>NC_067249.2:217754694-227754694 GCF_019359855.2 Lolium perenne | reverse complement strand
GCGTGTAGCCCAGCGGCTCATCCGAGATTGGAGATATTCACTGATCTTCACTGACAAACCTTCATACCATTCTTTCATTTGCCACGATACTGTTTTGTTCTTGGTGTATATGATGTAAAACATAGATTAGACTATTTGAGAAAGAAGCCTCTTTTGAGGCAGGCTTGTTGAGGGTGTAGGGGCGAGGGATGTGGTGTCGATGAAAAACTAAATCCAGTGATACAGGTCATGGTCACCTCCCACTTTTCCACTATAGTTGGTTTTCTATTGGAGTACGAAATATCCTCTGGGTTCTGACGTCTATAGAAACTTGGCGCCATTAATTATCGTGTTCTAGAAAAATATCTGTAGGTACCTTCTACAGTTATATGTACAAACCAATGCTCGGAAACTTCCGTGGTAAACATATATGGTGGACCCGATGTCAATACCTCTGTAGAATAAAAGGATCAGTGTTTGATGGCTTTTTAGATACAGGCTTTTCTTCTCGAGATGAGAAGGGCGAGGGTCCCCTCACTGAATAATGGTAGCCAGGGTTTGGTGTTATGCCAGTAGTTTTGAATGCTTCGTCGGCGCCGGGGAGCCCGTCGCCGTTTCTGGTGGCTCTCTAATTTGTGGTGCACCTATGGCTACATAGATACATTTTCATATAATTTCTTTTATTGGAGGTTGTATGCGATTTGAAATATGATGCCATTTTGCATAATATATCGAAATTCATGTTTGCTATTTTCCTTAAAACTAATGACATAACACATGGTTATCTCAAAGAATTTTATTTTTTATTTTTTTATTATTTTATTTTATTTTTTCAAAACTAAAAATGCGATACCGATCCACCGGGAGGGTGCAAATCCTAGGAACTAGTAGTAGGGTGACCAAAATAGGGCATGCTACTACTAAGCTGATTAGCAGCATGCTCAAAATGAGACACGCGGCTAGTATTTTGCTTGATTCGTGTATATTAAAAGCGGATTCGCAAAGGCACACACGATCGGTATGAAGATATATCACCATTGGCGTGCGTTGCGGGTACTTTCTAAACCCGAGTAAAGCCCGGGTCTACCTACAAGTAGCATGTAGAGAGAATTGACTTCTAGGTCTTCTAAGGATTTCCTACTCGGAGCGTCTCCGATCCACCTCTACCAGACGTGGATTCTGGGTTTCGGTAGGTTTCAACCCAACAAAAACTGGGCTGCCAAACGATCTGTCTAGTTTTGGTTAGCCGGGCTCGAAAACACTCAGATCCACTTGAAAACCGGCCTACCAAATAAGGCCTTAGGCCCTGTTCGGCAGGGGAGTATATTTGGGTTTTGGGGTGTCTTAACCCACAGGTTTTGGGTTGTTCCACCCGGTCCACCAAAAACACTTCAATCCACTTCCTCCTTAATTCCCTTCTCAATTTTACTCTTCGGCAAGCACAGGGATAAGACACTATTTTGTGCCAATAAAACTTCAATTTTTATACCAGATTTTCAGTGCCTTTTCTATTACAACATCCGTGCATGGTTGATGCATTACAATAACACAGTAGCTCATGCATTAGAATAACATGAAATAACTCTAAAACCAGACTGCAATATCCTAAAATTTGTTGATGCAATAAGTACAGGAGGATTACTGATGCATTACAATAACTTATAAGGCAAGTCGTATCGGTCTAAACCAGACTACAATAATTCTGCCACAACCCTCAACTTTGAACATGAAGTGCAAACATAATTTAGCTAACTACTCCGACACACCGACACACTTTAAGAAGACATCAAATTCATTGTAGTTACTGCCTGCCTGAGATCATGGTCTTGTACCATACCATGCCAGCGGCCTCAACCTCCTAAAACAAAAAAAAATAGATAGTTAAAAAAAGGTTTTCATTTATAGGGAGGAACACACTATACACTAAAATTCAGTAGCTGTCCAGATACTTGTATTGCCTACTTGTTCTATGGAAGAGTACCAGGTTGTTCTATGGAAGAAAAAACTGGGTGTTCGCATAACCACCATCTACAAGATAAAATTTGCCCGGTGGTACTTGGAAACCCTTGAGCATAGCAGAGCTGAGAACTCTCGCGTCGGTGGCGGAACCCTCCCAACCACATGAGATAAAAGTTACATTCATGTTGAAGTCACACGCAAACATTACGTTTTGGCTTAGGGAGCCTTTCCTATTCCTCCATGGTGCTTGACTTTCGGAAGTAAGAGAGACGGGCACATGTGACCCATCTATTGCACCTATGCAATTCTGCAATGAAATGGAATGGAAGTGACTTTTTCGAAATTATAAAGAAATGGGTAAGAGAAGACATTTTGAAGTTGTCAAATAAGATGGAACCTGGAAGTAGGGGAAGAATCGATCATCCATAGCAATCGTTGGATGCGGTTCAGCAATGTTGGGAGGCCTCACAAAGCGACTTGCTAAAGTGGGAGTGATGTTGAAGAACTCTTTTATGTAGGTGTGGAAAGTGGACCCGCTATGCTGAAACTCAACTTGAAGATCTTCAAATGATGCGTTATGGGATAGCATGTACAGGAAGAAGGCGAGTTTCTCTTCCACCTTAAGTCTACTGTCCAATATTAAGCCCTCATTTCTAAGGTAGGATGCCAACCATCTGAATATTTGTGGCTCCATCCTAAAGGCTGCCCGACAGTTTTTAATGTGCCCATCTAGGAGACCCTTAACCCTCCTCTTGCCGTAGAGAATGGAACTATGGCGTTGGGTTTTTTCCCTACTACCCATTAGATGAAAGTACAATGCTGGAAAGATAAGAAACACCATCTCATCATCCTCATCAGCCTTCTTTTTCTTAACAAGTTCTACGCCCCGTGAACTCATTTCAAGACTATAAAAAAGCAAGCAAGTAATGAGAAAAGGAAGCTACTACGTAAGACAGTAATAGACGATGCATAAATCCAACAAGTAGTGGCAAAATACGGAGGCAATGCACATACCAAAATCAGGTGTGCTGACCGGGTCCCAAGATGGCGGCGGTTCGTCCACTCCAACTTGAACAAAAGTTGCAGGTTCCTATAAATAGATATTACAGTTATATTATAACAACACATCCCCATATATAAAAATGTAGAAGGAATGTAAAAAAAATCAGTGGACAACACGTCCAGATTTAGACAAACCAACAAACCGGCAGCAGCCTGATGAGCCGCAAGCATACTCGATAAACAATGAAATGCCTTAGAATTTTACTAGGAGAAAAATAGATAGTATGTAAAGATAGAAACCCCATTATCTTATATACTGATGATAATTGGAAAGAAGAAGATCAAGTTAACCATGTATAAACTAGACAGTAACTGAAGATAAACCATCTTATAGCTACTGAACTCAAACATTAGAAGAGCCCGGTCAGTTTACTGAACAGAGAAAGAAAGCTAACTAGTTGTGTATGAGGAGCCTCGTGTCCAAGATAGAGCTGAGTTCTGGACTCTGTTAAAAAGAATCAAACTCAATTCTAATGACCCCTGGCTCATGCTGGGACATTTCAACAAGGCTATGTTCAAGCATGAGCATTTTTCTGCCACTAGAAGAAGTGTATCTCAGATGGAAAATGTCAGATAGACTAAGACTGCAATCTTCACGACCTTGTAATCTTAAGAATATGCCTCTACTTCGATGCCAAGCTGCAGATCTGGAGCGACTGCACAAGAAATTAAGGCGCGATCTGGAGCGTAATGCACAATGGTGGGAGTTCGCATGCCAAGCTGCAGGCTAGTTCGATGCAGAAGTGCTCCCTCTCGCTTCCTTAATTTCTTGTGCAGTCGCTCCTTATGAAATTGCGTGACCGCCAACTCGCACCATGGCGCGTTTGCATTCTGCCGCGTCAAAGTACACCTTATTATTTTCTTGATCAAATGCCGTTCAAAGCTTGCCAACTGCAGTTTGGCACAATGCTGATGCCGGACCAAGGACTTTGCGCGCAGTCATAGTATTGGCGTTCTAGTCTGCCACATGTTGATGATCGAAAATCACCTCTCAAGTCTACTGTCTAGATTTTTCTTAGGTGAAAACAGTTCATTAAGACGAAGCCACCGGCACGATGTGACAAACACAATCGGGAGCAGTTCACCGGCTAGGATTTTCTTAAGTGGAAGTATAGTTCATTAAGACGAAGACTGAACTCGCCCGTCAGAATTATTGGTTGTCTACATCGTTTATAAATTAAAAACGGTTAACGTAAGACACGCACAACAACTATATAGAGACTCGTTGGTCATATATCTATTCGTGGTTTGAAAGTTACTGAGTCTTCATCTGGCTGGATTACTTGGTCATCATATATCTACCTATTTAGATTAGCAGACTGAATAAGTAATTTCATCTTGTCATTTTTTTCAAAATTTCAAAATAGTTTATCAACACTTGACTCAACAACTGCAAATATACATATAACATGCGTATAAGAAAATTGAGATCTCCACCATTCTTTATGGAACACCGACACTGATTGTCCCTCTAATTGAGTTAAAGTAAATATAGTATAATAAAATATTAACGTGTTGATCACCATTTCATTAGTCCAGTCAGAAGCAACAATCGAAAAGATCCTACAGTGCAGACAAGATGTTAACATTGTTAGATGTATATATCTGTATATTGTAGTTTCCCCATATGTTAGGGGGCTTTCTGCATATGTGCACCTGTACATGTACCATATATTGTGGCCTTTGGCCCCCTGGTAATACAACAAGCATATTGCCTTAACATGGTATCAGAGCAAATATTGATCCTCTAGTTCCCTCGACCGACGTTGCTTGTTCAACCTCCCGTCCGTCGCCCGATTCGTCTGCTCCAATCTCTCCCTGCCTATTCCGCCCGGCCGATTCCTCCCGCGCGTGGCGCCCTGCCTGCTCCCGCGCCGCCGGCTTCCCGATTCCTCCTGCGCGTGGCGCTCCTTGCTCCCTGCCTGTCCGTGTGTGGTCTCCATCCGCCCCCGTGGTCGATCCCACTGCCTGCTCTCCCCGATCTGCGCGTGGTCCGCCCGCGCGCCGCGTGCTGCTCCAGGCCGCCGTGCTACGCTTGCTCCCGGCCCGATTCTCCGTCTGCTCCCGCCGCGTGCTGCTCCTTGGCCGCGTGCTGCTCCCACCGCGTGCTGCTCCTTGGCCGCGTGCTGTTCCGTGTTTCCCAGGCTGCCGATCTCCCTGGCCCGTGTGTAGATCGGATCGATCTCCTTGGCTGTGAGTTGACTTCCAGCTGAAAAAAAGCAAAAAAAACAAAAAAAAAAAAAAAAACCGGTTGTTACCCGAAGTCTTCTTCCGCTGATCCCGCCTTATCTTTGGGCCTCCCTTCGGTACTTGGTATTTGTCCGCTGCCTCCGTGTATGACGGCTAGCCATTCTTCGTCGCCGTTTGCGGCCTCTTCACGCGACTCTGCCCGCACTTCACCGACTTTTGCGGCATCTTCATGCGGCTCTGCCCGCGCTTCGCCGACTTCGTCTACGTCGGCCCGCCGCTCTACATCGACTTTTGCGGCCTCTTCCCGCGGTTATGGCCGTGCTTCGTCGACTCCGTCTACGTCGGCCTGCCGCTCTACATCGACTTTCGCGGCCTCTTCACGTGGTTATGACCGCGCTTTGCCGACTCTATCTTCATTGGCGTGTTGCTCTCCGTCGCCCCCTTTGGTGGCCTCTGTGCGTGTGGGTGATAGCTCCTCGTCGGCACCTGATTGTACGTCGACCTCTCCAGTCGCGCCCCTCGCTGCGCATGAGATAGCGCAGCTTCACCGCCTGCTTGATGCTTGGGATTCCAGTTTACGTCAGCAGCCTCGCGGTCCGAGTCTCCGCCCTCGTCCTCATTGCACCTACTGTGGCAAGGTTGGCCACACTTCCTCCACCTGTTGGACGCGGGATCCCGCCACGTCGGCCAGTTCCAGGATCGTCGCAGCCGGCTCTTCATGATGTTCTGCAGCTTGCACTCTCCGATCGGGACATTCTCGGGGGTCTTCGTGGTCTCGCTACTGCTACAGACTCTTCCTCGCCGGGCGCTGCTGGTTCTGTGACTGGCTCTTCTGGCACTGCGCGACCACCAGTTTCTACACAGTCAGGTACGTCCCCGTGGTATCTGGATTCTGGAGCTTCCTTTCATATGACCTCTGAGTCTTCTATTTTGTCTGCTCTTCGGTCTCTTATTTCTCCTGTCCGTGTTGTCACGGCTGATGGTACCTCTATTCCTGTTTCTAGTAGAGGCATCCTTTCTAATCCCTCTTTCTCTGTCCCTGATGTTTCTCATGTTCCTCGCCTTCAGATGAACCTTTTCTCTGCTAGTCAGCTCACCGATTCTGGTTGTCGCGTCATTCTTGACGCTGAGTCTTGTGCGGTTCAGGATTGTCGCACCCAGGCCCTGGTTGGAGCTGGCCCTCGTAGCCGTAAGTCTCCGGGGCTTTGGGAGTTAGACTGGCTTCGTGTTCCTTCCGCTGCCACTCCATCTGCCAGTTATCCTCCGGTTGTTGCCTCTGTCACCGGCTCTTTTTAGCAGTGGCATCATCGTCTTGGTCACCTTTGTGACTCTCGCCTGTCGTCTTTGGTTCATCGTGGCCTTCTGGGGTCTGTCTCTGGAGATGGGTCGTTACACTGTCAGGGCTATAGGTTAGGCAAACAGATTCAGCTTCCTTATTCTACTAGTGTGTCTGTCTCTCAGCGACTGTTTGATTTAGTCCATTCAGATGTTTGGGGTTCGGCTCCCTTCGCTTCGAAAGGGGGCCATCGATACTATATCTTATTCATTGATGATTTTTCCCGGTACACCTGGGTGTTTTTCATGCACTCTCGCAGTGAGGTGCTCTCTATTTATCAGCGTTTTTCGGCCATGGTCCGCACTCAGTATTCCTCACCCATTCGCGTGTTCCGTGCTGATTCTGCTGGTGAGTATATCTCCCAGCACCTTCGTGGTGTCCTTGCTGAGGAGGGCACCCTCGCTCAGTTTTCTTATCCCGGCGCGCATGCTCAAAATGGCGTCGCCGAGCGTAAGCATCGTCATCTTCTTGAGACCACCCGTGCTATGATGATTGCTTCTTCTCTTCCGCCACATTTCTGGGCTGAGGCTGTTGCTAAGTCGGCCCACCTCATTAACATTCAGCCTTCCGTTGCTCTACAGGGTGGCATTCCTCTCGAGCATCTCTCTGGTGTTTCTCCAGACTACTCGACTCTCCGTTCTTTTGGTTGCGTCTACTATGTCCTTCTGGCTCCTCGCGAACGCACCAAACTGACCGCTCAGTCTGTTGAGTGTGTTTTTCTCGGATACAATGATGAGCATAAGGGCTATCGCTGTTGGGACCCCGTTGGTCGTCGAATGCGCATCTCTCGTGATGTCACGTTTGATGAGACACGTCCTTCTATCCTCGCCCCACCTCGGGTACTTACCCGGTGGATGATATCTCTTTTCTTTTTTTCCGGATGCACCCCCTGCTATCCCTCCTCCCCTCCCTCCTACTTCTGATGCGCCCCTTTCGGCACCATCCTCTCGTTCGTCTAGTCCACCTAGTACTCCTCGTTCTCCGGCTTCGGCTCCTTCCGATGTTGTCCCTTCTTCCTCTTCTTCTGATGACTTGTCTTCTGCAGATGAGCTTCCCCCTTCACAGCCTGTTCGTCAGCGTCGTGCTCCAGCTCGTTACTCTCCTAGTCAGTATGGTCTCTCTGTCGTTTCCGAGCCGACTTCTTATCGGGATGCCGAGCATCATCCTGAATGGCAGCTTGCCATGGCTAAGGAGATCGCTGCGCTTGAGCGCACTGGCACTTGGGATCTTGTTTCTCCCCCTTCTGGTGTTCGTCCCATCACGTGTAAGTGGGTCTATAAAATTAAGACTCGCTCTGATGGATCTCTTGAGTGCTATAAAGCGCGTCTTGTGGCTCGTGGTTTTCAGCAGGAGCACGGCCGTGATTATGATGAGAATTTTGCCCCTGTGGCTCATATGACTACTGTGCGTACCCTTCTTGCTGTTGCTTCTGTTCGCCGCTGGTCTGTCTCCCAGCTTGATATTCAGAATGCTTTTCTTAATGGCGAGTTGAGTGAGGAGGTTTACATGCAGCCTCCTCCTGGGTATTCTGTTCCCGATGGGATGGTTTGTCGTCTTCGACGTTCTCTCTATGGTCTCAAACAGGCCCCTCGTGCCTGGTTTGAGCGCTTCGCCTCTGTGGTGACTGCTGCTGGTTTCTCCCCTAGTCTTCATGATCCAGCACTTTTCGTTCACACTTCTCCTCGTGGACGTACTCTTCTTCTTCTCTATGTTGATGATATGATCATTACTGGTGATGATCCTGAGTATATTGCCTTCGTCAAGGCTCGTCTTCGTGATCAGTTTCTTATGACTGATCTTGGTCATCTTCACTATTTTCTTGGCATTGAGGTTTCATCCACTTCTGATGGCTTTTTTATCTCTCAGGAAAAGTACATTCAGGATCTTCTTGCTCGTGCTGCTCTTGGGGATGAGCGCACGGTTGATACTCCTATGGAGCTTAATGTTAAGCTTCGTCCTACTGATGGTGATCCTCTTCCTGATCCCACCCGTTATCGCCATCTTGTTGGGAGTCTTGTTTATCTTGCTGTCACTCGTCCTGATATTTCTTATCCTGTTCATATTCTGAGTCAGTTTGTCTCAGCTCCTACCACTGTTCACTATAGTCATCTCCTCTGTGTTCTTCGTTACCTTCATGGCACGATCACTCGTCGCCTTTTCTTTCCCCGTTACAGCTCTCTCCAGCTCCAGTGCTATTCGGATGCTACGTGGGCGAGTGATCCTGTGGATCGTCGTTCACTTTTTGCTTACTGTGTGTTTCTTGGTGGTTCGCTTGTTGCTTGGAAGACGAAGAAACAGGTCGCAGTTTCCTGTTTGAGTGTTAAGGCTGAGTTGCGGGCTATGGCTTTGTTGATTGCTGAGGTGACTTGGTTATGGTGGTTGCTTGCAGATTTTGGGGTCTCTGTTACGACACCCACTCCACTTTTGTCTGACAGTACAGGTGCTATCAGTATTGCACGTGATCCGGTCAAGCATGAGCTGACCAAGCATATTGGTGTTGATGCTTTTTACACACGTGCTCAGGTACAGGATAATGTTGTTGCGGTTCATTATGTGCCTTCAGATTTACAGTTGGCGGATTTCTTTACGAAGGCACAGACTCGAGCGCAGCATGATTTCTTACTCTCCAAACTCAGTGTTGTGGATCCACCATGAGTTTGAGGGGGGGTGTTAGATGTATATATCTGTATATTGTAGTTTTCCCATATGTTAGGGGGCTTTCTGCATATGTGCACCTGTACATGTACTATATATTGTGGCCTTTGGCCCCCTGGTAATACAACAAGCATATTGCCCTAACAAACATATAGTTCTAAAAAAAAGATGTTAACATATACATCTCTGTCCGTTGGTCATCTGCCATTCATCTGATTGTCTTATTATTGTTCATATATATATATGCGTTCATTATATGGATGTTAATTGTTAGTTCACCAGCTCGCCAATGTCAGCTGGCTTATTAATTTACTTCATTGGACCAATTCTTGGAAGGTTCCACCAGAAGCATTGACATTTGGGAGAATATAACCTACTATTCGACATTTTATTTTTTATTTTGGTAGAAAATAGCTTACCAAGACTTGACTCGGTCGATGAAAACATGTATGGAAGAAAATTTGGAATGCCAACAATTGGATACATATTTGTTGAGGTGGAGTTTTTTCTTTAATAATCTTCCTCTTAAACTGTCTGTGTACACAATATCGGCATATTGATCAAGAATACTCTTTAGCCAGAAGCAACTCATGAAAAATGATTTCTGCAATCCACACATTCAAACAATATGTTAGCTTAAACATGGGCATCCGTTCAAACCTACATTCTCTATATACATATTCGTAGATTGACAACTACAAATTATTTTCTCAGATTGTCAGTCAACGTTTTCATTTTTCTCGCCCAAAAAAATCAACCTTTTCATTTTCATTCACATGTCTAGCTTTTTTAATTAACAAAGAAACCTCCTTTTGTTTAATCTGCCGAACGCCTAGTTGAGGGTGCTGATTTTTAATGCCTCGCCACACAATTGTGTTCGTACATTTCCACCACCTGTATCGTGATTCTGTTGCTTGCTTTCAAAAGGTTCCGATTATGAATCACAAATGTACTACAAAAAATGAATCACTATGTCTACATTACCAATAGCAAATATGATTATTGCTACATTACCATGAATTTAAAAAGAAGTGATGAGCTGATAAAAATATCCAAAATTAAAACGATGAATTTATTGACTTGCTTTAATGTATGCGAGTTCATAAATATTTGCATATACCATGCCTATGTCAATAGGTCCCAGTTTTACTCTCAAAAAAAAAAAAAACTGAAGGTGCTTCACATAACTTTAACATATTGATTCTTATATAGTAGATAAACTTTGTATGCCACAGAACGAGAAATCTAGAACTATAAGGAACCTTCTCCCTTAAAAAAATTATCAGGAACATTCCACTAATATGGAACATGCATCTCTTAATTATGTAAGATGCTACTGTAATTCTTAAAAGCTAAACTGTGATAATGGAACTGAGGATATATAAATGTACTTTGCAAAAATTGAGATAGAGTGCGAAAATGTAAAGACGGGTAGTGATTTATAGAAAGGCTGGGATAGTCCAATGACATTACATTGTTTATGGCTTCGTCTGCACCAGCTCCGTATTTTGCGTTAGTTGGTCCCATTGTAGACATCTTGCGATGATTCCAACAAAAGTAACAGCTGGATAACATGCCGTCTAATCGTGTTCCCTTAACATTATTTTGTTTGCAGTGCTGTTTTTTTTCCTTGGCATCCTTGATGATGTCGTTGGGTCTTTCTATTGATAAATTGGTTAAGAAGTCACTCGACTCCATCTGTCCTAAAATAGTTGCCAATCCAAGTTTTTTGAATGATTATGGTTTGACCGGGTTTAGTATACATTGATATGTTTAAAAAAAAGATTATGTTATAAACGCGACAAGCAAATAACGAAGAACGAAACAAGAACACGCGCAGGGGACATAAGATTTTAACGTGGAAAACTCTCTCCAACAAAGAGAGGTAAAAAGCACGGGCGCCAGCCAGCAAAATTTCACTATATCGAGGATTGTTTACAAACACCGTGGGTTATCTTATAATCTGATAAATCCTAGCCGGCGGCTTACAAGATGTATATATAGGCGGTGGTAACGATCCGTGCCAAGTCTACCGGCGACGGGCCTCGCTCCGCTCGTCAGAAGTTAGCCTCCCTTTAGTATATGAATTTGGATCACAATATAACAGATTCAGCTTTAAATATATTTCTATAATATATCTATTTAATTCTGTATACATTGATATGTTTTTGGGAAATCATGGTAAAGTTTTTTGCTGGTGCAACCGGCGGTTGTCCTAATTTAAACACTTATAAGTTTGACTAAGTTTCTAGAAAAGAGTGTCATTATTTACAATACCTAATTATAACATCATTACATTCCCCATCAACTATATTTTCATATTGCATTCATTTGATATTCTAGGTATTGCTATTTTTCTCTGTAAAATTGGTTAAATTTACCTAAGTTTGATTTAGACAAAGGTAGAATCCCAGGTATTTAGGAGGGGGTATACATTGTGCAAGGGAGATTACAGCTATATGCCTGCATACCTCCGGATCACGCCGCAACATGAGGTTGATTTAGAGCATCCCCACTCGTTGGCGTTCCTCACGCCCAAATCCGGTGAAATTTTCGTCCGGATTGGAGGAAGATTTGGCGTGGGGAGCGCCGAAGTTCCAGCCGTCCCCCCGGCAGGAAACCCCCAACCTCGACCATTTGACATATTTCAAACAAATTTAACATAAAATTTAACAAGTTCGGCGACCAAGAGTACGAAAATTGCTGAAACAAATTCGGCGATAATCAGTACAATGTTTAACAAGTGCTGAAACAAATGAAGCACACAATTTCACAATTTTTCAAACAAATTAAGACAGACTAGTTGGCGTCGGTGTTGGCGTTGCCTCGGAGCCTCCATATGTGCTCCACCAGATCATCTTGCAGCAGCTGATGCATTGTAGAGTCTCGAATCTCCTGGCGCATAGCAAAGAAGGCGGCCCATGATGGAGGCACCTGGTGATTAGGCTGTGCAAGAGGACCCTCTCTCTCATATGGTGCTTCTTGCTCAGCCAGAGGAACCGGATGCTTTCGCTCATTTTCAATAATCATATTGTGTAGGCACACACAGCAGTTCATCACCTCCCACATCTGATCTTTGGACCAAGTCATAGCGGGGAACCGGACGACAGCAAATCTCTGCTGGAGGACACCAAATGCACGCTCGACGTCTTTTCGGCAAGCTTCTTGTTTCTTGACAAACTCGCAAAGTTTGGGGGTGCTAGGGTTGGAGATAGTCTTCACAAATGTTGCCCACTTTGGATAGATACCGTCTGCAAGGTAGTATCCTTTGTTGTAGTGCCGACCATTGATCACATAGTCCACCGGGGGAGCATGACCCTCAACAAGCTTGAAAAAGACCGGGGAGCAGTTTAGGACATTGATGTCATTGTTGGATCCAGGCATACCAAAGAAAGAGTGCCAAATCCAGAGATCATGGGTAGCCACTACTTCAAGTATCACAGTGCAGCCTTTTTTGTGACCCTTGTACATTCCCTGCCACGCAAACGGACAGTTCTTCCATTGCCAATGCATGCAGTCAATGCTTCCAAGCATCCCTGGAAAACCCATTGCTTCATTTGTTGCAAGGATCCTCTGAGTGTCTTCGACAGTGGGTGATCTCAAGTAATAGTCCCCGAACACTGCTATGACGGCCCTGCAGAACCGGTAGAAACAATCAAGGGCGGTGGACTCCGCCATCCGAAGATAGTCATCTGCAGTATCACCGGGAGCTCCATACGCTAGCATGCTCATAGCCACTGTGCACTTCTGCAGTGACGAAAATCCAACCAAACCAGTGCAATCCGCCTTGCATCTGAAGTAGGGATCAAAGTCTCGGATGGCATACACAATTTGCAGAAATAGCTTTCTGCTCATCCTGAAACGACGCCGGAAAACACTCTCACCGTGCAATGGATTGTCGGCGAAGTAGTCGGCGTACAACATGCAGTAGCCCTCCATTCGCTGTCTCGGCTTGCACTTCCGGCGACCTGGTGCCGACCCACCACGTCGACCAGTTGCCAGTCCGGCGTACATGCTTGCCAAGCAACCGAGGATCATCATGTGCTCGTTGACAAGGTATCAACTTGTCAATGCCTACGGGTTGTAGACTAGGGTTTAGTTGGAAGTAGAGGGCAAGTAGATCTCGAAGGTTTCAGCCGAAAAGTACTCGATGATTATGAAACTAGGGTTTGAGAAACAATGATTCGATGATTTCTTCGTCCCTCGACTCCCCCTTATATAGGAGGCGGAGCCGAGGGATTCGTGTTGTACAAGTTACAGAGTCCGGAAAGGTTTCTAACTCATCCCGTAAGATTACAAATAATGCTTCCTATTACAACTCTAGCTTTCCTTAATAATATCTTGGGCTTCCGAATCTTCTTATTCTTCGGGTAGTGGGCCTTCAGTAAACCCCGGGTACTATCTTCAGCAGGCCCATTTGGGATGCCTATGTCAGTAGCCCCCGAGATTTTGCTTGAATCGTAGAGTCAGGGAAAATCTCCACTGTTTATTTTTATTCGACAACTTTAACTTTTCTATATTTCTTCACATAAATATCTATATTGTACAGGGATAATGGTAGTTGGGGCTAGTTCATCTGACGGATCAGGTACTAGTTAACTGCTCTAGTGGCAATCCGCAAAAACCTACTTCAAAATCACGTCCCTGGACATGATCTCGGGATACTGGTGTAAACTTCGACAGGTGCCGCTTAAGATCTTACCATTCTGTCGAGTCCCAGTAAAATTTATCGGGTACCTAACGCGTCCGTTAGGATTTTTCTTCGTATCTGTTGATACGGATAAAAGTAGCAAACCGACGTCAGAGACGGCGCCACGCCACACAGAACAGATCTGGGGTCTTACCTTCGCAAATTTGCGGCATTCAGAAATTGATCGCAACTTTGGCGTTCTGAGAATATATTGTCGAGTGCTTATTCGGCTGTTGGAATGGCACATTTTATCGAGTCAAAGATGACTTATATTGCTCTCCCGATGGGAGTATATGCAGAGTTATTTATAACTCGAAATATACTCTTTTGCTCTTCTATCTTTCTTCTTTTCATTCTTTCTTTCTTTTTTATAATTTCATCGGGCACGCGAACAGCGTTCCCGATGGGAGTAGCCCCCGAGGCTACAGCCAAGGACTTGTACTTGGTTGTAGGCTCCACGCCTTATGCCGCTATATTTTTTTATCTCCCGAAGTTTTATAATTTCTCGGGTGCGCGAACAGCGCTCCCGATGGGAGTAGCCCCCGAGGCTATGAACAAATATTTGTATTTGATCATAGACTCACGCCATTTCTATTTTGTCTTTCTGGATCCTTTCATTTTTTCAAAGTAGCCCCCGAGCATTTGATCAAAAACTTGTATTTGATCAAAGGCTCACCAATATTTTTCCATGTCGCCTTTTATGAAGCTGTTGAGGCGAATTTTTTCTTCTGCCAAGGTGACGTTATTGCTGATGATAGCCACGATTGCGAGTCAAAAATCACGAGAAGTCTTCTCCCACTGCCTTGCGGGCCCAATTTATCCATTATCTTGACACGTCGTGCAGGTGGGGGACACACGTCCTCCGCTTTTCCTGGCGCACGTACCATAACTTCTCCAATGCGAAAATACTTTTTTACCCTTGTTTCCCCGTGGTTATCATCTGCTGCACACTTTTTCCATCCAACGGTCCGCCGTTTCGCCGCACCTCTATATAAGATCTCCTTCTTCTTCCTCGAGCACTTCCGCTCGCGCCGTTCTCGTGCTCTCCTCTGCAAAACCTCCTGCGCTCCATAATTCCCTAAGCTCATCTTCTCCAAGCTGCATTCCTGCGCCATTGTTGATGCCACCGCGTCGTTTGATCAAGCACAGCACGCCGGAATCATCAATGGCTGCCGTGGATCTGGGAACCGCGGAGTGGGAAAGGTCCAAGATTTCCACTCAGGACATCAATCTCCTGAAGAAGCTGGGGATCAGCAAGAAGCCCAAGGCGCTGTGCTTCCCTAGTGAAGAAAGCTACCCAACCCCTCCAATGGGGTATCGGGTAAGTTTTGTCGACCACCTCATCCGCGGTCTTTCCGCCCCCATTCATCCTTTTCTCCGCGGATTGCTCTTTATTTACGGTCTGCAACTTCACCACCTTACGCCCAATTCCATCCTCCATATTTCTATTTTCATCACCCTCCGCGAAGCCTTCCTTGGCGTCCAGCCTAACTGGGCGCTATGGAAGCGCATTTTCTTCTGTCGCCGCAATGGCTCTCCAAATGTCGCCTATAATATAGGCGGCGTTGTAATTTCCGTTCGCCCCACCGTCGATTACTTCGACGTCAAACTTCCTGACTCAGTTCAAGGGTGGCGCAAGAAGTGGTTGTACATTCAAGAGGAGAACCATGGATGTGCTGAAGACAACATCCCTCCTTTCGATGGTGCTGAGAAAATCCTTCGCCGCCGCTCCTGGGACGCAGAGGCCACCGAAGAAGAAAAAATATCGATAGAGGCCCTGATGACTCGCATCCATGAGTTGCAAAATACTCGCGGCAAAGAGTTGTCGGGTATCCAAATCACGGCGTATTTCCTTAGGACCAGAGTGCAGCCTCTTCAGGCTCGCAAATACCCTCTCTGGAAGTATGCTGGCGACAAGGATGCAGATCGGTTGTCAGCGGATTTAGAGGTCAAGGACTTAGAGAAGCTTGTCCGAAAAATCTCGTCTCTCAGCAAAAAAGATCCTGTCCCGTCTTCTTGCCGTGTAAAACCATACAGCGCCACCAATCCACATCCCAATGTAACCTTTGTCGATTGATTTGTTATTGCCTTGCTATCTTTTTGTAACTCCATTTTTGATATCTTCCCCTGTTTTTTGTATAGAACCATCCAAATCTTGTCTCGCTTCCTCCCCTTCCTGAAGGTGGAGAAGTCGAGGAAAGGGCCGTTGTCACCGACGACAACCAAGATGCCCCCTCTTTTGTGAATGAACCCGTGGATTCTCTAAAATCTGCGGGATCTTCTGAAAAGGAGGCTGCCTCCGAAGGCACTGCATCGGCACAATCTCCTCCTCCTGCTGTTTCCCCAAGGAACAAGAGGAAGAGGAATGATGCCGAAGATTCCGGCACCTCCAAAGCCGAAGAAGTTGGTCCTTCACGTCAGAAGGCAACTTATGATCCATATCTTGAATCCCTCATCAGCTCGTAAGTCACCTTTATTTCCCCTTATTTTTGTACTCGAAGATTTTTGTCTATCTTGCTTTTTACGCTGTCGACTTTTAATCGCAGTGATGATGAGGAAGAAGTACCAACTCTTGATGTGGCTGCTCGAACGAGTACGTCACATACTTTAATTGTTTCGGAAACGCCAGTTGAAGGAGAGGAATCCTCGCCTCCTCAACAAAACGTTGGCGCTCCCACTCCTCCTTCAAGCCCTCTTGTCCCTTCACCAAAAAGGACAAGGGTGGAAACGGTCGTGGAGCCTACCCTCCAATTGGGTAGCTCCTCCAATCCTCTCTTGGATGATGTAAGTTCTTAATTTGCTTGTCACTATCTATATTTCCTCTATTTGCTTCTTTATGCCTTCATATTTTTCTCATACCGACGTTTTCTTTCTTTGTCCTTCTTTGACAGCCTATGATCAAAGAGCTTGTTCGTATCGGTGCCCAATTCATTGGGTATCGTGAATATGCCAGCAAGACTGAAGGTAATAACTTTTTGATGACCCTTGTTTATAACTTCTTGCTCCTGTTTTGTCGCGATTTTGACGATTCTTTACTATTTTGGCAGAGAAACTTGCAGAAGCCAACAAGCTTATCGACACTCTTGCTCAGAAACTGGAGCAAAGTGAAACGACTCGTAAGAAAGCTGAACTTGACGCTAGCCAAGCTAAAGCAGAGGCTGATAAGGCCAAGGCAGAAGCTGCTGGTGTCGAAGATCTGCAAAAAAGACTTGATGATGCCGAAACTGTTTTGAACGAGCACAAGGCCGCCCAGGCTACTCGTGAAAAGGCGATCATCAAGCGCTTGAACACGCAGAATCGGCGCTTCCTCGGTAATTTTGTCGATCCCTTCTATCTTTCTTAGACTTGTTTTTCCTTGCTTGCTGTCGACCAACATATATTTTCTGCGGCAGGTAAAACAAACCAAGAATTTGAGCTTGAAGATCCCGACAATGATCCTCTCCTTGACGCACTCTCTTTCCTGGAGTTTCATGGAACCGAAGTTCGCGAAGGCATGGAGCATGCTGACGCAGGATTATCAAGGTTGTTCCCCTAGTTCTTCCCGAAGAAAGAGGAGCCCAAGACTTTCCTTGCTCTTGCCAAGGACTTCAATCCACCAGAAGATCTTGGACTGAGGATGCGCCAGGAGAACATGAAGATTGCTGTTGAAAGCACTGTTGCCTTGGTCGCCAACAAACAACCGTTGACTGGATGAAAGTTGGCGACACCGAACAGATAGAGCAAACAAAATGGCGATCTTTGATCAAGGCAGCCAAGCCCAACACGAAGAAAATCCTGGCCTATCTCGGGATCAAGCCATCTTCAACTCCTAGCTCATCAAGGCCGGAGGTCTAGTTGAATGCCTCTTCTTTTTCTTTCTTTGTTTTTCCTTTTTCTTTTGCTATTGTCGCCATACTAGCTTTGGCGACAATTGCCTTAGTAGTCCTTTTGGATAACTCCTTCTGTAATATCCATGTAAATTTCCTGGAAATCAATGAAATTCTTCCTTGCACTATCATTGATCCTGAGACTTTCTTTTCCAGTTAATATTTGATAACTACTCGACCAATCCTTGCTCTGCCGATACTTCGCCTGCTTCTTCATTCTCGAAGAAAACCCTTATCGGAGATTTTTCAAGTGAACATTTGTCGCAAGATTTGCAAGAACTTCGCCAACAACTCCAATCCATGAAGAAACAAACTCTTGTGATGATGGAACAATCTCGACAAGCATCCGAGAGAGAGAAAATTGCTCTTCAACAGGCGAGAGAAGCCATTGCTGCAAAGGATGCTGCTGTTGCTGAGGCTACCGAAACTTCTTCTCGCGAGAATTATATGCTTCAGCTAATGACTGACGCCAGCCTGGACATGACAGGTATGTTTCCTGTTTACAACCATGTTGGATGTTGTTCTTGCTGTTTTCTCCTTTCTTGACAATTTATTTGTTGTACCAGGCTCATTTTTGGATACTGCTGCCGAAGATCAACGTGTTGAAGCTCGAGCCAATGTTTTGCTTAGACTGGCTGCACAACATGGATCTAACTTTTGGGTTACTCCTGAGCGCACCCGCCAAATTGTCAGATTCCAAGATCGCGCGGCTCAGGTCCGTGACTTCCTTGACTTCTGTACGAAGACTTTATTTTTAGTTTATGGAACCATGTTCCCTCGGAATAAGATGCCAGAAACTCTGCCTGCTTTAATGGAAAATTTCGAGATGCTCCTCGGATCCATGGCTTTGTGCGGGCTCAACTCTCTGCTGGCGCCAGATTTGCTATGATGATGATAAAAATTTGCTATCCAAAATTGCCCATGGATCAAATTGTCCCCACGTGCCTGGCCAAAATGTCGAAGAAAAAGAGAAATATGGGCAAGATTGATGATCTGGTGACTCATGTTGCCGAAGATATGATGGATGAACTTCTTCGGATGGATGCTGAGTTCTTTGTGAAGGGTAGCTATGCTGAGCATAGTACTCGTCCTTCCAATGAGCGAATAACCATAGACCATGTGATAGGTATCCATTGAGGGTTTTTTCCTTTTTCTTGCTGTAGATTCACCGTTGGTACACCTTTGTGTATTTGTAAACATGATCTATATTGTAAAGCTGTCAACTCTGTAAATTTGTATTGTTTCTATTTTTGAGCCCCCGAGCCTTTGGCTGGAGTCTATACTGTTTTGTTATCCCGAAGATTCTTCTCTTGTTGCCAAAAGATATATATATATATTGTTGTCGATGGGTACAAGCCCCCGAGTGTCTTGGTGGTGACGTTCTCTATTTTTGTTGCGAGGTTTCCAGACCAAAGCAGTAAAATTTTGACGATTACACTATATTTATAGTTGTTAACTCCCGATGTTCTATTTTGCGAGGTATTCATTGTACCAAGGCGAAATATTTCAGTTAGTTTATCTATATTGTGTATATTTTGTAACTTGAAGGCGTTTGAGCCCCCGAGCGTATCGAAGAATAAGAAGATATCTCCACTATCTTTATTATATTGCAGCACCGCGAGCCCGCCTCATTAAAAACCTTTCCGGCCCCACTCGGTGTCCCGAAAAGGAAAAGAGTGCGTCTGAAAACTCGCGGGCGTTTCAGTATATTGTATTTTTACAGAGGAGGACTATATTTCGACTCTAAGCGTAGAACCGCCTGAGCTGCGCCACGTTCCAGGGGTTTTTCTCGGGAACCCCTGTCTTCTTGTCCTTGATCCTGTATGCTCCTCCGTCGATGACTTCCGTGACGACGTAAGGTCCCAACCATGGTGACTCGAGCTTTTCAGTACTTTGCTGGTTAAGCCGCAAGACCAAATCACCGACCTGGAAAGATCTAGGCCGCAATCGTCGACTGTGGTAGTTTTTCAGGTCTTGCTGGTACTTAGTAACTCGTGATAGTACTTCATCTCGAGCTTCATCGAGTGCATCCATATCATCCTCCCGAGCTTTTCGTGATGTTTCCTCGTCATACTCTGTTACTCTTGGAGAATCATGCTCTATTTCAATTGGTAGTACTGCTTCTGCTCCGTGGACGAGGAAAAACGGAGTTTCTTGTGTCGCCGTATTTGGTGTTGTTCGGATGCTCCACAAAACACTTGGCAATTCTTCTGGCCAGGTATGTCGAGCTTTTTCAAGCGGTCCTAGCAGGCGCTTTTTGATGCCGTTGCAGATGATACCATTGGCTTTTTCGACTTGACCATTGGTTTGCGGGTGTCCAACTGACGCAAAGTGCAATTTAATGCCTACTTCTGCGCAGTATGCCTTGAACTCCTTGGCTGTAAAGTTAGTACCGTTGTCTGTGACGATGCTATGAGGCACTCCAAACCGAAAAACGAGGCTCTTCACAAACTTTATTGCCGACGCTGCATCTGGTGAATTTATTGGCTTCGCTTCTACCCACTTGGTGAATTTGTCGACAGCAACCAGCAGGTACTCATATCCTCCTGGCGAAGCTTTGTGCAACTTGCCCACCATATCAAGTCCCCATTGGGCAAAGGGCCACGACAATGGTATTGGCATCAGCTCTGCCGCCGGAGAGTGAGGTTTTGCGGCGAATCTCTGGCACGCGTCGCAGGTTCGTACTATCTCTTTTGCATCCGCGATTGCTGTCAACCAGTAAAATCCTACTCGAAAAACCTTGGCCGCAATAGCTCGACTGCTCGCGTGGTGACCACATATTCCTTCATGCACATCCTTTAGGATTATCCTTCCTTCTTCGGGTGTGACGCACCTTTGCAGGACGCCTGAAATACTTCGCTTGTATAACTCCCCTTTGACCACTGTGAAAGCTTTGGATCATCGAATAACTCGCCTTGCCTCAACTGGATCGTCGGGTATTTCTTTCCGAAGGATATACGATATGTATGCTTGCATCCAAGGAACTTCTACCATCATCACAAGCTCTTGGTCCTCTTCGTCCTCTGTGGCTTCTTTAAGGGGCGCCGAAGTTTTTTCTTCCTTTGCTTTTTTCTGCGCCTTCTTCGGCTTCGTGGATCTCTCCGCTATTTCTTCCCAAAATACACCTGGCGGGATTGGAAGGCACTGCGACCCGATGTTTGCGAGAACGTCGGCTTCATCATTGCTCAACCTACTGATGTGATTTACCTCGCATCCATCGAACAGCTTCTCGAGCTTATTGTACACCTCCTTATATGCTACCATGCTATCATTGACTGCATCACATTGGTTCATAACTTGTTGAGCCACCAATTGTGAGTCACCAAAGATTTTTAGTCGAGTTGCACCGCAAGCTTTTGCCATCTTCATCCCATGTATGAGGGCTTCGTATTCTGCTTCATTGTTGGATGCGTTTGGGAACGTCATCCGTAGGACATACTTTAACTTGTCGCCTTCTGGTGATATAAGTATCACTCCAGCGCCAGCTCCTTCTATTCTCTTGGATCCATCAAAGTTCATGGTCCAAGTTCTCGACAAATCTGGAGGTCCAGTGTTTTGCAACTCCATCCACTCTGCAATGAAATCTGGCAAAACTTGCGACTTGATTGCCTTTCTTTTTTCATACGTGATGTCCCGAGGGGAAAGTTCTATTCCCCAAAGGGAGACACGCCCTGTAGCTTCTGGATTGTTCAGTATATTTGAAAGAGGTGCTTCATTGACTACTATTATCGGGTGTGCCGAAAAATAGTGGCGCAACTTTCTTGCCGTTGTAATTACTCCATATGCTAGTTTCTGGTACTGTGGGTACCGCTGTTTGGAAGGCGATAAAACTTCACTGATGAAATATACCGGCCTTTGCACTCCATGGAGTTTCCCTTCTTCTTCTCTTTCGACAACTACCACCGTGCTAACCACTTGGGGTGTGGCTGCAATGTACAGCAGGAGAGGTTCCTTTTCCTTCGGCGCCACCAAGATTGGTGGTGTCGAGATTGTGCGTTTCAGATCCTCGAAAGCTCTGTCGGCTTCTTCGTTCCACTGGAATTTCTCCCCTTGCTTTATCAAAGCGTAGAACGGTAACGCTTTTTCTCCCAGCCTGGCGACGAACCTGCTCAAAGCTGCGACTCGCCCAGTTAGTTGTTGTATTTCTTTCAACTTTGTTGGCTTCCTCATTGTTACGATAGCTTGTATTTTGTCGGGATTTGCTTCAATCCCTCTTGCTGAAACTAGAAACCCAAGAAGTTCTCCTGCTGGGACGCCGAAGGAGCACTTCGTCGGGTTCAGCTTGAGACAGAATTTGTCGAGGTTGTCAAAGGTTTCCTTGAGATCCTCGATCAGTGTCGCCCCCTATTTTGACATTATGACGACATCGTCGATGTACACTTGCACGTTTTTTCCAATCTGTGTCGCCAAACACTTCTGCATCATCCTCTGATATGTTGCTCCCGCGTTTTTCAAACCAAAGGGCATTGTTCTATAGCAGAACACGCCGTAAGGTGTGATGAACGCTGTTTTTACTTCATCTTCTTCTTTCAACCTGATCTGGTTATAACCAGAATATGCGTCCAAAAAGGAAAGACGTTCACATCCTGCCGTGGAATCGATAATTTGATCGATCCTCGGGAGGGGAAAGTGATCCTTTGGACAATATTTATTGAGACACGTAAAGTCGACGCACATGCGAAGGACCTTAGTGTTTTTCTTCGGCACCAACACTGGGTTTGCGACCCATGTGGCCTCTGTATGCAGCTCCTTGATAAAACCAGCTTCTCTTAGTCGATCAATTTCTGATAGCATAGCCTTGCGGTTTGGTTCCAAAAAACGCCGCAAAGGTTGTTTGATTGGTCTCGCTAATGGATCCAAGTTTAGGTGGTGCTCGGCAAGTTCCCTGGGTACTCCTGGCATGTCAGCTGGGCACCATGCGAAGATTTTCCAGTTCTCACGGAGGAACTCGACGAGCGCGCTTTCCTATGCGAGGTCCATGTCGTTTGCGATGGACGTCGTCTTTTTCGGGTCTGTCGGGTGAATCTGCGCCTCCTTAGAATTTTTCTCAGTGTTGAAAGTTGATTCTTTATTTGGTCTTCCAACGTCTGCCAGCACGTCGTAGTCAGTCATGAGCCTTGACGCCAAATACTCAGCTTGCATCCCGAAAGTTTCTGATATTCGATGAAAATCCTTATCACATTTATCGGCTAGGGCACAGCTTCCTTTGACTGTGATTGGTCCCTTAGGTCCAGGCATCCTCCATAGCAGGTACGTGTAATGTGGTACCGCCATAAATCTAGTATATGCTGGTCGACCCAACAGAGCGTGGTACTGTGACGGAAAATCGGCGACTTCGAACTCCAGCTTCTCGATCCTGTAATTTTCTCGGGTCCCGAACTGAACGTCGAGATTGATCTTCCCCAGCGGATAACTTGGCTTCTCCGGTGTGATACCATGGAACCTCGTGTCCGTTGGTTTCAGGTTTGCTAGGGATATGTTCATCTTCCTTAATGTATCTGCGTACATAAGGTTTAAACTGCTACCACCATCTATAAACACGCGAGATACGTCAAATCCTGCGATAACCGCTGGTAGTATGAGTGCTGACTGCCCTGGTCGAGGAACTTGTTGTGGATGGTCCGCTATAGTGAAGCTAATGTCTTGCCCGGACCAGTTAAGGTACTCGACTGTTGGTGGAGGCATTTTTCCTGCCATAAACACCTGTCGCGAGATTACTTTCTGAGTTCTATTGGATGGCCTTCCCTTCTGAATCATCGAGACCGCTCCGTTAGAGTTAGGATCAACGTAGGGCGGTGGTGGAGGTGCTGCCGCTATTCTGAGATGATGTCGATTGTCATCCGTAATCGCGGGAGGAGGTGGCAAGTGAATCTCACTCCTAGGTTCTCGAGGATTTCTCTGTGTTGCCTGAGCATTAGCATGCCCTGCCCACCTTTGCATTGCCTGGAAATTGCGACAATCCTTCTGCAGATGTCCTGACTGTCTATTTCCGTTGCTGTCGAGGAAAAAGTGCATCTGACACGGCCCGTTCATCATTTCTTCGGGAGACACGAAAGGCCTCTGGAACCTTGGCCCGCTATTTTGCCTATTGTTTCGAGGGTCACCTCTATTGTCGCCCCGTTGCTCGTTGCTTCTCTGGTACTCATCTCTGTTGTTTCCTCCTGCGCTTGCTCGGAAACCAGCCGAAATTTGTCCTGGAGCATCATAGCTCGAGTACTGCCGAGGAAATTGTCGCCTTGGTTGATAATTTCGACCGCGGTCTTCCTCTGGCGACCTATGTCGTTTATTGTGAACAGCATCTTCTCCATCTGCCCATCTGTTTGCTATTTCCATTAACGCAGATACTGTCTTTGGATTGGTCCTTCCCAAATCCTCGACAAAATCTCCACGCCTGATCCCTGCGACAAACGCATCTATTGCTCTTTCGTCAGATATATTTCCTGCCGAGTTTTTGATGATGTTCCACCTTTGGATATATTTTCTCATTGGCTCGTCAGGCTTTTGTCGGCACGCTCTCAACTCCTCTAATGACGCAGGTTTCTTGCATGTGGACCGGAAGTTCTTGACGAACACGTCCTCGAAGCTTTCCTAGCTGTCGATAGATCCTGGAGGAAGTTTCTTTATCCAAGATCGTGCGGCTCCACTCAAATGCACCTGGATGCTTTGCATAGCTGTTGCTCTGGTTCCCCCCATGAGCTTCACCGTCTCGAGATAATCAACTAGCCAATCCTCTGGATCTTGAAGGCCGTCGAATTTTTTGAAGTTATCAGGCAACTTGAATCCTGAAGGGACTCGAGTTTTTCGTACTCTCCTCGTGAAGCACGGCAAGCCACACATATCCTCGTCGTTTAACTCTGGGGACTGCCGATGTTCCCTCCTGCTTTGTCGCGCTCTGTCGACCCTTGCTTGTGCTGCCGTGTCCCTTACTCCACTTGGTCCTTCGGGAGCTGCTGCTGCTGCCGCAGGTCGTGGACTATTTTGCCTTGCCGTTCCTTCGGGAGGTGTTGATACAAACGCTGTCCCCATGGCTCCAACTCCTGCCATCGCCATGTTGTACAGCGTTTCCCTTGGATCTCCTGGGGGTGGTCTGGATGCAAGGATGAAAGCTTGTGTCGCCATATACCCAGCTTCTGGTGTCTTGGGGATGATGTTCCCCCTCGTGTCTATCGACATAAAAGACATGTCGAGGTTTTGAACCAAGTGCTCTCTTTCTCCTTCAGGTACGTTTTGCAACCTTGATCTTGCTCTGTTCCGAGCTTCCCTGTGGCTATCACCCGAGGTTCTAGAATGTCGACTCAATTCTGCTCTTCGCCTACTTGATGCAGAGGCTGCCTCCTTTCTTCTGTTTAGCTCAGCTGTCTGTTTTTCCAATTCCCTTGCAGCTCGTGCGAGCCTATATTGATATGCTTGTAATTCTTCCGGCGTGGCTGTGGTGGCCATTGGTTCAGAGCCATCCATAGCTCTTGCGGCTCTATCCCATGCTGCTTGCGGAAGTTGGACTCTATCTCGCGGGTGTGGCCCGATATATTTATTGCCTAGACCTCGCCGTAAATCAGAGGGATCAACGTATGGATTTCCCAAATCGTCGAAAGCCTCAGATGTTTCCTCCTGGTCACGGCTTGGCTCTCCGATGACATAAATCTGATGATACTTTGTATTCAGATCTATATTGGGTTTGGTGACACCATCATTAAGATTGGCGAAGACCTTGCCCACTGTAGTAGATTTGTCGATGAAGTTGTAGCTGTCGACACTTCTTGAGCCATCGCTTATATATGAGTCCGCAGATGACTCAAACGACATGTCGCTGAAGATCTTGGCGAGTTTTTCTCTTGCCCTGGTGCTGATGAAGCGTGATGACGAAGTTTCTTCCTCTCCTGATTCGGTTGACGATGTATAGCTTAAAAAATCGGAATCGACCGCCGACGATCCCGACGAAATCGGAATTTCGACACGATACGATCCTTCTTTCTCGACGCGAAAGTGAAATCTTCCGAACGTCATCTCCATAGGCTCCTCCAGATACGCATATGCATCCAAATGGGAGGGTGGGTGAGGAACAAAATCGACAGGACCAGTAGCGATCTGTTTACCTCGATCCATTGCGTTGCTTGCGGTTGATGAAGTCGACGATTTTGAACGTGCCATCGAGATCGGATCCTTGACGCCTCTAGTTCCCACAGACGGCGCCAATTGACAAGGTATCAACTTGTCAATGCCTACGGGTTGTAGACTAGGGTTTAGTTGGAAGTAGAGGGCAAGTAGATCTCGAAGGTTTCAGCCGAAAAGTACTCGACGATTATGAAACTAGGGTTTGAGAAACAATGATTCGATGATTTCTTCGTCCCTCGACTCCCCCTTATATAGGAGGCGGAGCCGAGGGATTCGTGTTGTACAAGTTACAGAGTCCGGGAAGGTTTCTAACTCATCCCGTAAGATTACAAATAATGCTTCCTATTACAACTCTAGCTTTTCTTAATAATATCTTGGGCTTCCGAATCTTCTTATTCTTCGGGTAGTGGGCCTTCAGTAAACCCCGGGTACTATCTCCATACGCCAGCATCCTCATAGCCACTGTGCACTTCTGCAGTGACGAAAATCCAACCAAACCAGTGCAATCCGCCTTGCATCTGAAGTAGGGATCAAAGTCTCGGATGGCATACACAATTTGCAGAAATAGCTTTCTGCTCATCCTGAAACGACGCCGGAAAACACTCTCACCGTGCAATGGATTGTCGGCGAAGTAGTCGGCGTACAACATGCAGTAGCCCTCCATTCGCTGTCTCGGCTTGCACTTCCGGCGACCTGGTGCCGACCCACCACGTCGACCAGTTGCCAGTCCGGCGTACATGCTTGCCAAGCAACCGAGGATCATCATGTGCTCGTCGTCTTGGGCGGCTGCTGCCATCTCTTCTTGCATAAGCTCGACGAACATCTGCTCCTCCTCTTCGTCCGAGTCCATGGCCGGCGAGGCAAATGGACGAACACCTGACGGGCGTGGTCGAGGCAACCCGAGCCGCGAGCGACGAGGAGCAGGCCAAAGTCGGAAAACAGGCCGGCGGAAGAGCAGCCAGATAGACCGTCGTCCAAAGATGGCGGAATATAGGCAGGTGGGGAAGGAGGGGCGGCGGAATCTGGGCAACAAGCCGGTGGGGTGGTGCCGGCGGCGAGAGAGATACGAGGGGTGGGGGAGATTTTGAGCGACGTGGCGGTGGGGTCCGTGCGTCGAGTCACCAACAGATCGGGCCCTTCCCCGCTTTTCACTCGTCCGGAGTCCCCGAGCGCGCCTCGGGGGGCCGAGGATGGCGTGGGCTCGCCGGATGGATAAAGGGCCAAATCCGGACGAAAACGAGGAACCGGGGACGCGACTGGGCCGAATTTCGCCGTCCGGATGGGAAAAACATCGCTCGGGGGCCTCGTCGGGGGGACGAGTGGAGATGCTCTTACGTTTTGTTAACTAGCCAGTCCTGTTGGATATGTGAATACAAGAGGGGAATGAATATTTAATGTCAGGCAATATGGAATGTGAACATGATATGTAAACTTTGTGTTTGTGCTGTTGGGCGCATCGACAGGAGAGCCGCGCGCTGCAGTCGTAGGAGTACATATTACATCCGCCCGCGAGAGAAGAGAGAAGAGATCCATTGCTCCACCTGATTTCGTAGCTATAGAGGAATATCCCGAACAATGGAAAGTGAAGGCAAGACGATCAAGCCCCACACCTCAATCGAGGTTGTCTGCCGTAGCCAAGAATTTGCCAAAGCGCCATCCATGGGGCAGAAATACAAGACAACGAAGCAAGCAGGCGATTATACACCAGACAGCTCCCAAGAATTTGCCAAGGCGCCACATGTGGGGCAAAAATACGACGCCACGACGTGCCGGCCGCCTGTGCTACCGGAGTTGGGCGGCCGCTACCCCGAGCACGCCCTCCTCGCCACGCGGGGGTACATCTCGGAGCAGTGCAACACGACCACCGCCTACGGTGTCACCCGAGAAGGCAACATCATCCAGGCCTCCTTCTTCCCTGCAAAGCCTCCGGGCATGTCGCACATCTCTGTCTTCTGCCCGTTCGCCGGTAAGAGCCCCTTCGGCTGCGAGCCCACAGTCGTTTTTACCCACGACAAACTTATATTGTTTGCCGTCGCCTTGGGCCCGCACAGCGGCCACTTCTCTGAGGAAGGTGTCGAGCTCTTCATCTTCCAGGCCAACAACAAAGAACTAGACAGGCTTCCCAAACCCGAGAATTACACTCTCAGCTCCACAAATACTGGTCTTGTAGGCAGCCCGAACGGTGGCTATGTTGTGGCAGCTCTCAACGCTGAGCTCGCATCTCGGAGCTACAGCCTCTCCATCTTCTCCTCCGAAAACAAGTCCTCTGGCTGGCGTACGGTGTGTGTGCCCCGAAAGGCTTCCGCTGATGGCACTTGCCAAATGGCCTTCCTTCCGTTCAGGCAATCCAAGGTGATCTCGCTAACAGGTGCATACCTGGGCTGGGTCGATCTCTGGAGAGGCATCATAGTATGTGACGTTCTCTCCCCACAACCAGAACTCCAATATCTCGAATTCCCCGATCCGGTGCCTCGCAACGAGAAGTTTCAGTACGAGTGCGACGCTGGATTCTTCAGGGATGTTTGTGGTAGCCCTGACGGTTCAATCAAGTTCGTTGAGATGGAGTACATCGAAGGCAACGACACAGCAAAATACAATTTTTATTTTAAGGCTGAAAGATGGACAGCCTCCAGCTCCACGTGTAGGCTCTTCGAGAAGAGCACGCTCAAGGACACATTCGGAATACAGCATATAACAACTGCAGAGAGTAACAAACTCAACAGAGAAGAGTTCATGAAAATGTCAATGGGCAACCCTAGGTTGAACCCGTATCATGACTTGATGTACGTGATGGCAAGAAAGAGGCGCTACGATACCACTGGCCGTGTAGTTTCCATTGACATCGAAAGGAAGACGCTAGATGGAGTGACGGAGACAGCCTACAGTTTCACAGAGACATACGGCGCCTGCACCTTCTCCAAGTATCTACAAATTCCAGGTACTCATCCCAAACACATCATATTTATTTTATATTGATCTCAGAATACAAAAGGCACTGATAATATCGACGCTTCCTTCCCCGGCCAACTACGTGATTAAGCTATTTCATTGCTGATGCAGGCTCTATCGTCGAGGAAGACCTGGCAAGTGATTACCAGTTCGTGGCTTCTAGTTTGCAGGGCAGCGAGGTGGGTGGTTATGTTAGACAAGGCGCATCATCATGCACCAGCCAACCGAAACCACATTCAGCTACCAGCATGTACAGCACATTGATGTCAGCAGTTTATAACTGGCACACTCATTTGGGCAGGCATAATCGTTAAGAGTTCATTAAAGTATTGTTTTTGTTAAAATGAATAACCTTGACGGTTATTAGGGATAATCCCCGCTCTCTTTTCCCCCACGTGCAACCCCAGTTTTGAGCAACTGCCAAGAGTCCATGACTGTTCCTGGAGAGGCACCTTAGGGCATGTACATTGGTTTAGACGGATGATGTCTATAGTACTACTACATGTCATCTATAGACAATGATATAGACAGTGTATACAATAGTCTGTCTGTAAGTTATCTATTTTTAGTCATAGCTATATGTGAGTATAAGTTAAAGACATCCTTCATACAACAGCAAAACTGGTGTCTGTAAGCTGTCTGTAAGAAGCCTACAGACTGTCTGTAACTTTACAGACAGCCTCCTTCTCTCTCCTCATTATCTTTCCTCCACATCACCAAAATCACCTGTAACTACCTCTTACAGACAGCTGAGTCATCACCATTGTACATGCCCTTATCAAATCGCCGCACCGGTTACACCTGTATATAAGTTGGAACCATTGATCAATAACCATTGATCAATAAATCACACTTTCAATCGCTTGCCGATTGTTCCCTGCTTTTCTACAATCTACTTCTAACACGTTATCAGCACCGCTCCCGGTGAGAGCAATTTGACGAAGAAAAGCTCTCTACGGGGACAATCCGATGGAAGAGGAATTATGTCTTGTGGACAGTTGCGGTGACCCAACATACCACTGCATGTTGTAGTATACAAGTCGTTGATATGACATTCATGAAGGGATTTCTTCATAAATATCACACCCCTCAGAGTGGTACAACAAAAATATTGCATGTCATAACACTGTAGATTATAACAAACATGGTCTTAACAAGTTGGTATTCTCACAGGTCCGATGAGAACATCCTACGATATTACTTAAGTACTCTTACAACTCAAACTTAATAGACATGACGAGCTCAACAACTTATTTAGGTAAGCCACTACGCTGCTCGGCTCCGAGATGTCTAGGGTAAGACTCTATTCCTCCGCCTCGGTGTTGTCAACTCCGTAGACTATCCCATAGTCCACGCCTTCAACTCCTCTTGAAAGGTCGGGCACTTCGTAGACCAGCTCACGGTCGCCTTTTGGTGCTCCGGTGTTTGCCTCCTCTTCATGATCACAGTCTAGCAAGGGTGTCAAAAGAAAGTGAGTACAGAGGTACTCAGCAAGTTCAAAAGAGAAAAGGTGTTTAATGCACTAGCTACGATCATTGATCAGAAAATTTTAGGTCAACGCATGTTTCGCAAACGTTTCTTCAAAAGGTTTATTTTATTTTGAAAACTATGCCCGCCAGTCTTCACAAGTTGACCAGAACTTCACGGAGTTCCTTTCCTGTCGCGTTCGTAGTTCCCTTCCCAGAACAGGGAGTGACAAGCCACAATTTGATACAATATGCAGATGTGCGTTACTTTTCCTATAAAAGAACTTATCATTGTTGCCAACCGGGTGTACCTTCCCGTCCACACTTTCTTGGTGTGAGGCCCAATATAAGAACCAAGCCAATCACTGCCGCGACCCTGCATACTCATCCTTTTGTCCATCCGCACATCCCTGGTAGACATCTCCCGATCATACGGTTTTACACTCGATGTGCTACGGACAATCCATCATAGACGGTAGAGCGCTCTCATCCACATGGATGGGGATTTTAGAGGATTTCCCAACCTACTGCAGTGTTATCACAACACCCAGCCAGACTCTATCAAATCCGTTGATATGCAGAAGGAAAAAGATACAACTGACTTCCCCAGAGCCATTATAGATCTCATGGTTAACACGATATGTCACTAGACGACATTGGTAATTAGTCCTAGATGAGTAGAACCCTTGCAATGGAACCTCCACCAATAACACATACCATGGTTTCATTGCCCACCACATAGTCATATTTATAATTGAAAAAGTAACATTTTATTTTCAGTGCAGGAATGATAAATATATTGCTTTACGAGTAAATTTATAGAAAATAATCAATATGATATGAGCAAGGGTGAACTTGCCTGCAGACTGCGAGATAGTGCAGTTCGAAGGTTTGGATGGAACCTGGACCTCGAGTCCTGAAAAGAAGCATCATTGTCCGATAAGGACAATGTTATAAAATCCAAATGGTACATGCATGAGTGATTTTATTTTTATGTTGAATTCCGTTCCCCAAAGTATTTATTAATACACTACAACAAATGTGACATTATATGATGCTCATTCCATGACGATTCAGTCAAAAAACGTCACAGTTTGTGAAAAAATGACTATTTCCTGACTTTTTTCACTGTATCGTCACAGAATGAGCGTCATATAATGTCACATCTGTTGTAGTGATATTTGTGGATTTAAATATTTATTAAAATATTTATGCCTTAGGCAGTAATTTATAATCTTTAAATATTATTTAATATGGTTTTCCTTAAAAAGAAAAAGATTTAATAGTAATAGAATTTTCCTTTGGAAAATATTTTCAAATAAAGAATTTGGAATAATGGAGTTTTTCCCCTTTTTGGAATATTTACTTCAAAAGAAAGGTTTTGGAATATTAGAATATTTCCTTTTTGGAAAATATTTGTCTTAAAAAATTTTGGAATAATAGAATTTTCGTTTGAAAATATTTGATCAACAAATATTTAAATTCATTTGGAATTCTCCTTGATTTTATATCAAAGAAAAATTTCAAATTTCAAATTCCAAGTCTAGAATTCAATTCAAAAATTCCAAAATTTGAACTTGTGTGGTTTATTTCTTTTCTTATTTTATTCTGGTTAAGAATTATTTTAAATATATTATTCCAATTTTCTTGAATTTTTTGAGGTATTCATAATTTATTTGGAATTTTTCAAAGTACAAGGGTTATTTGAATTTATGAAAAGACCAAACTGCCCCTGGGCCCACCTGTCAGGTCAACCACGTGGTTGAACCGGACCGGCCAGGTCAGTCGGCCCATCGGTCTCACTTCCCCCTCTCTCTCTCGCACGAACCCTAACCCTAAACCCTTGGTGATCCCGTGGCGATGACGTCGCCGCCACGGTCGCCGCCACTCTCTGGCTGATTCCGGCGGCTCTAGGGTTCGTCAACGGGCGCGTTCGACGCAGTGCGCGACGGCGCTCCTTCCTATCCGCATTGATCTGAAGCTCCTCTCCTCTACTGGCCGTGCGCGAGCGCTCCCGTGCCTAGGGTTGATGGGTTCATCGACGAACTCCGTCGATCTGGGCTCCCTAGACAAGCTGGTGTTGTTCGCCGCTCTCTCTAGTGGTGGTGTGTGGATGGCACCAGCCTGGCCGCGGTTTGGCGCCGCCGTGGCTGGCCTGTGCCACTGTGTCGCCATGGACGTCGTCGTTTACTTGAGCTCTGGCTACTGGTTTATCTGTTGCTTGTGATGCTGCTGCCTGTTGTGCATGCTATGCTATACTGATGCCACTCCTAAGCCTATTGTTGCCATGCTCATGCTTGTCTAGGCCTGTTGCTGCTATGATCATGCTTGTTTGATCCTACTAGATGATTGTACTAGCCCTGTTCTACTTGTTCATGTTCCTGTGCTGCTCAATTGCTGATAAGGGGTGGCCCGATCTTCTCAGTAAGCAACGGTGGTGATGATGATCACGGGGTGTTGGCAGCGGATGAACACGACGATGAAGTGGATGATAACTTGTATGACGCAACGAGATCTCTCGATTGGTCCCTGTCGCCAATGCAACAGCTCTCAACCCTGCAAGATATTCGCAACTCCACACACTTGCGCACGTAGCCGCCGACCACGAAGCGGTAAGTTGCAACCGTCTAATTCCCAATGGAACAGCAGATCACACAAGACTTTTCAGATCTACACAATATCAAGCAATATGGTGTAGGGAATTCAATAGTTTTGCAGAGCAAACAACTAAGAACTAGGGTTTATCTTAAACGTGGTCTAAAGCAGCTAGGGGGGCATCCTGGGCACTTATATAGGCGTCCGGGACGACTTCTGGTCGAAAAGATACAAGAATAACCGACCCAGAATAGATCTGGTCGAGACAGACTCGGACACGGCCGGTCTGGGGACCGGTTGACCGGGCCTGGGACCGGGCTGGCCGGTTCAAACCGGGCCAGGGACCGGGTTGCAACCGGGCGGGCGACGTGTCGCGCAGTAACCCTCCCGGATGGCATCAACGTGGCGCCCGGTTGGCGCCGGGGTGGATCCGGCCTGCCGCCCGGTTGGACCGGGCCAGGGACCGGGCGCGCCGGCGTGGCGGTCGATCTGACCGGGTGCTGGGCCGGCCTGGACTTCGTCTTCTCCTCTCGCGCATGCCTCCCTCTCCTCCCTCGCGCGTCCATGAGATATCTTCATTTCCAGCTCCTTGTCCAGCTCCACGTCCATCTTCACATCCAGCTGCTCCTCTTCTCCTCGTGCGATGCTTGTCTCCTCTTCATACCTGATGATACATAAGTAATAGGACTTAGGTAGTATAAAGTTCTGATCAATCAAAGTATCGTTTAGAAACAAGTTCACCTGTTGTTTAAGTAGCTTCGCACGAGCGCGTGTCATTGGTCCAGTCCTGACTTCATTGGACTGGAGCTTCACAGCAGGTTCATCTTCAGTTGGTAATGACGGAGGTGGTAGTGAGGTAGAGATATCCTCATCAATTTCTTACTGGTTGCTTTGCTGTTAGCAGTGGCTAATAGTCTGACACTTGTGGTGCTCTCCTGTGACCTGTACTGGATCCAATTGATCCATTTAGATCACTCTATGCTAGTGGCTAGGTTACCGGTTCCATACTTGGATGATTTGGATGCTTGCCTAAGCTACTGTCATTATTTAAGCTGACTCTAGCTGCTGACCATGTGTTGGTGAGCTGTTGTTTCCCTCCATAGCACATTGATCATGAATCAATGGCTAGGATGCCTTGGTTATCCTACTAGTTGCCTCACTGTGATGCTATTGCTTATTAAGCAATGAATTATCTTGTATTTATGCACTGGTTAATTATCTGTATATGAACTGCTTATGCAGTGTTGATTATATGCATGGATTTGTGTTCAATGATATCTCCAATATAAATTGGAAGATATATATGGTCTGAATCCATCCTGGATAGTGATGACTTAAGATTCTTGGCTGCTGGATGGCTTGTGGTTGATGTGACCACAGTAGCTCTAGCTGCTGCTTGGGTTGCTCTCACTGTTGGATCATTACTTGTTGGCTAATCTCATTGTAGCTTGCACAGTAGGGTATCATATACATATGAATGCCACTGTGACTTGTTTGTGAAGAGAATATACATTAACTGATGGTTTAATTGGCTAGGAATAGCTAGGTGGTCTATGTAGCTTCTATTATCTATGTACTACTCTACTGGTTTGCTATATGTGCATCTATATTTCTATATTTGCACAAAAATAGCTTCTGGATAGTATCTGGATCTAGTTGCTCACTTTATGCCATCAACTCTTGGTCTGGCAGCTCCCGATTAGTATATTTTCTCTGTTCCAGAGATTACGAAGACCATGGGCCAGAAGTAGAAAGGGGCAGGTGTCAGCGGCACCATGGGCTAGAAGTAGAAGGGTGACCAAAGACGCCAATGAGGGGAGGTAGCAGGGCCGTCTCGGTTCCAGGTGCTCGGTGGCAGCTGCCATTGGGCGCCCGGAGCATTGGTGGTGGAGCTCATAGGATTTGCAGTCCTGCATGACACGGCTGCGCCAATGCTTCCGGCAACTACAGAGCCCGTCTGCAGGAAGGACGGTGCATGCTCGTGCACGTTTGAGCGGCGACGCGCCGCTTGTGCGCGTGGGAAAATGCTAAGCCGGAGGCTGCGCTTTGCGGCGGAAATTTGAGATGAATGTTGACGCGTGCTAGATTAGGGTGGAGCAGGATGCAACGTATGCATTCTGAAGCCCGCGGGAGCATGCAGAGGATTTGCTTCCAAAATAACAGCTAATTCAATGGACGGTTTCCAAATCAGTTGGATGATTTCGTTTGCAAGGATGCGCAATGTCATTGGAGCATCCTAGGCCGCCGGATCTCAGAAGATAAATGGATGAGATTAAATGTTCCTGCCAACTTCTTGATTTTATAAGTAGTTTAGATGAAGGCAGATAAACCACCAGATAAATGGTTACAATAAAGTTCATGGATAACTATTCATGAACGCAGATAAATCACCAGATAAGTGAATAAAGTTCATGGATAACAGAATTCTCATAGTTTTGCCAATGAGTACATGTAACTTTCTAAATGAGTAATTCTAAATGAGTACACATCTAATGTTTATACTACCTCCTCCTGAGGCGGACACTACTAACGCCAACCAAATCACCAGATAAATGAACAGCAAACCGAACTTTCCCCTCCAGAGGTTTCCCTACTGCTGATAAATGTAGGCAATAGAATCAGTAGGCCTAGAGTTTCTAAACAGAATTCACAAGGTTTCGCTACTGCAAGAAATTCCACATAATTTCAAGGCAAGCAAGACAACAGGCAAACGTTCTCATCAAAACTAGACGCATACAACATCTAGAACAAGATCTAGCAAAATGCAAATAATTGTCTCTTTACTCTACAAGGCAGCTAAACATTATCATGAAGTGAAATTTGTTATCAAAATAAATTACCAGATCATCCTTTAAGCAATATCAACAGACCTTTAAGCAAGATTAACAGACAGCATTAGCAAACAGCTAAACATCGCTATTAATACACCCAAATCAAGTATCCTAAGCTGGAGAATAGTCCACGATTCATAAAAAAACAGAAGCATAAAAGCATCATCAGTCTGAAAAATCAGAGTGAGCAGCACACCTCTCGTTAAAGCCAAATGCATCACGAGGACAGGGAGAGACGTGAATACGCAAACATACCTTGGTCAAGATCTCAACGATGTAGAAGAAAGGCCCAGGAGGGGAGGTAGGGAGGTGGGAGAAGGTCGCAGGTCGATCCGGCAGGGGACGACCTCGATCTGCTGCTGCCTGAAGCGGCTGATTAGGGTTAGGGATGGGGACCTGAGACGCGTGGGAGAGAGGGGAGGGGAGATGGGGCGAGGAGGCTTACCAGGGCGGCGAGGTTAGCTCACTGGCGGCAGGGCGGGATCGGGCAAGCAGCAACTAGAGGTCGGGGAGGTACAGACGTCCGTGCTCGCAGTCGGGGACAGAGGAGCAGACCTCAGCGCGCCCGCAGAGGAGAGCGAGGAGGGAAAGATGCGGCGGGAGAAGGAGGAGGGAGGCCGGAGAGGTGGAAGAAGCAGTGAAGTATGTGGCTAGTTTTTTTTCTCTCGGATTAACATGGATTTTTTTGGAGAATCTCTAATTGATTAGTATAATACATCAGGATTTCAGATCGAATGCTCAAAGTTCGATGTTCCACCAAAATCCTAGAATTACCAACAACCGAAATGCAACTTACATCCACCTAACAAAAAATGTCTTCACATTACAGGTTGGTGAACTGAACATCTCAACCAACAGAGCACAAATAACACAAACAAACTTCCTACCATCCACCCTGCTAGACATAGCCAAGGAAATATACAATGCAAGATAGAGTTGTGTGGCGGACTACCAAACAAACTAGGTAATTATCCTTAGCTTAAGAAGACTAGTTCGATATACTATACATTATGGTGCTAATTCTGCGTTGACACTTATGGAGGTAGGCTCATGATAACCTGGATGCAAATTCTCCCAAACCTTCTCCAACCTTGAATAAACATTAAACGCACATTCAATAATAGGATTACTTTAGTAGTTGTGATATTTACATATAGAAATCATATAAGGGGCTTACAGTTTTCCAATATCAAGATCAATGATCAGGCGGTGTACCACCTTCGACAAGAATTGGTCATAATGATGTGCCAAATAGTAATCTATCGCCTCAAGCGTCTCGATCGAGCGGTTTCCGTCTGAAAGCTGTTTCAAAACATAGAAGCCTATCTTTATTAAATAGAAATACATGTGTAGTGATCAGAACCCAAACATACGTGTTAATCTAACCATTTTGTGATGTGCTTCACTAGGTATGGAATAATTAGAAACTAGCAAATCAAAGTAAACCGCCGATTGGAAAATGAGGCGCCATCTAGAGCTACAATGGTTCGTTTAGGCACATTGATGGATTTTGAATGGAGATCTATCGAAAATAAACAATCCTAACTAAAACAACCATTAGTGGAAGTATATGTATCAGGTTGGCCACCTACTATTGGTGAAAAATGAAGAGCACGAGAACGTTAGTGTATATAAATTTATGTAGCGCAGTCAAGTGAGGGCAACAACGCATATTAGTATAAGGTATTCTTGAATGGGAGACTATCGTTATACCACCAAAAATATAGTGAAACTATAATGAATATACATTTCATAGTCGACCTAGTGAAGTTAATTATTTATGTTGCACAATATGTGTGCCTACACCATGCCGAGAATTTTGGCATGGAGGGAGTACTAATTTCTATGAACTTGGTCAAATTTAGGGAAGTTGACTCATGACAATACTAGCGGTACAATTAATAGAAAGTGCTTGGAACATTATTTAGACAATTCCGGCCCGAATCAGTGAGTTCACACTTTATCTCAAGGCTTACGCCCACAGAGCTCTACAGATTACAGAAGTCTCCAAAGTATGTATTTCAACCTAACAAAATTTGGTGCTTTTGGAACATTTGGCCTAAGCATGGAAATAATAATATTGACAGTATTTCCAGTTCTACAGAAACAATTTGTTTGCTTCTGAGTGTACACAGATAATGGGCAATCTTGCAACTGTACACAAATGAAGCCGAACCGTCCATGCCATGATGCTGGAAAGCAGAGATGTGTACCTTGAGATGATCACCAGCATGCACTACAAAGTGACGCTGGAACAAGAGCAAGTCCATGCCATTATTACCATAAGGTGCTCGACCCAATTTACCATCATACACTTTCTTCAGTAGTTCATAGAACCTTGCGTCGGTTCTCCAGTCATTGAGTCCTCGCTTCGCTCTGTCTACAGAAACCGTAAATATATTCCTTTCGTTAACAGAAAGTACCTTATAGACCCTGATAAGATTGACTATCATATTGGATCTGCTCAAAGAGGGCAAAAAAGCCATGTGACGGCATATGAACTTGGTGAATTTGGAGTTGTAATGAACTGAAGAAGGTATGGTCGCTGGAATATTGAGCATGCGCATGTCGCGGCCTAGGTCCTCGAAGAATGCTGGCTCGGTATCTGTGCGGGTTGTTAGCATGACTCTGAACTTGGGCAGAAGAATCTGAGCGAGCTTCTTAAAGTCCACTTGCATTGTCGCAAGGTTTACAGGTCCTGCTGCTGTTGGCTGTTCCAAGATGCGGCACTCTTGACGGCAGTTGTCAAGATTGACAATAACCAGGTGAGAGGCCTCGAATGAGCCTCCCCAGCTATTTCCTTTTGCGTGGCCTTCGACAAGGCAGTGAATAAAACCTTGCAACACCATCCTCCCCGCCGGAGTACAAACTGCTGTAGTGATACTATCAGGCAGCTCAAACGCTTCAACAGGAGGGTTCGTACTGAGGAAATCGTCCAGACTCTCGTGCCTGGAAGTATAAATAGCAACACACAATCATGTTCTAGCGACATGCGACTATAAAGGCATTAATGTTAATTTACTAACAAGGTAAGTAGTAAATATTTTTCGATAAAGAGGTAAGTAGTAAATATACCTGCCAGGGTGGTTGTAAAACTGAATGCTGGTTACATTTCCATGGACAGGACTATCTACCCGTAGAAACATGTTGAAAGCCTCTAGAACCAACTGTTCTGAACTGATGGCCAAAAGAAAGAAACGTCTCATCTATTTGTTGCAAACAACTCATCATTTCATATCCCTTAATCGTCTTGATAAAAACTGAAGCATCACCTTTGCAAGTCTTGGAAGGAGAGGAGTGATGCAGCTTCCAAATTGTGACATTTAACATCATTGTAATCCACGCAAACAGTGGTGGCATTCCTCAACTCCATGGAGGCTACCTCGCCATTGTAGAACGCCACCAGCTCAGTCGGACGCCTGAAGCTGCCAATGAAACAAAAGTATAGAAATCTGCATCATCGGGGGATAGAGGGCAAGATGAAAGCAAGAACCATTTGTTGACGCCAGACATACTTGTGGAAGAACTGAACAAACATGTCCACCTCCCTCGGATCAAACGACATCGAAGTGGCTTTGGGCAGCTGTGGTCCGCTCTATTCGAAGGCGCTATGGATACGGCTGGGCGAGTGAATCAATGGACTTGTTGCCTTGATGACTGCTGATCTGAGTTGCTGGGGCTATAAGCAGTGCCCAATTTAGGCACAATCCTGGACGCGTCGTAGGACGAAGAATGAACGAGTGCCCAGCGGATGACCGTTGAGTTCAGTCCGTCAAGTCAATGTGGCCACACCACACCACACCCTGCATAGTAAGTCTTTTCCACACACATTCACGCGTATGATGTCCGCGACGCGGGTTGTCGCTGCTGTGCCTTCTTGCGGAATTATCCTGCTGCAACAGTAGTTTATAGATCAGGACAAAACGGCAGCAGTACTACGCGGTGTCGGATAAATAAAATAAACTATAGAGTTTGCCGCGGGATAACAACGTACCATGATACGCATCCAACACTAAACACATCTGACAATAACAATCTAGCATGTGTATTCACAAAGAAAAAAAGGTAAATTGTCCATATAGAAGGGAATTTTTTTTTGCGAAAGCATATAGAAGGGATTTTAGAGCGACCATAATAGAGAAATCTCAATTAGGATGAGCCAACAGCCTTCGTACGACGCAATTCAGTGTATTGGCTGCAAAATATATCCACTTTAGAATTATTTCCTTTTTGTATGTGCACTGATATTTTTATATTCAGTTGGCGTATTAATTTTATCATTTTTTTAGAGAATATGCATAGCTTTGTATTGCTTTTTTTTGAGAGAATGTTGGCACTTTATTGACTAAGTAACATCAGTACAAAGTACATTCTGGATGCACTCCGGATTTACATAAAGAGAAATAATATAGAGATTAGGAGGACGGAAACAAAAATTACTAGAATATGTATTCGCATAAATAGATAGGCAAACCATACAACCAAAAATAATTGATAAAACGAATTTAACAAAACACTCATAAAATATATAATGTAACATGATAGAATGAAGATCAGGAGGACGGTGGTACTCCAGGTTTAACAAGTTGGTCTCTCATCAAAGCGAACTATTCTTTCGGTGAAAAGTGACTTTCCGGCGCTAGCGAGACGCCTATAGCGAATTTTCACCGTCGAGGCATTCATGTGTACGTGTATGCATTCATAGCGTGAGTGTATTTACGTGTTTTTAAGCGTATGCATGTGTATTGTGTTTCCCAAAAAAAAAAACGCAAACAATGGTTAAAACAACACGAAATCCTAATAAGTCTAGACTCCATATTTGATAAAGTGACTATTGAAGTGAGCTACTGAATATGGTCTATTAGCTTCGATACTCCGAACAAAATCAGATTATTCATCTATAAACCATCGTTTCGCTGTCAAGTTCGGAATCACATATTCTTATCCATTGCATTTCTCCTAAATTCTCTAAAATGGATTCGAAAACGAATTCATTTGAAAGGCATTCTAGTATCTATTTAGAGCATCTCCAACATGCGCTCTATCCCGCGTTGTATCCAAAAAAGTGATTGGTTTAGCGTGTGGGCGCAAAATGATGCTCCAACAGGTGCTGCAACCGGCGCTGTAAAATACAGCTTGGGGCAAAAGCGCTATATCGTGCACTATATCTACCGCGCCGGAAATAGCGCGTTGTATAAGTCGCGCGCAGAAACAACTACGAATTTTTACAGCTCCAAGGTTTAGAGCTTCTGTTGGAGGTGAATATGCCCTCACGCGCAAAACATGGATGGAACGCGCTACAGCGCCAAAATTTAGAGCGCCTGTGAAGATGTTGTTACACCCCTGCCTGGATCTATGGTGAGCAAACGCCATCTGCAAAGACTTTTTTGCGAGCTACTCCCTTCGTTCTCAAATAAGTGGGCATCTAGCTCTAAACTTTGTCCACAAAAGAGTGTACTCATATTTTCTAAATACATTTTAAATTTAATTGCTTGTCTCTCATCACACGGAAATCAAACCCAATAATATTGAGTATATGTTCTCCTTATTTTCTACAAGCACTTAGCTCATTGGGAGTGAAATAATTAAAGATAAGAGATACATCTTTCCAAAGCATTTTTTACTCCACTTCATAATTTGTTTTAAAAAACAGGCGTGTACGTTTATTTGTGGACGGAGGAAGTATACTCGATTAAACCGCAGATTTTAGGTGCACGAGAGATCGTGCCACGCCCACACTCCCCTCAGGCCCTCATCAGTATCGCAGCCAGACTTGTCAACTGAGTTGCTCGAACTACCTCGCGTCTACCCTCTTCTTCCTCGGTACGCAACCCATCAATCGGCGCCGCAGCAGCCGCCAGCCATGTCGGGCGGCGGGCGGCGAGGCTGGAGCCCGTTCGACGCGATCCGCAGCTTCCCGTCGGCGCCCGAGTCCCTCATGTCCCAGATCGACGCCGCCATCGCCTCCACCGAGTACGCCCGCGCCTGCGCCCACCTCGACCCCGCCTCCGCCTCCTCGCGGCCGCCTCCTCCCTCGGAGGAACGGGAGGAGGCGTCCTCCGCCGCGCGGGCTCCTCCTCCCCCTCACGACGCGCGGGTCGCCGACGAGGCGTACCGTGCGGCGTGCGCCGCGCTCGGTGCCGGGCGGCCGGACGCGGCCGTGCGGTCGCTGCGGGTGGCGCTGGCCAGCTGCCCGCCGGAGAAGGCCGCCGCCGTGGCCAAGGTCAGGTCGATGCTGGCCATCGCGTCCGCGCAGCTGCACCGGCAGCAGCACCAGGCTCAACAGCAGCAGAGCGGCAGGAAATGAGATTTGTAATCACCTGGAGTTTTCATTTCTACAGGATTGGTCTCCTCTGTTTCGATTCTGAATTACTCCGTAGTTAGTACTGATCAGTAAACCACAGCTGCGTGGAGTTGTAATGCACACAAAAAAAGTCTCGGCTATCTTGGAATACGCAGTTCGATTCCCGCATAAATCGAGAAGAAAAGGTTCATATGTCCCAAACATGGCCATGATCAGCTCAGTGGAAAACACCTTTTATATTGTATAGCCAATTACAAAATCTTCAGCTATAGTTTGAGCAGATCTCATGAGCTCTTAATCTCCTATCAGAAACTAGGTGTACAACCGGCTTCTTTAAGCACTGATTCGCTCAACACCCTAGGACTAATTATTATTTTCCCCCAAAAAATGAGTGGGAAAAAATCGTAACCGTGCTACAATCAAGTGAGCAGTACTCTCGATACAGAACTCATGTTACATTGTCACTCGCTCTTCATCAGTGAAGCAAACGTCGAAGAATCTCTGATCCTGATCCGTAGCAAGCGCAGGCATGGAGAGGAATCACAAGCACTTCTTGATGTCTGAAAATATCGCCTTTTCCTTATTAGCTGCTTCCACATCATCAGGTGATGCAACAGCAACCACAACCCCGCTGTCGTTGATGGTTTCAACGGCATCAGCAAACTCCTTGAAATCCTTCACGCTGCAACATGGGAAACAACGTGATGAGTGATTTTGCATAGAAACATATACGTGTGATGATCCCATAGTAGCGGACTAAAGGCATGTGGAAATTGAACCACAGAAATCTCTACCTTGTCGCGAGTATCTCTTCACGTCTTTGCTGACGTTCCTCCTCAGTGATACCCAGCAAATACCGCATTAGACTGAAAAGAGCAAAATCCATGTTTAGTACTCTGTGTATTCAACATGACCTAAGAGCATTATTTTTGCCTCGTTGATATATGTATTTGCAACCACAATCCAAGTCAAGACTTAACTTGGTTGCGTACACATTAGAAATCTCCACAACAAGAACAATCAATCCAAAAGGACATGCATAACAAAAATTCAAGGTTTGCATATCACCATCGACATCCAGAAGGATGCAATCTCAAGCAATAAGCCACCAGTTTACATAACCCCACATTAGAAGTTCAGCACACATTATTGTTTTGGAGTTCGTTAAAATAGCTTATGACATGCATCAGTGAATTTGTGTGCGAGTCAGAGTTAACACTTAAGCTACTGTGCACTGTGTGGAATCAGGAGACGATGACATACCTGCTGTAACCTTTAGCATCAGGTAGCTGGTAGGAATCAACATCACCTATGGTGCCAATAATAGCTTTTGTGAGAGCATCATCATCTATCTCTAGTTCTCTGAGGAAGTTGGCAGTCCCATCATAGATCTCTAGTGTTTTCAGTAAGTTCGGGTCACGGTACGACAAATAGGAGAACACGCCTGCAAAAGAAAAAGAAAAAGAGAATATTTACCATACCGTGGAACCAGAAGACAGGGATATAAGGTGCTTTAACTACGACATTGATGTAAGTGGGGCCAGTTGATTCTGTAGTCTTCTTACCAGCAATCAAAGAACAAATAAGGTAAGAAATAGTCATAATCAAAGTACCTGAATGAGTGTCAAAATCACAAAACCCTCCATATGCTCCACCACTAACTCGAACACGGTCCCATAACCATGTATTGCTTATGTGCTTTGATATCACATACGCACTTCCATTGAGCTGGTATCCACTTTGGTATAGGTTTCCAGCTTTTCCAACATAATTAACCTTCAGGCAACATTATAAGTTGGTCAAAAAGGGAACAATCATCTACCGAAGTCTACTCAAAGCTAATGCCAGAGGGCCAGACAAGTTAGCTTTACCTGAGTAGGGATAACAATGGCTTCATTAACAGAAGGCAGTCGAGAGACCCATGGATCACTTCCCAGGGATGGAGCACTTGGCAGTGAATCAAGAAATTTGGCAATATATTGACCCGATTTTTCAAGATTTTTTGAGTCACTTGTTATGTTTATTAAACAGCCTTCCTTAGAAAATAAAGACTTCCTCATTTCCTCAAGTGAAGCAGATATTCTGTCCCAATCTTGATCAATCTTTGTTTCCAGATCTCGTAAATACTCTAGATAACTGGCAATAGCAAACAAACACATCAACATTTTAAGATGTGACAAATGCAACAGTGTAGTGAGAAATGTGAAATCTGAAACAAAATATCCGGTGGATATGAAAATAGCTGCCAGTGGCTTGCTAAAATACAGCAAGTGTATTCTTTGATTCTTTATAATATAAAAGAATAAGGAACAATTAAAGGTAAGCAACCTAGACTCCTATGGTACACATGCGTAGTCATGTAATTATGCTCACAAGGCCATAATCATTTGAAAACAAGAAGACCTAACAATATGCGGTGTGTATATGCCTCAACGAATCTTACCTAACACCACCCATTTGTTCACCAATCCATCCAGCTGCATTTAACTTGGCATCCATTCTAGCAGCTGCTATACCATGGCCACTACCCCTCAATCGATTCTGTGTTAGACAAATCCTTAGACAACAAATTACATGCATGCTTATGGTAGTCTAAATCACAAATGTACTAGTTTATACCTCCATTCTTGCTTTACTTTGGGAAACAAACTGCTTGAACCTCTGTTGTTCGGTGAACTGAACATCCTGAAGAAGGCAGTTCATCTGAAAGAACAGAACAAATATTTATTCCAATGATGCAAATATAAGATGAGTAACTGGGTGACTGACTACAGTATGGTAATTTCCATATAGAGAGATCAGCATTAAACAGATTAAGCACGTCATCTCCACCATGTCATATCTTTTAGTGGTATTATGATCTACACATGCCAAGATCATGAACATACCAGATGAAACAGATCCTCTACTCGCGTTGACATTGCCTTTCCCCGAACAACAATACGAGTAAGCGGCTCTTCTTTTCCCTTTATTGAAGATGTTAATGGGTAAACTGATATGCCTCCAGTTTTTCTTCCAATTAACTGATTAAGCTGCACGAAGTCCATGTCTTTCGTGCCCATCTCCAGTAAGGATTGGCTGGAATGAACACCCAATTAGTTCAAATGCCACATAGTATATGAAAGCACAGAGAAAAGCAAAACCTCTTCAAACTTTAATGATAACTCAGCAACAATACATTGATCGGATAGCTCACCAGAACAAAGGCAACAGTTGTAGATGTTCTTTCTTCATTGAACCCATATCAAATACAGCTTCAGAGTAGACTACATCATTGGTGAAGAGATCATGTTGCAAAACCTTGACACCGTTTATCTCCCCCACCTAAATACGGCATTCCAGAATGAAGATTACATCATCTAATCTAGCTTAAAAAAATAAGTAAAGAAATAAATAAAAAAACAGGTCTCCTCAGGAAACAACAGGTAACACAACCTCCTAATAAATAGTGCATACTTCTAACAGAGTCAAACAATCTGGCATACTTTCTAAAAGGAACTTCTAGATTCATACCTTTGAACATTGCCCTATGATACGAATAGGAAAACATATGAGTTCTGACCAATCTGGAGGACAGGTTAGTTGCTGTTTGGACTTTGGATCTCTTGCTCAGCATGGCAATCAATCTTAATCTACCGGCCAAGGACTAAGGAGGCTATTTGCTAGTCTCCAGTTAGCTTTTGGCCGTGGCGATAAAATAATGTCTAGAAGAATTGCACAAACTGAGCAAAGGATTCTTTACATAACCATGCAGTCAAATTTACCTTCTACAGAGAACGGGATTTGGCCATTTAGGACAGGGGGGGAGGCTGACAGTATCACATCACCATGTCACGTACATACCAATTAAGCCGCAATTAGTATTGATTTAGTGTAAAATTCAGTGCAATCAAGTTCTGACCAATAATCTTAACTCTTTCCAATTCTAGACTATTTCAGAGGGAAAACATCATAGTGCCCAAATCAATAGCTAAAAACCAGAGCACCAAACTTTGCTACTCCCTCCGGTTCATATTAATTGACTCTAATATAGATGTATCTAGACATATTTTAGTTCTAGATACATCCATATTGGAGTCAATTAATATGAATCGGAGTAGTAAATAATGCTGAGCCAGCAAGAATGGTTTCATTGAAACTTGAGCTATGTCAGCAGGCCTCTAATTTCTTCCCCGATCAGAACTTGGAAAACAATTAACGAGGATCCAACTATGAACTGAAGTAGACTATCTTTTTGATAGCTCTACTTGAGCCAGAATTTTGAGCCAACCTGGCTTAATACTTTCAGCTGAAGTAAAGGAATTTACAGCTCATTAGCCGAATAGAACAAAGTTGTAAGTCAGAGCATTACCTCTATTGGTACATGCGCAGACTTTTTAGGGATATCTTGTAGTAACAGGCTAGGAACAGCTTTGAGAGCTTCTGGAGGATCTGGAGTCTCTTGTTTGTCCTTCAGTTCCTTTGTAGCACGTGCCAACTCTGCAAGATCCTCCTGAGTCATGCTAGATTTTACTTGTTTTAGAATTTCTTTCTCAGCAGCTTCATCACGTGAGGCTTTCTCCGGATCAGGCTGCACAAGAAGGTAATAAATGTTCAGAGGTACCAACAAAAAGGTTACTTGTAAGTTGGGAAGCCCTTTTTTGGGAAAAGGTTGGGAAGTCCTCTATAAACCTGCATTTCAACAGTGACACGATGTGTGTTCTTCAAAATGTATTTCTCAATGAGCGGGCAGAATACTGCTTTGGATCCCTTCTCTGCAATGCGTGCTTTGAGTTGCTGCAATGGCTGTTCATATTTCAGGGGCTCGAAAGGGTCCATGTCATATATCCATTTTCCCTGCATTTTTTGTAATGTTGAAGAAAATATGAAAATGTTGGAACATATCTGTCTATTTCTTCTGTATAAATCACGAATCAGGTGTTCTTACCATCGAACGAAGCATAAGTGACAGCCCTCGAGGGAACGATCCAGTGTTATTCTCCCTCAAAGAAAATTCAATTGTATTCATAGATGCCTCCACTGCTTCTGATGCAAACCCCTCCTCTACCAAATTATTCAAAATTTGCATAACCAGCTCTTCAACTTTCTCAATGTTTTCCTCAGATACACCTTTCAAACCTATACTGAATTGTGGTTGAAGAAGCTCATCCTCAATACCACCTCCCACAATAGCCTCTCCTAAACCACTTTCAAGAAGAATTCTTCTAAGTGGTGAAGCAGGAGTACCCAGCAACAGGTGATCGAGGAAACCAAGCGCAAGCTCAGTTTCCACGTCCAGTGGCTCTTCTGACAAGAGCCAATTAGTGCACACCATATACTTCTTTTTCAAATCACCTTCTTGACCAGCAGGATACTTCTCCGTGATCCTCACTGGTTCTTTGAAAAGTTTCTGTGGCATAACCTTTGATTCATTACGAGCAGGGCTAGCTTCAAAAAGGTCAAGATACTCTACAGAAGAGAGGCATGATATAAAAAATGGTGTCAAAAAAGGAAAAAAAAAGATAAACACAACAAAAGGTTCGAAACACAACCCTGTGAATACACTAACTACTATTAAATGGACACTTACCACTTAGAATCCGTAGCCGCTCTTTTGTGTCATCATCACCGTAGAACCAGATCCTAGCATTGCTCGGATGATAAAACATACTGTGGAACTCCTGGACACACAAAAAGAGTTTACATTTAAATCAAACAAAGTAATTAACCAATTCTAGCTTGCTGGTGCGTCAAAATATAAAAAATATGAGTCAACGCTAGAAGAAATTTAGTCACTGGAATTTTTAGTTATAGAGGAACAAAATGCCCTTCATTACCCATGATAGCCAATATCTAAAAGAGTAAAGACATCACATAGACATTGAAAGTATTTGCACAAAGGAGCAAATGACAAAATAAATATCAATTGATGAAAATGCAAATATGAACTGAGGGTGGTTATGTTCTACAAGACCTTGAACTCTTCGAAAGTAAGCTTCGGAATTTCATTTGGGTCACCACCACTATCGACGCCATACGTATTATCAGGGGAAAGTGCCTGTAGAAAGGTCAATTATGTCAGGTGTTGCTACTTGTAGCAACTGGCATCTAAAATTGTGATAAGAGACTGGGGAACATGAAATCTCGTGAGCACAGTTGCAAAGGCGTATGCAAGAATGGGACTATTAGCACAAACTAGTAAACAAGGAAAGACCAATTAAAGAAACAAGGACTGGAGATGGGACATACAATTTGTCAATGTACCAAAGTCTTACATAAACCCAGTAGCCAAAAAAGCAGAACAAATACAGGTAGGAATGCAACATCCAGGGCCCAGTGCATATCAGTGCTTAGATAAGCAGCTTGTCAAGAAAATCGTGTGTGGTTTGTCAAGCAGCAATCCTGAATCTAATCATAATTGATAAAATATAGAGAGATTGACCAAATTATTGGTTAATTTATAGGGTTGAAACAGTCACAGCTATAAATGTGTTCAAAAGGCCATGATCGCATTAGAATAACCAACATCTCCTACTGAGCTATGTGATGTCTATGTGAAAAGGCACTTCATTCCAGTGCACTATCATGCAAAGCATGACAAAACACATAAACAAAATCTTCCACTGAGCTCAAAGCCACAGACGGAAAACAGAGTTGAACAAATTGCTTACCTGTTGAGTCACACGCCCCATGATGTTATCAGGTTGAGAGTAAACTCCTTTCATCTCGTTGAAGACAACGCCTACATTCACATGTCAAAGGATTGCACTCAGCTACTTTTTGAGGAATGAGCGGGCCTTGCTCTCATACAAATGGGTTTGGTTCATTCAAATAGGCTGAGTAATCAAACCTTTGTAGGATATCTCTTCTTCGGGACTGTTAAGCTCATAATGCCAACCTTCCTGTTGAAAGGTTTGGAAGTCCTCAACACACTTGGGGAAAAAGACAGCATCAAGGTATACATCTACCAAGTTATAGAAATCCTGCAAAGCAACAACAGAAATGATGATAATGCTACAAAAGGAGTGACTGAAATGATGACTGAAGCAAATCAATGGTTATTAGGTGTCACCTTGGTGTTTGTTGATGCGACTGGATAGCATGTCCGATCCGGATAGGTGAATGCATTCAGGAAAGTATGCAAACTACCCTTTAAGAGCTCAACAAATGGCTCTTTCAAGGGGTACTTTCGTGATCCACAGAGAACACTATGCTCAAGAATGTGAGGTATGCCAGTCGAATTTTTCCTGGTAACAAAAGGACACACTTATTCAGAAACACCATAGCAGGCTTGCACGCAGTGCTATGTCCTTTACTTCTTTTCCTATCTACCCCCTACTTCGTTTTTTCGTATGATAGTATACCAATAAAAAAATACCGCAATGTGAAGACTAGGCACGCTTACGGTGGGGTACGGAAAACAATGCCGAAGACTTTATTCTCGTCGTCGTTTGCCACGGACATCACTTCTGCGCCTGTCTTCTTGTGCTTGTAAAGAACAGCAGTCGATTTGCACTCGTCTATCACTTGGTCAGAGACCTTTTCGAAGCCTAGCTTTGCTGCATACTCGTGCACATCATCTGTGTCTGCATGTGTCATAATGAAACAGGTCATACAATCGTGCACTCATGCTGAGGCTGCAACTTATCATCATAGTCCCACAGAGGTTGCTCTAACAACAGCTAGTCTATTATAATTCAAGTATAAGATTTCTAGAAATCACATCACAGATTCATGAGCAAAACAGCATATAGATGATTGATGGTAAAAAAAAACGACTGTGAGACTTGACAACAATGCAACATGAGACCATTAGTTCCAGTCAACTATGCACTAGCAGTCTAGCACGCTCGTGTCCCGTTTCCTTTGGGAAATTGCAGGTAAAGCAGTACTACATAGGCTTCTCCGAGGATTTTTTGGGGGAAAAGCAAGGGGCAGTGTCTCACCATGGGGCGCGGGGGCGGGCGAGGTGGAGACGGCGGGGACGGAGAGGCGCCTGGCGAGGCCGGGCGCGGTGAGCGGCCAGTAGCGGCCGGCGCAGTGCAGCGGCGCGGCCGACGCGAGGAGGCGCGAGCTGCCGGGCAGGGCCGAGCCGCCCCGCGACGAGAATGAGGAGGAGGAGGGCCGGCGGCGCGGGCCGGATGAGGCGGCGGGCACGAAGGCCCTGGGCCTGCCGCAGCGCTGGAGGAGGCGGCGGCCGGAGGTGCGGAGCAGCGCCACCCGCTCCATGGCGTAGGTGTCCAGCTTGCCGTCGGCTCTGGGCTGGGGTTTGTTTGCCTTGTGGATGGATTGGAGGAGGGGCAACGTGGCGGCGTGGGAGCGAGCTCGGCTAGGCTTTTTCTCCTTCTGCTTGCTGGGCTTTCCTTTGCTTGGGCTAGAAGAAGAAGGAGGAAAATCGTTGGTTTTTTAGCCTTTTTGGATGGATGGATTTTGACGGAAATTCAATTTTTTTCTTGTGGTCGATAAGGTGTGAGAGTGAGCTACGGTACGTGTTATGTCATTTTTTGGCGTTTTATGGACGTGTTTGTAGCGTGTTCACCAGAGAGATCTGGAGTTTCGCAACTCGTTGGATTTCTGGTTGTAATTTCATTTGCGCCCGAAAATAGGAAAGGGCGTGGTACATGATTGTTGCAATCTAGACTGGGACTAGAGGAGTTTCTTCTTCTTTTTTTCTTTCGACAGAAGAAAAGTTCAAGTTTCCTGGTTTTAAACGAGAGAAGAGATTGTTTTGGGCCGAACGCAAAACACATTCAGCCCGTTGTGAAAAATTGATGCCTCCGATCGAGTGCTCTTTTGTCCGTCGCGCAGGCTGAATTTTTTATCACGCTACTTTGAGAAATTGTATCCCCCTTTCCTTTCGGAAATTGCAGGTAAAGCAGTACATAAGCTTTGTGGAGGAGGACGCGGGGAAAAGCAAGGCAGTCTCTCACCATGGGGCGCAGGGGCGCGCACGCTACACCAACGGTCGGGCGGGGCTAAAAAAAGCCCGTAGGTAAAAAGTCAGGCCCGAGCCCAGTCCATCTTGGAGGGACACTAAGCTCTTGGAGTTCTTCGGCCCCTTTGGAGTTCTTCGGCCCCTTCTTGTCTGTCCGTCGTCCCTGCGACTCGTCTCCTCTTGGCTTCGACGTCTTTCGTCTGCCTCTTGAGGGTTGCTCCGGTCTTGTTCCTTTAGTGCCGGATGCGGTTGATGACAAGGTTGCTTCCCCTGAGGGTCTGCAGGCCCAATCTCTGATGATGTCGAGGGCTTTGGGTTGGCTGAGTTTTTTGTTGAAGCTTATGTCTCTCTTTCGGTTGAGCACTCGAGGCTTGAGGCGTCTGTGTTTGAACATGATGATGTGGTTGATGTGTTGGCAGCTCCCTTGATGCCTTTTGTTAAAGATCCTAAGGTGACCGACTCCACCAAGCTTTGTGATTTCTTGGCCAACTTGGCTTCGAAAAAGCTGGCGCTCATGTCGCCCTTGTGTGGGTGTTTGGAAGAGATCCCTTGCTGCCAGTGTCGTTGTTCCTGAAACCGTGCCTGCGGAGGACATCCAATTTGATCTCGGGGATCCCGCTGCTGACAAGCTCAATGCCTTCTTTGATGGGATTCGTAGCATAGAAAACAAAAAAATTCCTACCGCGAGAACGCAATCCAAGCCAAGATGCAATCTAGAAGACGGTAGCAACGAGGGGATGAACGAGACTAACCCTTGAAGAGTTCCAAAGCCTACGAGATTAGATCTCGTTGTTGCAGAAGATGATCACTTGCCGCTTTCAAAAGCGCGTAGAAGATCTTGACGGTGCCACAATCGGGCAGCACCTCCGTACTCGGTCACACGTTTGGTGTTGATGACGACGTCCTTCTCCCCGTTCCAGCGGGCAGCGGAAGTAGTAGATCCTCCTTGGAATCCCGGCAGCATGACGGCGTGGTGGCGGTGTTGATGGAGATCTCCGGCAGCGCTTCGCTAAGCGTATGCGGGAGAGGTGGTGGAGGAGAGGCGGCTAGGGTTTGGGAGAGGGGGGCGCCGGCCACTTGAGGGGTGCGGCCAGCTATGGCTTGAGGTGGCCGGCCCCCTCCCATTGTCCCTCATTATATAGGTGGAAGCCCCAAGAGTTGTAGTCCAAGTCTTCGAATAAGACCCCAACACCAAAACTTCCCAAAGGTGGGAAACCTACTCAAGGGGGGAGTCCTACCCAAGGTGGGACTCCCACCTTTTCCTTAGGTGGGGTGGCCGGCCACCTATGGTGGAGTCCACCTAGGACTCCATTCCGGAACTCCTCGTGATGTCCTGGATCCCATCCGAGACTCCGAACAAAACTTCGAACTCCATTCCATATTCCATATCTACTTAAACGACATCAAACCTTAAGTGTGTCACCCTATGGTTCGCGAACTATGTAGACATGGTTGAGACCTCTCTCTGACCAATAACCAATAGCGGGATCTGGAGATCCATAATGGCTCCCACATATTCAACGATGACTTTAGTGATCGAATGAACCATTCACATACGATACCGATTCCCTTTGTCACGCGATATTTTACTTGTCCGAGGTTTGATCATCGGTATCTCTATACCTTGTTCAACCTCGTCTCCTGACAAGTACTCTTTACTCGTACCGTGGTATGTAGTCTCTTATGAACCATTCATATGCTTGCAAGCTAATTAGACGACATTCCACCGAGAGGGCCCAGAGTATATCTATCCGTCATCGGGATGGACAAATCCCACTGTTGATCCATATGCCTCAACTCATACTTTCCGGATACTTAATCCCACCTTTATAACCACCCATTTACGAAGTGGCGTTTGATATAATCAAAGTACATTTCAGGTATAAGTGATTTACATGATCTCATGGTCGAGGGACTAGGTAACTATGTATCGAAAGCTTATAGCAAATAACTTAATGACGTGATCTTATGCTACGCTTAATTGGGTGTGTCCATTACATCATTCATATAATGACATAACCTTGTTATTAATAACATCCAATGTTCATGATCATGAAACTATGATCATCTATTAATCAACAAGCTAGTTATACAAGAGGCTTACTAGGGACTCCTTGTTGTTTACATAACACACATGTATCAATGTTTCGGTTAATACAATTATAGCATGGTATATAAACATTTATCATAAACACAAAGATATATAATAACCACTTTATTATTCCTCTTGGGCATATCTCCAACAGTCTCCCACTTGCACTAGAGTCAATAATCTAGATTACATTGTAAGGTACCTAACACCCATGGCTTTCTGGTGTTGGTCATGCTTTGCCCTAAGGAGAGCTTTAGTCAACGGATCTGCTACATTCAGATCAGTGTGTACTTTGCAAATCTTTACTTCTCCATCTTCGATGTACTCGCGAATCGAATGAAAACGCAGCTTGATATGCTTCAGCTTCTTGTGTGACCTTGGTTCTTGTGCATTGGCGATGGCACCCATGTTTTCACAATAGATGACTAGTGGGTCCAATGCACTAGGAACCACACCAAGCTCTACAATGAACCTCTTCATCCATACCGCTTCCGATGAAGCCTCTGAAGCCGCTATGTACTCCGATTCTGTTGAAGACTTCGCCACCGTACACTGCTTTGAGCTGCACCAGCTTACTGCAGCACCATTCAATATAAACACGTACCCAGACTGAGACTTAGAGTCATCAGGATCAGTGTTCCAACTTGCATCGGTGTAACTGGTTACAGCGAGCTCTTGGTCAGCTCCATAACAAAGAAACATATCCTTAGTTCTTTTCAAGTACTTCGGGATATTCTTGACCGCTGTCCAGTGTTCCATTCCTGGATCACTTTGATATCTGCTAGAAACTAACTGCATGTGCTATATCCGGTCTAGTACACAGCATGGCATACATGATAGAACCTACTGCCGAGGCATAGGGGATCTGATTCATCCTCTCTCTTTCTTGTGCCGTAGCCGGACCTTGAGTCTTACTCAAGACCTTACCTGGTAACATCGGTAAGAATCCTTTCTTACTTTCATCCATTCTAAACTTCTTTAGAATCTTGTCCAGGTATGTACTCTGCGAGAGCGCTAATCGGCGTCTTGATCTATCTCTATAAATCTTGATGCCTAATATGTATGCTGCTTCACCAAGGTCCTTCATTGAAAAACTTTTATTCAAATAACCTTTTACACTGCTTAATAGTTCTATATCATTCCCAATTAATAATATGTCATCTACATATAATACTAGGAATGCTACAGAGCTCCCACTCACTTTCTTGTAAATACAGGCCTCTCCATGGCACTGTATAAACCCGAAGTCTTTGATCACCTTATCAAAACGTCGGTTCCAACTTCTGGATGCTTACTTTAGTCCATAAATTGAACGCTGAAGTTTGCACACCTTGTTAGCATTTTTAGGATCGACAAAACCTTTGGGTTCTACCATATACAACTCTTCCTCAATGTCTCCATTAAGGAACGCCGTTTTGACATCCATCTGCCAAATCTAATAATCGAAAAATACAGCTATTGCTAACAAAATCCTCACAGACTTTAGCTTCGCTACAGGTGAGAAAGTCTCATCGTAGTCAACTCCTTGAATTTGTCGGAAACCCTTTGCGACAAGTCGAGCTTTATAGACAGTAATATTACCATCAGCATCTGTTTTTCTCTTGAAGATCCATTTATTCTCGACAGCCTTGCGGCTATCAGGTAAGTCTACTAAAGTCCATACTTTGTTATCATACATGGATCCCATTTCGAATTTCATGGCTTCTTGCCATTTGTTGGAATCTGGGCTCATCATCGCTTCTTCATACGTCGCAGGGTCTTCATCATTGTTGTCCACAATCATGACATTTAGACAAGGATCATACCAATCAGGAGTGACACGTTCCCTTGTCGATCTGCGAGGTTCAGTAGCTATCTCACTCGAAGTTTCATGATCATTATCATTAGCTTCCTCTTTTACCGGTGCAGGCGGCACAGGAACAACTTCCGGTACTGCGCTACTCTGATCAACGAGAGAAGATTCAGTAATCTCGTCGAGTTCTACTTTTCTTCCAGTCACTTCTTTAGTGAGAAATTCTTTCTCAAGAAAGGTTCCGTTCTTAGCAACAAAGATTTTGCCTTCGGATCTGTGATAGAAAGTATACCCTATAGTTTCCTTAGGGTATCCTATGAAGACGCATTTCTCCGCTTTGGGTTCTAGCTTGTCCGGTTGTAACTTTTTTACATAGGCTTCGCAACCCCAAACTTTAAGGAACGACAACTTAGGTTTCTTATTAAACCATAATTCATACGGTGCCGTTTCAACGGATTTAGATGGTGCCCTATTTAAAGTGAATGCAGCTGTCTCTAATGCATAACCGCAAAAAGATAATGGCAAATCAGTAAGAGACATCATAGAACGAACCATATCTAAGAGAGTTCGATTACGACGTTCGGACACACCATTTCGTTGTGGTGTTCCTGGCGGTGTCAACTGTGAAAGTATTTCGCATTTCTTTAAATGCATGCTAAACTCATAACTCAGATATTCGCCTCCGCGATCAGATCGTAGAAATTTTATCTTCTTGTTACGTTGATTTTCTACTTCACTTTGGAATTCCTTAAACTTCTCGAAAGTTTCGGATTTATATTTCATGAAATAGATATACCCATATCTACTCAGATTATCTGTGAAGGTTAGAACATAACGATAACCACCGCGCGAGGCTACACTCATTGGTCTGCACACATCGGTATGTATGATTTCCAATAAGTCTGTAGCTCGCTCCATAATACCAGAAAATGGAGTCTTAGTCATTTTTTCCCATTAGACATGCTTCGCATCTATCAAGTGACTCAAAGTCAAGTGACTCAAGTAATCCATCGGAATGGAGTTTCTTCATGCGTTTCACTCCAATATGACCAAGACGACAGTGCCACATATAAGTAGAATTATCATTCAATTTAATTCGCTTAGCATCAATGTTATGAACATGTGTATCACTACTATCGAGATTTAATAGAAATAAACCATTCTTCTCAGGTGCGTGACAATAAAAGATATTATTCATAAAAATAGAACAACCATTATTCTCAGACTTGAATGAATAACCGTCTTGCATTAAGCAAGATCCAGATATAATGTTCATGCTCAACGCAGGCACAAAATAACAATTATTGAGGTTTAAAACTAATCCTGAAGGTAGATGTAGAGGGAGCATGCCGACAGTGATCACATCGACCTTGGATCCATTTCCAACGCACATCGTCACTTCATCCCTCAATAGTCTTCGTTTATTCCGTAGTTCCTGTTTCGAGTTACAAATATGACCAACCGAACCAGTATCAAATACCCAGGTACTAGTACGAGAACCAGTAAGATAAACATCTATAACATGTATATCAGATATACCTTTCTTTTTCTTGACAAGGCCGCTCTTCAGATCAGCCAAGTACTTGGGGCAATTGCGCTTCCAGTGTCCCTTCTCCTTGCAGTAATAGCACTCAGCATCAGGCTTAGGGCCAGCCTTAGGCTTCACAGGAGGCGCGGCAGCTTTCTTGCCGCCCTTCTTGAAGTTACCCTTAGACTTGCCCTGTTTCTTGAAACTGGTGGTCTTGTTGACCATCAACACTTGGTGCTCTTTCTTTATCTCAATCTCAGCAGCTTTAAGCATGGAGAAGAGTTCAGGTAACTCTTTGTTCATGTTCTGCATATTGTAGTTCATCACAAAGTTCTTGTAACTAGGTGGCAGTGATTGAAGGATACGATTAATCCCCAGTTTGTTAGTAATAACTATTTCCAAGTCACTGAGTTTCTTCGCATGCTCGGTCATAACGAGCATGTGCTCACTAACGGAGCTACCCTCTTCCATCATGCAACTGAAGAAGTGTTTCGATGCTTCATAGCATTCCACGGCCGTATGAGTTTCAAAGATAGTTTTCAACTCATTGACCAACTCATGTGGATCGTGGTGCTCAAAACGTTTTAGAAGATCGGCTTCCAGACTGCATAGGATGGCACACTGAGCTTGAGAGTACCGAATTTTCTGAGTCACGTAAACATTCTTTACTTCATCGGTTTCAGTTTCTGCAGGTGGGTCACCTAGCGGTGCATCAAGCACATATTGCAGATTTCCACCAGCGAGGAAAATCCTCACATGACGGAACCAGTCGGTGAAGTTGCTACCGTTGCTTTTAAGCTTTTCTTTCTCTAGGAACTGGTTAAAATTGATTGATGGGGACACCATGATCAACAACATATATTTGCAATAGTTTAGACTAAGTTTATGACAAATTGAGTTCAAATTTTCATTCAACAAAATTAAAAACTAGGTGAACTCCCACTCAAAACAATATCCCTTGGATTGTCTTAGTGATCACACGAACCAAATCCACTACACCAAGCCCGATCATCACGAGACAAGATGTAACTTCAATGGCGAACACTCAAAGTATTCATCATATCAATCATATGATTCATGCTCTACCTTTCGGTATCCCGTGTTCCGAGACCATGTCTGTACATGCTAGTCTCGTCAAGGCAACCTTAGTACCTGCGTGTGCAAAACTAGCTTGCACCTGTTGTATACACATGTTGAATCTATCACACCCGATCATCACGAGATGCTTCGAAACGACAAGTCTTGGCAACGGTGCTACTAAGGATGAACACTTTATTATCTTGATATTTTAGTGAGAGGGATCATCTTATAATGCTACCGTCGTGATCTAAGCAAAATAAGATGCATAAAAGGATTAACATCACATGCAATTCATATGTGATATGTGATACGTCTCCGACGTATCGATAATTTCTTATGTTCCATGCCACATTATTGATGTTATCTACATGTTTTATGCACACTTTATGTCATATTCGTGCATTTTCTGGAACTAACCTATTAACAAGATGCCGAAGTGCCACTTCCTGTTTTCTGCTGTTTTTGGTTTCAGAAATCCTAGTAACGAAATATTCTCGGAATTGGACGAAATCAATGCCCAGGTTCCTATTTTCACCGGAAGCATCCAGAACACACGAGAAGGACCAGAGGGGGGGCACTGGGCCCCCAGACCATAGGCCGGCGCGGCCCAGGCCCTAGCCGCGCCGCCATATGGTGTGGCCACCCCTTTAGCCCTCATGCGCCGCCTCTTCGCCTATTTAAAGCCTCCGTCGTGAAAACCCTGAGGCGTTCGACGAAACCCACAGAAACCTTCCAGAGCCGCCGCCATCGCGAAGCCAAGATCTGGGGGACAGGAGTCTCTGTTCCGGCACGCCGCCGGAACGGGGAAGTGCCCTCTGAAGGCTTCTCCATCAACGCCACCGCCATCTTCATCACCGCTGCTGCTCCCATGAGGAGGGAGTAGTTCTCCATCGAGGCTCGGGGCTGTACCGGTAGCTATGTGGTTCATCTCTCTCCTATGTACTTCAATACAATAATCTCATGAGCTGCCTTACATGATTAAGATTCATATGATGATGCTTGTAATCTAGATGTCATTATGCTAGTCAAGTGAGTTTTACTTATGTGATCTCCGGAGACTCCTTGTCCCACGTGTGTAAAGGTGACAGTGTGTGCACCGTGTGGGTCTCTTAGGCTATATTTCACAGAATACTTATTCACTGTTGAATGGCATAGTGAGGTGCTTATTTATATCTCTTTATGATTGCAATGTGTTTGTATCACAATTTATCTATGTGCTACTCTAGCAATGTTATTAAAGTAGTCTATTCCTCCTGCACGATGTAATGGTGACAGTGTGTGCATCCGTGTTAGTACTTGGTTTATGCTATGATCATGATCTCTTGTAGATTGTGAAGTTAATTATTGCTATGATAGTATTGATGTGATCTATTCCTCCTACATATGCATGAAGGTGACAGTGTGCATGCTATGTTAGTACTTGGTTTAGTCTTTTGATCTATCTTACACTATAAGGTTACTAAAATATGAACATTAATTGTGGAGCTTGTTAACTCCGGCATTGAGGGTTCGTGTAATCCTACGCAATGTATTCATCATCCAACAAGAGTGTAGAGTATGCATTTATCTATTCTGTTATGTGATCAATGTTGAGAGTGTCCACTAGTGAAAGTGTAATCCCTAGGCCTTGTTCCTAAATACTGCTATCGCTGCTTGTTTACTGTTTTACTGTGTTACTACTGCTGAAATACTACCACCATCAACTACACGCCAGCAAGCTATTTTCTGGCACCGTTGCTACTGCTCATATATATTCATACCACCTGTATTTCACTATCTCTTCGCCGAACTAGTGCACCTATTAGGTGTGTTGGGGACACAAGAGACTTCTTGCTTTGTGGTTGCAGGGTTGCATGAGAGGGATATCTTTGACCTCTTCCTCCCTGAGTTCGATAAACCTTGGGTGATCCACTTAAGGGAAAACTTGCTGCTGTTCTACAAACCTCTGCTCTTGGAGGCCCAACACTGTCTACAGGAAAAGGAGGGGGAAGTAGACATCAAGCTATTTTCTGGCGCCGTTGCCGGGGAGGAAAGGTAAAAGGTACTCACACTCCGGATCTCGGCTACTAAGCTATTTTCCGGCATTGTAAGTACTCGAAGCTATTTCCTTTAGATCCTGCAATTGCATCTTTTTGTTTCTTGTTTACACTAGTTTGGCATAATGGACAAGAATGAGCTTCTTATTCTATTTCCTGATTTAAAACATGGATTGTTTGATGCGAAAATTAAAAAACCTATGGAATCTTATTTGCATGCTGGTAGTAATATTAGTATGAACGCTTTGAACACCATTGTTGATAATGATATAGAAAGTTCTAAGCTTGGGGAAGCTGGTTTTCATTATCTTTTTTGTCCCCCAAGCATTGAGGAGAAAATTTTCTTTGATGATACTTTGCCTCCTATTTATGATGATTATAATGATATTGGTCTTTTAGTGCCGCCTACTATGGAGAGTAATTTTTATGATGATAATACTATGCCTCCTACACTTGATGAGAATAATAATGATAGTTACTTTGTTGAATTTGCTCCTACTACAATTAATAAGAATAACTATGCTTATGTTGGGAGTAGTAATAATTTTATGCATGAGACTCATGATAAGAATGCTTTATGTGATAGTTATATTGTTGAGTTTGCTCATGACACTACTGAAAGTTATTATGAGAGAGGAAAATATGGTTGTAGAAATTTTCATGTTACTAAAACACCTCTCTATGTGCTGAAATTTTTGAAGCTATACTTGTTTTATCTTCCTATGCTTGTTACTTTGCTTTTCATGAACTTGTTTATTTACAAGATTCCTATGCATAGGAAGCATGTTAGACTTAAATGTGTTTTGAATTTGCCTCTGGATGCTCTCTTTCGCTTCAACTACTATTTCTTATGAGTGCATCATTAAAACTGCTGAGCCCATCTTAATGGCTATAAAGAAAGAACTTCTTGGGAGATAACCCATGTGTAATTTTGCTACAGTACTTTGTTTTATATTTGTGTCTTGGAAGTTGTTTACTACTGTATCAACCTATCCTTATCTTAGTTTTGTGTTTTGTTGTGCCAAGTAAAGTCTTTGATAGTAAAGTCAATACTAGATTTGGATTACTGCGCAGAAACTGTTTTCTTGCTGTCACGAATCTGGGCCTAATTCTCTGTAGGTAACTAAGAAAATTATGCCAATTTACGTGAGTGATCCTCAGATATGTACGCAACTTTCATTGAATTTGAGCATTTTCATCTGAGCAAGTCTGGTGCCATTCTAAAATTCGTCTTTACGGACTGTTCTGTTTTGACAGATTCTGCATTTTATTTCGCATTGCTTTTTTCGCTGTGTTGGGTGGATTTCTTTGTTCCATTACCTTCCAGTAGCTTTGAGCAATGTCCAGAAGTGTTAAGAATGATTGTGTCACCTCTGAACATGTGAGTTTTTTTTTGATTATGCACTAACCCTCTAATGAGTTTGTTTCGAGTTTGGTGTGGAGGAAGTTTTCAAAGGTCAAGAGAGGAGGATGATACAATATGATCAAGAAGAGTGAAAAGTCTAAGCTTGGGGATGCCCCGGTGGTTCATCCCTGCATATTTCAAGAAGACTCAAGCATATAAGCTTGGGGATGCCCAAGGCATCCCCTTCTTCATCGACAAATTATCAGGTTCCTTCTCTTGAAACTATATTTTTATTCGGTCACATCTTATGTACTTTACTTGGAGCGTCTGTTTGTTTGTTTCTATTTTTGTTTTTGTTTGAATAAATGCTTGTGTGGGATAGAGACATGCTCCGCTGGTTCGTATGAACACATGTGTTCTTAGCTTTTAATTTTCATGGCGAAGGTTGAAACTGCTTCGTTAATTGTTATATGGTTGGAAACGGAAAATGATACATGTAGTAATTGCTATTAATGTCTTGGGTAATGTGATACTTGGCAATTGTTGTGCTCATGTTTAAGCTCTTGCATCATATGCTTTGCACCCATTAATGAAGAAATACATAGAGCATGCTAAAATTTGGTTTGCATATTTGGTTTCTCTAAGGTCTAGATAATTTCTAGTATTGAGTTTGAACAACAAGGAAGACGGTGTAGAGTCTTATAATGTTTTCAATATGTCTTTTATGTGAGTTTTGCTGCACCGGTTCATCCTTGTGTTTGTTTCAAATAAACCTTGCTAGCCTAAACCTTGTATCGAGAGGGAATACTTCTCATGCATCCAAAATACTTGAGCCAACCACTATGCCATTTATGTCCACCATACCTACCTACTACATGGTATTTTTCCGCCATTCCAAAGTAAATTGCTTGAGTGCTACCTTTAAAATTCCATCATTCACCTTTGCAATATATAGCTCATGGGACAAATAGGTTAAAAACTATTGTGGTATTGAATATGTACTTATGCACTTTATCTCTTATTAAGTTGCTTGTTGTGCGATAACCATGTTTCTGGGGACGCCATCAACTATTCCTTGTTGAATTTCATGTGAGTTGCTATGCATGTTCGTCTTGTCTGAAGTAAGAGCGATCTACCACCTTATGGTTAAGCATGCATATTGTTAGAGAAGAACATTGGGCCGCTAACTAAAGCCATGATCCATGGTGGAAGTTTCAGTTTTGGACATATATCCTCAATCTCAAATGAGAAAATTATTAATTGTTGTTACATGCTTATGCATAAAAGAGGAGTCCATTATCTGTTGTCTATGTTGTCCCGGTATGGATGTCTAAGTTGAAGAATAATCAATAGCGAGAAATCCAATGCGAGCTTTCTCCTTAGACCTTTGTACAGGCGACATAGAGGTACCCCATTGTGACACTTGGTTAAAACATGTGCATTGTGATGATCCGGTAGTCCAAGCTAATTAGGACAAGGTGCGGGCACTATTAGTATACTATGCATGAGGCTTGCAACTTGTAAGATATAATTTACATGATACATATGCTTTATTACTACCGTTGACAAAATTGTTTCATGTTTTCAAAATCAAAGCTCTAGCACAAATATAGCAATCGATGCTTTTCCTCTATGAGGACCATTCTTTTACTTTCAATGTTGAGTCAGTTCACCTATTTCTCTCCACCTCAAGAAGCAAACACTTGTGTGAACTGTGCATTGATTCCTACATACTTGCTTATTGCACTTATTATATTACTCTATGTTGACAATATCCATGAGATATACATGTTACAAGTTGAAAGCAACCGCTGAAACTTAATCTTCCTTTGTGTTGCTTCAATGCCTTTACTTTGAATTATTGCTTTATGAGTTAACTCTTATGCAAGACTTATTGATGCTTGTCTTGAAGTGCTATTCATGAAAAGTCTTTGCTATATGATTCACTTGTTTACTCATGTCATATACATTGTTTTGATCGCTGCATTCACTACATATGCTTTACAAATAGTATGATCAAGGTTATGATGGCATGACACTCCATAAATTATCTTTGTTATCGTTTTACCTGCTCGGGACGAGCAGAACTAAGCTTGGGGATGGTGATACGTCTCCGACGTATCGATAATTTCTTATGTTCCATGCCACATTATTGATGTTATCTACATGTTTTATGCACACTTTATGTCATATTCGTGCATTTTCTGGAACTAACCTATTAACAAGATGCCGAAGTGCCAGTTCCTGTTTTCTGCTGTTTTTGGTTTCAGAAATCCTAGTAATGAAATATTCTCGGAATTGGACGAAATCAACGCCCAGGTTCCTATTTTCACCGGAAGCATCCAGAACACACGAGAAGGACCAGAGGGGGGGCACTGGGCCCCCAGACCATAGGCCGGCGCGGCCCAGGCCCTGGCCGCGCCGCCATACGGTGTGGCCACCCCTTTAGCCCTCCTGCGCCGCCTCTTCGCCTATTTAAAGCCTCCGTCGCGAAAACCCTGAGGCGTTCGACGAAACCCACAGAAACCTTCCAGAGCCGCCGCCATCGCGAAGCCAAGATGCGGGGACGGAGTCTCTGTTCCGGCACGCCGCCGGAACGGGGAAGTGCCCCCGGAAGGCTTCTCCATCAACGCCACCGCCATCTTCATCACCGCTGCTGCTCCCATGAGGAGGGAGTAGTTCTCCATCGAGGCTCGGGGCTGTACCGGTAGCTATGTGGTTCATCTCTCTCCTATGTACTTCAATACAATAATCTCATGAGCTGCCTTACATGATTGAGATTCATATGATGATGCTTGTAATCTAGATGTCATTATGCTAGTCAAGTGAGTTTTACTTATGTGATCTCCGGAGACTCCTTGTCCCACGTGTGTAAAGGTGACAGTGTGTGCACCGTGTGGGTCTCTTAGGCTATATTTCACAGAATACTTATTCATTGTTGAATGGCATAGTGAGGTGCTTATTTATATCTCTTTATGATTGCAATGTGTTTGTATCACAATTTATCTATGTGCTACTCTAGCAATGTTATTAAAGTAGTCTATTCCTCCTGCACGATGTAATGGTGACAGTGTGTGCATCCGTGTTAGTACTTGGTTTATGCTATGATCATGATCTCTTGTAGATTGCGAAGTTAACTATTGCTATGATAGTATTGATGTGATCTATTCCTCCTACATATGCATGAAGGTGACAGTGTGCATGCTATGTTAGTACTTGGTTTAGTCTTTTGATCTATCTTACACTATAAGGTTACTAAAATATGAACATTAATTGTGGAGCTTGTTAACTCCGGCATTGAGGGTTCGTGTATTCCTACGCAATGTGTTCATCATCCAACAAGAGTGTAGAGTATGCATTTATCTATTCTGTTATGTGATCAATGTTGAGAGTGTCCACTAGTGAAAGTGTAATCCCTAGGCCTTGTTCCTAAATACTGCTATCGCTGCTTGTTTACTGTTTTACTGTGTTACTACTGCTGCAATACTACCACCATCAACTACACGCCGACAAGCTATTTTTAAAGGCACCGTTGCTACTGCTCATATATATTCATACCACATGTATTTCACTATCTCTTCGCCGAACTAGTGCACCTATTAGGTGTGTTGGGGACACAAGTGACTTCTTGCTTTGTGGTTGCAGGGTTGCATGAGAGGGATATCTTTGACCTCTTCCTCCCTGAGTTCGATAAACCTTGGGTGATCCACTTAAGGGAAAACTTGCTGCTGTTCTACAAACCTCTGCTCTTGGAGGCCCAACACTGTCTACAGGAAAAGGAGGGGGAAGTAGACATCAATATGCTATGGCCCCTTTGTCTTTGCGTCTTTGATCTTCATCTCCAAAGCACGGACATGATCTCCATCATCAAAGGGCATGATCTCCATCATCGTTGGCGTAGCGTCAAGGTCAATGGCGTCGTCTTCATGATTGTTCTCCCATGTAGCAACTATTACAACTTCTTTGAAAAACTACTCAACATGAAATTTAAAGACAACCATAAGGCTCTTGCCGGTTGCCACAATACAATAATGATCATCTCATACATATTCATCATCACATTATGGCCATATCACATCACCAAACCCTGCAAAAACAAGTTAGACGTCTCTAATTTGGTTTGCATATTTTACATGGTTTAGGGTTTTCGAGTAAGATCCAATCTACCTACGATCATGAACCACAACGGTGATATTAGTGTTGTCAATAGAAGAGTAAATTGGATCTTCACTATAGTAGGAGAGATAGACACCCGCAAAGCCACTTGCATGTCGAGCGTGGAGCAAATCTCATGAACGCGGTCATGTAAAGTTAGCCCGAGCCGCTTCATCCCACTATACCACAAAGATGCAAAGTACTCAAACTAAAGACAACAAAGCATCAACGCCCACAAAACAATTGTGTTCTACTCGTGCAACCACTCTATGCATAGATCTGGCTCTCATACCACTGATGGGATTCGTAGCATAGAAAACAAAAAATGTCCTACCGCGAGAACGCAATCCAAGCCAAGATGCAATCTAGAAGACGGTAGCAACGAGGGGATGAACGAGACTAACCCTTTAAGAGTTCCAAAGCCTACGAGATTAGATCTCGTTGTTGTAGAAGATGATCACTTGCCGCTTTCGAAAGCGCGTAGAAGATCTTGACGGTGCCACAATCGGGCAGCACCTCCGTACTCGATCACACGTTCGGTGTTGATGACGATGTCCTTCTCCCCGTTCCAGCGGGCAGCGGAAGTAGTAGATCCTCCTTGGAATCCCGGCAGCACGACGGCGTGGTGGCGGTGTTGATGGAGATCTCCGGCGGAGCTTCGCTAAGCGTATGCGGGAGAGGTGGTGGAGGAGAGGCGGCTAGGGTTTGGGAGAGGGGGTCGCCGACCACTTGAGGGGTGCGGCCAGCTATGGCTTGAGGTGGCCGGCCTCCTCCCCTTGTCCCTCATTATATAGGTGGAAGCCCCAAGAGTTGTAGTCCAAGTCTTCGAATAAGACCCCAACACCAAAACTTCCCAAAGGTGGGAAACCTACTCAAGGGGGAGTCCTACCCAAGGTGGGACTCCCACCTTTTCCTTAGGTGGGGTGGCCGGCCACCTATGGTGGAGTCCACCTGGGACTCCACCCCCTTAGGGTTGGCCGGCCATGCTAGGTGGAGTCCCTCCGGGACTCCGCCTTCCATAGTAATTTCTTCCGGACTTTTCTAGAACCTTCCATAAATGCACCGGATCATTTTCAAACTTATAAAATGACTTCCTATATATGAATCTTATTCTCCGGACCATTCCGGAACTCCTCGTGATGTCCTGGATCCCATCCGAGACTCCGAACAAAACTTCGAACTCCATTCCATATTCCATATCTACTTAAACGACATCAAACCTTAAGTGTGTCACCCTACGGTTCGCGAACTATGTAGACATGGTTGAGACCTCTCTCTGACCAATAACCAATAGCGGGATCTGGAGATCCATAATGGCTCCCACGTATTCAACGATGACTTTAGTGATCGAATGAACCATTCACATACGATACCGATTCCCTTTGTCACGCGATATTTTACTTGTCCGAGGTTTGATCATCTGTATCTCTATACCTTGTTCAACCTCGTCTCCTGACAAGTACTCTTTACTCGTACCGTGGTATGTAGTCTCTTATGAACCATTCATATGCTTGCAAGCTAATTAGACGACATTCCACCGAGAGGGCCCAGAGTATATCTAGCCGTCATCGGGATGGATAAATCCCACTGTTGATCCATATGCCTCAACTCATACTTTCCGGATACTTAATCCCACCTTTATAACCACCCATTTACGAAGTGGCGTTTGATGTAATCAAAGTACCTTTCCGGTATAAGTGATTTACATGATCTCATGGTCGAAGGACTAGGTAACTATGTATCGAAAGCTTATAGCAAATAACTTAATGACGTGATCTTATGCTACGCTTAATTGGGTGTGTCCATTACATCATTCATATAATGACATAACCTTGTTATTAATAACATCCAATGTTCATGATCATGAAACTATGATCATCTATTAATCAACAAGCTAGTTATACAAGAGGCTTACTAGGGACTCCTTGTTGTTTACATAACACACATGTATCAATGTTTCGGTTAATACAATTATAGCATGGTATATGAACATTTATCATAAACACAAAGATATATAATAACCACTTTATTATTGCCTCTTGGGCATATCTCCAACATTCTTGTCATTGGTTTTTCGACCAGTGCCTCCGCCTATCCTTGCTTCGCTGCCCTCTAGGTGAGCCCGTGCTCCTAAGGAGGTGGCCACCACGCCTCGTCGGAGTGGTCGCATCGAGAAGCAGAAGCAATTGCGGAAGGATGCTACATCTCAGGAGTTGCTCGCGCGTGTTTTGGGCATCTTGAAAGAGAACACTGAGTTTCATGACAATGCCCTTGCTGCTGAAAGGACACGGATGTCGCCTAGAGGGGGGTGCATAGGCGATTTAAAACTTTTACGAGATGGGCTTAACAAATGCGGAATAAAACTAGCGTTTACTTTGTCAAGCGCAAAGCCTATATACTATGGTTCACCTATGTGCACCAACAACTTATTCTAAGCAATGGTTCACCTATGTTCACCAACAACTTATGCTAAGCAATACAAGCAAGTATGTGATAGCAAGATATATAAAACTTCAAGCACGATGGCTATCACAAGGTAAAGTGCATAAGTAAAGAGCTCGGGTATAGAGATAACCGAGGCACGCGGGAGACGATGATTTATCCCGGAGTTCACACTCTTGCGAGTGCTAATCTCCGGTGGAGAGGTGCGGTTGCTTAGTGCTCCCGAACGCCACAAGAGGCTCACCTTGAGGTGTGGTTGCTCGATGCACACCAACGCCACAAAGGCCTCACCCCAAGATGCGGTACTCACACCACACACCGAACGCCACGAAGGCGCCTCACCTAAATCTCCGGTGACCCTCGCCACAAAGGCCTAGGTCACGGTTCCACTAAGGGATTTCCTTCGAGGCGGAAACCGGGCCTTACACAAAGATTGGGGCACACATCCACAACTTAATTGGAGGCTCCCAACAAATCGCCACAAAGGCCAAGAATCCGTCTAGGGTTCCAAGAACCCAAGAGTAACAACCTTCTTGCTTTCACCACCACGAATCACCGTGGAGAACTCAAACCGATGCACCAAATGCAATGGCAAGAACACCACAAAGATGCTCAAGTCCTTCTCTCTCAAATTCCAACAAAGCTACAAAAGCTATTGGGGGAATAAGAGAGGAAGAACAAATAAGAGGAGGAACACCAAATTTCTCCAAGATCTAGATCTAGTGGATTCCCCTCACAAAGAGAGGGATTTGATTGGTAGGAATGTAGATCTAGATCTCCTCTTCCTTTTCCCTCAAAAAGATTCAAGAAGCATAGGAGGAGTAGAGGGAAAGGGAAGCTCTCAAGGTCAACAATGGTGGAGAGCACAAAGGGGAAGAGGTAGCTGCCCAAGGAGGAAGAAGGGGGTCTTAAATACCCCCTCCCATCGAAATATGACCGTTTGGGTCAGCTCAGGCCGGATTTTCCGGGCCGGATATTTGCAAAATATCCGGGCCCCGAAAATCGGCTAAGGATGTGAGAAAACTGCTCGCAGTAAGGGGGGCGGACATTTGGCCGGATATTTGGCTGGATTTTCCCAAAAACCGGATTTTTCGGGGGGGGAGGGGGATTATCCGCTCCAAACTTGGGCCGGAATATCCGCCCCCCTGAAAACTGGCAGAAACATCAAACTGAAACGGGCATAACTTTAGCATCCGGACTCCGATTTTGATGATCTTGGGCTTGTTTTAAAGCCAGGAACAAGCTCTACAAGATCATGCAGGAAACCATCATAGTCCAACAAGGGAGGATAGAAACAAATGATGAAAGGTTTGACCTATCTAAAAAAGACATACCGGTAAAACCTCCAATCTTGAAAATGCAACAAGTTGCCCATGCAAAAACCATTCTTGATGAACTAGACCTTGTCATGAGAATAAACACAAGCTCTAAATCATCACATGGATAAGATCCAAATAACAACCAAGAAAGATGATGAACCAAACTCGAAAACGCAACAAGTGATCTATGCGAAATCCATTTTCGATGAACTAGAGCTTGTCATGAGAATAAGCACAAGCTCTAAAACATCACATGGAAAAGGTCCAAATAACAACCAAGAAAGATGATGCAAGGATGCAACGGTTTGAGCTCTCTCCGAATGATACGATCGAGTTACTCACTCGAGAGCCCTCTTGATAGTACGGCAACTAAACTATAAACCGGTCTCCAACTACACTTATGAGACCGGTGAGAAAGAAACCCTATCAAGAGAAAACCTTATACTTGCGCATTCCACTTGAGCTCGATGACGCCGATCTTGACCTCAACAAGATGGAACGCCTTTCTTGCTTGTGCTTGCTTGACGAAGTCTTGTGGATTGCTCCCCCATAATCCACCATGGGAGAGCTTCTTCTTCGGCGCATCTTCACATATCCATGAACACCATATGGATGGCAAGAGTCAATCAAAGGATCTCTTCGAGATGGCTCATCTTGAACTAGCACTTCATTTCTCCATGGCAAGCTTCAAGCTTATGAACTCTTCGAGTTGGCTCATCTTGAACTTGCACTTCATTTCTTCATTCTTCATCATGTTGATGTCTTGAAGTAACTTGAGGGCTCACTTCATCTTCATCTTCAAGACATACTTGACACTTGATATCCTTCAACAAATTCTTCTTATTACAACCTTGAAGACAACATATGGTTCAAGAATTGCCTATGGACAACTCCTACAAATATAACTCAATGCAAACATTAGTCCATAGGGATTGTCATTAATTACCAAAACCACACATGGGGGCTCCATGCACTTTCAATCTCCCCCATTTTGGTAATTGATGACAATCTCTTTGAGAGGGTTTATATAAGGAATTGAAGTAGCAAACAAGTTGAATATATAGAGCAAACTCCCCCATAATATATGCGTGTGTGAATGATCTTGACTTTCATTGCATATATTGGCATTCAAAGCCTAGTGGAGTTTCCTCTAACTATTCAACTATGCAAAGCAACAAGATGCAATGCAATAAAGGCACATGCTTAAGCACAAAGCAAATACATAACCAAATTCCCTTAAACCCTCCAAACTTCTCCCCCATTGGCACCAATTGTCGAAATGGGTGAAAAATTTAGAAGGCCAATATAGTGAGAGTTCCTCCATAGCGTGTGCATTTCTCATAATTTGAATGGAATCAAATGCATGTATCCAATGACGAATATTCGGAAGGAATCACACTATAGATAGGATCAAAGATTGCAAAAAGATAACAAAGTCTAGAAGCTTCAACAAATGAAGCAAGCAACCAAATGAACCACAAAGAAGATACCAAAAGAAAGATAGATATTATGCTAAGATCAAGAAGATTGCTCTAAATAATATGAGGAAGCTCCCCAAGGTTTGTGCACAAAACTAGACAATTTGCATTGTAGTATAAAGTGCACAAACATGAAATCATCACTCCCATAATATCATTCAAAAACAAAAGATACCAAGTGAATCAAACTCTAATGATCACCAAAAGATAGTGCTCTAAATCAAATGAGGAAGCTCCCCAAGGTACATGCATAAATTAAAATGTTGCATTTGAATACAATATGCATAACATGGAATCCTCACTCCCTCATTACCATTTAAAACACAAACATTTGCAATAGATCATAGAAATAAAAATAAGCTTAACACTTGCAACAAACAAATAGTTGATCAACAAGTAAGAGGCACCATAATAAAAAGGCTCAACCAAGAGGATATATGAAAGGCATGATGAAGCATATTATAGGACTATTACAAGGATGAGCAAAAAGCACCATCATAGTCTTCAATGAATTATATTGCTTAGCATGACCAATCAACACGCAATAAATAAATAAAATATCAAAAAGGTATGTATCATCTCTTATGTGTATAAGTTTCTCTAAGTGGGCAATATCACAAAGATATTTATCCACAAAGAAACATGCACACACAAAATAGATACGCAAGAAATATAGTATGATATCCAAAAAAGAAGTCATGCAATATGTGACATAGGCATCCCAAATGGGCCTGCCGAAGATAGTACCCGGGGTTTACTGAAGGCCCATTACCCGAAGAATAAGAAGATTCGGGAGCCCAAGATATATTAAGGAAAGTTAGAGTTGTAATAGGATGTGTTATTTGTAATCTGGCGGGATGAGTTAGAAACCGTCCCGGACTCTGTAATTTGTACAAAACGAAACCCTCGGCTCCGCCTCCTATATAAAGGGGGAGTCGAGGGACGAAGAGATCATCGAATCATTGTTTCAAACCCTAGTTTTCATAATCGTCGAGTACTTTTCGGCTGAAACCTTCGAGATCTACTTGCCCTCTACTTCCAACTAAACCCTAGCCTACAATCCATAGGCATTGACAAGTTGATACCTTGTCAATTGGCGCCGTCTGTGGGAACTAGAGGCGTAAGGATCTGATCTCGATGGCACGTTCAAGATCTTCGACATCATCAACCGCAAGCAATGCAATGGATCGAGGTAAACAGATCGCTGCTGGTCCTGTCGATTTTGTTCCTCACCCACCCTCCCGTTTGGATGCATATGCGTATCTGGCGGAGCCTATGGAGATGACGTTCAGAAGGTTTCGCTTTCGCGTCGAGAAGGAAGGATCGTATCGTGTCGAAATTCCGATTTCGTCGGGATCGTCGGCGGTCGATTCCGATTTTTCAAGCTATACATCGTCAAACGAATCAAGAGAAGAAGAAACTTCGTTGACACGCTACGTCAGCACCAGAGCAAGAGAGAAACTCGCCAAGATCTTCAACGACATGTCGTTTGAGTCATCTGCGGACTCATATATAAGCGATGGCTCAAGCGATGTCGACAGTTACGACTTCATCGACAAATCTATTACAGTGGGCAAGGTCTTCATCAATCTCAACGATGATGTCACCAAACCCAACATAGATCTGAATACAAAGTATCATCAGATTTATGCCATTGAAGATCAAGAGGAAACATCTGAGGCTTTCGACGATCTGGGAAATCCATACGTCGATCCCTCCAATCTGCGACAAGGCCTGGGCAATAAATACGTCGGGCCACAGCCGCGAGACAGAGTTCAACTTTCGCAAGCAGCATGGGACAGAGCCGCGAGAGCTATGAACGGTACAGAACCAATGGCTACCACGGCCACACCAGAGGAATTACAAGCATATCAATATAGGCTCGCAAGAGCTGCCAGAGAACTGGAGAAACAGACAGCTGAGTTAAACAGAAGAAAGGAGGCAGCTTCTGCATCTAGCAGGAGAAGGGCAGATCTAAGTCGACAATCTAGAACTTCGGGTGATAGCCACAGGGAGGCGCGGAACAGAGCAAGATCAAGGTTGCAACATATACCCGAAGCAGAAAGAGAGCACTTGGTCCAAAACCTCGACATGTCCTTTATGTCGATAGATACAAGAGGAAACATCATCCCTAAGACACCAGAGGCTGGGTATATGGCGACACATGCTTTTATACTTGCATCTAAACCACCTCCAGGTGATCCAAGGGAAACACTATACAATATGGCGGTAGCAGGAGTTGGAGCTATGGGGACAGCGTTTGTATCAACGCCTCCCGAAGGAGCGGCAAGACAAAATAGTCCACGACCTGCAGCAGCAACAGCGGCGGCACCTGAAGGACCAAGTGGAGCAAGAGACACGGTAGCACAGGCAAGGGTCGACAGAGCACGGCAAAGCAGAAGGGAACAGCGGCAATCCCCGGAACTTAACGACGAAGATATGTGCGGCTTGCCGTGTTTCACGAGGAGAGTTCGAAAAACTCGAGTCCCTTCAGGATTCAAGTTACCCGATAACTTCAAGAAATTCGACGGCCTTCAAGATCCAGAGGATTGGCTAGTTGATTATCTCGAGACAGTAAAGCTCACAGGAGGAACCAGAGCAACAGCTATGCAAAGCATCCAGGTGCATTTGAGTGGAGCCGCACGATCTTGGATAAAGAAACTTACTCCAGGATCTATCGACAGCTGGGAAAGCTTCGAGAACGTGTTCGTCAAGAACTTCAGATCCACGTGCAAAAAACCTGCGTCGTTAGAGGAGTTGAGAGCATGTCGACAAAAGCCAGATGAGCCAATGAGAAAATATATCCAAAGGTGGAACATCATCAAAAACTCGGCAGAAAATATATCTGACGAGAGAGCAATAGATGCGTTTGTCGCAGGAATCAGGCGTGAAGATTTTGTCGAGGACTTGGGAAGGACCAATCCAAAGACAGTATCCGCGTTAATGGAAATAGCAAACAGATGGGCAGATGGAGAAGATGCTGTCCACAACAAACGACACAGGTCGCCAGAGGAGGACCGTGGTCGAAATTATCAACCGAGGCGACGATTTCCTCGGCAGTACCCGAACTATGACGCTCCAGGGCAAATTTCGGCAGGTTTTCGGGCAAACACAGGAGGAAACAACAGAGATGATTATCAGAGAAGCAGCGAACAGCGAGGTGATAACAGGGATGATTCTCGCAACAACAGGCAAAATAGCGGGCCTAGGTTCCCAAGGCCTTTCATATCCCCTGAAGAAATGATGAACGGACCGTGCCAGATGCATTTTTTCATCGACAGCAACAGAAAAAGACAGTCAGGGCACCTGTAGAAAGGCTGTCGAAATTTTCAGGCAATGTTAAGGTATGCAGAGCACGCTAACGCTCGAGCAGCACAGAGAAATCCTCGGGAACCCAGGAGCGAGATTCACTTGCCACCACCTCCCGCGATTACAGACGACAATCGGCATCAGCTCAGAATAGCGGCATCACCTCCACCACCACCTTATGTCGATCCTAACTCCAACGGAGCGGTGTCGATGATTCAGAAGGGAAGGCCATCCAATAGAGCTCAGAAAGTAATCTCACGCCAGGTGTTTATGGCAGAAAAAATGCCTCCACCAACAGTCGAGTATCTTAATTGGTCAGGGCAAGATATTGGCTTCACCATAGCAGATCATCCGCAGCAAGTTCCTCGACCAGGGCAGTCAGCACTTATTACGCGGCGGTTATTGCGGGATTTGATGTCTCTCGAGTGTTCATAGACGGCGGCAGCAGCCTAAACCTCATGTATGCAGATACATTGAGGAAGATGAACATATCCTTAGCAAACTTGAAGCCAACAGACACAAGGTTCCACGGCATTACACCGGAGAAACCAAGTTATCCATTGGGGAAGATCAATCTTGACGTTCAGTTTGGAACCCGAGAAAATTATAGAATCGAAAGGCTGGAATTTGAAGTCGTGGATTTTCCGTCGCAATACCACGCTTTGTTGGGACGACCAGCATACGCTAGATTTATGGCGGTGCCACACTATACATATCTGTTGTGGAGATTGCCTGGACCAAAGGGACCAATCACAGTCAAAGGAAGCTTCGCCTTAGCTGATAAGTGCGACAAGGATTTTCATCGGCTATCAGAAACTTTCGGAATGCAAGCTGAGTATTTGGCGTCAAAAAGTATGACTGACTACGACGTGCTGCCAGACGTTGGAAGGCCAAAGAATCAACTTTCAATACGGAGAAAAATTCTAAGGAGGTGCAGATTCACCCGACAGACCCGAAAAAGACGACGTCCATTGCAACAAATATGGATATCGCATAGGAAAGCGCGCTCGTCAAGTTCCTCCGTGAGCACTGGAAAATCTTCGCATGGTGTCCAGCTGACATGCCAGGAGTACCCAGGGAACTTGCCGAGCACCACCTCAACTTAGATCCTCTCGCGAGACCAATCAAACAACCCTTGCGGCGTTTTTCGGAACCAAACCGCAAAGCTATGTTATCAGAAATAAATCGGCTTAAGGATGTTGGTTTTATCAAAGAGATATCTACAGAAACCACATGGGTAGCTAACCCAGTGATGGTGCCGAAGAAACACACGACAGTCCTTCGCATGTGCGTCGACTTTACGTGTCTCAATAAACATTGTCCAAAGGATCACTTTCCCCTCCCGAGGATCGATCAAATTATCGACTCCACGGCTGGATGCGAACGTCTTTCCTTCCTGGACGCATATTCTGGTTATAACCAGATCAGATTAAAAGAAGATGATGAGGCCAAAACAGCGTTTATTACACCTTACGGCGTGTTTTGCTACAGAACAATGCCCTTTGGTCTAAAAAAATGCGGGAGCAACATATCAGAGGATGATGCAGAAGTGTTTGGCGACACAGATTGGGAAAAACGTGCAAGTATACATCGACGATGTCGTCATAACATCAAAAAAGGGGGCAACGTTGATCGAGGATCTCAAAGAAACCTTTGACAACCTCGACAAATTCTGCCTAAAATTGAACCTGACGAAGTGTTCTTTTGGCGTCCCAGCAGGAGAACTTCTGGGGTTTCTAGTTTCAGCAAGAGGGATTGAAGCAAATCCCGATAAAATACAAGCTATCGTAACAATGAGGAAGCCAACAAAGTTGAAAGAAATACGACGATTAATCGGCGAGTCGCAGCCTTGAGCAGATTCGTCGCCAGGCTAGGGGAAAAAGCGCTACCATTTTACGCCCTCATAAAGCAAGGAGATAAGTTCCAGTGGAACGAAGAAGCGGACAGAGCTTTTGAGGACCTCAAACGCAAAATCTCGACGCCCCCCATCTTGGTGGCGCCAAAAGAGAAGGAGCCTTTGCTATTGTATATTGCGGCCACACCCCAGGTAGTAAGCACAGTCCTTGTCGTTGAAAGGGAAGAAGAAGGAAAACTCCACGGAGTGCAGAGGCCAGTATACTTCGTCAGCGAAGTTTTATCGCCCTCAAAACAAAGGTACCCTCAATACCAAAAGCTAGCATATGGAGTGTTCACAACAGCACGAAAATTGCGCCTCTATTTTTCGGCACACCCGATCATAGTGGTCAACGAAGCTCCTTTGTCAAACATACTAAACAATCCAGAAGCTACGGGTCGTGTCTCCCTTTGGGGAATAGAACTTTCCCCTCGGGACATCACGTATGAAAAAAGAAAAGCAATCAAGTCGCAAGTTCTGCCAGACTTCATCGCAGAGTGGATGGAGCTGCAAAACACAGGACCCCCAGACTTGTCGAGAACCTGGACCATGAATTTCGACGGGTCCAAGAGAGTAGAAGGAGCTGGCGCAGGAGTAGTACTTATATCACCTGAAGGCGACAAGTTGAAATACATCCTTCGGATGACGTTCCCTAACGCATCTAACAATGAAGCAGAATATAAAGCCCTCATACACGGGATGAAGATGGCAAAAGCTTGCGGTGCAACTCGACTAAAAATCTTTGGCGACTCACAATTAGTGGCTCTGCAAGTTATGAACCAATGTGACGCAGTCAATGATAGCATGGTAGCATACAAGGAGGTGTACAATGAGCTCGAGAAGCTATTTGATGGATGCGAGGTAAATCACATCAGCAGATTGAGCAACGATGAAGCTGACGTCCTCGCAAACATCGGGTCGCAATGCCTCCCAATCCCGCCAGGAGTATTTTGGGAAGAAATAGCGGAGAGATCCACGAAGCCAAAAAAGGTGCAGAAAAAAGCAAAAGAAGAGAAAACTTCGACACCCCTCACAGAAACCACGGAGGATGAAGAGGACCAAGAGCTTGTAATGATGGTACAAGTTCCTTGGATGCAAGCATATATATCATACATCCTCAGGAAAGAAATACCCGATGATCCAGTTGAGGCAAGGCGAGTAATTCGACGCTCTAAAGCTTTCACGGTGATCAAAGGAGAATTATACAAGCGAAGTATTTCAGGCGTCCTGCAAAGGTGTGTTACACCCGAAGAAGGAAGAATAATTCTGAAGGATGTACACGAAGGAATATGTGGCCACCACGCGAGTAGTCGGGCTATTGCAGCCAAGGTTTTTCGGGCAGGATTCTATTGGTTGACAGCAATCGAGGACGCCAAGGAAATAGTAAGAACTTGCGACGCATGTCAAAGGTTTGCCGCGAAACCTCATTCTCCAGCAGCAGAACTAACACCAATACCATTGTCGTGGCCCTTTGCCCAATGGGGACTTGATATGGTGGGCAAGTTACACAAATCCTGGCCAGGAGGAAAGGAGTACATGCTAGTAGCTGTCGACAAATTTACAAAGTGGATAGAAGCGAAGCCGATAAACTCACCAGACGGAGCATCCGCAGTAAAATTCATAAAAGGCCTCGTCTTCAGATTTGGAGTACCGCATAGCATCGTCACAGACAATGGCAGCAACTTCACATCCCACGAATTCAAAGATTATTGCAAAGAAGTGGGTATCAAGTTACACTTTGCGTCAGTCGCGCACCCGCAGACCAACGGCCAAGTCGAGAAAGCTAATGGAATCATCTGCAACAGCATTAAGAAACGCTTATTAGCGCCACTGGAGAAAGCTCGACACACCTAGCCAGAGGAGCTGCCCAGTGTATTATGGAGCATACGAACAACACCAAACACAGCAACACAAGAAACTCCGTTCTTCTTGGTTCATGGAGCGAAGCGATTACCAATCGAGATAGAGCATGACTCTCCACGAGTCGTAGAATATGATGAAGAGGTGTCGAGAAAAGCGCTAGAAGATGACGTCGATGCACTTGATGAAGCTAGAGATGAAGTACTGTCTCGGGTAACCAAATACCAACAGGATTTGAAGAATTACCACAGTCGACGTTTGCGGCCAAGATCTTTTCAAGTGGGAGACCTAGTTCTTCGGCTGACACAAAAAAGTCATGAAAAACTCGAGTCACCATGGCTAGGCCCCTACATTGTCACGGAAGTAATCGGAGGAGGAGCATACAGGATAAAGGACAAGAAGACAGGGGTGGAGGAGCAAAACCCCTGGAACGTGGCGCAACTCAGGCGGTTCTATGCCTAGAGTTGAAATATAGTCCTTGTAAAACTTCAATGTACTGAAACGCTCGCGAGTTTTCAGACGCACTCTTTTCCTTTTTCGGGGCACCGAGTGGGGCTGGGAAAGGTTTTTAATGAGGCGGGCTCGCGGTGCTGCAATATAATAAAGATAATGTCAATATAACTTTTCTTTATCGACATGCTCAAAGTCTCCAACCTGACGAATTTCAATATAGTTCCTCGAAAAAAGAAAAGCCTTGCCTTGGTATTAAAATACCTCGTGAGTCAATAAATACAAAATAGTGCTCAACAAAGAAGCTCGGGGGCTGATATTCGCCAAAACTACATATTAAATAAATGCCTTGGTTCAAAACCTCGCAATACACAAATACAGTAAATAGCCACCGAAACACTCGGGGGCTAGACAAATATAGAAATATGATGATTGCTTCACAATATAATCACAATCATGGGTTACAAAGAAGAGTTATCTACCAAAGGAAAATAATCAGTCATGATTCAATATGTCATCAAGGGTAATTCTGTTTTCTTCAGGAGCAGCGCCAAGAAAATCAGCATAATGACCATCTGCAAAAAAGTCGGCATCCATCCGAAGAAGGTCTTCAATCATTTCTTCAGCTATAGGCGAAACCTTCGTGTTAATTCGGTCGACACCAACTCTTCGGCGCCTTACTTTCTCATGAACTTTCGCAACAACTTGGGTCAGGTCAAGATTTGAGTGGCAGATCTGAAGCATGATAAGAGCAAATCTGGCGCCAGCTACCAGTTGAGCTCTGACAAAATCATGGATCTTGTGAGCATCCTTAAATTTCTCCATTAACTCGGGAAGAGTTTTTGGTTGAACGTTCCGAGGAAACATGGAGTTATAAACCATAGACAGGGTCCTGGTACAGAAGTCAAGGAAGTCGCGAGTTTGAGAGGTGCGATCCTGAAATCTGACAATCTGGCGGGTCCTCTCGGGGGTAGCCCAAAACAGAGAACCATGGTCAAGGGAAAGGTTAACAAGGAGGTTCGTCCTAGTATTTACCCTCTCTTCTTCGGCAACAGCATCAGTAAAGGAACCTATTAAAACAACGAAGCAGAAAACTTTAAGAGACGTAGCGTGAAGACGGAAGATATCGGAGGATGAAACAAGCATACCCGACATATCCGCACTGGCTTCATTCATTAACTCGAGCATGAAATTTTCTCGAGTAGTCGCCTTTTCAGCCTCGGAAGCAGCGATTTCCTTAGCAGCCATGGCCTCGCGAGCTTGCTGAAGTGCAATTTTTTCGGCTTCATATGACTTACGAGACTTCTCCATCATCACAAGTGTTTGCTTCTTTGCATACTGAAGTTGCTGCCGAAGTTCATCCAATTCTCGCGGCAAGGAATCTTCGACAGGTGTAGCATCAGCAAGAGTTCTCCTTGAGCGAGAAGAAGAAGGCGAAACATTGGAAGGAGCGGAAGATGGAGTATAGTTATCAAATACCAACTGAAATTTAATAAAACAAGACAACATCAATCAACAAGCAAAGATAGAGTTTTCATTAATCTTTCGGAATAATTACAAAGGCCTTACAGTGGAGCTAATGAAGTACGTGTCGCCAAATAACTACTTTGGCGACAAGAGCAAAAGAAACAGAGAAAGAAAAACAAAGAGGCATGCAACTAGACCTCCGGCCTTGATGAGCTAGGAGTCGAAGCTGGTTTGATCCCGAGATAGGCCAAGATTTTCTTCGTGTTGGGCTTGGCTGCCTTAATCAGCGACCTCCATCTTGATTGCTCTATCTGTTCGGTGTCGCCAACTTTCATCCAATCAACAGTCTGTTGGCTGTTAGCAACCAGGGCAACAGTGCTTTCGACAGCAATCTTCATGTTTTCCTGACGCATCTTCAGTCCAAGGTCCTCTGATGAATTGAAGCTCTTGGCAAGGGCAAGGAAAGTCGGGGGCTCCTCTTTCTTCGGGAAGAAGTAGGGGAACAGCGTCGACAATCCTGCACTAGCATTTGCCACGCCTTCACGAATTTCGGACCCATGAAGCTCCAGATAAGAAAGTGCGTCAAGGAGAGGGTCATTGACGGGATTCTCCAGATCAAAATCTTGGCTTGATTGGTCTGCCATAGGAAACAAAACGTTGGTCAACAACAAGAAACAGCGGTTCTCATAAAAATAGAAGGGATCAATAATATTATTGTGAGTGCGTCGACTTTGTGATTTCAGGCGCTTGAGGATCCCCTGTTCACGAGCAGCTTGTGCAGCTTTATGCTCGTTTAAAGCATATTCAGCATCTTCAAGTCTTTTCTGCAGTTCCTCGACACTAGCAGCTTTTGCTTTGGCTTCATCAGCCTCGGCTTTGGCTTCGCTAGCGACAAGTTCTGCTTTCTTGCGAGCCGCCTCACTTTGCTCCAGTTTTTGAGCAAGTGCGTCGGCACGTTTGTTGGCCTCTGCAAGTTTCTCTGTCGAGATAAAAAAAAAGAAGAAAGATTAACAATCGCGACAAACAACAGGAGCAAAAAGTCCGGAAGAACAGCAAGTATAAAAGTTGTTACCTTCAGTTTTGCTGGCATACTCACGGTACCCAATGAATTGGGATCCGATGCGGATAAGATCTTTGATCATGGGCTGTCAAAGAAGAACAAAGCAAGAGAAACATCGGCATTAAAAAAGAGTGAAGGCGTGAAAAGCAAAATAGAGGAAATATAGATGTCGACAAACTTACATCATCCAAGAGCAAAGTAGAAGAGCCGCCCAATTGAGGGGCGGGCTCAACAATCGTTTCAATCCTTGTCCTTTTTAGTGAAGGAGCAAGGGGGCTTGCTGGCGGAGTTGTGGTGACGACGTTTCGTTGAGGAGGCGAGGATTCTTCTCCTTCAACTAGCGTGTCTGAGGCAAGTAAAGTATGTGACGTGCTTGTCCGAGGAGCCACGTCAACAGTTGGTACTTCTTCCTCGTCATCACTGTTGATTAAAAATCGACAGCATAAAAAGCAAGACAAGATGAACATTTCGAGTACAGAAATAAGGAGAAATTAAAATGACTTACGAGCTGATGAGGGGTTCAATATAAGGATCATAAGCTGCCTTCGGATGAGAAGGAACAACTTTTTCAGCCTTGGAAGTGCCAGAACCCTCGGCGTCATTCCTTTTCCTTTTGTTCCTTGGGGAAACAGCAGAAGGAAGGGATTGCGTCGACTCGCTGGCGTCAGATTCAACTTCTTTTTCATGGGAAGCCGCAGATTTGTGAGAACCTGCGACTTCACTTTCAGGAAGAGAAGAACCTTGGTTGTCTTCGGCAACGATAGCTTGTTCTTCGACTTCTCCATCCTCAGGAAGAGGAGGAAGGGAAGCCATAGTAGGATGGTTCTGCAGGAAAATAGCGACAAAAGAAAAATTAGAGAGATATTAATACAATGAGATGCAGGGAAAGTTCGGAACAAGACAAAAATTCGAGAAGACAAAATACCTCAGGGAGAGGATTGCGGAGCTGTATGGTTCCACGCGGCAAGAGGAGGGAATAGGATCCTTCTTGTTCAGCGAGGAAATTCTTCGAATCAGCTTCTCCAAGTCCTTTACAGAAAGATCATTGGAGAGCCTATTGGCGTCATTTTCACCAGCATACGTCCAAAGGGGATTTTTGCGAGCCTGAAGAGGCTGCACTCTAATCCTAAGAAAGTAGGCAGTGATTTGAACACCAGACAGCTCTTTGCCTCGAGTATTTTGAAGCTGATGAATACGAGACATAAGTGCTTCTGTCGCCTTTTTCTCTTCTTCGGAAGCTTCAGCATCCCAGGAGCGGCGGCGCTGAATTTTGGCACTTCCGTCGAAAGGGACTATGTTGTGCTCAATAGAATTGGCACTTTCTTCGTGTATATAGAGCCACCTTTTGCGCCACCCTTGGACAGAATCAGGAAATTTGACGTCGAAGTAATCAACGTCAGTTCGGACACAGATAACAACGCCGCCTATGTTATAGGTGGCGTTGTGGGAGCCATTGCGGCGGAGGCAGAAAATGCGTTTCCACAGAGCCCAGTTAGGAGGGATTCCAAGGAAGCATTCGCACAGCGTGATAAAAATGGAGACATGGAGGATGGAATTGGGGGTCAACTGGTGCAGCTGAATCCCATAAACAAAAAGAAGGCCGCGGAGGAAATCGTGAATTGGGGCAGAAAGGCCGCGGATGAGGTGATCAACGAAACTAACCCGGTACTCCATTGGAGGGTTTGGGTAGCTTTCTTCGCTGGGAAAGCGGATGGCGTCCTCTTTCTTCATCAGGCCAAGCCTCTTCAGCATGTTGACGTCTTGGTTGGAGATTTTAGATCTCTCCCACTCAAGATCTTCAGTGGCCATCTTGGACTCTGGAGTACTGTGGCGAGTGAGTCGCGTGCGCGGTGGCATCAACGGCACTGGAAAAGCAGAGTTCGTGCGTGGGTAGGACCAAAGAGAGTTGGGCGCAGTGGAAGTTTTTGCAAAGAGGAACAGATGTGCGGCGCAAATGAAGGTGCGAACGGAGGTTGAAGAAAGGTTTATATAGGAATTGGGCGAAGCAATGAACCGTTGGATGAAGAAATCGTGTGGTGAAAAAAGATCTTGTAGATAAAGGGTAAAAAGGTATTTTTACTGAGATGGAATAGAACAGGCGTTACAGTACGTGCGCCAGGAAAAGCGGAGGACGTGTGTCCCCCACTTGCACGACGTGTCAACGTGGTGGAAACAATGGACCCACAAGGCAGAAAAATCACGACTATTAACATAGATGAAGTAAATTTGACTAAGGGAAGCACGCCGACAAGAAAAATAAAAGAAGATTGGCGACAGGAGAAGTCATTGAATACTTCGGGAGCCTTTGATCAAATACAAGTTTTTGCCCAAATGCTCGGGGGCTACTTCGACAAAAGTAAACTTTTGAGTATGGCAGTATAGAAATTGTGGGAGCCTACAACCAAGCACAAGTCCTTGGCTGTAGCCTCGGGGGCTACTCCCATCGGGAGCGCTGTTCGCGCACCCGAGAGATGAAAAGAAGATCATATCGGGAAATAATGACAATATAGCGACAAGGTGGACTAAAATGTTGAGCCTACAACCAAGCACAAGTCCTTGGCTGTAGCCTCGGGGGCTACTCCCATCGGGAACGCTGTTCGCGTGCCCGATGAAATTAAAAAAAAAGAGAAAGATAGAAAAGCAAAAGAGTATATTTCCTACATATACTCCCATCGGGAGAGCAATATAAGTCATATTTGACTCGATAAAATGTGCCATTCCAACAGCCGGAAAAGCACTCGACAATATATTCTCAGAACGCCAAAGTTGCGATCAATTTCTGAATGCCGCAAATTTGCGAAGGTAAGACCCCAGATCCGTTCTGCTGGGCGTGGCATCGCCGAAGACTGCGCTCTGCTACTTTTATCCGTATCAACAGATACGAAGAAAAATCCTAACGGACGCGTTAGGTACTCGATAAATTTGACTGGGACTCGACAGAATGGTAAGACCTTAAGCGGAACCTGTCGAAGTTTACACCAGTATGCCAAGGTCATGTCCAGGGACGTGATCTTGAAGTAGGTTTTTGCGGATTGCCACTAGAGCAGTTAACTAGTACCTGATCCGTCAGATGAACTAGCCCCAATTACCATTATCCCTGTACAATATAGAATTTTATGTGAAGAAATATAAAAAAGTTGAAGCTGTTGAATAAAAATAAACAGTGGAGATTTTCCCTGACTCTACGACTCAAGCAAAATCTCGGGGGCTACTGACATAGGCATCCCAAATGGGCCTGCCGAAGATAGTACCCGGGGTTTACTGAAGGCCCATTACCCGAAGAATAAGAAGATTCGGGAGCCCAATATATATTAAGGAAAGTTAGAGTTGTAATAGGAAGTGTTATTTGTAATCTGGCGGGATGAGTTAGAAACCGTCCCGGACTCTGTAATTTGTACAAAACGAAACCCTCGGCTCCGCCTCCTATATAAAGGGGGAGTCGAGGGACGAAGAGATCATCGAATCATTGTTTCAAACCCTAGTTTTCATAATCGTCGAGTACTTTTCGGCTGAAACCTTCGAGATCTACTTGCCCTCTACTTCCAACTAAACCCTAGCCTACAATCCATAGGCATTGACAAGTTGATACCTTGTCAATATGCCAATAAGAAAGTTTGCTTAATAGCATGGCCAAAGGCTCAATTTTATCTTATTGTACATTCATGAACTTCAACCACAAACATCAAAAAAACATCACAAATATCAATAAGGGATAGAAGATAGTTGGGATGCATTTGAGAAAGGCAACAAGTATCACAAACGAGGATACCAAAAGAAATAACTAAATTTGCACTATCATCTATATTGCACACGTGAGAGCCTTGAGGAATTGATATGCAATAAAATTGCTAGATAGGCATAGTTGGGATGGATGAATCATGAGCATGATTTAATATACTTCCCAACAAATGCACTCATCTCAAATTACTCACATTCACAATAAAGAGGTTTCATTAAGACTTTTGCAAGAAGCACACTTTTTGCAAATCAAGAGATTCATGCCAAGATGCAACCATAAGGTTGGATACAACAAAAGTATGCATGAGAAGATACTTGTTACCAAGATAGCATTGGTGTGGATGTAGTAGATATGTGTTCGTTGACCATCCTAGCTTGCCTCAAGCTACCATTGAGTCACCACTTCTTTCCAAGAGTGAGACAAGCATCCAATGCATATCTATTGTACCTAACACAAAGGTAAGTACAAAAAGGTCCCCAAACTAATTGGGTCCGAAGTAGTTAGACACACTACAACATATAGGACAAACTCCACAATTTTATGTGCATATAGATATGAAATTGAATTTCATGCACATCTTAGCCAAATTAGGATTTGATGGAGTTTACCCTATATATTGGATCAAAGAAAGTAACACATGACATAAGATATACATATATTAAATATGCATGCACAATACTTTCAAGAACCAAAGGAAGATACAATTTGGACAAAACACCAAATAAATCAAGAGACAATGGTTGCCCAAATTATATCAAAGAATCAAATCAACACAAGATTGACTCCAAAGAATTATCTCATTATAAGAAGCTAATTAAACCTAAACACAAAGGAATGAGATAACCAACTCCCAAGAGAGCAAGTTTCCAACAAATAAACCAAACCCTCGAAACTTTTTATGATGGCACAAAGTATCAAAAAGAAAATTTATGTCTCCCAAAACCAAATTTTTGATAATGATCAAGAGAAGTTTAAGCATTATAACAAATATAGGAGAGCTCCCCCAAGATTAGTGCATTATCTAGGATTTAGAATATGGATACAAAATGCACAAAACTAGGATCATCACGCTACCTATATCTACTAAAAATGCTAATAAAGTTTGAATAGACAAATTAGATCCATAAGATGCAAGGAAGACACATGGGAGTCAAAGCACAACAAATTCATGGCAATAAATAAGGCAATTTAAACACAAGAGCCAATGTATATATGATCAATAAATATCTACCTCATAATTTATTACCACTTGTCCTAGGACAAGAGGTATTGGGAAATATTTCCCGGTGGTAGTTTGTAAGTATACATAAGATCATATTTACAACGAATAAAGCATATGGTAAAAGATAAGAGTTAACCATCATGCAAAGATAGTTTCTTGATAGCTTCATTTAGTCATACCAACATGCAAAGCAATTAATAGTATTCATACCATCATGCAAAGCAATTAATAGTATTCATACCAGCATGCAAAGCAATTAATAGTATGACTTGAAGCACATGGTTTTCCAAAAATGTATAGAGGGACACGTTGTGAAAAACCATGCCAAGAAAAACTTTCACAAATAAGATCCACAAAGATATTAGCAATGAAGCCATTTAAGCAAAATTGAGCTTGTTTTAGCCAACATGCCACATAGGAGAGAGATAATTTACGGTCTCAATTCTATGTGACACAACCTCAAATGTTCACATTTTCTAGGCTTGTAATATGCACAAAGCTTATTACTCCCCCATAATGTGATAAGGAATTTATTTTCACAAGAGGCAAATAAGATCCAACTAGAGATATTAATGGATATTAGAATTTGAATTTCTCATGAAGATGACATACCAAATAGCGACTAGATAATTTCACAATATCAATTCTAAGTGATATTCCTCATGTACACACATTGTTTAGGATCATGAAATTCCCAAAGGAATATCACTCCCCCAAAATGGGATAGTCCATTAATCGCTCATAAGAGCCATATAAGATACAACAACATGCAAAGAGGCTCCAACACAAACACAAATATATGGTATGCAACCCAACATACATAGACTTGATTTCTCAAGATAATCAAGTAGGAAGCACACCATATACAAACACATGCTAGGAACAAAACTACCACATGCAAAGGGGCGAGTAACTTTCAATATAAATGAGTTGAGCACATGTTACCGCAAGGAGGAACATTGGATATGAGATAGAAGCAAGATAATCAAAAGACTTGGCTTGATATAATATAAATGATGAAGATCCCTTAATTCTTCATGATGTAGCCAAGTCTCCAATGCCCTCCAACAAGCACCTATTGATCAAGTTTTGGATTGTTGGTCCCCAACAAAGTTGGGTCCTAAGAGGTTAGTCACAATAGGCTTGGCAACCCAAATGGTTCTTTTCTTGACACCACTTTGAGCACCAACAAATTTGGCAAACACATTGCCACCCTCATCCTTACGAAGAGAATAAACATCATCAATGGTGATTGAGTTGGATGAGGTACCAATAGTGCAAAAGGAGGAGATGTGGCCCTTCTCACGGCATATGTAGCAAGTTCTTTTCTTCTCCTTCTTCTCACTAGATTTCTCCACAATGGGAGCATTGGCTTGATTCTTCTTGGGAAGTGGAATTTCTTCAACTTGAGGTTGAATATGAGTTTGAGCTTGAGGTCGCTTCCCTTTTTGCTTCTTCTTCAAAGGGCACGATCTAACATGATGCCCTTCAATTTTGCATTTGAAGCAAACAATCTTGGCCGGGTCTTTGACTTGTAATTGGCCCTTCTTAATCTTGTTGTTCTTGGACCTGTTCTTGTTGTTGGAGTTGAATCCAAATCCACTCTTGTCATTGGGGGATTGTTGCACACTCAACATCTTGTCAAGTTTGCATTTCCCTTCATGACTCTTTACCAAATCGTTCTTCAAGGAAGTGACTTGGGCCTTGAGCTCTTTGATTTCCTCTACATGGTTAGTAACAACACAAGTACTAGAGGAAGTAGAACCTTCATTGTTAGAGCAACAAGGCAAGGAAGATAATTCATCACAAGATTTAGCAATACTATGAGTGGATGAATTACTAGGACTAACACAAGACAATATAGCATTTTGAGTAGTAGTGCTAGTATCCACATGAGGCTCACAAGGTGTTGCCTTTGATATGATAGCCTCATGAGCTAACTTTAGCCTATCATGAGAAGCTAGAAGATCCTCAAAGGAGCTAGAAAGCTTTCCATGATTTGCTTCCAATTTCCCATAATTGCTAGTTAGCAATTTAAGTTGAGCCCTTAGCTCAACATTCTCCTTCAAGATAGATGCTTCACAAGAAGTAGAGTTAGTAGCACAAGCATCATTATTAATAGCAATGGGAGAAGGCAAGTTGTCATGCTCTTTTAGATAAGAAGCTTTAAGTTGCTCATGCGACTCGGTGAGTTTGGTGAGCGCACTCTCAATGACCCTTGAGCCCTTTTTGAGTTGCTCAAAATCCTCAAGGAGTTTAGCATTAACAAACACAAGCTTATCATTTTTTAGCTTTAGTTCATTTGCCACCTAAAGAGCTCTATCATGGTTTTCCTTTTCTCTAGACAATTCTAGAGCAAAGGTTTCCTCAAGAGCTTCCTTGGTGGTTTGTTCTTCTTCAAGTTCATCATTTAGAGATGCGACATCATTGGCGTACTCACGTTCAAGAGCACCCTTTTTATCAATGGTGTTCTCATGCATCCAAATAAGTTTTTGACTCTCAATAGCGGTAGTCAAGATTTCAAAGAAGTGAGTGCTAGCAATTTTATCTTTGCAAATAATCTTGAATACACTCTTACCCTTATCGCGTAGAGAGACAACCCAATCCTCTTCTTCATATTCATCCTCATCCTTATCACCAAGAGACATATTAGGTTCCATGGTAGGAGGTACCGTGGAACCCTTGGCCATAAGGCATATATGAGGACCGTGAGATAAAGATGAGGAGTTACTTGAGGCTCCTTTCAAGATCATGTCTTGACCAATAGAATCTTTGGTTTCCTCTACATTGTTAGACACACAACAACTAGAGGAAATAGAAGCATTTTTATCATGGCCACAAGACAATGCAAGCATATCATCATTAGATTTTTTCAAGAAACTTACACATGATATGCAAGGACTATCAACACAAGCATGTAAATCATTTCTAGTGCTAGATGTGTTTGAGTCCGTAGATGAAGCATTGCAATGAGATAGAGATGAAGAATCATCAATAGAAAGCTCAATATCAACATTGCAATTTTCATCACCACTCACCATATCATTACCTTGTGTCTTGACACACTTTGGTGAAGTGGATGAAGATGAGAACTCATCACGGCCGGAAGTGGGAGCAATGCAATCATCCTTAATAATATTGGACACATCATATTTATCTTGAATTTTTGTCCATAACTCATGAGCGCTCCAAAAAGGCAAGTATGGAAAAAGACCTACATCTCGCAAAGCATTCATAAGAACATAAGAAGCTTGAGAATTGAGATATAGATTTTTCTCATCCTCTAAAGATAGATTTTGTGAATCCATAGGAGGAGAAAAACCTATATCTACAATTTTCTCCATATGAGGGTCAATGTCCCGAAAATGACTAAGCATGCAAAATTTCCAAACATCATAATTTGTGCCATCTAATATAAGAGTGTTATCGTACACTAATCCTCTAGTCGACATCTTTACTCTCAAGGCGGTGAAGCCTAAGAATGAGAGACCTTGCTCTGATACCAATTGAAAGGACACGGATGTCGCCTAGAGGGGGGGTGAATAGGCGATTTAAAACTTTTACGAGATGGGCTTAACAAATGCGGAATAAAACTAGCGTTTACTTTGTCAAGCCCAAAGCCTATATACTATGGTTCACCTATGTGCACCAACAACTTATTCTAAGCAATGGTTCACCTATGTTCACCAACAACTTATGCTAAGCAATACAAGCAAGTATGTGATAGCAAGATATATAAAACTTCAAGCACGATGGCTATCACAAGGTAAAGTGCATAAGTAAAGAGCTCGGGTATAGAGATAACCGAGGCACGCGAGAGACGATGATTTATCCCGGAGTTCACACTCTTGCGAGTGCTAATCTCCGGTGGAGAGGTGCGGTTGCTTAGTGCTCCCGAACGCCACAAGAGGCTCACCTTGAGGTGTGGTTGCTCGATGCACACCAACGCCACAAAGGCCTCACCCCAAGATGCGGTACTCACACCACACACCGAACGCCACGAAGGCACCTCACCTAAATCTCCGGTGACCCTCGCCACAAAGGCCTAGGTCACGGTTCCACTAAGGGATTTCCTTCGAGGCGGAAACTGGGCCTTACACAAAGATTGGGGCACACATCCACAACTTGATTGGAGGCTCCCAACAAATCGCCACAAAGGCCAAGAATCCGTCTAGGGTTCCAAGAACCCAAGAGTAACAACCTTCTTGCTTTCACCACCACGAATCACCGTGGAGAACTCAAACCGATGCACCAAATGCAATGGCAAGAACACCACAAAGATTCTCAAGTCCTTCTCTCTCAAATTCAAACAAAGCTACAAAAGCTATTGGGGGAATAAGAGAGGAAGAACAAATAAGAGGAGGAACACCAGATTTCTCCAAGATCTAGATCTAGTGGATTCCTGATGGCGTGTAGACACACGTCCGTTGGGAACCCCAAGAGGAAGGTGTGATGCGTATATCAGCAAGTTTTCCCTCAGTAAGTAACCAAGGTTATCGAACCAGTAGGAGCCAAAAAGCACGTTGAAGGTTGATGGTGACGGAGTGTAGTGCGGCGCAACACCAGGGATTCCGGCGCCAACGTGGAACCTGCACAACACAACCAAATTACTTTGCCCCAATGTGACAGTGAGGTTGTCAATCTCACCGGCTTGCTGTAACAAAGGATTAGATGTATAGTGTGGAAGATGATGTTTGCAGAAAATAGTAGAACGAGTATTGCAGTAGATTGTATTCGATGTAAAAGAATGGACCGGGGTCCACAGTTCACTAGTGGTGTCTCTCCCATAAGATAAATAGCATGTTGGGTGAACAAATTACAGTTGGGCAATTGACAAATAAAGAGAGAATAACAATGCACATACATGTTATGATGAGTAGTGTGAGATTTAATTGGGCATTACGACAAAGTACATAGACCGCTATCCAGCATGCATCTATGCCTAAAAAGTCCACCTTCAGGTTATCATCCGAACCCCCTCCAGTATTAAGTTGCAAACAATAGAAGATTGCATTAAGTATGGTGCGTAATGTAATCAATAAATACATCCTTAGATATAGCATTGATGTTTTATCCCTAGTGGCAACAACACATCCACAACCTTAGAGGTTGCTGTCACTCCGCCAGATTTAATGGAGGCATGAACCCACTATCGAGCATAATTACTCCCTCTTGGAGTTACAAGCAATGACTTGGCCAGAGCCTCTACTAGCAACGGAGAGCATGCAAGATCATAAACAACACATAAATAATAGATTGATAATCAACATAGCATAGTATTCCATATTCATCACATCCCAACAAACGCAACATGTATCATTACAGATAGATGATCTTGATCATGTTAGGCAGCTCACAAGATCCAACAATGATAGCACAATGAGGAGAAGACGACCATCTAGCTACTGCTATGGACCCATAGTCCAGGGGTGAACTACTCACACATCAATCCGGAGGCGACCATGGCGGTGTAGAGTCCTTCGGGAGATGATTCCCCTCTCCGGCAGGGTGCCGGAGGCGATCTCCTGAATCCCTCGAGATGGGATTGGCGGCGGCGTCTCTGGAAGGTTTTCCATATCGTGGCTCTCGGTACTGGGGCTATTATCGACGAAGGCTTAAGTAGGCGGAAGGGTAGGTCAGGGGGCCTCACGGGGGCCCCACACACCAGGGCCGCGCGGCCAGGGCCCAGGCCGCGCCGCCCTGTTGTCTGGCCACCTCGTGGCCCCACTTCGTATCTCCCTCGGTCTTCTGGAAGCTTCGTGGAAAAATAGGACCCTGGGCGTTGATTTCGTCCAATTCCGAGAATATTTCCTTACTAGGATTTCTGAAACCAAAAACAGCAACTGGCTCTTCGGCATCTCGTTAATAGGTTAGTGCCGGAAAATGCATAATAATGACATATAATTTGTATAAAACATGTGAGTATCATCATAAAAGTAGCATGGAACATAAGAAATTATAGATAAGTTTGAGACGTATCAAGCATCCCCAAGCTTAGTTCCTACTCGTCCTGAGTAGGTAAACGATAACAAAAGATAATTTCTTAAGTGACATGCTATCATAATCTTGATCAATACTATTGTAAGCACATGTAATGAATGCAGCGATTCGAAGCAATGGCAAATACAATGAGTAAACAATTGAATCATATAGCAAATACTTTTCATGAATAGTACTTTCAAGACAAGCATCAATAAGTCTTGCATAAGAGTTAACTCATAAAGCAATATATTCAAAGTAAAGGCATTGAAGCAACACAAAGGAAGATTAAGTTTCAGCGGTTGCTTTCAACTTGTAACATGTATATCTCATGGATATTGTCAACATAAAGTAATATAACAAATGCAATATGCAAGTATGTAGGAATCAATGCACAGTTAACACAAGTGTTTGCTTCTTGAGATAGAAGGAAATGGGTAAACTGACTCAACAATAAAAGTAGAAGAAAGGCTCTTCGCAGAGGGAAGCATTGATTGCTATGTTTGTGCTAGAGGTTTTATTTTGAAATCAAGAAACAATTTTGTCAACGGTAGTAATAAAGCATATGTATCATGTAAATTATATCCTACAAGTTGCAAGCCTCATGCATAGTATACCAATAGTGCCCGCACCTTGTCCTAATTAGCTCGGATTACCTGGATTATCATCGCAATACATATGTTTTAACCAAGTGTCACAAAGGGGTACCTCTATGCCGCCTGTACAAAGGTCTAAGGAGAAAGCTCGCATTGGATTTCTCGCTTTTGATTATTCTCAACTTAGACATCCATACCGGGACAACATAGACAACAAATAATGGACTCCTCTTTAATGCATAAGCATTTAGCAACAAATAAAATTCTCATATGAGGTTGAGGATATTTGTCCAAAACTGAAACTTCCACCATGAATCATGGCTTTAGTTAGCGGCCCAATGTTCTTCTCTAACAATATGCATACTCAAACCATTCAACTCATGGTAAATCACCCTTACTTCAGACAAGACGAACATGCATAGCAACTCACATGATATTCAACAAAGTGTAGTTGATGGCGTCCCCAGGAACATGGTTATCGCTCAACAAGCAACTTATAAGAGATAAGATGCATAAGTACATATTCAATACCACAATAGTTTTTAGGCTATTTGTCCCATGAGCTATATATTGCAAAGATAAAGAATGGAAATTTTAAAGGTAGCACTCAAGCAATTTACTTTGGAATGGCGGAGAAATACAATGTAGTAGGTAGGTATGGTGGACACAAGTGGCATAGTGTTTGGCGCAAGGATTTTGGATGCATGAGAAGTATTCCCTCTCGATACAAGGTTTAGGCTAGCAAGGTTGTTTAAAGCAAACACAAGTATGAACCGGTACAACCAAAACTCACATAAAAGACATATTGTAAGCATTATAAGACTCTATACCGTCTTCCTTGTTGTTCAACATTTACTAGAAAATATCTAGACCTTAGAGAGACCAATTATGCAAACCAAATTTTAGCATGCTCTATGTATTTCTTCATTAATAGGTGCAAAGTATATGATGCAAGAGCTTAAACATGAGCACAACAATTGCCAAGTATCACATTATTCAAGATATTATACCAATTACCACATGTAGCATTTCTCGTTTCCAACCATATAACAATCTAACGAAGCAGTTCAACCTTCGCCATGAATATTATGAGTAAAGCCTAAGGACATATGTGTCCATATGCAACAGCGGAGCGTGTCTCTCTCCCACACAATTAATGCTAGGATCCAACTTTATTCAAACAAAATAAAAACAAAAACATAAAGACGCTCCAAGTAAAGCACATAAGATGTGATGGAATAAAAATATAGTTTCACTAGAGGAACCTGATAATGTTGTCGATGAAGAAGGGGATGCCTTGGGCATCCCCAAGCTTAGACGCTTGAGTCTTCTTGAAATATGCAGGGATGAACCACCGGGGGCATCCCCAAGCTTAGAGCTTTCACTCTCCTTGATCATATTGTATCATCCTCCTCTCTTGATCCTTGAAAACGTCCTCCACACCAAACTGGAAACAAACTCATTAGAGGGTTAGTGCATAACCAAAAATTCACATGTTCAGAGGTGACATAATCATTCTTAACACTTCTGGACATTGCACAAAGCTACTGAAAGTTAATGAAACAAAGAAATCCATCAAACATAGCAAAACAGGCAATACGAAATAAAAGGCAGAATCTGTCAAAACAGAACAGTCCGTAAAGACGTATTTTTCTGGGGCACCAGACTTGCTCAAATGAGAAAACTCAAAACTAATGAAAGTTGCGTACATATCTGAGGATCACGCACGTAAATTGGCATAATTTTCTGAGTTACCTACAGAGACTACTGTTCAAATTCGTGACAGCAAGAAATCTATTTCTGCGCAGTAATCCAAATCTAGTATCAATTTTATCATTAAAGACTTTACTTGGCACAACAATGCAATAAAACTAAGATAAGGAGATGTTGCTACAGTAGTAACAACTTCCAAGACTCAAATATAAAACAAAAGTACTGTAGTAAAATAATGGGTTGTCTCCCATAAGCGCTTTTCTTTAACGCCTTTCAGCTAGGCGTAGAAAGTGTATATCAAGTGTTATCAAGAGACGAAGCATCAACATCATAATTTGTTCTAATGATAGAATCAAAAGGTAACTTCATTCTTTTTCTAGGGAAGTGTTCCATACCTTTCTTGAGAGGAAATTGATATTTAATATTACCTTCCTTCATATCAATGGTAGCACCAACAGTTCGAAGAAAAGGTCTTCCCAATATGATGGAACAAGATGCATTGCATTCAATATCCAAGACAACAAAATCAACGGGGACAAGGTTATTATTAACCATAATACGAACATTATCAATCCTCCCCAAAGGTTTCTTTATAGCATTATCAGCAAGATTAACATCCAAATAACAATTTTTCAATGGTGGCAAGTCAAGCATATCATAAATTTTCTTAGACATAACAAAAATACTTGCACCAAGATCACATAAAGTATTACAATTAAAATCATTGACTCTCATCTTAATGATGGGCTCCCAACCATCTTCTAACTTCCTAGGAATAGAAGTTTCAAGTTTTAGTTTCTCTTCTCTAGCTTTTATGAGAGCATTTGTAATATGTTTTGAAAAGGCCAAATTTATAGCACTAGCATTAGGACTCTTAGCAAGTTTTTGTAAGAACTTTATAACTTCAGAGATGTGGCAATCATCAAAATCTAAACCATTATGATCTAAAGCAATGGGATCATTGTTCCCAATGTTGGAAAAAATTTCAGCAGTTTTATCACAGGCAGTTTCCGGCAGTTTTGCTCGCTTTGCATTAGGAGTAGAAACATTGCTAACACCAATTATTTTACCATTGATAGTAGGAGGTGCAGCAACATGTGGAGCATTAGCATTACTAGTGGTGGTAATAGTCCAAACTTTAGCTATATTATTCTCTTTAGCTAGTTTTTCATTTTCTTCTCTTTCCCACCTAGCATGCAATTCAGCCATTAATCTTATATTCTCATTAATTCTAACTTGGATGGCATTTGCTGTAGTAACAATTTTATTTTCATTATCCTTATTAGGCATAACTTTCAATTTCAAAAGATCAACATCAGCAGCAAGACTATCATCTTTAGAAGCAAGTATATCAATTTTCCCAAGCTTTTCTTCAACAGATTTGTTAAAAGCAGTTTGTGTACTAATAAATTCTTTAAGCATGGCTTCAAGTCCAGGGGGTGTATTCCTATTATTGTTGTAATAATTCCCATAAGAATTACCATAACCGTTACCATTATTATAAGGATATGGCCTATAGTTGTTAATAGAATTGTTCCGAAAAGCATTGTTGTTGAAATTATTATTTTTAATGAAGTTCACATCAACATGTTCTTCTTGAGCAACCAAGGAAGGTAACGGAACATTATTAGGATCAACATTAGTCCTACCACTCACAAGCATAGCCATAATAGCATCAATCTTATCACTCAAGGAGGAGGTTTCTTCGACAGAATTTACCTTCTTACCTTGTGGAGCTCTTTCCGTGTGCCATTCAGAGTAATTAATCATCATATCATCAAGAAGCTTTGTTGCTGCCCCCAAAGTGATGGACATAAAGGTACCTCCAGCAGCTGAATCCAATAGGTTCCGTGAAGAAAAATTCAATCCTGCATAAAAGGTTTGGATGATCATCCAAGTAGTCAGTCCATGGGTTGGGCAATTTTTAACCAAAGACTTCATTCTTTCCCATGCTTGTGCAACATGCTCAGTATCTAATTGCTTAAAATTCATTATGCTACTTCTCAAAGATATAATTTTAGCAGGAGGATAATATCTACCAATGAAAGCATCCTTACATTTAGTCCATGAATCAATACTATTCTTAGACAGAGATAGCAACCAATCTTTAGCTCTTCCTCTTAATGAGAAAGGAAACAATTTTAACTTTATAATGTCACCATCTACATCCTTATACTTTTGCATTTCACATAGTTCAACAAAATTATTAAGATGGGAGCAGCATCATCAGAACTAACACCAGAAAATTGCTCTCTCATAACAAGATTTAGTAAAGCAGGTTTAATTTCAAAGAATTCCGCTGTAGTAGCAGGTGGAGCAATAGGTGTGCATAAGAAATCATTATTATTTGTGTTTGTGAAGTCACACAACTTAGTATTTTCAGGAGTATTCATTTTAGCAATAGTAAATAAAGTAAACTAGATAAAGTAAATGCAAGTAACTAATTTTTTTGTGTTTTTAATATGGCAAACAAGATAGTAAATAAAGTAAAACTAGCAACTAATTTTTTTGTGTTTTGTTTTAGTGCAGCAAACAAAGTAGTAAATAAAAGTAAAGTAAAGCAAGACAAAAACAAAGTAAAGAGATTGGAGGTGGAGACTCCCCTTGCAGCGTGTCTTGATTTCCCTCTTGGAGTTACAAGCAATGACTTGGCCAGAGCCTCTACTAGCAACGGAGAGCATGCAAGATCATAAACAACACATAGATAGATTGATAATCAACATAGCATAGTATTCATTATTCATCGGATCCCAACAAACGCACATGTAGCTTTACAGATAGATGATCTTGATCATGTTAGGCAGCTCACAAGATCAGACAATGATAGCACAATGAGGAGAAGACGACCATCTAGCTACTGCTATGGACCCATAGTCCAGGGGTGAACTACTCACACATCAATCCGGAGGCGACCATGGTGGTGTAGAGTCCTCCGGGAGATGATTTTCCCCTCTCCGGCAGGGTGCCGGAGGCGATCTCCTGAATCCCCCGAGATGGGATTGACGGCGGCGGCGTCTCTGGAAGGTTTTCCGTATCGTGGCTCTCGGTACTGGGGCTATTATCGACGAAGGCTTAAGTAGGCGGAAGGGTAGGTCAGGAGGCGCCACGGGGGGCCCAGACGCCAGGGCCGCGCGGCCAGCTCCTGGGCCGCGCCGCCCTGTTGTCTGGCCACCTCGTGGCCCCACTTCGTCTCTCCCTCGGTCTTCTGGAAGCTTCGTGGAAAAATAGGACCCTGGGCGTTGATTTCGTCCAATTCCGAGAATATTTCCTTACTAGGATTTCTGAAACCAATAACAGCAGACAAGAATCGGCTCTTCGGCATCTCGTTAATATGTTAGTGCCGGAAAATGCATAATAATGACATATAATGTGTATAAAACATGTGAGTATCATCATAAAAGTAGCATGGAACATAAGAAATTATAGATACGTTTGAGACGTATCACACACCGTGTACCATTTTCCTCGCATAAAAAAAAGATGTGTTATTTGAATGGATCTTAGTAAATATACAGAATTATGGTGTTTTTTGTTACACGAACTTTCACTCTAATGACTTCGGTTTATCTACAAATGACATAACAACATCTTGGATTGTGCTCGACATTGAAACAACCTCAAGAAAACTATCTCTATGCAACATAGTGAAAGATATGGCAGTAATCCTGACCCACACATAGTAGTGTTTGTACTTAGCCCTTGAAGCAAGGGACCATTTTTCAAACCCTAACAACAATTGTAGTCCATCTTAGACAAAACATTGGGTACTAACTAAGTTCCTACAGCCTTTGCATAATCAAAAACTTGACAAGAGCAACTACTACACCATACTCTTTGAACTTCCAAGCACCCTTCCCACCACCATGGAAATTGCTCACAAAAATGTATTATTAACAACTACATATAGCTTCCCTTCTAGAAAAGCACAAGCGTAGTTGTGTGCCTGCGAGCGCCGCCGCCGGCCATCATCGCCGATGACGCTCCGGCGACCTCCAGGAAGCGGCGCCACCCCCAGTGGGTTGCCCGTGATCTGGCGCGTCGAACGCACCTAGTCGCCCATCCACGTGCACCGTGGTGCCGCCGCTTGATGGTCACCAGCGGTTGCCGCCGTGGTCAACCACCGGCGAGTTGACCCGGTGGGCCCCAGGTTGTCAGCCTATTTTCCTTTTCTTTTTATTTCTTTTATTTTTATGTAAATGAATAAAACCCTGACGAGTGGGTCCAACTGTCAGACTTTTAATAATTTTCCAGAATTTCAAAAAAATGAGAAAAACTTGTATAATTCATAACTATTTCATTTTAAATCAGAAAAATATGTATAATATATCAAAATCTTAAGAAAAATGGGATCTACATTTTGGTATAAAAATCATGCATTGTTAAGAAACTTTTAAACATGTACTTAATAGAAGAACAAATGAACCCTTTTCTTTAATTATGGGGTTTATGGAAATACAAAGTATTATGCATTCCAACTCCATTTAAATTGATGATCTTGATATTTGAGTGCTTTCAATACCTTTAAACATGCCATATCATCATTCGTGTATGCGCATTGCATCGATGCCATGTGTTGATTGTTCTTTACCTTTTCGGTATTTGCTTCTTCGCTCGATAGAGCACGAGTCCGAGACGATGAACATGAACAACACAGAAGATAGATACTTGTTCATCGACAAACAAGTCAAGCACAAGATCTCCGAAGATTCCATATTTCTTTGTCAGGGACAAAGGCAAGCCCTAACCTAATTCGTCTATGGTTTCGAAATGTTTTATGTCTGGTTCCTGCATATTGCATATGATTCAACTGTATTTTATCGATAGGTAGAGTTATCCTATATGTTGCGTGTTCCACCTTTGTAGCCTCAAATCCCTGATCCACTGCTCCTAGCATACCTAGGTTTGGCATGTGTACACCGCTAGAGCCTTTATATCTTTATGCTTAGCTATGCTTAGTTTGTTACGCTTCTACTCCGATCTTCGGACTGAAGCCATATAATGAAATGAAACTAGCATGATAGGTTGACGTGATAAGTATAGAGATGTTGTTAAATATGACTAAAGGCTCAGATGAGATGCCACATTGGGATGTGGTGGGTAGTTTCGTTTCTGCCGACCCTAGGATCCGAGTTCTCGCCTCTTGAACCAAGACCGAGCGTACAACCACACGAGGCCCTATTATGGTGATGGTGCTCTAGGTACGGCGCCAGACAATCTTGGTGGCGGTTGTGGAAGCGGTTGGGAAACCCCAAGAAGAAGGTGTTATGAGAACATCAACAAGTTTTACCTCGGTGAGAAACCAAGGTTTAATCCACCAGTAGGAGAAAGGCGTGACTTCTGAAGGTGTTGCTAGCTGACTATTGGTAGGGCACACTACCGGCGTCAGCAACAATGTGGAACCTGCACACAACACAATCGCAATACTTCACCCCAACTCACAGTGAGGTTGTCAATCTCACAGGTTTTTCTGATGACAAAGAGTTAACTGTATGGTGTGGAAAGAGATGTTTGCAGTGGAAGAGTATGAGAACAGTGCTTGCAGTAAGTAAATAGAACAAGATGATTGTGTCAATGTAAAGGAAAGGACCGGGGTCCACGGTTCACTAGAGGTGTCTCTCCATAAAGATAAATAGCATGTTGGATGAAAAAATTACAGTTGGGCAATTGACAGATTAAAGTTCATACATGACAAGATGATTAGTATGAGATTCGTTTGGGCATTACATCATAACACATAGACCGTAATCCAACTGCGTCTATGACTAATAATCCACCTTCCGGTTAGCATCTGCACCCTTTCAGTATTAAGTTATAACCAATAGATTATCGCATTAAGCATTGTGTGTAAAGTAAACAATAGAATTATCCTTGGATAAAACATTGTTGTTTTCTCCCTAGTAGCAACAACATATCTACAATCTTAGAAGTTATTGTCACTCTTCCAGAAAACTAGAGGCGTGAACCCACTATCGAGCATAAATTAATACTCCCTCTTGGAGTCACAAGCATTTACTTGGCCAAAGCATCTACTAGCATTACATAAGGATGATCTTGGTCATGATAGGCAGCTCACAAGATCTAAACATGGGATACAAATTGGAGAAGACAAGAATCTAGCTACCGCTATGGACCCATAGTCTAGGTATGAATGATACGTCCAATTTGCATCACTATTTTATATCATAATTTACTATTATTCATTGATATGTTACATATCTAGAGATGATACTTATGTTATTCCATCTATTTTTACATGTTTGATGATTATTGAAGAATTAACTGTCGGAGCCAGGATTCTGCTGGAAAAAGGACCGTCAAGACACCATATTTTTGAAGAGCAACAATTCCCAGAAAATATACAGAAATTTCTATTTTGCCAGATGACGGAGGAAGCCAGAACGGGCCGCGCCTAGGCATGGTCTGGACACCCTCGCCCCCCTCTGACATCGCCCACTCGCGTGTTTCACCCCGCTGAGAACCCTAACATCAGGGGAGGGAGCAGAGAAATATTCCGCCGCGCTACGGGGCGGAAAACCACAGAGAGAGAAAAACTCTCCGGCAGGCAGAAATCTACCGGGGAAATTCCTTCCCGGAGAGGGGAGATCGTCGCCATCATCACTGTCATCGAGCTATATTTCATCGGGATCATCATCATCATCTTCACCACCAGCACCATCATCACCGCCGTCTCCACTCCGTCCCGCTGCAGCAATTTGGGTTTGATACTTGTCTAGTTCATAGGGGAAACTTTCCCGGTGTTGATTACCTCTTGTAGTTGATGCTATTGGGTGGAACCACTGAATTAAGGTTTATGTCCAGATTGTTGCTCATCATTATATCACCTCTGATCATGATCCATATGATGTCTCGTGAGTACTTCGTTTAGTTCTTGAGGACATGGGAGAAGTCATGATGTTAGTAGTGGAACTATGTTGAGTATTATTCAATGGTATGATATTTAAGTTGTGGTGTAATTCTTCTAGTGGTGTCATGTGAACGTCGACTACATGATACTTCACCTTTATGGGCCTAGGGGAATGCATCGTGTATTTGGATACTAATTATGGGGTTGCGGGAGTGACAAAAACCCAAACCCCCGTTAGGAAACTAGTGCACGAGGGAGTGTAGGATCTCAAAGTTTAAGGTTGTGGTTAGATTTATCTTAATTACTTTCTTGTAGTTGCGGATGCTTGCAGGGGGTATAATCACAAGTATGCATTAGTCCAAGTATGGGGTAGTGCACGAGCAAAGGTTCACCCACACAACACTTATCAAACCAATGAAGATTATTTAGCTATGTGAAGCGAAAGCACTTGACGATATTCCCGTGTGTCCTCAGTAACGTTTGGCCATAATAAGTACAACAATCGGCTTGTCCTTTGCTCTGAAAATGATTGCCACTCGCTACAATTATTATTACTGTCTTTTATTTACTCGCACTTTATTTACCAGCAATACCAAACACCCCTGCAAATCTGTTTGTTAGTGTTTACAGTGAATCCTTGATTAAAAATGTTCGTCAATACCTTCTTCTCCTCGTTGGGTTCGACACTCTTATTTATCGAAAGTATTACGATACACCCCCTATACTTGTGGGTCATCAATGAACTACTCACGCATCACTTCGGGGGCAGGCATGGCGATGTAGAGGCCTGCGGTGATGATCTCCCCCTCCAGCAGGGTGCCGGGAAGAGCTTCAGAACCCTCCCGAGATGGGTTCTACAATGGCGGCCGCGACAGAACTTTTCGTGGATGGAGTCTCGGGTATCCAGGGTTTTCCTGAGATCCTGAATAAATAGGCGGAAGACACGAGGTCGGTGGAGGCCAGGGGCCCCACACCTACCCTAGGCGCAGCCCAGGTCCTGGTCGCGCCTAGGGGTGGCCTGGACACCCTGCTGCCCCTATTCGACTCTCCTTCGGACTCTGGCTTCGTTACGGTAAATTATTGACTTCGGCTTTTGTTTCGTCCAATTCCTAGAATATTTCCTGTACAACTTTTCTGAAACAAAAAACAACATAAAACAGGGAACTAGCATTGTGGCATCTTGTCAATAGGTTAGTGCCGAAAAATGTATAAAAGTGCAACAAAATGTAAGCAAAACATAGTGGAATTGGTATAAAACAAGCTTGGAGCATAAAAAATTACAGATACGTTTGAGACGTATCAAGCATCCCCAAGCTTAACTCTTGCTTGTCCTCGAGTAGGTAAGTGATAACAAAAAATAATTTTTGAGGTGACATGCAACTATCACAATCTTGATCAAGCTTTTGTAAAGCATTGTAAGCTGGAATCAAAGTACTCTAAACATTGGCATGATAGATGTAATTCTAACAATAGAACTTAGCAACTATGTTATAACGTGAGAAGTAACTCAAACAAAGGATCATGAATAATTATGCAATCAAAGCAACTGTTTGTTTATGAGCATAGAGAAAACATAGCAAAGTGGTATTCAGCTTGTTCATTATGGAATAGAAAAACATGAATGCTAGGACACCTTTAAAATTAAGAGGGTGACTAGATACAAGTAATTTAAGAACAAGCAATAACATAATCATGAATCAATTAATAAGTCTTGTGACTATGCACATTATACTTAGAATGGCAACTATGCTCTCTTAATTGATGCATAAAGAAAGAAGATGAAGACTCAACATAAAAGAAAAATAAAGGTCATTCGAAAAAGAAAGTAAGGACCAACAATTTTTATAAAGCTTTCAAAAATGTATGGTACTTATTCGCTTTGAGATCTCATTGCCCCTAGCATAGGCATCTTGAATGGTTGAAGTTAATGTGAGTGCAAAATGAGTCATATGCTTGACAAATCATAAGTTGAAAATCTCATGCCCCTTGAATACGAGTACGTACACCTCATGCTACTCAACTTAGGCCCCAAATAAGTTCTTGTCATTGTAAGTATACATGTATTATTAAGAACGAGCAGGGGTACCTCTTGCCCCATGATATGGAAGTACTCTTTCATATAAGAGAAATCTCACACCAAAATGATAAGACAAACATGAGCATCTCAGCAATCCTTTTATTTACTATGGGTATAGCTTTTTATTGAAGATGCTTCACGGAATGCTCACTATGGAATGTTGTAAACTTTCACCATGAGTGATGCATGGTTAGGTTAGCGGCCCAACACATATACAAACTCCATGGACTTACAAGTTTTCATTTTATTTCGCATCAATAGGCGTCCATAAACAAAAGATCGTGACATCAACTAAATAAGAATAATTGCAATGTTAAAAGTGTGCCCCATAAAAGAATGGTTGTGCCAACTCCCAACTTACAACTTGTAAGCATATAATCTACATAAGATAGTCACAATGGTTCAAGTTTATTAAGTGCAAGAAAGTAAATGTGCCATCAAGTTTGTGAGAGTTTTACTAACTATTTTTCTCATAATAAATTTGAAAGATAGATAAAAGCATGATGAATATACTTGGAATAGAAATAATGCTAATAGGTAGATATGGTGGACACAATTGGAAAACTTTGGTTTTAAGTGGCTGGATGCACGAGTAGAGCTTCATACTCAGTATAGACGAAAGCTAGCAAAAGATTGAGAGCGACCAACTAAGAGAGCAATAATGGCCATAATCATGCATAACGGCAAAACGATATTAATCAAAGCATAAAGTGATATCACAAGTCAAAAAACTAAATGATCATAAAGGCTTTACTTGACTGGTTGGTAGTCATAACATGGTATAATCACGTGCCAAGTCAACCCAATAAAGCATTAAAGGAGAATATCACAATATTATGCTTCTTATGATAGAAACAACACATGATTCTTTCAATCGCATATTAAGCACTCTCAGATATTTGAGACAAGTCATGATGCAACAACAAATACTAAGCATATCATAAAAATAACATCCAACATGACATGCCAAAATCTATGCCACAGTCTAGACAAGCTTTCTTTTGCATCACTATAAGCATGGAACATTTTACTCGTCTCCAACACCAATCAATTTATTTGAAACATCTCTCATAGATAAAAATCAATATGGACCAGAGAGATAATAATATATGAATAAATAAAACTAACTGGCTCTGAACAAAATAAAAGTGGAGAAACCAGAGCTAAACGAAGTACTAGAAAACTAGAACACTCGTAGAACAGTAAAAATAAAAACTAGAGTGTTCTATACAATTAAAACGTAGTGTGTCATTCTCCAAAACAAATATGCTGGGATCCAAACTTATTCTATAGCAAACAAAATAAAAGAAAACTAAAAACAAAAATAAAGACGTGATGTCTACGCATGCTTCTATTTCTGTAGACAGTGTTGGACCTCCAAGAGCAGAGGTTTGTAGAACAGCAGCAAGTTTCCCTTAAGTGAATCACCCAAGGTTTATCGAACTCAGGGAGGTAGAGGTCAAAGATATCCCTCTCAAGCAACCCTGCAATTAAGATACAGGAAGTATCTTGTGTCCCCAACACACCTAATACACTTGTCAGATGTATAGGTGCACTAGTTCGGCGAAGAGATAGTGAAATACAAGTAATATGGATGATTGTAAGTAGTAATTGCAATCTGAAATAAAAATGGCAGCAAGCGAACATGTAGCAGAACTTGTTGGAAACGGTGTTTCAATGCTTAGAAAAAGGCCTAGGGATCATACTTTCACTAGTGGACACTCTCAACAATGATCACATAACTGAATAAATAAATGCTACTTTCAAACACTCCCTTGTTGGATAACAAACACCATTCTTTGTGTAGGGCTACAAGAGCACCCTCAAGCCGGAGTAAACAAGCTCCAAAACTTCATAAAGGAATCACACACGATGTGCACACTGTCACCATCACACCGTGGAGAGTAACTCCGGAGTTCATATTAAAGTAACCTCAAGAGTGCATAATAGACAAGAGTAACATCTACATATTCAACTAGATTACAAAGCTCATGATCACATAAAGATCACATGGGAGAGAGATGAACCACATAGCTACCGGTAGAGCCCTTAGCCTCGGGGAGAACTACTCCCTCCTCATCATGGGAGACAGCAACGGCGATGAAGATGGCGGTGGTGTCGATGGAGATGACTTCCGGGGGCAATTCCCCGTCCCGGCGGCGTACCGGAACAGAGATTCTGTCCCCCAAAACTTGTCTTCCCGATGGCGGCGGCTACAGAACTCTTCGTGGAATATCGTTGGGTGTTTTAGGGTTTTCACATCTGGGAGCATATATAGGCGAAGGGGCGATGTCGGTGGAGTCCCGAGGTGGGGTCCCCACCTGGCGGCGCGGCCAAGGGTGGCCCGCGCCCCCTAGGGTGTGGGCACCTCGTGGCCCCCCTTCGTCTCTCCTTCGGACTCCGTGAAGCCCTTGGAAAAATAAGAACGTGGGCTTTTGTTTCGTCCAATTCCGAGAATATTTCCTGTGTAAGATTTCTGAAACCAAAAACAGCAGAAAACAGGAACTGACGCTTCGGCATCTTGTTAATAGGTTAGTACCGGAAAATGCATCAAAATGATATAAAGTATGAATAAAACATGTAGGTATTGTCATAAAACTAGCATGGAACATAAGAAATTATAGATACGTTTGAGACGTATCAAGCATCCCCAAGCTTAGTTCCTACTTGCCCTCGAGTAGGTAAACGATAACAAGGATAATTTCTGAAGTGACATGCTACCATCATAATCTTGATCAATACTGTTGTAAAGCATATGAGATGAATGAAGTGATTCAAAGCAATGGTAAAGATAATGACTAAACAGCTGAATCATATAGCAAAGACTTTTCATGAATAGTACTTTCAAGACAAGCATTAACAAGTCTTGCATAAGAGTTAACTCACAAAGCAATAGATTATTAATAGAAGGTTTTGAAGCAACACAAAGGAAGATATAAGTTTCAGCAGTTGCTTTCAACTTCAACGTGTATATCTCATGGATAATTGTCAACACAAAGTAATATGATGAGTGCAAATAAGCAAGTATGTAAGAATCAATGCACACAGTTGGCACAAGTGTTTGCTTCTAAGATAGAAAGAAGTAGGTAAACTGACTCAACATAAAGTAAAAGAAAGGCCCTTCGCAGAGGGAAGCAGGGATTACTCATGTGCTAGAGCTTTTTATTTTGAAAACATGGAAACAATCTTGTCAACGGTAGTAATAATTCATATGTGTTATGCATAAAACCTCCTATAAGTTGCAAGCCTCATGCATCGAATACCAATAGTACTCGCACCTTGTCCTAGTTAGCTCGGGTTTCCATGGATTATCATTGCATTAAGTATGTTTCAACAAAGTGTCACAAAGGGGTACCAATAGTACTCGCACCTTGTCCTAGTTAGCTCGGATCTTCAGTTGATGGTAACCCCAAGAGGAAGGTGTGATGAGCACAACAACAAGTTCTCCCTCAGTAAGAAAGCAAGGTTTAATCGACCAGTAGGAGAAAGGCGTGACTTCTGAAGGTGTTGCTAGCTGACTATTGGCAGGACGCACTACCGGGGCCAGCAACAACGTAGAACCTGCACACAACACAATCGCAATACTTCGCCCCAACTCACAGTGAAGTTGTCAATGTCACTAGTTTTGATGATGACAAAGAGTTAACCGTATGGTGTGGAAAGAGATGTTTGCAGTGGAACAATATGAGAACAGTGCTTGCAGTAAGTAAACATAACAAGATGATTGTATCAATGTAAAGGAAAGGACCGGGGTCCATAGTTCACTAGAAGTGTCTCTCCATAAAGATAAATAGCATGTTGGGTGAACAAATTACAGCTGGGCAATTGACAGAATAAAGTTCATACATGACAAAATGATTACTACAAGATTCGTTTAGGCATTACATCATAATACATAGACCATAATCTAACTGCATCTATGACTAATAATCCACCTTTCGGTTAGCATCTGCACCCCTTTTCAGTATTAAGTTGCAAGCAACAAATTATCACATTAAGCAATGTGTGTAAAGTAAACAATAGAATTACCCTTGGATAAAACATTGGTGTCTTCTCCCTAGTAGCAATAGCACATCTACAATCTTAGAAGTTATTGCCACTCTTCCAGAAAACTAGAGGCATGAACCTATTATCGAGCATAAATACTCTCTCTTGGAGTCACAAAAATTTACTTGGCCAAAGCATCTACTAGCAATGAAGAGCATGCAAGATCACAAATAACATATGACATGAATATAATCGATCTCGACCATAGTATTCAGTATTCATCGGATCCCAGAATACACAACATGTAGCATTACATAAGGATGATCTTGATCATGATGAGCATCTCACAAGATCTAAACATGAGACACAAATTGGAGAAGACAACCATCTAGCTACTGTTATGGACCCGTAGTCCAGGGATGAACTACTCACGCATTGCTTCGGAGACGGGCATGGCGATGTAGAGGCCTCTGGTGATGATCTCCCCCTCCGGCAGGGTGCCGGGAAGAGCTTCAGAACCTTCCCGAGATGGAATCTGCAATGGCGGCCGCGACAGAACTTTTCGTGGATGGAGTCTCGGGTATCCAGGGTTTTCTCGAGATCGTGAATAAATGGGTGGAAGTGCGAGGTCGGTGGAGGCCAGGGGGCCCACGCCTGCCCTAGGCGCGGCCAGGGCATGGGCCGCGCCTAGGGGTGGCCTGGGCGCCCTGCTACCCCTCTTCGAATCTCCTCCAGACTCTAGCTTCGTTACGGTAAAATATTGACTTCGGCTTTTGTTTCGCCCAATTCCAAGAATATTTCCTGTAGAACTTTTCTAAAACCAAAAACAGAAGAAAGCAAGGAACTATGACATCTTGTCAATAGGTTAGTGTCGGAACTATGACATCTTGTCAATAGGTTAGTGTCGCCTAGACCATGAGTCACGCGCTAAAGATTGTTCAGACGTAACGGGTCAAGTCCTGAAGTAGGTCCTTAATGATGTGAGGCGAGGTGGGTTTCCCCAGGGGCCACAAACCCTAGCCACCACGGTCACGCTTACCTACCTGTTATGTACCTTTTCCCCCAAATAGAATGCAATGCATATGTCCAGATAACACTCAAACTATGTGACTCATGAAATCGTCTAGGCAAGTTAGTAAGTCGAGAGGGTACCATATGATACGTCTCAAACGTATCTGTAATTTTTGATGCTCCATGCTTGTTTTACACCAATTCCACTATGTTTTGCTTACACTTCGTTGATCTGCAGACAATATTTTTTTAAAAAAACATTAATTAGTAATTTTCCTACCCCTTGAAGAGGGAGGAATTTCAGAGACACACAACCATCTCACAGATCCGCATATGGATAGGTTCACGAATTCATAATACAATATTCTGAGAAAGAATAAAACAAAGAGAGTGGATTTGGTGACCGCGTGTATACGTGAGCACGCATCCATTACCGTTGGATTCGCTTTAAGATTCTGCCATCTCAACCTGTGAACTGACGGAGACACACGGAGTAGGAATCTGCTTTTGTCTGTTGTTCCCTCTTTATAGACCACTGTAGCTGCCAAGCTAATTATTGGTGCTAGTTTTTTCTCATCGAAAGCATCGACTGCAGGCCGGCCGCTCCATGCAAGTCCAAATGCCAACCCCCACACACCACTTCGCTACAGCAGTACAGACTAGATTAATCACTGTCTTGTTTTTAAATAGCAATTGGCCATTGAGTAGTTGTATACTAATGAACGGAAAAGGAGTAATTTAATTGGAGATCGGCCACCAAGCGGAACAACATGCTGTCGGCGGCGACCATGGCACGCTCGCCGCGGGAGTTCACCTACAAGGAGGAGCGCCGCCACGCGGGCTTGGATGCGTTGCGCGCCATCGGGAACGACGCGTTCGGCGTCGTCTGCAACGGCACCAACGCCTAGGCGCGGGCCGAGTTCCTCTCCGAGCTCTCCATCATCGCGGGGCTCCGCCACCGCAACCCGCTCCGGTACGCGCCGCCGCTCATGGTCTGCATCATGTCGTCGAGGTTCACCACGAGCATCCCCTCCACCGGGCGCACCCCGTACCACCTCGAGATTGGTCCGTCTCGCTGCAGCACCTACAGGCCGCCGACGAGGTTCCTGTTGAGGATGGACAACACGGAGCTGTCCGTGAGTGGCTCCATCCCAAGGTACTGGCCTGCGGGATCGCACGCCGGGTAGCGGTACGCGCGTGCCGCCGCGCTCCTCCAGGTACGATACCCTCTGCGGCTCTGCGCCAAGCTCCTCGCCGCCTTCAACCAGGGCGTCGAACAGGCTTCTGGGCGATGCGCGCCACACGTACAGCGCCGTCGCCACCTGCCTGATGGCTGAGTAAGCGCCACCGTCTGGAGAATCACCAGAAGCGTCATTAATTAGAGCGTATCTTTACGGTATCATATAAATGAACTACTCCCAAAAAGACTTCCATATAAATCAACTACTCCCCAAGATCCAAACAGAAATAGTAGAATCGGTATAAAAATTTTCGGGGAGAAAACTGCACAAATCAAAGTAGGGATTTAAGGACTTGGGATCGATTAGAAATAGTAGAGGCAAATCGGTATTATTTTTGCTGGGAGAAAACTGCACAAATCAAAGGAGGGATTTAAGAACCTGGGATCGATTAGAAAGTGAGAACGCCTCTGCTAGATGGATGCGCGAGGGAGCCAGCGGATCTGGCATCCCTGCCGACGAGCGGCACGAAGAACTGCTCCACCAGCATAGTTCTTGGCTATTACGGATCATGCCTGTGCGCGCTAAGCCGCTAACCCTGTAACGGAGATCTCCTGGCGCAGCCATGCCGCAGCTGGACGATGCCATCGCCGACGACGAGCGAGGGTGGAGGTCCGTCGCGTACTTGGTTGGATGGTCGGGGGAGGCAGGCCGCATATACTCGGGTGGGTGGCGTCGGCTTCCCGCGCCGCCCTGGCCGACAGCCTGTCGTGCCCCCGGCCAGCTCCCGTATGCCGCCCTTGACAGCAACGCCCCGCGCGCCCATCGGCTCGCCCGCGTCGCACGCTCCACGAGCTCCCCTGCGGCTGCTCTGCGGTGTTCTTCCTCTCCTTCGATGGGAGCTCGAGGGGCGGCCATGCGGCCATGTTAGTGGTGGCGGCTGCTGGATTAATGGCGGCGGGGGACGCGCTGGTCGACGCGAGTCTGCCGGCGGTGGGGGATATGGGTGGAGAAGCGGCTAGCTGAAGATCAGGGGGTGAGAGAGTATCTAGTGAAGGAGATAAGACAATACTTCAGATGTTCTGAGTTGGGCGCGTGCGTGCGTGAGGTTAGAGTAGGATTGGGTTATCATCTCACGGAGAAACATACACCGTTAGACACGTGGCAATCATTCACCGCGTGCTCACGTATACACCCGGCCACCAGGCTTCATCCCATAAAACAAATCAATCCCTCGAGTATGCAATACATTAATTTCATTACCATGGATACCAAAAGCGGCATGGCTCTCCTTCTGCCCGAGCGGACCACCACCAGAACATAGAAATCGCTGCCCACCGTCACCTCCTGTCTTCTCCATGCAGCAGCGTTTTCCAGCGTGTCGTTCCCTTCCAGAACTGTAGTCTAAGGTGGAACCGACCATCGTCGTTCAGCTCGAGGCAGTGATGGTGCAGAATATTGATGGCAGAAACGGTAAAAAGCTCTGCAGCCAACCAGAGCGCGCGTTGCTAGCAGAAACGGACGGCTGAGATCGAATGTTGGCCAGGCACAGTAAAAATTGGACGGTTCACATGCTTTGATCGCTGTGAATCCCGCATGGGGGCATCTTTTATACCTTTAGATGCATATGTTACTTACTAGATTGGCAATACAGCCATGCCTTATTAAGTTTGTATTCATGCTTTTACATCACTTACATATGCTTCCTAAGTAAGATGTGCTATAGCGAGCTTCATAAGTTTATGTATGTGTTTCCAGTTTAAGAGACCTTTTGAACATTGCCACAACTTCCTATATTTCTCACTTGTGATCCAAATGATGCCTGTTATCACATCTATGAACTCTCCTTTTATTGTGGATGGCACGTGTATGTTGTTTAATGTTTTTTAATTATACTCCCTCTGTTCCATTCTATAGTGTCTACAATTTTCTGGCACGGAAATTAGCGCAATAGTATTTTTTACACAAGACCCCCTAGCTGAACGATTTGAGATCAACGTAAAATTTGGGAAATCCATATCTTCCTAACTCATCATAACAAATCCCACAAATCTTTCTTGTTGATTCTCCGTATATGTGCAGCCAAGTCCAATTAAGGAAAGTAAAACATTGCTGCCTAATTTTAAGGAATCGTTGGGCCATGCATTAGGAATCTCAATTAATTGTTTCCAATTTTGTATTGATTTTTTCTCACGCATATTGTGTGCGGGGAGGGGATAATTGAAAAAAAAACCAAGCTACAACCTTATATTCCGAAACAAATGCCAAAAAATCTATAGGCACTATAGATAGGAACGGATCGAGGGAGTATTATGCAAACTTGGATGTTCATGCCATGTACCGTGTTATTTGAAATTCTTCCTTCTACAGGATACACCCTTTTGCTCGCATGAAGGAGGCCCAATATGATTGTTTGCTACTAAACTGCTATACAACATTTTGTTTCGAAAATGGTGGAAGCACACTTCCATTCGTTTCGAAGGAGACACCTTTTTTTTTTTTGAAGCAGTCCATCATGGCACACGCAGTTGAAGAAAGCATATGTCCATTTATTTTGAATCATATTTCCAATAATTTGGAAGCAAACCCCCAATGTAGTTTAGAATATATCTGTAAACGGTACAAATGATTTTTGTTTTCTTTTGATGGCAAAAAAAATAATCCTGGTTTGCTTCAAGAAATTATCTAGTCGATGGAAACAATATTGTGTTACATTGGAAGCAAACTACTCCTATGAAACAAAATTTTCATCGATGGAAACAATCTTATGTTTCGAAAACAAATAGTTCTTATATTGTAAATATTCTTTTAGATCAAATCAACTTTTAATTGTATGGGGAGCAAACTTGTATAGCAATGGAAACAAATTTTGCTGATTAGGAAGCAAACTAATTTTGGAAGCGAATTTTACAACAGTAATTGGCTTGTAAAAATTGAGAATTAATAGTGCTTCACAGAAACAATTTTGGAAATATTTGTAATTCGAGGCATGCATGGTACCGACGTTCTTCCGCTCACGAATGCTACAAAATCCATCGAATTGAACTGATTCCGGAAATGGTGGGATCAGACGTGATCCATGCAGGCAGTTTATTAGGGAGCAAATCATGGAAACTAACTACCCCTGGCGCACGTTCGCATACTGTCAATCCAACGCTGCACAAGACTTCTATCATAAGATAGCGGAGAGGTTCGATAAAATGCAAAGGACCCGCATCCGATCTCTATTGGTGCCCAACAGATTTTCCCTCCATCTACTGAAGGGATAGAGAGGCGGTTCCGCTCTCTTTCCATATGGCGCATACGGCGAACTCACGCCTTGAACCGGCGGGGAGAAAGAGAAACATGGCCGCACGCCGTACGAAGAAGCAGCAGAGCCAGAGCGCCACTGCCGACCGCATCACCGCGCTGCCGCTCGACCTCCGCGCGCGCATCGTCTCCTACTTGTCGTTCTGCGAGGTTGTCCAGCTTTCTGATCTTTCCCGATCTTGGCGCCACATCCACCACCATGTTCCCGTCGTTGACCTCAACCTCAGCGAGTTCGTCGCCTTCAAGAAGCACATCATCGACGAAAAGCTGGCCATCCCAGGTATCGTCGACGACCATAGGCTGCTCGGCATACGCGTCACGCTTGCCCATCGCGCGCGGGAGGGGATCGGATCCAAGGTGGAGACGTTGAGGCTGGCCTACAGCGCCGGGGACCCCCGAGTGAAGCGACACGCTGACCGCCTGATCTCGCTCACGGACGCGCCCAAGATCTGCCTCGACGTCTCCTTCGCCGCCGTCGACCGCTTACCGAAGCGGTTGAACTGGAAGGTGGACCTTCCGCCCGCGGCCCGTCACCTGAAGATACGATCGATGGACTTCCGCAAGCCCACCCCCACCATCGCCGGGCCGGGTGCCGCCGCCCTGCGGAAGCTTTACCTCCACGAAGTTACGCTCCGCGAGTGGCCGCGTCTCCCATCTTTGCGCTCCCTGAGGATGAACATGGTCACCGTCACGACAGCGTTCACGCCTGGTGTGACATGCCCGCTGCTTGAGCAGCTAGCAATCTGGGACTCGACAATCAAGCACCCTTGCGTCGACATCCGCCTCCCGCACCTCAAGATCCTCGACATGGACGACGTTGGCATCGAGCTACCCAGGGCCAGCGACTTCCTCTTCCCATACGGCGATGTGACAGTTGACGCACCGGAGCTCGAGGAGCTAATGGTCATCTGCAGCACTGGTTGCAGCGTGGAGTACAAGTCGTTCACCCTCCGTGCTCCAGCGATGCGGTACCTGCAGTGGTTCGGGCAGTTCGCGGAACTCGTGCACATCGACGTCGGCAAACCAGGAAGCGTCTCTGGGGGCACGATCCAGTTTACCTCGAACGGGAAGCTGGAGGCGATGAGCTACCGTGAGATGAAGGACTACCGCGCGCAGATGATGCAGATGCTCCACGGGCTCCTCCCCCATCTGCCTCCCTTGACCGTCGCCGACACCGCACAGTGAGGAGACACGCTTCTTGCATTTTTCTCTTTCTGCCACTCTGCGTATATCTGTGAATACTGGGTCATGATGGATTCATATTTCGGTGTATTGCTCAAATCATGCAGGCCATATATAACGTCGAAGACACGCACCGTGATGGATGAAGATCTGGAAGAGATGATCCCGGAGGAGACGCTCACCTGCGACCTTGGTCAACTCATGGCGCGAGATGTTTGAATACGTCTCTATGCCACGAAGTGAATGTCTAAGAACACAAAGAATTTAGGTTGGTAACCTTGGCAGAAACCTTGTCTGCTTGTTAAGCTATGTCTGACTATTTTCCTCTCCACACCGAATGTTCTCTGCTTCCTGCGCAATCCCTTAGTTTGAGCATCACTAGTACCTACTATCTTCTATATGTCGTTTTACTTTCATGCACTGGGAGTTGCACATCTCGTTGTTTTTGCCGATTTCAAGATGGTTTGATCTGTGCCTTGATAATCCCTTGTTCAGAGTATCTATTAACACTGAAAGAACAGTGTCATCCAGGTATTGGCTGCTACCCTATTTAGGTAAACTGAATTAAGGTATGCTCTTCTGAATTCTGGTGGCCAACTCAGCCAGGATTACGGTGTCAATGGTTTGTGCTTTGTGGTATCAACTGTATGTGTGTAGTAGTGCGTAGACGAGCTTAATGTGTTAATAATACTAATCTACACTGATTTTGTATATTTACATCTCTTACAAACAACCCCACGGGGGCATATTTCTGCTCCATCCTAGTATCGATATATATAGCAATAATATTCGATGAGATGAGATGATTGGATACCGTCAGGCTCTATAACAATAAGATACAATGGCGTAAATCCGTGCTTAGCTACTAGATAATAAATAAACTGTGTATAGAGACATTGTTTAGCTAGGTTTGCTATTTGTTGGACCTCTGTGTTGAGGGCAATATGATCTTGTGATATTTTACCATGTCACAACAAAATCAATTGTTTCCTCCCTCTATTTCTCTCCGTACGCTATTTCTCCCCATTCGAAAAATCTATAAACAAATAAATACACAATATTTGTACATAACTATATTCATATATGAAAAAATTGCTAAAGAAGTGATCTCACCATGAACTTCTTGAGTAGTTTCCAAAAAGAAGATATTTTTGCACCATTAATTAACTTTGATTTTCCTCTACCATCAATAATAAGTTTGAAAACCAACATGCATATGGTTATTATGGCATGCACCATCGCATGAAAAGGTCAAGCAAAAATAAGAAATCAACAAGAAACTAGTAGAATTAACATTAACTAGTTCACAAACTTGATTGCACTCAAAAATTTGAAGTCCCTCATGCATGGCAATCACCTAATCCAAGTATCCCAAAGCATCTCCCATCTTAAGGGGTTAAAGGTAAGAAATAAACGACTGAATACTAATAAAGTTTCTCATTTGTCTATGAGTACATACCCTCCATGGTATGATCCCTAGAATATTATCCAAGACAATCTCGGACCTATCGTGAGAGTCTTGAAGATGACAAGGTAGAACATCATGATCTTCATCGCCAGTTCGAGCTTCGTCATTAGCTTGATCTGCAGCTTGAGCTTGAGCTTGAGCTTGATCATCATGATCTTCATCATTAGTTTGAGCTTCGACACTAGCTTGATTTGCAGCTTGAGATTGAGCTTGATCACAATGATCTTCATTACTAGTTTGAGCCTCGTCATTAGCTTGAGCTCGAGCTCATTTGGTTGAGGGTGTGTAGCTTGTTTTTGAATAATAGGGTCCTTTTTATGTGTTCATCTTGTGTTGATGTAGATGTTTAAACTTGAGTTGAGCTCGGTTCTCCACTTTTAGCAATCCGATCTTGCAGAACTTCATCATGCAAGATGGTTCCAATGCCCATAGACCTTATGACATGCAAAGAATCGACATCACCTACAACATTTGGAACAAAATACTTTAACCGCTCCATTGAACTTATTGTAGTATCGATCTATACAAACGAGAGTATGATTCATATCCAACAAAAACATCTTATGTAATTCTAGATTCAAGTTTAGAAAACGTTTCTATCTTGCTTCTAATCGAACACTTACAACTGAGTACTCAAAAGTATTTGATGTTAGGCTTTTCCCATGTAAGAAGCTCATACGGTTTTGTGGTAATATGTCTATGTACTATCGTTGCTGCAATTGATTTCATGTAATGGCTATAATGGGACCTTGCAGGTATTTTTTTGGTGATTATTGAATTTTTCTTAAATTTGCCAAATAACCATCCTTGAGGTTAAGGTTTCCACATGCTCCGAAAATTCATCCTTTAGGGATTTGGTGATCTAGGTTCTCTCACTACTGTACGGTCCATATTTAGGGGCACTTCAAAGTGCCCCAATAGGTAGCCAAAGTGCCCCTAATTACTTTTAGGGGCACTATGAAAAGTGCCCCGGATGCTTGTGTCCCTAAATGTATTTGGGGCACTTTGAATGAAATGCCCCAAATACATTTAGGGGCAGTTTGAAAAGTGCCTCTAAAGGTTTTTAGGGGCAGTTTGAATTTTGCCTCTAAAGGTTTTTAGGGGCAGTTTGAAAAGTGCCTCTGAAGGTTTTTAGGGGCAGTTTGAACAGTGCCTCTAAAGGTTTTTAGGGGCAGTTTGAAAAGTGCCTCTAAAAGTTTTTAGGGGCAGTTTGAACAGTGCCTCTAAAGGTTTTTAGGGGCAGTTTGAAAAGTGCCTCTAAAAGTTTTTAGGGGCAGTTTGAACAGTGCCTCTAAAGGTTTTTAGGGGCAGTTTGGAAAGTGCCTCTAAATGTTTTTAGAGGCAGTTTGAAAAGTGCCTCTAAATGTTTTTAGAGGCAGTTTGAAAAATGCCTCTAAAGGTTTTCAGGGGCACTTAGTGTTTTGCCTCTAAAGTTTTTCAGGGGCACATTGAAATTTGCCTCTAAATATCTTTAGAGGCAGTTTGAGATGTGCCTCTAAATGTCTTTACAAGCTAGTAAACAAAATGCCCCTAAAACTACAAGCATGACAGTGGTCATATTACAGTACTATTAACATTACAGTACTAACATGCACAGATTTGGTCAAAGTTAAGGTATAAGTCATATTACAGTACTAATAACAAATCACAGTGGTCACATTACAGTACTAACATGCACAGATGCATAACTTTGCAGTTTTGGAGGCATTGTCTAAGCAGTTTTGCATTATGTAACACTAACAGTACCTATGCAGTAATTTGATGACAATATCTAAGCAGTGTCTTTCTGACTTGCACCCTTCCTCTTCTTAGCAGTAGATGCAACTGCTTTCAACTTCTTCTCAAGTGTACACGCAATCTCGGCCGATGTTCTATCGATTGCCGGATCAGTTACCTACAAGGAACCAATTTTGAATGTGTCAAACAACAGATGTTGGAATAAATAATATTGAGCAATTAAGATGTAACAACTAATTACACTAACGGAGGAATAAATCATCAAGTACTGGCAAAAATAATTTCAGTAACGGAGGAATAAATCATCAAGTACTGGCAAACACGGCCAAACCACGCCACCGATGGATCCGAAGCAGCACCGCGTTTTCGGCGACCAAAACATACTCACACAGATCCTGGCCAGGATAAACTCCACACCAGCGCCCTAGCTAACACATGTTTCATGGAGGAGATCAAACACCCGGATTTTGCAATAGCCTATTCCAAGATCCAAGATCCAGTTAACATAGGGTTCTTTGTGTCAGCCGGATCTGGACCTGGCCGGATCACCTGGCTAGCCGACACCGAGGACAAGACTGGAGACGACACGGAGGGTTTGCTCAGAGGAGAAGACTGGAGACTAATTACACTAACAGAGGAATAAATCATCAAGTACTGGCAAAAATAATTTCAGTAACGGAGGAATAAATCATCAAGTACTGGCAAAATGAGATCTCTGCCAGGTTGACCGGCAAACTAAAGCAACTAGGTCGTGTTGCTGCATGCTCTATAAGTCGGCAGCAAAACATATATCTTGCAAAAGTACAAAAGCTGTTATGCGAGGTAGAAAACTAAAATCTAGCTGAATATATAATTGCACTACCATATACAAATAATTGTATTAAATCAAGTTGAACAAGAAACAATCAAGAAACAAATATAAGTCTCATATTTTCTTAAAAAGTCAAGCCATGTACAGTGGGGAGGCTGGGAAGGAATGTGGAGTGAGCTGCCCTGTTTCAATGAACAATTCTATCGATATATCAACAAATATGATATTCTATCGATTTCATATGAATATATGTCAACAAGTTGTATGTATGTATATTTTAAGCAAGCACATCCTGTAAAATGTGAAACAGTTGTATGTATACTTTAACCAAGCATATCTCTGTGGTGCACATGCTTTGACACTCCATCTTAACATGTCTACAGAGGCGACTAATAATAATGATATTGTATAGTTTCTACTCTGCATAGTTTAGTTAAATTGCATATTTTACCTTGCTAATACTCTCTGTTTCTTTTATAAGTTTGACATTTATTATCTGTCTGTCTAGCACATTTTTCTACAAATAAAAGCATTACAACAAGGTGAACAAGAAAGATTCAAAGGTGACCTACATTTTTTCTTGGCCAGGTGATGCAATGTGCCTCAGTGTCTCCCATTTGAACCATTCCGCCTTTTGGTATTGGCAGGACAGTTGTTTTCTTGAAGACCACGTTCACCAAAACTTTGACAAACTCCTCATTTTCAACTTCCTGAACTGTTCCCAGTGCCACCATTTGTAAGCTGTTTGGCGAAGTCAACCCCACTTCAATGTCAGTTTTAATTTTATTTGCCTACATTATGCCAGAATATTAATTAGCAATATCATTTGCCATATTAGCTAACATACTAATTCAAGCAACCAATTGTACGGCGAACAGCAAATCAATGTGTGGTAAAATTGCTAACATACTAACCTTAAGTGGATTCCTTTCTCTAAACCAATCATTATGTTCATCGGTGCATCGTTTTGTACTATGCCAATCACCTTCCTTGTCAGCAATGTTCTCTTCCAGCTTCTCCTCTTTTACCTTGACTAAGATTGTGTTGTCTGTTAGCAGATTCCTGTAAGAGCATTTTGGCTTCTGCACTACATTAACTGAAGTAATGACCACATCATCACTAAGTTCTTTTAGCTTATCATCAATAAGTTCTTCTAGCTTCCTCTTCTTCGGTCTCTTACTTATTGTTCCTGTTGGTGTTGCAGCTGTTGTTGCTTGGCTTTCTACATTGCCTTGTGATCCTTCGATGTAATCTCCCGACTTAGCATTTTTCCTTCTTTTACTTGTTCTTGGTGATTTCATTTCTTGACTGCCTTGTTCTGAGATAGCTGTTACTGGTTTCGGATTCGGCGGCAACATTTGACTAAGACCAAGCAAAGATGCTTCCTTCAATGCTGAAGATGATGTGCCTTGGTTTGTTGTCGACTTTTTTGTTCTTGTCCTGGTTGATGTCTGGCTGCTCAATGTTCCTGCATGTGCTGTTGATCCCTTGGGTGGTGGTGCTGATATCCTGGGTTCTGATGCTGCTGCTTCTGATCCAATGAGTACTGTTGTTGATCCCTTGGCTGATCCAGCTGCTTCTGGTAACTTGTGTGCCACTGCTCCTGATCCCTTGGGTGCTGCTTTTGATCCATTTAGTGTTGTTGATCCAGTGGATGCTCCGGTTGCTTCTTGTACCTTTCATGTTGCTGCTGCTGAAGCCTTGAGGGCTATTGTTGATCCTTTAGCTGCTACAGCTGCTTCCGGTATCGTCGCTACTGATGCTGCTTCTGCCCCATTGATTGCTGTTGTTGATCCCTTGGCTGATCCAGCTGCTTTTGCTACCTTGGCTGCTTCTGCTTGTGTTGTTGCCTTTGATCCCTGGACTGTTTCTGGTGCTCTTTTTTGGGCACATGTTGTTGCTGATCCCTGGACTGTTGCTGCTGCTGTTTTCACGGCATGTGCCGCTGCTTTTCCTGGTGCCTTGAAAGGTGATTTGAATGGAGCTGATGTTGACTTCAATGTTGTTGCTGTTGGTACCTTCAATGTATTATGACTTGATGATGGTGCACTTGTTATGCCAGATGCTATTGATGCTGATGCTGATATTGTTCTGCCTGGTGCACTGGAAGCTTCCTTTGTTTTCTCTTGCTCAGGTTGTGCTTGCTTATGCGTCGATAGCTCTGCTAGTGTTGACGCCGCTAATTCTTCTGTGACTCCTTCTTCTTGATCCTGGTTTCCATGCATTTCATCTGTATGTCCATCTCGTTGACGTGCCATCAGGTAATTTACCTTTTCTTCCAATTGTTGACTCCTTGACATGAGTGTTTCCACGTAGCCTCTGAGCTCAATGTTCTCCTGCTTAGAATCCCTTAATGCTTCTACAGCTTCATCCAGTACCTTTGATGCTTTCCCTCCTACCAGTAGTCCAAATCCATGTCTTCTAGAATTCCTAGGTGGTGAGAACAATTCTGAGTAGAGGTCACCATCCGTGTGCTGCTCGGCAACTAATTCTGGGTTTTGTTGGAAACGTTCATTTATCAAAGCCTGCATTCAAATTTAAGCAACACATTCATTAGATGGTAGATGATAGATGATATAGTAATTTGTGAGTTGCATTTGCATTTATTTTAGGGAATATGACTTACAATTTTGGTTGCACAGAAACCATTCACCGGCAATCCATCTTTCTTTGTATGAACAATTCGGAAAAGTTCTGTCCTTGACACTGTTCTTCCCTGCCTCAGTTCCTACAGGAGTGCAAGTGCACATGTCAGTAGATCATATTTAAAATGATTCTGCAAAACTTATCATTGTGTACAACCATGCATTCAAATATACCTCCTGATCATGTACAACAGCAAAACTACGTGTTCCAGCTGTATGCAGACAGTTAGCTTGATTTAATCTGCTGTTTCTGTTCTTAGATGCCAGTACCTGAATAAAATCCTTATTAGCTAAACAAGCACACCACATCTTTACTATGACTAAAATGTGCCTCAAGGAGAAAGTCAAAGTACTCAAAACTAGCACATAATATGGGTTACTGACCATTGAACTACTTTTCCTCCAGTTCTTGCACAGTGCTCTCCACTGTGCTCCATGAATTCTTTGCCCACACCCATTTGCAACATTCTGGTTAACCGACAATTCTGCTTTCCAGAAAGTGTTTTTCAGATAGCACTTAAAGGCTCTCCACTTCTTGCAGGCTGATTTCATGACCCATTCCTTGTGTGCTTCAGTTAGGTTGAAGAAAGCCTGTCAAACAGTAAAGTTTATGAGATACATTCTCCATCTGTGATGACATTAGCAGTAATCATTGAAAAAACCTAATTACCTTCACAGTCATCCATAACTTTTCTTTTTCTGCAGTTGGAACCTTTCTCCAACGCACATGACCCATTGATACGTCTTTTCCTTTCACCAGATATGCTATGAAGTTCGTTAATTGTGAAGTATTCACTCCACATGGCTGACCAATATAGTTGAATTCAACAATCACTTTGTTATGCGGACCATGCCTGTTCCAAAACTTCTTCATATCAGTAGGCCCTCTTCTTCTTTTCGGCTTTACTGAAACATTAAAACAGTACATCGAGTAAGAACCTACAACAGTTATAGCACATGGAATCCAGCGAACTGACGACCATACCTTGTTGTGCTTCAAGCTGTCCTCTCTCTTCAGGTTGTTCAATTTCCTCCTCCTCCTCTTCTTCAGGTTCCTCCTCTTCTTGTTCCTCCTCTTCTTCACTATCCTGTTCTTTGTTATCTACTGCTTCATCTTCGGTATCGTCACTGTCATTTTCTTTTTCCCCTTCTGAATCATATATCCTTGCAGACTGCAATTTGAACAGTTTTCCAATTCAGTAATTACAGAATGCAAATTGAATGAGTTTTTCTTATCTAAAATGATGCATGAATGAGAACTTACTTCTAGCATATCGTAGTAAACTCCCTTTGCCCTAGCTTCCTTCATAAGAGCTATTCTTTCCATTTCATTGGAGATGAATTCAGATGGTTGTACATCTCTTGTAGGCAGATTTAATTTCTTTAGTTTGTGGTTGAGCATGCTCATCCTCCTTTCTTGGCTTTCCAGCATTTTTGTTCCTGCATGAATAATAAATGGCATTGTCAACGTATATAAAAAAATTCCTTGTTGACAAAAAAAATGGTGCAAAAATCACTCACATTTTTCAACGTCCACACTATCCATATCAAAGAAATCTCTAATTGTTGGAGTGATTACACGTTCCATTCAACATCAACTGGGTCTTGCACATAGTAAACTTGTATGGCTTGGCTTGCAAGAATAAACGGTTCGCTATGTTCGTCTTGTGCATTGTAGGTATGGTTGAAATTGACTTCGGTTATTCCGAAACCATCCAACTCCCTAACTCTGTTACTTTTTACCCAATCACATCTGAATAACACTACGTGGCCTCCATTTGAGTAATTTAACTCAATTATTTGACTAATTCTACCATAGTATGTGACATACCCTAAAGTAGGGTTTTTGTCCTTAGCACTTGCATAACTCGATGTTTTTGCAACATGTGAAACTCCATCACACTGTGTTGCTTTTCCTACACTATATGAGTGTGTGTGATAGGTGCAGCCATTTATACTATAGCTATTATAAGATTTCACCATCCTGTATGGTCTTTGAGATAACAGAAAAACTTCATCTGGTACATCAATTCCTTGATCTTTAAGAATTTGTACCTAGTAGAGAAATGAACCATGTTAATAATGCAATTTTTATTCACACAACCAGTCTACGAATGTGCTGTGGTGAGCATTACTTACATGGTTAGAAAACCAGTCTACGAATGTGCTGTGGTGAGCATTCTCAATATCTCTCTTTGACTTCCTTTTTCCTCTGGCCAATAAATTTTTATGCTCTCTACAAGATTTAAATGGGGTTAGACACTGGTCTGATATCAAAATGATGATGCAAATGGACTCACTACATGATTTTTATGGAATTAGTTTGGGAATGTACTCACTGCGCATATTTTTCAATATCTGGATAGTTCACAAGAACACATCGTTGTGCCTGCGACCAAGCAACGAAATCCAGCTAACTAGAAGCAAAACCTGATAATGGCCTGCCGATGATCCTCAAATAAGGCTGTCCAGCAGAATTAGGTTCAGTACTATCATGTCTACTAGGTCTATTAAACTTTGTAGCACAGCCATTCAGATATCTTGAGCAGAATGTCAGGCATTCATCGAACTGATAATTTTCTGCCAACGACCCTTCTGGATAAGTCATGTTCTGTACAAAGTCCTTCAGTCTTCCTATGAACCTCTCAGTAGACCACATGTCTCTGAATTGAACAGGTCCGGCAATTCTTACTTCACTTGCTAGGTGGATAGTTACATGCACCATCATGTCAAAAAATGATGGAGGAAATATCATCTCTAACTGACACAAGATTTCTGCAATCTCAGCTTCCCAGTGCTCCATCTCATCAGCATCTATCACCTTACCATAAAGTACTTTGAAGTACTTGCAAAAACGTATCAGCGGCATAGCCACACTCCTAGGCAGCGATCTACATAGGGCCAACGGCATGAGATCCTGCATTATGATGTGGCAATCGTGGCTCTTGAGGCTAGTTAACCTTTTGTCTTCCAAGTTTACCTTGTGGTACAAGTTTGATGCATATCCATCTGGAAATCTTGCATACTTGATGACGGTGCAAAATATATTCTTGCCCTGAGGAAGCATCTGGTATATTGCCCTAGGTATGATAGGTTTTGGTGCCGTCATATCAGCATGGAGGGCAGTTCTAATATTCATATCCTGCAGATCCAATCTAGCATTCAAGTTGTCCTTCGATCTCTGATCAACATCCAGAACAGTATTCACTATGTTTTCAAAAACATTTTTCTGTACATGCATGATGTCTAAGTTATGTCTTACAAGGAGTGTCGGCCAGTATTCCAACTGGAAGAAGACACTTCTTTTTTTGAAAGTTTCCTCGACACTGTGAATATAAATGTCCTCATTTTCCTCTAATTCCGTAGCACTCCTCTTTTTTCTCCTAGGTGGCTTCTTGTGTTTCTGTAACTTGCCATAATCTGTATGCAGAGTTGCAGTCATTTGAGATATTTCTTGACCTGTAATCTTAGGTGGGGGATATCTGAATTCATCTTTTCCATTGAAAGATGCACCATCTGTTCGGTACGGGTGACCATCAACCAAAAATCTTCTATGACTCAGGAAAACTGTTTTCTTGCAATGCTTCAACCACCTACTGCATGTGTTTGTGAGGCAATGTGCACAGACAACCAAGCTCTCACCACTTATGCAGCCTCTGCCTAGCCAATCAGTTATAGTCCATAGCAAAGCAGCACGTAGCAAGAATTTCTCACCAGTAACTGCATCATGTGTCCAGATTCCAGGTTTCCACAATTCCTGAAGATCATCTATAGCCAGCTGCATGTAAACATCCAGTTCCTTCCCTGGACCCTTCCTCCCAGGAATAATAACACTTAGGATGAAATTTGATTGTTTCATGCACACCCAAGGAGGAAGGTTAAGTGGAATCAGAATAACTGGCCATATGTTGTATGATATGCTCATGTTTTCAAATGGATTGAACCCATCAGTAGCTAATGCAAACCTAATATTTCTTGGGTCTTCACTGAACTTGCGATGCGTAAAATCAAAGTGTTTCCATGCTGGAGAGTCTGCTGGATGCCTCAATTTTGCATCCTTAGTTCTGCCTTTACTGTGCCAGGTCATATAAGGTGCTGTTTTCGAGCACATGAAAAGCCTTCTGACCATTGGTTTCAGTTTGAAGTGCCTGATAACTTTCTGAGGAACCTTGTACATCCTTTTCCCACCAACTCCTGTGTTCTCACTCTTCCATCTGCTTGTGTTACATATTGGACACACTGTGTCGTCCTTGTGTGCTCCTCTGAACATGATACAGTCATTCTTGCATGCATGAATGCTTTCATAACCAATGCCGATGTCTTTTATGTACCTCTTTGATGCATGCAAATTTTTAATTCCTGATAGTGCATGAGGTTGTGGAAGAGCTTCCTTAAATAATGACAATATCTCATCATAGCATCCATTGGGCACTTTCCATGTATTCTTCAAGTTCAACAACCTAACTATGAACTGTAGTTTTGAAAAACTTGTGCAGCCTACATACAAATCCTGACTACCATCTTCCACTAGCTTTTTGTAGGCTTCAGCATCAGCAGTAACATCATCAGTGTTACTGTCCTCTTCATCGTCTGCACTATCGCCATCTTCCTGGTTGCCTAAAACCCCAGTGTCATACATTCCAAAATTGTCCAACAACATCTGGTCCATCTCATCACTATCAGCTAATTCTTCAGGCTGAATTTGGCTTTCAGATCTTCCTACATCTTCAGGCTGGGGAGATAAATGCGGGGCAAGAGGTTCTACACTATCTTCTCCATGAAAAACCCAAGTATGGTATCCATGCATGAACCCATTGCAAATCAAATGCTCATTGACAATGCTATTGATTCTCCAAAACCTATTTGCACAACGGGCGCAAGGACACAAAACTCTATCTTGCATTCCAGCATTTTCAGCTGCATATAGCAGGAAATTGGTAACACCAATACCATATTTTGAACTAGACCTTGGTTCCTTCATCCAACTTTTATCTATTTTAACCAGTAATAATTGTCAGCAATAGAATTTAAGCAAACAAGAATTCAAGCAGTGCCTGCATGTATAGTAGATTTCATACATATTAGTGACTGCAGTCAAATTATAGTGTACTTTTGTGAGGTGGGTTCAATTCAATATACTAACAACTGTTACTTGTAACAAGATTAGTAGTAGCAATGAGCTGCTATGTATGGTTGCACATCATTAGAGCTAGAGCTACCAACTAGAGCTTAATCAGAAGATCACCACGACCATGTACCAGCATCATGACAACTCATCACTTGTTGAGGCAATCATCCCTAGTAAGCAATTCAAGCAAGCAAGCCAACAATTGAAGCAAGCAAGCCAACAATTCAAGCAAGCAATTGTACAGAAAAACAACAATTCAAGCAAGCAATTCAAGCAGTTAACATTGGTAATACAGAGGTACTGCATTTGTGCTCACCAGAGTAGCTTGCATCGGTCTGGTTCACCGTGGATGATGTAGTGAGGAATGATTGGCGCCAATCCATTGAGGAAGTGAGGGCGACCTCGATCACCTCCGCCCTCACGAGCTCGACGAGCCCTCACGAGCTTCTACTGCGACGGAGATCACCTCCGCGACGTAGGGCTCGACGGAGGGCTTGACGGCGAGCTTGACGATGAGCTCGTCGGGAATCACCTCCCCTTGATCTGCTCCGCGACGGAGATCACCTCGACGACGTAGGGCTTGACGACGAGCTTGACGGCGAGTTCGCCGCCGCCGAGCTTGACGGAGGGCTTGACGGCGAGTTCGCCGCCGCGGAGCTTGACGGAATCGCCGCCGCGGAGCTTGACGGAGGGCTTGATGGCGAGTTCGCCGCCGCGGAGCTTGACGGAGGGCTTGATGGCGAGCTTGACGGCGAGCTTCACGGCGAGTTCACCACCGCGGAGCTTGACGGATTCGCCGCCGCGTAGCAGATTTCGGGATTTGGGGATTTAGGGTTTCGCCGCGGAGCAGAAGAGACGAAGCGGCCGGGGGGTAGTTTTGGAAATGAAGAGACGAAGCGGTGGGAGGAGTGTTTCGTAATAAATTTCTTTCGGTGGGAGGACTGTTTCGTAATAAATTTTGGCGGTGGGAGGAGTGTTTCGCAAAAAGGATTCCCTCCTTTTTAAGGCAGCCGTCGCCCCCAGTCGAAAACTTTTCCCTCATTCTCCTCCCTTCAACCAGAAACTAGGGTTTCCTAGCGGAGACCTTCTCGGAGAGATTCCATCGCCGACGACCGTCGAAGCCGTCACCGACGACCGTCAAAGCCGGAGAAACCAAGGTACAGTGTTTGCAGATCCCAATCTTGTCGGTCTGTTTGCAGATCCCAATCTGTTTGCAGATCCAGTGTTCTTCTGTCTGTTCCGGTCAGTTCCAATAATTGATTTGATCAAGTGTTCTTCTGTCTACATCAATTGTTTTCCATGCTGGATTAGGGATTACAAGATACATGCAATGTACATTTCAGTGTGTAATATTTGGTTTTTAAATAAACTAGATTCCTTGCATTCATTTCCAAGGTTTGAATGTATGGAGGATTTGTCTTTCATTTCCAAGAAATGGTTTGAATGTATGGAGGTTTTGGCTTCATTTCAAACTAGTTTTTCATATCTCGATTAAACCATTAGGGTTCGGTTTGCTTTTCAATACAAACTAGAACCCTGTATTAGGGTTCTGTTTGCATGGATGAAGATAATTCTAGTTATAAAATTGCATTGGAAATGGAAACCATTATTTGTATTTTTAATTTAACAAAACCAACGAACCTAGCAAGTACTCCAACTTGAGTCCTACAACCAAATACTGTTTAGGAGTATTTTGTAAAGCTTGTCGAACATCCAAACAGAAAATCCAAATTCAGTCCTACTACTACAGCCAAATTTTGTAATGTTATATAAATACTCCCTAGTTCATCTTATTTTAAACATGGCAGTGCATTCTCTCACTGTTCCTGTAATATGCTGACCTAGTTAAGCACATAGTTCTGTAGGAGACATCGTACTCATTTTATGCATAACCAAGCAATCAATAATCAACTAGTGAAACTCCTACTGAACCCTAGAAAATCAGAAGATAATGGTATCAACACATGGTCTAGTATTAACTGGTTAATGCTGAGCAACACAACATGTATCATGTTGTCCAGTAGTCAAGTTGTTTAAGAAGTCATATGACACACAACTATTTCCACGGTTTGCTTGTGTCCCAATTTAACATGTGTGCAGCACTACACAACAACATTCAGAGGATACAAAAGAGTGTCGTTTAGCGAGAAAAAATAGAGCATGGTAATTAAAAGAGTGGTTCAGTTTTGATGTAAATAATAAGATTGCTTCCTGTGTTTTCACCATTAAATTTCTTTTAATGGTGATTCTTTTGAGCATTATATTAATTTTGTTATCATTATTTTTACATACATGTCGTGTCAGTGTAATGCAAACATGATACACTAACTATTTCTAAACTATTCGACAGATGGGGACCTGGAGGGGACCTTGTATGTTTGGGATAGAAGAATTCGACAATCACTGCATGTTTGGCAACGACATGTACCTTACCGCTGATAACCGTTCATTTCTGAATGAATTCTGTGAGGAATCTGGTCGCAACCATATGAGATTTTATGCGCACAGGATGACCTATTCAAACATCGTCTCAAAGAGGGCCAAAATGGTAATATGCTTTGTCTTACTGGAACGATAAGATAGTACGTCAACATAAATGGGAATTCAGCTGTGTTAAGACTTTCCAAATTTCATGTGCACAGGTTTTTGGAGCTAGGTTCAGTAAGTTGCATCTGCAAAGATACTTAGATGATGCTATCCGGGTGGAGGTTCATTGCACCAGCAGTGATGAGATTTTTGAAGTGAGGATGAAGAAGGGAATGGGAACAAACCAAGCCATCATGACAAGTGGTTGGGATGATGTAGTCAAAGAATACAACTTCGAAGAGGATGACATTGTTCTTTTCTGCTTTGATCCAAAAAGATCTGGAGGTCTTAATCTTCTACTTGTGCACATGCCTCTTGAGGAGGAGGAGGACGACGAAGGCGAGCACAACATGAGTGATGACGACACTGAAGATACTGAAGATACTGAAGAGGAAGAGGGTCATGAGATCAGTGACGATGTTGCTCAAGATGATCATGACATACATGAGATCAGTGACGATGTTGCTCAAGATGATCATGACATACATGAGATCAGTGATGATGATTCTGGTGAAGGTGAAGTTGCTGATGATGCTAGTCAAGGGGATCCATATTTTCAAGGGACGTGTGTTTTCGGAAGCAAGTTCAGCATGAACAATACCCGAATCAAGCACCTTAAAGTTGTTGTTGATTACTACCCCAATGCGCCAATCCCACAATATGTCTACTGCTTGACACAGTCCTCTCTGAACAAGATGGTATGTTTTCTACTTGGTACCTCAGTTTAATTTAATACTAAATCTCCTAACTGTTAATAATTGATATGAACATAACTTCTACACTTGTGTTTCAGGAATTTTCTGAGGATTTCACAGAGACATACCTGCTACAGTTCTTGCACAAGTCAGTCCTAGTAGTAGTTAACTGCACAACAAGTCTGCAAACTATGTATGCAGAGATGAAACTTGAAGAGAAGAAAGCAGTGATGAAGGCAAACTGGAGCGACACTGTCGAAGCCCACGAACTGCAAGTGAACGATGTCTGCGCCTTCAGTTTCAGGGATGAGAGAAAATCACGTCATAGGGACCCCAGTGCGTTTCTTAGGCTGGTGATAACCAAGCTTAAGAACTGATCCTTAGCAAGCTGAAGCACCTTAGGAACTGATCCTTAGCAAGCTAAAGTCCTTAGTTATGTAGTATTATGTGAACTTGATTATGTATTAAGTACAACCTGGTAACCCTGCAACCACTACTTTTGGTGAGATGTATGTTGAACTACTTATGTAATGTAGTACCTACTGGTGATAAGTATGCTGAATTATGTGGTTGTTTTATGTTACTGCTTCTTACAGTATTGATTGTATTCTGTTTGGAGCTGGATTGTTTGTAAAATGCAAGACATCCTAATGCAGTTGTGCTTGTTGATCACAACTGCTTGGAAAATTTCTTGCAAAAAGCTTGGTTATTTCCATTTTGAAATGGCATTTAATCTTTTGCTCTTTTTCTGGAAGTTATGAACGCAAGACATCCTAAAGCAGTTGTGTTTGTTGATCACAACTGCTTGGAAAATTTCTTGCAAAAAGCTTGGTTATTTCCACTTTGAAATGGCATTTAATCTTTTGCTCTTTTTCTGGAAGTTATGAACGCAAGACATCCTAATGCAGTTGTGCTTGTTGATCACAAATTCTTGGAAAATTTGTTGCAACATACGTTGGTTAATTCCTGTTTGCAGTTGTGCCATATTCATCTTTGGTTGTTTTTGTTGATCACAATTGCATGTAATTATGTAATTATTCTTGCAAAATCCAAAGTTTTTCTTTATTATAGGATATTTTGTTGCCAAAAAAAACCAATCTGGGCCGGCCTAACCAATACAGGCCGACTTATCCAATACGGGCCGACCTAACCAGTATGGGCCGGCCTCACTGTTTGGAAAGGAAGAAGCAGTTGGTCTTGAGATAGTGGAGCATTAACCCTCTCGTTGGAGAAACCGAAGAGACAGGCCACTCATTTCTCCCACCGTGTTCTCTCTAGACGGAAGAAACCGAAGAGCAGTTCTAGGTCGTCACATTTCATCTTCTCTCCATCCTTGTACTACTGATTCAACTTGTTCTTCTGGTGATTCTGATAATGTTTCTTCTTCTTCTTCTTCCTCTTCTTCTTCCTCTTCTTCTTCTCATTTCACTTAATCTGTTGCTTCTTCTTGTACTTTTCCTGAATCATCTTGATCTAGTTCTTCTTCTTCCTCTTCCTCTTCCTCTTCCTCTTCCTCTTCCTCTTCTTCTTCTTCTTCAAGTTCTTCGAGTTCTTCGAGTCAAGTTAGATCTGTTTGATTATTCTTATCTGCATTGCCTTCGTTTTCATGTTGTTCTTGTATCTTGTGTTTTGTAGTGTCTTATTCTTCCAGAGATTTGCGGATTTGCTTCAGCAAAGTCAAGGTATTTGTAAACCACCAGGGTTACTAAGCATAGCATGGTAATATGAGTTAAGTAATATATGAGTTAGTGTTACTTAGATAGTGTTTTTTTACTGCCACATTAAAGCATGTTACTTAGTTAGGATTCAGTTATCATTGCATGCAGTTGTTTACTTATTAGGGTTCAGTTGCATGCAGTTGTTTACTTAGTAGGGTTCAGTTGGATTCAGTTTTCATTACATGTTTCAATTGCAAGCAAGTTTCCTACTAATGAAGTTTATATTGCAAGCAAGTATCCTACTAATAAAGCTATTCTATGTTGTTCACTTATTTTACAATTACATGTATGTTGAAAACTATATATGATGTTGATTCAGTTTGGAATTCCATCAAAGCCGAACTGTAAACCACCAGGGTTATAGCATGGTAATATATGAGTTGGTGTTACTTAGTTAGGGTATATTCATATTAACAAATTGAAATGCTTTCTAGGGAAATATGGAAGGAGAAGCGTGCCGTGTCTGCAAGCAGCCGATCACCAACTGTCGACGTTCTGACAGGCGTGCCTCAAGCTTCAAGATCATCGTGCCAAGTACCTACGAAGAATATGTGGTGAGTAATCACAGCAATTGTTCATGGTCATGATGCCATCTACTAGCCTAACCGTTTCTTCATTTTTGGCAGCAATTGTTTGAACTAAATTATTCTGCTTTCACATTTTTGTCAGACTATACCTTGTTATTTCAAGGAACAACTGAACAAGTACGCAGACAAGTGGTTGCATGGTTTGGTTGGAGGCCAGAGGTATGAATTTTACCTGGAGAAGAAGGAAACCTGCACTACTCTGTATGGGCCATTTTGGTACTACTTTGAGAGGGCACACCATCTCGAGGTCGACGATGTTGTGACCTTTAAATTACCATCTGAGGATGAAAAAGCCGATGATACTGATGAAGAAGATTCAGAAGAAGATTATGAAGAAGAGATTACTGCAGATGTGTTTGAAGTAACTGTAACCAACCCTGATGGAATAATTAAACCATATGACATGAGGGATGGTATGTTCATTCTTTCAATTTGCTAGTCCTTGCATTACAACAATTGGTTATTTTATTCTTGTATATAATTAGATCTTATACTATTTTCGCAGCCGCCCCACATGTCCCTGAGTCCGTTAGAGTCCCATTTTACAAGACTATTTACACAGACATGCTATCTGTTGGTGAGGCAGACCTGGCAGCAATAACATTTCAAATGTTAAAGGATGTGAACAACCTTGGACATGATGAGGAAGCAATTGCTGACCTGCAGTACTTTGTGCACAGAGTTGGTCTATCTGACCTCTTTTTTAACCGCTTCGTAAGTTCTTTCGGCAGAAAGCTCATATTCTGAAATGTACTTTAGCATGACCTAATAAATGTGGTTTACTTTCGCAGATGATGCCATCCCACATCCTAAGTGGTTACCAGTACAAACCTAGGGGCATAGCTGTATACTCAAGCAGGGTTATGGATGATGAAATATCTGGACAGTATATTCTGCACCGTGGCAACCAGAATGAGGTGGAATTTCGGATGAACCACGAACAAATGAGCTATATCTGCAGAGAAAACTACATCAAGAAAGGTTCACTGATTCTTATTAGGGTTGATAAGTGGGAGGACAGCATTCACCTCTTTCTGGAGAAGATTGACGACTGAATGAAGCAGTAAGACTGCTGTTGCTGTTGGTTGTCAGGATTAGGTTGTTACGGATTAGGTAGTAAGACTGATGTTGCTGCATGTTGTTGTTTATCTCGTAAGACTGTTGTTGTAGGTTGATGTTTATTTCTGTTATGAATGCTGCTTGCAAGGAGACTGGTATTATTATTTTGTAATGTGCTTGTACTGGTTCATGTAATATTTGTGGTTCATGTAATGTTGTGGTTTATGTAAAGTAACCAGGTATATCACTAGTTGATAATTGGGTTTTCAAAAAATTGCAAAAACTACCCATGGAGATGTGTTGTTCATCACATCTACCTGGGTAAGTACTTGCAATATTTTTTCCATTGCATTATTGTAAAGCTTTTTCATATTTCAAAAGCCATTGATGCACATGTTTGCTGCCAAGTAGATGCAACATGTTATATACCTGGTTACATCTACATGTATTTTTACAAGATGCATGAACTACCCATGGAGATGTGTTGTTCATCACATCTACCTGGGTAAGTACTTGCAAAAAAATTTACCATACATAATTATGAAGCTTTTTCAAATTGCAAAAATGATTGCGAAGTACTTGGCCTGCTCATATTTGCATGATAAATAAAACTGAAAAAATAACAGACGCCGAGGTTTTTTTTTGCAAAAATGACTGACGTGGAGGGGCTATTCTGTTCAACTTAAAAATATCTTGGGTTATTTCGTAAAAGGTCCAAATACATAAAAATCCGGCAGCTCATCCTTTCACTTGCAGTTCGTTGTCTTCCTCCCTTCGTTAGGGTTTCCCACCTCAGTGACGGATCTAATAGAAGACCAAGAACGATGGATCCGGGTTAGCATCCTTCCCATCTTCCTTCCCATCTTTCCAGATCTGGACCAGCAACGACGTTTCTTTGATTTTTATTTGTTTTTTCAAGGCAGGGAGAAGCAGGGGTCATGGTGGACACGAGGTGGTGTGTTACCTACACCACGTTCGTCAACAGCCGTAAGAAGGCCAAGCACAAGGGCTCGATGGTCCTACGGGCCGACGTGAGTCGCATCGTCCTGTACGACCAAGACGACCATGTCGTCGATGTACGTCCTCTACATGCTGGGGAACTGATGTATCACGGATCAGTTGTCCACTTCCCTTCGCACATAGTTGACGTTGGCGAGCGCATCACGCCCAGCCGAGGAATTAACCGTCAGGTAATTCATTTAACTTGTGCAGTTACTTGGCCTGGTGCTGTTAACTTGTGTACTGACTTGGCCTACTATGTAATGATGAACAGTATGAACTGCAGTAGCAGCTTGATGTTGCTCATATGAATAGGCATATGTTCCTTTCAATGCTTGGATACTCAATTTTACTCAATTTGTTTCTGAAAAGTTCCAAATTATTACTGTCAACTTGCATAGTCATATACTATATATATGATTTGTGTTTACGTGTCTTGATTGCAATTTGACCTAGCTAGTACTAGTTGAGATATTGGTGAATGGCTGGTTTGCAGTAGGTGGTCTTGATTAATTGCCACTGCTGTCCCTTTTAATCCTGAAATCTGCTGTATAGGCAAAACCTATAATACATAGGTTGCATATTTTTCTGATGGTTTCCAACCAAAGTAGTCTAGGCATTATATGTTGATAATTTAGAGGATCTGGTGCTTGCTTAATTAAGTTTTCCCTTTTTGTGCTTCTTGTCTCGAAGTATAATATGCTTCATTGGCTACTATCATCTATCTAATGATGATTTAGAGTGGCACGTGGTTTTGGTTTAGACAAAATGATGCTACACCATTTTGATCAGCTCGTGCTATTTAATGCAATGCTTTGGCTGCCTAATTGTTAATCATTAGCTGCAATTCTCATAGTTGGTGTACCTTACTGCAAATCTTTGTTTAACAGCTCTTTCCTTCAAACAAAGTTGACATTGACGAGCGCATCAGAACCAGCCGAGTAACTAACCGTCAGGTAATTCATTTTTGTGTGCCTGCCTTAACTGCAAGTCTCATAATTGATGTCCAATCCAGAAAATGCTTGTGTACCAGAGTAGGGCTATGTTGAGAAGGACAGTTTTGGTTCGTATTTTATAACCTGACTTAACTGATTTTTTAACCTACATTGCTTTCTCTAGTCAACAGAGGAGGACACTAGCCACAAGGACAAGCCCCTGTTGAAAGATAACCGAGACAATGAGAAGTGCCTGGCTGAAGATAACAAATACAAGAAGAAGCGCCTGGGAGATGCTAACAGAGACAGGTAATTAAAACAGAGAAGGACAGTTTTGTATCATAATACAACTTACTGTACTTCGATTGTGGATTTAATCTTGTAGATATTTTGTGCTAGCTTCATTTGGTGTTTGCAATTCAAACATTTGCTTGATCTGGTTCTAGTCTCAAACAATTCAAACAATTTCTTGATTTGGTGTTTGCAATTAAAACAATTGCTAGGTGTGTTTGCATTTCTAACAATTGCTTGTTAAATGCAGGGATGAGGTAGATGACGCTGTTAGCATTGGGAATACAGAAGTGTTTGTGTACATGAAGAATGAGAAAATCCCTGCTCATGACCAAGAGGAGGATGAGTACATCTTTTCCGATGATGATGACTACACACCAGCACATGAGGAAGATGACGACGAGGATGACTACATACCAGCAGATGAGGAAGATGATTACATCTCTGCTGATGACGACGACTACATCCCTGGTGACTACAATGATGACATCAATGATGAGAAGAAAAAGATAACAATAAGAGGTTAGATTACTGTGTACCTTTGGTTCATACAAATAATAACTAAGCTTGATGCTAACACAAGATTATGTTGGAATGTAGGACCTGGCTGCATAGGTGAGGAGTCATTTGATAGGCACTGCATTTTCGGCAATGAGGTAGAAATGAATTATCACCAAACAAAGCAACTGACAAGCTATGTTGAGGAGTTGGCAAACCAACCTGAGAAAGAATACTTTGATGGCTACCAAAGACCATTTGTGAAGAGATATGTATGCAGACTCACCAAGAGTATGGTCAAATCAGATGGTGAAATGGTCAGTACATTTGTTGTACTTATGCTTGATTATATATCATGTTTGCAGTTACCATATCACATGGATCTTTCACTATTCTGTCATGTTTGGTATTACCATAGTGCATCTTCCTGATAACAACTTCTGACTGGAAATGCAGGAATTTTCACAAGTGTATACAAAATCACAGTTGCTGAAGTTCCTCATGACGCACAATGCTTGGAGGCGTGGTGTTCCTTTTAAGGCAGAAGTTGTTGGTGTGGTGGTGAACTGCACTGAAGGATGCTTAGGATCATCTGTCGATAAGTATTGCTTTATGTACCTTGATGCAACTGGAATGGCCAAGATGACAGAAGGATGGCCAAGAGTTGTGAAAGGATTCAGCTTGAAGGAGGGAGACATTTGGATGTTCACATTCGTCGACGAGAGAGGGCTGCTTCCCATGAAGAAAAGGGATAAATTTGGAGCATGGCTTAGGATCACCATGATGAAGCTTAAGATGGACTGATGGATTACTTAGGATCACTAAGTATTACTAGATATGGTTTAACTTAAGAATGTCTGTTCTGAATTTTTGTTAGACTATTATGACTGGTCGGAATTATGTATGTGTGAATGTTGTCATGTATTTAAGATGATACAACGATCTTGAATGTTGTCTTGTGTTTAACTGATGCCTACTTTGTTATAGTTGTGCACTTCGTCCGCAATTGAGCATTTGTTTTTTATGTATGTTTAAAAAATGACTAGCATGCCATAATTGTTCTGACCTAACCTATAGTCAGAACAAAGGCATGTAGTCAACATTTTGTTGTACATTTGTTTTTTATGTGTTGAAGTGATGCCTACTTTGTTATAGTTGTGCACTTCGTCCGCAATTGAGCATTTGTTTTTTATGTATGTTGTAAAAATGACTAGCATGCCATAATTGTTCCGACCTAACCTATAGTCAGAACAAAGGCATGTAGTCAACATTTTGTTGTACATTTGTTTTTTATGTTAAGTGTTTTACTTCCCTGGGCCTTGGGAAAAACAGAACAAGCCCACTAGGCTGGAAGTTAAGTGTTTTACTTCCCTGGGCCTTGGGAAAAACAGAACAAGCCCACTAGGCCGGAAGTTAAGTGTTTTATTTCCCTGGGCCTTAAAAGCAACGTGGGAACAGGTGAAGTGGGATCGATCGTGGGTGGAATAACTGCTCGACCACCCCTATATTCCCACCCCCCTCTTTCAATCACAGGCATCGACAGTTCTTTCTGAACTGTACGTCCCACCCCTCTATTCCGATCAAAGTTCTTCTGTTCTTCGATATCTCTTTTTTCTAATTTGATTTCTATTAATTGTTCATCCTCTCCTTGTTCTCAATTACTGGTTCCTTGGTTGCTCCTATTAATTGTTTGATCCAACATGTGCAGAACCTGAAAGGTCTAGCAGTTCATTCTCTCCAAATCAAACTGCTGTTTGACGGTGAGTTTTATGTTTTTTGCAGATTAAGATTTCTGATTAAACTATTCATTGTTCATCCTCTCCTTGTTCTCAATTACTGGTTCCTTGGCTGCTTCAATTAATTGTTCGATCCAACCTGTGCAGAACCAAAAGGTCTAGCAGTTCATCCTCTACAAATCAATCTGCTGTTTGACGGTTAGTTGTTTACTTCCTGAATCTCTCACCCTGTGTCCATGCATAAATTATTTACCTGGATAAATTTTTGTTTACATCTAGCTATGTGACGGAAGAAAAATGGGCAAGGATTACCCTCTAGCTATGACAGACACCGCTGTATTCCTTTTTCTGTTTTGTCCGCTCCCTTTTCGTCCGGTCACCATGCATGGCACACACATCATTAATGTTTGTTTTACCTACAGAATGTACCTTGTTCATTCAGATTTATTACAACTTCTTTTTTCTAGTACTTCAAGCTTTTAAGTTTGAAGGATTTAAGGAGTAATGTTAGTTTTGTCAGCTCATTCATAAGTTATTTCAGAAGCAGACCATAGCTCTCCATTATGTACCGTGCAACCGTAGCTGTACATTATACTACATACTGTAAACGGACATGTGCATGCATAAATTGTAATTTTTTTACATCATCTCCTAAATCTCTCCAATTCTATTGTAGGTGATGGCAGAAATGACTTGTGTTGGCTGTGAGCAACCTTCTGAAAATTGTGGCCGTGCAGAGAGGAAAACAACAAGTTTCAATGTTATCGTCGTTCCTGGATTCCTACATGGTGTGGTAAGACATGTTGAAACTGGATAATGTGGTTTCCATTCATTGTGATACAGTAGCCAATCATATTATTTATAACTTAACACTTTTTGTGTACATACAGAATGTACCTTGCTCCTTCAGAGAGAGGTTGAACAAGTTCACAAAGAATTGGCTCGTTGCCAGGACACCCAATTTCCGCAAATATGATTTGTTCCTGAGAAAAGATAGGTTGAGGACATACATTTGTGGTCCTTACTGGAAATCTTTAATTAGGGCTTATGATATAGAAGTGGGAGATGTTGTGCATTTCAAATACAATGAAGATTCTCTTGATGGACTATCCAACTTATTCAATGTTACTGTTTACAAGAACAATATTGAGAAAGCCGTAGTTGAAGAAACTGGTATATTCTGGCTCAGCTTCATGTTTTTAAATTTAGTATTGCTGAACCTATAGCCATTCCTATATGTTACTGAAATTGTATGGCACCTATTTCTGCAGTGGTTGGAGATATGCCTAGTTCCATACGGAGCATCCTGTACAGAACTGTATTCACAGACATCAATTCAGTTACTGAGCAGGAGATGGCTGCCATTCTTTTTGGAATCTACAAAGATGTTTATGTCACCGAACATGAATTCTATGAACTAAAAGATCAGAAGAATTTTTGGGTGCACAAGATGGATGAGGACAATCAGGAATTTGAAGCCTTGGTAAGTTTGTCTGGTTTGGTTTGTGCTACTAGCTAATTATTCTCATGTTTTCATGCATTTGAATGCAATAATTAGATGGTGACAAATTATTATTTGCTCTTATGTCAGTACATGCCTAGTGAGGCTGTGGATGGCTACAGGTACCCAGTTTTTGGAAAAGCACATCTTTCAAGGAATGGACAACCCCTAGAAGGAGAAGAAGAAGACTTTATTGACTGCACCTACAAAATTGAATGGGACCTTGGACATGTATCCTTTTCAAATGGTTGGACAGACTTTGTTGCTGCTGCTCACATTGGAGTTGAATCAATTGTTTTGATCAAGATATATCCAATGCAGGAGTATATAAGTCTCAACTTTGTTGAGATCATCAACTAGTGGGGGCAATTAGCTAGTTCAGATTATCAAGTAAACTTGTTCTAGTTTAATGTTCTACAGTAAACTTGTTCAAATTATCAAGTAGTTTGGATTATCACCTAGTTTAGCTTCAAATTATCAAGTAGTTTGGATTATCACCTAGTTTAGCTTTCAAGTTCTATGTGATGGTTTGTATGAATTTAAGTGTTTGAATTATCTGTTTCTATTACCAGATGTTTATGTCTGTTGTTTACACATAATTTGTTGTTTTTAACTTTGTTTGAATTTGTAACTAAGCACTTGAATTTGGCGGTGGAGGCCGTGTGTGCGCTGCTGGGCTGACTGCCTGCGCGGCTGTGCTTTGGTCAGTAGGACTTGTCCGTTTCGGATGACCTGGTAGGCTGGAAGCCGTGGCATCCCCATCTTGTCTCTACTTTGTTTCATGAAAGCTACTGTGCCTATAGTCCACTCTGCTCTGTAGTTTGTACGATTGCAGAGTAATTGTATCCACGGAAATGAGCCAACAACTGGCTGCCGGATTTCGTCCGTAGCGCTTCGGAAGTCACTCTGGCGTGGCACTGCTGGATACTTCTGATCAATAGGAATAGGAGGAAAAAAAAGCTTATGATGAGCATCTATTGGATGTTAAACTCAGAAACATCCTTTTCAAAATTTTAAAATGCTGAAGAAACCAAACTTGGGTACATGAGAGTGAGCAGGAGAGGCGGCAGCCAGAACACATCTACGGTTCCGTTCTCCTCGGTGGCGACACCGTCAGCGCTTGGGGCCTTGGGGAAGGGTGGCACACCGCGGCACGGGGAAGGGTGGCACACCGCGGCACCTCACCGGCGGGGAATTTGGGGCATTTGTGAAACTGCCCCAATAGGTATATAGCAATTGGGGCACTTTTTGAAACTGCCCCAATAGGTGTATACCAATTGGGGCACTAGTCAAACTGCCCCAATAGGTGTATACCAATTGGGGCACTTTTTGAAACTGCCCCAATAGGTGTATACCAATTGGGGCACTTCTCAAACTGCCCCAATAGGTGTATACCTATTGGGGCACTTGTCCAAACTGCCCCAATAGGTGTATACCAATTGAGGCACTTCTCGAAACTGCCCCAATAGGTGTATACCTATTGGGGCACTTCTCAAAACTGCCCTAATAGGTGTATACCAATTGAGGCACTTCTCAAAACTGCCCCAATAGGTAGGGCATTAGAGGCATTTTGGCCAAAGTGCCTCTAATAGGGGGTATTTAGGGGCACTTTGAAAAGTGCCCCAGGGCAAAGTGCCCCTAAATCCCTAACCGTGTAGTAGTGTCTCCCCTAATTACCAAACAAGCACCAAGATTGGAGATGTACGAGACATGTACTGTGAGGAGAACTGACACGAGGTGTGAATGGTAGTTACCTTATAGGAAATTTAGGATAGAGATAAATATTTTCCAGATATTGCCAGACATCACACACAAACCCGCCTTCTACACACAAGAATAAAATAATAAACCAAACTATTTTTTATTATTTCGTAGCAAAGCACACGCATTCAGCTAGTCTTGATAAATACACTAAACTAGAAAACCAGAAAAACACAAGAGTATCAAATAGAAACTGGAAAATTGAAAAAGAAGAGCAGAAAAAATTTCAAAGAAAATCGAGAGCACTGCTTTCTCCCGCGCCATCGGCGCCCACGTGCCCTGTTCAGAAAATCCCCCATTGGATTTGGCGGGATGAGGAGCGACCAACAGATTTTCCCTCCATAAATGGACAGAGAAGTGGTTCCCGTCTCTTTCCATACGGCGAGCTCACGCCGTGAGCCGGCGGAGAGGAACATGGCCACACGCCGTGCGAAGATCTCCCAGAGCGCCGCCGCCGCCGACCGCATCACCGCGCTGCCGCTCGACCTCCGCGCGCGCATCGTCTCCTACCTGCCGTTCCGCGAGGTCGTCCAGCTTTCTACTCTTTCCCAATCTTGGCGCCACATCCACCACCAGGTTCCCGTCGTTGACCTCGATCTCCGCGAGTTCGTCGCCTTTCAGGAGCACATCATCGACGAGGAGCTCGCCATCCCAGGTATCGTCGATGACGACACGCTCCTCGGCATACGCGTCGCGCTTGCCCATCGCGCGCGGGAGGGGATCGGATCCAAGGTGGAGACGATGAGGCTGGCCTACAGCGCCGGGGACCCCCGCGTGAAGCGACACGCTGACCGCCTGATCGCGCTCGCGGACGCGCCCAAGATCCGCCTCAACGTCTCCTTCGCCGCCGTCGACCGCTTACCGAAGCGGTGGAACTGGAAGGTGGACCTGCCACCCGCGGCCCGTCACCTGAAGATACGATCGTTGGACTTCCTCAAGCCCACCCCCACCATCGCCGGGCCGGGTGCCGCCGGCCTGCGGGAGCTTTACCTCCACAACGTTACGCTCCGCGAGTGGCCGCGCCTCCCGTCCCTGCGCGCCCTCAGGTTGAGCACGGTCACCGCCACGAGACCATTCACGCCTGGCGCGTCGTGCCCGCTGCTTGAGCACCTGGACATCTGGGGCTCGACGATCAAGCACCCTCGCGTCGACATCCGCCTCCCGCACCTCAAGAACCTGGACATGGACGACGTCAACATTGAGCAATCCAGCGACTTCCTGGTCCCGTACGGCGACGTGACCGTTGACGCGCCGGAGCTGGAGGAGCTCATGGTCAACTGCCGCACTGGGTGGACCGTGGAGTACAAATCGTTCACGCTCCACGCCCCAGCGATGCGGTGCCTGCGCTGGTTCGAGCAGTTCGCGGAGATCGTGCGCATCGACGTCGGCAAACCGGGAAGCGTTTCCAGGGGCACGATCCAATTCACGTCGAACGGGGAGTTGGAGGAGATGCGCTGCAGAGAAATGAAGTACTACCGCGCTCAGATGATAGAGATGCTCCACGGGCTCCTCCCCCATCTGCCTCCGTGGATCGTCGCCGACATCGCAAGGTGAGACACGCTTCTCGCATTTGTTTTCGTGCTCTGCCACTCTGTGCAATGTCAATACATATGCAATGGTCATCATGGGTTCATGTTCGAGTGTATTGTTCAATTCATGCAGGCCATACATGACGTCGGAGACGCGCACCGTCATGGATGAAGCTCTGGAAGAGATGGTTCCGGAGGAGACGCTCACCTGCGACCTCGGCCGGCTCATGTCGCGAGATGTTTGAATACTTCTCTTTGCTACGAATTGGATATTTATGAACACAAAGAATTTAGGTTTGGTAATCTTGGCAGAAACCTTGTCTGCTTGTTGAGATATATCTGTCTATTTTCCTTTCCACACTGAATGTTCTATGCTTCCTGCGCAATCCCTTAGTTTGAGCATCAGTAGTATCCCTAAATTTTGACAAATCTAAGACATTCTTGGTGGGATGGAGGGGAACCTATATTTTATATGTGGTTTAACTTTCATGTACTGGGAGTTGCACATCTCGTTCTTTTTGCCAGTTTCAAGATGGTTTGATCTGTGCCTTGATAGTCCCTTGTTTAGAGTATCTATTGAGACTGAAGTCATCCAGGTATTGGTTGTTACCCTATTTTGGTGAACTGAATTAAGGTATGCTCTTTTGAATTCTGATGGTCAATTCAGCCAGGGTTACGGTGTCAATGGCTTGAGGTATCAACTGTATCTGTATCTGCATCTGTATGTGTGGAGTTGTTGAGTATTCCGAGATATTTGTGCATTATGTTAAGAGCAAGATTCTACACTGATTTTGTATCTTTCCATCTCTTACAAACAACCACACTGTGCATCTTTTTGTATACGGAGTATTATGTCCGTTCCAGAATAATTGTCGCAGCTTTCACTAAATTCGAATATATCTACACACTAAAATGTGTCTAGATACATATAAATCTAGATAAATCTGCGATACTTATGTTGAAACAGAGGGAGTATATAACAATAATATTTGACGAGATGTTTGGATACCCTAGGGCTCTATAAGATACACCAACTTAATATCCGTGCTTTGCTACGATAGAATAAATAAATTGTGCATGAAAACATTGGTTAAGTAGGTTTGCCATTTTGTGGATCTATGTGTTTAGGGCAATATGATTGTGTGATATTTGATCACGTCACAACAAATCAATTGTTTTTTTGAAGATCCACCTTTGATCTTGGGTGCATATGGTTCTACCACTAGAAGAAAATATTTTAAAATGTCAAAAAATCTGAAAAACATTTTGTATGTACATCTTGATATTCTATGAGCTCATGCTAAATTTTGTGGAAAATGACATTTTTTGTGTCATGTGTAAAAAAGAAAATATCACTTGAAGATCTTTGCATCATTTTTTTGTTTCTTTACACATGGCACAAAAATCCCCGAAACAACTTTGCGAGCAAATAGAACGTCGAGATGCATGTGTAACTTTTTTTTTCAAATTCTTTTAACATTTAAAAATATGTGAAAAACTCATTTAAAAAAACCAGGAACTTATACTCCTAACTCATGGGTTCCAAAACACGTTATTCCCTCCCTATTTCTCTGCATACCCTATTTCTCCCCATGCGGCAAAAATTGTACATAACGGTATTCATATATGGAAAAATGCTAAAGAAGCTATTTGTCACCATTTTTCACGGGTACTTTGATTTTCCTCCGCCATCCATAAGTTTCAAAAGGCCGACACGCATATGGTCATGCATCATCACATGAAAAGTTCAAGCAAAAAGAAGAAAACAATAAGAAACTAGTAGAACTAACATTAACTTATTCACAAACTCGATTCCACTCAAAACTTTGAAGTTCCTCGTGCATGTCAATGACCCAATCCGGGTCTCCAAAAGTTTCTCGTACCTTAAGGGGTTCAAGATAAGGAATAAACGAGTGATTGAAGAGTAATAAACTTTCTCATTTTTATACTAGTACATACCTTTCTTGTATACTCTGCCCTAGAATATTATCCAAGACAATCATGGACTTGTCGACAGAGTCTTGAAGACGATAAGGTAGATCATGATCGTCATCACTAGTTTGAGCTTGGCCATTAGCTTGATTTTCATCTTGAGCTTGATCATCATATTGTGGAGGTTATTTTCCCCTACTTGATCTTGCTCATTTGGTTGAGGGTCTCTAGTTTGTTTTGAATAATAGGCTCCTCTTGTGTGATTTGTTCATCTTGTGTTGATGTAGAGGTTCAATCTTGTACAAATTCATCATGCAAGATGCTTCCAATGCCCATTGACCTTATAGGCTTCCAACATGTCCAACAAAAATATCTTATGTAGTTCTAGATTAATTTAGAAAACGTCTCTATCTTGCTTTTAACAAAACACATACATATGAATACTCGTAAGTATTTGACGTTTGTTTTGTTCCATGTAAGAAGCTCGTATGGATTTCTTCTGCAGATGTAGACGAAGAGACTGTTTGATGAATGGCATGCGGTTAAGACAACATTGCCCAAAAGTTATGTGGAGACTTGAATTTATTCAACATGTTCCTAGCCATCTCAACATCACACCATTTTCTAGAGGGGTGCAGGGTGCGGAATATAGATGCCCAATCCCCTCTTCTTGAGGAAAAACTTGCATGACTTAATTCTTAAAATCAGAGCCGTTTGTCGCTTCTTATTGCTTTGATCTCTTGATTCAACAAATGTAGAGTTTACTTGGCCAAGATGATACTTGTTCCGTGAGTATTATGATTGTTCTTGACGCGGGCGGCTGCTGATATCAAACACGCCCCATATGAGCTTTACATCAACATTTTCGCACAACAACGTTGAAAGTGCATCTAGTGTTCTCCTAGTAGTTTTAGATGATTGATGACAATATAGTTGGGTTAATGGACTAATATGTTCATCTAGCATACATGGGAGCTTTGAAAGAGAAAAGATAGTTTCAGACCGACCACAACCACATTGAGCCCGTTATGAGATATTGATTTTCCACTTGCGCCTATTCTACCCAGGTCATTGGAAGGTAAATTGTCCTTTCGACTGACCAGAGGGACAGCTGAAGTTTCGCTTCACATGCTACTGTTCTTTTTGGTCAGTAATGCGAGTCACCGAAATCCAAAAATTGTACTCCCTCTATTCGTAAAAAAGCTTCACAACTTTTTCTAGATACGAATGAATCAGCTAAAATATATCTATACATTTTGCAAAGCTTTTTTTAGAAAACGGAGGCAGTACTATTTAACCGAGTCATCAAAAATTACAACAGAACTACAGAAGATGGCTGCTCCTCTCACGCAATCGCAATTGCTTTCTCGTCTTCCGTTTGCAACCATTTGTTTTCTCTCTCCGAGGCGACAAGTGTCATGTTGCGGACCCCGAAGCAGAGCTCGACCGAAACATGGCGACAATCCCGTCTTCCTTCCATTTAAGTCCCCGCCACGTTCGTCCATTTGATCATTTCCTGCCGCCTCTCCCTCCCCTTTCCTTCCTTGCTTACTTACCTCTCTCGATCGACGATCAAAAGTCAGAACCTCCTCGCCACGACGCCGCGCGCGCACAACCTCACACCCAGACCCAGAGCACGATCAGACGTGATCGATCCATGGAGATCGCCACGGCGCCGTCCTCGCCTCCGCCGATGCAGGAGTTCCGCTTCGACAGCGCACTCCTCGACGACGCCTACCACGCGGACTCGTCGCCCAGCAGGAACCCCTTCGCCTTCGCCCCCGCCGACGACGTCAACCCGTTCCTGGCCTCGGCGCTGACGGCGCCCCCCTCGCCCAACCCGTTCGGGCTCCTCCCGCCCGACGACACGGCCGGCGACCCCTTCGACCTCTTCCAGCACTTCGCCAGCGCTCCCGCCAGCCCGTCGCGCGCCGCCGCCATATACGCGCAGTTCTCCGGCGCCAACCACGACGACGACGGCGCCGATCGCGATGCGGGCCATGACAACGACGATGACGATGGCTTCCAGCCGCGCGCGTCCTACTCCACGCGCACGGTACCCTCCGCCGTGCCGTTCGAGTGGGAGGAGAGGCCGGGGAAGCCGAAGCACGGGTACACCTCTAGCGCGGCCGCGACGACCAACGGGGACGCGGAAGAGGCGGACTTCGACTTCGGCGTCCTCCTCGACCGGAACGCGCAGAAAGCGCCGGAGCTGACGGCCGCCGAGGAGCTCTTCGACGAAGGCAAGATCCGGCCCCTGAAGCCGCCGCCGCGTCTGCTCGAGAGCGGCAGCGTCGGATCGTCGCCGCGGTCGGCGAGGTCCACGATGTGGTCTCCACGGCTACGGGGCCTGGGCGGGCCCGGTCCCGACTCCGATCCATTCGCCACCGCCATGGCGAATGCGTCCAAGGCGCCGGCGCTATCCCCTCTCGGCGCCGCCGCCAAAGAATCCGTGCCCATTCATGCCGGAACAGACACCGTGCCCATGAATCCCGAATCCGCCGCGTCGCCGCGTTCTGTCCCTCTGACCACTGCCGCGGGCAATGGCGGCGGGAGGAAGAAATGGCGGCTCGCCGACCTGCTCCTTTTCCGGAGGCTGTCGGCCAAAGGCCGCGCCACCGCCAGCGACAACGTCAGCAGGGAGCCGGTGTTCAAGTACTCGCCCGTGCAACACCTCGGCACGCCTGTCAAGAAGACGGAACCGGTGGCCGGCGGTGGCGACGTCTCGGCGGCGGTCGGGAAACAGAAGAAGCAGAGCAAGTACGCCGCTGCGTCGGGTGGAGGGGACGGCAATGGGATGGCGGCTGCGCGGCACAAGCAGAGCCTGATGGGGTGCGTCCGGCTGAACCCCGGGCTGCACCGGCTGGCCAAAGGCCTGAACGTGTCCTCGACGTCGCACTTCGGCCGACGCAACGGCACCACCAGGACGGCGGCCATGCACGGATAGATCACAACGCGTGCATTGTCGCTGCCCTGGCAGAAGAACGGTGCACGTTCTTTTTTTTCCCCTTCGCCAGCATTTGGCTACCTTTGTTCAAATTATCATTCAAACACTGTACAACGCGATCCAGAAGAGATTTTGTAACAACAGTTGTTTTTAGTTACTGCGTTTCGTTTATCATCTTCATTCTAAACTCTTTATTCTAAACTCCTCGAAATAGGTATTCGCCCCGCTTTATAAATAAAGCCGCAACGGCCGAACCGATACATGGTGGAGAGGAGAACCTCTTACAAAGCAGATCAAAGGATAAACAAAAAAGAACAAGGAAAACCAAAACTAGCGACGACATTGGAACAGACCGAGTCGAGTCGGGGCTCCACAACGACGCCCCCAAGAGGGTAACGACGCATTACGCCGCCGTCGTCGAGACCGCGAGGTCTAGGGTTTTCACCCGGAGCCGTACCGCGGGGAGGGTACCCACAACGACGCCCCCAAGAGGGTTACGACACCCGCGGGCATCGCCGTCGTTGGCACCTCGGCGCTGAGCTTTCGCCCGGAAGTAGCCTCACACCACGCCCGAGAACTCAGCCGCCCGCTGCCCCCTAGTCGGTTCCCAAACCACGATCTGGGAGCTGCCACAGCCGAAGTGCCGCCAACACCAGGATCTCCCGCCGTCCGCTCCACGCCATCCTCATGGCCGAAGAGTGAGACCACCACCACCGCAATGTTGCCCGCCGTAGAGCCAACCGCGCAGTCCACCTTCCAGGGCCGCCGCCCCGGCATCCCACGAACTCGAGCCCATGGCCTAGCCACAACACCGCAAGGCCGGCGGATTGGACAGGGCAGGCCGACACATAGCCAACAGCCAACAGGCCAACGGCAGCCAGGGAAGGGGATCCGCCCGCCGCCACGCGAGGTGACCGTCGTCCGGACGCAGTAGCACTACCAATTAGGCCAAGATCATGCCAAGCCGCCTGCTAGGTCTCGATCAAGTCCCATTAGCTGTGCCGCCACGCTGCTACACCCATGCCGCCTAAGCCATATCTGCAGCTCCGTCCCAAACCTAGCCAAGTCGCCCCCAACCTAACCGCAATGTGTTAGCCAGGTACCATGCGCAGCGTCCCCGCGACCTCACTTCCCGCAAGACAGCCATGGCCAAGGCCGCACACCGCCGCAAAGAAACACCCTCGCCGCAACGCCCGGGGACATCACCGCGCCGTTACCGACACCGCCACGCCGCCGATCGAGCCGGTCACTTTGTCGGCATCCAAGATCGCGCCTTTGAATGGCAGCAAGGCATCCCAACGACCTTCCTGGACGAGAGAGGGGCCGGACGCCGCGCTGCCAGGGCCGCCGGATCTGGGCCCGCCTGGCCCAGACCTAGCACGAGCAGCAGTGCAACAAGGGGACCGCCCCGCCGGCTGGCCGTCTCGAGACCCTCCTGGCCCTGGACAAGGCCCGCGGTGCCCAGATCTGAGCCCAGCTGGCCCCAATCCGGGCTGCGCCGCCAGCAGGCCCCCTCCGCCATCGCCCTCCGCTGCCGCCCATGGCCACGCACCGCGCCCGCCACCGCCTCCGCCTGGGACCGCCGCCGTCACGCCCTGCCACCACCGCCGGACCGCGCTCTTGAAGCCCCGAGGAGCACCGCCGCCGGCCCGAGCCTGCCCCGCGCAGACTCCCTCGCGCGCGGGTGAGAGAACCCACCGCCGCCGGCACCGCGCGGGCTTTGCCCGGCGGCGCTCGCCGGCGGCGGCGGGGGAGGAGGGGAGGAGGAGGGGTGGCGGCGCGGTTGGGGCTAGGGTTCGCCCCGGTCGCCCGCGGGGGACGACGCGGAGCGATACCGTTTCGCGTTTCTCTTCATTCTAAACCATGTATAGGTATTTTTCTTTTGACAAATCTGATACATGTGCAAAACTAATTTCTTGTTTGATCTTTCGGCGAAACTATTTCGAAATCTGAACCTGAGTTCTGCGTGAACAAGGATGGAGACGTAGTTTTTTGAGAGCCGTAGACCCGTAGTTGTGTAGGTTGGCGCCAAGGATTTTCGGCCTTAGAATGGCCTCATGACTTGGGCGCCAATGCATGGCATTGATGCTGACATTGCTTCGGCAACGGAAATCCTTGGCGCCGGCACAATTTCGGTTTCATTCTCGTTGACGCGAAACACACGGGTTTGATTTCGAAATAGTTTCGTCGATTAGCTTTGTCAAAGGTTAGATTTATGAAAAAATGGAGAATGTACTACTACTATGTTGCTTGGCGCCACAGGTCGTTGGTGGTGCTAGCCATGTCGTGCTCGTCTGCAGTTAAGGCTGCGCTAGATAGATTTGCAGGATTTGTTTGACTACACTAAATTGGTGATGGCTGCCCCGTTTTCGGGTCAAAGACAGCGTGACGATGATGCCTGCCTGCCGGTCCAAGGCAAAGCCAGGCCATGCCATGCACGAACAGGTGTCCCCCCTGAGGCCCTGACGTACACGCCGGACATTCCCCCACGCCCGACGGCCAACGTGCGGTGCATCTTCCGACGGAAGGAAGATAATGAAAAAGTTTCGGACCAGGGTGCATGATGCGATTCTCGCACGACGTCGTGGGTGTCGGGCAGGTCGTTGCCGCCCGACCTCGCGGCCAAGTGTTTTTCAACGGCCTGGGGTCCGCCGGCTCCGGCCATCGTTGTCCTGCCGACTAAAACGGTGGTTGCTGCCGCGTTTGGATTTTGTCTGATTGGAATGCACTTTGCCTCTGCAGATTTGATCTTTTATGAGGTGGACGTTGCATATTTATGTTGGCAAGAGGGCTGTCGTTATAACGTTATTACCGACAGGCTTGGCCCTGATCAATTGGTCATGGTATGTCTGCCAGGGCCCGGCACCGACGGCCCAGGCGGAGCAGGTCTGGTATGGGCTTCACTTTTCAGCCCTTGCCCTAACCTGAGAGCTTGGAAGGAAAAACTGATATAGCTAGCTGTAATAATCAAAGTTTAAAATATGCCCTTGAAAGGCTAAGACGGGATAATCCGCTATTAGCCTCAAAAACCCGCTATTAGCCCCAAAAACAGGTAAAAATGGCCGCTAAGGCTATAATGTTGTAAATATAGTGGAAAAGAAAAGGAAAAAAGGAAAACTGGAAACTATTGCTACTTATAATATTGTAATATGTGGACCGAACTGTGTCTTATTCATAGCTTTTTATGTAACCGTGTTAATATGTTATGCCTAATGCCAATAAATTATCAAATTTGTGAATTGTTGATAGAGATATATATGAATTTTGATTTTTTTCAATGAATTAGCAAAACCGCTAAATGGATGATTTAGCCGCTATAGCTCAGCTATAGCCTTTTATAGCTTCCAGAAATGTTGCCGCTATTTCTAATAGCCGGCTATTTTAAACTATGGTAATAGTCATACTCTACGTGTGCTTGTTGTTTTCCCCTTTATTTTTCTTTGACTTAACCGGCAGTGTGCGTCATCCATCATCTGTTTCTTGCTGATGAGGTCAGCGATAACCTTAGCTACCTAGATAGGTTGAAAACGGGGTAATAAACTTAAATAAAATTTCCAGGCATAATAAGATTAAAATTAAAACTCACCGCTAAACCTTGTGCATTTGCATTTTCGGTAAAAGGATACTTTTATGTATTTAAATTTACATAGTAATCATACATAGCATTGTCCAAGTTTAGGTCAACGTGTAACCTTTTAATATGTAATAGCCTATTAATTAACATAGGTTGCATATGATCAAACAACATATAATCATCCTCGTGAGCATTACGTAAAAAACTATCAGCTACACAATTAAAGCAATTCATATTAACTTTCTTTAACCTTCACAAATGAGCCGGCATCAGGTCATTGATGAGTTGTTGACTAACATGGTCATTCCAACTACTCCCTCCGGATCGGATTAACTAGCACGCTTGGCAAACCATGCAGTTTCTTTTCTCTAGCTTGTTTAGGCGCGATGGCATTGATTGCCGTTTAATCTCTCTCCTCCCATAATCCCTTGCGTTTTCTCGTTGCCGTGTAAATGTGAGCATGCAAGTGTGAACGGAAGCTGGCTGATGGTGTAGATGTTTGCATGCAAGTGTGAACGCTGCATGCATGGCGTTTTTCTCTCGGCTGCTGATTAATACCCACGACCTACGATGAAAATTTGAGCGCACGCCTCAGTTTTATTCTCCAATCAGAGATTGCCTTGGTCCCAGAGAATTTGCTAGTACGCCGGTTAATCTGGTCCGAAGGTAGTAAACTTTAGGAGCGGTGGCCTGCAGTGCGATTGGGCTTGCCATTGTGTCTGCCATCTACAAGATTCCCAATTAATATTATCTCCCCTTCATTCATCAGACCTATCACCTTTTGTATCACCAGTGCCAGGTTAACACGTACATATCTATCTCTTCCTAATTCCAGTATTCCCTCATCTGTGTCAACACTATTAGCCAAATAACTTGCCAGACGCGATGTTATAGGCCTCGTTAGCTTTATTCCCAGGACCGGGCCATATGGACATTCCTTCACGACCCTTTTATCTGTGTCGAGATAATTTAAATACAATTATATTAAACTTTTATACTTTTGATATATTGTGATTTAACGAATATATAATGTATATGACTTAGTTGGTATTGGTAACCACGCAATTATGTTTCTAAATATTAATCATTGTGTCTTTTGTTATATAGTTGCAACTTATATCATTGAAAATATATTCGAGTTGTCCAAAACTTTTTTTTTGGTTGGAGATATTTCCTTTAATGATATATTGGAAAAGAACCGCCGTACATGTGAAAACAAAACAAAATAGAAAAAACACTCATCTCCTTGAATTATTTTTTTACAATTGATGGAGTATATAGTGTATATGTATATAACGGTGTAAGTGTTCTTCTGTATTTTAATATTATTAAATGTATTGGTAGAGATCCCAAAGCATATGGCCTAACAATATCTTGATAGAGGTGTGTAGTGTATGATTATGTTAGGAAATTTATATAAACTTATGCAATATATAATTTAAATCGTTGGCATGATCATTTGTTCCATGGTCAAATGTTTCTTAGAAGTTAAGTGGTTCAGTATTAAGTTGACAACATGTTAATGATCTATGTGTGTTATTCAAATAGCATCACTTATATCGAAAAGTCACTTTAGAACTCGAGCTACACGGAGCTTGGTTTTTTTCAAAAATTTGAAAACACAATTATAGAGTTTCAAAGAATTCAGAAAAAAAATTGCATGTAGATAATGGTGTACCCTATCAACACACAAAATCGCAGCCTCTAGAGTTATATTATACGCATAACAAGGACTGAATTTTTGCATGGTACGCTACACTTAAGATGTCAAACCTGGGAATTTTGTACATCCCAACATACCGGCATTTTGATTTGCGAGTTTTTCAAGTTGATAGAGTACATTACTTTTGCCTCTAGATTTTTTTAGGATATAGTACCCTAGAGGCAAATAATAAAGAGTGTTTATTATTATATATCAATAGTTCATAATAGTTTCGTACTATGATATAACTATTTTAGGTTGAAACATTAATACATGTGTGGTATTGTAAACAAACCAGGTCCCTAGTAAACACACATGTGCACAACTAGTTCATTGAGGTCAATCGATGATCGAGGTTTCCTGATCATGGACAAACACGTCATTGACAATAATGGACACATATCATTAGATGAATGATATGATGGACATTCCTAACATAAGTATTGCAACACGATCAAGTCACAAAGTTCACCGTTGTGATAATGACATAAATTTTGTAACCTAATCCTTAGACCGTGAGGCCAAATCTAATCATTATCACCGGCGGCTACTTTGATTGCATCAACCGCCACTTCATAACAGGGTGATCATAAATGTGTAGTCGGGTATTCCAATGGGATGGGTTGAGGCGTATGTGTCAAGAGCAGGATTTGTTCATCCGCGTGACGAAAGATACTTGTCGGGAGTTCGTAGAAGAAAATAAAAATTCTAACTAACGCAATCCGTTGCCCAGATCTATGTAGGAGTAATGCAGTAACGGAGATGATATCGGTGACGTACCCTCGTACACCGATACCGGTTAACGTTCCGCTAAAACATGGTCGATGTAATCGTACTTTATCGCCAACCTCGGGGTCATGTAGAAGTCCTCACGTACTGATACGTCTCAAACCTATCTATAATTTCTTATGTTCCATGCTAGTTTTATGACAATACTCACATGTTTTATATACACTTTATATCATTTTGATGCATTTTCCGGCACTAACATATTAACAAGATGCCGAAGCGCCAGTTCCTGTTTTCTGCTGTTTTTGGTTTCACAAATCCTACACAGGAAATATTCTCGGAATTAGACGAAACAAAAGCCCACGGTCTTATTTTCCACGGAGGCTTCCAGAACACCGAAGAGAAGACGAAGAGGAGCCACGAGGCGGCCACACCCTAGGGGGCGCGGCCCCACCCCTAGCCGCGCCGCCCTATGGGGTGGGCCCCTCGGGACTCCACCGACATCGCCCTTTCGCCTATATAAAGCTCCTGCCCCGAAAACCCTAAAACAACCGACGATATTCCACGAAGAGTTCCGTAGCCGCCGCCATCGCGAAGACAAGTTTCGGGGGACAGAATCTCTGTTCCGGCACGCCGCCGGGACGGGGAAGTGCCCCCGGAAGTCATCTCCATCGACACCACCGCCATCTTCATCGCCATTGATGTCTCCCATGATGAGGAGGGAGTAGTTCTCCCCCGATGCTAAGGGCTCTACCGGTAGCTATGTGGTTCATCTCTCTCCCATGGTGTGATCTTTATCTGATCATGAGCTTTGTATCACTATTAATTTATGAGCTACTCTAGTGATGTTATTAAAGTAGTCTATTCCTCCTCCATGATGTAAAGTTGACAGTGTGTGCATCATGAAGTACTTGGCGCAGGTTATGATTATAATCTCTTGTAGATTATGAAGTTAACTATTACTATGATAGTATTGATGTGATCTATTCCCCCTTTCATAGCTATTGGTGACAGTGTGTATGCTATGTTAGTACTCGGTCTAAATTGCAACGGTCTATTATGCACTCTAGAGGTTACTTTAATATGAACTCCGGACGTGTGGAGCTTGTTTACTCCGGCTTGAGGTGTGCTTTTGTAGCCCTACACAATGAATGGTGTTTGTTATCCAACAAGAGAGTGTTTGAGAGTAGCATTTATTTATTCAGTTATGTGATCATTGTTGAGAGTGTCCACTAGTGAAAGTATGATCCCTAGGCCTTGTTTCTAAGCATTGAAACACCGTTTCCAACAAGTTCTGCTACATGTATGCTTGCTGCCATTTTTATTTCAGATTGCAATTACTACTTATAATCATCCATATTACTTGTATTTCACTATCTCTTCGCCGAACTAGTGCACCTATACATCTGACAAGTGTATTAGGTGTGTTGGGGACACAAGAATCTCTGTTGGGGTGGGCCCCTCGGGACTCCACCGACATCGCCCTTTCGCCTATATAAAGCTCCTGCCCCGAAAACCCTAAAACAACCGACGATATTCCATGAAGAGTTCCGTAGCCGCCGCCATCGCGAAGACAAGTTTCGGGGTACAGAATCTCTGTTCCGGCACGCCGCCGGGACGGGAAGTGCCCCCGGAAGTCATCTCCATCGACACCACCGCCATCTTCATCGCCATTGATGTCTCCCATGATGAGGAGGGAGTAGTTCTCCCCCGAGGCTAAGGGCTCTACCGGTAGCTATGTGGTTCATCTCTCTCCCATGGTGTGATCTTTATGTGATCATGAGCTTTGTATCACTATTAATCTATGAGCTACTCTAGTGATGTTATTAAAGTAGTCTATTCCTCCTCCATGATGTAAAGTTGACAGTGTGTGCATCATGAAGTACTTGGTGTAGGTTATGATTGTAATCTCTTGTAGATTATGAAGTTAACTATTACTATGATAGTATTGATGTGATCTATTCCCCCTTTCATAGCTATTGGTGACAGTGTGTATGCTATGTTAGTACTCGGTCTAAATTGCAACGGTCTATTATGCACTCTAGAGGTTACTTTAATATGAACTCCGGACGTGTGGAGCTTGTTTAATCCGGCTTGAGGTGTGCTTTTGTAGCCCTACACAATGAATGGTGTTTGTTATCCAACAAGAGAGTGTTTGAGAGTAGCATTTATTTATTCAGTTATGTGATCATTGTTGAGAGTGTCCACTAGTGAAAGTATGATCCCTAGGCCTTGTTTCTAAGCATTGAAACACCGTTTCCAACAAGTTCTGCTACATGTTTGCTTGCTGCCATTTTTATTTCAGATTGCAATTACTACTTATAATCATCCATATTACTTGTATTTCACTATATCTTCGCCAAACTAGTGCACCTATACATCTGACAAGTGTATTAGGTGTGTTGGGGACACAAGAGACTTCTTGTATCTTAATTGCAGGGTTGTTTGAGAGGGATATCTTTGACCTCTACCTCCCTGAGTTCGATAAACCTTGGGTGATTCACTTAAGGGAAACTTGTTGGTGTTCTACAAACCTCTGCTCTTGGAGGCTGATACGTCTCCGACGTATCGATAATTTCTTATGTTCCATGCCACATTATTGATGATATCTACATGTTTTATGCATACTTTACATCATATTTATGCATTTTCTGGAACTAACCTATTAACAAGATGCCGAAGAGCCAGTTGTTGTTTTCTGCTGTTTTTGGTTTCAGAAATCCTAGTAAGGAAATATTCTCGGAATTGGACGAAATCAACGCCCAGGGGCCTATTTTCACACGAAGCTTCCAGAAGACCGAAGAGTCAACGAAGTGGGGCCACGAGGCGGCCAGAGGGTAGGGCGGCGCGGCCCAGCCCTTGGCCGCGCCACCCTGTCTCCTGGGCCCCTCGTGACGCCCCTTGACCTGCCCTTCCGCCTACAAATAGCCTTCGTCGCGAAACCCCCAGTACCGAGAGCCACGATACGGAAAACCTTCCAGAGACGCCGCCGCCGCCAATCCCATCTCGGGGGATTCAGGAGATCACCTCCGGCACCCTGCCGGAGAGGGGATTCATCTCCCGGAGGACTCTACACCGCCATGGTCGCCTCCGGAGTGATGAGTGAGTAGTTCACCCCTGGACTATGGGTCCATAGCAGTAGCTAGATGGTTGTCTTCTCCTCATTATGCTTCATTGTCGGATCTTGTGAGCTGCCTAACATGATCAAGATCATCTATCTGTAATGCTATATGTTGTGTTTGTTGGGATCTGATGAATAGAGAATACTATGCTATGTTGATTATCAATCTATTATCTATGTGTTGTTTATGATCTTGCATGCTCTCCGTTATTAGTAGAGGCTCTGGCCAAGTTTTTACTCTTAACTCCAAGAGGGAGTATTTATGCTCGATAGTGGGTTCATGTCTCCGTGAATCTGGGGGAGTGACAGAAACCTCTAAGGTTATGGATGTACTGTTGCCACTAGGGATAAAACATTGATGCTATGTCCGAGGATGTAGTTATTGATTACATTACGCACCATACTTCATGCAATTGTCTGTTGCTTTCAACTTAATACTGGAAGGGGTTCGGATGATAACCTGAAGGTGGACTTTTTAGGCATAGATGCATGCTGGATAGCGGTCTATGTACTTTGTCGTAATGCCCAATTAAATCTCACAATACTCATCATATCATGTATGTGCATGGTCATGCCCTCTCTATTTGTCAATTGTCCAACTGTAATTTGTTCACCCAACATGCTATTTATCTTATGGGAGAGACACCACTAGTGAACTGTGGACCCCGGTCCATTCTTTACATCTGAAATACAATCTACTGCAATTGTTCTACTGTTTTCTGCAAACAATCATCATCCACACTATACATCTAATCCTTTGTTACAGCAAGCCGGTGAGATTGACAACCTCACTGTTTCGTTGGGGCAAAGTACTTGGTTTGTGTTGTGCAGGTTCCACGTTGGCGCCGGAATCCCTGGTGTTGCGCCGCACTACATCTCGCCGCCATCAACCTTCAACGTGCTTCTTGACTCCTACTGGTTCGATAAACCTTGGTTACTAACTGAGGGAAACTTACTGATGTACGCATCACACCTTCCACTTGGGGTTCCCAACGGTCGCGTGCTGTACGCGTGTCAAGCTAAATTTCTGGCGCCGTTGCCGGGGAGATCAAGACACGCTGCAAGGGGAGTCTCCACATCCCAATCTCTTTACTTTGTTTTTGTCTTGCTTTACTTTATTTACTACTTTGTTTGCTGCATTATATTAAAATACAAAAAAATTTAGTTGCTAGCTTTACTTTATTTGCTATCTTGTTTGCCATATTAAAAACACAAAAAAATTAGTTACTTGCATTTACTTTATCTAGTTTGCTTTATTTACTGTTGCTAAAATGGGTACTCCTGAAAATACTAAGTTGTGTGACTTCACAACCACAAATAATAATGATTTCTTATGCACACCTATTGCTCCACCTGCTACTACAGCAGAATTCTTTGAAATTAAACCTGCTTTACTAAATCTTGTTATGCGAGAGCAATTTTCTGGTGTTAGTTCTGATGATGCTGCTGCCCATCTCAATAATTTTGTTGAACTTTGTGAAATGCAAAAGTATAAGGATGTAGATGGTGACATAATAAAATTAAAATTGTTCCCTTTCTCATTAAGAGGAAGAGCTAAAGATTGGTTGCTATCTCTGCCTAAGAATAGTATTAATTCATGGACTAAATGCAAGGATGCTTTTATTGGTAGATATTATCCCCCTGCTAAAATTATATCTTTGAGGAGTAGCATAATGAATTTTAAACAATTGGATACTGAGCATGTTGCACAAGCATGGGAAAGAATGAAATCTTTGGTTAAAAATTGCCCAACCCATGGACTGACTACTTGGATGATCATCCAAACCTTTTATGCAGGACTGAATTTTTCTTCGCGGAACCTATTGGATTCAGATGCTGGAGGTACCTTTATGTCCATCACTCTTGGTGAAGCAACAAAGCTTCTTGATAATATGATGATTAATTACTCTGAATGGCACACGGAAAGAGCTCCACAAGGTAAGAAGGTAAATTCTGTCGAAGAAACCTCTTCCTTGAGTGATAAGATTGATGCTATTATGTCTATGCTTGTGAATGATAGGACAAATATTGATCCTAATAATGTTCCGTTAGCTTCATTGGTTGCTCAAGAAGAACATGTTGATGTAAACTTCATTAAAAATAATAATTTCAACAACAATGCTTACCGGAACAATTCTAGTAACAACTATAGGCCATATCCTTATAATAATGGCAACGGCTATGGTAATTCTTATGGGAATTCTTACAACAATAATAGGAACACACCCCCTGGACTTGAAGCCATGCTTAAAGAATTTATTAGTACACAAACTGCTTTTAACAAATCTGTTGAAGAAAAGCTTGGGAAAATTGATATACTCACTTCTAAAGTCGATAGTCTTGCTGCTGATGTTGATCTTTTAAAATCGAAAGTTATGCCTCATGAGAATCATAATAATAAAATTGTTACTACAGCAAATGCCATCCAAGTTAGAATTAATGAGAATATAAGATTGATGGCCGAATTGCGTGCTAGGTGGGAAAAAGAAGAAAATGAAAAAGAAGATAATATAGCTAAAGTTTGGACTATTACCACCACTAGTAGTGCTAATGCTACACATGTTGCTGCACCTCCTACTAATAATGGTAAAAGAATTGGTGTTAGCAATGTTTCCACTTCAAATGCAAAGCGCGAAAAACTGCCTGAAACTGCTAAAACTGGTGAAACTGCCTGTGATAAAACTGCTGAAATTTTTTCCAACATTGGGGATGATGATCCCATTGCTTTAGATTATAATGGTTTGAATTTTGATGATTTCCACATCTCTGAAGTTATAAATTTCTTACAAAAACTTGCTAAAAGTCCTAATGCTAGTGCTATAAATTTGGCTTTCACGAAACATATTACAAATGCTCTCATAAAAGCTAGAGAAGAGAAACTAGAACGCGAAGCTTCTATTCCTAGGAAGCTCGAGGATGGTTGGGAGCCCATCATTAAGATGAAGGTCAATGATTTTGATTGTAATGCTTTATGTGATCTTGGTGCAAGTATTTCTGTTATGCCTAAGAAAATTTATAATATGCTTAACTTGCCACCATTGAAAAATTGTTATTTGGATGTTAATCTTGCTGATCATTCTACAAAGAAACCTTTGGGGAAAGTTGATAATGTTCGCATTACCGTTAACAATAACCTTGTCCCCGTTGATTTTGTTGTCTTGGATATTGAATGCAATGCATCTTGTCCCATTATATTGGGAAGACCTTTTCTTCGAACTGTTGGTGCTATCATTGATATGAAGGAAGGTAATATTAAATATCAATTTCCTCTCAAGAAAGGTATGGAAAACTTCCCTAGAAAGAGAATGAAGTTACCTTTTGATTCTATTATTAGAACAAATTATGATGTTGACACTTCGTCTCTTGATAATACTTGATACACACTTTCTGCGCCTAGCTGAAAGGCGTTAAAGAAAAGCGCTTATGGGAGATAACCCATGTTTTTACTACAGTACTTTATTTTTATTTTGTGTCTTGGAAGTTGTTTACTACTGTAGCAACCTCTCCTTATCTTAGTTTTGTGCATTGTTGTGCCAAGTAAAGTCGTTGATAGTAAGGTTCATACTAGATTTGGATTACTGCGCAGAAATAGATTTCTTTGCTGTCACGAATCTGGGTAAAATTCTCTGTAGGTAACTCCGAAAATTATGCCAATTTACGTGAGTGATCCTCAGATATGTACGCAACTTTCATTCAATTTGAGCATTTTCATTTGAGCAAGTGTGGTGCCTCAATAAAATTCGTCTTTACGAACTGTTCTGTTTTGACAGATTCTGCCTTTTATTTCGCATTGCCGGTTTTGATATGCTCGATGGATTTTTCGATTCCATTGACTTTCAGTAGCTTTGTGCAATGTCCAGAAGTGTTAAGAATGATTATGTCACCTATGAACATGTATATTTTGATTGTGCACTAACCCTCTAATGAGTTGTTTTGAGTTTGGTGTGGAGGAAGTTTTCAAGGATCAAGAGAGGGAGATGATACAACATGATCAAGGAGAGTGAAAGCTCTAAGCTTGGGGATGCCCCGGTGGTTCACCCCTGCATATATCAAGAATACTCAAGCGTCTAAGCTTGGGGATGCCCAGGGCATCCCCTTCTTCATCGACAACATTATCAGGTTCCTCCCCTGAAACTATATTTTTATTCCGTCACATCTTATGTGCTTTGCTTGGAGCGTCGGTTTGTTTTTGTTTTTTGTTTTGTTTGAATAAAATGGATCCTAGCATTCTTTGTGTGGGAGAGAGACACGCTCCGCTGTTGCATATGGACAAGTATGTCCTTAGGCTTTACTCATAGTATTCATGGCGAAAGTTTCTTCTTCGTTAAATTGTTGTATGGTTGGAAACGGGAAATGTTGCATGTGGTAGTGTATAATAAAATATTTGTAGAACATTGAGCTTTGATAACTTGATTCTTTGCAAATGTTTTGAGATATTTAGATGGTAAGGCTTGCTGGATAAATAAGTTAAAATTAGTAGTGGATTGTTGTCTTTAAGCTTGTGCCGTACTACAAACTCTATTTAAATAGTTGAAGGCGTAGTTGGACTTGATAGCTTTCCATGTCTGAGAGTTCATCGTAATAACTAAGTTGTGCTGAAGGTCGAGGGAGCTAGCGGGGTACTTGTGCCACCGTGAACGGCCCTCCTTGGAGTAAATTTTAATCATGCTCTTAATGATGAACCTGCTAGTTGTTTGCAATAAGCTTGTGAGTTCTTTTTGACTAATGTTAAGCTACGGTTTTTGGCACTTCCACCATCCAAATTTGCTAGCCTCTTCGGTACTGTGCATTGCCTTTTGCTCACATTGAGAATTGTGCATACTTCGCCGGTACATCCAAACCCGTGGGAGAACTTTCTCTTGTTCTCCTACACATAAGCCCATACATCTCCTCAAAACAGCCACCATACCTACCTACCACAGCATTTCCATAGCTGTTCCGAGATATATTGCCATGCAACATCCATTTTTACATTACATGCCATGTTGTCATTTATTATTTATATATTGCTTTGCATGATCATATACAGCTGATGTGTGGTTTACCCATGTTACGCTAGATCATTGCACATCTTGCTACACTGGCAGAGGCATACAGTTTCATACATCATGTTTCATTCATTATGAGTTATTTGTACCAAAAAGTGTTTTGTCATATTAGGATGTTGCCCCTAAAAATGAAAATAGCCGTGGAGGCCATCAAAAAAGAAAAAGAAAAAAAAAAGAAAGAAAAAAAATGAAAAGAAAGAAGAAAAGAAAAAAGGAAAAAAGAGAATAAAGAAAAAGGGGGCAGCATTACTATCTTTTATCCACACTTGTGCTCATGTTTTAGCACCCGCATTATTCATAGTCATCATTTGTGCTCATGTTTAGCACCTACATTCATATGAGAGAGTTTTCATGTTTTACTAGTATAACTATGTGGGGAATTTACACTATAGAACTTGGGTTGTATATTCCAATGATGAGCCTCCTCAAAAGTGCTCTAGGTCTTCATGAGCAACCAAGTTGGATGCACCCCCACTAGTTCCATTGGAGAGCTTTCATACACATATAGCTCTATGTGCATCCGTTGCATGGCAATCACTACTCCTTGCATAGCTTCGATCATAAGGCTTCCTCTTGTCTAATGGTCATTAACAGCTTTGCAAGCCTTTCTTCCATTTGGCCTTCCAAACCCCCATTAACGTTCTTTATGCCATAACATCCTGGTGCTAATACCAAATGCTTGCGCTCACCGGTTGAGTAGACTTCGAAACAGTTGATTCATGACGTTCATGTTTATGTTTACTTGACTGAATCCTTCTTATGTTGTGAAAATTTACTTGATGCTTGGAATGAAGGATAGAACTTCTATGCTGAATGCTTAATACATCTTTAATGAACTTTGTACGGTTGCATGTCTTTAAAGCAATAGTTCATGAAAACTTCTAGCTTGTCTAACTCTTGCATTATCATCTTTTATATCAATATAGATACTTGCTTTGAATGATTTGATCTCAGCTCATATGCTTTACAATAGTATGATCAAGGTTATGATGGCATGTCACTCCAGAAATTATCTTTGTTATCGTTTACCTGCTCGGGACGAGCAGAAACTAAGCTTGGGGATGCTGATACGTCTCCGACGTATCGATAATTTCTTATGTTCCATGCCACATTATTGATGGTATCTACATGTTTTATGCATACTTTACATCATATTTATGCATTTTCTGGAACTAACCTATTAACAAGATGTCGAAGAGCCAGTTGTTGTTTTCTGCTGTTTTTGGTTTCAGAAATCCTAGTAAGGAAATATTCTCGGAATTGGACGAAATCAACGCCCAGGGGCCTATTTTCACACGAAGCTTCCAGAAGACCGAAGAGTCAACGAAGTGGGGCCACGAGGCGGCCAGAGGGTAGGGCGGCGCGGCCCAGCCCTTGGCCGCGCCACCCTGTCTCCTGGGCCCCTCGTGACGCCCCTTGACCTGCCCTTTCGCCTACAAATAGCCTTCGTCGCGAAACCCCCAGTACCGAGAGCCACGATACGGAAAACCTTCCAGAGACGCCGTCGCCGCCAATCCCATCTCGGGGGATTCAGGAGATCACCTCCGGCACCCTGCCGGAGAGGGGATTCATCTCCCGGAGGACTCTACACCGCCATGGTCGCCTCCGGAGTGATGAGTGAGTAGTTCACCCCTGGACTATGGGTCCATAGCAGTAGCTAGATGGTTGTCTTCTCCTCATTATGCTTCATTGTCGGATCTTGTGAGCTGCCTAACATGATCAAGATCATCTATCTGTAATGCTATATGTTGTGTTTGTTGGGATCCGATGAATAGAGAATACTATGCTATGTTGATTATCAATCTATTATCTATGTGTTGTTTATGATCTTGCATGCTCTCCGTTATTAGTAGAGGCTCTGGCCAAGTTTTTACTCTTAACTCCAAGAGGGAGTATTTATGCTCGATAGTGGGTTTATGTCTCCGTGAATCTGGGGGAGTGACAGAAACCTCTAAGGTTATGGATGTACTGTTGCCACTAGGGATAAAACATTGATGCTATGTCCGAGGATGTAGTTATTGATTACATTACGCACCATACTTAATGCAATTGTCTGTTGCTTTCAACTTAATACTGGAAGGGGTTCGGATGATAACCTGAAGGTGGACTTTTTAGGCATAGATGCATGCTGGATAGCGGTCTATGTACTTTGTCGTAATGCCCAATTAAATCTCACAATACTCATCATATCATGTATGTGCATGGTCATGCCCTCTCTATTTGTCAATTGCCCAACTGTAATTTGTTCACCCAACATGCTATTTATCTTATGGGAGAGACACCACTAGTGAACTGTGGACACCGGTCCATTCTTTACATCTGAAATACAATCTACTGCAATTGTTCTACTGTTTTCTGCAAACAATCATCATCCACACTATACATCTAATCCTTTGTTACAGCAAGCCGGTGAGATTGACAACCTCACTGTTTCGTTGGGGCAAAGTACTTGGTTTGTGTTGTGCAGGTTCCACGTTGGCGCCGGAATCCCTGGTGTTGCGCCGCACTACATCTCGCCGCCATCAACCTTCAACGTGCTTCTTGACTCCTACTGGTTCGATAAACCTTGGTTTCTAACTGAGGGAAACTTACTGCTGTACGCATCACACCTTCCACTTGGGGTTCCCAACGGTCGCGTGCTGTACGCGTGTCAGAGGCCCAACACTGTCTACAGGAATAGAAGCGTGTGTAGACTGAGCCAAGCCAAGGCATAGGGGATTTTGCAGCATGGCATACATGATAGAGCCTATAGCCAAGGCATAGGGGATTTTTTTTCATCTTTTCTCTTTCTTCTGCCGTAGCTGGACTTTGAGTATTACTCAAGGTCTTACCTGGTAACATGGGCAAGAACCCTTTCTTGCTCTTATCCATTCCGAATTTCTTTAGAATCTTATCCAGGTATGTACTCTGTGAAAGCCTTATTAGGCGTCTTGATCTATCTCTATAAATATTGATGCCTAAAATGTATGCTGCTTCTCCAAGGTTCGTCATTGAAAAACACTTATTCAGATAGCCTTTGACACTACTTAGAAGTTCTACATCATTTCCAATCAATAATATGTCATCTACATATAATATCAGGAATGCTATAGAGCTCCCACTCACTTTCTTGTAAATACAAGCCTCTCCATGGGTTTGTATAAATCCAAAGTCTTTGATCACCTTAACAAAGCATCGGTTCCAACTCCGGGATGCTTGCTTCAGTCCATAAATGGAACGCTGAAGTTTGCATACCTTGTCAGCATTTGTAAGATCAACAAAACCTTTGGGTTGTACCATATACAACTCTTCCTCAATGTCACCATTAAGGAACACTATTTTGATATCCATCTGCCAAATTTCATAATCGAAAAATGCAGCTATTGCTAACAATATCCTCACAGATTTTAGCTTCGCTACAGGTGAGAAAGTCTCATCGTAGTAAACTCCTTGAATTTTTCAGAACCCTTCCGCGACAAGTCGAGCTTTTTAGATAGTAATATTACCATCAGCATTTGTTTTTGTTTTGAAGATCCATTTATTCTCGACAGTCTTGCGGCTATCAGGTAAGTCTACCAAAGTCCATACTTGGTTATCATACATGGATCCCATTTCGGATTTCATGGCCTCTTGCCATTTGTTGGAATCTGGGCTCATCATTGCTTCCTCATACGTCGCAGGGTCTTCATCATTGTTGTCGACAATCATGACATTTAACGCGGGATCGTACCAATCAGGACTGGCACGAACCCTCGTCGACCTACGAGGTTTAGTAGTAACTTCGTTCGAAGTTTCATGATCATTATCATTAGCTTCCTCACTAATCGGTGTAGGCGGCACAAGAACATCTTCTGTTGTTGAGCTACTCTGATTTTCAAGAGAAGGTTCAGTAACCTTGTCGATTTCTACTTTTCTTCCAGTCACTTCTGTCGAGAGAAAATCCTTCTCAAGAAAGGATCCATTCTTGGCAACAAAGATTTTACCTTCGGATATGTGATAGAAAGTATACCCAATTGTTTATTTAGGGTATCCTATGAAGACGCATTTCTCCGCTTTGGGTTCAAGCTAGTCAGGTTGTAACTTCTTTACATGAGCTTCGCAACCCCAAACTTTAAGGAACGGTAACTTAGGTTTGTTTCTAAACCAGAATTCATACAGTGTCGTTTCAACGGATTTAGATGGTGCCCTATTTAAAGTGAATGTTGCTACCTCTAATGCATAACTCCAAAATGATAACAGTAAATCTGTAAGAGACATCATAGATCGAACCATATCCAATAGAGTTCGATTGCGGCGTTCGGACACACCATTGCGCTGTGGTGCTCCCAGCGGTGTCAACTGTGAAAGTATTCCACATTTTTTTAAATGTATGCCAAACTCATAACTCACATATTCACCTCCACGATCAGAACGTAGAAATTTAATATTCTTGTTACGTTGATTTTCTACTTCACTTTGGAATTCCTTAAACTTCTCGAAAGTTTTGGATTTATGTTTCATCAAGTAGATATGCCCATATCTACTCAAATCATCTATGAAAGTAAGAACATAACGATAACCACCGCACGATGCTACACTCATTGGTCCACATACATCAGTATGTTTGATTTCCAACAAGTCTGTAGCTCGCTCCATAATACCAGAGAATGGAGTCTTAGTCATTTTTTCCATCAGACATGCCTCGCATCTATCAAGTGATTCAAGTAATCCATATGAATGGAGTCTTGACACGCGTACAGCACGCGACCGTTGGGAACCCCAAGTGAAGGGTGTGATGCGTACAGCAGTAAGTTTCCCTCAGTAAGAAACCAAGGTTTATCGAACCAGTAGGAGCCAAGAAGCACGTTGAAGGTTGATGGCGGCAGAGTGTAGTGCGGCGCAACACCAGGGATTCCGACGCCAACGTGGAACCTGCACAACACAACCAAATTACTTTGCCCCAACGTGAAAGTGAGGTTGTCAATCTCACCGGCTTGCTGTAACAAAGGATTAGATGTATAGTGTGGATGATGATGTTTGCAGAAAACAGTAGAACGAGTATTGCAGTAGATTGTATTCGATGTAAAAGAATGGACCGGGGTCCACCGTTCACTAGTGGTGTCTCTCCCATAAGAAATAGCATGTTGGGTGAACAAATTACAGTTGGGCAATTGACAAATAAAGATAGCATGACAATGCACATACATGTTATGATGAGTAGTGTGAAATTCAATTGGGCATTACAACAAAGTACATAGACTGCTATCCAGCATGCATCTATGGCTAAAAAGTCCACCTTCAGGTTATCATCCGAACCCCTTCCAGTATTAAGTTGCAAACAACAGACAATTGCATTAAGTATGGTGCATAATGTAATCAACACAAATATCCTTAGACATAGCATTGATGTTTTATCCCTAGCGGCAACAGCACATCCACAACCTTAGAACTTTCTGTCACTGTCCCAGATTTAATGGAGGCATGAACCCACTATCGAGCATAAATACTCCCTCTTGGAGTTACAAGTAACGACTTGGCCAGAGCCTCTACTAATAACGGAGAGCATGCAAGATCATAAACAACACATATATGATAGATTGATAATCAACATAATATAGCATTCCATATTCATCGGATCCCAACAAACGCAACATGTAGCATTACAAATAGATGATCTTGATCATGTTAGGCAGCTCACAAGATCGAACAATGATAGCACATGAGGAGAAGACAACCATCTAGCTACTGCTATGGACCCATAGTCCAGGGGTGAACTACTCACACATCACTCCGGAGGCGACCATGGCGGTGAAGAGTCCTCCGGGAGATGATTCCCCTCTCCGGCAGGGTGCCGGAGGCGATCTCCTGAATTCCTCGAGATGGGATTGGCGGCGGCGTCTCTGGAAGGTTTTCCGTATCGTGGCTCTCAGTACTGGAGTTATTATCGACGAAGGCTTCTTATATATGGAGAGGTAGGTTTAGGGGTGACGCGAGGGGCCCACACAACAGGGCCGCGCGGCCAGGGGGTGGGCCGCGCCGCCCTGGCGTGTCGCCGCCTCGTCGCCCCACTTCGTTTCCCTTTCGGACTTCTGGAAGCTTCGTGGAAAAATAAGATCATGGGCGTTGATTTCGTCCAATTCCGAGAATATTTCCTTACTAGGATTTCTGAAACCAAAAATAGCAGAAAACAGCAACTGGCTCTTCGGCATCTTGTTAATAGGTTAGTGCCAGAAAATGCATAAATATGACATAAAGTATGTATAAAACATGTGTGTATCGTCATAAAACAAGCATGGAACATAAGAAATTATCGATACGTTGGAGATGTATCAGCATCCTCAAGCTTAGTTCCTACTCGTCCCGAGTAGGTAAACGATAACAAAGATAATTTCTGAAGTGACATGTTATCATAATCTTGATCAATACTATTGTAAGCACATGTAATGAATGCAGCGATTCGAAGCAATGGTAAAGACAATGATTAAACAACTGAATCATATAGCAAAGACTTTTCATGAATAGTACTTTCAAGACAAGCATCAATAAGTCTTGCATAAGAGTTAACTCATAAAGCAATAAATTCATAGTAAAGGCATTGAAGCAACACAAAGGAAGATTAAGTTTCAGCGGTTGCGTTCAACTTGTAACATGTATATCTCATGGATATTGTCAATACAAAGTAATATGATGAATGCAAATATGCAAGTATGTAAGAATCAATGCACAGTTAACACAAGTGTTTGCTTCTAAGATAGAAAGAAGTAGGTAAACTGACTCAACATAAAAGTAGAAGAATGGCCCCTCGAAGAGGGAAGCATTGATTGATATATTTGTGCTAGAGCTTTTATTTTTAAAACATAAAGAGATCATAAAAGTAAAGTTTTGAGAGGTGTTTGTTGTTGTCAACGAATGGTAGTGGGCACTCTAACCCCCTTGCCAGACAAACCTTCAAAGAGCGGCTCCCATGAAAGATTTTTATTTTTGGGTGGCACTCCTTCCAACCTTTGCATTCACAAACCATGGCTAACCGAATCCTCGGGTGCCTGCCAACAATCTCATACCATGAAGGAGTGCCTTTTTATTTTAGTTTTATTTAGATGACACTCCTCCCCACCTTTGCTTTCTCAAGCCATGGCTAACCGAATCCTCGGGTGCCGTCCAACAATCACATACCATGGAGGAGTGTCTATTTTTTTGTAAAATTATGAAAGTTAATTAATTTGGGGCTGGGAACCCCATTGCCAGCTCTTTTTGCAAAATTATTGGATAAGCGGATGAAGCCACTAGTCCATTGGTGAAAGTTGCCCAACAAGATTGAAAGATAAACACCACATACTTCCTCATGAGCTATAAAACATTGACACAAATAAGAGGTAATAACTTTTGAAGTGTTTAAAGATAGCACTCAAGCAATTTACTTTGGAATGGCGGAGAAATACCATGTAGTAGGTAGGTATGGTGGACACAAATGGCATAGTTTTTGGCTCAAGGATTTGGATGCATGAGAAGTAATCCCTCTCAATACAAGGCTTAGGCTAGCAAGGTTGTTTGAAACAAACACAAGTATGAACCGGTACAACAAAACTCACATAAAAACATATTGCAAGCATTATAAGACTCTACACTGTCTTCCTTGTTGTTCAAACCCTTACTAGAAAATATCTAGACCTTAGAGAGACCAATCATGCAAACCAAATTTTAGCAAGCTCTATGTATTTCTTCACTAATAGGTGCAAAGTATATGATGCAAGAGCTTAAACATGATCCATATGAGCACAACAATTGCCAAGTATCAAATTATTCAAGACATTATACCAATTACCACATGTAGCATTTTCTGTTTCCAACCATATAACAATCAACGAAGCAGTTTCAACCTTCGCCATGAACATTAAGAATAAAGCTAAGGACATATTTGTCCATATGCAACAGCGAAGCGTCTCTCTCTCCCACACAATGAATTCTAGGATCCAACTTTATTCAAACAAAAACAAAAACAAATAGACGCTCCAAGTAAAGCACATAAGATGTGACGGAATAAAAATATAGTTTCACTAGAGGAACCTGATAATGTTGTCGATGGAGAAGGGGACGCCTTGGGCATCCCCAAGCTTAGATGCTTGAGTCTTCTTGAAATATGCAGGGATGAACCACCGGGGCATCCCCAATCTTAGAGCTTTCACTCTCCTTGATCATATTGTATCATCCTCCTCTCTTGATCCTTGAAAACTTCCTCCACACCAAACTCAAAACAACTCATTAGAGGGTTAGTGCATAATTAAAATTCACATGTTCAGAGGTGACATAATCATTCTTAACACTTCTGGACATTGCACAAGGCTAGTGAAAGTTAATGGAATAAAGAAATCCATCAAACATAGCAAAACAGGCAATGCGAAATAAAAGGCAGAATCTGTCAAAACAGAACAGTCCGTAAAGACGATTTTTTTAGGTGCACCAGACTTGCTCAAATGAAAATGCTCAAATTGAATGAAAGTTGCGTACATATCTGAGGATTACTCACGTAAATTGGCAGATTTTTCTGAGTTACCTACAGAGAACACTGCTCAAATTCGTGACAGCAAGAAATCTGTTTCTGCGCAGTAATCCAAATCTAGTATGAACCTTACTATCAAAGACTTTACTTGGCACAACAATGCAATAAAATAAAGATACGGAGAGGTTGCTACAGTAGTAACAACTTCCAAGACTCAAATATAAAACAAAAGTGCAGAAGTAAAATCATGGGTTGTCTCCCATAAGCGCTTTTCTTTAACGCCTTTCAGCTAGGCGCAGAAAGTGTGTATCAAGTATTATCAAGAGATGAAGCATCAACATCATAATTTGTTCTAATGATAGAATCAAAAGGTAACTTCATTCTCTTTCTAGGGAAGTTTTCCATACCTTTCTTGAGAGGAAATTGATATTTAATATTACCTTCCTTTATATCAATAATAGCACCAACGGTTCGAAGAAAAGGTCTTCCCAATATAATGGGACAAGATGCATTGCATTCAATATCCAAGACAACAAAATCAACGGGGACAAGGTTATTGTTAACCGTAATGCGAACATTATCAATCCTCCCCAAAGGTTTCTTTGTAGAGTTATCAGCAAGATTAACATCCAAATAACAATTTTTCAATGGTGGCAAGTCAAGCATGTTATAGATTTTCCTAGGCATAACGGAAATACTTGCACCAAGATCACATAAAGCATTACAATCAAAATCATTGACCTTCATCTTAATGATGGGCTCCCAACCATCCTCTAACTTCCTAGGAATAGAAGTTTCACGATTTAATTTCTCTTCTCTAGCTTTAATGAGAGCATTTGTAATATGTTTCGTAAAGGCCAAATTTATAGTACTAGCATTAGGACTTTTAGCAAGTTTTTATAAGAAATTTATAACTTCAGAGATATGACAATCATCAAAATCTAAACCATTATGATCTAAAGCAATGGGATCATTATCCCCAATATTGGAAAAAAATTCAGCAGTTTTATCACAAGCAGTTTCAACAGTTTTAGCAGGTTCCGGCAGTTTTGCACACTTTGCATTAGAAGTAGAAACATTGCTAACACCAATTATTTTACCATTGATAGTAGGAGGTGTAGCAACATGTGAAGAATTAGCATTGCTAGTGATGGTAATAGTCCAAACTTTAGCTACATTATTATCTTTAGCATCTTCTTCTTTTTCCCACCTAGCACGCAATTCGGCCATCAATCTTATATTCTCATTAATTCTAACTTGAATGGCGTTTGCTGTAGTAACAATTTTATTATCAATATCCTCAGGTTTAGCAGCCATTTTATTAATTAAGGAAGATTGTGATGCAGACATGTATGAGATTCGGTTTTCAGCATTTGAAATCTTAGTTTGCAAACCCGAAATCTCCATATTCAAATTTTAGAGTTGATTTCCTATATTTTTCAACAAGGTAAATTGTTCATTCATAGTTTTAGTAAACAATTGATTTTGCTCATATTGTGATTGCATAAAGCTCTTAGTAGATCTTTCAATTTCTAGCATCTTTTCCGCATATCTACCATAAGAATTACCATAATCATTACCACTAGCAGGATATGGCCTATAGTTGTTACCCAAATTATTCCTATTAACATTGTTGTTGAAATTATTATTTTTAATGAAGTTCACATCAACATGTTCTTCTTGGGCAACCAATGAAGCTAAAGGAACGTTATTAGGATCAACATTTGATCTACCATTCACAAGCATAGACATAATAGCATCAATCTTATCACTCAAGGAGGAGATTTCTTCAACATAATTTACCTTCTTACCTTGTGGAGCTCTTTCCGTGTGCCATTCAGAGTAATTAATCATCATATTATCAAGAAGCTTTGTTGCGGTGCCTAAAGTGATGGACATAAAGTACCTCCAGCAGCTGAATCCAATAGGTTCCGCGAAGAAAAATTTAGTCCTGCATAAAAGGTTTGGATGATCATCCAAGTAGTCAGTCCATGGGTTGGGCAATTTTTAACCAAAGATTTCATTCTTTCCCATGCTTGGGCAACATGCTCATTATCCAATTGCTTAAAATTCATTATGCTACTTCTCAAAGATATAATTTTAGCAGGAGGATAATATCTACCAATGAAAGCATCCTTACATTTAGTCCATGAATCAATACTATTCTTAGGCAAAGATAGCAACCAATCTTTAGCTCTTCATCTTAATGAGAAAGGAAACAATTTTAATTTTATAATGTCACCATCTACATCCTTATACTTTTGCATTTCACATAGTTCAACAAAATTATTAAGATGGGCAGCAGCATCATCAGTACTAACACCAGAAAATTGCTCTCTCATAACAAGATTTAGTAAAGCAGGTTTAATTTCAAAGAATTCTGCTGTAGTAGCAGGTGGAGCAATAGGTGTGCATAAGAAATCATTATTATTTGTGTTTGTGAAGTCACACAACTTAGTATTTTCAGGAGTACCCATTTTAGCAATAGTAAATAAAGTAAACTAGATAAAGTAAATGCAAGTAACTAATTTTTTTGTGTTTTTAATATGGGGAACGCAAACAAGATAGTAAATAAAGTAAAGCAAGTAACTAATGTTTTTGTATTTTGATATAATGCAGCAAACAAATAAGTAAATAAAATAAAGCAAGACAAAAACAAAGTAAAGAGATTGGAAGTGGAGACTCCCCTTGTAGCGTGTCTTGATCTCCCCGGCAACGGTGTAGGATAACGTTGCATAGAAAACAAAAAATTTCCTACCGCGAACACGCAATCCAAGCCAAGATGCAATCTAGAAGACGGTAGCAACGAGGGGGTATCGAGTCTCACCCTTGAAGAGATTCCAAAGCCTACAAGAGGAGGCTCTTGTTGCTGCGGTAGACGTTCACTTGCCGCTTGCAAAAGCGCGTAGAAGATCTTGATCACGATCGGTTCCGGCGCCACGAACGGGCAGCACCTCCGTACTCGGTCACACGTTCAGTTGTTGATTAAGACGACGTCCACCTCCCGTTCCAGCGGGCAGCGGAAGTAGTAGCTCCTCTTGAATCCGACAGCACGACGGCGTGGTGTCGGTGGCGGTGGAGAACTCCGGCGGAGCTTCGCTAAAGCTACGCGGGAGATATGGAGGAGAAGGGGGCGGCTAGGGTTTGGGAGGGGGTGGCCGGCCTCAAGGGGGTGCGGCCAACTTGTGGCTTTGGTGTGGCCGGCCCCCTCCCCTATGCCCCTCATTATATAGGTGGAACCCCAAGTGTTGGTATCCAAGTCTTCGAATAAGACCCGAACCAAAAACCTTCCATATGGAGGGGAAACCTAACCAAGCTAGGACTCCCACTAGAGGTGGGAGTTCCACCTTCCATATGGGGGGGTGGCCGGCCCCCTAAGGGGGAGTCCACTTGGGACTCCTCCCCCACTAGGGTTGGCCGGCCATGGAGGTGGAGTCCCATGTGGACTCCACCTTCCTTGGTGGTTTCTTCCGGACTTTTCTAGAACCTTCTAGAACCTTCCATAGAACCTTCCGCGACATTTTAATTCACATAAAATGACATCCTATATATGAATCTTATTCTCCGGACCATTCCGGAACTCCTCGTGATGTCCGGGATCTCATCCGGGACTCCGAACAAATATTCGAACTCCATTCCATATTCAAGTACTACCATTTCAACATCCAACTTTAAGTGTGTCACCCTACGGTTCGTGAACTATGCGGACATGGTTGAGTACTCACTCTGACCAATAACCAATAGTGGGATCTGGAGATCCATAATGGCTCCCACATATTCAACGATGACTTTAGTGATCGAATGAACCATTCACATACAATACCAATTCCCTTTGTCACGCGATATTTTACTTGTCCGAGGTTTGATCTTCGGTATCACTCTATACCTTGTTCAACCTCGTCTCCTGACAAGTACTCTTTACTCGTACCGTGGTATGTGGTCTCTTATGAACTCATTCATATGCTTGCAAGACATTAGACGACATTCCACCGAGAGGGCCTGAGTATATCTATCCGTCATCGGGATGGACAAATCCCACCGTTGATCCATATGCCTCAACTCATACTTTCCGGATACTTAATCCCACCTTTATAGCCACCCATTTACGCAGTGGTGTTTGGTGTAATCAAAGTACCTTTCCGGTATAAGTGATTTACATGATCTCATGGTCATAAGGACTAGGTAACTATGTATCGAAAGCTTATAGCAAATAACTTAATGACGAGATCTAATGCTACGCTTAATTGGGTGTGTCCATTACATCATTCATATAATGATATAACCTTGTTATTAATAACATCCAATGTTCATGATTATGAAACTAATCATCCATTAATCAACAAGCTAGTTTAAGAGGCATACTAGGGACTTCTTGTTGTCTACATATCACACATGTACTAATGTTTCGGTTAATACAATTATAGCATGATATATAAACATTTATCATAAACATAAAGATATAAATAATAACCATTTTATTATTGCCTCTAGGGCATATCTCCTTCAGTCTCCCACTTGCACTAGAGTCAATAATCTAGATTACATTGTAATATACCTAACACCCATGGCATTCTGGTGTTGGTCATGCTTTGCCCTAGGGAGAGCTTTAGTCAACGGATCTGCTACATTCAGATCAGTGTGTACTTTGCAAATCTTTACTTCTCCATCTTCGATGTACTCGCGAATCGAGTGGTAACGCAGCTTGATATGCTTCAGCCTCTTGTGTGACCTTGGCTCTTGTGCATTGGCGATGGCACCCATGTTATCACAGTAAATGATTAATGGGTCCAATGCACTAGGAACCACACCGAGCTCTACAATGAACCTCTTCATCCATACCGCTTCTGATGAAGCCTCTGAAGCCGCTATGTACTCTGATTCTGTTGAAGACTTCGCCACCGTGCACTGCTTCGAGCTTGCCCAGCTTACTGCAGCACCATTCAATATAGGGATTTCTATTTTCGTGCCCTCGATTCCTTAGTTGTGCTCAGTTTTCCCCAGCTCCTTAGTTTTTCCTCAGTTTTCCCCAAGACCTTGTCTGAAACCATCACAGATGCTGTAACGGCCGGTTGCCCGACGGTTGACCGTTATCTTCTGACTAGTGGGGCCACGTAGAGCCCGCAAAGACACGTCAGACCATCCATCTTTGTTTGACCGTAAGCATCGCTGTATCCCTGACCAAAACATGCACGAGTGGGGCTTCGGTATATCGAATGACAAGTGGGCCATGGCGCTGATACAAGGGGCAATACACGGGTAGGAATAGATTTTTAAACGGAGCTCTACAGCGATGGCACGGAGGAGGTGGCCTGTGGAGTGCCGAGATGAGATCGACGTCCACAAAGAACTACATGAGGCGAGACCAGACGCATTAGATAGATATGAACTAGACGCGTTTAACCATGCAAAGAAGAGAAGAAATGGTCAACGACATCGACGACTACCTCAAAACTTTGACTGACCGTGTCCGACACGAATGCGAGCAATGTAGAGAAAACTAGTGTCTCTCCTTTCTGGCGTGTATAGATGGGTGCTAGAAGAGTGTGGTGGCGAAGGGAAAGACCTCGCGGTGGTCTGTGGCATCCAACATAGCGGGGCGGCGTGGCCGTGCCCACATCGGCGTGGATGCATGTTCGGCATTGGCATCAGCATGTACGTTCGGCATTGGCCTCAGTGGTATCTCTGGTGTGTCAGTGATCGAATGAGGGGACGGGATTGAGGGTGCATCCCGACGGTGACCTAGCAAAGGGCGTCGAGCATAGCCAAGTTCGACCATGCCGATATCGGCATCGGCAAAGTTTGGAGGCTGTGGTGCTCGAATCAAGGAGGGATTTGTTTCTTGTACGCCAAAAGTGATTTGAAACAAGTTTCGTGTTGAAGGTTAGGTAACGAAAGTTTGTAACTAAGCCCAAAATTATACTAGCACCATGGTGAGGTTCTTTTTGATAGAGCTATACGGTTGGGCAAACTTTTTTGACACTTTTTAGATAGGGTTCCTTGTTGTTACACGTATGGCATCATGTATGGCAAATTTGGGATCATTTGGAGATGTTCGAAAAAATCACTTTGCTTAAACGCATGCCGTTTCGTCTCACTGAAACCAGCTTTTCTAACAAGGTGATTTATTCTACCTCCTCTAAATGACCTCAAATTTCATACAGCTGATCTTCTATACATAGATAGATAGATTGTTTCATTTTTATATTTTTCGAACTTTTTATTTCCCTTTATAATATCCAATTGATTTTCAGGTCAAAACCTCGAAAAACAGCATCATGTATGGCATCATTTTCGCCATAAATTTCAAATTTTGTGAAACTTTCCCTTTTAGATATTCCTTGTTGTTATAGATATGGCATAATGTATGCCAAATTTGGTTAGGTCTCACTGAAACCAGCTTTTGTAACAAGTTAGGTTTTTTCGACCTTCTCAAAAGGGATTTTTTTCTACCTTCTCTAAATGACCTCAAAATCATACAGACGATCTTCTATACAAAGATAGGTAGATTGTTTCGTTTTTACATTTTTTGAACTTTTATTTCCCTTTATAATACCCATTTGTTTTCAGGTCAAAACCTCGAAAGTTAACATAACTAGATGGTGAACCCTTCCAAACTTCAAATACAGAGATAGATAGATTGGTTCGTTTATCATTTTTACCGTGAATAGTAATGGCTACAAGAAATCGGTGATGGTCTATCATTTTTTGCGTGAAAAGTAATGGATACAACAAATCGGTGATGGTTTATCATTTTTTGCGTGAAAATTAATGGCTACAACAAATCGGTGATAGTTTATCATTTGGGATTTTCGTGAAAATTAATGGCTACAACAAATCGGTGACGGTTTATCATTTTTTGCGTGAAAATTTATGGCTACAACAAATCGGTGATGGTTTATCATTTTTTGCGTGAAAAGTAATGCCTAAAAGAGTTTATAATTTTTAGCGCGTGAAAATAAATACAGAAAACCGCCCTTTAGCATACTTAGAGAGTGGAAGGTAACCGCCGACAGAGAGAGAGGGGTTATCCTGCCCGTTAGATCATACGATCAACGGTCGGCGGGCACGATCCGCGTGACATGGGCTAGACCAATCAGGGCAATGTTGCACGTGTGAGAGAATTTGTGGAGGGAGAGGGCAAAACTGAGTAGTATCAAGAAACCAAGGGCACCTATGTAATAAACAGACTAAGGGATTCAAATATGAGATTTAAAAAATAGAAAATGCGTGTTTTGTAGAATAAAACCCATCTTGGCCTATCTCAAACTATTTGCAATACAAATATACATGAGTGTGAGAATTGTGGCCTCATTTAGACAAAGTATGTTTTGGGGAAAGCTGTTTTGGGAAGGGCTTATTGTGGAAAACCATGCACCTTCATAACTACTAGGTGATTTGAGAAGGCCTTTGAGAAGTGGCAATTTGTGGTAAAACTTGATTTATCTATGACTTATCTATGTTTTGAGAACTGGCAATTTGTGGTGAAGACTCCATGAGTATGTGCCACTATTTTTCGGAATTTTTGCACATTAAATGACTCATTTAACTAGTTAATCCCATTTGTTGACTGTCTGTTGACCAGCTACTTGAGGGTAAAACTGAGCATATTGCACTAGCCAGTATTAGCACTCAAGGGGAAAACTGAGCACACAAAAAATGCTAGTATAATGCTTGAGGTTATACCTGAGTATATCTAAATTTCCAGGGTTAGACTCGAGGACGCGTGTTGCGGTGCAGAAATGAAAGACGTGCAATATTTGACGCGTAGACGCCGGTCGCGGTGCAGAAGTTGAAGACGTGCAATCGTGGACGCGTGGTGCATTGCAGAAGTCCAAGACGTGCAGACGTGCAGCGGTGGACGCGTAGGACGCGGGTCGCATTAACCACCCCTTGCCTTTATAGACGCCTCCTCCCACTATCTCTGTCACTCTCACTCGCCTACGCAACGCCGCCTCTCACGTCCCATCATCTTCTCCAAAGCAAAAAACCCTCTCCCTCTCCCTCTCCTCTGCCGGCGAGATGGACAAGGAGAATGCCAATCCCATCGTCCACGGCGCCGTCGGCTCCAAGCGCGACGCCTCCCTCTTCGACGCCGTCCCCTCAACGGACGTCGCCGCCGTCCCCTCAACGGACGTCGCCGCCGCCTCCGCCGGTGCATCGGAGGCTGCTGCCGCCGGTCGCGGTCAGATCCCGCCGGGATGGGACCCCTACGAGTCGGTGCCGTACGTCCCGCCCCCGAACCGCTACGACACCTCCATAGAGGACCCATGGAATGAGGTAACTACGGTTTGCTTCCTTTTTTGTTCCCCATTCCTTTTTGAACCCAATTTGTGCTGGTGTAGATGGATCTGTGGATGGATGAGTATTGGGCTAATATTTGCGCCGATTTTATTCCATTTTGCTTTGATCCCTCCTTGATTTCGTTCAAGATTTGGGTTTCGGCCGTTCGGTTAATTTATGCAAGTAATAATGGGATCTCAATCAGTTAATTTATGCAAGTAATCATAGGATCTCAATCAGTTATTTTATGCACGAATCAAAAGATATCAACCGTTTAATTTTGCAAATAATCTGGAATGTGTTCAAGTTCAGATCTGGAATCTGTTTCTTTGCCTATGATGAATCGGTGGGCACAGATTTTTACAGGGAGGGTTTAGCGAACCATTTCTGTGTACAAATCTGTTGTGCATGAGCTTTGGTTCGCTTACACCGTCCCTCTAGACATATAATCGTGTCCACTCTAACTGAGGTTGCCTCTGTTTTTCCTAACTTTGTTATCATGCACGTTTGCAACTCATTCACTAATAAATTCCCGTTTGATATGGATCAGCTGTCTGGCAGCGACGTCGGCAGCGACGACGAGCACCATGACGTCAAGACTCGCCAGGTGCTGCGAAGGCTGCAGGTCGGCCAGTATGTCTCCTACCTCGACGTCGCCAAGGGTGTCTACAGGTGCCCCTTCTGCACTAGGAGGCTCGGCGGCACTGACTTCAACTGCGTCCTCACGCATGCCGAGAACATCGGCCACACCAACCCCAAGGTCGGCGTGTCGGTGAACCCCAACTCCTTCCGTGCCAAGCACTTGGCGCTCGGCATGCACCTCCGCAGCATCCAGCGGGTGGAGATCTCCGGCGGGCGCATGCCTCCGCTCAAGCCCAAGGCTCCCAAGGGGAGCAACAAGTGGAGGCAGAGGCAGATGGGGTAGGCGGAGTCCTCGGACGTGTCAGGCCGCTGCCTCCTCCATTTTGTTGTTGGGATCCCTTTGTTGTTAGCTAGGGATCCCTCGTTGTTATGTTGTTAGTATGATGGTGCTGTACTGCTGTGAAGAACCTCGAACCCTACTATGTTTGGCTTCTGAATGCAGCTTATTATCTATATTATCTATCCCTATTCTACTATATGACCTTGTGAATTTATCGTACATTCCCTGTAGATTTGCTTCTAGATTTAACTACATACATATGGACCAGATGGAGTACTATATTGGGCTCCCTACTAGATTTGCTGCCATATTGGGAAAACAACCAGGGCCAAAAGGCACAAATAATAATTGAAGAAAGACAGAAATGCAAGCTTCTCTAGATTTGATACTAATTATGTGAAAAAAGGCAGAGAGAAGGAGGCAGAAAAGGTACTCTTAAAAGGGAAATGCCAATGGCCGAGAGAGACAAAACCCAGCTCCTGCTCACGTGCAACCAAACGCTATCTCGTCCTGTCCCACGCGGTCCCTTTCTACCAGCCCCACGCGACGCGGGCCCACATGACGCGGCCCCACACGTCAGCACGGAGCGGTCAACTTAACGGGAATCCTGCCGTCTGAGCTGCCTTTTGCGGGTTTCAAACAAGCACTTGGGGAAAACTGAGGAAAAACTAAGGAGCTGGGGAAAACTGAGCACAACTAAGGAACGGAGGGCACGAAAATAGAAATCCCTTCAATATAAACACGTACCCAGATTGTGACTTAGAGTCATCAGGATCAGTGTTCCAACTTGCATCGGTGTAACCACTTACAACGAGCTCTTGGTCACCTCCATAACAAAGAAACATATCCTTAGTTCTTTTCAAGTACTTCAGGATATTCTTGACCGCTGTCCAGTGTTCCATTCCTGGATCACTTTGATATCTGCTAGTCAAACTAATAAAGATGTGCTATATCCGGTCTAGTACATAGCATGGCATACATGATAGATCCTACTGCCGAGGCATAGGGGATTTTACTCATCCTTTCTCTTTCTTCTGCCGTAGCCGGTCCTTGAGTCTTACTCAAGACTTTGCCTGGTAACATAGGTAAGAACCCTTTCTTACTTTCGTCCATTCTAAACTTCTTTAGAATCTTGTCCAGATATGTACTCTGTGATAGCCCTATTAGGCGTCTTGATCTATCTCTATAAATCTTGATGCCTAATATATACGATGCTTCACCAAGGTCTTTCATTGAAAAACTATTATTCAAATAACCTTTAACACTGCTTAATAGTTCTATATCATTCCCGATCAATAATATGTCATCTACATATAATATCAGGAATGCTACAGAGCTCCCACTCACTTTCTTGTAAATACAGGCCTCTCCATGACACTGTATAAACCCGAAGTCTTTGATCACCTTATCAAAGCGTCGGTTCCAACTTCTTGATGCTTGCTTCAGTCCATAGATTGAACACTGAAGTTTGCATACTTTGTCAGCATTTTTAGGATCGACAAAACCTTTGGGTTGTACCATATACAACTCTTCCTCGATGTCTCCATTAAGGAACGCCGTTTTGACATCCATCTGCCAAATCTCATAATCGAAAAATGCAGCTATTGCTAACAAAATCCTCACAGATTTTAGCTTCGCTACAGGTGAGAAAGTCTCATCGTAGTCAACTCCTTGAATTTGTCGGAAACCCTTTGCGACAAGTCGAGCTTTATAGACAGTAATATTACCATCTGCATCTGTTTTTCTCTTGAAGATCCATTTATTCTCGACAGCCTTTCGGCTATCAGGTAAGTCTACCAAAGTCCATACTTTGTTATCATACATGGATCCCATTTCGGATTTCATGGCTTCTTGCCATTTGTTGGAATCTGGGCTCATCATCGCTTCTTCATACGTCGCAGGGTCCTCATCATTGTTATCCACAATCATGACATTTAGACAAGGATCATACCAATCAGGAGTGGTACGTTCCCTTGTCGATCTGCGAGGTTCAGTAGTTTCCTCGTTCGAAGTTTCATGATCATTATCATTAGCTTCCTCTGTTGCCGGTGTAGGCGGTACTGGTACAACTTCCAGTACTGCGCTACTCTGATCAACGAGTATAGATTCATCAATCTCATCGAGTTCTACTTTTCTTCCAGTCACTTCTTTAGTGAGAAATTCTTTCACAAGAAAGGTTCCGTTCTTAGCAACAAAGATTTTGCCTTCGGATTTGTGATAGAAAGTATACCCTATAGTTTCCTTAGGGTATCCTATGAAGACGCATTTCTCCGCTTTGGGTTCTAGCTTGTCGGTTGTAACTTCTTTACATAGGCTTCGCAACCCCAAACTTTCAGGAACGACAGCTTAGGTTTCTTATTAAACCATAATTCATACGGTGTCGTTTCTACGGATTTTGATGGTGCTCTATTTAAAGTGAATGCGGCTGTATCTAATGCATAACTCCAAAATGATAATGGCAAATCAGTAAGAGACATCATAGAACGAACCATATCTAAGAGAGTTCGATTACGACGTTCGGACACACCGTTTCGTTGAGGTGTTCCCGGCGGTGTCAATTGTGAAAGTATTCCACATTTCTTTAAATGCATGCCAAACTCACAACTCAGATATTCACCTCCACGATCAGATCGTAGAAATTTGATCTTCTTGTTACGTTGATTTTCTACTTCACTTTGGAATTCCTTAAACTTCTCAAAAGTTTCGGATTTATGTTTCATGAAATAGATATACCCATATCTACTCAGATCATTGATACGTCCAATTTGCATCACTATTTTATATCATAATTTGCTGTTATTCATTGATATATTTCATATTGGGACACAATACTTATGTTATTTCATCTATTTTGCATGTTTCATCATTATTGGAGGATCAAGCACCGGAGCCAGGATTCTGCTGGAAAAAGCACCATCAGAACGCAATATTTCGGAAGATCAACTGTGGAAGGAAATTATACCAAAAATCCTATTTTTCCAGATGACGAAGGAAGCCAGAAGGGGGAGCTGAGAAGGCCCAAGGTGGGGCCAGACCACAGGCCGGCGCGGCCCATGGCCTGGCCGCGCCACCTTGTGGTGTGGGGGCCCCACAGCCCCTTTCGCCTCCTTTTCTTCGCGAAACCATTCGTCCCGAAGACCTAAGCCACAGAGGATACCTCACGAAGAGTTACAGCCGCCTCTGCGGGGCGGAGAACACCAGAGAGAAAAGAGCTCTCCGGCGGGCTGAGATCCGCCGGGGAAATTCCCTCCGGGAGGGGGAAATCTACGCCATCGTCACCATCATCGAGCTGGACATCATCTCCATCACCATCATCATCATCTCCACCATCATCACCACCGTCTCCACCGCTGGACATTGTCACCGCCGTAGCAATTTGGGTTTGATCTTGATTGTTTGATAGGGGAAACTCTCCCGGTATCGATTTCTACTTGTTGTTGATGCTATTGAGTGAAACCGTTGGACCAAGGTTTATGTTCAGATTGTTATTCATCATCATATCACCTCTGATCATGTTCCATATGATGTCTCGTGAGTAGTTCGTTTAGTTCTTGAGGACATGGGTGAAGTCTAACTGTTAGTAGTGAACTATGGTTGAGTAATATTCAATGTTATGATATTTAAGTTGTGGTGGTATTCTTCTAGTGGTGTCATGTGAACGTCGACTACATGACACTTCACCTTTATGGGCCTAGGGGAATGCATCTTGTACTCGTTTGCCAATTGCGGGGTTGCCGGAGTGACAGAAACCTAAACCCCCGTTGGTATATCGATGCAGGAGGGATAGCAGGATCTCAGAGTTTAAGGCTGTGGTTAGATTTATTCTTAATTACTTTCTTGTAGTTGCGGATGCTTGCAAGGGGTATAATCACAAGTATGTATTAGTCCTAGGAAGGGCGGTACATTAGCATAGGTTCACCCACACAACACTTATCATAACAATGAAGATTATTTAGCCGTATGTAGCGAAAGCACTAGACTAAAATCCCGTGTGTCCTCGAGAACGTTTGGTCATTATAAGTAAACAAACCGGCTTGTCCTTTGTGCTAAAAAGGATTGGGCCACTCGCTGCAATTGTTACTCTCGCACTTTACTTACTCGTACTTTATTCAACTGTTACATCAAAACCCCCTGAATACTTGTCTGTGAGCATTTACAGTGAATCCTTCATCGAAACTGCTTGTCAACACCTTCTGCTCCTCGTTGGGATCGACATTCTTACTTATCGAAGATACTGCGATACACCCCCTATACTTGTGGGTCATCAAGACTATTTTTTGGCGCCGTTGCCGGGGAGTGAAGCGCTATTGGTAAGTGGAATTGGTAAGGAAAACCTTTACTGTTTGTGCTGATTTTATTTCTGCCTGCTGCTATAAGTCATTATGGAGAGATCTTCTCTTCAATTTCTATTTGGGAAATCTACTACTACTGCAACGGTAGTGGATGAGGCGCCAGGTGAGGAAGTGATACCATATAAAATACCTATGAAAATTATTGAACGTGTTATGGATAACCGCTATGAAGGGGATGGAACTGTCCATCCTGGTGATCATTTACTGTTTTTGCATGAATTATGCGGGTTATTCAAATGTGCAGGTATTGCCATGGATGAAGTTAGAAAGAAACTATTCTCTATATCGCTGTCTGGTAAAGCGGCGCATTGGTATAAATTGCTGAAGAATGGTGATTCTCTTGATTGGGAGGACATTGTGCCTTTATTTTATTCTAAATTCTATCCTCCAAGTGAAATTTACAAAGATCGTAACCGCATATATAATTTCTGGCCTCATGATGGAGAAAGTATTGCCCAAGCTTGGGGGAGATTGAAGTCTTTAATGCTCAAATGCCCCATTCATGAGCTTCCTGGTAATGTTATTATTGATAATTTTTATGCAAGACTTTCTTTTCAAGACAAGACCTTGCTGGATACTTCTTGTTCTGGATCATTTAGACGCAACAAAGAAGAGTTTAAAAGGGACCTTCTTGATCGGATCCAAGAAAATACTGAAGGTTGGGAGAACGACAAGGATAGAGAATCAGGTATAATTTATGATTATAAATGCATTGAAGCTTTTATGGATACTGATAAATTTCGTAATATGAGTGCTACATATGGTCTTGATTCTCAAGTTGCTGCAAATCTTTATAAAGCTTTTGCCTCTCATTATGAATTGCCTAAGAAGAATTTTGATAAGTATCATGAACCGTATAAAGATAAAATTGATTCATCTATTAATAAATGCGTTGTAGTTGAAACTGCTGATCATGTTATTCCTGAAGCTTATATTGAAAAAACTCCTTTCCCTGCTAAAATGAAGGAGTACTCTGTTATAAATAGTGCGGTTCATAAAAGTGAAAAGAAACCTGTAGAACCTGAAGAACAAATAAAAGTTGAACTCATTTGTTGCAATAGTTAAAGATCTTGTGACTGAAAATGTGGAGGATGGTCATATTATTTTCTGTGAAGATGCTTCTAATATTGTTTCACATCCTAATAAACCCAAACAAGTTAGTGTTCCTATGCTATCTGTTAGAATTGGTGATCATTGCTATTATGGTTTATGTGATATTGGTGCAAGTGTTAGTGCTATTCCTTATGAGCTTTATACGGAGATTATGCACGAAATTGGTTCTTGTGAACTTGAAGATATTGATGTGGTTATTCAGCTGGCTAATAGAGAAACTATTTCTCCAATTGGTATTGTTCGAGATGTGGAAGTTCTATGTGGTAAGATTAAATATCCTGCTGACTTTTTGGTACTTGGTTCTGCTGCTAGTGATTATTGTCCTATTATTTTTGGTAGACCTTTTCTAAATACTTGTGGAGCTATTATAGATTGCAAGAAAGAGAAAATTTTGACTAAATTTGCTGGCGAATCATATGAGTTTAACTTCTCTAAATTTACCAAAGCTCCTTATAAAGCTGATTTGCCTAATAATGATTTTAAAATGGAACAGTGTGCATCTATTGTTCTTGTTCCTAATAATCCTTTGCAGCAACATTTGGAGGATAGCGAGAGTGAAGTTTTTAGGAAAGAAAGAGATGAGCTTGAGGAAATTTTTCTTCGCCAACCTATTCTTAAGCATGATTTACCGGTGGAAGATCTGGGTACAACACCGCCACCAAAGGAAGATCCTGTCTTTGATTTAAAACCATTGCCTGATAATCTTAAATATGCTCATATTGATGATAAGAAAATATATCCTGTTATTATTAGTTCTAAGCTTACAGAGTTTGAAGAAGAAAGGCTATTGGAAATATTGAAGAAACACCGAGGCGCTATTGGCTACACTCTTGATGATTTGAAGGGGATTTCTCCTTCTATTTGCCAACATGCTATTAATATGGAAGATGATGCAAAGCCTGTTGTTGAACATCAGCGTCGTCTAATTCCGAAGATGAAGGAGGTAGTAAGGAATGAGGTATTAAAACTTCTTGAAGCTGGTATTATATATCCTATTGCTGATAGTAGATGGGTTAGTCCTGTGCATTGCGTTCCCAAGAAAGGAGGAATGACTGTTGTGCCTAATGATAATGATGAGCTCATCCCTCAAAGAGTAGTTGTAGGGTATAGAATGTGCATTGATTTTCGAAAAGTTAATAAAGTTACTAAGAAAGATCATTACCCTTTACCATTTATTGATCAAATGCTAGAAAGATTGTCTAAAAATACTCATTTTTGCTTTCTTGATGGTTATTCGGGTTTTCACAAATTGCTGTTAAAACTAAAGATCAAGAGAAAACCACTTTTACTTGTCCCTATGGAACTTATGCTTATAGGCGTATGCCTTTTGGTTTATGTAATGCTCCTGCTACTTTTCAAAGATGCATGTCTGCTATTTTTCATGGCTTTTGTGAGAGTATTGTGGAAGTATTCATGGATGATCTTTCCGTCTATGGGAATTCTTTTGATAGTTGCTTGCGAAACCTTGATAAAGTTTTGCAGAGATGTGAAGAAACTAACCTTGTTCTTAATTGGGAGAAATGCCACTTTATGGTTAATGAAGGAATTGTATTGGGACATAAAATTTCTGAGAGAGGTATTGAAGTTGATAGAGCTAAAGTTGAAGCAATTGAGAAGATGCCCTATCCGAGGGATGTTAAAGGTATTCGTAGTGTTCTCGGTCATGCTGGGTTTTATAGGAGATTTATTAAAGATTTCTCCAAGATTTCAAAGCCTCTTACTAATCTTCTTCAAAAAGACGTACCTTTTGTTTTTGATGATGATTGTAAGGAAGCTTTTGAAACTCTAAAGAAAGCCTTAACAACTGCTCCTGTAGTTGAACCTCCTGATTGGAACTTACCATTTGAAATTATGTGTGATGCTAGTGATTTTGCTGTAGGCGCTGTTCTTGGACAGCGGGTAAATAAAAAACTGAATGTTATTCATTATGCTAGTAAAACTCTTGATGCTGCTCAAAGAAATTATGCTACAACTGAAAAACAATTATTAGCTGTAGTCTTTGCTTGTGATAAATTTAGATCTTATATTGTTGATTCAAAAGTTACGATTCATACTGATCATGCTGCAATTAGATACCTTATGACAAAGAAAGATGCTAAGCCGAGGCTTATTAGATGGGTACTTCTTTTGCAAGAATTTGATTTACATATTGTAGATAGGAAAGGTGCTGATAATCCTGTCGCTGATAATTTGTCTAGATTGGAAAATATTGCTTATGATCCTGTTCCTGTTAATGATAGTTTTCCAAATGAACAATTGGCTGTAATAAAGGTGAGCTCGCGAGACAGTCCTTGGTATGCTGATTATGCTAACTTTATTGTTTCCAAGTACTTGCCTCCAACCTTTTTAGCTCAGCAAAGGAGGAAATTCTTTTATGACTTGAGGCATTATTTCTGGGATGACCCACACTTATATAAAGAAGGAGTGGATGGTATTATGCGAAGATGTGTTCCCGAATATGAACAACAGGAGATATTGAGTAAATGCCATGGTAGTGCTTATGGAGGACATCACGCCGGAGAAAGAACCGCGCAAAAGGTTCTACAATCAGGTTTTTATTGGCCAACTCTCTTCAAGGATGCGAGAAAGTTTATTTTATCTTGTGATGAATGCCAAAGGGTTGGTAATATCTCCAGACGTAATGAAATGCCTATGAATTATACTCTTGTTATTGAACCATTTGATTGTTGGGGATTTGACTTCATGGGACCTTTTCCGTCTTCAGAAGGTAACACTCATATACTTGTTGCTGTTGATTATGTTACTAAATGGGTGGAAGCCATACCTACAAAAAGTGCTGATGGTGAGACCTCTTTAAGAATGCTTTTAGACATTATTTTTCCTAGATTTGGAGTGCCTAGATATATTATGACTGATGGAGGTTCTCATTTTATTCATGGAGGTTTTAGAAAAACTCTTGCTAGGTATGGTATTAATCATAGAATTGCTTCCGCTTATCATCCTCAAACTAGTGGGCAAGTAGAATTATCAAATAGAGAGATTAAATCTATCTTGCAAAAGTCTGTTAATAAAACTAGAAAGAATTGGGCTAGTAAATTGAAGGATGCACTATGGGCTTATAGAACTGCTTATAAAAATCCCATGGGAATGTCACCTTATAAAATGGTTTATGGGAAAGCTTGTCATTTACCTTTAGAACTAGAGCACAAAGCTTATTGGGTAGTTAGAGAATTAAATAAAGATCCTAAACTTGCCGGTGATAAGAGGTTGTTGCAATTAAGTTCTCTAGATGAATGGAGAAGTGAAGCTTATGAAAATGCTAAACTCTTTAAAGAGAAAGTTAAAAAATGGCATGACAGGAGGATTATCAAAAGAGAATTTAATATTGGGGATAAAGTCCTATTGTATAGGTCTCGTCTCAGATTCTTTGCAGGGAAATTACTCTCGAAATGGGAAGGACCATATGTTGTTGAGGAGGTGTATCGTTCAGGAGCAATTAAAATTAGCTCTCTCCAAGGCAATGCCACGCAAGTGGTGAATGGACAAAGACTCAAGCATTATATCTCAGGTGATTCCTATAATGTTGATGTTGATATTATTCGAGTGGAAACACCGGAGGCTTTCATCAAAGGGCAAATTGACAGTCCGCCAGAACTCAACTTTGAATAGGTAACGGTACTGATAATGAAAAGTACGCAATTTACTTTCCGAACAATATTTTTGCTGTTTTTGGAAAATATGAAAAATTACGAGTTTGAAACGGAGTGGAAAAGACGCACGAGGGCGTGCCACCATAGGCCGGCGCGGCCTGGCCTGGGCCCGCGCCGCCCTATGGTCTGGCCGCCTCGTCGCCCCTTTCCGACTCTGGTTCGATCTGGTACTTTCCTCTTGTCGTGAAAATTTTTGCTATATAATCCCCCGGACCCCTGGAGGTCCGTATATCGTTCTCTCGACGTGTTTTGTTTCGAGCTGTTTCTGCCAGGATCTGTTTTCAGTTTAGAAGCACCATCGCCTCCAACAACAAGGGCAAGGGGTTTTCGGAGGAAGAAGTGAAGAGGGTGCCATCAAAACAAGAGCAGCAAGCCGTTGGGAGTAAGCAAATCTTGGTGGGATCTGTTGACACTCGACGTTCTTTCTCTCATAACTTGCAGGGACCCTTACCACCCGCTCTTAGCCTCGACTCCTTCCCTGTGTTGGAAGAAGCTCTGCGGACTACCGATGAGTTTTGTGATCAATATCGGGCTCTGAGAAGAGAAGTGGAGATACTCCAGGAGGAGAATTGCCGTCTCCGTAGAATGCTGGAATACCACTCGATTCACATCACAAGGTCATCATCGCCAACTTCAGATAACAATGAATCTCTTCGAGTCTTAGTGCAGAATTGCCAAGCTGAGAAACTGAAGCTGAAGGAGATCTGTAAGAAGCGCGGGAGGAGTTCATCACCACCATCGCCGCAGGAGTAATTCATCATCGGTATTGGCATCCCCTTGGTTTGTTCCAAGCTTGGGGGAGTGCCGCGGTATCACATCATCACTACCTTTTACTTTTTTATTGTCAAGTAGTGTCATATCATGAGTAGGGAAGTTATCATATAAGATGGGTTGCAGTTTGGAAGTATCTCTCCTTTAGTTGGTTATCTATGTATCCCTTGGTGTGAGTTATCGTTATGGAATATTAATGAGAAGTCTTATCATTTACATATTGCACATCTTATTTTAGTTTGCAATCTCTATTATATGATTTACCTTGTTGTTAGTTTTGGTATCACTTTGGGAGCATTGAATAAATCTATTTGGTTTTGGCAAACTTAGCATTGGTCAATAGCAACAACACTTTGAGGTTTAAGTAGAAAAGAGAAATACATGTAGTTGTTTCATTGTTTTCCATTCTTGTTAGCTCATAGCTTAGTATTCTGAAGTTAAAATTGTTTGTGCTTACAAGGAAGATGCATGATTGTTTCTATCACATGTATATTTGTTTGTTTCCCTCAACTCTTATGCTTGCTAATTAACCTTGCTAGCCAAAAACAGCAACTGAGAGGGAATACTTCTCGTGCGTCCAAACCTTAGCCCAAACCTATGTCATTTGTGTCCACCATACCTACCTACTACATGGTATTTTCTGCCATTCCAAGTAAATACTTCATGTGCTACCTTTAAACAATTCAAAACTTAGTATCTCTTATTTGTGTCAATGTTTTATAGCTCATGAGGAAGTATGTGGTGTTTTATCTTTCAATCTTGTTGGGCAACTTTCACCAATGGACTAGTGGCTTCATCCGCTTATCCAATAATTTTGCAAAAAGAGCTGGCAATGGGATTCCCAGTCCCAAACTAATTAACCTAATTAGACACTCCTCCATGGTATGTGATTGATGGATGGCACCCGAAGGATTCGGTTAGTCATGGCTTGTGTAAGCAAAGGTTGGGGGGAGTGTCATCATAATAAAACTAAAATAAAAAGGCACTCCTTCATGGTATGAGATTGTTGGCAGGCACCCGAGGATTCGGTTAGCCATGGTTTGTGAAAGAAAGGTTGGAAGGAGTGCCACATAAAATGAAAATAATATGGGAGCCGCTCTTTGAAGGTTGTCTGGCAAGGGGGTTAGAGTACCCGCTACCAGTCATTGACAACAACAAACACCTCTCAAAATGTTACTTTTATTCTCTTTATATGATTTCAAAACTGAAAAAGCTCTAGCACATGATTTAATCACTGCTTCCCTCTGCGAAGGGCCTGTCTTTTACTTTATGTTGAGTCAGTAAACCTATTTCCCTCCATCTCAAGCAAGCATTTGAGTAGTTGTGATCAAACCATTATATTGTGATTTGTTTCATCATGTCTTTTATTCTTCCTTGTTTAGTACAAGTTTTATCTGAATGAATATAGCTTTGCAAGTTATCAATGATTATGAGGAGACTATTATGATTGAGTATGCAAGTTGTGCCATATAAACTTTAACATGAGAGCACTGCTCAATGAGATAAGTATAATTTGTTAATTGTTCTCTGACCAAGAACAAAGTTTGCCATCACCAACTATGATTTCTTATGCACCTTTATTTGTGATTACCTTATACTTGTTTCAAGTTGAGTTATATGAGGAAGTTGTTTACTAGAATGTCTTGTGTGAATGAATATGATGCTTCTTGTCCGTATTTTATTTATCGACTCTTCACTCCATAAACATGTGGTCCTGTTTACCGAGTTCAGTTTCGCTTGAGGACAAGCGAAGTCTAAGCTTGGGGGGAGTTGATACGTCCAATTTGCATCACTATTTTATATCATAATTTGCTGTTATTCATTGATATATTTCATATTGGGACACAATACTTATGTTATTTCATCTATTTTGCATGTTTCATCATTATTGGAGGATCAAGCACTGGAGCCAGGATTCTGCTGGAAAAAGCACCGTCAGAACGCAATATTTCGGAAGATCAACTGTGGAAGGAAATTATACCAAAAATCCTATTTTTCCAGATGACGAAGGAAGCCAGAAGGGGGAGCTGAGAAGGCCCAAGGTGGGGCCAGACCACAGGCCGGCGCGGCCCATGGCCTGGCTGCGCCACCTTGTGGTGTGGGGGCCCCACAGCCCCTTTCGCCTCCTTTTCTTCGCGAAACCCTTCGTCGCGAAGACCTAAGCCACAGAGCATACCTCACGAAGAGTTACAGCCGCCTCTGCGGGGCGGAGAACACCAGAGAGAAAAGAGCTCTCCGGCAGGCTGAGATCCGCCGGGGAAATTCCCTCCGGGAGGGGGAAATCTACGCCATCGTCACCGTCATCGAGCTGGACATCATCTCCATCACCATCATCATCATCTCCACCATCATCACCACCGTCTCCACCGCTGGACATTGTCACCGCCATAGCAATTTGGGTTTGATCTTGATTGTTTGATAGGGGAAACTCTCCCGGTATCAACTTCTACTTGTTGTTGATGCTATTGAGTGAAACCGTTGGACCAAGGTTTATGTTCAGATTGTTATTCATCATCATATCACCTCTGATCATGTTCCATATGATGTCTCGTGAGTAGTTCGTTTTGTTCTTGAGGACATGGGTGAAGTCTAACTGTTAGTAGTGAACTATGGTTGAGTAATATTCAATGTTATGATATTTAAGTTGTGGTGTTATTCTTCTAGTGGTGTCATGTGAACGTCGACTACATGACACTTCACCTTTATGGGCCTAGGGGAATGCATCTTGTACTCGTTTGCCAATTGCGGGGTTGCCGGAGTGACAGAAACCTAAACCCCCGTTGGTATATCGATGCAGGAGGGATAGCAGGATCTCAGAGTTTAAGGCTGTGGTTAGATTTATTCTTAATTACTTTCTTGTAGTTGCGGATGCTTGCAAGGGGTATAATCACAAGTATGTATTAGTCCTAGGAAGGGCGGTACATTAGCATAGGTTCACCCACACAGCACTTATCATAACAATGAAGATTATTTAGCCGTATGTAGCGAAAGCACTAGACTAAAATCCCGTGTGTCCTCGAGAACGTTTGGTCATTATAAGTAAACAAACCGGCTTGTCCTTTGTGCTAAAAAGGATTGGGCCACTCGCTGCAATTGTTACTCTCGCACTTTACTTACTCGTACTTTATTCAACTGTTACATCAAAACCCCTGAATACTTGTCTGTGAGCATTTACAGTGAATCCTTCATCGAAACTGCTTGTCAACACCTTCTGCTCCTCGTTGGGATCGACATTCTTACTTATCGAAGATACTGCGATACACCCCCTATACTTGTGGGTCATCAATCATCTGTGAAGGTTAGAACATAACGATAACCACCGCGCGATGCTACGCTCATTGGTCCACACACATCGGTATGTATGATTTCCAATAAGTCAGTAGCTCGCTCCATCATACCAGAAAATGGAGTCTTTGTCATTTTTCCCATTAGACATGCTTCGCATCTATCAAGTGACTCAAAGTCAAGTGATTCAAGTAATCCATCAGTATGGAGTTTCTTCATGCGTTTCACTCCAATATGACCAAGACGACAGTGCCACATATAAGTAGAATTATCATTCAATTTAATTCGCTTAGCATCAATGTTATGTATATGCGTATCACTACTATCGAGATCTAACAGAAATAAGCCATTCTTTTGTGGTGCTCGACCATAAAAGATATTATTCATAAAAATAGAACAACCATTATTCTCAGACTTGAATGAATAACCGTCTTGCATTAAACAAGATCCAGATATAATGTTCATGCTCAACGCGGGTACAAAATAACAATTATTTAGGCTTAAAACTAATCCCGAAGGTAGATGTAGAGGAAGTGTGCCGACAGCGATCACATCGACTTTGGATCCATTTCCAACGCGCATCGTCACTTCATCTTTCAGTAGTCTTCGTTTATTCTTTAGTTCCTGTTTCGAGTTACATATATGAGCAACCGAACCGCATCAAATACCCGTGTACTAGAACGAGAACTAGTGAGATAAACATCTATAACATGTATATCAGATATACCTTCTTTCTTCTTCTTGACAAGGCCGCTCTTCAGATCAGCCAGATACTTGGAGCAATTACGCTTCCAGTGTCCCTTCTCCTTGCAGTAATAGCACTCAGCATCAGGCTTAGGGCCGTTCTTAGGTTTCATAGAAGGCGTGGCAGCTTTCTTGCCACCCTTCTTGAATTTTCCCTTAGACTTGCCCTGTTTCTTGAAACTGGTGGTCTTGTTGACCATCAACACTTGGTGCTCTTTCTTGATCTCAATCTCAGCAGCTTTTAGCATGCCAAAGAGTTCAGGTAACTCCTTGTTCATGTTCTGCATATTGTAGTTCATCACAAAGTTCTTGTAACTTGGTGGAAGTGATTGAAGGACACGATTAATCCCCAGTCTGTTAGGAATCACTATTCCCAAGTCACTGAGTTTCTTCGCATGCCCGGTCATGGCGAGCATGTGCTCACTAACGGAGCTGCCTTCTTCCATCATGCAGCTGAAGAATTGTTTCGATGCTTCATAGCATTCCACGGCCGCATGAGTCTCAAAAATAGCTTTCAGCTCTTTCATCAACTCATGAGGATCGTGGTGCTCAAAACGTTTTTGAAGATCGGATTCCAGACTGCACAGGATGGCACACTGAACTTGAGAGTACCGAATTTTCCGAGTCTCGTAAACAGCTTTTACTTCATCGGTTTCAGTTTTTGCAGGAGGGTCACCTAGCGGTGCATCAAGCACATATTGCAGATTTCCGCCAGAGAGGAAGATCCTCACATGACGGAACCAGTCGGTGAAGTTGCTACCGTTGCTCTTAAGTTTCTCTTTCTCTAGGAACTGATTAAAATTGATTAGGGACGCCATCTCTACAACATATATTTGCAAAAGTTTAGACTAAGTTTATGACAAATTGAGTTCAAATTTTAATTCAACATAATTAAAAATCTAGGTGAACTCCCACTCAAAACAATATCCCTCGCATTGTCTTAGTGATCACACGAACCAAATCCACCGCACCTATGTCCGATCATCACGAGACAAGGTGTGATTTCAATGGCGAACACTCAAAGTGTTCATCATATCAACCATATGATTCATGCTCTACCTTTCGGTATCACGTGTTCCGAGACCATGTCTGTACATGCTAGGCTCGTCAAGGCCACCTTAGTATCCGCATGTGCAAAACTGTCTTGCACCCGTTGTATGCACTTGTTGATTCTATCACACCCGATCATCACGAGATGCTTCGAAACGACAAGTCTTGGCAACGGTGCTACTAAGGATGAACACTTTATTATCTTGAGATTTTAGTGAGGGATCATCTTATAATGCTACCGTCGCGATCTAAGCAAAATAAGATGCATAAAAGGATTAACATCACATGCAGTTCATATGTGATATGATATGGCCCTTTATGTCTTTGCACCTTTGATCTTCATCTCCAAAGCACGGACATGATCTCCATCATCTTCGGGCACGATCTCCATCATCGTCGGCGTAGCGTCAAGGTCAATGGCGCCGTCTTCATGATTGTCCTCCATGTAGCAACTATTACAACTACTTTGAAATACTACTCAACATGAAATTTAAAGACAACCATAAGGCTCCCGCCGGTTGCCACAATACAATAATGATCATCTCATACATATTCATCATCACATTATGGCCATATCACATCACCAAACCCTGCAAAAACAAGTTAGACGTCTCTAATTTGGTTTGCATATTTTACGTGGTTTAGGGTTTTCGAGAGAGATCTAATCTACCTACGAACATGAACCACAACGTTGATACTAATGTTTTCAATAGAAGAGTAAATTGAATCTTCACTATAGTAGGAGAGACAGACACCCACAAAGCCTCTTATGCAATACAAGTTGCATGTCGAACGAGGAACAAGTCTCATGAACGCGGTCATGTAAAGTTAGTCTGAGCCGCTTCATCCCACTATGCCACAAAGATGCAAAGTACTCAAACTAAAGATAACAAGAGCATCAACGCCCACAAAACCATTGTGTTCTACTCGTGCAACCATCTATGCATAGACACGGCTCTGATACCACTGTAGGATAACGTTGCATAGAAAACAAAAAATTTCCTACCGCGAACACGCAATCCAAGCCAAGATGCAATCTAGAAGACGGTAGCAACGAGGGGGTATCGAGTCTCACCCTTGAAGAGATTCCAAAGCCTACAAGAGGAGGCTCTTGTTGCTGCGGTAGACATTCACTTGCCGCTTGCAAAAGCGCGTAGAAGATCTTGATCACGATCGGTTCCGGCGCCACGAACGGGCAGCACCTCCGTACTCGGTCACACGTTCGGTTGTTGATGAAGACGACGTCCACCTCCCGTTCCAGCGGGCAGCGGAAGTAGTAGCTCCTCTTGAATCCGACAGCACGACGGCTTGGTGTCGGTGGCGGTGGAGAACTCCGGCGGAGCTTCGCTAAAGCTACGCGGGAGATATGGAGGAGAAGGGGGCGGCTAGGGTTTGGGAGGGGGTGGCCGGCCTCAAGGGGGTGCGGCCAACTTGTGGCTTTGGTGTGGCCGGCCCCCTCCCCTATGCCCCTCATTATATAGGTGGAACCCCAAGTGTTGGTATCCAAGTCTTCGAATAAGACCCGAACCAAAACCTTCCATATGGAGGGAAACCTAGCCAAGCTAGGACTCCCACTAGAGGTGGGAGTGCCACCGCCCATCTGGGGGTGGCCGGCCCCCTAAGGGGGAGTCCACTTGGGACTCCTCCCCCACTAGGGTTGGCCGGCCATGGAGGTGGAGTCCCATGTGGACTCCACCTTCCTTGGTGGTTTCTTCCGGACTTTTCTAGAACCTTCTAGAACCTTCCATAGAACCTTCCGTGACATTTTAATTCACATAAAATGACATCCTATATATGAATCTTATTCTCCGGACCATTCCGGAACTCCTCGTGATGTCCGGGATCTCATCCGGGACTCCGAACAAATATTCGAACTCCATTCCATATTCAAGTACTACCATTTCAACATCCAACTTTAAGTGTGTCACCCTACGGTTCGTGAACTATGCGGACATGGTTGAGTACTCACTCTGACCAATAACCAATAGTGGGATCTGGAGATCCATAATGGCTCCCACATATTCAATGATGACTTTAGTGATCGAATGAACCATTCACATACAATACCAATTCCCTTTGTCACGCGATATTTTACTTGTCCGAGGTTTGATCTTCGGTATCACTCTATACCTTGTTCAACCTCGTCTCCTGACAAGTACTCTTTACTCATACCGTGGTATGTGGTCTCTTATGAACTCATTCATATGCTTGCAAGACATTAGACGACATTCCACCGAGAGGGCCCAGAGTATATCTATCCGTCATCGGGATGGACAAATCCCACTGTTGATCCATATGCCTCAACTCATACTTTCCGGATACTTAATCCCACCTTTATAGCCACCCATTTACGCAGTGGTGTTTGGTGTAATCAAAGTACCTTTCCGGTATAAGTGATTTACATGATCTCATGGTCATAAGGACTAGGTAACTATGTATCGAAAGCTTATAGCAAATAACTTAATGACGAGATCTAATGCTACGCTTAATTGGGTGTGTCCATTACATCATTCATATAATGATATAACCTTGTTATTAATAACATCCAATGTTCATGATTATGAAACTAATCATCCATTAATCAACAAGCTAGTTTAAGAGGCATACTAGGGACTTCTTGTTGTCTACATATCACACATGTACTAATGTTTCGGTTAATACAATTATAGCATGATATATAAACATTTATCATAAACATAAAGATATAAATAATAACCATTTTATTATTGCCTCTAGGGCATATCTCCTTCAAACGGCGCCAGAAATTTAGCTTGACACGCGTACAGCACGTGACCATTGGGAACCCCAAGTGGAAGGTGTGATGCGTACAACAGTAAGTTTCCCTCAGTAAGAAACCAAGGTTTATCGAACCAGTAGGAGCCAAGAAGCACGTTGAAGGTTGATGGCGGCGGAGTGTAGTGCGGCGCAACACCAGGGATTCTGGCGCCAACGTGGAACCTGCACAACACAACCAAATTACTTTGCCCCAACGTGACAGTGAGGTTGTCAATCTCACCGGCTTGCTGTAACAAAGGATTAGATGCATAGTGTGGATGATGATGTTTGCAGAAAACAGTAGAACGAGTATTGCAGTAGATTGTATTCGATGTAAAAGAATGGACCGGGGTCCACAGTTCACTAGTGGTGTCTCTCCCATAAGAAATAGCATGTTGGGTGAACAAATTACAGTTGGGCAATTGACAAATAAAGATAGCATGACAATGCACATACATGTTACGATTAGTAGTGTGAAAATCAATTGGGCATTATGACAAAGTACATAGACCGCTATCCAGCATGCATCTATGCCTAAAAAGTCCACCTCCAGGTTATCATCCAAACCCCTTCCAGTATTAAGTTGCAAACAACAGACAATTGCATTAAGTATGGTGCGTAATGTAATCAACACAAATATCCTTAGACATAGCATTGATGTTTTATCCCTAGCGGCAACAGCACATCCACAACCTTAGAACTTTCTCACACCGTCCTGCATTTAATGGAGGCATGAACCCACTATCGAGCATAAATACTCCCTCTTGGAGTTACAAGTAACGACTTGGCCAAAGCCTCTACTAATAACGGAGAGCATGCAAGATCATAAACAACACATATATGATAGATTGATAATCAACATAACATAGCATTCCATATTCATCGGATCCCAACAAACGCAACATGTAGCATTACAAATAGATGATCTTGATCATGTTAGGCAGCTCACAAGATCGAACAATGATAGCACATGAGGAGAAGACAACCATCTAGCTACTGCTATGAACCCATAGTCCAGGGGTGAACTACTCACACATCACTCCGGAGGCGACCATGGTGGTGAAGAGTCCTCCGGGAGATGATTCCCCTCTCCAGCAGGGTGCCGGAGGCGATCTCCTGAATCCCCCGAGATGGGATTGGCGGCGGCGGCGTCTCTGGAAGGTTTTCCGTATCGTGGCTCTCGGTACTGGAGTTATTATCGACGAAGGCTTCTTATAGACGGAGAGGTAGGTTTAGGGGTGACGCGACGGGCCCACACAACAGGGCCACGCGGCCAGGGGGTGGGCCGCGCCGCCCTGGCGTGTCGCCGCCTCGTCGCCCCACTTCGTTTCCCTTTCGGACTTCTGGAAGCTTCGTGGAAAAATAAGATCCTGGGCGTTGATTTCGTCCAATTCCGAGAATATTTCCTTACTAGGATTTCTGAAACCAAAAACAGCAGAAAACATCAACTCGCTCTTCGGCATCTTGTTAATAGGTTAGTGCCGGAAAATGCATAAATATGACATAAAGTATGTATAAAACATGTGTGTATCATCATAAAACAAGCATGGAACATAAGAAATTATCGATACGTTGGAGACGTATCAAGTCTCTTCATGCGTTTCACTTCAATATGACCAAGACGACATTGCCACATATATGTAGAATTATCATTTAATTCCTTTCGTTGCGCATCAATGTTATGTATATGTGTATCACTACTATCGAGATTTAACAAGAATAAACCATTCATCTCAAGTACATGACCATAAAATATATTATTCATATAAATCGAACAACCATTATTCTCAGACTTGAATGAATGACCGATTTGCAATAAACAAGATCCAGATATAATGTTCATGCTTAACACAGACACCAAATAACAATTATTTAGATTTAAAACTAATCCCGAGGGTAGATGTAGGGGGAGCGTGCCGACAGCGATCACATCGACCTTGGATCCATTTCCAACGCGCATCGTCACCTCGTCCCTCGCTAGTCTTCGTTTATTCTATAGTTCCTGTTTTGAGTTACAAATATGAGCAACCGAACCAGTATCAAATACCCATGCACTACTACGATTACTAGTAAGATACACAAAAATAACATGTATATAAGATATACCTTTCTTTTTTATGTTGCCGCTCTTCAGAACTGCCAGGTACTTTGAGCAGTTCCGCTTCCAGTGTCCCTCTTCTTTGCAGTAATAGCACACAGTATCAGATTTGGGGCTAGCCTTGGATTTTGTAGGAGGCGCATCAACTTTCTTGCCGCCCTTCTTGAATTTACCATTTTCCTTAGGCTTGCCCTGCTTCTTGAACTTGGTGGTCTTATTGCCCTCTTTCTTTATCTCCAATTCAGCAGTTTTCAGCATTGAGAAGACTTCAGGTAACATCTTGTCCATGCACTTGTTTTAGTTCATCACGAAGTTCTTGTAACTATGTGGCAGTGATTGAAGAACACGATGAATCCCCAAGGCATAATGAATCGTTATTCCCAAGTCTTGGAGTTTCTTCGCGTGCCCAGACATCTTGAGCACGTGCTCACTAACGGAGCTGCCCTCTTCCATCTTACAATTAAAGAACTTTTCAGAAGCATCATAGCTTTCGACGACCTCATGAGTTTCAAATATCATTTTGAGCTCACTGATTATATCATGAGGGTCATGGGTCTCAAAGCGTTTCTGAAGTTCTGATTCTAAACAGAAGAGGATGGCACACTGAACTGTGGAGTAATGATTCTTCCGAGTGAGGTAATTTTTTTTAGCCTCATCGGTAGCTATTTCTGCAGGTGGGTCACCCAGCGGTGCATCGAGCACATAAAGCTGTTGTCCAGCAGAGAGGACAATCCTCAAGTTACGGAACCAATCCGTAAAGTTGCTTCCATTGTTTTTCAGCTTTTCTTTCTCTAGGAACAAATTAAAGTTTATGGTAGGGGTCGCCATAATCTACAACATATTTGCAAAGAGTTTAGACTAAGTTTATGATAAATTAAGTTTACTATTAATTCTAAAAATTAACTAGGTGAACTCCCACTCAAAACAATATCCCTTGAATTGTCTTAGTGATTACACGAACCAAATCAACTATACCAAGTCCGATCATCACGTGAGATGATGTAGTTTCAATCGCGAACATCGACATGTTCATCATATCATCTATATGATTCATGCTTAACCTTTCGGTCTTCTGTGTTCCGAGGCTATGTCTGTACATGCTAGGCTCGTTAAGTCAAAACCTAGTTTCCGCATGTGCAAATATGGCTTGCACCCATTGTATGCACACGTTGAGTCTATGACACCCGATCATCATGTGATGCTTCGAAACAACGATTCTTAGCAACGGTGCTAACTAAGGACGAACATTTAATTATCTTGATTTTTAGTGAGAGGGATCATCTTATAATGCTACCATCGCGATCTAAGCAATATAAAATGCATAAAAGGATTAACATCACATGCAATTCATAATGTGATATGATATGGCCCTTTTGTCTTTGCACCTTTGATCTTCATCTCCAAAGCACAGACATGATCTCCATCATCAACGGGCATGATCTCCATCATCGTCGGCGTAGCGTCAAGGTCAATGGCGCCGTATTCATGGTTGTTCACCACATGTAGCAACTATTACAACTACTTTGAAATAATACTACTACATGAAACATAAATACAACCATAAGGCTCATGTCGGTTGCCACAATACAATAATGATCATCTCATACATATTCATCATCACATCATGGCCATATCACATCACAAAACCCTGCAGAAACAAGTTAGACGCCTCTAATTTGGTTTGCATATTTTATGTGGTTTAGGGTTTTCGAGTTAGATCCAATCTACCTACGAACATGAACCACAACGCTGATACAAGTGTTGTCAATTGAAATAGTAAATTACATCTTAACTATGGTGCGAGAAACTGACACCCGCAAAGCCACTTATACAATACAAGTTGCATGTCAAGCATGGAGCAGGTCTCATGAACGTGGTCATGTAAAGTTAGCCCGGGCCGTTTCATCCCACCATCCCGCAAGATGCAAAGTACACATAACAAGAGACAAAAAAGCATCAACGCCCACATAATAATTGTGTTCTACTCGTGCAACCAATTTATGCATAGACACGGCTCTGATACCATTGTAGGGATTCGTAGCATAGAAAACAAAAAATTCCTACCACAAGAATGAATAACAAGCCAAGATCTAATCTAGTAGATGGTAGCAACGAGGTGAATATCATCATAGACTTGAAGATTGCTAAACGTTAACGAGATATATATTGTGGTTGATGTATTCGATCACTTGCCGCTTGCAAAAGCGCGTAGAAGATCTTGACGCTGCCACAATCGGGCAGCTTCTCCGCACTCGATCATACGTTCGATGTTGATGATGACGTCCTTCTCCCCGTTCCAGCAAGCAGTGGATGTAGTAGATCCTCCTCGGAATTCCGCTAGCACGACGACGTGGCGACGGTGGTGGTGGAGATCTCCGGCAGCGCTTCACCGCAAGCACCACGGGAAAATAGGGAGGATGGGAGTGGCTAGGGTTTGGGGAGAGGGGGCACTTGGGGCGCCGGCCTTGGGTGCCCTTGGGTGGTGCGGCTATTGGTGTGGTCGGGCCCCTCTCCTCTCCCTCTCTTTTTATAGGTGGAACCTCCTAGGGTTGCACCAAAACCATATTGAAGTTCAACTCCAAAAACTGCCATATGGGTGAAATCTAGGGGAAGTGGGATTGCTCTCTTTCCTTCTCCCTTGGCCGGCCAAGGTGGTGGAGTCCACCATAGACTCCACCTTCCCTCTTGGTTGGCTGGCTAGGGTTGGTGGAGTCCATCCGGAACTCCACCTTTCATAATGATTTATTCCGGAAGGTTCTAGAACATTCTAGCGCTTTCCATAAATGCACCGGATCATTTCCAAACTTGGAAAGTGACTTCCTATATATGAATCTTCTTCCCCGGACCATTCCGGGACTCCTCGTGATGTCCTGGATCCCATCCAAGACTCCGAACAACATTCGAACTCCATTCCATATTCCATATGTACTTAAAACGACATCAAACCTTAAGTATGTCACCCTACGGTTCAAGAACTATGTGGACATAATCAAGACTCCTCTCCGATCAATAATTAATAGCGGGACCTGGAGATCCATAATAGCTCCCACATATTCAACGATGACGCCGTGATCAAAAGAACCATTCACATAAAATAACAATTCCTTTTGTCTCGCGATAGTTTACTTATCCGAAGTTTGACCGTCGGCATCTCCATACCTAGTTCAACCTCGTTACCGATAAGTACTATTTACTCGTACCGTGATATGATATCCTTTGTGAACCAGTCACATGCTTGCAAGCTAATTGGATGTCATTCCACCGAGAGGGCCTAGAGTATATCTATCCGTCATTAGGATGGACAAATCCCACTATTGATACAAGTGTCTCAACCCTATACTTTCTGAACACTTAATGCTACATTTATAACAACCCATTTACGTAGTAGTGTTTGGTGTCATCAAAGCATCCATCCGGTGTAGGTGATTAACATGATCTCATGGTCGAAGGATTAAGTTACTATGCATATTAAAGCTTGAAGCACAAATAACTATATGACTTGATCATATGCTACACTTACTATGGGTGTATGTCCATCACATCATTCACCTAATGATATGACCTTGTTATTAATAACATCCAATGTTCATGATCATGAAACTATGATCATCTAATAATCAACAAGCCAGTTTAACAAGAGGCTTACTAGGGACTCTTTTATGTTTACAAAACACACATGTATTAATGTTTCCGGTTAATACAATTATAGCATGGGATGCAAACATTTATCATAAACACAAAGATATAATAATAATTACTTTATTATTGCCTCTTGGGCATATCTCCATCAGGTGGTTGCACCCTGATACGTCTCTGTTATCACCAGAATTTGACCGGATCAGAGGTGGGCCGTGATTAAAGATGGGTTTGAAGAATATACACGGGAGATATACATGAATCGGCCTTGTACACGAAGTTTGGGCTAGTTTGCCCGTGTATCTGTAAATATAGCAGGATACGTGTCGGTTAGGTAGAATTTGGCTCGTACACGGTTGGGATTATTCCCACGTTAGAAAGTCTACGGACTATAAATATGTATCTAGGGTTATTGAGAAAAACAACAATCACGTTCACAACAAACCAATCCAGGCGCATCGCCAACCCCTTGTTTCGAGGGTTTCTTCCGGGTAAGCATCATGCTGCCTAGATCGCATCTTGCGATCTAGGCAGTATACGTTTATTCGTTGTTCATGCGTTGCTCGTGCTGAAGCCTTGTTAATGGCGAGCAACGTAGTTATCGTATATGTGTTAGGGTTAGCATTGTTTTACCACGATATATGCTTTGATCCATGCTATCCCTAGACGTCTAGCCGCCTTTACACCTATCTTAGGTGTAAGGGCGGCACCTTGCTTGATCCGTGTTTAGTAGATCCGATCTGTTATGATTGCTCCTTGTTCTTTAAGGATTAGTTTAATATCTGCATAGTTAGGCCTTGCAAACGGGTTGAAGGATCCAGTAGCACGTAGGGTGTAGTTTGCTAGCCCTAGATAAGATGTTCCGGGAATCAACTCCATGTTGGTTTTTAGGCCTTATCTAGGGCTGGCTTATTATCATCTTGCGTGGCTGCCAGGCTCAATCACGTGTAGGATGTTCCGATTATGCGGTGAAAACCCTAAATCGTCGTAGGTCGTTGACACGCGTACAGCACGCGACCGTTGGGAACCCCAAGTGGAAGGTGTGATGCGTACAGCAGTAAGTTTCCCTCAGTTAGAAACCAAGGTTTATCGAACCAGTAGGAGTCAAGAAGCACGTTGAAGGTTGATGGCGGCGAGATGTAGTGCGGCGCAACACCAGGGATTCCGGCGCCAACGTGGAACCTGCACAACACAAACCAAGTACTTTGCCCCAACGAAACAGCGAGGTTGTCAATCTCACCGGCTTGCTGTAACAAAGGATTAGATGTATAGTGTGGATGATGATTGTTTGCAGAAAACAGTAGAACAATATTGCAGTAGATTGTATTTCAGTATAGAGAATTGGACCGGGGTCCACAGTTCACTAGAGGTGTCTCTCCCATAAGATAAACAGCATGTTGGGTGAACAAATTACAGTTGGGCAATTGACAAATAGAGAGGGCATGACCATGCACATACATATTATGATGAGTATTGTGAGATTTAATTGGGCATTACGACAAAGTACATAGACCGCTATCCAGCATGCATCTATGCCTAAAAAGTCCACCTTCAGGTTATCATCCGAACCCCCTCCAGTATTAAGTTGCTAACAACAGACAATTGCATTAAGTATTGCGCGTAATGTAATCAGTAACTACATCCTCGAACATAGCACCAATGTTTTATCCCTAGTGGCAACAGCACATCCATAATCTTAGAGGTTTCTGTCACTCCCCCAGATTCACGGAGACATGAACCCACTATCGAGCATAAATACTCCCTCTTGGAGTTACTAGCATCAACTTGGCCAGAGCATCTTCTAATAACGGAGAGCATGCAAGATCATAAACAACACATAGACATAAATTGATAATCAACATAACTTAGTATTCTCTATTCATCGGATCCCAACAAACACAACATATAGAATTACAGATAGATGATCTTGATCATGTTCGGCAGCTCACAAGACCCGACAATTAAGCACAATGGGGAGAAGACAACCATCTAGCTACTGCTATGGACCCATAGTCCAGGGGTAGACTACTCACACATCACTCCGGAGGCGACCATGGCAGCGTAGAGTCCTCCGGGAGATGATTCCCCTCTCCGGCAGGGTGCCGGAGGCGATCTCCTGAATCTCCCGAGATGGGATTGGCGGCGGCGGCGTCTCTGGAAGGTTTTCCGTGTCGTGGCTCTCGGTACTGGGGGTTTCACGATGAAGGCTATTTGTAGGCGGAAGGGCAGGTCAAGGGGCGTCACGAGGGGCCCACACCACAGGTCGGCGCGACCAGGGCTTGGGCCGCGCCGCCCTGTGGTTTGGCCACCTCGTGGCCCCACTTCGTCTCCTCTTCGGTCTTCTGGAAGCTTCGTGGCAAAATAGGACCCTGGGCGTTGATTTCGTCCAATTCCGAGAATATTTCCTTACTAGGATTTCTGAAACCAAAAACAGCAGAAAACAGCAACTCGCACTTCGGCATCTTGTTAATAGGTTAGTTCCAGAAAATGCACGAATATGACATAAAGTGTGCATAAAACATGTAGATATCATCAATAATGTGGCATGGAACATAAGAAATTATCGATACGTCGGAGACGTATCAGCATCCCCAAGCTTAGTTCCTTCTCGTCCCGAGCAGGTAAACGATAAACAAAGATAATTTCTGGAGTGACATGCCATCATAACCTTGATCATACTATTGTAAAGCATATGTAGTGAATGCAGCGATCAAAACAATGTAAATGACATGAGTAAACAAGTGAATCATATAGCAAAGACTTTTCATGAATAGTACTTCAAGACAAGCATCAATAAGTCTTGCATAAGAGTTAACTCATAAAGCAATAATTCATAGTAAAAGCATTGAAGCAACACATAGGAAGATTAAGTTTCAGCGGTTGCTTTCAACTTGTAACATGTATATCTCATGGATATTGTCAACATAGAGTAATATAATAAGTGCAATATGCAAGTATGTAGGAATCAATGCACAGTTCACACAAGTGTTTGCTTCTTGAGATGGAGAGAGATAGGTGAACTGACTCAACATAAAAGTAAAAGAAAGGTCCTTCAAAGAGGAAAAGCATCGATTGCTATATTTGTGCTAGAGCTTTGATTTTGAAAACAAGAAACAATTTTGTCAACGGTAGTAATAAAGCATATATATCATGTAAATTATATCTTACAAGTTGCAAGCCTCATGCATAGTATACTAATAGTGCCCGCACCTTGTCCTAATTAGCTTGGACTACCGGGATCATCGCAATGCACATGTTTTAACCAAGTGTCACAAAGGGGTACCTCTATGCCGCCTGTACAAAGGTCTAAGGAGAAAGCTCGCATCGGATTTCTCGCTATTGATTATTCTCAACTTAGACATCCATACCGGGACAACATAGACAACAGATAATGGACTCCTCTTTCATGCATAAGCATGTAGCAACAATTAATTTTCTCATTTGAGATTGAGGATATTGTCCAAAACTAAAACTTCCACCATGGATCATGGCTTTAGTTAGCGGCCCAATGTTCTTCTCTAACAATATGCATGCTCTAACCATAAGGTGGTAGATCTCCCTTACTTCAGACAAGACGAACATGCATAGCAACTCACATGATATTCAACAAAGAGTAGTTGATGGCGTCCCCAGTGAACATGGTTATCGCACAACAAGCAACTTAATAAGAGATAAAGTGCATAAGTACATATTCAATACCACAATAGTTTTTAAGCTATTTGTCCCATGAGCTATATATTGTAAAGGTGGAGAATGGAAATTTAAAGGTAGCACTCAAGCAATTTACTTTGGAATGACGGAGAAATACCATGTAGTAGGTAGGTATGGTGGACACAAATGGCATAGTGGTTGGCTCAAGTATTTTGGATACATGAGAAGTATTCCCTCTCGATACAAGGTTTAGGCTAGCAAGGTTATTTGAAACAAACACAAGGATGAAGCGGTGCAGCAAAACTCACATAAAAGACATATTGAAAACATTATAAGACTCTACACCGTCTTCCTTGTTGTTCAAGCTCAATACTAGAAATTATCTAGACCTTAGAGAGACCAAATATGCAAACCAAATTTTAGCATGCTCTATGTATTTCTTCATTAATGGGTGCAAAGTATATGATGCAAGAGCTTAAACATGAGCACAATAATTGCCAAGTATCACATTATCCAAGACATTTTAGCAAATTACTACATGTATCATTTTCCAATTCCAACCATATAACAATTTAACGAAGAAGAAACTTCGCCATGAATATCATGAGTAAAGCCTAAGGACATACTTGTCCATATGCTACAGCGGAGCGTGTCTCTCTATCACACAAAGAATGCTAGGATCCATTTTATTCAAACAAAACAAAAAAACAAAAACAAACCGACGCTCCAAGCAAAGCACATAAGATGTGACGGAATAAAAATGTAGTTTCAGGGGAGGAACCTGATAATGTTGTCGATGAAGAAGGGGATGCCTTGGGCATCCCCAAGCTTAGACGCTTGAGTCTTCTTGATATATGCAGGGGTGAACCACCGGGGCATCCCCAAGCTTAGAGCTTTCACTCTCCTTGATCATGTTGTATCATCTCCCTCTCTTGATCCTTGAAAACTTCCTCCACACCAAACTCAAAACAACTCATTAGAGGGTTAGTGCACAATCAAAATATACATGTTCAGAGGTGACATAATCATTCTTAACACTTCTGGACATTGCACAAAGCTACTGAAAGTCAATGGAATCGAAATATCCATCGAGCATATGAAAACAGGCAATGCGAAATAAAAGGCAGAATCTGTCAAAACAGAACAGTTCGTAAAGACGAATTTTATTGAGGCACCATACTTGCTCAAATAAAAATGCTCAAATTTAATGAAAGTTGCGTACATATCTGAGGATCACTCACGTAAATTGGCATAATTTTCTGAGTTACCTACAGAGAATTTTGCCCAGATTCGTGACAGCAAAGAAATCTGTTTCTGCTCAGTAATCTAAATCTAGTATGAACCTTACTATCAACGACTTTACTTGGCACAACAATGCACAAAACTAAGATAAGGAGAGGTTGCTACAGTAGTAAACAACTTCCAAGACACAAAATAAAAACAAAGGTACTGTAGTAAAAACATGGGTTGTCTCCCATAAGCGCTTTTCTTTAACGCCTTTCAGCTAGGCGCAGAAAGTGTGTATCAAGTGTTATCAAGAGACGAAGTGTCAACATCATAATTTGTTCTAATAATAGAATCAAAAGGTAACTTCATTCTCTTTCTAGGGAAGTGTTCCATACCTTTCTTGAGAGGAAATTGATATTTTATATTACCTTCCTTCATATCAATGATAGCACCAACAGTTCGAAGAAAAAGTCTTCCCAATATAATGGGACAAGATGCATTGCATTCAATATCCAAGACAACAAAATCAACGGGGACAAGGTTATTGTTAACGGTAATGCGAACATTATCAACTTTCCCCAAAGGTTTCTTTGTAGAATGATCAGCAAGATTAACATCCAAATAACAATTTTTCAGCGGTGGCAAGTCAAGCATATTATAGATTTTCTTAGGCATAACAGAAATACTTGCACCAAGATCACATAAAGCATTACAATCAAAATCTTTGATCTTCATCTTAATGATGTGCTCCCAACCATCCTCTAGCTTTCTAGGGATAGAGGCTTCGCGCTCTAGTTTCTCTTCTCTAGCTTTTATGAGAGCATTTGTAATATGTTGCGTGAAAGCCAAATTTATAGCACTAGCATTAGGACTTTTAGCAAGTTTTTGCAAGAACTTTATAACTTTAGAGATGTGGCAATGATCAAAATTCAAACCATTATAATCTAAAGCAACGGGATCATCATCCCCAATGTTGGAAAAAAAATTCAGCAGTTTTATCACAGTAGCTTTAATAGCTTTTAGCGATTTGTGATTTCAGCGCTTTGCATTAGAAGTGGAAACATTGCTAACACAAATTCTTTTATTATTATTAGTAGGAGGTGCAGCAACTTGTGTAGCATTAGCATTACTAGTGGTGGTAATAGTCCAAACTTTAGCTATATTATCTTCTTTTACATTTTCTTCTCTTTCCCACCTAGCACGCAATTCGGCCATCAATCTTATATTCTCATTAATTCTAACTTGGATGGTATTTGCTGTAGTAACAATTTTATTATGATGATTTTCATTAGGCATAACTTTTGATTTCAAAAGATCAACATCAGCAGCAAGACTATCGACTTTAGAAGCAAGTATATCAACTTTCCCAAGCTTTTCTTCAACAAATTTGTTAAAAGCAGTTTGTGTACTAATAAATTCTTTAAGCATGGCTTCAAGTCCAGGGGTTGTGTTCCTACTATTGTTGTAAGAATTCCCATAAGAATTACCATAGCCGTTGCAATTATTATAAGGATATGGCCTATAGTTGTTACTAGAATTGTTCCGGTAAGCATTGTTGTTGAAATTATTATTTTTAATGTAGTTTACATCAACATGTTCTTCTTGAGCAACCAATGAAGCTAACGGAACATTATTAGGATCAACATTAGTCCTATCATTCACAAGCATAGACATAATAGCATCAATCTTATCACTCAAGGAAAAGGTTTCTTCGACAGAATTTACCTTCTTACCTTGTGGAGCTCTTTCCGTGTGCCATTCAGAGTAATTGATCATCATATTATCAAGAAGCTTTATTGCTTCACCAAGAGTAATGGACATAAAGGTACCTCCAGCAGCTGAATCCAATAGGTTCTGCGAAGAAAAATTCAGTCCTGCATAAAAGGTTTGGATGATCATCCAAGTAGTCAGTCCATGGGTTGGGCAATTTTTAACCAGAGATTTCATTCTTTCCCATGCTTGTGCAACATGCTCAGTATCCAATTGTTTAAAATTCATTATGCTACTCCTCAAAGATATAATTTTAGCAGGGGGATAATATCTACCAATAAAAGCATCCTTGCATTTAGTCCATGAATCAATACTATTCTTAGGCAGAGATAGCAACCAATCTTTAGCTCTTCCTCTTAATGAGAAAGGGAACAATTTTAATTTTATAATGTCACCATCTACATCTTTATATTTTTGCATTTCACATAGTTCAACAAAATTATTGAGATGGGCAGCAGCATCATCAGAACTAACACCAGAAAATTGCTCTCGCATAACAAGATTTAGTAAAGCAGGTTTAATTTCAAAGAATTCTGCTGTAGTAGCAGGTGGAGCAATAGGTGTGCATAAGAAATCATTATTATTTGTGGTTGTGAAGTCACACAACTTAGTATTTTCAGGAGTACCCATTTTAGCAACAGTAAATAAGGCAAACTAGATAAAGTAAATGCGAGTAACTAATTTTTTTGTGTTTTTGATATAGCAAACAAGATAGCAAATAAAGTAAAACTAGCAACTAATTTTTTTGTATTTTGATTTAGTGCAGCAAACAAAGTAGTAAATAAAACTAAGCAAGACAAAAACAAAGTAAAGAGATTGGGATGTGGAGACTCCCCTTGCAGCGTGTCTTGATCTCCCCGGCAACGGCGCCAGAAATTTAGGTTGACACGCGTACAGCACGCGACCGTTGGGAACCCCAAGTGGAAGGTGTGATTCGTACAGCAGTAAGTTTCCCTCAGTTAGAAACCAAGGTTTATCGAACCAGTAGGAGTCAAGAAGCACGTTGAAGGTTGATGGCGGCGAGATGTAGTGCGGCGCAACACCAGGGATTCCGGCGCCAACGTGGAACCTGCACAACACAAACCAAGTACTTTGCCCCAACGAAACAGCGAGGTTGTCAATCTCACCGGCTTGCTGTAACAAAGGATTAGATGTATAGTGTGGATGATGATTGTTTGCAGAAAACAGCAGAACAATATTGCAGTAGATTGTATTTCAGTATAGAGAATTGGACCGGGGTCCACAGTTCACTAGAGGTGTCTCTCCCATAAGATAAACAACATGTTGGGTGAACAAATTACAGTTGGGCAATTGACAAATAGAGAGGGCATGACCATGCACATACATATTATGATGAGTATTGTGAGATTTAATTGGGCATTACGACAAAGTACATAGACCGCTATCCAGCATGCATCTATGCCTAAAAAGTCCACCTTCAGGTTATCATCCGAACCCCCTCCAGTATTAAGTTGCTAACAACAGACAATTGCATTAAGTATTGCGCGTAATGTAATCAGTAACTACATCCTCGAACATAGCACCAATGTTTTATCCCTAGTGGCAACAGCACATCCATAATCTTAGAGGTTTCTGTCACTCCCTGCATTCACGGAGACATGAACCCACTATCGAGCATAAATACTCCCTCTTGGAGTTACTAGCATCAACTTGGCCAGAGCATCTACTAATAACGGAGAGCATGCAAGATCATAAACAACACATAGACATAAATTGATAATCAACATAACATAGTATTCTCTATTCATCGGATCCCAACAAACACAACATATAGAATTACAGATAGATGATCTTGATCATGTTCGGCAGCTCACAAGACCCGACAATTAAGCACAATGGGGAGAAGACAACCATCTAGCTACTGCTATGGACCCATAGTCCAGGGGTAGACTACTCACACATCACTCCGGAGGCGACCATGGCGGCGTAGAGTCCTCCGGGAGATGATTCCCCTCTCCGGCAGGGTGCCGGAGGCGATCTCCTGAATCCCCCGAGATGGGATTGGCGGCGGCGGCGTCTCTGGAAGGTTTTCCGTATCGTGGCTCTCGGTACTAGGGGTTTTGCGACGAAGGCTATTTGTAGGCGGAAGGGCAGGTCAAGGGGCGTCACGAGGGGCCCACACCACAGGTCGGCGCGGCCAGGGCTTGGGCCGCGCCGCCCTGTGGTTTGGCCACCTCGTGGCCCCACTTCGTCTCCTCTTCGGTCTTCTGGAAGCTTCGTGGCAAAATAGGACCCTGGGCGTTGATTTCGTCCAATTCCGAGAATATTTCCTTACTAGGATTTCTGAAACCAAAAACAGCAGAAAAAAAGAATCGGCACTTCGGCATCTTGTTAATAGGTTAGTTCCAGAAAATGCACGAATATGACATAAAGTGTGCATAAAACATGTAGATATCATCAATAATGTGGCATGGAACATAAGAAATTATCGATACGTCGGAGACGTATCAGTCGTTTTAGCTTTATGTCGATCAAGCAGGACCACCATGTGATCGTAGACCTCATACGAATCATGGGTGGATCGGCTCCTTGAGCCGATTCACAGGACAACCTGAGAGCCGATCGAGGCTCGTATTTAATGTTTACGTGTATGCCATGCAGGAAACTAAGCGAAGCAAATCATCACCTTCCTGACCAGGTATAGGTCAGGTGGCACGCCCTTGCACCAGCATCGGGACGTGCGTGCCGGAGCTTTGCGGGCCGTCGCTCGAGGGACCAGGGCCAGCCGCAGTTCTGGGAGCCTCCCGGCTCTACGTGTTGCCCATCGCTACTCGCCGGTGGGTTTCGGACGCCAACACATTCTGGCACGCCCGGTGGGACAGTCTTCAACGTCAACGGCATCATCATCCGCATCTGAGATGGCAGAAGATCCAGTCACGTACGAAGATCTGACTGAGGAGCTCAAGAAGAAGTATGACGATGTCAAAGCTATCTTCGAAGCCGACCTCATCTGCTCTTTCCAGAGGACCCGCTCACACGGCATCAGGTGGAAAGGGTTCTCACCTGAAGGCGCGCTCGATGGAGTGGATCTGTCTACCCCTTCAGAAGAACGCACCAGGTCTCTGCGTCAGGAGGTTAATCACATGGTAGCTCATTCGCTACACCGCCATTCTGAGAGCCTGGTGAATGCTTTGGAGCGTGTCGCGCTTCGGGTGATCCAGGAGATCATGAGACACCAGTACTCTCCGTCAGGACCTGCTCTAGGGACTCACCAAGGAGAGATACCACTCCAGACCCGACCACCGCTGCCGTTCGCGCTGGCAGCACCAGAAGTGCCGAGCTCACCGGCATTCATCGTCTACAAGATCGGTGGTGATCCTAGTGATTACCAGTTTTTGTATGAGGCGCCTAAGGAGATCCCGCACGGATACATGTGCACATATGTGCCAGACTGCGGTAACTGGGCACTCACGAACCAGACTGCAACAGCAGGGACTTCTGGAACAGCAGGAGGGGCTTCTGGATCAGATCTTGAGAAGCAGGCGTGGCTAGCTAAGTATGCCACTCCAACAAACCTTCAAAGCTCAACTCCTGCAGCTAGCTCAGATCTTGAGAAGCAAGCGTGGCTAGCTAAGTATGCCACTCCAGCGAATCTTCAGAGCTCGACTCCTGCAGCTAGCACCGCGGATCAGATCAGTACAATCTTGAGAGACCAGTTCGGCATGGTGCCGAAAAGGAGGGCAATCGGCTATTCCAAGCCGTACCCCAACGAGTACGATTTGATCCCACTACCACCCAAATATCGGCTCCCTGAATTCTCCAAATTTAGTGGGTCAGATGGCTCCAGTTCAATCGAGCATGTGAGCCGATATTTGGCGCAGTTGGGCACGATCTCAGCATCAGATGCACTACGCGTGAGGTTCTTCGCACAGTCCCTCACAGGATCGGCTTTCGGGTGGTACACCTCGCTGCCACCAGATTCAATCCGGACTTGGAAGCAGATGGAAGAGCAGTTCCACATGCAGTACCACTCAGAGGCTTCTGAGGCTGGCATTGCCGATCTAGCACAAGTACGACAGAAGCGCGGAGAAACAGTGTCAGAATACATCCAGCGCTTCAGGACCATCAGGAACCGATGCTATTCGGCTCGTTTGACTGAAAAAGAAGCAGTCGAGCTGGCGGTGGTGGGTCTTGCATCGCCGATCAAGGATATGGCTTCCCAAGCAGATTACGCTTCACTGGCGCATATGGTTCAGAAACTGTCATTATATGAACAGCGCCACCCAGAGTTGTACCAGGACAAGTTCAAGCGTGCGGTAGTCCTGGTTGAGACAGAGGAAGGTGAAGGCTCTGCAGGGGATCAAGAGGTAGCAGTGGCTGAATGGACTCGGGGGGCAAGCCCCGTGTCCTGCAATTGGGTTAAGCCACAAGGTCCTCCAAGGGGGTTTGACTTCGACGTAAGCAAAGCTGAGCAGATTTTCGACCTCTTGCTCAAGGAGAAGCAGCTAAAGTTACCCGAAGGCCACAAGTTCCCTACGGTGCAAGAGCTCAACGGCAAGCCATATTGCAAGTGGCATAACACGTTAACCCATACCACCAATGACTGCAGGGTGTGGCGTCAGCAGATCCAAATGGAGATAGAACAAGGACGTCTAATTTTCAGCCAGTACGCCATGAAAGTTGACACGCACCCCTTCCCCGCCGTTAACATGGTGGAGTACACTTACCCCGGAAGGTGCCAGCCAGGTTTCTCGTTCAGCATCAACATGGTCGGGCCTGTGCACCACCCTGGTAAGGACAGAGACGAGGGCGGCCGCTCTCGTGGCAAGGACAAGGAGGAAGCCGTTCCACGCGATCGGCTCCGAAACGATGGCAAGCGCTACATCACAGAGGGAGAAGTGAAGAATGTGCGATATCAGCGACCTCTCTCTGATCATCTCCTCAACAAATATGAGCGTCATTACGACCAACGCCGGCGATACAACGACGACGACGAAAGAGATCATCGGGCTAGCAGGGACGCCAGGAAAAATCGTCGGCATGATAGAGACGATGAAAGATATGAGCGCCGTGCCAAGGAAAAGTCAAGAGAGCAGGACGACGTGGACAGGCACTGGGACTGTCCCTTCTTCAAACACTGCTGGGATTCAGGAATGAGCCGATTGCCCACAATCGGCAACTGCCCAGAGTGTAGATAGAAGAAGAAGGGTACAGGAGACGTGTCAGTGTTCAAGCGTCTAGGACCTCTCCCATCTCGGAACAAGCAAGCTGAGTCCTCTCGGGTGGAAGATCTCGAGGAATTAGAAGACGAAGAAGAAGAAGAAGATAAATACCACCGTCCAAGGTGGTGCCCTGATGGACTCAGCCACTCCCAAAAACGTAGGGTTCAGCGACTACGTTGCTTGGAGGAAGCCGAAAGGTTATACCTGCATACGTTGAGGAAGGCGCGGCCTGATCTGGCCGCGAAAATTCAGCGAACCCTGGACAAGGAGGGTCGACCACAGAAGAAAGAGTGGCGCCCCAAACAGAAGAAAGCCGATGATGAGACATCGGCTGGCACAAACATGGTGTTCATCCTTCCAGCGTAGTTTTGTGCTCCTGGAACCGAAGAGGCACCTGTGGCACAACTTGACTGCAGCCCAAGGCCGGTTATCTTTGAGAAGCCACGAGAAAGAAGTTACAGACACCTGAAGGCCCTGTACTTACGAGGTTATATCAATGGGCAGCCTGTCAACAAGATGCTGGTTGACACCGGAGCGGCAGTCAACATCATGCCTTACTCCATGCTACGTCGTTTGGGACGCTCTAGCTCGGATCTGATCAAGACCAACGTCACATTGAGCGATTTCAACGGCCAAGCATCAGAAGCACAAGGTGTTCTGAACGTGGATCTGACCGTAGGAAGGAAGACCATCCCTACGACATTCTTCATTGTCGATAGCAAGAGCACCTACGCCGTCCTGCTAGGGAGAGATTGGATCCACGCCAACTGCTGCATTCCATCCACGATGCATCAATGCTTAATACAGTGGGATGGAGATAAAGTAGAGATCGTCCACGCAGATGACTCAGCCGAGATCTCAATGGCTGGCATGAACGTTTGGGAGACGGCAGGCCAAGAGCCACTCTCCGGCATCACTTTAGACGACTGTGAGCACATCGACGTGACAAAAAACGGGGTGAGGCTGGTCTTATCCACCGGCATGACCGTGTAACAAGAGCAAAGGCTATGAACGTACGTGGCAAGGCCGATCCCAGCGATCGGCCCCAAAAAATGAAAAGTGATGATCTTGTCTCAAGCATGCCACGTAGTCGTAGTGACGCACGAACAAGATGTAAACCTTCATTGAGCAATGCAATCAAAATGGGGGCCGATTCCAGCAATCGGCCCATATTATTATCCTCGCCATACGTTTTGCCTGTGTTCAGCGTCGATCTAACAGGTGACGGAAAGCTAGGGTATGGGTTTACATCGGCTGATGAGCTAGAAGAAGTCGACATTGGTCCTGGGGATAAGCCACGACCAACTTTCATCAGCAAAAAGTTAGATCCACACCTCAGGAGCCAGATGATAGCTCTGTTAAAAGAATACCCAGATTGCTTTGCGTGGGATTACACAGAGATGCCCGGGTTAGACAGGAGCATCATTGAGCATCGGCTCCCTCTCAAGAAAGGATTTCGGCCGTTCCAACAACGAGCACGTCAGATGAAGGCCGAAATTCTCGAAGAAGTCAAGAAGGAGATCGAGAAAATGTTAGCCGCCGGGTTCATCAGGCCATGCAGGTACGCTGAATGGATCTCCAGTATCGTACCTGTAGAGAAAAAGGACGGCCGATGGCGTGTGGCCATAGATTTCCGAGATCTCAACAGAGCCACTCCAAAGGATGAATATCCAATGCCTGTGGCAGAAACATTGATCAATGCAGCGGCTGGCCACAAGGTGTTAAGCTTCATGGATGGCAATGCCGGCTACAACCAAATCTTCATGGCTCCAGAAGATATACACAAGACTGCATTCAGGGTACCAGGATCGGTAGGCTTGTTTGAATATGTGGTCATGACTTTTGGGCCGAAGAATGCCGGTGCAACATACCAACGAGCCATGAATTACATTTTTCATGATCTGATCGGCAAGTTGGTGGAAATTTACATCGACGACGTGGTGGTTAAGTCTGTCTCCATGGAAGGACACTTGGATGATTTGCGACGCATCCTAGACCGAACTCGAAAATTCGGGCTGAGAATGAATCCAAAGAAGTGTGCCTTTGGTGTGACGGCCGGTCAGTTCCTAGGTTTTCTGGTTCATGAACGAGGAATTGAGATCGGCCTGAAAAGTCAGGAGGCAGTACATACCATGCAGCCGCCTACCACGAAGAAGGAACTCCAACGTCTTATCGGCAAGATCAACTTCGTCCGACGGTTCATCTCTAATCTGTCAGGACGAATCGAGCCGTTCATGGCGTTGGTGAAGATCAAATCGGATGACGAGTTTCACTGGGGGGCAGAATAGCAGCGAGCGTTTGACGAGATCAAGCGGTATCTGACAACGCCACCTGTGCTAGTTCCACCCCAGCAAGACATGCCGTTCTATATCTACTTATCAGTAGCTGACACGTCCATCGCTTCAGTGGTGGTGCAACTCTATGAGGGTGTTGAAAAGGTCGTGTTCTACCTCAGCCGGAGGATGTTGGATGCAGAGACAAGGTATCCTGAGGTCGAGAAGTTATGCCTCTGCCTGTTCTTCACCTGCACCAAGCTTCATCACATCCTTCTGACGGCAGAAATCATCATCATATGCAAGTCAGACGTTGTCAAGCACATGCTGTCGGCTCCTGTTTTGAAAGGCCGACTTGGTAAGTGGATGTTTGCGTTATCGGAATTCGATCTCCGGTATCAGCCTGCGAAAGCAGTTAAGGGACAAGCGTTGGTCGATCTCATAGCTGAATGGATCAATACTAATATAGCAGCACTATCTGTACGTGCATGGGCTATGTTCTTCGATGGATCGGCTTGTGACGATGGTTGTGACATCGGCATTCTGCTCGTGTCGCCTCGGGGGGCAACATATTCCTTTTCCATCAGGCTATCTACACCTTGCACCAACAATGTCGCTGAGTATGAGGCGATACGCAAGGGAATGGAGTTGCTTTTGGAAGCCGGGGCAGAAGCGGTGGAACTTTTTGGAGACTCGAAGTTGGTGATCTCCCAGCTCACGGATGAATACAAGTGCGAGAGTGAGTCGCTCTTCCCTTATTGGATGGAATGCCGCGAGCTGATAGCAAAATTTCGGTACATCAACTTCAATTGGGTCCCAAGATCTCAAAATACCGAGGCCAACGATCTCGCACAGATGGCGTCAGGTTACAAGGACATACCAGACGGGTTAGAAGTTCAGGTGCAGTTCCTGGAACAGGATGACTGGAGAGCCGATATCTTCAATTACTTGAAGGATTCGGCTCGGGGGGCACCTAAACGGATAAGGTACAAGGCCATGAAATATGTCCTTATAGGAGATGACATGTTCTACAGGACGTTGGAAGGGTTACTGCTCAAGTGCCTGGGACCAACTGAGTCTAATCGGCTCTTACACGAGGTGCATGAAGGCGCCTGTGGAACTCACCAATCGGCTCATAAGATGAAGTGGCTGATCAGGCGATCATGGTTTTATTGGCCTACCATGCTTGAGGACCGCTTCAACTACTACAAAGGGTGCCAAGCGTGTCAGATGTTCGGGAAGATTCAGACGGTACCCGCATCAGCAATGAATCCCATCATCAAACCTTGGCCATTTCGAGGTTGGGGCATGGATATGATCGGCAAAATCCATCCTGCGTCGAGCAAAGGCCACGAGTGGATTTTGGCTATCACGGATTACTTCACTAAATGGGTAGAGGCCGTCCCTATGAAGAAAGTAAAATCAGAAGATGTTATCAAATTTGTGAAAGAACATGTCATTCATAGGTTCGGGATTCCTCAAACCATCACGACCGATGGAGGTTCGGTCTTCATCTCTAAAGAATTCAGAAAGTTCTGCGATGACATGGGAATTAAGCTGATCCGATCATCTCCATACTATGCTCAAGCCAACGGGCAGGCTGAAGCGTCCAATCAGAGCCTGATCAAGCTGATTAAGAGGAAAATTGACGAGAACCCTAGGGTTTGGCATGAAACATTGTCAGAAGCTTTGTGGGCCTATCGCATGTCATGCCATGGAGCTATAAAAACTTCGCCATACCAGCTCGTCTATGGGCAGGAAGCCGTATTGCCTTGGGAAATTACGGCTGGATCGAGACGTGTCACGTTTCAGAATGATCTAACAGCTGAAGAATATGCAGCCCTGATGAGTGATACTATTGAGGATGCAACGGAACTTAGACTTTGGTCCTTGGAGAAGATTAAACAGAACAAAGCCAGGGTGGCTCGCGCATACAATAAGAAGGTGAGACCAAAGGAGTTTCAAGTTGGTGATCTAGTATGGGAAGCCGTGTTGCCATTAGGAACTTAGGATAAAGCATATGGCAAATGGTCTCCTAATTGGCACGGTCCATACAAAGTTGATCAGGTATTGAAGGGCAATGCATACATGCTCGAGCAGCTGGACGGTGTTAAATTCCCAGTAGCCGTCAATGGTCAACACCTCAAGAAATATTTCCCAAGCATGTGGGATGATGGACAGTGAAACATGGGGGCCGATGTATAAAATCGGCCAGTAAAAAAATATTTTATATGCAAATCACAGCCGATGCACAGACATCGAATTTAGGAATATGGATACCAGTACAGCCGATGCACAGATATCGACTTCAGAATAATAAAAAGCCGATACAGAGCCATCGACTCTAGAGGAATAAGCTCAATTGAGCAGGTTAACAGATCAGTTTCAGGCCAGAGACCATGGCATTTGAGTTGATTCTGCGCGTTTGAGATTGGAGGATGGCGTAGACACGGATTGGATCTGTTGGACCGTATGAATAGGCAACTGGTTTGGCCTTAAAGCGTGTTTATGGTACAAGCCGATGCCCTGCCATCGGCTCTTTGTGCATTGACTTCGTTTGACAATCGGCGAAATTGGCGAGAAGGCAAAATCAATAGAGGAATATTTTCTTCATTACTAAAGGGGATTTCTTACAAAGAAAGAGCCGATTGCTCAAGGGAGGAAGAACAAAAGAAAGGTCTATTGACCCAACTGCTACTACTACTAGACCTATACTAGTAGATCCTACTCTACGGGCCGTCGCTGCCCTCGTCGTCGCCGTCGGAGCTCTCGTCGGCGCTGCTGCCGGCGGGCTCCTCGTCGCTGCTCCAGTAGCCCTCATTGGGGGCTTCCTCCTCTTCATCGTCATCGTCGTCGTCGTCATCATCATCTGACCCGGCGCGGAAGCGCTTCGCCGGCGGGTAGTCCTCGAGGGAGTCGTCGTCGTCTTCTTCTTCCTCCTCCTCGGAGGAAGTGTAGTCGTCCCAGGAGAACGAGTCATCCTCGCTCTCCGGTTCCAGTTCCCCATCGGCAAGGAACTGGAGGTCTTCGTCTCCGCTGGTCAAGGACTTGTCGTCCTCTGACCAGACGGAGGAGTTGTGCTCCTCCTGGTCCCATTCGTCTGGGGCGCGCTGGTTGTGCGCCGCCGTTAGAACATACTCCGGCGTGGGCTCGTGGGAGGAGGAGGACGAAGAGGAGAAGGACTGGGAAGAAAGATCCGACGAGGCGGAGGAGGAAGAAGAGGAAGACATTGCTACAGGAGATGGGGAATTTTTGCGTGCCAATGGCTAGAGCAGAGCAAGGGGATGAAGAGGCAAACTGTTCGGCGCGGTTAAATAAAAGGAGTATGGTGGATTTAATGCCACAGCAGTTTCCGAGGAAGGGGTGCCAAAAGAAAAAAAAAACAACTGTCAAATCACGCGGAGAAGTTGAGAAGGCAAGGCATCATGATGAAGGATACTGCGGCGGTTTTGCCCTGCCACGACATGACCCAACGAGGAAAAAGCAGAGTGGTTTTGGAATTATCATTTCCAAAACCAGGGGGGCATGTGTTATCACCAGAATTTGACCGGATCAGAGGTGGGCCGTGATTAAAGATGGGCTTGAAGAATATACACGGGAGATATACATGAATCGGCCTTGTACACGAAGTTTGGGCTAGTTTGCCCGTGTATCTGTAAATATAGCAGGATACGTGTCGGTTAGGTAGAATTTGGCTCGTACACGGTTGGGATTATTCCCACGTTAGAAAGTCTACGGACTATAAATATGTATCTAGGGTTATTGAGAAAAACAACAATCACGTTCACAACAAACCAATCCAGGCGCATCGCCAACCCCTTGTTTCAAGGGTTTCTTCCGGGTAAGCATCATGCTGCCTAGATCGCATGGCGAGCAACGTAGTTATCGTAGATGTGTTAGGGTTAGCATTGTTTTACCACGATATATGCTTTGATCCATGCTATCCCTAGACGTCTAGCCGCCTTTACACCTATCTTAGGTGTAAGGGCGGCACCTTGCTTGATCCGTGTTTAGTAGATCCGATCTGTTATGATTGCTCCTTGTTCTTTAAGGATTAGTTTAATATCTGCATAGTTAGGCATTGCAAACGGGTTGAAGGATCCAGTAGCACGTAGGGTGTAGTTTGCTAGCCCTAGATAAGATGTTCCGGGAATCAACTCCATGTTGGTTTTTAGGCCTTATCTAGGGCTGGCTTATTATCATCTTGCGTGGCTGCCAGGCTCAATCACGTGTAGGATGTTCCGATTATGCGGTGAAAACCCTAAATCGTCGTAGGTCGTTTTAGCTTTATGTCGATCAAGCAGGACCACCATGTGATCGTAGACCTCATACGAATCATGGGTGGATCGGCTCCTTGAGCCGATTCACAGGACAACCTGAGAGCCGATCGAGGCTCGTATTTAATGTTTACGTGTATGCCATGCAGGAAACTAAGCGAAGCAAATCATCACCTTCCTGACCAGGTATAGGTTAGGTGGCACGCCCTTGCACCAGCATCGGGACGTGCGTGCCGGAGCTTTGCGGGCCGTCGCTCGAGGGACCAGGGCCAGCCGCAGTTCTGGGAGCCTCCCGGCTCTACGTGTTGCCCGTCGCTACTCGCCGGTGGGTTTCGGACGCCAACAGTCTCAAACGTATCTATAATTTCTTATGTTCCATGCTAGTTTTATGACAATACCTACATATTTTATTCATACTTTATATCATTTTGATGCATTTTCCGGCACTAACCTATTAACAAGATGCCGAAGCGCCAGTTCCTGTTTTCTGCTGTTTTTGGTTTCAGAAATCCTACACAGGAAATATTCTCGGAATTGGACGAAACAAAAGCCCACGGTCTTATTTTCCATGGAGTCTTCCAGAACACCGAAGAGGAGATGAAGAGGGGCCACGAGGCGGCCACAACATAGGGGGTGGGCCCCTCGGGCGTCCCCCGACTCTGCCCCTTCGCCTATATATTCTCTCCGTCGCGAAAACCCTAGTACTGAGAGCCACGATACGAGAAAAGTTACTGAGACGCCGCCGCCGTCAATCCCATCTCGGGGGATTCTGAAGATCACCTTCGGCACCCTGCCGGAGAGGGGAATCATCACCGGAGGGCTCTACATCACCATGCCCGCCTCCGGACTGATGCGTGAGTAGTTCATCCTTGGACTATGGGTCCATAGCAGTAGCTAGATGGTTGTCTTCTCCTATTGTGCTATCATGTTTAGATCTTGTGAGCTGCCTATGATGATCAAGATCATCTATTTGTAATGCTACATGTTGTGTTTGTTGGGATCCGATGAATATGGAATACTATGTCAAGTTGATTATCGATGTATCATATATGTGTTGTTTATGATCTTGCATGCTCTCCATTGCTAGTAGAGGCTCTGGCCAAGTTGATAGTTGTAACTCCAAGAGGGAGTATTTATGCTAGATAGTGGGTTCATGCCTCCATTGAATCTGGGAAAGTGACAGAAAGTTCTAAGGTTGTGGATGTGTGATACATCTCCGACGTATCGATAATTTCTTATGTTCCATGCCACATTATTGATGATATCTACATGTTTTATGCACACTTTATATCGTTTTTATGCGTTTTCCGGAACTAACCTATTGACGAGATGCCGAAGGGCCAGTTGCTATTTTCGGCTGTTTTTGGTTTCAGAAATCCTAGTAAGGAAATATTTTCGGAATCGGACGAAATCAACACCGAAGATCTTAAAATTCCCGGAAGCTTCCAGAGCACCGGAGAAAGGCCAGAGGGGAGCCAGGAGGGCCCCACCCCACAGGGCGGCGCGGCCAAGGGGGGGGGGGGGCGCCCCTAGTGTGTGGGCCCCCTGTGGCCCCTCCGACTCCGACTCTTCGCCTATTTAGTTGTCCCTGACCTAAAACCTCGACCACGTTCGACGAAACCAGAGAAAACCATCCAGAGCCGCCGCCATCGTGAAACTCCAATTCGGGGGACAGAAGTCTCTGTTCCGGCACGCCGCCGGGACGGGGAATTGCCCCCGGAGTCATCTCCACCGCCGTCTCCACCGCCATCTTCACCGCCATCGCTGTCTCCATGATGAGGAGGGAGTAATTCACCCCCGGGGCTGAGGGCTCCGCTGTAGCTATGTGGTTCATCTCTCTCTTTATGTGATCTAGTTGAATATCATCTATGTGCTACTCTAGTGATGTTATGAAAGTACTCTATTCCTCCTGCACGGTGTAATGACGACAGTGTGTGCATCGTGTAGTACTTGGCGTAGGCTATGATTGTAATCTCTTGTAGATTATGAAGTTAACTATTGCTATGATAGTATTGATGTGATCTATGCCTCCTTTCATAGTGTGACGGTAACAGTGTGCATGCTGTGTTAGTACTTGGTTTGGTTGTGTTGATCTATCTTGCATTCTAAGGTTATTTAAATATGAACATTGAATATTGTGGAGCTTGTTAACTCCGGCATTGAGGGTTCGTGTAATCCTACACAATTAGTGGTGTTCATCATCCAACAAGAGGGTGTAGAGTAGTCCTATTATGTGATCATTGTTGAGAGTGTCCACTAGTGAAAGCAGGATCCCTGGGCCTTGCTTCCAAGCATCGAATCTCCGTTTGTTTACTGTTTTGTTGCATGTCTACTCGCTGCCATATTTTATTCAGATTGCTATTACCACTCATACTCATCCATATTACTTGCATCTCACTATCTCTTCGCCGAACTAGTGCACCTATACATCTGACAAGTGTATTAGGTGTGTTGGGGACACAAGAGACTTCTTGCTTTGTGGTTGCAGGGTTGCTTGAGAGGGATATCTTTGACCTCTTCCTCCCTGAGATCGATAAACCTTGGGTGATCCACTTAAGGGAAATTTGCTGCTGTTCTACAACCCTCTGCTCTTGGAGGCCCAACACTGTCTACAAGAATAGAAGCTCCCGTAGACATCAAGCACTTTTCTGGCGCCGTTGCCGGGGAGAAAAGGTAAAAGGCACTCATACTCCGGTTCCAGGTAACTAAGTACTTTTATGGCGCCATTGTGTGTGTGCTCGAAGCTATTTCCTTTAGATCCTGCAATTGCATCTTTTTGTTTCTTGTTTTACACTAGTTTGGCATAATGGAATACAACTATGAGCTTTTTAATTTATTTCCTAAGTTAAGACATGAATTGTGTGATGCAAAAATTAAAGAACCTATGGAGCCTCAATTGCATGCTAGTAGCAATGTTATTAGTATGAACGCAATCACTGCTAATGCTATGGATAAGTCTAAGCTTGGGGAAGCTAGTTTTTGTGATCTTTTTAGTTTCCCATCTTTAGGGGAGAAAATTTGTTCTGATAATGCTTTATCTCCCATATGCGACAACTCTAATGATGCTTGTGATATTTTAAATCCACCTACTACAAGTACTGCTTTCAAGATACCCATGAAAATTATTGAACGTGTTATTGATAACCGCTATGAAGGGGATGGAACTGTCCATCCTGGAGATCATTTACTGTTTTTGCATGAATTATGCGGGTTATTCAAGTGTGCAGGTATCTCTATGGATGAAGTGAGGAAGAAGCTATTCTCTTTTTCTGTCTGCAAAGCGGCGCATTGGTATAAATTGTTGAAGAATAGTCATTCTCTTGGTTGGGAGGAAATTGTACCTCTCTTTTATTCTAAATTTTATCCTCCACATGAAGTGCATATTGATAGGAATTATATTTATAACTTTTATCCTCGTGATGGAGAGAGTATTTCTCAAGCGTGGGGGAGATTGAAGTCACTAATGCTCAAATGTCCCATTCATGAGCTCCCCCGTAATGTTATTATTAACAATTTTTATGCGAGGCTTTCAGGACAACACAAGGACTATCTGGATGCCTGTTTGGAGGGATCTTTCACAAGCAAGGAGGTTGAAGCTAGGTGGGATCTTCTTGATCGGATTGAGGAGAACGCTGAAGGATGGGAGAACAACAAAGGTAAAGAGTCAGGTATAAATTATGATTATGAATGCATTGAAGCTTTTATGGATACCGATAAATTTCGAGATATGAGTGCTACTTATGGTCTTGACTCTCAAGTTGCTGCAAATCTTTATAAAGACTTTGCTTCTCATTTTGAATTGCCTAAGAAGAATTTTGATAAGTATCATGAACCTTTTAAAGAGGCTTGCATGATGAATGAAATTGTTGTTAATGATTGCAATAAGCATGCTCAAACTCCTAAGAATGCTATTTCCTATAAGCATGTTAATTTTTGTGGAATGCATAGACCTTGTGGAATTAATAAAATCAAAGATGAATATTGTATCCATCATATTAATGAAAAAACTAGAAAGTGGTTTAGGGCTCTAGATGATCTTGGTAAAAAAGTGTGTGCCCCCTATCCTTTTATTTGTGAACTTTGCCATGGAGTGGGTCATTTTAATTTTCAATGCTCCTCCAATGATAATTTGAACCCCATGAGTGCTACAAATTGGTATTGTGATGATGAAATTACTCCTAATCAGCATGATGAACTTACTTTATTTTTGTGGTGTGAAGAGCTCTCAAGAAAAATCTCTTTGTTACATATGAGTGATCTTGATATTGATGATGTCCTGCATGGGTGTTTTTCTTATTGCATTGATAATAGCCATACAAATACTTACATACAAAATATTTTAGAAGATGACACCTTGCCAAAATATGATAGGACCGTTGTGTGTTTTGAACTAATTAATGAAAAGAAGGAATCCTCCCAAGTTTCTTCTATTGTTTCTGAAAGTAAATCAGGTTATGCGGACAAGCCACCCTTCAAGCCTCTTCCTCCTAAAGAAGGGAACGAGAAGAGGGAAGAGAAGAAGAAGAAGAAGAAGAAGAAGAAGAAGGGAACGAAGAAGAAGAAGAAGAAGAAGAAGAAGAAGAAGGAGAATAAAGAGAAAAAGGAAACGGCATATCCCCGCGTGAATGAGATAACGCTAGGTAACCGTAAGTATGTTGCTCCTAATGATTATTATGATAATGAATCTGAATACAATGATCTTCCTATGCCCTTTACATACATTAGTGATCATGATTTGAATGAGCACACTACCTTTGATATTGCAAATCTCTGGGAAACTAATTCTGAAAATGATGATAATAATTGCCATAGTATCAGTGCTATCCATGCTTCCTCCTATAATGATATAGAAAGCTCTAAGCTTGGGGAAGAGGTGTTTGAAAATCCTTTTGCTACTGATCATTATGTGTTTGATACATCTCCTTCTAATAACAATGATGGTATGGTCATAGATAAACCGACTGTGAAAGATAACTATTCTATTTCTTATGATGACACTGTGCCTCCGACCTTTGATGATTATTATAAAGAATGCTATGATATAGGTTATAACTATCCTTATGAAACTTGTCATAGTCATGATTGGATTACCAAAAACAATTCCCTTAATATGCAACTTGTTTACCATGTTCAAATTCTTGATAATAATCTTGCTCCAATTACTATTAATGAGAAGAACTCTTCTTATGCCAAAATTAATGATACTTCTATGCATATGAACCATGATAAGAATGTTTTAAGTGATGGGTATATTGTGGATTTCATTAATGATGCTACTGAAAGTTATTATGAGAGAGGGAAACATGGTTATAGGCATCTTAATAATATTAAGTTTCCCCTCTTTATGTTGAGAATCTTGAAGTTACTCATGTTTTATCCTCTTATGCTTGTCACTTTGTTCTTCATGAATTCATTTGTGTATAAGATTCCTTTGCATAGGAAGTGGGTTAGACTTAAATGTGTTTTGAATTTGCCTCTTGATGCTCTCTTTTTGCTTCAAATACTATTTCTTGCGAGTGCATCATTAAAACTGCTGAGCCCATCTTAATGGCTATAAAGAAAGAACTTCTTGGGAGATAACCCATGTGTTTATTTTGCTACAGTAATTTTGTTTTATATTTGTGTCTTGGAAGTTGTTACTACTGTAGCAACCTCTCCTTATCTTATTTTATTGCATTGTTGTGCCAAGTGAAGTCTTTGATAGTAAGGTTCATACTAGATTTGGATTACTGCGCAGAAACAGATTTCTTGCTGTCACGAATCTGGGCCTAATTCTCTGTAGGTAACTCAGAAAATTATGCCAATTTACGTGAGTGATCCTCAGATATGTACGCAACTTTCATTAAATTTGAGCATTTTCATTTGAGCAAGTCTGGTGTCTCAATAAAATTCGTCTTTACGGACTGTTCTGTTTTGACAGATTCTGCCTTTTATTTCGCATTACTTCTTTTGCTATGTTGGATGGATTTCTTTGTTCCATTGACTTCCAGTAGCTTTAGGCAATGTCCAGAAGTGTTAAGAATGATTGTGTCACCTCTGAACATGTGAATTTTTGATTATGCACTAACCCTCTAATGAGTTTGTTTCGAGTTTGGTGTGGAGGAAGTTTTCAAGGGTCAAGAGAGGAGGATGATACAATATGATCAAGGAGAGTGAAAGCTCTAAGCTTGGGGATGCCCCGGTGGTTCATCCCTGCATATTTCAAGAAGACTCAAGCATCTAAGCTTGGGGATGCCCAAGGCATCCCCTTCTTCATCGACAAATTATCAGGTTCCTTCTCTTGAAACTATATTTTTATTAGGCCACATCTTATGTACTTTGCTTGGAGCGTCTGTGTGCTTTCGTTTTTGTTTTTGTTTGAATAAATGCTTGTGTGGAAGAGAGACATGCTCCGCTGGTTCATATAAACACATGTGTTCTTAGCTTTACTTTTAATGTTCATGGCGAAGGTTGAAACTGCTTCGTTAAATTGTTGTATGGTTGGAAACGGGAAATGCTACATATGGTAATTGGTAGAATGTCTTGGATAATGTGATACTTGGAAATTGTTGTGCTCATGTTTAAGCTCTTGCATCATATACTTTGCACCTATTAATGAAGAAATACATAGAGCTTTCTAAAATTTGGTTTGCATAATTGGTCTCTCTAAGGTCTAGATAATTTCTAGTAAAGAGTTTGAACAACAAGGAAGATGGTGTAGAGTCTTATAATGTTTACAATATGTCTTTTATGTGAGTTTTGCTGTACCGCTTCTTACTTGTGTTTGTTTCAAATAACCTTGCTAGCCTAAGCCTTGTATCGAGAGGGAATACTTCTCATGCATCCAAAATCCTTGAGCCAAACACTATGCCATTTGTGTCCACCATACCTACCTACTACATGGTATTTCTCCGCCATTCCAAAGTAAATTGCTTGAGTGCTACCTTTAAATTTCTATCCTCTACCTTTGCAATATATAGCTCATGGGACAAATAGCCTAAAAACTATTGTGGTATTGAATATGTACTTATGCACTTTATCTCTTATTAAGTTGCTTGTTGTGCGATAACCATGTTCCTGGGGACGCCATCAACTACTCTTTGTTGAATATCATGTGAGTTGCTATGCATGTCCGTCTTGTCTGAAGTAAGGGAGATTTACCGCTAGAATGGTTAGAGCATGCATAATGTTAGAGAAGAACATTGGGCCGCTAACTAAAGCCATGATCCATGGTGGAAGTTTCAGTTTTGGAAAAATATCCTCAATCTCATATGAGAAAATTAACTGTTGTTGAATGCTTATGCATAAAAGAGGAGTCCATTATCTGTTGTCTATGTTGTCCCGGTATGGATGTCTAAGTTGAGAATAATCAATAGCGAGAAATCCAATGCGAGCTTTCTCCTTAGACCTTTGTACAGGCGGCATAGAGGTACCCCTTTGTGACACTTGGTTAAAACATATGCATTGCGATGATAATCCAGGTAATCAGAGCTAATTAGGACAAGGTGCGGGCACTATTAGTATACTATGCATGAGGCTTGCAACTTGTAGGATATAATTTACATGATGCATATGCTTTATTACTACCGTTGACAAAATTGTTTCTTGTTTTCAAAACCGAAGCTCTAGCACAAATATAGCAATCGATGCTTCCCTCTGCGAAGGGCCATTCTTTTCCTTTTATGTTGAGTCAGTTCACCTATTTCTCTCCATCTCAAGAAGAAAACACTTGTGTGAACTGTGCATTGATTCCTACATACTTGCATATTGCACTTGTTATATTACTCTACATTGACAACTATCCATGAGATATACATGTTATAAGTTGAAAGCAACCGCTGAAACTTAATCTTCCTTTGTGTTGCTTCAATACCTTTACTTTGAATTATTGCTTTATGAGTTAACTCTTATGCAAGACTTATTGATGCTTGTCTTGAAGTACTATTCATGAAAAGTCTTTGCTATATGATTCATTTGTTTACTCATGTCATTTACCATTGTTTTGATCGCTGCATTCATTACATGTGCTTGCAATAGTATGATCAAGGTTATGATGGCATGTCACTCCAGAAATTATCTTTGTTATCGTTTACCTGCTCGGGACGAGCAGGAACTAAGCTTGGGGATGCTGATACGTCTCCGACGTATCGATAATTTCTTATGTTCCATGCCACATTATTGATGATATCTACATGTTTTATGCACACTTTATATCGTTTTTATGCGTTTTCCGGAACTAACCTATTGACGAGATGCCGAAGGGCCAGTTGCTGTTTTCTGCTGTTTTTGGTTTCAGAAATCCTAGTAAGGAAATATTTTCGGAATCGGACGAAATCAACACCGAAGATCTTAAAATTCCCGGAAGCTTCCAGAGCACCGGAGAAAGGCCAGAGGGGAGCCAGGAGGGCCCCACCCCACAGGGCGGCGCGGCCAAGGGGGGGCCGCGCCCCCCTAGTGTGTGGGCCCCCTGTGGCCCCTCCGACTCCGACTCTTCGCCTATTTAGTCGTCCCTGACCTAAAACCTCGACCCCGTTCGACGAAACCAGAGAAAACCATCCAGAGCCGCCGCCATCGCGAAACTCCAATTCGGGGGATAGAAGTCTCTGTTCCGGCACGGCGCCGGGACGAGGAATTGCCCCCCGGAGTCATCTCCACCGCCGTCTCCACCGCCATCTTCACCGCCATCGCTGTCTCCATGATGAGGAGGGAGTAATTCACCCCCGGGGCTGAGCGCTCCGCTGTAGCTATGTGGTTCATCTCTCTCTTTATGTGATCTAGTTTAATATCATCTATGTGCTACTCTAGTGATGTTATTAAAGTACTCTATTCCTCCTGCACGGTGTAATGATGATAGTGTGTGCATCGTGTAGTACTTGGCGTAGGCTATGATTGTAATCACTTGTAGATTATGAAGTTAACTATTGCTATGATAGTATTGATGTGATCTATGCCTCCTTTCATAGTGTGACGGTAACAGTGTGCATGCTGTGTTAGTACTTGGTTTGGTTGTGTTGATCTATCTTGCACTCTAAGGTTATTTAAATATGAACATTGAATATTGTGGAGCTTGTTAACTCCGGCATTGAGGGTTCGTGTAATCCTACACAATTAGTGGTGTTCATCATCCAACAAGAGGGTGTAGAGTAGTCCTATTATGTGATCATTGTTGAGAGTGTCCACTAGTGAAAGCAGGATCCCTGGGCCTTGCTTCCAAGCATCGAATCTCCGTTTGTTTACTGTTTTGTTGCATGTCTACTCGCTGCAATATTTTATTCAGATTGCTATTACCACTCATACTCATCCATATTACTTGCATCTCACTATCTCTTCGCCGAACTAGTGCACCTATACATCTGACAAGTGTATTAGGTGTGTTGGGGACACAAGAGACTTCTTGCTTTGTGGTTGCAGGGTTGCTTGAGAGGGATATCTTTGACCTCTTCCTCCCTGAGATCGATAAACCTTGGGTGATCCACTTAAGGGAAATTTGCTGCTGTTCTACAACCCTCTGCTCTTGGAGGCCCAACACTGTCTACAAGAATAGAAGCTGCCGTAGACATCAATGTGTTGTTACCACTAGGGATAAAACATCAATGCTTTGTCTCAGTATATTTGTATTGTTTACATTACGCACAGTACTTAATGCAATTGTCTTTTGTTTGCAACTTAATACTGGAAGGGGTGCGGATGCAAACCCGAAGGTGGACTTTTTAGGCATAGATGCATGCTGGATAGCGGTCTATGTTCTTTGTCGTAATGCCCTAAGTAAATCTCATAGTAGTCATCATGATATGTATGTGCATTGTTATGCCCTCTCTATTTGTCAATTGCCCAACTGTAATTTGTTCACCCAACATGTTATTTATCTTATTGGAGAGACACCACTACTGAACTGTGGACCCCGGTCCATTCTTTTACATCTGAAATAAACCTACTGCAATCATTGTTCTCTGTTGTTCTTTGCAAGCAAACATCATTCCACACCATACGTTTAATCCTTTGTTTACAGCAAGCCGATGAGATTGACAACCTCACTGTTAAGTTGGGGCAAAGTATTTTGATTGTGTTGTGCAGGTTCCACGTTGGCGCCGAAATCCCTGGTGTTGGGCCGCACTACACTCCGTCACCAACAACCTTCACGTGGCCTTCATCTTCTACTGGTTCGATAAACCTTGGTTTCTTATTGAGGGAAAACTTGCTGATGTACGCATCATACCTTCCTCTTGGGGTTCCCAACGGACGTGTGCTTTACCGTCACAAGGAGCTACCTCTGGCACCGTTGCAAGCCAACGCCCGCACCAGCAGCAACCTTTTTTCTGGCGCCGTTGCCGGGGAGATCAAGACACGCTGCAAGGGGAGTCTCTCACACCCAATCTCTTTACTTTGTTTATTGTCTTGCTTTATTTTATTTTCTATCTTGTTTGCTTTCTTTATATCAAAAACACACAAAAAATTAGTTACTTGTTTTACTTTATTTAATTCGGTTTGCTTTACTTATTTTTATTATTGTTAAAATGAATACTCCTGAGAACACTAAGTTGTGTGACTTCACTAGCACCAATAATAATGATTTCATATGCACCCCTATTACTCCACCTGCTACTACAGCAGAATTTTATGAAATTAAACCTGCTTTACTAAATCTTGTTACGAGAGAGCAATTTTCTGGTGTTAATACTGATGATGCTGCTGCCCATCTTAATAATTTCGTTGAACTTTGTGAAATGCAAAAATATAAGGATGTAGATGGGGACATTATAAAACTGAAATTGTTTCCTTTATCCTTAAGAGGAAGAGCTAAAAATTGGTTGCTATATTTGCCTAAGAATAGTATTGATTCATGGACTAAATGTAAAGATGCTTTCATTGGAAGACATTATCCTCCTGCTAAAATTATATCTTTGAGAAGTAGCATTATGAATTTTAAGCAATTGGATAATGAACATGTTGCCCAAGCATGGAAAAGAATGAAATCTTTGGTAAAGAATTGCCCTACCCATGGACTAACTACTTGGATGATCATCCAAACCTTTTATGGACTATTACTACCACTAGTAATGTTGATGCTTCACATGTTGCTAAACCTCCTACTATCAATGGTAAAATAATTGGTGTTGGCAATGTTTCTACTTCTAATACAAAGAATGCAAAATTGCCTAAAACTGCTGAAACTGTTTGTGATAAAAGTGCTGAAATTTTTCAGAGTATTGGGGACAATGATCCCATTGCTTTAGATCATAATGGTTTTGATTTTGATAATTGTCATATCTCTGAAGTTATTAAGTTCTTGCAAAAACTAGCTAGAAGTTCTAATGCTAGTGCTATAAATTTGGCCTTTACAAAATATATTACAAATGCTCTCATTAAAGCTAGAGAAGAGGAATTAAAACTTGAAACTTCTATTCCTAGGAAGTTAGAAGATGGTTGGGAGCCCATCATTAAAATGAAGGTCAATGATTTTGATTGTAATGCTTTATGTGATCTTGGTGCAAGTATTTCTGTTATGCCTAAGAAACTCTATGATATGCTTGACTTGCCACCTTTGAAATATTGTTATTTGGATGTTAATCTTGCTGATAATTCTATAAAGAAACCTTTGGGGAGGATTGATAATGTTCACATTACGGTTAATAATAACCTTGTCCCGTTGATTTTGTTGTTTTGGATATTGAATGCAATGCATCTTGTCCTTTTATTTTGGGAAAACCCTTTCTTCGAACTGCTGGTGCTCTTATTGATATGAAAGAACGAAATATTAAATATCAATTTGCTCTTAAGAAAGGTATGGAACAATTCCCTAGAAAGAGAATGAAGTTGCATTTTGATTCTATTATTAGAACAAATTATGATGTTGATGCTTTATCTCTTGATGTTACTTGATTTCCACTTTCTGCGCCTAGCTGAAAGGTGTTAAAGAAAAGCGCTTATGGGAAACAACCCATTATTTTACTACAGCAATTTTTGTTTTATATTTGATTCAAGGTGCTTGTTACTACTGTAACAATACCTTTGTATCTTTACTTTATTGCATTGCTGTGCCAAGTAAAGTCTTTGATAGAGAGTTGATACTAGATTTGGATTTTTGCGCAGAAACAGATTTTTAGCTGTCACGAATTTGAGCTGTTCTCTATGTAGGAGAATCTAAATATTCTGTAAAAATTCATGAGTAATCCTCAGATATGTACGCAACTTTCATTAAATTTGAGCTTCTTCATCTGAGCATGTTAAGTGCCTCGAAAAAATTCGTCTTTACATACTGTTCGATTTTGACAGATTCTGCCTTTTATTTCACATTGCTTCCTTTACTGTGTTTGAGTGGATTTCTTTGCTCCATTAAATTTCAGTAGCCTTGGGTAATGTCCAGAAGTGTTGGGAATGATTGTATCCTCGCTGAACATGTGAATTTTTGATTATGCACTAACCATCTAATGAGATTGTTTTGAGTCTGGTGTGAAGGATGTTTTCAAGGATCAAGAGAGGAGGATGATATAATATGATCAAGAAGAGTGAAAAGTCTAAGCTTGGGGATGCCCCCGTGGTTCATCCCTGCATATTTCAAGAAGACTCAAGCGTCTAAGCTTGGGAATGCCCAAGGCATCCCCTTCTTCATCAACCACTTATCAGGTCACCTTTAGTGAAACTATATTTTTATTCCGTCACATCTTATGTGCTTTACTTGGAGCGTCTGTGTGCTTTTATTTTTGTTTATGTTTGAATAAATTCGGATCCTAGCATTCCTTGTGTGGGAGAAAGACACGCTCCGCTGTTTCATATGAACACTGGTGTTCTTAGTTTTACTTTTAATGTTCATGGCGAAAGTTGAAAGCCGCTTCATTGCTATTTGGTTGGAAACAGAAAATGCTTCATGTGGTAACTGGTATATTGTCTTGAATAATTTTATACTTGGCAATTGTTTTTGAGATCTCAAGTAGATCATGTTTAAGCTCTTGCATCATGTGGTTTAAATCTATTAGTGGAGAACAACCGTAGAGCTTGTTGAAATTTGGTTTGCATGATTGGTCTCTCTAAATTCTAGATATTTTCTGGTAAAAGTGTTTGAACAACAAGGAAGACAGTGTAGAGTATTATAATGCTTGCAATATGTTCTTATGTAAGTTTTGCTGTACCGGTTCATACTTGTGTTTGCTTCAAACAACCTTGCTAGCCAAAGCCTTGTACTGAGAGGGAATGCTTCTCGTGCATCCAAAACCTTGAGCCAAAACCTATGCCATTTGTGTCCACCATAACTACCTACTATGTGGTATTTTTCTGTCATTCCAAAGTAAATTGCTTGCATGCTACCTTTACAAAAATTCATTCCTTGTCTTTGCAATACATAGCTCGTGTGAAAGTAGCCTAAAATCTATTGTAGTAATGAATATGTCGCTTATATATCTTAGTTATTATAGGTTGCTTGTTGAGCGGTAACCATGTTTCTGGGCACGCCACCAACCTGTCACACCTTTGTTGAATATCATGTGAGTTTCAATGCATGTTCGTCTTGTCTGAAGTAAGAGAGATTTGCCATGAGTTAAATGGTTTGAGTATGCATATTGTTAGAGAAGAACTTTGGGCCACCAACCAAAGCCATGTATCATGGTGGAAGTTTCAGCTTGGACATTAATCCTCAAATCTCTTCTGAGAATATTATCTGTTGTTGAATGCTTAAAGCATAAAAGAGGAGTCCATTATCTGTTTTCTATGTTGTCCCGGTATGGATGTCCTCAAGTTGAGATCTATCAAAATTGAGAGATCAAATGCGATCTATCTCCTTGGACCTTTGTACAGGTGGCATAGAGGTACCCCTTTGTGACACTTGGTTGAAACATATGTAATGCAATGATAATCCATGGAAATCCGAGCTAATTAGGACAAGGAGCGGGCACTATTAGTATTCGATGCATGAGGCTTGCAACTTATAGGAGGTTTTATGCATAACACATTTGAATTATTACTACCGTTGACAAAATTGTTTCCATGTTTTCAAAATAAAAAGCTCTAGCACATGAGTAATCCCTGCTTCCCTCTGCGAAGGGCCTTTCTTTTACTTTATGTTGAGTCAGTTTACCTACTTCTTTCTATCTTAGAAGCAAACACTTGTGTCAACTGTGTGCATTGATTCTTACATACTTGCTTATTTGCACTCATCATATTACTTTGTGTTGACAATTATTCATGAGATATACATGTTGAAAGTGGAAAGCAACTGCTGAAACTTAAATCTTCCTTTGTGTTGCTTCAAAACCTTCTATTAAGAATCTATTGCTTTATGAGTTAACTCTTATGCAAGACTTGTTGATGCATGTCTTGAAAGTACTATTCATGAAAAGTCTTTGCTATATGATTCAATTGTTTAGTCATTATCTATTTGTTAACAAACTATAGAACATTGCTTTGAATCACTTCATTCATCTCATATGCTTTACAATAGTATTGATCAAGATCATGTTGGTAGCATGTCACTTCAGAAATTATCCTTTTTATCGTTTACCTACTCGAGGGCGAGTAGGAACTAAGCTTGGGGATGCTTGATACATTTCAAACGTATCTATAATTTCTTATGTTCCATGCTAGTTTTATGACAATACCTACATGTTTTATTCATACTTTATATCATTTTGATGCATTTTCCGGCACTAACCTATTAACAAGATGCCGAAGCGCCAGTTCCTGTTTTCTGCTATTTTTGGTTTCAGAAATCCTACACAGGAAATATTCTCGGAATTGGACGAAATAAAAGCCCACGGTATTATTTTCCACGGAGTCTTCCAGAACACCGAAGAGGAGACGAAGAGGGGCCACGAGGCGGCCACACCATAGGGGGGCGCGGCCCCACCCCTGGTCGCGCCGCCATATGGGGTGGGCCCCTCGGGCGTCCCCCGACTCTGCCCCTTCGCCTATATATTCTCTCCGTCACGAAAACCCTAGTACCGAGAGCCACGATACGAGAAAAGTTACCGAGACGCCGCTGCCGTCAATCCCATCTCGGGGGATTCTGAAGATCACCTTCGGCACCCTGCCGGAGAGGGGAATCATCACCGGAGGGCTCTACATCACCATGCCCGCCTCCGGACTGATGCGTGAGTAGTTCATCCTTGGACTATGGGTCCATAGCAGTAGCTAGATGGTTGTCTTCTCCTATTCTGCTATCATGTTCAGATCTTGTGAGCTGCCTATCATGATCAAGATCATCTATTTGTAATGCTACATGTTGTGTTTGTTGAGATCCGATGAATATGGAATACTATGTCAAGTTGATTATCGATCTATCATATATGTGTTGTTTATGATCTTGCATGCTCTCCGTTGATAGTAGAGGCTCTGGCCAAGTTGATACTTGTAACTCCAAGAGGGAGTATTTATGCTAGATAGTGGGTTCATGCCTCCATTGAATCTGGGATAGTGACAGAAAGTTCTAAGGTTGTGGATGTGCTGTTGCCACTAGGGATAAAACATCAATGCTTTGTCTCAGGATATTTGTATTGTTTACATTACGCACAGTACTTAATGCAATTGTCTGTTGTTTGCAACTTAATACTGGAAGGGGTGCGGATGCTAACCCGAAGGTGGACTTTTTAGGCATAGATGCATGCTGGATAGCGGTCTATGTTGTTTGTCGTAATGCCCTAAGTAAATCTCATAGTAGTCATCATGATATGTATGTGCATTGTTATGCCCTCTGTATTTGTCAATTGCTCAACTGTAATTTGTTCACTCAACATGTTATTTATCTTATTGGAGAGACACCACTAGGGAACTGTGGACCCCGGTCCATTCTTTTACATCTGAAATACAACCTACTGCAATCATTGTTCTCCGTTGTTCTTTGCAAGCAAACATCATTATCCACACCATACGTTTAATCCTTTGTTTACAACAAGCCGGTGAGATTGACAACCTCACTGTTAAGTTGGGGCAAAGTATTTTTATTATGTTGTGCAGGTTCCACTTTGGCGCCGGAATCCCTGGTGTTGCGCCGCACTACACTCCGTCACCAACAACCTTCACGTGGCCTTCATCTCCTACTGGTTCGATAAACCTTGGTTTCTTACTGAGGTAAAACTTGCTGTTGTACGCATCATACCTTCCTCTTGGGGTTCCCAACAGACGTGTGCTTTACCATCACAAGGAGCTACCTCCGGCACCATTGCAAGCCAACGCCCACGTCAGCAGCACACCCCAAACCCTAAAAGGGGTGGCCGGCTGGACCACCAAGGGCCCATGCGCCCCCCTAACACAAAACCCTAGCCGCACCAAAAAAGCCCATGTGGGGGGTCGATTGGCCCCTTAATGGGCTCCCCCGGGGAGAAGCCCATTTAAGGTGGGCTCCACCTTTTTAATTAAATGAATGCATATATTTAATATTATTTCACTTATTTAATATATAATACATATTATTTAATTCGCGATGATCCGAGACACCTCTCGTATCACTCCGAACATCCTTCTGTTTCTCCCGGAACCCTTTCCGGTTCTCTCTTCTCTATTCTCCGGTATTTCCAATGAATCCAAAAAATTCTTTAGTTTTTTTTGAACCCTTAAGTGTGTTTCCCTACGGTTCGATATTGATGCAGACATGATCGAGACACTCTCCGATCAATGATCACCAGGGTGTTTTGGAGAACAATAATGACCCCCGTGTATTCTACGATGATGTGATCGTCGTTTGAACCATTACGTTGTATCCCATTACCTTTGTTACTTTGATACCGACACTTTTTGCAGACTTGATCATCGGTATGACGATACCTAGCTAGTTCGATCTCGTTACCGACAAGGCTATTCTACTCATTCTGTTCGATTCTATCCTCATGACCTAGTCATGTGTTGAAACTTGGATATAATCTCACAAAGTGGGCCCAGAGTATCTTCCGTCACACGGATGAACAAATCCCGCTCTTGATTCATACGCCTCAACCCATCCCATTAGATACCTAGATACACCTTTATGATCATCCTGTTACGGTGTGACGGTTGATGCAGTCAAAGTAGCCTCTGGTGATAGTGATTAGATATGATCTCACGGTCTAATGATTAGGTTACTACGCTTTCAGGAACATCGTAACGTTGAACTTGATATGACTTTTATCGCGGGAAACCTCGATTGATCTCAATGAACTAGTTTGAGAATGCTCACTAGGGACCCTATTATTTGTGCCACCCATGCAAGCCAAGGGGAGCCCACGCCCGTAATCCAAACGTTTTTTTACATTTAAAACCTTTGTATTTTAAACCCGAAACCATCGACTCTCGATCAATCGTTCGCATCTTCCCCATCCAGCGCTTGCGCCCTCGGGTCGGCGGCCTCCCGCGCTTTGCTCCAGGGGCCTCCTTCTGCCCTAGTGCCGCCGACCTCCGTCGAGGTCGCCTCTCGTCGCCAGCCTCCCTCGAGCTCGCCTAGCGCTGCCAGCCTCTGTTGAGCTCGCCTCTCATCGCCAGCCTCCCTCAAGCTTGCCTACCACCGCCAGACTCACTCGAGTTCTCCTCTCGCTGCCGTTCTCCACTCGCATCTTGCACCCATGGGTCCGCCTCAACGAGGGTGGCGCCGCCGAGTGATGGATGTGAAATACGCCATATTTTCTCGCGTTTAAACCCTTATCTAAGTCAAGAAATTGACTAAGTTTACCTTTCAACTTGCCATTAATGCCTAATCAATGCAAAGATGTGCGATCTCTTCTATTTTTGGATATTGTGCAGGAAATCACGTCATAATGGAAAATGGACCTGCAATTACTGAAGAAAATCACGTCAGGAACATGGCAACTTGACTACCCTGGCCAATTTCCATCATTGAACACAACCCCTTAAAAGTAAACTAGATAGGCCCGGTAAACTGAAGATAAAATACGCTAGCAAATCTTGTAGACGTTCCCTTCACACCATTTTGTAGTGCTTCACAAGGTTCGATTAAACCTAGGTTTTCTAGGGAAAAAACTTATCATACTACAATCCGTAATCCGGATCAAAGGTATCACCGAGCCAGTATCTCTTTCCTCCCTGGCGGCTGCGTCTGCAACCTTCTCCCGCTGGTCACTCCGTCGAGCTCTCCTCTCGTCGTCGGTGTCTGGACACCTCCTGCGCCCATGCGTCCGCCTCAAGGAGGTTGGCGCCGCCGGGCAAGCTTCTCCTCCCACCCTGTAGCGGCCTGCACCCTGCAACCGTCTCCCGCCGGCCTCCTTCTCGATGAGAAGGCATGGACGCAAGGTCGATGGCAAGGGACGGTCCGGCAGGGGGTAGTGAGTGTTGCTGGATAAGGTAAGTTAAATCCATAAGAAAGTAGAAAGTCCTAATAATTCTTGTGGTTAGGAGAAGTAGAGAGTCCTAATATATCCAGAAGAATGAAAACACACACTTTGGACTTGTTTCAGTTCTGCAAGAGATGTGCAGCAGCAATATTCATCTTTCTGAATAGTTGTGAGTTGCATGTGCATGAATTTTCTGTCTTGTGGATTGGGAAATTTGCAGCAGCAACTTCCTTATTTCGTCTTCTGTCTGCGTCAACTCGTAAGGGACAGAGGTTGACCGGGACTTGGAACACTCCATTGTTTCTTGTGTTTGTGTTACTTCTGTGAGTAGGAATATATATACACGGAGCATTAGTTGATCGGTAATGAACAGAAAATTCAGTTTAAGGATTGAGATGATCGACCTAGTTTATCCTAATTATGTAGTCAAAATTTTACAGAGAGTTTGATTTTAAATAAAGCTAAAAAAGGAAACTAATGGTGAAGGGAGTATGTTAGGTATGGTTATTGTTTGGTAACACTACATATCGGTGTCTGATACGAGCGAATTGTCGGACCTCCCCGTTGCCGTTCATCTCTGCCTTCCATCCCACGGCTCGCGTACGACTTGCTTCATGGAAGAAAAAAAATGGCCCCGTTATCGTCGCACAATGCCCGCCTGCATCCTTAAACTCCGCTACCAGTTACGTGTCGCTCGTCTTTTCCCCCAAATCGATATGCTGTGCTACGCCGTTGAGCTCGCCGAGCCCTCCGATCGCATCCGAAACTTATCTCCTCTACCTAGATCGAGATCTTTGCCGGCGCGCTATGCCGTTCTGTCGCAAGGAGTCGCCTGGATCTACCCTCAGAACGAGCGAGCCGCCGAATCCAACGACGGAGGTTGTCCGGGCTAGTACCTCACGAGCACCACGGCGGCGCTTCCACATCAATGTAGCCCTGGTATGTTGTGGATCCCGTCAATCTAGACTCTCCAAATTCCTATCTCTACATGACTACATCACTGTTGAGCGCCACGGCGGCGGCTCTGCGTTAACTGCACCACGCACACATATCATCACCAAGCAGGGCCAGCATAGCGACGAGGCCACGAGCGTGCCACCAAACGCAGCTTCTCGCCGACACCCCTTCCCTTGCACTGCCTCCCCGCCCTGCTTGGCTTGCTAGTTGTGGCTCCTCGCGCCCCTCTCCTCATTGTGGTGTTTCCATTGGCTGCACTTAATAAAAAAAAACAGTCAGAGTGGAAGCAAATTTCAATACAGTTTTGACATTAAAATTTATCAGATGGAAGCATGATGTGCAACGTGCTTCCTCCTTTTATATTATATGTTTCCTACAACGTATATAGTTTCTTCCCAAAAGCTAGTATTAGACTGTTTCATCGTAGTAGCATATTTCCTTGTATAGATTGCTTCCTTCTCTTATATGCTTATATTGTACTCAAGTTTTACTCCCTGTAAGACTACCATGCTCCTATGTTTATGACTTTTTTTTTGTATAGAAGACAATCTCCATTATATATGGACGGTGGCGTGTATTGGTGGTCATGGTGCCGATACCAGGCATGGCGAATGTTGAGACGCCATGAACTGTGTCAGCCATGTTGGTGCGGTCGTGTGGTCTCACGATGTCGACATGTGGTGCATTCTCCGACAAGTGACTGTCAAGAGACAAGGGTGGTGCAGCCTTGCCCGACAGATCGAACCGTGAGGACGCCATCGACCGACTTCTAGGTCAATTTAGTTTGATGGTGCGGCAGTTGCAGAGTGATAACATGAACAATATAGGAAGCAAGTAGCAATGTAAACATTTGTATTTTGTTCATGGAAGCAAACATCAGTTGGGTAACAAACTGTACATACATTGCTGTCAAATTAAAGCAACTTTTGTTCACGGAAGCAGATTCTTCATTGTACGGAATCACAAGTTTTGTATGGAAACATAATTTTGGTGCATGTAAAGTACTCCCTCCGGCCCGAATTAATGGGCGTGGCAGTGTTTTAACTTAATTTTACAAAAACCCCCTTACTAGTTTAAATTCATTTCAAAATAGGTCCAGACCGAAGGGTCTTCTTCTTCCTTGCGTCGGGGCACACGGCACGCTGCTGCCGTCGGCAGCTCCCCGGCGAGACGGAGTCCGCGCGGATCTGCTCGCAGTTGGGAGGCTCCCGCGGAGGAGTCGCGCTGGCCGCCTCTTCCCATTTCCCTGCCCAGGCCGGCCGCTTCACCTTTCCCTTCCCCTGACGGCACCTCCAGCATCGAGCACGGCCGCCGTCGGCCATCGAGCTCCGGCCTCCTCTTTCGCTCCGCCGTCGCTACGCCTCCGTCGGACGCACTCGCTGCCGCCCCGTCCGTGCCCATCGGCGCTGCCCCTTCCTCGCCCCTCTGTGCCGTGGTCCAGGACATCGCCCTCCTTGGACACGCCTTTGCCTCGGTGAGTCATTTGCTCAAGCATGGAGTCATTTGCCGTGTGTACGAATTGTAGGAATTGTAGTCATTTGCCCAGTTGAGCTTGTTGCCACCATAGACTGTAGAGGATTGCCTGCAGTTTACCATAGACTGTATTTGACTCCAGTTAAGCATAACTCAAATTGCCTGCAATTTATCATAAATCTGAACTTCTGAAGGAAATTTAGCTACACAGGCAATCTTGAACAGAGATATATTTAGCTACACAGGCAATCTTGAACAGAGATATATTTAGCTACACAGGCAATCTTGAACAGAGATATACACAATTGATGCCTGTATTAACGCCTGAATTGCAATGTACATCTGAATTTCCATTTATTAGTCATCTTGAACAGAGATATATTTCAGCAGTTTTAAGTTTTAAGTCTATGGCATTTGCAATTCATGAAAACACAGCCAACTATGGAGCTAAAACTGCATAGTTTGCAACCAGTGACACACAGATCAGATAGCAGGAACAAAATGGCAAGAAAAACTGCATCGTATGAGTGGGTCCAGATAGTTTCTTACAGCATCCTTCTTGGAGCAGACTTTTTGTGGGAAAACATACTCTGCAGTTGCTGAAGTGGAGTACTGTAGTATCTGCATTGAAACCTCTATTAGTACAACATGGTCGATCAGTTTAGGGATCAATAAGTAGATCGTGCATCTTCATGAACAATATGCAAAGGGTTAATAGTTCACCGAGTTCATGTCAGCTAGGGCCTGCCTGGCAATATTAAAGTCTGGAAGAGATATCTTGTTGGATATGACTAAAAATAGAGCTCACTCATCCTGAAGTGGAGTACTGTAGTATATGCAGTTGCTGAAGTGGAGTACTGTAGTATCTGAGAGGGGCAAGGAAAACATACTCTGCAGTGGGCATCGAAAAGAAGAAAAATGAATACTCAGCCCTTCTAGTGCTGGTTGGCTCCTGGTTGCTGGCGCAACTTGATAAATAAACAAGGAGTAGATGTCCTGGCAACATTACGAATTCACGTTCTCAGATTCAGGTGGCATAATGACCTTAACAGGAAGATACAACTACAGGTTATGCAGAACTGTTTGAGCATATTGAGAGTCGACATGAAAAATCATCCCCTTAAACAGCCCTTAAACAGCTAAGCTGGATGAACAATTTTAGACAGCCATTGACAGTATTAGCAAGACAGCACAAAAGGACTAAAGCTCTGAACAACTGGACATTGGCAGAATTTTCCATATGCTAGTCAGTTAAGCTAAAAACAATTTCATTGCCAACTCAATTTTCCATATTTTGTATGCAAATGGAAATGCAAGGAATAAACCTTCTAAAACATGTTGCTCGGCCTGGATCTCAATGTCAGACTAGAAGAGGAGGAGGATAGAGGACTGTACCTAGATCTCAACATCACACTACAAGATGAAGAAGAACATGTTGTGCTCCCAGACCATATTCCCGAAGAACAAGAAAATGAGGAAGAGGAAGAGGAAGAACATGTTGTGCACCCAGACATATTTCCCGAGGAAGAAGAAGAACAAGTTCCGCAGAGGCACCGTACAGATGTACCAGAGAGTCATAAATTCGCAACATATATTGCGTTGAAAGCTCTCAGCAACTATAAACCAATTGAGAAGGCTGATAAAGAACTTGTGGCTCAACTTTTGAAAACAAGTCTTAGAACCGTCGAAAAGGCATGGAAGAAGGCACTCGGTCAAGAGGCAGAAAATGAAGAACCTGATTTTTCAAACAAGCGAAAGGGCAGATGTGGTCGAAAGAGGAAAGCGCTTAATCTCTCTGAAAGGGTGCCTCAGGTTGCACTCAACAAAAGGGGTACATTGAGAGCGCTGGCAAGGTCCCTTGATATCCCTTATTCTACACTACAAAGACGGTTAACATGGGGCGAGTTAAGGCGCCACACCAGCAGCCTCAAGCCATTTCAATCTGTGGAAAACAAGATCAAACGGCTCAAGTTCTGCATTTCAATGGTTGATGAAACAACAACAACAACAACAACAACAACAAATGCAATGCCTTTGTTCAAAAAGATGGAGAACATAATTCACATAGACGAAAAATGGTTTGATATGACCAAAAGAAATCGAACGTACTACCTCCTTCCAGAAGAAGAAGATCCTGTGCGCACTATTCAAAACAAGAACAGTATTGGCAAAGTCATGTTCTTAACTGCGGTTGCGAAACCCAGACATGATGCGCAAGGAAATGTAACGTTCGATGGAAAGGTAGGAATATGGGCCTTTGTCACTGAAAGTGCAGCTAAATACAACTCCAAGAATAGGACAAAAGGCACCATGGAACTAAAGACAATCAATGTTACTAGAGATGTCATGCGGGAATATCTCTGTGAAAAAGTAATTCCAGCAATCGCAGAACTATGGCCCGACGATGGTCATGGGGAAACAATCTGGATACAACAAGACAATGCTAGAACGCATGTTCTGCCAGATGATCCCGCTTTTCTGGCTGCCGTTAAAGAATCAGGACTGGATATCAAGTTGACTTACCAACCTCCAAATTCACCTAACTTGAATGTCCTAGATCTTTGCTTTTTCAGTTCAATTCAGTCCCTAGCATTTGAGAGTGCACCAAACACTCTGAAAGAACTGATAGAATCTGTTGAACAAGCTTACGATGCTTACAAGGTGGATACACTTGAGAAAGTATTTATAACCTTGCAAACTGTCTTGCTGGAGGTTATGAAAGACGAAGGTGGAAACAAATACAAGCCACCCCACATGGGCAAGGACAAACTCAAAAAGGAGGGAAAGTTGTCTGATACACTAGAAGTTGACGACGAACTCTATCAAAAAACCTTGGAGCTGATAGCCAACTATGAGCAACAATGCACACTACAAAACCTGGCAGCATTGGCTCAACAAGAGGAGCAAGAGGAGAAGAAGATCAAAGGAAAAAAAACCAGCCAAAGCATCAAAGAGAAAATTCCCCCAAGTAATTGTCGATGATCACATAATTATCCCAGGAAACACATATGAGACATGGTTGAATGACCCATCAAGCCTTATCCGTCAATGGCGTCGAGTCGAGACACGGACAATTAACCTCATCCGGGAAACAAAAATAGGCGAATTCCAAGCTTCAATACAGGAGAAGCTCGGATAAGGAGGGCACAAACAAATGTAAAGTACAAGCATGGTATATTGCAAAAAAATGTAAAGGTGAAAGATGGTTGTAATTGTGTTGGCTGTAAAATATAAAGTAGAAGCATGGAGTATATAATTGGTCGACCAAGGATAAGCTCGGCTAAGGATAAGCTAGTCCTCCTAAAATAGCTAGCATGTAGTACTGTAAGAGCTTGTTTAGTACATTGAACAAGGTGAAAGATGGCTGAAACAAGGTGGCGTATATAATTATGTTTGCTGTAATTGTTTGAACATTATGCAATGTAAAGGTCAGGGGACTTCCCAACAACTTCCTCACTAACAATTGAACCCTTTTCCCAACCACTTGTGTGCGAATGAATCAATAAAGCCATAGTTTGGCACCAGTTCTCGTTGTCATTCATAGCAAGTACTCCTAGATGTGATGAACACTGTTTGCATGAACTCAGTTTGCAACTGAAGTTGCAGTCACTGTAAATGAACACTGTCAAATGCTGAAAAAGCCTTACTCCAGTGTCGCTGCCCGTACCTGAAGGCGTGGAGCTCGTGCTGAGGAAGGCGTCGGAAGAGGAGCGAGCCGCAGCGGCGGGAGCGGAGGTTGTGGGTGTGCTGCGCGGCGACGGCGTGGGATTTCTTGTGGTCGGGCTCCGGGTCGTCGTGGAGCAGGACGGCGTGGAAGGAGGAGCAGTTCCGGACGGTGGGGGAGCGGAGGAGCGAGGAGGGGGTGCGCGTGAGCTTGCTGGCGGCCCCGGGCCCGTGGGCGTCCATTCCCCGCCGCCTGGCGCCGCCGTCGCCGCGTAGGAGACGCCGAGCCGCAGCGGCGGGAGCCGGGGGTCGTCGGGGTCGGTGGATTCGCCACCGTCCCTCGCGGCAGCGGCGGAGCGGGCCGCGAGGACGCCGTCCCGAAGCGCGAAGCCGTGCCCGGCAGGGAACTCCATGACGCCGCTGCCCTCCACGCCAGTCGTCGCCGAGCACCGCCGCCGAAGCCGGCAAAATCAGAAGCTTGGGGCAAAATCAGAAGCCCGCAGAACACTAGAAACGGGATGTGTTTCCTAAGGAAGCAAGCTGAATAATGTGGGAACCCTTTTTTGCTAAACTAATTTGCTTCCATGGAATCTGTAATTAGTTTCCTTTTTCCCCATGTGTTTCCTAAGAAAAAGCTGAATAATGTAGGAACCCTTTTGAGAACCAACCTGAGGTTGGGTGGTTAGGAGGGTGGTTGTACCCCAGCCCACCAGAGTTCAAATCCCAGGTTTGACATCTGTGTGTCTCATAAAGGCGGAATATTCATTCAGTGGGAGGCGACGTTCCCGTCGACAGCGAGACGCCTGTGGTGACTTCGTCAATTTCAAGATCCAATCCGCCGGCTCAGTCTTCCGGAGATGCTCATAGGGGTAGGGGTGTGCGTGTGTGCGTTCATAGGGATGAGTGTATGCGCGTGTATGTGAACGTCTGCGTTTGTACTGTGTTTCTCAAAAAAAAATGTAGGAACCCTTTTTTGCTAAAAATTTTTTTGCTTCCATGCAATCGGTAATTAGTTTCCTTTTTTTTGTACGATGTGTTTCCTAAGGAAAAGCTGAATAATGTAGGATAATTTTTTGCTAAAATAATTTGCTTCCATGGAATCGGTAATGACTATCCTTTTTCTTTTGAGATGCTGATACTTTTCTAACAGTAAGATTTAAATGTGACGTCATTTGCGGAAGTAGTTAGTGGTCAATTAGTGCAAATCCTACGTACTATTCCCAGGAATCACGAAGAGGATGGCGCTGGGTCTGGTTGGAAATCCTTCGGCCAGGCTGCTTCTAATCCTACGGCGGAAGGCTGGTCCGATGTGAAGCAGATATCGGACGGAGTGCGGACGATGTACGCCCGAGCTGGGTTGCTCTCGTAATCGCTAAGCGACTTGTGTGGCCTAGGTGAATGCAGGAGCAATTAATGAGTCTGTATTTCTATTGTTGGAAATGGAGTAAAGATTGCATTACCGGTCCACGTCTGTGTACGAATTCTGTACTAATTTAATAAATATGGTTGGCTGGTAGTACATGTTTGAGGCAGTCCAACCTGTACCGGTTATAACTTGAATTTCATATTTGGCACATCATGGTCCGCGGTTTACTGGTTTAGTGTGAGGGGGATGTGATTAGATTTGTTTCATTTAAAAGGCAGCCCATCATGTGCCATGGTGTGCAGTGCTTCTTCCAACAACGGTAAGAAAAAAATGTAAAGCTTTATACTCTTGTGCCTTTAAATTCAAGAAATAAGATTGTCTAGCAGTGAGCAGAATACATACCAGTTCACTTATAAAAACTTATCAAGTGCCTTAAATAAACTGGAGTTTGCATATACCACTACTGGATTTAGAGAAAAATATATACATTGTCAAGGGATCGATTGCATAATTGGCCTAATCATGCATGGGAAGTTCATCGATGTTAGCAGCTTGCAGGTGATCTTCGGCCAAACTGTATGTGTTCCCTTGCAGTACTTGGTGTTGTATCGTTTGTCAGTGGTTATTAACATTATCCTTTGTGATATATCGTAACTAATTAGTTTGGTGGTTCACAGCAAAACACCTATGGTACATTTTTTATTTTGAAACATGGGCAAATTTTGTTTTGTCTCATTCCAGGTGTTTGGCAAGAAAATAAAAAGCCTAATACAACTGGCATACTCTACCGGCAATTTTTAGCGTCGGCGATTATCCAAAACTATTTAGCGTCTGTAAAGGCCACGGGTAGGTCATCCATGCTTCACCAAGTGGTCGACCCTCTAAACTATATTGAAAATTGCAAGCCAAGAAAATAATTTAATTTAGGTGATCAATTTTTTGAAACTATCTTTCTCATTGTGGTGGATGGGGCGACTAAGGGCATCTCCAATGCGGCCACCCAAATAGAGGACACTTTGTGTGTCCTATTTTGACCGGATGGGTGGCCACGGGAACGGGCGGATGGGAGGTGGCGCCTAACAGGCTATTTGGGTAACACACTACGTCCAACGCGGTGGCCACCCATTTGGGCAATGCTGCCCAAGCTTCTTTTTTTGAAACATGGCCGTTTGGGTATACAAACTATTTAAAGAATATAGCAAAATAATAGCAAATAATTTCATAGTTCAAACACAGATCAAAGTAGCATCAAAAGGACACGAAATACGACATAGTTCAAGAACACACAAACAAACAATAATGAAAAGTTGAGTTTGAACTCAATTTGTGAGGTCTATGATCTCTTTTTTCCTTTTCTCAAACCAAACTCTCTTTGTTGGTGCCATTGCGGTCAAGTCGGCCGTCATGATCAAGTTCTACTCGGAGATGCGTTTGAGCTCAACTTCTTTCTCTTGAGCTCCACCTCCTTAGCCCTTGACTTTGCATTGGCCTCATACATGTCAAGCTTCTTCTTCTGAACATCATAGCAGTTTTTCATGGCCTCTTCCTTCTCCCGACGCTTCCTCTCCTCCCTCTTGTTCGTTGACATCTCCTTTTCGGCATACAAGTCCTTTAAGGTTCCGACCAAATGCATGGCCGAAGCATCACACTTCATGTCCGCCTTGGTTGACTTGTGGCCTCTTTGCCGGCTTGCCCGAGAAGTGTTGCTTGTGCACGGTACGCCACCATCAAGATCAATCACGGTGGCCTCTTTGGCATTCTTGTTATTGATCAAGCTTGCCATGTAGGCCTCATACCCCTTATCAAACTTTGGGGGTACCTCAGAGCTCCTTCCAATAACGAGGCAATGTATTGCCTTCATTCACCTCTTTGAAGTACTCCAAAGCTTGCCATGCATGATTACATTTGATGGGACATATGAGGCAAGGTAAAAGCATATGCATACAACACCATGAAGGTGTTGAGATGGAGGAACATACCAAATCCTTGATGCCGATGCCGCTAACGGGACGCCGCCTGGCGTGGTCGTGTGTAGGGCCTAGTCGTGTGCTGCCTGGAACTTGTTGCACTCCGCTTGAATGGTCGCCCACCTCTTTTTGCTGGACAATTCATTGCGCTCACTGTCGAATCGGTGCTCCCCGAACCAGCGGTGCTCAGAAGTAGTCATGGATGCGCCTCCAGAATACGCCCCATTTTGCTTCGTGCCTTGGATTCGATCTTGTCCAATTGCCAACCACGCCGTGCATATCATCTTGTCCTCAAGCTCAGTGTAGTTGCCGGTCCGTTTGCTCACCCGACGTCCTTGGGCTTGGGAGGTAGCGGCATTGGTGAGCTCGTTCGCAAAGAACGACTCCTCCTCAATGTCCATGCCACCTTAGCCGGCTTGGATAATGTCCTCCATCTCCTCATGGTGGTACGACTCCTCCGTTACCTTGGGAACCAGGTGGGTTGGTGGAGGTGGCATCGTGGCCGGGATGGAGGTCGGGATCATTGGCGCGTAGTTCATGGGTGTGAAATACACCGAAGGAACCTGCACCATGTGCGCCGACTGCATAGATGTCGGGCCAAACTCGCCTGGCATTTCATCAAACAGGGTGCGGGCAACGGTCATCGCTGCATCGGGCATGGGTTGTGGGGTCTTCAAGTGCATCACCGACACGCGGTTGAGGTCAAGGGACCCCGACGACGGCCCCGTCATGGACTTGCCGACCTCCAATGTCCCATCCCGTATCGGGTACACGTACTGCTCCGGCGCCATCAGATGGTCGTACGCAACGGGTGCGTACCCGGACGGTCGCGCGGTTGATCTCGGAGGCAGTGGCCGGGTGATGGATGACCCAGAGCTACCCGCCGAAACAGTGCCGGCGTCCGTCGTGACCAGCTACGCGAGCATGTTCTGGCCGTAGAGCATGAGGGCGTGTTCTTCCATGGCCTCCACCTTGGCCTCCGTTTAGAGGACTTGGAGATGCACGGCCTCCCTCAGAGATGCCTCCGCGGCGGCATCTCTCTTCAGTTGCTCCCCGGCTCTTCTCCGGTCGTCGTGCTTCTTGTTCTCCACGGCCCTTTGCTCCGCGCTGAGCTCGACCTTGGGCTTCTTGGTCGCCATCGGAGGCGCCACGACCCTTGCGGGAGGGGCTTCCACGTCAGTAGTGGCCTCGGCGGAAGGGGCCTTGGTGGCGGGAGAAGCTACGACGGTGGGAGGGGCCTCGGTGGCGGGATAAGCTATGGTGGCAGCAGTTTCATCGTCGGCCATCTCTCTAGGTTTTGGGAGTGGAGTGGAGTGGTGTGGGTTGGGAGCCTGACCTGGGGGTCGGGGGGAGTCCCGAGGGGAAGACACGTGACGCCTCGTTGGCCGTCCGCGGCAACACAAAGTAGGTCCAGATTTGTATCGGCTTTGGGTCGTGTTAGACACCACGGCGGTCCTTTTTGGGTTTAAATCGGTGTGTTGGGCCACGATTTTGTCCGGCTAGATCTATCCAGACCCACGCGGGCGTGAAGGGTGGCCATGTTGGAGATGGCCCAAGAATCTGGCAAAAAACCACCAAGGTTGGCAGCTAAATGTTTAATCATGCTTGGTAAATATGAAACAAATGTTATGGTAATGCTTTGCAAACTAAAAATTTCATGTATTGAGGGCCAAGGTTTTTCACAAAATAAGATGCGCAAATAATGGATTTATCACTGAGAGGAGTTCAACAAAATATATGATCAGGAATATTATTGTTATAGCTTTGTTTTCAAGAAGACAAAAATCAAGCGGCAAGTTATTTTTAACTCGTACAAAACGCTTTGACCTGTTGAACTCGCCAACTAACGAGTGTGAGAAGATATGTTAGAAGACTCATACATGATCGAGCAACCAAACCGCGTCAACCTCATCTAGTTACAACGTCGCACTGTAGGCTTTTGGGTTTGCTTGGAGTACGATGCAAATGACTGAGGTGGTTGGGTTGTCCGTGCTCTGTATTGGCTCATTGGTTTACACAAAATTATACAGCAAGAGATATGACGTCAGTTAAAGCAGTGGATGGCCCGATGTTCAATGGATAAAAGGATCACGCCAGCTCGGGCTTACTTCAGAGTTTCCGATATCGGACGCCGATTCCTACCAGTGCTCTTATTGTTTTGCCCGCAAGACCAAGACTCCAAGACCAAGAGTTGGCACCGAAAACCCCACCCGCCGCACTCCCGCACAGGACAGGGCCTCCTCGCCGACTCGCGCGCACCATCGTCCTCGCCGTCCGCGCAGCCAGCGGCGGCCTGCCTCCCTCGACGTCCGCCCCGACCCCTATCCGCCGTCGCGTGCGAAGATGCTCGACATCGTTCCGCACGGACCGGGACAAGCACGGCGACCCCGAGCTTGTCCGCAACTCGCAACGCAGCCGCTTCGAGCCCGTCGAGCTCGTCGACGAGGTGATCGCCCTCGACTTGGCGTGGCGCCAGAGTAAGATATCCTCTCGCGCGCGACCTCCCCAAAGCCCTCGGGATCCGCGCGCGGCCCCTGACTCCCAGGATTGGTTTTGGCTGCAGGGCAGGTGGATGTCGACAAGATCAGCCGGGAGCTCAACAAGACCAACAAGGAGATCGGCAAGCTCAAGGCCGTAAGTTCCGCCTACATTTGCTTTGATTTAGTCCTGCATCTTCTGGGAGCTCTCGATTTGCATGTGACGGACTGACGGTGGGCATGTCGCTTTGCAGGAAAACCAGGATGCGACGGCGCTGATACAGAGCACGGAAGAGATTAAGGGCAGGTTGGCCGCCATGAAAACGGAGGTGCAGGAGGCCAAGACCACCCTCGATGCCAAGCTCGCCACCATTGGCAACATCGTCCATGAATCTGTTCCCGTCAGCAAAGACGAGGTATGTTGAAAGTGCAGACATTGCAGTTCGTGGTCAGTGGTTCTACAGATAAACCAACGGAATATTGGTTTGATTGGTATAACTTTGTGAAAGATATGAGTTCTTGTAGAAAAATTTGTTTTTTGAACTACTAGCGACAATTTAACCTCGTCTAGCTCTCCTGTTTCTGCTGCCACAGTTTCTACTGCAATGTAGGATACTATAGTAATACAAGAAACATCACTACGTTATGTCTTAGTTAGGTTGAATTTGCCTGATTGCTTATTCTGGATGGTTAATTCACTAAGTCCAGTGATACAGATGTAAACTGTGCCTGCTTTGCTTCACAGAACATATGTGAAAGCACCTCAAGTGCTCTAATAGTTCTTTCTCACAGGCAAACAATGTGATTGTGCGGACATGGGGAGAGAGAAGACTAGAGGCGAACTTGAAGAATCACGTGGATCTTTGCATAATGCTTGACATTGTATCTTTGGAGAAAGGTATATGCTCAAAAACAATCCTCCGTTGGTTGAATAACCTTTCTCGTTATGCTTGGATTAGCTTCGTTCAAGTTTGATTCAAAGTTGAAATGCATTCTCTTTTCATTTGCCTGCCGGCTATTGTTATAATAAATTACTTCTTTTGCTGTTCTGGTTGTCATTCTAGAATGGCCTTCTCTGATTTTGTTATGTCTCTCTGTAACACAACAACCTTTGTTCGGAACTTGGAGAATAGCAACCTATAAATATAGGTCGTCTTTAATGGACTTTTAAATAATCATCATGGTTCTAAATTTTTTATGAGCGTATGCGCACAATGCTGGGGCATGCTTTGCTTCATAGCTGTTTTGGCGATTTGTCTTATGTTAGACACTTGACTATACAGAGTAGTATTCTGTGTATTTGACTGAAATTTCTTGTTTTAACAGAGTCGTGGTATCAGCAACTATTTTTTTTTTTTTTTCAGCTAGCTCTTTTGTGTTTTTTGTATTAGCAAGTTGGCTTCAGTGTCTGTTGCTGATTTGTTCTCAGCATCTGGTAGGTCAGATCTTATTTGCTCTATTATCTTTTATCTTTACTCCTACAAATATTGGAGTTGGTGGTGATAGTTTGTCTACTAAGCGGTATTAGCTCTTATAAATATGCAATTGCGAAAGAATATTGTTGCCCTGCAAAGACTTTGGCCTTGTGTATATGAGTATGAGACTTGAGACAGTAGTGTCGACAGGCAGTAGGGCAAGCTCCCAGATTGACGGACAGTTGTTGGGCCAGTGCGAGCTTTCCCACCCCCTGCATCAAAAGTAACTTCCTTGGTGTGTGTGTGGTTCCATGCCAGCTTTGTTTCCATAGAATTGAGATTGATGTGCCACATGATAGGATTTATATTATTACTAGATCCGTAGAAACACTTGGATATCTAGCTAGTCATAAGAAAAAAAACCCACTTGCAGTTCAAGCTAGCTGTTTACATTGAGAAATATACATGTATACTCCCTTCGTCCCCAGTATGTGCCCTATAAATGTAGTAAAGAAGTCAATGCTTTGTAAGTTTGAGCAAGTGTATATACATAAATACGAAAAATTATGATGCCAAATCAATATCACTAGATCCGCCATAAGATATGTTTTCATAATGTATTTACTCAATATTTTAGTTGTTGATATTCATTTCAATATATTTGTTCAAGCTTAGAAATCATTGACACCATAAGATATGTTTTCATAATGTATTTACTCAATATTTTAGTTGTTGATAGTCATTTCAATATATTTGTTCAAACTTAGAAGTCATTTCAATATATGTATTGAGGGACGGAGGGAGTAGAAGGCAATGTTAAGAGCTGGAGGAAAGACACACCTGCTTAAATTCTGAATCTTTTATACTCTTGCCATGTTGTTTGTTTCTATATATATCCTAGCGAGTACTGCTTTTGATTAATCTACAGTCTTTGCTGCCCATATTTTTTCTTCCTTTTCCTTGATATAATTGATAGAGGACAGTGCTAAATTTTCGTCCTTCATAGATGCTTAACAAAGTTGGTAAATCAACTTGTTACATATATAGGATGGGATTGATAGATCGTTTATCCGTGAATTCCTCTGCACCGTCGTATGGAATCCCAGATCATCAAATTTACCACCAGAATAGCGGCAACCTTTTTATGTTTGCATGTATATTTAAACTTAGTAACCTTCTCTTTTTCCCCATGATAGCACAAGCTCCCTGGAGTTATTTGATATGTGGAACCCATGGTTATTTCCATATTCTGTTGCCCTACTAAGTTTAAGGTACCATCAACCCACTCAATGTTTGCAGGTGCTGATGTAGCTGGTGGAAGAGGTTACTTCTTGAAGGGCGACGGTGTTCTCCTGAACCAGGCGTTGATAAATTTTGGGCTAGCATTCCTGAGAAGAAGAGGCTTCACACCAATGCAACCTCCCTTTTTCATGAGAAAGGAAATCATGGGCAAATGTGCCCAGTTGGCCCAGTTTGACGAGGAGCTCTACAAGGTAAGTCCAAAGATCACCCCTTCTTGCATATTGTGATGTTGAGCAGCTGTACTTTCATTTGTTTGTGTATTGGAATATTAGGCCATGTTCCAATGCTTTCTCAGGGCATGTTAACATATTCTCTTGTTCTCTGTTTGCCATTGTGTGTTACGAATTACCCAGTTTCATTAAATTAGCATTCTGTTATACAGACCAGTAATTGTTCTCAGATTAAGGTGTTTATATTGTGACTACTGTTAGTACACTGGCTATCTGTTTTGGTTTGAACTAATGACACTCAACAGTATAATTTGATCCAACATATTTACATATGTCATAATATGCTCATGACCATTATTTTCATTTGGCAGGTAACAGGTGATGGTGAGGATAAGTATCTCATAGCTACATCTGAGCAACCGCTATGTGCTTATCATCTAGCTGATCGAATTTATCCTGGTGATTTACCGATTAGGTGAGCAATGCATAACTTTAGGTAGCTTGTTTTTTGTCAGTATGAACTAGTAAGTTGATAAAAAACTTTGCCCATTTAGATATTCTGGGTTTTCTACCTGCTTCCGGAAAGAAGCTGGTTCACATGGGAGGGACACAGCTGGCATCTTCAGAGTCCATCAATTTGAAAAGATCGAACAGTTCTGTGTCACAAGTCCAAATGACAATGAATCATGGGAAATGCATGAGGAGATGATAAAAAATTCAGAAGATTTTTATAAGGAGGTACCTCCCAAAGCTTTGCAAACCTTAACACCATGTTTTTATGCTTGACTATGTGTTCCTTACATGTCTAAAAATTTGTATAAATGTTCATCTTACAGATTGGCCTACCATATCAAGTAGTTTCGATTGTCTCTGGTGCTCTTAATGATGCTGCAGCTAAAAAGTATGATTTGGAAGCATGGTTCCCTGCGTCAAAAACCTTCAGAGAATTGGTGTCCTGTTCAAATTGCACAGATTATCAGGCAAGGAGACTTGGAATAGGCTATGGCCAGAAAAAGGTAGGATATTGTTTAAAATGGATACTGCTAGATGACAACACTCTGATTTACTTGCCTAATGTCGATCAAAGTCTGATCAGTTGTCACCACTTATGTTTGTACAAATCACAGAATGATAAGCAATCAAAGCAGTTTGTTCACATGTTGAATTCTACCCTGACTGCAACTGAGAGGACCCTTTGCTGTATTCTGGAGAACTATCAGAAGGAGGATGGTGTTGAAGTGCCAAAGGTACTGCAACCATACATGGATGGAATAGATTTCCTTCCTTTCAAGCGGCCTCTTGGTAGCAAACAAGCTAGTGACGCCAAACCCAACAAGTCTAAACCTAAGGTATGTTTGTCCCTCTGATTTTCCAGTTTCCCAAGACAACATGTTAAATCAACCATCTGAGCGTTATTCCGTCCTCTACTGGCAGGGAAATGCAGCTTGAGCTGTAAGAGGCGTGAACTGAAACTTATCTGCATCCGGGAGATAATGATGCGTCCGTTTATTAATTTGTGGGGCGTTGTTTGTAGCATGATTGTCATGTTACGGTTTTGGTACCCCAGTTTTGGATGTTTTGGTTACAAAATATTGCAATCCAGGAAGTTACCACAAAGTATATTACTAGTATATTTTATAATGTATATACTATGATTGTCAAATTTACGACCTAGGGATGTGTGTAAGCCTGTGAAGTAGGACGGAGGGAGTATATTGATTGATTTGTCAATTGTCAATTACACCAATTAATATTTTTGTTCTTCATCCATATGTTTAGTTTTCATATCAGGATGTTGTCTCGCGTTTTATGGATAAGATTGTTCATGGCAGTGACCTAAAATGTGATTATCTGAGGCCATATTTTAAGGTACTCGTATCACTCTTTTCTGTTGATTACTCAATACTTTGTTTGACATTTTATTGGAACTTGCTCGTTCAAGCCTTTTCCGGTATTGGGCTTTGACACGGGAATTTAACCGATGCCAACTAGTACCCTCTCACTCATCATGATATGTATTTCTGAGGAACGGACTTGCCTAAGCGACTTCAAGATTTGGGCTGAGCCATTCAAAAAAAAGTATTGGAACGAAGAGAAATCCTTCTCTATACAAACAACTTATGTTCTTGATATTGATTGAGAGATAAGAATAGAAGTTTTGCGACTCCTTCTAAGCGAAGAAAGGCGGCTAGTTTTGGAATAATCTGAATTGACTTGTCAAAAAATAATTACATTTATTTAATGTGAAAATTTTGGATTAATTAATGTACTTTCATGTATCGGAGATTGGATGTTATGTATTCGTGACAATACAGCACAAGACAAATCAACGGCGTGCATTGCATGCATACAATTGCGTATAGTTCTCAGAAATCAGGGAAGAACAGGCAGCAAGATTTGTACACAAAGATGTCCTGATCTGACCCCCGGCAGCTTGATCGTTCGAGTAGCTTGGTAGCTACTGGTCATGCATTCCTCTGTATCTGTTAATCTGTCATCCTGAGCTGAGCAAGCATGGTGTCCGAGAGTGAGGTCGAGTCAGTACAGGGGACAAGCACGCATGCAAGCTGAAACTACGGCCCGGGCGACATCGGCTGGCAAGGTGACGTCCCGTCTCCATCACACCTCACATCAAGGGATCACGGTCCTCCTCCTCTCCGGCCAACTGTCTCCGGCAGCCTCGTCTGTCGTATCGCCGTCGTCCTGCCGGACACCGCCAGGAATCGGGGGCGCTGGTCCGCCGCCTCGAGGAGCGTGCTGCTGTGGCTGCCGCGCCTGCTGGAGCATGTGGACGACGTCGCGCATGGTGGGCCGCTCCACGCTCTGCTCCTGCACGCACAGCAGCCCCACCAGCAGCACCTGCGCCGCCTCCCACGCCGGCACGTCGCCGCGCAGCCGAGGGTCCAGGATCCCGGCCACGCCGGCGTGGTCGACGCCGACGCGGGCGCGCACCCACTGCACCAGGTCCGTGCCGCCCTCCTCGCCGAGGTGCGGGCCCACCGGCCGCTGCCCAGTCACCAGCTCCAGCACCACCACCCCGAAGCTGTACACGTCGCTCTTCTCGTCCACCTTCAGCGTGTACGCGTACTCTGCATATATTGCCATACGTTTTCTCGTCAGCACTGAACTCATAGCAAATTTACATGTATTCAGATTAAGTAGACGCTGCGTACATGGAGAGCATGCTAGCTACAGCGGATGGAGTAGTCGGTGTTTATCGGTACTTGTGTGTTCTTTTTAGATTCGAAAGCAAATTTATCAAAGATTCAAAGCTAGCCATGTACTGTCATCGGCCGGCCGGTCACACATCTGTTAGGATCAGTCCACAAAGTAAATTTAAAGTGTAGCTAGCTAAAGCATAACTAAAGTTGATCTTTGTGAGTAAAGCACATTGGGACTCGGATGATCGATTCCTTTTGATCTGCACGCATGCATGCTGGTAATTTCTAGGTGATTAACATATGCATACATGAAGATACGCATGTGTAAGATCACGATCGTTAGCAAGCATGCATATATGCATGATGCCTGTCGTCGATGTACACGACAACGGATGATGATTATAAGGACGTGCCTAATTCTCCGTTGATCTAGAATTAAGTTAATTATTGGTAAGATGATATTATTTAATTTTAAGTGCAACTTATGTGCTTCTAGAAAACATTGTCCGCAATTGCAAACCCATGCGCAATTAAAACTTCATGTGCAATTATGGGGTGCGCAGAAATAAGAATGCAAATCCAATAGTCATGGAGTCGTCTAGTTTTAACTTAATTCTCGATCAACTTAGAACTACTATCAAAACACTATACATAAATAAGGACTCCTTGTATTCACAGGGTAGAATATAGGCAAGAATAGAGAACCTAAATTGGTATGCCATGTCTATTTAAATCCTATGAAAATATAAAATTCCTTTAATTGTCGTGCAGATGTTTTCCATAAAGTCTAACCTAATGCTATTTTCCTTACACTACAAGATTCTTCTGAGATTATTTCCTGTAAAATATAGCTTGTGTATCAAAGTTCTTCTGAATTAAAAAATTCATAGATTTTAATTCTACATAAATTGTTTAAAAATTCCCGGAATGAAATCAAATAAATACTATTGTTAGTAGCTGTCATCGGACTCATGTTCAGTGGATTCACACAAAAAAAAGCCTCATGTCTAGTGTGATCAAAACAGAAAAGGTAATTTCTCCAAAGAATTCATGCATGTATGCACTAGTAGTATTTTAATTTTTGAAGGCCGAGGTGGACATGGCATGCAGAGGAGCTCTTCGTTTGAGGGATACAGTCGCGAGTAGGTCTAGTCATCGTCAGATCTTTCTTTCCTTGTCTCTTTCCTCACATATCGCCATGAAGGGTTGCATCAAAAGAATTTCGACCAACATACCAGACCACAGCATGCAAAAGAGACAGAAAAAGAATGATTGGTCTATGTAAGATACAGTCTACCTAGTATCTGACCCTGGCTGCAGTCATGCCAACGCGAGCGTATCTATTACTATGAGATGAAAGCAAAAAAAAAAAAAAAAAAGCTACTATACGAGATGGGACGTTTTGAATGTGCATGCAGCACACGAAACGATCATCGTACATTCGTACGTGCACGCCTAAAGATTAGTTGCGGTTTTGTGTCACGAGGGAAATTTAACTGTGAAGTGAGCATTGGTGTTGTGCATGTTCATCGTGACAGTGACACAGATCGAACATTAGAGAATCGACGTACCTGGCGCGATGTATCCGTACGATCCGGCGATGGCGGACATGCACTCTGACGCGGCGCCGTTCCCGCCGTGGCGCAGGTACTTGGCGAGCCCGAAGTCGGCGACGTGCGCCTCCATGGCGGCGTCGAGGAGGATGTTGTTGGACTTGACGTCCCGGTGCAGGATCGGCGGCGAGCAGTCGTGGTGCAGGTAGCACAGCCCCATCGCCGCCTCCGTCGCCACCCGCACCCGCGTCGCCCACGTCATCGTCCTGGCCTCGCCGTCGCCGCCGTGCAACATATCCCCTAGGCTGCCGTTCACCATGTACTCGTACACCAGCAGGTTGCTCCTCCTGCTCTTGCCCCTGCCCTTGCCGCCTGCGTCGGAGCAGCAGAAGGCCAGCAGCCGCACGATGTGCCGGTGCCGGATCTTGCCCAGCGTCCGCACCTCCGCCGAAAACCCGCCGTCGTCGTCGTCGCCGTCCACGCCCGCCGCGATCCGCTTCACCGCCACGACCTCCCCGCCGGGCATCGTCCCGCGGTACACCACCCCGGCGCCGCCGCGCCCCACCACGCTGTTCTCCTTCACGCACCCCACCACGTCGCTCCACCCGAACGACACCTTCTGGAACGCCGTCATCCGCCACCCGCCGCTCGCCTGCCTCAGCCGCCTCCTCTGCATCGCCGACCGCGTCGTCGCCACCGCAGCCGCCGCGAACGCCACCGAGCACGCCAGCAGCCCCAGCGCCGCCGCGAGCTTCAGCCGCGCGCCCCATACGGATGACACCTTCGTTGCCGCCTCACCGCCACCGCCGTCCGGCCAGAGCTGTGGGCCAGACGTTGTCAGGTCGCAGGGGCTGGACGCGTCCATCCCGCACAGCCGCGGGTTGCCAGCGAAAGACGTGGCGTTGAGGTAGGCGAACTGCCCGTCCCGCGGCACGCGGCCGGACAAGTCGTTGTGGGAGAAGTCGGCCACGGTGAGGCTCTTCATCCCGCCCATCTCCGGTGGGACGGCGCCGTCGAGCCGGTTCCAGGACACGTTCAGGTAGTTGAGCACCTTAATCCGAGCCAGCGCCACGCCCGGGACGGCGCCGGAGAGCTGGTTCGCGCTCAGGTCCAGGTATGTCAGCGACACGCACTCGCCGATCTCGTCCGGGACCGAGCCGGTGAGGTTGTTGCCGCTCATGTCCAGCTTCAGCAGCCGCTTCAGCTGGCCAAACTGTTTTGGGATCACGCCGGCCAGACGGTTGCCGCCGAGGAGGAGCGTCTGCAGCGACGTGAAGCTGCCGATGGACGCTGGCAGCGAGCCGTTGAACCTGTTGCTCGACAGGTTCAGCAACGACAGAACGTTACTTTTGTTCGTCATCGCCGTGGCTGGTGCGGGCGAAGGAATGTGGCCGGTGAGGTAGTTGCTCTGCAGCTCGACGGTGGTGAGCGAAGGCAGGTAGAGGAAGCCGCGTGGGAGTTCGCCGGTGAGGTAGTTCTGTCCAAGGCGCACCCGCGTGAGCGTCGTGCACGCGCCGAGTCCGTCCGGTATTGCGCCGAAGAGGAAGTTGTCGAGGAGGATGAGGATCTGGAGCTGCCCCCGCGCGCACAGCCACCGCGGCACCTCGCCCGTCAACCGGTTCGTCGAAAGGTCCACCTCCCGGAGCGGCGCCGCACGGCCGAGCGCCGCCGGGATGGCGCCCGTGAAGTTGTTCTGCCACAGCTTGAGCACCTCGAGGTGCTCGAGCTCGCCGAGGAACCCCGGGACGCTGCCCCGGAAGCGGTTGATGAACATGTTGACCAGCCTGAGCTCCCGCAGCGCGGCGAGCTCCGGCGGGACTTCCCCCGTGAGCGCGTTGTTGGAGACGTCGAGGAAGCGTAGCGCGGTGAGGTTGCCGAGCTCCTGTGGGATGGTGCCATTGAGCTGGTTCGTCTGCAGGTACAGCGTGTCGAGCCTCGCGAGGCTGCCCAGCGCCGGCGGGATCCCGCCGGTCAGGCCGCAATTTGCGAGGTCGAGGTGGACGAGGTTTGCGAGGCGCCCGAGCGCGGGCGGGATGCCACCGTCGAACTGGTTGAAGTAGCCGAGGAAGAGCTGTTTCAGCGCGGCGAGGCGGCTGAGCTCGGGCGGGATGGCGCCGGTGAGGCTGTTGCCAGCGAGTGACAGGAACTCGACGGCCTGTAACCGGCCGAAAGTGGTGCCGGGAATAATGCCGGAGAAGAAGTTGCCGCCGAGGTCGAGGTGGACGAGCGTCTCGTACGGCAGTGTCCGGGGGAGCGGGCCGGCGAAGTCGTTGTCGTAGAGGTCGAGCACGCGGAGGGAGGACATGGCGGCGAGGTCGAGTCGCTGAAGTGTGCCGTTGAACTGGTTGTTGGAGAGGTTGACGTAGCGGAGGTTGTGGAGAGCGGCGAGGGACGTGGGCAGCTCGCCGGAGATGGAGTTGGAGGAGAGGTCGAGGTGTCGGAGGGCGGTCAGGCCGGCGATGGCCGGGGAGAGCGCGCCAGAGAGGTTGTGGGCGGAGAGGTCGAGCGACACGACGGCGCTGCGGTTGTCGCAGGCGACGGCTGGCCAGGAGCGGCATAGCGCAGCGTGGTTGGCGAGCGTCCATGTGGCGTGTAGAGCTGGCGGCGGAGGAGAGAATGAGTTCTTGATGGCGACGAGGCTGGCAGCCTGCTGCTCCAAGTCCAAAGCCATGGCGAGGTGATGGAGACAGAGCAATGTGAGCAGCAAGGAGAGGACGTGAGCCGCCATTGGGTCGATCGAGGTAGCTAGCTAGTTAGTTGAGTGAGCGAGTGGGGAATTTGGAAGGGATGATGCCTTCTCTGCTCTGCCCTGCAACAATGATGATGATTTGGAGTACTTCACTAGCTTGCTCCATGGATGGATGGAAGGAAGCTTTTGCTTTTGCTTTTGCCTTTGGCTTCGATCGGAGAGAGTCACGGTCGATGTAACGATGGCTTTCTCTTCTTTTGGAGACGAAAGCGAAATACATCGAGTGCTCTGGTCTCTGCTCTGTTCTGCTCTGCTCTGGGAATGTTGTGGCCTCAGTCTCGATCCCTTTCCCTCGGAATCGAAAATGGAATTGAAAACCTGGAAACGAATATGAAAATGGAAATCATTGGATATGAATACAGAACGGATACGTAGCGGATACGTTACGAAAACGGATATTTGCCACAACACAATACGGCATAATACCTTGATTTGTAGACTGAAAGACACACATAAATAAAATAATAATAAGACAAGATATATCACTTAACTTCGACAAGCAGCAATTCAACATAAAGTAACACACATAGTTTAACGGTTGCATGCACACGTAATTATACAAAGTGATTAAGGTTAGAGTAATTAGAGGACTTGATACATGACCAAGCTCAGTTTCATGTGTAAATGTAGGCCTACTAAATGCACGGGCCTCTCTAGGTTATATTTTCGGAAACTTTCCGTATTTATTTTTCCGGAATTTCCTCTGCCGTTTCCCTTTCCGTCGGAAAGGACTCCCTCGTTTTCTTTTTCGTTTCCGTTTACGATTTTATCGTTTCCATTTCTTTTCCTCCAAATGCCGCTTCTTTTTCCGTATTTGGCCATCCATTTCCTTTTTCTTCGGAAACAGACGGAAAGTTTCCCTTCCATTTTCAATCCTAGCCGCAGAAGACTTCATAGTACAACTGTTGAGTAAAGAAATTGAACCGTGTATTTTTTCGTTAAAAAAGGGCACCTTTTAGTGCTTCGCGCTAGTTCCTTGTATGTTTTATTTTTAATATGGTCATGTTGCAACTAATGATTAGAACGAATCACAAAGTAAATCAAATGGTGTAGCTGAGCACGAACCTAGCAAATCTCTTTTCTAGTCCTTTTATGCATAGACAAAGACAACATGGTTGAAAACATTGTTGAGACAAAATGAATAAATTTTCATTCAACATTTCTAGCCATATTTTGACGGTGAATAGCAGGTGCTCTGCTTATGCATTGAAGAAGAGGGAACAAAAGTTTTACAGGGAGAAGGCTGATTGAAAAGAGCAGCGACACCTAGAAACTGAACATGAACAAAAAACCCACACTTGCCACAGACGGCGACTAACTAACAGGCAAAAACTCTCCATGTACCCTACTTAACTCAAGAAGCTCCAGGTCTGATCTGATCAAGCTTGCAACAGCCGGGGCAGATTTCTAGCCATATGATGGTGATCTCATGGTCTCGGAATGGTGCTTCAAACTTCATACTCGTACACTACCTATATTAGTTAAGAAAATTGAAACTTCCGACCCAACACACTTGTTAGTGGTTATCTGAAACATTCTTCATTGTTATTCAGTCCTTCTAAAAAACAATCACACATGGAACATCTTATCTCATCGGTTGTGATGGCATGGATGCAACCGCCGTAGATCCATTTGTCAACCCGCTTCTAGTGTGGAAGACACGATCTTGACTCCACCGCATCGGCAGCTCAATACCACACGCCATTTAGGAAATGTAAATTTGTTTATTTTCTAATAATAATACTCCCTCCGTTTCTAGATATAAACTATATAGTTTTTAAGAAAAAGTCTAGAATATAAGGTGTATTTCATTGCGATAATTATATGTACAATATTTTTAGAAATTTGATTACGTTTTCTTATCTTATGCAAAGTTTTCTATTAGCTCATGATAATTGCCTAGGGTTAATCCCCTCCAAACATGGTGTAATTTTTCTAAAATTTGCATTATTTAATTTCCGTGCCAGAAACTATATGGCTTATAATTAGGAAAGGGGGGAGTACTAATTAATGGAAACTAACAAAATTTCAATTCACGTTTTATTGTGGAAGCAAACCTTTAGTACCCTGACATAGCTAGTTGGCATGTCTATGTGGAAATACATGAGATTTTGCATTCACCAATTGATCTACTAGATGTAGTTTCATTTAGGGGACGAAGCGGTGTTGGCCAGAAAGGATGTTGCAATGGATGATCATAGGTTTCGTATCTTTTTTAATGTTCTCCTTAAAGAAAGATATGAAGGGGAAGACAAAATCAATATTTTCTTCCACAAAGACATTATTTTCACTATCAACCAACATATAGTGCAAAACAACAAAAATAAAACGACACTATGTTTGGGCAAACTATAGCCTATAGATCATGCCGTTTGAGGGGCAGGTCCAGCTTCTAGTTGAATTGTTTTACCGGCCGCACTAAATTGTAAAATAAATATGATAATCAAGACTATGCTAATAGTTTCTTAGGGTTCGAAGCACATAAAGCGATAGTTTAGTCATTCGTGAATTTCAATGTTGGGACGCATATGTACTAACTAGTTGAGTTTGCTTTTTAAAACTTCTTATGAAAAATTGTAGAATGAGAAACCATCGATATATTTGTTGTGGGCCATTGAATTTGAAGGAATTTATGAAAATATATGTGCTCGATACCAAGTAATCAATATGTGGGTATGCATGTTTCTCCGAGCTCTTGAAATTTAGCACGAACTTGCAAATAAAAAATGATTTTGTTGGTTGAGACTTGCATGGATATTTGTAATCACGGCAATCACTCTATGAAGATCTATGATGAGGGTTGTCTTGTGACATTAGAGCATGATGACTAGCCTTGAGGAACAGTATTGGTATTGTTTACTAATATTTGAACAAGGAACAAACTTATTCACAAATTTGAAAATCAAATATGTGAAGGAAATATTTCTAAGAAACCAGAACTATTTAAAACAACTTATAAAATGAAGATTTGGAAGAAAAAATCCACAAAGTAAATATATTTTAAAATAACTAGAAATTTTATATAAATTACATGTTTTTATAAAATTAAAATTTAAAATGATATCTTATTAGAGTGAGGAAGTATGTGGTGAACCTATAGAATCAATTTACTAACTATTGAAAGTAAAAAAAATGAAGGTTTTGATGTGCCGCCCCTCCTTTAGAATTTGTGGCTATGTCTTACATTTACACTACTTTTTTTACTTCTTTACATCTTATTCTCTCTAAACTAATAGTTTTTTTCTAATACAAATTACCACATAATTCTAACAATATTTTACATTGTATCTAATAAAATTTAATACGTAATTGCAATGGTAATATTAAATATCAAATATTATTTTCTACAACTCAAATATCTACCATACAGAATACACCAATGATGAAGAGTAACTATATTTAAAAAAAAAAAAAATGGCCATGCAGGGTTGCATCAAAAGAAGTGTTCCATTTAAATGTAAACAAATGAAAGCATACAAGATGGAAAAATCACCTCCATCCACTGAATAACGTGTGCCATTAAATATATTACGATTTTTTATATTTCTTTTATATTTTAGTATTTATAAATATCACACTAGAGAGTTCTAATATGCATGAATCTAAAACATGTTTTTCCTAAAGGCCGAAAAAATAAGATTGTGTTGATTGGATGCAATTAACAGAATTCCATGGAGTTTATGAGGTGTACACGTGAGAAAAAACACATAACATTTCTCACCTCTCCTTTTACTCTCGCGACCATGACTTGGGAGGTGATCCGAGTCCTACCATGATTATATGTATTTGATTTTCGTTCTTGAGTCTGATCATGGTACATTTATTATGAGACTAAATAGACTAAATTATGTGAAATAGATGAAGTGAGTGATAAAAAAGGTTTAAACCCTTGCTTTGTTGGATTTTTTTTTTGGATCACATCGCTAAGGGTAGAAAGATAGTGATCTCGCTATTATTGTGTGAGAAAATTTGTTTTAAAAGCATGTCAAATAACTTTTAAAAATTCAAAATCTATCCAAATAAAAAACCTCGACGCAGAACCTTTTGATGGAAGTGATTTTTCACTCAAACATATTATTTCCTACCAAGGATTTCAGGTAGCTATTGTAGGAGACTCTTTTTTTGTTTGATGAAACCTACAACATGTGTATTATATTACTTCAAGTTTATAAGATAGAAGTTTTCCTACATGTAATAGAATACCTATAATGTTCCATGACAAGTAAATCATGCAAACCCTTTTTTTCCTACGGCTCTTGCCCCCACATACTTCTGTTGAACAGAGTCCACATAGCTTCATCATGATCATCTTGTTTGTCCACATCCTTCAAATGTGATGGAATCCTAGATGAATTAGGGCCATGAATAACATGGCCATGATTGCGATATACGATGTGTGAGTCGAACACATTATATAATCCAAAAATGGATAAGCCCACGTACAATGCTTGCCATATGGAATGTAGTCGAATAATGGGTAAAACATTAAAAGATCTCTTCTTGGTTATATATTTGAAATTTTATGAAGAAGCTATCTGAATTTCAATGTTTTTCTTCTTCTGGGATTATTATACAACAAGTTGAAGGACTATCTGTCACGTATTCGCAATCTTGTTTCCAGCCACACGCATGCCCCATGTTGGTTTGTTTAGCATTTGAGTGTCCCCTTGGGGTTCTGGAACAACTTTTCGGTTTGTGTTAATCATTTCCTAATCTACCTCCATATCATATTCTTTCAGGGTTTTCCATAGTAGAATTATTCATCACGAACGAAATTCATTTCCCTAATCAAATTCATATAGTGATTCACATCCATTTTATCTGAAGTTGTGGTTTTAGCTCAAGCAGTCCTATACTACCAGCTACTCCAAGCCATTGTCACTACAAAAGACCAGCCAGCATGCTTCGTCATCTCCTGCATACTGTTTGACAAGCTGAAGCACTGCAACTGGCGCATTGTTCAATCCCATCAGCATGGAGAGAGGAGCTATGTTTATGTCAAGATGATTCATGCTGATTTGGTAAGGTTCCATGATAATATGTATGGGTGGGGTGAGGCAAGAGCCACATTTTGCAGCATTCACACAGTCTTCGCTCTTGAGCCAGACCCCATGGATGCTTACCCAGTGGTGCAATGACTGTACGACTTGATATATGTTTTATGATCAGTTTGCTGCTGTCATGGAACTGTGATGTGGAGCTACCTTTCTTATGGTTTCTAGGCTTTTGGTTTCAACATGTATTATGGAGCTTACCTTAGGACTTTCGCATGCGTTTGGCTGTTGACCTGTAATGTTTGTGGTTGGTTGTCTAATCTACTTGGCACAATCACATTGCAAAGGCAAATGTTCCTTTTCTCTTTAATTGTTATTATGATTTATGTGTTATAACCAGGCAAGAATATGCAATCTTGGTTCTCTGACCGATATATATGTACATACAACTTTTGTTCACATAATAACACTTACACGGGAAAAGAGTAGCTTTCTCTGTTGGACAAACACCAAACCACAAAAGGGTAACAACACAATATCCAAACTAGGTACGACACCTGTTGAGCATACATGACTTTTGGCGTAAAATCACATTAACCAACACTAGCATCATCTTGTTCTTTGCAAGGTGCTATGCTTATCAGTCTAATCCCAATACACCACCTACTTCAGGTGGCACGATGATGTCAAGTGCAGGCTCACCAGTACCAACTCTCTTGCATCAGGCTCCATTGAAGGTACGCCACTGCTGCAAAGAGACACCATTAGCAATGCAAGCTGAAGGTGTTCTTATCCTCATATCAGGATCACATAATACAGGTGTCAAGCCTCATGCACTAGCCAACACAATCAAAAGTCCGAACTAGGATCGCTAGGAAAAAAAACCTGAAGATCTTTTTTTCGAATCCCACGCTGAACATCTTTTTCACTAATTAGGTAAGCTCCTGCTGACAAACATATTACAGCAACTCCAGCAGTGGCTCAATATTTTGGCGCTGTGGGCTGATGCTGCGCATGGAGCCGGCAATAGCTTCACCGGAAGCTGCAAACTGTGGCGGCCAAATGCAGGGCTGAAACAGCGTATTTTCAGAGGCGCTAAAAATGCAGCGCCAAAAACAGAATATAATGAAAAATAGAGTGCAGTAAAACAGAAGATCAAACAAAGACTAGAAATAGACATAAAATAGGATAAAATTAGCTTGATAGATACTCCGTAGTTCATATTTTTACAAAGTAGTGCGATAAAACTAAACTAAAACTCGACATCTGACGAGTCCGGTGTCGTGCCCGACACCGGATCCGACGAGAAGAGGTCAATCCAACGGGGGTCGTCCTCGCCAATGGTAGTCGGCCCGGCGAGCTGCGCTTCGATGAAGGCCCGCTTCGTCGCCTTCTCCGCCCTCCGTCGTGCGCGGTCCTCCTCCTTCTTCGCAGCTGCCTCGTCGCCTTCTCCGCCCTCCATCTGCGGAAGTGCTCGTTCTCGGCGGCAACGTCCTCGGGGAAGCGGGCTGGCCACTCGCGCGCCGCGCGCTCGTCCCGCTCGGCGATGCGCAAACGGCGCTCCGTCTCGCGGCGGTGGCGCTGTTCCTCCTGTCTAACGATGTACGGTGGCGGCGCGAGATCCTCAGCCTGCTGGCGCGTACACACGTCATGGAAATTCATCGACAATCGCGGGCGCCCGAGCCGCCACGCCACGGCGTCGTACGCGCGCGCGGCCTCGTGCGCGGTCTCGTAGGTGCCGAGGCCGATGCGCTCGCCGCCTTCACGTATCTCCGCGTAATACGTACCTTTGGGGCGCGCGCGGATGCCGCGGTACCCCGTGCCCAAGACGCGGCAGTACCGCGAGCTCGACGCGAGACGAGGCATGGCGGCGGCGGAAGCGGAGCCGCGGCGGCGATATTAGGCGCAGATGGGCAAATTTCAACAACCCGTGTCCATCTTTTTTTTGGCAGGATTACGCCATGTACCACCTTCCAATTAGAAAATAGTACTGTTCAGCCTTCCCCTGTTGGGCCCAATATTTCACTTTGGGTTGCCAACGACCATCTACATGGTAATTGCTATCGGCCTACTTGCTCCGGCTGTCGAAGCCCAATAACTACAAATGGGCCTTTCTGCTCATGCAATTTCGGCCCTTTTCTAATGAAACACAGATCCTATGAATGGCAAAAAAAAACGCGGAGATTCTACATAAAAGTTGTTTTTATTTATTTTGAATTATTGGGTTCCAATTTTTGAAACTGCTCATGCCCAATATGAAAATCCTTGATCGCTCCATACCCACATGGATAACGGTATTTTTAATAATTCATAAAGTGGATTTGAAATTTAAAACATATCCTAATAATTCCTTGATTTAATCTATCAACTTGCAAGATCTTGGAGCCAAAGAGCTTGTATTAGTCTGCGAAAATAATACTGATAAACCTGTCGCTAACAAGAAATGAAGGTTTATCGTTCAGAGAGGATGCCATGTGGGACCCATGAGATAGTAGCGTCCTCAACGTTTCAAAGAAAAAGGCAAGTAGCCCGAAAATAGGGGTAAAAAATAAATCCTACAAAGGAAACATTTATAGTTCATAGAGGCTGACATGTGGGACCGATCACCATTTGCATCCTCATCATTTCGAAGTCGGCAGGGATCGGAAGAAAAAGGCAAATAGCCGTAAATTAGGGGTGAAAAATAAATCCAAAAAGGAAACTTTTATTCTTAATAGAGGATGACATGTAGGACCGACCTGCGTGGCGTCCTCATCGTTTCAAAGGCCGCAGGGGATCAAAAGAAAAAGGCAAATAGCCAGAAATTAGGGGTAAAAAATAAATCCAACAAAGGAAAGGTTTATTGTTCATAGAGGCTGACATGTGGGACCCATGAGCCAGCGGCGACCTCAATTTCAAAGGCGGCATATGATCAAAAAGAAAAAGGCAAGTTAGCAAAAATCAGTGGGTAAAAAAAATCTAAGAAATGAAACTTTATTGTACAGTCCCATGAGCCAGCACCTTACTCAACATTTTAGTGGCGGCATGAGATAGAAAGAAAAAGGAAAGTGACCAAATATCAGGAGCAAAAAATAATCCAAGAAAAGAAACTTTTATTGTACATAGAGGATGACATATGGGTCCCACTTATACAAGCTCTTTCGCTCCAAGATCTTGCAAGTTGATTGTACATAGAGGATGACATGCGGGCCCCTTGTGTCAGCAGCTTACTCAACGTTTCCAAGGCGGCAGGGGATCAAAAGAAAAAGGAAGTAGCCAGAAATTAGCGGTCAAAAATAACTCCAAGGAAGGAAACTTTTATTGTTCATAGAGTATGACATGCGGGACCCATGCGCTAGCAGCTTCCTCAACGTTTCAAAGGGGGCATGAGATCGAAAGAAAAAGACAAGTGACCAAATATCAGGAGCCAAAAATAATCCAAGAAAAGAAACTTTATTGTACATAAAAGATGACATGCGGGTCCCATTTTGCAGCAGAGGTGTCAACGTTTCAAATGCGGCTTGAGATCAAAAGAAAAAGAGTAGCCAGAAATTAGGGGTAAAAAAAAAAACTCCCAGAAAAGAAAGTTGATTGTACATAGAGGATGGCATGTGGGTCCCATGACCCAGCACCTTACTCAACGTTTCAGAGGCGGCATGAGATCGAAAGAAAAAGGAAAGAGACCAAATACCAGGAGCAAAAAATAATCCAAGAAAAATAAACTTTTATTGTACATAGTGGATGACATATGGGTCCCACTTATACAAGCTCTTCCGCCCCAAGATCTTGCAAGTTGATTGTACATAGAGGATGACATGCGGGCCCCTTGTGTCACAGAAATTAATCAACGTTTCCAAGGCTGACGGGGATCAAAAGAAAAAGGAAACAACCAAAAATAAGAGGGTGAAAAAAATCCAAGAAAAGAAACTTTTATAGTATCGAGGATGACATGTGGGTCCCATGAGCCAGCAGCTTCCTCAACGTTTCAGAGGCTGCATGAGATCGAAAGAAAAAGGCAAGTGACCAAAAATAAGGGGGTAAAAAAAATCCAAGAAAAGAGACTTGATTGTACATAGAGGATGACATGCGGGTCCCACCAGTCAGCAGCTTACTAACGTTTCCAAGGCGGCAGAGGATGAAAAGAAAAAGGAAATAGCCAAAGATCAGAGGGTGAAAAAATCCAAGAAAAGAAACTTTTGTAGTACATAGAGGATGACATGCGGGTCCCATGGGCCAGCAGGTTCCTCAACGTTTTCAAGGGCGGCATGAGATCGAAAGAAAAAGGCAAGTGACCAAAAATCAGAGGGTGAAAAATAATCCAAGAAAAGAAACTTTTATTGTACATAGAGGATGACATGCTGTCCCAACGTTTCAAATGCGGCTTGAGATCAAAAGAAAAAGAAAGTAGCCAGAAATTAGGGGGTAAAAAAAACTCCAAGAAAAGAAAATTGATTGTACATAGAGGATGATATGTGGGTCCCACGAGTTAGCAGCTTACTCAACGTTTCCAAGGCGGCAGGGGATCAAAAGAAAAAGGAAATAGCCAAAAATCAGAGAGTGAAAAAAAAACCTAGAAAATAAACTTTTGTAGTACATAGAGGATGACATGCGGGTCCCATGAGCCAGCAGGTTCCTCAACGTTTCAAACGTGGCATGAGATCGAAAGAAAAAGGCAAGTGACCAAATATCAGGAGCCAAAAATAATCCAAGAAAAGAAACTTGATTGTACATATAGGATGACATGCGGGTCCCATTGTGCGGCAGTGGTCCCAACGTTTCGAATGCGGCTTGAGATCAAAAGAAAATGAAAGTAGCCAGAAATTAGGGGGTCAAAAAAAACTCCAAGAAAGGAAAGCTTTATCGTTCATACAGGCTGACATGTGGGACCTATGAGCCAGCAGCTTACTAAACGTTTCAAAGGCGGCAGGGGATCAAAAGAAAAAGAAAATAGCCAAAAATCAGAGGGTGAAAAAAATCCAAGAAATCAAACTTTTATTGTACATAGAGGATGACATGTGGGTCCCATGAGCCAGCAGATTCCTCAACGTTTCAAACGTGGCATGAGATCGAAAGAAAAAGGCAAGTGACCAAATATCAGGAGCCAAAAATAATCCAAGAAAAGAAACTTTATTGTACATAGAGGATGACATGCGGGTCCCATTTTGCAGCAGCGGTCTCACGTTTCCAAGGCGGCACAGGACCAAAAGAAAAATGAAGTAGCCAGAAATCAGGGGGTGAAAAAAATCCAAGAAAAGAAAGATTTCAATTGGGCTGCATCTGGACATCTGGGCCTTTGAACTATCCTTCTGGGCCTTTTGACTCGTACAATTTCAGCCCACTCCAGAACATGAAAGTTCAGATTTTTCTCAAAAAAAAAACAGGAAAGTCCTATGCTTCGCCAAAACAAAAAACAAGGAGATTCAAGATATAAGTTGTAAAAATAAAGATTTAATTTATCCGTTTGCAATAGCTCAGAGCGAAATACATTGTTTATTGTCTGCAAAATAATCAAGATATCACATGTTTCTTGTACGGGGAGGCTGACATCAGGGACCCATGAGCCAGCAGCGTCGTCAACGTTTCAAAGGCGACAGGGGATCGAAAATTAAAAAAAACCAAAAATCAGTTGGTAAAAAATCCAAGAAAAGAAAACATTTATCGTTCTGAGAGGATGACATGCGGGACCGATGAGGCGGCAGCATCCTCAACGTTTCCAAGGCGGCAGGGGATCAAAGAAAAAAAGGAAATAGCCAGAAATTAATTAGGGGTAAAAAATAAATCCACCAAAGGAAACTTTTATTGTTCATAGAGGATGACATGTGGGACCGACCTGCCAACAACGTCCTCATCGTTTCAAAGGGGGCAGGGGATCAAAAGAAAAAGGCAAATAGCCAGAAATTAGGGGTCAAAAACAACTCCAAGAAAGGAAACTTTTATTGTTCGTAGAGGATGACATGCGGGACCCATGAGCCAGCAGCTTACTCAACGTTTCAAAGGCGGCATGAGATCGAAAGAAAAAGGCAAGTGACCAAATATGAGGTGCCAAAAATAATCCAAGATTTATTGTACATAGAGGATGACATGCGGGTCCCATTTTGCAAAGAAATGGTCTCAATGTTTGAAATGCGGCTTGAGATCAAAAGAAAATGAAAGTAGCTAGAAATTAGGGGGTAAAAAAAATCCAAGAAAAGAAAGTTGATGGACATAGAGGATGACATGCGGGTCCCATGATCCAGCAGCTTAGTCAACGTTTCAAAGGGGGCAGGGGATCAAAAGAAAAAGGCAAATAGCCAAAAATCAGAGGGTGAAAAAAATCCAAGAAAATAAACTTTTATAGCACATAGAGGATGACATGCGGGTCCCATGAGCCAGCAGGTTCCTCAACGTTTCAAACGTGGCATGAGATCGAAAGAAAAAGGCAAGTGACGAAATATCAGGAGCAAAAAATAATTCAAGGAAACTTGATTGTACATAGAGGATGACATGCGGGTCCCATGAGTAAGCAGCTTACTCAACGTTTCCAAGGCGGCAGGGCATCAAAAGAAAAGGGAAATAGACAAAAATCAGAGAGTGAAAAAAACCATAGAAAATAAACTTTTATAGCACATAGAGGATGACATGCGGGTCCCATGAGCCAGCAGGTTCCTCAAAGTTTCAAACGTGGCATGAGATCGAGAGAAAAAAATGCAAGTGACCAAATATCAGGAGCCAAAAATAATCCAAGAAAAGAAAGTTTTATAGTACATAGAGGATGACATGCGGGTCCCATTTAGCAGCAGCGGTATCACCGTTTGAGAGGCAGCAGGGGATCGAAAGAAAAAGTCAAGTGACCAAATATGAGGTGCCAAAAATAATCCAAGAAAAGAAAGTTTTATAGTACATAGAGGATGACATGCGGGTCCCATTTAGCAGCATCGGTCTCACTGTTTGAGAGGCAGCAGGGGATCGAAAGAAAGAGTCAAGTGACCAAATATCAGGAGCCAAAAATAATTCAAGAAAAGAAAGTTTTATAGTCCATAGAGGATGACATGTGGGTCCCATTTAGCAGCAGCGGTATCACTGTTTGAGAGGCAGCAGGGGATCGAAAGAAAAAGTCAAGTGACCAAATATGAGGTGCCAAAAATAATCCAAGAAAAGAAAGTTTTATAGTACATAGAGGATGACATGCAGGTCCCATTTAGCATCAGCGGTATCACCGTTTGAGAGGCGGCAGGGGATCGAAAGAAAAAGGCAAGTGACCAAATATGAGGTGCCAAAAAAAATCCAAGAAAAGAAAGTTTTATAGTACATAGAGGATGACATGCGGGTCCCATTTAGCAGCAGCGGTATCACTGTTTGAGAGGCGGCAGGGGATCGAAAAAAAAGGCAAGTGACCAAATATGAGGTGCCAAAAAAAACTCCAAGAAAAGAAAGTTGATTGCTCATAGAGGATGACATGCGGGTCCCATTTAGCTACAGCGGTCTCAACGTTTCCAAGGCGGCAAGGGATCAAAAGAAAAAGGAAGTAGCCAGAAATCAGGGGGTCAAAAAAAATCCAAGAAAAGAAAGAAATTTGGTTCATAGAGGATGACAAGTGGGACCCATGATCCTGCATCATAAACGGCTTGATCGGAGAGCGTTGAACGAGATGGCGCGATCGAGAAAAAAAACAATGCTAGAGAGGCTGCCATCTGGGCCCTACATCCCTGGGCGGTGCGGATTTGCGTTGACTCGGCCGGCGAACCCGAGAATTCGCGATGCACCACGTCCCGGGCCACCATACGCGACGTTTTGGCCGCTTTCGTCGGGCTAGGTGGCCTCAAAAATGAGAAAAAAAAGTTTTGACATGAACCACGGAGGGACCAAAAATCGTCGGCCATGGTGCACCAGCAACCACGGCGCGACTTCAACTTCGTCGGCCATGGCAACTTTTCTTGTAGTGATAGCTTTATTTGCAAGTTCACCTGGATTGATATTGTTCGCTTCAAATTCTCCATCATGGGTAAACCTCGCGATACTAAAGTCGCCGTATTACCATCCACAACAAGAAAAGGTACAACTCTGAGTACCTCTGCTGCTCTTGATTCACCATCTGTGATAAGTCAACTTGTTTCACCACCACAAGCTTCACATGCTGGTACTTCTGCTGAATCTGAAAATTCTCATAATTTTGATGATGCTTCTGCTGTGCTTGATGATAGTGGTTCGTTAGGATCTTTTCTAGATGCTACAATTGCTAGGTCTAGACAAATTGAAAATACTGAAACTCCTAATGAAAATATTGTTACACCTGTTAATTCACCTGAGTCTGTTGAATACTCTAGTGATGATCTTGATGAAGATTATGTGGAACTTGATGATGATTTTATTTATAAATGCAATGCTACTACTGATGCAAGTAAAATTAAAAAGCTTCTTGCACAACATACTGTTAGATATAAGCTGTCTCCTGATCCTAAATTTGCCACATCTCCTATAAACATTAAGGATAAGGATTATGATTTTTCTCTTGATTTATCTCATATATCTATTATTGAGAAAACACATTTTTGTGGTACTGAAAAAGAAAGTGCTGTAGAGCACATGAATGAGCTTTCTACTTTGAGTAGCTTGTTTTCTGATGATATTAAGAAGCGTACTTATTTTGTTGCTAAAATTTTTCCTTTCTCATTAAAGGATGATGCTAAAACTTGGTATAATAGTTTGCCTCCTGGTTCTATTGATAGTCCAAGTGGTTTGCTTGATATTTTCTTTCGGAAATACTTTCCGGCTAGTGCGCAACATATTGCTTTGCAGAAAATTTATAGCTTTGACCAGGAAGATGGAGAGAAATTGCCTGAAGCTTGGGGAAGATTTTGCTCTCTTATCAGAGCTCGACCTGGACATGATTTGGAAAAGCATGATTTACTTGATATATTTTATAGTGGACTAACCATCGAGTCTAGAGCATATTTGGATAGTTGTGCTGGTTGTGTTTTCAGGAAAAGAACTCCAGACGAAGCTGAAGAATTATTGGCTAGAATAGGCCGGAATCATGATGATTGGACTACACCTGAACCAACCCCAACGCCAATATTGAAGAAGAGGGGTATGATTAAATTAAATGATGAATATATGAGGGAAGCCAAGAAATCTCTTAAAGAGAAGGGGATTAAATCTGAAGAAGTGAAGAATTTACCTCCCATAGAAGATTTATGTAAGATAACTCCCCCTTCATCCATGATTGAGGTACACTCTCTTCAACGCTTTACTAGGGAAGATATTCCGTATTTGAAATCTCCTGCTCAATGCTTAGATGAGTTTGATAATTATATTGTTAAGCAAGATAATTTTAATATGAGAGTAGAGAATCATTTAATGGAAAATTCTCGAGCTATTAGTGAATTGCATGGTATTGTGGAGAGAACCTCCAATGATGGTAAGATGCTTGTTAAACATTTTCATATGGTTCAAACTCAAATTGATCAACTCACTAAAGTGCAAAATGACTTGTTAAAAAATAGTTCTAAAGAAAAACACGCTTATGAAGTAACAACTAGAGGCGGTGTTTCTACTCAGGATCCTCTATATCCTGAAGGGCATCCCAAAAGAGTTGAACAAGATTCTCAACGAACTGAAACTAGTGCTCCTTCTAAGAAAAAGAAGAAGAAACATAAAACTGTTGTAGAATCCTCTGAACCTGTTAGTGATCCTAATAGTATTTCTATTTCTGATGCTGAAACTGAAAGTGGTAATGAACATGATAAAGATAATGATAAGAATGATGCTTCTGGTAAAGAAGAGGTTGAGGATGAACCTGAAAAGCATGCTAAAAATAAAAAGTATACTAAATAAGATTTTGTTGCTAAGAAACATGGTAATGAAAGAGAACCTTGGGTTCAAAAGCAAATGCCTTTTCCTGCTAAGAAACTAAAATCAAAGGAAGAAGAACACTATAATAAATTTTGTGATTGGATGAAACCTTTGTTCCTGCAAATCCCTTTGACTGATGCTATTAAATTGCCTCCTTATTCAAAGTATATGAAAGATATTGTCACTAACAAAAGGAAGATTCCTAATGAGGAGATTTCCACTATGCTTGCTAATTACTCTTTTAATGGCAAAGTTCCAAAGAAGCTTGGCGACCCAGGTATACCGACTATTCCTTGTTCCATCAAGAATAATTATGTTAGAACTGCTCTATGTGATTTGGGAGCAGGAGTTAGTGTTATGCCTTTTTCTCTTTATAAGAGACTTTATTTAGATAAGTTGATACCAACTGATATATCTTTGCAAATGGCTGATAAATCTACTGCTATTCCTGTTGGTATATGTGAGGATGTTCCTGTTCAAGTTACTCAAAACTGCTTAATATTAACTGATTTTGTTGTGTTGGAAATGCCTGAAGATGATAATATGTCTATTATTCTTGGGAGACCTTTTCTTAACACCGCAGGGGCTGTTATTGATTGCAATAAAGGAAAAGTTACTTTCAATGTCGATGATAAGGAGCATACTGTTTATTTTCCCAAGAGGATTGATAAAGTATGTGGAGTTAATACAATTTCTAATTTGAGATCTATCAAAGTGGGGGATATTGATTGTTGATACGTCCAAAACGTATCTACTTTCCCGAACACTTTTGCTATTGTTTTGCCTCTAATTTGTGTATTTTGGATGCAACTAACACGGACTAACGCTGTTTTCAGCAGAACTGTTCTGGTGTCTCGTTTTTGTGCAGAAATCCAACTTTCGGGAAAATCCTCAGAATTTATGCAGAAGGCCCTATTTTCCCAGAAAACTGACGGAGCCAGAAGGACAACTCAGGTGGAGGCCCGAGGGCCCCACACCATAGGGCGGCGCGGCCCAGGCGGGGCCCGCGCGGCCATGTGGTGTGGCCCCCTCGGCCGGCCTCCGACGCCCTCCTTCGGACTATTTATCGGCCTCGACCTAAAAACGCACGGGGAGAAGTCGAAGTCGCCAGAAACCCTCCAGAACGCCGCCACATCGCGAAACTCCGTCGCGGGAGCCAGAAGTCTCCGTTCTGGCACTCCGCCGGGACGAGGAATTGGAGGAGATCATCGCCGCCATCACCGCCAACGCCTCTACATCAACCAGCCATGTTTCCCCCATCCATGTGTGAGTAATTCCCCCGCTGTAGGCCGAAGGGGATGGTAGGGATTGGATGAGATTGGTCATGTAATAGCATAAGATTGTTAGGGCATAGTGCCTAGTGTCCGTAATTGGTACTTTGATGATATTGTTGCAACTTGTTATGCTTAATGCTTGTCACTAGGGCCCGAGTGCCATGATCTCAGATCTGAACATGTTATTGTTTCATCAAGATATTCATTGTTTATGGTCTTACCTATAAGTTGTATACACATGTCGCTGTCCGGAACCAATGGCCCCGAAGTGACAAGAATCGGGACAACCGGAGGGGATGGTAGTGATGTGAGGATCACATGTGTTCACGAAGTGTTAATGCTTTGCTCCGGTACTCTATTAAAAGGAGTACCTTAATATCCAGTAGTTTCCCTTGAGGCCCAGCTGCCACCGGCTGGTAGGACAAAAGATGTTGTGCAAGTTTCTCATTGCGAGCACGTACGACAATATTTGGAACACATGCCTATTGATTGCTTTGTACTTGGACACCGTTTTATTATTATCTGCAAATGCCCTGCTATGATTGTTACATGAGTTTCTCTCATCCATGCAACGCCCGTCATCCGTCCCCGTGCCTACAGTATTTTAATCCTGTTGTTTACTAAAATCACTACTGCTGTCTCATGTTACGCTGTTATTTCACCATCGCTATCGCTATAAAGCTGTTACTATCGATAAACTCTTGCGAGCAAGTCTGTTTCAGTGCAGCTGAATTGACAACTCCGCTGTTAAGGCTTCCAAGTGTTCTTTGTCTCCCCTTGTGTCGAATCAATAAATTGGGTTTTACTTCCCTCGAAGACTGTTGCGATCCCCTATACTTGTGGGTCATCAAGACTATTTTCTGGCGCCGTTGCCGGGGAGCATAGCTTTATTTGGAAGTTCACTTGGATTAATATTGTTCGCTGCAAATTCTCCATCATGGGTAAACCTCGCGATACTAAGGTCGCCATATTACCATCCACTACAAGAAAAGGTACAATTCTAAATACCTCCGCTACACTTGATTCACCATCTGTGATTGATAAACTTGTTTCACCGCCACATGCTTCACATGCGGGTACTTCTGCTGAATCTGAAAAATCTCATAATATTGATAATATTTCTGTTGTGCTTGATGATAGTGGTTCATTGGGATCTTTTCTAGATGCTACAATTGCTAGGTCTAGACAAATTGAAAATACTGAAACTCCTAATGCTACTACACCTGTTAATTCACCTGAACTTGATTATTTTAGTGATGATCCTGATGAAGATTATGTGGAGCTTAATGATGATTTTATTGAAAAATGCAATGCTACTACTGATGCAAGAAAAATTAAAAAGTTGCTTGCAGAACATGCTGTTAGATATAAACTGTCTCTTGATCCTAAGTTTGCCACATCTCCTATAAACATTAAGGATAAAGATTATGATTTTTCTCTTGATCTATCTCATATAGCTATTGTTGAGAAAACACCCTTTTGTGGTACTGAAAAAGAGAGTGCTGTTGAACACATGATTGAGTTATCTACTCTAAGTAGTTTGTTTTCTGATGATGTCAAGATGCGTACTTACTTTGTTGCTAAAATCTTTCCATTCTCATTAAAGGATGACGCTAAAACTTGGTATAATAGTTTGCCACCTAATTCTATTAAAAGTCCAAAAGAATTGCTTGATGTTTTCTTCCGTAAATACTTTCCTGCTAGTGCTCAACATATTGCTTTGCAGAGAATCTATAATTTTAACCAGGAAGATGGAGAGAAATTGCCTGAGGCTTGGGCGAGATTCTGCTCTCTTATTAGAGCTCGGCCTGACCATGATTTGGAAAAGCATGATTTACTTGATATATTTTATAGTGGACTAACCATTGAGTCTAGGGCATACCTGGATAGTTGTGCTGGTTGTGTTTTCAGGAAAGAACTCTGACGACGTTTGAAGAATTATTGGCTAAAATAGGCCGGAATCATGATGATTGGACTACGCCTGAACCAACTCCAACGCCAATATTGAAGAAGAGGGGTATGATTAAATTAAATGATGAAGATATGAGGGAAGCCAAGAAGTCTCTCAAGGAGAAAGGTATTAAATCTGAAGATTTGAAGAATCTTCCTCCCATAGAAGATATATGTGAGATAATTCCCCCTTCGTCCATGATTGAGGTAAACTCCCTTCAACGCTTTACTAGGGGAGATATTCCGTATTCGAAACCCCCTGCACAATGCTTAGATGAATTTGATAATTATATTGTTAAGCAAGAAAATTTTAATATGAGAGTAGAGAATCATTTAATGGAAAATTCTCGAGCTATTAGTGAATTGCATGATATTGTAGAGAGAACCTCCAATGATGTTAAGATGCTTGTTAAACATTTTCATATGATTCAAACTCAAATTGATCAACTCACTAAAGTACAAAATGACTTGTTGGGGAATAATTCTAAAGAGAAACATGCTTATGAAGTAACAACTAGAGGTGGTGTCTCTACCCAGGATCCTCTATATCCTGAAGGGCATCCCAAAAGAATTGAACAAGATTCTCAACACATTGAACCTAGTGCTCATTCTAAGAAGAAAAAGAAGAAGAAGCATAAAAATGTTGTAGAATCCGCTGAACCTGTTAATGATCCTAATAGTATTTCTATTTCTGATGCTGAAACTGAAAGTGGTAATGAACATGATAAAGATAATGATAAGAATGATGCTCCTGATAAAGAAGAGGTTGAAGAAGAACCTGAAAAGCATGCTAAAAATAAAAAGTACACTAAAGAAGATTTTATTGCTGAGAAACATGGTAATGAAAGAGAACCTTGGGTTCAAAAGCAAATGCCTTTTCCTGCTAAGAAACTAAAATCAAAGGAAGAAGAACACTATAATAAATTTTGCGATTGGATGAAACCTTTATTCTTGCAAATCCCTTTGACTGATGCTATTAAATTGCCTCCTTATTCAAAGTATATGAAAGATATTGTTACTAACAAAAGGAAAATCCCCAATGAGGAAATTTCCACTATGCTTGCTAATTACTCTTTCAATGGCAAAGTGCCAAAGAAGTTGGGCGACCCAGGTATACCTACTATTCCTTGTTCTATTAAGAATAATTATGTTAAAACTGCTCTATGTGACTTGGGAGCCGGTATTAGTGTTATGCCTTTTTCTCTTTATAAGAGACTTAACTTAGATAAGTTGATACCTACTGATATATCTTTGCAAATGGCTGATAAATCTACTGCTATTCCTGTTGGTATATGTGAGGATGTTCCTGTTCAAGTTACTAATAACTGCTTGATATTAACTGATTTTGTTGTGATGGAAATGCCTGAAGATGATAATATGTCTATTATTCTTGGGAGACCTTTTCTTAACACTGCAGGGGCTGTTATTGATTGCAATAAAGGAAAGGTTACTTTCAATGTTGATGATAAGGAACATATCGTCTATTTCCCCAAGAAGATTGATAAAATATGTGGAGTCAATACTATTTCTAATGTGAGAACTATCAAAGTGGGAACTATTGATTGTCCTATATATGAGCCTAAAGAAGAATATCAAACTCTTGTGATTGGATCCATATCAATACAATTCAAGGTAACATGATTGATTTGAGGTTTATTTCTTCTTATGCTATGTAAAATTTATTTGGTAGCAAGACTTGATCAACCTTGTTAACAAATACTTTTTATATGCATAGAGGAGGTAAACAACATCTCTTTCTTCCTCCACTTGCTCTAGTTGCTGTAGCACTTTTATTTTGCAAAGTTCCTTAGTTAATTGGAGATTTCAAAATTTTTCCTGGCCAGTAATAATAAACTTAATACCCAGAAATGTGCATTTTTCAAAGTTTTCAAAAATTCACAAAAATTATACCGTTGGTCCTATTTTTCGACGAGGCACCTGGGAGCACCAGAGGATGACCTGTGGGGCACCCCAGGGTGCCACACCACAGGCCGGCGCGGCCAAGGAGGGGGGCGCGCCACCCTGTGGTGTGGGCCCCTCCTTGCCCCACTACTTCATCTCTTTCTCCCAGCATCTTCTCTCTCCCGAAAAAACTCGCATCAGGTTTCTCTCACTCGCGTTTTTGCTCAAGAGCTCAGGATTTTTCGATCTCTTTGCTCAGCCCAGATTTCTGTCTGAGATTTGGCACATTTGCTCTCCGGTATGTGACTCCTCCGCCTATCCAAATAGAATTTTGTTTGGTTGAGTATATCTTGAATATTTTGCTGCAGTAGGTAACATGTTTAGTGAGCTTGCATGCTTGTTCTAATGCATGTTTAGTACTCTAGCAAGTTCCTATAGTAGTTCCCCTTGATTATATGTCACCAAATCAAATTTTATATTGTTTGTTGAAAATTTCAGAAAAGAGATGAAGAAGTTCAACTTTGGAGAGTTGTTCAAGAAAGGAACAACCAGCACCGGGAGACCTTCTAGGACCGCCACCCAACTTAGGCGATCGTACAATGAGGATATCATCGCGCCTAGCTTCGCGCCCGAAGAGGACAATGGGGCTCCTAATGCTTCATCCTTTCCATGTTATGATTTTCTGACAAATGCAGGGATACTGGATGATTTCTTCACCCTTGTCAACAAGGCGGGCTTAGCCACCTACGTGGGAGATGAAAGGGAGCAATACTACATGCTCACCAAAATCTTCGTCGAGAGCTTCAAGTTCCAAAACACGCAATATGAGCCGACAGTTGCATTCAAGATCTATGGTAATCCTGTTACTATGGAATTGAAAGAATTTTGTCGTGCATTGGATATTGCCCCTGTAGGTACAGCAAGGAGGATTGATGACAACCCCCGGGACTTGTTGGAGCTTTATCGAGGGATCACCAATGATGATTGTCGCACCATTCAGCGTGGCAAGATAAGGAACATTCAACTCCCCGCCATTAAATATTTTTCATATTACATTGCTACTAGCATTCTTGGTAGGGAGAACACTAGCAATATTTCTAGTTACCATCTTGCTTTCTTGAATATTGCACTTACTGGACGGACATCTTATCATCTTGGTTCTCTTATTGCTCGCCGTCTGTCTAATAGAGGGCCTATTTTTGGAGGAACTATTGCACTGCGCGTTTTAACATATCTAAGGCTCCCTCTTGATCCTAATGATGTGCCATTGGCCCCTAGGAGACTCGATATTGCTGCTATGAAGAGTCATCATTTTGTTACCACTGATTCTACTTTAGATAATATGGTCTATAGAATGTTGTTTGCTGACGGGGATGAGAAGGAAATCCCTCTTCCCCAACCAGGTTTGTTCAGTATTGACAGGCAATCATGGTCGTGCACTAAGGAGGAGGTGGATGAACATATGAAGATACAAGACTTCCACCAGCAGCATGACTCCGAGGATGCCGAGGCCTCCCACGACTACACCGTCACGTATCCGGGTGCTTCTTCTAGCACATGCCCGGAATGCGATCCATCTTCGTCATACTACGGAGATACTACCTCATGGTCTCGATGGGATTGAACTCCACTTAGGCCAAAAGCCTAAGCTTGGGGGGAGGTATACCGGCATCACTCATTCTTTGCATATTATGGTTGCTGGATACTTGTACATATTTGTTTAGTCTCTTTGAGTGGTTTTCTAATGAGAGGAAGATGATATTTGGGGACGTGCTGCCTGAAAACAGATTCTAGACTGTTACTAGAAAAATTCGTGCGCACAGCCAGAACGTTATTTTGAGCTGCCAATTTTTGTGCAGGTTCCCTAGGTTGTTATCTAACTTTCATTAGTTGAACACTTTTCGAGCTGAGCAACGTAAGATTTTTGTAAAAATCGATTTCTGTACTGCTGTCAGGTTTTGGCAGATTTCTGCCATCTCGCTTTTCTATGTTTCTTCTAGTTTGCTATTTCTTGTTTTTGCTTTGTTTCCTTTCCAAAACACAAAAAGACCAAAAATATTTCTGTTGTTTCTCTTCACCATTTGTTTGCTTTGGTTCCTTGCAATTGTTTCGTTTTATTTGCTATTGCCAGTTTGCTATAAGAAAACCCAAAAAGATTTTGCTTTGTTTGTTTGTTTCCTCTTGTTCTTGTTTGCAATTTGAAAACACCAAAAATATTTGCTGTTCTTCTTTGGTTTTGTAAAGTTCTTTATGAGTTCAATGGTCTTCGGTGGCTGGAGCGTGGTTTTCATTTCATATTATCCAAGTTGCACAAGTGAAAAGGCAATAATGACGATCTACGACAATTGGATTGTGGTGAGAGGCTGGTATGAACTCTATTTGTTTTCATTTTTGTACATATACTCATCCATGTGAGCATGCTTAGTTGGTTCATGTGAGGTATATGTTATTTGATAAAGTCTAGTAGTTTATGATCTCTCATGTTTAGCTCCAATTTATTAATATGAGTAGCATGTCATGGATGTTTGCTTGCATTGTTTTATTCATAAGTAAGTATGGCATTGTGGTATCCTCCTCTGAATAATTCATTTATATCGACTTGGCACATGCTCACGCATGCATATGACTGAACAAAAAGTCAATTAAGCCTCGATGATCTATATTGCTTCAGAGTTCTTGTATCACTTTTATGCCTCCGTTAATTTATTTTACCGCAAGCATGATTATGACAGTTACTGCTCTCTTGATTTGTCGCTCCCTAGTCTATTGCTAACCTTCACTTGTACTGAGCGGGAACGCTGCTCGTGCTTCCAAACACATGAAAACCAAGTTATTACAAAGTGTCCACCATAAATACCTATGCATGGCATTTCAAACCATTCCAAGTAAATTCTCATGCGCTACCTTTAAAACCTTCAAAATGCTTCTCAATTTGTGTTTATGTTTCATAGCTCATGAGGAAGTATGTGGTGTTTAGCTTTCAACCTTGTCATTTACTTTTGACGGACTCTCATATGGACTAGTGGCACATCCGCTTATCCAATAATTTTGCAAAAAGAGCTGGCAATGGGATTCCCAGTCCCGAATTAATTAACTTAAATAGACACTCCTCCATGGTTTGTGATTGTTGGACGGCACCCGAAGGATTCGGTTAGCCATGGCTTGTGTAAGCAAAGGTTGGGGGGAGTGTCATCATCATAATGAAATTAAAATAAAAAAAAGGGGCACTCCTTCATGGTATGAGATTGTTGGCAGGCACCCGAGGATTCGGTTAGCCATGGTTTGTGTAAGAAAGGTTGGAAGGAGTGCCAAATAAATATGCAATAATTCATGGGAGCCGCTCTTGAAAGTCCGGTTGGCGAGGTAGTTGGTGTACCCATTACCATTCGTTGACAACAACAAACACCTCTCAAAATAATTTTACTCCTGATTTCAAAAATGAAAAGCTCTAGCGCATGTTAATCCCTGCTCCCCTCTGCGAAGGGTCAATCTTTTACTTTTATGTTGTGTCTCCATTATTTCTTTGAGCACTATCTTGAGAGCACAACTGTCATTCTTAGTATAATATGCTTGTCTCAAAATATGATTGACTGTGGTATAACTTTGATGCTTTTATCTTTGACAATCACTACTTCTAGTCTTTCTATGAACTCCAGAGGTGCCCGGGCATTTATGTTTTGCCAATCAAATACAGGCAAGCGAGATACCACTTTATCACACTCTCTTATGAACATTGCAATCCTGCTTATATACATGATTCATGATGCTTATTATTAATTGTTGGTACCTCTCCATGATTGACATAGCTGTTAGATGATCTTATTTGCATGTATCTCATTATGAACTGCTTAAGTATTAGCCATAGCATGAGAATATATACATCATATGAGCAAATGTGTTCGTGAAAGTTCTTTTATCGCTCAGTTGTTAACTGAATTGCTTGAGGACAAGCAATAAGCTAAGCTTGCAGGGAGTTGATACGTCCAAAACGTATCTACTTTCCCGAACACTTTTGCTATTGTTTTGCCTCTAATTTGTGTATTTTGGATGCAACTAACACGGACTAACGCTGTTTTCAGCAGAATCGTTACAGTGTCTCGTTTTTGTGCAGAAATCCAACTTTCGGGAAAATCCTCGGAATTTATGCAGAAGGCCCTATTTTCCCAGAAAACTGACGGAGCCAGAAGGACAACTCAGGTGGAGGCCCGAGGGCCCCACACCATAGGGCGGCGCGGCCCAGGGGGGCCCGCGCGGCCATGTGGTGTGGCCCCCTCGGCCGGCCTCCGACGCCCTCCTTCGGACTATTTATCGGCCTCGACCTAAAAACGCACGGGGAGAAGTCGAAGTCGCCAGAAACCCTCCGTAACGCCGCCACATCGCGAAACTCCGTCGCGGGAGCCGAAGTCTCCGTTCCGGCACTCCGCCGGGACGGGGAATTGGAGGAGATCATCGCCGCCATCACCGCCAACGCCTCTACATCAACCAGCCATGTTTCCCCCATCCATGTGTGAGTAATTCCCCCGCTGTAGGCCGAAGGGGATGGTAGGGATTGGATGAGATTGGTCATGTAATAGCATAAGATTGTTAGGGCATAGTGCCTAGTGTCCGTAATTGGTACTTTGATGATATTGTTGCAACTTGTTATGCTTAATGCTTGTCACTAGGGCCCGAGTGCCATGATCTCAGATCTGAACATGTTATTGTTTCATCAAGATATTCATTGTTTATGGTCTTACCTATAAGTTGTATACACATGTCGCTGTCCGGAACCAATGGCCCCGAAGTGACAAGAATCGGGACAACCGGAGGGGATGGTAGTGATGTGAGGATCACATGTGTTCACGGAGTGTTAATGCTTTGCTCCGGTACTCTATTAAAAGGAGTACCTTAATATCCAGTAGTTTCCCTTGAGGCCCGGCTGCCACCGGCTGGTAGGACAAAAGATGTTGTGCAAGTTTCTCATTGCGAGCACGCATTTAATTATATTTGGAACACATGCCTATTGATTGCTTTGTATTTGGACACCGTTTTATTATTATCTGCAAATGCCCTGCTATGATTGTTACATGAGTTTCTCTCATCCATGCAACGCCCGTCATCCGTCCCCATGCCTACAGTATTTTAATCCTGCTGTTTACTAAAATCACTACTGCTGTCTCTGTTACATTTCGCTTGTTATTTCACTACTGGTACTGCTATAAAGCTGTTACTCTTATCGATAAACTCTTGCGAGCAAGTCTGTTTCCAGGTGCAGCTGAATTGACAACTCCGCTGTTAAGGCTTCCAAGTGTTCTTTGTCTCCCCTTGTGTCGAATCAATAAATTGGGTTTTACTTCCCTCGAAGACTGTTGCGATCCCCTATACTTGTGGGTCATCAATTGTCCAATATATGAGCCTAAAGAAGAATATCAAACTCTTGTGATTGGATCTATATCGATACAATATAAGGTAACAGGATTGATTTGAGGTTTATTTCTTCTTATGACATGTAAGATTTATTTGGTAGCAAGACTTGATCAACCTTGTTAACAAGTACATTTTATATGCATAGAAGAGCTAAACAACATTTCTTTCCTTCTCCACTTGTTTTACTCGCTGTAGCACTACTTGTTTTGCAAGATGCTTAGTTGTTTAGGAGTTTGAAAACCTTTTTCTGCCCTGTAATAATAATTTTGACACCCAGAAATGTGCATTTTTCAAAGTTCTCAAAAATTTACAAAAATTATACTGTTGGTCTTATTTTTCGAAGAGCTACCTGGGAGCACCAGGGGCTGACCAGTGGGGCACCCTGGGGCTGCACCCCACCAGCCGGCGCGGCCAAGGAGGGGGGCGCGCCACCCTGTGGTGTGGGCCCCTCCTTGCCCAACTAACTCATCTCTTCCTCCCATCTCACTCTCTCTCCCGAAAAAACTCGTACTCACTTTCTCTCACTCGCATTTCTGCTCAAGAGCTCAAGATTTCTCGATCTCTTTGCTCAGCCCAGATTTCTGTCTGAAATTTGGCACATTTGCTCTCCGGTATGTGACTCCTCCGATTATCCAAATGGAATTTTGTTTGGTTGAGTATATCTTGAATATTTTGCTGCTATAGGTAACATGTTTAGTGAGCTTGCATGCTTGTTCTAAGTTGTAAAAATTAGTTTTGATGCATGTTTAGTACTCTACCAAGTTCCTATAGTAGTTTCCCTCAATTATATGTCTCCAAATCAACTTTTATAATGTTTGTTGAAAATTTCAGAAAATGGAGTGGAATAGGCACCAACTGAATCAACAAGAATTGGAAGTGCAAAGAGTTATGAGAGTTCACCGCGAAGAGGGAGTATACCCCTCTTACTACCCATGCGTTGATTTTATGAGGAGTGCAGGAATCTTGCAAGATGTTCAAAATCTGATTTCCAATGCAGGGTTGCTGGATGATTTCTTGGTCCTCGTCGGTAATGTGGGCTTAACCACCTATATGGAAGATGAGAGGGATCAATACTACATGCTAACTAAAATCTTTGTTGAGAGCTTTCAGTTCAACAACAAACACTACCAACCATCGGTTACATTCAGGATTTATGATGATCCTATTACTATGAAGTTGAAGGATTTTTGTACTGCATTGGATATTGCTCCTGTAGGTACAGCGAAGAAGATCGAGAACAATCCCAAGGCTTTGTTGGAGCTCTATCGAGGAGTCACCAATGATGATTGCCGTACCATTCAGCGCGGCAAGATAAGAAACATTCAACTCCCTGCCATTAAATATTTCGCTTATTATCTTGCTACTAGCATTCTTGGTAGGGAGAACACTAGCAATATTTCTAGTTACCATCTTGCTTTCTTAGTTGTTGCACTTACTGGAGAGACACCTTATCATCTTGGTGCTCTTGTTGCTCGCCGTTTGTCTAACAAGGGGCCTATTTTTGGAGGAATTGTTGCCTCACGCATTTTAGCATATCTAGATTTTCCTCTTGACCCTACTGATGTGAAATTAACTCCTATAAGGCTTGATATTGCTGCTATGAAGAGTCATCAATTTGTTACAACTGACTCTAGTTTAGATAATATTGTCTATAGAATGTTGCTTACTGACGGGGATGAGTGGAAAATCCCTTTGCCGCAGCAAGATTTGTTCAGTATTCACAGGAAACCGTGGTCACGCTCTAAGGAGGAGGTGGATGAGCAGCTGAAGATACATGGCTTCCACCAGCAGCATGACTCCGAGGACGCTGAGCCCTCCCACGGGTACACTGTCACGTATCCTGGTGCATCTTCCAGCATATACCCGGAACAGGATCCATCTTCGTCATACTACGGAGGTGCCACTTCATGGGCACCATGGGATTGATCTCCACTTAGGCAAAAGCCTAAGCTTGGGGGGAGGTATACCGGCATCAATCATTCATTGCATATTATAATTGCTGGATACTTGTACATACTTGTTTAGCTTCTTAAAGTGGTTCTCTAATAAGAGAGAGATGATATTTGGGGAGGTGCTGATTGAAAACAGATTCTGGACTGATACCAAAAAAAATCTCAAAAACAGCCAGAACGTTATTTTGCGAAGCCAATTTTTTTGCATGTTCCCCAGGTTATTATCTAACTTTCATTAGTTGAACACTTTTCGAGCTGGGCAGCGGAAGATTTTCGTAAAAATCGATTACTGTACTGCTGTCAAGTTTGGCAGATTTCTGTTACTTTGTGTTTATGTGACTCTTTTAGTTTTCGTTTTCTTGTTTTTGCTTTGTTTCTTTCCTAAAACACAAAAAGGCAAAAAATATTTCTGTTGTTTCTCTTTACCATTTGCTCATTTTGGTTTCTTGTTCCTATTTTGCTTTATTTACTATCGTTGGTTTGCTATAAGAAAATCCAAAAAGATTTTGCTTTATTTACTTGTTTCCTTTTGTTCTTGTTTCAATTCGAAAACACCAAAAATATTTGTTGTTCTTCTTTGGTTTTGTAAAGTTCATTATGGAGTTCAGCGGTCTTCGGTGGTTGGAGCTTGGTTTTCTTTCCATATTATTCAAGCTACACAAGTGAAAAGGCAATAATGACGATCTACGACAATCCGACTGTGGTGAGAGGCTGGTATGAACTCTATTTGTTTTCATTTTTGTACATATACTCATCCATGTGAGCATGCTTAGTTGGTTCATGTGAGGTATATGTCATTTAATGAAGTCTAGTAGTTCATGATCTCTCATGTTTAGCTCCAATTTATTAATATGAGTAGCATGTCATAAATATTTGCTTGCATTGCTTTATTCATAGATAGATATGACATTGTGGTATCCTCCTCTGAATAATTCACTTGAATCAACTTGGCACATGCTCACGCATGCATATGACTGAACAAAAGTCAATTAAGCCTCGATGATTTACTTTGCCTCAGAGTTCTTATATCACTTTTATGCCTCCGTTAATTTATTTTGTCGCAAGCATGATTATGACAAGCATCGCTCTCTTGATTGTCGCTTCGCCTATTGCTAGCCTTCACTTGTACTGAGCGGGAACGCTGCTCGTACTTCCAAACCCCTGAAAACCAAGTTATTCCAGAGTGTCCACCATAAATACCTATGCATGGCATTTCAAACCATTCCAAGTAAATTCTCATGTGCTACCTTTAAAACCTTCAAAATGCTTCTCAATTTGTGTTAATGTTTTATAGCTCATGAGGAAGTATGTGGTGTTTATCTTTCAATCTTGTCATTTACTCCTGACAGACTTTCACCAAAGGACTAGTGGCACATCCGCTTATCCAATAATTTTGCAAAAAGAGCTGGCAACGGGGTTCCCAGCCCCAATTAATTAACTTTCATCAATAATTCTCTTCACATGCTTTGCCCTGATTTATTAGTAAGCAACTTAATTTGCAAATAGACACTCCTCCATGGTATGAGAATGTTGGAAGGCACCGGAGGATTCGGTTAGCCATGGCTTGTGTAAGCAAAGGTTGGGGGGAGTGTCATCCATAATGAAACTAAAATACATGTGTAAACAAAAGAGAAGAGGGATGATCTACCTTGCTGGTAGAGATAACGTCCTTCATGGGAGCCGCTCTTGGAAGTCTGGTTGATGAGGTAGTTAGAGTGCCCACTATCATTCGTTGACAACAACAAACACCTCTCAAAACAATTTTACTTCTGTCTTTAGAAAAATGAAAAGCTCTAGCACATGTTAATCCCTGCTTCCCTCTGCGAAGGGCCAATCTTTTACTTTTATGTTGAGTCACCATCCTTTCTTTGAGCACTTTCTTGAGAGCACAACTGTCATTCTTAGTATAATATGCTTGTTCCAAAATGCGATTAATTGTGGTATAACTTTGATGCTTTTATCTTTGATAATCTCTACTTCCATCCTTTCCATGAACTTCAAAGGTGCCCGAGCATTTATGTTTTGCTGTACAAATACGGGCAAGCGAGATACCACTTTATCATATCCTTTTATGAACATTGCAATCCTGCTGATAGACGTGATTCATGATGCTTATTATTAATTTGTTGGTACCTTTTCCATGATTGATATAGCTATTAGATGACTTTATTTGCATGTATCTTATTATGAATAGCCTAAGTACTTGTCCATATCATGAGAATATTTACATCATATGAACAAATGTGTTCGTGAAAGTTCTTTTATCGCACTCAGTTGTTAACTGAATTGCTTGAGGACAAGCAATAAGCTAAGCTTGGGGGGAGTTGATACGTTCAAAACGTATCTACTTTCCCGAACACTTTTGTTATTGTTTTGCCTCTAATTTGTGTATTTTGGATACAACTAACACGGACTAACGCTATTTTCAGCAGAATTGCCCTGGTGTCTCGTTTTTGTGCAGAAATTCAACTTTCAGGAAAATCCCCGGAATTTATGTCAAAGGGCTTATTTTCCCAGAAGATTCACGGAGCCAGAAGGGCAGGCCAGGGGGGGCCCACGGCCCCCACACCATGGGCCGGCGAGGCCTAGGAGGGGGGCGCGCCGCCCTATGGTGAGGCCGCCTCGGCCAGCCTCTGACGCCCCCTCTGGACTATTTAAGGGTTTCGATCTAAAAACGCGAGACGAGAAGTCGAAGTCGCCAGAAGACATCCAGAACACCGCCGCCATTAATTGCGAAACTCCGTCTCGGGACCAGAAACTCCGTTCTGGCACTCCGCCGGGATGGGGAATTGGAGGAGATCATCGCCATCATCACCACCGACGCCTCTCCATCGACCAGCCATGTTTTCCCCATCCATGTGTGAGTAATTCCCCCGCTGTAGGCTGAAGGGGATGGTAGGGATTGGATGAGATTGGTCATGTAATAACATAAGATTGTTAGGGCATAGTGCCTAGTATCCGTAATTGGTACTTTTATGATATTGTTGCAACTTGTTATGCTTAATGCTTGTCACTAGGGCCTGATGACCCACAAGTATAGGGGATCGCAGCAGTCTTCGTGGGTAGTAAAACCCAATTTATTGATTCGACACAAGGGGAGACAAAGAATACTTGAAAACCTTAACAACGGAGTTGTCAATTCAGCTGCACCTGGAAACAGACTTGCTCGCAAGAGTATCAGTAGTAACAGTTTTATAGCAGTAGCAGTAGTAAAATAACAGCAGCAGAGTAACAGAGACAGCAGTAGTGATTATAGTAAACAGCAGGATTAAAATACTGTAGGCACGGGGACGGATAACGGGTGTTGCATGGATGAGAGAAACTCATGTAACAATCAAGCAGGGCATTTGCAGATAATAATAAAACGGTGTCTAAGTACAAAGCAATCAATAGGCATGTGTTCCAATTATAGTCGTACGTGCTCGCAATGAGAAACTTGCACAACATCTTTTGTCCTACCAGCCGGTGGCAGCCGGGCCTCAAGGGAATCTACTGGATATTAAGGTACTCCTTTTAATAGAGTACCGGAGCAAAGCATTAACACTCCGTGAACACATGTGATCCTCACATCACTACCATCCCCTCCGGTTGTCCCGATTTCTGTCACTTCGGGGCCATTTGTTCCGGACAGCGACATGTGTATACAACTTGCAGGTAAGACCATAAACAATGAATATCATGATGAAGTAATAACATGTTCAGATCTGAGATCATGGCACTCGGGCCCTAGTGACAAGCATTAAGCATAACAAGTTGCAACAATATCATCAAAGTACCAATTACGGACACTAGGCACTATGCCCTAACAATCTTATACTATTACATGACCAATCTCATCCAATCCCTACCATCCCCTTCAGCCTACAAATGGGGGAATTACTCACACATGGATGGGGGAAACATGGCTGGTCGATGGAGAGGCGTCGGTGGTGATGATGGCGATGATCTCCTCCAATTCCCCGTCCCGGCGGGAGTGCCGTAACGGAGACTTCGGCTCCCGAGACGGAGTTTCGCGATGTGGCGGCGTTCCGGAGGGTTTCGCGACTTCGACTTCTCCCCGTGCGTTTTTAGGTCGAAGGCAATAAGTAGTCCGAAAGAGGGCGTCGGGGGCCAGCCGAGGCCGCCACACACTAGGGCCGCGCGGGCCCCTCCTGGGTCGCGCCGGCCTAGTGTGTGGGGCCCTCGTGCCCCCACCTGGCTTGCCCTTCTGGCTCCGTCAGTATTCTAGGAAAATAGGACCTTTCGCATAAATTCCGAGGATTTTCCTGAAAGTTGGATTTCTGCACAAAACGAGACACCAGAACAGTTCTGCTGAAAACAGCGTTAGTCCGTGTTAGTTGCATCCAAAATACACAAATTAGAGGCAAAACAATAGCAAAAGTGTTCGGGAAAGTAGATACGTTTTGGACGTATCAACTCCCCCCAAGCTTAGCTTATTGCTTGTCCTCAAGCAATTCAGTTAACAACTGAGCGATAAAAGAACTTTCACGAACACATTTGTTCATATGATGTAAATATTCTCATGCTATGGCTAACACTTAGGCAGTTCATAATAAGATACATGCAAATAAGATCATCCAATAGCTATGTCAATCATGGAAAGGTACCAACAATTAATAATAAGCATCATGAATCATGTATATAAGCAGGATTGCAATGTTCATAAAAGAGTATGATAGAGTGGTATCTCTCTTGCCCATATTTGATCAGCAAAACATAAATGCTCAGGCACCTCTGAAGTTCATAGAAAGACTTGAAATAGTGATTGTCAAAGATAAAAGCATCAAAGTTATACCACAATCAATCATATTTTGAGACAAGCATATTACACTAAGAATGACAGTTGTGCTCTCAAGAAAGTACTCAAAGAAAGGATGGAGACTCAATGTAAAAGTAAAAGATTGACCCTTCGCAGAGGGAAGCAGGGATTAACATGCGCTAGAGCTTTTCATTTTTAAAACAGGAGTAAAATTGTTTTGAGAGGTGTTTGTTGTTGTCAACGAATGGTAATGGGTACACCAACTACCTCGCCAACCGGACTTTCAAGAGCGGCTCCCATGAAGTTTTATTTTTGGGTGGCACTCCTTCCAACCTTGCTTTCACAAACCATGGCTAACCGAATCCTCGGGTGCCTGCCAACAATCTCATACCATGAAGGAGTGCCTTTTTATTTTAGTTTTATTTAGATGACACTCCTCCCCACCTTTGCTTTCTCAAGCCATGGCTAACCGAATCCTCGGGTGCCAACCAACAATCACATACCATGGAGGAGTGTCTATTTATAAATTTATGAAGGTTAATTAATTGGGGCTGGGAACCCCGTTGCCAGCTCCTTTTGCAAAATTATTGGATAAGCGGATGTGCCACTAGTCCATATGAAAGTCCGTCAAGAGTAAATGACAAGGTTGAAAGATAAACACCACATACTTCCTCATGAGCTATGAAACATTAACACAAATTGAGAAGCATTTTGAAGGTTTAAAGGTAGCGCATGAGAATTTACTTGGAATGGTTTGAAATGCCATGCATAGGTATTTATGGTGGACACTTTGGAACAACTTGGTTTTCAGGGGTTTGGAAGCACAAGCAGTGTTCCCGCTCAGTACAAGTGAAGGCTAGCAAAAGACTAGGGAGCGACAAATCAAGAGAGCAGTAACTGTCATAATCATGCTTGTGGCAAAATAAATTAACTGAGGCATAAGAGTGATACAAGAACTCTGAAGCAATGTAAATCATCGAGGCTTAATTGACTTTTGTTCAGTCATATGCATGCGCGAGCATGTGCCAAGTTAATTCAAACGAATTACTCAGAGGAGGATACCACAATATCATACCTATTTATGAATAAAACAATGCAAGCAAACATTCATGACATGCTACTCATATTAATAGATTGGAGCTAAACATGAGAGATCATGAACTACTAGACTTTCTTAAATGACATATTCCTCACATGAACCAACCAAGCATGCTCACATGGATGAGTATATGTACAAAAATGAAAACCAATAGAGTTCATACCAGCCTCTCACCACAATCAGATCGTCGTATATCGTCATTATTGCTTTTTCACTTGTATAGCTTGAATAATATAGAATGAAAACCACGCTCCAGCCACCGAAGACCATTGAACTCATAAAGAACTTTACAAAACCAAAGAAGAACAGCAAATATTTTTGGTGTTTTGGAATTTGGATGCAAGAACAAAAGGAAACAAGCAAACAAAGCAAAATCTTTTTGGGTTTTCTTATAGCAAACTAGCAATAGCAAATAAAGTAAGATAAAATCAAGAAACTAAAATAAACAAGTGGTGAAGAGAAACAACAGAAATATTTTTGGTCTTTTTGTGTTTTAGGAAAGAAACAAAGTAAGAATAAGAAAATGAAAACTAAAAGAAACACAGAAAAGCAAGATGGCAAAATCTGCCAAAACTTGACAGCAGTACAGAAATCGATTTTTACAAAAATCTTCCGTTGCTCAGTTCGAAAAGTGTTCAACTAATGAAAGTTAGATAACAACCTGGGGAACATGCACAAAAATTGGCAGCTCAAAATAACATTCTGGCTGTGCGCACGAATTTTTTTAGTAACAGTACAGAATCTGTTTTCAGGCAGCACTTCCCCAAATATCATCTCCCTCTTATTAGAAAACCACTTCAAGAAGCTTAACAAGTATATACAAGTATCCAGCAACCATAATATGCAAAGAATGAGTGATGCCAGTATACCTCCCCCCAAGCTTAGGCTTTTGCCTAAGTGGAGATCAATCTCATGGTGCCCATGCACATTTTTGGGTGTTAAAATTATTATTACAGGGCAGAAAAAGATTTTCAAACCTCTAAACAACTAAAGCATCTTGCAAAATAAGTAGTGCTACAGAAAGTAAAGTAAGTGGAGAAGGAAATAAATGTTGTTTAGCTCTTCTATGCATATAAAATATACTTGTTAACAAGGGTGATCAAGTCTTGCCACCAAATAAATTTTACATAACATAAGAAGAATTAAACCTCAAATCAATCATGTTACCTTGTATTGTATTGATACGGATCCAATCACAAGAGTTTGATATTCTTCTTTAGGCTCATATATTGGACAATCAATGGTTCCCACTTTGATAGTTCTCACATTAGAAATTGTATTAACTCCACATGCTTTCTCAATCCTCTTGGGAAAATAAACGGTATGCTCCTTGTCATCAACATTGAAAGTAACTTTTCCTTTATTGCAATCAATAACAGCCCCTGCGGTGTTAAGAAAAGGTCTCCCAAGAATAATAGACATATTATCATCTTCAGGCATTTCCAACACAACAAAATCAGTTAATATCAAGCAGTTATTAGTAACTTGAACAGGAACATCCTCACATATACCAACAGGAATAGCAGTAGATTTATCAGCCATTTGCAAAGATATATCAGTAGGTATCAACTTATCTAAGTAAAGTCTCTTATAAAGAGAAAAAAGGATAACACTAACACCGGCTCCCAAGTCACATAGAGCAGTTTTAACATAATTATTCTTAATAGAACAAGGAATAGTAGGTATACCTGGGTCGCCCAACTTCTTTGGAACTTTGCCATTGAAAGAGTAATTAGCAAGCATAGTGGAAATCTCCTCATTAGGAATTTTCCTTTTGTTAGTAACAATATCTTTCATATACTTTGAATAAGGAGGCAATTTAATAGCATCAGTCAAAGGGATTTGCAAGAATAAAGGTTTCATCCAATCACAGAATTTGTTATAGTGTTCTTCTTCCTTTGATTTTAGTTTCTTAGCAGGAAAAGGCATTTACTTTTGAACCCAAGGTTCCCTTTCATTACCATGTTTCTTAGCAATAAAATCTTCTTTAGTATACTTCCCTAGTAAAGCGCTGAAGGGAGTTTACCTCAATCATGGATGAAGGGGGAATTATCTCACATATATCTTCTATGGGAGGTAGATTCTTCACATCTTCAGATTTAATACCTTTCTCCTTGAGAGACTTCTTGGCTTCCCTCATATCTTCATCATTCAATTTAATTAAACCCCTCTTCTTCAATATTAGCGTTGGAATTGGTTCAGGCGTAGTCCAATCATCATGATTCCGGCCTATTTTAGCCAATAATTCTTCAGCTTCATCTGGAGTTCTTTTCCTGAAAACACAACCAGCACAACTATCCAAATATGCCCTAGACTCAATGGTTAGTCCACTATAAAATATATCAAGTAGATCATTCTTTTCTAAATCATGTCCAGGTCGAGCTCTGATAAGAGAACAAAATCTTGCCCAGGCCTCAGGCAATTTCTCTTCATCTCCCTGGTCAAATCTATAAATTTTCTGTAAAGCAACATGTTGAGCACTAGCAGGAAAGTATTTTCGAAAGAAAACATCACGCAAATCAGTTGGACTTTTAATAGAACCAGGAGGCAAATTATTATACCAAGTTTTAGCATCATCCTTTAATGAGAAAGGAAAAAATTTAGCGACAAAATAAGTACGCATCTTGACATCATCAGAAAACAAACTACTCATAGAAGAAAGTTCAATCATGTGTTCTACAGCACTTTCTTTTTCAGTACCACAAAAGGGTGCTTTCTCTACAATAGCTATATGAGATAGATCAAGAGAAAAATCATAATCTTTATCCTTAATGCATATAGGAGATGTGGCAAATTTAGGATCAGGAGATAACTTATGTCTAACAGTATATTGTGTGAGAAACTTTTTAATTTTACTTGCATCAGCAGTAGCATTGCATCTATTAATAAAATCATCATTAAGCTCCACACAATCTTCATCAGGATCATCACTAGAATAATCAAGTTCAGGTGAATTAACAGGTGTAGTAGCATTAGGAGTTTCAGTATTTTCAATTTGTCTAGACCTAGCAATTGTAGCATCTAGAAAAGATCCCAATGAACCACTATCATCAAGCACAGCAGAAACATTATCAATATTATGAGAGTTTTCAGATTCAGCAGAAGTACCAGCAAGTGACACTTGTGGCGGTGAAACAAGTTTATCAATCACAGATGGTGAATCAAGACCAGCAGAGGTACTCAGAGTTGTACCTTTTCTTGTAGTGGATGGTAATATGGCGACTTTAGGATCGCGAGGTTTACCCATGATGGAGAATTTGCAGCGAACAATATCAATCCAAGTGAACTTCCAAATAAAGCTATGCTCCCCGGCAACGGCGCCAGAAAACAGTCTTGATGACCCACAAGTATAGGGGATCGCAGCAGTCTTCGTGGGTAGTAAAACCCAATTTATTGATTCGACACAAGGGGAGACAAAGAATACTTGAAAGCCTTAACAACGGAGTTGTCAATTCAGCTGCACCTGGAAACAGACTTGCTCGCAAGAGTTTATCGAGTAACAGTTTTATAGCAGTAGCAGTAGTAAAATAACAACAGCAGAGTAACAGAGACAGCAGTAGTGATTATAGTAAACAACAGGATTAAAATACTGTAGGCACGGGGACGGATAACGGGCGTTGCATGGATGAGAGAAACTCATGTAACAATCAAGCAGGGCATTTGCAGATAATAATAAAACGGTGTCTAAGTACAAAGCAATCAATAGGCATGTGTTCCAATTATAGTCGTACGTGCTCGCAATGAGAAACTTGCACAACATCTTTTGTCCTACCAGCCGGTGGCAGCCGGGCCTCAAGGGAATCTACTGGATATTAAGGTACTCCTTTTAATAGAGTACCGGAGCAAAGCATTAACACTCCGTGAACACATGTGATCCTCACATCACTACCATCCTCCGGTTGTCCCGATTGGCCACTTCGGGGCCATTGGTTCCGGACAGCGACATGTGTATACAACTTGCAGGTAAGACCATAAACAATGAATATCATGATGAAGTAATAACATGTTCAGATCTGAGATCATGGCACTCGGGCCCTAGTGACAAGCATTAAGCATAACAAGTTGCAACAATATCATCAAAGTACCAATTACGGACACTAGGCACTATGCCCTAACAATCTTATACTATTACATGACCAATCTCATCCAATCCCTACCATCCCCTTCAGCCTACAGCGGGGGAATTACTCACACATGGATGGGGGAAACATGGCTGGTCGATGGAGAGGCGTCGGTGGTGATGATGGCGATGATCTCCTCCAATTCCCCATCCCGGCGGAGTGCCAGAACGGAGACTTCTGGCTCCCGAGACGGAGTTTCGCGATGTGGCGGCGTTCTGGAGGGTTTCTGGCGACTTCGACTTCTCCCCGTGCGTTTTTAGGTCGAAGGCAATAAGTAGTCCGAAAGAGGGCGTCGGGGGCCAGCCGAGGCCGCCACACACTAGGGCCGCGCGGGCCCCTCCTGGGCCGCGCCGGCCTAGTGTGTGGGGCCCTCGTGCCCCCACCTGGCTTGCCCTTCTGGCTCCGTCAGTATTCTAGGAAAATAGGACCTTTCGCATAAATTCCGAGGATTTTCCTAAAAGTTGGATTTCTGCACAAAACGAGACACCAGAATAGTTCTGCTGAAAACAGCGTTAGTCCGTGTTAGTTGCATCCAAAATACACAAATTAGAGGCAAAACAATAGCAAAAGTGTTCGGGAAAGTAGATACGTTTTGGTCGTATCAGGGCCCGAGTGCCATGATCTCAGATCTGAACATGTTATTGTTTCATGATGATATTCATTGTTTTATGATCTTACCTGCAAGTTGTATACACATGTTGCCGTCCGGAACCCGAGGCCCCAAAGTGACAGAAATTGGGACAACCGGAGGGGAAGGCGGTGATATGAGGATCACATGTGTTCACGGAGTGTTAATGCTTTGCTCCGGTGCTCTATTAAAAGGAGTACGTTAATTTCCAGTAGATTCCCTAGAGGCCCGGCTGGTAGGACAAAAGATGTTGTGCAAGTTTCTCATTGCGAGCACGTATGACTAAATATGGAACACATGCCTATTGATTGATCAGTACTTGGATACCGTTTTATTATTATCTGCAAATGCCCTATCTTGATTGTTACATGAGTTTCTCTCATCCATGCAACGCCCGTTCATCCATCCCTGTGCCTAGAGTATTTTAATCCTGCTGTTTACTATAATCACTACTGCTGGCTTTGTTACTCTGCTGCTGATATTTCACTACTGCTACTACTATAAAACTGTTACTACTGATAAACTCTTGCGAGCAAGTCTGTTTCCAGGTGCAGCTGAATTGACAACTCCGCTGTTAAGACTTTCAAGTATTCTTTGTCTCCCCTTGTGTCGAATCAATAAATTGGGTTTTACTTCCCGCGAAGACTGTTGCGATCCCCTATACTTGTGGGTTATCACGCCGCCATATGGTGTGCGCTCCTCGTGGCCCCCCTCCGTCTCGTCTTCTGGCTCCGTAAGTCTTCTGTGAAAATAGGCCTATTGCAATTATTTCCGGGGATTTTCCTGAAAGTTGATTTTCTGCACAAAAATAAGACACCAGGGCAATTCTGCTGAAAACAGCGTTAGTCCGTGTTAGTTGTATCCAAAATACACAAATTAGAGGCAAAACAATAGCAAAAGTGTTCGGGAAAGTAGATACGTTTTGGACGTATCAACTCCCCCCAAGCTTAGCTTATTGCTTGTCCCCAAGCAATTCAGTTAACAACTGAGTGCGATAAAAGAACTTTCACGAACACATTTGCTCATATCATGTAAATATTCTCATTATATGGACGAGTACTTAGGCAATTCATAATAAGATAAATGCAAATAAAGTCATCTAATAGTTATGTCAATCATGAAAAAGATACCAACAAACTAATAATAAGCATCATGAATCATATCTATCAGCAGGATTGCAATGTTCATAAGAAGATATGATAAAGTGGTATCTTGCTTGCCCGTATTTGTACAACAAAACATAAATGCCTAGGCACCTCTGAAATTCATGGAAAGACTAGAAGTAAAGATTATCAAAGATAAAAGCATCAAAGTTATACCGCAATTAACCATATTCTGGGACAAGAAAATTACACTAAGAATGATAATTATGCTCTCAAGAAGGTGCTCAAAGAAAGGATGGTGACTCAACATAAAAGTAAAAGATTGACCCTTCGCAGAGGGAAGCAGGGATTAACATGTGCTAGAGCTTTTCACTTTTAAAACAGAAGTAAAATTGTTTTGAGAAGTGTTTGTTGTTGTCAACGAATGATAGTGGGTACTCTAACTACCTTGTCAACCAGACTTTCAAGAGAGGCTCCCATGAAGGACGTTATCTCTACCAGCAAGGTAGATCATCCCTCTTCTCTTTTGTTTACACATGTATTTTAGTTTCATTATGGATGACACTCCCCCCAACCTTTGCTTACACAAGCCATGGCTAACCGAATCCTCGGGTGCCTTCCAACATTCTCATACCATGGAGGAGTGTCTATTTGCAAATTAAGTTGCTTACTGATAAATCAGGGCAAAACATGTGAAGAGAATTATTAATAAAAGTTAATTAATTGGGGCTGGGCACCCCGTTGCCAGCTCTTTTTGAAAAATTATTGGATAAGCGAATGTGCCACTAGTCCATTGGTGAAAGTCTGTCAGGAGTAAATGACAAGGTTGAAGGATAAAACACCACATACTTCCTCATGAGCTATAAAACATTGACACAAATTGAGAAGTACTTTGAAGGTTTTAAAAGGTAGCACATGCAAATTTACTTGGAATGGTTTGAAATGCCATGCATAGGTATTTATGGTAGACACTTTGGAATAACTTGGTTTTCAGGGGTTTGGAAGCACGAGCAGCATTCCCGCTCAGTACAAGTGAATGCTAGCAATAGACTGGGAAGCGACAATCAAGAGAGCAATAACCGTCATAATCATGCTTGCGACAAAATAGAATTAACGGAGGTATAAAAGTGATACAAGAACTCTGAAGAAAAGTAAATCATCGAGGCTTAATTGACTTTTGTTTTTCAGTCATATGCATGCGTGAGCATGTGCCAAGTCAATCCAAATGAATTATTCAGAGGAGGATACCACAATGTCATACCTATCTATGAATAAAACAATGCAAGCAAATATTTATGACATGCTACTCATATTAATAGATTGGAGCTAAACATGAGAGATTGATGCGCGTGAGACACACGTCCGTTGGGAACCCCAAGAGGAAGGTGTGATGTGCACAGCAGTAAGTTTTCCCTCAGAAAGAAACCAAGGTTTATCGAACCAGTAGGAGCCAAGAAGCACGTTGAAGGTTGTTGGTGGCGGAGTGTAGTGCGGTGCAACACCAGGGATTCCGGTGCCAACGTGGAACCTGCACAACACAATCACAGTACTTTGCCCCAACGTAACAGTGAGGTTGTCAATCTCACCGGCTTGCTGTAAACAAAGGATTAGATGTATTGTGTGGATGATGATGATTGTTTGCGAAGAACAGTAAAGAACAATTGCAGTAGATTGTATTTCAGATGTAAAGAATAGGACCGGGGTCCACAGTTCACTAGTGGTGTCTCTCCCATAAGATAAACAGATGTTGGGTGAACAAATTACAGTTGGGCAATTGACAAATAAAGAAGGCACAACAATGCACATACATATATCATGATGAGTACTATGAGATTTAATCAGGGCATTACGACAAGGTACATAGACCGCTATCCAGCATGCATCTATGCCTAAAAAGTCCACTTTCAGGTTATCATCCGAACCCCTTCCAGTATTAAGTTGTAAACAACAGTCAATTGCATTAAGTATGGTGCGTAATGTAATCAACACAAATATCCTTAGACAAAGCATCGATGTTTTATCCCTAGTGGAAACAGCACATCCACAACCTTAGAACTTTCTGTCACTGTCCCAGATTAAATGGAGGCATGAACCCACTATCGAGCATAAATACTCCCTCTTGGAGTCACAAGTATCAACTTGGCCAGAGCCTCTACTAGCAACGGAGAGCATGCAAGAACATTAATAACATATATGATAGATTGATAATCAACTTGACATAGTATTCAATATTCATCGGATCCCAACAAACACAACATGTAGCATTACAAATAGATGATCTTGATCATGATAGGCAGCTCACAAGATCTAACATGATAGCACAATGAGGAGAAGACAACCATCTAGCTACTGCTATGGACCCATAGTCCAGGGGTGGACTACTCACACATCAATCCGGAGGCGATCATGGCGATGAAGAGACCTCCGGGAGATGATTCCCCTCTCCGGCAGGGTGCCGGAGGCGATCTCCTGAATCCCCCGAGATGGGATTGGCGGCGGCTGCGTCTCTGGAAGGTTTTCCGTATCGTAGCTCTCGGTACTGGGGGGTTTCGCGATGAAGACTATATGTAGGCGAAAGGGTAGGTAAGGGGGCGTCACGAGGGGCCCACACAGTAGGCCGGCGCGGCCAGGGCTTGGGCCGCGCCGCCCTGTTGTGTGGCCACCTCGTGGCCCCACTTCATTTCCTCTTCGGACTTCTGGAAGCTTCGTGGAAAAATAGGACCATGGGCGTTGATTTCGTCCAATTCCGAGAATATTTCCTTACTAGGATTTCTGAAACCAAAAACAGCAGAAAACAGCAACTGGCTCTTCGGCATCTCGTCAATAGGTTAGTGCCGGAAAATGCATAATAACGACATATAATGTGTATAAAATATGTGAGTATCATCATAAAAGTAGCATGGAACACAAGAAATTATAGATACGTTTGGGACGTATCAGAGATCATGAACTACTAGACTTTCATTAAATGACATATACCTCACATGAACCAACTAAGCATGCTCACATGAATGAGTATATGTACAAAAATGAAAACAAATAGAGTTCATACCAGCCTCTCACCACAGTCGAGTTGTCGTAGATCGTCATTATTGCCTTTCACTTGTGTAGCTTGAATAATATGAAATGAAAATCAAGCTCCAACCACCGGAGACCTCTGAACTCCATAATAAACTTTACAAAACCGAAGAAGAACAACAAATATTTTTGGTGTTTTCGAATTGGAAACAAGAACGAAAGTAAAATCTTTTTGGATTTTCTCATAGCAAACCAACGATAGTAAATAAAGCAAAATAAGGACAAGAAACCAAATAAACAAATGATGAAGAGAAACAACAGAAATATTTTTGGTCTTTTTGTGTTTTAGAAAAGAAACAAAGCAAAAACAAGAGAATGAAAACTAAAAGAATCACAGAAAAGCAAAGTGGCAGAAATCTGCCAAAACTTGACAGCAGTACAGTAATTATTTTTTTCGAAAATCTTCTGCTGTTCAACTCGAAAAGTGCTCAACTAATGAAAGTTAGATAATAACCTGGGGAGCATGCACAAAAATTGGCAGCTCAAAGTAACGTTCTGGCTACGCATAGGAATTTTTTCAGTATCAGTCCAGAATCTGTTTTTTAGACAGCACTTCCCCAAATATCATCTTCCTCATATTAGAGGCAACCATCGGCACACAAATGAAATAAAAACGTAAAGGTAAAGGTTACTACAGTAGTAACAACCTTCAAAAACTAAAATAAGAAACCGACTGAAATAAAAATAACCGAAAGAGAAACAACCGAAAGAAGTGAAACAAGTATATACAAATGACCGGCAATTATAATATGCAATGAATGAGTGATGTCGGCGTACCTCCCCCCAAGCTTAGGCTTTTGGCCTAAGTGGAGATCAATCCCACGGTGCCCATGAGGTGGCACCTCCGTAATATGATGAAGAAGGATCCTGTCCTTGGTACAAGCTGGAGGACGCACCAGGATATGTGACAGTGTACCCGTCGGAGGGCTCAGCGTCCTCGGAGTCGTGCTGCTGGTGAAAGCCAAGTATCCTCAGCTGCTCATCCACCTCCTCCTTGGAACGCGACCACGGTCTCCTGCGAACACTGAACAAATCGGCCTGTGGCAAAGAGATTTCCCTCTCATCTTCCATATAGGTGGATAAGCCCACACTATTAATGAGAAACAAGAAGTCATCAAGTAGCCCTGCATTACGCAAAAAATCAAAGCATGGGAAGGATGAAGCATTAGGAATCCCGTTGTCCTCCTCATCTTCAAAGCTAGGTGCAATGACATCCTCATCATAGGATCGCCTAACTCGAGTGGCTGCCCTTGAAGGCCTTGCCGCTATTGTCGCATCCCTCTCGAACACTTCTCCAAAGGTGTGGTTATGCATTTTCTTTTTCTGAAATTTTTCAACAATCATTATAAAAGTTGATTTTGAGACATATAAACGAGGGAGACTACCATAGGAACTTGATAGAGTACAAAACATGCATCAAAACTAATTTTTACAACTTGAATCAAGCATGCAAACTCACTTAACATGTCACCTACAACAGCAAATTACTCAAGATATACTCAACTATACAAAATTCTATTTGGATAATCGGAGGAGTCAGATACCGGAGAGCAAATGCTCCAAATCTCAGCAGCAAAGATGGGCTGAGCAAGGAGATCGAAAATTTTGAGCAAGAACAGCAAGAAACTCGGGTTTGAACAATGGTGGTGTGTTTTCCCGTGAAAGAGAGTGGAGTGGTAGGTGGATGAGAGAGTGGAGGGCCAGGTGGGGCCCTCACCACAGGGTGGCGCGCCCCCCTTGCTGGCCGCGCCGGCACATGGGGTGCAGCCCTGGGGTGCCCCACTGGTCAGCCCCAGGCACTCCCAGGTTGCATTTTGAAAAATAGGACCATTGATATAATTTTTGTAAATTTTTGAAAACTTCGAAAAATACACATTTCTGGGTGTTAAAATAACTATTTCAGGGCAGAAAAAGATTTTCAAACTTCTAAACAACTAAAGCATCTTGCAAAACAAGTAGTACTACAGAAAGTAAACAAGTGTGGAGAAAGAAAGAAATGTTGTTTAGCTCTTCTATGCATATAAAATGTACTTGTTAACAAGGTTGATCAAGTCTTGCCACCAAATAAATTTTACATGTCATAAGAAGAAATAAACCTCGAATCAATCATGTTACCTTATATTGTATTGATATGGATCCAATCATAATATTATGATATCCTTCTTTAGGCTCATATATAGGACAATCAATAACTCCCACTTTGATAGATCTCAAATTAGAAATTGTATTAACTCCATATACTTTATCAATCTTCTTAGGAAAATAAATGGTATGCTCCTTGTCATCAACATTGAAAGTGACTTTTCCTTTATTGCAATCAATAACAGCCCCTGCAGTGTTAAGAAAAGGTCTTCCAAGAATAATAGACATATTATCATCTTTAGGCATTTCCAACACAACAAAATCAGTTAATATTAAGCAATTATTAGCAACTTGAACAGGAACATCCTCACATATACCAATAGGAACAGCAGTAGATTTATTAGCCATTTGCAAGGATATATCAGTTGGTATCAACTTATCTAAATAAAGTCTCTTGTAAAGAGAAAAAGGCATCACACTAACTCCTGCTCCCAAATCACATAGAGCAGTTCTAACATAATTATTCTTGATGGAACAAGGGATAGTTGGTATACCTGGGTCTCCCAGCTTCTTTGGAACCTTGCCATTAAAAGAATAATTAGCAAGCATAGTGGAAATCTCCTCATTAGGAATTTTCCTTTTGTTAGAGACAATATCTTTCATATACTTTGAATAAGGAGGCAATTTAATAGCATCAGTCAAAGGGATTTGCAAAAACAAAGGTTTCATCCAATCACAAAATTTATTATAGTGTTCTTCCTCCTTTGATTTTAGTTTCTTAACAGGAAAAGGCATTTGCTTTTGAACCCAAGGTTCTCTTTCATTACCATGTTTCTTAGCAATAAAATCTTCTTTAGTGTACTTTTTATTTTTAGCCTTCTTTTCAGGTTCATCTTCAATCTCTTCTTTATCAGAAACATCATTCTTATCATCATCTTTATCATGTTCATTACCACTTTTAGTTTCAGCATCAGAAATAGAAATACTATTAGGATCATTAACAGGTTCAGAAGATTCTACAACAGTTTTATGTTTCTTCTTCTTTTTCTTAGAAGGAGCACTAATTTCTTTAGTTCGTTGAGAATCTTGTTCAACTCTTTTGGGATGCCCCTCAGGATATAGAGAATCCTGAGTGGAAACACCACCTCTAGTTGTTACTTCATAAGCATGTTTTTCTCTAGAAGTATTTTTTAACAAGTCATTTTGCACTTTAGTGAGTTGATCAATTTCAGTTTGAACCATATGAAAATGTTTAACAAGCATCTTAACATCATTAGAGGTTCTCTCAACAATATCATGCAATTTACTAATAGCTTGAGAATTTTCCATTAGATGATTCTCTACTCTCATATTAAAGTTATCTTGCTTAACAACATAATTATCAAACTCATCTAAACATTAATCAGGAGGTTTTGAATAAGGAATGTCTCCTTTATCAAAGCGTTGAAGAGAATGTACCTCAATCGTGGATGAAGGGGGAGTTATCTTACATAAATCTTCTATGGGGGGCAAATTCTTCACATCTTCAGATTTAATACCTTTCTCTTTAAGAGATTTCTTGGCTTCCCTCATATCTTCATCATTTAATTCAATCATACCCCTCTTCTTCAATATTGGTGTTGGGGTTGGTTCAGGTGTAGTCCAATCATCATGATTTTGGCCTATTCTAGCCAATAATTCTTCAGCTTCGTCTGGAGTTCTTTTCCTGAAAACACAACCAGCACAACTATCCAGGTATGCCCTAGACTCAATGGTTAGTCCACTATAAAATATATCAAGTAAGTCATGCTTTTCCAAATCATGTCCAGGTCGAGCTCTAAGAAGAGAGCAAAACCTTGCCCAAGCTTCAGGCAATTTCTCTCCATCTTCCTGGTCAAAACTATAGATTTTCTGCAAAGCAATATGTTGAGCACTAGCAGGAAAATATTATCGAAAGAAAACATCAAGCAAACCATTTAGACTATCAATAGAATCAGGAGGCAAACTATTATACCAAGTTTTAGCATCATCCTTTAATGAGAAAGGAAAAATTTTAGCAACAAAATAAGTACGCTTCTTGGTATCATCAGAAAACAAGCTACTCAAAGTAGAAAGCTCAATCATGTGCTCTACAACACTTTCTTTTTCAGTACCACAAAAAGGTGTTTTCTCAACAATAGATATATGAGATAAATCAAGAGAAAAATTATAATCCTTATCCTTAATGTTTATAGGAGACGTGGCAAATTTAGGATCAGGAGACAGTTTATATCTAACAACACGTTGTGCAAGAAGCTTTTTAATGTTACTTGCATCAGTAGTAGCATTACATTTATCAATAAAATCATCATCAAGTTCCACATAATCTTCATCAGGATGATCACTAGAGTGTTCAACAGACTCATGTGAATTAACAGGTGTAACAGTATTTTCATGAGGAATTTCAGTATTTTCAATTTGTCTAGACCTAGCAATTGTAGCATCTAGAAAAGGACCTAATGAACCATTATCATCAAGCACGGTAGAAGCATCATCAAAATTATCAGAGAAATTTTCAGATTCAGCAGAAGTGCCAACACGTGAAGCTTGTGGTGGTGAAACAAGTTGACTTATCATAGATGGAGAATCAAGAGCAGCAGAGGTACTCAGAGTTGTACCTTTTCTTGTAGTGGATGGTAATATGGCGACTTTAGCATCACGAGGTTTACCCATGATGGACGATTTGCAGCGAACAATATCAATCCAGATAAACTTGCAAATAAAGCTATGCTCCACGGCAACGGCGCCAGAAAATAGTCTTGATGACCCACAAGTATAGGGGATCACAACAGTCTTCAAGGGAAGTAAAACCCAATTTATTGATTCGACACAAGGGGAGCCAAAGAATATTTGTAAGCCTTAACAGCGGAGTTGTCAATTCAGCTGCACCTGGAAACAGACTTTCTCGCAAGAGTTTATCAGTAGCAACAGTTTTGTAGCAGTAGCAGTAGTGAAATATAAGCAGCAGTGTAATAAAGACAGCAGTAGTGATTATAGTAACCAGCAGGATTAAAATACTGTAGGCAAAGGGATGGATGAACGGGCGCTGCATGGATAAGATAACTCATGTAATAATCAAGACAAGGCATTTGCAGATAATAATAAAACAGTATCCAAGTATAGGCATGTGTTCCGTATATAGTCGTACGTGCTCGCAATGAGAAACTTGCACAACATCTTTTGTCCTACCAGCCGGTGGCAGCCGGGCCTCTAGGGAAACTACTGGTAATTAAGGTACTCCTTTTAATAGAGTACCGGAGCAAAGAATTAACACTCCGTGAACACATGTGATCCTCATATCACAGCCTTCCCCTCCGGTTGTCCCAATTTCTGTCACTTTGGGGCCTCGGGTTCCAGATAGCAATATGTGTATACAACTTGCAGGTAAGATCATAAAACAATGAATATCATCATGAATCAATAACATGTTCAGATCTGAAATCATGGCACTCGGGCCCTAGTGACAAGCATTAAGCATAACAAGTTGCAACAATATCATAAAAGTACCAACAACGGATACTAGGCACTATGCCCTAACAATCTTATGGCTATTACATGAACAATCTCATCCAATCCCTACCATCCCCTTCAGCCTACAGCGGGGGATTTGCTCACACATGGATGGGGGAAGCATGGATGGTCGATGGAGATGCGTTGGTGGTGATGATGGCGATGATCTCCTCCAATTCCCCGTCCCGGCAGGGTGCCAGAACGGAGTTTCTAATCCCGAAATTGGGTTTCGCGATGGCGGCGGAGTTCTGGATGTCTTCTGGCAAATTGGTCGAACCCCTGGCGTTTTTAGGTTAAGGGCTTTAAGTAGTCCAGAGGGGAGCATCGGGGGCTGGCCGAGGCGGCATCACCATAGGGTGGCGTGGCCCAGGGGCCCACCGCGCCGCCATATGGTGTGCGCACCTCGTGGCCCCCCTCCATCTCGTCTTCTGGCTCCGTAAGTCTTCTGTGAAAATAGGCCTATTGCAATTATTTCCAGGGATTTTCCTGAAAGTTGATTTTCTGCACAAAAATAAGACACCAGGGCAATTCTGCTGAAAACAGCGTTAGTCAGTGTTAGTTGTATCCAAAATACACAAATTAGAGGCAAAACAATAGCAAAAGTGTTCGGGAAAGTAGATACGTTTTGGACGTATCAGATGGCTCTAGTTGACGACGAGTGGCTCCCTTTTTCATCTGTCTCCCTTCACGAAACTTATAGGTTTGACCTCGGGAATGCTTCGGCACCTAGTACAGGCAGACGGTACGGGCGGGGCTTGCCCATACTGGTGTCCACTAAGCCTCCTGAACCAATTTTGTCCCTCTGGTTGATTTTGTTGAACTTGGGCCAAGATTTTCTTCAGTAAATACAGGTCCATTTGCCATTAAGACTCTATTTCCTACTCACCATACAAAGAGAGGATTGCACACCTTTGCAATAACTAGTCATTAGTGGCACACCTAGGGAGAATTTTTTCAATTTATTGACTTAGCAAAGGGTTTAAACGTGAGGAAAAATGGCGTATTCACAGCCATCACTAGGGCTCGACGAGGAGGATCTGAATGAAGTGATTTTTGAAGTAGAAGCTCCGGCACAGGAGGAACTTCCGCGATGGCTGGTTGTGGCCAAGGTTCACACTGATACTTCCTATAGTCAAAGATAGTTTTTTGCTAACATGAGATCAACATGTGGTTTAGCGCAGGATGTCAAGTTCAGTGTGACCGAGAGAAATCTGTATGTTTTCCAATTATTTTGTTAGGGAGATTGGGAGAAGGTTATGGAGGGTTGTCAGTGGAACTTTAGAAAATTCTTCTTTTCCATTGAACCTTATGATGGATTTTCTAAACCAAGTTCGGTAAATCTTGACACGATAGAGATCAGATACACAATATTCCGGAGGCCTATAGACCTTTAGCTGAAAATCTGGGTAGAAGGATTGGAAAGTTTGAGACAGTGGAAGCTAATTCAATGGATTTCTTTGGTAATTTCTATTGGGTTTGTGTTAGAATCGGGTCATGGTCGTGGTCGTGGTGGATTTGATAGGGGCACAAGGACACTACTAACAATAGGCCTATTGTCAGCGCACCTATATCCTCTATTGCCGGTGCACCGGAGCCCGCCGGTAGGAACAAGCCGGTGGTAATCGCCACTCGCCGTGCACTGCCGATGCGCCAATGAGGTTTGGCTTATCGCGGCTGAGCATGATCCCGCTGCACCGGCGATAAGAAGTCTTTACCACCGGTTCACCAGGAAGTTCGCCTGCAGTAGTATGCGTAATAATGGCGCATGGCTGCTGCGCCGGTAGTAGGCATTCAGGTGTGCCAGCAGTATTCCTTCGAAATTCTCTTTTTACATCATTTTTCTGCATATTACAATGCATCTATATACGGTCCAATACAGTTGATACTTGTACAGAATCAGTACACATGCAATATGAAAAACACATATAGCCAAGTCTCATTTCGGTATCAATATACAAATAGTCAAGTGTCGTTTCGAAATCTTGATTCATACAATACACATGCAACACCAAAAAAAGTTTCACATAGTTAGAAGTCGGTACATAGTTACAAGTGTCACACACCTCACAATCTAGCTACTAACCTAAACTAGAATCACATAAAGCATGACCATGGTCACGATGAGCATCATCATGAAGCCCATGGTCTTCATCGGTTCCTCCTCATCTCTCTCACCTCTCCCTATAGATAGCGCGCATATCTTCCTTCCGCCTCCACCCTAGTGGGGTATCCTTTGTAGTTGTTGCCGCTGAAACGATGCACCTATCTTCGATAATCCTCCCAATTGTCGTAGACTCCAGGAACCCTCCCCTTGTACACGACATATGTCGGCATCTCCATGCACAAGACAAATAAAACATCAGTACCAAAATCATAGGTGATATATACATATATATATGCATCATATAAGTATCGTTCATATAATGTGCCTCTCATATATACTTGCTTGGTTGACAAACACTGTAACATTCCAGGAAGGAAGAAAGACCAAAGTAAACGAAGAATGCAACTCAAATATGAGCCAAGTAGTATCAACTAAATAGCATGCCTCATATATAATTTGTTGGTCGAAACAAATATTAACATTCAGGGACGGCGTTAGTGAGGCCAAGTAGGATGCACAAGAGATTGATATTTGTGTCATCACACTGGCGCTGTCCCCGAGTGTAGTGACCAAACATTTTAATCATCGTCACTAAAATGGAAGAAAGACCAAAGTAAACGAAGAATGCCTCATACTTTGTTGGTCGAAACGAATATTAACATTCCGAGGCAGAGTAAGTGAAACCAAGTAGGATGCACAAGAGCTTGATATTTGTGCCATCACACTAGGTTCACTCGCTCCACCCTAGAGTGTACGGGTGACCAAACATTCTAATCATCGGCGAACTCCAATACGAGCGAAGTGGTATCAATTAGATAGCATGCCTCATACTTTGTTGGTTGAAACAAATATTAACATTCCGTGATGGTGTAAGAGAGATCAGGTAGGATGCACAAGACATTGATATTTGTGTCATTACACTAGACTCGCTTGCACCACCCCGGAGTGTAGTGACCGAACATTCTAATCATCGGCACTCTCTCGGAGAAATACCAAAATAAATGAAGAAGGCCAACTCCAATATGAGCCAAGTAGTATGAACTAAATGAATGCCTCGTACTTTGATGGTCGAACCATATATTAACATTCAGGGACGGCGTCAGTGAGGCCAAGTAGGATGCACAAGAGATTGATTTGTGCCATCACACAAGGCTCACTGGCACCGCCCCCAAGTGTAGTGACCAAATATTTTAATCATCGGCACTAAAATGGAAGAAAGACCAAAGTAAAAGAAGAATGCTTCATACTTTGTTGGTCAAAACAAATATTAACATTCCGTGATGGTGTAAATGAGATCAGGTAGGATGCACAAAACATTGATATTTGTGTCATCACACCAGGCACACTTGCACCACTCCGGAGTGTTGTGACCGAACATTCTAATCATCGGCACTCTCTCGAAGAAAGACCAAAATAAATGAAGAAGGCCAACTCCAATATGAGCCAAGTAGTATGAACTAAATAAATGCCTCATACTTTGATGGTCGAAAGGGACGGCGTCAGTGAGGCCAAGTAGGATGCATAAGAGATTGATATTTGTGCCATCACACAAGGCTCACTAGCACCGCCCCCAAGTGTAGTGACCAAACATTTTAATCATCGACACTAAAATGGAAGAAAGACCAAAGTAAAAGAAGAATGCCTCATACTTTGTTGGTCAAAACAAATATTCACATTCCGTGATGGTGTAAATGAGATCAGGTAGGATGCACAAGACATTGATATTTGTGTCATTGATACGTCCAATTTGCATCACTATTTTATATCATAATTTGCTGTTATTCATTGATATATTTCATATTTGGACACAATACTTATGTTATTTCATCTATTTTGCATGTTTCATCATTATTGGAGGATCAAGCACCAGAGCCAGGATTCTGCTGGAAAAAGCACCGTCAGAACGCAATATTTCGGAAGATCAACTGTGGAAGGAAATTATACCAAAAATCCTATTTTTCAAGATGACGAAGGAAGCCAGAAGGAGGAGCTGAGAGGGCCCAAGGTGGGGCCAGACCACAGGCCGGCGCGGCCCATGGCCTGGCCGCGCCACCATGTGGTGTGGGGGCCCCACAGCCCCTTTCGCCTCCTTTTCTTCGCGAAACCCTTCGTCCCGAAAACCTAAGCCACAGAGGGTACCTCGCGAAGAGTTACAGCCGCCTCTGCGGGGCGGAGAACACCAGAGAGAAAAGAGCTCTCCGGCGGGCAGGAATCCGCCGGGGAAATTCCCTCCCGGAGGGGGAAATCGACGCCATCGTCACCGTCATCGAGCTGGACATCATCTCCATCACCATCATCATCATCTCCACCATCATCACCGCCGTCTCCACCGCAGTACCTCGTCACCGCTGTAGCAATTTGGGTTTGATCTTGATTGTTTGATAGGGGAAACTCTCTCGGTATCGATTTCTACTTGTTGTTGATGCTATTGAGTGAAACCATTGAACCAAGTTTATGTTCAGATTGTTATTCATCATCATATCACCTCTGATCATGTTCCATATGATGTCTTGTGAGTAGTTCGTTTAGTTCTTGAGGACATGGGTGAAGTCTAAATGTTAGTAGTGAACTATGGTTGAGTAATATTCAATGGTATGATATTTAAGTTGTGGTGTTATTCTTCTAGTGGTGTCATGTGAACGTCGACTACATGACACTTCACCATTTATGGGCCTAGGGGAATGCATCTTGTATTCGTTTGCCAATTGCGGGGTTGCCGGAGTGACAGAAACCTAAACCCCCGTTGGTATATCGATGCAGGAGGGATCGCAGGATCTCAGAGTTTAAGGCTGTGGTTAGATTTATTCTTAATTACTTTCTTGTAGTTGCGGATGCTTGCAAGGGGTATAATCACAAGTATGTATTAGTCCTAGGAAGGGCGGTACATTAGCATAGGTTCACCCACACAACACTTATCATAACAATGAAGATTATTTAGCCGTATGTAGCGAAAGCACTAGACTAAAATCCCGTGTGTCCTCGAGAACGCTTGGTCATTATAAGAAATCAAACCGGCTTGTCCTTTGTGCTAAAAAGGATTGGGCCACTCGCTGCAATTGTTACTCTCGCACTTTACTTACTCGTACTTTATTCAACTGTTACATCAAAACCCCCTGAATACTTGTCTGTGAGCATTTACAGTGAATCCTTCATCGAAACTGCTTGTCAACACCTTCTGCTCCTCGTTGGGATCGACATTCTTACTTATCGAAGATACTACGATACACCCCCTATACTTGTGGGTCATCAAGACTATTTTCTGGCGCCGTTGCCGGGGAGTGAAGCGCTATTGGTAAGTGGAATTGGTAAGGAAAACCTTTACTGTTTGTGCTGATTTTATTTCTACCTGCTGCTATAAGTCATTATGGAGAGATCTTCTCTTCAATTTCTATTTGGGAAATCTACTACTACTGCAACGGTAGTGGATGAGGCGCCAGGTGAGGAAGTGATACCATATAAAATACCTATGAAAATTATTGAACGTGTTATGGATAACCGCTATGAAGGGGATGGAACTGTCCACCCTGGAGATCATTTATTGTTTTTACATGAATTATGCGGTTTATTCAAGTGTGCAGGTATTGCTATGGATGAAGTGAGGAAGAAACTATTCTCTTTATCGCTGTCTGGTAAGGCGGCGCATTGGTATAAATTACTGGATAATGGGGATTCTCTTGAATGGAATGATATTGTGCCCAGGTTTTATTCTAAGTTCTATCCTCCAAGTGAAATTCACAAGGATCGGAATCGCATATATAATTTTTGGCCTCATGATGGAGAGAGTATTGCCCAGGCTTGGGGGAGATTGAAGTCTTTAATGCTCAAATGCCCCATTCATGAGCTTCCTGGTAATGTTATTATTGATAATTTCTATGCAAGACTTTCTTTTCAAGACAAGACCTTGCTGGATACTTCTTGTTCTGGATCATTTACACGCAACAAAGAAGAGTTTAAAAGGGACCTTCTTGATCGGATCCAAGAAAATACTGAAGGTTGGGAGAACGACAAGGACAGAGAATCAGGTATAATTTATGATTATAAATGCATTGAAGCTTTTATGGATACTGATAAATTTCGTAATATGAGTGCTACATATGGTCTTGATTCTCAAGTTGCTGCAAATCTTTATAAAGCTTTTGCCTCTCATTATGAATTGCCAAAGAAGAATTTTGATAAGTATCATGAACCGTATAAAGATAAAATTGATTCATCTATTAATAAATGCGTTGTAGTTGAAATTGCTGATCATGTTATTCCTGAAGCTTATATTGAAAAAACTCCTTTCCCTGCTAAAATGAAGGAGTACTCTGTTATAAATAGTGCGGTTCATAAAAGTGAAAAGAAACCTGTAGAACACGAAGAACAAATAAAAGTTGAACCTGTTGCAATAGTTAAAGATCTTGTGACTGAAAATGTGGAGGATGGTCATATTATTTTCTGTGAAGATGCTTCTAATATTGTTTCACATCCTAATAAACCCAAACAAGTTAGTGTTCCTATGCTATCTGTTAGAATTGGTGATCATTGCTATTATGGTTTATGTGATATTGGTGCAAGTGTTAGTGCTATTCCTTATGAGCTTTACACGGAGATTATGCACGAAATTGATTCTTGTGAACTTGAAGATATTGATGTGGTTATTCAGCTGGCTAATAGAGAAACTATTTCTCCAATTGGTATTGTTCGAGATGTAGAAGTTTTATGCGGTAAGATTAAATATCCTGCTGACTTTTTGGTACTTGGTTCTGCTGCTAGTGATTATTGTCCTATCATTTTTGGTAGACCTTTTCTAAATACTTGTGGAGCTATTATAGATTGCAAGAAAGAGAAAATTTTGACTAAATTTGCTGGTGAATCTTATGAGTTTAACTTCTCTAAATTTACCAAAACTCCTTATAAAGCTGATTTGCCTAGTGATGATTTTAAAATGGAGCAGTGTGCATCTATTGTTCTTGATCCTAATAATCCTTTGCAGCAACATTTGGAGAATAGCGAGAGTGAAGTTTTTAGGAAAGAAAGAGATGAGCTTGAGGAAATTTTTCTCCGCAAACCTATTCTCAAGCATGATTTACCGGTGGAAGATCTGGGTACAACACCGCCACCAAAGGAAGATCCTGTTTTTGAATTAAAGCCTTTGCCTGATAATCTTAAATATGCTCATATTGATGATAAGAAAATATATCCTGTTATTATTAGTTCTAAGCTTTCAGAGATTGAGGAAGAAAGGTTATTGGAAATATTGAAGAAACACCGAGGAGCTATTGGCTATACTCTTGATGATTTGAAGGGGATTTCTCCTTCTATTTGCCAACATGCTATTAATATGGAAGATGATGCAAAGCCTGTTGTTGAACATCAGCGTCGTCTAATTCCGAAGATGAAGGAGGTGGTAAGGAATGAGGTATTAAAACTTCTTGAAGCTGGTATTATATATCCTATTGCTGATAGTAGATGGGTTAGTCCTGTGCATTGCGTTCCCAAGAAAGGAGGAATGACTGTTGTGCCTAATGATAATGATGAGCTCATCCCTCAAAGAGTAGTTGTAGGGTATAGAATGTGCATTGATTTTCGAAAAGTTAATAAAGTTACTAAGAAAGATCATTACCCTTTACCATTTATTGATCAAATGCTAGAAAGATTGTCTAAAAATACTCATTTTTGCTTTCTTGATGGTTATTCTGGGTTTTCACAAATTGCTGTTAAAACTAAAGATCAAGAGAAAACCACTTTTACTTGTCCCTATGGAACTTATGCTTATAGACGTATGCCTTTTGGTTTATGTAATGCTCCTGCTACTTTTCAAAGATGCATGTCTGCTATTTTTCATGGTTTTTGCGAGAGTATTGTAGAGGTATTCATGGATGATTTTTCCGTCTACGGGAATTCTTTTGATAGTTGCTTGCGAAACCTTGATAAAGTTTTGCAGAGATGTGAAGAAACTAACCTTGTTCTTAATTGGGAGAAATGCCACTTTATGGTTAATGAAGGAATTGTATTGGGACATAAAATTTCTGAGAGAGGTATTGAAGTTGATAGAGCTAAAGTTGAAGCAATTGAGAAGATGCCCTATCCGAGGGATGTTAAAGGTATTCGTAGTGTTCTTGGTCATGCTGGGTTTTATAGGAGATTTATTAAAGATTTCTCCAAAATTTCAAAGCCTCTTACTAATCTTCTTCAAAAAGATGTACCTTTTGTTTTTGATGATGATTGTAAGGAAGCTTTTGAAACTCTAAAGAAAGCCTTAACAACTGCTCCTATAGTTGAACCTCCTGATTGGAATTTACCATTTGAAATTATGTGTGATGCTAGTGATTTTGCTGTAGGCGCTGTTCTTGGACAGCGGGTAGATAAAAAACTGAATGTTATTCATTATGCTAGTAAAACTCTTGATGCTGCTCAAAGAAATTATGCTACAACTGAAAAAGAATTATTAGCTGTAGTCTTTGCTTGTGATAAGTTTAGATCTTATATCGTTGATTCGAAAGTTACGATTCATACTGATCATGCTGCAATTAGATACCTTATGACAAAGAAAGATGCTAAGCCGAGGCTTATTAGATGGGTACTTCTTTTGCAAGAATTTGATTTACATATTGTAGATAGGAAAGGTGCTGATAATCCTATTGCTGATAATTTGTCTAGATTGGAAAATATTGCTTATGATCCTGTTCCTATTAATGATAGTTTTCCAAATGAACAATTAGCTGTAATAAAGGTGAGCTCGCGAGACAGTCCTTGGTATGCTGATTATGCTAACTTTATTGTTTCCAAGTACTTGCCTCCAACCTTTTCAGCTCAGCAAAGGAGGAAATTCTTTTATGACTTGAGGCATTATTTCTGGGATGACCCACACTTATATAAAGAAGGAGTGGATGGTATTCTGCGAAGGTGTGTTCCCGAATATGAACAACAAGAGATATTAAGTAAATGTCATGGTAGTGTTTATGGAGGACATCACGCCGGAGAAAGAACCGCGCAAAAGGTTCTACAATCAGGTTTTTATTGGCCAACTCTCTTCAAGGATGCGAGAAAGTTTATTTTATCTTGTGATGAATGCCAAAGGGTTGGTAATATCTCCAGACGTAATGAAATGCCTATGAATTATACTCTTGTTATTGAACCATTTGATTGTTGGGGATTTGACTTCATGGGACCTTTTCCATCTTCAGAAGGTAATACTCATATACTTGTTGCTGTTGATTATGTTACTAAATGGGTGGAAGCCATACCTACAAAAAGTGCTGATGGTGAGACCTCTTTAAGAATGCTTTTAGACATTATTTTTCCTAGATTTGGAGTGCCTAGATATATTATGACTGATGGAGGTTCTCATTTTATTCATGGGGGTTTTAGAAAAACTCTTGCTAGGTATGGTATTAATCATAGAATTGCTTCCGCTTATCATCCTCAAACTAGTGGTCAAGTAGAATTATCAAATAGAGAGATTAAATCTATTTTGGGAAAGACCGTTAATAAAACTAGAAAGAATTGGGCTAGTAAATTGAAGGATGCACTATGGGCTTATAGAACTGCTTATAAAAATCCCATGGGAATGTCACCTTATAAAATGGTTTACGGAAAAGCTTGTCATTTACCTTTAGAACTAGAGCACAAAGCTTATTGGGCTGTTAGAGAATTAAATAAAGATCCTAAACTAGCTGGTGATAAGAGGTTGTTGCAATTAAGTTCTCTAGATGAATGGAGAAGTGAAGCTTATGAAAATGCTAAACTCTTTAAAGAGAAAGTTAAGAAATGGCATGATAGGAGGATCATCAAAAGAGAATTTAATATTGGGGATAAAGTCCTATTGTACCGGTCTCGTCTCAGACTCTTTGCAGGGAAATTACTCTCGAAATGGGAAGGACCATATGTTGTCGAGGAGGTGTATCGTTCAGGAGCAATCAAAATTAGCTCTCTCCAAGGCAATGCCACGCAAGTGGTGAATGGACAAAGGCTCAAGCATTATATCTCAGGTGATTCTTATAATGTTGATGTTGATATTATTCAAGTGGAAACACTGGAGGCTTTCATTAAAGGACAAATTGACGGTCACTTAACTCGACTTTGAATAGGTAACAGTACTGGTAATGAAAAGTTCGCAATTTACTTTTCGAACAATATTTTTGCTGTTTTTGGAAAATATGAAAAATTACGAGTTCGAAACGGAGTGGAAAGGACGCACGAGGGCGTGCCACCATAGGCCGGCGCGGCCTGGCCTGGGCCCGCGCCGACCTATGGTCTGGCCGCCTCGTTGCCCCTTTCCGACTCTGGTTCGATCTGGTACTTTCCTTATGTCGCAAATTTTTTTGCTATATAATCCCCCGGACCCCTGGAGGTCCGTATATCGTTTTCTCGACGTGTTTTGTTTCGAGCTGTTTCTGCCAGGATCTGTTTTCAGTTTAGAAGCACCATGGTCTCCAAGAACAAGGGTAAGGAGCTTTCGGATGAAGATAATCAAGATCTTGAGTGGAAAGAGGATGACAAGGACGTCAAGGAAGAGGATGAAGAAGAGATGGAGGAAGATTCGCACGCACACCCGCGTGCTACCATCGCAAGCATCAAGGTGGTGGACAACCCTTTTAGTGCAAACAAGAGCGCAAGAATCCGCACTGGAGGAGCGGTTCCACGTCATTACCTAACTCCGAAGACATCCTTATCAGGCACTCATCACCCCTTCCACAATCTAATTTTCAATAATCAAATTGAAGGGACTCCCAAGGCAGCATTGCCTAGCAATTGGGATATAGATCGCTCTAACACTGCAGGAAGGAGGGAGCCTGAGGCTGAAGAGTGGGGAAATAACTCCAAGAGTTGGGACTCGCCGTCGGACCGACTTCTTAACCGCGTCGAGCACAATTCGGAGATGATTCGCAATCTCACATACAAGATTGATGAGCTTCAGGAGCTTATTGAGAAGCTTGTCAGGAGTTCATCACCATCATCGCCAAAGGAGTAATTCATCATCGGTATTGGCATCCCCTTGGTTTGTTCCAAGCTTGGGGGAGTGCCGCGGTATCACATCATCACTACCTTTTACTTTTTATTGTCAAGTAGTGTCATATCATGAGTAGGGAAGTTATCATATAAGATGGGTTGCAGTTTGGAAGTATCTCTCCTTTAGTTGGTTGTCTATGTATCCCTTGGTGTGAGTTATCGTTATGGAATATTAATGAGAAGTCTTATCATTTACATATTGCACATCTTATTTTAGTTTGCAATCTCTATTATATGATTTATCTTGTCATTAGTATTGGTATCACTTTGGGAGCATTGAATAAATCTATTTGGTTTTGGCAAACTTAGCATTGGTCAATAGCAACAACACTTTGAGGTTTAAGTAGAAAAGAGAAATACATGTAGTTGTTTCATTGTCTTTCTTTCTTGTTAGCTCATAGCTTATTATTCTGAAGTTAAAATTGTTTGTGCTTACAAGGAAGATGCATGATTGTTTCTATCACATGTATATTTGTTTGTTTCCTTCAACTCTTATGCTTGCTAATTAACCTTGCTAGCCAAAGACCTGTACTGAGAGGGAATACTTCTCGTGCATCCAAACCTTAGCCCAAACCTATGTCATTTGTGTCCACCATACCTACCTACTACATGGTATTTTCTGCCATTCCAAGTAAATACTTCGTGTGCTACCTTTAAACAATTCAAAACTTATTATCTCTGATTTGTGTCAATGTTTTATAGCTCATGAGGAAGTATGTGGTGTTTTATCTTTCAATCTTGTTGGGCAATTTTCACCAATGGACTAGTGGCTTCATCCGCTTATCCAATAATTCTGCAAAAAGAGCTGGCAATGGGATTCCCAGTCCCAACTTAATTAAACTAAATAGACACTCCTCCATGGTATGTGATTGATGGACGGCACCCGAAGGATTCGGTTAGCCATGGCTTGTGTAAGCAAAGGTTGGGGGGAGTGTCATCATAATAAAACTAAAATAAAAAGGCACTCCTTCATGGTATGAGATTGTTGGCAGGCACCCGAGGATTCGGTTAGCCATGGTTTGTGAAATAAAGGTTGGAAGGAGTGCCACACAAAATAAAAATAAAATGGGAGCCGCTCTTTGAAGGTTGTCTGGCAAGGGGGTTAGAGTACCCGCTACCAGTCGTTGACAACAACAAACACCTCTCAAAATGTTACTTTTATTATCTCTATATGATTTCAAAACTGAAAAAGCTCTAGCACATGATTTAATCCCTGCTTCCCTCTGCGAAGGGCCTGTCTTTTATTTTATGTTGAGTCAGTAAACCTATTTCCCTCCATCTCAAGCAAGCATTTTAGTTGTTGTGATCAAACCATTATATTGTGATTTACTTCATCATGTTTTTATTCTTCCTTGTTTAGTACAAGTTTTATCTTAATGAATATAGCTTTGCAAGTTATTAATGATTATGAGGAGACTATTATGATTGAGTATGCAAGTTGTGCCATATAAACTTTAACATGAGAGCGCTGCTCAATGAGATAAATATAATCTGTTAATTGTTCTCTGACCAGGAACGAAGTTTGCCATCACCAACTATGATTTCTTATGCACCTTTATTTGTGATTACCTTATACTTGTTTCAAGTTGAATTATATGAGGAAGTTGTTTACTAGAATGTCTTGTGTGAATGAATATGATGCTTCTTGTCCGTATTTTATTTATCGACTCTTCACTCCATAAACATGTGGTCCTGTTTACTGAGTTCAGTTTCGCTTGGGGACAAGCGAAGTCTAAGCTTGGGGGGAGTTGATACGTCCAATTTGCATCACTATTTTATATCATAATTTGCTGTTATTCATTGATATATTTCATATTTGAACACAATACTTATGTTATTTCATCTATTTTGCATGTTTCATCATTATTGGAGGATCAAGCACCGGAGCCAGGATTCTACTGGAAAAAGCACCGTCAGAACGCAATATTTCGGAAGATCAACTGTGGAAGGAAATTATACCAAAAATCCTATTTTTCAAGATGACGAAGGAAGCCAGAAGGAGGAGCTGAGAGGGCCCAAGGTGGGGCCAGACCACAGGCCGGCGCGGCCCATGGCCTGGCCGCGCCACCATGTGGTGTGGGGGCCCCATAGCCCCTTTCGCCTCCTTTTCTTCGTGAAACCCTTCGTCCCGAAAACCTAAGCCACAGAGGGTACCTCGCGAAGAGTTACAGTCGCCTCTGCGGGGCGGAGAACACCAGAGAGAAAAGAGCTCTCCGGCGGGCAGGAATCCGCCGGGGAAATTCCCTCCCGGAGGGGGAAATCGACGCCATCGTCACCGTCATCGAGCTGGACATCATCTCCATCACCATCATCATCATCTCCACCATCATCACCGCCGTCTCCACCGCAGTACCTCGTCACCGCTGTAGCAATTTGGGTTTGATCTTGATTGTTTGATAGGGGAAACTCTCCCGGTATCGATTTCTACTTGTTGTTGATGCTATTGAGTGAAACCATTGAACCAAGTTTATGTTCAGATTGTTATTCATCATCATATCACCTCTGATCATGTTCCATATGATGTCTTGTGAGTAGTTCGTTTAGTTCTTGAGGACATGGGTGAAGTCTAAATGTTAGTAGTGAACTATGGTTGAGTAATATTCAATGGTATGATATTTAAGTTGTGGTGTTATTCTTCTAGTGGTGTCATGTGAACGTCGACTACATGACACTTCACCATTTATGGGCCTAGGGGAATGCATTTTGTATTCGTTTGCCAATTGCGGGGTTGCCGGAGTGACAGAAACCTAAACCCCCGTTGGTATATCGATGCAGGAGGGATCGCAGGATCTCAGAGTTTAAGGCTGTGGTTAGATTTATTCTTAATTACTTTCTTGTAGTTGCGGATGCTTGCAAGGGGTATAATCACAAGTATGTATTAGTCCTAGGAAGGGCGGTACATTAGCATAGGTTCACCCACACAACACTTATCATAACAATGAAGATTATTTAGCCGTATGTAGCGAAAGCACTAGACTAAAATCCCGTGTGTCCTCGAGAACGCTTGGTCATTATAAGAAATCAAACCGACTTGTCCTTTGTGCTAAAAAGGATTGGGCCACTCGCTGCAATTGTTACTCTCGCACTTTACTTACTCGTACTTTATTCAACTGTTACATCAAAACCCCCTGAATACTTGTCTGTGAGCATTTACAGTGAATCCTTCATCGAAACTGCTTGTCAACACCTTCTGCTCCTCGTTGGGATCGACATTCTTACTTATCGAAGATACTACGATACACCCCCTATACTTGTGGGTCATCAGTCATCACACCAGGTGCACTTGCACCACCCCGGAGTGTAGTGACCGAACATTCTAATCATCGGCACTCTCTCGAAGAAAGACCAAAATGAACGAAGAAGGCCAACTCCAATATGATCCAAGTAGTATGAACTAAATAAATGCCTCATACTTTGTTGGTCGAAACATATATTAACATTCAGGGACAGCATCAGTGAGGCCAAGTAGGATGCACATGAGATTGATATGTGTGCCATCACACAAGGCTCACTAGCGCCGCCCCCAAGTGTACGGGTGATCAACCGTTCTAATCATCTTCGAACTCCAATACGAGCCAAGTAAGGGATCAAGTAAACGGAAATGATTAAGATAAGCACGCCATAATCTAGAAATACCAAAGTAAACAGAAATGATTAAGACAACATGCTGTCTGTGATTCCAACGAGTAAACAATTACTAGACGCAAGCTAACGAGTTCACATGCACATCCGTACAAACTAAATAAAAGCGACAAGTCGATCATGCCAGAATAGCAATTACAGTATGCAAGTTTATCGACGTATCATTCAACCTAAGCAAAAGAGTTCACATCGTAGGATCAGGTTGTAGGCTTCTTGGGGGGAATGGACGGCAGCCCTCCGGCCAGCGAGTTGAATGGCCTGTCCTCACGCGACATCCCCAAACGGAGTTCTATCTTGTCATTAGGTGTTGGAGCGTGGTTGTAGTAGAACGCGCCAGACCAAAGGCAGGCATCCTGGTGGATTATCATGCAAATCATCTGCTCGATGCGACCCCACTGTTCTCTCAGTCTCTATCTCTTACATCCGCCATGTTTTTAAACTTGTTTTTAAGACTATCTGGCAACAACATGTGTTCTGCGTACTTGACGACCACACGTCCATCCCATTATCATCCGACGACTGCTTGAGGCAGGGGAAGTTGGTTGTGTTGGTATTTTCCTCTCTACTTTGAGGGGGCATGTCTTGGTGGCGAAGCCGGTGAGAGCATCATTGAGAATTCTCCTGATGTCGGTGTAGTCTTTCTTCCTTGCCCTACCCGAGTCGAGATAGATTGCATGCGAGTGTTGCGGGTGCACGACGATGAGGGTGCAGTACTTGTCTCTGTGCAAAACAATACGAGCCTCGGATTAACCTTCTCAAATGCAATAGAATGATGGATATATATAGGATAGAATGTAATGACAACTAGAGAATGATTACTTACTTGGGGAAGTAAGGTATGAGAATGGCGTTCTTCTTAATTTTCAGCACGAAGAATTCCTCGATCTGCTTGGTGGCAATCAACCGGTCCCCACGGTTGTAGATGACGCTCTCCCGCATATAGAAGGGGTCCATTATCGTGATTCCTGGGGTCCCCTCCTTAATGATCTAGGAATACAGGCGAAGAGCAACTAGCCGGACCACGGTAAGGTGGAGAGGTTGCATGCGAAAGACGTTGAAGATGTCATCGAACCGGATGAAGCACAAGTCCGCGAGGTACTTGTCGGCAAAGCCCATGCCAGTTGGCACCTTGGCCACGTGGAGAGGGTAACCAGGAGATTTTGATTTGAGAAGTTGCTGCTCCACATATAGAACCGTGTTATGCACTCTCCTCATATCTGCGGTTAGTTTCTTGAGGACATTATCCGGCAACATCGGTTCACCCAAGTGATGCTCCGGTCGCCACTTGTTTGGCAACTTGTCAATGTGTTGGACCGGCTCCTTGGCTTTTGCCTCCTTCTTCTATGCCTTTTTCCGCTTCTTGGGTTGTAGGCACTTCGGAATGCCGCCAACAGCTATTGCCTTATTGGTCGTATCAAGGAGTGTGTTCGGGCTCAGCATCTTGTTGGTGGCGGCGGCCACCTCTGTCGTTTCCTCTTCCTCCTAAGGCATTTCTTGAGAACCAAACAGCTTCTTGGAGCACTGATATTTTGGAGCCATCGGTGCATCATGGAGAACTTGTGAAGACACATGATTATCCCATACAAAATCATCATGTTCATAGGCCTCGACCTCTGGTACTGGACCACCGGCGCCGCTGGCTGTTGTGGAGGGGCGCTGACCACCGGTGCTGCTAGCTGTTGTGGAGGGGCACTGACCTCTGGCGCCACTGGCTGTTGTGGAGGGGCACGGACCACCGGCGCCACTAGCTGTTGTGGAGGGGCGCTGACCACTGACACCGCTGGCTGTTGTGCAGGGGCGCTAACCTATGGCGCAACCTGCTTTCCTTTGCTTGTCGTCGACCCCGAGGTGGTGTTGATCCTAATTAGGGTCTTCGGCCATAGCAGTACCCAACTCTTTAATTCGCTCAGCTTCATCTGGCTATCAGCACCATCCAGTTGATTAGGAGGATACAAATCCTCATATCCCGGTAATACCCGACGCACTTCAACCTTGTAACAGTCATCGAGAATATACCGTGTGTGGTACTTCTTATCCAGAGGCCGAATGATGGATCCCTTCGCGACGTCTTTGAGTTCATTGTTCACTTTCATCAGAAAAGTGCATGGCACAAAGAGCGCATGCGGCGTATTTGAGCTTGATTCTAAAGCCTCACAGTTTGTAGAAGGTATGGTTAAAGCAGAAGTTGTGGGCAAACTTGTTTTACCTTGCACTTTTGGTGGATCCTCTTATTATGGACTTTGTGATATTGGGAACAATCATTAATGTTATTCCCTATAGACTTTATTTTGGTATCCAAGATGAACTTGAGCATTCACAATTAGAAGACACATATATGACAATAATGCTAGCTGGTAAGACTCTTAGAGTTCCTATGGGAGTAATAAAGAATGTACCTATTACAATAGGACCTTACACTTATCCCATTGATTTTGTTGTCATTCATATGCCGATTGATTCTCATTGTCCAATCCCTTGGAAGAACTTTTTTAAACACTGCAGGAGCTAATATTGACTGTAGGAAAGAAACTATCTCTCTTAAGTTTGGGGAGAAAGTGATGAGTTTCCATTTCTCGAAGTTCACTCATAAACCAAGTATTGAAGAGGAGGACTTCGAGGAGGAAGTTAATCTTGCTAATCTTTCCGCAATACTTTATAATACTCTTGGAGATGATTTAGAGGTAAGTTTACTTGGAAATGAAAATACTATGATAGGAATAGATAAAAATGATATATAAAAATGTTTGGAATCTCTCCCTATAGCTGATAATTCAACTAATGAGAAGTATGAAGTACCTGGAAGAAAAGGGGATGAAGATTTACCACCACTGATGACCCACAAGTATAGGGGGTGTATCGTAGTTCTTTCGATAAATAAGAGTGTCGAACCCAACAAGGAGCACAAGGTGTTGATGAGCAGTTTCGATCAAAGATTCACTGTAAATACTAACAAACAGGTTTGCAGGAGTATTTGGTGTTGCAGGTAAATAAAGTACATGTAAATAAAATACAATAATAATAATTGCAGCGAGTGCCCCGATCCTTTTTAGAGCAAAGGACAAGCCAATTGTGTTACTTATGATGACCAAACGTTCCTGAGGACACACGGGAATTTTATCAAGTGCTTTCGCTTCACATAGCTAAATAATCTTCAATGATTTGATAAGTGTTGCATGGGTGAATCTATGCTAATGCACTACCCCATACTTGGACTAATACATACTTTTGATTATACCTCTTGCAAGCATCCGCAACTACAAGAAAGTAATTAAGATAAATCTAACCACATCCTTAAACTTGGAGATCCTGCACTCCCTCGTGCACCGGTTTCCTAACGGGGGTTTGGGTTTCTGTCGCTCCCGCAACCCCACAATTAGTAGCCAAATACACGATGCATTCTCCTAGGCCCATAAAGGTGAAGTATTATGTAGTCGACGTTCACATGACACCACTAGAAGAATAGTATCAACTACAAGAGGTAATCAACACCGGGAAAGTTTCCCCTATGAACTAGACAGGTATCAAACCCAAATTGTTGCCGCGGGACAGAGTGGAGATGGCGGTGATGATGGTGCTGGTGGTGGAGATGATGATGATGATCCCTATGAATTCCAGCTCGATGATGGTGACGATGGCGACGATCTCCCCTCTCCGAGAAGGAATTTCCCCACCAGATTTCTGCCTACCGGAGAGCTTTTCTCTCTGTGTGGTTTTCTGCCTCGTAGCGGCGGCGAAATATTTCTATGGTCGCTCTCCCAATGTTAGGGTTCTCGCGGGATGAAATACGCGAGGGGGCGATGTCAGAAGTGGGTCAGGGTGCCTAGACCATGCCTAGGCGTGGCCAGGGGTGGCCCGCGCCTAGGGGTGGTCTGGTGCCCCCTATCTCATCTTGGTCTCCCCTTCTGGCTTTCTCCGTCATCTGGGAAAATAGTATTTTTCATACATTTTCTGGGAATTGTTGCTCTTCAGAAATATGGTGTCTTGACGGTCCTTTTTCCAGCAGAATCCTGGCTGCGGCAGTTAATTCCTCAAAAATCATCAAACATGCAAAAATAGATGGAATAACATAAGTATCATCTCTAAATATGTAATATATCAATGAATAATAGTAAATTATGATATAAAATAGTGATGCAAATTGGATGTATCAACCACCAGAACTGAAACATCTTCCTCCAGATTTAAATATGTTTTTAGATGAGACAAATAAATATCCGGTTATTGTGAGTACTAACCTTTCAGAAAAGGAGGAAGAACAGTTAATGATGGTACTTAAAATGCATCGTAAGGCTTTGGGATATTCTTTGGATGACTTGAAGGGGATCAGTCCCTCAATAACCACACATCGAATATTCATGGAAGATGGAGCCCAACCAGTTGCAGATTTTCAGAGGAAACTTAAGCCTGAAATGTAGAAAGTAGTAAGAAAAGAAAGCATCTGGCTCCTCGATGCAGGTATCATCTATCATGTCAAAGAGAGTGATTGGGTGAGAATCTGCCTCCTCGATGCAGGTATCATCTATAATGTCAAAGAGAGTGATTGGGTGAGTCCTGTTGACTGTGTCCCTAAGAAAGGAGGATTTATCGCTGTACCAAATAAAGACAATGAAATGGTCCCAACCAGAACTGTTGTAGGACATAGGATGTGCATTGATTTTAGAAAATTCAATAAGAAAACTAGGAAGCACTACAAGAAAAGTTCTTATCAACAATGTCAAATTTTCGTCAGCTTATGGGTGTGTTTTCGTCACCTATGAGCCTAACCCGACGATATGGGTTCTGTGGTGCAAACTGCGTCACGTAAGGATGCACCACATATTTTTTGGGTCGTCGGTGTTTGGGTGCCCTTTGGCCATGAAAAAGCGGACCGTTGCAAAAGAGTTTTCAAGAGGCCATTGACTGCCGACGTCATGCAAGCTGACACTTGGTAGACGTCGTTAACTATCCGGTAACGTCGTTAACCGGCTGAAAACCCGTGGTAGATGGTAGGTCCACACAAGGTGTGCCACGCCTTAAGCAGGCCAGCCCATTTAGTTTGCGGGTCGGGCCAGCTGACTTGGTTTGACCATTCAACTATATCTGAGCTGGTCAATTTGGTAAGTGGGTCGGGCCCAATTTCTCAATTTGACTGGTCATAACCTAAATGGGACAGCCCAGGCAGCTAGTTACTGAGATGGCAACAAAAGACATGGTAAATTGATGTTTTTTCGATCAAGGAGCATAGCCCTAGCCTCTGCATCCAAAGGATGCACACAGCTTTCTTCTTTATTAAATTATTCGCAATGCCTTACAAGGGGAATACAAAGATCAATCTCGAAGCCTCCTTACTAGCGACAACTCGCTATACCTACGATGAAGGGGGGACCATGAACAAGGCCATACTCCCTGACGGTACACCAACACACATCATCCAAAAAGCAAAACCCTGAGGGTGTGCCATTGCACACATCGCAGAGTTCGCAACCGCCATCTATCTCGAACCCATCTCCAAGCGAGATCAACGTATTGACCGTGCCAGGCCTGCCGTCGATGTAACCAAAACACCAAACAGCTCCACCATCCTGCCCGCATCCAGCAATCCTCGCCCGTCTTCGATACTCCGCAGCTCCACGCTGCTGAGAATCATCGACGACAACGTGGTAGATGAACACCACTCCACCAAAAACCACCTTCATCTAGCCGCTGCTCCAAAAACGATGCCCCAAGAGGTAGCACGACGCTGGAAGCGCCGCCATCGTCCGATTCTGGCTGGATCTAGGGTTTCCCCCGGAGCAGCACGAGTGAGTTCCCGCGGACTGCGACGACGATGCCTTCAAGAAGGAAGCGACGCTTAACGCCGCCATCGCCCGCCAATCTTGACACGGTTTTCACCGACAGCCGCGAGTCCCCAACTCGTCGAGAACAAACGGAGAGGCCAACAAAGATGATGCCTTCGCAGGGGAACGACGCCAATAGCTGCCGCCATCATCCGCCAAGAACGAAGTCAAGGCTTGGTGTTCACCGGTAGCCCCTTCGCCGCTAGCTCGTCATCGACTAGATCTTCATCGCCGAGGTAGAGGGATCTCGTGATCTGCCACCCCAGCAACCAGCCGGCCTCCTCCGGCGAAGAAGAAGGCCGCCTCCACTGTCGAACCCAAGGCTGCTGCCCCGGGCGACCTCGTACCGCGGGAGAAGCCCAAGATCATCGCCCCTCGCCGGCGAGAGGCGGAGGAAAAGGCGTTGTCCGCCACCACCAGCCACCACCGGCGTGCCGGCGATCGGAGGTGGGGAGGCCGCAGCACAGGCTATGGCCGCCGCCCCCATCCACCCATGCGGGAGGTGGGAGGGCCGCCGTCGCCCCTCCATCTTCAACAGACCACCGCCGCCCCGGGAGGCGGGAGGGCCACCGCCGCCGCGAGAGACTCCATGGCCGCCGTCCTCAACGCGTCACGAGGGGAGGCCTCCGCCGCCACCACGCCCCGAGGTCTTTGCCCCGGCGGCGCTGCCGGCGGCGGCGGCGGGAGGCAGCTAGGGTTGGGGTCGGGAGGGTTGGGGTCGGGAGAGTTAGGGTTGGGGTTGGGGTTACAATAGGTTGCAACTTGCAAGAAAATTGATGTACATGGTAAATTGATGTAATTTGATTATTTTAAAATTACTGTTTTTTAGATGATTTTATAATTACTGTTAGGTTATCACATATAAGAAATCAGTTAGCTTCATCTCTGTTTCAGTCGGAGGAGCATTCCCCATGTCTATTGTTATTGTGTGGAATCTACTGGGTATATCTTAGGTACCGAATTATTCTCTCTTATGTATACCATATTATTCTCTTAAGTGTAATTGGTTATGCCTATATGACAATAGGAAGTTGCAGAAAGGCGAAGCATTGACAAAAAAAATTAAAATAATTAAGGTTGTTTGTTTGGCATTCAATTGGCAAGAAATAATTTTTGTGTAAATGAAAGACAATATCACCGTGCTTGCCAGATTATAATGCCTGGTACTAGAATGCCACAATGCAAGCTTTCATTCATGAAAAGTATAATGTTGTATTTGGCATGTGGGTATAAGCAACTCTTTTCTCTCCTTGTTTGCCATGGAAGAATGCACCACACAATTTGATCAATCCGCTCAGTACGTCGAGCTACCTTAAATAATCTATGAAGTCTCTGGTTGCGAATGCATTGTTTTGTAGTTTCATACTGAGTAGCACCTTAAATATTGTCGGATCATGTCAAACAATGCGAGTGTCAAGGTAATTATCTTTTTCTTACCTTTCCTGGGAAACTTAGGCAAGGACAACCAAAACGTGCTCTGATTTTTCAGGTGACAGTGATGAAAACTGAATTACAAATTTACAATTGAGAAAATTAAAGCCAACATTATTCTCTGTCAACTTGTACTTTCCTATATTACATACTCTACCATTGTGATTATGGAAAAATATGATGTTTACTGTGATCTAGGGTCAGCGAGTAGGAGTCTACTGGTTAGACCCCTTAATTTTTCACTTTTTTTTGAGAATAAAGCGCTGCGTTTTATATTAACTCACTGAAGCATCCAGTACAAGAGTGTTTACAATACTCGCCGGTGGAACACCAAGCCAAAATCTATTAACCTTATTAACGCAGCCTTCTTTTGCTAACGCATGAGCAGCTCCATTAGCAGTTCTTCGTACCGCACGAACTGAGGCACCGACGAAGTCCTGAAGAAGTTCCTTTATTTCCTCGATGATTGGTCCATAGATAGAGTGATAAGGCAAGCCCGAGAGAGTGCTTTTTGGAACAACCATTTTATGTGCTTCTAGACGGACGATTTAAGTGTTTTATAGGAATGTCACAATTGTTTCCATGACTTCTATATAACAAGCTATCAGTAAGCAGTTGAAAAGAACACCCTGCAAAGTTGAATCTGCTGACAAAGAAGTTGAAGCCCGCTGATAGGTCCGACCAGGTGTTAGATTATTAAGCAATTTTCGAGTGAGATTAATTACGAAAACGACATGACAGATGCACAAGCATACTTAACCACACACATCAGACTAAGCACATGCATCAACGTGGAACACGTAGCAGTGCAAGGTAAGAGAGGAAAAGCACGTACATCGCGACCAGGAAGGTCGCACCAACAGCAGCACCATGGTCATTGTTGATGTCGCCTATGGTGCAGTCGGATCTGTCGGGGAAGCAGTCGAACCGGCGAAGATGAACACAAACAGCAGCGAGCAGTCACGCCGAGACGCTCCCCAAAAACCTTATCGACCCTCTCCCGGTGCAGGATCTCAACGGATGGAGTTTCGGAGACCTGCTCTCCTGGACGGCTATTCACGCAGACGCCGAGATGGGGAAGACTAGAGAGTAGCGCAGCAAAAGCGACTTGACTAGAGAGTTCTGGTTGTGTATTCTCTAGATCTGATCTGTCTCCAGTTATAGCCTGGGAGGAGAGCCGACCCGACCGCGTTGCCACGCGAAGGAAGCCAGGGACACGCGGTGAGCATGCACATGCAGGTCGACACGTACCCAACTCAGTTGGTGCACCAAGGAAAAAACTTAGGCTCCCTTGAGTGTGTCTCGAACTCGAACTCAAACTCAAGTCACGAAACGCGACGTGCGTGCGTGACGAGGCAAGGCGAGGCGGGGAGGGCGGACGGAGGAGGAGGAGTGTGCGAGGGCTCCTTCTATTCTCACTCACTTGGAAGGACTAGAACAACAACCCTTATATACCACTCCAATTCCCTCCCAACTAGCAATGTGGGACTAAACTTTGTCCTCCAAGGTTGTCCTAAGCTGCCAACGTGATCGGCCTTGAGATTTCAGGAATTGTAGACTACATGGGCCGTCTTACTGGACTGCAACCCATCTATATTCAACACCAGGCACATCCTTTCACCGGTAAACCAAGTTTTCAACTCTGCAAGAGATGACTAAAGTTAAACACTCTCTTCGATTCATACCAATTCTTGTGGTTTTAGTTTAAATTTAAGTGTTTTATAGGAACGTCAAAATTTGAATGCTTTATAGGAACGTCAGGATTTATATTAAAATCATGGCAGCAATTATAGCTCGAAGAGGGCACTGTCTTATTACTTACGTGTTACACAAGTTTTCAATTTTGAACGGTGTCGTGTACACAATCCAAATGCTCCTGAACGATAGCAACAAAAACTCGGAGAACAAAACCAATTAAATCAGGCAGCAGGAACTCTCGGTGTAGATGTCCGAAAATGAGTAGCAGGCAAGTTGTTGTTGCAGCGCGCGGATCACATCGGAGACGGAGCCGAAGGCGGGTTGCTATCTGCCGGACGATAGTACGGCATGACGGTGTAGACGGTCTGCATGATTGTCATGACGAGGAGAAAGACGGCAGCGGCAAGGGAGAGGAACGCCCAGGGGCTCCTGAAGTAGGTGTGGATGAGGTTGGCGCGCCACATGTTCCACGGCTGCCTGAAGTAGCCGTTGACCTGCCGCTGCACGGCGTCGAGCGCGCTGTCCTGCTCCAGCACCACATCCCTGGAGATGCTGTTGAACAGCTTGGCCACGGCTTTGTCGCTGCCGACGGCGTTCTGGATGATCCCCTTGGAGCTCAGCAGCGCCACGTCCTTGGCGGAGTCGATGATGTTGTCCATGAAGAAGACGTAGGCGGTCACGTCGTTCCCGGCGCCGACATGCAGCCGCTCGAACGCCATCATGTTGAGGAACATGTACTCGGTGGAGTCGTCCACGGGCACCGTCGGCATGCTTAGCACGCCGTGCCGGAAGCGGATGTCGTGGAGGCTGCTCGACTTGCTGGTTTTGAAACCGATACCAGCTTCGTAGAGCTCCACCGCCGACCGGATGATGTCGTTGTCCTGCGTGTCCCGGGAGTTGGGGATTTTCTGGTATTCGCCATAGAGCATGCTCCGCCGGAACACATCCAGTGGGTGGAGCCCTAGGCCAATGCCTGATTGTAGTGGCCGGGAAGATGGAGCCAGAAACCTTAGCACCATTCTGTTGACGAAGTCGTCGTTCTAGCCATCACCCGCCATATGCATGCAAGCATTCAAATGGTTAATTGGCAGGCAAAGATTTGTAATTCACAAAAATAAAGAAGTCTCAACGGAGGCAGTAGGTTACCGGAGGCTTTCCAGTCTCAACGGCGTTGAGCTTCTGGAGGACGAGCAGCGGCAGCTGGTTCTCGAGCATGAGCATGTCTCGGCGGATGTAGGGCACCATGTAGAGTATCCCGTGGCTGCTGAAGATGGGATCGTTGCTGGCGTAGTCGTGGACGTTCTTCCCCGCGGCCGTCCTCATCACCTCGAGCAGGAAGCAGCCGTCAACGATCATCATCTCCAGGAACCGCTCCCTGCCCCCGCTGCCGATGCCGGCGCGCCACTCGACGCCGAGGTCCATGTACGCGCTCTCCAGCTGCTCCGCGTCGTCCTCGACGGCGGCCACGAAGTCGTCGAGCGGCCGCCTGGCGCGGCGGAGCAGGTGGCGCAGCGCCCGGCGCTTGTGCTCCTCCATGGGTAGCAGGTTGGGGTCTCCATGGTGGAAGGGGCCGAGGGACACCACCTGCGGCTGGTAGGCCTTGCTCTTGATGTCCTTGATGCACGCCGGCACGCGATAGATGCAGTGCCGTTCCCACCGCGACACCTCCACCGACTTATCGGCTTCCTTGAGCGTCTTCTCCACGTCCACCACCCACGTCCTCTTGCTGCCGCCGCCCGCCGCCATTCTGTTGTTGGGTGATCTATAAGAGAATGCTAGATTGCAGATACTGATCTTCGCATTTGGACGTAGCAGCAAAGCTACCTAGCTATATGTAGAGGAAGACATAATGCTAGCGAAAACGACTTTGCCTTTGCATATACTTTTTTTTTTAAGCGCCTTTGCATATATGGTTACTTGCCTTGCATGCCATATTGAACGTGTAGAACAGGTCAGGTCACGTGCATGTCTACTGCAAGACAACATTTGATCTAAAGATAGGGTAGAGGGTAGGCGACGCATCGCATATTCGCGTCATCGCGTGCATGTGCTTTTCCATAGTTTCTACTCATGATGTACTACTAGAATAGATGGGAGAGGGCCACAGGGGACCAAGCCTCCAAGGAAGGAACCATTGCAGGCTGCCACATCCATAAATCACGTCACACATGATCAATAGGTCACCTAGCTAGCTAAGCTAGCTACCCTTATTTCTCTGGTTATTATGGATACAATTTGATTTTCACAATTGGAATACTAGTGTTTTCAATTTAATACACTAGTAGAAAATGGACCTTCCGTCCAAACCTTTTGTCCCGGCCCAGTCCAGAGCTGGGACAAATGGGTAGGCCACGTCGCCCCGAAATCACCAAGAAGATACGTGGTATTTTGTTGCGGTTCTTTAAGGTCTTTTGTCCCGGTTGGAGCCTCTTGCGACCTGCTGGAAGCCCTTTTGTCCCAACTGGCGACACGAGCCGGGACATAAAGTCCAACGGTTCGTATCCCGTGCGGAACCGTTCGTCGTCGCCATTACTGGCGCACAGAATTCGGGCCAACGCGCAGAATTCGAGTCACTGGCGCCGGCGGCCGGCCACGGGAATTGATCACCCAGTGGCCGGCCTCTTCATCTTCACCATCCTCACCTTCATATATGATTCACATCTCCTCACCATTGCCACACATCTCTTCTCACATCTCTCATCTCTCCCACAAAAGCTCTCTCACCCGTCGACATTCCAGCCTCAATGGAGCATCTCGCGCGCGCCACTCCTCGATCTCGGATATACCATCTCATGGCCGAAGGGATGGCTTTCAAGGTCACGGTCGCTCTCCGTGCATCAAGAGTGAAGAAGTGGATCCGCGACGTCAAGAGGGACTTTCTCACATTATTTGTCCAGTTGCGGTTTACAGATTTAAAGATATTAATTATTTTGCCATATTATATGAACAATGCATTTATTATTTGATAATAATAATAAATGAATATTTTTTTTATTTCATATTCAAATTCCTCACATTTTTCTAATAGTTATGCATATATTATTTGTCCAGTTGCGGTTTAAAGATTTAAAGATATTAATTTTTTTGGCCATATTATATGAACAATGCATTTATTATTTGATAATAATAATAATAAATGAATGAAAACAACATTATTTCATATTCAAATTTCTCACATTTTTCTAATAGTTATGCATATATTATTTGTCCAGTTGCGGTTTAAAGATTTAAAGATATTAATGTTTTGGCCATATTATATGAACAATGCATTTATTATTTGATAATAACAATAACAAATGAATAAAAACAAAATTATTTTATATTCAAATTCCTCACATTTTTCTAATAGTTATGCATATGTTATTTATCCAGTTGTTGTTTAAAGATTTAAAGATATTTACAATAGTTATGCATATCTTATACATTTTTCTATATCTTATGGTAGTATTTACAACAAGGTACAATCATATTCGTGGGAGCACAACAGGAAAAACCGAGGAGTTAAGCATGCCGATGATGGAGTAGTGTGAGGACAAAAAAAATGAAAAAAGATAAATAAAAATAAAATAAAAAATAAAAAAGATAAATGAAAAAAGAAAAATGCACATTTTTTCTCGGTTGGTATTATGAGCTGGAACAAAAGGTCCTCCAACCCAAATCCCTCATCGCAACCACGTGGTTGGTCCCGGCTGGTTCGCGGGCTGGGACAAAAGGTTGGGCCTTTTGTCCCGCCTCCGTTGTCCCGTTTGGCCAGCCGGGACAAAAGCCTCTTACGGGCCGGGACAACCCTGCATCGTAGCCACGTGGTGGACTATATGTACCGGCTGGTAAGCGGGCTGGGACAAAAAGTTGGGCCTTTTGTCCCGCCTCTGTTGTTCCGGTTGGCCAGCCGGGACAAAAGCCTCTTACGGGCCGGGACAATAGGCATGTTCTGTACTAGTGATACAATGAAATCGAGGGATACAGTTGTACTAATCTCTCAAGACCTCGCAAGCATACTCGTGAGTAGGGGTGGAAATGGATCGGATGCGGTTCAGATAGTGGCCTTACCATATCCGTTTTCATATTTTCAAAACGAATATGGATGCAGATACAAATGTTGCCGAATACAAGTTTGGAGCAGTTGTTACTCGAATACGAATTGGATGTTTTCTAAATTAGGAGCGGATACGAAAATAAGAAAATAATAGACTAGTAGTATCAAGTTCAATCATATAAAAGAACATTTGATAGATTTTCTAATTTCTCTAGGTTAGGTAATTGGCATATTGGGCCCAAATTAATAGAATTGGCTAACATAATCTTATTCGGATAGGATATATACATTTCCATATCCACATTTGCTTCAAAATTCAATACCATATTTATACTTGTTTCTTAAAACCGATCCAGATATTTACCATATCTGTTTCCGTGTGGACGTCTGGATTCGGATATTACCACTTTCATTTTAAAATTTTCGAATCCAAATGTGGGATTATCCACTACCAGTTTCCACCCCGACTTGTGAGGGCACTTTACATTGTTTGGTCGAGCAGACGACTTCTACTCATGTTTGGTACGCTTGTGAGGTAACAGGCTAACAACCCTACATTACTGACAACAATTTTTTTAGATGGGAGTCGATGCTCAAGGTATTACAACTACGAGCCTCACGAACTCAGATAGTGCCCATGATGGATATATGCTAGTACTTTCCCTGTCCATAGAAGCAAGTTGGGTTGGTTGTTTGTAAGAAAACTGATGTAGGCATTACCATTCAGGTACTCAACATTAGACTACCTCCTCCGGTCCAACTAGGGGCCCATGAAGATTGCCCAATAGCCAAGGTGGATCAATATGTCGGTTCCAACAAAGGAGACATACTCGAAGAGGGATTCTTGGCGAACAAGGCAAGAAGACGACGTACAAGGAAAGACTAGAATAGATCTCATTGTAACTTAGTCGAATCCGAGCAGAACTCTCGAGACCTGGCCTACTATATAAAGGCCAGGAGAGGGTTTGTCGAGAAACACAACTTGAGGACGTAGAACCACCGCAAGTCAGAGCTAGAAACCTAGAATCTTTGCCTCTTGACGAGATAACCAACATAGCCCATCGGCTACCCCATTGTAACCCAGTATATTCGATAATCAAGATCAGACAAGCAGGAAGTAAGGGTTTTACCTCATCGACGGCCCCGAACCTTTGTAAATCTTTCTCCCAGTTTGTTTGGTATCCGATGTATCGTGCTAGCCTGTAGGGTTCTGTCAACCCTAAGCCCCTCATGGTGGGCATTGCCGGGGAGCACCCCTGACAATTGGCGCCGTTTGTGGGAAACCTGCTGGTACAAGGCACTTCATCGGCTTCTCCGATCACGTCAGCTACATCTTCGCCGGCATCACCGACATCATTGTCGGCTCCTTCATCGCTAAGCTCGGGGAACTCGATTCGTTTCAGGTCCTTCGAGTTTACTCCGCACAACGACTCGTCGTGTTCGACTTTCTCGAGCTTACGCGGTGGGTTAGATATGACGTCCGGGAGCGTTCACTACTGCGTCGATGCCGAGGGTATCCTTCGGCTGCCCGATCCGTTCGCCCCTAGTACATCAAGGACCACGGCTTCATTAACTGCTGCATCGACTGCTTCATCCCTGATCACAGTCGATCTATCAGCTGCGTTATCGGCGCTAACTCCAACATCTTCGTCATCGACATCGCCGTGTCGTTCCATGTCATCTATGTCCGTTGGATTTGATGATTCTGGATCATCAGATCTTACATCGTACTACTGCCTCAACTGCGACACTAGGTACGGACTAGGCTCGGACGATACACCTTTCGTCTGCAGTGCCAGGTAAACCTCTGATGAAGAAAGTATCGACAACATCACCAGGGCAACCACTTGGAAGGTGGCCCACCACCAAATCTATGCTATCATCAATCCTGTTACAGGAGGCGAACTATCTGAAGGCAAGCGCACTCCACGTGTCAACCGTGGTGGACTTCGCAACGTTGAAGCCAGCGCCAGTAATGACGATAGTGCCTACACTATCACCGGGGAAGAGTGGGAGGTTGCTCGCAATGCCATATCCAATAGCACTCTGATTCCCGCTGGAGCTTCGACAAGAAATCTCAACGTGTATCACGTTATTCTAGACAAGAATCGAGTTCGGTTAGCAACTGAGCAAGCCGACCTCGACCGGCACCGGCAGGCAGCCGATCAATTAAGAGAACGTCGAAGGGGGCTACCTTTGCATGAAAGCGCGTCTCGAAGCAACCAAGGTCAAGGGAGATTTTGACCACCAATCCCTCGCCTTTCAGAAGCCGATGCAAGGGAAATTACCTCAAATCTCTTCAACTCTTTCATGACTATGGACACCGTGGGCATGATCAGGCCAAAGACTGTCAAAGGGGTAACAACTAATCGTGTAGCTTATTTGATCAACCACCAGCCAACACCCAATGATCCAATGGCGCGAACTCACCGGGGCGATCTGGAAAGCCTCGCGATACTTGGAGATAAACTCGCCCCTAGGAAGGAGTACGCACCAAGGCAGTGGATCTAAGCATCGTTCGAAAGATGCCCACGACGATATTACACAGAGTAAGATCGACAAAGCTCACCATCGGTGTGCTGCAAGGGAAGGATATGATAGCGATGATTCCAAAGAAACCTAGGAGTACGATGGTGAGCTTCGAGGTGCCGATTGTCTAAGCCACGAGATTCGGGTGGCGATGCCACCGAAAAGATTCAAGACTACTCCAACTGATGCAGCCAAGTACGATGGTCAGCAGGAGCCAAGGTCTTGGATAGACGATTATTTGCAAACCGTGATCTTACACAAAGGGAACCAAGTAGTGGCAATGCAATGTCTGCAACTTTACCTAAAAGATTCGACACGAGCATGGTTGAGAGGCCTGCCGAAGGGATCCTGTCGGGGGTGCTCCTCGGCAATGCCCACCATGATGGGCTTAGGGTTGATGGACTCCTGCAGGCTAGCACGAGACATCGGTGATCGAACAAATGGGGAGAGAGATTTACCCAGGTTCGGGGCCCTTGATGAGGTAAAACCCTTACTTCCTGCTTGTCTGATCTTGATTATCGAAAGTATATCGGGTTACAATGGGGTAGCCAAAGGACTACGGTGGATTCGCCGAGAGACTAAGTGTCAACACCCGGATTTTTAAGTCCAGATGCCTATTATGCCATTCATCGCAATCCCAGGAATATTCTTTTTTGCGAGACATAATAGTTAAGTAGCATAGAGTCATCATTTATTACAACACATAATCGTCTTACAACAATAGATCACATGATCCAATATTACACAAATAGTTGATCTACATGATCAACAAACAAGTAGCGGAAGCATAGTAATAGTGGACTATCTATTCCACAGGCAACGCTTGACGTTAGAAGATGCTCCTAGTTATCGTAGACGTCCTGTTGCCCGTCATCCTGATACTGCTGCTCCTCTTCATAGTCTGGCATTTGAATAGCCAGGGACACAGCCATGAGTACTTTAAAGTACTCGCAAACTAAGACTAATGTAATTACTTATCAATTTTAGTAAGGGGGTGCTAAGCTCTAAGTTTATTTGCATAAAGCCAATTTTTAGTTCATAAACATTTAGTAAAGACTCCTCATTTTGCTAGACTAACTCAAGTGGGAACATTAGTGTCATTCCCACAACTCCGTTGTAGTTCAAGTCAATTCACCATTCATTTTCAAGAAGAAAGTTCTGACAACGGAACAGTATGGCCTTTCCAATCGTCCGTAACCGTGGACACGGCTATTCGAATAGGTTTAACACTCTGCAGAGGTTGTACTCTTGTGCCACAACTTTTGATTACATCCGTCGAGGGTAACCCCGAATCATCGTAACTCAGTACGCGGATCATCAACCATAACCTTTCACTTATATAACCTAGTATAGGCACCTCTCCCCATGAGCTTGGCCTCCCGGTGAAGACAAACCGTCAACCCGGGAACTGCACAGGGCTTGGGTCGTACATTCACCTCATATTCACATCATTTCACTTTTAACGGAGGCAGCCTCGGCATAACCCCTATGATGCTTGTTAGAGGGAACCCATACTAAACTACACAAGTTTCTAGTTAAGCCCTACCCATAATCAGGTATTGTGGGGGTACTTGCATAATTGGAAGGGTATCGCATCCGAACCCAATCATCAATTTTTATCAAAATTCACCAAGTCATTCATGTCATATTCACCTTCAAAATCATTCAAAGTCATTTCATTTCACATGTTCCCATCTAGAGTAGCCAATTTTATTTATTTAGCAATAGCAACTAGTCATGAGGGGTGCTATCTAGCTTTGTTGACTTTAGGCTAAATTTGATGCTCTTGTTCTATTCTAGCCCAAGTGAATCATAAATCAAAAGTAAACTTTGAACTACAAAGCAAAAATAATTGCAAGGTAAAAACATAGGATAGGATCATTAAACATAATGTAATATGTAATGGTGCCTTGCTCTTGTGGAGCTTTGCATTAGGGTGGCTTGCAAGAGTGTTAGCTTGCCTTGAGCAGGGTAGTGGTCAAAGTTCTCTTCCTCCTCCTGAGAGTAGCCCTCCTCCTCTTGATACTCCTCGTTACTGGCGTCTATACACGAATACGAGGTATACAATCACCACACAAGCTTATATGCTAGACTAAACACACCAAAGTTTCACACAAGCTTATTCTAGCATCACATCATTCTTAGCATGGTGATTTGACTTTGTTTTCTTTTAAAGAAAATTAATTTCCTCTCATTACAATTATTTCATTGGTTTGCTATTTAATTCTTTGGAGAAAATAATTTCCTCTCATTGAATCTTATTAAGCTTTAATCACTTCAAATAATAATAAGGTATGAATATATGTTGACCAAGGTCAGCACTTCATATCTATTATTTGAGAGTATGATTTAAATGAGGTGCTACACCTCATGCCTTTTAATACTAGCATGGTAATGATTTAATATCACTAAGTAATAAAGTATGAGGTTCATTAGACTAAGGTCATTACCTCTTATTGAATTACTTAGGATCAAGATTTAAATGAGAGAGTAGCTCTCATACTATTTAAATAAATTCATTTGCATGAGTTAAATGGACTAGAAATGGCTCCATAGCCATTATTTTGCTCTATTCCATGATCATTCAAAACAACTATGCTATTTTTTGCATAAACAATTAGAGTATGTCAAAAGTGATTTATGAGAGTTGGAATCAACTAAAAATCAACTATAGATAATTTTTAATAATTGTTTGAAGTTGGAAAAGGCCCTGCCTTGTTATTTTTATCGTTTGAAATCTACTATGAATTTGGAGGTGATACCAGTGGCATTGTTTAGATAATTTCATGGGCTTTTCAAAGATATAAAGTTTGCTAAATTTGGTGCAGTAGATTTGAAACTATGAAATTTTGAAGTTGACACCGGTATTGCATTTGAGTGAAACGAATTAAACTAGATTTGAATCTCTGGGCCGCGCGGGAAAAGCTTAACGGGCCGAAACGAATTTAACAGAGAAACGCAGCCCAGCAACGCGGCCAGCACGAGTGGGCTGCCTGACGAGAGGGGGTCCACCCGTCAGTGTCTCTTAAACGCGCGAAGCGGTACGAGCGACGTGGGGCGTTGGACTAGAACGGAGATCAACGGCTCACAGGCATCGTCGTCTCCGACGAGAGGCCGTGGCTCCGGCGGCGAGCCTAGGGGGTCGGAGGGCCTACCGGCATTCCCGCGGTCGATGGCGAGGTTCGCGGCGATGTTGGCGTGGATGAGGAAGCTCCTGGTACCGGCGGTGTGGCGTGGGGAAGCTCCAGTCGACGGCGATGATCTCCGGGTTCCGGCGGCTCCGATCTTCAAATTGCGGTTACTCCGGCGATAATTGGACTAGCTGTTGGTTCGAGGAGAAGCAGGGACGGGAGGAGAAGTTGATGGTGTGAAGGGTTGGTGCTCGGGGCTGCTCTATTTATAGTGTCATGGGGGTGCCGCGGGTGCTGAGAAGGGGTCGGGCATGGCGCGGCGTCTCCGGCGTGCGAAAGGGCAAGACGTGGACGGCATTCGATGGGCGACGGTATGGCGATGCTGCGCATGCCTCTGGCGCAGAGAAAGGTGGACGGGATCGATCATGCGCATGTATTGAGTGCCGCAATACTTGACGGCAAGATTCCGACGAGGACGACGGCGACGTTGCTTCCGCTCACTCTGGAGTGTGTCTAGTAGCTAGAGGAGAGGGAGAGGTCGCTCGATGCAGTGGTAGGGATGCAGGAGAGGACTGAGGCGATGGGGCGTTGCCACGCTCTGGCGCGTCCAGGACGTGGTGATCACGCGTACGGGCGTGCACTGGCATGGTTCTGGGCGTGCTGGGCGTGTCTGGCTCGGCCTATGCCAGCCTCGCGCGAGCTTGGGCCGTGCGGCGTGATGATCAGGGATGCTCAGAGATGCTCCAGGACAAAGTGAGAGAGAGAGGGGAGGCTCAGAGAAAGAGAGGGCAAAGTGGCTGGCATGAGCACGACATGGATAGTTTAGGGCTTCTCCACGCTTTAATCAGCCAAGGCAAGTACATGTAGAGATGCAGGAGGTGTAGAGGAGTGATGATCACGTCTGATCATGCAAGGTTTTGGCCAAAATCCGTTGTGTAATAGCATGTGTTGCATTTGCAAAATACTGCCTGCAAGGTGTTCGGTAGAATGGCCGCATGAAAGTTTTATTCGAATTTTGAAATTCTTTTTGGTGGAGTTCATTTAACTAATTAATGTGATAGAATGGTGGTGGTGGTGTTCATTTTGGTGCTGGTTTGCAAGTTTTCAAAATGGAGGTGATCTTCACTTTAGTCTCATGTTGCAACTTGTCCTACCATGGTCAAACTAGGCAGAGTCAACCTTCATGGTCAACACCAAAAATGTTTAACTTGACTTCGTCTTGGATGAGGTGGAAAGAAGTAGAGGGTTTAAGTTTATAAATATTCCAAACCAGGGGTGCAAGGAGAGCAACATTTTATAAAGTTCACTTTTTACCATTATCATATGTAGATGGGATTTGCATTTTTCTTTGATTTGATTCTGGTTTCTTTGATGCATTTGAGTTTGTTATTGGTATACAAGTGTTTCACAACCAAAGGAGCAAGCAATGGTGGCCTTGATTAGAGTTTTGCATAAATGGCCAAAGTTGTATGTGAGTGAAATGGGCAATATCTCATTTCTTTTATTTTTCTCTAGATGGGGTTCTAGGTTCATGCATTAGGGTTTAAGATCACTTGATCAACAATAAACACTCATCATGGCAAATGCACACACAAGAAGAATGCACACTATGCATAAAACTATATGTAACACTATATGCATAGAAAAGTTTTTGTTAGTTGTGAATTTTGAGTATTTGAAAATTCCCTTCTCTTTATTTATTATTGTTGAAACTTAGGATGTTACAAACCCTTCCCCCTTACAAAAGATCTCGTCCCGAGATCTTAAAGAAAACTAGGTACTAAAGAGATCTGGGTACTCAGTCTTCATGAAGTCTTCTCTCTCCCAAGTGGCTTCTTCTTCGGTGTGGTTACTCCATTGGATCTTCAGAAACTTGATACTCCTGGTGCGGGTGGTTCTGAAAGCTTCTTCTAAGATGCGAATAGGCACTTCGCAATAGGTCAAGTCTGAGTTGATATCCACAGCTCGGTGATCGATGTTCTTGAAAACCTCGGTCTTCTCAGGCACTTCCAAACATTTCCTGAGCAATGAGATATGAAACACATTGTGTACCGCTGACATTTCTTCCGGTAATTCCAGTTGATAAGACACTTCTCCTCGGCGACTCAGGACTTTGAAGGGTCCAACATATCGGGGTGCAAGCTTTCCTCTAAGCTGGAATCTCTGCATTCCTTTAAGGGGTGATACCTTGAGATACACAAAATCTCCGATCTCGAAGGTCATCTCTCTGCGTCTCTTGTCAGCGTAGCTCTTCTGTCTTGATTGGGCAGTCTTGAGGTACTCGCGAATCTTGTGCACCTTCTCTTCGGCTTCTCGGAGAATATCTGGTCCAAACACTTGACTCTCTCCGACTTCCGACCAATTCAGAGGGTTACGGCACTTCCTTCCGTACAAGGCTTCAAAGGGGGCCATTTGCAAACTGGCCTGATAACTGTTGTTGTACGAGAATTCTGCGTATGGTAAACAGTCTTCCCATTTGGATCCATACTCAAGCACACATGCTCTCAACATGTCTTCCAATATCTGATTGACTCGTTCAGTCTGTCCATCAGTCTAAGGGTGATACGCGGTGCTGAAATTCAGCCGGGTTCCTAGTCCTTCATGTACTTTCTGCCAGAATCTTGAGGTGAATTGGGATCCTCTATCTGACACGATTGACTTCGGGGTTCCGTGCAGGGTGACTATCCGTGAGATATACAACTCAGCTAGCTTTGGTCCTTGGTAGGTGGTCTTGACGGGGATGAAATGAGCGACCTTGGTCAATCTATCAACCACTACCCAAATAGAATCATTTCCTTTACTAGATTTGGGCAATCCGGTGATGAAGTCCATTCCTACCGAATCCCACTTCCATTCGGGAATCTGCAGTGGCTGCAGCAATCCTGCGGGTTGTTGATGTTCTGCTTTGACTCGCTGACAGATATCACACTTGGCGATGTAGCTTCCGATTTCTCTCTTCATTCCATGCCACCAAAATTGTTCCTTCAAGTCTTGGTACATGTTGGTTCCTCCGGGATGAATGGAGTAAAGGGTGTCATGGGCTTCCTTCAGAATAACTTGCTTCAACTCCGAATCTGACGGCACACATAGGCGTCTGTTGTACCAAAGTACTCCTTCTTCATCTTCGGTGAATCCCAGTGCCTTTCGTGCAGCTATTTGGCTCTTGATTCCGGCAATACTAGCATTTCCCTTCTGAGCTTCCTTGATCTGACTAATCAAGGTAGGTTGGAGTTCAATGCTTGCTAGAAATCCTTCGCTAACTAGCTCCATTCTAAACTGCTCAAATTCTTGATGCAAACTAGGTTGCTCTTCTGCGATCATGGAGTTCAACTGACACGGCAGTCTACTCAAAGCATCCGCTACCACATTGGCCTTGTCGGGGTGATAGTGAATTTCCATATCGTAATCCTTGATTAACTCTAACCATCTTCTTTGCCTCATATTCAGCTCTTTCTGGGTGAAAATATACTTCAAGCTCTTGTGATCCGTATAGATCTCGCATCGATTACCCATGAGGTAATGACGCCATACTTTCAGGGCTAATACCACTGCTGCAAGCTCTAAGTCATGGGTTGGATAATTCTGCTCATGTTGCTTCAGTTGCCTAGACAGATATGAGATCACTGTGCCTTCTTGCATCAGCACACATCCTCATTTGCTTCCTCTCCTATCGGCGTAGGCTGCGCAGAAACTTCTTCCGACACTGCGCTACTCTGATCTATGAGAGAAGGTTCATCAACCTCGTCGAGTTCTACTTTCCTTCCAGTCACTTCTTTAGTGAGAAACTCCTTCTCAAGAAAGGATCCGTTCTTGGCAACAAAGATTTTGCCTTCGGATCTGTGATAGAAAGTGTACCCAATTGTTTCTTTAGGGTATCCTATGAAGACGCATTTCTCCGCTTTGGGTTCTAGCTTGTCAGGTTGTAACTTCTTTACATAAGCTTCGCAACCCCAAACTTTAAGGAACGACAACTTAGGTTTCTTCCCAAACCATAATTCATACGGTGTCGTTTCAACGGATTTAGATGGTGCCCTATTTAAAGTGAACGCGGCTGTCTCTAATGCATAACCCCAAAACGATAACGGCAAATCGGTAAGAGACATCATAGATCGAACCATATCTAAGAGAGTTCGATTACGGCGTTCGGACATACCATTGCGCTGTGGTGTTCCCAGCGGTGTCAACTGTGAAAGTATTCCGCATTTCTTTAAATGCATGCCAAACTCATAACTCAGATATTCGCCTCCGCGATCAGAACGCAGAAACTTAATCTTCTTGTTACGTTGATTTTCTACTTCACTTTGGAATTCCTTGAACTTCTCAAAAGTCTTGGACTTATGTTTCATAATGTAAATATATCCATATCTACTCAGATCATCCGTGAAGGTTAGAACATAACGATAACCACCGCACGATGCTACACTCATTGGTCCGCACACATCGGTATGTATGATTTCCAATAAGTCTGTAGCTCGCTCCATTGTATCAGAAAATGGAGTCTTAGTCATTTTTCCCATTAGACATGCCTCGCATCTGTCAAGTGACTCAAATTCAAGTGACTCAAGAAGTCCATCAGAATGGAGTTTCTTCATGCGCTTCACTCCAATATGACCAAGACGACAGTGCCACATATAAGTAGAATTATCATTCAATTTAATTCGCTTAGCATCAATGTTATGAACATGTGTATCACTACTATCGAGATTTAACAAGAATAAACCATTCATCTCAGGTGCATGGCCATAAAAGACATTACTCATATAAATCGAACAACCATTATTCTCAGACTTAACTGAATAACCGTCTTGCATTAAACAAGATCCAGATATAATGTTCATGCTCAACGCAGGTACCAAATAACAATTATTGAGGTTTAAAACTAATCCCGAAGGTAGATGTAGAGGGAGCGTGCCGACGGCGATCACATCGACTTTGGATCCATTTCCAACGCGCATCGTCACCTCGTCCCTCGCCAGGCTTCGTCTATTCCGCAGTTCCTGTTTCGAGTTACAAATGTGAGCAACCGAACCAGTATCAAATACCCAGGCAGTACTACGAGAACCAGTAAGATAGACATCAATAACATGTATATCAAATATACCTTTCTTTTTGACGCAGCCATTCTTCAGATCGGCCAAGTATTTGGAGCAATTGCGCTTCCAGTGCCCCTACCCCTGGCAGTAATAGCACACAGTCTCAGGTTTAGGACCAGCCTTAGGCTTCTCAGGATGCGCTGCAACTTTCTTGCCGCCCTTCTTAAAGTTACCCTTGTTAGGTGATACGTCCATTTTGCATCACTATTTTATATCATAATTTACTGTTATTCATTGACATATTTCATATTTAGAGATGATACTTATGTTATTTCACCTATTTTGCATGTTTCATGATTATTGGAGAATCATTCACCGGAGTCAGGATTCTGCTGGAAAACGCACCGTCGGAATGCAATATTTTGGGAGATCAACAATTGACGAAAATTACACCGAAGGTCTTATTTTTCCAGAAGAATGAGACAACCAAAAGGAGGAGCTGAGGAGGGCCGCCATGGGCCCCCCCATAGGCCGGCGTGGGCCCTACCCTGGCCGCGCCGCCTTGTGGGGAGGGGGCCCATAGCCCCCTTCGGCCGCCTCTCTTTCGCGTACTTCATCTACCCGAAAACCTAAGGTGCTGGGATAATCGCGAGGAGACACAGCCGCCTCTGCGGGGCGGAAAACACCAGAGAGAAAAGAGCTCTCCGGCAGGCTGAAATCCGCCGGGGAAATTCCCTCCCGGAGGGGGAAATCGACGCCATCGTCACCGTTATAGAGCTGGACTTCATTGGGATCATCATCTCCATCATCTCCACCGCCGACACCATCATCTCCACCGCTGCACCTCGTCACCGCTGTAACATCTAGGGTTGAATCTTGATTGTTTGATAGGGGAAACTCTCCCGGTATTGATTACTCCTTGTTATTGATGCTATTGAGTGAAACCATTGAACCAAGGTTTATGTTCAGATTGTTATTCATCATCATATCACCTCTGATCATGTTCCATATGATGTCTCGTGAGTAGTTCGTTTAGTTGTTGAGGACATGGGTGAAGTCTAAATGTTAGTAGTGAACTATGTTGAGTAATATTCAATGTTATGATATTTAAGTTGTGGTGTCATTCTTCTAGTGGTGTCATGTGAACGTCGACTACATGATACTTCACCTTTATGGGCCTAGGGGAATGCATCTTGTATTCGTTTGCTAATTGTGGGGTTGCCGGAGTGACAGCAACCTGAACCCCCGTTGGTATATCGATGCAGGAGGGATAGCAGGATCTCAGAGTTTAAGGCTGTGGTTAGATTTATCTTAATTACTTTCTTGTATTTGCGGATGCTTGCAAGGGGTATAATCGCAAGTATGTATTAGTCCTAGGAAGGGCGATGCATTAGCATAGGTTCACCCACACAACACTTATCAAAACAATGAAGATTAATCAACTATATGAAGCGAAAGCACTAGACTAAATTCCCGCGTGTCCTCAAGAACGTTTGGTCATTATAAGTAAACAAACCGGCTTGTCCTTTGTGCTAAAAAGGATTGGGCCACTCGCTGCAATTATTACTCTCGCATTTTATTTACTTGTACTTTAATTATCTGCTATATCAAAACCCCCTGAATACTTGTCTGTGAGCATTTACAGTGAATCCTTCATCGAAACTGCTTGTCAACACCTTCTGCTCCTCGTTGGGTTCGACACTCTTATTTATCGAAAGTACTACGATACACCCCCTATACTTGTGGGTCATCATTAGGCTTGCCCTGCTTTTTGAAACCGGTGGTCTTGTTTTTTTTCACCATCAACACTTGATTCTCCTTTTTTATCTCTACTTCAGCAGATTTCAGCATGGAAAAGAGTTCAGGTAAATCTTTGTTCATGTTCTGCATGTTGTAGTTCATCACGAAGTTCTTGTAACTTAGTGGCAGTGATTGAAGGACACGATGAATACCCAGCTGGTTAGGGATCATCATCCCCATGTCACTGAGCTTCTTCGCATGTCCGGACATGGCGAACATGTGCTCACTAACAGAGCTGCCCTCTTCCATCATGCAACTAAAGAACTGTTTCAAGGCCTCATAGCTCTCCACGGCCGCATGAGTTTCAAAGATAATCTTGAGCTCACGCATCATCTCACACGGGTCGTGGTGCTCAAAACGCTTTTGGAGCTCTGCCTCTAGGCTGCACAAGATGGCACACTGAACTTCGGAGTATCGAATTGCCCGAGTCTCATAAACATTCTTTATGTCCTCGGATACTGCAGGAGGTGGTGGGGGACCTAGCGGTGCATCGAGCACATATTGCAAGCTTCCACCAGTGAGGAAAATCCTCACATGACGGAACCAGTCAGTGAAGTTGCTACCATTGCCCTTAAGCTTTTCTTTCTCTAGGAACTGGTTAAAATTGATGGAGGGGGGCGCCATGATCTACAACATATTTGCAAAGAGTTTAGACTAAGTTTATGATAAAATGACTTCAATTTTAATTCTTAAATTAACTAGGTGAACTCCCACTCAAAACAACATCCCTCGCATTGTCTTAGTGATTACACGAACCAAATCCACTACACCAAGTTCGATCTTCACGAGAAAAGATGTAGCTTCAAAGGCGAACACTCAAAGTGTTCATCATATCATTCATATGACTCATGCTCTACCTTTCGGTATCCCGTGCTCCGAGACCATGTCTGTACATGCTAGGCTCGCCAAGGCAACCTTAGTATCCGCGTGTGCAAATCTGGCTTGCACCCGTTGTATGCACATGTAGAGTCTATCACACCCGATCATCACGAGATGCTTCGAAACGACAAGTCTTAGCAACGGTGCATACTAAGAGTGAACACTTTATTATCTTGATATTTAGTGAGAGGGATCATCTTATAATGCTACCGTCGCGATCTAAGCAAAATAAGATGCATAAAAAGGATTAACATCACATGCAATTCATAATGTGTGATATGATATGGCCTTTCTTCTTGTGCTTTTGATCTCCATCTCTAAAGCACGGACATGATCTCCATCATCACCAGCATGGCGTCAAGGTCAGTGGCGCCGCTTCATGGTTGTCCATCACTTATAGCTACTATAACAACTACTTGAAATAAAGCTATTACATGATGAATATACACGCATGTCTTTAACAAAAATTAAAGACAACCATTAGGCTCCTGCCGGTTGCCATAATACAATAATGAACATCTCATACATCAAATATAATCATCATCACATCATGGCCATATCACATCACCAAACCCTGCAAAAACAAGTTAGACGCCTCTAATTTGGTTTGCATATTTTACGTGGTTTAGGGTTTTCGAGTAAGATCCAATCTACCTACGAACATGAACCACAACAGTGATACTAGTGTTGACAATAGAAGTGCAAATTGCAATCTTCGCTATGGTGGGAGAGACAGACACCCGCAAAGCCACTTATGCAATACAAGTTAAATGTCAAGCGTGGAGCAAGTCTCATGAGACGCGGTCATGTAAAGTTAGCCCAGACCACTTCATCCCACCATCCCGCAAGAAGCAAAGTACACAAACTAAAGCAACAAAAGCATCACCGCCCACAAAACCATTGTGTTCTACTCGTGCAACAGATCTATGCATAGACATGGCTCTGATACCACTGATGGGGTTCGTTGCATAGAAAACAAAAAATTTCCTACCGCAAAGACGAATAAATCCAAGATCTAATCTATGGAAAAGCCAAGATCTAATCTATGAGATCTGAACAACGAGATGGAGATGAGACTAACCCTCGAAGATTCCAAAGCCTACGAGATTAATCTCGTTGTTGGTGTAGACGATCGTTCCGGTGCTGCAATCCGGCAGCACTTCCGTACTCGGTCGCGCGTACGGTGTCGATGAAGCCCCTTCCTCTCCCCGTTCCAGCGGGCAGCGGAGGTGTGGTAGATCTCCACGGAATCCCAGCAGCACGACGACGTGGTGGTGGTGGAGAAGATTTGCTGCAGGGCTTCGCCTAAGCCTGCACAGCGTATGGAGGAGGAAGAGAGAGGGGCGGCTAGGGTTGGAGGAGAGGTAGTGTGGCCGGCCACCCCCTCCCCTCTTTATATAAGGGGAGGGGTCGGCCTAGGGTTTCCCCCTGGCCCCACCTCCTTCCTTGGCCGGCGCATCAAGGGGGGAAGTCTCCCCCCCCCCCCCCCCAAGTCTTCCCTTTATCTCTTTATTTAAACCATTTAATCTTGAGATAGATTCTATCTCTAAATTTAAACCATTTAAATTAGAGATAGATTCTATCTCTAGGGGTGGGCCGGTCTGGGCCCACATGTCATAGTGGGCAGGACCCACCATGCCATGTGGCGCCTATGTGGCCTCTCCCGGGGTGGTGGGCCCACTGGTGGCCCTCTAGAACCTTCTAGAAGCTCCGGTCAAAACACCAGACTTTTTCCCGAACCCCGGAAAATGACTTCCCTTATATGAATCTTATTCTCCGGACTATTCCGGACCTCCTCGTGATGTCCTGGATCCCATCCGAGACTCCGAACAAAAACTTCGGACTCCATCTCATATTCCGAATCTACTTATGCGACATGGAACCTTAAGCGCGTCACCCTACGGTTCGCGAACTATGCAGACATGGTCGAGACTCCTCTCCGAGCAATAACCAATAGCGGGATCTGGAGATCCATAATGGCTCCCACATATTCAACGATGACTTTAGTGATCGATTGAACCATTTACATACAATGTCGATTCCCTTTGTCACACGATATTCTACTTGTCCGAGGTTTGATCATCGGTATCTCCATACCTTGTTCAACCTCGTTACCGACAAGTACTCTTTACTCGTACCGCGGTATGTCATCTCTTATGATCCAATCATATGCTTGCAAGCTAGTCAGATGACATTCCACCGAGAGGGCCCAGAGTATATCTATCCGTCATCAGGATGGACAAATCCCACTATTGATCCATATGCCTCAACTCACACTTTCCGAATACTTAATCCCATCTTTATAACCACTCATTTACGCAATGGCGTTTGATGTAATCAAAGTACCCTTACGGTGTAAGTGATTTACATGATCTCATGATCGAAGGACTAAGGCAACTATGTATCGAAAGCTTATAGCAATTTGAACTTAATGACTTGATCTTATGCTACGCTCATTTGGGTGTGTGTCCATTATATCATTCAACCAATGGCATAACCTTGTTATTAATAACATCCAATGTTCATGATCACGAAACCATGATCATCCATTAATCAATAAGCAAGTTGTACAAGAGGCTTACTAGGGACTCCTTGTTGTTTACATAACACACATGTATCAATGTTTCGGTTAATACAATTATAGCATGGTATGCAAACATTTATCATAAACACAAAGATATTATAATAACCACTTTATTATTGCCTCTTGGGCATATCTCCAACAACCTAATGTCGATTACCCGAAGGGTAATGCCCACATCAGTAGCCCCGAGTGACTGGCCGAAGTGAAGCTTCGGGCAAAGACTTTTATTATCTTCATCCGCCGAAAAAAAAATGAATCTTCATGTCCTTTGTTGCTTTCAGAAGAATTTTTATCGGGTGCGCGTCCAGCGCTCCCGATGGGAGTAGCCCCTGAGTTTAGGGACGGATGTTTTCAACCGTGCGTAGAATCAAGTTGTAACACTCGCAAAACTTTCATTGTCGATGCTTTTCTTTGCTCATTATGTAGTTAAATACTTCTGATATCGGGTGAGCGTCCAGCACTCCCAATGGGAGTAGCCCCTGAGTCTAGGGACGGATGCTTGCAACCATGCGTAGACTCATGTTGTTCTACTCGAAGAATAAGATGCCGATGTTTTCTGTAGCGTTTTCATCATCCAATATCTTTTTTACATCAGGTCTTCTAAGTCTTCTGATGCGGTTTCGATAGTACGTAAGGGATAAGAGCAACGAGCTCAGCTTTACTCGAAAGATCGATGCTGGTTAACAGCCGATGGCAAAACAACGTTTCCCTACTCAAGATCGAGTCCCCGGCTCGACCCTGGATTTTATCAAATCTCCACGTCTGTTCTTCTACTTCTTCACGACTTTTATCGGGTGCGCGTCCAGCGCTCCCGATGGGAGTAGCCCCCGAGTCTAGGGACGGATTCTTGCAACCGTGCGTAGACTCAAGTCAAGCAACTTAACCTTGCAATTTATTTCGAATGCTTTAAAGAAAATGTAGAGTTGAAACTTTTGTCAACGTCATCAGTGAAGCTGCCTCTGCGGCGATCCGACTGACAGGACATGACCTGACGGGCCCACCCTACGCCTGTGCGGTCAGCTAGGAAATGACCGATCCTTGCACTTTGACTGAGGCACCTTCTCGATTTCTGCACGTAGTGGAGGAACTTTACTTTGTTATAGAAATCTTGATAACACGTGGTAACTTAATTCGCGGATCACTTAGGCCAAATCTTTGGTAATTACTCCTTATAAACAAGAAAGTACAGATTTCCATCTCCTCCATTCTCCCTTTCATTGCTTTCTCCTTCCTTTGCTCTCATACCTCTGAAACTCCAACGTCGCCGCCACCGACGCGTCCCAATATCTTCATCTCCAAGCATCTCAAGATGGTGAAAAAGAGGAGCACCGCATCCACCATCGGTGTTGGTTCAAGCAACACTGTCTCCAAGGCGGCCACCGACGCAGCGACTAGGGCCGCGCCGGAGGCTTCCACCGCGGCAACGAGTGTCCCTGGTGACTGGCCTGCTTCAACCACGACGAAGCGCGACGTGAATAAGGCACGAAGCCTCAGCTTGATTCCTGATGTTGAGGGCAATGTCATCCTTCCAGGTTCAGCTTCGCGTCCTAATCCTCCTGATGGCTTTTCCGTGATGTTTGTTGCATTCTTGTACCGCGGTTTGTCTCTGCCTGCTCACGAGTTTCTTCGACGCCTTTTAGTCGTGTACGGTGTCCAACTCTGGCAATTAACTCCCAATTCCATTCTCCACCTTGCGATTTTATTACCCTTTGCGAGGCTTTTCTTGGCATTGACCCCCATTGGGGTTTATGGAAGAAAATCTTTTTTGTCAAGCGCTACAATAGCAGTAATGGTTCCTTTGTTACTGGTGGAGTTGGATTTGTCGTCCGAAGAGATGTAAATTACTTCAACTTTCTGATGAGAGAATCTGTCCAAGGATGGAGGTTGAAGTTGTTCTATATTAAGGATTCATTTGTAGCTGGTCGCGATACATGTCTATCGAGATTTGTCGATGTTCTTGAGGAAGTGCCGAAGAAGTCTTAGAAAAATATTTTGATAGCCCAAGAAAAAATAGTAGTTGATAAGTTATTTGAGAAAGAGCTCCAGATAAAGGAATCTGATGGCCAAACAATGATCGGCACCGAAACTGTTGTTGTGTTCTTGAGGTGTCGCGTGCAACCAGTTATGTCCAGAGCACACCAGATGTGGTTATACTCGGGTCCTATGGAAGAAACTCGAGTTAATGTTGCAGAGCTATCCGAGAAGGAACTACTAGATGAAGTCAGACGGCTGACCCATTTTAGTCAAGCGGATTCGATTCCTCTACTGGCCCTCCATGATCCATTTGACCTAGATCATCAGCCAATTGAGGTGACCTTTTAACTTTACCCTTGTATTTCCATCTAGTATATTTTGCATTGACCTTACTGGATTGTTTTTGCTTTGACAGACCTTTTCAACTATCAAGCATCTTCCAAACTTGTCAGAAGATGAAGAAAACCTTGAAGAAAATGAATCTTCCGCTGATGTGGAATCTGGTTGAGGAGTGATAAAAATCAATGAAATCTTCCCAAAAGAGGACATTGATCCTGCCAATCTTGAGGCTTCTGTTCATAGAACCTATGATGATGTGTTTCTTGATACAGCTGAGTCGATTCATGGCAATGAAGCTGATCACGCTCCTTTTGTTCGTGCAGCTCCAGAGAAGGCCAGTGCCCAACCACCACAGAGATCTTCTGGCGGTTTCACCGATGAAGATGACTTGCTCCTCGATTTATAAGTTCTCTTAACTTCCTAGGAAATCAATATGTCTCTCTTTTTAAACTTACCATCCTATATGTTGCAGCAATGAGGGTTTTATAGAGCCTCCTCTGAAGAAGGCTAAGGCTACTCCCGCAGCATCCAAAGCTTCCGCCCCACCAACGGTCCCTTCGGCTCCTCTGAAGGAGTAAGAAATTTCTTCGGCAGCAGTTGCCTCCTCTACTCCTTCTGAGAAACCCGGAAGGATTCGATTTTTCTTGATGATGGTCTCCTCTTCTCCAGCCCCCGAGTCTATATTTGATTACTTGTAATCAAATGTGGGCTTTGACAAATGTTATTTTCTTTTGTGTTAATCTTGATATTGTTTCATTTGACTCTCCCTTTTTTCAGGGCATCCAGACTGCCATAACTATTTTGAAAGATTTTGCCTCCCAATTCTCCTCTCTCCAAGTTATAAATAGTCAGCTCAAAGAAGAAGCGGCATTAAGCTCCTCCAAGCGTGATCAAGCAATAACAATAGGTGCCAACGCCCGCTGAGAAATGGACATTTTAAAGAAGGAACTTGATAATCTGAAGAAGAAGATGACGGAGGAGGAGAAGGCTGAAGCTCAAACTCAGCAAAAGGAGAAGGAAGATCTGCTGCTGAAGTCTATCACAGCTTGCTTGGTAATGTGACTGTTTTTTCTTCTAATTCTCCCTGTTTTAATTCGAATATATTTTGACTCATGCTTCTTTCCTTTTGTAGAAGCTGCCAATATTTCTTCAGATTCGTCGAGTAAGCTCCCAACTGAGTCATCAGCTGACGCTGTTTCATTGGCGATTGAGTCCAGCGACCGCGTCCAAGCGCTTCTTCGAAAAAACAAGACGGTCATGGCGAGACTTCACGCCATGATTCTCCCCAAAGAGGACCAATAGAAGACACTGGAACAGTTGGTGGATGCTTTCTCCAACAACACTGAAGGCACCATCGAGGTATTCAAATGTACCTCGCGTACCTATGGTGCCCTTCTTGCTTTCTAGCTTTTGATGTGGCATGGCTTCAAAGCTGAAATGGAGCTGCTGACAAGTGAACTACCGAAGGGTCAGGATGGAGTGATCATTGATCTTAGTCCTTTCAAGGCACCAGTGCGAAGATGCGCGATACAACTTATGGAGTTAGTATCGGGAAATAAACCAACTGCCAGGGGATCTATCCCAAGCTCATCGGCACAGACCCAAGCTCCCTAAACATTTTTCTTTATTTTAATCCGTTTCTTGCCTCAGACAATGCCTTTTTCTAAGGCTTTTCTTTGTAATGAATTCAAAACTGGTGATGCCACCAGTTCTTCTTGCTTTCAATTGCTCATATTTTGATTTCCAGCTGTATGCTCCCGATGGGGGTTGTTGTACCTATCGTTAATAGATGTATTCTTTGACAATCCCGATAATGTGATTTCTGCAGGTACTCCCTGTTCCTTCTTTTGTTGGAAGTTCGTCAGCTGACGACTCTAAAACTGATCGGCTTCAGCAAATGAAGACCCGGATCACTCAAATGGAAAGAGATATGCGCAGCATTCATGTCATGGCAGCTATCATAAAGATGAAGGGCAAAACAGCTATGGATGCAGAAAGATACGCTCTAAACGAGCTACAGAAAGCTATCGACAGCTTGAATTGTAAGTATTTCAATACTTCTCGACTTATTTCCAAAATCCTTGGAGGAGTTTTCCTCTTGCTTCTGATCTTTGCGTCCTTGACATTCATCAGTCATTGCTTTGAATCCATCCGAAGAGAACAAGCGAGTGCATGATCGTGTAACTGCATTAACCAACCTTTCGCAATATGAAGAAGTCTTCTGGTTAGATAGGCGAAAGGCTGTCGTTGTCGTGAAGTTCCAGGATCGGGTGCAACAAATACACCGATTCTTTGACAAGTGCTATACTGGTTTAAAGGTGATATGGAAAACAATGTTTCCTCTGAACCCCCTTCCTCCAACGCTACTAACTTTGATGTCAAATTTTAGCAATGCCACTAAGGTCTGCAAGCTTGTTCGTAGTCAGCTTTTTGCAGGAGTTGAATCTGCACTTGCTTTTGTTATGTCGCGGCATCCTTCGCTAGATTTGGAATACATTGCAAGAGCTGATGGTGATATTAGCCACTTTATCCCTCTTGTGAAGGACCCCGCTTCTATGATTGCTGCCAGGCTTGAAATAAGCTCAGAGGCATATGATTCTACCTGACTGGTGTCTTTTCTCTCTTTCGAGAGTAAATTACCCTTGCATCCGACTATTCGGATGTTTGTCAATTTAATTTGTGTCAAAATATTGCTGCAAAGATGATTTTTTTTGTTTGAAGATAATATTTTTGCCACTTTTGACAAAAAATATTAGTATCTCTTAAATTGTCTTCATAGGTAGTAGTTTTGGTAGACTGAGCTGCAAATCTCTATGCACTAGCCCTTTGAATGATGAAATTGTAATGTTTTTATGAGAGCTATCGGGAGCAAAATAATGAGTGATCATCTTATGCTGCGGGTCTGATAAGCCCGTAGTAATCGCAACTTTGTTTCAACCGAAGATGTATGTTTTTAGCGATAGCCCCCAAGTTAAATCGAGGAAACTATACTATGTATTCGACTCCGTTGCTCTTGAGTACCTCCTTTGTTTGATGTACCGGCATGGGCCTTTCATAAGTTATTTATCCCTGCCACTAGCAGCACTCTTATGTTCTTTAAGCCTTTGGCAAAGTGTTTCATAAATTTGTTTGTTTCTAGAACCCTTTGACTATCATCCTTTGCAGCACTTGCACGTTTTCATGAGGCTTAGGTGATAGCTTTGGGCATACTCTGGGCATGTGCTTCCTAATATTTTTTATTAGGTACACCTTAAGTCTTTAATAAGTTGTTCGCGGTATTGTTTGAGAAAAAAATTCCAGAAATTGTCCGGGTGTCCCAAAGCAATTTAAACAATCATACAAAGAAAACCTTTATTAATATGATGGTGATATCCGCTAATACGACTATGGCTTAATAAGCCTTATTGAAAGTAAAAAATCGTACGAAGGTAAAGATGTATGCCGCCAAAGAAATCTTCTTAAGTAAGAGGAGCCTCCTTCTCTTGATCCTTGCTTGCCAAGGTGCCGATAGTTTCTGAAACTCCAGGAATTGTTAGATCCGTCTGGATGGCTCCCGCATGGACGCTAGTGGTTGCTACCGAGGGATCAACGCCTTTTTCAGAGTTTTTATTTTTTGCTGCAGTAATTTGGGCAACTGCTACCGCTGAATCATCTGATTGCTTCTTCATTTTCTTGCCGCCATCGAATTCCTTGAGGTTGGAGTCTTGTATAGTTAACTGCTTAGAAGGGCAGTCGATAGATTTAACCTCCTGCTTAACCTCAAATTTCGCAGTGATCTTCTGAAACTCCCGATCACAATTATTCGATCGAGAAAAGCTTCCATGAACTGTAATGTTGGTTCCATTGTTGCCTAGCATCTTGAGTTTGAGGTACGCGTAATGTGGTATGGCCATAAATTTGGCATAAGCCGGTCTCCCTAAGATAGCGTGGTACTGTGAGTCCCAGTTTACTACCTCAAACTCGATCCTTTCTTTTCTAAAATTGTCAGGTTTCCCAAAGACAACATGCTGGTGAAGTTGGGATGATGCCATGAAAACATGTATTAGACTCCTGTAACATGTCTACTGTGATGCCCATATTTTTAACTGTACTCGCGAATATCAGATTCAATCCGCTTCCACCATCCATGAACACTTTGCTCATATTGACCCCCCCAATTTGTGCTTCGACTACCAAGGCTGCATGACATGGCCTTGGAAAAGACATCGGGTGATCGGCTCTGCTAAACAATATGCTCTGTGTAGACCAATCAATGTAGTCCATAACGTTTTCCATGGTGCTCTCCGCAAGGTATCTCCTGCGTGAGCTTCTTCATCTCCCTCCTGGACACTCCAATTTTATGGATCATGCTCATCTGTCCACGAGGTGGAGGAAAAGTTTCATTAGAAGCGCGATTCTGAGATTGCTGATTCCGATGATGAGGCGGAGGCGGAGGCGGCGGGTTCGGGTGTTGTGGCTGCCCTTTCCATGACTCGTAAAACTTCTGAATATCGAGGAAATGCCAACAATCCTTAAGGAGGTGACTCGATTTCTTGGTGCAATCCTTCGAGTCATAATATGAATGTATGTAACAGGGAGCGTTCAGTTGTTCGGCAAAAGGTAAATCCGGCACCCGAGGTGGACGATCCTTGTAATTGTCGCGGTGTCCTCCGGAACCACTGCGGTTTTCGTCGCGACGATCATCATGCTTATCCCCACGTTGATCATCATGTCGATCATCACGTCGATCAGAGTATCCCGCATCTACCATGTTGGTGTCTTCATACCCACGGTCTCTCCTCTTTTTCCGTCGGTCAGATCGATTTCCTGAGTCATGTTTGTGATCATCGTCGCTTCGCGGTCGTGGCTTCCTTACATGGTCTTCTCCATCAGCCCAGCTGTTGGCGATTTCCATGAATTTTGTAAGGGCTTCCTTACATGGTCTTCTCCATCAGCCCAGCTATTGGCGATTTCCATGGCCAAGTATGATGCCGTCGCTAAAGGCATCGTTAGCCCTTTCGACAGAAAAATTTTCAGCAGCATTCAGGAGTTTGGTAAAATGCCCAATGTATGCGCGAACCGACTCCGTAGGTTTTTGTCGAAACTGTCGTAGTTCTTCGATTCCAACGGGTCGTTTGTCTGTAGCTTGGAAGTTTTTTACGAACGCATCAACTAGATCGTCCCAGGATCTTATGGACTCTTTCGGCAGCCCTCTTAACCAAGCTCGTGCCGAATCTTTCAGGTAGAGTTGCAAGCATTGCATAGCCGCTACTTGATTTCCTTTGTGCAAGACTATTGTTTGTAGATAATTATATATCCACGACCTCGGCCCTTGTTGGCCATCGTACTTGGCAGCGTCAATGGGCGTAGGCTTGAATTTCTTCGGTGGCATTGACTCATGAATCCTCCTGCTTAAGCAATCGCACCTCGCGGCTCACCATCGTATTCCTGAGTTTCCTCGGAGTCCTCGCTGTCGTAACCATCCCTTGCGACACATCGACGATGAGCCTTGTCGATTCTGCTTTGTGTTATGTCATTGCAAGCGTCCTTCGAGTGATCCTTGGACCCGCTACCATGATGTGTATTCTTCTCCTTCCTTCGGGCGATCTTATCTCCGAGTATTGCAAGACTTTCCAAAGTGCCTCGATGAGCTTGCGTTGTTCGATCGCTGGGTGGTGGCGGGTGATTGATCAGATAGGTCGCGAGGTTGGCAGTTTCCCCTTCAGCGGTCTTTGGCCTGATCATCCCTGCAATATCCATGGTCATGAAAGATTTGGAAAGGTTTGAAGTTATCTCTCTTGCATCATATTCCGAAAGGCGAGGAATCCACGGCCGAAACCTGCCCTGATTGCTTAGAGACACACTTTCATGAGATAGTTGCCTTCGTCGTTCACTTGACTGATCAGCTGCCTGTCCACGTCGATCGAGGTCGTTCTGTTCTTCAGACAGCCGATCACGGTTTTTCTCCAGGATCGCGTGATACACATTGAGGGTTCCTGCTGAAGCTCCAATGGGAATTGGAGTACGGTTAACTATGCTATTGTGAGCAATCTCCCACTCTTCGATGGTGATGGTGTAAGCACTGTCGTCATTGCTAGCACTAGTATCGACGTTGCGGCGCCTATTACGATTGTTGTTCGGGGTATGCTCGGCTTCCGAGAGTTCCTCTCCTGTGATGGGGTTGATGATAGCGTAGATTTGGTGACGGGCTGCCTCCCAGGTGGCCACCCTGGGGACACTATCGATACTCTCGCCATCCAAAGAATTACCGACGCTGCAGACAAAAGGTGTAACATTTGATCCTAGCCCGTGCCTAGTGTCGCAGTTGGTGCAGTAGTAAGAGGTTAGATCCGACGACCGAGAATCGTCTGATCCAACTGACATAGATTACACGGAGCAGGTCGATGACACCGATGGTGAAGACGTTGAAGATGGATGATACGTCTCCGACGTATCGATAATTTCTTATGTTCCATGCCACATTATTGATGATATCTACATGTTTTATGCATACTTTATGTCATATTTATGCATTTTCCGGCACTAACCTATTAACGAGATGCCGAAGAGCCAGTTGTTGTTTTCTGCTGTTTTTGGTTTCAGAAATCCTACAAAGGAAATATTCTCGGAATTGGACGAAATCAACGCCCAGGGGCCTATTTTTACACGAATCTCCCAGAAGACCGGAGGGGAGACGAAGTGGGGCCACAGGGCGCCGCCACACTAGGGCGGCGCGGCCAGCATAGGGCCCGCGCGGCCCTGTTGTGTGGGGCCCCCGTGACGCCCTTTGACCTGCCCTTCCGCCTACTTAAAGCCTCCGTCGCGAAACCCCCAGTACCGAGAGCCACGATACGGAAAACCTTACTGAGACGCCGCCGCCGCCAATCCCATCTCGGGGGATTCAGGAGATCGCCTCCGGCACCCTACCGGAGAGGGGAATCATCTCCCGGAGGACTCTTCACCGCCATGGTCGCCTCCAGAGTGATGAGTGAGTAGTTCACCCCTGGACTATGGGTCCATAGCAGTAGCTAGATGGTCGTCTTCTCCTTATGTGCTTCATTGTTGGATCTTGTGAGCTGCCTAACATGATCAAGATCATCTATCTGTAATGCTATATGTTGTGTTTGTCGGGATCCGATGGATAGAGAATACTATGTTATGTTGATTATCAATCTATTACCTATGTGTTGTTTATGATCTTGCATGCTCTCCGTTATTAGTAGAGGCTCTGGCCAAGTTTTTGCTCTTAACTCCAAGAGGGAGTATTTATGCTCGATAGTGGGTTCATGCCTCCATTAAATCTGGGACAATGACAGAAAGTTCTAAGGTTGTGGATGTGCTGTTGCCACTAGGGATAAAACATTGATGCTATGTCCGAGGATGTAGTTATTGATTACATTACGCACCATACTTAATGCAATTGTCTGTTGTTTGCAACTTAATACTGGAAGGGGTTCGGATGATAACCTGAAGGTGGACTTTTTAGGCATAGATGCATGCTGGATAGCGGTCTATGTACTTTGTCGTAATGCCCAATTAAATTTCACTATACTTATCATATCATGTATGTGCATTGTCATGCCCTCTCTATTTGTCAATTGCCCGACTGTAATTTGTTCACCCAACATGCTATTTATCTTATGGGAGAGACACCTCTAGTGAACTGTGGATCCTGGTCCTATTCTTTACATCGAATACAATCTACTGCATTACTTGTTCTTTACTATTTTCTGCAAACAATCATCATCCACACTATACATCTAATCCTTTGTTTACAGCAAGCCGGTGAGATTGACAACCTCACTGTTACGTTGGGGCAAAGTACTTTGATTGTGTTGTGCAGGTTCCACGTTGGCGCCGGAATCCCTGGTGTTACGCCGCACTACACTCCGCCGCCATCAACCTTCAACGTGCTTCTTGGCTCCTACTGGTTCGATAAACCTTGGTTTCTTTCTGAGGGAAAACTTGCTACTGTACGCATCACACCTTCCTCTTGGGGTTCCCAACGGACGTGTGTTAACTGCACGCATCAAGCATATTTTCTGGCGCCGTTGCCGGGGAGATCAAGACACGCTGCAAGGGGAGTCTCCACAATCCAATCTCTTTACTTTGTTTTTGTCTTGCTTTATTTTATTTACTACTTTGTTTGCTGCATTATATCAAAACACAAAAAAATTAGTTGCTAGTTTTACTTTATTTACTGTCTTGTTCTCCATATCAAAAACACACAAAAATTAGTTACTTGCATTTACTTTATCTAGTTTGCTTTATTTACCACTGCTAAAATGGGTACTCCTGAAAATACTAAGTTGTGTGACTTCACAACCACAAATAATAATGATTTCTTATGCACACCTATTGCTCCACCTGCTACTACAGCAGAATTCTATGAAATTAAACCTGCTTTACTGAATCTTGTTATGAGAGAGCAATTTTCTGGTGTTAGTTCTGATGATGCTGCTGCCCATCTTAATAATTTTGTTGAATTATGTGAAATGCAAAAGTATAAGGATGTAGATGGGGACATTATAAAATTAAAATTGTTTCCTTTCTCATTAAGAGGAAGAGCTAAAGATTGGTTGCTATCTCTGCCTAGAAATAGTATTGATTCATGGACTAAATGTAAGGATGCTTTTATTGGTAGATATTATCCTCCCGCTAAAATTATATCTTTGAGGAGTAGCATAATGAATTTTAAACAATTAGATAATGAACATGTTGCTCAAGCATGGGAGAGAATGAAATCTTTGGTAAAAAATTGCCCTACCCATGGACTGACTACTTGGATGATCATCCAAACCTTTTATGCAGGACTGAACTTTTCTTCGCGGAACCTATTGGATTCAGCTGCTGGAGGTACCTTTATGTCCATCACTCTTGGTGAAGCAACAAAGCTTCTTGATAACATGATGATTAATTACTCTGAATGGCACACGGAAAGAGCTCCACAAGGTAAGAAGGTAAACTCTGTCGAAGAAACCTCTTCCTTGAGTGATAAGATTGATGCTATTATGTCTATGCTTGTGAATGATAGGACTAATGTTGATCCTAATAATGTTCCGTTAGCTTCATTGGTTGATCAAGAAGAACATGTTGATGTAAACTTCATTAAAAATAATAATTTCAACAACAATGCTTATCGGAACAATTCTAGTAATAACTATAGGCCATATCCTTATAATAATGGTAACGGTTATGGTAATTCTCATGGGAATTCTTACAACAATAATAGGAACACACCCCCTGGACTTGAAGCTATGCTTAAAGAATTTATTAGTACACAAACTGCTTTTAACAAATCTGTTGAGGAAAAGCTCAATAAAATTGATATTCTTGCTTCTAAGGTTGATAGTCTTGCCTCTGATGTTGATCTTTTGAAATTGAAAGTTATGCCTAATAAGGATATTGAAAATAAAATTGTTACTACAGCAAATGCCATCCAAGTTAGAATTAATGAGAATATAAGATTAATGGCTGAATTGCATGCTAGGTGGGAAAGAGAAGAAAATGAAAAACTTGCTAAAGAGAATAATGTAGCTAAAGTTTGGACTATTACCACCACTAGTAATGTTAATGCTCCACATGTTTCTGCACCTCCTACTAATAATGGTGAAAGAATTGGTGTTGGCAATGTTTCTACTTCTAATGCAAAGCCTGCAAAAGCTGAAACTGCTAAAACTGCTGAAACTGCCTGTGATAAAACTGCTGAAATTTTTTCCAACATTGGGGATAATGATCCCATTGCTGTAGATCATAATGGTTTAGACTTTGATGATTGCCACATCTCTGAAGTTATAAAGTTCTTACAAAAGCTTGCTAAAAGTCCCAATGCTAGTACTATAAATTTGGCTTTCACAAAACATATTACGAATGCTCTCATAAAAGCTAGAGAAGAGAAACTAAAACTTGAAACTTCTATTCCTAGAAAGCTAGAGGATGGTTGGGAGCCCATCATTAAGATGAAGGTCAATGACTTTGATTGTAATGCTTTATGTGATCTTGGTGCAAGTATTTCTGTTATGCCTAAGAAAATTTATGATATGCTTGACTTGCCACCATTGAAAAACTGTTATTTAGATGTTAATCTTGTTGATAATGCTACAAAGAAACCTTTGAGGAGAGTTGATAATGTTCGCATTACCGTTAACAATAACCTTGTCCCCGTTGATTTTGTTGTCTTGGATATTGAATGCAATGCATCTTGTCCCATTATATTGGGAAGACCTTTTCTTCGAACTGTTGGAGCTATCATTGATATGAAGGAAGGCAATATTAAATATCAATTTCCTCTCAAGAAAGGTATGGAACATTTCCCTAGAAAAAGAATGAAGTTACCTTTTGATTCTATTATTAGAACAAATTATGATGTCGATGCTTCATCTCTTGATAACACTTGATACACACTTTCTGCGCCTAGCTGAAAGGCGTTAAAGAAAAGCGCTTATGGGAGACAACCCATGTTTTTACTACAGTACTTTTATTTTATATTTGAGTCTTGGAAGTTGTTTACTACTGTAGCAACCTCTTCTTATCTTAGTTTTGTGCATTGCTGTGCCAAGTAAAGTCGTTGATAGTAAGGTTCATACTAGATTTGGATTACTGCGCAGAAACAGATTTCTTTGCTGTCACGAATCTGGGCCTAATTCTCTGTAGGTAACTCAGAAAATTATGCCAATTTACGTGAGTGATCCTCAGATATGTACGCAACTTTCATTCAATTTGAGCATTTTCATTTGAGCAAGTCTGGTGCCACTTTAAAATTCGTCTTTACGAACTGTTCTGTTTTGACAGATTCTGCCTTTTATTTCGCATTGCCTCTTTTGCTATGTTGGATGAATTTCTTTGATCCATTAATGTCCAGTAGCTTTGTGAAATGTCCAGAAGTGTTAAGAATGATTATGTCACCTCTGAAAATGTAAATTTTTATTGTGCACTAACCCTCTAATGAGTTGTTTTGAGTTTGGTGGGGAGGAAGTTTTCAAGGATCAAGAGAGGGAAATGATGCAATATGATCAAGGAGAGTGAAAGCTCTAAGCTTGGGGATGCCCCGGTGGTTCACCCCTGCATATTTTAAGAAGACTCAAGTGTCTAAGCTTGGGGATGCCCAAGGCATCCCCTTCTTCATCGACAACATTATCAGGTTCCTCCCCTGAAACTATATTTTTATTCCATCACATCTTATGTGATTTGCTTGGAGCGTCTGTTTGTTTTTGTTTTTGTTTTTGTTTGAATAAAATGGATCCTAGCATTCATTGTGTGGGAGAGAGACACGCTCCGCTGTTGCATATGGACAAATATGTCCTTAGGCTTTACTCATAGTATTCATGGCGAAGGTTGAATCTTCTTCGTTAAATTGTTATATGGTTGGAATCGGGAAATGCTACATGTAGTAATTTTAAAATGTCTTGAATAATTTGATACTTGGCAATTGTTGTGCTCATGTTTAATCTCTTGCATCATATACTTTGCACCCATTAATGAAGAAATACATAGAGCTTGCTAAAATTTGGTTTGCATATTTGGTCTCTCTAAAAGTCTAGATAATTTCTAGTATTGAGTTTTGAACAACAAGGAAGACGGTGTAGAGTCTTATAATGTTTACAATATGTCTTTTATGTGAGTTTTGCTGCACCGGTTCATCCTTGTGTTTGTTTCAAATAACCTTGCTAGCCTAAACCTTGTATCGAGAGGGAATACTTCTCATGCATTCAAAATCCTTGAGCCAACCACTATGCCATTTGTGTCCACCATACCTACCTACTACATGGTATTTCTCCGCCATTCCAAAGTAAATTTCTTGAGTGCTACCTTTAAATTTCCATCATTCGCCTTTGCAATATATAGCTCATGGGACAAAATAGCCTTAAAAACTATTGTGGTATTGAATATGTACTTATGCACTTTATCTCTTATCAAGTTGCCTGTTGTGCGGTAACCATGTTTTCTGGGGACGCCATCAACTCTTTGTTGAATATCATGTGAGTTGCTATGCATGTTCGTCTTGTCTGAAGTAAGGGCGGTTTTCACAATCAAATGGTTTTAGTATGCATACTGTTAGAGAAGAACATTGGGCCGCTAACTAAAGCCATGAATCATGGTGGAAGTTTCAGTTTGGACATAAAACCTCAATCTCTTATGAGAATATACTGTTGTTGAATGCTTAAGCATTAAAAGAGGAGTCCATTATCTGTTGTCTATGTTGTCCCGGTATGGGTGTCTAAGTTGAAGAATGATCAAAAGCGAGAAATCCAATGCGAACTTTCTCCTTAGACCCTTGTACAGGCGGCATAGAGGTACCCCTTTGTGACACTTGGTTGAAACATATGTTATGCAATGATAATCCGTGTTAATCCAAGCTAATTAGGACAAGGTGCGGGCACTATTAGTATACTATGCATGAGGCTTGCAACTTGTAAGATATAATTTACATGATACATATGCTTTATTACTACCGTTGACAAAATTGTTTCATGTTTTCAAAATAAAAGCTCTAGCACAAATATAGCAATCGATGCTTTCCTCTTTGAAGGACCTTTCTTTTACTTTTATGTTGAGTCAGTTCACCTATTTCTTTCCACCTCAAGAAGCAAACACTTGTGTGAACTGTGCATTGATTCCTACATACTTGCATATTGCACTTGTTATATTACTTTACATTGACACTATCCATGAGATATACATGTTATAAGTTGAAAGCAACCGCTGAAACTTAATCTTCCTTTGTGTTGCTTCAATACCTTTACTTTGATTTATTGCTTTATGAGTTAACTCTTATGCAAGACTTATTGATGCTTGTCTTGAAGTACTATTCATGAAAAGTCTTTGCTTTATGATTCATTTGTTTACTCATGTCATTACCATTGTTTTGATCGCTGCATTCATTACATATGCTTACAATAGTATGATCAAGGTTATGATGGCATGTCACTCCATAAATTATCTTTGTTATCGTTTACCTGCTCGGGACGAGCAGGAACTAAGCTTGGGGATGCTGATACGTCTCCGACGTATCGATAATTTCTTATGTTCCATGCCACATTATTGATGATATCTACATGTTTTATGCATACTTTATGTCATATTTATGCATTTTCCGGCACTAACCTATTAACGAGATGCCGAAGAGCCAGTTGCTGTTTTTTGCTGTTTTTGGTTTCAGAAATCCTACAAAGGAAATATTCTCGGAATTGGACGAAATCAACGCCCAGGGGCCTATTTTTACACGAAGCTCCCAGAAGACCGGAGGGGAGACGAAGTGGGGCCACGGGGCGCCGCCACACTAGGGTGGCGCGGCCAGCATAGGGCCCGCGTGGCCCTGTTGTGTGGGGCCCCCGTGACGCCCTTTGACCTGCCCTTCCGCCTACTTAAAGCCTCCGTCGCGAAACCCCCAGTACCGAGAGCCACGATACGGAAAACCTTACTGAGACGCCGCCGCCGCCAATCCCATCTCGGGGGATTGGGGGAGATCACCTCCGGCACCCTGCCGGAGAGGGGAATCATCTCCCGGAGGACTCTTCACCGCCATGGTAGCCTCCGGAGTGATGAGTGAGTAGTTCACCCCTGGACTATGGGTCCATAGCAGTAGCTAGATGGTCGTCTTCTCCTTATGTGCTTCATTGTTGGATCTTGTGAGCTGCCTAACATGATCAAGATCATCTATCTGTAATGCTATATGTTGTGTTTGTCGGGATCCGATGGATAGAGAATACTATGTTGTGTTGATTATCAATCTATTACCTATGTGTTGTTTATGATCTTGCATGCTCTCCATTATTAGTAGAGGCTCTGGCCAAGTTTTTGCTCTTAACTCCAAGAGGGAGTATTTATGCTCGATAGTGGGTTCATGCCTCCATTAAATCTGGGACAGTGACAGAAAGTTCTAAGGTTGTGGATGTGCTGTTGCCACTAGGGATAAAACATTGATGCTATGTCCGAGGATGTAGTTATTGATTACATTACGCACCATACTTAATGTAATTGTCTGTTGTTTGCAACTTAATACTGGAAGGGGTTCGGATGATAACCTGAAGGTGGACTTTTTAGGCATAGATGCATGCTGGATAGCGGTCTATGTACTTTGTCGTAATGCCCAATTAAATTTCACTATACTTATCATATCATGTATGTGCATTGTCATGCCCTCTCTATTTGTCAATTGCCCGACTGTAATTTGTTCACCCAACATGCTATTTATCTTATGGGAGAGACACCTCTAGTGAACTGTGGATCCCGGTCCTATTCTTTACATCGAATACAATCTACTGCAATACTTGTTCTTTACTATTTTCTGCAAACAATCATCATCCACACTATACATCTAATCCTTTGTTACAGCAAGCCGGTGAGATTGACAACCTCACTGTTTCGTTGGGGCAAAGTACTTTGGTTGTGTTGTGCAGGTTCCACGTTGGCGCCGGAATCCCTGGTGTTGCTCCGCACTATACTTCGCCGCCATCAACCTTCAACGTGCTTCTTGGCTCCTCCTGGTTCGATAAACCTTGGTTTCTTTCTGAGGGAAAACTTGCTACTGTCTGCATCACACCTTCCTCTTGGGGTTCCCAACGGACGTGTCGATTGCACGCATCAATGGTTCTGAAATCACAACCGATAAAGCGGCTGCAACTGGCGATGGAGCAATTGGTGCAGCGATTGGTGAAGCCATAATCCTTGAAGTCCTTGGAGCGATCGGGTCAGGCAGACGAAGGATTCCCTCGGTGTTGACGCAGTAGTGCACGCTCCCGAACGCCATCTCCAACCCATCGTGCAAGCCCGAAAAGGTTGAACGCGATGAATTAGTGTGCGGAGTAAACTCAAAGGACCCGAAACGAATCGAGTTCCCCAAGCTTGGTGATGAAGGAGCCTAAGATGACTTCGGCGATGCCGATCCGGAAGAAGTTTCCCACAGACAGCGCCAATTGTTGGGGGTGCTCCCCGGCAATGCCCACCATGAGGGGCTTAGGGTTGACGGAATCCTACAGGCTAACACGAGACATCAGTGATCGAAAAAACGGGGATAGAGATTTACCCAGGTTCGGGGCCCTCAATGAGGTAAAACCCTTACTTCCTGCTTGTATGATCTTGATTATCGAAAGTATATCGGGTTACAATGGGGTAGCCGAAGGACTACGGTGGATTCGCCGAGAGGCTATGGCTATTGATGGGTTCGTTGCATAGAAAACAAAAAAAATTCTACCGTGAACAAGAATAAAACCAAGATCCAATAGAGGAAAAGCCAAGATCCAATCTATGAAGATCGAAGCAACGAGATGTAAGTGAGACTAACCCTCAAAGATTTCCAAAGCCTACGAGATTAGATCTTGTTGTTGATGTAGTTGATCATCCTGTGCTGCAATCCGGCAGCACTTCCGTACTCGGTCGTGCGTACGGTGTCGATGAAGCCCGTCTCTCCCCGTTCCAGCGGGAAGCAGAGGTGTCGTAGATCCCCTCGGAATCCCAGCAGCACGACGGCGTGGTGGTGGTGGAGGAGAAAAGCTGCAGGGCTTCGCCAAGTCGGTACAACACTATGGAGGAGAGAGGGGGCGGCTAGAGCTAGGTCTGATGGGGTGAACGCCCCCTACCCCCTCCCCTCTTTATATAGGGGGGAGGTTGGTTTGGGTGGCCCCCCAAAGCCCCAAACCCATCTAGGGCCGGCGGCCAAGAGGGTGGAGGGGATTTCTTCCCCCCCCCCCCCCCCCAAGTTGATCCCCCCTAGGGTTTTGGGGAAAACCCTAAGGGTGGCCGGCCTGGGCCTTGAGGGGCATGTGCCCCTGTCCCATTAGGCTAGGGTGCATCCCCTCGGCCCATGTGATGCGTCCAAAACGTATCTACTTTCCTGAACACTTTTGCTATTGTTTTGCCTCTAATTTGTGTATTTTGGATACAACTAACACGGACTAACGTTGTTTTCAGCAGAATTGCCCTGGTGTCTTATTTTTGTGCAGAAACTCAACTTTCAGGAAAATCCCCGGAAATAATTGCGAAGGGCCTATTTTCCCAGAAGACTTGCGGAGCCAGAAGGGCAGGCCAGGGGGAGGCCCACGGGCCCCACACCATAGGCCGGCGCGGCCAAGGAGGGGGGCGCGCCGCCCTATGGTGGCGTCGCCTCAGCCAGCCCCCGACGCTCCCCTCTGGACTACTTAAGGCTTTCGACCTAAAAACGCACGGGGGTTCGACCATATTTCCAGAAGACATCCAGAACTCCGCCGCCATCGCGAAACTCCGTCTCGGGACCAGAAACTCCGTTCTGGCACCCTGCCGGGACGGGGAATTGGAGGAGATCATCGCCATCATCACCACCGACGCCTCTCCATCGACCATCCATGCTTCCCCCATCCATGTGTGAGTAATTCCCCCGCTGTAGGCTGAAGGGGATGGTAGGGATTGGATGAGATTGATCATGTAATAGTCATAAGATTGTTAGGGCATAGTGCCTAGTATCCATTGTTGGTACTTTTATGATATTGTTGCAACTTGTTATGCTTAATGCTTGTCACTAGGGCCCGAGTGCCATGATCTCAGATCTGAACATGTTATTGATTCATGATGATATTCATTGTTTTATGATCTTACCTGCAAGTTGTATACACATATTGCTGTCCGGAACCCGAGGCCCCAAAGTGACAGAAATTGGGACAGCCGGAGGGGAAGGTTGTGATATGAGGATCACATGTGTTCACGGAGTGTTAATGCTTTGCTCCGGTACTCTATTAAAAGGAGTACCTTAATTACCAGTAGTTTCCCTAGAGGCCCGGCTGCCACCGGCTGGTAGGACAAAAGATGTTGTGCAAGTTTCTCATTGCGAGCAAGTACGACTATATACGGAACACATGCCTGTGGTTGTTTAGTACTTGGATACCGTTTTATTATTATTTGCAAATGCCCTGCCTTGATTGTTACATGAGTTCTCTTATCCATGCAGCGCCCGTTCATCCATCCCTGTGCCTACAGTATTTTAATCTTGATGTTTACTATAATCACTACTGCTGTCCTCGTTACACTGTTGCTTATATTTCACCACTGCTACTGCTATAAAACTGTTGCTACTGATAAACTCTTGCGAGCAAGTCTGTTTCCAGGTGCAGCTGAATTGACAACTCCGCTGTTAATTAAGGCTTACAAATATTCTTTGGATCCCCTTGTGTCGAATCAATAAATTGGGTTCTACTTCCCTCGAAGACTGTTGCGATCCCCTATACTTGTGGGTCATCAAGACTATTTTCTGGCGCCGTTGTCGGGGAGCATAGCTTTATTTGCAAGTTCACTTGGATTGATATTGTTCGCTGCAAATCCTCCATCATGGGTAAACCTCGCGATACTAAAGTCGCCATATTACCATCCACTACAAGAAAAGGTACAACTCTGAGTACCTCTGCTGCTCTTGATTCACCATTTGTGATAAGTCAACTTGTTTCACCACCACAAGCTTCACGTGTGGGTACTTCTGCTAAAACTGAAAATTCCTCTGATAATTTTGATGATGCTTCTACTGTGCATGATGATAATGGTTCATTAGGTCCTTTTCTAGATGCTACAATTGCTAGGTCTAGACAAATTGAAAATACTGAAATTCCTAATGAAAATACTGTTACACCTGTTAATTCACCTGAGTCTGTTGAACACTCTAGTGATGATCTTGATGAAGATTATGTGGAACTTGATGATGATTTTATTGATAAATGTAATGCTACTACTGATGCAAGTAACATTAAAAAGCTTCTTGCACAACGTGCTGTTAGATATAAACTGTCTCCTGATCCTAAATTTGCCACATCTCCTATAAACATTAAGGATAAGGATTATGATTTTTCTCTTGATTTATCTCATATATCTATTGTTGAGAAAACACCTTTTTGTGGTACTGAAAAAGAAAGTGCTGTAGAGCACATGAATGAGCTTTCTACTTTGAGTAGCTTGTTTTCTGATGATATTAAGAAGCGTACTTATTTTGTTGCTAAATTTTTTCCTTTGTCATTAAAGGATGATGCTAAAATTTGGTATAATAGTTTGCCTCCTGATTCTATTGATAGTCCAAAAGGTTTGCTTGATGTTTTCTTTCGGAAATACTTTCCTGCTAGTGCTCAACATATTGCCTTGCAGAAAATTTATAGTTTTGACCAGGAAGATGGAGAGAAATTGCCTGAAGCTTGGGCAAGGTTTTGCTCTCTTCTCAGAGCTCGGCCTGGACATGATTTGGAAAAGCATGAGCTACTTGATATATTTTATAGTGGACTAACCATTGAGTCTAGGGCATACCTGGATAGTTGTGCTGGTTGTGTTTTCAGGAAAAGAACTCCAGATGAAGCGGAAGAATTATTGGCTAGAATAGGCCGAAATCATGATGATTGGACTACACCTGAACCAACTCCAACACCAATATTGAAGAAGAGGGGTATGATTAAATTAAATGATGAAGATATGAGGGAAGCCAAGAAATCTCTTAAAGAGAAAGGTATTAAATCTGAAGATGTGAAGAATTTACCTCCCATAGAAGATTTATGTAAGATAACTCCCCCTTCATCCACGATTGAGGTACATTCTCTTCAACGCTTTGATAGAGGAGACATTCCTTACTCAAAACCTCCTGATCAATGTTTAGATGAGTTTGATAATTATATTGTTAAGCAAGATAACTTTAATATGAGAGTAGAGAATCATTTAATGGAAAATTCTCAAGCTATTAGTAAATTGCATGATATTGTGGAGAGAACCTCCAACGATGTTAAGATGCTTGTTAAACATTTTCATATGGTTCAAACTCAAATTGATCAACTCACTAAAGTGCAAACTGACTTGTTAAAAAATACTCATAAAGAAAAACATGCATATGAAGTAACAACTAGAGGTGGTGTTTCTACTCAGGATCCTCTATATCCTGAGGGGCATCCCAAGAGAGTTGAACAAGATTCTCAACGAACTAAAGAAATTAGTGCTCCTTCTAAGAAAAAAGAAGAAACATAAAACTGTTGTAGAATCTTCTGAACCTGTTAATGATCCTAATAGTATTTCTATTTCTGATGCTGAAACTGAAAGTGGTAATGAACATGATAAAGATAATGATAAGAATGATGTTTCTGATAAAGAAGAGATTGAAAATGAACCTGAAAAGCAAGCTAAAAATAAAAAGTACACTAAAGAAGATTTTATTGCTAAGAAACATGGTAATGAAAGAGAACCTTGGGTTCAAAAGCAAATGCCTTTTCCTGTTAAGAAACTAAAATCAAAGGAGGAAGAACACTATAATAAATTTTGTGATTGGATGAAACCTTTGTTTTTGCAAATCCCTTTGACTGATGCTATTAAATTGCCTCCTTATTCAAAGTATATGAAAGATATTGTCTCTAACAAAAGGAAAATTCCTAATGAGAAGATTTCCACTATGCTTGCTAATTATTCTTTCAATGGCAAGGTTCCAAAGAAGCTGGGAGACCCAGGTATACAGACTATTCCTTGTTCCATCAAGAATAATTTTGTTAGAACTGCTCTATGTGATTTGGGAGCAGGAGTTAGTGTGATGCCTTTTTCTCTTTACAAGAGACTTTATTTAGATAAGTTGGTACCAACTGATATATCCTTGCAAATTGCTGATAAATCTACTGATGTTCCTGTTGGTATATGTGAGGATGTTCCTGTTCAAGTTACTCAAAATTGCTTAATATTAACTGATTTTGTTGTATTGGAAATGCCTGAAGATGATAACATGTCTATTATTCTTGGAAGACCTTTTCTTAATACTGTAGGGGCTGTTATTGATTGCAATAAAGGAAAAGTCACTTTCAATGTTGATGACAAGGAACATACTGTTTATTTTCCCAAGAGGATTGATAAAGTATATGGAGTTAATACAATTTCTAATTTGAGATCTATCAAAGTGGGAGATATTGATTGTCCAATATATGAGCCTAAAGAAGGATATCAAACTCTTGTGATTGGATCCATATCAATACAATATAAGGTAACATGATTGATTTGAGGTTTATTTCTTCTTATGACATATACAAATTATTTGGTGGCAAGACTTGATCAACCTTGTTAACAAGTATATTTTATATGCATAGAAGAGCTAAACAACATTTCTTTCTTTCTCCACTTGTTTTACTTGCTGTAGTACCACTTGTTTTGCAAGATGCTTTAGTTGTTTAGAAATTTGAAAATCTTTTTCTGCCCTGAAATAGTAATTTTAACACCCAGAAATGTGCGTTTTTCGAAGTTCTCAAAAATTTACAAAAATTATACCGTTGGTCTTATTTTTCGAAATGCAACCTGGGAGTGCCTGGGACTTATCGGTCGACGCAGCAATTTCTTCACATCAGTATTCCGGGCATGTGGAGCCTTCATCCTTTTCTTCGGCACAGGGATCTTAGTACGACCACGCCATGTATGATCCACCGGCGTGGAACCCTGACCCTCGCTGGGGTTGATCTCCACTTAGGCCAAAAGCCTAAGCTTGGGGAGAGGTATGCCGGCATCACTCATTCATTGCATATTACAATTGCCGGATATGTGTACATACTTCTTTCGCTTCTTATGGTTGCCTCTAATATGAGGAAGATGATATTTGGGGAAGTGCTGTCTAAAAACAGATTCTGGACTGATACTGAAAAAATTCCTGTGCGTAGCCAGAACGTTATTTTGAGCTGCAAATTTTTGTGCATGTTCCCCAGGTTATTATCTAACTTTCATTAGTTGAGCACTTTTCGAGTTGAACAGCAGAAAAATTTCGAAAAAATTGATTACTGTACTGCTGTCAAGTTTTGGCAGATTTCTGCCACTTTGCTTTTCTGAGATTCTTTTAGTTTTCATTCTCTGGTTTTTGCTTTGTTTCTTTTCTAAAACACAAAAAGACCAAAAATATTTCTGTTGTTTCTCTTCATTATTTGTTTGTTTGGTTTCTTGTTCCTATTTTGCTTTATTTACTATCATTGGTTTGCTATGAGAAAACCCAAAAAGATTTTGCTTTGATTGCTTGTTTCCTCTTGTTCTTGTTTCCAATTCGAAAACACTAAAAATATTTTTTTTGTTCTTCTTTGGTTTTGTAAAGTTCACTATGGAGTTCAGCGGTCTCCGGTGGTTGGAGCTTGGTTTTCATTTCATATTATTCAAGCTACACAAGTGAAAGGCAATAATGACGATCTGCGACAATGTGACTGTGGTGAGAGGCTGGTATGAACTCTATTTGTTTTCATTTTTGTACATATACTCATCCATGTGAGCATGCTTAGTTGGTTCATGTGAGGTATATGTCATTTAATGAAAGTCTAGTAGTTCATGATCTCTCATGTTTAGCTCCAATTTATTAATATGAGTAGCATGTCATAAATATTTGCTTGCATTGTTTTATTCATAGATAGGTATGACATTGTGGTATCCTCCTCTGAATAATTCATTTGAATCGACTTGGCACATGCTCACACATGCATATGACTAAACAAAAAGTCAATTAAGCCTCGATGATTTACTTTGCTTCAGAGTTCTTGTATCACTCTTATGCCCCCGTTAATTTTATTTTGTCGCAAGCATGATTATGACAGTTATTGCTCTCTTGATTGTCGCTTCCCAGTCTATTGCTAGCCTTCACTTGTACTGAGCGGGAATGCTGCTCGTGCTTCCAAATCCCTGAAAACCAAGTTATTCCAAAGTGTCCACCATAAATACCTATGCATGGCATTTCAAACATTCCAAGTAAATTCTCATGTGCTACCTTTAAACCTTCAAAGTACTTCTCAATTTGTGTCAATGTTTTATAGCTCATGAGGAAGTATGTGGTGTTTTATCTTTCAATCTTGTCATTTACTCTTGACGGACTTTCACCAATGGACTAGTGGCATATCCGCTTATCCAATAATTTTGCAAAAAGAGCTGGCAACAGGGTGCCCAGCCCCAATTAATTAACTTTCATTGATAATTCTCTTCACATGTTTTGCCCTGATTTATCAGTAAGCAACTTAATTTGCAAATAGACACTCCTCCATGGTATGAGAATGTTGGAAGGCACCCGAGGATTCGGTTAGCCATGGCTTGTGTAAGCAAAGGTTGGGGGAGTGTCATCCATAATGAAACTAAAATACATGTGTAAACAAAAGAGAAGAGGGATGATCTACCTTGCTGGTAGAGATAACGTCCTTCATGGGAGCCGCTCTTCAAAGTCTGGTTGACGAGGTAGTTAGAGTGCCCATTACCATTCGTTGACAACAACAAACACCTCTCAAAACAATTTTACTTCTGTCTTTAGAAAAATGAAAAGCTCTAGCACATGTTAATCCCTGCTTCCCTCTGCGAAGGGTCAATCTTTTACTTTTATGTTGAGTCACCATCCTTTCTTTGAGCACCTTCTTGAGAGCATAACCGTCATTCTTAGTATAATATGCTTGTCCCAAAATATGATCAGCTGTGGTATAACTTTGATGCTTTTACTTTGATAATCTTTACTTCTAGTCTTTCCATGAAATTCAGAGGTGTCTGGGCATTTATGTTTTGCTGTACAAATACAGGCAAGCGAGATACCACTTTATCATATCTCTTTATGAACATTGCAATCCTGCTGATAGATATGATTCATGATGCTTACTATTAGTTTGTTGGTATCTTTTTCATGATTGACATAACTATTAGATGACGTTATTTGCATGTATCTTATTATGAATTGCCTAAGTACTCGTCCATATCATGAGAATATTTACATCATATGAGCAAATGTGTTCGTGAAAGTTCTTTTATCGCACTCAGTTGTTAACTGAATTGCTTGAGGACAAGCAATAAGCTAAGCTTGGGGGAGTTGATACGTCCAAAACGTATCTACTTTCCCGAACACTTTTGCTATTGTTTTGCCTCTAATTTGTGTATTTTGGATACAACTAACACGGACTAACGCTGTTTTCAGCAGAATTGCCCTGGTGTCTTAATTTTTGTGCAGAAACTCAACTTTCAGAAAAATCCCCGGAAATAATTGCGAAGGGCCTATTTTCCCAGAAGACTCGCGGAGCCAGAAGGGCAGGCCAGGGGGAGGCCCACGGGCCCCACACCATAGGTCGGCGCGGCCAAGGAGGGGGGCGCGCCGCCCTATGGTGGCGTCGCCTCAGCCAGCCCCCGACGCTCCCCTCTGGACTACTTAAGGCTTTCGACCTAAAAACGCACGGGGGTTCGACCATATTTCCAGAAGACATCCAGAACTCCGCCGCCATCGCGAAACTCCGTCTCGGGACCAGAAACTCCGTTCTGGCACCCTGCCGGGACAGGGAATTGGAAGAGATCATCGCCATCATCACCACCGACGCCTCTCCATCGACCATCCATGCTTCCCCCATCCATGTGTGAGTAATTCCCCCGATGTAGGCTGAAGGGGATGGTAGGGATTGGATGAGATTGATGATGTAATAGTCATAAGATTGTTAGGGCATAGTGCCTAGTATCCGTTGTTGGTACTTTTATGATATTGTTGCAACTTGTTATGCTTAATGCTTGTCACTAGGGCCCGAGTGCCATGATCTCAGATCTGAACATGTTATTGATTCATGATGATATTCATTGTTCTATGATCTTACCTGCAAGTTGTATACACATATTGCTGTCCGGAACCCGAGGCCCCAAAGTGACAGAAATTGGGACAACCGGAGGGGAAGGCTGTGATATGAGGATCACATGTGTTCACGGAGTGTTAATGCTTTGCTCCGGTACTCTATTAAAAGGAGTACCTTAATTACCAGTAGTTTCCCTAGAGGCCCGGCTGCCACCGGCTGGTAGGACAAAAGATGTTGTGCAAGTTTCTCATTGCGAGCACGTACGACTATATACGGAACACATGCCTGTGGTTGTTTAGTACTTGGATGCCGTTTTATTATTATCTGCAAATGCCCTACCTTGATTGTTACATGAGTTCTCTTATCCATGTAGCGCCCGTTCATCCATCCCTATGCCTACAGTATTTTAATCCTGCTGTTTACTATAATCACTACTGCTGTCCTCGTTACACGGTTGCTTATATTTCACCACTGCTACTGCTATAAAACTGTTGCTACTGATAAACTCTTGCGAGCAAGTCTGTTTCCAGGTGCAGCTGAATTGACAACTCCGCTGTTAAGGCTTACAAATATTCTTTGGCTCCCCTTGCGTTGAATCAATAAATTGGGTTTTACTTCCCTCGAAGACTGTTGTGATCCCCTATAATTGTGGGTCATCACCATGCTAGGCCTCCTAGGGTCGTGGGCCCACTGATGGGACCCCCGGAACCTTCTAGAACCTTCCCGATCTTTCACCGGAAAAATCCTGAACTTTTCCGAAACCTAGAAATCAACTTCCCTTATATGAATCTTATTCTCCGGACCATTCCGGACCTCCTCGTGATGTCCTGGATCCCATCCGAGACTCCGAACAAACTTCGGTCTCCATCTCATATTCCGAATCTACTTATGCGACATCGAACCTTAAGCGCGTCACCCTACGGTTCGTGAACTATGTAGACATGGTCGAGACTCCTCTCCGACCAATAACCAATAGCGGAATCTGGAGATCCATAATGGCTCCCACAAATTCAACGATAACTTAGTGATCGATTGAACCATTTACATACGATACCGATTCCCTTGTCACGCGATACTTTACTTGTCCAAGGTTCGATCATCGTTATCTCCATACCTATAGTTCAACCTCGTTACCGGCAAGTACTCTTTACTCGTTACCGTGGTATGTCATCTCTTGTGACCTTGTCACATTCTTGCAAGCTAATTAGATGTCATTCCACCGAGAGGGCCCAGAGTATATCTATCCATCATCGGGATGGACAAATCCCACTCTTGATCCATATTCCTCAACTCATACTTTCCAAATACTTAATCCCACCTTTATAACCACCCATTTACGCAGTGGCGTTTGATGTAATCAAAGTACCCTTCCGGTATAAGTGATTTACATGATCTCATGGTCAAAGGATTAGGTTACTATGTATCTTAAAGCTTATAGCAAGTTGAACTTGATGACTTGATCTCATGCTATGCTTACTATGGGTGTGTGTCCATCACATCATTCACCTAATGATATGATCTTGTTATTAATAAAATCCAATGTTCATGATCAGGAAACCATGATCATCTATTAATCAACAAGCTAGTTAAATGAGAGGCTTACTAGGGACTCTGGTTGTTTACACAACACACATGTATTAATGTTTCCGGTTAATACAATTATAGCATGGGGTGTAAACATTTATCATGAACACTAAGATATAACAATAACTAATTTATTATTGCCTCTCAGGCATATCTCCAACAGTCTCCCACTTGCACTAGAGTCAATAATCTAGTTTACATTTGTAAAGATACAACACCTTGGCCTTCTGGTGCTTATCATGTTTTGCTCACGGGAGAGGTTTCAGTCAACGAATCTGACACGCTCAGAAACGTATGCATTTTGCAATGCATTTGCGTCTCCACGCATCACTCATTTTCCAAATGAGTCGGCATTATGTTCAGTCTTCTGGTGGAACCTTAATTCCGCGGTCTGAAATATGTCATTAATATTGTCACACACAATATAGCTTCAAAGTTCTGACAGTGTCGGAACTACACCAAGTTCTCAAAGAACTCCTCGACTCAAACACTCTTGGTCATTGTCAAAACAATGACATATTCTGCCTTCGTTTGTAGAATCCGTCACACTATTTAGAACTCTTCTAAATCTAGCATAGACTTCTTCTAGCTCATTGTGCTACCTTTTAATCAACATTTATCCTAATTGAGATTGAAATTTATTTTTATATGTGACCAAACTAATATCGGTGCAACACCTTACATCGATTTGTTTGTCATTACCCCATACAAAACTATATATGTATCCTTGGTTCTTCTAAAGTACTCAAGGATATTCTTACTGTTGTTCAATAATCATCACATGAATCATTCTGGTATATGCTCCTAACTCTTTAGAGCATAGGACATCTGATTGTGTACATATTATTCGTGATCTAAAATCACTCATGTGTTTTTACTCATTGAGTGTCAAATACACTCAAGTCTTGTTAAACCTTCACATGGAAAAGAACACCTTCTTTGAGTTAAACTTATTATGTGTTTCAATCTATCTTCATAGATCTTGACACTAAATAGGTTTCAGTCCATATCCTTTCATTGAAGTCAATTCTCAATGAAACCTTTTAATCACATCAAGTATATAATTACATTATTTATAATCAATGATATGTCATCTACATATAATATTATAACTATATCTCAGTGCTCCCACTCAATTTCTTGCAAATGCAAGCATCTTCATCGTTTCTGATGAAATCAAAACTCTTTGATTATTTCATCTGGTGAAGATTCCAACTCCGTGATACTTACTTCATCCAGTGAAGTTTGTATACCTATCTAGTATTCCACGGACTAGCAAAACTCTTTGGTTTGTATCTAGCATACATCCTTCATACACACTTCTGGTAAGGAATGTATTTCTGCCATCCTACTATCATATCTCATAAAAGAAATATGTAGCGATTACTAGAATAATCCACATAGACTATAAGCATCGCTACGGAAGATCCAATCTTATCATAGTCAACTCTTTGAACTTTGTTGTAAACAACTTTTCGACAAGTCGAGCTTCTTCAAGGATATTCCATCCAAGTCCATCAATTTTATAGATCCATTTACTTTCAAAAAGTATTCACCTATCTTGGATTTCATGGCGCATAGCCATTTTAACGGAGTCAGGGCCCATCATAACTTCTTTGTATGTAGTTGCTTCATTATTGTTCAAAATCAATCCTTTGTCCACAAATCATTTATTTGATCACAAAGTAAACCATACCTACAAGGTTCAATGGGTACTTCGATCTCCATGACTATAACTCTTTGTAGACATGGGAGCTATGATCTTCGTGGCCGCTTCCGGAACAATTTCCGATGCTGCGCTACTCTGATCATCATGCTCAGGTTATCAAGTTCCATTGTCCTCCCACTCAAATACTTCGCTAGAAACAATTTCTTGGAAATAAGTAAGAAACATCGACAAACACTTTTGTCTTTGTCTCCATAGTGGAAAGAATTCCCAATCAATTCTCTGGGATAACCAACAAAGACATTCATACGATTTTGGTTGTAAACTTATTTACTTATGTTATGCATACCAAAATTTAAGAAAAGACTATTAGGGTTTATACCCATGCCATAACTCGTATGGTGTCATTTCAACGGATTATGATGACGCTCTATTTAGTGTAAAAGCGGTAGTCTCTAAAGCATAATCCACAAAAATATAATGGCATCATTTTATTTTATCTCATCATTAAACCCAACAAGGTTTGGATACGTCTCTCGGATACTCCATCATCACTATGATACTCCAAGAAACGTGAGGCGTGATACGTCTCCAACGTATCTATAATTTCTTATGTTCCATGCTAGTTTTATGACAATACCTACATGTTTTATTCATACTTTATATCGTTTTGATGCATTTTCCGGAACTAACCTATTAACAAGATGCCGAAGTGGCAGTTCCTGTTTTCTGCTGTTTTTGGTTCCAGAAAGGCTGTTCGGGCAATATTCTCGGAATTGGACGAAACAAAAGCCCATGATCTTATAATTCACGGAAGGTTTCAGAAGTCCGAAGGGGAGACGAGGAAGGGCAGCAGGGGGCCCACACCATAAGGCGGCGCGGGTGGCCCCCTGGCCGCGCCAGCCTATGGGGAGGGAGCCCCCTGGCCCCTACGACTCCGCCTCTTCGCCTATATAACCCCTCGTGACCTAAAAACTCGACAGGGATTGACGAAACTCCAGAAAGACTCCAGGGACGCCGCCGCCATCGCGAAACTCCATTTCGGGGGACAGAAGTCTCTGCTCCGGCACGCCGTCGGGACGGGGAATTGCCCCCGGAAGCCATCTCCATCGACACCACCGCCATCTTCATCGCCGCTGCTGTCTCCCATGATGAGGAGGGAGTAGTTCTCCCCCGAGGCTGAGGGCTCTACCGGTAGCTATGTGGTTCATCTCTCTCTCCCATGGTGTGATCTTTATGTGATTGATGTCTACGCCCCCCTCCTTTTCCTGTAGACAGTGTTGGGCCTCCAAGAGCAGAGGTTTGTAGAACAGCAGCAAGTTTCCCTTAAGTGGATCACCCAAGGTTTATCGAACTCAGGGAGGAAGAGGTCAAAGATATCCCTCTCATGCAACCCTGCAACCACAAAGCAAGAAGTCTCTTGTGTCCCCAACACACCTAGTAGGTGTACTAGTTCGGCGAAGAGATAGTGAAATACAGGTGGTATGAATAAATAATAGCAACGGCACCAGAAAAGTGCTTTGCCCAGGACAGTAAACAAGCAGTAGTAACGTAGCAGTAGTAACGCAGTAAAACAGTAAACAAGCAGCGATAGCAGTATTTAGGAACAAGGCCTAGGGATTAGACTTTCACTAGTGGACACTCTCAACTTTGATCACATAACAGAATAGATAAATGCATACTCTACACTCTTGTTGGATGATGAACACCATTGCGTAGGATTACACGAACCCACAATGCCGGAGTTAACAAGCTCCACAATTCAATGTTCATATTTAAATAACCTTAGAGTGCATGAAAGATCAATACGACTAAACCAAGTACTAACATAGTATGCACACTGTCACCTTCACACTATGTAGGAGGAATAATACTACTTTAATAACATCACTAGAGTAGCACATAGATAAATTGTGATACAAAACATATTGCAATCATAAAGGGATATAAATAAGCACTTCACTATGCCATTCATAACAGTGAATAAGTATTCTGTGAAATATAGCCTAAGGACCCACACGGTGCACACACTGTCACCTTTACACACGTGGGACAAGGAGTCTCCGGAGATCACATAAGTAAAATTCACTTGACTAGCATAATGACATCTAGATTACAAGCATCATCATATGAATCTCAATCATGTAAGGCAGCTCATGAGATTATTGTATTGAAGTACATAGGAGAGAGATGAACCACATAGCTACCGGTACAGCCCCGAGCCTCGATGGAGAACTACTCCCTCCTCATGGGAGCAGCAGCGGTGATGAAGATGGCGGTGGAGATGGCAGCGGTGTCGATGGAGAAGCCTTCCGGGGGCACTTCCCCGTCCCGACGGCATGCCGGAACAGAGACTCCTGTCCCCCAGATCTTGGCTTCGCGATGGCGGCGGCTCTGGAAGGTTTTCTCTGGTTTCGTCGAACGTATCAGGGTTTTCGCGACGGAGGCTTTAAATAGGCGGAAGGGCAAGGTCGGTGGACTTACGGGGGCCCACACTATAGGGGGCGCGGGCCCCCTTGGCCGCGCCGGCCAAGGGTTTGGTGGCCTGTGCCCCCTCTCTGGCGGTTCTCGTGTGTTACGGATGCTTCCGGGCAAAATAGGAACACAGGGCGTTGATTTCGTCCAATTCCAAGAATATTTCTTTACTAGGATTTCAAACCAAAAACAGCAGTAAAACAAGAATCGGCACTTCGGCATCTTGTTAATAGGTTAGTTCCAGAAAATGCACAAATATGACATAAAGTGTGCACAAAACATGTAGAAATCATCAATAATGTGGCATGGAACATAAGAAATTATCGATACGTCGGAGACGTATCAGCATCCCCAAGCTTAGTTCTGCTCGTCCCGAGCAGGTAAAACGATAACAAAGATAATTTCTGGAGTGACATGCCATCATAACCTTGATCATACTATTTGTAAAGCATATGTAGTGAATGCAGCGATCAAAACAATGTATATGACATGAGTAAACAAGTGAATCATATAGCAAAGACTTTTCATGAATAGCACTTCAAGACAAGCATCAATAAGTCTTGCATAAGAGTTAACTCATAAAGCAACAATTCAAAGTAAAGGCATTGAAGCAACACAAAGGAAGATTAAGTTTCAGCGGTTGCTTTCAACTTGTAACATGTATATCTCATGGATAGTTGTCAATGCAAAGTAATATAACAAGTGCAATATGCAAGTATGTAGGAATCAATGCACAGTTCACACAAGTGTTTGCTTCTTGAGGTGGAGAGAAATAGGTGAACTGACTCAACAATGAAAGTAAAAGAATGGTCCTCCATAGAGGAAAGCATCGATTGCTATATTTGTGCTAGAGCTTTGATTTTGAAAACATGAAACAATTTTGTCAACGGTAGTAATAAAGCATATGTATCATATAAATTATATCTTACAAGTTGCAAGCCTCATGCGTAGTATACTAATAGTGCCCGCACCTTGTCCTAATTAGCTTGGACTACCGGATTATCACAATGCACATGTTTTAACCAAGTGTCACAAAGGGGTACCTCTATGCCGCCTGTACAAAGGTCTAAGGAGAAAGCTCGCATTGGATTTCTCGCTATTGATTATTCTCAACTTAGACATCCATACTGGGACAACATGGACAACAGATAATGGACTCCTCTTTAATGCATAAGCATGTGGCAACAATTATTATTCTCATATGAGATTGAGGATATTGTCCAAAACTGAAACTTCCACCATGGATCATGGCTTTAGTTAGCGGCCCAATGTTCTTCTCTAACAATATGCATGCTTAACCATAAGGTGGTAGATCTCCCTTACTTCAGACAAGACGAACATGCATAGCAACTCACATGATATTCAACAAAGAGTAGTTGATGGCGTCCCCAGTGAACATGGTTATCGCACAACAAGCAACTTAATAAGAGATAAAGTGCATAAGTACATATTCAATACCACAATAGTTTTTAAGCTATTTGTCCCATGAGCTATATATTGTAAAGGTGAATGATGGAATTTTAAAGGTAGCACTCAAGAAATTTACTTTGGAATGGCGGAGAAATACCATGTAGTAGGTAGGTATGGTGGACACAAATGGCATAGTGGTTGGCTCAAGGATTTTGGATGCATGAGAAGTATTCCCTCTCGATACAAGGTTTAGGCTAGCAAGGTTTATTTGAAACAAACACAAGGATGAACGGTGCAGCAAAACTCACATAAAAGACATATTGTAAACATTATAAGAATCTACACCGTCTTCCTTGTTGTTCAAACTCAATACTAGAAATTATCTAGACTTTAGAGAGACCAAATATGCAAACCAAATTTTAGCATGCTCTATGTATTTCTTCATTAATGGGTGCAAAGTATATGATGCAAGAGCTTAAACATGAGCACAACAATTGCCAAGTATCACATTACCCAAGACATTATAGTAATTACTACATGTATCATTTTCCAATTCCAACCATATAACAATTTAACGAAGAGGAAACTTCGCCATGAATATTATGAGCTAAGAACACATGTGTTCATACGAACCAGCGGAGCGTGTCTCTCTCCCACACAAGCATGATGTAATCCAATTTATTCAAACACAAACAAAAACAAAAGCACACAGACGCTCCAAGCAAAGTACATAAGATGTGACTGAATAAAAATATAGTTTCAGGGGAGGAACCTGATAATGTTGTCGATGAAGAAGGGGATGCCTTGGGCATCCCCAAGCTTAGACGCTTGAGTCTTCTTGATATATGCAGGGGTGAACCACCGGGGCATCCCCAAGCTTAGACTTTTCACTCTTCTTGATCATAGTATATCATCCTCATCTCTTGACCCTTGAAAACTTCCTCCACACCAAACTCGAAACAAACTCATTAGAGGGTTAGTGCATAATCAAAAACTCACATGTTCAGAGGTGACACAATCATTCTTAACACTTCTGGACATTGCCCAAAGCTACTGGAAGTTAATGGAACAAAGAAATCCATCCCACATAGCAAAAGAGGCAATGCAAATAAAAGGCAGAATCTGTCAAAACAGAACAGTCCGTAAAGACGAATTTTAAAAGGGCACCAGAATTACTCAAATGAAAATGCTCAAATTTAATGAAAGTTGCGTACATATCTGAGGATCACTCACGTAAATTGGCATAATTTTCTGAGTTACCTACAGAGAATTAGGCCCAGATTCGTGACAGCAAGAAAACAGTTTCTGCGCAGTAATCCAAATCTAGTATTGACTTTACTATCAAAGACTTTACTTGGCACAACAAAACACAAAACTAAGATAAGGAGAGGTTGCTACAGTAGTAAACAACTTCCAAGACACAAAATAAAAACAAGGTACTGTAGCAAAATAACACATGGGTTATCTCCCAAGAAGTTCTTTTCTTTATAGCCATTAAGATGGGCTCAACAGTTTTAATGATGCACTCGCAAGAAATAGTATTTGAAGCAAAAGAGAGCATCAAGAAGCAAATCCAAAACATATTTAAGTCTAACATGCTTCCTATGAAAAGGAATCTTGTAAATAAACAAGTTCATGAAGAGCAAAGTAACAAGCATAGGAAGATAAAACAAGTGTAGCTTCAAAAATTTCAGAACATAGAGAGGTGTTTTAGTAACATGAAAATTTCCTCTCTCATAATAACTTTCAGTAGTATCATGAGCAAACTCAACAATATAACTATCACATAAAGCATTCTTATCATGAGTCTCATGCATAAAATTATTACTACCCACATAAGCATAATCAATTTTATTAGTAATAGCGGGAGCAAATTCAACAAAGTAGCTATCATTATTATTCTCATCATCAAATATAGGAGGCATATTGTAATCATAATCAAATTTATCCTCCATAGCAGGTGGTACCATAAGACTACTATCATTATAATCATCATAAATAGGAGGCAAAGTATCATCAAAGTAAATTTTCTCCTCAATGCTTGGGGGACTAAAAATATCATGCTCATCAAAGCCAGCTTCCCCAAGCTTAGAATTTTCCATATCATTAGCAACAATGGTGTTCAAAGCGTTCATACTAATATCATTGCTACTAGCATGCAAATAAGATTCCATGGGTTTTTTAATTTTCGCATTGAACCATTCATGTCTTGACTCAGGAAATAGAATAAAAAGCTCACAGATGTTTTCCATTATGCCTTACTAGTGTAAACAAGAAACAAAAAGATGCAATTGCAGGATCTAAAGGAAATAGCTTTGAGTACTTACGGCGCCGGAAAATAGCTTAGTAGCCGGGATCCGGAGTGTGAGTACCTTTTACCTTTCCTCCCCGGCAACGGCGCCAGAAAATAGCTTGATGTCTACGCCCCCCTCCTTTTCCTGTAGACAGTGTTGGGCCTCCAAGAGCAGAGGTTTGTAGAACAGCAGCAAGTTTCCCTTAAGTGGATCACCCAAGGTTTATCGAACTCAGGGAGGAAGAGGTCAAAGATATCCCTCTCATGCAACCCTGCAACCACAAAGCAAGAAGTCTCTTGTGTCCCCAACACACCTAGTAGGTGTACTAGTTCGGCGAAGAGATAGTGAAATACAGGTGGTATGAATAAATAATAGCAACGGCACTAGAAAAGTGCTTTGCCCAGGACAGTAAACAAGCAGTAGTAACGCAGCAGTAGTAACACAGTAAAACAGTAAACAAGCAGCGATAGCAGTATTTAGGAACAAGGCCTAGGGATTAGACTTTCACTAGTGGACACTCTTAACTTTGATCACATAACAGAATAGATAAATGCATACTCTACACTCTTGTTGGATGATGAACACCATTGCGTAGGATTACACGAACCCTCAATGCCGGAGTTAACAAGCTCCACAATTCAATGTTCATATTTAAATAACCTTAGAGTGCATGAAAGATCAATACGACTAAACCAAGTACTAACATAGTATGCACACTGTCACCTTCACACTATGTAGGAGGAAAAATACTACTTTAATAACATCACTAGAGTAGCACATAGATAAATTGTGATACAAAACATATTGCAATCATAAAGGGATATAAATAAGCACTTCACTATGCCATTCATAACAGCGAATAAGTATTCTGTGAAATATAGCCTAAGAGACCCACACGGTGCACACACTGTCACCTTTACACACGTGGGACAAGGAGTCTCCGGAGATCACATAAGTAAAATTCACTTGACTAGCATAATGACATCTAGATTACAAGCATCATCATATGAATCTCAATCATGTAAGGCAGCTCATGAGATTATTGTATTGAAGTACATAGGAGAGAGATGAACCACATAGCTACCGGTACAGCCCCGAGCCTCGATGGAGAACTACTCCCTCCTCATGGGAGCAGCAGCGGTGATGAAGATGGCGGTGGAGATGGCAGCGGTGTCAATGGAGAAGCCTTCCGGGGGCACTTCCCCGTCCCGGCGGCGTGCCGGAACAGAGACTCTTGTCCCCCAGATCTTGGCTTCGCGATGGCGGCGGCTCTGGAAGGTTTTCTCTGGTTTCGTCGAACGTATCAGGGTTTTCGCGACGGAGGCTTTAAATAGGCGGAAGGGCAAGGTCGGTGGACTTCTGGGGGACCCACACTATAGGGGGGCGCGGGCCCCCCCTTGGCCGCGCCGGCCTAGGGTTTGGTGGCCCTGTGCCCCCTCTCTGGCGGTTCTCGTGTGTTCTGGATGCTTCCGGGCAAAATAGGAACCTGGGCGTTGATTTCGTCCAATTCCGAGAATATTTCTTTACTAGGATTTCTGAAACCAAAAACAGCAGAAAACAAAGAATCGGCACTTCGGCATCTTGTTAATAGGTTAGTTCCAGAAAATGCACAAATATGACATAAAGTGTGCACAAAACATGTAGAAATCATCAATAATGTGGCATGGAACATAAGAAATTATCGATACGTCGGAGACGTATCAGTGATCATGAGCTTTGTATCACTATTAATCTATGTGCTACTCTAGTGATGTTATTAAAGTAGTCTATTCCTCCTCCATGATGTAATGTTGACAGTGTGTGCATCATGTAGTACTTGGCGTAGGTTATGATTGTAATCTCTTGTAGATTATGAAGTTAACTATTACTATGATAGTATTGATGCGATCTATTCCCCCTTTCATAGCTATTGTTGACAGTGTGTATGCTATGTTAGTACTCGGTCTAAATTGCAACGGTCTATTATGCTCTAGAGGTTACTTAAATATGAACTCTGAATGTTGTGGAGCTTGTTAACTCCGGCTTGAGGGAGCTCTTGTAGCACTACACAATGAATGGTGTTTGTTATCCAACAAGAGAGTGTATGTAGCACAAGTGAGGAGAAGTTATTTATTTGTTATGTGATCAATGTTGAGAGTGTCCACTAGTGAAAGTATGATCCCTAGGCCTTGTTTCCAAATACTGCAAACATCGCTTGTTTACTGTTTTACTGCATCTTTATTTCCTGCAATATTACCACCATCTATACCACCTGTGTTTTACTATCTCTTCGCCGAACTAGTGCACCTTTACATCTAACAAGTGTATTAGGTGTGTTGGGGACACAAGAGACTTCTTGTATCGTAATTGCAGGGTTGCTTGAGAGGGATATCTTTGACCTCTACCTCCCTGAGTTCGATAAACCTTGGGTGATTCACTTAAGAGAAACTTGCTGCTGTTCTACAAACCTCTGCTCTTGGAGGCCCAGCACTGTCTACAGGAATAGAACCGTGCATAGACATCAAGCTATTTTCTTGCGCCATTGCCGGGGAGGTAAGGTAAAAGGTATTCACATCCTCCGACTACTAAGCTATTTCCTAGCACTGTTGCCGGTGTGTGAGTGCTCGAAGGTATTTCCTTTAGATCCTGCAATTATATCTTTTTGTTTCTTGTTTTTATTTTTCACTAGTTAGGCATAATGGAAAACAACAGTGAGCTTTTTAATCTATTTCCTGAAATAAGACATGAATTATGTGATGCAAAAATTAAAAAACCTATGGAACCTTATTTGCATGCTAGTAGCAATGTTATTAGTATGAACGCAATTACTGCTAATGCTATGGAGAAGTCTAAGCTTGGGGAAGCTAGTTTTTGTGATCTTTTTAGCTTCCCATCTTTAGGGGAGAAAATTTGCTCTGATAATACTTTATCTCCCATATGCGATAACTCTAATGATGCTTGTGATATTTTAAATCCACCTACTGAAAGTATTCCTTTCAAGATACCCATGAAAATTATTGAACATGTTATGGATAACCGCTATGAAGGGGATGGAACTGTCCATCCCGGAGATCATTTACTGTTTTTGCATGAATTATGCGGGTTATTCAAGTGTGCAGGTATCTCTATGGATGAAGTGAGGAAGAAACTATTCTCTATGTCGCTGTCTGGTAAAGCGGCGTATTGGTATAAATTGCTGAAGAATGGTCGATCTATTGGTTGGGAAGAAATTGTACCTCTCTTTTATTCTAAATTTTATCCTCCTCATGAAGTGCATATTGATAGGAATTACATTTATAACTTTTATCCTCGTGATGGAGAGAGTATTTCCCAAGCATGGGGGAGATTGAAGTCATTAATGCTCAAATGTCCCATTCATGAGCTTCCCCGTAATGTTATTACTAATAATTTTTATGCAAGGCTTTCAGGACACCACAAGGACTATCTAGATGCCTGTTTGGAGGGATCTTTCACAAGCAAGGAGGTTGAAGCTAGATGGGATCTTCTTGAAAGAATTCAAAGTAAACTACGAGTATGATTGCATTAAGTCTTTCGCTCAAACTGCTGATTTTCAAGAGCTTAGTGCTAAATATGGTCTTGATCCTCAAATTATGGTCGATTGCTATAAAGCCTTTGCTTCTCATATTGATGTTCCTAAAGAAAATTGGTACATGTATCATGAACCTTTTAAAGACACTTGCATGGAAAATGAAATTGTTGTTAATGATTGCAATAAACATGCCCAAACTTCTGAAAATACTATCTCTTATAAGCATGTTAATTTTTGTGGAATGCATAGACCTTGTGGAATTAATCAAATCGAAGATGAATATTGTATCCATCATAGGAATGAAAAAACAAGAAAGTGGTCTAGGGCTCTAGATGATCTTGGTGAAAAAGTTTGTGCCCTCTATCCTTTTATTTGTGAACTTTGCCATAGAGTGGGTCATTTTAATTTTCAATGCTCCTCCAATGATAATTCGAACCTTATAAGTGATGCAAATTTGTATTGTGATGATGAAATTACTCCTAATCAGCATGATGAACTTACTTTATTTTTGTGGTGTGAAGAGTTATCAAGAAAAATTCCTTTGTTAGATATGAATGATCTTGATATTAATATTGTCCTACATGGGTGTCTTTCTTATTGCATTGATAATTGCCACACAAATACTTATATACAAAATATTTTAGAAGATGACACTTTGCCAAAATATGATAGGACCGCTGTGTGTTTCGAACTTTTTAATGAAAAGGAGGAATCCTCCCAAGTCTCTTCTATTGTTTCTGGAAATAAATCAGGTTATGTGGAGAAGCCTCCCTTCAAGCCTCTTCCTCCTAAACAAGGGAACGAGGAGAAGGAAAAGAAGAAGAAGAAGGAAACGAAGAAGAAGAAGAAGAAGAAGAATAGGGGGAATAAAAAGAAAGAGGTAACGGCATATCCCCGCGTGTATGAGATAACGATAGTTAACCGTAAGTATGTTGCTCCTAATGATTATTATGATAATGAATCTGAGTACAATGATCTTCCTATGCCCTTTACCCACATTAGTGATCATGATTTGAAAGAGCACACTACTTTTGATATTAAAAATCTCTGGGAAACTAATTCCGAAAATGATGATGTTAATAATTGCCATAGTATTAGTACTATCCATGCTTCTTCCCATAATGATATAGAAAGCTCTAAGCTTGGGAATGAGGTGTTTGAAAATCCTTTTGCTACTGATGATAATATGTTTGATACATCTCCTTCTAGTAACAATGATGGTATGGTTACAGATGAACATACTGTGTAAGATAACTATTCTATTTCTTATGATGACACTATGCCTCCAATCTTTGACAATTATTATAAAGAATGCTATGACACAGGTTATAATTATCCTTATGAAACTTGTAGTAGTTATGTTGGGATTGCCAAAAACCATTCCCTTAGTATGCAACTTGTTTACCATGTTCAAATTCTAGATAATGATCCCGTTTCAATTATTATTAATGAGAAGAGTTTTTCTAATGCCAAAATTAATGATACTTTTATGCATATGAACCATGATAAGAATGTTTTAAGTGATGGGTATATTGTGGATTTCATCAATGATGCAACTGAAAGTTATTATGAGAGAGGGAAACATGGTTATATGCATCTTAATAATATTAAGTTCCCCTCTTTATGTTGAGAATCTTGAAGTTGCGCTTGTGTTGCCTTTCTATGCTTGTTGCATTGTGCTTACATGACTTGTTTATTTACAAGATTCCTTTTCATAGGAAGTGTGTTAGACTTAAATGAGTTTTGAATTTTCTTCTTTATGCACCTTTTGCTTCATTTTCTATTTTCCATGTGAGCATCATTAAAATTACTGAGCCCATCTTAATGGCTATAAAGAAAGCACTTCTTGGGAGATAACCCATGTTTTTATTTTGCTACTATTTTGTTGTGTCTTGGAAGTTGTTACTACTGTAGCAACATCTCATTATCTTTATTTTATTGCATTGTTGTGCCAAGTAAAGTCTTTGATAGTAGGGTTGATACTAGATTTGGATTACTGCGCAGAAACAGATTTCTTACTGTCACGAAATTGAGCAGCCCCGTCTGTAGGTAACTCAGAAAAATCTGCCAATTTACGTGCGTGATCCTCAGATACGTACGCAACTTTCATTCAATTTGAGGTTTTTCATCTGAGCAAGTTAAGTGCCCCAGAAAAATTCGTCTTTACGGACTGTTCTGTTTTGACAGATTCTGCCTTTTATTTCGCATTGCCTGTTTTGCTATGTTTGATGGATTTCTTTGTTCCATTAACTTTCAGTAGCTTTGTGCAATGTCCAGAAGTGTTAAGAATGATTATGTCACCTCTGAATATGTGAATTTTTGATTATGCACTAACCCTCTAATGAGATTGGTTTGAGTTTGGTGTGGAGGAAGTTTTCAAGGATCAAGAGAGGAGGATGATACAATATGATCAAGAAGAGTGAAAAGTCTAAGCTTGGGGATGCCCCCGTGGTCCATCTCTGCATATTTCAAGAAGACTCAAGCATCTAAGCTTGGGGATGCCCAAGGCATCCCCTTCTTCATCGACAACTTATCAGGTCACCTCTAGTGAAACTATATTTTTATTCAGTCACATCTTATGTGCTTTACTTGGAGCGTCTGTTTGTTTTTGTTTTTTGTTTTTGTTTGAATAAAATCGGATCCTAGCATTCTTTGTATGGGAGAGAGACACGCTCCTCTGTTGCACATGAACACATGTGTTCTTAGTTCTACTCTTAATGTTCATGGCGAAGGTTGAAACTGCTTCGTTCATTGTTATATGGTTGGAAACAGAAAATGCTTCATGTGGTAATTGGTATAATGTCTTGAATAATTTGATACTTGGCAATTGTTGTGCTCATATAGATCATGTTTAATCTCTTGCATCATGTACTTTGCACCTATTAATGAAGAACTACATAGAGCTTGTTAAAATTTGGTTTGCATGATTGGTCTCTCTGAGTCTAGATATTTTCTGGTTAAGGTGTTTGAACAACAAGGAAGACAGTGTAGAGTCTTATAATGCTTGCAATATGTTATTATGTAAGTTTTGATGTACCGGTTTATACTTGAGTTTGCTTCAAACAACCTTGCTAGCCTAAGCCTTGTATTGAGAGGAATTCTTCTCGTGCATCCAAATCCTTGAGCCAAAAACTATGATTTTTGTGTCCACCATACCTACCTACTACATGGTATTTCTCTGCCATTCCAAAGTACATTACTTGAGTGCTACCTTTAAAATTTCATTCCTTGTCTTTGCAATACATAGCTCATGGGAAAATAGCCTTAAAAACTATTGTGGTATTGAATATGTAGCTTATGTATCTTATTTCTTATAAGTTGCTTGTTGAGCGATAACCATGTTTCTGGGGACGCCATCAACTATTACACCCTTGTTGAATATCATGTGAGTTGCTATGCATGTTCGTCTTGTCTGAAGTAAGGGCGATTTTCATGATCAAATGGTTTGAGTATGCATATTGTTAGAGAAGAACATTGGGCCGCTAACTAAAGCCATGAATCATGGTGGAAGTTTCAGTTTGGACACTAATCCTCAATCTCTTATGAGAATATTATCTGTTGTTGAATGCTTAAGCATTAAAAGAGGAGTCCATTATCTGTTGTCTATGTTGTCCCGGTATGGATGTCTAAGTTGAGAATAATCAAAAGCGAGAAATCCAATGCGAACTTTCTCCTTAGACCTTTGTACAGGCGGCATAGAGGTACCCCTTTGTGACACTTGGTTGAAACATATGTTATGCAATGATAATCCGTGTTAATCCAAGCTAATTAGGACAAGGTGCGAGCATTATTGGTATTCTATGCATGAGGCTTGCAACTTATAGGATGTCTTATACATAACACATATGAATTATTACTACCGTTGACAAAATTGTTTCTATGTTTTCAAAATGAAAAGCTCTAGCACAAAAATAGTAATCCATGCTTCCCTCTGCGAAGGGCCATTCTTTTACTTTATGTTGAGTCAGTTTACCTACTTCTTTCTATCTTAGAATAAAACACTTGTATCAACTGTGTGCATTGATTCTTACATGTTTACCTATTGCACTTGTTATATTGCTTTATGTTGACAATTATCCATGAGATATACATGTTGAAGTTGAAAGCAACCGCTGAAACTTATATCTTCCTTTGTGTTGCTTCAAAGCTTTCTACTTTGAATCTATTGCTTTATGAGTTAACTCTTATGCAAGACTTATTGATGCTTGTCTTGAAAGTACTATTCATGAAAAGTCTTTGCTATATGATTCAGTTGTTTAATCATCATCTTTACCATTGCTTTGAATCACTTCATTCACTTCATATGCTTTACAATAGTATTGATCAAGATCATGTTGGTAGCATGTCACTTAAGAAATTATCCTTGTTATCGTTTACCTACTCGAGGGCGAGTAGGAACTAAGCTTGGGGATGCTTGATACGTCTCCAACGTATCTATAATTTCTTATGTTCCATGCTAGTTTTATGACAATACCTACATGTTTTATTCATACTTTATATCGTTTTGATGCATTTTCCGGAACTAACCTATTAACAAGATGCTGAAGTGGCAGTTCCTGTTTTCTGCTGTTTTTGGTTCCAGAAAGGCGGTTCGGGCAATATTCTCGGAATTGGACGAAACAAAAGCCCATGATCTTATAATTCACAGAAGGTTCTAGAAGTACGAAGGGGAGACGAGGAAGGGCATCAGGGGGCCCACACCATAAGGTGGCGCGGGTGGCCCCCTAGCCGCGCCAGCCTATGGGGAGGGAGCCCCCTGGCCCCTCCGACTCCGCCTCTTTGCCTATATAACCCATCGTGACCTAAAAACTCGACAGGGATTGACGAAACTCCAGAAAGACTGCAGGGACGCCACCGCCATCGCGAAACTCCGTTTTGGGGGACAGAAGTCTCTGTTCCAGCACGCCGTCGGGACGGGGAATTGCCCCCGGAAGCCATCTCCATCGACACCACCGCCATCTTCATCGCCGCTGCTGTCTCCCATGATGAGGAGGGAGTAGTTCTCCCCCGAGGCTGAGGGCTCTACCGGTAGCTATGTGGTTCATCTCTCTCTCCCATGGTGTGATCTTTATGTGATCATGAGCTTTCTTCACTATTAATCTATGTGCTACTCTAGTGATGTTATTAAAGTAGTCTATTCCTCCTCCATGATGTAATGTTGACAGTGTGTGCATCATGTAGTACTTGGCGTAGGTTATGATTGTAATCTCTTGTAGATTATGAAGTTAACTATTACTATGATAGTATTGATGCGATCTATTCCCCCTTTCATAGCTATTGTTGACAGTGTGTATGCTATGTTAGTACTCGGTCTAAATTGCAACGGTCTATTATGCTCTAGAGGTTACTTAAATATGAACTCCGAATGTTGTGGAGCTTGTTAACTCCGGCTTGAGGGAGCTCTTGTAGCCACACAATGAATGGTGTTTGTTATCCAACAAGAGAGTGTATGTAGCACAAGTGAGGAGAAGTTATTTATTTGTTATGTGATCAATGTTGAGAGTGTCCACTAGTGAAAGTATGATCCCTAGGCCTTGTTTCCAAATACTGCAAACATCGCTTGTTGACTGTTTTACTGCATCTTTATTTCCTGCAATATTACCACCATCTATACCACCTGTGTTTTAGTATCTCTTCGCCGAACTAGTGCACCTATACATCTGACAAGTGTATTAGGTGTGTTGGGGACACAAGAGACTTCTTGTATCGTAATTGCAGGGTTGCTTGAGAGGGATATCTTTGACCTCTACCTCCCTGAGTTCGATAAACCTTGGGTGATTCACTTAAGGGAAACTTGCTGTTGTTCTACAAACCTCTGCTCTTGGAGGCCCAACACTGTCTACAGGAATAGAACCGTGCGTAGACATCAAGGCGTAGAACAATTTCATAACTCTCTTAGATGTTCACTAAAACTCATAATTCAAATATTTCCACCATGATCCAATCATAGATATTTGACTTTTCTATTACGATGATTTCTACTTCATGCTGAAACTTATTTGAATCCATTCAAATGTTTCAAACTTCTTCCTTATCGAATAAATATATCCACATATATATACTCAATTCATTGTTGGAAGTTTTCATGAAGTAGAAGAATCTCCCGCACACAACTATGCCCAGTGAACCACATACATCATCATGTATGTTTCCACTAAGTTAGTTGCCCGTTCAACTCTTGGCCTATGAACGGTATTTCAGTCATTCTCTTTAGAAGAGATTTGTGATACGTCCCAAACGTATCTATAATTTCTTATGTTCCATGCTACTTTTATGATGATACTCACATGTTTTATACACATTATATGTCATTATTATGCATTTTCCGGCACTAACCTATTGACGAGATGCCGAAGAGCCGCTTGTTTTCTGTTGTTTTTGGTTTCAGAAATCCTAGTAAGGAAATATTCTCGGAATTGGACGAAATCAACGCCCAGGGTCCTATTTTTCCACGAAGCTTCCAGAAGTCCGAAGAGGAAACGAAGTGGGGCCACGAGGCGACGCCACACTAGGGCGGCGCGGCCCAGGACCTGGCCGCGCGGCCCTGTTGTGTGGGCCCCTCGTGACGCCCCCTGACCTGCCCTTCCGCCTACTTAAAGCCTTCATCACGAAACCCCCAGTACCGAGAGCCACGATACGGAAAACCTTCCAGAGACGCCGCCGCCGCCAATCCCATCTCGGGGGATTCAGGAGATCGCCTCCGGCACCCTGCCGGAGAGGGGAATCATCTCCCGGAGGTCTCTTCATCGCCATGATCGCCTCCGGATCAATGTGTGAGTAGTCCACCCCTGGACTATGGGTCCATAGCAGTAGCTAGATGGTTGTCTTCTCCTCATTGTGCTATCATGTTAGATCTTTTGAGCTGCCTATCATGATCAAGATCATCTATCTGTAATGCTACATGTTGTGTTTGTTGGGATCCGATGAATATTGAATACTATGTCAAGTTGATTATCAATCTATCATATATGTTATTTATGTTCTTGCATGCTCTCCGTTGCTAGTAGAGGCTCTGGCCAAGTTGATACTTGTGACTCCAAGAGGGAGTATTTATGCTCGATAGTGGGTTCATGCCTCCATTAAATCTGGGACAAAGGATGAAAGTTCTAAGGTTGTGGATGTGCTATTGCCACTAGGGATAAAACATCGATGCTTTGTCTAAGTATATTTGTGTTGATTACATTACGCACCATACTTAATGCAATTGTCTGTTGCTTGCAACTTAATACCGGAAGGGGTTCGGATGATAACCTGAAAGTGGACTTTTTAGGCATAGATGCATGCTGGATAGCGGTCTATGTACTTTGTCGTAATGCCCTGATTAAATCTCATAGTACTCATCATGATATATGTATGTGCATTGTTATGCCTTCTTTATTTGTCAATTGCCCAACTGTAATTTGTTCACCCAACATCTGTTTATCTTATGGGAGAGACACCACTAGTGAACTGTGGATCCCGGTCCTATTCTTTACATCTGAAATACAATCTACTGCAATTGTTCTTTACTGTTCTTCGCAAACAAACATCATCATCCACACTATACATCTAATCCTTTGTTTACAGCAAGCCGGTGAGATTGACAACCTCACTGTTACGTTGGGGCAAAGTACTTTGATTGTGTTGTGCAGGTTCCACGTTGGCGCCGGAATCCCTGGTGTTGCGCCGCACTACACTCCGCCGCCATCAACCTTCAACGTGCTTCTTGGCTCCTACTGGTTCGATAAACCTTGGTTTCTTTCTGAGGGAAAACTTGCTACTGTACGCATCACACCTTCCTCTTGGGGTTCCCAACGGACGTGTGTTAACTGCACGCATCAAGCATATTTTCTGGCGCCGTTGCCGGGGAGATCAAGACACGCTGCAAGGGGAGTCTTCCACATCCAATCTCTTTACTTTGTTTTTGTCTTGCATTATTTTATTTACTACTTTGTTTGCTGCACTAAAACAAAAACACAAAAAATTAGTTGCTAGCTTTACTTTATTTACTGTCTTGTTCTCCATATCAAAAACACAAAAAATTAGTTACTTGCATTTACTTTATTTAGCTTGCTTTATTTACTACTGTTAAAATGAATACTCCTGAGAACACTAAGTTGTGTGACTTCACTAGTTAGGCTTAATGGAAAACAACAAAAATATTAGATGTCTTTATAGTATTTATCTTGAGTTAGGACATGAGGTGTTTGAAGAGAAAATTAAAAAACCTATGGAACTTTATATGCATGCTAATGGCAATGTTATTAGTATGAATGCTTTGAACACCATCGTTGCTAATGCTATGGAAAATTTTAAGCTTGGGGAGGTCAGTTTTGATGAAAATGATCTTTTTAATCCCCCAAGCATGGAGGAGAAAGTTAATTATGATTACAATATGCCTCCTATATATGATGATTATGGTGATGAGAATAATAATGAAGGCTATCTTATTGAATTTGCTCCCACTACAATTAATAGTAATGATTATGCTTATGTGGAGAGTAATAATTTTATGCATGTAGCTCATGATAAGAATGTTTCATGTGATAGTTATATTGTTGAGTTTGTTCATGATGCTACTGAAAGTTATTATGAGAGAGGGAAACATGGTTATATGCATCTTAATAATATTAAGTTTCCCCTCTTTATGTTGAGAATTTTGAAGTTACTCGTGTTTTATCTTCCTATGCTTGTCACTGTGTTCTTCATGAATTTATTTGTGTACAAGATTCCTATGCATAGGAAGTGGGTTAGGCTTAAATGTGTTTTGAATTTGCTTCTTGATGCTCTCTTTTACTTCAACTCTTATTTCTTGCGCGAGCATCATTAAAATTACTGAGCCCATCTTAATGGCTATAAAGAAAGCACTTCTTGGGAGATAACCCATGTATGTTTTTATTACTGTTTTGTTGAGTTTTGAAAGTTGTTACTACTGTAGCAACCTCTCCTTATCTTTATTTTATTGCATTGTTGTGCCAAGTAAAGTCTTTGATAGTAAAGTCAATACTAGATTTGGATTACTGCGCAGAAACAGATTTCTTGCTGTCACGAATTTGGGTATGGTTCTCTGTAGGTAACTCAGAAAAATCTGCCAATTTACGTGCGTGATCCTCAGATATATACGCAACTTTCATTCAGTTTGGGCATTTTCATCTGAGCAATTCTGGTGCCTCTAAAAAATTCGTCTTTACGGACTGTTATGTTTTGACAGATTCTATCTTTTATTTCGCATTGCCTGTTTTGCTATGTTTGATGGATTTCTTTGTTCCATTAACTTTCAGTAGCTTTGTGCAATGTCCAGAAGTGTTAATAAAGATTATGTCACCTCTGAATATATGAATTATGCACTGACCCTTAATGAGTTTGTTTTGAGTTTGGTGTGGAGGAAGTTTTCAAGGGTCAAGAGAGGAGGATGATACAATATGATTAAGAAGAGTGAAAAGTCAAAGCTTGGGGATGCCCCCGTGGTTCATCCCTGCATATTTTAAGAAGACTCAAGCGTCTAAGCTTGGGGATGCCCAAGGTATCCCTTCTTCATCGACAACTTATCAGGTCACCTCTAGTGAAACTATATTTTTATTCCGTCACATCTTATGTGCTTTACTTGGAGCGTCTGTTTGTTTTTGTTTTTGTTTTTGTTTGAATAAAATCGGATCCTAGCATTCTTTGTTTGGGAGAGAGACACGCTCCGCTGTTTCGTATGAACACATGTGTTCTTAGCTTTATCTTTAATGTTCATTTCGAAAGTTGGACTATTTCATTCATTGCTATATTGTTGGAAACGGAAAATTCCGCATGTGGTAAATGGTATAATGTCTTGAATAATGTGATACTTGGCAATTGTTGTGCTCATATAGATCATGTTTAAGCTCTTGCATCATGTACCTTGTACCCATTAATGAAGAATTACGTAGAGCTTGTTAAAATTTGGTTTGCATGACTAGTTTCTCTAGAGTCTAGATATTTTCTGGTTAAGGTGTTTGAACAACAAGGAGACAATGTAAAGTCTTATAATAGTTACAATATGTTCATATGTGAGCTTTGCTGCACCTTTTATACTTGAGTTTGCTTCAAACAACTTTGCTAGCCTAGCCTTGTATTGAGAGGAATTCTTCTCGTGCATCCAAATCCTTGAGCCAAATACTATGCCATTTGTGTCCACCATACCTACCTACCACATGGTATTTCTCTGCCATTCCAAAGTACATTACTTGAGTGCTATCTTTAAACTTCTATTCTTTGCCTTTACAATATATAACTCATGGGAAAATAGCCTTAAAAACTATTGTGGTGAAGAATATTTACTTATGTGTCTTATTTCTAAATAAGTTGCTTGTTGAGCGGTAACCATGTTTCTGGGGACGCCATCAACTCTTTTACCCTTTGTTGAATATCATGTGAGTTGCTATGCATGTTCGTCTTGTCTGAAGTAAGGGAGATTTTCATGATCAAATGGTTTGAGTATGCATAATGTTAGAGAAGAACATTGGGCCGCTAACTAAAGCCATGAATCATGGTGGAAGTTTCAGTTTGGACACAAAACCTCAATCTCTTATGAGAACATTAACTGTTGTTGAATGCTTATGCATTAAAGAGGAGTCCATTATCTGTTGTCTATGTTGTCCCGGTATGGATGTCTAAGTTGAGAATAATCAAAAGCGAGAAATCCAATGCGAGCTTTCTCCTTAGACCTTTGTACAGGCGGCATAGAGGTACCCCTTTGTGACACTTGGTTGAAACATATGCTATGCAATGATAATCCGTGTTAATCCAAGCTAATTAGGACAAGGTGCGAGCACTATTAGTATACTATGCATGAGGCTTGCAACTTATAGGATATCTTATACATAACACATATGCTTTATTACTACCGTTGACAAAATTGTTTCTATGTTTTCAAAATGAAAAGCTCTAGAACAAAAATAGTAATCCATGCTTCCCTCTGCGAAGGGCCATTCTTCTACTTTATTGTTCAGTCAGTTTACCTACTTCTTTCTATCTTAGAAGCAAACACTTGTGTAAACTGTGTGCATTGATTCTTACATGTTTACCTATTGCACTTGTTATATTACTTTGTGTTGACAATTATCCATGAGATATACATGTTGAAGTTGAAAGCAACCGCTGAAACTTATATCTTCCTTTGTGTTGCTTCAATACCTTTACTTTGAATTTGTTGCTTTATGAGTAACTCTTATGCAAGTATTATTGATGCTTGTCTTGAAAGTATTATGCATGAAAAGTCTTTGCTATATGATTCATTTGTTTACTCATTATCTTCATCATTGCTTCGAATCGCTGCATTCATCTCATATGCTTTATAATAGTATGATCAAGATTATGATAGCATGTCACTTCAGAAATTATCTTTGTTATCGTTTACCTACTCGAGGGCGAGTAGGAACTAAGCTTGGGGATGCTTGATACGTCCCAAACGTATCTATAATTTCTTATGTTCCATGCTACTTTTATGATGATACTCACATGTTTTATACACATTATATGTCATTATTATGCATTTTCCGGCACTAACCTATTGACGAGATGCCGAAGAGCCAGTTGTTGTTTTCTGCTGTTTTTGGTTTCAGAAATCCTAGTAAGGAAATATTCTCGGAATTGGACGAAATCAACGCCCAGGGTCCTATTTTTCCACGAAGCTTCCAGAAGTCCGAAGAGGAAACGAAGTGGGGCCACGAGGCGACGCCACACTAGGGCGGCGCGGCCCAGGACCTGGCCGCGCGGCCCTGTTGTGTGGGCCCCTCGTGACGCCCCCTGACCTGCCCTTCCGCCTACTTAAAGCCTTCGTCGCGAAACCCCCAGTACCGAGAGCCACGATACGGAAAACCTTCCAGAGACGCCGCCGCCGCCAATCCCATCTCGGGAGATTCAGGAGATCGCCTCCGGCACCCTACCGGAGAGGGGAATCATCTCCCGGAGGTCTCTTCATCGCCATGATCGCCTCCGGATCGATGTGTGAGTAGTCCACCCCTGGACTATGGGTCCATAGTAGTAGCTAGATGGTTGTCTTCTCCTCATTGTGCTATCATGTTAGATCTTGTGAGCTGCCTATCATGATCAAGATCATCTATCTGTAATGCTACATGTTGTGTTTGTTCGGATCCGATGAATATTGAATACTATGTCAAGTTGATTATCAATCTATCATATATGTTATTTATGTTCTTGCATGCTCTCCGTTGCTAGTAGAGGCTCTGGCCAAGTTGATACTTGTGACTCCAAGAGGGAGTATTTATGCTCGATAGTGGGTTCATGCCTCCATTAAATCTGGGACAGTGACAGAAAGTTCTAAGGTTGTGGATGTGTTGTTGCCACTAGGGATAAAACATCGATGCTTTGTCTAAGGATATTTGTGTTGATTACATTACGCACCATACTTAATGCAATTGTCTGTTGCTTGCAACTTAATACCGGAAGGGGTTCGGATGATAACCTGAAAGTGGACTTTTTAGGCATAGATGCATGCTGGATAGCGGTCTATGTACTTTGTCGTAATGCCCTGATTAAATCTCATAGTACTCATCATGATATATGTATGTGCATTGTTATGCCTTCTTTATTTGTCAATTGCCCAACTGTAATTTGTTCACCCAACATCTGTTTATCTTATGGGAGAGACACCACTAGTGAACTGTGGACCCCAGTCCTATTCTTTACATCTGAAATACAATCTACTGCAATTGTTCTTTACTGTTCTTCGCAAACAAACATCATCATCCACACTATACATATAATCATTTGTTTACAGCAAGCCGGTGAGATTGACAACCTCACTGTTACGTTGGGGCAAAGTACTTTGATTGTGTTGTGCAGGTTCCACGTTGGCGCCGGAATCCCTGGTGTTGCGCCGCACTACACTCCGCCGCCATCAACCTTCAACGTGCTTCTTGGCTCCTACTGGTTCGATAAACCTTGGTTTCTTTCTGAGGGAAAACTTGCTACTGTACGCATCACACCTTCCTCTTGGGGTTCCCAACGGACGTGTGTTAACTGCACGCATCAATTTGCAAGCGCCAAACGATTCAAAAATCGAATGACTCCAAAAATCCATTTGCATGGAGTTCCTTCATGCGTTCCTTTCTAACATGACCTAAAAGGCGGTTCCACTAATAAGTGGAATTCACATCATTTGCCTTATGGAATTTTAGCGTCAGTGTTATGCATGTGTGTTTTCACCATTAAGATTTATAATAACTTATCCATCGTATATGGAGTACGGTCATAACCTTTAACAACTCATTATTTTTATGGGATTTCTATTTTCGTGCCCCTGGCTCCTTAGTTGTGCTCAGTTTTCCCCAGCCCCTTAGTTTTTCCTCAGTTTTCCCCAAGACCTTGTCTGAAACCCGCAGAAGGAGCTCGGACGGAAGGAATCCCGTTTAGTTGACATTGGTTGGTGCTGGCAAGTGGGGCCGCTGTTGGTGCCCCGCAGTGGACACGTCTTCACTTATCCAGATCATCGTGGGACCCACAACTTGTCCACGTTAGTGCGCCGGACCCACAGCTTACCCAGGTGACCGTTGCAAAATGGGAGCCCGAGCCAGCCCGTGCCCGTGCCATTGCTTCCCCTTTCTTTCCCCGCGCCCCATTGTTCTTCTTCTCCGCCAGCGGCAGCCCTTCTCCGGCAGGCGGGTGATGTCTAGTTTCTCTTCGACCTCCCGTTCTTCATGGCCGCAGTATGGACCCGTGCCTTTGACAAGATGCCCCGATCGCCCACGCCAGAGCCTCTCGAAGCGGTCCGATCTGTAAGACGGACGAGAACGGCAACCGTGGACGTGAGTTCCTTGCATGCGAGAGCTTGCCATATAGAGAGGGGGATAAGGTTAGATCTCGCTCCAATTTCTCTGTTTTCTCTCGATTTTCTTGCTATTCCCTCGAATTTGGGATTTAGGGTTCCCGTTGTTGTTTTCAGATCCTGAAGAAATGCAGGCATTTCGAGTGGATCGATGTGTACGTTCGGAGGCTTCAATTGCAGGAATCAATTGGCGCTATTGGGGAGCGCAATTTGGGAGGGGGGGGACTTGCTTTAGAGAATGCGGCGGAGAGAGGAGCCGTTCCGATTATGCCTAATGCTCCCAATGTAGGACTGGAGGAAGTGAAGGGAGAACTGAAGAAAATGAACAAGCAGTTAAGGAAGCTGATCGAGTTGAAGAAGCAAGCTAATCTGATGGCTGGTTGTTTTTTCTGTTGTATAATTGCAATCGGATTCTTATCATTGCTCACCAGGCGCTAGAAGTTGTTACAAGGATACCTTGTTACAAATTCATTATTCAGTTACATGTACTTGTAGTTGTTTTCATAGTTAGTGTGTGCATTCACCGAAATTACCAACTATATTGGAATGCTAAAGAAAGTTGATAATTAGGGCTCCCAATAATCTATTCACCGAAATCCGCAAATATGTATGCCTCATGTTTATACAAAAATTATACCACTTTTGGGCCGTTTCAAATTACTAAAACTATATGCCAAAACTATATCCCCTAAAAGAAAAAGGAAAGCGAAAGATAGTTGATAATTGTTAGAGGGGTGACAATAATGCATTCACCGAAATCCGCAAATATGTATGCCTCATGTTTATACCGAAATTATACCACTTTTGGGCCATTTCAAATTACCGAAACTATATGCCAAAACTATATCCCCTAAAAGAAAAAGGAAAGCGAAAGATAGTTGATAATTGTTAGAGGGGTGACTGATACGTCTCCGACGTATCGATAATTTCTTATGTTCCATGCCACATTATTGATGTTATCTACATGTTTTATGCACACTTTATGTCATATTCGTGCATTTTCTGGAACTAACCTATTAACAAGATGCCGAAGTGCCAGTTGCTGTTTTCTGCTGTTTTTGGTTTCAGAAATCCTAGTAAGGAAATATTCTCGGAATTGGACGAAATCAAAGCCCAGGGGCCTATTTTCTCACGAAGCTTCCAGAAGTCCGAAGGAGAGACGAAGAGGGGCCACGGAGGGGCCACACCCTAGGGCGGCGCGGCCCCCCTTGGCCGCGCGGCCCCGTGGTGTGGGGCCCCCGTGCCGCCTCTTGACCTGCCCTTTCGCCTATAAAAAGTCTCCGTGACGAAAACCCCAGTACCGAGAACCACGATACGGAAAACCTTCCAGAGACGCCGCCGCCGCCGATCCCATCTCGGGGGATCCAGGAGATCGCCTCCGGCACCCTGCCGGAGAGGGGAATCATCTCCCGGAGGACTCTACGCCACCATGGTCGCCTCCGGTGTGATGTGTGAGTAGTCTACCCCTGGACTATGGGTCCATAGCAGTAGCTAGATGGTTGTCTTCTCCCCATTGTGCTATCATTGTCGGATCTTGTGAGCTGCCTAACATGATCAAGATCATCTATCTGTAATTCTATATGTTGCGTTTGTTGGGATCCGATGAATAGAGAATACTTGTTATGTTGATTATCAAAGTTATGCTATGTGTTGTTTATGATCTTGCATGCTCTCCGTTACTAGTAGATGCTCGGCCAAGTAGATGCTTGTAACTCCAAGAGGGAGTACTTATGCTCGATAGTGGGTTCATGCCTCGCATTGACACCGGGACAAGTGATGAAAGTTCTAAGGTTGTGTTGTGCTGTTGCCACTAGGGATAAAACATTAGTGCTATGTTCAAGGATGTAGTCACTAGTTACATTACGCACCATACTTAATGCAATTGTCTCGTTGTTAGCAACTTAATACCGGAGGGGTTCGGATGATAACCTGAAGGTGGACTTTTTAGGCATAGATGCGGTTGGATGGCGGTCTATGTACTTTGTCGTAATGCCCAATTAAATCTCACTATACTCATCATGATATGTATGTGCATGGTCATGCTCTCTTTATTTGTCAATTGCCCAACTGTAATTTGTTCACCCAACATGCTGTTCGTCTTATGGGAGAGACACCTCTAGTGAACCTGTGGACCCCGGTCCAATTCTCTTTATCGAAATACAATCTACGCAATACTTGTTCTACTGTTTTCTGCAAACAATCATCTTCCACACAATACGGTTAATCCTTTGTTACAGCAAGCCGGTGAGATTGACAACCTCACTGCTTTCGTTGGGGCAAAGTACTTTGGTTGTGTTGTGCAGGTTCCACGTTGGCGCCGGAATCTCTCGGTGTTGCGCCGCACTACATCCCGCCGCCATCAACCTTCAACGTGCTTCTTGGCTCCTCCTGGTTCGATAAACCTTGGTTTCTTTCTGAGGGAAAACTTGCTGCTGTGCGCATCATACCTTCCTCTTGGGGTTGCCCAACGAACGTGTGAAATACACGCCATCAAGCATATTTTCTGGCGCCGTTGCCGGGGAGATCAAGACACGCTGCAAGGGGAGTCTCCACTTCTCAATCTCTTTACTTTGTTTTTGTCTTGCTTAGTTTTATTTACTACTTTGTTTGCTGCACTAAATCAAAATACAAAAATTAGTTGCTAGTTTTACTTTACTTGCTATCTTGTTTGCTATATCAAAAACACAAAAAAATTAGTTTACTTGCATTTACTTTATCTAGTTTGCTTTATTTACTGTTGCTAAAATGGCCAACGCTGAAAACACTAAGTTGTGTGACTTCACAACCACAAATAATAATGATTTCTTATGCACACCTATTGCTCCACCTGCTACTACAGCAGAATTCTTTGAAATTAAACCTGCTTTACTGAATCTTGTTATGCGAGAGCAATTTTCTGGTGTTAGTTCTGATGATGCTGCTGCCCATCTTAATAATTTTGTTGAACTATGTGAAATGCAAAAATATAAAGATGTAGATGGTGATATTATTAAACTAAAATTGTTCCCTTTCTCATTAAGAGGAAGAGCTAAAGATTGGTTGCTATCTCTGCCTAAGAATAGTATCGATTCATGGACTAAATGCAAGGATGCTTTTATTGGTAGATATTATCCCCCTGCTAAAATTATATCTTTGAGGAGTAGCATAATGAATTTTAAACAATTAGATACTGAACATGTTGCTCAAGCTTGGGAAAGAATGAAATCTCTGGTTAAAAATTGCCCAACCCATGGACTGACTACTTGGATGATCATCCAAACCTTCTATGCAGGACTAAATTTTTCTTCACGGAATTTATTGGATTCAGCTGCTGGAGGTACCTTTATGTCCATCACTCTTGGTGAAGCAACAAAGCTTCTTGATAATATGATGATCAACTACTCTGAATGGCACACGGAAAGAGCTCCACAAGGTAAGAAGGTAAATTCTGTCGAAGAAACCTCTTCCTTGAGTGATAAGATTGATGCTATTATGTCTATGCTTGTGAATGGTAGGCCTAATGTTAATTCTAATAATGTTCCGTTAGCGTCATTAGTTGATCAAAAAGAATATGTTGATGTGAATTTCATTAAAAATAACAATCACAATGATTCCGTGCCATACCCTGCTAATGGTAATTCTTATGGTAGATATGCTTCATCTAATGAAGAAAAGATGCTAGAAATTGAAAGATCCACTAAGAGCTTTATGCAATCACAACATGAGCAAAATAAACTATTTACTAAAACTATGAATGAGCAATCTACCTTGTTGAAGAATATAGGGAATCAACTTGAAAATTTGAATAGGGAGATTTCGGGGTTGCAAACTAAACTTGCTAATGCTGAAACCCGAATCTCATATATGTCTGCATCACAATCTTCTTTAATTAATAAAATGGCTGCTAAACTTGAGGATTTAGATGATAAAATTACTACTACAGCAAATGCCATTCAAGTTAGAATTAATGAGAATATAAGATTAATGGCTGAACTGCGTGCTAGGTGGGATAGAGAAGAAAATGAAAAACTAGCTAAAGAGAAGAATATAGCTAAAGTTTGGACTATTACCACCACTAGTAATGCTAATGCTACACATGTTGCTGCACCTCCTACTCATACTAATAAAAGAATTGGTGTTAGCAATGTTTCCACTTCTAATGCAAAGCACCTAAAAACTGCCTCGAAATCGCTAAAACCGCTGAAATCGCTGTGATAAAGCTGCTGAAATTTTTTCCAACATTGGGGATGATGATCCCATTGCTTTAGATTATAATGGTTTGAATTTTGATGATTGCCACATCTCTGAAGTTATAAAGTTCTTGCAAAAACTTGCTAAAAGTCCTAATGCTAGTGCTATAAATTTGGCTTTCACGCATCATATTACAAATGCTCTCATAAAAGCTAGAGAAGAGAAACTAGAGCGTGAAGCCTCTATTCCTAAAAAGTTAGAGGATGGTTGGGAGCCCATCATTAAGATGAAGATTAAAGATTTTGATTGTAATGCTTTATGTGATCTTGGTGCAAGTATCTCTGTTATGCCTAAGAAAATTTATAATATGCTTGACTTGCCACCGCTGAAAAATTGTTATTTGGATGTTAATCTTGCTGATCATTCTACAAAGAAACCTTTGGGTAAAGTTGATAATGTTCGCATTACCATTAACAATAACCTGGTTCCCGTTGATTTTGTTGTCTTGGATATTGATTGCAATGCATCTTGTCCCATTATATTGGGAAGACCTTTTCTTCGAACTGTTGGTGCTATCATTGATATGAAGGAAGGTAATATAAAATATCAATTTCCTCTCAAGAAAGGTATGGAACACTTCCCTAGAAAGAGAATGAAGGTACCTTTTGATTCTATTATGAGAACAAATTATGATGTTGACACTTCATCTCTTGATAATACTTGATACACACTTTCTGCGCCTAGCTGAAAGGCGTTAAAGAAAAGCGCTTATGGGAGACAACCCACGTTTTTACCTACAGTATTTTGTTTTTATTTTGTGTCTTGGAAGTTGTTTACTACTGTAGCAACCTCTCCTTATCTTAGTTTTGTGTTTTGTTGTGCCAAGTTAAGCCGTTGATAGAAAAGTAAGTACTAGATTTGGATTACTGCACAGTTCCAGATTTCTTTGCTGTCACGAATCTGGGTCCACCTCCCTGTAGGTAACTCAGAAAATTAAGCCAATTTACGTGCATGATCCTCAGATATGTACGCAACTTTCATTCAATTTGAGCATTTTCATTTGAGCAAGTCTGGTGCCATTTTAAAATTCGTCAATACGAACTGTTCTGTTTTGACAGATTCTGCCTTTTATTTCACATTGCCTCTTTCGCTATGTTGGATGAATTTCTTTGATCCACTAATGTCCAGTAGCATTATGCAATGTCCAGAAGTGTTAAGAATGATTGTGTCACCTCTGAATATGTCAATTTATAATGTGCACTAACCCTCTAATGAGTTGTTTCGAGTTTGGTGTGGAGGAAGTTTTCAAGGATCAAGAGAGGAGTATGATGCAACATGATCAAGGAGAGTGAAAGCTCTAAGCTTGGGGATGCACCCGGTGGTTCACCCCTGCATATATCAAGAAGACTCAAGCGTCTAAGCTTGGGGATGCCCAAGGCATCCCCTTCTTCATCGACAACATTATCAGGTTCCTCCCTGAAACTATATTTTTATTCCATCACATCTTATGTGCTTTTTCTTGGAGCGTCGGTTTGTTTTTGTTTTTTGTTTTGTTTGAATAAAATGGATCCTAGCATTCACTTTATGGGAGAGAGACACGCTCCGCTGTAGCATATGGACAAGTATGTCCTTGGTTTCTACTCATAGTATTCATGGCGAAGTTTCTCCTTCGTTAAATTGTTATATGGTTGGAATTGGAAAATGATACATGTAGTAATTGCTATTAATGTCTTGGGTAATGTGATACTTGGCAATTGTTGTGCTCATGATTAAGCTCTTGCATCATATACTTTGCACCCATTAATGAAGAAATACATAGAGCATGCTAAAATTTGGTTTGCATATTTGGTTTCTCTATGGTCTAGAGAATTTCCAAAGTATTGAGTTTGAACAACAAGGAAGACGGTGTAGAGTCTTATAATGTTTTCAATATGTCTTTTATGTGAGTTTTGCTGCACCGGTTCATCCTTGTGTTTGTTTCAAATAAGCCTTGCTAGCCTAAACCTTGTATCGAGAGGGAATACTTCTCATGCATCCAAAATACTTGAGCCAACCACTATGCCATTTGTGTCCACCATACCTACCTATACTACATGGTATTTTTCCGCCATTCCAAAGTAAATTGCTTGAGTGCTACCTTTAAAATTCCATCATTCACCTTTGCAATATATAGCTCATGGGACAAATAGCTTAAAAACTATTGTGGTATTGAATATGTAATTATGCACTTTATCTCTTATTAAGTTGCTTGTTGTGCGATAACCATGTTCACTGGGGACGCCATCAACGAATCACTGTTGAATTTAATGTGAGGTGCTATGCATGTCCGAATGGTCTCAAGTAAGAGAGATCTACCACCATATGGTTAAGCATGCATATGTTAGAGAAGAACATTGGGCCGCTAACTAAAGCCATGATCCATGGTGGAAGTTTCAGTTTTGGACATATATCCTCAAATCTCAAATGAGAAAATTATTAATTGTTGTTACATGCTTATGCATAAAAGAGGAGTCCATTATCTCGTTGTCTATGTTGTCCCGGTATGGATGTCTAAGTTGAAGAATAATCAATAGCGAGAAATCCAATGCGAGCTTTCTCCTTAGACCTTTGTACAAAGTGCATAGAGGTACCCCTTTGTGACACTTGGTTAAAACAATGCATTGTGATGATCCGGTAGTCCAAGCTAATTAGGACAAGGTGCGGGCACTATTAGTACACTATGCATGAGGCTTGCAACTTATAAGATATAATTTACATGATGCATATGCTTTATTACTACCGTTGACAAAATTGTTTCATGTTTTCAAAATCAAAGCTCTAGCACAAATATAGCAATCGATGCTTTTCCTCTATGGAGGACCATTCTTTTACTTTCAATGTTGAGTCAGTTCACCTATTTCTCTCCACCTCAAGAAGCAAACACTTGTGTGAACTATGCATTGATTCCTACATACTTGCTTATTGCACTTATTATATTACTCTATGTTGACAATATCCATGAGATATACATGTTACAAGTTGAAAGCAACCGCTGAAACTTAATCTTCTTTTGTGTTGCTTCAATGCCTTTACTTTGAATTATTGCTTTATGAGTTAACTCTTATGCAAGACTTATTGATGCTTGTCTTGAAGTGCTATTCATGAAAAGTCTTTGCTTTATGATTCACTTGTTTACTCATGTCATATACATTGTTTTGATCGCTGCATTCACTACATATGCTTTACAAATAGTATGATCAAGATTATGATGGCATGTCACTCCGTAAATTATCTCGTGTTATCATTTTACCTGCTCGGGACGAGCAGAACTAAGCTTGGGGATGCTGATACGTCTCCGACGTATCGATAATTTCTTATGTTCCATGCCACATTATTGATGTTATCTACATGTTTTATGCACACTTTATGTCATATTCGTGCATTTTCTCGGAACTAACCTATTAACAAGATGCCGAAGTGCCGCTTGCTGTTTTCTGCTGTTTTTGGTTTCAGAAATCCTAGTAAGGAAATATTCTCGAATTGGACGAAATCAAAGCCCAGGGGCCTATTTTCTCACGAAGCTTCTAAGTCCGAAGGAGAGACGAAGAGGGGCCACGGAGGGCCACACCCTAGGGCGGCGCGGCCCCCCTTGGCCGCGCGGCCCCGTGGTGTGGGGCCCCGTGCCGCCTCTTGACCTGCCCTTTCGCCTATAAAAAGTCTCCGTGACGAAAACCCCGCATCGAGAACCACGATACGGAAAACCTTCCAGAGACGCCGCCGCCGCCGATCCCATCTCGGGGATCCAGAGATCGCTCTCCGCACCCTGCCGGAGAGGGGAATCATCTCCCGGGAGGACTCTACGCCGCCATGGTCGCCTCCGGTGTGATGTGTGAGTAGTCTACCCCCGGACTATGGGTCCATAGCAGTAGCTAGATGGTTGTCTTCTCCCCATTGTGCTATCATTGTCGGATCTTGTGAGCTGCCTAACATGATCAAGATCATCTATCTGTAATTCTATATGTTGCGTTTGTTGGGATCCGATGAATAGAGAATACTTGTTATGTTGATTATCAAAGTTATGCTATGTGTTGTTTATGATCTTGCATGCTCTCCGTTACTAGTAGATGCTCTGGCCAAGTAGATGCTTGTAACTCCAAGAGGGAGTACTTATGCTCGATAGTGGGTTCATGCCTGCATTGACACCGGGACAAAGGATGTAAAGTTCTAAGGTTGTGTTGTCTTTGTTGCCACTAGGGATAAAACATTAGTGCTATGTTCAAGGATGTAGTCACTAGTTACATTACGCACCATACTTAATGCAATTGTCTGTTGTTAGCAACTTAATACTGGAGGGGGTTCGGATGATAACCTGAAGGTGGACTTTTTAGGCATAGATGCAGTTGGATGGCGGTCTATGTACTTTGTCGTAATGCCCAATTAAATCTCACTATACTCATCATGATATGTATGTGCATGGTCATGCTCTCTTTATTTGTCAATTGCCCAACTGTAATTTGTTCACCCAACATGCTGTTCGTCTTATGGGAGAGACACCTCTAGTGAACTGTGGACCCCGGTCCAATTCTCTTTACTGAAATACACCCATCGCAATACTTGTTCTACTGTTTTCCGCAAACAATCATCTTCCACACAATACGGTTAATCCTTTGTTACAGCAAGCCGGTGAGATTGACAACCTCATCAAGCTTCGTTGGGGCAAAGTACTTTGGTTGTGTTGTGCAGGTTCCACGTTGGCGCCGGAATCTCTGGTGTTGCGCCGCACTACATCCCGCCGCCATCAACCTTCAACGTGCTTCTTGGCTCCTCCTGGTTCGATAAACCTTGGTTTCTTTCTGAGGGAAAACTTGCTGCTGTGCGCATCATACCTTCCTCTTGGGGTTGCCCAACGAACGTGTGAAATACACGCCATCAGTGACAATAATGCATTCACCGAAATCCGCAAATATGTATGCCTCATGTTTATACCGAAATTATACCACTTTTGGGCCGTTTCAAATTACCGAAACTATATGCCAAAACTATATCCCCTAAAAGAAAAAGGAAACCGAAAGATGGTTGATAATTGTTAGAGGGGTGACAATAATGCATTCACCGAAATCCGCAAATATGTATGCCTCATGTTTATACCAAAATTATACCACTTTTGGGCCGTTTCAAATTACTAAAACTATATGCCAAAACTATATCCCCTAAAATAAAAAGGAAAGCGAAAGATAGTTGATAATTGTTAGAGGGGTGACAATAATGCATCCACCGACAGAGAGAGAGAGGGGTGGCCACGAAGAGAGAGAGAGAGAGGGGTGGCCACGAAGAGATGGGGAGGGGTATACTGCCCATTAGATCAGTTGATCAACGGTTCGTGGAGTCGATCCGTGTGACAACGGCTCAACCAATCAGGATAAGTTTGGGCTTCTGAGAGCATTTGTGACAGAACTTGAGGGCAAAACTGAGTAGTACTAACAATCCAAGGGCACATAAATAGTAAATAGACTAAGGGATTCAAATAAAAAGAATTACAAAATGAAAAATACGTGTTTTGTACAATATAATTCATATTGGGCTACATCAAATTATTTGCAATTCAAATATACATGAGTGTGACAATTATGGCATCATTTAGACAAACTATGTTTTTGGGGAAGATGTTTTGCAAAGGGGTTTGAGTGGAAAACCATTCATCTTCATAGCTACACTAGTGATTCTGAGAAGTGGCAATTTGTGGTAAAACTTGATTTATATATGTTTGTTAAGGTTTTCTTGGTGGCAGGTTGCCTAGGAAGACTCCATGAGTAGGTGCCACTATGTTTTTATTTTCTTGAATTTTTTTGCGCATGAAATGACTCAATTAGATATGTTAATCTCATTTGTTGACTCTCTGTTGACTAGCTACTTGAGGGTAAAACTGAGTATATTGCACTTGCCAGTCTAAGTACTCGAGGGGAAAACTGAGTACAGATAAAATTTCTGTATAAGGCCCGAGGTTATAACGGAATACACCAAACGTCCCAGGGTTAGACTCGTGTCGCGGTGCACGCTGCAGCCGTGCATAGCGGACGCGTGTTGCGGTACACGCCACCTTCGTCTTTATAGAGCCCTTTTTCTCTCCCTCGACGCACTTTCTCACTGCATCCGCCTCTCCTGTCCCATCATCTTCTCCACAACCGAAGAAAAAACCCCGAAGAAAACCGCCGGCGATGGAGAAGAATGAGATGCCCATTGTCGGCGCATCAGCCGCCGGCGCATCGGCCGCTGCCCCCGTCCAGGCCCCTGTCGCTGCTTCCAACGTAGCAGCCGGCGCATCAGCCGCCAGCGCATCGGCCGCCGCCACTGTCCAGGCCCCCGTCGCTTGGGACCCGTACGAACCAGCGCCGTACGTCGCGCCGGAGAACCCCTACGACACCAGCATCGTCGACGACGAGCCGGAGGTAACCCTTTGCTCCCTTGTTCTTATCCCATTTCAATCCTTTTGTGTTAGATCTAGCATTATTAGGGTTCGTCTATTCCTAGTTCAATCCATTTGTGTTAGATCTAGCGTTATTAGGGTACGTCTGTTCCCTAGTTCAATCAATTTGTGATTTGCTTTTGTTTAAGATTTGTGCCGATGATGATGAATATTTGGGCACAAATTGATTCAGGGTTTGGTCAGTAAACAATTGGTGCGTACAAATTTGTTGTGCATGATCTTTGGTTTACTGACTCAAATCCTGGATATAAGTGTGTCCAATGTAACTGAGGCTACCTCTTTTTTTCGAGCCCATATTATCATGCATGATCTTTGTTCACTCTCTGTTCCATCATCGTTGCAATTGACTCCGTGTTTTTTGCACGATCTTTGGTGCTACGTGACAGGTGCAGAGCAGCGACGTCGACAGCGACGATGAGTCCTTCCACACCAAGACTCGTCACGTCCTCAGGAGGCTGCAGTCCGGCCATTACGATGGCCACTTTGCTCGAGGCATTTACAAGTGCCCCTTCTGCAACAGGAAGCTCCGCGCCACCGACTTCAACTGCCTGGTGAACCATGCTGAATCCATTGGCAGATGCGGCGCTAGAGTTGGAACGACGGTGAACGTGCATGCGTTCATGGCCAAACACAAAGCACTTGGGATTCACCTGCGCAACCTCCAGGCGAGTCACAGGCGCAACCTGGAGGCGTTGAACATGCCTACTGCACTCTCTGTATGTGACTGCTCTATCTGTAGAGCAGCTTAAATTCATGTAAAATGTAGCTTATGTTGTAGGGTTCTATCGGTACTACTGTTGGATCTGTCATGAACATATCTATGCTATGTTGGCTGCTGTATGCAGCTTATCCTATATTTTTTCTGGATTTGTGCCCTAGATTTCCTACCTGATTGGGTAAAAACGAAGGCATAAAGAAATGAATGTCGTTAAAAAACAGAAGGAGAAGCTGCTCTAGATTTGCTACCAATTTGAGCTATCAAATATGAATGAGATCGAGCGAGAGAGAGGAAAAAGGTACATTGAAAATTGCTAATCTGGGCGAAAGAGACAGAAACCACTCGTGCCCATGTCCCGGACCCACACGGCTCCACACGCTATGGCCCCACACGCTACGGCCACACACGCTACGGCCACACAAACATGGTCTTGTCCTGTCCCACGCGGTTCCTTCCTACCAGCCCCACACGACGCGGCCCCACAAACGACACGACCCCACTCGTCAGCACGGAACGGTCAACTTAACGGAATCCTGCCGTCCGAGCTGCTTCTGCTCCTTCTGCGGGTTTCAGACAAGGTCTTGGGGAAAACTGAGGAAAAACTAAGGAGCTGGGGAAAACTGAGCACAACTAAGGACCCGACGGCACAGAAATAGAAATCCCTATTTTTATTTGACCAGAACAAAACAACAATTATGAAGCTCTTTATTATAAATCTGAAGGGCTAGATAGAATGAACGACGAACATAATAACACTTTATTTTTGTTCCAGACGTGCATTCCTATCATATGCCTTGTCAGTCACTTAGGCCATTGTATTCTTGTATTGCGTTGTTTTGTATGACACTTCATACCAACCAATATGGTACAAATACCCAAGAAGTGTGACCAAACTAGGAATACATTCATAACATGTATATCATCTATATACACCTGAGCTAGACTTTCTAGTCTTTTCTTTCTTTCTGCCAAAAAATCTTTTGTAGTCTCTCTTTTAGCTTTCCTCATTATTCAGAAAAACACTTCAACATCAATAACTCCTAGGTTTGTTGGTCAAATACCAATAACCTTGAGGTTCTTACTTTGAAGTTGATCATCATATAACAAATGTTCCAGATTTCACTATTAGTAACCTTTTAATGTGATGAATAATTTCACTTGTATCCATCAAATCATGACGTCTTTCTGAGACCATGTCTGTACATGCTAGGCTCGTAAAGTTTAACCTCACTATTCGCTTGTGCAAATCTGGCTTGCACCTGTTGTATGCACACGTAGAATCTATAACACCTGATCATCACGTGATGCTTCGAAACGACGAGTCTTAGCAACGGTGCATACTAAGGACGATCACTTCATGGATATGCGAATATCGTTAGTGCCCAACTAGTTGGAGGATTGGGACGCCTAGCGTCTTCAACCTTCGTACATTCCCATAAAACTTATGAGTTTATGTAGTCTCACCTGATTATATTCTATCATCTTGTAACAAGGTCTTAGATATCACATATATCTCATACCTTGCTTATTTCTGAAAACAAAATTTCCAGCTCCTTACTTTTCAAACGGATTTGAACTTCAAGTTTCACGGAGACAAGATGATTTTAGGTACTAATTGAAACCATTCCTCCTTGAATCAGCAATGTGAGGTTTACTAAAAGTTTGCAATAGGAATTAATCATTTCTTGATTCTTTAACAATACGGTATCAGTCCGTAAAGTTACTTGTCAGACTTAACAGTATTTCTATCTCAATTACAAGACTAGCGCATGGTAGATAACGGATGCCAATTCTACAAATTTAATTCAACATACTATTCAGACTATGCTCATGATAATTAGTTCATGTTTTAATCTAATTACTAATGAACTCCCACTTAATACAACATCCCTCATAGTTGTTTAGTGGCACACGATCCATATCTACGACACCAAAACCGATCATCACGTGAGATGATGTAGCTTCAATGGTGAACATCAACATGTTGATCATATCATCCATATGACTCGTGTTCAACCTTTCGGTTTCCTGTGTTCCGAGGCCATGTCTGTACATGCTAGGCTCGTCAAGCAAACCCAAGTATTTCGCGTGTGCAACATGGCTTACACCCGTTGTATGTGAACGTAGAATCTATCACATCCGATCATCACGAGATGCTTCAAAACGACGAACTATAGCAGCGGTGCATACGAGGGGAGAACACTTTATTATCTTGATATTAATGTGAGGGATCATCTTATAATGCTACCGTCGCGATCTAAGCAAGATAAGATGCATAAAGGATTAACATCACATGCAGTTCATAATATGTGATATGATATGACCTTTCTTCTTGTGCTTTTGATCTCCATCTCCAAAGCACACGAGCATGATCTCCATCATCACCAGCATTGCACCAAGGTCCATGGCGCCGCTTCATGCTTGTCCATCACTTACAGCTACTATAACAACTACTTGAAATGAAGTTATTACATGATGAATAGACATGCAGGTCTTAACAAATTTAAAGACAACCATTAGGCTCCTGCCGGTTGCCATAATACAATAATGAACATCTCATACATCAAATATAATCATCATCATCACATCATGGCCATATCACATCACCAAACCCTGCAAAAACAAGTTAGACGTCTCTAATTTGGTTTGCATATTTTACGTGGTTTAGGGTTTTCGAGTAAGATCCAATCTACCTACGAACATGAACCACAACGGTGATACTAGTGTTGTCAATAGAAAGAGTAGATTGAATCTTCACTATGGTGGGAGAGACACACACCCGCAAAGCCACTTATGCAATACAAGTTGCATGTCAAGCGTGGAGCAAGTCTCATGAGACACGGTCATGTAAAGTTAGCCCGGGCCGCTTCATCCCACCATCCCGCAACATGCAAAGTACACTAACCAAAAACAACAAGAGCATCAACGCCCACAAAACCATTGTGTTCTACTCATGCAACAGATCTATGCATGGACACGGCTCTGATACCACCGATGGGTTCGTTGCATAGAAAACAAAAAAAATTCTACCGTGAACAAGAACAAAACCAAGATCTAATCTAGGAAAAGCCAAGATCCAATCTATGAAGATCGAAGCAACGAGATTTATGTGAGACTAACCCTCGAAGATTTCCAAAGCCTATGAGATTAGATCTCGTTGTTGATGTAGTCGATCATCCTGTGCTGCAATCCGGCAACACTTCCGTACTCGGTCGTGCGTACGGTGTCGATGAAGCCCGTCCTCTCCCCGTTCCAGCGGGCAGCGGAGGTGTGGTAGATCCCCTCGGAATCCCAGCAGCACGACGGCGTGGTGGTGGTGGTGGAGGAGAAAAGCTGCAGGGCTTCGCCAAGCCGGTACACCACTATGGAGGAGAGAGGGGGCGGCCAGAGCTAGGTCTGATGGGGTGAACGACCCCCTGCCCCCTCCCCTCTTTATATAGGGGGGAGGTCGGTTTGGGTGCCCCCCCAAAGCCCCAAACCCATCTAGGGCCGGCGGCCAAGAGGGGGGAGGGGATTTCTTCCCCCCCCCCCCCCACCCCAAGTTGATCCCCCCTAGGGTTTTGGGGAAAACCCTAAGGGTGGACGGCCTGGGCCTTGAGGGGCATGTGCCCCTGGCCCATTAGGCTAGGTGCACCCCCTCGGCCCATGCTAGGCCTCCTAGGGTCGTGGGCCCACTGGTGGGACCCCCGAAACCTTCTAGAACCTTCCCGGTCTTTCACCGGAAAAATCCCGAACTTTTCCGAAACCTAGAAATCAACTTCCCTTATATCAATCTTATTCTCCGGACCATTCCAGACCTCCTCGTGATGTCCTGGATCCCATCCGAGACTCCGAACAAACTTCGGTATCCATCTCATATTCCGAATCTACTTATGCGACATCGAACCTTAAGCGCGTCACCCTATGGTTCGTGAACTATGCAGACATGGTCGAGACTCCTCTCCGACCAATAACCAATAGCGGGATCTGGAGATCCATAATGGCTCCCACACATTCAATGATAACTTAGTGATCGATTGAACCATTTACATATGATACGGATTCCCTTTGTCACGCGATACTTTACTTGTCCGAGGTTCGATCATCGGTATCTCCATACCTAGTTCAACCTCGTTACCGACAAGTACTCTTTACTCGTTACCGTGGTATGTCATCTCTTGTGACCTTGTCACATGCTTGCAAGCTAATTAGATGTCATTCCACCGAGAGGGCCCAGAGTATATCTATCCGTCATCGGGATGGACAAATCCCACTCTTGATCCATATTCCTCAACTCATACTTTCCAAATACTAAATCTCACCTTTATAACCACCCATTTACGCAGTGGCATTTGATGTAATCAAAGTACCCTTCCGGTATAAGTGATTTACATGATCTCATGGTCAAAGGATTAGGTTACTATGTATCTTAAAGCTTATAGCAAGTTGAACTTGATGACTTGATCTCATGCTATGCTTACTATGGGTGTGTGTCCATCACATCATTCACCTAATGATATGATCTTGCTATTAATAACATCCAATATTCATGATCAGGAAACCATGATCATCTATTAATCAACAAGCTAGTTAAATGAGAGGCTTACTAGGGACTCTGGTTGTTTACACAACACACATGTATTAATGTTTCCGTTTAATACAATTATAGCATGGGGTGTAAACATTTATCATGAACACTAAGATATAACAATAACCGATTTATTATTGCCTCTCGGGCATATCTCCAACAGCTATAAGCTCTAAGCTATGCCTGGTGATGGTTCTATGCGTGTAAGTTGTGATCCGGCAGATCCTCTCCTGGCCTTTATATAGCAGGCCAGGTCTCGAGAGATCTGTCCGGATTCGACCAAGGTACAAAGAGTCATAGTCTAAGCTTTCCTTGTTTCATTCTCTTCTTTCCTTGTTTGTCAAGTTCTTTCCTTCAGATGAGTCCGCTTCTTCGACTTCAACGTGTAAGCCCACTCCAGATATTCGGCAATCTTCATGGGCTCCTGGTTGGGCCGGTGGAGGTAGCCTAATGTCGGTTACCAGAAGGGTAATGCACACATCAGATCCATTAGATGATGGGATGACATAGTCGATGTGTTGGTCAAGAACTTCCAGGCTACATACAAAAGGCCAGTTGGAATCGAAGAACTGCGATAGTGCCACGAGAAGCCGAAAGAATCGTTTCGCACATACATTGGACGTTTCACTAAACTTCTGAATGCCACCAAAGATTTCTCTATCAATAGGGCAATTGACGCTATTAGCGACGGCATCCGACGGGAATCTTACATCGAGGAGCTCAGCCGGAAGAAGCCGAAAGCTATCACTAGACTTATGGAAATCGCTAACATCTGGGCTGATGGAGAAGATCACGTGCGGAAGCCGCGCCCGCGTAGTGCCGACGAAGAAGATGACCAGATGCATGAGTCGGGTCATCGTCGGTATCGCCGCAAAAAAAGAGGAGACCGTGGATACGAAACCTTCGGTGACACCAACATTGTTGCTGTTAGATACTCCGATCGACGCGATGATCGATACGATAATCAGCGCGATGACAGGCGTGACAATCGTCGGGATGGTAACTGCAGCGGTTCTGGAGGAAATCGAGGCAACTACATGGAAAGACCACCACGGATCCCAGAGTTACCATTCGCCGAGCAGTTACATGCTCCCTGTTATATACACATGTACATCGACCCAAAGGATAACAGAAAAAATCAAGTCATCTGCTCAAGGACTGCCGACAGTTTCTTGATCATCAGAAGTTTTATGAGTCAAATAAGGGGCAGGAGCACCTCCCGAACCCACCACCACCACCTCAGAATCAAGTTCAACAAGTTCAAACACGTGCCTCCAACGAAGCCTTTCCTCCACCTCGAGGGCAGATGAGCACGATTCATAAAACTGGCGTCTCGAGAAGAGAGATGAAAAATCTTACGCAAGAAATTAATCTTGCAAAAGGCACCATGGCTAACATCCTAGAATATATCGATTGGTCTACACAAAGCATCTTGTTCAGCAGAGATGATCACCCGATGTCTATCCCAAGGCCAGGCCATGCAGCTTTGGTAGTCGAAGCTCAAATTAGAGGATACAGTATGAGAAAAGTATTCATGGATGGTGGAAGCGGGTTGAACCTAATATTTGCAAGCACAGTCAAGAATATGTGCATCACCGTCGATATGTTGCAGGAGTCTGATACATGTTTCCATGGCAATGTTCCAACCTTGCCAGCATACCCTCTCGGCAGGATTTCCTTGAATGTAGTCTTTGGGAAACCCGACAATTTCACGAAAGAAAGAATCAAGTTCGAGGTAGTGAATTGGGAATCACAGTACCACACTATCCTCAGAAGGCGAACTTACGCCAAATTTATGGTTGTACCGCACTATGCGTACCTAAAGCTCAAGATGTCAGGCAACAACGAGACCAATATTACGGTTCATGGAAGATTTTCTCGTTCAGACAATTGCGACCGAGAGTTCCAGAAGATTGCCTCTAAGTTTGGGATAAAGCAAAAAGTTAAAACAGTAGACTTACCTCCCGAGAAGTTAGCTCTTCAAGGCAAAGAATGTAAGCTTAAGGAGGTAGACGGTGGCAAGAAGATGAAGAAACAACCAGACGATTTTGTGACGGCATCTGTTAGAGCCTCGGCGGCGGACGATAAAGCCTCAGAAGAAGGCACTAATTCTTTGGCAATAATTTCCAAAGCTTCTACAGAAATTATCGACACTACCCCAGAAGTCATCGGCACTTTAATAGACATCGGCCAAGAGAAGAAGGACCCTCCTCTTACTTAAGAAGACGAGCGGTGGTATACAGCTTTATTTTTCATAGATATTTATTTTCAATAAGGCTTTCTTAAAGTCATAGCAATTTAGCTTTCTTATCATCATAGACTTATTAATAAAAAGTTCAAATTTCGTTTATATGAGCATTCGACTGATTCGGGATACCCGACACATTTTTCAAGAATCTTCGCATAATACCGCGAGCGACGACTTCAGAATATATGAATACAGTAAGCGAACTCAATAAAAAAGATCGGGAGTCGCCTATGCTGGTTATACTCAAAGATTATCATCTAAACCTCAGGGAACATACGAGTGCTGCAATGGATGATAATCAAATGGTCCTCGAAAAATAGAGATAAGAATACACATTGTCCTTCGCCAAAACCTCAGGGAACATGCGAGCGCTGCAAATGGCAAGGATAATATAAATTATGAAAGTCCCATGCTGGTACATCGAACAAGGAGTACTAAGAGCAACGGAGTTGGTAGCGAGCATAGTTTCCTCAATTTACTCGGGGGCTGCCGCTAAACAAAATATACACTTTCGGTTATAGAAAAGTTGCGATTTCTACGAGTTCATTGAACCCGCAACGTGAGCTGATCACTCAAAAATTTGCTGCTGATATTATTTACAAAGCATCATAATACCGATGCCAGAAAGACTAGCGCGTCAAAGCATACAACTTAGTCGATGAATACATCAAATATTGCCACTGGTGTTCGAAGATAATCCTGCGAAGTATTGATGCATTGTCAAAAGTGGCAAACGTGTCGTCTCCGCAAAACATTTTTAAGTTTGATACAAAAGAGGAAACTTAGTATTGGGTAGACAAGTTACATCGTGCACACGAATAAACTTGCGCCCAAATTATCTGATTATTCGGGTACATGGAGTTATCAGAGAGGTGATTTTATCGATTACAATGGAATTACAATAGTATCAAAAGCTACTCATGAGGAACTTCAACTACGTCATCTGCTTCTGAGCTAACCAGCCTCCAATCTGACGACGACAATGGAGGCGGGGTTCTTAACAGCAGGAAAGTACTGGCTTATGTTGCCGTCAGCCTTCAGAATTGCTTCCAAATCTAATGAAGAGTGTTGAGATAGCACAAAGGCAAACGCTGATTCGACTCCCGCAATAAGTTGACTGCGAACCAACTTGTGGACTGATGTCTACGGGTGCTTCTATTCTTGTAGACAGTGTTGGGCCTCCAAGAGCAGAGGTTTGTAGAACAGCAGCAAGTTTCCCTTAAGTGGATCACCCAAGGTTTATCGAACTCAGGGAGGAAGAGGTCAAAGATATCCCTCTCAAGCAATCCTGCAATCACGATACAAGAAGTCTCTTGTGTCCCCAACACACCTAATACACTTGTCAGATGTATAGGTGCACTAGTTCGGCGAAGAGATAGTGAAATACAAGTGGTATGAACGAATATGAGCAGTAGTAACGGCGCCAGAAAAGTGCTTGCTGGCGTGCAGTTGATGGTAGTAATATTGCAGGAAGTAAACATGCAAGAGAACAAAGAACAAGCGGTGTTTGCAGTATTGGAAACAAGGCCTAGGGATCATACTTTCACTAGTGGACACTCTCAACATTGATCACATAAATAAATAAGTTCTCTTCCTTTGTGCTACATATACTCTTGTTTGATAATGAACACCATTCGTTGCGTAGGGCTACTAGAGCACCTCAATGCCGGAGTTAACAAGCTCCACAACATTCGGTATTCATGTTTAAGTAACCTTAGAGGCATAATAGATCTTTGCAATTTAAACCGAATACTAACATAGCATACACACTGTCACCTTTACACTATGAAGGGGGAATAAATCACATCAATACTATCATAGTAATAATTAACTCCATAACCTACAAGAGATTATGATCATAACCTACGCCAAGTACTACACGATGCACACACTGTCACCATTACACCGTGAAGGAGGAATAGACTACTTTAATAACATCACATGAGTAGCACATAGACTAATAGTGATACAAAGCTCATCATATGGATCTCAATCATGCAAAGCAATTCATGAGATCATTGTATTGGGGTACAGAGAGAGAGAGATTAACCACATAGCTACCGGTACAGCCCTTAGCCTCGAGGGAGAACTACTCCCTCCTCATGGGAGACAACAGCGTTGATGAAGATGGTGGTGGTGTCGATGGAGAAGCCTTCCGGGGGCACTTCCCCGTCCCGGCGGCGTGCCGGAACAGAGACTCCTGTCCCCCAGATCTTGGCTTCGCGATGGCGGCGGCTCTGGAAGGTTTCTCGTACCGTGGCTTTTCCGTATCGAAGATTTAGGTCAGGGACCTTTAAATAGGCGAAGAGGCGGAGTCGGAAGGCTAACGAGGCGGTGACACAATAGGGGGCGCGGCCTAGGCCCTGGCCGCGCCGCCCTAGCGTCTGGTGGCCCTGTGGCCCCCCTCTGCTGGCTCTCGGGTGTTCTGGAAGCTTCGTGGAAAAATAGGATGCTGGGCATTGATTTCGTCCGATTCCGAGAATATTTCCTTACTAGGATTTCTGAAACCAAAAACAGCAGAAAACAGGAACTGGCACTTCGGCATCTTGTCAATAGGTTAGTTCCGGAAAATGCATAAAACGATATAAAGTGTGAACAAAACATGTAGGTATTGTCATAAAACAAGCATGGAACATAAGAAATTATAGATACGTTTGAGACGTATCAAGCATCCCCAAGGTTAGTTCCTACTCGCCCTCGAGTAGGTAAACGATAAGAATGGTAATTTCTTAAGTGACATGCTACCAACATAATCTTGATCATACTATTGTAAAGCATATGAGATGAATGCAGCGATTCAAAGCAATGATGAAGACAATGAGTAAACAACTGAATCATATAGCAAAGACTTTTCATGAATAGTACTTTCAAGACAAGCATCAATAAGACTTGCATAAGAGTTAACTCATAAAGCAATAGATTTAAAGTAGAAGGCATTGAAGCAACACAAAGAAAGATTAAGTTTCAGCGGTTGCTTTCAACTTTTAACATGTATATCTCATGGATAGTTGTCAATGCAAAGCAATATAACAAGTGCAATAAGCAAGCATGTAAGAATCAATGCATGGTTAACACAAGTGTTTGCTTCTAAGATAGAGAGAAATGGGTAAACTGACTCAACATAAAAGTAGAAGAATGGCCCTTCGCAGAGGGAAGCATTGATTGCTATATTTGTGCTAGAGCTTTGGTTTTGAAAACAAGAAACAATTTTGTCAACGGTAGTAATAAAGCATATGCATTATGTAAATTATATCCTACAAGTTGCAAGCCTCATGCATAGTATACTAATAGTGCCCGCACCTTGTCCTAATTAGCTCGGATTACCTGGATTATCATCGCAATACATATGTTTTAACCAAGTGTCACAAAGGGGTACCTCTATGCCGCCTGTACGAAGGTCTAAGGAGAAAGCTCGCATTGGATTTCTCGCTTTTGATTATTCTCAACTTAGACATCCATACCGGGACAACATAGACAACAGATAATGGACTCCTCTTTAATGCATAAGCAATTAGCAACAATTAATGTTCTCATATGAGATTGAGGATATTTGTCCAAAACTGAAACTTCCACCATGATTCATGGCTTTAGTTAGCGGCCCAATGTTCTTCTCTAACAGTATGCATGCTCTAACCATTCAACTAGTGGTAAATCTCCCTTACTTCAGACAAGACGGACATGCATAGCAACTCACATGATATTCAACAAAGTGTTGATGGCGTCCCCAGAAACATGGTTATCGCACAACAAGCAACTTAATAAGAGATAAAGTGCATAAGTACATATTCAATACCACAATAGTTTTTAGGCTATTTGTCCCATGAGCTATATATTGCAAAGATAAAGAATAGAAATTTAAAGGTAGCACTCAAGCAATTTACTTTGGAATGGCGGAGAAATACCATGTAGTAGGTAGGTATGGTGGACACAAATGGCATAGTGTTTGGCTCAAAGATTTGGATGCACGAGAAGTATTCCCTCTCAATACAAGGCTTAGGCTAGCAAGGTTATTTGAAACAAACACAAGCATGAACTGGTACAGCAAAACTTACATAAGAACATATTGCAAGCATTAAAAGACTATACATTGTCTTCCTTGTTGTTCAAACACCTTTACCAGAAAATATCTAGACTCTAGAGAGACCACTCATGCAAACCAAATTTTAACAAGCTCTATGTATTTCTTCACTAATAGGTGCAAAGTATATGATGCAAGAGCTTAATCATGAGCACAACAATTGCCAAGTATCAAGTTATTCAAGACATCATACCAATTACTACATGTAGCATTTCCCGTTTCCAACCATATAACAATTAACGAAGCAGTTTCAACCTTCGCCATGAACATTAAGAGTAAAGCTAAGAACACATGTGTTCATACGCAACAGCGGAGCGTGTCTCTCTCCCACAGAAGGATGAACTTATTCAAACATAAACAAAAACAAACAGACGCTCCAAGTAAAGTACATAAGATGTGACCGAATAAAAATATAGTTTCAAGAGAAGAAACCTGATAAATTGTTGATGAAGAAGGGGATGCCTTGGGCATCCCCAAGCTTAGACGCTTGGGTCTTCTTGAAATATGCAGGGATGAACCACCGGGGTATCCCCAAGCTTAGACTTTTCACTCTTCTTGATCATAGTATATCATCCTCCTCTCTTGACCCTTGAAAACTTCCTCCACACCAAACTCGAAACAAACTCATTAGAGGGTTAGTGCATAATCAAAAATTTCACATGTTCAGAGGTGACACAATCATTCTTAACACTTATGGACATTGCACAAAGCTACTGGAAGTTAATGGAACAAAGAAATCCATCCAACACAGCAAAAGAGGTAATGCGAAATAAAAGGCAGAATCTGTCAAAAAAGAACAGTCCGTAAAGACGAATTTTACAGAGGCACTTAACTTGCTCAGATGAAAAAGCTCAAATTGAATGAAAGTTGTGTACATATCAGAGGATCACGCACGTAAATTGGCAGATTTTTCTGAGTTACCTACAGAGAACCCTGCCAAAATTCGTGACAGACAGAAATCTGTTTCTGCGCAGTAATCCAAATCTAGTATTGACTTTACTATCAAAGACTTTACTTGGCACAACAATGCAATAAAATAAGATAAGGAGAGGTTGCTACAGTAGTAACAACTTCTAAGACTCAAATATAAAACAAAAGTACTGTAGCAAAATAAAAACATGGGTTATCTCCCAAGAAGTGCTTTCTTTATAGCCATTAAGATGGGCTCAGTAATTTCAATGATGCACTCCCAAGAAATAAGAGTTGAAGCAAAAGAGAGCATCAAGAAGCAAATTCAAAACACATTTAAGTCTAACATGCTTCCTATGCATAGGAATCTTGTAAATAAACAAGTTCATGAAGAGCAAAGTAACAAGCATAGGAAGATAAAACCAGTGTAACTTCAAAAATTTCAGCATATAGAGAGGTGTTTTAGTAACATGAAAATTTCTACAACCATATTTTCCTCTCTCATAATAACTTTCAGAGGCATCATGAACAAACTCAACAATATAATTATCACATAAAGCATTCTTATTCACATGCATAAAAGTATCATTACTCTCCACATAAGCATAATCAATTTTATTAGTTGTAGTGGGAGCAAATTCAACAAAGTAGCTATCATTATTATTCTCATCATCAAATATAGGAGGCATATTGTAATCATAATTAAACTTATCCTCCATAGTAGGCGGCACCAAAAGACCACTATCATTATAATCATAATATATGGGAGGCATATCATAATCAACATAAACTTTCTCCTCAATACCCGGAGGACTAAAGAGATCACTTTCATCAAAACCGACCTCCCCAAGCTTAAATTCTTCCATAGCATTAGCAACAATGGTGTTCAAAGCATTCATACTAATAACATTCCCATTAGCATGCATAAGTTCCATGGGTTTTTTAATTTTCTCTTCAAACACATCATGTGCTAATTCAAGATAAAGTTCATAAAGATCTCTCATTTTGTTGTTGTCTTCCATTAAGCCTAACTAGTGTAAACAAGAAACAAAAAGATGCAATTGCAGGATCTAAAGGAAATAGCTTCGAACACTCACAACGGCAACAGAAAATAACTTAGTTACCTGGGACCGGAGTATGAGTGCCTTTTACCTTTCCTCCCCGACAACGGCGCCAGAAAAGTGCTTGATGTCTACGGGTGCTTATATTCTTGTAGACAGTGTTGGGCCTCCAAGAGCAGAGGTTTGTAGAACAGCAGCAAGTTTCCCTTAAGTGGATCACCCAAGGTTTATCGAACTCAGGGAGGAAGAGGTCAAAGATATCCCTCTCAAGCAACCCTGCAATCACGATACAAGAAGTCTCTTGTGTCCCCAACACACCTAATACACTTGTCAGATGTATAGGTGCACTAGTTCGGCGAAGAGATAGTGAAATACAAGTGGTATGAATGAATATGAGCAGTAGTAACGGCGCCAGAAAAGTGCTTGCTGGCGTGCAGTTGATGGTAGTAATATTGCAGGAAGTAAACATGCAGTAGAACAGTAAACAAGCGGTGTTTGCAGTATTGGAAACAAGGCCTAGGGATCATACTTTCACTAGTGGACACTCTCAACATTGATCACATAAATAAATAAGTTCTCTTCCTTTGTGCTACATATACTCTTGTTTGATAATGAACACCATTCGTTGCGTAGGGCTACTAGAGCACCTCAATGCCGGAGTTAACAAGCTCCACAACATTCGGTATTCATGTTTAAGTAACCTTAGAGCATAATAGATCTTTGAAATTTAAACCGAGTACTAACATAGCATACACACTGTCACCTTTACACTTTGAAGTGGGAATAAATCACATCAATACTATCATAGTAATAATTAACTCCATAACCTACAAGAGATTATGATCATAACCTACGCCAAGTACTACACGATGCACACACTGTCACCATTACACCGTGAAGGAGGAATAGACTACTTTAATAACATCACATGAGTAGCACATAGACTAATAGTGATACAAAGCTCATCATATGGATCTTAGTCATGCAAAGCAATTCATGAGATCATTGTATTGGGGTACAGAGAGAGATTAACCACATAGCTACCGGTACAGCCCTTAGCCTCGAGGGAGAACTACTCCCTCCTCATGGGAGACAGCAGCGTTGATGAAGATGGCGGTGGTGTCGATGGAGAAGCCTTCCGGGGGCACTTCCCCGTCCCGGCGGCGTGCCGGAACAGAGACTCCTGTCCCCCAGATCTTGGCTTCGCGATGGCGGCGGCTCTGGAAGGTTTCTCGTACCGTGGCTTTTCCGTATCGAAGATTTAGGTCAGGGACCTTTAAATAGGCGAAGAGGCGGAGTCGGAAGGCTGACGAGGCGGTGACACAATAGGGGGGCGCGGCCCAGGCCCTGGCCGCGCCGCCCTAGCGTCTGGTGGCCCTGTGGCCCCCCTCTGCTGGCTCTCGGGTGTTCTGTAAGCTTCGTGGAAAAATAGGATGTTGGGCATTGATTTCGTCCGATTCCGCGAATATTTCCTTACTAGGATTTCTGAAACCAAAAACAGCAGAAAACAGGAACTGGCACTTCGGCATCTTGTCAATAGGTTAGTTCCGGAAAATGCATAAAAATGATATAAAGTGTGAACAAAACATGTAGGTATTGTCATAAAACAAGCATGGAACATAAGAAATTATAGATACGTTTGAGACGTATCATGGACCTTCTCAGCATTAATGAACTTTGACATTAAATTTAGCAATGTTGGATGAACTGAGTTAAAAGGGAACATGGTTTTCCAAATTATCCTCACGCCTGCATAACACTTGTCAAAAAATCGGTGTACTTGGTGCACCCGATCCTGGAATTTTGCGACGGTAGCAACTTTTGACTTATCTGTCCAGAAGACTTCATTGAATTGTGAAAGATTTGTCAAAGCATCTACTAGTTCCTGAACCCGCTTGTTCTCTTCGGACAAGTTCAGAGCTATGACTAAAAAAGACAATGATGCAAAGATCATAAGCTAAGGAAAATTATCTTAACAATCAAGGAAACATGAGGAGTATCGAATACTCACAGTTCATGCTTTTTGTGGCTTTCTGCAGTTCGTTTAGCACATACCGTTCTGCTTCAACGATTAGTTCCCCTTTTTTCTTTATCACAACTGCTAGGCGGCCACGGCCACGGTTTTCAAGGACGAACCCGAGCTAGATCTGGATTGGCCTTTTTTGGATTTTGAAAAAAAATATACCGCCAGCGCACCAGCTAGTGCGCTAACGGTAAGTCATTACCACCGGCATGTTCCAACTAGCGGGCTCTGGTGTGCCAGCAGAAGCCTTTTTTTATGCGCCGGCAATAAGGCTTTCCCTAGTAGTACTGGGGAGTATGGTGTGTGTTAGAAATAGTGGATCTGGGTGTTCCTAGACAAGCGGAAGTAATTGTAACATCCCAAAAATTCAAAATAAAATAAATGAATTTCCCTAGTTCCAAATTTTGGAACCAACAAAAACTTTTATTAAATTAAGTGTGATACATAGTGATCTTGCTTAATTCTTATGCTATTGCCATGATTGCTTGTTATAGTAGTTTGAAATAACCTTAAACCCTAAACCTCACCCCTCTTTTCACCATCCTAGTTAAAATAAAATAAAAGGAAATTAAATAAGAAAAAGGCATATGTGCCTATGGCTATAATTATAAATACTTACCCTAAGCTCTGCTACTTGTTTAGAGATTTGGAAAACCATCACACACCTTACCTAGTACTTATCAAACCAAATCCAAGTTGTTTCCAAAGAAAATAAAAAGAAACTAAAAATGCCATAGAGGCATATGAGAGTAAAATAGCAAATTTGTGAATTTGAGATCCTTGACCCTAAGACTTGTTGTGAATGGTTGGATCACTTCCATATACCATTTCAACACTCAACAACACCATTTGGGCCAATCCAAGTCAAATTAAAATTCAAATGCAACATATGCATAGAGGCATATGTGGCACATAGCCATTTCACCAAATTTTGCCCTATGACTTTAAACCTTGACCAAATGATGTGAAACCATCTCTCAACCTAATATAACACTAAATTGACCCTAACCCATGTCCAAGTAAAGCAAGATCAACAATTTACAAGTTTAATGAAATTTGACACATCATCTCTTATGTGTTATGGCCATTTTTGCAAATCTTTGAACAAGACCTTTTGAAATGGATTCAATGGTTTGAAAATGTTTCTAAACTAATAAGAATCACATTAGAGTCAATAAAAGTCAAATCAATTGGAGGGAAATCAAATAGGGAGAAAATCCCCATTTCTCTCACATACACTAAGGGCAATTTTACAAATCTTCATATGAGGCCACCATTGCTTGCCCTATGGATTCTAAAACTCATATATAACAAAAACAAACACAAATGCATAAAAGAAACCAGATTAAAATCAAAGGAAAATTCAAAATTCACACACATATGATAATGGTCATATGTCCCATTTTTATTTTCTTCACCACTTTGCACCCATTTATCTTCTGATTCCTAAACAAAACTTGGTCAACCATTGCCATGTCATCCAAGACCTTGTCAAAGTGAACAACTCTCATGTTGACCACCATACCTAACTTTGACCGGGTTGACCAGTAGGGATTTGACAAGTGGAGATTTTGAAATTATGAGAAGATCATACCAATTTTGAATTCTTGCAAACCTTCACCAAAATGGACACCACCACCATTCCATTACATTAAATATATAAATAAGATTCACCAAAAAGAAAACCAAAATTCAAACAAAAGTTTCATGCGGCCATTTTATCAAACACCTTGCAGGCAGATTTTGGCATTTGCAACACATGCTATTACACACTGGATTTTTGACTAAACCTTGCATGATCAGAGGTGATCATCACTCCCCTACCTCCCCTGCATCTCTAAATGTACTGCCTTGGCTGATTAAAGTGAGGAAAGGACTCTTTTCTCTCCATGCCGTACCATGCTGGCCACCTTGAGCCAACCCCTCTCTGGCCACCATCTCGACGCATCTCCTTGTCCTGGAGCATCTATGCTGCACAAGGACGATGCCAGTACCCAGCCCGAGCTCGCTCAACCACGCCATTGGCCAGGCAAGCCATGCCCAGACGCGCCAGAAACGTGCCAGGCACGCGGTGAGCGCGCCCAGACGACGTCCTGGACGCGCCAGAGCACGTGCGCGTTCCGTCGCCCTCATCCTTCTCTCCCTCTCTCACTTTGCACGCGCACGGCCCCCTGCACCAGCTACCTCCTAGACATCCTCGATAGCTCGCGGAAGCACTGACACCGTCGCAATGATCCGAGACCTGCCGCGCCCGTACTGCAAGCACTTGATCGTCGCCAGTACTCCCTCGTCCTCCCCTTGCTGCGCCATCACGCGCGCTAGCTCCGCCTAGCCGTCGCCTACACGATGCGACCCCTAGCTTGCCCCTTCGAGCACCCCAAGCACCGCGCCATGGACGCCCTCTCTCAGCACCCGCGGCACCACCCCTCCCGCTATAAATAGAGGAGCTCCGGGCACCATTTCTTCACAACATCTCCTCCCCTCTCACCACTGTTTCTCCTCGCAGCAATAGCTAGTCCGATTAGCACCTCCACCGCCGCAATTTGACGCTCAGAGCCGCCGGAGTCCGCAGATCATCGCCATCGATCCGCGCCTCCCCACGCCTCGCCGACGGTACCAGGAGCTTCCTCGTCCTCGACAACGACGCCCAGCACCCTGCAGGAACCTCCGTCATGCCACCGACCCCCTACCTCCGCCGTGCCCGCGTCTGCTTCTCGCCATCGACGACGACGACGCTCGACCATCGATCGTCCATCTAATCCAACCGCTCTCAGTAACAGGTACCGATTCGGTGTTTAAGAGTCACTGACGCGCAGGCCCCACCTCGTCAGGCGGCCCGCGCACACGGGCTGTGTTGCTGGGCCGTGCTACTCTGTTTAATTCATTTAGGCCCGTTAGGTTTTCCCGCGTGGCCCAGTAATTCAAATATGATTTAATCTATTTGGTTCAAATCCAATACTGCTGCCCACTTCAAATTTGAATAGTTTGAAATCTACTACACCAAATTTAACCAATTTTATATATTTGGAAAGCTCATGAAATTATCTAAATAATGCCACTGGCCTCATGTCCAAATTCGTAATTAAATTCAAATGATAAAAATAACAAGGCAGGGCCTTTTCTAACTTCAAATAAATACTAAAAATTATCTATAAATGATTTTGAGTTGATTCCAACTCTAATAATTCACATTTGACATAATCTAATTGTTTATGCAAAAATATAGCATAGTTGTTTTGCATGATCATGGACTAGATTCAAATAGCCATTTCTAGTCCATTTAACCCATACACATAAACTTATTTAAATAGTATGGGAGCTTCTCTCTCATTTAAATTGTAATCCTAAGTAATTCAAATAGAGGTACTGACCTTGGTCTAATAAGCCTCATGCTTGGTTACTTAGAGATTTTAAACCATTTAGATGTTAGTTTTAAATTATATGAGGTGTAGCACCTCATTTAAATTATTACTCCCTCATAATAGATATGAAAGGTTAACCTTGGTCAACTTATATTTCATACCTTATTATTATTTGTGGAGATTAAATCTTGATAGGATTTAATGAGAGGAAATTATTTTTTCCAAAGACTTAAATAGCAAATCAAACAAATACTTATAATGAGAGGAAATTATTTTTCTTAAATAAGAACAAACCAAGTAACTCACCATACCATGCTTGAAGTGATGTTAGAATTAGTTGTGTGAACCCTTTGGTGTGTTTTAGTCTAGTATGTAAGTATTGTTTGGTGATTGTGTACCTCGTATTCATTTATAGACGCTAGTACCGGAGACTACCAAGGGGAAGAGGTATTCTACCAAGAGGAAGAAGAAGAGAACTTTGATCACCTCGCCAATCAAGGCAAGCTAGACTAATGCAAGCTATTACCAATGCAACTAGAATAATGCAAAGCTCTACAAGAGCAAGGCACCATTATTTTTTTACTTTATGCTTAATGCTCCTATCCCAAGTTTTTACTTTACAAGCTTTACTAAAATTTGTTTATCAAAGTTTACTTTTTGATTCATGATTCACTTGGTTTAGATATAGAGTAGAACAAGAGCATCAAAGTTAGCCTAGAGCAAGAAAAGCTAGTTAGGACCCCTCATGACTAGTTGCTATTGCTAAATAAATAAAATTGACTACTCTAGATGGGAGCATGTGAAATGAAATGACTTTGAAAACCTTGGAATGATGATTCATTCTATTGAAAGATTTTGAAGGTGAATATGACTTGTGAATGACTTGGTGAATTTTACAAAAACTGATGGTTGGGTTCGGATGCGATACCATTCCAATTTGAAAGTACCCCCACAATACCCAACATGGGTAAGGGCTTAACTAGAAATTTATGTGCTTTAGTCTGGGTTCCCTCTAAACAAGCGTCATCGGGGTTAGGCCGAAAGCTGCCTCTACAACAAAAGAAGTGATGTGATATGACGTGAAATGAGGTGAATGTCCGGCCCAAGCCCTGTGCAGTTCCCAGGCTGACAGTCTGTCTTCACTGGGAGGCCAAGCTCATGGGGAGAGGTGCCTATACTAGAGTATGTAAGTGAAAGGTTATGGTTGGTAGTCCGCATACGGAGTATGATAAATCAGGGCCAGTTAACCCTGACGGATTATTGCAAATGTTGTGGCACAAGTGTACGACCTCTGCAGAGTGTAGAACTATTCGAATAGCCGTGTCCACGGTTATGGACGGTTGGAAAGGCCATACTGTTCCGTCATCAGACCATTTTCAAAAATGTGACATATGACTTGGGACGTGAATTTGAAAGGTGAATGGTGACTTTGAATTGAATCACAACAGAGTTGTGGGAATGACACTAATGTTCCCACTTGAGTTAGTTTAGCAAATGAAGAGTCTTTACTAAATGTTTATGAAATAAACTTGGCTTTATGCAAATAAACCTAGAGCTTAGTATCCCCTTACTAAAATTGATAGTGCTTACACTAGTATTAGTTTGCGAGTACTTTAAAGTACTCATGGCTTTGTCCCTGGCTATTCAAATGGCCAGACTTTGAAGGAGAACAACAGTACGAGGAAGATGGACAGCAGGACGTCTACGACAACTAGGACTACTCCTGACGTCAAGCGTTGGCCTGTGGATTAGATAGCCACTACTACTTCGCTTCCGCTATTTGTGATGTTCGTTGATCAATAGATCAACTACTATTGTAATTTTGGATCATGTGATCTACCTTTGTAAGACGATTATGTGTTGTAATAAATGATGACTCTATGATATTCAACTATTATGTCTCGCAACAACAATATTCCTGGGATTGCGATGTATGGCATAATAGGCATCTGGACTTAAAAATCCGGGTGTTGACAAGTTGGTATCAGAGCCATTGTTTGACCTTAGGAGACCCTAGTTAGAATGGACGCCCGAAAAACTTAGTTTCAAAACAAAGAAAGTGAATATTTCTGAAAACTTATTCTCACCCTTATCTTAAGATCTTTTCAAAAGAATAAATCCATGCTCTACTTTTCTTTGTAATTGTACATAAAATTTTGCACACTTGATCACTTCATTAACCTACTCATCCTCATTGCTCACAGATGGAGTACCAATGGGAGTTCTATCAGCTTGGTCACGGAGGCGACCTAGGGTTCGAAAAGGATTTGAAGCAACTAGTGGAATATCTAGGACACCCGTATCCCGAGTTCTTCGGAATACCCCTCAACAACCACTCCGGAGAACCACCTCGGTGGGAAGTTTCCACTGATCTCCGAAGGAAGCTTGGAGCCCCGGTATGGGAAACCATCTGGTTTTCTGTAACGGGAAACACTTGGAAGGAAGGACTAGTCAGAGCTATGCAAGAAGCAATTTTCCGTCTGTGCGGACAAAATGAGAACAAGATCAAGAACACTCGCTTCATCTACTACCCAAGACAGGATTCCATGGGAAGACCGATGACCATGCCACCACGTACGGAGATGAACCCCTATGTAGCACACCAGGACTTCAAGATGTACAAAACCCGCAGGGATTTGGACAACGCCCTCGCCTCTCGCCAAGCACATTACCCGTGAAGACGAAGAATTCCACCCTAAAGAGTAGTATCATTTAAGGCACTTTCGTATGTGTGAGTTGTATCAGGATTCCCTTGTATCGTAGAGTGAATGAATGGTTCTTCCAACCAACGGTGTGTTAGTTTTGTAATATGTGATGTTTGGTATGAATGAAAAAGTGTTGTTGGTTTTACCCCCGCAACACTACTCAAGTTTTCAATTTATGAACTTTTTAAATTTTAACAAAACAAACCCTAGAAATTTCCCTCTTATCTTATCATCTACATCAATGTTCAGATGGCCCCTCCCAATCGCACCAACGACGCAATGATGCAACTGCTGCAAACCCTGCTTGCCGATCGAGAAGCCGAGAGAGCTGAACGCCAAGCCAACATTGCTGCACTGCAACAGCTCGCTCAGAACAACAACGGCCATGGAAACCACGACCACCCTGGGTCAAAACTGAAGAACTTTCAGCACACCAACCCTCCGATGTTCAACAAGACTGAAGAGCCCCTTGACGCTGATGACTGGCTCCAGACCATGGAGAACAACCTCGAAGTTGCGGGAGTTGAAGCCGCAGAAAAAGTACTGTTTGCCACCCACTACCTGTCAGGACCTGCCAGAGCCTGGTGGACAAGTGCCCGTGCAATGAATGCGGGACAAATGATGACCTGGGAAGACTTCAAGCTGAAGTTTAGCAAATATCATGTGCCTCAAGGACTGATCAAGAAGATGAGAGACGAGTTCCGTGAACTCAAACAAGGAAGGATGTCCGTGGTGGAATACCGCGACAGGTTTCTCACTCTGTCAAGGTACGCCCCGGATGAGACCGACACCAACGAGAAGAGGAAGGAAAGATTTCTGAACGGACTGCATGACGAGATGCAAACTGTGTTAGTGAACATTCCGTTCGCTGACCTCGAAGCCCTGGTGGACTCAGTCATCCAGATGGAAGGAAAGTTGCATCAGGCCAATGAGAACCGCAAGCGCAGAATGATGAACCAGAATGGGCCCCACAACGCCCAGAAGCACCGCAACAACTCCTCTGGAGGATTCACCCCAAGAAACAACAGGCCACCTGCTCATACTTACCGCCCAAGCTACACCAACAACAACGGAGGACCCCCGAAGCCCGGAGGCAACAACAACAACAATAGCCACCACAACAACAGCAACAACAACAATGGGAACAACACCAACACCAACACTGGCCCGAGGACTGGAAGCAATGCTATCCCCGTCACCCCGAAGGACAAGTCCACCATCAACTGCTATGAATGTGGATTTGTGGGTCACTACTCCAACGAGTGCCCCAAGAAGCTTGCCAAGATTGCCGCCAATACAGCTGCACTTGCCCAGCAACAACGCCGCTTTGCAAGTAGAAGGAACCAGAACAACAACAACGGCCGTCTCTACCACATGACTGCCACTGAGGCTCAGGAAGCACCCCAGACCATGCCAAGTATGTCTTCTGTTAATAAAATGCTCAATCTCTCTTAGGAACCTAACTTTTCTTAAAATCTCCGGACGAGATTTGTTTAAGGGGGAAGGGTTTGTAACATCCCAAAAATTCAAAATAAAATAAATGAATTTCCCTAGTTCCAAATTTTGGAACCAACAAAAACTTTTATTAAATTAAGTGTGATACATAGTGATCTTGCTTAATTCTTATGCTATTGCCATGATTGCTTGTTATAGTAGTTTGAAATAACCTTAAACCCTAAACCTCACCCCTCTTTTCACCATCCTAGTTAAAATAAAATAAAAGGAAATTAAATAAGAAAAAGGCATATGTGCCTATGGCTATAATTATAAATCCTTACCCTAAGCTCTGCTACTTGTTTAGAGATTTGGAAAACCATCACACACCTTACCTAGTACTTATCAAACCAAATCCAAGTTGTTTCCAAAGAAAATAAAAAGAAACTAAAAATGCCATAGAGGCATATGAGAGTAAAATAGCAAATTTGTGAATTTGAGATCCTTGACCCTAAGACTTGTTGTGAATGGTTGGATCACTTCCATATACCATTTCAACACTCAACAACACCATTTGGGCCAATCCAAGTCAAATTAAAATTCAAATGCAACATATGCATAGAGGCATATGTGGCACATAGCCATTTCACCAAATTTTGCCCTATGACTTTAAACCTTGACCAAATGATGTGAAACCATCTCTCAACCTAATATAACACTAAATTGACCCTAACCCATGTCCAAGTAAAGCAAGATCAACAATTTACAAGTTTAATGAAATTTGACACATCATCTCTTATGTGTTATGGCCATTTTTGCAAATCTTTGAACAAGACCTTTTGAAATGGATTCAATGGTTTGAAAATGTTTCTAAACTAATAAGAATCACATTAGAGTCAATAAAAGTCAAATCAATTGGAGGGAAATCAAATAGGGAGAAAATCCCCATTTCTCTCACATACACTAAGGGCAATTTTACAAATCTTCATATGAGGCCACCATTGCTTGCCCTATGGATTCTAAAACTCATATATAACAAAAACAAACACAAATGCATAAAAGAAACCAGATTAAAATCAAAGGAAAATTCAAAATTCACACACATATGATAATGGTCATATGTCCCATTTTTATTTTCTTCACCACTTTGCACCCATTTATCTTCTGATTCCTAAACAAAACTTGGTCAACCATTGCCATGTCATCCAAGACCTTGTCAAAGTGAACAACTCTCATGTTGACCACCATACCTAACTTTGACCGGGTTGACCAGTAGGGATTTGACAAGTGGAGATTTTGAAATTATGAGAAGATCATACCAATTTTGAATTCTTGCAAACCTTCACCAAAATGGACACCACCACCACCATTCCATTACATTAAATATATAAATAAGATTCACCAAAAAGAAAACCAAAATTCAAACAAAAGTTTCATGCGGCCATTTTATCAAACACCTTGCAGGCAGATTTTGGCATTTGCAACACATGCTATTACACACTGGATTTTTGACTAAACCTTGCATGATCAGAGGTGATCATCACTCCCCTACCTCCCCTGCATCTCTAAATGTACTGCCTTGGCTGATTAAAGTGAGGAAAGGACTCTTTTCTCTCCATGCCGTACCATGCTGGCCACCTTGAGCCAACCCCTCTCTGGCCACCATCTCGACGCATCTCCTTGTCCTGGAGCATCTATGCTGCACAAGGACGATGCCAGTACCCAGCCCGAGCTCGCTCAACCACGCCATTGGCCAGGCAAGCCGTGCCCAGACGCGCCAGAAACGTGCCAGGCACGCGGTGAGCGCGCCCAGACGACGTCCTGGACGCGCCAGAGCACGCGCGCGTTCCGTCGCCCTCATCCTTCTCTCCCTCTCTCACTTTGCACGCGCACGGCCCCCTGCACCAGCTACCTCCTAGACATCCTCGATAGCTCGCGGAAGCACTGACACCGTCGCAATGATCCGAGACCTGCCGCGCCCGTACTGCAAGCACTTGATCGTCGCCAGTACTCCCTCGTCCTCCCCTTGCTGCGCCATCACGCGCGCTAGCTCCGCCTAGCCGTCGCCTACACGATGCGACCCCTAGCTTGCCCCTTCGAGCACCCCAAGCACCGCGCCATGGACGCCCTCTCTCAAAGACTCCGCGGCACCACCCCTCCCGCTATAAATAGAGGAGCTCCGGGCACCATTTCTTCACAACATCTCCTCCCCTCTCACCACTGGTTCTCCTCGCAGCAATAGCTATTCCGATTAGCACCTCCACCGCCGCAATTTGACGCTCAGAGCCGCCGGAGTCCGCAGATCATCGCCATCGATCCGCGCCTCCCCACGCCTCGCCGACGGTACCAGGAGCTTCCTCGTCCTCGACAACGACGCCCAGCACCCCACAGAGCCCCGCGGGAACCTCCGTCACGCCGCCGACCCCCTACCTCCGCCATGCCCGCATCTGCTTCTCGCCATCGACGACGACGACGCTCGACCGTCGATCGTCCATCTAATCCAACCGCTCTCAGTAACAGGTACCGATTCGGTGTTTAAGAGTCACTGACGCGCAGGCCCCACCTCGTCAGGCGGCCCGCGCACACGGGCTGTGTTGCTGGGCCGTGCTACTCTGTTTAATTCATTTAGGCCCGTTAGGTTTTCCCGCGTGGCCCAGTAATTCAAATATGATTTAATCTATTTGGTTCAAATCCAATACTGCTGCCCACTTCAAATTTGAATAGTTTGAAATCTACTACACCAAATTTAACCAATTTTATATATTTGGAAAGCTCATGAAATTATCTAAATAATGCCACTGGCCTCATGTCCAAATTCGTAATTAAATTCAAATGATAAAAATAACAAAGCAGGGCCTTTTCTAACTTCAAATAAATACTAAAAATTATCTATAAATGATTTTGAGTTGATTCCAACTCTAATAATTCACATTTGACATAATCTAATTGTTTATGCAAAAATATAGCATAGTTGTTTTGCATGATCATGGACTAGATTCAAATAATGGCTATGGAGCCATTTCTAGTCCATTTAACCCATACACATAAACTTATTTAAATAGTATGGGAGCTTCTCTCTCATTTAAATTGTAATCCTAAGTAATTCAAATAGAGGTACTGACCTTGGTCTAATAAGCCTCATGCTTGGTTACTTAGAGATTTTAAACCATTTAGATGTTAGTTTTAAATTATATGAGGTGTAGCACCTCATTTAAATTATTACTCCCTCATAATAGATATGAAAGGTTAACCTTGGTCAACTTATATTTCATACCTTATTATTATTTGTGGAGATTAAATCTTGATAGGATTTAATGAGAGGAAATTATTTTTTCCAAAGACTTAAATAGCAAATCAAACAAATACTTATAATGAGAGGAAATTATTTTTCTTAAATAAGAACAAACCAAGTAACTCACCATACCATGCTTGAAGTGATGTTAGAATTAGTTGTGTGAATCCTTTGGTGTGTTTTAGTCTAGTATGTAAGTATTGTTTGGTGATTGTGTACCTCGTATTCATTTATAGACGCTAGTACCGGAGACTACCAAGAGGAAGAGGTATTCTACCAAGAGGAAGAAGAAGAGAACTTTGATCACCTCGCCAATCAAGGCAAGCTAGACTAATGCAAGCTATTACCAATGCAACTAGAATAATGCAAAGCTCTACAAGAGCAAGGCACCATTATTTTTTTACTTTATGCTTAATGCTCCTATCCCAAGTTTTTACTTTACAAGCTTTACTAAAATTTGTTTATCAAAGTTTACTTTTTGATTCATGATTCACTTGGTTTAGATATAGAGTAGAACAAGAGCATCAAAGTTAGCCTAGAGCAAGAAAAGCTAGTTAGGACCCCTCATGACTAGTTGCTATTGCTAAATAAATAAAATTGACTACTCTAGATGGGAGCATGTGAAATGAAATAACTTTGAAAACCTTGGAATGATGATTCATTCTATTGAAAGATTTTGAAGGTGAATATGACTTGTGAATGACTTGGTGAATTTTACAAAAACTGATGGTTGGGTTCGGATGCGATACCATTCCAATTTGAAAGTACCCCCACAATACCCAACATGGGTAAGGGCTTAACTAGAAATTTATGTGCTTTAGTCTGGGTTCCCTCTAAACAAGCGTCATCGGGGTTAGGCCGAAAGCTGCCTCTACAACAAAAGAAGTGATGTGATATGACGTGAAATGAGGTGAATGTCCGGCCCAAGCCCTGTGCAGTTCCCAGGCTGACAGTCTGTCTTCACTGGGAGGCCAAGCTCATGGGGAGAGGTGCCTATACTAGAGTATGTAAGTGAAAGGTTATGGTTGGTAGTCCGCATACGGAGTATGATAAATCAGGGCCAGTTAACCCTGACGGATTATTGCAAATGTTGTGGCACAAGTGTACGACCTCTGCAGAGTGTAGAACTATTCGAATAGCCGTGTCCACGGTTATGGACGGTTGGAAAGGCCATACTGTTCCGTCATCAGACCATTTTCAAAAATGTGACATATGACTTGGGACGTGAATTTGAAAGGTGAATGGTGACTTTGAATTGAATCACAACAGAGTTGTGGGAATGACACTAATGTTCCCACTTGAGTTAGTTTAGCAAATGAAGAGTCTTTACTAAATGTTTATGAAATAAACTTGGCTTTATGCAAATAAACCTAGAGCTTAGTATCCCCTTACTAAAATTGATAGTGCTTACACTAGTATTAGTTTGCGAGTACTTTAAAGTACTCATGGCTTTGTCCCTGGCTATTCAAATGGCCAGACTTTGAAGGAGAACAACAGTACGAGGAAGATGGACAGCAGGACGTCTACGACAACTAGGACTACTCCTGACGTCAAGCGTTGGCCTGTGGATTAGATAGCCACTACTACTTCGCTTCCGCTATTTGTGATGTTCGTTGATCAATAGATCAACTACTATTGTAATTTTGGATCATGTGATCTACCTTTGTAAGACGATTATGTGTTGTAATAAATGATGACTCTATGATATTCAACTATTATGTCTCGCAACAACAATATTCCTGGGATTGCGATGTATGGCATAATAGGCATCTGGACTTAAAAATCCGGGTGTTGACAGTAATGGAAGATAAACTTTTGGTAGACACGGTCTACAGATAAAAGGAGAATAGGTAGTAATTGTCAGGACCAGCTAGTTTACATTATCTAATCAACTTCATGTCATGAAAATTAAGGTAATACTCAGCTAAAATCTTAAACTTGGCCGAGGAGTTTTCCCTTCTAAGGGAGAATTAGTATAATGTGTTGCATCATCCCAATGCTAGGACATGATTTCCACATGATTTTTTTTGCATAGCACCTGTGTATGATTCATTCTTGTAATTTATTTACCTTTGTTTAAAAGAGAAAGATCAAGTGAACCCATGAACCTAGGTACATTAAAATCCATAATAAACACCTTTTAAATTACATGTTTGCTTTTTTTACTTTCGGTTTCAAAAAAAAAATCTTTGCATGATTAAAAATCGAAATCAAACCATCATCCTTTGCATGTTTAAATTGTTAGTGCATAAATCGGAAATAATTTTGTACACCCACACATACGTGTGGGTGTTTTCGTCACCATCCATTTATTTCAAGAGATTCGTGCCCACCATGGTAGATAGAAAGATTTCTTTCTCTCTCATATTTTTATCCGAATCTCAAGGTACAATAAACGGTGACGGAAATACCCACACTCATGCGTGGGTGTACAAAATCCACTCTCGTGCATAAATAACTAAAATTTTGTCACTCTAGTTTGAAGGAATGAATTTCAATGAGGAGTGTTATCCCTGGCAGCTCTCTAAAATCTCTAGACTGGCCTCACAGACCAACACTAGTCTTTCTTGCGCACTTTGTGGTCACTTGTGCACACCCGAGATCAACTTCCCTCACTGATCCTCAAATCACTCTGGGCAAAACATGATTAACCTTGGAGTTCTTTTCAGATGAGCTTTCAGAAAAGAAGTTGCAGCTTGTTGATATGGATATCTAAATCCAATTAATCCATTGGCTAGGATCCCCTACACTTGAAAAGTTACAACTTGTTGATATGGGTATCTATCAATCCTACAGAGATGCCAGTGTAGCAGGCACAACCGGGGGGTGGTCGGGGTGTTACTATCAATGAGTTGCCTACATGATTGTGATCATCTACGTATTGTTCTGATGGTGGATCTTTTGTTCATGAGATGAGTAATGAGATGGAATGAAGTAATTAGTGTTTGATGTACTGATAGATGCATATGCTACCCCGTTCATGTATTCTATGTTTTGATAAAAACTTGTATGCACTAACCCATATGGGAGATGTGTGTGTTATTTGGAGTAGCTTGGTACTATGCATGTGGAAGTGACACATATATGTTGTAAGGTTTTACTTTTTCATTGGTTACCTAAGTAGATATAAAAAATGTTATGTATGCTATTTCATCTAGTGACACCCTAGGTGTCCATGCTTCCAAGATGGCATTATTATAATCCACTTCATATCTATTTTTTAAGGCAATGCTCTGTTTGGTTTTAAACTTGGTTTGATAAGTTTTTATTTTCAAAGGAGTATTAGTGAGATGTGTTGCATCATCTCTATGATACGACGTTATGCTCATATGAATGTCTAGCAATTACACAATAGTGCTTGCTATCACTTGTTGCTTGTTATTAAGTGTTTTGACCATGCTACCATGTTTATGAGAGAGATCGAGTGAAGCCATGAACCCCTAGTCCATTTTAATCCAAACACCTCTATATTTACTTTCCTTGCACTTTCAATACAACGGATGAAGCCTGGTGACCGGGTGTATACGTGAGCACGCGGTAAATGACTGCCACGTGTCTAACGGACGTTTGTTGTCTGTTAGATGAAAACTCAATCAGTGTTCTCACCTGTGAGCTGTATCAGACGCTTATCATCTCTCTCCCAACCCCATCGTGTCTCCATACTTCTTCTGGCCGCGATAGAGTGGACATCAACTTCTCCTTGGCACAGACTACAGAACGCCGCTCTCTTTCTCTCCGCTTCTGCCCCCTTGAGAGTCGTCTTCCACTTTTCATCGCCGCCCCTGTCCCTCTCTCTTTCCGGCGGCAAGGCCGGCCGGCGAGGGGATGGATTAGGTGGTAGGCTTTCTCTGTATATACTAGGTCTAGTTCTAGCGGTAGGTTTGTGTGTTTGTTTGGTTGCTGCTGTTTGCTCGTGGCGGATGCCCGTCTTGGCTCCCCCCTCCTCGGCTGGCTTCCTCCTCGCCGGAGCCAGGCCACTTCTACTCTGCTGCGCGGATCCATGGTGGATTGAACGCAGGGTTCGAGATGGCCGAGGCCGAGTCAATAAAAGAGAGGCGTTTGCAGGTTCTGTTCGTCGGGGAGAGATTCGTCCTGGCCGTCGGGGTGACGGGCTTCGAAGGCTCCTACGGCGATCTGGTGAAGGGCGTTGCTGCTTGAACTCGTGCGGCGCCGATTGGCCGAGCTCGGGATCGTGGTTCGAAGGCGGCGGATCTGGCCTGCTGGATCCGGGACGCGACGGAGCACTGGGATGTTTCCTGGCTGATGTTCTTCAGAGTTCTTATCGGCTCCGTGTTGGGCGGGCCCCCTATGCAGCTCTTAAAGCCTATCGGGCGATGGTGCTCCTCCGTGTTGGTCGCCGACGGCGTTCGCCGGTGGATCGTGGTGTAGTTGGAGTGTGCAGTTTGACCAGGGATCTTTTTGTAATTTTTGGTTTGCTCGAGGGTCTTTCTGCATTGTATTCTGCCACCTGTGCTTCTCGGTCGTTCCAGCGGACCACCATACGGATAAAACCTTCACAGAACCGTTAGTCACCGTGTGTGGATAGGCTGAATCCAACGGTGCTACACAAGATCCAATGGTGATAAGCGCATGCACACGTATACACCCGGTCACCAAATCCACTCTCTTCAATACAAACATATATTTTTCACTTTACTTTCTTTATTTACATAAGTTGTGTACTACGTACACATCGTTGTGCCTGACAAACACCTCGGGTGGAGTTGGGAACACAAAACTGTCTCATTTACTTGATAGGCTGCTTAAATAAAATTGAAGGAAGAACTAACATTTTTTCCAAAAGTTCGATATAAATCCCCTAATCATTGTGGGAAAAAATCCTCCCGTTGGTGCATCACTCTGCACTTTGAGTTCCAACGCATTGGCAAACGTGTGTAGTTTTGTTGCCATTATATATAGTTTCCCTTTTTAGATGTGATGCTTGTGGAGAACCTTTCTCGAAGTCCATATGTTGCAAGGGAGGGTTCAGTTGTTCGATTGGCTTTTTTAACTTCAACATGGTATTTGTTGTCATATCCTTAATTTTTTCCCTTTTATTTTTAATTATATTTGTTGGGTGCATCCTCTATGTCTCGACTAGCTCTTAACAGTGTGTTGTTGCAGAAATCGGGTGTACTTGATATCAACTTGATATTAACATGTTTCCATCTAACAAAAAAAATTGGGCTACTTGGATTGCTTGTAAATATGGTTGGTGGGAGGTGATCATGATCATCTATGAAAAAAGCAAAAAAGAAAAACCACAATATGGGACAAACAAATGAAATTCCTGTGGAACTATGAATGTTGCTTGCTTTTAACATTATAATCTCTACCGGTTGCTTAAAATTTGATTATAGTGGACCACATATTTAACAACTCAAGAAATACATGTTTGCTTTACAAAATCAAATAGTATGAACTCAGGTGAACCAAAAATAAACATGTATATATATAACCAAACCCATCACTCCGATGAACAACCAGCACAATGAATAAAATGTGATTAGATTCCGCCTCCGAGTTTCAGTGAATAAGGCGTGTAAATATAGTCAGAAGTTAAACCTTACTAAATTTGACCAAATATATAAATGAACAACACCCACAATATGCAATAAATATATTATGAAAAAATGTTTCTCGTTGAATCTAGTGAAACTGATTTGGTAGTGTAAATGTTCTTACTTCATCTGAAATCTTCGTCAAATTTAGATGTCGTTGACTTTTGACTAAATTTATATGTCTTGTTCATTGGAACGGAGGGAGTAGCAATATGTAGTGAAAGTGAAAAAAGATGTGACTCATTAAACCAAAAGCTTTATTGCTGAACAAAAATATGTCTCTTTGGTGTAAACGCAAACCACACCTGTGGTGAAATAAAAGCTTAACTATAACAATGAATAAAAAAATTATAAAAAATTAATATCTAAATAAAAAAGATCAGTGAAATGTCTGACGTCATCAAAGGTCGTCACCTGCTGACGCAATCAAATGACATCAACCATCTACGATCAAATGAAACGGAAACTACCGAACAGCATCAGCTGTTCGCAGGCGATCGAGATGTCACCAGAGGATTCCACTGATCTTTTGGGGGCCGGCCTGTCTCGATCAATTTGGGTTTTCGCAGAAATTTAGCAAGAGAGAAGAGACGGGTGAGCAGCGCGTAGGCGACGCGTAGGCACTGGACTTGGCGATCAAGGTAACGATGGTCGAGACTTCGACCGCGTCCGCAATCAATTTAGAAGTAGAAGACCAGTGGACTTAGAGAGTGAGAGTGGTTGGGCTGAAGGAGACGCGGAGAGGATGTGTGGAAGTTTCTCAATTGAACCGTCGGACTGAAGTACCGCGTAGCTCGCTGGATTCAGGCGTTGTTAAAATGGCGTCAAGGTCTGGTCGTTTCCCAGTTCCATATCTTTGTTCCTTCCCTGACACGCTCCTCTCGAGAACCAAACAAATTCACCTTTTCTGGATCGTCCTTAATTCCCAAAAGTAGCAAGTCGTTGGCTCGTTGCATGCGCTAACCTGACATGGGCGCCGTAGACGCCGGCCTGGATACCGTGGCGACGGTCGCGCAGCTGGCAGGGGCGGCGACGTCGCACATATCCATGGCGAACGTCGGCGGGATCATATCCATGATCGTGAAGCTGGCGCGGACGGCTCGCCGGAACAAGAAGGAGTGCGAGCAGCTTGCCGGCCGCGTCCGCTTGATCCTGGACCTGTTGCCGTACCTGCAGTATCCGGAGGAGAAGGCGACGCGGGCGCCGCTAGAGGAGCTGGTCGCCACGCTCCTGGAGGCGCGAGAGCTCGTTAAGGCCTGCCAGAGCGGTGGCATGGTCAGCCGGGCCATCACGGCCAATCTGCAGGCCAGCAAGCTGGCCGACGTCCAGAGCAAGATCAACTTCTATCTTCTCGTCTTCCCCTTGGTCAACCAAATCGCCAACACCATCCCCCGCGACCGAATTCCAATCGGAAACGCCGCGTCCCAAGGCCCCACGAGCGTAGCACCGCCACCACCAGCCTCCCAGCCGGTCGTCCCTGCAGATGATGCCGCGAAGGATGATATAACGTGGGCGGAGGTCGCCGCCGCGTCTACCGTTACCATGGTCAGCAAATCCGCCGGCGGGACGGTGGTGTATAAGGCCACGCTTCGGGACGGCCGGGACGGGCGGCACGTGGCCATCAAGAGCTTCGAGGGCGACGAGGCGGCGTTCCGCGCGGAGCTCGCCGTGGTCTCCGGTCTCCGCCACCCGCACATCGTCCGCCTACTCTGCTGGTGGGAGGGCGACGGCAAGCGCTTGCTCGTCTACGAGTACGTGGGCGACGGTACGCTCAGGGACCACCTGCGTCGCGGAGAGTGCGCGTCGTGGAGAGCGCGCACGGAGGTGCTGCTGGCCGTGGCGCGCGCGATCGAGCACGTCCACTGCCACGCCATCGTCCTCGGCAACGTCGGTTCGTCCAACATCCTTCTGGACGCGACCCGGAAGCCGCGCGTGTCCGGCTTCGGCGCCTCGGTCGTGGACACCGTCGGAAGCCGAACGGGCCGTCTCGAGTCGGCCGCCGGCGACGTGCGCGGCTTCGGCGTCGTGATGCTCGAGGTGTTGACGGGGAGGGAGCCGGTCGTGAGGGTCTGGAAGGAGGAAAAGAAGGGCGAGGTGGACGTGGCCTTGGCGTCCTTCGCGCTCCCGAGCATTGAGGCCGGGAAGCTGGGGGATGTGCTGGACCGCCGCCCTGCCGCAAAGCCAACGCCGCGGCAGCTCAAGGCGCTGAAGCTGGTGGCGGACATGGCCGCGCGCTGTGTGTCTCCTCCATCTTCTCAACCGGGGAAGGGGCCTACCATGTCGGACGTCGTGGCCCGCCTCAAAGAAGCCTACGACCTCATCTGCAGCGATGACACGCGCACAAATTAGCATAGTCCATAGTTCGTTTTTTTTTTTTGCTTTGCATAGTCACGGTTGTTGTTGTTGCCAGCGGTATATAGTCTTCTATACCTAATACGTAATAAAGAAAATAAGGTTTCTTGTTCGTCCGTTTTTAACTGCCCCTATTTTTGTGTGGAAATTACAACAAGTGCCACCGCTTAAGTTGTTTTGTCCGATCGCTACGTCCCGATCTCTTCGTCATGACCGTCCCGATAGATTTGCTGGGTGTGGGCCGGCCCAGTCAAGAGGCATCCTCGATTGCACAGGATTTTCTCATCCTTTCCTTTGTTCATCGATGGAAGCTTCCAGAGACCGCGCTTGTCGTGACTCGTGACCATCCTCAATTCTAATCCGATACGATCTATTCCCTCCGCCCCTACACCATCCCTCCTATATTTATACACGCGACCCTGTCAATCTACAGTACTTCCTTCATCTTGATTTCGATCTCCGCTCCAGCCGGTCTCGCTTCGATAGCGTCCGAACCAATCCTCGAGGAACATAAGGATCTGCACTGCAGAGGCATCCCTTCTTCCTGCTGCGCCAGAAATTTTACAACCAACATCGGGATAATCCGACGAGGAAGATCGTGGCGATGCCAAACTCCGTCGGCATTGATGGGCCACGCATGCCGCCTGCTGTGCTGCCAAGAGAAAGCCGGGGAGGACGTCCTCGATGGACAGGAGGAAGTTCCAGTCCAGGCCTTGAGCTCTAACCCCGGCTAGCTTTGAAACCACGACGCGGTCTGAAGACCAGCCTGCCTCACCGTTGTGGGGTACCCACGGAGTAGGTCTCGTGGACTGCCAAGATTCAAGAAGCGCCCAGCTGCACCGATTAGTCGGCGCGGCGACAACAAATCAAGGATATCGGGGATTCTGAAATCTGAATCCACGAGCTGCTATTCCACAGCTCTCACTGTGACTGCGTGAATCTTCTCATCAAGCCTCTCCGATGCATATTTAACACTTCTACACTCCCTGCACACCGGCATCAAGATCCAACAGTAATGGTTGGGAAAAATCTCAACCATGAACCATGTGAGAATCGGGTGCTTGGATTAAGTGCTACAACGTTTTTTTTTTTAAATAGAGGAGGGGAATTGAAGAACAGGAGCCTGTGCGTGTGCATGTTTTTTCTTCAGATGGCCCGTGTACAATTTTGGTCATAGGTATGTGAGGACTGAGTGAGTGGATATTTCTCTCTCAAAAATAGTAAATCGAAAATATGTTTACGCGCAAATTTTGTGAAAACTTATTAAAAAATAAACTAATTTTGGCAATTTTAAAAGTATGTAAGTGATTTTAACTAGAAATTATTTGTCACGAAGTAAATAGATAAGTGCATGGGTTGACTGAACCCAAAACGGAGATGCGGCAATTTTCAAGAAGTAATGCAATTCATCTGAGAATCTATATATTTCTTTTTGCAAGTTGTAACAAAGGAGCACGTCTCATTTGTTTCGCCCTAGGTCTGGACTGTCAAGAATTGCCCTACCAACATGTGTTCTACTAATGAGATTTTTTACTAAGTCATAATTTTAAATGTAGACAAACTATATCAAAAGTAACATAATGATTTTTTTTGAAAGACCGGTAACCGTATAGAAGCACATGTACCATAATCCATTGAATAAAATTGTCTTTTTTAACAGATTGATACACGATTTAATTAAATCTAGATACTCTCTTGGTAGGAAGGAAAAACGGATTTAATATTGCAAAAAGAATACCACTTGCAAGATACACAAGACATCAAAAAAATAGAGTTTCGGAAACTGATGGAACTGAAAGTCCAACGGTTAGGCTACTTGAAAAATAATTCTCAAATTTTATCACGGTGTGCTTATTCATCATTCCGTCATTTAGTAATAGGGTCACGTGTCGATAGATTTTCATGAAATTTATGTCGTGCCAACGATTATCGTAAAAAATACTAGGCCATGTGCGGCATATTTGCCACCAAAATAATTATTTAAGTAATCAATGATGTTACCATGATTAAGATAGATTAAACAAATCAATTAACCCGTAGCAACGCACGGGCAATTGTACTAGTATATTAAAAAAAAACTTGTATAATCTGTAACAATATACTGTATCTATATAGAGGAGTCCGGTGTACATAGAAATATTCAGAAGAATCAGTATTTTGTAAATTATATGTGTTGAGAAAATTAGCAATTTACCAAGTAATTTAGACAAAATAGACCGCAAGAAAAACATGACTAGATTAATGGAAAATAAACAATGTATGTAGGAGAAGAAAGATAATGGAAACACATTCAGAGAGATTGATCCATATATTATAGGTGCGACACAAATAGAGAGCATGGTGGTGATCTGAACAACATGAAAGAAAACACCATACAGCTGTGCGCCCGCGTTGGCATTGACGTTGTCGTTTTCAGCCATGTCGTCGAGGTAGAGACTGCTGATGTCGGGGAAGAAGTCCTCGTCGGGGAAGTGGTCGTCGAAGTCCGTGATGAAGTTAGTAGTCGCGCTGATAGCGCTCCCCAAAAACCTTATCGCCCTTCTCCCGTACAGGACTCGAAGAAGCGGGGTTTCGGAGGCCTACTGTCCCGGATCGCGGTGCACGCCGCAAGACGGGATGGAGAAGAACCTGTAGCAGCGCAGTGCTATGGAAAGCGTTTGCAAGAACCTGTACGTGAGGTGAGGAGCGACCTCCCTTTTATAGGCACGGGCAGGCAGGCGAACAGACGGCGACGGGAGATGAAACGAACAGTCAGTGGGAGGCGAACTGAAGAGACAGCAGCCGGAGCCGAATAGCCCTAATAAAAAACCCACTAGCAAAAATTCGTTTCAGCTTTGTGCAACCGTTCAGATTATTTTCCATTCACACGCGGCAAAAAGATAGAGAAGCTCTCGGCTCGAGGCATTTCCGCAACCCGCGGCGTGTCGTGACGAACGAACGAGCGAGGAGGAGAAGGAGTGCGCGAGGATTCCCTCTTGTTCTCACTCACATACAAGTGCTAGAACAGCTCTCCTTATAAACCACTCCAGCTCTCTCTCAACTAGCAATGTGGGACTAAACATTTGTCCCACCTCTTGCCATGCATGAATGGGCTACATGGGCCTCTAGGATTTTCAGGAATTATTGGAATGGAAAAATTGGACTGGGCTATTTTGGACCAAAATTCCAACAATCCCCCACCAGATCCCAGAGGCACATGTAGTTTTGACTTTGGTTCAAAAACACTATTTATATACTGGTACTACAGTGGAGACTGTTAAGTTGAACTTCCACCTAGAACTCTATGCTACACTAGGCGGCGACTTATACAGTGGACTATGCCTTGAACTGCAAGTTTGCTGCATCCTAGCTTCACACAAAGCCTTGACCAATACTAGGCTGCAGTGGGACTTTCCCGCGGGTGGAGCTTATGCGTCATACTCCATGGCCTTTCATGAGTTTGTTAGAGAGCACCCAACTCTCATAGACTGCGACGGTTAACAGTCAAACTCATATAGGTGTGCTCTTCAAAAGATGTTCTGCAGGACAACATCTCTGCTTAAGATAAGCCACTTAGAACACATTAAGATAAATATCAACCTACCATGCAGAATAGGAAAGTATTGCATCTTCACGGAGTGGTGTTTATTAAAAATATGGATACTTTCCTCTCAGTCAACCAACAGCTTGTCTCCCAATTCTAATTCACGGGATCTCCGATCACATAGAGTGGTTTACCACTGTGGAAAACTCATATTGTGGGTCTCGTACCCATCTCATTTGATGCATTATCTATCACATTGCGTGATAGACCCTTTGTGAAGGGGTCTGCCAAATTTCTAGATGTATGGATATAATCTAATGCAATAACTCCGGAGTTTCTCATTTTTCTGACAGATTTTAATCTCCTCTTCACATGCCTTGATGACTTCATATTATCCTTAGAACTGTTAACCTTGATGATCACAGTTTGATTGTCACAGTTCATTGGGATAGCGGGTATTGGTTTCTCAACCACGGGTAAGTTCATCAAGAGTTCACGAAGACACTCTGCTTCAACAGTGGCTGTGTCTAGTGTTGTGAGTTCTGCTTCCATTGTTGACCTCGTTAAGATGGTCTGCTTGCAAGACTTCCAAGAAACAACGCCACCACCAAGTGTAAATACATATCCACTAGTGGCCTTAATCTCATCAGCATCAGAAATCCAGTTTGAATCACTATAACCCTCCAGTACCCTCGGATACCCGGTATAGTGAATGTCATAACTCGCAGTGCCTTTTAGATAGTGCATCACTCTTTCAAGAGCATGCCAGTGATCATCACCAGGATTTGAGACAAATCGGCTAAGTTTGCTCACAGCAAAGGCGATGTCAGGCCTCGTAGCGCTAGCCGATACATCACGAGCCAATAATCTCGAGAATATCTCGGTTGATCTCTAGCAGTCGCTTTATTCTTTCTAAGCAGCACACTAGGATATTACGGGGTTGGAAAAGACTTGAATTCACTATACCCAAAACGACTCAAGATCTTTTCCACATAGTGAGATTGAAGCAGTGTAATCCCACCATTGTCATCCTTCAACAGCTTGATGTTTAAGATTACATCAGCTACCCCAAGATCCTTCATCTCAAAACAGCGAGATAAGAAATCCTTGGTCTTCTTGATGATATTCAGGTTGGTTCCGAAAATTAGTATGTCATCGACGTATAAGCAAAGAATGACTCCTTCGCCCCCACCATGGCGATAGTACACACATTTATCAGCTTCATTTACAACAAATCCTTCAGCAGTTAAGTTCTTTCGAACTTCTCATGCCACTGCTTAGGTGCTTGCTTGAGACCATATAAATACTTCAATAGTTTGCACACCTTTCCTTCTTGACCATTTACTACAAATCCATCTGGCTGGTCCATGTAAATTTCCTCATCCAACTCTCCATTTAGGAAAGCTGTCTTAACATCCATTTGATGAATGAGAAGACCGTATGAGGGAGCCAGTGATAGTAGTACTCTAATGGTAGTCAATCTAGCTACAGGTGAGTACGTATCAAAGAAGTCTTCACCTTCCTTTTGGGTGTAACCCTTGGCCACAAGCCGTGCCTTGTACTTTTCAATTGTACCATCAGGCCTAAGCTTCTTCTTAAACACCCATTTACATCCTACGGGTTTGCACCCATAAGGACGATCAGTAATCTCCCAAGTTCCATTAGCCAAAATGGAATCCATCTCACTTCGGACAGCTTCCTTCCAAAAGAGTCGCATCCTGGAGATGCATAGGCTTCTGAAACAGAAGTAGGAGTGTCATCCACGAGATACACAATGAAATCATTACCAAAGGACTTCGCAGTCCTTTGTCTCTTACTCCTTTTAGGAGCTTCATTGTTATTCTCCTCTAGATTCTCAAGGTGTTCTATCGGAATGGTGGATTCAGGAATTGTAGCGAATTCCTGGATAGATGTACTAGGCATCCCCTGATTCGATGAGCTAGGCATATCCTTCATGGGAAATATATCCTCAAAGAAAGTCGCATCATTCGACTCCATGATTGTACCAACATGCATGTCGGATACCTCAGACTTTACTATCAAGAATCTATAGCCAATGCTATGAAAAGCATAGCCCAGAAAATAACAATCAACAGTTTTTGGTCCAAGCTTGCGCTTCTTGGGAATTGGCACATTGACTTTGGCCAAACATCCCCAAGTCCGTAGGTAAGAGAGTTTCAATCTTTTCTTCTCCCATTCCTCGAATGGAGTAATTTCTTTGTTCTTTGTGGGAACTCGGTTTAGGACATGACATGCGGTCAACAGTGCCTCCCCCCACCATTCCTTAGAGAGACCCGATGTGTCTAACATGGCATTAATCAGATCTGTTAGAGTTCGGTTCTTTCTTTCGGCTACTCCATTTGACTGGGGTGAGTAGGGAGGCGTCCTCTCATGAATTATACCATGTTCCGCACAAAAGGAATCAAACTCATTGGAAAAATACTCTCCACCTCGATCAGACCTTAGCCTCTTAATCTTTCGATCAAGTTGGTTTTCTGCTTCAGCTTTATAAATTTTGAAGAAGCTCAAAGCCTCATCTTTTGTCTTCAGAAGATACACATGACAGTATCTCGTAGAGTCATCGATCAATGTCATGAAGTATTTCTTTCCACCTTTTGTCAATACAACATTCATCTCACAAAGATCAGAGTGTATGAGCTCTAGTGGTGCCAAATTTCTCACCTCTGCAGTCGCATGCGACTTGCGAGGTTGTTTTGCTTGCACGCATGCTAGGCATTTCGATCCTTTGGCATAAGTGAATTTTGGTATTAAATCTAATTTTGATAATCGCGTCATGCAACCAAAATTAACATGACAAAGACGTGAATGCCAGACATTTGATATAAGATCAGACGAAACATGATTCACAACTTTATTACAAACATCTGACATTGACAGGCAGAATAAACCTCCACACTCATATCCTTTACCAATAAAAGTACCAAACTTAGAAAGTACAAACTTATTGGACTCGAAAACAATCTTGTAGCCATCACGATATAGAAGGGATCCGCTAACAAGATTCTTATTTATTGAGGGAACATGATGCACGTTCTTCAGTCGCACGGTCTTTCCCGAAGTGAACTTCAGATCGACCGTACCAACACCATGAACAGAAGCATGCGAGCCGTTCCCCATCAGCACGGACTGAATCCCTCTGATCTGATATGAAGAAAACATGGAAATGTCAGAACAAACAAGTACATTAGCGCCCGTGTCAATCCACCATTCAGGAGAATGACATAATGAAAGAACAGTAGGTAATATACCATACCCAACATTCTTCATATCAACATCGCCCATGACAACATTGGCGGTCTTGCCGCCCTTCCCATGCTGGCGTCTGTCATAACGGTTGGGGCAGCTAGGAGCCCAATGCTCAGGATCACCGCACACATGACAGTAACCTTTCTTCTTATCAGTCTTCTTCTTGAAAGTAGTGGATGATGTCTACTTCCCCCTCCTTTTCCTGTAGACAGTGTTGGGCCTCCAAGAGCAGAGGTTTGTAGAACAGCAGCAAGTTTTCCCTTAAGTGGATCACCCAAGGTTTATCGAACTCAGGGAGGAAGAGGTCAAAGATATCCCTCTCATGCAACCCTGCAACCACAAAGCAAGAAGTCTCTTGTGTCCCCAACACACCAAATAGGTGCACTAGTTCGGCGAAGAGATAGTGAAATATAGGTGGTATGAATATATATGAGCAAGAGTAACGGTGCCGTAAAAATAGCTTGCTGGCGTGTAGTTGATGGTGGTAGTATTGCAGCAGTAGTAACACAGTAAAACAGTAAACAAGCAGTGATAGCAGTATTTAGGAACAAGGCCTAGGGATCATACTTTCACTAGTGGACACTCTCAACATTGATCACATAACAGAATAGATAAATGCATACTCTACACTCTTGTTGGATGATGAACACATTGCGTAGGATTACACGAACCCTCAATGCCGGAGTTAACAAGCTCCACAATTCAATGTTCATATTTAAATAACCTTAGAGTGTAAGATAGATCAATTCGACTAAACCAAGTACTAACATAGCATGCACACTGTCACCTTCATGCTTATGTAGGAGGAATAATACACATCAATACTATCATAGCAATAGTTAACTTCGCAATCTACAAGAGATCATGATCATAGCATAAACCAAGTACTAACACGGATGCACACACTGTCACCATTACATCGTGCAGGAGGAATAAAACTACTTTAATAACATTGCTAGAGTAGCACATAGATAAATTGTGATACAAAACACATTGCAATCATAAAGAGATATAAATAAGCACTTCACTATGCCATTCATAACAGTGAATAAGTATTCTGTGAAATATAGCCTAAGAGACCCACACGGTGCACACACTGTCACCTTTACACACGTGGGACAAGGAGTCTCCGGAGATCACATAAGTAAAATTCACTTGACTAGCATAACGACATCTAAATTACAAGCATCATCATATGAATCTCAATCATGTAAAGCAGCTCATGAGATTATTGTATTGAAGTACATAGGAGAGAGATGAACCACATAGCTACCGGTACAGCCCCGAGCCTCGATGGAGAACTACTCCCTCCTCATGGGAGCAGCAGCGGTGATGAAGATGGCGGTGGAGATGGCAGCGGTGTCGATGGAGAAGCCTTCCGGGGCACTTCCCCTGCCCGGCGGCGTGCCGGAACAGAGACTCCTGTCCCCGGATCTTGGCTTCGCGATGGCGGTGGCTACGGAAGGTTTACGTGGGTTTCGTCGACCGTCTCGTGGTTTTCGCGACGGAGGCTTTAAATAGGCGAAGAGGCGGCGCCAGAGGGTCGAAGGGGTGCCCACACCATAGGGTGGCGCGGGCCCCCCCTGGCCGCGCCGGCCTAGGGTTTGGTGGGCCTGTGCCCCCTCCCTGGTGGCTCTCGGGTGTTCTGGATGCTTCCGGGCAAAATAGGAACCTGGGCGTTGATTTCGTCCAATTCCGAGAATATTTCGTTACTAGGATTTCTGAAACCAAAAACAGCAGAAAACAGGAACTGGCACTTCGGCATCTTGTTAATAGGTTAGTTCCAGAAAATGCACGAATATGACATAAAGTGTGCATAAAACATGTAGATAACATCAATAATGTGGCATGGAACATAAGAAATTATCGATACGTCGGAGACGTATCAGCATCCCCAAGCTTAGTTTCTGCTCGTCCCGAGCAGGTAAACGATAAACAAAGATAATTTTTGGAGTGACATGCCATCATAAACTTGATCATATTGTAAACATATGTAATGAATGCAGCAATCCAAGACAATGGTAATGACATGAGTAAACAACTGAATCATAAAGCAAAGTCTTTTCATGAATAGTACTTCGAGACAAGCATCAATAAGTCTTGCATAAGAGTTAACTCATAAAGCAATAATTCAAAGTAGAGGTATTGAAGCAACATAAAGGAAGATGAAGTTTCAGCGGTTGCTTTCAACTTATAACATGTATATCTCATGGATAATTGTCAATGCAAAGCAATATAACAAATGCAATATGCAAATATGTAGGAATCAATGCACAGTTCACACAAGTGTTTGCTTCTTGAGGTGGAGAGAAATAGGTGAACTGACTCAACAATAAAAGTAAAAGAATGGTCCCCCATAGAGGAAAAGCATCGATTGCTATATTTGTGCTAGAGCTTTGATTTTGAAAACATGAAACAATTTTGTCAACGGTAGTAATAAAGCATATGTATCATGTAAATTATATCTTACAAGTTGCAAGCCTCATGCATAGTATACTAATAGTGCCCGCACCTTGTCCTAATTAGCTTGGACTACCGGATCATCGCAATGCACATGTTTTAACCAAGTGTCACAAAGGGGTACCTCTATACACTTTGTACAAAGGTCTAAGGAGAAAGCTCGCATTGGATTTCTCGCTATTGATTATTCTCAACTTAGACATCCATACCGGGACAACATAGACAACAGATAATGGACTCCTCTTTTATGCATAAGCATGTAGCAACAATTAATTTTTTTCTCATATGAGATTGAGGATATTGTCCAAAACTGAAACTTCCACCATGGATCATGGCTTTAGTTAGCGGCCCAATGTTCTTCTCTAACAATATGCATGCTTAACCATAAGGTGGTAGATCTCTCTTACTTCAGACAAGACGAACATGCATAGCAACTCACATGAAATTCAACAAAGAGTAGTTGATGGCGTCCCCAGTGAACATGGTTATCGCACAACGAGCAACTTAATAAGAGATAAAGTGCATAATTACATATTCAATACCACAATAGTTTTTAAGCTATTTGTCCCATGAGCTATATATTGCAAAGGTGAATGATGGAATTTTAAAGGTAGCACTCAAGCAATTTACTTTGGAATGGCGGAAAATACCATGTAGTAGGTAGGTATGGTGGACACAAATGGCTGATGACCCACAAGTATAGGGGGTGTATCGTAGTATCTTCGATAAGTAAGAATGTCGATCCCAACGAGGAGCAGAAGGTGTTGATAAGCAGTTTCGATGAAGGATTCACTGTAAATGCTCACAGACAAGTATTCAGGGGGGTTTGATGTAACAGTTGAATAAAGTACGAGTATGTAAAGTGCGAGAGTAACAATTGCAGCGAGTGGCCCAATCCTTTTTAGCACAAAGGACAAGCCGGTTTGTTTACTTATAATGACCAAACGTTCTCGAGGACACACGGGATTTTAGTCTAGTGCTTTCGCTACATACGGCTAAATAATCTTCATTGTTGTGATAAGTGTTGTGTGGGTGAACCTATGCTAATGTACCGCCCTTCCTAGGACTAATACATACTTGTGATTATACCCCTTGCAAGCATCCGCAACTACAAGAAAGTAATTAAGAAATAAATCTAACCACAGCCTTAAACTCTGAGATCCTGCGATCCCTCCTGCATCGATATACCAACGGGGGTTTAGGTTTCTGTCACTCCGGCAACCCCGCAATTGGCAAACGAATACAAGATGCATTCCCCTAGGCCCATAAGTGGTGAAGTGTCATGTAGTCGACGTTCACATGACACCACTAGAAGAATAACACCACAACTTAAATATCACACCATTGAATATTACTCATCCATAGTTCACTACTAACATTTAGACTTCACCCATGTCCTCAAGAACTAAACGAACTACTCACGAGACATCATACGGAACATGATCAGAGGTGATATGATGATGAATAACAATCTGAACATAAACTTGGTTCAATGGTTTCACTCAATAGCATCAACAACAAGTAGAAATCGATACCGGGAGAGTTTCCCCTATCAAACAATCAAGATCAAACCCAAATTGCTATGGCGGTGACGGTGTCCAGCGGTGATGACGGCGGTGATGATGGTGGAGATGATGATGATGGTGATGGCGATGATGTCCAGCTCGATGACGGTGACGATGGCGTCGATTTCCCCTCCCGGAGGGAATTTCCCGGCGGATTCCTCGCCCGCCGGAGAGCTCTTTTCTCTGGTGTTCTCCGCCCCGCAGAGGCGGTCAGAACTCTTCGCGAGGTACCCTCGTGGCTTAGGTCTTCGGGACGAAGGGTTTGGCGAAGAAAAGGAGGCGAAAGGGGTCGTGGGCCCTCCACACCACAGCCGGCGCGGCCAGGGCTCTGGCCGCGCCGCCCTAGGGTGTGGGCCCACCCCGGCTGCTCCCGGCTCCTCCTTCTCGCTTCCTTCGTCATCTTGAAAAATAGGATTTTTGGTATAATTTCCTTCCAGAGTTGATCTTCCAAAATATTGCGTTCGACGGTGCTTTTTCCAAACAGAATCCCGGCTCCGGTGTTCGATCCTCCAATAACGATGAAACATGCAAAATAGATGAAATAACATAAGTAATGTGTCCCAATATGAAATATATCAATGAATAACAGCAAATTATGATATAAAATAGTGATGCAAATTGGACGTATCAACTCCCCCAAGCTTAGACTTCGCTTGTCCCCAAGCGAAACTCGAGCTCGATAGACATGACCACATGTTTATGGAGTGAAGAGTCGATAAATAAAATACGGACAAGAAGCATCATATTCATTCACACAGGACATTATAGTAGACAACCTCTTATAACTCATATTGAAACAAGTATAGGGTAATCACAAGTAAAGGTGCATGAGAAATCATGATTGGTGATGGCAAACTTCGTTCTTGGTCGAGAACAACTAATGATTATATTTATCTTATTGAGCAATGGCGCTCTCATTTATAAAGCACAACTTGCATACTCAATCATAATGGTCTTCTCATGGTCATTGATAACTTGCAAAGCTATATTCATTCAGATAAAACTTGTACTAAACAAGGAAGAATAAAAGACATGATGTAGCAAATCACAATATTATGGTTTGATCACAACTACTCAAATGCTTGCTTGAGATGGAGGGAAATAGGTTTACTGACTCAACATAAAGTAAAAGACAGGCCCTTCGCAGAGGGAAGCAGGGATTAAATCATGTGCTAGAGCTTTTTCAGTTTTGCAATTATATAAAGAGAATAAAAGTAACATTTTGAGAAGTGTTTGTTGTTGTCAACGACTGGTAGCGGGTACTCTAACCCCCTTGCCAGACAACCTCCTAAGAGCGGCTCCCATATTATTTTCATTTTGTGTGGCACTCCTTCCAACCTTTCTTTCACAAACCATGGCTAACCGAATCCTCGGGTGCCTCGCCAACAATCTCATACCATGAAGGAGTGCCTTTTTATTTTAGTTTTATTATGATGATGACACTCCCCCAACCTTTGCTTACACAAGCCATGGCTAACCGAATCCTTCGGGTGCCGTCCATCAATCACATACCATGGAGGAGTGTCTATTTAATTTAATTAATTTGGGACTGGGAATCCCATTGCCAGCTCTTTTTGCAGAATTATTGGATAAGTGGATGTAGCCACTAGTCCATTGGTGAAAGTTGCCCAACAAGATTGAAAGATAAAACACCACATACTTCCTCATGAGCTATGAAACATTAACACAAATAAGAGATACTAAGTTTTGAATTGTTTAAAGGTAGCACATGAAGTATTTACTTGGAATGGCAGAAAATACCATGTAGTAGGTAGGTATGGTGGACACAAATGGCATAGGTTTGGGTTAAGGTTTGGATGCACGAGAAGTATTCCTCTCAAGACAGGTCTTTGGCTAGCAAGGTTAATTAGCAAGCATAAGAGTCGAGGGAAACAAACTAATATACATGTGATAGAAACAATCATGCATCTTCCTTGTAAGCACAAACAATTTTAACTTCAGAATAATAAGCTATGAGCTAACAAGAAAGACAATGAAACATCTACATGTATTTCTCTTTTCTATTTAAACCTTAAAGTGTTGTTGCTATTGACCAATGCTAAGTTTGCCAAAACCAAATAGATTTATTCAATGCTCCCAAAGTGATACCAATACTAACAACAAGGTGAATCATATAGTAAAGATTGCAAACTAAAATAAGATGTGCAATATGTAAATGATAAGTCTTCTCATTAATATTCCATAACGATAACTCACACCAAGGGATACATAGACAACCAACTAAAGGAGAGATACTTCCAAACGCAACCCATCTTATATGATAACTTCCCTACTCATGATATGACACTACTTGACAATAAAAGTAAAAGGTAGTGATAATGTGATACCGCGGCACTCCCCAAGCTTGGAACAAACCAAGGGGATGCCAATACCGATGATGAATTACTCTGCGGCGATGGTGGTGATGAACTCCCGTCATCAAACTTCCAAGGAAGAGGCTCTCCATCAAGAAACGACGTCTTGGTCTCGGGGATCCTGAAACTAGCGCATGGCTTATGTATTTAAACCTGTTTTCATACTCACGCTCCGATTACGAAAATCATAGAGTTGTGCTTGGAGCTTGTTGGTGGTGTCGTGAAGCGAGAGGATGTCGCTCCAAAGCTTTGCGCTTTCCTTCTCATGTTCAGCAATGAGTTCAGACACAATCCCGTGGAAGATATCCACCTCACGCTCAGCCATCTTCTTGTACTTGAAAACCTCTTGTTCTAACTTCTCCATCCTGTCTTCCAGGCTTCCTTCTCCTTTAGGACCCCGGACATCCTTGACCTGCAGCTTCTCCTTCAACGAGCAGCAACTCCTTGGGGTGCATCTTCAGCTCCTCCATGTACAAGTTGCCAACATCCTTGCTGGAGCCGTCCTTCGGAGTTTCCGACGAAGACATGATGACTCTAGATCCGAAACAAATCCCGGCGTAAACAGCTCGAAACAAAACACGTCGAAAACACGATATACGGTCCTCCAGGGTCCGGGAGATTATATAGAAAATATTTTCGCGAAATAAGGAAAATACCAGATCGAACCAGTCGGAAAGGAGCGACGGGGCGGCCAAACCATAGGCCGGCGCGGCCCAGTCAGCCGCGCCGCCCTATGGTGGCACCCCTCGTGCGTCCTTTCCACTCCGTTTCGAACTCGTAATTTCGCATATTTTCCAAAAATAGCAAAAATATTGTTCGGAAAGTAAATTGCGTACTTTTCATTACCAAGATCGTTACCTATTCAAAGTCGAGTTCTGACTGTCAATTTGCCCTTTGATGAAATCCTCCGGTGTTTCCACTTGAATAATATCAACATCAACATTATAGGAATCACCCGAGATATAATGCTTGAGTCTTTGTCCATTCACCACTTGCGTAGCATTGCCTTCGAGACAGCTAAATTTGATGGCTCACGAACGATACACCTCCTCGCCCACATATCGTCCTTCCAATTTCGAGAGGACGTTCCCTGCAAAGAATCTGAGACGAGACCGATACAATAGGACTTTATCCCCAATATTAAATTCTCTTTTGATAATCCTCCTATCATGCCATTTTTTAACTTTCTCTTTAAAGAGTTTAGCATTTTCATAAGCTTCACTTCTCCATTCATCTAGGGAACTCAATTGCAACAATCTCTTATCACGGTAAGTTTAGGATCTTTATTTAATTCTCTAACAGCCCAATAAGCTTTGTGCTCTAGTTCTAAAGGTAAATGACAAGCTTTCCCATAAACCATTTTATAAGGTGACATTCCCATGGGATTTTTATAAGCAGTTCTATAAGCCCAAAGTGCATCCTTCAATTTACTAGCCCAATTCTTTCTAGTTTTATTAATGAGTCTTTTGCAAGATAGATTTAATCTCTCTATTTGATAATTCTACTTGACCACTAGTTTGAGGATGATAAGCAGAAGCAATTCTATGATTAATACCATACCTAGCAAGAGTTTTTCTAAAACCTCCATGAATAAAATGAGAACCTCCATCAGTCATAATATATCTAGGTACTCCAAATCTAGGAAAAATAATATCTAAGAGCATTCTTAAAGAGGTCTCACCATCAGCACTTTTTGTAGGTATAGCCTCCACCCATTTAGTAACATAATCAACAACAACAAGTATATGAGTGTTACCTTCAAGACGGAAAAGGTCCCATGAAGTCAAATCCCCAACAATCAAACGGTTCAATAACAAGAGTATAATTCATAGGCATTTCATTGCGTCTGGAGATATTACCAACCCTTTGGCATTCATCACAAGATAAAATAAACTTTCTCGCATCCTTGAAGAGAGTCGGCCAATAAAGACCTGATTGTAGAACCTTTATGCGCGGTTCTTTCTCCCGCGTGATGTCCTCCATAAGCACTACCATGACATTTACTCAATATCTCCTGTTGTTCATATTCGGGGACACATCTTCGCATAATACCATCCACTCCTTCTTTATATAAGTGTGGGTCATCCAGAAATAATGCCTCAAATCATAAAAGAATTTCCTCCTTTGCCGAAATGAAAAGGTTGGAGGCAAGTACTTGGAAACAATAAAGTTAGCATAATCAGCATACCAAGGACCTGTCTCGCGAGCTCACCTTTATTACAGCCAATTGTTCATTTGGAAAACTATCATTAACAGAACAGGATCATAAGCAATATTTTCCAATCTAGACAAATTATCAAAGAACAGGATTATCAAGACCTTTCCTATCTACAATATGTAAATCAAATTCTTGCAAAAGAAGTACCCATCTAATAAGCCTTGGCTTAGCATCTTTCTTTGTCATTAGGTATCTAATTGCAAAGATGATCAAGATGAATAGTAACTTTTGAATCAACAATATAAGATCTAAATTTATCACAAGCAAAAACTACAGCTAATAATTCCTTTTCAGTTGTAGCATAATTTCTTTGAGCAGCATCAAGAGTTTTACTAGCATAATGAATAACATTCAGTTTTTTATCTACTCGCTGTCCAAGGACAGCCTACAAGAAAATCACTAGCATCACACATAATTTCAAAGGGTAAATTCCAATCGGGGTTCAACTATAGGAGCAGCTTGTTAAGGCTTTCTTAAGAGTTTCAAAAGCTTCCTTACAATCATCATCAAAAACAAATGGTACATCTTTTTGAAGAAGATTAGTAAGAGGCTTTGAAATCTTAGAGAAATCTTTAATAAATCTCCTATAAAACCCACATGACCAAGAATACTACGAATACCTTTAACATCCCTCGGATAAGGCATCTTCTCGATTGCTTCAACTTTAGCTCTATCAACTTCAATACCTCTCTCAGAAATTTTATGTCCCAATACAATTCCTTCATTAACCATAAAGTGGCATTTCTCCCAATTAAGAACAAGGTTAGTTTCTTCACATCTCTCGCAAAACTTTATCAAGGTTTCGCAAGGCCTATCAAAAAGAATTCCCATAGACGGAAAAATCATCCATGAATACCTCTACAATACTTTCACAAAAACCATGAAAAATAGCAGACATGCATCTTTGAAAAGTAGCAGGAGCATTACATAAACCAAAAGGCATGCGTCTATAAGCATAAGTTCCATAGGGACAGGTAAAAGTGGTTTTCTCTTGATCTTTAGCTTTAACAGCAATTTGTGAAAACACAGAATAACCATCAAGAAAGCAAAAATGAGTATTTTTAGATAATCTTTCTAGCATTTGATCAATAAAGGGTAAAGGGTAATGATCTTTTTTAGTAACTTTATTAACTTTTCGAAAATCAATGCACATTCTATACCCTACAACTACTCTTTGAGGAATGAGCTCATCATTATCATTAGGCACAACAGTCATACCTCCTTTCTTGGGAACACAGTGCACAGGACTAACCCATCTACTATCAGCAATAGGATATATAATACCAGCTTCAAGGAGTCGTAGTACCTCATTCCTTACCACTTCTTTCATCTTTGGAATTAGACGACGCTGAGGTTCAACAACAGGCTTTGCATCATCTTCCATATTAATAGCATGTTGGCAAATAGAAGGAGAAATCCCTTTCAAATCATCAAGAGTGTAGCCAATAGCGCCTCGATGCTTCTTCAATATTTCCAATAACCTTTCTTCCTCAATCTCTGAAAGCTTAGAACTAATAATAACAGGATATATTTTCTTATCATCAATATGAGCATATTTAAGATTATCAGGTAAAGGTTTTAAATCAAAAACAGGATCTTCCTTTGGTGGCGGTGTTGTACCCAAATCTTCCACCGGTAAATCATGCTTGAGAATAGGTTGGCGAAGAAAAATTTCCTCAAGCTCATCTCTTTCTTTCCTAAAAATTTCGCTCTCGCTATCCTCCAAATGTTGCTGCAAAGGATTATTAGGAACAAGAACAATAGATGCACATTGCTCCATTTTAATATCATTACTAGGCAAATCAGCTTTATAAGGAGTTTTAGTAAATTTAGAGAAGTTAAACTCATAAGATTCACCAGCAAATTTAGTCAAAATTTTCTCTTTCTTGCAATCTATAATAGCTCCACAAGTATTTAGAAAAGGTCTACCAAAAATAATAGGACAATAATCACTAGCAGCAGAACCAAGTACCAAAAAGTCAGCAGGATATTTAATCTTACCGCATAAAACTTCCACATCTCGAACAATACCAATTGGAGAAATAGTTTCTCTATTAGCCAGCTGAATAACCACATCAATATCTTCAAGTTCGCAAGAATCAATTTCGTGCATAATCTCCGTGTAAAGCTCATACGGAATAGCACTAACACTTGCACCAATATCACATAATCCATAATAGCAATGATCACCAATTCTAACAGATAGCATAGGAACACTAGCTTGTTTGGGTTTATTAGGATGTGAAACAATATGAGAAGCATCTTCACGTAAAAATAATATGACCATCCTCCACATTTTCACCACAAGATCTTTAACTATTGCAACAGCAGGTTCAACTTTTATTTGTTCTTCAGGTTCTACAGGTTTCTTTTCACTTTTATGAACCGCACTATTTATAACAGAGTGCTCCTTCATTTTAGCAGGGAAAGGAGTTTTTTCAATATAAGCTTCAGGAATAACATGATCAGCAGTTTCAACTACAACACATTTATTAATAGATGAATCAATTTTATCTTTATACGGTTCATGATACTTATCAAAATTCTTCTTTGGTAATTCATAATGAGAAGCAAAAGCTTTATAAAGATTTGCAGCAACTTGAGAATCAAGACCATATGTAGCACTCATATTACTTAAATTTATCAAGATCCATAAAAGCTTCAATGCATTTATAATCATAAATTATACCTGATTCTCGATCTTTGTCGTTCTCCCATCCTTCAGTATTTTCTTGGATTCGATCAAGAAGGTCCCTTTTAAACTCTTCTTTGTTGCGTGTAAATGATCCAAAACAAGAAGTATCCAGCAAGGTCTTGTCTTGAAAAGAAAGTCTTGCATAGAAATTATCAATAATAACATTACCAGGAAGCTCATGAATGGGGCATTTGAGCATTAAAGACTTCAATCTCCCCCAAGCTTGGGCAATACTCTCTCCATCATGAGGCCAAAAATTATATATGCGATTCCGATCCTTATGAATTTCACTTGGAGGATAGAACTTAGAATAAAACCGGGGCACAATATCATTCAATTCAAGATAATCCCAAATATCCAATAATTTATACCAATGCGCCGCTTACCGTACAGCGATAAAGAGAATAGTTTCTTCCTCACTTCATCCATATCAATACCTGCACACTTGAATAAACCGCATAATTCATGTAAGAACAATAAATGATCTCCAGGGTGGACAGTTCCATCCACTTCATAGCGGTTATCCATAACACGTTCAATAATTTTCATAGGTATTTTATATGGTATTACTTCCTCACTGGCGCTTCATCCACTACCGTTGCGGTAGTAGTAGATTTCCCAAATAGAAATTGAAGAGAAGATCTCTCCATAATGACTTATAGCAAGAAAGTAAATAAAATCAGCACAACAAGAAAGGTTTTCCTTACCAATTCCACTTACCAATAGCGCTTCACTCCCCGGCAACGGCGCCAAAAATAGTCTTGATGACCCACAAGTATAGGGGTGTATCGTAGTATCTTCGATAAGTAAGAATGTCGATCCCAACGAGGAGCGAAGGTGTTGATAAGCAGTTTCGATGAAGGATTCACCGTAAATGCTCACAGACAAGTATTCAGGGGGTTTGATGTAACAGTTGAATAAAGTACGAGTATGTAAAGTGCGAGAGTAACAATTGCAGCGAGTGGCCCAATCCTTTTTAGCACAAAGGACAAGCCGGTTTGTTTACTTATAATGACCAAACGTTCTCGAGGACACACGGGATTTTAGTCTAGTGCTTTCGCTACATACGGCTAAATAATCTTCATTGTTGTGATAAGTGTTGTGTGGGTGAACCTATGCTAATGTACCGCCCTTCCTAGGACTAATACATACTTGTGATTATACCCCTTGCAAGCATCCGCAACTACAAGAAAGTAATTAAGAAATAAATCTAACCACAGCCTTAAACTCGAGATCCTGCGATCCCTCCCCGCATCGATATACCAACGGGGGTTTAGGTTTCTGTCACTCCGCAACCCCGCAATTGGCAAACGAATACAAGATGCATTCCCCTAGGCCCATAAGTGGTGAAGTGTCATGTAGTCGACGTTCACATGACACCACTAGAAGAATAACACCACAACTTAAATATCACACCATTGAATATTACTCATCCATAGTTCACTACTAACATTTAGACTTCACCCATGTCCTCAAGAACTAAACGAACTACTCACGAGACATCATACGGAACATGATCAGAGGTGATATGATGATGAATAACAATCTGAACATAAACTTGGTTCAATGGTTTCACTCAATAGCATCAACAACAAGTAGAAATCGATACCGGGAGAGTTTCCCCTATCAAACAATCAAGATCAAACCCAAATTGCTATGGCGGTGACGGTGTCCAGCGGTGATGACGGCGGTGATGATGGTGGAGATGATGATGATGGTGATGGCGATGATGTCCAGCTCGATGACGGTGACGATGGCGTCGATTTCCCTCCCGGAGGGAATTTCCCGGCGGATTCCTGCCCGCCGGAGAGCTCTTTTCTCTCGGTGTTCTCCGCCCCGCAGAGGCGGCTGTAACTCTTCGCGAGGTACCCTCTCGTGGCTTAGGTCTTCGGGACGAAGGGTTTGGCGAAGAAAAGGGGCGAAAGGGGTCGTGGGCCCTCCACACCACAGGCCGGCGCGGCCAGTGGCCTGGGGCCGCGCCGCCCTAGGGTGTGGGCCCACCCTGGCTGCTCCTGGCTCCTCCTTCTGGCTTCCTTCGTCATCTTGAAAAATAGGATTTTTGGTATAATTTCCTTCCAGAGTTGATCTTCCAAAATATTGCGTTCTGACGGTGCTTTTTCCAGCAGAATCCTGGCTCCGGTGTTCGATCCTCCAATAACGATGAAACATGCAAAATAGATGAAATAACATAAGTAATGTGTCCCAATATGAAATATATCAATGAATAACAGCAAATTATGATATAAAATAGTGATGCAAATTGGACGTATCAATGGCATAGTGGTTGGCTCAAGTATTTTGGATGCATGAGAAGTATTCCCTCTCGATACAAGGTTTAGGCTAGCAAGGCTTATTTGAAACAAACACAAGGATGAACCGGTGCAGCAAAACTCACATAAAAGACATATTGAAAACATTATAAGACTCTACACCGTCTTCCTTGTTGTTCAAACTCAATACTAGAAATTATCTAGACCTTAGAGAAACCAAATATGCAAACCAAATTTTAGCATGCTCTATGTATTTCTTCATTAATGGGTGCAAAGTATATGATGCAAGAGCTTAAACATGAGCACAACAATTGCCAAGTATCACATTACCCAAGACATTAATAGCAATTACTACATGTATCATTTTCCAATTCCAACCATATAACAATTAACGAAGCAGTTTCAACCTTCGCCATGAACATTAAAAGCTAAGAACACATGTGTTCATACGAACCAGCGGAGCGTGTCTCTCTCCCACACAAGCATTTATTCAAACAAAAACAAAAACAAGAAACATACTAACGCGCCAAGAAAAGCACATAAGATGTGACCGAATAAAAATATAGTTTCAGGGGAGGAACCTGATAAGTTGTCGATGAAGAAGGGGATGCCTTGGGCATCCCCAAGCTTAGACGCTTGAGTCTTCTTGATATATGCAGGGGTGAACCACCGGGGCATCCCCAAGCTTAGAGCTTTCACTCTTCTTGATCATAGTATATCATCCTCCTCTCTTGACCCTTGAAAACTTCCTTCACACCAAACTTCTCATAAACTTCATTAGAGGGGTTAGTACATAATCAAAAACTCACATGTTCAGAGGTGACACAATCATTCTTAACACTTCTGGACATTGCATAAAGCTACTGGACATTAATGGATCAAAGAAATTCATCCAACATAGCAAAAGAGGCAATGCGAAATAAAAGGCAGAATCTGTCAAAACAGAACAGTTCGTATTGACGAATTTTATCGAGGCACCAGACTTGCTCAAATGAAAATGCTCAAATTGAATGAAAGTTGCGTACATATCTGAGGATCATGCACGTAAATTGGCTTAATTTTCTGAGCTACCTACAGGGAGGTAGACCCAGATTCCTGACAGCAAAGAAATCTGGAACTGCGCAGTAATCCAAATCTAGTACTTTACTTTTCTATCAACGGCTTTACTTGGCACAACAAAACACAAAACTAAGATAAGGAGAGGTTGCTACAGTAGTAAACAACTTCCAAGACACAAATATAGAACAAAGTACTGTAGCAAAATAACAAATGGGTTATCTCCCAAGAAGTTCTTTCTTTATAGCCATTAAGATGGGCTCAGCAGTTTTAATGATGCACTCGCAAGAAATAGTATTTGAAGCAAAAGAGAGCATCAAGAGGCAAATTAGAAACATATTTAAGTCTAACATGCTTCCTATGCATAGGAATCTTGTAAATAAACAAGTTCATGAAGAGCAAAGTAACAAGCATAGGAAGATAAAACAAGTGTAGTTTCAAAAATTTCAGCACATAGAGAGGTGTTTTAGTAACATGAAAATTTCTACAACCATATTTTCCTCTCTCATAATAACTTTCAGTAGCAACATGAGCAAACTCAACAATATAACTATCACATAAAGCATTCTTATCATGAGTCTCATGCATAAAATCATTACTCTCCACATAGGCATAATCAATTTTATTAGTAATAGTGGGAGCAAATTCAACAAAGTAGCTATCATTATTATTCTCATCAAGTGTAGGAGGCATAGTATAATCACAACAAAATTTACTCTCCATAGTAGGTGGCACCAAAAGACCACTATCATTATAATCATCATATATGGGAGGCAAAGTATCATCAAAGAAAATTTTCTCCTCAATGCTTGGGGGACTAAAAAGATCATGAAAACCAGCTTCCCCAAGCTTAGAACTTTCTATATCATTATCAACAATGGTGTTCAAAGCGTTCATACTAATATTACTACCAGCATGCAAATAAGATTCCATAGGTTTTTTAATTTTCGCATCAAACAATCCATGTTTTAAATCAGGAAATAGCATAAGAAGCTCATTTTTGTCCATTATGCCAAACTAGTGTAAACAAGAAACAAAAAGATGCAATTGCAGGATCTAAAGGAAATAGCTTTGAGTACTTACAACGGCGGAAAATAGCTTGGTAGCCGAGGTCCGGAGTGTGAGTACCTTTTACCCTTTCCTCCCCGGCAACGGCGCCAGAAAATAGCTTGATGTCTACTTCCCCCTCCTTTTCCTGTAGATAGTGTTGGGCCTCCAAGAGCAGAGGTTTGTAGAACAGCAGCAAGTTTTCCCTTAAGTGGATCACCCAAGGTTTATCGAACTCAGGGAGGAAGAGGTCAAAGATATCCCTCTCATGCAACCCTGCAACCACAAAGCAAGAAGTCTCTTGTGTCCCCAACACACCAAATAGGTGCACTAGTTCGGCGAAGAGATAGTGAAATATAGGTGGTATGAATATATATGAGCAGTAGCAATGGTGCCAGAAAATAGCTTGCTGGCGTGTAGTTGATGGTGGTAGTATTGCAGCAGTAGTAACACAAAGAAACAAGAAACAAGCAGCGATAGCAGTATTTAGGAACAAGGCCTAGGGATCATACTTTCACTAGTGGACACTCTCAACATTGATCACATAACAGAATAGATAAATGCATACTCTACACTCTTGTTGGATGATGAACACATTGCGTAGGATTACACGAACCCTCAATGCCGGAGTTAACAAGCTCCACAATTCAATGTTCATATTTAAATAACCTTAGAGTGTAAGATAGATCAATTCGACTAAACCAAGTACTAACATAGCATGCACACTGTCACCTTCATGCTTATGTAGGAGGAATAATACACATCAATACTATCATAGTAATAGTTAACTTCGCAATCTACAAGAGATCATGATCATAGCATAAACCAAGTACTAACACGGATGCACACACTATCACCATTACATCGTGCATGAGGAATAAAACTACTTTAATAACATTGCTAGAGTAGCACATAGATAAATTGTGATACAAAACACATTGCAATCATAAAGAGATATAAATAAGCACTTCACTATGCCATTCATAACAGTGAATAAGTATTCTGTGAAATATAGCCTAAGAGACCCACACGGTGCACACACTGTCACCTTTACACACGTGGGACAAGGAGTCTCCGGAGATCACATAAGTAAAATTCACTTGACTAGCATAACGACATCTAGATTACAAGCATCATCATATGAATCTCAATCATGTAAAGCAGCTCATGAGATTATTGTATTGAAGTACATAGGAGAGAGATGAACCACATAGCTACCGGTACAGCCCCGAGCCTCGATGGAGAACTACTCCCTCCTCATGGGAGCAGCAGCGGTGATGAAGATGGCGGTGGAGATGGCAGCGGTGTCGATGGAGAAGCCTTCCGGGGGCACTTCCCCGTTCCGGCGGCGTGCCGGAACAGAGACTCCTGTCCCCCAGATCTTGGCTTCGCGATGGCGGCGGCTCTGGAAGGTTTCTGTGGGTTTCGTCGACCGTCTCAGGGTTTTCGCGACGGAGGCTTTAAATAGGCGAAGAGGCGGCGCCAGAGGGTCGAAGGGGTGCCCACACCATAGGGTGGCGCGGCCCCCCCCTGGCCGCGCCGGCCTAGGGTTTGGTGGGCCTGTGCCCCCTCCCTGGTGGCTCTCGGGTGTTCTGGATGCTTCCAGGCAAAATAGGAACCTGGGCGTTGATTTCGTCCAATTCCGAGAATATTTCGTTACTAGGATTTCTGAAACCAAAAACAGCAGAAAACAGGAACTGGCACTTCGGCATCTTGTTAATAGATTAGTTCCAGAAAATGCACGAATATGACATAAAGTGTGCATAAAACATGTAGATAACATCAATAATGTGGCATGGAACATAAGAAATTATCGATACGTCGGAGACGTATCAGTGGACTGTGAGGGTTTGTTCTTCCAGTCGAACTTGCTCTTGCCATCAAACTTGCCCTTGTTCTTGAACTTGTGGGACTGGAAGTTCTTTTTCTATACCAAGTTGGCACTTGAACCACCCTCAGCACCACGAGCAAGTGTGTCTTTTACCCTCGCCTTTTCTTCCACATCAAGAGTCCCAATGAGATCCGAAGCAGTGAACTCTTGTCTCTTGTGTTTTAGGGAAGTAGCAAAATTCCTCCATGAAGGAGGCAACTTGGCAATAATGCTTCCGGCAACAAACTTGTCCGTAACACACAGGAGAAGTACTCAAGCTCCTTGGCCAGTGCTTGTATCTCATGAGCCTGCTCAACAACTGAGCGATCACCAGTCATCATGAAGTCACAAAATTGCTCCATGATGTACAGTTCACTGCCTGCATCCGAGACCCCAAACTTGGCCTCGAGAGCAGCCCACATGTCCTTGCCATTAGTAAAGGACATATAGGGTTCAATAATGTTCTCTCCAAGTACAGATAACAGAGCAGCCCTGAACAACCTGTCAGTTTTCTGAAAAACTTGCTCCTGAGCATGAGTAAGCTCTCCCTCAGGCTTGCCAAGAATGGCGTCATAGCAGTTCATGTTTTCGAACCAGAGAACTGCTCTCGCGCACCATCTCTTGTAGTGAGTACCCTCAAAAAGGGGCGGTTTCACAGATGCGACAAAGCCACTTGGGGTAAATTACCTATAATAAGGTTTTTGGATTGTTGAGAAAATTACCAATTTACCAAGTAATTTAGACAAAATAGACCACAAGAAAAACATGACTAGATTAATGGAAAATAAACAATGTATGTAGGAGAAGAAAGATAATGGAAACACATTCGGAGAGATTGATCCATATATTATAGGTGCGACACAAATAGAGAGCATGGTGGTGATCTGAACAAGATGAAAGAAAACACCATACAGCTGTGCGCCCGCGTTGGCATTGACGTTGTCGTTTTCAGCCATGTCGTCGAGGTAGAGACTGCTGATGTCGGGGAAGAAGTCCTCGTCGGGGAAGTGGTCGTCGAAGTCCGTGATGAAGTCAGTAGTCGCGCTGATAGCGCTCCCCAAAAACCTTATCGCCCTTCTCCCGTACAGGACTCGAAGAAGCGGGGTTTCGGAGGCCTACTGTCCCGGATCGCGGTGCACGCCGCAAGACGGGAAGGAGAAGAACATGTAGCAGCGCAGTGCTATGGAAAGCGTTTGCAAGAACCTGTACGTGAGGTGAGGAGCGACCTCCCTTTTATAGGCACGGGCATGCAGGCGAACAGACGTCGACGGGAGATGAAACGAACAGTCAGTGGGAGGCAAACCGAAGAGACAGCAGCCGGAGCCGAACGGCCCTAATAAAAAACCCACTAGCAAAAATTCGTTTCAGCTTTGTGCAACCGTTCAGATTATTTTTCATTCACGCGCGGCAAAAAGATAGAGAAGCTCTCGGCTCGAGGCATTCCCGCAACCCGCGTCGTGTCGTGTCGTGACGAACGAGCGAGGAGGAGGAGGAGTGCGCGAGGATTCCCTCTTGTTCTCACTCACATACAAGTGCTAGAACAGCTCTCCTTATAAACCACTCCAGCTCTCTCTCAATTAGCAATGTGGGATGATACGTCTCCGACGTATCGATAATTTCTTATGTTCCATGCCACATTATTGATGATACCGACATGTTTTGTTCACATTTTATGTCATATTTATGCGTTTTCCGGAACTAACCTATTGACAAGATGCCGAAAGGCCAGTTGCTGTTTTCTGCTGTTTTTGGTTTCAGAAATCCTAGTAAGGAAATATTTTTCGGAATCGGACGAAATCAACACCGAAAGTCTTAGAATTCCCGGAAGCTTCCGGAACACCGAAGGAGAGTCGGAGGCGGGCAGCAGGGGGCCCACACCATAAGGCGGCGCGGGTGGCCCCCTGGCCGAGCCAGCCTATGGTGTGGGGCCCCCAGCCGCCTCCTTGCGCCGCCTCTCCGCCTATATATTCGTCCCTGACCTAAAAACATCGGGCAGTTCAACGAAACCCACAGAAACCTTCCAGAGCCGCCGCCATCGCGAAGACAAGATCTGGGGGATAGGAGTCTCTGTTCCGGCACGCCGCCGGAACGGGGAAGTGCCCCCGGAAGGCTTCTCCATCGACACCGCTGCCATCTCCACCGCTATCTTCATCACCGCTGCTGCTCCCATGAGGAGGGAGTAGTTCTCCATCGAGGCTCGGGGCTGTACCGGTAGCTATGTGGTTCATCTCTCTCCTATGTACTTCAATACAATAATCTCATGAGCTGCCTTACATGATTGGGATTCATATGATGATGCTTGTAATCTAGATGTCGTTATGCTAGTCAAGTGAATTTTACTTATGTGATCTCCGGAGACTCCTTGTCCCACGTGTGTAAAGGTGACAGTGTGTGCACCGTGTGGGTCTCTTAGGCTATATTTCACAGAATACTTATTCACTGTTATGAATGGCATAGTGAAGTGCTTATTTATATCTCTTTATGATTACAATGTGTTTTGTATCACAATTTATCTATGTGCTACTCTAGCAATGTTATTAAAGTAGTTTTATTCCTCCTGCACGGTGTAATGGTGACAGTGTGTGCATCCGTGTTAGTACTTGGCGTATGCTATGATTATGATCTCTTGTAGATTATGAAGTTAACTATTGCTATGATGGTATTGATGTGATCTATTCCTCCTACATAGTGTGAAGGTGACAGTGTACATGCTATGTTAGTACTTGGTTTAGTCGTGTTGATCTATCTTACACTCTAAGGTTATTTAAATATGAACATTGAATTGTGGAGCTTCTTAACTCCGGCATTGAGGGTTCGTGTAATCCTACGCAATGTGTTCATCATCCAACGAGAGTGTAGAGTATGCATTTATCTATTCTGTTATGTGATCAATGTTGAGAGTGTCCACTAGTGAAAGTATGATCCCTAGGCCTTGTTCCTAAATATCGCTATCGTCGCTTGTTTCATCGTTTTATCTGCGTTACCGCTGCGTTACTACTGCTTGTTTACTGTCCTGGGCAAAGCACTTTTCTGGTGCCGTTGCTACTACTTATTTATACCACATGTATTTCACTATCTCTTCGCCGAACTAGTGCACCTATTAGGTGTGTTGGGGACACAAGAGACTTCTTGCTTTGTGGTTGCAGGGTTGCATGAGAGGGATATCTTTGACCTCTTCCTCCCTGAGTTCGATAAACCTTGGGTGATCCACTTAAGGGAAAACTTGCTGCTGTTCTACAAACCTCTGCTCTTGGAGGCCCAACACTGTCTACAGGAAAAGGAGGGGGGGCGTAGACATCAAGCTATTTTCTGGCGCCGTTGCCGGGGAGGAAAGGTAAAAGGTACTCACACTCCGGATCTCGGCTACTAAGCTATTTTCCGGCGCCGTTGTAAGTACTCGAAGCTATTTCCTTTAGATTCTGCAATTGCATCTTTTTGTTTCTTGTTTTATTTTCACTAGTTAGGCATAATGGAAAACAACAACAAAATTGGTGAGCTTTTTAATCTTTTTCCTGATTTAGAATTGTTTGATGCGAAAATTAAAAAACCTATGGAACCTTATTTGCATGCTAGTAGCGATGTTATTAGTATGAATGCAATTACTGCTAATACTATGGATAAGTCTAAGCTTGGGGAAGCTAGTTTATATAAAAATAATATTTTTTGCTCCTCAGCTTTGGAAGAAATATTTTGCTCTGATAATGCTTTATCTCCCATATGTGATAACTCTAATGATGCTTCTGATATTTTAAATCCACCTGCTGAAAGTATTCCGTATAAAATACCTATGAAAATTATTGAACGTGTTATGGACAACCACTATAAAGGGGATGGAACTGTCCATCCTAGAGATCATTTACTGTTTTTGCACGAATTATGCGGGTTATTCAAGTGTGCAGGTATCTCTATGGATGAAGTGAGGAAGAAGCTATTCTCTGTTTCGCTGTCTGGTAAAGCGGCGCATTGGTATAAATTGTTGGAGAATAGACATTCTCTTGGTTGGGAGGAAATTGCATCTCTCTTTTATTCTAAATTTTATCCTCCTCATGAAGTGCATATTGATAGGAATTATATTTATAACTTTTATCCCCATGATGGAGAGAGTATTTCTCAAGCGTGGGGGAGACTGAAGTCACTAATGCTCAAATGTCCCATTCATGAGCTCCCCCGTAATGTTATTGTTAATAATTTTTATGCGAGGCTTTCAGGACAACAAAAGGACTATCTGGACGCGTGTTCGGAGGGATCTTTCACAAGCAAGGAGGTTGAAGCTAGGTGGGATCTTCTTGATCGGATTAAGGAGAACGCTGAAGGATGGGAGAACAATGAAGGTAAAGAGTCAGGTATAAATTACGATTATGAATGCATTGAAGCTTTTATGGATACCGATAAATTTCGAAATATGAGTGCTACTTATGGTCTTGACTCTCAAGTTGCTGCAAATCTTTATAAAGCCTTTGCTTCTCATTTTGAATTGCCTAAGAAGAATTTTGATAAGTATCATGAACCTTTTAAAGAGGCTTGCATGAAGAATGAAATTGTTGTTAATTATTGCAATAAGCATGCTCAAACTCCTAAGAATGTTATTTCCTATCAGCATGTTAATTTTTGTGGAATACATAGACCTTGTGGAATTAATCAAATCAAAGATGAATATTGTATCCATCATACTACTGAAAAAACTAGAAAGTGGCTTAGGGCTCTAGATGATCTTGGTAAAAAAGTTTGTGCCCTCTATCCTTTTATTTGTGAAGTTTGCCATGAAGTGGGTCATTTTAATTTTCAATGCTCCTCCAATGATAATTTGAACCCAATGAGTGCTGCAAATTTGTATTGTGATGGTGAAATTACTCCTAATCAGCATGATGAACTTACTTTATTTTTGGGGTGTGAAGAACTGTCGAGAAAAATCTCTTTGTTACATATGAGTGATCTTGATATTGATGATGTCCTGCATGGGTGTTTTTCTTATTGCATTGATAATAGACATACAAATACTTACATACAAAATATTTTAGAAGATGACACCTTACCAAAATATGATAGGACCGCTGTGTGTTTTCAACTAATTAATGAAAAGGAGGGATCCTCCCAAGTTTCTTCTATTGTTTCTGAAAGTAAATCAGGTTATGCGGACAAGCCACCCTTCAAGCCTCTTCCTCCTAAAGAAAGGAACGAGGAGAAGGAAGAGAAGAAGAAGAAGGGAACGAAGAAGAAGAAGAAGAAGAAGAAGAAGAAGGAGAATAAAAAGAAAGAGGTAACGGCGTATCCCCGCGTGAATGAGATAACGCTAGGTAACCGTAAGTATGTTGCTCCTAATGATTATTGTGATAATGAATCTGAATATGATGATCTTCCTATGCTCTCTACATACATTAGTGATCATGATTTGAATGAGCACACTACTTTTGATATTGCAAATCTCTGGGAAACTAATTCTGAAAAAGATGATGATAATAATTGTCATAGTGTCAGTGCTATCCATGCTTCCTCCCATAATGATATAGAAAGCTCTAAGCTTGGGGAAGAGGTGTTTGAAAATCCTTTTGCTACTGGTCATTATGTTCTTGATACATCTCCTTCTAATAACAATGATGGTGTGTGATACGTCTCTGACGTATCGATAATTTCTTATGTTCCATGCCACATTATTGATGTTATCTACATGTTTTATGCACACTTTATGTCATATTCGTGCATTTTCTGGAACTAACCTATTAACAAGATGCCGAAGTGCCGCCTGTTTTCTGCTGTTTTTGGTTTCAGAAATCCTAGTAACGAAATATTCTCGGAATTGGACGAAATCAACGCCCAGGTTCCTATTTTGCCCGGAAGCATCCAGAACACCCGAGAGCCGCTAGAGGGAAGCCCTGGGGGCCCCACACCACACCCTGGCGCGGCCAGAGGGGGGGCCGCGCCGCCCTATAGTGTGGGCCCCCCAGGCCCCCTCCGAGGCTGCCCTTCCGCCTATTTAAAGCCTCCGTCGCGAAAACCTTATCACGTTCGACGAAACCCACAGAAACCTTCCAGACCCGCCACCATCGCGAGGCCAAGATCTGGGGGACAGGAGTCTCTGTTCCGGCACGCTGCCGGAGCGGGGAAGTGCCCCCGGAAGGCTTCTCCATCGACACCGCTGCCATCTCCACCGCCATCATCATCACCGCTGCTGCTCCCATGAGGAGGGAGTAGTTCTCCATCGAGGCTCGGGGCTGTACCGGTAGCTATGTGGTTCATCTCTCTCCTATGTACTTCAATACAATAATCTCATGAGCTGCCTTACATGATTGAGATTCATATGATGATGCTTGTAGTCTAGATGTCATTATGCTAGTCAAGTGAGTTTTACTTATGTGATCTCCGGAGACTCCTTGTCCCACGTGTGTAAAGGTGACAGTGTGTGCACCGTGTGGGTCTCTTAGGCTATATTTCACAGAATACTTATTCACTGTTGAATGGCATAGTGAGGTGCTTATTTATATCTCTTTATGATTGCAATGTGTTTGTATCACAATTTATCTATGTGCTACTCTAGCAATATTATTAAAGTAGTTCTATTCCTCCTGCACGATGTAATGGTGACAGTGTGTGCATCCGTGTTAGTACTTGGTTTATGCTATGATCATGATCTCTTGTAGATTATGAAGTTAACTATTGCTATGATAGTATTGATGTGTACTATTCCTCCTACATATGCATGAAGGTGATAGTGTGCATGCTATGTTAGTACTTGGTTTAGTCTTTTGATCTATCTTACACTATAAGGTTACTTAAATATGAACATTTAATTGTGGAGCTTGTTAACTCCGGCATTGAGGGTTCGTGTAATCCTACGCAATGTGTTCATCATCCAACAAGAGTGTAGAGTATGCATTTATCTATTCTGTTATGTGATCAATGTTGAGAGTGTCCACTAGTGAAAGTATAATCCCTAGGCCTTGTTCCTAAATACTGCGTTACTACTGCTTGTTTATCGTTTCTTTGCGTTACATTTGCTGCAATACTACCACCATCAACTACACGCCAGCAAGCTATTTTCTGGTACCGTTGCTACTGCTCATATATATTCATACCACCTGTATTTCACTATCTCTTCGCCGAACTAGTGCACCTATTAGGTGTGTTGGGGACACAAGAGACTTCTTGCTTTGTGGTTGCAGGGTTGCATGAGAGGGATATCTTTGACCTCTTCCTCCCTGAGTTCGATAAACCTTGGGTGATCCACTTAAGGGAAAACTTGCTGCTGTTCTACAAACCTCTGCTCTTGGAGGCCCAACACTGTCTACAGGAAAAGGAGGGGGAAGTAGACATCAGTGTGGACACAGATAAACCGACTGTGAAAGATAACTATTCTATTTCTTATGATGACACTGTGCCTCCGATCTTTGATAATTATTATAAAGAATGCTATGATATAGGTTATAACTATCCTTATGAGACTTGTCATAGTCATGATTGGATTACCAAAAACAATTCCCTTAATATGCAACTTGTTTACCATGTTCAAATTCTTGATAATAATCTTGCTCCAATTACTATTAATGAGAATAACTCTTCTTATGCCAAATTTAATGATACTTCTATGCATATGAACCATGATAAGAATGTTTTAAGTGATGGGTATATTGTGGATTTCATCAATGTTGCTACTGAAAGTTATTATGAGAGAGGGAAATATGGTCATATGCATCTTAATAATATTAAGTTTCCCCTCTTTATGTTGAGAATCTTGAAGTTACTCGTGTTTTATCCTCTTATGCTTATCACTTTGTTCTTCATGAATTCATTTGTGTACAAGACTCCTCTTCACAGGAAGCATGTTAGACTTAAATGTGTTTTGGATTTGCTTCTTGATGCTCTCTTTTTGCTCCAAATACTATTTCCTGCGAGTGCAACATTAAAACTGCTGAGCCCATCTTAATGGCTATAAAGAAAGAACTTCTTGGGAGATAACCCATGTGTTATTTTGCTACAGTACTTTGTTTTATATTTGAGTCTTGGAAGTTGTTTACTACTGTAGCAACCTCTCCTTATCTTAGTTTTGTGTTTTGTTGTGCCAAGTAAAGTCGTTGATAGTAAAGTTCATACTAGATTTGGATTACTGCGCAGAAACAGATTTCTTTGCTGTCACGAATCTGGGCAAAATTCTCTGTAGGTAACTCAGAAAATTATGCCAATTTATGTGAGTGATCCTCAGATATGTACGGAACTTTCATTCAATTTGAGCATTTTCATTTGAGCAAGTCTGGTGCCTCAATAAAATTCGTCTTTACGAACTGTTCTGTTTTGACAGATTCTGCCTTTTATTTCGCATTGCTTCTTTTGCTATGTGGGATGGATTTCTTTGTTCCATTAAAATCCAGTAGCTTTGAGCAATGTCCAGAAGTGTTAAGAATGATTGTTTCACCTCTGAACATGTATATTTTGATTGTGCACTAACCCTCTAATGAGTTGTTCTAAGTTTGGTGTGGAGGAAGTTTTCAAGGATCAAGAGAGGGAGATGATACAATATGATCAAGGAGAGTGAAAGCTCTAAGCTTGGGGATGCCCCGGTGGTTCACCCCTGCATATTTCAAGAATACTCAAGCATCTAAGCTTGGGGATGCCCAAGGCATCCCCTTCTTCATCGACAAATTATCAGGTTCCTTCTCTTGAAATTATATTTTTATTCGGCCACATCTTATGTACTTTGCTTGGAGCGTCTGTGTGCTTTTGTTTTTTGCTTTTGTTTGAATAAATGCTTGTGTGGGAGAGAGACACGCTCCGCTGGTTCATATGAACACATGTGTTCTTAGCTTTTAATTTTCATGGCGAAGGTTGAAACTGCTTCGTTAATTGTTATATGGTTGGAAACGGAAAATGCTACATGTAGTAATTGGTATGATGTCTTGAATAACTTGATATTTGGCAATTGTTGTGCTCTTGTTTAAGCTCTTGCATCATATACTTTGCACCTATTAGTGATGAAATACATAGAGCTTGTTAAAATTTTGGTTTGCATGAGTGGTTTCTCTAGAGTCTAGATATTTTCTAGTGAGGTGTTTGAACAACAAGGAAGACGATGTATAGTCTTATAATGCTTGTAATATGTCTTTTATGTAAGTTTTGATGTACTAGCTTATGCTTGTGTTTGCTTCAAACAACCTTGCTAGCCTAAGCCTTGTATCGAGAGGGAATACTTCTCATGCATCCAAAACCCTTGAGCCAACCACTATGCCATTTGTGTCCACCATACCTACCTACTACATGGTATTTCTCCGCCATTCCAAAGTAAATTGCTTGAAGTGCTACCTTTAAAATTCTATCCTCTACCTTTGCAATATATAGCTCATGGGACAAATAGCTTAAAAACTATTGTGGTATTGAATATGTACTTATGCACTTTATCTCTTATTAAGTTGCTCGTTGTGCGATAACCATGTTCCTGGGGACGCCATCAACTACCTTTTGTTGAATTTCATGTGAGTTGCTATGCATGTTCGTCTTGTCTGAAGTAAGAGCGATCTACCACCTTATGGTTAGAGCATGCATATTGTTAGAGAAGAACATTGGGCCGCTAACTAAAGCCATGATCCATGGTGGAAGTTTCAGTTTTGGACATATATCCTCAATCTCAAATGAGAAAAATTAATTGTTGTTACATGCTTATGCATAAAAGAGGAGTCCATTATCTGTTGTCTATGTTGTCCCGGTATGGATGTCTAAGTTGAGAATAATCAATAGCGAGAAATCCAATGCGAGCTTTCTCCTTAGACCTTTGTACAGGCGGCATAGAGGTACCCCATTGTGACACTTGGTTAAAACATGTGCATTGCGATGATCCGGTAGTCCAAGCTAATTAGGACAAGGTGCGAGCACTATTAGTATACTATGCATGAGGCTTGCAACTTGTAAGATATAATTTACATGATACATATGCTTTATTACTACCGTTGACAAAATTGTTTCTTGTTTTCAAAACCAAAGCTCTAGCACAAATATAGCAATCGATGCTTTCCTCTTTGAAGGACCATTCTTTTACTTTTAATGTTGAGTCAGTTCACCTATTTCTCTCCACCTCAAGAAGCAAACACTTGTGTGAACTGTGCATTAATTCCTACATACTTGCATATTGCACTTGTTATATTACTCTATGTTGACAATATCCATGAGATATACATGTTACAAGTTGAAAGCAACCGCTGAAACTTCATCTTCCTTTGTGTTGCTTCAATACCTTTACTTTGAATTATTGCTTTATGAGTTAACTCTTATGCAAGACTTATTGATGCTTGTCTTGAAAGTACTATTCATGAAAAGTCTTTGCTATATGGTTCATTTGTTTACTCATGTCATTACCATTGTTTTGATCGCTGCATTCATTACATATGCTTACAATATTATGATCAAGGTTATGATGGCATGTCACTCCAGAAATTATCTTTGTTTATCGTTTACCTGCTCGGGACGAGCAGGAACTAAGCTTGGGGATGCTGATACGTCTCCGACGTATCGATAATTTCTTATGTTCCATGCCACATTATTGATGATACCGACATGTTTTGTTCACATTTTATGTCATATTTATGCGTTTTCCGGAACTAACCTATTGACGAGATGCCGAAAGGCCGCTTGTTTTCTGCTGTTTTTGGTTTCAGAAATCCTAGTAAGGAAATATTTTCGGAATCGGACGAAATCAACACCGAAAGTCTTAGAATTCCTAAGCTTCCGGAACACCGAAGGAGAGCCTGAGGCGGGCAGCAGGGGGCCCACACCATAAGGCGGCGCGGGTGGCCCCCTGGCCGCGCCAGCCTATGGTGTGGGGGCCCCAGCCGCCTCCTTGCGCCGCCTCTCCGCCTATATATTCGTCCCTGACCTAAAAACATCGGGCAGTTCGACGAAACCCACAGAAACCTTCCAGAGCCGCCGCCATCGCGAAGCCAAGATCTGGGGGACAGGAGTCTCTGTTCCGGCACGCCGCCGGAACGGGGAAGTGCCCCCGGAAGGCTTCTCCATCGACACCGCTGCCATCTCCACCGCCATCTTCATCACCGCTGCTGCTCCCATGAGGAGGGAGTAGTTCTCCATCGAGGCTCGGGGCTGTACCGGTAGCTATGTGGTTCATCTCTCTCCTATGTACTTCAATACAATAATCTCATGAGCTGCCTTACATGATTGAGATTCATATGATGATGCTTGTAATCTAGATGTCGTTATGCTAGTCAAGTGAATTTTACTTATGTGATCTCCGGAGACTCCTTGTCCCACGTGTGTAAAGGTGACAGTGTGTGCACCGTGTGGGTCTCTTAGGCTATATTTCACAGAATACTTATTCACTGTTATGAATGGCATAGTGAAGTGCTTATTTATATCTCTTTATGATTACAATGTGTTTTGTATCACAATTTATCTATGTGCTACTCTAGCAATGTTATTAAAGTAGTTTTATTCCTCCTGCACGGTGTAATGGTGACAGTGTGTGCATCCGTGTTAGTACTTGGCGTATGCTATGATTATGATCTCTTGTAGATTATGAAGTTAACTATTGCTATGATGGTATTGATGTGATCTATTCCTCCTACATAGTGTGAAGGTGACAGTGTGCATGCTATGTTAGTACTTGGTTTAGTCGTGTTGATCTATCTTACACTCTAAGGTTATTTAAATATGAATATTGAATTGTGGAGCTTGTTAACTCCGGCATTGAGGGTTCGTGTAATCCTACGCAATGTGTTCATCATCCAACGAGAGTGTAGAGTATGCATTTATCTATTCTGTTATGTGATCAATGTTGAGAGTGTCCACTAGTGAAAGTATGATCCCTAGGCCTTGTTCCTAAATACTGCTATCGCTGCTTGTTTACTGTTTTACTGCGTTACTACTGCTGCGTTACTACTGCTTGTTTACTGTCCTGGGCAAAGCACTTTTCTGGTGCCGTTGCTACTACTTATTTATACCACCTGTATTTCACTATCTCTTCGCCGAACTAGTGCACCTATTAGGCGTGTTGGGGACACAAGAGACTTCTTGCTTTGTGGTTGCAGGGTTGCATGAGAGGGATATCTTTGACCTCTTCCTCCCTGAGTTCGATAAACCTTGGGTGATCCACTTAAGGGAAAACTTGCTGCTGTTTTACAAACCTCTGCTCTTGGAGGCCCAACACTGTCTACAGGAAAAGGAGGGGGGCGTAGACATCATGGGACTAAACATTTGTCCCACCTCTTGCCATGCATGAATGGGCTACATGGGCCTCTAGGATTTTCAGAAATTATTGGAATGAAAAAATTGGACTGAGCTATTTTGGACCAAAATTCCAACAATATGTACTACATACATGTGTGTTCCTTCGGTTTTGCAATTGACAATGTGCCTGTGAAACCTTGGAAGAGAAGAGATAAACCTTGAAACTTTCTACTCTTTATTGAAAGGGAGTGGGTATGCAACTATGCAATACTAGTTGGATCTATTGGCTCTGATTAATAAAGTTCCTTTTTTACCCGCAAAAAAAACCCAGTTTCGAGGACGGTAGGCAAGACTAGTTAGATCTGTTGTACTCCCTTACTCTCATGAAATATGCCTGAGATATGTTCAAATTCAGATGTATTTAGACACTAAGTAGCATGATGATACATCCAAATTTTGACATCTCAGACATATTTCATAAGATGGAGGGAGTATTTGAATAATTGAACTGTCGTATATACATATTTATTTTATATAAATAAAAACTAACGCAACGGAGACCTTTCCTACTATATTTTGCGGAAAAAACGACAACATGCCCCAGAATTCCTTAGTCGATTTTGAGTTCTTATTTATGATAATACTAAGAGTGAAGTCTCTTCTTATTTTAGAACGAAGGATTAGCTGAACAAGCCGTGCATCAAGTGGCTCCCCTAAAAGAAAAGTTGTGCATCAACTGACGCAAGAATACTTAAGAGCAGCCACACATGCTCGCCATCCTGGATTGGATCACGTCGAACGAACACCTTGGTACCATCAACCACTATTTCCCTCTCTCTCTTTTCTAGTGCATCTTGTATCGAGAACTGAATGCTAGCTCAGTGGCAAGGCTTGCGAGTACGCAGCCAGGGTTCGAGTCCCATAGGAACCGAATTAAACGGGGTATTATCTAGCGCGTATAAATCCGCTGCTGAAGAGGTCCATCATCTATCTAACAACGTATAGGCAATGGAGAGAATCTTCCCCCATTGGCCAACGTTTTTTTAGTACATCTTGTATCTCAAATAAATTTTCATATGTGTATTTTCTACCATTGTAACCGAATTTGGAGTAATGGAGATAATCTAAGAGAGAACCTAACACACTGAGGATTGTAGGCTCGAAGTGTCACGCTTAGTGCGACTCAATACATCCCGAGAAGTGAGATACGAAGATGAATGCCCACGAGTGGCATTGGATTCACGAGTTGGGTTTTGAGAGTTATGGCACCTAAGGGCATGTACATTGCTGAACGCTTAGATAGGCGCTTAAGCGAGCCAAGAAAAATCACCGAAATCATTTTAGCAGCTAAGCGCCTCACCTTGCAACGGGGAGAGCTAAAGCGGTCGCTTAGATGAAATAAAAAATATCGAAAATGACGCTCTGGCGTCTCCACTCTCCCAACGCGAGGCGCTTGTGGCAAGAACACGACAGGCCTACGGCCCTACTTGAACCCTCACTCCTCCTCTCAAGCTAGCTCTCGTTCTCATCCACTCCGGCTGCCTGCCCACCCCTTCTCCGCCTCCCTGTTGCTGTGGTCAACCCCTCCCGTCGGCGGTGCACCGCGTCCCCGGCTGGTGTTGGATTCACGATTCGTCTTGGGCCGAACTCAAGTTCGTTTTCCGCCGATTCCGGTCGATTTATCGCGTCAGGGGAAGGGGATAAATCAGCACCGATGAGTTTCCTCGCCGGAGCTGCGGGCAGCTTCGAGAAGGAAGGGATGTGGCAGAAGAGGCGACCGCTGGTGCCGATACCCTCCTATTGTTCAGCTGGATTTTGTTGATTAATTCTGTCATGGAAAGCTTCCTATTGTTCAGCTGGATTTTCGCGAAACGGTTGTGGAAAGATTCGTTAAATCTCCAATAGTCTTTTCCAGGCTTCTGGAGCTAGCGCCTGCCGCTCGCCTATCTGGTCGTTTATAAGAAAATTTTTCAAGCGCCGATGCGAGAAGTTGCGTCGATGCCAGACTAAATCCCAGACTCTGGTGGGAATCAGGCAGACTCGGGTGGGAATCGGGCGTAACAGTAGGGATTGTCACCCTAGCACTTGGGCTAAGCGCCCGCGTTGTACATGCCCTAAGTGGAAAATTATTTTCCTAAATGAGATCTTTATTGGACTAGTACAAATGCCCGTGCGTTGCCACGGGTTCTCAAATTTCATTTCGTAATGCACATATATAATTCACAACTCATTATAAATTCAAAAAAAATTAGGGATACTATAATGTACTACAACATGGTAATACTGAGCGCAATAACAAGATATCATTGTTCTGCATCTGTGTGGTTTCAAGTTCTAGGTCTTCTTGTTACTCTTCCGCGGTAAGTCCCACACCTATGTTCTGGGTCGTCATAACTGTCAACTCAACAACCTCTCCTTTTGGATGTATTATTTTCTCACAAAACATGGGTGATGCAAACACGGGTATAATTGAAGGAATACTTCTTTCCTGATTAGTCCAAACAACACTTTACTATTCATAAATATCCGGAGGTAACCCTAGATTGTAGCCTTATGTGTAAAACATACAAAAGGGGCTTAGCAAATCTTCAATAATGGTTGGGTAAAAGACTCCATCGGCGGACCGATGGTGCGGATGCTTTTTTTAGGCAGCTAATCTTTAACCGCTCCAAAAGAGGATGACCATAGAAACCAAGAAAAAGGGCGCGAACAACGGATAATATCGATGCCAACTCTAAAATTTTCTACAAAAGCTGAGGCAAGGGAGGGCATGTGGATCGTGTTATGAAGCCCTAAACATTCATAGATTGCACGCTTAGTTTACCACTGATACACGGTACCACTGACTGTAACCCTGAAACAATTTCTTGTACTGTCATATCAAGACCTAATTGCCCGGGCCTTAGCAAGATAGATTCTTGTAGTTGTGCAATTCAAGACCCACAAACATCAACATCTCTTAGGGAGCAACACCCAACCCGATCACCTTTTGGCATCTCTTGAAATAAGGATGTGTCATCCTGTAGTTGATACTTTAGGGTGGGGTGAGGATATCCTTGTATTTTGACTGTTATAGCAACATGTCTGAGCATGTTTTTGTACCATGCTTGAGAGCATCGTTGAATCCTGTGAGAACCCACCAATAACTCTAGTGACGATAAATTTAGGGAACATGGTTTCTCTCTGAAAACCTAGCAAGCACAGCTGACAGGTCAAGCCTCTTTGAAGAAAGGCAATCATCGTAGACAATATAAACAACATAAAAACGCAACAAAATGGATATAGCATTAGAGCATAGCGGCGGTCTCAGTATTAGGTACATGAATGGAAAATGAACGTCACGTGCGAGTGAGGGTGAGGCATGGATGCAGAGTATTTCCATTGTGAGCTGACAACTTTTGAAAAATGTAAGAACTGATAGATACACATTCTAATGTGTTAATGAATAAGGATAATCTAGAATAATAATTTATCCCTCCGATCCAATAGTGTTAGAGATTTTGTATTGATGTAGTATAAAGCTCGTACTAATTAAATAACCAACACTTATTTTGGATCGGAGGGAGTATATCATTTTGCCAAACACTCTTGGGACATCAACTTAATTATTGGAAGTGCATTTTAGACCATTCGCACAACAATGAACTTACGTGAACAGTTAATATAAATCCAAAAGGAACAATGCAAATAAGGTAATACATAATAAGCATGTTTGGATAATCTAGAAATTATATTATTAAATGGCATACCAAAAAAATTAGTGGCAAACAACTCCCTGGGACAACTCAACTCACTATGTAGAAGCCCTGGGAAGCATACCAGGGGCCAAGCATTTAATCTTAGATGATCAAGGATCATAGTTGATACATGGACAACTAACTTTAGTGGCATGCCCAATTTATCACCTTAACATGTTGAGAAATAACATTACCTTACATCTCACAATCCAGATTTATATTATTATATAGGTACTGGATATAAAACTATATAGACAATTTTCAGCAATGCATACAACAGTTTGGTCCTTTTGCAAGTTCAGCCCGCTCTTCCTAATGTGCTCCCAGGAATTTGTAGAAGTCGTAACCATGAGAATCAAACGGTGCGCCCAATGATGGTTCCATGACATGATCACCCTAGTCTTGTCATACCCTCGAATCGATCTTCCAAATGCACCTACGTGCTTGTAAAAGGAGTATGTTCGGTCTGGAGGATTGTCAACGATCCTGACCCTGCAATTAACTGTAAACAACCATGAGACCAAAATAATCCAACAATATCACAAGTTATGAACCATAGAACTCATTTTCATTTTATATAATCACCTTTAAATCTCTATGGTAGATTTCTCTGCTATGGCAAAACTAAACAACGTCAATAAGATGCTGGGAATATTTATGTGCATTGGCTTTACAAAGTCTCCCATGAGGCCATGACGAATCTAAAATTGGTAGGTTTTTACAACACTGTTGGGTTCCAGATCACATCAACATATATTTCAACTTGAAGCTCAGTTAGCAGATCAAGTAAAGATACATGTGCCAATTCAAATTTAAGTAATAGCATTAAGCATCATCCAGATAGTTCAGACCAAGAGCAACATATATTGACATCTCAAAAACGTGCCAAATGTGAATAGCCTAGAGAAAATATATGTTGTCTTGCTAGTGTTACATGGTTCAAGGTTATTTACCCCCATTCAGAATCAACAGAATGAAGTTTGAAAATTATGTTTGTACGTCCTAGAAGGAATACATTAGACATCCCAGCTACAAAAAGATGAATTAATTCTAACTGTAAATTTTGAAGTCAAGACTGACCATGACAGACATCGGTAAGAAGAATGGGGTTTTACAATTTTGTCAAATAGTTCCTCACCAATGATGAACTACAAGATTACAAATATCTTCTTTCTGCTTGAAAAAACATGCACATAATAGAATGACCAGGTAATGATCCTACCGGTACTAAAGAAAAAACTGAAAAGAAATATTAATTCAGATGAGCTGCATTACAATAGGAGAGAGCGAACAAACCTAGAGTTCAGCTCCAGTACCATGGCATGTCGCCCTACACGGTGAACAGCTCCCTCGCCAACAACATGTAGAGTACTCCATCCACATCCTGGAGCCTGTGCCAATAGTAGGCGTGTGCTCACCGCCGCACTCGGGTTCATACCCACAGAGCTAACAAAGAAGGACAAGTACTTGCTGCTTGCCGGGAATGAGCGGATAGTGCCAACCAAGAGAAACAATTAAACTAAACCCACACATCTCTTCTATCCACTATGATCTAGGGCTTTGTTCTTCCCCAGGTATTAGCAATGTCAAGAAAGTATCAGACGTCTAAATGATAAATTCACATAATGTTTTCATACGTATTGACAGAAGCAGTCCTATCCTTCAAAGTTCAGTTTCAATTATCTCCTACAGAGGATTTCTACCCTAAAAACCCTGGTGATTATTTTGCGGCTAGCTGCAGTTTCATCACATGCTGTAAAAGTTTCAACATGGAAGCGGCTTGGTGTCTTTTTTCTGAACCGAAAGCTTTGCATCCTTTTCCTATAAGGTGTATACGATAGCTCCTAGAATGAGTTCATATTATTTACATTTGTCTCTTGTCAATGCTCAATCATATTATAACGCCAGCTGAAAACTTCTGCAAATTCATTCAGGGGATAACATCAATATTTTTAGCAACTTCCACCAAACTAAAATAAATAGCAATAGGTGGACAATGCACAATGCAGAAGTGTAGTATCAAAATGCATGCATACGATCTCCACCTTCTAATTGCGCCCTCCAACACTCGGTGTTGTTGTCCCTCTTGAATTTTATTTATATTGCTTAGTAATAATTATCATAGGCCAGCTTCTCGGGAAAAATTTATAGCTAATGAAGCTCGTCAAAATGAGAACCTCCAAATCTGAAACCTTGATACATGAATATTAGGCATCAATAATTGATATTTTTTCACCAAGATGTCTGCCATTGAACTTGTCAGTAAGTAAATCAGGTTAATAATTGATATTTTGCTCCAAAAATTCATGATTCGAAATTACATAATCCATGAATGCTCAATTGTTACCTCCTGAACAATGGATACCTCACTCCTGACCAATAATCCCCTACCGACAAACCAACCAAGAGTAAGCCTGGAAAAATAACATATAACATGGATAATCACTAAAGTTAACACCAGAGGTATGCAAACTTGCTGCAGATCCTAGTTAACTAACACATCATCAGAATGGTATTTAAGAAGCTAACGGTAACATCTGCACGCTCAATTCAAGTTTATCAAGCTAACATCCCAGATTGTCTACCGAAGAAAAAACAAATGCCAAAGATCATTGCATTCTAAAAATGAAAATATCATAATGGTATTTAAGATTATCATCATCTGCATTGCTCAAAGATCATTGCATTCTAAAAATGAAAATATCAGTTTTCAAAGGCAATAGATGAATAGTCCAAATACAAATGCCACGCTCTAAAAAGTCATCAGCAGTCCACCTCTTAATCCATATATCCAGTCACCAAAATTGTACTTAAAAAAAACCGAAAGCATCTATTTCACATCAAAATACTTATTGAACTGAACAGCTACATGCTACGGCTGCAAGTAGATTAGTGGAACTAAAGATGATAGGAGATAAGCCTACTCAAGTAACAGAAAACAAAACATCAAATTACAGAAATACGATATGCATATTCATTAGATGTATGATTCATCTCTTGATTCCCAAGTATGTTTTTCGCTACACATGTAACAATAATGTACTTAAATATTCTAACATTTCAACAGCAAAACCATCTAGCCGATAGAAAAGGCATGCAGTTTGGATTACTCAAACTGTATATCATACTCTTGTTTATGCCATACTATTTCCTTTCCCACCAACACCCTTTCTGTGTCTCTTTTTGTTTGCTAATTAGCCTTGCGTTGCGACGTGAAGAAAAATATTAGCGTGTAGCTAATGTCAACATAGTTGTACTTCAGAAGCACTTCCCAAATGCGGATTTCCTAGCTCCGAAAATATTATATGAGGCTACTATAATAAGGCTGTAAAATACATATCGGAGAAACACACAAATTAGTATAAATAGCAAATTACTTCTGTGTTGCCACGGAACAGTAAGAAAAGTATATGTGAATCGGTTCTTATATTTTGTCAAATGCCTTGTGATGTCTTTTGATTGTACAGGCAGCATCCATATTATTATCTAAACAACAGTTAAGAAGAGCCTTAACAAATATTGATCTATTTCGTACTTTTTTTGTAGCACAAATTCAACTTCTAAACATCATCTAAGTTTATCTTTGTGTTACCACAGTACAATCCGATAACTTGTAATGAGAGCCACTTGATCGCACAATGGATCTGATGAAATGTGGGATGCTCCTAGGCCACTTAATCAAAATGGTTCAGTATCTTTCATACACACCAAAAACTTGCTCATTCTAAAGAGTTCATAAACACCTGCAAGTTCTTCTCTTTTGAGTCAAGATGACTACCTTGGTGCCTACGTTAAATAATTGTAGAGGTCAAACATCCCCAAAAAAAATATGGACATAAACACACCTGAGAAAACATAATGCTTTCAGTACTCTGCCCCAGCATAACCTGGAGAATAATCCCCAACACTTCAGAAACACTGCACCTTGAGTCCTATAAGAATAACTCAGTATCCAATAAATGAATTCGGATCAGAATATGAACAAAGCAGAAGGAAACCCAAATGTCGAGTCATTTATTACCTTTGTGTGAAGGATCAGTATATGGCTGGGGATAAGATATTTATACAAACATATTAAGAGGTATAGATGAAGTATAATAAAATATAGCATGGACATACCAAATAGAGTCAGGAAGCAGATTGGGTGCTCCTACGTTGCAAATGGGGCAATAAAGATTGCAGAATTGGTAGAGGTGACCCATGCACAAGGGAACATTGATGTAGTAAAAATTGAAAAATACAGTGGCCAATGTCGATGGGGTGGCACCATGTCACAACAGAGGTGCCGACAGATGTAACCATAGTGCTAGTGCATAGAACAGGACTGGACAATAACATAGGTAATAGGAATCAGCATCGACATCGCGTACCTGTCCATCGCTGCAGACAACGAGTACTGCAGCAGTGCAGCCTCACCATGGTGCTCCCCTAAAAGCTCATTTGTTATTCCCCTGCAATGCAATTCATGAATTGAAGAATTAAAGGACACAGACATATAGACATAAGACAAAATTTTCGAGAATATACATAAGAGGAATTTTGACTCGAGCATTTCGAGAAAACACCCACACCTCCTGCAGAACAGCCCCTTAATCCCGAAAAATGGCGAGTACTCAACTGCACAAGCTTCCACACAGTTAATAAACACGTCATATCTTGAAAGCGTTTATTAATATTGAAACATGATAAAAAAAATCATAAGAGATAGAAACCTTCCAATAAGAGATCAAACTCAAACTCAGTGCCAAAAAACACTGCCCATTTTAAAATCCAATTGCTCAAAAAGAAATTGAGTGTTTCAAAATAATTGAACCAACTTAAACATCCAGACACATTTGATGCAAATATGGATCCATAGAATCTAATCCAGACTCATCTCAAACATACAGTTCACTCATCAATCAAGATTAATCTTGGAGTTCGCGAGGAATGAGTTCAGAAGATTGAACCACTCTCTTAGCCCAACAGTAGGAGGATCAGAAACCGTAGTAGGAGAATGGCAGAAATAGGAGTCTTGAAAACATCCTCCAAACTACAACCAAATGATATTGGGCATCTAAGAGAATGGAACCCACTGTACTTTCCACAATATCACCTAGAACATGCATGGCAAAAGACCATATTCATATATATAGATAGGTGGTCAAATATACTGGTCCATGGCGATTCTGGAGATGGAACAAAAAGTGGGAACCAGTGGTAATACCAATATATTAAAATATGACTGATAATCTATGTAGGCTATCGTGAGTACATCACATGCATCAAAGGCAAATGAAGGGAAACATACGTTAGGCCCTTTTAATGTCGCATCTGATAAAAGGTTGGCTTTATCCAAGGAAGAATTGTCCAAACTATTTTCATATTCAGTAAGTTGGTCTGGTAAAATCCCAGAAGAAGCTGGAGAAACTGATGGAACTTATACCTGACAGCGACTTGTTTAAAATCCAGAAAATACATGGGTGGATCGGGAGTTGTCTCGGTACAAGCCAGCGGCGATGATCAAATGCAGCATCGCATGCAAGCATTTATGGGATTAGCATGTGATAATGTTAAAGATCAACTTAGAAAATGCAGCATTTGCATATGCAGAATTTGGATAGATTTCTTAGGATGAGATACAATTTACCTGTATTTTCTGCTCAATTCCAAATACATGAAGTGCAGCATTAGATATGGTAACAGTCCTACTGGATGTTAACTCCCCCTCATCCCTGAGGGCATCAATAACTCCAGGGGCATGGTGAACATGTTTTTTCGCCTTACTCAACCATTTTCCTTCTCATGATTACCTAGTAAGAGCAACAAGCAAACATGAATTATTGAACAGGCTCCTATAAAATCAACAAACAAGTATGAACAACAAAATTGTTGGTCTAGGATTCTAGTGCAAAACAACAAAAGCAATGACACCAAGATCTGTTGACTCTGCCCTGCAAAAAAATTATCCTGCTAATTCAAAGTTTCTGACAACAAGGAGGACATAGGCGGGAGAGGTTGGAGGGGGGCCATGGTGGCCTAGATTCATAGAAAGCTTCACCATGGAAGACACCTCCACTGACCTAGTACAGCGCCATCGATGCTTTTTTCGCAAACCACGCTTGGCCTCGGCATGCGCCCTCGTTGTGGTCTGGGTTAGAGCACATCCACTTTTTTTCCCTCCAAAATACACACAACACAGACCATGAAAGCTAGACCGAAATACAGGTCATGAACATCAGCTTGTTGACGGACAAATCAAATAGAAATCCATTGATGCAGGTATTTAGAAGAAATAAAACACCAACCTCTTTTTTTTGCGGGTAAAAACACCAGCCTCTTAATGCACACAGTTCATAGATGCAGGCATTCAGAATATCAAACAATAGCATGTTAATGCGCTAGCCAATTAGGACAAATCCAACATGAAGTTCATCGCTTCAACTCCGTTCTATCTACTGTGGCCCTCTGCAGTCTCGTAGATTGGTGAAGAAACAAAGAAAGAGAGAAGAGGAGAGGAGATGAGGGAATCACCTCGCAGAGCTGAGGTGGGATGGTGCAATCGCTGCTGCCGCCTCAAAGGGGGCTTACGAGGCATCTTCACGGGTGCTCGGCAGCTCGCTTGATTGCCCTTCTTGACGCTGACGGCGACGAGGCACTCCGTTCGGTCTGCCTTGACAGAGAAGGACGAGGACACCGAGAAGGGCCGCGCCAGATTCCGCCTCCGGTCTCCTCCCCACGGGCCGACCACAAAGGGGAGATTCCACGGATCGAGGGCCTCACGCGGTGTAGGCATCCAGAAACAAGAGGAGGAGGTTGCGGCTCCGACCGTCCTTCTCTAGCTTTGTCTCGAGCGGGGCGTCGTAGGATAGCTTGGGGTGCGCCGCAGGAGATCCTCGCCTGGCCAGGTAAGGGAGAGTTGGCGACGAATCCAGGGATTGACGGCGGCGGCAAACCCTATCGGAGATGCTCGCCTGTGTTAGTTGGGCTTTGGCCCAGTTAGTCCCGCGCGCGCGGGACGACGGAATGCTCGACGAAACGACGAAAAGTACGACCAAAAGGTTGACGTATTAGGCAGAATAAGGAATATGTTTAGTCTTTTTAAGTAGTAGAGATTATGTGAAGTCGAAGTGAAAAGAGAATAAGTGGGACTGGGAGATGAGAAGTGGCTGCGGTGGCCGTTAAGAGGACGTACACGTGTATGTGGGGAGGTTGAGGAGTGAGGACGACGTGCACGACTCACTGGCCGGTCTGCTCGACGCGGCCCAATAGCAAAAGGGGAAACAAGTAAATAGAAAGGGATACATGGGCCAGGGAAAGAATTTGGTGCAAGAAAAAAAAGGAGAGAGGCAGAGAACCCACCATGACTACTCATGGCTGGCCGGCCCATGCTGGCCGAATCGTTTTTTTCTCCTTATCTTTTTTATGATTATATCAGCTCAAATACATCTCAAATAATATCAGAAACATTTCTAAAAAAAAGGTATAATCGACCTAGAGAACACTATCAAAGTTCAAAACATATTTTATAAAAATCATTATATGCATTTTGGTCTAATATGGCTACTTAGACAATATTTTAAAAATAGTTTTCTTATAGGGTTTTTATAAAGCCCCAAATACATTTTAATTTACAAATCCAAATGGTTGAAACAAAATACAAACAAATTGGATTTTCATGTTAATCCACTAATATGAAAAATGTTTTAACACCAAGGCTGAGAAAAAATTCAAGCAAGTCCTCAAAATTTCGTTTTGTTCGAAAATATTAGCAAAGCAAATAGTTCAATCAACTTAATTTATTAATTTAAAATTCCAAAATTAGGAAAATGGGGTCGTGTGATGGTCCGAGAAGCCCCCAGCTCTCAATTGCAGAGGACGAGCAGCTAAGGAATGAATCAGTAGTGTGACACGCGGAACATGGATCCTTGGATAAAAGGAGAAGCGGTTGGACGAAACAAGGATTGAGACGTTGTCGAGCGAAACATGAAAGCTTACTCCTTCTTTTAGATAGTTAAGTTTTATACTTACAATATGTGCCCACAAAAAATGTATAAATATATGCAAAATGAGAGAGATTTGGAAGATGAATGCAACAATATAATTTACATATTTTGTTTCATATAATTTAATATTATATATATTAGTGGTTAAAGTTGTAAATCAACTACCGTGTAAAAAAAGCTACCTTCGGCTCTTGGGAATGGAGTAGAAGCCGCTATCGTCGGGCACTGACACTGGCTTTGTCAAATTGCGATGCCAAGCAATTGCATTAGCTTGCAATACTCCCTCTGTCTCATAGAGTCATAGGACTTTAACGACTAATTTAATCAATAGTATATATGGTATAGTACATTATAAAGAAATAACCATTGAACAATTTATTTGAATATGAGCTCAATGCTATAACTTTTGGGACACAAAATTTAGAAGCACTAGCAAAAGTGCCCGTGCGTTGCACCGGGAGAAGCGAAAACTCGAACGATCGAATGAATCATTAGTGATGATATTTCTTCTATGTTTCATCATGGATGAAGGTTGTCACATTTTCTCCTATTCATGAATCATGATAAACATGTTTAATCCCAAGAAGATGAGCTTGTGAGGCTCTCGCTGCACCGAAATGTAATGTCGTAGATGGTTGTCGTCACCACCCCTATATATGTAATTTAAACTTGTTCTATGCTCCATTCCGCATTGTAATTAATTCTGCAGACTTGTTATGATGATTTGCGACACTCATGTCCAATCTACACTTTTTCGCGTTGTGGAACAAAGGTCGTTGTATAGAAAAGCATGGATCGAGAATTTTAAAATTTGTATTTTGAAAACATTATAACTACTCGAAGTTTGGATCAAAGTCCCTTGATCGGCCTAACTGAATTCCCATGTGTTGGCATGGACTTTCTATGTCTTATATTTTAACACAATACATGAAATCCAAACGTAATGGCATCAGGTGCTATGTGTTTTTTTTTGAATCGTCATCTTTTGACAACTTGAGATCCACATAATTAAAACATATTTTGAAGTGATATGTATCCATAACATATGCACTACTTTTGATATTATACAATAAAAAGGAGCACAATATATGTTAATACAAAAACAATGAAGAAATGAATTAAAGCAGAAACATGGGTATTGAGGTTCTTCCATCAAGTATCAGATTGGGACGAAAAATTGCAGGATGAATTTCTTTTTTCTTACCTGATCAGGATGAACTATTGCAAGAAAACCAAAAAAAAAAATGAGAAAATGCATGTTGAAGAATTCATGCTGGAGTTCCCTTCACAGGCAAACAAAAGAATAATATTAGCAAACGTACTATATATATATACACACACGTACTAAAATATGAATATGTTAAGCAGCAAAAAATGATAGAAATTATTATCTATAATGGATGCGACTCTGAGACGATTTGCATCTTGACAGCACCAATACACATAATAATGTTACTGCTATGATGTAATCTTATAACAACGAATTTTAAGCCCAAATTACAATAGTAGAACCTTTTGAACTCAATGATAGTTTCAGTAAAGATTTTGGAGGAGGCATGATTTGTCACAAAATTGTCTGCAAGTAATAAAGTTTAATATATTTAATCAATAGGAAGTAGAACTTGTTGAATGGCTCCCATCCATGTCAGCGGGGATCCAGCGTGGCTGCCCATTTAGGTCGGTTAACTACACGCCGATCCACGGTAGAATCTTCAGAGTACGTAACTTAAAAATAAAATTTTCCTTAAATATAAATTGTTAACGAAGAACAACTAATTATCCTAGTTAGTGAGTAGTAAGGTAGATAATAACAGAAGGAAGAATGTGAAGTGGAGGCTAGTTATATTATGTGATGGCACCCAACCTATACTTACCTACACAAATGATATTCATAAATGTTGGCTGTTAATACAGAGCTTTTGGAGCACAATGCAGGGAAGTGCATCAATTTTGGAGCAAAAAATATGACAGGATTCAGAAATGCTGGCTGTTAGTACAGAGCTTTTGGAGCACAATGCAGGGAAATGCATCAATTTTAAACTCACCCTCACAGAGTGAACTAAAGGCCAACATTTTTACGCTGAACACCTTGAGTTGAATGACCTGAAAATATGGAAGATCATTTATCGGCATATGCTGTATGCGTAAGAGAACTTTGATCCAACATAATAAGATAATTTCGCCCTACCTAGCCTAATTCTGAATGTTGGACTGCAGAACCATTATAACAGATATTTTTAAGATCCTTATAAGAATCTTGCTATAGCTGTAATGTTTCTTTAACCCCTCAACAGTTGTCAGACTTTGTCTTCTGTTCCGCTGTTGTACGTGTAGATGCACTGATCCACAACCTGCCTTGCTGCTTCGTCTGCGTGTCGAACATCTGCACGTATGTCAGCGGCAACACTACCATTGACGCTGCAGAGCGGTCAGTTCCTGATGTTCTGCTGCATATACCTGAGGCGACCATAGTGCGGGCAGCCGCAGAGCCACGCAGCGCTCGCTCCATGGGATTGAGAAGATGGACGTTTTCCCTGTCGCCTGGCTGTACATTGTGTCAACACCGTAATGTGTAGATCATGATCAAAGTGACGGGCAATAGTTGATCGGGTCGGCGCCTTGATGGTGGATGCTCGATGGACGATGTCTCTTAGGAGGCTAAACGTAGGCTGCCAGGATACAAAATCGTCTTCTGGCGGTGGTTGTCTACTCGCATTATTTTGAGGAGAGGAGGAGACGTCGGCACAATGCTGAAGCGGTGCGTGCAAACTTAACCGCCGGTGAGGAGGGATCAAATACGTCCCATGCAGGCCCCGATCCGGCGGGCTTGCCGTCGAACCAGAACAACCGCTACCGTCGATCAGATGTTGCCCGTGCTCATCCCTGGACAATGGCGTCCGACTTCATGTTCAAGAAGTCTGCTTCCTGCTCTGCGTGCTATGTATAGCTGGCCTTGTGCTCCTCTTACCACCACCGGACGGTGCACATGCGCTGGAGAGGCCTTGGTGGCTTCATGTCGAACTCTTCAGCCTCTGGCTCTGGACTGGGCAGCTTCGGTGACGGCGGCGGCAGCCTATGCTGCGACTCGATCTCGATCAGCTCGCCGTTGTAGTTGACTGCGTAATCATCTTGCCGTTCTCGTTTATGATCCCGCCGATCTTGCTTCCATCTGTCGTGGTTGTGCCTCTGATAGCTTGAAAACCCTCAACCAGACTGGGCAGCTTAGATGACAGCGGCGGCATCCTATGGTACGGCTCGGCCCCGAAGCGCTCGCCGTGGCAGCAGACCGTGTGATCACTTTGTTGTTCTTGTCCACGATCACGTCGACATTGCTTCAGTCTGTCGTCGATCGATCTTGTCATCCGTCTGCTGTCGATCGATCTCGTCGACCTTGTTCCCGTCTGATGTTGATCAATCTCGTCCACTTTTATTCCGTCTACCGTCAAATCGCTCCCATTTTTTTTTTCTGATAACATCGATCACTTCCATATTTATTGGCTTGGAGAGGCAAGTTAGAAGAGAACGTGTTTAATGGGGATACGGCAAGAAAAGGACTCGTGTTAGATTGGGATACCCAAGTCTAGCTTTTCCGGTTTAGATTGGTTCCCTGCTGGGACACGGTAGAAACGTGGTGAAGTCCATACGAAAGGAAGGATGGACGACGGACGACGGACGACAGAAACGTTTGACGGACGAAACCACGGAAACGCTTCTCCCTTTATTAGTAGGTATAGATATAGATTATATGTCAAACGTAAACCTCAAAAAGGGAGTATCGTTTTGAGGAAAATGCTGGAGCGCGCGCCAAGCAATTGCCGCGTTGGGTTCCAGCAGGCCCCGCCGCATGGCACCTGCCATGTTACATGGACCTTTGCTTCTCGTCTCCATCTGCAACTGCAATGCAGCCCCACTTGCCATTAACAAAAGAGGGTATCCTAGCAAAAAAAATTGACAATGCCGGAAGAAGAAAAATGGCCCGACTGACATTCCTTCCCACCGAAGCAAGCGGATCTCGCGAGGAAGATGCTCCGTCAGCTCCCCCACGTGCTGTTCGCGCCACGCACGGTACACGACGTCGCCGGCCGGACAGGAAATTCCACGCAGGATCGGAAGGTCAACAGCGCGGCAGAGTATACTTGAGCAGTACTCTGCCAATTATTTTGGAGGTAACTAACGAGCTGCCAATTATTTTGGAGGTAATTAACGTAGACCGGCAGTTACGTGTTATCGCCGTGAACGCGCGCAACCTTTCCGTGGGTCCAGCTCGCGCTCGCAGCACGTTCCATGTGGTGCGTCAGACCGGCGCCGGCGAGTCGGCGACGAGCCACCAAATCCTGCAGCATTTCTCTCGTCTACCCAACCGAACTGCTCCCTTCCCTTTCTTCCGCGCGACCGAAAGGAAATGCGCAGCTTGCCCAAATGGCTGGGCAATTCCACTAGCGGAAAATGTTTCCAGTGATGATTGGAAGACACCTGGTACATGGCAGCATGGCACTATCGATCGTACCGTTCCCCGTTCTTTTTGTTTCCTGTTGATACCGTATGAAAAGGACTCGTGACGACGACGAGAGCGGCGATATAGCACCCGAGCTCGCCTACACCTAGGCAGGGATTGGGCGAGTTGGCGCATTGGGAAGTGGGCATCGGTCTTTACCTTGCCTATACGTATTGTACGAGGTGGGTCTTATTGCAGCGCTAACAGAATTTGGATCGGGACAAGGTAGACCAGTGGCACAGTTGGACCGGTTTTCTTGTACCGATGGCACATAAAACATCCAGTGGCACAGAGACGCACGCTAAAAACTTTACCGCGGCCCGCACTTTTGCGCTATCCCGCGCGGGAAATTTGTCGCTTCGGCTGACGCGCGCACGCCAACCCCCCGGAAAGTTCAGCCGCTTCGCCTCTGCCTCCCTGGTCTCACCGCTCTGCCTCCCACGCCGCGCCCGCGCCCGCGCCCGCGCCACCGCTCTGTCTCCGACGACAAGATAAATCCCCGCCGCCACTCCGCCTCCGGCTACCGCGGCGTTCACGCGCGGCCAAGCAGCCGCTTCGACGCCGAGATTCGCTCCGGCGAGGAGCGCATCCGCCAGGGCACCTTCGACAAGGCGCATGAGGTGGCGCGCGCCTACGACATCGTCGCCTGACACCTCAGACGCTACCGCCTCACAATGAACTTCCACGATGTGTGGACGCGGGAGCAGGCGGAGGAGCTCGCGCCGCCGTCGCCGGCCGTCACACGCGACGGCGTGCCAGCTGCGCGGCGCCGCGAGCTCGAGCAGCGGCTTCTCATCGCGGAGCGCGACGAGCGCCTCCGGCTCGAGTGGGCGCGACAATTCCCGGAGGACGTCGCCGTGATGGAGGCGTTCTACACGCAGAAGGAGGAGCAGAAGGCGGCGGCGGCGAAGAAGAAGGCGGACCACGAGAAGCGCCGGGCGGAGTCGGCGGCGAGGAAGGCGGCGAGGGCGGAGAAGGCGGCGAGGAGGGCGGAGGAGAAGAAAAACCGGCGCCGGGCCGTCGACGATCGTCCTCTCCTCCTCCTCCTCCTCCTCCTCCTCCTCCTCCTTCGAATGGACATCTACTCCGGTGTCCGACACTACTCCGGTGTCCGACAACACCCACTCGTCGGACTTCGACTGGGACTCGGAGTAGATTTTAAGGTAGTTTCAAATAAAATGTCGCTGTACCGTCGAACTATTAATATATTTCGTATTTTCAGTTAATTTTTCGTGTTTTGTTTGATCTATTTCGAACAAAAAAAACGATCAAAATAGTCGTTCGAGCCGCGCCGCGCGCGCGCCCGGCGGAGGAGCACTTTTACCGCCCGCGCACGCGTTGCAAAATAGAGCATATCCGGCGGGCAAATATCTGCCCAGCGTGCTATCCATTTACAACGTGACGGAATCGAGGTTTAGCGCGCCGAAATATAGTACGCCGGTTGGAGATGCTCAGCAAGTATATAATTTTAAATATCGTAATGCCCGTATCACAATGCGGTACAGAATCAGAGATAAACTTGTACCGCCTGGTCAACTAACCGGATCGAACATCCATCCACCTGTGTGGCTAGCACCATAAATACGCTTTGAGGTGAAAACAGCTATAACCGAAAATACCTGATAGGAATACCGACGCCCGCTTCACAACGTGCCAGTTTGCCCAATCGCTATCCGGGAGCAGGCGAGCTCGTGAGCTCCTTTGCATTTTCGTGACGATGACGTGCTAACCGACCCGGCCGAGAGTGCGGGAAATTCGAAACGCAGCTACTGAGGAAAAGAGTGTTTCCATTTTAGATCGGCTCGACATAGCTTTTGCATAACAAATAAAAAACTTGGAAGCACCTCCGACCTGCAATTTTTCCGTTTGGCGCCTCTCGAGGCCGCACCCAACCCATGGGTAGTGGCTCACACCACTAATTCCTATTTTTTCTGCTCATGTGCGATAAAAATTTGCTCAAATAACTACATATAAAATGTTTTTAAAAAAAATTCAGGGTGGGTCTCGGCTCACCCGACCACCCTCTGCGTACGCCCCTGCCCATGGGGATCCAACGAAAGCGGCGAATGAACCGCTGAAACAACATCTTCCTATCGACACCGCTTTCGTCCTGCACGCCATGGTTTCTCACACGATTAATGATGCTGCCATTGAGCATAGTTTTCAGGCGAATCTCCGTCCCTTCAAATCGAGGGGCACGCAACGGCGTAATTGCGCGCCACCGCATGCCTTCCAACGTAGTTACGACCCTCCATACAGCCTACAAAACGGCTCTGCCGGACAACATATGGAGGGGGGGGGGGGGTTGGAGATGGTCTCACTCATCTACAAGTGGGGAATAATTTCGACATGTGAGCTAGCAAGCAATAGCAGTAAAAAAAGAGTATCGGTAAGCTCGAGAAGCTCGGCTCAACCAAATGACAAAACATGTTGTAGCTCGATGCCAGTGACATACAATAGTAGTTACCTTAGATGTTGAAGCCGGAGCCTAGTTCTACTTCTACCTCTGTTCCACAATAAAACCTTTTTATTTATCACAAAGTTAAAATAGGTTTCCAAAAGGCTTACGTTTTATGGACCGTTCGTTCAAAAAAAGGGAACAGAAAATGCCAATGGCCGGAGCGGAGCGTGATGGCGGCTTTGGCCATATGCTCCCCGCCGGGCAATCACCCCGTCCCCACCCGTACGCACGTCGTCCCCGTCACGGCAAAAGCCCAAAACCAGGGGCTCACGTCCCTCCCTCAGTGGCACCATCCTCACCATCCCCCCGCAATTTTGCGGAACCAGCAGGGGCAGGCCCGTCCTTCCGCGGCGCCCAGGAAATTCCCACGCACCGTCGTTCGAAAAAGAAGCCCGGCACGGGCCCCGCGCACATGCTCGCGGCCCACGCCACCGCCCACGCGAACCGACGGCCAGGATCGCGGCCACGTCTCAGGAAGTGGACGGCATCGGTGGTCCGGAGCGGGCGGGCGCTGCGTTCCCACTCCACTCCACTCCACAGTGTGTGCTGTCGCCACCGAGTCGTCGCACTCGTCCTCCACTTTCCCACCACCAGCACGACGCCACCTCGTTCGACCGTTACGGCCCATGACCGCCTGACGCCGTCAAGCCGGCCGCCGCGGCGCCCGCACCCTCCCGTTGGGGCTCCCGTCCCACGTACGCCTACAGGGAACGGAAAGCGAGAGGAGGCTCTGGTTGTTCCTTTTTGCTAATCAGACCCCCTCTCCCGTTGAAATTGCAAAATTGCAGGTCGAACCAATTCGTTTCGAGAAATACACGAGTATTTGAGAGATGCTAGTCGCTAGAACCTCATGTCGAAGCAAATTCCTTTCCGATTCATGGCACCACCACCGTATATGTACAGCAAGAACGAAAAGAAAAGATACTAGAGAGATCGGGAGAAGGGATACGTGCGGATACTACAGCTCCGTTTTCCAGCCGACGATCTAATTCTATCCGATGCTTTCCTTTTCTGCGGCGATTTGCCGCCGGATTATGGTCGCGCGTCCGTCACGTGGAGATCACCTCCTCCCACTCTTCCCCACCATTATTAACCTTCCAAAAATGGCGCGGCGCAGTCAGGGGTGTAACTGCAAAGACCCCCGCCGTCTCCGTCACGTTGAATTAATTAATTCGAATAAACTAGCAGTACCACGGGGGTTTTAGTTTTATTTACACTGACATACTAGGGCAGTAGGCAATAAACTCCCTCTTGTCCCTTTCCCTTTCCTCCTCCTTTCTCCCCCACTCCGTTTCGCTTTCCCGGAGCATAGGCTCCCCATCGCTGTCCGTCGCCCTCCATCTCCTCCTCCGCTCCGCTCTCACTCGCCGCGGCTGCAGCTGCAATTCAAACCGCGCCCACCGCGGAATCCGCGCGGCCCGATTTGGCTTCAGAAGTAAGTTACCAGTTTTAATCCCTCTCCCCCGCCGATTCGGCTCCCGAATCCGTCGAAATCCCCCCGTGCGCCGCTCTGCATTTTCCGACGGATTTTTTTTAGCCGGATTTCCGGGAGCTGCATTTGGTTTTGCTGGGTCTGAATTTGGTGTTGGATTTGCGCGTTGTTGCAGAGGCTGCTGGGATTTGCATGCCCTCCATGATGTTCACCGAGGGGCTGGATCGGGACGCGCTCAAGTGGGTGCGCGAGGTGAGTCACCACCCCCTCGCCGCCACAGCCGCCGTGCATCCCCCTCAGCTGAACCCTAGCTGGGATCGACCTCTGACGCGTTGGTTGCGAATGTGGCAGGGACACGGCGCGGGCGCGCTGCACAGCCACGACCGGATGGACGCGCTGCGGGCGGCGCGGGGCGCGGGCGGGCTCGGCATGCCGCCGCCGGAGAAGTTCCGGAGCGGGCACCTGCCCCGCGCCTCCGTACCTTCCGCGCTGCGGACCAGCGCCTCATCCGCCTCCGACATGGACGAGTCCTCCGACGCCGACGAGGTCTGCAGCGGCGGCGGCGGCGGCGGCGGCAGGTACTCCGTCGACTCCTCGCCGCGGGCGCACCGCGCCGCCGCCGCGCCGCTCTACCGCTACGCCAACGCGCACGCCCACCAGCAGCAGCACCACAGCAGCTACTACTCCAGCGACGGCTACTCGGATCTGAGCTCCTCCCGGGACACGGCGCTGCCCAGGCCGCGCACGCAGCAGCAGGCGCGCGCCGCCGCCGCGTACGCGGAGGAGGAGGAGGAGTACTCCGACTCCGCCGGCAGCTCCGAGTTCTCCACCCAGCCCACTGCGGCGCGCCGGAGCAACGGCGTGGGCGGCGGGTACGCGTCGGAGTACTCCCACACCGGCCCGGCCAGGATGGAGGCGAGCAATGCGGTTCCCAAGGCTCGCGTCGCAGCAGCAGCGAACAACAAGCCTTCAAACTCGAGGAATTACCAGCAGGACCGCTACTCTGCCCAGGTCCCTGCTGCTCGAGCCAACGTCAAATCTTCCCCCCAGATGGTTCGGTTTCTTCTTCTCTGCTAAATTGATGAACCGTGCTCGGTTTGTTTAGCCCCTGCTTCACTTGCTGCTCGCTGCTGTATCAAACTTAAGAGAGCACAATTTCCACTCTGTTCCACTCCTTGGTTGCATATGAAACATCCCAACATTTTCTATGGGATAATCAAGCAATCATGTATGCGGGTAACATGAAGATCAATATGTTCATGATAAGTAGTCTCCGCGCATGCACTAGGCATTACAATTGTTCAACATAGGGATATATATTGCAACAAATGTTCTGCTCATTCAACAAACCTTCTCCAGATGCTACTGCTGGCAAGCAAGCAATCATATTTGCGGTTAGCATGATGATCAATATGGCCGCGGTAGATAGTTATTCTTTGCAGGCGCGCTAGGCATGAAAATGATTCAACATATAGAGATATTGCTACAAATATCCTGCCTATTGAACAAACCTTCTTCAGACACCTACTCTTAAGATACAAGCCCCCAGGTTGTTTGTATCTCCTTAACATGCTTCTGCATTTAGTTCACTTGGATGATGATCCGGCCAATTTTTTTTTCTACCAATTATAGGAGAAACTCGATTTTATTTACCATTATGATCTGGATAAGTGGATATTCTCTTCTCTTTGCAAATTGCAAGAAAATTTTACTTCCTCACTTCCATCATAATCATATTGTTATTGGTTTCAATGGATAATGTAACCTAGGAACTAAAGTTGCTGGCCAAAATTTTCTTTTGTGTGGGTCATCCTGATTATTAGGGTTTGTCTGTTGCCCTGCTTTCTCAAATAGATGTGAAGTTATGAACTTATGATACAGTTCTTAGATAATGGAGTGTGTATATTTTACTGATGCACAATTGAATGTGTCATGTGCAGGATGGTTTATCTGATGTCCCCAGTGCCCCACCAATACATGATTACAGTCAGGAAGCTTCACCAGCTCCTCACTGTGATACCAGAACTGGTGCAGATGCAAGTGTATCGGATGGTTCAACTGTCAAAAAAGAGGAACAGGGTGATGATATCTTGGGAGCTAACTTGCCTGACAAGACTAATAGGTAGCTTTTGTAATACTGGATACTCGATCAAACCATCATTTAGAACTGAACTGTATTTCTTATCTTGGCACGCGATTCTGACTAATCGTTCTACCATGTAGGAGCACTTTGAATGGAAAGCACAGCAGCAAGCCATCTAGTTCAGTTCCTGTTCGGGTCCCAACGTTTCATGCCAGGTATGTAGAGTACACATTAATAATAATATTTTGTTTACTGTTACATATTTCTTTACTGACATGTTTAATAAAAAACAGTTTGCAAGGGCCATGGTATTCCGTCCTTGCATATGATGCTTGTGTTCGCCTGTGTCTTCATGCATGGGCTAGAGGCTGTATGGAAGCTCCAGTTTTTCTGGAAAATGAATGCACGTTGTTGAGAGATACATTTAGGTGAGTTATGGTTGAATTATTTCATGCTTGTAAAAATCACCAACTGTAAAGATGTCATGAAATGTTCTAGCTGCACTTTTCTTACTGCTTTTAGTTACCATCTGCACAATAACAATTTTAGTTAAGGATAAGTTTGCATTTCATTAATCAGCGTTGAATTGGATAGAAGTTTGAGCCCAACCTGTTCCGTCCATTTGGACACCATCTCTTAGCTAGTGTGCCTGTGGGTCCTAGCCTGGCCTCCAAGGCTCCTAGCATGCCTAATCAGTCCTTTACCTCGGGTGGTAATAGATTCAGTCCGTCCTGGAAGCAAAACCATGCTCGAACTTAAGTCAATGTGTTCCATTGCAAGTTCAGTGTCCCTCTGTTGATGCAAATTGTAAAAAGTAAAAGACATATTGTCAGCCAAAATAGCTTCTTTGTTTGTGAACACCAATCATTCAACCTTTCATACACTTGTATCTTAGCCTAAACTAAGATACTGCCATTTTTTCCAAGAATTATAGGTCTCGCCATTGTCTTATTGCTGAGTATTATTACACTGAAAAATGGCCACAAACTCACAACGCCTTCAAATAACACACACCTGTATCTCCTCCTTTAACGCTTCAAAACTTGTCAAGGTGTTCTAAGCTGGATTGATGAAGCAAGTATCTTTGTAAGCATATCATTCATTGGTTTGAATTAGTGTAGGGTGCAAGTTACTTGTTCAGGCATGCCATTATACTACTCTTTTACATGTTACAGTACAGACATAGTTATACACCTAGGTAAATTCATCTTCTTGCGTGTTTCATTTAGCTTGCAAGATGTGCTGCTGCAATCTGAAGAGGAGCTTATGACAAAACGGGCATCAGAACTAGTTACTGAAGGCGCTCCATCAAAACCCAAGAAAACAATTGGCAAAATGAAAGTACAAGGTATAATTCCCAAATGCATACCAAATCTTTGGACTTTCTACTTGCTGTCTGCCAGGACTTCTAATAGTGTTGCTGATCATGCTAGCTGTTAGGACTTTCTCTTCACTTGCTCTGTAAACTTCTCAGAAATTGCCATGATGTTAAATGCTAACATAATTCAATTTATTACAGTTCGCAAAGTTCGTATGTCTGTAGACATGCCTTCTGGTTGCAGTTTTTCATCATTGCCAGTGGTGAGATTCGATTCAGTTAAGCACCGTTTGTCCAACGTACAATCATCAATCACATCTGGGTGGGAGACAGTCAGGAGAGTTCAAGTATCACCGCATGTACCCCCTAATAGTTCATTTTCGAAGCACAGCTTAGCATACATGCAAGCAAGTGCTCAATATATAAAGCAGGTATCTGGTCTGCTAAAAGTTGGCGTGAGTACCCTTCGCAGCAGTTCAGCAGATGAAATACAACAAGGTAAATATGCTTTAGGACTCTGAAGAAGGAAACTCTCTCTTCCCGTCTTGCGTAACTGACCCCTGCAAATCAAGTTGAAAGTGTATTTCTGTCATAGCATGCAGCCTCTTGACCCCTGACCTCATCATGTTCTGTCCTCAGAGACATATTCGTGCAAACTGAGGCTTAAAAGTTCACCTGAAGATGACGTGGTACCAATGCAGCCAGGATCTGGAGAAACACATCTTTTGTACGTACAAGATAATTTCTATAATAGCACGTAATTTTATAATGTATGTGCCACTCTTAATTTAGCCAGGATCTGGAGAAACACATGTTTTGTACGTACAAGATAATTTCTATAATAGCATGTAATTTTATAATGTATATGCCACTCTTAATTTTTTTTGTATCTGATGAAGTAGCCGACCAATTAGTCTGTTGTATAAACACATGTTTTGTACGTACAAGATAATTTCTATAATAGCATGTAATTTTATAATGTATATGCCACTCTTAATTTTTGTATCTGATGAAGTAGCCGACCAGAAATATTCTTTGAGAGATCAATTTATATTATGAAATTAGTGTGAAGCTGAATGCCTTTCTCTGGACATTTTCAGCTTTCCAGATAGTCTGGGAGATGATTTGATCATTGATGTATCCGATTCCAAAGGAAAACCCTGTGGGCGTGTTGTTGCTCAAGTTGCTACAATGGCAGAGGAACCTGTAAGATATTCTAACTATTTTGTTGCTTTTTTGGAAGTTCGTGAAAGAAAAAGATTCTTGTAGATTTCCATAGTTTGGTGCTCTTGAAATACTACGTAGCAATTATGCCTTTTGTTCGATTGATGTTACCCAGAAAACTTCTAAATTTTCTTCTGTAGGCTGACAAACTTCGCTGGTGGTCAATATACCGGGAGCCTGAGCATGAGCTTGCGGGCCGCATACATCTGTATGTCCAATATACAACTGCTGCGGATGAAAACAACAAAAAGGTACTGATGCAGGGTTATACCAACTTATCATACATTTTAAAGATGTTGATGATAGCTATATTGTATTTTTAGTTACCGAGTAGTTTTGGGTTTAGTGCATTAAGAATACCTGTGTCAGCAAAGTAAAAGGTTACGCACAAAAAAAAGTAAATGGTTCTCCGTAATATCCTCCTACTGAGTAATATTATCAATTTCAATATAGGTGACCAGGGAAGCATATTTATCACGATAAATTGTTAAATAACTGATTAAATAACATTTCTTGGTGATAAAGTGAATGAATGTGTCATCCTTTTTAACATGTTGACCAATTTCTTAAAATTTATACTCATACCTTTCTTTGTTTCTCTAGTATGGCTCAGTTGCAGAGACTGTGGCGTATGACATTGTTTTGGAAGTTGCAATGAAAGCACAACACATTCAGCAAAGAAATCTTGTCTTGCAAGGTTCTTGGAAATGGTTGCTCACAGAATTTGCATCATACTATGGGGTTTCAGATGCCTACACTAAGTTGAGGTAATTAGTTTTCTTTGGCGTTTTCATTATTGCTTGGTTTGCATCGATTTTTTTTCGAACTCCCTTCAGTGAGTGGCCTTCTCATTATTGCTTGGGTTTTGCATCAATTATTTTTCTGAATTACTTTGCACCCTCCTCCTACTCCCTTCAGTGAGCTGCTATTCATCATTCCTCCTACAGGTACCTTTCTTATATTGTGGATATTGCAACCCCGACTGCTGACTGGCTGAATCTGGTGCATGAACTCTTGCTGCCAGTATTAATGAAGAGCCATGATACTGCCCCATTGAGCCATCAAGAGGTATTTGCTCCTTTTCCATCAAAAGAAAAAGATGTTTTTTTCTTATATTTCTCTCACAAGATAGCAAATTTCTTAAATTTGGAGTGAAGTATACTACTGTTGATGTATAATAAAGTTAATAGTTAGCTGAATTGAATAAGATCCTTCCCGCTTTTGGCCTCTTAATTCTTATCTAAACTTGCTTCTGACATCTCAACATGATTATATGACTGTAATTGCTTCAATAGAATCGAATACTTGGGGAAGTTGAAGAACAAATCGAGCAGACTTTAGCAATGGTATTTGAGAATTACAAGTGCCTTGATGAGTCAGTGGTCTCTGGACTCGTGGAAGACTTTAGGCCTCCAACTGGATTGGCCGCGTCAGCTCTGGAGCCGGCTATAAAGTTGTACAGTCTACTACATGATGTGCTATCTCCAGAGGCCCAACTGAGACTGTGTGGTTACTTCCAGGTCAGTTTTTGACTGTTTTGTATATGTATGCTATCTTTTTTCTAGGTGCTGTTACTTATTAAGTTTGTATATGTTCAGGCTGCTGCCAGGAAGCGATCGAGGAGGCACATGCTTGAAACTGATGAATTTGTGGCAGGAAATTCTGAAGGCATAAAGATGGACTTGGTGTACTTTACAACGGCTTACCAGAAGATGAAATCATTGTGCCATAATTTGCGTAATGAAATTTTTACAGACATTGAAATTCATAATCATCACATACTTCCCAGGTACTTCGTTGTTTCTGGGCCTGATGTGCATTTTTTTAACACTGTTCTCTGTACAATCTATGATAATCATCCACTGTAAAATGATTCTGTTACCTTTGCTTTGCTTTATTTCCTCTTCAGTGAATTATTCCAACATCTGTTTATCCCTCTGTTTCCACAGTTTTGTCGACCTCCCCAATTTGACAGCCTCCATCTATAGTGTGGAGCTCTCAAATAGAATACGCTCGTTCCTTGTTGCCTGCCCTCCTGCTGGCCCTTCATCTCCTGTTGCAGATTTGGTGATTGCTACTGCAGATTTTCAGAAGGATCTTGCCAGCTGGAACATTTGGTAATTATCCTTCTCAACTGGGTTCTGTTATTGCACCTGTGTCTTATATATTCAAGACTGACGTTTTAATTTATTCCCAGCACTATTAAAGCTGGCGTTGATGCAAAAGAGTTGTTCCATTTATACATTGTATTATGGATTGAAGACAAACGCAGAGCATTGCTGGAAAATTGCAGGCTGGATAAGGTAAATGCTTCTCTGTTTGCTTTGGCAGTTTGGCTGATTGATATGATAAATAGTTGGCACAAATTTCCAATCTGCTGTTGTTGGTGGCCAACTTTGAGTCATGTATTTCTTTCTCTTTTATTTCCCCTTGTTGCTCTGCTTGAATGACATTGGCTTGACTGTTAGCGGAACCACTGATATAACTAAAAAAACTCGAGCAATCAAATGAAGATTGTTGACACTGCTGCTGTAGTGATCTGAACCCTAAGACTGCTCATATAGATAATAACTAAACTAGCTTTCTAAAAAGGCTCATATTTTGGAACAGATGTAGTACTGTATTGAAAGTTTTGTTAGTGCCCATGCATCATGCATGCACATGCACATGCACATGCACAATGCACAAATGTGATAATTTTCAGTTGAAAGGTGGCCATGTCTGGGGATAAATGCTTGCCATGCTGGTAGTTTCACTACATGTAATTCTGATGGCTCTTTTAAGTTGAATGATCTGGTAGTTAAGGCACATCTTTTTGACTCTTTATTCTGAAAAGCTGTTAGCTTGCCGTACAAATTATTGTACTATATCTATATGCGGGTGCACCCAGCTTTTCAGTATTTAATATTTTTTATTCTTATCCTGCAATACATTTGCCGATTATCAGGTTAAATGGTCAGGAGTTAGGACTCAGCATATGACAACACCTTTTGTTGAAGAGATGTATGACTTGTTGAAGAATACATTGACAGAGTATGAGGTTATCATTTGTCGGTGGCCAGAGTACATATTTGTTCTTGAGAATGTATGTGGAGATTCACTTGCAAATCCTTAAATTATTTGTTTACATCAGAATAAATACAACTAACCTTGTGCTATTGGGAATGTTGTAAAAAAAGGCTATTGCAGATGTTGAGAAAGCGGTGATCGACTCCCTCGAAAGGCAGTATGCGGAGATTTTGGCTCCACTAAAGGATTGTATCGCCCCAAAGAAATTTGGCCTCAAATATGTACAAAAGCTAACAAAGCGCAATTCGACGTGCCCATATATTGTACCTGAAGATGTGAGTTTTGCTACGCATTCACACTTGTTAGAATTTGTGATTTTCAATATCTGACTCCTGTCTACTTTCAGCTTGGAATCCTCTTGAATACAATGAAAAGACTATTGGATGTTTTGCGGCCACGGATCGAGAGCCATCTGAGGTCATGGAGTTCCTGTATACCTCATGGAGGAAATACAGCTGCCATTGGTGAAAGACTCAGCGAGGTCACTGTAACATTGAGAGCCAAATTCCGAAACTACATGCAAGCAGTTGTTGAGAAGCTCTCTGAAAATGTGAGTGTTTTCCCCACATAACTCTTTCCATATTCTGTTGTCCTTCTGCATACATTTTCATTCCATGAAGCTAGTCTCACAGTGGATCTGCAAAACTGAAACCACACTTCTGTTGTTGAACGTTTTAACCAAACTTGATTTACATCTTGATATTATCATCGTATTGCAAATGTTAATTGGTATGTTATGCTGGGTTGCTATATGGATGTGGCGATTGCATGAAGGTATATTTTTGGTGAATTAAGCCTGATAATAGTAACTCGTGGTAGCCTTTTACATGTTCGCCGCTGCAGCAATTTGGAATATCTAGTCCTGAACTTTAGTTTTACTGTCAGTTTTTCGTGGGAAGCTTTTATTGTCACCTGGATAAATATGTGGGTCACTTAGGTGACAATACTTAAGATATTTTTATGTGCAGACCCGCATGCAGAACACCACAAAGCTCAAGAAGATCATCCAGGATTCAAAAGAATTGGTCATGGAGGCTGATATCCGCAGCAGGATGCAGGATTTGAAGGATCAGTTAATTGAGGCAATAAATCATATCCACAAAGTCTCCGAAGTTCATGTGTTTGTAGCCATATGCCGGGGCCTTTGGGACCGTATGGGAAAGGTATCTGAAAGATCAGTGGCACCATTTTTTTTTCTTATCATATGAGTTACTAATTAACCTTTGTTTAGGATGTCTTGAGTTTCCTGGAAAATCGCAAAGAAAACAAGGCCTGGTACAAAGGGGCGAGAGTCTCAGTATCTGTAAGTTCATTTTTCTACTGTCCCCATTTTACTGCTCACAAGACATTTCTTGACTGTCTTCCTGTCAGTGTTGCTCCTCTTTGCTGTCGTTCTCATCTAAGCATAATAATGCTGCAGGTTCTTGATGATACGTTTGCATCCCAGATGCAGCAGCTGCTTGGTAATACGCTCCAGCAGAAGGACCTGGAGCCACCTAGGTCGATAATGGAAGTTAGGTCAATTCTCTGCAAAGATGCTGCACCCCGACAAAAGAACTCCAGCTTTTACTATTGAGCATTTCTTCATGTACATATGAATCATGCGCATTAGAATGCGCAGCTTTCCCTACAAGCTAGAATCGGCGGGGGGAGGTGTCATGAGGTGAAAAGGCCAAAGGGGCAACGTGGAGATCTTTGTAAAGAAGACGAGACAACAGAATACCGAGAAATAGAATAGGGCTACTGGTGAAATACATGATATGAGAAGCTAGCCTATCTTGGTAATCCATCAAACAGTGCTTTGCTGGCTAACCAGGTTCAAGTATCCTCCCAATTTCTCTGGGATGGGGTGGGTTGTAATTCATAGGGACTAGGGAGTAGTTTAAGTTTCACTGGTAGCATCTAGCTAGCTGAGCTTTCACAGTTACCGATCTTATTTTCTGAACATGTAGTCTGGATTATATGAATTTTGTAATCTTGGTAAAATACTAGTAGTAAAGAGCAAGACCTCTGATGATCATCGATGGCCTTGTATAGTAATGGTTCGGTGAAAGCACACTGGTATATTTACTTCATAGATGAAATGCTTCACAGTTTCAAGCAAACTCCTGCTTAGATAAAGAAAAAACATGGTTCTTCTGCATGTATTCTACTGTTAATTCTCTAGTGGAGAAGATAGATAGAGTTACTATTACCACCTTTCTAGTAATATTTTGATCACCTTGTTCTATGTAAATTAACACATTTCTTGGTCGATATTCACATAGCACCACCATTACCAATTGATACAAACTGAAAGCATAACAATCACTTTCTCTTCGTACAACTTGCAACATCTTGTCATGGATACATCAATTCGCACAGAACCAGATAAAAAAAAAGATGCATCCATCACAGTGCTACCATGCACTGATCATCAGGGGTATTGACTCTTCCACCGCTGCCTCGCCATCTCCTGTGCCTCAATCACCTGGATCCTGCGCTGCCTCTTTGCATCAGCCTCTTCCTAATACCTAGGGGCCTCTTTGCATCAGCCTCTTCCTAATACATAGGGGTGTAAGCAGGTCGGATCAGATTTTGCTCGTACCCTATCATTTACCACCTATTTTTCCAGATTCAAATCGGAGTGGATATTGACCGGTTTTGGATTCAAATATGGATATATCAAACTGCGGATTCGAATCGGAAACAAGACAGGCTTAGACCGGAAACACAAGTAGTTAGATATATAGTTGTTGCAAATTTTGAGAGCGATTTAAACTTTTCCTCTTGTGTAGTTAAGAGAAAAGACACAATTTCCGTTAAAATTTTAGCATTTGTAGAAATGTAGACCTAACCATGCTCGCCAAATGAATTTGGCAACTCAATAACAACTAACATTGCGAGATTGGCCTTGGCTTTTGACTTAAAAATCAGGTGCCTACCCTTAATTTTTAGAATTTTTTTTATATTTAGTTATTTGAGAATACTTGTCATACATGAGCGTTAAAAACTAAAAATTATGGAGGTGTGCCCGCCCTACAATATTATCGTGTGTTCGTTCGCCACTATGCGCTACCGACAATTCAATAAGTGTTAATCGGTTATGGCCAAGCCAATATGTGCTAGTCAGTCATGGCCAAGCCGACAAGTTCATTGACCGGACTCTATGTCTCAGCGATGAACCGGTCGGCTACACCTAGACCGATTAGTACATGTCGGTTTGGGCCAAGCCGTGGTCATATTATTTTTCAAAAATTCCCTAATCATGTACTATTTTTATAATTAAAAAATATTATTAAAATAAGCTACGGAGTGGTGTTTTAAATACACTTTTAAAATGTTGAAAATTCGAACATAAAATTTAATGGGTACATCTCGAAATTCTACATGTTCACAAAGTGGTTTCATAAAAAAATCAACATTTTTAGTGTTATGTCTAAAAAAGATAAATTTTGATGTAAAAAAATGTGTACGCGGGAGTGTTTTTTTTTTGTCTTTTCCACACAAGTAAAAAAAATGTCAGTTTTTCGTAAAACTTGATAGGCACATTTAAAATGTCGATACATAAGTGCAAAATTTTTATTTGAATTTTTTAACATTTTCAGATATTATTTCTGGTGACAGAAGCATGTGGCGAATTGAATTTCTGTAGCAAGCGTGCTAAACTAAGTTCCTTTCCCAAAATCCCAAAACAAAACACGCACCCGTCGTTGCACTACCATTTTCCACCAAAACCCTCTCCACCGCCGAAAACCCTAAACCCCTCTCCACCGCCGCCGCCTCTCGTCATGGCCCTCTTCGCCGCCGCCCGCCGCGCCGCCACCTGCTCCCTCCCCCTCCTCCGCGCGTCCACCGCATCGCGCGGCGCCGCATCCCTGCTCCGCCCCCTGGCAGCCGCGGCGGCGCGGCCGATGCCCTTCTCGTCGGCGACCGCGGTGAAGCCTAGCTCCGACGACGAGCTCCTCCGCGTCATCAAGTCCGAGATAAAATTCGCCGAGGACTGCGACGACCACGACCGGGTGCGTTCCGCCCAGCCCTCTCCGAATCCTCACCACTTGTGTGTTGCTGTTTCGATCTGTCGTTGGCTTGGTCCACGAACCCTTAATTTGTGTAGTTTAGTCGGATGTTCTCAGATGGAGCTAATTGGGTGATCTGTCGCCATGAGGTAGTTTAGGTTTCGATTGGTGTTAACCTGCAGCGGTAGGATTGGAAATGGTGAGAGGTATCTCCATTCAGAATGGATGGGTTTCTGTTAGGTAATGGAGGAATTTCGTTATTCTGAACTTGCCTATGTCTTCGTGCTGCAATTCGTTGCATAATTCGAACATCGGAGTAGTCTCTGGCAGTACGATCTGTAGGTTTATACCTAGCTAATTTAGGTTATGTTCGTTTTATTTCAGTTGCTCTGTCCATGGTAATTGGGTAATCCGCTGCCATGAGTTAATTGAGGTGTCGATTGGCGTGTTAATCTGGTTATACTGGCATGGCCTAGGCGTATCAACTATATGTAGCCCGAACTCTCTTTGAGAGGTTTCTGGATTTATTGTTAGATATCAAGAATTGACTGACGAGAAGATTTTCTACTCAACCATATGACTAGGACACACGTTAGATGATGTGTTCAACGTCTTCGGCATTGCCTGGTTGGTCCGTGGAGAAACCCGTCATTTTTCTCATTGTAATAGAAGAATTCTTACACTGTACTGTTACTCTCCTTTTTAATGGCCAGCTACATTTGTAGTTTAATTCGAATTGCAGAGTAGTCTCTGGTAGTATGGCATGGCCACTTTTCCTTGCTAATTTAGGTTATGCTTGTTTTATTTCAAGTTCCTCGCTGTCCACGTTAACTGCAGTTCTTCTTATGCAGTGACTGTACTACTGTAGTGATGAGTGATTACTCTTTGTGATTCGTTATTCAAAAGGGAGGAATTTGTAGGTAATTTAGGATTTTTTTCGTCAGTCCTCTCATGCCCATATCTTCCTGCTGCAATTGGTATTGTAGTTTGAAGCCTAGAGTAGTCTTTCGTAGTATGATCTACAGGCTTACCTAGCTAATTTAGGTTATTCCTTTTAGATCAGTTCCTTGCAGTCCATGTTGACCGCAGTTCTTATCATGGTCACAGTAGATTTCTTTTTCAGGGGTTTACCTCCCTAATACAGGTTATGTTCTATTTGTGTCAGTTCCCTGCTGACTGTATCGACTACAATTCTTAGGACTGTCTCGATAGATTTCACTTTCAGTGTTGATGATTCTGCAGTTGCTATGAACTACTGTAGTGGTGGGTGATTATATTTTGTAATTCACATGTATTACATAAGGATTTGCATCTGCCTTGCTACCACGAGAATTCTGTACTTTTGGGTCTTGTGACATCTTACTGTAGTCTTACTGCTGTAGTATGTCTTTGTTCATGGTCGAGATGCTATTATTATTTTGATCCTGCTTAGGTCGTATTAAAGTACAACTTGTGTGACACTCCCTCTGTTCCATATTAGTTATCGCTGATTTCGATGTATCAAGACACATTTAGTTGTTGCTGATTTGGATGTATCAAGAAACCTTTTGTGTATTGATACGTCTGAATCTGTGACAACTAATATGGACCGGAGAGAGTATGTGCTTGGCTGGAGTGAATTTTCGCAGTTAATATGTTGTTTTTCTTGTGACTTCACAGCTTGCATTCTTTTGTCCTTTGCTGTTTAAAGTAATGTACTGTTAGATTTGCTGTATGGTTTTACGTCTTTGTATGAGACGGCGAGGTGCACTGGTTGCTTTCCTGAACTGTTTCACACTTCCGCTCCATTCAAGGTTCTATGCCAGTACAGTTTGATGATATGTTTGCTTGGAATGTTATTTACCATTTTTATTTCTTGTCACTGTACAGCTCGCATACTAGCCATACCAAACTACCTATGTTTTGTTTTTTTAACAGGATGTTCTGCTACTTATAATGATTAATTGTTAAATGCTCTGAAAGTTTTATGTCTTTTTTCTGTTATGATAAGGGGTACTGGTTGCTTTCCTGAGCCGATCAACTCATACACTGAGTTGAGTTTATGGGGGCAAAGAATCGGCGGTCTAGTGACTTCAGTCATATGAATTGGCTTGCAACGTAAAAGCAAGGATTTACTTATTCCTTAAATCCTGCTTGAGAAGCCGAGCTAGTGTCTTTAGATGTAGCAGGACAGAAGGTATAAGGTCTAAAGGTGTGTAAAATCTGCAATGTCATTGTCAAGTTCTTCCCGAAGGTTGAGGAATTTAAGCAACTTGTTGTGTCTTGACTTGGTATCTATTCCATGAATTGGCATGATTTAGTCTAAATGGTGCACACTGAGGGGAAACATGAGGGTTGGATGGAATTCGAGCAACTTGTCCTGTCTTCGCTTGGTATCTATTCCATGAATTGGCATGATTTAGTCTAAGTGGTGCACACTGAGGGGGGAAATGTGAGGGTTGGAAAATAATTAAGTTGTCTGGCGTGCATGTCTTCCAGCGAACACTATTCTTTTACTTCTAATTTTACTATGAACAAGCGTCCTGTTCATTTTAGCAATGCAGAGTTATTATCCAGAACCTCATCTTTTTCATGTTAAACAGGTTGAGGAGATCCCAGAGAACTTTCCTTTCAAAATCACAGACAAGAAGGGCCTCAATGAGATCACTCTAACAAGAACTTACCAGGGAGAGAAGATCGAGGTGTTGGTCTCCATGCCCAGCCTAGTCACCGGAGACGAGGCAGAGCATGACCAGGATGAGGATGACAAAGAGAAAGACGATGATCAGGAAGATGGCGAGAAGGCCCCAAAATCCACCATCCCCCTCGTGGTCACCGTCTCCAAGAGTGATGGCCCGAGCCTCGAGTTCACCTGCACTGCCTACCCCGACGAGATCTTGATCGACACCTTGTCTGTGAAGCAGCCAGCAGCGAACGAGGATGAGGAGCTGATTGCGTACGAGGGCCCTGATTTCAAGTAAGAACACGAATCCATATCTTGGTAGTTTTAGTTTTCCCAGCTAACAAACACTTGCTGATGCTGTAACCAAACTCGCTGATTAGTCACGGGTTGCTGATATTGTCCACTCTGTCTTAGCTTTCGTGCGTAACTGAACACACTAATTGATGAAGAACTGCTTTGCTGATGCTGTACACTTGGTCTTGTGCAGCGACCTTGATGAGAACCTGCAGAGGGCGTTCCACAAGTACCTGGAACTGCGGGGGATCACGCCCTTGACCACCAACTTCCTGCATGAGTACATGATCAACAAGGACAGCCGCGAGTACCTCTTCTGGCTGAACAAGCTCAAGGACTTTGTCAAGCAGTAGAGATAGTTAGAACTACTATCCCCTAGCATAAGATGAGCCAATGATGCTTTGCACATTCGTTTTGAGACCTACAAGCCTCTGAACTATGTTCTAGAGAGTATGCATGCACCAATCCATGCTTATCAATTTATCCTAGCGTGATGTTATTAGGATTTGGAGGTTCATAGAGAATACTTTGCTGAGTGGTATGCTATTTTTCGAAGAAAATAATTATTCTCCACGAAGACATTGGTGCACTATTCTGTTTGCTTTGCTTTTTTTCTAATTTGCGCTTTAGTTTACGCTTCTTCAGCATGTACTTTTCATGCGCTCTGTTCACCATAGGATGCATTTGTTTATTAATAAGTTGCTTGAAACATGAAGTATATTTGTTTTATTATGATGACGTGGCAAATTATGAATGTGCTTATGGCATTGTGGTGGGTTCTTATAATCCTGTGGCCCAACATGTTTTTTGGGGTCTATTACGGTGTTTGTTTGATTTTTTTGCTTATCATTGTGAGAGCATCTCCACCGGCGGCCCCAATAGCATTTCAGGGGTTGGCATCGAAAATGGGCTCGCATTGGTGCGCCCCAAAAAGCACCGGCGTTTCTTCGAGCCAAGTAGAAACGCCGACAATCCTATGCTCGGGCCCATGCGAAGAGGAGCGCGCCATTGAGCTCGCGCGAGCGGCCGCTTCAATAACATCGGCCGCCGTGCCTAGTGGCACGGCCGCGACGTCGACGACACGCTACAGCAGTATGGCTTCCGCTAGCGTGCCCGCGGCGACCTGCCGCACGTCCCATTGTACTTCCCGCAGGCGGAGTGCATGGCGCCGGAGGCGCCGCCTCTGCAAAGCGCGCCGACAACGACTACCGTGTCCGGGAGCTCGCACACCGGACTGTCAGCAGCCGGCGACCGCATGCGCTCGGCCGCGCCCGCGCCTCCTTCGGGAAGCGTCGTCTTCCGCGACAGGGCGAGGCACGTGTCTTCGGCTCCGGTCCGTCGGACGACGGGGTTGGGCCAACGCCGCCGCCTCAAGGAGGAGGACGCCGCCGCCTCACCACCACTTCTGCCGGCGAAGAAGCTACAGGCGGCCCTCCATGGCGGCGATGTGACCCAGAGGAGTTCCCCGGCCAGAACTTCATCGCCGACCGCTCCGTCGAGGAGGACTACCGGCAGATGACGATGGACCCGCGGCAGGCGGCGGTGTGGTCCGCCAGGGACCACGGCGCCAACTTCGTCGACCTCGCTGGACCTTCCGAGCCACCGGCGCCAAAGGAGGAGGACGACGACGACGACAACGACGATGACTGGTCCTTCGGGATATCCAACAACGACGGCGACGACGGCAACAACCTCATCTTTAGCGCCTTCGACGACGCTAGATTTTTTTTTTGTTTTTTAGTTTACATTCGAGTAATTTTTTCGTTTAAATTTCGTATGAATATCGTTTTCAAAATGTCATTTTAACTTTGAATTTCTATTGGGGCTGCCGTATGGGGGCGTCGGTGTGGGAACACATCCCCAAATAGAGGATGCTCTGCTGACGCCCCCATATGGCAATGCCGGCGGTCCTGCCGGCGCCTATTTAGGGGCCGCCGATGGAGATGCTCTGATCAATTGTATACATGAGATTGTAAAAATAAACACAGTAGATTGAGCTCACCAATTGCAAATTGAGTCTTTCTGAGTGTGATGACCGTATCTAGACAAAGTCATCTAGTTACCACCGTAAATGTAGTCTAGTTACTCAATTTCCTTTAAAAACCCTGAATGCTGTAATGTGGTTTCATGCAATGGAGCCGGGGCGAGGACCTTTTCATCTAAAAAAAAAAAATCCTATCTAGACATCTTAGAAGGCTGAGCCGGTGCTGCCTTCTCCATCGTCCTTGCTCACGGCCATGGGTCGGCGTTCATCCGTGCTGCTGTTCCATGAAATGGATATACCCAGCTGATGCAACATTTCTGAGAAAGCTACGAACATAATTTACATAACTACCTAATTCCTCCCAGCGTGTAGAATCGTTCAAACTAATGGCCTCTCCGCGATCTTGAGATTTGCAAACAGAGCCTGTTTTGAGGGCCTTGAGCAGAACTAACCTCCTATGCTTGTGTGTGTTTAAAATCTGAATTTCCAACGTGTGGCTTATCACCAGAACCTACGGCACGCCATCTTGATGATGATGTCAACACCAGAGGATGCATAATCGGTGGAGGAGGTATATCATCAGAACAGTAACCAGCATGAGGTTTTATGTCTAGTTTGTGAGGACTGGTCTGTGAGTCATGAAATTTCTTAGGATGTGTAGGATGCCTGGACTTCAGAATGCAGAAATCCACAAGAATTTCAGCAGCATATAACATAATTTCTCCATAATTCACCCCAACTTACTGGGGCAAGGATATCAATAAACTTAGGTGATATGAGGTTCCAAAGGTTTACAAGAGCCACTTAAAACATCACCCCGGGGTAGCACTTAACATGATGTGACATTACAATTATTTCGGGTATGGTGATGCTTCCATGTCTGCATCCAGAACTGCATAGCAAATCAGCTGGCGCTAAGAACCTCGATCTCGAATACCAGCACAGAGTTTGGCCGAATTCCCCAGGCTGGAAAGCCACCGGCTCCATAGGCGTAATCTGGGGTGCACTGCAACAAGGAACACTCAAAATATCAGATGCCCAGAAACTGTGTCTAAACAATTTCACAAGCATGGAAATGATATGGAACTGCAAAAGGCCCATCAGTCAAAATTCAGCTGCTTTAGTCACACTTCTGACTTGCAGAAATGGAAGTGAAGTGTACGTGTTTAAGAAATCCAATGCAATCGAAAGATTGACAGTAGCAACTAAGTGCCAAATGAATCACTGAAGAAACTGAAGAAATTGCCACGCACCATCGAACTAATTGGACATGTACTAAAAACATACCGTAAGACGAGCGACTTCACCCAATTGCATGCTCAGGACTCCCTCGTCCCATCCTGTAAGCAAGGGAGTAGTTATTGTTATGCCAGTTCAGAAAATTCATTTGCACAAGCTAGTGTATGAAGATTTTGCACATGCTGTTGTCATTTGTGACATTAGACTGGATCAGACCACTACTTTACTACAGAAAAAACAGTGCAAATATGCCTTGATGAAGCAGATAGCAGCAGCAACTAAAAACAGAAGACGGTAGCGAACAGCTCCATTGATTGCGTATAAGCTGAATAGCTCTTCAATATGAGATTACCTTTGATCACTTTACCCAGGCCAATGTTGAAAGCAAATGGCTCCTGCCCAGGGTCCTTGGTACTGAAAATATAACCATACTACCGTAAGATAAATTTATGCGAATGTTTGTTCAAAAGAAGCTGCATCCCAAAGTTATGGTGATGGTATATTGCAGATTTCTAAAAATTTACTAATTTAGACACAATACATAGAAGAGAAGTTCTGCATATTCACAACGTTTCCTGTACTGACGCTAGGCTCTGAAGCACGAAAAACAAGGAAACCAATCAGGATTTACCTCCAGAACTTCTTAGTCAGATCACCATCCTTCCCTGCAGGAGCAACATAGCATAGCAGGCCACAAAAGTTAGCGCCTCATCAACAGAGAACAGAAGGTCAAAGATTCATATAAAATAATTGTAATCAGATCTGCATAAAGATCTGCAAAAACTTTTTTTCTGAACACGACTTACAACTCTAACTGAATCTGGACTAAGCAGGAACCTAGATCCAAGTCAAGCACAGATCTTGCAGAAGTGAAGATAGAAACTTAATCGACATCAGGGTTGCTCTTTTAGATAGATCTAAAAGAACCGGACGATAAACCCTAAGTTCCTAAGTTCATATCAACGGATCCAATAAAAATAAAACATAGAGGGGTTGTGGGAAGGGGCGGACCGTAGCCGGTGCAGTGGACGGTGACCTTCTGGCCCTTGACGGGGTTGGGGCCGGTGCCGATTTTCAGGATCTGCTTCTCGAATCCCATCTTCCCGTCCTCCGCGTCTCCTCTCCGTAACTCGGGGACTGCGCAGCGTTGGTGTTGTGGTTTCTGACCGGTGGCTGTGCGACCTATATTTCAGGATATATTTATTTTTATAAGTAACGTGTAGACACCTTTATTCCCCAAGAGTTTTTCCTTTATTCTTTCTCGTATAATAAGTTAGGAATTTATTCTTCGGGTAAAAGCACTATCTGAATTGTAGCGACTCTATTAGAAAATATTTTTTCTTAAAATAAACGGATTCGCTATGTATTGGCTGACTGAGAATTTCTCAAATAAAGTGAATTGCATTTTTTTTTTCTCTGAACTCCAATTACACTTTCGGTGACTATAAGGTTTAAGAAAATCTCAATTGACAAACCTCACAACAAAACGTAAACTCAAACTTACTCATTTTTCTGAAAAAATATTCTACTCCATACTTTGAGGATATCGTGCAGTGATGTATAATTTGTTATAAACTAGTATTACTTGTAGAAAACCCCTTTCCAAATGATAAAATAGTCCAGCTATGGTTAATACTGCATACTTGCATCAATACGAGAAGCAACCCAACACTCACTCATTTGTTGAAAAAGACTCTAACTTACCTTGAGGATGTTAAATTATGATGTAGATTTTATATGAAATAGTAGATTTGCTTTGAAAAAAGGAAAATTCTTTAATTCGACTTGGTGTTTCATAAGCCAGTCTTGATCTTTGCACGTCTCGCTTTATTTATCTCTCTCGCATGCACGCCACCATACCCTCATCCTACTCTTTTGTTTCTCCATGGAATCCCCTCCATTAGAGCTCTTCCATAGCCTACCCCTCTCCTACATCCTCTCCTTGCGCCCTTCTTCTTTGGGAAGCCATTCCTCCTCCCCCTAAGTGGCTTCCATGGTTCTAAGAGATGAAGTCCCATTTTTTGCACACAAAAGTTGATGGAGATGCTCGGACTACTAGGAACGAATTTGGGGTGGTCGGGTCTAACATCAGTCGTACTGGATTGAGGCGGATTTATCATCAGTGAGTCGAGGTCAGGTGGGTGTCGTGGGGTAGAAGATGAACCTCCATTTTTGCACACCAAGCTCGGGGGAGATGTCACAGAGAAACAATGATTGCTGGGAATGGATTTGAGGTGGCCCCGTTTAACGTCGATGGTACTCTCTAAAGGCGGATTCATCATCGATAAGTCCGGATGTTGAGCTCGCTACCTCCATTACTAATCGGTGGAGGTAGATTATTATGTGATTTTTGACATTGCGAACGATGTTGCGATGCTAAGCTTTGTAGGTCGCATGTCTTTTGCTCTGCACCCATGTGCAAAATGTTGCAATCTTATTTGGATGTATGCTACACAATTTTTTCAACGCTGCAGATGTGTTTATATATTGTTGGCCTCGTTGGGTACATGAGCAAAGGGTGACATGCTTTTTAGGTTTTGTTGCATTTTTTTTGCTACATGGGCATGGTCAAAATGTTGCAACCTTTTTACAAGTTTGTATGGAAAAGATGCTGCAAGCAATGTTGCATTCCGAAAGATGTTGCAAATGGATGTTGCCTTGATCCAAGATTTCCTCGAAAAGCGGATCAAAAGGCTGGGAGTCAGGTGATAATTTGCAATATTTCTTCATGACTTTTATTGACTATAGGGAAATTGTTGCATATACAGAGAAAAATGTTACACGTGAATAAGCAAAGATTGGACGCGCGGGATTTCCCACTTAAGTGGACTAGGTGACTCCGGAGTGTGGCTGATATTTTCTCGTTTTCTATCGGAAGACACACATCACGAGCCTATAGAGAAAAAGTTTACAAATAATATAATAGACCCAAGTTTAGGCCTCAATACCAAAAACAATCTAAGACTTACTTTCTAACTTAACTTGAGGATGTGGGACTGTGATCTAGAATTTAGTATATAACAATTTCTGTAAGAAATGACCTTTCAAATAAAATAGCCCAAATATGGTTAAGCCGATTTGCATTATCCATCGCAATACTAAAATCAACCTAAAATTGAAATGATATTATATGTGAATTGTAAATGGATTTCCTTTATGTGGAAAGTCAGACATTAGTAGCCCCGTCAACAAACACCGTGGCTAATGTATGATATTGTATGGCTTACCAGATATCACAATGAGATTCATGAGATTGGGCTACGATTTCAGCTGTTAATAATGTCGATCTAATATTTGAGGATGCTAGACTTCAAAGTGACATTCCCAGGTGAATTGTACTGAGCTTATTATACAGCTATTGTGGGAGAAGAGTTACCCAAGTCGTTATTCTCTTTGGAAAATCAACTTACTATATAGCTAACTAAAAAAGTAAAGAAGGTAAAAAAAATGCTAAAGAATTGAAAGAGCAAATAGCCGAATTCCTCCACACTTCACACCAACGTTTAGTTTTGTGGTATGGGCATCAGAAACTTGCTACCAAGATGACAAACTACAAGGTTCCAAATGTCTACCCAATTAGCTTAAATCATCACCCCAATGTAGCACTTCACACCAACGTTTAGTTTTGTAGGTTCCAAAGGTCTACCCAACTTAATTGCTACCAAGATTTGGCGCTGAGAACCTCTATCTCGAATACTAGCTCGGAATTTGGTCGAATTCCCCAGGCTGGAAAGCCACTGGCTCCATATCCGTAATCTGGGGTGCACTGCAACAAGACCACTCAGAATATCAGATACCCAGGAAGAGTGAATTATACAATTTTACAGGCTTGGAAATGATATGGCATTGAAAAAGGCCCATTAATTAGTCAGCTGTTTTAGGCACACTGACACTACCACCGCAGAGAGGTGAACGTTTAAGCAGTAGAATGCAATGGAAAATTGACAGTGGCAAGTAATGAAGTGCCAGATAAGTCAATGAAGAAATTGCCACAAATAGGACATGTACCAAGAACATACCGTAATACGAGCAACTTCGCCCACTTGCATGGTCAGAACTCCCTCATCCCATCCTGTAAGAAAGGGAGTAGTTACTGTTATGCCACTTGGGAAAGTTTACTTGCACAAGCCAGCTAGTGTATCATGATTTTACAGATGCTGTCATCATGGCTTTGATATGTAACATTAGACTGGACCAGACAGCAAAAGGTAGACTTTACTGTAGAAAAAATAGTGCAGATATGCATTGATAAGCGAAGTATTTCCATCAGATAGCAATAGCAACTAATGATGAATGAGCCAATAACAAAAAGCTAAAATGATTGAGTGTGAAAGGAATAGCTCTCTAAAATTAGATTACCTTTGATCACTGAGCCCATGCCAATGGTGAAAGTGAATTCCTGCTGCCCCTTGTCCTTGGTACTGAAAAAATAAACATAATGCCATCGGTTAAATTTCTAGTGTGCCAATATTTGTGCAAAATAAGTTGCATCCACGAATTATGATATAGTATATCAGCAAATTCGAAAACAAAATTATACACAAAACTTAGAAAAAGAAATATTGCATCATTGGCAACGTTTATGTCCACTGACACTAAGCTCCTAACCACGAAAAACAAGAAAAATATTCATCATTTACCTCCAGAACTTCTGAGACAGATCACCATCCTTCCCTGTAGGAGCAACACGGCAAGCAACAAAAGTTAGGTCTTGACTAACAGAAGGTCTAAATTTGATTTAGAAAGTGTAACTCGATCTGTCTAAAATGTAAAGTTACACTAACTGAGGAGGCCAACCGTAGCCGGTGCAGTGGACGGTGACCTTCTGGCCCTTGACGGGCTTGGGGCCGGTGTCAGGTTTCAGGATCTCCTTCTCGAATCCCACCTTCCCGTCATCCGCGTCTCCTCTCCACAACTCCGGGATGGCACAGCAGCGTTGGTGTTGTTGTCTCTGACCGGTGGCGGTGCGACCTATATTTCAGGATATATTTATTTTTGTAATCAATATGTACACCCCGTAATATATTTGGAATATATTACTCCGGGTCTCCAGGAAAACATCATTTTTGAATCTGAATTGTAGTTAATCCTCTTAAAATCATATTTTGACCAAAACATAAGCTGAGAAAATTACATAAAATTACGAAATTTGTGGGCATCTTCATATAAAACTACCACTATTCAGGCTAGAAACTGCAGATAGCATGAATGCTCCTTTGATCGTGTTTTGACAGCGTTCCCCTGTGACCTTCTCATAAGGGTTGAGTTACTCTGTTTTCACCACAAACTCAACATTGACTTCCTCGGCTTCTAAAAAAATACTGCGACTTACTCTGAGGATGTCCTCTTGCAATGTATATTTTATTATAAATAACTAAGAGCCTAATATATTTTAATGATTATACAAATAATAAAATAGCCCAGATTACTTAAGCTGATATGAGTGCACAATCGACCATAATACGAAAAGCAAACTAAAATCCAAATTACCTTATATGTGCACTGTAAGCAGATTTGACTGACGTGGAAATTCAGGCAATAGACACAAAAAGGCGCTATTCGATTTCCTTGTACCGAAGTATATACACCAAGAAGTTGGATACACATAGTTTATTCGACCAAACGAGATTATCGTGATCCATCACAATCCTAAGCATGCCATATAACTACATATGCATAGTGACCCCAGATTTCTAGCACAAGGGAAAATATCGTTAAGATGCAAATTTGAATTTGTGGTCGGTCACTTACTATGCCGCCATTGCCACATGGAACCACGCTGCCGGCCGCGCCGCTGATGGCTAGCTACTGCCAGGCAGCGTCCATTTCTCAGCGAGGACCCGGCGAGGGCGCTCGATGCTGCCGCGGCGGAGACCTTGCCGCTGCCCCCTCCCGGCAGGAACAACTCTGCCCCCATCTACGTAGGTGCCGCGGATAAGAGGATGATATGGTGAAAATGAGTGGAAGGAACGGAGGAGACTGGTGAGTGGGGAAGGAGATAAACCTTGGCTGGCGACGCCTCTAATGGGGACAAGCATGCATGTGCGATGGACAAACCAGACCGGACCAGCTGTGCTGCACAGATCAGACAAACAAACGCCAAAGATTTTTGCAAAAACTTGTATAAACAAAAGCTCACACCCACATGGTGCCATGTTTCCATGTTGTCAACAGATACAAGAATGTACAGAACCATGTGCTACATCCATCCATGGAACGGCGCACTTATTATACACAGATCCAGAAACCAATGGTACATTTTCCATGCACAGTGTACAGAACCAGTTCGATCTATCTTGTCCCTCACCAAAACCAATTGACAACATGATACATACAAGCATAGTCTTGAATTGCACAGGATTGCAGAGAGCACGGTAGCAACCTCAAAAAACTTGATGCGGAATTCTACAAAGAATGTTTGTCGAGGATGGTTCAGGTGCCCTTGATCACAACAACGGGGCAGCCGACGCTGTTGATGCAGTAGTTGCTCACACTGCCCAGGAACATCCTGTTTAAAAGATTCAGCTGAGTTTGTGTCTATCATGTAGCAATGGACCGAACAATAATGCCAATCAAACAAGCAGGCACGCAACTATGCTAGAAACTTCATGATCTGAATACATCAACACTAGGATAATACTATATCAACCAAGGATTTGGGTCTGTTTTCGTAAACACAACTGATTATCTATCTTTCCTTATTAGAACCATTACCAGTTCTGACTGTATAAGTAGAATTGTTCATATTTTCATGATGCAATGCAAGGCTGAACCATTGCCCAAATCATGAGAGTTTTAATCTATAGTCCATTTCCATGGAAAACTTGCATCATAGAATTCCGAAATGCAGATCTTCGTATAATAGCATATGGGTAGTTGGTTACTGCCATAAAAGATGTCCACGTAGCCAGAGAGAACAACTAAAATATGTTCAGCACAGTTCTTGCCATGCGAGACCGATCTTGTAGTGACATAATTTTACCAAATCTTATAGCGCCACAATCAACACTAGTGATATCTGCATTCGAGCTAGGAACCATCAACTGGTGAGAGAACTGGTTTAGAAAACCTGAATTTTTCTTGCAGTTCGTGTTTGTTCAGGCAATAAGACAGCGTCAAAACAAGCAGAAAGTCAGCTTCCAGCAGCAGAAGCTAGACAGTGTTACCTTTTGACAGGCCCAAATGCCCGGCACCCCATGACGAGCAGATCGGCCTTGAGCTCGGCCGTGACCTCGCAGATCTTCTCCTTGGGATCCCCAACCACCACCTCCGTCTTCACCTCCACCTTCAGGAAACCAAGAATCCGATCTAATTACTACCGATTGCGGAAGAAACAATCGGAAGAACAGACGAGTAATCGGTACAGAAATGATTCCTCGATCCCTCCCCCCCTTACATTCTTGTCGGAGCAAATCTTGAGCGCGTGCTCCATGATCGCCTCCGTGATCCGCCGCTGGTGCGCCTCGATCGCCTGCGTGAACGCCGGCACCTCCGCGATCTCTGATCGACGACGCGGGCCCACCGAAAAAGCCGTCAGGCTAATGGACAAGAACTGCTAGGACGGACAAGACGAAATTGCGGGGCTGCTTGCTTACTGGGGCCGCCGAAGGGGATGGGTCTGGGGTTGAGCCCGGAGGCGATGCCGGGCGGCGACTGGACATGTAGCACGACGAGGGCGCCGTCGGGGCGGAGGCGCAGGCTGTCGAGCGCCCAGCTCAGCGCTTTCATGCTCTCCTCGCTGCCGTCCACCGCCACCACCACGCTGCTGAGGTTGGCCGTGGCCATGGTTGCTTCTTGGTCGAACTCTGCTGGCTAGCTATCTCCTTCCCGGACGAATTGAGAGCGACTAAGTTTGCGTCCTGCTGCCTTCCTTTCTTCCGCTGTTGGCTGTTGCTTATAAGTTTAGCTGCTGGAGAAAACGTCCGCGCGGCGAGCTTAATCAGCGGCGCCGCTCGAGTCTTGCTTGACCCTTGGCTAGGTGGCTAGCTAGTGGTGGCGCGAGTCTTTCCAGCGGCCCATTGCGTACTGATCGCGCCCAGCCGCCCACGGATTAGAGCCGTCTACGGTTCTGAATTACTGATTGAACAGGCACACGTGACAAGTTAAATATGACAGTGACTCTAATTTTTTCGTCCAGCTCGACCAGCTGCGCTCGCTGCCAAGTTGACGTCTGAACTACTTGCTTTTTGAATCAATTGAAAAAACCACCACAATTGCAAACAAAAACCATGTTTTTTTGTCAGGTTGTCAACCGATACAGGTGCCGAAAAGTTGGAAACCGGTGGTTTTTAAAATTTGAAGCCTTGAATTGTGCTATTTTTTTTGCATTTTTCTCTCCTTTTAGGGTTCATCGAATGAAATTTTAAAATCTCACTGGTCAATCAAATGCAAGAGAAACAGGTCGATACAAATGAAGCTAAGAAAGAAAAATAAAAGAAAATGTATTACTCAACAGCACAAAAGCCAGTCCACATCACAAATGCACACTTTCGTTATTTTTACTGTGCAGCTCGTGTATTTTCTCTTTCTAAATAGCTGACCCCATTTTCCTGTTCTCCTGTGAAGGCACGTCAGTCCAATTAGCGATCCCCTCCAGTTCTCCTCCCAACTGTTCTGCTCCTCCCGTGAATCAACAAATTAAACACGGGATCGCTGCCGCCCCAACTTCTTCCGCTCCACAGAAACGGCTGTCGCAGCAACCCATCGTTTACTCTCCCACCGATTGATTCCCACCCCCTCTCTCTTCCCCTTCCACATCAAATCCCATTACTAAAAGAAACCGATGGATTCCCCCTTTTAAAAGCACAATAACTGAAATCTCTTTCGGTGGAGAACAAGAGATTTCTCTCCCTTTAAAAGGTTGAGTTGCTCTGATCTAAGCTTGATAGGATTTATTTAGAGATGTCGACACCCATCGTCCGTCGATGCGTTGCGCGCAGACGACCTCCATGTCGGCGGCAGGCCAGTTCGTCACCGACGACATGGCGGGGTAGGAGTAGGACACTACACCGGCGAGAGTTTACGTGTTACGGCACTCTCTTCACGAACTCTTGGCGCCAGTAGCTGGTTCCCGTGGCATGCGATAGAAATCGGCCGGCCGGACCGACGGGGCTGGGAGGTCTCCACCGCTGCTAGGTGGCCTGCCTTCCCTGTACCAACTGAGATCTCAGATGATCTCGGTGAGGCGTCCTTGATGCTAGCAGGAAATATCCAAGTACAGAAGCAGCTAGCGCATCCATCTGCAGGGTTGATAGGTTTGTCACCCCATGTGAGATTATAAACTACCTGATCGGCAGACATGCTTGCTATTTAGAGTGCCTCCAGGCTTCGGCTCCTCTAGCCGTTTTTGGTATGATGATATTTCTTTGCCCATATTGGATTATATGTGAGGAATGGTGTTCAGAGTTTGCATGGTGTAAGTAATTCTGCAGATTTTTAAAACCAAGAAATTGGTATCTCCGGGGATCAGTAGATTTATTTTCTGATTGTGTTTTAGAATATACGACGTATGCTACTAAGACAAACGTGAGAAGTGGAAAAGCGATCTGTATAGTTCATTCATGTGGGGAGAGGCGTTTTGGGACATGGGTCTAGATGATCTCGTTATCTGCATCGTTAGTCTGCTTGTGGGGATTCGTGTCAGCATAATTTCGTGTGCAGATACGGCGTGCGGAAAATCGCAGTACAAAGCAAATACGGTAAGCTATAATGGCGGTGGGCCTGCAGATACGTGACGGACGTGTGCCCGCGTCGGCTCTGGGTGGATCGCCGCGTGACGGCGCTGCCGAGCTGGACTGTGGAACATGTGTTGGAGGACCGTGGTCCAGGATTTGGGTAGACCCGAAATTTCCCTACCGATCCAAAGGCCTATTCCCCCTTGTCCTGATTTCTTCTTCGCGTGCGGCGGCTGGGGTGATTTTGCAGAGGCGGTGACCAGGAGAGAGGCCGGGGGCAGATTCTCGAGTGGCTTCTCTTCTTCTTGTTCGCCGCCGGGAGAGAGACGGAGTGCGCAGGTGCGCGGTTTTTTCTCTTGTTTCGCGGGGCGCGTGGTGTGCGAATCGTAGATTGATTCTAATGGAAATTTTTTGGAATCAAATCGCAGCCTACCCATATACGATGCGTACCCGGCTGAGGCAGGACTGGAGAGTTTGCACGGCGGGGATTCCGTCAGTAGCAACGCAGGCCCGGCGGCGGCGGGTGTGACCGTGCTGGGGGACGAGTGTGGGCGATGTTGCAAGCGGACTAGATGGCGTGGATGGCCCCGTGCTGCAGATTCCGCGGAGTCAACCGGACATGGCAATCCTCGCCGCCTTTGGCCGGACGAAGCGGCGGCGGAGGAGGCGACGCGGGCGGCAGGAGACGGCGGAGAGCGTCAGGCAGACGTGAGAGGACCGTGCAGAGAAAGCGCGTTCAGATAGGGCCGTCCAGGGAGAGCGGGGAACGCGCGGCGGCCAAGTCGGGGCATGCATCGCGCGCGGCATAGAGCGTCACCACGGGTGAGTGGACCTGCTGCTGCTACCGGTGCTCTGTGGAAGCCGGTGAGCTTGGGATTTGGCCATATGAACTAGCGCGGCAATGTGAGGACGAGAAATGGAAGGTGGGGGACGCTGCTGCGTCTGGCCACCGGCTGCATTGGGAGCGGGAGCAGCTCGGATGGATTTGATACAGGAGATTTCTTTGAGCTTTAATCTTGTTACAAATAGCACTTCTCCTGTTACTAACCGTGTCATGCATGCAAAGTTTGCATTCTCGTGTCTACTCTGGTTAGCAGTTCAGGAGGCTTAGCTGGTCACAATTTCATAATACAGTAGCAAAATCCTCGTCCACTGTTTCGTTTGCGTGCGCCGAATAGCAGAAACATATTTTGGGTTTGGGGCCACCAATTATCGCAGCTGAAAAAAGGAAACTCCCCCTGGAGTCAGCCAGCGATTCTGCAAGAAATCGCAATCCAGGCGTCCAACAAATCGGTTCAGGATGCTGGCCTTCCGTTTGTACCGCTCACATCACAACGGAAAAGACGGCATTAATTTGGGCTGGTGGTGGAACGTCCACTGTTCCTATTTCTGGGTGGAGCTGACAATACGTCAGAAAATACACCTGCCAACACAAATCTCGGAGCAATTGGTTGGTCTGGATAAAGGGATCATCTGGTCCTGAGTTCCATTTCGAATTTCCGATTCATGTGAGATTACTTTTTCTTCATTGCTCAAGTATGCAGGCTACTCTATACTTTCCCCATTGCTCAAATATGGAGGCTACACAATCCTTTCTCCAGGTATAATACTCGCCATTTTTTCATTAGGTCATAAAATTTCTTGATTAGAAATGATTGTCGATATTATGCACTTGGAGTTAAAGCTTCATATGGTTAACCGCAGAATGTCAACAACATAAAAGATTTAGGACGCTGATAAACATAATTTCGCTTGGATGTTCTACTCTCATAAACCTGTTGCAGTCTTTGAGGCGAGATCATTCTCAGCATTTTCTTTACACGTCTTAACTAATTTAGATCAATTCACCATCTCTGCACATTTTAATTTTCTTGCCTCATATACAGAGCATCGAAATGAGGACTACAGGTGGAGAAACTAAATTAAAAACAATTCACTTCTGTTGTTTTTGTTGAACAATTTGTGTTTTCTCGGCACTAGTAGGAAAAGCCTCATCAGTGGCGCACGAAAATGGGATTCTGTGGCGCATGGGAGGTGCGCCACAGAAACGTCGCCACAAAAATAAGGTTTCTGTGGCGCACCTGGCCGTGCGCCACAGAAATAAGGTTTCTATGGCGCACTAGGTCCGGTGCGCCACAGAAATAAGTGCGCCACTGAATTCTATTTTGGTGTGCCACAGAACAATGTACAAGTATACTCGATTTTGTGCTCCCTGGTGTATTATACAGGTTTTATACAAGTTTTGTACACAGTATACAAGTATAATATAGACAGGTAGACAGATATAATATGGACACATATAACATAGCAACATTATACATCATCATCACAGTACTTAGAGCCCGATCGAGATACATATATAGTGGCAAGTGTCAAATGTTTTGCATACAACTCGTAATTCATACAAAATTCACAATTTCGAGATACAAAGTAGTCTTCATCCGGTTCCTCCTTTGCTCCCTCCTCTCTACCCACCAGGCTCGCTTGCATCGGGGTCTTCATCCGGTTCCTACTATGATTAAAATGGAAGAAAGTGAGACCAACAAGTCCGATGCACAAGAGAAATGGAATAAATGTCTCATACATTGTTGGTCAACACAAATATTAACATTCAGGGATGGCGTAAGTGATACCAAGTCTGATGCACAAGAGATTGATATTTGTGCTATCTTACCAGGCTCACTTACGCCACCCCAGAGTGTATCGGTGACCAAACATTTTAATCATCGGCATTTTGAAAATACCAAAGCAAATGGAATGAGAGTGCCTCATACATTGTTGGTCAACACAAATACTATGGTCAGAAACCATAGTTGCAGTATCCGCAGTATACTTTGCAGAAAGGCCCCCTTTTCCCGGCCGCCGTTCCGTGAACGGGTCCTTGACGAGACAACAACGCTGATCTGCCTCTCCGGCGCAGAACCACGGCAGTCCCAGCCGCCTCCCTTGTGGCCGCGTCTCCTGCGCTCTTCTCCATGGCCGGACCACGATTGGACTCACCGGGGGAATAATGATAATCGCGATCACCACTATCGCCAGACTCCACATGTGCATAGCAGTTTGCAGCAGATGCCACTTTTCTTCCCTTGCCGTCCATTGAACGAGTCCTTGATGCAAAGACTGTGCCGGCCTGCCCAGCATTATGCTGTCCCGTGTTGCCACGCTTCAGGCCGTGTGTCTCGCGCCCTGCACTGTTCGCCTTTTTGCCCGGTGAACCAATAGACTGAGGAATAAGGAAACCGATGACGGCCGGTCGCAAGATTAGATTGCGATCGGCCGTCATCGGCTTCCTTATTCCAACGATCAGTCTATTGTTCACCGGGCAAGAAGGCGAAGAGTGCAGGGCGCAGGAGACACGGCCTGAAGCGCGGCAACAGGGGTCGGCATGATGCTAGGGAGGCCGGCACGGTCTTTGCATCAAGGACTCGTTCACTGGACGGCGAGAGAAGAAAAGTGGCATCTGCTGCAAAGTACTCTACACCTGTGGAGTCTGACGATAGTGGTGATGGCGATTATCATTATTCCCTCGGTGTGTCCAATCGTGGTCCGGCCATGGAGAAAAGCGCAGAGCGCAGGAGACGCGGCCACAAAGGAGGCGGCTGGGACTGGCGTGGTTCTGCGCCGGAGAGGCAGGTCGGCGTTGTTGTCTCGTCAAGGACTCGTTCACGAAACGGCGGCCGGGGAAAGGGGGGCCCGTCTACAAAGTATATTGCGGCTTATAGGTGACCAAACATTCTAATCATCGGCACTAAAATGGAAAAAAGGCCAATGCAATTAAGAAGTAGCTAGTATGAACTAAATGGAATGCCTCATACTTTGTTGGTTGAAACAAATATTAACATCCAGGGATGGAGTAAGTGAGGCCAGGTAGGATGCACAAGATATTGATATTTGTGCCATCACACCAGGCTCACTTGCTCCACCCCCGAGTGTACGAGTGATCGACCAACCATCTAATCATCGGCAAGTACAAAAACACCACCAAACCAGCAACCATGGTGACATAAGTCAAGATGCTCAAACACACATAGCATGCATGGAGCAGATGCTCCAAAGGGATTATTCATCACTTGGTATATAGACCAAGTGATCTTTGGCAAAAGAGAGGCCAATCAAGAACCAAGAACTAAAGAAGTGATAGATATGCCTAAACAAGCAACAACACATAGCATATCCCAGCTAACCAGATGAGACAAGTCTTGGTAGCCAACTTAATCACCTAGCACCACCTAGCCTTTTAAAACCATCAGAAACAGTCCATTTTCTTCAAAGGATACCACAGTGGCATTCATTTACATGATCCCCTACTGTGGATATCTCTATTTTCATCAAAGCCAACAAGAAATAGATCATAAGGCATCAATTAAGGAGGCAACCAGGGACAAAGGGAAACATTTGATGATCCAGTAAGTGCATGACACTTTGAGCTACCAAGAATAAAGGCCAACAGTGGATACACATCTGCTCAACCATTTCTTGCACTAGAGGAAAAGTAACCAATATTGAAACTTGAACAGTCAAGTGACACTACAAGCAGCTCACACACACATGCAAACACTGAAGGAGATATGCCCTAGAGGCAATAATAAAGTCGTTATTATTTATATCTTTATGTTTATGATAAATGTTTATATATCATGCTATAATTGTATTAACCGAAACATTAGTACATGTGTGATATGTAGACAAACAAGAAGTCCCTAGTATGCCTCTTAAACTAGCTGGTTGATTAATGGATGATTAGTTTCATAATCATGAACATTGGATGTTATTAATAACAAGGTTATATCATTATATGAATGATGTAATGGACACACCCAATTAAGCGTAGCATAAGATCTCGTCATTAAGTTATTTGCTATAAGCTTTCGATACATAGTTACCTAGTCCTTATGACCATGAGATCATGTAAATCACTTATACCGGAAAGGTACTTTGATTACACCAAACACCACTGCATAAATGGGTGGCTATAAAGGTGGGATTAAGTATCCGGAAAGTATGAGTTGAGGCATATGGATCAACAGTGGGATTTGTCCATCCCGATGACGGATAGATATACTCTGGGCCCTCTCGGTGGAATGTCGTCTAATGTCTTGCAAGCATATGAATGAGTTCATAAGAGACCACATACCATGGTACGAGTAAAGAGTACTTGTCAGGAGACGAGGTTGAACAAGGTATAGAGTGATACCGAAGATCAAACCTCGGACAAGTAAAATATCGCGAGACAAAGGGAATTGGTATCGTATGTGAATGGTTCATTCGATCACTAAAGTCATCGTTGAATATGTGGGAGCCATTATGGATCTCCAGATCCCGCTATTGGTTATTGGTCGGAGTGAGTACTCAACCATGTCCGCATAGTTCACGAACCGTAGGGTGACACACTTAAAGTTGGATGTTGAAATGGTAGAACTTGAATATGGAATGGAGTTCGAATATTTGTTCGGAGTCCCGGATGAGATCCCGGACATCACGAGGAGTTCCGGAATGGTCCGGAGAATAAGATTCATATATAGGATGTCATTTTATGTGAATTAAAATGTCGCGGAAGGTTCTATGGAAGGTTCTAGTAGGTTCTAGAAAAGTCCGGAAGAAACCACCAAGGAAGGTGGAGTCCACATGGGACTCCACCTCCATGGCCGGCCAACCCTAGTGGGGGAGGAGTCCCAAGTGGACTCCCCCTTAGGGGGCCGGCCAACCCCCCCATATGGGAGGTGGAACTCCCACCTCTAGTGGGAGTCCTAGCTTGGCTAGGTTTCCCCCTCATATGGAAGGTTTTTGGTTCGGGTCTTATTCGAAGACTTGGACACCAACACTTGGGGATCCACCTATATAATGAGGGGCATAGGGGAGGGGGCCGGCCACCACAAAGCCACAAGTTGGCCGCACCCCCTTGAGGCCGGCCACCCCTCCCAAACCCTAGCCGCCCCCCTCTCCTCCATATCTCCCGCGTAGCTTTAGCGAAGCTCCGCCGGAGTTCTCCACCGCCACCGACATCACGCCATCGTGCTGTCAGATTCAAGAGGAGCTACTACTTCCGCTGCCCGCTGGAACGGGGAGGTGGACGTCGTCTTCATCAAAAACCGAACGTGTGACCGAGTACGGAGGTGCTGCCCGTTCGTGGCGCCGGAACCGATCGTGATCAAGATCTTCTACGCGCTTTTGCAAGCGGCAAGTGAACGTCTACCGCAGCAACAAGAGCCTCATCTTGTAGGCTTTGGAATCTCTTCAAGGGTGAGACTCGATACCCCCTCGTTGCTACCGTCTTCTAGATTGCATCTTGGCTTGGATTGCGTGTTCGCGGTAGGAAAATTTTTGTTTTCTATGCAACGTTATCCTACAAACACATGTGTTGACAGTAACTAAACAGCAGAAGAACACCACCAGATATTCATGGGTACTTAGGATCAGTAGGGAATTGATAAATTACAATGAGGAGCAAGCATACCATCAGAAACTGTCCATTTGAGAGAAATAACATTGGGGTAATGTTAAAATGTTTGTCTCCATATTTGGGAGACATTTTTAATATTGGAGTCTAGCTAATGGAAATCAAGAACTAGTCTTGATCTCCAAATGGTGATTAGAGGAAATTTATTCATCTTAAGCAACATTAGGGACAAATGGGATCATGCAAGGGACTTGGGTCATTTGGATCATAAGGCATCAATTAAGGAGGCAACCAGGGACAAAGGGAAACATTTGATGATCCATTATCATAGGCAACAAAGCAGCAACTTTTTCCCCTCTAATCTAGCTAGAGTCCTTAAAAGAAATCCATCATAAGCATGGTCAAATACACATATATAGCATGGGGCAGATGCTCCAAAGGGATTATATATTCATCACTTGGTAATTTGGAGAGCAAACAAGCAGTAGCCATAACACTCAATCCAATAATATAGTAATTTGGATCATAAGGCATCAATTAAGGAGGCAACCAGGGACAAAGGAAAACATTTGATGATCCAGTAAGTGTATGACACTTTGAGCTACCAAGAATAAAGGCCAATAGTGGATAAACATCTGCTCAACCATTTCTTGCACTAGAGGAAAAGTAACCAACATTGAAACTTGAACAGTCAAGTGACACTACAAGCAGCTCACACACACATGCAAACACATGTGTTGACAGTAACTAAACAACAGAAGAACACCACCAGATATTCATGGGTACTTAGGATCAGTAGGGAATTGATAAAGTACAGTGAGGAGCAAGCATACCATCAGAAACTGTCCATTTGAGAGAAATAACATTGGGGTAATGTTAAAATGTTTGTCTCCATATTTGGGAGACATTTTTAATATTGGAGTCTAGCTGATGGAAATCAAGAACTAGTCTTGATCTCCAAATGGTGATTAGAGGGAATTTATTCATCTTAAGCAACATTAGGGAAATGGGATCATGCAAGGGACTTGGGTCATTTGGATCATAAGGCATCAATTAAGGAGGCAACCAGAGACAAAGGGAAACATTTGATGATCCATTATCATAGGCAACAAAGCAGCAACTTTTTCCCCTCTAATCTAGCTAGAGTCCTTAAAAGAAATTCTACTTAAAATAAAGTAGCTCTCTGTTGGTATTGATTACCAACAGGAACTCAAGCCACTTCTTGATCTTACTAATTCAACATCTGACTAATTAAGCATAAGCTTATTTAGTTACTGTCAAGCCACTACTTGATCTGTAGAATCTTAGAGCAAGCTAGGACTATAAATTGCTGCCAATTCAATACAAGAGGCCCATCATCCACATGATTCATCATCACAGGCAGAGAATGGAAATAATATATCCAGATCGAGCACAACAGCATCCAGAGCACAATAGCATGCAACACATAGCATCCAGATCGAGCACAACAACATCCAGAGCACAACAGCAACACATCCAGAGCAGGGCCGGGTAGAGGAAGAGGGAGGGGAGGGGAGAGGTGTGATACGTCTCCAACGTATCCATAATTTCTGATGTTCCATGCTTGTTTTATGACAATACTTACATGTTTTGCTTGCACTTTATAATGTTTTTATGCATTTTCCGGAACTAACCTATTAACAAGATGCCGAAGTGCCAGTTCCTGTTTTCTGCTGTTTTTGGTTCCACAAAGGCTGTTCGGGCAATATTCTCGGAATTGGACGAAATCAACGCCAAAGATCTTATTTTTCCCGGAAGGCTCCAGAACACCGAAGGGGAGTCGGAGGAGGGCCAGAGGGCCACCACACCATAAGGCGGCGCGGCCAGGCCTGGGCCCGCGCCAGCCTATGGTGAGGAGCCCCCAGGCGCCCTCTTGCGCCGCCTCTTCGCCTATTTAACCCCTTTCGACCTAAAAACGCGATATGAATGGACGAAACTCCAGAAAGACTCCAGGGGCGCCGCCGCCATCGCGAAACTCCAATTCGGGGGACAGAAGTCTCTGTTCCGGCACCCTGCCGGGACGGGGAAGTGCTCCCGGAAGCCATCTCCATCGACGCCATCGCCTCCATCATGTTCCGTGAGTAGTTCCCCCATGGACTACGGGTTCTAGCTGTAGCTAGTTGGTATCATCTCTCCCATGTACTTCAATACAATGATCTCATGAGCTGCCTTACATGATTGAGATTCATCTGATGTAATCGGTGTTGTGTTTGTTGGGATCCGATGGATTGCTACGTTATGATTGTCTATCTACAAAGTTTATGAAGTTATTGTTGCTGCAATCTTGTTGTGTTTAATGCTTGTCACTAGGGCCCGAGTGGCATGATCTTAGATTTAAGCTCTATACTTATTGCTTAGATTGTATCTACAAGTTGTATGCACATGTCTATGTCCGGAACTAAAGGCCCCAAAGTGACAGAAATTGGGACAACTGGAGGGGAAGGCTTAGATATGAGGATCACATGTTTTCACGGAGTGTTAATGCTTTGCTCCGGTGCTCTATTAAAAGGAGTACCTTAATTTCCAGTAGATTCCCTTGAGGCATTCCGCCACCGGCTGGTAGGACAAAAGATGTTGTACAAGTTTCTCATTGCGAGCACGTATGACTATATATGGGAAACATGCCTACATGATTAATGATCTTGATGTTCTGTCTTAATGCTATTTCAATCCTATCAATTGCCCAACTATAATTTGTTCACCCAACACTTGTTATTGGAGAGTTACCACTAGTGTAGATAGCTGGGAACCCCGGTCCATCTTTCATCATCATATACTCGTTCTACATGACATTGGAAGTAGTATCAACTATTTTCTGGTGCCATTGCTCTCATATTATCGTTTTGCATCATTGTGTTATGTTACTCTGCTCTCATATTATCACTGCTTTCACATCACCTGTTACTAGTGCTTTTCCTGTGTGCAATGAATTGACACCGCAGTTGTTAACGATTATAAGTCTTCATTACCTCCCCTTGTGTCGAATCAATAAATATGGTTTTTACTTCCCTCGAAGACTGTTGCGCTCCCCTCTACTTGTGGGTTATCAAGACTATTTTCTGGCGCCGTTGCCGGGGAGGCATAGCTCTACTCATAAGTTCACCTGGGGAGTACACTCCACCTCTCTCTCTGTTTTATTTTATTTTGTTTTGCTTAGTTTACTTTTGTCTAGTTTACTTGTGCTTAGTTTATTTCTGTCTAGTATTACTTTGCTTAGTTTACTTTTGTCTAGTTTGTTTTTGTTTTGTTTTACTTTTCTCATATACCCAAAAATCCATAAAAATTTGAAAAACCTAAAAATTAAAAACTGCTGTTATGGAAGAACCCACAACCTATCTGGAGCTTATAGAATTATATAATAATTATAGAGAATCAAGAAAGGGTAAAGTTATGAGTGCTGTGATAGAAAAATTGAATACAATTGCTAAAATCTTGCTTAAACGCCATGATATAAACTGTTGCTCTAAAGAGGATACTAAACATCTGAAATTTCAATGTGGCTTTAGTGAGGAAGTTTTAATTAAGAACTATAATTGGAATAACTATATTCATTTTGGGTTCGAAGAGGTAGAACAATTTGTCATATTTATGGGAGCCTCTGAGATAGAATCCTTCATTGTTAAAAATTATGAAACTTGTGTTGTTTGTAAGGACCTTAAAGATTATGTCTCTTCTATCCTTAATTTTTGCATAGAAAGCTACAGTGATAATCCTTATATCATTGATTATAAAGAGAGACTCATTAATGCACAAGAATGCACTCACAATTTGCAGGAACCCGTGGAAGAAGAAATTGATGAACCTGAAAGCTCATTGGATGAAAAAGAGGAGGAAATTGATGAACCTGAAAGCCCATTGGATGAAAAAGAAGAGGAGAGTGATGAACAAAAGGAGGAAGAATGGATTAGCTACCCATGCCAACCTTCTAATGAGAGTAACTCTTTATCTCTTACACTATTTGATTGTCCTCCATGCTTACCAAAGGAGGTTGAATATTATGTTCCTGTGGATTCTCTTGAAATATTCCCTATGAGTAAAACTTGTGAGAATAATTATGCTCCTGTTATCTACGATAATCCATGCTATTTTGATAAATCTTATGATAATGCTTTGTTTATGCCTGATGTCGAAATGCATGGTACTAAAGAGTTTTGCTTGGCAAATGTTTATGATAAATCTCTAGATGATGGTCCTATGTTACTTGATACTATTAATTGTACTACTAATGAAAATGGGATTGGAGAGTTCTTGACTTTATCTATGAGTCCCATATCTTTTGAGAATGATCAATCATCTTGTTATATTATTGATAAAAGTGAGTTTGAAAGTTTTGATCCTAGTATTTTTGAGCTTGATAGAAATTATGTGTTTATGGATCATGAAAAGTATGATGCATGTGATAGTTATATTGTTGAGTTTATCCATGAAGCTACTGAAAATTATTATGAGAGAGGAAAATATGGTTGTAGAAATTTGCATGGTACTAAAACACCTCTCTATATGCTGAAAATTTTGAAGTTACTCTTGTTTTATCTTCTTATGCTTGTCACTTTGTTCTTCATGAATTTATTTGTGTACAAGATTCCTATGCATAGGAAGTGGGTTAGAATTAAATGTGTTTTGAATTTGCTTCTTTATGCTCTCTTTTGCTTCAACTCTTATTTCTTGCGAGTGCATCATTAAAACTGCTGAGCCCATCTTAATGGCTATAAAGAAAGCACTTCTTGGGAGATAACCCATGTCTTTATTTTGCTACTGTTTTATTGTGTCTTGGAAGTTGTTACTACTGTAGCAACCTCTCCTTATCTTTATTTTATTGCAATGTTGTGCCAAGTGAAGTCTCTAATCGAAGGTTGATGCTAGATTTGGATTTCTGCGCAGAAACAGATTTCTATCTGTCACGAATCTGGGCTGTTTTCTCTGTAGGTAACTCACAAAAATATGCCAATTTACGTGTGTGTTCCTCAGATATGTACGCAACTTTCATTAGTTTTGAGTTTTCTGATTTGAGCAACGGAAGTACCTGTTTAAAATTCGTCTTTACTGGCTGTTCTATTTTGGCAGATTCTGTCACTGTTTTTTTTGCATTGTCTCTTGTGGACTTTAAGCAAGGCTTTCTAGACGTGGAGAGCTGTAGCTAATGTTTTATTGAGTTCTTGCAATGTGTCACTACAGGACCAAGGTGGATTCAAGTTTTTTGAGTACTAACCCCTCTAATGAAGTTTATGAGAAGTTTGGTGTGAAGGAAGTTTTCAAGGGTCAAGAGAGGAGGATGATATATGATCAAGAAGAGTGAAAAGTCTAAGCTTGGGGATGCCCCCGTGGTTCATCCCTGCATATTTCAAGAAGACTCAAGCGTCTAAGCTTGGGGATGCCCAAGGCATCCCCTTCTTCATCAACTTATCAGGTTTCTTCTATTGAAACTATATTTTTATTCGGTCACATCATATGTGCTTTACTTGGAGCGTCTGTTTGTTTTATTTTTGTTTGTGTTTGAATAAATTCGGATCCTAGCAATCCTTGTGTGGGAGAGAGACACGCTCCGCTTTTTCATATGAACACTGGTGTTCTTAGCTTTATTTTAATGTTCATGGCGGAGTTGAAAACCGCTGCACTTATTGATATTTGGTTGGAAACAGAAAGTGCTTCATAATGTCTTGAATAATTTGATACTTGGCAATTGTTTTGAGCTCTCAAGTAGATCATGATTAAGCTCTTGTATCATGTAGTTTAAACCTATTAGTGGAGAACTACCGTAGAGCTTGTTGAAATTGGTTTGCATGATTGGTCTCTCTAAGGTCTAGATATTTTCTGGTAAAAGTGTTTGAGCAACAAGGAAGACAGTGTAGAGTTTTATAATGCTTGCAATATGTTCTTATGTAAGTTTTGCTGTACCGGTTTATACTTGTGTTTGCTTCAAGCAACCTTGCTAGCCAAAGCCTTGTACTGAGAGGAAATGCTTCTCGTGCATCCAAAACCTCGAGCCAAAACCTATGCCAATTGTGTCCACCATAACTACCTACTATGTGGTATTTCCTGCCATTCCAAGCAAATACTTCATGTGCTACCTTTAAACCTTCAAAATGCCTCTCAATTTGTGTTGATGTTTTATAGCTCATGAGGAAGTATGTGGTGTTTATCTTTCAATCTTGTCATTTACATTTGACGGACTTTCACAATGGACTAGTGGCTTCATCCGCTTAACCAATAATTTTGCAAAAAGAGCTGGCGCGGGGTTCCCAGCCCCCAATTAATCAACCTTCATTAATAATTCTCTTCACATGTTTTGCCCTGATCTATCAGTAAGCAACTTAATTTTGCAAATAGACACTTCTCCATGGTATGTGATTGTTGGAAGGCACCCGAGGATTCGGTTAGCCATGGCTTGAGAAAGCAAAGGTTGGGAGGAGTGTCATCAAAAAAATCAAAATAAAAATAATGAAACTAAAGTACATGTGTAAACAAAAGAGAAGAGGGATGATCTACCTTGCTGGTAGAAATAACGTCCTTCATGGGAGCCGCTCTTGAAAGTCTGGTTGATGAGGTAGTTAGAGTGCCCACTATCATTCGTTGACAACAACAAACACCTCTCAAAATTTTACTTTTATGCTCTCTATATGATTTCAAAACTTAAAAATCTCTAGCACATGATTTAATCCCTGCTTCCCTCTGCGAAGGGCCATTCTTTTACTTTTATGTTGAGTCAGTTTACCTACTTCCTTCCATCTTAGAAGCAAACACTTGTGTTAACTGTGCATTGATTCTTACATACTTGCATATTTGCATTCATCATATTACTTTGTGTTGACCATTACCCATGAGATATACATGTTGAAAGTTGAAAGCAATTGCTGAAACTTAAATTTTCCTCTGTGCTGCTTCAATGCCTTTACTTTGAATTTATCACTTTATGAGTTAACTCTTATGCAAGACTTTCGATGCTTGTCTTGAAAGTACTATTCATGAAAAGTTTTGCTATATGTTATCTATTTGTTAGCAACTATAGATCATTGCCTTGAGTCACTGCATTCATCTCATATGCTTTATAATAGGATGATCAAGATTATGTAAGTAGCATGTCACTACAGAAATTACTCTTTTTATCGTTTACCTAATCGAGGGCGATCAGGAACTAAGCTTGGGGATGCTGATACGTCTCCAACGTATCCATAATTTCTGATGTTCCATGCTTGTTTTATGACAATACTTACATGTTTTGCTTGCATTTTATAATGTTTTTATGCATTTTCCGGAACTAACCTATTAACAAGATGCCGAAGTGCCAGTTCCTGTTTTCTGCTGTTTTTGGTTCCAGAAAGGCTGTTCGGGCAATATTCTCGGAATTGGACGAAATCAACGCCAAAGATCTTATTTTTCCCGGAAGGCTCCAGAACACCGAAGGGGAGTCGGAGGAGGGCCAGAGGGCCACCACACCATAAGGCGGCGCGGCCAGGCCTGGGCCCGCGCCAGCCTATGGTGAGGAGCCCCCAGGCACCCTCTTGCGCCGCCTCTTCGCCTATTTAACCCCTTTCGACCTAAAAACGCGATACGAATGGACGAAACTCCAGAAAGACTCCAGGGGCGCCGCCGCCATCGCGAAACTCCAATTCGGGGAACAGAAGTCTCTGTTCCGGCACCCTGCTGGGACGGGGAAGTGCCCCCGGAAGCCATCTCCATCGACGCCATCGCCTCCATCATGCTCCGTGAGTAGTTCCCCCATGGACTACGGGTTCTAGCTGTAGCTAGTTGGTATCATCTCTCCCATGTACTTCAATACAATGATCTCATGAGCTGCCTTACATGATTGAGATTCATCTGATGTAATCGGTGTTGTGTTTGTTGGGATCCGATGGATTGCTACGTTATGATTGTCTATCTACAAAGTTTATGAAGTTATTGTTGCTGCAATCTTGTTATGTTTAATGCTTGTCACTAGGGCCCGAGTGGCATGATCTTAGATTTAAGCTCTATACTTATTGCTTAGATTGTATCTACAAGTTGTATGCACATGTCTATGTCCGGAACCAAAGGCCCCAAAGTGACAGAAATTGGGACAACTGGAGGGGAAGGCTTAGATATGAGGATCACATGTTTTCACGGAGTGTTAATGCTTTGCTCCGGTGCTCTATTAAAAGGAGTACCTTAATTTTCAGTAGATTCCCTTGAGGCTCACTGCCATTTGGTAGGACAAAAGATGTTGTACAAGTTTCTCATTGCGAGCACGTATGACTATATATGGGAAACATGCCTACATGATTAATGATCTTGATATTCTGTCTTAATGCTATTTCAATCCTATCAATTGCCCAACTGTAATTTGTTCACCCAACACTTGTTATTGGAGAGTTACCACTAGTGTAGATAGCTGGGAACCCCGGTCCATCTTTCATCATCACATACTCGTTCTACATGACATTGGAAGTAGTATCAACTATTTTCTGGTGCCATTGCTCCCATATTACTGCTACTGCTGATGTGTTACTGTTACTACTGCTCTCATATTACTGCTGCTTTCACATCACCCCTGTTACTAGTGCTTTTCCAGGTGCAGCTGAATTGACAACTCAGTTGTTAAGGCTTATAAGTATTCTTTACCTCCCCTTGTGTCGAATCAATAAATTTGGGTTTTACTTCCCTCGAAGACTGTTGCGATCCCCTATACTTGTGGGTTATCAAGGTGGAGCTCACCGACGATAGGGGTGGAGGAGGAGGTTGGCGATGACGACAGGGGTGGATGAGGAGGAAGACGTGGCGGCTCCTCCTCCTTGACGCGGAGCCGGCCCCTCCTCCTCCATGCGGCGGCCCCTCCTCCTCCACGCCGCAGCGGCTTGTGCTGCTGGTGGCAGGGATGGGTGGAGCGTGTCGGCATGCGGCCCTCGCGGAGGAAGGAGGCGGCGGCGGCGACGGCGACTGCGACGCTCACCATGGAAGGCGGCGGCGCGCGGCGGTAGGGAGAGGAAGAGTGGTGGAGGAGGAAGAAGAGTGGGGGAGGGTGTACGGTTTGATATTAAAGGCGCTATTTCTGTGGCGCAGCAGCACAAGTGCGCCACAGAATCAACTACTTCTGTGACGCACCAGAACCAGTGCGCCACATGAACACTTATTTCTGTGGCGCACCACGCCCTGTGCGCCACAGAAATACCTACACAAATAATTGGTGGTGGCAGGATGTGGGCCCCACATAATTTCTGTGGCGCACTGCTCAGTAGTGCGCCACAAAAATAAGCTATTTTTGTGGCGCATTGTCTCTGGTGCGCCACAAAAAAACTTTCTGTGGCGCATTTTTACTAGTGCGCCACAGAACTAACCTCCACCTATAAACGTTTTCCTACTAGTGCGGTGATTATATTCTTATGTGCATGCCTTATTTTTGAGAACCTTGGATTGCTAAACATATATGCCTTTCGTTACGTACTGAGCAAGAAGTACAATTTATTGGTGGTTTAGTTGTCGATTGAAGGATATCTGAATTGTCATGCCCATGTTCATGTCTTGCAATATTGCTCAACTAACAATTATACTAAATTAACATGAACGTTCATCTGAGAGCCAATAGGGTTTATGCTCACACTAATACTATGCATATTTTGCAGACAATTCCTTAGCGACCACATGTCCCCATGTGCCTCAAGAGCATCGCAGTGTGCATATAGTGCAGGGTCTGAACATTGTGGATGCTCTAATACATGTTCCTCGATATGCCATACCTAATTCATGTTGTCCCAAATCTCTTTCTTGATTTTTTTGCAATGTAAGCATTCGTTGGTAGAAAATGAATACATGGTCACTTATAGTCCTTAAGTGTTTTAGTTATCCTCAAATTATTTTTTATCTATTAATATACAACAGAATGTTTTTCTTAATTAATTCTACTCACTTCTACCGTTCTAAAGTCAGTTTACTGTTGTACTAAATCTTTTTGGTGCAACGGGATATTTTCTGAAATAATGTGTACATGTTTCTTTGCTCATTGCCCTTGCATTCACTTTGTAGTATTCTTTCACTGTTCTTACTCAATCAAAACTTTAACATATAGTCAGAGTTCTTTTTAAATTTTCCGCAGCAACGCGCGGGGTATCATCTAGCATTAGAAGTGCAATAGGCCAAACATCTAAAAAAAATCAAGTAGTAGTACCAAAAATGATCAAGTGAAAATGGTTGCGCACTGCAAGTACAGGTTGCACATCTTGAAAACCAAAATGGCCAAAGAAACAGTACCAAAGTGAATACATGTGCACTGAAAAACATATACTCAAAGATCAATCCTCAGGCGATTAAATTTAATTTCTTTTAGAACTAAATCTTAAGTATATATACAAAAAAAAAGATATGGACTCTAAAAACTTATGTAACTGAACAAGCCCGGCCCAAAACACTTAGTTTTATAACTGGCCCAGAAAACGCCTTTCTTCTTTAGAAATGACAACGCCTAGAACCCACACAAACCAAACAGGCCAAAAGTGGAAACACAAAAAGCCTGGAGTCTATTGAATCACCCAAAGCAGTAAAGCACGGTTGTTATGCTTAAAAAAAAAGCACGGTTGTCTGGTGGTAAATAAACCAGTCGACTGGTCGGAAACCATTTTATTTTATTTAGCCAGACGTACGATATATTAAGTTATTGATGATCCTCTAATATCCAAACTGAAACTATACGTTGTGATTGTGATAGAAAAGCCTTGTCAAAGTTTAATTTCTTCACATAAATGCCAATTATGAAATGACAGTGTCGTTCTCTATGCAGCGTTGCGGTTCACAAGCAGCAGACCCGCAACCATGTTCTACAGGACAACGCATGTCAGTCAATCAAGCGGTAGTGTCGATGTGTACATACTCTCTCCGTTCTTTCAGTGTATATTCTAAAACTTTTTTAAACCAATTAGTGTATCAGTTAATACTATTATTTTGATATGTGACTTGACTTTGCTAGAATCAGGAACTCAAAGGCTTAAGGGAAATCTAAAGTAGTAGAACCCCCTAATATGGTGGCATTTGTGAAAATTAGACATCATAATTACCTTCCTTATTAGGAGAGAAGAATATCAAAGTATAGAGAGCTGCGTTTTTTTGCATTCCAAGACATAAGACTAACAACGGTATGATCGTGGCTTGTTGCAGTAACTAGATAGTGAAACATATTTGAGTAGAATCCCTTTTTTTTAGGGGATATGGACAAAATCCTAAGCGCATGATGATTGAAATTTGGTAATTTATGCAAGGGATGTAATATCTTTGTGGTGGTATTGCTTACTCGTGATGTCCTAAAAACATGGTCATGGTGTTATACAAATTTATTCGTTCACTACAAAAAAAAAAATGTAATTGTCTCAATTGACTAAAAGACAACAACTTCTAGGTCAATTTCATAAAACATGTCCATGCTGATTTAAATAAATGCAATTTAATACTACCTTTGTCTATTAAAGGATGTCACAAGTTTGTCAAAATATAATTATATCTAAACACTATTTATTGTGTTGACAAATTTGAATTTAGACAAATCTCTGACATCTTTTTATGGACGCAAAAAGTATAATAATTTATTTGTTGTATGAGGTTCTTCTTTTCTATCGAGCAGATTTCCAATACTAAATAGGAAGAAGGGACAAGAGTAAAAGAGAACGTCTAAGCTTAAGGTCAATACACCCTACAAGTGACCCATAAAGGAGAAGGAATCCCACAAAGCCCATTAGTGCTAATCCATGGTGCATGAAGCCCACCCTCCTTCACGAATCAAGTGCATGGACCAATTAAGGCCATGCTTCCCTTGGTTTTCATTTATCCTCAAGGAAATTTTGGGATTTTTAATAGATCTTTTATCCCTTACTTTTCTCTCCCAAAAATGAGTACTGATGTCTGACTGAGAGCAGATATGTTGAGGGGCTCTCATTTCCCCCATCCCCTCTCTCTCCTCCTCCCCCTTGAGAGTCTCCTGCTTTGTCCCCCTGACTCTTCTCCCCCAACTTCGGCGGCTCTGGCGGTCGGAGTTGGTGGGGGAAAGAAGGCTAGCCTCCTCCTTCTATGTTTATCCGCAACTCTCAGTCTAGGTCTAGGTCTACGGTTAGGTTTAGGTTTAGCTCTAGATTGTTTGGTTTTCCCCTTGTGGAGTCTGGCATGATGTTGTTGAGGAGCTCTTCACCGGAGCTAGGGAGAGGTTCCTGGTGGTGGTGGGCGGTATGGTGGTTGGGTGCGGTGCTCCAGAGGTTCGAGATGAGAGCATCCTCCCACGACGCCTCCCTCTCCTCGTTAATATGGATCTCCAGGTTTGTTGGTGGGCGTGATCTGAGGAGGTGGAACTGCATCTCGTTTTCTTCACGTCCTACCATGGTGGTGAGGGGAGAGGAGGCGGTTGCATCTTAGCTAGCAGAACAATAGTCGGGGTGTGCTTGGGTTTAAGATATTGGGTTTAGGGTTTCACGGCAATAACATTGTTCACAGAGTTTGAAAATATTGCATGGATCTCATAGTCAGCTCAATGGTTGACCGCTGAGCGTTTTTTTCCTTCCTCTCTCAGCGCATTTGGCCGAACTGACGGTGAAAGCCCGCGACAAGATTCATTTACAACACCACCCCGCGCGCAGGTCAGATGAGGGGAGGAATATAGCAAGACTGTTCTCCGGATCCGTTGGACCGGAAAACCAACATGTGCTTGAATCGTTAGGAGGACATGGCACCCATAGCACATCAGAGTTTAAACTCAGGTTTAATCGTTTGGTATCTCATAAAAGTGAAATATTATTTCAGTGGGAGGTCCCATCGATAGCGAGGTGCCAGATCATCACTTTTTTGGACCTAGTCTCTGCATGTCTGCGTATTTATTATGCTTCGAAAAAAATTTATCGTGATTGGATCATGTCACTACTGACGAGTCTCCGTCAGAAAGATCGGGCGACCACGTATCAGAGCAATTCCAACAGTGTAGCCAGCTGTTGGCTATAGGCCAAGTGCCATGTCATCTATAGCCAACTTAGAGTCAACATATACAACAGTGAGCTATAAAAATGTAGTACTTTATCAATGTATGGTCCACCTTTCACTCTCACAAAGTGCCTAGGAGCACGTGCAAGAGCCAGCCCACTATTTTTCTCTCTCCTCCTCTCTTTCCTCCAACTAAGCAATAATATACTATTTTAATCCTTATAACTAGCTGACTAGAATTTATTATACTTGCTCTTAGACTGCCATTAGCCATCTCTCGATCTCTGTATTATACGTATGGGTTTTCTTCCTCTCATCATAAAGTTGATGTGGGCGCTAGCTGAACGCTGCCTCGTCGGCAACCAGCGGCGACTTCCCGTCACGGAGTTGACAGAGTGACAGGAACGGGTGTAGAAGTTGAGACGAGGTCGGCACGGGGCAAAGAAAGCACCCAATTCGCCGGCCGTCTGCTGTCCACTTGAGGCCTTGGTTGGTACTAGTGTTTCAGTAGAGATTAGTGAGGATAATACTCTAGAGTATTGGGAGTATTGGGTGAATCACTGCTGTCATCTAATCCCACAAAACCCCATCCCCAATTCACTAGGTAGGGATAGAGTATTAGGGATTGAAAAAATTACACTAAAATTTGGGAGAAAAGTTGGGATAAGTGGGCATTAAACTCTCCCATACTCTAGTACCAAACATGCATTGGGATAAGTGCGAATTTAAAGTTTGGAGCAGATTATCCCCGCTAATTCCCACTAAAACTATAGTACCAAACAAGAGCTGATGAGGTCGGCACGAAACGCTCCCAGGAACACGCCTGCGACCTCACGGTCTCCTCAAACTCCAAAGCCAGCCCCGTCTTTTTTTTTACACAGCAGCAGCAGGGTACGTGTACGTCCACTGGGCAGCACCGGGGATGCTCCGGGCATCCAGCGCTAGCCCCAGGGGGTGTCCAAAAGCCATTCCAGCATCTCATTTTTGGTCCGAAGAAAGGTCGACCCAGGAACAGGACTCCCCGGTGCGCTGCATCTCTACACGCACGCAGGCACGTAGGAGTAGGGTACGGTACGAGGGATCCCACTGTGCGGCCCGTGCATCGCCCTGCCCCTGGGGTCTCGAGCCGCTTTGCTGCGACCCCAAGATAGGATTGGACGGCTGGGCAGCTTTCCGTCCACTCTCCCATGCATGCGGACCCACGCCACGGCCGCATCCGCATCGCCGGCCGGCAATAATTGAACCAGCGTCCAAGCCGGCGCATGGAGATCGAGCAGAATCGCCGTAGGCTTTCGCCGTGCGCAGGCGTAGCCGTTTCCACTTGTGGATTTTGCGTCCATGGCGGCAGTCTCAACCGTAGGCTTTCGTGCCGCACAGGCCTAGCCGTTTCCACTTCGGGAGCTCCTGCCTCTGGCTCGCTTCCTCCCAACACGCATTCGCGTTTTCAGCGGCCACCTAGTGCTGACAACACCCCAATCCAATCCCTGCGTGCGTCCAGAGATCACGACACGGCATTTCTTGCTAAAACCAGGCCAAAGTAATTCGAGGAGCGAGCTGCTTTCACCACGATTCCCCTGCTGCCGCGTCATGTCCGACCGTACGGCCTCCCCGCCGTGCCAAAGCCAACAAAAGCTGCACGCGCGCGCGCCAGCGACAAGGGCTGGACTGTTGCGGCTTTGACTGCCCGCGACTTGAAAATCAAGCTAGTGGTTCGTCCAAGAGTTTTTACTACTCACACCGATCTAAATTAGTAATTAATTTAACTTTGTTTGGATACACATGTATCTAGAGCAAAAACACGCCCAAAGTATCTATATAAATGCGAGTCAATTAATTTGAATCGAAGGAAATATCACAACTTATATCGTATGTGCAGTTTACCTAGTGACACACATGTATTACCTCATCTTGCTACGGGGAATGATTTAGGTATCGACTGGCTCCGCTGCACACACATGTCATCGACGCCACGGTGGCCAATCGCGTGTTGATCTTGTAGAAAGCCCTCTATTGCAGGAGAGGTCCAGCGGTTAGAAGAACAAAACATATAAGAATCCCCAATACCGTAGGTGGGCTGCACTATCCGTCGTCGAAGGCGAGGGCAAAGACAACTTCAACACCTGATGTTGGTCCACGTGTAGGTACCTATTTGCCATTTGCTCTTATTTCTTCAGTTAACACTGCAATGTGCAATAATTGAATTTGTATTGCTCTGTTCCAGAACATGGTGAGGAGAAAATTTAGAGAAAAAGAAGATGACAATGAGAAGCTAGTGAGGAAGATAGGTCAAGTGGAGCGGGACCTAAGGCATAGAACAAGAGAATGCAGAAGAATCATAGGGAAGCAATGAGAAATAGAGATAGGAAGGAAATGTCTTGTAGTTGTACCTTGTGTATTGATGTAGGCATGTGTAGCTTTGCTCACCTAGGTTTTGTGTGATCTAGGACACTAAATTTGTATTGTCGCATGAACTTGGTGTTGGAAATATATGAGATTACTTTAGAACACTTGCTCGCAGTTTCACTGAATATGGAATAAGTAGCATTCAATACAAATCCACCAAAAAACCTAGAATAATATGTACAAGCATATTTTTAGTTATTACTATTAAATCTGGAATGACAATACTCCTCGGTTACATATTTTTGTCATAAATTTGGATATATGTAGACATATTTTGTGAATAGATACATTCAAATCTGCGACAAAAGTAATGGAACAGATGAAGTACTTATTGTTAATAAAGACTATATATTTGAGCAAAACGTATAAATGTCATGAGTTGGTGGTGCATTCTGATTAAGAGGGGCCTCTTAGGAATGATTTCGGCATTTAATCTAGGATACCAATAGCTCTTATGTGTTGTTCATCATCACCAAGCAGCAAGTGATGAGCACTGCCAGGACCTATATATGTTATGCTTTCGCAACTAATTGCTCATTTGGTTGATGAAAAAAGCAATGTTAGTTGAGTAAAGCTTATAATATCCTATCTAAAATTTTATATTCTCCCCTGGGATATTACCATGCTACATTGTATTGTAACAGATAGTTTGCATTGCCATCGGTCGGTAAAATAAGTACATGCTTACCTTGAGTATTAGAAATATCCCCTCTATGATTTTCTTCCTCTGCCACCAGCAGGTACTTCATGAGGAACATGTGCACTTGCAATAGTAGAAGTTTCTACAATTCCTTTTTTTTTAGCTATTTCCTCTACCTCTAATTTTGGTTCCTTGGAGTGTTATTGCACTTGCTCGTGCTGATACCCTTGGTGCATTTGTCTTCCTCTCCATCTCCCTCTCAAAATTTCTCTTGTTGAAGTAAATGTGACTCGAACTGACTCTTGATTGTGGAATGCTTTCTCTAGTTGTTGCGACAAAAAAATAATTTTATAGCAAAGGGCCAGGCATCCTATTGATTGGCACATTCTCTGCTTCCTGCAACAATATTGACTATCATTGAAATTATCTGCACACATTTTTCGCATCTAGAATTAATTTAGACAAGCCCTATAATGTGGGCTGCCCATTGGAGGCCAATCGTTGGCGAGAGCAGGTTCTAGAAACATTTCGGTGACTACGGGAAATATCGAGCATCAAAGAATTGAATCTAACAGCGGTGAACGCCAAATCGCTATGAGAAGCCGTAGGTGGTTAAATTATATTGATACTTAATTTGTGGGATCAAGATCTAGTTTCGGATAATGTGAGATGATGTGTTACACACCATCAGTAGATGAAGAATCAACACAATTGTAAGGAACAACATTCCACTTGCAGCAATTTTTTTGCAAAATGGGAAAAGTACCTTAAGAATTGATGAAATGTCTATTTTTTCACCCTCCCCAACGATACCCAAGTGCATGTTTTCCAAGATATGGTGCTAAAGTGCACATACTTGCAATATGTGGTACTCCATCCGTTTTTGTATATAAGACCACAAACTCATATTTCAGGTAGCACCGAGGAAACAAAGACAACTAATAAATAACACAATTAACTACTCCCTTTACAATTAACTCAGATTTAGTATAAAGTTGTACTAAATCTGAGTCAATTAAAATGGATCGAAGGGAGTAGTATATGAAAATGCTCTTGTGTTCCGGTTAATTCAGTGTGTTGCATGTGGTCTCTTGTTCTCTATGACTGCTTGCAACATTCACGTTAATGAAATCTGATTATTTTTTTGTCGATTACTGTTAGTATACATATAAACATGTATTTTTGATAATTGCCTTGAATTAGGAAGTACTAAAAATGTATACGTCTCTTCTTGGAAGGAGCGTGTCTGTGTAGATGATGTGGACGTTCGCCTGGGATTAAGATAGCGTATCCTGTTGGTAGAAAGAAACGATTCCCTTTACCACTTCCAGCCGCGCCCGGTGGGAGCGAGAAGGATCGATGTGGTCCTCCGTCGATCTTTTGAGGAGCAGATAACCACTGAAGTGCTGATCCTTGTAAGTACGTAGTCCAGCTGGTTAAATATGCCAATATATGCCTGTCGGTTTGCACTTTGTGTCACTAACAGGCTTAACGACTGATTACCTCATGTTCCATATACTTGATTGGATCCTGCCATAGCTCCCTTGCTGCTTATCATATTGCTGGGTGCTTTAGCGGCAGAGCGTTAGCGCTGGTTGGTTTTGTGCAACTTTGTCAAATCAGTAGAAAAATGTTGATGGATCCAATATGTCCCTATGATTTGTTTTTCCTGGTCAACTGACGAGTCTAGCCAGGAGATGCGAAAGAGTGAGGCCGGCGGATGAATCCCCAGCTCACTCTTCATCAAGAAGGCGCAGCGTATCAATGGAGAAGAGCGCCGGCGCCCCAGAAACTAAACCAGAGCGAAGCAAATCTCCGCAAAAGAAAGAAGGGGGGAAACGAACCGAAAACAGGGATCCGTAGGAGCAGCAGAAGGCAGCATAGATGGATACACGGAGGTAGGGCGGCGCACAGAGTGGTGGCCGGAACAGCGAATCCGGGCGTCTGCAGTGCTCCATCTTCGTACCCGGCGCCGTGCTGCCCATGCACCGACTGACTGGCACCACGCCAGCACGCAGCACGCAGCACCAAGAGAGGAGAGAATCAATGCCAGGGACGGCAACCCCCTACGACTTCACTAGCCGCGTAGCTAGCTCTATCCTTTCCTTTTCTTCCTCCCCCGTCCGCCTTTCCAGCAGAACCAGCACGAAGGCCGCCTGCTACAGTCAGTACTGTTCTGGTCCGGCCACCCTTTCCATTTCCGGCACGCTCCCCCCATGCATCCACGCTCTCCTACTACTCCCCGCTAGCTAGGCCTCATCTTCCTCTGCGCCGTGTCGCATGCATAAACAATGACTGGGCCGCCCGTGGCCCGGTGATCGCTCCATTTGTTTACGCTAATCAAGGGGTCGCTTTGCGTGGGCTCCCTCGCTCAGGGCTCGGGTTTCATTAGTAGTAGTTTGCCAATACTAGGAGCAAGTCTCGACTCCTCCACCTCCACCTCCACCTCCACTCCACCCTCCCCCCTTTCCTCTCCCCTCCTCTCCTTTCGCATCCCCAACCGCACCACTGTGCCTCTCCGACCCCGGCCGGCCGACGCGCGCTACGCCTCTCGGCGTGGGGACTGGGGAGGGAGGAGGAGATCGATCGATCGGTCGGCTCGGAGGCGGCGATGGCGAGGGAGAGGCGCGAGATCAAGCGGATAGAGAGCGCGGCGGCGCGCCAGGTCACCTTCTCCAAGCGCCGCAGGGGCCTCTTCAAGAAGGCCGAGGAGCTCTCCGTCCTATGCGACGCCGACGTCGCGCTCATCGTCTTCTCGTCCACAGGGAAGCTCTCCCAGTTCGCAAGCTCCAGGTATGCCCCTCCCTCCCGCCCCCCTTCCCGTCTCTCCGCGTTTCCTTCTTCGGCTAGATCTAGCCGTTTCTCCTCTCCCCCTCTCCTTCCCGGCCGCAGGAAGATCCGGCTGTGTTTGTTTTAGGGTTCTTTCACGCCGCGCCTTCTCGCGAGCCGCCGCGGGTCGGTTTCCTGCGCCTCTCCGCGTCGCGCTGGAGATCACGCGACGTGCTAGCGAGACGCGGATCGCGTCGCCTAGCGCTGCATCTACTGGATTTTTTATGGTTGCGTTCGCCTAGCTAGCACTGACGGAATGGGGATTTTATTTTGTTTACTGTAGCGTCTGCCTCTGTACTTGGTTGCTCATCTTTCCCCCCTCAGTTTTCCGGTGTGTGTATCTTACGTGAGCGCGCCTTTGCTGTTATTTGCTGTGTATCTTCGTCTCGGCGCGTGTGTTTCCGGGTGAAGAGCATCTCCCTCTTCGTCTACTCCGGTGACGGTAAAGCTGTACGGCCGGACTTGTGATTTCATGTGCCGGTGCGTACGTCGCATTGCCCGCAGATCGATCGGTTCTAACGATGACTTCGTGCTCTGTGCTCCCCAGTTTTTTTGTTTTTATTTCTAGTGTATCGAATAAGATATTCTTTCTACCCTCTCTTCCACGCGCTGTTCGTCTTCTGTTTTTTCCCCCTTAAGCCTTAACTCGAGTGTCAAGGCTTCCCCAAAGCAAGCGTGTATTTGTGGTCCTTGGACCGTTTTGCTCATGTCCTCCGCTTGTCTTGTCTTGTTCATGTTTCCTTCGCTGCTTTCCAGTGCGGCTAGCTGTTGGGGGATACTTTGTCCTAGTTAGCTAGATACTAGTAGTATTATACTAGTAAAACATCTTTTGCTCCCACAATGTTTGTTTATGCGATTTCTCATGTAACTAAGCCTGCACAGCTCTTTTTTTTTTTGAACAAATGCACAGGTCTTTTAACTTATGTGCTGGACTTAAATGCCATTGGCCGAGAACGATTGGGTGCAAATGAACCCAATGATTTTTTTTTGCAAAATCTTCATTAAATTAGTGCTGTGTTTGACTTTTAGTGAGAGACTGTACCATAAGCAATAGTGATGAACACAATAACAATGTGCTCTACCGTATGTACTCAAGGGATTTATGAAAGACAGAATTGTCTTAATTGTGATGTATATACTGACAATGAAAAGTTTTCTCTCTATGCAAAATCTTGTTTCAGCTTTGTTATTTTGTTGCATGCATGTGGTTGTATATTATTCCAAGATGTTCTAAATTTGTATTAGTTCATAGATAGTATAGTGCTTATGAGCTCAACTTCTTTTCCTTGAAACTGTAATCTTCCAGTTAAGCAATGGCAATGTTTTTAGGAGTCACAGGTGCTCTAAATTCTAAAAATGCATTTTACGGTAGAGCACATTGTTATTCAACCATATAATTTCCTCCACAATACATTTTATTTACTGAAATTCTAAAAACGTCGAGCTGAGTGGTTCGTGCTGCGCCGAGCATTTTGTTTGTGCTATACAGTTAATAGGAACTGCCTAGAAAACAAACAAAATAATGCCTGAAAAAGTTAATGGGGGAATGTTGACTCAGTTATGATGCTTTCCTTGATTCCTTGTAAGCTTGTAGGATTCAAACCATTCCAACTTTTTATCTGGTTAAAAAGAGTCACCTCTTCCCTTTAATGAAGAAATATCTGCTTGAGCTTTTTCTTCTGCTTGTTTTGTTCAATCTAGCACTAAAGGATATCACCTTATATATGTTCTGTTATTAGTTATGAACTAGTGTTTTATTTGATTCTTTATTAACATCAGACCTCACTCTATAACCTAACAGTGGAAACTTGTTCATGATTGCTAGTTATTGCATATTTCGATTGCATTGTTTTCATTGTGTGCAATATCAGTCTTTGGTAACTATTTGTGATGGTCACTGTACTAAGAAATGTCAAAATGCTTGCATGTCTGCCTCTATATAATTATTAACATGAGTGTGACACTGATGTTTTAGCAATTTCTCTTTTGTTGATTGGTTATAGGTTGCTATGGTACTGATATTTGCTTTTCCTTGGACAGTATGAATGAGATCATCGACAAGTACAGCACCCATTCTAAGAACCTGGGGAAAGCAGACCAGCCTTCTCTTGACTTGAATGTAATAATCACTTTATTTCCCTCAGTTATCCTAGCTAGTGAAGTACTATGTTTATACCATCCCAATACTTAGGAATCTAAATAAGTAATATTATGATATAGCCCTGGATAGAAGATCTTGGGTTCAAGGCCTAGTCTAGCACACCCTCGTATAAATTGATTATTTTCCATCAAATACCGCTAAAGTGGAATTTTTCTTGGATCCTTTAAGAAGTTCTGAAGAGTAACTGAAAGTTGAAACAACGGTTTCTAGACTCCACATATGAGATTCTCTAATAATTATGGGCTTGGTAATATGATTCTCCATTTTATGTGCTATTGGTAATATGCGTGTGAAAGTTTTTTTCTGAATCCATCAAGAGTAATCGTTGTGTATAGTTGCTATTTGGTTATTAGTTATATTTGTTAATGAAATTGATCCTATAGCATGCTGATTGATTTCTGTTTTCATGGTTACATTAACATACTTCTTTTTCGTTTCAGTTAGAACATAGTAAGTATGCAAATCTGAACGATCAGCTTGCGGAAGCTAGTCTCCGACTTAGGTTATGTTCTATCCTATTATGATTTTACATGATCCATACTGTTTTTTTTTGTTGCATGTCAATATATAGTACTGATGGTTCTTGTCCAACTGATAGACAGATGAGAGGCGAGGGGCTTGAGGGGTTGACTGTTGATGAACTCCAGCAGTTGGAGAAGAACCTTGAAACTGGTCTGCACAGGGTGCTTCAGACGAAAGTATGCTGACTGAACATGATATTTTCACAGATCCCTTCTAGTCAGTGACACAATGAGCAACTGTTTAATGGGCTGTTCGCTTTTGCAGGATCAACAATTCTTGGAGCAGATCAATGAATTGCAACGAAAGGTACAACTTGTTGCAAGATCAATTTTTATAGTCATTATAGTAGGCGAACAACCATTGATTTATTTATGAAAAAAAGAACCTTGTGCTTTTGTATTGGTATCATCTACACATGCTCATCATGTTTGGGAAACCAAATGCTACATTAATCTTCTTCTACTCCCTCTGTCCCAAAATAAGCTGCTCAAGTTTTTCTAGATACAGATGTACCTACACACTAAAAATATGTTTAGGTACAATCATATCTCGACAAATTTGAGCAGCTTATTTTGGAAAGGAGGGAGTACATTCAACAGTAGTGGAGAGCCTCCTACTGTATTATTAAGATCACAAGACTGCAGAAAGCTTTACTAAAATCTGTACAGAAACTAATGGTCTAAAGCACTATGAGGAAACTACCTTTAGAATAGGAAATTCCTGTTTACAGAACTAAGAGAGGTTAATGATCCAGGCTGAAAGTAGACCCTTATGCTTCTGATGTTACATTAATTTGCTATGGCCTGTTTACATTCACTGATTCATTATTAATAAAACAGTGTGTAAATAGTTAGTGTAGTTTCCACAAATAAAAAAAATATTATACTATGTGTTATTTTGGTTGGACAGTAGGACTGGAATACTTGCAACTTATTTCGATACATGTATATTAAATTAGAATATAGATATATGTTCATGAAAATCCTGAATGCTTGTGCCCTATACTTTCAGAAGATGTAGGAAATATAATACATAGCGTGAGCGCTTAAATAAGAGAGAGGATAATACAAGATTTACTATTGGCATGTGGACTTTGTTTTTAGCATTATGCTTCCAGTAGCTAGGCAAGAAAATATTGTTTCCTGTATTCTCTCGTGTGTAAATGGATAAGTATTCATATCATCATTGTTATCCAATACATTACCTATGTACATCTAACATTTTGGAAGTATTTTTAGTTTGTACATATGGTATCAGTTTACCAGATCATACTGTTAGTTTAACTTTGCTATCCCTTTTCACATTATAATCTTATACTACCTCTGTCCAGAATAGGTTGTCTTGGATTTGTTCAAGTAGACACTATTTAGTGTATAGATACATCCAAATTTAGACAAATCTAAAGGCATCCTTTTATCGACGGAGGGGGTATATTTTGACTGGTTTGAAGTTTACTTGCCAGTTGAGATATAAGATATAAAACTAATATACTTGTTGTGCCACTTGCATAATTTACCAGAGCTCACAGCTGGCAGAGGAGAACATGCAACTGAGGAACCAAGTATGAAGTGAACCTTATTTGGGTAGCATCTATTTTGTTGTTTCTCAGTCCAGTCCAACTGAATACGTATTTCTATTTCCAATCTTATTTCTGGATGTAGGTATCCCAGATACCAATAGCTGGCAAGCCAGTAGTTGCTGATACCGAAAATGTTATTGCTGAGGATGGGCAGTCCTCTGAATCTGTCATGACGGCGTTGCACTCGGGAAGCTCACAGGATAACGATGATGGTTCAGATGTATCCCTGAAATTGGGGTGAGTTTTTCAGTGCTCTGTTGTTTCCATGTACTTGTCAAATCTTGAGGAATGACCATGCATGCAAAAAAAAAAAACTTGATGAATGTAGATTCACATAGTTTGGTTGTTTAGTCACTTCATATCTATAAGTTGACAACGGTATAGATAGGGTTTGAGGTTGTCTGATTTATATGGATGTGGATACGATCATATAAGCCAGAATCTGTTGATAAATCCTTTAAACTCAATTAAATAAATACCTAATCAATTTTAGGCTATCCTTCAATATTTACTACTTCTAGGTTGGATTCCTTTGTCATGCATATGACCATGCCTTCTCTCATATGTGTCTTGGACATTGGATCACCTAAATTGGCTTAGTTTTGGATCCATAACTGTACACGCTTCATATAATATTTTATGGGAGACTGCAGCCTCCCAACTCTTTACTTTCTTGTACTAGGACTTAAGCCTGGACCACACAATATATATATTTTTAAATGGAGGCAAACGCTTTGCCCAATCTATTTATTAAATAGTTTAAGTGTTTAACCACACAATATTTAGGTTAACCCCTAGTAATTTAGCGCTAATGCATTTGTGACAGTTGGATTTGAGAGAAAAAGAATAATATTTATTGGGATTTGAATTTAACTTGGGTTAGTTGGCATCCTTGTTAAGTTGGAAGTTGGAACTATTCAAATTGCATTCTCATAAAATGGACATGATTTTGCAATCTGATTAAAAATAAATTGTATTTTTAATTGTCTAGTAACTCTTGGCATCCTGCAATTTGCTATCTAATTGGTCATTTTGATTATTTTAGCTGGTCAAGCTAGGACTTGAATCTCATGACATATCTCTCTATTTCTTGTATTTCTCAAGTTAGAGAAATGTAGCCATATTTAGCTAGTGGAATAACCATGTGTTGCAAAATTTGGAATACTGCTAAAATTAATTTTGCTTGTAATAAATCAATACTGTTACATCGATCAATTTGAGGATGGCCATATATCAACTGGAGGATGGCAACTTAAAATGAAGGGTACTATTAAAACTAGTTAAATTAGCTAGAATCGATTCAATAGTGCTGAAAGGTAGACTTATGCAAATTAGCTTAAACTTTTGTGGTGCACAGTACTACTACCCGCAGTTTCTTTCTTTGTGACTTCTACCAATCTGCCTATACCTTTACTACTTTATGAAATGTAACATTTTGCGCATTTTACATTGATGAGTTGCCACAACTTCTTGCAGATTACCCTGCAGTGCGTGGAAGTAACTATATAAAACCGTCACTTCAGATCTTTATGGAACTGCCCACATCAGTGGAGAAGCTCTTGTGTAATCGACAAACGTACCCGAGCTGCAATAATCTTGCAGCTGAAGCGAGATCAGTTAACCTGATTTATCATCCTTGTGGCTGCATGACGTGATGTTCCCGTTTTTACTGTTTACTAGGATGTTAACTAAACTTTTAGATCGATCTGATGTCCATCTTATCCCCGTTGGCACTATTTGTTCATGGTATCCATGTACCTTAACTGTCAGTATATCTTAAACTTATGGTCTATATTTGCATTTGCAATGTTAACTAAAATTATGGTCTAAAGAGCGCTTGCAATGTGATTGACACATTTGCAATGTTTCTTTGCAGTCTTAGTTATTCACTAGGAATCATTGGCACGACAACATGTTGTGCCCGTAGAATAACCAATTAATAAAAAAGGTAACACTTTTTCTTGAATAGAAGATGAAACAGATGATGATGTATTTCGTTTGTCGAAGTTGATGAGGAAAAAGGTAATAGCTTTCTCGAGAGGTGATCAACATGAGTTATTAATATTTTCTTTCGAATAAACGAGGCCACCAATATTGGAATATTTTCTGTAAGAAAATATTGTGAAAGAATAAAAAAGAACAAAAATAAGTAGTACTAAATCAATGCTGGAAATTTACGGTCGGGAAAATACTGTTAGTTGGCAATGATGTTCTAATGTTGCAAGAAACCAAGGATTCATTGGAAAGGTGTTTACTGTTAGTTGGCAATGATGATCTAATGTTGCAAGAAACCAAGGATTTATTGGAAAGGTGTTTCGAGATGAAGGAATTGGGTGAGGCGTCATTTTAACTAGGGATCGGGATCTATAGTATAGAGATAGATCAATGTGGCTCATAGGATTGAGTTAGAGTACATACTCGATATTGATGAAGATCAAGAGTATTTTGCTAAGAAACGGTTCTTAATGTCGCATGGTACTTAGTGTGCGGCAGATGAGCAAAGCCGGGTGGAGATGATTCCATATCCTCAACAATTGGATCGATAAAGTATGTGATGATATCTAATAGCTGTGATGTTTTCTATGCTCTAAGTGTTAGAAGCAAATATCAGTTGAATTCCAGTGAAAGATCTAGGACAATAGTAAATAATATCTTGAAGTACTTGAGAAGAACTAAAGAGTACCTAGTTTAAGACGGTTAGGAAGAGCTAGGTGTAAAGGGTTAACATTGCTAGCTTTTAGATTGAGTTGGACGATCAGTGCCTGGATATGTATTCATCTTGAACGGAGGTGCAATAGGCTGGAAAAGTTATAAAAAGAGATGGTTGCCGATTCTTCAACGGATGCCAAGTATATTAATTTTGTCTCGAAGGCTTCAAAACTGGTGTTTGGATCACGAATATACAGATGGATCTTGGTGTGGTACCCAGCTCATCCAATCTATTAGATGTGTATTGTGACACCGAATGATGCTATTGCACAAGCTAAAGACCCTAGATAATAGTAGAAGAACAAACATATACTGAGGTGGTATCACCTAATTCGGCAGTTTGTCGAGGCGGGAGAGATACCAAGCTTTGCAAAGTGCACGTGGAAGTCAATGTTGTAATGAAGACTCCTTTTTACGAGTCACGACATTCGGAGTTTTTACCACGGTGGACGCGCTCCGAGAATGCGTCTTGTTCGGCTGATGTAATGACCTGTTTTTTGGGCTCTTCTATATTTTTCGCGGCGTGATGGGATAGCCAAATATATTGGGTTCTTCCATATTGTCAGCAGGTACATCGCTGATGATCTTGATCGGAATAAATGACGAGTCAATGAACGCGAAGATTTTTCCACCCTCTTTTTTTAGGTTCCTCCTTGATGAAAATTTCGTCGAGTTCCTCCTTGCGGAAAATTTCTTCGGGTCCTCCTTGAGGATAATTTCTTCGGGTTCCTCCTTGAGGAAATTTTTTTGTGTCCTCCTTGAGGATAATTTCTTCGGGTTCCTCCTTGAGGAAAATTTCTTCGGATCCTCCTTGAGGAAATTCTTCGGGTCCTCCTTGAGGAAAATTTATCCGGGTTCCTCCCTGAAGAAGATTTCATCGGGTTCCTCCTTGAAGAAGATTTCGTCGGGTTCATCCTTGAAGACAATTTCATCGGGTTCCTCCCTGAAGAAGATTTCGTCGGGTTCCTTCGTGAAGAAATTTTCTTAGGCGCAATTCTTCTTTCTTAACCTGAGATGTAAAGTGAAGAAGTATGTCGCAGCCCCCAAGTGTCGGGTGCGGCGAAAGTAAATGATAATCAACTTTGTGTAAAATAAAGGAACACTTAGCTTACGCACGATGAAGTCTTCGAGTGCATGGAGGAAGTCGAGCCGAAGTAGAAACCACCAAATATCGAAAAATGGATGCCGCCATATTGTTGATAAAAAAATATCCGAGCCCCCGAGCGTTAGTAGGGTGATGTCTTGATTGTTGCTTAGGCGCCGTGTCACAATTGTGACCCGCGGCGAAGTCGTTGTCCAGCCCCCGAGTGTTAGTCGTGACGTCGAAATAACTTGACGGAGTCATGGCGTCATATAAGGTGCAGTTATTTAGAATGAAACCATTGACAATAATATAATATGGGTCCACTGAAAATTTACGCCATTGGAGATGAAATCGTTTGAAGAATAAACCATTGAAGATTATTTCATTAAAGATGAAGTATTGAAGACGCATCCGAGATGAAGTATTTGAGATAAATCCACATTGGGGATTACGCCATTAAATATGAAGCATATGAATCCAATGATATCATAGAGTATGAATCCATTGACCCGAAGAGAATAAGTCCAGTAATAGTTATAGATGATAAATTCATTTAACCCGGAGATGCGTCGGGTAGTATTAGAAGAAACCAATGATAACCCGAAGAAAACAAATCCATTATGCCGAATAAAATAAATCCACCGAGTTGAATAAGATAAATCCACTAAGTCAAAGAAAATAAATCCACTAAGTAATTTCACTGCGCCAGAGAAGATAATTCCACTAAGCCGGAGAAGATATATTTCGGAGAAGATAATTTCACTAAGCCGAAGAAAATAATTCCACTGCGCCGGAAAAGATATGTTTCGGAGAAGATAATTCCACTAAGCCGAAGAAAATAAATTTACCAAGTAACCGAGTATATTTGTGGTAACGAAGTAATGATACAGTCCCCAATGTTGGGTGAATTTGCTCTAATGATATAATGGTGCAGCCCCAGCCCCGGGTAGTCGGGTATGGTGAAAGTAAATAAATAATTGAATCTTGGAGGAAGAGGAAAACTTAGCTTTTTATTTTGTACGGCGAAGTCGATGTGGAAGTAGGTCGTGCGACGGACGCGGTCGATGAAGCGAACACAGTCGATATGGTGGACGTAGTTGATACGGCGGACACAGTCGATATGGAAGATGTAGTCGATGAAGCGGATCCTCAACGGTAAGCTCCTGAGTGTGGCGAAGTGGATCGGCGTGGCGAATCCACGATGAAGACTGGAGTGTATTAATCTGAAGAGTCGATGCCGCAGCGACGCGGTATGACAATTCGTAGTTCATGGCGATAATGTATATAGATGGTTTGCCGAACAATAGACCACTGTGTTCGTAGCGAAGCGTCCGAGCACGGAGCCTCCAGTCGAATGACGTAGATGAATCCCTAAAATTTTGGATGTTCGTTCACCAAGATCCACTATTGCTTCATTGCCCCAAAGTGACATGCAATATACGATGAACACACATGTATATGGAGAGTTAGGTTCTAGCAATAAAATATCTAATACACAGAAGAGCAACCAGAAAGAGATGATAAAATTTGAGCGAGAGGAAACAGACCAATCTGCCTTGCACGTCATCAAAACCGTGTGCACCCGAGACTTGCCGGGTCACGCGGAGGCTGCCATGGAGTGAATCGATTTTGTCTGACCAGTTCTCCGTTCCTTGTACTTCCGCGCGCATATCCACTATGAAGAAAACAAGTTGGTCGCGGCTGCGTCCTGTTGAGGAAGCTCATGGCTCGGATAGGCCGGACGCGTTTCCGATTGATCTCGTCGTTGTTGACGATGAAGATCCCACCCGGATAACGAAATCCAGTCGCCGCTTCCACAGATGGCGCCAATTGACGAGGGATCACCTCGCCAATGCCTACATACTGTAGACTTGGGTTTCGGGAGAGAGCGACGATGGAGATTCCGGGAGCGAGATTGGGCACACGATATATCCAGCTTCGGGTTCCCTCGATGGAGGATCCCTACGTGTTGCTAGCAATCTAGTATATGATCATATGTATATTTACAGGGTGCCGCCGTGGCGGAGCTATGTTGTCTATCTGTTCTCTATCTTCTGTCTATATGTTGGCCTCTCTCTATCAGGTGCCCTGGCTGGCTTTATATATACAACCAACCTAGGGTTTTACAAAAGTCCTAGTCGACTACTCCTTCGGGTTGCCTTCTTGTGATGAAGACATCCCTACCACACTACTACCTCCATCATTACCAAATGAAGATGAAGCTGCTGTGAAGCTCAAGTCCAATGAAGTTCGGATTGGACCTATTACAAGAGCTCGTGCGAAGCTACTTAAACAATAGGTGAACTTGTTCCTAAACGATACTTTGATTGATGAGAACTTTATACTGCCTAAGTCATGTTATTTATGTATCATCAGGTATGAAGAGGAGACAAGCATTGCACGAAGAGGAGAGGAGCAGCTGGACGTGAAGAAGGACGTGAAGCTGGATATGGAGCTAGGCATGAAGATACCCCATGGACGCGCGAGGGAGGAGCGGGAGGCATGCGCGAGAAGGGAAGACGAAGTCCAGGCCGGCCCAGCACCCGGTCAGACCGGCCGCCACGCCGACGCACCCGGTCTCTGGCCCGGTCCGACCGGGCGGCACGCCGGATCCACCCCGGCGCCAACCGGGCGGCCTGCTGACGCAGACCGGACGGGGTACTGAGCCGAAATCCACGCGTCCGGTCACCACCCGGTCCCTGGCCCGGTCCAAACCGGACCGGCCGGTCCCAGGCCCGGTTGACCGGCCCCAGACCGGCCGAATCCGAGTCTGTCTCGACCAGATCTATTCTGGGTCGGTTATTTTCGTACTTTTTCGACCTAAGGTCGTCCCGGAAGCCTATATAAGTGCCCAGGACGCCCCCAAAGTTTCTTTAGACCACGTTTAAGATAAACCCTAGTTCTTTGTTGTTTGCTATGCAAAACTATTGAATCCCAACTCTCCAATTCGTTGCGATCTGGAGTTTTATGCTACCGAAAGTTTGTGTGATCTGCTGTTTCATTGGGGATTAGAAGATTGCAACCTACCGCTTCGTGGTCGGTGGCTACATGCGCAAGTGTGTGGAGTTGCGAATATCTTGCAGGGTTGATAGCTGTTGCATTGGCGACAGGAATCAATCGAGAGACTTCGTCGGCGTCATACAAGTTATCCTCCTCATATCATCGATTCCCTCCGCTGCTACCTTCGCGTGTTCATCACCACCCGTCGCTTACTAAGAAGATCGGGCAACCCCCTTATCATCTTGGTATCAGATTTCAACGTTTCCTCGGTAAGCCATCCACAATCCACCCCATAGTTGAGTTGTGAGTGTTTCCTATCCAGAAAAAGCCATAAAAAGTTAGGGTTAGGGTTTGCCATAGCCTTAGATTGTACTAATTTCGAGTTTTAGTTGCTTTTCGTAGTTATTTTTGCGTATCTTTTCTTCCATCTAGTATTGTTAGGGTTTGAGTTCAGCTATTCTCTAGTTTCGTCTTTGTTTCTCCGAGTCCACATAGCATACAATGTGTTTGTTCCCAACCATAGACACAGCCTTTCGATATACGTGACTAGGAACTTTCCCAGAAGAGACTAATTTTACCGCTCGACAGGCGGTGCTTTACAATTTTTGTTGGTCGTGTTACAAGGAGAAAATTTGTCAAATTTTTTTGTACTGTAGCTATGATGCGCGTACAGCACGCGACCGTTCGGAACCCAAGAGGAAGGTGTGATGCGTACAGCGGCAAGTTTTCCCTCAGTAAGAAACCAAGGTTTATCGAACCAGTAGGAGCCAAGAAGCACGTTGAAGGTTGATGGCGGCGAGATGTAGTGCGGCGCAACACCAGGGATTCCGGCGCCAACGTGGAACCTGCACAACACAACCAAAGTACTTTGCCCCAACGAAACAGTGAGGTTGTCAATCTCACCGGCTTGCTGTAACAAAGGATTAGATGTATAGTGTGGATGATGATTGTTTGCAGAGAACAGTAGAACAAGTATTGCAGTAGATTGTATTCGATTAAAAGAATGGACCGGGGTCCACAGTTCACTAGAGGTGTCTCTCCCATAAGATAAATAGCATGTTGGGTGAACAAATTACAGTTGGGCAATTGACAAATACAGAGGGCATGACCATGCACATACATGATATGATGAGTATAGTGAGATTTAATTGGGCATTACGACAAAGTACATAGACCGCTATCCAGCATGCATCTATGCCTAAAAAGTCCACCTTCAGGTTATCATCCGAACCCCTTCCAGTATTAAGTTGAAAACAACAGACAATTGCATTAAGTATGGTGCGTAATGTAATCAATAACTACATCCTCGGACATAACATCAATGTTTTATCCCTAGTGGCAACAGCACATCCACAACCTTAGAACTTTCTCACATCGTCCTGCATTTAATGGAGGCATGAACCCACTATCGAGCATAAATACTCCCTCTTGGAGTTAAGAGTAAAAACTTGGCCAGAGCCTCTACTAATAACGGAGAGCATGCAAGATCATAAACAACACATAGGTAATAGATTGATAATCAACATAACATAGTATTCTCTATCCATCGGATCCCAACAAACACAACATATAGCATTACAGATAGATGATCTTGATCATGTTAGGCAGCTCACAAGACCCGACAATGAAGCATAATGAGGAGAAGACAACCATCTAGCTACTGCTATGGACCCATAGTCCAGGGGTGAACTACTCACACATCACTCCGGAGGCGACCACGGCGGTGAAGAGTCCTCCGGGAGATGATTCCCCTCTCCGGCAGGGTGCCGGAGGCGATCTCCTGAATCCCCCGAGATGGGATTGGCGGCGGCGGCGTCTCTGGAAGGTTTTCCGTATCGTGGCTCTCGGTAATGGCGGTTTCGCGACGAAGACCTTAAGTAGGCGGAAGGGCGGAGTCGGAGGGCTGACGGGGGCCCCACATGCTAGGGCCGCACGGGCCGCGCCGCCCTAGTGTGGCGGCGCCCCGTGGCCCCACTTCATCTCTCCCTCGGACTTCTGGAAGCTTCATGTGAAAATAGGCCCCTGGGCGTTGATTTCGTCCAATTCCGAGAATATTTCCTTACTAGGATTTCTGAAACCAAAAACAGCAGAAAACAGCAACTGGCTCTTCGGCATCTCGTTAATAGGTTAGTGCCGGAAAACGCATAAATATGACATAAAGTATGCATAAAACATGTAGATATTATCAATAATGTGGCATGGAACATAAGAAATTATCGATATGTCGGAGACGTATCAAGCTACAGTACCCGTTCTACAGTAACCGCGAGAAATAAAAAAAAAGTGAAAAAATAGTAGAAGAAAAGTGTTGTCCTAGTAGAATCAAGTGACGGCTTTAGTTTTTCTTTAACTGCAGCGGTAGTTGAGCAATCTTGTTCCTGTCTCGTTGAGCTTTGCTAGCGTCTCTCAAGTGCTTTGCAACCTATTCTTCCATATAGTTGCATTGCCACATTTATCGCCTTGTGTGAGTATAATGGGTTATCTACGGTCAGTGCTAGAGCTTGTTATTGGTGCAAATAGATAGCGCACATACCGCCCCACATATATCCTGCTTTGTCGTGTGATTATTCTTATATCCTTGATATTCGTTTCGCTACATCCGTGCACTAGTCCATCAATCCAAGTTGGTAAGCAATACTAATCTAATTTGGAGCGGTAAGATTTACCTTTCTTATCAGTTTTGAGTGAGTTGTGAGAGTACCACCAAAGATATTTGTTTAGTGCACTAACATATTAATCATGTCTTCTTCTCAGAATGTTGGTGTGATACAGAAAAAGGACCCAACTGGTACAGTTAGAGCATCTCTAGCAGAGCCCGTAAAAATGCAAACCGAAAAACTCGCATTCAGTCTTCCGAAAACGTGTTTATGGGTCGCAAAACGGCTGGCGCAGAACAGAGCCCGTAAACTTAAACCGAAAAACAGAATATTCGAAAAATCATCATCTTCTTCACAAGAACTGCCGGGCTGCTGCCTAGATCTCCCCGTACAGACCGGCGGCCGCGCCCCAACTACATCCACGAGTTTAAGGGTGAGGCGAGGACGGTTGCGCGCGGCTCAATGAGGCGAGGTCCGGCCGGCCGGCCGGACATGGCCGGACGCAACCGAGATTGCTGTTGCTGCTCCGCCTTGCTCCAAAGCTCAAATTGATTCCAAAGCTGAAATTGATGATTGGATTGATGCACGTAGCAGCTCTTGGCCGGCCGTATGCAGCTGCAGCTCTTGGCCGCACGCCGTACACAGCTGGTAGCTGCTGCTCTTACTCGCGTATGCAGCCGCGCTGCGCAGCCTATTTGCCACCACGTCGTGTCATAGCCTGCTGTGTACGTCCGCCGCACGTCTCGCTTGCAGCCACGAGCTTGGTCATTGTCGAATAACTTTAGCAAAGCAGCCAGAAATCGGCGGCTGGAGGCGATTGTACGGACGACGGCGCTAGAGAAGTCCGTTCAGTTTTGGGCCTGTAAACCACCCTTTGGTCTGTATTAGTAGGGGTCGAGTCTAAAAAATTTCTGGCCCCTGAAAAAGTTTTTCTGGCCGGACGGCGAGTTCAGTCTCTGTTCTGCGTCACTTTCAACCAGAACCCGTAAATCGGCCGGAAAAATACGGTTCCGGCGTGGTTTACGGGCTCTGCTAGAGATGCTCTTACTTGGCTGGAGTATGAATTACTACGTGATCACCTACGACGTGAAATCCGTGTGTCTACTGAAACTTTGGACAAGGACATTCAGGGTGTTCACTTGAAGGTCGATGAAGCTACTACAGATGTTACCAATGTGCAAACATCGATGACGACTCTTCAAGCATCTAAAGGTATAATAGAGGGGAGCTCATGGAGCCTTCCCAGACCATCCACGACAGGCCACCAGACACGCAATGGATGGGCGTCGGCCTCATTTTTCCTCGAGCGGTTGGGCCACGTGGCATCGCGTGATTGGTTAAGCTGAGAGAGGAAAGAAATATTAGAAGCAGGGGAAAAAGGTAGCGCCGAGCCGCCGACCAACCAAACCCTATCGCATCTGTCCAAGCCGCCTCTGACCTTCTCCTCCCTTCCCCTCGCGTCTCCATCCCCGCCGCCGGGCGACCTCACGCCTCCAGCCTTGGGCGCGAGCGGGTCGTCGGTCGCACGGCCATCCGCGAGCGGGGCGTCGCCTCACGCCTCCAGCCTTGGGAACGAGCGGGTCGTCCCCCCTGGGCGCAAGCCCGGCGTTGCAGGCTCCATCCTCCCCAATCCCCTGCCTCTCTTCATCTCCTAGATCCCACACGCCGTTGCAGCCAGGCGTCCCCATGCCTCCATCCGCTCCGCGCCCTCCCCTGCGCCTCCTCCTCCCTCCCCGGTGCTCAGCCTCCCCGGGTATGAGGTGAGAGGAGCACGAGCCAGCACCAAAACGCATCGGAGGGTGCCTTGAAAGATTTTTTTCTGGTTCGATTTGTTTTCCTGTTTAGATTTGCTATTCCGGTTGGATTTTCTCCTGCCTCCTCTTTTTCGGGTTCGATTTGCGGTTTGATTTGCTTTGCTTTCCTCTTCCTCGGGTTCGGTTTGCTTTTCTTTCGCCTTCGTCTTTTTTTCCACGGTAGAGAAGGTGGCACGGCTGCGGGGCCGGGCATGGAGGCTGCGGCGGCGTAGGGGTGCGGCGGCGGTGGTGGAACAGGGCGCGGGATCGCGGAGGAGCAGCGGCGGCGGCGAGCGGTGGTGGGTGGCTGCTGCGCAAGTGGCTGCTGTGCAGCCTGCACTCCGCCCCCCTCATGGACTCAGGTACTCCCTATGTCCACCATCTTCCTCAACCCCACCTCTTCTTCTCCCCGCAACCACCACAATCCTGCGTCTTCGCCCGTGCAGGTAGGAGGCGCAGTTGAAAGGGCACAACCAAGGAGCATTTCTAGGCTCTGATTCGTTGGGGGAGGCGGCCAGCCACGTCCCACACTGCTGGATCCGGTCAGATCATTTGGCAACTCCATCATTGTAGTTAAATGTGTTCCACAAAATAGGTTGTTTTATGTGAAATTATGCATTTACCAATAAACGTCTGGTGATTTGCTGCTGCCTATGAGGGAGATGGAAAACGGAAGAAGAAAAGGTGAAGGAAATGGAAGATGCGCCCCCAGCTCCAACAAAGGATTAAACCACAATCAGTCGGCAATAATAAGGTGAGTTTATTAATTTCTGTTAGGTCATGATCTATGTTGGAAGTATTAATATACTTACTAAAACATTTGGAAAATTTTACCAATAATTTGAAAGCTTGACCTTGATATATTTTCTTTTGTTATTATAGTGTAGATGGATTATCTTGACACTAGTAGGGAAATGCTTATAGGTGGAGCTTAGTTCTGTGGCGCACCACTAAAAATACGCCACATTAAGCTTTTTTGTGGTGCACCAGAAAGGGTGCGCCACAAAAATAGATTGGCGCACCACTAAACCGTGCACCACAGAAATTATGTGGGGCCCACATCCTGCCACCACCAATAATTAGTGTAGTTATTTCTGTGGCGCACATGGCGTGCTGCGCCACAGAAATAAGTGTTTCTGTGGCGCACTGGTTCCGGTGCGCCACAGAAATAATTGTTTCTGTGGCGCACTTGTGCTAGTGCGCCACAGAAATAGCGCCTTTTATATCATACCGTACCCCCTCCCCCGCCCGTACTTCTTCTTCCTCCTCCACCCCTCTTCCTCTCCCTACCGCCGCGCGCCGCCGCCTTCCATGGTGAGCGTCGTCGTCGCCGCCGCCTTCCTCCGCGAGGGCCGCATGCCGCCACGCTCCACCCATCCCCGCCACCAACAGCACAAGCCGTTGCGGCGTGGAGGAGGAGGGGCCGCCGCATCAAGGAGGAGGGGCCGGCTCCGCGTCAAGGAGGAGGAGCCGCCGCGTCTTCCTCCTCCTCCTCCCCTGCCGTCATCGTCAACCTCCTCCTCCACCCCTATCGTCGGTGAGCTCCACCTCTCCCCTCCCCTCCCTCTTCCTCTACCCCTGCTCTGGATGTGTTGCTGTTGTCTCCTGGATGTTGTTGTGCTCGATCCGGATCTTTGTTGTCTTTGTTGTGCTCTGGATGCTGTTGTGCTCGATCTGGATATATTATTTCCATTCTCTGCATGTGATGATGAATCATGTGGATGGTGAGCCTCTTTATTGAAGTGGCAGCAATTTATAGTCCTAGCTTGCTCTAAGATTCTACAGAATGCAGAAATAGTACTACTAGTTGTTTGCCAGTATTAGCACAAGTGGTTACTGATGATTGAAGATGCTTGTGTTGGTGTTGTTGTAAGTTTGGAGCAAGCAGCTGGCATGGCATGTGAGAGAGAACATGAGAGAGTTCTTGGGGTCAGAGATGATGGCAACATCAGCACTGGTCCTGCACTGGTCCTGCTTTGAATTAGTAAGATCAAGTAGTGGCTTGAGTTCCTGTTGGTAATCAATACCAACAAAGAGCTACTTCATTTTAAGTAGAATTTCTTTTAAGGACTCTAGCTAGATTAGAGGGGAAAAAGATTGCTGCTTTGTTGCCTATGATAATGGATCATCAAATGTTTCCCTTTGTCCCTGGTTGCCTCCTTAATTGATGCCTTATGATCCAAATGTTCCAAGTCCCTTGCATGATCCCATTTGTCCCTAATGTTGCTTAAGATGAATAAATTCCCTCTAATCACCATTTGGAGATCAAGACTAGTTCTTGATTTCCATTAGCTAGACTCCAATACTAAAAATGTCTCCCAAATATGGAGACAAACATTTTAACATTACCCCAATGTTATTTCTCTCAAATGGACAGTTTCTGATGGTATGCTTGCTCCTCACTGCTTTATCAATTCCCTACTGATCCTAAGTACCCATGAATATCTGGTGACTGTTCAAGTTTCAATGTTGGCCTTTATTCTTGGTAGCTCAAAGTGTCATGCACATGTGGCTTTTACCTTATGGGTGTACTATTATTCTGGGCCTCTCCTATTTAACTATATGGTTAAATTATCTGTTTGTCTTTTGTTAATCTCTCGGTGGCCGACAGTAACTAAATAAGCTTATGCTTAATTAGTCAGATGTTGAATTAGTAAGATCAAGTAGTGGCTTGAGTTCATGTTGGTAATCTCTTTTAAGGACTCTAGCTAGATTAGTGGGGAAAAAGATTGCTGATTTGTTGCCTATGATAATGGATCATCAAATGTTTCCCTTTGTCCCTGGTTGCCTCCTTAATTGATGCCTTATGATCCAAATGACCCAAGTCCCTTGCATGATCACATTTGTCCCTAATGTTGCTTAAGATGAATAAATTCCCTCTAATCACCATTTGGAGATCAAGACTAGTTCTTGATTTCCATTTTGAACTCAACTGAGTAATGATAAATTTCTATTTCTTGTTGGATTTGATGAAAATAGAGATATCCACAATAGGGGATCATGTAAATGAATGCCACTGTGGTATCCTTTGAAGAAAATGGACTGTTTCTGGTGGTTTTAAAAGGCTAGGTGGTGCTAGGTGATTAAGTTGGCTACCAAGACTTGTCTCATCTGGTTAGCTGGGATATGCTATGTGTTGTTGCTTGTTTAGGCATATCTATCACTTACTGGATTTACTGGTTCTTGATTGGCCTCTCTTTTGCCAGCATCACTTGGTCTATATACCAAGTGATGAATAATCCATTTGGAGCATCTGCTCCATGCATGCTATGTGTGTTTGAGCATCTTGACTTATGTCACCATGGTTGCTGGTTTGTTGGTGTTTTTGTACTTGCCGATTATTAGATGGTTGGTCGATCACTCGTACACTCGGGGGTGGAGCAAGTGAACCCGGTGTGATGGCACAAATATCAATATCTTGTGCATCCTACCTGGCCTCACTTACTCCATCCCTGGATGTTAATATTTGTTTCGACCAACAAAGTATGAGGCATTCCATTTAGTTCATACTAGCTACTTCTTAATTGCATTGGCCTTTCTTCCATTTTAGTGCCGATGATTAAATTGTTTGGTCACTTGTACACTCTGGGGTGGGGCCAGTGAGCCTGGTGCGATGGCACAAATACCAATCTCTTGTGCATCCTACCTGGCCTCGCTGACCCCATCCCTGAATGTTAATATTTCCGACCAACAAAGTATGACGCATATGATATCTAGTTGAGATACCACTTGGCTCTTTCTTCCATTTTAGTGCCGATGATTAGAATGTTTGGTCACCTATACGCCGCAATATACTTTGTAGACGGGCCCCCTTTCCCCTGTCGCCGTTCCATGAACGAGTCCTTGACGAGACAACAAGGCCGACCTGCCTCTCCGGCGCAGAACCACGTCAGTCCCAGCCGCCTCCCTTGTGGCCGCGTCTCCTACGCTCTGCGCTTTTCTCCGTGGCCGGACCACGATTGGACACACCGAGGGAATAATGATAATCTCCATCACCACTATCGTCAGACTCCACAGGTGTAGAGTACTTTGCAGCAGATGCCACTTTTCTTCTCTCGTCGTCCAGTGAACGAGTCCTTGATGCAAATACCGTGGCGGCACGGTATTTGCATCAAGGACTCGTTCACTGGACGGCGAGAGAAGAAAAGTGGCATCTGCTGCAAACTACTATGCACCTGTGGAGTCTGGCGATAGTGGTGATGGCGATTATCATTATTCCCCCGGTGAGTCCAATCGTGGTCCGGCCATGGAGAAGAGCGCAGGAGACGCGGCCACAAGGGAGGCGGCTGAGACTGCCGTGGTTCTGCGCCGGAGAGGCAGATCGGCGTTGTTGTCTCGTCAAGGACCCTTTCACGGAACGGCGGCCGGGGAAAGGGGGCCCTTCTGCAAAGTATATTGTGGCGTATACTGCAACTATGGTTTTTGACCATAGTATTTGTGTTGACCAACAATGTATGAGGCACTTATTCCATTTTTTCATTCCATTTGCTTTGGTATTTTCAAAATGCCGATGATTAAAATGTTTGTTCACCGTACACTTGGGGGTGGTGTAAGTGACCTGGTAAGATAGCACAAATATCAATCTCTTGTGCATCGGACTTGGTCTCACTTACGCCATCCCTGAATGTTAATATTTGTGTTGACCAACAATGTATGAGGCATTTATTCCAGTTCTCTTGTGCATCGGACTTGTTGGTCTCACTTTCTTCCATTTTAATCATAGTAGGAACCGGATGAAGACCCCGATGCAAGCGAGCCTGGTGGGTAGAGAGGAGGGAGCAAAGGAGGAACCGGATGAAGACTACTTTATATCTCGAAATTGTGAAATTTGTATGAATTAAGAGTTGTATGCAAAACATTTGACACTTGCCACTATATATGTATCTCGATCGGGCTCTAAGTACTGTGATGATGATGTATAATGTTGCTATGTTATATGTGTCTATATTATATCTGTCTATCTATCTATATTGTACCTGTTTACTGTGTACAAAACCTGTATAAAACTTGTATAATACACCAGGGAGTACAAAATCGAGTATACCTGTACATTGTTCTGTGGCGCACCAAAATAGAATTCAGTGGCGCACCTATTTCTGTGGCGCAGAAGATCCATATGCGCCACAGAACACCTTAATTCTGTGGCGCATGGTCCAGTGTGCCACAGAAACCCTATTTTTATGGCGAAGTTTCTGTGGCGCACCGCCCATGCGCCACAGAATCATGTTTTCGTGCGCCACTGATGAGGCTTTTCCTACTAGTGTGATAATTGATCAGCATTGAAAAATAACTATCTTGCCCCTTCATACAGTGCAGCTGGAGTGACTAAAAGTATGTTGCATCTTCCTGTCAAAAAAGAAACAAAGGTATCTACGTTTCACTTGCCGAAACAACCTATTTGTGTTGATGGACTGCTTGGTTTAGTTTCATTGTTTGAATGCATTGCGGGCTAATCATGTACTTTATAGAGCTTCTGTTATGCTGATGCAATGCTTGATTTAGTCATCTTTTGCAATGCACGTTTTACTCTGACTTTATAAGAATATTGATGGAACTGCAGGTTCATGGAGGATACCTTGCGGATCTACTGACCAGTAAGGTAAGGGGTAAAAGCCAAACCTCTCATGTCTGGTCATCTTTTAGGCACGTGCTTTGTTTGCATACTTCTGGTTGCCAAAGTTCCTCCTCTGAAAGCAATTCAGAATAGAATCACTTATGCATCTAGGTAAACCATCCGGTCCCCATTTATCTTCTAGACTTCTAGAGGTGCTAAAAGCCAGTTGAATTTTAGATTCTGTATTATCATTAGTTTGGTTTGTTTGGATAAGCAAAAATGTTTTGTTAGATTAATATGTTTCCATTTATAATCATCATGCCTATAATTGTATGCAGAAAACAGAGTAACAAGAAAACATCTTTATTTTTTCAGGTTATGGGATTGCAAGATTTCCTAATTGTTAGGTATCTTGACAAATCTCTAATGATGATATTGTGAAAATCCAACAAATGCAACTCTTAGATTTTGGTCTCTGCGTTACTTTTCAGTTGCTTGCAATATGTTGGATCCCTTTCTCTCATAAAATATGTTCATGTCACTCTTTTAATTAACCCATATTGTATGTACTTGGTAAAATTGTATTTTGATTTCAATATGTAGTACAACAACTTATATTATGTTTTCTACATTGCTTTCGTGTTCTCTCAAATCTGCTAGAACATATTCATTTTGTGGTTCAGAATATATATGAGTACTCTTAGTTGTTCTTTGTTGTCACCGGCAGTTCCACCTTCTCTGTATCATTTTTTAGATGTATGGTGTGTGAGGGCCAGTGTATTAGGGCACAAGTATGTTTTGATCCAGATTAATGAGTGTTGCTAAATATCGACATCTTTTAGGAAGATCTGCATCTTTTCCTCTTCGGTGATATGTGTGTATGATAATTGATGATTTCTTTATCCACTTCGTAGTTCCACAATTGCAGTTTACTGTTCTAGAAAAAGGTAAACTGAGATTTCATTTTGCTTGCAACTTCTATCCGTTACGCTAATATTATGTGCCCAATGCGCTGGTTGGTGGGCTGTAAATTAACATATTTATGGATTGGGTATGTTTGACGAAAAGGTACTTGTGGTAGTAGTATGCATCTCCTTTTTCTTATGCATTTCTAGAGACCTAGGTATGTTTGCTGAACCATTTGCTGCTATGTGTCAGTGGTGTTTACATTAGTCCGGGCATTACGAAAAAGGCTTTCCTATAACTTATATATCAATGGTAGGGTACGTGAAGTCTGTAATTTTCATCTTGCAAGATTTAAATGAACAAGTAATGTAGAAACGTAAAACAGACCTATCTTGTGCCACTTTATGCAAGTACTTCAAGTTCTGCTTGCTTAAATAAACAGCTTTAGTATATTTTGCTATAAACTGCTCAATCCTTAAGATTTGCCTTAGAGGACCAAGAAACTATAACAGTGGGTTGCAGACTTTTGAGTCTTTGATTAAATTCCCGTGCATTGTAGGTATCATGTATTCAGGTCCGTAATTCTGTTGGAGTAGCAATTCTGTGCATCTTTATGTGCACTTGGGCATGCTCTTTATTCAATTGGTTATTACAAATCTGCGCGCTTGTAGAAGTCAGTTTTGGTTACATACATTTTTGTTGGCCAAATCAATTTGTGAAATCATTTGTAAGATTTAAAGTCACTGTTCTCTATTTGTATAGGTTCACTGAAGAGACAGGTAAACCAAAGCAAAGAATTGTTTTATGAGATATTGTTAGAAGATGAAGCTGCATATTACTAGGTATGTCTTTTGGAATTCTAGATCTGTCCCACATGACAATCTTTTGAACAGGTGTATCCAAGATCACAACCGACAAGAAAAGTCAGTTCTATCTTGCAATCTCGACATCAGATGTGATGCATATTTGACTCGGTAATCTGTGTGTGTTTTATATGCAGTTTTGAAGTTTAGTTCGTAGCCTGAAATGAGTACCAGAAATGCATTATTATGAGAGGGGAAAGTTCTTCGTTTGAAGCAACAATATACATTATGCTCGGTCTCATTGCAGGACATTATTTCTCATTTTTAGACAAGAGTTAGTGATCCTCTAACTGGGAGGACTTTCCCTCTTAAGTTGCAGTTCAGATGAGTGACACTCACCCAAAGTTGAAGTCTGCGGCTCAGTTTAGCCCATGGCTTTGACGGAGCTTTGCTGATGACCTTGCTGAATATCTGAATGAAGGTAAACAGAAGTCAAGTACAAACCTCTTCTAATTATTTCAGTATGAGTATTCCTTGGATTGGACTCCAAATTCAATGCGTTTATTTAGTAATCTCCTTTGTTTTCTGCTTTGCAGTTCGTTTTACTGGCTTTCTCTTTCATTTTGTCGGCCCTCTCCTTCAAAAGGTCTGTTTGTCAGGTATGCACTTCCTGTTTGTGCAGTTTCTTCTTAATTTATACCTATAGAACATTTGATAAAAAGCTAGACTGGCTGCAGAGGAAAGATTAGCCTACGTGTTGTTTGTTCTGCTTGGTAGCCTGCACCCAGAGAGAGCATAGCATGTCTGTCAATTACATACCTCCTTTGATTCTGTCATTGTTGCTTAGCACGTAATGCATTACCAGCTGATGGCTGTATTGCTAAGTTGATAAATGGTTTGTGCTTATATTTGTTATGGTTGTGTAGTAAAATAATACAGTGATTATGATTCAAAGTGCGTATACAAACAGTTCTACAACAATTTTTCTGGTTATGATAACTATACATATCGTGCATTCAGTTTTACTCTGTGTTGCCATTCAACTTTTATTATGCAGAAGATTTCAGTAGAACATTGCTCCGTCGTGCCTGCAATATCCTAAGAGACATGTGGTTAGAACAGGGCAAGATGTATTGTCTCCAGGAATAGGGCATTTACGTGAGAATTCTTGTGCCTCTATTGTTTATTTCTCAATGTTGTTGCCATATGACATCCCCACAGTTTACTGACCCCTTGAAGAATTATTAAGGAATTATGTTGTATGTGAGTAGTGAAAGATAATCCAGTACTTCTCTCATTTTATGCTCTTTTGGTTCTTATACATTTCTTATTTTTTGCTCCAGCTTGCTGCACCGCTTGGTCTGTATGGCATGTGAATCAATTAATTTGTTCCTTTTAGGAGTTGATGTAGAATTGGTTTGATGTTTTCTTTTAGTAAAGATAGTTGTTCATTCCAAATATCAGGTTGTCATATTGAGATCATGATTGGACTGCCACTGTCCGGCAAGGAGGTGCCTCATGGGGCGCCCCAACCACTAGTGATTATAAAAGCCAATGTCAGAAAGTATTGTGCCGTGGTGGTTGTCTGATTTAGATATGCTTACTTGCAATTCTTTTGATGCTTATTTGTACTTTTATTTCTGTGGCAGCAAGTAATAATCTTACATATCGATTATTCTACTATGCATATTTTGTTGAATCTATCTTGAGTTTGTTTCATATCTGCTGAAAAACAATTTGTCACACCATCAGTCTCATGCAAATAAAAAGAGCCTGTAATGAAGAACAAAAAGCGTTCTCATATTGTTCATTTGTAGATGTATGAAAAATAACCGAGCTTTGGTCAGTCACATGCAACCTCATATATGATGTTGCGCTTTTACCGAATTACTAAGAATTCATTGGTTTCTGATTATAATATGCACTTTCCTACTGAACTTTTGTAAATATCGCCACTATTGTTTCAATACTGCATACATGTTTGTGTGTCCATCATTACATTGCATAGATGAAATTCAGTTTATTTCAAACTCAATATTTTGAATGCACTAACCCCGTCGTTGTATAAACTGCATTCATTTCAGTGCAGGCATGACTTCCCACTATGATATGTACAAAAGTTCAAGGGAGCACTAAGCCAACTATTTGACAGCGAGGAATAATGTTACCCTGCACCAACGGACCCTACTGTCGAGGAGGTACATATTCTTATGGACTATTTTCATGCTTCATTGGTTCAGAAGTCAACCATGTTTACTTTTTATGGCTGATGTTTCGGTTGTGTTATATTGGTGTGATCCATTTATTTTTATCTAATATAAGGAGGAGCAAAAGAAGTTCCTGCAGTTTGTTTGCATATTTATATTTTTACTAGGCTTCAGTGATTACTAAAAATGAGTCATCGACCGTGTTGTCGGGCACTGCACCACAAGTCATGTTAGTTATATGTGGTCTTGTAATATTTATTAAATGTTCTCTTTACCCTTTTTATTTTCTCGAAAGCATGAACTTGAACATAAAATTTGATGTTCCACATTGTCTGCAATATTCAGTGTTCTTTCTAATTACTGGAACGAAATGAAGTGGTGTGGCTAAAACTCACCCTCTTCTTGGTTATAGAATAGCAGTAAATTCAAGTAAAAATGTTATAGTTCAGCCTATTGATATGATGTTAGTTAGGTGATGCTTCCTTTTTTCATTTTATCCAGTTGACATAGTGAGCATCTGCCAATTTCGTCTTCGTCTCTTCATATTGGCTGTTGTTGTGTGTTACTCCAACTTGATCACATCTTACAATTTATTCTTCGTCTCTTCGTGTTGCTTGTTGCTATGTGTTAGTCCACTTGATTGCATCTGCCAATTTCGTTTTCGTCTCTTCATGTTGGTTGTTGTTGTGTGTTAGTCCACTTGATCGCATCTGCCAATTTCGTCTTCGTCCCTTCATGTTGGTTGCTGCTGTGTGTTAGTCCACTTGACCTGTCAGTTAGTTGTCTACTAACCATGTCTTGGTTCCTAAAAATAAAAGTTTTTTCTCATTTCTGTGATTTTCATTCAAAGGTTCAGATACTCGATTATGCTTTCGATTTCTTCTCTGATTCATATATTTCAGTGAAAATATTTTAGTGTTCTCTTTTCCAGTGACTTCTTATATATTGTGTGTTTTCAGTTACCTTGCATTTGTTGGCCCTCTCATTAGTGCATTCTTCCATGGTTTATGCCGTGGTGTTTTCAGTTACTTCACATTGAGCATGATTTATGATATGCTTCATTTATGTTAGGTTCATACTTGCTTAGTTGATATCTCAGTGGCAATTGGCTTCATAACGATGCTTGCTTAGTTTATTTGCACTGGCAATAGGATTCAGAACGAACTAGATTTTGCAGTTGCATGAGTTAAGTATTTTTTCTTAGTTTCTGTTGGCATCATGTAGTCGTACCTGACGTTGTTGTCACACTACTAAAGTATATTATATATTTGTTGGCATCATCTACTTACATCTTGCTTCAGCCATGAAGTTGCTGCTAAAGCATATTATATTTTATTGTACAATGAAATTAGAAAATTTGTTTTTTTTGCTTGTTAAATGAAATCTTATTCCTTGATTTTTGTGTTTAACCCATCATGTCACTATCCACTGATGCGGGAGAGCTTGTGCCCGAGCTCTTCAAGTTGTTCCTTGCCTCTGCGGTCTTGCTGTGAGCACTCTTCAGGTTCTTACCGTTTATGCTACTGAGCTTTGTCCACGTTCTATATATCAAAGTGAAGGAAGTAACCTAAGCTTCTCATGTACTCCCAATTGTTTAGTGGACAAGAACTACTGGAGTATATATATGTAGACCTTAAACGTGGAGAAGCAATGTGTTTTTCTCTGAACTTATACCGCTACTTCACTATGTGTAATATATTTGTCTGCATTTTATAGGTCTGCTTGTTTTTGGACGATTTATCATCGATCCTTATAGATGCATAATAGTATTTTCCCAATTGTTTACCAATGCGAAAGATTGTACATAAGCATGTGGTACATTTCGTAATTTCGTGTGTTTTGTCATATTTTCATTCTATTGGCTTTGTTTTGTAAAACCTAAAAAAACTTATTACCACACCTGATTTTCTTTTTTATCATACAAACTATAAATCAACGCGAATTTTACGGGATCGTGCGCCCAGGTGCACATCTAAATCTAGTCTATACAAACTTTGACTAACGCCGTTGGTGAGATACGTACTATGGTACAACCAGAACAACCACCACATGATGATGATGGCACTGTGCAAGGTGACAATGCAGAAGCTGCTAATGCTCAAGGACGTGGTATGGGCCGTGGTCTTGGCCGTGGCGTTGGTGATGGTCTCCTTGGTCGTGGTTTTGTCCCCGTCGGAGTCCAACGTATTCTTCCACCACAACAAGAAGATGGTTTGGGTAAGCCCAAGTTCTCAATTCCCAGATTTGAAGGAGGTACTGATGTTGAAGAATATCTCACATGGGAGCTGAAGATTGAGAGATTATGGCATTTACATGAATATACTGAAGATAGGAAGATCAAGCTGGCTTCCTATAAATTCGATGGTTATGCATTGCGTTGGTGGGATGGACTTGTTCGCGCTCGAGAAGAAGATGGTGAGCTGCCTATTATCACATGGCGTGCTATGAAGGCGGCAATGAGAGCTCGTTTTGTTCCTACCAATTACTTGCGTTCAATATTTGACAAGTTGACCCAATTGAAGCAAGGTGTTATGACAGTTGATGCTTACTACATGGAGATGGAGATGGTTATGCAGTGTGCCCGTGTCCGTGAGTCTCTTGAGATGACACTACATCGTTTTCTGAATGGTCTCAAGTTTAACATCAAAGGCATTGTGCGTCATCACAACTACGCTACTATGAATGAGCTACTACATCATGCAAGAGAAGCTGAGTCACAGTTGGCTGAAGAACTACAAATGAAGGGTCGTGCTACGGGAGCCGGGCGATACACGCCTAGGGCGCCCCCTTCTACGGCGCCATCATCGCACCCCGCGGATGTTTCTACTTCGCGTAGCAAGCCGGTCTCCAATGTGTCCAGCACAAAGAAGCCCGTTCCTGCAGCAAGTGGAACTAGTTCTTGTTGGAGATATGCCCAAGAGGCAATAATAAATGGTTATTATATATCTTTGTGTTTATGATAATGTTTACATACCATGCTATAATTGTATTAACCGAAACATTGATACATGTGTGTTATGTGAACAACAAGGAGTCCCTAGTAAGCCTCTTGTATACTAGCTTGTTGATTAATAGATGATCATGGTTTCGTGATCATGAACATTGGGTGTTATTAATAACAAGGTTATGTCATTATATGAATGATGTAATGGACACACCCAATTAAGCGTAGCATAAGATCACGTCATTAAGTTATTTGCTATAAGCTTTCGATACATAGTTACCTAGTCCTTATGACCATGAGATCATGTAAATCACTTATACCGGAAAGGTACTTTGATTACATCAAACGCCACTGCGTAAATGGGTGGTTATAAAGGTGGGATTAAGTATCCGGAAAGTATGAGTTGAGGCATATGGACCGACAGTGGGATTTGTCCATCCAGATGACGGATAGATATACTCTGGGCCCTCTCGGTGGAATGTCGTCTAATGTCTTGCAAGCATATGAATAAGTTTATAAGAGACCACATACCACGGTACGAGTAAAGAGTACTTGTCAGGAGACGAGGTTGAACAAGGTATAGAGTGATACCGATGATCAAACCTCGGACAAGTAAAATATCGCGTGACAAAGGGAATTGGTATCGTATGTGAATGGTTCATTCGATCACTAAGTCATCGTTGAATATGTGGGAGCCATTATGGATCTCCGGATCCCACTATTTATTATTGGTCGGAGATAAGTCTCAACCATGTCTACATAGTTCACGAACCGTAGGGTGACACACTTAAGGTTTGATGTCGTTTAAGTAGATATGGAATATGGAATGGAGTTCGAAGTTTTGTTCGGAGTCTCGGATGGGATCCAGGACATCACGAGGAGTTCCGGAATGGTCCGGAGAATAAGATTCATATATAGGAAGTCATTTTCTAGATTTGAAAATGATCCGGTATTTTCTCTGGAAGGTTCTAGAAGAGTCCGAAAGAAATAAGGATGGAAGGTGGAGTCCCAGAGGGACTCCACCCACCTTGGCCGGCCAGCCTAAGGGAGGAGGAGTCCCAAGTGGACTCCCCACCATGGTGGCCGGCCACCCCACCAAGGAAAGGGGGAAGTCCCACTCCCCCTAGGTTTGGTCACATGGAAGGTTTTTGTTGGGGTCTTATTCGGACACTTTGACCTAAACCTTGGGGCTTCCACCTATATAAAGAGGGGAGGAGAGGGGCTGGCCGGCCACCACAACACCACCATGGCCGCACCCCTCAAGGCTGCCCTAGCCGGCGCCCCCTCTCCCAAACCCTAGCGGTTCCCTCCTACCTCTCTCTCCCACATAGCTTAGGCGAAGCTCTGTCAGAGATCTCCACCACCACCGCCACCACGCCGTCGTGCTGCCGGGATTCCGAAGGAGGATCTACTACTTCCGCTGCCCGCTGGAACGGGGAGAAGGACGTCGTCTTCATCAACACCGAACGTGTGACCGAGTACGGAGGTGCTGCCCGATCGTGGCACCGTGATCAAGATCTTCTACGCGCTTTTGCAAGCGGCAAGTGATCGTCTACCGCAGCAATAAGAGCCTACTCTTATAGGCTTTGGAAATCTTCAAGGGTTAGTCTCGTTCATCCCCTCGTTGCTCCCATCTTCTAGATTGCATCTTGGCTTGGATTGCGTTCTCGCGGTAGGAAAATTTTTGTTTTCTATGCAACGAATCCCTACAGTGGTATCAGAGCCGTGTCTATGCATAGATGGTTGCACGAGTAGAACACAATGGTTTTGTGGGCGTTGATGCTCTTGTTGTCTTTAGTTTGAGTACTTTGCATCTTTGTGGCATAGTGGGATGAAGCGGCCCGGACTAACTTTACATGACCGCGTTCATGAGACTTGTTCCTCGTTCGACATGCAACTTGTATTGCATAAGAGGCTTTGTGGGTGTCTGTCTCCCCTACTATAGTGAAGATTCAATTTACTCTTCTATTGACAACACTAGTATCACCGTTGCGGTTCATGTTCGTAGGTAGATTAGATCTCTCTCGAAAACCCTAAACCACGTAAAATATGCAAACCAAATTAGAGACGTCTAACTTGTTTTTGCAGGGTTTGGTGATATGATATGGCCATAATGTGATGATGAATATGTATGAGATGATCATTATTGTATTGTGGCAACCGGCAGGAGCCTTATGGTTGTCTTTAATTTTCATGTTGAGTAGTATTTCAAAGTAGTTGTAATAGTTGCTACATGAGGTGAACAACCATGAAGACGGCGCCATGGACCTTGACGCTACGCCGACGATGATGGAGATCATGCCCGTTGATGATGGAGATCATGTCCGTGCTTTGGAGATGAAGATCAAAGGCGCAAAGACAAAAGGGCCATATCATATCACATGTGAATTGCATGTGATGTTAATCCTTTATGCATCTTATTTTGCTTAGATCGCGACGGTAGCATTATAAGATGATCCCTCACATTAATATCAAGATAATAAAGTGTTCTCCCCTCGTATGCACTGTTGTACAGTTCATCGTTTCGAAGCATCTCGTGATGATCGGATGTGATAGACTCAACGTTCACATACAACGGGTGTAAGCCATGTTGCACACGTGGAATACTTGGGTTTGCTTGACGAGCCTAGCATGTACAGTCATGGCCTCGGGACAACGGAAACCGAAAGGTTGAACACGAGTCATATGGATGATATGATCAACATGTTGTTGTTCAAATTATGACATTACTCCATGTACGATGGATAAGTTATTATAAATTTTAACGGTGAAACACACATACATAACACTGACGCTAAAATGCCGTAAGGCAAATGATTTAAATTCCACTTATTTTGTGGAACCGCCATTTAGGTCATGTTGGAAAGGAACGCATGAACAAACTCCATGCAAATGGATTATTGGAGTCATTTGATTTATGAATCATTTGGCGCTTGCAAATCTCTTCTAAAAGGAATGACTGAAATACCGTTCATAGGCCAAGTTTTGAACGGGCAAGCGCTACTCGACAAAGGTTATATCCGCATAAGCCTTAGTCCTTGTGTTGTTCCTGTTATTCTTGTTCCTAAGAAAGATGGTGCATGGCGTATGTGCGTAGATTGTAGAGCGATAAACAAAATTACTATTCGATATCGTCATCCTATTCCCCGTTTAGAGGATATGTTAGATGAATTGAGTGGTGCTGCTTTGTTCTCTAAAATTGGTTTGCGTAGTGGTTATCATCAAATTAGGATGAAATAAGGGGATGAGTGGAAAACAACCTTTAAAATAAAATTTGGTTTATATGAGTGGTTAGTAATGCCTTTTGGTTTAACTAATGCACCTAGCACTTTCATGAGACTGATGAACCATGTTTTGCGAGATTTTATTGGCAAGTTTGTGGTTTTGTATTTTGATGACATATTAATCTACAGCCGCAATGAATCTGATCATATTATACATATTCGACATGTTTTGCAAGTGTTGCGTACTAATCAACTTTATGGTAATCTTGAGAAGTGCATATTTTGCAAATATAAGGTCATATTTCTGGGTTACGTTGTCTCTAAGCATGGAGTAGAAGTAGATGTGTCTAAAATTGAAGCTATTCCAAATTGGCCTACTCCCATGAATGTGAGTCAAGTAAGAAGTTTTCATGGTCTAGCTGGGTTTTATCGATGTTTTGTGCCCAATTTTAGTACTATTGCTGCACCTTTGAATGAATTGACTAAAAATGGTGTTGCATTTGAGTGGGGCATCGCCCAAGATCATGCTTTTGATGAACTGAAAAGATTGTTAACTTCTGCACCGTTGCTTGCACTTCCTGATTTCAATAAGCAATTTGAAATTGAATGTGATGCTAGTGGTATTGGAATTGGTGGTGTGTTGATGCAAGAGGGTCGCCCAATTGCATTTTTTTGAGAAAATTTCTGGTGCTAAGTTGGACTATCCTATCTATGATAAAGAATTGTATGCTTTAATTAGAGTTCTTGAGGTTTGGCAACATTACTTGTGGCCAAAAGAATTTATCATACATTCTGATCATGAAGATTTGAAATATCTGAAAGCCCAATCTACTTTGTATAGGCGTCTTGCTAAGTGGGTTGAGTTCATTGAGTCTTTTCCGTACATTATTAAAAATAAGAAGGGAAAATATAATATTGTTGCTGATGCTCTATCTAGGAAAACTATGCTATTAACTCATCTTGATGTTAAAATTCCTGGATTAGCGGTGTTATGTGATTTGTATGCAACTGATCATGATTTTGCTAAACCATATCGCTCGTGTGCTATTGGTAAAGCATGGGAAAAATATCACATACATGATGGATTCTTGTTTAGAGCTAACAAACTATGTGTTCCAGAATCGTCTGTGCGTTTTCTCTTATTGCAGGAATCCCATGCTGGAGGATTGATGGGTCACTTTGGGCGTGAGAAGACGCTACTCATGCTAGTTGACCATTTTTATTGGCCAAAGATGAGGCGGGCTGTGGAAAAGGAGATTGTTCGACTACATGGAGTGTCGAAGACTATTGTTTCTGATCGTGATGTGAAGTTCATGAGCTACTTCTGGAAGACACTTTGGGGAAAGCTGGGGACAAAGCTACTTTTCAGCACTACTTGTCATCCCCAAACTGATGGTCAAACTGAGGTGGTGAATCGAACCTTGTCTCTTGGGCCTTCTGAAAGAACATCTCTCACAATTGTTTTGTGTGTTTGATGTCAATATATGTGATACACTAATGTTCGATGAAGTGGTGCAGGGTGTATCTAGGTACATGAATATAAGTGACTTGTGTGGAAAAACGAGTCAAAAGATAGCTGGAAAAGATTCACCTGGCCGGATAATCCTGGCCGGATATTTGCAAAATACCCGGCCCCCATTTTTTGGCTAAGGACTCGTGGCAATGTGGCTCAGTACTACCCTGGACAGGGGCCGGATTTTTGGTCGGATATTTGTCCGGATTTTCCCCAAGGCCGGATAATCCGGGCCGGATATTTTCGAAATACCCCCCCCCCCCCCCCCAAATTGGCTAAGGACCAGAGGCGATGCGGCTCAGTAAGGCTCTGGACATGGGCCGGACATTTGGCTAGACATTTGGCCGGATTTTCCCAGGGCCGGATTTTGGTGGGGGGCGGTGACAAGGGATTAACTTATCAATGCCTACTGGTTGTAGACTAGGGTTTAGTTAGAAGTAGAGGGCAAGTAGATCTCGAAGGTTTCAGCCGAAAAGTACTCGACGATATGAAAACTAGGGTTTGTGAGACAATGATTCGATGATTTCTTTGTCCCTCGACTCCCCCTTATATAGGAGGTGGAGCCGAGGGATTCGTAATGTACAAGTTACAGAGTCCGGGAGGGTTTCCAACTCATCCCGCAAGATTACAAATATTATCTTCTAATACAACTCTAGCTTTCCTTAATAACAATTTGGGCTTCCGATCCTTCTTATTCTTCGAGTCGTGGGCCTTCAGTAAACCCCGGGTACTATCTTCGGCAGGCCCATTGGGGATGCCTATGTCAGTAGCCCCCGAGATTTTGCTTGAATCGTAGAGTCAGGGAAAATCTCCACTGTTATATTTACTCGATAGCTTTGAACTTCTCCATATTTCTTTGCATATGAATTTCTATATTGTACAGGGATAATGGTAGTTGGGGCTAGTTCATCTGACGGACCAGGTACTAGTTAACTGCTCTAGTGGCAATCCGCAAAAACCTACTTCAAGATCACGTCCCTGGACATGATCTCGGGATACTGGTGTAAACTTCGACAGGTACCGCTTAAGGTCTTACCATTCTGTCGAGTCCCAGTCATATTTATCGGGTACCTAACGCGTCCGTTAGGATTTTTCTTCGTATCTGTTGATACGGATAAAAGTAGCAAACCGACGTCAGAGACGACACCACGCCACACAGAACGGATCTAGGGTCTTACCTTCGTAAAGTTTTGCGGCATTCAGAAATTGTTCGCAACTTTGTCGTTCTGAGAATATATTGTCGAGTGCTTATTCGGCTGTTGGAATAGCACATTTTATTGAGTCAACGGATGACTTATATTGCTCTCCCGATGGGAGTATATGTAGAGTTACTTATAACTCGAAATATACTCTCTTGTTCTTCTATCTTTCTTTTTTATAATTTCATCGGGTACGCGAATAGCGTTCCCGATGGGAGTAGCCCCTGAGGCTACAGCCAAGGACTTGTGCTTGGGTGTAGGCTCCACGCCTTATGTCGCTATATTTTTTCTCTCGAAAAATTTCTCGGGTGCGCGAACAGCGCTCCCGATGGGAGTAGCCCCCGAGGCTATGAGCAAATATTTGTATTTGATCATAGGCTCACGCCGTTTCTATTTTATCTTTTCTCGAATTTTTTCATTTTTCCAAAGTAGCCCCCGAGCATTTGATAAAAAACTTGTATTTGATCAAAGGCTCTCGAAATAATCAATATTCTTCTACTGTCGTCCTTTTCATGAAGTTGCATAGTCGAGTTTTTCCTTTATCCAAATGACATCATTGCTGATGATAGCCACGACCAATTTTCTCTCTCTCTATCTTGTGGGCCTAGAAACTTCATCAGTTTGACACGTCGTGCAAGTGGGGGACACACGTTCTCCACTTTTCCTGGCGCACGCACTGTAACGCTTGTATGCCGAAATTACTTTTTTACCCCTGCTCCACGTGTGCACCATCTGCCTCACACTTTTTCCATCCAATGGTGCGCCGATTCGCCGCACCTCTATTTAAGGTCTTCATCTTCTTCCTTCCGCACTTTCGCTCGCGCCGCTCCTCTGCTCTCCTCTGCGAAAATCTCCTCTTGCGCCCCATAGCTCCTTGAGCTCAACCGCTCTCACGCTGTACTCCTGCGCCATTGTTGATGCCACTGCGCAGATTGACCAGACACAACACTCCTGAGTCGAAGATGGCTTCCGCAGATCTGGGGAGCGCTGAGTGGGAGAGATCCAAAATCTGTGCCCAAAATATTAACCTGCTGAAGAAACTGGGGATCAGCAAGAAGCCAGACACGCTACGCTTCCCCAGCGAAGAGAGCTACCCAACCCCTCCAATGGAGTATCGGGTTAGTTTTGTTGATCATCTCATCCGTGGCCTCTCTGCCCCCATTCACAATTTTCTTCGGGGGTTGCTTTACGTTTACGGATTGCAACTTCATCATCTCACTCCCAACTCTATCCTCCATATTTCCATCTTCATTACTCTTTGCGAATCCTTCCTCGGCGTCCAGCCTAACTGGGCGTTATGGAAACGCATCTTTTTGTGTCGCCGTAATGGATCTGCCAATGTCGCATATAACATAGGCGGTGTTGTTATCTGCGTTCGCCCTGATGTCGAATACTTCGATGTCAAATTCCCTGACTCAGTTCAAGGGTGGCGCAAAAACTGGCTGTATATCCACGAGGAGAATCATGGGTCTGTCGAAGACAACATTCCTCCTTTTGATGGTGCCGAGAAAATCTATCACCGTCGGTCCTGGGATGCAGAGGCTACCGACGAAGAAAAAACGGCGACGGAGGCACTGATGACTCGCATCCACGAGCTTCAAAGTACCCGCGGTCAAGAACTGTCGGGTATCCAAATCACGGCATATTTCCTTAGGATCAGAGTGCAGCCTCTGCAAGCTCGCAAAAATCCCCTCTGGAAGTATGCTGGCGACAAGGATGTGGATCGCCTGTTGGTGGATTTGCCGGTCAAGGACGTAGAAAAACTTGTCCAAAAAATCTCCTCCCTCAACAAGAAAGATTCTATCCACTCTTCTTGTCGCGTAAAACCATATAGCGCCACCAATGCGCTCCCCAAGGTAACCTTTGTCTAGACTATTTTTTGACTTGCTCATTTTTGTTTGACATCCTTTGCATAACTCTTTTGTCGACATCCCCCCTTTTTTTATAGAACCATCTAGATCTTGTTTCTCTTCCTCCCCTTCCTGAAGGTGGAGAAGTCGAAGAACGAGCCGTTGTCACCGACGACAACCAGGGTGCTTCTCGCCCTGAGAGTGAAGCCGCGGGTTCTCGAAAATCTGCGGTATCCTCTGAAAAGGATATTGGATCCGAGGCTACCGGATCGGCACACTCTCCTCCTCCCGCTGTTTCCCCAACGAACAAGAGGAAAAGGGATGAGGTTGTCGACTCTGGCCCCTCCAAGACCAACACTCCTGCTGCCGTCATCAGCTCGTAAGTTCCTATCGTTGTTTTATTGCTCACCATTGATTACTTTGACTATATTGATTAATGTCCTGCCGCCTTTTTTGCAGTGATGACGAGGATGAAATTCAACCTGTTGACGCGACTGCTCGAACGAGTACGTCTCGGACCTTAGTTATTTCTGAAGCTCATCCTGATGGGGATGAATCTTCGCCTCCTCCTCAAGATGCAAAGCATCCAACACCAGTCGCAATCCCCCGAGCTTCTTCACCGAAGAGGGCTAGGACAGAACTATCCACGGACCCTGTCCTGGTGGCCAATACGTCCGCGACTCCTTCACTGGATGACGTAAGTATTTCTCTTCTTCCTTTTCGGCTCGACGTTTGTCAATATTTGCCTCTTCCCTCTGTTTTATTTTAATTGCTGTCGAATTTTCACCTTCTATATTGATTTCTTTTTTCCTTTGGTTTGCTCTCCAGCCTGTGATGCTGTCATTTATTCGCCTCGGTACCCAATTCATCGGGTACCGTGATCATGCGAATAAACTGGAAGGTACTGTTTTTCCCTTGCCCTCTTTGCTACATACTCCTTTAGTATGTTTGTCGTGACGTTTTACCGTTGTTTGTTTTCTCCAGAAAATCTTGCCGAAGCCAACAAACGTGCTGACGCTCTTGCAATTAAATTAGAGCAAAGCAAATCAGCTCGTAAGAAGGCTGAAGCAGATGCTGCCTCTGTCGAAGACCTCCGAAAAAGGCTTCATCAGGCGGAAACTTCTTTGAGCGAGCATATAACCGAACAATCTGCTCGTGAAGAAGCGATTACTAAGCGCTTGGAATCGCAAAGCCGTCGCTTTGTTAGTAAGTGCCCGAGCTATTTTGCATTCCTTGGACTTGCTTTTCTTTACTCATTTGTTGATCAATAAATTTTTGCCTCAACAGGGAAAACGTCTCAAGAATATGAACTTGAAGATCCCGACAATGATCCCCTTCTTGACGCACTTTCTTTCCCTGAGTTTCACGGAGATGAAGCACGCGAAGGCCTTGCTGAGGCTAGGGAAGGATTGTCGCGGCTCTACCCTTACTTCTTCCCGAAGAAAAAGGAACCCGCAACTTTTCTTGCTCTTGCCAAGTGCTTCAATCCCCCAGAAGATCTTGGACTTAAACTTCGCCAAGAAAATATGAAGGTTGCCATTGAAAGCACTATTGCCCTGGTTGTCGACAAAGAAAACGTCGACTGGACCAAAGTTGGCGACACACAGGAGATGGAGACCACGAAGTGGCAATCGCTGATCAGGGCTGCAAAGCCTAACTCAAAGAAGATCCTCGCCTATCTTGGATGCAAGCCGACTCCTGCTCCTAGCTCGTCGAAGCCGGAGGTCTAGTAGAATGCCCTATCTTCTTCTTTTTTATTTTTATTTTTATTTTTACTGTCTCCTTTGATGTTGTCGTCACAATAGCCTTGGCGAGAACTGTCGTAGTAGTTCTTTTGAAGACTCCTTCTGTAATAGCTGTGTAAATTTTCCGAAGATCAATGGAATTCTGTTTTGCGTGATCATTGATACTGAAATTTTCTTTTCCAGTTTATATTTGATAACTACTCCGCAAATCCTCATCCTGCCGATACTTTTCCTGCTTCCTCCGTCTCGAAGAAAACACTTGTCGATGATAACCTTATCGAAGGTTCTTCGAGTAAACACTTCTCGCAAGATTTGCAAGAACTTCGCCAACAACTTCAATCCATGAAAAAGCAAACTCTTGCGATGATGGAGCAATCCCGCAAAGCATCCGAAAGAGAGAAAATTGCCCTTCAACAAGCTCGAGAAGCCATAACTGCCAAGGAAGCTGCTGTTTCTGAAGCTGAAAAAGCAACCACTCGAGAGAATAGTATGCTCGAGCTAATGAATGAAGCTAGTGTGGATATGTCAGGTACGCTTTTTCAACCCAGAACTTCTTCTATATTTTTGTTGTATCCCCTTTTTTTTGAATTTCTCGTTCTGTCGCTCAATAGGTTCTTTTCTCGATGCTGCTGCTGAAGATGAAAGGGTGAATGTAAGGAAGAATCTCCTCGTTAACCTTTCTCTTAACCACGGCTGTCTGTTCTGGGCCACTCCAGACGGACCCGGCAGATTGTCAGGTTTCAAGACCGCGCCTGTCAGGTTCGCAAATTCCTTAATTTTTGCACTAGAACCTTGTCCCTTGTTTACAAGACTATGTTCCCTCGAGATGAAGCTCCCGATACTCTTCTTGGCTTGATGGAAAAGTTTCGAGATGCCCCTCGTATTCATAACTTTGTACGAGCTCAGTTGACTGCTGGAGCAAGATTCGCCATGATCATGATACAAATCAGCCATCCAAAATTCGATCTGACAAAGATTGTCTCCAAGTGCTTGGCCAAGAAATCGAAGCGAAAAAGTAACATCGACGAAATCAATGATGTTGTGAATCCTGTAGCCAAAGAGATGATGGATGAACTTCTTCGGATGGATTCTGAATTCTTTGTCAAGGGGAGCTATGCTGATCATAAGACGACTGCTGCAAATAACAAAGGTCTATCCATAGATAGTATATTAGGCATTGACTAAATTGTACTATATTGCAAAAAATTATGTCTATATTTTTCGTCGAATTCTTTGTATTGATGAAGTTGTCTATATTGTGAAGTGTAATCTATATTGCGAAGCCCCCGAGCCTTTGGTTGGAACTTATACTATTTTTTTCGTCTCGAAGATTTTACTGTTTTGCGGGAGTATATGTATTTTGCTGTCGTGGGTTATGAGCCACCGAGCCTGTCGAAGAAGAAGATGTATGTCATCACTATCTTTTACTATATTGCAGCACCGCGAGCCCGCCTCATTAAAATCCTTTTCAGCCCCACTCGGTGCCCTGAAAAGGAAAAGAGTGCGTCTAAAAACTCGCGGGCGTTTCAGTACATTGTATTTTTACAAAGGAGGACTATATTTCGACTCTAAGCGTAGAATCACCTGAGTTGCGCCACGTTCCAGGGATTTTTCTCTGGAACCCCTGTCTTCTTGTCCTTGATCCTGTATGCTCCTCCTTCGATTACTTCTGTGACGATATAAGGGCCCATCCATGGCGACTCTAGTTTTTCAGTACTTTGCTGATTGAGCCGTAGGACTAAATCTCCGACTTGAAAAGATCTTGGCCGTAATCGTCGACTGTGGTAGTTTTTCAGGTCTTGCTGGTACTTGGTGACCCGTGAGAGTACTTCATCTCGAGCTTCGTCGAGTGCATCTACATCGTCCTCCAAAGCTCTTCTTGAAGTTTCTTCATCATACTCTGTGACTCTTGGGGAGTCATGCTCTATTTCAATCGGTAGTACTGCCTCAGCTCCATGGACTAAGAAGAACGGAGTTTCTTGTGTCGCCGTGTTTGGTGTTGTTCGAATACTCCACAAGACACTTGGCAATTCTTCTGGCCAGGTATGTCGAGCCTTTTCAAGCGGCCCTAGCAGGCGCTTTTTAATACCATTGCAGATGATACCATTGGCTTTCTCGACTTGACCATTGGTTTACGGGTGCCCAACTGACGCGGAGTGCAATTTGATGCCTACTTCTGTAGGGATACGTTGCATAGAAAACAAAAAAAATTCCTACCGCGAACACGCAATCCAAGCCAAGATGCAATCTAGAAGACGGTAGCAACGAGGGGATTATCGAGTCTCACCCTTGAAGAGATTCCAAAGCCTACAAGATGAGGCTCTTGTTGCTGCGGTAGAAGTTCACTTGCCGCTTGCAAAAGCGCGTAGAAGATCTTGATCACGGCGCCACGAACGGGCAGCACCTCCATACTCGGTCACACGTTCGGTTGTTGATGAAGACGACGTCCACCTCCCCGTTCCAGCGGGCAGCGGAAGTAGTAGCTCCTCTTGAATCCGACAGCACGACGGCGTGGTGTCGGTGGTGGTGGAGAATCCCGGCGGAGCTTCGCTAAGCGTGCGGGGAAGAAGTGGAGGAGAGAGGGCCGCTAGGGTTTGGGAGAGGGGGGCGCCGGCCACTAGGGGGTGCGGCCACCTTGTGGTCTTGGGGTGGCCGGCCCCCTCCCCTTGGCCCTCATTATATAGGTGGAACACCCAAGAGTTGGTCTACAAGTCTTCGAATAAGACCCCAAACCAAAACCTTCCATATCACATGAAACCTACCCAAGCTAGGACTCCCACTAGAGGTGGGATTCCCACCCTTCCTTGGGAGGGGGTGGCCGGCCCCCTTAGGGGAGTCCACTTGGGACTCCTCCCCCTTTAGGGTTGGCCGGCCATGGTGGTGGAGTCCCTTTGGGAATCCGCCTTCCAAAGTGGTTTCTTCCGGACTTTTCTAGAACCTTCTAGAACCTTCCATAGAACCTTCCGGATCATTTTAAATCTTATAAAATGAATTCCTATATATGAATCTTATTCTCCGGACCATTCCGGAACTCCTCCTGATGTCCGGGATCTCATCCGGGACTCCGAACAAATATTCGAACTCCATTCCATATTCAAGTTCTACCATTTCAACATCCAACTTTAAGTGTGTCACCCTACGGTTCGCGAACTATGCGGACATGGTTGAGTACTCACTCCGACCAATAACCAATAGCGGGATTTGGAGATCCATAATGGCTCCCACATATTCAACGATGACTTTAGTGATCGAATGAACCATTCACATACGATACCAATTCCCTTTGTCACGCGATATTTTACTTGTCCGAGGTTTGATCATCGGTATCACTCTATACCTTGTTCAACCTCGTCTCCTGACAAGTACTCTTTACTCGTACCGTGGTATGTGGTCTCTTATGAACTTATTCATATGCTTGCAAGACACTAGACGACATTCCACCGAGAGGGCCCAGAGTATATCTATCCGTCATCGGGATGGACAAATCCCACTGTTGATCCATATGCCTCAACTCATACTTTCCGGATACTTAATCCCACCTTTATAACCACCCATTTACGCAGTGGCGTTTGATGTAATCAAAGTACCTTTCCGGTATAAGTGATTTATATGATCTCATGGTCATAAGGACTAGGTAACTATGTATCGAAAGCTTATAGCAAATAACTTAATGACGTGATCTTATGCTACGCTTAAATGGGTGTGTCCATTACATCATTCATACAATGATATAACCTTGTTATTAATAACATCCAATGTTCATGATTATGAAACTAATCATCCATTAATCAACAAGCTAGTTAAGAGGCATACTAGGGACTCTTTGTTGTTTACATATCACACATGTATCAATGTTTCGATTAATACAATTATAGCATGGTATATAAACATTTATCATAAACATAAAGATATATAATAACCACTTTTATTATTGCCTCTTGGGCATATCTCCTTCAACTTCTGCACAGTACGCCTTGAATTCCTTGGATGTGAAGTTGCTACCATTGTCTATGACGATGCTGTGAGGTACTCCAAATCGAAAAACGATGCTCTTCACGAATTTTATTGCTGACGCTGCATCTGGTGAATTTATCGGCTTTGCTTCTATCCACTTGGTGAATTTATCGACAGCAACCAGCATGTACTCGTATCCTCCTGGCGAGGCCTTGTGTAATTTTCCCACCACATCGAGACCCCATTGGGCAAAGGGCCAAGACAATGGTATTGACATCAGTTCTGCTGCTGGAGAGTGGGGTTTTGCGACGAATCTTTGGCACGTGTCCCAGGTTCGTACTATCTCTTTTGCATCCTCGATTGCTGTCAGCCAGTAAAATCCAGCCCGAAAAACCTTGGCCGCAATAGCTCGACTGCTCGCGTGGTGACCACATATTCCCTCGTGTACATCCTTTAAGATTATCCTTCCTTCTTCGGGTATAACGCACCTTTGTAGCACGCCCGAAATACTGCGTTTGTATAACTCCCCTTTGACCACTGTAAAGGCTTTGGATCGTTGAATAACTCGCCTTGCTTCAACTGGATCGTCGGGTAGTTCTTTCCTTAAGATATACGATATGTACGCTTGCATCCATGGGACTTCCACCATCATCACCAGCTCCTGGTCCTCTTCTTCTTCTGGTGCTTCTTTGAGAGTCGTCGAAGTTTTTTCCTCCTTCTCCTTCTTCTGCACCTTCCTTGGTTTGGTGGATCTCTCGGTTATCTCTTCCCAAAACACACCTGGCGGAATTGCAAGGCATTGCAACCCGATGTTTGCAAGAATATCGGCTTCATCATTGCTCAGCCTGCTAATGTGATTTACTTCGCATCCATCAAATAACTTCTCGAGCTCGTTGTACACTTCCTTGTATGCCACCATGCTGTCATTGACTGCATCACATTGGTTCATGACTTGCTGAGCCACCAATTGCGAGTTGCCAAAGATTTTTAATCGGGTTGCACCACAAGCTTTCGCCATCTTCATCCCGTGTATAAGAGCTTCATATTCTGCTTCATTGTTAGATGCGTTTGGGAACGTCATCCGTAGGACATACTTTAGTTTGTTGCCTTCAGGTGATATAAGTATCACGCCTGCACCATCTCCTTCTACCCTTTTGGACCCGTCAAAATTCATGGTCCAAGTTCTCGATAAATCTGGAGGTCCTGTGTTTTGCAGCTCCATCCACTCTGCGATGAAATCTGGCAGAATTTGCGACTTGATTGCCTTTCTTTTTTCATACGTGATGTCCCGAGGGGACAGTTCTATTCCCCAAAGAGAGACACGCCCTGTAGCTTCTGGATTGTTCAGTATATTTGATAGAGGTGCTTCATTGACCACTATTATCGGGTGTGCCGAAAAATAGTGGCGCAATTTTCTTGCTGTCGTGAACACTCCATATGCTAACTTCTGGTGATGCGGGTACCGCTGTTTGGAAGGCGATAAAACTTCACTGATGAAATATACCGGCCTTTGTACTCCATGGAGTTTTCCTTCTTCTTCTCTTTCGACGACTAGCGCCGTGCTGACCACCTGAGGCGTAGCTGCAATGTATAACAGGAGAGGTTCCTTCTCTTTCGGCGCCACCAAGATTGGTGGTGTCGAAATTGTGCGCTTTAAATCCTCGAAGGCTCTATCTGCCTCTTCGTTCCACTGGAATTTCTCTCCTTGCTTGATTAAAGCGTAGAACGGTAACGCCTTTTCTCCTAGTCTGGCGACAAATCTGCTCAAAGCTGCGACTCGCCCAGTTAACTGCTGTATTTCTTTCAACTTTGTTGGCTTCCTCATTGTTACGATAGCTTGGATTTTTTCGGGATTTGCTTCAATCCCTCTTGCTGAAACTAGAAGCCCAAGAAGTTCTCCTGCAGGGACACCAAAGGAACACTTCGTCGGGTTCAACTTGAGGCAAAACTTGTCGAGGTTATCGAAAGTTTCCTTCAGATCCTCGATTAGCGTTGTCCCCTTTTTTGATGTTATGACAAACATCGTCGATGTACACTTGTACGTTTTTCCCAATCTGTGTTGCTAAGCACTTCTGCATTATCCTCTGGTATGTTGCTCCCGCGTTTTTCAGACCAAAAGGCATTGTTCTATAGCAAAACACGCCATAAGGTGTGATGAACGCTGTTTTGACCTCATCTTCTTCTTTCAATCTGATATGGTTATAACCCGAATATGCATCCAGGAAGGAAAGACGTTCACATCCTGCCGTGGAGTCGATAATTTGATCGATCCTCGGGAGGGGAAAGTGATCCTTTGGACAATGTTTATTGAGACACGTAAAGTCGACGCACATGCGAAGGACTTTAGTGTTTTTCTTCGGCACCAACACTGGGTTCGCTACCCATGTGGCCTCTGTATGCAGCTCCTTGATAAAACCAGCTTCTCTCAGTCGATCGATTTGACAAAGATAGCTTTGCGGTTTGGCTCCGAAAAACGCCGCAAAGGTTGTTTTATTGGTCTCGCTAATGGATCCAAGTTTAGGTGGTGCTCGGCAAGTTCCCTGGGTACTCCTGGCATGTCAGCTGGACACCATGCGAAGATTTTCCAGTGCTCACGGAGGAACTCGATGAGCGCGCTTTCCTATGCGAGGTCCATGTCTGTCGCGATGGACATCGTCTTTTTCGGGTCTGTCGGGTGAATCTGCACCTCCTTAGAATTTTTCTCAGTGTTAAAGGTTGATTCTTTGTTTGGCCTTCCTACATCTGGCAGTACATCATAATCAGTTGTGAGCCTTGACGCCATGTACTCTGCTTGCATCCCGAAGGTTTTTTATAGTCGATGAAAATCCTTATCACATTTGTCGGCTAGCGCAAAGCTTCCTTTGACTGTGTTTGGTCCCTTAGGTCCAGGCATCCTCCACAACAGGTACGTGTAATGTGGTACCGCCATAAACCTGGCATATGCTGGTCGTCCCAACAAAGCGTGGTATTGTGATGGGAAATCCACGACTTCAAATTCCAGCCTCTCTATTTTGTAGTTTTCTCGGGTCCCAAACTGAACGTCGAGATTAATCTTCCCCAGCGGATAACTTGGCTTCTCCGGTGTGATGCCATGGAATCGCGTGTCGGTTGGTTTCAGGTTTGCTAGGGATATGTTCATCTTCCTTAGTGTATCTGCATACATAAGGTTTAAACTGCTGCCGCCATCTATGAACACTCGAGATACATCGAATCCTCGCGACATCGCTGGTAAGATAAGTGCTGACTGCCCTGGTCGAGGAACTTGCTATGGATGATCCGCTATTGTGAAGCCAATATCTTGCCCTGACCAGTTAAGGTACTCAACCGTTGGTGGAGGCATCTTCTCTGCCATGAACACCTGTCGCGAGATTACTTTCTGAGCTCTATTGGATGGCCTGCCTTTCTGAATCATTGAGACTGCTCTGTTGGAATTGGGATCAACATAAGGTGGTGGTGTAGGTGCTGCCGCTATTCTGAGCTGATGTCGATTTTCGTCTGTAATTGCGGGAGGAGGTGGCAAGTGGATCTCACTCCTGGGTCCTTGAGGATTTCTGTGTGCTGCCTGGGCATTGGCGTGCCCTGCCCACCTTAACATTGCTTGGAAATTTCGGCAATCCTTTTGCAAGTGTCCTGACTGTCTTTTTCCGTTGTTGTCAAGATAAAAATGCATCTGACACGGCCCGTTCATCATCTCCTCAGGGGACACAAAAGGTCTCTGAAACCTTGGCCCAGTATTTTGCATGTTGTTTCGAGAGTCATCTCTATTGTCGCTTCACTGCTCGTTGCTCCTCTGATAATCATCTCTATTGTTTCCTCCGGCGATTGCTCGAAAACCAGCCGAAATTTGTCCAGGAGCATCATAGCTCGAGTACTGCCGAGGAAACCGTCGCCTATTTTGATAATTTCGACCGCGGTCCTCCTGTGGTGACCTGTGCCATTTGTTGTGAACAGCATCTTCTCCATCTGCCCATCTATTTGCTATCTCCATTAATGCGGATAATGTCTTTGGATTGGTTCTCCCCAAGTCCTCGACAAAATCTCCCCGCCTGATTCCTGCGACAAACGCATCTATCGCTCTCTCGTCAGATATATTCTCTGCCGAGTTTTTAATGATATTCCACCTTTGGATGTATTTCCTCATTGATTCGTCTGGCTTTTGTCGACACGCTCTCAGTTCCTCTAGCGATGCAGGTTTTTTGCAAGTGGACCGGAAATTCTTGACGAACACGTCCTCGAAGCTATCCCAGTTGTCGATAGATCCTGGAGGAAGCTTTTTTATCCAAGATCGTGCAGCTCCACTTAAATGCATCTGGATGCTTTGCATAGCTGTTGCTCTGGTTCCTCCTGTGAGCTTCACCGTCTCGAGGTAATCAACTAGCCAATCCTCTGGATCTTGCAGGCCGTCGAATTTTTTGAAGTTATCAGGCAGTTTAAACCCCGAAGGGACTCGAGTTTTTCGGACCCTCCTTGTGAAGCATGGCAAACCACACATATCCTCGTCATTTAATTCTGGGGAATGCCGATGTTCCCTTCTATTTTGTCGTGCTCTGTCCACCCTTGCTTGCGCTGCTGTGTCTCTCGCTCCACTTGTTCCTTCGGGAACTGTTGCTGCTGCCGCAGGTCGTGGACTATTTTGCCTTGCTGTTCATTCGGGAGGTGTTGATACAAACGTTGTTCCCATGGCCCCGACTCCTGCCATCGCCATGTTGTACAATGCCTCCCTTGGATCTCCTGGAGGTGGCCTGGATGCAAGGATAAAGGCCTGTGTCGCCATATACCCAGCTTCTGGTGTCTTGGGGATAATGTTCCCTCTCGTGTCTATCGACATAAAAGACATGTCGAGGTTTTGAACCAAGTGCTCTCTTTCTCCTTCAGGTATGTTTTGCAGCCTTGATCTTGCTCTGTTCCGAGCTTCCCTGTGGCTATCTCCCGAGGTTCCTGATTGTCGACTTAACTCTGCTCTTCGCCTGCTTGATGCGGAGGCTGCCTCCCTTCTTCTATTCAGAGCAGCTGTCTGTTTTTCCAATTCCCTTGCTGCTCGCGCGAACCTATATTGATATGCTTGCAATTCTTCTGGGGTGGCTGTTGTGGCCATTGGTTCTGAGCCATCCATTGCTCTTGCGGCTCTATCCCATGCTGCTTGTGGGAGTTGAACCCTAACACGTGTTGTAGGTCCGACATATTTACTGCCTAAACCTCGTCGTAGATCGGAGGGATCGACGTATGGATTTCCCAAATCATCGAAAGCCTCAGACGTTTCCTCTTGATCGCGGCTTGGCTCTTCGATGGCATAAACCTGATGACATTTTGAATTCAGATCTTTGCTGGGTTTGGTGACACCATCATAGAGATTGGTGAAGACCTTGCCCACAGTAATGGATTTGTCAATGAAGTTGAAGCTGTCGACGCTGCTCGAGTCATCGCTTATATAGGAGTCCGCAGATGACTCGAAGGACATGTCGCTGAAGATCTTGGCGAGCTTTTCGCTTGCCCTGGTGCTGATGAAGCGTGACGACGAAGTCTCCTCCTCGCCTGACTCGATTGTCGATGCTGAGTTTGAAAAATTGGAATCGACCGTCGATAATCCCGATGAGATCGGAATTTCGAGACGATACGCTCCCTCCTTCTCGACGCGAAAGTGGGACCTTCCGAACCTCATCTCCATAGGCTCCTCCAGATACGCATATGCATCCAAACGGGAGGGCGGGTGAGGAACAAAATCGACAGGACCAGTTGCAATCTGTTTACCTCGATCCATCGCGTTGCTTGTTGTTGACGAAGTCGACGATCTTGAACGTGCCATCGAGATCAGATCCTTGACGCCTCTAATTCCCACAGACGGCGCCAATTGACAAGAGATTAACTTATCAATGCCTACGGGTTGTAGACTAGGGTTTAGTTAGAAGTAGAGGGCAAGTAGATCTCGAAGGTTTCAGCCGAAAAGTACTCGGCGATATGAAAACTAGGGTTTGTGAGACAATGATTCGATGATTTCTTTGTCCCTCGACTCCCCCTTATATAGGAGGTGGAGCCGAGGGATTCTTAATGTACAAGTTACAGAGTCCGGGAGGGTTTCTAACTCATCCCGCAAGATTACAAATATTATCTTCTAATACAACTCTAGCTTTCCTTAATAACAATTTGGGCTTCCGATCCTTCTTATTCTTCGAGTCGTGGGCCTTCAGTATACCCCGGGTACTATCTTCGGCAGGCCCATTGGGGATGCCTATGTCAGGCAGATTATTCGGCCCCAACTTAGGCCGGATTATCCGGCCCTCAAAGTGTCCAACGGCTGGATTTTTGGTGGGGGGTATTTATACCCCCCTTCTTCTACCTTGCTCCTTGCTCAATCATTGACTAAAATTCTGTTGGATAACGTTGCATAGAAAACAAAAAATTTCCTACCGCGAACACGCAATCCAAGCCAAGATGCAATCTAGAAGACGGTAGCAACGAGGGGATTATCGAGTCTCACCCTTGAAGAGATTCCAAAGCCTACAAGATGAGGCTCTTGTTGCTGCGGTAGACGTTCACTTGCCGCTTGCAAAAGCGCGTAGAAGATCTTGATCACGATCCCTCCGGCGCCACGAACGGGCAGCACCTCCGTACTCGGTCACACGTTCGGTTGTTGATGAAGACGACGTCCACCTCCCGTTCCAGTGGGCAGCGGAAGTAGTAGCTCCTCTTGAATCCAACAGCACGACGGCGTGGTGTCAGTGGTGGTGGAGAACTCCGGCGGAGCTTCGCTTAAGCTTGCGGGAGCTATGGAGGAGAAGGGGGCGGCTAGGGTTTGGGAGGGGGTGGCCGGCCACTTGGGGGGTGCGGCCAGCTTGTGGTCTTGAGGTGGCCGGCCCCCTCCCCTTGTCCCTCATTATATAGGTGGAAGCCCCAAGGGTTGGACTACAAGTCTCCGAATAAGACCCGAACCCAAAACCTTCCATATGATAGGGAAACCTACCCAAGCTAGGACTCCCACTAGAGGTGGGAGTTCCACCTTCCATGGAGGGGGTGGCCGGCCCCCCTTGGGGGAGTCCACTTGGGACTCCTCCCCCTCTAGGGTTGGCCGGCCATGGAGGTGGAGTCCCTCCGGGACTCCACCTTCCTTGGTGGTTTCTTCCGGACTTTTCTAGAACCTTCTAGAACCTTACATAGAACCTTCCGCATCATTTTAAATCACATAAAATGACATCCTATATATGAATCTTATTCTCCGGACCATTCCGGAACTCCTCGTGATGTCCGGGATCTCATCCGGGACTCCGAACAAATATTCGAACTCCATTCCATATTTCAAGTACTACCATTTCAACATCCAACCTTAAGTGTGTCACCCTACGGTTCGCGAACTATGCGGACATGGTTGAGTACTCACTCCGACCAATAACCAATAGCGGGATCTGGAGATCCATAATGGCTCCCACATATTCAACGATGACTTTAGTGATCGAATGAACCATTCACATACGATACCAATTCCCTTTGTCACGCGATATTTTACTTGTCCGAGGTTTGATCTTCGGTATCACTCTATACCTTGTTCAACCTCGTCTCCTGACAAGTACTCTTTACTCGTACCGTGGTATGTGGTCTCTTATGAACTTATTCATATGCTTGCAAGACATTAGACGACATTCCACCGAGAGGGCCCAGAGTATATCTATCCGTCATCAGGATGGACAAATCCCACTGTTGATCCATATGCCTCAACTCATACTTTCCGGATACTTAATCCCACCTTTATAACCACCCATTTACGCAGTGGCGTTTGGTGTAATCAAAGTACCTTTCCGGTATAAGTGATTTACATGATCTCATGGTCATAAGGACTAGGTAACTATGTATCGAAAAGCTTATAGCAAATAACTTAATGACGAGATCTTATGCTACGCTTAATTGGGTGTGTCCATTACATCATTCATACAATGATATAACCTTGTTATTAATAACATCCAATGTTTATGATTATGAAACTAATCATCCATTAATCAACAAGCTAGTTAAGAGGCATACTAGGGACTCTTTGTTGTCTACATATCACACATGTACTAATGTTTCGGTTAATACAATTATAGCATGATATATAAACATTTATCATAAACATAAAGATATAAATAATAACCATTTTATTATTGCCTCTAGGGCATATCTCCTTCAAATTCTGCCAAGCCTCACCACCATTAGAGCCACCTCAAGAACTCAAGATTTGCAAGATCTCCTTCCTCCCCCAACCAAAGCTCTTGATCTTTGGAGATTCGAAGGTGAAGACACCGATCTACATTCTCACCGAAGCGATTTAAATTTCCCTCTCATTTGTCTGAGGGCCCTCTTCCTAGTGTTCCTCTTTGGATCCCTAGTTGTTTTGTGTTGATGTATTGTTGTGTTGTTACAGATTTGGGAACCTCCAATTTGGTTGTGGATGTGTGCCCTGATGTCTACGCACGCTTCTATTCCTGTAGACAGTGTTGGGCCTCCAAGAGCAGAGGTTTGTAGAACAGCAGCAAGTTTCCCTTAAGTGAATCACCCAAGGTTTATCGAACTCAGGGAGGTAGAGGTCAAAGATATCCCTCTCAAGCAACCCTGCAATTACGATACAAGAAGTCTCTTGTGTCCCCAACACACCTAATACACTTGTCAGATGTATAAGTGCACTAGTTCGGCGAAGAGATAGTAAGATGCAAGTGATATGGATGAATATAAGTGGTAATAACAATCTGAAATAAATGTGGCAGCAAGTAAACATGTAGTAGAACAGTAAATAAATGGTGATTCGATATTTGGAAACAAGGCCTAGGGATCATACTTTCACTAGTGGACACTCTCAACATTGCAATCATAATTGAATATAAATATAAGCACTTCATCATACTACTCTCTTATTGGATAGAGAACTCAAATTCATTGGGCAAGTGTGCAAAAGCACACCTCAAAGGCGTATTCCCAAGTACTAATAAACACCCCACACCGTCACCGTGAGCATTCATAGGAGGTACTAACACACCACAATTCATAAGGGAGTTACACACGGCGCGCACACTGTCACCATTACACCGAGGTCACAGTAACCTCAAAGTTCACATAATTAAGCACTTGAATAGCATATGACATCTAGATTACAAAGCTCATCATATGGATCTCAATCATGTAAAGCAGCTCATGAGATCATTGTATTGAAGTACATGGAAGAGAGAGATGAACCACATAGCTACCGGTAGAGCCCTCAGCCTCGGGGGAGAACTACTCCCTCCTCATCATGGGAGACAGCAACGGCGATGAAGATGGCGGTGGTGTCGATGGAGATGACTGATACGTCTCCGACGTATCGATAATTTCTTATGTTCCATGCCACATTATTGATGATATCTACATGTTTTATGCATACTTTATGTCATATTTATGCATTTTCCGGCACTAACCTATTAACGAGATGCCGAAGAGCCAGTTGTTGTTTTCTGCTATTTTTGGTTTCAGAAATCCTAGTAAGGAAATATTCTCGGAATTGGACGAAATCAATGCCCAGGGGCCTATTTTCACACGAAGCTTCCAGAAGACCGAAGATGATACGAAGTGGGGCCACGAGGTGGCCAGACGCTAGGGCGGCGCGGCCCAAGCCCTGGCCGCGCCGGCCTAGTGTGTGGGCCCCCTGTCAGGCCCCTGACCTATCGCCTCCGCCTACTTATAGCCTTCGTTGAGAAACCCCCAGTACCGAGAGCCACGATACGGAAAACCTTCCAGAGACACCGCCGCCGCCAATCCCATCTCGGGGGATTCAGGAGATCGCCTCCGGCACCCTGCCGGAGAGGGGAATCATCTCCCGGAGGACTCTTCACCGTCATGGTCGCCTCCGGAGTGATGAGTGAGTAGTTCACCCCTGGACTATGGGTCCATAGCAGTAGCTAGATGGTCGTCTTCTCCTAATTGTGCTTCATTGTCGGGTCTTGTGAGCTGCCTAACATGATCAAGATCATCTATCTGTAATGCTATATGTTGTGTTTGTTGGGATCCGATGGATAGAGAATACTATGCTATGTTGATTATCAATCTATTACCTATGTGTTGTTTATGATCTTGCATGCTCTCCGTTATTAGTAGAGGCTCTGGCCAAGTTTTTACTCTTAACTCCAAGAGGGAGTATTTATGCTCGATAGTGGGTTCATGCCTCCATTAAATCTGGGACAGTGACAGAAAGTTCTAAGGTTGTGGATGTGTTGTTGCCACTAGGGATAAAACATTGATGCTATGTCCGAGGATGTAGTTATTGATTACATTACGCACCATACTTAATGCAATTGTCTGTTGTTTGCAACTTAATACTGGAAGGGGTTCGGATGATAACCTGAAGGTGGACTTTTTAGGCATAGATGCATGCTGGATAGCAGTCTATGTACTTTGTCGTAATGCCCAATTAAATCTCACAATACTCATCATATCATGTATGTGCATTGTCATGCCCTCTCTATTTGCCAATTGCCCAACTGTAATTTGTTCACCCAACATGCTTATTCTTATGGGAGAGACACCACTAGTGAATTGTGGACCCCGGTCCAATCTTTTAATCGAATACAATCTACTGCAATACTTGTTCTACTGTTTTCTGCAAACAATCATCATCCACACTATACATCTAATCCTTTGTTACAGCAAGCCGCTGAGATTGACAACCTCACTATTTCGTTGGGGCAAAGTACTTTGGTTGTGTTGTGCAGGTTCCACGTTGGCGCCGGAATCCCTGGTGTTGCGCCGCACTACATCTCGCCGCCATCAACCTTCAACGTGCTTCTTGGCTCCTACTGGTTCGATAAACCTTGGTTTCTTACTGAGGGAAAACTTGCCGCTGTACGCATCACACCTTCCTCTTGGGGTTCCCAACGGACGCGTGATGTACGCGTATCAAGCAGATTTTCTGGCGCCGTTGCCGGGGAGATCAAGACACGCTGCAAGGGGGGTCTCCACATTCCAATCTCTTTACTTTGTTTTTGTCTTGCTTTATTTTATTTACTACTTTGTTTGCTGCACTAAAACAAAACACAAAAAAAATTAGTTGCTAGTTTTACTTTATTTACTATCTTGTTTGCATTCTCCATATTAAAAACACAAAAAAAATTAGTTACTTGCATTTGCTTTATCTAGTTTGCCTTATTTACTTTTACTAAAATGAGTAATCCTGAAGTTGAAGTTCGTTCATTTAAGCAACAAGGGGGAGAATGTTTAAAAGATGCTTGGTATATAATTAGTGATGCCCACAATAGGTGCACTAAGAAACACTCCACCACTATCCTACTGAGGAATTTTTATGTTGGTATCTCTAGCTGGAATAGATATGTTCTTGATTGTCTCGCGGGAGGTAACTTCCTAGGTACTCCTGCCTTAGAAGCTAGTTGCATGATTGAGAGTTTATTTGGAATACCACCTGTTAATGAAGTTAAAATTGAAACCTCTCTTGAAGATGTCATGAAAAAGTTGGAAACCATAGAGCAAAACCTTCCAAGTATTGATACTACTTTGGGAGCATTACTTGATGGCACTGATAAACTTGATAAAACTCTAGGTGGAATTAATGAGAAAATTTCCATCTTAGAATCTTGTGCTATTCATGATAATCAAACCCAAAGGATTAGTGAACTTGAAGAGGCTATGGGAACATTGGGTTCAACCTTTTCATCTATAAAGTTTAGAGAAAAAGCTTATGTGGGTAAGGAGCAAAACTTCATGTATGTCTCTAAGGTGCCTAAACCAAAAAGTTATTATAGGCCTAAAATTGACAAAGCTCTTAATACCACTATAGATAATGGAGCATTCGATGCATCATCTCTTGATAATACTTGATATACACTTTCTGCGCCTAGCTGAAAGGCGTTAAAGAAAAGCGCTTATGGGAGACAACCCATGTTTTTACTACTGCACTTTTATTTTATATTTGAGTCTTGGAAGTTGTTACTACTGTAGCAACCTCTCCTTATCTTAGTTTTGTGCATTGTTGTGCCAAGTAAAGTCGTTGATAGTAAGGTTCATACTAGATTTGGCTTACTGCGCAGAAACAGATTTTTTTGCTGTCACGAATCTGGGCCTAATTCTCTGTAGGTAACTCAGAATATTATGCCAATTTACGTGAGTGATCCTCAGATATGTACGCAACTTTCATTCAATTTGAGAATTTTCATTTGAGCAAGTCTGGTGCCTCAATAAAATTCGTCTTTACGAACTGTTCTGTTTTGACAGATTCTGCCTTTTATTTCGCATTGCCTGTTTTGCTATGCTTGATGGATTTTTCGATTCCATTAACTTTCAGTAGCTTTGTGAAATGTCCAGAAGTGTTAAGAATGATTATGTCACCTCTGAACATGTAAATTTTGATTGTGCACTAACCCTCTAATGTGTTGTTTTGAGTTTGGCGTGGAGGAAGTTTTCAAGGATCAAGAGAGGGAGATGATACAATATGATCAAGGAGAGTGAAAGCTCTAAGCTTGGGGATGCCCCGGTGGTTCACCCCTGCATATATCAAGAAGACTCAAGCGTCTAAGCTTGGGGATGCCCAAGGCATCCCCTTCTTCATCGACAACATTATCAGGTTCCTCTAGTGAGACTATATTTTTATTCCATCACATCTTATGTACTTTGCTTGGAGCGTCGGTTTGTTTTTGTTTTGTTTGAATAAAATGGATCCTAGCATTCATTGTGTGGGAGAGAGACACGCTCCGCTGTTGCATATGGACAAATATGTCCTTAGGCTTTACTCATAGTATTCATGGCGAAGGTTGAATCTTCTTCGTTAAATTGGTATATGGTTGGAAACGGAAAATGATACATGTAGTAATTGCTATAATGTCTTGAATAATGTGATACTTGGCAATTGTTGTGCTCATGATTAAGCTCTTGCATCATATACTTTGCACCCATTAATGAAGAAATACATAGAGCTTGCTAAAATTTGGTTTGCATAATTGGTCTCTCTAAGGTCTAGATAATTTCTAGTAAAGAGTTTGAACAACAAGGAAGACGGTGTAGAGTCTTATAATGTTTACAATATGTCTTTTATGTGAGTTTTGCTGCACCGGTTCATCCTTGTGTTTGTTTCAAATAGCCTTGCTAGCCTAAGCCTTGTATCGAGAGGGAATACTTCTCATGCATCCAAAATCCTTGAGCCAACCACTATGCCATTTGTGTCCACCATACCTACCTACTACATGGTATTTCTCCGCCATTCCAAAGTAAATTGCTTGAGTGCTACCTTTTAAATTTCCATCCTTTACCTTTGCAATATATAGCTCATGGGAGAAATAGCTTAAAAACTATTGTGGTATTGAATATGTACTTATGCACTTTATCTCTTATTAAGTTGCTTGTTGTGCGATAACCATGTTCCTAGGGACGCCATCAACTACTCTTTGTTGAATATCATGTGAGTTGCTATGCATGTCCGTCTTGTCTGAAGTAAGGGAGATTTACCGCTAGAATGGTTAGAGCATGCATAATGTTAGAGAAGAACATTGGGCCGCTAACTAAAGCCATGATCCATGGTGGAAGTTTCAGTTTTGGACAAATATCCTCAATCTCATATGAGAAAATTAATAATTGTTGAATGCTTATGCATAAAAGAGGAGTCCATTATCTGTTGTCTATGTTGTCCCGGTATGGATGTCTAAGTTGAGAATAATCAATAGCGAGAAATCCAATGCGAGCTTTCTCCTTAGACCTTTGTACAGGCGGCATAGAGGTACCCCTTTGTGACACTTGGTTAGAACATATGTATTGCGATGATAATCCAGGTAATCCGAGCTAATTAGGACAAGGTGCGGGCACTATTAGTATACTATGCATGAGGCTTGCAACTTGTAAGATATAATTTACATAACACATATGCTTTATTACTACCATTGACAAAATTGTTTCTTATTTTCAAAACCAAAGCTCTAGCACAAATATAGCAATCAATGCTTCCCTCTGCGAAGGGCCTTTCTTTTACTTTTATTGTTGAGTCAGTTCACCTATCTCTCTCAACCTCAAGAAGCAAACACTTGTGTGAACTGTGCATTGATTCCTACATACTTGCATATTGCACTTGTTATATTACTTTATGTTGACAATATCCATGAGATATACATGTTATAAGTTGAAAGCAACCGCTGAAACTTAATCTTCCTTTGTGTTGCTTCAATACCTTTACTTTGATTTATTGCTTTATGAGTTAACTCTTATGCAAGACTTATTGATGCTTGTCTTGAAAGTACTATTGATGAAAAGTCTTTGCTATATGATTCATTTGTTTACTCATGTCATTTACCATTGTTTTGATCGCTGCATTCATTACATGTGCTTACAATAGTATGATCAAGGTTATGATGGCATGTCACTCCAGAAATTATCTTTGTTATCGTTTACCTGCTCGGGACGAGCAGAAACTAAGCTTGGGGATGCTGATACGTCTCCGACGTATCGATAATTTCTTATGTTCCATGCCACATTATTGATGATATCTACATGTTTTATGCATACTTTATGTCATATTTATGCATTTTCCGGCACTAACCTATTAACGAGATGTCGAAGAGCCAGTTGCTGTTTTCTGCTGTTTTTGGTTTCAGAAATCCTAGTAAGGAAAAATTCTCGGAATTGGACGAAATCAACGCCCAGGGGCCTATTTTCACACGAAGCTTCCAGAAGACCGAAGATGATATGAAGTGGGGCCACGAGGTGGCCAGACGCTAGGGCGGCGCGGCCCAAGCCCTGGCCGCGCCGGCCTAGTGTGTGGGCCCCCTGTCAGGCCCCTGACCTATCGCCTCCGCCTACTTATAGCCTTCGTTGCGAAACCCCCAGTACCGAGAGCCACGATACGGAAAACCTTCCAAAGACGCCGCCGCCGCCAATCCCATCTCGGGGGATTCAGGAGATCGCCTCCGGCACCCTGCCGGAGAGGGGAATCATCTCCCGGAGGACTCTTCACCGCCATTGTCGCCTCCGGAGTGATGAGTGAGTAGTTCACCCCTGGACTATGGGTCCATAGCAGTAGCTAGATGGTCGTCTTCTCCTAATTGTGCTTCATTGTCGGGTCTTGTGAGCTGCCTAACATGATCAAGATCATCTATCTGTAATGCTATATGTTGTGTTTGTTGGGATCCGATGGATAGAGAATACTATGCTATGTTGATTATCAATCTATTACCTATGTGTTGTTTATGATCTTGCATGCTCTCCGTTATTAGTAGAGGCTCTGGCCAAGTTTTTACTCTTAACTCCAAGATGGAGTATTTATGCTCGATAGTGGGTTCATGCCTCCATTAAATCTGGGACAGTGACAGAAAGTTCTAAGGTTGTGGATGTGCTGTTGCCACTAGGGATAAAACATTGATGCTATGTCCGAGGATGTAGTTATTGATTACATTACGTACCATACTTAATGCAATTGTCTGTTGTTTGCAACTTAATACTGGAAGGGGTTCGGATGATAACCTGAAGGTGGACTTTTTAGGCATAGATGCATGCTGGATAGCAGTCTATGTACTTTGTCGTAATGCCCAATTAAATCTCACAATACTCATCATATCATGTATGTGCATTGGCATGCCCTCTCTATTTGTCAATTGCCCAACTGTAATTTGTTCACCCAACATGCTTATTTTTATGGGAGAGACACCACTAGTGAACTGTGGACCCCGGTCCAATCTTTTAATCGAATACAATCTACTGCAATACTTGTTCTACTGTTTTCTGCAAACAATCATCATCCACACTATACATCTAATCCTTTGTTACAGCAAGCCGGTGAGATTGACAACCTCACTGTTTCGTTGGGGCAAAGTACTTTGGTTGTGTTGTGCAGGTTCCACGTTGGCGCCGGAATCCTTGGTGTTGCGCCGCACTACATCTCGCCGCCATCAACCTTCAACGTGCTTCTTGGCTCCTACTGGTTCGATAAACCTTGGTTTCTTACTGAGGGAAAACTTGCCGCTGTACGCATCACACCTTCCTCTTGGGGTTCCCAACGATCGCGTGTTGTATGCGTATCAATGACTCCGGAGGCAATTCCCCGTCCCGGCGGCGTGCCGGAAACAGAGACTTCTGTCCCCCGAAACGGAGTTTCGCGATGGCGGCGGCGCCCCTGGAGTCTTTCTGGAGTTTCGTCAATTGGTATCAAAGTTTTAGGTCACGAGGGGTCTTATAGGCGAAGAGGCGGCGCAAGGAGGCGCCTGGGGGGCCCACCCCATAGGGCGGCGCGCCCCCCTTCCAGGCCGCGCCGGCCTATGGTCTGGGGGCCCCAGGCCTCCCCTCCGACTCTCCTTCGGTGTCCTGGTCCGTCTCGGTGAATTATGATGTTTGGTCTTCGTTTCGTCGAATTCCGAGAATATTGCCCGAACAGCCTTTCTGGAACCAAAAATAGCAGAAAACAGGAACTGGCACTGTGGCATCTTGTTAATAGGTTAGTTCCGGAAAATGCATCAAATCATTATAAAGTGTGAGCAAAACATGTAGGTATTGTCATAAAACTAGCATGGAACATCAGAAATTATAGATACGTTGGAGACGTATCAAGCATCCCCAAGCTTAGTTCCTACTCGCCCTCGAGTAGGTAAATGATAAAAAGAATAATTTCTGTAGTGACATGCTACTTACATAATCTTGATCATACTATTGTAAAGCATATGAAATGAATGAAGTGACTCAAGGCAACGATCTATATTTGCTAACAAATAGATAACATATAGCAAAACTTTTCATGAATAGTACTTTCAAGACAAGCATCAAAAGGTCTTGCATAAGAGTTAACTCATAAAGCAATAAATTCAACGTAAAGGCATTGGAGCAACACAAAGGAAGATTAAGTTTCAGCAATTGCTTTCAACTTTCAACATGCATATCTCATGGATAATTGTCAACACAAAGTAATATAATGAATGCAATAAGCAAGTATGTAAGAATCAATGCACAGTTGGCACAAGTGTTTGCTTCTAAGATGGAAATGAAGTAGGTAAACTGACTCAACATAAACTAAAAGAAAGGCCCTTCGCAGAGGGAAGCAGGGATTAAATCATGTGCTAGAGCTCCTTAAGTTTTGAAATCATATAGAAAGCATAAAAGTAAAGTTTTGAGAGGTGTTTGTTGTTGTCAACGAATGGTAGTGGGCACTCTAACCCCCTTGCCAAACAGACTTTCAAAGAGCGGCTCCCATGAAGGACGTTAATTATCTCTACCAGCAAGGTAGATCATCCCTCTTCTCTTTTGTTTACACATGTACTTTAGTTTAGTTTTTATTTTATTTTTGGATGACACTCCTTCCAACCTTTTGCTTTCACAAGCCATGGCTAACCGAATCCTCGGGTGCCTTCCAATCATTCACATACCATGAAGGAGTGTCTATTTATTTTATTTTTATTTAGAGATGACACTCCTCCCAACCTTTGCTTTCTCAAGCCATGGCTAACCGAATCCTCGGGTGCCTTCCAACATTTCACATACCGTGGAGGAGTGTATATTTGCAAAATTAAGTTGCTTACTGATGAATCAGGGCAAAACATGTGAAGAGAATTATTAATGAAAGTTAATTAATTGGGGCTGGGAACCCCGTTGCCAGCTCTTTTTGCAAAATTATTGGATAAGCGGATGAAGCCACTAGTCCATTAGTGAGAGTCTGCCCAACAAGATTGAAAGATAAAACACCACATACTTCCTCATGAGCTATAAAACATTGACACAAATAAGAGATGATAACTTTTGAATTGTTTAAAGGTAGCACATGAAGTATTTACTTGGAATGGCAGAGAAATACCACATAGTAGGTAGTTATGGTGGACACAAATGGCATATGTTTTGGCTCAAGGTTTTGGATGCATGAGAAGAATTCCCTCTCAGTACAAGGCTTTGGCTAGCAAGGTTGTTTGAAGCAAACACAAGTATGAACCGGTACAGAAAAACTTACATAAGAACATATTGCAAGCATTATAAGACTCTACATTATCTTCCTTGTTGCTCAAACACTTTTACCAGAAAATATCTAGACCTTAGAGAGACCAATCATGCAAACCAAATTTCAACAAGCTCTACGGTAGTTATCCACTAATAGGTTTAAACTACATGGTGCAAGAACTTAATCATGATCTATTGAGCAAAACAATTGCCAAGTATCAAATTATCCAAGACAATATACCAATTACCACATGAAGCATTTTCTGTTTCCAACCAAATAACAATGAACGAAGCAGTTTTCAACCTTCGTCATGAACATTAAAAGCTAAGAACACCCGTGTTCATATGAACGAGCGGAGCGTGTCTTTCTCCCACATAAGCATGAATTTATTCAGAGGTTGAAAATAACAAAACGAAAATAAAAGCACACAGACACTCCAAGTAAAGCACATAAGATGTGACGGAATAAAAATATAGTTTCACTAGAGGTGACCTGATAAGTTGTTGATGAAGAAGGGGATGCCTTGGGCATCCCCAAGCTTAGATGCTTGAGTCTTCTTGAAATATGCAGGGATGAACCACGGGGGCATCCCCAAGCTTAGACTTTTCACTCTTCTTGATCGTATTGTATCATCCTCCTCTCTTGACCCTTGAAAACTTCCTCCACACCAAACTCAAAACAAACTCATTAGAGGGTTAGTGCATAATCAAAAATCCACATGTTCAGAGGTGACACAATCATTCTTAACACTTCTGGACATTGCACAAAGCTACTAAAAGTTAATGGAACAAAGAAATCCATCAATCATAGCAAAAGAGGCAATGCGAAATAAAAGGCAGAATCTGTCAAAACAGAACAGTCTGAAAATACGAATTTTTCCGGGGCACTTAACTTGCTCAGATGAAAAAACTCAAATTGAATGAAAGTTGCGTACATATCTGAGGATCACACACGTAAATTGGCAGATTTTTCTGAGTTACCTACAGACGGGGCTACTCAATTTCGTGACAGCAAGAAATCTATTTCTGCGCAGTAATCCAAATCTAGTATCAACCCTACTATCAAAGACTTTACTTGGCACAACAATGCAATAAAATAAAGATAGGGAGAGGTTGCTACAGTAGTAACAACTTCCAAGACACAACAAAACAGTAGCAAAATAAAAACATGGGTTATCTCCCAAGAAGTGCTTTCTTTATAGCCATTAAGATGGGCTCAGTAATTTTTAATGATGCTCTCGCAAGAAATAAGAGTTGAAGCAAAATAGAGCATCAAGAGGCAAATTCAAAACACATTTAAGTCTAACCCACTTCCTATGCATAGGAATCTTGTAAATAAAGAAGTCATGTAAGCATAATGCAATAAGCATAGAAAGGCAGCACAAGCACAACTTCAAGATTCTCAACATAAAGAAGGGAAACTTAATATTAATAAGATGCATATAACCATGTTTCCCTTTCTCATAATAATTTCCAGTAGCATCATGAACAAACTCAACAATATAACTATCACATAAAGCATTCTTATCATGAGTCTCATGCATAAAATAATTACTACTCCCAACATAAGCATAGTCATTCTTATTAATTGTAGTGGGAGCAAATTCAACAAAGTAGCTATCATTATTATTCTCATCACCATAATCATCAAATATAGGAGGCATAGTATAATCATAATAAACTTTATCCTCCATAGTAGGTGGACTGAAAATATGATAGTCATCATTGTAATCATCATATATAGGAGGTAAAGTATCATCAAAGTAAATTTTCTCCTCCATGCTTGGGGGACTAAAAATATCATGCTCATCAAAACCAGCTTCCCCAAGCTTAGAATTTTCCATAGCATTAGCAACAATGATGTTCAAAGCGTTCATACTAATAACATTGCCATTAGCATGCATATAAAGTTCCATGGGTTTTTTAATTTTCTCTTCAAACACCACATGTCCTAATTCAAGATAAATTTCATAAAGATCTCTAATTTTTTGTTGTTTTCCATTAAGCCTAACTAGTGAAATAAAAACAAGAAACAAAAAGATATAATTGCAGAATCTAAAGGAGATACCTTCAAGCACTCACACACCGGCAATAGTGCTAGGAAATAGCTTAGTAGTCGGAGGATGTGAATACCTTTTACCTTACCTCCCCGGCAACGGCGCCAAGAAATAGCTTGATGTCTACGCACGCTTCTATTCCTGTAGACAGTGTTGGGTCTCCAAGAGCAGAGGTTTCTAGAACAGCAGCAAGTTTCCCTTAAGTGAATCACCCAAGGTTTATCGAACTCAGGGAGGTAGAGGTCAAAGATATCCCTCTCAAACAACCCTGCAATTACGATACAAGAAGTCTCTTGTGTCCCCAACACACCTAATACACTTGTCAGATGTATAGGTGCACTAGTTCGGCGAAGAGATAGTAAGATGCAAGTGATATGGATGAATATGAGTGGTAATAACAATCTGAAATAAATATGGCAGCAAGTAAACATGCAGTAGAACAGTAAATAAACGGTGATTCGATATTTGGAAACAAGGCCTAGGGATCATACTTTCACTAGTGGACACTCTCAACATTGCAATCATAATTGAATATAAATATAAGCACTTCATCATACTACTCTCTTATTGGATAGAGAACTCAAATTCATTGGGCAAGTGTGCAAAAGCACACCTCAAAGGCGTATTCCCAAGTACTAATAAACACCCCACACCGTCACCGTGAGCATTCATAGGAGGTACTAACACACCACAATTCATAAGGGAGTTACACACGGCGCACACACTGTCACCATTACACCGAGGTCACAGTAACCCCAAAGTTCACATAATTAAGCACTTGAATAGCATATGACATCTAGATTACAAAGCTCATCATATGGATCTCAATCATGTAAAGCAGCTCATGAGATCATTGTATTGAAGTACATGGGAGAGAGAGATGAACCACATAGCTACCGGTAGAGCCCTCAGCCTCGGGGGAGAACTACTCCCTCCTCATCATGGGAGACAACAACGGCGATGAAGATAGCGGTGGTGTCGATGGAGATGACTCCGGGGGCAATTTCCCGTCCCGGCGGCGTGCCGGAACAGAGACTTCTGTCCCCCGAAACGGAGTTTCGCTATGGCGGCGGCGCCCCTGGAGTCTTTCTGGAGTTTCGTCAATTGGTATCGAAGTTTTAGGTCACGAGGGGTCTTATAGGCGAAGAGGCAGCGCAAGGAGGCGCCTGGGGGCCCACCCCATAGGGCGGCGCGCCCCCCTTCCAGGCCGCGCCGGCCTATGGTCTGGGGGCCCCAGGCCTCCCCTCCGACTCTCCTTCGGTGTCCTGGTCCATCTCGGTGAATTATGATGTTTGGTCTTCGTTTCGTCGAATTCCGAGAATATTGCCCGAACAGCCTTTCTGGAACCAAAAACAGCAGAAAACAGGAACTGGCACTGTGGCATCTTGTTAATAGGTTAGTTCCGGAAAATGCATGAAATCATTATAAAGTGTGAGCAAAACATGTAGGTTGTAGTGACCTCACCTTTTAAGGTGCCGATCTCTTTGTGTATCTGTGCTAGTCCCTGGATCAATCGCTAGCACACACAATACAAGATGTAATACCAAGAAACAAAGGTCTTTATTACATCGTATGATCCAGAATTTACATAAATGATCACAAATTGCATAGCCTAAGGATAGCATATCATCAGAGTTTCACAATGAATAAACATATACAGCATGGAGTCCTTCGTCTTCATGTGCCACAGGCGAGCATGTTGAGGATAGACTCGCAACCCCTAACGTTTCCTTACTCATCGACTGAAAAACCTGCAACATGATACATTGCAGCCACGAATGGTCAATACATTTGAATTGTATTGGCAATGACACTTTTGTGGACTCAAAAGGCATCCTATACCTATGTGCACATCTGGCTGGTAGAGCTCAGGTTCATTTTGCATAAAGCCAATTTTTCCCTATCATTTATCAAAACATTTTCTTTCAATCTAATTTACAGTAACATTGGTAAATCCCCAATGTACCAAATTAACAGTAGCATTGGTAAATCCCCAATGTACCAATTAAAAGTAACATTGGTAAAGCCCCAATGTACCTTCCTACCCTTGTTCACCCACAAAATTTTATTTTAAGAAATTGGGATGAGGAGATCTTCGAACAAGGACTTGTCAGTTCGCTCAAGTTGTCCATAACCGGGGACACGGCTAAGTACTTAGATTTTACACTCTCGAGAGGTTGTACACCTTTACCCACATGGCCAGGTCAATCCTTCTACCTCGATGCACATTTTGCTCAGAGGACAGGTGCAGACCGTGGCCGAGACCTTCTGTGTGTAATCACCCGAACCATTCCCTAAGGGCCCCGTTCCACCTACAGTATCCCTCTACCACCACCTGGCCCCTAGGATCCGGGTTCATACAACATACTTTGTCAAGCCAGAGCCACAGTAGCATGTGGTTGTACGTGAAGCTAATGAGCAAGGTTTGTCTACAATCTCTTTAAGCCTGGGTGACTTTCCGCAAGTGTGCACTAGCACCAGGGTCTTGCCCCCTGATACAGCCACCCTCTCCATAACTTCACCATTCACCCAGGTAATTCATTAAACTTAGTTGTTTTTCCTTAACCTCTATCAAAACATTTTCCATGGCATAGCAGGTAACAACTAAATTTAATGGCGGCTAAAGGAGTCTAGGAGTGGTGTAGCTAAACTACTAGGATTTATTAGCAGGCATAAAGCATAAACCCTAGACATGTCTACTATAAAAACACTACGGTGCAAGAATTAAAACTGGGACTTTTGGTGTGTGTCACTTGCCTTGGTGAGAGGACGAGTTGGTACACTCTTCGCAGAAACACTCGTTGCAATCAGCACAACCACAATCTATAAACAAATATTTTCACTCCATAAACACATAGCAACACATATACAATCGCAAATAAAAATATGGATGCAATATGTGGATTAAACATGATCAACACACTTAATATGTTCTCTGGTTTCAACTATAGGCATGATGCCATGGTACAATTTTAATGTTTGAATTAATAATTAAAAATATTTTCTATCATTAGAAAAGATCTACAACACTAAACAAATACTACAAGAGAAATGTATAGGTAACATTTTTATTTTCAAATGCTACTGTACAGAGGGTTCAATTATCTGTTAATAGCAAAAGGAATTACTCCAAAATAATTTGTAGAACTATTTATATAGCCAAAATACTCTATTTGAGTTTCTGCAAAAACTGTGTAAACATATGATGTAAAAGTGCATTATTATGTGTCTACTGTATTCTACGCATTTTTGTGAATCTAGGGACATCTCATTTGTTAAATTTGGATAAACGGAACTAAAGATACGATTTTTAGAAGTTTGGAGTATGTCATGTTCTATTATCCGAAAATTAGAACCATTATGACAAGTGGCAGATTCTAATTGGCCGATACCCCTTCATCTAAGTGATCTAGTGTCAGCCTTAGGATCTAGATCCTGTGGTTCACTGAAAATAAGGAATAGATAAAAAGAAAAATGAAAAGGGGCTCACGTATGGCAGCACAGGTCACTGGAATATGTAGTTGTGGTCGCTGGCAGTCGATGTTCGTGTACTTGTTGGCGGTGATTTAGTAGACGAAGGAGCTCGGCTTCGCAAGGGAACTCGATGGCAAAGTCGCGGACGTCGAGGTACAGTAGTTCGCCGGAAAATCGCTCGCCGGAGACTACAGTCGAAATATAGCGTCGTCGTTGTGGTGCACCAAAAATCACGAAACAAAATCTGAGATGTGCGCAAGGAAGAAATAGGAAGTGTGGAAGAAACTAGAGGTCAAAAGATGGACCGTGCTCACCACAATCGACGATTTACCGCGACGGTACTGCGGACATGCGAGGCAAAATTCGAGCAGCCTGGAGGCTCTCGGTCTATGGTGAGTGAGGGTAAATGAAGAGGAGAGAATGGAGCTTATGTAGGAAGAAACGGTGCGTCAAATGGTGGCTTAAATCGCCGTAAATCAATTGGAGATGAAATGTTAGTAACAGCCAACATAATACGTGCGTGCGTGCGTTTCTGTTTGGGCTAGAACTTGAAGATGATGACCTGGCAGTGGGGTCCACAGATGAAGAAAAGGAAAAGCACAACACGGACCGGTTGCTAATGCGTCGCTCCATTTCGCGGGCGTACCGGCGCGTACGACGTACGAGTCCTGGTTGGACTGACTCGTTGAGTTGCCTGGCTTGGACCGCTCTTCTTCGTTTTTTTTTTCTTCTCTGTGTTTGTTTCCTGAGTTAGTATTCGGTATATGATTTGAAAACCAAATTTGATCGAAAGTGACTCAAACTAAGTCAGAAAAATACCAATAAAATACCAGTGGATTCCTTATTCAATGAAGAATATTTTGGAATCACTTTTAGTTTGAAAATATTTTGATAAATTCGAATTGGGCACATAGGCCTATATGGCTTTATTTGCCTTTCTTCGGGTTTAAGGTTTCTTTATAAATTTGAATTTCGCTCAAATTTTTCCTATGGAATGCAAAGATGCCATGATGCTTATGAATGCAGTGCATGTTTTTTGAAAACTCCATTTTCGGAAAATAGTTTTAAGTAACACCAGTTTTTTTTATTTCATTGTAAATTTTCAACCAAGACAAACAAACAAGCATTTATTTTATTTTCATTTCACATTCTAAAATTTGGAAATTTTTTGGGATGTGACATAGGTATTGTTATAAAACTAGCATGGAACATCAGAAATTATAGATACGTTGGAGACGTATCATGTCCCAAGAACCTTGTAAAGGCCCGGTTTCTGCCTCGAGGAAATCTTTAGTGGAAGTGGGCTAGGCCTTCGTGGCGTTGCTCACAGGAGATCTGAGTGAAGCCTTCGTGGCTGTTGGTTTAGCTTTCGTAGCAACCACACTCCTCCAAACGTAGACGTACCTTCTTGCAAAGGAAGGGAACTACGGGAATCATCTCCGTGTCATCGTGTGCTCCATTCTCGGTTACCTCTATCCTATTCTATCTCATATATATTGCGTAGCTATATCTTGCTTAGTTGGTAACCTTGTCATATAGGTAAATTCACTTAGTTGCATATCTAGAGAATTTACCTTTGTGTCAAGCCTAAATTGAAAAAGAACTAAAAATTGGTTAGCACCTATTCACACCCCCTCTAGGTGCGGCATACGATCCTTTCAATTGGTATTAGAGCCTCGGCTCTTATTTCGGGCTTAACCGCCTAAGAGTATGCCGGACGAAGAGCCTGCAGAAGGGGCCGCTAAGATGGTCTCCATGGATGATTTCAATCCGTTGAGGTCCTCCATGGAAGCTCAAATGGAAAGCATGAGAAAAATGATTTCCGAGCTTTTGACTCCGGCCCCTCCCATGGTTCCCACCGTAGAGGTAAATGTCACGGGTGGGTTAGAAGAGGGAGGTGGTTCGGCATTACCCTCCTCTACCAAACCCGTGGATGGTGATAACTTAAACACTATCAAATCTCCCATTGCATCTCCTAGGGGAACTAGTGGAGGTGAGAGCTACAATCGAGTGGCTCCACCTTTCCTATCTCCCGATATACCGGTTCCCCATCCTCATATAAACATTCTGGGCGACCCACCTAAGTTCTCCGTTAATGATTTTGATACTTGGCAATTTGAGTTTCGCTCTCATGTTCGCAGTGCCTCCAATGAACTTTGGAGAATCATCGTGGAAGGCTTCAAGCCCTACAACCCCGGCAAGTTGACTAGAAGAGAAGCGGTTGATAGTCAACTCAATAACACTGCCTTGCACATGATTCAAACTAGTGTGGGGATAAAGGATTTGTCTCGTGTTCGGAATTTTACCACCGCCAAGGAAGCTTGGGATGGTTTGGCCGCTAGTTGCATTGGAAGTGATAGCATGAGAAGGAACAAGTATAATGCTCTTCAGAATAAAGCCGAAGGTTTCTTGAGGCTACCGGATGAAGATCATGAAGCCATGTATGGAAGACTTCTCACTGTTGCCGATGCTCTCCAGAATGTGGGTGCCACCCACATCAATGACTCTTGGATCAAGGATAAATACATCGATTGCATGATGCCGTTTGAACCCATTGATGTCAAGACTCTCGCCGGGAGAGAATTCTTTCCCTCTCTCACCTCTCAACAAGCCGTGCACGAGATGCAAGCTCTCAAGGTTCTTGAGCAAAACTCTCATGATTCTCGCAACCGTGCTCTTGGGATGACAAAAGGGACCAACCTTGCCTTGACAGTCAATTCCGTAGAAGAAGTGATCCCTCAAGATCAATATAGGGCATCTTGGAGTATGTCCTATCCGGAAGACTTGGAACCCCACTACAACGATCACATGTCCTTCCATGCAAAATCTTTTTGGATTGATCCTTCCAAGGCCAAGGAAGACAACATCAAGAGAAACTACAAAAGTGGGTTCACTAGCATGGGTCCAAGAACAAGGTCATGCTACAACTGTGATGACAAGCGCCATTTCATTGCCGAATGCCCCTATGAGAATAGGGAGACTCATGGTGGAAGGCTCATCCCCAAGGACAAGAGAAAAGACTCAAAGGGCAAGTATTCAAAGGCCCCCAACAAGAAATTCTACAACAAGAGCAAGAAGGGCAAGAGGCCTTCAAGGATTGTGCTAGTGACTAAAGAAGAATATTCTTCCGATGAAGTTGAAAGTTCTAGTGATGATGAAGAAGAAGAAAGCTCTAAGGAAGTGGCCGCCATTGTCACTACCAACATTCCCTCTTCTTCTCTCTTTGAATCCCCCAATGAGAATCCTCAAATCAAGAATGCACATTGCTTCATGGCAAGGTCCACCTTGGACACATCAATTGTGCTATCAACTCAAGAAGAGTATACCTCCGGAGATGATGATGTTGATGAAGAAGAAGATGCAACCTCAAATGGATTGGTTGCCCTTGCCTCCCTCTCCACTAACTCTTCATCACCAAGTGAATCTCCCAATGAGGTCATTCATGTGGAGGAAGAAAGTTGCCTCATGGCTAAATCTTCCGAGGTATCATCTCCTAACCCCTCCACGCCTAACATTTCAAATGATCTAGGGGTTGATCTTGCTTGTCTAAAAGTGAAACAAGAAATGCTAGAGTTTGATGATTTCATTCTTAACTTACAAGGTAACACTAAAAAGCATGTTTCAAATCTCGTGGTTCGTATAGCTCAACTAAATGATACTCTTGAGAAAAATGTCAAATAGAGAGAGAAGACTCTCTTGAAATACATGCTCTTAAAAATGCTCTTGAGGAATGCCAAGAAACCATAGCGTCTCTTGAAGAGAGGCTAGAAAATCTTGAAGAGCCTCAAGATAAAATTAACAAACTCACTAAAGCTAGAGATCTTGCTAGAGCTAAGACTAAAGTGCTTATAAAGGAAAAGGCCAAATTTGGTGTTGATCATGAGAAACTTGTGAAGGATCTGGATGAACTAGACAAGGCTCACAAAGCCTTGAAGAGTGAATACTCTCTCCTCTCCAAGTCTAATGAGCAACTTCAAATTAGGCTTGCTTCATATGACATACCTAGTACCTCTACTCCTTCATGTGATCATGCAAATATTATTGAGGAAAATGCTAGGTTGAAGGATGAACTTGCTAAGGCCTCCTCTCCCCAAAGTAAACTTTCCTTGGATGATCTTTTGAGTAAGCAAAGGTCAAACAATGGGAAGGAGGGACTTGGTTTTAATGCCAAGGCTAAAAAGGCAAACAAGAAAAAGGCCAAGCCCGCACAAGAGAAGAAGAAAGCCACCACTAATGGTGAAGCCCCTAAGGGAAAATCCATTAATGATGATGATGCGGGAATTGATAACCCTCACTATGTTCTATTTAAAGATTATTATGGTGATGTTTATGCCAAATATGTTGGCCCATATGATGGTTATGTTGCTTGGTCTATTTGGGTCCCAAAGACCCTTATTGCTAACAAAAGAGGACCCATTGAGAAATGGGTACCTAAATCCAAGAATTGATCTCATGTAGGACTATGCCGCCGGAGGTTCAAAATGAGTACTTGATTGTGGATGTACAAGTCATATGACCGGCGGCAAGAACCTCGTCAAGGAGTTGAGGTCCAATATAAATAATATCACTCTCTCCTTTGGCGATAATTCTACATCTGAGGTATTGGGTTTTCGCAAGGTTGTGGTTGCACACAACATTACTCTTGTGGATGTCATGCTTGTCAAAACCCTTGGTTACAATTTACTTTCCGTTTCCGCCCTTGGTAAGATGGGTTTCGCCGTCTTTATTGATAATGATATTGTGGTCCTCTTGTGGAGAAAGACTCTAAAAGTCGCTTTCGTTGGGTATCGCGAACACAACTTGTATGTGGTGTACTTTTCGGGGACCACCACGACAAGTGCGATGTGCCTATTCGGAAAGGCGGATGTGGGTTGGTTGTGGCATCGCCACTTAGCCCATGTCAACATGAGAACTTTGCAAAGTCTTCACAAGGGGAACCATATTGTGGGACTAATGGAAAATGTGTCTTTTGCCAAAGATCGTGTTTGTAGGGCTTGTGTTGAAGGCAAAATGCATGACTCTCCGCATCCAAGCAAGACTATCATCTCTTCCAAGAGGATCTTGGAGCTCCTTCATGTGGATCTCTTTGGTCCCATCTCTCATGCAAGTCTTGGTCCAAAGAAACATTGCTTGGTGATTGTTGATGACTACTCAAGATACACCTGGGTCTACTTTCTCAAGACGAAATATGAGACTCAACAAAATTCATTGACTTTGCTACCGAGGTGCAACGCCAACACAACCTCCTCATTATGGCAATAAGAAGTGACAACGGCTTCGAGTTCAAGAACTATACACTCAATGATTTTCTTAGTGATGAGGGGATTCAACATCAATATTCCGCTGCTTACACCCCTCAACAAAATGGTGTTGTGGAGAGGAAGAACCGGACTCTTATGGATATGGCAAGATCTATGATGGCAGAGTATAAATCCCGCTATAACTTTTGGGCCGAAGCCATCTCCACCGCTTGCCACTCCTCTAACCGGCTCTATCTCCGCAAGGGCTTGAACAAGACACCATATGAAATACTCACCGGGAACAAGCCTAATATCTCATACTTCAAGGTGTTCGGGTGTAAGTGTTTCTACAAAATCAAAGGAGTCTGTTTATCTAAATTAGCTCCTAAAGCTATGGACGGTATATTTGTTGGTTACGGTGCCAAATCTCACCCTTATAGAGTGTTTGATGTATCCTCCGGGATTATCATCGAATCTTGTAGTGTGAAGTTCGAAGAAAATGATGGCTCCCAAGTGGGGCAAGTTGATGTATGTGCAGGTGATGAAATACCTCAAGATGCCATAGTAAGAATGGGTGTGGGATTTTTCCGCCCATTGAGGGACACGATGTGGCGTCTCGGGAAGGACTATGCTCTACCACGGTGGAGCCCTCATCTTCTCAACATCAACAAACTCCATCTAGTGAAGCAAATGATGCACCAACTCAAGAACAAGAACAAGACCCGCCCTCTTGTGTGCAAGATCAAGGACAAGATCAACCAAGCATTCATGATGGATCCAATGAGGATCCATTCAATTTGTGTCATTCACCTCATAATGTCCAAGATCAAGTACATGATGTTGAGTGATACATCTCGAACGTATCGATAATTTCTTATGTTCCATGCTTGTTTTATGATGATACACACATGTTTTATACATACTTTATGTCATATTTATGCATTTTACGGCACTAACCTATTAACAAGATGCCGAAGAGCCAGTTGCTGTTTTCTGCTGTTTTTGGTTTCAGAAATCCTAGTAAGGAAATATTATCGGAATTGGACGAAATCAACGCCCAGGGTCTTATTTTTCCACGAAGCTTCCAGAAGTCCGAAAGGGAAACGAAGTGGGGCGACGAGGCGCCGCCACACTAGGGCCGCGCGGCCCAAGGGGGGCCCGCGCCGCCCTAGCGTGTGGCCCCCTCGTCAGCCCTCCGACTCCGCCCTTCCGCCTACTTAAAGCCTTCGTCGAGAATATCCCAGTACCGAGAGCCACGATACGGAAAACCTTCCAGAGACGCCGCCGCTAATCCCATCTCGGGGGATTCAGGAGATCGCCTCCGGCACCCTGCCGGAGAGGGGAATCATCTCCCGGAGGACTCTTCATCGCCATGATCGCCTCCGGAGTGATGTGTGAGTAGTTCACCCCTGGACTATGGGTCCATAGCAGTAGCTAGATGGTTGTCTTCTCCTCATGTGCTATCATTGTTCGATCTTGTGAGCTGCCTAACATGATCAAGATCATCTATTTGTAATGCTACATGTTGCGTTTATTGGGATCCGATGAATATGGAATACTATGTTATGTTGATTATCAATCTATCATCTATGTGTTGTTTATGATCTTGCATGCTCTCCGTTATTAGTAGAGGCTCTGGCCAGGTCGTTACTTGTAACTCCAAGAGGGAGTATTTTTGCTCGATAGTGGGTTCATGCCTCCATTAAATCTGGGACAGTGACAGAAAGTTCTAAGGTTGTGGATGTGTTGTTGCCACTAGAGATAAAACATCAATGCTATGTCTAAGGATATTTGTGTTGATTACATTACGCACCATACTTAATGCAATTGTCTGTTGTTTGCAACTTAATACTGGAAGGGGTGCGGACGCTAACCGAAGGTGGACTTTTTAGGCATAGATGCATGCTGGATAGCGGTCTATGTACTTTGTCGTAATGCCCAATTGAATTTCACACTACTCATCATAACATGTATGTGCATTGTCATGCCATCTTTATTTGTCAATTGCCCAACTGTAATTTGTTCACCCAACATGCTATTTCTTATTGGAGAGACACCACTAGTGAACTGTGGACCCCGGTCCATTCTTTAGATCGAATACAATCTACTACAATACTTGTTCTTACTGTTTTCTGCAAACATCATCATCCACACTATACATCTAATCCTTTGTTACAGCAAGCCGGTGAGATTGACAACCTCACTGTCACGTTGGGGCAAAGTAATTTGGTTGTGTTGTGCAGGTTCCACGTTGGCGCCAGAATCCCTGGTGTTGCGCCGCACTACACTCCGCCACCATCAACCTTCAACGTGCTTCTTGGCTCCTACTGGTTCGATAAACCTTGGTTTCTTACTGAGGGAAAACTTGCTGTTGTACGCATCACACCTTCCTCTTGGGGTTCCCAACGGACGCGTGCTGTACGCGTATCAAGCTCTTTTTCTGGCACCGTTGCCGGGGAACGAAGAAAAGTTACACCACAAAGATTTTCAACTCCCACGTCAACAGCTCTTTTTCTGGCGCCGTTGCCGGGGAGATCAAGACACGCTGCAAGGGGAGTCTCCACTTCCAATCTCTTTACTTTGTTTTTGTCTTGCTTTATTTTATTTACTACTTTGTTTGCTGCATTATATCAAAAAAAAAAATAGTTACTTGCTTTACTTTATTTACTGTCTTGTTTGCAATATTAAAAAACACAAAAAAATTAGTTACTTGCATTTACTTTATCTAGTTTGCTTTATTTACTACTGCTAAAATGGGTACTCCTAAAAATACTAAGTTGTGTGATTTCACAAACACAAATAATAATGATTTCTTATGCACACCTATTGCTCCACCTGCTACTACAGCAGAATTCTTTGAAATTAAACCTGCTTTACTGAATCTTGTTATGAGAGAGCAATGTTCTGGTGTTAGTTCTGATGATGTTGCTGCCCATCTTAATAATTTTGTTGAATTATGTGAAATGCAAAAGTATAAGGATGTAGATGGTGACATTATAAAATTAAAATTGTTTCCTTTCTCATTAAGAGGAAGAGCTAAAGATTGGTTGCTATCTTTGCCTAAGAATAGTATTAATTCATGGACTAAATGTAAGGATGCTTTCATTGGTAGATATTATCCTCCTGCTAAAATTATATCTTTGAGAAGTAGCATAATGAATTTTAAGCAATTGGATAATGAGCATGTTGCTCAAGCATGGGAAAGAATGAAATCTTTGGTTAAAATTTGCCCTACCCATGGACTGACTACTTGGATGATCATCCAAACCTTTTATGCAGGATTGAATTTTTCTTCACGGAACCTATTGGATTCAGCTGCTGGAGGTACTTTTATGTCCATCACTCTAGGCGCCGCAACAAAGCTTCTTGATAATATGATGATTAATTACTCTGAATGGCACACGGAAAGAGCTCCACAAGGTAAGAAGGTAAATTCTGTCGAAAAAACCTCCTCCTTGAGTGATAAGATTGACGCTATTATGTCTATGCTTGTGAATGGTAGGACTAATGTTGATCCTAATAATGTTCCTTTAGCTTCATTGGTTGCTCAAGAAGAGCATGTTGATGTGAACTTCATTAAAAATAATAATTTCAACAACAATGCTTATAGGAATAATTCTGGTAATAACTATAGGCCATATCCTTCTAATAATGGTAATGGTTATGGTAATTATTATGGGAATTCTTACAACAATAATAGGAATGTACCCCTGGACTTGAAGCCATGCTTAAAGAATTTATTAGTACACAAACTGCTTTTAACAAAACTGTTGAAGAAAAGCTTGGTAAAATTGATATACTTGCTTCTAAAGTTGATAGTCTTGCTGCTGATGTTGATCTTTTGAAATCAAAAGTTATGCCTAATGAAACTAAATATATTAAGTCATTTTCTACAGCAAACGCCATCCAAGTTAGAATTAATAAGAATATAAGATTGATGGCCGAATTGCGTGCTAGGTGGGAAAAAGAAGAAGATGCTAAAGAGAATAATGTAGCTATAGTTTGGACTATTACCACCACTAGCAATGCTAATGCTTCACATGTTTCTAAACCTCCTACTATCAATGGTAAAATAATTGGTGTTGGCAATGTTTCTACTCCTAATGCAAAGCTTGCAAAACTGCCTGAAACTACTAAAACTGCTGAAACTGCTTGTGATAAAACTGCTGAATTTTTTTCAAATATTGGGGACAATGATCCCATTGCTGTACATTATAATGGTTTAGATTTTGATGATTGTCACATCTCTAAAGTTATAAATTTCTTACAAAAACTTGCTGAAAGTCCTAATGCTAGTGCTATAAATTTGGCCTTTACAAAATATATTACAAATGCTCTCATAAAAGCTAGAGAAGAGAAACTAAAACTTGAAACTTCTATTCCTAGGAAGTTAGAAGATGGTTGGGAGCCCATCATTAAGATGAAGGTCAATGATTTTGATTGTAATGCTTTATGTGATCTTGGTGCAAGTATTTCCGTTATGCCTAAGAAAATCTATGATATGCTTGAGTTGCCACCACTGAAAAATTGTTATTTGGATGTTAATCTTGCTGATAATTCTACAAAGAAACCTTTGGGGAGGATTGATAATGTTCACATTACAGTTAACAATAACCTTGTCCCCGTTGATTTTGTTGTGTTGGATATTGAATGCAATGCATCTTGTCCCATTATATTGGGAAGACCTTTTCTTCGAACTATTGGTGCTATTATTGATATGAAGGAAGGTAATATTAAATATCAATTCCCTCTCAAGAAAGGTATGGAACACTTCCCTAGAAAGAGAATGAAGTTACCTTTTGATTCTATCATTAGAACAAATTATGATGTTGATGCTTCGTCTCTTGATAACACTTGATACACACTTTCTGCGCCTAGCTGAAATGAGTTAAAGAAAAGCGCTTATGGGAGACAACCCATAATTTTACTTCTGCACTTTTGTTTTATATTTGAGTCTTGGAAGTTTTTACTACTGTAGCAATCACTCCTTATCTTTATTTTGTTGCATTGTTGTGCCAAGTAAAGTCTTTGATAGTAAGGTTCATACTAGATTTGGATTACTGCGCAGAAACAGGTAGGTAACTCAGAAAAATCTGCCAATTTACGTGAGTAATCCTCATATATGTAGCAACTTTCATTCAATTTGAGCATTTTCATTCGAGCAAGTCTGGTGCACCTAAAAAATTCGTCTTTACGGACTGTTCTGTTTTGAAAGATTCTGCCTTTTATTTCGCATTGCCTGTTTTGCTATGTTTGATGGATTTCTTTATTCCATTAACTTTCAGTAGCTTTGTGCAATGTCCAAAAGTGTTAAGAATGATTATTTCACCTATGAACATGTGAATTTTGATTATGCACTAACCCTCTAATGAGTTGTTTTGAGTTTGGTGTGGAGGAAGTTTTCAAGGATCAAGAGAGGAGGATGATACAATATGATCAAGGAGAGTGAAAGCTCTAAGCTTGGGGATGCCCCCGGTGGTTCATCCCTGCATATCTCAAGAAGACTCAAGCATCTAAGCTTGGGGATGCCTGGGGCATCCCCTTCTTCATCGACAACATTATCAGGTTCCTCTAGTGAAACTATATTTTTATTCCGTCACATCTTATGTGCTTTACTTGGAGCGTCTGTATGTTTTTGTTTTGTTTTGTTTGAATAAATTGGATCCTAGCATTCATTGTGTGAGAGAGAGAGACACGCTCCGTTGTTGTATATGAACATATATGTTCTTAGCTTTATTCTTAATGTTCATGGCGAAGGTTGAAACTGCTTCATTAATCATTATATGGTTGGAAACAGAAAATGCTACATGTGGTAATTGGTATAATATCTTGAATAATTTGATACTTGGCAATTGTTGTGCTCATATGGATCATGTTTAAGCTCTTGCATCATATACTTTGCACCTATTAGTGAAGAAATACATAGAGCTTGCTAAAATTTGGTTTGCATGATTGGTCTCTCTAAGGTCTAGATATTTTCTAGTAAGGGTTTGAACAACAAGGAAGACAGTGTAGAGTTTTATAATGCTTGCAATATGTTCTTATGTGAGTTTTGCTGTACCGGTTCATAATTGTGTTTGCTTCAAACAACCTTGCTAGCCTAAGCCTTGTATTGAGAGGGATTACTTCTCATGCATCCAAAATCCTTGAGCCAAAAACTATGCCACTTGTGTCCACCATACCTACCTACTACATGGTATTTCTCTGCCATTCCAAAGTAAATTGCTTGAGTGCTACCTTTAAAATTACATTCTTTATCTTTGCAATATATAGCTCATGGGAAAAATAGCTTAAAAACTATTGTGGTATTGAATATGTACTTATGTATCTTATTTCCTAATAAGTTGCTTGTTGAGTGATAACCATGTTCCTGGGGACGCCATCAACTATCTTTGTTGAATATCATGTGAGTTGCTATGCATGTTCGTCTTGTCTGAAGTAAGGGTGATTTATCATGAGTTGAATGGTTTGAGCATGCATATTGTTAGAGAAGAACATTGGGCCGCTAACTAAAGCCATGATCCATGGTGGAAGTTTCAGTTTTGGACAACAATCCTCAATCTCTTATGAGAATATTATTTTTTGTTGAATGCTTATGCATTAAAGAGGAGTCCATTATCTGTTGTCTATGTTGTCCCGGTATGGATGTCTAAGTTGAGAATAATCAAAAGCGAGAAATCCAATGCGAGCTTTCTCCTTAGACCTTTGTACATGCGGCATAGAGGTACCCCTTTGTGATACTTGGTTAAAACATATGTTATGCGATGATAATCCATGTAAATCCGAGCTAATTAGGACAAGGTGCGGGCACTATTGGTAATCTATGCATGAGGCTTGCAACTTGTAGGATATATTATACATAATACATATGCTTTATTACTACCGTTGACAAAATTGTTTCTTGTTTTCAAAATAAAAGCTCTAGCACAAATATAGCAATCCATGCTTCCCTCTATGAAGGGCCATTCTTCTACTTTTATGTTGAGTCAGTTTACCTACTTCCTTCCATCTTAGAAGCAAACACTTGTGTTAACTGTGCATTGATTCTTACATACTTGCATATTTGCATTCATCATATTACTTTGCATTGACAATATCCATGAGATATACATGTTACAAGTTGAAAGCAACCGCTGAAACTTAAATCTTCCTTTGTGTTGCTTCAATGCCTTTACTTTTAATTTATTTCTTTATGAGTTAACTCTTATGCAAGACTTATTGATGCTTGTCTTGAAAGTACTATTCATGAAAAGTCTTTGCTATATGATTCAGTTGTTTACTCATTGTCTTTACCATTGCTTCGAATTGCTGCATTCATTACATGTGCTTACAATAGTATTGATCAAGATTATGATAGCATGTCACTTCAGAAATTATCTTTGTTATCGTTTACCTACTCGAGGATGAGTAGGAACTAAGCTTGGGGATGCTGATACCTCCAACGTATCGATAATTTCTTATGTTCCATGCTTGTTTTATGATAATACACACATGTTTTATACATACTTGATGGCATATTTATGCATTTTCCGGCACTAACCTATTAACAAGATGCCGAAAAGTCAGTTACTGTTTTCTGCTGTTTTTGGTTTCAGAAATCCTAGTAAGGAAATATTCTCAGAATTGGACGAAATCAACGCCCAGGGTCTTTTTTTTTTCCACGAAGCTTCCAGAAGTCCGAAAGGGAAACGAAGTGGGGCGACGAGGCGCCGCCACACTAGGGCCGCGTGGCCTAAGGGGGGCCCGCGCCGCCCTAGCGTGTGACCCCCTCGTCAGCCCTCCGACTCCGCCCTTCCGCCTACTTAAAGCCTTCGTCGAGAATATCCCAGTACCGACAGCCACGATACGGAAAACCTTCCAGAGACGCCGCCGCCGCCAATCCCATCTCGGGGGATTCAGGAGATCGCCTCCGGCACCCTGCCGGAGAGGGGAATCATCTCCCGGAGGACTCTTCATCGCCATGATCGCCTCCGGAGTGATGTGTGAGTAGTTCACCCCTGGACTATGGGTCCATAGCAGTAGCTAGATGGTTGTCTTCTCCTCATGTGCTATCATTGTTCGATCTTGTGAGCTGCCTAACATGATCAAGATCATCTATTTGTAATGCTACATGTTGCGTTTGTTGGGATCCGATGAATATGGAATACTATGTTATGTTGATTATCAATCTATCATCTATGTGTTGTTTATGATCTTGCATGCTCTCCGTTATTAGTAGAGGCTCTGGCCAAGTCGTTACTTGTAACTCCAAGAGGGAATATTTATGCTCGATAGTGGGTTCATGCCTCCATTAAATCTGGGACAGTGACAGAAAGTTCTAAGGTTGTGGATGTGCTGTTGCCACTAGGGATAAAACATCAATGCTATGTCTAAGGATATTTGTGTTGATTACATTACGCACCATACTTAATGCAATTGTCTGTTGTTTGCAACTTAATACTGGAAGGGGTGCGGACGCTAACCCGAAGGTGGACTTTTTAGGCATAGATGCATGCTGGATAGCGGTCTATGTACTTTGTCGTAATGCCCAATTGAATTTCACACTACTCATCATAACATGTATGTGCATTGCCATGCCATCTTTATTTGTCAATTGCGCAACTATAATTTGTTCACCCAACATGCTGTTTCTTATTGGAGAGACACCACTAGTGAACTATGGACCCCGGTCCATTCTTTACATCGAATACAATCTACTGCAATACTTTTTCTTACTGTTTTCTGCAAACATCATCATCCACACTATACATCTAATCCTTTGTTACAGCAAGCCGGTGAGATTGACAACCTCACTGTCACGTTGGGGCAAAGTAATTTGGTTGTGTTGTGCAGGTTCCACGTTGGCGCCGGAATCCCTGGTGTTGCGCTGCACTACACTCCGCCACCATCAACCTTCAACGTGCTTCTTGGCTCCTACTGGTTCGATAAACCTTGGTTTCTTACTGAGGGAAAACTTGATGCTGTACGCATCACACCTTCCTCTTGGGGTTCCCAACGGACGCGTGCTATACGCGTATCATTGAGCACTCTCAAGAAATTGAGGAAGCTCAAGTTGAAGGTCAAGACGGGGACCCAAATGATCAAGTTGATCAAGTGATACCTCCAAGGCCAACAAGAACCAAGGAGGAGATCGAGGCCCGTCGTCTAGCAAGAAGAGAAAGGAACCTTGAAATTGGTGAACACACACATGACAAGGTCCTTGGTGATGTGAGGGCAAGTGTTTCCACAAGAAGGAAATTGGCTAACTTTAGCAATCATCATGCTTATATCTCCTTAGTGGAACCCAAGAAAGTATTTGAAGCCCTTGAAGATTCGGATTGGTTGGAAGCTATGCACGAGGAACTCAACAACTTCAAGCGCAACAAAGTATGGACCTTAGTAGAGAAGCCAAAGGGGTGCCGCAATGTTATAGGCACTAAATGGATTTTCAAGAACAAGCAAGATGAGTTTGGAAATGTTGTGAGGAACAAGGCAAGATTGGTGGCACAAGGTTTCTCTCAAGTTGAAGGAATTTACTTTGGAGAGACTTATGCTCCCGTTGCTCGTCTTGAGTCCATCCGTATCCTTCTTGCTTATGCATCGCATCATAACTTTAAGTTACAACAAATGGATGTGAAAAGTGCATTTCTTAATGGTCCTTTGCATGAAGAGGTTTATGTTAAGCAACCCCCGGGGTTTGAGGATCTCAACTTCCCTAACCATGTCTATAAGCTTGATAAAGCACTTTATGGTCTCAAACAAGCTCCTAGAGCTTGGTACGAGCACCTTAAAGAATTATTGGTAGACCGTGGGTTTGATGTTGGGCTAATCGATCCCACTCTTTTTACTAAGAGGGTCAATGGGGAGCTTTTCGTTTGCCGATTATATGTTGATGATATTATCTTTGGCTCTACTAACAAAGCTTTCAATGATGAATTCTCAAAGCTTATGACCGATAGGTTTGAGATGTCTATGATGGGAGAGATGAAGTTCTTCCTTGGTTTTGAGATCAAGCAATTGAGGGAAGGAACCTTCATCAATCAAGCAAAATATCTCCAAGACATGCTCAAGAGGTTCAAGATGACCGAGTTGAAGGGTGTAGCCACTCCTATGGTTACTAAATGTCATCTTGCACTTGATCCCAATGGTAAAGAGGTGGATCAAAAGGTATATCGCTCCATGATTGGATCCTTGCTTTACCTTTGTGCATCTAGACCGGACATAGTGTTGAGTGTTGGTGTGTGTGCAAGGTATCAAGCTTCTCCTAAGGAGAGCCACATGATGGCTCTCAAAAGAATCTTTCGGTATTTGGTTGATACCCCAAGATATGGTATTTGGTACCCTAAAGGCTCAAGTTTTATTCTCAATGGATACACCGATGCAGATTGGGCGGGAGACAAGGATGATAGGAAATCAACTTTCAGGGCTTGCCAATTCCTTGGAAGGTCCTTGGTGTGTTGGTCTTCTAAGAAGCAAAATTGTATATCTCTCTTCACTGCCGAAGCCGAATATGTTTCCGCCGCAAGTGGATGCACTCAATTGTTATGGATGAGGCAAACTTTTAAGGAATACAGTGTCATTTGTGACAAAGTGCCTCTATTATGTGACAATGAAAGTGCCATCAAGATTGCCTATAATCCGGTGCAACATTCAAGAACGAAGCATATTGAGATCCGGAATCATTTCATTAGGGATCATGTTGCCCGTGGTGATATTGAGCTCATCTATGTACCTACCAAAGATCAACTTGCCGATATATTCACGAAGCCTCTTGACGAAACAAGGTTCTCTTATTTGAGGAATGAGCTAAATATCATTGATTCAAGGAGTATAGCTTGACCATCTTGCAAACACACCTTTGTCTCAAAACGTTATTTGGTTTAGATGTGGGCATGGAAATAGGGGGAGTGCAGTTTAAATTATTGAGCTATCCCTCCCCCATAATGCCAACATTAAGAAATCATTCTCTTTATATCATATGTTGATATGTGAGCTTCAATGATGAGTAGTGGTTTGGACCCAAGATATATCTTCGCGGTGCCATGCCATAACACTCATATATGGTGGCCTAGGCCACCACACTCTTCTTTGTGAAGAGTTGGAGTTATTTGGATCTTATTGCCTTTTATTTGACAACTCCTTGTTCTTATGGGAAATCACTCTAGTTTGTCCTTATTTGCTCATATCTTGCAAACTTGAGTGATCATGTACCATTAACAGTTTGAGCCTTCTAAACCTAAGCCTACACTCACCTATAAGCCATTTCCATCTTGCTCATATGTCATGTTTTGGTAAAAAACTTGGAGTTTGAGGATTTTCGGTCGGATGATCTAGGTTGCCCCATCTTATTGGTAAATATGCATCTTATATGTGACGTGATACATTATTGCATCACATATGGGTTTATGCAAATAACCAACAAAAGATAGGCAGGATTTCCGGTGTTCTGGAAATTTCCAGAAAACCGGATAATCCGGCCCCAGGGCAACCTGGAAAATCCGGCCCGGCCGGATTATCCGCCCTAAACTAGGGCCGGATTATCCGGCCTGGGCAGATCATGAAGGGGTTGAGGACGAGGCCGCGGGGGCAAACGGTTCGCAACCAGCCCCCACGCGCGTCCCTCTCCTCTCTCTCCCCTCAAGGTCGCCGGAGCTCCTCCTCCTCGCCGGAGCCGCCCCGTCCGCTCCCTCTCGGAGTTTTTGGGTGGATCGGGTGCCTCTCCTCCCTAGCTATCATCTCCTCCAAGCGGCTTCCCCAATGGATGCGGGTATGACTCACAATCCCTAACCCTAGGTGTTGTGATTTATATGTGCTATTTTCTTGGTGGAGATGGTGTCTAGTTGTTCCAAATCTTGTGTAGTATACTCCTCTTGCATGCTATAAGGCCGATCTAGTCGTAGACAAGTTTTTGATTGCAATTTCTGCAGATCCGCAGGGCCGGATTATCCGGCCCCTGTGCTAACCGGATTATCCGGTCGGGCCGGATTATCCGCCCCTCGGGGACACCGGATTATCCGGCCTGGAGCTTCACCGCTGCTGCAGTATTGATTCAATCTATCATGTCTATACTTCTACCGACTTTTAGTATGTTTCTAGAGTACATTACTGTATCATACATGACTTATGAGCATTACCTTCTCTTTGTTATCCGTCTTTGCTTCTCACAGGTAGTGTTTCTCGGGGTTCTCGGAGACGCCCAAGGCATGACCGGTCAAGTGATGAATTTGCACCGAATGCTCCTCGCAAGTCCACCGCTACAAGACGGAAGAACAAGGCACCAAGGGAGAACTACAAAACTATGGACAGTGTCTCTTATGCAGCAATCCGTATGAAGAACTGGTATGAAGACCTTGTAAGGGATGATGAGATAGAGGACAAGCGCTTCTGGTGTTTGGAGCAGGAGTTCATCTACAAGGATATATATGAGCCCATGAAGAAAGTGCGACCCATGCAAGCAATCAATGTGGATGATCTGGCTGTCAATAATCATTTTGAGGATCCCATCTGGGTGACTGGTAAGATGGGTTTGCAGGATCTGATGAAGATTCAGTGTGACTACAGTTCAGAGTTGATTAAGCAATTCTTTGCTACTCTGGCCTTCAAGAAAGATGGGAGCGCACTATGGAATGGATGTCTGGCTCCACTCATTGTGAGGCAACCTTGCGCCGGTTTGATTCTATTCTTGGACTTCCTGCAGAACGAGGCCTTCGCCTCCATGGTCCTTAGAAGACGGATAAAAAGGTGCTTTATGATCTCTATGACTCGTTTGGAGCGGTTGGTTCTACCAAGGGTTTGCTTCCCATCTACAGTCAGGTGCTGCATTTCCTTCGAGCCACCATTGCTCCAAGTGGTGGAAACAATGATGCACTTCGTGGAGCTCTTGTGGATCTTATGCACCTCAGCCTTAAGTGTGCTCGTGATAGTAATGAGGAACATGACTTCTCTCTTGATATCATGGACTTCATCTTTAATGAGATTCATGATGCCATGGTCTCCCGGACCTCCATACCATATGCACCATATATCCAGCTCCTCATCAACAACTCTGTGGCCATGAATGAAGACTTGAGCCGATTCCCATTGGAGAAGCACACTGTCAAGAATGCTTACAAGAAGAAGTCGGTTCCCCATGCTGTACCTGCTCATGACTCCTTTGTGGGAGATGCTCGCACTAGTGGTTTTGCCCCTGCTCGCCATGTTGATCTTCCTGCCATGAAGAAGCAAATGAGGAAGCTTAGTTGGTTTCAACGCCACATTCTGTGCATGAATATTGAGATTCATAAGGAGAACTATGCGGCCAGCCGAGAGCATTCTGAGATTCAGCATACTCAGGCGGTCATTCTTCATAAGCTTAGTGGTGAGCAAGGACCTCCGCCTCAGCCTCCTATTCACCCAGGTTGCAGTGGGTGGCACTCTTCACAGGTTCCGTGGAATGATCTTGAGGACTGCATTTAGAGGGCCAACTACACTCGCAGCTCTCCTCCTGCCCCTGACACTGAAGATGAAGAAGAGGAACAGGAGTACCAGAACGAGGACGAAGAGGGCTCCGAGTGATCTCCATGGGGCGAGTAGCATCGTGCTTTTCCCCTTTTTGGCATCTCGATGCTAAAGGGGGAGAAGTGTTCTATTAGGACTTCTCTCGGGGATTTGCATGGTTTGGGCAAAAGCATATGCGTTTATCATTCCTTTATTGCTTGTGTTCCCCCTTATTTGAACTATTTGGTTTGGTTTGTTCCGTTTAAAACTATGTGCTATATGTGGTTGTGAGACATCATGTTAAGGATTTCGGATTTCTGTGTGTTGAGACCAAGGTTTATTATATGGTGTGTGATGTTATATATCCGGTTTTATATATCTCCATATGGGTATGATTTCTATCACCTTGTCTCAACTTCATATTTGTCTATGTCTCTTGTTTGAGCTCATGTTGGATATCTCTTGTGTTGAGGCACCTCACACCTATATGTTGTGTATTTGTATTCAAATGCAAATTACTTGTATGCACACATGTAGGGGGAGTGCCTCTATTTTTTGCCAACATGCTTGCTCTATATAATGTTTTTCTTGCAAATCTGTATATTGTCATCAAACACCAAAAAGGGGGAGATTGAAAGAACATCTCTCACAATATGTTTTGTGTGTTTGATGTCAATATATGTGATACACTAATGTTCGATGAAGTGGTGCAGGGTGTATCTAGGTACATGAATATAAGTGACTTGTGTGGAAAAACGAGTCAAAAGATAGCTGGAAAAGATTCATCGGGCCGGATAATCCGGGCCGGATATTTGCAAAATATCCGGCCCCCATTTTTTGGCTAAGGACTCGTGGCAATGTGGCTCAGTACTACCCTGGACAGGGGCCGGATTTTTGGCCGGATATTTGTCCGGATTTTCCCCAAGGTCGGATAATCCGGGCCGGATATTTTCGAAATATCCGCCCCCCCCCAAAATTGGCTAAGGACCAGAGGCGATGCGGCTCAGTAAGGCTCTGGACATGGGCCAGACATTTGGCCGGATTTTCCCAGGGCCGGATTTTTGGTGGGGGGGGGGGATTATCCGGACCCAACTTAGGCCGGATTATCCGGCCCTCAAAGTGTCCAACGGCTGGATTTTTGGTGGGGGGTATTTATACCCCCCTTCTTCTACCTTGCTCCTTGCTCAATCATTGACTAAAATTCTGCCAAGCCTCACCACCATTAAAGCCACCTCAAGAACTCAAGATTTGCAAGATCTCCTTCCTCCCCCAACCAAAGCTCCTGATCTTTGGAGATTCGAAGGAGAAGACACCGATCTACATTCTCACCGAAGCGATTTACATTTCCCCCTCATTTGTTTGAGGGCTCTCTTGCTAGTGTTCCTCTTTGGATCCCTAGTTGTTTTGTGTTGATGTATTGTTGTTGATTGTTGTGTTGTTACAGATTTGGGAGCCTCCAATTTGGTTGTGGATGTGTGCCCCAAGAACCTTGTAAAGGCCCGGTTTCCGCCTCGAGGAAATCCCTTAGTGGAAGTGGGCTAGGCCTTCGTGGCGTTGCTCACAGGAGATCTGAGTGAAGCCTTCGTGGCTGTTGGTTTGGCTTTCGTAGCAACCACACTCCTCCAAACGTAGACGTACCTTCTTGCAAAGGAAGGGAACTACGGGAATCATCTCCGTGTCATCGCGTGCTCCACTTTCGGTTACCTCTATCCTATTCTATCTCATATATATTACGTAGCTATATCTTGCTTAGTTGGTAACCTTGTCATATAGGTAAATTCACTTAGTTGCATATCTAGAGAATTTACCTTTGTGTCAAGCCTAAATTGAAAAAGAACTAAAAATTGGTTAACACCTATTCACCCCCCCTCTAGGTGCGGCATACGATCCTTTCACCTTCTCCATATTGGGCCGAGCCGGGTATGGTAATAATGGGTACCCGAAGGGTATGCCCATGTCACTCGGCCTTGGCCTCGACTAGACATAGCGTCGTCTCTTCAGATGGTGGCGGCTAGGGTTGGGGAGAGAGCCGCTAGGGTTTGTGTGTGAGAGGGATGATGAGAGGCGGCCCTTGTTATAGGCCAGAGAGAGGCGGGGGAGCGGTGGCGCTCATTAACGCCGACACGGAGAGCTAGGCGCGACGGGACGGTTCCCTGAGCGTTTGCGGAAACTGCACCGCCGCTGCGCTCCAATAACTCCCGTCGCGAGGTAGGCGACGGTTAGGTTAAAATTAAATGTGCCGCTGACGCGTCGGCCCCGCCACTCCCCGCTGGAGTCGACTTTTGGGATGTGTGGCTTACAGGTGGCTCCCATGCCCAAAATTTTCAGCCTCGCGAGGCGCCGGCTCGCCCGATTCGCGCCCTTGGCGAAGGGGCCGTCATAGGGTTGCCAGCGCTTCTATTGCGCTCCAAAAACCGCCAGCACCGTATGGAACATGCTGGTGTGGGCCCATTTTAGCCTCCCGGCCCCCAAAACGCTATCGAGATCACCGGTGAAGATACCCTCAACTGAGGCCTTGAGACATTGTGGTGGGGCCCACCGAAGAGCTCCCCGTACCTCATGCAACAGCAGCATGACAGCAAAACTTGTCCAACCAACACCTTTCCTGGCTCTCTCCTGTTCCCCTCCCTCCTTATTTGAATCAACCAACTCCACACTGCCCCACCCACGCCACCCTACGCAGCGCACCACACCTCCGTACCTCACTCGCCTTGTTTCGCCGCAGCGCCGCCACCACCACCGAGAACTCCGTACCTAGGGTTGCCTCCGCCAAGCGCGGCGATGGAGGGCGACGGCGAGGTCACCGCGGCGGCGGCGGAGGAGGTGGCGAGGAACCCGAGGTGCTACCTCGACGTCAGCATCGGCGGCGACTTGGAGGGGCGCCTCGTGGTGGACCTCTACGCCTCCGTGGTGCCGCGCACGGCGGAGAACTTCCGCGCGCTCTGCACCGGCGAGAAAGGCGTCAGCGCCGCCACCGGCGCGCGGCTCCACTACAAGGTTCCCCCTTTCCCTGCTGCTGGGTTCCCCTGTGCTGCTGTGCTGTTTTGGTACCGCTAGATGTTTTAGGTTCCGGTTCTGTCGGGCGCGATTGTGTCTAGTTTGAGCAAGGTCCCCCTTTCCTGTTAATTCGATTTCGAACACTGTCAGATAACCTGTGCTTCTGCGCATAGATAGGTCCGCACCAGATCATCTGGTTTTACTGGTTTCTGCAATTTCGAGTATAGGATGTTTTATCACTCGAATTCTATCAACCAAAGATGAGTCCTTTGCAGGCCTATTGCTTTGATTGGCCAACTTTGCTGGCTGTCTTTGTTACTGCTAGTGCTATCTTCAGTGTGCAGAACTAGTGCTTGTAATGTTCCAATTAGTCTTTTTTTACTACCTGCTTACCTGTACTACTAGTAACATGCTTCATGTGCTAGTGCCTACTACTGGTGCTGGTACGACTATGGCCCTCCTTCCATTTTGGTGCCATATCATTGCGCATTAGCAGGGCGTCCTACTTCTGTTTCTGGTCCCTTGCAGTACTTGCTCGAACTTGGAAGCACCATACTTTGTAAGAATAATGATGCATTTGATTTTGTGGCCAACTGGCTATATGGTTGGCAATGGACCCTGATATGTTTAAGCAGGGTTTTATGTGGTCATATGGAGTTCATTGGCTGAGAAATTACCATGTGGTGTTTCTAACTTTGAACATATGTCAAAGCTCACCAACTGCATATATAGTCGTGGTTTCTTGCACTTTTTTCTTGACACTATTCCCATTGTAGATTATCCTTGAAGCAGTATCTGTCAGAACCAAGTGTGCCTAGCTTTACGGTGCATGTTATTCTTATTTGGGCTTCAATGGTTCAAATCAAGGACAAACTGGGTGGTTGCACAAGAATCTTATGTCATAAATGTAGATTAACTATTCTCTGGGGATAGTTTCATATTGGTAAATATGTCAACATGCTTAAGTGAGACCACCTGGCATTTAAAATCTTAGGGTCTTCAACTTCAACCATGAATTGGGATGATGATATTTGGAAGCACATAGGTGGTGCAGAGCATTAGTGCACTAGTCATAAATCTTCCACTTAAACTGTTTTTTAGAGGTTCCACTTAACTGATAGAGCGGCAGAGATCCAACTGTGCATAATGGCACTTTTGCACTTTGTACTTCGTAGCGGCGTAGACTCAGACATCTTGGATATCCTTTACTGTCCATTTTCTTCTTCATACAAAAGACAAGATTCCATTTTCTAGTAAGAATGGTTGTGAATGTTAATGCTCAGAGTTACCCTGCCCCTAACCGTTGGATATAGACTAGAGTTGGTTATTCTTCAGGGTTACGATGATTTTGATGTCAACTGCGGGATCTTTAACCTTCAAGTACTCATATTTTTTTGGTAACTTTACTCTTCAGGGATCATGCTTTCATCGTATTGTCAAGGGTTTTATGGTGCAAGGTGGAGATATAACTACTGGCGATGGAACTGGGGGCGAGTCTATATATGGCTTGAACTTTGAGGATGAGAATTTTGTTCTGAAGCACGAGAGGAAAGGGGTGTTATCAATGGCCAATTCTGGCCCCAACACAAATGGATCTCAGTTTTTCATTACTACCACCCGAACTCCACACCTTGACGGGAAACATGTGGTTTTTGGGAGGGTTGTAAAAGGACTGGGGGTGGTTCGCGCAATGGAGCATATTTCTACTGGGGAAGCTGACCTTCCAACATCTGATATCGTTATTGTTGATTGTGGGGAACTGCCAGAAGGTGCAGATAACGGAGTTGTGAATTTCTTCAAAGATGGTGACATGTATCCTGACTGGCCAATTGACCTCGATGAAAAGCCTGCAGACGTTTTGTGGTGGATTAATGCTGTGGATTCTGCAAAGTCTTTTGGAAATGAAAACTTCAAGGTTCGAAATGCTTAATGACTGCACTTTTTACTTAAATTTCTTTGGTTCACATGAGGAAGGTTTCATTGCTGTTGGGTATACTGCATCTGTAATATAAATGCCAAGTCTTTAGCTAAAGCCTAGATGCTCAACCATCTTATATTATGCATATACTAATAGACTACCTCCTATCGGATTTAATCGATGTGGACTGTACTACTTAGAACGCTAGCGATGCTTTCGCTCCGTATCGATCTTTTCCGATCGGAGGGAGTAGTACCTAACTTAATTCCAATTTGGAACTTAGAACTGAAGTTTCTGCCTCTATACAGAAACAGGATTACAAGGCTGCACTCAGAAAGTACAGAAAAGCTATGCGGTATTTAGATATTTGCTGGGAGAAAGAAGAGATAGATCAAGGTAACTGTTTTTTCGTTTCTTGTTGCTGTTTACTTTTGTTAATTCCTCCATATGGTACTTTGGGATAGAGGTACAATTTACTTGCTAATCCTAAGAACCAACTAATGTGCAGAGAACAGCTCAGCGCTGCGGAAAACAAAGTCAATTATACTCACCAATAGTTCTGTAAGTTTCACATCCTGCCAACTTGTTGATGGAAAGATCACAACTGTCTCCCCTCTATAGTATAATATTTCAAGAAATTTAATTTAGCACATCATCAGTGTTTCCTCATCTGGATGTACAGTTCTTTTTCCTTGCAAAAATCATTGTCTCTTACTAGTATATGGAAGTCACTTATAACTTCTTCAGGCATGCAAACTGAAGTTGGGAGATTTGGAGGGTGCTTTATTAGATGCAGACTTTGCGCTGCGTGAAACGGAGGGCAACGCAAAAGCTTTTTTCCGTCAAGGACAGGTTAGTGTTGTGTAATATTATCCATGAACCATATGTACATGTTTTGATAACATTATGATTAGCGAAGCTTGCCTGTTCCCTCATGAATTCTAGACCGATATGCTCTAATTACTTGCATTTATGTGCAAATTAAACTGTCTCATTCGCATGTCTTCATCGTTGTGTGCATCTTAATTTATATGTTGGACATGAAGATGTGCATTCGTTCCACTTGAACATCCTTTTATGTGCATGCGTACTACATTCTACAACTTACATACTACTAAGCATGGTACAGTATGATTTGTAGTCTTTGTCATGTGGTCCTGGGAATATTATTTCCTCTCGCCTTTTTGTCACCTTCCAACTTGGCTTGTCAGTAACAAGGTATTGGGGTGCAGGCACGCATGGCACTCAACAATATTGATGGTGCACTTGAGAGCTTCAAGCTTGCACTGGATTTGGAGCCCAACGATGGTTTGTATACCTATTGCCTCCTGATTGACTATTAGTAAAAGAATCCTCATTTGCAACTATGAATGTTGATTTCTACACTGCTTATCCTCAGGAGGAATTAAACGGGAGGTGGCTGCTGCAAAGAAAAAGGTTAGTTCATTATGGTCATGAATCTTGGACAAATGGGTGTTTATGCAAGATGTTGCTGACTTGCCATCCGCGATTACCCCAGGTTACTGGCAGGCGCGATCTGGAGCGTAAGGCATTTTCCAAGATGTTCGAGACTTCAGGAAGTTCAGAGAAAATTGACGAAGTATATTTTCTAATGCCTCATCCATCACCATTTAAATTCTTTGGTTTAGACCTTTGAGCATAAAATTAATAGATAGTAAACCATTTGGCTGCCAATTGCTGACGTTGTCAAACATGCACCAGATTCTTTCCGTTTGTGGGTAACTGATGATCTTTTTGTTGCTGCTGTAGGTTAAGAACTTATCCCCCTAGTGCAACTTTTCTTAGTTTCACATTCTGGGAGCGTAAGTTTCAGGTGATTCTTAATTTACTGCCATTGTTTCATCGGGTTTGTAGTTTCTCTGTGTTCTGACATCATGGTTTATCTTTTGCAGGTATACTGAGGGAGGTTTTTCAAGGCAGAAAAAAGTGCCATTAGACTACTGAGAACAGTGGGGGCGCACCTGAAGCTTCTGTGTTCCAGTGTAGAGCAGGTCACAATGCCGTCGAAAGAAATGTCTTTCACAGACTGAACTCTATAGACGTCTCTGCTAATTAACAATTTCTCTAGACTGAACATTTTTTGGTCGAGAATTAATGGATCATTGTTGACAACATGAAATGTCTTTTAGCACGCCGTTTGCCTATTTTTGTGCGTTGCCCTTGTTGAACTGTGCCAATTTAACGGCACTACATAATTCAGTGACTTACTCCTAACATTATAAGAGTTAGCTAAAGTCAAGGTAGGTTGCAAGGTTCATAGCCAGACATGGTCCAAATCCAGACTGGGCATAGTTGGTTATGAACGTGAATTTTGTTCGTCTCATGTTTGGACGGCATGGTCTTCAACTAGTTCTGGAAAGAAATCTGCGCAAATGACTTTGAAGTATCTATTCTAAATATATAGGTAGTCGAAGTTTCATTATACCCATGTGCTGATGCACAACACATTAGCTTGTCAATAACCAGGTGGAGCAGACCAAAATCCTAGCGGGTGGCAAAAAACATCACCACCCAGTGAACTAGTTCATGCAGAATGACACAGATTCAGATTTAGCTCATAGTAGGTCGCACATATGTGAGTAATCAGAACATGTTACCACGCAATTCACAATTTCCACAGAAGTGGGACCAGAAACAGAGAGAAACGCAGTAGTACAACTCTATTAGCCAAAACGCAACACTTTCTCAGAACATCCTCAGACTGCGAAAACTTTACACACGGTAAGCTACCTATGTTGTCTATGCATTGTAGTTGTCCAACCCCAGGTCTCTCAACGCATCTGTGGCGGTAGATTTGCAGCTTCCATGTATTGCCTTGGCTTTCCTGATAAGCTTCTCCACTCCTTCCTTAAGCAAGATGGTCCTGCAGTGGTACAACAAGTGTCGGGATGTAGAAACATGAGTAAAAGAAGAGCCGCAAATGATGCTGAATATAGAGTAGTAGTCCATCAATTAATAACTGCATATATGATTATAGGACTGAAAACATACCTGTTTTCAGGGTTTCTGACAACGAGATTACGGATCATAAGGCATGCTTGCTTCTGAGTCAGGGCAGAGGAGGGGAACTTTTGCATTGTCTGTATGGCCAGAGTACCATAGCCTAAACTGATTGCAAGTGCTGCATGTTCTGGTGACCGCAGTGTAAGGGCTTGCACCAGAGACATTACCTACACATACAGTTTGCTCATTACAGGATATGAAAGTAGCTCGATTCTTCAGTATTGCACATTTATGTGTATTACCTCCTGTATTACTGATGGGTCTTCAGAAAATCTGGACGTCAACTTCAAGAACTTATCAAAACCACCTTGCTGGATAATACTGGCCTTGTTTGCGTCACTTCCAGCAAGCTTCAAGCAGAAACAATGTGATAAGAGTTCGACTTAATGAAAGTAGAATTTCTTCTTAATTCATGTGGTACGATAATGTTGCAGTGATGTACCATAATACTGTACCTTAGACAACAAAGAGCAGCAAGATTTTGCTATTAATTTGTTCTTCTGTATGCCAGCCTCATCAATGCACTGAAGAAGTACATCAATCCCACCATTTTCCGATATGGACCGGCATATTTCTTCCTGTGGTCAGACAAGAACTAAAGATGGTGATGTTCTCCTTAGGTACAGCTCATAAGCATGAATTGTGCTTTCTTTATAATCACAATTCCACCGAGGAAATAAGTTTTGATACACAGAACTAAAAACATAACCAAAATTGAAGGCAAGAGCGATAAGACGGCAGAAAGTTTATGAACATCAAGTTTTTTGTGTATGCTAAGTTGCCTGGAATTCATATTCAATTGGCCTGATACATTACAGGTTAAACTGATGTAAAAAATTTACCCCAGAAAAAATGAAGCTTGACTACTGCAAAAATTTAGTCAAGATATTATTTATCATTTCTGGGATATGTGCATAATGATAGTTTATGCTTACGTTAACAGCGATTGCCTTCAAAGCAGCACAAGCTGATGGTAAACTGGATGGAGCAACTTGTTCACGGAGTGCAATAACAAGAACTTCCGCAATGCCAATCTCTGCAAATTTCCGTGAATATCCAAATACCTGCATCAGAAGTCTATCAAATTCGTCTGTTTGGATCAAAACTTCATTCATACAAGTAGGCTTAATTCCTTAACTGATATATTATGAAGGTACAAGATTTTGTGATTAAGTCATATGCAGAACATACTAATATTCAAATCGTGTGTATTGGGTGATATAAGCAAACTAGTCTGTAAACTTGCAAGCAAGACACAGCATGGGGCATATGCTGTTGACATTGTGAAAACAGAATTCAAAACAGAAAACCCTGAAATACCAAATTGGCTACTATTATTTATGTGAACAATCTTTCTGGTATCCAAACATCACCAGAAGTTCATGTCAATATTTTAACACCTAAATTTAGTCTTGTATGCATCTCATACACACAAAAGCGTATTATAGCTCAAACTAATTTCCACATATATGGATCTTCATCCAGTAAACCACTTTTCATGCCAACACAATTCATGAATAAGTTGATTGTTACAATCAAACTGTGTAATAAATGTGGAAACCAAAATGATGCACTTGCTAATGTAAAATAAGATCCAAGTCTTCACACAATTCTACAAGCATATAGAACATACTTGAGAAGCCACCACTCGGTTATCGTCAGGTGTCAACAGAACACGTATGGCATCATACAAGCTTTGCACTTTACTGTTTGATTTGTCCCTCATAACCTGAAGAATGAGTTCATCGACCTTGAGGTCCATGAAGGCATCTTTCACAACTTCATTGCCAGCAGATGCAGCTGCCACGACGCTGAAACCACCATCCAGTACGTCTGTACTTTCCAAGGCCCCTTTCAAGATATCCATGACAATTTTGGGCCCCTGGCTTTGCCTGAACTTTTCAGTGCCTCCCACATCTGCAAATTGAGTTCATGCCCAAATGTCAGAAACAGACCAGAGATTGTTTTCCACACCTATACTTTTGCTAGGCAAAACCAACCAAACATCCTCGTATCCAAGAACGTTGACAAGGAGCACAGCAACATACCCCGGATCAGGGAGCTCAGCGCCTTCAAGCCCGAAGCAAGCAGCCTCTCCTGCGTGACCCCAGCCGACGCGCACAGGGCGACGAGCGCCTCCACTCCGCCATTCCGCGCAGCCACGGCCGCGTTCTCCGCCTCCTCGCCGGAGCAGAGCTCGCGCAGCTCATCGAGCGAAGAGACCAAACTGTCCAGATCCTCCCCCGACCTGCCGCTGGCACTGGCGGTGGCGGATGCCTTCAGTTCGTCCAGCACCCGCATCACCGGGTTCACCTCCTCCGCCGCGGCCTCCCCAGGCACGCGTCTGATGATCCCTGCAGGAGGCAGCGGGAGGCTCGGTTAACCACTGAGGCGTGAACCGGAGAGATCGGAGATCTGGAGGAAGACGAAGAGGGTACCGGCGAGGTCGGCGCCCTGGAGGGTGAGAGCCTCGACGGCGTCTGCGAGCGCCTCGTCGGGGTCCATGCCGAGGTCCTCCATGTTCTCCCGGACCATGTCGTCGAAGGCCTCCTGCGAGATCGCGATCGCCATTTCGTGCTCCGCCTGTCGCCTGGGCGCCGAGCGAATTGGAACGGAGTGGGGGAAAAAGGCTTTGGTGGGGGTTTTCCAACTGCTGCCGTTTTCCCTATCGGTACGGCGCAGGGGCGGTTTCAATTTCGAATTTAGTGCAGACGCAGATTTGAATTTAGTGGATCTTCTTTTCATTTTGGACTCTTGGTTAACTCAAAACTAGGAACGGTCAGAACTGGAGTATAAGGTTTTGTCTCGTGATTCACATCAACATCTATCACCCCTACTTCATCAGTTTTAACTAAACTAGCTAACATAGCTAGGTCATGTTTCCTCAACAACAACAAAAAACATAGCTAAGTCATGAGCTATCCAATTTATTATTATTTAAAACAGGGGCAAAAGTTTTGCCATAATCTATTAATTAAGAAGAAATTTTATAAAACGTAAAAGTTCTCTTATTAGTAATGCAAAGATTACTCTTCCGGAATCATTTCGTTTCGCCCAACCGGTTAGCACCCGCTAAAACCCATAAACGTCCAATCCGAGAGTCTTTCATAACAAGCAAGCTCCATCCAATTTAAGCTCTCATGAAACCTCAACAATTCCAACAGATGTGATAAGCTTTGACAATTTCCTTAGTGAAAGTGTATCTAGTGCCACCCCCTTTGCTTTGGATGAATAATGAGAACCAATTAAGGAACTAATGATTATATTGAGTGTGTCCCGTGACAGTACCATAAAGTGGTTTACCCATAGGGATGTCATACCCCTCAAAATGATGTCAAGATGTGTGGCTAGCTATGAAGTGAAGACTTAGATAAGTATGTCAAGACTTAGGAGCCGACGCTGAAGAATCATGGTAGTTTTTTTTTAGTATTTCTTGTTCTCCAGATTCATAGAAAAGGTTTTATTATACGAGGGGAGTTATCTCTATTAAAAGGAAGTGAAACTTTATTGCGTGCTTAGACATGATCATTCTTTCTACAACAATCAGTCTGGAAATCTATACGATATGCAGAACGACATCAAGAACTACATTGAACATGTAATGTATCTAGTGAAAGATGAGAAAAGCTTTATAGTCATGAATTATGTATGGAACTCATAGGGAGAGCTTGGCTATATTTATGAATACTTGCTACATGTTTGCGCTAGTTATTGTTGTTTTGATGTGGAAACCGTATTTCTCTGCCCTTGGCCATGTATTTCCTTCATTTTTATTCTTACTATCTATGAATACTACATGTTCAATTAATATGAATAGAACAGATTATATTAATTTGTAGATTGAAATTGTACATAGATTTAAAAATTGTACATACAAAGAAAGTAAGGCATGCTAAATTAGAAAAAGGAATGGCGATTCGAATGATAAACAAGGAGCGATAGGGATCTATTCTAAGGCTGGTGCCAACGCAGGCTGGAGCGGCGGCGGTACCGCCCGCGTAGGGGCGAGAGGCGGGCGAGATGGTAGCGGCGGGCGGTGGATCCACCGCCCGGCGGTAGCGCCCGCTACCGCCCGCCTATAGCCCGCGTTGGAGGCGAGAGCGGAGCGAGAGGGAGGCGATAGCGGTGCTAGTGGGGGCGGTAGGGAGGAGAGAGAAGTGAGAGCTGGCACTATAGCCCGTGCACTGGCACCGTGGGGTGAGAGTGGGGTGAGAGTGAGGGTAAAAGCTGACGTGGCGAGGCTATAGTGGGGTGATGCATTGGCACCGGCCTAAGTACAATGTGTGTTGATCATAATGCTTCTGTGTATGTTGATTGCTATTCTAAAGAGTTAGAGATTCCTATTTTTCTGTGAACCTCTAGATGTTTGTTGCTTCCACTTCCATGCACATAACCTTGATGAAGCACCATACCTAGTGACTGTCGTGATGCTTCACGTGAATGGAATATTTAAACCAACTGCTATATTCTTGGGTGTACCTGTAAATAGTGGCCGACCCCCACACGATGGGGTTGGTGACTTTGAGTTGAATTTTAGATCTGATAAGTTTTCCTCTCTCTTGAATTCTTAAGCAATCCTTGGAGAAAAAAGAGTCAGATGAGTTGAGCACAAAGTAATAACATGCTCTAGCCCCGGAGATTCGATACTTACTATAGGAGATTTGATATCTCCTAGTCATTGATGCGTGTAGTTGACACGTCCGTTGGGAACCCCAAGAGGAAGGTGTGATGCGCACAGCGGCAAGTTTCCCTCAGTAAGAAACCAAGGTTTAATCGAACCAGTAGGAGTCAAGAAGCACGTTGAAGGTTGATGGCGGCGGGATGTAGTGCGGCGCAACACCAGAGATTCCGGCGCCAACGTGGAACCTGCACAACACAACCAAAGTACTTTGCCCCAACGAAACAGTGAGGTTGTCAATCTCACCGGCTTGCTGTAACAAAGGATTAACCGTATTGTGTGGAAGATGATTGTTTGCGTAAAAATGAGAACAAGATAAAAGAGATTGTATTTCAGTATAGAGAATTGGACCGGGGTCCACAGTTCACTAGAGGTGTCTCTCCCATAAGATAAACAGCATGTTGGGTGAACAAATTACAGTTGGGCAATTGACAAATAAAGAGGCCATGACCATGCACATACATATTATGATGAGTATAGTGAGATTTAATTGGGCATTATGACAAAGTACATAGACCGCCATCCAGCATGCATCTATGCCTAAAAAGTCCACCTTCAGGTTATCATCCGAACCCTCCAAAGATTAAGTTGCTAACAACAGACAATTGCATTAAGTATTGCGCGTAATGTAATCACAGACTACATCCTTGAACATAGCACCAATGTTTTATCCCTAGTGGCAACAAGACATCCATAACCTTAGAGGTTCTTGTCACCCTCCGCATTCACGGAGACATGAACCCACTATCGAGCATAAATACTCCCTCTTGGAGTTACTAGCATCAACTTGGTCAGAGCATCTACTAATAACGGAGAGCATGCAAGATCATAAACAACACATAGACATGAATTGATAATCAACATAACAAGTATTCTCTATTCATCGGATCCCAACAAACGCAACATATAGAATTACAGATAGATGATCTTGATCATGTTAGGCAGCTCACAAGATCCGACAATGAAGTACAATGGGGAGAAGACAACCATCTAGCTACTGCTATGGACCCATAGTCCAGGGGTAGACTACTCACACATCACTCCGGAGGCGACCATGGCGGCGTAGAGTCCTCCGGGAGATGAATCCCCTCTCCGGCAGGGTGCCGGAGGCGATCTCCTGGATCCCCCGAGATGGGATCGGCGGCGGCGGCGTCTCTGGAAGGTTTTCCGTATCGTGGCTCTTTGCACCGGGGGTTTCGCGACGGAGGCTTTAAGTAGGCGGAAGGGCAGGTCAGGAGGCGGCACGAGGGCCCCACACCACGGGCCGCGCGCCAAGGGGGGCCGCGCCGCCCTAGGGTGTGGCCACCTCGTGGCCCCACTTCGTCTCCTCTTCGGACTTCTGGAAGCTTCGTGGCAAAATAGGACCCTGGGCGTTGATTTCGTCCAATTCCGAGAATATTTCGTTACTAGGATTTCTGAAACCAAAAACAGCAGAAAACAAAGAATCGGCACTTCGGCATCTTGTTAATAGGTTAGTTCCGTAAAATGCACGAATATGACATAAAGTGTGCATAAAACATGTAGATAACATCAATAATGTGGCATGGAACATAAGAAATTATCGATACGTCGAGACGTATCAGCATCCCTAAGCTTAGTTCTCGCTTTCGTCCCGAGCGGTAAAACGATAAATACGTATAATTTCGGAGTGACATGCCATCATAACCTTGATCATACTATTTGTAAAGCATATGTAGTGAATGCAGCGATCAAAACAATGTATATGACATGAGTAAACAAGTGAATCATAAAGCAAAGACTTTTCATGAATAGCACTTCAAGACAAGCATCAATAAGTCTTGCATAAGAGTAACTCATAAAGCAATAATTCATAGTAAAGGCATTGAAGCAACACAAAGGAAGATTAAGTTTCAGCGGTTGCTTTCAACTCATAACATGTATATCTCATGGATATTGTCAACATAGAGTAATATAATAAGTGCAATAAGCAAATATGTAGGAATCAATGCACAGTTCACACAAGTGTTTGCTTCTTGAGGTGGAGAGAAATAGGTGAACTGACTCAACATTGAAAGTAAAAGAATGATCCTCCATAGAGGAAAAGCATCGATTGCTATATTTGTGCTAGAGCTTTGATTTTGAAAACATGAAACAATTTTGTCAACGGTAGTAATAAAGCACATGTATCATGTAAATTATATCTTACAAGTTGCAAGCCTCATGCATAGTATACTAATAGTGCCCGCACCTTGTCCTAATTAGCTTGGACTACCGGATCATCACAATGCACATGTTTTAACCAAGTGTCACAAAGGGGTACCTCTATGCCGCCTGTACAAAGGTCTAAGGAGAAAGCTCGCATTGGATTTCTCGCTATTGATTATTCTCAACTTAGACATCCATACCGGGACAACATAGACAACAGATAATGGACTCCTCTTTTATGCATAAGCATGTAACAACAATTAATAATTTTCTCATATGAGATTGAGGATATTTGTCCAAAACTGAAACTTCCACCATGGATCATGGCTTTAGTTAGCGGCCCAATGTTCTTCTCTAACAATATGCATGCTTAACCATAAGGTGGTAGATCGCTCTTACTTCAGACAAGACGAACATGCATAGCAACTCACATGAAATTCAACAAAGAGTAGTTGATGGCGTCCCCAGTGAACATGGTTATCGCACAACAAGCAACTTAATAAGAGATAAAGTGCATAATTACATATTCAATACCACAATAGTTTTTAAGCTATTTGTCCCATGAGCTATATTTTGCAAAGGTGAATGATGGAATTTTAAAGGTAGCACTCAAGCAATTTACTTTGGAATGGCGGAAAATACCATGTAGTAGGTAGGTATGGTGGACACAAATGGCATAGTGGTTGGCTCAAGTATTTTGGATGCATGAGAAGTATTCCCTCTCGATACAAGGTTTAGGCTAGCAAGGCTTATTTGAAACAAACACAAGGATGAACCTAAGTGCAAAAAACTCACATAAAAGACATATTGTAAACATTATAAGACTCTACACCGTCTTCCTTGTTGTTCAAACTCAATACTAGAAATTATCTAGACCTTAGAGAGACCAAATATGCAAACCAAATTTTAGCATGTTCTATGTATTTCTTCATTAATGGGTGTGATACGTCCAATTTGCATCATTATTTTATATCATAATTTGCTGTTATTCATTGATATATTTCATATTGGGACACAATACTTATGTTATTTCATCTATTTTGCATGTTTCATCATTATTGGAGGATCAAGCACCGGAGCCAGGATTCTGCTGGAAAAAGCACCGTCAGAACGCAATATTTCGGAAGATCAACTGTGGAAGGAAATTATACCAAAAATCCTATTTTTCAAGATGACGAAGGAAGCCACAGAGGGTACCTCGCGAAGATTTACAGCCGCCTCTGCGGGGCGGAGAACACCAGAGAGAAAAGAGCTCTCCGGCGGGCAGGAATCCGCCGGGGAAATTCCCTCCGGGAGGGGGAAATCGACGCCATCGTCACCGTCATCGAGCTGGACATCATCTCCATCACCATCATCATCATCTCCATCACCATCATCATCATCTCCACCATCATCACCGCCGTCTCCACCGCTGGACACCGTCACCGCCGTAGCAATTTGGGTTTGATCTTGATTGTTTGATAGGGGAAACTCTCCCGGTATCGATCTCTACTTGTTGTTGATGCTATTGAGTGAAACCATTGAACCAAGTTTATGTTCAGATTGTTATTCATCATCATATCACCTCTGATCATGTTCCATATGATGTCTCGTGAGTAGTTCATTTAGTTCTTGAGGACATTGGTGAAGTCTAAATGTTAGTAGTGAACTATGGTTGAGTAATATTCAATGGTATGATATTTAAGTTGTGGTGTTATTCTTCTAGTGGTGTCATGTGAACGTCGACTACATGACACTTTACCATTTATGGGCCTAGGGGAATGCATCTTGTATTCGTTTGCTAATTGCGGGGTTGCCGGAGTGACAGAAACCTAAACCCCCGTTGGTATATCGATGCAGGAGGGATCGCAGGGTCTCAGAGTTTAAGGCTGTGGTTAGATTTATTCTTAATTACTTTCTTGTAGTTGCGGATGCTTGCAAGGGGTATAATCACAAGTATGTATTAGTCCTAGGAAGGGCGGTGCATTAGCATAGGTTCACCCACACAACACTTATCATAACAATGAAGATTATTTAGCCGTATGTAGCGAAAGCACTAGACTAAAATCCCGTGTGTCCTCGAGAACGTTTGGTCATTATAAGTAAACAAACCGGCTTGTCCTTTGTGCTAAAAAGGATTGGGCCACTCGCTGCAATTGTTACTCTCGCACTTTACTTACTCGTACTTTATTCAACTGTTACATCAAAAACCCCTGAATACTTGTCTGTGAGCATTTACAGTGAATCCTTCATCGAAACTGCTTGTCAACACCTTCGCTCCTCGTTGGGATCGACATTCTTACTTATCGAAAATACTACGATACACCCCTATACTTGTGGGTCATCAAGACTATTTTCTCGCGCTGCTGTCGGGAGTGAAGCGCTATTGGTAAGTGGAATTGGTAAGGAAAACCTTCTTGTTTGTGCTGATTTTATTTCTGCCTCGCTGCTATAAGTCATTATGGAGAGATCTTCTCTTCAATTTTTATTTGGGAAATCTACTACTACTGCAACGGTAGTGGATGAGGCGCCAGGTGAGGAAGTGATACCATATAAAATACCTATGAAAATTATTGAACGTGTTATGGATAACCGCTATGAAGGGGATGGAACTGTCCATCCTGGTGATCATTTACTGTTTTTGCATGAATTATGCGGGTTATTCAAATGTGCAGGTATTGCTATGGATGAAGTGAGGAAGAAACTATTCTCTTTATCGTTGTCTGGTAAAGCGGCGCATTGGTATAAATTACTGGATAATGGGGATTCTCTTGAATGGAATGATATTGTGCCCCGGTTTTATTCTAAGTTCTATCCTCCAAGTGAAATTCACAAGGATCGGAATCGCATATATAATTTTTGGCCTCATGATGGAGAGAGTATTGCCCAAGCTTGGGGGAGATTGAAGTCTTTAATGCTCAAATGCCCCATTCATGAGCTTCCTGGTAATGTTATTATTGATAATTTCTATGCAAGACTTTCTTTTCAAGACAAGACCTTGCTGGATACTTCTTGTTCTGGATCATTTACACACAATAAAGAAGAGTTTAAAAGGGACCTTCTTGATCGGATCCAAGAAAATACTGAAGGTTGGGAGAACGACAAGGACAGAGAATCAGGTATAATTTATGATTATAAATGCATTGAAGCTTTTATGGATACTGATAAATTTTGTAATATGAGTGCTATATATGGTCTTGATTCTCAAGTTGCTGTAAATCTTTATAAAGCTTTTGCCTCTCATTATGAATTGCCAAAGAAGAATTTTGATAAGTATCATGAACCGTATAAAGATAAAATTGATGCAACTATTAATAAATGCGTTGTAGTTGAAACTGCTGATCATGTTATTCCTGAAGCTTATATTGAAAAAACCCCTTTCCCTGCTAAAATGAAGGAGTACTCTGTTATAAATAGTGCGGTTCATAAAAGTGAAAAGAAACCTGTAGAACCTGAAGAACAAATAAAAGTTGAACTTCTTTGTTGCAATAGTTAAAGATCTTGTGACTGAAAATGTGGAGGGTGGTCATATTATTTTCTGTGAAGATGCTTCTAATATTGTTTCACATCCTAATAAACCCAAACAAGCTAGTGTTCCTATGCTATCTGTTAGAATTGGTGATCATTGCTATTATGGATTATGTGATATTGGTGCAAGTGTTAGTGCTATTCCTTATGAGCTTTACACGGAGATTATGCACGAAATTGATTCTTGCGAACTTGAAGATATTGATGTGGTTATTCAGCTGGCTAATAGAGAAACTATTTCTCCAATTGGTATTGTTCGAGATGTGGAAGTTTTATGCGGTAAGATTAAATATCCTGCTGACTTTTTGGTACTTGGTTCTCGCTAGTGATTATTGTCCTATTATTTTTGGTAGACCTTTTCTAAATACTTGTGGAGCTATTATAGATTGCAAGAAAGAGAAAATTTTGACTAAATTTGCTGGTGAATCTTATGAGTTTAACTTCTCTAAATTTACTAAAACTCCTTATAAAGCTGATTTGCCTAGTAATGATTTTAAAATGGAGCAGTGTGCATCTATTGTTCTTGTTCCTAATAATCCTTTGCAGCAACATTTGGAGGATAGCGAGAGTGAAGTTTTTAGGAAAGAAAGAGATGAGCTTGAGGAAATTTTTCTTCGCCAACCTATTCTCATGCATGATTTACCTAGGTGGAAGATTTGGGTACAACACCGCCACCAAAGGAAGATCCTGTTTTTGATTTAAAGCCTTTGCCTCGATAATCTTAAATATGCTCATATTGATGATAAGAAAATATATCCTGTTATTATTAGTTCTAAGCTTTCAGAGATTGAGGAAGAAAGGTTATTGGAAATATTGAAGAAGCACCGAGGAGCTATTGGCTATACTCTTGATGATTTGAAAGGGATTTCTCCTTCTATTTGCCAACATGCTATTAATATGGAAGATGATGCAAAGCCTGTTGTTGAACATCAGCGTCGTCTAATTCTGAAGATGAAGGAAGTGGTAAGGAATGAGGTATTAAGACTTCTTGAAGCTGGTATTATATATCCTATTGCTGATAGTAGATGGGTTAGTCCTGTGCATTGCGTTCCCAAGAAAGGAGGAATGACTGTTGTGCCTAATGATAATGATGAGCTCATCCCTCAAAGAGTAGTTGTAGGGTATAGAATGTGCATTGATTTTCGAAAAGTTAATAAAGTTACTAAGAAAGATCATTACCCTTTACCATTTATTGATCAAATGCTAGAAAGATTGTCTAAAAATACTCATTTTTGCTTTCTTGATGGTTATTCTGGGTTTTCACAAATTGCTGTTAAAGCTAAAGATCAAGAGAAAACCACTTTCACTTGTCCCTATGGAACTTATGCTTATAGACGTATGCCTTTTGGTTTATGTAATGCTCCTGCTACTTTTCAAAGATGCATGTCTGCTATTTTTCATGGTTTTTGTGAGAGTATTGTAGAGGTATTCATGGATGATTTCTCCGTCTATGGGAATTCTTTTGATAGTTGCTTGCGAAACCTCGATAAAGTTTTGCAGAGATGTGAAGAAACTAACCTTGTTCTTAATTAGGAGAAATGCCACTTTATGGTTAATGAAGGAATTGTATTGGGACATAAAATTTCTGAGAGAGGTATTGAAGTTGATAGAGCTAAAGTTGAAGCAATTGAGAAGATGCCCTATCCTAGGGATGTTAAAGGTATTCGTAGTGTTCTTGGTCATGCTGGGTTTTATAGGAGATTTATTAAAGATTTCTCCAAGATTTCAAAGCCTCTTACTAATCTTCTTCAAAAAGACGTACCTTTTGTTTTTGATGATGATTGTAAGGAAGCTTTTGAAACTCTTAAGAAAGCCTTAACAACTGCTCCTATAGTTGAACCTCCTGATTGGAACTTACCCTTTGAAATTATGTGTGATGCTAGTGATTTTGCTGTAGGCGCTGTTCTTGGACAGCGAGTAGATAAAAAACTGAATGTTATTCATTATGCTAGTAAAACTCTTGATGCTGCTCAAAGAAATTATGCTACGACTGAAAAAGAATTATTAGCTGTAGTTTTTGCTTGTGATAAATTTAGATCTTATATTGTTGATTCAAAAGTTACTATTCATACTGATCATGCTGCAATTAGATATCTTATGACGAAGAAAGATGCTAAGCCGAGACTTATTAGATGGGTACTTCTGTTGCAAGAATTTGATTTACATATTGTAGATAGGAAAGGTGCTGATAATCCTGTTGCTGATAATTTGTCTAGATTGAAAAATATTGCTTATGATCCTGTTCCTGTTAATGATAGTTTTCCAAATGAACAATTGGCTGTAATAAAGGTGAGCTCGCGAGACAGTCCTTGGTATGCTGATTATGCTAACTTTATTGTTTCCAAGTACTTGCCTCCAACCTTTTTAGCTCAGCAAAGGAGGAAATTCTTTTATGACTTGAGGCATTATTTCTGGGATGACCCACACTTATATAAAGAAGGAGTGGATGGTATTATGCGAAGATGTGTTCCCGAATATGAACAACAAGAGATATTGAGTAAATGTCATGGTAGTGCTTATGGAGGACATCACGCTGGAGAAAGAACCGCGCAAAAGGTTCTACAATCAGGGTTTTATTGGCCAACTCTCTTCAAGGATGCGAGAAAGTTTATTTTATCTTGTGATGAATGCCAAAGGGTTGGTAATATCTCCAGACGTAATAAAATGCCTATGAATTATACTCTTGTTATTGAACCGTTTGATTGTTGGGGATTTGACTTCATGGGACCTTTCACTACAAGGAGAACCACCCTACAACAACACTTGATTTACAACCCTTTGGATATGCGTTGTAAAATTTAATCATAGATACACATATATGCGATGCCCTTGCATCTGTTCCCTAATGCTCGATTGTTAAAAACGAAGTTGGAAAGCGCGCGTGTAATTTTTTTTGGGTCCAGCAGCGGGAGCTATTGCCGCCTACACGAAAACTTCTTTTTTTACATACTTACCAAATAATTTCACGCTGGAGGAAATTTCGGCTTAATCTACTCCCATCCCCACGAAGTCCTATAACTGCAATCTCGATAACGAGATCTCCCCTAGTGTTAGTTCGATCTACCAGCCTCCTCCTCGCCGCCTCCCGCCGCCACGCCCCCGGCCCTCCTCCCTCAGTGTCCTCTCCAATGTCCAAATCCACACGCATCTCCATCTTGGCCACCCTCGTCAGCGTCGTCGAGGGGATGCCGATGGTTTTCGTCGGAGGATTCATGGGCGGCGGATCGATCCGTCTCTAACCGATGGTGCTGATCCTGGTGAAAGTGGATCCGTTCTACTCCATGCCAGCATCGGGGCTCGAGCGAACTAGACGCCCACCGGATGCCCAACACCCAGCCGCCATCGCAGCTGTCAATCGCCGTCACCAGGCGACGCTCCCGTCCCGCGAATGTTGCTTGAATTGCTTCACTGTTTAAGACGACCGGGTTAGTCCTCTCTCATGGTGTTTCCCTAATCTGCAGGACATGATGTAATACGTAGTAGGCTGGGCGTGTTGGATTGCTACGCTGCTAGTCAAGGTTTGAACATGAATTAAGTAATCACTAATCAATTTTTTTCTTATTAGATCGCCAGATTAGCAGTGGTTTTCAGTCTGAAGTAGCACTAGTGATTTGTCTTGACTTAAGAAACACACGATCTGTCCACGATGTTACAATATGTTTAGAAAAAAACATTTGCTAACCTAATTGCTACTGGTTTCGACATGTGAAACCACTCGAGCAGGTATGATTCTCTTTTCTACTATGATACTGCAGCGAATTGACTCGTTCTGTGTCCTGCAGCAAGAATAATTTTTTTGATCTACTCCCCTTATGTGTACGAGACGAAATGAACATCACGCGTTGGAGATTTGGATCTGGCGCTAACTATGAGGAAACGTGAAATTATATGATTTTGTGTGGCGTGCGAATTTTGTGCCTATGTGGTTCAAGTTACCAATTAATTGCCGCTTTTCGCTTATCTCTTATATATATTAAGCAGTTCCTCTTAGGTTTCTTGTTCTTGAATCTTCATAATTCGAGCTAGAAGGAAGCAATTGTAATTAGGGGACATGTGGGAAGGACTAGAGGTTTTTACTATCTCAGATCGATTCAATATTGTACCCATTTAAAGAAATTTAGTACCATATGTGTGCAGATTGCAGGTTTCTTAGTTGGCTATAATAATGATGTGTGCAGGTTGCAGGTTTCCTGGTAAGCATGATTTAATTAAAAAAATAAAGTTACATAAGAATTGCTATCTCCTGCTTTCGGCGGCTTGTACAGAGATCTTAAGTTTATGATAGAAACTTATTTGCCAATTCATATCCTGTCATATATGCAGACGGTAAGTGTTAAATGCCCTGTCATATATGCAGCTTGTATGTTCCCCTTTACTTTCTTTGAAGGAGAGAATGAAAATATTTATTTATTTACCCTTCGTATACTCACATGGCTTCCTTGCACAGAGTAGATGACTAGAGTCGGCTGGAGGTGGGCAGCCCACGAGCAAGTGAAGTATTATTTGTCGCTACATCCTAATATGTATGACTCTTTAATCTATTGCACATTTCTGTGTGTATATGATCAAGCAGTTTACTACAAGGTTGATATTTTTCTTCTGAAGTGCTTGATCTTTTGCTTCTATTATTTTCTAAAATTTCTGTAGCTGATTTTAGTAACATGAATCCAGTCCATTGCAACCTAATTTCTGCATCATAGATGAGAAATGACACTGCAGTTTTGCTTGCCATATTATGCTTTCATCTAGTATTTACTAAAAAAACTATCATTTCTTAAGAATAACATGAAGCTTGGTATCGTTATATGTTCCTTTTAATATGGCAGGACAAGTAGTAACTAACATCCGAGCAACATGTGATGTGTCCCTGTTATATTATTTTGATATGCTCATATTGGTGCACCTTGACTCTCCTTCTGTATTTCCCTGTGTAGTACTGACTTGACATCTAGGTGCCATGGGCTGTTCTAAATGCACTGGATAGCACAAATTATCTTGCATGACTTGGCTTTGGCATGCTACTGAGGTGTTTTCAAAGAAATTCCAAGCAATATGTGGATGTGAATTTAAAGGTATCATAAACAAAGATGTACAGTATACATTTTAATTTCAGTTTTCAATAGACTTTACTTTATATGTATGTATATCTTGAAAATAAACATGCAGATTATGCTTCGCATTGTGAAGATATCCCATGTTTCAGATATATTAATGTATTTTGACATTTTCGAATGGTGGGTACTACAGAAAGTAGGTAGTAGAATTTCCAATACCTTTGCCTACTGTTTTTTTTTCACATCCGTTCGAAGATGGAAACTTTATTTTTGCAGGCCCAAAAGATCAGCAAGAACTGCCACATTCAAATGCTACATTAGAAGGCACAGGACTAGAAGGAATATATATAGGATTAGATAGAGTATCATATTATGATGCAAAATTGTAAGATGTGTACTGTAAAGATATTTTTCGTGTATGGATGCTGATTTTAATTATAAATATTGAAATGTTTCTTCATGCAATGCATTCATATTCTGAAATTTCTTTATTGTCGTATGTATGTATGTATTACGGATATATTATCTTGACGAGGAAACAAATAATGCAATATTTGAAGCTACAAAGCCACCGAATTCAAAAAACAATATTTATTTTTAAATAAATTATTAAATCTGCATATATTATGTACCAACAGATACTACAGTTGCTTGACTTCCGTTGCTACTTTGCAACGCTCTATCCAATGGTTACCAACGGACCTATATGCGTTGCATTATACCTTTGCAACACCCAAAAATGCAACGCATCATTATCCGTTGGTAGAGGCGCTAGCAACGCCTATATTGGCATTTAGATATAGATAAATGCGTTGCTGTAGGGGTAGTCCTGTTGTAGTGTTTTCCCTCTTCAGAAGGTAACACTCATATACTTGTTGCTGTTGATTATGTTACTAAATGGGTGGAAGCCATACCTACAAAAAGCGCTGATGGTGAGACCTCTTTAAGAATGCTTTTAGATATTATTTTTCCTAGATTTGGAGTACCTAGATATATTATGACTGATGGAGGTTCTCATTTTATTCATGGAGGTTTTAGAAAAACTCTTGCTAAGTATGGTATTAATCATAGAATTGCTTCCGCTTATCATCCTCAAACTAGTGGTCAAGTAGAATTATCAAATAGAGAGATTAAATCTATTTTGGGAAAGACTGTTAATAAAACTAGAAAGAATTGGGCTAGTAAATTGAAGGATGCACTATGGGCTTATAGAACTGCTTATAAAAATCCCATGGGAATGTCACCTTATAAAATGGTTTATGGGAAAGCTTGTCATTTACCTTTAGAACTAGAGCACAAAGCTTATTGGGCTGTTAGAGAATTAAATAAAGATCCTAAACTTGCCGGTGATAAGAGGTTGTTGCAATTAAGTTCTCTAGATGAATGGAGAAGTGAAGCTTATGAAAATGCTAAACTCTTTAAAGAGAAAGTTAAAAAATGGCATGATAGAAGGATTATCAAAAGAGAATTTAATATTGGGGATAAAGTCCTATTGTATCGGTCTCGTCTCAGATTCTTTGCAGGGAAATTACTCTCGAAATGGGAAGGACCATATGTTGTCGAGGAGGTGTATTGTTCAGGAGCAATTAAAATTAGCTCTCTCCAAGGCAATGCTACGCAAGTGGTGAATGGACAAAGACTCAAGCATTATATCTCAGGTGATTCTTATAATATTGATGTTGATATTATTCAAGTGGAAACACCGGAGGCTTTCATCAATGGGCAAATTGACAAATCACAGAACTCGACTTTGAATAGGTACTTGATCGGTAATGAAAAGTACGCAATTTACTTTCCGAACAATATTTTCGCTGTTTTTGGAAAATATGAAAAATTACGAGTTCGAAACGGAGTGGAAAAGACGCACGAGGGGGCGCCACCATAGGCCGGCGCGGCCAAGCCTGGGCCCGCGCCGCCCTATGGTTTGGCCGCCCTGTCGCCCCTTTCCGACTCTGGTTCGATCTGGTACTTTCCTTGTGCCGTGAAATTTTTTGCTATATAATCCCCCGGACCCCTGGAGGTCCGTATATCGTGTTCTCGACGTGTTTTGTTTCGAGCTGTTTCTGCCAGGATTTGCTTCGGATCTAGAGCCATCATGTCTTCGTCGGAAACTCCGAAGGACAGCTCCTGCAAGGATGTTGGCAACTTGTACATGGAGGAGCTGAGGATGCACCCCAAGGAGTTGCTGCTTGTTGAAGGAGAACTGCAGGTCAAGGATGTCCAGGGTCCTAAAGGAGAAGGAAGCTTGGAAGATAGGATGGAGAAGCTAGAACAAGAGGTTTTCAAATACAAGAAGATGGCTGAGCGTGAGGTGGATATCTTCCACAGGATTGTGTCTGAACTCATTGCTGAACATGAGAAGGAAACTGCAAAGCTTTGGAGCGACATCCTCTCACTTCACGACACCACCAACAAGCTCCAAGCACAACTCTATGACGTTCAGAATCAGAACTGTGAGTATGAAAACAGGTTTAAATACATAAGCCGTGCTGCCAGTTTCAGGATTCCCGAGACCAAGATGTCGTTTCTTGATGGAGAGCCTCTTCCTTGGAAGTTTGATGACGGGAATTCAACACCACCATCTCCGCAGGAGTAATTCATCATCGGTATTGGCATCCCCTTGGTTTGTTCCAAGCTTGGGGGAGTGCCGCGGTATCACATTATCACTACCTTTTACTTTTATTGTCAAGTAGTGTCATATCATGAGTAGGGAAGTTATCATATAAGATGGGTTGCAGTTTGGAAGTATCTCTCCTTTAGTTGGTTATCTATGTATCCCTTGGTGTGAGTTATCGTTATGGAATATTAATGAGAAGGCTTATCATTTACATATTGCACATCTTATTTTAGTTTGCAATCTCTATCATATGATTTACCTTGTTGTTAGTATTGGTATCACTTTGGGAGCATTGAATAAATCTATTTGGTTTTGGCAAACTTAGCATTGGTCAATAGCAACAACACTTTGAGGTTTAAGTAGAAAAGAGAAATACATGTAGATGTTTCATTGTCTTTCTTGTTAGCTCATAGCTTTTTATTCTGAAGTTAAAACTGTTTGTGCTTACAAGGAAGATGCATGATTGTTTCTATCACATGTATATTTGTTTGTTTCCCTCGACTCTTATGCTTGCTAATTAACCTTGCTAGCCAAAGACCTGTACTGAGAGGGAATACTTCTCGTGCATCCAAACCTTAACCCAAACTTATGTCATTTGTGTCCACCATACCTACCTATTACATGGTATTTTCTGCCATTCCAAGTAAATACTTCATGTGCTACCTTTAAACAATTCAAAACTTAGTATCTCTTATTTGTGTCAATGTTTCATAGCTCATGAGGAAGTATGTGGTGTTTTATCTTTCAATCTTGTTGGGCAACTTTCACCAATGGACTAGTGGCTTCATCCGCTTATCCAATAATTTTGCAAAAAGAGCTGGCAATGGGATTCCCAGTCCCAAATTAATTAAACTAAATAGACACTCCTCCATGGTATGTGATTGATGGACGGCACCCGAAGGATTCGGTTAGCCATGGCTTGTGTAAGCAAAGGTTGGGGGGAGTGTCATCATCATAATAAAACTAAAATAAAAAGGCACTCCTTCATGGTATGAGATTGTTGGCAGGCACCCGAGGATTCGGTTAGCCATGGTTTGTGAAAGAAAGGTTGGAAGGAGTGCCACACAAAATAAAAATAAAATGGGAGCCGCTCTTTGAAGGTTTGTCTGGCAAGGGGGTTAGAGTACCCGCTACCAGTCGTTGACAACAACAAACACCTCTCAAAAATGTTACTTTTATTCTCTTTATATGATTGCAAAACTGAAAAAACTCTAGCACATGATTTAATCCCTGCTTCCCTCTGCGAAGGGCCTGTCTTTTACTTTATGTTGAGTCAGTAAACCTATTTCCCTCCATCTCAAGCAAGCATTTGAGTAGTTGTGATCAAACCATTATATTGTGATTTGCTTCATCATGTCTTTTATTCTTCCTTGTTTAGTACAAGTTTTATCTTAATGAATATAGCTTTGCAAGTTATCAATGATCATGAAAAGACCATTATGATTGAGTATGCAAGTTGTGCCTTATAAACTTTAACATGAGAGCGCTGCTCAATGAGATAAATATAATCTGTTAATTGTTCTCTGACCAAGAACGAAGTTTGCCATCACCAATTATGATTTCTTATGCACCTTTACTTGTGATTACCTTATACTTGTTTCAAGTTGAGTTATATGAGGAAGTTGTTTACTATAATGTCTTGTGTGAATGAATATGATGCTTCTTGTCCGTATTTTATTTATCGACTCTTCACTCCATAAACATGTGGTCTGTTTATCGAGTTCGATCTCGCTTGGGGACAAGCGAAGTCTAAGCTTGGGGGAGTTGATACGTCCAATTTGCATCACTATTTTATATCATAATTTGCTGTTATTCATTGATATATTTCATATTGGGACACAATACTTATGTTATTTCATCTATTTTGCATGTTTCATCATTATTGGAGGATCAAGCACCGGAGCCAGGATTCTGCTGGAAAAAGCACCGTCAGAACGCAATATTTCGGAAGATCAACTGTGGAAGGAAATTATACCAAAAATCCTATTTTTCAAGATGACGAAGGAAGCCACAGAGGGTACCTCGCGAAGAGTTACAGCCGCCTCTGCGGGGCGGAGAACACCAGAGAGAAAAGAGCTCTCCGGCGGGCAGGAATCCGCCGGGGAAATTCCCTCCGGGAGGGGGAAATCGACGCCATCGTCACCGTCATCGAGCTGGACATCATCTCCATCACCATCATCATCATCTCCATCACCATCATCATCATCTCCACCATCATCACCGCCGTCTCCACCGCTGGACACCGTCACCGCCGTAGCAATTTGGGTTTGATCTTGATTGTTTGATAGGGGAAACTCTCCCGGTATCGATCTCTACTTGTTGTTGATGCTATTGAGTGAAACCATTGAACCAAGTTTATGTTCAGATTGTTATTCATCATCATATCACCTCTGATCATGTTCCATATGATGTCTCGTGAGTAGTTCGTTTAGTTCTTGAGGACATGGGTGAAGTCTAAATGTTAGTAGTGAACTATGGTTGAGTAATATTCAATGGTATGATATTTAAGTTGTGGTGTTATTTTTCTAGTGGTGTCATGTGAACGTCGACTACATGACACTTTACCATTTATGGGCCTAGGGGAATGCATCTTGTATTCGTTTGCTAATTGCAGGGTTGCCGGAGTGACAGAAACCTAAACCCCCGTTGGTATATCGATGCAGGAGGGATCGCAGGATCTCAGAGTTTAAGGCTGTGGTTAGATTTATTCTTAATTACTTTCTTGTAGTTGCGGATGCTTGCAAGGGGTATAATCACAAGTATGTATTAGTCCTAGGAAGGGCGGTGCATTAGCATAGGTTCACCCACACAACACTTATCATAACAATGAAGATTATTTAGCCGTATGTAGCGAAAGCACTAGGCTAAAATCCCGTGTGTCCTCGAGAACGTTTGGTCATTATAAGTAAACAAACCGGCTTGTCCTTTGTGCTAAAAAGGATTGGGCCACTCGCTGCAATTGTTACTCTCGCACTTTACTTACTCGTACTTTATTCAACTGTTATATCAAAAACCCCTGAATACTTGTCTGTGAGCATTTACAGTGAATCCTTCATCGAAACTGCTTGTCAACACCTTCTGCTCCTCGTTGGGATCGACATTCTTACTTATCGAAAATACTACGATACACCCCCTATACTTGTGGGTCATCAGGGTGCAAAGCATATGATGCAAGAGCTTAAACATGAGCACAACAATTGCCAAGTATCACATTACCCAAGACATTTATAGCAATTACTACACGTATCATTTTCCAATTCCAACCATATAACAATTTAACGAAGGAGAAACTTCGCCATGAATACTATGAGTAGAAACTAAGGACATACTTGTCCATATGCTACAGCGGAGCGTGTCTCTCTCCCATAAAGTGAATGCTAGGATCCATTTTATTCAAACAAAACAAAAAACAAAAACAAACCGACGCTCCAAGCAAAGCACATAAGATGTGATGGAATAAAAATATAGTTTCAGGGGAGGAACCTGATAATGTTGTCGATGAAGAAGGGGATGCCTTGGGCATCCCCAAGCTTAGACGCTTGAGTCTTCTTGATATATGCAGGGGTGAACCACCGGGGCATCCCCAAGCTTAGAGCTTTCACTCTCCTTGATCATGTTGCATCATACTCCTCTCTTGATCCTTGAAAACTTCCTCCACACCAAACTTAGAACAACTCATTAGAGGGTTAGCGACAATAAAAATTAACATGTTCAGAGGTGACACAATCATTCTTAACACTTCTGGACATTGCATAAAGCTACTGGACATTAATGGATCAAAGAAATTCATCCAACATAGCAAAAGAGGCAATGCGAAATAAAAGGCAGAATCTGTCAAAACAGAACAGTTCATATTGACGAATTTTATCGAGGCACCAGACTTGCTCAAATGAAAATGCTCAAATTTAATGAAAGTTGAGTACATATCTGAGGATCACTCACGTAAATTGGCATAATTTTCTGAGTTACCTACAGAGAAAACAGCCCAGATTCGTGACAGCAAAGAAATCTGTTTCTGCGCAGTAATCCAAATCTAGTATGAACTTTTCTATCAACGACTTTACTTGGCACAATAAAACACTAAACTAAGATAAGGAGAGGTTGCTACAGTAGCAAACAACTTCCAAGACACAAAATAAAAACAAAGTACTGTAGGTAAAAACATGGGTTGTCTCCCATAAGCGCTTTTCTTTAACGCCTTTCAGCTAGGCGCAGAAAGTGTGTATCAAGTATTATCGGGAGATGGTGTATCGTTATTATGAGCTCCCCCATCCGTAGTGGTACTAAGGGCTTTTTCAATTTTAGGCCTATAATAATACTTCTTTGGTTTAGGCACTTTAGAGACATACATAAACTTTTGCTCCTTACCCACATAAGCTTTCTCCTTATATTTAAGAGAAGAAAATGTTGAACCCAAGGTTCCCATAGCTTTTTCAAGTTCATCAATCCTATTGATTTGATCATCATGGACAACACAAGTTCCTAGGACACTAATTCTTTCATCAATTCTTCCTAAGGATTTATCAAGTTCATCAGTTTTATCAAGTAACACTTCCAATTTAGCTTCAATACTTGGAAAAAATTTCTCTATGGTTTCCAATTTTTTCATAACATCTTCAAGAGAGATTTCAGTTTTAACTTCATCAACAGGAGGTATTCCAAATAGACTCTCAACAATGCAACTAGCTTCTAATGCAGGAGTACTTAGTATGTTACCTTTTGCGAGACTATCAAGAACATACCTATTCCAGCTAGAGATACCAACATAAAAATTCCTGAGTAAGATAGTGGTGGAGTGTTTCTTAGTGCACCTATTATGGGCATCACTAATTCTATACCAAGCATCTCTTAAACATTCTCCCCCTCGTTGCTTAAACGTACGAACTTCAACTTCAGGATTACTCATTTTAGCAGTAGTAAATAAAGCAAACTAGATAAAGTAAATGCAAGTAACTAATTTTTTTGTGTTTTTGATATAGCAAACAAGATAGCAAATAAAGTAAAACTAGCAACTAATTTTTTTGTATTTTGATTTAGTGCAGCAAACAAAGTAGTAAATAAAACTAAGCAAGACAAAAACAAAGTAAAGAGATTGAGAAGTGGAGACTCCCCTTACAGCGTGTCTTGATCTCCCCGGCAACGGCGCCAGAAATTTGCTTGATGCGTGTAGTTGACACGTCCGTTGGGAACCCCAAGAGGAAGGTGTGATGCGCACAGCGGCAAGTTTCCCTCAGTAAGAAACCAAGGTTTAATCGAACCAGTAGGAGTCAAGAAGCACGTTGAAGGTTGATGGCGGCGGGATGTAGTGCGGCGCAACACCAGAGATTCCGGCGCCAACGTGGAACCTGCACAACACAACCAAAGTACTTTGCCCCAACGAAACAGTGAGGTTGTCAATCTCACCGGCTTGCTGTAACAAAGGATTAACCGTATTGTGTGGAAGATGATTGTTTGCAGAAAACAAGAGAACAAGATGTGCAAGAGATTGTATTTCAGTATAGAGAATTGGACCGGGGTCCACAGTTCACTAGAGGTGTCTCTCCCATAAGATAAACATCATGTTGGGTGAACAAATTACAGTTGGGCAATTGACAAATAAAGAGGGCATGACCATGCACATACATATTATGATGAGTATAGTGAGATTTAATTGGGCATTACGACAAAGTACATAGACCGCCATCCAACATGCATCTATGCCTAAAAAGTCCACCTTCAGGTTATCATCCGAACCCCCTCCAGTATTAAGTTGCTAACAACAGACAATTGCATTAAGTATTGCGCGTAATGTAATCACTGACTACATCCTTGAACATAGCACCAATGTTTTATCCCTAGTGGCAACAAAGACATCCATAACCTTAGAGGTTCTTGTCACCCCTCGCATTCACGGAGACATGAACCCACTATCGAGCATAAATACTCCCTCTTGGAGTTACTAGCATCAACTTGGCCAGAGCATCTACTAATAACGGAGAGCATGCAAGATCATAAACAACACATAGACATGAATTGATAATCAACATAACAAGTATTCTCTATTCATCGGATCCCAACAAACGCAACATATAGAATTACAGATAGATGATCTTGATCATGTTAGGCAGCTCACAAGATCCGACAATGAAGTACAATGGGGAGAAGACAACCATCTAGCTACTGCTATGGACCCATAGTCCAGGGGTAGACTACTCACACATCACTCCGGAGGCGACCATGGCGGCGTAGAGTCCTCCGGGAGATGAATCCCCTCTCCGGCAGGGTGCCGGAGGCGATCTCCTGGATCCCCCGAGATGGGATCGGCGGCGGCGTCTCTGGAAGGTTTTCCGTATCGTGGCTCTCTGCATCGGGGGTTTCGCGACGGAGGCTTTAAGTAGGCGGAAGGGCAGGTCGGAGGCGGCACAAGGGCCCCACACCACGGGCCGCGCGGCCAAGGGGGGCCGCGCCGCCCTAGGGTGTGGCCACCTCGTGGCCCCACTTCGTCTCCTCTTCGGACTTCTGGAAGCTTCGTGGCAAAATAGGACCCTGGGCGTTGATTTCGTCCAATTCCGAGAATATTTCGTTACTAGGATTTCTGAAACCAAAAACAGCAGAAACAAAGAATCGGCACTTCGGCATCTTGTTAATAGGTTAGTTCCAGAAAATGCACGAATATGACATAAAGTGTGCATAAAACATGTAGATAACATCAATAATGTGGCATGGAACATAAGAAATTATCGATACGTCGGAGACGTATCAGTCATCTAAACAACATTGTTGAGCATCCAATTTGTGGATTGGCCAGAACAAGTTTGTGAAGGTTTGATGATCAACTTAAGATCAACTCACAGAGATCAAGCTAAATTCCGTGGAACTTGACCTAGTGGAGAAGAAGGATAAGTACGAGGACCTTGGTGCACATGTGCATAGCCTCTCCATACGAGAATATGGAGAACCCGTGTCAACAACTTGTCGAAAATTACGTCCATCTTGGTACTTCTCCGTTGTAGTTCATACTTGGTTCTTATTTATTGCTATTCTTGCTTGTCGTACTAATTTATCTATTCTAAAGCATCAATAATTGTTATGTTTACTTTAGATCATGTTATCTTGCTTCAGTTGCCTTAGATCTAATTTGTTCTCTTTTGTTATGAAGCATGAGTAGATCACTTGAACATATGCTTATCAGTTTTATTTGGAAGTATTTCTTTATAAAATCATATTCATCCCTCTAGTCGTCGTATCAAAATATTTTACTAAGTATTTATCTAAAACCTATTCATCTGGTCCTGTGAACCACCCAACTGGATCTTTAGAGCTTGAAGGACAGTCCGTGCTATATAAGCTACCGTTGCTGACTTCAGCTCAGGTTCAGGTGAATGACAGCTGACATCTTGTCCTAGAGATGCAGATCCTTCTTGATCAAATTCAGCGGAATCATCACCACTACTTACAGGTGCGTCAGGTTCTACAGAAGGCACATCAGGTACATGCTCCAGTTCATAGGAGTCGGGTGGGACAGCACCGTTTGCTGAAATCTCTACAATACCAGCTCCAGGTAGACCACCAGTCTCCACTTCAGAGGATTCTCGTGGCACGACACCTTTCGCTAGAGGCTCTACCCTACCAGCTCCAGGTCCACCACCGGTCGATCATGGGCATAGTCATGACGGGTTCTACCAATACAAAACCTCCTTCGGGTGCAGGATCATCGGTAGCAACTCCGGCATCAGCACCGATTAAATCGGTCTTGACAATAGGTAAAACGTTTTGCTCCGATTCGAGAGAATTCCCGTGGCACGACACCGTTCACTAGAGGCTCTACACTAGCAGCTCCAGCTGCACCACCGATTTCTACGGCAGGGGTAAACCCAATCCACAACCTTCTTCATGCGGCACGATGATGCGAGGTATAGGCTCATCGGTACTGTGTCCAGTGCATCGGTCTCCATAGACAAGAAACAAGGTGGCGTCGGAGGTTTAAAAGGCGGCATGCCATTTCACCTTTGTCATCAGACAATATAGAGTTTTCTTCAACTCTATGTTTCTGCAATAATAAGCACATGAACAGAAATTAGACCAGAGCATCTAGCCATCTAACAGGGGCAGCGGCAAAACAAGCGTCGGTCCATATGTTTACCTTGTCATACGGGATATCGAACACACAGATTTAGAAGTCATTTCACATAGCATCCGCTTTTTCGTTCCTTCCCCTACGTCCATCTGGAATAAGTAATACTATTGATCACATAAAACTAATTAATCAAATATATGCATATGTTGAGAAGTTTGCACGGCAAATTGTGGATTCTGCTTTTATCACCTACGAATCGTCGTTCTATATATTTACCTTGTCATACGGGATATCGAAGTCACGTAATGAGAAGTCATCTCACTAAGTATCGGTTTTTTCGCTCTTTCCCCTCCATCCATCTGCAATAAGAAGTACTATTGATCACATAAAGCCAATTCATTGAATATATGCATATGTTGAGAAGTTTGCACAACAAATTGTGGATTCTACTTCCAATCACCAAGTAATCTCGTGAGAAATGCATGATCAAGATATGTTTCTCCCTCTTGATCGACATCTGCATCTCCATTAAGACTAATCATCGTGCGATGGTGCTCTTCAGAAGAGTGCATACACTTCCAATCAACAGACAAGCAAAAAATTGTTAATTCTAGTAATGCTTAATCAGCAGTGGCCATGGAACGACCACAGATCGACCAAGCAAAAAAATAAATCATCAGCCTACTGACCACCAGGCAAAACAAACTAGGCCCATACATGGCCTCACAAATCATCATTAAACGTCGATCAAACTAGCAAGTTTGAACATGGATTACTAATTTATTTTCTGATAAAGTGAGTATATTAATATCGAAAGATATTGATTACACTGAGCCTCTGCAACAACGCAATACCTTACTGGTAGTACGGATGCACATGGATTCCTAATACTCCCTCTGTTCGGTTTTAATTAGTCGACGCGAGGGAGAGAAGAAAATGAACTGTCGATGCTTTCAACTAGAGTCAATTAAATATGAACGGAAGAAGTACGTAGTAGTATTGACAAATATCCGGATCTAGTCTAAAAACAAATTGGCATGTAAATCCTAGTAGTCTACTAAACTAGGATCAATACCCTAGATTAGGGTTGCAAGCGGCGTCCGCGAATCGTCCCGCAAAGCAGAAAATTAGAGCAAATAGTGGTTGAGATTAGAGCAGATTTAAAGCACTCGCACTGAAACTAGCTAGCCCGCTACCAACCCCGCTTGACACTGTCGGGGGGAAGACCCCGGATAGGGCAATGGACGCGGAGCAGCCGGCTGGCCACTGGCCGGCTCGCGGCAAAGGCCGGCTGAGGAGCAGCCGGCTGGCGCCGTGGCCGGCTGGTCCGGAAGCCGGTTGGCTCTAGGTCCTAGTCGGCCCGGCTGCGGCCACCAATGCTGTAGCTGGGCCGGCTTCTACAAGCCATATCCGACTGGGGTTTGTACCTCAGACCGACTCGAGGCTGGCGAGTCTTGCACTGGAAGGAACCGGGTTGGTGATCCGGGTTCCCAAAGTCCACGCTGACTCCATCTTCCGTAAAGCGCGGGGCACTGTGGAGCAATAGTGCCACGCGCCGGACAGGCCGTCAGAAGCTTACCACGATCCGTACTGGCTACAGTGGCTGACGGCGACAGGGACACCTCCTCCATACCGCTGACCGTGGCAGCCGGATGGGACAGGCCACGATGCTCAACCACTCCTGACGTCACCGCCTCGGGAAGGAGCGGGGGCCGAAGCCGGCCAAGCCGGCCAGTAGATCATAGGGTCTTATATGTAAAGTGCCGGTGCCTATATAAGCCGCACTACCCCCTCTCGTGCAGGGACGATCGATCATTTTATTGCTTTCACCTACCTACGGAGCTGCCCTGTGAGAGAGACCATCGTCTCCCTTAGCCTCTCAGGGCAAGCCGGACACAGCTCTAGGAGCACCACTGTACTGTGTGATCATCATATACACTCATAGCAGGAGTAGAGGTTTTACCTCCACAGGAGGGCCTCGAACCTGGGTACGTCGCCGTGTCGCTTGTGCCCATACCCGCTTCCGGATACCGCCGTGAGATCCCTCAGGAACCACTTCGATTAGCCACCCTATGGCATATGCCGTGACGATACCACGACATTTGGCGCCCACCGTGGGGCCTTCAGCATCCTCGGCCGGTGTCTTCATCCGGACGGGCCTCATCATCACCACCGGCGAGCGAGTCGCTTCAGGCTTGATCTGGAGATTCGGCTCCCTCAGCTGCGTCAGCGACAACGCTGGCTGCTTCGCTGACCGGCCCTTCCCAGCCAACGGCAGCGTCATCTCCTTCGGCGGCTTCGACGTTTACGTCGCCACCATCGCACCGCCGCGCTACCCGCGGCAGGCGCTGCGCTGCGCTAGCCCTCCTCCGCGAGCCGGCAGCAGCGCTCCCGCCAGCCCCGCCGTCGTGCAAGTCATGATGGCTGGCGAGGAGCTCCCCGAGAAGAACCCGCGCACCCGCGGCCCCGGCTTGGAGCGCAACATCGACCCCAACGCCTCCGGCTCGGGCCCGAAAGCGCCACCACCACCGTCCCGGCCGGACGCAGTCCGGCAAAGCGAGCACCCCGCTCACGCCCGGCGGAGATCCCACCGCCGTCGAGGCGGACTTGGAGGCGCACCGCCAGCTCCTCCTCAAGCAAACCGAAGAACTGGCTGCTGCTAAGCGCGGATGGAGATCACCAGCGCGAGTACAACCGCGCCCACGGCCTCACTCCGGGCGGCGGCAGGCCAAGCAGAGCCGGCCATGTCCGCCGCAGGGGCCGCGACCTTGGCGCTGAGATTGACCGCGACGGCGCTCCTTCGCCGGCTCTATCCGTGGAGCTCCCCGTCTACAACACCCCCGACAAGAACATGCGCGCGGCCGAAGCCGCCGCAGAAGAGCTGAGCCGCCTCGAGGGCGAAGAGTTACGCCGCCAGACCAGGCGGGTGGCGAGCCGCTTAACGCAGCCAACGGGCGGATCGCCGACCCCGGGTATGTCAACGCCCCGCAGCCTCTCACGCGCGTGGAGTCGCAGGCAACGACGGGGGAAGGCGCCAGGGACACGGCCGAGTCCGCCTCCCCAGGACCAAGCCGACGCCATGACTCCCGGGCCACGCACGGCTCGGGCCGGCCAAGCCACCGGAGCGGCGGCGGCCGCAGCCGGCCCCTCCAAGCCGGAACCAGGAGCAAGACTCGGGCCCCGCCGTCATCACCGGCCGGCTCCGAAACAAGCGGCGCGCGCCAGCCGGCACACTCCCGGCTGGGCCCGCGCATCGAGCCCGCCGACGCCCGAGATCGCCTCGACCGGCTGGTCGAATCCCGCATTGCGGAAGAAGAAGCTCCAGCCGGCCCAAAGTGCTTCGGGCCCCGCATCGCCAACGAGCCCACACTCGAAGGCTTCACGCTCCCCCGCGACACCCCCAAGTACGACGGCACCGCCAAGCGGAGGACTGGCTGCAGGACTACTCCACCGCGGTCGGCATCGCCAAAGGCAACAAGCGCTGGGCCGTGCGCTACTCCCCGATGCTGGTCGGCTCCGCCCGCACATGGCTCAACAACCTGCCAGCCGGCAGCATAAACGGCTGGCTCGACTTCGAGCGGCCTTCATCAGCAACTTCACCGGCACCTATCGCCGGCCGGGTCGCCCCAGCAGCTCGAGATGTGCAAGCGGGCCCCGACGAGACGGATCGCGCGTGCACCGACGCGTTGGTGCGAGATGCGCAACTCCTGCGAGGGCGTGCACGAGATCCAGGCCATCAGCTTCTTCATGGGAGGCTGTCGGCCCAACACCATGCTGTGGCACAAGTTGCGCCGCAGTTGACCCCAAGTCAATGGTCGCCTTTGATGGCCATCGCCGACAAGTACGCGGGCAGAGAGGAAGCCGGCAAGGCGCCGGCTGATATTTCACCGGCTCCAGCAAGGCGGGACAACAACAGGCCGGCTGAGCACAAGCCGGCCGAGGGCGGCTCGCATGGCAGCCGGCGGGACAACTACCGCGGCAAGCGTCACGGCGACCAGCCGGACCGCCGGTACGGCTCGCCCACGTAGCCGCCGTGGCAGACAACGCGGCAGGCGGCGGCCGCCGCCGAAGCAAGATCGGCGGTGGAAGCCGAAGTACACCTTTGAGCAAATGCTCGACTCGCCGTGCAAGTACCACAGCGGCAAGAACCCCTCCAACCACACCACCCGCGACTGCCACTTCATGAAGCGGCTGACAAGCGGTGAACCTCTACCGCCTCCACCCCCGCCTCCACCAGCCGGCGGACCGGGTGGCCAAGCCGGCGCAGAGAACGCCAACCTCGAGCACCACGAGGCTAACCAAGTGCACCATGGCGGCCGATATCTGGCCGAAGACGCCACCTACATCATCTTCACCTCCGAGCCCGAGGACAGGACGAGCCAAGAGCGCCGTTCCCTCGAGGTCAACGCGGTCATACCGCCGGTCCCCCAAGACCTAAACCGGTCGAGCAGGCCATCACTTTTGATCGCCGCGACACACCGGCTGTCCTGCCGAAGCCGGGCAGCTACGCCATGGTCCTCGACCCCACCATCGGCACAACCCGGCGCAGCGTGCGTTTTTCGCGCGTCCTCATCGACGGCGGCAGCAGCATCAACATCCTCTACCGCGACACCGCCCGCAAGCTGGGCATCCAGGAGGCCGAGTTGCGCCCCACCCCCACCGTCTTCCACGGCATCGTGCCAGGCCATTGCTGCCAGCCGATCGGCCGGATCACGCTGGAGGTGATGTTCGGGCAGCCGAATCACTTCCGCACCGAAAGAATCGAGTTCGAGGTGGTGGACCTCGTGAGTCCCTACCACGCGCTCACAGGGCAGGCCGGCCACGACCAAGTTCATGGCGGTGCCCCACTATGGGTACCTAAAGATGAAGCTGCCTGGCCCCAAGGGGGTCATCACCGTAGCCGGCGACTATCGCCGCTCCATGGACTGCGCCACGCAGAGCTCCAAGATGGCCCAGACGCTGGTCATCGCCACCGAGAAGCAGCTCATCCACGACGCCGTGGCCCTCGCCAAAGCCGCGCAGGCAGACATGCCGGCTGCAGGCAACCCGGCTGGGACGACTCACTTCCAGCCGGCCGACCACACCAAGAAGATCCTGCTGGACCCGGCGCAGCCGGACAAGTTCGTCACCATCGGTGCCGGCTTGAACAAGAAATAGGAAAGCGAGCTCACCAGCTTCCTCCGTGAGAATCGGGACATCTTCGCATGGACTCCAAGAGACATGCCGGGTGTGCCGAGGGAGTTGGCTGAGCACCACCTCCACGTCCGGCCTGAAGCCAAGCCGGTGAAGCAGCCTCTCAGGCGCTTCGCCGAAGAACGAAGGAAGGCCATCGGTGAAGAAATCGCCCGGCTCCTAGCTGCCGGCTTCATCATGGAAGTGCTGCACCCGGACTGGTTGGCGAACCCGGTCCTGGTGTTGAAGAAGAACGGCTCCTGGCGCATGTGTATCGATTACACCAGCCTGAACAAGGCGTGCCCAAAGGATCCCTTTCCCCTGCCGCGCATAGATCAAGTCATAGACTCGACTGCCGGCTGTGAATTGTTGTCTTTTCTAGATGCCTATTCAGGCTACCACCAGATTCCTTTGAATCCGGCTGATCAAATAAAGACTTCGTTCATTACCCCGTACGGGGCTTACTGCTACACGACTATGCCATTCGGCTTGAAAAATGCAGGCGCCACCTACCAAAGGTGCATGCAAAAATGTTTGCAGGATCAAATCGGCAGAAATGTTCACGCATATGTGGATGATGTCGTTGTAAAAACCAAGGAGATGCCTACCCTCCTTGACGACCTGAGAGAAACCTTCACCAATCTGAGAAGATTTCGGATGAAGCTCAACCCGGCCAAGTGCACATTCGGCGTGCCGTCTGGCCAGCTCCTCGGCTACCTCGTCTCTCAGCGAGGGATTGAAGCCAACCCGGACAAGATCAGTGCCCTGGAGAAGATGGAACTGCCGCAGTGCCTCAAGGACGTCCAGAAGTTTGCTGGCTGCCTGGCCTCCTTGAGTCGCTTCGTCAGCCGGCTGGGAGAGAAGGCACTGCCCCTGTATCAACTAATGAAGAAGGCGGACAAATTCGTCTGGTCACCGCAGGCGGACGAAGCCTTCCGTGACTTAAAGCGCGTACTCTCAACTGCGCCAATCCTTGCAACGCCGGCTTCAATGGAACCGATGCTGTTGTACATCGCAGCCACCAACCGAGTGGTTAGCGTTGTCCTAGTGGTGGAGCGCAAAGAAGCCGAAAACAGAGAGAAGCTGGTCCAGCGCCCAGTCTATTACCTCAGCGAAGTGCTCTCCCAGTCGAAGCAAAACTACCCCCACTACCAGAAGGTCACCTACGGCGTGTACATGGCGGCCAAGAAGCTCAAGCATTACTTTCAAGAACATCCTATCAGGGTGGTTGCCACAGCGCCTTTGGCGGAAATCATCGGCAGCAAGGATGCCAACGGCCGGGTTGCCAAGTGGGCCCTGGAGCTAGCCGCCCACACTATCCTCTACGAGCCACGCACAGCCATCAAGTCGCAGATCCTCGCGGACTTCTTCGTCGACTGGGCTGAGATGCACACTGCCGCCTGTGCCGGATTCCACACATTGGAAGATGCACTTCGACGGCTCGAAGATGCGCAACGGCTTGGGAGCCGGCATCGTCATCACCTCTCCCAAGGGAGACCGGCTGGACTACGTCCTGCAGATCCACTTCGCCGCATCCAACAATGTGGCGGAGTATGAAGCGCTCATTCATGGGCTGAAGCTGGCCAAGGAGATTGGCGTGCGTCGCATACTTTGCTTCGGCGACTCCGACTTGGTCGTACAGCAAGCATCTGGCGACTGGGACGCGAAGGACGCCAATATGGCCTCGTACCGCTTCCATGTCCAGCAGTTATCCGGCTTCTTCGACGGCTGCGAATTCCACCATGTGCCACGAGCAAGCAACGAAGCGGCTGATACCTTATCAAAGATTGGCTCAACCCGGCAAGCCATCCCGCCGGGTGTCGCCTTGGCGGTTCTCAAGAAGCCGTCCATCACACCGTCACCGGACTCGGATTCAATATTCGTGCCGGCTGACCCGGGGGCTGCTCAGCCGAACCCGGGGGCTTCATCGCCCAAGTCGGGGGCTAACAAGCCGAACCCGCCGGCTAGCATGCCGAACCCGGGGACTCTTCAGTCCAACCCGGGGGCTTCATCGCCAAACTCGGGGGCTAACAAGCCGAACCCGCCGGCTAGCAAGCCGGACCCGGCGACCATGCAGTCGAATCCGGAAGCTCCCACGCAGGAGGCCCTGTTGGTCAGCGTATTCGAGATAAGATGCGTACCTTCATGGGCACAAGAATTCCTCTCCTACCTCACCGACGGTGCGCTGCCTGATGATAGAGTCCGTGCCGGGCAGATTGAGAGAAGGGCCAAGGCCTATACCATCATCAACCACCACCGTACAAACGCAGCGTAAGTGGGGTGTTCCAGCGGTGCGTCGAGCCGGCTGAAGGGATTGAACTCCTACGGGAAATCCATCAAGGAGAGTGCGGACATCACGCCTCATCCAGAGCCATAGTGGCCAAAGCCTTCCGGCACGGCTTTGCGTCGATTGCGCTCAGAGACGCAGAAGATTTGGTGAAGAAGTGCAACGGCTGTCAGCGCTTCTCAAAGCAAAGACACCAGCCGGCTTCCGCCTTGAAAACCATCCCCATCACATGGCCATTTGCCGTATGGGGCTTGGACATGGTGGGCCCATTCAGAACGGCGCGAGGCGGCATGACACATCTCTTGGTGATGATTGATAAATTCACCAAGTGGATCGAAGCCAAGCCAATCAAGAAACTGGACGGGTCCACAGCCGTCACATTCCTCAAGGAAATCATTGTGAGATTCGGCTACCCCCACACCATCATCACCGACAACGGCACCAACTTCTCCCAAGGCATCTTCTCTCGCTATTGCGGGGAAATGGGGATCCGGATGGCCCTATCTTCTGTGGCACACCCAGAGTCCAACGGACAAGTGGAGAAGGCCAACGGCTTAGTACTAGCCGGCATCCGGCCCCGGCTGGTGGAACCGCTCGAGCGAGCAGCCGGCTGCTGGATTGAAGAATTGCCCAATGTGCTGTGGAGCCTGCGCACAACGACAAATCGCTCAGTCGGCTTCACACCATTTTTCCTCGTATACGGGGCCGAAGCCGTCCTGCCGACTGATATCGAGCACGATGCGCCAAGGATCAAGCTCTACACAGAAGCCGAAGCCAAAGAAGCTCGCGAAGATGGAGTCGACCTGGTCGAAGAGGCCCGGCTGCTGGCTGAGTCTAGATCTACCATTTACCAGCAAAGCCTCCGACGCTATCACAGCCGGAAGGTCCAGCCCTTAGCATTCCGAGAAGGAGACCTAGTGCTCCGGCTGATCCAGAGGACAGCCGGACAGCATAAACTATCATCCCCATGGGAGGGTCCCTTCATCGTGAGCAAGGCAGTAGGCAATGATTCCTACTATCTCATAGACGCCCAAGAGGCTAAGAAAAACAAGCCGGACAAGGCTGACGAGGAGACTAAGCGTCCCTGGAATGTCAGGTTACTCCGCCCATTTTACACATGAGAGCAGGAATGTATGTATCCCTTGTATCCCTTTTGTGAGTTATGAAAAAGCTTGCGCCAAGAGCGCCGTTTCCGACAAGTTTTTTCGCGTATTTTACCTTGTTTCGCCAATTGGCTTGAACCCTCTCACGCGGCCGGCTCAGTAACGTGATCCGGTTTCCGACAGCCGGCTTCCGATCCAGCTACAGACCGCAACCCGGCTGTCCGGCTGGCGGGAGTAAGGCCTAGGGAGCCGGCACGCGAAAAACGACTAAGAGAAAGAGTAAAAGCGAGTTGACTTGCAACTTTTCACAAAGATGCCGGATTGCCGAATTCAGCTCGTTCGACTGAAATACTGTCGGCCTCACCCAGCGGCCCGCTCTTGATCCGGCGACGGACCGCAAGTCGGACGTACGACCGGCAAGGACACAGCCAAAGAGTGGGGCGGATGGGAAAAAGCGAACGAGTCGAAAGAAAGCAACTCGGCACACAAATGATTAACAAACACACTAAAGTGTGACTTAATAAAAGGATAATAATATTGTCTTACATCTGCACCCGGCATCCCGGGGATTTAATAAACTGTCTTGCAAAGGAACAACTGAAAAGCAGGAAATCTAAGCCGGAGGGGCATCAGTGGAGCCGGCGGCCGGGTCGCCCCCAGGCACATCTTCCGCCTCCTCGTCATCCATGTATTCTCCATCGGATGGAGGAGGGTTCGGGTCCGCGACGAAGAGCGCCTTGTCGACGAAGTCGGCGATGGTGCTGGCCCGAGCAAGGCGGGCGGCCTTGAAGTCGGCTGGAAGCTTGTCCTCCACGTCGGCTCGCCGGAACTCAAGCTGCCCCAGGTCCACCTCGTTGTACCAGGAGAGGACGAAGGACAGCGCCATATCGGCACCGGCGCGCGTGGCCGACTCCTTCCAGTCGAGGAAGCGGTCCGGCGCCTGCTCCATCGAGGAGATGAGGCCGGAGATGTCTTGCGGCGCCGCCTCCCCAGGCCACAGCATGGGCACCAGCTCTTCGGCCGCCTTCCGCAGCTCCCAGCCGAGCTTGGTGACGGGCTCGATGCGGGCAGCCATGGACGCCAGATGGTCCTCCATGGAGAAGTACTCCGAGCTGCCCTCGCCGGTTTCCCGCCTCCTGGAATCGCGCGCGACGCCAACGGCTGCCAAAGCCGCCTCCTGCGTCTCCGGGAAGGCCGCTGCAAGAAGAAGAAGCAAGTCAAAAACCGTCAAAGCCGAAATAAGCTGAAAAATGCAAATTTTCGAAGTCCTAAACCAAAAGGAAAAGCCTGGCGGCAGCCGGCAAGAACCGACTGCCACCAGCCCAAAAGTGAGGATAACGAAGAAATCAGAAGTTTCTGCTGCCGGCTGCCAACAAAAGCCGGCAGTCGACAGCCGAAAGCCGGCAAGGGGAAGGAACATAAAGATGCACTCACCCGCCAAGCCGCGATCAAGCGCGCTGAAATCGTCGGTCCAGCGCTTGGCGGTAGCCGTCAGCTCCGTGGACTTGACAGTGACCTCCTCCTGCAGCGCAAGCCGCTGCTTCTCCACCTCCGACAGCCGCCGGCTCAGATCATCCACCTTCTCCTTCTCCGCCGACCTGAGGGAGTTGAGCTCGGCGATGTGGTTCTTCTCCAGCAGGCGCAGCCGTGTCAGCTCCTGCTCAGCCAGCTTGAGCTTGCCGGCGGCGGATCGGCCCGCCTCCTCGCTCTCGGCGCACTGCGCGCGAGCGGCTCGGAGATCCGACTCCAGCTGCGGAACTTTGGCGGCTTCAGCTGCAGGGCGGCCGGAAGGAAATATCAGCCAACCAAGATTAAAAAGAAAATAAGACATCAAGTCGGAAGAAGCGTAGAGCTCACCCTTGACGACCTCCAGCTCACGAGCCAAGGCGGCCCGCTCGATCTTGGCCCGGTGGTAGCTGGTCACCACCTGGTTGTACAAGACGGTGCGCCGCTCCTCAACCGTCTGAAAGAATCAGTTGTTTAGACGAAACCTGAGCCGGCTACCAGGACAAGAAAATCACAGAAGAAAAGAAAACACACCTTCTCAACATCCTCCAGCGTCGCCAGCTGGGCAAGGGTCTCGGCGGCCTTGGTCTTGAGGCTGGCGCGATAGCCGGAGAAAAGCATCTTCATGGGCGCCGTGCCAGGCTGCCCCTCCCGGCTGAGTACCTCGCAGGAGTTCGCCTGGTGCCATGCCCTCTCCATGGTTCCTGCCGAGCCGAAGCTGGAGTCGGAGGCGGACGGCACAGCCACCAACCGGGCACCCTTGGCCACATGAAGGCCCTCGGACGGGCCCGCCGGGCCCTCCGTCCTCACCAGCGCGCGCGAGTCAGCGCCCCCAGTCCGCGCCGGCTCGTCCCCTGCCGGCTCCTGCCTGGCCGGCTCCTCTGGTGTCGGCTGCGGCGGCGGCGTCGTTCGGGCGCAGCGGATGGCCCAGCCGGCCGGCCCGATTGTCTCCGGCGCACAGGCGCCCCTCGGACTCTCGTCCAACTCCACCACGGGGGCCTGCTGCCGGCTCCGGCCGCAGCGGCGCGGCCCTGCCAGCGCCGATCCTGGAGTAGCCCCGCCGGCTCCGGCCCCGGGCGAAGGCGGCATGCCCGCCCGGCCCCGGCGGGCCGGGTCCAAGAGGTGTCCGGCGCGGGAACATGTCGTCCGGCGTCGGCTGCCGCGTTGGCTCGACCCGCATGCCGCGATCCGGCGCGGAGGCCAGCGGCACGGCAAAGGAAGACGCCCCTGTCGCAGGCGGCGGCGGCGTAGGTGCGCGCGGGGAAGGCTGTGGCGTCTGCTCCCTCCTCTGGCGCGGAAGAGGCGACACCACGCGTGGAGCTTGCCGGGAGCCGCCGCCCTGGGCAAACTTGATAGGGGCCCTAGCCGGATAAACAGAAAGGTAATAAGCACTAAAGTAAGGAAAGAAAAGGAATCAAACAAGAAAAAGAGAGAGAGAACTCACCCGGCTTGCTCCGGGACCTTCTTCGGCGGCAGCCGGCGCTGCTTCTTCGCCCTCGACTCCGCGGCGGCGGTGGAGCCGGCTCTCTTCGCGCCCTTGGGCGCCGAAGTCGCCGTGGTGCTTGGCGGCCTCGTGCGCAGAGGCACGGCGGGGATTGGCCCCGTGCCGGACGTCGCCGGCTCCTCCTCCTCCTGGTGCTCTGGTGAAGGGGGCGGATTGTGCTCCCCCTGGCCGCCTAGATCAGGCGCCTGCGGCAGGTCGTCGTCGCCGGCATGATCGCCGGCTTGGTCAGCTGGATCGACGAGATCCGGCGTCCACCTCTTCATCGCCAGGTCGCCGTCCTCGGCGTTCTGGCGCTCAAAAACCTAGAAAGACAGAAAAACATGAGCATATGACAAGCCGGAAGTCGGCAGAAGAAAAAGGAAGTCGGCCTCGCAGCCGCAAGCCGGAAAATGGCAAAGACACAAAGCTTACCCGCGCAGGTGGATGGTTCCTGTCGCAGGGTACCAGCCCGTAGCTCCAGTCCTCCGCCAGGTTCGCCTTGGTGATGTGGTTCACCCGGCTGGCCACCTGGGCCTTGGTGAGCGGCACCTTGGACGTCCGGTTCGGATCGAGCCGGCCGGACATGTGCCCGATCTTGTGGGTGCGCATCTGGAGCGGCAGCACCCGACGCTCGGCGTAGGTGCAGAGAAGATCTTCGGCAGTCAGCCCGCCGGCGGTGGCTGTCGCCAGGAGATCCCAGAGCAGGTTCACCTCGGCGTTCTGGTCCGTCGAGCGGGCGTTGTGGCTCCAGTTGATCCGGCCGACTGGAGGAGCCGGATTGAACTCCGGCAGGTTGATCCGGTCGACGAGCTCCCCCTCGTTGCGCACGTAGAAGAATGACATCTGCCAGTTCTTCACCGAGTCGACGGTGGGGATCTTGGGGAAAGGCGTACCAGGCCGGGTGTAGATCGAGGCGGCGCCGCAGGCTCGCAGGCGGCCGTCGTTGGTCTGCGCCTTCAGGAAGAAGAGCCGGCTCCAGAAGTCGATGTCGGGCCACAAACCGGCGTAAGCCTCCATGAACGCTACGAAGCAGCTCAGGAGGACGCACGCGTTGGCCGGCAGGTGGTGCGGCTGGAGGCCGAAGTGGTCGAGGAATTGCCGGAAGAAGGGCGAGGCCGGCAGACCCAGCCCGCGATCAAGGTGCGCGCCGAAGACGACGCGCTCGCCGTTCCTCGGCTCGGGCTCCGTCTCCTCGCCGGGCACCCGCGTGATGACCGACTGCGGGATCCGCCGGAGGCGTACCAGGCGCTCGATGTCGTCCTCCTGCATGTAGGAGCCCCTCCACGATCCGCTGGGGGACGCCATTGACGAGGTCGAGGAAGAAGATGACCAGGAGAGGCTGAACGGCGAGGAGGAACCTTGCGATCGCGGCGGCGACAGCGGCGGCTGAGGGCGCTCCGTCGAGACGCGCGGCCCCGTGGCGCCGGATTGGCGGAGTGGCGGCGGCGGATCGGTGGAGATTCGCCCGCCGGAGTTCGCCAGCGGAAGATGTTCGCCGGAGCAGCAGCGAGCTCGAGCGCAGAGAGCGGTGGGAGCAGGAGCGCGAGGAGGAAGAGAATGGCAAGTGGCCGCCTCGAGGCGCTCCCCCGCGGCATTTATAGCCTCCTGCCGCGGGCGGTTGGCCTCCAAGTGGCGGTCGTGGGCCGTAACTCCCCGGATTTACTGCGCCGTAACTGCGCGTAACTCCTCCCACGTCCACAACGGTTTTCGGAAACGGCCACACCACGTCGCCCACTACCGCACCGGATCCGGGGGGACATTGATGTGACCAGACGAACCGACCGCCGGGCCAGGCGTCAGACCCGTCAAGTCGGGCGCAGGACCCGAGGCGGCGGAGACTCCGGCGCGCCGCGAGCCGGAGCCGGACCAAAAGTTCCACTCAAGCCAAAATCCATCAGCAAGGCGGAGCCGCCATCAGATCTTGCGAGAAAGCGAAAATTGTACAAGTGTAAAAAGCGGCCGGCTGGAGAGCAGCCGGCAGGAACGAGCCGGATGAGGGCGCAGCCGGCTGAATGGAAATTCTCAGTCGGCCCCTCCAAGTGCCGTCTAATATATTCGAGAAGCCAGGAAAACCTGCCTAGGACCTTCTAAACGCAGGACCTTGCCAGCTTCGGGGGCTAATGTCGGGGGGAAGACCCCGGATAGGGCAATGGACGCGGAGCAGCCGGCTGGCCACTGGCCGGCTCGCGGCAAAGGCCGGCTGAGGAGCAGCCGGCTGGCGCCGTGGCCGGCTGGTCCGGAAGCCGGTTGGCTCTAGGTCCTAGTCGGCCCGGCTGCGGCCACCAATGCTGTAGCTGGGCCGGCTTCTACAAGCCATATCCGACTGGGGTTTGTACCTCAGACCGACTCGAGGCTGGCGAGTCTTGCACTGGAAGGAACCGGGTTGGTGATCCGGGTTCCCAAAGTCCACGCTGACTCCATCTTCCGTAAAGCGCGGGGCACTGTGGAGCAATAGTGCCACGCGCCGGACAGGCCGTCAGAAGCTTACCACGATCCGTACTGGCTACAGTGGCTGACGGCGACAGGGACACCTCCTCCATACCGCTGACCGTGGCAGCCGGATGGGACAGGCCACGATGCTCAACCACTCCTGACGTCACCGCCTCGGGAAGGAGCGGGGGCCGAAGCCGGCCAAGCCGGCCAGTAGATCATAGGGTCTTATATGTAAAGTGCCGGTGCCTATATAAGCCGCACTACCCCCTCTCGTGCAGGGACGATCGATCATTTTATTGCTTTCACCTACCTACGGAGCTGCCCTGTGAGAGAGACCATCGTCTCCCTTAGCCTCTCAGGGCAAGCCGGACACAGCTCTAGGAGCACCACTGTACTGTGTGATCATCATATACACTCATAGCAGGAGTAGAGGTTTTACCTCCACAGGAGGGCCTCGAACCTGGGTACGTCGCCGTGTCGCTCGTGCCCATACCCGCTTCCGGATACCGCCGTGAGATCCCTCAGGAACCACTTCGATTAGCCACCCTATGGCATATGCCGTGACGATACCACGACAGACACCCTTCCCTAGATGTGAATCTACACCAAATATTCAAACAAGGATGAGCAACCGCCAATAAAATTTTATCCGCACATCATCATCTCTACCATACACAGGGGTATGGTGATTTCACATACAGCCATTGTTGCCGCGGGACGAGGATGAGTGATGCGCCGCGGAGAAGGTGCCTCACGCCTCTGTCGCCGCCGCCGTCGAAGAGGAAGTCGAAGCCGCGCGATTGTGGTCCGTCGCCTATATGGAGGTGGAGCTACTAGGGAAGAGGTGGAGGTGGAGGTGGAGAGGGAGTGATGGTTTGTACTAGTGGCGGCCGGTGAGGTAGTTATAAATACAGCCTCTCTCTCTCTCTTTTTTGGCAAGGAATGCAGCTTCTCTTGGAAGGCAACGAGGCAACGCACTCCAGATTTCGTATATTACTATAATAATATGGGCGGAGAAATTTGGACGCATCTGTGTTGTCTTGTCAAATGAATCACCAGGATTTGCTTTTAGTACTCCAGATTTGGGCGACCCAAGGAAGTAGAGATAGTAATGTACGCCATCTAGCTGCACGCTATCAAATCAAATAAATGGTCATGCCATTTACTTTTAAGATGGTGCAAATAGCTTATTCTCGACCAAAGAAACATGCACGTCTTGATTATTTCGATGGGTATACATTTACCGTCCGCTAGCAAAGATTGTTTGGCACATTGTTCTTATGGCTTTCAACATCACACCCCTTAATAATATTATTAATCAATGTTTGGGCAATCAATTGAGTGTGTTAATAAAAAATTAAAACCCACAAATCCAACTGTACTATTTTTAGGGCCATATGAAGGACAAGGAATGATTTTAAATGCCATATGGAGTACCTCCAACCATGTGAAATATGGTTCATCATGCGAGTGATACCCATGGCTTCGCATTGGATCTGTATGTTGTCCTACATACAGTCAACTATGAAGTACCACGATTTGGTTTTTGGGTGCAACCGGCTAGAGAATGATGCACGGGTTTGTACAGCCAGTACAATTCACATTAAGATTTTCTGATAGGATGTTGATGTGTATATGTAAGAATCATACACTAGAATGTCTTCTATGTTTAGATGGTTGATCTATGTTTATACTTTCTGTGAACCATGAGGTTAAGACCTTTGTACTGTAATAAAGATTGCTAAATAACAAAGATATATGTATGCCTCTAGGGACACCGAAACAGCCCAAACAACCATGCATGTGTATAGACCGTATTTGATCAAATTAAAAGAAGCACACGGGTTCATGCAAATAGCATCGCTTAATCACCTAAGTCCATTAGCTATAAATAGTTAAATAGGAGTCAAGACCAATCGAGCTAGCTAGTAGTATGATCCTACTATTACATAAATATCCCTAACTCTGATTGTCTTTGTTCTAGTCCAGCGCGTTGGTGTAGCTTGGGATGAACCAAAACCCCGTATGCCAGTTGGCCCCTGGACCGCTGCTTGAGAAAGAGATGCTTTGGTGGTCTTCACCATTTAGACTAAAGCGGAAAATTTCTTGATGTGATGTGTCAAACTGAGAGCCAATGGCCTGAGGCGTGGTGTAGATGCAGTTTCTTCTTGTCAAATATCCTGGGGGAAATGTTGCACCACCCACTGGCATGAAAATCGGATAGTTCAACCCAAGGAACATAGAATAGTCTCCAAGATTAGTAACCCTTTCCCACGGGTTGGCTGGAAGTAACCGACTAGTGTCATTCGAGAATACAATGCAGGTATACCCCGAATAGCTGTGAACAAATGGCGACCGCAATGGACAGAAGGGGTACTATCATAATAATAAGTTGGAGCACCGTCAGCGTCAAAATCCATTACGCCACGTGCATAGACCAGGAGAAGTCTAGAACGATCTTGAGATCTTGCCAGCCACCACGTACGACTATTAGAGTCAAAATCATCATAGCCATCAAATCCAGCCATCCACGGAATGAATGGAGCAGGGAGCACTATAGGACCTTGAAAAAGGAAAGAGCACGTCACATGAAAATATATTTCATGATTTATCTACTAGTGATATTGATTTGATATTGGGATGCCAATACTAGTACTTTATAAAATCATGGTCGAACATAAGATGGTTTGAAATATATTTCGAACATCTTGGTAAAACTTCATGTGGATTTAAAACATGTTCCCCAAAATATTGGTCCAAATTTTAGATGGTTTGAATATAGTACTCCTTATTCTCTAGAACCGGGGGAATATAAACAAATGAAAGTCTTTATCAATATTGCATGGCACCTTTATTGATTCTATTTCTACTCTACCTTAAATTTTCTAGGGAGTAATAATAAAGAAACTTAATTACTAGGGGGCCTTTTTCCTACGGAACAACATGCACATTAGACCATACTAAAATTCCTACAGATGTTAAATTCTATATATGTCCATACCACAAGAGGGTTATGGTGTGCGCCTATGGAATTCCTTTAAGTCAAAAGATGCCAAGACAGTTCAACAAATAAGAGGTGAAATACTATATAAGTTACGTATATAAAAAAGATAGGGAGGAAATGTTACCAAATTGATTAGGATCCCATGCATAAACATTTCCAAGCTCAGTAACGGCGAACACAAGTCCGTTATGTATAATTGGATCGCAGTATATGGCGCCGTACTGAAACTGGTTTTCAAGAAATATCCATGTACGAGGATATTCACCATGGAGGTAGGCAATTGCAAAGTCGAAGATTGCGACAAGGGAGAAATCTTTATACCCCCTAGCAGCTGTAGGAACTTGGCAAATAGCTATCTTCTGCAGTTGAATAGCGGAAACTGATACTCGAATATAAGTGGATTGCGTGTGGTTTCCAACTTCTTCCTCAAAGATGGAAGCTTAATCTTGCGATGAGTGTAGACATTGAGGAGGTTCCACTTGCCTTCGGGGCCAACCATGGCGATCCAATCTCCATTGGCGCCTGCCCGCTCCTCATCCTTACCGTGTGGCATTAGGCCATCATAGGAGAACCTGTCCAGCGGCACTAGTTTGCACTTGCTGTGCACCGGCAAATCCTCCTTGAACACCCATGGTTTATCCGCCGGGTCACAACAGAGAACACACGGAAGGCCAAAAGGCTGAGAAGCAGGCAGAGTGGCACTGTATTTGGCTGACTGAAGAATACCTTTGGAGGAACCAACTAGGGATGCGGCGGTGATGGCGTCGCACTGGCTGATGAGCACTTCAAGGGGGCCTTCCGTAAACACCTTGTGAAACAGCCCAGATCCACAGACCCTGCTCGATTTCGCCATCGCAATGAGGCAGGTGGTACAATGGGGTTGGTATTTTCTTGGGAGATTTACTGATTCGAACTTTGGGAGAGAGATGGCGATCAATGGCGGCAGGTGGGGGTTTGAGTTGGAGAACAGAGGCTCTCAAACTGGGCACTGCTGGATAGGATGCGAAAGCGCCATGGCAGAGACGCAGGCGCGTGCTATGGAAGCTGGGCGGAGTGGGGATAGACGACTGTAACATCCCAATTTTCAATAAAATGAACAAGGGAGAAATTCAAGAACTCCAAAAATCAGGGTTAACAAAAAACTTTTTCTCATCATATAGGTTTATGCATATAGATCACCTTTTTTTTTATTTTGAGTGTGCAATTGCCATGATGTTTGCTTATGTGTTCTCTTTCAATCTAAAACCCTAGAAATGATCACTTGATCACCCTTAGCCAATTAAAATTGAAATATAAAAGAAATCCCAAAAATCCATTTCACTCTCACATAAGGCCTATGCCATTTTTGCAAATACTTAATCTAGGCCAATTTGGTTTGCACCATTACTTGTAAATGGTTAATAAACACTTATTAACACCTTTGGAATCAAGCCAACTCAATTCAAACCAAAATCAAATTCAAATTCCAAGTCACATGCAATATGGTCACATGTGCCATTTTTAGTCTGATGCTCACTTTGAGCCCCTGGCTTTTTGAGTTTTCACTTCTACCCTTGGTCAAATCTTTTCACCTCATCCAAGACAACATCAAGCACTACAACTTTGCCCAAAACCACCACCCCAAATTCATCACCAATTTCGAATGGGAAGCAAGCAAAGTTGGAACTTTTTCACATAAACAAGATCATATGCAAAATGTGATTTTGCATATCAATTCCATTTTGACCACCACCACCACCAAAATGCTCCCTCTAATATATGATTACAACCCACCAAAAAGATTTTCAAAATTCAAAAATAATTTTCTTGCGGGCATTCTGTCGAACACCTTGTATGCAGGGAATCAAATTGAGCCCATACCTCATTTTCTACTTGGACTTGGTCCAACCTTGACCTCTCTGCAGCTCTGGAGCTTCATCACACATCCTAGCACCAGTGCCAAGCCCTGCCAACCTCTCCACTTGCTCACCATGACAATGGCATGACCATGCCGTGGCATGGCATGGCCATCCCATGCCCTCTCTCTCCCCTCTCACCTCAGAGATGCACCACCATGTCCTGGACGCTCCCTGCACTCCCCTGAACCTGCCCGTGCCTCCCCATGGTCACCCCGACGCGTGCACACGCGGGCGTCGACGTGGCCAGACGCGCCCAGGCGTGCACACACACGCTCCAGGACGCGCATGGCGCCAGCCCTGGACGCGCCAGAGCGCGCTGCGCCTCGTCGCCTCAGCCCGTCCCTCGCCACCAGCGCCTGCAGGACGACTCGCCTCAGCACCAGGACCCCGCCAGACACCACCACGAGCCTTCCCGCGCCCTGTCGCCGTCGAGGAGGACGACGACGTCCGCCACAGTGCCCACGGACGCGTGACGCGCGCCACTATGCTTGACCACCGAAAACTGTTCTGAGCACACCGTGACGCTCCCTGAGCCTGTCTGAGCCAAGCCATACCCTCGCCCACGCCGTTGATCGACGGGAGAGCGCCATGGCCGTCGTCACCGTGACCACCCGCCGCTGCTCGGAACCGCTATAAAAGGAGCACTCCGCGCCCCAAACTGAGCACGCCAATCTCTTCCCCACCTCACCACAGTTCTCCTCGCCGCCTCAATTTCATCTTTTAGCCACCGCACCGCCGCAATTGCTAGCTCGCTGCCGCCGCCCGTAGCCAAAGCTCGCCGGAGAAGGAGGCCGCCCCAGGACGCGCCGCTGCTTCCAGGCGCTTCACCGTCATCGACAACGTCGCGGCGCACCACTCCGACGACCGCCGGAGCTCCGACGACCCCTCCGACCCCCTGCTGCCGCCGCGCTCGCCACTGCTTCTCGCCGTCGACGACGACAACCTCTGGCCGTTAGATCATCGCCTGATCCAATGCCTCTCCTTCCCTGTACCGGTTCGGTGAGTAAAACACACTGACAAGTGGGACCCGCCGTCAGACGGCCTGCTCGCGCTGGACGCGAAGTGGGCCGGCCCAACTCTTTTTCTCTCCGCAGCCCCAGTTCTTTTCCCGCGCGAAGCCCACCGTTTGAATTCAAATTTGGAAATTAGATGAAATATACAATCTGATGCAAACTTTGAAATTCAATAGGGACTAATCTACTGGGCCAAATTTTACAAACTTTATATTTTTGGAAACCTTATGAATTTATCTACGCAATGCCACTGGATAGAACCCTAGATATTTTGTAGAATTAAAGTGACAAAATAAACAAGGCAGAGACTTTTCTGTCTTATAATAATTCTTAAAAATCAACCATAAATGCTTTTCAGTAAATTCCACCTCCATTAATTCACATTTCACTTATACTAATTGTGTCTACAAAAATATGCCATGCCTACTTTGAAGGATCATGGCTTAGTTGTTTTAAATGCCCTTATGGCTATTTCTAGTCAAAGATTTTGTCCAAAACTATTAAGAAATCTTATGAGGGAGTTTTCTCTCATTTAAATCTGTCACCACCAATTCCAAATGAAGTGGAGACTCTGGTTATTTAGGTCCCATAGGGATTGTGGGTGATATTAAATCTTTGTTATGATAGAATTAAATGGTATGAGGTGCTCACCTCATTTAAATCTTTTTCTCCAAATGATAAGTGTGAAGAGGTTGACTTGGGTCAACCTAGGTCACATATTATGCATAAGAGAAATTAAATCTTAATAAGATAATGAGAGGAAATTATTTCTCTGAATTATTCAAAGTAACATTTAAGTTTAGTATGAGAGGAAATTATTTTTCTTAACTAATAAGAAAAACCTCTCCCCCAACATAATAGTAATAGGTGATGCAAGTTTAAGTGTGTGAACCATGTTTGTGCATAGTTTAGTAGATTAGTTTGGTGTGATGATTGTGTACTCCGTATTCGTATTTTAGACGCTAGTACCGAGGAGTACCAGGAGGAGGAGGAGGTCTACTTCCAAGAAGAAGAAGACCACTTTGACCAGTTTCCCAACCAAGGCAAGATAATACTCTTGCAAAGTGCAAAGCTCACCATGAGCAAGGCATTACCCCATTTACTTTATGCTTATGATCCTATCTCCCAGTTTTTACTTTACAAGCTTTATTTACTTTTGTTTTATCAAAGTACTTTTTGATTTATGATTTACTGGGTTAGTATGGAGTGAGTACAAGAGTATCAAACTTAGCCTAGAAGCAAAGCAAATACTTAGCACCCCTCACACATAGTGGCTAGAGCTAATTTTAAAATGACTACTCTAGATGGGAACATGTGTTGATGAAATGATGATGGTGAAAACCTTGGAATGATTAGTCATTTCCATTGACAGATTTTGAAGGTGAATATGACACTGAAGTTGACTTGGTGATTTTGGATAAAAACTGATGATTGAGTTGGATGCGATACCTTACCAATACTAAGTACCCCCACAATACCTGATTATGGGTAGGGCTTAGCTGGAAATTTATGTGTCTTAGTATGGGTTCCCTCTGAACACACATCATAGGGGTTATGCTTGAGGCTGCCTCCGTTGTTGAGAAATGATGTGAATTGAAGGTGAATTGTACGGCCAAGCCTCTGTGCAGTTCCCGGGTTAACGATTGGTTTTCACCGGGAGGCCAAGCTCATGGGGAGAGGTGCCTATACTAGGGTGTGTAAGTGAAAGGTTAACGGTTGATGATCCGCGTACTGAGCTACGATTATTCAGGGTTTTATCCCTGACGGATGTAATCAAATGTTGTGGCACAAGTGTGCGACCTCTGCAGAGTGTAGAACTATTCGAATAGCCGCGTCCGCGGATATGGACAATTGGAAAGGCCATTCTGTTTTCGTCATCAGAACTTTATATCTGTGTGACCGGTGTTTTTGAACTTGAACTTAATCGGTGACTTTGACTTTGAATCACAACTGAGTTGTGGGAATGACACTAATGTTCCCACTTGAGTTAGTTAGCACATGAGGAGTTGTTTACAAAAGTGTTTATAAAATAAAATTGGCTTTATGCAAATAAACTTAGAGCTTAGAACACCTTCATTAGTAATGTTAGTACTTACATTAGTATTAGATTGCGAGTACATAAAGTACTCACGGCTTTGTCCCTGGCTATTCAAATGGCCAGAATATGAAGCCGAGCAGCAGTACGAGGATGACGATCAGCAGGACGTCTACCACAACTAGGAGCTTCTAACGTCAAGCGTTGGCCTGTGGACTAGAGAGTCCTTGTATCTTACGCTTCCGCTATGAACTTGTGTTTGTTCGTTGATCATTAGGTCAACTATTTGTGTAATATGGATCATGTGATTCCAAGTTGTAAGACATTATGGTTTGTAATGAATGATGACTGTGATACTTAACTATTATGCCTCGCAACAACAATTTCCTGGGATTGCGATGTATGACATAATAGGCATCCGGACTTAAAAATCCGGGTGTTGACAAGTTGGTATCAGAGCCATTGTTTGACCTTAGGAGACCCTAGTTAGAAATGGACGTTCTGAAAAATTGAGTTTCAAAAAGGAATGAAGTATTTCTGAAAATTTTAATCTTTGTCTTCTCCTTGAGCTCTTTGGAAAAACAAAAAGTCATGCTCTTCCTTAGAAATATAACTAAAATTTTGCCACACTTGTTCACTTCTCTAACTTAATCCTTTACTTCACTTTCAGATGGAGCCCGTGAACACGAAGTTTTACCAGCTTGGGAATGGGGGAAGCTTGATCTTCGAGCACGACCTCAACGCCCTGTCCAACCACCTTGGTCGCCCGCACCCAGAGTTCCATGGATCGCAGATCGCGAACCAGCCAGGAGGCGAGCTGCAGTGGATCATCACCGCTGACTTGCGAGGCAAGATGGAGCCTCCCACTTCTGAGAGGATCCTCTTCTCCTTCATGGAAAGCAACTGGCTGGACGGACTTGCTCGCGGACTTCAGGAGGGACTCGCACGCCTGTGCGGGATGAGCGGGGAGGCACTCAAGCACCCTCGCTTTTCTCACCTCGCGAGGCGTAACTCTGCTGGAGAGCCCATGGACATGTCATCCCACCTGGAGCTGAAGCACCATGTGGAGCATCTCGACTTCATGCTGTACCACACTCAGCAGGATCTCGACCACTCCCGTGAGTACGCCAACCAGACTCACGCCCGCATCATCGAGCAAGGCGACTGCATCAAGATGCTTGCCAAGGACCGCAGGACTCTCCGCCAGCAGCGCGCAAAGAAGGATGCCACTATCACCCGCCTCCGCGCGAAGATAGCCGCACTCGAGGCCACTGTCAAGGCCCAGGAGGAGCAGATGAAGAAGATGGAGGAAGATGGAGAAGACATTCAGGGAGGAAGCAACTACCTGACTGACGACAACGACTTCGAGGAGGATGAGAACACCGAGGGGGAAGACTACGACTTCCTGGACGATGAAGATGATGACCACACCCCCATCGATGTTGATGAGGATGAGGAGTAGTTCACTTATGCACTATCGTAGGTGTGAGTTGTATCCCGCCCCATGTATCGTAGCTTGGAGAAGAAGGGTTCTTAAAACCCTTAGTGTGCTAGCTTGTAATATGTGTTGTTTGTTATGAATGAATGTATGTTTGTGTCATCATGAAAAGACTTCAAGTTTTAAGCTTTTGAACTCAAACACAAAACAAGCCATAGAAAATTTCCCTCTTATCTCATAATCCATCTCAATACTCAGATGGCCCCTCCAACTCGCAACACGAATCAAGACGCTATGATGCAGATGTTGCAAGTTATGCTGGAAGATAGAGAAGCAGAAAGAGCTGAAAGGCAAGCCAACATTGCAGCACTCCAACAGCTTGTCAACAACAACCAAGGCCACCATGATCATCCAGGATCCAAGCTCAAGAACTTCCAGAATACCAACCCGCCAGTTTTCAGCAAGACTGAGGAACCACTTGATGCAGATGATTGGCTCCAAACTATGGAGAACAATCTAGAAGTAGCTGGAGTGGAAGAGAATGAGAAAGTGCTGTTTGCCACGCACTACTTAGCAGGACCAGCAAGAGCTTGGTGGACAAGCACCCGTGCCATGAACGCGGGACAGTTCATGACTTGGACTGATTTCAAGCTCAAGTTCAGCAAGTACCATGTGCCCCCGGGTCTGATAAAGAAGATGAGAGATGAGTTCCGTGAACTGAAGCAAGGCCGGATGTCCGTGGTGGAATACCGCGACAAGTTTCTCACACTGTCAAGGTACGCCCCGGATGAGACCGACACTATCGAGAAGAGGAAGGAAAGGTTCCTGAACGGACTGCATGATGAGATGCAGACTGTGTTGATCAACATCCCCTTTGCCGACCTCGAAGCCCTCGTTGACTCCGCCATCCAGATGGAAGGCAAACTGCACCAAGCCAGCGAGAACCGCAAGCGCCGCATGATGAATCAAAGTGGGCCTAGCAATGCCCCAAGGTATCGCCCCAACTCAGGAGGAGGTTTCAGGACCAACAAGCCCAATGCACAGATGTCACGTCCGGTTTATCAGAACCGGAGTGGAGGAAACCCCAGGCCAGGAGGCCACTACAACACCAACAACAACTTCAACCGTGCTCCGCCGAGAGCCCCCAACAACAACAACAGCAACAACAACACCAACACCGCACCAAGGACCGGGAGCAATGCAATCCCCGTCGCGAACAAGCAAGACAAGACCACCATCACTTGCTATGAATGTGGTGTAGTGGGGCATTACTCCAATGAGTGTCCCAAGAGGCTCGCCAAGCTCGCAGGCAACCCCGCACCACCTGCTCAGCAGCAACGCCGTGTCTCCACCGGCAAGAAGTTCGCCCCCAACAACCCGAACAACCGCGGAGGTCGCCTCTACCACATGAATGCTGAGGAAGCCCAGGAAGCACCTGACGTGGTGCTGGGTATGTTCTCTGTTAACTCAATACCAGCAAGAGTGTTGTTTGATTCTGGAGCATCGCATTCGTTCGTTACAGAAGATTTTGTGTGCACTAGTAAGATTCAACCAATCAGCTTGAAACATGTCATGGTAGTTCAAATACCTGGATCAACAACTAAAGCTAGAAAATTTTGCAAAGATGTACCCATCAGAATCCATGAAATAGACTTTTATGCAAACTTGATTGTTCTGGGAACAAAAGGATTGGAAGTAGTCCTGGGTATGGACTGGATGGCGAAACATCATGGATTGATAGACTGCGCCAAGAAGGCCATCACCATGACAAGTAGCACCGGAATAATAATAGAACACTTATCTGAAAAACTACCCAGAAAATTTACCTGCAACCAAAGTGTAGCCAAGCCAACTCTGGATCAAATCAGGGTCGTCTGTCGATACCCTGATGTGTTTCCGGATGATCTACCCGGTATGCCCCCAGATCGGGATATCGAGTTCATCATCGAGTTAATCCCTGGAACAGGACCTATAGCCCAGAGAGCCTACAGCATGAACCCCGCAGAACTGATGGAACTGAAAAAGCAACTGGATGATATGCTGTACAAAGGTCTGATTCGACCAAGTGCGTCGCCTTGGAGATCACCAGTTTTGTTTGTGGATAAAAAGGACGGTGCCACTCGTTTGGTTACGGATTATCGTAAGCTTAACGATGTCACCATCAAGAACAAATATCCCTTACCAAAGATAGAAGACCTGTTTGACCAGCTAACCGGTGCCCAAGTTTTCTCAAAGATTGATCTGAGGACAGGTTACCATCAACTGAAGATCCGAGCAACAGATATTCCAAAGACTGCCTTTACCACCAGATATGGACTGTATGAGTACAATGTCATGTCCTTTGGACTGACCAATGCCCCCGCTTACTTCATGAATCTCATGAATAAGATATTTATGGAATTTCTGGATAAGTTTGTCGTTGTCTTCATCGACGACATCCTTATCTACTCCAAATCAGAAGAAGAACATGAGCAACATTTGGAAGTGGTTCTAGAAACCCTTAGGCAACATCAGTTGTACGCCAAGTTTAGCAAATGTGAGTTTTGGTTAAGAGAAGTGGGATTCCTGGGACACATCTTGTCTGCAGGAGGAATTGCGGTAGATCCCGCAAAAATCAAAACTGTTGAGGAATGGAAAGCCCCAACCACCCAGACTGAAGTCCGAGCATTTCTAGGATTGGCGGGATATTACCGCCGATTCGTTGAAGGATTCTCAAGCATCGCAAGACCAATGACTCAACTGCTGAAGAAGGACCGGAAATTTGACTGGAATGACAAATGTGAAGAAAGCTTTCAGCTACTCAAGCTCAGATTAACCACAGCCCCAATTTTGATCATGCCCGATGTCACCAAGCCATTTGATGTCTATTGTGATGCATCCAAGACTGGTCTCGGATGTGTGTTGATGCAAGAAGGCAAGGTGATATCCTACCTATCAAGGCAACTGAAGCAACATGAACAGAACTATCCAACTCATGACTTGGAGTTAGCAGCGGTAGTGTTAGCCCTGAAGGTTTGGCGTCATTACCTCATGGGTAATCGATGCGAGATATATTCAGATCACAAGAGCCTGAAGTACATTTTCACCCGGAAGGAGCTGAACATGAGACAGCGCAGATGGATTGAATTAATCAAGGATTACGACATGGAAATTCACTACCACCCCGGCAAGGCCAATGTGGTAGCGGATGCCTTGAGCAGATCGCCGTGTCGGTTGAACTCCATGATCGCAATAGAGCAACCCAGCCTGTACCAAGAGTTTGAACAATTCAGACTAGAGCTAGTGAGCGAAGGATTCCTCGCCAGCATTGAACTCCAACCCACTTTGATGAGCCAGATAAAGGAAGCCCAGAAGGGAAATGCCAGCATTGACGGAATAAAGAGTCAAATAGCTGCAGGAAAGGCACCAGGATTCACCGTAGACGAAGCCGGAATTCTTTGGTACAAAGAACGTCTCTGCGTACCATCGGATTCTGACTTGAAGCAAGTCATTCTACAAGAAGCCCATGACACCCTTTATTCAATCCACCCCGGAGGAACCAAGATGTACCAAGACCTGAAGGAACAATTCTGGTGGCACGGAATGAAGCGAGAGATAGGAAGCTACATCGCCAAGTGTGATATCTGTCAGCGAGTCAAAGCAGAACATCAACGACCCGCAGGACTGTTGCAACCCTTACAGATTCCGGAGTGGAAATGGGATTCTGTCGGTATGGACTTTATCACAGGATTGCCCAAATCTAGCCGAGGAAATGACTCCATTTGGGTAGTCATCGATAGGTTAACCAAGGTTGCACATTTCATCCCCGTCAAGACCACATACCAAGGCCCAAAGCTAGCTGAGTTATACATATCCAGAATAGTCAGCCTGCACGGAACCCCGAAGTCAATTGTGTCAGATAGAGGATCACAATTCACCTCAAGATTCTGGCAGAAAGTGCATGAAGGACTAGGAACCCGTCTGAATTTCAGCACAGCATACCACCCACAGACTGACGGACAGACTGAGAGAGTCAACCAGATACTAGAAGATATGTTGAGAGCCTGTGTGCTAGAGTACGGATCCAAATGGGAAGACTGCCTACCATACGCAGAATTCTCCTACAACAATAGCTATCAAGCCAGCTTACAGATGGCCCCCTTTGAAGCCCTGTACGGAAGGAAATGCCGTACCCCTCTGAACTGGTCGGAAATCGGAGATAGTCAAGTCTTCGGCCCCGACGTTCTCCGCGAAGCCGAAGAGAAGGTGCACAAGATCCGCGAATACCTCAAGACCGCCCAATCAAGACAAAAGAGCTACGCCGACAAGAGACGCCGAGAGATGACATTCGAGATCGGAGATTTTGTGTATCTCAAAGTCTCACCCCTCAAAGGAATGCAGAGATTCCAACTCAAAGGAAAGCTCGCCCCCAGATATGTCGGACCATTCAAGATTCTGGATCGCCGAGGAGAAGTCTCATATCAGTTGGAACTACCGGAAGAGATGTCTGCCGTACACAATGTGTTTCACATCTCACTGCTTCGGAAGTGTCTAGAAGTGCCTGAGAAGACCGAAGTATTTAAGAACATCGACCACAGAGCCATTGATATCAACAAGGACCTAACCTACTGTAACACCCCAAATTTCAAAACAAAGCAAAGATGAATTTTCTTTTTCCAAAAATGAGGACCAACAAAAACTTTTCTGAATTAGAGTGTTATGCCTAGTGCTCCTACCTATTACTTGTGTTCTTGCCTTGATGAGTGTGGTATACTTATGTGATACACCCTCAAACCCTAGAATGATCAAATGAAGATCACAAACCAAATAAAAACAAAAAGAGAAAGAAATCAAATAAGAAGAACCCTAAACCTTTTCCAAAATCATTTGGATCTTGTTTTGAGAAACCCAAAATAGAAGAAAGCTATATGTGGGCCTATAGCCCTAATAGGTAAATCTTGAACCCTACCTTCTCTTATTTTACTAAATGGTAGTGAACCATTGTAAAACTTGTTAAACCCTAAACCACATCCCTCTTGACATCAATCTTTGAAAAATAGAATAAAAAGGAAAAATCTTATTTTAGAAAGAAGCATATATGCCTATGGCTATTTTGTAAAACTTCCCCTAGGCCTCTCTACTTTATGTAGAGAATTGGAAAGTATTCTTAAACCTTATCTAGTACTTTTCCAACACAATCCAAAGTGGAACACAAGGTTTTCAAAAAGAGAGTAATAATGCCATAGAGGTATATGAGAGCAAAATATCAATTTGTGGAATTGAGGATCCTGACCCTAGACTTGAAGTTGAATGGGTGGATCACTCCTATATACCATCTCAACTCTCAACAACATCTTTTAGGTCAAGCCTAGTCAGAGTAAAAATCAAGTGCCACATATACATAGAGGCATATGTGATCCGTAGCCATTTTCACCAATTCTTGTCCTTTGCACTTCTACCTTTTCCCAATGGTGTGAACCCATCTCTGAACCCAGTCTAATCCTAAATTGACCCTCACCCTTGCTCAAGTAAAGCAAGGGGAGCATCTGACAAGAATAAGAAATCTTGACTTGTCATCTCCTATGTGTTTTGGCCAATTTTACAAATCTTTGAGCTAGACCTCTTGGAATGGTTTCAATGGTTTGAAATTGCTTCTAAACTAATAAGAATGACATTGGAGTCAAGTCAAGTCCAATCAAATGGAGAGAAACCCAATAGTGGGATATTTCCATTTTCCTCACATACACATAGGGCCAATTTATCAACTCTTGATCTAGGCACCAACCTTGCCTCAAAATGGTTGGAACCTTTCATCCAACTTCATCTAACACCAAATAAACCTCACCCTTGTCAAAGCAAGGCCAAGAAAAATAAAAGTTTAAATAGTTAGAAATTCACAAAACCTCACATAGGGCTTATGCCTTTTTTCTAAATTTTGACCCTAGCCCATTTTGGCCTTCACCATTAGTTGTATAATGATGCTAAACATCTATTACAACTTTTGGAATCCAAGAAACCCAATTCAAATCAATTTCAAACTCAATTGGGGATCACATGCAATAAGGGTCAAATCTGCCATAATTATTCTGGTCCCTACTTTGAGCCTCTCCATTTCAAGTTTTTCAAACTAAACTTTCCCAACTCTTTACATGTCATCCAAGAGGACATCAAGATGAACACTTTTTGTAAAGACCACCTTGCCAAAATCCTTCTTGATCAATTGCTTTGCTCCTCCAAAGTTGGCACTTTTAATTAAGTGGAACAATCTCCCACTTAGTGAAAATTGACATATTTTAAATTTCTAAATTCCACCACCACCTCTCCTTGCCTCTGGTCATTTAGAACCAAACCAAACCCACTCTTGTCTTTTTGGTCAACCTTTTGAACTCAATCAAATTTGAGCAAATTTGGCAATTTCCAAATATGGCATAAATGCAACACTATTTGAAATAGTGTTCTACTACCCATAATCTCCCCCAACCTACACCATACTGTCCCCTTGCCCCCTCTCTGCCTCACACCACCACAGCAACCCTAGGGAAGGGCAAGACATGGCCTAGCCATGGCCATGCCATAGCATGCCGGCCATGCCGTGCCCCCTCCTTTCTCCTTCACCTCCAGCCATGGCCCTGCTGCCATTCAGCTCCACCTCACCTCCCTCTACCTCCCTAGCCTTGCCCCTGTCAAGATGAACGACGACAGCGGCCGAAACCCATGCGCCCAGATCAGCCCAGGACCATGCCGACCACGTCGTGCGCGCGCCCGTGGACACGCCCTGGCCACGTGCGACGCCGACGAACGCCGCCTCCCCCGGACCCCCTGGCTACGCGTCGAGCATCACCGCCGCACCCTGAACCCGCCTGACACGGTCCCGTGTCCTCGCGCTGCCTGCCGCCGTCGACACCGTCGACATTATCCCGCGTACGCCGCCGCGGACGCGGAAGCAATGCGTCGCCGTCCGACACCGCCCGACCCCGCTGTCACCTCCAGGAGAACCGCCTGGACTTGCTGAACATCGCCACGTCGTTGCCCAGCCCTCTAGCCGCCGGAACAGCCGCGGCCATGTCGACTCCGCCGCACACCCCCACGGCCACCTCGCCCCTATAAAAGGAGCCGTCCCCGCGCTTTCACCTCCACAGCAAATCCATTCCTCTCCTCTCTCTGAATCTCCTCCGCCCCTCTCCATCGCACATCGCCGCCACTAGCCAGCCAATTGCTCGCCGGAGACCCGCAAGCTGCCGCAGACGCCGCCGCCGATTGGAGCCCTCCCCGGAGACGCCACTGCTACCAGGAGGACCGCCGTCCTCGACAACGTCGCTGCGCACCTCGCCGTCGACCGCCGGAGCTTCGACGACCGCTCCGACCCCCTACCTCCGCCGTGCCAGCGTCGCCCTCGCGTCGACGACGACGACGATCCACAGCCGTCCGATCCACTTCTGATCCTACGCCCCTCAGCGCCCCGTACCGCTTCGGTAAGCCTCCCCCGCTGACGTGTGGGTCCCTTTGTCAGCTGGGCCGCTGCGCGCTGGACGTTAGCTGGGCCGGCCCAACTCTGCCCCCTGGCTTTTTAAATCTTTGGGCCCGTTAAATTTCCCGCCGGCCCATTTCTTCAAATCTGGTTAAATGAATTTAGTATAAATCTAAATACTGAACCCCACTTTGAAATTGAATAGTTTCAAATCTGCTGAACCAAAATTTATGAAGTTTATATATTTGGAAAGCCTAGAAAAATATCTATCCAATGCCACTGGCCTCATGGTCAATCTCTTTGTAGAATTAATCTAACAAAAATAACAAGTCAGGGACTTTTCTGCCTTAGAGTAATTCTTAAAAATCAACCAAAATAGCTATTGAGTAAATTCCAACTCCTTTAGCTCACTTTTGACTTGCACTAATTGTTTGTGAAATAAAATGGTGTGGTCACCTTGCATGATCATGCCCTAGTTTAAGAAATGTGCAATATGGCTAGTTTAACAAGTTGATATTGTCCAAAACTATTAAGTAATTCATATGAGGTCTTATGCTTCATTTAAATCTTGTCTCAAATGAATTCATGTGATGTTTGGACCCCTGGCCCAAACTCACCTATATGAATTCCTTAGAGATTTAAATCATTTGTAGTGTTAATAAATGGCATGAGGTACTCTACCTCATTTAAATCTATTTCTCAAATGATAATGATGAATGGTTGACTTGGGTCAACATGATTTCATGCATGATTGTTTGAGAAATTAAATCTTAAGAAGTTTTCAATAAGAGAAAGGTATTTCTCAAACACTAGATGGAAACTATCACTTACATGTAAGGAGAGGAAATTATTTTCCTCAAGCCACACAACCAATGCACTCTAAGTGTAGTATTGGTGTGAGTACAAGTATTGTTAGAATAGCCAATGAATTGTTGAGGATGTAAAATCACCTCAATGGTAGTGTTAACCTAGTTACAACTATGTGTTAAATCTTATGGGAGGTTGTCTTCTCATTTAAATCTTGGTCTCAAGTATTTCAACATAAGTTATGGACCATGGTCTATATAATCTCATGTTGAGTATTTGGTGATATTAAATCTGTACCCTTGTTAGTATTAAATTGTATGAGGTATGAAACCTCATTTAAATCATTTTCTTAAATGATGAGTATGAAGAGGTTGACTTTAGTCAACCTAGGTCATATTTTGTTCATAAGAGAAATTAAATCTTAATAAGATATGAGAGGAAAGTATTTCTCTAAGTAATTAAAAGTAACACATAAGTTAGTATGAGAGAAAATTATTTTCTTAAATAGGAAGAACACCTCCACCCACTTAATAGTAGTGTGTGATACGAGTTAAGTTGTGTGAAGCTTGTATGAGATTAGTAGTATGTAAGTTTGGTATGATGATCGTGTACCCCGTATTCGTATTTTAGACGCTAGTACCGGAGACCATCAGGAAGAGGAGGACTTCTACAACAAGGAAGGAGAAGAGAACTTGGACCCTCACTTCAACCAAGGCAAGCTGATAGTATTGCAAGTTATTACCAACGCAAGCTAGCACTGATAGAAATTACCTTTGCAAGGTGATATTGTTGGCAAGCTAAGATATGTAGTTTGCAAACTAATATTCTTGCAAGGTGCAACGCCCCTTGGGGCAAGGCACCATGTTTCTTACCTTTATTTATATGAACCCATCCTAAGTTTTGATTTTTCAAATTCTTACTTGTTTTCTAGATGAGTTACTTTTATAGTTAACTTGGGTCAAAGTACAAGTTGGTGATCAAAGTAGTAAAGTTAGCAAGCTACCACCAATGCAAGCTAGCTTGGGGCAAACCATTTTGGTTGCAAGATAATAATCTTGCACACTTGCTAAGCTCTCGATGAGCAAAGCCTTCCCCTATTTTACTTTAGGCTTATGATCTTAATTTCCAGTTTGTACTTACAAACTCTATTTACCCTTGTTTTATCAAAGTACTTTTTGATTCATGATTCACTTGGCTAGTATTGGACTAGTACAAGAGTATCAAACTTAGCCTAGAAACACACCAAATACTTAGCATCCCTCTTGCATAGCTGCTAGTGCTGATTTGAAAGTGGCTACTCCATGTGGGAGACTGGGAACTGAAATGATTTCGAAAACCTTGGAATGACGAGTCATTCTATTGAGAGATTTTTAAAAGGAGTTTCGAAACCTTGGGATGAAGATGCATTCCATTGAATGATTTCTTTTGAAGGTGAATATGACTGGTGAATGACTTGGTGAATGTTTCAAAAATACTGATGGTTGGGTTCGGATGCGATACCATTCCAATTTTACCGTACCCCCACAATACCTGAATCTGGGTAGGGCTTAACTGGAAGTTTGTGTGTCTTAGTATGGGTTCCCTCTAAACAAGCATCATCGGGGTTATGCCGAAAGCTGCCTCTACCACAACCACTGAGATGATACGATATGATGCGCGATGAGGTGAATGTCCGGCCCAAGCCCTGTGCAGTTCCCAGGTTGACAGTTGGTCTTCACTGGGAGGCCAAGCTCATGGGGAGAGGTGCCTATACTAGGGTATGTAAATGAAAGGTTATGATTGGTAGTTCGCGTACTGCGTACGATAAATCAGGGCCGCCATTACCTGACGAGCTATTGCAATTGTTGTGGCACAAGTGTACAACCTCTGCAGAGTAAACCTATTCGAATAGCCGCGTCCTCGGTTATGGACAGTTGGAAAGGCCATACTGTTCCGTCATCAGAACTTTTCAAAAACGATGAATGGTGAAGGGTGACTTATGATTTTGAACTTGAATGGAGACTTTGACTCGGAATCACAACCTGGTTGTGGGAATGACACTAATGTTCCCACTTGAGTTAGTTAGTACATGAAGAGTTGTTTACAAAAATGTTGGTGAAACAAAATTAGCTTTATGCAAAATAAACTAGAGCTTAGTACCCCCCCCCCACTGGAACTTTTAGCACTTACATTAGTATTAGTTTGCGAGTACTTTAAAGTACTCACGGCTGTGTCCCTGGCTATTCAAATGGCCAGATTCTGAAGCAGAACCACAGCATGAAGAAGACGACCCGCAGGACGCCCACGACAACTAGGGAGCCTTCTGACGTCAGACGTTGGCCTGTGGACTAGAGAGTCCCTTCTACTTTACGCTTCCGCTATGAAACTATGAATTTGGTGAATGTTGATCCCTAGATCAACTCTGTGTGTAATATGGGATCGTGTGATCTCTATTTGTAAGACGACTATGGTATGTAATGAATGATGACTTATGATATTCAACTGTTATGTCTCGCAACAACAATATTCCTGGGATTGCGATGTATGGCATGACAGGCACCTGGACTTAAAAATCCGGGTGTTGACAAGTTGGTATCAGAGCCATTGTTTGACCTTAGGAGACCCTAGTTAGAATGGACGTCTGAAAAACTTAGTTTCAAAAACCAATGAAGTGAATATTTGTGAAAACTTGTTCTTACCCTTATCCTTGAAATCCTTTTTCAAAAAGATGAGAAATCTATACTCTACCTACTTTGCAAGCTTATCTAAAATTTTGCGCACTTGACTACCTCTCTAATTTACTCCTCTTTGCTCACAGATGACATACCAATGGGAGTCCTATCAGCTTGGTTCCGAAGGCAACCTCAAGTTCGAAAAAGAGTTGAAGCAACTAGTGGATTATCTCGGACACCCGTACCCCAAGTTCTTCGGAATGCCACTCAAGGCTAAGGCAGGAGAACCACCTCAGTGGGACGTTTCTACTGATCTACGAAGGAAGCTTGATGCCCCGGTATGGGAAACCATTTGGATTGCTGTAACGGGAAACACTTGGAAGGAAGGACTAGCCGAAGCGATGCAAGAGGCAATTTTTCGTCTGTGTGGACAAAATAAGGACAAGATCAAGAACACTCGCTTCATCTACTACCCAAGACATGACCCCTGGGGAGAACCAATGACCATGCCCCCACCGCAACCAAGGATGAACCCCTACGAAGCACCTCAGGACTTCAGGCAGTACAAAACCTGCAGGGATTTGGACAACGCCCTCGCCTCACGCCAAGCACCTCAACCGTGAAGAAGAAGAGTCCACCCGGGAGAATAGTATCACTCCAGCACTTAAGTAGGTGTGATTTGTATCAGGATCCCCTTGTATCGTAGAACGAATGAATGGTTCTTCAAACCAACGGTGTGTTAGGTTTGTAATGTGTGATGTTTGGTATGAATGAAAAAGTGTTGCTGGTTTTTACCCCCTCAACACTCCTCAAGTTTTCAAGTTTTCAATTATTGAATTTTAACTCAAACAAACCATAGAAGTTTCCCTCTTACCTTATTATCTACTTCGATGTTCAGATGGCCCCTCCTACCCGCAACAACTCCCGTGCCCAAGCCAAGCAGATACACCCTGAGCACGCCAGGATGACTGACACCATCAACATCCTTGCAATGGAGCACAGGGCAATTCGCCATCAGCAAGCCAAGAAGGACTACCTCATTGCCCGCCTCCGCGTGAAGATAGCATCATTAGAACGGCTCCTCCCAATACCCCACCATGCCCCCAGAGCAAAGTCCAATGTGACTTGCTACGCATGCGGTGCTACTGGTCATTACTCAAACAAGTGTCCGGTGAAAGCCGCCAACAAAGCCCCCAGGACGGGAAGCAATGCTGTACCCATCGCACAAACAAGCAAGTCAACGGTAACCTGCTATGAATGTGGAACTGTGGGTCATTACTCCAATGAATGCCCCAAGAAGCTTGCCAAGATCGCCGCCAACCCCGCTGCACCTGCACAGCAGCAGCGCCGTTTCGCAACTAGAAGAAATTTTGCTCCAAACTACCCGAACAACCGCAACGGTCGCTACTACAACATGAAGGCCACCGAAGCGCAAGAAACACCTCAGAATATACCAAGTATGTGCCCTACTAAATCTTATCCCCCAATCTTTCTTAGGAACCTAACTCTTCTTAAAATCTCGGGACGAGATTTGTTTAAGGGGGAAGGGTTTGTAACACCCCAAATTTCAAAACAAAGCAAAGATGAATTTTCTTTTTCCAAAAATGAGGACCAACAAAAACTTTTCTGAATTAGAGTGTTATGCCTAGTGCTCCTACCTATTACTTGTGTTCTTGCCTTGATGAGTGTGGTATACTTATGTGATACACCCTCAAACCCTAGAATGATCAAATGAAGATCACAAACCAAATAAAAACAAAAAGAGAAAGAAATCAAATAAGAAGAACCCTAAACCTTTTCCAAAATCATTTGGATCTTGTTTTGAGAAACCCAAAATAGAAGAAAGCTATATGTGGGCCTATAGCCCTAATAGGTAAATCTTGAACCCTACCTTCTCTTATTTTACTAAATGGTAGTGAACCATTGTAAAACTTGTTAAACCCTAAACCACATCCCTCTTGACATCAATCTTTGAAAAATAGAATAAAAAGGAAAAATCTTATTTTAGAAAGAAGCATATATGCCTATGGCTATTTTGTAAAACTTCCCCTAGGCCTCTCTACTTTATGTAGAGAATTGGAAAGTATTCTTAAACCTTATCTAGTACTTTTCCAACACAATCCAAAGTGGAACACAAGGTTTTCAAAAAGAGAGTAATAATGCCATAGAGGTATATGAGAGCAAAATATCAATTTGTGGAATTGAGGATCCTGACCCTAGACTTGAAGTTGAATGGGTGGATCACTCCTATATACCATCTCAACTCTCAACAACATCTTTTAGGTCAAGCCTAGTCAGAGTAAAAATCAAGTGCCACATATACATAGAGGCATATGTGATCCGTAGCCATTTTCACCAATTCTTGTCCTTTGCACTTCTACCTTTTCCCAATGGTGTGAACCCATCTCTGAACCCAGTCTAATCCTAAATTGACCCTCACCCTTGCTCAAGTAAAGCAAGGGGAGCATCTGACAAGAATAAGAAATCTTGACTTGTCATCTCCTATGTGTTTTGGCCAATTTTACAAATCTTTGAGCTAGACCTCTTGGAATGGTTTCAATGGTTTGAAATTGCTTCTAAACTAATAAGAATGACATTGGAGTCAAGTCAAGTCCAATCAAATGGAGAGAAACCCAATAGTGGGATATTTCCATTTTCCTCACATACACATAGGGCCAATTTATCAACTCTTGATCTAGGCACCAACCTTGCCTCAAAATGGTTGGAACCTTTCATCCAACTTCATCTAACACCAAATAAACCTCACCCTTGTCAAAGCAAGGCCAAGAAAAATAAAAGTTTAAATAGTTAGAAATTCACAAAACCTCACATAGGGCTTATGCCTTTTTTCTAAATTTTGACCCTAGCCCATTTTGGCCTTCACCATTAGTTGTATAATGATGCTAAACATCTATTACAACTTTTGGAATCCAAGAAACCCAATTCAAATCAATTTCAAACTCAATTGGGGATCACATGCAATAAGGGTCAAATCTGCCATAATTATTCTGGTCCCTACTTTGAGCCTCTCCATTTCAAGTTTTTCAAACTAAACTTTCCCAACTCTTTACATGTCATCCAAGAGGACATCAAGATGAACACTTTTTGTAAAGACCACCTTGCCAAAATCCTTCTTGATCAATTGCTTTGCTCCTCCAAAGTTGGCACTTTTAATTAAGTGGAACAATCTCCCACTTAGTGAAAATTGACATATTTTAAATTTCTAAATTCCACCACCACCTCTCCTTGCCTCTGGTCATTTAGAACCAAACCAAACCCACTCTTGTCTTTTGGTCAACCTTTTGAACTCAATCAAATTTGAGCAAATTTGGCAATTTCCAAATATGGCATAAATGCAACACTATTTGAAATAGTGTTCTACTACCCATAATCTCCCCCAACCTACACCATACTGTCCCCTTGCCCCCTCTCTGCCTCACACCACCACAGCAACCCTAGGGAAGGGCAAGACATGGCCTAGCCATGGCCATGCCATAGCATGCCGGCCATGCCGTGCCCCCTCCTTTCTCCTTCACCTCCAGCCATGGCCCTGCTGCCATTCAGCTCCACCTCACCTCCCTCTACCTCCCTAGCCTTGCCCCTGTCAAGATGAACGACGACGGCGGCCGAAACCCATGCGCCCAGATCAGCCCAGGACCATGCCGACCACGTCGTGCGCGCGCCCGTGGACACGCCCTGGCCACGTGCGACGCCGACGAACGCCGCCTCCCCGGCCCCCCTGGCTACGCGTCGAGCATCACCGCCGCACCCTGAACCCGCCTGACACGGTCCCGTGTCCTCGCGCTGCCTGCCGCCGTCGACACCGTCGACATTATCCCGCGTACGCCGCCGCGGACGCGGAAGCAATGCGTCGCCGTCCGACACCGCCCGACCCCGTCATTGTCACCTCCAGGAGAACCGCACGGACTTGCTGAACATCGCCACGTCGTTGCCCAGCCCTCTAGCCGCCGGAACAGCCGCGGCCATGTCGACTCCGCCGCACACCCCCACGGCCACCTCGCCCCTATAAAAGGAGCCGTCCCCGCGCTTTCACCTCCACAGCAAATCCATTCCTCTCCTCTCTCTGAATCTCCTCCGCCCCTCTCCATCGCACATCGCCGCCACTAGCCAGCCAATTGCTCGCCGGAGACCCGCAAGCTGCCGCAGACGCCGCCGCCGATTGGAGCCCTCCCCGGAGACGCCACTGCTACCAGGAGGACCGCCGTCCTCGACAACGTCGCTGCGCACCTCGCCGTCGACCGCCGGAGCTTCGACGACCGCTCCGACCCCCTACCTCCGCCGTGCCAGCGTCGCCCTCGCGTCGACGACGACGACGATCCACAGCCGTCCGATCCACTTCTGATCCTACGCCCCTCAGCGCCCCGTACCGCTTCGGTAAGCCTCCCCCGCTGACGTGTGGGTCCCTTTGTCAGCTGGGCCGCTGCGCGCTGGACGTTAGCTGGGCCGGCCCAACTCTGCCCCCTGGCTTTTTAAATCTTTGGGCCCGTTAAATTTCCCGCCGGCCCATTTCTTCAAATCTGGTTAAATGAATTTAGTATAAATCTAAATACTGAACCCCACTTTGAAATTGAATAGTTTCAAATCTGCTGAACCAAAATTTATGAAGTTTATATATTTGGAAAGCCTAGAAAAATATCTATCCAATGCCACTGGCCTCATGGTCAATCTCTTTGTAGAATTAATCTAACAAAAATAACAAGTCAGGGACTTTTCTGCCTTAGAGTAATTCTTAAAAATCAACCAAAATAGCTATTGAGTAAATTCCAACTCCTTTAGCTCACTTTTGACTTGCACTAATTGTTTGTGAAATAAAATGGTGTGGTCACCTTGCATGATCATGCCCTAGTTTAAGAAATGTGCAATATGGCTAGTTTAACAAGTTGATATTGTCCAAAACTATTAAGTAATTCATATGAGGTCTTATGCTTCATTTAAATCTTGTCTCAAATGAATTCATGTGATGTTTGGACCCCTGGCCCAAACTCACCTATATGAATTCCTTAGAGATTTAAATCATTTGTAGTGTTAATAAATGGCATGAGGTACTCTACCTCATTTAAATCTATTTCTCAAATGATAATGATGAATGGTTGACTTGGGTCAACATGATTTCATGCATGATTGTTTGAGAAATTAAATCTTAAGAAGTTTTCAATAAGAGAAAGGTATTTCTCAAACACTAGATGGAAACTATCACTTACATGTAAGGAGAGGAAATTATTTTCCTCAAGCCACACAACCAATGCACTCTAAGTGTAGTATTGGTGTGAGTACAAGTATTGTTAGAATAGCCAATGAATTGTTGAGGATGTAAAATCACCTCAATGGTAGTGTTAACCTAGTTACAACTATGTGTTAAATCTTATGGGAGGTTGTCTTCTCATTTAAATCTTGGTCTCAAGTATTTCAACATAAGTTATGGACCATGGTCTATATAATCTCATGTTGAGTATTTGGTGATATTAAATCTGTACCCTTGTTAGTATTAAATTGTATGAGGTATGAAACCTCATTTAAATCATTTTCTTAAATGATGAGTATGAAGAGGTTGACTTTAGTCAACCTAGGTCATATTTTGTTCATAAGAGAAATTAAATCTTAATAAGATATGAGAGGAAAGTATTTCTCTAAGTAATTAAAAGTAACACATAAGTTAGTATGAGAGAAAATTATTTTCTTAAATAGGAAGAACACCTCCACCCACTTAATAGTAGTGTGTGATACGAGTTAAGTTGTGTGAAGCTTGTATGAGATTAGTAGTATGTAAGTTTGGTATGATGATCGTGTACCCCGTATTCGTATTTTAGACGCTAGTACCGGAGACCATCAGGAAGAGGAGGACTTCTACAACAAGGAAGGAGAAGAGAACTTGGACCCTCACTTCAACCAAGGCAAGCTGATAGTATTGCAAGTTATTACCAACGCAAGCTAGCACCGATAGAAATTACCTTTGCAAGGTGATATTGTTGGCAAGCTAAGATATGTAGTTTGCAAACTAATATTCTTGCAAGGTGCAACGCCCTTGGGGCAAGGCACCATGTTTCTTACCTTTATTTATATGAACCCATCCTAAGTTTTGATTTTTCAAATTCTTACTTGTTTTCTAGATGAGTTACTTTTATAGTTAACTTGGGTCAAAGTACAAGTTGGTGATCAAAGTAGTAAAGTTAGCAAGCTACCACCAATGCAAGCTAGCTTGGGGCAAACCATTTTGGTTGCAAGATAATAATCTTGCACACTTGCTAAGCTCTCGATGAGCAAAGCCTTCCCCTATTTTACTTTAGGCTTATGATCTTAATTTCCAGTTTGTACTTACAAACTCTATTTACCCTTGTTTTATCAAAGTACTTTTTGATTCATGATTCACTTGGCTAGTATTGGACTAGTACAAGAGTATCAAACTTAGCCTAGAAACACACCAAATACTTAGCATCCCTCTTGCATAGCTGCTAGTGCTGATTTGAAAGTGGCTACTCCATGTGGGAGACTGGAACCGAAATGATTTCGAAAACCTTGGAATGACGAGTCATTCTATTGAGAGATTTTTAAAAGGAGTTTCGAAACCTTGGGATGAAGATGCATTCCATTGAATGATTTCTTTTGAAGGTGAATATGACTGGTGAATGACTTGGTGAATGTTTCAAAAATACTGATGGTTGGGTTCGGATGCGATACCATTCCAATTTTACCGTACCCCCACAATACCCGAATCTGGGTAGGGCTTAAGCTGGAAGTTTGTGTGTCTTAGTATGGGTTCCCTCTAAACAAGCATCATCGGGGTTATGCCGAAAGCTGCCTCTACCACAACCACTGAGATGATACGATATGATGCGCGATGAGGTGAATGTCCGGCCCAAGCCCTCGTGCGCTTCCTGTGCTGACAGTTGGTCTTCACCGGGAGGCCAAGCTCATGGGGAGAGGTGCCTATACTAGGGTATGTAAATGAAAGGTTATGATTGGTAGTTCGCGTCTGCGTACGATAAATCAGGGCCGCTTACCCCTCGACGAGCTATTGCAATTGTTGTGGCACAAGTGTACAACCTCTGCAGAGTAAACCTATTCGAATAGCCGCGTCCTCGGTTATGGACAGTTGGAAAGGCCATACTGTTCCGTCATCAGAACTTTTCAAAAACGATGAATGGTGAAGGGTGACTTATGATTTTGAACTTGAATGGAGACTTTGACTCGGAATCACAACCTGGTTGTGGGAATGACACTAATGTTCCCACTTGAGTTAGTTAGTACATGAAGAGTTGTTTACAAAAATGTTGGTGAAACAAAATTAGCTTTATGCAAAATAAACTAGAGCTTAGTACCCCCCCCCCACTGGAACTTTTAGCACTTACATTAGTATTAGTTTGCGAGTACTTTAAAGTACTCACGGCTGTGTCCCTGGCTATTCTAATGGCCCGATTCTCGCGTAACCACAAAGCATGAAGAAGACGACCCGCAGGACGCCCACGACAACTAGGGAGCCTTCTGACGTCAGACGTTGGCCTGTGGACTAGAGAGTCCCTTCTACTTTACGCTTCCGCTATGAAACTATGAATTTGGTGAATGTTGATCCCTAGATCAACTCTGTGTGTAATATGGGATCGTGTGATCTCTATTTGTAAGACGACTATGGTATGTAATGAATGATGACTTATGATATTCAACTGTTATGTCTCGCAACAACAATATTCCTGGGATTGCGATGTATGGCATGACAGGCACCTGGACTTAAAAATCCGGGTGTTGACACCTACCGCGAAGTGCCTATTCGCATCCTGGAAGAAGCATTCAGGACCACCCGCACCAGAAGTCTCAAGTTCCTGAAGATACAATGGAGTAACCACACCGAAGAAGAAGCAACTTGGGAACGCGAGGAAGATATGAAGAAGGAATACCCACATCTCTTTAGTACCTAGTTTTCTCTAGATCTCGGGACGAGATCTTTTGTAAGGGGGAAGGGTTTGTAACATCCCAATTTTCAATAAAATGAACAAGGGAGAAATTCAAGAACTCCAAAAATCAGGGTTAACAAAAAACTTTTTCTCATCATATAGGTTTATGCATATAGATCACCTTTTTTTTTTTTTGAGTGTGCAATTGCCATGATGTTTGCTTATGTGTTCTCTTTCAATCTAAAACCCTAGAAATGATCACTTGATCACCCTTAGCCAATTAAAATTGAAATATAAAAGAAATCCCAAAAATCCATTTCACTCTCACATAAGGCCTATGCCATTTTTGCAAATACTTAATCTAGGCCAATTTGGTTTGCACCATTACTTGTAAATGGTTAATAAACACTTATTAACACCTTTGGAATCAAGCCAACTCAATTCAAACCAAAATCAAATTCAAATTCCAAGTCACATGCAATATGGTCACATGTGCCATTTTTAGTCTGATGCTCACTTTGAGCCCCTGGCTTTTTGAGTTTTCACTTCTACCCTTGGTCAAATCTTTTCACCTCATCCAAGACAACATCAAGCACTACAACTTTGCCCAAAACCACCACCCCAAATTCATCACCAATTTCGAATGGGAAGCAAGCAAAGTTGGAACTTTTTCACATAAACAAGATCATATGCAAAATGTGATTTTGCATATCAATTCCATTTTGACCACCACCACCACCAAAATGCTCCCTCTAATATATGATTACAACCCACCAAAAAGATTTTCAAAATTCAAAAATAATTTTCTTGCGGGCATTCTGTCGAACACCTTGTATGCAGGGAATCAAATTGAGCCCATACCTCATTTTCTACTTGGACTTGGTCCAACCTTGACCTCTCTGCAGCTCTGGAGCTTCATCACACATCCTAGCACCAGTGCCAAGCCCTGCCAACCTCTCCACTTGCTCACCATGACAATGGCATGACCATGCCGTGGCATGGCATGGCCATCCCATGCCCTCTCTCTCCTCTCACCTCGAGATGCACCACCATGTCCTGGACGCTCCTCGCACTCCCCGAACCTGCCCGTGCCTCCCCATGGTCACCCCGACGCGTGCACACGCGGGCGTCGATGTGGCCAGACGCGCCTGTGCGTGCACACACACGCTCCAGGACGCGCATGGCGCCAGCCCCGGACGCGCTGAGCGCGCCGCGCCTCGTCGCCTCAGCCCGTCCCTCGCCACCGGCGCTGCAGGACGACTCGCCTCAGCACCAGGACCCCGCCAGACACCACCACGAGCCTTCCCGCGCCCTGTCGCCGTCGAGGAGGACGACGACGTCCGCCACAGTGCCCACGGACGCGTGACGCGCGCCACTATGCTTGACCACCGAAAACTGTTCTGAGCACACCGTGACGCTCCCTGAGCCTGTCTGAGCCAAGCCATACCCTCGCCCACGCCGTTGATCGACGGGAGAGCGCCATGGCCGTCGTCACCGTGACCACCCGCCGCTGCTCGGAACCGCTATAAAAGGAGCACTCCGCGCCCCAAACTGAGCACGCCAATCTCTTCCCCACCTCACCACAGTTCTCCTCGCCGCCTCAATTTCATCTTTTAGCCACCGCACCGCCGCAATTGCTAGCTCGCTGCCGCCGCCCGTAGCCAAAGCTCGCCGGAGAAGGAGGCCGCCCCAGGACGCGCCGCTGCTTCCAGGCGCTTCACCGTCGTCGACAACGTCGCGGCGCACCACTCCGACGACCGCCGGAGCTCCGACGACCCCTCCGACCCCCTGCTGCCGCCGCGCTCGCCACTGCTTCTCGCCATCGACGACGACAACCTCTGGCCGTTAGATCATCGCCTGATCCAACGCCTCTCCTTCCCCGTACCGGTTCGGTGAGTAAAACACACTGACAAGTGGGACCCGCCGTCAGACGGCCTGCTCGCGCTGGACGCGAAGTGGGCCAGCCCAACTCTTTTTCTCTCCGCAGCCCCAGTTCTTTTCCCGCGCGAAGCCCACCGTTTGAATTCAAATTTGGAAATTAGATGAAATATACAATCTGATGCAAACTTTGAAATTCAATAGGGACTAATCTACTGGGCCAAATTTTACAAACTTTATATTTTTGGAAACCTTATGAATTTATCTACACAATGCCACTGGATAGAACCCTAGATCTTTTGTAGAATTAAAGTGACAAAATAAACAAGGCAGAGACTTTTCTGTCTTATAATAATTCTTAAAAATCAACCATAAATGCTTTTCAGTAAATTCCACCTCCATTAATTCACATTTCACTTATACTAATTGTGTCTACAAAAATATGCCATGCCTACTTTGAAGGATCATGGCTTAGTTGTTTTAAATGCCCTTATGGCTATTTCTAGTCAAAGATTTTGTCCAAAACTATTAAGAAATCTTATGAGGGAGTTTTCTCTCATTTAAATCTGTCACCACCAATTCCAAATGAAGTGGAGACTCTGGTTATTTAGGTCCCATAGGGATTGTGGGTGATATTAAATCTTTGTTATGATAGAATTAAATGGTATGAGGTGCTCACCTCATTTAAATCTTTTTCTCCAAATGATAAGTGTGAAGAGGTTGACTTGGGTCAACCTAGGTCACATATTATGCATAAGAGAAATTAAATCTTAATAAGATAATGAGAGGAAATTATTTCTCTGAATTATTCAAAGTAACATTTAAGTTTAGTATGAGAGGAAATTATTTTTCTTAACTAATAAGAAAAACCTCTCCCCCAACATAATAGTAATAGGTGATGCAAGTTTAAGTGTGTGAACCATGTTTGTGCATAGTTTAGTAGATTAGTTTGGTGTGATGATTGTGTACTCCGTATTCGTATTTTAGACGCTAGTACCGAGGAGTACCAGGAGGAGGAGGAGGTCTACTTCCAAGAAGAAGAAGACCACTTTGACCAGTTTCCCAACCAAGGCAAGATAATACTCTTGCAAAGTGCAAAGCTCACCATGAGCAAGGCATTACCCCATTTACTTTATGCTTATGATCCTATCTCCCAGTTTTTACTTTACAAGCTTTATTTACTTTTGTTTTATCAAAGTACTTTTTGATTTATGATTTACTGGGTTAGTATGGAGTGAGTACAAGAGTATCAAACTTAGCCTAGAAGCAAAGAAAATACTTAGCACCCCTCACACATAGTGGCTAGAGCTAATTTTAAAATGACTACTCTAGATGGGAACATGTGTTGATGAAATGATGATGGTGAAAACCTTGGAATGATTAGTCATTTCCATTGACAGATTTTGAAGGTGAATATGACACTGAAGTTGACTTGGTGATTTTGGATAAAAACTGATGATTGAGTTGGATGCGATACCTTACCAATACTAAGTACCCCCACAATACCTGATTATGGGTAGGGCTTAGCTGGAAATTTATGTGTCTTAGTATGGGTTCCCTCTGAACACACATCATAGGGGTTATGCTTGAGGCTGCCTCCGTTGTTGAGAAATGATGTGAATTGAAGGTGAATTGTACGGCCAAGCCCTGTGCAGTTCCCGGGTTAACAGTTGGTTTTCACCGGGAGGCCAAGCTCATGGGGAGAGGTGCCTATACTAGGGTGTGTAAGTGAAAGGTTAACGGTTGATGATCCGCGTACTGAGCTACGATTATTCAGGGTTTTATCCCTGACGGATGTAATCAAATGTTGTGGCACAAGTGTGCGACCTCTGCAGAGTGTAGAACTATTCGAATAGCCGCGTCCGCGGATATGGACAATTGGAAAGGCCATTCTGTTTTCGTCATCAGAACTTTATATCTGTGTGACCGGTGTTTTTGAACTTGAACTTAATCGGTGACTTTGACTTTGAATCACAACTGAGTTGTGGGAATGACACTAATGTTCCCACTTGAGTTAGTTAGCACATGAGGAGTTGTTTACAAAAGTGTTTATAAAATAAAATTGGCTTTATGCAAATAAACTTAGAGCTTAGAACACCTTCATTAGTAATGTTAGTACTTACATTAGTATTAGATTGCGAGTACATAAAGTACTCACGGCTTTGTCCCTGGCTATTCAAATGGCCAGAATATGAAGCCGAGCAGCAGTACGAGGATGACGATCAGCAGGACGTCTACCACAACTAGGAGCTTCTAACGTCAAGCGTTGGCCTGTGGACTAGAGAGTCCTTGTATCTTACGCTTCCGCTATGAACTTGTGTTTGTTCGTTGATCATTAGGTCAACTATTTGTGTAATATGGATCATGTGATTCCAAGTTGTAAGACATTATGGTTTGTAATGAATGATGACTGTGATACTTAACTATTATGCCTCGCAACAACAATTTCCTGGGATTGCGATGTATGACATAATAGGCATCCGGACTTAAAAATCCGGGTGTTGACAACGACGGAGGTGAACCGAGACGCTCCTCCTCTTATGCATATACTGCCTACTGCAGTTTCGAGGAGAGTGTGAATGTGTTCAAAAAAAGAGGAGAGTGTGAATGTGTTCAAAAAAAGAGGAGAGTGTGACTGTGACCCGACACCCGAGTAGGAGCCGAGCAGACGGACTATAGGAGTAGCCCCATCATGACAGTCCATTAATCGTGCTTCCTACAATAAATAAGTGAAACGTCCCAGGCTTGTGTTGTCTAATCAAATACACCAACCTTGTTCTTTTTGCAACGTACACCAACCTAGCAAGGCATCAACCTTCTCGCCATCAACTAGGACTCCGTGGCTCCGTCCCACCAAAGTTGTCTCAACTTTGTAAAAAAAAAATACATCTATCCATCTAAATTTTAACAAAGGTGAGACACTTTTGGTGGGACCGAGGGAGTACAAAAAAACTTTACTACTCCATGCTAGTATCAGCCACTTTTCGAAAAGTAATTCAAATTTCAACTGAAGGCATGCTATTTTATGGTCCTGAAAATTGCCAAAAAAAATACAACCCAAAAATGCAACAGATCCATGTTAAGGGGGTACACCCTACGCAATATACATTAAGAAACTTCGAAACTTCAGCTACCTTGTAAGAATGCCCATGACAGTGCAGTTTTGCCAAATTAGGAAGAGACGAAATATGAATTCAACCAAAGAAAACTAAACGAATCCTTAGACAATATAGCATAGTTAACACGTTCAGAAAAAAATGATGACTCCAAGAGAACAACATTAGCAAGAAATACTCCATTTTAGTTTGAACTTGCAGTCACATATATATAGTACTACCAAAATACTAATACTCTGAGCTGCATTCTAGCACTCCAACTAGCTAGCTAATAGTTCTGGAGTAGTAGTACTACTATACATGTCCAAAATACATCCGAACGAACCCTACTTCGAACTAAACTACTACCTCCGATCTTCGAGTAACTACATTGCAGTATGATTAAACGAAGATTATTGTATAACCTTCTTGTTGATGCAAACGCAGATAGGCAACACACGCTGCCCTCCATTCTGCTTCGCGTAACGGGGCGGCACCGCCAGGAAAGAAGTGAGCTGCTGCAACATGATCGAGCTAGGCGTCGGGGAGCTCGTCGGCTCGATTACCGCCATCAAGGTGTCCGTCGAGAGGTCACTGGTCCCAGCCGTCGCCGGCACCGGCGGACCAATCACCAGCAGCTACGCCTTGTACATCGGAAACAAGCACGCGGCCGACCTGATGCACACACAGGACACAATGGTGGTCGGGCCGAGCGCGCCAACGGTGATGGCGAACACGCTACCGTCTTCTTCCCCACTGCCGATGAACAGGTGTCCACGCGGTTGTACCGGAACACGAACTATGCACCAGGCGGGTATGCCATACTGGAACGTAAACACTGGGATGGAGTGGGATGCTTGGAGGTGTACCAGGAGCTCCCGCGGCGGGCCGGTGAAGCTGCAGCCGGTATTGATGGCCTCTGTGCAGCCGCACGGACCATGCGGGCACGCGATATAGTGCTTGTAGGACTCCGTGGAGGCGACCAAGCTCTGGCAGCCGACGCACTTGACCATTGCCCCAGATCGATTCGACGGCGGCAATCTTGCCCCAGATCGATTCGACGGCGGCAACCTCGCCGGCTGCTCGCACTTCTTGCACGGGTTCGGCGCAAGCTCGCCGACGCAGCGCCGATAGCCAATATGACCGCCCTTGCACTGCACGGAACAACGTACGTGGCATCAGTTGTCATTGACATTTCTCACAGGTGAACCTAAGAATGAAATCAGAAGGGAGCGACCTTGGATATGGGGGGTTTGAAGGGCAGCAGGCAGAGGGGGCACAAGAATAGGCCCTCCTCCATCTTCAGAGAAGAGTGATCGGGAAAACGAGAACGGGATGGGTTCTTTTTTTATACATGCCTTGGAGTGGAGTATGGATACTACTACTTATAGGAAGAACTTCCTTGCTAAGAATCGGCGTCGGCCGTACGCAACCATAGATGCACCAGCGGCTCTGCAGTTTGTCAAAATAAAAGGACAGAGCTGTAGTGACTTGAAGTCTCCAAATCTCATTGTGACTTGGTGCCACCATCTACCAACCATTTGAGATCCAACGTTCCAAACTATCTCTTATTTCGAACCTAAAAACAAAAATTATTCAGAAAATTATGAAAAAATCCAGTAAAATGTAGATGCCTTGTTCTAAAATCTGTGAATATTTCATCCCACTCGGACGACTAGCTTGTAATTAAAGAGCTTTTTACGTATACGAGCACTAGTTTAAACTAAATAGTATATATTTGCTCACAAACCTTTGATTCAAATCGAATGAAACTTCACCAAAATATAAATCGAAATATGCACGATTAACTGGAAGTTCTTGAAATGTTTTTGAGCAATTATAATAATTATTTAGTTTAAATTCTAAGTCGATCGCATACATTGGATCTGAGATGGATGGTGGATGGTGGCACCAAGTCACTGTGAGACTTGGAAGTATCAAGTCAGTGAAGCTCTATCCCAAAATAAAAGCTTCGTGAAGGGGGCAATTTGGTTTAAAAAAGAAGACAGTGCCAAGCAGTTGTCAAACAGTACCCATATAGTCAAATGTACTCCCTCTGATTCAAATGAATTGACTCAACTTTGTCTAGATATATGGATGTATCAAGTCACTGAAGCTCTATCCCAAAATAAAAGCTTCATGAAGGGGAAAGTTTGGTTCGAAAAAAAATACAGTGCCAAAAGCAGCTGTCAAATAGTACCATAACGTCAAATGTACTCCCTCCGATTCAAACGAAATGACTCAACTTTGTATTTTGCATGTCAAAGGTTTTTCGTAAAACTTGGCCAATCTTAACATAGTTTGCCTTTCTAAAAAAGATATAAGCCCTAAGGCTCCTTTGATTCATAGGATGGGAAAACCATAGAAATATGAAAAACATAGGATTGAGATTTAATGGCTAGTTGAATCATATAGGAAGATGAGTTGTGTTGGATTGTGCCAAAGGAAATTTTCCATGAGGTATGACCTAATGTTTTATTCTTATAGGATTTGCATGTTTGTCTTCCTATAGGATATGTTCCTATGAATCAAACAACTAGTGTGGGGAAAATTCACATGTGATCTAAATCCTACATAATTCCTATACAAATCCTATATATGAATTTTAGTTGTTAGGTCACTTAAAATGACTTCACTTGAAGGGTTACATTTTTGTTTTTTCTGAATTAGTAGTGATGCCTAACCATATATATACCTAAACCAAGAGAATCAGCATAAACTTATGTATATTAATAGTAAGCGCATATATGAATGTTTTTATCTACAAACCCAGGGTCATATATATGTACATAGAAACATGCATATATGCTAGTTTTTGTACCTTGGTGTGTTTCTCTTTTGGGCTATCTCTTTTTTGTTCATCGGTTCACAACCAACGCCCTAGATTAATTTGGCACTTAGAAAATAACATTTTGTTTTTGGCGCACTAACACAAATAGTAGTAGCACGGTCAACATTGTAGAGAAGTACAAAATAAATGTGTGTGGGAAAATTGACTTAAAGTGACCATTACAATGAGAAAAAGGGTAGAACCAAGCATTGCACAGGGAAAAAGCAGTGTAGTGCCCAGAAGAAAAAAACAAGTTGGGCTATACTCCCTCCATCCTGAAATAATGGGTGTAGAGTTAAAATTTGTCCATAAAAGAGTGTACTTCTCGTTTTGCAATGCACTTCAAAATTTGTCCACAAAAGAGTGGTAGTAAAAAATATTTATTTCTCATCACGAGGGATATAGTTTCTTCACGACTAGTACGTACTACCTCCATCACAAAGCTTAAGTCTTTTTTTAAGAGTCAAAGCAACTAAAGGTTGACGAAAATTTAGAACAATCTATCAACTAATATAATATTTTGTAGATACCATACCAAAAAAAAATCATTGTCTATGTATTGATATTAATTTTGTATTTTGCATGATAATGATTTTTGGTAAAATCTTAGTTTACCTTGACATAGTTTGAGCTTCTAAAAATAATATAAGCCTTACGCTTTGGGATGGATGTAGTAGTATTTAGCATAATATGGTTTTCTTATTTACTACATGCATTTAGCTCATTGGAGGTGGAAAAGATGAAGAGGAAAGTGATGGTCGATGATAGTCTCCCAATGTAATACTCCTTAATATGCCTTGAAAACCCACATGTACGCTCTTTCTAGGACAGAGGCAGTATGAGGTAATGCACCCACGCGCTGTCATCTGCCCGTTCGTGCTATGTCTCCCAAATCTTGAAATATCGTCAGTTATCCATTTCACGTCCACACTTCTCCCTCTCTCCACGGACTAGGAAAAAAACCTCTCTTCACTTCCCCTTCCCATTCCACCGATGGAGAGCCCAACCGACGCCGTCAACGCAGCGAAAGCGAAAGCCGCGCGGCTGGCCTTAGCCGCAGAGGAGGCGTCCAGAGCCGCGACCGCAGCACGCATGGCCGCAACGGCGGCGATCATCGCTGCAGCGGATGCGAAAGACGAAGCGGAGGCCATTGCCGAAGGTCGGGCCATCGGTCGCTCATCGGCATCTGATGCTGTTGGTAGATGGGTCCACTCTCTTGGGAAGCATCCCCTAGATGACGAGGACGAGGTTGAACTCATCTTTGAACCACCGCCGCCGACCTTCGACGAGAATATCGTCGACGAGGGGGAGGAAGTATGTTCCGAATCACCTCTCTCCCTTATTCAACATAGCCCTGTATCGATTTGCGCTATGGTCTCTCCCTCTTTTTTTTTGCGCTAGCGTTTTGAATTAGCGGCAGAATCTTTTTAGATTCATATTCAGTATTAGTTGCAACTGCTACATATTTGCTTCACATCCGATTCACCTCTCTCCCTTATTCAACATAGCCCTGTATCGATTTGCTCTATGGTCTCTCCCTCTCTTTTTTTGCGCTATAGGGTTTTGAATTAGCGTCAGAATCTTTTTAGATTCATATTTATTATTAGTTGCAACTGCTACATATTTGCTTCACCTGTTTATTTGGCATGTATCAGGTTGCTACTGATGAGGTTGACAGCGATGTCGAGTCGCGTCATAGGAAGGCCAGGGCCACTCTCAACAAGCTTAAGGCGGGGAAGTTCGACAAGTATTGGAGTGAACCCTGGGTGGTGCAGGGAACAGCTGCCCCTTACGCACAAAGAGCATAAAGGTTGACTTTTGAAGCGTCTGCCGGCATGTCGAAGCCGGTGGGTCCGGCTGTCTCAAAGTTGGGGAACCGTTAACCGATCCGGCTTCATAGCCAACCACATGGCCTATGGGCTATTCCTAAGGAAGAAATTGAACCAAGCTATCGAGACCGGTCGTGTGCCTCCTCCCAAGCCCAAGCCACCAAAGATTAAAGGTATGGGCAGCAAGAAGCAGAAGAAGCGGGACCGGGAGGAGGCGACAGGAAGAAGATGGTAAATATACTCCGTAACTGTTGTGCATGTTTGTCTCTCCTACTGCTTCAAAAGCAGCATCTTTTGTTGAACTCTGTTTATGTTTGCTGCTCAGCAGCGTTTGTGGTGAACCTATTAGCTTAATTAGGGGTTGTTGAACTATGTCTGTGTTGAACCTTGCTTAATTAGGTTGTGTTGAACTCTGTTTGTGTTGGCGTGGGAAGGGGGGCATGATGCTACCCTGAATTTGCGGGACCCCAAAAAACTTGCAAATACGAGTGATGCATCCAAAAGGAACAAACTTTTACATGGTAGACCCCAGTCTGAAAGCAAGAAATACGATCGGGGCCTTAACAGCCACCGCCGGATTGATCGGGGATTTTGCTGCCTACCGCATGTGACTTGTGCTCACTGAAGTTTGGGACCTCACGCATTGGCACCACACGTAAGTGATAGAACTGTTGGTGTAAAAACTCGGGTGATTATTATACTGCATTAGTACAAAGTTTCCTATGGATTCAAGGGTTGGAAAGCCAAGTTAACTCATTTTCATGACTAAGAAGGAGCCAGGCTTACTTTTTCATTTTCATGTTTTAACTTGTTTAAATCTTGGTCAAACAAAGGATTTGACCAGGATTCAAATGGGCATAAAAATTCAAAAAAGAAATCAAAAAAAAAACAAAGCACATAAGCTTCTTATGTCATATAGTAAGCATTAAAGTTGATCAACGAAGTCTAGACATATTCAAACCAGAAAAATCATGTATATACCCCCTAACCCTAAACTCTGTCTTATGAAGTCAAGCATGAAGAAAAGTGGTTTTGGGTTTCAAACATTGGAAATTAAAAAAACTCCCAAAAGCTTCATTTTGGAGTGACTAAGAAGAATCCAGGCTTACCTTTTCATTTTCATGTTTTAAACTGGTTTAAATCTTGGTCAAACCTAGGATTTGACCAAGATTCAAATGGACATAACAAATTCAAAAAAATCAAAACCAAACACATAGTCTTTTGATGTCATATAGTAAGCATTCAAGTTGATAAACAAAGTCTAGACATATTTAAACAAGAAAAATCATGTATATACTTGGCCCCTAACCCTAAACTCTGTCTTATGAAGTCAAGCATTAAGAGAAGTGGTTTTGGGTTTCAAACATGGAAATTTAAAAAACCTCCCAAAAGCTTCATTTTGGAGTGACTAAGAAGAATCCAGGCTTACTTTTCATTTTCATGTTTTAAACTGGTTTAAATCTTGGTCAAACCTAGGATTTGACCAAAAGATTCAAATGGGCATAACAAATTCAAAAAAAAACCAAACACATAGTCTTTTGATGTCATATAATAAGCATTCAAGTTGATAAACAAGGCCTAGACATATTCAAACCAGAAAAATCATGTATCTAACCCCTACCCCTAAACTTCGTCTTATGAAGTAAAGCACGAAGAGATGTCATTTTGGGTTTCGAACATGGAAAATTAAAAAAACCTCCCAAAAGCTTCATTTTGGAGTGAATAAGAAGGATCCATACTTACTTTTCATTTTCATGTTTTAAACTTGTTTAAATATTGGTCAAACCTGCTAGGATTTGACCAAGATTCAAATGGGCATAAAAATTCAAAAAAAAGAAATAAAAAATTAAACCGGAAATCACTTCTCTTCGTGCTTGACTTCATTAGACAGAGTTTAGGGTTTGGGGTATATACATGATTTTTATTGTTTAAATATGTCTAGACTCCGTTGATCAACATGAATGCTTACTATAACTTAAGAAGCTTATGTGCTTTGGTTTTTCATTTTTTGAATTCTTTATTGAATTTTTATGCCCATTTGAATCTTGGTCAAATCCTAGGTTTGACCAAGAATTAAACAAGTCAGTAACATGAAAATGAAAAAGTAAGCCTGGATCCTTCTTATTCACTCCAAAAATGAAGCTTTTGGGAGGGTTTTGAATTTTCCATGTTTGAAACCCAAAACCATTCCTCTTATATGCTTGACTTCATATATATGACAGAGTTTAGCCTTAGGGGGTAATACAAGATTTTTCTGGTTTGAATATGTCTAGACCTTGTTTATCAACTTGAATGCTTACTATAAACCAAAAATTCATGTATCTACCCCTAACCCTAAACTATGCATGAAGAGAAGTGGTTTTGGGTTTCAAACCTGGATATTTCAAAAACCCTCCCAAAAGCTTCATTTTGGAGAGAATAAGAAGGATCAAGGCTTAATTTTTCATTTTCATGTTTTAATCTTGTTTAAATCTTGGTCAAACCTAGGATTTGACCAAGATTCAAATGTTCATAATTTAAAAAAATGAAAAATCAAGGCACATAGTGTTCTTATGTCATATAGTAAGCATTCAATTAAGTTGATAAACAAGCTCTAGACATATTCAAACCAGAAAAATCATGTATCTACCCCCTATATATCCCTAAACCCTGACTTATGAAGTCAAGCATGAAGAGAAGTGGTTTTTGGTTTCAATCATGGAAATTTCAAAAACCCTCCCAAGAGCTTCATTTTGGAGTGACTAATTAAGAAGCATACATGCTTACCTTTTCATATTCATGTTTTAAACTTGTTCGAATCTAGGTCAACAAACCTAGGATTTGACGAAGAATCAAATGGGTATAAAAAATTAAAACCAAGGTCTGCTCATGTCATATAGTGAGCATTCAATTAAATTGATAAACAAGGTCTAGACATATTCAAACTAGCAGGAAAATCATGTATCTACCCCCTAACCCTAAACTATGTCTTATGAAGTCAAGCATGCATGAAGAGAAGTGGTTTTTGGTTTTCAAGCATGGAAATTTCAAAAACCCTCCCAAGAGCTTCATTTTGGAGTGAGTAAGAAGGATAGATGCTTAATTTTTCATATTCATGTTTTAAACTTGATTAAATCATGGTCAAGCCTAGGATTTGACCAAGATTCAAATGGGCATAAAAATTTAAAAAAAGGAAAAAACCAATGCACATAGTCATCTTATGTCATCTAGTAAGCATTCAATTAAGTTGATAAACAATGTCTAGACATATTCAAACCAGAAAATTTATGTATCAAGCTACCCCTAACCCCAAACTCTGTCTTATGAAGTCTAGCATGAAGAGAAGTACATGGTTTTTTGGTTTCAAAAATGGAAATTTCAAAAACCCTCTCAAGATCGAGAGTGACGACTACGAAGGATACATGCTTAATTTTTCATATTCATGTTTTAAACTTGTTTAAATCATGGTCAAACCTATGATTTGACCAAGATTCAAATGGGCATAATTAAAAAAAATGAAAAACCAAGGCACATAGTCTTCTTATGTCATATAGTAAGCATTCAATTAAGTTGATAAACAAGGTCTAAACATATTCAAACCAGAGAAATCATGTATTTACCCCTAACCCTAAACTCTGTCTCATGAAGTCAAGCGCATGAAGATATGTGGTTTTTGGTTTCAAACATGGAAATTTCAAAAACCCTCCCAAAGAGCTTCATTTTGGAGTGACTAAGAAGGATATATGCTTAATTTTTCATATTCATGTTTTCAACATGTTTAAATCAGGGTCAAACCTAGGATTTGACCAAGATTCAAATGGGCATAAAATTAAAAAAAAACAATAAAATGAAAAACCAATGCATATAGTCTTCTTATGTCATATATATAGTAAGCATTCAATTAAGTTGATAAACAAGGTACGGTCTAGACATATTCAAACGAGAAAAATCATGTATCAAGCTACCCCTAACCCCAAACTCTGTCTTATGAAGTTTAGCATGAAGAGAAGTACGCGGTTTTTTGGTTTCAAACATGGAAATTTCAAAAACCCTCTCAAGGGCTTCATTTTGGAGTGACTACGAAGGATACATGCTTAATTTGTTTAATTAAATCATGGTCAAACCTAGGATTTGACCAAGATTCAAATGGGCAAAATTTAAAAAAATGAAAAATCAAGGCACATAGTCTTTTTATGTCATATAGTAAGCATTCAATTAAGTTGATAAACAAGGTCTAGACATATTCAAACCAGAGAAATCATGTATCTACCCCCTAACCCTAAACTCAGTCTCATGAAGTCAAGCGCATGAAGATATGTGGTTTTTGGTTTCAAACATGGAAATTTCAAAAACCCTCCCAAGAGCTTCATTTCGAAGTGATTAATTAAGAAGCATACATGCATGCTTACTTTTTCATATTCATGTTTTAAACTTATTCAAATCTTGGTGAAACCTAGGATTTTACCAAGATTCAAATGGGTATAAAAATTCAAAAAAAAACAAAAAAGGTCTTCTTATGTTATATAGTAGGCATTCAATTAAGTTATAAATAAGGTCTAGACATATTCAAACCAGAAAAATCATGTATCTACCCCCTAACCCTAAAATTTGTCTTATGAAGTCAAGCATGAAGAGAAGTGGTTTTTGGTTTCAAGCATGGAAATTTCAAAAACCTCCCCAAACTTCATTTTAGAGTGACTAAGAAGGATACAAGCTTCCCTTTTCATTTTCATGTTTTAAACTTGTTTAAATTATCTTGGTCAAATCTAGGATTTGACAAGATTCAAATGGGTAAACATATGATAAGTGATGCAAATATCATTTCTAAGTGCGGGCAAACCAGCCTTTAGCTTAACATATTACAAGGTTTCAGAAAATTGAGTGGGGGCGGCTGCCCCCCTTGGCTATAGTCTGGATCCGCCCATGCTATAGTTTGAGGCCATTTGGATGACGTCGAAAAAATTCTTTGATTAGAAATGGGGTTGTTCGAACCCCGTAGTTGAATTTTTTTGAACCTTGATCTGTAGTACTGGGCAAAACCCTAGTTTAACCTATTTAATTATAGATTCGTAGGTCAATTTTTCTACGTAAGTACCTTTTTATTATTACTCTACTATGGAGCACATATGTGTTTGCCCGTCGAGTGAAACTCGGAGGAAGAGGGATCACTCGGAAGGAGAGAAGGAGGAGGGGGAGCATTATGGTGTCTCCCCTTTTTTGGGTGATGATGTTGACTGTTGTGCAGGGTTTGTCAGTGAGCAGGAGGTGCGAGCGAGCGAGCGAGTCAAGCGAGGCCGAGAATGAGAGAGATTTGTTTTTTTTGTGAGAGGGACAACCGAAGGATCCAGAAGGACCCACAGACTTCCAATATCCTGATGCGTCTTCTCTTGACAAAGAAAATGGCTGGGAGTTTGCGTACCTATTGCACGTGACTTGTGCTCACTGAAGTGTGGGACCTCACGCATGGGCACCACACGTAAGTGACAGACCTGTTGGTGTAAAAACTCGGTTGATTATTATAGTGCATTAGAGCAAAGTTTCCTATGGATTCAAGGGTAGGAAATCCAAGTTAACTCATTTACATGACATTATTTTTTCCATGAAGCAAAGTTAACACATCTATCAATTGGTACATTTTGGAGTGACTAAGAAGGATCCATGCTTACCTTTTCATTTTCACGTGTTAAACTTGTTTAAATCTTGGTCCAACCTAGGATTTGACAGAGATTCAAATGGGCGGAAAATTCAAAAAAAAACAGAAAAATGAAAAACCAAAGCACATACGTAGTTTTCTTATGTCATATAGTAAGCATTCAAGTTGATAAACAAGGTCTATACATACTCAAACCATACAAATCATGTATCTACCCCTAACCCTAAACTATGTCTTATGAAGTCAAGCATGAAGAGAAGTGGTTTTGGGTTTCAAACATGGAAATTTCAAAAACCTCCCAAAAACTTCATTTAGAGTGACTAAGAAGGATAAATGCTTCCCTTTTCATTTTCATGTTTTAAACTTGTTTAAATCTTGGTCAAACCTAGGATCTGGCCAAGATTCAAATGGGCATCAAAAATAAAAAAATCAGAAAAATGAAAAACCAAAGCACATAGTCTTCTTATGTCATATAGTAAGCATTAAAGTTGATAAACAAGGTCTAGACGTATTCAAACCAGACAAATCATGGATCTACCCCTAACCCTAAACTATGTCTTATGAAGTCAAGCATGAAGAGAAGTTGTTTTGGGTTTCAAACATGGAAATTTCAAAAACCCTCCCAAAGAGCTTCATTTTGGAGTGACTAAGAAGGATCCATAGGAAACTATGTACTAATATAGTATAATGATCACCCGAGTTATTAGAGCAACAAGTCTGTCACTTACGTGTGGTTCCCATGCGTGAGGTCCCACACTTCAGTGAGCACAAGTCACGTAGTCTTCTTATGTCATATAGTAAGCATTCAATTAAGTTGATAAACAAGGTCTAGACATATCAAACCAGAAAAATCATGTATCTACCCCCTATATATCCCTAAACCCTGACTTATGAAGTCAAGCATGAAGAGAAGAAGTGGTTTTTGGTTTCAAACATGGAAATTTCAAAAACCCTCCCAAGAGCTTCATTTTGGAGTGACTAATTAAGACGCATACATGCTTACTTTTTCATATTCATGTTTTAAACTTGTTCAAATCTTGGTCAACAAACCTAGGATTTGACGAAGATTCAAATGGGTATAAAAAAAATTAAAACCAAGCTAGGTCTGCTCATGTCATATAGTAAGCATTCAATTAAATTGATAAACAAGGTCTAGACATATTCAAACTAGCAGGAAAATCATGTATCTACCCCCTAACCCTAAACTATGTCTTATGAAGTCAAGCATGCATGAAGAGAAGTGGTTTTTGGTTTTCAAGCATGTAAATTTCAAAAACCCTCCCAAGAGCTACATATTGGAGTGAGTAAGAAGGATAGATGCTTAATTTTTCATATTCATGTTTTAAACTTGATTAAATCATGGTCAAACCTAGGATTTGACCAAGATTCAAATGGGCATAAAAATTCAAAAAAAGGAAAAAACCAATGCACATAGTCATCTTATGTCATCTAGTAAGCATTCAATTAAGTTGATAAACAATGTCTAGACATATATTCAAACCAGAAAATTTATGTATCAAGCTACCCCTAACCCCAAACTCGGTCTTATGAAGTCTAGCATGAAGAGAAGTACGTGGTTTTTTGGTTTCAAACATGGAAATTTCAAAAACCCTCTCAAGATCGAGCTTCATTTTGGAGTGACTACGAAGGATACATGCTTAATTTTTCATATTCATGTTTTAAACTTGTTAAATCATGGTCAAACCTAGGATTTGACCAAGATTCAAATGGGCAAAATTTAAAAAAATGAAAAATCAAGGCACATTGTCTTCTTATGTCATATAGTAAGCATTCAATTAAGTTGATAAACAAGGTCTAGACATATTCAAACTAGAGAAATCATGTATCTACCCCCTAACCCTAAACTCTGTCTCATGAAGTCAAGCGCATGAAGATATGTGGTTTTTGGTTTCAAACATGGAAATTTCAAAAACCCTCCCAAGATCTACATTTTGGAGTGACTAAGATTGATATATGCTTAATTTTTCATATTCATGTTTTAAACTTGTTTAAATCATGGTCAAACCTAGGATTTGACCAAGATTCAAATGTGCATAAAATTTCAAAATAAATCAAAATACAGGAAAAAACCAAGGCACATAGTCTTCTTATGTCATATAGTAAGCATTCAATTAAGTTGATAAACAAGGTCTAGACATATTCAAACCAGAAAATCATGTATCTACCCCCTAACCCTAAACTCTGTCTTATGAAGTCAAGCATGAAGAGAAGTGGTTTTTGGTTTCAAACATGGAAATTTCAAAAACCCTCTCAAGAGCTACATTTTGCAGTGACTAAGAAGGATAGATGCTTAATTTTTCATATTCATGTTTTAAACTTGTTTAAATCATGGTCAACCCTAGGATTTGACCAAGATTCAGATGGGCATAAAATTCAAAAAAAAAAATTGAAAAACCAATGCACATAGTCTTCTTATGTCATATAGTAAGCATTCAATTAAGTTGATAAACAAGGTCTAGACATATTCAAACCAGAAAAATCATGTATCTACCCCCTAACCCTAAACTCTGTCTTATGAAGTCAAGCATATGAAGAGAAGTGATTTTTGGTTTCAAACATGGAAATTTCAAAAACCCTCCCAAGAGCTTCATTTTGGTGCGACTAAAATGGTTAGAGGCTTAGTTTTTCATACTCATGTTTTTAACTTGTTTAAATCTTGGTTGAACCATAGGTTTGACCAAGATTCAAATTGGTATAAAAATTCAAAAAAATCAAAAAATGAAAAACCAAAGCACATAGTCTTCCTCTGTCATATAGTAAGCATTCAAGTTGATAAACAAGGTCTAGACATACTCAAACCAGAAAAATCATGTATCTACCCCATAACCCTAAACTCTGTCTTGTGAAGTGATGTCTACTTCCCCCTCCTTTTCCTGTGGACAGTGTTGGGCCTCCAAGAGCAGAGGTTTGTAGAACAGCAGCAAGTTTTCCCTTAAGTGGATCACCCAAGGTTTATCGAACTCAGGGAGGAAGAGGTCAAAGATATCCCTCTCATGCAACCCTGCAACCACAAAGCAAGAAGTCTCTTGTGTCCCCAACACACCTAATTGGTGCACTAGTTCGGCGAAGAGATAGTGAAATACAGGTGGTATGAATATATATGAGCAAGAGTAACGATGCCGTAAAATAGCTTGCTGGCGTGTAGTTGATGGTGGTAGTATTGCAGCAGTAGTAACGCAGTAAAACAGTAAACAAGCAGCGATAGCAGTATTTAGGAACAAGGCCTAGGGATTACACTTTCACTAGTGGACACTCTCAACATTGATCACATAACAGAATAGATAAATGCATACTCTACACTCTCGTTGGATGATGAACACATTGCGTAGGATTACACGAACCCTCAATGCCGGAGTTAACAAGCTCCACAATTAAATGTTCATATTTAAGTAACCTTATAGTGTAAGATAGATCAAAAGACTAAACCAAGTACTAACATAGCATGCACACTGTCACCTTCATGCATATGTAGGAGGAATAGATCACATCAATACTATCATAGCAATAGTTAACTTCGCAATCTACAAGAGATCATGATCATAGCATAAACCAAGTACTAACACGGATGCACACACTGTCACCATTACATCGTGCAGGAGGAATAGAACTACTTTAATAACATTGCTAGAGTAGCACATAGATAAATTGTGATACAAAACACATTGCAATCATAAAGAGATATAAATAAGCACTTCACTATGCCATTCATCAGTGAATAAGTATTCTGTGAAATATAGCCTAAGAGACCCACACGGTGCACACACTGTCACCTTTACACACGTGGGACAAGGAGTCTCCGTAGATCACATAAGTAAAACTCACTTGACTAGCATAATGACATCTAGATTACAAGCATCATCATATGAATCTCAATCATGTAAGGCAGCTCATGAGATTATTGTATTGAAGTACATAGGAGAGAGATGAACCACATAGCTACCGGTACAGCCCCGAGCCTCGATGGAGAACTACTCCCTCCTCATGGGAGCAGCAGCGGTGATGAAGATGGCGGTGGAGATGGCAGCGGTGTCGATGGAGAAGCCTTCCGGGGGCACTTCCCCGTTTCGGCAGCGTGCCGGAACAGAGACTCCTGTCCCCCAGATCTTGGCCTCGCGATGGCGGCGGCTCTGGAAGGTTTCTGTGGTTTTTGTCGAACGTATCAGGGTTTTCGCGACGGAGGCTTTAAATAGGCGAAGAGGCGGCGCAGGGGGGTCGAAGGGGTGCCCACACCATATGGCGGCGCGGCCAGGGCCTGGGCCGCGCCGGCCTATGGTCTGGGGGCCCAGTGCCCCCCCTCTGGTCCTTCCCGGGTGTTCTGGATGCTTCCGGTGAAAATAGGAACTTGGGCGTTGATTTCGTCCGATTCCGAGAATATTTCGTTACTAGGATTTCTGAAACCAAAAACAGCAGAAAACAGGAACTGGCACTTCGGCATCTTGTTAATAGGTTAGTTCCAGAAAATGCACGAATATGACATCAAGTGTGCATATATCATGTAGATATCATCAATAATGTGGCATGGAACATAAGAAATTATCGATACGTCGGAGACGTATCAGCATCCCCAAGCTTAGTTCTGCTCGTCCCGAGCAGGTAAAACGATAACACAGATAATTTCTGGAGTGACATGCCATCATAAACTTGATCATACTGTAAACATATGTAATGAATGCAGCGATCAAAACAATGGTAATGACATGAGTAAACAACTGAATCATAAAGCAAAGACTTTTCATGAATAGTACTTAAAGACAAGCATCAATAAGTCTTGCATAAGAGTTAACTCATAAAGCAATAATTCAAAGTAGAGGTATTAAAGCAACACAATGGAAGATTAAGTTTCAGCGGTTGCTTTCAACTTATAACATGTATATCTCATGGATAATTGTCAACATAGAGTAATATAACAAGTGCAATATGCAAATATGTAGGAATCAATGCACAGTTCACACAAGTGTTTGCTTCTTGAGGTGGAGAGAAATAGGTGAACTGACTCAACATTGAAAGTAAAAGAATGGTCCTTCAAAGAGGAAAGCATCGATTGCTATATTTGTGCTAGAGCTTCTATTTTGAAAACATAAAACAATTTTGTCAACGGTAGTAATAAAGCATATGTATCATGTAAATTATATCTTATAAGTTGCAAGCCTCATGCATAGTGTACTAATAGTGCCCGCACCTTGTCCTAATTAGCTTGGACTACCGGATCATCGCAATGCACATGTTTTAACCAAGTGTCACAAAGGGGTACCTCTATGCCGCCTGTACAAAGGTCTAAGGAGAAAGCTCGCATTGGATTTCTCGCTATTGATTATTCTCAACTTAGACATCCATACCGGGACAACATAGACAACAGATAATGGACTCCTCTTTTATGCATAAGCATGTAACAACAATTAATAATTTTCTCATATGAGATTGAGGATATTTGTCCAAAACTGAAACTTCCACCATGGATCATGGCTTTAGTTAGCGGCCCAATGTTCTTCTCTAACAATATGCATGCTTAACCATAAGGTGGTAGATCTCTCTTACTTCAGACAAGACGGACATGCATAGCAACTCACATGAAATTCAACAAAGAGTAGTTGATGGCGTCCCCAGTAAACATGGTTATCGCACAACAAGCAACTTAATAAGAGATAAAGTGCATAATTACATATTCAATACCACAATAGTTTTTAAGCTATTTGTCCCATGAGCTATATATTGCAAAGGTGAATGATGGAATTTTAAAGGTAGCACTCAAGCAATTTACTTTGGAATGGCGGAAAATACCATGTAGTAGGTAGGTATGGTGGACACAAATGGCATAGTGGTTGGCTCAAGTATTTTGGATGCATGAGAAGTATTCCCTCTCGATACAAGGTTTAGGCTAGCAAGGCTTATTTGAAACAAACACAAGGATGAACCGGTGCAGCAAAACTCACATAAAAGACATATTGAAAACATTATAAGACTCTACACCGTCTTCCTTGTTGTTCAAACTCAATACTAGAAATTATCTAGACCTTAGAGAAACCAAATATGCAAACCAAATTTTAGCATGCTCTATGTATTTCTTCATTAATGGGTGCAAAGCATATGATGCAAGAGCTTAAACATGAGCACAACAATTGCCAAGTATCACATTACCCAAGACATTTATAGCAATTACTACATGTATCATTTTCCAATTCCAACCATATAACAATTTAACGAAGGAGAAACTTCGCCATGAATACTATGAGTAGAAACTAAGGACATACTTGTCCATATGCTACAGCGGAGCGTGTCTCTCTCCCATAAAGTGAATGCTAGGATCCATTTTATTCAAACAAAAAAAAAACAAAAACAAACCGACGCTCCAAGCAAAGCACATAAGATGTGATGGAATAAAAATATAGTTTCAGGGGAGGAACCTGATAATGTTGTCGATGGGCATCCCCAAGCTTAGACGCTTGAGTCTTCTTGATATATGCAGGGGTGAACCACCGGGGCATCCCCAAGCTTAGAGCTTTCACTCTCCTTGATCATGTCGCATCATACTCCTCTCTTGATCCTTGAAAACTTCCTCCACACCAAACTTAGAACAACTCATTAGAGGGTTAGTGACAATAAAAATTAACATATTCAGAGGTGACACAATCATTCTTAACACTTCTGGACATTGCATAAAGCTACTGGATATTAATGGATCAAAGAAATTCATCCAACATAGCAAAAGAGGCAATGTGAAATAAAAGGCAGAATCTGCCAAAACAGAACAGTTCGTATTGACGAATTTTATTAGGCCACCAGACTTGCTCAAATGAAAATGCTCAAATTTAATGAAAGTTTCGTACATATCTGAGGATCATGCACGTAAATTGGCTTAATTTTCTGAGCTACCTACAGGGAGGTAGACCCAGATTCGTGACAGCAAAGAAATCTGGAACTGCGCAGTAATCCAAATCTAGTACTTACTTTACTATCAAAGACTTTACTTGGCACAACAAAACACTAAACTAAGATAAGGAGAGGTTGCTACAGTAGTAAACAACTTCCAAGACACAAAATAAAAACAAAGTACTGTAGGTAAAAACATGGGTTGTCTCCCATAAGCGCTTTTCTTTAACGCCTTTCAGCTAGGCGCAGAAAGTGTGTATCAAGTATTATCGAGAGACGAAGTGTCAACATCATAATTTGTTCTAATAATAGAATCAAAAGGTAACTTCATTCTCTTTCTAGGGAAGTGTTCCATACCTTTCTTGAGAGTAAATTGATATTTTATATTACCTTCCTTCATATCAATGATAGCACCAACAGTTCGAAGAAAAGGTCTTCCCAATATAATGGGACAAGATGCATTGCATTCAATATCCAAGACAACAAAATCAACAGGGACAAGGTTATTGTTAACGGTAATGCGAACATTATCAATTTTCCCCAAAGGTTTCTTTGTAGAATGATCAGCAAGATTAACATCCAAATAACAATTTTTCAGCGGTGGCAAGTCAAGCATATTATAAATTTCCTTAGGCATAACGGAAATACTTGCACCAAGATCACATAAAGCATTACAATCAAAATCTTTAACCTTCATCTTAATGATGGGCTCCCAACCATCCTCTAGCTTTTTAGGAATAGAGGCTTCGCGCTCTAGTTTCTCTTCTCTAGCTTTTATGAGAGCATTTGTAATATGTTGCGTGAAAGCCAAATTTATAGCACTAGCATTAGGACTTTTAGCAAGTTTTTGCAAGAACTTTATAACTTCAGAGATGTGGCAATCATCAAAATTCAAACCATTATAATCTAAAGCAATGGGATCATCATCCCCAATGTTGGAAAAAATTTCAGCGAGTTTTATCACGAGCGATTTAATGAGTTTTAGCGATTTCGGGCGGTTTCTCGCGCTTTGCATTAGAAGTGGAAACATTGCTAACACCAATTCTTTTATTATTATTAGTAGGAGGTGCAGCAACATGTGTAGCATTAGCATTACTAGTGGTGGTAATAGTCCAAACTTTAGCTACATTCTTCTCTTTAGCTAGTTTTTCATTTTCTTCTCTATCCCACCTAGCACGCAGTTCAGCCATTAATCTTATATTCTCATTAATTCTAACTTGGATGGCATTTGCTGTAGTAGTAATTTTGTCATGATGATTTCCATTAGGCAAAACTTTCGATTTCAAAAGATCAACATCAGCGGCAAGACTATCAACTTTAGAAGCAAGTATATCAATTTTCCCAAGCTTTTCTTCAACAGATTTGTTAAAAGCAGTTTGTGTACTAATAAATTCTTTAAGCATGGCTTCAAGTCCAGGGGGTGTGTTCCTATTATTGTTGTAAGAATTTCCATAAGAATTACCATAGCCGTTGCCATTATTATAAGGATATGGCCTATAGTTGTTACTAGAATTGTTCCGATAAGCATTGTTGTTGAAATTATTATTTTTAATGAAGTTTACATCAACATGTTCTTCTTGTGCAACCAATGAAGCTAACGGAACATTATTAGGATCAATATTAGTCCTATCATTCACAAGCATAGACATAATAGCATCAATCTTATCACTCAAGGAAGAGGTTTCTTCGACAGAATTTACCTTCTTACCTTGTGGAGCTCTTTCCGTGTGCCATTCAGAGTAGTTGATCATCATATTATCAAGAAGCTTTGTTGCTTCACCAAGAGTGATGGACATAAAGGTACCTCCAGTAGCTGAATCCAATAGGTTCCGCGAAGAAAAATTCAGTCCTGCATAAAAGGTTTGGATGATCATCCAAGTAGTCATTCCATGTGTTGGGCAATTTTTAACCAGAGATTTCATTCTTTCCCAAGCTTGAGCAACATGTTCAGTATCTAATTGTTTAAAATTCATTATGCTACTCCTCAAAGATATAATTTTAGTAGGGGGATAATATCTACCAATAAAAGCATCCTTGCATTTAGTCCATGAATCAATACTATTCTTAGGCAGAGATAGCAACCAATCTTTAGCTCTTCCTCTTAATGAGAAAGGGAACAATTTTAATTTTATAATGTCACCATCTACATCTTTATACTTTTGCATTTCACATAGTTCAACAAAATTATAAAGATGGGCAGCAGCATCATCAGAACTAACACCAGAAAATTGCTCTCGCATAACAAGATTCAGTAAAGCAGGTTTAATTTCAAAGAATTCTGCTGTAGTAGCAGGTGGAGCAATAGGTGTGCATAAGAAATCATTATTATTTGTGGTTGTGAAGTCACACAACTTAGTATTTTCACGGTTGGCCATTTTAGCAACAGTAAATAAAGCAAACTAGATAAAGTAAATGCAAGTAACTAATTTTTTTGTGTTTTTGATATAGCAAACAAGATAGCAAATAAAGTAAAACTAGCAACTAATTTTTTTTGTATTTTGATTTAGTGTAGCAAACAAAGTAGTAAATAAAACTAAGCAAGACGAAAACAAAGTAAAGAGATTGAGAAGTGGAGACTCCCCTTGCAGCGTGTCTTGATCTCCCCGGCAACGGCGCCAGAAAAAGAGCTGTTGACGTGGGAGTTGAAACTTTGTGGTGTAACTTTTCTTCGTTCCCCGGCAACGGCGCCAGAAAATAGCTTGATGTCTACTTCCCCCTCCTTTTCCTGTAGACAGTGTTGGGCCTCCAAGAGCAGAGGTTTGTAGAACAGCAGCAAGTTTTCCCTTAAGTGGATCACCCAAGGTTTATCGAACTCAGGGAGGAAGAGGTCAAAGATATCCCTCTCATGCAACCCTGCAACCACAAAGCAAGAAGTCTCTTGTGTCCCCAACACACCTAATTGGTGCACTAGTTCGGCGAAGAGATAGTGAAATACAGGTGGTATGAATATATATGAGCAGTAGCAACGATGCCAGAAAATAGCTTGCTGGCGTGTAGTTGATGGTGGTAGTATTGCAGCAGTAGTAACGCAGTAAAATAGTAAACAAGCAGCGATAGCAGTATTTAGGAACAAGGCCTAGGGATTACACTTTCACTAGTGGACACTCTCAACATTGATCACATAACAGAATAGATAAATGCATACTCTACACTCTCGTTGGATGATGAACACATTGCGTAGGATTACACGAACCCTCAATGCCGGAGTTAACAAGCTCCACAATTAAATGTTCATATTTAAGTAACCTTATAGTGTAAGATAGATCAAAAGACTAAACCAAGTACTAACATAGCATGCACACTGTCACCTTCATGCATATGTAGGAGGAATAGATCACATCAATACTATCATAGCAATAGTTAACTTCGCAATCTACAAGAGATCATGATCATAGCATAAACCAAGTACTAACACGGATGCACACACTGTCACCATTACATCGTGCAGGAGGAATAGAACTACTTTAATAACATTGCTAGAGTAGCACATAGATAAATTGTGATACAAAACACATTGCAATCATAAAGAGATATAAATAAGCACTTCACTATGCCATTCATCAGTGAATAAGTATTCTGTGAAATATAGCCTAAGAGACCCACACGGTGCACACACTGTCACCTTTACACACGTGGGACAAGGAGTCTCCGGAGATCACATAAGTAAAACTCACTTGCTAGCATAATGACATCTAGATTACAAGCATCATCATATGAATCTCAATCATGTAAGGCAGCTCATGAGATTATTGTATTGAAGTACATAGGAGAGAGATGAACCACATAGCTACCGGTACAGCCCCGAGCCTCGATGGAGAACTACTCCCTCCTCATGGGAGCAGCAGCGGTGATGAAGATGGCGGTGGAGATGGCAGCGGTGTCGATGGAGAAGCCTTCCGGGGGCACTTCCCCGTTCCGGCAGCGTGCCGGAACAGAGACTCCTGTCCCCCAGATCTTGGCCTCGCGATGGCGGCGGCTCTGGAAGGTTTCTGTGGTTTTTGTTGAATGTATCAGGGTTTTCGCGACGGAGGCTTTAAATAGGCGAAGAGGCGGCGCAGGGGGGTCGAAGGGGTGCCCACACCATATGGTGGCGCGGCCAGGGCCTGGGCCGCGCCGGCCTATGGTCTGGGGGCCCAGTGCCCCCCCTCTGGTCCTTCCCGGGTGTTCTGGATGCTTCCGGTGAAAATAGGAACTTGGGCGTTGATTTCGTCCGATTCCGAGAATATTTCGTTACTAGGATTTCTGAAACCAAAAACAGCAGAAAACAGGAACTGGCACTTCGGCATCTTGTTAATAGGTTAGTTCCAGAAAATGCACGAATACGACATAAAGTGTGCATATATCATGTAGATATCATCAATAATGTGGCATGGAACATAAGAAATTATCGATACGTCGGAGACGTATCATGAAGTCAAGCATGAAGAGAAGTGGTTTTTGGTTTCAAACATGGAAATTTCAAAAACCCTCTCAAGAGCTTCATTTAGGAGTGACTAAGAAGGATCCATAGGAAACTATGTACTAATACAGTATAATAATCACCCGAGTTATTAGAGCAACAAGTCTGTCACTTACGTGTGGTTCCCATGCGTGAGGTCCCACACTTCAGTGAGCACAAGTCACGTACGCTAGGTAGGCAAACTCCCAGCCATCTTCTTTGTCAAGAGAGAGGCATCAACTCTCTCTCTCTCTCTCTCTCCAATTATCCACCTCCGTTGGCTGCCGGTTTTGGCAGGTCGTTTCTAGCTCAGCTCGTAGGCCATGGTGTGCAGGCTCTGTAGCCATGGCGATTTGGTCGCGCCAAGTGGTTCGTCCCCGGCTGCGACGAGGATCAATCCGGACGGTGGCTGTTAAGGACCCGATCGCATTTCTTGCTTTCAGCCTGGGGTCTACCATGTAAATCTTAGGGATTTAGACGTAATTTCCTCCATATTTTGTGTCCTGCTGTAAACTGCGCTCTGATGCGTATTGGAAATCTGGGTCCTTCAGGATCGTTCGGCTGTCCCTCTAAAAAAAACATCTCTCTCATTCTCGGCCTTTCTCGCTCGCTCGCACCCCCCTGCGCTGCGCATGCGACAACCACACTGCTTGATCAACATCACCAGAAAAAGGATAGACACCATAAATAAGTGGGGCCCCGTGACTGCTCTCCCTTCGTCTCCTCCCGTGTGATCCCTCTTCCTCCGACTCCCGACCTTGCGGAAAAGAAAAATGAAATGAAAGAGTTTCACTGGACGGGCAAACACATGTGCTGCCTAGTAATAATAATAATAACGTAAAAAAATCGACCTACGAATCTACTATTAAATAAGCTAAACTAGGGTTTTGCCCAGTACTACGGATCAATTTCTGAAAATCCAACTACGGGGTTCGATTTTGGCCTGCTAATATAAAATTATATAATTCGAACTAGTATTCCTCTAAAAAATCATTTTGGTATGCATCGTTTGGTACTTTTCATAGCTGGAGTGCTTGCTCCCTCTGTTAGCAAATAGTCTTCGTATGTCATATAGTAAGCATTCAAGTTGATAAACAAGGTTTAGACATATTCAACCAGAAAAATCATGTATCTACCCCTATCCCTAAACTCTGACTTATGAAGTCAAGCATGAAGAGATGTGGTTTTTGGTTTCAAACATGGAAATTTCAAAAACCCTCCCAAGAGCTACATTTTGGAGTGACTAAGAAGGATAGATGCTTAATTTTTCATATTTATATTTTGAACTTGTTTAAATCATGGTCAAACCTAGGATTTGACCAAGATTCAAATGGGCATAAAAATTCAAAATAAATCAAAATAAATGAAAAACCAAGGCACATAGTATTCTTATGTCATATAGTAAGCATTCAATTAAGTTGATAAACAAGGTCTAGACATATTCAAACGAGAAAAATCATGTATCAAGCTACCCATAACCCCAAACTCTGTCTTATGAAGTCAAGCATGAAGAGAAGTACGTGGTTTTTTGGTTTCAAACATGGAAATTTCAAAAACCCTCTCAAGAGCTTCATTTTGGAGTGACTACGAAGGATACATGCTTAATTTTCATATTCATGTTTTAAACTTGTTTAAATCATGGTCAAACGTAGGATTTGACCAAGATTCAAATGGGCATAATTTAAAAAAAATGAAAAACCAAGGCACATAGTCTTCTTATGTCATATAATAAGCATTCAATTAAGTTGATAAACAAGGTCTAGACATATTCAAACCAGAAAAATCATGTATCTAGCTACCCCTAACCCTAAACTCTGTCTTATGAAGTCAAGCATGCATGAAGAGAAGTGGTTTTTGGTTTCAAACATGGAAATTTCAAAAACCCTACCAAGATCTACATTTTGGAGTGACTAAGAAGGATATATGCTTAATTTTTCATATTCATGTTTTAAACTTGTTTAAATCATGGTCAAACCTAGGATTTGACCAAGATTCAAATGTGCATAAAAATTCAAAATAAATAAAAATACAGGAAAAAACCAAGGCACATAGTCTTCTTATGTCATATAGTAAGCATTCAATTAAGTTGATAAACAAGGTCTAGACATATTCAAACCAGAAAATCATGTATCTACCCCCTAACCCTAAACTCTGTCTCATGAAGTCAAGCATGAAGATATGTGGTTTTTGGTTTCAAACATGGAAATTTCAAAAACCCTCCCAAGAGCTTCATTTTGGAGTGACTACGAAGGATATATGCTTAATTTTTCATATTCATGTTTTCAACTTGTTTAAATCATGGTCAAACCTAGGATTTGACCAAGATTCAAATGGGCATAAAATTAAAAAAAAAACAATAAAATGAAAAACCAATGCACATAGTCTTCTTATGTCATATATATATAGTAAGCATTCAATTAAGTTGATAAACAAGGTCTAGACATATTCAAATCAGAAAAATCATGTATCAAGCTACCCATAACCCCAAACTCTGTCTTATGAAGTCTAGCATGAAGAGAAGTACGTGGTTTTTTGGTTTCAAACATGGAAATTTCAAAAACCCTCTCAAGATCGAGCTTCATTTTGGAGTGACTACGAAGGATACATGCTTAATTTTCATATTCATGTTTTAAACTTGTTTAAATCATGGTCAAACGTAGGATTTGACCAAGATTCAAATGGGCATAATTTAAAAAAAATGAAAAATCAAGGCACATAGTCTTCTTATGTCATATAGTAAGCATTCAATTAAGTTGATAAACAAGCTCTAGACATATTCAAACCAGAAAGATCATGTATCTACCCCCTATATATCCCTAAACCATGACTTATGAAGTCAAGCATGAAGAGAAGTGGTTTTTGGTTTCAATCATGGAAATTTCAAAAACCCTCCCAAGAGCTTCATTTTGGAGTGACTAATTAAGAAGCATGCATGCTTACCTTTTCATATTATTCATGTTTTAAACTTGTTCAAATCTTGGTCAACAAACCTAGGATTTGACGAAGATTCAAATGGGTATAAAAAAATTAAAACCAAGGTCTGCTCATGTCATATAGTGAGCATTCAATTAAATTGATAAACAAGGTCTAGACATATTCAAACTAGCAGGAAAATCATGTATCTACCCCCTAACCCTAAACTTTGTCTTATGAAGTCAAGCATGCATGAAGAGAAGTGGTTTTTGGTTTTCAAGCATGGAAATTTCAAAAACCCTCCCAAGAGCTTCATATTGGAGTGACTAAGAAGGATAGATGCTTAATTGTTCATATTCATGTTTTAAACTTGATTAAATCATGGTCAAACCTAGGATTTGACCAAGATTCAAATGGGCATAAAAAATAAAAATAAAACAATAAAATGAAAAACCAATGCACATAGTCATCTTATGTCATCTAGTAAGCATTCAATTAAGTTGATAAACAAAGTCTAGACATATTCAAACCAGAAAAATCATGTATCAACAAGCTACCCCTAACCCCAAACTCTGTCTTATGAAGACAAGCATGAAGTGAAGTACGTGGTTTTTTGGTTTCAAACATGAAAATTTGAAAAAACCTCTCAAGAGCTTCATTTTGGAGTGACTACGAAGGATACATGCTTAATTTTTCATATTCATGTTTTAAACTTGTTTAAATCATGGTCAAACCTAGGATTTGACCAAGATTCAAGTGGGCATAATTAAAAAAAAAATGAAAAACCAAGGCACATAGTCTTCTTATGTCATATAGTAAGCATTCAATTAAGTTGATAAACAAGGTCTCAACATATTCAAACCAGAGAAATCATGTATCTACCCCCTAACCCTAAACTTTGTCTTATGAAGTCAAGCATGAAGAGAAGTGGTTTTTGGTTTCAAGCATGGAAATTTCAAAAACCTCCCCAAACTTCATTTTAGAGTGACTAAGAAGGATACAAGCTTCCCTTTTCATTTTCATGTTTTAAACTTGTTTAAATTATCTTGTTCAAATCTAGGATTTGACAAGATTCAAATGGGCAAACATATGATAAGTGATGCAATATCATTTCTAAGTGCGGGCAAACCAGCCTTTAGCTTAACATATTACAAGGTTTCAGAAAATTGAGTGGGGGCGGCTGCCCCCCTTGGCTATAGTCTGGATCCGCCCATGCTATAGTTTGAGGCCATTTGGATGACGTCGAAAAAATTCTTTGATTAGAAATGGGGTTGTTCGAACCCCATAGTTGAATTTTTTTTGAACCTTGATCTGTAGTACTGGGCAAAACCCTAGTTTAACCTATTTAATTATAGATTCGTAGGTCGATTTTTCTACGTAAGTACCTTTTTATTATTACTCTACTATGGAGCACATATGTGTTTGCCCGTCGAGTGAAACTCGGAGGAAGAGGGATCACTCGGAAGGAGAGAAGGAGGAGGGAGAGCATTATGGTGTCTCCCCTTTTTTGGGTGATGATGTTGACTGTTGTGCAGGGTTTGTCAGTGAGCAGGAGGTGCGAGCGAGCGAGCGAGCGAGTCGAGCGAGGCCGAGAATGAGAGAGATTTGTTTTTTTTGTGAGAGGGACAACCGAAGGATCCTGAAGGACCCAGAGACTTCCAATACGCATCCTGATGCGTCTTCTCTTGACAAAGAAAATGGCTGGGAGTTTGCGTGCCTATTGCACGTGACTTGTGCTCACTGAAGTGTGGGACCTCACGCATGGGCACCACACGTAAGTGACAGACCTGTTGGTGTAAAAACTCGGTTGATTATTATAGTGCATTAGAACAAAGTTTCCTATGGATTCAAGGGTAGGAAATCCAAGTTAACTCATTTACATGACATTATTTTTTCCATGAAGCAAAGTTAACACATCTATCAATTGGCACATTTTGGAGTGACTAAGAAGGATCCATGCTTACCTTTTCGTTTTCATATGTTAAACTTGTTTAAATCTTGGTCCAACCTAGGATTTGACAGAGATTCAAATGGGCGGAAAATTCAAAAAAAAATAGAAAAATGAAAAACCAAAGCACATACGTAGTTTTCTTATTGAAACTAAAAGTTTGCACGTACATCTTCACATGCTACGTGCTCACAAAGTCGTTTCATAAAAAATCGACTTATCATGTGACGTGTGTAAAAAAGACAAATTTCAGTGCTAAAAATAATGCTTTTCACAAGATAAACTTTCGCTTTTTTATATAGACCACACAAAATATTGGTTTTTCATGAAACTTGACGAACGCTCGTATATTATGGAGATGTACATGTAGAATTTTGTGTCCAAATTTTTCGACATTTTGAAATATGATTTTTTGGCAGAGAGAGCATACGCACCCGGGAGCCGAATTGAATTTCCGCTCTTACACTCTCTCTCCGCTTCTCTCTCCTCGAACTAGACACCAATATATTATTTTAATCCTTGTAGCCAGCTTTTTTTTTGCGGGAAACCACTGATGATATTAAAGGACAAAAATTACAGAAAGGCACCCAAACAAGATTGAAATTACAGCGAAGACCCTCTGCAACTCGATGTCGCCGGCGTTGTAGCCAGCTGACTAGGACTTATTGTACTTGCTCTCATACTTCTCCTTAGCATTCTCGGCGGCTGCAGCATGCATGGCAGCAACCACCTGCGCGCCCTCGCCATGGTCGAGCTCCGCCTGCTCTGCCTGGACGACGAGCACCGCCCCCTCGCCTTCACGCATGACGCCCTGAGCCTCTTCTTTTTCTTCGCTGTTGACGGCAGGCACAACCTCGTTGACGACGGCCATGACCGTGTCCATCGCGGGCGGCGCCACCATCTCCATCGCAGGCGGCACAACCATCTGATCCACCATGACATGGCCGCCGTCGCCGAAGGATTGGATCCAGGTCTGCATGTCTGCGTGGAGAGCTTCCACCCATGCCCACGATGGAACTTTCTCATGGACATGGAACTCTAAATCGCCATCTCTCTCTCCCTCCATTGCTTGTGAGTGTTATTTCCGGCGATGGCCCGACGGAACTCCATGTGCGGCAGGTTTTTATCTCCATTTTCCAGCGGTCCTTGGGAAGAAGACGAGAAGAGAAATCAATCCGTGCAGTTAGCAACGAGGGGAGAAGACGATGGGATAGAGAGGAAAGAGGAGTTATAGCTGGGTACTCCCTCCGTCCCGGTTTACAAGGCCTACGCGTATCCCAATATCGTTAATTTAACTAATATAATATAATATTTATGCTATAAAAATTATACCATTAAATAGTATAACATCTGAGTTTTTCTAATGATATATATTTTGTTGTATATATTTTGTGTTACATTAGTTAAATTTGCGATCTAGAGATACATGTATGTCATATAGTAAGCATTAAAGTTGATAAACAATGTTTGGACATATTCAAACCAGACAAATCATTCATCTACCCCTAACCCTAATCTCGGTCGATTTTATGAAAGTCAAGCATGAAGAGAAGTGGTTTTTGGTTTCAAACATGAAAATTTCAAAAACCCTCCCAAGAGTTACATTTTAAAGTGACTTAAGAAGGATAGATGCTTAATTTTTCATATTCGTGTTTTAAACTTGTTTAAATCATGGTCAAACAACCTAGGATTTGACCAAGATTCAAATGGGAAGATTTAAAAAAAAAGATCAGAAAAAATGAAACCTAGGATTTATGCTTGTTTAAATCTTGGTCAAACCTAGGATTTGACCAAAAGATTCAAATGGGCATAGAAATTCAGAAAAAAAACAAAAGAATGAAAAAACAAAGGACATAGCATTCTTATGTCATATATATATAGTAGGCATTCAAGTTGATAAACAAGGTCTAAACATATTCAAACCATAAAATCATGTATATATCTACCCCTAACCCTAAACTCTATCTTATGAAGGCAAGCATGCATGAATGAGAGAGAAGTGGTTTTTGGTTTCAAAAAGATCCATGCATGCTTGCCTTTTCATTTTCAGGATCCTTCGGTTGTCCCTCTCACAAAAAAACAAATCTCTCTCATTCTCGGCCTCGCTCGACTCGCTCGCTCGCTCGCACCTCGTGCTCACTGACAAACCCTGCACAACAGTCAACATGATCACCCGAAAAAGGGGAGACACCATAATGCTCTCCCTTCTTCTCTCCTTCCGAGCGATCCCTCTTCCTCCGAGTTTCACTCGACGGGCAAACACACATGTGCTGCATAGTAATAATAAAAAGGTACTGTACAAAAATCGATATACGAATCTATAATTAAATAGGTTAAACTAGGGTTTTGCCCAGTTCTACAGATCAAGGTTAAAAAAAATCCAACTACGGGGTTCGAACAACACGATTCTAATCCAAGAATTTTTTCGACCTCATCCAAATGGCCTCAAACTATAGGGTTAGCATCTAGTGCAGTATGTGTGAAAATGTATGCACTATGTGTGCTATAACTTGTATGTCTTTCAAATTTGAACCAAATTTGAATAAGTTTGAAATATTTGAAAAGGGGCTTTTGGCCTAAACGTTTGAAACCAAAAAACAATACTCTTCATGCATGCTTGACTTCATAAGACGAAGTTTAGCTAGGGTTAGGGGGTAGATACATGATTTTCCTGGTTTGGATATGTCTAGACCTTGTTTATCAACTTAATTGAATGCTTACTATATGACATAAGAAGACTACGTGCCTTGGTTTTTCATTTTTTGATTTTTTTTAAATTATGCCCATTTGAATCTTGGTCAAATCCTAGGTTTGACCATGGTTTAAACAAGTTTAAATCATGAATATGAAAATTAAGAATCTATCCTTCTTAGTCACTCCAAAATGTACGTAGCTCTTGGGAGGGTTTTTGAAATTTCCATGTTTGAAACCAAAAACCACTTCTCTTCATGCATCCTGTGGTTTTGGGTTTCAAACATGGAAATTTCAAGAACCTCCCAACAACTTCATTTTAGAGTGACTAAGAAGGATTCAAGCTTCCCTTTTCATTTTCATGTTCTAAATTTGTTTAAATCCTGGTCAAACCTAGCTATGATTTCACAAAGATTCAAATATATGGGTATAAAATTCAAACAAAATAGAAAAATAAAAAACCAAAGCACATAGCATTCTTATGTCATATAGTAAGCATTAAAGTTGATAAACAAGGTCTAGACATATTCAAACCAGAAAAAATCATGTATATATCTACCCCTAACCCTAAACTCTGTCTTATGAAATCAAGCATGCATTAAGAGAATTGGTTTTTGGTTTCAAACATGGATATTTAAAAAACCCTCCCAAGAGCTAAATTTTGGAGTGACTAAGAAGGATAGATGCTTAATTTTTCATATTCATGATTTAAACTTGTTCAAATCTTGGTCAAACCTAGGATTTGACCAAGATTCAAATGGGCCTAAAAATTCAAAAAAAAAATCAAAAAAATGAAAAACCAAGGTCTTCTTATGTCATATAGTAAGCATTCAATTAAGATGATAAACAAGGTCTAGACATATTCAAACAAGAAAAATCATGTATCTACCAACTAACCCTAAACTTTGTTTCATGAAGTCAAGCATGAAGATATGTGGTTTTTGGTTTCGAACATGGAAATTTCAAAAACCCTCCCAAGAGCTTCATTTTAAAGTGACTAAGAAGCATACATGCTTACTTTTTCATATTCATGTTTTAAACTTATTCAAATCTTGGTGAAACCAAGGATTTGACCAAGATTCAAATGGGTATAAAAATTCAAAAAAAACAAGGTCTTCTTATGTTATATAGTAAGCATTCAATTAAGTTGATAAACAAGGTCTAGACATATTCAAACCAGGAAAATCATGTATCTACCCCTAACCCTAAACTCTGTCTTATGAAGTCAAGCATGCATGAAGAGAAGTGGTTTTTGGTTTCAAACATGGAAATTTCAAAAACCCTCCCAAGAGCTACATTTTGGAGTGACTAAGAAGGATATATGCTTAATTTTTCATATAGTAAGCATTCAATTAAGTTGATAAAAAAAGGTCTAGATATATTCAAACCAGAGAAATCATGTATCTACCCCCTAACCCTAAACTCTGTCTCATGAAGTCAAGCATGAAGATATGTGGTTTTTGGTTTCAAACATGGAAATTTCAAAAACCCTCCCAAGAGCTTCATTTTGAAGTGATTAATTAAGAAGCATACATGCATGCTACTTATTCAAATCTTGGTTAAACATAAGATTTGACCAAGATTCAAATGGTATAAAAATTAAAAAAAATGTCTTCTTATGTTATATAGTAAGCATTCAATTAAGTTGATAAATAAGGTCTAGACATATTCAAACCAGAAAAATCATGTATCTACCCCCTAACCCTAAACTCTGTCTCATGAAGTCAAGCATATGAAGATATGTGGTTTTTGATTTCAAAGATGGAAATTTCAAAAACCCTCCCAAAAGCTTCATTTTGAAGGGACTAAGAAGGATAGATGCTTAATTTTTAATATTCATGTTTTAAACTTGTTTAAATCATGGTCAAACCTAGGATTTGACCAAGATTCAAATGGGCATAATTTTTTTAAAAAAATATGAAAAACCAAGGAACATAGTCTTCTTATGTCATATAGTAAGCATTCAATTAAGTTGATATACAAGGTCTAGACATATTCAAACCAGAGAAATCTTGTATCTACCCCCTAACCCTAAACTCTGTCTCATGAAGTCAAGCATGATGATATGTGGTTTTTGGTTTCAAACATGGAAATTTCAAAAACCCTCCCAAGAGCTTCATTTTGAAGTGATTAATTAAGAAGCATACATGCATGCTTACTTTTTCATATTCATGTTTTAAACTTATTAAAATCTTGGTGAAACCTAGGATTTGACCAAGATTCAAATCCGTATAAAAATTAAAAATTAAAATAAAAACAAGGTATTCTTATGTTATATAGTAAGCATTCAATTAAGTTGATATATAAGGTCTAGACATATTCAAACCAGAAAAATCATGTATCTACCCCTAACCCTAAGCATGTATCTCGTTGTTTGCGCTATGATACAATATCTACCTATGTTACACTAATTTCCTCTCTCCTACTTAATTAGCTGCCACATCAGCAGTTTTGTGGGACCAATGTGTATGATACTAGTTATGATACTAGCACTATCATGTGGGTACCTAAATCTCGAGTCAAAGTTTGACACGAAACCGATGTGGACTTTATTAATGGTCGAAGAGAGTAACAATCAAAAGCACATTATTATTATTGATTGAACAACATTTTATTTGATGTGGCATAAGAAGTTTAGAAACTCCTAGCCCGTGGAGGTGGCGTTTTGGCACACGCATGCATATGCATCCATTATTGAAAATAATAAAAAACAATTATATAAATGTTAAAAAAATCTGACATAATTTTTTTGGTATACATTGTGACATCCTATGTTCGTTCATAAGTTTTCGTGGAAAAACAACATTTTGTGTGGTGTGTACAAAAAAGGCAAAAACTGTACTGTACGTAGTCGTGTTACAGCATCAAAATTTATCTTTTTTACAGGAGCCACATATTTTTTTTAAAAAAACTTATGTACCAACATAAAATGTCTAGATATACATGTAAAATTTTAGTTTAGAATTTTTGGACACTTTGAAATGTGGATTCACATAATGGATTCCTCTACCTCGACCCCCTTGGATTCCTGAACAGACTTACAGTACTACTAGTAGGGCCTACTATTTTTTATTATTATTACCTACTGCAGGCAAAATTTAATCTCATCGAGCGGTAAAATTCCCCGCCAACGCCCAAATATCTCGCGCCGCAAAGTTTCAGATCTGCGAATATTTTTTTCCCTCAAAAGAAGGACTGCGAAATTCCCTTTTTCTCCTCTATCGCCCAGCTTCGCCCTAGTTTCGCCCGCAAGCCCTCAGAGAAACCGCTCCTCTTACCTACCTCCCACCTTCACGGCCGCCGCACCGGAAAATCACCGCCGCACTTCGCCGTTCAAGCTGCCACGGCTTCAAACCTCGAGGTTGCCCTATCCGCTTGATCCGCACCTACTCCGGCGTCCACCGCACCGTATCTCGTTCGCTGACTCTATCGACCACCGCACCTGACCAGCTTCGCCGACACCGACGTCCCCGTGCACTGCACATCATCTGCTTCACCGACCTTCTACTTCGGCCGGCGCGCTGAACACTTCATCGACCGCCCAGCATGTCCTTCTCCGACCCCCCAAGATCTGCTTCCCCGGCACCCACCGCAACAGCAGTCCCCTCGCCGACCTCCACGTCACCCGTAAGAACGCGGAACACGTCTAAACGCCGCCCAGAAATAGGTAACCAGACATCCCTGCGCGTTTTGTTCTGTTAGGAGTATTGCAGCTGATTGTATTTCTGAATTCGTGCTAGTATATTTTTAACTTACAAGTGCTTTCGTTGGTAACCACCTCATCCTTTAGATTTAAACACAATGCATAAGTTTTTTTTTCCGTGACCTAACCCACCCATTTGCTGAAACTCTACATGGTATCAGAGCCTAGGTTTCCTTCCTGCTAGTGCTAGCCGCCCCAAACAGTACCATACAAGTTCTTCCTTTGACCACAAAAACCACCGTTGAGATGTAGAAATCCAGGCGGCGGGAGGCCGCATCAGGTGCTCTGCGTGGGTTGCGGCTATCACACACAGCGATGTGAGTTGTGTGAGATCGGCGGCTGCTCGCGCGGGGACAAAGAAGAGGGTCAAGATCGTTTTGGTTTAGAAGGGAGAGAAGAGGAAGTGAATCCGTGGCAGAGAGATCTGGATCCGTGCGAGGGGGAGATGTTGGAGGCGTGCGGAGTGGGCCGAGCCTTTGAGCAGAGGGCGGAGCCGGAGGTTGGTGCTGGACGTTGACCAGCGCGAGCCGGTCGATGTGGCCAGGTGCGGTCTGCCAGGTTGGCCAGGGCGCGCAGACGAGGCGCCATCCGAGTGGAAGTGAGGAGAAAATGGAGATGTGAGGCTGTGAGGATATGTTGTGATGGAGTTGATGAGGCTGCGGTTGAGTCGTGATGGAGTTGATGAGGCTGCGGTTTAGTGGTGATGGTGATGGTTGTGGATATGTCCAAGGGAAAGGCATGCGTGCCTGAGGTGAGACTGGTTGAGGCCTGACCGGGGGATAGGCATGGGTGCTTGAGGAGTGGATGGTTGAGGCAGGAGTTGGTTGGGGGTTTGTGGGAGAGACGGAAGAGGTCAGTGGCCGGGCAGAGTGGAGAAGAGAGGCTGAGGACATTGAGGCGAGTGTGGATGGTTCTGCGGAACTTGTGTGGTGAGGCAGCCGGGGTTGTTGAGGACGTGTATGGTTAGGAGTTGTGCGTATCCCAGATGGTTGAAGCTGGATGTCTTCACTGCTGATGAAGAGATGAATCGAGATGACAAGATGATGGAAAGTGCAATGCTGTCATGTATCCTAGGAGTTATGCTGAAAGTTCATTACTCGTAGTTGTCATATGTGTCATGTTGTTGCAAGATGGCCATGGTTGTTTACCCATGATCATCTTGAGGGGGTGTGTTGGACCATGAGTGAGTTTAGTAGTAGCGTTGTAGTAATATTGTATCCAGTGTGAGGCCCATAGAGGCCCATGTCCAGTGGTATTGTAACCCTAACTCAGATGATATAATTACAGAGTGTGGTGGTCTGAGTGACCTAACCCACCCATTCGCTGAAACTCTACAAAATATGAGCCACCAATCATGAGCCGTTGAATGCTCTACATGTCCACGATTGACAACAACAACAACAAAGCCTTTATTCCCAAACAAGTTGGGGTAGGCTATACAAGTCCACCATTGACACGATTACAATTTCTCACTATTTGGCCGTAGGCTACTGCTCTAGTTACATCATGTTTGATATCTTTCTGCGATCCTGTATTACATGTTTATGCATGTCATAATGCTTCTACTACTGTTTGGTGTCAATTTAATTATAGCAAATCCTTGAGTCGTAACTGTTTGTTGTTATTACACGTGCAGCAGGCACATCTTACACTCAGAAACGTAGAGTAAAGCTCGCCTATAATCATGTAAGTACCTGCTGTTTTTTGTATATTGCTTAATGCAAACTTCTATATCTTGGATCTGTTTACATTTACAATTGGCCTCTCCTTCATGCAGAGGAGAAACAGTGTGGCACCAGGTACTTCTGCCCAAGTACCTGATGAGGTCCGTGTGACTCAAAAAAAAGCTCACGTAAGTTCCCTGTTTTTTTTTGGAATGTTAATTTACCTCCCGTGCGTAGTTCAATTGCATCATTTTCTGTATGTTGCACTACCTAAGTTGCCTAATGGAATCTAATAAAATATAAACAATGACCATATGGAACATTGCACACTGCCTTTGACCCATCTGGCATCCGGCATGCCTGGGTATAAGTTACATGATTTGGCTATGTTAAACAAGTCCTAAAATTCTATTATGTTAATTTTTTGCCTGTTGCTTCATTGAGTTTGCCTGTTGTTCCATGGCTAGTGCATGAAGTTTGATAGAAATGATCCTAGCTGAAATGATGCACTTCGTGTTTTTTTATTGCTTTACTCCTAACCTAGCTCCCTATTCTACTTGAAACATGATTGCTTTATTCCTAACCTAGCTTCCTATTCTACTTGAAACATGATTGCTTTATTCCTAACCTAGCTTCCTATTCTACTTGAAACATTGTGAAAAAAATGGTTATATTACTTGTTTAAATGTCTAGCTTTGTTTTTCTGAGTCCCATTGACATGATGTGGTATATCCATATTCAAATGATCTGGCTGTTTATATAATACGCTCCATGTTCAATTGCTTCATTCATTTTCTAGTAATCTACTAGTAAGTAGCACGTGCTTTGCACGTCACGACATATATACTTTTAAAATATATTTCCATATTTTATTTGATGTTGATAATTATTATTTTTTGCTAAAATTAGTCACAAAGCCTAAAGTTTGGCTTTTGAAAAACTAATACACCCTAAAAGAAGTAATGGAAGGAGTAATATGTGAGTTCATTACAATTAAGTTTTTTAGTCAGTATGAAATAGAAGTATACCCTAATACGAAAGTGACAAAACTTTTTCATGGACACCCCATTAGGATTATGTATATTTTTGTGATTAGAGTCGAGAATTTTTAAGGATCTATCTTACCTTTTGCGGCATGCATATTGCACGGCAAGACTATCTAATTTATATATTTCTACCATTTTTTTGAAATTTAAAATACATTATCCAATATCTATGTATAAATTTACTACCTCAATACTTTTTATGTGACCCACACATGGCCACCGTTAGATTTTATATCAAAACTGGTTTGTCATGGGGGAAAAAGTTAGACCTTAATATGAGTAAATACGAAATATTAGTACTAAATTAATATATAATATTTTATCAGCCTTGGTTGGTGAACCAATGAACTTCGTATCTTCGAGCTTGAAGATGGTTCTTGTAACATAGTAATTGCTATTTGTTTTTCTAGCACAGAATTATATATCAATATCTTCACATAACCATGTACGATGAAGATGATATTTTTCATAACACAGTGCCAATGTAGACGATGGCTTGTGCTTCTATAAACTCCCAAAACAAAAATGTTTTCTTGAGTAAAACAAAAGAATGGCTGAGATTAAATGATACATGTTTGGTATTAGGGGTGAGATGGCTGAGATTAAATGATACCATGATACCCTTTCGGGGGATTACACTATTTTAAATTTTGAGGGTATATGAAAGCTAAAGCCTTAGATTTTGTTGGCAAGTGAATGTTGTCATTGGCCCTGTTATGGATTTTGCATTTCTATTGCCACTACTTGTACTGACATCTCGCTTCATTCGTGTTTAATTCGGTCCCGTTGGTACTCGAACCCGGGTGGGCTGGCTGTGCACTCGCAAGCCTTGCCACTGAGCTAGCACTCAGTTCTCAGATTAAGCAATGCCTCGTTATGCTTAATTTAAATGTTATGGCACTTCATACAAGCCATACAATTAATTGTTGCATTGACCTTCTACGTTGTCGAAGGCACTATACGAGTCATGCTTAAATCAATCATACATTATTTTCCTAATTGTATCCAATCCAACATGCACATGTTTTGACCGTATTTGGCTATTTGCTAGATTTCTTAAATGCGGTGACTGGCTTCGTTATTGGGCACATGATGTCTAGTTGCTTGGTTCATTGTATACATCATCGCCATGATCTAGTTTGGTTTGTTCTAAGAGGCATGTGGCTTAAGCTGGTTTCTTTGTTATATCTGCCCATGGTTCTTTCAAAATTATGTCAATGATCTTGTTTGTTTGCCGTGTATTGTATTGCATTTTAACTTGTTTTGTCTTAGTTTCAGCCTACAGACAAAGCTGTAATGTCAGTAGGGACAACCCATTTATCAAGTGTTGCGGTCATTTCACAGAGCAACAGTGACAGTGGCACGTGCTCTCATTGGTCCACTGAGTCCAGTACACCAACCGTTCCAGAAGAAATAGATGTACGAGGCTCTATTTTGGATTGCTTGCTATGTTATATCAGCTCAATGATGCTCTTGAAATTGGAGGTCTTTTATTGCATCATATGATGTTGTAACTTGTTTTATCTAAATTTTAGGCTTCAAATAAAGCTACAAAGCCAGAAGCAAGGGCCAATGCCTCAAGTATTGATGTTTCACAAAGCAGCAGTGAGAGTGCATATTGCTCGCATAGGCCCATGGTATCTATTGCTCAACTTAATCCGGCACAAAGAGATTTGGGGGATGCACTCCAAGAGGCAGTTGATATATTTGGGCGGGAAAACAAAGATGCTGATGAAATAATTGCCAACACACGCCAAGAGATACGTGAATTGAAAAATAGGCAAACTTTGACAGAAAATGTTCTAAAGAATCTCCTATGCACTTGTCATGGTAAGCCAGTTGTGATGTGTCTGGGAATTGAAGGTGTCTAAATAAACTTTGATTAAATTTGTTCAGTCAAGTGGACTGCTGATGCCAATGCTGTAATTAATTACTGCTCAAAATTTCGTGGTCTGTAATAATTGCAAATTTTGTTGTTGTACTAAAAATAGATATGTTCCATGTGGCTGCTGTATTTTGTGTGAAATAATATCCTGATGTGTACTTCAATTAAACCATAAATCGGCTGCATGCTGAAAATTTGAATCTGAGCGCACGTGTGAACTGTTTTACTCGTAATGCAATAAAGGCTGTTTCTTCGAAGACTACGAACATGGCAGCCCATTAATAATACCTTAATAATTATGCCTGCTAGCAAGATAGATGGTCCTTATTATAGTCAGGCATGCCAACTTGTATGATTAAAAGTAGTTCGTACACATTAAATCTACCATCTGCATTTTTCTCTGTAATAACTTTTCTTTTTACACAACTCAAAACTTGTCATGCTAATATGAAATTCGAGATGGCAAAACATGGGAAAGATAAAGATATCTCTTTCCTGCGAAATGCTGGGTTTTGAAGCCCAAGTCCAAGTCTTTCTCTGCTCAAGTTTTGGAGGAACAACTCCAAGTAGAACGAGTTGCAACAGCTATGCTAAGAACAAAAGTTGACATGTTGAGATCGAGATTAGAAGCATGTGATGCCCTACTGCACGAGGCCAATCAAGTTCGTTATAATCTCCCAAAGACTTAGAAAATGCCATAGATAATTGGAGATGAACACTACATAGTGAGTACATTGGTCTTGTGAAATGTTTCCTTAGAATAAGGCACCGTTCCTACTTTTGTTGGTGGATGCATTTATCTGCGGTTGGGATCAACTTGGTAGTTGTTCCTGTGGATGTTATATAAATTAATTGCATAGCCTTTTTCAATCAGTTCGAACTTAAATGGTATCATAGCCTTGGTCTCAAGTTTGAATTGTCGAACACGTGGTTTAATTTAATCTCAGTCGGGCGGCAAAATCTCCCACCAATCCTGAAATATTTCAAACGCATTTTTGAATGGGATTAAGAAGATAGGGACATAGATCCAGTGCCCCCACGTTCACAGGGCACATCAAACTTGAGATTAAATTATGCATTCTAGTTCTATACAAAACCCAGTAGGAGGTTGAGCGACAGCGGCTAGGGTTTAGTGTGGGAGGAGATGATATGCGTACGCTCCTGTTTATATAGATCGGAGGCACGCGACGGCCGCTGCACGCGTGGCATCGCCATTCGCAGAGTTAGGTGACGACGCGTGCCACCCGAGGCATCGCCATTTTACGCGACCGCAGACTGCCGAAGCGGCGCCGCTGAGAAGACGCATCGACGCTGGGTCACTGCCAAGCGGGCCCGACGAAACGTTCGCCAGACGCGAGCGGACACTTTACGCGTCCACGCAGCGTCCGCGCGACGGATCCGAGACGCATATTTGGGCATGTTTGCGTCGCTGCGAATGGCCCAGTCACTATGCGTCGTCCCGCTGGAGTTTGTACCAGACACATTTTTGGCCCGGACAGATGCGCTCGGAACCGAAATCATCTTCTGTTCCCTTCTCTATTTCTTCAGGTTCGAGAGAACACAGCAGCTCTTCAGCTCAGCAGAAATTAATCGGGTCATGCTGTTGCTTTCCTTGCCGTTGGATTGAAACGAATGGTGGATGGGAAGCCTTAGGTCACGTTGTGCCCTGTGAACGTGGGGGCACTGGATCTCTGTCCAGAAGATAGATCATGATCATGGTAGTGACCTATATTCAACGTGATGATGATTTGATTTTGCACTCGGCCTTGAACAGAGGTACTAGTACGGTGTCACAATTTTTTATCATTATACTTGACCATAGCCAAATTCAAAATCTCATAGCGGCAAAACTTCCCGCCCATAAAATACAAAAATTTCACACGCTTCCAAATTCCCATTCTACCCCTGTGGAGATGGCAGCAAAGTCGGTTGGTTGGGGGGTATGCCCGTCATTTTTTGGATCACCACCTCCCTAGCCCAGAAACCCTCCCCAAAAAAATTCATTTCCCTCAGTCTCTCCTCTTAGACTTCCCAAGTCGCTCTCTCTCCCACCTCCACGACCACCGCACCGGAACATCCCCGCCGGACTTCCCTGGCCTACCCGAGGCCTCGCGATCCTCGTCATCCGGCTGCCTGCCGGAGCCGCTTCATCGACGCCGTCATCAACCGGACCGGATCATCCCCGCCGAACCTCGAAACCATATGCTCATCCAGCAGTCTACCGCAGTCGCTTCAGCTGCGGTATCGTCCACCCCACCGGAGCCGCTTCGCCGGATCCGTCTTCCACCGCATCGGATCTTGCTCACCGACACCGCTGTTCATGAACCGGATCTGCTTCACCGGCGCCGTGCATGATCTAAACTCTTCTACTGTCACTTTTCTATTGCTTGCCTGCAAGTTCTTGTTTAATCTTGGGGGAACCTGTTTGTGCTAACGACGCGCCATTACGTTTTTGCAGATGAGATGAGTAACCATGAAGTGTAATGGCCGTCTCTCCAACCCCAAGTAGCACATGTAGCGTACTTCATCACCGGATCTTTCAACCCCAGGAAGATCTACCGTGACTCCCACAGAGTGCTTCTCCTAATGTAAGTCCCTTGTTTTAGCGCCATGTTCTGGGTTCAGATGCTTGTTTGTCTGAAGATCTTTTAGTTCATTCCTAGCTATGACCGTAACACCTTGCTATTTTCTAGTTCATTGCTAACTTTAAGCGATTGAACATTTTGGTTTGCATTCCCTGCTCTGTAGATGTTGCCATCATAACTTCTATCTTGCTCAGTCGTTGTTACAAAAATTATAGGTATTATAGTAACATCCTGCTATTATTTAGTTCATGGCCAATTTTAAGTAATTGCACATGTTGGTTCGCATTCCCTGCTCTATAGCTTTTGGCATCGTAACTTCTATATTTGGTTTACATTCCCTGCTCTGTAGATATAGCCATCATAACTTTATCTTGCTCAGTCGTTGTTACAAAAATTATGGCCTGCAACTATGTTGTTTGTGCCAATTTTTTACTCCATGAACATGTTGGCTTGCATTCCCTGTACTACAGGTGATGCCATTGTTTTGTATCTAGTTCATTGTAAGCTAACAAAGTAAGGACTTAGTTTGGCATGCTATCACTCTGCTATCTAGCCTGTAGTACAAATAAACTTGTCATACTAGTAGATAATAATTTTGCGTGCCATCTTGTTCTTCAAAAGCTGCATTATTGACTTGTTTCTCTGACTTGGCATGACGCTCACATATGGAATGCTGAACATATTGGTTTGCATTCCCTCTTATACAAGTTCACAGGTGATCCCACTATATTTTGTATCTGGTCCATCCTAAGCTCCAGCATTAACTATCCTCTATGTGTTGCTCATTACAAGTTTATATCCCGAAACATCTGATTTGCATCCCCTTCACTATAAGTTCAGGAGTATTATTTAGTTCACGTCCAAAATGAAGTAATTGCACTTGGCACATGTTGGTTCACATTCCCTCCTCTTTAGCTTTTGCCATCGTAACTTCTATTTTTGGTTTACATTCCCTGCTCTGTAGATGTAGCCATCATAACTTCATCTTGCTCAGCCGTTGTTACAAAATTTATAGCCTGCTACTATGTTGTTCATGCCAATTTTGTACTCCCTGAACATGTTGGTTTGCATGGGACTCGACAGTAGTAAGCCTGCTGTTTCATTCTAACATGCTCGTTATATTGGGTTTGTTGGTATGCGGCATGCACTCTTTGTTTGCTTATTGTGCGCATTACAATGATCTTATTATAACGACGAAATGATGAGTTCCAAATTCTTTGGCAAACAATATTGTAGTGTCTTTGCCTTTCCATTGTTGCTGTCTTAACTTGTAATGTCTTTGTTTCAGATATAGGTGCTGCATGGACAACTTAAAAGATTGCCGGATCGCTTCATTGTATTGCTAGGTTTAATTACCATTCAATTTATCTGGGTTCTGTAATATTTTTTCAAAGCCTTGCAGCTGATGTAATATTTAGTTAGTTTTTATAGTTCTTTCGCGCATTTTTTCTTTGGTGCTTGTGGTAAGTGAGGCTATCCGACAGAAATCAATGCTGTGTAAATATTCTCAGATGTTTGCCTGGTTGCTCCTCAATGACAGATTGAATACCAGAGATTTGTTAGTACGGAGAAATTGGACTGTCTCTGATGATAGACATTGTGTACTATGCCCTACACATACTTATGAGGATAGACTTCATTTGTTTTTTACATGCAACTTCAGTCATCGGATATGGAACTATCTTCAGATTGATTGGTCCAGGGGTGCTGATTTGCAAACGGCAGTTGCTGAGGCTAGAAGGGGTTTTGCTAAACCTTTTTTCATGGAGGTCATGATCACGGCCTGTTGGCACATATGGAAGCAGCGAAATGGGAGAATTTTTGAGAATGAAAGGCCCACCTTTGCAAGGTGGAAGTGTAACTTTGTACATGATATTACTTTGTTACAGCATAGGATCAAGGTTAAGCATAGAGATAGCCTTCTGACTTGGATACATAGCTTACCTTGATTAGGTTTTTTCTTCTTCTTCCCATAGGTAGGTAGATGACTTTCAACATCTTGTTGTACTCTTTTGTTTCTGATTTTTTAATAATAAAATGAATATGCTGTGGGGCTGTTGCCTCACAGTTAAGCTTCAAAAAAAAAATTAAGCGAAATCACATATGTGCCGGCCCGCAAAATCCTAAAGCGCCTATTATGCCGGCATATAAACAGCAACTAAACGGGCTGGCCCACTTACTTATTGGGCCGGCCCACTTGCTTTAAGGTGGACCCCACCCACTACTGGGCCGGCCCACTAACTAGTTGGGCCAGCCCAATTGCTTTTGTGGTGGACCCCACATACTAAATGGGCCGGCCCTTTAACAGGAAAGTGGGACCCACCTGTGTTTTTGGCCCGGCCCACTATCTTGTTGGGCCGGCCCACTTGCTATATGGTGGACCCAACATACTAAATGGGCTGGCCCTTTAACAGGAAGTGGGACCCACCTGTGTTTTTGGCCCGGCCCACTTGCTATATGGTGGACCCCACATACTAAATGGGTCGGCCCTTTAACAGGAAAGTGGGACCCACCTGTGTTTTTGGCCCGGCCCACTTGCTATATGGTGGACCCCACATACTAAATGGGCCGGCCCTTTAACAGGAAAGTGGGACCCACCTGTGCTTTTGGCCCGGCCCACAATCTTTTTGGGCAGGCCAATTTGCTTTTTGGTGGACCCCACATACTAAATGGGCCGGCCCTTTAACTGGAAAGTGGGACCCACCTGTGGTTTTGGCCCGGCCCACTATCTTGTTGGGCCGGCCCACTTGCTATATGGTGGACCCCACATACTAAATGGGCTGGCCCTTTAACAGGAAAGTGGGACCCACCTGTGCTCTTGGCCCGGCCCACTGGCTTGTTGGGCCAGCCCATATGATCTAATGTGGACCCCACGTACTAAATGGGCCGGCCCGATAGCAGGAAAGTGGGACCCACGTGCTAATTGGGCCGGCCCAATAACTTCTTGGGCCGGCCCAGTTGCTTTAAGGTGGACCCCACTTTGTAAATGGGCCGGCCCGATACCAGGAAAGTGGGTCCCACATGTCTTGTGGGCCGACCCTTTTGCCTGTTGACCGGTCAAATGAGGGCATTCGGCCCGGCCCACATGCTTAGTGGGTCGGCCCATTAATGTTTTGACCAGTCAACCTTAGAGGTTAGGCCCGGCCCACGTAACTAATGGACCAGCCCAGCTATATAGTTGATCGGTCAAACTAAGTCAGCTGGCCCGGCCTGCAAACTTAATGGGCCGGCCCGCTTAAGACGTGGCGAGCCTCGTGTGGGCCTACCATCTACCACGGGGTTTCAGCCGGTTAACGCCGTTAACTGCCAGTTAACGGCGTCTGCCACGTGTCAGTTTGCATGACGTCAGCAGTCAACGGGCTCCCGGAAACACTTGTGCAACGGTCCGATTTTCCGTGGCGGAAGGGCGCCCAAGCGCGACGGACCGAAAAAATTGTCGTAGGACTTTGCCTGACGCAGTTTCCACAACAAAACCCATATCGTCGGGTTAGGCCCATAGGCGACGAAAAATACCCCTTAGCGGACGATTTTGAGACGTTGTCTATCAGAACTTTTCTTGTAGTGTATGCTCCCCGGCAACGGCGCCAGAAAATAGTCTTGATAACCCACAAGTATAGGGGATCGCAACAGTCTTCGCGGGAAGTAAAACCCAGTTTATTGATTCAACACAAGGGGAGACAAAGAATACTTGAAAGCCTTAACAGCGGAGTTGTCAATTCAGCTGCACCTGGAAACAGACTTGCTCGCAAGAGTTTATCAGTAGTAACAGTTTTATAGCAGTAGCAGTAGTGAAATATCAGCAGCAGAGTAACAAAGACAGCAGTAGTGATTATAGTAAACATCAGGATTAAAATATTGTAGGCACACGGATGGATGAACGGGCATTGCATGGATGAGAGAAACTCATGTAACAATCAAGATAGGGCATTTGCAGATAATAATAAAACGGTATCCAAGTACTGATCAATCAATAGGCATGTGTTCCATATTTAGTCGTACGTGCTCGCAATGAGAAACTTGCACAACATCTTTTGTCCTACCAGCCGGTGGCAGCTGATACGTCTCCGACGTATCGATAATTTCTTATGTTCCATGCCACATTATTGATGATATCTACATGTTTTATGCATACTTTATGTCATTATTATGCGTTTTCTGGAACAAACCTATTGACGAGATGCCGAAGGGCCAGTTGCTGTTTTCTGCTGTTTTTGGTTTCAGAAATCCTAGTAAGGAAATATTCTCAGAATTGGACGAAATCAACGCCCAGCATCTTAGAATCCCCGGGAGCTTCCAGAACACCCGAGAGCCGCCAGAGAGGGGCCACAGGGGGCCCACACATGGTGGCGGCGCGACCAAGGAGGGGGGCGCGCCGCCCTAGTGTCTGGTGGCCCCAGACCCCTTCTGACGCTGCCCTTCCGCCTATTTAAGGTCTCCGTCGCGAAAACCCTACCACGTTCGACGAAACCAGAGAAAACCTTCCAGAGTCGCCGCCATCGCGAAGCCAAGATCTGGGGGACAGGAGTCTCTGTTCCGGCACGCCGCCGGGACGGGGAAGTGCCCCCGAAGGCTTCTCCATCAACACCACCGCCATCTTCATCAACGCTGCTGTCTCCCATGAGGAGGAAGTAGTTCTCCATCGAGGCTCGGGGCTGTACCGGTAGCTATGTGGTTCATCTCTCTCCTATGTACTTCAATACAATAATCTCATGAGCTGCCTTACATGATTGAGATTCATATGATGATGCTTGTAATCTAGATGTCATTGTGCTAGTCAAGTGGATTTTACTTATGTGATCTCCGGAGACTCCTTGTCCCACGTGTGTAAAGGTGACAGTGTGTGCACCGTGTGGGTCTCTTAGGCTATATTTCACAGAATACTTATTCGCTGTTATGAATGGCATAGTGAAGTGCTTATTTATATCTCTTTATGATTGCAATGTGTTTTGTATCACAATTTATCTGTGTGCTACTCTAGTGATGTTATTAAAGTAGTTTATTCCTCCTGCACGGTGTAATGGTGACAGTGTGTGCATCGTGTAGTACTTGGCGTAGGCTATGATTGTGATCTCTTGTAGATTATGAAGTTAACTATTGCTATGATGGTATTGATGTGATCTATTCCTCCTTTCGTAGTGTGAAGGTGACAGTGTGCATGCTATGTTAGTACTTGGTTTGGTTATGTTGATTTGTTATGCACTCTAAGGTTATTTAAATATGAACATTGAATATTGTGGAGCTTGTTAACTCTGGCATTGAGGGTTCGCGTAATCCTACACGGTTAGTGGTGTTCATCATCCAACAAGAGGGTGTAGAGTCTAGCATCTATTTATTTATTCTGTTATGTGATCAATGTTGAGAGTGTCCACTAGTGAAAGTATGATCCCTAGGCCTTGTTCCTAAATACTGCTATCGCTGCTTGTTTACTTTTTCTTGCATCTTTACTTCTGCAATATTACTACCATCAATCGCACGCCAGCAAGCACTTTTACGGCGCCGTTACTCTTGCTCATATTCATTCATACCACTTGTATTTCACTATCTCTTCGCCGAACTAGTGCACCTATTAGGTGTGTTGGGGACACAAGAGACTTCTTGCTTTGTGGTTGCAGGGTTGCTTGAGAGGGATATCTTTGACCTCTTCCTCCCTGAGTTCGATAAACCTTGGGTGATCCACTTAAGGGAAACTTGCTGCTGTTCTACAAACCTCTGCTCTTGGAGGCCCAACACTGTCTACAAGAATAGAAGCACCCGTAGACATCAAGCTATTTTCTGGCGCCGTTGCCGGGGAGGAAAGGTAAAAGGCACTCATACTTCCGGTCCCAGGTAACTAAGTATTTTCTGTTGCCGTTGTGTGTGTGTGCTCGAAGCTATTTCCTTTAGATCCTGCAATTGCATCTTTTTGTTTCTTGTTTACACTATTTAGGCATAATGGACAACAATGAGCTTCTTATTCTATTTCCTGATTTAAGACATGGATGGTTTGATGCGAAAATTAAAAAACCTATGGAGCATATTAGTATGAACGCTTTGAACACCATTGTTGCTAATGATATGGAAAATTCTAAGCTTGGGGAAGCTGGCTTTGATGAGCATGATATTTTTAGTCCCCCAAGCATTGAGGAGAAAATTTACTTTGATGATACTTTGCCTCCTATTTATGATGATTATAATGATATTGGTCTTTTAGTACCGCCTGTTATGGAGGATAAATTTGATTATGATTACAATATGCCTCCTATATTTGATGATGAGAATAATAATGATAGCTACTTTGTTGAATTTGCTCCCACTACAACTAATAAAATTGATTATGCTTATGTGGAGAGTAATAATTTTATGCATGAGACTCATGATAAGAATGCTTTATGTGATAGTTATATTGTTAAGTTTGCTCATGATGCCACTGGATATTATTATGAGAGAGGAAAATATGGTTGTAGAAATTTTCATGTTACTAAAACACATCTCTATGTGCTGAAATTTTTGAAGCTACACTTGTTCTATCTTCCTATGCTTGTTACTTTGCTCTTCATGAACTTGTTTATTTACAAGATTCCTTTTCATAGGAAGCATGTTAGACTTAAATTTGTTTTGAATTTGCCTCTTGATGCTCTCTTTTTCTTCAACTACTATTTCTTGCGAGTGCATCATTAAAACTGCTGAGCCCATCTTAATGGCTATAAAGAAACAACTTCTTGGGAGATAACCCATGTGTTTATTTTGTTACAGTACTTTTATTTTATATTTGAGTCTTGGAAGTTGTTACTACTGTAGCAACCTCTCCTTATCTTATTTTATTGCATTGTTGTGCCAAGTAAAGTCTTTGATAGCAAGGTTGATACTAGATTTGGATTACTGCGCAGAAACATATTTCTGTCTGTCACGAATCTGGGCAGAATTCTCTGTAGGTAACTCAGAAAAATCTGCCAATTTACGTGCGTGATCCTCAGATATGTACGCAACTTTCATTCAATTTGGGCATTTTCATCTGAGCAAGTCTGGTGCCACTTTAAAATTCGTCTTTACGGACTGTTCTGTTTTGACAGATTCTGCCTTTTATTTCGCATTGCCTCTTTTGCTGTGTTGGATGGATTTCTTTGTTCCATTGACTTCCAGTAGCTTTGGGCAATGTCCAGAAGTGTTAAGAATGATTGAGTCACCTCTGAACATGTGAATTTTTGATTATGCACTAACCCTCTAATGAGTTTGTTTCGAGTTTGGTGTGGAGGAAGTTTTCAAGGGTCAAGAGAGGAGGAAGATATACTATGATCAAGAAGAGTGAAAAGTCTAAGCTTGGGGATGCCCCGGTGGTTCATCCCTGCATATTTCAAGAAGACCCAAGCATCTAAGCTTGGGGATGCCCAAGGCATCCCCTTCTTCATCGACAAATTTATCAGGTTCCTCCCTTGAAACTATATTTTTATTCGGTCACATCTTATGTACTTTACTTGGAGCGTCTGTTTGTTTTTGTTTCTATTTTTGTTTGAATAAATGCTTGTGTGGGAGAGAGACATGCTCCGCTGGTTCATATGAACACATGTGTTCTTAGCTTTTAATTTTCATGGCGAAGGTTGAAACTGCTTCGTTAATTGTTATATGGTTGGAAACGGAAAATGCTACATGTAGTAATTGGTAAAATGTCTTGGATAATGTGATACTTGGCAATTGTTGTGCTCATGTTTAAGCTCTTGCATCATATACTTTGCACCTATTAATGAAGAAATACATAGAGCTTGCTAAAATTTGGTTTGCATAATTGGTCTCTCTAAAGTCTAGATAATTTCTAGTAAAGAGTTTGAACAACAAGGAAGACGGTGTAGAGTCTTATAATGTTTGCAATATGTCTTTTATGTGAGTTTTGCTGCACCGGTTCATCCTTGTGTTTGTTTCAAATAACCTTGCTAGCCTAAACCTTGTATCGAGAGGGAATACTTCTCATGCATCCAAAATCCTTGAGCCAACCACTATGCCATTTGTGTCCACCATACCTACCTACTACATGGTATTTCTCCGCCATTCCAAAGTAAATTGCTTGAGTGCTACCTTTAAATTTCCATCATTCGCCTTTGCAATATATAGCTCATGGGACAAAATAGCCTTAAAAACTATTGTGGTATTGAATATGTACTTATGCACTTTATCTCTTATTAAGTTGCTTGTTGTGCGATAACCATGTTCCTGGGGACGCCATCAACTACTCTTTGTTGAATATCATGTGAGTTGCTATGCATGTTCGTCTTGTCTGAAGTAAGGGCGTTTTTCACAATCAAATGGTTTGAGTATGCATACTGTTAGAGAAGAACATTGGGCCGCCAACTAAAGCCATGAATCATGGTGGAAGTTTCAGTTTGGACATAAAACCTCAATCTCTTATGAGAATATTAACTGTTGAATGCTTAAGCATTAAAAGAGGAGTCCATTATCTGTTGTCTATGTTGTCCCGGTATGGGTGTCTAAGTTGAAGAATGATCAAAAGCGAGAAATCCAATGCGAACTTTCTCCTTAGACCCTTGTACAGGCGGCATAGAGGTACCCCTTTGTGGCACTTGGTTGAAACATATGTCATGCAATGATAATCCGTGTTAATCCAAGCTAATTAGGACAAGGTGCGGGCACTATTAGTATACTATGCATGAGGCTTGCAACTTGTAAGATATAATTTACATAACACATATGCTTTATTACTACCGTTGACAAAATTGTTTCTTGTTTTCAAAATCAAAGCTCTAGCACAAATATAGCAATCAATGCTTCCCTCTGCGAAGGGCCTTTCTTTTACTTTTATGTTGAGTCAGTTCACCTATCTCTCTCCACCTCAAGAAGCAAACACTTGTGTGAACTGTGCATTGATTCCTACATACTTGCATATTGCACTTGTTATATTACTTTGCATTGACAACTATCCATGAGATATACATGTTATAAGTTGAAAGCAACCGCTGAAACTTAATCTTCCTTTGTGTTGCTTCAACACCTTTACTTTGATTTATTGCTTTATGAGTTAACTCTTATGCAAGACTTATTGATGCTTGTCTTGAAAGTACTATTCATGAAAAGTCTTTGCTTTATGATTCAGTTGTTTACTCATGTCATTACCATTGTTTTGATCGCTGCATTCATTACATATGCTTACAATAGTATGATCAAGGTTATGATGGCATGTCACTCCAGAAATTATCTTTGTTATCGTTTACCTACTCGGGACGAGCAGGAACTAAGCTTGGGGATGCTGATACGTCTCCGACGTATCGATAATTTCTTATGTTCCATGCCACATTATTGATGATATCTACATGTTTTATGCATACTTTATGTCATTATTATGCGTTTTCCGGAACTAACCTATTGACGAGATGCCGAAGGGCCAGTTCTTTGTTTTGCTGTTTTTGGTTTCAGAAATCCTAGTAAGGAAATATTCTCGGAATTGGACGAAATCAACGCCCAGCATCTTAGAATCCCCGGGAGCTTCCAGAACACCCGAGAGCCGCCAGAGAGGGGCCAAAGGGGGCCCACACATGGTGGCGGAGCGGCCCAGGAGGGGGCGCGCCGCCCTAGTGTCTGGTGGCCCCAGACCCCTTCTGACGCTGCCCTTCCGCCTATTTAAGGTCTCCGTCGCGAAAACCCTACCACGTTCGACGAAACCAGAGAAAACCTTCCAGAGTCGCCGCCATCACGAAGCCAAGATCTGGGGGACAGGAGTCTCTGTTCCGGCACGCCGCCGGGACGGGGAAGTGCCCCCGGAAGGCTTCTCCATCAACACCACCGCCATCTTCATCAACGCTGCTGTCTCCGATGAGGAGGGAGTAGTTCTCCATCGAGGCTCGGGGCTGTACCGGTAGCTATGTGGTTCATCTCTCTCCTATGTACTTCAATACAATAATCTCATGAGCTGCCTTACATGATTGAGATTCATATGATGATGCTTGTAATCTAGATGTCATTGTGCTAGTCAAGTGGATTTTACTTATGTGATCTCCGGAGACTCCTTGTCCCACGTGTGTAAAGGTGACAGTGTGTGCACCGTGTGGGTCTCTTAGGCTATATTTCACAGAATACTTATTCGCTGTTATGAATGGCATAGTGAAGTGCTTATTTATATCTCTTTATGATTGCAATGTGTTTTGTATCACAATTTATCTGTGTGCTACTCTAGTGATGTTATTAAAGTAGTTTATTCCTCCTGCACGGTGTAATGGTGACAGTGTGTGCATCGTGTAGTACTTGGCGTAGGCTATGATTGTGATCTCTTGTAGATTATGAAGTTAACTATTGCTATGATGGTATTGATGTGATCTATTCCTCCTTTCGTAGTGTGAAGGTGACAGTGTGCATGCTATGTTAGTACTTGGTTTGGTTATGTTGATCTGTTATGCACTCTAAGGTTATTTAAATATGAACATTGAATATTGTGGAGCTTGTTAACTCCGGCATTGAGGGTTCGCGTAATCCTACACAGTTAGTGGTGTTCATCATCCAACAAGAGGGTGTAGAGTCTAGCATCTATTTATTTATTCTGTTATGTGATCAATGTTGAGAGTGTCCACTAGTGAAAGTATGATCCCTAGGCCTTGTTCCTAAATACTGCTATATCTGCTTGTTTACTGTTTTACTACATCTTTAATTCATGCAATATTACTACCATCAACTGCACGCCAGCAAGCACTTTTCTGGCGCCGTTACTACTGCTCATATTCATTCATACCACTTGTATTTCACTATCTCTTCGCCGAACTAGTGCACCTATTAGGTGTGTTGGGGACACAAGAGACTTCTTGCTTTGTGGTTGCAGGGTTGCTTGAGAGGGATATCTTTGACCTCTTCCTCCCTGAGTTCGATAAACCTTGGGTGATCCACTTAAGGGAAACTTGCTGCTGTTCTACAAACTTCTGCTCTTGGAGGCCCAACACTGTCTACAAGAATAGAAGCACCCGTAGACATCAGCAGCCGGGCCTCTAGGGAATCTACTGGAAATTAAGGTACTCCTTTTAATAGAGCACCGGAGCAAAGCATTAACACTCCGTGAACACATGTGATCCTCATATCACCGCCTTCCCCTCCGGTTGTCCCAACTTCTGTCACTTTGGGGCCTCGGGTTCCGGACGGCAACATGTGTATACAACTTGCAGGTAAGATCATAAAACAATGAATATCATCATGAAACAATAACATGTTCAGATCTGAGATCATGGCACTCGAGCCCTAGTGACAAGCATTAAGCATAACAAGTTGCAACAATATCATAAAAGTACCAATTACGGATACTAGGCACTACGCCCTAACAATCTTATGCTAATACATGACCAATCTCATCCAATCCCTACCATCCCCTTCAGCCTATAGCGGGGGAATTACTCACACATGGATGGGGAAAACATGGCTGGTCGATGGAGAGGCATCGGTGGTGATGATGGCGATGATCTCCTCCAATTCCCCGTCCCGGCGGAGTGCCAGAATGGAGTTTCTGGTCCCGAGACGGAGTTTCGCGATGGCGGCGTGATACGTCTCAAACGTATCCATAATTTCTTATGTTCCATGCTACTTTTATGATGATACTCACAGGTTTTATACACATTATATGTCATTATTATGCATTTTCCGGCACTAACCTATTGACGAGATGCCGAAGAGCCGATTCTTTGTTTCTGCTGTTTTTGGTTTCAGAAATCCTACAAAGGAAATATTCTCGGAATTGGACGAAATCAACGCCCAGGGTCTTATTTTTCCACGAAGCTTCCAGAAGACCGAAAGGGAAACAAAGTGGGGCGACGAGGCGCCACCACACTAGGGCCGCGCGGCCAGGGCTAGGCCCGCCCCGTCCTAGCGTGTGGGGCCCCTGTCAGCCTTCCGACTCCGCCTCTTCGCCTATTTAAGCCGTCCTGACCTAAAACTTCGACACCAATTGACGAAACTCCAGAAAGACTCCAGGGGCGCCGCCGCCATCGCGAAACTCCATTTCGGGGGACAGAATCTCTGTTCCGGCACGCCGCCGGGACGGGGAAGTGCCCCCGGAAGCCATCTCCATCGACGCCACCGTCTCCATCATGCTCCGTGAGTAGTTCCCCCATGGACTACGGGTTCTAGCTATAGCTAGTTGGCACTCTCTCCCCCATGTACTTCAATACAATGATCTCATGAGCTGCCTTACATGATTGAGATTCATCTGATGTAATCGGTGTTGTGTTTGTTGGGATCCGATGGATTGTTACGTTATGATTAGTCTATCTATAAAGTTTGTGAAGTTATTGTTGCTGCAATCTTGTTGTGTTTAATGCTTGTCACTAGGGCCCGAGTGGCATGATCTTAGATTTAAGCTCTATACTTATTGCTTAGATTGTATCTACAAGTTGTTTGCACATGTCTATGTCTGGAACCCGAGGCCCCAGAGTGACAAAGAATCGGGATAACTGGAGGGGAAGGCTTAGATATGAGGATCACATGTTTTCACGGAGTGTTAATGCTTTGCTCCGGTGCTCTATTAAAAGGAGTACCTTAATTTCAGGTAGATTCCCTAGAGGCCATTGCCAGCTGGTAGGACAAAAGATGTTATGCAAGTTTCTCATTGCGAGCACGTATGACTATATATGGAAAACATGCCTACATGATTAATAATCTTGATGTTCTGTCTTAATGCTATTTCAATCCTATCAATTGCCCAACTGTAATTTGTTCACCCAACACTTGTTATTGGAGAGTTACCACTAGTGTAGATAGCTAGGAACCCCGGTCCATCTTTCATCATCATATACTCGGTCCTATATGTCATTGGAAGTAGTATCAACTATTTTCTGGTGCCATTGCTCTCATATTACTGCTACTGCTGCTGTGTTACTGTTACTACTGCTCTCATATTACTGCTGCTTTCACATCACCCCTGTTACTAGTGCTTTTCCAGGTGCAGCTGAATTGACAACTCAGCTGTTAAGGCTTATAAGTATTCTTTACCTACTCTTGTGTTGAATCAATAAATTTGGGTTTTACTTCCCTCGAAGACTGTTGCGATCCCCTATACTTGTGGGTTATCAAGACTATTTTCTGGCGCCGTTGCCGGGGAGGCATAGTTCTACTCATAAGTTCACCTGGGGAGTACACTCCACCTCTCTCTCTATTTTATTTTATTTTGTTTTGCTTAGTTTACTTCTGTCTAGTTTATTTGTGCTTAGTTTATTTCTGTCTAGTATTACTTTGCTTAGTTTACTTTTGTCTAGTTTGTTTTTGTTTTGTTTTACTTTTCTCATATACCCAAAAATCCATAAAAATTTGAAAAACCGAAAAATTTAAAACTATTGTTATGGAAGAACCCACAACCTAGTTGGAGCTTATAGAATTATATAATAATTATAGAGAATCAAGAACGGAAAAAGTTATGAGTGTTGTGATAGAAAAATTGAATACAATTGCTAAAATCTTGCTTAAACGCCATGATATAAACTGTTGCTCTAAACAGGATACTAAACATCTTAAATTTCAATGTGGCTTTAGTGAGGAAGTTTTAATTAAGAACTATAATTGGAATAGCTATATTAATTTTGGGTTCGAAGAAGTAGAACAATTTGTTTTGTTTATGGGAGCCTCTGAGATAGAATCCTTCATGTCTAAAAATTATGAAACTTGTGTTGTTTGTAAGGACCTTAAAGATTATGTCTCTTCTATCCTTAATTTTTGCATAGAAAGTTACAGCAATAATCCTTATATCATTGATTATAAAGAGAGACTCATTAATGCACAAGAATGCACTCACAATTTGCAGGAACCAGTGGAAGAAGAAATTGATGAACCTGAAAGCTCATTGGATGAAAAAGAGGAGGAAATTGTTGAACCTGAAAGCTCATTGGATGAAAAAGAAGAGGAGAGTGATGAACAAAAGGAGGAAGAATGGATTAGCTACCCATGCCAACCTTCTAATGAGAGTAACTCTTTATCTCTTACACTATTTGATTGTCATCCATGCTTACCAAAGAAGGATGAATGTTATGTTCCTGTGGATTCTCTTGAAATATTTCCTATGAGTAAAACTTTTGAGAATAATTATGCTACTGTTATCTATGATAATCCATGCTACTTTGATAAATCTTATGATAATGCTTTGTTTATGCCTGATGTCGAAATGCATGGTACAAAAGAGTTTTGCGTAGCAAATGTTTATGATAAATCTCTAGATGATGGTCCTATGTTACTTGATAATATTAATTGTACTACTAATGAAAATGGGATTGTAGAAGTCTTGACTTTATCTATGAGTCCCATATCTCTTGAGATTGATCGATCATCTTGTTATATTATTGATAAAAGTGGGTTTGAAAGTTTTAATCCTACTATTTTTGAGCTTGATAAAAATTATGTGTTTGAAGATCATGGAAAGTATGCTGCATGTGATAGTTATATTGTTGAGTTTATCCATGAAGCTACTGAAAATTATTATGAGAGAGGAAAATATGGTTGTAGAAATTTGCATGGTACTAAAACACCTCTCTATATGCTGAAACTTTTGAAGTTACTCTTGTTTTATCTTTCTATGCTTGTCACTTTGTTCTTCATGAATTTATTTGTGTACAAGATTCCTATGCATAGGAAGTGGGTTAGGCTTAAATGTGTTTTGAATTTGCTTCTTGATGCTCTCTTTTGCTTTAACTCTTATTTCTTACGAGTGCATCATTAAAATTACTGAGCCCATCTTAATGGCTATAAAGAAAGCACTTCTTGGGAGATAACCCATGTGTTTATTTTACTACAGCACTTTTGTTTTATATTTGAGTTTTGGAAGTTGTTACTACTGTAGCAACCTCTCCTTATCTTTATTTTATTGCATTATTGTGCCAAGTAAAGTCTTTGATAGTAAGGTTGATACTAGATTTGGATTACTGCGCAGAAACAGATTTCTATCTGTCACAAATTCGGGCAGGGCTCTCTGTAGGTAACTCAGAAAAATCTGCCAATTTACGTGCGCGATCCTCAGATATGTACGCAACTTTCATTCAATTTGAGCTTTTTTATCTGAGCAAGTTAAGTGCCCCAGAAAAATTCGTCTTTACGGACTGTTCTGTTATGACAGATTCTGCCTTTTATTTCGCATTGCCTCTTTTGCTGTGTTGGATGGATTTCTTTGTTCCATTAATTTTCAGTAGCTTTGGGCAATGTCCAGAAGTGTTAAGAATGATTGTGTTACCTCTGAACATGTGAATTTTTGATTATGCACTAACCCTCTAATGAGTTTGTTTTGAGTTTGGTGTGGAGGAAGTTTTCAAGGATCAAGAGAGGAGGATGATATACTATGATCAAGAAGAGTGAAAAGTCTAAGCTTGGGGATGCCCCCGTGGTTCATCCCTGTATATTTAAAGAATACTCAAGCATCTAAGCTTGGGGATGCCCAAGGCATCCCCTTCTTCGTCAACAATTTATCAGGTTTCTTCTCTTGAAACTATATTTTTATTCGGTCACATCTTATGTACTTTACTTGGAGCGTCTGTTTGTTTTTATTTTTGTTTATGTTTGAATAAATTCATGCTTGTGTGGGAGAGAGACACGCTCCGCTTTTTCATATGAACACTGGTGTTCTTAGTTCTATCTTTAATGTTCATGGCGGAGTTGAAAACCGCTTCGTTAATTGCTATTTGGTTGGAAACAGAAAATGCTGCATGTGGTAATTGGTATAAAGTCTTGAATAATTTGATACTTGGCAATTTTTGTGCTCATATAGATTATGTTTAAGCTCTTGCATCATGTACTTTGCACCTATTAATGAAGAACTACATAGAGCTTGTTAAAATTTGCTTTGCATGATTAGTTTCTCTAGAGTCTAGATATTTTCTGGTTAAGGTGTTTGAACAACAAGGAGACGATGTAAAGTATTATAATGCTTACAATATGTTCATATGTGAGTCTTGCTGCACCGTTTATACTTGAGTTTGCTTCAAACAACCTTGCTAGCCTAGCCTTGTATTGAGAGAGAATTCTTCTCGTGCATCCAAATCCTTGAGCCAAAAACTATGCCATTTGTGTCCACCAGACCTACCTACTACATGGTATTTTCTGCCATTCCATGTAAATACTTCATGTGCTACCTTTAAACAATTCAAAAGCTATTATCTCTTATTTGTGTCAATGTTTTATAGCTCATGAGGAAGTATGTGGTGTTTTATCTTTCGATCTTGTCATTTACTTTTGACAGACTTTCACAATGGACTAGTGGCTTCATCCGCTTATCCAATAATTTTGCAAAAAGAGCTGGCAATGGGGTTCCCAGCCCCGATTAATTAACTTGCATTAATAATTCTCTTCACATGCTTTGCCCTGATCTATCAGTAAGTAACTTAATTTTGCAAATAGACACTCCTTCATGGTATGTGAATGTTGGAAGGCACCCGAGGATTCGGTTAGCCATGGCTTGTGAAAGCAAAAGGTTGGGAGGAGTGTCAACCATAAATAAAACTAAAATACATGTGTAAACAAAAGAGAAGAGGGATGATCTACCTTGCTGGTAGAGATAACGTCCTTCGTGGGAGCCGCTCTTGAGAGTCTGGTTGATAAGGTAGTTAGAGTACCCGCTACCATTCGTTGACAACAACAAACACCTCTCAAAACTTTACTTTTATGCTCTCTATATGATTTCAAAACTTAAAAAGCTCTAGCACATGATTTAAACCCTGCTTCCCTCTGCGAAGGGCCTTTCTTTTACTTTATGTTGAGTCAGTTTACCTACTTCCTTCCATCTTAGAAGCAAACACTTGTGTCAACTGTGCATTGATTCTTACATACTTGCTTATTTGCATTCATCATATTACTTTGTGCTGACAATTATCCATGAGATATGCATGTTGAAAGTTGAAAGCAACTGCTGAAACTTAAATCTTTCTCTGTGTTGCTTCAATGCCTTTACTTTGAATTTATTGCTTTATGAGTTAACTCTTATGCAAGACATTTGATGCTTGTCTTGAAAGTATTATTCATGAAAAGTTTTGCTATATGTTATCTAATTGTTAGCAACTATAGATCATTGCTTTGAGTCACTGCATTCATCTCATATGCTTTATAATAGTATGATCAAGATTATGTAAGTAGCATATCACTTCAGAAATTATCCTTGTTATCGTTTACCTACTCGAGGGCGAGTAGGAACTAAGCTTGGGGATGCTTGATACGTCTCAAACGTATCCATAATTTCTTATGTTCCATGCTACTTTTATGATGATACTCACAGGTTTTATACACATTATATGTCATTATTATGCATTTTCCGGCACTAACCTATTGACGAGATGCCGAAGAGCCAGTTGCTGTTTTCTGCTGTTTTTGATTTCAGATATCCTACAAAGGAAATATTCTCGGAATTGGACGAAATCAACGCCCAGGGTCTTATTTTTCCACGAAGCTTCCAGAAGACCGAAAGGGAAACGAAGTGGGGTGACGAGGCGCCGCCACACTAGGGCCGTGCGGCCAGGGCTAGGCCCGCGCCGCCCTAGCGTGTGGGGCCCCTGTCAGCCTTCCGACTCCGCCTCTTCGCCTATTTAAGCCGTCCTGACCTAAAACTTCGACACCAATTGACGAAACTCCAGAAAGACTCCAGGGGCGCCGCCGCCATCGCGAAACTCCGTTTCGGGGGACAGAATCTCTATTCCGGCACGCCGCCGGGACGGGGAAGTGCCCCCGGAAGCCATCTCCATCGACGCCACCGTCTCCATCATGCTCCGTGAGTAGTTCCCCCATGGACTACGGGTTCTAGCTGTAGCTAGTTGGTACTCTCTCCCCCATGTACTTCAATACAATGATCTCATGAGCTGCCTTACATGATTGAGATTCATCTGATGTAATCGGTGTTGTGTTTGTTGGGATCCGATGGATTGTTACGTTATGATTAGTCTATCTATAAAGTTTGTGAAGTTATTGTTGCTGCAATCTTGTTGTGTTTAATGCTTGTCACTAGGGCCCGAGTGGCATGATCTTAGATTTAAGCTCTATACTTATTGCTTAGATTGTATCTACAAGTTGTTTGCACATGTCTATGTCCGGAACCCGAGGCCCCGTGAGTGACAAAGAATCGAGATAAGCTGGAGGAAGGCTTAGATATGAGGATCACATGTTTTCACGGAGTGTTAATGCTTTGCTCCGGTGCTCTATTAAAAGGAGTACCTTAATTTCCAGTAGATTCCCTAGAGGCCCGGCTGCCACCGGCTGGTAGGACAAAAGATGTTATGCAAGTTTCTCATTGCGAGCACGTATGACTATATATGGAAAACATGCCTACATGATTAATAATCTTGATGTTCTGTCTTAATGCTATTTCAATCCTATCAATTGCCCAACTGTAATTTGTTCACCCAACACTTGTTATTGGAGAGTTACCACTAGTGTAGATAGCTGGGAACCCCGGTCCATCTTTCATCATCATATACTCGGTCCTATATGTCATTGGAAGTAGTATCAACTATTTTCTGGTGCCATTGCTCTCATATTACTGCTACTGCTGCTGTGTTACTGTTACTACTGCTCTCATATTGCTGCTGCTTTCACATCACCCCTGTTACTAGTGCTTTTCCAGGTGCAGCTGAATTGACAACTCAGTTGTTTAAGGCTTATAAGTATTCTTTACCTCCCCTTCTGTCGAATCAATAAATTTGGGTTTTACTTCCCTCGAAGACTGTTGCGATCCCCTATACTTGTGGGTTATCACGGCGGTGTTCTGGATGTCTTCTGGCGACTTCGACTTCTCGTCTCGCGTTTTTAGATCGAAACCCTTAAATAGTCCAGAGATGTCGTCAGAGGCTGGCCGAGGCGGCCTCATCATAGGGCGGCGCGCCCCCCTCCTAGGCCGCGCCGGCCCATGGTGTGGGGGCCGTGGGCCCCCCCTGGCCTGCCCTTCTGGCTCCGTGAATCTTCTGGGAAAATAAGCCCTTTGACATAAATTCCGGGGATTTTCCTGAAAGTTGAATTTCTGCACAAAAACGAGACACCAGGGCAATTCTGCTGAAAACAGCGTTAGTCCGTGTTAGTTATATCCAAAATACACAAATTAGAGGCAAAACAATAGCAAAAGTGTTCGGGAAAGTAGATACGTTTTGGACGTATCACGACGCGGTGGGCCCCTGGGCCGCGCAGCCCTATGGTGACGCCGCCTCGGCCAGCCCCCGACGCTCCCCTCTGGACTACTTAAAGCCCTTAACCTAAAAACGCCAGGGGTTCAACCAATTTGCCAGAAGACATCCAGAACTCCGCCGCCATCGCGAAACCCAATTTTGGGATCGGAAACTCCGTTCTGGCACCCTGCCGAGACAGAGAATTGGAGGAGATCATCGCCATCATCACCACCAACGCCTCTCCATCGACCATCCATGCTTCCCCCATCCATGTGTGAGTAAATCCCCCGCTGTAGGCTGAAGGGGATGGTAGGGATTGGATGAGATTGTTCATGTAATAGCCATAAGATTGTTAGGGCATAGTGCCTAGTATCCGTTGTTGGTACTTTTATGATATTGTTGCAACTTGTTATGCTTAATGCTTGTCACTAGGGCCCGAGTGCCATGATTTTAGATCTGAACATGTTATTGATTCATGATGATATTCATTGTTTTATGATCTTACCTGCAAGTTGTATACACATATTGTTGTCCGGAACCCGAGGCCCCAAAGTGACAGAAATTGGGACAACCGGAGGGGAAGGCTGTGATATGAGGATCACATGTGTTCAAGGAGTGTTAATGCTTTGCTCCGGTACTCTATTAAAAGGAGTACCTTAATTACCAGTAGTTTCCCTAGAGGCCCGGCTGCCACCGGCTGGTAGGACAACAGATGTTGTGCAAGTTTCTCATTGCGAGCACGTACGACTATATACGGAACACATGCCTATACTTGGATACTGTTTTATTATTATCTGCAAATGCCTTGTCTTGATTATTACATGAGTTATCTTATCCATGCAACGCTCGTTCATCCATCCCTATGACTACAGTATTTTAATCATGCTGGTTACTATAATCACTACTGCTATCTTTATTACACTGCTGCTTATATTTCACTACTGCTACTGCTACAAAACTGTTGCTACTGATAAACTCTTGCGAGCAAGTCTGTTTCTAGGTGCAGCTGAATTGACAACTCCGCTGTTAAGGCTTACAAATATTCTTTGGCTCCCCTTGTGTCGAATCAATAAATTGGGTTTTACTTCCCTCGAAGACTGTTGCGATCCCCTATACTTGTGGGTCATCACCATCATCCACCAGATCCATCTACACCACCGACGGAGATCCACCACCATTTTCATCCATTTACTCTCCAATCTCCTCCATAGCCATAGCCATCACCATTGTAATAGAGATTTTATTGAGAATTGGCAATCATTGTAAGATTATTATGATTTCAATCCAAGTATTTGCATCAATGATTTCTATCTTTGATCTTGATATCATGTGTGAGTAGTCCTCACGGACTGTGGGTTGGGGTGAATCCTTGCAGCGTTTATACACATCTAATATCATGAATTTGTGTAGAAATTAAACAATAGCGCAAGCTTGTATCCTTGTCTTCTTGCCTCGATTCAAGGACCTGCAGGTACCCATGTCTCTCGGATCGATCAAGGCAAGATGTGGGATGAGGGGAGAATAGCGTGCTATCGTGAAACCTCAATGACAGAAAGGGAAAAGTAACAGTACATGTTTAGTGATTCGCTTGGGATCAACGACACAATCATCTATCTTAATGCTTTGGTCTGTTTACTTAATAGCTGTTGTTACTTGTTACTCACGGTTGTGGGGACAATAGTTGGACCAAGAGACTATTGTCACCTCTGGTTTTAGGGGCAATAGTATTTACAGATGTGTCGCTCACAAATCTCTTATCACTATTTTATTTACTACACACCTGCATTTTATTTCTATATGTCTGCATAGCTACAGGAGAATCCTTGACCCTGACCTATTTTAATCTATTGAACACAACACCCAAACAAAGTAAACTGCCGGTAAACGTAAGATAAATCAACTAGCAAGTCTTGTAGACGTTTCCTTTACACCACTTTGGCATTGCTTCCCAAGGTTAGATTAAACCTACGTCTTCTAGGGAAAAAGCTTACAATATTATAATCCATAATCCGGATCGAAGGTATCACCAAGCTCCTCCATTAACTCAGCCAAATCTTGCTCCTTTGATTGCACACCTGAACTTGACGCTTGGTCAGCCATCTTGGGGTTGAGCGATGCAGTAACTAGATGACCCCCGATCGAAGGAGAAAAACCCCCAAGTGCCTCGGCCGGGTAGCAAGACCAACATGCCCCGTGATTAGCCCTAGTAACCATGAAGGATCTCTCGAGACTATCGGGAAAGAACGTGATGAAAACAATACTCGCCACCAAGATCGCCTTGGTAGGAGAAAGCAAACCCTATCTGGAAAAGTTAGATGAGCTTCTAGGTTTGTACGAAATTATTTGGTAAAGAGAAGCCAATTTGCTAGAATGAGTTTCCAATGCATGGGCCGATGCTGGGCCCAAAGCAAACTTGGGGGACATTAAGAGCGGGTTACACAAGGTCATGGGCCAGCTCCAAGATTGGAGTAAGTTGAATTTTGGTTCGGTTATGTGGGGGATTGAGCTTTCCTGCTCAAAACTTGAGGAGCTACTCCATATGAATGGGGATCAACGGAAATAAGGAAGGTTTCGGATAGAATGAATGTGTTAATCTACAAAGAGGAAATGACGTGGCTTCAGAGGTCGCCCATCTGATGTTCAAAGGAGGGGAGCTAAAATACTTGATGAGTGGATTTTATATAGTGTTTTAAAACCACTTTATGATTACAAAACAACTCATCTCATGCTCCATGTAGCAATTGTTATATATAGTATACATGATTATTTGATTCCATTCATTCTCATGTGAGTGTTGCATAACATATAGTCTGTATTAGGACTTTATTATTTTTCCTTGGCTTTTTTGTATGTGTTCAGGTGTACTGAGAATTATGAATAAATCGTGGTGCAAAGAGCCAAGTGAGAGTAATGCAAGTGCACTTTCCGGAGACAAGTTTTTTTTGTAAAGAATTCCTTAAAGAAAGTATTTTTTTTAGATTGCGTCTTGTGGGTCCATAATCCAGTGAGAGTAATGCTGGTGCACTTTGGTGGGTCTCTTGAGTGGGCTATTTTATATAGAAAATAATTTCTTTTTTAACCCATGGGTTACTAGTGTACTTGTATTTTGTTCGAGGATTTAACAATGTTAAGAAAAATGGTTCTTCCGGAGCATTTAGAGAATTCCACTTTTTATCCCTTATTGTGAATTTATGACACTAATTGCCCCACTTGGTATCGTTTAGATTACACCATTTAGAAAAAAATAGATCTTTCTGTGATGCTTGTCTGTTGGAAAATATGTGAGTTGTTGATCGAGTCTCGAGAATATCAAAAGGGCAACGATGAATGAAGCATATGAAGAAGAGAAGCCTCACCATGGACCTAACAAGTTTTTTTTTTTGCTAAATACGATGAAACCGGTTTAGAAGTTTAAAACTACTATGCATACAGTCGAATTCCAGTACATATATTGTACTACCTTCATCCGACAAAAATTAAGATAGATACATCTAAATTTTAATAAAATTGAGACAAATTCGGTGCGACGGAGGGCATATATTATTCGTATGGGTAGCAACCTTGTTTTTACTCCCTCCGTTCCATTAAAGTTGTCTTAGACCTATCTAAATTTGGACTTATCCACATGTTAGAAATTTTGATGCATCTAGATACATCTAATTTTCGATAAATTTACGATAACTTTCACTTGACGGAGGGAGCAGATGAGATATTCATGTATAATTTTTCATTAGTAGTGGATTTTTTTCGGCGCGACAACAGATAAATTGCCGATTATACCACAGTATGATAGCAGCAATCAGATGAACATGTACCAGCTCGACGACGACCAGCAACGAAGCAAACTATCAAATACAGCACTTAGATAGGAAGACAATACTCCTAGTTACGGTCCATCGCAGGCATCAACTTAATTAGTCTCGCAAGTAGGGAAGGGATATAAACTTTTACATGTGATCTAGCAGCAGGGATAAATCTCTCAAGTCGCTTCCAGATGAAGATCAAGCAGGCAGGGGGAGCGGCTTGGATCTGGCGAGCGGGCCACAGATGGTCTCGTCGTTGACGAAGGACTCCTCCTCCACCTCATCGTAGGCGTATCCTTGGCTATGGTACTGATCCAGGATCCTGGCGTCCCCGGCTCGCACCTCCTCCCTAATAGCGTTGATGCGTGCCACGATTGGCCCGAGATCAACAGAACCGCCGTAGTTCTCCATGCACTCTATCGGCTTGATCTTGCTCTCGCTGTACATGCCGGTGCCGGTACCTTGGCGATCCTCTTCCCCTTGCCCGCCTCTGCCTTGTCGCCCCCCGCCAGCTTCTGGCACTTGACGGACGCGACCGGTTCCGCCTCGCCGGCGATCCCCTCCCTCACCGCCGTCGCCTCGTCCTGCGTCATCTCGCCGACCGCCATCCCCTTCCTCGTCACCGCGTCCTGCTTCTTCTCCACGTTCATCGCGCCGCAAGCGATCTCCGTTCAGTAGTTTGCTCGGCGTAAACCTAATCGATTTTTTCGTAAATCTGGATTGGAAGCGGAGTTCGGAACTCTTTTAGTTTTTGCAAGGATTTATATAGTTGCTAGCCCATACGTGGACCGAGCCCAGTTCTACGGCAGCACCGAGCCCATATACCACTGACGTTTAAGGGAAAACGGGTTAAGGCCCAAATAACTTCAGGCGAGGCCACGTCCAGCGTGTCAAATTCTGCTCCAGTCTTCCCAACGAAACCAAACCTGCAAGGAGACAGCGAAAAAAAATCTAGAACCTTCCTTGGCTGCGGCGAGCCCACGAAATCCAACTGCTGCCAGACTGCCACGGCCATTCCCGTTAAGGAAGGAATCCGGGAATCGACTCCGGCAGGATCCTACGGCGCAGCGGCGAGGGGAGGAATCCACGCGAGGGCAGCGAGGGGAGGAATCCACGCGAGGAGGCGGCCAGGGGAGGAAATGGTGTGGGAGTGGGAGGACGGCGAGGAGGCGGGGCGGCAGAGCGACGAGGTTCCCGTCGATTTCGACTTCATCTCTCTCCTCTCCAAGCCCAAGGTGAAGCCCAACTGCCAACTCCCTCCGCCCCTTGGATTCATTCCCTCGAATTGCTTTTTCATAGGGCGGGCCGGGCGAAACCCCGCCCCTAGGTCTCGGTTGATTGTTGGATTTTGCATTTTTGGGGGGCAGATTGTATAAGTGAAATCATGCTGTTTGCAGTTGAGTTTATTTTCTCTTCGCTGGGTAAATTTATTGGCTCGTGCTTATGGGGAATCTGCGCGTGCAGGATTACTACAAGATATTGGAAGTTGATTATGATGCGTCAGAGGAGACAATCAGGTCGAGCTATATCCGTCTTGCACTGGTCAGTGTTCGCTTCAGTACACTAATCTACCTGTTTCCCACACTTGGAAGTGTATAGTTTTTTAGAAACATAGGCTCTCCGCCCCATTCCATTTCTCAGGTGAAAAACGAAATGTATCAAAGTTCAGAACACACAGCCACTTCAACTCAGCTACCTCACTGGCTAGAACCATCAACCACTAACGCACCACACACAGCACCAAAAACGAGAAAGCAAGAAACAGGAGACCATCTACATTTTTTACAGTAACAGACACAGCACTACAACTCCTTCAGGTTACACTTCCTGTTTCTTTCTGCCTTTTTTATCAGCTCCAACACTCGACGGCATTGTACTTCCGGAGTCCGCGGCCCTGGAACCACCCTCCGCTTCTTCAGTTTTGCAGCGCCGGGGCTGCCATTGCTCTCTGTTCCAACCTCCGGATACACAGTGACAGCTGCTCCGCATGTCTTGCTGGACATAGAGACGTCCATCTTTTCAGCATTTTCACCAAACGAATCCACAACACCTGCAAACCAGACCAAGTACATCGACCAAAATGAATGTCATTTCTAAACTTCCACATTGTCCAAAGTAAAGCAGCATTAACCAAATTGACCATAGCATTTCTTTTGTTACTAATCCACAATCTGGCCAGACTCTCAAAGTCCACTACCATAACACTGTCCAAAGTGCTAGCTATATCCTGCCACAATAACCTCACAATGTCACAGGAGAAGAACAGGTGTTGAATACTTTCATTTTCAGAGCATAGCTGAATCTGTATTTTTGTTACTATTTACCATCTCAATAAGCAAACTTGATCCTAAGAGCACTCCTTAATTTTCTGCTCATCCATTGCCTCTAGGTGTCTCTTGTAGAATTATACGTTGTATTTTGTGTTGATTCCTGGGTAGTGACTAATGATTTCCACCCGTTTCGTGTAGAAATGGCACCCCGACAAGAAACAAGGGGAAGAAAAGGCAACATCCAGATTTCAGGACATTAATGAGGCATACCAAGGTGAGCTTGTTAGTTGATAACTAATTTCAGTATGCATTTTTGTATAACTCTGAGAATGTTTACAATGCCATAACGTATATTATTCTACCCCCATGTATGTGCTAGATAACGTTTTAATGTATTTTTATTATTTCCACATGGCTTGCAAGCAACATGCCATTTCATTACATGCTTCAGTTTACCCTTTTTTGGGGGCTTATTCTAGTATTCCAGATTTGTTAAGGAAAGAAGATTTGATAGTGTACTAATGCACAAACACTTATGTATCAGTAGTCCTAAATATTACATTAGACTACATGGACAAATCATTTGATCTCTGTTATGATTTAGATGATGCTCGACTACTCTGAACTGTGCGGTACCTAGTGGAGTTGAAAATCAAGGGAGACTACCACATCACTAAGAATAATCCTGGTAACTTTTGTGATGAATAAGATATCAAATTTGGATCAAGATTGAGATGAATTTGCTTTGGGACACTGGCTTGCGGCACATCATCCTGCGTTAAATCAGTCGAGATATCAACGGAAGGGGAAAATGATTTCTGATCGCGTGCCTGTTGAAGAATGAGCCTCTTTTGGAACACTCATCTAAATCCATTTTGCATTAGTCACTCGTTGCCTCGTGCAAACAGGCCATGAAACTAATGTCTAGGTTTCGTGCATCAATGGCAAAAGTGGACCATCATTTGTTGATCACTGGGTTATAGAATTATGTGTTGTTTTGCACTGACTGTTGAAACACATTTTCTGTTATAACCAAACCTTTTTTTATTTAAAGTTCGTTATTTCAAGATGCATCTGCTTTAGCCTTCTATTTAGGAACTGAAACAAGCAATGTAGGCTAATAGGTACTCCCTCCGGACGGAATTAATCGACACGAGTGGTTCAGAGGGAGTAGTATATGCATGTGCCTAGATCGAGTCGATTAATCATGACCAAAGGGAGTACGTTATACATCAGGAGTTTCCGTTCATTACATTACATTTCTTGTTTCTTGGCAGTTCTCAGCAATCCAATAAAACGACAGGAGTACGACAAGAAAGGCGTTTTGTATGTTCAGGATCAGAATGCAGCAGTGAGTACCCCCTCCCCTACAACCCACCCACTGACCCACCTACCCGAACACAAAAATATTTTTCTCATGACACATTTTAATTTCTTGACTATTTCAGGATTACCTTAACCGACACAAGGGTTTAATACTTACATGCAATGGCCTTGGTGTAAGGTACTCAGTATGGTGAGCTTTCTCAGAGGCTACCAGAGTCTGTCTGTGCTGTCCTGGATGATGTGTGTAGTTGTATAATCCCATCTAGTTCCCAAAATTTAGCAGGGTACTACCTTTTGGGGGGCTAACAGGACAACTTAGAGTTCATCCTACAACAGGCATGATTTATATTTGTTGATTGTCTGTTGTAGATTGCAAGAAACAGAGATGTCCTATGTTGCATATTGCTCCTGAAACACTGTTCCTAACATATTAAATGTCAGGATCAGTTCCTGAATGCCTTGTCATTTTACTCATGCACTAAATTCGTTTGGATTTCAGCGCTATTCTTTACTCACCAAAAAAAAATCGCAACGAGACAAAATAAATGCAATTATAGTCTAAGAATTAGTAATTTTTCCTTCTCTGTTATCTTTTGGGGGTAAGAATTGGCCATGAAACAAATTTTGATGTAACAAGTGCACCAAGTGGTGCTTAGCGGAATGAACCGGTTTATTTTAAAGACTGTGTTTGATTAATCACCAGTTTGAATTACATAATTACATCTTAATATGATTTAATGTATGTATGCACCATCAAAGACACCAGGCTAGGAACTTCAGAAATTGCATTGGAGCGCAAACTTAGTTCCATGTCACCTTTTTTTAGCTAAGGATGTCGCCAACAGATTTGGAGGGTAAACCTTATACTACATGATTGTGACCGACTTTGACTTCGCCAATAATTACATGATTTTTTTTTTATTTTGTTAATAGTTACAGATGATGGAAGGTTACTTTGGTGAAGCAAATAGTCGACAAAACCTTCAAACATGCTCCATAGAATTAAACCTCACACTTTGGCGCCTCTAGTCAGGATTATACACACCAGGTCAACTAAACACAACCAGAAAGATTTGAGCAAGCACACTACTAGGAAAACTTAAGATTTGTGGTTACAGTTGATGAGAGAAAACGGCTTACAACACAACTTTTTTCTTTCTTTTTTTCAGTAATAGTTGAAAAGAAAAGAAGGCCTAAAATTACGAGCTGGCTGTAAAGCCTAAACATATGCTAAAGCACCATTCATCCCCTGCTTAAATGATCCTATCTTTGAGATCTTCAAATTTCGCAAACAATTCATCTCTGCTTTCCTGCATATAGTGAAAACCGACTATTAAGGGCACACCATCACACCATGCATGACTGATTCTGGCTTGTAGAGATAATTAGAATGTACCTTGAAGAGGAGGTACTTTGCGGTGAACCAGACTGAGTAGCCAGTTCCTATGAGTTCCAGCACTTTGGGGAGCTGCAATGATCAGGACACACAGTTTAGCAAACAGGGAGCATTAGGTTTTAAGTACATACAGATCTATCCAACGATAGCATAACCACATACCAGGGGAACAGAATCAATTGCAGAAACAATTTTCGATAGGATCAACAGAGCAAGCAAAGCGCCACCACCGAAGAGGATATAAGTGGGTGTTACTTCGATGTCCAACTGAAATGAGCAAGCCCAAAAGAAGTGACTGTGAGCAAAAAAATAGCACTTAACTGCTCAAAGATCATCCACGGCTGTAAAATGTATTCAGGAACAAACAAAGGTACATATTATCCTTATAAAAGTTCTATCTGGAAAATAGAAAAGCTGAGGTTAATGCAGTACATATACTCTATTCTGAGTTCAGAGGAGCGGAAATGACCAATACTGTCATACATGATATAGTCTGGCTACATTTCAGTAACATACTTAACTTAGTTACATGGTGTGGCATCTGATTCAGTTATTGTAGTGCAACTTCTTGGCAGTTTGAGCAATTTGAGCTATATGCTACACTATGTGGTATGCTAGATCACATCGAAGCTGGGTGAGCAATTGTCCTGCTGAAAGGCTGTCATTTAATCCCTGCATCAGTATTTGTCAGGCCACCACTAATTCGGTTCGATGCATCTGATTGCAATCGTTAATTCTAATCGTAGGAGTTGGGGATATCCATCTAATTTGGCGAACTATCCTACTCCTGTAGCTAAATCCCCAAAGCCTGGCCAACCTGTAGACAAGAAAGGCATAACATCGAACCAGCAATCAGCGCGGCAATTACCTTGCCCAGTATGTCGTCCACGCCGCCGCTCTCCTCGGGCGCCTCCTCCGGTGAAGACACCGGCGCATCCACCACCGTGGCCTCCACAGCGCCGCCGCTTCCATCAGAAACCGCTCCCACCTCAGGCTCCTCTGCAGGCTTGTCCGCGACGACGACGGTGGTCCCGGACGCAGACGCCGGCTCCTCGGACGGCACGGGGTCAGGCGCGGCCGGCCTGGCGCACCGGCACCGCCAGCCTGGTGCCGGGTCGCGGACGGCCACAGATTGGGGCAGTCGGCGGCGGCGGACGCTGGCGAAGGACAGGGGAGCGGCACCGCGGGCGGTGGAGACGAGGGCCTCCATCTTCTTTCCCTCCTTCCTCGGCTCACCTCCTTTCTGTGGACGCCGGCGTGGTTGGGGTCTGAGGTTTTGGCGAGCTCCGGTCGGTGGAGGAGAGGATGAGGGGTGGTGGGCTCTCGGTAGCTCAAGCTCGCTGCTGACGCACTGATGGTACGTACCAGTGCTGTTTTTTTTCTTGTCTTCGCTGTTCCCACGCAGCAGGTGTCGCTTTGCGGACGCTTTCTCTGCCGGGCCCAGCGGTCTGTGGCTGTGCGTTCTTTGGCTTTGGTAGAAGCTAGATCTCCCTCTCCTTTTCTTCGATTTTGCTTTTGGGAACTAATAATGATGATTGTGGAATCTAACAACAAGCGTGCCAGGTAGAGCCCTCTGGAATATGCAGGAAATTAATATGCTAAAATACAAACAAATGAATAGTTGATGTAGACTCGTGGACAGGTGGAGCGTGGTGGGTTTCTGTTCCTGCGTTTTCAAAATAAATTGCATGGCTAAATTTTTTGCACCGTGAATTTTTTCAGGAGCCGTAGAAATGAGCATGTTTTTTGTGGTTTTGTCACTCTTTCATTTGCGCTGATTCACGTACTGCTTTGTTGGGTTATGGAGGGCCTTTTGTTGGAGAATTTTCACACGACCTTCGGTAGTTCGGTGGTTGCTATACTGCCGTAGGCGGAACTATCGGCCTTGGGCCATTGTACTAAAGAGGAGGAGATAGCGAGCCCCCTGTTGCTCCTTGCAGTAATTTAGCCCGCTACCGCCGTCGACGATTTTGGGCCAGCTTGATGAAATCTAAAGTTAGCCAGTTATATAAATATTAAAAAATATTGTTTTCTCTTAAATAAATACGATTAAAATTTATTTTGGAAAATCCAAATTACGGCTCAATCATATATATGCTCACCACCAAAACCACATGCACCCACTCACGCAAACTTGGCCGGTCGTAAATATATTGTTCTCCCAAATAAGAAATTGGCTCTGAAATGAAACATACTTATATAGTAGTCGTATAAAGGTTATAATCCATCGTTTTGGCAATTAACATGATCTCCAAGACTCAACTTCGGCAATAACTCTTAGCATAATATACTCAGAGAAACCTAGCAAAAATATATCTTTATTATTTTTTGATGAGTCTACATTGTATGATTTTCTAAGCACCAACTTCGAATTTCTTTTCTGTTTTTTTTGTTTTGTTTCTAGATTCGATTTGTACGATTTGGGAGTTGTACATGGGATGCAAAAGACATTTTTTTTCCAATTGCACAAGTTGTAACTGAGAAAGATGGCTGCGAGATTCATGAGATTTCAAACAATGTTGATGTATTACAAATCTTGGGTGACAAAAGCCAACTGAGATTCACTGAAATCTCCGAGTGAGATTTACCTGAGCTCTAAAATTAAGTTGATTGCCAAATTCTAAAAATTTGACATTACCTAATTCTTTATTTTCTTAGAAAACTAGAGGATAAGAGATTGTAAAAGGCTGTATGGGCAATCCATGTTTTGCATGCCACTATGGTATAAACTTCGCCATGGGCACCCTCACCCGGACGACCCGATCTAGCACGAAAACTCCGGATCGGGTCGAGAAAGATCATACCATTGGGCCAGGCTTGTGGCTCATTTTTTAGCCCAAAGGTTGGGTCAAGCTAGGCCGGGTTGGGTTGGGCCAAGCCCGAGCTTAGCAAATGGGTGGGCGGGAAAATATATATTGATACCACAACTTATGTGATACCATGATACCACTTTTTAAACTCAAATAATTTGCAGGTGTCATAAAGTCGATACAAATTCGTGGGTGTACACAAGATGTTTGTTTATATTCACCCAAACATTTATGCACTAAATTCTTAATAAACATAGAGAAAAGAAAAAGACAAATCGCAATGTGAACAGCGTGTAAATTCTAGGAATGGTAAACACTCATCATTTGAAGATCCATAAATTTATTTTAGTATTTTTTTTGAAAGATCAAACTTGAATTTTAAAGTGTGGTATCATGGTATCATACGAGGTGTGGTATAACTAGACATTCTCCCATGGGTGTGCTATTACAACGGCTCAGCTGAGGCCCATTCGGATTTTTCGTGTGTGTTTAGTATGGGTTTGGGCTTAATTTCGACTCGGCCAAGCCTAGGCCTGATTTTTAGTTGTGGGCATTTTCTGGCCGGCCAACCCTATTCGCCGCTCATTGCAGCCCCGATGATCGGGGCCACCTAAGGCGAACAGTGGCCGGGCCAGGTACATCAGTGTGGGGTCGTCAGCTTTTTTTCAATTTCAGCAGGTATTTTGGTTTCCTCTGGCATCTTTTGGGTTTTCGATTTTCAGTTTTTCCATCAGCTCCTTTGAAAAATTATAAATTTGAAAATTTCAAGTTTGAACCTTTTCCAGATTAGAGATTTTTTTTAGCTCTTTAAATTTTTTAATTTTTAAAGTTTAAACACTTTTCAATTTTTAACTTTTCCTAGATTTGAGTCTTTTTACTTTTAAAAAGTTGAATTTTTTCAGTTTTGAATTTTTTAAAAAAAATTAACTTTTTTAGGGTTTCCACATTTTATAAACTTAAACATTTTTTTAATAAATTTTTATGTTTGAACTTTTCCAGATTTAAACAATTTTCAAATTTAAATAATATTTAAATTTAAACTTAAAGAAGAAGAAAAGCATAGAATCATTGCCTGTTATCGGGCCACATTCGGCACGGCCCATGGCCAGAGCGCTACAGGCGGGAGCGACCATAGCGCCCGCATAAGGCGGGGAATAGGAGGCCTCCACATCCACCCTTCTCATGTTGTGGATGTCGAGTTAAAAAGAAGAATGTGGAAGTAGCAGGATCTAGAAGAGGTGACCTTACTAAGTACCGCACAACACTAAGGTGACTGAAGCCACAAGGATGGATGCAAAGCCTAAATCGGTGTCACCACACTATTAGGGCATTGACCACGTATCGATGGCACCATTCGATTGCGGTGGTAACTGCGGCGGAGCATCGCGCTAAGTTGGGAGAGGCCGGCGGCTATATATGGGGAAAGATCGAGCTGGGAGCGAGATAGCAAGAGACGGAAATGTGGTATGATCGCCGGATAATGGATAAAAGAAAAACGTCAGTGTGCGGAGACGGCGGGATGGGAGAAAATGCGCGAGAGGAAGAGTGCCACCCACTTCTACGTTCGGTTCGACGACGGTTGGGCATGCACCGAGCGGAGTGCCCGATCGATGGATGGAAAGCGAGGAGCGAACTGCCCCCCACATGCATGATCATGGATCGATCGCGATCGGCGATGAGTCATGCCACACACGTCGTGTCGGGGCGAGCTGCTGAAATCTTCCTTGCCCACTTCCCGAGCGCCTTTCGCCTTGAGCGTAGTTGAGCTCAGAAAAAGGAGCGCCCGATCCAGGTAGTACGCGCGCGTCGCACACGTGAGGTATCCGATACCATCGGATCGTCGTACATACGTGAGGCTAGGACAAAGGGCATGGTCACCCACCGGACTAGCGCGTAGTACACGGGCCGGACGCGCCGGCCGCCCGTGCGTTGGGATGTACGGTGGCGAGGCCGGGACGTGCATAGGATGGGCCGGAGAGCTACCACGCGCGCATGCACGCGTCGATCGATCAATCGGCGATCGCCCAGCCGGCGCGCGCGCGCGGCAAGAAACGGCGGCGACGCCATGCCTTGGCCGCGCCCGCGCATTTATAAAGGGCCTCCATCACTCCATGCATGGTGCGGTGTTGCACATGCACGTACGCGTGCGCCGATGCGCAGCCCGGCTCGCCACGACACCGCACGTCCTACGCATCGCAACGGCGCGATATGCACTGCATGCCGCCCTTGAGGCTAACCCCATGACATTTTGTTACACGCGGTCAGTGCGTAATTCACACGCGATGCTGGCGCGCGGCGAGGGGATCGCCGATCGATCGAGCTGCAGGCCGGACACGTACGGCCAGCCATCCTCTCCAACCAGTGTGTTGTTCTGGACTCACCGTGGTCCTCCTCGTCTCGACCAGGCGCTTGGCGTCCAGGCCAAAGCCCAAACCGTGCGTGCAAGCCGGAAGAGACACCATAATTCCGCTCTACGCATCCTAGTATCGATCGCTACCACATTTGCTTTTACGTATTTCCCTGCCCAACCGAAGTTACTGCATGCTACGAGTAGCATACGACCAACGTCGATCGAGGAGAGTATGCCTGTGCAGTACGCTTCTTCTTTATTCTTCCACTAGTTTCAGACTACACATTCCGTATCTAGATGGTCAAACGGGAGGCATGGAGATCGATCGAGCCCTGCGAATCTCGAGGAGGACATGCAGCATGTTCCCGGCTGCTTTCCTCCCCGCCCCTTAATTTACTTTTGAGAGGAATTGCGAGGACACTTCGATCAACTCTTCCCCAACAATATATCGATCGAGAGAAAGCATGCTGATATAGTAATGCTAGCTGTGCACCTGCTGCTGCTGGTACTACCGGAGGCGCGCGGCCGCCCACAGAAGGGGATCAGAAGGATCTACCACATTAATTCTGCTCCCCGGATCGATCACGGTAAAATGAGGCAAAAGTCCAGATGCGTGCATATGCCAATTGCCACCACGCACGCACGCACGATCGTACTACTACTACTGCACCAGCACGACGTGGCTCCTATGCCGCGCGATCTGCGATCGATCGACGCAATGGAGGGAGGACTCATCATGCATGTGTCGTGCGGGGGCAGCAGCAGCCTGCTGAAATAATCAGGGGCACGCACCGCGCACACATGGTGGGGGGTGGATTATCAATAATGATTCCACGGTTTTTCCTCCCATCAGATAATCAAAATATCCAAGGTATGGCCTCCCTCCCTGTTGCTAACTTGAGTTATTGTCCATGCCGATGGACCGACAGGGGCATACATGGAACTTCTTTAGCTAGCCAGCTGGGGATCCATCAATCGATCGACGTCATAAGTTTCTTAGATCTGCAGATTCTAATTCTTTTTTTCTTGAGACGACCTCTGCTAGCTCGATCGATCGGCCAGATATGATATGCGTGTGACGCGGCGAGGTTTTAAGGCTGGTGATCACACCACGCATGGACCAGCTATATATCGTCTCGCCCGAACACTAGATTTGAACCCCGAGATGGCGAGGTCGATGCCTGATCCATAAATCCTGCATTTATGCTGCTCGAATGCTCCATCGATCATGATACGATTGGATTGTCGACAGGCAGTGAGGAGCGCTGTGGTACGTGGAGGGTACACAGCAGCTGATCTTGATGTATCTTATCTGCTTCCCATCATGTACAGTGCAGTAGTACGTACATGTACATTAACCGTATGAAGCAGTGCATTAAACTAGCAGCAGCAGATGAAGAGATTGATAGATACAGCTCGGCAGATCAGAGGCACGACATTGCCAAGGTTTTGGCAGGGTATATATATACAGTTAGGCAAAAACGATTGGATATGATTGAGATCCAGCGACTCCACTAAGAGAATTGTCACCGTGCGACTTTACCCACCTGAGTGCTATCCGATCGAGATCTAACGCACACGGCTGATTCAAAATATGAACTCAAATTACAAACTCTTAAAAAAACCGAAACTATTATAGTAAATCACATATCTTTCGTTGAGTATTCTAGGAAAGTTTCATTCTATTTAGATAGTTGGATTATGATTAAATAGCCTGTTATGTTTCAAGCTCAAAAGCCAAGTAAATCATAAACCAATTGTTCAAATAAAATAAAACTTTCCAGAATACTAAAGAGAAGATATGTGATTTACTGTATTTTTTTTTTGAAGGATAGCCAAGATTTGAAGGATACCACGGATTCAAAGGATTAGGTTTTTTTCTAGGGTAATAAATTGAAGTTCAAAAATTAAAGCGAAGAGACTTATTTAAAAAAAAGATTCATATGTCTTCATTTTTATTCTTATTCTTATTCTATATGACTACTACATATTCTATTAATATGAATAGTATATGTTATATTAATATGTAGATTGAAATAATACATAGATTGAAAGATCATACATATATAGAAAGTAAGACATATTAAATAAAAAAAAACTCAATCGGCGATTCGAATAATAAACAAGGAAGGGCAGGGATCTATTCTTAGTTTTTTCCAAACTGGGCACAACATATGCATCGATCTTTCGGCTCGAAAATTTCACGGGATAGAGATATGGCTAAAGAAATATGCTATTAAGTAACTCTATATGAATTGTGGATATTTTTATATCCTTAACATCCTAAAACAATTGCCATTATTCATATCAAACCATTAGTGTTCATGCAAGCTAAATCTTCTAATCAATGGTGGGCCAATAATGAATAATGATTATTATTTTTGCATATGTAGGATTTCGAGATTGTCCAGAGTAATATATATTGTTTTCATTGCAAAAAAGAATTGGCAGGTCTAGGCGAAACTAACGTGTCCAGGCCGAGCGTTGAATTATTTAAGCAGTAGTATGGAGTTGAATTTTGCTAAAGCTGCTGGTAGGGGAGAGGCGTAGGCGAGCAAGTTCACAGCAACAAGCTAGCAAGAGGATGGAGGCAGACAGAGTTGGCAGATCACTCCAAGAAGCTGGCCGGCCGTTCAGCTAAATCGATCATACACGCATGACGAGTGACCAGCGAGGAGCAGCATGGGCAGCGCCGCCGCCGCCATTAATGGCGTCCCTAGCTACTCCACACAATCCACGGCCACGGCTGACGGCAAAAGCGAGCGGCGCCCCTGCCTAGCTAGCAGTACTCCTGGAGGCGTCGTCGAGGCATATACGTATATAGGTTCACTATTTATTGCTCCCTCCCCTGCTCTCTACATGCGCCTCTCTGTTGCGAGCATGCACGCCCTCCACTTTGCAGGCGATGGAAGACTGTATGTAGATGATCGAGGCCTGCCGCATCCACTATACCACGGCCGTTTACTTGCCGCTGCTGCGACGACGCATACCACTGTTGCCTCGAACGCGACGCCGGGAGACAATCTGTTTACGCTCCCGACTGCTCGCGGCCTGCCGTCGACGCATTGAACTCTAGCCGCCGGAGTAGTCCAGCTTTTGCCGCGCGCCGCATGGCATGCACGGCCGGCCGTGATCGGACGAGCGACGAGGCGCTCCTCGGCTGATCAGACGCTAGCTCCTCCGCCGTGTCAGATCGACCTTTGTCCAGAATCCAGCTGCGATGCAGTGTATAGTCTTTGCTTTCACTTCGCTCCGGTGATCGACAGCCACGCGGCGGCTGCATGATCTGTACCTGTGGACGCTAGCAGAACCAGAAACTCCCGCCAATTTCCTCTCACGTCGACTGTGTGCATGCCTGATCAGACTCCGCTGCGGCGCCGCAGAGCGTTCTACTGTGTGCCGGCATGGGCAGCAGTCAACAGTGGCTTACTCTATACCTCCTGCTTAAGCTTTTGATTTTGTTTTGTTTGGAAGGGGATGAACAGTTCGATCTAAAAAACAAGGGATGAACAGTGCCGCGCGAAAGGTCAAAGGGATCGAATGATTCGCCTCCACGATAGCAAAAGATATGTGCAAGCAGGTGATGAGTCACGACCACCCACCATCATCTAAAAACAGAAATGGATCTCTCGGAAAAAAGAATGAGATGACTCACGATCTCGATTTTTCTTCAGGAGCGTCCATCCATCCATGTTCGCAGCACTCGTGCACAGTGCACTCACAGCTCAGAATAAAACCAACTGAACTGAACTAAAAGTTGTTTTCTTCAACGGCAAGATATGTTAACATGTGGGATCGAGCAGATCCGGGTACACGGCGTCTCGATCGATCGGCTTATTTATCTGCGAGATCTGAATATCTGATGCCGCCCGCGCGCGCGTGCAGCAAGGGGAGGCCGGCCGTACGTACACGGGAGGAAGCCGCCAGAGCTGTTTCCGGCCCTGGGATCCGAGAGATCCAAGAAGAAGGCTCCTCACCGTCGCCATCGCCATCGGTCGCCAACTAGATCGGCTCGCGCGCCATGTAGCTCGCCCTGGTTTTTGTGTCCTTGTGCCGGTATATGCTTTAGTTGGTTGATTATTGGCGCATTTACAGAGTAACCTGTACGTAGTGCGCAAAGGCGATCGATAAAGCAGAGAAACTTCAGTGGATTTGGCCGTCTTGCAAAGAGGAACGAACAAAAAAAAAGTCTCGAGAAAAGGAGAGGGAGACAAACGGTGTGGGAAATTAAACTTTTGCCCTCGATCGGCTTCTTTCTACCACTACCATTTTTGTGTGCGTGGGATCATGCATCGTGCTTGTGGAGAAACTTTGCTCCTGGCCACCAACCTGCCTGCCTGCTAGCTAGCCGCGTGCCAGCTTCCGCGAGGATCTGATTCCCGCGAGTGTTTCACCTTTGTACTAGCTAGTATTTCATTTTCTTTCAGAAAAGATCAGGTGAGTGTGACAAGATGGACACCGGCGAAGCATGACATCTATGCCCTGGCAAATGCCAAGGAAAAATGTAGAGCAAGATACACGAGATAATGTAGAAAAGAAACGCGTGGAACAAGAGGAAGACAACAAAAGGAGTAGAAGTGCAGATTAATTTGCTGATGTACGAAAAGAAAAGAGGGGAACTTTGCAACACATGCATGTAATGTCACTATGTCAGGCAAGCACCATGTGTGCTCTCATGCGAGAACAGGTTTCGCGGGACAGATGAAGCGGATCGGCGAAGCAATGCACGTCACGTCTGTGGTGCGTGACCATCGGCGTTGTGGCTCGATCGATCCGTGCTGGATGCGTGCGCGAGGAGCCGGATTTTTGCGCGCCTTGCGAAGCGGTGGCGCCGCCGGTGTACTAAGGTTGCACGCTTTCACGGAAGAGACTCTTGCAGCAATAGGAAGGCAAGGCGTGAGCCAAATCCCAAGAGCATATCCACATAATTTAGTACACCATATAATGATGAATTGTACACCACCTATTTTGCCGAATGCAATCCATATATTGCTTACATGACCACATCTCGATGTGTTGTTGTGCATGTGCAAGTGTTGTTGTCTACTCTCTCGTCACGGTGTGTAGGTCATGCATGTATCTCTAGATCATCGACTGATGTAATAGAAGGCATATATATTACAAAACGTATATCATTAGAAACTTCAGATGTTGTACTCTCTAATGCTACAATTTTTGCATTCTACAATTTATATTATGTTTGTGAATTTGATAATTTAGGGTCGCGCGTAGTAAGCACATGTTGACGTTTATAATGTGTTGTTGTTTAAAATTTATTGTTGCATGATGTTGTTTACGACTATTTCTTACTCAATTTATCCGGTTGTGAAAGCTGGTATTTTTACTCGCAAGTACCAATTTATTACCGTGTTTGTGGCGGTGTAGGAAAAAAGTTATACCATTAACGGGTATGGTAACTGCACGAGTGACGACGGATCAGATGAAAGGGGACGGGTACGGGTGCCATCAAGTGTTCCACATAATTTACATTTTTTATACTTTTCAGGGCAAGAAAATCATGTGAATGTGACAAGATGGAGCCCAGAGCTCGGGAAGCATCTAAGCCCTGGCGGCCGTCCGCTCGATGTTTTTCATCGGATGCAAATGCCAGAATTTTCCGTGTGCAACAAAAGAAAGACAAGACAACACGTGACTTAGTGGTAGCTGCGGGTCTTTCCTCCTATCATACTGACGTGGAAGTAAGTATTGATTTGTTGCCGGCACATAATTAGAGATCGACGGGAAAGAAAGAGAGGAAAACTTTGGAACACATGGAATGTCAGGCCAGCACGGCAGCACCGTGTGCGCTCATGCGTGAACAGCGTCGGGCGACAGATGAAGCGGATCGGCGAAGCAATGCACGTACGTCCTGTATCTGTATGATGCGTGGCTATGGGCAGGTGGGGCGCTCGCGGTGGCTCGATCGATCTGTGCGTGGCCGAAGGGTCTGAAATTTTGTGACGTGCACCGCTCGGATGCAGGAGATCGAGTCACCGAAGCTTTGGTGGCCGTCCGCTACGCGACACTCTCCACAGAAAATCCAACAGAAGCTTGAACTCCCGATGCTCAACTAACCTAGACAGCAGCCCCAGCTCTAGAAGCCCAGTCTACAGCTCCAGAAGCTCCTCTACGAGCTCCAGCTCCAGCAACTCCAGAAGCTCTAGCTCCAGCTCCGTAATGTCCAGAAGCCGGAGCTCTAGCTCCCGCAACTCCAGAAGCCGCAGCTACAGCTCCAGCTTCAGAAACTCCAGAAGCCTCAGCTCGAGCTCCAGAAGCCCCGATCCAAATCCCACCATATTTCACGCACATAGCAAAGCACGATCGCGGTTAAATCCACCAACGGCTTGTGTGCACTTTTGGCCGCAGTAGCATAACGCGCTGCTTCTCTAGTTGGAAATTTAGAAATCTATATACATGAAGAGATCTCAAAATAAGTCACACGGAAATCTACACACCATACAATCAACCATGGAGCAAAGAAATATGCATGTCCAAATTCGTTGTAGCTCCCAATCAAAAAGAAGAAAATACCCATGTGAATACTGCTGAATCTAACAAGTATTATTTCCACCCAGTTATTAGTATGTTCTGTTTTGAAAAAATAATCATTGTGCAAGTCGAATTTCGCAGCATCGTAGAAGCAATCTAGGAAAATGTTGTAAGTTTTAAGTTCAATGGCCATGCTATGACACGATCACTTCTGGGCGGCCGCTTTGATCCACGACGTGCCCAACTCCGTGGAGAAGATGAGGAGTGGCCGTCTCATCTCGATCCTTTGCATGGAAGGGGAGAAGCATGTGCATCTTCTAAGGAGTGTGCTTGACTTAAGTGGGGGTTGCTTTTGAGCACACTCCAGAAGTGTTTGGGGGCCGCTTAGGCTAGTAGGAGTTGAGCCCCTTGGTTAAAAGTCTTTTTTTTTGCGACGAAGAACAGGATCCATTAAAGCAAGGTTCTTACAGAAAAGCCCAGACAAAGCAGAAAATTACAGATAAGTTCCTCTGGACCTCGATGACGCCGGCGCCGAACACGACGTGCCGCTGGCGCGCCGCTGCCGCTCCTCCACTGCTGCCTTGGATTGGAAGGAGTCCCCTGGCGGACGGGAAGTCGACGAACCTCAGCTCCGGAGAGCCTCCACCGAGCACCGCCGTCGTCGCCATCGCCCTGCTTCACCACATCCCCCTCTTCAACTAGATCGAACCACCGGATCCACCGCTACTTGGAAACCGGCACGGGGAAGAAGCACAGCGCAGCTCCGCCAAGCTGCGAGCGCGAGGAAGGAGGCAGAGACGCGGCCGCACTCCGCAGAGCACCACCACCGGAGAAGATCCCCGCCTCCACAAAACGCCAGATCGGCCGCGCCACCTCCTCCACGACGCCGCCGGCCGGCCACCCACTCACACCTAGGCTATGTACAAGATCTGGGGTTTCCCCACCCTCCCGCCGCCTGAGCGGCCGGCGGAGGGAGGGGAAACCGGCAAATCGCCGCCGGAGAGCTGTTGCGAACGGGACGGGGCACAAATCGCCTCTCCTCACTGTAGTGGGGGGGAGAGAGAGAGTCCAAGGTCTCTTTTCCTTGGTTAAAAGTCTTGAGGGTTCTTTTCGGTGTTTTACCTATTCACAAAACATCCTTGTTGTAACTTGTTGGGTTCTCGAGCAAAGGTCATGTTGGTTTTATAAAAAAAAGTTATCTTTGCTATAAATTAGTGATTAAGTGGTGTGTACAAATCCCCCCACCCACACACCCCACACACTCCCCTAACTTGCATCTAAGAGCATCTCCACTCGTGCCCCCGTCGAGGCCCCCGGCGAGCGTTTTTTCCATCCGGACGGCGTAATTCGGCCCAGTCGCGCCCCCGGTTCCTCGTTTTCGTCCGGATTTGGGCCTAAATCCATCCGGCGATCCCACGCCATCCCCGGCCCCCCGGGGAGCGCTCGGGGACTCCGGACGAAACGAAAGCGCGCGAAACGTTCCCGCGCGTCTGGTGGCCCCAACTTGTCGGCGAGAGACACCGATCGTCGTCCTCATCGCATCGTCTTCCGCGCGCTGTAAAAGCCTGCCGCCGGTCAACATTCGCCGAACGCGTAGCTTCCACGCGGCGAGTTAATGCCGTCGCCTCGGTTTCATGCGCGCCTACCGCTATTTATCGCCGAACTACCCCGGCTGCCCCGCATTCACCTCCTCGCTCATCTTCCCCCAAATCATCCCCGAACTCGAAGGAACCACCAATGGCGAACGACGGTGCGGCCAACAACGGCTTCGGCCGCCGCTCTCTCCACCAATGGGAGGGGCGACTCCTGCACGCGGCGGGCTACCCTGCGCCGCCGGACTTCCGCGCGTCGGGAGGCTGGAGGCTGAGCGCAGGCGGCGTGCGGATCCCGCCGCCGCCAACGGGCGGCGGCGCACTCGAAACGGCGATCGAGGAGGTGCTCGCCACTCTCAGTGACGAGCAGCGCGCGGATCCGCGCTTCTTCCCCGACAACCACGAAGCGTGGATCGCGTTCTTCCGGCGAAGGTACGAACGCGAACTCGCCGCTTACGACGGCCCTCCTCCTCCTCCGGCAAGGAACAACGCCGCCGGCCGCCGCCGATGGTGGAGCGCGCCCAACCGCACCCTCGAGAATGTGCTCGCGCACATCGAGGACGGAACTCCCCGTCCTGGGGATGCCGCGCCGGTGGCGGCTACCGTGTCGCGCCGGCGCGGTAGTTCCTGGATACCGAGGAGGATGGCGCCGTCCTCCTCGTCGTCGGGATCGAGATCGGCGTCTAGGTCCGGCGGGTCGACGCCGGCCACCGTCAAGAAGGAGTGGCCGTCTCCGGCCACCGTGAAGGAGCCGGCGTCTCCACCGCCGACCAGAGGGCGCAGCAGCGGCGCGCTCGTCATCCGCGACCAGCCCTCCTCGCCGCAACGCGGGCGGAAGAGGAAGACGGCGAAGAATCGAGCCGCCGCGCCGCCGCCAACCAGCTCGCCGAGGAGGAGGCGGCGCGCGGAGGACGCCGCGGTGGCGGAGGCGATCGCCGTGTCGCCGAAGGACCCGGTGCCCGCCGACAACAGCCTCCCCATCAACGCCGCGCCGGAGTGGTCCAGGGCGCGGCCGGGAGCGCCAGGAGGCGGAGCGGCGGCGGCGGATCTTGGATCCGCCGCCGCGCGACAACTCGCCGCCCGCGCCGCCGCACCGTCGTCCTCGCGGAACGCCGCGCCCAGGAGGTGATCAAGCTCGAGGAGAGCGGCGACGACGACATCTACCGGCCGTTGCCTCCACGCGCCGGCGACGCTGGCCAGGGCACGAGCCGCTGGTACGAGGCGCCGCCGCCCCAGGACGACGCCGGCTCCAGCGACGACGACGACGGCGGCGACTACACGACCTTCTACCGCCATTTCGGCATGTAGGAGGCCGCTTAGTTTTAGTATTAGTTTGCCAATCGCCGAATTCAAATATATGTACGAATTCGGCCTATTTATGTACGAACTCGCCTCTATATGTTAAATATCATTAAATTTCGCTTATGTTTGAACGAATTCGCCTATTTTGTCTGAATTCGTCGTATTGCGTTGCATCCATCCTGGGCTCGCGGCTGGGAAAATGGGCCTCCCCACGCCAAACCTTCCTCCAATCCGGACGAAAATTTCGCCGGATTTGGGCGTGGGGAGCCCAAACGAGTGGGGATGCTCTAAGTCAGAGGCAGTTGGATGGTGAAGATGGAAAAACTTAATCATCTAACCACCCCGATTCTGATGGAAGGGCTAATTGAGCATCATTCTTCACTTGTAATTTAAACACTACAATCCGAGTTAGGAACAACAAAAGGGAACATATATTGTGTTTGAATCTGAAATTCTACTCCCTCCGATACATAATAAATGTGTTTAAATTTCATAAAAATTTAAAATAAAGATTCAACAACAACAAATTTGAACTAAATCCCCCATAATTTAAACTAAAGCTCCAACACTTGTTACATATCGGAGGAGTACAATATTTTCAGGTATTTTGAAAGTCCCGTAAGTTTTGAGTGTGAAATACATGTCCATCGCAGGATAGTCCAAAGTGCAACCCGAAGCGTGCCCGCGATTTTGCCTCGCCGGGACCAACAGCGCGCGTTGCCTCGGCCGGAATGAACGTTCAATTCATGGTGTCCCGTTCCGGCGCGAAGTAACCGCGCCCGCCTCGGGTTAACTTTGACCGCCAGAAGGAAAGCGTGCTGGATTACCGGAGGCCGTGCCCGGGCTGGTGCCCTTTGCAGGCATGCGCCAGAGCAGTCAGTCAGGCTAGCGCGGAAAGACCGAACTACCCCTCCGTCCCCGGCTCCCACCCTCGGCCGCACCTGCTGACCCACATGGCCTGGCGCGCGCAATCCCCGAACTACCCCTCTCCTTTCCACCCCCTCCAGGCCCCACCTGTTAATCTGTTTCACATGGCGCGTGCAATGACGGAACTGCCCCTACCGCCCACCTCTTGGCCATATCTCCCGCGCCGGCAATACCGCTGATTGAAAATTACTCTGCCGCGGCGTGACACTGCCACATGGCATATGGGCGAGTGGTGCCACCGAGGCACTTTCCTACGTGTAATCCTCTCCGCTCATTTCGCATGAAGGCCCCTGCAGTTCTTCGACTTCCGGATCCAGTCCATGGGTTTAGCTACCCACTGTTTGCAGCGGGAGCAGCTACCCGCCGGGCGACCGATACGAACCCACCCACCGGACGCTCTCGTCACCAACATGTGCCCAGCTGCGCTCCTCGCCGCGTTGCAAAAATAAAAAAAAAAGGAATTATCAGCACTGCTACACGCACCGACGATGGACACCACAAACTGACAATAACAACATTGCAACAACCTAAACATGGGATCTGCTCGTCTATTTTTTTTTTTTTTTAGAGAACAACTATAACAGGCAGGGTACTCGTATCCAGGCAAGAGATGTAAATTGTAATGTAGCTGCTAAGAAATGCATAAAACCTTAATTTTACTGCTTAATTGATTGGTACACGAGCTTAGTTAGCTACAACTAGTTCTTTTTTACTAACACAATACTAGACAAGAGAAGTAGCCGCTTCAACTCACGATATCCTTCTCGCAAACAACACATTGTCCATGGTGAGGTTACTGCTTCATCGTTTATAGCAAACACACTAAAAAAAAAAATTCTTGCATGACGGCGCGTGGACGCATGATTAACCATTTCCTAGTTTTGTTATTTTTATGCGAGAATTCTAGGTAATACCTGACGATTGCTCGATCTAATCGTGAGATAAGTGCGGAAACAGATGGGACAGGAAGATCTTGATTGGATAGTTATGAATGATGAGTGTGCGAAGAATCCATATTTAAATTAAACTCATTGTAGACACTGCCATTTTCCCTTCTAAAATTCCTTACTGATACAGTATAACATAGTGAGCATAATAGTGGACTCTTACAATTTATAGAAGTCTATTTCCCGACAATAATTCTTACTATATTAGCACCTCTTTCTTTTTTGCAAAGACTACACTATATATTATACTTACTAGTTTCGTGTAGCCAGCGTCACTAAATGTTATCTTATGACTTGAGATGTCAATGGACTACTAGGTGCTAGCAAGGTATCAACTAAAAAAACGTGTGATCAATGAACTTTTCGTACTCTTAACGCAAGAAATGCTATTATTTGAGGTACATGTTCACTTGAGGGTACTGGTGGAAGAATTATAGTACTACCACAAACAAATAACATATTAGTTCCTTCTTTGTTTTTTGAAAATCAAACCTTTCATCATTTCAATTGCTCAACATATCTACGAGAGATATGGTTCTTCCTCACAACAAATGCAGTTCATCAATGAGCTTACATCAAAAGTGGACGACATTGTATATAAACACAATATATGCTCATCAAAGTCATCGATGCAAACAAAATGTTGGATGTATGAGGGTCCCACATCTCATTTACTACTTGGTGTGGAGCCTTTGGTGGGCATAACGACATGGTATCGCCAAGAAAAATAGCTCGGTCCATAACTCCTTACACCTTTTGGAAGTAGTCGATGTGCATGGCGATCGAGATGGTAAAACTTATTGAATAAATGGGGGTGTCGGTTCAAACCCTTTCGACAACTGCGGCAAACATGCCAAAGGCTCAAATAGGGGCTGCCATCACTACAATAGTGCATCATCTCCAACCCTCCTTTTAGAGGTTGTAGGAAGAAATACGAGAGGTGTCCAAGTCCTACCATCACATGTCCATGAATGCATGTAATTCTACAAGTCATGGTGTATGCGGAATTATCTAAATGAACATGTAAAGGATGAAAACTTTGAAGTATTTTGTTTTGGGGAAAGGGTGGCTCACTACATATTAGGATCCATTTAGGTTTTTGAGACTACACACCTGGCCATATTTTTTTGAAACAATTTATATGTTAAATGATGACCGATGACTAACACCAATGAAGTTATGTACAACTGTGAATAGCGGAATCGGCTATATTAGCATATTATGATTTTCCATCCCAATGTGTCACCAACCATAGCATGTTGTCACAAGATTATGTGCTAATTCTCAAATTATCCTTACCAATATCTAAATGTAACACTTTCCATGGGAAAAATTGATGTTGTTTAATGGACCATATGTGATTCAATCTACACAACAATGTTATTGTATTTGTTTTATGCGTCATTTTACGACTATTTATGCGCCGAAACTTAACCCAGTACAAGAATCCTCATATATTTGGAATGAAAACATTTCTCATAATCATGTAGATCCAAACTTTATTCATGCCAATAATTTGAATCATCAAACTCATGATTAATGTGGATCAGTGTACCCTTGAAATATAATGGTTGGTATTTTTCTTCCAAATAATCCAAGTAAATGAAGTGCTAATTTATAAGGTCACACATGTCTACATACTACTTGTCGCAAATCCTTAAGAGTAACAACTCTAACACGGAATCACCCTTCTCCGACCACTTGGCTAAATAACTCTTCTCATCTTCAAACAACACATTGAAATGTACACGTCAATGTTGATGCATCTCAAATGCATTTATGTTCTTTGTAATTTGTTGTGCTATATTACATCATATTTGCATCATATAAGGTGTTATAACCATGTTTTAGAATGATTTTATTGATTTCCTTACGATTTTCCTTTCAATTATTATAATAATAATAATCCTGCAAGGCATAAAAAATCTCGTTTACATTTTTTGACTGTTAGGGACCATTCACGAACTCAAAAGGACCTGGGACCTTTTATATGCCAATATTTTATCAAGAATGAAGTCACAAAGCACTTGGATCTCACCTGGGTCAGACAGAAGGCCAAGATAGGGTCCATGGTGTGGCTAGATACCCTAGCCATGGCATGTGGTATATTTGGCACCTCGTGACTCTCTTGCCGTCCATCTTCGCGTTGATCTCTTCGTCTTGATCTAAAACATTTTATAAAAGGGGCCCAGATCGCGATCTCAGAGCACGGCGCACATGAAACACAAAACTAGGAAACATAGGTTGTACCAATGAAGGTTGGAGGAGGAAACATCATCAGAGCGTCGCTGGCTTGCATCAACAACATCTCCCTCATCTCCATGATGGGAACCGAGTAGTCCATCCCGGACTATGGGCTTGTGGAAGTAGCTTGTTCTATCTCTTGCCTCAATGTTTTAGAGTCTCATGAGCTGCCCTCGTGAGAACCATCTTGTTGTAATCCCTATGTGGTGGATCTTTGATTTTTATTGAGATTGTTATATGAGGTTGCAAAATATTCAGTTTGTGTTCGATGTATGAGTAGATTCATATTATGTACCATATTCTTGAGTACAAGTTTTGATCCAACTAGTGTGATAGGGCATGTGTGGGAGAACTTGTGTGTTAGTTGGATTAACATGGTAGTATGCACTGGGCAGCGACAATAAGTTTTGGGCATACTATTTTTGTTGCCTCACTAGAGATAAAAAAAATGCATGTGTTACACCGTCTAGTGACAACATTTGCGGTCTCATATCTATTGACGTAGCACATTTCACTTTCAACTTAATATCATAAAAGCAAATGCAATACTCTTTTCACTATTAAATCTAGTATGCAGAGTTTCTATGCAAGAGGAATATTAGTGAGATGTATAGTATCATCTCTAAAATAGAATGTGATGCCCATATAAATACTTATCAAATACATATTAAAATTTGCAATATTGTACTTAACTAGGAAGTCAAATTGATCCATCTATGTTTAAAAGAGAGTAGACAAGTGAACTCATGAACCCCGATCAGATTTTATCATTTGAAACACCTTTTACTTTCTTTTACATACCTTTACATTTTGAACATTAAAATATTCCAAAAAATACAAAAAACATATATTACTCTTGCACTTAGTTTTATCATGTTGTTTACACCATTATAATCACCATATCACTTTACTTTTGCATACATCCTAGTTTACCTTTCTCATTGCATTTATTTTACTTTACTTTTACTACTTTAGTTACTTTATTGCATTTTATTACTTGTTTTCAATTCCAATGCTAAACTTTATGATTGACAACCACTTGGTGGAGTTGGGGACAGAAGACATTCTTCTTTATCTGTAGATTGCTAGAATAAGAAAGAGTAGTACAATTCTCACCGTTGTTTCCCCGAGAGTTCGATATAAATCCTCGAGCCACCCTTGTAGGAAAAAAAATCCTTGCTACATGACTCTGCCCTTTGGAGTCCCAGCGAATTGGTATCCATATACAGATTTGTGCCATCAAATGTTCAAAACATGAGATGTGATCTTTAGGGGTCTTCCCAGGAAAACCACCCCGCACTATATTTATAATCCACTTGGTATTCCGATACACGCTAGGATTTTTCATTAGCAAACAATATAAATGTTGAATTTTTGCGGACAACTTGCCGTAGTAAAGTAGTCATACCATCGTGAGTAGTGAAAATCCACTTTGCTTCTTACCATATTAGGCTTAGACATCTCATCATGTCACCAACCAGGCATCGTGTCATAATTTGATGTGTCAATCACAATCATCAAGTTTTTCTTGTAAATTTAAAAAGGGAAACAAGTGTGACATGTCAATGATTGAAATTAACTATGTTTAATGGGCAATCTCTGGTTCCCTTGCACATAAAAGTGTTAATGTATCTGCAATGGGTATTTATGCAACAAGACTCTACATATTTGGGATGAAGCCATTTTTTGCAAATTTATGAATTCAAAAGTTTATTTAGATGACAAGTGAGAGTGGATTTTGTACACACACGCATGAGTGTGTCTGTTCTTTATCGTTGATTTATTCCTCGAGATTCCTGCTCACCGTGGTAGGTAGAAAAATAGCTCACTGTCTCCTCCTTTTATCCGAATCTCAAAGCAAAACAGACAGTAAAGGAAGCACCCACACCCATGCGTGTAAATACAAAAGTTTTTCCGCAAGAATAAAGGCCTGGCATTTTGTTCACCAAAATCATCGGTGTTAAGAAAGTGGCAAATGTATCAAGGTCTCACACATCATCCACTACTTGTCGTGTGTTGAACTCTAAAATGGACTTACGCTGCATGGACAACCGTGCTAATAACACTTCAAACTTTCAACAATACAGTTCACAGTGAGTTGGTCGGAGGCACAGTGCCAACTTTCCCTCTTGTGGTCCCGGTAGACGTGTCAAGCTTCGAATAGCATGCATCCTTAAGAGTAAAGGCGGAAGAAAACCGGGAGGAACATGACACCCACCATCTAATGTCTATAAATGATGTCCTTATGCTTTTCTGCCCATCTTGACTTAGGGGCATCATTTTTTTGCACGTCTCTTGCAGGGGTTTAATCACAAAAGTGGGTACATTTTTATTGGTAGTCAAAACTGAACAAATTTGAAGTCATGATGCATTGTTATGCCTACGAGGTCAAAGAGAATGCTAGTTTCACAGTGGTTTAGGATGCAAAATACTTACATTTATTTCCAGCAAAGAGTTTAGACGATCGAGGGTAACAATATTGTTTTCCTAATAACAAATCTTATAACACAAAATAATAAAGAATTTTGTCGAGGAAAAGCCCATGTTAGTACATGACGAGCAAGACAATGGAGTCACTTGAACCAAAGGAGGCGTGGTGCCAACTCCCTACCATGGTCCTGACCAACGTGTCCAAGTTTTGAAGAGCATGCATTCTCAAGAGATATGGAAGAAGAAAACCGGGAACAACACGCCACCCACCATTTAATGTCTATAAATGCTCATCATCTGTGATCCGTGGTGTTGTCTATGGACATCTTTTTCTGGGTGGATCAACCAGGATATGTCTTTCATAGGGATATAATCACAAAAATGGATTGACGGTGTTTAGCACCCATAGCTGAACAGATATGAAGTCTTGGTGCATTACCGCGATCATGAGACCAAAGAGAATGGTGGTGGTTCTACGGCCTATTTATAGCGTCACGATGGAATAGTGGTGTGGGGTTCTAATCATCATATATCTACATTTATTTTCTGCAGGAAACGATTGAGAGTAATAATATTGCCTTTGGAATAACAAATAGTGTCCAATTACTCTATGATGCTTTCTATGAAACCAGGTGAAAGGACACGGATGTCGCCTAGAGGGGGGGGGGGTGAATAGGCGATTTAAAACTTTTACGAGATGGGCTTAACAAATGCGGAATAAAACTAGCGTTTACTTTGTCAAGCCCAAAGCCTATATACTATGGTTCACCTATGTGCACCAACAACTTATTCTAAGCAAGAGTTCACCTATGTGCACCAACAACTTATGCTAAGCAATACAAGCAAGTATGTGATAGCAAGATATATATAACTTCAAGCACGATGGCTATCACAAGGTAAGGTGCATAAGTAAAGAGCTCGGGTATAGAGATAACCGAGGCACGCGGGAGACGATGATTTATCCCGGAGTTCACACTCTTGCGAGTGCTAATCTCCGGTGGAGAGGTGCGGTTGCTTAGTGCTCCCGAACGCCACAAGAGGCTCACCTTGAGGTGTGGTTGCTCGATGCACACCAACGCCACAAAGGCCTCACCCCAAGATGCGGTACTCACACCACACACCGAACGCCACGAAGGCGCCTCACCTAAATCTCCGGTGACCCTCGCCACAAAGGCCTAGGTCACGGTTCCACTAAGGGATTTCCTTCGAGGCGGAAACCGGGCCTTACACAAAGCTTGGGGCACGCATCCACAACTTAATTGGAGGCTCCCAAGAAATCGCCACAAAGGCCTCAAATCCGTCTAGGGTTCCAAGAACCCAAGAGTAACAACTTTCTTGCTTTCACCTCCACGAATCACCGTGGAGAACTCAAACCGATGCACCAAATGCAATGGCAAGAACACCACAAAGATGCTCAAGTCCTTCTCTCTCAAATTCCAACAAAGCTACAAAAGCTATTGGGGGAATAAGAGAGGAAGAACAAAGGAATTCACAAAGAACACCAAGATCAAGATCTAGAGAGTTCCACTCACAAAGAGATGGATTTGATTGGTAGAAATGTAGATCTAGATCTCCTCTTTCTTTTCCCTCAAATGGATTCAAGAATCATTGGAGGAGTAGAGGGATGTGGAAAGCTCTCAAGGTCAGCAATGGTGGAGAGCCAAAGGAGGAAGAAGAAGTAGGGAGGAAGAGGAGGAAGAAGGCCTTAAATAGGGGCCTCAGATTTCTGCCCGTTGGGGCAAAAATCGCGACAGGCCGGCAGTGCCGGCCTTGTGCCACCGGCAGTGCCGGGGTGGCCGGCAGTGCTGGCCATTTTCCACCGGCAGTGCCGGGGTGGCCGGCAGTGCAGGCCTTGCGCCACCGGCAGTGCCGGGGTGCTCCCGGCGGCAGTTCCGGCGGCAGTTCCGGCCCCCCAGTTTTTGCCCAAACACCCGATACGAAAACTTTAAGAACTTTTGCATCCGGACTCCGATTTTGATGATCTTGGGCTCGTTTCGAAGCTAGTAACAAGCTCTACAAGATCATGCAGGGAACCGTCATAGTCCAGTAAGGTAGGATAGAAATAAAAGACGAAAGGTTTGACCTGTCTAAAAAAGACATACCGGTAAAACCTCCAACCTCGAAAATGCAACAAGTTGAGTTAGGAAACTCGGATTTAGGTGAAACCAATTTTGTTGTAAAGGGTATGACAAGAGCTACCCAACAAAGAGTGAAAAGCTTAAGAACAAGTGGGGTAGGTTTTTCTATGTATTTTAGAGTGAAACCTCTCAATACGAGAAACCGAGAAAAACTCCAATATCGAAAACGCAACAAGTGATTCATGCGGAATCCGTTTTCGATGAACTAGAGCCTGCTATGGAAGTAACCACAAGCTCTACATCACCATATGGATAAGATCCAAATAACAACCAAGAAAGATGATGCAAGGATGCAAAGGTTTGAGCTCTCTCCGAATGATACGATCGAGTTACTCACTCGAGAGCCCTCTTGATAGTACGGCAACTAAACTATAAACCGGTCTCCAACTACACTATGAGACCGGTGAGAAAGAAACCTTATCAAGAGCAAACCTTAAACTTGCGCATTCCACTTGAGCTCGATGATGACGATCTTGACCGCAACAAGATGGAACGCCTTTCTTGCTTGTGCTTTCTAGACGAAGTCTTGTAGATTGCTCCCCCATAAACCACCATGGGAGAGCTTCTTCTTCGGCGCAACTTCACATATCCATGATCACCATATGGATGACAAGAGTCAATCAAAGGATCTCTTCGAGATGGCTCATCTTGAACTAGCACTTCATTTCTCCATGGCAAGCTTCAAGCTTATGATCTCTTCGAGTTGGCTCATCTTGAACTTGCACTTCAATTCTTCATTCTTCATCATGTTGATGTCTTGAAGTAACTTGAGGAAACACTTCATCTTCATCTTCAAGACATACTTGACACTTGATATACTTCATCAATTTCTTCTTATTGCAACCTTGAAGCCAACATATGGTTCAAGAATTGCCTATGGACAACTCCTACAAATATAACTCAATGCAAACATTAGTCCATAGGGATTGTCATTAATTACCAAAACCACACATGGGGGCTCCATGCACTTTCACCAGGGCCATCATGCCTTTTCTATATAAAAAAATGAAACTTAAAATATGAAGGATTTTGTCGAGGAAAAGCCAATGTTATATTTCATATAAGTAATAACCGCAAAATGTTCACTAGATGAGTAACACAATATGTAGCCAATCATATAGACTCTAGGAATTCTGTGCATTTCAGTTTATTCGTGGCAGTAAATTAGATCATTAATGAACTCGCACTAGAAGTGGTCCCATTTCCCCTTTAAATATAAGAATTCACATTTTGATCATCAAAATCACGTCGAAAGGAAGTGGAAAATGAATCAAGGTCACACCATATACAATACTTGGCGTGGAGCATCGAGTGGAACTCTAAAATGGACTCATGCTCCATCCACAGCTATGCTAATAACTTCTCACACCTCCAATGGCCGTCCAAGCTTCCAAGAGCATGCATACTCAAGAGACAGAGAGGAAGAAAACCGGGAAGAACACGGCATTCACCATTTTAATGTCTGTAAATGCTAGCATGCACTTTGTGATGTCTCTCGTGTTGTCATAGTGGCATCTGTTTTTGGAGGATTAATTGGGTTATGCTTTTCATACGGGTATATATAATCACAAAAGCAGATAGACAATTTAAGCACCCACAATCGAACAAATGTGAAATCATGGCACAAATAACTTTTCCAGCAGGAGTTCAGAGATAGAGAGTAACACCATTTTTTCCTTTAGAATAACAAATAATATGGCGCAAAAACTGACATATTTTGTTGATGAAAAGGCATTGCTATGGAAGCTGTAATTGTATATAATCACTAGACAAGTACTCCACATAAGATCTAGCAAATCATGTAAAATCTAGACTTAACAAAACAAATACAAGTTCCCAAATCGCATAGTATTTATGTTTGATCTTATCAAAGGAAACTCACATTAATTAGTAACCTACACCAGGCTAGTAGAACGAAAGAAGAAAAGAAAGAAGCGAGCGACACGGTACACGTAAAACCGGAGCTAGTGTCGTGCCCGCAAAGGATCCCGCGGTTCAAGGCTCACTCCTAGGAAGATGCCAAAAACAAAACAACTCCCCCAAGGGTCGCAGCCAGTTTTATCCGGAGACCCCCTCGACCTTCCCGGAAATATCAACTCGCCCCCTCCCTCCAACCCTACAAAAGCAAAAACCCTCCAGTCCCGCATCCTGCTTCTACAGTGGACTCCAGTCCAGCCTCCTCCTCCCCCTCCCTCCCTCATCTCCACTTGAGAAGAAGAACACCTCAGACAAAAAAGGAAAAAATATATCCTTTTATTTATCCTTAATAAATCAAGAACAGGGAGAGGGAGATTGGAGAAGGAGGAGGGGGAGGAGGAGCAGCAATCGGAAGCCGGCGCCAATAAATTCTCGCGGAGAGAAAGATTGGGGGATAAATCATCTGCATCGGTTTATTGATTGCTCATTAATCCAGCATTTCTTTCCACTATCGCCTTCTTGGAGGAGCAGGCAGGCAGCCATGGGTCCGAGCTACGACTGCGCCGCCTCCGTGCTGCTCTGCGCGGAGGACAACGCCGCCATTCTCGGCCTCGACGACGACGACGACTGCTCCTGGGCGGCGGCCGTCACGCCGCCCCGCCACGCCGCCGCCGCCGCCGGCGGCGCCGACGGTTTCTCGATGGGCTACCCCGTGCAGACCGATGATATCATCGCGGCGCTCGTCGAGAGGGAGGAGGAGCACATGCCCATGGAGGGGTACCCCGAGATGCTGCGGCGGCGGCTCGCGGGCCTGGATTTGGCCGCCGTCAGGAGGGACGCCATCGACTGGATTTGGAAGGTGAGCTGCTGCCCCGCCCCCCCTCTCTGCCCCGATTGGATTCGTTGCCGATAGTGATGTAGCGAGATGCGATGGGCGCGGATTCGAGTAAAGATGCCGCCTTTATCCATTAAACCCGCCGATTTCCCACTCGATTGCTGCTCCTTGATATCGGCCCGATCCGTACTGCCCTGGTAGCTGATTCAAATCTGCAATTCTCTGCTGACAGGCCATTGAGCATTACAATTTTGCGCCGTTGACTGCAGTCCTGTCTGTCAACTACCTGGATAGGTTCCTCTCGGTCTATGATCTTCCTGTAAGTCTTATTACCATTTCAGTACCGTGGCAATCAACCCTGTTAAAATAAAACCCCATAATGTTGTTACTGAAATCGTTTGGTTTCTGATTGCAGGAAGGCATAGCTTGGATGACACAGCTCTTGGCAGTGGCCTGCTTGTCTCTGGCTTCAAAGATGGAGGAGACCTATGTGCCACTCCCAGTGGACCTGCAGGTCAGTGAGTGATATGCATCTCATGGCCGTCCTGCACATACATTGTAAAATTTTCATCTCAAGTAAGTGATGGGTTCTTTTGTTGACAGGTGGAGGTGGCCGAGGCAAAGTATTTTGCGGGAAGGACCATAAAAAGGATGGAGCTTTTGGTGCTAAGCACCTTAAAGTGGAGGATGCAAGCTGTTACCGCTTGCTCATTTATTGACTACTTCCTCCACAAATTCAGTGACTGTGGCGCGCTTTCCATGCTCGCGTTATCCCGCTCGACTGACCTCATCTTGAGCACGGCTAAAGGTATGAGTGCTAGTTTGGATCTCATTTCTTGTAGCATTCATCAACCAGCGTGTAGAATTAGCAGGGGATCAATTCCTAATGTTTGAGAATTTGGTTTGCAGGAGCTGATTTTTTGGTGTTCAGACCATCAGAGATTGCTGCAAGTGTTGCACTCGTTGCATTTGGGGAGCGCAATAGTTCAGTAGTTGAGAGGGCTACAACTAACTGCAAGTATATAAACAAGGTACTTATCAGCTCAATGTTATTACCAATCAAACCATTTGTCCCACCATTGAATGAATGGTATCTTGTAAATGCAAGGATGCGCTTGAATTGTTACTCCATTTGCCTAATTACCCTTTATGTCTTGTAGGAGAGAGTGTTAAGATGCTACCAATTGATCCAAGACAAGATAACAATGGGAAGCATTGTCCTAAAGTCAGCTGGATCTTCAATGTTCTCTGTGCCGCAAAGCCCCATAGGCGTGTTAGATGCTGCTGCATGTCTCAGCCAACAGAGTGATGATACTGCGGTTGGATCTCCAGCAGCATGCTACCAAAGCTCTTCAGCAAGCAAAAGGAGGAGAATTAGCAGATGACTGATCTCATGTTGTGCTGCGCTCCAGGTGTGTTGCTCGCCGTTTTGGCATTTTTGTTGTTTCAAACACCTCAATTTAGTTTGGTCACTCAAGAATGATGGCATGGTCAAGTAGTTGCTGGAAGGAATAAAAACACCATAGACAATACTTGACCCTTAAAAGCAAACAGCTTGCTGCGAGCCTATCCATGCAATCAACATATGTAATGGGCATGCTGCTGTCAGGGTCCTGGGATGCTAGTGTAGGCAGAGAAGGAACAAGGAATTTGGATGCTGTAGAGATGAGAGCTCTCTTGTCCTGTTTTGTATTTCTGTTCCGTATCAATTTCCAATGAACTTTGGGCAAGGGCTGCTTTGATCATTGAGGGTGATGAATGAAAAGGATCCGTAAACGGACCGGCAGAGGAACATAACAGTTTATATTGGTTTCCATGAGTTATCAAATTGTCGACATTATTTGCTCTTCTATTCTCAATTTTGTGATGTCTACTACTATGTTGATATCCTTGATTGGTACTCTGCTTTGTCTACCTGATACTTTATCCATCGCTCCCTGAAAAACCAATGATTAGTGTCTAGTTTCTCATTTTCAAGCTTACAGCACTAGTGTCTAGTTCAGTAATTATCGGGATCAAACATAGAGCATATAGATACATGGATGTTTGTTCTCCACAACTGCAATACCCTTTACCACTTGATTTGTAGTATACTTTTTGGTTATGGTTTGTGAGAACTAAGAGTAGTACTCATGAACCCTAGAACATCCCGCTACGCCCATAAAGGAACATATTGTCTCAGAGTACTGTAGTGTAGCTGGACATTTGAATATGTATGCATTTGCCCACTTGCATTTGAAGTTCATCTCCAAATGTAAAGGGTTTAGGATGATTGATCCTGGTGTCCCATTTGAGTGTTGGCCGAGATTTAGGTTATTGATCCTGGTGTCCCAGTGAGTGAAGGGTTTAGGATGCATGCTCAGGTACCACACCTAAAATCTTGATCCTGCTTAATGTGCCACTTGAAGGGTTTTCCATCTGGAGTGTTCAAGTGGGTTGTAACAGTACGCATAAATGTCGTCGAACATGGTTGGACACCCCTTGTGCAGCTGCAGTAGTTATTGTGTAGCAGCAGTGCATGGTTTGCCCCTGTTCTTGCTGTTCATTCATGATCTGCTGCGCTGCCTTCCATTAGTGGAAGTTTTGCGCAGTAAGAGAATGGACGTGTGAGAATGCACTGAACAAAACACCCACTGCATTGTAAACATAGATCTGGTGCGTTGCACAGGTTGCCGCGACCTGGGTTCTCCAAAAAGTTCGATGTAACACCTTCAATATGTGTCCTTAAAAGAGGCTCTAAGGGTGGGGGGTTGGTTTTGATGATATGTGTGATGGCATTCTAGTTTCCTGCGATAAACTGGTCTCATTCCGTGATCGAGTCTCTTGTATGGTGAGAGTTGCGGAGTGTGTATTTGAGGATCAATTTTTTCTTCCGTTTGAGGGTTTAGATCCATCGTACATTGTCTGGTTTCAGGAACAAATAGGCACCTAGTGTATGCATTTGCCTGTCAGGTACTGACTGGTCGCGGTACAACCTGCTTGCTATAGATTGCGAATTATGCGTACTGATGATCATTGGCATCCCTTGGCTGTACGGGAGGAACAAAGAGTAGTACAATAAGTTGAACGAACGACAATAGCAGCCTGAAATTCAGGCAGGGGCAGGAGCTGTGTTTGAGAACCAACCAACATGGACCAGGCCAGACATGTCTATGAACCAACTACTACATGACACTTGCAGAACAAAGAGCACAATATTTTTATTTGAATTCTTGCTGGAATGCAACTGTCGGCTCTTCACTACCGAAGAAGAAAAATGTCCACGCGATTCGAAGAGGCCCTGATGAACAAAATCTTCAAACAGAGGTAGTAAAATCTAGGCAAATAAATCCTCGTTGATTCACCGGAGCCGATGATTGATCCAATGCAGAGAAGGTGCAATCTGAGTGAGATATGGCAGTAGATCCGATCAAGTGACTTGACTATCTGGCGCCTGACGATGGTTTTGGTTAAGGTCGTTCGTCACGGCGTGGGCTACCAGCACGGCAGGCTGGTTGGCTGTTCCCGTGTCCGGTTCTTCGCATCGGCAAGCCCCTGTCTGTCGTGCCCCACCGACGGAGGGAGGGAGCAGCACTAGTGCATACATCTCGACGACTAATCGTCGCCCCTACCGGGGGCGGCCTCGGCCCTGCCGGCCGGCCGTAGCTGGATGCACGCCGCCTGCACCTCCTTCCTTTCACCGCCGCCATGGCCTACCCGACGTACGGACCTTGACTTGTTTCTTTTTTAGATGTATATTAATATCGCAAAGATACCAAATACATTTATCCAGTGCAACAGCGCAATACCCTAATGATAGAACGGACGTACACAACCAAAGAAAACTAAGAAACAAAAGTCTCACTACAACATCCTAGCTGTAGCAACAACAATACATCCATCACCAAGATAACACCTAAAATACAGACTCTTCAAAAACGACGCCTCCAAGATAGGAACAGTGCACTAGCATCGTCATCGCCCAATCGAAGATCTTACGTTTTCACCTTGAAGATAGTCTTCTCCGCTCTCAAAACAATGCCTTCAACATGGTTATTGCCAGGCATAACCAATTAAGGTAAGATCTTGAGCTTTCACCCTGAAAGGTAAGACTCAACTTCATCTGTGCTGCCGTCCCTATTTTCATATCACTGTTGCGAAGCCCGGAACATCAAGCAAGTTCCTCAACCGCGGGGAAACTTGAACCTCCCTTAGTCCTCCAATCCGGCCTTCATGATATTCTCTTCTTCTGATTTCACCATGGACCAAAATGCACTTGATGTCAACACAAAACAGAGCTTCACGCCGCTCCTTGAACCAAGCGGCCGGACTAAAAACATGGGTGTGCACGACTGAATACCAACCGATCCAGCAAACTCCAGGCAATAGAAGCATTGTTACATTCGCCGCCGGCGCCTTCCGGAACTGAACACTTCAGCCAGATCAAGAAGGGCAGGCCTCGGGAGGGTATCCAACTCCGCACAAGAGAAACCCTAGGACCGCCACCTTTATTCTGCGAAACGGATGAGCAGACCCCCTCTTCGCCATCCGCTAGCCCACGACAACGAAGGAGGAATCGGTGGACACAACATCTGAGAACCACGCGACCCAGATCTCAGATCGGGCCTGCCACGCCACGCGATCTTGGACGCCGGTACCACACCATCCACACCTCGCAAGGTCGCTGCCCCTTCCTCGCGCCGTCATCAGAAAAACTGACGACGGGTCTAGGCGGGAAATAGACCTGCAGCCACCACCACCACCCATCGCTGGAGCAGGCCATGGAGGGAGCATCCACCGCCGCACATCCACACCCCTTCGCCCCGAATGTCGTACGTGGCTACCCTGCAGCCGCCGCCCCAGCCGCCACCACGGATCACCGCCACCACTACCCCCCGAGCACCTTTGGCGCCGGGGCCCGCTGCCACCGTGGCCGGCACCGACGGCAGCAACAGAGAGGGAGAGATGCATGGGAGGGGCGGTGGCTGACGGTGCTAGGGTTTCGCCCTGGGTTTCTTTTTGGAGATGTACCTATAGAAGGTAAAATTTTAAGTACGAGATGACTACAAGTTGTTGCGAACAACAAGTCTAGCATGGACTTCACATCAGATTAGTTCGAAGTCCGCCACCAACGATAAAATAACTACAAGGCAAAAGAGCTTGTCCATAACATCTCCACGTTTGTTGCGGATATGACCACGGCAGATGCCATATGGTGCAACATTTTGTTGGTGTGAGGTAAGGAGGTGAAGCCATCTACGGGACGAGATTGCACAAGAGCACGATTTTACTCAGGTTCAGCCCTTCCGGAGAGTAAAACGCCTACGTCATGTTGTGTTTATATTGATGAGAGGGTTTACAACGGGGGTGCTCGGTGAGTCGGCTGTGGGCGGCTGCGAGCTAAGCTGTTACGATATGGCGAGATTGGACCCTTCTAGGGTTTTGCCTGGGGGTTTATATGAGCACCCCGACTAGGGTTTTACAAGGATAAACACTAAGGTTGTTGCAAGCTATAAGGCCAGATGGGTCCTAACCTACTCTCCAAGGCATTGACTTGGACCTCACTCGCCGAAGGTCATGGGCCAGTCGCCGCCGACTGACTCCTTCCTGGGCTCTACCTCTTCAACGAGTGAGCTTAGTGATAGGCCCCCAAGGTCATATCAGCTTAGTGATAGGCCCCTAAGGGCATATCCCCATTAGCGTCTCGACCGACGCTATTCACCTCCAAAGGTCAACATCTTCCACCGAGCTTCCCTTGTTGATGCACTATTCACCCTTTGTGCCTAAAAGGAGGTGGCGAGTGGAGGGTGGGGCTCGATCTGCTCCGAGGAAGGCACCGTCTTGGACCCACCCACCAGCAATGACGTATGTTGCGCCGCTAAAGATCATCTTGGACAGCATGCAGCGGACACCATATGAGCACCCGGTAGGACCCTCCAAGCCGTGTCTCCACATACGATGCTCCCAAATATAGAGGGATGGCCATCGTACCGATCCTGCTCCGAATCTAGACCTTCACTCGAAGACAGCACGTGGCGACGCCTTCAAAGAGGAGAACGACACCCACGGACACGTTGGACCGGCCAAAGCTGGGCATGACTTTCGTCCGTGACATCGCACATCTCCACGCTCCATGGATTAGGGCAGTCGACAGCACCGCAGACCTCGACCCCGTTTCACGTTCACAGGGTGAAAATAGTTAATGTCGCAGCTCTGAACTCGTACTGCGAGGGACGGTGAATGACCTGCAGATATTCATGGATGTACGTATAGCTAGCTGCGGAGTTAATTGTTCCTGCTGCTTCTAGCAGTACACCCGCCCGAGGCGAGGATGCATTTGCATGCGTATCCCCGTGCCCGTGCAGCCGTGCAGAGGATTATTTGCTGCCAGTGCCGGACGACGATGGTGGCCACGCTCACGCACGCATCGGTGGTTTGGGCGCTGGCGACGGCATGCAGGATGCAGGTCCACGAGGCAGCACCGGACAATGGCGTTTCAATGGCAAGGAGGCCGATCGCAAGAGGCCGATCGCCGTGTGGGATGCGGGCGCGTACGTCCCCCAGCTTCTTCCGCCTACAGCCTCTGCTCCGCGTCACAGGCGTCGCGTACGTCTGGTCCGTGCTCGATCGTCAAAACTTGGCCCCTTTCGCGGAGGATCTCGGCAGACTTTTCCGATCCCTGTTTTAGTCTTTTATCCTGCAGAGTTTAAACCTGTCAGCTGCACCCGCAGTTACAGTGCAAACGTACGTATGTCGCCGGCCTTATCCGTCTAAGGTACACTGCCGTCTACAGATCGATCACATAATCAAAAACCGAGCTGCCCGATCGGTCGGTTGCACATGCTTCCTCGGTGATATTCCAAGGCCCATTTTGCTCCATATATCAATCAATTGCTCCTTCACATAAGAACAAAGTGTGTTTTAGGCTTTTAGCTGCAAGTTTGTGTTTCCATACCTCAGATTAGGGCTAGTCTAATCTGTGTACCATGTCGATCTCCTTCTCAAAATTTTCCCAAGAGACACCCACTCCATATGATATGACGAATGAACAGAGATCGAGAAGACCATTTTTTTTTTGTTAAACCTCGATGCTACAAAGTCTTCCATATCGTTTTGGCTAAATGGTATCAATAGAATGTTGTTCACGTTGATTGCCCAAACCCCCCCCCCCCCCCCCCCCCCCAACAGCTTCTCATCCCATTCAATCGATTGCGGGTCAATCAGCTCGTCAACATGTTGTAGCAAAATATATTCCCTCTCAGAGTAAGAATAATTCCCCCCATAGAGCTAAGAGGCACCCGAGAGTCCTGCCATAGCCACTATTAATGTTATTCCATCTCCAACTCTCAATACATGCCCCTTCTTAAAAGTTTGTAAACTTACCATCATGCTCTGCCAAATAAAAGAGGACCCTTTCTTCAGATTGGCTTATAAAATTCTCCTATTTAGATAATATTTACTTCCCAACACTCCAGCGTGTAAGCTATCAGAAATCAATCTCCACATTTATTTTGCGAGCATGGCTTTATTAAAACGTCTCTTCTTTGATGCACAAAGTTTTCACCTGGTGAACCGATGCATCTTTTTTTTTTGTCGCGTCATCACCCCACCAACATTGCGAGATTGCATTCTTTACACCTTTGCATGTTGTCCAAGAATACATACATACATCAAATAAGTCGGAGTACCTTGAGCTTACTCCAACCCCCTTTTTTTGAACACAAAGATTTCTTCATTTAGAAGCATTTCACAAGTATTTTACACAGAGCAGCGTGAAAGGCAACACACGGAGAGTTTCCCTGATTGGACGAAGTCCTACATCTGAGCACAAGCAACGATGCACTATAGGTCTATTATGCATTTTTTGAAGCTAACCGCGCGAGATGGTGAGCTTTAACGTTGTTCCCCTGTTAATGTGAGAAACTTTGCTTCGCTGGAAAGAAGGGCTGCTTTGAGTCTGAGCTAGGAGTGGTCTGTTGTCCCATTGACCAAGAGCGGGAAAAATTGTTTGACGCGAAGATGCGGGAGCAGGGGAACTGGTGTACTGTACGTCTGCACACGTCGCCCATGCACGTAAACAGCAAGATCGAATGATCGACCGACCGAGACGCGAGGAAACCATCGGTGGCTAGCTACAAGGGTGAGAAACCAGGCGGGAAAGGGCCAACGGCGGCGACCGGATCGAGCGAGATCTCTGCTCCTCCTGCCGGTGGTATAGCAATGATGCGCGGGAAAAGACAGATCTGTAGCTGTTGTTGGTGGCGAGGAAGCAGGGGCCGCCAGCGCCTCTCCGCCGTCGTCGAGTGTCGTCGACGGACGCGGTCCCGGCCGGCTGCATGCGTGCTCCGGCCGCTCACGCGTACGTCAGTACGTGGCGTACCAGGCCGCGATCGCGGCATCGTCGATCGGCATGCACGTCGAGCCCGCCTCTGGGGAAGTTTGAAATGTCGCCGTCGTACGAGTATGAGCCGTGCCGCGCGACAATCGTGTCCCGTGCTGTTTTATTACTTTTGGTAAGCAATTACATCCAACTTCTTCATAACCAGGATGCACACAGGCGTTCAAGTGTCTGGATTCAAAGTATATAAAAACTAGGCGAAATACATATCGAAACGATGAATCATATGACGCCTAGGGTGAGGATGGCGTTGCAATCCGTAGACTATGCTGTCACCCATGTAGGGAAAAAGTATCCCTCGCCGTAGCCTCCAACCGTGTACAGACCTCCGTAAATAGGTCTCGGTTCTCCACCCGCTAAAGAGGTAACCACGAACGGAAAATACCTGTACATCTGTAGATGACCTGCAAGGCTGCAACAAAGAACAAGTTTTATCTGGGATGACCACGACGTATTGTGATTTCTGAATTTGTGGTCATGCGATGTGACCAACTGAACGACCCCGCGCGCAGCCCAGCACGAGGCGGGGAAGGATGATAAGATGCGGTCTGTAGATTTATGTAAAATGATGTTTGAATTTGTCTCTCTCCTTCTGGCTTTTCAAAAACCTTATGAACACCATCCAGCGTTCTCTATTGCAAAACTAGCCAAAGGTCGGGGCTAATACCATAAGTAGCCATCACTCTACAAATAGATTTAGGAGATGTCTAAAGTTTTTGCTCAAAACTTTAAGGCAAGTTCTCCTGTGCTTTCCGAGACTTTTTTTGCATGTTTTCAAAGCATACATACGGCCACGATTAAGGCCGCTAATCTATATAATTTGCGGAACTGATGTTACCCTAAGCTCCCGCACGAATACTCATGCGTCCAAACCCAAATCCAGTTCGGCCCGTCGGCTCGTCGGTTACCTTCGGATAGCACGATGGTAGGTTGACTCTTGAGGTCCCACCTCCCCATTCGTTCTCGTTCTTCCGTTCGTCTCAAAGGAGGGGACAGGCGCCGCCGTATTGACTCTCCGTCGCGCATCCAGAGGCTGGCGACCTCCAGAATCTGTCACGCCCAATTCTCCTCCTTCAAAACCTATGGTTTGTCCTTTATGTTTTACCAGAAATTTCGAGACATCATTAAAGAGGACTTAATAGCTATGTACAATGCTTCATTTAGTGATGATCTAGATTTATATAGACAAAATTTTGCCATGATAACTCTTATTCCAAAAGAGAATGAGGATAGATCTATGAAGAAATTCAGACCCATTTGTTTATTGAATTGTTCGTTTAAGATTTTTACAAAGGTTTAACAAATAGATTAGCTAAGATAATTGATAGACTCATTTCCTATCATCAATCTGTCTTTGTTAGAGGGAGGTTCATGAGGTACACAGAAAAGGAGATAAGGGGTGATGAGGGTATCCCTACTACACCACTACCTCCGTCATTGATAGATGAAGATGAACCTGCTGTGAAGCTCAAGTCCAATGAAGTTCGGATTGGACCAATTACAAGGGCTCGTGCGAAGCTACTAAAACAACATGTGAACTTGTTTCTAAACGATACTTTGATTGATGAGAACTTTATACTGCCTAAGTCCTATTACTTATGTATCATCAGGTATCAAGAGGAGACGAGCATCGCACGAGGAGTAGAGGAGCAGCTGGACATGAAGACAGACGTCAAGATGGACGTGAAGCTGAACATAGAGCTGGACATGAAGAAATCTCATGGACGCGTGAGGGAGGAGCGGGAGGCATGCGCGAGAGGAGAAGAAGAAGTCCAGGCCGGTCCACAGCCCGGTCAGACCGGCCGGCACGCCGGACCGTCCGGTCCCTGGCCCGGTCAACCGGGCGGCAGACCGGATTTTCCCCGGCGTTAATCAGGCTCGTACCGAGCGCCAACCGGACGAAGTTTTGCGACGTTTTCGGTTGGCGCCCGGTCGACCGGACCCCAGACCGGCCAGCCCGGTCCCTGGCCCGGTCAACCGGGCGCCAACCGGACCAATCCGAGTCTGTCTCGACCAGATCTATTTCTGGGTCGGTTTTACTTGTATCTTTCGACCAGAACTCGTCCCGGACGCCTATATAAGTGCCTTGGACGACCCCCTAGCTGCTTTAGACCACGTTTAAGATAAACCATAGTTCTTAGTTGTTTGCCCTAGCAAAACTATTGAATCCCTACACCATATTGCTTGATATTGTGTAGATCCTGAAAAAGTATTGTGTGATCTGCTGTTCCATTGGGAATTAGACGGTTGCAACTTACCGCTTCGTGGTCGGCGGCTACGTGCGCAAGTGTGTGGAGTTGCGAATATCTTGCAGGGTTGAGAGCTGTTGCATTGGCGACAGGGACCAATCGAGAGATCTCGTTGCGTCATACAAGTTATCATCCACTACATCGTCGTGTTCCTCCGCTGCCATCACCCCGTGATCATCATCACCACCGTTGCTTACTGAGAAGATCGGGCCATCCCTTATCAAGGGGTTAGTGTTGAAGCTTGATTATGAAAAAGCTTACGACAAAGTTAATCCAGAGTCTCTCTATGAAGTGTTGGAGGCTTCAAACCTATTTTTATTCGTTTTATTAAACAAATCACCCAGTGGGATCTGTACGGGTAAAAGTAAATGATATCGAGGGTGATTTCTTTTTAACAGGAAAAGAACTGAGGCAAGGGGACCCCATCGCCCCTCTCATGTTCAACTGCATTGATTCTCTAGAATGTTAGTAAAAGGGACCAAAGGAAATTTAGTTAGTGGGCTCTGCCCTAATTTCCTTCCATGGGGTGTTGTGAGCTTGCAGTATGCTGATACTTTGTTGTTCCTAAAAAATGATCCTAGAGTTGCTCTGAACTTGAGGTGGATCCTCACTTGTTTTGAACAGATTTCTGGGATGAGGATAAATTTCCATAAAAGTGAGCTTATCCCCATTAATATGGATGTTGTAGAAACCCAACCTTTCCTTGACATATTCCAATGTGTCATGGGTAAATTCCCTGTTAAGTATTTCAGAATCCCTCAATATGATAGACTTAGGAGAGAGGACCTGCAACCTCTTATAGAAAATATTCTCAAAAGAATCACTGGGTGGAGAGGGAAACTCTTATCCTCGGCTGCCAAAATAATTCTTATACAAGCTTGCTTAGCTAGTATTTCTATTTATTTGCTTTCCTTTTTCAAATTTCCAAAATGGACTTTGCATTTAATAGATACACAAATGGCTAACTTCATGTGGAATGATGAGGAGGGCACTCATAAGATTCACCTAGCTAATTGGCGCTCCATCTGTGTGAAAAAGGATTTTGGAGGTTTGGGGATTCCCAACCTACAAGGTTTAAACATTTGTTTAATTTGTTGTTGGATCAAAAGATACATCCAGAGTGAGGGAGCACTCTGGAGAAAAGTCTTAGATGCTAAATACAACACACAAAAAACCCAAATATACTGTCATGCCATGATCTCCAACCTTCCACCTTCTCGAAGGGAGTTATCTGGGCATCAAAGGCAGTTAATTTGGATATAAATGGTAAGTTGCTAATGACAAATCCATAAAGTTTTAGGAGAACATCTGGTTTGGGAATTCTCTTTAGCTACCCAACTTTGGGACTTGTATTTTGTTTCTAACCAACAAAATAAAATCATTTTTGAAATTTGGGATGACCATGATATTAGGGGTAATTTTAGAAGGACTTTCACTGAAGATATGATGATTCAGTGGCCTGAATTGGTGGAGGTGGCTAGATCCATTTCCTTCTCCAATGAAGAGGATCAACTTATCTATACAATTCCTCTTGAGTTTATTCATCTAGTTCCTTATATGCTGTGATCAATTTTAGAGGGATTACAACTTGTTAACACGCACGGGCATGGCGTCTGGCGACTGGCGACTGGTGACTCCCTAAACCCTAACACCGACGATCTCCTTCATCTCCGGTGATCAGGGCTGGGATTACTGCTCATTGGGATCAGCTCGTGATCCTACGCAAGGTATTAGGTCTGTTCACTTCTCCTCTCTCTCGCCATGTCTCCTCCGACGTGGAAATGGTGTGTCTCATACTCAGAAGTTCAAGATCTGGGTTCGGAAGTTCGTGGTAGTCAAGCAGGGGAGTTACATCTGTGGCCTGCCACGGATTGGTTAGTGTTGATGAATAGCTAGGGCACAGCCATTGTGGGAAAGTTCTTGCAGGATGGTGATACCGTGGATATAGGATCTGAGATTGAATTCTCGGCATTTCATGTTAAGGTGATTAGATGTGTTCTTTCACCCAATGAGGATCTTATTGCCTCGGATCAAGATCTCCTAGACATGATGGTCTCAGATCCTCGTCCTGCTGATCGGTGTTGGAAGGTAACCTATTCTACGCATGTTGATCTAGCTAGAGGTCGTATGAAGGCGTATGATGGGTCCTTGATGTTATCTGTCAAGGATAATTGGCTGCTTCTTAAAAATGCTAAGGGTGCCATGATTGGACGGCGAGGTCTTAAAACTGCTGATAACCCACAAGTATAGGGGATCGGAACAGTCTTCAAGGGAAGTAAAACCCAAATTTATTGATTCGACACAAGGGGAGGTAAAGAATACTTATAAGCCTTAACAACTGAGTTGTCAATTCAACTGCACCTGGAAAAGCACTAGTAACAAGGGTGATGTAAAAGTAGTAGTGATATGAGAGCAATAGTAACAGTAACACAGCAGCAGTAATAGTAACACAGTGGTAATGGCACCAGAAGATAGTTGATACTACTTCTAATGACATGTAGAACGAGTATATGATGATGACAGGTGGACCGGGGTTCCCAGCGATCTACACTAGTGGTAACTCTCCAATAACAAGTGACAAGTGTTGGGTGAACAAATTACAGTTGGGCAATTGATAGGATTGATAAAGCATTAAGAAAGAACATCAATTCATTAATCATGTAGGCATGTTTTCCAATTATAGTCGTACGTGCTCGCAATGAGAAACTTGCACAACATCTATTGTCCTACCAGCCGGTGGCAGCCGGGCCTCAAGGGAAACTACTGGATATTAAGGTACTCCTTTTAATAGAGCACCGGAGCAAAGCATTAACACTTGGTGAAAACATGTGATCCTCATATCACAGCCCTCCCCTCCGGTTGTCCCAATTTCTGTCACTTTGGGGCCTCGGGTTCCGGACAGCAATATGTGCAAACAACTTGTAGATACAATCTAGGCAATACATATAGAGCTTAAATCTAAGATCATGCCACTCGGGCCCTAGTGACAAGCATTAAGCATAACAAGATTGCAGCAACAATAACTTCACAAACTTATATAGATAGACTGATCATAATGTAACAATTCATCGGATCCCAACAAACACAACACCGATTACATCAGATGAATCTCAATCATGTAAGGCAGCTCATGAGATCATTGTATTGAAGTACATAGGATAGAGAGTACCAACTAGCTACTGCTAGAACCCGTAGTCCATGGGGGAACTACTCACGGAGCATGATGGAGGCGGTGGCGTTGATGGAGATGGCTTCCGGGGGCACTTCCCCGTCCCGGCAGGGTGCCGGAACAGAGACTTCTGTCCCCCGAATTGGAGTTTCGCGATGGTGGCGGCGCCCCTGGAGTCTTTCTGGAGTTTCGTCAATTGGTATCGCGTTTTTAGGTCGAAAGGGGTTTAATAGGCGAAGAGGCGGCGCAAGGGGGCGCCTGGGGGCTCCTCACCATAGGCTGGCGCGGGCCCAGGCCAGGCCGCGCCGCCTTATGGTGTGGTGGCCCTCTGGCCCCTCTCCGACTCTTCTTCGGTGTTCTGGAGCCTTCCGGGAAAAATAGGAGGTTTGGCGTTGATTTCGTCCAATTCCGAGAATATTGCCCGAACAGCCTTTCTGGAACCAAAAGCAGAAAAACAGAACTGGCACTGTGGCATCTTGTTAATAGTTTAGTTCCGGAAAATGCATGAAATCATCATAAAGTGCAAGCAAAACATGTAAGTATTGTCATAAAACAAGCATGGAACGACAGAAATTATGGATACCTCGGAGACGTATCAGCATCCCCAAGCTTAGTTCCTGCTCGTCCCGAGCAGGTAAACGATAAAAAGAATAATTTCTGTAGTGACATGCTACTTACATAACCTTGATCATACTATTACAAAGCATATGAAATGAATGAAGTGACTCAAGGCAATGATCTATAGTTGCTAACAAATAGATAACATATAGCAAAACTTTTCATGAAGAGTACTTTCAAGACAAGCATCAAAAGTCTTGCACGAGAGTTAACTCATAAAGCAATAAATTCAGAGTAAAGGCATCGAAGCAACACAAAGGAAGATATAAGTTTCAGCAGTTGCTTTCAACTTTCAACATGCCTATCTCATGTATAATTGTCAACACAAAGTAATATGATGAATGCAAATAAGCAAGTATGTAAGAATCAATGCACAGTTGACACAAGTGTTTGCTTCTAAGATGGAAGGAAGTAGGTAAACTGACTCAACATAAAGTAAAAGAAAGGCCCTTCGCAGAGGGAAGCAGAGATTAAATCATGTGCTAGAGCTTTTTAAGTTTTTGAAATCATATAGAGAGCATAAAAGTAAAGTTTTGAGAGGTGTTTGTTGTTGTCAATGAATGGTAGTGGGCACTCTAACCCCCTTGCTAAACAGACTTTCAAAGAGCGGCTCCCATGAAGGACGTTATCTCTACCAGCAAGGTAGATCATCCCTCTTCTCTTTTGTTTACACATGTACTTTAGTTTTATTTATGGTTGACACTCCTCCCAACCTTTGCTTACACAAGCCATGGCTAACCGAATCCTCGGGTGCCTTCCAACAATCTCATACCATGGAGGAGTGTCTATTTGCAAAATTAAGTTGCTTACTGATGAATCAGAGCAAAACATGTGAAGAGAATTATTAATGAAGTTAATTAATTGGGGGCTGGGAACCCCGCACCAGCTCTTTTTGCAAAATTATTGGATAAGCGGATGAAGCCACTAGTCCATTGGTGAAAGCTGCCCAACAAGATTGAAAGATAAAACACCACATACTTCCTCATGAGCTATAAAACATTGACACAAATAAGAGATAGTAGATTTTGAATTGTTTAAAGGTAGCACATGAAGTATTTACTTGGAATGGCAGGAAATACCATGTAGTAGGTAGGTATGGTGGACACAAATGGCATAGTGGTTGGCTCAAGGATTTTGGATGCATGAGAAGTATTCCCTCTCGATACAAGGCTTAGGCTAGCAAGGCTATTTGAAGCAAACACAAGTATAAACCGGTACAGCAAAACTTACATAAGAACATATTGCAAGCATTATAATACTCTACACTGTCTTCCTTGTTACTGAAACACTTTTACCAGAAAATATCTAGACCTTAAAAGAGACCAATCATGCAAACCAATTTCAACAAACTCTACGGTAGTTCTCCACTAATAGGTTTAAACTACATGAAAAAAAACTTAATCATGATCTACTTGAGAGCTCAAAACAATTGCCAAGTGTCAAATTATCTAAGACATTATGAGGCATTTTCTGTTTCCAACCAAATAAAAATAATTATTGTAGCTTCCAACTTTTATCATTGAATATTAAAAGTAAAACGAAAAACAAGTGTTCATATGAAAAAGCGGAGCGTGTATCTCTCCCACACAAGGATTGCTAGGATCCGAATTTATTCAAACATAAACAAACGAAAATAAAAGCACACAGACGCTCCAAGTAAAGCACATATGATGTGACCGAATAAAAATATAGTTTCAATAGAAGAAACCTGATAAGTTGATGAAGAAGGGGATGGAGAAGGGGATGCCTTGGGCATCCCCAAGCTTAGACGCTTGAGTCTTCTTGAAATATGCAGGGATGAACCACGGGGGCATCCCCAAGCTTAGACTTTTCACTCTTCTTGATCATATATCATCCTCCTCTCTTGACCCTTGAAAACTTCCTTCACACCAAACTTCTCATAAACTTCATTAGACGGGTTAGTACATAATCAAAAACTCACATGTTCAGAGGTGACACAATCATTCTTAACACTTCTGGACATTGCTCAAAGCTACTGGAAGGTAATGGAACAAAGAAATCCACCCAACACAGCGAAAGAAGCAATGCGAAATAAAAGGCAGAATCTGTCAAAACAGAACAGTCCGTAAAGATGAATTTTTAATAAATACTTCCATTGCTCAAATCAGAAAACTCAAAACTAATGCAAGTTGCGTACATATCTGAGGAACACGCACGTAAATTGGCATATTTTTCTGAGTTACCTACAGAGAAAACAGCCCAGATTCGTGACAGATAGAAATCTGTTTCTGCGCAGAAATCCAAATCTAGTATCAACCTTCGATTAGAGGCTTCACTTGGCACAACATTGCAATAAAATAAAGATAAGGAGAGGTTTCTACAGTAGTAACAACTTCCAAAACACAACAAAACAGTAGCAAAATAAACACATGGGCTATCTCCCAAGAAGTTCTTTCTTTATAGCCATTAAGATGGGCTCAGCAGTTTTAATGATGCTCACATAGGAATGAGAGTTGAAGCAAAAGAGAGTATCAAGAAGCAAATTCAAAACACATTTAAGCCTAACATGCTTCCTATGCAAAGGAATCTTGTAAATAAACAAGTTCATGAAAAGCAAAGTAACAAGCATAGGAAGATAAAACAAGTGTAACTTCAAAATTTTAAGCATATAGAGAGGGGTTCTAGTACCATGCAAATTTCTACAACCATATTTTCCTCTCTCATAATAATTTTCAGTAGATTCATGAACAAACTCAACAATATAACTATCACATGCAGCATACTTTTCATGATTTCTAAACTCATAATTTTTATCAAGCTCAAAAATAGTAGGATCAAAACTTTCAAATCCACTTTTATCAATAATATAACATGATGATTGATCAATCTCAAGAGATATGGGACTCATAGATAATGTCATGAACTCTCCAATCCCATTTTCATTAGTAGTACAATTAATATTATCAAGTAACATAGGACCATCATTGATGGCGTGTAACTCACACGTTCGTTGGGAACCCCAAGAGGAAGGTATGATGCGCACAGCAGCAAGTTTTCCCTCAGAAAGAAACCAAGGTTTATCGAACCAGGAGGAGCCAAGAAGCACGTTGAAGGTTGATGGCGGCGGGATGTAGTGCGGCGCAACACCAGAGATTCCGGCGCCAACGTGGAACCTGCACAACATAACCAAAGTACTTTGCCCCAACGAAACAGTGAGGTTGTCAATCTCACCGGCTTGCTGTAACAAAGGATTAACCGTATTGTGTGGAAGATGATTGTTTGCAGAAAACAGTAAAACAAGTATTGCAGTAGATTGTATTTCAGTAAAGAGAATTGGACCGGGGTCCACAGTTCACTAGAGGTGTCACTCCCATAAGATAAACAGCATGTTGGGTGAACAAATTACAGTTGGGCAATTGACAAATAAAGAGGGCATGACCATGCACATACATATTACAATGAGTATAGTGAGATTTAATTGGGCATTACGACAAAGTACATAGACCGCCATCCAACTGCATCTATGCCTAAAAAGTCCACCTTCAGGTTATCATCCGAACCCCCTCCAGTATTAAGTTGCTAACAACAGACAATTGCATTAAGTATTGCGCGTAATGTAACTAGTAACTACATCCTTGAACATAGCACTAATGTTTTATCCCTAGTGGCAACAGCACATCCACAACCTTAGAACTTTCTCACATGTCCCAGAGATATCAATGGAGGCATGAACCCACTATCGAGCATAAATACTCCCTCTTGGAGTTACAAGCATCTACTTGGCCAGAGCATCTACTAGTAACGGAGAGCATGCAAGATCATAAACAACACATAGACATAACTTTGATAATCAACATAACAAGTATTCTCTATTCATCGGATCCCAACAAACGCAACATATAGAATTACAGATAGATGATCTTGATCATGTTAGGCAGCTCACAAGATCCGACAATGATAGCACAATGGGGAGAAGACAACCATCTAGCTACTGCTATGGACCCATAGTCCAGGGGTAGACTACTCACTCATCACTCCGGAGGCGACCATGGCGGCGTAGAGTCCTCCGGGAGATGAATCCCCTCTCCGGCAGGGTGCCGGAGGAGATCTCCAGAATCCCCCGAGATGGGATTGGCGGCGGCGGCGTCTCAGTAAGGTTTTCCGTATCGTGGCTCTCGGTACTGGGGGTTTCGCGACGGAGGCTATTTGTAGGCGGAAGGGCAGGTCAGGGGGCCAAACCAGGGGCCCACACTATAGGTCGGCGCGGCCAAGACCTGGGCCGCGCCGCCCTATAGTCTGGCCACCTCGTGGCCCCACTTCGTCTCCTCTTCGGTCTTCTGGAAGCTTCGTGGCAAAATAGGACCCTGGGCGTTGATTTCGTCCAATTCCGAGAATATTTCGTTACTAGGATTTCTGAAACCAAAAACAGCAAAAAACAGCAACTGGCACTTCGGCATCTTGTTAATAGGTTAGTTCCAGAAAATGCACGAATATGACATAAAGTGTGCATAAAACATGTAGATAACATCAATAATGTGGCATGGAACATAAGAAATTATCGATACGTCGAGACGTATCAGCATCCCCAAGCTTAGTTACGCTCGTCCCGAAGCGAGTAAAACGATAACACGAGATAATTTACGGAGTGACATGCCATCATAACCTTGATCATACTATTTGTAAAGCATATGTAGTGAATGCAGCGATCAAAACAATGTATATGACATGAGTAAACAAGTGAATCATATAGCAAAGACTTTTCATGAATAGCACTTCAAGACAAGCATCAATAAGTCTTGCATAAGAGTTAACTCATAAAGCAATAAATCAAAGTAAAGGTATTGAAGCAACACAAAGGAAGATTAAGTTTCAGCGGTTGCTTTCAACTTGTAACATGTATATCTTATGGATATTGTCAACATAGAGTAATATAATAAGTGCAATATGCAAGTATGTAGGAATCAATGCACAGTTCACACAAGTGTTTGCTTCTTGAGGTGGAGAGAAATAGGTGAACTGACTCAACATTGAAAGTAAAAGAATGGTCCTTCAAAGAGGAAAGCATCGATTGCTATATTTGTGCTAGAGCTTTGATTTTGAAAACATGAAACAATTTTGTCAACGGTAGTAATAAAGCATATGTATCATGTAAATTATATCTTACAAGTTGCAAGCCTCATGCATAGTGTACTAATAGTGCCCGCACCTTGTCCTAATTAGCTTGGACTACCGGATCATCACAATACACATGTTTTAACCAAGTGCCACAATGGGGTACCTCCATGCCGCCTGTACAAAGGTCTAAGGAGAAAGCTCGCATTTTGGATTTCTCGCTTTTGATTATTCTCAACTTAGACATCCATACCGGGACAACATGGACAACAGATAATGGACTCCTCTTTTATGCATAAGCATGTAACAACAATTAATAATTTTCTCATATGAGATTGAGGATATATGTCCAAAACTGAAACTTCCACCATGGATCATGGCTTTAGTTAGCGGCCCAATGTTCTTCTCTAACAATATGCATGCTTAACCATAAGGTGGTAGATCGCTCTTACTTCAGACAAGACGAACATGCATAGCAACTCACATGATATTCAACAAAGAATAGTTGATGGCGTCCCCAGTGAACATGGTTATCGCACAACAAGCAACTTAATAAGAGATAAAGTGCATAAGTACATATTCAATACCACAATAGTTTTTAAGCTATTTGTCCCATGAGCAATATATTGCAAAGGTGAATGATGGAATTTTAAAGGTAGCACTCAAGCAATTTACTTTGGAATGGCGGAGAAATACCATGTAGTAGGTAGGTATGGTGGACACAAATGGCATAGTAGTTGGCTCAAGTATTTTGGATGCATGAGAAGTATTCCCTCTCGATACAAGGTTTAGGCTAGCAAGGCTTATTTGAAACAAACACAAGGATGAACCGGTGCAGCAAAACTCACATAAAAGACATATTGAAAACATTATAAGACTCTACACCGTCTTCCTTGTTGTTCAAACTCAATACTAGAAATTATCTAGACCTTAGAGAAACCAAATATGCAAACCAAATTTTAGCATGCTCTATGTATTTCTTCATTAATGGGTGCAAAGCATATGATGCAAGAGCTTAATCATGAGCACAACAATTGCCAAGTATCACATTACCCAAGACATTAATAGCAATTACTACATGTATCATTTTCCAATTCCAACCATATAACAATTTAACGAAGAAGAAACTTCGCCATGAATACTATGAGTAAAGCCTAAGGACATACTTGTCCATATGCAACAGCGGAGCGTGTCTCTCTCCCACACAATGAATGCTAGGATCCATTTATTCAAACAAAACAAAAAACAAAAACAAACCGACGCTCCAAGCAAAGCACATAAGATGTGACGGAATAAAAATATAGTTTCAGGGGAGGAACCTGATAATGTTGTCGATGAAGAAGGGGATGCCTTGGGCATCCCCAAGCTTAGACGCTTGAGTCTTCTTGATATATGCAGGGGTGAACCACCGGGGCATCCCCAAGCTTAGAGCTTTCACTCTCCTTGATCATGTTGCATCATACTCCTCTCTTGATCCTTGAAAACTTCCTCCACACCAAACTCGAAACAACTCATTAGAGGGTTAGCGACAATAAAAATTAACATGTTCAGAGGTGACACAATCATTCTTAACACTTCTGGACATTGCATAAAGCTACTGGACATTAATGGATCAAATAAATTCATCCAACATAGCAAAAGAGGCAATGCGAAATAAAAGGCAGAATCTGTCAAAACAGAACAGTTCGTATTGACGAATTTTATCGAGGCACCAGACTTGCTCAAATGAAAATTCTCAAATTGAATGAAAGTTGCGTACATATCTGAGGATCACTCACGTAAATTGGCTTAATTTTCTGAGTTACCTACAGAGAATTTAGCCCAGATTCGTGACAGCAAAGAAATCTGAAACTGCGCAGTAATCCAAATCTAGTATGAACTTTTCTATCAACGACTTTACTTGGCACAACAAAACACAAAACTAAGATAAGGAGAGGTTGCTACAGTAGTAAACAACTTCCAAGACATAAAATAAAAACAAAGTACTGTAGGTAAAAACATGGGTTGTCTCCCATAAGCGCTTTTCTTTAACGCCTTTCAGCTAGGCGCAGAAAGTGTAAATCAAGTATTATCAAGAGACGAAGTGTCAACATCATAATTTGTTCTCATAATAGAATCAAAAGGTAACTTCATTCTCTTTCTATGGAAGTGTTCCATACCTTTCTTGAGAGGAAATTGATATTTTATATTACCTTCCTTCATATCAATGATAGCACCAACAGTTCGAAGAAAAGGTCTTCCCAATATAATGGGACAAGATGCATTGCATTCAATATCCAAGACAACAAAATCAACGGGGACAAGGTTATTGTTAACGGTAATGCGAACATTATCAACTTTCCCCAAAGGTTTCTTTGTAGAATGATCAGCAAGATTAACATCTAAATAACAATTTTTCAATGGTGGCAAGTCAAGCATATCATAGACTTTCTTAGGCATAACAGAAATACTTGCACCAAGATCACATAAAGCATTACAATCAAAATCATTGACCCTCATTTTAATGATGGGTTCCCAACCATCCTCTAGCTTTCTAGGAATAGAAGTTTCAAGTTTTAGTTTCTCTTCTCGAGCTTTTATGAGAGCATTTGTAATATGTTGTGTGAAAGCCAAATTTATAGCACTAGCATTAGGACTTTTAGCAAGTTTTTGTAAGAACTTTATAACTTCAGAGATGTGGAAATCATCAAAATTCAAACCATTATAATCTAAAGTAATGGGATCATCATCCCCAATGTTGGAAAAAATTTCAGCAGCTTTATCACAGGCAGTTTTAGCAGTTTTAGCAATTTCAGGCAGTTTCTCGCGCTTTGCATTAGAAGTGGAAACATTGCTAACACCAATTCTTTTATTATTATTAGTAGGAGGTGCAGCAACATGTGTAGCATTAGCATTACTAGTGGTGGTAATAGTCCAAACTTTAGCTACATTCTTCTCTTTAGCTAGTTTTTCATTTTCTTCTCTATCCCACCTAGCACGCAATTCAGCCATTAATCTTATATTCTCATTAATTCTAACTTGGATGGCATTTGCTGTAGTAACAATTTTATTATGATAATTCTCATTAGGCATAACTTTCGATTTCAAAAGATCAACATCAGCAGCAAGACTATCGACTTTAGAAGCAAGTATATCAATTTTCCCAAGCTTTTCTTCAACAGATTTGTTAAAAGCAGTTTGTGTACTAATAAATTCTTTAAGCATGGCTTCAAGTCCAGGGGGTGAACTCCTATTATTGTTGTAAGAATTCCCATAAGAATTACCATAGCCGTTGCCATTATTATAAGGATATGGCCTATAGTTGTTACTAGAATTATTCCGGTAAGCATTGTTGTTGAAATTATTATTTTTAATGAAGTTTACATCAACATGTTCTTCTTGTGCAACCAATGAAGCTAACGGAACATTATTAGGATCAATATTAGTCCTATCATTCACAAGCATAGACATAATAGCATCAATCTTATCACTCAAGGAAGAGGTTTCTTCGATAGAATTTACCTTCTTACCTTGTGGAGCTCTTTCCGTGTGCCATTCAGAGTAGTTGATCATCATATTATCAAGAAGCTTTGTTGCTTCACCAAGAGTGATGGACATAAAGGTACCTCCAGCAGCTGAATCCAATAGGTTCCGCGAAGAAAAATTCAGTCCTGCATAAAAGGTTTGGATGATCATCCAAGTAGTCAGTCCATGGGTTGGGCAATTTTTAACCAGAGATTTCATTCTTTCCCATGCTTGTGCAACATGTTCAGTATCCAATTGTTTAAAATTCATTATGCTACTCCTCAAAGATATAATTTTAGCAGGGGGATAATATCTACCAATAAAAGCATCCTTGCATTTAGTCCATGAATCAATACTATTCTTAGGCAGAGATAGCAACCAATCTTTAGCTCTTCCTCTTAATGAGAAAGGGAACAATTTTAATTTTATAATGTCACCATCTACATCTTTATATTTTTGCATTTCACATAGTTCAACAAAATTATTAAGATGTGCAGCAGCATCATCAGAACTAACACCAGAAAATTGCTCTCGCATAACAAGATTTAGTAAAGCAGGTTTAATTTCAAAGAATTCTGCTGTAGTAGCAGGTGGAGCAATAGGTGTGCATAAGAAATCATTATTATTTGTGGTTGTGAAGTCACACAACTTAGTATTTTCAGGGTTGGCCATTTTAGCAACAGTAAATAAAGCAAACTAGATAAAGTAAATGCAAGTAACTAATTTTTTTTTGTGTTTTTGATATAGCAAACAAGATAGTAAATAAAGTAAAACTAGCAACTAATTTTTTTTGTATTTTGGTTTAGTGCAGCAAACAAAGTAGTAAATAAAATAAAGCAAGACAAAAACAAAGTAAAGAGATTGGGAAGTGGAGACTCCCCTTGCAGCGTGTCTTGATCTCCCCGGCAACGGCGCCAGAAAAAGAGCTTGATGGCGTGTAACTCACACGTTCGTTGGGAACCCCAAGAGGAAGGTATGATGCGCACAGCAGCAAGTTTTCCCTCAGAAAGAAACCAAGGTTTATCGAACCAGGAGGAGCCAAGAAGCACGTTGAAGGTTGATGGCGGCGGGATGTAGTGCGGCGCAACACCAGAGATTCCGGCGCCAACGTGGAACCTGCACAACATAACCAAAGTACTTTGCCCCAACGAAACAGTGAGGTTGTCAATCTCACCGGCTTGCTGTAACAAAGGATTAACCGTATTGTGTGGAAGATGATTGTTTGCAGAAAACAGTAAAACAAGTATTGCAGTAGATTGTATTTCAGTAAAGAGAATTGGACCGGGGTCCACAGTTCACTAGAGGTGTCACTCCCATAAGATAAACAGCATGTTGGGTGAACAAATTACAGTTGGGCAATTGACAAATAAAGAGGGCATGACCATGCACATACATATTACGATGAGTATAGTGAGATTTAATTGGGCATTACGACAAAGTACATAGACCGCCATCCAACTACATCTATGCCTAAAAAGTCCACCTTCAGGTTATCATCCGAACCCCCTCCAGTATTAAGTTGCTAACAACAGACAATTGCATTAAGTATTGCGCGTAATGTAACTAGTAACTACATCCTTGAACATAGCACTAATGTTTTATCCCTAGTGGCAACAGCACATCCACAACCTTAGAACTTTCTGTCACTGTCCCAGATATCAATGGAGGCATGAACCCACTATCGAGCATAAATACTCCCTCTTGGAGTTACAAGCATCTACTTGGCCAGAGCATCTACTAGTAACGGAGAGCATGCAAGATCATAAACAACACATAGACATAACTTTGATAATCAACATAACAAGTATTCTCTATTCATCGGATCCCAACAAACGCAACATATAGAATTACAGATAGATGATCTTGATCATGTTAGGCAGCTCACAAGATCCGACAATGATAGCACAATGGGGAGAAGACAACCATCTAGCTACTGCTATGGACCCATAGTCCAGGGGTAGACTACTCACTCATCACTCCGGAGGCGACCATGGCGGCGTAGAGTCCTCCGGGAGATGAATCCCCTCTCCGGCAGGGTGCCGGAGGAGATCTCCAGAATCCCCCGAGATGGGATTGGCGGCGGCGGCGTCTCAGTAAGGTTTTCCGTATCGTGGCTCTCGGTACTGGGGGTTTCGCGACGGAGGCTATTTGTAGGCGGAAGGGCAGGTCAGGGGGCCAAACGAGGGGCCCACACTATAGGTCAGCGCGGCCAAGACCTGGGCCGCGCCGCCCTATAGTCTGGCCACCTCGTGGCCCCACTTCAGCTCCTCTTCGGTCTTCTGGAAGCTTCGTGGCAAAATAGGACCCTGGGCGTTGATTTCGTCCAATTCCGAGAATATTTCGTTACTAGGATTTCTGAAACCAAAAACAGCAGAAAACAGCAACTGGCACTTCGGCATCTTGTTAATAGGTTAGTTCCAGAAAATGCACGAATATGACATAAAGTGTGCATAAAACATGTAGATAACATCAATAATGTGGCATGGAACATAAGAAATTATCGATACGTCGGAGACGTATCAATTATCTAGAGCTTTATCATAAACATTTGCCAAGCAAAATTCTTTAGTACCATGCATTTCGACATCAGGCACAAACAAAGCATTATCATAAGATTTATCAAAGTAGCATGGATTATCATATATAACAGTAGCATAATTATTCTCACAAGTTTTACTTATAGGAAATATTTCAAGAGAATCCACAGGAACATAATATTCAACCTCTTTCGGTAAGCATGGAGGACAATCAAATAGTGTAGGAGATAAAGAGTTACTCTCATTAGAAGGTTGGCATGGGTAGCTAATCCATTCTTCCTCCTTTTGTTCGTCGCTCTCCTCTTCTTTTTCATCCAATGAGCTTTTAGGTTCATCAATTTCCTCCTCTTTTTCATCCAATGAGCTTTCAGGTTCATCAATTTCTTCTTCCACAGGTTCCTGCAAATTGTGAGTGCATTCTTGTGCATTAATGAGTCTCTCTTTATAATCAATGATATAAGGATTATCACTGTAACTTTCATTGAAAAAATTAAGGATAGAAGAGACATAATCTTTAAGGTCCTTACAAACAACACAAGTTTCATAATTCTCAACCATGAAGGATTCTATCTCAGAGGCTCCCATAAATACGACAAATTGTTCTACCTCTTCGAACCCATAATGAATATAGCAATTCCGATTATAGCTCTTAATAAAAAATTCCTCACTAAAGCCACATTGAAATTTAAGATGTTCAGTATCCTGTTGAGAGCAACAGTTTATATCATGGCGTTTAAGCAAGATTTTAGCCATTGTATTCAATTTTTCTATCACAGCACTCATTACTTTACCAGTTCTTGATTCTCTATAATTATTATAACATTCTATAAGCTCCAAGTAGGTTGTTGGTTCTCCCATAACAGCAGTTTTTTAATTTTTAGATTTTTCATATTTTTATGGATTTTTTGATATATGAGAAAAGTAAAACAAGACAAAAAGAAACTAAACAAAAGTAAACTAAGCAAAATAATACTAGACAGTAATAAACTAAGCACAAATAAACTAGACAAAAGAAAACTAAGCAAAACAAAATAAAAGCGGAGAGAGAGGTAGAGTGTACTCCCCAGGTGAACTTATGAGTAGAGCTATGCCTCCCCGGCAACGGCGCCAGAAAATAGTCTTGATAACCCATAAGTATAGGGGATCGCAACAGTCTTCAAGGGAAGTAAACCCCAAATTTATTGATTCGACACAAGGGGAGGTAAAGAATACTTATAAGCCTTAACAACTGAGTTGTCAATTCAGATGCACCTGGAAAAGCACTAGTAACAAGGGTGATGTAAAAGTAGCAGTGATATGAGAGCAATAGTAACAGTAACACAGCAGCAGTAATAGTAACACAGTGGTAATGGCACCAGAAGATAGTTGATACTACTTCTAATGACATGTAGAACGAGTATATGATGATGACAGGTGGACCGGGGTTCCCAGCGATCTACACTAGTGGTAACTCTCCAATAACAAGTGACAAGTGTTGGGTGAACAAATTACAGTTGGGCAATTGATAGGATTGATAAAGCATTAAGAAAGAACATCAATTCATTAATCATGTAGGCATGTTTTCCAATTATAGTCGTACGTGCTCGCAATGAGAAACTTGCACAACATCTATTGTCCTACCAGCCGGTGGCAGCCGGGCCTCAAGGGAAACTACTGGATATTAAGGTACTCCTTTTAATAGAGCACCGGAGCAAAGCATTAACACTCCGTGAAAACATGTGTCCCTCACATCACCGCCATCCCCTCCGGTTGTCCCGATTTCTGTCACTTCGGGGCCTTTTGTTCCGGACAGTGACATGTGCATACAACTTGTAGATACAATCTAAGCAATAAGTATAGAGCTCAAATCTAAGATCATGCCACTCGGGCCCTAGTGACAAGCATTAAACATAACAAGATTGCAGCAACAATAACTTCACAAACTTTATAGATAGACTAATCATAATGTATCATCCATCGGATCCCAACAAACACAACACCGATTACATCAGATGAATCTCAATCATGTAAGGCAGCTCATGAGATCATTGTATTGAAGTACATAGGATAGAGAGTACCAACTAGCTACTGCTAGAACCCGTAGTCCATGGGGGAACTACTCACGGAGCATGATGGAGGCGGTGGCGTTGATGGAGATGGCTTCCGGGGGCACTTCCCCATCCCGGCAGGGTGCCGGAACAGAGACTTCTGTCCCCCGAATTGGAGTTTCGCGATGGTGGCGGCGCCCCTGGAGTCTTTTTGGAGTTTCGTCAATTGGTATCGCGTTTTTAGGTCGAAAGGGGTTAAATAGGCGAAGAGGCGGCGCAAGGGGGCGCCTGGGGGCTCCTCACCATAGGCTGGCGCGGGCCCAGGCCAGGCCGCGCCGCCTTATGGTGTGGTGGCCCTCTGGCCCCTCTCCGACTCTTCTTCGGTGTTCTGGAGCCTTCCGGGAAAAATAGGAGGTTTGGCGTTGATTTCGTCCAATTCCGAGAATATTGCCCGAACAGCCTTTCTGGAACCAAAAACAGCAGAAAACAAGAACTGACACTGTGGCATCTTGTTAATAGGTTAGTTCCGGAAAATGCATGAAATCATCATAAAGTGCAAGCAAAACATGTAAGTATTGTCATAAAACAAGCATGGAACGACAGAAATTATGGATACGTCGGAGACGTATCAACTGCAGATGCCCTAAGTCTTGGTGCTAAAATATCTTTTCCTAATCATGTCATTCGTCTGGGTAGCCCTCTGTTGCCTCCGGCCATTCCTGTAGATTCCCCGGATGTGTGCTCTCAGGTGACTGAGGTACGGGTTAGCACAGTTACTGAGGAACCTCCTAGGTCTGATTTGCAGTCCTCGAAGGACTCGATACCGTTTGCAGAATCTGTGCATGCTGCTTTATTTCGTGGGCTTAGTTTTTCTAATGGCATCAACTTTGCAAAAGATGTAAAATCAAGTTTAATTCTGAAGTGCATCCTTCCTCCCATACTGGCCATTTCATGATGGTAGTAGCTTTTGGTAGAGCGAATTTTCAAATGGAGGAGGATCTTGTTAGTATTGCTCTTGAAGCAGCTATTGGTGGTTCTTGTGGTAATCTCAAGGTTTCTCTCATCAAGGATAGGGTCTTTTCATTCTGTGTGGCTAATAAGAATGTTGGTTTTCATATCCTAAAGCTAAGAAGGTTCATGTGCCAGCAGTTTAAATGTTATTTTTTTCTCTGGGGTAGAGGAGGCCCTAATTGGCAGTTGGAATTCTCTAATTGGAAGAAGCAGTGTGATGATGACTGGACCCTTGTTAGCCCCTCAAAGTGAATTATGCAGAAGGGCTTGGAAGCTTTGCAGAAAAAGGCACATCATTCTATTTTATCCAAGGGGCAAAATGTTAAAAAGAAATTGCAGTTTGCTGATTCTATTGCTTATATGGCCTGTTCAGGTTATAAACCTCCAAACTCTTTTGGTACTTCTTTTGAGAAAGGAGAATGCTCTACTTCTGTATCTTTAGGAAATGACACTGAAAAGAATTCGCAGCCTTGTGTTGGCTCTCTGGAAGAAGGGCAGAAAGATTTTGAGAATATGATTGATGATATGGTTTTTAAAGTTTGGAAATGTGGAAGATGTCTTAGTTTGAAGCATGAGTCCAAGGACTGTACTTCTGATATTCGATGCAGGGCTTGTTTTAATTATGGCCATATTAGGAAAAACTGTCTTAATCGGAATATACACAAAGTTTGGGTTCCTAAGACACGTCGGCGGCTCGGACAGTTATTAATGAACCGAGAGAATCTGTGTCCAACGCCGGTTCGGTTCCCACGGCACCTGCCTCATTTAATCTCTCTGGTCTGTCGTCAAGTAAAGGTTCTCTGTCTTCGTCTCGATAAACCCACCCATCGGCTGCAGCTCCACCTCCGTTAGCACCAGCTGCGTCGGCGATGGCGGTGTTTGAGGTTGATCCAGCGCCATGGCTCCCATAGGGGCATCAGATCATTGATGGGGGCCCGACGCGCCTGCCCAGGACCTACTACAACGCCTCTCAGGAGCCACCGCCCCAACATCGTTCTTTCTGTGTTGCCATGGTTGATCCGCCGCCGCCACCTCATGCAGCTGCTCACTGGAGGCATCAGGTGAATGATTTCCTTGTCGGTCCCTTGCAGCGTAATGTGCTTTCTGTGCAACCTAGTTTGTTTGGGGTAGGTCTGTTTGAGATGAGCAGCCCAAACTCTACTAGTGCTCTGGTTCAACATGGCCAGTTTCAGTTACATAATCATTCCCTTCGCTTCCTGCATGTTGATGAGACTCAGAATCACCGAGCTATTTTGGGTTGCCGAAGGGGCTGGTTGATGTTTTTGGGGGACAATCCAGACTATCACAATGACTTGGATATTGCAAATGTTGTAGCCACATTTGGACAATTTCACTATTGGAATAGCAATGATCCTGTAAAGGATAGAGTTCTTGTGTATGCTACTTTCACTTCTCCTCAGATTGTTCCTAGAGATGTGGTGTTTGGTAAATATGCTTCTGTGGGTGGTATAAAGGAAACCTGGACAGCTCCTGTGTACATTCTTACTGCAGACTTTGCTGATGCTCTGCCAGCAGATGAAGATCCAATGCCTCCTGATGGCAATCCTCACCCTCTTCCTGGGAATTTGATGCCAAATGTGAATTTGTTTGTCAACCCTCAATATCCAGAAGTGGGTTGGGATGCAGTGCAAGAGCCTTTTGGTAATAATGGGAATCCATTGGATAATGAGGCTGGCCAGCACAACCATCCTTTGTGGGATTTGCAGGATGATGATCAGGGGCAGCAGGAGGAGTTGCCTATATCCATGGTTCTGAATATTTCTGGTGGCTCTGATTCTTCGGTTAATATGATATTGGATGAGGTTGCACCACTTCAGCAGAATTTGCAAGTGTTTGCTATGGTAGAGATGTTTATTGGCCCCTCTCCTTCTCCCGAGATGATGAGGCATAGGTGGTTGGCTGCTATGTTACCTACAGCTGCCCCTGTTGTACAGTTTAACAAGCTAGGTTCCTCTCCCTTTATCTTTCTGAAGCATAATGCAGTACTGCTAGGGAAAGATGGGTACCAAGATTCCTATGGGGAGATTAAGGGATGCAGGATATTTCAGGAGGAAGATCAGTTGGCTCTTCAAACACCTAAGAAGAAGAGGCAGAGGAAGAAACTGCTCCCCCTTGTGGAGAACTCCGAGAGGAGGTTCACTAGGAGTTGTCTCAACAAGGAGGGTTACAGACCCAAGCCTGTTTTCGACATTCAGCCAAAGATCAAGAAGAAGTCAAGGGCTAAGCTTTTGTTAGTCACAGCTGAAGGGATTGATGAAGAGGAGCAGCACAATCTACATCATGAGGACACGAGGGAGGAAGAGACTGATGAGGCACCTTCAGATATTCCTGTTACTCCTTTACCTGTGCTTCAGTCTGTGGGGATTGCATTGGGGATTGCACCAGAAAAACTTACAAGGGAGCAGCTTGAGGCTGAACCTGTGAAGGGGACCTCCAAGCCAGCAGATCATGTGTAGTTTCAGGGGCAAAGTGTGTGTTGGGGTTTTTGTGAAAGCTTTTGTGGGGCTTGTTCTTATGTGTGGGGTGTGTGCTCTGTTGCATCCTAATGAAGAGGTTTATTGTATGAGAACCTTAGCTCCTGTCTTTATTGATCATGGTGTTCAACTCAGCTGGCTTATTTTATTCTCCATGATGTATATTTTGTGCCACAGTTATGAGCTGGTGTTACATGTCAGCTTGGTTTTATCATGCCTTGTTTATGATTATTATGAGTAAGATCTATATGAGGAAGTGGCGTGTGTTGTGTTGGAATGTGCGTGGGCTAAATGCTGATAATAGGCAAAGGGAAGTAAGAGCCAAGATTGAGGAAAGTGAGTGTGATGTCATTTGCCTTCAAGAAACTAAATGTGAAGTGTTTGATTGGAGATTAATTAGAAAATTATGTCCCAAAAAATTTGATTCTTTTGCTTATGCTCCCTCTGTGGGTGCCTCTGGCGGTATAATTGTGATTTGGAATTCTGCTATATTCCAAGGGGTGTTGACACAGTCAGAGAAGTTTGGGATGGTAATCAAATTTACTTCTGTCCATAATAATGTTTTTTGGTATCTTGGGTGTGTGTATGGTCCTTGTCATGGAGTGGAGAGGGATAATTTTGTGTCTTGGTTATATAACTTACAAATTGCCCCAGAAGAAAATTGGCTTATAGTGGGTGATTTTAATTTCATCAGAGCACAGGATAATAGAAATAAACCTGGTGGGGATGTCAATGATATGTTTTTGTTCAATGAGATTATTGGACACCTGGGTTTACTGGAGTTACCTATCAAAGGAAGAGCATACACTTGGTCCAACATGCAGAGAGACCCTTTACTGGAGCAGCTGGATTGGTTTTTTACCAGTGCTCATTGGATTTCAGACTATCCAAATTCAATTGTTCTTCCTCTTGCTAAGACTGGATCAGATCATGTGCCATGTGTAATTAATATTGATACAACTATTCCAAAGGCTAAAATTTTCAGATTTGATAATTATTGGTGGATCTTCCAGGGTTTAAAGATTGTGTTGATAAATCTTGGAGTCAGAATTCTCATAAGAAGTATAGTTATGCAGTGTTAGCAGACAAATTGAAGAAATTAAGATATGAATTGAGGAAATGGCATACAAGTCTGTCTAAGCTTAAGGAGACAATGAAGAGATGTAATGATGTCATACTTATTCTAGATACCTTGGAGGAAAAAAGGCCATTATACAATGTGGAGTTTAATTTTAGGAGTATAGTGAAGTTGCATCTTGATGAATTGTTGTTAGTGGAATGTAATTATTGGAGGAAGAGGTGCACCATTAGATGGATTAAGCAAGGAGAGGATAATACTAAATTTTTTCATGCAATGGCAACTGAAAGATATAGAAGAAACTCTATTGCTTTATTGCATGATGCTGAAGGTAATGAGGTGAATGACCATCAGTTGATGGCCAGTATGCTTCTCAAGGAATATAAAGGAAGATTGGGACAGTCTGAGCCAATTAATATGCAGTTTGATTTGAGTGTGCTGCTACATAAAGTTGATGGATTGGATTCATTGACAAGGCCTTTTGAGAAACAGGAAAGGATGATGTCATTAAGTATATGCCAGCTGATCGAGCTCCTGGCCCTGATGGTTTCAATGGTTTGTTTTTGAAGAAATGCTGGTCAATAATTAAAGCTGATTTTTATAAACTAGCAGCTGATTTTCATAGTGAAACTGTTCAGTTGAAGAACATTAATGGTTCCTATATTACTTTGGTGCCAAAGAAGCAAGTACCTCTGCATGTGAATGATTTTAGACCCATTTCACTGACAAATGTTTGTGTCAAATTTCTTACCAAGCTAGCTGCCAACAGATTGCAAGATGTTATCTTGTCTTGCATCCATAAGAACCAGTATGGGTTTCTTAGAGGTAGATCCATTCAAGATTGTCTGGCTTGGGCTTTTGAATACCTTTATTTATGCCATGCCTCTAGGAAGCCTATTATTATTCTCAAACTGGATTTTGCTAAGGCATTTGATACTATTGAGCACGAGGCTATCTTGCAAGTGATGCATCATAAGGGGTTTAACAATAAATGGTTGAATTGGGCAAAGGAGATTCTTTCTACTGGTACTTCAGCTATCTTGTTGAATGGAATCCCTGGTAAACAGTTTGAATGCAAAAGGGGGGTCAGGCAGGATGATCCCATCTCTCCTCTATTCTACTTGTTTGGTTCTGACTTGTTGCAATCTGCTGTCAATGATCTAGTAGGTAAGGGGTTGTTATCTACACCTATCAACACAAATGAGGAGGATTTTCCTATAGTACAGTATGCTGATGATACACTGCTGATCTTGCCTGCTGAAAAGCAGCAGTTGTTGGCTTTGAAGGACACTCTGAATAAGTTTACCTTGTCCACAGGCTTAAAAATAAACTTTGATAAGTCCCAGATGGTACCAATTAATGTTCCACCTGATCTTCTTGCTGATCTAGCTGAGGTGTTTGGTTGTCAAGTGGGAACTATGCCATTCACCTATTTGGGGCTTCCTTTGGGAACTACTAAGCCTACTATTACAGAGCTGTCTCCTTTAGTGTGCAGATTGGAGAGAAAACTTACTGCTAGTTCTAGTTTTCTGTCACAAGGATCAAGGTTGCAATTGATTAATTCTGCTCTGGCTTCAATGCCTCTGCATTTTTTGTGTACTCTACAGTTACCTCCTGGGCTTACTAAGCAATTGGATAGGATTTTGAGGCAATGTTTATGGAGGGATCAAGAGGGGCATCCTAAGCAGTCCTTGGTAGCATGGGAGATGATTTGCAAGCCTAAATTTAAAGGGGGACTTGGTATTGTCAATTTTCAGAAACAAAATGTTGCTTTGTTGTTAAAATTTCTGGATAAGTTTTACAATAAAAGGGACACTCCCTGGGTTCAGCTGGTTTGGTTTGCTCATTATCAGGGGAAAGTCCCACATGAGGAGAAGCTATGTGGTTCTTTTTGGTGGAAGGATGTCATGAAACAAGTGGATAACTTTAGAGGTATATCAGTGATTTCCATGGGAACTGGGGATACTTTTATGTTCTAGCAGGATAACTTGAAGGTGGATGGTCTGGCTAGGCCATTTATGGTCAGATTTCCAAGATTATTCTCATATGTGCTTAATGATGAAATGTCTGCACAAGAGGTGTATGGTGTAGAGGATCTGTCAGAACTGTTTTATAGACCTTTGTCTACTCAAGCATTCCAAGAGCTTCAGGTTTTGCAGGGTTTAATGGCCCAAAATCAATTATCAGGGACAAAGGATGAATGGCACTATTGTTGGGGTGAGAACTACTCTGCTAAGCAGTTTTATGATCATATCCATGCACATCTTATGGTCCCTAAGGTTTACACATGGCTTTGGAAGTCTTCCTGTGTGATGAAGACAAAGGTGTTTGCTTGGTTATTGCTGGTTTATAGGTTGAATACTAGAGACTTGCTCAGGAGGAGGCATTGGAATGTCTCGGAGGATAATACTTGTGTACTTTGTCCAGCTAAGGTGTATGAAGATAGGATCCACTTGTTCTTTCACTGTAATTTCAGTGTTAGAATATGGAATTATCTGCAGATTGATTGGCAGCAGCATGATGATTTGCAGGTGGTATTGAGTGAGGCCAAAAGAAGCTTTCGGCAGCCATTTTTCATGGAGGTTATTATTACTGCCTGTTGGAACATTTGGCTCATCCGAAATGGGAGAATTTTTAGGCAGGAGAATGTTTCTTTTACTAGATGGAAGGCTAAATTTGTACAAGATATGTTTTGGCTGCAGTATAGAATAAAAGCCAAGCATAAGGATAGTCTTCTTAGTTGGCTCAAGTCCCTACCTTAGGGGCTGTTTAGCTTAACTTAGTTTAGCTTAGCTTTTAGTCTTGTTTTAGATTAGCTTAGTTTTTTGTTGGGGGGATGACCCCCGGTATGCCAAAGGCATGCCAAACCGGATGGTATGAGCCATCAAGATACCGGTTTAATATTGATACCGGACATGGTCGTCTCTAACCAAAGGTACCGGATAAAAGAATAAGATACCGGATTGAAGAGTAAACCGGATTATGATGGCTGAGTTCAACAGTGTTGGATGAAACAATCCGGTATACCATGAGGGGTATACCGGAGTAAAGGCACCGGAGCAAAGATACCGGTAAAAAGATAACGGAAGAAAGATACCGGAGAAAAGATACCGGCATAACAGGCAAAGGTACCGGAAAACCGGTACCAGGGTCACTGTAGCACGTCGGCAAGACTGGTCAAAGATTCTCTAAGGAGCTAGAAGACAAGTATGAGCTAAGCAAAGTAGCTTTAAGCGAAGCGCTGACGATAAAGAAGAAGATGACGAAGAAAGAAGCCGGAGGACGTCAGCCTCCCTGATTAAAGAAGACCCCGGTGTCATCTATGATTAAAGTAGCTTTGTAAAGTAGCCTTGTAAAGTAGTTTGTCTAGTCAAAGATGCCATTAGGGTTTCTTGCACTGTAAGCCACCCTCTCCCCTATATAAGGAGAGGGGGCAGCCCTCCTTTACGAGCGCGGGATACGAAGATAGAGAAAAAACACAAAACCTGTAACTTGTGAGAATCAATGAACGTGGTGATCTAGAAAGCGAGTTCTTCCTTGTGTCTTTCTTCTTCAACCTCTGGCCTTGGCCAAGTTCTTGAGGAAACCATCCGGAAGTTCATCCCATCTGATCACAAACCCTCCCCCGAATCCTCTAGCGTCCATTCGGCCCCAATCTAAGCCATCCTATGGCATCTGTCTGTTCACCACGATGACAGTTGGCGCCCACCGTGGGGCCAGCAGCTGCGCTTGCTGGAGTACATATTCGGGCGGGCCTCCTCACCATCGACGGCGAGCGTGTCGTCACCGCGCTCGTCGACCGCGTCCTCGACACAGACTTCATCAACGACAACGCGGGCTGCTTCGCCAACGGCGGCATCTTCCCCAAGAACGGCCGCATCATCGAGTTCAGCAGCCACCGCGTCTACCTCGGCACCGTCTCGGAGCGCCAGTACCTCTCGCCGGTACTGGAGGCGCCAAGACCCGCCAAGATCTTCACCAACTCGCGGGCTGCGCACCGACCGCGCAGCCGGCAGCGTCGAGGTTATGATGGCCGGCGCAGGAGGCGTTGGCGAAGCGGCAGCTGAGGAGGGCGCTGGGCCCGTCAAGTTCGGGCACATGGCAAAGCATCCAACGGAGCCCGACGGGATCATCCCGGCACCTCTACCGCGCCACCGGCAGCAACCCTGCTGCAGGCCGCCATTGGCTCGTTGGCCACGCCTATCGCTATTAACCGCGGTAATGTAAGGAGTTCTTTTCTCTGCCTGATTTGCTGTCTGTAGTATGCCGGTACCTCGAATGAATCTCGGGGACTGCCTCTATCGAAATTGCATGCAATATGTTTATTCTTTCCGTATACCGGTTTGTTTGCTTAAGGTTCGCTCTTCCGGTCTGGTAATGTGCTAAACCTACCGGAGTCTTCGACTTTGCTGCTGTCCGAAACCCGGCTTCATGGCAAGCAAGATAAACCGGAAGGTCCTAAGCACGTGAAAAACGAAAAAGGGACCGAAAACGAACAATCCAGAAGAAAATTTAACTAACCCCGGTCATACCGGTTTTTTGTGACACATTCCGAATTATTTCTAAATTCAAGAAAGTGCTTGCTTGGCAAAAGAACTTTGAGTCTCATATGCCGAACGCCCAAAAAAGGTAGGCAGAGCCAAAGCAAAAGAACCAAGTGTGCATCGGATTGGATTCGGAAACAAATCCGGAATCTTCACCATGCAAGGATCAGAGCAAAACCAAAATAAACCGGCAAGGTCTTAATCATGTAAATACCGGCTCAACTTATAAGCCTACCGGTGTACCGGTTAAAGTCAGCACCACCAAGAGGGCTTAACGCATTAATACAACTCCCACCCGGTATACCGGGAAAATTTCACGAGGTTGCTTTTCATGAGACAGGAACAGAGTTTTCACAGGTAAAATGGAGATGAGCTCTCCGGGGCTTGGGCGGAAGTAGCAGGTCTTTCTGTGGCTTGTTTAGGGGCAGCGAAGCTCGGACAAAGCCGGGCTCGAGCAAAGCCGGGCTCGAGCAAAGCCGGGCCGACCTTCATGTGCGTCGACTTGCAACTAAGGTAAAATATTTATGATGTATATGCATCGACTAACCCTGTCTTCAGGCACAACTGTTTTCCGATGAAAATTCATCGCTACCATCATTTTTCTTAGCTCATAATATATCATGGCACCATCTAGTATCTCAGATCGCCGTTTATCATGGCATCATCCAAACTCTCAGATCGCCGTATATCATGGCACCATCTAGTATCTCAGATCGCCGTTTATCATGGCATCATCCAAACTCTCAGATCGCCGTATATCATGGCACCATCTAGTATCTCAGATCGCCGTTTATCATGGCATCATCCAAACTCTCAGATCGCCGTATATCATGGCACCATCTAGTATCTCAGATCGCCGTTTATCATGGCATCATCCAAACTCTCAGATCGCCGTTTATCATGGCACCATCTAATATCCCAGATCGTTGTTTATTCTGGTTGGCCAAAGTATCACGCCAAAGTCAGCTACATCATGTCACAAGTAACGTGGCATTGACTACTGAGTCAAACCACTGCATATCTGGGTTGACCAGTGGCCATAGCTCGTCGAATATCATCTTGACATAGTCCAAGAGGGCAAAATGTCAAACATGCCAAGATGGCAAAATTTCAATCCGGTATACGCCAAGAAGGCTATACACACCGGTATGTGACAAGCCCAAGAGGGCAAAATGTCAAACATGCCAAGATGGCAAAATTTCAATCCGGTATACGCCAAGAAGGCTATACACACCGGTATGTGACAAGCCCAAGAGGGCAAAATGTCAAACATGCCAAGATGGCAAAATTTCAATCCGGTATACGCCAAGAAGGCTATACACACCGGTATGTGACAAGCCCAAGAGGGCAAAATGTCAAACATGCCAAGATAGCAAAATTTCAATCCGGTATACGCCAAGAAGGCTATACACACCGGTATGTGACAAGCCCAAGAGGGCAAAATGCCAAACATGCCAAGATGGCAAAATTTCAATCCGGTATACGCCAAGAAGGCTATACACACCGGTATGTGACAAGTCCAAGAGGGCAAAATGTCAAACATGCCAAGATGGCAAAATTTCAATCCGGTATACGCCAAGAAGGCTATACACACCGGTATGTGACAAGCCCAAGAGGGCAAAATGTCAAACATGCCAAGATGGCAAAATTTCAATCCGGTATACGCCAAGAAGGCTATACACCGATATGTGACAAGCCCAAGAAGGCAAAATGTCAAACATGCCCAAGATGGCAAAATCTATTCCGGTAAACGCCCAAGAAGGCTATATACCGGTATATAAAAAAAAAAAAAAAAAAAAGATGCCGGTCTCTTGGTAAGTTCGCACTAAGTACTGCGTGCTTAACCCGAAACTCGGGGACTGGCTATGCCGGTTTTTTGTTTCCAGCAAAGTTTCGCGCTAAGAACTGCATTCTCAACCCGAAACTCGGGGACTGGGAGGATGTACATATAAGCTGGGAAGTTGAAAACCGGCATAGATTTAAAAGATGAAGCTTTGAAGTTTAAGGTGTGCGGCTTACCACCACGTTGCCGCTGGCATCATGCCAAGTGGTGTCAAACTCCTTGACGACGCGTGTAAGCCGGCTCAAGTGCTGCGCCGTGCTCCGCGAACCGGAAGTAACAACGACCGGAAGCTTGTCCTTGCCCGGGCCGCGGGTAGCCGGAGACAACTCCGCCTGGTTCCACTTCTCAGCGTTTTCTAGCAGCGGGCCCAGGTTGACCTCGCCGCGGTTGAGCTCAGTGATCCGGCCCGGCTGCGCTGAGACCTTCTCGCCGGCTTCCCTTGCAGCGCGCCCAGTATGGGCAAATGCAAGGGTGCAAACCGGAAGGCTGTGATGATAAGGTTCACCCGAAGGAGACCGCAATCTGGTTCTTCCTCTTTCGGCCTGAGGGCGCTTGGCAGCCGGAGCAGCGCTGCTTCTGGCATCAAAAGCCGAAGCCTTCTGCACTATGGAAGCCGGAGGATCCCCGACTTTGGCACCAATGGAAGTCACGTGCTATAGCACCGAGGGTTACCAGTCGGCTGAAATCGGCGCCACAAAGAAAGCACAAGATAACGCAAGTGATGTAAATACCTCAAGCACAACACAGTCGTTGTCATCATAGCCGGAACCGGCGGCCCGAGTTCCGGAAGGGTCACATGGATCCGGTGCGCCACATTAACTGCGCGAGGGAGACGAAGGATTTGAAGCCTGACGCTAGCACGCCAGGTACAGTGCGCATGTCTCTCACAGGCACAAGTTTCGGGGTATTCTGGACTTCGTCAAGACAAGCATTGAAGACCAAGGAACCGACAGAAAGAAGCCGGAGGTGTTCGATGATGGTTGTTCAGCTAAGTGGGTTCGGCAAGGAGCCAGATGAGTTTAAATGGAAACCGGAGCAAAGATACCGGAGCAAAGATACCGGAGCAAAGATACCGGAGCAAGTATACCAAAGCTGAATTCGGTGTGATGAGATGGTTTCGGTAGAGACGCTGGAAGGTTTTCAACTAGACGCCGGAAGGTTTAAACCGGTACCTTGAGAAAATAGAACCTGGCATGGTCCGTTGGGTAGGATCCACCGGACTATACCAGCTTCGGGGACTAATGTTGGGGGGATGACCCCCGGTATGCCAAAGGCATGCCAAACCGGATGGTATGAGCCATCAAGATACCGGTTTAATATTGATACCGGACATGGTCGTCTCTAACCAAAGGTACCGGATAAAAGAATAAGATACCGGATTGAAGAGTAAACCGGATTATGATGGCTGAGTTCAACAGTGTTGGATGAAACAATCCGGTATACCATGAGGGGTATACCGGAGTAAAGGCACCGGAGCAAAGATACCGGTAAAAAGATAACGGAAGAAAGATACCGGAGAAAAGATACCGGCATAACAGGCAAAGGTACCGGAAAACCGGTACCAGGGTCACTGTAGCACGTCGGCAAGACTGGTCAAAGATTCTCTAAGGAGCTAGAAGACAAGTATGAGCTAAGCAAAGTAGCTTTAAGCGAAGCGCTGACGATAAAGAAGAAGATGACGAAGAAAGAAGCCGGAGGACGTCAGCCTCCCTGATTAAAGAAGACCCCGGTGTCATCTATGATTAAAGTAGCTTTGTAAAGTAGCCTTGTAAAGTAGTTTGTCTAGTCAAAGATGCCATTAGGGTTTCTTGCACTGTAAGCCACCCTCTCCCCTATATAAGGAGAGGGGGCAGCCCTCCTTTACGAGCGCGGGATACGAAGATAGAGAAAAAACACAAAACCTGTAACTTGTGAGAATCAATGAACGTGGTGATCTAGAAAGCGAGTTCTTCCTTGTGTCTTTCTTCTTCAACCTCTGGCCTTGGCCAAGTTCTTGAGGAAACCATCCGGAAGTTCATCCCATCTGATCACAAACCCTCCCCCGAATCCTCTAGCGTCCATTCGGCCCCAATCTAAGCCATCCTATGGCATCTGTCTGTTCACCACGACGACATTTTTAGTCTTGTACTTTAACTTCCTTTTTTGAAAAAATTAATAAAATTTGCTGTGGGGCTTATGCCTCACAGTCTTGCTTCAAAAAAAATTTAGAGGGATTACCCCTGTTTATCTTCCTGCTGTTTGGAAACTCAAAATTCCACCTAGGGTTCAAGTTTTCCTCTGGCTCTTCTCCCAGAACAAGATTATGACTAGAGATAACCTTAGAGCTAGAGGAATTCCAAAACCTATGGAATATGTAATGTGCACTGAATTCAAAACTGTGCAGCATTTCATGTTTGATTGTATTGTTTCTAGAGCCCTTTAGGATTTAGTTGAAGAGGTTTTTGATGTGCCTGTGTACAACTTTGAATCCATTGCTACCAAATGGCTTTGTAACAAAAAATCATGCATTTCAGTGTAGTTTCCTCTGTTGTCTTCTTGGACTTGTGGCTGAATAGAAATAATCTTGTGTTTAACAAGGTTACTTGGATTAATTTGAAACATGTATGGCGTCTGGTTTACTTCCTCTTTCGGGATTGGAAGAAACCTTTCAAGGATCTAGAAAATGGAAACAACGCTCAACTCATGGACCTGCTGCTGGCCAATTTGAAAGCGCCACTATGCCTCCCTGTGGGGTGAGATGCCCCTCCTTCGACTGGATATCCATCTGCAACTCGAGCTTTGGAGGAAGGGAAACACTGACGTATCTCCTGGACAATCCCGATGAATCTCACAACATTCATGTGGTGATGTGATCCCTCAGAAAAAAGCGCAAGTTATGAAGAAATGCCTCTAGGAGTCATCGGTGAAAGGAGCAATTCAGATGAACAAAAAAGAGTTGAAGGGATTCCATCCTTTCCCAGTTTTCTAGACCTTTTCGAGCTGTAGCTGAGTAGTAGAATTGTTCTACATTTCGTTTGATCTGCACTATTGCTGCTGGTTTCGGAATTCAGCTGGTATTTCGGGAGTAGCTGGGATAGCAGCTACTTCCCTAGCGAAACTCTGAAACCCAGTCAGTTTTCGGCTTGTTTTTTTACTTCCAGTTCTTTCTGTTTTCCTTTAGCGAACTTTAAATTCTCCCTCTAAGAGACTTTGGCTTCTTTTCAATGAAATGGAGCTAGGGAGCGATCCTTATTGATCTAAAAAAAACCTATGGTTCCACCAGCACGAGGCCACTTGCACTCCCCATCTCCCCCTTCCTTTGTTCGCTTGACGGAATCAAAATTAAATTCAACGCGGCCAACCAGGAGCCATGGCGGCGGTCACCTACTCCGTTAAGTTCAGCCTACGACACTTCAGCTGGGCGAGGGTGACGACGTCGGGGAGATCAAGAACATGGCAACGACGACCAGGTAGATCGTGGCCTCGAGCAGTTGCGGGCCAACAGGCCGAGCTGGACATGGGCGCAAGAATATTTGTGCGGGATCAGTGACGCCAGTCCTGTTATTATGAAAACCAGGTGGGATTAGCTCCCTTAATCACAACCTAGCTTTAGAATTCGTGCAAAAAAGAGTTAGAAAGCACAGTAGCACTCCTCAAACTTTAATTGTATTAGATTTAGGAGATGTCTTAATGGAGAATCTTTAGAGATGTGGAACAAGCGGATAGATACGGAGTATGTGTAGTAACATACTACTATCTCTGTCTCAGGAACCAGATAGAGTGAGCTGGACTTTAACTAAATCAAGGATGTTTTCCGTGAAATCACTTTACACTTATTTAGTAGCGCCAAGAGTCATGTTTCCTTATAAAATGATTTGGAGGATGAAAATTCCTCCAAAAAACAAGGCTTTTATTGATCTGGTTGATCGTTAGGAACAGAATATTAACAAAGAATAACTAGGCTAAGAAAGGATAGAAATGGAGTACTATGTGTGTGTTCTGTGGGTGTAACGAGAGTATTAATCATTTGTTTTATGAGTGTTCCTTGGCTAAATATAATTGGAGCGTAGAAAGTTGTGCGTTAGTGGTAGAATGTAAAACCGAGAATTTCTTTGATCTTTGTCAAAATTGATCGCAGAAGTTTACAGGTAGAGATAGAGTAGTGTCATGTTAGGGACTGCTGCTTTACTTTTGAATTTATGGAAAACAAGAAACTCTGCTTGTTTTCAAAGGAAAATGCCTAATAACCCTACCGATTTCTGATCTGATTCGAAGAATTGCAATGGAGGTGTTCGAGAGTACGCATGGATGGGCACATGCAACAAGAAGAATTTGCGACGGTTGAAGGAATTCAACTACGTGTCCCCAGAAAATCTTGTTGGTACCAGGTGTGTGAAGTTTGATAGGTGTTTGTTTGTTTCCTGGAGTTTGTAATAAGATCAGATCAATTAAGTCCTTACTTGTCTCGAGATGATGTTTTAAGTGGATTTAAATATTTAGGTGGTCTCCGCTTGAGGGTTTAGATGGTAGAGGTTCTTTTTAGACTTTTCAATGTCTTCAATGAAATTGGGGGCCATGTGCCCCATACAATCAAACCAAAATCACTCTACAAACAGGGTGCTAACTTGAATAATGCCGAACATAAATAATATGAATATATTGCATGTCAACAAGGAGCTAGCTGGAAAATAATGTGGGATGGGCCTTTAGAGTCCTACTATATAGTCTCGTTTTGCCATTGCTCGAAGACCCACTCAGCTGAGGTCGGAAGCGTGAAGTCATGACATCTTATATCGTGAAGATGCGTAGGACAACAATGGGGACTACACATATAATGGAGAAGTTCCTCCATGGACACCGTCGACGATGCCGCGGAGACTTTGCACAACGTCTACATTTCACTGACATGATAGACTATTTGCTCATGACCTATTTTTTTCCTCGCCTATAATCTATATAAGTTGGACCACCGTATCGACCATTTGCTAGAGATGCCCCAAGGGCTGTGGGTTTAAGGCTAGAACCTACCTATTCCGATTTTCCGCTCTTGACCAAAACTACGCCCGGATGGTCACCTTTTGTTGGACAAAACTGTGTTTTGTGGTTTTCACCCGAGAACAATGTACCACTCCAATAGTGCTCTGAAATTGTTACCCAATACACCAGAGTCACGGACATCATCATGGAAGGCTTTGGGAGGGTCGCTGCAGAGACTGTGAGCGACGGGGCTGCCGACACCAATAGAGGCCCTTCCAAAAAAAACCATAGCTTGTGTGCATGGCTTTTTTCTTTCTTCTGACTATCTCCTTTATGCAACATCGAAATATACATGCTCCACCTTGTGCTTTTTCCACAAAGCTTGTTACTGTTGGAGATATGCCCAAGAGGCAATAATAAAGTGGTTATTATATATCTTTTTGTTTATGATAAATGTTTGCATACCATGCTATAATTGTATTAACCGAAACATTGATACATGTGTGTTATGTGAACAACAAGGAGTCCCTAGTATGTCTCTTCTATAACTAGCTTGTTGATTAATAGATGATCATAGTTTTATGATCATGAACATTGGATGTTATTAATAACAAGGTTATGTCATTAGATGAATGATATAATGGACACACCCAATTAAGCGTAGCATAAGATCACGTCATTAAGTTCAATTTGCTATAAGCTTTCGATACATAGTTACCTAGTCCTTCGACCATGAGATCATGTAAATCACTTATACCGGAAGGGTACTTTGATTACATCAAACGCCACTGCGTAAATGGGTGGTTATAAAGGTGGGATTAAGTATTCGGAAAGTATGAGTTGAGGCATATGGATCAAGAGTGGGATTTGTCCATCCCGATGACGGATAGATATACTCCGGGCCCTCTCGGTGGAATGTCGTTTGATTAGCTTGGAAGCATGTGACTGGTTCACAAGATATGATATGCCACAGTACGAGTAAAGAGTACTTGTCGGAGACGAGGTTGAACAAGGTATGGAGATACCGATGATCAAACCTCGGACAAGTAAAATACCGCGAGACAAAGGGAATCAGTATCGCATGTAAATGGTTCAATCGATCACTAAGTTATCGTTGAATGTGTGGGAGCCATTATGGGTCTCCAGATCCCGCTGTTGGTTATTGGTCGGAGAGGAGTCTCGACTATGTCTACATAGTTCACGAACCGTAGGGTGACACACTTAAGGTTTGATGTCGTTTTAAGTAGATATGGAATATGGTACGGAGTTCTAATATTTGTTTGGAGTCTCGGATGGGATCCAGGACATCACGAGGAGGTCTGGAATGGTCCGGAGAATAAGATTCATATATAGGAAGTCATTTTATAAGTTTGAAAACGATCCGGTGTATTTATAGAAGGTTCTAGAAAAGTCCAGAAGAAATCACCATGGAAGGTGCGGAGGGACTCCACCAACCTTGGCCGGCCAGCCAAAGGGAGGAGGAGTCCCAGGTGGACTCCACCTAAGGGGGCCGGCCACCCCACCAAAGGAAAAGGGGGAATCCCACCCTGAGTAGGATTCGTCCATATGGAAGGTTTTTGAGTTGGACTCTTATTCGTTCTTTGCGCAACCCTTGGTGTGTTCCACCTATATTTACATGAGGAGAGGGAGGGGGCCGGCCACACCCTTGGCCGCACCACCCAAGCCACCAGAGGCCGGCGCCCCAGCTCCCCTCTCCCAAACCCTAGCCGCCCCCTCCTCATACCTCTCCCGCGGCGCTTAGGCAAAGCCCTGCCGGAGATCTCCACCACCACCGCCACCGTGCCGTCGTGTTGTCGGGATTCCAAGGAGGATCTATGATACGTCTCCAACGTATCTATAATTTCTGATGTTCCATGCTTGTTTTATGACAATACCTACACGTTTTGCTCACACTTTATAATGATTTCATGCATTTTCCGGAACTAACCTATTAACAAGATGCCGAAGTGCCAGTTCCTGTTTTCTGCTGTTTTTGGTTCCAGAAAGGCTGTTCGGGCAATATTCTCGGAATTCGACGAAACGAAGACCAAACATCATAATTCACCGAGACGGACCAGGACACCGAAGGGGACCCGTAGGGGAGGCCCAGGGCCCCCAGACCATAGGGTCGCGCGGGTCCCACCCTGGCCGCGCCAGCCTATGGGGAGGGAGCCCTGGCGCCCTTCCGACTCCGCCTCTTCACCTATATAAACCCTTTCGACCTAAAAACGCGATACAAATTGACGAAACTCCAGAAAGACTCCAGGGGCGCCGCCGCCATCGCGAAACTCCAATTCGGGGGACAGAAGTCTCTGTTCCGGCACCCTGCCGGGACGGGGAAGTGCCCCCGGAAGCCATCTCCATCAACGCCACCACCTCCATCATGCTCCATGAGTAGTTCCCCTATGGACTACGGGTAGCTGTAGCTAGTTGGTACTCTCTCTCCCATGTACTTCAATACAATGATCTCATGAGCTGCCTTACATGATTGAGATTCATCTGATGTAATCGGTGTTGTGTTTGTTGGGATCCGATGAATTGTTACATTATGATCAGTCTATCTATATAAGTTTGTGAAGTTATTGTTGCTGCAATCTTGTTATGCTTAATGCTTGTCACTAGGGCCCGAGTGGCATGATCTTAGATTTAAGCTCTATATGTATTGCTTAGATTGTATCTACAAGTTGTTTGCACATATTGCTGTTCGGAACCCGAGACCCCAAAGTGACAGAAATTGGGACAACCGGAGGGGAAGGCTGTGATATGAAAATCACATGTTTTCACCAAGTGTTAATGCTTTGCTCCGGTGCTCTATTAAAAGGAGTACCTTAATAGCCAGTAGATTCCCTTGAGGCCCGGCTGCCACCGGCTGGTAGGATGCTTGCCGTGGGCGTAGTAGCTTCCTTGTGACGGTAAAGCACTCGTCCGTTGGGAACCCCAAGAGGAAGGTATGATGTTGTACAGCAGCAAGTTTTCCCTCAGTAAGAAACCAAGGTTTATCGAACCAGTAGGAGCCAAGAAGCACGTTGAAGGTTGTTGGTGACGGAGTGTAGTGCGGCGCAACACCAGGGATTCCGGCGCCAACGTGGAACGTGCACAACACAACCAAAGTACTTTGCCCCAACGAAACAGTGAGGTTGTCAATCTCACCGGCTTGCTGTAACAAAGGATTAGATGTATAGTGTGGATGATGATTGTTTGCAGAGAACAGTAGAACAAGTATTGCAGTAGATTGTATTCGATGTAAAAGAATGGACCGAGGTCCACAGTTCACTAGAGGTGTCTCTCCCATAAGATAAATAGCATGTTGGGTGAACAAATTACAGTTGGGCAATTGACAAATAGAGAGGGCATGACAATGCACATACATGACATGATGAGTATTGTGAGATTTAATTGGGCATTACGACAAAGTACATAGACCGCTATCCAGCATGCATCTATGCCTAAAAAGTCCACTTTCAGGTTATCATCCGAACCCCTTCCAGTATTAAGTTGCAAACAACAGACAATTGCATTAAGTATGGTGCGTAATGTAATCAATAACTACATCCTCGGACATAGCATCAATGTTTTATCCCTAGTGGCAACAGCACATCCACAACCTTAGAACTTTCTCGTCACATGTCCTGCATTTAATGGAGGCATGAACCCACTATCGAGCATAAATACTCCCTCTTGGAGTTAAGAGCAAAAACTTGGCCAGAGCCTCTACTAATAACAGAGAGCATGCAAGATCATAAACAACACATAGGTAATAGATTGATAATCAACATAACATAGTATTCTCTATCCATCGGATCCCAACAAACACAACATATAGCATTACAGATAGATGATCTTGATCATGTTAGGCAGCTCACAAGATCCGACAATGAAGCACATAAGGAGAAGACAACCATCTAGCTACTGATATGGACCCATAGTCCAGGGGTGAACTACTCACTCATCACTCCGGAGGCGACCATGGCGGTGTAGAGTCCTCCGGGAGATGATTCCCCTCTCCGGCAGGGTGCCGGAGGCGATCACCTGAATCCCCCGAGATGGGATTGGCGGCGGCAGCGTCTCTGGAAGGTTTTCCGTATCGTGGCTCTCGATACTGGGGGTTTCGCGACGAAGGCTATAAGTAGGCGGAGGAGATAGGTCAGGGGGCCGCCCGAGGGGCCCACACACTAGGCCGGCGCGGCCAGGGCTTGGGCCGCGCCGCCCTAGCGTCTGGCCGCCTCGTGGCCCCACTTCGTCTCTCCCTCGGTCTTCTGGAAGCTTCGTGGAAAAATAGGCCCCTGGGCGTTGATTTCGTCCAATTCTGAGAATATTTCCTTACTAGGATTTGTGAAACCAAAAACAGAAAAACAAAGAATCGGCTCTTCGGCATCTCGTTAATAGGTTAGTGCCGGAAAATGCATAAATATGACATATAATGTGTATAAAACATGTAGATATCATCAATAATGTGGCATGGAACATAAGAAATTATCGATACGTCGGAGACGTATCAGCATCCCCAAGCTTAGTTCCTGCTCGTCCCGAGCAGGTAAACGATAACAAAGATAATTTCTGGAGTGACATGCCATCATAACCTTGATCATACTATTGTAAGCATATGTAATGAATGCAGCGATCAAAACAATGGTAAATAACATGAGTAAACAACTGAATCATAAAGCAAAGACTTTTCATGAATAGTACTTCAAGACAAGCATCAATAAGTCTTGCATAAGAGTTAACTCATAAAGCAATAATTCATAGTAGAGGTATTGAAGCAACACAAAGGAAGATGAAGTTTCAGCGGTTGCTTTCAACTTGTAACATGTATATCTCATGGATATTGTCAATGTGAAGTAATATAACAAGTGCAATATGCAAGTATGTAGGAATCAATGCACAGTTCACACAAGTGTTTGCTTCTTGAGGTGGAGAGAGATAGGTGAACTGACTCAACATAAAAGTAAAAGAAAAGGTCCTTCAAAGAGGAAAGCATCGATTGCTATATTTGTGCTAGAGCTTTGGTTTTGAAAACAACAAACAATTTTGTCAACGGTAGTAATAAAGCATATGAGTTTTGTAAATTATATCCTACAAGTTGCAAGTCTCATGCATAGTATACCAATAGTGCCCGCACCTTGTCCTAATTAGCTCGGATTTACATGGATTATCATTGCATAGCACATGTTTCAACCAAGTGTCACAAAGGGGTACCTCTATGCCGCCCGTACAAAGGTCTAAGGAGAAAGCTCGCATTGGATTTCTCGCTTTTGATTATTCTCAACTTAGACATCCATACCGGGACAACATAGGCAACAGATAATGGACTCCTCTTTAATGCATAAGCATTCAACAACAGATAATATTCTCATAAGAGATTGAGGTTTGTTGTCCAAACTGAAACTTCCACCATGGATCATGGCTTTAGTTAGCGGCCCAATGTTCTTCTCTAACAATATGCATACTCAAACCATTTGATCATGATAAATCACTCTTACTTCAGACAAGACGAACATGCATAGCAACTCACATGATATTCAACAAAGAAATAGTTGATGGCGTCCCCAGGAACATGGTTATCGCACAACAAGCAACTTAATAAGAGATAAAGTGCATAAGTACATATTCAGTACCACAATAGTTTTTAAGCTATTTGTCCCATGAGCTATATATTGCAAAGATAAAGAATGGAAATTTTAAAGGTACCACTCAAGCAATTTACTTTGGAATGGCGGAGAAATACCATGTAGTAGGTAGGTATGGTGGACACAAGTGGCTTAGTGGTTGGCTCAAGGATTTTGGATGCATGAGAAGTATTCCCTCTCGATACAAGGCTTAGGCTAGCAAGGTTTATTTGAAACAAACACAAGGATGAAGCGGTGCAGCAAAACTCACATAAAAGACATATTGTAAACATTATAAGACTCTACACCGTCTTCCTTGTTGTTCAAACTCAATACTAGAAATTATCTAGACCTTAGAGAGATCAATTATGCAAACCAAATTTTAGCATGCTCTATGTATTTCTTCATTAATAGGTGCAAAGTATATGATGCAAGAGCTTAAACATGAGCACAACAATTGCCAAGTATCACATTATCCAAAACATTTTAGCAATTACTACATGTATCATTTTCCAATTCCAACCATATAACAATTTAACGAAAAAGAAACTTTCGCCATGAATACTATGAGTAAAGCCTAAGGACATATTTGTCCATGTGCAACAGCGGAGCGTGTCTCTCTCCCACACAGTGAATGCTAGGATCCATTTTATTCAAACAAAACAAAAACAAAAAAACAAGCAGACGCTCCAAGTAAAGTACATAAGATGTGATGGAATAAAAATATAGTTTCACTAGAGGAACCTGATAATGTTGTCGATGAAGAAGGGGATGCCTTGGGCATCCCCAAGCTTAGACGATTGAGTCTTCTTGAAATATGCAGGGGTGAACCACCGGGGCATCCCAAGCTTAGAGCTTTCACTCTCCTTGATCATGTTGTATCATCCTCCTCTCTTGATCCTTGAAAACTTCCTCCACGCCAAACTCGAAGCAAACTCATTAGAGGGTTAGTGCATAATTAAAATTCACATATTCAGAGGTGACACAATCATTCTTTACACTTCTGGGCATTGCACAAAGCTACTGAAAGTCAATGGAATCGAAAAATCCATCAAGCATGGCAAAACAGGCAATGCGAAATAAAAGGCAGAATCTGTCAAAACAGAACAGTTCGTAAAGACGTATTTTTAAGAGGCACCAGACTTGCTCAGATGAGAAAACTTAAAACTAATGAAAGTTGCGTACATATCTGAGGATCACTCACGTAAATTGGCATAATTTTCTGAGTTACCTACAGAGAATTAGACCCAGATTCGTGACAGCAAAGAAATCTGTTTCTGCGCAGTAATCCAAATCTAGTACCATACTTCTATTAGAGACTTTACTTGGCACAACAATGCAATAAAACTAAGATAAGAAGAGGTTGCTACAGTAGTAACAACTTCCAAGACTCAAATATAAAATAAAAGTACTGTAGTAAAAACATGGGTTGTCTCCCATAAGCGCTTTTCTTTAACGCCTTTCAGCTAGGCGCAGAAAGTGTATATCAAGTATTATCAAGAGATGAAACATCAACAGTGGGGTTTGGAGTTCTCTCAACAATGCATTGTATTTTATCTATGTAAGTTTCAGAGGCTCCCTTTTCATTACCCTTAGGCTTGCTACTTTCATCAAACAAATTTTCAGGAACAATCCAATCAAAATTCTTTTCTAATGCTTCATGCATTCCTAGGAGCTTAATAGGTATCGGTACTTTAATCTCTCCACTATCATTAACATTATTAGTGTACCTTATTCTATCCATATCCATTTTTTCAAGGATACTAGCAAAGTTGGTATAAGAGCCAAGCATATTATATTTAGTAAAAACTTTTCTAGCTTCTCTTGCTATACCTCCAAATTCCTTGAGAAGGGTTTCTAAAACAAAATCTTTCTTTTCTCCTTCTTCCATATCTCCTAGTGTAAGAAACATATGTTGTATTATAGGATTGAGATTAACAAATTTAGCTTCTATCATGTGTACTAAAGAAGCAGCAGCAATTTCATAAGTAGGAGCAAGTTCTACCAAGTGTCTATCTTCAAAATCTTCAACCATACTAACATGAGTGAAAAATTCTTCTATATTATCTCTCCCAATAATAGACCCTTGTCCTACCGGTATGTCTTTTAGAGTGAACTTAGGAGGAAACATGATGAAATAAGTAAAGTAAATGCAAGTAACTAAATTTTTTTGTGTTTTTTAATATGGCAAACAAGATAGTAAATAACGTAAAACTAGCAACTAATTTTTTTGTGTTTTGATTTAGTGCAGCAAACAAAGTAGTAAATAAAATAAAGCAAGACAAAAACAAAGTAAAGAGATTGGATTGTGGAGACTCCCCTTGCAGCGTGTCTTGATCTCCCCGGCAACGGCGCCAGAAAAAGAGCTGCTTGCCGTGGGCGTAGTAGCTTCCTTGTGACGGTAAAGCACTCGTCCGTTGGGAACCCCAAGAGGAAGGTATGATGTTGTACAGCAGCAAGTTTTCCCTCAGTAAGAAACCAAGGTTTATCGAACCAGTAGGAGCCAAGAAGCACGTTGAAGGTTGTTGGTGACAGAGTGTAGTGCGGCGCAACACCAGGGATTCCGGCGCCAACGTGGAACCTGCACAACACAACCAAAGTACTTTGCCCCAACGAAGCAGTGAGGTTGTCAATCTCACCGGCTTGCTGTAACAAAGGATTAGATGTATATTGTGGATGATGATTGTTTGTAGAGAACAGTAGAACAAGTATTGCAGTAGATTGTATTCGATGTAAAAGAATGGACCGGGGTCCACAGTTCACTAGAGGTGTCTCTCCCATAAGATAAATAGCATGTTGGGTGAACAAATTACAGTTGGGCAATTGACAAATAGAGAGGGCATGACAATGCACATACATGACATGATGAGTATTGTGAGATTTAATTGGGCATTACGACAAAGTACATAGACCGCTATCCAGCATGCATCTATGCCTAAAAAGTCCACTTTCAGGTTATCATCCGAACCCCTTCCAGTATTAAGTTGCAAACAACAGACAATTGCATTAAGTATGGTGCGTAATGTAATCAATAACTACATCCTCGGACATAGCATCAATGTTTTATCCCTAGTGGCAACAACACATCCACAACCTTAGAACTTTCTCACATCGTCCCAGATTTAATGGAGGCATGAACCCACTATCGAGCATAAATACTCCCTCTTGGAGTTAAGAGCAAAAACTTGGCCAGAGCCTCTACTAATAACGGAGAGCATGCAAGATCATAAACAACACATAGGTAATAGATTGATAATCAACATAACATAGTATTCTCTATCCATCGGATCCCAACAAACACAACATATAGCATTACAGATAGATGATCTTGATCATGTTAGGCAGCTCACAAGATCCGACAATGAAGCACATAAGGAGAAGACAACCATCTAGCTACTGCTATGGACCCATAGTCCAGGGGTGAACTACTCACTCATCACTCCGGAGGCGACCATGGCGGTGTAGAGTCCTCCGGGAGATGATTCCCCTCTCCGGCAGGGTGCCGGAGGCGATCTCCTGAATCCCCCGAGATTGGATTGGCGGCGGCGGCGTCTCTGGAAGGTTTTCTGTATCGTGGCTCTCGGTACTGGGGGTTTCGCGACGAAGGCTATAAGTAGGCGGAGGAGATAGGTCAGGGGGCCGCCCGAGGGGCCCACACACTAGGCCGGCGCGGCCAGGGCTTGGGCCGCGCCGCCCTAGCGTCTGGCCGCCTCGTGGCCCCACTTCGTCTCTCCCTCGGTCTTCTGGAAGCTTCGTGGAAAAATAGGCCCCTGGGCGTTGATTTCGTCCAATTCCGAGAATATTTCCTTACTAGGATTTCTGAAACCAAAAACAGCAGAAAACAGCAACTGGCTCTTCGGCATCTCGTTAATAGGTTAGTGCTGGAAAATGCATAAATATGACATATAATGTGTATAAAACATGTAGATTTCATCAATAATGTGGCATGGAACATAAGAAATTATCGATACGTCGGAGACGTATCATAGGACAAAAGATGTTATGCAAGTTTCTCATTGCGAGCACGTATAACTATATATGGAAAACATGCCTACATAATTAATAATCTTGATGTTCTGTCTTAATGCTATTTCAATCCTATCAATTGCCCAACTGTAATTTGTTCACCCAACACTTGTTATTGGAGAGTCACGGTGGGCAAAAAAACCGATGACCGAAGACCGAAACCGAAAAAACCGAGACCGAACCCGAAATGACCGAGACCGAAATGACCGATAAAATATCGGGTAGAAAATTTTATAGACCAAATTAAGTTTGGTCAATTCGGTCATTTTGTTATGAGTAACCGAATAGACCGAACTGACCGAATTTGTCTCAATCTTTAGATTTTTTGATATGCGTGAGATGTGATATTGTTGAATGTTCATAAACTTCTCTAGCGTTGTTACATTTTTATTTAGATTGTTGAATATTTATTCGTGCCAATTGATAATAATATATGTAATGAAAAAACATCCAAAATACATCTAAAATGTTGCCAACCTTTTACTAAATAATGTCTAAGTTTTGCGTTGACAACGTCAGCCACACTATTCGGTCATGACCGAACCCGAACCCGAATTACAGGGTACCCGAATTTGTCGGGTAGTAAAAGTAACGAGTATATTTCGGTCTTCATTTTTTTCTGACCGAATTTGAAATAGACCGAAATACAAAAACCGAATTTTCGGTCATGACCGAATGCCCACCCCTATTGGAGAGTTACCACTAGTGAAGATAGCTGGGAACCCCGGTCCATCTTTGATCATCATATACTCGTTCTACATGTCATTGGAAGTAGTATCAACTATTTTCTGGTGCCATTACCTTTGTGTTACTATTACTGCTGCTGTGTTACTGTTACTACTGCTCTCATATTACTGCTGCTTTCACATCACACCTGTTACTAGTGCTTTTCCAGGTGTAGCTGAATCGACAACTCAGTTGTTAAGGCTTATAAGTATTCTTTACCTCCCCTTGTGTCGAATCAATAAATTTGGGTTTTACTTCCCTCGAAGACTGTTGCGATCCCCTATACTTGTGGGTTATCAAGACTATTTTCTGGCGCCGTTGCCGGGGAGGCATAGCTCTACTCATAAGTTCACCTGGGAGTACACTCTACATCTCTCTCTGTTTTTGTTTTATTTTATTTTGTTTTGCTTAGTTTACTTTTTCCTAGTTTATTTGTGCTTAGTTTATTTCTGTCTAGTATTATTTTGCTTAGTTTACTTTTGTCTAGTTTCTTTTTGTCTTGTTTTACTTTTCTTATATACCTAAAAATCCATAAAAATTTGAAAAACCGAAAAATTAAAAAATGTTGCTATGGGAGAACCTACAACCTATTTGGAGCTTATTGAATTATATATGAATTATAGAGAATCAAGAGAGGGTAAAGTTATGAGTGCTGTGATAGAAAAAATGAATACAATTGCTAAAATCTTGCTTAAACGCCATGATATAAACTGTTGCTCTCAACAGGATACTAAACATCTTAAATTTCAATGTGGCTTTAGTGAGAAAGTTTTAATTAAGAACTATAATTGTAATAGCTATATTCATTTTGGGTTCGAAGAAGTAGAACAATTTGTTTTGTTTATGGGAGCCTCTGAGATAGAATCCTTCATGGCTAAAAATTATGAAACTTGTGTTGTTTGTAAGGACCTTAAAGATTATGTCTCTTCTATCCTTAATTTTTGCATAGAAAGTTACAGCGATAATCCTTATGTCATTGATTATAAAGAGAGACTCATTAATGCACAAGAATGCACTCACAATTTGCAGGAACCTGTGGAAGAAGAAATTGATGAACCTGAAAGCTCATTGGATGAAAAAGAAGAGGAGAGTGATGAACAAAAGGAGGAAGAATGGATTAGCTACCCATGCCAACCTTCTAATGAGAGTAACTCTTTATCTCTTACACTATTTGATTGTCCTCCATGCTTACCGAAGGAGGATGAATGTTATGTTCCTGTGGATTCTCTTGAAATATTCCCTATGAGTAAAACTTGTGAGAATAATTATGCTACTGTTATCTATGATAATCCATGCTACTTTGATAAATCTTATGATAATGCTTTGTTTGAGCCTGATGTCGAAATGCATGGTACTAAAGAATTTTGCTTAGCAAATGTTTATGATAAATCTCTAGATGATGGTCCTATGTTACTTGATAATATTAATTGTACTACTAATGAAAATGGGATTGGAGAAGTCTTTACTTTATGTAGGAGTCCCATATCTCTTGAGAATGATCAATCATCTTGTTATATTATTGATAAAAGTGGGTTTGAAAGTTTTAATCCCACTATTTTTGAGCTTGATAAAAATTATGTGTTTATGGATCATGAGAAACATGCTTTATGTGATAGTTATATTGTTGAGTTTGGTCATGAGGCTACTGAAAATTATTATGAGAGAGGAAAATATGGTTGTAGAAATTTTCATGGTACTAAAACACCTCTTTATATGCTGAAACTTTTGAAGTTACTCTTGTTTTATCTTCCAATGCTTGTCACTTTGTTATTCATGAATTTATTTGTGTACAAGATGCCTATGCATAGGAAGTGGGTTAGACTTAAATGTGTTTTGAATTTGCTTTTTGATGCTCTCTTTTGCTTCAACTCTCATTTCTTGCGAGTGCATCATTAAAATTGCTGAGCCCATCTTAATGGCTATAAAGAAAGAACTTCTTGGGAGATAAGATAACCCATGTGTTTATTGTGATACTGTTTTGTTGTGTCTTGGAAGTTGTTACTACTGTAGCAACCTCTCCTTATCTTTATTTTATTGCAATGTTGTGCCAAGTGAAGTCTCTAATAGAAGGTTGATGCTAGATTTGGATTACTGCGCAGAAACAGATTTCTTGCTGTCACGAATTTGGGTAAGATTCTCTGTAGGTAACTCAGAAAAATCTGCCAATTTATGTGAATGATCCTCAGATATGTACGCAACTTTCATTAGTTTTGAGTTTTCTGATTTGAGCAAGTTAAGTGCCCCAGAAAAATTCGTCTTTACGGACTGTTCTGTTTTGACAGATTCTGCCTTTTATTTCGCATTGCCTCTTTTGCTGTGTTGGATGGATTTCTTTGTTCCATTAACTTTCAGTAGCCTTGGGCAATGTCCAGAAGTGTTAAGAATGATTGTGTCATCTCTGAACATGTGAATTTTTGATTATGCACTAACCCTCTAATGAAGTTTATGAGAAGTTTGGTGTGAAGGAAGTTTTCAAGGGTCAAGAGAGGAGGATGATATATGATCAAGAAGAGTGAAAAGTCTAAGCTTGGGGATGCCCCCGTGGTTCATCCCTGCATATATCAAGAAGACTCAAGCGTCTAAGCTTGGGGATGCCCAAGGCATCCCCTTCTTCATCAACAATTTATCAGGTTTCTTCTATTGAAACTATATTTTTATTCGGTCACATCTTATATACTTTACTTGGAGCGTCTGTGTGTTTATTTTCGTTTTGTTTATGTTTGAATAAGATCGGATCCTAGCAATCCTTGTTTGGGAGAGAGACACGCTCCGCTTTTTCATTTGAACACTTGTGTTCTTCGCTTTTAATGTTCATGACAAAAGTTGGAAGCTATTGCACTTGTTGTTATTTGGTTGGAAACAGAAAATGCTTCATATTGTATTGGATAATTTGATACTTGGGAATTTTTTTGAGCTCTCAAGTAGATCATGATTAAGCTCCTGCATCATGTAGTTTAAACCTATTAGTGGAGAACTACCGTAGAGCTTGTTGAAATTGGTTTGCATGATTGGTCTCTCTAAGGTCTATATATTTTCTGGTAAAAGTGTTTGAGCAACAAGGAAGACAATGTAGAGTCTTATAATGCTTGCAATATGTTCTTATGTAAGTTTTACTGTACCGGTTCATACTTGTGTTTGCTTCAAACAACCTTGCTAGCCAAAGCCTTGTACTGAGAGGAAATGCTTCTCGTGCATCCAAAATCCTTGAGCCAAAAACTATGCCATTTGTGTCCACCATACCTACCTACTACATGGTATTTTTCTGCCATTTCAAGTAAATACTTCATGTGCTACCTTTAAACAATTCAAAACTTTACCACTCCTTATTTGTGTCAATGTTTTATAGCTCATGAGAAAGTATGTGGTGTTTTATCTTTCAATCTTGTTGGACAGCTTTCACCAATGGACTAGTGGCTTCATCCGCTTATCCAATAATTTTGCAAAAAGAGCTGGCGCGGGGTTCCCAGCCCCCAATTAATTAACTTTCATTAATAATTCTCTTCTCATGTTTTGCTCTGATTCATCAGTAAGCAACTTAATTTTGCAAATAGACACTCCTTCATGGTATGTGAATGTTGGAAGGCACCCGAGGATTCGGTTAGCCATGGCTTGTGTAAGCAAAGGTTGGGAGGAGTGTCACCCATAAATAAAAACTAAAGTACATGTGTAAACAAAAGAGAAGAGGGATGATCTACCTTGCTGGTAGAGATAACGTCCTTCATGGGAGCCGCTCTTTGAAAGTCTGTTTGGCAAAGGGGTTAGAGTGCCCACTACCATTCGTTGACAACAACAAACACCTCTCAAAATTTTAATTTTATGCTCTCTATATGATTTCAAAACTTGAAAAGCTCTAGCACATGATTTATCCCTGCTTCCCTCTGCGAAGGGCCTTTCTTGTACTTTATGTTGAGTCAGTTTACCTACTTCCTTCCATCTTAGAAGCAAACACTTGTGTCAACTGTGCATTGATTCTTACATATTTGCTTATTTGCATTTATCATATTACTCTGTGTTGACAATTATCCATGAGATATGCATGTTGAAAGTTGAAAGCAACTGCTGAAACTTATATCTTCCTTTGTGTTGCTTCGATGCCTTTATTTTGAATTTATTGCTTTATGAGTTAACTCTTATGCAAGACTTTTGATGCTTGTCTTGAAAGTACTATTCATGAAAAGTTTTGCTATATGTATTCTATTTGATTAGCAACTATAGATCATTGCCTTGAGTCACTTCATTCATCTCATATGCTTTACAATAGTATGATCAAGGTTATGTAAGTAGCATGTCACTACAGAAATTATTCTTTTTATCGTTTACCTACTCGAGGGCGAGTAGGAACTAAGCTTGGGGATGTGATAGCGTGTATGCACACGTCCGTTGGTAACCCCAAGAGGAAGGTGTGATGCGTATAGAAGCAAGTTTTCCCTCAGTAAGAAACCAAGGTTTATCGAACCAGTAGGAGCCAAGAAGCACGTTGAAGGTCGATGGCGGCGGAGTGTAGTGCGGCACAACACCAGGGATTCCGGCACCAACGTGGAACCTGCACAACACAACCAAATTACTTTGCCCCAACGTGACAGTGAGGTTGTCAATCTCACCGGCTTGCTGTAACAAAGGATTAGATGTATAGTGTGGAAGATAATGTTTGCAAATAACAGTAAAACGAGTATTGCAGTAGATTGTATTCGATGTAAAAGAATGGACCGGGGTCCACAGTTCACTAGAGGTGTCTCTCCCATAAGAAATAGCATATTGGGTGAACAAATTACAGTTGGGCAATTGACAAATAAAGAGAGCATAACAATGCACATACATGTTATGATGAGTAGTGTGAGATTTAATTGGGCATTACGACAAAGTACATAGACCGCTATCCAGCATGCATCTATGCCTAAAAAGTCCACCTTCAGGTTATCATCCGAACCCCTTCCAGTATTAAGTTGCAAACAACAGACAATTGCATTAAGTATGGTGCGTAATGTAATCAACAAGTACATCCTTAGATATAGAATTGATGTTTTATCCCTAGTGGCAACAGCACATCCACAACCTTAGAGGTTGTTGTCACTCCCCCAGATTTAATGGAGGCATGAACCCACTATCGAGCATAATTACTCCCTCTTGGAGTTACAAGCAATGACTTGGCCAGAGCCTCTACTAGCAACGGAGAGCATGCAAGATCATAAACAACACATAGATAGATTGATAATCAACATAGCATAGTATTCATTATTCATCGGATCCCAACAAACGCACATGTAGCTTTACAGATAGATGATCTTGATCATGTTAGGCAGCTCACAAGATCAGACAATGATAGCACAATGGGGAGAAGACGACCATCTAGCTACTGCTATGGACCCATAGTCCAGGGGTGAACTACTCACACATCAATCCGGAGGCGACCATGGCGGTGTAGAGTCCTCCGGGAGATGATTCCCCTCTCCGGCAGGGTGCCGGAGGCAGTCTCCTGAATCCCCCGAGATGAGATTGGCGGCGGCGGCGTCTCTGGAAGGTTTTCCGTATCGTGGCTCTCGGTACTGGAACTATTATCGACGAAGGCTTAAGTAGGCGGAAGGGCGGAGTCGGAGGGCTCACGGGGCCCCCACACGCTAGGGCCGCGCGGGCCCCCTGTAGGCCGCGCCGCCCTAGTGTGGCGGCGCCCCGTGGCCCCACTTCGTCTCTCCCTACGTCTTCTGGAAGCTTCGTGGAAAAATAGGACCCTGGGCGTTGATTTCGTCCAATTCCGAGAATATTTCCTTACTAGGATTTCTGAAACCAAAAACAGCAGAAAATAGCAACTGGCTCTTCGGCATATCGTTAATAGGTTAGTGCCGGAAAATGCATAAATATGACATAAAGTATGTATAAAACATGTGAGTATCATCATAAAAGTAGCATGGAACATAAGAAATTATAGATACGTTTGAGACGTATCAAGCATCCCCAAGCTTAGTTCCTACTCGTCCCGAGTAGGTAAACGATAACAAAGATAATTTCTTAAGTGACAATGCTACCAACATAATCTTGATCAATACTATTGTAAAGCACATGTAATGAATGCAGCGATTTGAAACAATGGTAAATGTAATGAGTAAACAACTGAATCATATAGCAAAGACTTTTCATGAATAGTACTTTCAAGACAAGCATCAATAAGTCTTGCATAAGAGTTAACTCATAAAGCAATAGTTCCATAGTAAAGGTATTGAAGCAACACAAAGGAAGATTAAGTTTCAGCGGTCACTTTCAACTTGTAACATGTATATCTCATGAATATTGTCAACATAAAGTAATATAACAAGTGCAATATGCAAGTATGTAGGAATCAATGCACAGTTAACACAAGTGTTTGCTTTTTGAGATAGAAGGAAATGGGTAAACTGACTCAACAATAAAAGTAGAAGAAAGGCCCTTCGCAGAGGGAAGCATTGATTGCTATATTTGTGCTAGAGCTTTTATTTTGAAAACAAGAAACAATTTTGTCAACGGTAGTAATAAAGCATATGTGTTATGTAAATTATATCCTACAAGTTGCAAGCCTCATGCATAGTATACCAATAGTGCCCGCACCTTGTCCTAATTAGCTTGGATTTACATGGATTATCATAGCATAGCATATGTTTTAACCAAGTGTCACAATGGGGTACCTCTATGCCGCCTGTACAAAGGTCTAAGGAGAAAGCTCGCATTGGATTTCTCACTTTTGATTATTCTCAACTTAGACATCCATACCAGGACAACATAGACAATAGATAATGGACTCCTCTTTAATGCGTAAGCATTCAACAACAGATAATATTCTCATAAGAGATTGGGGTTTGTTGTCCAAACTGAAACTTCCACCATGGATCATGGCTTTAGTTAGCGGCCCAATGTTCTTCTCTAACAATATGCATACTCAAACCATTTGATCATGATAAATCACCCTTACTTCAGATAAGACGAACATGCATAGCAACTCACATGATATTCAACAAAGTGATAGTTGATGGCGTCCCCAGGAACATGGTTATCGCTCAACAAGCAACTTATAAGAGATAAGACGCATAAGTACATATTCAATACCACAATAGTTTTTAGGCTATTTGTCCCATGAGCTATATATTGCAAAGATAAAGAGTAGAAGTTTTAAAGGTAGCACTCAAGCAATTTACTTTGGAATGGCGGAGAAATACCATGTACTCCCTCTGTTTCATTCTATAGTGCCTATAGTTTTTTGGCACGTAAATTAGCGCAAGAGTATTTTTTACACAAGACCCCTAGCTGAACCATTTGAGATCAACGTAAAATTTGGGAAATCCATACCTTCCTAACTTACCATAACAAATTTGGGAGCTGGACAATTTGGGAGCTGAACAGGGAGGGGGTAATTGAAAAAAGCTAAGCTAAAACCTTATATTCTGAAACAAATGCCAAAAATATATAGGCACTATAGAAAGGAACGGAGGGAGTAGTAGGTAGGTATGGTGGACACAAGTGGCATAGTGTTTGGCTCAAGGATTTTGGATGCATGAGAAGTATTCCCTCTCGATACAAGGTTTAGGCTAGCAAGGTTATTTAAAGCAAACACAAGTATGAATCGGTACAGCAAAACTCACATAAAAGACATATTGAAAGCATTATAAGACTCTATACCGTCTTCCTTGTTGTTCGACCCTTACTAGAAAATATCTAGACCTTAGAGAGACCAATTATGCAAACCAAATTTTAGCAAGCTCTATGTATTTATTCACTAATAGGTGCAAGATATATGATGCAAGAGCTTAAACATGAGCACAACAATTGCCAAGTATCGCATTATTCAAGATATTATACCAATTACCACATGTAGCATTTCCCGTATCCAACCATATAACAATTTAACGAAGCAGTTCAACCTTCGCCATGAATATTATGAGTAAAGCCTAAGGACATATGTGTCCATATGCAACAGCGGAGCGTATCTCTCTCCCACACAATGAATGCTAGGATCCAACTTTATTCAAACAAAACAAAAAACAAAAACATACAGACGCTCCAAGTAAAGCACATAAGATGTGATGGAATAAAAATATAGTTTCACTAGAGGAACCTGATAATGTTGTCGATGAAGAAGGGGATGCCTTGGGCATCCCCAAGCTTAGACGCTTGAGTCTTCTTGAAATATGCAGGGGTGAACCACGGGGGCATCCCCAAGCTTAGAGCTTTCACTCTCCTTGATCATACTATATCATCCTCCTCTCTTGACCCTTGAAAACTTCCTCCACACCAAACTTAAAACAAACTCATTAGAGGGTTAGTGCATAATCAAAAATTTCACATGTTCAGAGGTGACACAATCATTCTTAACACTTCTGGACATTGCACAAAGCTACTGAAAGTTAATGAAACAAAGAAATCCATCTAACATAGCAAAACAGGCAATGTGAAATAAAAGGCAGAATCTGTCAAAACAGAACAGTCCGTAAAGACGAATTTTTTAGAGGCACCAGACTTGCTCAAATGAGAAAACTCAAAACTAATGAAAGTTGCGTACATATCTGAGGATCATGCACGTAAATTGGCATAATTTTATGAATTACCTACAGAGAATTCAACCCAAATTCGTGACAGCAAGAAAATCTGTTTCTGCGCAGTAATCTAAATCTAGTATCATCCTTCGATTAGAGACTTTACTTGGCACAACAATGCAATAAAACTAAGATAAGGAGAGGTTTCTACAGTAGTAACAACTTCCAAGACTCAAATATAAAACAAAAATACTGTAGTAAAATAATGTGTTGTCTCCCATAAGCGCTTTTCTTTATAGCCACTAAGATGGGCTCAGTAATTTTAATGATGCTCACATAAGGATGAGAGTTGAAGCAAAAAGAGCATCAAAAAGCAAGTATGAAACAAATTTAAGCCTAACCCACTTCCTATGAAAAGGAATCTTGTAAATAAACAAGTCAATGTAGAACAAAGTGAATAGCATAGGAAGACAAAACAAGTGTAACTTCAAAAAATTTAGCATATAGAGAGGTGTTTTAGTAACATGAAAATTTCTACAACCATATTTTCCTCTCTCATAATAATTTCCAGTAGCATCATGAACAAACTCAACAATATAAATATCACATAAAGCATTCTTATTATGAGTCTCATGCATAAAATAATTACTACTCCCAACATAAGCATAGTCATTCTTATTAATTGTAGTGGGAGCAAATTCAACAAAGTAGCTATCATTATTATTCTCATCATCATAATCATCAAATGTAGGAGGCATAGTATAATCATAATAAACTTTATCCTCAATAGTAGGTGGCACCAAAATACCACTATCATCATAAATGGGAGGCAAAGTGTCATCAAAGTAAATTTTCTCCTCCATGCTTGGGGGACTAAAAATATCATGCTCATCAAAACCAGCTTCCCCAAGCTTAAATTATTCCATAGCATTAGCAATAATAGTGTTCAAAGAGTTCATGCTAATAACATTGCTACAACTATTTTGCAAACAAAGTTCCATGGGTTTTTAAATTTTCTCTTCAAACACCTCATGTCCTAACTCAAGATAAATACTATAAAGATCTCTAATATTTTTGTTGTTTTCCATTAAGCCTAACTAGTGAAATAAAAACATGCATCTAATTAAGTAAAGTAAAACAAGTAACTATTTTTTTTTGTATTTTGATTTAGTGCAGCAAACAAATAAGTAAATAAAAGTAAAGCAAGACAAAAACAAAGTAAAGAGATTGGAGGTGGAGACTCCCCTTGCAGTGTGTCTTGATCTCCCCGACAACGGCGCCAGAAAAAGAGCTTGATAGCGTGTATGCACACGTCCGTTGGGAACCCCAAGAGGAAGGTGTGATGCGTATAGAAGCAAGTTTTCCCTCAGTAAGAAACCAAGGTTTATCGAACCAGTAGGAGCCAAGAAGCACGTTGAAGGTCGATGGCGGCGGAGTGTAGTGCGGCGCAACACCAGGGATTCCGGCGCCAACGTGGAACCTGCACAACACAACCAAATTACTTTGCCCCAACGTGACAGTGAGGTTGTCAATCTCACCGGCTTGCTGTAAATAAGGATTAGATGTATAGTGTGGAAGATAATGTTTGCAATAAAACGAGTATTGCAGTAGATTGTATTCGATGTAAAAGAATGGACCGGGGTCCACAGTTCACTAGAGGTGTCTCTCCCATAAGAAATAGCATATTGGGTGAAAAAATTACAGTTGGCAATTGACAAATAAAGAGAGCATAACAATGCACATACATGTTATGATGAGTAGTGTGAGATTTAATTGGGCATTACGACAAAGTACATAGACCGCTATCCAGCATGCATCTATGCCTAAAAAGTCCACCTTCAGGTTATCATCCGAACCCCTTCCAGTATTAAGTTGCAAACAACAGACAATTGCATTAAGTATGGTGCGTAATGTAATCAACAAGTACATCCTTAGATATAGAATTGATGTTTTATCCCTAGTGGCAACAACACATCCACAACCTTAGAGGTTGCTGTCACTCCCCCAGATTTAATGGAGGCATGAACCCACTATCGAGCATAATTACTCCCTCTTGGAGTTACAAGCAATGACTTGGCCAGAGCCTCTACTAGCAACGGAGAGCATGCAAGATCATAAACAACACATAGATAGATTGATAATCAACATAGCATAGTATTCATTATTCATCGGATCCCAACAAACGCGCATGTATCTTTACAGATAGATGATCTTGATCATGTTAGGCAGCTCACAAGATCAGACAATGATAGCACAATGGGGAGAAGACGACCATCTAGCTACTGCTATGGACCCATAGTCTAGGGGTGAACTACCCACACATCAATCCGGAGGCGACCATGGCGGTGTAGAGTCCTCCGGGAGATGATTCCCCTCTCCGGCAGGGTGCCGGAGGCGATCTCCTGAATCCCCCGAGATGGGATTGGCGGCGGCGGCTTCTCTGGAAGGTTTTCCGTATCGTGGCTCTCGGTACTAGAACTATTATCGACGAAGGCTTAAGTAGGCGGAAGGGCGGAGTCGGAGGGCTCACGGGGGCCCCACACGCTAGGGCCGCGCGGGCCCCCTGTAGGCCGCACCGCCCTAGTGTGGCGGCGCCCCGTGGCCCCACTTCGTCTCTCCCTAGGTCTTCTGGAAGCTTCGTGGAAAAATAGGACCTTGGGCGTTGATTTCGTCCAATTTCGAGAATATTTCCTTACTAGGATTTCTGAAACCAAAAACAGCAGAAAACAGCAACTGGCTCTTCGGCATCTCGTTAATAGGTTAGTGCCGGAAAATGCATAAATATGACATAAAGTATGTATAAAACATTTGAGTATCATCATAAAAGTAGCATGGAACATAAGAAATTATAGATACGTTTGAGACGTATCAGGATGCTGATACGCTCCAACGTATTTATAATTTCTGATGTTCCATGCTTGTTTTATGACAATACCTACATGTTTTGCTCACACTTTATAATGATTTCATGCATTTTCCGGAACTAACCTATTAACAAGATGCCGAAGTGCCGATTCTGTTTCACTGTTTTTGGTTCCAGAAAGGCTGTTCGGGCAATATTCTCAGAATTCGACGAAACGAAGATCAAACATCATAATTCACCGAGATGGACCAGGACACCGAAGGGGACCCGGAGGGGAGGCCCAGGGCCCCCAGACCATAGGGCCGCGCGGGACCCACCCTGGCCGCGCCGGCCTATGGGGAGGGAGCCCTGGCGCCCTTCCGACTCCGCCTCTTCGCCTATATAAACCCTTTCGACCTAAAAACGCGATACGAATTGACGAAACTCCAGAAAGACTCCAGGGGCGCCGCCGCCATCGCGAAACTCCAATTCGGGGGACAGAAGTCTCTGTTCCGGCACCCTGCCGGGACGGGGAAGTGCCCCCGGAAGCCATCTCCATCAACGCCACCGCCTCCATCATGCTCCGTGAGTAGTTCCCCCATGGACTACGGGTTCTAGCTGTAGCTAGTTGGTACTCTCTCTCCCATGTACTTCAATACAATGATCTCATGAGCTGCCTTACATGATTGAGATTCATCTGATGTAATCGGTGTTGTGTTTGTTGGGATCCGATGAATTGTTACATTATGATCAGTCTATCTATATAAGTTTGTGAAGTTATTGTTGCTGCAATCTTGTTATGCTTAATGCTTGTCACTAGGGCCCGAGTGGCATGATCTTAGATTTAAGCTCTATATGTATTGCCTAGATTGTATCTACAAGTTGTTTGCACATATTGCTGTCCGGAACCCGAGGCTCCAAAGTGACAGAAATTGGGACAACCGGAGGGGAGGGCTGTGATATGAGGATCACATGTTTTCACCAAGTGTTAATGTTTTGCTCCGGTGCTCTATTAAAAGGAGTACCTTAATAGCCAGTAGATTCCCTTGAGGCCCAGCTGCCACCGGCTGGTAGGACACAAGATGTTATGCAAGTTTCTCATTGCGAGCACGTATAACTATATATGGAAAACATGCCTACATAATTAGTAATCTTGATGTTCTGTCTTAATGCTATTTCATTCCTATCAATTGCCCAACTGTAATTTATTCACCCAACACTTGTTATTGGAGAGTTACCACTAGTGAAGATAGCTGGGAACCCCGGTCCATCTTTCATCATCATATACTCGTTCTACATGTCATTGGAATTAGTATCAACTATTTTCTGGTGCCATTACCTCTGTGTTACTATTACTGCTGCTGTGTTACTGTTACTACTGCTCTCATATTACTGCTGCTTTCACATCACCCCTGTTACTAGTGCTTTTCCAGGTGCAGCTGAATCGACAACTCAGTTGTTAAGGCTTATAAGTATTCTTTACCTCCCCTTGTGTCGAATCAATAAATTTGGGTTTTACTTCCCTCGAAGACTGTTGCGATCCCCTATACTTGTGGGTTATCAATCTACTACTTCTTCTACCCGCTGGAATGGGGAGAAGGACGTCGTCATAAATACCGAACGTTTGACCGAGTACGGAGGTGCTACCCGACTGTGGCACAGTCAAGATCTTCTACGCGCTTTTGAAAGCGGCAAGTGATCATCTTCTGCAACAACGAGATCTAATCTCGTAGGCTTTGTAAATCTTCGAGGGTTAGTCTCATGATCTTCTCGTTGCTCCCATCTTCTAGATTGCATCTTGGCTTGGTTTTCGTTCTTGCGGTAGGAAATTTTTTGTTTTCTATGCTACGAATCCCATCAGTGGTATCAGAGCCGTGTCTATGCATAGATTGGTTGCATGAGTAGAACACAATGGTTTTATGGGCATTGATGCTTTTGTTGTCTTTAGTTCGTGTACTTTGCATCTTGCGGGATGGTGGGATGAAGCGGCTCGGGCTAACTTTACATGACCGCGTTCATGAGATTTGTTCCACGCTCGACATGCAACTTGTATTGCATAAGTGGCTTTGCGGGTGTCTGTCTCTCCCACCATAGTGAAGATTCAATCTACTCTTTCTATTGACAACACTAGTATCACCGTTGTGGTTCATGTTCGTAGGTAGATTGGATCTTACTCGAAATCCCTAAACCATGTAAAATATGCAAACCAAATAAGAGGCGTGTAACTTGTTTTTGCAGGGTTTGGTGATGTGATATGGCCATGATTTGATGATGAATATGTATGAGATGATCATTATTGTATTGTGGCAACCGGCATGAGCCTTATGGTTGTCTTTAAATTTCATGTTGAAGTATTATTTCAAAGTAGTTGTAATAGTTGCTACATGGGAGAACAACCATGAAGACGGCGCCATTGACCTTGACGCTTCGCCGACGATGATGGAGATCATGCCCGTTGATGATGGAGAACATGTCCGTGCTTTGGAGATGAAGATCAAAGGCGCAAAGACAAATGGGCCATATCATATCACATATGAATTGCATGTGATGTTAATCCTATTATGCATCTTGTATTGCTTAGATCACGACGGTAGCATTATAAGATGATCCCTCTCACTAAATATCAAGATAATAAAGTGTTCATCCTTAGTATGCACCGTTGCTAAGACTTGTCGTTTTGAAGCATCACGTGATGATCGGGTGTGATAGATTCTACATGTGCATACAACGGGTGCAAGCCAGTTTTGCACACGCGGATACTAGGGTTGCCTTGACGAGCCTAGCATGTACAAGCATGGTCTCGGAACACGGGATACCGAAAGGTAGAGCATGAGTCATATGATTGATATGATGAACACTTTGAGTGTTCGCCTTTGAAGCTACATCTTTTCTCGTGATGATCGGATTTGGTGTAGTGGATTTGGTTCGTGTGATCACTAAGATAATGCGAGGGATATTGTTTTGAGTGGGAGTTCACCTAGTTAATTTAAGAATTAAAATTTTGAACTCAATTTATCATAAACTTAGTCTAAACTCTTTGCAAATATGTTGTAGATCATGGCGTCCCCCTCCATCAATTTTAACTAGTTCCTAGAGAAAGAAAAGCTTAAAAACGATGGTAGCAACTTCACCGACTGGTTCCGTCATGTGAGGATTTTCCTCAATGGTGGAAATCTGCAATTTGTGCTCGAAGCACCGCTAGGTCCCCCACTACCTTCTGCAGTATCCGAGAACGAAAAGAATGTTTTTCGGGTGATTCGATACTCTCAAGTTCAGTGTGCCATCCTGTGCAGCCTAGAGGCGGAGCTCCAAAAGCGTTTTGAGCAACACGACCCATATGATATGGTCCATGAGCTAAAAGCTATCTTTGAAACTCATGCGGCCGTCGAAAGCTATGAGGCCTCGAAACACTTCTTTGGTTGTATGATGGAAGAGGGCAGCTCCGTTAGTGAGCACGTGCTCACTATGTCCGGACACGCGAAGAAGCTCAGTGACTTGGGGATAGTGATTCCTAACCAGCTGGGTATTCATCATGTCCTCCAATCACTGCCACCAAGTTACAAGAACTTCGTGATCAACTACAACATGCAGAACATGAACAAAGAGTTACCTGAACTCTTCTCCATGCTGAAATCTACTGAGATTGAGATACAGAAAGAGCACCAAGTGTTGATGGTCAACAAGACCACCAGTTTCAAGAAGCAAGGCAAAACTAAGAAGGGCAACTTCAAGAAGGGCGACAAGAAAGTTGTTGCGCCTCCTGTGAAGCCTAAGGCTGGCCCTAAACCTGATACTGAGTGCTATTACTGCAAGGAGAAGGGGCACTGGAAGCGTAATTGCCCCAAGTACATGGCTGATCTGAAGAGCGGCCTTGTCAACAAAAAGAAAGGTATATTTGATATACATGTTATAGATGTCTATCTTACTGGTTCTCGTAGTAGTGCCTGGGTATTTGATACTGGTTCGGTTGCTCACATTTGTAACTCGAAACACGAACTGTGGAATAAACGAAGCCTAGCGAGGGACGAGGTGACGACGCGTGTTGGAAATGGATCCAAGGTCGATGTGATCGCCGTCAGCACGCTCCCTCTTTATCTACCTTCAGAATTAGTTTTAAACCTCAATATTTTTATTTGGTGTCTGCGTTGAGCATGAACATTATATCTGGATCTTGTTTAATGCAAGACGGTTATTCATTTAAATCATAGAATAATGGTTGTTCTATTTTTATGAATAATATCTTTTATGGTCATACGCCTGAGATGAATGGTTTATTCTTGTTAAATCTCGATAGTAGTGATACACATGTTCATAACATTGATGCTAAGCGAATTAAATTGAATGATAATTCTACTTATATGTGGCACTGTCGTCTTGGTCATATTGGAGTGAAACGCATGAAGAAACTCCATTCCGATGGACTTCTTGAGTCACTTGACTTTGAGTCATTTGATAGATGCGAAGCATATCTAATGGGAAAATGACTAGGACTCCATTCTCTGGTACAATGGAGCGAGCTACAGACTTGTTGGAAATCATACATACCAATGTGTGCGGACCAATGAGTGTAGCATCGTGATACGTCTCCAACGTATCCATAATTTCTGATGTTCCATGCTTGTTTTATGACAATACTTACATGTTTTGCTTGCACTTTATAATGTTTTTATGCATTTTACGGAACTAACCTATTAACAAGATGCCACAGTGCCAGTTCCTGTTTTCTCGCTTTTTGGTTCCAGAAAGGCTGTTCGGGCAATATTCTCGGAATTGGACGAAATCAACGCCAAACCTCCTATTTTTCCCGGAAGGCTCCAGAACACCGAAGAAGAGTCGGAGAGGGGCCAGAGGGCCACCACACCATAAGGCGGCGCGGCCTGGCCTGGGCCCGCGCCAGCCTATGGTGAGGAGCCCCCAGGCACCCTCCTGCGCCTCCTGTTCGCCTATAAAACCCCTTTCGACCTAAAAACACAGGACGAATTGACGAAACTCCAGAAAGACTCCAGGGGCGTTGCCGCCATCGCGAAACTCCAATTCGGGGGACAGAAGTCTCTGTCCCGGCACCCTGCCGGGACGGGGAAGTGCCCCCGGAAGCCATCTCCATCAACGCCATCGCCTCCATCATGCTCCGTGAGTAGTTCCCCCATGGACTACGGGTTCTAGCTGTAGCTAGTTTGTATTCTCTCCTCCATGTACTTCAATACAATGGTCTCATGAGCTGCCTTACATGATTGAGATTCATCTGATGTAATCGGTGTTGTGTTTGTTGGGATCCGATGGATGATACATTATGATTAGTCTATCTATAAAGTTTGTGAAGTTATTGTTGCTGCAATCTTGTTATGATTAATGCTTGTCACTAGGGCCCGAGTGGCATGATCTTAGATTTGAGCTCTATAATTATTGCTTAGATTGTATCTACAAGTTGTATGCACATGTCGCTGTCCGGAACCAAAGGCCCCGAAGTGACAGAAATCGGGACAACCGGAGGGGATGGCGGTGATGTGAGGATCACATGTTTTCACCGAGTGTTAATGCTTTGCTCCGGTGCTCTATTAAAAGGAGTACCTTAATATCCAGTAGATTCCCTTGAGGCCCGGCTGCCACCGGCTGGTAGGACAATAGATGTTGTACAAGTTTCTCATTGCGGGCACGTATGACTATATATGGAAAACATGCCTACATGATTAATGAATTGATGTTCTTTCTTAATGCCTTATCAATCCTATCAATTGCCCAACTGTAATTTGTTCACCCAACACTTGTCACTTATTGGAGAGTTGCCACTAGTGAAGATAGCTGGGAACCCCAGTCCATCTTTCATCATCATATACTCGTTCTACATGTCACTGGAAGTAGTATCAACTATCTTCTGGTGCCATTTCTCTCATATTGCACTCTTTGCTCTTATTCTTGTTACTCTTTGCTCTCATATTACTGCTACTTTCACATCACCCCTGTTACTAGTGCTTTTCCAGGTGCAGCTGAATTGACAACTCAGTTGTTAAGGCTTATAAGTATTCTTTACCTCCCCTTGTGTCGAATCAATAAATTTGGGTTTTACTTCCCTCGAAGACTATCGCGATCCCCTATACTTGTGGGTTATCACATCGCGCAGTGGTTATCGTTATGTTCTAACCTTCACGGATGATCTGAGTAGATATGGGTATATCTATTTCATGAAACATATGTCCGAAACTTTCGAGAAGTTTAAGGAATTCCAAAGTGAAGTAGAAAATCAACGTAATAAGAAGATTAAGTTTCTGCGTTCTGATCGCGAAGGCGAATATCTGGGTTATGAGTTTGGCATGCATTTAAAGAAATGCGGAATACTTTCACAGTTGACACCGCCGAGAACACCACAGCGCAATGGTGTGTCCGAACGTCATAATCAAACTCTCTTAGATATGGTTCGTTCTATGATGTCTCTTACTGATTTGCCGTTATCGTTTTGGGGTTATGCATTAGAGACAGCCGCATTCACTTTAAATAGGGCACCACCTAATCCGTTGAAACGACACCGTATGAATTGTGGTTTGGGAACAAACCTAAGCTGTCGTTCCTTAAAGTTTGGGGTTGCGAAGCTTATGTAAAAAAGTTACAACCTGACAAGCTAGAACCCAAAGCGGAGAAATGCGTCTTCATCCCTTCCCGAACCGACGAGAGCCAACTTACCGTTACCAACCAGAATCAACTGCCTCCTTTTCCCGACCCCTATCTTGAAAAGCACCAGAACTGGCTTTCCCCTATTTCCCTAGTTTTTACCCGAGATTGAGCAACACCGAAAAGTGCTTGCTAACTGTTTTGCTAAGAAAAAGCACGTCTCTGTGCCTTTCTCAACCGAAGACATCTATTAATTAAACTCATGTTTCTATAATCAATTCGATCTCCCGGGCCAATCCGAGGACGCCTACGAAAAGGTTGTTTAGATTTACAAAAAGGTTTTTTGAATTTACGAAAGGGTTGCTTGGATTTACGAAAGGGTTGCTTGGATTTACGAAAGGGTTGCTTAGATTTAAGAAAAGGTTGTTTAGATGTATAATAATGTCAGGTGAATTAGTCGAATTTGCAGAAGGCACTAGGGGTATTGCTCTTAATTTGGAATCCAAAAATGTTGGGATTGTATTAATGGGCGATGGGTTGATGATACAAGAGGGAAGTTTTGTAAAAGCAACAGGAAGAATTGCTCAGATACCCGTGAGCGAGGCTTACTTGGGTCGTGTTATAAATGCTTTGGCTAAACCTATTGATGGGAAAGGGGAAATTATAGCTTCGAAATCTCGCTTAATTGAATCTCCTGCTCCAAGTATAATTTCCAGGCGTTCCGTATATGAACCTCTTCAAACAGGGCTTATTGCTATCGATTCGATGATCCCTATAGGGCGCGGTCAGCGCGAGTTAATTATTGGGGACAGACAGACTGGCAAAACAGCAGTAGCCACAGATACAATTCTCAATCAAAAAGGACAAAATGTAATATGTGTTTATGTAGCTATCGGTCAAAGAGCATCCTCTGTGGCTCAAGTAGTAACTAATTTCCACGAGGAGGGGGCCATGGAATACACTATTGTAGTAGCTGAAATGGCGGATTCACCTGCTACATTACAATACCTCGCTCCTTATACGGGAGCAGCCCTGACTGAATATTTTATGTACCGCGAACGGCATACTTTAATAATTTATGATGATCTCTGTACCCGGGTTCAAATACCCATGGATTTTTTGTTTCTTTACTGGCTTCATATAATTCTGAAAACACAAGTTTTCTTGAAGCCTCTTGCTCATATCTCTCATCAAAGGGTGCTATTCTATAATGTTTCTTTAGCAGATCCCCCGCTAATCCGAGCGAGCTTTCAAATATTTGTCCCACATTCATTCGGGAGGGTACTCCTAAGGGATTGAAGACCATATCAACAGGTGTTCCATCTTGCAAATAGGGCATATCTTGCCTAGGCAAAATTTTGGAAATGATTCCCTTATTTACTCTTAGTCAAATATTTCATATCTCTTCTTGTCCAAGCAGAAGGAAAAGGATACAATTACAATTTGAGCTGAGCGGAAGATTCGTATCTCTTTTATCCATTTAAAGTATTATGGATTTAGAGCATATAGATCGATCTATTTCTAAGAATCAAATGTGTTTGTTTATTTTTATGTTATTTTGTGAAGGAATGAAAACAATTCTATATGGAATGGGTTGGGAATTATGCCTAGATCCCGCGCAAATGGAAATTTCATTGATAAGACCTCCTCAATTGTAGCCAATATTTTATTGCGAATAATTCCGACAACCTCAGGAGAAAAAAAGGCATTTACTTATTATAGAGATGGTGCGATTTGACTCTTTTTTTTGTTTTTTTAGCCCTACCTATACCTCAGTCTTCCGAGAAAGAGAGGGGGTTCGCATAGAGAGAACATTATTAGTAAAGCAAACCCACGCTTCGGGAAGGTGAGGTGAACTAACAATTCCTTCTGTCGTGTATCCTCGATTGATGCGGCCTCAGATGCTTCAATTATGGATTTTAGTATTGAGCGAAAGGTTACACCTACAGGATAGGTTATGGATTAGAGGCCCATTCTACTCTATTAGTACCAGTAGGCAGCATAGGGGATAAAAGCACTACACCTAGAAATAGGAAAGGAATCAACAAGAGAAAAACTTTGTTAGAAATTAGCCCTTTCCTGATCGGTATCGGGGCTGGGAAGAATGGTTGGGATAACAAACAACCATCAGGTTTGTACTTTGGATACCCCTATAACCATCAAAGATCGTTGAAGTGGCTAATTCTTCTAAGTAGGGGGCGTTGAGAACAAAGAAATTCTTGGAGCTATCGTTTTCTTCTAGCATTAATAGAATTCATTGGTGTTAAGAAAAACTTCTTGCGGGAAGGTTGGCTAGAGATTTCTTGGAAAAATACCAGCCCCTTTCAATTCATAATGAGACGGGACTAATTCTATTTTTATTCTATAGATTATTTCGCTTAGTACTATGTACAGAAGCGAGGAGCCGTATGAGACGAAAACCTCATGTACGGTTTTGCAACGGAGATTTTTTGAATAGAATGAACGACCGTAACGGATGTTGGCTCAATCCGAAGGAAATTATGCGGAAGCTTTGCAAAATTATTATGAAGCTACGCGACTAGAAATCGATCCCTATGATCGAAGTTATATACTCTATAACATAGGCCTTATACACACAAGCAATGGAGAGCATACAAAGGCTTTGGAATATTATTTTTGGGCACTAGAACGAAACCCCTTCTTACCGCAAGCTTTCTAGTAAAGAAAAAAGAGAGGATCAAATTTTCTAGTAAATACTACAAAAAAGGCTTTCTACATAGGGATCGTAAAAACAATGATTTTTCCCTATCAGCTGTAGGAAATAAGGACACTTCACGCGAATCAAAAAAGGAAGAAAGTATCGCCTATACTACTACTCTATGGATAAAGTTCTCCAATTGATAGAGAAAGCACCGTAAAGATCAATTAGTGAGCAACTGGGTCGATACAACTAAAAAAAAAACTGCTTACTTATCCCATGATATGGGGCAAAATTTAGGAATCTGCTTATGTAATAGAGCCGATCCACTAAAGGATTAAGCAGCGGTGTAGTATCAGATCCCAAAGATAGTAAGTTCTTTTTTCTTTCTTATGGAAAAAAGTCTTTTTCAAGGATTCTATAGAGATTTCATATATGAAACCGGGATAGTTACCTTTCAGAAAATTAGAACGAAGTCTCTAGATCTATCTATGCTTCATCCTTCTGAAGGTGGGAAAAAAGATCAAACTGATTATTGCTAAAAATTAGGGTTTGAAACTTAGGTAATTAACTTCTTCTCCTTAACCCAAAAACAAATGGGATCTATTTTTGAGAAATCAAATTCAGTTTAAGATAGGGGAAATTAAGATAGCAATTTATGAGCCGTATGAGGTAGGAAACTCTCAAGTACGGTTCTAAGGGAAGGAACCTCCTATTCCGACCGAGGAGAACAGGCCATTCTACAGGGTGATTCGGAAATTGCGGAAGCTTGGTTTGATCAAGCTGCTGAGTATTGGAAACAAGCTATAGCGCTTACTCCGGGAAATTATATTGAAGCACAGAACTGGTTGAAGATTACGAAGCGCTTTGAATTTGAATACTACTGAACCTCGCAGATCGACGAGGGAGCGTACCACTCCTGATTGGTATGATCCCTGTCTAAATGTCATGATTGTGGATAACAATGATGAAGATCCTACGACGTATGAAGAAGCGATGATGAGCCCAGATTCCAACAAATGGCATGAAGCCATGAAATCCGAAATGGGATCCATGTATGATAACAAAGTATGGACTTTGGTAGACTTACCTGATAGCCGCAAGGTTGTCGAGAATAAATGGATCTTCAAGAGAAAAGCAGATGCTGATGGTAATATTACTGTCTATAAAGCTCGACTTGTCGCAAAGGGTTTCCGACAAATTCAAGGAGTTGACTACGATGAGACTTTCTCACCTGTAGCGAAGCTAAAGTCTGTGAGGATTTTGTTAGCAATAGCTGCAATTTTCGATTATGAGATTTGGCAGATGGATGTCAAAACGGCGTTCCTTAATGGTGACATTGAGGAAGAGTTGTATATGGTACAACCCAAAGGTTTTTTCGATCCTAAAAATGCTGACAAGGTAGGCAAACTTCAGCGTTCCATTTATGGACTGAAGCAAGCATCCCGGAGTTGGAACCGACGTTTTGATAAGGTGATCAAAGACTTCGGGTTTATACAGTGTCATGGAGAGGCCTGTATTTACAAGAAAGTGAGTGGGAGCTCTGTAGCATTCCTGATATTATATGTAGATGACATATTATTGATTGGGAATGATATAAAACTATTAAGCAGTATAAAAGGTTATTTGAATAAGTGTTTTTCAATGAAAGACCTTGGTGAAGCAGCGTACATTTTAGGCATCAAGATTTATAGAGATAGATCAAGACGCCTAATAGGGCTTTCACAGAGTACATACATGGATAAGATTCTAAAGAAGTTTAGAATGGATGAAAGCAAGAAAGGGTTCTTGCCTATGTTGCCAGGTAAGGTCTTGAGTAAGACTCAAGGTCCGGCTACGGCAGAAGAAAGAGAGAGGATGAATCAGATCCCCTATGCCTCGGCAGTAGGCTCTATCATGTATGCCATGTTGTGTACTAGACCAGATATCGCGCATGCTGTTAGTTTGACCAGCAGATATTAAAGTGATCCAGGAATGGAACACTGGACAACGGTCAAGAATATCCTAAAGTACTTGAAAAGGACTAAGGATATGTTTCTTTGTTATGGCGGTGACCAAGAGCTCGTTGTAACCAGTTACACCGATGCAAGTTGGAACACTGATCCTGATGACTATAAGTCTCAGTCTGGGTACGTGTTTATATTGAATGGTGCTGCAGTAAGCTGGAGTAGTTCCAAGCAGTGCACGGTGGCGAAGTCTTCAACTGAATCGGAATACATAGCGGCTTCAGAGGCTTCATCGGAAGCGGTATGGATGAAGAGGTTCATTGTTGAGCTTGGTGTGGTTCCTAGTGCATTGGACCCATTAGTCATTTATTGTGACAACATGGGTGCCATCGCCAATGCACAAGAACCAAGGTCACACAAGAAGTTGAAGCATATCAAGCTGCGTTTTCATTCGATTCGCGAGTACATCGAAGATGGTGAAGTAAAGATTTGCAAAGTACACACAGATCTGAATGTGGCAGATCCGTTGACTAAAGCTCTCCCTAGGGCAAAGCATGACCAACACCAGAATGCCATGGGTGTTAGGTACCTTACAATGTAATCTAGATTATTGACTCTAGTGCAAGTGGGAGACTGTTGGAGATATGCCCAAGAGGCAATAATAAAGTGGTTATTATATATCTTTTTGTTTATGATAAATGTTTGCATACCATGCTATAATTGTATTAACCGAAACATTGATACATGTGTGTTATGTGAACAACAAGGAGTCCCTAGTAAGCCTCTTGTATAACTAGCTTGTTGATTAATAGATGATCATAGTTTCATGATCATGAACATTGGATGTTATTAATAACAAGGTTATGTCATTAGATGAATGATATAATGGACACACCCAATTAAGCGTAGCATAAGATCACGTCATTAAGTTCAATTTGCTATAAGCTTTCGATACATAATTACCTAGTCCTTCGACCATGAGATCATGTAAATCACTTATACCGGAAGAGTACTTTGATTACATCAAACACTACTGCGTAAATGGGTGGTTATAAAGGTGGGATTAAGTATTCGGAAAGTATGAGTTGAGGCATATGGATCAAGAGTGAGATTTGTCCATCCCGATGACGGATAGATATACTCTGGGCCCTCTCGGTGGAATGTCGTCTGATTAGCTTGCAAACATGTGACTGGTTCACAAGAGATGATATGCCACGGTACGAGTAAAGAGTACTTCTCGGAGACGAGGTTGAACAAGGTATGGAGATACCGATGATCAAACCTCGGACAAGTAAAATACCGCGAGACAAAGGGAATCAGTATAGTATGTAAATGGTTCAATCGATCACTAAGTTATCGCTGAATGTGTGGGAGCCATTATGGATTTCCAGATCCCGCTGTTGGTTATTGTTCGGAGAGGAGTCTCGACTATGTCTACATAGTTCACGAACCGTAGGGTGACACACTTAAGGTTTGATGTCGTTTTAAGTAGATATGGAATATGGTACGGAGTTCGAATGTTTGTTCGAAGTCTCAGATGGGATCCAGGACATCACGAGGAGGTCCGGAATGGTCCGGAGAATAAGATTCATATATAGGAAGTCATTTTCTAAGTTTGAAAATGATCCGGTGTATTTATGGAAGGTTCTAGAAGGTTCTAGAAAAGTCCGGAAGAAATCACCATGGAAGGTGCGGAGGGACTCCACCAACCTTGGCCGGCCAGCCAAAGGGAGGAGGAGTCCCTGGTGGACTCCACCTAAGGGGGCCGGCCATCCCACCAAAGGAAAAGGGGGAATCCCACCTTGTGTAGGATTCGTCCATATGGAAGGTTTTTGAGTTGGACTCTTATTCGTTCTTTGCGCAACCCTTGGTGTGTTCCACCTATATATACATGAGGAGAGGGAGGGGGCCGGCCACACCCTTGGCCGCACCACCCAAGCCACCAGAGGCCGGCGCCCCAGCTCCCCTCTCCCAAACCCTAGCCGCCCCCTCCTCATACCTCTCCCGCAACGCTTAGGCAAAGCCCTGCCGGAGATCTCCACCACCACCGCCACCGCGCCGTCGTGCTGTCGGGATTCCGAGGAGGATCTACTACTTCCGCTGCCCGCTGGAATGGGGAGAAGGACGTCGTCATCAACACCGAACGTGTGACCAAGTACGGAGGTGCTACCCGACTGTGGCACCGTCAAGATCTTCTACGCGCTTTTGAAAGCGGCAAGTGATCATCTTCTGCAACAACGAGATCTAATCTCGTAGGATTTGGAAATCTTCGAGGGTTAGTCTCATGATCTTCTCGTTGCTCCCATCTTCTAGATTACATCTTGGCTTGGTTTTCGTTCTTGCGGTAGGAATTTTTTGTTTTCTATGCTACAAATCCCATCAGTTATAGATGCAAGTGAGCTAAAGTTAGAGGTACCCTCTACCTCTTTAGTTAAAAAAGGAGCTAACTTTTCTAATGGCATCATCATCTTGTACATTTTTTAATCTGATTTTTTTCAAACGCGAACATTTTTTAAAAATGAGCACAAAATTTGATCATAAAATTAACAAAAAAAACCAAAAAACCAGCAGAAAACCGGCGCAGAACATACAGAGCAAACCATCATCACAGAAAAACTGGAGAAAAAAAGTCAGAAGCGAAGGAAATGGGCCAGGCCTATATTCGTGCGTAGGCGTGAAGGGTAGGCGGTGGGCACGGCGAATCCTATACACCGACCAGGTCGGTGTATAGCCGACGCCGCACACATCCATATGGGCCGGGCCCAATTCACATTTTTCGGGAATTTGCTTATTTCGTTTTCTGTTCTCTTCTTTTTTCTTTAGTATTTTTTCTGCTTGTTTTTCTGTTTCAGATTCAAAAATTGTTATGACTCAAAAGTTTCAAATTCGAAAATGTTCAAATAAAAAAAACAAATTCAAAAATTGTTCAAATTTGTTAGGTTCGAAAATTGTTCAAATCTGAAAAATGTTTAGATTCAAAATTTGTTCAAAATTGAAAATTTTCAAAATATTTAAATTTAAAATCTTGAAATTCGAAAATATTCAGATTTGAATTTTTTTCAAATTATAAAAGTGTTCATACTCGAAATTTGTTCAAATTCTGAGAAATGTTCAGATCTGAAATTTGTTACAATTCAAAAATTGTTCAAAGTATTCAAATTCGAATTTTTTTGCAAATTTTAAAATTGATCAATATTCCAAATTGTTCAAAAAATAAAGGATTGGTCAGATTTTAAAAATGTTCAATTAAAAAATTACCAGTTTGATCCAGTAATTTTTTTGATTAAAAACGTAAAAGAAAAAAAGATAAATACGTATCTGATGGGCCGAGCCCACATATGGCCGGAGGGTGTGCGGCATCTGCTGCCTACCGAGCAGGTCGGTGTAAAGCAGTTCCCGTGCGCACCGCGTCGGGCCAGGTCCAAGGCAGCAAGGCCATGGCCCGGGGAGCTGGAAATTTTCGGCCTACTATTCTTTAAAATTATGGCCCAGGTCAGCCCAACTCGTTGCTCACAGCTCGCTCGCTCCGTAACCCTGGCTCGACCGAACGAGAAACCTCGCCGGCGCTGCTCCCACCCCGCTCGCTGGCTTCGTCGTTGCGCAAGGAGCGCGCCGCCACGCCCACGCGGCCGCGACGGCCCAAAACTGCGTCTGCTCCCGAGCGACGCTGCGACGGAGGCAGTCGTCTCGTCAACGTCAAGGGAATCAGGGAAGAGACCTAGCTCCACCTTCCGCAGCTCCGCTCTCCGGCCGTCCGACGGCGGCTGCCCCATTCGCCGCCCCCAATTTGCCGGCTGGCCCCGTGGCCCGGCTCGGCCCTCCGCCGGTCCGCCCCCAACTCACCGGCAGCAGCGGAGAGGCCCCCCCTGCTAGGCCCTCCTCTGTTTTAGATCTCGCCGTCGCTCGGTCTCCGCGCAAGCCGCTCGCTGCCGCACGCCCGCAGGTCCAGCTGAAGCAGGGAGCAAGACATATACAAGGTATATATACCTACCTTTGTCTGCTGTTTATTTTTTTTTCAAAGAACAGTCTGTTGTTTATTTGGGATCGCTGACCTATGCGCTGTAATGTCAGAGTCTTGTATATGTGATAAAATACCTCACGTTGTACACTTTGTATCTAGCCAGATATGTAGTATCTCCTCTAAATATGTATCTGTAGATATGACAACTCATGGCTTGTATTTGTAGTGTTATGTTAACATGACTGTAGCAGCCATCCGGCAGTGTTAACTATTGATTCAATTGGTAGATATTTCTGTCCATGATTCATATTGATCCAATTGGTAGTTTGGCGCTTGTAGAAAACTAGAAATTAAGTGGAATATATCTCACTTATATGTTTTATTTCTATTGTATAGAAATATGAAAAGGAATAGCCAAATTGCATTACTTTTCGAGAAACATGGAGCAAAGAAGATTGCATCTTCTTCAACACCGTTGGTCGTACATGATGAAGAAACCAACGATGGTGGGCTTTTGTTGGCATGCTTGATTCTGTACCTCTGGTTCAATCCGATACCGAGAGTGAGATTGAAATTGAAGATGCAACACCACGTCAACCTTCACCCCAACAACCAAATGCAAAATCATATGATGCTCATTTTCTTCCACATGATCCGGGGGAAAGGATTCCTATTTCAACATATGATGTTAATGTTCAAGATGATGTTTAGAGAGGATATATTCTAAAAGGCCCATGCCAACCATATGAGTATGCTTTCCCAACCACAAAAAAGAAGGGTGAAAATTAACACTTTGGCAAACCTTTTTCACAATTGAGGGGGCGCAATTTTTTTTTTGGAGGTGTGCCCCCCCTCTGATTTCTTCCTGTGTCTGCCACTGCCTCCACATAAAGTAAATTTTATTGGCATCCCTTGGACAACCTTTGACACACAAGATTTTAAAATTAAATTAGTATCCGAATGAACCCGCAAGTCGGTTTGGGTCCACCCTGTACGGCATGCCGCACCAAATCAGCATTAGCACGACCCCCATCGGCTTCCATCCCTACTCCTGCCGCCGCTGCTTCTGCTGCTGCTGCTGCAAGGGATGGACGGGTCCGCTAAAACGATGGCCTTGCACGCCTCTATGGTTCGCAATACTGCCCCTCTCTCGCACCCTGCTTCCCCCAAGCTCCTCCTTGCGTTCCATTTCCCCGTGCTGGTCGAGGCCGGCTGGATTGGTTCTCCTACTCCTCCCCAACGCTGCTCTGGATTGCAGCGTCGACGAGGTGCCGAGATTTGGGGAATGCGACGGTTAGTTTCTCCTCTTCTGTTTGTTAGCACTGCTCAGTAATTTCTGTAATGTATAGAATTGGGCATGGAATCACATGTTTGGAATCTCTGGGCTAAATTCAGCTGTTTGGGGTGGCCTCTGAATCATTACGTCGAAACTGAAGCAAATTCCGAGATGCCCTCCCCGAGCTCTCCCCCGCTCGGAAACGGGGCATTTTATAATATACCACACTTTTATTTACACCTCTATTATTTGCCACATGACCACCACCTGTCGTTGTCACTGACATGTGGTGGTCACTTGGCAAATAATAGAGGATCAAAGTGTGGTAAATTATAAAATATCCCCGCCCAGAACCTCGCTCAAACAGAACCTCTCTTCATCCTCGCACAGAACCCCGCGAGACCTGTGCAGCTAGCCACCGCCGGCTACGGTGAGTTCTACCCTCCCTCTTCTCATCCCCGCCCTCCTCTTTGTCTCTCCGTATCTCCTTCTCATTCCCCACCTCCTCCGAGCAAGCCGGCAACGCCATCCGCCACCCCACAGCCCTGCCCCCAAACCCTAGATGAACCAGGATAGGGGAACGGCGGCGGCAGGCGAACGTCGGAGGTAGGGGAACGACGGCCACTCCCCTGGACCTTCCCAGGACGGACTCTCCCTGGTCCTTCCAGATTCAACAAAACCTCAAATTCCATGGTTAGTACATCCAAACAGGAAATGTAATTGGATACACCCTTTGTTTCGAACAACAAATTCCAAGCACATCCAAACAGTAGAATTCGAATTGGAAGCCAATTCATTTCCATCTTGGATTTGGAATTTCTAGTCCAATTCAATTCCATTCTCAATTCTATGCATTGTATCTGAATTTTGGGATTTTACCAAAGTAGCTGGATGGCGGAGTGTTAAAGGTCGGCATAGAGTAGAGAAACCTGCATCTCCTTATACTTATTGCATGGAACATGTCCAATCTTAGATTGAAAGTCTCGCTTGCATGGAAGGCAACTCTGTCGCTGGCTGAAGTTTATATGATGAATAAACTGATATCTCCTTGACCACTGTGAAAATAAAAAATGATGTGCTCGTGGGAGCTCATTGTTCCAGAGGAAATATATTTTCCTCATGATATCTGAAATCATCCTCATACGTAGCATCCTGACTTTACTTACTGAAAGCTTATGCCATAATCTTATTTTCCAGATCGCATAAGGAAAGTCAAGAACCCAAATGATTTCTTCACAGGAAGGTGATTTAATATTATTTCCATCCTTCCGATGCCTTGACAGCACTACTTGCTATAGTGCCTACTGTACCTTGAAACTTTATTTTATTAGCGTAAACATGTCAGGGTATTTCTAGAGTAATCATCTGCATACAAAGCACTTCATGTTGACACCATATATACTTATTATGCTTATTGTAATTTTTTGATGCATCTTGATTGGTTTATATGATATTCCGGAAAAAAAATCAAGATATTTCGGAAAAACAAATTGATATATCTCATGTATGTACCTCTGTTGCTATCATATTGTTTAAAACATTTGGTATTCTCTTGTTATGTTATACTTATACATCTGAAAATACTGTCCTGTGTGGCTTTTACCCAGAGGGTACGGCTGCCTTCTCTTTCAAGGATGGTAACAGGCTGTGCTCTCTTTTTCTGCGTCAGCAAGGTCTGATCAAGAAGAAGCGAAGGTTTGTGCTGTCCTGCGCTTGCTCTCCTCTCCTGTATGCATGCCCCCTCCCTCTTAACTGCACCTTACCTTTCTATGTATGCAGATGGCTTGCTTCGTTGCATCCCGAATTAGGGGTCCCTTTCAGACTTAAACGACCAAAATTTCTCAAAGAAGTGTAAGTAACTGTCTCCGCCGATTATTTCTTGCTCTAGACCATCTGCTCCGCGGTATTACAACTGATGGAGTTGCATATTTCTCATTTGAAAACAATGTCCATGATTTAGCTAGTTACCTTCATGGCTCCCATGTTCCATGTGTTTTTGCCAAAAACTTTGATAGAGCAAAACTCAACCTTCATATATGCACACAAATGATCCATGAGTCCTGGGCATGTGACCTTATCTTGTAAAATATGACAAACCACCAGCTTTATTATTGTTTTCTTTCTATTTATAAGGCTACTTTAGCATTATCAATGTTTTAGTAACCCTCTAAAAATATCTCTGTTCCACAGATATTTGGCTGAATCGGATGTCAGGACCGATGAAGTAAGTTGTTTATACTTTAACAGAACCTACAGCTTAAAGTTTTCAGTTGCAATATGTATTCCCCATATTAGTGTTGCCTGCGTAGTCAATTATCGGATCCGTTTTGTTTATATAAGAATGAGTGATGGATGATCATATTTCTAGTGTTACAAGTAATACGAGAACATTTAGTGTTTTTAATATGTCGTGTGGTCAAATATGTTGCTTCATGTGAACGTCACATCGGCATAGCTACACTTGTAGAGGGCTATACAACATGGCTTGAAGGGGATTAGGGCGTTGGAAGAAGTAGAGAGATTATATCCTGAGATGAGAGAACATAATTGAAAAAGAGCTTAATTCATTGCTACTGTTTGGTTGATAATCTGTATTTGTTAGCTCTATCAATTTCATAGTAATCACGTGACTTGATGCTTGAGAAATACTCTATCTGTAAGAGAAGTTATATTTAGTACATTGATGTAATACATCTAAAATTACTATGTCACAGTTTATAATGTTTTACTTTTGAAGTGCATTGTCTTGTTAACATGTCTCAGTTTGATGACCTTCTTTATTATGATATTCACTTAGTGGCTCTCTTACCCTCTTGTGCTGTTATATAGTAAACATCCATGTAGCATAAACATGACAGTAATATGTATTCTAGGTGTCCAGCGAGAGAGTAAGATCTAACATCGAAAAAAGTTTTGGCTTGCAATGGAATTGCTACAATCACCATGTAGTTCTGGATGGTTTCGAGCTTTTTAAGTTGCAGAAACAGAAGGATGGCTCTCTCTGTCCAGAAAGCTTGAAGATTATGCACCACACAATCAGCAAATTAAGCAATGGAGCACTTGATTCAGTGGCTAAAATTGTCACCCATAATGGGACTAGTTTCAGGAAAATTAGGCCTACAGTGATGAAAATCGTGAAGGACCACCTTCCAAAATACTTGGCCGAGTTGGACACTGAAAATAGCAAGATTCTGTTGTCTGGCATTTTAACAAGTCCATGCAGCTATCAATCTGATTCTGTCTGCCTTGCAACACCTGTTTCACCAATGCTTCTGTCATCTTTAAATGAAGCTTTAGCTGGGCTTGATGAAATTTCCCAGCAAGCTGCTATTGCAATCAATAGAAAGCTCATTAAAAAGTCATGTCCCCCAGAATTCCTGCATGTATCTCGAACTTCCAGCAGAAGCCACCTCGTTAACTTGATAAGGAAAAGATGTGAAAGTATGATAGCAAAGCTGCAGGAAGGCCAGGATCTTCCAAAGAACTTTGCAAAAGCACTGTCAGTGATGAAACTACATCAGAAACTAACACTAAGGAGCATGGATATCTCACAGTCAGAGTTCTTCCCCTTTTCGCGTGGAACTATGTCACTGCAGCAAGATATCCTGAATGCTCTTTGGTTGCTACCAAAAATCAATACTAATGAAATGAAATTGCTGCGTTCCATTATGGGTCAAGTTTCTGAAGTTAAGATGGCATCATTCAAAGCAGCTGTGAGGAAGTACTTGACAGAATGCTTGTTTGAGTGTGATGATGGTAATTTACCAGATTTGGCACTACGTGCTATCGGTTTCTTAGTTGGAATGTCTCCTACATGTCAGCAGGTTATTCTCACAGAAGAGAGAAAGGAAGTTGAAGTAGATGCTGTCTTGGATTTAAGCAGTCGCCTTAGATCTTTTGCACGTTGTGCCATAGAAGAAGGCCTGAGTGATGATGAATTCAGCTTAGAGAGTTACAGCGGCAGCGAAGATAACGATTTTGTACTCACTGGGAGCAACTACTTCGGTTCACTTTCGGAGCAGCACATGGATGAGGGCTGCTGTTCAAATTTTACTATCAAGAATGCTGAAGGCTCTGAATACGTGGGTGGTGCTGGACATTATGGAGACAATGAAGCTGCTGCTAGTATGAAGGATCCTTGTTTGAAGGGCAATGTGAAGATGACTAGATGCTTTGAAGAAGATCTCTCTGAAGTATGTGATGACACCGCAAGTACAGCACACAAATTTATTGGGCAAATTCTTAAAAACATGTTGACTGAAAATGAGGTGGCTGATGAAATTTCCGGATGTTATCTTGGAGGCAGTTCTAATTCTGAAGATCCTCGAGGTACAGTCTGAAACCACCAGTAAAGCTTTTCTAGTTTTTTTTTTTCCGTTTTCCGTTTGCGGTTCCCTTGTGAGGTAACAGAACTTTTTGGCCATAGTTCCTGATACAAAAAACCCAAAAGCTGACATTGTGATGAATGCTGTCCAGGGTCTCCTACCTAATCTGCCAAAAAGGTCTTTTCCCTTCATTATTATCTCCATCCCTCCATCCACTGTGCACATTAACGGTCTAATAGCTTGTTGTATTGTATGCAGCTCCATGGACAAAGTTAGAAGGATACTGGATGGTGCTGAGCAGTGAGACGGTCAGTCTGCAACTACGTTTATTGGCTTCTGATTTTTTTTCCTTTGCATATTCTGATCTAGGTATTATCTACAATTTTTTACTAACTATTTGCTCATTCTTAGGTGTTGAATCTTGCACGGTGCTGTAAATTGCGCCATTGAAATGAGATGGACAACATGTGAGCATAGCGATCATGACTGAAGTGAAACTATTAGCTGGTCTGTTTTGTTTTGTTAGAGTGGGGGAAATGTGCATGCAGTAGACATCTGTACGTTATGCCATATCATACTAGAAAGCTAGCACATATTCTTTTATGAATCCCGTAATGACATGTTTAAGACTGTTGACTTTTGAAATTACTAATACAAGACTGATGGTATTTTTTTTTAATCTTTCAGTGCTCTATTTCAAGATTCACCTTTTGCAAAAACTAGCACATACTCAAGTCATATTATTGCCTGATCCACCATTATTTTGTCATTCTCTTTTTTGCTTTCATGAATTATTTTTAGTAACTGTTGCTGGTATTTCTCTGCAAAACATTTTTTTTCATTTTCTGGCATTTACAAGTTCAGGAGAAGTGTATGAGGATGATAAATTGAATTATGGATAGAACATCTAGTGAGGTGGATGCAACCAAGTACGGAACTGAGGGTGCATTTTTTTATCTTTCTGCTCTATTTCAAGATTCACATATTCCAAAAACTGGCACATACTCAAGTCATATTATTGGCTGATCCACCATTATTTTGTCATTCTCTTTTTGCTTTAATGAATTATTTTTAGTACTTCCTCCGGTTCATATTAGTTGACTCAACTTTGTCTAGATACACATGTATCTAGTTAACAAACGCGTCTAGATACAAAGTTGAGTCCATTAATTTGGATTTGAGGGACTAATTGTTTCTGGTACTTGTCTGCAAAACATTTATTTCACTTTCTGGCATTTACAAGTTCAGGAGAACTGTATTAGGATGAGTAAATTGGACTATGGATAGAACATCTAGTGAGGTGGATGCTATCAAGTATGGAACTTAACAACCGTTTGGTTTGGCTAATGGTGCTTACTTTGATGGGGACAAGTTTTATGGCTGGTGGCACATGGATGTCCTTTCGGCTCCCACAGCAGCTCGTAAGGGCATATCTTCGGTGATCATGCTCACACCCTAGTCGCTTTGGAAGCGGCACAAACTGATCGTCTTCGTCGGTGCGCTGCTTGACCTTGCTTGCTTGACACAATCAAGGTGGAGGACAGATCGTGGGCGGCGGCCAGGGCGCTGCGCCTTGTGGCGCTTCCACCGGCCTAGCTTGTAGGGTGTGCATTGTAATCTTGGTTGTCGCCCTCTTAGACTTGTAACAACTCTCTTTCTATCAAATGCATTGAAACACAAAGATCTTGTGTTTTCTTGAAAAAAAAAGTGTGCGTCTGGGTCCCATGGACTTTTTTGCAAGCTAATATTCCATTTGGTATTACTTTCCTATGGTACGTTGCCAGACATCATGCCGAACATGTGAAGCTCACTTAACGGTACTGTGGAACACGTGAAGCTCGGTCTTTTGCAAGTAACAGAATTTGATGTGGTGGAGCTCGGTCTTAATGGTTACTCTGCAGATGTGATGACTTGTGCTATGTGTCTTGTTGCTTCCTCACGTTTCCGATCTGGGTCAGAGTAAGATGTCTTTCAACTTGAAATCATACAGCAATTGCATAACTTTGTACCCAATGCTAGCTCAAAGCTGCAACTGTTTTTTAACACTGAGCTAGTTGAATTTGTTCTTTTAGTTCCTCCTGTATTCATAATGCTCCTGGTAAGTTCTGAATATGCTGCAAAGCAATTTTCCCTATAACTTCAAAATTTGTGGATTTGCATCATCTCTTATTACACATGAACTTTGGGCTTGCTGGATCATCTGAATATGTTGTTTTGCCTTCACTTATTGAAGAACTATGTAATGATGTATTCATGAAGTATACACCATGGTCGACATGTACTAGTACATGTAAGATTTGTTTTTTTGGCATCTCTGTGGACTTACCTTCTCTACAAACTCACCACGTTTCTTAGGTCCTTGCCAGTTGCCACAGTGCCTAATTGTAGCCTGGAAATAGCATATATCATATAATGTAACTAGTGTTAACTACTGCCAACTACTTATATTAGTATTGTTATGTTAGTTAGTATGATTTAACTTTCTTAACAGGAGCATACAACACATAGTTGCCCAGAATTAGAACATGGTCCGGTGAACTACAACAAATATAAATTTAATTCGGTTCCATTATAGAAAGCCACTAGTCTACCAGTTATTACTACATAAATTTTCTCTTGTATTATTGCACCAATGAATGGTATTGACGAGAAATGAGGTATAATTCCAGGCCATCTCTGCATGAAGTGTGCGCAGCATTTGATGAAGCTACTTGTGAAGAGGGCTAGTACTACACAAGCAACTATTCCAGTATATAAGCCTGCTTCAGCAGTCACTCCTGGTGATCTTAAGCTTCTAAATGGTGTAGCTCCTTTAGCTGATTTGCCTGACTGAAGTTTTGGTGATATGCCAGTTACTAGTACTGCTTGTACTGCTACATCACCTGATGGTTTTCTACAAGACCTTTTGGGTATCAGTGGGACAAATCTATTAAATGCAGGTGTTGTGTCCAGTATTTCCATTTTGTCCCAATAGTTTGTTACTTCGAATGCTAAAAGTCAATCTTTACACTTCGATTAGTATTTTCTCTATTAATTATTATGTTCCTTTTTACTGTTACGAGAACACCCTTACATTAGACTCATCAAGTTCTTTTCCGGTGGTTTGTTCAGGGGTTTCTTCATCTGCAGGCACATATACTCTGATGGATCTTCTATCTGCACGTACGGGCTCACTGAAACTGTTAAGTTGCAGCCCATCGACGAACAATGCGAGATGACGGAGGCTGATGTTGCTCCAGACGACCATTCTCGCCTCGCGATGACCCAGAGTCTCGAAAACATTTGCTACTTTATCCTCGTCATCCAGCTGCCGATTTGTGTCGCGGAGCACGGCTCCGACGCTGACCAGAACCAGTGAAGGAAATAAACTACTGGCACGTTTTTGTGCGTCTGCCTCTCTGCAAGCTGTAGCTTGTGACCTGGTGAATGGGTCAAGGTTCAAGAGGTGCACCTTATTGAGAAGAGGGAGGATGGCATTTCATGGAAGCTCATGGCCAATGGCCAATAATAATCCGCGAGGTTGGCTTACGAGGTGCAATTCATTGGTTCCACTTCCTCTTTCTTGCACAAGCCGGTGTGGAAGGATTGGGCACCTCTCAAAGCAAAAAAAATCGCTTGGTTTCTCACTCATAATCGCATATGAACGGCTGATTGTGTCCAAAAATGTGGGTGGCCGAACTGTGGTTTTTTACCCCTTTGCAAGCAAACCACGGAGTCAGTGTGCCACCTTTTGGTCGAATGTAAATACTCCATTCTTCTTGGAGCTACATTCAAGAATGATCGCACATCCCCGACATTCAACCAAACCGATGGGATGGTCTTCCTATTGAGCATTAGTGGCGAAACATGACGAGTGCCCACATGCCAAACTGCAAAGTCGTCGCATTCCTCACCCTCCCTTGTCACTTGGAAGATTTGGAACAAGCATAATGCAAGGGTCTTAAACGACAAGTATACATTACCTTTACTTCTCCTAGAAAAAATAAAAAAGGGAAGCCCGTTTATGGGCTACCGCGGGAGCGAAGCATTTCGGTCAAATCATGTCGGGAGAGCAACCCTGATTTGTTTTTGATTCGGTTCGAACTATCTTGTCAAAACACTTATTCTCAATTAATATATTGGGGGAAGGCTTTTGCCCCGTTTCAAAAAAGAATAATGTCAGTGATCAACTTGCACATTTTTGCATTGTGCTCCGCTGCCAACGGAATTAATAGTACGCATGATGATTATATAAACTAGAATGCAATGTAGATTGGGGGAAGGCTTTTGCCCCCGTTTAAGACAAGAAAAATGTCAGTGACCAACTTGCACATTTCTGCATTGTGCTCCGCTGTCAACAGAATTAATAGTTGCTAGAGAATTATAATTTTCAGTTTGTTGGCGACTTGGTTTACAATATATAATATCTACGTTAACCAGATCAGCAATAGCCTGTGTACAGTATTATACATCGAATGCTACTGGGTCAAAATTGGCAAAGTCGCTCGCATGTTACCCTGTGCTCATTACCCGAGCAGTGTATCATGAACCATTCTTTCAAATAAAACTAGAAGGGCAATCATGAATCGACAGAAATTCGGCATTATATAACCCCTCTAACCTTTAGCCCAACATCATCACATCCAAGTGGAGCAAAACCAATTAAGGCAAGCTAGCTTGTCTCTCCGACTAGCTGCCGGTTAGCTCCTCGCTGTCCAGGAGACATGAAGCTCTCCGTGGTTCTCCTGTTTTCCCTGGTTGCCCTCCAAGCTGCGCTGCTTGGCGTGCCATCGGCAGAGGCTAGCGGACTGAAGGTCGGCTACTACAACAAGAAATGCAGGGGCGTGGAGGACGTCGTCAAAGGGCACATCGTCCGGGCTATCAAGAAGAACCCCCGTGTTGGCGCCGCTCTTGTTCGGCTCGTATTCCACGACTGCTTCGTTAGGGTATGCACATTGATTTTTTGCTTTATTCTGCTTTTTCCTAGTATAAAATCAAAATGAAGTATTTTTTGTTTCATAATGAACCGACAAATTTCCTAGGGTTTGGTAAAATTCGTGAATTTGTTACGTTTCTGGACAAGATTCAAGAACTCGAGAGAACATTTAATGCATTTCATTTGATGCAATTTCAGACCAGAAACAGAAAACTTTAATTTGCATGTTCTTTTATGCACTTCAGATCAGGACCCAAAGTTTTCATTCTCTAGGAAAGTGTTCGCATTGAGGCTTTTCATTTTGACATTCTGTGTTCATGGAAAAATAAAACCCAATGCACTTTTTTCGATTTCACTGTGGAAAAACTAATTGCAGAATGTGGATTTCCATACATGGTGGAGGTGTCGAGCTAATATGATAACAAAACAATGACATGATGTTGATTATTCATGCAGGGATGCGATGGCTCTGTCCTCCTTGACAAATCCGCACAAAACCCTAACCCGGAGAAGGAGGCGAAGGCGAACATCGGGCTCGCCGCCTTTGACATCCTTGAGATGATCAAGGCCGACATCGAGAAGAAATGCCCCGGCGTAGTGTCGTGCTCCGATATACTTGTCTACGCTGCCCGTGACGCCACCAAAATTCTCAGCAAGGGGCATATCAACTACGACGTCCCCGCCGGCCGCCTCGATGGCTTTGTCTCCTCGGCATCCCAGGCCCAAACGGAGCTCCCGGACTCCACCTTCACCGCCCAACAGCTCATCAAAAGCTTCGCCCTCAAGAATTTTGACGTGGAGGAGATGGTCATCCTCTCTGGAGCGCACTCCATCGGCATGGCACACTGCTCGTCCTTCAAGGGCCGTCTCGCTGCGCCTGCAGACCAGATCAACCCGGCCTACCGCAACCTGCTCAACTACAAGTGCGGCCAGAGCGCTAACCCGCCCGTGGTCAACAACGTCCGCGACGAGGACTACACCACCGTCGCCAAGTATATGCCAGGGTTCAAGAGCCGGGTGCGCAAGATCAGGGACTTGTTCGACAACTCCTACTACCACAACAACCTCGCTAGGATCGTTAGCTTCAACTCCGACTGGCAGCTGCTGACGCACACGGAGGCGCGGGGCCACGTCCATGAATATGCGGACAATGGCACGCTCTGGAACGAGGATTTCGCCGCATCCATGGTCAAGCTCAGCATGCTGCCCATGCCGGCGGGAAGCAAGGGCGGGATCAGGAAGAAGTGCAGCATCGTCAGCTACTAAATAGTACATGCATGCGTGGAGATCCAACAAGGAAGATCCATTTGGCGTGTGTGTAGAGTTCAATAATCTTTGTGTGGTTTTTTTGTTTGATCCATTCTTTTGATTCCCATTTCTCGTGTTTTCCAGATCTATTGATCTGCTACATATTTCTCAATATATCGCTACACATGCTAGTATCCTATCAAATAGCCCCAATTATCCACCAGGTTCATATGTGTCTGCCTTGTTGGCAACACGCCTCGGCGACTCTGGCGTAAAATTTTGAGGGAACACGAGCCTAAGTATTCATGTGCATCCCTGAGTGCGTCTCTATCACAGAATGGTCGGCCAGCACCAGACTCGATCGTGTCCTCCTGCCCAAGGTAAAAGTAATCTTCTTTTCTCTTCTTGTAGCCATAGCTGAAATATCTAAGCAGTGGAAAACTCTGTTTTTTTTTGCTGCACTTTTCTGAGGTGACTGAGACTTAAGAAATTCTCAGTTAACTGAGACATAGACACACCCTTTGTATTAATGTCTCGTAAGTTGCAAATGCAACGTTACCGCTCTCATGTACCCACATGTGCGCTTACTAATATAAGGAAGCAGTTAAGCATTGAATCAGTTATTTTTACCTAGTTTGTTGTACAACAACGGTAGCATAACTAACCTTTTGGATGTGCAGGCACAGTTTCTGATCCCTGGATCGTCAAGATTTTCCCGATGTTTTCAGACTAATCTTTCTGTCTCATTTGGCTGATTTATCTTTGTCATCTGTATTTCGATGAGCATTCAGGAACCACGTACCCACATTTTGTTATGCAGAAACCACTTGCAATATGTATCCATATGTCTTACAAAGTAGTAAACGGAAGGACCGAGGGATAGGTTGAAACAAGGTCAACTGGTGAAGTCAGCAATTTTCCTTCTGGACCAGTCATGTTTGATCCCTACAAAAAACTGTCTTGTTTGTGCATCTTTCTGTGGATACATTGTATATGTGCATGGTGTAGCGTGAATTCTTCAAAATCTATAATACCTATAAGAGCTTGTTTGGCTACTATTATTTGGTATATAATCAGAGAATTAACTTGTTTGGCTGTCACAAAATTGGTACTATTAGAATTTAATTGAGAATTTCATGGATTTCGTCCCGTGCTTAACCTTAATTCCTCTTGCACCATGTCATTTATGTGGAATTGCCAAATAAAATGATACCATCAATTTTATTTCATCTTATTTATGTCAAATGAAATAAAATAATTTGGTGCAATTAATGTATGCAAGATCAAAGCTCATGCAACAACGTCATCTCTATTTTTCCGTCCACTAGATAGCAAGTACTTTGTCTGTTAGGAAATACTAGGAAGTGTAGCGCGACGCACGCCGCACCCGTGGTGTCGATCATGTAGAATGTGTACTCAACTTTTAGTTTATAGGAGCTATCTTTTTATAGTTTATGGTGGCCGTTTGTGTGTAGGAACGTGCATGTGATTGGCCGTTTGTTGTTGTCTAATACTTACCATTGAAGGATTAGTCGTTGTTGCAAATTACTATCAAATACTTACCATACAGAAATTACTATTGAGGCTTAATATTTGCGTCAAATAATTACCGGTGCGCTGTTAAAGGATTAATATCGAATAATCACTGTCGAGGTGGTAGATCTGTGTCGAAAAATTACTATCAAAGAAGTTGACAAATCACTGTCAATGTTACCGTGGTAAAATTATGTCGGGAAAACATTTCGAAAAACTACTATCAAAGAAAAGAAAAATAACAATGTGGGTTAACTAATGGTAGGAAATTACGCATGGAAGTTATCTCGAAAACTTATGGACAAAGAATAGGGACAATACTGTTGGCGAATTACTATTACTGTTGACGAACTACTGTAGGGTAACCACTGTGGAAAAATTACGGTCAGAAAAGTGTGTGGAAAAACCACCGTCGAATATTTGGAAAAAAAAGCCTGGAGGGTAAGTACCGCCGGGCCGATATGTTATGTCAAAAAGTTGGCGCGGTCACTGATTGGAAGAAAATAATTATGTCACCGACTGGAAAAAAATAATTATGATAAAATAAAGAATTATGTTAAATATTTAACATAAAAGAAATATCAGGCAAGTGCCATCTAAAATAAAGTAGCTGAATTTTATATTAATATGAATTATAGTAGCATGTTTGTTATTGTTTATCATGGTATTGTTCATGGTGTGGTTACTGTAGCACATTTTTACTGTTCGTCACGACTACTGTTCATATGAAACATTGAACAGTTAATTGGAGGACTCATAGGAGAACAAACCTTTTATATATAGTATTAAGTGTGGCGGATTTGTATGTATTTACACACTAAATGTGTCTGGATACATGCGAATTTTGACACATCTGTGACACATTTCCGAACGGAGGGATCTAGTGTAGATTAAATTCGGTTGCATCCATCTTACCCTGTGTATACGGCATGGTTTATTCGTTTAGGCCATGATCTGTGTTGGAGAATCGCATATCTCCTTGCAAGTGGCTAATTCACCGCCCATTGCTGAGACCTAGCTGTCTGATGTGCTGGTGTCAGAGGGCCCTAAGGATAGCCTCGTCGCCAAGGTCATGATAGAGGTGGCGACAAGGATTGCCGCCACAAAGAAGACGAGGGCCAAGTACCGCACTGATGCAGAGAAGGCGATGAAGACTGCACAGAAGGGCACGATGAAATGGTCCCCATTCATGTTGATCTTCTTTCTAGAGAAGATGTGCGAGCTCATCAAAAGTGGCGTGCGAACTAACAAGGGCTTCAAAGAAGTTCATATGACTGCCATGGAGAATTTTCTCGTGGAGCACTACGGTGATGACATTAGCTCAACTCAAGTGTACAACCACCTGAGGAAGTGGAGGATCAGGCGGCTCACCAGTAGCAGGTTCCGAGATCTTAGCGGAGCTCAGTGCGGTGCAAGGAGTCATCCTAGAGGTTGAGCACTACCACGATCATGTCTTTGTTACCACACTTTCCTCAACCATTGTCCTAATTGATCGTTGATCACTAACTTGCACAATAAACACACTTTGCTCTCTTCTTAGGATCACCCCAAGGACGACGAGTTCCTGCACGCCCATCGCCAACTACAATGAGATACATACCATCTTCTCGTTCGGGCTCGCCACTGGCAAGTACGCCATGAGATCAAGTGAGCCCCTAGGTACACCTCCACTTACCCTACCTGAGGATGATGACACCGAGGAGTCCGAGATGGTGGTCAGTGATGGCGCCCCTGAGAAGCTGAGGAAGAGGAGTGTGACTTCGTCGACGATGAGATTCTGGCCTTGGCCGATATGATCCCCGTTGTCATGGACGTCGCACATTCCATCTGGGACAACAAGCCCACTGACATGCACCCTGACCTGTGCCGGTCTATCATGGACGGTGTTAGCTTCAGCGATGAGCCTCTCATGGCGGCGCTCAACCACCTCATCAATCACAAGGCCCACGGTACCAGCTTTGTGGAAATGGTACCGCCACACACGATCCTCTGGCTGAGGACCTACCTAGCCAAATGCTACTACAATATGCACTGGTGTCCTTGGGGCCATGGGGGTGGGCATGGTTGCATGGAGGCGATGGTGATGGTGATGACTTGATGATGATGTACATTTTGGTCGCAGCCAGGGCTTAAAAACTTCGTATGGCCTTTTATATTTTGATGAGGTGGTATATACTAACCCCTCATGTGATGGTGGCCTTGCGGTGTGATGTTGCGCAGTTGCACACCGTTGGGGAACCCCAATATTGAAGAAGGTATGATGAGCACAGTAGCAAGTTTTCCTTCAGTAAGAAACCAAGGTTTATTCGACCAGTAGGAGAAAGGAATGACTTCTGAAGGTGTTGCTGGCTGACTTTTGGCAGGGCGCACTACCGGTGTCAGCAACAACATGGAACCTGCACACAACGCCACTAAAATACTATGCCCCAACTTACAGTGAAGTTGTCAATCTCACCGGTCTTGCTGAAAACAAAGGATTAACCGTATAGTATGGAAATAGATGTTTGTTTGTAGTGGAATTAAAGAGAACAGTGTTTGCAATAAGTAAACAGAACATGACGATTTTATCATGTAAAAGAAAGGACCGGGATCCACAGTTCACTAGAGATGTCTCTCCATAAAGATAAATAACATGTTGGGTGAACAAATTACAACTGGGCAATCGACAGAATAAAGACCATACATGACAAGATGATTACTATGCAATTCATTTGGGCATTACAACATAATACATAGACCGTAATCCAACTGCGTCTATGACTAATAATCCACCTTCCGGTTAACGTTTGCACCCCTTTCAGTATTAAGTTGCAAGCAACAGATTATCGCATTAAGCAATGTGTGTAAAGTAAACGATAGAATTATCTTTAGATAAAGCATTGTTGTTTTCTCCCTAGTAACAACAACACATCTACAATCTTAGAAGTTATTGTCCCTCTTCCAGATTACTAGAGGCATGAACCCACTATCGAGCATAAATACTTCCTCTTGGAGTCACAAGCACATACTTGGCCAAAGAATCTACTAGCAACGGAGAGCATGCAAGATCACTGATACGTCTCAAACGTATCTATAATTTCTTATGTTCCATGCTAGTTTTATGACATTACCTACATGTTTTGTTCACACTTTATATCGTTTTGATGCGTTTTCCGGAACTAACCTATTGACGAGATGCCGAAGTGCTAGTTCCTGTTTTCTGTTGTTTTTGGTTTCAGAAATCCTAGTAAGGAAATATTCTCGGAATTGGACGAAATCAACGCCCAGCATCTTAGAATTCCACGAAGCTTCCAGAACACCCGAGAGCCACCAGAGGAGAGCCACAGGGGGCCCACACATGGGGCCGACGCGGCCAGGGCTGGGCCCGCGCCGCCCTATTGTGTGGCGGCTCCGTACCCCCTCCGACTCCGCCTCTTCTCCTATTTAAAGCTCCCTGACCTAAATCTTCGAGACGGAAAAGCCACGGTACGAGAAACCTTCCAGAGCCGCCGCCATCGCGAAGCCAAGATCTGGGGGATAGGAGTCTCTGTTCCGGCACGCCGCCGGGACGGGGAAGTGCCCCCGGAAGGCATCTCCATCGACACCACCGCCATCTTCATCAACGTTGCTGTCTCCCATGAGGAGGGAGTAGTTCTCCATCGAGGCTAAGGGCTGTACCGGTAGCTATGTGGTTAATCTCTCTCCTATGTACTTCAATACAATGATCTCATGAGCTGCCTTACATGATTGAGATTCATATGAGCTTTGTATCACTATTAGTCTATGTGCTACTCTTGTGATGTTATTAAAGTATTCTATTCCTCCTTCACGGTGTAATGGTGACAGTGTGTGCATCGTGTAGTACTTGGCGTAGGTTATGATCATAATCTCTTGTAGGTTATGGAGTTAATTATTACTATGATAGTATTGATGTGATTTATTCCCCCTTCATAGTGTAAAGGTGACAGTGTGTATGCTATGTTAGTACTCGGTTTAAATTGCAAAGATCTATTATGCTCTAAAGGTTACTTAAATATGAATGCCGAATGTTGTGGAGCTTGTTAACTCCGGCATTGAGGTGCTCTTGCAGCCCTACACAACGAATGGTGTTCATTATCAAACAAGAGTATATGTAGCACAAAGGAAGAGAACTTATTTATTTATGTGATCAATGTTGAGAGTGTCCACTAGTGAAAGTATGATCCCTAGGCCTTGTTTCCAAATACCGCAATCATCGCTTGTTTACTGTTTTACTGCATCTTTACTTCCTGCAATATTACTACCATCAACTGCACGCCAGCAAGCACTTTTCTGGCGCCGTTACTACTTCTCATATTCATTCATACCACTTGTATTTCACTATCTCTTCGCCGAACTAGTGCACCTATACATCTGACAAGTGTATTAGGTGTGTTGGGGACACAAGAGACTTCTTGTATCGTGATTGCAGGGTTGCTTGAGAGGGATATCTTTAACCTCTTCCTCCCTGAGTTCGATAAACCTTGGGTGATCCACTTAAGGGAAACTTGCTGCTGTTCTACAAACCTCTGCTCTTGGAGGCCCAACACTGTCTACAAGAATAGAAGCACCCGTAGACATCAAGCACTTTTCTGGCGCCGTTGCCGGGGAGGAAAGGTAAAAGGCACTCATACTCCGGTCCCAGGTAACTAAGTACTTTTCTGGCGCCATTGTGTGATTGTTCGAAGCTATTTCCTTTAGATCCTGCAATTGCATCTTTTTGTTTCTTGTTAAACACTAGTAAGGCATAATGGAAAACATCTGTGAGCTTTTTAAACTATTTCCTGAGTCAAGACATGAATGGTTTAATGCGAAAATTAAAAAACCTATGGAACCTTATTTGCATGCTAGTAGTAATATTAGTATGAACGCTTTGAACACCATTATTGATAATGATATAGAAAATTCCAAGCTTGGGGAGGTCGGTTTTGATGAAAATGATCTCTTTAGCCCTCCGGGTATTGAGGAGAAAGTTTATGTTGATTATGATATGCCTCCCATATATGATGATTATAATGATAGTGGTCTTTTGGTGCCGCCTACTATGGAGGATAAAGTTTATTATGATGATACTATACCTCCTATATTTGATGATGAGAATAATAATGATAGCTACTTTGTTGAATTTGCTCCCACTACAACTAATAAAATTGATTATGCTTATGTGGAGAGTAATAATTTTATGCATATAGCTCATGATAAGAATGTTTTATGTGATACTTATATTGTTGAGTTTGTTCATGATGCCTCTGAAAGTTATTATGAGAGAGGAAAATATGGTTGTAGAAATTTTCATGTTACTAAAACACCTCTCTATATGCTGAAATTTTTGAAGTTACACTGGTTTTATCTTCCTATGCTTGTTACTTTTCTCTTCATGAACTTGTTTATTTACAAGATTCCTATGCATAGGAAGCATGTTAGACTTAAATGTATTTTGAATTTGCTTCTTGATGCTCTCTTTTGCTTCAACTCCTATTTCTTGCGCGAGCATCATTAAAATTGTTGAGCCCATCTTAATGGCTATAAAGAAAGAACTTCTTGGGAGATAACCCATGTGTTTATTTTACTACAACACTTTTGTTTTATATTTGAGTCTTGGAAGTTGTTACTACTGTAGCAACCTCTCCTTATCTTTATTTTATTGCATTGTTGTGCCAAGTAAAGTCTTTGATTGCAAGGTTCATACTAGATTTGGATTACTGCGCAGAAACAGATTTCTGTCTGTCACGAATTTGGGCAGGGCTCTCTGTAGGTAACTTAGAAAAATCTGCCAATTTACGTGCGTGATCCTTAGATATGTACGCAACTTTCATTCAATTTGAGCATTTTCATCTGAGCAAGTCCAGTGCCTCTAAAAAATTCGTCTTTACGGACTGTTCTGTTTTGACAAATTCTGCCTTTTATTTCGCATTGCCTCTTTTGCTGTGTTGGATGGATTTCTTTGTTCCATTGACTTCCAGTAGCTTTGTGCAATGTCCAGAAGTGTTAAGAATGATTGTGTCACCTCTGAACATGTGAAATTTTGATTATGCACTAACCCTCTAATGAGTTGTTTTGAGTTTGGTGTGGAGGAAGTTTTCAAGGGTCAAGAGAGGAGGATGATATACTATGATCAAGAAGAGTGAAAAGTCTAAGCTTGGGGATGCCCCCGTGGTTCATCCCTGCATATTTCAAGAAGACTCAAGCATCTAAGCTTGGGGATGCCCAAGGCATCCCCTTCTTCATCAACAATTTATCAGGTTTCTTCTCTTGAAACTATATTTTTATTCGGTCACATCTTATGTACTTTACTTGGAGCGTCTGTTTGTTTTTGTTTTGTTTGAATAAATTGATGCTTGTGTGGGAGAGAGACACGTTCCGCTGTTGCGTATGAACACATGTGTTCTTAGTTCTATCTTTAATGTTCATGTCGGAGTTGAAAACCGCTTCGTTAATTGCTATTTGGTTGGAAACAGAAAATGCTTCATGTGGTAATTGGTATAATGTCTTGAATAATTTGATACTTGGCAATTGTTGTGCTCATATAGATCATGTTTAAGCTCTTGCATCATGTACTTTGCACCCATTAATGAAGAACTACATAGAGCTTGTTAAAATTTGGTTTGCATGATTGGTCTCTAGAGTCTAGATATTTTCTGGTTAAGGTGTTTGAACAACAAAGAAGACGATGTAAAGTCTTATAATGCTTACAGTATGTTCATATGTGAGTCTTGCTGCACCGTTTTATACTTGAGTTTGCTTCAAACAACCTTGCTAGCCTAGCCTTGTATTGAGAGGAATTCTTCTCGTGCATCCAAATCCTTGAGCCAAAAACTATGCCATTTGTGTCCACCATACCTACCTATTACATGGTATTTCTCTGCCATTCCAAGCAAATACTTCATGTGCTACCTTTAAACAATTCAAAAGCTATTATCTCTTATTTGTGTCAATGTTTTATAGCTCATGAGGAAGTATGTGGTGTTTATCTTTCGATCTTGTCATTTACTCCGGACAGACTTTCACCAATGGACTAGTGGCACATCCGCTTATCCAATAATTTTGCAAAAAGAGCTGGCAATGGGGTTCCCAGCCCCAATTAATTAACTTGCATTAATAATTCTCTTCACATGTTTTGCTCTGATTCATCAGTAAGCAACTTAATTTTGCAAATAGACACTTCTCCATGGTATGTGAAATGTTGGAAGGCACCCGAGGATTCGGTTAGCCATGGCTTGAGAAAGCAAAGGTTCGGAGGAGTGTGATACATCCATTTTGCATCACTATTTTATATCATAATTTGTTGTTATTCATTGATATATTTCATATTTGGAGATGATACTTATGTTATTTCATCTATTTTGCATGTTTCATGATTATTGGAGGATCGCGCACCGGAGTCAGGATTCTACTGGAAAAAGCGCCGTCAGAATGCAATATTTCAGAAGATAAACAATTGACGGAAATTATATGAAAAATCCTATTTTTCCAGAAGACGAAGGGAGCCAAAAGGAGGAGCCGAGGAGGGCCGCCATGGGCCCCCCTCATAGGCCGGCGCGGGCCCTGCCCTGGCCACGCCGCCATGTGGGAAGGGGGCCCACGACCCCCTCTGGCCTCCTCTCCTTCGCGTACATCTTCGTCCCGAAAACCTAAGCTCCAGGGGATAGTCGCGAAGAGTCATAGCCGCCTCTGCGGGGCGGAAAACACCAGAGAGAAAAGAGCTCTCCGGCAGGCTGAAATCCGCCGGGGGAAATTCCCTCCCGGAGGGGGAAATCGACGCCATCGTCATCGTCATCGAGCTGGACATCATCTCCATCATCATCACCATCATCTTCATCATCATCATCACCGCCATCTCCACCGCTGCACCTCGTCACCGCTGTAACAATTAGGGTTTGATCTTGATTGTTTGATAGGGGAAACTCTCCCGGTGTTGATTTCTACTTGTTATTGATGCTATTGAGTGAAACCATTGAACCAAGGTTTATGTTCAGATTGTTATTCACCATCATATCACCTCTGATCATGTTCCATATGATGTCTCGTGAGTAGTTCGTTTAGTTCTTGAGGACATGGGTGAAGTCTAAATGTTAGTAGTGAATTATGTTGGTTAGTATTCAATGTTATGATATTTAAGTTGTGGTGTTATTCTTCTAGTGGTGTCATGTGAACGTCGACTACATGATACTTCACCATTTATGGGCCTAGGGGAGTGCATCTTGTATTCGGTTGCTAATTGCGGGGTTGCCGGAGTGACAGAAACCTAAACCCCCGTTAGTATATCGATGCAGGAGGGATAGCAGGATCTCAGAGTTTAAGGCTGTGGTTAGATTTATCTTAATTACTTTCTTGTATTTGCGGATGCTTGCAAGGGGTATAATCACAAGTATGTATTAGTCCTAGGAAGGGCGGTACATTAGCATAGGTTCACCCACACAACACTTATCAAAACAATGAAGATTAATCGGCTATATGAAGCGAAAGCACTAGACTAAATTCCCGTGTGTCCTCAAGAACGTTTGGTCATTATAAGTAAAGAAACCGGCTTGTCCTTTGTGCTAAAAGGATTGGGCCACTCGCTGCAATTATTTCCCTCGCATTTTACTTACTCGTACTTTATTTATCTGCTATATCAAAACCCCCTGAATACTTGTCTGTGAGCATTTACAGTGAACCCTTCATCGAAACTGCTTGTCAACACCTTCTGCTCCTCGTTGGGTTCGACACTCTTATTTATCGAAAGTACTACGATACACCCCCTATACTTGTGGGTCATCAAGACTATTTTCTGGCGCCGTTGCCGGGGAGTGAAGCGCTATTGGTAAGTGGAATTGGTAAGGAAAACTTTTACTGTACGTGCTGTTTTTATTTCTGCCTGCTGCTATAAATCATTATGGAGGGGTCTTCTCTTGAATTCCTCTTTGGAAAATCTACTACTACTGCAAAGGTAGTGGATGAGGCGCCAGGTGAGAAAGAGGTTCCATACAAAATACCTATGAAAATTATTGAACGTGTTGTGGATAACCGCTATGAAGGGGATGGAACTGTCCATCCTGGTGATCATTTACTGTTTTTACATGAATTATGCGGGTTATTCAAATGTGCAGGTATTGCTATGGATGAAGTTAGGAAGAAACTATTCTCTATATCGCTGTCTGGTAAAGCGGCGCACTGGTATAAATTGCTGAAGAATAGGGATTCTCTTAATTGGGAGGACACTGTGCCCTTATTTTATTCCAAATTCTATCTTCCAAGTGAAATTCACAAAGATCGGAACCACATATATAATTTCTGGCCTCATGATGGAGAGAGTATTGCCCAAGCATGGGGGAGATTGAAGTCTTTAATGCTCAAATGCCCCATTCATGAGCTTCCTGGTAATATTATTATTGATAAGTTCTATGCAAGATTGTCTTTTCAAGATAAGACTTTGCTGGATACTTCTTGTTCTGGATCATTTACACGCAACAAAGAAGAGTTTAAAAGGGACCTTCTCGATCGGATCCAGGAGAATACTGAAGGATGGGAGAACGACAAAGATAGAGAGTCAGGTATAAACTATGATTATAAATGCATTGAAGTTTTTATGGACACTGATAAATTTCGTAATATGAGTGCTACTTATGGTCTTGATTCTCAAGTCGTTGCAAATTTTTATAAAGCTTTTGCCTCTCACTTTGAATTGCCTAGGAAGAATTTTGATAAGTATCATGAACCATATAAAGATAAAATTGATTCATCTATAAATAAATGTGCTATAATTGAAACTGTTGATCATATTCTTCCTGAAGCTTATATTGAAAAAACTCCTTTCCCTGCTAAAATGAAGGAGTACTCTGTTATATCTAGTGCGGTTAATAAAAGTGCAAAGAAACCTATAGAACCTGAAGAACAAATAAAGGTTGAACCTGCTGTTGCAATAATTAAAGATCTTGTGACTGAAAATGTAGAAGATGGTCATATTATTTTCTGTGAAGATGCTTCTAATATTGTTTCGCATCCTAATAAGTCTAGGAAAGCTAGTGTTCCTATGCTCTCTGTTAGAATTGGTGATCATTGCTATTATGGTTTATGTGATATTGGTGCAAGTATTAGTGCTATTCCTTATGAGCTTTATACGGAGATCATGCATGAAATTGGTTCTTGTGAACTTGAAGATATTGATGTGGTTATTCGGCTAGCTAATAGAGAAACTATCTCTCCTATTGGTATTGTTCGAGATGTGGAAGTTCTATGTGGTAAGATTAAATATCCTGCTGACTTTTTGGTACTTGGTTCTGCCGCTAGTAAGTATTGTCCTATTGTTTTTGGTAGACCTTTCCTAAATACTTGTGGAGCTGTTATAGATTGCAAGAAGGAAAAAATTGTGACTAAATTTGCTGGTGAATCTTATGAGTTTAATTTCTCTAAATTTGCCAAAACTCCTTATAAAGCTGATTTGCCTAATAATGATTTTAGAGTTGAACAGTGTGCGTCTATTGCTCTTGCTCCTAATAATCCTTTGCAGCAACATTTGGAGGATAGTGAGAGTGAAGTCTTTAGGGAAGAAAGAAATGAGCTTGATGAAATTTTCCTTCGTAAACCTATTCTTAAACATGACTTGCCGGTTGAAGATTTAGGTACAACACCACCACCAAACGAAGATCCTGTTTTTGATTTAAAACTATTGCCTGATAATCTTAAGTATGCTCATATTGATGAGTCCGTATAAAACCGAACTCTTTGATCACTCTATCAAAGCGTAGATTCCAACTCCGGGATGCTTGCTTCAGTCCATAAATGGAACGCTGAAGTTTGCATACCTTGTCAGCATTTTCAGGATCGACAAAACCTTTGGGTTGTACCATGTACAACTCTTCCTCAATATCACCATTGAGGAACGCCGTTTTGACATCCATCTGCCAAATCTCATAATCGAAAAATGCAGCTATTGCTAACAAAATCCTCACAGACTTTAGCTTCGCTAAAGGTGAGAAAGTCTCATCGTAGTCAACTCCTTGAATTTGTCGAAAACCCTTTGCGACAAGTCGAGCTTTATAGACAGTAATATTACCATCAGCATCTGTTTTTCTTTTGAAGATCCATTTATTCTCGACAGCCTTGCGGCTATCAGGTAAGTCTACCAAAGTCCATACTTTGTTATCATACATGGATCCCATTTCGGATTTCATGGCTTCTTGCCATTTGTTGGAATCTGGGCTCATCATCGCTTCTTCATACGTCGCAGGGTCCTCATCATTGTTGTCCACAATCATGACATTTAGACAGGGATCATACCAATCAGGAGTGGTACGTCCCTCGTCGATCTGCGAGGTTCAGTAGCTTCCTCGTTCGAAGCTTCATGATCATCATCATTTGCTTCCTCTCCTATCGGCGTAGGCTGCGCAGAAACTTCTTCCGGCAGTGCGCTACTCTGATCTAGGAGAGAAGGTTCATCAACCTCGTCGAGTTCTACTTTCCTTCCAGTCACTTCTTTAGTGAGAAACTCCTTCTCAAGAAAGGATCCGTTCTTGGCAACAAAGATTTTGCCTTTGGATCTGTGATAGAAGGTGTACCCAATTGTTTCTTTAGGGTATCCTATGAAGACGCATTTCTCCGCTTTGGGTTCTAGCTTGTCAGGTTGTAACTTCTTTACATAAGCTTCGTGATACGCGTACAGCACGCGTCCGTTGGGAACCCCAAGAGGAAGGTGTGATGCGTACAGTGGCAAGTTTTCCCTCAGTATGAAACCAAGGTTTATCGAACCAGTAGGCGCCAAGAAGCACGTTGAAGGTTGATGGCGGCGAGATGTAGTGCGGCGCAACACCAGGGATTCCGGCGCCAACGTGGAACCTGCACAACACAAACCAAGTACTTTGCCCCAACGAAACAGCGAGGTTGTCAATCTCACCGGCTTGCTGTAACAAAGGATTAGATGTATAGTGTGGATGATGATTGTTTGCAGAAAACAGTAAAACAATATTGCAGTAGATTGTATTTCAGTATAGAGAATTGGACCGGGGTCCACAGTTCACTAGAGGTGTCTCTCCCATAAGATAAACAGCATGTTGGGTGAACAAATTACAGTTGGGCAATTGACAAATAAAGAGGGCATGACCATGCACATACATATTATGATGAGTATTGTGAGATTTAATTGGGCATTACGACAAAGTACATAGACCGCTATCCAGCATGCATCTATGCCTAAAAAGTCCACCTTCAGGTTATCATCCGAACCCCCTCCAGTATTAAGTTGCTAACAACAGACAATTGCATTAAGTATTGCGCGTAATGTAATCAGTAACTACATCCTTGAACATAGCACCAATGTTTTATCCCTAGTGGCAACAGCACATCCATAATCTTAGAGATTTCTGTCACTTCCCCAGATTCACGGAGACATGAACCCACTATCGAGCATAAATACTCCCTCTTGGAGTTACAAGCATCTACTTAGCCAGAGCATCTACTAGTAACGGAGAGCATGCAAGATCATAAACAACACATAGACATAACTTTGATAATCAACATAACAAGTATTCTCTATTCATCGGATCCCAACAAACACAACATATAGAATTACAGATAGATGATCTTGATCATGTTCGGCAGCTCACAAGACCCGACAATTAAGCACAATGGGGAGAAGACAACCATCTAGCTACTGCTATGGACCCATAGTCCAGGGGTAGACTACTCACACATCACTTCGGAGGCGACCATGGCGGCGTAGAGTCCTCCGGGAGATGATTCCCCTCTCCGGCAGGGTGCCGGAGGCGATCTCCTGAATCCCCCGAGATGGGATTGGCGGCGGCGGCGTCTCTGGAAGGTTTTCCGTATCGTGGCTCTCGGTCCTGGGGGTTTCGCGACGGAGGCTTTAAGTAGGCGGAAGGGCAGGTCAGGGGGCCACACGAGGGCCCCACACCACAGGTCGGCGCGGCCAAGGGCCAGGCCGCGCCGCCCTAGGGTTTGGCCGCCTCGTGGCCCCACTTCGTCTCCTCTTAGGTCTTCTGGAAGCTTCGTGGCAAAATAGGACCCTGGGCGTTGATTTCGTCCAATTCCGAGAATATTTCGTTACTAGGATTTCTGAAACCAAAAACAGCGAAACAAAGAATCGGCACTTCGGCATCTTGTTAATAGGTTAGTTCCAGAAAATGCACGAATATGACATAAAGTGTGCATAAAACATGTAGATATCATCAATAATGTGGCATGGAACACAAGAAATTATCAATACGTCGGAGACGTATCAGCATCCCCAAGCTTAGTTCTGCTCGTCCCGAGCAGGTAAAACGATAACAAAGATAATTTCTGGAGTGACATGCCATCATAACCTTGATCATACTATTTGTAAAGCATATGTAGTGAATGCAGCGATCAAAACAATGTATATGACATGAGTAAACAAGTGAATCATATAGCAAAGACTTTTCATGAATAGTACTTCAAGACAAGCATCAATAAGTCTTGCATAAGAGTTAACTCATAAAGCAATAAATCAAAGTAAAGGCATTGAAGCAACACAAAGGAAGATTAAGTTTCAGCGGTTGCTTTCAACTTGTAACATGTATATCTCATGGATAATTGTCAACATAGAGTAATATAATAAGTGCAATATGCAAGTATGTAGGAATCAATGCATAGTTCACACAAGTGTTTGCTTCTTGGGGTGGAGATAAATAGGTGAACTGACTCAACAATAAAAGTAAAAGAATGGTCCTCCATAGAGGAAAAGCATCGATTGCTATATTTGTGCTAGAGCTTTGATTTTGAAAACATGAAACAATTTTGTCAACGGTAGTAATAAAGCATATGTATCATGTAAATTATATCTTACAAGTTGCAAGCCTCATGCATAGTATACTAATAGTGCCCGCACCTTGTCCTAATTAGCTTGGACTACCGGATCATCGCAATACACATGTTTTAACCAAGTGTCACAATGGGGTACCTCCATGCCGCCTGTACAAAGGTCTAAGGAGAAAGCTCGCATCGGATTTCTCGCTATTGATTATTCTCAACTTAGACATCCATACCGGGACAACATAGACAACAGATAATGGACTCCTCTTTTATGCATAAGCATGTAGCAACAATTATTTTTCTCATATGAGATTGAGGATATTGTCCAAAACTGAAACTTCCACCATGGATCATGGCTTTAGTTAGCGGCCCAATGTTCTTCTCTAACAATATGCATGCTTAACCATAAGGTGGTAGATCTCTCTTACTTCAGACAAGACGGACATGCATAGCAACTCACATGATATTCAACAAAGAATAGTTGATGGCGTCCCCAGAAACATGGTTATCGCACAACAAGCAACTTAATAAGAGATAAAGTGCATAAGTACATATTCAATACCACAATAGTTTTTAAACTATTTGTCCCATGAGCTATATATTGTAAAGGTGAATGATGGAATTTTAAAGGTAGCACTCAAGCAATTTACTTTGGAATGGCGGAGAAATACCATGTAGTAGGTAGGTATGGTGGACACAAATGGCATAGTGGTTGGCTCAAGTATTTTGGATGCATGAGAGGTAATCCCTCTCGATACAAGGTTTAGGCTAGCAAGGTTTTATTTGAAACAAACACAAGGATGAACCGGTGCAGCAAAACTCACATAAAAGACATATTGTAAACATTATAAGACTCTACACCGTCTTCCTTGTTGTTCAAACTCAATACTAGAAATTATCTAGACCTTAGAGAGACCGAATATGCAAACCAAATTTTAGCATGCTCTATGTATTTTTTCATTAATGGGTGCAAAGTATATGATGCAAGAGCTTAAACATGAGCACAACAATTGCCAAGTATCACATTATCCAAGACATTATAGCAATTTACTACATGTATCATTTTCCAATTCCAACCATATAACAATTTAACGAAGAAGAAACTTCGCCATGAATACTATGAGTAGAGCCTAAGGACATACTTGTCCATATGCTACAGCGGAGCGTGTCTCTCTCCCACAAAGTGAATGCTAGGATCCATTTTATTCAAACAAAACAAAAACAAAAACAAACCGATGCTCCAAGAAAAGCACATAAGCTGTGATGGAATAAAAATATAGTTTCAGGGGAGGAACCTGATAATGTTGTCGATGAAGAAGGGGATGCCTTGGGCATCCCCAAGCTTAGACGCTTGAGTCTTCTTGATATATGCAGGGGTGAACCACCGGGGCATCCCCAAGCTTAGAGCTTTCACTCTCCTTGATCATGTTGTATCATCTCCCTCTCTTGATCCTTGAAAACTTCCTCCACACCAAACTTAGAACAACTCATTAGAGGGTTAGTGCACAATAAAAATTAACATGTTCAGAGGTGACATAATCATTCTTAACACTTCTGGACATTGCATAAAGCTACTGGACATTAATGGATCAAAGAAATTCATCCAACATAGCAAAAGAGGCAATGCGAAATAAAAGGCAGAATCTGTCAAAACAGAACAGTTTGTATTGACGAATTTTATCGAGGCACCAGACTTGCTCAAATGAAAATTCTCAAATTGAATGAAAGTTGCGTACATATCTGAGGATCACTCACGTAAATTGGCATAATTTTCTGAGTTACCTACAGAGAAAACAGCCCAGATTCGTGACAGCAAAGAAATCTGTTTCTGCGCAGTAATCCAAATCTAGTATGAACTTTACTATCAACGACTTTACTTGGCACAACAAAACACTAAACTAAGATAAGGAGAGGTTGCTACAGTAGTAAACAACTTCCAAGACACAAAATAAAAACAAAGTACTGTAGTAAAAACCATGGGTTGTCTCCCATAAGCGCTTTTCTTTAACGCCTTTCAGCTAGGCGCAGAAAGTGTGTATCAAGTATTATCAAGAGACGAAGTGTCAACATCATAATTTGTTCTAATAATAGAATCAAAAGGTAACTTCATTCTCTTTCTAGGGAAGTGTTCCATACCTTTCTTGAGAGGAAATTGATATTTTATATTACTCAACCATAGTTCACTACTAACAGTTAGCAATAGTAAGTAAAGCAAACTAGATAAAGTAAATGCAAGTAACTAATTTTTTTGTGTTTTTGATATAGCAAACAAGATAGCAAATAAAGTAAAACTAGCAACTAATTTTTTTGTATTTTGATTTAGTGCAGCAAACAAAGTAGTAAATAAACTAAGCAAGACAAAAGCAAAGTAAAGAGATTGGGATGTGGAGACTCCCCTTGCAGCGTGTCTTGATCTCCCCGGCAACGGCGCCAGAAAAAGAGCTTGATACGCGTACAGCACGCGTCCGTTGGGAACCCCAAGAGGAAGGTGTGATGCGTACAGCGGCAAGTTTTCCCTCAGTATGAAACCAAGGTTTATCGAACCAGTAGGAGCCAAGAAGCACGTTGAAGGTTGATGGCGGCGAGATGTAGTGCGGCGCAACACCAGGGATTCCGGCGCCAACGTGGAACCTGCACAACACAAACCAAGTACTTTGCCCCAACGAAACAGCGAGGTTGTCAATCTCACCGGCTTGCTGTAACAAAGGATTAGATGTATAGTGTGGATGATGATTGTTTGCAAAAAACAGTAAAACAGTATTGCAGTAGATTGTATTTCAGTATAGAGAATTGGACCGGGGTCCACAGTTCACTAGAGGTGTCTCTCCCATAAGATAAACAGCATGTTGGGTGAACAAATTACAGTTGGGCAATTGACAAATAAAGAGGGCATGACCATGCACATACATATTATGATGAGTATTGTGAGATTTAATTGGGCATTACGACAAAGTACATAGACCGCTATCCAGCATGCATCTATGCCTAAAAAGTCCACCTTCAGGTTATCATCCGAACCCCCTCCAGTATTAAGTTGCTAACAACAGACAATTGCATTAAGTATTGCACGTAATGTAATCAGTAACTACATCCTTGAACATAGCACCAATGTTTTATCCCTAGTGGCAACAGCACATCCATAATCTTAGAGATTTCTGTCACTTCCCCAGATTCACGGAGACATGAACCCACTATCGAGCATAAATACTCCCTCTTGGAGTTACAAGCATCTACTTGGCCAGAGCATCTACTAGTAACGGAGAGCATGCAAGATCATAAACAACACATAGACATAACTTTGATAATCAACATAACAAGTATTCTCTATTCATCGGATCCCAACAAACACAACATATAGAATTACAGATAGATGATCTTGATCATGTTCGGCAGCTCACAAGACCCGACAATTAAGCACAATGGGGAGAAGACAACCATATAGCTACTGCTATGGACCCATAGTCCAGGGGTAGACTACTCACACATCACTCCGGAGGCGACCATGGCGGCGTAGAGTCCTCCGGGAGATGATTCCCCTCTCCGGCAGGGTGCCGGAGGCGATCTCCTGAATCCCACGAGATGGGATTGGCGGCGGCGGCGTCTCTGGAAGGTTTTCCGTATCGTGGCTCTCGGTCCTGGGGGTTTCGCGACGGAGGCTTTAAGTAGGCGGAAGGGCAGGTCAGGGGGCCACACGAGGGCCCCACACCACAGGTCGGCGCGGCCAAGGGCCAGGCTGCGCCGCCCTAGGGTTTGGCCGCCTCGTGGCCCCACTTCGTCTCCTCTTCGGTCTTCTGGAAGCTTCGTGGCAAAATAGGACCCTGGGCGTTGATTTCGTCCAATTCCGAGAATATTTCGTTACTAGGATTTCTGAAACCAAAAACAGCAGACAAAGAATCGGCACTTCGGCATCTTGTTAATAGGTTAGTTCCAGAAAATGCACGAATATGACATAAAGTGTGCATAAAACATGTAGATATCATCAATAATGTGGCATGGAACACAAGAAATTATCGATACGTCGGAGACGTATCACTTCGCAACCCCAAACTTTAAGGAACGACAACTTAGGTTTCTTCCCAAACCATAATTCATACGGTGTCGTTTCAACGGATTTAGATGGTGCCCTATTTAAAGTGAATGCGGATGTCTCTAATGCATAACCCCAAAACGGCAACGGCAAATCGGTAAGAGACATCATAGACCGAACCATATCTAAGAGAGTTCGATTACGACGTTCGGACACACCATTGCGCTGTGGTGTTCCCGGCGGTGTCAACTGTGAAAGTATTCCGCATTTCTTTAAATGCATGCCAAACTCATAACTCAGATATTCGCCTCCGCGATCAGAACGCAGAAACTTAATCTTCTTGTTACGCTGATTTTCTACTTCACTTTGGAATTCCTTGAACTTCTCAAAAGTCTCGGACTTATGTTTCATAAAGTAAATATATCCATATCTACTCAGATCATCCGTGAAGGTTAGAACATAACGATAACCACCGGGCGATGCTACACTCATTGGTCCGCACACATCGGTATGTATGATTTCCAATAAATCTGTAGCTCGCTCCATTGTACCAGAAAATGGAGTCTTAGTCATTTTTCCCATTAGACATGCCTCGCATCTGTCAAGTGACTCAAAATCAAGTGACTCAAGAAGTCCATCGGAATGGAGTTTCTTCATGCGCTTCACTCCAATATGACCAAGTCGACAGTGCCACATATAAGTAGAATTATCATTCAATTTAATTCGCTTAGCATCAATGTTATGAACATGTGTATCACTACTATCGAGATTTAACAAGAATAAACCATTCATCTCAGGTGCATGGCCATAAAAGACATTACTCATATAAATCGAACAAACATTATTCTCAGACTTAAACGAATAACCGTCTTGCATTAAACAAGATCCAGATATAATGTTCATGCTCAACGCAGGTACCAAATAACAATTATTGAGGTTTAAAACTAATCCCGAAGGTAGATGTAGAGGGAGCGTGCCGACGGCGATCACATCGACTTTGGATCCATTTCCAACGCGCATCGTCACCTCGTCTCTTGCCAGGCTTCGTCTATTCCGCAGTTCCTGTTTCGAGTTACAAATGTGAGCAACCGAACCAGTATCAAATACCCAGGCACTACTACGAGAACCAGTAAGATAGACATCAATAACATGTATATCAAATATACCTTTCTTTTTGACATGGCCGCTCTTCAGATCGGCCAAGTATTTGGGGCAATTACGCTTCCAGTGCCCCTTCCCCTGGCAGTAATAGCACACAGTCTTAGGTTTAGGACCAGCCTTAGGCTTCTCAGGATGCGTTGCAACTTTCTTGCCGCCCTTCTTGAAGTTACCCTTGTTAGGCTTGCCCTGCTTTTTGAAACTGGTGGTCTTGTTGACCATAAACACTTGATTCTCCTTTTTAATCTCAACTTCAGCAGATTTCAGCATGGAAAAGAGTTCAGGTAAATCTTTATTCATGTTCTGCATGTTGTAGTTCATCACGAAGTTCTTGTAACTTGGTGGCAGTGATTGAAGGACACGGTGAATACCCAGCTGGTTAGGGATCATCATCCCCATGTCACTGAGCTTCTTGGCATGTCCGGACATGGCGAACATGTGCTCACTAACGGAGCTGCCCTCTTCCATCATGCAGCTAAAGAACTGCTTCGAGGCCTCATAGCTCTCCACGGCCGCATGAGTTTCAAAGATAAGTTTGAGCTCACGCATCATCTCACATGGGTCGTGGTGCTCAAAACGCTTTTGGAGCTCTGCCTCTAAGCTGTACAAGATGGCACACTGAACTTCGGAGTACCGAATAGCCCGAGTCTCATAAACATTCTTTATGTCCTCGGACACTGCAGGAGGTGGTGGGGGACCTAGCGGTGCTTCGAGCACATATTGCAGGCTTCCACCATTGAGGAAAATCCTCACATGATGGAACCAGTCAGTGAAGTTGCTACCATTGCCCTTAAGCTTTTCTTTCTCTAGGAACTGGTTAAAATTGATGGAGGGGGGCGCCATGATCTACAACATATTTGCAAAGAGTTTAGACTAAGTTTATGATAAATTTAGTTCAAGTTTAATTCTTAAATTAACTAGGTGAACTCCCACTTAAAACAACATCCCTCGCATTGTCTTAGTGATTACACGAACCAAATCCACTACACCAAGTCCGATCTTCACGAGAAAAGATGTAGCTTCAAAGTCGAACACTCAAAGTGTTCATCATATCATTCATATGACTCATGCTCTACCTTTCGGTATCCCGTGTTCCGAGACCATGTCTGTACATGCTAGGCTCGTCAAGGCAACCTTGGTATCCGTGTGTGCAAATCTGGCTTGCACCCGTTGTATGCACATGTAGAGTCTATCACACCCGATCATCACGAGATGCTTCGAAACGACAAGTCTTAGCAACGGTGCATACTAAGGATGAACACTTTATTATCTTGATATTTAGTGAGAGGGATCATCTTATAATGCTACCGTCGCGATCTAAGCAAAATAAGATGCATAAAAAGGATTAACATCACATGCAATTCATAATGTGTGATATGATATGGCCTTTCTTCTTGTGCTTTTGATCTCCATCTCCAAAGCACGGACATGATCTCCATCATCACCAGCATGGCGTCAAGGTCAGTGGCGCCGCTTCATGGTTGTCCATCACTTATAGCTACTATAACAACTACTTGAAATAAAGCTATTACATGATGAATAGACACGCAAGTCTTTAACAAAAATTAAAGACAACCATTAGGCTCCTGCCGGTTGCCATAATACAATAATGAACATCTCATACATCAAATATAATCATCATCACATCATGACCATATCACATCACCAAACCCTGCAAGAACAAGTTAGACGCTGATACGTCTCCAACGTATCTATAATTTCTTATGTTCCATGCCAGTTTTATGACGATATCTACATGTTTTATGCATACTTTATGTCATATTTATGCGTTTTCCGGAACTAACCTATTGACGAGATGCCGAAGGGCCAGTTGCTGTTTTCTGCTGTTTTTGGTTTGAGAAATCCTAGTAAGGAAATATTCTCGGAATCGGACGAAATCAACGCCCAGCATCTTAGGATCACGCGAAGCTTCCAGAACACCCGAGAGAGGCCAGAGGGGGGCCACTGGGCCACCAGACGCCAGGGTGGCGCGGCCAGGGCCTGGGCCGCGCCCCCTGTTGTGTCACCGCCTCGTCGACCTTCCGACTCCGCCTCTTCGCCTATTTAAAGGTCCCTGACCTAAAACCTCGATACGAAAAAGCCACGATACGAGAAACCTTCCAGAGCCGCCGCCATCGTGAAGCCAAGATCTGGGGGACAGGAGTCTCTGTTCCGGCACGCCGTCGGGACGGGGAAGTGCCCCCGGAAGGCTTCTCCATCGACACCACCGCCATCTTCATCAACGCTGCTGTCTCCCATGAGGAGGGAGTAGTTCTCCCTCGAGGCTAAGGGCTATACCGGTAGCTATGTGGTTAATCTCTCTCCTATGTGCTTCAATACAATAATCTCATGAGCTGTCTTACATGATTGAGATTCATATGATGATGCTTGTAATCTAGATGTCATTATGCTAGTCAAGTGGATTTTACTTATGTGATCTCCGGAGACTCCTTGTCCCACGTGTGTAAAGGTGACAGTGTGTGCACCGTGTGGGTCTCTTAGGCTATATTTCACAGAATACTTATTCGCTGTTATGAATGGCATAGTGAAGTGCTTATTTATATCTCTTTATGATTGCAATGTGTTTTGTATCACAATTTATCTGTGTGCTACTCTAGTGATGTTATTAAAGTAGTTTATTCCTCCTGCACGGTGTAATGGTGACAGTGTGTGCATCGTGTAGTACTTGGCGTAGGCTATGATTGTGATCTCTTGTAGATTATGAAGTTAACTATTGCTATGATAGTATTGATGTGATCTATTCCTCCTTTCGTAGTGTGATGGTGACAGTGTGCATGCTATGTTAGTACTTGGTTTGGTTATGTTGATCTGTTATGCACTCTAAGGTTATTTAAATATGAACATTGAATATTGTGGAGCTTGTTAACTCCGGCATTGAGGGTTCGTGTAATCCTACACAGTTAGTGGTGTTCATCATCCAACAAGAGGGTGTAGAGTCTAGCATCTATTTATTTATTCTATTATGTGATCAATGTTGAGAGTGTCCACTAGTGAAAGTATGATCCCTAGGCCTTGTTCCTAAAATACTGCTATCGCTGCTTGTTTACTGTTTTACTGCATCTTTATTTCCTGCAATATTACTACCATCAACTGCACGCCAGCAAGCACTTTTCTGGCGCCGTTGCTACTGCTCGCATTTATTCATACCACCTGTATTTCACTATCTCTTCGCCGAACTAGTGCACCTATTAGGTGTGTTTGGGACACAAGAGACTTCTTGCTTTGTGATTGCAGGGTTGCTTGAGAGGGATATCTTTGACCTCTTCCTCCCTGAGTTCGATAAACCTTGGGTGATCCACTTAAGGGAAACTTGCTGCTGTTCTACAAACCTCTGCTCTTGGAGGCCCAACACTGTCTACAAGAATAGAAGCACCCGTAGACATCAAGCACTTTTCTGGCGCCGTTGCCAGGGAGGAAAGGTAAATGGCACTCACACTCCGGACCCCGACAACTAAGCACTTTTCTAGCGCCGTTGCCGGGGAGGAAAGGTAAAAGGCACTCATACTCCGGTCCCAGGTAAAGTACTTTTCTGTTGCCGTTGTGTGTGTGCTCGAAGCTATTTCCTTTAGATCCTGCAATTGCATCTTTTTGTTTCTTGTTTACACTAGTTAGGCATAATGGACAACAATGAGCTTCTTATTCTATTTCCTGATTTAAGACATGGATGGTTTGATGCGAAAATTAAAAAACCTATGGAACATATTAGTATGAACGCTTTGAACACCATTGTTGCTAATGATATGGAAAATTCTAAGCTTGGGGAAGCTGGCTTTGATGAGCATGATATTTTTAGTCCCCCAAGCATTGAGGAGAAAATTTACTTTGATGATACTTTGCCTCCTATTTATGATGATTATAATGATATTGGTCTTTTAGTACCGCCTGTTATGGAGGATAAATTTGATTATGATTACAATATGCCTCCTATATTTGATGATGAGAATAATAATGATAGCTACTTTGTTGAATTTGCTCCCACTACAACTAATAAAATTGATTATGCTTATGTGGAGAGTAATAATTTTATGCATGAGACTCATGATAAGAATGCTTTATGTGATACTTATATTGTTGAGTTTGTTCATGATGCCACTGAAAGTTATTATGAGAGAGGAAAATATGGTTGTAGAAATTTTCATGTTACTAAAACACCTCTCTATATGCTGAAATTTTTGAAGTTACACTGGTTTTATCTTCCTATGCTTGTTACTTTGCTCTTCATGAACTTGTTTATTTACAAGATTCCTATGCATAGGAAGCATGTTAGACTTAAATGTGTTTTGAATTTGCTTCTTGATGCCCTCTTTTGCTTCAACTGTTATTTCTTGGGAGTGCATCATTAAAACTGCTGAGCCCATCTTAATGGCTATAAAGAAAGCACTTCTTGGGAGATAACCCATGTGTTTATTTTACTACAGCACTTTTGTTTTATATTTGAGTCTTGGAAGTTGTTACTACTGTAGCAACCTCTCCTTATCTTATTTTATTGCATTGTTGTGCCAAGTAAAGTCTTTGATAGTAATGTTGATACTAGATTTGGATTACTGCGCAGAAACAGATTTCTGTCTGTCACGAATTTGGGCAGGGTTCTCTGTAGGTAACTCAGAAAAATCTTCCAATTTACGTGCGTGATCCTCAGATATGTACGCAACTTTCATTCAATTTGAGCATTTTCATCTGAGCAAGCCTGGTGCCACTTTAAAATTCGTCTTTACGGACTGTTCTGTTTTGACAGATTCTGCCTTTTATTTCGCATTGCCTCTTTTGCTGTGTTGGATGGATTTCTTTGTTCCATTGACTTCCAGTAGCTTTGTGCAATGTCCAGAAGTGTTAAGAATGATTGTGTCACCTCTGAACATGTGAAATTTTGATTATGCACTAACCCTCTAATGAGTTTGTTCGGAGTTTGGTGTGGAGGAAGTTTTCAAGGGTCAAGAGAGGAGGATGATATACTACGATCAAGAAGAGTGAAAAGTCTAAGCTTGGGGATGCCCCCGTGGTTCATCCCTGCATATTTCAAGAAGACCCAAGCGTCTAAGCTTGGGGATGCCCAAGGCATCCCCTTCTTCGTCGACAAAATTATCAGGTTCCTTCTCTTGAAACTATATTTTTATTCGGTCTCATCTTATGTACTTTACTTGGAGCGTTTGTTTGTTTTTGTTTTTGTTTTTGTTTGAATAAATGCTTGTGTGGGAGAGAGACACGCTCCGCTGGTTCATATGAACACATGTGTTCTTAGCTTTTAATTTTCATGGCGAAGGTTGAAACCGCTTCGTTAATTGCTATATGGTTGGAAACGGAAAATGCTTTATGTGGTAATTGGTATAATGTCTTGAATAATTTGATACTTGGCAATTGTTGTGCTCATATAGATCATGTTTAAGCTCTTGCATCATGTACTTTGCACCTATTAATGAAGAACTGCATAGAGCTTGTTAAAATTTGGTTTGCATGATTGTTCTCTAGAGTCTAGATATTTTCTGGTTAAGGTGTTTGAACAACAAGGAAGACGATGTAAAGTATTATAATGCTTACAATATGTTCATATGTGAGTCTTGCTGCACCGTTTTATACTTGAGTTTGCTTCAAACAACCTTGCTAGCCTAGCCTTGTATCGAGAGGAATTCTTCTCATGCATCCAAATCCTTGAGCCAAACACTATGCCATTTGTGTCCACCATATCTACCTACCACGTGGTATTTCCTGCCATTCCAAGCAAATACTTCATGTGCTACCTTTAAACAATTCAAAAGCTATTATCTCTTATTTGTGTCAATGTTTTATAGCTCATGAGGAAGTATGTGGTGTTTTATCTTTCGATCTTGTCATTTACTTTTGACAGACTTTCACAATGGACTAGTGGCTTCATCCGCTTATCCAATAATTTTGCAAAAAGAGCTGGCAATGGGTTTCCCAGCCCCAATTAATTAACTTGCATTAATAATTCTCTTCACATGTTTTGCCCTGATCTATCAGTAAGCAACTTCATTTTGCAAATAGACACTCCTTCATGGTATGTGATTGTTGGAAGGCACCCGAGGATTCGGTTAGCCATGGCTTGAGAAAGCAAAGGTTGGGAGGAGTGTCATCTAAAAAATAAAAAATAAAAAAAAACTAAACTAAAGTACATGTGTAAACAAAAGAGAAGAGGGATAATCTACCTTGCTGGTAGAGATAACGTCCTTCATGGGAGCCGCTCTTGAAAGTCTGGTTGATAAGGTAGTTAGAGTACCCGCTACCATTCGTTGACAACAACAAACACCTCTCAAAACTTTACTTTTATGCTCTCTATACGATTTCAAAACTTAAAAAGCTCTAGCACATGATTTAATCCCTGCTTCCCTCTGCGAAGGGCCTATCTTTTACTTTATTGTTGAGTCAGTTTACCCACTTCTTTCTATCTTAGAAGCAAACACTTGTGTCAACTGTGTGCATTGATTCTTACATATCTACCTATTGCACTTGTTATATTGCTTTATGTTGACAACTATCCATGAGATATACATGTTACAAGTTGAAAGCAATTGCTGAAACTTAATCATCCTTTGTGTTGCTTCAATGCCTTTTACTTTGAATTTATTGCTTATGAGTTAACTTTTATGCAAGTCTTATTGATGCTTGTCTTGAAAGTACTATTCATGAAAAGTCTTTGCTATATGATTCAGTTGTTTACTCATTGTCTTCATCATTGCTTTGAATCGCTGCATTCATCTCATATGCTTTACAATAATGTTGATCAAGATTATGTTGGTAGCATGTCACTTAAGAAATTATCATTGTTATCGTTTACCTACTCGAGGGCGAGTAGGAACTAAGCTTGGGGATGCTTGATACGTCTCCAACGTATCTATAATTTCTTATGTTCCATGCTAGTTTTATGACGATATCTACATGTTTTATGCATACTTTATGTCATATTTATGCGTTTTCCGGAACTAACCTATTGACGAGATGCCGAAGGGCCAGTTGCTGTTTTCTGCTATTTTTGGTTTCAGAAATCCTAGTAAGAAAATATTCTCGGAATCGGACAAAATCAACGCCCAGCATCTTAGGATCACGCGAAGCTTCCAGAACACCCGAGAGAGGCCAGAGGGGGGCCACTGGGCCACCAGACGCCAGGGTGGCGCGGCCAGGGCCTGGGCCGCGCCCCCCTGTTGTGTCACCACCTCGTCGACCTTCCGACTCCGCCTCTTCGCCTATTTAAAGGTCCCTGACCTAAAACCTCGATACGAAAAAGTCACGGTACGAGAAACCTTCCAGAGCCGCCGCCATCGCGAAACCAAGATCTGGGGGACAGGAGTCTCTGTTCCGGCACGCCGCCGGGACGGGGAAGTGCCCCCGGAAGGCTTCTCCATCGACACCACCGCCATCTTCATCAACGCTGCTGTCTCCCATGAGGAGGGAGTAGTTCTCCCTTGAGGCTAAGGGCTGTACCGGTAGCTATGTGGTTAATCTCTCTCCTATGTGCTTCAATACAATAATCTCATGAGCTGCCTTACATGATTGAGATTCATATGATGATGCTTGTAATCTAGATGTCATTATGCTAGTCAAGTGGATTTTACTTATGTGATCTCCGGAGACTCCTTGTCCCACGTGTGTAAAGGTGACAGTGTGTGCACCGTGTGGGTCTCTTAGGCTATATTTCACAGAATACTTATTCGCTGTTATGAATGGCATAGTGAAGTGCTTATTTATATCTCTTTATGATTGCAATGTGTTTTGTATCACAATTTATCTGTGTGCTACTCTAGTGATGTTATTAAAGTAGTTTATTCCTCCTGCACGGTGTAATGGTGACAGTGTATGCATCGTGTAGTACTTGCGTAGGCTATGATTGTGATCTCTTGTAGATTATGAAGTTAACTATTGCTATGATAGTATTGATGTGATCTATTCCTCCTTTCGTAGTGTGATGGTGACAGTGTGCATGCTATGTTAGTACTTGGTTTGGTTATGTTGATCTGTTATGCACTCTAAGGTTATTTAAATATGAACATTGAATATTGTGGAGCTTGTTAACTCCGGCATTGAGGGTTCGTGTAATCCTACACAGTTAGTGGTGTTCATCATCCAACAAGAGGGTGTAGAGTCTAGCATCTATTTATTTATTCTGTTATGTGATCAATGTTGAGAGTTGATACGTCTCCGACGTATCGATAATTTCTTATGTTCCATGCCACATTATTGATGATATCTACATGTTTTATGCATACTTTATGTCATATTTATGCATTTTCCGGCACTAACCTATTAACGAGATGCCGAAGAGCCAGTTGTTGTTTTCTGCTGTTTTTGGTTTCAGAAACCCTAGTAAGGAAATATTCTCGGAATTGGACGAAATCAACGTCCAGGGGCCTATTTTTCCACGAAGCTTCCAGAAGACCGAAGGGGAAAGGAAGTGGGGCCCCTCTCTTCTCCAAGCCAGCAATCACCAAAAAGGCTATGTGCAAGTATAGGAACCAATGATGGCTCCCCTCTCTTCTCCCCTCCCACGCTCCTCTCTCCTCCAAGCCAGCAATCACCATGACTTCTAGATTGAAGTCTCCATGGAAGCGCTACTCCATTGGGATTTCTCCCCTGGGTTGGCGTTTGCGGATCAGGTTCGTAGAAGGTTTGGATCCTCGGTTCACTTCATTTCCTCTCCATCTGCGAAGGAATTCTTCTTGGTGGTCTCGTTCTCCTCGGCCTCCTTCCCTTTGTCTGAGGAATCTGTGGGTGTTGCTCTGCAATGTTGCATTGGTGGTGATCATATTGGTTTCAGGGTTTATCGTTTGAGTGATCGGCGCTTTCGGTTCTCGGTGGCCTCGAATAAAGTTGGGCATTTTGTTTATGGCCTTAAAGACCGTGTTTGGCCGGATTTTGTCTGCCATTTTTCTCTCTATCGAGGTGTTCATCCGAAGATCAATGGGTTTTCTTCTTCCCAAGGTCCTTATTGGAGTTCTAAAAAGGAGATTCTGGAAGTGGCACAGCGTAGCCCTGTTCGGTTCAGGCCATCTTTGAGTGCTCTTCAATCTAGCGCAGCGAATGATCGTTCAGGTTCTTCGGCCGCAGAATTGTGCAAGTTTGGTTTTCTTAATGATAAGTATAAGGACCCATGCCTGTTTCATGAATCTAGTTCTTCCATGTCTGATCATGCTGCAGCAAAGACAGCGCCGGTGATCTCCTCGCCGGTGGCCATTGTTTTTGGCAAGTTTTCGGCCCCCCTTGAAAAGTGCAGACCGTTTGACGCAGGTGCTAAATTTGTGGGATCTGTTTTTCAAAAAAAATATTTCGATCAGATCTCAGAGGATATCCTCCTGCATATCTTGGACTTAAGGGATGCTAATTATTCGGACGAGGATGCAGCTGAGGCAGTTGACTTGATCATGGTCCCGCCTTCAGATTACATTTTCAAACGCCTGAATTTATGTTCGGTCTGTTCTCTAACGGGCCACCTCGCCCAGGCCTGTCCGGGTATCCGATGCTACAACTGTCATTATCGAGGAACCATCTGTAAACATTGCTGTCCGATGAAGCCGGCGGAGGCGGACCAAAAAACAAGCAAGCAATGGGTCAAAGTTCTTTGTGCTAAATGCAATCTCCGTGGCCATTCTGCTAAAAACTGCTACACAAGGAAAATTTGGCGTCCAAAACAGAAACAAGCAGTAGTATCTGATCTCATTCAGAAATCTGGACCTGCACGCTCTGAAACTGTTTCCATTTTGGCTAATCCGGAGATAATCCAAGTGCCCATGAATATGTTCTTCGCTCAGCCTGACAGCGTTATTCAGCCAGCTCATTCTCTTGATCTAGTGCCATTTTACCCTGCAACGGAAATCCTTCAGGCACCTATGAAATTATCTTTAATCCATACTTGCTCTTTGGAGTTTCCTGCGGCCGTACAGTCTGATCACCTGGCTTCTGATGAAGAGACCCAACAACTGCATTTGAGTCTTGATTCAGATATGAGTGCACTGGGCTTTGTTGCCGAAGCTGACACTGTTGTGACCTGCCAAGTTGCTCTAGACAAGGCTAATGCTGAAAATTATCCACAGGATGTTGTGTCTCTGAATGATCCTGAACAGCTGTCTGAGGAACCTGTGATGTTGCCCGCTGTTGGGAAGCTGCAGGTTGAGGTTGGTCCATCTGCTCCCGCTCGTCCTCGTGGCCGCCCTCGTGGCCGTCCTCGCAAGGTACCCACGCCCAAGGTGGAATCTGAAGTTCGTCGCTCAACGCGCCAAAACAATGACGGTGTCCTATATGAGCTGCCCAACGCATCATCGCGCCGTCGTGCTTCTTCTGTGCCAAGAACTGCGCCTCCGGCTACACTTCAGATCCAGGTGATGCAGCGTATGGGAGTGGAGCAGTGTCTTATTGACCCTGCTGAACTTACTGAAGATCGCCTCCTGCAGAAGCGCTAACCATAGGAGTGGCCTCTTTTTTCTGCCTCTGTTATGAATCGTGTGATACGAACTCCTTTTGTTAATCGAACCTGGTGTGTTCTAAACTGGAATATTCGCGGGGTTAATTCGTCCAGTAAGTGGCCGTTAGTGCACAACAAGATTGAAGAGAGCATGGCATCTATTGTCTGTTTACAGGAGACAAAGAAAGAATCCTTTGACTCCAGCTTCATTAAAGGTTTTGCTCCTCGTCGTCTGGATCAATTCGCTTATGTGCCATCTGATGGAGCCTCGGGTGGGCTTCTTGTTCTTTGGACCAGTAACCTTTTCTCAGGCCAAGTGTTGCTTCAAGAAAGCTTTGGTCTTGTTATTCACTTCCAATCCACTCTTTCTGGTGACAACTTTACTCTAGTAAACATCTATGCAGGGCTGCATCTATGGTCCTTGCGAAGGCATCCCCCGAGAAAATTTTATCGCTTGGTTATACCATCTTGATATCCCAGATGACTCTCTCTGGCTGCTAGTAGGTGATTTTAATTTTTACCGATACTCAGACAATCGTAATCGTGTTGGGGCAAATATTTCAGACATGGCCACATTTAATGATGTTATTAGCTATCTTGGCTTAGTGGAGCTTCCGATCAAAGGCAGGTCCTTCACTTGGAGCAACATGCAATCAGAGCCCCTACTCGAACAAATTGATTGGTTTTTCACGTCCCCGGCATGGACTCTCAAATACCCCAATACCATGGTGAATCCATTGGCCCGCCCTACGTCGGACCATGTGCCATGTGTTATCTCAATTGGAACAGCAATCCCCAAGGCCCAAGTTTTCCGCTTTGAAAACCATTGGGTGAAAATGCCTGGCTTTATGGATGTGGTGGATAGAATTTGGAACATTCAATGTTTTGGAGATAGTGCCAAAATTATTTCTTCCAAATTCAAGCTCTTGAGGAAGGCGTTGAAAAATTGGAGCACAAGTATCTCTGTCATAAACAAGGTTATTGATAATTGCAATGAAATTATTCTCATGCTAGATGGGTTGGAAGAACAAAGGACGCTTCATATCTCAGAGTGGAACTTCCGAAACATTGTGAAAGCTAGATTGCATCATCTTCTTAATTGTAAGAGAGAATACTGGAAAAAGAGATGCACAGCTAGGTGGGCAAAGCTTGGCAACGAGAACACATCATACTTCCACTCTATGGCCACGATCAGGTACAGGAAAAACACTATTTCCTCTCTGTCAAGAGCTGATGGTTCTATTGCAGTCGAACACAATGAGAAGGCAGGGATACTCTGGCAGTCTTTCAGAGAACGTTTAGGTTTTTCTACACCTATTGACCCAAATTTCAGTTTTGCTGACTATATTCAACCGGCAGAAAATTTGGATGATCTTTCGGCTCCTTTCACGCATGAGGAAATTGACAAGTTGGTAGCTGATCTGCCCCCTGATAAGGCACCTGGCCCGGATGGGTTTACTGGTCTGTTTATGAAAGTCTGTTGGCCTATTATAAAGTTTGATTTTTACAAGCTATGTCATGATTTTTGGGAAGGCAGTATTGATCTCCAAAGCATCAATGACGCGTTTATTACGCTTATCCCAAAGGTTCACTCCCCTGAAAGCCCATCTGATTATCGACCAATCTCTCTGTTGAACATTAGTCTTAAGATCATCACTAAGTTATTGGCCAACCGTCTCCAACAAAAAATCTTGAGCCTAGTACATTTAAACCAGTATGGCTTTCTAAAGAGTCGCACAATCCAGGATTGTGTAGCATGGGCATATGAATATATTCACCAATGTAAGCAATCAAGAAAAGAGGTAGTCATCCTCAAGTTAGATTTTGCGAAAGCTTTCGACACCATTGAGCATGACGCAATTCTGAACATTCTTCATTGTTGGGGTTTTGATGATCGCTGGCTTAAATGGGTACAGATGATTTTTGAGTCGGGATTCTCTTCTGTTCTTCTCAATGGCGTTCCGGGGAAGAAGTTTCCATGTAGAAGAGGAGTCCGTCAAGGGGATCCGTTCTCTCCTATCCTCTTCGTCGCAGGAGCTGACCTTCTGCAGTCCATGGTAAACCGTTTGGCCGATAATGGGGTTTTAGTGCCTCCGCTCCCAATTCCAAATACAAAGTTTCCCATAGTTCAATACGCTGATGACACGTTGCTGATCTTACAAGCATGCCCAACTCAACTTCAAGCTCTCAGAAACCTCCTCCAAGATTTTGGTGCAGCAACAGGTCTCCGAGTAAATTATGCCAAGTCTTGTCTAATGCCTATAAATGTAGATGACCAAACTGTGCTCAATCTGGCTAATACCTTTGGTTGCGATGTTGGTACTCTTCCGTTCACCTACTTAGGCCTGCCACTTGGTACGACCAGACCAACGATTCAGGATCTAACACCCATTGTGGATCAGATCGAAAGAAGGCTTAATGCTAGTGCTAGGTTCCTAGATTATGGCGGCAGGTTGCAGCTCGTAAACTCAGTTCTCTCCACTCTACCGAACCATTACCTTGGCTCGCTGAAAATCCACAAATCAATCATCAAGATTGCAGATCGATCAAGACGTCACTGTCTTTGGGCTAAGGAGGATGGTGCAGCTTCGGTTCAGTCACTTGCAGCCTGGGATCTTGTTTGCAGACCTAAACGTCGTGGACTTGGCATCATCAACTTTGAGATTCAGAACACCGCTCTACTTCTTAAACAGCTGCACAAATTCTACCGCAAAGCAGACGTTCCCTGGGTTAATCTCGTGTGGTCTCTATATTCTACGGACGCTGCTCCCCACGCCCAGTCAAAACGAGGTTCGTTCTGGTGGCGTGATGTGTTCAGCCTAGTGGAGATTTATAGAAGCATTACTTCTAGCAAGATTGGAGCGGGTGACTCAGTTTTATTTTGGAAAGACTATTGGCACGATAATCATCTTCTCTGTGACACTTTTCCACGGCTCTTTTCTTATACTCTGAACCAAGATGTTACGGTGGCAGAGATGGTCCGCTCAAATGATCCTTTCGATCAGCTTGTTCTGCCTATTTCTGTCCAAGCACACAGTGAGCTCACAGAAGTCCAACTAATCATGCAGCAGGTTGATGTGGAGCAAGGGGCAATTGATGCCAGAACATTTCCTTGGGGAAGCGCTGAGTACACATCGGCAAAATTCTACAATTTCATGTTTGAAGCTCTTCCAAGTGACACAGCTTTTAATGCCATTTGGAAATCAAAATGTCTGCCTAAATTGAGAGTTTTTGCGTGGCTACTCTTCATGGACAGATTTAATACAAAGGACATGATGCAGCGTAAAAATTGGAATTTAGATGAGGGGCATACGTGTGTTTTATGTGACCAACAGACACTCGAAACCAGAGACCATCTGTTCTTCCAGTGCAACTTCGCGGCCTCATGTTGGGAGAAAGTAGGGATTCAATGGGATTGCTCTTTGAATATCTCGGACCGTTTTACTACAGCCAAGCAATCTTTTGCTAAACCTTGTTTTATGGAGATAGCAATTTGCACAGCCTGGAACATATGGAAAGAGAGAAACGACTATATCTTCAAGAACCAAGATCCTTCTCTGGCCCGTTGGGGGGTGCGGTTTAGGAGCGACCTCATGATGCATCAATATAGAGTTAAGGCCAGCCTAGTGCAGCCTCTTCTCGATTGGATTTTTTCTAGTTTTATCTAATTAGAAACTATGTATTGTTTCCTCTCTGCTCACTTCTATCCTCCTTGATGTTTTAAGCCCAGCCTTGTAACCTCTGATTTTATATATATAAAAGAAAATATACCGTAGGGGCTTCCCCTACGGTTTCATGATCAAAAAAAAAGGAAGTGGGGCCACGAGGCGCCGCCACAACAGGGCGGCGCGGCCCAGGTCTTGGCCGCGCGGCCCTGGTGTGTGGGGCCCTCGTGTGGCCCCCTGCGTTGCCCTTCCGCCTACTTAAAGCCTTCGTCGCGAAACCCCCAGTACCGAGAGCCACGATACGGAAAACCTTACTGAGACGCCGCCGCCGCCAATCCCATCTCGGGGGATTCAGGAGATCGCCTCCGGCACCCTGCCGGAGAGGGGAATCATCTCCCGGAGGACTCTTCACCGCCATGGTCGCCTCCGGAGTGATGAGTGAGTAGTTCACCCCTGGACTATGGGTCCATAGCAGTAGCTAGATGGTCGTCTTCTCCTTATGTGCTTCATTGTCGGATCTTGTGAGCTGCCTAACATGATCAAGATCATCTATCTGTAATTCTATATGTTGTGTTTGTCGGGATCCGATGGATAGAGAATACTATGTTATGTTGATTATCAATCTATTACCTATGTGTTGTTTATGATCTTGCATGCTCTCCGTTATTAGTAGAGGCTCTGGCTAAGTTTTTACTCTTAACTCCAAGAGGGAGTATTTATGCTCGATAGTGGGTTCATGCCTCCATTAAATCTGGGACAAAGGATTTAAAGTTGTAAGGTTGTGGATGTGTTGTTGCCACTAGGGATAAAACATTGATGCTATGTCCGAGGATGTAGTTATTGATTACATTACGCACCATACTTAATGCAATTGTCTGTTGTTTGCAACTTAATACCGGAAGGGGTTCGGATGATAACCTGAAGGTGGACTTTTTAGGCATAGATGCATGCTGGATAGCGGTCTATGTACTTTGTCGTAATGCCCAATTAAATCTCACAATACTCATCGTATCATGTATGTGCATTGTCATGCCCTCTCTATTTGTCAATTGCCCGACTGTAATTTGTTCACCTAACATGCTATTTATCTTATGGGAGAGATACCTCTAGTGAACTGTGGACCCCGGTCCTATTTTTTACATCGAATACAATCTACTGCAATATTTGTTCTTTACTATTTTCTGCAAACAATCATCATCCACACTATACATCTAATCCTTTGTTACAGCAAGCCGGTGAGATTGACAACCTCACTGTTTCGTTGGGGCAAAGTACTTTGGTTGTGTTGTGCAGGTTCCACGTTGGCGCCGGAATCCCTGGTGTTGCGCCGCACTACATCCCGCCACCAACAACCTTCAACGTGCTTCTTGGCTCCTCCTGGTTCGATAAACCTTGGTTTCTTTCTGAGGGAAACTTGCTACTGTCTGCATCACACCTTCCTCTTGGGGTTCCCAACGGACGTGTGCTGTACACGCCATCAAGAGTGTCCACTAGTGAAAGTATGATCCCTAGGCCTTGTTCCTAAAATACTGCTATCGCTGCTTGTTTACTGTTTTACTGCATCTTTACTTCCTGCAATATTACTACCATCAATTGCACGCCAGCAAGCACTTTTCTGGCGCCGTTGCTACTGCTCGCATTTATTCATACCACCTGTATTTCACTATCTCTTCGCCGAACTAGTGCACCTATTAGGTGTGTTGGGGACACAAGAGACTTCTTGCTTTGTGATTGCAGGGTTGCTTGAGAGGGATATCTTTGACCTCTTCCTCCCTGAGTTCGATAAACCTTGGGTGATCCACTTAAGGTAAACTTGCTGCTGTTCTACAAACCTCTGCTCTTGGAGACCCAACACTGTCTACAAGAATAGAAGCACCCGTAGACATCAGACGCCTCTAATTTGGTTTGCATATTTTACGTGGTTTAGGATTTTCGAGTAAGATCCAATCTACCTACGAACATGAACCACAACGGTGATACTAGTGTTGACAATAGAAGTGTAAATTACAATCTTTACTATGGTGGGAGAGACAGACACCCGCGAAGCCACTTATGCAATACAAGTTGCATGTCAAGCGTGGAGCAAGTCTCATGAGACGCGGTCATGTAAAGTTAGCCCGGGCCGCTTCATCCCACCATCCCGCAAGAAGCAAAGTACACAAACTAAAGCAACAAAAGCATCACCGCCCACAAAACCATTGTGTTCTACTCGTGCAACAGATCTATGCATAGACATGGCTCTGATACCACGGAAGGGGTTCGTAGCATAGAAAACAAAAAATTTCCTACCGCAAGACGAATAAAACCAACAGATCTAATCTATGGAACACCCAAGATCTAATCTACAAGATCGAAGCAACGAGATGGAGATGAGACTAACCCTCGAAGATTCCAAAGTCTACGAGATTAATCTCGTTGTTGATGTAGACGATCATCCCCGGTGCTGCAATCCGGCAGCACTTCCGTACTCGGTCGCGCGTACGGTGTCGATGAAGCTCCTTCCTCTCCCCGTTCCAGCGGGCAGCGGAGGTGTGGTAGATCTCCACGGAATCCCAGCAGCACGACGGCGTGGTGGTGGTGGTGGAGAAGAATTCCTGCAGGGCTTCGCCCAAGCCGAGCAGTGAGAACTGGGAGGGAGGAGAGGTGGCAAATTAGGGTTGCGTACGGAGCAGCCTTGGCCGGCCAAACTATCCCTCTATATATAGTCGGGAACTAGGGTTAGGGTTTCACAAAACCCATCTAGTGTCGGCGCCTGGTGGGCCCACACACTACCCTGGCGCGGCATGGGTGGGACCCGCGCCGGCGTGTTGTGTGGCCCACCCCTGGCCTTTCTCCGTCTCCCCTTTGGACTCCGTCTACGTGACAGAAAAATAAGAACTTCTGTTTTTATTTCGTCCAATTCCGAGAATGTTTCCAGAACAACTTTTCTTGAAATACAAAACAGCAGAATTCTTCCAGAACAATTCCGGTCCTCCTCGCGATGTCTTGGATCCCATCCGAGACTCCGAACAACATTCGGTCTCCATCTCATATTCCGAATCTACTTATGCGACATCGAACCTTAAGCGCGTCACCCTACGGTTCGTGAACAATGCAGACATGGTCGAGACTCCTCTCCGAGCAATAACCAATAGCAGGATCTGGAGATCCATAATGGCTCCCACATATTCAACGATGACTTAGTGATCGATTGAACCAATTACATACGATGCCAATTCCCTTTGTCTCGCGATATTTTACTTGTCCGAGGTTTGATCATCGGTATCTCCATACCTTGTTCATCCTCGTTACCGACAAGTACTCTTTACTCGTACCGCGGTATGTCATCTCTCATGATCTAATCATGTGCTTGCAAGCTAATCAGATGACATTCCACCGAGAGGGCCCAGAGTATATCTATCCGTCATCAGGATGGACAAATCCCACTATTGATCCATATACCTCAACTCACACTTTCCAAATACTTAATCCCATCTTTATAACCACCCATTTACGCAATGGCGTTTGATGTAATCAAAGTATCCTTCCGGTGTAAGTGATTTACATGATCTCATGGTCGAAGGACTAAGGCTACTATGTATTGAAAGCCTATAGCAAATTGAACTTAATGACTTGATCTTATGCTACGTTCATTTGGGTGTGTGTCCATTATATCATTCAACTAATGACATAACCTTGTTATTAATAACATCCAATGTTCATGATCACGAAACCATGATCATCCATTAATCAACAAGCTAGTTATACAAGAGGCTTACTAGGGACTCCTTGTTGTTTACATAACACACATGTATCAATGTTTCGGTTAATACAATTATAGCATGGTATGCAAACATTCATCATAAATACAAAGATATTATATGTAACATCCCAAAAATTTAAATATTAAAAACATGCATTGCATTCATAAGCATCATGGCATAATTGCATTCACTAGATTTTTTTTTTTGAATGATATATAGACCCTTGTGCCAAATTCGATTTTTTTCAAAATGTTTTAAAAGTGATTCCAAAATATTCCTCATTGAATAAGGAATCCGCTGATATTTTATTTATATTTTTCTGACTTGATTTGACTCACTTTTGATCAATTTTGGTTTCAAATTTTATGTTCAAATAACAGAAAACAGAAAATAAAAATGAATCCGACCTAACTAGGCCGGCCCAGCCGAGTCAGCCAAAGTAGCCCAGCTGTGCCCTCTCTTTCACTGCCTTTTTTTTTCCTCCTTCTTGGCCCGATATGCTTGGGCCATCTAGACCGAAGCGACCAAGGGAATCAGTCATCCTCTTCCTCATGCACACTCACGTTCAGAATCTGAAACTGAACGCACATTACAACCATGACTGCCGCCTTCTCCTCATAATTCCATGCATTATAGACCTCAAAACGTATCAAGTTAAACACGGAAGTTACTCCCTATTCAATTAGGAATCAATTTCCGGTGTTAAATCCCCATATTACTGCATCCTAAATCGTTCGTACGTTGGAGCCGTCGAGTGCCCCATCGCCTGCTCCCTCCACTATATAATCAGCCCCCAAGCCTCCCTCGCTTCTCTTAGCATCTCCACTAACTGCGCCCCAGCGCTGACCTTCTTGGGCATGCAGTTCCTTGCTGAAGTTCGCCTGCGCCGCGTATTCGGACGACTGTGAGTACGTGACGAGGTGTACTACACGGGAACCAGGCCCAAACTCGTTTTTCTTTCATCTTACCTTGTCTATGATCACATCCCTGACCTCTTGCTTGGATCGATTGCACAGCCATCCGTCATCGTCTCCACGAGCGCCTTGGGGATTATCAAGAACCTGTTCCTCACCGTGACGTGACGACTCGTCTGCTACTCCGTTTCCCCTGGTGAAGTCTACACCGTCTATCACCTGTGCCATCATCGTATGGTCTTCGTCTGATGTTGTTTCTTCTCTGTAGATTTAGTATTAGAACAGGAGCGCATACAGTTAAACCACGACAGATTTTAGTTCCTGTTTTCACGTAACTGAACATGTACGTAAATACACCATGGTGGTTTGGATAGTTGCAGTTCAGTTGGTCTCATCACGTCATTCAGTTGGGTTCCTTGGATAGTTGCAATTCTGCTTATTGATCTCCTTGGACTTTTAGAATTAGAACTGAGCCAGACAGATCAAAAAACTGTAGGAATTAGATCGTCCCTGCTAGTTCACTTAACTGAACCTGTATAGAAACACACCACGTATATTCTGAATAGTTGCAATTCTGCATTTTCGTCACTTTGACAGATTTTACCGCGAACTCCGAAAAATCATATCTTGAGTTCGGTTTGTCCAAATTTAGCAAATAAGATGTCCCTAGATTCACAAAAATGCGTAGAATACAGTATAGCCATAATATTGCACTTTTACATCATGCTTTTACAAAGTTTTTACAGAAACTTAATTAGAGTACTAGGAAACTTGTCCGTGCGTTGCAACGGGTTAACGTTGTCATGGCAACGAAAACAACAAGAAACAATGACGCATTCTTGTCCGACATCTCGTAGAACAGTGTGAAGGCACATCCGTCATTTCCTATGATCATGCTAAGGTTCCGCCTCAACTCGTCGAGATGTTCAGCCGTCCATCTGCTGGCCCACAAGGCGGCAAGTGTGGCAGCCTCGATGAGTGTGTGGCCTAGAAGATGCTAATCTTGGTTGAGTAGGTCGTTTAGTCATCATCCAGGGGCCCAATGTTGCCCCAGCCTCCTACTCCTCCTCTACCCAACAATTAGAGCAACAATATTAATATGAATAATTATTTAAATAGAAGGCAATGAGTTGCATACCAGGTTGATGCTCTAAATATTCGGATCGAACAATACATATATTTTCATATTTTCTATCTAAGAAAATATGAACAAAAAATCTGATCCAAATCCGTAAAAACGGACACAAGATCCATGGAGAAAATTTCCATCGAAAAGCACATATATTCCATCCGATTCAATTTAGGAACTCTTTGGCTGTGGGGCGGTGCAGCGTTGAGAACTTGAGTATGAGCAGAGAATTTCATTGGTTTCTGATTAGCGGGAAGCTGCATGTGTGGCTTGGAGACTCGTTGATGCAGCCATAAAGTGGTGAGTTCCACGACCCCAGCTAGAGTCGCGAGCACGTCAAAGACATCCTTCAGATTCTTGTTGTATGAAAGCAGCTGTTGAAGCCTCGACTGGTGTTGATTCGATGAAGCAGGGCGCTTCTATGCGTTGCAAACTTGGCTAGCCAGTGAGATTTATTATTACTCACCTTTGTCTGTCATCATAACACAAAGAAAAAAAAGGACTGTTCGCTGAACTGCGGTTTAAAGAGAAAACGTTGATTAAACATGCATGTTTTAGATCTTGATGGCCGCAGCTCCCTTGCGAATCTTAGTTGGCTAATAATCAACGAATCGTTGTCTCACAGGGAAGTGCTTAGCAACTTGATCGTCCTTCCGGTAATGCTGGCGCGCCGCGCCACGCGCATGGTAACGAAATCGGTAAAATTAATAATAATGACGATAAAGGAAAGTACGAAACTCCCCTTCGATTTCCCCTCGATATCACAGCCTCGAGGGCAGGAAAACGTACAGCACACCGGCACCGGGTGCAGCCAGAACTGGACGCGATCGATGGTGGCGCCGCCCCGGTAACCATGACCTGCGGCGCTCAGCCGCAGCCCATCCATGAGGGCGAGTAGCTTTGACGCGATGCCGCACGCCAATTCGCCGTGTCTCTTCTGAAGGTTGTACGTCGGTTTTTTCTCTGCCTGCGCTAATCCTGCTTATGGGTTCTGGCCGTGATCCTTGATGTGATTGCGCACGCGAGTAGGCTCCCGCTAGTACCCGGCGGTCCGTAGAGAAGGATCTTCTTGTGACTTGCGAGGATTGAGCGGGAGATCGTATGGATCAGACACAGTTGGCGCGGCAGCTCGACCAGCTTCCTCCGAGAAGTATTGCCTTGATCGATCAAGCTTAGAGAAATTCGATCGAATCAGACACCTAGGTTTTTTGTCGAGGGCAACAATATACGAAGGGAGAGAGTTCGCGGCGTTGTGCAAATATATATTGCCAGGGCGCCGACTTGCATAAGGCACTCGATGGAGTCCTCCTCATGCACGTGGAGGCTTACAAATTGAAGATCGATCGAGTCCTCCGCCTACACGGTGTAGGCCCAAATTGAAGATCGATCGGGCTCTATACTCGGCACGGACTGCGATCCGAAGCAACACAGTATAGGAAAGGGAACCACACGACTACGAAGGCGTATTGCGTGATGGACCAAAGCGCACATTGACGGACCGAACCAACGAAACGTTAGCTCCTTTATTATTAGGTATAGATTTTGGCAATAAAATGAGTTGTATAAAATATTTTTTTAAAGTAATTCCTTTTGCATTTAGCAGAGATTTGAACCCCCTGTACAGTAGCTTTAGAAAATAAAAATGTTACCTATACATTTCTCTTGTAGTATTTGTTTACTGTTGTAGATCTTTTCTAATGATAGGAAATGTTTTTAATTATTAATTCAACACTAAAATTTTGCCATGGCATCATGCATATAGTTGAAAACCAGAGAACATGTTAAGTGCGTCATTCATGTTTAATCCACATATTGCATACATATTTTATTTGTGGTTGTCTATATGTTGCTATGTGTTTATGGAGTGAAAATTTTGTTTGTAGATTGTGGTTGTGCTGATTGCAACGAGTGTTTCTGCGAAGAGTGTACCAACTCGTCCTCTCACCAAGGCAAGTGACACACACAAAAGTCCTAGTTTTAAATTCTTGCACAATAGTGTTTTTATAGTAGATATGTCTAGGGTTTATGCTTTTTGCTTGCTATTAAATCCTAGTAGTTTAGCTACACCACTCCTAGACTCCCTTAGCCGCCATTAAATTTAGTTGTTACCTGCTATGCAATGGAAAAAGGTTTTGATAGAGGTTAAGGAAAAACAAATAAATTTAATGAATTACCTGGGTGAATGGTGGAGTTATGGAGAGGGTGGCTGTATCAGGGGGCAAGACCCTGGTGCTAGTGCACACTTGCGGAAAGTCACCCAGGCTTAAAGAGATTGTAGACAAATCTTGCTCACTAGCTTTCCGTACAACCACATGCTACTATGGCTCTGGCTTGACAAAGTATGTTGTATGAACCCGGATCCTAGGGGCCAGGTGGTGGTAGAGGGATACTGTAGGTGGAACGGGGCCCTTAGGGAATGGTTCGGGTGATTGCACACAGAAGGTCTCGGCCACGGTCTGCACCTGTCCTTTGAGCAAAATGTGCATCGAGGTAGAAGGATTGACCTGGCCATGTGGGTAAAGGTGTACAACCTCTCGAGAGTGTAAAATCTAAGTACTTAGCCGTGTCCCCGGTTATGGACAACTTGAGCGAACTGGCAAGTCCTTGTTCGAAGATCTCCTCATCCCAATTTCTTAAATAAAACTTGAATTGGTGAACAAGGGTAGGAAGGTACATTGGGGCTTTACCAATGCTACTGTTAATTTGGTACATTGGGGTTTTACCAATGTTACTGCTAATTAGATTGAAAGAAAATGTTTTGATAAATGATAGGGAAAATGAACTTGAGCTCTACCTGCCAGATGTGCACGTAGGTGTAGGATACCTTTTGAGTCCACAAAAGTGTCCTTGCCAATACAATTCCAAATGTATTGATTCCTTCGGGCTGCAACGTTTGATGTTGCAGGTATCCCTAGCTGCTGAAGAAGATATTAGGATCACGAGTCTTTGCCCAACATGTCTGCCTGTGGCATCCGTGAAGGAAGAGGACTCCATGCTATTTGTTTTCCGCTTGATGTTGAACTCTGATTTATGTTTATGCTAGCCTTGAGCTATGCAAGTTGTATCGAACTATTTTATTTCCGCTGGATCTTATGTTGTAATGAAGACCTTTGCTACTTGGTATTTCATCTTAAACTGTGGGTGCTAGCAGTTCGATCTAGGGACTAGCACTAATGCACAGGGACTTGCACTTTTTAAAGTGAGGTCACTACATTATAATAACCACTTTATTATTGCCTCTTGGGCATATCTCCAACAGTCTCCCACTTGCACTAGAGTCAATAATCTAGATTACATTGTAAGGTACCTAACACCCATGGCATTCTGGTGTTGGTCATGCTTTGCCCTTGGGAGAGCTTTAGTCAACGGATCTGCAACATTCAGATCTGTGTGTACTTTGCAAATCTCTACTTCACCATCTTCGATGTACTCGCGAATCGAATGAAAACGCAGCTTGATATGCTTCAGCTTCTTGTGTGACCTTGGTTCCTTTGCATTGGCGATGGCACCCGTGTTGTCACAATAAATGACTAACGGGTCCAATGCACTAGGAACCACACCAAGCTCAACAATGAACCTCTTCATCCATACCGCTTCCGATGAAGCCTCTGAAGCCGCTATATATTCAGATTCTGTTGAAGATTTCGCCACCGTGCACTGCTTGGAACTGCTCCAGCCATCGCCGCACCATTCAATATAAACACGTACCCAGACTGAGACTTAGAGTCATCAGGATCGGTGTTCCAACTTGCATCGGTGTAACTGGTTACAACGAGCTCTTGGTCACCGCCATAACAAAGAAACATATCCTTAGTCCTTTTCAAGTACTTCAAGATATTCTTGACCGCTGTCCAGTGTTCCATTCCTGGATCACTTTGATATCTGCTGGTCAAACTAACAGCATGTGCGATATCCGGTCTAGTACATAACATGGCATACATGAGAGAGCCTACTGCCGAAGCATAGGGGATTTTGCTCATCCTTTCTCTTTCATCTGCCGTAGCCGGACCTTGAGTCTTACTCAAGACCTTACCTGGCAACATAGGCAAGAACCCTTTCTTGCTTTCATCCATTCTAAACTTCTTTAGAATCTTGTCCAGGTATGTACTCTGTGAAAGGCCTATTAGGCGTCTTGATCTATCTCTATAAATCTTGATGCCTAAAATGTACGCTGCTTCACCAAGGTCTTTCATTGAAAAACACTTATTCAAATAACCTTTAACGCTGCTTAATAGTTCTATATCATTCCCAATCAATAATATGTCATCTACATATAATATCAGGAATGCTACAGAACTCCCACTCACTTTCTTGTAAATACAGGCCTCACCATGAGTCCATATAAAACCGAAGTCTTTGATCACTCTATCAAAGCGTAGATTCCAACTCCGGGATGCTTGCTTCAGTCCATAAATGGAACGCTGAAGTTTGCATACCTTGTCAGCATTTTCAGGATCGACAAAACCTTTGGGTTGTACCATGTACAACTCTTCCTCAATATCACCATTGAGGAACGCCGTTTTGACATCCATCTGCCAAATTTCATAATCGAAAAATGCAGCTATTGCTAACAAAATCCTCACAGACTTTAGCTTCGCTACAGGTGAGAAAGTCTCATCGTAGTCAACTCCTTGAATTTGTCAAAAACCCTTTGCGACAAGTCGAGCTTTATAGACAGTAATATTACCATCAACATCTGTTTTTCTTTTGAAGATCCATTTATTCTCGACAGCCTTGCGGCTATCAGGTAAGTCTACCAAAGTCCATACTTTGTTATCATACATGGATCCCATTTCGGATTTCATGGCTTCTTGCCATTTGTTGGAATCTGGGCTCATCATCGCTTCTTCATACGTCGCAGGGTCCTCATCATTGTTGTCCACAATCATGACATTTAGACAAGAATCATACCAATCAGGAGTGGTACGTTCCCTCGTAGATCTGCGAGGTTCAGTAGCTTCCTCGTTCGAAGCTTCATGATCATCATCATTTGCTTCCTCTCCTATTGGCGTAGGCTGCGCAGAAACTTCTTCCGGCACTGCGCTACTCTGATCTAGGAGAGAAGGTTCATCAACCTCGTCGAGTTCTACTTTCCTTCCGGTCACTTCTTTAGTGAGAAACTCCTTCTCAAGAAAGGATCCGTTCTTGGCAACAAAGATTTTGCCTTCGGATCTGTGATAGAAGGTGTACCCAATTGTTTCTTTAGGGTATCCTATGAAGACGCATTTCTCCGCTTTGGGTTCTAGCTTGTCAGGTTGTAACTTCTTTACATAAGCTTCGCAACCCCAAACTTTAAGGAACGACAGCTTAGGTTTCTTCCCAAACCATAATTCATACAGTGTCGTTTCAACGGATTTAGATGGTGCCCTATTTAAAGTGAATGCGGCTGTCTCTAATGCATAACCCCAAAACGACAATGGCAAATCGGTAAGAGACATCATAGACCGAACCATATCTAAGAGAGTTCGATTACGACGTTCGGACACACCATTGCGCTGTGGTGTTCCCGGCGGTGTCAACTGTGAAAGTATTCCACATTTCTTTAAATGCATGCCAAACTCATAACTCAGATATTCGCCTCCGCGATCAGAACGCAGAAACTTAATCTTCTTGTTACGCTGATTTTCTACTTCACTTTGGAATTCCTTGAACTTCTCAAAAGTCTCGGACTTATGTTTCATAAAGTAAATATATCCATATCTACTCAGATCATCCGTGAAGGTTAGAACATAACGATAACCACCGCGCGATGCTACACTCATTGGTCCGCACACATCGGTATGTATGATTTCCAATAAATCTGTAGCTCGCTCCATTGTACCAGAAAATGGAGTCTTAGTCATTTTTCCCATTAGACATGCCTCGCATCTGTCAAGTGACTCAAAATCAAGTGACTCAAGAAGTCCATCGGAATGGAGTTTCTTCATGCGCTTCACTCCAATATGACCAAGTCGACAGTGCCACATATAAGTAGAATTATCATTCAATTTAATTCGCTTAGCATCAATGTTATGAACATGTGTATCACTACTATCGAGATTTAACAAGAATAAACCATTCATCTCAGGTGCATGTCCATAAAAGACATTACTCATATAAATCGAACAACCATTATTCTCAGACTTAAACGAATAACCATCTTGCATTAAACAAGATCCAGATATAATGTTCATGCTCAACGCAGGTACCAAATAATAATTATTGAGGTTTAAAACTAATCCCGAAGGTAGATGTAGAGGGAGCGTGCCGACGGCGATCACATCGACTTTGGATCCATTTCCAACGCGCATCGTCACCTCGTCTCTTGCCAGGCTTCGTCTATTCCGCAGTTCCTGTTTTGAGTTACAAATGTGAGCAACCGAACCAGTATCAAATACCCAGGCACTACTACGAGAACCAGTAAGATAGACATCAATAACATGTATATCAAATATACCTTTCTTTTTGACGTGGCCGCTCTTCAGATCGGCCAAGTATTTGGGGCAATTACGCTTCCAGTGCCCCTTCCCCTGGCAGTAATAGCACACAGTCTCAGGTTTAGGACCAGCCTTAGGCTTCTCATGATGCGTTGCAACTTTCTTGCCGCCCTTCTTGAAGTTACCCTTGTTAGGCTTGCCCTGCTTTTTGAAACTGGTGGTCTTGTTGACCATCAACACTTGATTCTCCTTTTTAATCTCAACTTCAGCAGATTTCAGCATGGAAAAGAGTTCAGGTAAATCTTTATTCATGTTCTGCATGTTGTAGTTCATCACGAAGTTCTTGTAACTTGGTGGCAGTGATTGAAGGACACGGTGAATACCCAGCTGGTTAGGGATCATCATCCCCATGTCACTGAGCTTCTTGGCATGTCCGGACATGGCGAACATGTGCTCACTAACGGAGCTGCACTCTTCCATAATGCAGCTAAAGAACTGCTTCGAGGCCTCATAGCTCTCCACGGCCGCATGAGTTTCAAAGATAAGTTTGAGCTCACGCATCATCTCACATGGGTTGTGGTGCTCAAAACGCTTTTGGAGCTCTGCCTCTAAGCTGCACAAGATGGCACACTGAACTTCGGAGTACCGAACAGCCCGAGTCTCATAAACATTCTTTATGTCCTCGGACACTGCAGGAGGTGGTGGGGGACCTAGCGGTGCTTCGAGCACATATTGCAGGCTTCCACCATTGAGGAAAATCCTCACATGACGGAACCAGTCAGTGAAGTTGCTACCATTGCCCTTAAGCTTTTCTTTCTCTAGGAACTGGTTAAAATTGATGGAGGGGGACGCCATGATCTACAACATATTTGCAAAGAGTTTAGACTAAGTTTATGATAAATTGAGTTCAAGTTTAATTCTTAAATTAACTAGGTGAACTCCCACTTAAAACAACATCCCTCGCATTGTCTTAGTGATTACACGAACCAAATCCACTACACCAAGTCCGATCTTCACGAGAAAAGATGTAGCTTCAAAGGCGAACACTCAAAGTGTTCATCATATCATTCATATGACTCATGCTCTACCTTTCGGTATCCCGTGTTCCGAGACCATGTCTGTACATGCTAGGCTCGTCAAGGCAACCTTGGTATCCGCGTGTGCAAATCTGGCTTGCACCCGTTGTATGCACATGTAGAGTCTATCACACCCGATCATCACGAGATGCTTCGAAACGACAAGTCTTAGCAACGGTGCATACTAAGGATGAACACTTTATTATCTTGATATTTAGTGAGAGGGATCATCTTATAATGCTACCATCGCGATCTAAGCAAAATAAGATGCATAAAAAGGATTAACATCACATGCAATTCATAATGTGTGATATGATATGGCCTTTCTTCTTGTGCTTTTGATCTCCATCTCCAAAGCACGGACATGATCTCCATCATCACCAGCATGGCGTCAAGGTCAGTGGCACCGCTTCATGGTTGTCCATCACTTATAGCTACTATAACAACTACTTGAAATAAAGCTATTACATGATGAATAGACACGCAGGTCTTTAACAAAAATTAAAGACAACCATTAGGCTCCTGCCGGTTGCCATAATACAATAATGAACATCTCATACATCAAATATAATCATCATCACATCATGGCCATATCACATCACCAAACCCTGCAAGAACAAGTTAGACGCCTCTAATTTGGTTTGCATATTTTACATGGTTTAGGGTTTTCGAGTAAGATCCAATCTACCTACGAACATGAACCACAACGGTGATACTAGTGTTGACAATAGAAGTGTAAATTACAATCTTTACTATGGTGGGAGAGACAGACACCCGCGAAGCCACTTATGCAATACAAGTTGCATGTCAAGCGTGGAGCAAGTCTCATGAGACGCGGTCATGTAAAGTTAGCCCGGGCCGCTTCATCCCACCATCCCGCAAGAAGCAAAGTACACAAACTAAAGCAACAAAAGCATCACCGCCGACAAAACCATTGACCATTGTGTTCTACTCGTGCAACAGATCTATGCATAGACATGGCTCTGATACCACTGAAGGGGTTCGTAGCATAGAAAACAAAAAATTTCCTACCGCAAGACGAATAAAACCAACAGATCTAATCTATGGAACACCCAAGATCTAATCTACAAGATCAAAGCAACGAGATGGAGATGAGACTAACCCTCGAAGATTCCAAAGTCTACGAGATTAATCTCGTTGTTGATGTAGACGATCGTCCCCGGTGCTGCAATCCGGCAGCACTTCCGTACTCGGTCGCGCGTACGGTGTCGATGAAGCTCCTTCCTCTCCCCGTTCCAGCGGGCAGCGGAGGTGTGGTAGATCTCCACGGAATCCCAGCAGCACGACGGCGTGGTGGTGGTGGTGGAGAAGAATTCCTGCAGGGCTTCGCCCAAGCCGGAGCAGGAGAAACTGGGAGGGAGGAGAGGTGGCAAATTAGGGTTGCGTACGGAGCAGCCTTGGCCGGCCAAACTATCCCTCTATATATAGTCGGGAACTAGGGTTAGGGTTTCACAAAACCCATCTAGTGTCGGCGCCTGGTGGGCCCACACACTACCCTGGCGTGGCCTGGGTGGGACCCGCGCCGGCGTGTTGTGTGGCCCACCCCTGGCCTTTCTCCGTCTCCCCTTTGGACTCCGTCTACGTGACAGAAAAATAAGAACTTCTGTTTTTATTTCGTCCAATTCCGAGAATGTTTCCAGAACAACTTTTCTTGAAATACAAAACAGCATAATTCTTCCAGAACAATTCCGGTCCTCCTCGCGATGTCTTGGATCCCATCTGAGACTCCGAACAACATTCGGTCTCCATCTCATATTCCGAATCTACTTATGCGACATCGAACCTTAAGCGCGTCACCCTACGGTTCGTGAACAATGCAGACATGGTCAAGACTCCTCTCCGAGCAATAACCAATAGCGGGATCTGGAGATCCATAATGGCTCCCACATATTCAACGATGACTTAGTGATCGATTGAACCAATTACATACGATGCCAATTCCCTTTGTCTCGCGATATTTTACTTGTCCGAGGTTTGATCATCGGTATCTCCATACCTTGTTCATCCTCGTTACCGACAAGTACTCTTTACTCGTACCGTAGTATGTCATCTCTCATGATCTAATCATGTGCTTGCAAGCTAATCAGATGACATTCCACCGAGAGGGCCCAGAGTATATCTATCCGTCATCAGGATGGACAAATCCCACTATTGATCCATATGCCTCAACTCACACTTTCCAAATACTTAATCCCATCTTTATAACCACCCATTTACGCAATGGCGTTTGATGTAATCAAAGTACCCTTCCGGTGTAAGTGATTTACATGATCTCATGGTCGAAGGACTAAGGCAACTATGTATTGAAAGCCTATAGCAAATTGAACTTAATGACTTGATCTTATGCTACGCTCATTTGGGTGTGTGTCCATTATATCATTCAACTAATGACATAACCTTGTTATTAATAACATCCAATGTTCATGATCACGAAACCATGATCATCCATTAATCAACAAGCTAGTTATACAAGAGGCTTACTAGGGACTCCTTGTTGTTTACATAACACACATGTATCAATGTTTCGGTTAATACAATTATAGCATGGTATGCAAACATTCATCATAAACACAAAGATATTATAATAACCACTTTTTATTGCCTCTTGGGCATATCTCCAACAGTCTTTAGGGAAGAAAGAAATGAGCTTGATGAAATTTTCCTTCGTCAACCTATTCTTAAACATGACTTGCCGGTTGAAGATTTAGGTACAACACCACCACCAAACGAAGATCCTGTTTTTGATTTAAAACCATTGCCTGATAATCTTAAGTATGCTCATATTGATGATAAGAAAATATATCCTGTTATTATTAGTTCTAAGCTTTCAGATATTGAGGAAGAAAGGTTATTGGAAATATTGAAGAAACACCGAGGAGCTATTGGCTATACTCTTGATGATTTGAAGGGGATTTCTCCCTCTATATGCCAACATGCTATCAATATGGAAGATGATGCGAAGCCTGTTGTTGAACATCAGCGCCGTCTAATTCCGAAAATGAAGGACGTGGTAAGGAATGAGGTATTAAAACTTCTTGAAGCTGGTATTATATATCCTATTGCTGATAGTAGATGGGTTAGTCCTGTGCATTGTGTTCCTAAGAAAGGAGGAATGACTGTTGTGCCTAATGATAATGATGAGCTCATCCCTCAAAGAGTAGTTATAGGGTATAGAATGTGCATTGATTATCGAAAAGTTAATAAAGTTACTAAGAAAGATCATTACCCTTTACCCTTTATTGATCAAATGCTAGAGAGGTTGTCTAAAAATACTCATTTTTGCTTTCTTGATGGTTATTCTGGGTTTTCACAAATTGCTGTTAAAACTAAAGATTAAGAGAAAACCACTTTCACTTGTCCCTATGGAACTTATTCTTATAGGCGTATGCCTTTTGGTTTATGTAATGCTGAAAGGACAAGGATGTCGCCTAGAGGGGGGTGAATAGGCGATTTAAAACTTTTACGAGATGGGCTTAACAAATGCGGAATAAAACTAGCGTTTACTTTGTCAAGCCCAAAGCCTATAAACTATGGTTCACCTATGTGCACCAACAACTTATTCTAAGCAATGGTTCACCTATGTGTACCAACAACTTATGCTAAGCAAGACAAGCAACTTATGTGATAGCACGATATATATATAACTTCAAGCACGATGGCTATCACAAAGTAAAGTGCATAAGTAAAGAGCTCGGGTATAGGAATAACCAAAGTGACGCGGAGACAACGATGTAGCCCGAAGTTAACACTCTTGCGAGTGCTACTCTCCGTTGGAGCGGTGTGGAGGACAAGTCACTCCAAATGCACGAGGGCCACCGTATTCTCCTCGAGAATTCCCACCAAAAGGGATGTCCTCGATCCACTATGGGACCTTAGGAAGGTCACCGAACCCGCACAAAGCTTGGGGCTATCTCCACAACTTAATTGGAGGCTCCCAACAAATTGCCACAAAGGCCTTGCCCTTGAAGATTCTCCACAACTTAATTGGAGTCCCCAAGAACACCACAAAGATGCCACAAAGGCCTTGCCCTTGAAGATTCTCCACAACTTAATTGGAGTCCCCAAGAACACCACAAAGATGCCACAAAGGCCTTGCCCTTGAATATTCTCCACAACTTAATTGGAGTCCCCAAGAACACCACTAAGATGCCACAAAGGCCTAGAATCCGTCTAGGGTTCCAAGAACCCAAGAGTAACAACCTTCTTGCTTTCACCTCCACGAATCACCGTGGAGAACTCAAACCGATGCACCAAATGCAATGGCAAGAACACCACAAAGATGCTCAAGTCCTTCTCTCTCAAATTCCAACAAAGCTACAAAAACTATTGGGGGAATAAGAGAGGAAGAACAAATAAGAGGAGGAACACCAAATTTCTCCAAGATCTAGATCTAGTGGATTCCCCTCACAAAGAGAGGGATTTGATTGGTAGGAATGTAGATCTAGATCTTCTCTTCCTTTTCCCTCAAAAAGATTCAAGAAGCATAGGAGGAGTAGAGGGAAAGGGAAGCTCTCAAGGTCAACAATGGTGGAGAGCACAAAGGGGAAGAGGTAGCTGCCCAAGGAGGAAGAAGGGGGGCTTAAATACCCCCTCCCATCGAAATATGACCGTTTGGGTCAGCTCAGGCCGGATTTTCCAGGCCGGATATTTGCAAAATATCCGGGCCCCGAAAAACGGCTAAGGACATGAGAAAACTGCTCTCAGGATGGGGGCCGGATATTTGCCCGGATTTGTCCAAAAACCGGATTTTTCCAAGGGGCCGGATTATCCGCCCCAAACTTGGGCCGGAATATCCGCCCCCCTGAAAACTGGCAGAAACATCAAACTAAAACGGGCATAACTTTAGCATCCGGACTCCGATTTTGATGATCTTGGGCTTGTTTTAAAGCTAGGAACAAGCTCTACAAGATCATGCAGGAAACCATCATAGTCCAACAAGGGAGGATAGAAACAAATGATGAAAGGTTTGACCTATCTAAAAAAGACATACCGGTAAAACCTCCAATCTTGAAAATGCAACAAGTTGCCCGTGCAAAAACCATTCTTGATGAACTAGAGCTTGTCATGAGAATAAGCACAAGCTCTAAATCATCACATGGATAAGATCCAAATAATAACCAAGAAAGATGATGCAAGGATGCAAAGGTTTGAGCTCTCTCTGAACGATACGATCGAGTTACTCACTCGAGAGCCCTCTTGATAGTACGTCAACTAAACTATAAACCGTTCTCCAACTACACTATGAGACCGGTGAGAAAGAAACCCTATCAAGAGAAAACCTTATACTTGCGCATTCCACTTGAGCTTGATGACGACGATCTTGACCTCAACAAGATGGAACGCCTTTCTTGCTTGTGCTTGCTTGACGAAGTCTTGTAGATTGCTCCCCCATAAACCACCATGGGAGAGCTTCTTCTTCGGCGCATCTTCACATAAACATGACCACCATGTGGATTGCTCCCCCATAATCCACCATGGGAGAGCTTCTTCGGCGCATCTTCACATATCCATGATCACCATATGGATGGCAAGACTCAAGCAAAGGATCTCTTCGAGATGGCTCATCTTGAACTTGCACATCATTTCTTCATTCTTCATCATGTTGATGTCTTGAAGTAACTTGAGGGCTCACTTCATATTCATCTTCAAGACATACTTGACACTTGATATCTTTCATCAATTTCTTCTTATTGCAACCTTGAAGCCAACATATGGTTCAAGAATTGCCTATGGACAACTCCTACAAATATAACTCAATGCAAACATTAGTCCATAGGGATTGTCATTAATTACCAAAACCACACATGGGGGCTCCATGCACTTTCAATCTCCCCCATTTTGGTAATTGATGACAATCTCTTTGAGAGGGTTTATATAAGGAATTTAAGTAACAAATAAGTTGAATCTATAGAGCAAACTCCCCCATAATATATGCATGTGTGAATGATCTTGACTTTCATTGCATATATTGGCATTCAAAGCCTAGTGGAGTTTCCTCTAAATATTCAACTATGCAAAGCAACAAGATGCAATGCAATAAAGGCACATGCTTAAGCACAAAGCAAAGACATAACCAAATTCCCTTAAACCCTCCAAACTTCTCCCCCATTGGCACCAATTGCCGAAATGGGTGAAAAATTTAGAAGGCCAATATAGTGAGAGTTCCTCCATAGCGTGTGCATTTCTCATAATTTGAGTGGAATCAAATGCACATATCCAATTACGAATATTCGGAAGGAATCACACCATAGATAGGATCAAAGATTGCAAAAAGATAACAAAGTCAAGAAGCTTCAACAAATGAAGCAAGCAACCAAATGAACCACAAAGAAGATACCAAAAGAAAGATAGATATTATGATAAGATCAAGAAGATTGCTCTAAATAATATGAGGAAGCTCCCCAAGGTTTGTGCACAAAACAAGACAATTTGCATTGGAGTATAAAGTGCACAAACATGGAATCCTCACTCCCATAATATCATTCAAAAACAAAATATACCAAGTGAATCAAACTCTAATGATCACCAAAAGATAGTGCTCTAAAGTAAATGAGGAAGCTCCCCAAGGTACATGCATAAATTAAAATGTTGTATTTGAATACAATAAGCATAACATGGAATCCTCACTCCCTCATTACCATTTAAAACACAAACATTTGGAATAGATCATAGATAGAGAAATAAGCTTAACACTTGCAACAAACAAATAGTTGAGCAACAAGTAAGAGGCACCATAATAAAAAGGCTCAACCAAGAGGATATGTGAAAGGCATGATAAAGCATATTATAAGACTATTACAAGGATGAGCAAAAAGCATCATCATAGTCTTCAATGAATTATATTGCTTAGCATGACCAATCAACACGCAATAAATAAATAAGATATCAAAAGGAGATGTATCATCTCTTATGTGTATAAGTTTCTCTAAGTGGGCAATATCACAAAGATATTTATCCACAAAGAAACATGCACACATAAAATAGATACGCAAGAAAAATAGTATGATATTCAAGACGAAGTCATGCAATATACCAATAAGAATTTTTGCTTAATAGCATGGCCAAAGGCTCAATTTTATCTTATTGTACATTCATGAACTTCAACCACAAACAACTAAAATACATCACAAATATCAACAAGGGATAGAAGATAGTTGGGATGCATTTGAGAAAGGCAACAAGTATCACAAACGGGGATACCAAAAGAAGTAACTAAATTTGCACTTTCATCTATATTGCACATGTGAGAGCCTTGAGGAATTGATATGCAACAAAATTGCTAGATAGGCATAGTTGGGATGGATGAATCATGAGCATGATTTAAAATACTTCCCAACAAATGCACTCATCTCAAATTACTCACATTCACAATAAAGAGGTTTCATTAAGACTTTTGCAAGAAGCACAACATTTGCAAATCAAGAGATTCATGCCAAGATGCAACCATAAGGTTGGATACAAAAAAAAGTATGCATGAGAAGATACTTGTTACCAAGATAGCATTGGTGTGGATGTAGTAGATATGTGTTCGTTGATCATCCTAGCTTGCCTCACGTTACCATTGAGTCACCACTTCTTTCCAAGAGTGAGACAAGCATTCAATGCATATCCATTGTACCTAACACAAAGGTAAGTACAAAATGGTCCCCAAACTAATTGGGTCCGAAGTAGTTAGACACACTACAACATATAGGGCAAACTCCACAATTCTATGTGCATATAGATATGAAATTGAATTTCATGCACATCTTAGTCAAATTAGGATTTGATGGAGTTTACCCTATATATTGGATCAAAGAAAGTGACACATGCCATAATATATACATATATTAAATATGCATGCACAATACTTTCAAGAACCAAAGGAAGATACAATTTGGACAAAACACCAAATAAACCAAGAGACAATGGTTGTCCAAATTATATCAAAGAATCAAATCAACACAAGATTGACTCCAAAGACTTATCTCATTATAAGAAGCTAATTAAACCTAAGCACAAAGGAATGAGATAACCAACTCCCAAGAGAGCAAGGTTCCAACAAATAAACCAAACCCTCGACACTTTTTATGATGGCACAAAGTACCAAAAAGAAAATTTATGACTCCCAAAATCAAATTTTTGATAAAGATCAAGAGATGTTAAGCATTCTAACAAATATAGGAGAGCTCCCCCAAGATTAGTGCATTATCTAGGATTTTGCATATGAATACTAAATGCACAAAACTAGGATCATCACGCTACCTAAATCTACTAAAATGCTAAGAAAGTTTGAATAGACAAATTAGATCCATAAGATGCAAGGAAGACACATGGGAGTCAAAGCACAACACATTCATGGCCATAAATAAGACAATTTAAACACAAGAGCCAATGTAAATATGATCAATAAATTTCTACCCAATAATAGATTGCCAATTGTCCTAGGACAAGAGGTATTAGGAAATATTTTCCGGTGGTAGTTTGTAAGTATATGTAAGATCATTTTTACACCAAATAAAGCATATGGTAAAAGATAAGAGTTAACCAACATGCAAAGAGAGTTTCTTGATAGCTTCAATTAGTCATACCAACATGCAAAGCAATTAATAGTATTCATACCAACATGCAAAGCAATTAATAGTATTCATACCAACATGCAAAGCAATTAATAGCATTCATACCAACATGCAAAGCAATTAATAGTATGACTTGAAGCACATGGTTTTCCAAAAATGTATTGAGGGACACATTGTGAAAAACCATGCCAAGAAAAACTTTCACAAATAAGATCCACAAAGATATTAGCAATGAAGCCATTTAAGCAAATTGGAACTTGTTTGAGAAAACATGTCACATATGAGAGACAATTTACAATATCAATTCTATGTGACACAACCTCAAATGTTCACATTTCCTAGGCTTGTAATATGCACAAAGCTTATTACTCCCCCATAATGTGATAAGGAATTTATTTTCACAAGAGGCAAATAAGATCCAACTAGAGATATTAATGGACATTAGAATTTGAATTTCTCATGAAGATGACATACCACATAGAGACTAGATAATCTTGCAATATCAATTCTAAGTGATATTCCTCATGTACACACATTGTTAGGATTGTGAAATTCCTAAAGGCATATCACTCCCCGAAAATGTTATAGTCCATTAATCTCTCATAAGAGCCATATAAGATACAACAAGATGCAAAGAGGCTCCAACACAAGCACAAATACATGGTGTGCAACCTAACATACATAGACTTGATTTCTCAAGAAAAACAAGTAGGATGCACAACACATACGTACAAACACATGTTAGGAACAAAACTAACACATGCAAAGGGGCGAGTAACTTTCAATATAAATGAGTTGAGCACATGTTACCGCAAGGAGGAACATTGGGTGTATGATAGAAGTAAGATAACTAAAAGACTTGGATTGAGATAATATAAATGATGAAGATCCCTTAATTCTTCATGATGTAGCCAAGTCTCCAATGCCCTCCAACAAGCACCTATTGATCAAGTTTTGGATTGTTGGTCCCCAACTAAGTTGGGTCCTAAGAGGTTAGTCACAATAGGCTTGGCAACCCAAATGGTTCTTTTCTTGACACCACTTTGAGCACCAACAAATTTGGCAAACACATTGCCACCCTCATCCTTACGAAGAGAATAAACATCATCAACGGTGATAGAGTTGGATGAGGTACCAATAGTGCAAAAGGAGGAGATGTGGCCCTTCTCGCGGCATATGTAGCAAGTTCTTTTCTTCTCCTTCTTCTCACTAGATTTCTCCACAATGGGAGCATTGGCTTGATTCTTCTTGGGAAGTGACATTTCTTCAACTTGAGGTTGAATATGAGTTTGAGCTTGAGGCCGCTTCCCTTTTTGCTTCTTCTTCAAAGGGCAAGATCTAACATGGTGCCCTTCAATTTTGCACTTGAAGCAAACAATCTTGGCCGGGTCTTTGACTTGTACTTGGCCCTTGTTGTTGTTGTTGTTGTTGTTGGACTTTTTCTTGTTGTTGGATTTGAATCCAAGTCCACTCTTGTCATTGGGGGATTGTTGCACACTTAACATCGTGTCAAGTTTGCATTTCCCTTCATGACTCTTTACCAAGTCGGTCTTCAAAGAAGTGACTTGGGCCTTGAGCTCTTTGATTTCCTCTACATGGTTAGTAACAACACAAGTACTAGAGGAGGTAGAACCTTCATTGTTAGAGCAACAAGGCAAGGAGGATAATTCATCACAAGATTTAGCAATATTATGAGTGGATGAATTACTAGGACTAGCACATGGCAATATAGCATTTTGGGTAGTAGTGCTAGTATCCACATGAGGCTCACAAGGTGTTGCCTTTGATATGATAGCCTCATGAGCTAACTTTAGCCTATCATGAGAAGCTAGAAGATCCTCATGGGAGCTAGAAAGCTTTCCATGATTTTCTTCCAATTTCCCATAATTTCTAGTTAGCAACTCAAGTTGAGCCCTTAGCTCAACATTCTCCTTCAAGATAAATGCTTCACAAGAAGTAGAGTTAGTAGCACAAGCATCATTATCAATAGCAATAGGAGAAGGCAAGTTGGCATGCTCTTTTAGATAATAAGCTTTAAGTTGCTCATGCGACTCGGTGAGTTTGGTGAGCGCACTCTCAATGACCCTTGAGCCCTTTTTGAGTTGCTCAAAATCCTCAAGGAGTTTAGCATTAACAAACACAAGCTTATCATTTTTTAGCTTTAGTTCATTTGCCATCTCAAGAGCTCTATCATGGTTTTCCTTTTCTCTAGACAATTCTAGAGCAAAGGTCTCCTCAAGAGCTTCCTTAATGGTTTGTTCTTCTTCAAGTTCATTCTTTAATGATGCTACATCATCGGCATACTCTCGTTCAAGAGCACCCTTTTTATCAATGGTGTTCTCATGCATCCAAATAAGTTTTTGGCTCTCAATAGCGGTAGTCAAGATTTCAAAGAAGTGAGAGCTAGCAATTTTATCTTTGTAAAGAACCTTGAATACACTCTTACCCTTATCGCGTAGAGACACACCCAATCCTCTTCTTCATATTCATCCTCATCCTTATCACCACGAGAAATATTAGGTTCCATGGTAGGAGGTACCGTGGAACCCTTGGCCATAAGGCATATATGAGGGCCGTGAGATAAAGATGAGGAGTTACTTGAGGCTCCTTTCAAGATCTTGTCTTGACCAATAGAATTGTTGGTTTCCTCTACATTGTTAGTCACATAACAACTAGAGGAAATAGAAGCATTTTTATCATGGTCATAAGACAAAGAAAGCATATCATCTTGAGATTTATTCAACAAACTTACACATGATATGCAAGGACTATTAACACAAGCATGTAGATGATTTATAGTGCTATATGTGTTTATGTCCATAGATGAAGCATTGCAATGAGATAGAGATGAAGAATCATCAATATTAAGCTCAATATCAACATCGCAATTTTCATCACCACTCACCATATCATTACCTTGTGTCTTGCCACACATTGGTGAAGTGGAAGAAGATGAGACCTCATCACGGCCGGAAGTGGAAGCAATACAACCATCCTTAATAATATTGGACACATCATATTTATCTTGAATCTTTGTCCATAATTCATGAGCGCTCCAAAAAGGCAAGTATGGAAAAAGACCTACATCTCTCAAAGCATTCATAAGAACATAAGAATCTTGAGAATTGAGATATAAATTTTTCTCATCCTCTAACGATAGATTTTGTGAATCCATAGGAGGAGAAAAACCTATATCTACAATTTTCTCCATATGAGGGTCAATGTCCCGAAAATGACTAAGCATGCAAATTTTCCAAACATCATAATTTGTGCCATCTAATATAAGAGTGTTATCGTGCACTAATCCTCTAGCCGACATCTTTACTCTCAAGGCGGTGAAGCCTAAGAATGAGAGACCTTGCTCGATACCAATTGAAAGGACACGGATGTCGCCTAGAGGGGGTGAATAGGCGATTTAAAACTTTTACGAGATGGGCTTAACAAATGCGGAATAAAACTAGCGTTTACTTTGTCAAGCCCAAAGCCTATAAACTATGGTTCACCTATGTGCACCAACAACTTATTCTAAGCAATGGTTCACCTATGTGTACCAACAACTTATGCTAAGCAAGACAAGCAACTTATGTGATAGCACGATATATATATAACTTCAAGCACGATGGCTATCACAAAGTAAAGTGCATAAGTAAAGAGCTCGGGTATAGGAATAACCGAAGTGACGCGGAGACAACGATGTAGCCCGAAGTTCACACTCTTGCGAGTGCTACTCTCCGTTGGAGCGGTGTGGAGGACAAGTCACTCCAAATGCACGAGGGCCACCATATTCTCCTCGAGAATTCCCACCAAAAGGGATGTCCTCGATCCACTATGGGACCTTAGGAAGGTCACCGAACCCGCACAAAGCTTGGGGCTATCTCCACAACTTAATTGGAGGCTCCCAACAAATTGCCACAAAGGCCTTGCCCTTGAAGATTCTCCACAACTTAATTGGAGTCCCCAAGAACACCACAAAGATGCCACAAAGGCCTTGCCCTTGAAGATTCTCCACAACTTAATTGGAGTCCCCAAGAACACCACTAAGATGCCACAAAGGCCTTGCCCTTGAAGATTCTCCACAACTTAATTGGAGTCCCCAAGAACACCACTAAGATGCCACAAAGGCCTAGAATCCGTCTAGGGTTCCAAGAACCCAAGAGTAACAACCTTCTTGCTTTCACCTCCACGAATCACCGTGGAGAACTCAAACCGATGCACCAAATGCAATGGCAAGAACACCACAAAGATGCTCAAGTCCTTCTCTCTCAAATTCCAACAAAGCTACAAAAACTATTGGGGGAATAAGAGAGGAAGAACAAATAAGAGGAGGAACACCAAATTTCTCCAAGATCTAGATCTAGTGGATTCCCCTCACAAAGAGAGGGATTTGATTGGTAGGAATGTAGATCTAGATCTTCTCTTCCTTTTCCCTAAAAAAGATTCAAGAAGCATAGGAGGAGTAGAGGGAAAGGGAAGCTCTCAAGGTCAACAATGGTGGAGAGCACAAAGGGGAAGAGGTAGCTGCCCAAGGAGGAAGAAGGGGGGCTTAAATACCCCCTCCCATCGAAATATGACCGTTTGGGTCAGCTCAGGCCGGATTTTCCGGGCCGGATATTTGCAAAATATCTGGGCCCCAAAAAATGGCTAAGGACATGAGAAAACTGCTCTCAGGATGGGGGCCGGACATTTGGCCGGATATTTGCCCGGATTTGTCCAAAAACCGGATTTTTCCGGGGGGGCGGATTATCCGCCCCAAACTTGGGCCGGAATATCCGCCCCCCTGAAAACTGGCAGAAACATCAAACTGAAACGGGCATAACTTTAGCATCCGGACTCCGATTTTGATGATCTTGGGCTTGTTTTAAAGCTAGGAAAAAGCTCTACAAGATCATGCAAGAAACCATCATAGTCCAACAAGGGAGGATAGAAACAAATGATGAAAGGTTTGACCTATCTAAAAAAGACATACCGGTAAAACCTCCAATCTTGAAAATGCAACAAGTTGCCCGTGCAAAAACCATTCTTGATGAACTAGAGCTTGTCATGAGAATAAGCACAAGCTCTAAATCATCACATGGATAAGATCCAAATAATAACCAAGAAAGATGATGCAAGGATGCAAAGGTTTGAGCTCTCTCCGAACGATACGATCGAGTTACTCACTCGAGAGCCCTCTTGATAGTACGGCAACTAAACTATAAACCGGTCTCCAACTACACTATGAGACCGGTGAGAAAGAAACCCTATCAAGAGCAAACCTTATACTTGCGCATTCCACTTGAGCTTGATGACGACGATCTTGACCTCAACAAGATGGAACGCCTTTCTTGCTTGTGCTTGCTTGACGAAGTCTTGTAGATTGCTCCCCCATAAACCACCATGGGAGAGCTTCTTCTTCGGCGCATCTTCACATAAACATGACCACCATGTGGATTGCTCCCCCATAATCCACCATGGGAGAGCTTCTTCTTCGGCGCATCTTCACATATCCATGATCACCATATGGATGGCAAGACTCAAGCAAAGGATCTCTTCGAGATGGCTCATCTTGAACTTGCACATCATTTCTTCATTCTTCATCATGTTGATGTCTTGAAGTAACTTGAGGGCTCACTTCATCTTCATCTTCAAGACATACTTGACACTTGATATCCTTCATCAATTTCTTCTTATTGCAACCTTGAAGCCAACATATGTTCAAGAATTGCCTATGGACAACTCCTACAAATATAACTCAATGCAAACATTAGTCCATAGGGATTGTCATTAATTACCAAAACCACACATGGGGGCTCCATGCACTTTCAAATGCTCCTGCTACTTTTCAAAGATGCATGTCTGCTATTTTTCATGGTTTTTGTGAGAGTATTGTGGAGGTATTCATGGATGATTTTTCTGTCTATGGGAATTCTTTTGATAATTGCTTGCGAAACCTTGATAAAGTATTGCAGAGATGTGAAGAAACTAACCTTGTTCTTAATTGGGAGAAGTGCCACTTTATGGTTAATGAAGGAATTGTATTGGGACATAAAATTTCCGAGAGAGGTATTGAAGTTGATAGAGCAAAAGTTGAAGCAATTGAGAAGATGCCCTATCCTAGGGATGTTAAAGGTATTCGTAGTGTTCTTGGTCATGCTGGGTTTTATAGGAGATTTATTAGAGACTTTTCTAAGATTTCAAAGCCTCTTACTAATCTTCTTCAAAAAGATGTACCTTTTGTTTTTGATGATGATTGTAAGGAAGCTTTTGAAACTCTAAAGAAAGCCTTAACAACTGCTCCTGTAGTTGAACCTCTTGATTGGAATTTACCTTTTGAAATTATGTGTGATGCTACTGATTTTGCTGTAGGCGCTGTTCTTGGACAGCGAGTAGATAAGAAATTAAATGTTATTCATTATGCTAGCAAAACTCTTGATGCTGCTCAAAAAAATTATGCTACAACTGAAAAAGAATTATTAGCTGTAGTCTTTGCTTGTGATAAGTTTAGATCCTATATTGTTGATTCAAAAATTACAATTCATACTGATCATGCTGCAATTAGATACCTTATGGCAAAGAAAGATGCTAAGCCAAGGCTTATTAGATGGGTACTTCTTTTGCAAGAATTTGATTTACATATTATAGATAGGAAAGGTGCTGATAATCCTGTTGCTGATAATTTGTCTAGATTGGAAAATATAGCTTATGATCATGTTCCTGTTAATGATAGTTTTCCAAATGAACAATTGGTTGTAATAAAGGTGAGCTCACGAGATAGTCCTTGGTACGCTGATTATGCTAACTTTATTGTTTCCAAGTACTTGCCTCCAACCTTTTCAGCTCAGCAAAGGAGGAAATTCTTTTATGACTTGAGGCATTATTTTTGGGATGACCCACACTTATATAAAGGAGTGGATGGTATTCTGCGAAGATGTGTTCCCGAATATGAACAACAAGAGATATTGAGTAAGTGTCATGGTAGTGTTTATGGAGGACATCACGCCGGAGATAGGACCGCGCAAAAGGTTCTACAATCAGGTTTTTATTGGCCAACTCTCTTCAAAGATGCAAGGAAGTTTATTTTATCTTGTGATGAATGTCAAAGGGTTGGTAATATCTCCAGACGAAATGAGATGCCTATGAATTATACTCTTGTTATTGAACCATTCGATTGTTGGGGATTTGACTTCATGGGTCCTTTTCCTTCTTCAGAAGGTAACACTCATATACTTGTCGCTGTTGATTATGTTACTAAATGGGTGGAAGCCATACCTACAAAAAGTGCTGATGGTGAGACCTCTTTAAGAATGCTTTTAGATATTATTTTTCCTAGATTTGGAGTACCTAGATATATTATGACTGATGGAGGTTCTCATTTTATTCATGGTGGTTTTAGAAAAACCCTTGCTAAATATGGTATTAATCATAGAATTGCTTCTGCTTATCATCCTCAAACTAGTGGGCAAGTAGAATTATCAAATAGAGAGATTAAATCTATCTTGCAAAAGGCATTAATAAATCTAGAAAGAACTGGGCTATTAAATTGAAGGAAGCATTATGGGCTTATAGAACTGCTTATAAAAATCCCATGGGTATGTCACCGTATAAAATGGTTTATGGGAAAGCTTGTCATTTACCTTTAGAACTAGAGCACAAAGCTTACTGGGCTGTAAGAGAACTAAATAAAGATCCTAAACTTGCCGGTAAGAAAAGATTGCTACAATTGAGTTCTCTAGATGAATGGAGAAGTGAAGCTTATGAAAATGCTAAACTCTTTAAAGAGAAAGTTAAGAAATGGCATGATAGAAGAATTATCAAAAGAGAATTTAATGTTGGAGATAAAGTCCTATTGTATCGATCTCGTCTCAGATTTTTTGCAGAGAAATTACTCTCAAAATGGGAAGGACCATATGTCATTGATGAGGTGTATCGATCAGGAGCAATTAAAATTAGCTCTCTGCAAGGTAATGCCACACAAGTGGTGAATGGACAAAGGCTCAAGCATTATATCTCTGGTGATTCTTATAATAAAGATGTTGATGTTATTCAAGTGGTAACTCCGGAGGCCTTCATCAAAGGTCAAGTTGACAGTCCTTCAGAGTTCGACTTTGAATAGGTAACAGTTCTGGTAAGAAAAAGTCTGCGTTTAACTTTCCGAACAATGTTTTTGCAACTTTTGGAAAATATGAAAAATTACGAGATCAAAACGGAGTGGAGGAGACGCACGAGGGTGTGCCCCCACAGGCCGGCGCGGGCCCCAGCCTGGCCGCGCCGCCCTGTGAGGAGGGCCCCTCGTTGCTCCTCTCCGACTCTGGTTCGACCTGGTACTTTCCTTCTGTCGCGAATTTTTTTTCTATATAATCTCCCGGACCCCTGGAGGTCCGTATATCGTTTTCTCGTCGTGTTTTGTTTCGAGCTGTTTCTGCCAGGATCTGTCTTTGATCTAGAAGCACCATGGTCTCCAACAACAAGGACAAGGAGCCTTCGGAGGAAGATATTCAAGATCCCGAGTTGAAAGAAGAATTCAAGAAGGATGAAGAAGAAGTTGAGGAAGTTCCGCGAGTATACCCGCGTGCCACCGTTGCAAGCATCGGGGTGGTGTCAAATCCGTTCAACGCCAAGAAAAGCGCACGGATTAGCACCGGAGGAAGAGTCCCCCGTCACTACCTAGCTCCAAGGACATCTCCTCCAGGCACTTACCGCCCCTTTCATATTCTAATTCATAATAGTCAAACTGAAAGGGTTCCCAAAGCAGTGCTGCCCAACAACTGGGATATAGATCGTTCTAACACTGCAGGAAGGATGAAGCCTGAAGCTGAAGAGTGGGGAAACAACTCTAAGAGTTGGGACTCATCGTCGGACATGCTTCTTAACCGCGTCGAGCACAATTCAGAGATGATCCGCAACCTCACGTACAGGATTGATGAGCTAAAGGAGCTCGTTGAGAAGCTTATCAGGAATTCATCATCACCACCGCCGGAGGAGTAATTCATCATCGGTATTGGCACCCCCTTGGTTTGTTCCAAGCTTGGGGGAGTGCCACGGTATCACACAATCACCATCTTTTACTTTTTACTATCAAGTAGTGTCATATCATGAGTAGGGAAGTTATCATATAAGATGTGTTGCGGTATGGAAATATCTCTCTTTTAGTGGTTATCTATGTATCCCTTGGTGTGAGTTATCGTTATGGAATATTAATGATAAGTACTATCATTTAGATATTGCACATCTTATTTTAGTTTGCAATCTCTATTATATGATTAATCTTGTTGTTAGTATTGGTATCACTTTGGGGAGCATTGATTAAATCTATTTGGTTTTGGCAAACTTAGCATTGGTCAATAGCAACAACACTTTGAGTTTAAGTAAAGAGGAAATACATGTAGATATGTTATTACCTTTCTTGTTAAGCCCTAGCTTAGTATTCTGAAGTTAAAATTTGTTTGTGCTTACAAGGAAGATGCATGATTGTTTCTATCACATGTATATTTGTCTGTTTCCCTCAACTCTTATGCTTGCTAATTAACCTTGCTAGCCAAAGACCTGCACCGAGAGGGAATACTTCTCGTGCATCCAAACCCTTTAAACCAAACCTATGCCATTTGTGTCCACCATAACTACCTATTATGTGGTATTTCCCTGCCATTCCAAGTAAATACTTCATGTGCTACCTTCAAACAATTCAAAAATTATTACCTCTTATTTGTGTCAATGTTTTATAGCTCATGAGGAAGTATGTGGTGTTTTATCTTTCAGTCTTGTTAGGCAGCTTCCATTAATGGACTAGTGGCTTCATCCACTTATCCTATAATTTTGCAAAAGAGCTGGCAACGGGGTTCCCAGCCCCAATTAATCAACTTTCATTAATAATTCTCTTAACATGTTTTGCCCTGATTCATCAGTAAGCAACTTAATTTTGCAATAGGCACTCCTCCATGGTATGTGAAATGTTGGAAGGCACCCGAGGATTTGGTTAGCCATGGCTTGAGAAAGCAAAGGTTGGGAGGAGTGTCATCCTTAAATAAACTAAAGTACATGTGTAAACAAAAGAGAAGGGGGATGATCTACCTTGCTGGTAGAGATAACGTCCTTCATGGGAGCCGCTCTTTGGAGGTCTGTTTGGCAAGGGGGTTAGAATACCCGCTACCATTCGTTGACAACAACAAACACCTCTCAAAACTTTACTTTTATGCTCTCTATATGATTTCAAAACTTAAAAGCTCTAGCATATGATTTAATCCCTGCTTCCCTCTGCGAAGGGCCTATCTTTTACTTTATGTTGAGTCAGTAAACCTATTTCCCTCCATCTTAAGCAAGCAATTGAGTTGTTGTGATCCAACCATCTATATTGTGATCTACTTAATCATGTTTTTTTTTATTCTTCCTTGTTTAAGTACAAGTTTTATCTGAATGAACATAGCTTTGAAAGTTATCAATGATTATGAGGAGATTACTATGATTGAGTATGCAAGTTTATTATAAGCTTTAATATGAGAGCGCTGCTCAATACATAAGTATAATCTGTTAACTGTTCTCTGACCAAGAACGAAGTTTGCCATCACCAATTATGATTTCCTATGCACCTTTATTTGTGATTACCTTCTACTTGTTTCAAGTTGAATGATATGAGGAAGTTGTTCACTAGAATGTCTTGTGTGAATGAATGTGATGCTTCTTGTCCGTATTTTATTTATCGACTCTTCACTCCATAAACATGTGGTCCTGTTTACCGAGTTCAGTTTCGCTTGGGGACAAGCGAAGTCTAAGCTTGGGGGGAGTTGATACGTCCATTTTGCATCACTATTTTATATCATAATTTGCTGTTATTCATTGATATATTTCATATTTGGAGATGATACTTATGTTATTTCATCTATTTTGCATGTTTCATGATTATTGGAGGATCGCGCACCGAAGTCAGGATTCTGCTGGAAAAAGCGCCGTCAGAATGCAATATTTCAGAAGATCAACAATTGACGGAAATTATATGAAAAATCCTATTTTTCCAGAAGACGAAGGGAGCCAAAAGGAGGAGCCGAGGAGGGCCGCCATGGCCCCCCCCTCATAGGCCGGCGCGGGCCCTGCCCTGGCCGCGCCGCCATGTGGGGAGGGGGCCCACGACCCCCTCTGGCCTCCTCTCCTTCGCGTACATCTTCGTCCCAAAAACCTAAGCTTCGGGGGATAGTCGCGAAGAGTCATAGCCGCCTCTGCGGGGCGGAAAACACCAGAGAGAAAAGAGCTCTCCGGCAGGCTGAAATCCGCCGGGGGAAATTCCCTCCCGAAGGGGGAAATCGACGCCATCGTCATTGTCATCGAGCTGGACATCATCTCCATCATCATCACCATCATCTTCATCATCATCACCGCCATCTCCACCCCTGCACCTCGTCACCGCTATAACAATTAGGGTTTGATCTTGATTGTTTGATAGGGGAAACTCTCCCGGTGTTGATTTCTACTTGTTATTGATGCTATTGAGTGAAACCATTGAACCAAGGTTTATGTTCAGATTGTTATTCACCATCATATCACCTCTGATCATGTTCCATATGATGTCTCGTGAGTAGTTCGTTTAGTTCTTGAGGACATGGGTGAAGTCTAAATGTTAGTAGTGAATTATGTTGGTTAGTATTCAATGTTATGATATTTAAGTTGTGGTGTTATTCTTCTAGTGGTGTCATGTGAACGTCGACTACATGATACTTCACCATTTATGGGCCTAGGGGAGTGCATCTTGTATTCGGTTGCTAATTGCGGGGTTGCCGGAGTGACAGAAACCTAAACCCCCGTTAGTATATCGATGCAGGAGGGATAGCAGGATCTCAGAGTTTAAGGCTGTGGTTAGTTTTATCTTAATTACTTTCTTGTATTTGCGGATGCTTGCAAGGGGTATAATCACAAGTATGTATTAGTCCTAGGAAGGGCGGTACATTAGCATAGGTTCACCCACACAACACTTATCAAAACAATGAAGATTAATCGGCTATATGAAGCGAAAGCACTAGACTAAATTCCCGTGTGTCCTCAAGAACGTTTGGTCATTATAAGTAAACAAACCGGCTTGTCCTTTGTGCTAAAAGGATTGGGCCACTCGCTGCAATTATTTCTCTCGCATTTTACTTACTCGTACTTTATTTATCTGCTATATCAAAACCCCCTGAATACTTGTCTGTGAGCATTTACAGTGAACCCTTCATCGAAACTGCTTGTCAACACCTTCTACTCCTCGTTGGGTTCGACACTCTTATTTATCGAAAGTACTACGATACACCCCCTATACTTGTGGGTCATCAGAGTGTCATCTAAAAAATAAAAAAAATAAAAACTAAACTAAAGTACATGTGTAAACAAAAGAGAAGAGAGATGATCTACCTTGCTGGTAGAGATAACGTCCTTCATGGGAGCCGCTCTTGAAAGTCTGGTTGATAAGGTAGTTAGAGTACCCATTACCATTCGTTGACAACAACAAACACCTCTCAAAACTTTACTTTTATGCTCTCTATATGATTTCAAAACTTAAAAAGCTCTAGCACATGATTTAATCCCCGCTTCCCTCTGCGAAGGGTCTTTCTTTTACTTTATGTTGAGTCAGTTTACCTACCTCTTTCTATCTTAGAAGCAAACACTTGTGTCAACTGTGTGCATTGATTCTTACATGTTTACCTATTGCACTTGTTATATTGCTTTATGTTGACAATTATCCATGATATATACATGTTACAAGTTGAAAGCAATCGCTGAAACTTAATCATCCTTTGTGTTGCTTCAATGCCTTCTACTTTGAATCTATTGCTTTATGAGTTAACTTTTATGCAAGTCTTATTGATGCTTGTCTTGAAAGTACTATTCATGAAAAGTCTTTGTTATATGGTTCGGTTGTTTACTCATTGTCTTTACCATTGCTTTGAATCACTTCATTCATCTCATATGTTTTACAATAGTATTGATCAAGATCATGTTGGTAGCATGTCACTTAAGAAATTATCATTGTTATCGTTTACCTACTCGAGGGCGAGCAGGAACTAAGCTTGGGGATGCTTGATATGTCTGAAACATATCTATAATTTCTTATGTTCCATGCTAGTTTTATGACATTACCTACATGTTTTGTTCACACTTTATATCGTTTTGATGCGTTTTCCGGAACTAACCTATTAACGAGATGCCGAAGTGCCAGTTCCTGTTTTCTGCTGTTTTTGGTTTCAGAAATCCTAGTAAGGAAATATTCTCGGAATTGGACGAAATCAACGCCCAGCATCTTAGAATTCCACGAAGCTTCCAGAACACCCGAGAGCCACCAGAGGAGAGCCACAGGGGGCCCACACATGGGGCCGGCGCGGCCAGGGCTGGGCCCACGCCGCCCTATTGTGTGGCGGCTCCGTACCCCCTCCGACTCTGCCTCTTCTCCTATTTAAAGCTCCCTGACCTAAATCTTCGAGACGGAAAAGCCACGGTACGAGAAACCTTCCAGAGCCGCCGCCATCGCGAAGCCAAGATCTGGGGGACAGGAGTCTCTGTTCCGGCACGCCCCCGGGACGGGGAAGTGCCCCCGGAAGGCATCTCCATCGACACCACCGCCATCTTCATCAACGCTGTTGTCTCCCATGAGGAGGGAGTAGTTCTCCATCGAGGCTAAGGGTTGTACCGGTAGCTATGTGGTTAATCTCTCTCCTATGTACTTCAATACAATGATCTCATGAGCTGCCTTACATGATTGAGATTCATATGAGTTTTGTATCAATATTAGTCTATGTGCCACTCTTGTGATGTTATTAAAGTATTCTATTCCTCCTTCACGGTGTAATGGTGACAGTGTGTGCATCGTGTAGTACTTGGCGTAGGTTATGATCATAATCTCTTGTAGGTTATGGAGTTAATTATTACTATGATAGTATTGATGTAATTTATTCCCCCTTCATAGTGTAAAGGTGATAGTGTGTATGCTATGTTAGTACTCGGTTTAAATTGCAAAGATCTATTATGCTCTAAAGGTTACTTAAATATGAATGCCGAATGTTGTGGAGCTTGTTAACTCCGGCATTGAGGTGCTCTTGTAGCCCTACACAACGAATGGTGTTCATTATCAAACAAGAGTATATGTAGCACAAAGGAAGAGAACTTATTTATTTATGTGATCAATGTTGAGAGTGTCCACTAGTGAAAGTATGATCCCTAGGCCTTGTTTCCAAATACTGCAATCATCGCTTGTTTACTGTTTTACTGCATCTTTACTTCCTGCAATATTACTACCATCAACTGCACGCCAGCAAGCACTTTTCTGGCACCGTTACTACTGCTCATATTCATTCATACCACTTGTATTTCACTATCTCTTCGCCGAACTAGTGCACCTATACATCTGGCAAGTGTATTAGGTGTGTTGGGGACTGTTATCGCCAGAATTTGACCGCATTGGAGTTGGGCCGAGATGAAGATGGGCTAGGAAGATTTATATCTAAGAGGAGTTTCTGAATCGGCCTTGGGGCTAGAATTTGGGTCAGCGTGCCCGTGTATCTGTAAATAATAGTAGTGTACGTGTCGGTTAGAATTAAAAGATAGAGTCTAGCCCGTACACGGGTTAGTTTATTTCCGAATTAGAAAGTCCCTTGGACTATAAATATGTATCTAGGGTTATTGAGAAAGGAGGACAATCACGTTCACAACAAACACAAACCAGGCGCATCGCCACCCCTTATTTCGAGGGTTTCTTCCGGGTAAGCATCATGCTGCCTAGATCGCATCTTGCGATCTAGGCAGTACACGTTTATTCGATTACCTTGTGTTACTCGTGCTAAAGCGTTGTTGATGGCGAGTAGCACTATTTATCGTAGATGTCTTGGGGCTTGCATTGATGCTTTTCTTATGCATATTTGCTTAGCAATGCCGTCCCTCGATATCTAGCTGTCGTTACACCTGAATAGGTGTAAGGGCAGCACCTTGCTTGTTCGTTACTTAGTAGATCCAATCTGTTATAGTTGCTCCTTGTTTCAAGGATTAGTTTAATATCTGCATGATTAGGCCTTATGCTGGGGTTGGATGATCCGGTAGTGCGTGAGGTGTTGTTTTACCGTTCCTATGAGGGATGCTCTGGGAATTGACTTAACGTTGGTTTTTAGGCCTCTTTTAGGGATAGTTTCCATCATCTTTCGTATCTGCTAGGCCTAACTACGCGTAGGATGTTCCGATTATGCGGTGAAAACCCTAAACTGTCGTAGATTGGTTTAGCTTTGTTTTGATCAAGCAGGATCCCCATGTCATCGTAAATCCAACGTGAACCATGGGGCGATCGGCTCTTTGAGCCGATCCACAGGGCAACCTGAGAGCCGATCGGGCTCGTATTTAATGTTTACATGTCTACCATGCAGGAGACTAGTTGAAGCAATCCAACACCTTCCTGATCAGGTATAGGTCAGGTGGCACGCCCTTGCAACCGCCAGGACGTGTGCTGGGACTTTGCGGGACGACGCGAGGCGCCAGGGCCCACTAAGCGGTCTTGGGAGTCTCCCGGCTCTTCGTGTTGCTTAATCACTGCTCGCCGGTGAGTTTTGGCAGGCAACACATTCTGGCACGCCCGGTGGGACACTTTCTACAACAACCACGTCAACATCGGCAGCCAAGATGTCGGACGAACTGATCAAGTACGAGGATCTACCTGCAGAGCATAAGAAGAAATACGATGAGCTCAAGGCCATCTTTGAAGCCGATCTCATCGGCTCTTTTGAGAAGACCCGTTCGCACGGCATCAGATTCAAAGGATTCACACCCGAAGGCGCGTTCGAGGGATTAGATCTGTCTCTCCCTTCGGAGGAACGTACCAGAGCCCTGCGCCAAGAAATTAACTATGTTGTGGCTCATTCTCTACATCGGCATTCTGAGAGCCTGGTGAATACACTTGAGCGAGTTGCGCTTCGTGTGGTGCAAGAAATCATGAAACATCAGTATTCTCCGTCAGGACCCGCTTTAGGGACTCATCAGGGAGAGATACCATTCCTCACCAGGCCACCACTGCCATTCGCGATGGCAGCTCCACAGCAACAAGGTTCACCGGCATACGTTGTCTACAAGGTTGGAGGTGATCCTGGCGACTACCAATTCTTGTATGAGCCGCCCAAGGAGATCCCACATGGATACGTGTGCACATACGTGCCGGACTGCAACAACTGGACGCACGCGATCCAAACTTCAGCAGGAGGAATTGCCGGAGCAGGAGCTATTGTTACGACAGGAGGGATTGCTGGAGCAGCGGGGAGTTCTGGAACAGATGCTGAGAAACAAGCGTGGCTAACTAAATATGCCACTGCAACGAGTCATGAAAGCTCAACCCCTACAGCCCCTACTGTGGATCAGATCAGCGCAATCTTGAGAGATCAGTTCGGCATCCTGCCAAAGAAGAGAACAATCGGCTATTCCAAGCCGTACCCCAATGAGTATGACCTAATCCCGCTGCCACCTAAGTATCGGCTCCCTGACTTCACAAATTCAGTGGATCAGAAGGGTCTAGCTCCATCGAGCACGTGAGCCGATACTTGGCACAGCTGGGCATGGTTTCAGCATCAGAACCCCTACGTGTGAGGTTCTTTGCCCAATCTCTCACGGGTCCAGCCTTTGGGTGGTACACCTCGCTACCCCCAAATTCAGTTCGGACATGGAAGCAGCTGGAAGAGCAGTTTCACATACAATATCATTCAGAAGCTACTGAAGCGGGCATTGCCGATCTGACGCAGGTTCGGCAAAGGCGAGGAGAGACGGTGTCTGAATACATTCAACGTTTCAGAACTGTCAAGAACCGATGTTATTCGGTTCATTTATCTGAGAAAGAAACGATCGAGCTGGCCGTGGCAGGCCTCGCAGCGCCACTCAAGGATCTGACGTTCCAAGTGGAGTACAATTCGTTGGCGCACATGGTCCAGAGACTAACTTCGTATGAACAGCGCCACCCAGAATTGTACCAAGACAAGTTCAAGCGCACGATAGGCCTGGTCGACACTGAGGAGGATGAAGACTTTGCGGAAGATCAGGAAGTCGCCGTGGCTGAATGGACTCAGACGGCAGTTCCCGTGTCCTGCAAATGGGTGAAACAACCAGGGCCTCCAAAAGGGTTTGACTTTGATTTAAGCAAAACTGAGCAGATTTTTGATTTGTCTTTGAAGGAGAAACAGCTGAAGTTACCCGAAGGCCACAAAATTCCTACGTCACAAGAGATGAACGGTAGGCCATACTGCAAATGGCATCACACGTTCACCCACGCCACCAACGACTGCAAAGTGTTGCGCGCACAGATTCAAATGGTGATAGAGTCAGGCCGATTAATCTTCGGACAATTTGCCATGAAAGTAGACACACATCCGTTTCCTGGCGTCAACATGGTGGATCTCAGTCACTCCATAAGATGTGAGCCAGGTTTCTCTTTTGATGTCAACATGGCAGGGCTTGGTAACCGCCATGACAAGGATAAAGCAGAAAGCAGTCACTCCCGTGGCAAGGAGAAAAAGGAGGCCGATCCACGCGACCGGCCCCAACATGATAACAGACGGTACCTGACAGAAGAAGAAGTGAGAAGCGTGCGGTATCAACGACCACTCTCCGCGCACCTCCTTAACAAATATGAGCAGCAGTATGACCGACGTCGGCGCTACGACGTGGATGACGAAAGATATCGTCGGTCTGATGCAGATGACAGGAGGTATCGTCGATATGATAGAGACGATGAAGGGTACGAGCGTCACGCTAGAGGGAAGTCAAGAGAGCAAGAAGACTTGGATAGGCATTGGAACTGTCCTTTCTTTAAACACTGCTGGGACTCAGGAATGAGCCGATTGCCTACAATCGAGAACTGCCCAGAATGTAGACAGCAGAGGAAGGGAACAAATGAAGTTTCAGTGTTCAAGCGTCTAGGGCCTCTCCCACCTCAGAACAAACGAGCTGAGTCATCGCAAGATGAAGACTTTGAGGAGTCAGATGAAGAAGAAGATAGGTACCACCGGCCAAGGTGGTGCCCTGATGGACTCAACCATTCTCAGAAGCGTAGGGTGCAACGGCTACGAAACCTAGAGGAAGCCGAGGCTCAGTACCTGTACACATTGAGGAAGGCACGGCCCGACCTGGCCGTGAAAATTCAGCAAATGCTGGAGACGGAGACGCGCCCGCCAAAGAAAATGTGGCGCCCCAAACAGTCAAAGGCCGATGCAGAGGCATCGGCTGATACAAACATGGTGTTCATACTCCCGTCAGAGTTTTGTGCTCCAAAGGACGAGGAAGTATCGGTGGCTCAATTCGACTGTGGTCCACGGCCAGTGATCTTTGAGAAGCCACGAGAGAGGAGCTACAGGCATTTGAAAGCTCTATACCTAAAAGGTTATATCGATGGGCAGCCTGTCAGCAAGATGTTGGTTGACACGGGGGCGGCAGTCAACATAATGCCGTATTCCATGCTTCGACGTTTGGGACACTCCAATGACGATTTGATCAAGACCAACATCACGTTAAGCGATTTCAACGGCCAAGCATCAGAAGCAAAAGGTGTTCTGAATGTAGACCTGACCGTAGGCCGAAAAACCATACCTACCTCGTTCTTCATCGTCGACAGCAAAAGCAATTACGCTGTCCTGTTAGGAAGGGATTGGATTCACGCTAATTGTTGCATCCCATCCACAATGCACCATTGCATCATACAGTGGGATGGAGATGAAGTGGAGGTTGTTCAGGCAGATGACTCAATCGAGATCTCACTAGCTGCCATGAATATTTGGGATGCGAACGACCAAGAGCCGCTCTCTGGAATCAGTTTGGACGGTTGTGAACGCATCGAAGCTTCAAAAAACGGGGTGAGGCTGGTCTTATCCACCGGCCTGACAGAGTAGCAAGATCTAAATCAGTAGGTGTACGTGGCAAGGCCGATCCATGCGATCGGCCCCAAAAAATGAAAAGTAGTAATCTTATCTCAAGCGCGTCACGTAGCCATACTGAAGCACCAAGAAGTTGTAGACCCTCATTGGGCATTGCGATGAAAAAGGAGGCCGATTCTAGCAATCGGCCAAAATTATCCTCAACATGCATTTTGCCTGTGTTCAGCATTGATCTAGGAAAGGATGCCTGAAGAGCCGATATCTTCAATACCTTTGAAAAATCGGCTCGGGGGGCACTTAAACGGATAAGATACGAGGTTACGAAGTATGAAGTGGCTGTCAATGGCCAGCAGCTCAAGATATATTCCTCGAAGATGATGGACATTGGAATACCGGGGCCGATGCATAAGTAGATCGGTCGGAAAAAATATAATGTTTTTTAAGCACAGCCGATGTACAGCCATCGACTCTAGAATAAAAAGCCGATGCACAGCCATCGACTCTAGAATTACAAGCACAAACTGCCACATGCGCAGGCCCTACTGAAGGAAAGTTTCTAAGGCGCGGAGTGCACCAGCACGGACGTGATCCACCTCTGCGATCTCGGCCTTGTCGTCATCATCCTTGCCTGTCACCAGTTGCTTGTTCAAGGCACGTATCTCTGCCAAGTCAGTTTTCAGTTCAGCCCTGAGGCCTTCTGCTTCCCGTTGGGAGCGAGCAATGGAAGCGTCCTTGTCATAGATGAGCTCTTTGGTGACCCGCACCTTTTCTTCGAGATCCTTCAGCTCCTTTCGCAAGATCTCAAGCTCAACAGTGCTGACAGAGGTGTCAGTCTTGGCATCCAAAGCTGCATTTTTCTCGTTAAGCCGTTGACATTTGTCTGCAATATCGGCTTTCAGCGGGAGTTGGGTGTGGCGTAAGTCGATTCTCTGACGAGCCAACTGCACCCTTGACCTGAAGGCAGACAACGTCACGACTGGCCAGAGCTTCAACTGCAGCATCACTGGGACGTGAGGCTGGATTTCTTCAAGAATGTTCTTCACCTCCTCAGAGTTTTCGACTAATGTCTCAATGGGTGAAGAAAGCAGAGCTTTGAGGCGTTGGAGTTGGTCAGCGATGATGCTGGGGCGCGGTTCATCACGTGCTGTGGAATGGGCCGGCTCGATAGATTCAGGGTCGAACGACATCAAGCCTGAGAGATCACAGCCCTGACAAACAACAAAAAGCAGCATAAGTCTGCAGATCAGGGTAAGGGCAAGCCCAACAAAGGGAGCATACCTCTCCTAGGACCATGGGAACAGCCGATGACAAAGCAATCGGCTGTGGCGTCTCTGCCTGGGGTTTGGCCAAGGTGGCAACTTGGTCGATGTCACTTTTAGAGGTTGTTACCTCCAGAGTTGTGGAGGGCATCGGAACTTCCTCGACATCCCCACTGGAAGTTTCATCAGTCTGCAAAAAATATGGTGAGCCGATCTGGGCAGCAAAGCACAAGAACTAAGCTAGGAGGAGTTGGAGAGCCATTACATTTGAAGCTTCTTGGTTCGAGGAAGGGGTTTGCTGATCCTTCCGAGCCCTCTTGGTACATTGACTCTTTGTGCGTAAGCTTCCTTGCCCTGTTTTGATGGGAGCTTGAAGGGCAGCAGGTTCAGGGGCTGACCTTTTCTTGGAAGCCGATGGTGGCACATCTGGCTGTTTTTGCGTGGTGATGTCCTCAGAGGTGCCCGAGCTTGAGCCTCGTCAGCTGGACTGCGTCTCCTCGCTGGTATTGTCTTCAGTAGAGGTCTGCAAGAGCAGGATTAATGGACACTGACATGCTATGAAAGCCTAGAAGGATGAATGGAACAAGATGGGGTATAGAACAGCTTACATATAAGCTTTCCGGAGCTGGCGCAGGGTTTTTGCCCTTCAAAGTTTTCCTGGCAGCTACTTTTCTCACTGCTGTTCTCGCCCTGACTGAGGCTCGGGGGGCAGCTGGCCCTGAAAAGTCTTTACTCTTGGGAGCCGATTTTATTGGAATCGGCTGGCTCTGCATCACAACCTTTTTAAAAGGTGGTGAGTTCTTGCAGAAGAGGACCACTGGAGCTGGTGGGAGGAATTTGAAGGGGGATCCATCATCATTGACAGGCTCTGGGCCATCTTGTTGCTGCAAAGAAACGGAGCAGGGTTATAAAGCATCACTGGAAACTATTGCAAGGAAATTTGCGAGCAAGTGGTACCTGTTCTGCAGAAGTATCAGCTTCAGCGTCAAGTTGTTTCAGCAACGGTCCTAGGGCTCTCCTGAAGGCATGGGTCTTCCACATTGTCCACCAGATCTCAAAGTCATCAGTCGAAGAGATGAAGGATAGATTGTGAGGGATTGGGATGACTAGAGCATCAAAAAAGGAGTAACATCTTTGACTGGTGATAACATCAGGCAAGTCAGCCCTGCTCTCAGTTAGATGGTGGAGAAAGAGGTGAGGAGACACCTGCCCAAGACCAAATTGCCGGCCTACTACGACCGGCTGGTAAGATTCATAGCCAGGTTTTATGATCCTGTTTGAGGTGCTCATGCCAACTGGGAGGAAGCAGGGATGGATCATGATGGAATATAACTGCCGAGTGCTGTCGTCATCGGCAAAGCTGTCTAACCTGAAAGAGACTGGATTTTCAAAATTTTCAGACTCCTGATAAGGAAAGAAGAGAGGGTCGTCCAGGCCCTGGTAAAAGGTTCTGAACCATCCTGATGCTTCCTTAGGGTTCAGTTTGTTGCCTGGGAGACTGTACAAGGCTTGGCCGTAGCTGGTACAGCGGATTGGCTTCCCGTTGGTGTTTGGAAAGGTGCAGGTAGCCAAAGGTGGAAAGTTAGGGATGTGGTTCTGGAAGTACAGTTGAGCCCATAACTGAATAAACCACCAGGGGCCTCCCGTTTTAACTGTCTTTTGGGAGAATAGTTTGACAGACATCAGTTGGAGGTATCGATAGACTTCTCCCAGAAACAGCTTGCCAATGCCAAGTTGGGTGCCTTTGGCAAGTTCATAGGCCAAAGAGAGATAGTTCTTGGTGGGAGCGAGGGAAGGACCACAGAATATGAAATGCTCCAACCAGAAGTTCAAGAAGGCCGTGTGTTCTTTCTCGGTTACAGGGCCCTTGGTTTTCATGTGGCGTCTAAGATAGGCACCCCAGTTAGTGCACTCTTCCTTAGAGGAGAGTTTGAATGGCACCTTTGGCAGCATGAAAGCAGAGGGGCTGGGGGATGAAATGTCTAGGCCGGTGATCATGGCCACGTCCAGCAAGGTTGGCGTCATGGGGCCATGGCCAAACATGAAGCAGTTTAGCGCGTCAGACCAAAAGTAGCCGATGGTTTTCAGGAGATTTTCATGTTTCTCAAGGGGAGACAAGGACAAAGACAGAGCATCGGCTATTCCTGTGGTTTCCCATTTGGCTTGGTGAGTTTTAGCTACTCTATTGTACCAAGAAACCCAGTCCTCAGGAGGGTTAGGCCAGGCTCGTAGGCAGTCGGCCCAGGAGGTTAGATCTAGGTTTTGGTTCACGAAGGGAATCCTATTGGCCTCGTGGGAAATCAAATTGGATGGATTTTCGGTGGAACGGGGACCAAGGCAAAGAGAATTTGGAAGAGAAGGATGCGGCAGTAGGATGTCTGAAACCTAAAATTAATGATGAGACCAGGCATTAATTCAGGAGTTTTGCCGTTAAATCTAACATTACGCTCAGGTGACTTGGGGCGGTTAAGGATTACCTTCAGGCCAGAGACCGTGGCGTTGGCGCTGGATGATTCCGCCATTGGGTTCGCTGTGGAGTTTGGATTTGCGTGTCCAAGATCTAGGGTTCGCGCGACTGCGGCCTGGACCTGTTCGATTGGAGATTTGGGGATCTGAATTTGAGCAAGGTTTGCAGGTTACCGTTTGAGGGGGTGACTAAATTGACCTATCTTGTAATTTATTGTGAGGGACCGATGCGTTGCCATCGGCTCATTGAGCATTGACCAAGTTGACAATCGGCAAAGTCAGTATGAGGGGAAATCGGCTAAATTAGCATAAAGGAAATCGGCAAATCAAATTAAAGGAAATTCTTCATTGATAACGGGATTTCTTACATAAAGAGCTGGTTGCTCTCAAAAGGAAGTACCAGGGGATACATTGCCCCATTTACTACTACTGATCCTATGCTAAGGATCCTATCTATGGGCCGTCGCTGCCCTCGTCGTCGCCGTCGTCGCCGCTGTCGGCGCTACTCCCGGCTGGCTCGTCGTCGCTGCTGCCGCGGCCGCCGGCAGGGCCCTCGTTGTCCTCGTCCTCCTCGTCAGCGTCGTCGTCGCTGTCGAAGTCGCTGAGGTTCCCCGGCCAGGGGCAGAAGCGCTTGGCCGGCGGCTCATCAGAGGAGGTGTCGTCTTCCTCCTCCTCCTCCTCCTCGGAGGAGGAGGTGAAGTCATCCCAGGAGAAGCGATCGTCATCGCTCTCCTCCTCCGTTTCCCCGTCGGCAAGGAAGCGGAGGTCACTTTCCCCGTCGGTCGAGGACTGGTCGTCCTCAGACCAGACGGAGAAATCGTGACTGGACTCGTCCCCGTCTTTTATGGCGCGGCGAATGTGGGCCTCGTGGGCCTCCTCCGGGTCCCACTCCGGCGTCGGCTCGCGGGAGGAGGAGGACTGGGAAGAAAGACCCGACGAGGCAGAGGAGGAAGAAGACATGGTGGCAGAGGAGGGCTTTTGGAGTGCTAATGCGAAGGGGAGGAAGAAGTAAACTGCAGGATGCGGTTAAAATAGAGGCGATATAGTGGAGATGATTCAATGCTGCAGCGGTTCCCGAGGATGTGGTGCCAAAACCGTCAAATCATGCGGAGAAGTTGAGAAGGCAAGGTATCATGATGAAGGGATACCGTGGCGGTTCTGTTCTGCCTCGATTTGACACGATGAAGAAAAGGAAAAACAGAGTGGTTTTGGAATTACTATTGCCAAAACCAGGGGGGCATGTGTTATCGCCAGAATTTGACCGCGTTGGAGTTGGGCCGAGATGAAGATGGGCTGGGAAGATTTATATCTAAGAGGAGTTTCTGAATCGGCCTTGGGGCTAGAATTTGGGTCAGCTTGCCCGTGTATCTGTAAATAATAGTAGTGTACGTGTCGGTTAGAATTAAAAGATAGAGTCTAGCCCGTACACGGGTTAGTTTATTTCCGAATTAGAAAGTCCCTTGGACTATAAATATGTATCTAGGGTTATTGAGAAAGGAGGAAAATCACGTTCACAACAAACACAAACCAGGCGCATCGCCACCCCTTATTTCGAGGGTTTCTTCCGGGTAAGCATCATGCTGCCTAGATCGCATCTTGCGATCTAGGCATTACACGTTTATTCGATTACCTTGTGTTACTCGTGCTGAAGCGTTGTTGATGGCGAGTAGCACTATTTATCGTAGATGTCTTGGGGCTTGCATTGATGCTTTTCTTATGCATATTTGCTTAGCAATGCCGTCCCTCGATATCTAGCTGTCGTTACACCTGAATAGGTGTAAGGGCAGCACCTTGCTTGTTCGTTACTTAGTAGATCCAATCTATTATAGTTGCTCCTTGTTTCAAGGATTAGTTTAATATCTGCATGATTAGGCCTTATGCTGGGGTTGGATGATCCGGTAGTGCGTGAGGTGTTGTTTTACCGTTCCTATGAGGGATGCTCCGGGAATTGACTTAACGTTGGTTTTTAGGCCTCTTTTAGGGATAGTTTCCATCATCTTTCGTATCTGCTAGGCCCAACTACGCGTAGGATGTTCCGATTATGCGGTGAAAACCCTAAACTGTCGTAGATTGGTTTAGCTTTGTTTTGATCAAGCAGGATCCCCATGTCATCGTAAATCCAACGTGAACCATGGGGCGATCGGCTCTTTGAGCCGATCCACAGGGCAACCTGAGAGCCGATCGGGCTCGTATTTAATGTTTACGTGTCTACCATGCAGGAGACTAGTTGAAGCAATCCAACACCTTCCTGATCAGGTATAGGTCAGGTGGCACGCCCTTGCAACCGCCAGGACGTGTGCTGGGACTTTGCGGGACGACGCGAGGCGCCAGGGCCCACTAAGCGGTCTTGGGAGTCTCCCGGCTCTTCGTGTTGCTTAACCACTGCTCGCCGGTGAGTTTTGGCACGCAACAGGGACACAAGAGACTTCTTGTATCGTGATTGCAGGGTTGCTTGAGAGGGATATCTTTGACCTCTTCCTCCCTGAGTTCGATAAACCTTGGGTGATCCACTTAAGGGAAACTTGCTGCTGTTCTACAAACCTCTGCTCTTGGAGGCCCAACACTGTCTACAAGAATAGAAGCACCCGTAGACATCAATCACAAATAACACATGACAAGTATATAATCGATCTCAACCATAGTATTTCATCGGATCCCAGTAAACACAATATGTAGCATTACATAAAGATGATCTTGATCACGATAGAAAGCTCACAAGATCTAAACATGAAGCATAAATTGGAGATGACAACCATCTAGCTACTGCTATGGACCCGTAGTCCAGAGATGAACAACTCACGCATCACTTCGGAGGCGGGCATGGCGATGAAGAGGCCTTCGGTGATGATCTCCCTCTCCGGCAGGGTGCCGAGAAGAGCTTTAGAACCCTCCCGAGCTAGGGTCGGCGATGGCGACCGCGACAGAACTTTTTATGGATGGAGGCTCGGGTATTAAATTTTTCCCGAACAGGTGAATAAATAGGCGGAAGGGCGAGGTCGGTGGATGCCCAAGGGGCCCACACCACCCCTAGGTGTGGCCAGGGCCTGGGCCGCGCCAAGGGCAGGTGAGGCTGCCTCATGGAGCTTCTTCGTCTCCCCTCCGGACTCCGTCTTCTTTACAGTAAAATAGGAACTTCGGTTTTTGTTTCGTCCAATTCCGAGAATATTTCCTGTACAAATTTTCTGAAATACAAAAGAGGCAGAAAACAGGGAACTGACACTATGGCATCTTGTCAATAGGTTAGTTCCGGAAAATGTATAAAAGACAAAACATATAGAAATTTGTGTAAAACAAGCATGGAGCATCAAAAATTATAGATACGTTTGCAACGTATCAGCATCCCCAAGCTTAAATCCTGCTCGTCCTCGAGTAGGTAAGTGATAATAAAAATATTTTTTGAGGTGACACGAAGCCAACATAATCTTGATCAAGTTATTGTAAAAGCATTGAAAGCTGGAATCAAAGTACTCTAAACATAGGCATGATAGATATAATTCTAACAATAGAACTTAGCAACTATGTTACAACATATGAGAAGTAACTCAAACAAAGAATCATGAATAATAATGCACTAAAAAAACTATTTGTTTTTAGTATAGAAAAAGCATAGCAAAGTGGTACTTAGCTTTTCCTTTATGAAGTAGCAAAATATAAATGCTAGGACACCTTAAAGTTCAAAGGGCGACTAGATACAAGTAATTTGAGAACAAGCAATAGCATAATCATGAATCAATTAATAATAAATTTTGAAACTATACACATTATACTCAGAATGACAACTATACTTCTCTTAATTGGTGCATAAAGTAACAAGGTGAAGACTCAACATAAAAGTAAAAGAAAGGCCCTGCGCAGAGGGAAGCAAGATTACTCATGTGTTAGAACTTTTTATTTTGAAAGCAATAGAGGTGTTGAAAATATATTTTGAGAGCTATGTATCTCTATGTTCACGAATGGCATCAAATGATCTATCATCCTTTCATGTTTAATGGCTTCAAGAGCGGCTCCCATAGAGAGAAAAATAAAGTTGCACACCGTTGCGGAACCCCAAGAGGAAGGTATGATGAGCACAGTAGCAAGTTTTTCCTCAGTAAGAAACCAAGGTTTAATCGGGTACCCATTATTAGTATACCTGGCTCGGCTCAGCCCAATATGGAGAAGACCCAACAAGGCAACCCGAAGATGTAGTCGACTAGGACTCTTGTAAAACCCTAGGCTGGTTGCATATATAAAACCAGCCAGGGCACCCGATAGAAGAGGGGCCAACAGATAGACAGCATAGCTCCGCCTACGGCAGCACCCTGTAAACATACATATGATCATATAGTAGATTGCTAGCAACATGTAGGGATCCTCCACTGAGGGGATCCGAAGCTGGGTACGTCGTGTGCCTAATCTCGTTCCCGAAATCTCCATCGTCGCTCTCTCCCGAAACCCAAGTCTACAATACGTAGACATTGGCGAGGTGATCCCTTGTCAATTGGCGCCTACCGTGGGGATCGAACCCACGACCACGTACAACACAACCAAAATACTTTGCCCCAACTTATAGTGAGGTTGTCAATCTCACCGGTTTTGCTGAAAACAAAGGATTAACCGTATTTTGTGGAAAAAGATGTTTGTTTGCAGTGAAATTAAAGAGAATAGTGTTTGCAGTAAGTAGACAGAAAATGATGATTTTATCGGTGTAAAAGAAAGGACCGGGATCCACAGTTCAATAACATGTTGGGTGAACAAATTACAAATGGGCAATTGGCAGAATAAAGACCATACATGATAAGATGATTACTATGAGATTCATTTGGGCATTACAACAATATACATAGACCGTAATCCAATTAAGTTGCAAGCAACAGGTTATTGCATTAAGTAAAGTGTGTAAAGTAAACAATAGAATTATCTTTGAATAAAGCATTATTGTTTTCTCTCTAGTAGCAGCAACACATTACAACCTTAGAAGTTATTTTCACTCTCCCAGATTACTAGAGGCATGAACCTACTATCGAACATAAATACTCCCTCTTGGAGTCACAAGTACATACTTGGCCAGAACATCTACTAGCAACGGGGAGAATGCAAGATCACAAATAACATATGACAAGTATATAATCAATCTCAACCATAGTATTCAATATATATTCATCGGATCCCAGCAAACACAACATGTAGCATTACATAAAGATGATCTTGATCATGATAGGCAGCTCACAAGATCTAAACATGAAGCATAAAGTGGAGAAGACAATCATCTAGCTACTGCTATGGACCCGTAGTCTAGAGATGAACTACTCACACATCACTTCGGAGGTGGGCATGTCGATGTAGAGGCCTCCAGTGATGATCTCCCTCTTCGGCAGAGTGCTGGGAAGAGCTTCATAACCCTCCCGAGCTAGGATCGACGATGGTAGCAGCGACGGAACTTTTTGTGGATGGAGGCTCGGGTATTTAGGTTTTTCCCGATCAGGTGAATTTATAGGCGGAAGAGCGAGGTCGGTGGGCGTCCGAGGGGCCCACATCACCCCTAGGCACGTCCAGGGGGTGGCACGCGCCTAGGCATGGCGTGGCCGCCTCCTGGCTCGTCTCCGTCCCTCCTCTGGACTCCGTCTTCGTTACAGTAAAATAGGAGCTTCGGCTTTCGCTTCGTCCAATTTCGAGAATATTTACTGTACAACTTTTCTGAAATACAAAAACAGCAGAAAACAAGAATTGTCATTGTGGTATCTTATCAATAGGTTAGTTTCAGAAAATGCATAAAAGTGGGAAGTGTAAACAAAACATAGAGAAATTGGTGTAAAACAAACATGGAGCATCAAAAATTATAGATACGTTTGCAACATATCATTGAGGTAGGCATATTGTGCGGAGAGGTTTAGTGTTACTACCACCGTTGTACGACAAGCTAGGTAAATAAAGCTAGATGCTTGCCAAGTGAACTTTTTTTAAACAAGAACAAAGTGAACATGAAGGACTGAAGATTAGGGTGGAACAAGGTCAAGCCAACAGCTTTACTCCTGGATCATAGTACCTCATGCGTGTATTGTGTATTATGTTGTGATGGTTGGCTCTTGTTGATCCCCAGAACAAATTTCCCCAGTTGTCCATAATTATGTCAATACATTGCATATATCGGCATGTTGTAGCGTGAATTATTTAAAAATACCACAATGTTTTCCATGCCCAGTGTACATGAGTATATCAAGTAGTCACGCTTGAGGATAGTAAAAATTGTTGAGACTTCCCATTGATTTAAGCTTTAAAGAAAAAATGATGGTATTATTTCGTCAATGCAAATATTTGTTTTATTGGATTTCCTAGTTCTCAAAACTATTATAATGCTCACTTAACTCCTACACCATTCAATGGCATTATGATTTGTGCATCTGTAAGTTGCAAATTGGATTGCAACAGAGATATTTCAGTTGCAAATGTGATTGCAGCTGAGAAAAAATGTTCTAAACCGTTTGATTTGCTTTGTAATTTATGCTAGTCATGAGCTACAACATGGGTTGTAGCTACACCCACTTTTTATTATTTAAACTCGCATGCTGTTTATCATTTTGCAAGAGATGGGCTTTGGACCATAGGATCTACTTCATTCTGTCGGATTTAATCGAGACGAGAGCTAGAAGCGAGGGTGATAAAATTGGACCTAAGGTAGTAGATCTAAATGTGAGGAGCAAATCAGATCAATTAATGAAACTTGAATATTTTTGAAATTTCTTGTTTTAGCGAATTGAAAATGGGAAACTGAGAATTCTTCCGTTTTGATTGCCTTCCGGAGACCGGAACGAGGCCTTCTACGAATCCCAGGAGGGCTCGGCCCACGCAGCTGCCGACGTAACCCGCCGTCCTAGTCTCAATCCCTTTCCTCCAAATTAAATCGCAAATCCAACCAAACCCTAGCTTCTCCTCTTCCACCCCGGATCCCCATCCGGCGACTCGCCGGAACCCTGCCCCCGGATCCGCCCCTCCCCGCCGCACCAGCTATGGGCCTCCGGGACAACCTCCCTCCGGCCAAGAAGTCGGCGTCCACCTACTACGACCACAGCAGCGACCCGTGGTTCAAGGAGCGGTACGGCGACGAGGCCGCGGAGGACGACGCGGGGAAGCCGACGGGCCCAGGCAAGTTCGTGCCGCCCTACGGCAAGCGCACCGGCTTCATCCCCCGTCGCCCCGAGGACTTCGGCGATGGCGGCGCCTTCCCCGAGATCCTCGTCGCGCAGTACCCGCTCGGCATGGGCCGCCGCGACGACAAGGGCGGCTCCAAGATCCTCGCGCTCACCGTCGACGCGCGCGGCAGCGTCGCCTTCGACGCCGTCGTCAAGCAGGGCGAGAACGCCTCCAAGATCGTCTACTCCAAGCACAGCGACATCGTGCCCAAGATCGCCACGGCCGACTCCGAGGCCCTCGAGGACGAGGATTACGAGAAGCTGGTCGAGGAGACCACCGACCGGACCAAGGCCGCCCTCGAGAAGATTGTCAACGTCCGGCTCTCCGCCGCCCAGCCCAAGAACGTGCCCACGCACGATTCGGGGTCCAAGTTCATCAAGTATAAGCCGTCGCAGCAGTCGGCAGCGTTCAATTCAGGTGCCAAGGAGAGGATTATTCGGATGTCGGAGATGGCTTCGGATCCTCTTGACCCACCAAAGTTCAAGCATAAGCGAGTGCCCCGTGCGTCCGGGTCGCCCCCTGTGCCGGTCATGCACTCGCCGCCACGGCCAGTGACAGTGAAGGATCAGCAGGACTGGAAGATCCCACCTTGCATCTCAAACTGGAAGAATCCCAAGGGGTACACAATTCCGCTGGATAAGAGGTTGGCAGCTGATGGGAGGGGTCTGCAGGAGGTTCAGATTAATGACAACTTTGCAAAGCTTTCGGAATCACTGTATGTTGCAGAGCAGAAGGCGAGGGAGGCAGTGCAGATGCGCTCCAAGGTGCAGAGGGAGCTAATGCTCAAGGAGAAGGAGAGGAAGGAGCAAGAGCTGAGGGCACTTGCGCAGAAGGCACGCATGGAAAGGTCTGGCGCTCCACCTCCATCTGTCGCTGCGCCTGCTGCAGGTGGGAGGGAGAGGGAGAGGGTTGATGACGGGGATGCGGATATGGATTTGGAGCAACCGCGCGAGCAGCGCAGGGAGACTAGAGAAGAGAGGGAGGCGAGGATTGAGCGTGACAGGATCCGTGAGGAGCGCAAACGTGAGAGGGAGAGGGAGAGGAGGCTGGAGGCCAAGGATGCTGCAATGGGTAAAAAGAGTAAGCTCACTAGAGACAGGGACCGCGACGTCAGTGAGAAGATTGCCCTGGGTATGGCAAGCACCAATGCTGCCAAGGGCGGGGAAGTCATGTATGACCAGAGGCTCTTTAACCAGGACAAGGGAATGAACTCTGGCTTCGCTGGTGATGATGAGTACAACATCTACACCAAGGGGCTGTTCAACGGACAGTCCGGCATGTCCCAGCTTTACAGGCCCACGAAGGATGGTGATTCTGAAGTATATGGTGGTGATGCTGACGAACAGTTGGACAAGGTTATGAAGACCGAGAGGTTCAAGCCTGACAAGGCATTTTCTGGTGCTTCAGAGAGGTCTGGCAAAAGAGACAGACCCGTGGAGTTTGATAAGCAAGAGGAGAACGATCCGTTTGGTCTTGATCAGTTCTTGACTGAGGTGAAGAAAGGAAAGAAAGCTGTGGACAAGATTGGAGGCGGAGGAACCATGAAGGCAAGTGGTGGGTCCTCTAATAGGGATGATTACGATGGTGGATCTGGGAGGTCTCGCATTAACTTTGAAAGAGGAGGCCGCTGAGGTGTTTGCAATGCATGTTATCTTCTGTGGTTTGCAGGTTCTCAGTGCATTTTCCAGTATCATCCTGAAGAATTTCCTTCAAGAATGTGAACTTTCTTGCATAAGTAAGTACCTGATGTTTAAGATACGGTGATACATCATCTGCTTATTATATTTTCGACGGGCTTGTTGAACAGTGTATCTACTTGGATCCTGTGATGCTTGTATGTTGTATATCTTTTTGTGGCAGGATCCATGAAACTAGGTTGTTTACACATGCCATAGGCACTTCCATGCCCTGTAAACTTTTAAGTTGTATCAAATCGCGATATATCTTGCTGAAATGGATATGTTCCACAAATTGATTGTGTCATGTCTTTTTTTTTCTCCACTTATTTGTGCTGCTGCCAAGATAAGCACCCTTCAGTTATATCTGCATTCTCTCCAGTTCGTCTTGATTTTGCTCCTTTTATATGTATGGACTAACTTAAAACTTGCTGATGCCAATTCTTGTGTATTGGTTTTGATTTAGGTGTTTGTAGCTGCCCACAGGTTGTTGATTCGTTGCCTGTACCAGTTTATCGAGCTCACTACGGGTCGTCTCGGTTCTGTTAGCTGCTTGTTGATTTTGACGTCGTACAGTATTATCATCACCAGCGAGCCTAAGTTGTCTCGAGGCTGAGACGACTGAATCGTTTATGCTTGTCAGTTAAAGCAGAGACGTTGTTCTCTGTAGTACTACGTTTGAATAAACCAAACCTTGCTGAAGTCAGATCGCAATGCACAGTTGACTTGCGCGAACCATGCCATCTCTTTGTAGTGTCAACACTAACAAGCACACCCAAGCTTCGAGCTGCTTCCTGTGACATACTGTATGTGTATCGGCAAGCAATTACACACGATTTAGTGGTTTACCATACAAAGTAGCTCCAAATTCCGAAAACGATGTTACCATCTAACAGTGCGGATATCTGACAGAACATTTCCACTGTTGTATTTTAGCTTTCCATTATTTTTTTGAACAAGAAATATATATTATCATTAGAGCTCATAGTACAAATCTCGGCGACCAAGCGTCGGGAGATGATCAAAGGTGCCTAAACGCACAACATGAAAGAGATGATCTAAACATTTGTAGTTGATACCAAAGATTGCATATGTGATCATCTGTCGTCAACACAAACTAGATATTGCTGCATCTGCGATCTTCTGGCGTATGCACTCAGAGGCTGAGACGAATTAAGCTGAAGATTTCGAGGAACCATCACCGAGCTCAATCTGAGGGGGTTCCCGCTGTTAAATCTGAGGATCAACAACAGAGGTGTTGTCGTGCATCTCTGGTGACACGGCCCGAATAGTGGAAGGACAATATCTTCTGCAAGGCGATCATCTAACAGGTAAGATATTGTGTGTGTTGAAATCCTGAAGAACCTATTCTGCACCTTGCCACTTTTGATAGACATGCAAGCATTGAGGCAACTCCAATATCTTTGCTGCCAATGAATTCCATTTGCTGTGTGTGAGCATAGTTGATGTTTCAAAATTGGGGCTGTTATATTGACTTGGCTCCATAAGCTCACAATGAGAATATTGTTCCACCTTCGACATTCCAAACCTTGAGCAGCAAAAACCATAGAAAGGAAGCATAAATCTGAAATTGTAGTTAGGATGCCACGGATAGTTAACAGGTGAATGTGAGTGCTGACATTGGTCCAACAATTCATGAAACAAAAAAGAGCATTCCTGCCGATTGGAGATGGCATCCAGGTTCAGGTTTCCAATGTTGTAATCCAGCATTGTTGCTTCATGCTTCAAGGTGTGGCACTAGGGGGAATTATCTAGTCATACCATGATAGCACTTCTTAAAATTTAAATTTGCAAGTATCAAAGAAATTTTAAAACAAATTTGCGGTTGTTCACAAGATGCTTTTTTACATCCCATATAATTTTTAGAACAAAATTCAAAGTACACACAGCGAAACAAAAAAAAATGAAAATTTGCTATGTGAATTGTTTTATCTTTTGCTGTTGTTCACAAGATGCTTTTTTACATCCCATATTATTTTATGTTTTGTCTTTTGAGACACTACTTATCTTTGATTTGTCTTTTTTATTTCTCTGCATGTATTTTAAATTTTGTTGTGTAAATTTCAAGGATTGTAAACACATATCTAGTGAACATCCACAAAATTTTATTTCAGATTTTTTTGAGGCTTCACATATGGCGTATTTGTGCTGAATAGCTAGTACCTGCTCTCTGACCAGCGGTTGGCCGCACGACAACCAGTAGCCGGACTTTCACAGCAAAATTTCCCTAGGCCGCCGGCGAACCAACGCAAACCCCATGTCTGGCCTCTACTCGACTGCTCCGGTCTACCTCCTCCGGCGCTCCTCCTCCACTCCCACCTCAACCTCACGCCTGGCTCCCCATGTCGCCCTTGAGCGCGTCCGCTCCGGGACGCTCAGCCCTGAGGACGCACACCACCTGTTCGATGAATTGCTGCGCCAGGACACTCTGGTCCCCTCGCGCACCCTGAACGGCTTTCTCGCCGCCGTCGCCTGCGCGCCGGCCTCCGCTGTCCGCGCCGACGGCCTCGCATTCTACGGCTGCTTCCCCATGGCAGGCCTGAAGGCAAACAACCTTATCGTCAACACCCTCCTCAAGGTCCTCTGCCACGCAAAGCGGATCAATGCGCTCCTCAGGCTACCTTCAATGCTATAGTATCTAGAGAGCGAAACAATGTCGTACAAAGCTACAGTGAAGCCTACTTGTCGTCGCTACGCCCCGGGCCATGGCCCTGGTGGCTTGGGGCCTGGATCCGCCCCTGCCTGTGGACGTGCTGCTTCACAGGATGCCGGATCTGGGCTGCGTGCCTGATGCATTCTCACGTAACACAGTTCTCAAGGGCTTATGCGATGATAGAAGAAGTCAGCGTGCACTCGCACCTGCTTCGGATGATGGCGAAACAAGAAGGTGGCTGCTCCCCTGATGTGGTGTCATATACCACAGTCATCCATGGCTTTTTAAATGAGGGCCAGCTTAGCACACCAAGCAACCTACTACATGAAATGGTAGAGAAGGGCGTTGTTCCTAATGTCGTGACATATAGCTCGATCATTGATGGATTGTGCACGCGTGGAAGAAGCAAAGAAGCTAGAAAAATTCTGGATTGCGCGGTTGTGAAAGGCCTCAAACCTAATATTGCCGCATACTCTACTATGCTTCACGGGTACGCTACAGAAGGATGCCTTGTTGATATGACAAATCTCTACAACTTGATTAATGCATATGCAAAGTGTGGATCGGTTGATCAGGCTATTGTTACCTTTGAGGACATGGAGAGGCAGGGACTACCAGATGCTGTAACGTATTCAACCATGATAAATGCATTTTACAGAAAGGGTAGGATACTAGGATGGATGATGCTATTGAAAAATTCAACCAGATGATTAATATATGGGGGTACCGCCGGATGTACAAACTTACAGGTGCCTGATTCAGGGTTATTGTACACATGGTGATTTAGTAACAGCTACTGAATTGGTTTATGAAATGATGGGAAAAGGCATCGGTTGCCCTGGCGTTATATTCTTTAGCTCCTATGCAAAGAAGGAAGGGTGACAGAAGCACAAGATATCTTTGACTTTATGGTACATATAGGTGAGAAGCCTGACATTGTCACATTCAACTCATTGATTGATGGATACTGCTTAGTTAGCAAGATGCAGAAAGCATCCAGATTCCAGAGTACGTGATGATATGGTATCGGTTGGCATTCAGCCTGATGCCTCTATCTACGTATAGTACACTTATTGATGGATACTTTAAAAAAAGAATGGTGGATGCTGCATTGACTCTTCAAAGAAATGTCAGGTATGACAGCTAAACCGGATACTCTTACTTATGGGATGGTACTGGATGGGTTATTTAAGGCTGGTAGAATTGTTGGTGCAAAGAAAATGTTCCGTGAGATGATCAAAAGTGGAGTGAGGTTCTCCATTGGTACATACAATATAATTCTCGGCGGGCTTTGCAAAAATAGTTGTGGAAATGAAGCAATCATGCTGTTCGAGAAATTGCAAGCAATGAATCTTAAGTTTGATATTGTAACTCACATTATAATAATTGATGCAATATTTAATGTTGGGAGAATAGAGCAAGCTAAGAATTTGTTTGCTGCAATACCAGCCAAAGGATTGGTACCTACTGTTATGGCCTATATTACGATGATGTCAAACCTTCATCAATGGATACGAGTGGTTGTGCTTCCGACTTATCAGAAAGTTATTGAAGAAAGTTGAAATAGTTAGGGCCATGAAGTATATGTCCAGAGTTGATGGGAAGAGCAAGTCGCTGGAAGCTTCAACAGTTTTCTTGTTGACATCTCTCTTTTCAATGAATGGAGTTCACCATAAGGACAAAGAGTTGCTCCCAGCAAGGTATCAGTTTATCTAAGGAGACATCCACAGTTAACATGATACGTTATATCTGAATTAATCAATTAAAACCCTCTAAAGGCACAACTGAGATCTTCCTTGCCATGAGGCCTTTCTGCTGGTACATGAAATGCGCGTGAGTAGAAAGTTAGTACCTAATTCTTTATGTTTGTTTTATTTTGCGGTTTTACCATATGTTGAAATTACAGAATGTGAATTATCGATGAATTGGTAATAATATTATTTTTTTGTACATTGTTTTTTTGTGTTTTTTGGATGTGGAGAGGTACACCGGGTTGCATTTGTCAGGACAATGGCTCCTGGTATCTGGTGGTTATTGTGGAAGGTAGAGAAATTTGTTGTTCCACAAGAGGTTCTATTTTACATCGTCTTAGTGATTCCTTAGTTGTACATGAGCAGAACAGTAGCGCCCTGCTCTGCCACCATCATGTTGCTCACAGAGCTGAGAATAGAACATGACCTTTGGGTTCCAAAAGAAGGCTATATCCGATAAAATGTAGGATTTCCAGCAACTTAGCAAAATTGTTATGAAGTTGATGCTTCTTCATATATACCATATGTTGAGATTTTCTGTCATAAGCTTCCATTCAACATCAGGGTGGAAATAAGTGATGATGTTGGAAACTAGGTGCTACAACAATAATCTGGCCCATGTCAGACACGTATCCATATGAGGTTTGTGTTGTTGTTTTTGTCTGGACCTTGTGAACGTACTAGCATTCTTAATTCAAAATGCAGTTCATTGTATTTGAATATTTCAGATATTGGGAACTTAACAAAATAGTGTTGTTCGGAGAAAGGTGCTCTCCCTCGGGCAGCTGAAACTTGGTAATATTTGTTTTTGTGTGGGTAAAAACAGTTAAGACAGGATTCCCGACGCTGGGGGAGCGGGCACCTGCCACCTTGACAGGCATGCGGCAAGTGCTCCGGCCTCCGGCCAGGCCCGTACATGGAGTTCAGTTTGGGAATAAATGGTTAACAAGAATAGGCAACAGCCGATAGCACCGGAATAAGGCCATCGGTGAACCAGCGTATCCTATTTATATTGACGAAGAGGCGGATGGATCGGACTCTGAAGATGATCAAGCGATGATTACTGAAGATGATCTCACTGTGGGGTGAGAGAAGAGATGATTCCTGAAGATGATCCTGCTGCGACTGGATAGGCGGTTGACACCGAGCCCGACGACGATCCTTTTGTCAGATGGGAGGATTCTGAGCTGGAGCAGATTCTTTCAGATTAGTTGGGTGCTTATGCAGCTAGAAGAAATTAGTTAAGTTATGCAGGTCTGATCTTGCATACACGTGTTGTATGTGGTAGCGGCTGATAGACTTTGACCCCTCGAGAGTATAGCTGGATCTGCTGCATCGATCTGGTGTAGATAGAGTATGTGGTGGAGCTGTACAGCCTCTCCTTTACCCCACGGCTCCAGTGGTTTTCCAAAGAGTGTAGTAATGTCATCTTACTTTGTAATGTGTCCGTTCTGCTTCATGTCTTCTTTCTCTTTCTCCTGGCCATGTTTTTAGGTGCCATATTCAGTTTCTTATTTATTTGTTTGTTTTGCGAGGGAATCTCTGTTGGTGGTTGGTGTATAGTAGTACAATTCACTAATATCTTCTTTAGTGCTAAATTGCTCTCAACTTGCTAGTATGGTGCAGTACAAGATTTCCTGATCTATGCATGCTCTTTTATCACTGGAGTATTCTCCGAGTTTATTTATTTTTGGTTGCGACTGCGAATAGGCTGCCAGTTTTTGTTTCACCACGTCTTGATTGAGCACTATAGGTTCACTTTTGCTTCAGCTATGGTGTTGTAAATGTTTCAGTCCTACCCAAAGATAAATTGTTTAGTTGAGAGCAAGCTGAGCATGGATGATATTTCATCTGGCTAGGTGGATGTATGTAGCTGCTTCTAACTCAGCCGAAAAGGAAAAACCTGGTTGAAAACCTGGAGGCTACAGGCATCAGCGTAGGAACGGCGGGAGCAGGATGAAGGTTTCAGTTTTATATCAGCGAGCCGAGGGAATCAAAAATTAATTTACATCACCATAGCTGAAGCAAAAGTTAGTTTGTAGGCGGGAGCAGGATGGCGGTTTCAGTTTTCAAGGATGAGACAGCCAGATATCAAATATTCACAGTTGATCTTATCTATGGATTACTGGGAAAAATTGAAAACGAATTTAGTTTCCTATACATTCAAAAACTAGTTAGTTTCCTGTGACCCGAATGTGACATCTCAGGCACGGACACTCAAGAAAGACACAAGATATCCTGTTAACCAAGGAACGCGTCTCACCGGCGAGCAGGCCGACTCTACTGCTGGGTTTCCCTATCCCCCCTTCGTTCGACTACAGTTGGGTCTACAGCACCTACTGCGCGAATCCCCTTCCTGGCAATCGATCGCTGGAGCGATCACTTTCCTTGGCGCGGCAGCGCTCGCGCCATGCGCGAAATCAATTCCCTTTTTGTCTTCTACTATTTAATTACGTTCACATATAGATTTGTGTTCACACTAACAACTCACGTTCCCACTTGCAAGTTGCATACAGCCAAGAGCGTTCACACTGCATGCATGCATAAAGTATCTCATGAGTTTGCATTTAATGATTCAACTTTTTAGCACAAGGCTAGCTCTCACAAGTTGCTGCATGCATGCAAAATCATCTCGCTCTTTTTTTTCCAGCACGACACATACTTTTAATTCTCTTTATTTGCAATTCCCTTTTGACAATTCTCTTTTTTTTGCAATTCCCTTTATGTTGTTATTTCGTACGGTAATTCATGTTTTTTGGATTAATTTTATAATTCCCTTTTTCGGGCCAGTGGTTTTTAAGGGGGAAAATAACATGTGGGAAGATCCACTTGCAACTCAAATGAACTACCACTTGCTACTCAAATTAAGTACTGTTGTAAGTTGAAAGCTAATAAAAGTTGCTAAAATATTCTAAATGAAAATTAATTTTTAGGGTTGCTAGGTATTTATATTTACCGTTGATAAATAACGGGGCACCAGGTTGATAACTTGTAAACTAAAAAAGAGTCGCTACATATTTTAAATTAAATTAATTTTTTAGGGTTGACATTTATTTATATTTACCATTGATAAATTGCGGGCCACCGGGTTGATAGCTTGTAAACTAAAAGAGAGTCGCTAAAATATTTTAAATGAAATTCTTTTTAGGGTTATTATTTATTTTATATTATAGTTGATAAATAACGAGGCACCAGGTTGATAGCTTATAAAATTAAAAAATGTTCGCTAAAATATTCTAAATGAAATACTTTTTAGGGTTGGTAGTTTTTTTATAATTACCATTGATAAATAACGGAGCACCGGGTTGATAACTTGTAAACTAAAAAGAGTCGCCAAAATATTCGAAATGAAGCTAGATTTTTAGGATTGGTAGTTATTTATATTTACTGTTGATAAATAACAGGACACCGGGTTGATAGCTTCTAAACTTAAAAAAAATCGCTAAAATGTTTAAAATAAAATTAACTTTGGGGTCGATAATTTTATACATTTACCGTTGATCACTCAAGTAAGGAGGGGTTGATTATTCAAAACAGAGAGGCTTGATAACTTTTAGCCCGAAAAAATGTTTCTCGAAACATATCAACATGGGTGCTAGTTTTGAAGATCTCGTCGAGACGGATTTATTGGTGAAAGCGGATCTTAATTTGGAGTTGTCGTTTAAAAGTTAAAACATTTTGAATTTACAAATTTGGAAAAGATTCCGCTGACATCAGCAAATTCGTCTATTTTGTGCATGCATGCAGAACTTTTTCTTAATAGTCTGCACCAGGTTGATAATTTTATACATTTACCGCTGATCACTCAAGTACGGAGGGGTTGATTATTCAAATAAAGAGGCTTGATAAATTTAGTCAGAAAAAAAGTTTCTCGAAACATATCAACATGGGTGCTAGTTTTGAAGATCTCGTCGAGACGGATTTATTGGTGAAAGCGGATCTTAACTTAGAGTTGTCGTTTGAAAGTTAAAACCTTTTGAATTTTCAAATTTGGAAAAAGATTCCGCTGACATCAGCAAATTCGTCTATTTTGTGCATGCATGCAGAACTTTTTCTCAATAGTCTGCACTAGGTTGATAATTTTGTACATTTACCGTTAATCACTCAAATACGAAGGGGTTGATTATTCAAATAGAAGGGGTTGATAACTTTTAGCCAGAAAAAAGTTTTTCAAAACATATTAACATGGGTGCTAGTTTTGAAGATCTCGTCGAGACGAATTTATTGGTGAAAGCGGATCTTAATTTGGAGTTGTCGTTTGAAAGTTAAAACGTTTTGAATTTTCAAATTTGAAAAAGATTCTGCTGACATCAGCAAATTCGTCTATTTTGTGCATGCATGCAGAACTTTTTCTAAATAGGCTGCACCAGGTTGATAATTTTATACATTTGCCATTGATCACTCAAGTACGGAAGGGTTGATTATTCAAATAGAGAGAGTTGATAACTTTTAGCCAGAATTTTTTTTTGTCGAAACATATTAATATGGGTGCTAGTTTTGAAGATCTCGTCGAGATGGATTTATTGGTGAAAGCGAATCTTAAATCGGAATTGTCGTTTAAAAGTTAAAACATTTTAAACTTTCAAATTTGGAAAGATTCTCGCTATTTTGTTCCTTTTGACATGCATGCTAACGTACAGCAAGGGGAAAACGCGTTTACTCATAATCATGTCGGAAACCGATCGCTCCCTACTCTCCTGGCGATCGTGCGCCAGCTAGGGCAGCCCCCTACTGCGTCTTCTTTCCTTTACTGCCACGATTCTGACGGCACTTGCTCGATTATCTTGCCAGTGACCAACAGAAATCCGATCGAAGGCACACGGAAAAGTCGTCACTGAACTGATATCGGCAACAGCCAAGATGAAGTTCAGCGGTTCAAGCACGCCAGTCCTTTAGCAGAAACAAGAAATGCCCAATCTTAGAGTTCGGTGCACATTGCACGAAAGAAACGTTTCTTTTCTTATTTTAATTATTATGATTTAATTATGGTTTTAAGGATTCCCTTTTTTCCTACTCCCATGAATCAAACACGCAAGTTCGCAAATTCATGTGTTTTTACAACCCTATGGGACTACACATACATTTCTATCCTATTCCTGTATTTTATTTCTATACCTACGTTTGTGAAATCCTGCGAATCAAAACATGCCTAAACCGAAAGAAACACCCTATACTCCTAGCCCCTTGGGGCCGTTTGTCAGTTTATAGTAGAAGCATATCTCATGATACAAACATTCCTGCTAACGGCTTGTTTAGGACTGATGGGTTAAAAATCCTTGATGGTAAGTTGACAATGTTGTGCCTGATTAAATTTGTGGATCAAGGCGACAATAAAAATTGTAAGAACAAGAGGTTGGGGTGGTAAACGTAATGTGGGCTGATGGAGGTGACGCCACTCTTCTTTGCTCCCCATCAGATCCGTCTAGGTCAAATCCACCTTTGCTCCCTTTTTATGACTTCTCCTTTGATTATCACGAACTGTTATGATAAACCATTATACATTGTAAGTAGTAGCTAGGAACTAAATTGATGAAATGTCGTTCGTATTAGCTAGGGACCCGTAATAGCTATGGATGGACTGATGAACTTCTAGCTTCCTTACTTGTAGTTGTCTGGATGCTACCAACCAGCTTTGCATCTCCAAAGCCATTTGGGTTTGCCGGCGGCCAACCCTCATCGGGATGCTTTTGGCCCTACTGATGCAGCCTAGGCCACTAAACGAAGTGGAAAACATGGCCCAGAGCTTGTTTTGGACGGGATACAGAGCACGCCCAAAAAGGCCCAACCTACCAAATGCGCCCTTGCTCAATTAACTTTCGAGTGTCCAAACAGATCCTAGCCTGATCTCAAAGTGAACCCGAACTAATGCCACCGTCTTTCAAAAAAAACGAGCATCTCTAACAGATGATGTATAATAGACACCCAAAACTAGTGCCCTATAAATTATACATCACAAAAGACTGGAATATATGTCACATATTCAGTTTTTCTTTACAATATGAAGCAAAATAGGGCACATCTGCCGCAACCAAATTCACCACAACGAGCAAGCATGATCACCAGAGATGGCGTTCCCGTACCGTCGCATGCACCCTTGTGAAGAGGGCTTCTACATGAACGACATTTCCCTCCGTGAGGACATCATCCGTGTCTCCCGCAACGCGAGCTTGGTGAGCCCCGCGACCGTGTCGAACTCGGCAACACCGAGGAGGTGCTCCAGGAGCCACGTGTCCACATCGAGCAGGGTGGCAGCGAGGAGTTGACCCCGTGGGCGAACATGGCGGCGCCACCAGGGGCAAAGGCCACGACATTTGCAGCGACCGACAATCCTGATTTTGGACCATTTATAGTCAGTGTGTCAGTGCGATCATCTGGAGCATCGGGAAGGGTGACGGAGAGATTTTGGCCCGGTTTAGTTGTCGACGACAGATAGGGGCAGCCATCCAGAGCAACGTGAAAAGGTGACAGAACGATTTCGGCACTATTTAGTCGTCAACGGCTGTCGATGGAGAGGACAGGGCGGCGGCAGGCGGACGACTGAAGGTTTAGCGTGGCCGTTGGGCTACACACATGGTGATGCAAAAAAAATCAGATCACTGTATAGTGTTAGACTATGTAATAGGTCTCTTTCTCTCTCTCTCTCCGTATACCATACGTATTGTGTATTGGATACAACATACAATGTACATGTGCCCCTCTATATAACATGAAACCCATACCAGCTCCATGTACGGTTCCCGTGACAAACTTCCACATGGTATCAGAGCGACCTCTTCCCTGACCTAGCTGCCAAGCCGATCGACGCCGCTGCCACTGGATACCAGCCGCCGCCGCCATCCAAAAACCTTTGCCGCCACCGCAAGCCACCCGCTGCCGCCGCCGCACACATCTATACGTCCAAATTCCAAAAACCCACGATCAAACTCGCCGCCGCTGCTTCTTAGCTGCCGCCACCCAAAACCCTAAACCTTCCAGACAACAAATCCGCTGCCACTGCTCCTCAAGCCGCCGCCGCCGCCCAAAACCCAAACACTCAGACATCAAAACCGTCGTTGCTGCTTCTCTAGCCGCCGCCAGTAAAACCCGCCGACAAAATCCGATCTTGCAACGCATCTACTCCATGCATTAGATGGCTTCATCCTCCTCCGCCACTACTTTGGCTGCTGCCCTCAGTGCTCCTCCGACCCAGCTTCTCACACTGGCGAATGCGCTCATCTGGAAGGCGCTAGTTGTCCCTGCCCTCCGAGGTGCCCGTGTTCTCGATCTGGTTGAAGGTGAAGACAAGGCTCTTGCAAAAGTCCTCTAAACAGAAGATTCCAACAACAAGAAGGTGACTGTTCAGAACCCCAACTATGCCTCCTGGATTGCTCGTGATCAACAAGTTCTTCGCTGGTTGTTGAATGCTTTGTCTCCGGATGTGCTAGCTCATGTCATTGGTCTTGAAACGTCCGTGATAACCCACAAGTATAGGGGATCGCGGCAGTCTTCGAGGGAAGTAAAACCCAAATTTATTGATTCGACACAAGGGGAGGTAAAGAATACTTATAAGCCTTAACAACTGAGTTGTCAATTCAGCTGCACCTGGAAAAGCACTAGTAACAGGGGTGATGTGAAAGTAGCAGTGATATGAGAGCAATAGTAACAGTAACACAGCAGCAATAATAGTAATATGAGAGCAATGGCACCAGAAGATAGTTGATACTACTTCCCGTGACATGTAGAACAAGTATATGATGATGAGAGATGGACCGGGGTTCCCAACGATCTACACTAGTGGTAACTCTCCAATAACAAGTGACAAGTGTTGGGTGAACAAATTACAGTTGGGCAATTGATAGGATTGATAAAGCATTAAGAAAGAACATCAATTCATTAATCATGTAGGCATGTTTTCCATATATAGTCGTACGTGCTCGCAATGAGAAACTTGCACAACATCTATTGTCCTACCAGCCGGTGGCAGCCGGGCCTCAAGGGAAACTACTGGATATTAAGGTACTCCTTTTAATAGAGCACCGGAGAAAAGCATTAACACTCCGTGAAAACATGTGTCCCTCACATCACCGCCATCTCCTCCGGTTGTCCCAATTTCTGTCACTTCGGGGCCTTTGGTTCCGGACAGTGACATGTGCATACAACTTGTAGATACAATCTAAGCAATAAGTATAGAGCTTAAATCTAAGATCATGCCACTCGGGCCCTGGTGACAAGCATTAAGCATAACAAGATTGCAGCAACAATAACTTCACAAACTTTATAGATAGACTAATCATAATGTATCATCCATCGGATCCCAACAAACACAACACCGATTACATCAGATGGATCTCAATCATGTAAGGCAGCTCATGAGATCATTGTATTGAAGTACATAGGATAGAGAGTACCAACTAGCTACTGCTAGAACCCGTAGTCCATGGGGGAACTACTCACGGAGCATGATGGAGGCGATGGCGTTGATGGAGATGGCTTCCGGGGGCACTTCCCCGTCCCGGCAGGGTGCCGGAACAGAGAGTTCTGTCCCCCGAATTGGAGTTTCGCGATGGCGGCGGCGCCCCTGGAGTCTTTCTGGAGTTTCGTCAATTGGTATCGCGTTTTAGGTCTCCAGGGCTTAAATAGGCGAAGAGGCGGCGCAGGAGGGTCGACAGGGTGGCCTCCCCCTAGGCCGGCGCGGCCAGGGTCTGGCCCGCGCGACCCTATGGTGTGGGGGCCCCTGGCTCTCCTCCGACTCCCCTTCGGTGTTCTGGAGCCTTCCGGGAAAAATAAGATCTTTGGCGTTGATTTCGTCCAATTCCGAGAATATTGCCCGAACAGCCTTTCTGGAACCAAAAACAGCAGAAAACAGGAACTGGCACTGTGGCATCTTGTTAATAGGTTAGTTCCGGAAAACGCATAAAAACATTATAAAGTGCAAGCAAAACATATAAGTATTGTCATAAAACAAGCATGGAACATCAGAAATTATGGATACGTTGGAGACGTATCAGCATCCCCAAGCTTAGTTCCTGCTCGTCCCGAGCAGGTAAACGATAAAAAGAATAATTTCTGTAGTGACATGCTACTTACATAACCTTGATCATACTATTACAAAGCATATGAAATGAATGAAGTGACTCAAGGCAATAATCTATAGTTGCTAACAAATAGATAACATATAGCAAAACTTTTCATGAAGAGTACTTTCAAGACAAGCATCAAAAGTCTTGCACAAGAGTTAACTCATAAAGCAATAAATTCAAAGTAAAAGCATTGAAGCAACACAGAGGAAGATTTAAGTTTCAGCGGTTGCTTTCAACTTTCAACATGCATATCTCATGGATAATTGTCAACATAAAGTAATATGATGAATGAAAATAAGCAAGTATGTAAGAATCAATGCACAGTTGACACAAGTGTTTGCTTCTAAGATGGAAGGAAGTAGGTAAACTGACTCAACATAAAGTAAAAGAAAGGCCCTTCGCAGAGGGAAGCAGGGATTAAATCATGTGCTAGAGCTTTTTAAGTTTTTGAAATCATATAGAGAGCATAAAAGTAAAGTTTTGAGAGGTGTTTGTTGTTGTCAACGAATGGTAGTGGGCACTCTAACCCCCTTGCTAAACAGACTTTCAAAGAGCGGCTCCCATGAAGGACGTTATCTATACCAGCAAGGTAGATCATCCATCTTCTCTTTTGTTTACACATGTACTTTAGTTTTATTTATGGTTGACACTCCTCCCAACCTTTGCTTACACAAGCCATGGCTAACCGAATCCTCGGGTGCCTTCCAACAATCTCATACCATGGAGGAGTGTCTATTTGCAAAATTAAGTTGCTTACTGATGAATCAGAGCAAAACATGTGAAGAGAATTATTAATGAAGTTAATTAATTGGGGGCTGGGAACCCCGCGCCAGCTCTTTTTGCAAAATTATTGGATAAGCGGATGAAGCCACTAGTCCATTGGTGAAAGATGCCCAACAAGATTGAAAGATAAAACACCACATACTTCCTCATGAGCTATAAAACATTGACACAAATAAGAGATAGTAAATTTTGAATTGTTTAAAGGTAGCACATGAAGTATTTACTTGGAATGGCAGGAAATACCACATAGTAGGTAGGTATGGTGGACACACATGGCATAGGTTTTGGCTCAAGGTTTTGGATGCACGAGAAGCATTTCCTCTCAGTACAAGGCTTAGGCTAGCAAGGTTATTTGAAGCAAACACAAGTATAGACCGGTACAGCAAAACTTACATAAGAACATATTGCAAGCATTATAATACTCTACACTGTCTTCCTTGTTGCTCAAACACTTTTACCAGAAAATATCTAGACCTTAAGAGAGACCAATCATGCAAACCAATTTCAACAAGCTTTACGGTAGTTCTCCACTAATAGGTTTAAACTACATGAAAAAACTTAATCATGATCTACTTGAGAGCTCAAAACAATTGCCAAGTGTCAAATTATCCAAGACATTAATTATGAGGCATTTTCTGTTTCCAACCAAATAAAAAATAATTATTGTAGCTTCCAACTTTTATCATTGAACATTAAAAGTAAAACGAAGAACAAGTGTTCATATGAAAAAGCGGAGCGTGTCTCTCTCCCACACAAGGATTGCTAGGGTCCGAATTTATTCAAACAAAAACAAAAATAAAAGCACACAGACGCTCCAAGTAAAGCACATAAGATGTGACCGAATAAAAATATAGTTTCAATAGAAGAAACCTGATAAGTTGATGAAGAAGGGGATGCCTTGGGCATCCCCAAGCTTAGACGCTTGAGTCTGCTTGAAATATGCAGGGATGAACCACGGGAGCATCCCCAAGCTTAGACTTTTCACTCTTCTTGATCATATATCATCCTCCTCTCTTGACCCTTGAAAACTTCCTTCACACCAAACTTCTCATAAACTTCATTAGAGGGGTTAGTACATAATCAAAAACTCACATGTTCAGAGGTGACACAATCATTCTTAACACTTCTAGACATTGCTCAAAGCTACTGGAAGGTAATGGAACAAAGAAATCCACCCAACACAGCGAAAGAATTAATGCGAAATAAAAGGCAGAATCTGTCAAAACAGAACAGTCCGTAAAGAAGAATTTTTAATAAATACTTCCGTTGCTCAAATCAGAAAACTCAAAACTAATGAAAGTTGCGTACATATCTGAGGAACAAGCACGTAATTTTTCATGTTTTTATGAGTTACCTACAGAGAAAACAGCCCAGATTCGTGACAGATAGAAATCTGTTTCTGCGCAGAAATCCAAATCTAGTATCAACCTTCGATTAGAGGCTTCACTTGGCACAACAAAACACAAAACTAAGATAAGGAGAGGTTGCTACAGTAGTAAACAACTTCCAAGACACAAATATAAAACAAAGTACTGTAGCAAAATAACACATGGGTTATCTCCCAAGAAGTTCTTTCTTTACAGCCATTAAGATGGGCTCAGCAGTTTTAATGATGCACTCGCAAGAAATAGTATTTGAAACAAAAGAGAGCATCAAGAGGCAAATCCATAACACATTTAAGTCTAACCCACTTCCTATGCATAGGAATCTTGTACACAAATAAATTCATGAAGAACGAAGTAGCAAGCATAAGAAGATAAAACAAGAGTAACCTCAAAATTTTAAGCATATAGAGAGGTGTTTTAGTACCATGCAAATTTCTACAACCATATTTTCCTCTCTCATAATAATTTTCAGTAGCTTCATTAACAAACTCAACAATATAACCATCACATGCAGCATACTTTTCATGATTTCCAAACACATAATTTTTATCAAGTTCAAGAATAGTGGAATTAAAACTTTCGAACACACTTTTATCAATAATATAACAAGATGAATGATCAATCTCAAGAGATATGGGACACATAGATAATGTCAAGAACTCTCCAATCCCATTTTCATTAGTAGTACATTTAATATTATCAAGTAACATAGGACCATCATCTAGAGCTTTATCATAAACATTTGCCAAGCAAAATTCTTTAGTATCATGCATTTCGACATCAGGCACAAACAAAGCATTATCATAAGATTTATCAAAGTAGCATGGATTATCATATATAACAGTAGCATAATTATTCTCACAAGTTTTACTCATAGGTAATATTTCAAGAGAATCCACAGGAACATAACATTCAACCTCTTTCGGTAAGCATGGAGGACAATCAAATAGTGTAAGAGATAAAGAGTTACTCTCATTAGAAGGTTGGCATGGGTAGCTAATCCATTCTTCCTCCTTTTGTTCGTCGCTCTCCTCTTCTTTTTCATCCAATGAGCTTTTAGGTTCATCAATTTCCTCCTCTTTTTCATCCAATGAGCTTTCAGGTTCATCAGTTTCTTCTTCCACAGGTTCCTGCAAATTGTGAGTGCATTCTTGTGCATTAATGAGTCTCTCTTTATAATCAATGATATAAGGATTATCACTGTAGCATTCTATGCAACAATTAAGGATAGAAGAGACATAATCTTTAAGGTCCTTACAAACAGCACAAGTTTCATAATTCTCAACCATGAAGGATTCTATCTCAGAAGCTCCCATAAATAAGACAAATTGTTCTACCTCTTCGAACCCATAATGAATATAGAAATTCCGATTATAGTTCTTAATTAAAAATTCCTCACTAAAGCCACATTGAAATTTAAGATGTTTAGTATCCTGTTGAGAGCAACAGTTTATATCATGGCGTTTAAGCAAGATTTTAGCAATTGTTTTCAATTTTTCTATCATAGCACTCATTACTTCACCCGCTCTTGATTTCCTATAATTATTATAACATTCTATGAGCTCCAAGTAGGTTGTTGGTTCTCCCATAACAGCAGTTTTTAATTTTTAGATTTTTCAAATTTTTATGGATTTTTTGATATATGAGAAAAATAAAACAAGACAAAAAGAAACTAGACAAAAGTAAACTAAGCAAAGTAATACTAGGCAGAAATAAACTAAGCACAAATAAACTAGAGAAAAGTAAACTAAGCAAGACAAAATAAAATAAAATAGAGAGAGATGTAGAGTGTACTCCCCAGGTGAACTTATGAGTAGAGCTATGCCTCCCCGGCAACGGCGCCAGAAAACAGTCTTGATAACCCACAAGTATAGGGGATCGCGGCAGTCTTCGAGGGAAGTAAAACCCAAATTTATTGATTTGACACAAGGGGAGGTAAAGAATACTTATAAGCCTTAACAACTGAGTTGTCAATTCAGCTGCACCTGGAAAAGCACTAGTAACAGGGGTGATGTGAAAGTAGCAGTGATATGAGAGCAATAGTAACAGTAACACAGCAGCAGTAATAGTAATATGAGAGCAATGGCACCAGAAGATAGTTGATACTACTTCCCGTGACATGTAGAACAAGTATATGATGATGATAGATGGACCGGGGTTCCCAGCGATCTACACTAGGGGTAACTCTCCAATAACAAGTGACAAGTGTTGGGTGAACAAATTACAGTTGGGCAATTGATAGGACTGATAAAGCATTAAGAAAGAACATCAATTCATTAATCATGTAGGCATGTTTTCCATATATAGTCGTACGTGCTCGCAATGAGAAACTTGCACAACATCTATTGTCCTACCAGCCGGTGGCAGCCGGGCCTCAAGGGAAACTACTGGATATTAAGGTACTCCTTTTAATAGAGCACCGGAGGAAAGCATTAACACTCCGTGAAAACATGTGTCCCTCACATCACCGCCATCTCCTCCGGTTGTCCCGATTTCTGTCACTTCGGGGCCTTTGGTTCCGGACAGTGACATGTGCATACAACTTGTAGATACAATCTAAGCAATAAGTATAGAGCTTAAATCTAAGATCATGCCACTCGGGCCCTAGTGACAAGCATTAAGCATAACAAGATTGCAGCAACAATAACTTCACAAACTTTATAGATAGACTAATCATAATGTATCATCCATCGGATCCCAACAAACACAACACCGATTACATCAGATGGATCTCAATCATGTAAGGCAGCTCATGAGATCATTGTATTGAAGTACATAGGATAGAGAGTACCAACTAGCTACTGCTAGAACCCGTAGTCCATGGGGGAACTACTCACGGAGCATGATGGAGGCGATGGCGTTGATGGAGATGGCTTCCGGGGGCACTTCCCCGTCCCGGCAGGGTGCCGGAACAGAGAGTTCTGTCCCCCGAATTGGAGTTTCGCGATGGCGGCGGCGCCCCTGGAGTCTTTCTGGAGTTTCATCAATTGGTATCGCGTTTTTAGGTCTCCAGGGCTTAAATAGGCGAAGAGGCGGTGCAGGAGGGTCAACAGGGTGGCCTCCCCCTAGGCCGGCGCGGCCAGGGTCTGGCCCGCGCGACCCTATGGTGTGGGGGCCCCCTGGCTCTCCTCCGACTCCCCTTCGGTGTTCTGGAGCCTTCCGGGAAAAATAAGATCTTTGGCGTTGATTTCGTCCAATTCCGAGAATATTGCCCGAACAGCCTTTCTGGAACCAAAAATAGCAGAAAACAGGAACTGGCACTGTGGCATCTTGTTAATAGGTTAGTTCCGGAAAACGCATAAAAACATTATAAAGTGCAAGCAAAACATGTAAGTATTGTCATAAAACAAGCATGGAACATCAGAAATTATGGATACGTTGGAGACGTATCAGTCCGTTGAAGTTTGGGATGCTCTCAACACTCATGTCTTTGCCTCGTCAAAATCCCGTGTGCAACATCTCAGGACAACACTTGTTGAGACAAAGAAGAACACCATGTCTGCTGAAAAATATTTCTCCAAGATGAAGACCATTGCTCAGGAGCTTGCTGCTGCTGGGAAGCGTATAGATGATGATGAACTTGTGTGGTATGTGCTGAAGAATCTTGGTGGGGAATACAACAATTTGATCAACGCTGTCCGTGCCAACCCAAACACCACCCTATCTGACTTGTTTGGCCAAGTTCAGGCGTTTGACAGAATGCACAAGACAGAAGATACAGGCTTCACCTCCTCTGCCCATCTCGCTCGCCGTGGTGGTGGTGCTCCATTCCGGGGCCAGGATTGGTGGCATGATGATCGTGGTGGCCAGGATAGGTGGCGTGATGATCGCCCACGTCGTCGTGAGGATGATGGGAGTGGCTGTGTTGGTGGTGGTCACCGTGGTGGCTACCAAGGCCGTGATACTGGTGGATATCAAGATCGCCGCCGTGATGATGATCGTCCCCGTCGCCGTGATGATGGAGATCGGCGTGATGATGGTGGGCGCTGTCGTGATCGCCAGCCCACACGCTTTGTTGACACCACTTGCCAAATCTGCACAATTTATGGTCACCCTACAAAAGACTGTTGATGGCGCTATGAGGAGGATCGTGATCATCGTGACAATGGAGATCGTGGTCACAAGGATGCAAACTTTGCTTCCCATGGAGTTGATACAAACTGGTATTATGATACAGGCGCTACCGATCACATCACTGGTGAACTGAATAAGCTCTCCACTCATGATGACTACAATGGCCGCGATCAGGTCCGCACTGCTGAAGGCACATGTATGCACATTAGTCATATTGGTCATTCAACTTTGCGCACTCCTCATACTTCGTTTGATCTCAATGCTATACTACATGTCCCTAGTGCATCTAAAAATCTTTTATCCGTTCATAAGTTCACTCTTGATAATCATGTGTTCATTGAGTTTCATCCTTTCTTTTTTTTTCATCAAGGACCAAGCAACTCGACGCGTCCTCTTTAGAGGCCCTTGCTATGGGGGCCTATATCCATTGATGCCCATCTCCACTACGTCCTCCAAGCATGCATACATCACAATAAAGCCATCATCCTCTACATGGCACTTCCGTCTAGGACATCCATCTTCGTTTGTGGTTCAACAAGTACTTAGGAAAAATATGATAGCTTACACCCCAGAGAGTACCCCATATGTGTGTGATTCATGTCAATTAGCAAAGAGTCATCAACTGACATATCCTATTTCTAGCAGTAGATCTACTGTTCCCTTAGAACAAAAAAATTCTGATGTATGGGGTCCTGCACCTCTCTCCGTTGGGAAACATTCATACTATGTAAGCTTTATTGATGATTTTAGCAAGTTCACTTGGATTTATTTGCTCAAACGTCGTGCTGATGTTTATCAAGTCTTCCTCAATTTTCAAAAATATGTTGAGCGTAAGTTTGATAGGAAAATTATAACAATGCAAACTGATTGGGGTGGTGAATATGCAAAGCTCAATTCCTTCTTCCAAACAGTTGGTATCACTCATCATGTCTCATGTCCTCATGCTCATCAACAAAATGGTTCTGCTGAACGCAAACATCATATAGTTGAAGTTGGTCTAGCTTTGCTTGCTAATGCATCTATGCCTCTTAAGTACTGGGATGAAGCTTTTCTTACCGCCACTTTTCTCATAAACTTACTTCCCAGTAAAGTCATTAACTCTGAAACTCCAGCTGAACGTCTCCTTCATATGACACCAAACTATGATGCCCTTCGAGTTTTTGGTTGTGCTTGTTGGCCCAACCTTCGTCCTTACAACACTCGCAAGCTTGCTTTCCGCTCTACTCGTTGTGTGTTTCTTGGTTATAGTCCTATTCACAAGGGTGTCAAGTGTCTAGACATAAATACTGGACAAGTGTATATCTCCCGTGATGTTGTGTTTGATGAAAATGTGTTTCATTTTGCCTCATTGCGTCCTAATGCTGGTCCCCTCCTTAGGAAAGAAATTCTGCTTCTTCCATCATTCACATCTGAGTCTAATGAGGGTGCAAATAATGTTGATGATCATGTGCCTATTGTGCCTATTACTAATGTGTTGCAAGTTGCAAAAAATACTGATGAAAATTTCAGGTAAAAAAATGTTGAAATTCCTGCAGAAAATGAACTTGAACATGAAGCAGAACAAGACGAAACCAGCGCTGAAAGCCATGCAGATTCTGCTGCAGATTTGTCCGATCCCGAGGCACCTCAGCCCGAGGCTGATTCTCCCGCCCTCGGGTCGCGCGGAGATGCTCCGGCAGCGTCTGTCGGACACACACCTCCGGCCCGTCCTGGCGCCCCACCTGGCGGGCGGTCCCCGGCGCTCTCGGCTACGCGTGGTGGCCACGCGCCCTCGCCCAGCCCTGGCGCGACATCTGGTGGCTCGTCTGCGTCGCCCGCCTCGACTACGATGCCCGATGTCCCTCCACAACCTGCTGCTGATTCTATCCTCTCTGGATCTTCTGCGGCTAGCGATGATGAGGGTGATTCTGTGGCATCTTCAGAACATGAACAAGAGCAAGATCAGCCTCCACCACATGTTTCTCCTGCTGTTCCACCTTCGTGTATTCGTACTCGATTGCAGCAAGGTATAAGACAACCAAAAAGGTATACTGATGGTATAGTTCGATATGGCTTGTTTTCTTCTACAGGAGAACCATCCACCCTTTCTGAGGCACTTGATGACTCACACTGGCGTCAGGCGATGGATGAGGAATTTAATGTGTTGATGAAAAATAAAACATGGCACCTTGTTCCCCCAAGCAAAAATAAGAACTTGATTGATTGCAAGTGGGTATATAGAATTAAGAGAAGAGCAGATGGGTAAATTGAGAGATACAAAGCAAGATTAGTTGCAAAAGGATTCAAACAAAGGTATGACATTGATTATGAGGATACTTTTAGTCCTGTGGTTAAAATTGCTACTATCGGGACTATTTTATCTGTTGCTGTTTCTCGTGGATGGAATCTAAGGCAGCTAGATGTCAAGAACGCGTTTCTTCATGGTGTTCTGGAAGAGGACGTCTATATGAAACAACCTCCTGGTTTTGAAGATCCACATGCACCACATCATGTTTGCAGACTTGATAAAGCATTGTATGGTCTGAAACAAGCACCAAGAACATGGTATTCTAGATTAAGCTCCAAATTATCTGCACTTGGTTTTACACCCTCAAAGGCTGACACGTCTCTATTTCTCTTTAACAAGTCAGGCATCACTATATTTGTTCTTGTCTATGTTGATGATATCATAGTAACAAGTTCTTCCAGTTATGCTATCACAGCCCTTCTTCGAGATCTAAATGAGAATTTTGCTATCAACGATCTTGGTGATCTACATTTCTTCCTTGGTATTGAGGTTAAAAAGGTGAACAATGGTTTGCTGTTGACACAGGAAAAATATGCTACAGATTTACTCAAGAAGGTTGGCATGCAACATTGTAAGTCAGCTCCAACACCTTTGTCTAGTTCTGAACAACTGTCTCTCACAAGTGATACACCTCTTGGCTCTGATGACTGTACTCAGTTTAGAAACATAGTTGGGGCATTACAGTATCTGACATTGACTCGACCTGACTTGGCCTTCTCAGTAAACAAAGTCTATCAGTATCTTCATGCTCCTACCGCTGAACATTGGACAGCTGCAAAACGTATTCTCAGATATGTCAAGGATACAATAAAACGTGGAACTACTTTTACACTTTCATCATCCACCTTCTTGAGTGCTTTTTCTGATGCAGATTGGGCAGGAGACATTGATGATCGACGCTCTACAGGTGGTTTTGCTATCTTTGTTGGACCGAATTTGGTCTCATGGAGTGCAAGGAAACAGGCTACAATGTCTAGGTCACAGAGGCTGAATATAAAGCATTGGTCAATGCTACTGCTGAATTGATTTGGGTTGAAGCTCTTCTTGCTGAACTTGGAGTAAGGTTGAAACAAAAGCCGACTATTTGGTGTGATAATCTGGGTGCCACTTATCTCTCAGTTAATCATGTGTTCCATGCTCGTACCAAGCATATTGAAATTTATTTTCACTTTGTCAGAGAAAGAGTTGCAAGCAATCAGTTAGACATTCGCTTTGTTTCAAGCAATGATCAAGTTGCAGATGGTTTTACTAAGCCACTTCCAGTTAAGAAGCTTGTTGAATTCAAGCATAATCTCAACCTGTCAGCAGGTTTCAATTAAGGGATGGTGTTAGACAATGTAATAGGTCTCTTTCTCTCTCTCTCCGTATACCATACGTATTGTGTATTGGATACAACATACAATGTACATGTGCCCCTCTATATAACATGAAACCCGTACCAGCTCCACGTATGGTTCCCGTGACAAACTTCCACATATAGCTATAGGTCACTTGTTGGAGCTTTTTTTTTTGTCCCAAGCGAGGCAAATTTTAGTTTTTACGTCACCACCCCTACATCTTATGTTAGAGATGCTCTAAACTCAGATCGGCAACAACCACAATGGAGTTCAGCGGTTCGAGCACCCTTCCTTTAGCGGAAAGAAGAAATGTCCAATCTTAGAGATGCAGTTCGGTGCACATTGCACGAAAGAAACGTTTCTCCTTCATCCTTTTCCTTTCAGTAAAACCGAAAGAAACGTCTCGTACGCATATCCCCGGCGCCGTTTGTCAGTTTGCCATACGAGCATATTGCGACACTGTTCGACAGCAACGCGGCCTTGCCCTGACCGGTGAATTGAAGCCGCGAAGGTGAAAGAGATCATGAGTGAGATCGCAAAACGAAAAGCTGAAAGAGACCGCACGGCCGGATCGGCGCGTCGGCACACCGCCGCTGGCCGGCGGGCAGCGGGCGGCGCGTCACATCCCCGAAGACTTTACTCACATTCCGATCTCGCTCTCGGCACGTCGCCGGCCGGCTCGCGTCGCATCGCGCGCGGCACCGTCGCTGACGACGCGTACCACCGGCCGCGGCGCGCGCTCTCGTCGACGCGTTGCTTCTTGGCTCGTTAGTTTTCTGTTTCTCTCTTCGAGATGTTCAGTTTTCTGCTCCTCGATCTAGGATGAGCATGTTGCTAGCTTTGTCCTGACTCGAACGAACGTGCGTATCATTGCTCGAGATCGATAAGTCTAACCGCCCCCATGTGATCGAGTTTGGAAAAGGTTATTAGTTGGCAAACAACAGCCGATCTGGGTTGCTTCGCGATCCGTCTCTCGCAGGATCGATGGTAGGAACAGGCACATGATCGGCTATTGTTGAACTTTCTTTTCTTTGAAACGGAGACGTGGTCATAGCCTCTGCATCGATTGATGCATGCGTTTTTTAATTTCTTATTTTATGATTCATTTCATATAAAATATTAAATTTGTCTTAACCTAGATCACACGGTTGATACACAACAATCTGAGAAGAAGGAAATCATGAATTGTTGGGGAGTGGTGTTTTGGCTCATGGAAGCATATGCTTTCTTCATCTTAGGCATGTTTCAAAATGTTAAAAAGTTTGAAACAAAAAATTCACATGTGCACGCAACGCGTCTACAAAGTCGTTTCATGTCGATTTATCGTGTGACGTGTGCAGTGGCGGAGCGGATGTAGCACCGTCCCAGCAACTGCACCACAGCTAGTATGGCTTATGTTTGAAGGCTACAAACATGGAATGCCTATGTAACTAGCACCACTAAGCTAGTATTAGCACCACACTTGAGATGTTTCTGGATCCACGCCTGGACGTGTGTAAAAAAAGAAATCGGTGCTAAAAATAAAGATTTTCACAAGATATTTTTTTCTCTTTTTCGCATAGACTACAAATAATATCGATTTTTTGCGAAACTTAACAAACACGCATATATTATGAAAATGTATATGTAGAATTTTTTTGTTAATTTTTTGATACTTTAAAGTATATTTTTTTGGTAGAGGGATCACATGCAACCCGGAAGCTAGATTGAATTTCTGGAATTGTTGAGCTCTGTGACTTTCAGTTTGCATAAACGACGACGACTCTTCAAAATCGGCACATGTTGTTTCCTCCACAAAACGAACAGCACCGCCCGGTTGTTGACACCGACCAAGCAGAGGCCGTCGACCCTAGACGTAGATAGATCCTACCAGCCGGCCACCGTCGTGCTACTCTCGTGCCTACGATAGAAGAGTGGGCGAGGACTCCCGTAGGATAACAGTGGACGGTGACTGATCATCTGGCATTCGTCGTTTCCACTCCCATCTTCCTCACGAAATAAAATCGGAACCATGTGCTGCCAAAACCCAAATCAACATCACACGTACGCTCGATCAGCCGTCGCGCAACCGCAAAGTGCTTCGCGATCTCCATGAAGCTCTTGTCAAGAGATACTCGTAAGATCTTTGGTAGACTTTGGCCGTACCTTCGTCGCTCATGTGATGCATGCAGCTAATATACCTGTGTCGATGAACTGCGGCATGGCATGGGCTTTTATCATGGGCAAGCTGTTTGTCTCGTACAAATGATTGTTTCCATCAGGCCAGATGTGTTAAGGGAAAGATAGCGAATTGCCCTGTGGAAATATCGTGGACGAGAGAGGGGAAGTTGGTTTCCATCCACAGCTTTTTAGTCGAGCGAGAAAAGCCAGCACTTACTTTGCAAATCTCTTAGATATCACTGTATTTTACAACAAGTCAAAAGAGATATTGCCGTTGCAGTCAGGGTTGCAAGCGGGATCCCGCGAAAGCCCTCATTTTGTTATTATTTCTAATTCAGATTGTATGGGTGCATTTTAAAGCAGAAATGATAAAATGGACTAGAAGCGGGAGTTTCGCGAGATCTCTTGCAACCCTTGTTGCAATAGGCTCATTTTATTGCAATGAGATTGAGTTCGTTTGAAAACGCTGCAATTTAAAGCATCATGTTAGGATATTGCCGTTGATTTTAGTTTCTTCTAATAAAGGGATAATTTATCTTCTCGCCACAATTTTGTCAGCCGCCGTATAAGCATGTTGCCTCGAATTTCCCTCGTACGGATAGTATAACACATGGAGGTGTTGGATGTTACGGTAGTCTATTGCATCCAAGATAAAATTGTAGGGTTAGCCGGTTAAGTAGAAAACATAATCAATTTTATTTTTGGAGTACTCCATGGCTTTGCCGTTGTCACAGCGAAATATTTTCCGTGTTGATATGTCATTATAACGAAACGTACTCTCTTGCAAAAAAGCTTTGTTGCAAGTTGCAACGGATATCATATACTTCCCAGTTGATTTTTTTTTTTTTTTTGGCAAAAAGGCTCTTTGCAACAGATATTTTCTACTTTCCAGTTGATTTTCTGGCTTTGAGTTGAGAAAAATAAAATTAGTCTCTCATGTCAATTAATTTGGACCGGATGGAGTAATATAATGGATAAGGGTCTCATTTCACGTTGACAAGCAGAAAGGTGCTTTGTGTTTATGTAGTGTTGAGATTACAACCAAGCAAAAAGGATGATTTGTGACATGCCGAGAATATATTAACGGTTGACACTGCTAAGTAAACCTAAAAAGGTCTATGAACAGAATGATTCTGGCAACACTGTTCCCTACTTCCCAGTTGGGTTCCCAGCTTTGAGTTGGGCAAAAAGCTGAGAGAACAATGGATAAGGGTCTCATGTCACACTGACGAGAAAAGGTGGCTTGTGTCTGTGCAGTGTTGAGATTACATCCAAGGCTGACTTGTAAGATACTAAGGATTAGATTAATAGTTGACACTGCCAACTACTAAGAAAGCATAAAAAGGTACATGAACAGAATCATTACGGCTTCCTACTCTGTAGTCGTTGAGTGGAAAAGTTGGAGAATTTTGGATAAGAGTCTCATTGGCTCATTGCACAAGGACAACGGTGGTTCGTGTTTATCCAGCCCCAAGGTTACATCATGGCTGACTTTGTAAGATATTTAAGGATATATGGATATTCCATACTACTCCCTCAGTTCACTAATACTCCCTCCGTTCCTATTTAATCGACGCGGGAGAGAGAAGGCTAATCAACAAATAACGTATTGATAGAAGTCAATTAAATCTGGACAGAGGTAGTATAAGATTGTTTAGATATTTCAAAATAAACTAAATACAAACCAAAATGAGTGAATCTACACATTAAAAATAGACCAGATACAGGCTAAAGTGAGTGAAACTATAAAATGGCTAAAACATCTTATAAAACAGAACGGATGGAGTACAAACAAAGCGAGTAATGACTATTGAGCTAGCAACAACTGATCAATGTCTCAACAAAGTTAAAGAAAATCATAGAGACATGCATAGGTTAGTATACCGTGTATCAATTATCTCAAGCTTGAATCTTTCCAAATCAAAGAATTAATAGTTGTGCTTTGCACCAATTTCAGAAGCTCAAGGGTGAAAAGTTAAAATCAGGACATTAGTCAAGAACTGCTAGGTCATAACAGCCAAGAATCCAATGATAACCAGCGACTCATCACGGAAGGCAGTGATCAAAGATAACAGTACATTTTACCATGTCAAGAGTAAAACCATTACCTTCTCTTGTGAAAAGGGCAGCTATACCCATTCGGAGCTTTAAGAAGTATAAAAGGCGAATGACCATCAGACATTTGATGCCATGCAGCTCTACATGGAACAAGGACCAAGGACCACTCTGAAATCAAATCATTAGTTGGGCATATCCTTATCATGCAAATACATACAGGCTATGGCATTTATTGCTATAGTAGTAGCAGCAGCGGAGCAATCATACTCAAAGTAATATGATCATGGCAACGGAATAGTGACGAGGACAGACAACAAAGGAAGGAGACCATAACAAATTGATGCTGATTGAATTTCAGTTCCTCCAATATCTTCTTGATAATAACAGCAGAAAGTGCGACCAATAAAAAGGGATAATGGTCTACATTGATCTACAGATACAACTTGTGGAAACTAAAAAAATGGAAAGGGAAAATTTATCTAGCTGAGATATTCTAAACGTAGGGCAAAAAGTTGATGGAACATTCAGTCTTCCAACATAGTTACATATGCCAATGACATTCCTTCGCCCGAGCAGATAAATTAAACAATAGGTGACAAAACATTAATGGCTGGAGGCTTGAGGGCAAAAGGAACCACCTAAAATCTGCCGCCGAATTGGAGTCAGCATGCAGCTAGTTCCCGTGCAATCAGTTCCTACAACTCTCAACTATAGTACAACAAAGACATCAGTCGGGTGCTGCCGAAGAAAATAACTCAGATTACCATTGGGCATCAGGTACTCACTAGATGGGCTGCTCATCAAGATACATCAAACAAAAGAACCTCCTCTCTAGCTCTGACATAACTGAGGGTCTGCTCAACTGAATGATAATGTGTGCATATTTCCCACTGCATTTCTAAAATCATCCGCAGGGAGCTTCCTCTCTAGCTCTGACATAATTGATCAGGAATACAGCAGAAACAATCAAGAATACATAACATGTCCGTACAACAAACTTCTTCAATAGCAGTACTACAAGATGTTGACAAATTCAGGAGCATCAGTTCTTGGTCCTGCAAGTGATCGATACAAGTACAACTTATCAACGGTATCCACCTCCCCTTCATCATCAGGATGGTCCTTCATTACTTCAACCACTAAATTAGGCATTTGCTGAGCTACATCACCACACCCTTTCACTGTTAGCCTGCATGAGTTCATCCAAAAGAACCTCATGTTGTAAAAATAGTTCATGCCAGAGAGCAATCCCTTGTCACCAAAAGGGCTATCCCTGACCTCAAGCTTCTGCAACTTGGTGCATCCCTCAAACACATGTTGAAGAGACATGTCACTGTTCCCAGCAAAGGCAACAGACAGAGTCTTTATTAGTTTCCCGTATTTCCCGATGTATGCAAACGCCTTATCCGTGAGCAGGCCAGAGACTGAAAGTCTAGTGAGCTTCTTGCAGTTCTTCACAATTGCCCCAAAACCCTCATCCATGGGCTCCCCGGTAACCCGGTCAGGGCGGTGCCTGCCCATAATACAGAGGCGGAACACCACAAGGTCAGGGCAGTTCTCGGACATGGCAATTACTGCTACATTTGTCATGCGCTGGCAAAAGTAGAGAATTGATTCGAGCTTCCGGCAGCCCTCTGAGATTGCCTGGAGACCAACATCTGAGACTGAACCCTCAGAATCCTCAGTGGCATCCAAAGGAAAAACCCGCAGCTCGCGGAGATCTGAGCATGTTTCAGCAACAGCTCGAAGTCCTTCATCACCCACCGTGTCAAGAACCTAGAATAAGAAATTTGAACACCAATGCCAAACGTCAAAGTAGATAAATGGAGACGTCCATCAATGCGATGACAAGAAATTCACAAAAATGCTTACCCAGAAAATGCGAAGATTGACGCAGTGGTTAATAACTGGTATGAGCTCTTCAGAAGTTAGGCTCGCAAAGCTAAAATTGAGGGAAGTGAGATTGGCACAGACTGGGTAGATTGCCGGGAGGTATTCTGCATTGACATCCAAGAAACCTGACAAACAAACAAGCGATTTGGCTGCTGCTGCGAAAGAGGTGGCAAGGTCAGAGACAGACGAAGCACCACTGGAGCCTGGCTCAGAGCGGAATGAACCAGTGCCGAGGTGCGTGAGATGGGGTGCCCTTGCCATAAGACGACGCAGCTGCTCTATGGACACATGGTCGTTCACACGCAGCCGACGCAGAGCTGGTGACCGCGCAACAAGCGCCTCCAGGGCCTCGAAGTTGAACGGGACACTGACACAATCAAATACAAGTGACTCCAGCGACGTGTTGCACTCTGGGAACTTGGAGATCCAATCCACTACCTCGGTCTCCTCATGGAAATAATCTTCGGTCAGATCCAGTACTCGAAGATGCCTAAAAAATGAACATGCGGATCCATGATGAGATTGATACCAGGCTCCAGGTCACGGTAAAAAGTTGATCATAAACCAAACAGCATGAACGCTGCCTAGAAAAATTCCAAGGGCAGCAAGATTCGAGTGTGACAATACCAAGTGTCAGGAACTGGGCAGATCTCCCTGTAGGGCGGGATGATGAGAACCCAATACGGCCATAATAAAAGCGGTGTAGCCAAGATCAGATTCTGATCCATGGCAGAGCCGGGCCAATAGAAATGGAAAGCATAAAGGGAGTTGGCGTGCACATTAAATAAAGCGGCGATTGCAGGATGCAGAGCTAAGAACTGAGCAAATGCGCCAATGGTAGTAAGATACCCTGTCAGGTGTTTCATCAGACACAGAAAAAGAAGAAGTTTGAAGGGAAACCGTACCGGCACCCCTCGGCGATGACGGCGAGGCCGCGGGTGGTGAACCCGTCGCAGCAGACCAGGGAGAGCTCCCTGAAGAGCGGGAATGACTTTGGGATGAGCGCGAGCTCGTCGTCGGAGACGGTCATCCGCTTGAGGCAGATGCGCTGGAGGCGCGGGTATGCGGGGCCGAGCGCCTCGACCCAGGGGGAGACGCGCGCGCCCCAGCCGTTGGGCACGAGGCTGAAGTCCGCGAAGCGGGGCTTGCCCTTGAGCAGGACGGCGCGCACGCCGGCGAAGCGCTGCACGGCGCGGGCCGGGGAGACGGCGTAGCAGTTGCCGATGAAGAGGTCGCGGCGCGTCTGCGCCTCGGCGGCGTACCAGGAGCGGCAGACGAGCGAGGCGGCGTTGCGGTCGCGCGGCGCCGTGAGGAACTCGAGCACGCTCTCCAGCACGTTCTCCAGCACCTGGTCCGGCGGCGCCCACCTGGCGCCGTTGTTGCCGCCGTTGGCGCCCCTCAGATCCGGCGCCCAGGTGTCGACGCCCGCCCCGGCGCCGGAGCCGTCGTCGTCCTCCGACATGTGGGACGGCGGGGAGTCGGAGTCGTCCGCCGCATCGCGCATGCCAGGGGAGGCTAGGGTTGGGATCGGAGCGGAGGAGGAGGAGGAGGAAGGGGGAGTGCTCATGTGGGAGACTGGAGGTAAAAGGATTAAATAATGATTGGATCTGAGAAGCGAGCGAGCGAGCGAGGTACTGGTACTGCTACTGCTACTGGTAGTGGGACTGACCCAAGCAAAGCTTCGACCTTTTTATTCCCCCCTCTCTCCTCGCTTCGTTTGGAAATGGATGGAGAGCGATGCATCCGACACCAACCAACAGTGCCCGGAGACGACCCACAAAGGAACACGACGACGATAATAAGCATGAATTTACACACAGAAATAATGGCGGCACGCAGGGGCGATTCTACACGGCAGGTTTCCTCGGCGCTATTTTTTTTTAAAAAAAATACATTTTTTACCAATTTCTGAAATGATATGTAATTTTGAGAATATATGAAAATAATATGCCCTCAGATTCGGGCCACACCGAAACCGAGGAACACTACAATGAAACAGATAAGGCCCTTTCCCTGGCCCATCAGTTCATTGACAACCCTATTGGCCACGCCGAAGTCGAATGTACCTCGTTCAGCCACATCGGCAACGATTGCTCATGTCGGATACGGTCACGCTGATAGGACGCTTCGAGGTCTCGCATTTCCACGGCAAGAGCGGTGAGGCGCCGATACATATCTTCAACGGACTCTCCTTCATGCATCACAAACCCATCTGCGATGGTGTTGACCTCGTCGAACTTCAAGTCATGAATGCTTGCATTTTCCGACAAAGAGTGAATCAAGCTCGTACCAACTCCCAAGCATCCTTGGCGCTCTTGCATGTGTGGATGTGTGACCAGTCCTTGGGAGTAACCACCAAGTGTATAATGTGCAGAGCAGTGGCATTGAGTTGGTCGTCCACCAGCTCCCTCCTTGTGAGATTTTCCGGCTTGTATGGCTTGAAATCTTCCTTTATAATGCTCCATGGTTTGGTGGAAGAGCTGCATATATGAGATTGCATCAAAATTTGCTAATTTGCAAAACTTGAGGAATCTTGTGCGCGTGGTGGTCTTTGTGAGACAATGTGGGGCATAGGAATAGGAGGATTTGGTGTATAGCTACTTGGTGGGGGCACCGCATGGCTATCCTCAGAATCCTTCTTCTCCTCTTTAGAACATTCCTCCCCTTTAGTCGAAGTGCCGGAGTCTCCCACTTTTTCCTCCACGTTAGGGTTTCCCTTTTCGGGAATAAACTTAATGAGTGGTATTTCAGCGGAAGCCTTTGAGGGAGAGACCTCATCACTAGGAATATGGTTTTCTTTTGGACCAAGGAACCCCGCCATCAAAGCTTGCATTTGCGACATGATGGATGACCCCAATTTCTTGAGGTCATCCAAAGTAGACGGAATGCTAGCCGTAGGCGGCAGAGCAACTTGCTACACCAGGGAGAACGATCACACCGGTGAAGCCCGATTCAAGAGCCGAGGCTCTAATGCCTATTGAAAGGGCAACGTGAGCGTCTAGAGGGGGTGAATAGGCGCTATAGAAGGTTTTAGGTTTTTCAAATTTTATGCGGAAGCGGTGAAGTAAAGGTGACAACTTTGAAAGGAAAGGTGATCCTATATGATGCGATGAAAACAAGGAAATAGAAAAAAACAAGTAAAAGAGTGAAGAGAAGAGGTAGCGGTACAACCGGGTAGCGAGCGGAGACGAGGCGCTATATGTTTACCATAGTTCTTTCCCAAGGGAAGTACGTCTACGTTGAGGAGGTGTGGCACCACAAATGTGCTAACAGCCACAAAGGCGTAACCTTATTTCTCATGAGCACACCACAAAGGCGTACTCACCTCTTGAAAGGATCGTATGCCGCACCTAGAGGGGGGGTGAATAGGTGCTAACCAATTTTTAGTTCTTTTTCAATTTAGGCTTGACACAAAGGTAAATTCTCTAGATATGCAACTAAGTGAATTTACCTATATGACAAGGTTACCACTAAGCAAGATATAGCTACGCAATATATATAGGAGATAGAATAGGATAGAGGTAACCGAGAGTGGAGCACGCGATGACACGGAGATGATTCCCGTAGTTCCCTTCCTTTGCAAGAAGGTACGTCTACGTTTTGAGGAGTGTGGTTGCTACGAAAGCTAAACCAACAGCCACGAAGGCTTCACTCAGATCTCCTGTGAGCAACGCCACGAAGGCCTAGCCCACTTCCACTAAGGGATTTCCTCGAGACGGAAACCGGGCCTTTACAAAGTTCTTGGGGCACACATCCACAACCGAATTAGAGGCTCCCAAATCTGTAACAACACAACAATCAACAACAATACATCAATACAAATCAACTAGGGATCCAAAGAGGAACACTAGCAAGGGGGACCCTCAAACAAATGAGGGGGAAATGTAAATCGCTTCGGTGAGGATGTAGATCGGTGTCTTCTCCTTCGAATCTCCAAAGATCAAGAGCTTTGGTTGGGGGAGGAAGGAGATCTTGCAAATCTTGTGTTCTTGAGGTGGCTCTAATGGAGGTGAAGCTTGGCAGATTTTTGGTGCAATGATTGAGCAACTTGTCCCTTTGGAGAATAGAGCTATTTATATGATTGGAGCTCTCAGATCTGACCGTTTGGACGAATTTTAGTAACACCGGAAGTTCCGGCCAGGAGGGCCGGAAGTTCCGGCTGGCACCGGAAGTACCGGCCATGTTGGTCGGAACTTCCGCCAGGAAGATTCCGCGCAGACAACCTGGTCAGAAAGAGATTGGGGCGGAACTAGGGTGGAACTTCCGGCCAAGTTCCGGAGTTTCGAGAAAACCATACTGGACATACTGAGCCACAAATTTCCGATTTCCGGAACTTGGGCGGAAGTTCCGCTGGCCGGAACTTCCGGCCAACTGCACCGGAACTTCCGGCCAGCAAAACAAAAGCTTCAACTGAGAGGTGCTCTGAGGGGGGAATCTGGGCGGAAGTTCCGCTGGCGATGGCCGGACCTTCCGGCCCTGGGCGGAAGTTCCGCCGGCAGTGGCCGGAACTTCCGCCGGAAGAGAAAAACCAGCATAGCATCCTTTTTGTCAGTCCAATTCATCAGCCAAGTATATATCTTGAAATCTTGTACCTGTCTACATCAACACACATAAAAATATAACTAGTGTTGACGTCAAACACACAAAACCCAAAAGGGCGGGAAATGTTCTTTCAATCTCCCCCTTTTTGGTGTTTGATGACAACACAAGTATTTGCAAGGAATGAATAATGTAAACAACAAGAATGTGAGAGATATATAGGAGCTCCCCCTATTTATGAGCATTAATACATAAGAAGCTCCCCCTATATCTTGCATCCGTCTTCCATGGGTTAGCAATATAATCATAGTGATAAGCATATATATAAATAGATCATGCACACATAGATAACCATAGAAGACTCACATCGGAAGTTTACCATACACAACGATAAGGTTCCATACACATAGATAAGGTTCACAAACCACATAAAAGCTAAGAACATAGTTCGACACCACAAAGATACATGAAGTCACAAGCGATAAAAATCAAAGCCAACACGAGCTTGTGACTCCCCCATGCAAATACCCAACGGAGAGCAACCTAATAAGGTCTCACTCTCCCCCTTTGGCACCAAGGCACCAAAAAGGGATGGGAGAAACTACGCGTCCCAAGGGTCGGCGTTAGCCCAGCCGGGAGGAAGATCCGATGGAGCGCCGGGGAAGGGTGGAGTGTGCGGAGGAGACTCGATCTCGAGGCCATCTGGAGGGAGAGGAACGCCATGCTGAGCGACCCACTCAGCCTCCGGAGTGATACTCTCCTCGGATCCGGGAGGAGACACGTCCACACTGAGAGCCCGCATAATGCTCTTCTGACGAAGCCGAGACTTCTTGGCCTCAACATGCTGCTGATACTAACGTTGATTGACCGCTGAGGTAAGACAAAAAATCTATCGCATGCGGCGGGCAAGCTTAGAAGCCCAACTAGGTGGCTTCTCATCCATGGGGGGAACATCTTCAATGGGCGCGTTGTGGCGCTTGACCCTAAGAACCTTCACTTCATGAGATGTGATGTTGAGAGGAATAGAGTGAAGAAGAGTAGTCTGACGAGTAGCAACCCATGTGTCTTCAATGAGCTTCATAATGTAAGGAGCAAATGAGGGAAGCTTTTTCTCCATCACACATGACCACATCTCATTGTAGATTTAGTCCATCACATCAAGCCTCTCACCGGTGCCCTTCTTAGCAAAAGAGTTTGCCATGAGATCCACTTCATATAAATGCAACTCATCAAGGTTGCCACCTTTGGGTCCAACTCTTGCCCGGAATATCCGCACTCTTGCCCGGAATACCCCAACCTTTGATATAGAGGTGTTCCAAGACTTCCTTGGTTTGAGCAAAAGAACTATCATGACACCTCCAACCATTTGCATCCACTCCCGGAGAGCGAGGGTATCCAAGAGCATCTCCAAAGCTTGCCAAGTTAGCCTCAAGGAGGGTGTCATTAGTCATCCACCGGAAAGTTCTAGCTTCATCTTGATCAAAGTGAACGGTGGCATAGAATTGATGAATCAAACCGATGTCAAAGTCCTTGTTGAGCTCCATAATGGGATAGAGCCCAAACTCACCACACATAGCATAAGCTTCTTCAAAGTATCTTGTGGCGGCCATCTTGGCGGTGTCAATGGCGTGTTGAGGGGCTACCCCCTTCTTGAACAACACATAGACCTCATAAAAGATCTCCTCCTGAGTCTTGTTGTGGAAGCGCTTATATGTAACCCTATTGTTCCGAGGGGTGAGGTAAGGGTTCATATCCCGGAGCTCCTTGTACTCAAGATACTGCATGCCCTTCACCGACACATGAACTTGCTTGCCACGAACTGCGGATGACTTTTGCCTTTGAGCAGATTGTTGACGAGACGTGAGCTTGGAAGGACGAGTACGCTCAACTTCTTCTTCTATCTCATCCACATGACCTTTGCCTCTCTTCTTGGAGCCACCTGGGATACAATCATGAGGATAGGAGAGATAAATGAGTGTATACAAGCAAGGAGGTCAAAACCAGAGCCTGCACAGGATATTGAGTAAACAGCAGAAAACTGGCCAGGCTCTGATACCAGTTCCGGTGAGAACCGGCGGAAGTTCCGCCCCGGGGCGGAAGTTCCGGTGCACAGGGCCGGAACATCCGGCTGTTCGAAGACAGCAATATTTTCTCACCAGATCAGCGGGAATGGCATTGTGAACTGCATTACCACAACATCCTATGCAAGATCTAGTAGGGAAAAGGCATCTAGAGATGTTCTACCATAGCTTAACCTAGAGTATGCCCTATAGTTCATCTAGTGAGGTCTACCCACACATAGAGAGGGAGAGGGCACAAACCGGGAGGAGCCATGATGGAGGAGGGGGAGGGGATGCCAATCCACGGAGCCGATCCGGCGAAGGTCGCCGGAGGAAGGAGATCCGGCCGGAGAGGTTGCAGCCGCCACAGGGAGAGAGAGAGCACGAACAGATCTTGGATGGGGGAAAAGAGGGGGGCAGGAACTGCCTCCCCGTTCCCGACCGGTTAAGTGGAGGAATCGTAAGGCCGGAAGTTCCGCTCATTGGAGCCGGAACTTCCGGTCCCACAGAAACCCCACCAACAGATCAGGAACAGCGGGCAGAAACTGGCAGACAGGATCCAGCCGGAATTACCGGCCGAAACGACCGGAACTTCCGGTGAAGCAGAAAAACATGCCAGAAACAGGAATTTGACAGGGAATAGGTGCAATCGGAGAGATAGAGGATATGGCTTAGATGTGATAGGCTTAGGACAGATGAACCAAACTGTAAGATGGTACATGATCACTCATTTTTGCAAAAATGCAAATGAAGGCCAAAAATGAGCGATTTCCCATAAAAACGAGGAGATGTCAATAAAATCCAATGAAGATCCAAATTACTCCAACTCTTCACAAAGAAGAGTGTGGTGGCCTAGGCCACCATATATGAGTGTTATGGCATGGCACCGCGAAGATATATCTTGGGCCCAAACCACTACTCATCATTGAAGCTCACATATCAACATATGATATAAAGAGAATGATATCTTAATGTTGGCATTATGGGGGGAGGGATAGCTCAATAATTTAAACCGCACTCCCCCTATTTCCATGCCCACATCTAAACCAAGTAAAGTTTTGAGACAAAGGTGTGTTTGCAAGATGGTCAAGCTATACTCCTTGAATCAATGATATTTAGCTCATTCCTCAAATAGCAAAACCTTGCTTCATCAAGAGGCTTCGTGAATATATCGGCAAGTTGATCTTTGGTAGGAACATAGATAAGCTCAATATCACCACGGGCAACATGATCCCTAATGAAATGATTCCGGATCTTAATATGCTTCGTTCTTGAATGTTCACCGGATTATAGGCAATCTTGATGGCACTTTCATTGTCACATAATAGAGGCACTTTGTCACAAATGACACCGTATTCGTTTAAAGTTTGCCTCATCCATAACAATTGAGTGCATCCACTTGCGGCGGCAACATATTCGGCTTCGGCGGTGGAGAGAGATATACAATTTTGCTTCTTAGAAGACCAACACACCAAGGACCTACCAAGTAATTGGCAAGCCCCGGAAGTTGATTTCCTATCATCCTTGTCTCCCGCCCAATCCGCATCGGTGTATCCATTGAGAATAAAACTTGAGCGTTTGGGGTACCAAATACCATATCTTGGGGTATCAACCAAATATTGAAAGATTCTTTTGAGAGCCATCATGTGGCTCTCCTTAGGAGAAGCTTGATACCTTGCACACACACCAACACTCAACACTATGTCCGGTCTAGATGCACAAAGGTAAAGCAAGGATCCAATCATGGAGCGATATACCTTTTGATCCACCTCTTTACCATTGGGATCTAGTGCAAGATGACATTTGGTAACCATAGGAGTGGCCACACCCTTCATCTCGGTCATCTTGAACCTCTTGAGCATGTCTTGGAGATATTTTGCTTGATTGATGAAGGTTCCTTCTCTCAATTGCTTGATCTCAAAACCAAGGAAGAACTTCATCTCTCCCATCATAGACATCTCAAACCTATCGGTCATAAGCTTTGAAAATTCATCATTGAAAGCTTTGTTAGTAGAGCCAAAGATAATATCATCAACATATAATTGGCAAACGAAAAGCTCCCCATTGACCCTCTTAGTAAAAAGAGTGGGATCAATTAGCCCAACATCAAACCCACGGTCTACCAACAATTCTTTAAGGTGCTCGTACCAAGCTCTAGGAGCTTGTTTGAGACCATAAAGTGCTTTATCAAGCTTGTAGACATGGTTAGGAAAGTTGAGATCCTCGAACCCCGGGGGTTGCTTAACATAAACCTCTTCATGCAAAGGACCATTAAGAAATGCACTTTTCACATCCATTTGTTGTAACTTAAAGTTATGATGCGATGCATAAGAAAGAAGGATACGGATGGACTCAAGGAGAGCCACAGGAGCATAAGTTTCTCCAAAGTCAATTCCTTCAACTTGAGAGAAACCTTGAGCCACCAATCTTGCCTTGTTCCTCACCACATTTCCAAACTCATCTTGCTTGTTCTTGAAAATCCATTTAGTGCCTATAACATTGCGGCACCCCTTTGGCTTCTCTACTAAGGTCCATACTTTATTGCGCTTGAAGTTGTTGAGTTCATCGTGCATAGCTTCCAACCAATCCGAATCTTCAAAGGCTTCAAATACTTTCTTGGGTTCCACTAAGGAGATATAAGCATGATGATTGCTAAAATTAGCCAATTGCCTTCTTGTGGTAACACTTGCCCTTAAATCACCAAGGACCTTGTCATGAGTGTGTTCGCGAATTTCAAGGTTCCTTTCTCTTCTTGCTAGACGACGGGCCTCGATCTCCTCCTTGGTTCTTCTTGGCCTTGGAGGTTTCACTTGATCAACTTGATCATTTGGGTCCCCGTCTTGACCTTCAACTTGAGCTTCCTCAATTTCTTGAGATTGCTCATCCTCATGTGCTTGATCTTGGACATTATCCGGTGAGAGGAGAATATTGAATGGATATTCATCGGATCCATCATGAATCCGTGATTGATCTTGTCCTTGATCTTGCACACAAGAGGGAGGGTTTTGTTCTTGTTCTTGGGTTGGTGCATTATTTGCTTCAAGAGATGGGGTTTGTTGATGTTGAGAGGATGAGGGCTCCACCGTGGTAGAGCATAGTCCTTCCCGAGACGCCACACCGTGTCCCTCAATGGGGCGGAAAAATCCCACACCCATTCTTACTATGGCATCTTGATGTAGTTCATCACCTGCACATACATCAACTTGCCCCACTTGGGAGCCATCATTTTCTTCGAACCTCACACTACAAGATTCGATGATAATCCCGGAGGATACATCAAAGACTCTATAAGTGTGAGATTCGGCACCGTAACCAACAAATATACCCTTCAAAGCTTTAGGAGCAAATTTAGATAAACGAACTCCTTTGATTTTGTAGAAACACTTACACCCGAACACCTTGAAGTATGAGATATTAGGCTTGTTCCCGGTGAGTATTTCATATGGAGTCTTGTTCAATCCCTTGCGGAGATAGAGCCGGTTAGAAGAGTGGCAAGCGGTGGAGATGGCTTCAGCCCAAAAATTATAGCGGGACTTATACTCCGCCATCATAGATCTTTCCATATCCATAAGAGTCCGGTTCTTCCTCTCCGCAACACCATTTTGTTGAGGGGTGTAAGCAGCGGAATATTGATGACGAATCCCCTCATCACTAATAAAATCATTGAGTGTATAGTTCTTGAACTCGGAGCCGTTGTCACTTCTTATTGCCATAATGAGGAGGTTGTGTTGGCGTTGCACCTCGGTAGCAAAGTCAATGAATATTTGTTGAGTCTCATCTTTCGTCTTGAGAAAGTAGACCCAAGTGTATCTAGAGTAGTCATCAACAATCACCAAGCAATGTTTCTTCGCACCAAGACTTGCATGAGTAACGGGACCAAAGAGATCCACATGGAGGAGCTCCAAGATCCTCTTGGAAGAGATGATAGTCTTGCTTGGATGCGGAGAGTCATGCATTTTGCCTTCAACACAAGCCCTACAAACACGATCTTTGGCAAAAGACACATTTTCCATTAGTCCCACAATATGGTTCCCCTTGTGAAGACTTTGCAAAGTTCTCATGTTGACATGGGCCAAGCGGCGATGCCACAACCAACCCACAGCCGCCTTTCCGAATAGGCACATCGCACTTGAAGTGGTGGTCCCCGAAAAGTCCACCACATACAAGTTATGTTCGCGATACCCAACGAAAGCGACTTTTAGAGTCTTGCTCCACAAGAGGACCACAATATCATATCAATAAAGACGGCGAAACCCATCTTGCCAAGGGCGGAAACGGAAAGTAAATTGTAACCAAGGGTTTTGACAAGCATGACATCCACAAGAGTAATGTTGTGTGCAACCACAACCTTGCCAAAACCCAATACCTCGGATGTAGAATTATCGCCAAAGGAGACGGTGATATTATTTATATTGGGCCTCAACTCCTTGACGAGGTTCTTGCCGCCGGTCATATGACTTGTACATCCACTATCAAGTACCCATTTTGAACCTCCGGCAGCATAGTCCTACATGAGATCAATTCTTGGATTTAGGTACCCATTTCTCAATGGGTCCTCTTTTGCTAGCAACAAGGGTCTTTGGGACCCAAATAGACCAAGCAACATAACCATCATATGGGCCAACATATTTAGCATAAACATCACCATAATAATCTTTAAATAGAACATAGTGAGGGTTAGCATTTCCCGCATCATCATCATTAATGGTTTTGCCCTTAGGGGCTTCACCATTAGTGATATCTTTCTTCTTCTCTTGTGCGGGCTTGGCCTTTTGCTTGTTTGCCTTCTTTGCCTTGGCCTTATAACCAAGGCCCTCCTTTCCATTGTTTGATCTTTGCTTACTCAAAAGATCATCCAAAGAAAGTTTACTTTGGGGAGGGGAGGCCTTAGCAAGTTCATCCTTCAACCTAGCATTTTCCTCAACAATATTTGCATGATCACATGAAGGAGTAGAGGAACTAGGCACATCATATGAAGCAAGCCTAATTTGAAGTTGCTCATTTGACTTGGATAGGAGAGTGTATTCACTCTTCAAAGCTTTGTGAGCTTTGTCTAGTTCATCTAGATCCTTCACAAGTTTCTCATGATCAACACCAAATTGGGCCTTTTCCTTTTTAAGCACTTTAGTCTTAGCCCTAGCAAGATCTCTAGCTTTAGTGAGCTTGTTAGTTTTATCTTGAGGCTCTTCAATAGTTTCTAGCCTCTCTTCAAGAGAAGCTATGGTTTCTTGACTTTCCTCAAGAGCATTTTTAAGAGCATGTATTTCAAGAGAGTCTTCTCTCTCTACTTGACATTTTTTCTCAAGAGTATCACTTAGTTGAGCTATACGAACCATGAGATTTGAAACATGCTTTTTAGTGTTACCTTGTAAGTTAAGAATGAATTCATCAAACTCTAGCATTTCTTGTTTCACCTTTAGACTAGCATGATCACCTCCTAGATCACTTGATATGTTAGGCATAGAGGGGCTAGGAGATGATACCTCGGAGGATTTAGCCATGAGGCAACTTTCTTCCTCCACATGAATGACCTCATTGGGGAATTCACTTGGTGATGAATATTTAGTGGAGAGGGAGGCAAGAGTGACCAATCCATTAGAGGTTGCATCTTCTTCATCATCAACTTCATCATCTCCGGAGGTATATTCTTCTTGAGTTGATAGCACAATAGAGGTGTCCAAGGTGGACCTTGCCATGAAGCAATGTGCATTCTTGATATGAGGATTCTCATTGGGGGATTCAAAGAGAGATGAAGAGGGAATGTTGGTAGTGACAATGGCGGCCACTTCCTTTGAGCTTTCTTCTTCTTCATCATCACTAGAACTTTCAACTTCATCGGAAGAATATTCTTCTCTAGTCACTAGCACAACTCTTGAGGGCCTCTTGCCCTTCTTGGTCTTGTTGTTGTAGAATTTCTTGTTGGGGGATTTTGAATATTTGCCCTTTGAGTCTTTGCTCTTGTCCTTGGGAATGAGCCTTCCATTATGAATCTCCCTATTCTCATAGGGGCATTCGGCGATGAAATGGCGCTTGTCATCACAGTTGTAGCACGATCTTGTTCTTGGACCAAAGCTAGTGAACCCACTTTTGTGGTTTCTCTTGATATTGTCTTCCTTGGCCTTGGAAGGATCAACCCAAAAGGACTTTGCATGGAAGGCCATGTGATCATGGTAGTGGCATTCCAAATCTTCCGGATAGGACATACTCCAAGATGCCCTATATTGTTCTTGAGGGTGCACTTCTTCTACGGAGTTGACCGTCAAGGCAAGATTGTTCCCTTTTGACATTCCAATGGCACGATTGCGAGAATCACGGGAGTTTTGCTCGAGCACCTTGAGGGCTTGCATCTCATGCACGGCTTGTTGAGAAGTGAGAGAGGAATAGCATTCTCTCCCAACAAGAGTCTTGACATCAATGGGTTCAAACGGCATCATGCACTCGATGTACTTCTCCTTGGTCCAAGAGTCATTGATGTGGGTGGCACCCACATTCCGGAATGCATCGGCAACGGTGAGAAGCCTTCCATACATGGCTTCATGATATTCATCCGGTAGCCTCATGAATCCTTCGGCTTGATTCCGAAGATACTGGTACTTGTTCCTTCTCATGCTATCACTTCCAATGCAACTAGCGGCCAACCCATCCCAAGCTTTCTTGGCGGTGGTGAAATTCCAAACACGAGACAATTCTTGTGTCCCACACTAGTTTGGATCATGTGCAAGGCGGTGTTATTGAGTTGACTATCAACCGCTTCTCTTCTAGTCAACTTGTCGGGGTTGTATGGCTTGAAGCCTTCCACGATGATTCTCCAAAGTTCATTGGAGGCACTGCAAACATGAGAGCGAAACTCAAATTGCCATGTATCGTAATCTTTAACATTAAACTTAGGTGGGTCGCCCCGAATGTTTACATGAGGATGGGGAACCGGGATATCGGGAGATAGGAAAGGCGGAGCCACTCGATTGTAGCTCACACCTCCACTAGTTCCCCAAGGAGATGCAATGGGAGATTTGATAGTAGTTGAGTTATCACCATCCACGGGTTTGGTAGAGGAGGGTAATGCCGAAGCACCTCCCTCTTCTAACACACCCGTGTCCTTTACCTCTACGACGGGAGCCATGGGAGGGACCGGAGTCGAAAGCTCGAAAATCATTTTTCTCATGCTTTCCATTTGAGCTTCCATGGAGGACCTCAACGAATTGATGTCATCCATGGAGACCATCTTAGCGGCCTCTTCCGCAGGCCCATCGTCCGGCATACTCTTAGGCGGTTAAGCCCGAAATAAGAGCCGAGGCTCTGATACCAATTTAAAGGATCGTATGCCGCACCTAGAGGGGGGGGGGGGGTGAATAGGTGCTAACCAATTTTTAGTTCTTTTTCAATTTAGGCTTGACACAAAGGTAAATTCTCTAGATATGCAACTAAGTGAATTTACCTGTATGGCAAGGTTACCACTAAGCAAGATATAGCTACGCAATATATATAGGAGATAGAATAGGATAGAGGTAACCGAGAGTGGAGCACGCGATGACACGGAGATGATTCCCGTAGTTCCCTTCCTTTGCAAGAAGGTACGTCTACGTTTGGAGGAGTGTGGTTGCTACGAAAGCCAAACCAACAGCCACGAAGGCTTCACTCAGATCTCCTGTGAGCAACGCCACGAAGGCCTAGCCCACTTCCACTAAGGGATTTCCTCGAGGCGGAAACCGGGCCTTTACAAAGTTCTTGGGGCACACATCCACAACCGAATTGGAGGCTCCCAAATCTGTAACAACACAACAATCAACAACAATACATCAACACAAATCAACTAGGGATCCAAAGAGGAACACTAGTAAGGGGGACCCTCAAACAAATGAGGGGGAAATGTAAATCGCTTCGGTGAGGATGTAGATCGGTGTCTTCTCCTTCGAATCTCCAAAGATCAAGAGCTTTGGTTGGGGGAGGAAGGAGATCTTGCAAATCTTGTGTTCTTGAGGTGGCTCTAATGGAGGTGAAGCTTGGCAGACTTTTGGTGCAATGATTGAGCAACTTGTCCCTTTGGAGAAGAGAGCTATTTATATGATTGGAGCTCTCAGATCTGACCGTTTGGACGAATTTTAGTAACACCGGAAGTTCCGGCCAGGAGGGCCGGAAGTTCCGGCTGGCACCGGAAGTACCGGCCATGTTGGCCGGAACTTCCGCCAGGAAGATTCCGCGCAGACGACCTGGTCAGAAAGAGATTGGGGCGGAACTTCCGGCGACCGGAAGTTCCGGCCAAGTTCCGGAGTTTCGAGAAAACCATACTGGACATACTGAGCCACAAATTTCCGATTTCCGGAACTAGCCCGAAACTTGGGCAGAAGTTCCGCTGGCCGGAACTTCCGGCCAACTGCACCGGAACTTCCGGCCAGCAAAACAAAAGCTTCAACTGAGAGGTGCTCTGAGGGGGGAATCTGGGCGGAAGTTCCGTTGGCGATGGCCGGACCTTCCGGCCCTGGGCGGAAGTTCCGCCGGCAGTGGCCAGAACTTCCGCCGGAAGAGAAAAACCAGCATAGCATCCTTTTTGTCAGTCCAATTCATCAGCCAAGTATATATCTTGAAATCTTGTACCTGTCTACATCAACACACATAAAAATATAACTAGTGTTGACGTCAAACACACAAAACCCAAAAGGGCGGGAAATGTTCTTTCACCTCTCCACTAAGCAAGGCCAGTCGAGGCGGCTAACGTTCACACAAGGTTGGGTCACAACTCTATATAGGACACGGAGGCTCCCAACGACGTCAAAGTTTGGGGGTGTTTGATTGGCTAGGGAGGGAGATCCACTCGATTGAAGCTCAAGAACTATGAATGAGAGAGAGTGTTCTTCGTGCTGGTCAGATCTGATTTGAGGAGGAAGAAGGCCCCCCTTTCATAGGTCATACGTGCAAAGTGTCCATTGCAGCTCCCTCCCCCCCCCCCCTCCGATGATTCGTTCTTAGTGATGAAGGCGGAGGGGCGGATGATCCGGCCGCCCCCGAATATTGGGAACATCCGGGGGCAGATGAAGAAACCGTCTGCCCCCTTACTGGGAGGTTTGCCACCAAAAACTGGGGGTGGGGGCGCCTTACTGGGAGGTTGCCATCCTTCTAATAGGGCTGAACATTTGGGGGCCAAAATATGGTTTCCTGGCACCCCGGATGGTCCGGCCCCATTTCTCCATGGAATCTTCTGCGAATCTCGTCCTGGCCACCTGGGGGTGGGGGGGGGGGGGTGATCCAAGCACTGGAGGGTCGGATTATCCGCTCTGCAGAAACTGCAGTCATTCTTCTTTTCTTCTCCTATATCTGCACTTCTCCTCAACATTTTCTCATCCATCATTACCACAGATCAAACATCCAATAAATAAACCAGATGGTGGATCTTTGGAAAAAACTGGGTCATCATCCATAGTGCTAAAACTGAATCCTACACACTTGGGCACACATGATAAAATTCATTCATGTGTTGTTACCAAACACACAAAACATAGAGATAGAGCTTGCTCTTTCACCAATAAAATCTTCAAAACTTTGGAATCGACAGAGGAGGGCCCGATCTACCTATCTACCCAAGAAAAATAGAAAATCCCCAACCTTTCCTTTGTGGATTTGGAAATCCTAGATCTCCTTTTGTGGGTATCCTTGTTTAAAGTTCATCCAGAGCCTAGCTCCTGATGTTGTTGGGAGCCTCCAAGTTGTTTGTGGAGTGTTGCCCCAACTTTGTGTGAAGGTTAGCCGCCTCGATCGGCCTTGCTTAGTGGAGAAGTGGGTACGCCTTCATGGTGTGCTCACTGAGGAATAAGATAACGCCTTTGTGGCGGTTGACAACCTTCGTGCTGCCACACCTTCTCAACATAGACGTACTTCCTTTCGGAAGGAACTACAAGAAATATCTCGCGCATCTCGTCTCCACCACCCCCCCCCCCCCCCCCCCCCCCCCCCGTTGTCTCGCTACCTTTATCCCGCTCTCTTTACCTGTTGTTTCCTTATACATGCTTGCATTGCATCACATAGGTTCAACTCTACATTCAAGTTCCCCACTTTACTTTCTCGTACCGCCATAACAATTGTGCACCGCTTATTCACCACCCCCCCCCCCCCCCCCACACACACCTCTAGTCGCTCACCCAACCCATTCATCACTTATTCACACGAACTTTGGCGATCTATTCAAAAATTAAGTGGAGATTTTGGCTCCCGTGCTCCTATGATCCCATTGTTTAAAAAAATTCAAATTCACATTTACGAGTTTCATTTTTTTGAAAATAAATCTAGATGTAGATTATGATATATCACAAACTTGCAAAATATCAAGTTTAAGAACTCCGTTACTCCGGTACTTTGTGCTATCAGCTACACGGAAATGACAACCACAAACAATTTCACATTTGGATTTTGCATATTTGTAGGTTGCATCATTTACTATGTCCAGACTTGTTTTCAGAATTTTATAAAACTTATAGTTAGGATTTCTTAAATGAAGGGATCACGGTGATCGAGAGCCAAAGACACTTTTCATCAGAATTCTTCGTTTCCTTTTTCCTTTTTCCCAATCCACTGCTCGTGCTGCTAGGGCTAACACGTACTACAAACCGATGTATATTCTCAATCTGGTGCCGGAAACAAACAAATTGGCTTGAACTGGCAAAGTTACAGTAGTCTAAACTTAACGGCAACCCAAGATGGACAATGACAACTGGAATCAAAGACTCTCATTTCCCCCTTTCCCTCTCTTTCTTCTCCCGTCCCCTTGAGAGGCTCTCTTCAGCCCCCGGCTCCTCCCTCCCTCCTCTCCGGCGGCTTCGCCGGCTGGAGGTGGCGTGAGGGAGGAGGCCAGTCTGTATATAGTAGATCTAGGTTATGTACTAGTTGTGTATGGGGCTCTGTCCCGGTTTGGCTTAGTGCCGGTGGAGATTTGGTGGCCGAGGTATGCGGGCGGCGCTCGGCGACTGGGGGTGATGTTTCTGCTGCTCACGGTGCTCCGATGGACGGAGCTGAAGGTGACAGCAAGCAGCGCTTCCCCCTCCACGAAGAATAAGCCCGGTAAGGCTCCAGAACTTCAAGATCTGGAGATCCCAAGCCCTGTTCTTACCGTCATGGTGAGACGGGAAGAGCTGCTGGCGATGGGATCTGGCTGGATCTGCTTGGTTCTGGAGGAGGCGGGAGAGATCTTCTTCCAGCATCAACAAGGCCAAGACGAAGACCTGCAGCAACATATGCTTGTTGCTGCTATTATGGCGTCGCATCTGCGGGGAGTTTTCATCCTCGTCGGCAACCTTGCCGTCGACTCTGCAGGCTGAAGGGCAGCCACTCCCCCCTGATCTGCTGCTTCCTCAGAGGCAGCATAAGGAATACATCAACCTCCAGTTTCGGAGGTTTGCTTGCTCCACCATGCTTGGCTCCCGCTGCGGTGACCCAAGTGGTCACGTCCCCAGCGTCGCCGCAGTTGAGCATGGCTGGATGCTGCTCGAGCTTCGTGGAGATGGAGTTGGACTGGATTGCGTTCTTCATCCTAGATCTAGGGTCCTTTGTGCAAATATTGCGGACTGTTGTATAATTTTCCAACTTGTCAGGGTCCTTGCTGTAATTTGTACCTCCACCGCTCTGAATTAATTAAGTATCTCGGTCCTTCGGGACCTTACCCGTTCAAAAAAAAAAGATGGACAATGACACCATGTGCCAACTGTTGAATGATGTATGTGCTTCGAGTTAAGGGTTGCCAAAAAGATTGATGCAGGTTCCATCAGTTCAAAGGAGGAGTTAAAAGCAACAGTGTTAGAAAGAAGGGCAGGTAAAAGGATGAAAATAACAGAGCTGGGGAGCTGTGAATGAGAAGCTAACTGCAAGAAGGGCCAGGCAATGTGCAGACATATATCTGCCATGTAACTTTTGCAAATCGACTTGATACATATTAGATTAGCATGCAGTGGCTATCCCAAAAGATATGCAAGAATTACAGTATATGCAACCCTTTGTTCAAAAGGCTACCAAACATAATAACATAAATAAAATGTGATCCCGCCGTGCCCACCCACCACATGAGTACATTGCAAGGTTACAAGCTGAGCGGCAACATTATCAGTTTACTTTGGATGCAACAATAACTAGTAGATTGAATTGTTGATGATGGACTTTTTTTTATAGAATACTTGCTAGTCCTTCCTTCTTGACAGGCGGCCTATTCCCAGGGAATGCAGTGCGGGATACATCAACAAGAGCCTTGAAGCTGTATGGCTCATGCATCGACAGCTCCGAAAGTACCTTCCTGTTGAGTTGAACATTCTCCTTCACCAATCCATGCATGAAGTTTCCATAGTTCACCTAAATGGTCAGTAAAAGACAGCATATTAAAAACAGGTGCCTAAAGTAGTAATATTATAAAACCAAGAAGGCTTGGTATCTTATTCTGGTAGTACATAGGGACACATAGGACATGGCTGATGATTTTTTAAAATTTTCATTTTAACATGAGAATGCCAGAAATTCATTTACTTGTAGAACTTAATATGTAAATGGATACATACCCCATGACTTGGGTATCTTATTCTGCTAGTACATAGGGACACAAGGGACATGGCTGATGATTTCTTTGAAATTTTCACTGTAACATGAGAATGCAAGAAATTCATTTCCTAGTAAAACTTAATATGTCAGTAGATACATACCCCATGGAGCCGTGTGCCAGCATTAATGCGCTCGATCCAGAGAGATCGCATGTCCCTTTTCTTGTTGCGCCGATCCCTGTATGAATATTGCAATGCTTTTTCCACACGCTCCCTGGCTATTCTTATGCAATTTTTAGCCCTTCCTCTGAATCCCTTGGCTAACTTAAAAATCTTCCCCTTGTTCATCTTTGAGTTCTGAACTGACAGACTATGCCCTCCCTATATTCACAACATGAAGCACCACTGGACTAGTTATCAATCATTATAATGAGATAAGAGTTCAGACTGCACATATACTTATGACATTTATTCCCTGGGTACGGGATGCATACAAATGAGACATATCAGGAGATAAATTTCCGTAACTAGCTTCATCGACACTTTAAACAACCAGTGACAGTTATTTAATCTTCTATTCTGTCTGTAGAAATTTTATCCTGCTAAAGGGATGAATAATCTGCGCTGTTGTAAAGGATGAGACGAGCTGTATGATGTTCAGAAATCGATTCCCTTATCTCTGTACAAAAGGGTTAATTGGTTTTGCACATAACCTTGCACTATCATAAAGTTTATCCCACATTCCCACTGACAGCAATTAGTAACCTAACCTATGACACCAATATTATATCTTATCACGAAAAATCTCAGACAATGGGTCACCAACACAAAATCTAAATCCTGTGATTTGTGTGTTTTGATAGCTGTTACATTAACAGCTGCTGCCCCCAAATGCACCTAGCGCAGTTGTCCTCACTCAAATTACAAGGTAAAGCTACTAGACACTGCAAGTCTGCAACGAACGTAATCTCGTCCAAATCAACTATATTAATCCAGTTATACCACTTGCCCTGTGGTTTGCCGGATATAATCTCACCCAAATATATGTAAATTTTCCCAAAACGACAAGCATCTGGGTATCTCCCTTGCGAATTTACAGAAACATCCAGCCTGTATTTGTCCCTACGATCCAAATCCAACCGTACGCTCTGACGAGCTATGAATCCAGTAACATATCGCGCCTAATCAAGATTACTTCGGTTCCTCGCGTTAGGGTTCAGTTCGATCAGAAATCCTGCAGCTACTAACGAATCTTCTACCACCTACGGATCACCCCTGCGTAGAACCCTAGTGCTGAGGTTTGGCAGATGAGAAACAAGCATCACAAACAAAATCAGGTGTCTTATTGGTACTAGTGCAGTGAATACCTTCCTGGACGGCGACACTCCCGGCAGCGAACGATCTCGGCGCCGCGAAATGTTCAGGCCTAGCAAGCAGCGAGCGAGGACGGCGGCGGCGGACGGAGGACGGGAATGTCGTCGGTCTGACCCTGCTGCTCGACAAGCGCCATGGACTTCTTAGATGAGCTGAGGTTGCAGCCCAATCGATGGCCTGGGCCGGGCCTTGCAGTTCAGGTTAGATCGGCAGGCTGGCCCAACGAAACGTACACTGCTAGCTCAAGTAAAGCCTTAGATATGCTTAAAAAAAAGTAAAACCGCTATTAAAAAAACCACCTAAAAAAACTTTTCTTAAAAAAGGGTAAAGGCTTAGATGTTTTTTTTTTCGAGGGTACGCCAAATTGGCGTACCAAATCTTTATAGAAGGGAGCAAAGAACATTTACAAGACGGCGAGCGACATTGCGAACAATGCGCCAGCCCACGCACACACTCAACACGAAGAGGCTTACTCTCGCGGCATCAGATGTCTCCCTCTTACTCTAGCAAGTTTCCACATGTTGAACTCGTCTGCGATCCTCCTAAGAAGCTCCGTCGTGTTGCATTGCTCCGCCGTATTCCCGAAAACTCTGGCATTACGTTGCTTCCACAAACGCCATGCCGTGAGCAACACCAACGTGTCAAAGCTTTTCCTGTCCTTCTTGCACACCAAGCTTCGCGCTGTATCCCACCATGGCTCCAAGCGGCTATCTCTCCCCGTCTCCACAATGTTTAGCCCTGCAGCAGACAAGCACCCAAACCAAGCTTGGCGAGCATAAGGACATTGCATGCTGACGTGATCAACGGTGTCCTCCTCTTGTAAGCAAACCGCACAAGGATCAACATTCTCCTGGAGCACATGCCGTTGTCGTCGATCCGAGGTCCAGAGGCGATACCTCACGGCAAGCCAAGCAAAGATCTTTCCCTTGGGAGGGGCAAAGGATTTCCATATTGCTTCATACATGTTGAATTGCTAGATCCCTGGCAAAGCAGACGATAAGTGTCCTTTGCGGAGTAAGCACCTGAGGCTGATCCCGTCCAGAAGAAGGAGTCCGGGATTTGGTTGTCTCTGGGCACAGCCTCGATCTCCTCCTATAACCTGATGCATTGCGCACAGCCCTCAACCGACAAGTCCATGTCTATGTCAGACAACCATTCATTCTCCAACAACGCCTCTGCAACGAGTTTGCTGTTTTTCCTCCTCGCGGGCACTGTCGAGGACACCAAGGGGGCAATCTGTTTCGCTGATCTGCCATTGATCCAGTGATCCTTCCAAAAGAAGACCTTCCTCCCATCTCCAACCGTAATTCTAGCTAGGCTCTGGAACACCGCCACAACCTCCGGATCGAGCACCATCGATAAACCCTGCCACGGACGGCTCTGGTCTGTTCTCTGAAGCCACGCCCATCTCGCTCGAAGCGCTAAACCATGGAGCCTGATGTCTTTGACTCCTAATCCACCAAGGCGTGTTGGCTTGCAGATACTATCCCATGCCACCAAGCATTGGCCGCCATTTATCTGTCTCTTGCCAACCCAGAAGAAAGATCGAATATGTTTGATCACCTCCTCCACGAGCCACTCCGGGGGTTTATCTACCAAGATGTGATGGATAGGTCTTGCTAGAATCACCGACTTGATGAGCGTCAATCTACCTGCTCGGCCAATGAGGCCTCGCTGCCAGGCTGGGAGTACATGCACCACGGTGTCCAGGAGGGCTTGCCACTCCGCCCGAGTCAAGGGCCGTAAGGCTAGCTGCAAGCCAAGGAGACCCGACATCGCCAATGTTGTTTGTGGTGGGGATGGAGGTCCTCACGGCGGTGTTGGTGAAGGCGGCCAATGACCAGCTCCTTACAAACCTAGCGGGTATCACACCCTTGCAGAGGATATCGATCTACGCCGATGACGTGGTGATTTTCATCAGGCCTGTGGAGCAAGAATTGAGGATGATCAAGCAGATCCTCACAATGTTTGGCGAGGCGTCCGGGCTGCAGGTCAACTACTCCAAAACCATAGCCACGATGATCAGAGGGACAGAGGAGGACAAGAGCAGGACACAAGAGATCCTTGGATGCCAACATGCGAACTTTCCCATCAGGTAAAGGCTTAGATGTTAATTAAGAGTTCTCTCTTCTCACACGGTGCACAAGAAGTCCCAAAATACATTTACTTTCACAATACCTCATGGGAGAACTGGGCTAGAGGCGTCATATATAGACAAGGTGCATGGGGCGGGCCCTGATACGTCTCCGACGTATCGATAATTTCTTATGTTCCATGCCACATTATTGATGATATCTACATGTTTTATGCATACTTTATGTCGTATTTATGCATTTTCCGGCACTAACCTATTAACGAGATGCCGAAGAGCCGATTCTTTGTTTCTGCTGTTTTTGGTTTCAGAAATCCTAGTAAGGAAATATTCTCGGAATTGGACGAAATCAACGCCCAGGGGCCTATTTTTCCACGAAGCTTCCAGAAGACCGAAGAGAAAACGAAGTGGGGCCACGAGGCGACGACACGCTAGGGCGGCGCGGCCCAGGTGCTGGCCGCGCGGCCCTGTTGTGTCGCCACCTCGTGACGCCCCCTGACCTACCCTTTCGCCTACTTAAAGCCTTCGTCGCGAAACCCCGATCACAGAGCCACGATACGGAAAACCTTACTGAGACACCGCCGCCGCCAATCCCATCTCGGGGGATTCAGGAGATCGCCTCCGGCACCCTGCCGGAGAGGGGAATCATCTTCCGGAGGACTCTTCACCGCCATGATCGCCTCCGGAGTGATGAGTGAGTAGTTCACCCCTGGACTATGGGTCCATAGCAGTAGCTAGATGGTCGTCTTCTCCTCATGTGCTTCATTGTCGGATCTTGTGAGCTGCCTAACATGATCAAGATCATCTATCTGTAATTCTATATGTTGTGTTTGTCGGGATCCGATGGATAGAGAATACTATGTTATGTTGATTATCAATCTATTACCTATGTGTTGTTTATGATCTTGCATGCTCTCCGTTATTAGTAGAGGCTCTGGCCAAGTTTTTACTCTTAACTCCAAGAGGGAGTATTTATGCTCGATAGTGGGTTCATGCCTCCATTAAATGCAGGACGATGTGAGAAAGTTCTAAGGTTGTGGATGTCTTTGTTGCCACTAGGGATAAAACATTGATGCTATGTCCGAGGATGTAGTTATTGATTACATTACGCACCATACTTAATGCAATTGTCTGTTGTTTGCAACTTAATACGGAAGGGGTTCGGATGATAACTTTGAAGGTGGACTTTTTAGGCATAGATGCATGCTGGATAGCGGTCTATGTACTTTGTCGTAATGCCCAATTAAATCTCACAATACTCATCGTATCATGTATGTGCATTGTCATGCCCTCTCTATTTGTCAATTGCCCGACTGTAATTTGTTCACCCAACATGCTATTTATCTTATGGGAGAGACACCTCTAGTGAACTGTGGACCCCGGTCCATTCTTTTACATCGAATACAATCTACTGCAATACTTGTTCTTTACTGTTCTTCGCAAACAATCATCTTCCACACAATTCTGTTAATCCTTTGTTCACAGCAAGCCGGTGAGATTGACAACCCCACTGTTACGTTGGGGCAAAGTACTTCAACCAAAGTACTTTGCCCCAACGTAACAGTGAGGTTGTCAATCTCACCGGCTTGCTGTGAACAAAGGATTAACCGTATTGTGTGGAAGATGATTGTTTGCGAAGAACAAGAAAGAACAAGTATTGCAAAGAGATTGTATTTCAGATGTAAAGAATAGACCGGGGTCCACGATTCACTAGCGTGTCTCTCCCATAAGATAAATAGCATGTTGGGTGAACAAATTACGATTGGGCAATTGACAAATAAAGAAGGCATAACAATGCACATACAAATATCATGATGAGTACTATGAGATTTAATCGGGGCATTACGACAAAGTACATAGATCGCCATCCAAGATGCATCTATGCCTAAAAAGTCCACTTTCAAAGTTATCATCCGAACCCTTCCGTATTAAGTTGCAAGCAACAGACAATTGCATTAAGTATGGTGCGTAATGTAATCAATAACTACATCCTCGGGCATAGCATCAATGTTTTATCCCTAGTGGCAACAAAGACATCCACAACCTTAGAACTTTCTCACATCGTCCTGCATTTAATGGAGGCATGAACCCACTATCGAGCATAAATACTCCCTCTTGGAGTCACAAGTATCAACTTGGCCGTAGCTCTACTAGCAACGGAGAGCATGCAAGAACATAAACAACATATATGATAGATTGATAATCAACTTGACATAGTATTCAATATTCATCGGATCCCAACAAACACAACATGTAGGATTACAAAGAAACGATCTTGATCATGATAGGCAGCTCACAAGATCGAGCATGATAGCACAATTAGGAGAAGACGACCATCTAGCTACTGCTATGGACCCATGGTCCAGGGGTGAACTACTCACACATCAATCCGGAGGCGATCATGGCGATGAAGAGTCCTCCGGGAGATGATTCCCCTCTCCGGCAGGGTGCCGGAGGCGATCTCCTGAATCCCCCCGAGATGGGATTGGCGGCGGCCTGCGTCTGGAAGGTTTTCCGTATCGTGGCTCTCGCACCGGGGTTTCGCGACGGAGGCTTTAAGTAGGCGGAAGGGCGGAGTCGGAGAGTCACGGGGCCCCACACGCTAGGGCCGCGCGGGCCCCCTCTAGGCCGCGCCGCCCTGGTGTGGCGGCGCCCGTGGCCCCACTTCGTCTCCCCTCCGGTCTTACGGAAGCTTCGTGCAAAAATAGGCCCTGGGCGTTGATTTCGTCCAATTCCGAGAATATTTCCTTACTAGGATTTCTGAAACCAAAAACAGCAGAACAAAGAATCGGCTCTTCGGCATCTCGTCAATAGGTTAGTGCCGGAAAATGCATAAATATGACATATAATGTGTATAAAACATGTGAGTATCATCATAAAAGTAGCATGGAACATAAGAAATTATAGATACGTTTGGGACGTATCACACATGCAGCCACACGTAGAGAGGAAAACAAAACCTGGGTCGTGTGGTCTCGGCTCTTGACTCTTTAGGCCTAGACAAAGATGATGACTATAGTCGCCAGACTAATAGGCAATTGCTCACCGAAATGGTGGCCTCCATCGATCGAGCGACCCCCGGATAGACAAAGACGGAGGCTCGACAGCTAAGCCTACAACTTGATTGGGTGCTTGCAAGCCCATTTCCCGCATCCACTGGGTCAAAAGTCAGGCCATTGGTTGCCTTGTTGGTCGCATGGATTTCCTACACAAACCGAGTTTTAAAGCAACCCAAAGTTGGCCGGCGAGACACACTCGTTTTGGTCGTTTTTCCATGGACAAGCACTGGCGAGCGCAACATGCCCGATAGTTTGCACGCATTGGGAAGCGCGGGATACACGCTGTCTCCCTTAACTCCCCACTCCACTCCCGTCACCGCCCAAACCCTAGTCTCTCACCTATGTTTCTCCATGGCTGTCGCTCCTCCTCCTCCCCCTTCGTCGGGTCGCAACTCTCAATCCGGCAAATGTTGAACGAGGCACCAACTCGAGAAGCACGCGATCGACGAGGCCGAACTCTGTGCGGATCTCAAGCGCGCGTCCCCGATCCGTTCGAGGCCACTCGGCACGAGGCCAGCGACCACGGTGGCAGCCTCAGGGAACAACAAATCTCCCGGGCACATCGTCATCGGTGACAGTCGCCGGCCCCTCTAGGGGGAAAAGATCTTGCCCCCCTCCCCCTCGTCCTTCTCATTTCTTGAGAAATTTGAAAGGAGTGAAACGGAGTCTTCATCAACAAACATGCACCGGCATCGCTAAGATGAAACAACGTGCAAAAATTTGGGTCATAGCGGGCGCAGAGTGTAGGAGTGATTTAAGTACTGAGTGAACGAGTGATTTAAGTACGGGTGACGATTTAAGTACAAGTGACGGAAACTACGTGTGTAAATACAACTCGTGATTTAATAATAGGGAGAGTAGAACTTTGCTGTAATAGCACCTTTTGTTTTCTTGTCAAATACTCTCTTACAAGTTACAATTAGTAGATTGTGGCAAAACTTTTGCCCCCATTTCAGATAAAAAAAAAGATGCAGTAACGTTTTTCTTTTGTCCATCTCGTCCTTTTCAATTGGTATATTATCTTGCTCCGGTTATTGCTGTTAGCTTGATACAAAAAAAAAATCTAACAAAAAGCGTGGCATCGGATAAAAATTCGTCTGAAAAATACAACCAGCCAAATGAAAGCAAATACTGTAAAAAAACAGGACACATACATGACCCAGGGAATCATGCAGGGCATGGCATGGAAACTGAAGATCACTTGGCAGAGACATCGTTTCCGTCAGACCCAGCCATACCCATGTTCAGCTACCTCGGGACTCATGAGAGCTCGCAGTCACCGTCCTCCGGCCGTGTCTGCACCGCACTGCACGATGGTGTACCGAGCTTTCGGTCCCGGAACTTCGTGTGGGGCACTTCAGTCCAGGTGCTCCTCCACATGCAGCTATGCCATCCTAGGCCTAGCTGACTAGCTCACAGGTCACACAGCACCACTGCTGGTATGGGGCTAGGAAGCCAAAGCCCGACATGAAACTTTGTCCCGGCGTGTTCTCAACGATAGCTGTCACCTGTAAGCATCAAACAGTACATAGCTGTTAGTAAAGCTTGATGGAAACTTTGTTCACATATGAGCTTAATGTAAACGTGCTGCCTCAGCTGGGGTATTTAGCAGCTCTATTGCCATTTTTCGAAAACATGGATAAGCTCGTCAGCTGGACAACCGAAAAGAATGTATCAACCGCTCCAACAGCAAACTAGATTGATCAGTATAATCATTAAGAAGAGATACCACAAGCCCTCAGCAAGCAGACAGACAGCAAATAAACCTGATCTATCGCTGGCTCCAGTCATCAAAGCTTGGTAAACAACTTTAAAAAGGGGCACTAGTTAGTAATAATTTCAATTTCAACCTACACTTAAGTGTTACGTGTGACACATTTTTTTCGCCAGTCGTTTGGTTTACTCTAATATGCGATAGTTAAGCCATGTGCCGGCATTTCCTGTTTCTTGTAGTGTACCAATAACACGGGCAGAAATGCAGATGTTCTACAGAAAATAAGTGCATCTGGCATTCACCTCTTATTTCTTAAACTGGAATCCACCTCATTTCAATTCTAAAAACTGGACCAGTAGGATTCTATTTGCGATAAGCCTGCTAGTAACATGCTCCGGAGAAGCTGGGATCTAGAGATTCAAGAGAATCTGAAATTGATTTTGGTTACACAGGTCACGTGGCGTTGAGGAAAGTTGTGTGGAGTTGCATGCTTAATGACAGGAAATTCACTCCTGGGCTTTTGTGTTTCATTTGAGAGAGAGGAACAAAAGAAAAGGGTTCCACAAGAGGACTATGGAAAATGCTTCATGGAGTGTACAAATGATGTATAAATCAAATGAGAAGATACTCACATCACCTGTTTCTTTCTGCAAACTATTTCAGACTTTCAGTTCAGATGTGCTCCTTCCACTACAAATTGCGCCGACAAAATGTGAAGGCATATGTATCAACCACCCTGTGAAATGGAAAAAAATGTCTTACAAAACAGATAATCCGCTTACTATAAATCAAATCAGAAAGTGAAGGCAATAGACTGCATGTTATGACCTTGGTTAGTTTAATCGATGAACTTGTCCAAAAACTAATGATGTTCAGGTAATATTATGCCATCATTAAAGTGAACATGAATATCTCACAGAAGCTCCGAGGAAAGTAGGCAAGCCAGCGCTGCGAAAGCAATCGATAGCAGCAACTCGTGCGTGTTCGACAGAGCCCAAACTTCGGTTCAAGCCTTGGTCACGGCAATCTTCGACAAAGCTGCGCTTTGGGCAAAAGCTAGCGCCAAGGGTCTGCGAGTAGTCCTGCCGACAGCCTGGGATGTGCACTGATGTAATCAAAACCACCATGTACCCTGCCTCTTAGTAGGATTGTAAAACAACTCTATCTTTTCAATGAAATGAAACGCAAAAGTCTTCTGCATTTTCTCGAAAAACCAATAACATGGGCAGAAATGCGGATGGTCTACAGAAAATAAGTGAATCTGCCATTCACCTGTTATTTCTTAAACTGGAATCCACCTCATTTCAGTTCTAAAAACTGGACCAGTACGATTCTAGTTGCGATAAGCCTACTGGTAACATGCTCCAGGAGAAGATGGTTCCTGATCTATCACTGGCTCCAGTCGTCAAAGATGGTTAACAACTTTTAGAAAGGGGCACATTTAGGAGTGCGGCGTTTTGTAGCTCGGGCTACATGTAGGCATTTTTTTGAAAAATTTGAGAACGGCATTTTAGAGTTCCAAAAAATTCTGAAAAAATCCTAGATGTAGGTAGTGATGTATTCTATAAATGTGCAAAATTTCAAATTGAAATACCTTATATTCTAGGCTGTGCAAAATAACAAAACTGGAAATCTGAAGTAGTGAACAGTGCAAATTTTGAAACCTCCAAAAATTGTCCGATTTTGTCATTTTTGTGTGGCCCAAAATACAAGCTGTTATGAGTTAAGATTTTACACGTTGCTAGAATACCTCATTATCAACATCTAGATTTGTTTTCAGATTTTTTTGGAACTCTAAAATGTCGTTTTCAAAATTTTAAAGAAAATGCCTATATGTGGCACAAGCTACATTTGTAGTTTCCGGCACGTTTAGTTAGTAATAATTTTACGCACACATAAGTGTTAAGTTTGCACATTTTCTTCGTCAGTTGTTTGGTTTACTATAATATATGATAGTTGAGCCATGTGTCGATATTTCCTTTTTTTTTGTACTGTACCAATAATACGGGCAGAAATGCAGACGTGCTGCCGAAAATAAGTGCACCTGGCATTCACCTCTTATATTTTAAAACCGGAATCCCTCCAATTTCAGTTCAAAAAACTGGTCAATACAATTCTATGTGCAATAAGCCTGCTTAGTAACAAACTCCCAGAGAAGCAGGGAACTGGATCACTACAATTCTACTTGCAATAAGCCTGCAAGTAACATACTCCCAGTGAAGCTGGGATCTGAAGACTCAAGAGAATCTGGAATTGATTTTGGTTAGGCATGTCACTTGGAGTTGAGAAAAGTTGCGTGGAACTGCACACTTGATGACAAGAAATTCAGTCTTGGGCCTTTGTGTTTCATTTGATAGAGAGGGAAAAAAAGAAAAGGGTTCCACAAGAGGACCATCGAAAATGCTTCATGGGGTGTACATACTATGTGTAAAGCAAATAAAAAGATACTCACATTGCCTGTTTCTTTCTGCAAAGTATTTCAGTTCATATGCTGCTTCTTCCACTGGAAACTGCTCCGACGAAATGTGCAGGCATGTATCAACCACCCTGTAAAAATGACTTTAAAAAATAGATTACGTGCTTACCATAAATAAAATCACAAAGTAAAGGCCATAAATTACAAATTATGTGACATGTCCTTGGTTAGTCTAATCGATGAACTTGTCAAAAAACTAATGATGTTCAGCTAATATTATGTTGTCATTGAAGTGAACATGAATATCTCATAGAAGCACATATACCACCCGTACTTGAACGGATGAGCTAAATTCTAACTAGAAAATCATCAGACATCATTAACGAAACTAGTTGCTGTAGCACTCTCCTGTTTAACACTTTCTTGAACAAGGCCATCACTTTTAACACTCAAATTCTTTTCTCCGTAATGCTGATAGCCAAGATGGGGATAATAGGCTACAATTAGTTATATCTGCTCAAACTGCTACAACCAGCCATCTTGTCCTACATTCTCTTGGTTAAAAAGGATTTCTAAACAAGCTACAAGAGATAAATGTCAATTATTTCATGATATTTAGTTTTATCTGCCCTCAAGTATATAAGTTTTTCAAGAATCAGTATGTCTTTAATTTTACTGAGTGAGAGTTAGTGCATTATCATTAATCGTAATTGTCATTTTGTACAGCAAAAAGAAAGGACATCAGTATTTTGACTGAAGAAACCAACTTTTTTGGGAACAGGAAAACCAACAAACGTCAGTAGATTGGTATACTTGGCTACCTGTCATTCAGCAAACTTACATTCAAAACTAAGTCCCCGTTAAGCCAATTCACTTTGGGCAAGTAAAAGAAAGCCTCAAGGCTTTACAAGAGAAAGTGTTCAATAATTAATATAGTAGCAGCAAACAAGTAATGGAATTTCCTATTTCAATAAGTAAAATTAAAAAGTTGGTCCAGGTACCAGAATATTTACACCATAGCATAATACAACAAGAAAAAACCCAGCCATTTGTATTAGTCTATTTCTATTGTCGCATATGAACTGATTTCCGTGTGGGTTAGGGTAGGAATGCAGAACAAGTTGCAAATGAAGGTGTTATATAAGGATAAAACTGAAGTCAGCTGATATATGCTGGTTTATCACTTACATTGATCCATCTACAGTGTACTGGTGGTGCAGGGGTTAAACTGATTTTCAAAAAAAATAGTGGGTAGCCAACAAGTTCTAAGACATACGAGAGAAAATTCATTGAAACAATATACAAAAGACAAGTGTTAGCCAGAAAAATTTATTCCCTACCAAAATTAATCTGCTATTGAAGCAACCATTTGCAATCTAATGTTTAAGTTTGATATACGTAGAACTACACATATCACATTAGTGTACTACTGTTTTGCTCTTGGCTACTCTTCGGTAGAATGGTTTCCACGTGATTAGCATCTTTTTAAAACTTAGATGCTCCTCGCTCCGAGAAAAGAAGACAAAATAAGCAGTGACAACCAAAATTGTATAGAATGCAGCACACTTCTAGTACAATGAAAACTAAAAGCTGGCAGTAAAACCACGGAAAAGTTTACCTTGTATAACCTATTGATTATCCGTGCTAACAATAAATCTTGCAGAAGTCATCTCCTTCTAATACCAATGCTCTTCTTCTTTTGTGTGATGGAAAAACGTCTTGACATTGCAACATTGTAAAATTTTCTCATATGCTCCGAAAGCCGATGTATTGCGCCAAGGTTGCCAACAGCTGATAACTGCAGCATGATAGCATCAAACTTCTTGTACGACAATTTCATGTCATGGTTTATTACTTCATCTAGAAGAGCGGTTGCATCTTCTGCTCTTCCACAATCAAACAGCCCATCAATCATTATTTCATAGGTATCAACAGCACGTCGACATCCTCTTTTGTCCATCTCAATCCAAATATCGAGCGCCCTATGTGGCTCTCTCATCGCGAAGAACATCATCATCAGCATATTGTAAGTATGAACGCTGGGCTCACAGCGTGCTTCTATCATCCTCTCGCAGAGTTTGAGCGCGTCATCAGCCTTTTGAAGACTACAAAGCACCTCAAGAAAGCAGTTGTAAGTGACAATGTCAGGAGGAAACCCAGCCTTCCCCATCTCCTCCAAAATACAGTAAGCAGCATCGACTTTACCCACCAAACACATGCCTTCAATCAAGTCTTTAAAGGTCGACACATCAGGCATGCAGCCACGTTTCGTCATATCTGAAATCAGCTCGAAGCACTCATCCATCTGATCAGCCTTTGCTAGCGCCACAATCATAATAGAGTACGCCTTAGCAGTGGGGGACGATATCTTGGATCCCTCGGTCCTCATGAACTCAAACAGCTCCCTTGCCTCCGAGACCAAACCGGCGCTGCAGAACGAGTCGATAGCAGCAATGTAGGTGAAGTTCTCCGGGGTGTGCTGCATCTGGATCATTTCCTCGAGCACCTTCATGGCCTTCTTGGGGTCCCTCGCGCGGCACCACCCAAAGAAGAGGATGCTGTACGTCTCGGCGTTTCCCTGCAGCTTCCTCTTCACGCGGCCAAACACCGTCTCCGCCTCCCTGACCATCCCGCACTTGCAGAAGGCGTCCAGCAGGATGTTGAGCGCGTCGGTCTCGGGCGGCGTGCGCATCCGCGCCCGGCGCTTCTTGGCCAGCTTCCTGAGGTTGGCGAGGTGCTTCTCCGTGTACGCGCGGAGGATGGCCAGCAGGTCCTCGACCGGGACGGACCTGGTGCCGTGGCGCTTCATGTGGTCGAGCACGTCGCAGAGCACGCCGAACTGGCGGGACTTGTAGCGCGTGCCGGAGAGGATGTCGATCATGTCGTTGTAGGTCCGCTGCTCGTGCTCGTAGTTGGCCTGCTGGGAGGCCCAGGCGAAGAAGCGGAAGGCCAGCTTCTCCTCGTAGCGGAGGCGGTGCATGACGTCGGCCACGAGCGGGGTGGTCAGCTCGGCGCCCAGCGCGTCGAGGGCCGCCTCCGTGCCCTCGTTGGAGCCCTCCTCTGTCTCCGTCACCGCGTCGTAGATCCTGTCGGACAGAGATGCGACGTGCTGCTCCTGGAGGTTGGTGGGGAGGAGGACGTGCCCGGGGGAGGAGAACCGCCGCGCCGGGATGTCTGGGAGATGGGGCCGCGGGGGCAGGGTTCGAGTGCGGTTCAGCGGCGGGGAGCAGGGGTGCGAGTAGTATGCGGAGGAGAGAGAGGACAAGGGCGCCGCAGCGAGGAGGCGGCGGAGGTGGCGGAGCCGGAGGGGGAGGTGGGGGGATATCATTTGGGGCTTGGGAACGTGAGACAGTGACGGCGGATGTTGGAATTGGTGTCTGGAGTGGATGGGGCGGAATGGAGGACGGCGGTGACTGCCGTGGGAACAGAGTCTGGAAATTTGTATTTGCACGGCGGCGCAGTGGCCGGCGGGCGGCGGCGCTCGTGGAGGAGAAGGGTGTACGTCGTAGCTTGTGAAGAGGAAAGGTCTGTGCGGCCTGCGACGGTGATGGACTAGGCCCAACATATGTGGGCCAGACTATCTAGGCTAAGCGGGCCAAATGCAGGAATTCGGGATGACGCATACTACCGCCCATGACCAGTTCCCCTCTTCGCCCGATCAGCGCCGCCGCCCCTCGCTGAAGCACACACCAAGCAAGGACGGAGCCACCTCGTTCTCGTTCTCGTTCTCGCTGGTAAGGAAACCGTAGCTTGCTGCGATTGTTCAATAGCGAACTCGTTTCAGTTGAAACTTTCTTGCTTTGAGCAATAAACCAAAATCCTTCTTTTCCTGTGACCCGAGATCGGGCAAGGTCGCGACCTCACATATGCATAGGTTAGAAAACAATCCGGGGTGGGGTTGGAATTTATTTTACACAATCTTTAGTGTCAACATCCAGATTTACTTGCACTGGTCTTTTGCAGCTCAAAAGGTTCTCAGAGAAATCTCATGGGATTTGCTCCGTGATCTTTCTCTTATTCTCCTTATTCTTCTTCTTTTAGCAGCTACTTTGGTGCCCTGCCGCCAAGTTCAGGAAACATGGAAGACAAGCTTCAAAATCTCAACATAACCTCAGATGTGCCCGGAAAGATGGACGACACCAAGGTGGAAACAGACCCCGATGCCATATTTGAAGGGGACTATCTAGATGATGATGAGGACCTGGAGCCTGAAGTAACCATAGGTTTCTTGGAGAAACCAAAGGAACGGCATTCTCTCCTCCCCCAACACTTCCCCAGTAAAGCTGGCGGTGCCCCGGTGGGTGCATACGGCTATACTTTTGCTTCACACGCGCCTTACATCCTGATACCATTTGAACTGTTCTTTAACAATTGTGAGAAACATATTGCATTCTTCAGGCCTGGCTCGATCCTGTCAATCTGCCATCTGGAAAATCCAGTTGCTGCGACTTCTGTGGTGACCCTCTGCGTTTTGTCCTGCAGGTTTGCTTCATCATTCCAAAACCTTAACTCTACCTGGTTGTTTATGTCTACGATAGCCAATAAAAATTTGGTCACGCCCTGTGCAGCTCTACGTACCAGATGGGTGGAAGGAGACGACCTACCACCGTGCATTCTTTGTGTTCATGTGTCCATCCATGTCATGCTTACAACTAGACCAGCGTGAGCAGGGGAAGGACAGGGCAGAAAATCCTAGAAGGAGGTATCGGTAGCATAGTTGTTGATTGTCTAGTGTGTTAGCCCAAAGTTTCACATTTCTTATCATGATCGCTGTGCTGCAGTGTGAAGGTCTTCAGGTGCCAGCTGCCCAGGATTAATGCATTTTATGCAGCTGAAGAGCCTAAGGGGTGCATGGGATCACAATGTTCAGGAGGTAGCTTCGCTTGCTATAGTTCTACACCTTTGCGCAGTTGAGCCGCAAATTCTCCTTGTTTCAACTAATTTCGCTGGGAGGGACGGACTTTAACCCGGGTTATCATCCTAGCGTCCATCCGCAGGGAGAGTCTCAGCCTACCTAACAACGTATAGCCAAAGAAGGGATCATTGCCCGGTTGGTCAACATTTTTTAACTACACTATCAAACTAGCTTTTGAAGTTGTACAGACAGCTACTGAGTATGCTGCTGTACAGCACAAGTTTTCCTTGTTATTATTGATTGACAACTTCCCCTCCAAACTTCATTACGTCTTTGATCACAAAGTTCTTTATTTTAATTATGCACCGATTTGCTTGTCGTTTAATTGTCCTACTGTATGTTAAGCAAGGCACTGAGTCGTGTATTTTTCTGTTAGCATTCCGTGCTCAGCTTTGCGATTGGTGTGGTACATGGAAAGGTAAAATTTTGTGCAGCCACTGTAGGGAAGCAAGCTACTGTTCTAGGAAGCATCAGGTACCAAACAGGTTCTCACCATATTGATTTACCTCTCCTGCTTGAATACTGAAATATCTCTGTTGGGGAATGTCTCTGTAATGTTATTCAGGAATTGCATTGGCGCACTAGTCACGAGAACGACTGCTGTCAAATACCAGGTTCACCTGATGCTTCTATTCTGCCAGACGCAGGGAAAGGTTGTTGCCTATTTCAGTGTTATTTAGGTCTTCGTCTTACCTCCCATATAATTTGTTGCCGTTTGGACTATTTGCAGTATTTCCTTGGCACGCGTGGCCTGAATATGTGATGGATCATGAACCCGAGCTTCCATGTTTGACTAGTTCTGTCAAGGATAATTCAAAACTGATGGTGGTAGAAGAAGTCGAACCAGATGCCATGGTGCAGTTATTCATGGATCATTTTGAGGTTTTCTTCATGCTTGGCCTATGCTTCCATATTTATAATGAAATGCTACTATTTATCTAGTGCAATACCACAACCTGTGTGCAGGCTGATGATGACAATACATTCTGGGCATCTTTCACAGACCGTGTTTCAAGACAGCCTCAAGTCTTGAGGTGAGTGTGAATGAGTATCAATTTTTGTTTCTATTTTTTGAGTTTAGTGCGAGCAAGTCTAAAATTTTGTTTGCGTAAATTATGTTTCGCCTTTTGTATAGAGAAATCTAGAGTTAGGTCTTACTTTTGTGCTAAAAGCCCCCTAATCACAATTTTTAAATCCATTTAGTATTGCAAGAAGATTTCTAGGCGATTGCAATAAAAAATGTATGATTATGCAATAACTTTTGCGCGGTTTCCACGAGAGTGTTAAATGTGTGCAATATATGAATTAAAAATGTATAGAAAAATAAGAAGTACTTTCGCAAGAACCATAGATTCTCATAACATTTCTTTTGTGAAATTGCAATGCCAATACACTTCTACGGATTTGCAACATGTGCAACAAAAACAAAACAAAAAAACTATTGCAATAATAAAAATCTATGTACTCAGCAATAGAAAATCTTATTCGTCAATATCCCCACCCTCATGCATTGCTTTCTTCCCCTTGTGGCTTGTGTCTCCTCCATGGCCATGGTGAGGTGCTACACGCTTCCGGAGCTACGTTTCCAAATAAAAAACATTCATAATTTACTATTTGTCATCCAATAGCTACTCATAAAGTTGTAAATTAGCTCTTTCACTCGTACAATTAGTACACAATGATATGAAGTTGGCTCCACAACTCCCTATTCGCCACTGCTTCAGAACATTGAGTATCCTTCAATGAGATCCAACGTCGCCTCCTCCCAAGCCCACAGCCATTCGTTGCCCTCTGAGTCTGGGGCACATGCGGACGTTCGTGGATTTCACTCAACAAGAAATATATGGCCTAGAGCAACAACTCAAACACTTTGTTGTGGATGCTTCTAATGATAAGGAGTTGAAAAATGTATCAACATTAACAAAGCTATGTCGCTGCCTCGTTGAGAGTGGGCGACATTCTATCTACAATTTGATTGATAGATTGTTGCGATTTCTTGTGAATCTCCCGGTTTCTACAGCAAGTGCTGAACGGGCATTTTCCGCTTTGAAGATTGTTAAGACAAGGTTGCACAATAAGATGGCGGACGATTTTATTGCCAACTGTTTGCTAGTCAACATAGAGAGGGAAATTGCTGAAAAGTACAGCTACGAGGATATACTTGAGCACTTCACGGGTGTGGGCGTAAAGAGACGAAGATCTGACCTGTAGCTTGCACTGATTAACTACAACACTACGTAATTCTATCATTACCTAGTATGTAGTTCTTTTGTTTTGTAGATGATTACCTAGCATCTAGTTCTTTTGTTTTGGAGGAAAGGAGTAGTTTATGCATATATTGCTGCTAGAAATGTATTTTGTGGACAAATCAATCTAGTTATACTAGATGATACCCCGCGCGTTGCTGCGGAAACTTAGTTGTGAGTTCTCAAATTGGTACTACTATCGTAAATAAGATGAGGTTCATTGCCGCGGGACATTAGCGAGGCAAACTGATTTATGTGGTAAGAACAAAAATAGCAAAAAAGATGTTAGCATAATATCACTTAGAAATCAACCTCATTATCTGATATGCTAACTTTCTTGATCTGATATCACACAACAAAAGCTAACTTTCTTGATCAGATATCACACAACAAAAGTGAGGAGGTGAGGATAAAAAAGAATAACGCAACTTATATATTGTGAAAACCAATGAGCTTATCCTTACATTAACTTTTCTACCGAGCTTACAAAAGACTTTCCTATTATATTTACTATATATAGCTTACAAAGGAGAAGATCTATCTCTTGTGAGCTCCAACTACATCGGATATGAATCTCCCAACATTATGAATTTAGACATGGAAGTTTGAAAAACAATTGCTTTTCCTGCGAACACCATGAGGAAACTACAGACGACATATCAGCTCGAGAAATTGCACATGAAGCAATATATCATGTTAAGACGGTAATATCTTACAAAAGTGGTTCAAATGACACATTATTACTCAACTGCAAAATTTATTATTAGAGGTACTTGTACATATGTGTAGAAGGCAAAATCAAAGAGATCAGTCAAAAGTTATTAGTAGTTAAAGTGGAATTCATCTCAAAGGTTTATGGAAAAACATATTTTGTGCCGCTTCATATAGAGTCAAAAGGATATGCCAGACCTGAATAATACAATACATTCCAATATTAACTTGTGTGGAAAACTACACCAGGTTGCATTGTCCATTTGATCTGTTCGTTGGAATTGATTTTGCGATTTTGAGAAATATCACGCCTTCTGTATACTGTGCACAGACAGCTACAAAGCAAATTTATTCACACCAACTGAAATTTTATATTAATTAAAATTAAGAATATAATACTGTTATGAAGTTAAGTTAGAATTACCTAGCCTGGTACTTGAGAATCATCAATGTCAAGATTTTGGTGAAAATCGACACATAGAATAAACAATCTAACATCAGATAAATTGACGGTGCTAGATGATTCAATGTCAGCGTATATTCCATTCTTGTTGAATCTGAATGGGTCGACTTGCTGAAGATAAAAAGCACATACACCACACAGAATATGGAACCAATGAAGCATGTACGAATATATAAGATCTTATATATGGTATACTGACATGTCTTTTGCATAACATGGAACATGATAACCTGCAACAAAGATGAACATCAATTTTTGAATGTGCCCAAAGATTTCTATACAACATGGTTCAAATGCGCAAAGACTAATTTTGAACCATGAACATCAATTGCGGTGAAGACTGAAGTATGCCAAGCTCCATTGCAGAAAACAGAGTAAACAATTTCGTGCAACATATCCGAGTCTTAGATTCCTTTGATGGACGTATAGTTTGGCAGACCTTTTTTTGCATTTTTAACTTTGAGTTGCCATCAAAAGGAAGTGCAAAGGTACATGAAAATACTCCCAAGAGACATGGAAAAATAATAGCAGACAAGCCTTAGAATATTGTGGTGGTTAAGTAGAAAGACTACAGAGGAGGACTGGGATTGGAGGAGTTCTGAACTAACCTTATACACCGCAGTTGAAGGCGGCGGCACCAGATCCGTCCCAGCTAGCACGGTTGAGTTGGAAAATCATCCAGCAAATTAGCTTTCCATGGGAGGACTCCGACGAATCAAAAAACCTTATGGTGGACAGAGATGTTTGAAGAAGTGAAGGGGTGGCTCACAGTGCTGTTGAGATTCCGATCGGAGGAGGGTCACGGCCACGCATAATCCAATAAATTAAGACGGATTGAGCAAGTAGCAGCCAGAATTAAATCAAATCAAATCAAATCGGGTGGCTGTGAACAAATCGTCGAGCAGATTTCGAGATAGGCGAGAGCACAACCTTTCAAATTGAGAGACATGTGTTAGGGGAGAAGTAAATTGGGATCGGCCAGCTCCTAGAGTGGATACGGGTGCTAGAGATGGCAACGTGAGCAGGCGGCCGCGCTTGATGTCGAAGGCACGGCATGTAGCTTTTTAACATGGAGACTGGCGACGGTTGAGTTGAATCGAGATGTTTCATATACCTCGACCGGTTCATGAGCATTTGTTGCGAGCCCTTAGATCACGGCGAGACAGTGGGGACTGGGGAGGACGTGCGTCGCGGCGGCGGAGAGTTAGTGCCGGTGATTACAGAGCACCACGAGGAATGCGAACAACGATTTTTGTTTGAGAAGGAAGCTTCCGACGTTGTGCGAGCCCATGAAAGGTTCCACCAGCCCACGTGGCTCCGTCAGCCCACCTACAAAGATGCAAGGGGACACACGCTGGGCTGCGGCCTGCGGGAAGCACCGTGATTCCGTGAAGCGAGGAGAGACGCAACGCTAGCATAGGAGGCGCGATATTAAGGGATGACGTGGAAGCAGGAGAAGCCAGCAAAATCAAGTAGTGGGGTGCTTCTATTTAGAGATAAAAGATAAGTTCTTGAAAATACTATTAATTCTATCTTGTTGTTGCTCATACAATTTGGTGTCCAAAGAAAAAATTTATGTTAATTTCCTGCAAGGTCCGCCACTGGTCTGGCGGGATTTTTGGCTGGGCCAAGCTCTACTAGCGGAAAAGAGGTTTCCCAGTAGGAGGAGCATTGTCCGAGTGCAACAAGATGCGTGAGGAAATTGGTCTGGTGACGTTGAGATGGGTCAGCAATATATGGTGGAGAGATAGATAGAGAAATGTGAATATGCAGCATGCGTACGTGAAGGACTTGGGAAATGAGATAGAGAGATTTTTTTTACAGGAGAGGGGAGATAGAGATGTGTGGACTGGAGAAAGCAGTCTTCAAAGAATAAGATCACACTGCCTTGTGAGACGTTGGACTCGGGTTGTGCTATACAAAAAGCATGCGTTTGATGTGATGATATTTAACTTTTCTAATTTTGATTTGTTATTTAACATGCAGCCAAAACTCGTGCTTAGATCTGGCTACGATTAGGTTGAGCACTCCTTGCAAAAAATAGCAATAATTATTTTTTGTCATGCAGGTACTGTGCGGAAAAAGGGGCAAAACCTCTTTGGGCAGTATCAACTGGGTCTCTGACTGATACCCCTTTGTGCATCTATTGTAATGGCCCACTTGGCTATGAATTTCAGGTGGGACAGGTCTCAATTTCTATGATTTATTCCAGTTTATTATTTTCTGTCCAAGAAAAAAACTGTTGATATTCATGTCTTATGGACCTTTTTGTCATGTGATTCAATTATGTGTTACTCAAAGCACACTATTACTCTTGGATGCTTAGTTGCCTTTGTGCTTACCTAACTTACCAGAGCAAGTAAAAACCTGTCGTTCCTCCAATATCAACCCTCCATCTACATTCAACGTTGCTATTTTAGGCTTGCGTAACTGCTGTCCTTTCACTATCATCCAGATTATCAGACTCCTATATTCTACCTCCTTGAAAAGAGGAACACACTAGATTCTAGTGACTAGAACTTATACATTGGAGTCATGATAGGATCATCGCTTCTGATTTCTTCCTTACATGTGTAAGGATGCATATAGAAGCACTAAATCCTGAACAAATCTTGGAAATGCATTCTTTCATCAGTATTAGTATAGTATAAAAATACCAATTCTTCAATCAAAACATATCTCTGCACCTTGAATTCATTAGTACAATTATGTGTTGATACACATTTATAGTATCTCTACTGGTGTATTTATTCTACCCCTGGAAAACCTACATTGTTTTTTTCACCTAGCTGATTTTTGGAAGTTAGATCCTTGTAACTCTTGTATATAATTACTGAATTTCCATTGATGCGAGTTCCTCGGCGGGTGACAAGAAGCTGTCCTTGCAAATGACTTTGCAAATGATAAGGAGTTTGGAAAGTCACTCTGTTACTTCTCGAGGATCCATTGGAAGGGTAGTGTTCCAAAAATCAGCCTAGGCGCCATGTCATGTCCAGTGTCTTAGTCTTCTTGAAGGTTCTCCAGTCTGGTGTTATGGTGCACACTTAGGAAACACCTATGAGGTGCTGAGTGGCATGGATATAAGACCATGGGAGACTTGCTCTAGATATTCTACTGTTGCTTGCCTTTCATCTTTTGTATACGTCGGAAAGAAACACTGACTATGCACAGCCCTTCTCTAATAGGAATGAGTCCCTTCATCCCAATATAATAATTTTATCCCAGCATGACTCATTATATTTAACGTATTCTTTATTCCTAATAACATTACTCGACTCGTAGTTGGTCAAGAACTTGCCTAATTATACGCGACAGGATATACCTGTTTGATTCCTTCAATGGATTGTCATATGATGCTGCTTATACGGGATTCCATAGAGGAATCCTCCCTTCCTTTTCATTGTCTCATTCTTGAGTTGGAACGTGGGAATTTCGTCCTGGAACTCCTGCAGATACTCCATTGAAGATTTAGCAGCTTGCAGACCTTCCTAACAGATCAACATTAACTTGATTCTGTGGCTAATGATCCCTATCTGGGCTGCATCTGGTATTTGAAAAATATCCCATCCTGCAGTTCCAGCACAGTTGGTGGCGCGGGCCAAAAGATAGATATTTTTTAGGATAGACGTATTTGCTTTTCGTTTGACGACAAATGATTACATAGTTCCTACATATGAACACACTAAGCCTTCCTAAAAAAAATACCTTTCTTTTGGTAAAGGAAAAGGCAACATCACAGTTTTATCGCTACCAAATTGGTTTTTGTTACTTGGCACACAGACACAGTTATACATAATTTTGCTTTTGGTTTTGCCCTATTTATTTCCACTACATGTGCAGCTAATGTCTCAACTGCTCTATTACTTCCGTGTGGAAAATGAACGAGACCCCGTTGACTGGGCAACAATAGTTGTGTACACATGTCGAGAATCATGTGATAAAAGTGTTAGCTACAAGGAAGAATATGTACGTGTTCAGTTCTCTCCACCTACAAGGAGAACGTATCGCAGTACTCCTTAGCCAGCAGGTTTGTAATATTTCTGAATAAATCTTTATTTGCCCTCACTTTTCAATATCATGATAAAGATCTTCATAACTTCTTTCTGAAAACTGATGCTTTCTTTTATTCTTTCTGAAATTATGCCTAAAGAACTGTTGCTCTCCTTTTTGTTTCTGAAATTATCTGAAACTATATTGTTACGGATATGGAAATATTTACATGGTACCTGGGTGATTATAAAGTCTAGATAGGTTTTCCTGTATATTGAGATTGAATATGTTTAGTATGTCTAAAAGGTAAAAGTGCGGATACTTCTTTTAAAATAAAAATAAACACCTTATACGTAGTGATATACATGGGTTGACTAGGCTCACATCGTATTTACCTTGTAATTTCAATTGTAAAGTATGACCACATCAAGGAAAGTCTCATCTTTAAGGTGTTCCATGGATTATGTGGCTTGCTGCTCTTGCTGCATCTTAACTTAAAACTTCTGGTTATTTTGTCTGGTAGTCAGGACTCAGAAATCGCTTATTCAGGCGAAACATTTTATGTGATTTCAGTCTAAAATCGATCAAACAATAGCCCCTGCACTTCCACAGATGGCATGTTTTTTTCTCTGGATATTGGGAGACTTCACATTATGTTTTTACTTTTGTTGCCAGGTGTTGAGCGCTTCATCTCTTGGAGATATGAATCGTGGAAGGATGCTCAGAATAGAAGGCAGTGTGTTCACCAAACTTTTGTAACTGCCATATACGTGGAGTTATTGCCTGATATGGACGGTTATCTGCATGACTGCATAGCCATATAATTAGTCCATGCTTTTTTTGTGTTGCTGTTTTGAGGAGGAAAAGGAAGTTTGTTTTATTCATTCATCAAGTTCAAAGGGAAACATCAGGCGTATCTAAAAACTAGACATGATGGCATACATGCAGGGAAACAGGTGCCTTTTACAAGTTAATGTGCATCCCGGTTCGACTCCATATTTTAACTTATCAAACGTAGCCTCTTTGACGAAGGATCTTCAGTGTTTTAATACTCTCTTTGTTCACTAATATAAGTTGTTTTAGTTTTTACTAGACATCTATTTCACTATTTGGGTATATATCTAGTCTATATTTGCAAGAAGAGGAACTTCGCCGTCTTCGAGCATCGTTCGCAGATGCCAAAAAGAAGCTTCATAACGCCAAACTCCACATGGTATACACACCTAAACAACAACTACTATGTACAGAGGGAGGAGCCAGGGATGGGAACGGTCTCAAGAGAAGGACGAGAAGAGAGAGAGAGGACGCAGGTGGAAAAGAGAGGGCTGCTTGCATTGCAATGTACACTGAAAGTCACTTAACTTGCTCAAGACCACTAAGCCAAAAGAGGAGCATATAATTTCCGGGTCACATAAGGTACTGCTTGTTTGATCTGACCAACAATTCAAAAGCAAGTTGTTGTGTACTAGGAACGGGGATGGTACAGTCCAGGTAGCTGTATATTTTTTTTGAACAACAGGTAGCTGTATATGGGCAAGTTTCTGAACTTGTCTCAAGGTTCTTCCATTAAGCAAAGTTTCTTCCGCATATTACGCTCCCAAGCAAGGTCACTGTGCTCCTCTCCGATCCGTTGTTTTTTTTTGCGGGGATCTCCAATCCGATTTTTACAATGTACGATGAAGGCTCTCTTGCGATTGAAGAAAACCACTTCATCCGAATTTTCGTCAATGTCCAAAGAAAAACCTCTCCAAGCTCGACACAATGAATCTTGTCGCTGGCCATGGCGAACCGCCACCGGCGTGGCCTCCTCCAGCAGCCCGACACCGTCCTCCTTTCACATCTTTGTCGTAGTAGTCTAAGGCCTCCTCATGTGTAACCTTGGGGTTTGGGCACGGTCGGTGTTACGCACGCGACATTGCTACTTTACAAGGTAAGCCATCAAGGAAAGTGTTCCCCGTGACGGGACACCAAACAGAAAAGATGATCTAGAGGCAACAACTAAAACCCACCTAGGGCAACACCGAAGCCGGATATAGCCGGATACCGCCGGTCCGCTCCATCTCTGGTGGTCTTGGACCTTGAAGGTGTGGTGGACCATGGCCTCTCACCGACAGGAGGTTTTTTTTTCTAGGTTGTTTTCGGTGTCTTTTTTGGGATGGTAAGACGATGGCTACATTTTGAAGTAGAATAAGGTCCTCCGGCTATATCCGGCTTCGGTGTTGCGTCTAGCAACAAAAATGACAATTCAGTCTATTTTTGTGTTCATAAGTTAGTTGGTGTGGTTTTATGATAGTCTCTTCTAATTTACGGTTACCATCATTAGCGACTTTCCCTTCATCTACTACCACAAACTCTACTACGACAAGTTTTGCCCAGTTTAGGTGATGGAGAGGCAAGGACGGCGGCATGCCTTTGGCTCGCACTAGTGTTTGTAGTAATCGCTAGGTGGTCCAAAAATTTATTTATCATTTTTATTATTTATGAATGTTCATACTCCTATTTATATTAGTTAAATGTTGAATCGGTGGATCGGTGGATTTTTTTGGAAAAATAAGGAGTGCTCGCGTGCGTGCGTTCAGTGTTAAGAGCATCTCCAACAGGCGCTGTAAAATATGGCACTGTATACGCGCGATTTGGCGCGCTGTATACCGCTAGCGCGCGTGTTAGCGAATTTGCCCGCAGCAGAGGCGCTATTTTCCAGCGCGCGTTGCTGTGCGAAAAACGCACCTCTGGCAGAGGCGCTATTTTGCAGCGCGCGCGCGGCACAAAGTGCTAATCCGACCGTTGTTTGAAAATTTAAATCGAACGAACTATGAAAATTTGATCGAAAATACGAATATATTATAAAAGTTCTACGATACAATGCGACATATAGAACTCGAACTACTCGGAGGAGTCCCAATCGAAGTCCGAGGTGCTCGGAGTCGTCTCCTACACCGGCGTCGTCGTCCACTCGAAGGAGGAGGAGGAGGAGAGGACGATGGTCGACGGCCCTGCGCCGTTCTTCTTTTCCTCCTCCTTCCTCGCCGCCTTCGCGGCCCTCGCCGCCTTCCTCGCCGCGGACTCGGCGCGGCGCTTCTCGCGTGAAGCTTTTTTCTTCGCCTTCTCCGCCGCCTTCTCCTCCTCCTTCTTCTCTTTCTTCGCGTAGAAGGCCGCCGTGGCGGCGACGTCCTCGGGGAAGCGGCGCGCCCATTCAACGCGGAGCGCCTCGTCGCGCTCGGCGATGAGCAGGCGCTGCTCCAGCTCCCGCTGGCGGCGCTGCTGCTCCCGCGTGATCATCGGCGGCGGCGGCGCGAGCATCTCCGCCTGCTCCCGCGTGAACACGTCGTGGAAGTTCATCGCGCGGCGGGAGCGGCCCAGCCGCCACGCGACGGCGGCGTCAGAGGCCCGCGCCGCCTCGTGCACCGTGTCGAAGGTGCCGAGGCGGATCCGCTCCTCGCCGGAACGAATCTCCGCGTCGAATCGGCCGCTCGGCCGCGCCCGAACGCCGTAGTAGCCGGAGGGTGGGCGGCGGCGCGGAGGCATCTTCGCGCGGAGGCGGAACGGCCGGAGGCGGAGCGGCGCGGGAGGGAGAGAGACGGGGAGAGAGACGGGCAGAGGCGAAGACGCGTGGAGGCGGAATGGCAGTTGGCCGCTTCGCGTGTGTCGTGTTTATAGCGCGCGCGGCAGCGCACGCGGCAGATTTCCCGCGCAGGATAGCGCGAAAGAGCGCGGGCGGCAAAAAATTTAGCGCGCGCGCCGTTTTCCCGCCTCCGCTGGCGCGCAGGCCTTTTAGCGCGTCTGTTGGAGATGCTCTAAATGTTGAACTGATTGCACTTTATGGCTAACAAGAAGCCTGATGCGCAATGCGGTTTGGGCCACCAGCGTCAACATAGCGGGAGATCGCGTCGTCCATGGGTCGTAGAATAATAACAGTCTACCGCATATGACCAAAGGTGCACGTCTAATGGTCTGGCCATCGTTCCCCAGATCCAAACCCTAGTTTCTCCGCCGCTAGCTACCACCATGCTCTTCCCCATGGCCCCCTCTTCTGCCTCCGGTAAAGGCAAACGTGCCTCAACCACGATGAAGATTGGAAAAAGTGACTCGGTCCGATTAATGGGGGGCTTCCACAAAGTCCATAAAATTTGGAGAAGCGCCAACTTTACCCGCTCGATCGGGGGAAGGGCGGCGGCCGCCGCCGTGCCCATCTCCAAAGCTGCTTCCTTTACCTCCGACAAAGGTGCCTCCGGAAGCTCAGGAAAGTTGCCGGCGCCATCCGCTCAAAGCCTCCAACAAAATGAGATTAGGGAAAGGACCGCCGCCGCCGCTCACGCCGCCGCTGTCACAGTCCCCATTGCTTCCTCCGCCTCCGTTGAAGGAGCGGCGGGAAGCGAAGAAAAGGGGCCGACATCGTCACCCGCTCAGAGCCCCCGACAAGAGGAGATTGGGGAAAAGACGGCCGCCGCCGATGTCATCTCTACCGCTGCCGCCGTCCCTACCCCCATGGCTGCTTCCTCTACCACCGCCGCTAGAAGCGAAGAAAAGGGGCCGACGTCACCCACTGGAGGTGGAAGTCTACGCGCCGCCATAGGGCTGGTTCTCACGGTGGTGGCCGTGGCCGTTACTATCTTACTGCTGGTGCACTTCCACGGACACCCTATGCCCCAAGTGTGGACCTTGTCGCTCAGCATTTGCTCATACGTTTTCTTCTTCCTCCTCCTCATCCGCCATAACCGGTCCTTCTTTGCTGACTTCTACCGGCTCTCCTACGGCCCCATGGCCGCCTTCTACTCCGCCTACGGGATAGGGTCAACTACCACCGCCACCTTCGTCCTCCTCTTCAGCATGGCGTGGGCTTCTGGAAACCTCGGCTACTCTCTCGCCCTGCACCGCCTGCGCGAGGGGACCGAGACGGCTATCCGAACGGTGCCTAGTTCCTCCTACCCTACCAAGAATGGTATCAGAGGATTCAATGCCACTCTTCATAATGTAGCACCCTTTACAGTGCTACTATGGACTTTGCTCATGGTATTGGTCGTCAACGTAGCGCCCATGCCAGACGAGCTGTGCGTCCTTATGGTCCTCTCGTATTTCGGCTGGATCCATGTTGCCCTCTGGATAATCGTCGTAACCCTGGTGTACATGCACCAGTTTCCCCTCAAAGAGCCCGTGAGATGGTTATTGCCTGTTCTTCTCATAGGGATGCCGCTTTCTCCCACAATCTGCTTTGCATCCCTGATGCAGTGATGCTTGCCGTCTTGTGCCATTTGCTATTGATGATGGCCTTGGTTGCCTTCCTCTGGTACAATATTGCCATTTACATACACTTCTTGGCGATTGGAGCACCAAGGTATGCATATCTCAGAGCAAACTACCTTAATATGTTTTATTAACAGTTTGATCTCTATGAAGTATCCATTTTTTTTACTAGCTAGGGTATGTATGTTCTACATATTTATGGTCTACTTGAAGTTTTCTTTAATTAATAGCCTTTTTACCTCTAGGCTATATAGCAGAATCTTCAATATTCTCTTTGGGGACAACAGTTTCATGAGGACAGAGAATACAACAGGGTTTTAAAATTTAAAATTAGTGAATATATACTAAAGGCATTGTAAATAGTTTCCAAAAAAAAAGGCACTGTAAAAATCTAGCCAAAGGGGGAACTAAGGTTTGCCAATTAGCAAAAAGACTATGATCCCACACGTGCATATATATGTAGGTAGATACATACCTGTTTTTCTTCCAACTGCATTATAACATCAATCAATAAATAAAGATAATAGCATTGCCATTTGCTGAATTTGTTGCTTGGTTTAGGACAACAACTCAGGGGAACGAAGACAAGATTGGCCTGATGAAGTCTCACCCTAGATTTCGAACAACTTCAAGTAAATCTGGAGCTACTCTTGGGAATGAAGATACCCTTCACAGTGACATTCTGGAAGGCAAGTTTGGGCCGGTGAAGTCTGATTCTAGACTTGGAGGAACGCAAAGTTAAGCTGCAGCTACTCTATTGTTGTCTAGTTAGACAGAGAAGTTTTTTTTTTTGAGTGTTCACCGGGAGAGGCACAAAGCCTCCACCTGCATATTTCATTTATGTCGAAAGACAGGGGTGAAATCCCCAGGGTTTTACATCAGCAAGGTACAAGGGGGTCGAGGGAGGCAGCGCCCAACGCATCGGGGGCAAGCTCAGGGGGCAGCAGACGATGCTAGAACCGAACAGGGAGTAAGTAGGTGAGCCAGAGGTCCACATCGGCGCGCTGTTCCATGGGCAGACGAGCCCGCCAGAGCACGGCGTCGTCTGTGCAATTCTTCCACACCAGGGAAAGAGAGGGGGCGAGCCCATTGAAAACAACCCCATTGCGATGTTTCCAGAGGTGCTAGAGGTAAAGAAGACGCAGTGTTGTCGCAGAGCCTGCCGGAGCTGAGATGGGGAGGGGGCAGGTTGACGACTCCGACACCCTGTGAGCAGCGTCAACACTGGCGCCCAACATGGACCAAAAATGGCGGGCGAACTCGCACCCAAACATGATGTGGTCGGGGGTCTCCAGAGGGTTGTCGCAGATGGGGCAGTGGCAGCTGTGTTCGTCCAGGATGCCCTTGCGCAGCAGATTGGATCGGCACTGGATCTGTCCCCTGACCAACAGCCAGGCAAAGAAGCCGACACGCGCCGGAGCGGAGTTACACCAGACGAAGGGGTGGTGACTGTCGCGGACGCCTCCGTCGGTGCAGAGCCTGTAGAGTGAGGAGGTGCTCAGGCGCTCACCTCGAGCACAGAGCGGGAGGGAACGAGCGTCGACGCCGTCAGTGAGCACCAAGCCCGACAGAAGGGGAAGGAGCGCCGCCCTCTGGCTGGCAGCCGTCGCTGAGAGACGTGCCACCAGCGTCGAATCAAGGCCAGCGTCCAGGACGTGATGAACTGACGCGGAAGGATACGAGCAGCTGGCATGACAGACTCTAGGATGTCGAGCGACAACCAGTGATCACGCCAGAAGGAAGTCCGTTTGCCATCCCCGATCTTCACGCGACAGATAGCGCGGTACAGGGGTAGCAGACGGAGCAAGGACGCCCAATGCGTGCCCGAGAGCGACGTGGAGCGAGCAGCATCATCAAGAGGCAGCCCGTCGAGGCAGCCCCAGACCCAGCGAGGCCAGGACTCGTCCTGAGCGCAGTGTAGACGGTGAAGCAGCTTGGTGAGGAGGCAGCCGTTTTGAACTGACAAGGAACGGATGCCAAGACCACCTTCCTCCTTGGAGCGGCACACCCATTCCCATGCCACCAGGCATTTTGCACCAGTGACACGGTCCGTGGCAGCCCAGAGGAAAGATCGGCGCAGCCTGTCGAGGGCCGTTATAACTCCGGGCGGGAGCTCCAGCGCTCCCATGGCAAAGGTGGGGAGCGCGTCAAGCACGGCATTGATCAAGACGATGCGCCCTCCCGGCGACAAGAGAAGTGCCCGTCAGCCCGAGAGATATTTATCCACCTTTGCAATGAGCGGCGTGAAGGGCGCGAGCCGCAGTTTCTCGGTGGAGAGGGGCAGGCCAAGGTACGTCTACGGAAAACATTCCACGCGACAATGGAGGACTCCCTGGATCCCGCCTAGCAGCTGCGGATCCACATGCATGGGCACGGGGGTGCTTTTCTGGAGATTGATGCGGAGCCCTGTCGCTGCTCCAAATTGCTCGAGCAGCAGTCGAAGACGGCGAGCCGCGGCGGCGTCCGCGCAGAGAATGATGAGCGTGTCGTCCGCGTACTGGAGGATGGGGCAGGGGGCGCCGTCGATGATGGGGTGCTGAAGCATGTCATCGCGTTGCACCACCCGCTGCAGAACATCGGCGACGAGGAGGAACATATACGGCGACAGCGGGTCCCCCTGCCTGAGCCCGCGCATGAGTTTGATCCATTTGCCGAGGATGCCATTGAGGAGGATGACTGTGAGGGAGGAGGTGAAGAGGTCATCCATCCAATCGCACCAGAGCTCAGGTAAGCCATGAGCCAGCATCACCTTGCGCAGACTCGCCAGTTGACAGAGTCAAACGCCTTGGCGAAGTCGAGCTTGAGGACGACGCAGGGGCGCGGCGGCGGTAGCAGGTTTGCACGAGCTCCGTCACGTAGACAAAATTCTCGGAGATGCTCCGGCCGGCGAGGAAGCCGGTTTGGTCAACGTCGATCAGCTTGCCAATCTGCCGCTGTAGCCGCATGGTGAGGGCCTTGCACAACATCTTGATGTTGCAATTCTGCAGAGAGACAGGCCTGAACGAGCTTGGCGACAAGCACCCCGTCGCCTTTGGCAGCAGCACGACGTGGGATTGGTTGATCCGCTCCAAATCCACAGCGCGGGAGTGGAAGCATTTGAACAGCCGATGCAGGCTACCTCCGATCGTGGCCCATGCCGCACGGTAGAAAGACGGCCCAAGCCCGTCAGGGCCAGCAGCGCTGGAGCAGTCGAGGGAGTGAAGGGCGGCTTCCACTTCATGGGGCGAAAAGGGCCCAATAAGGGCGCTCCCGTCCACGATGCTGCAGTTGACGAAGAGGTCGTCGACATCAAAAGCCCAGGCCGCATCGGAGGAGCGGCCAAGCAGCTCGCCGAAGTAGGAGTGGGGAGCGGCCGCCTTTGCATCGTGGGAGACGACGACCACCCCATCAATCTCCAGCGAGCGGATGGAGTTGCGGCGCATCCGCTGCGATGGACGGGCGCGGAAGAACCGTGTGTTTTCTTCGCCCTAGACGATGGCGCGAAACTTCCCCCGCTGTTTCCAGTGCACATCATGCTCGAGGACCAACCGCTCAAGTGTAGCCCTGCACGACACACGCAAAGCAAGCTCCTCGGCCGAGAGTGGTTGAGTTTCCTCAAAAAGATCAAGCAAATCAATGACAAAGGAGCAATTATTCTGGAATTTTGGGTTAAAGTGGTGGGTGCGTTTCCAGACCTTGGCGGTGTTGCGGAAATACTTGAGGCGAGCAGAGATATCCCTAGCAGCGTCAGCGATGGCCGGCGGATTGTCCCAGGCAGGAAGAGTGGAAGGAAGGAAGAGGGGTTTTTCAGCCACGAATTTTCGAACCGAAAACACGCCGCCCGGGGGATTGTGGTAGAGGCTGTGACAACGAGAGGCACGTGGTCGAAAGTGGGTCGTGGGAGGGAGGAGAGGGAGGAGTTAGGAAGGGCAAGGTTCCAAGCTTGATTGAACAGGGCTCGGTCGAGGCGAGCGAGGACGGGCGTGTCTTGTTTGTTCGACCAGGTGTACAAGCGATCAAGCAGCGGCAACTCAAAGAGCGCCAGCGAGCGGATGGAATCGTTAAAGGCGTTAGCGAGGGTGAGGTCGAAGCTGGGGTTGTTCTTGTCGGTAGGGAAGCGAAGGAGGTTGAAATCCCCAACGATCATCCAAGGAAGATCGGTGAAGAACGGGCCAAGACTCTCCAAATCCTCAAGGAAGATCGGCGAGAGGGAGTGGTCCGCAGGCGCGTAGACATTCATTACGACGAAGGTGACCGCGGAGAGGGTGTACGATAGGACAGCAGAGAGGGAGAAACGGTCTCTGTGGGAAGAGGTAAGGGAGAAAAACTGGGGATCCCAGGCGGTGAGGATCCCGCCAGAGCTTCCAACAGCATCAACCGTGGCATATTCTGAGAGCTGCGGAGGGAGGAAGGAGGCTACACGAATCGATTGATCGTTCGCAATTTAGTTTCTTGGATACCGATGATGTGGGGAACAGAGGTGCAGATCGCGTCGCGGACAACGGGTCATTTTTTGATACAACCAAGCCCTTGCGTGTTCCACGTTTCGATTCTAACATCACGGCATGCGCTAATCATCGAAGTGAGCAGCACCAGAGAGAGTACACAGATTACAGGGAAAGGGAGAAAACGAAGATAAAACACAACACAAGGAACTAGAGGATAGGCCGGCAGAGTCATCGTCCTGATGGCGCCACGCCGGGGGCCATGCCAACTGTGGCCCAGACGGACACAGAGAGGAGGGCATCTACACATCAGGCCCAACGGCTTGAGGAAGCACAGATAGAGGCCGCGATGGCGGCAACAGCGCGCTTGCGGAGGGTTTTTGCATACACCGTCAACGCCGAGTGTTTCTTGACCTGTTTCTGGAGCGTGGCAGTGCAGCCGCCGAGTGCGTCGCGCAGACCACGAAGCTTCACGGCACGAGCCTCAATGGGCTCGTAGAGCTGGGGCTCGTTGAGAGCAAGGCGCGGGATGCGCTTGACCACGAAGGGAGCAGGCTCCGCGCCGGTGATGGGCACAACAACGGTTGGCGTTGGCAGCACCTCCTCCAGCTCCGTGATAACGACGCTGTGGCGCCTAGTGGCCGACAGGGGCGGGCCAGACCCCAGCGAGTCGGGACCACCGGCAGACCCCACGCCACTGCACCAAGAGATGGTGAGCGACGAGAGGGAGGAAGAGGAAGGCGAGGAACCCACGCGCGTCGGGGACGATGCCACGCTGTCGAGGAGCGCGAGCAGAGCGTCATGCGCCAGGCCGGCCGCGCAGACCGTCAACATCGTCGAGGTTGGTCGTGTCCGGCGCGGGAGGGAGGCGCGGAGGAGCCAGGGGTAGGCGGCCCGTGCGAGAACGGACGTACAGTGGCGGGGGAGGGCTGAAGAAGTGCACGTACTCGCTGTCAGTGTTGTAGGAGTCGACGGCGCGCCAAACCCTGACTTTGCAGATAGTGATGAGCCGCGAGCCCCACGACATCATGGTGAGGAGAACTTCGCGCTGCACGTGCTGCGCATCCTCCAGGAGCACAACGACGCGCACAGTGGCGTAGTCAGTGCCACAGAGGCAAGCCCCATCCACCTTAAGGACAGTGCCAAAGCTGCTGAGGGCGACAGAGACGTTGAGCTGGCTCAAGTGCTCCACTGGCACCCTTCGAACCAGGACGAGGGTGACCCACTGCATGTCGCAGGGAACGCGGTCAGCTTCCTCCTCGCGCACAAGGCGAATGGTAGCTCCGTCGAGGTGGAAAGGTTGGTGAAGCACTGCCAGCCCACGATCTTCCTCCGACAGGAACTTGGCGTACATGTCGCCGAGGGAGGACGGAACCAGCGAGACATGCAGCCCCGGGAGCTCAGAGAAGATGGCTTCGGAAATGGCGGCGCCAGGGGAGGTGAGAGGCAGCAACGATTCGACGTACGCCACCGCCATGCAGCGGGCCGCGAACACGTCGCCAGGGGCATGAAAACCTCATCCGGAGGCCCATCGGAATCCTCGTCGGACTCCACCTCCTCTTCATCGTCAGGCAGGGGCCCAACGGACTCCGCGCGGGGAGGCAGCGGCGGCTCGACAACAGAGATGAGGCACTCCTCCTCAGGGATGGGCGGCGGCTGGATTTTCCAACCTCGAACAGAGGTCCCATGCGGTGAGGAGGCGACAGGGAGCGAGCACGCCTAGCGGAAGGGGACGGGGACAACGGCGAGGAAATGGCAGAGGGGTAGGGCATGGCGCAACGAGGTGGCTCAGTCACAACGGTGGAGGGGCGCGGCGTGCGGATGGTGGAGACGAACGTGGGCTGGGGAAGCGGCATGGTGCACTCCCGGTGCCGGTGGCCAGAGCGGCCACAAGCACGACAACGAATGGGGTCGCGGCACTCTCTGACAAGGTGCAGGGTGGAGAGGAAACGGAAACAACCATCCAAGGTCAGGAGTTTGAAAGGGGCTGCAGGGGTTTTTGGGCATGGCGTCGGTGGCGAGTTGGCGACGTCCAAAAAGGAGCGCGGGCTCGGAGTCGCAGCAGGAGCATTGAAGCTCCCAACGCGGTTGGCAGCCGGAGATTGTGGAGCATCATAACGGCGGGCGTTGGGCTTGAGGGAGGGAGGCATGGGCTCGCCAGCGTAGGGAGGTAGGGGCACGGCGGCGGACGCGGCATCCTTAAACGGGGGCAGGACAGGCAATGCAATGGTGGTCGAGGCTCGTAAAGTTTCCCGGATAGAGGAGTGAGGAAGCGGAATTAAACCCGCACCACCAAACCCTACCGAGGAGGCGGGAAAGCGAGACCAAGCAGGCTTACGGCGACGCGCACGACGCTTACGTGGCGGCAAGGGAGGTGGGGCCAAGGTGGCAGCGGCAGCAGCGTCCAAGGCGGCTGCCAGGGAGGCATGGAACCCTAGCTGGAAGCGCGCACAGTGCTTAGGGCCGGAACACAGGAGGAAGCGCGCCACCGCCGGCGACGCAACAATGGCGTGGAAAACGCCATCGGAGACGCACGTGGCAGTGAGGTGAACGCCATAACCGCAGAGGAAGAAGGAGAGGATGCTCTCCATTGAGGCAGGGCAGAAGCACGGAGAGGAGAAGGGGGTGGTGACCTAGATCTCGCCGGAGATCAGCGGGAGCTGTGGTGAGAAGGAGACCAGAGAGGAGAAATGGGCTAGGACATAGTTCTGAAAGACCTGACCTGGACCAATCCTGCCTGCGATGGGGACGCGGCTGGGAACCGGGCCACCGCCATCCCTCAAAGGGGAGCTTTCCGGGTCGTCGCCGCCAAAGGACGGAGCAGCGGGGTTTGCGGAGGGTGGTGGAGGCTGATGGAGAGGTGGTGGTTGGCTGTGGCCGGCGGCCGCCGCGGCGGTGACCGACGGGGCTCCTGCGTCGCCTATCGCGTCGCCAGAGCACATGGCTCTAACTTCTTATTGGTAGTATGAAATGTGACCCAAACAATTGGAGTCTAAATAGTATGTATTATTTTACCGTGAACTAAACAATTGGAGTCTAAATAGTGCAATCAATTACACACAAAAATATGACTTGGCAGAATGGAGTGAAGGCCTCTATGGCGACTTGCGCCGCTCTAAGGGCATCTCCAACCGGGCGACCCAAACGGACCCGCTGGGCCGTCCGTTTTGGGCCGTTTGGGTGGCCAAGCGGACACGCGGACAGAGCCCCGCGTCCGCGCGTCCATTTGGGTCGCGCGGTGCGCCCAACGCTGCAGAAATGGGTCGCGCCGCCGTATTGTATGTTTTTGCTTGTAAATTGACTATAGACGTCAAATAAATTATAGAAAATGGTTCAAATGCTCAAAATTTATTACACAGCACATTGTCCACGTAATAAATGATAAAGTATTATTCAAATAAAATGCAAAAACGTTACAAATGCTTTAGGCTTCGGGATTTCCATCATCATTGTTGTTTGCAGCATTGTTGCCTACATGCTGCCACATGTGCTCGATCAAATCTGCCTACAGCTGGTTGTGTACAGCTAGATCTCGAATTTCATGGTGTGCATGAAGAATGTCCTGGAATGATGCCGGATCACCTTCAGGAGTAACCAACTCTCCCTGGCCCTCCCACTCATTATCAAAGAGTGAATCATCCCGCTCCACCTCAACAATCATGTTATGCATGATTACACAAGCGGTCATCACCTCCCACAGAGTTTGCACATCCCAGGCTCTGGCAGGGTGTCTGACGATAGCCCAACGAGCTTGGAGGATGCCAAATGCCCGCTCGACATCTTTCCGGGCTGCCTCTTGCTCTTTGGCAAACCTTGCCTCCTGCTCTGAGTTGGGTTTTCGGATTGTCTTCACGAGTGTAGCCCAAGGTGGATAGATACCATCAGCAAGGTAGTACCCCTTGGTGTAGTGGTGGCCATTGATCTCAAAATCCACATCAGGGGACTGACCGTACGCTAGCCTATCAAACACCAGAGAGCGCTGCAGCACATTGATGTCATTGTGCGAGCCAGCCATTCCGAAGAATGAGTGCCAAATCCATGTATCCTGTGAAGCAACAGCTTCAAGAATGACTGTGCACCCCTCAGAATGACCGCTGTATGCCCCCTGCCAACCAAAGGGGCAGTTCTTCCACTCCTAGTGCATGCAGTCTATGCTGCCAAGCATCCCAGGAAACCCCCTGGAAGCGTTGATTGACAACAGACGAGCTGTGTCCTCTACAGTAGGTTGCTGGAGGTACTGTTCTCCGAACGAACCGATCACTGCTCTGCAGAACCTGTACATCGCTTCCAAGCCGGTAGACTCACTCATGCGCGTGTACTCATCTACGAAATCACCGGCAATGCCATATGCGAGCATCCTAATCGCTGCCGTGCATTTCTGGTACGAAGAGAGGCCTACCTTGCCAATTGCATCCACTTTCGCGCAGAAGTAGTCGTCGTAGAGCTTGACGCCAGCCATTATCCGGCGGAACAACGGCCTGGACATCCGAAAACACCGGCGAAACTTGGCCGGCATGAACAATGCCTTGGGTTGGAAGTTGTCGGTGAAGAGCTGGTCGTGGCCGCGTTCTCTTTTGCGGTCCAAGGCGGCCACGCGCCCCGGCAAGGACCCCCGGTGCACGGGTATCTGCGAGACAATGTGCTCGTGGATGATCAGCGCAGCATCCGTGAAAAATTCATCGTCGGAGTCCTCGCCGGACAACGTGTCGATGAGGTTCTTGAAGTAGTCGTCGTCGCTGTCCACCATGATCTACACATGAAAAGGGACAAATTTTAGATCGTCCATTTCATCGAACACCTCGCAGGGGGAGGCCATCCAATGCGTCCGTAGGGACCGGCCGACTTGCGTTCTGGAAACACGGTGCACGAGAGCTCACCTCCGGCGGCAACGGCGCAGCTGCTAACGGCGGGAGGTCTCGCGACGGTGAGAGGACAACAGCGTCGGCTTCGGCGACGGCGTCCTCCAACTCTGCTACGAAGCGGCGAAAGCAGCGCGGGGCCGTGATACGTCCAAAATGTATCTACTTTCCCGAACACTTTTGCTATTGTTTTGCCTCTAATTTGTGTATTTTGGATACAACTAACACGGACTAACGCTGTTTTCAGCTGAATTACCCTAGTGTCTCGTTTTTGTGCAGAAACTCAACTTTCAAGAAAATCCCCAGGATTAATTCCAATGGGCCTATTTTCACATAACATTGACGGAGCCAGAAGACCAGAAGGAGTGGGGCCACGAGGCAGCCACCCCACCAGGAGGCGCGGCAGGCCCCTGGGCCCCCCTCTGGACTACTTAAAGGCTTCGACCTAAAAACGCACGGGGGTTAGACGAAATCGCCAGAAGACATCCAGAACACCGCCGCCATCGCGAAACTCCGTCTCGGGACCAGAAACTCCGTTCTGGCACTCCGCCAGGACGGGGAATTGGAGGAGATCATCGCCATCATCACCACTGACGCCTCTCCATCGATCAGCCATGTTTCCCCCATACATGTGTGAGTAATTCCCCCGTTGTAGGCTGAAGGGGATGGTAGGGATTGGATGAGATTGGTCATGTAATAGCATAAGATTGTTAGGGCATAGTGCCTAGTGTCCGTAATTGGTACTTTTATGATATTGTTGCAACTTGTTATGCTTGATGCTTGTCACTAGGGCCCGAGTGCCATGATTTCAGATCTGAACATGTTATCAATTCATGATGATATCCATTGCTTTATGATCTTACCTGCAAGTTGTATACACGTATTGTTGTCCGGAACCCGAGGCCCCAAAGTGACAGAAATTGGGACAACCGAAGGGGAAGGCGGTGATATGAGGATCACATGTGTTCACGGAGTGTTAATGCTTTGCTCCGGTGCTCTATTAAAAGGAGTACCTTAATTTCCAGTAGATTCCCTAGAGGCTCGGCTGCCACCGGCTGGTAGGACAAAAGATGTTGTGCAAGTTTATCATTGCGAGCACGTACGACTAAATATGGAACACATGCCTATGGATTGATTAGTACTTGGATACTGTTTTATTACTATCTGCAAATGCCCTACCTTGATTGTTACATGAGTTTCTCTCATCCATGCAACGCCTGTTCATCCATCCCTGTGCCTACAGTATTTTAATACTGTTGTTTACTATAATCACTACTACTGTCTTTGTTACATTGCTGCTGATATTTCACTACTACTACTGCTATAAAACTGTTACTACTGATAAACTCTTGCGAGCAAGTCTGTTTCCAGGTGCAGCTGAATTGACAACTCCGCTGTTAAGGCTTACAAATATTCTTTGGCTCCCCTTGTGTCGAATCAATAAATTGGGTTTTACTTCACTCGAAGACTGTTGCGATCCCCTATACTTGTGGGTCATCAAGACTATTTTCTGGCGCCGTTGCCGGGGAGCATAGCTTTATTTGCAAGTTCACTTGGATTGATATTGTTCGCTGCAAATTCTCCATCATGGGTAAACCTCGCGATACTAAAGTCGCCATATTACCATCCACTACAAGAAAAGGTACAACTCTGAGTACCTCTGCTGCTCTTGATTCACCATCTGTGATAAGTCAACTTGTTTCACCACCACAAGCTTCACATGCTGGTACTTCTACTGAATCTTAAAATTCTCATAATTTTGATGATGCTTCTGCTGTGCTTGATGATAGTGGTTCGTTAGGATCTTTTCTACATGCTACAATTGCTAGGTCTAGACAAATTGAAAATACTGAAACTCCTAATGAAACTGCTGTTACACATGTTAATTCACCTGAGTCTTTTGAATACTCTAGTGATGATCTTGATGAAGATTATGTGAAACTTGATGATTATTTTATTGATAAATGCAATGCTACTACTGATGCAACTAAAATTAAAAAGCTTCTCGCACAACATACTGTTAGATATAAACTGTCTCCTGATCCTAAATTTGCCACATCTTCTATAAACATTAAGGATAAGGATTATGATTTTTCTCTTGATTTTTCTCATATATCTATTGTTGAGAAAACACCTTTTTGTGGTACTGAAAAAGAAAGTGCTGTAGAACACATGAATGAACTTTCAACTTTGAGTAGCTTGTTTTCTGATGATATCAAGAAGCGTACTTATTTTGTTGCTAAAAATTTTCCTTTCTCATTAAAGGATAATGCTAAAACTTGGTATAATAGTTTGCCTCCTGATTCTATTGATAGCCCAAGTGGTTTGCTTGATGTTTTCTTTTGGAAATACTTTCCTGCTAGTGCTCAACATGTTGCTTTGCAGAAAATTTATAGTTTTGACCAGGAAGATGGAGAGAAATTGCCTGAAGCTTGGGCAAGATTTTGCTCTCTTATCAGAGCCCGACCTGGACATGATCTGGAGAAGCATGATTTACTTGATATATTTTATAGTGGACTAACCATTGAGTCTAGGGCATACCTGGATAGTTGTGCTGGTTGTGTTTTCAGGAAAAGAACTCTGGACGAAGCTGGAGAATTATAGGCTAGAATAGGCCGGAACCACGATGATTGGACTACACCTGAACCAACCCCGACGCCAATATTAAAGAAGAGGGGTTTGATTAAATTAAATGATGAAGATATGAGGGAAGCCAAGAAATCTCTTAAGGAGAAAGGTATTAAATCTGAAGATGTGAAGAATTTACCTCCCATAGAAGATTTATGTAAGATAACTCCCCTTTCATCCATGATTGAGGTACACTCTCTTCAACGCTTTACTAGGGAAGATATTCCGTATTCAAAACCTCCTGCACAATGCTTAGATGAGTTTGATAATTATATTGTTAAGCAAGAAAATTTTAATATGAGAGTAGAGAATCATTTAATGGAAAATTCTCAAGCTATTAGTAAATTGCATGATATTGTGGAGAGAACCTCCAATGATGTTAAGATGCTTGTTAAACATTTTCATATGGTTCAAACTCAAATTGATCAACTCACTAAAGTGCAAAATGACTTGTTAACAAATAGTTCTAAAGAAAAACATGCTTATGAAGTAACAACTAGAGGTGGTGTTTCTACTCAGGATCCTCTATATCCCGAGGGGCATCCCAAAAGAGTTGAACAAGATTCTCAACGAACTGAACCCAGTGCTCCTTCTAAGAAAAAGAAGAAGAAACATAAAACTGTTGTAGAATCCTCTGAACCTGTTAATGATCCTAATAGTATTTCTATTTCTGATGCTGAAACTGAAAGTGGTAATGAACATGATAAAGATAATGATATGAATGATGCTTCTGATAAAGAAGAAGTTGAAGATGAACCTGAAAAGCATGCTAAAAATAAAAAGTATACTAAAGAAGATTTTATTGCTAAGAAACATGGTAATGAAAGGGAACCTTGGGTTCAAAAGCAAATGTCTTTTCCTGCTAAGAAACTAAAATCAAAGGAAGAAGAACACTATAATAAATTTTGTGATTGGATGAAACCTTTGTTCCTGCAAATCCCTTTGACTGATGCTATTAAATTGCCTCCTTATTCAAAGTATATGAAAGATATTGTCTCTAACAAAAGGAAAATTCCTGATGAGGAAATTTCCACTATGCTTGCTAATTACTCTTTCAATGGCAAAGTTCCAAAGAAGCTGGGCGACCCAGGTATACCGACTATTCCTTGTTCCATCAAGAATAATTATGTTAGAACTGCTCTATGTGATTTGGGAGCAGGTGTTAGTGTTATGCCTTTTTCTCTTTATAAGAGACTTTATTTAGATAAGTTGATACCAACTGATATATCTTTGCAAATGGCTGATAAATCTACTGCTATTCCTGTTGGTATATGTGAGGATGTTCCTGTTCGAGTTACTAATAATTGCTTAATATTAACTGATTTTGTTGTGTTGGAAATGCCTGAAGATGATAACATGTCTATTATTCTTGGGAGACCTTTTCTTAACACTGCAGGGGCTGTTATTGATTGCAATAAAGGAAAAGTTACTTTCAATGTTGATGACAAGGAGCATACTGTTTATTTTCCCAAGAGGATTGATAAAGTATGTGGAGTTAATACAATTTCTAATGTGAGAACTATCAAAGTGGGAGTTATTGATTGTCCTATATATGAGCCTAAAGAAGGATATCAAAATATTATGATTGGATCCATATCAATACAATACAAGGTAACATGATTGATTTGAGGTTTATTTCTTCTTATGTTATGTAAAATTTATTTGGTGGCAAGACTTGATCAACCTTGTTAACAAATACATTTTATATGCATAGAGGAACTAAACAACATTTCTTTCTTCCTCCACTTGTTTTACTTGCTGTAGCACTACTTGATTTGCAAGATGCTTAGTTGTTTAGAGGTTTGAAAATCTTTTTCTGCCCAGTAATAATAATTTTAACACCCAGAAATGTGAATTTTTCAAAGTTTTCAAAAATTTACAAAAATTATACCGTTGGTCTTATTTTTCGAAGAGTTACCTGGGAGCACCTGGGGCTGACCAGTGGGGCACCCCAGGGCTGACCCCCATGTGCCGGCGCGGCCAAGGAGGGGGGCGCACCACCCTGTGGTGTGGGCCCCTCCTTGCCCCACTAACTCATCTCTTCCTCCCATTCTACTCTCTCTCCCGAAAAAACTCGTACCAACTTTCTCTCACTCGCGTTTTTGCTCAAGAGCTCAGGATTTCTCGATCTCTTTGCTCAGCCCAGATTTCTGCCAGAAGACATCCAGAACACCGCCGCCATCGTGAAACTCCGTCTCGGGACCAGAAACTCCGTTTTGGCACTCCGCCGGGACGGGGAATTGGAGGAGATCATCGCTATCATCACCAGCGACGCCTCTCCATCGACCAGCCATGTTTCCCCCATCCATGTGTGAGTAATTCCCCCGCTGTAGGCTGAAGGGGATGGTAGGGATTGGATGAGATTGGTCATGTAATAGCATAAGATTGTTAGGGCATAGTGCCTAGTGTCTGTAATTGGTACTTTTATGATATTGTTCCAACTTGTTATGCTTAATGCTTGTCACTAGGGCCCGAGTGCCATGATTTCAGATCTGAACATGTTATCAATTCATGATGATATTCATTGCTTTATGATCTTACGTGCAAGTTGTATACACGTATTGTTGTCCGGAACCCGATGCCCCAAAGTGACAGAAATTGGGACAACCGAAGGGGAAGGCGGTGATATGAGGATCACATGTGTTCACGGAGTGTTAATGCTTTGCTCCGGTGCTCTATTAAAAGGAGTACCTTAATTTCCAGTAGATTCCCTAGAGGCCCGGCTGCCACCGGCTGGTAGGACAAAAGATGTTGTGCAAGTTTCTCATTGCGAGCACGTACGACTAAATATGGAACACATTCCTATGGATTGATTAGTACTTGGATACTGTTTTATTACTATCTGCAAATGCCCTACCTTGATTGTTACATGAGTTTCTCTCATCCATGCAACGCCCGTTCATCCATCCCTGTGCCTACAGTATTTTAATCCTCTGTTTACTATATTCACTACTGCTGTCTTTGTTACATTGCTGCTGATATTTCACTACTACTACTGCTATAAAACTGTTACTACTGATAAACTCTTGCGAGCAAGTCTGTTTCCAGGTGCAGCTGAATTGACAACTCTGTTGTTAAGGCTTACAAATATTCTTTGGCTCCCCTTGTGTCGAATCAATAAATTGGGTTTTACTTCCCTCGAAGACTGTTGCGATCCCCTATACTTGTGGGTCATCAGGCCGCGACCTATGCTTCCACTCTGCTTGCCGGCGTCTCGAGGACGGTGGCCGGCGTCGACGCCGCTCACAAATCGCCGGTCCTTGGCTGGCGGCGGAGCGGCGGGAGATGTGTGCGAGGGGTTTGTGTTTTGGGAGACAGACAGGCGGGTCAAGGGCGGACAAGGGGAGGACGCGAGCGACCAGCATTCGGCGTCCGCGGTCACGCAAACTCGTCCCAGATTTGGGCCGGGTTTGGGTCGTCCCGGACGCCGCGGCCATCCGTTTTAGGGATGGGTACGCGCGCTGGGCCGCGTTTTTGTCCGGCTCGACCCATCCGGACGCGCGGGCGCGTGATACGTCTCCAACGTATCTATAATTTCTGATGTTCCGTGCTTGTTTTATGACAATACCTACATGTTTTGCTCACACTTTATAATGATTTCATGCATTTTCCGGAACTAACCTATTGACAAGATGCCGAAGTGCCAGTTCCTGTTTTCTGTTGTTTTTGGTTCCAGAAAGGCTGCTCGGGCAATATTCTCGGAATTTGACGAAACGAAGACCAAACATCATAATTCACCGAGATGGACCAGGACACCGAAGGAGAGTCGGAGGGGAGGCCTGGGGCCCCCAGACCCTAGGCCGGCGCGGCCTGGAGGGGGGCGCGCCGCCCTATGGGGTGGGCCCCCCCAGGCGCCTCCTTGCGCCGCCTCTTCGCCTGTAAGACCCCTCGCGACCTAAAACCTCGATACGAATTGACGAACCTCCAGAAAGACTCCAGGGGCGCCGCCGCCATCGCAAAACTCCAATTCGGGGGACATAATCTCTGTTCCAGCACCCTGCCGGGACGGGGAAGTGCCCCCGGAAGCCATCTCCATCGACGCCACCGCCTCCATCATGCTCCGTGAGTAGTTCCCCCATGGACTACGGGTTCTAGCAGTAGCTAGTTGGTACTCTCTATCCCATGTATTTCAATACAATGATCTCATGAGCTACCTTACATGATTGGGATTCATCTGATGTAATCGGTGTTGTGTTTGTTGGGATCCGATGGATTGTTACATTATGATTAGTCTATCTATAAAGTTTGTGAAGTTATTGTTGTTGCAATCTTGTTGTGTTTAATGCTTGTCACTAGTGCACGAGTGGCATGATCTTAGATTTAAGCTCTATACTTATTGCTTAGATTGTATCTACAAGTTGTTTGCACATATTGCTGTCCGGAACCCGAGGCCCCAAAGTGACAGAAATTGGGACAACCGGAGGGGAAGGCCGTGATATGAGGATCACATGTTTTCACCAAGTGTTAATGCTTTGCTCCGGTGCTCTATTAAAAGGAGTACCTTAATTGCCAGTAGATTCCCTTGAGGCCCGGCTGCCACCGGCTGGTAGGACAAAAGATGTTATGCAAGTTTCTCATTGCGAGCACGTATGACTATATATGGAAAACGTGCCTACATGATTAATAATCTTGATGTTCTGTCTTAATGGTATTTCAATCCTATCAATTGCCCAACTGTAATTTGTTCACCCAACACTTGTCACTTGTTATTGGAGAGTTACCACTAGTGTAGATCGCTGGGAACCCCGGTCCATCTCTCATCATCATATACTCGTTCTATATGACATTGGAAGTAGTATCAACTATTTTCTGGTGCCATTGCTCTGTGTTACTGTTACTATTGCTCTCATATTACTGCTGCTTTCACATCACCCCTGTTACTAGTGCTTTTCAGTCTTTGCTGAATTGACAACTCAGTTGTTAAGGCTTATAAGTATTCTTTACCTCCCCTTGTGTCGAATCAATAAATTTGGGTTTTACTTCCCTCGAAGACTGTTGCGATCCCCTATACTTGTGGGTTATCAAGACTATTTTCTGGCGCCGTTGACGGGGAGGCATAGATCTACTCATAAGTTCACCTGGGGAGTACACTCTATCTCTCTCTGTTTTTATTTTATTTTATTTTGTTTTGCTTAGTTTACTTTTGTCTAGTTTATTTGTGCTTAGTTTATTTCTGTCTAGTATTATTTTGCTTAGTTTACTTTTGTCTAGTTTCTTTTTGTCTTGTTTTACTTTTCTCATATACCCAAAAATCCATAAAAATTTGAAAAACCTAAAAATTAAAAACTGTTGTTATGGGAGAACCCACAACCTATTTGGAGCTTATAGAATTATATAATAATTATAGAGAATCAAGAACGGGTAAAGTTATGAGTGTTGTGATAGAAAAATTGAATACAACTGCTAAAATCTTGCTTAAACGCCATGATATAAACTGTTGCTCTCAAAAGGATACTAAACATCTGAAATTCCAATGTGGCTTTAGTGAAGAAGTTTTAATTAAGAACTACAATTGGAATAACTATATTCATTTTGGGTTCGAAGAGGTAGAACAATTTGTCTTATTTATGGGAGCTTCTGAGATCGAATCCTTCATGGCTAAAAATTATGAAACTTGTGCTGTTTGTAAGGACCTTAAAGATTATGTCTCTTCTATCCTTAATTTTTGCATAGAAAGTTACAGTGATAATCCGTATATCATTGATTATAAAGAGAGACTCATTAATGCGCAAGAATGCACTCACAATTTGCAGGAACATGTGAAAAAAGAAATTGATGAACCTGAAAGCTCATTGGATGAAAAAGAGGAGGAAATTGATGAACCTGAAAGCTCATTGGATGAAAAAGAAGAGGAGAGTGATGAACAAAAGGAGAAAGAATGGATTGGCTACCCATGCCAACCTTCTAATGAGAGTAACTCTTTATCTCTTACACTATTTGATTGTCCTCCATGCTTACCGAAGAAGGATGAATGTTATGTTCCTATGGATTCTCTTGAAATAGTACCTACGAGTAAAACTTGTGAGAATAATTATGCTACTGTTATCTATGATAATCCATGCTACTTTGATAAATCTTATGATAATGCTTTGTTTGTGCCTGATATCGAAATGCATGGTACTAAAGAGTTTTGCGTTGCAAATGTTTATGATAAAGCTCTAGATGATGGTCCTATGTTACTTGGTAATATTAATTGTACTACTAATGAAAATGGGATTGGAGAAGTCTTGAATTTATGTAGGAGTCCCATATCTCTTGAGATTGATCAATCATCTTGTTATATTATTGATAAAAGTGGGTTTGAAAGTTTTAATCCCATTATTTTTGAGCTTGATGAAAATTATGTGTTTATGGATCATGAAAAGCATGCTTTATGTGATAGTTATATTGTTGAGTTTATTCATGAAGCTACTGAAAATTATCATGAGAGAAGAAAATATGGTTGTAGAAATTTGCATGGTACTAAAACACCTCTCTATATGCTGAAACTTTTGAAGTTACTCTTGTTTTATCTTCCTATGCTTGTCACTTTGTTCTTCATGAATTTATTTTTGTACAAGATTCATATGCATAGGAAGTGGGTTAGACTTAAATGTGTTTTGAATTTTCTTCTTGATGCTCCCTTTTGCTTCATTTTCTATTTTCCATGTGAGCATCATTAAAATTGCTGAGCCCATCTTAACGGCTATAAAGAAAGAACTTCTTGGGAGATAACCCATGTCTTTATTTTTCTACTGTTTTGTTGTGTCTTGGAAGTTGTTACTACTGTAGCAACCTCGCCTTATCTTTATTTTATTGCAATGTTGTGCCAAGTAAAGTCTCCAATAGAAGGTTGATACTAGATTTGGATTTCTGCGCAGAAACAGATTTCTATCTGTCACGAATTTGAGCAGGGCTCTCTGTACGAAACTCAGAAAAATCTGCCAATTTTTGTGCATGTTCCTCAGATATGTACGCATCTTTCATTAGTTTTGAGTTTTCTGATTTGAGCAATGGAAGTACCTCTTAAAAATTCGTCTTTACTGGCTGTTCTGTTTTGGCAGATTATGTCTCTGTTTTTTGCATTGTCTCTTGTGGACTTTAAGCAAGGCTTTCTAGACGAGGAGAGCTGTAGCCAATGTTTTATTGAGTTCTTGCAATGTGTCACTACAGGACTAAGGTGAATTAAAGTTTTTTGAGTACTAACCCTCTAATGAAGTTTATGAGAAGTTTGGTGTGAAGGAAGTTTTCAAGGGTCAAGAGAGGAGAATGATATATGATCAAGAAGAGTGAAAAGTCTAAGCTTGGGGATGCCCCCGTGGTTCATCCCTGCATATTTCAAGAAGACTCAAGCGTCTAAGCTTGGGGATGCCCAAGGCATCCCCTTCTTCATCAACAACTTATCAGGTCACTTTTATTGAAACTATACTTTTATTCGGTCACATCTTATGTGCTTTACTTGGAGCGTCTGTGTGCTTTTATTTTTGTTTTTGTTTGAACAAGATCGGATCCTAGCAATCCTTGTGTGGGAGAGAGACACGCTCCGCTTTTTCATATGAACACTGGTGTTCTTCATTTTACTTTTAATGTTCATGACAAAAGTTGGAAGCTATTGCACTTATTGTTATTTGGTTGGAAACAAAAAAAATGCGTCATATTGTCTTGGATAATTTGATACTTGGCAATTGTTTTGAGCTCTCAAGTAGATCAAGTTTAAGCTCTTGCATCATGTAGTTTAAACTTATTAGTGGAGAACTACCGTAGAGCTTGTTGAAATTGGTTTGCATGATTGGTCTCTCTAAGGTCTAGATATTTTCTGGTAAAAGTGTTTGAGCAACAAGGAAGACAGTGTAGAGTCTTATAATGCTTGCAATATGTTCTTATGTAAGTTTTGCTGTACCGGTTCATACTTGTGTTTGCTTCAAATAACCTTGTAAGCCAAAGCCTTGTACTGAGAGGGAATGCTTCTCGTGCATCCAAAACCTTGAGCCAAAACCTATGCCATGTGTGTCCACCATAACTACCTACTATGTGGTATTTTCTGCCATTCCAAGTAAATACTTCATGTGCTACCTTTAAACAATTCAAAAGTTATTATCTCTTATTTGTGTCAATTTTTTATAGCTCATGAGGAAGTATGTGGTGTTTTATCTTTCAATTTTGTTGGGCAGATTCTCACCAATGGACTAGTGGCTTCATCCACTTATCCAATAATTTTGCAAAAAGAGCTGGCAACGGGGTTCCCAGCCCCAATTAATCAACTTTCATTAATAATTCTCTTCACATGTTTTGCCCTGATTCATCAGTAAGCAACTTAATTTTGCAAATAGACACTCTTTCATGGTATGTGAATGTTGGAAGGCACCCGAGGATTCGGTTAGCCATGGCTTATGAAAGCAAATGGTTGGGAGGAGTGTCATCCATAAATAAAACTAAAGTACATGTGTAAACAAAAGAGAAGAGGGATGATCTACCTTGCTGGTAGAGATAACGTCCTTCTGATAGGATTCCTAGCATAGAAAACAAAAAAAAATTCCTACCGCGAGAACGCAATCCAAGCCAAGATGCAATCTAGAAGATGGTAGCAACGAGGGGATGAACGAGACTAACCCTTGAAGATTTCCAAAGCCTACGAGATTAGATCTCGTTGCTGCGGTAGACGATCACTTGCCGCTTTCAAAAGCGCGTAGAAGATCTTGACGGTGCCACAATCGGGCAGCACCTCCGTACTCGGTCACACGTTCGGTGTTGATGATGACGTCCTTCTCCCCGTTCCAGCGGGCAGCGGAAGTAGTAGATCCTCCTTGGAATCCCGGCAGCACGACGGCGTGGTGGCGGTGATGGTGGAGAACTCCGGTAGGGCTTCGCCTAAGCGTATGCGGGAGTTGTATGTGGAGGAGAGGTAGCTAGGGTTTGGGAGAGGGGGCTTGGGCGCCGGCCCTCAAAGGGGTGCGGCCAAGGTGGTGGCAAGAGTGGCCGGCCAGCCCCTCCCCTCCTCTCTTTATATAGGTGGAAAACCCCAAAGATTAGGTCAAAAGTCTCCGAATAAGACCCCAACATAAAATCTTCCATATGGCCAAACCTAGGGGGAGTGGGACTCCCCCTTTTCCTTTGGTGGGGTGGCCGGCCACCATGGGGACGAGTCCACTTGGGACTCCTCCTTCCTTAGGCTGGCCGGCCAAGGTGGGTGGAGTCCCTCTCCTTCCATGCTGATTTCTTCCGGACTCTTCTACAACCTTCTAGAACCTTCTAGAAAAATACTGGATCATTTTCAAACCTAGAAAATGACTTCCTATATATGAATCTTATTCTCCGGACCATTTCGGACCTCCTCGTGATGTCCTGGATCCCATCCGAGACTCCGAACAAAACTTCGAACTCCATTCCATATTTCCATATCTACTTAAACGACATCAAACCTTAAGTGTGTCACCCTACGGTTCGCGAACTATGTAGACATGGTTGAGACTTCTCTCCGACCAATAACCAATAGCGGGATCTGGAGATCCATAATGGCTCCCACATATTCAACGATGACTTTAGTGATCGACTGAACCATTTACATACGATACCGATTCCCTTTGTCACACGATATTTTACTTGTCCGAGGTTTGATCATCGGTATCTCTATACCTCGTTCAACCTCGTATCATGACAAGTACTCTTTACTCGTACCGTGGTATGTGGTCTCTTATAAACCATTCATATGCTTGCAAGCTATTAGACGACATTCCACCGAGAGGGCCCAGAGTATATCTATCCGTCATCAGGATGGACAAATCCCACTGTTGATCCATATGCCTCAACTCATACTTTCCGGATACTTAATCCCACCTTTATAACCACCCATTTACGCAGTGGCGTTTGATGTAATCAAAGTACCTTTCCGGTATAAGTGATTTACATGATCTCATGGTCGAAAGGACTAGGTAACTACGTATCGAAAGCTTATAGCAAATAACTTAATGACGTGATCTTATGCTACGCTTAATTGGGTGTGTCCATTACATCATTCATATAATGACATAACCTTGTTATTAATAACATCCAATGTTCATGATCACGAAACCATGATCATCTATTGATCAACAAGCTAGTTATACAAGAGGCTTACTAGGGACTCCTTGTTGTTCACATAACACACATGTATCAATGTTTCGGTTAATACAATTATAGCATGGTATGTAAACTTTATCATGAACACAAAGATATATTATAATAACCATTTTATTATTGCCTCTTGGGCATATCTCCAACAGTCTCCCACTTGCACTAGAGTCAATAATCTAGTTTACATATGTAAAGATATAACACCTTGGCCTTCCGGTGCTTTGTCATGTTTTGCTCACGGGAGAAGTTTTAGTCAACGGATCTGACATGCTCAGAAACGTATGTATTTTGCAATTCATTTGCGTCTCAACGCATCACTCATTTTCTAAATGAGTCGGCATTAAATATGTTTGGTCTTTCGGTGGAACCTTAATTCCGCGGTCTAAAATATGCCACTAATATTGTCACACACAATATAGCTTCAAAGTTCTGACACTATCGGAACTACACCAAGTTCTCAAAGAACCTCTTGACTTAACATCCTCAGTCATTGTCAAAACAATGACATACTCTGCCTTCATTTGTAGAATCCGTCACAATATTTTAAACAACACTTAGTCTAATTTGAGATTGAAATTTTATTTTTATATGTGACAAAACAAATATCGGTGCAACACCTTACAGCGATTTGTTTGTCATTTCTCCATACAAAACTATATATATATATCCTTGGTTCTTCTTAAGTACTCAAGAATATTCTTACTGTTTTTCAATGATCATCACATGAATCATTCTGGTACATGCTCATAACACATTTAGAGCACAGGACATCTGATTGTGTACATATTATTCGTGATCTATAATCACTCATGTGTTTTTACTCATTGAGTGTCAGATACACTCAAGTTTTGTTAAACCTTCACATGACAAGAACATTTTCTTAATATTTCTATATTGAACTACTTCAATATCCATTCTATGTACTTTGACTTAAACTTATTATGTGTTTCAATCTATCTTCATAGATCTTGACACTAAATTTGTTTCAGTCCATATCCTTTTATTGAAGTTAATTTCTCAATGAAATCTTTTAATCAAAGTATATAATTACATCATTTATAACCAACTATATGTCATCTACATAAAGTATTATAAATATGTCTCAGCGCTCCCACTTAATTTCTTGCAAATGCAAGCCTCTTCATCGTCTCTGATGAAATCAAAAACTCTTTGATTATTTCATCTGGTGAAGATTCCAACTCCGCGATACTCACTTCATCCAATTGAAGTTCGTATACCTATCTAGTATTCTATGGACTAGCAAAACTCTTGGTTGTATCTTGTATACACCTTTAATACACACTTCTGATAAGTAATGTATTTTGCCATCCTACTAGCATATCTCATAAAAGAAATATGTAGTGATTACTAGAATAATCCATATAGACTATAAACATTGCTACGGAAGATCTAATCTTATCGTAGTCAACTCTTTGAACTTTGTCGTAAACAACTTTTTGACAAGTCGAGCTTCTTCAATGATATTTCATCCAAGTCCATCAATTTTATAGATCCATTTACTTTCAAAAAGTATTCATCTATCTTGGATTTCATGGCGTATAGCCATTTTAACGGAGTCAGGGCCCATCATAATTTCTTTGTTTGTAGTTGGTTTATCATTGTTCAAAAACAATCCTTTGTCCACAAATCATTTATTTGATCACAAAGTAAACCATACCTACAAGGTTCAATACGTACTTCGATCTCCATGGCTAAAACACTTTGTAGTCATGGGAGCCATGATCGTCGTGGCGGCTTCCAAAACCAATTCCGATGCTGCGCAACTTTGATCATTATGCTCAGGTTCATAAACCTTATGAAGTTCTATTGTCCTCCCACTCAAATACTTCGCTAGAAACAATTTCTCGGAAATAATAAACATTGACAAACACTTTTGTCTTTGTCTCGTGGGAAGAATTCCCAATCATATCTCTGGGATAACCAACAAAGACATTCATCCGATTTTGGTTGTAAACTTATTTACTTATGCTATGCATACCAAAATTTAAGAAAGGACTATCAGGGTTCATACCCATGCCATAACTCGTATGGTGTCATTTCAACGGATCATGATGATGCTCTATTCAGTGTAAAAGCGGTAGTCACTAAAGCATAATCCACAAAAATATAATGGCGTCATAATATTTTATCTCATCATTAATCCAACAAGGTTTGGATACATCTCTTGGATACTATAGCATCATTATGATATTCCAAGAAATGTGAGTTGTAGAACAATTTCATGACTCTCTTAGATGTTCGCTAAAACTCGTAATTCAAATATTTCCACCATGATCCAATCATAGATATTTGACTTTTCTATTACGATGATTTCCACTTCATGCTGAAATTTATTTGAATCTATTCAAATGTTTCAAACTTCTTCTTTATCGAATATATCCACATATGCTCAATTCATTGTTGGAAGTTTTCATGAAGTAGAAGAATCTCCCGCACACAACTATGCCCAGTGAACCACATACATCATCATGTATGTTTTCACTAAGTTAGTTGCCCATTCAACTCTTGGCCTATGAACGGTATTTTAGTCATTCTCTTTTAGAAAAGATTTTGCAAGCGCCAAACGATTCAAAAATCAAATGACTCCAAAAATCCATTTGCATGGAGTTTCTTCATGCGTTCCTTTCCAACATGACTTAAATGACGGTTCCACAAATAAGTGGAATTCAAATCATTTGCCTTATGGCATTTTAGCGTCAGTATTATGTGTGTGTGTTTCACCATTAAGATTTATAATAACTTATCCATCGTACATGGAGTAATGTCATAATTTGAACAACTCATTGTTTTCATTTGACCAGAGCAAAATAACAATTATTAAGCCAACGATGAACATAATAACACTTTATTTTTGTTCCAGATGTGCATTCCTATCATATTTCTTGTCAGTCACTTAGGCCATTGTATTCTTTTATTGCGTTGTTTTTGTATGACACTTCATACCAACCAATATGGTAATAATACCCAAGAATTTCATTGTGTGACCTAACTAGGAATACAACGATAACATGTATATCATTTATATACAGCTGAGCTAGGCTTTCTAGTCTTTTCTTTTCTTTCTGCCAAAATATCTTTTGCAGTTTCTCTTTTAGCTTTCCTCATTATTCAGAAAAACACTTTAACATCATTAACTTCTAGGTTTGTTGGTCAAATACCGATAACCTTGAGGTTCTTACTTTGAAGTTGATCATCATATGACAAGTGTTTCAGATTTCACTATTAGTAATTTTGTAATATGATGAACAATTTCACTCATATTTTTATCCATCATATCATGACGACTTTCTGAGACCATGTCTGTACATGCTAGGCTTGTAAAGTTTAACCTTAGTATTCGGATGTGCAAATCTGGCTTGCACTCGTTGTATGCACACGTAGAATCTATAACACCCGATCATCACGTGATGCTTCGAAACGACGAGTCTTAGCAATGGTGCATACTAAGGACGATCACTTTATGGATATGCGAATATCGTTAGTGCCCCAATAGTTGGAGGATTGGGACGCCTTGCGTCTTCAACCTTCGTACATTCCCATAAAACTTATGAGTTTATGTAGTCTCACCAAATTATACTCTATCATCTTGCAATAAGGTCTTAGATATCACATATATCTCATACCTTGATTATTTCTGAAAACTAAATTTTCAGCTCCTTACTTTTCAAACAGATTTGAACTTCAAGTTTCACAGAGACAAGATGACTTTAGTTACTAATTGAAACCATAGCTCTTTGAATCAACAATGTGAGGTTTACTAAAAGTTTGCAATAGGACTTAATCATTTCTTGATTCTTTAACAATACGGTACCAGTCCGTAAAGTTTCTTGTCAGATTTTAACAGTATTTCTATCTCAATTACAAGACCAGCGCATGGTAGAAAACGGATGCCAATACTACAAAATTAATTCAAAATACTACTAAGACTATGTTCATGATAACTAGTTCATGTTTTAATCTAATTACTAATGAACTCCCACTTAATACAACATCCCTCATAGTTGTTAAGTGGTACACGATCCACATCCACTACACCAAAACCGATCATCACGTGAGATGATGTAGCTTCAATGGTGAACATCAACATGTTGATCATATCATCCATATGACTCGTGTTCAACCTTTCGGTTTCCGTTGTCCCGAGGCCATGTCTGTACATGCTAGGCTCGTCAAGCAAACCCAAGTATTCCGCGTGTGCAACATGGCTTACACCCGTTGTATGTGAACGTTGAGTCTATCACATCCGATCATCACGAGATGCTTCAAAACGACGAACTATATCAACGGTGCATACGAGGGGAGAACACTTTATTATCTTGATATAAATGTGAGGGATCATCTTATAATGCTACCGTCGCGTTCTAAGCAAAATAAGATGCATAAAGGATTAACATCACATGCAATTCATATGTGATATGATATGGCCCTTTAGTCTTTGCGCCTTCGATCTTCATCTCCAAAGCACGGACACGATCTCCATCATCGTCGGCGTAGCGTCAAGGTCCATGGCGCCATCTTCATGGTTGTCCACCTCATGTAGCAACTATTACAACTACTTTGAAATACTACTCAACATGAAATTTAAAGACAACCATAAGGCTCCTACCGGTTGCCACAATACAATAATGATCATCTCATACATATTCATCATCACATCATGGCCATATCACATCACCAAACCTTGCAAAAACAAGTTAGACGTCTCTAATTTGGTTTGCCTATTTTACGTGGTTTAGGGTTTTCGAGTAAGATCCAATCTACCTACGAACATGAACCACAACGGTATACTAGTGTTTTCAACAGAAAGAGTAAATTGAATCTTCACTTTGGTGGGAGAGACAGACACCCGCAAAGCCACTTATGCAATACAAGTTGCATGTCGAACGTGGAGCAACTCTCATGAACGCGGTCATGTAAAGTTAGCCCGAGCCGCTTCATCCCACCATGCCGCAAGATGCAAAGTACACGAACTAAAGACAACAAAGCATCAACGCCCACAAAACCATTGTGTTCTACTCGTGGAACCAATCTATGCATAGACACGACTCTGATACCACTGATAAGATTCGTAGCATAGAAAACAAAAAAAAATCCTACCGCGAGAACGCAATCCAAGCCAAGATGCAATCTAGAAGATGGTAGGAACGAGGGGATGAACGAGACTAACCCTTGAAGATTTCCAAAGCCTACGCGATTAGATCTCGTTGCTGCGGTAGACGATCACTTGCCGCTTTCAAAAGCGCGTAGAAGATCTTGACGGTGCCACAATCGGGCAGCACCTCCGTACTCGGTCACACGTTCGGTGTTGATGACGACGTCCTTCTCCCCGTTCCAGCGGGCAGCGGAAGTAGTAGATCCTCCTTGGAATCCCGGCAGCACGACGGCGTGGTGGCGGTGATGGTGGAGAACTCCGGTAGGGCTTCGCCTAAGCGTATGCGGGAGTTGTATGTGGAGGAGAGGTAGCTAGGGTTTGGGAGAGGGGGCTTGGGCGCCGGCCCTCAAAGGGGTGCGGCCAAGGTGGTGGCAAGAGTGGCCGTCCGGCCCCTCCCCTCCTCTCTTTATATAGGTGGAAAACCCCAAAGATTAGGTCAAAAGTCTTCGAATAAGACCCCAACATAAAATCTTCCATATGGCCAAACCTAGGGGAGTGGGACTCCCCCTTTTCCTTTGGTGGGGTGGCCGGCCACCATGGGGAGGAGTCCACTTGGGACTCCTCCTCCCTTAGGCTGGCCGGCCAAGGTGGGTGGAGTCCCTCTGGGACTCCACCTTCCATGCTGATTTCTTCCGGACTCTTCTAGAACCTTCTAGAAAAATACCGGATCATTTTCAAACCTAGAAAATGACTTCCTATATATGAATCTTATTCTCCGGACCATTCCGGACCTCCTCGTGATGTCCTGGATCCCATCCGAGACTCTGAACAAAACTTCGAACTCCATTCCATATTTCCATATCTACTTAAACGACATCAAACCTTAAGTGTGTCACCCTACGGTTTGCGAACTATGTAGACATGGTTGAGACTTCTCTCTTACCAATAACCAATAGCGGGATCTAGAGATCCATAATGGCTCCCACATATTCAACGATGACTTTAGTGATCGACTGAACCATTTACATACGATACCGATTCCCTTTGTCACGCGATATTTTACTTGTCCGAGGTTTGATCATCGGTATCTCTATACCTCGTTCAACCTCGTCTCATGACAAGTACTCTTTACTCGTACCGTGGTATGTGGTCTCTTATGAACCATTCATATGCTTGCAAGCTATTAGACGACATTCCACCGAGAGGGCCCAGAGTATATCTATCCGTCATCGGGATGGACAAATCCCACTGTTGATCCATATGCCTCAACTCATACTTTCCGGATACTTAATCCCACCTTTATAACCACCCATTTACGCAGTGGCGTTTGATGTAATCAAAGTACCTTTCCGGTATAAGTGATTTACATGATCTCATGGTCGAAAATACTAGGTAACTATGTATCAAAAGCTTATAGCAAATAACTTAATGACGTGATCTTATGCTACGCTTAATTGGGTGTGTCCATTACATCATTCATATAATGACATAACCTTGTGATGTCTACGGGAGCTTCTATTCTTGTAGACAGTGTTGGGCCTCCAAGAGCAGAGGTTTGTAGAACAGCAGCAAGTTTCCCTTAAGTGGATCACCCAAGGTTTATCGATCTCAGGGAGGAAGAGGTCAAAGATATCCCTCTCATGCAACCCTGCAACCACAAAGCAAGAAGTCTCTTGTGTCCCCAACACACCTAATAGGTGCACTAGTTCGGCGAAGAGATAGTGAAATACAGGTGGTATGAATGTATATGAGCAGTAGCAACGGCACCAGAAAATTGCTTTGCTGTCCAGGACTGGCGTGTAGTTGATGGTGGTAATATTGCGGACAGTACAGATGCAGTAGGACAGTAAACAAGCAGCGATAGCAGTATTGGAAACAAGGCCTAGGGATCCTGCTTTCACTAGTGGACACTCTCAACAATGATCACATAATAGGACTACTCTACACCCTCTTGTTGGATGATGAACACCATTGTGTAGGATTACACGAACCCTCAATGCCGGAGTTAACAAGCTCCACAATATTCAATGTTCATATTTAAATAACCTTAGAGTGCAAGATAGATCAACACAACCAAACCAAGTACTAACATAGCATGCACACTTCTACCATCACACTATGAAAGGAGGAATAGATCGCATCAATACCATCATAGTAATAGTTAACTTCATAATCTACAAGAGATCACAATCATAGCATACGCCAAGTACTACACGATGCACACACTGTCCACATTACACCGTGCAGGAGGAATAGACTACTTTAATAACATCACTAGAGTAACACATAGAAGAATAGTGATACAAAACTCATATGAATCTCAATCATGTAAGGCAGCTCATGAGATTATTGTATTGAAGTTCATAGGAGAGAGATTAACCACATAGCTACCGGTACAGCCCCGAGCCTCGATGGAGAACTACTCCCTCCTCATGGGAGACAGCAGCGTTGATGAAGATGGCGGTGGAGATGGCAGCGGTGTCGATGGAGAAGCCTTCTGGGGGCACTTCCCCGTCCCGGCGGCGTGCCAGAACAGAGACTCCTGTCCCCTAGATCTTGGCTTCGCGATGGCGGCGGCTCTGGAAGGTTTCTCGTACCGTGGCTTTTTCGTCTCGTGGTTTTAGGTCGAGGACCTTTATATAGGCGAAGAGGCGGCGTCAGAGGGTCGAAGAGGCGGCGAGGAGATAGGGGGGCGCGGGCCACCCCCAGGCCGCGCCGGCCACCCTCCTGGGGCCCCTGTGGCCCAACTCTGGTCCTTCCCGGGTGGTCTGGAAGCTTCGTGGAAAAATAGGATGCTAGGCGTTGATTTCGTCCGATTCCGAGAATATTTCCTTACTAGGATTTCTGAAACCAAAAACAGCAGAAAACAGCAACTGGCCCTTCGGCATCTCGTCAATAGGTTAGTTTCAGAAAACGCATAAATATGACATAAAGTATGCATAAAACATGTAGATATCATCAATAATGTGGCATGGAACATAAGAAATTATCGATACGTCGGAGACGTATCAGCATCCCCAAGCTTAGTTTCTACTCGTCCCGAGCAGGTAAACGATAACAAAGATAATTTCTGGAGTGACATACCATCATAACCTTGATCATACTATTGTAAACACATGTAATGAATGCAGCGATCAAAACAATGGTAAATGACATGAGTAAACAAATGAATCATATAGCAAAGACTTTTCATGAATAGTACTTTCAAGACAAGCATCAATAAGTCTTGCATAAGAGTTAACTCATAAAGCAATAATTCAAAGTAAAGGTATTGAAGCAACACAAAGGAAGATGAAGTTTCAGCGGTTGCTTTCAACTTGTAACATGTATATCCCATGGATATTGTCAACATAGAGTAATATAACAAATGCAATATGCAAGTATGTAGGAATCAATGCACAGTTGACACAAGTGTTTGCTTCTTAAGATGGAGAGAAATAGGTGAACTGGCTCAACAATAAAAGTAAAAGAATGGCCCTTCAAAGAGGAAAGCATCGATTGCTATATTTGTGCTAGAGCTTTGGTTTTGAAAACATATAGAGAGCATAAAAATAAAGTTTTGAGAGGTGTATGTTGTTGTCAACGAATGGTAATGGGCACTCTAACCCCCTTGCCAGACAAACCTTCAAAGAGCGGCTCCCATGAATTATTTTTATTTTTGGGTGGCACTCCTTCCAACCTTTCTTTCACAAACCATGGCTAACCGAATCCTCGGGTGCCTGCCAACAATCTCATACCATGAAGGAGTGCCTTTTTATTTTAGTTTTATTATGATGACACTCCTCCCCACCTTTGCTTTCTCAAGCCATGGCTAACCGAATCCTTCGGGTGCCGTCCATCAATCACATACCATGGAGGAGTGTCTATTTTTATTAATTAATTTGGGACTGGGAATCCCATTGCCAGCTCTTTTTGCAAAATTATTGGATAAGCGGATGAAGCCACTAGTCCATTGGTGAAAGTTGCCCAACAAGATTGAAAGATAAACACCACATACTTCCTCATGAGCTATAAAACATTGACACAAATCAGAGGTGATAAATTTTGAATTGTTTAAAGGTAGCACTCAAGCAATTTACTTTGGAATGGCGGAGAAATACCATGTAGTAGGTAGGTATGGTGGACACAAATGGCATAGTGGTTGGCTCAAGGATTTGGATGCATGAGAAGTATTCCCTCTCGATACAAGGCTTAGGCTAGCAAGGATATTTGAAACAAACACAAGGATGAACCGGTGCAGCAAAACTCACATAAAAGACATATTGTAAACATCATAAGACTCTACACCATCTTCCCTGTTGTTCAAACACTTTACTAGAAATTATCCAGACCTTAGAGAGACCAATTATGCAAACCAAATTTTAGCAATCTCTATGTATTTCTTCACTAATAGGTGCAAAGTATATGATGCAAGAGCTTAATCATGAGCACAACAATTGCCAAGTATCAAGTTATTCAAGACATTCTACCAATTACTACATGTAGCATTTTCCGTTTCCAACCATATAACAATTTAACGAAGCAGTTTCAACCTTCGCCATGAAAATTAAAAGCTAAGAACACATGTGTTCATATGAACCAGCGGAGCGTGTCTCTCTCCCACACAAGTATGAATTTATTCAAACAAAAACAAAAACAAGAAACAAACAGATGCTCCAAGTAAGGCACATATGATGTGGCCGAATAAAAATATAGTTTCAAGAGAAGGAACCTGATAATTAGTCGATGAAGAAGGGGATGCCTTGGGCATCCCCAAGCTTAGATGCTTGAGTCTTCTTGAAGTATGCAGGGATGAACCACCGGGGCATCCCCAAGCTTAGAGCTTTCACTCTTCTTGATCACATTGTATCATCCTCCTCTCTTGACCCTTGAAAACTTCCTCCACACCAAACTCGAAACAAACTCATTAGAGGGTTAGTGCATAATCAAAATTCACATGTTCAGAGGTGACACAATCATTCTTAATCTTCTGGACAATGCTCAAAGCTTCTGAAAGTTAATGGAACTAAGAAATCCATCCAACATAGCAAAAGAGGCAATGCGAAATAAAAGGCAGAATCTGTCAAAACAGAACAGTCCGTAAATACGAATTTTATTGAGGCACCAGATTTGCTCAAATGAAAATTCTCAAATTGAATGAAAGTTGTGTACATATCTAAGGATCACTCACGTAAATTGGCATAATTTTATGAGTTACCTACAGAGAATTAGGCCCAGATTCGTGACAGACAGAAATCTGTTTCTGCGCAGTAATCCAAATCTAGTATGAACCTTACTATCAAAGACTTTACTTGGCACAACAATGCAACAAAATAAGATAAGGAGAGGTTTCTACAGTAGTAACAACTTCCAAGACATAAATATAAAACAAAAGTACTGTAGTAAAATAAATACATGGGTTATCTCCCAAGAAGTTCTTTCTTTATAGCCATTAAGATGGGCTCGGCAGTTTTAATGATGCACTCGCAAGAAATAAGAGTTGAGGCAAAAGAGAGCATCAAGAAGCAAATTCAAAACACATTTAAGTCTAACATGCTTCCTATGAAAAGGAATCTTGTAAATAAACAAGTTCAAGAAGCATAATGCAACAAGCATAGAAAGATAAAACAAGTGTAGCTTCAAAATTTTAAGCATATAGAGAGGTATTTTAGTAACATGAAAATTTATACAACCATATTTTCCTCTCTCATAATAACTTTCAGTAGTATCATGAGAAAACTCAACAATATAACTATCACATAAAGCATTCTTATCATGAGTCTCATGCATAAAATTATTACTCTCCACATAAGCATAGTCAATTTTAGTAGTTGTAGTGGGAGCAAATTCAACAAAGTAGCTATCATCAAATATAGGAGGCATATTGTAATCATAATCAAATTTATCCTCCATAACAGGTGGTACCAAAAGGCTACTATCATTATAATCATCATAAATAGGAGGCAAAGTATCATCAAAGTAAATTTCCTCCTCAATGCTTGGGGGACTAAAAAGATCATGCTCATCAAAACCAGCTTCCCCAAGCTTAGAATTTTCCATAGCATTAGCAACAATAGTGTTCAAAGCATTCATATTAATAACATTCCCATTAGCATGCATATAAAGTTCCATGGGTTTTTTAATTCTCTCTTCAAACACATCATGTCCTAATTTAAGATAAAGTTCATAAAGATCTCTCATATTTTTGTTGTTTTCCATTATGCCTAACTAGTGTAAACAAGAAACAAAAAGAGGCAATTGCAGGATCTAAAGGAAATAGCTTCGAGCACAAACACAATGGCGCCAGAAAAGTACTATTACCTAGAACCGAAGTATGAGTGCCTTTTACCTTTCCTCCCCGGCAACGGCGCCAGAAAAGTGCTTGATGTCTACGGGAGCTTCTATTCTTGTAGACAGTGTTGGGCCTCCAAGAGCAGAGGTTTGGAGAACAGCAGCAAGTTTCCCTTAAGTGGATCACCCAAGGTTTATCGATCTCAGGGAGGAAGAGGTCAAAGATATCCCTCTCATGCAACCCTGCAACCACAAAGCAAGAAGTCTCTTGTGTCCCCAACACACCTAATAGGTGCACTAGTTCGGCGAAGAGATAGTGAAATACAGGTGGTATGAATGTATATGAGCAGTAGCAACGGCACCAGAAAAGTGTTTTGCTATCCAGGACTGGCGTGTAGTTGATGGTGGTAATATTGCGGACAGTACAGATGCAGTAGAACAGTAAACAAGCAGCGATAGCAGTATTGGAAATAAGGCCTAGGGATCCTGCTTTCACTAGTGGACACTCTCAACAATGGTCACATAATAGGACTACTCTACACCCTCTTGTTGGATGATGAACACCATTGTGTAGGATTACACGAACCCTCAATGCCGGAGTTAACAAGCTCCACAATATTCAATGTTCATATTTAAATAACCTTAGAGTGCAAGATAGATCAACACAACCAAACCAAGTACTAACATAGCATGCACACTTCTACCATCACACTATGAAAGGAGGAATAGATCGCATCAATACCATCATAGTAATAGTTAACTTCATAATCTACAAGAGATCACAATCATAGCATACGCCAAGTACTACACGATGCACACACTGTCCACATTACATCGTGCAGGAGGAATAGACTACTTTAATAACATCACTAGAGTAACACATAGATGAATAGTGATACAAAACTCATATGAATCTCAATCATGTAAGGCAGCTCATGAGATTATTGTATTGAAGTTCATAGGAGAGAGATTAACCACATAGCTACCGGTACAGCCCCGAGCCTCGATGGAGAACTACTCCCTCCTCATGGGAGACAGCAGCGTTGATGAAGATGGCGGTGGAGATGGCAGCGGTGTCGATGGAGAAGCCTTCCGGGGGCACTTCCCCGTCCCGGCGGCGTGCCGGAACAGAGACTCCTGTCCCCCAGATCTTGGCTTCGCGATGGCGGCGGCTCTGGAAGGTTTCTCGTACCGTGGCTTATTCGTCTCATGGTTTTAGGTCGAGGACCTTTATATAGGCGAAGAGGTGGCGTCAGGGGGTCGAAGAGGCGGCGAGGAGATAGGGGGGCACGGGCCACCCCCAGGCCGCGCCGGCCACCCTCCTGGGGCCCCTGTGGCCCAACTCTGGTCCTTCCCGAGTGTTCTGGAAGCTTCGTGGAAAAATAGGATGTTGGGCGTTGATTTCGTCCGATTCCGAGAATATTTCCTTTCTAGGATTTCTGAAACCAAAAACAGCAGAAAACAGCAACTGGCCCTTCGGCATCTCGTCAATAGGTTAGTTCCAGAAAACGCATAAATATGACATAAAGTATGCATAAAACATGTAGATATCATCAATAATGTGGCATGGAACATAAGAAATTATCGATACGTCGGAGACGTATCACCTTGTTATTAATAACATCCAATGTTCATGATCACGAAACCATGATCATCTATTAATCAACAAGCTAGTTATACAAGAGGCTTACTAGGGACTCCTTGTTGTTCACATAACACACATGTATCAATATTTCGGTTAATACAATTATAGCATGGTATGTAAACTTTATCATGAACACAAAGATATATTATAATAACCATTTTATTATTGCCTCTTGGGCATATCTCCAACACCTTCATGGGAGCCGCTCTTTGAAAGTCTGTTTGGCAAGGCGGTTAGAGTGCCCATTACCATTCGTTGAAAACAACAAACACCTCTCAAAACTTTACTTTTATGCTCTCTATATGATTTCAAAACTTAAAAAGCTCTAGCACATGATTTAATCCCTGCTTCCCTCTGCGAAGGGCCTTTCTTTTACTTTATGTTGAGTCAGTTTACCTACTTCCTTCCATCTTAGAAGCAAACACTTGTGTCAACTGTGCATTGATTCTTACATACTTGCTTATTGCACTTATTATTCTACTTTGTGTTGACAATTATCCATGAGATATGCATGTTGAAAGTTGAAAGCAACTGCTGAAACTTATATCTTCCTTTGTGTTGCTTCGATGCTTTTACTTTGAATCTATTGCTTTATGAGTTAACTCTTATGCAAGACTTTTGATGCTTGTCTTGAAAGTACTATTCATGAAAAGTTTTGCTATATGTTATTTATTTGTTAGCAACTATAGAGCATTGCCTTGAGTCACTTCATTCATTTCATATGCTTTACAGTAGTATGATCAAGGTTATGTAAGTAGCATGTCACTACAGAAATTATTCTTTTTATCGTTTACCTACTCGAGGGCGAGTAGGAACTAAGCTTGGGGATGCTTGATACGTCTCCAACGTATCTATAATTTCTGATGTTCCATGCTTGTTTTATGACAATACCTACATGTTTTGCTCACACTTTATAATGATTTCATGAATTTTTCGGAACTAATCTATTAACAAGATGCTGAAGTGCCAGTTCCTGTTTTCTGTTGTTTTTGGTTCCAAAAAGGCTGTTCGGGCAATATTCTCGGAATTCGACGAAACGAAGACCAAACATCATAATTCACCGAGACGGACCAGGACACCGAAGGAGAGTCGGAGGGGAGGCCTGGGGCCCCCAGCGCATAGGCCGGCGCGGCCTGGAGGGGGGCGCGCCGCCCTATGGGGTGGGCCCCCCAGGAGCCTCCTTGCGCCGCCTCTTCGCCTATAAGACCCCTACCTAAAACCTCGATACGAATTGACGAACCTCCAGAAAGACTCCAGGGGCGCCGCCGCCGTCGCGAAACTCCAATTCGGGGGACAGAATCTCCGTTCCGGCACCCTGCCGGGACGGGGAAGTGCCCCCGGAAGCCATCTCCATCGACACCACCGTCTCCATCATGCTCCGTGAGTAGTTCCCTGATACGTCTCCGACGTATCGATAATTTCTTATGTTCCATGCCACATTATTGATGATATCTACATGTTTTATGCATACTTTATGTCATATTTATGCATTTTCTGGAACTAACCTATTAACGAGATGCCGAAGAGCCCGTTGCTGTTTTCTGCTGTTTTTGGTTTCAGAAATCCTAGTAAGGAAATATTCTCGGAATTGGACGAAATCAACGCCCAGGGGCCTATTTTCACACGAAGCTTCCAGAAGACCGGAGAGCTAACGAAATGGGGCCACGAGGTGGCCAGACGATAGGGCGGCGCGGCCCAGCCCTTGGCCGCGCCAGCCTATCATCTGGGCCCCTCGTGACGCCCCTTGACCTGCCCTTCCGCCTACAAATAGCCTTCATCGCGAAACCCCCAGTACCGAGAGCCACGATACGGAAAACCTTCCAGAGACGCCGCCGCCGCCAATCCCATCTCGGGGGATTCAGGAGATCGCCTCCGGCACCCTGTCGGAGAGGGGATTCATCTCCCGGAGGACTCTACACCGCCATGGTCGCCTCCGGAGTGATGAGTGAGTAGTCTACCCCTGGACTATGGGTCCATAGCAGTAGCTAGATGGTTGTCTTCTCCTTATGTGCTTCATTGTCGGATCTTGTGAGCTGCCGAACATGATCAAGATCATCTATCTGTAATGCTATATGTTGTGTTTGTTGGGATCCGATGAATAGAGAATACTATGTTATGTTGATTATCAATTTATATCTATGTGTTGTTTATGATCTTGCATGCTCTCCGTTACTAGTAGATGCTTTGGCCAAGTTGATGCTAGTAACTCCAAGAGGGAGTATTTATGCTCGATAGTGGGTTCATGTCTCCGTGAATCTGGGGGAGTGAGAGAAACCTCTAAGATTATGGATGTGCTGTTGCCACTAGGGATAAAACATTGATGCTATGTCCGAGGATGTAGTTATTGATTACATTACGCACCATACTTAATGCAATTGTCTGTTGTTAGCAACTTAATACTGGAAGGGGTTCGGATGATAACCTGAAGGTGGACTTTTTAGGCATAGATGCATGCTGGATAGCGGTCTATGTACTTTGTCGTAATGCCCAATTAAATCTCACAATACTCATCATATCATGTATGTGCATGGTCATGCCCTCTCTATTTGTCAATTGCCCAACTGTAATTTGTTCACCCAACATGCTATTTATCTTATGGGAGAGACACCTCTAGTGAACTGTGGACCCCGGTCCTATTCTTTACATCTGAAATACAATCTACTGCAATTGTTCTACTGTTCTCTGCAAACAATCATCATCCACACTATACATCTAATCCATTGTTACAGCAAGCCGGTGAGATTGACAACCTCGCTGTTTCGTTGGGGCAAAGTACTTTGGTTGTGTTGTGCAGGTTCCACGTTGGCGCCGGAATCCCTGGTGTTGCGCCGCACTACATCTCGCCGCCATCAACCTTCAACGTGCTTCTTGGCTCCTACTGGTTCGATAAACCTTGGTTTCATACTGAGGGAAAACTTGCCGCTGTACGCATCACACCTTCCTCTTGGGGTTCCCAACGGACGCGTGCTGTACGCGTATCAAGCTCTTTTTCTGGTGCCGTTGCCGGGGAGATCAAGACACGCTGCAAGGGGAGTCTCCACATCCCAATCTCTTTACTTTGTTTTTGTCTTGCTTTATTTTATTTACTACTTTGTTTGCTGCACTAAAACAAAACACAAAAAAATTAGTTGCTAGTTTTACTTTATTTACTGTCTTGTTTGCTATATTAAAAACACAAAAAAAATTAGTTACTTGCATTTGATTTACTTATTTCAACATGTTTCCTTTTAATTTCACTGTAAAAGATATACCTGTGGGACAAGGGTCTATAATTGGAAGAGATAATATAGAAGAATTTTTCACCCACGTTAGTATGCATAAAGATCTTAAAGATATACCTCTTGCAAAAGCTGTCCCTACTTATGAAGATGCCTCTGTTTGTTTGGTACGCATGATGGAAGCTAGATTTATTAGTCTCAACCCCATGATACAAAACATGTTTCTTACACTTTCTGATATGGAGAGGGGAGAGAAGAGAGATTTTGTTCTAAAAGTCTTAGTGCGAGAATTTGCGGATATAGCTAAAGAAGCTAGAAAAGTTTTTAGTAAGCATGATAGGCTTGGCATGATCACCGATTTTAAAAGAACACTTGAGAAGATGTATATGGATAGAGTTAAGTATACTAATGATGTTAATAATGGTGGGGAGGTTAAAGCACCAATACCATGTAAGGTCCTAGCAATGCATGAGGCACTAGAAAATAATTATGCTTGGCTTGTTCCTGAAAATTTGTTTGATGAGAGTAGCAAGCCCAAGACTAATGAAAAGGGAGCCGCTGAAACTTATGTATCCAATACACTATGCATGGTTGAGAAAATTCCACACCCCGCTGTAGATGCTCCATCTTTCGATAACACTTGATACACACTTTCTGCGCCTAGCTGAAAGGCGTTAAAGAAAAGCGCTTATGGGAGACAACCCATGTTTTTACTACAGTACCTTTATTTTTATTTTGACTCTTGGAAGTTTTTACTACTGTAGCAACCTCTCCTTATCTTAGTTTTGTGCATTGTTGTGCCAAGTAAAGTCGTTGATAGTAAGGTTCATACTAGATTTGGATTACTGCGCAGAAACAGATTTCTTTGCTGTCACAAATCTAGGCCAAATTCTCTGTAGGTAACTCAGAAAATTATGCCAATTTACGTGAATGATCCTCAGATATGTATGCAACTTCCATTCAATTTGAGCATTTTCATTTGAGCAAGTCTGGTGCCTCAATAAAATTCGTCTTTTACGAACTGTTCTGTTTTGACAGATTCTGCCTTTTATTTCGCATTGCCTGTTTTGCTATGCTTGATGGATTTTTCGATTCCATTGACTTTCAGTAGCTTTGTGCAATGTCCAGAAGTGTTAAGAATGATCATGTCACCTCTGAACATGTAAATTTTTATTGTGCACTAACCCTCTAATGAGTTGTTTTGAGTTTGGTGTGGAGGAAGTTTTCAAGGATCAAGAGAGGGAGATGATACAACATGATCAAGGAGAGTGAAAGCTCTAAGCTTGTGTTATCACCAGAATTTGACCGAGTCAGAGGTGGGCCACGAATCAAGATGGGCTTAAAGATTATACATGGAAGAATATACATGAATCGGCCTTATGTGCAAAGTTTGGGCTAGTTTGCCCGTGTATCTGTAACATAGTAGATTACGTGTCGGTTAGTTAGAGTTTGCCTCGTGCACGGTTGGGATTATTCCCACGTTAGAAAGTCTACGGACTATAAATATGTATCTAGGGTTTATGGAATAAACAACAATCATCGTTCACCACAAATCAATCTAGGCGCATCGCCAACTCATTCGTCTCGAGGGTTTCTTCCGGGTAAGCATCATGCTGCCTAGATCGCATCTTGCGATCTAGGCAGTACAAGTTTATTCGTTGCCATGCGTTGCTCGTACTGAAGCCTTTTTGATGGCGAGCAACGTAGTTATCTTAGATGTGTTAGGGTTAGCATTGTTCTTCGTATCATATGTTGTCGTAGTGCAACCCTTAGACATCTGGCCGCCCTTACACCTATCTTAGGTGTAGGGGCGGCACCCCGCTTGATCATTATTTAGTAGATCCGATCCGTTACGGTTGCTCCTTGTTCTTCAAGGATTAGTTTAATATCTGCAATAGTTAGGCCTTACAAAGGGTTGGAGGATCCAGCGACGCGTAGGGTGTAGTTTGCTAGCCCTAGACAGGATGTTCCGGGGATCAACCTCGTGTTGGTTTTTAGGCCTTGTCTAGGATCGGCTTACGATCACCGTACGTGACCGCGAGGCCCAATCGTGAGTAGGATGATCCGATTATGCGGTGAAAACCCTAAATCGTCGTAGGTCGCTTTAGCTTTATCTTGATCAAGCAGGACCACCATATATTCGTACACCTCGTACGAATCATGGGTGGATCGGCTCTTTGAGCCGATTCACAGGATAACCTGAGAGCCGATTGAGGCTCGTATTTAATGTTTACGTGTATGCCATGCAGGAAACTAAGCGAGGCATCTCCATCACCTTCCTGACCAGGTATAGGTCAGGTGGCACGCCCTTGCACCAGCATCGGACGTGCGTGCCGGAGGCTTTGCGGGCCGTCGCTCGGAGGGACTAGGGCCAGCCGCAGCCCTAAGTTGTTCCCGGCTCTACTGTGTTGCCCGTCGCTGCTCGCCGGTGGGTTTCTGACCGCAACACATTCTGGCACGCCCGGTGGGACAATCTTCTACATCAACCACATCGCCATCTGCATCCGAGATGGCGGACGGCACTCCAGTCACGTACGAGGATCTGACCGAGGAGCTCAAGAAGAAGTATGACGAGGTCAAAACGATCCTCGAAGCCGACCTCATCGGCTCTTTTCACAGAACCCGTTCGCATGGCATCAGGTGGAAAGGGTTCTCACTTGAAGGCGCGCTCGATGGAGTGGACCTGTCCGTCCCGTCAGAAGAACGCACCAGGTCCCTGCGTCAGGAGATTGGCTACATGGTGACTCACTCGCTGCATCGCCATTCTGAGAGCCTGGTGAATACTTTGGAGCGTGTCGCTTTTCGGATGATACAGGAAATCATGAGGCATCAGTACTCTCCGTCAGGACCAGCTCTCGGGACCTACCAAGGAGAGGTGCCACTCCAGTCCCGTCCACCGTTGTCATTCGCATTGGCAGCACCAGAAGTGCCAAATTCACCGGCATACGCCGTTGACATGGTGGAAGACATGTACCCTGGGAGGTGCCAGCCAAGATACTCGTTCAACATCAACATGGTAGAACTGGGGCACCGCCCTGGTAAGGGTAGAGACGAGGGCAGCTGCTCTCATAGCGAAGATAAGGAGGAAGCTGCTCCACGCGATCGGCCCCGACACTGCCAAAAGATCCTGGTGATGATCAAGATGAAGGCCGATTCTAGCGACCGGCCCGTATTATCCGTACCACCTGCTCTCCCAGTATGTGGCGTCGACCTCACAGGTGACGGAAAGCTAGGGTATGGGTTTACATCGGCTGATGAGCTAGAGGAAGTCGACATCGGTCCTGGGGATAAGCCACGAACAACTTTTATCAGCAAGAAGTTAGATCCACAGCTCAGGGGTCAGATGATAGCTCTGTTAAAAGAATACCCAGATTGCTTTGCATGGGATTACACAGAGATGCCTGGGTTGGACAGGAGCATCATTGAACATCGGCTCCCCCTTTAGAAAGGATTTCGGCCGTTCCAACAACGAGCACGTCAGATGAGGGCCGAAATTCTGGAAGAAGTCAAGAAAGAGATCGAGAAGATGTTGGCCGCCGGGTTCATCAGGCCATGCAGGTATGCTGAGTGGATCTCCAGTATCGTTCCTGTAGAGAAGAAGGACGGCCGATGGCGTGTGGCCATCGATTTCCGAGATCTCAACAGAGCTACTCCAAAAGATGAGTATCCGATGCCTGTGGCAGAAACATTGATCAATGCAGCTGCTGGCCACAAGGTGTTGAGCTTCATGGATGGCAACGCCGGCTATAACCAAATCTTCATGGCTCCGGAAGATATACACAAGACCGCATTCAGAGTACCAGGGGCAGTAGGCTTGTTTGAATATGTGGTCATGACCTTTGGGTTGAAGAATGCTGGTGCAACGTACTAACGAGCCATGAATTATATATTTCACGATCTGATCGGTAAGTTGGTGGAAATCTACATCGACGACGTGGTAGTCAAATCTGTCTCCATGGAGGGACACTTGGATGATTTACGGCGCGTCCTAGACCGAACTCGGAAGTTCGGACTGAGAATGAATCCGAAGAAGTGTGCTTTTGGTGTGACGGCTGGTCAGTTCCTAGGTTTTCTGGTTCATGAACGGGGAATTGAGATCGGCCTGAAAAATCAAGAGGCGGTGCGTACCATGCAGCCGCCCACCACGAAGAAGGAACTCTAACGTCTCATCGGCAAGATCAATTTTGTCCGACGATTCATCTCTAATCTGTCAGGACGAATCGAGCCGTTCATGGCGCTGGTGAAAACTAAATCTGACGACGAGTTTCACTGGGGGGCAGAACAGCAGCAGGCGTTTGATGAGATTAAGCGGTATCTGACGACGCCGCTTGTGCTAGTTCCGCCCCAACAAGACAGGCCGTTCTACATCTACCTGTCAGTGGCTGACACGTCCATCGCTTCGGTGGTGGTGCAACTTTACGAGGGTGTTGAAAAGGTCGTTTTCTACCTCAGCAGAAGGATGTTGGACGCAGAGACAAGGTATCCTGAGGTCGAGAAGCTTTGCCTCTGCCTGTTCTTCACCTGCACCAAGCTTCATCACATCCTTTTGACGGCAGAGATCATCGTCATATGCAAGTCAGACGTTGTCAAGCACATGCTGTCGGCCCCTGTTTCGAAAGGCCGACTTGGTAAGTGGATGTTTGCGTTGTCAGAGTTCGATCTTCGGTATCAGCCTGCGAAAGCAGTCAAGGGGCAAGCGTTGGCCGATCTCATAGCTGAACGAATCAGTACCAATATAGCAGCACTGTCTATACGTGCATGGGCTATGTTCTTCGATGGATCGACTTGCGATGATGGTTGTGGCATCGTCATTCTGCTCGTGTCGCCTCGGGGGGCAGCATACTCCTTTTCCATCAGACTATCTACCCCTTGCACCAACAATGTCGCGGAATATGAGGCAGTGCGTAAGGGAATGGAGTTGTTATTGGAAGCCGGAGCAGAAGCAGTAGAGCTTTTTGGAGACTCCAAGTTGGTGATTAACCAGCTCACGGATGAATATAAGTGTGAGAGTGAATCGCTTTTCCCATATTGGGTGGAATGCCGTGAGTTGATGACACGGTTTCGGTACATCAACTTTAATTGGATCCCAAGATCCCAAAACACTGAGGCCAACAATCTCGCGCAAATGGCGTCAGGCTATATAGACATATCTGACGGGTCAGAAGTTTAGGTGCATTTCCTGGAACAAGATGATTGGAGAGCCAAAATCTTCAATTACTTAAAAGATTCGGCTCGGGGGGCACCTAAACGGATAAGGTACAAAGCCATGAAGTATGTCCTCATAGGAGACAACATGTTCTACAGGACGTTGGAAGGGTTACTACTCAAATGCCTAGGACCAACTGAGTCTAATCGGCTCTTACATGAGGTGCATGAAGGCGCCTGTGGAACTCATCAGTCGGCTCATAAGATGAAGTGGCTAATCAGGCGATCAGGGTTTTATTGGCCCACCATGCTTGAAGATTGCTTCAATTACTACAAGGGGTGCCAAGCATGCCAGATGTTCGGGAAGATTCAGATGGTACCCGCATCAGCAATGAACCCTATCATCAAGCCTTGGCCGTTTCGAGGGTGGGGCATGGATATGATCGGAAAAATCCATCCGGCGTCGAGTAAAAAACATGAATGGATTTTGGTTATCACAGATTACTTCACCAAGTGGGTGGAAGCCGTCCCTATGAAGAAGGTGAAATCAGAAGATGTGATCAAGTTTGTGAAAGAACACGTCATTCATAGGTTCGGGATTCCCCAAACTATCACGACCGATGGAGGTTCGGTCTTTGTTTCTAAAGAATTCAGAAAGTTCTGCGATGACATGGGGATTAAACTGATCCGATCATCTCCATACTATGCTCAAGCCAATGGGCAAGCTGAAGCGTCCAATCAAAGCTTGATCAAGCTGATCAAAAGAAAAATTGACGAGAACCCTAGGGATTGGCATGAAAAGTTATCAGAAGCTTTGTGGGCCTACCGCATGTCATGCCATGGAGCTATAAAAACTTCGCCGTACCAGCTCGTCTATGGACAGGAAGCCGTATTACCTTGGGAGATTACGGCTGGATCAAGACGTGTCACGTTTCAGAATGATCTGACAGCTGAAGAATATGCAGCTTTGATGAGTGACACTATTGAGGACGCAACAGAACTTAGGCTTTGGTCGTTGGAGAAGATTAAGGAGAACAAAGCCAGGGTAGCTCGTGCCTACAATAAGAAGGTTAGACCAAAGGAGTTTCAAGTTGGTGATCTAGTATGGGAAGCTGTGTTGCCGTTAGGAACTAGGGACAAGGCATATGGCAAATGGTCTCCTAATTGGCACGGTCCGTACAAAGTCGTCCAGGCCTTGAAGGGTAACGCATACATGCTGGAACAGTTGGACGGCGTGAAGTTCCCAGTAGCCGTCAATGGTCAACACCTCAAGAAGTATTTCCCAAGCATGTGGGATGATGGGCAGTAAGGTATGGAGGCCGATTTTAAATCGGCCAGTAAAAAAAAAATCACAGCCGATGCACAGACATCGACTTGAGAAAACATGCGGAGACAACAGTATGCGAGTACAGCCGATGCACAGGCATCGACTTCAGAATAATAAAGCCGATACATTGCTATCGACTCTAGAGGAATAAGCTCAAATTAGCAGGTTAACGGGATCGGTTCAGGCCAAAAATCATGATATTTGGGATGAATCTCCTAGTGGGGTGCTGAGGAGTTCAATCTGATGGTTTGGACGTGGTTTGGACGTGAGATAGACCTGTTGGACCGCGTGTTTAGGCGATGGCTTGGCCTCAGATCGCGTTTATACTGCGAGCCGATGTCCTGCTATCGGCTCTCTATACGACGACTTCGTTCGACGATCGGCAAAGTTGACAAGGAAGCGAAATTAATTGAGGAATATTTTCTTCATTAATAGAGGGATTTCTTACAAAGAAAGAGCCGATTGCTCAGAGAAGAAGAGGACAAAAGCCAACTACTACTACTAGTCCCTAATCTAAGGGCCGTTGCTGCCCTCGTCGTCGCTGCCGCCGGCGCAGCTGCTGATAGGCTCCTCATCGGAACTCCCGTAGCCTTCTACGGGAGCCTCATCTTCCTCATCGTCGTCATCGCTGTCGTCGTCCCACCAGGTGCGGAGGCGCTTCGCTGGTGGGTAACCTTCGAGGGAGTCGTCGTCGTCCTCCTCCGCCTCTTCCTCGGAGGAGGTGAAATCGTCCCAGGAGAAGCGGTCGTCCTCGCTCTCCGCCTCCTCTTCCCCTTCGACGAGGAATTGAAGGTCGCCCTCTCCGTCGGTCAAGGATTTGTCATCCTCGGACCAGACGAAGGAATCGTGTTCCTCCTTGTCCCACGTCGTTGGGGCGAGAATGTCGTGCGCCGCCAACGAGCCCCATTCCGGCGTCGGCTCGCGAGATGAGGAAGAGTCGGAGAAGACCGACGAGGCGGAGAGGAAGAAGAGGAGGACATGGCTACGGGAGATTGGGGGTTTTTTGGGTGCCGATGGCCGGAACAGGGCAAAGGGATGAAGTGGCAAACTGCTCAGAGCGGTTGAATAAAGGGGATATAGTAGAGATTCAATGCCACAGCAGTTTCCGAGGAGGCGGTGCCCAAAGACAACGGTCAAATCACGCGGAATAGTTGAGAAGGCAGGGCATCATGATGAAGGTTGCTGCGACGGTTCTGCTCTGCCACGACATGACCCGACGAAGAAAAACAGAGTGATTTTGGAATTATCAATTCCAAAACCAGGGGGGCATGTGTTATCACCAGAATTTGACCGAGTCAGAGGTGGGCCGCGAATCAAGATGGGCTTAAAGATTATACATGGAAGAATATACATGAATCGGCCTTATGTGCAAAGTTTGGGCTAGTTTGCCCGTGTATCTGTAACATAGTAGATTACGTGTCGGTTAGTTAGAGTTTGCCTCGTGCACGGTTGGGATTATTCCCACGTTAGAAAGTCTACGGACTATAAATATGTATCTAGGGTTTATGGAATAAACAACAATCATCGTTCACCACAAATCAATCTAGGCGCATCGCCAACTCCTTCGTCTCGAGGGTTTCTTCCGGGTAAGCATCATGCTGCCTAGATCGCATCTTGCGATCTAGGCAGTACAAGTTTATTCGTTGCCATGCGTTGCTCGTACTGAAGCCTTTTTGATGGCGAGCAACGCAGTTATCTTAGATGTGTTAGGGTTAGCATTGTTCTTCGTATCATATGCTGTCGTAGTGCAACCCTTAGACATCTGGCCGCCCTTACACCTATCTTAGGTGTAGGGGCGGCACCCCACTTGATCATTATTTAGTAGATCCGATCCGTTACGGTTGCTCCTTGTTCTTCAAGGATTAGTTTAATATCTGCAATAGTTAGGCCTTACAAAGGGTTGGAGGATCCAGCGACGCGTAGGGTGTAGTTTGCTAGCCCTAGACAGGATGTTCCGGGGATCAACCTCGTGTTGGTTTTTAGGCCTTGTCTAGGATCGGCTTACGATCACCGTACGTGACCGCGAGGCCCAATCGTGAGTAGGATGATCCGATTATGCGGTGAAAACCCTAAATCGTCGTAGGTCGCTTTAGCTTTATCTTGATCAAGCAGGACCACCATATATTCGTACACCTCGTACGAATCATGGGTGGATCGGCTCTTTGAGCCGATTCACAGGATAACCTGAGAGCCGATCGAGGCTCGTATTTAATGTTTACGTGTATGCCATGCAGGAAACTAAGCGAGGCATCTCCATCACCTTCCTGACCAGGTATAGGTCAGGTGGCACGCCCTTGCACCAGCATCGGACGTGCGTGCCGGAGGCTTTGCGGGCCGTCGCTCGGAGGGACCAGGGCCAGCCGCAGCCCTAAGTTGTTCCTGGCTCTACTGTGTTGCCCGTCGCTGCTCGCCGGTGGGTTTCTGACCGCAACAGCTTGGGGATGCCCCGGTGGTTCACCCCTGCATATATCAAGAAGACTCAAGCGTCTAAGCTTGGGGATGCCCAAGGCATCCCCTTCTTCATCGACAACATTATCAGGTTCCTCCCCTGAAACTATATTTTTATTCCACCACATCTTATGTGCTTTGCTTGGAGCGTCGGTTTGTTTTTGTTTTTGTTTTGTTTGAATAAAATGGATCCTAGCATTCATTGTGTGGGAGGGAGACACGCTCCGCTGTTGCATATGGACAAATATGTCCTTAGGCTTTACTCATAGTATTCATGGCGAAGTTTCTTCTTCGTTAAATTGTTATATGGTTGGAATTGGAAAATGATACATGTAGTATTTGCTATAGTGTCTTGGATAAAGTGATACTTGGCAATTGTTGTGCTCATGTTTAAGATCTTGCATCATATACTTTGCACCTATTAATGAAGAAATACATAGAGCATGCTAAAATTTGGTTTGCATATTTGGTCTCTCTAAGGTCTAGATAATTTCTAGTATTGAGTTTGAACAACAAGGAAGACGGTGTAGAGTTTTATAATGTTTACAATATGTCTTTTATGTGAGTTTTGCTGCACCGCTTCATCCTTGTGTTTGTTTCAAATAGCCTTGCTAGTCTAAACCTTGTATCGAGAGGGAATACTTCTCATGCATCCAAATCCTTGAGCCAACCACTATGCCATTTGTGTCCATCATACCTACCTACTACATGGTATTTCTCCGCCATTTCAAAGTAAATTGCTTGAGTGCTACCTTTAAATTTCTATCCTCTACCTTTGCAATATATAGCTTATGGGACAAATAGCCTAAAAACTATTGTGGTATTGAATATGTACTTATGCACTTTATCTCTTATTAAGTTGCTTGTTGTGCGATAACCATGTTCCTGGGGACGCCATCAACTACTCTTTGTTGAATATCATGTGAGTTGCTATGCATGTTCGTCTTGTCTGAAGTAAGGGAGATTTACCACCAAAATGGTTAGAGCATTGCATAATGTTAGAGAAGAACATTGGGCCGCTAACTAAAGCCATGATCCATGGTGGAAGTTTCAGTTTTGGACAAATATCCTCAATCTCATATGAGAAAATTAATTGTTGCTACATGCTTATGCATATAAGAGGAGTCCATTATCTGTTGTCTATGTTGTCCCGGTATGGATGTCTAAGTTGAGAATAATCAATAGCGAGAAATCCGATGCGAGCTTTCTCCTTAGACCTTTGTACAGGCGGCATAGAGGTACCCCTTTGTGACACTTGGTTAAAACATGTGCATTGCGATGATAATCCAGGTAATCCGAGCTAATTAGGACAAGGTGCGGGCACTATTAGTATACTATGCATGAGGCTTGCAACTTGTAAGATATAATTTACATAACACATATGCTTTATTACTACCGTTGACAAAATTGTTTCTTGTTTTCAAAATCAAAGCTCTAGCACAAATATAGCAATCGATGCTTTCCTCTTTGAAGGGCCTTTCTTTTACTTTTATTGTTGAGTCAGTTCACCTATCTCTCTCCACCTCAAGAAGCAAACACTTGTGTGAACTGTGCATTGATTCCTACATACTTGCATATTGTACTTGTTACATTACTTTGCATTGACAATTATCCATGAGATATACATGTTATAAGTTGAAAGCAACCGCTGAAACTTAATCTTCCTTTGTGTTGCTTCAATATCTCTACTATGAATTATTGCTTTATGAGTTAACTCTTATGCAAGACTTATTGATGCTTGTCTTGAAGTACTATTCATGAAAAGTCTTTGCTATATGATTCAGTTGTTTACTCATGTCATTTACATTGTTTTGATCGTTGCATTCATTACATATGCTTACAATAGTATGATCAAGGTTATGATGGCATGTCACTCCAGAAATTATCTTTGTTACCGTTTACCTGCTCGGGACGAGCAGAAACTAAGCTTGGGGATGCTGATACGTCTCCGACGTATCGATAATTTCTTATGTTCCATGCCACATTATTGATGATATCTACATGTTTTATGCATACTTTATGTCATATTTATGCATTTTCTGGAACTAACCTATTAACGAGATGCCGAAGAGCCAGTTGCTATTTTCTGCTGTTTTTGGTTTCAGAAATCCTAGTAAGGAAATATTCTCGGAATTGGACGAAATCAACGCCCAGGGGCCTATTTTCACACGAAGCTTCCAGAAGACCGGAGAGCTAACGAAATGGGGCCACGAGGTGGCCAAACGATAGGGCGGCGTGGCCCAGCCCTTGGCCGCGCCAGCCTGTCATCTGGGCCCCTCGTGACGCCCCTTGTCCTGCCCTTCCGCCTACAAATAGCCTTCATCGCGAAACCCCCAGTACCGAGAGCCACGATACGGAAAACCTTCCAGAGACGCCGCCGCCAATCCCATCTCGGGGGATTCAGGAGATCGCCTTCGGCACCCTGCCGGAGAGGGGATTCATCTCCCGGAGGACTCTACACCGCCATGGTCGCCTCCGGAGTGATGAGTGAGTAGTCTACCCCTGGACTATGGGTCCATAGCAGTAGCTAGATGGTTGTCTTCTCCTTATGTGCTTCATTGTCGGATCTTGTGAGCTGCCGAACATGATCAAGATCATCTATCTGTAATGCTATATGTTGTGTTTGTTGGGATCCGATGAATAGAGAATACTATGTTATGTTGATTATCAATTTATATCTATGTGTTGTTTATGATCTTGCATGCTCTCCGTTACTAGTAGATGCTTTGGCCAAGTTGATGCTAGTAACTCCAAGAGGGAGTATTTATGCTCGATAGTGGGTTCATGTCTCCGTGAATCTGGGGGAGTGAGAGAAACCTCTAAGATTATGGATGTGCTGTTGCCACTAGGGATAAAACATTGATGCTATGTCCGAGGATGTAGTTATTGATTACATTACGCACCATACTTAATGCAATTGTCTGTTGTTAGCAACTTAATACTGGAAGGGGTTCGGATGATAACCTGAAGGTGGACTTTTTAGGCATAGATGCATGCTGGATAGCGGTCTATGTACTTTGTCGTAATGCCCAATTAAATCTCACAATACTCATCATATCATGTATGTGCATGGTCATGCCCTCTCTATTTGTCAATTGCCCAACTGTAATTTGTTCACCCAACATGCTATTTATCTTATGGGAGAGACACCTCTAGTGAACTGTGGACCCCGGTCCTATTCTTTACATCTGAAATACAATCTACTGCAATTGTTCTACTGTTCTCTGCAAACAATCATCATCCACACTATACATCTAATCCTTTGTTACAGCAAGCCGGTGAGATTGACAACCTCGCTGTTTCGTTGGGGCAAAGTACTTTGGTTGTGTTGTGCAGGTTCCACGTTGGCGCCGGAATCCCTGGTGTTGCGCCGCACTACATCTCGCCGCCATCAACCTTCAACGTGCTTCTTGGCTCCTACTGGTTCGATAAACCTTGGTTTCATACTGAGGGAAAACTTGCCGTTGTACGCATCACACCTTCCTCTTGGGGTTCCCAACGGACGCGTGTTGTACGCGTATCATTCCCCCATGGACTACGGGTTCTAGCAGTAGCTAGTTGGTACTCTCTATCCCATGTACTTCAATACAATAATCTCATGAGTTGCCTTACATGATTGAGATTCATCTGATGTAATCGGTGTTGTGTTTGTTGGGATCCGATGATTACATTATGATTAGTCTATCTATAAAGTTTGTGAAGTTATTGTTGTTGCAATCTTGTTGTGTTTAATGTTTGTCACTAGTGCACGAGTGGCATGATCTTAGATTTAAGCTCTATACTTATTGCTTAGATTGTATCTACAAGTTGTTTGCACATATTGCTGTCCGGAACCCGAGGCCCCAAAGTGACAGAAATTGGGACAACCGGAGGGGAAGGCTGTGATATGAGGATCACATGTTTTCACCAAGTGTTATTGCTTTTCTTCGGTGCTCTATTAAAAGGAGTACCTTAATTGCCAGTAGATTCCCTTGAGGCCCGGCTGCCACCGGCTGGTAGGACAAAAGATGTTATGCAAGTTTCTCATTGCGAGCACGTATGACTATATATGGAAAACATGCCTACATGATTAATAATCTTGATGTTCTGTCTTAATGCTATTTCAATCCTATCGATTGCCCAACTGTAATTTGTTCACCCAACACTTGTCACTTGTTATTGGAGAGTTACCACTAGTGTAGATCGCTGGGAACCCCGGTCCATCTCTCATCATCATATACTCGTTCTATATGACATTGTAAGTAGTATCAACTATTTTCTGGTGCCATTGCTCTGTGTTACTGTTACTATTGCTCTCATATTACTGCTGCTTTCACATCACCCCTGTTACTAGTGCTTTTCCAGGTGCAGCTGAATTGACAACTCAGTTGTTAATGCTTATAAGTATTCTTTACCTCCCCTTGTTTCGAATCAATAAATTTGTGTTTTACTTCCCTCGAAGACTGTTGCGATCCCCTATACTTGTGGGTTATCAGCGCGGTTTGGGTCGCCCCGTTGGAGATACCCTAAGCCTCGAACTCCCTCCGCTCTTCTTCATCCTAATCCAATCCCACCTCAAACACACTTCAATCATCCACTCTCCCCTATTATTTCGCTTTCTATACCTACTTACTAATAAAAGAAGTAAGGTTTCTCCTCAGTTTTTTCGTCCGTTTTTATTGCCCATAATTTTGTGACAAAATTACAAGCACTGCCACCGTTCAGTTGAAAAACGGTTCGCTTGTTCTGTTTTCCCCCTATCCGATCACTTGGTTCCATCCCCTCGGCACAGGCCTCCAGGCAGTGGCGAGGCGAGGGAGGCAGGCAGGCGCCGCAGGAGGTGGGGAGGATCTCCTGGTGAGGAAGGGGTGCGCGCAGGACGTCAAGGTCTTCCCCGCTTCTCCACCTGTTGATCCCGCCGCCGATTTAACTCCAGCCACCGCCGGTGCTCTCCGGGTAGGGAATTGGAGGCAACGTTGCGGCCCTTCACCGGCCAGCTAGAGGGTCGAGGTCCTACCGTCGCCTGCGCGGACACCTTATGTTACTTCTCACTATGAGTTAGCCTTAGTATCCGACTTGCGGTATCAGCTGTTGCGAGTTTCTCTTAGTCACCTCATGGCTCATGGTAATGATGGAGGCACTACCCATCAATTTTGATTCAGTCAGCCTTGATCCTCGGATTCACTTTTTTATTGTGAATTTTGTTGTTCGTGTTTTTTTCAAATTTCTTGCTCATCCGCATTCGCAAACATTGCGTTAAAATGGTAAATTATTTTTAGATCAGGTCTAGCTCTAAAAGTTTTGACATCCAATCACTCATGTAGTTTAAGATTTGTCAATTTAGATGAGACAAATACATCTAAATTTTTGTCAAAATTTAGCATTGTTCAAAAAATCGGCCGAGATAAAGATTTATCGGCCGATTAATCGTGAATCAGGTGATACCCGATAAGATTTTGGCATATCGGTGATTTTGGCATATCGGTTGATTTATCGCCGGCGCCGATATTGCAGCGATTTTCAGTGTGATAACCGATATTTTGCCCGATTTTCGTTAAAATTTCGCGGTCTAGAAGTCGATATTTTCGTCCCACATAGTTTTGTAGAACTGTGGATTAGCTCAACAATTCATTTTTATTCTTTCAAATGCAAGGGATCAAGGTAATGCTTCTTTTCAATCCTCCAATATTGTTTTTACATAGCATAATATAGAAATTGGTAAGTTAAAACTTAGGATTTACAAGAGAACATGCTGATAAATGACCGACCGATAAAATCGATTTATCGGCCGACAAGCGATTAATCTCCATTTTTAGGTTGACCGATATGTTAACGATTAACGATTTCTTGAACATTGAAATTTAGATGAGACAAATACATCTAAATTTTAACAAATCTAAGACAAGTTTCATAGGACAGAGAGACTAGTATTATATAAAGCCTCACAGGATATATGTGAAACAGAAGCCTAACATCTAAGTTGTACAGGATACAACTCCAGTTACATATGAGTCCCGATAGATAGTTAAAATTAGAGCAAGACAATTAAAAATACATCAGAGCCAGACCCTCTGGAATGAAATCTAGAGAAAGAACAGGCCACCAACGATATGGATCATCGAGGAGCCTACACTCCGGCAGGTAAACAAAAAGCCCTTCAGATGGGCCAGTGAAGGAGGTTGAAGAGGAGAGCAACAAATCCAAGCCATCCTTCAAGCGGCCACCAGTAAAGGAGGTTGAAGAGGAGAGCAACAAAATCCAAGACATCCTTCAAGCACGTGTACGAGGGTCTGCTGTCATATACCACAAAAGACGAGCCTTCAGGCTATATCCTAAATCAAATCCATCCGCTGAGTATCAGAGCAAAACCAACCTTCAGGCTTGCTTGCTTTTCTGAACGCAGCAAGGTTCCTCTTGAGAGAATTGACAGTAGACAGCATCTGCAGATTCTCAGTGTGTTTCTGATTGGCCTTCCTAGGTGATGCACCATCTGGTGGAGATGACTCCTCCAGAGGTGGTTCACTATCCAATGTGCTTACATGTGCACCCTTCTTCCCAGCTTGTTTTAGCATGAGGGAGGTGGCACTCCTGTACAAAACCATTCACAGTAAGCATAAATTAACAGAGGTCAAACAGATTGTACAGTAGCAGGATAAGGAAACGATGATTATGGAAGCTTGTGGTACCTCTTGTACCGGGGATCAGTAGGATCCAATGCATACAGATGAGACGTGAACATGGGTGAGAACCTCTCATCCTTGCTAAGATCAATTTGAGAAAGTTTGTCCTCGACAGAATCCTTGCCCTTCTTGCCCTTTTTACTCTTGTGTTTTATGTTATAGCCCTTTGCACCATTGGCTACATCCTCACTAGCAGCAACCAAGAGCTCCAACTCCTCCTTAGTTGCTTGTGCCTCATAATGCTCCTCTCGAAGTGTGTCCTTTCCTTTCCCTTTGGCGTTCACCTTCTCTTTCTTTGTTGGCTTAACTCCCAAAACATTCTTTGACGACCTCTTCCTAGCTTTATGCTTCTCCTTCAATTTAGATTAAATATTTTCATGAGACAAACGGGTAGAGAAATGCATAAAGAATATAATCAAGCCACCACTGAAAGGGAGAAACTTTAATGTTGGCAAGTGTGAAAGTTTAATATGAAATATGGATGCAGAAACAAACTGTTCAAGTAAGGTACCTCAGTAGCTACATCTCGAGACTTGTCCTTTCCTTTCCCTTTGGCCTTCAGCTTTGGTTTCTTCATCGGCTTTACTTCTTCATCCGACTTCTCATCATCAAGGAAATCATCAGCGCTATCTTGGTCGCTATAGTCATCATCATCCTTTGACCACCTCTTTCTAGCTTTCCGTTTTTCCTTCATTTTTTCTTGGTTCATCTCCCAGACAGTCTTCGTCTCGATGCTCTTTCTCTCAAGGATACGTTTGCTGAGGTCCTCAAGCTTCATGTTGAATGTTATCTCCATGTCCTGGTCACCTATTTGTTCCTCATCAGATTTATTTCCTTGTAAAAGAGCCAACCGTTCCACATTTGTTAACTTCCTTTTTGCTACACCATTTGGCAGATACTCATCATCAGAATCATCTTCTGATGCACTCTCACCACTTGCAATATATTTACCCAGGTCATCAAACTGCAACAGAAAAACGTCAAAGATGGATAAATAAAGTAGAGGACAAGAAACAATGACCAACGGTTTTTTATGATACTGTATTTATTTGTTTATTATTATTCACTAGTGCTGAAAGCCTATCTTGATAGCTGACACTGGGTTTTCCTCCCTTGAAATTTATATATTCAAAGAGAAACTAAGTTTTTAGTTTTACGTAAGCAAATACAATAAGTTAATTGAAATAATAGAGCTGACCTTATCTTTGAACTTCTGCCTCAAGATCTTACGCTCTGGTTCATCATCATCCCAGGTTGGCTTAACTTTGGTATGCTGTAAAGCACAAGTCTCAAAAACAGGCTCCTTGTAACTCAGAGGTGCCTGCACGAAGTCAAACAAGTTACAGACTGATAAGACCTCTTTTAGTACAACTGAAAGGTAACTTCTGCCTACATAGAATCATATATTTGAAAATCAATTAGAAAGAAACATAATATAATCAGCACCCGCCAGTTCAACATGTCCACCAACAAATATGTGGAAAAATCAAGTTCTCTGATCTCTCAACTCCTTATCCCCTCCACCTGAGCGGAGGGGTGGAGTGGCCAGCATGCTCCTCTGTTTGTTCTTCATGGTGCAGAATGAAGGAGGGCATGGGATCTGGCGACACCTTTCTCAATAAGTTCAGTGGAGCTCAGATCTGGGGCGATTTGGTCCTTTTTTTGAAATCATGGTGGCGGAAGGGGGTAGGATCATCCAGATCTGAATCCTAATGGGAAGGGAGCGAAGCTGCGCCCATGCATTTTGGAGTGCTTTCCCAATGGTGCTGCAATGGCCGACGCAATATCGCCACTGGCTCTTCTGGCCGTAAGGGCAGATATTCTCAACCTCCAGGGTTGCAGGCCAAGATGGAGGCTCCTCGGCAACAAAACAGCGTCCACCACCTGCTCACTCCCAAGTGGTGAACTGGTGATGTCCCCACAAGGTGCAGGTGCCCATGCTCTAAGGGTCTGTTCGGTTTTAGAAGGAGCTGGAATGAAATGGGACGGTTCCATTCCTGAGAGCCGTTCTCGCGTTCGGTTGGCAGATAGGATGGAACGAGGTCGTTCCCCAAATGGGAATATTCGGCCCACATGCGGAACGCACCCGTCCGGCCAAATCGGCCGGACGAGGTGGAACGGCTCAGACTAATCTCTCTCACGCGGTAATCACTCTCTCTCTCCCGTATCCATCTCCTCCTTTCTCGCGCTGAAGCCGGGCGAGCGGCCGCCGGCGGACGGAGCAGTGGACAGGGCGGCGGCCATGCGAGGCGGAGGGCGGCCGCCGGCGGACGGAGCAGCGGCCAGGACGGGGCCGGCCGGAGCCCAGGCGCGGCCGCCGGCGGACGAAGCAACGGCCAGGACCGGGGTTGGCGGCCGACGGGGGCGGGGGCTGGCGGCCGACGGGGGCTGGCGGCGCGGCGCGGGCTGGCGGAAGGAGCAGCGGGGCGGGGGCTGGCGGCCGGTGGGGCTGGCGGCCGGCGGGGGCGTGGAGGAAGCCGGGCGGGGGCTGGCGGCGCGGGCTGGCGGCCGGCGGGGGATGGCGGCGCGGCGGGGGCTGGCGGCCGGCGGGGGCTGGCGGCGCGGCGCTGGCTGGCGGCCGGCGGGGGCGCGGAGGAAGCCGGGCTCGGGCGGGCTCCTCTCCTGTGGTTTGAGAATAATTAAGTTAATTAAATATTTAAATTAAATTAGGGTCTAATTAATTGGATGTTTAGACTAATTAGATTCTGTTCCATTCCACAGCTTCTAAAATCAACCGAACACCCAAATGGAATGGAATGGAATGGGATGGAATGGAATGGAACGGAACCATTCCATTCCATTCCACTCCATCCAACAACCGAACACACCCTAAAGCTTCAACAAAATCTCTCCAGCAAAGGACAAAATCATGATTTTCAGATTTGGTGTATGTTAATTTATGTAATGTAGATAGTTGATGTAATCTTTTAGTTCTTTACAAGGTCCGCTGTGTAATTTGGAATCCCACCACCAAGTTTTAGTGCAGTTTCCTGGTCATTTGGAATCCTTGCCGTGTTCAAAAAAAATGGATGCAAATATGATCTAATCAAGTACTCCCTCCGATCCATGTTAACGGTAACTAATATAATATGGATGTATCTAGACGCATTTTACTTCTATATACATCCATAATAGAGACAAGTAATATGGATCGGAGGGAGTAACATACCTCTGTAGCTACATCACGAGCAGGATATTTGAACTCGCTAGAGTCACAAATAAACCGCAAATCAAACACATTTGCCGTTTTCAAGAACTCGGTACCATCAAGAGTTGTATATAGGTGATCTGCAGTTGCACTGGAATCACACACCACAACTGCATAGTAGTACCTGCAGCAAGATCAATACAATCAGAGAGCAGAACAACAAACCCTCGGCAAGTAGTTACATTTCCATATGGTAAATATCAAAGATGGATAGACAAGGCCATGGACATAACCACACAATCCCGAACATGTGAAGGAGAAGCTGCCATAATTAAATTTACACAGGATATGAACATTTTTATATTTTAATTAGCAAGAAAACATTATGGAGTATATTTGTTTGAAAATTTCATTCAAAATCTTCTCAACAAGTCCCAGACAAAAACAAAAGTAAACAAGATGAAAATCAGCAAAAGTATCTCTATCCTTTGTTGCTAACCTCAGTCTGTTTAGCTCATAAGTACGCAGCTTGCTGTTCTCAGTCTCAGAGTCAATGTAACTATCTTCTTCGCCAACATCATCATCATCTTCTTCATCATCATTGCTATCATCTTCCCCACCACCACCACCATCATCATCACCATCAGGACCAACAAGAGCAGAAGGGCCTTGAGTTGTCTCAATGTCCATGCACTTCAATCCAAATTCTGTTGGATATATCGAGACTGACAGAAGCCGCCCACCTTTCGGCATACAAGATGTCATGACCATATACAAGTCCACTGCCTGTTGAAAGGGCAAAACAACGGAAGAATATCAGTGATTGTATAGTTAACCTAACAAACAATATACATATTTAAATGCAAAAAATCATTAGAATAATGGGCATTTCATTTGGAAGCTTTGGGATTCAGTTCCACTCTAAGGGTACTAATTTAGATTCCTTACAGAAACAAATACTTAGGAGTAAGTTTGCATGGATGTTGTGAGATATTGGCAATTATTAGCACCCAAGACACAAAGAAATGATGATGGCTGTGGTGATTTGGGTATAGATATGGACATTTGGGTAATAGGTCATCATTGTGTGAGGATGTCTGGACCAAAAAACCCAGTTATTTGACATCACTTCAGAATTTATTCTTAATCCTGAATATCTACATTCGGTGCATTTATATCTTAACTAAAAACAGGTAAATTTTAGTGCTAGATATTTCACCTGTTCTCTCAACAAAATAAAAAGACCAGAAACAAAATCATCTCTAAGCCAAACAACATGAATGACATCGTGCTTCAACCTAAGAAGCTAACACGGGTTTTCTTCTGAACTCCTTACTGTTTTACTAGCACGTATTCCATGGTTTTTAAGACAGTAAGGCGTCCTAAGGCAGATGCCTAAGCGGCTAAAGTGGGCAAATTTCCAAGGCGCTGGCAGTGCGCCTTATCGCCTAAGCATCCTAAGGCGGATGCCTTCAAAACCATGGTGTATTCAATGAACTGCCATCTAAACAACACTGATATGTTTTATAGAAGTCTGCAATAAGTGCACGAATGCAAGGACAAAGAAATGCATGTTAACTTCACAGAAAATACACAAGCTGGCCTCAAAACAAATTCCTTCAAGGTGATTCTCATGCAACTCAAATAATAAACTGCCTTTTTAACATGGCTGAAATTGTTCAGGCAGACGGGCTACTTCTCAAAATAATAGAAATTTGAACTGGCACACACCTTAATATGATCCCAGTCCATATTCACAACAGCAAGCCTGTGAGTTCCCTTGTCAATCATAGGTGTATCATCATGCCTCGCCATCAAGTAATGAGCAAGGTCACTGCCAACAGAATACTGCAAAATAAATAAATAAGTCGAGGAATTATAAATAATGTAAGGAAAATGCCTGCCTTGAAGACAAGAAAAGTACAGCAAGCAAAGTGTCTCATGTAGATAATTTAGGGACAATATAGACATCCAACATATAAGAACACATAATATAAGACCCATAATGGCAATAAAAGTATAAAACTAACTATGAGGCAAGTTGCAGAAAATCATCCCAATCGTCAAAATCAATAAAAAGGCCACAGCCCCTTTGCGGGCTCCGTAGCAGGAAATTTGGGACTAGAATCTTCGGCTCCTCGTTTTTATTCAATTATGAAATGTATATTTTAAAGGAGATTTAGACAAAGATAAACAATCTGATTTCTTACTGCACCAAGGTATTGAGCCTCCTTCAATATAAGATGGAGAGTTTTAGTTAAAAGTTGTTCATAGTTCACATATGGAATTGCACGGCTACAGAAACATGCATATATTTGTCCCTAACAGGCATCGCTCAGTAAGGTTCTGTGCCCTACAAGGAAAAAATAGCACTAAAACTAGAGCAAGCATAAACATACACAACAAACTGAAAAATAAACATTGATTGAGCATGCATAATCTGTTGTATCCACATGTAAAATTCGATTTTTGTTGGCGGAATGCAGATCACAGATTTGGAAACGAAACATCACCTGGTCATGGTCGTCCTCCTTGTCGCTACTAGAACTCTCCTCTTCATCAAGTTCATCCTCTTCTTCCAGCTCATGATCCTCCTCTTCACGAATCAGCTTCTCTTGCTCCGTCGTCTTTTCCTTGTCCTTTTCGTTCCCCTCCTCTTGGTTGAGATAGTAACGTAGCATGGGGTTCTTCATGGCGCTCTTCTTGCGGCATCTGCCACGCTTGTCCACCGGCGCCTCCGAATAATCAAACATTGGGTCCGTGAGTATGGGGGTGAACCTCGAGTCGAGGGCCACCTTAAGCTCCTTCCGCTGCATCGGTCGGAACCTCGGGTCGGTCCTCGCCGCCTTGAACCGCTCGTCGTCCATCGCCCGCTTCATCTTCGAGTCGAGGGCCACCTTGGCCTCCTTCCGCCGCATCGGTTGGAACGTCGAGTCGGTCCGCGCCGCCGCAGAACGCTCGCCCTCCGTTGCCCGCTTGAACTTATCATGTCCACGCTTCACCTCAACCGAGCCTGCCATCGTAGCCTCGATCAGGAGCAGGAGCTCGAGTCGGGGGCGAGTGGCGTCGGGGATGGATGCGGGCGGGGGAAACCATAGCGATGCTGTGGCGGCGGGTGTCCGTCCCAAATCATATACTCCCCCCGTCCCCAAAAAACATGGGCCGCCACTTCTGCGGAAAAAACCCTAGGCCTTAGTTTACTACTCTGGTTTTTTGTGGTTGAGAGGGGAAATTACCGGGAGCTCCTCGACACCGAGGGATCCCCTATTGAACGCTTTAAGCGGGATAGATGGTCCGCTCCGCGCACCTGTCTTACGAAGGAGAGGCTTAAATGGGCTCGGCCCAATTTAGCGTACCGCTTCGGGGAGTTTACTTCGTTCAGCTGTTTCAGGATACTACTTCGTTCAGTTTCCTGATACACTTACATGTCAAGGTCACGTTTTCCGGCGACGATCCCCGGCGAACCGAGTCACCTCAGCAAGAACCACCTGCACCATTCGAATCTCACCACTGCAGGCTACATCTTAGGCTTTTGTTTTGACCAAAGCGATCCACCATCCCGTCGTCACCGTCGTTGCAAAAAGTGATGCCGTGAGACTGCAGTTTTACAGCTGTGCGCCGCCTCTATCAAAAGCCCCATCTTGCGGCGAGCACAACCGTCGCCACGGTGCACCAAATCCACCCAAACCAGTCTCGTTCGATCCACCCCACCTTCCTCTTACTCAACTACATCAGAAACTCGCCTAGCGCTACCCAGATCTGTCGCGGCGCACACTTTAATATCCGTGCAGAAATGCCTCTACAGGAAAATTGCTGTGGTTTTCTTCAGTTCGTAGTATCGCTTTTCAGTTTCAGAAGTTACACAAACAGATGGTTTTCTAAATGATCTAAAAATGCACTTTTTCAAATCCAATGCATACAAAAATTTATATCCAAATTGTTCAGAAAAACATGATCTAATCAACCATGAAATTTGTTTCAACTTTTGAACAACTAAAATTTGGTCACTTTTCAAATCTGAATTTTAATTGCTAAATGTAACCAAATCTGAATTTTAATTGCTAAATTTTTCATCGCCGAAAAACAAATTTCGAGGATGAACGGATTTCCGAGGATTTGATATAGGAAACCGTTTCATCCTTTAACGAAAATTGTAAAAATGAAAGGTTTTCTTCTTTAAAACAAATTTCAACAAAATAAACGGGTTTCACAGGTTTTGCTACATGAATAGATATTTTTGATGTCACAAAAAATGAAAAAAAAAACATGAACGGTTTCCCCCTTTAAACAATTTTTGGCGATGAAAAAGGAATTTCGAGGATGAACGGATTTATGAACCATGAACATTCCTACTACATGAACGAAATTCAACTATAAAAACAGTTTCCTCCTTGAACATTCCTATTACATGAACGAATTCCACCTATCAACGGTTTCCACTTTTGAACAAAAAATTGAAAAAAGCAAAACATGAATGGTTTTCTTCTTTAAAACTAAAATCAACAAATGGAATGGATTTCACGCGGTGTTGGTTACATGAACGAGAATCAACTACAAAAAACAGTTTCCTCCTTGAACATTGCTATTACATGAACGAATTTCACATATGAACAGTTTCCACTTTGGAACAAAAATTGAAAATTGCAAAACATGAATGGTTTCCTCCTTTGAAAACAAAAATCAACATATGGAACAGATTCATGGGGGTTTGGTTACATGAACAGATATTTGTGATGACACAAAAAATGCAAAAAAAAACATGAATGATTTCCTCCTTTAAACAATTTTCGGTGATGAAAAAGGAATTTCGAGGATGAACGGATTTTTGAACTTTGAACATTCCTACTACATGAATGAAATTCAACTATATTACATGAACGAATTTCACCTATGAACGGTTTCCACTTTGGAACAAAAATTGAAAATTGCAAAAAATGAATGGTTTTCTTCTTTAGAAACAAAAATCAACATATATGGACGGATTTCACGGGGGTTTTGGTTACATGAACAGATATAAATGATGAACAAAAATTGCAAAAAAAACCATGAATGATTTCCTACTTAAAAAACAAATTAGGGGGATGAACGGATTCCCGAGGATTTGATATACGAAACGGTGATCTTCTTTAAAACAAATTTCCGAGGATTTGATGAACGGATTTTTGAACCTTGAACATTCCTTTTACATCAACGAAAATCACCTACAAAAAACGGTTTCCTCCTTGAACATTGCTATTACATGAACGAATTTCACCTATGAACAGTTTCCACTTTGGAACAAAAATTAAAAATTGCAAAACATGAACGGTTTCCTCCTTTAAGCAATTTTCGGTGATGAAAACGGAATTTCGAGGATGAACAGATTTTTGAACCTTGAACATTCCTACTACATGAACGAAATTCAACTATATTACATGACCGAATTTCACCTATGAACGGTTTCCACTTTGGAACAAAAATTGAAAATTGCAAAACGTGAATGGTTTTATTCTTTAGAAACAAAAATCAACATATATGGACGGATTTCACGATAGGGTGCGGGAAAGAGTACACGAACCTGCGGCTGCCATCGCCGACGAGACAGCGAAGCGAATTGCCCGCGGTCGGAAGCGCAGGCGGTCGCCCGCGGTCGGAAGCGCAGGTGAAGAAATCTAGCGCCCTCCACCGCCGGAAAGAGAAGGAGCTGGGCCAAACAACACACGAGCTCCCGACCAGAATAACGCTAATATACGAAAGAGTCTGTATGAACCCGAAGAAGTTAACGGGCCAGGCCCATAAGGCGCGCGAAGGAGCGGGGGGTATGCGGAGCGCCGGATCGCTCCCGCAATGAGCGATGAATAGGAATCGCCACGCTGCTCTGTGAAGGAGTGCCTACTCTCCGCCTTAAGCGGGAGCGACGGTTCGATCCGCCTGAAGAGCATCCGCCTGGGCCGCTCGGCCCAACAAGGTTGCTTCTCTCTACTTTTTCTCCTTTCAGTTTTAGATTTATAAAATGTTCAAATCTAAAAACAGTTTAAATTTGAAAAAAGTTTGGATTAAAAAATGTTCAGATTTAAGAATATTCGAATCTAAAAAAGTTCAAAATTAAAAAATGTTCAAATTAAAAAATGTTCAAATATGAAAAAAATTCAAATTAAAATGTATGCAAAATTTCAGAAAAAGATCAAATCTGAAAATTATTCAAACACGAAAAATTTTCATATCTAAAAATGTTCAAAAATAAAAAATGTTCAGATTTAAGAATATTCGAATCTAAAAAAATTCAAAATTAAAAAATGTTCAAAAATTAAAAAATGTTCAAATATGAAAAAGTTCCAAATTGAAAAAAACTCAAATTAAACTGTATGCAAAATTTCAGAAAAAGATCAAATCTGAAAATTTTTCAAACGCGGAAAATGTTCATATCTAAAAATGTTCAAAAATAAAATTTGTTTAAACTTAAAAATTGTTCAAATTTTAAAAAGTTCAAATCTAAAAATGTTCAAACTTAAAAAAAAACGGTCAAAATTTGAAAAAGTTTAAAGTTTGCAAAGTTCAGAAAAAACCAATTGGCAAAAACAAAAAACTGGAAGGAAAAAAACCAGTAGAAAATGAGAAAAACTGAAGAAAAAAACGAAGCAAATCCAATTCCGTCGCTAAATGGGCCGGCCCAACTCCTTCTCGCTCTTAGCGGAGCGACCGCTCACTCCCGCTTTGAGCGGAGAATAGGGATCGCGCGACACCGACCTGGTCGGCGCTTGGAGGATGCCGCACAACCCCGCGCGTCCAGGGTAGTTAGCTGGGCCGCGGCCCAACATCAGGTAATGCGGTTTTTTTTTCTGTTGTTTCTTTTCTTTTTAAAAAAATATGTTTTTCTTTTCTGTTTATATTTTTGTTTAAAATCTGAACATTTATCAAAATTAAAAAAATTCAAATTAAAAACAAATCACTTTATAAAAAATCTGAACATTTTTCAGATTTGAATATTTTTAAATTTGAACAAAAAATGTATTTTTTTCTATGAACAATTTTTGAATTTGAACATTTCTGAATTTGAATAAATTTTATATTTGAACAATTTTCGAATCTGAACGATTTTCATATTAGAAAATTTTCGAATTTGAACAAATTTCATATTTGAAAGGTTTTCGAATTTGAACGGTTTTCGAATTTGAACGGTTTTCAGATTTGAACGGTTTTTAAATTTGAACATTTTTGAATTAAACATTTTCTCAATTTAAATAATTTTTTAAAATTAAATTTTTTGAATCTGAAAAAATATACAAAACCGAAAACAGAAAAAAAGAAAAAAAAAACCAGAAAAAAACCAGAAAAGAAAAAAAAAAGGATAAACAGACACAAATGGGTCTGGCCCATACCCGACCAGGGGGTGGTCGGTGGCCGGTAGCCACCGACCTGGTCGGTGTATAGGTTTCGCCGAAATTACCGGTCCACGAGCAAATCCAGAAAATTTTCAAACGGCCCGTTTACTTCTCAGGTATTTTTGGGAAATTTCCCGGCCCAACCCCGAACTTCCCGGCCCGCTAAGCACAATCCTCGTATTCTCACCCATGACTGTACCCTGTGTTTTTGCTCGTGGAACTGGCCATAGGGAGCCGACGGTGGCGACAAGAAACGGCGGCCTGAAAGAACAACCAAATCACAACGGCGCCGACGAGATCTTCCTTCTTTTTTTTTGCGGGGGCAAAGGGATTATATTAATTATAAATGTAGGTGTCATTACAATCCCTTAGAAGGGCATCCAGAATGCAATCTGGCCCAGACCCAAACCATACATACGTACGGTCATTCAATCTACCATACTTAGCTAATTCATGGCTAGCAAAATTCTGGGAACGTGGAATTTTGGAGATTCCAACAATCTGATCCGAGTTTAGAAGGAATTTTGCTTCAGAAGTGAGGTTACCTAACTCAGATAAATCCCTCTCTTTGCTTCTTACCATCTGGAGTATCTCAGCACTGTCCGTTTCAATTAGGATTGGTTCTTGACACCACTCACTAGCCAGAGAAACGCCCTCCACCAATGCTCGTAGTTCGGCCTCCAATGCCGAACAACATCGTACCAGCACTCTACAGGATGACAGAATTATTGAGCCATCATGCCTTCTCAGAATGATTCCAACACTTGCCGTTCCATCCTGCAATATAAAAGATCCGTCCACGTTCAGTTTAACCATTCCCTCAGGTGGCCGAGTCCACGGACTAGTACTAGCAGGCGGGTTGCTCCCTGTCGTCTCTGTCCGATGCAAAGGCTGCTTCCCTTTCAGAATATCCTCTATTGGCAGCTTCATGGAATTGGCTAGGGAAGACATATAGCTACACAAAAATCTTCGAGATCCTTCAATCGCTGGCATCGGTTTGTTGTGTGTAATTTCATTTCGCACAAACCAGATTCTCCAAATAGTCAACAGAGTTCTATCAAGCACCTCCTTCGACAATGGCAACAACAGCTCCTCCAGCCAAGACTCCCGGGGACCCTGGAGCTGCTTACTGTCAGGTATAGACCACACCTTCTGCATGGACTGCCAAAGAGCCACTGCATGAGGGCATCGGAACAGCATGTGAGATATGTCCTCCGGCTCACACCCACAGACAAGACATGTGCCAGAAACATGCATACCACGCAGCAGCTTGTTCACTTCCGTAGCGAGAGCTCCATGTACTGCCCTCCATGCGAAAATACGTACTTTCTCAGGAACCTTGCTACTCCATATTAACTTCCATATTGCCTTGTCGCCAGTAGGGGCGTTGCTAGATGTAGCATGATCGTGCTCCTGATTCACGAGTGCTAGGGCCAACTTATAGGCACTACGGACAGTAAAAACTCCAGTTTTCTCAGGTTGCCAAGCAAGGAAGTCCGCCTCCCGATGCGGAGATGTTTTAATACCGAGAATAGATGCCACATCTATGGGAGGGAAGTTCTTCCGGACAAGTTCCTCTCGCCACACACCATGTTCGTCCAACAATTTGGACACACGATTCAGCCTTGATTTACCACGGTGGCCGATCGGTTTGAGGCTGAACTCACGTGGGATCCAGTTGTCCCTCCACATTCTCACAGATTCCCCATTGCCAATCCTCCATATCAGACCTTTTTTAAGTAATTCCAATCCATAAGCTATAGCTGTCCAGGTTGAGGAAGGATTACCAGTGAACACCGTATCCACAATATTACCCTGCGGATAGTACTTTGCCTTGAGTACCCGGGCACATAAGCTATCTGGTCTTGCAATGAGCCTCCACGCTTGACGGGCTAGGAGCGCCTGGTTAAAGACACGCATGTCTCTAAAGCCAATACCCCCTGTTAAGTAGTCTAGCCTATTGTATAATTGTATGTATACGTGTATTGTACATGTACTGATCCTTATATATAGTGGAAAGACGTGAGGGCTGTTCACCCCACGCAAAACCCTAAACCATCTCTTCAATCTTGGTATCAGAGCACGCCGCCGCGAGCCTCTCTCCGCGTCGCGCGGCCGCAGATCCGATCGGAGCTTGCCTCCGCTCCTCTCTCACCGCGAGCCCCTCCTCGCGGCATCACCATGTCGTCGTCTGCTCTCATGACAACGGACATCGGCGCCCTCACCTCTTCATCGACGGCCTCAACTCCTGCCGCGATCTCGCTCCCCGTCCCTGTCCGTCTTGACCACGGCAACTTCCTGCTGTGGAAGGGCCTCCTACTGCCCAACCTCTCCGGCGCCGACCTTCATGGGCATCTCGATGGGACCAAGCCCGCGCCGGCGACGGAGATCACCACGGGGGAGGGAGACAAGGCGGTGACCATCCCTAACCCCGCGTACCACCACTGGTGGACTCAGGACCAGAAGGTTCTGGGCTTTCTCCTCGGAGCTATGGAGCCGTCCATCTCGTGCCAGCTGATTGGCTGCAAGACGGCGGCCGCGGTGTGGACATCCGTTCACGCCATGTTCGGCGCCCACAGCCGCGCCAACGTCAGGAATATTCGACGTCAACTCCAGAGCCTGCGGAAGGAGGACCGATCCGCAGCTGATTACATGCACATGATGAAGGCTCTGGCGGACTCCATGGCGGCCGCCGGATCGCCCATCTCCGACGATGACCTCGTCGATTACATCATCACCGGGCTTGGCTCCGCATACAACGGCATCGCAGCATCACTCACCGTTGGTAACAAGTCTGTGCCTTATGTCGATTTCTATTCTCACATCCTCTCCTTCGAGGCACTCCAGGCGCAGCAGGCCCAAGTCGAAGGATGGACCTCGTCGGCCAACGTCGCCTCTCGACCACCACCTCCGGCCGATCACCGCTCTCGTGCGCCCGACTACTATGCCCCGCCCGCTCCAGGTGCATATCGTCCCAATGGCGGGGGCAATCAGCACGGTGGTGGAGGGGGCAACCCCTACGGGGGGCACAACACCTATGGAGGCGGCAACGCGTTCGACAACCGTGGAGGCGGGAACGGCGGCGGCGGCCGCAACGGTCGCGCCGGTGGTCGCGGTGGCGGTGGACGCAACGGAGGAGGAGGACGCCAGCGGTGGCGTCCACGCTGTGACTACTGCGGCTATTGGGGGCATCTTGCCGCCGACTGCCGTCGTGCTGCGGAGGACCAGCGCGCCAACAACTTCATCAACCAGCGCTCCGGCAACACTGCTTCGACTAGTGGTGGCGGCAATCCTCAGTGGCACCTGGACAGCGGCGCGACGGACCACCTGACAAGTGAACTCGAGCGCCTTCAGTTCTATGAACGATATGGTGGCAAGGATCAAGTGCAAGTGGCAAATGGCTCAGGTTTGTCAATTTCGCATATTGGCTATTCGAATCTAGCTGGTTCATCTCTTCGTCTTAAAAACATCCTCCATGTACTCTACATTAGCAAAATCTCCTATCTGTTTTTCGCCTTGTTTCTGATAATGACGTGTTCGTTGAATTTCACCGTCATGCTTTCTTTGTAAAGGACAAGGTCACGAGGAGAATCGTCCTGCAAGGTAGAAGTCATGGAGGGCTCTATCCTATTCCATTCGCCAAAGCAACGTCAGCCTCCACTCGCCATGCCTTCGCTAGTGTCAAGGTCACCCCATCACAGTGGCACCAACGCCTCAGTCATCCATCAAATAATGTAGTTCGATCCATCATTAGAACAAATGAACTCCCCTGTTCATCGTCAGACAATTTATCTTTTGTGTGTGATGCTTGTCAGCGTGCTAAAAGTCATCAGTTGCCTTATTCTTTGTCATCTCATGTTACCACTATGCCTCTTGAGTTGATACACACTGATGTTTGGGGTCCAGCGCGTGCTTCTTCAGGGGGGTACAAATATTATGTTAGTTTTGTCGATGACTATTCACGATCCTGCTGGATTTATCTCCTTAAAAACAAGTCTGATGTTGAGCAGATTTTTTATGCTTTCCAGGCTCATGTTGAGCGTCTTCTGAATGCCAAAATTAAATCTGTTCAATCTGATTGGGGCGGTGAGTACCATCACCTTCACCTGTATTTTCAGCGCACGGGTATCTCTCACCGTGTTTCCTGTCCACATACATCTCAGCAGAACGGTATTGCGGAGCGTAAACACCGTCATCTAGTGGAAACAGGCCTTGCCCTGCTCGCCCATTCTTCACTTCCTCTCCACTATTGGGATGAAGCCTTCCTTACGGCGTGCTACCTTATAAATCGTATGCCTACACCCGTTCTTAAGAATGAGACGCCCATGTTCCGACTCCTTCAAGTTCAGCCAACCTACTCTTCTCTTCGCATTTTTGGGTGCGCATGTTGGCCTAGTCTCCGCAAATACAACTCCCACAAACTAGACTTTCGATCTAGGATGTGTGTCTTTCTCGGGTATAGCCCGATGCACAAAGGGTACAAGTGCTTGGATAAATCAACGGGGCGCATCTATATTTCTCGTGATGTAGTGTTTGATGAATCGGTGTTTCCTTTCGCCACACCCGGAGTCTCTGTTGATGTTTCCACTTTAGAGCAATCCATCACATTTCCCTCCGATGAACCAGTTACGAGTATGCCAATTCGAAATTATGACTTGACCTTTTTGTCCACTAATGCTCCTGTATCAGATGCCGTTTGCTCACAGGTGCCAGGTCCTGCAGCCGATGTCCCTTCTGCGTCGCCGCGAGACGCCTCGCCAGCGTCGCCGATCGACATGCATGGCACGGCCATGCAGGGCATGCCACGAGCGGCCTCCGTTTTGCCCTCGCCTGGTGCCGCATCGCCCACTGCCCCTGCACCGTCCATGGCACCGGAGCAGCCCGTGCCGCCTCCTGCCGATACTCTGGCCGCGGCACCTTCGGCTGCTCCTCCTACTGGCTCCACGCACGCTATGGTGACACGTGCACGTGATCACACAAGGACAGAAAAGGTCTACACCGATGGGACGGTTCGTTACGATCCCCGTCGACGAGCGTTCTTTGCTGCACCATCATCTCACCGGGAAGCATTGGAGGAGCCTGCTTGGTCCTCCGCCATGGCAGATGAGTTCGCTGCTCTCACACAGACAGGGACCTGGAAATTGGTCCCGCGTCCTCCTGGAGTTAACATTGTTGGCAGTAAGTGGATCTTTAAAACTAAACGCCGTCCTGATGGCAGCATTGACAAACACAAGGCTCGCTTGGTTGCACGAGGCTTCACTCAGCAACATGGCATCGACTATGGCGACACTTTTAGTCCGGTTGTGAAGCCCGCGACAGTTCGACTTGTGCTCTCTCTTGCAGTGTCGCGTGGCTGGTGTCTGCGCCAAGTTGATGTTAGCAATGCTTTTCTTCATGGATTTGTGAATGAAGACGTCTATATGCAGCAGCCCCCAGGTTTTGAGGATGCACGATATCCCTCACATGTCTGCAAGCTCCAGCGGTCTATCTATGGTCTGAAGCAATCGCCACGTGCCTGGTATGCTCGTCTGAGTCAGCGTCTGTATGAGCTTGGTTTTTCGGCATCTAAAGCCGACACATCTCTGTTTTTCTTCTCTCGAGATGGTGTTGAGATCTACATGTTGGTTTATGTCGACGACATTGTTATCTCTGGCTCTACATCTGAGGCGGTGGATCGCTTGGTACATGCTCTTGCTGCTTCGTTTCCCATTAAGGATATGGGTAAGCTGGATTATTTTCTTGGATTAGAAGCATCTTACAATTCAGGGGGCATGCCATTGACTCAGCGGAAGTATGCACTTGACCTTCTTCATCGAGTCAATATGGAGAATTGTAATTCAGCTCCTACTCCTCTGATGACATTAGAGAGGCTAGCTCGTGATACAGGAACTGCTCTTAGTACTGATGATGCTTTCAGGTACCGCAGTGTTGTGGGAGGCTTACAGTATCTGACCCTGACACGCCCAGATATTTCATTTGCTGTGAATAAGGTGTGCCAGTATCTCTCTCAGCCTACTGACGCTCATTGGGAAACAGTGAAGCGAATTTTGCGATATGTCAAAGGGACTCTCCAAGTTGGCTTGCAGATTCGGAGATCTCCGTCATCCATCATTAGTATTTTTACTGATGCAGATTGGGCTGGCTGTGTGGATGATCGTCGTAGCACGAGCGGATTCGCCATGTTTGTTGGTTCAAACATTATCTCGTGGAGTTCAAAGAAACAGCCAACAGTTTCGAGGTCCAGCACCGAGGCAGAGTACAAAGCCTTGGCAAATGGCGCGGCTGAAGCATTGTGGGTTGATTCACTTCTTAGAGAGCTTGGCGTAACTCAGCAGCGTCCTCCCATATTATGGTGCGATAATCTTGGGGCTACTTACCTGACAGCTAATCCAGTTTTCCACGCTCGCATGAAACACATTGAGGTAGATTTTCACTTTGTGCGTGAACGCGTTGCGGCAGGCTTATTGGATGTCAGGTTCATTTCCACTAATGATCAGCTGGCCGATGTGTTTACTAAACCGGCCACAAGACAGATGCTAGACAGATTTAAGAACAATCTCAACCTAGTCAGCAGAGGTTTAGATTGAGGGGGAGTGTTAAGTAGTCTAGCCTATTGTATAATTGTATGTATACGTGTATTGTACATGTACTGATCCTTATATATAGTGGAAAGACGTGAGGGCTGTTCACCCCACGCAAAACCCTAAACCATCTCTTCAATCTCCCCCCTCATATTTAGGTCGTACCATTTTCTCCCAACTTAACCAATGGGTCTTTCTTTTTCCTCGATCAGCTCCCCACCAAAAATCCCTTATCAACTTTGTCAAATCATCACAAACTGACATAGGGAGTTTAAAAACCCCCATGATATATGTTGGCAGTGCTTGGGCGACAGCTTTGATCATGACCTCCTTCCCACCTTGAGATAGATCACCCCATAACATAATCCGCTTACTTAATTTAGCTTGTAGATTCTGAAACCTACCACGGTTCATCCTACCTTCTGGAGTGGGAAGACCCAAATATTTATCTTCAAACTGCTCCCTCTGAATATTAAGGATCTGTCTCACCTCATCTTACACAGCCGCTGGACAGAGCTTGCTAAAATATATAGAGCACTTGGCCGGATTTAATAGTTGTCCTGTGCTCGACGCATAGGTGTCAATGATATGTCTAACCCGCGTCGCTTGATTACCTTCTGCCTTGAAAAATAACAGTGTGTCATCCGCGAAGAGTAGATGAGACACTCCAGGGGCACGTCTACACACTTTAACCGGTGATAAACCTCCCGCATTCACTTCTCACTTTAACAGAGTAGAGAGACCATCAGCAACAAAAAGGAATAAGAAAGGGGAAAGGGGGTCACCCTGACGTAAACCTCGTGTGGGGGAGAACGCTTCCAATAAGGCTCCATTAAATTTGACGGAGTACCTCACCGTGGTCACACACAACATTATCCATTGTATCCACTGATGAGAGAAGCCCATTTTATGCATCACCTCCTCCAAGAAAGTCCAATCTACTCTATCATATGCCTTTGAAAGATCCAATTTGTAGGCACAAAAAGGATTGGTAATTGTTGCTCCATGCTCCAAATAATGCAAACACTCAAAAGCAAGCAATGCATTATCTGTAATAAGACGACCGGGCACAAAGGCGCTTTGATTTTCTGATATCACTTCATCTCATAGAGGCCTTAGCCTATTCACCAAACACTTCGAAATTATTTTGTAGACAACATTGCATAAACTTATCCCCGGTGAGTCCTCACGCCTCCTCCCCTTTTCCCCTCCTCCCTAGGGTTTATTGGTGTTGCCGCTGTCCGCGATGGAGCTCTGGGAGCTCACGGCTCCGACGGCCATGGGGATCTGTAGTTTCTTGGTGTATACTATGTCGCCCCGCCCGGGTGAGCACGACATGGCTCCGACCGCCATGGGGATTTGTCGCCAACTCCAAGGTTTGCCTTGTTCCTAGCGGCCGCACCATGCCTCTGCTGGGCGTTCTTTATTGCAAGGTCTAAAGACAGGCGAGTCCTATGACCAATTATCCACACTCATAAACAGTTCTACTGCTCTTATTGATGTGCTATGATTGGACTAAATTGTGACCAACTTCAGTTGTCTTGAAAAGCGATGCAACAGACTTCGAATACTACAGAACTACTGCTTTATAAATAGTTCGTATAAATATCAAATGGATGTCGTCATAGAATTTAGTGCTTTTAGCTAGCAAATGTGGTGTTCACTCCCATCTAATCTGTTCTGTTTTTATATAAACTGGGTGATCAAACGGCTGCTTCTACCGTCCTACAAACTGCTGCTTGACACTTATTGTGTAATTCTTTTTGCGAGCATGAGGTCTGCACTTTTGGAGTAAAAAAGTTACACTACAATAATGTACTAGTCTAGTTCAGTCTATTTGCACTGTAGAACTGTACTGGGGGTTTGCTTTCTTTTCCATTTGAGCTGCACCTTCCCATGAAGTAAATCTTGTTTGAATTCGAGTAAAAAAGATTTCAGTCTGTGGTATCGCTGTATCAACTTGGTAGTAGAATCTGTTGTACCCCATCCCCTTTGGTTAATATGCCAAAAGTAATCCTGCTAATGTAGGTTCTCTATTATCAGCCTTTGTCTCAAGCCTGCACAACGTCTCGATATTTTAAAAATGCACATGAATCTTGAATAGTAATGCACCAATAATGCTCTGGATCTGGAACTACTTTTAAACGAATAGTAATGCACCAATGTTTCTTTGCAATGAACGTCGTATGTGTCCTGATGCTGCATTACTAGCTGATGTACAAAATGAAGGAGCTCCCAACTTGTATCAGTTTTCTTGTATAACAGGGTGATGTAGATGAAAGATTTTGGAAGGAGCTTGACAAGGAAAATTGAAACTCATCTAAAATATTGTTATTGTAGAAAATTGCATGACAACGAATTCTTGGTCCAGTGTTTCTTTATGTAACCATGCAAAGTTTCATGAATATTCATATATATTTATTGCAAAGACAGAATTTTTACTTGGTGACTATGTCCAGATTCATGTCATGTGTGTAAAGTTTCTATATTTATTACTAGGTCTTAGTCCTCTTCCATCCCCTTCCATCCCCAGAAATCAAAGTAAACAGGGATTTGGAAAATAAGGGTAAATGAGGGGAAATCTGGGGATTGGGTGAAATCGAGAGTTTCACCAAATCCTCTCCCATCCCCAAACCCCTAGGAGGTGGAAATACCTTAGAAGTAAACAAGGTCCTAATGTTTTTCACGTGATGCCCGCCTTTGCAAACAAATTTACAGGGTTCTATTATCTGTAATGGCCTTAGTCTAACTATCTCGGACACGTCACCTTTGTAAAATCTCTATGTCTGCTACTTAAAAAAACGGAACATGTTCCGTCGTCAATCCAGGACGTCGTCCGTCACCTTCGCCGTCGCTCTATCCCACTAGCGGACGCATATATGGGCCAAGCCCAGCAAGGACACGGTTTGTTCCTCTTCTCTCTCCAACCGAACAGAGGTTGTCCGGAACAGAAGCCACACCTAGCGGGCAAATCCTATACACCGACCAAGTCGGTGTATACGGATCGCCGCACACCCTCCCCCGAGCATGGCCAGGCCCATATATCACTTTGGTTTTTCCATTTTCTGCTGGATTTTTGCGGTTTTTCTTTTGAGTTTCCTTTTTTGTTTTCTTTTTCTGTGTTTATATTTTTATCGTTTTATTTTTCTGTTCAAAATTATTTTCAAAAAAATCCAATTTAAAAATGTTTACGTTTGAAAAATGTTCATATCCAAAAGTTGAACGAATTTCAAAATTTGAACAATTTTAAAATTTGAACGAATTTTGAAGTTTGAACAAATTGTGAGTTTTGAACGAATTTTGAAATTTGAACAAATTTTGAGTATTGAATGAATTTTCGAAATTTGAATTATTTTCGAATTTTGAACAATTTCTGAACTTTCGAACATATTTTGATTTTTTTACGATTTTCGAATTTTAAACAATTTTGAATTTTGAACATTTTTTATTTTTTTTTAAAAAATTGTACATTTATAAGATCTATATATAGAAAATTTTGAACAAATTTTAGAAACATAAAAAGAAACAGAAAAACCGTTAGCTTTTTGAAACAGAATTGTAAACTAAAAAAAAAAACTTTACCTGATGGGTCGCGGGCCAATTAATAGCCACCGGGTCGGAGGGGTGTGTGGCACCCCGTTCGCGCCGACCCGGTCGGCATATAGCACCTCCCCACCTAGGGTTCCTCTTCCACACAATGCCACCGAACCAACGCCACTCGGTTGATCCCCCGTGGCGCCGCCTCCTTCCTCCGGTATGAGGAATGAAATCCCCCGGCTGCCAAATCCCTCGGCTGCCGAATCCCGACCCCCGAATTGTGGCCCTGCCGATCATCACCTCATTGCTACCTCCCGCGGCCCCTGACTTCAATGCTTCTGGACGTAGCTGCTCGTCGAAGCTGCCTCGCCGTCAAGGCTGGCCCAAGCTACTGACCCCATTCAACCCCGACCAGCCCCATGGTTACCTCCAGTTCGTCAATTTCCATCACGACAATGAAAAGTTTGAAGGTCTGACAACTAAGCCTGAAGTTTCAGTTTACAAATGTATATGTACTTCTTCACGGTTGTTACATCTGTTGTACATGAATTTTCCGAAACAAAGAGTTACTACCCACATCTGTCAGTTCCTTTCTTTGTTCGCAAAGATTAACATGTACTTGAATTGCTATAAGATAGAGAGATGAGCATTTGGTTTCAAACTTTCATCAATAGCTTAGTTATGCAGTATGCTGCTCCCAAATCCATACAAGGCTTTTTCATGGTTCGTATAGAAAATCAAGTTTTTGGTTACTGTAACCCATAAGTGGGAGACACTGAATGGTCATCACCAAAAAGGCAACGATGTATCAATCAGTGTAGTAGGTATATATTTGACATGACAATATGCAATTATGTACTGTTTTCTTGTATTGCAAAACTGGTATGACTTAGAATTGCCCGATGGGAACATACAACATTTTTTAAAGCTGAAAAGCTAAAGATCTTTTGCATGTCTTAGGATATGAAAATTGCCAAAGTTTTAAATAGCCGGCTCTAGCCTTTCATGAGACCTACCACTGCGGCGGCCATTTATAGGCTAAATGAAAAAAAAACCGCTAATAACTGCTATAGCCCTATTTAGCCCCTATTTAGCCTCTAATTTAGCCGCTAAACCTCCTGCATTTTGTATTTCTCTTCTCTTTTCTTTTTTATTTCTTGTTTTTCGAATGTGCGTTCAATATAATTAGATAAAACTTGTGAGTTGAATAATTGAATACTTGTTTGCCTTGAATAGTTTAATAAGTTATATCACGAATCGTGTTTGAGTCATAGTTTCCTCTTCTTTTGGTAAGATATGACTGAAATATTCCTATTTTTTTAATAAAGGCTAAATGGAATATCCCACTATAACCTGGCTATTACCTTTTATAGCCTCCAAAAAAATCGCGGCTAAATGAAATAGCCGGCTATTTTAAACTATGAAATTGCATTACCAAGCAACATGCTTGATGTACTGTCCATGTCCATGATTTTGAGATGCTTTGAACTGAAAGTTTTAAAATTGAAGAAAACGGCACTATGAAGCAATTGATTATTGTTTTTGAGATGCTTTCCAAAAAGCCATACTCTGTATTTAAAATCTAGAATTCACAAGTGGTGATGTTTTAAAAACCAAACCATTAAGTATGATCTTTTATGCAACATGTAGTGATTGTGCTATGTTGGTTGGCTCTTCTATTGGTAGTATTCCATTGGATCATACAGATTGACAACGATGTTCACTAATGATGCGATCGGTCACATGGATTTTTTGTTCAGTTTTTCGTATAAATGTGGCCACATTTCTCAAAATTGTTGTTGTTTATGTGCTTCGCAGATTTGGCTCGCTCGATACGGCCTCTGGGGGGAAGGAACATATGTGATGGGAAATGCCAATACAAGCTCAACCTTGCGTGTTTGAGGTCATGATAAGCGGTTGCCCGATCTTTTCAGTAAGCATGGTGGTGATGATGAACACAGCGGAGATAACACGATGAGGAGGTGGAGATAACTTGTATGACGCCGATGAATTCTCTCGATTGATTCTTGTCGCCAATGCAACAACTCTCAACCCTGCAAGATATTCGCAACTCCACACACTTGCGCACGTAGCCGCCGACCACGAAGCGGTAGATTGCAATCTTCTAATCCCCAATGGAACAGCAGATCACACAAAATTTTCAGTAGAAAAACACCAGATCGATGCGAATTTGTGTATAGATTCAATAGAGTTGCAAAGCAATCAACTATGAACTAGGATTTATCTTAAACGTGGTCTAAAGCTATTACGGGGACGTCCTGAGCACTTATATAGGGGTTCAAGACGACCATAAGTTGAGAAAATACAATAATAACCAACCCAGAACGTGATCTGGTCGAGACTGACTCGGACACGGCCGGCCTGGGAGCCGGTCGACTGGGCCAGGGACCGGTCGGTCCGGTTTGGACCGGGCCAGGGACCGGGCCAAGGGGCGGACGCTCAGTACACCTGCCTGGTTGGCACCAGCGAAGGAGCCGGCGGGCGCTAGGCTCATCCGGCGTGGGAGCCGGTTGGACCGAGCGTGGGGCCGGGCCGGGCAGCGTGGCAGCCAGTCGCGCCAGGCGTGGCGCCGGCCTGGACTTTGTCTTCCTCCCTCGCGCATGCCTCCCTCGCGCGTCCATGATGTATCTTCATGTCCAGCACCATGTCCAGTTGTTCTTCTCCTCCTCATGTGATGCTTCCTTTATCCTCGTACCTGATCATACACAGGTCAAAGGATTTAGGTGGTATAAATTATCATCAATCAAAGTATCGTTTAAGAACAAGTTCACCTATTGTTTTAGTAGCTTCTCACGAGCTCTTGTCATAGGTCCAATTCTTACTTCATTGGAATTGAGCTTCACAGCAACATCTTCTTCATCTTGTAATGATGGAGGTAGTGATTCGGTAGGGATGTCCTCATCATCTCCCCACCCCGTTCAAAAGGAGTCGACCTCGACGCTCCAATGTCTTCTCCGTCATATGATGTCAAATCAGCAACATTGAAAGAATTACTGACACCAAATTCATCAGTTGGAAGATCTATAGAGTATGCATTATCATTGATCTTGGCAAACACTTTGTAAGGACCAGCACCACGAGGAAGCAACTTGGACTTCCGTAGCTTCGGGAACCTGTCCTTGCGAAAATGAACCCAGACCATATCACCAGGCTTGAACAACATCTTCTTGCGCTTTTTGTTCATCCTTGCAGCATTGTTCTTGCCTTTCTTCTCAATAAGCTCTTTAGTTTTCTCACGTATCTTCCGTACAAAATCTGCCCTCTTTGATGCCTCCATATTGACTCTCTCATGTATGGGTAGAGGCAACAAGTCAAGTGGAGTAATGGGTTTGAACCATACACCACCTCAAACAGACACAACTGTGTGGTAAAATGTACCGCCCTGTTGTAAGAAAATTCTACATGCGGCAAACAATCTTCCCACTCTTTCAAGTTCTTCTTGATCATGGATCTCAACAGTTGTGACAATGCCCGGTTCACCACTCAGTTTGACCATCAGTTTGGGGATGACAAGTAGTACTGAACAGTAGCTTTGTCCCTAGCTTTCCCCAAAGTGTCTTCCAGAAGTAGCTCATGAACTTGACGTCATGATCAGAAGCAATAGTCTTCGGGACTCCATGTAGACGTACAATCTCCCTGAAAAACAGGTTAGCAATATGCGATGCATCGTCGCTCTTGTGGCGGGCAATAAAGTGGGACATCTTAGAAAATCTATCCACTACCACAAATATAGAATCATGACCCCTTTTAGTACGCGGCAAACCCAACACAAAATCCATACTAATATCCTCCCATGGTGTAGTAGGTGCCAGTAAAGGAGTATACAAACCGTGAGGCTTCAGCTTGGACTTGGACTTGTTGCAAGTAATGCATCTCTTCACATATCTGTCCACATCCCGCCTCATCTTTGGCCAATAAAAATGGTCAGCGAGCATGAGTAGCGTCTTCTCACGCCCAAAGTGACCTATCAAACCTCCAGCATGTGATTCCTGTAATAAGAGCAAACGCACAGACGATTCTGGAACACACTATGTAATATCTGGATGGAAACCAACATGTGTTGGCACCTCCTATTATGCTTGAACTCCTTGGAGTGATGTGATACGTCCCAAACGTATCTATAATTTCTTATGTTCCATGCTAGTTTTATGACAATACCTACATGTTTTATACACACTTTACATCATTTATATGCATTTTCCGGCACTAACCTATTGACGAGATGCCGAAGAGCCAGTTGCTGTTTTCTGCTGTTTTTGGTTTCAGAAATCCTACAAAGGAAATATTCTCGGAATTGGACGAAATCAACGCCCAGGGTCCTATTTTCCATGGAAGGTTCCAGAGCACCGAAGAGGGACCAGAGGGGAGCCAAGGGGGCCCCACCCCACATGGCGGCGCGGCCAAGGGGGGGCACGCCCCCTAGTGTGTGGGTCCCCCAGGACCCCTCCGAGGCTGCCCTTCCGCCTATAAAGTCTCTCCGTCGCGAAAACCCTAAAAAGATAAGCCACGATACGGAAAACCTTCCAGAGCCGCCGCCATCGCGAAGTCAAGTTCGGGGGACAGAAGTCTCTGTTCCGGCACGCCGCCGGGACGGGGAAGTGCCCCCGGAAGCCATCTCCACCGCCATCTTCATCACCGTTGCTGTCTCCCATGATGAGGAGGGAGTAGTTCTCCCCCGAGGCTGAGGGCTCTACCGGTAGCTATGTGGTTCTTCTCTCTCTCCCATGTACTTCAATACAATGATCTCATGAGCTGCCTTACATGATTGAGATCCATATGATGAGCTTTGTAATCTAGATGTCGTTATGCTATTCAAGTGGATTTTACTTATGTGATCTCCGGAGAAACTATTCTTCACTTATCTTCTCCATATCTTAAACAAATCCAAGCTCTTATCATGAACCCTATGATATCCATTCTACTTTAATCTTGGAAGCAAGACAAGGAGATCCAACTAAGGAATATAATTCTTCTCTATTCCAAATTATTATGCATCAAACCTAGAGAGGTGAGAGAGTTCTATAGTATTTATTAGAGAAGCAATGGAAAACCTTAAGCTAAAACCTTGGATATACATCCATGTAATCAAATCATCATCTTTCAATAGGAACCCTAGGATGTTATTCAAGACAATCCCTAGAGAAAGAAACCAATTATGTTAAACATAGATATTGATGATCACATCAATCTCTAAGGAGCCTAACCTCAGGTTAGTATTAAAGACCTTCCCAAATAAGAGAGACCATTTTTACCAATTCTAGATTTACCTAATTAAGAACCAAGAACAAATCTTGAACTAAAGGATTAGGTTGTAAACCATTCCTATATGAGAGAACTCAAGTTATGGTGTTACACTCAAGTTAATGAGGCAACACTTGGACTTGGGGAAGAGAACTATCTATATAACCAGATGATTATCTCATCATTGATTAAGTAGAACCCTAACAGAAAATCTCAGGTATTCTCCTGGGATATAAACTAATAAGGCAACCATAGCCCTGTCCATCCTATAAAGTGAAATAGAAGTGCTATACCTTAGTTGATCAAGACAATGCTTGATCATGGAAGTGAGAAACCTATTTAATGAGAGATACCTTATTAGGAAGCCAAACCTTGATCATTATAAATTGAGTGATGATCATAAACCCTAAGAACTTGAGGTAGAGATATTAAGAACAAGTTGATCATGCCTAATCCATGATCATGTTCTTGAGGTATGTGAGGATAAGTTAAATCCTAATAGGATTAGTAGATGTTATTCACCACATGAAATTATAAGGAGATCAATAGTAAGCAACCCTAGGCTTATATCCTAACCCTAACTTGAGAACCACTTGGTGATCATAAGTAGAATTCTACCACATCTACATTCCACATAGTCCTCACCTAAGAACCATAAGAAAACCTTAGAGTAAAACTCCATACCTAATATGGTGAGAAACCATCCATATGACCAAAGTTAACTATAAAAAGAACCATAACCACTCTAGTTACTTCAATGATAAATTGAGGATAGTAATGGAAGTCAATTGGTGGAAGATAAAACAAATTCCCAAGTCCTCATTCACTAAAGAAGCACATAAACAATTAAGCAAGTAAGCATCTTATCATGGATAGAGGAGACTAAACCCTAACTAATGTAATATGATATCATCTCAACTCTATAACATAGAATTATACCTCAACCTAGTTTGTATACCAATTGGGTGAGCACAACTGAAAACCAATGAAGCCATAATTGAGTTTCAAACCATGAGTCGATAAGCACATAGAATTAGAACCCTAGCATTTCACTCTCATGCTTAATTTTAAAACAAAAGAGTAGTATTTATATTTCCAGGTGTTATTAAGTATAATCCTAGTGCTACCTTTAAAATATGGTTATAATCAAACCTACAAGACCTTAAAAAATAAGCATTCACATAGAATCATATGCAAGTAATCAAGTTATCAAATATAAGGTCCAGTCCCTAGAAATAGCTTAGCACATGAAATCATGTTACTAAATCACTTTTAATAGAAATCCATAAATAAACATTACTTTGGAAATGTTTCTTGCAAGATAAAACCAAATAACAATCTATGTATGAGAAAACAATCATTTGGAAACTAATTTAAATCTTCCCAAGATGATATTCAAATTCATGTCAGATGGATACTTAATTCAAAGTCAAATAACAATCAATAGACCAATGTTTCAATACCCATATTAAAGTATACAACACCCAACAGTAATTACATAGTATCTTGGGTGTTTTACACAAGACTTCAAACTGTAAAAAAATACAAAACATAATTGAATTCAAACAGAATTTGAATCAACAAGAAATAAAAACAGAAAAGAAAACAGAAATTAAAAAGAGGAGAGAAAAACCTAAATGGACCTTACCTGGATAAGCAGCTCATGGCGCAGCCCAGCAGCGCGGCCCAGCCCCGCAGCCCACGAGCCACCAAAGAACCCAAAGAATTGAGCCCAACAGCTGCCACATACCGTTTCGCCAGGATAATATCGAAGCCGAGGTCGTCGTCTTCGCCTTTGCTACCGTCGTCGCATGGGGGAACGCCACGGCGACGGCAAGCTCCACGTCCCGACCGCCAGTGCTGACGCCCACGAACGCCGAAGGCCGAGAGGAGCCGTATAAATACGAGGAGCAAACCCTAGCACCCCATTTTTCTTCTTCTCGCAACTATCCCGAAACCCTAACCCGCCAGCAGCTCTAGCAACCCATCGATTTCGACCACCCCGAAGCTCGCCGATGAGCTCAGGAGGAGCGCCTCGATGTCCTCGTCCATCTGGTAAATGGGCGCGTCAAGGGGAGCTCGGAGGAGAGCAAATTCGGCCGTTCCCTTTCGCTGTACTGCGGGGAAAATGGCGACCGCCTCGTCGCTACAGACCACAATCGACTCCAGCGACTGATACGTCTCCGACGTATCGATAATTTCTTATGTTCCATGCCACATTATTGATGTTATCTACATGTTTTATGCACACTTTATGTCATATTCGTGCATTTTCTGGAACTAACCTATTAACAAGATGCCGAAGTGCCGATTCTGTTTTCTGCTGTTTTTGGTTTCAGAAATCCTAGTAAGGAAATATTCTCGGAATTGGACGAAATCAAAGCCCGGGGCCTATTTTCTCACGAAGCTTCCAACAGTCCGAAGGAGAGACGACGAGGGGCCACGGAGGGGCCACACTATAGGGCAGCGCGGCCCCCCCCTTGGCCGCGCGGCCCTGTGGTGTGGGGCCCCCGTGCCGCCTCTTGACCTGCCCTTTCGCCTATAAAAAGTCTCCGTGACGAAAACCCCAGGACCGAGAACCACGATACGGAAAACCTTCCAGAGACGCCGCCGCCGCCGATCCCATCTCGGGGGATCCAGGAGATCGCCTCCGGCACCCTGCCGGAGAGGGGAATCATCTCCCGGAGGACTCTACGCCGCCATGGTCGCCTCCGGTGTGATGTGTGAGTAGTCTACCCCTGGACTATGGGTCCATAGCAGTAGCTAGATGGTTGTCTTCTCCCCATTGTGCTATCATTGTCGGATCTTGTGAGCTGCCTAACATGATCAAGATCATCTATCTGTAATTCTATATGTTGCGTTTGTTGGGATCCGAAGTATAGTGAATACTTGTTATGTTGATTATCAAAGTTATGCAATGTGTTGTTTATGATCTTGCCTGCTCTCCGTTACTAGTAGATGCTCTGGCCAAGTAGATGCTTGTAACTCCAAGAGGGAGTACTTATGCTCGATAGTGGGTTCATGCCTGCATTAACACAGGACGATGTGAAAGTTCTAAGGTTGTGTTGTCTTGTTGCCACTAGGGATAAAACATTAGTGCTATGTTCAAGGATGTAGTCACTAGTTACATTACGCACCATACTTAATGCAATTGTCTGTTGCTTTGCAACTTAATACTGGAGGGGGTTCGGATGATAACCTGAAGGTGGACTTTTTAGGCATAGATGCAGTTGGATGGCGGTCTATGTACTTTGTCGTAATGCCCAATTAAATCTCACTATACTCATCATGATATGTATGTGCATGGTCATGCTCTCTTTATTTGTCAATTGCCCAACTGTAATTTGTTCACCCAACATGCTGTTCGTCTTATGGGAGAGACACCTCTAGTGAACTGTGGACCCCGGTCCAATTCTCTTTACTGAAATACAATCTACTGCAATACTGTTCTACTGTTTTCTGCAAACAATCATCTTCCACACAATACGGTTAACTCTTGGATACAGAAATCCTGTTAGATTGACAACCTCACTGTTTCGTTGGGGCAAAGTATTTTGGTTGTGTTGTGCAGGTTCCACGTTGGCGCCGGAATCACTGGTGTTGCGCCGCACTACATCTCGCCGCCATCAACCTTCAACGTGCTTCTTGACTCCTACTGGTCCGATTAAACCTTAGTTTCTTACTGAGGGAAACTTGCCGCTGTGCGCATCACACCTTCCTCTTGGGGTTCCCAACGGACGTGCCAACCACACGCATCAGCGACCAGCTAGCAAGCATCAGGGTGAGATTGCGCATCCCATGAGCATTTTATTGAGCCCTAGTTCGTGTCGTAGCACCCTGCCACCGTCGGCCTCTGTCCGCCACCGCGGTATCTCGCCGTTGAGCATGCTCCGGTGGTCATTAGCGGGCGGCGCGACCCTCATTCGACGTCCCTTAGCGCGCTGTGTCGAGTAGAACCAATTCCCCCTCCGCGGGAGCCCGGGATCGGCGGCGCCGTAGTGGATTTCCCGCCGGCAGTGACCTCCTGGCCATGTCATCGATTTTGACCACAGTCAAACACCATGTGGCAGCTGACATGGCCTAAGGCCCACTGGTCAGTGACTAGTTGGGTAGTTTAACCGGGTAGCTTTAGCATTCTCAGTTAAATTTAATTCCAGAAAATACTTGCAAATTTGCAAATTCATATAAAATCCAATATAGCTCAGAAAAATATAAATGATACATCAAAATTCTTACAAAAGTAAACTCTATCCAATAAAAATATAATATGAAATTTTTATTTTTAATAAAAATTCAATTATTTAATAATGGTTAATTAAGTCTTTTCTTTTAAATCTAAATTCAAATAAAATTCAATAATAAGTAAAACCTTCTAAAATAAATAAAAACCAGTAAGAAAATAAAGAAAACATCAAAATTAATTTTCTTTATTTGCTATTTTGTTAAATCCTTAATAGAGGGATTTAAAACCCTGACTAATAATTACCCTAATTAGTAAATTATTTAAAAATAGTAAAAAGGCCAAATTGAATATTATCTTATTTAGAAGTTATTAATAACTTCAACCTTATTAATGAAGTTATTAACTTGTGAACCAAATAGTAATTATGCAACACTAATTCCATATGGTAGAAAACTTGGAACTCATCATTTCATGTGTAATCCTAAAACCCTAATCCAAATTGGAACCCTAGCTCCACTATTTCCGTTGAACCCTAATTTGCTTCTAACCTAAACCCTAGGTTAGAACATGTGATCATGGTACCTTATTTTCTTTATAGCTCCATAGTAGCAACTAAAGATATACCTATGTCCACATAAAATGCAGAAACTTATCACTAGCAATGTAGTATTCCATGTATGCATACACCTAAACCAAGATGATCAAGTAGGATCAACCAAGTCTAAACCCTAGTTTCTAATGCCAAAACCATCAACCTTACCTATCCATGCTTAGCATCACACCATTATGATGAACCCCAATTGCAACCATGCCAATTTTGTGCATCCTATTCCATACACACTAAACCCTATTAGTGTGAGATAATTATTAAACATCCTATTTAGGAAAACACCATTCCTTACTTAGGGAATTAAATAGCAAACCTAAACAACCTCAACCTAATTAATATACTTCTTAGTATTTAAGAAGTATGTTCTTCAAAAGTTATTCTTTTGAAGAAAATAGAGAATAACCTCAACCCTACCTAACAGGATCTATAAACCCTAACTAGCTATCCCCAACAAGGTATACCAACCTTGATAGCAACTATTTATAATAGATTACTCAAGATGCTTAGGCTTAACTCAAGCCTACAAGTTCTAGCTATTGATGAATCCAACTATGTTGTGATCCATCTAATACCTACTCCAGAAACTAAATGAAACCATAGTCAACCATAGAACCCCTCAACCTAATTATCATACTTGTTCTTTATTAAAGAACATATTCTTCAAAAGTTATTCTTTTAAAGTATATGATAATTAATCATTAACCATGCCATACAGTGTAAAACTAACCACTGTTCTTTACTTGCTAACATTATGCCAATTATCATTCTTTGTGTACTCAATTGATTATTATGCTTGATGATCTACATGTTTATAGTACCAAATAATCACACCTGAATAAGAACCTTGTATGTGAATCACTCTAAAAGTGCAACACACCCTAAACCAATCATTACAACTTACTAATCCTAAATCATCAGGGTTAGGTCACGCTTAGAGCGATTGCATCTCATTCTTATGCATTATTGCATCCTTGCCAATCTTTTAAACATCGTTCTTACCGGACGATGATGTTATTTCAGAATTTGGAGTTACTGCGTATCGAAGGCCTTGTCTGCATAATCTTGCAGTCAAGAAAGGCAAGTTCATCACTTGCTCATGTCATTTGATTATCTTTACCAAATTACTTGCAAAGTACTATGATTATCACTATTGCATAAAAACCAAAACCACGATTTTCATAACTATGAATATGACTATGTGGTGGGCAATGGAACCATGGATTGTGTTGATATGGTGGAGGTTCCATTGCAAGGGTTTATATCCATCTAGGATTAAACAACAAATGTCGCCAGTGATTCTTGTGCCGTAATACCCGTGTTAACCATAAGATCTGGAATGGGACGGACTAGTCAATCGTATTTCCACCTCTTGTACATCAACGGATGCGCTTACCGTAGCAGTTGTATCTGGCGGAACAACCGGAGGGTGGGGATCCCACTCTAATTCCCCACGGTAAAGCATTGCTTGCCGTAGCAGTTGTGTCTTGCGGAACAACCGGAGGGTGGGGATCCCACTCTAATTCCCCACGGTAATGCGGTCTATGATGGGTTGCAGCTGCCGGCGAAGGAGTTTATGGTAGAGCCCAGAATCGTTGTCGTCGTCAGGGTCCACCCTGAAATTACGGGAATAATGGGACCGGCGAGGACCCAGGGTCGGGGTTTGCAACAAAGGGTGGGTGTGCGAGGTAGCGGAGGAATATGATTGGCTATGACCTTATACCGGGCCTCACACCATAGGAAGTGTGGACGAGAACATGACTCGGTTGGCACCAAGGTTAAGATCTCTTATGGGTAAAGCAACACACCTCTGCAGAGTGTAAAGAACCGTGACCTGTCACTCCCTGTTCCGGGATATGGAACTGCGAACGCTGCCGGAAAGGAGCTCCATGAAGTTCTAGTAAACCGGTGAAGGCTGACGGACATAGTTCTTCTGAATAAAAGCAACCTTTTGAAGAAATGGTTATGAAAACTTGCATTGGTATTAGACTTTCTGGTCTAATGCTGTAGCTAGTGCATTAAACACCTCTTTCCTATAATGAACTTGTTGAGTACGCTCGTACTCATCCCACTCTTAAATCCCCTGCTTAGATATGAAGGCATCGAAGGAGGATCTACAGTGCAACTCGAAGGCCGAGGAGTCAACAACTACTTCAAGAGACAGGACCCTGTCAGAGGAGTTAGATACCACATACATTAAGGAGAAAACCTAGTTTAGCCATAGAAGGGAACTAGTTTCCTAAACTTAGCTCCTACTTAGCTAGAATCTATTCTTAGCCTCTATAGCTAGTTAAATACTCTACAAATAGAGTTCGTAATAGGATTAGACCACGAGTCGTTCTTCTGGAGTTTATTTGCAGTTTTACCTCATTGTAAAGTAGGAGGCTGTGTGGATGTTTTGTAAAGAGTCGATGTTGTAATTCTATAGACATGCCTTGGACCCGCATATGTTTCTGTTGTACCACTCTGAGCGATATAATACTAGTGGAACGTTATTTCATTGGAGTTATATCAGACTTGCATACTACACCATGCAGTGGTATGCCGGGTCACCACAGTTGGTATCAGAGCAAATGCTTTGACCTTAGGATTAAAACCCTTTAAAGGAGACCTATAGGATTGGTAGTGTCTATAGGAAGATATCCTATTGGAAGATGTGTACCAACACATATTATGATTAAATAAAAGTATCCAGACCTGTAATAGGAGTAATATCAAGTGATGAAGATAATTAAGATATCATAGTAGAAAATGTAGACCAAGTTAAGTAATGAGTAAGTAAATTATCCAAACTTGTGAAACAATTGATAGTAAGTGATAACTATGAGTCATATGAGGTAGAAAAGACCATGATGAGTCAATCATGGGAAATAAGGAAGAGAGATAGGAATAAAATATGCCTACTTACATGGTAGAGATAGTAATCATATATGATTCACCTGAGAATCATTATGTGATGGACTAGAACCTCATAATTAATCAAGAGGAGTACAATAAGAAGCCAAGTGCAAAACAATAGTGCAAGAATTGTGTTCAAAAAAATATGGGAAGTGTGCCAAGCACATCATGACCATATGCTTATGGTAGAAACACTTAGAAGTATAGGAACTATATCCTAATAAATAGGTATTCAGAGTAACCATATTAGAACTAGAGGTATCATTTAAAATAGTCCTCAATAGCACTTATATATGGTATAATACTAAGTTAAGTAGTACTTCCAAAGAAAATTAGGTTAACCTTAACCATCCGAAACCACTTTATTTCAAGTTTATCTCATTACAAATGTGCAATTAAGGTAAATGTTGAGACAAATAGTAGAATCCCAAATACTCGTGCTAAGTATCACGATATAAACCTATCTTATGTGGTGTTATATACTACACATCAGAGCCTGATGTTTAGAGATGTCTTACTCAACTATTATATTCAGGCTTATGATGGTGTGTATTATATGCACAAGGCTGAATCTTCTTGGATTTTATTGGATTTTCATTGTTTGACTAGATCCATACATGAAGTTTGACTTTGATATGCAAATGCATGTTGCAATATCAAGTTCTTACTTGATGCTATAGATCTAGAGGGTAATGGTATTCGTGTGAGGAAGTGACGAATTCTAAAGATTCTGAAGACAAGATGAAGGTTCATTAGAAGAAAGGAGTAAAGTTGTGGGAAGCAACCACAATATTCAGAAAGAAGTACCAATCAAAATTCATGCTTTACCTCAACAGGGGAGTACTTTAGTACATAAGAAGCATGAAGGTGAGAAATCTGGTGATTATGGTGAAGCTCAAGCAGATCCATAGTCATTATAGAAGAGGGAATGCATGGAAAATCACTTAGGATACTATAATCATAGTGTCAGCTAGTGGTTTTCTTGCAAAACAAACCCTAAAGAATAGAAGATATAAGAAGACCACAGATGGTAACAGAAGACCACAGTTGGTATATGATCAATACTGGGAGATAGAGTAGAAGATGTCTCGACCAATTGGTCAAAACCTATACTAGAACCCATTTTTAGTTAACAAATAGCCACAATTGGTATCAAGTAGTCCACCATTGGATTATTTGTATCAAGAAATTGGGAACAAATAAAATTTTGTCAGCCAAATAACTATGATCTATAATCATTCAGTCGAAGGATTCACATTGGATGTCCACAATTGAGTGGATACACCACAAACATTCTTCGTGAGACCTTAGAAGAAGTACAACCATAAGTTAGAACTAGACCAATATTCTAACCATAAGTCCAATGGTTGGAAGAAAAGGAGTTGAAGACCATAAGAAAACTCTAAGGGGTAGAGAAAATATTGAGTTGGATATACAATTACTCAATACTTTAAGCTAGATTGAAGCAGAAGGTCTGAACTGAGAGGAAGTTCGATCTTATTTTCATAAGATTAATGAACCCTACTTTCAGAAAGATGTGAGACAGAAGCCGAGGTTTATACCTCGAGGAAGTAAGAAATTGGACTATAACTTGAGAAAGTGAGTAATATTTACTCAGAAGTACGAGAGCTCAAGTCAGCTAATGTTAATGAAGTAGGACGAAGGAAATACCGTAGATAAAATACAGCCCGAGAAGGCCAAAGACCAAAGGAGAGTGACTATACCAAAACTTAAGTCCATTGGAATGATTCCTTTCATGGAACCTAAATAGCCCAAAATAGTTATAGGTATCAACTATAAACCATGGTTAGATGGACTAAATGAGTCTAATCCATTCTTAAGGAAATAAACCATCACGACCATTGCCATGGTCAGTACCTTACCAAGTACCATTGTTGCAGTTTTGGTAGTAAGGGAAAACAAAGACTTATTTTACCAATTAGGAGTATTTTATCAAATTAGTCTTCAGTTAAGACTAGCAGCACCAGAAGAAGTCCCATCATTGATTCTTCAATGAGAAAGGAAACAAGCATATAAAGTTGAAAGAAATCAAATAATTAAAATTAGAAGCCATGGCTCAGAGACATGTATTATTAGATTCCAGGAAGAAAATCATAGAACTGGAGTAAGAAACTAATGTTCAGAGACAAACTCTAATGGATTCCAGGAAGAAACTGGACAAGGGATATATTCAATTATATCCAGTGAAATCACCACGGAGTTCGAGAAAAGAAGTAGTCTGCACAAGTCAGATCCACACTCCGAAACGTGAGAGAGATCAAACTTCGAGGACGAAGTTTAGTTTAAGGGGTAGAGACTGTAATATCCCAGGTATTGGGGTTACAAAAATAGAGGAAACAGATGTGTGCATTGCATTCATGCATAGAAAATCTGGGGAATTTTCGCGCTTTAAAGTAAAACAGTCACAGTAACTGAAGTTTCACTTGACCTTGGTGGAATTGAAATAGATCATCAAGTCAAGCGCTATAAACCTCAATGTGACTTTGCTAAAACCTTGTTTTGGGTAGAGATAATTTGATCTAAGGGGTTAGATCAAATGGAAGTGAAATCAACACAAGAACTTATTAATCAAGGATCAACTACTTGATCTTATTAAAGATCACAACATGATATTCCTTGAAATAACATATGAACATCCATTTAATTGGAAATCAAGTAACAATAATTGGAGAAACTATTCTTCACTTATCTTCTCCATATCTTAAACAAATCCAAGCTCTTATCATGAACCCTATGATATCCATTCTACTTTAATCTTGGAAGCAAGACAAGGAGATCCAACTAAGGAATATAATTCTTCTCTATTCCAAATTATTATGCATCAAACCTAGAGAGGTGAGAGAGTTCTATAGTATTTATTAGAGAAGCAATGGAAAACCTTAAGCTAAAACCTTGGATATACATCCATGTAATCAAATCATCATCTTTCAATAGGAACCCTAGGATGTTATTCAAGACAATCCCTAGAGAAAGAAACCAATTATGTTAAACATAGATATTGATGATCACATCAATCTCTAAGGAGCCTAACCTCAGGTTAGTATTAAAGACCTTCCCAAATAAGAGAGACCATTTTTACCAATTCTAGATTTACCTAATTAAGAACCAAGAACAAATCTTGAACTAAAGGATTAGGTTGTAAACCATTCCTATATGAGAGAACTCAAGTTATGGTGTTACACTCAAGTTAATGAGGCAACACTTGGACTTGGGGAAGAGAACTATCTATATAACCAGATGATTATCTCATCATTGATTAAGTAGAACCCTAACAGAAAATCTCAGATATTCTCCTGGGATATAAACTAATAAGGCAACCATAGCCCTGTCCATCCTATAAAGTGAAATAGAAGTGCTATACCTTAGTTGATCAAGACAATGCTTGATCATGGAAGTGAGAAACCTATTTAATGAGAGATACCTTATTAGGAAGCCAAACCTTGATCATTATAAATTGAGTGATGATCATAAACCCTAAGAACTTGAGGTAGAGATATTAAGAACAAGTTGATCATGCCTAATCCATGATCATGTTCTTGAGGTATGTGAGGATAAGTTAAATCCTAATAGGATTAGTAGATGTTATTCACCACATGAAATTATAAGGAGATCAATAGTAAGCAACCCTAGGCTTATATCCTAACCCTAACTTGAGAACCACTTGGTGATCATAAGTAGAATTCTACCACATCTACATTCCACATAGTCCTCACCTAAGAACCATAAGAAAACCTTAGAGTAAAACTCCATACCTAATATGGTGAGAAACCATCCATATGACCAAAGTTAACTATAAAAAGAACCATAACCACTCTAGTTACTTCAATGATAAATTGAGGATAGTAATGGAAGTCAATTGGTGGAAGATAAAACAAATTCCCAAGTCCTCATTCACTAAAGAAGCACATAAACAATTAAGCAAGTAAGCATCTTATCATGGATAGAGGAGACTAAACCCTAACTAATGTAATATGATATCATCTCAACTCTATAACATAGAATTATACCTCAACCTAGTTTGTATACCAATTGGGTGAGCACAACTGAAAACCAATGAAGCCATAATTGAGTTTCAAACCATGAGTCAGTAAGCACATAGAATTAGAACCCTAGCATTTCACTCTCATGCTTAATTTTAAAACAAAAGAGTAGTATTTATATTTCCAGGTGTTATTAAGTATAATCCTAGTGCTACCTTTAAAATATGGTTATAATCAAACCTACAAGACCTTAAAAAATAAGCATTCACATAGAATCATATGCAAGTAATCAAGTTATCAAATATAAGGTCCAGTCCCTAGAAATAGCTTAGCACATGAAATCATGTTACTAAATCACTTTTAATAGAAATCCATAAATAAACATTACTTTGGAAATGTTTCTTGCAAGATAAAACCAAATAACAATCTATGTATGAGAAAACAATCATTTGGAAACTAATTTAAATCTTCCCAAGATGATATTCAAATTCATGTCAGATGGATACTTAATTCAAAGTCAAATAACAATCAATAGACCAATGTTTCAATACCCATATTAAAGTATACAACACCCAACAGTAATTACATAGTATCTTGGGTGTTTTACACAAGACTTCAAACTGTAAAAAAATACAAAACATAATTGAATTCAAACAGAATTTGAATCAACAAGAAATAAAAACAGAAAAGAAAACAGAAATTAAAAAGAGGAGAGAAAAACCTAAATGGACCTTACCTGGATAAGCAGCTCATGGCGCAGCCCAGCAGCGCGGCCCAGCCCCGCAGCCCACGAGCCAGCCAGCAACCCAGCAATTGAGCCCAACAGCTGCCACATACCGTTTCGCCAGGATAATATCGAAGCCGAGGTCGTCGTCTTCGCCTTTGCTACCGTCGTCGCATGGGGGAACGCCACGGCGACGGCAAGCTCCACGTCCCGACCGCCAGTGCTGACGCCCACGAACGCCGAAGGCCGAGAGGAGCCGTATAAATACGAGGAGCAAACCCTAGCACCCCATTTTTCTTCTTCTCGCAACTATCCCGAAACCCTAACCCGCCAGCAGCTCTAGCAACCCATCGATTTCGACCACCCCGAAGCTCGCCGATGAGCTCAGGAGGAGCGCCTCGATGTCCTCGTCCATCTGGTAAATGGGCGCGTCAAGGGGAGCTCGGAGGAGAGCAAATTCGGCCGTTCCCTTTCGCTGTACTGCGGGGAAAATGGCGACCGCCTCGTCGCTACAGACCACAATCGACTCCAGCGACTGATACGTCTCCGACGTATCGATAATTTCTTATGTTCCATGCCACATTATTGATGTTATCTACATGTTTTATGCACACTTTATGTCATATTCGTGCATTTTCTGGAACTAACCTATTAACAAGATGCCGAAGTGCCAGTTGCTGTTTTCTGCTGTTTTTGGTTTCAGAAATCCTAGTAAGGAAATATTCTCGGAATTGGACGAAATCAAAGCCCAGGGGCCTATTTTCTCACGAAGCTTCCAGAAGTCCGAAGGAGAGACGAAGAGGGGCCACGGAGGGGCCACACTATAGGGCAGCGCGGCCCCCCCCTTGGCCGCGCGGCCCTGTGGTGTGGGGCCCCCGTGCCGCCTCTTGACCTGCCCTTTCGCCTATAAAAAGTCTCCGTGACGAAAACCCCAGGACCGAGAACCACGATACGGAAAACCTTCCAGAGACGCCGCCGCCGCCGATCCCATCTCGGGGGATCCAGGAGATCGCCTCCGGCACCCTGCCGGAGAGGGGAATCATGGTACCTTATTTTCTTTATAGCTCCATAGTAGCAACTAAAGATATACCTATGTCCACATAAAATGCAGAAACTTATCACTAGCAATGTAGTATTCCATGTATGCATACACCTAAACCAAGATGATCAAGTAGGATCAACCAAGTCTAAACCCTAGTTTCTAATGCCAAAACCATCAACCTTACCTATCCATGCTTAGCATCACACCATTATGATGAACCCCAATTGCAACCATGCCAATTTTGTGCATCCTATTCCATACACACTAAACCCTATTAGTGTGAGATAATTATTAAACATCCTATTTAGGAAACCACCATTCCTTACTTAGGGAATTAAATAGCAAACCTAAACAACCTCAACCTAATTAATATACTTCTTAGTATTTAAGAAGTATGTTCTTCAAAAGTTATTCTTTTGAAGAAAATAGAGAATAACCTCAACCCTACCTAACAGGATCTATAAACCCTAACTAGCTATCCCCAACAAGGTATACCAACCTTGTGTTGACGTCCGAAACCCACCGGCGGGCAGCGACGGGCAACACCGTAGAGCCGGGAACAACCTAGGGCTGCGGCTGGCCGAGGTCCCTCCGAGCGACGGCCCGCAAAGCCTTCTGGTCACACGTCCGATGCTGATTGCAAGGGCGTGCCACCTGACCTATACCTGGTCAGGAAGGTGATGGAGATGCCTCGCTTAGTTTCCTGCATGGCATACACGTAAACATTAAATACGAGCCTCGATCGGCTCTCAGGTTATCCTGTGAATCGGCTCAAGGAGCCGATCCACCCATGATTCGTACGGGGTGCACGAATATATGGTGGTCCTGCTTGATCAAGATTAAGCTAATGAGATCTACGACGATTTAGGGTTTTCACCGCATAATCGGATCATCCTACTCAGGATTGGACCTCGCGGCCACGCGCGGTGATCGTAAGCCGATCCTAGACAAGGCCTAAAAACCAACACGAGGTTGATCCCCGGAACATCCTGTCTAGGACTAGCAAACGACACCCTACGTGCCGCTGGATCCTCCAGCCCTTTGTAAGGCCTAACTATTGCAGATATTAAACTAATCCTTGATGAACAAGGAGCAACCGTGACGGATCAGATCTACTAAATAATGATCAAGCGGGGTGCCGCCCCTACACCTAAGATAGGTGTAAGGGCGGCTAGACATGCAAGGGTTGCACTACGATAGCATGTTACGCGAAGAACTATGCTAACCCTAACACATCTATGATAACTACGTTGCTCGCCATCAAAAAGGCTTCAGTACGAGCAACGCATGAACAACGTGGAGCTTGTGCTGCCTAGATCGCAAGATGCGATCTAGGCAGCATGTTGCTTACCGGTAGAAACCCTCGAGACGAAGGAGTTGGCGATGCGCCGAGATTGATTTGGTTGGTTGAACGTTGGTTTTTGTTTATTCCATAAACCCTAGATACATATTTATAGTCCGGGGGACTTTCTAACGTGGGAATAATCCCCACCGTGCACGAGACGAATTCTAACTTCTAATCTAAGATGCGATCTACTATATTACAGATACAAAGGCAAACTAGCCCAACTTTGCATATAAGGCCGATCCACGTATTTCTTCCGTATATAATCTTCAAGCCCATCTTGATCGTGGCCCACCTCTGACTTGGTCAAATTCTGGTGATAACACATGCCCCCCTGGTTTTGGAATCGGTAATTCCAAAACCACTCCGTTTTTTTCCCCGTCGGGTCATGTCATGGCAGAGCAGAACCGTCGCAGCATTCTTCATCATGATGCCCTGTCTTCTCAACTATTCCGCGTGATTTGACCGTTGTCTTTGGGCACCGCCTCCTCGGAAACTGCTGTGCCATTGAATTTTTTACCATAGCCCCTTTATTTAACCGCTCTGAGCAGTTTGCCACTTCATCATCCTGCTCTGTTCTGGCCATCGGCACCCAAAAAACCCCCAATCTCCCATAGCCATGTCTTCCTCTTCCTCCTCTTCCTCGTCGGTCTTTTATGACTCCTCCCCCTCCCGCGAGCCGACGCCGGAGTGGGGCTCGTTGGCGGCGCACGACATTCTCGCCCCGACGACGTGGGACAAGGAGGAACACGATTCCTCCATCTGGTCTGAGGATGACAAATCCCTGACCGACGGAGAGGGCGACCTTCAATTCCTCGTCGAAGGGGAAGATTTCACCTCTTCCGAGGAAGAGGCGGAGGAGGAGGACGACGACGACGACTCCCTTGAAGGTTACCCACCAGCGAAGCGCCTCCGCACCTGGTGGGACGACGACAGCGAGGACGACGATGAGGAAGATGAAGCCCCCGTAGAAGGCTACGGAAGCTCCGATGAGGAGCCTCTCAGCAGCTGCGCCGGAGGCAGCGACGACGAGGGCAGCAACGGCCCCTAGATTAGGGATCAGTAGTAGTAGTTGGCTTTTGCCCTCTTCTCCCTTGAGCAATCGGCTCTTTCTTTGTAAGGAATCCCCCTATTACTACTGATAATTAATTTCGCTTCCTTGTCAACCTTGCCGATTGTCGAATGGGGCTGCCGTACAGGGAGCCGATAGCAGAACATCGGCTCATATTGCGATCCGAGGCCAAGCTGTTGCCTAAACACGCAGTCCAACAGGCCTCAACAGGCCTAATTCTCGTCCAAACCATCAGAATGAACTCCTCAGCAACCCCTAAGAGATTCGTCTCACACATCATGATTTCTGGTCTGAACCGATTCTGTTAATTTGCTAGTTTGGGCTTATTCCTCCAGAGTCGATATCAGCGTATCGGCTTTGTTATTCTGAAGTCGATGCCTGCGCATCGGCTGTGATTTTTTTTTTTACTGGCCGATTTTAAATCGGCCCTCACATCTTACTGCCCGTCATCCCACATGCTTGGGAAATATTTCTTGAGGTGTTGACCATTGATAGCTACTGGGAACTTTTCGCCGTCCTTCCAACATGTATGCATTACCCTTCAAGGCCTGGACAACTTTGTACGGACCATGCCAATTAGGAGACCATTTGCCATATGCCTTGTCCCTGGTTCCTAACGGCAACACAGCTTCCCATACTAGATCACCAACTTGAAACTCCTTTGGTCTAACCTTTTTATTGTAGGCACGAGCCACCCGGGCTTTGTTCTCCTTAATCTTCTCCAACGACCAAAGCCTAAGCTCTGTAGCGTCCTCAATAGTGTCACTCATCAAGGCTGCATATTCTTCCGCTGTCAGATCATTCTGAAACGTGACACGTCTTGATCCAGCCGTAATTTCCCAAGGCAATACGGCTTCCTGTCCATAGACAAGCTGGTACGGCGAAGTCTTTATAGCTCCATGGCACGACATGCGGTAGGCCCATAATGCTTCTGACAACTTCTCATGCCAATCCCTAGGGTTCTCGTCAATTTTCCTCTTGATCAGCTTGATCAGACTCTGATTGGACGCCTCAGCCTGCCCATTAGCTTGAGCGTAGTACGGGGATGATCGGATCAGTTTAATCCCCATGTCATCGCAGAACTTCCTGAATTCTTTAGAAATAAAGACCGAACCTCCATCGGTCGTGATAGTTTGGGGAATCCCGAACCTATGAATGACGTGTTCTTTCACAAACTTGATCACATCTTCTGATTTCACCTTTTTCATAGGGACGGCTTCCACCCACTTGGTGAAGTAATCTGTGATAACCAAAATCCATTCATGTTTTTTGCTCGACGCCGGATGGATTTTGCCGATCATATCCATGCCCCACCCCCGAAACGGCCAAGGTTTAATGATAGGGTTCATCGCTGATGCTGGTACCATCTGAATCTTCCCGAACATCTGGCACGCTTGGCACCCCTTGTAATAATTGAAGCAATCTTCAAGCATGGTGGGCCAATAAAACCCTGATCGCCTGATTAACCACTTCATCTTATGAGCCGATTGATGAGTTCCACAGGCGCCTTCATGCACCTCATGTAAGAGCCGATTAGACTCAGTTGGCCCCAGGCACTTAAGTAGTAACCCTTCCAACGTCCTGTAGAACATATCGTCTCCTATGAGGACATACTTCATGGCTTTGTACCTTATCCGTTTAGGTGCCCCCCCGAGCCGAATCTTTTAAATAATTGAAGATTTCGGCTCTCCAATCATCCTGTTCCAGGAATTGTACCTGAACCTCTGATCCGTCAGATATATCTATATAGCCTGACGCCATGATAACCCACAAGTATAGGGGATCGCGGCAGTCTTCGAGGGTAGTATAACCCAAATTTATTGATTCGACACAAGGGGAGGTAAAGAATACTTATAAGCCTTAACAACTGAGTTGTCAATTCAGCTGCACCTGGAAAAGCACTAGCAACAGGGGTGATGTGAAAGTAGCAGTAATATGAGAGCAGTAGTAACAGTAACACAGCAGCAGTAATAGCAATATGAGAGCAATGGCACGAGAAGATAGTTGATACTACTTCCAATGACATGTAGAACAAGTATATTATGATGAGAGATGGACCGGGGTTCCCAGCGATCTACACTAGTGGTAACTCTCCAATAAGTGACAGGTGTTGGGTGAACAAATTACAGTTGGGCAATTGATAGGAATCAAAGGCATTAAGAAAGAACATCAATTCATTAATCATGTAGGCATGTTTTCCGTATATAGTCGTACGTGCTCGCAATGAGAAACTTGCACAACATCTTTTGTCCTACCAGCCGGTGGCAGCCGGGCCTCAAGGGAAACTACTGGATATTAAGGTACTCCTTTTAATAGAGTACTGGAGCAAAGCATTAACACACCGTGAAAACATGTGATCCTCACATCACCGCCATCCCCTCCGGTTGTCCCGATTTCTGTCACTTCGGGGCCATTGGTTCCGGACAGTGACATGTGCATACAACTTGTAGATACAATCTAAGCAATAATTATAGAGCTCAAATCTAAGATCATGCCACTCGGGCCCTAGTGACAAGCATTAAGCATAACAAGATTGCAGTAACAATAACTTCACAAACTTTATAGATAGACTAATCATAATGTATCATCCATCGGATCCCAACAAACACAACACCGATTACATCAGATGAATCTCAATCATGTAAGGCAGCTCATGAGACCATTGTATTGAAGTACATGGGGGAGAGTATACCGACATAGCTACTGCTAGAACCCGTAGTCCATGGGGGAACTACTCACGGAGCATGATGGAGGCGATGGCGTTGATGGAGATGGCTTCCGGGCACTTCCCGTTCCGGCAGGTGCCGGAACAGAGTTCTGTCCCCCGAATTGGAGTTTCGCGATGGCGGCGGCGCCCCTGGAGTCTTTCTGGAGTTTCGTCAATTGGTACTGCGTTTTTAGGTCGAAAGGGATTTTATAGGCGAAGAGGCGGCGCAGGGGGGCACCTGGGGGCGCCACACCCTAGGCCGGCGTGGCCAGGGTCTGGCCCGCGCCGCCATGTGGTGTGGTGGCCCCCTGGCCCCTCTCCGACTCTTCTTCGGTGTTCTGGAGCCTTCCGGGAAAAATAGGAGGTTTGGCGTTGATTTCGTCCAATTCTGAGAATATTGCCCGAACAGCCTTTCTGGAACCAAAAACAGCAGAAAACAGGAACTGGCACTGTGGCATCTCGTTAATAGGTTAGTTCCGGAAAACGCATGAAATCATCATAAAGTGCAAGCAAAACATGTAAGTATTGTCATAAAACAAGCATGGAACGACAGAAATTATGGATACGTCGGGGACGTATCAGCATCCCCAAGCTTAGTTCCTGCTCGTCCCGAAGCGAATGTAAACGATAAAAGAATAATTTCTGTAGTGACATGCTACTTACATAACCTTGATCATACTATTACAAAGCATATGAAATGAATGAAGTGACTCAAGGCAATGATCTATAGTTGCTAACAAGTAGATAACATATAGCAAAACTTTTCATGAAGAGTACTTTCAAGACAAGCATCAAAATTCTTGCATAAGAGTTAACTCATAAAGCAATAAATTCAAAGTAAAGGCATCGAAGCAACACAAAGGAAGATATAAGTTTCAGCGGATGCTTTCAACTTTCAACATGCATATCTCATGGATATTGTCAACACAAAGTAATATGATGAATGCAAATATGCAAGTATGTAAGAATCAATGCACAGTTGATACAAGTGTTTGCTTCTAAGGTGGGAGGAATTAGGTAACTGACTCAACACAAAAGTAAAAGAATGGCCCTTCAGAGAGGAAAGCATCGATTGCTATATTTGTGCTAGAGCTTTGGTTTTGAAAACATAAAGAGAGCATAAAAAAAAGTAAAATTTTGAGAGGTGTTTGTTGTTGTCAACGAATGGTAATGGCTACACTAACTACCTCGCCAACCGGACTTTCAAGAGCGGCTCCCATGAATTTTTATTTTTGGGTGGCACTCCTTCCAACCTTTCTTTCACAAACCATGGCTAACCGAATCCTCGGGTGCCTGCCAACAATCTCATACCATGAAGGAGTGCCTTTTTATTTTAGTTTTATTATGATGATGACACTCCCCCCAACCTTTGCTTACACAAGCCATGGCTAACCGAATCCTTCGGGTGCCTTCCAACAATCACATACCATGGAGGAGTGTCTATTTGAGTTAATTAATTCAGGACTGGGAATCCCATTGCCAGCTCTTTTTGCAAAATTATTGGATAAGCGGATGTGCCACTAGTCCATATGAGAGTCCGTCAAAAGTAAATGACAAGGTTGAAAGCTAAACACCACATACTTCCTCATGAGCTATAAAACATTAACACAAATTGAGAAGCATTTTGAATTATTTAAAGGTAGCACTCAAGCAATTTACTTTGGAATGGCAGGAAATACCACATAGTAGGTAGGTATGGTGGACACAATTGGCATAGTGGTTGGCTCAAGGATTTTGGATGCATGAGAAGTATTCCCTCTCGATACAAGGCTTAGGCTAGCAAGGTTGTTTGAAGCAAACATAAGTATGAACCGGTACAGCAAAACTTACATAAGAACATATCGCAAGCATTATAATACTCTACACTGTCTTCCTTGTTGCTCAAACACTTTACCAGAAAATATCTAGACCTTAAGAGAGATCAATTATGCAAACCAATTTCAACAAGCTTTATGGTAGTTCTCCACTAATAGGTTTAAACTACATGAAAAAACTTATGATCTACTTGAGAGCTCAAAACAATTGCCAAGTGTCAAACTATCCAAAACATATGAGGCATTTTCTGTTTCCAACCAAATAAGAATAAGTGATGTAGCTTCCAACTTTTATCATTGAACATTAAAAGTAAAACGAAGAACAAGTGTTCATATGAAAAAGCGGAGCGTGTGTCTCTCCCAAACAAGGATTGCTAGGATCCGAATTTATTCAAACACAAACAAAAATAAAACATACAGACGCTCAAAGTAAAGCACATATGATGTGACCGAATAAAAATATAGTTTCAGGGGAGGAAACCTGATAAGTTGATGAAGAAGGGGATGCCTTGGGCATCCCCAAGCTTAGACGCTTGAGTCTTCTTGAAATATGCAGGGATGAACCACGGGGGCATCCCCAAGCTTAGACTTTTCACTCTTCTTGATCATATATCATCCTCCTCTCTTGACCCTTGAAAACTTCCTTCACAACAAACTTCTCATAAACTTCATTAGAGGGGTTAGTACTCAAAAAATTTGAATCCACCTTGGTCCAGTAGTGGCACATTGCAAGAACTCAATAAAACATTAGCTACAGCTCTCTACGTCTAGAAAAGCTCGCTTAAAGTCCACAAGAGACAATGCAAAAAACAGAGACAGAATCTGCCAAAACAGAACAGCCAGTAAAGACGAATTTTAATAAAATACTTCCGTTGCTCAAATCAGAAAACTCAAAACTAATGAAAGTTGCGTACATATCTGAGGAACACGCACGTAAATTGGCATATTTTTCTGATTTTCCTACAGAGAAAACAGCCCAGATTCGTGACAGATAGAAATCTGTTTCTGCGCAGAAATCCAAATCTAGTATCAACCTTCGATTAGAGGCTTCACTTGGCACAACAAAACACAAAACTAAGATAAGGAGAGGTTGCTACTGTAGTAAACAACTTCCAAGACACAAATATAAAATAAAGTACTGTAGCAAAATAACACATGGGTTATCTCCTAAGAAGTTGCTTTCTTTATAGCCATTAAGATGGGCTCAGCAGTTTTAATGATGCACTCGCAAGAAATAGTATTTGAAGCAAAAGAGAACATCAAGAGGCAAATCCAAAACACATTTAAGTCTAACATGCTTCCTATGCAAAGGAATCTTGTAAATAAACAAGTTCATGAAAAGCAAAGTAACAAGCATAGGAAGATAGAACAAGTGTAATTTCAACAATTTCAGCATATAGAGAGGTGTATTAGTACCATGAAAATTTCTACAACCATATTTTCCTCTCTCATAATAATTTTCAGTAGCTTCATGAACAAACTCAACAATATAACTATCACATGCAGCATACCTTTCATGATTTCCAAACACATAATTTTTATCAAGTTCAAGAATAGTGGAATTAAAACTTTCAAACTTACTTTTATTAATAATATAACAGGGTAGTTGATCAATCTCAAGAGATATGGGACTCATAGAATAAGTCAAGAACTCTCCAATCCCATTTTCATTAGTAGTACAATTAATAGTATCAAGTAACATAGGACCATCATCTAGAGCTTTATCATAAACATTTGCTAAGCAAAATTCTTTAGTACCATGCATTTCGACATCAGGCACAAACAAAGCATTATCATGAGATTTATCAAAGTAGCATGGATTATCATATATAACAGTAGCATAATTATTCTCACAAGTATTACTCATAGGTACTATTTCAAGAGAATCCACAGGAACATAACATTCAACCTCTTTCGGTAAGCATGGAGGACAATCAAATAGTGTAAGAGATGAAGAGTTACTCTCATTAGAAGGTTGGCATGGGTAGCTAATCCATTCTTCCCCCTTTTGTTCGTCGCTCTCCTCTTCTTTTTCATCCAATGAGCTTTCAATTTCATCAATTTCCTCCTCTTTTTCATCCAATGAGCTTTCAGGTTCATCAGTTTCTTCTTCCACCGATTCCTGCAAATTGTGAGTGCATTCTTGTGCATTAATGTGTCTCTCTTTATAATCAAGGATATAAGGATTCCTACTGTAGCATTCTATGCAAGAATTAAGGATAGTAGAGACATAATCTTTAAGGTCCTTACAAATAGCACAAGTTTCATAATTCTCAACCATGAAGGATTCTATCTCAGAGGCTCCCATAAATAAGACAAATTGTTCTACCTCTTCGAACCCATAATGAATATAGCAATTCCGGTTATAGTTCTTAATAAAAAATTCCTCACTAAAGCCACATTGAAATTTAAGATGTTTAGTATCCTGTTGAGAGCAACAGTTTATATCATGGCGTCTAAGCAAGATTCTAGCAATTGTATTTAATTTCTCTATCATAGCACTCATTATTTTACCAGTTCTTGATTCTCTATAATTATTATAACATTCTATAAGCTGCAAGTAGGTTGTAGGTTCTCCCATAACAGCAGTTTTTAATTTTTTGGTTTTTCAAATTTTTATGGATTTTTGGGTATATGAGACAAATAAAACAAGACAAAAATAAACTAAGAAAAAGTAAACTACGCAAAATAATACTAGACAAAAATAAACTAAGCACAAATAAACTAGACAAAAGTAAACTAAGCAAAACAAAATAAAATAAAACAGAGAGAGAGGTAGAGTGTACTCCCCAGGTGAACTTATGAGTAGAGCTATGCCTCCCCGGCAACGGCGCCAGAAAACAGTCTTGATAACCCACAAGTATAGGGGATCGCGGCAGTCTTCGAGGGTAGTATAACCCAAATTTATTGATTCGACACAAGGGGAGGTAAAGAATACTTATAAGCCTTAACAACTGAGTTGTCAATTCAGCTGCACCTGGAAAAGCACTAGCAACAGGGGTGATGTGAAAGTAGCAGTAATATGAGAGCAGTAGTAACAGTAACACAGCAGCAGTAATAGCAATATGAGAGCAATGGCACGAGAAGATAGTTGATACTACTTCCAATGACATGTAGAACAAGTATATTATGATGAGAGATGGACCGGGGTTCCCAGCGATCTACACTAGTGGTAACTCTCCAATAAGTGACAGGTGTTGGGTGAACAAATTACAGTTGGGCAATTGATAGGAATCAAAGGCATTAAGAAAGAACATCAATTCATTAATCATGTAGGCATGTTTTCCGTATATAGTCGTACGTGCTCGCAATGAGAAACTTGCACAACATCTTTTGTCCTACCAGCCGGTGGCAGCCGGGCCTCAAGGGAAACTACTGGATATTAAGGTACTCCTTTTAATAGAGTACCGGAGCAAAGCATTAACACACCGTGAAAACATGTGATCCTCACATCACCGCCATCCCCTCCGGTTGTCCCGATTTCTGTCACTTCGGGGCCATTGGTTCCGGACAGTGACATGTGCATACAACTTGTAGATACAATCTAAGCAATAATTATAGAGCTCAAATCTAAGATCATGCCACTCGGGCCCTAGTGACAAGCATTAAGCATAACAAGACTGCAGCAACAATAACTTCACAAACTTTATAGATAGACTAATCATAATGTATCATCCATCGGATCCCAACAAACACAACACCGATTACATCAGATGAATCTCAATCATGTAAGGCAGCTCATGAGACCATTGTATTGAAGTACATGGGGGAGAGTATACCGACATAGCTACTGCTAGAACCCGTAGTCCATGGGGGAACTACTCACGGAGCATGATGGAGGCGATGGCGTTGATGGAGATGGCTTCCGGGGGCACTTCCCCGTTCCGGCAGGGTGCCGGAACAGAGTTCTGTCCCCCGAATTGGAGTTTCGCGATGGCGGCGGCGCCCCTGGAGTCTTTCTGGAGTTTCGTCAATTGGTACTGCGTTTTTAGGTCGAAAGGGATTTTATAGGCGAAGAGGCGGCGCAGGGGGGCACCTGGGGGCGCCACACCCTAGGCCGGCGCGGCCAGGGTCTGGCCCGCGCCGCCATGTGGTGTGGTGGCCCCCTGGCCCCTCTCCGACTCTTCTTCGGTGTTCTGGAGCCTTCCGGGAAAAATAGGAGGTTTGGCGTTGATTTCGTCCAATTCTGAGAATATTGCCCGAACAGCCTTTCTGGAACCAAAAACAGCAGAAAACAGGAACTGGCACTGTGGCATCTCGTTAATAGGTTAGTTCCGGAAAACGCATGAAATCATCATAAAGTGCAAGCAAAACATGTAAGTATTGTCATAAAACAAGCATGGAACGACATAAATTATGGATACGTCGGGGACGTATCACGCCATTTGTGCGAGATTGTTGGCCTCGGTATTTTGGGATCTTGGGACCCAATTAAAGTTGATGTATCGAAACTGTGTCATCAACTCACGGCATTCCACCCAATATGGGAAAAGTGATTCACTTTCGCACTTATATTCATCCGTGAGCTGGTTAATCACCAACTTTGAGTCTCCAAAAAGCTCTACTACTTCAGCTCCGGCTTCCAGTAGCAACTCCATTCCCTTACGTATTGCCTCATATTCTGCTACGTTGTTGGTGCAAGGGGTAGATAATCTGATGGAGAAGGAGTATTCTGCCCCCCGAGGCGACACGAGCAGAATGCCGATGCCACAACCATCGTCACAAACCGATCCGTCGAAGAACATAGCCCATGCACGTATAGATAGTGCTGCTATATTGGTACTGATCCGTTCAGCGATAAGATCGGCCAACGCTTGTCCCTTGACTGCTTTCGCAGGCTGATACCGGAGATCGAATTCTGACAACGCAAACATCCACTTACCAAGTCGGCCTTTGAAAACAGGGGCCGACAACATGTGCTTGACAACATCTGACTTGCATATGACGATGATCTCTGCCGTCAAAAGGATGTGGTGAAGCTTGGTGCAGGTAAAGAACAGGCAGAGGCAAAGTTTCTCGACCTCAGGATATCTTGTCTCCGCGTCCAGCATCCTTCTGCTGAGGTAGAAAACGACCATCTCAACGCCAACCTAGACTAGCACCACAACCGAAGCGATGGACGTGTCAGCCCTGCGACAAGTAGATGTAGAACGGCCTGTCTTGCTGGGGCGGAACTAGCACAGGCGGCGTCGTCAGATACCGCTTAATCTCATCAAACGCCTGTTGCTGTTCTGCCCCCCAGTGGAACTCGTCGTCAGTTTTAGTTTTTACCAGCGCCATGAACGGCTCGATTCGCCCTGACAGATTAGAAATGAATCGTCGGACGAAATTGATTTTGCCGATGAGACGTTGGAGCTCCTTCTTCGTGGTTGGCGGCTGCATGGTACGCACCGCCTCCTGACTTTTCAGGCCGATCTCAATTCCCCGTTCGTGAACCAGAAAACCTAGGAATTGACCAGCCGTCACGCCAAAAGCACACTTCTTCGGATTCATTCTCAGTCCGAATTTCCGAGTTCGGTCTAGGACGCGCCGTAAATCATCCAAGTGTCCCTCCATGGAGACAGATTTGACTACCACGTCGTCGATATAGATATCCACCAACTTTCCGATCAGATCATGAAATATGTAATTCATGGCTCGTTGGTACGTTGCACCAGCATTCTTTAACCCAAAGGTCATGACCACATATTCAAACAAGCCTACTGCCCCTGGCACTCTGAATGCGGTCTTGTGTATATCTTCCGGAGCCATGAAGATCTGGTTATAGCCGGCGTTGCCATCCATGAAGCTCAACACCTTGTGGCCAGCAGCGGCGTTTATCAATGTTTCTGCCACAGGCATCGGATACTCGTCCTTTGGAGTGGCTCTATTGAGATCTCGGAAATCGATGGCCACACGCCATCGGCCGTCCTTCTTCTCTACAGGAACGATACTAGAGATCCACTCAGCATACCTGCATGGCCTGATGAACCCGGCGGCCAACATTTTCTCGATCTCTTTCTTGACTTCTTCCAGAATTTCGGCCCTCATCTGACGTGCTCGTTGTTGGAACGGCCGAAATCCTTTCTTAAGGGGGAGCCGATGTTCAATGATGCTCCTGTCCAACCCAGGCATCTCCGTGTAATCCCATGCAAAGCAATCTGGGTATTCTTTTAATAGAGCTATCATCTGTCCCCTGAGCTGTGGATCTAGCTTCTTGCTGACAAAAGTCGGTCGCGGCTTATCCCCAGGACCAATGTCGACTTCCTCTAGCTCGTCAGCCGATGTAAACCCATACCCTAGCTTTCCGTCCCCTGTGAGGTCGACGCCATATACTGGGAGAGCAGGTGGTACGGATGATACAGGCCGATCGCTAGAATCGGCTTCCATCTTGATCATCACCAGGATCTTTCGGCAGTGTCGGAGCCGATCACGTGGAGCAGCTTCTTCCTTATCTTCACTGCGAGAGCAGTTGCCCTCGCCTCTACCCTCATCAGGGGGGTGCCCCAGTTCTATCATGTTGATGTTGAACGAGTATCTTGGCTGGCACCTCCCAGGGTAAGTGTCGTTAACCCTGTCAACGGCGCATGACGGTGAATTAGGCACTTCTGGTGCCGCCAATGTGAATGACGACGGTGGACGGGACTGAAGTGGCACTTTTCCTTGGTAGGTCCCGAGAGCTGGTTCTGATAGAGAGTGCTGATGCTTCATGACCTCCTTGATCATCCGAACGGCGACATGCTCCAAAGTATTCACCAGGCTCTCAGAATGGCGATGCAACGAGTGAGTCACCATGCCGCTAATCTCCTGGCGCACGGCCCTGGTTCGTTCTTCTGACGGGACAGATAGGTCCACTCCATCGAGCGCGCCCTCCGGTGAAAACCCCTTCCACCTGATGCCATGTGAACGGGTTCTGTGATATGAGCCGATGAGGTCGGCTTCGAGGATGACTTTGATCTCGTCATACTTCTTTTTGAGTTCGTCGGTCAGATCCTCGTACGTGACTGGCGTGCCGTCCGCCATCTCAGATGTAGATGGCGATGTGGTTGATGTAGAAGCTCGTCCCACCGGGCGTGCCAGAATGTGTTGACGTCCGAAACCCACCGGCGGGCAGCGACGGGCAACACCGTAGAGCCGGGAACAACCTAGGGCTGCGGCTGGCCGAGGTCCCTCCGAGCGACGGCCCGCAAAGCCTTCTGGTCACACGTCCGATGCTGATTGCAAGGGCGTGCCACCTGACCTATACCTGGTCAGGAAGGTGATGGAGATGTCTCGCTTAGTTTCCTGCATGGCATACACGTAAACATTAAATACGAGCCTCGATCGGCTCTCAGGTTATCCTGTGAATCGGCTCAAGGAGCCGATCCACCCATGATTCATACGGGGTGCACGAATATATGGTGGTCCTGCTTGATCAAGATTAAGCTAATGAGATCTACGACGATTTAGGGTTTTCACCGCATAATCGGATCATCCTACTCAGGATTGGGCCTCGCGGCCACGCACGGTGATCGTAAGCCGATCCTAGACAAGGCCTAAAAACCAACACGAGGTTGATCCCCGGAACATCCTGTCTAGGACTAGCAAACGACAACCTACGTGCCGCTGGATCCTCCAGCCCTTTGTAAGGCCTAACTATTGCAGATATTAAACTAATCCTTGATGAACAAGGAGCAACCGTGACGGATCAGATCTACTAAATAATGATCAAGCGGGGTGCCGCCCCTACACCTAAGATAGGTGTAAGGGCGGCTAGACATGCAAGGGTTGCACTACGATAGCATGTTACGCGAAGAACTATGCTAACCCTAACACATCTATGATAACTACGTTGCTCGCCATCAAAAAGGCTTCAGTACGAGCAACGCATGAACAACGTGGAGCTTGTGCTGCCTAGATCGCAAGATGCGATCTAGGCAGCATGTTGCTTACCGGTAGAAACCCTCGAGACGAAGGAGTTGGCGATGCGCCGAGATTGATTTGGTTGGTTGAACGTTGGTTGTTGTTTATTCCATAAACCCTAGATACATATTTATAGTCCGGGGGACTTTCTAACTTGGGAATAATCCCCACCGTGCACGAGACGAATTCTAACTTCTAATCTAAGATGCGATCTACTATATTACAGATACAAAGACAAACTATCCCAACTTTGCATATAAGGCCGATCCACGTATTTCTTCCGTATATAATCTTCAAGCCCATCTTGATCGTGGCCCACCTCTGACTTGGTCAAATTCTGGTGATAACACCTTGATAGCAACTATTTATAATAGATTACTCAAGATGCTTAGGCTTAACTGAACCCTACAAGTTCTAGCTATTGATGAATCCAACTATGTTGTGATCCATCTAATACCTACTCCAGAAACTAAATGAAACCATAGTCAACCATAGAACCCCTCAACCTAATTATCATACTTGTTCTTTATTAAAGAACATATTCTTCAAAAGTTATTCTTTTAAAGTATATGATAATTAATCATTAACCATGCCATACAGTGTAAAACTAACCACTGTTCTTTACTTGCTAACATTATGCCAATTTTCATTCTTTGTGTACTCAATTGATTATTATGCTTTATGATCTACCTGTTTATAGTACCAAATAATCACACCTGAATAAGAACCTTGTATGTGAATCACTCTAAAAGTGCAACACACCCTAAACCAATCATTACAACTTACTAATCCTAAATCATCATGGTTAGGTCACGCTTAGAGAGATTACATCTCATTCTTATGCATTATTGCATCCTTGCCAATCTTTTAAACATCGTCCTTACCGGACGATGATGTTATTTCAGAATTTGGAGTTACTGCGTATCGAAGGCCTTGTCTGCATAATCTTGCAGTCAAGAAAGGCAAGTTCATCACTTGCTCATGTCATTTGATTATCTTTACCAAATTACTTGCAAAGTACTATGATTATCACTATTGCATAAAAACCAAAACCACTATTTTCATAACTATGAATATGACTATGTGGTGGGCAATGGAACCATGGATTGTGTTGATATGGTGGAGGTTCCATTGCAAGGGTTTATATCCATCTAGGATTAAACAACAAATGTCGCCAGTGATTCTTGTGCCGTAATACCCGTGTTAACGATAAGATCTGGAATGGGACGGACTAGTCAATCGTATTTCCACCTCTTGTACATCAACGGATGCGATTACCGTAGCAGTTGTATCTGGCGGAACAACCGGAGGGTGGGGATCCCACTCTAATTCCCCACGGTAAAGCATTGCTTGCCGTAGCAGTTGTGTCTTGCGGAACAACCGGAGGGTGGGGATCCCACTCTAATTCCCCACGGTAATGCGGTCTATGATGGGTTGCAGCTGCCGGCGAAGGAGTTTATGGTAGAGCCCAGAACTGTTGTCGTCGTCAGGGTCCACCCTGAAATTACGGGAATAATGGGACCGGCGAGGACCCAGGGTCGGGGTTTGCAACAAAGGGTGGGTGTGCGAGGTAGCGGAGGAATATGATTGGCTATGACCTTATACCGGGCCTCACACCATAGGAAGTGTGGACGAGAACATGACTCGGTTGGCACCAAGGTTAAGATCTCTTATGGGTAAAGCAACACACCTCTGCTGAGTGTAAAGAACCATGACCTGTCACTCCCTGTTCCAGGATATGGAACTGCGAACGCTGCCGGAAAGGAGCTCCATGAAGTTCTAGTAAACCGGTGAAGGCTGACGGACATAGTTCTTCTGAATAAAAACAACCTTTTGAAGAAATGGTTATGAAAACTTGCATTGGTATTAGACTTTCTGGTCTAATGCTGTAGCTAGTGCATTAAACACATCTTTCCTATAATGAACTTGTTGAGTACGCTCGTACTCATCCCACTCTTAAATCCCCTGCTTAGATATGAAGGCATCGAAGGAGGATCTACAGTGCAACTCGAAGGCCGAGGAGTCAACAACTACTTCAAGAGACAGGACCCTGTCAGAGGAGTTAGATACCACATACATTAAGGAGAAAACCTAGTTTAGCCATAGAAGGGAACTAGTTTCCTAAACTTAGCTCCTACTTAGCTAGAATCTATTCTTAGCCTCTATAGCTAGTTAAATACTCTACAAATAGAGTTCGTAATAGGATTAGACCACGAGTCGTTCTTCTGGAGTTTATTTGCAGTTTTACCTCATTGTAAAGTAGGAGGCTGTGTGGATCTGTTGTAAAGAGTCGATGTTGTAATTCTATAGACATGCCTTGGACCCGCATATGTTTCTGTTGTACCACTCTGAGCGATATAATACTAGTGGAACGTTGTTTCATTGGAGTTATATCAGACTTGCATACTACACCATGCAGTGGTATGCCGGGTCACCACATGATTTGAGTTGGATGTCTCTATGAAATTGTGGTGTGTTAGTACCTCCTATGAATGCTCACAGTGACAGCGTGGGGTGTTTATTAGTACTTGGAAATACATCTTTAAGGTTTGCTTTTGCGGTCCTACATGGTGAATTAGTGTTCATTATCCTGCTAGAGAGTAATTCAGAATAGCATAGTGAAGTGCTTATATTTATATTCCTTTATGATAACATTGTTGAGAGTGTCCACTAGTGAAAGTAGGATCCCTAGGCCTTGTTTCCAAATATCGGATCACCGTTTATTTACTGTTCTACTACATGTTTACTTGCTGCTTTTATTTCAGACTGTTATTACCACTCATATTCATCCATATCACTTGCATCTTACTATCTCTTCGCCGAACTAGTGCACCTATACATCTGACAAGTGTATTAGGTGTGTTGGGGATACAAGAGACTTCTTGTATCTTAATTGTAGGTTGCTTGAGAGGGATATCTTTGACCTCTACCTCCCTGAGTTCGATAAACCTTAGGTGATTCACTTAAGGGAAACTTGTTGCTGTTCTACAAACCTCTGCTCTTGGAGGCCCAACACTGTCTACAGGAAAAGAAGCGTGCGTAGACATCAAGCTATTTTCTAGCGCCGTTGCCGGGGAGGTAAGGTAAAAGGTATTCACATCCTCCGACTACTAAGCTATTTCCTAGCACTGTTGCCGGTGTGTGAGTGCTCGAAGTTATTTCCTTTAGATCCTGCAATTATATCTTTTTGTTTCTTGTTTTTATTTCACTAGTTAGGCTTAATGGAAAACAACAAAAATATTAGAGATCTTTATAGTATTTATCTTGAGTTAGGACATGAGGTGTTTGAAGAGAAAATTTAAAAACCTATGGAACTTTATATGCATGCTAATGGCAATGTTATTAGTATGAATGCTTTGAACACCATTGTTGCTAATGCTATGGAAAATTCTAAGCTTGGGGAAGCTGGTTTTGATGAGCATGATATTTTTAGTCCCCCAAGCATGGAGGAGAAAATTTTCTTTGATGATACTTTGCCTCCCATTTATGATGATTATAATGATAGTGGTATTTTGGTGCCACCTACTATGGAGGATAAAGTTTATTATGATTACAATATGCCTCCTATATTTGATGATTATGGTGATGAGAATAATAATGATAACTACTTTGTTGAATTTGCTCCCACTAAAATTAATAAGAATGACTATGCTTATGTTGGGAGTAGTAATTATTTTATGCATGAGACTCATGATAAGAATGCTTTAAGTGATGGTTATATTGTTGAGTTTGTTCATGATGCTACTGAAAGTTATTATGAGAGAGGGAAACATGGTTATATGCATCTTAATAATATTAAGTTTCCCCTCTTTATGTTGAGAATCTTGAAGTTACGCTTGTGTTGCCTTTCTATGCTTGTTGAGTTATGCTTACATGACTTATTTATTTACAAGATTCCTTTTCATAGGAAGTGGGTTAGGCTTAAATTTGTTTCATAATTGCTTTTTGATGCTCACTTTGCTTCAACTCTCATCCTTATGTGAGCATCATTAAAATTGTTGAGCCCATCTTAATGGCTATAAAGAAAGCACTTCTTGGGAGATAACCCATATTTTTATTTTGCTACTGTTTTGTTGTGTCTTGGAAGTTTTTACTACTGTAGCAACCTCTCCTTATCTTTATTTTATTGCATTGTTATGCCAAGTAAAGTCTTTGATAGCAAGGTTGATACTAGATTTGGATTACTGCGCAGAAACAGATTTCTTACTGTCACGAAATTGAGCAGCCCCTTCTGTAGGTAACTCAGAAAAATCTGCCAATTTACGTGCGTGATCCTCAGATATGTACGCAACTTTCATTCAATTTGAGTTTTTTCATCTGACCAAGTTAAGTGCCCCAGAAAAATTCATCTTTACGGACTGTTCTGTTTTGACAGATTCTGCCTTTTATTTCGCATTGCCTCTTTTGCTATGATTGATGGATTTCTTTGTTCCATTAACTTTCAGTAGCTTTGTGCAATGTTCAGAAATGTTAAGAATGATTGTGTCACATCTGAATATGTGAATTTTTGATTATGCACTAACCCTCTAATGAGTTTGTTTTGAGTTTGGTGTGAAGGAAGTTTTCAAGGATCAAGAGAGGAGGATGATATAATATGATCAAGAAGAGTGAAAAGTCTAAACTTGGGGATGCCCCCGTGGTTCATCCCTGCATATTTCAAGAAGACTCAAGCATCTAAGCTTGGGGATGCCCAAGGCATCCCCTTCTTCATCGACAACTTATCAGGTCACCTCTAGTGAAACTATATTTTTATTCTATCACATCTTATGTGCTTTACTTGGAGCGTCTGTGTGTTTTATTTTCGTTTTGTTATTTTCATTCTCTGAATAAATTCATGCTTATGTGGGAGAGGGACACGCTCCGCTCGTTCATATGAACACTGGTGTTCTTAGCTTTACTTTTAATGTTCATGGCGAAGGTTGAAACTGCTTCATTCATTGTTATTTGGTTGGAAACAGAAAATGCTTCATGAGGTAATTGGTATAATGTCTTGAATAATTTGATACTTGGAAATTGTTTTGAGCTCTCAAATAGATCATGTTTAAGCTCTGGCATCAAGTAGTTTGAACCTATTAGTGGAGAACTACCGTAGAGCTTGTTGAAATTTGGTTTGCATGATTGGTCTCTGATACGTCTCCAACGTATCGATAATTTCTTATGTTCCATGCTACTTTATTGATGATACCTACATGTTTTATACATACTTTATGTCATATTTATGCATTTTCCGGTACTAACCTATTAACAAGATGCCGAAGAGACAGTTGCTCTTTTCTGCTGTTTTTGGTTTCAGAAATCCTAGTAAGGAAATATTCTCGGAATTGGACGAAATCAACGCCCAGGATCTTATTTTTCCACGAAGCTTCCAGAACACCGGGGGAGATACGAAGTGGGGCGACGAGGCGACGCCACACTAGGGCGGCGCGGCCCAGGAGGGGCCCGCGCGGCCCTAGCGTGTGGGTCCCTCGTGGCGCCCCCTGACCTACCCTTCCGCCTACTTAAGCCTTCGTCGATAATAGTTCCAGTACCGAGAGCCACGATACGGAAAACCTTCCAGAGACGCCGCCGCCGCCAATCCCATCTCGGGGGATTCAGGAGATCGCCTCCGGCACCCTGCCGGAGAGGGGAATCATCTCCCGGAGGACTCTTCACCGCCATGGTCGCCTCCGGAGTGATGTGTGAGTAGTTCACCCCTGGACTATGGGTCCATAGCAGTAGCTAGATGGTCGTCTTCTCCTAATTGTGCTATCATTGTTGAGTCTTATGAGCTGCCTAACATGATCAAGATCATCTATCTGTAATGCTACATGTTGCGTTTGTTGGGATCCAATGAATAGTGAATGCTATGTTATGTTGATTATCAATCTATCATCTATGTGTTGTTTATGATCTTGCATGCTCTCCGTTGCTAGTAAAGGCTCTGGCCAAGTTTTTGCTTGTAACTCCAAGAGGGAGTATTTATGCTCGATAGTGGGTTTATGCCTCCATTAAATCTGGGACAGTGACAGAAAGTTCTAAGGTTGTGGATGTGCTGTTGCCACTAGGGATAAAACATCAATGCTATGTCTAAGGATATATTTATTGATTACATTACGCACCATACTTAATGCAATTGTCTGTTGTTTGCAACTCAATACGGAGGGGTTCGGATGATAACCTGAAGGTGGACTTTTTAGGCATAGATGCATGCTGGATAGCGGTCTATGTACTTTGTCGTAATGCCCAATTAAATCTCACACTACTCATCATAACATGTATGTGCATGGTCATGCCCTCTTTATTTGTCAATTGCCCAACTGTAATTTGTTCACCCAACATGCTTATTCTTACGGGAGAGACACCACTAGTGAACTGTGGACCCCGGTCCATTCTTTTACATCGAATACAATCTACTGCAATACTCGTTCTACTGTTCTCTGCAAACATCATCATCCACACTATACATCTAATCCTTTGTTACAGCAAGCCGGTGAGATTGAGAACCTCACTGTTACGTCGGGACAAAGTACTTTGGTTGTGTTGTGCAGGTTCCACGTTGGCGCCGGAATCCCTGGTGTTGCGCCGCACTACACTCCGCCGCCATCAACCTTCAACGTGCTTCTTGGCTCCTACTGGTTCGATAAACCTTGGTTTCTTACTGAGGGAAAACTTGCCGCTCTACGCATCACACCTTCCTCTTGGGGTTCCCAACGGGCACGTAAGCTACGCGCCAGCATCAGTCTCTCTAAAAGTCTAGATATTTCCTGGTAAAAGTGTTTGAGCAACAAGGAAGACAGTGTAGAGTCTTATAATGCTTGCAATATGTTCTTATGTGAGTTTTTCTGTACCGGTTCATACTTGTGTTTGCTTCAAACAACCTTGCTAGCCAAAGCCTTGTATTGAGAGGGAATTCTTCTCGTGCAACCAAATCCTTGAGCCAAAAACTATGCCATTTGTGTCCACCATACCTACCTACTACATGGTATTTTCTGCCATTTCAAGTAAATACTTCATGTGCTACCTTTAAATAATTCAAAAGTTATTATCTCTTATTTGTGTCAATGTTTTATAGCTCATGAGGAAGTATGTAGTGTTTTATCTTTCAATCTTGTTGGGCAGATGATATCTACTCACACTTCTTTTCCTGTAGACAGTGTTGGGCCTCCAAGAGCAGAGGTTTGTAGAACAGCAGTGACATAGGCACCCCAAATGGGCCTGCCGAATATAGTACCCGGGGTTTACTGAAGGCCCACTACCCGAAGAATAAGAAGATTCGAGAGCCCAAGATGTATTTAAGGAAAAGATGAGTTGTAATAGGAAGTGTTGTTTGTAATCTGGCGGGATGAGTTAGAAACCGTCTCGGACTCTGTAAACTTGTATAGCACGAATCCCTCGGCTCCACCTCCTATATAAAGGGGGAGTCGAGGGACGAAGAATCAATCGAATCATTGTCTGCAAACCCTAGTTTTCATAATCGTCGAGTACTTTTCGGCTGAAACCTTCGAGATCTACTTACCCTCTACTTCTAACTAAACCCTAGCCTACAATCCATAGGCATTGACAAGTTGATACCTTGTCAATTGGCGCCGTCTGTGGGGACTAGAGGCGTAAGGAGCTGATCTCGATGGCACGCTCAAGATCTTCGACATCGTCAACCGCAAGCAACACAATGGATCGAGGTAAACAGATCGCTGCTGGTCTTGTCGATTTTGTTCCTCACCCACCCTCCCGTTTGGATGCATATGCGTATCTGGCGGAGCCCATGGAGATGACGTTCGGAAGGTTTCACTTTCGCGTCGAGAAGGAAGGATCGTATCGTGTCGAGATTCCGATTTCGTCGGGATCGTCGGTGGTCGATTCCGATTTTTCAAACTATGCATCGTCCATCGAGTCAGGAGAAGAAGAAACCTCGGCGACACGCTACGTCAGCACCAGAGCAAGAGAGAAACTCGCCAAAATCTTCAACGACATGTCGTTTGAGTCATCTGCGGACTCATATATAAGCGATGGCTCAAGCGATGTCGACAGTTACGACTTCGTCGACAAATCTCTGACAGTGGGCAAGGTCTTCATCAATCTCAACGATGATGTCACCAAACCCAACGTAGATCTGAGTACAAAGTATCATCAGATTTACGCCATTGAAGATCAAGAGGAAACATCTGAGGCTTTCGACAGTCTGGGAAATCCATACGTCGATCCCTCCAATCTGCGACAAGGCCTGGGCAACAAATACGTCGGGCCAGAGCCGCGAGATAGAGTTCAACTTTCACAAGCAGCGTGGGACAGAGCTGCGAGAGCTATGAACGGCACAGAACCAATGGCTACCACAGCCACACCAGAAGAATTGCAAGCATATCAATATAGGCTCGCACGAGCTGCCAGGAATTGGAAAACAGACAGCTGAGTTGAACAGGAGAAAGGAGGCAGCTTCTGCATCCAGCAGGAGAAGGGCAGATCTAAGTCGACAATCTAGAACTACGGGTGATAGCCATCGGGAGGCACGGAACAGAGCAAGATCAAGGCTGCAACACATACCCGAAGCAGAAAGAGAACACTTGGTCCAAAACCTCGACATGTCCTTTATGTCGATAGATACAAGAGGAAACATCATCCCTAAGACACCAGAGGCTGGGTATATGGCGACACATGCTTTTATCCTTGCATCTAAACCACCTCCAGGTGATCCAAGGGAAACACTGTATAATATGGCGGTAGCAGGAGTTGGAGCTATGGGGACAGCGTTTGTATCAACGCCTCCCGAAGGAGCGGCAAGGCAAAATAGTCCACGACCCGCAGCAGCAACAGCGGCAGCACCTGAAGGGCCAAGTGGAGCAAGAGACACAGCAGCACAAGCAAGAGTCGACAGAGCGCGGCAGAACAGAAGGGATCATCGGCAATCCCCAGAACTTAACGACGAAGATATGTGCGGCTTACCATGCTTCACGAGGAGAGTCCGAAAAACCCGAGTCCCCTCAGGATTCAAGTTACCCGATAATTTCAAGAAGTTCGACGGCCTTCAAGATCCAGAGGATTGGCTAGTCGACTATCTAGAGACGGTGAAGCTGACAGGAGGAACTAGGGCAACAGCCATGCAAAGCATCCAGGTGCACTTGAGTGGAGCCGCACGATCGTGGATAAAGAAACTCGCTCCAGGATCCATCGACAGCTGGGAAAGTTTCGAGGACGTGTTCGTCAAGAACTTCAGATCCACGTGCAAAAAGCCCGCGTCGTTAGAAGAGTTGAGAGCGTGTCGACAAAAGCCAGATGAGCCAATGAGAAAGTACATCCAGAGGTGGAATATCATCAAAAACTCGGCAGAAAATATATCTGACGAGAGAGCAATAGATGCGTTTGTCGCAGGAGTCAGGCGTGGAGATTTTGTCGAGGACTTGGGAAGGACCAATCCAAAGACAGTATCCGCGTTAATGGAGATAGCAAATAAATGGGCAGATGGAGAAGACGCTGTCCACAACAAACGACACAGGTCGCCAGAGGAGGACCGCGGTCGAAACTATCAACCGAGGCGAAGATTTCCTCGGCAGTACCAGAACTACGACGCTCCAGGACAAATTTCGGCAGGTTTTCGGACAAATACAGGAGGAAGCAACAGAGATGATTACCAGAGAAGCAGTGAACAGCGAGGTGATAACAGAGATGATTCACGCAACAGGCAAAATAGCGGGCCTAGGTTCCCAAGACCTTTCCTGTCCCCTGAAGAGATGATGAACGGACCGTGCCAGATGCACTTTTTCCTCGACAGCAATGGCAAAAGACAGTCAGGGCACTTGCAGAAGGACTGTCGAAATTTTCAAGCAATGTTGCGGTATGCAGAGAACGCTAATGCGCGAGCAGCACAGAGAAATCCTCGAGAACCCAGAAGCGAGATTCACTTGCCGCCTCCTCCCGCGATTACAGACGACAATCGGCATCAGCTCAGAATAGCGGCAGCACCTGCACCACCACCTTATGTTGATCCTAACTCCAATGGAGCAGTGTCGATGATTCAGAAGGGAAGGCCGTCCAATAGAGCTCAGAAAGTAATCTCACGACAGGTGTTTATGGCAGAGAAAATGCCTCCACCAACAGTTGAGTACCTTAATTGGTCAGGACAAGATATCGGCTTCACAATAGCAGATCATCCGCAGCAAGTCCCTCGACCAGGGCAGTCAGCACTTATTTTGCCAGCAGTTATCGCGGGATTTGATGTCTCTCGAGTGTTCATAGACGGCGGCAGCAGCTTGAACCTTATGTATGCAGATACATTGAGGAAAATGAACATATCCTTAGCAAACTTGAAACCAACAGACACAAGGTTCCACGGCATCACACCGGAGAAACCAAGCTATCCATTGGGAAAAATCAATCTTGACGTTCAGTTTGGGACCCGAGAAAATTATAGAATCGAGAGGCTCGAGTTTGAAGTCGTGGATTTTCCGTCGCAATATCACGCTCTGTTGGGACGACCAGCATATGCTAGATTTATGGCGGTGCCACATTATACATACTTGTTGTGGAGGATGCCTGGACCAAAGGGACCAATCACAGTCAAAGGAAGCTTCGCCTTAGCTGATAAGTGCGACAAGGATTTCCACCGGTTGTCAGAAACTTTCGGGATGCAAGCTGAGTATTTGGCGTCAAAAAGCATGACTGATTACGACGTACTCCCAGACGTTGGAAGGCCAAACAAAGAATCAACTTTCAGTACGGAGAAAAATTCAAAAGAGGTGCAGATTCACCCGACAGACCCGAAAAAGACGACATCTATCGCAAACGACATGGATATCGCATAGGAAAGCGCGCTCGTCGAGTTCCTCCGTGAGCACTGGAAAATCTTCGCATGGTGTACCCAGGGAACTTGCCGAGCACCACCTAAACTTGGATCCACTAGCGAGACCAATCAAACAACCTTTGCGGCGTTTTTCGGAACCAAACCGCAAAGCCATGCTGTCAGAAATCAATCGACTACAAGAAGCTGGTTTTATCAAAGAGATATTCACAGAAGCCACATGGGTAGCAAATCCTGTGTTGGTACCGAAGAAAAACACTAAGGTCCTTCGCATGTGCGTCGACTTTACGTGTCTCAATAAACATTGTCCAAAGGATCACTTTCCCCTCCCGAGGATCGATCAAATTATCGACTCCACGGCTGGATGTGAACGTCTTTCCTTCCTGGATGCATATTCTGGTTATAACCAGATCAGATTGAAAGAAGAAGATGAAGTAAAGACCGCGTTTATTACACCTTACGGCGTGTTTTGCTACAGAACAATGCCCTTTGGTCTAAAAAATGCGGGAGCAACATATCAGAGGATGATGCAGAAGTGTTTGGCGACACAGATTGGGAAGAACGTCCAAGTATACATTGATGATGTCGTCATAACATCAAAAAAGGGGGCAACGCTGATCGAGGATCTCAAGGAAACCTTCGACAACCTTGATAAGTTTTGCCTCAAATTGAACCCGACGAAGTGTTCTTTCGGCGTCCCAGCAGGAGAACTTCTGGGGTTCCTAGTCTCAGCAAGAGGGATTGAAGCAAATCCCGATAAAATACAAGCTATCGTAACAATGAGGAAGCCAACAAAGTTGAAAGAAATACAACAGCTAACTGGGCGAGTCGCAGCTTTGAGCAGATTCGTCGCGAGGCTGGGAGAAAAAGCGTTGCCGTTCTACGCTTTGATAAAACAAGGAGACAAATTCCAGTGGAACGAAGAAGCCGACAGAGCTTTCGAGGATTTGAAGCGCACAATTTCGACACCACCAATTTTGGTGGCGCCAAAAGAAAGGGAACCTCTCCTGTTGTATATCGCAGCCACGCCCCAAGTGGTGAGCACGGTGCTAGTTGTCGAAAGGGAAGAAGAAGGAAAACTCCACGGCGTGCAGAGGCCAGTATACTTCGTAAGCGAAGTTTTATCGCCCTCAAAACAAAGGTATCCTCAGTACCAAAAGATAGCATATGGAGTGTTCACGACAGCACGAAAATTGCGCCACTATTTTTCGGCACATCCGATCGTAGTGGTCAATGAAGCTCCTTTGTCAAATATATTGAACAACCCAGAAGCTACGGGTCGTGTCTCCCTTTGGGGAATAGAACTTTCCCCTCGGGACATCACGTATGAAAAAAGAAAAGCAATCAAGTCGCAAGTTCTGCCGGACTTCATAGCAGAGTGGATGGAGTTGCAAAACACAGGACCCCCAGACTTATCGAGAACTTGGACAATGAACTTTGATGGGTCCAAGAGACTAGAAGGGGCTGGCGCAGGAGTAGTACTCATATCACCTGAAGGCGACAAGTTAAAGTACATCCTTCGGATGACGTTCCCTAACGCATCTAACAATGAAGCAGAATATGAAGCTCTCATACACGGGATGAAGATGGCGAAAGCCTGCGGTGCAACTCGACTAAAAATCTTTGGCGACTCACAGTTGGTGGCACAGCAAGTTATGAACCAATGTGACGCAGTCAATGATAGCATGATGGCATATAAGGAGGTGTACAACGAGCTCGAGAAGTTGTTCGATGGATGCGAAGTAAATCATATTAGTAGATTGAGCAACGACGAAGCCGACGTTCTTGCAAACATCGGATCGCAATGCCTTGCAGTGCCGCCAGGTGTATTCTGGGAAGAGATAACAGAGAGATCCACTAAGTCGACAAAATCAAAAAAGAAGGAGAAGAAACCCTCGGGGGCTACCAAGGAAAAGCAAGAAGACGAAGAAGAAGACCAGGACCTGGTCATGGTGATACAGATACCGTGGATGCAGCCGTACATATCATACATCCTCAGGAAAGAAATACCTGACGATCCAGTTGAGGCAAGACGAGTAATTCGACGTTCCAAAGCTTTCACGGTGGTCAAGGGAGAATTGTATAAGCGAAGTATTTCAGGCGTCTTGCAAAGGTGCGTCACACCCGAAGAAGGAAGAATAATTCTGAAGGATGTACACGAAGGAATATGTGGCCACCACGCAAGTAGTCGAGCTATCGCAGCCAAGGTTTTTCGAGCAGAATTCTACTGGTTGACAGCAATCGAGGACGCCAAGGACATAGTAAGAACTTGCGACGCGTGTCAAAGGTTTGCCGCAAAACCTCACTCTCCAGCAGCAGAGCTAGCACCAATACCATTGTCATGGCCCTTTGCTCAATGGGGACTTGATATGGTGGGCAAGTTACACAAATCCTGGCCAGGAGAAAAGGAATACATGTTAGTAGCTGTCGACAAATTTACAAAGTGGATAGAAGCGAAGCCGATAAATTCACCAGACGGAGCATCCGCAGTAAAATTCGTAAAAGGCCTCGTCTTCAGATTTGGAGTGCCCCACAGCATCGTCACAGACAACGGCAGTAACTTCACATCCCATGAATTCAAAGATTATTGCGAAGAGGTGGGTATCAAGCTAAACTTTGCGTCAGTCGCACATCCTCAAACCAATGGGCAAGTCGAGAAAGCCAATGGCATCATCTGCAATGGCATCAAGAAGCGCTTGTTAGGACCACTGGAAAAAGCTCGACATACCTGGCCAGAAGAACTACCAAGCGTGTTGTGGAGCATCCGAACAACACCAAACACAGCAACACAGGAAACTCCGTTTTTCCTGGTTCATGGAGCAGAGGCAGTACTACCAATCGAGATAGAGCACAACTCTCCACGTGTCGCCGAATATGATGAAGAAACGTCGAGAAGAGCGCTAGAAGATGACGTCGACACACTTGATGAAGCTTGAGATGAAGTATTATCTCGGGTAACTAAATATCAGCAGGACTTGAAAAATTACCACAGTCGACGATTACGGCCAAGATCTTTTCAGGTGGGAGACCTAGTTCTTCGGCTCACGCAAAAAAGTCATGAAAAACTCGAGTCACCACGGCTTGGCCCTTACATTGTCACGGAAGTAATCGGAGGAGGAGCATACAGGATAAAGGATAAGAAGACAGGGGTGGAGGAGCCAAACCCCTGGAACGTGGCGCAACTTAGGCGGTTCTACGCCTAGAGTCGAAATATAGTCCTTGTAAAACTTCAATGTACTGAAACGCCCGCGAGTCTTCAGACGCACTCTTTTCCTTTTTCGGGGCACCGAGTGGGGCCGGAGAAGGTTTTTAATGAGGCGGGCTCGCGGTGCTGCAATATAATAAAGATAGTGATAATATAACTTTTCTTCTTTATCGACATGATCAAAGACTTTGCTCCGACAAATTTCAATATAGTTCGTCGACAAAAGAAAAGCCTTGCCTTGGTATTCAAATACCTCGTGAGTCAGCAAAAATACAAAATAGTATTCAATAAAAAGCTCGGGGGCTCATATTCCCCATAAATATATAAATGCCTTGGTTCAAAATCTCGCAAATATACAAATACAGTAAAGAGTTACCGAAACACTCGGGGGCTAGACAAACAGAGAAATATAATGATTGCTTTACAATATAATCATAGTCATGGGTTACAAAGAAGAAATATCTACAAGAGGAAAATAACTAGTCTTGATTCAATATATCATCAAGAGTAACTCTGTTTTCTTCGGGAGCAGCGCCAAGAAAATCGGCATAATGGCCATCGGCAAAAAAGTCGGCGTCCATCCGAAGAAGGTCCTCAATCATTTCTTCGGCTATAGGCGTAACCTTCGTGTTTATCCTGTCAACACCAACTCTTCGACGTTTTACCTTTTGATGCACTTTCGCGACAACTTCGGTAAGGTCAAGTTTTGAGTGGCAGATCTGGAGCATGATAAGAGCAAATGCGCGCCAGCTACCGGTTGAGCTTTGACAAAATCATGGATATCTGCGAGCATCCTTGAATCTTTCCATCAATTCAGGAAGAGTTTTTGGTTGGACGTTCCGAGGAAACATGGAGTTGTAAACCATGGACAAGGTCTTGGTACAGAAGTCAAGGAAGTCGCGAGTTTGAGAGGTGCGATCTTGAAATCTGACAATTTGGCGGGTCCTCTCTGGGGTAGCCCAAAACAACGAACCATGGTCCAGGGAAAGATTAACAAGGAGGTTTGTCCTAGCATTTACCCTTTCTTCCTCGGCAGCAGCATCAATAAAGGCACCTATCAAAACAAAGAAGTGGAAACCTTTAAGAGACAATAGCATGAAGATGAAAGATATCAGAGGATGAAACAGGCATACCCGACATATCTGCACTGGCTTCATTCATTAATTCGAGCATGAAATTTTCTCGAGTAGTCGCCTTTTCAGTCTCGGAAGCAGCAATTTCCTTAGCAGCCACGGCCTCGCGAGCTTGCTGAAGAGCAACTTTTTCGGCTTCAGATGACTTACGAGATTGCTCCATCATCACAAGTGTTTGCTTCTTCGCATACTGAAGTTGCTGCCGAAGTTCATCCAGTTCTTGCGACAAGGTATCGTCGACAGGTGCAGTATCAGCAAAAGTTCTCCTCGCGCGAGAAGAAGAAGGCGAAACATTGGAAGGAGCGGAAGTTGGAGTATAGTTATCAAATATCAACTGAAATTTAAACAGGACAACATCAAACGACAATCAAAGATAGAGTTTTTCATTAATCTCGTGGAATAATTACAAGAGCATTACAGTGGAGCTAAGGAAATACGTGTCGCCAAATGACTACTTTGGCGACAAGAGCAAAAGAAACAGAAAGAAAAAACAGAGGCATGCAACTAGACCTCCGGCCTTGACGAGCTAGGAGTCGACGATGGCTTAATCCCAAGATAGGCCAAGATCTTCTTTGTGTTGGGCTTGGCTGCCTTAATCAGCGACTTCCACCTTGATTGCTCTATCTGCTCGGTGTCGCCAACTTTCATCCAGTCGATAGTCTGTCGACTGTCAGCAACCAACGCGACAGTGCTCTCAACGGCAACCTTCATATTTTCTTGGCGCATCTTCAGTCCAAGGTCTTCCGATGTATTGAACATCTTGGCAAGGTTGAGGAAAGTCGCAGGCTCCTCTTTCTTCGGGAAGAAGTAGGGGAACAACGCCGACAATACCGCGTTAGCATTCGACACACCTTCACGAATCTCGGACCCATGAAGTTCCAGATAGGAAAGTGCGTCAAGGACAGGGTCATTGACAGGATTTGTCAGATCAAAATCTTGGTTTGTTTGGGCTGTTAAGGAAACAAAGCATTAGTGAAAAGACAAGAAACAACGATTCTCATAAAAATAGAAGAGATCAGCAAACTTACTGAAAGTGCGGCGACTCTGCGTTTTCAGGCGCTTGAGGATTCCTTCTTCACGACAAGCTTGCGCAGCTTTGTGCCCATCTAAGGCAGCTGTAGCATCCTCAAGTTTTTTCTGCAGTTCCTCGACACCAGCAGCTTTCGCCTTGGCTTCGTCAGCTTCGGCCTTGGCGTTGCTAGCAGCGAGTTCGGCTTTCTTGCGAGCCGCCTCACTTTGCTCAAGTTTTAGAGCAAGTGCGTCGGCACGTTCGTTGGCCTCTGCAAGTTTCTCTATCGAGATATGGAAAAGAGAGGGAAGAAAAGATCAAAAATCGCGACAAGTAACAGGAGCAAAAAATCAAGGAAAAACAGCAAGTATAAAAGTCGTTACCTTCGACTCTATTAGCATATTCACGGTACCCAATAAATTGGGAACCGATGCGGAGAAGATCCTTGATCATAGGCTGTTCAACGTGAACATAGCAAGAGAAACATCGGCATGAAAAAGAGAAAAGGTGTGAAAAAACAAAATAAAGAAAATATAGATGTCGACAAGCTTACATCATCTAGGAGCAGAGTCGACGAACTGCCCAACTGAGGGGCAGTTTCAATAATCTTTTCAACCCTTGTCCTTTTTGGTGAAGGAGCAAGGGGGCTTGATGGTGGAGTAGTGGTGACGACGTTTTGTTGAGGAGGCGACGTTTCTTCCCCTTCAACTAGCGTGTCTGAGGCAAGTACAGTACGTGACGTGCTTGTCCGAGGAGCCACGTCAGTAATTGGTACTTCTTCCTCGTCATCACTGTTGGTCAAAAAATCGGCAGCATAAAAAGCAAGACAGGATACAAATTTCGAGTACAAAAATAGGGAGAAATAAAGGTGACTTACGAGCTGACGAGGGATTCAACATAAGGATCGTAAGCTGCCTTCGGATGAGAGGGAACAACTTCTTCAGCCTTAGAGGTGCCAGAATCCTCGGCATCAGTCCTTTTCCTTTTGTTCCTTGGAGAAACAGCAGGAGGAAGGGATTGCGTCGACTCACTGGCTTCAGACTCAACTTCTTTTTCATGAGAAGCCGCAGATTTGTGAGAACCCGCGACTTCACTTTCAGGAACAGAAGAACCTTGAGTATCTTCGGCAACGATGGCCTGTTCTTCGACTTCTCCACCCTCCGGAAGAGGAGGAAGGGAAGTCATAGTAGGATGGTTCTGAAAAAATAGTGACCAAAGGAAAATTAAAGAGATGACAATACAATGAGATGCAGAGAAAGTGCGGAATAAGATAAAAACTCGAGAAGACAAAATACCTCGGGGAGTGGATTGGTGGAGCTGTATGGTTCCACGCGACAAGAGGAAGGAACTGGGTCCTTGCCCAGGCGAGAGAGTCTTCGAACCAACTTCTCCAAGTCCTTGGTGGAAAGATCACCGGAGATTCTGTTGGCGTCATTTTTACCAGAATACGTCCAAAGGGGATTTTTGCGAGCCTGAAGAGGCTGCACTCTAATCCTAAGGAAGTAGGCAGTGATTTGAACACCAGACAGCTCTTTGCCTCGAGTGTTTTGAAGCTGGCGGATACGAGACATCAGTGCCTCTGTCGCTTTTTTCTCTTCCTCGGAAGCTTCGGCATCCCAGGAGCGGCGGCGCTGAATTCTGGCACTTCCGTCGAAAGGAACTATGTTGTGCTCAACGGAGTTGGCGCTTTCTTCGTGGATGTAGAGCCACTTTTTGCGCCATCCTTGGACAGAATCAGGAAACTTGACGTCGAAATAGTCGACATCAGTACGAACACAGATAACAACGCCACCTATGTTATAAGTGACGTTGTGGGAGCCATTGCGGCGGAGGCAGAAAATGCGCTTCCACAGAGCCCAATTGGGAGGGATTCCGAGGAAGCATTCGCAAAGCGTGATGAAAATAGAAATGTGAAGGATGGAATTGGGGGTCAACTGGTGCAGTTGAATCCCATAAACGAAAAGAAGGCCGCGGAGGAAATCGTGGATTGGGGTCGAAAGGCCGCGGATTAGATGATCAACAAAACTAACCCGGTACTCCATTGGAGGCTTGGGGTAGCTTTCTTCGCTGGGAAAGCGGATGGCGTCCTCCTTCTTCATGAGGCCGAGCCTCTTCAGCATGTTGGTGTCTTGGTTGGAGATTTTGGATCTCTCCCACTCAAGATCCTCGGCGGCCATCTTGGATTCCGGAGTGCTGTGGCGAGTCAGACGCACGCGCGGTGGCATCAACGGCAATGGGCAAAGCAATGTATGAGCGTGCGGAAGATCAGAGAGAGTTGGGCGCAGGGGAAGTTTTGCGAAGAGGAACAGATGAGCGGCGCAAGCGAGGGGATGAACGGAGGTTGAAGAAAGGTTTATATAAGAATTGGGTGAAGTAGTGTGCCGTTCGATGAAGAAATCGTGTGGTGAGAATAGATCTTCTAGATACAAGGGCAAAAAAGTATTTTTACTGAGATAGGCGTTACCGTACGTGCGCCAGAAAAAGCGGAGGACGTGTGTCCCCCACTTGCACGACGTGTCAACGTGGTGGAAGCAATGGACCCACAGGGCAGGAAAATCACGACTATTCAAGAAGGATGAAGTAAATTTGATTAACGGAAGCATGTCGATAAGAAAAATAAAAGAAGATTGGCGACAGGAAGAATTATTCAATACTTCGGGAGCCTTTGATCAAAAACAAGTTTTTGCCCAAATGCTGGGGGGCTACTTCGACAAAAAGTAAGATTTCGACTATGGCAATATAGAAATTGCGGGAGCCTACAACCAAGCACAAGTTCTTGGCTGTAGCCTCGGGGGCTACTCCCATCGGGAGCGCTGTTCGCGCACCCGAGAGATAAAAAAAAAAAAGAGAAGAAGAAAGAGATCATATTGGGAAGTAATGGCAATATAGCGACAAGGTGGACTAAAATGTTGAGCCTACAACCAAGCACAAGTTCTTGGTTGTAGCCTCGGGGGCTACTCCCATCGGGAACGCTGTTCGCGTGCCCGATGAAATTATCAAATAAAAAATAGAAAAGTAAGAGAGTATATTTCGAGTTATAATTAACTCTACATATACTCCCATCGGGAGAGCAATATAAGTCATACTTGACTCGATAAAATGTGCCATTCCAACAGCCGGAAAAGCTCTCGACAATATATTCTCAGAACGCCGAAGTTGCGATCAATTTCTGAATGCCGCAAATTTGCGAAGGTAAGACCCCAGATCCGTTCTGCTGGGCGTGGCATCGCCAAAGAATGCGCTCTGCTACTTTTATCCGTATCAACAAATACGAAGAAAAATCCTAACGGACGCGTTAGGTATCCGATAAATTTGACTGGGACTCGACAGAATGGTAAGACCTTAAGCGGCACCTGTCGACGTTTACACCAGTATCCCGAGATCATGTCCAGGGACATGATTTTGAAGTAGGTTTTTGCGGATTGCCACTAGAGCAGTTAACTAGTACCTGATCCGTCAGATGAACTAGCCCCAACTACCAGTATCCCTGTACAATATAGAATTTTATGTGAAGAAATATAAAAAGTTAAAGCTTTCGAGTAAAAATAAACAGTGGAGATTTTCCCTGACTCTACGATTCAAGCAAAATCTCGGGGGCTACTGACATAGGCACCCCAAATGGGCCTGCCGAATATAGTACCCGGGGTTTACTGAAGGCCCACTACCCGAAGAATAAGAAGATTCGAGAGCCCAAGATGTATTTAAGGAAAAGATGAGTTGTAATAGGAAGTGTTGTTTGTAATCTGGCGGGATGAGTTAGAAACCGTCTCGGACTCTGTAAACTTGTATAGCACGAATCCCTCGGCTCCACCTCCTATATAAAGGGGGAGTCGAGGGACGAAGAATCAATCGAATCATTGTCTGCAAACCCTAGTTTTCATAATCGTCGAGTACTTTTCGGCTGAAACCTTCGAGATCTACTTACCCTCTACTTCTAACTAAACCCTAGCCTACAATCCATAGGCATTGACAAGTTGATACCTTGTCAAGCAGCAAGTTTTCCCTTAAGTGGATCACCCAAGGTTTATCGAACTCAGGGAGGAAGAGGTCAAAGATATCCCTCTCAAGCAACCCTGCGATCACAATGCAAGAAGTCTCTTGTGTCCCCAACACACCTAATACACTTGTCAGATGTATAGGTGCACTAGTTCGGCGAAGAGATAGTAAAATGCAGGTAATATGGATGTATATGAGTGGTAATAGCAATCTGAATAAAATATGGCAGCGAGTAAACATGCAGTGGAACAGTAAATAAACAGTGACCTCCCCTGCAATGGCACCAGAAAATACTTGCTGGCGTGCAGTTGATGTGGGAGATAGGAATCTTTGTGGTGTAGCTTTTCTATTCGGAAACAAGGCCTAGGGATCAAACTTTCACTAGTGGAGTCTCTCAACATTGATCACATAATAAACCACTCTACACTCTCTTGTTGGATGATGAACACCACTAATTGTGTAGGGCTACAAGAGCACCTCAATGCCGGAGTTAACAAGCTCCACAACATTCGATGTTCATATTTAAATAACCTTAGAGTGCATGATTTTCCAACGCAATTATACCAAGTACTAACATAGCATGCACATTGTCACCATCATACTATGAAAGGAGGAATAGATCACATCAATACCATCATAGTAATAGTTAACTTCATAATCTACAAGATATCACAATCATAAACTACGCCAAGTACTACATGATGCACACACTGTCACCATTACATCATGGAGGAGGAATAGAGTACTTTAATAACATCACTAGAGTAGCACATAGATTAATAGTGATACAAAGCTCATCATATGAATCTCAATCATGTAAGGCAGCTCATGAGATCATTGTATTGAAGTACATGGAAGAGAGATGAACCACATAGCTACCGGTACAGCCCTTAGCCTCGATGGAGAACTACTCCCTCCTCATGGGAGACATCAGCGTTGATGAAGATGGCGGTGGTGTCGATGGAGATGCCTTCCGGGGCACTTCCCCGTCCCGGAAGGGTGCCGGAACAGAGACTCCAGTCCCCCAGATCTTGGCTTCGCGATAGCGGTGGCTCTGGAAGGTTTCTCGTACCGTGGCTTATTCGTCTCGAAGATTTAGGTCAGGGGGCTTCTTATAGGCGAAGAGGCGGAGTCGAAGGGGTTACGGGGGCGCCACACAATAGGATGGCGCGGCCCCCTCTATGGCCGCGCCAACCTGGCGTGTGGGGCCCCCAGGGCTCCCCTCTCGTCCCTCTCTGGCTCTCTGGAAGCTTCCGTGAAATATAAGATGTTGGGCGTTGATTTCGTCCAATTCCGAGAATATTTCCTTACTAGGATTTCTGAAACCAAAAACAGCAGAAAACAAGAACTGGCACTTCGGCATCTCGTCAATAGGTTAGTTCCGGAAAACGCATAAAATCATCATAAAGTGTGAACAAAACATGTAGGTATTGTCATAAAACAAGCATGGAACATAAAAAATTATCGATACGTTGGAGACGTATCAGCATCCCCAAGCTTAGTTCCTGCTCGTCCCGAGTAGGTAAACGATAACAAAGATAATTTCTGAAGTGACATGCTATCATAATCTTGATCAAATAATGATGTAAAGCATATGAACTGAGATCAAATCACTCAAAGCAAATGTGTATATTGATATAAGAGATGATAATGCAAGAGTTAAACAAGCTAGAAGTTTTCATGAACTATTGCTTCAAAGACATGAAACCGTACAAAGTTCATTAAGGATGTGTTAAGTATTCAGCGTAGAAGTTCTATCTTTCATTCCAAGCATCAAGTAAATTTTCACAACATAAGAAGGATTCAGTCAAGTAAACATAAACATGAATGTCATGAATCAACTGTTTCGAAGTCTACTCAACCGGTGAGCGCAAGCGTTTAGCATTGGCACCAGGATGTTATGGCATAAATAACGTTAATGGGGGTTTGGAAGGCCAAATGGAAGAAAGTCTTACAAAGCTATAAGTGATCATTAGACAAGAGGAAGTCTTATGATCGAAGCTATGCAAGGAGTAGTGATTGCCATGCAACGGATGCACATAGAGCTATATGTGTATGAAAGCTCTCCAATGGAACTAGTGGGGGTGCATCCAACTTGGTTGCTCACGAAGACCTAGAGCACTTTTGAGGAAGCTCATCATCGGAATATACAACCCAAGTTCTATAGTGTAAATTCCCCACATAGTTATACTAGTAAAACATGAAAAATCTCTCATATGGAGTATAGGTGTTAAACATGAGCACAAATGATGACTATGAATACTGCAGGTGCTAAAACATGAGCACAAGTGTGGATAAAAGATAGTAATGCTGCCCCCTTTTTCTTTATTCTCTTTTTTTTTCTTTTTCTTTTCTATTTTTTTCTTTCTTTTCTTTTTCTCTTTTTGATGGCCTCCATGGCTCTTTTCACTTTTAGGGGCAACATCCTAATATGACAACACACTTTTTGGTACAAATAACTCATAATGAATAAAACATGGTGTATAAAACTGTATGCCTCTGCCAGTGTAGCAGGATGTGCAATGATCTAGCGTAACATGGGTAAACCACACATCAGCTGTATAGGATCATGCAAAGCAATATATAAATGATAAATAACAACATGTAATGTAAAATGGAAGTTGCATGGAAATATATCTCGGAACAGCTATGGAAATGCTGTGGTAGGTAGGTATGGTGGCTGTTTTGAGGAAGATGTATGGCTTATGTGTAGAAGAACAAGAGAAAGTCCTCCCACGGGTTTGGATGTACCGGCGAAGTATGCATAATTCTCAATGTGAGCAAAAGGCAATGCACAATACCGAAGAGGCTAGCAAATTTGGATGGTGGAAGTGCCAAAAACCGTAGCTTAACATTAGTCAAAAAGAACTCACAAGCTTATTGCAAGCAACTAGCAGGTTCAACATTAAGAGCATGATTAAAATTTACTCCAAGGAGGGCCATTCACGGTGGCACAAGTACCCCGCTAGCTCCCTCGACCTTCAGCACAACTTAGTTATTACGTTGAACTCTCAGACATGGAAAGCTATCAAGTCCAACTACACCTTCAACTATTTAGATAGAGTTTGTAGTACGGCACAAGCTTAAAGACAACAATCCACTACTAATTTTAACTTATTCATCCAGAAAGCTTTACCATCTAAATACCTCAAAACATTTTCAAAGAATCAAGTTATCAAAGCTCAATGATCTACAAGATTATGCAAGTGTTTCATTATACCACTACCACATGTAGCATTTTCTGTTTCCAACCTTCGCCATGAACATTAAAAGCTAAGAACACATGTGTTCATATGAACCAGCGGAGCGTGTCTCTCTCCCACACAAGAATTTATTCAGATAACAAAACAAAAATAAAAGCACACCGACGCTCCAAGTAAAGCACATAAGATGTGACGGAATAAAAATATAGTTTCACTAGAGGTGACCTGATAAGTTGTCGATGAAGAAGGGGATGCCTTGGGCATCCCCAAGCTTAGATGCTTGAGTCTTCTTGAAATATGCAGGGATGAACCACGGGGGCATCCCCAAGCTTAGACTTTTCACTCTTCTTGATCATATATCATCCTCCTCTCTTGACCCTTGAAAACTTCCTCCACACCAAACTCAAAACAAACTCATTAGAGGGTTAGTGCATAATCAAAATTCACATGTTCAGAGGTGACATAATCATTCTTAACACTTCTGGACATTGCACAAAGCTACTGAAAGTTAATGGAACAAAGAAATCCATTCAACACAGCAAAACAGGCAATGCGAAATAAAAGGCAGAATCTGTCAAAACAGAACAGTCTGTAAAGACAAATTTTTTAGAGGCACCATACTTGCTCAGATGAAAATGCTCAAATTGAATGAAAGTTGCGTACATATCTGAGGATCACGCATGTAAATTGGCAGATTTTTCTGAGTTACCTACAGAGAACACTGCCCAAATTCGTGACAGACAGAAATCTGTTTCTGCGCAGTAATCCAAATCTAGTATCAACCTTACTATCAAAGACTTTACTTGGCACACCAATGCAATAAAGTAAGATAAGGAGAGGTTGCTACAGTAGTAACAACTTCCAAGACACAAATATAAAACAAAAGTACTGTAGTAAAATAAACACATGGGTTATCTCCCAAGAAGTGCTTTCTTTATAGCCATTAAGATGGGCTCAGCAATTTTAATGATGCACTCGCAAAAAATAAGAGTTGAAGCAAAAAAGAGCATCAAGAAGCAAATTCAAAACACATTTAAGCCTAACATGCTTCCTATGAAAAGGAATCTTGTAAATAAACAAGTTCATGAAGAGCAAAGTGACAAGCATAGGAAGATAAAACAAGTGTAACTTCAAGAATTTCAGCACATAGAGAGGTGTTTTAGTAACATGAAAATTTCTACAACCATATTTTCCTCTCTCATAAAGATTTTCAGTAGCATCATGAACAAATTCAACAATATAACTATCACATAAAAGCATTCTTATCATGAGCTACATGCATAAAATTATCATTACTCTCCACATAAGCATAGTCAATTTCATTAGTAATAGTGGGAGCAAATTCAACAAGGTAGCTATCATTATTATTCTCATCAAGTGTAGGAGGCATAGTATAATCATAATAAAATTTACTCTCCATAGTAGGTGGCACCAAGATACCACTATCATTATAATCATCATAAATAGGAGGCAAAGTATCATCAAAGAAAATTTTCTCCTCAATGCTTGGGGGACTAAAAATATCATGCTCATCAAAGCCAGCTTCCCCAAGCTTAGAATTTTCCATATCATTAGCAACAATGGTGTTCAAAGCGTTCATACTAATATGTTCCATAGGTTTTTTAATTTTCGCATCAAACCATCCATGTCTTAACTCAGGAAATAGATTAAAAAGCTCCATGTTGCTTTCCATTATGCCTAACTAGTGAAAAATAAAAACAAGAAACAAAAAGATGCAATTGCAGGATCTAAAGGAAATAGCTTCGAGCACTTACAGCGGTACCAGAAAATAACTTAGTTACCTGGGACCGGAGTGTGAGTGCCTTTTACCTTTCCTCCCCGGCAACGGCGCCAGAAAATAGCTTGATGTCTACTCACACTTCTTTTCCTGTAGACAATGTTGGGCCTCCAAGAGCAGAGGTTTGTAGAACAACAACAAGTTTTCCCTTAAGTGGATCACCCAAGTTTTATCGACCTCAGGGAGGAAGAGGTCAAAGATATCCCTCTCAAGCAACCCTGCGATCACAATGCAAGAAGTCTCTTGTGTCCCCAACACACCTAATACACTTGTCAGATGTATAGGTGCACTAGTTCGGCGAAGAGATAGTAAAATGCAAGTAATATGGATGTATATGAGTGGTAATAGCAATCTGAATAAAATATGGCAGCGAGTAAACATGCAGTGGAACAGTAAATAAACAGTGACCTCCCCTGCAATGGCACCAGAAAATACTTGCTGGCGTGCAGTTGATGTGGGAGATAGGAATCTTTGTGGTGTAGCTTTTCTATTCGGAAACAAGGCCTAGGGATCATACTTTCACTAGTGGAGTCTCTCAACATTGATCACATAATAAAACCACTCTACACTCTCTTGTTGGATGATGAACACCACTAATTGTGTAGGGCTACAAGAGCACCTCAATGCCGGAGTTAACAAGCTCCACAATATTCGATGTTCATATTTAAATAACCTTAGAGTGCATGATAGACCAACGCAATTATACCAAGTACTAACATAGCATGCACACTGTCACCATCATACTATGAAAGGAGGAATAGATCACATCAATACCATCATAGTAATAGTTAACTTCATAATCTACAAGAGATCACAATCATAAACTACGCCAAGTACTACATGATGCACACACTGTCACCATTACATCATGGAGGAGGAATAGAGTACTTTAATAACATCACTAGAGTAGCACATAGATTAATAGTGATACAAAGCTCATCATATGAATCTCAATCATGTAAGGCAGCTCATGAGATCATTGTATTGAAGTACATGGAAGAGAGATGAACCACATAGCTACCGGTACAGCCCTTAGCCTCGATGGAGAACTACTCCCTCCTCATGGGAGACATCAGCGTTGATGAAGATGGCGGTGGTGTCGATGGATATGCCTTCCGAGGGCACTTCCCCGTCCCGGCAGGGTGCCGGAACAGAGACTCCTGTCCCCCAGATCTTGGCTTCGCGATGGCGGCGGCTCTGGAAGGTTTCTCGTACCGTGGCTTATTCGTCTCGAAGATTTAGGTCAGGGGGCTTCTTATAGGCGAAGAGTTGGAGTCGGAGGGGTTACGGGGGCGCCACACAATAGGGTGGCGCGCCCCTCCTATGGCCGCGCCGACCTGGCGTGTGGGGCCCCCAGGGCTCCCCTCTCGTCCCTCTCTGGCTCTCTGGAAGCTTCCGTGAAATATAAGATGTTGGGCGTTGATTTCGTCCAATTCCGAGAATATTTCCTTACTAGGATTTCTAAAACCAAAAACAGCAGAAAACAGGAACTGGCACTTCGGCATCTCGTCAATAGGTTAGTTCCGGAAAACGCATAAAATCATCATAAAGTGTGAACAAAACATGTAGGTATTGTCATAAAACAAGCATGGAACATAAGAAATTATCGATACGTTGGAGACGTATCAGCAGACTCTCACCAATGGACTAGTGGCTTCATCCTCTTATCCAATAATTTTGCAAAAAGAGCTGGCAACGAGGTTCCCAGCCCCAATTAATTAACTTTCATTAATAATTCTCTTCACATGTTTTGCTCTGATTCATCAGTAAGCCACTTAATTTTGCAAATAGACACTCCTCCATGGTATGTGAAATGTTGGAAGGCACCCGAGGATTCGGTTAGCCATGGCTTGAGAAAGCAAAGGTTGGGAGGAGTGTCATCTCTAAATAAAACTAAAATAAATAGACACTCCTTCATGGTATGTGAATGATTGGAAGGCACCCGAGGATTCGGTTAGCCATGCCTTGTGAAAGCAAAAGGTTGGAAGGAGTGTCATCCATAAATACAAAAACTAAACTAAAGTACATGTGTAAACAAAAGAGAAGAGGATGATCTACCTTGCTTCTAGAGATAACGTCCTTCATGGGAGCCGCTCTTTGAAAGTCTGTTTGACGAGGGGGTTAGAGTGCCCACTACCATTCGTTGAGAACAACAAACACCTCTCAAAACTTTACTTTTATGCTCTCTATATGATTTCAAAACTTAAAAAGCTCTAGCACATGATTTAATCCCTGCTTCCCTCTGCGAAGGGCCTTTCTTTTAATTTATGTTGAGTCAGTTCACCTACTTCTTTCCATCTTAGAAGCAAACACTTGTGTCAACTGTGTGCATTGATTCCTACATACTTGCTCATTTGCACTCATCATATTACTTTGTGTTGACAATTATCCATGAGATAAACATGTTGAAGTTGAAAGCAATTGCTGAAACTTATATCTTCCTTTGTGTTGCTTCAAAGCTTTCTACTAAGAATTTATTGCTTTATGAGTTAACTCTTATGCAAGTCTTATTGATGCTTGTCTTAAAAGTACTATTCATGAAAAGTCTTTGCTATATGATTCAGTTGTTTAGTCATTGTCTTTACCATTGCTTTGAATCACTTCATTCATCTCATATGCTTTACAATAGTATTGATCAAGATCATGTTGGTAGCATGTCACTTCAGAAATTATCCTTGTTATCGTTTACCTACTCGAGGGCAAGTAGGAACTAAGCTTGGGGATGCTAGATACGTCTCAAACGTATCTATAATTTCTTATGTTCCATGCTAGTTTTATGACAATACCTACATGTTTTATACACACTTTACATCATTTATAAGCATTTTCCGGCACTAACCTATTGACGAGATGCTGAAGAGCCAGTTGCTGTTTTATGCTGTTTTTGGTTTCAGAAATCCTACAAAGAAAATATTCTCGGAATTGGACGAAATCAACGCCCAGGGTCCAATTTTCCACGGAAGGTTCCAGAGCACCGAAGAGGGACCAGAGGGGAGCCAAGGGGGCCCCACCCCACATGGCGGTGCGGCCAAGCGGGGGCGCCCTCCTCGTGTGTGGGTCCCCTAGGACCCCTCCGAGGCTGCCCTTCCGCCTATAAAGTCTCTCCGTCACGAAAACCCTAAAAAGATAAGCCACGATACGGAAAACCTTCCACAGCCGCCGCCATCGCGAAGTCAAGTTCGGGGGACAGAAGTCTCTATTCCGGCACGCCGCCGGGACGGGGAAGTGCCCCCGGAAGCCATCTCCACCGCCATCTTCATCGTCGTTGCTGTCTCCCATGATGAGGAGGGAGTAGTTCTCCCCCGAGGCTGAGGGCTCTACCGGTAGCTATGTGGTTCATCTCTCTCCCATGTACTTCAATACAATGATCTCATGAGCTGCCTTACATGATTGAGATCCATATGATGAGCTTTGTAATCTAGATGTCGTTATGCTATTCAAGTGGATTTTACTTATGTGATCTCCGGAGACTCCTTGTCCCACGTGTGTAAAGGTGACAGTGTGTGCACCGTGCGGGTCTCTTAGGCTATATTTCACAGAATACTTGTTCACTGGGTTATGATTTGAGTTGAATGTCTCTATGAAATCGTGGTGTGTTAGTACCTCCTATGAATGCTCACAGTGACAGCGTGGGGTGTTTATTAGTACTTGGGAATACATCTTTAAGGTTCGCTTTTGCGGTCCTACATGGTGAATTAGTGTTCGTTATCCTGCCAGAGAGTAATTCAGAATAGCATAGTGAAGTGCTTATATTTATATTCCTTTATGATAACATTGTTGAGAGTGTCCACTAGTGAAAGTAGGATCCCTAGGCCTTGTTTCCAAATATCGAATCACCGTTTATTTACTGTTCTACTACATGTTTACTTGCTGCCATATTTATTTCAGATTGTTATTACCACTCATATTCATCCATATCACTTGCATCTTACTATCTCTTCGCCGAACTAGTGCACCTATACATCTGACAAGTGTATTAGGTGTGTTGGGGACACAAGAGACTTCTTGTATCTTAGTTGCAGGGTTGCTTGAGAGGGATATCTTTGACCTCTACCTCCCTGAGTTCGATAAACCTTGGGTGATTCACTTAAGGGAAACTTGCTGCTGTTCTACAAACCTCTGCTCTTGGAGGCCCAACACTTTCTACAAGAAAAGAAGCGTGCGTAGACATCATGATGATATGCTTGAACTCCTTGGAGTGATGGTACAACAACAAATGAAGAAAATAACAAATTGCAACACAAATAAATCCTAGTTGTCGAACAAGATCTTCCTGGAGCTGTGCTGCATCCTTGTCATTCTCAATTTTACGGTATGTTTCAAGGAATGCTTGGATTTCTTGCAGGTTTGACCCGGGTGCCAATATTATCAAAGAAAAACGACAAGTTCAAACTCCTCTCATCCTCAATGATCATATTATGTAGAATGACACGGGTGGTCATGATGTCCTTCAGTGTGTCCATATTCCAAAATCGGACAGGTCCTCGGACTATTGCAAATCTAGCTTGCAAAACACCGAAAGCTCGTTCTATATCTTTTCGAGCTGCCTCTTGTGCTTTTGCAAACTCAGCTTCAGCTCTGTTCCCTGGCTCTCGGATGGTTTTCACAAATGTGGCAAGGTAGTAACCCATTGTGTACTCCCTCCCGTTAACGGTGTAGTTGCGAGCCGGGGCATCACCTTTAGCAAGCCGGGCAAGAAGATGGGATCGATGCAAGACATTGATGTCATTGAGTGAACCGGGCAAACCAAAATTTTCCATATCAAATGCCCGGCCACCCCCATTGCTCGTTCTCCGCCATTAATCTTGCGGTGTCTTCGTCATTGGGAGCTCGAAGATATATCGGCCCATACACGTGCATCATAACCTTGCAAAAACGTTGGACGGACTCCAACATCGTATCCTCGCCTATGCGAAGATACTCGTCAGCATAGTCTGCCGGAATGCCGTATGCAAAGGTGCGCATGACGGCGTAGATTTTTTGGTGCGCGCTAAATCCCAAGAGGCCAGCGGCATTCCTTTTGCGCTTGAAGTAGCACGTGTTGTCCTCACACATTGCGACGATTTTGTTGAACAAAGATCGCCGCATTCGGTACCGGCGGCGAAAAAGATGGGGCGGGTATGTCGGTACCTCGGCGAAGTAGTCGCGCGTGAGCAAAGTGTGGCTGAGGGCGCGGTTCCGCGGGATGCATAGCCGCCCCATGGTCGAGCCCTTCCGCTTCCTCGACCGCACGTCAGTGGCCTCCGCGAGTATCACCGATGTCTGCTCGAGGTCGTCGTCGAGCAGCTTCTCCAAGTCGGATTCGTCGTCGGAGGACGAATCCTCCAACAAAAACAGTGCGCACGGGTCCATCTGCAAAGGCGCAACAACCGCGGCGAACAATTAGAGCTACGGCCGCAGACCCGTGGCTGCGACAAGCTTGGGAGAAGCTTACCGGCGAGGCGGGCGCGGCGGCGTCGACTCCGGCCGATTGGTGCCCGATTCGCGCGTGTCGGTGGGTCGCGCAGCGCGAATCGGGGCGGGCCGGAATTTTTTTTGGAAATAGGGGTCGGATGCGGGATCTGAACGGCGCGTTTTTTGCCCTTCGAACCGGAAATCGGTGGTTATTACGCGGATGGGGATCTGAGCTCAAAGTATAGAAAGATCTAAAGGGGTCTATTCAGCTACTTGCTCTGGTACCATATCAACCTCGTCGGGTCAAAATTAAAGGTGTGCTTGTAACAGGTCGTTAGCATTGCTCCCGACGTGATATCTTTTTTCAAACGGGACTTGTTGAGAATTACTGCATGCCTTGATTACAGTCCTTTTCTTGGACTCAATAGTACAGACAGAAACCAGTTCCTTCATGCATGTGTGGAAGAACACCATTTTCCAAATCCAAAAGTCGTGTTTCTTTTCTATGCTCGAACTTGCCGGCTAGTTGCCTTGTCCACATCCACCGCGACAGAGCCTAATTTGGAACCGCCCACAGCAGAGCCGTCGGCGAAATCCACGGAAGCCACTCGCTTCCCTCTAATCCTCGACGACGATGACGACGACACCTCTCCTCCGTCCGAGCTATCTGTCCTCCTCGGCCCCGAGAAGAACCTTCCTGATAACGTCCTGGTGTACCTGAGGAAAGACGGCCACTTGCCCGCCCGCCCGCCGCGGCTGCTGCTTCCCTCCCCGCCTGATCTCTGTCCGCGGCACGAGCTCTGCTGCTGCCCGGCGGCGATCATCTCCCTGCGCAGGTGCTCCGGGAGCCGCAGCGTGAACCTCTCCAGGTCGCGGTCGAGGCGGACCACGGCGACGGAGTGGCCCGTGGAGTGCGACCGGGCGAGCACCTTCCCGGCCGCCTTCTTCGGCCGCGACCGCATGGCGCGCCGCTGGGTCCCTATCCGCTGCAGCTCCATCGCCTCCTTCCTGCGCTGCTCCGCCTCCTCGTCGGTCAGCACGTCGATCACCACGGCAGCTGGCGTCATACCAGCGCCGTGTTCTTGTTCTTGGTGGCGTTGTGGCACGGCATGGATTTCGCTGGAGGCGCTGCTGGCTTCCTGCGGCGCTGGCGGGGGAGGATTAGTTGTCGGCTCGTCGTCGCTGCCGGTATCCTTGCTGGGGTCGAGGTTGCAGCGGCAGACCGGGCAGGTGACGTGCCTGGCGAGCCACTCGCCGATGCAGTCCGGGTGGAAGGCGTGGCTGCACCTGGGCAGCAGCCGCAGCCGCTCGTCGTCCTCGAACTCGCTGAGGCACACCGCGCACTCGAGCGGCACAGCCTTCTTCGACCCCACGCGCAGCGCCTTGGCCTCCGCGTACCGCATGGTGGGGAACGCCTCGACCACCTCCGCGTCGAGCCCGCGCGTCCGCCTGTGCAGCCGCCGGGCGAGGAACGTGGAGAGCGACACGTCGGCGGCGGGAGCAGCGCGGTCGGACGTCCGGGCCGCGTAGGCGTGGGAGTAGCCGGTGCAGTGGCGGAGGTAGATGATGGAGGCGGCGATGAGGACGAACACCGCGATGACGGCGGCCAGGAGCGCGATCATGGTCGTGCTGACGCGCATGTCCTGGTCCGTCTCCGTCGCGGAGTCGCCGCTCATCCCTTGCTGCTGCTGCTGTAGCGGCGTCGCCGGCTGCGCGCTGGCGGCCGACGCGAGGAGCGCGCAGGCCAGAAGCGCGGCGAGCAGCGGGAGTTCGTGGAGGCGGGGCGCGTCCATCTTGCAAGCTCGTGCTGCCGAACTGCTGCTGTTGCTTGGACTGGTCTGCGCATGCATGTGGACTGTGGAGTCGGGGCTTTATAGAGACGGGTAGAGGCGTTGAAAAAAATGAATCGCACCGTGTTGAGATGGTTTGCAGAGTGTCCAGTCCAGGTAGGCGTGTTGACGTGTTGTTTCCGAAAATGTCGCGGTCGCGTGGCTCGCGCCGGGTATGGCGGGAGGATGAGCCGCGGCCCGCGGGCCAGGTGGGCGTTATCTGGCACGGTTGACCATCCAGGTGTTCTAGAGCAGCAGGCTGGCAGTGCCAGCGAGGCCTGGACTTTGCACTCGTCTGAATTCAACGACGTGTCAGGTACTACTCAGGTCAACCAACTTACGGGAGAGTGCTCGTATCGTATCAGCAACTGCCTATCGATCTCCCGACATGGACAAAGGATTTCAAGTGTTCCCTAGGCATGCAATAGCATGCCATGCATGGCGTGTGAGAGTTCTTTGATCGTGCTCCTGCTACTTCGTCCGTCATTCGGTGCTAGCCGGAGCGTCAGCTTGATCAAGGTTGATGGAGTCTTTTCTTATGTTGCACCGGAACCATCGATTTGGTTACCGGATTAAATACCGTGGTTACCGGCCGGTAATCGGAATTCTCAGCCCCCTCTGGTAAATAAACTTATCGGCAAAAAAATCTCATTCCATTTAAATTTGGTTTGAATTTAGACTGATTCGTCATTCCAAACTAAACCGTATGTGTTTCTTCTCCACTATAACCCCATGCCCCAATTCATTTGTCTGAATCTTTCACTTCCTTCTCCTTCAAGGCTTATTTTTAAAATATTTAGATAATTTTTAGTTTGAAATTCAAATTTTGTTTGAGAATCTTGTCCGGCATTTGACCGGATATAGCACTTCTCTTGTATATGCGACACCGGAGATAGCACTTCTCTTGTATTTTTTACTTTGAAATTCAAATTTTGTTTGAGAATCTTTTCCGGTATTTGACCGGTGATCCATGAGACAATACAAGAGAAGTTTGCCTGAAACGGGGCCACCAAGAGAACCATTTTGAGGCGGAGGGACGGAGAGAGTAGACCCGCTTTGATTTAAATTTCAGATAATTGTGCCATCTTAAGATGTACGTAGTATTAAGGATGACAATTTTATCCATGGGAATTTTTTTACCAATGGATAATATTAATACCCATACTCTATCCATCAAGTTTTGTGTAGAGCATGGTATTGTACGTCTTATGCCGTGATTACACTCAAACCCTACACATTTACTACTTGACATGTGGGTAAATGGAGCCCCCTAATAGTCAAGCCTCAAGCAGGAGACACGACATTTTTTAAAAACAGAAGGGTTGGGGACTTGGGGCCCAGTTTTATAAATAAATCCATGAACGGACATTGCATCAAAGTCGTGTACTCGTGTAATACTTTTATTTCCTTGAGACAAATTTCGCAATCTGTGTTATGGATGAACGTGAATTTGTGAACAATTATGTAGTATTGATCTACCTAGTGTTAGAATATGCATGTATGATACAGAGCTACGACTGAGGGGATGTTAGAATATAAAGTGTTTGAAACCAAAAACAGCAACAGTTTCTAGCCAACAGATCTCCTAAATGAGTTCTGAAGTTACATCCACAATGGAAACATGATTAATCCTTTGTGCTACATAATTAAGTAAGTTATTGGGTGAGTATAACCTTTTAGTTGTCAATGAACACACACATGTAAAATCGACTAACAAATACCGTAAGATTTTTCACATAGTTATATATGTAACCCATAAATTACCTGGCAAGCTAGGTATCCACCTAGCTAGGCGAGAGAATGTTGGGTTTCCAGCTAGCTGGTATGAACTTGAAAACTGTCGACATGTCGTCCTCTTCTCATCTCGGCAGGGTTCAGACGAGGACGTGACCTCGCCATGGCATGCGTACGCACGTACCACCCACACCGGTGTGGTTACGAAAGGACGCACACATACACGTACAGGTCGGCTTGGCCGTGTCCGGCTTCGGTCCACACGCTATCGGTCCAGCCTGCGCTAGCTGCCCATGCTGGCTAGTGGCAGCGGCCGCGGCCGCGTGCCCAGGCGAGCCGAGACCCGCACGCGACGGCAGCCACAGCTTCCACGGCCCTGTACAGCCGTAGCCGTCTGGACAAGGACCCCCGTGCCACGCGTATTGCCGCCGTACGCCGTGCGGTCTATTCATCGTGGGGTCCGGCCGGCCGGTGCGCTCGAGCAGCCACGGCCATCCGTTCGCTCCGGCATGTCGACCGGAGGACGCACCCCGCACCCGGCCGGTGCCAGGTGCGCCGTTTGAAGGGTGCACGGCGAGGGAACCCCGGCGGCGCGAGCGTAAACGCCAAACCGGCGAACAGTTGGGCTAAGAGCGACCGGGAGCATACTCCCCAGGCGGCCAGGCCGGTAGACGCGTAGGCATATATCGCCTTCACGAGAGTTTCTGCAAGACTAGGTCAGCAGCTAGTGCTTTGCTTAGGTCTCGATCCATCAGATAGTCAGGCCACCTCCAATCCGGCGACCCATCTCGCATTCGTGCATCCGGATGAATCGCGGTGAATAAAATTGCACCCAACACCGTGACGCATCCCAAATGCGGATGGCCGCGGTGTTCAGGACGACCTAAACCCGGTTTAAATCTGGGTCAGGTTTACGTGGGCGTGGATGGCACGCCGATTCTCGCGCGTCCGTCTGCTCACCTACTCATCCCGGGCCCAGCTGTCGGTGGAAAGGCACGCGTCTTACTAAATGTGAACTGGGAGGGGATTGTCCCTGTCCAGTCCACTTCCCCACTAGCACTCCAACTCCCCACGCGCCCACTCCGCCGCCATGGACTCCCGGCGCCAACGACGACGAGTCCAGTAGCAGTCGGCGGATCGCGCTAGCGCTGAGGGCTGCCCGCCACCGCGGCGGGCTCTACATCGAGGATGCGGGCCGTGTTGCCGCGGCATTAGCGCAACCCGCGCTGCAGGTGCCGAAGCCCGAGGAGGACGACGACCTGGACATGCACGCCGCTCTGGCGTTGTCCCTCGCGGAGGAGGAGGCCAAGTGGTCGTAGCTCGTGGCGGTGATCTGCACCTCCGCGATGGAGGAGGAGGCCAGGCAGGCGGTCGAGGACGCCGAGGCCTGGGTGTTGCTCGGCCAGGCGCGTCGGGTGGAGGAGGCCAGGCTCCGGTGCAAGGAGGCCATGCGCCTGACGGAGCAGCTCCGCCTCAGGGAGGAGGTGGAGTGCTGGAGCAGCTGTCTAGCATGGAGCGTTGGCCATGCCCTTATAGTTAGCTAACAATGAATCTTCGTTGTTTACGTTGATTTGATAGTGGTAGCTTAAAGCTGATGGCGACGTGAATCTAGGTAGACTCTACACTTCAAGAGAATCGTTCCGCGCGTGCTTCCGCGATGACACGGGACTTCAAGCAACAAAAGCTACGGGCCAGCGGAGCTGATCGAGATCGAGGATGACAAAGTTCGCATGGGATGAATTTGGGGGCTAAAATCTGGAATTCTCGTATCGTTCGGCATGCTAGCTTGGTTTTTCTTATACAAAGACGTATGCCAAATCAAGGGAAAACGGGAGCCAATCAAGATCACGTACTGGACTGGAGAAGGGAAAAAATATTATCCATCGAACTTCGTTTTGACTGATCTAACCGTGCCTTGTTTAGTGTACCCAGTTTCGTCAAGCCCGAGTAATTCATTTCCGGTACCTGTCAAGCTGTCATGGTCACCGTTTTACGTTAGGCTGATCCGTTGCTCATTGGCGGGCAGAATTTTTCCCATTTGGCTGCTGCCATTCCGAGCTACAACTGTATGGACGCGACACCAGGCCGTATTGGGCCTTTTTTTTCGAGGATAAGGCTGTGTCAGGGCTGAATGTTACGCGGCCGCAAAGCCATAGGCCGTCACAGGTCACACATGGGCTGGTTGACGGGTTGAAAAGTCGGCTGTGTATAACGAGTTAAATCCACCAGTATTCATCAAACTTGTTGAGCAAAATCACTTTGGTCATTGTACAATAGAAATATGAATTTATGGTCACTGAATACGCTTCAGAGCTTCACACACGATCACCGCTCCTGACGTAGCGTCGTATTTGCTAATGTGGCGAGCTGCAGGGCCCACTGTCATGTTACTTAACACGGAAATAAGAACACCCAGCTAGAGGATGGCTTTTTTGCAAAACTGCGATGCCCTTCCTGGCTCTCTCAAGCATTCCCCTCTTGGTGATGAGCCCGCGCAGCCGCCTGCTGCCGCCCCAGCCGATGCCGGTCGTCCCCGGCGCCGCCGATATCCAACGAGGATCCACCTCAGCCTCCTCCTCATGTTTTCCTACTTCTCGATGCCGCCCTGCACCTGCTTGTGCCCCCATGGCTCACCGTGCAACCGTGGCTCCGGTCCGCCGCGTCGCAGCGCCGCCCCGGATGAAAGGAGGAAGAACTGTAGGACTCTCAACACAGATAAATATTTAGCTCAGCAACACTCAAATCATCTGCTGAAGAAAAACAAAAGCCTAATGTCTTGCTTACAAAATCTTACCTCACGAACTAATACTCAAATCATCTGCCACTGTTGTGCTGATCCAATGCACAACTAGTATTCAGATATAGGTGTAGCAGTTAAGTGTGGAGTAACAGTACATAATTCAGGTAGCTGGAAGCCAAATTGATTTACATTCTATCAGGTAACTATATTATATCATGGATGCAGTTTAAGATAGAAGACTGATGTATCTACGAATACCAACTCTGAAATGCCCAGGGCGGCATCTTCCTGCCCTCCTCCGTGTCCATCTTCCGCTCCCGGTGCTTGTGGCATTGCCGTGGCCACCAAGACCTGCGTTGATGAGGTGCATGTGTACAACCTTGCTGACGACGGGCAGAAGGCCAACGCCGATGTGCTCACTTTTCTTTCAATCTGGAAATTGCAGTGAGCAACTGGTAATGAACTTTCTTTCATGTGAAAATTGCACTGCGCACCTGCCCTTGCAGAGTTTATTTGGCCTTTTGCGATTTACTTTTGTCCTGGAAGTAAATCAGGTTCAGTCATTACAGTATTAGACCATATTTCTTTCATTTCAGCTCTGGAATATATGCATTGCCATCTTATGCAGGGCCAAATGTAATCATTCTACAAGGCAGTGGTTCATCACAAACAAATGTACTATGCCTGACTGCTCTTTTGGGCCTGCCAATACTAATTTATATGAGGATGTTTTGCTCTATATTGCACTACCCTATATTTAGACGAAATTTATTTCACTTCAACACTGAATTCTAATGAATTGTATGGTGTGAGCCTAGATTGCTCTAACTATTTATGTCTGATTGGTCTTCGCTTCTAACCATATAAGAGCTTTTTGTTTATCTCTATTTCAAACTAGGTATAGCATTTTAGTTTCCTCTAGATTGCTCCCCTGCTCTTACCAATACAAATTCGGTTCAGTTTGTTATGTGATGTACTTGGTTTTTTCCTCATCATTGTATTTGACAACGCCAATTCATGCATTTGAGATCAGGTATAACATCAATTGGCAGCCTATACTTTGTCCAACTATATTACTATGTTAATATGTATTGGCTCACTGCATACCTTGCAGATGCCAAGTTGGTTCGTAGATACATCAGTCCTCTATCTTAAACTGCATCCATGATATAATATTAGGCTTTTGTTTTTCTTAAGCAGATGATTTGAGTGTTGTTGAGCTAAATATTAATCTATCTTGAGAGTCCTACGGTGTCTTCCTCCTTTCATCCGGGGCGCTGCTGGGACTCGGCAGACCGGAGCCACGGTAGCACGGTGAGCTGCGCCGGTGACCAAGCCCAGGCATGGTTAGGGTTAGCCATGGGGGCACAAGCAGGTGCAAGGCGGCATCGAGAAGTAGGAAAATAGCTGGAGGAGGTTGAGGCAGATCCTCACTGAATATCGGCGGTGCTAGGGACGGTCGGCATCGGCCGGGGCGGCAGCAGGCGGCTGCACGGGCTCATCGCCAAGAGGGGAAGGGGATTGCTATGGGCATCGCAGTTTTGCAAATACGCCCACATCTAGCTGGGTATTCTTATTTCCGTGTTAAGTATGGGCTGTGCAGCTTGCCACATCAGGAAATACGATGCTACATCGCGAGCGGTGACCGTATGTGAAGCTTTAACACGTATTCAGTGACCGTAAATTCGTATTTCTGTTGTACAATGACCAAAGTGATTTTGCTCAACAGGTTTGATGACTCCTGGTGGATTTAACTCGTGTATAACACACTATGATTTCGTAAGCACCAAAGGTTACCGGATACCTCTCCACGCAGCTGCGAAACATCTTTAAAAATAACAAGGGATAACTAATTTGAGCATGTGGAAAAAATTCAGAACTATAAGAGAAACACATTTTTTACCAGTCAGATATTTTATTGCCCAAGACATAAGAGAAACATATCGCTTCTACAAATCGGAATAAAAGTTGAACAAACTAGACAAAAATCAAATTTGCAAGTGATATTAATTACAAAAAATTGGAACAAGTGTTAATACAATTTAGGGACCTTAAAAATTTATAATTGCAACAAAAAACAAAAAGAAACAAATGCAACAAATTTTTAGCATGTTGGAGCAACTCTCTCTCTCTCTTGAAATAATGGGCTCATTTCTCGCGGCCGCTGTAAGGTTTTCAGAAGTCCATTAAACCTCAAAGACCATGTTTGTGGCAGCTCATGTGTATCGCAAGAGGTTGGGTTAGTCCTAGACAAAAAGTCAGGAGGGAGCTTTTTTTAAATAGGGATAGGCCTCGAAGGGCCTAGATATTGTATTAAAATGAAAGCGTTGCGGTACAAATTACATAAAGGACCTCTAAGAACATCACATTTAGAACCAGGGCCCTAGATTTTACAGAACCGACCCTAAACAAAGAGAAGAAAAGGCAATCAGGTCCTCTAACACTACCCGTGATCTCAGGTCTCGAGCGACGACCATCACCACCAGCACCGGGGACTAGAAGACTTGGTGAATTGGAGAGGATGTGCTCCGCTGCGAGTCCTACACAGGGCCTCCGATGGAGGTTGGAGAAAACCTGATGCAACGCTCGTCAAAGGTCGGCTTCCAGTCTTGGGCTACCGAGGATGAACTCCATAAAGCCGTAGTTTCAAGAATTCCCTAGCATCCCCTTCACCGCAGAATGTGTCAGCTAGCTTACCCTTCTCCTCGCCTCCATGGGCGGCCAGAAGTGAGAGAAGCATCAGCGAGCTCAAGTAGCATAGAAGACCGATGAACCGCTTATTGAAGAAGACCTCACCGGTTCTGCGAATTGTGTCATGCTTCCACCTCGCAAGCCTCACGTCGTGCATCACTAACGACTACCTGAAGTCGCAAAAAAGTATCAGCACAACCAGCCTCCAGAAGACGGGGAAGACGACCTTATTGGGGGAGATGCCTAGCTCCATCATCCTCCCAAGCCACGGCTCTTGCCACCAGAGCCGAGCCACGAGGATGCTGCAACACATGGCACACTAGATCCGGCCGATGGGATCCAGCGACTGATACGTCCCCGACGTATCCATAATTTCTATCGTTCCATGCTTGTTTTATGACAATACTTACATGTTTTGCTTGCACTTTATGATGATTTCATGCATTTTCCGGAACTAACCTATTAACGAGATGCCATAGTGCCAGTTCCTGTTTTATTGTTTTTGGTTCAGAAAGGCTGTTCGGGCAATATTCTCGGAATTGGACGAAATCAACGCCAAACCTCCTATTTTTCCCGGAAGGCTCCAGAACACCGAAGAAGAGTCGGAGAGGGGCCAGAGGGCCACCACACCCTATGGCGGCGCGGCCAAGCCTGGGCCCGCGCCAGCCTAGGGTGAGGCGCCCCCAGGTGCCCCCCTGCGCCGCCTCTTCGCCTATAAAATCCCTTTCGACCTAAAAACACCGTACCAATTGACGAAACTCCAGAAAGACTCCAGGGGCGCCGCCGCCATCGCGAAACTCCAATTCGGGGGACAGAAGTCTCTGTTCCGGCACCCTGCCGGGACGGGGAAGTGCCCCCGGAAGCCATCTCCATCAACGCCACCGCCTCCATCATGCTCCGTGAGTAGTTCCCCCATGGACTACGGGTTCTAGCAGTAGCTATGTCGGTATACTCTCCCCCATGTACTTCAATACAATGGTCTCATGAGCTGCCTTACATGATTGAGATTCATCTGATGTAATCGGTGTTGTGTTTGTTGGGATCCGATGGATGATACATTATGATTAGTCTATCTATAAAGTTTGTGAAGTTATTGTTGCTGCAATCTTGTTATGCTTAATGCTTGTCACTAGGGCCCGAGTGGCATGATCTTAGATTTGAGCTCTATACTTATTGCTTAGATTGTATCTACAAGTTGTATGCACATGTCACTGTCCGGAACCAAAGGCCCCGAAGTGACAGAAATCGGGACAACCAGAGGGGATGGCGGTGATGTGAGGGACACATGTTTTCACGGAGTGTTAATGCTTTGCTCCGGTACTCTATTAAAAGGAGTACCTTAATATCCAGTAGTTTCCCTTGAGGCCCGGCTGCCACCATTTTGGTAGGACAAAAGATGTTGTGCAAGTTTCTCATTGCGAGCACGTACGACTATATTGGAAAACATGCCTACATAATTAATAATCTTGATGTTCTTTCTTAATGCTTTGATTCCTATCAATTGCCCAACTGTAATTTGTTCACCCAACACTTGTTACATGTTATTGGAGAGTTACCACTAGTGTAGATCGCTGGGAACCCCGGTCCATCTCTCATCATTATATACCTGTTCTACATGTCATTGGAAGTAGTATCAACTATCTTCTGGTGCCATTGCTCTCATATTGCTATTACTGCTGCCGTGTTACTGTTACTATTGCTCTCATATTACTGCTACTTTCACATCACCCCTGTTGCTAGTGCTTTTCCAGGTGCAGCTGAATTGACAACTCAGTTGTTAAGGCTTATAAGTATTCTTTACCTCCCCTTGTGTCAAATCAATAAATTTGGGTTATACTACCCTCGAAGACTATCGCGATCCCCTATACTTGTGGGTCATCAAGACTGTTTTCTGGCGCCGTTGCCGGGGAGGCATAGCTCTACTCATAAGTTCACCTGGGGAGTACACTCTACCTCTCTCTCTGTTTTTATTTTGTTTTATTTTGTTTTGCTTAGTTTACTTTTGTCTAGTTTATTTCTGTCTAGTTTTATTTTGCTTAGTTTACTTTTGCTTAGTTAGTTTTTGTTTTGTTTTATTTTCCTCATATATCCAAAAATCCATAAAAATTTGAAAAATCAAAAAATTAAAAACTGCTGTTATGGGAGAACCAACAACCTACTTGGAGCTTATAGAATGTTATAATAATTATAGAGAATCAAGAACTGGTAAAATAATGAGTGCTATGATAGAAAAATTAAATACAATGGCTAAAATCTTGCTTAGACGCCATGATATAAACTGTTGCTCTCAACAGGATAAACATCTTAAATTTCAATGTGGCTTTAGTGAGGAATTTTTAATGAAGAACTATAATCGGAATTGCTATATTCATTATGGGTTCGAAGAGGTAGAACAATTTGTCTTATTTATGGGAGCCTCCGAGATAGAATCCTTCATGGTTGAGAATTATGAAACTTGTGCTATTTGTAAGGACCTTAAAGATTATGTCTCTACTATCCTTAGTTCTTGCATAGAATGCTACAGTAGGAATCCTTATATCCTTGATTATAAAGAGAGACACATTAATGCACGAGAATGCACTCACAATTTGCAGGAACCGGTGGAAGAAGAAACTGATGAACCTGAAAGCTCATTGGATGAAAAAGAAGAGGAAATTGATGAACCTGGAAGCTCATTGGATGAAAAAGAAGAGGAGAGCGACAAACAAAAGGAGGAAGAATGGATTAGCTACCCATGCCAACCTTCTAATGAGAGTAACTCTTTATCTCTTACACTATTTGATTGTCCTCCATGCTTACCGGAAGAGGTTGAATGTTATGTTCCTGTGGATTCTCTTGAAATACTACCTATGAGTAAAACTTGTGAAAATAATTATGCTACTGTTATATATGATAATCCATGCTACTTTGATAAATCTTATGATAATGCTTTGTTTGTGCCTGATGTCGAAATGCATGGTACTAAAGAATTTTGCTTGGCAAATGTTTATGATAAAGCTCTAGATGATGGTCCTATGTTACTAGATACTATTAATTGTACTACTAATGAAAATGGGATTGGAGAGTTTTTGACTTTATCTATGAGTCCCATATCTCTTGAGATTGATCAACTACCTTGCTATGTTATTAATAAAAGTAAGTTTGAAAGTTTTAATTCCACTATTCTTGAACTTGATAAAAATTATGTGTTTGGAAATCATGAAAAGTATGCTGCATGTGATAGTTATATTGTTGAGTTTGTTCATGAAGCTACTGAAAATTATTATGAGAGAGGAAAATATGGTTGTAGAAATTTGCATGGTATTAAAACACCTCTCCATGTGCTGAAATTGTTGAAGTTACACTTGTTCTATCTTCTTATGCTTGTCACTTTGTTCTTCATGAATTTATTTGTGTACAAGATTCCTTTGCATAGGAAGCATGTTAGGCTTAAATGTGTTTTGAATTTGCCTCTTGATGCTCTCTTTTGCTTCAAATACTATTTCTTGCGAGTGCATCATTAAAACTGCTGAGCCCATCTTAATGGCTATAAAGAAAGCAACTTCTTGGGAGATAACCCATGTGTTATTTTGCTACAGTACTTTATTTTATATTTGTGTCTTGGAAGTTGTTTACTACTGTAGCAACCTCTCCTTATCTTAGTTTTGTGTTTTGTTATGCCAAGTGAAGCCTCTAATCGAAGGTTGATACTAGATTTGGATTTCTGCGCAGAAACAGATTTCTATCTGTCACGAATCTGGGCTGTTTTCTCTGTAGGAAAATCAGAAAAATATGCCAATTTACGTGCGTGTTCCTCAGATATGTACGCAACTTTCATTAGTTTTGAGTTTTCTGATTTGAGCAACGGAAGTATTTTATTAAAATTCGTCTTTACTGGCTGTTCTGTTTTGGCAGATTATGTCTCTGTTTTTTGCATTGTCTCTTGTGGACTTTAAGCGAGCTTTTCTAGACATAGAGAGCTGTAGCTAATGTTTTATTGAGTTCTTGCAATGTGCCACTACAGGACCAAGGTGGATTCAATTTTTTTTGAGTACTAACCCCTCTAATGAAGTTTATGAGAAGTTTGTTGTGAAGGAAGTTTTCAAGGGTCAAGAGAGGAGGATGATATATGATCAAGAAGAGTGAAAAGTCTAAGCTTGGGGATGCCCCCGTGGTTCATCCCTGCATATTTCAAGAAGATTCAAGCGTCTAAGCTTGGGGATGCCCAAGGTATCCCCTTCTTCATCAACTTATCAGGTTCCTCCCCTGAAACTATATTTTTATTCAGTCACATCTTATGTGCTTTACTTGGAGCGTCGGTGTGTTTTTATTTTTGTTTGTGTTTGAATAAATTCGAATCCTAGCAATCCTTGTTTGGGAGAGAGACACGCTCCGCTTTTTCATATGAACACTTGTTCTTCGTTTTACTTCTAATGTTCAATGATAAAAGTTGGAAGCTACAATACTTATGGTTATTTGGTTGGAAAAATAAAATGCCTCATATGTCTTGGATAATTTGACACTTGGCAATTGTTTTGAACTCTCAAGTAGATCATAAGTTTTTGCATGTAGTTTAAACCTATTAGTGGAGAACTACCGTAAAGCTTGTTGAAATTGGTTTGCATAATTGATCTCTCTTAAGGTCTAGATATTTTCTGGTAAAAGTGTTTGAGCAACAAGGAAGACAATGTAGAGTATTATAATGCTTGCAATATGTTTTTATGTAAGTTTTGTTGTACCGGTTCATACTTGTGTTTGCTTCAAACAACCTTGCTAGCCTAAACCTTGTATCGAGAGGGAATACTTCTCATGCATCCAAAATACTTGAGCCAACCACTATGCCATTTGTGTCCACCATACCTACCTACTACATAGTATTTCCTGCCATTCCAAAGTAAATTGCTTGAGTGCTACCTTTAAACAATTCAAAATGCTTCTCAATTTGTGTCAATGTTTTATAGCTCATGAGGAAGTATGTGGTGTTTATCTTTCAATCTTGTTGGGCAACTTTCACCAATGGACTAGTGGCTTCATCCGCTTATCCAATAATTTTGCAAAAAGAGCTGGCAATGGGATTCCCAGTCCCAAATTAATTAAACTAAATAGACACTCCTCCATGGTATGTGATTGTTGGACGGCACCCGAAGGATTCGGTTAGCCATGGCTTGTGTAAGCAAAGGTTGGGGGGAGTGTCATCATAATAAAACTAAAATAAAAAGGCACTCCTTCATGGTATGAGATTGTTGGCAGGCACCCGAGGATTCGGTTAGCCATGATTTGTGTAAGAAAGGTTGGAAGGAGTGCCACCCAAAAAATAAAATAAAATGGGAGCCGCTCTTTGAAGGTTTGTCTGGCGAGGGGGTTAGAGTGCCCACTACCATTCGTTGACAACAACAAACACCTCTCAAAATTTTACTTTTATGCTCTCTTTATGTTTTCAAAACCAAAGCTCTAGCACAAATATAGCAATCAATGCTTCCCTCTGCGAAGGGCCATTCTTTTACTTTATGTTGAGTCAGTATACCTACTTCCTTCCATCTTAGAAGCAAACACTTGTGTTAACTGTGCATTGATTCTTACATACTTGCATATTTGCATTCATCATATTACTTTATGTTGACAATTATCCATGAGATATGCATGTTGAAAGTTGAAAGCAACTGCTGAAACTTATATCTTCCTTTGTGTTGCTTCGATGCCTTTACTTTGAATTTATTGCTTTATGAGTTAACTCTTGTGCAAGACTTTTGATGCTTGTCTTGAAAGTACTATTCATGAAAAGTTTTGCTATATGTTATCTACTTGTTAGCAACTATAGATCATTGCCTTGAGTCACTTCATTCATTTCATATGCTTTGTAATAGTATGATCAAGGTTATGTAAGTAGCATGTCACTACAGAAATTATTCTTTTTATCGTTTACCTGCTCGGGACGAGCAGGAACTAAGCTTGGGGATGCTGATACGTCCCCGACGTATCCATAATTTCTGTCGTTCCATGCTTGTTTTATGACAATACTTACATGTTTTGCTTGCACTTTATGATGATTTCATGCATTTTCCGGAACTAACCTATTAACGAGATGCCACGGTGCAGTTCTGTTTTCTGCTGTTTTGGTTCCAGAAAGGCTGTTCGGGCAATATTCTCGGAATTGGACGAAATCACCGCCAAACCTCCTATTTTTCCCCGGAAGGCTCCGAACACCGAAGAAGAGTCGGAGAGGGGCCGAGAGGGCCACCACACCCTATGGCGGCGCGGCCAAGCACAGGCCCGCGCCGACCTAGGGTGAGGCGCCCCAGTGCCCCCCTGCGCCGCCTCTTCGCCTATAAAATCCCTTTCGACCTAAAAACACCGTACCAATTGACGAAACTCCGAGAAAGACTCCGGGCGCCGCCGCAGCCATCGCGAAACTCCAATTCGGGGGACAGAAGTCTCTGTTCCGGCACCCTGCCGGGACGGGGAAGTGCCCCCGGAAGCCATCTCCATCAACGCCACCGCCTCCATCATGCTCCGTGAGTAGTTCCCCCATGAACTACGGGTTCTAGCAGTAGCTATGTCGGTATACTCTCCCCCATGTACTTCAATACAATGGTCTCATGAGCTGCCTTACATGATTGAGATTCATCTAATGTAATCGGTGTTGTGTTTGTTGGGATCCGATGGATGATACATTATGATTAGTCTATCTATAAAGTTTGTGAAGTTATTGTTGCTGCAATCTTGTTATGCTTAATGCTTGTCACTAGGGCCCGAGTGGCATGATCTTAGATTTGAGCTCTATACTTATTGCTTAGATTGTATCTACAAGTTGTATGCACATGTCACTGTCCGGAACCAAAGGCCCCGAAGTGACAGAAATCGGGACAACCAGAGGGGATGGCGGTGATGTGAGGGACACATGTTTTCATGGAGTGTTAATGCTTTGCTCCGGTACTCTATTAAAAGGAGTACCTTAATATCCAGTAGTTTCCCTTGAGGCCCGGCTGCCACCGGCTGGTAGGACAAAAGATGTTGTGCAAGTTTCTCATTGCGAGCACGTACGACTATATTGGAAAACATGCCTACATAATTAATAATCTTGATGTTCTTTCTTAATGCTTTGATTCCTATCAATTGCCCAACTGTAATTTGTTCACCCAACACTTGTTACTTGTTATTGGAGAGTTACCACTAGTGTAGATCGCTGGGAACCCCGGTCCATCTCTCATCATTATATACCTGTTCTACATGTCATTGGAAGTAGTATCAACTATCTTCTGGTGCCATTGCTCTCATATTGCTATTCTATTTGCCGATATTCTTGTTACTATTGCTCTCATATTACTGCTACTTTCACATCACCCATGTTGCTAGTGCTTTTCCAGGTGCAGCTGAATTGACAACTCAGTTGTTAAGGCTTATAAGTATTCTTTACCTCCCCTTGTGTCGAATCAATAAATTTGGGTTATACTACCCTCGAAGACTATCGCGATCCCCTATACTTGTGGGTCATCAGCGACCTACTTCCAATCTCTGCCAAGGGCAATCCTACACTAAAACAAGCCCTAATACTACTTTCGACGTCCTTCCTTTGCCTACTCCAGCCAGCATCGCCGATGAGATCGAGTGGGTTCGGTTCGGCCCGGCTGTTCGAAGGAGAACCGACGAGAACTGTTTCGAGAGAGACCCGGAGATCGGGAGAGAGTTAAACCTCCTTATAACTTATAAGGAAGAGTGACCCACTCTTGGTAAATGAGTGAGAAGTGTAGTGCTACACGCGCATTTCTCATCCGACGTTTGTCCCGCTCGCGCTGCGTGCACATGTTTTGATGGATTGAACGAAGAGTTTATTTTTGTTGTTAAAAAATCGAGGTTTTGACAAACATGTCACGGTCAATCGGTTTGGGCCGCTCCGGGATCGCGGGCTACTGTGCAACGCAGGAGCCGCTCTATATAAAGTCCCGCCAAATTTTGCCATAGAAAAAAAATTGAGTTAGGGTTTTGCCTCCTCTCTCTCTAGCTGTGTCGCCACCGTACTCTACCCACATCCCAAGCGCCGGAGTACATCGGCGAATGGGAGAGCATGTCTCCCAAACCACTTGCCCTTGTCATCATTTTCGAGAGAGGGGGATTAGGTTGTTGGCATGCGCTTCGCGCGACTGCTTGCATTTTTTTAATCGTCTACCATCCAAGTCGAACAGTGTTGTGTACCGCCGTCCCTATCACCGACTCACCGTCAACAGTGTTATCGTCAACAACATCACTGCTACTCAATATGCAACTGATCAGTATGCGTGTGATGTATTGCGATTCCCTCTTTTATTTTGCCACAAGCTTACTGTGTACCATCGAAAATACTCGGTGGAACCTAGGTACCCATGAACCCTATAACTTGTTGGCCCCAAAATCGTATTTCCAGCTCTGCAAAAATTCTGAACAAATTATTTTGGATGTTGAGGAAGAATGCATGTATATGTGTGCCATTTTTCATAATCAAAATCGAAAGTATGTAGCTTAGACAAGATTGAGAAATTGTGAATTAGCAATGTGAAAGAAACTTTCCCCTCTAGATTTGTCTGTAACTTAGAAATCGGTAGACTATGTAACTTATTGCTGGACTAAGTAATATCGGATTCAAGGAGCACCGAGGTACTGAAAATTCGTGTTAGGGTGCCATCTGGTGCTACCCTCGAGAGAAAACCAGAAGTTCAGAACTGCCATCAGATCGCGGAATGACCACGCCCATTCACGCACAGTGAACGAGTAGAACTAGAACCGTACCAATACCAAACACCGCCATGGTTTTCTACAGTGCCCGGGCCGGGATATCCCACCACCAGCGAACGGTGCCATCCAACAGCGGCCATCAAAGCGCATCGCACCAGCAATTCTCATTTTGCCGGTGTCGGCAGGCGGCGTACTTGCGGCAGCTTTTCCCCGCGATCCCGGCCGATCGGTCGCCGGGGCTCTAGCACCGGCGAGGGCAGGCAGATCGACGCGCCTGGCGGGCCCCTGTCCCTTATGCTTCTGTTTTTGTGAAGCGAAAGCACTTGCACAGTTGCCATGCTGGTGTCTGGACTCGGACTGTTCACGAAGCGATTTGTTCCTTTTGCAGCGAGCTACAGCTACCGGCACGGAACATGGCGGAGCCCGGCGGCGTTCGTACCGGATTAATTGGGCTCATCAGTTCCGGTAGAACAACGGTGGCAAATGGTCGATTAGTTAGCCTGCAGCGTGATACTCCAGAATAGCAGCAGCATTGAAGGCCGAAGGCGATGGTTCAGTCAGTGCACGCTCTCGTCTGAGACCGGGCTTTCAACCGTCAGCTTTGGTTGGGGTAGCCGCGCGCAGGGCGGCGCGTGTACTTGCTCTCTGCATAGATCGCCATGACCGTGCAACTGTGCAAGCGCAGCTTTCAACAAGCTGGCGGCTCCTGTTTAGGCCTGGGGCATGGTGACCACCTAATATCTGTATTTTTCTGCCGCGCGCGATGAGAAGATTTTAAATTTCTAGTGGCCAAACTAGTCGTTGTCTAAGACGTTGTTAAATATTGGTATTTGCCTAGGGAACAAAGTGAGAGGCCAGACAGCACAGTGTCTATGTGTGGATCGATTGGGAGTGTTGCATGAGTGCTCATTGTACCACTCTGTACGTCACCTGTAGTGCTGTTACCATCAAGGATCACAAAGGGATCACGGAAGAGGATATAATTAAGGAGGAAGGATCACTTTACGTGGTCTCTAGCTAAGCCGGAGGGATTAGCTATTTTAGGGCATTTTCTAGCCAATCTTTTATACTCACTCCGTTCCTAGATATAAACCGTATGTATTTTTAAGATTTTTTTATATAATATAGGGTGATTGCGTTGCAGCACTTGTCTGAATATTTATTTAGGGATTAGTTTACATTTCCTTATCTTCTCCAAAGTCCTATATTTTCTCATATCAATTGTCGAGGCGTAACCCCACCCAAGCTTGGGCGTGTTTCTCCCTCCATGTGGGTTCTAAAATTTTCGTGCCAAAATCTATATGGCTTATATCAAGAAACGTAAGGAGTAAATAATTAGACCCTCAAACGGTTCCTTATCTTTTAACTCCTTATATTTGATCCGCTAAATAAAAGTGATTCCTAGCTGATTCCTTAAACTTAACTTTCTAAATGAAAGGTGTGATTGTTGCAATTTAATACTTTCTCCGATCCATAATAAGTGTCGTGTGAACTAAAATCATGAAACTTATTATGATTGAATCAAAGGTACTACATAAATCCGCCACATTCGAAATACACAAGCATAAGATTAACAGTGCATACACGAGCGAGTCGGAGTGGGGCAGGAGGGCGGCGGAGGTTGTGGGGTCTCGATGGAGCCTACTGATTGTCGGTGGAGGCAACACTGGCGATGATGCAGTGCCTACGAAGGAGACTCCCGGCACATGGTGGAGGGATGTGTTTTTCTCTGGCCGAGCCGCGACCGAGTATAATTGAGAGTGGATACCAAGATGAGTAAAAAGTGTACTCCTCTAAAAGCCTTTGAGGGATCAGCTAGGTCTAGTTTAGCCCCTAAATCGAATCTTTTCTACTACCTCTGTTTCAATGAATAAGGCGCACACACATTCTATGAAGAATTTTGACCAAAAGAATTGAGCAACCAAATCTTGATTATATTGTATGCAATTAGTACCGTTGGATTCATATTGAAAAACACTTTCTAACGATGCTTATTTTGTATCAACTATCTTTATATATTTTGGGAACTCTTAGTCAAAGAAAAAATACGTAAAATTAGCGAGTACACCTTACTATTCATTGGAAGGGAGGGAGTAAGTACTTCTATTAAGTTTTTTTAGAGGATATGCTAAAGATGCCCTTTATGTAGTACGTACTTACATACGTGCCGTTTTGCCTCCCCGGTCACATACTCACATACCCCTTCCATTCTACTACAACCGCGTCTTCTACCCCATCGCCACATGCCACATGCCAGACGGCAGCCCGGTTCTTTGTCAGTATGTCTCCGTGTTATTCTCCGCCGCTCTTTAAAGCTACCATGCAGCTCACTTGCATCATTCCTCCCCTTTTCTCCCAAAGGTCCATGCAAGCCCGGCCACGCCGTGGAGGGCGACCCTTCTCCTAATTAATCTCGTATTCGTAGATTTGTTTCTTCTAAGCAGCTGAAATGGCGCTCGAAGCCGTGGTGTTCCCACGGCAGCACCTCGCGTGTGGCACGGACGAGGTGGCTGCGGCGATGTCCATGCACGCGCCGTCGCTAGGCCGCGGCGTTGACGACATTGACGAGTTCGAGGAGAAGGGCGGCGTGGTGCTGCAAGAAGAGGCGGCCAGCGCGACGATGTACATCGCCGGTTCAACCGCATGGGCCGCGGCCGTCGAAGAGCACTGGGACGAGAAGCGCTTCTACCCACCCGTGCCGCCGCCTGCATCGTCCGGCCGCGCCAAGGCCGTCTCCTCCTCGTCGGCAGCGGCCGTGCGGAAAAGGCGGCGGCGCCCGAAGGCGGTGAAGAACCGGGAGGAGACGGAGAGCCAGCGGCGCAACCACATCGCGGTGGAGCGCAACCGGCGGCGCCAGATGAACGACTATCTCTCCGTGCTCCGCTCCGCCATGCCGCCCTCCTACGCGCAGCGGGTACGTACGTACATGCCCCCATTCACTGTGCTTGCAGCTTTACCGGTCATGTCAGCAGTCAGCACTCACCGATGCGCACAGCGCACGGACGGATCGGCTCTCAGCCTCTCAGCACACCGCTCGCTGTCCCCTAGCTTTGCATTGCACTGTCACAGATGTCCAATCCTGGTGCCCCTCGTGGCCATGCCGCCTTGGACCTTGGTTCCATGCGTCACGGAGCGAATCTACTGTGTACTTCCATGGCGAACACGTACGACGTGCCCGCGCGCGCACGCATCGGGCGCCGAATGCTTTGCAATGATTGTCTCGCCGCCTAGCTAATGAATGTGCTGTATACCGTTTGCGGCTGACTGGCAGGGTGACCAGGCGTCGATCGTGGCCGGGGCCATCAACTTCGTCAAGGAGCTGGAGCAGCTGCTGCAGTCGCTGGAGGCCGAGAAGCGGCGGCGCTCACCGCTCCCATCCGCGCCGCCGTTCACCGGATTATTCACATCCCCTCAGTACTCCGCCGGCATTGGCGCCGACTCTGGTGACTCCGAGAACGGCCGCGGGGTTCGGCGAGGCTTGGCGGACGTGGAGGTGGCCGTGGCCGAGAGCCACGCGAACGTGAAGGTGCTGGCGCCGCGGCGGCCGAGGCAGCTGCTGAGGATGGCGGTGGCGATGCAGTGCCTCGGCCTCACCGTGCTCCACCTCAGCGCCACCGCCACCGCCGACCACCTGGTCTTTTACTCCTTCAGCCTCAAGGTGAGCACCAGGCTAATTTGCCACATTTTCGCCATTGATGATTCAGCACGTGCATGACCCTGTTCTCTGATGCAGATGGAGGACGAGTGCCGGCTCACGTCGGTGGACGACATCGCCGCCGCAGTGCACCAGATGGTCCTCGACACCGTCGAGGACCAGCTAGCTAGCTAGTTAGCCGGACGTAGAAATGTCTATGCAGTAACATTAGGCGCGTACGTTACGTACGTGCGACATGTACAATTCACCATTGTCAGAGAACGTAGTGCGTAGCAGTATTCCCCATTGCTTGCGTGCAAGTAAACATGTAGTATCCGGCCCGGATCAATCAGGTGGCATCTGGCAGCGGGCGCCAATTATTTGCGCCAACATATGCATGGCTGCGCATCCACACCGGTGGCGCCGTGGCGGACAGCCGCTGGACTGGTCTTCTCCGGTGGGTCACCCGTCGCCGTTCGCCGGATAAGAGCTAGTTTGATAATCGAACTGGCCCGCTCCAATCATTCCGTGATGCGATCACCTGAACCATCATGCATGTATGTATGTGTTCCGGCGGCTCGCTTCAGATTTCAGAGTTCAATTACACGGAAAGAACAGTCTGCTGTCTGCAGAATGTGTAGAAACATCCAAGCAGAATAAACTCATTGTGCCAATGAATGACCAACCTTGTATTGTAACGTACGTCTGAACTTCTGAAGACATCTTATAAGTTTTCTAACGTACGTCTGAACTGGCCCGCTCCAATCATTCCGTGATGGGATCACCTCAACCATCATGCATGTATGTTATGTGTTCTGGCGGCTCGCTTCAGATTTCAGAGTTTAAGGGCGCGTTTGGTAGCCTGCATGACTTTCCTGCATGACTGGCGCGCGGGAAGAAGTCCCCTGCACGTCGCAGATGGGCCATGGACCATAAAAGCCACGTTGTTTGGTGGTCTGCATAGAGTTTTTTCGGCCCCGTGGAGATTTGAGCTCTGTCCGTTTGGTAGGTCGGTTTTCAGGCCTCGTAGCCGCCCAGAATGGCACCGCTATTGTTTGGTTGCAACCCAGAAACACTTCTGCTAACCTTTTACCTTCGGTGGTGAGGTTACCAGCGATCAACGGCACAATGAAGAACACAGTTCACAATTCAGACAAACTTAGCAGTGATAATAGTTCAAACACGTTCATAGTTGACGACACAGGACGATCATAGTTCAGGACACAGGACGATCAAAGTTCAGGACACACCATAGAGGCATAGACGATCATAGTTGAACAAGACGACTGGAACATCAAGCACACACAGACCAGGAGTTTCAGACATGACTTTGGAAGACGACACACCTGGTGGCGTCGCCATGGTAACGACACATGATCATCACCTCAGTGCAGGTGTAGTCGAAGATGACCACATTGTACTGGAAGGTGGACACCTTCTTGAAGACGAGGAACTGACCTATATGCAGCTGATGAGCGACGGCGAAGGCCGCCCACCCCTGGTCGATGTATGCGTCATCGCCTTCTCTCACCGTAGTCATCCTCTAGTAGCAGCCTGTGTTGGTGGTGACGATGATGTTCGAAGGGGTTTCTCCGAACCACCTGACGAAATCATGAGGGATCCGTAACCGGTTGAAGGTTGTCTTGAAGACGATGTGCAGGAACTCATCCGGCCCCACGTTCGGCTGGAAGTGGCCGACGTTAGCCGCTCTTCGCTTCTTGGACGGTCCCTCATCGGGGGTTTCAGGTGACCCAAGCTTGAGCTTCTCAGTCTGCCACATGAACACATTAAAGGTGTGCCTGCTTACAAGTATATAGATGAAAACGAACATTGGAAACATGTGATGCCTCATACATTGGATCACAAGGCAGCTCAAGGGACTGCCCTCAAACTAAGTCTAGTGTGCAAGAAATCACACACCCACGACTAAGTTTGAGGGCAGCACCTTGCCTTCCAGTGTGGCATTGTTGAATCATTGACCAATGCACTAGACAAACCAAAATGAGGCCTCATATGTAGGATCACACGACAGACAAAGGGACTGTCCCCAAACTAAGTCTAGTGTGCCACTAATATGGCACACATGACTAAGTTTGAGGGCTGCACCTTGCCTTCCAGTGTGCCATTGTTTAATCATTGGCCAATGCACTAGACAAACCAAAACGAGACCTCATATGTAGGATCACACGGCAGGCAAAGGGACTGTCCCCAAACTAAGTCTAGTGTGCCACTAATATGGCACACATGACTAAGTTTGAGGGCAGCACCTTGCCTTTCAGTGTGCCATTGTTCAATCATTGGCCAATGCACTAGACAAATCAAAAAGAGGCCTCATATGTATGATCACACGGCATAAAAGGGACTGCCCGCAAACTAAGCCTAGTGTACACGTAATATGGCACACACGACTAAGTTTGAGGGCATCACCCTGCCTTCCGTTGTGTCATAGTTAGATCATTGACCATTGAACAACTGAAGAAGTACAAACATGAAAAGCAAGGTAATATAGGCCTCATAGAATGAGCACATATGGAGGAGATGTTTGATCTGAACCAATGGCATGGTGATGTTCAGTCATGCCATAGGTTCAGATCAATCATCTCCTCACACTATGATTACCGGTTACAATCATCGGTCTAGTTCAATCATAAACTACACAGTCTACAGCAACCTACCACAACTCGTTCCGCACAGCAATCTCAACATGCTCAACCCCAGCACAAAAAACCCTTCTCCTCTTTGCATGCACAGTAAAATCTGCCAGTTTCGGCAATCGAAAGCACGATTTAGGAAGGATCTACCGCAATCCGCACTATAGTAACAGATCTAAGCAAATCGAGACCGTGGAATGCAAGAACTGAACAAGAAATGGAAGAAATGGGGACGAACACCTTGCAAAACGTCAATCCGACCGCTATCCTAACGGAAACCCTAGCAGATCTAATGTGCATGTCCTCGAAAATGCCCGAGAATGGCATGTTTGAACAGAACGAGTACGAAGGTGAGAAGGAGAGGTCGTTACCGCCATTCTTCCGGCCGAGGACGAGCTCGAGGTCGCGGGCGAAGACGAGATGCCGATGAGGACTGTGGAGCAGATTGCAGTCGATGTTGTGGTCCTGGTCGCCGACGTCTCCTCCTCCGGTAGCGGTGCTCCTCCGTGCGTCGGTGCGGCGGATTGGTCGGTGGGAGGGGAACCGCCGGGTGATGTGACAGTTTGGGGGAGGTGAAAGTGCGGTCGTGACTGAGAGGAAGGAGATCGAGGGGAGCGGTGAGGCTAATTATGGCGCGTGTTCCCGAAGGGACGCGGCGTCTCCGCCTCCCTTCTCCACGCGTGCAGGCTTCTGGCCGCAACGGGCTTGGCCCCGGAGAAACTGCCATTCCGGACGTTCCTCCAGGGCTTGTCCCGGGTGCTTTAAAACCCGATTCATGCAAAACGCTGCAGGCATCCAAACGGGTCAAAAATTGCTGGCCCGGTGCGAGCCAAGGAGGCTGCATGCTACCAAACGCGCCCTAAATTACACGGAAAGAACAGAATGTGTAGAAACATCCAAGCAGAACCAACGCGGTTTTTCTCGCGGCACCGTGGCCTACCGGTCACGTTGGGACCGTCCGCTTCTCTGTTCGCGATTCGCGCTGCTCAAGAGCTCAATTTGTTTTTTATTCGGTATATCTGCACTACCTGTATATGGTCCTGCGAATACGTATCGAGATACCTGTACCTGGCCGGCTCGAAATAAAGATACCTGTACCTGTCCCGCGCTTTGGTTGTTGGCCCGTTTTATTGCTCTAGATCTGATGGCCGGGAGCTTCACTTTCGCCCACTCCCCACAATGGCGTCGCTCTGCCACCGGTGACGGGCAGCCTTCTTCTCCAGCGCCGTCGAGTCCATTGGAATGCCTAATCCTAGGTATGATTTACTCAACTGTGCATATTTATCTGTAGATTAAATATCTAGCGGCGAACGGCATCCTTTCCTTTGATTCCTCTCCTGCTGATTGTTGGAAGCCACGGACCGCGGACGTGTAGGGGCAGTGGCGCCAGTGGGGATGAACTTGGGTGTTCATCCGTGATGTTGTTAGGAGATGAACAGTTCGAATCCAATGAGTTATCGTACATGGAGCTTTTGAGCAGAGTCGAGCTTCAACCAATTCCAGAACAAGAGTAAGCCATTTCTCTTGTTAGCACATAGCTGAAATTGTTAGGTGTAGTATGAATATAGCAATACAGCTGCAGTCACTTATAGAAATTTCTCGTTTCCGGTTGTAATCAGTATGATTACCATTTTTCTCCTAACATTACCTTGTAATGGTCTGCATATAATTATCAACCTGTCCAGATTGCTATGGTATAATTCTAGTAGTAAAACATGTTGTTCCATACAGAATGAAACTGCACACTGATATAGATATTTCTTGTTCTCATCTGTAGTGTTTTGTCTATGTACGCATGCTTGAACTCCTTAATTTTATCAAACCTCTTCAAGTACATAGAACTTGGAGTGTAGAAGTAAGATCTAACAAATGTATTTTTCCAAAACTGGAGCTTAGAGTATAAGCAACTAAATTTCTTAATTTTCACTTGCAGCCTTCATAACCTGGAGATATTCTTATTTGTACCTTTTCCTTCTCATATGTCGAAAGCCTATGTCTCGAGCCTTTACTGTTGATACACTTAGGGTAATATCACAGTGAAACATTTTTTGTTAATTAGAGGCCGATGTTTCCTTAACACTGAGTTTTTGTTATTTCCATTAGCGAGGTGGGTGAAATGGATTTTATTCCCCCAAACCAATTACCAGAAGAATCAATTGAAACAGATGCTTTCTACAATAGCTATTCAAATAAAAATGATGGTTGTTATTCTGAAGCTGGAAGTGCTTCAAACACGTCAAGGTGTTTTTCCTCTTTCAATCAATCTGATGCAGAATCAGTCCCTCAGGAGGTTTCCTCTACAAAAAAGTATGTATTTCCATTGTAATTTAATTGTGTCGTATCAATTGCATATCCACAACTAGAGTAAAATTGGGTTTTGGGGAATATTTGTAGTGACAATCTATCAGAAACAATAGAAGTTTCTGTGAGGAAATACTGCGAAGACAAGTCCTATGACATGTTCAAACCAGAAGTCGGGATGAGATTTGATACTTGCGAGGATGCTTATAAGTTTTACAATATGTACTCCTGGGTTCTTGGATTCAGTATCCGCTGCGGTGATAACTACACAAACACAAAAAAAGTTCGTACCAATCAGGAATATAAATGCCAACGAGAGGTATTTTTTATCATATATCCGGTTATAACTAAATTAGTGTTGATCCACGGTTAACAAAGTACATCCTTGCGTGTTTTTGTATTGATTAATAGGGTAAAGAGAAAGCTGCTAAATTGTCCACAACTAGATGCGGCTGCAAAGCGATGATACGACTTGCAATCTGCGATGACTCCACTTGGTATGTAAAAGCATTCGTTGGTGAACACAATCACCAGTTGGTACAAAGCTGTGGAGAAAAGAAACACCTGTCATCTCACCGTCACATTGACAAGCATACAAAGGAATGGATACGTCACCTAAGGGAGAACAATGTCAGTCTAAGTAGGGTGAATTTGGTTTTGGGCAGTGTATTTGGGTCAATGGGAAATGTACCCTTCAGCAAGAAGACACTCAGGACTTTTTGCTCTTCTATTGCATCTGATGCCTTAAAGGACGATGTCAAGAAAACAATGGAGAGTTTCAGAGAAATGATATCAAGTGATCCGAGATTTGTCTTCTCTGTCCAGCTAGATGACAACGAAAATTTGAAATCTCTTATGTGGACAAGCGGCCGGAGCAGATCTTTATATCAGTATTTTGGAGATGCTGTTACATTTGACACCACATATGATACTAACATATACAAAATGCCATTTGGGATGTTTGTTGGCGTGAATAATCACTTTCAGAGTGTAATTTTTGCTGGAGTTTTGCTTACCAGTGAGACAAATGCTGACTTCAAATGGGCTTTTGAAGAATTTATTGCAATGATGGGAGGCAAAGCCCCTTCAACAATTCTCACGGGTAACTGTAATTTAGAAATGGATGCTCAATGCATGTTTAGGATTTTTAATTTATCTATCCATAACAATTTATATTTTTCAGATCAGTGCTTAGCCATGACTATTGCTATCCGGGAAAACCTGAAGAAAACAACCCACAGGTGGTGCAAATGGCATGTTCTCCGTCGGGCTGGTGAAGCTCTCGGCCATGTGCATAAAGCTCATAAAACATTCGCAGGGGACTTCAACAAACTAGTCAACCACATGCTAACCGTTGAGGAGTTTGAAAATGGTTGGGAGCACATCATAAGTAAGTATGGCCTAGAGGACAACCCTTTCATGATAAGGGCTTATGAGGTTAGAGACAAATGGGCTAAACCATATTTCAAAGAAGTGTTTTGTGCTCGTATGACTAGCACTCAAAGGAGTGAGAGTGCTAATCACGTTCTTAAAGTTTATGTTCCATGCAAGTCATCGATTAACATGTTTGTGAAGCAGTATGCAAAGCTTATAGATGATCGTGAAAAGGCTGATCATGAAGCCGAAAAGAATTCTTCTCAGGTTAGGAAGAATTATGTGTATATAGTTTCTGGTTGTGACATTTATCTGTTAATACTTATCATACATAATCACCTTGTCATGAATGTTTCCTTCCAGCGATCTACTGAAGTTCTGGTCGGGTATCCAATAGAGAAGCATGCAGCGAAAATATACACTCCCGGCGTGTTCAAAATGTTCAAGATTGAGCTACGGAAGTCAGCGTCATATATATTAGAAAGAAATAATGGCAATGAGGAGTTTGATGTTATGCACGTTGATGCGGACAGCAGGGACTCTTGGTGCAAAGTGAGATATAAAATTGAAGTGAACCACGGTGTTGGATCTTACAAGTGTGAATGCGGTTTATTTGAACATTTTGGTGTGATTTGCTGCCATATCATAATGGTATATTTCTTATGCCAATCACGAATTGTATACCCCACTATTGGTATTTTTGTTTTGTGATATGTAATTGATTTATTGATGAATTGCAGCTGATGATTAACAAAGGGATAACCTCTATTCCCGACTTCCATATTATGAAGAGATGGACAAAGTCTGCGAGAGACGGATTTTTTGGATTAAACCATAGGGCATCGAATGTGGACATGAAGGCGATTTCTCGAACGGTGAGGCATAAGAGGCTATACATGTCAAGCTTAGATTTAGTTAGCAATGGGCAGTATGATGACACCACAACTGATATTGCAATGAAAGCTATTGAAAAGGCTAATAAAGACATCGCTACATACAAATTAAAAATCAGCACTACCTGCCAGGTTGGGTATAATACACGGCCTGCAACCTCAAATGTAGATGCTCCTGATATTTCCGAGAGTGCTGATTCCTGTGAATATTCATCCGAAGGATTACAAATCTATGACAGAGTGAGAAATATTGGGATAGATGTTGGATCAATCAAAGCTCCAGAAATAAAAAGGAAATCAGGACGACCGTCAAATCGAAGACTGTTTTCGCATTTTGACAGCAACGTCCGGCGAAAAGAGAAGCCATTAGAGGTGTCCCCTGTTGTGGATACACCAGGTGGGCGAGCTGGAGTACATCAAACAAGATTCTGCAGCGCCTGCAAGTCCCCGAACCATGATATTAGGACATGCCCGACAGTTGACAGACCGAAAGGAGATGGAACCAGCAAAAAAAGGAAGCATAAAGGAAAATAGTTCCAGCTTCATAATGTATTGATACTTAATTCCTATCTTTTAAAACAATTGTTATTTATCCATACTCTGTGATGTATGTATATGTGCCCAAACAAGTGCGGGTTTGATATCTGCTAGTATTTCATATTTATGATCATCTCTATTATTTCAGAACTATAATTTAAGTTCATGTATGAATTGGTTTGTAGGCAAGTCTCTTTTTCACTGATGTATTTTTGCTAGACATTTATTTCGGTTCCAGTGCTCTGTTTTCAAATGAAATGAGAGAAAAACTTGCAGTTAGTGCATATCTCCCACTGATTTGTCCCTCCAAGTTTACTTGCATGGTTTTTATACAAAGAACTGCACGTTCTTGATTATGAACAGGTGATTGCATGTCTGCTCATTGCATGGATAACAATGCAGTAGAAATACATTGCTAGAATAACAGAGCTTATGCATCATCAGTAGCCCAGAACGGCAACCATCACGGTGCATTTATAACTGATAACGTGATCACGACCTTAGGAACAAACTTGGACGAAGAGCTGATTTCTTGAGGTTTGCTCCCAAGGAGTTGCAGTTCTCAAATTACACAAACATCAGATATATTGAAGATCACGTAACTAAGTTATAATTAGGCTACTGGAGTACTTCCTCGTACAACATTCTGTAACTTCCTAACCAAACTGATATACAGTATTACATTTGAAAGTTTGACAAGGGTAATCTCATTCAGGGCCAGCTTTGCTGAATTCGTGGCACCGTTTACTCATATCAGCTGGATGTTACGAAGTTTGCTGCAGTTAAGCCTCAAACTTCTTCCAGGAATTGGATTAACCTGATATTCACTGCAACATATGCGGCAGCTTGCTCCAAGCAGATCTTGTCAGCTCTCGCAAAAAACCTTATCGAGCTGATAATAAAGCAATCTGTCGTTACACCCTTGACAAATATAGATTGGTTAGAAGCAACACGGTAATTCAACCAGCACATAGCTACCATGGAACAATAAATAGGGCAGCAGCCACTTGTGGCAAATAGTTAACAGAACAGTTCAATGTTAATCAGCTACATTGTCCATAAAAACTAATTCACACAATTTGTATTAAATAATGTAGAATATAAACTAGAAGCGCATGTGTTTAGTAAACAATAAAAGAAATTAGTTATGCTTGGTAAAGAAAAAACCACTGTTCATACAGCGACAATCCTTGCAGCTCAAAACCAAGGACTACCTATGCAAAAGAATGCAGTTTTAAATTAAGAAGATTAGAGTTCAAGGCAGTAAGACAGGAAACAGACAATATACATAAATCAAAATCAAAATCACTAAATATAACAAACAGGAACATTAACTTTACCATTTGGTAGCGATGATTTAAATGCAAGCAACCTGTGGTGCATGACAGATTAACACAGCACACGTTGGCAATCTTCAAAGAAGTAATAAATCCATCCTTAGTAGAGCAAAAAATGAACCACCTAAGAAATGGTCTACAGTAACGCCAACGATGAACGCTGACATTGGCTATCTGCAGAGGCATCCCATAATCTAGTAGCTTGGATAGCAAAGGAAAATAATAGTTTTCTGATCAGCTCAAGCCTCTAGCCCTGGGGCATTGTGAGAGAAGATTTTTTTCCGGCTAGGGTACTAATTTGTTCACTCCTGGAGACCTGGACTGGTATGTTAGGCATGGCCTAAGAGCAGAGGTGGAGCTAGAACATTTTTGATTGGGTTCATCGCTTTGTAATAGTAGGTTCAGAGTATGAATGAGTAGTAAATATGTAGTGATTATAAAGAGACTAATCAAATTTCATTGGGTTTATATGCTGGCTCCGCCACTGCCTAAGAGGGAGATTTGAACGCATGTACTTCCGTCAGTAGCATATAAGCTTAAGTTCTCAATTGTGTGTACGCAACTCTTTGTAAGTTGATCCTTAAATTTCCCGAGTCTCTATATGGAACAGAATACGGACACAAGTCTCTGAACATATTGCGCTCTGTTCGAGATGTGTTCATGTTCTTTGTCTAATGGGAACCTAACAATGGCAACCGGGACCATAAACAAACAGATTTCGCTAATACAAGAAAAAGTACTAACCAGAACAGAATAGATTTTGGCAATTTCCACTACGCCTGTTCAAACACTAAATAAGCAAGAAACTTACCAGACTGAAGCCCAGATCTAAATCGGAAACGATGACCTAGACGGCCTACCCAACGAAGCCATCAAGCTCCAGCATCCCGTCGTACCACTCGCCTCGCCAGACCACGCCGACGACTCCGTCACCACCGTGGAGCAAGCTATTGCACCTGTCGCCTTCGTCAAGCTCCCACTCACCTGAGCTCTCGAAGAAAGGGGGAGGAGACGAGGAAGGATGGCCGGTCGCTGGTTCGCCGCGGATTAAATTCGTTGCTGGGCCCGCATTGGACCCACTAGCAAATACCCCATCAATACTACTTTAGCTCGTACGAATACGGTGTCGGGCGTATCGGAAGAGCACCAATCGCGACGGTTTCGGATGGTCGATCCATGACCGGTAGGTCACGGTGCCGCTAGATTGGCATTTTCGCAAGCAGAATCTACTCATTGTGCCGATGAATGACCAACCACGTATTGTAACGTCTGAACTTCTCAAGACATGAAAATGGGTTTATATCTTATAAGTTTTCTATGGACGGTCAGGAGAATGGAGGCGAAACCAAACAAATGGACAATCATACTGTGCTAGTGCTAAATCTCACAACCTACTCTTGCATGCATGCATAGTCCCAGGCAATTGGTATTTTGCCACCTTGGAGCTACAGTCTCTGATTTCATTCACGTCCTACTCTGCTCCTTCAGTCAGTAGGCTTGCTTGAATCTTTGAAACTTTTCTGTAAGAAATCATAGTAACCATTTCATTCTTGACAAGTGCGTCACTATTTTCCCACGTGAAACTGCACGGCCTTATATTGCTCGTGACAATTTGAGGATAGTAGAGAGCTTGGCCTCTTCCCTTTCCCCATCTACAGTGAAAGGAGGCGACTTTTGGGCGATCCCGTGCGCATCAGCTCGCCGCCGGCGATTCGTCTGATCCCTCGCCCTCCGGCGGCCGCTCCGGCGGCGGGAGGACGGGGAATCGACGGATCCCGGCGTGTACATAGCCTAGGTGTGCGTGGGTTGCTTGCTGGCAGCGCTGTGGAGGTGGCGGCGTTGCCGGAGAGGCTTTTGGTGGCGGTGGTCCTCTCCTCTGCTAGGCGTGCTCCGGTGGAGGCCCTTGGCAGATCTGCCGTCTTCAGCGCGCTCGCCGCTCTTTCGGGCCGCGGCGTGCTTTCCCTCTTGCCGGTGTTCGTGATGGCGGCGCCGGCCTTTGAAGATCTTCGTGAAGATGGCGTTGACCGAGTTGGCATCGGTCGTGGTGCGGGATGGAGGCGCTGCGGCGCCGAGTGCTGTCGACTTCCTGGCCGCCGGAGGGCTCCTCCCAGTCCAAGGTTTTCTGGAGGAGAAGGCGGCGGGTTCCGCCGGCAGAACGTGCTGTGCGACGAAGAAGTTGCCGGAGCTCAGAAGGATCTTTTTGTAATTTTGCTTTGTTTCTGGGCTTATCTGTAAGATGCTCGGCTGATGTAATCCTCACTTCGCAAAAAAAATATTGCTCGTGACAATTTAGGTGGGCTAATCGAAGAGAAAACTTAATGTAAAACTAGATCATTTCTACTAAGTATTGAGTGGGAGGCAAAAAAAAGTAACAATGCCTGCTTTACCCCGATCAAAGTCGGATCACACTGTTTTTAAATAGAAGGCCTCTTAGCCCGGCTTTATATATAAAACCCCACACGACAGCATAAAGATTCAATTACAACACACCAACACCTCGACACATAGTCTCGCACAAGCGCAAGTCGGATCACACTGTTACTAATTGATTATGGGGATTGCGCCCACATAGGTAATAAGTCTCATTTCTCTTATAAATTGTTGTGGTGAGATGAGAGTTTTCGCTTTATGGTTGCAGTCAAATATGCATGTCTGTTGGTGATACTCCGGTTTCGAGGCGGAAAAATAAGGCCAGACATATCTATCTGTTTCTCAACGGATGTGCTAATAACTGAAGTCGGGTGTATCAAAACGATAAAGACAGATTGCTCAAGATCATTGATGAGCTTAACATAATAACTGAAGTGGGGTGTATCAAAAGGAGAAAACATGTTTTTAAGGTGTTTTACTTTGAAAATAAGTGATCTAAACCACAAAATTCCATGTTAGTGGGGCCCATGGCCTCTCACCAAACGGGATATCAATGAACATGTTTCTAAGTTTAGGCGTGATTTAGAGTCCAAGTGGCTTCAATGGCATAGAGTGAAAAACGCACTAAATTTCCAACTCATAGCCGACGAAAGCACATGTAAAAGAAAATATTTCAACTAAAACAAGACGAGGGGCTATTGTTGGATAAGATAACCTACGGGTTTATATTACCGTATATAATAACAAACTATTGGGGGCACATGTCCAATTTTTTCTCTATGTTTGAGGATGTTACTCAAGATATATCATAATTATCTCTGGAGGAGAATATCGTTCTTACAACTATATTTACTGAGAAAGGAGTGTATGTGGCTATTCAACAAATGGAGCATAAAAATTAAAACTCCAGGACCAGAGGAGTTTCTCGTAGAGTTCTACCATAAATTTTGAGAAATCGTCTAGGGATACTTCATGGCCATGCTTGTTCAATTACAGTCCAGGGACTTGACACCACTTACAATAAAACTTGGAGTTATAACTCTATTGCCAAAAAAGGAGGCCGCACAAATTCAGCAATATTGCACTATATACCTTATTTATGTGAGTTAGGATATATTTTCAAAATTAGGAACTAATCACATTACTGGGATTGCCCTGAAGGTATTTTGGCTAATTCAAACAACCTTCATGTTGGGACAACATATACTAGAAGGGCCTGTGGGACTACATGAGACCATCCCCATGAACTTCATCGGCAAAAAAGGATGTGGTGTTGTTCAAAATGGATGTCAATAAGGCTAAGGTAATGTAAAGTGATGTTTTATTTACAACAAGTTGCACATGAACGGATTTGCACAACAATGGTGATAATGGATTGCAAAGTTTGTAGAGGGTGGTACTGTGGGTATAAGAGTCAATGATGATACAATTAATTATTTCCAAACTAAGAAAAACTTGAGGGTGATCCGCTGAGTTCAATGTTTCTAAATATCGTGGCAGATATGCTTAGCAATCTTGGCAATTTTATTGCTAGGGAAAAAGTGGATGATGGGGAGTGTCCATACTCCAATATGCCAATGATGGAAAGGCAAATGAGATGGAGAATCTGTACAAACACATATTTGGATTTGAGTCGGGTTCTCTACCTTTTCGACAACTTGGTTTGAGGGAAGCCGGGTTTCTAGCAATAGGATGATCGATTTGTCCTCATAAATTGGGTTCTTACAATTTTGCCCATGTTTATGTTATATTCCCTCGAGATACCTAAAAGGGTATGAAAATGACTTGATTTCTATCGGTTCAGATTCTTTTGGACAAAGCGATGAATTGAATCACACGATAGACTGTTAGATACTGTTGTAGGAGGCTCCAAAAATGTTTGAACAAAGCATCTGTTATTTTTTCTAGAAGACCACCTAACCAACACTTTTTCATCGGCCACATAGAGCCTAATCAAATAACACAAGATGCATCATTTTCAAAGAAAATTCCTGAGTGTTCATAAAGAAATTGATCCACCAGACTTGCCTAACTGTAGGAAACTGCTGGTTAAAACTTTGCTATTCTCAATGGGACAAGGAATCATTTACTCTCATGAGTTTTCTAGGCGACCGTGCTAACTAAACTGGAAGAGCCTGCAGAAAGGTTCAGAGGAAGACAGAGCCATTGTACTTTTGGATCTTGTCCTGAGCGGCTGAGCAGGCCACGACATTTATACATATCATTAGATAGAGGCAGGCAAAATTGGCGTTAGGCTCCTGGAGAATATAGGACGACCTCGTGCTGTGACCACATCCGGCTGCTCAAAATCTGGGACTAACTGAAACACATAAGAACTCTGTTACAGCAGGTTAGGTCTGCCGCATAGAAAAATGTAGTGTCTGAAAGGAATCAGGAGCACTTAACTGGTCCACAGCGTTTTCAGTGAAGGAAGAAGCCATGACTTCATCATCAGAATGATCTCTGGCATCAGATTTAATAAAACAATAGGGTTCAGAACTCAGAAGAATGAGAGTGTTAGGATAATTCTGATCCTGGTACGTTCCAGATCAGTGCGTTTTTTGATTAGGAGTTCGATCAGGTCGTTGTGTGCACTCAGCGCGTAGAGCAGGTGGCCTCCTAGTCTTGTGGATCTCAGCTAGGCTGAGTTAGTCGTGTGTGGTGCTGCAGCTAGCTTCGTGTGTGTGCATGCAAGTTAGTTAGCTGTACATGCGATTAGTGGGCAGCACATTGTGTGTGCGTGGAGTTAGTGGCTCCGGCTAGTGTGCGTGTGTGAGCCTACTTAAGGCCCTGTAATCTTGTATGAGTTGAGCCACTTGAAAGGACAAAAGGATTTGGGCGTCCGAGCGCCCGCGGCGGCGCTCCGTGCGCCGGCCGGCAAAACAACCTGTGTCTCCATCCAGTCATCGTCTCCCACCTTCTATTCTTGTTCGTGCGAGAGAAGAGGTCCAAGAGATAGAGAGGGTGCAGCCTCGGGCTGCACCAACAGAGAGTACCATATGCGTATGTCTTTGGGTAAGCTCATACTAGTATACGGTATGCCTTAATAATTTAGTTCAGCTTCATACAAGATAGCTAACAGTAGACAAAGCTGACCCATCAGATTTCTCGTCCCCACACACTGAACTTTCAGTTAGTTTTCTTTCGTTCCTTCTTTGGAAATTAAATGTTTCTGAAGTACGTCTGACAAAAATTACATTGTGATCCATTCTGCACAAATGCCCGTTTGGAGTCGAGAATTTCAGAAGAAAATAAGTTCCAGTATGATTCAGAAATAATTCTTACGTTCCAAGCGAGGCCAAGATAGATAGATCCACAAATCTCAACGCATACACAGTATACACTCTAAATTGGGTATGTAGCGTATTCTCAAGGGTCTAACAGGATCGTTTGTTTTCAGAAATTAGCCAGTCCTATGTACACAAGAAGCCCGGGATACAGGTTTCAGAAGTGGCGCATCACTCATAAATATCAGTATATATGAATGCATGCTCCTGCTACTAATATCCATCTCGTACCAAGAAGAGCTACTTAGTTGGTCCCCATAAACCATTTGCAACCCTCCTCTCCCGAACCCCTCCCCAACCCTAACCGCCGCCGCCGGTAGCGCCGTCGGGGCAAAAACCCTCGGGGCGTGGCGGCGGCGGCGGCCTTTCCTCGCCAACGTGGGGGACGGCAGACGGGCTCTCCCTTCCTCGACGCACGCGGCGGCGACCGGCGCGGATGGTGATGGGCGGCGGCGGCTCTTGCGCTGCGGTCCCTCCCTCCCCTCCCGTAGGCTTCCACCCGGGGCTTCTTCCGCGTCACGAGGGCGCCCGAGGCAGCAACCTTGGGTTCGACGGAGGAGGTGGCTCTCTTCTACACCGGAGAGGGTCGGCCTGCGGTTGGTGGTGGTGGATCTTTTGATCTATCACCGCGATCCGGCGGCGAGATGGAGGGGCATGGAAGCCGGCGATGGTGTCGCCGGTGGATGGTTGGATTGGCCAGCCCGGGATGGTCGCCGACGTGGGGGTCCGACCTGTATAAAGGCGGCGGTCCTAGGGCCTCTCTTGCGTGAAGAGGATGACCTATCGGAGGCCTGGACTCGTGATCTGGCCGGTGGGTTGAGTTCCGGAAGGCTCCACCGGCGAATGTAACAGTGCCTGGAGTTATTCGGTCGTGCGCATACATGTTTTTATTCCGACCGACTGGTTCTAGAGGGAGCGGCGCGAAGCTCTTTTTCTGTGTTGACATCAAGTGACTATGGATCCTTGATGAAAGTCGGAAGAAGAGAATTTCATGAAGGCCGGAGGGGAGGACTAGCTAAGGGAGGTTCAAGTCTCCGCGCTGTTGAGAGACTTGCTTGGTGTTCCGGGCTTCACAGCAGCGGTATGAAAGTGGGGCGACAACACAGGTGAAGTGCAGAGTCCTACCTTTCAGGGTGAAAACCCAAGGTCTGGCCTTAACTGGTTGTGTCTGGCAATGGTCTTGGTGGAGGCATTGTTTTGAGAGCGGAGACTATCTTCAGGGTGAAAACCTAAGATCTTTGATCGGGCGACGACGGTGTTTGAGCACTGTTTCCTTCTTGGAGGCATCGTTTTTTGGAGAGTCTGTAATTCAGGTGTTGTCTTGGCGGTGGATGTATTGCTGTTGTTAGACCCGAGATACTGTAGCGGGACTTTTGTTTCTTAGTTTTTTTGGTTGTGTGCATCCGTAGTGCCATTAGAGTGGTGCGTTGTTGCAGAGGCTAAGTGTAATTGGTATCTTCTTGATATAAATATATTCCCTTTATCGAAAAATTTCGTACCAAGAGTTGGAGAGAGAGCAAAGATCCAGAGAGGATCCAACTCTATTCTCTGCTCTGCAGGTCTATCGATCGATCGTGCCATCACCTGCCTCTACTACTATTTACCTGACGCGCGCATCAACAAGTAGAGCGAAACAAACATGCCATCATCTAAGTGGCATCAAGACCTGTCAGCGTTTGCACGTTGCCACAGACAGACCTACCATACCAGTATCTCTTTTACATATGGACGTAAAAATAACGAGATAGAATCCGCAGATAGCGAAGCATTAGGACTGAAAGGATGGAGCCTGAATGCATGAATGCTTCAGATCTGTACTTGCGCGTTGCACAGCGCTTGGCAAACAGTTTTAGATGCCGGTGGTGGGTACTAGGCAGTAGGCACCCTGGATCTAGAGTCCTGGACCATTCAGGAGAGGCCATGGACGAGAAGTGCAAAGTGTTCGAGGGAATAATATGATCACAGTCTGCGGTGGAGCTGTCGTGCTCGCGCGACAGTGGGCTACAAGAGAAAAGTGAGCGGATTCAGCTCGCAAAAGAGATGCATGCGACGCGAGCTACTGTTCGGTGTTGAAGCTGCGGGGCGAGGTGTCATGTGCGTGGGCACTCGATCGAGTTTGGTTCTTGACCTGCGCCATCATCTTACATTGAGCACTTGCCACAGTTGTTCAGGCTTGCTCAATTGCTTGAATCAGTCCAGCTTACAGTTTAGCCTGATGACTTTGCATGGAAATTCGGAGACAAGGAAGTGTACACCGCTCGTTCGGCATACATGCTGCAATTCTTGGGTGCTGTTGGGACTGACTTCAAGAGGCTAATATGGAAAGGGTGAACGCCTGTGAGGTGCAAGTTTTTCATCTGGACGTTGATGCTTGACCGCGTGCTCATGGCTGATAAGCTGCTCCAGAGGGAATGGGGGAATTATTTCTGCCCTATGTGCCGAAGGAATTTGAAAACTGCTTCCCATCTCTTCACGAAATATCCTTTTACTGTCAAAGTTTGGGAGCATATGGCGGCCTTCTTTCGGTTGGAAGCCCTCAAGCCAGTGAGATGGCTTGGCAAAGATCTATCTATACAAGACTGGTACAGGGACATGGTCAGCACCAAAGTTCCAAAGAAAAATTATTTTCCCGCCGTCCAACCTTATCTGCTGGAAAATATGGAAGGAGCGGAATAGACGCATTTTCGAGAAGAAAGAGCTGCCCATGACGGCTTTGGTAGTTCGTTTGAAGGATGAGGCAGCCGCATGGAAGTTGGCTGGGGCGCCCATCCCTCTAGTTGATCAGTACGGTGGGGCCCCCTTCGACCCGGGTTGATTTCCTTGTAAACGGGTTGTTTTTCAGGTTGGTCATGTTTTGTGACCTTCCTTTTCCTTTGTAAAACGTTCCCTCTAATGAAATGAAACAACAGCTCTCCTGCTGTCATTCAAAAAAAAAGTTTGGTTCTCACGATAGATAGTTGTCGTTGAAGAAGAGATCTCTACTGGTTGCATACAACTGATCGCCGAGCTAGAGGCTGGAAATGGCGAGTGTTAGAAAAATGTGATTGCTAGACGTAAGGTTCAGAGCTCAAACTACTGTTCGGAAACATAAGTAGGTATTGATTCGTTTAGCCAGGATGAGTGGATAACGATCTAGTGAGTGATCATAGGTACTTCTTCGTTGATGACGCCCCAACTTTTGTTGAGAAAATATTGGTAAATTGCAAGGCAAGAAACCCCTTGGCGTACATATCCTCGTTCCGGTTGTGTGTCTTATGCCGGTGCAAGGCGCGTAGAGTTATGTGTCTAGAGTGAGATTCATCTTAGAGAGTGTGATTATTGCTCATGAAATTATTCATGAGTTTCACAAGAAAAATAATAAAGGGCTTGTCCTTAAAAAAGATTATGAAAAAGCCTACGTTAAGGTTAATAGATTTTCTATTTGAAGTGCTAAAGTTGAGAGGTTTTACTCCAATCTTCATCAGGCTAATTAGGAAGATTACCGATCTGTAGGTGTTAAGCTCAACGATATGGAAGGAGATTTCTTCCTTACTAACAAGGGCCTTGACCCCATTGCCCCACTCATGTTTAGCTGTGTGGTAGATGTTTTTCATGTATGTTGATTAAGGGCATACAATGTGGTTTAATTAAAGACCGGTGTCCTAATTTTATCCTTGCAATGGTCAGCCTCCTGTCGAGATTCGTAGCATAGAAAATAAAAAATTTCCTACCGCAAGAACGAATAACAAGCCAAGATCTAATCTAGTAGATGGTAGCAACAAGGTGAAGATCAACATACCCTCGAAGATCACTAAGCGTTAACGAGATAAATCTCGTGGTGGATGTAGTCGATCACTTGCCGCTTTCAAAAGCGCGTAAAAGATCTTGACGGTGCCACAATCGGGCAGCACCTCCGCACTTGATCACACGTACGGTGTTGATGACGACGTCCTTTTCTCTGTTCCAGCGGAAGCGGTTGTAGTAGATCCTCCTTGGAATCCCGCCAGCACGATTGTGTGGTGACGGTGGTGGTGGCGATCTCCGGCAGGGCTTCGCCGTAAGCGCTGCGGGAGAAGAAGGAGGAGTGAGTAGCTAGGATTTGGGAGAGGGGGGTGCTTGGGCACCGGCCTGGGAGCCCTTTGGTGGTGCGGCCAAGTTGTAGGCAGCCCCTCCCCTCTCCTCCCCTTTAAATAGGTGGAAATCCCTAGGGTTTACCCAAAACCACATTGGAGTCCAACTCCAAAACTTACCAAATTTAGGAAACCTAGACAAGGTGGGATTCCTCCCCTTCCTTGTGGTGTGGCCGGCCACCTTGGTGGAGTCCACCATGAACTCCACCTTCCCACTTGGTGGGTTGGCTAGGGATGGTGGAGTCCCTCCGGGACTCCTCCTTCCATAGTGATTTATTCCGGATGATTCTAGAAACTTCTACAACCTTCCATAAATTCACAGGACCACTCCCAAACTTGAAATGTGACTTCCCATATATGAATCTTATTCTCCAGACCATTCCATAACTCCTCGTGATGTCCTAGATCCCATCCGAGACTCCAAACAACATTCGAAATCCATTCCATATTCCATATCTACTTAAAACGACATCAAACCTTAAGTGTGTCACCCTACAGTTCGAGAACTATGCGGACATGATCGAGACTCCTCTCCGATCAATAACTAACAGCGGGACCTGGAGATCCATAATAGCCCCCACATATTCAACAATGACTTCGTGATCGAAAGAACCATTTACATTAAATAACAACTCCCTCTGTCTCGTGATATTTTACTTATCCGAAGTTTGATCGTCGGTATCTCCATACCTAGTTCAACCTCGTTACTGATAAGTACTCTTTACTCGTACTGTGATATGATATCCCTTGTGAACCAGTCACATGTTTGCAAGCTAATTGGATGTCATTCCACCGAGAGGGCCCAAAGTATATCTATCCGTCATTTGGATGGACAAATCCCACTATTGATCCAAGTGCCTTAACCCTATACTTTCCAAACACTTAATGCCACCTTTATAACAACACATTTATGCAGTAGTGTTTGGTGTCATCAAAGCATCCCTCCGGTGTAGGTGATTAACATGATCTCATGGTCGAAGGATTAAGTTCTATGCATATTAAAGCTAGAAGCATAAAGAATTAAATGACTTGATCATATGCTACGCTTACTATGGGTGTATGTCCATCACATCATTCACCTAATTATATGATCTTATTATTAATAACATCCAATGTTCATGATCAGGAAACCATGATCATCTATTAATCAACAAGCTAGTTTAACAAGAGGCTTACTAGGGACTCCTTTATGTTTACAAAACACACAAGTATTAATGTTTTCGGTTAATACAATTATAGCATGGGATGTAAACATTTATCATGAACACTAAGATATAACAATAAACACTTTTATTATTGCCTCTTGGGTATATCTCCAACAGACTCCCACTTGCACTAGAGTCAATAATCTAGTTTACATTTGTAAAGATATAATACCTTGGCCTTCTGTTGCTTATCATGTTTGCTTATGGGAGAGGTTTCAGTCAACGAATCTGACATTCTCAGAAATGTATATATTTTGCAATTCATTTGCGTCTCTACGTATTACTCAGTTTTTCAAATGAGTCGGCATTAATCGTATATGTTTGGTCTTCTGCTGGAACCTTAATTCTGTGGTGTGAAATATGTTACCAATATTGTCACATACAATACCGGAAATACACCAAGTTCTCAAAGAACTCTTCGATTCAAACACCTTTGATCATTGTCAAAACAACTGATTATTGTCAAAACAATGAGATACTTTGCCTTCGTTTGTAGAATCCGTCACAATATTTAGAACTTATCTAAATCTAGCATAGACTCTTTCTAGCCCATTGTGCTACCTTTTAATGAACACATTAGCTTAATTGAGATTGAAATTTCATTTTTATATGTGACCAAACTAATATCGGTGTAACACTTTACAGCGATTCGTTTATCATTACCCCATATAAAACTATATATTTATATCCTCGGCTCTGACAAAGCACTTAGGGATATTCTTACTGGTGTCCAATGATCATCATATGAATCATTCTGATATATGCTCGTAACACCATAGAGCATAGGACATCTGATTGTGTACATATTATTCGTGATCTAAAATTACTCATGTGTTTTTACTCATTGAGTGTCAAATACACTCAAGTATTGTTTAAACCTCCACACGGAAAAGAACACCTTATTAACGTTTTCATACTGAACTATTTCAATATTTATTCTATGTACTTTGACATAAACTTATTATGCGTTTCAATCTATCTTCATAGATTTTGACGCTAAATATGTTTTTAGTCCATATCCTTCCATTGAAGTTGATTTTCAATGAAATCTTCTAATCATATCAAGTACAAGATTACATTATTTATAATCAATGATATGTCATCTACATAAAGTATTATAAATATGTCTGAGTGCTTCCACTTAACTTCTTGCAAATGCAAGCTTCTTTATCGTTTCTGATGAAATCATAACTCTTTGATTATTTCATCCGATGAAGATTCCAACTCCGTGATGCTCACTTCATCCAGTGAAGTTTGTATACCTTTCTAGCATTCTACGGACTAGCAAAACTCTTAGTTGTATCTTGTATACACCTTTAATACACACTTCTGATAAGGAATGTATTTCTGTCATCCTACTAACATATACTCCCTCCGTTCCTTTCTATAGTGCCTATTGATTTTTGGCATTTATTTCAAAATATAAGGTTGTAGCTTGGCTTTTTTCAATTACCGCCTCCCCCGTTCAGCTCCCACACAACATGCGCGAGAAAAAATCCATACAAAATTGGAAACAACTAATTGAGATTCCTAATGCATGGCCCAACGATTCCTTAAAATTAGGCAGCAACATTTTACTTTCCTTAATTGAACTTTGTTTCACATATATGGAGAATCAACAAGAGAGATTTGTGGGATTTTTTATGGTAAGTTAGGAAGATATGGATTTCTCAAATTTTTACGTTGATCTCAAATCGTTTAGCTAGGGAGTCTTATGTAAAAAATACTCTTGTGCTAATTTTCGTGCCAATAAACTATAGGCACTATAGAATGGAACGGAGGGAGTATCTCATAAAAGAAATATTTAGCGATTACTAGAACAATCCATATAGACTACAAGCATCGCTGCGAAAGATGTAATCTTATAGCAGTCAACTCTTTAAACTTTATCGTAAACAAGCTTTCGACAAGTCGAGCTTGTTCAAGTATATTATATCCAACTCTACTAGATTTATAGATCTATTTACTTTCAAAAAGTATTTATTCCTTCAAAAGGTTTGCCAAACTCCAAGCTTGATTATAGATACTATCTTGGATTCCATGGGTCTTAGCCACTTTAACGGAGTTAGGCCCCATCATAACTTCTTTGTATGTAGTTGCTTTATCATTGTTCAAAATCAATCCTTTGTCCACTGATACGCGTACAGCACGCGTCCGTTGGGAACCCCAAGAGGAAGGTGTGATGCGTACAGTGGCAAGTTTTCCCTCAGTAAGAAACCAAGGTTTATCGAACCAGTAGGAGCCAAGAAGCACATTGAAGGTTGATGGCGGCGGAGTGTAGTGTGGCGCAACACCAGGGATTCCGGCGCCAACGTAGAACCTGCACAACACAACCAAATTACTTTGCCCCAACGTGACAGTGAGGTTATCAATCTCACCGGCTTGCTGTAACAAAGGATTAGATGTATAGTGTGGATGATGATTGTTTGCAGAAAACAGTAGAACAAGTATTGCAGTAGATTGTATTCGATTAAAAGAATGGACCGGGGTCCACAGTTCACTAGTGGTGTCTCTCCCATAAGATAAATAGCATGTTGGGTGAACAAATTACAGTTGGGCAATTGACAAATAAAGAGGGCATGACCATGCACATACATGATATGATGAATATTGTGAGATTTAATTGGGCATTACGACAAAGTACATAGACCGCTATCCAGCATGCATCTATGCCTAAAAAGTCCACCTTCAGGTTATCATCCGAACCCCTTCTAGTATTAAGTTGCAAACAACAGACAATTGCATTAAGTATGGTGCGTAATGTAATCAACAACTACATCCTTAGACATAGCATCGATGTTTTATCCCTAGTGGCAACAGCACATCCACAACCTTAGAACTTTCTGTCACTGTCCCAGATTTAATGGAGGCATGAACCCACTATCGAGCATAAATACTCCCTCTTGGAGTTACAAGCAAAAACTGGCCAGAGCCCCTACTAGTAACGGAGAGCATGCAAGATCATAAACAACACATTGATAATCGATTGATAATCAACATAGCATAGTATTCTCTATTCATCGGATCTCAACAAACATAACATATAGCATTACAGATAGATGATCTTGATCATGTTAGGCAGCCCACAAGATCAAACAATGAAGAACAATTAGGAGAAGACGGCCATCTAGCTACTGCTATGGACCCATAGTCCAGGGGTGAACTACTCACTCATCACTCCGGAGGCGACCATGGCGGTGAAGAGTCCTCCGGGAGATGATTCCCCTCTCCGGCAGGGTGCCGGAGGCGATCTCCTGAATCCCCCGAGATGGGATTGGCGGCGGCGGCGTCTCTGGAAGGTTTTCCGTATCGTGGCTCTCGGTACTGGAGTTATTATCGACGAAGGCTTCTTATAGTCGGAGAGGTAGGTTTAGGGGCGACGCGAGGGGCCCACACACTAGGCCGGCGTGGCCAGGGCTTGGGCCGCGCCGCCCTAGCGTCTGGCCGCCTCGTCGCCCCACTTCGTATCTCCCCCGGTGTTCTGGAAGCTTCGTAGAAAAATAAGATCCTGGGCGTTGATTTCGTCCAATTCCGAGAATATTTCCTTACTAGGATTTCTGAAACCAAAAACAGCAGAAAACAGCAACTGGCTCTTCGGCATCTTGTTAATAGGTTAGTGCCGGAAAATGCATAAATATGACATAAAGTATGCATAAAACATGTAGGTATCATCAATAAAGTGGCATGGAACATAAGAAATTATCGATACGTTGGAGACGTATCAACATCCCCAAGCTTAGTTCCTGCTCGTCCCGAGTAGGTAAACGATAACAAAAATAATTTCTGGAGTGACATGCCATCATAATCTTGATCAATACTATTGTAAGCACATGTAATGAATGCAGCCGTCAAAGCAATGGTAAATGCAATGAGTAAACAAATGAATCATATAGCAAAGAATTTTCATGAATAGTACTTTCAAGACAAGCATCAATAAGTCTTGCATAAGAGTTGACTCATAAAGCAATAATTCAAAGTAAAGGCATTGAAGCAACACAAAGGAAGATTAAGTTTCAGCGGTTGCTTTCAACTTGTAACATGTATATCTCATGGATATTGTCAACATAAAGTAATATAACAAGTGCAATATGCAAGTATGTAGGAATCAATGCACAGTTCACACAAGTGTTTGCTTCTTGAGGTGGAGAGAAATAGGTGAACTGACTCAACATAAAAGTAAAAGAAAGGCCCTTCGCAGAGGGAAGCATCGATTGCTATGTTTGTGCTAGAGCTTTGATTTTGCAATCATAAAGAGAGTATAAAAGTAAAGTTTTGAGAGGTGTTTGTTGTTGTCAATGAATGGTAGTGGGTACTCTAACCCCCTTGCCAAGCAAACCTTCAAAGAGCGGCTCCCATTATTTATTTTTGGGTGGCACTCCTTCCAACCTTTACTTTCACAAACCATGGCTAACCGAATCCTCGGGTGCCTGCCAACAATCTCATACCATGAAGGAGTGCCTTTTTATTTTAGTTTTATTATGATGACACTCCTCCCCACCTTTGCTTTCTCAAGCCATGGCTAACCGAATCCTCGGGTGCCGTCCAACAATCACATACCATGGAGGAGTGTCTATTTTTGTAATATTATGAAGGTTAATTAATTTGGGAATGGGAATCCCATTGCCAGCTCTTTTTGCAAAATTATTGGATAAGCGGATGAAGCCACTAGTCCATCGGTGAAAGTTGCTGATACGTCTCCGACGTATCGATAATTTCTTATGTTCCATGCCACATTATTGATGTTATCTACATGTTTTATGCACACTTTATGTCATATTCGTGCATTTTCTGGAACTAACCTATTAACAAGATGCCGAAGTGCCAGTTGCTGTTTTCTGCTGTTTTTGGTTTCAGAAATCCTAGTAAGGAAATATTCTCGGAATTGGACGAAATCAAAGCCTAGGGGCCTATTTTTCCACGAAGCTTCCAGAAGTCCGAAGACGAAACGAAGAGGGGCCACGGGGTGGCCGAACCCTAGGGCGGCGCGGCCCCACCCCTGGCCGCGCCGGCCTGTGGTTTGGGCCCCCCGTGCCGCCTCTTGACTTGCCCTTCCGCCTACTTAAAGCCTCCGTGACGAAACCCCCAGTACCGAGAGCCACGATACGGAAAACCTTCCAGAGACGCCGCCAACGCCGATCCCATCTCGGGGGATCCAGGAGATCGCCTCCGGCACCCTGCCGGAGAGGGGAATCATCTCTCGGAGGACTCTACGCCGCCATGGTCGCCTCCGGTGTGATGTGTGAGTAGTCTACCCCTGGACTATGGGTCCATAGCAGTAGCTAGATGGTTGTCTTCTCCCCATTGTGCTATCATTGTCGGATCTTGTGAGCTGCCTAACATGATCAAGATCATCTATCTGTAATTCTATATGTTGCGTTTGTTGGGATCCGATGAATAGAGAATACTTGTTATGTTGATTATCAAAGTTATATCTACGTGTTGTTTATGATCTTGCATGCTCTCCGTTACTAGTAGATGCTCTGGCCAAGTAGATGCTTGTAACTCCAAGAGGGAGTACTTATGCTCGATAGTGGGTTCATGCCTGCATTGACACAGGACAGTGTGACAGAAAGTTCTAAGGTTGTGTTGTGCTGTTGCCACTAGGGATAAAACATTGATGCTATGTCTAAAGATGTAGTTGTTGATTACATTACGCACCATACTTAATGCAATTGTCTGTTGCTTTGCAACTTAATACCGGGAGGGTTCGGATGATAACCTGAAGGTGGACTTTTTAGGCATAGATGCAGTTGGATGGCGGTCTATGTACTTTGTCGTAATGCCCAATTAAATCTCACTATACTCATCATGATATGTATGTGCATGGTCATGCCCTCTTTATTTGTCAATTGCCCAACTGTAATTTGTTCACCCAACATGCTGTTTATCTTATGGGAGAGACACCTCTAGTGAACTGTGGACCCCGGTCCAATTCTCTTTCTTGAAATACAATCTACTGCAATACTGTTCTACTGTTTTCTGCAAACAATCATCTTCCACACAATACGGTTAATCCTTTGTTACAGCAAACCGGTGAGATTGACAACCTCACTGTTTCGTTGGGGCAAAGTACTTTGGTTGTGTTGTGCAGGTTCCACGTTGGCGCCGGAATCCCTGGTGTTGCGCCGCACTACATCTCGCCGCCATCAACCTTCAACGTGCTTCTTGACTCCTACTGGTTCGATAAACCTTGGTTTCTTACTGAGGGAAACTTGCTGCTGCACGCATCACACCTTCCACTTGGGGTTCCCAACGAGCGTGTGCTTTACGCGTCATCAAGCTAAATTTCTGGCGCCGTTGCCGGGGAGATCAAGACACGCTGCAAGGGGAGTCTCCACTTCTCAATCTCTTTACTTTGTTTTTGTCTTGCTTAGTTTTATTTACTACTTTGTTTGCTGCACTAAATCAAAATACAAAAAAATTAGTTGCTAGTTTTACTTTATTTGCTATCTTGTTTGCTATATCAAAAACACAAAAAAAAATAGTTTACTTGCATTTACTTTATCTAGTTTGCTTTATTTATTGTCTTGCACTCTATATTAAAAATACAAAAAAATTAGTTACTTTTGTTACCATGTCTAGCTCTGAACCTGTTACTTCTTCGCCTGAAGAATTAATCTTCACTTTTAAACAAGGGGATGAGGAGAGTTTTAAGGATGCTTGGTCTAGAATTTTTACTTCTTATCGTAAAACTGAACCTCAAATGACTCTAAGTTTTCTCCTTAGTAATTTTTATTTTGGTCTTATGGTTCGCTATAGATATGCTTTGGATACTTTAGTGGGAGGAGATTTCCTTCATTGCAATGGGGATCAAGCTTTTAATGCCATAAAGAAGTTGGTTGCATCACATGATTCAGCTAATAACTTTGATTCAGCCCTCACTAGCATATATAGTAGATTAAATAATCTCGAGATAAGTACATCTCGCTTGAATGATAACTATTGCCACGTTCGTAATCGTTTTGAACAAGTTTTAGTGAACTCTAAACTCTCATTGTGGGATCCTGCTGTTAAAATTGTTATCGGTGATCGAACTCTCCATGCCTACTGTGATATTATGTATGAATTTTGCCTTATGCCTGAAAGTATTTATAAATCTTTGAAACTTTGGGGAGTTGATGAAGGAGGAGAAGAAATAACTCTCATTGATAACTCTACTATAATTCCTAAAGGAATAGCCGCAGGTGTGCATACAACCATTCTTGGAAGGACAATATCCATTGATTATCTTGTTATTGAAACAGGAAAACTCACACTCGGAAGATCCCTGCTGAAACTATTGGGAGCAGTCATTGATGTTGGAGAAGGCACTCTGAAATTCACCTCTATACCGGGGGGAAATCATATATTTCCTAAACCCAAGGGAAAGAAAAACAATAAGAAAGGTAAGGGTAAAGCCCAAGGTAAAGTTGACACACCATCTCTCGATAATACTTGATACACACTTTCTGTGCCTAGCTGAAAGGCGTTAAAGAAAAGCGCTTATGGGAGACAACCCATGTTTTTACCTACAGTACTTTGTTTTTATTTTGTGTCTTGGAAGTTGTTTACTACTGTAGCAACCTCTCCTTATCTTAGTTTTGTGTTTTTTTGTGCCAAGTTAAGCCGTTGATAGAAAAGTAAGTACTAGATTTGGATTACTGCGCAGTTTCAGATTTCTTTGCTGTCACGAATCTGGGTCCACCTCCCTGTAGGTAGCTCAGAAAATTAAGCCAATTTACGTGCATGATCCTCAGATATGTACGCAACTTTCATTCAATTTGAGCACTTTCATTTGAGCAAGTCTGGTGCCATTTTAAAATTCGTCAATACAAACTGTTCTGTTTTGACAGATTCTGCCTTTTATTTCGCATTGCCTCTTTTGCTATGTTGGATGAATTTCTTTGATCCACTAATGTCCAGTAGCATTATGCAATGTCCAGAAGTGTTAAGAATGATTGTGTCACCTCTGAATATGTTAATTTTTATTGTGCACTAACCCTCTAATGAGTTGTTTCGAGTTTGGTGTGGAGGAAGTTTTCAAGGATCAAGAGAGGAGTATGATGCAACATGATCAAGGAGAGTGAAAGCTCTAAGCTTGGGGATGCCCCGGTGGTTCACCCCTGCATATATTAAGAAGACTCAAGCGTCTAAGCTTGGGGATGCCCAAGGCATCCCCTTCTTTATCGACAACATTATCAGGTTCCTCCCCTGAAACTATATTTTTATTCCATCACATCTTATGTGCTTTTTCTTGGAGCGTCGGTTTGTTTTTGTTTTTGTTTTGTTTGAATAAAATGGATCCTAGCATTCACTTTATGGGAGAGAGACACGCTCCGCTGTAGCATATGGACAAGTATGTCCTTGGTTTCTACTCATAGTATTCATGGCGAAGTTTCTCCTTCGTTAAATTGTTATATGGTTGGAATTGGAAAATGATACATGTAGTAATTGCTATAAATGTCTTGGGTAATGTGATACTTGGCAATTGTTGTGCTCATGATTAAGCGCTTGCATCATATGCTTTGCACCCATTAATGAAGAAATACATAGAGCATGCTAAAAATTGGTTTGCATATTTGGTTTCTCTAAGGTCTAGATAATTTCTAGTATTGAGTTTGAACAACAAGGAAGATGGTGTAGAGTCTTATAATGTTTTCAATATGTCTTTTATGTGAGTTTTGCTGCACCGGTTCATCCTTGTGTTTGTTTCAAATAAGCCTTGCTAGCCTAAACCTTGTATCGAGAGGGAATACTTCTCATGCATCCAAATTCTTGAGCCAACCACTATGCCATTTGTGTCCACCATACCTACCTACTACATGGTATTTTCCGCCATTCCAAAGTAAATTGCTTGAGTGCTACCTTTAAAATTCCATCATTCACCTTTGCAATATATAGCTCATGGGACAAATAGCTTAAAAACTATTGTGGTATTGAATATGTAATTATGCACTTTATCTCTTATTAAGTTGCTTGTTGTGCGATAACCATGTTCACTGGGGACACCATCAACTATTCATTGTTGAATTTCATGTGAGTTGCTATGCATGTCCGTCTTGTCTGAAGTAAGAGAGATCTACCACCTTATGGTTAAGCATGCATAATGTTAGAGAAGAACATTGGGCCGCTAACTAAAGCCATGATCCATGGTGGAAGTTTCAGTTTTGGACATATATCCTCAATCTCAAATGAGAAAATTATTAATTGTTGTTACATGCTTATGCATAAAAGAGGAGTCCATTATCTGTTGTCTATGTTGTCCCGGTATGGATGTCTAAGTTGAAGAATAATCAATAGCGAGAAATCCAATGCGAGCTTTCTCCTTAGACCTTTGTACAGGCGGCATAGAGGTACCCCTTTGTGACACTTGGTAAAAACATGTGCATTGTGATGATCCGGTAGTCCAAGCTAATTAGGACAAGGTGCGGGCACTATTAGTACACTATGCATGAGGCTTGCAACTTATAAGATATAATTTACATGATACATATGCTTTATTACTACCGTTGACAAAATTGTTTCATGTTTTCAAAATCAAAGCTCTAGCACAAATATAGCAATCGATGCTTTTCCTCTATAGAGGACCATTCTTTTACTTTCAATGTTGAGTCAGTTCACCTATTTCTCTCCACCTCAAGAAGCAAACACTTGTGTGAACTGTGCATTGATTCCTACATACTTGCTTATTGCACTTATTATATTACTCTATGTTGACAATATCCATGAGATATACATGTTACAAGTTGAAAGCAACCGCTGAAACTTAATCTTCTTTTGTGTTGCTTCAATGCTTTTACTTTGAATTATTGCTTTATGAGTTAACTCTTATGCAAGACTTATTGATGCTTGTCTTGAAGTGCTATTCATGAAAAGTCTTTGCTTTATGATTCACTTGTTTACTCATGTCATATACATTGTTTTGATCGCTGCATTCACTACATATGCTTTACAAATAGTATGATCAAGATTATGATGGCATGTCACTCCAGTAAATTATACGTGTTATCGTTTTACCTGCTCGGGACGAGCAGAACTAAGCTTGGGGATGCTGATATGTCTCCGACGTATCGATAATTTCTTATGTTCCATGCCACATTATTGATGTTATCTACATGTTTTATGCACACTTTATGTCATATTCGTGCATTTTCTGGAACTAACCTATTAACAAGATGCCGAAGTGCCGATTCTTTGTTTCTGCTGTTTTTGGTTTCAGAAATCGTAGTAAGGAAATATTCTCGGAATTGGACGAAATCAAAGCCCAGGGGCCTATTTTTCCACGAAGCTTCCAGAAGTCCGAAGACGAAACGAAGAGGGGCCACGGGGTGGCCGAACCCTAGGGCGGCGCGGCCCCACCCCTGGCCGCGCCGGCCTGTGGTTTGGGCCCCCCGTGCCGCCTCTTGACTTGCCCTTCCGCCTACTTAAAGCCTCCGTGACGAAACCCCCAGTACCGAGAGCCACGATACGGAAAACCTTCCAGAGACGCCGCCAACGCCGATCCCATCTCGGGGGATCCAGGAGATCGCCTCCGGCACCCTGCCGGAGAGGGGAATCATCTCCCGGAGGACTCTACGCCGCCATGGTCGCCTCCGGTGTGATGTGTGAGTAGTCTACCCCTGGACTATGGGTCCATAGCAGTAGCTAGATGGTTGTCTTCTCCCCATTGTGCTATCATTGTCGGATCTTGTGAGCTGCCTAACATGATCAAGATCATCTATCTGTAATTCTATATGTTGCGTTTGTTGGGATCCGATGAATAGAGAATACTTGTTATGTTGATTATCAAAGTTATATCTACGTGTTGTTTATGATCTTGCATGCTCTCCGTTACTAGTAGATGCTCTGGCCAAGTAGATGCTTGTAACTCCAAGAGGGAGTACTTATGCTCGATAGTGGGTTCATGCCTGCATTGACACAGGGACGATGTGAGAAAGTTCTAAGGTTGTGTTGTGCTGTTGCCACTAGGGATAAAACATTGATGCTATGTCTAAGGATGTAGTTGTTGATTACATTACGCACCATACTTAATGCAATTGTCTGTTGCTTTGCAACTTAATACTGGAGGGGGTTCGGATGATAACCTGAAGGTGGACTTTTTAGGCATAGATGCAGTTGGATGGCGGTCTATGTACTTTATCGTAATGCCCAATTAAATCTCACTATACTCATCATGATATGTATGTGCATGGTCATGCCCTCTTTATTTGTCAATTGCCCAACTGTAATTTGTTCACCCAACATGCTGTTTATCTTATGGGAGAGACACCTCTAGTGAACTGTGGACCCCGGTCCAATTCTCTTTAATGAAATACAATCTACTGCAATACTTGTTCTACTGTTTTCTGCAAACAATCATCTTCCACATAATACGGTTAATCTTTTGTTACAGCAAGCCGGTGAGATTGACAACCTTACTGTTTCGTTGGGGCAAAGTACTTTGGTTGTGTTGTGCAGGTTCCACGTTGGCGCCGGAATCCCTGGTGTTGCGCCGCACTACATCTCGCCGCCATCAACCTTCAACGTGCTTCTTGACTCCTACTGGTTCGATAAACCTTGGTTTCTTACTGAGGAAAACTTGCTGCTGCATGCATCACACCTTCCACTTGGGGTTCCCAACGAGCGTGTGCTTTACGCGTCATCAGTTGCCCAACAAGATTGAAAGATAAACACCACATACTTCCTCATGAGCTATAAAACATTGACACAAATCAGAGGTGATAAATTTTGAATTGTTTAAAGGTAGCACTCAAGCAATTTACTTTGGAATGGCGGAGAAATACCATGTAGTAGGTAGGTATGGTGGACACAAGTGGCATAGTGGTTGGCTCAAGGATTTTGGATGCATGAGAAGTATTCCCTCTCGATACAAGGTTTAGGCTAGCAAGGTTATTTGAAACAAACACAAGTATGAAGCGGTACAGCAAAACTCACATAAAAGACATATTGTAAACATTATAAGACTCCATACCGTCTTCCTTGTTGTTCGACCCTTACTAGAAATTATCTAGACCTTAGAGAGACCAATTATGCAAACCAAATTTTAGCAAGCTCTATGTATTTCTTCATTAATAGGTGCAAAGTATATGATGCAAGAGCTTAAACATGAGCACAACAATTTCCAAGTATCAAATTATTCAAGACATTCTACCAATTACTACATGTAGCATTTCCCGTTTCCAACCATATAACAATTTAACGAAGAAGATTCAACCTTCGCCATGAATATTATGAGTAAAGCCTAAGGACATATTTGTCCATATGCAACAGCGGAGCGTGTCTCTCTCCCACACAATGAATGCTAGGATCCATTTTATTCAAACAAAACAAAAACAAAAACAAACCGACGCTCCAAGCAAAGTGCATAAGATGTGATGGAATAAAAATATAGTTTCACTAGAGGAACCTGATAATGTTGTCGATGAAGAAGGGGATGCCTTGGGCATCCCCAAGCTTAGACGCTTGAGTCTTCTTGAAATATGCAGGGGTGAACCACCGGGGCATCCCCAACCTTAGAGCTTTCACTCTCCTTGATCATATTGTATCATCTCCCTCTCTTGATCCTTGAAAACTTCCTCCACACCAAACTCAAAACAACTCATTAGAGGGTTAGTGCACAATCAAAATTCACATGTTCAGAGGTGACATAATCATTCTTAACACTTCTGGACATTGCACAAAGCTACTGAAAGTTAATGGAATCGAAAAATCCATCAAGCATAGCAAAACAGGCAATGCGAAATAAAAGGCAGAATCTGTCAAAACAGAACAGTTCGTAAAGACGAATTTTATTGTGGCACCAGACTTGCTCAAATGAAAATGCTCAAATTTAATGAAAGTTGCGTACATATCTGAGGATCACTCACGTAAATTGGCATAATTTTCTGAGTTACCTACAGAGAATTAGGCCCAGATTCGTGACAGCAAAGAAATCTGTTTCTGCGCAGTAATCCAAATCTAGTATGAACCTTACTATCAAAGACTTTACTTGGCACAACAATGCAACAAAACTAAGATAAGAAGAGGTTGCTACAGTAGTAACAACTTCCAAGACTCAAATATAAAACAAAAGTGCAGTAGTAAAATCATGGGTTGTCTCCCATAAGCGCTTTTCTTTAACGCCTTTCAGCTAGGCGCAGAAAGTGTGTATCAAGTATTATCAAGAGACGAAGCATCAACATCATAATTTTCACAATTTGTCCCATTAGGCATCTTAGATGCTCCCTTATCTATAGTGGTGTTAAGAGCTTTGTCAATTTTAGGCCTATAATAGTTTTTTGGTTTAGGCACCTTAGAGACATACATGAACTTTTGCTCCTTACCCACATAAGCTTTCTCTCTAAACTTAATAGACGAAAAAGTTGAACCCAAGGTTCCCATAGCTTCTTCAAGCTCACTAATCCTTTGGGTTTGATTATCATGAATAGCACAAGCTTCTAAGATGGCAATTCTCTCATTAATTCCTCCTAGAGATCTATCAAGTTTATCAGTGCTATCAAGTAATGCTCCCAAATTAGTCTCAATACTTGGAAGATTTTGCTCTATGGTTTCCAACATTTTCATGACATCTTCAAGAGAGGTTTCAATTTTAACTTCATTAACAGGTGGTATTCCAAATAGACTCTCAATAATGCAACTAGCTTCTAAGGCAGGAGTACCTAGGAAGTTACCTCCCGCGAGACAATCAAGAACATACCTATTCCAGCTAGAGATACCAACATAAAAATTCCTGAGTAGGATAGTGGTGGAGTGTTTCTTAGTGCACCTATTATGGGCATCACTAATTCTATACCAAGCATCTTTTAAACATTCTCCCCCTTGTTGCTTAAACGAACGAACTTCAATTTCAGGATTACTCATTTTAGCAACAGTAAATAAAGCAAACTAGATAAAGTAAATGCAAGTAACTAATTTTTTGTGTTTTTAATATAGCAAACAAGATAGCAAGTAAAGTAAAACTAGCAACTAATTTTTTTGTGTTTTGATTTAGTGCAGCAAACAAAGTAGTAAATAAAATAAAGCTAGACAAAAACAAAGTAAAGAGATTGAAGGTGGAGACTCCCCTTGCAGCGTGTCTTGATCTACCCGGCAACGGCGCCAGAAAAAGAGCTTGATACACGTACAACACGCGTCCGTTGGGAACCCCAAGAGGAAGGTGTGATGCGTACAGTGGCAAGTTTTCCCTCAGTAAGAAACCAAGGTTTATCGAACCAGTAGGAGCCAAGAAGTACGTTGAAGGTTGATGGCGGCGGAGTGTAGTGCGGCGCAACACCAGGGATTCCGGCGCCAACGTGGAACCTGCACAACACAACCAAATTACTTTGCCCCAACGTGACAGTGAGGTTGTCAATCTCACCGGCTTGCTGTAACAAAGGATTAGATGTATAGTGTGGATGATGATTGTTTGCAGAAAACAGTAGAACAAGTATTGCAGTAGATTGTATTCGATTAAAAGAATGGATCGGGGTCCACAGTTCACTAGTGGTGTCTCTCCCATAAGATAAATAGCATGTTGGATGAACAAATTACAGTTGGGCAATTGACAAATAAAGAGGGCATAACCATGCACATACATGATATGATGAATATTGTGAGATTTAATTGGGCATTACGACAAAGTACATAGACCGCTATCCAGCATGCATCTATGCCTAAAAAGTCCACCTTCAGGTTATCATCCGAACCCCTTCCAGTATTAAGTTGCAAACAACAGACAATTGCATTAAGTATGGTGCGTAATGTAATCAACAACTACATCCTTAGACATAGCATCGATGTTTTATCCCTAGTGGCAACAGCACATCCACAACCTTAGAACTTTCTGTCACTGTCCCAGATTTAATGGAGGCATGAACCCACTATCGAGCATAAATACTCCCTTTTGGAGTTACAAGCAAAAACTTGGCCAGAGCCCCTACTAGTAACGGAGAGCATGCAAGATCATAAACAACACATAGATAATAGATTGATAATCAACATAGCATAGTATTCTCTATTCATCGGATCGTAACAAACACAACATATAGCATTACAGATAGATGATCTTGATCATGTTAGGCAGCTCACAAGATCCAACAATGAAGCACAATTAGGAGAAGACGACCATCTAGCTACTGCTATGGACCCATAGTCCAGGGGTGAACTACTCACTCATCACTCCGGAGGCGACCATGGCGGTGAAGAGTCCTCCGGGAGATGATTCCCCTCTCCGGCAGGGTGCCGGAGGCGATCTCCTGAATCCCCCGAGATGGGATTGGCGGCGGCGGCGTCTCTGGAAGGTTTTCCGTATCGTGGCTCTCGGTACTGGAGTTATTATCGACGAAGGCTTCTTATAGTCGGAGAGGTAGGTTTAGGGGCGACGCGAGGGGCCCACACACTAGGCCGGCGCGGCCAGGGCTTGGGCCGCGCCGCCCTAGCGTCTGGCCACCTCGTCGCCCCACTTCGTATCTCCCCCGGTGTTCTGGAAGCTTCGTGGAAAAATAAGATCCTGGGCGTTGATTTCGTCCAATTCCGAGAATATTTCCTTACTAGGATTTCTAAAATCAAAAACAGCAGAAAACAGCAACTGGCTCTTCGGCATCTTGTTATTAGGTTAGTGCCGGAAAATGCATAAATATGACATAAAGTATGCATAAAACATGTAGGTATCATCAATAAAGTGGCATGGAACATAAGAAATTATCGATACGTTGGAGACGTATCATCCACAAATCATTTATTAGATCACAAAGTAAACCATACCTACAAGGTTCAATAGGTACTTCGATCTTCATGACTATAACACTTTGTAGACATGGGAGCCATGATCATCGTGGCTGCTTCCGGAACCATTTCCGATGCTACGCTACTCTGATCATCATGCTCAGGTTCATCAACCTTATCAAGTTCCATTGTTCTTCCACTCAAATACTTCGCTAGAAACAATTTCTTGAAATAAGCAAGAAACATCGACAAACATTTTTGTCTTTGACTTCATAGTGAAAGAATTCCCAATTTGTTCTCTGGGACAACCAACGAACACATTCATCCAATTTTGGTTTTAAACTCATTTACTTATGTATGCATACCAAAATTTAAGAAATGACTATTAGGGTTTATACCCATGCCATAACTCATATGGTGTCATTTCAACGGATTATGATGACGCTCTATTTAGTGAAAAAGCGGTAGTCTCTAAAGCACAATCCACAAAATATAATGGCATTATTTTATTTTATCCCATCATTAATCCAAAAAAGTTTGGATACGTCTCTCGAATACTCCATCGTAAATATGGTGTTCCAAGAAACGTGAGTTGTGTAACAATTTCGTAACTCTCTTAGATGTTCGCTAAAACTCGTAATTCAAATATTTCCACCATGATCCAATCATAGATATTTGACTTTTCTATTACGATGATTTCCACTTCATGCTAGAATTTATTTGAATCTATTCAAATGTTTCAAACTTCTTCCTCATCGAATAAATATATTCATATATATAAATTCAATTCATTGTTGGAAGTTTTCATGAAGTAGAAGAATCTTCCGCACACAACTATGCCCAATGAACCACATACATCATCATGTATGTTTCCACTAAGTTAGTTGCCCGATGAACGGTATTTCAGTCATTTTCTTTAGAAAAGATTTGCAAGTGCCAAATGATTCGAAAATCAAATGACTCCGAAAATCCATTTGCATGGAGTTTCTTCATGCGTTCCTTTCTAACATAACCTAAATGGTGGTTCCACTTATAAGTGGAATTCAAATCATTTGCCTTATAGCATTTTAGCGTCAGTGTTATGCATGTGTGTTTCACCATTAAGATTTATAATAACTTATCCATCGTACATGGAGTAAGGTCATAATTTGAACAACTCATTGTTTTCATTTGACCAGAGCAAAATAACAATTATTAAGTTTTTATTATAAATCTGAAGGGCTAGGTAGAATGCCAACGACGAACATAATAACACTTTATTTTGTTTCCAGGCGTGCATTATTACCACATTACTTATCAGTCACTTAGGCCATTGTATTCTTGTATTGTGTTGTGTTGTATGACATCTCATACCAACCAATATGGTACAACTACCCAATAACTTTATTGTGTGACCAATCAAAAAATACATTCATAACATGTATATCATCTATATACACCTGAGCTAGACTTTCTAGTATTTTCTTTATTTATGCCAAAATCCTTTTTGTAGTTTCTCTTTCGACTTTTCTCATATTTCAGAAAACACTTCAACATCAATAACTTCTAGGCTTGTTGGTCAAATACCAATAACCTTGAGGTTATCACTTTGAAGTTAATCATCACATGACAAGTATTCCAGATTTCACTATTAGTAACTTTTTAATGTGATGAACAATTTAACTCATAATTTTATCCATCAAATCAAGACAACTTCATGATGAAGCTACTATGGCTTACATGGATATGCGAATAACGTTAGTGCCCAACTAGTTGGAGGATCGGGACGCCTAGCATCTTCAACCTTCGTACATTCCCATAAAACTTATGAGTTTATGTAGTCTCACTAAATTATATTCTATTATCATGTAATAAGGTCTTAGATATCACATATTGTCATACCTTGCCTATTTCTGAAAACAAACTTTTCAGCTCCTTACTTTTCAAACGGATTTGAACATTAAGTTTCACGGAGGCAAGATAATTTTAGATACTAATTGAAACCATTGCTTTTCTAATCAACAATTTGAGGATTACCAAAAGTTTGCTATAGGAATTAATCATTTCTTGATTCTTTAACAATACGGTACCAGTCTGTAAAGTTATTTGTCAGATTTAACAGTATTTCTATCTCAATTACAAGCCTAGCGTAAAATAGAAAACGGACATGGTCAGCCCTCAAGCCAGTGAGATGGCTTGGCAAAGATCTATCTATACAAGAATGGTACAGGGACATGGTCAGCACCAAAGTCCCAAAGAAAAATTATTTTCCCGGCGTCCAACCTTATCTGCTGGAAAATATGGAAGGAGCATAATAGATGCATTTTCGAGAAGAAAGAGCTGCCCATGACGGCTTTGGTAGTTCGTTTGAAGGATGAGGCAGCTGCATGGAAGTTGGCTGGGGCGCCCAACGCTCTAGTTGATCAGTACGGTGGGGCCCCCTTCGAGCTGGGTTGATTTCCTTGTAAACGGGTTGTTTTTCGGGTTGGTCATGTTTTGTGACCTTTCTTTTCCTTTGTAAAACATTCCCTCTAATGTAATGAAACAGCAGCTCTCCTGCTATCATTCAAAAAAAAAAGTTTGGTTCTCACAATAGATAGTTGTCGTTGAAGCAGAGATCTCTACTGGTTGCATACAACCGATCGCCGAGCTAGAGGCTGGAAATGGCGAGTGTTAGAAAATTGTGATTGCTAGACGTAAGGTTCAGAGCTCAAACTACTGTTCGGAAAAATATGTAGGTATTGATTCGTTTAGCCAGGATGAGTGGCTGACGATCTAGTGAGTGATCATAGGTACTTCTTGGTTGATGACGCCCCAACTTTTGTTGAGAAAATATTGGTAAATTGCAAGGCAAGAAACCCCTGCCGTGCATATCCTCGTTCTGGTTGTGTGTCTTATGCCGGTGCAAGGCACGTAGAGTTATGTGTCTAGAGTGAGATTCATCTTAGAGAGTGTGATTATTGCTCATGAAATTATTCATGAGTTTCACAAGAAAAATGATAAAGGGCTTGTCCTTGAAATATATTATGAAAAAGCCAACGTTAAGATTAATAGATTTTCTATTTAAAATGCTAGAGTTGAGAGGTTTTACTCTAATCTTCATCAGGCTAGTTAGGAAGATTACCCAAGGAGGATCTGTAGGTGTTAAGCTCAACGATATGGAAGGATATTTCTTCCTTACTAACAAGGGCCTTGACCCCATTTCCCCACTCCTGTTTAACTGCGTGGTAGATGTTTTTTCCCGTATGTTGATTAAGGGCATACAATGTGGTTTAATTAAAGGCCGGTGTCCTAATTTTATCCTTGCAGTGGTCAGCCTCCAATATGCTAATGACACCCTACTGTTTCTGCAAAATGATGCTAGAGTTGCTCTAAATCTTAGATGTGTACTAACTTGCTTTTAACAAATTTCTAGAATGGGAATTAATTACCATAAAATTGGAATCCTGTAGCATTGGACTCAGAGGAGGTTCAGTCTTTTGTAGATATTCTTCAATGTGTGGTTGGGAAATTCTCTGTTAAATATTTATGCATACCCCTTCATTCTGATAGGCTCAAGCGAGAAGATTTGCAACCTCCTATAGAAAACCTGCTTAAGATGATCACTGGCTGGAGAGGGAAGCTTCTTTCTTCAGCTCCTAAGAGAACCCTCATGCAAGCTTGCATGTCTAGCATTCCTAGCATTCCTATAGATATACTATCTTTCTTTAACTTTCCTAAATGGGCCTTTCATTTAATAGATTCCCAATCAGCAAATTGTATGTGGAGTGATGAGGAGGGAATCATAAGAATCACATGTCTAATTGGCCATCTAGTATGAAAAAAGACTTTAGAGGCTTAGGTATCCCCAACCTGCAGGATCTAAACATCTGCATCATATGCTATTGGATTAAGAGGTATATAGAGAGTGAAAGTGTCCTATGGAAGAGAGTGTTTGTTTCTAAATATAATACAAAAACATTTTGTCTTGTCATGATATACAACCATCCACATTTTGAAAATGTGTGATGTGGGCTTCCAAAGCTGTCAAAATGGAATATAAATGGTAAGCGGGTAATGGTAAATCCATAAAATTTTGGGAGGATATCCGGTTTGGTAATTCTCATCTAGCAACCCAATTTTGGGAAATTTACTTTATATCTAATCAACAAGCCCAGACTATTGTAGAGCTCTCGGGTGGAAATGAAATTGGAGGTAATTTTAGGATAACCGTTACTAATGAAATGATGAGTCAATGGCAAGAGATTATTGAGATTGCCAAACTTTCACTAATGAAGAGGATTAGCTTGTCTAGCCGTTTGAATCAAAAGGGGTTTACTCCTTTAGCTCTCTATATGGTATTATTAATTTTAGAGGTATTAGAAATAAAAATTTGCCCTTTGTTTGGAGCTTAAAAATCCCTCCTAGAGTTTAGATCTTCTTATGGTTGTTCTCTCAAAACAGGGTTTATGACTAGAGACAAAATTATGGAATGTGAAATGTGTAAGGAATTTGAATCTGCTAAGCATCTTATGTTTGAATGCATAGTATCTAGAGCTCTTCGGGATGAGGTATCTCAGATTTTTGGAATTCATGTTCTAGATTTTGAATCTGTTGCTTCTAGATGGCTTTGGAACAAGAGATTCATGCATTTTAATGTTGTTTTGTTTGCTATCCTATGGGGACTGTGGATAATCTTGTCTTTAACAAGGTTAGCTGGATAAATATCAATCAGATGTGGCGTCTAGTGTTCTCTTTCCTTCGAGACTGGAAGAGTCCTTTTCAAAGAGCTGGAAGGAGGCAAAGTCGATCAATTCATGGACCGGATGTTTGTCAATCTAAGAAAATCTTTGTGTCTTCCAGTGGGATTAGCTGCCCCAGGTTTGATTGGATCTCATCCTGAAATTCAGCTGGAGTCTCAAGCTATGAAGGAAGATCAACGCTGGAGTACGTCCTGGCGCATCCTGATGAAGCTGCTGATATACATATGGTGATGTGAAGCGGCTTCATCGACCCCCTTTGCTGCTGGAGAGGTTTAGGTTTCTGTAGTTTGATCAGTTGTAATATTTGTTGTGACTTTTAGTTCCTTTGCAACAGTTCACTTAGCTTCTCGCTTTCTAGTTTCGTGCGAATTCAAAGATGGAGCTAGGTTGGCAGCTGTGTCTGTCGTTATGTTCTTTTTAATTCCTTTCTCCGGTGAATTGTTTTAGCTTAAGTTTGTAAAAGACTAGCTGGGATTTTTTCTATGAATGGAGCTGGGGAGATCCCTTTTCATTTAAAAAATAAACTCTAGTGTGCTTGAGGCCATAGCTCGACGACTTCTCGTTTGTCGAATACTACAAGTTTTACTATAACAAGTTTTGCCTAACTTCGGTGATGATCAAGCGATGATGATAGAGCAACTTCGGCTCGCACTAGTGTATGTAGTTATCGCTAGGTAGTCCAATAATCTAACTGATAGATTGATGAATTTTTTGAAAAAAAAACACAGGTCACCAATATATTCATAGTTTTGGTTCATTTGTAGCGCTTGGCATGCTACTACGTCACCATTTACATACTAATTATTAACTGTTTGTGAGAACTAACATGTGGTTAGATGATTAGAAGGGTAGTGACACCTCTAGCGCACCAAAGTTTAAATCCCAAATCTAACATTTTGATGTCTCATAAAACATGGAGTATTTTTCAGTGGTAGGGTGAGTGCATATATATGTGTGTATGAGCGTCAACGATTGTACTGTGTTTCCCAAAAAAAAAAAACTGTTTGTGTTGAATTATGCTAATCTTCCAAGTCATCTCCGAGGATACGCTGCCGTTGGCGACTGTCATGTGACGGGGATGATGTACTGTTGTGTGCCGCATGAATCAGGCGCCGCACACCCCTAGGCAGATGTTTGGGCCGGCCTAGTCGTTCGTCTCACCTTTTTTATTTTTTTTTGTTTTCTCTTTTGCTTTTCTGTTTTTTTGTTTTTACGTTTATCAAAAGCTAAGATATTTTCAAGTACGATTTTTTAATAATCAGAAAATTCAATTTTTCTATTTGTTTAATTCTGAAATTTTCGAAAAACGATTTTTGTAATCAAAATATTTTAAAATTTTGAACATTTTTTAGATTGTATATTTTTTCCAAATTTGTTTTTTTGAAATTTTAATATTTTTTGAAATGAACATATTTTAAATTTGAACATTTTTTTGAATACGTACATTTTTTGAATACAAGCAATTTTATATTTGATAATTTTTCAAATTTGAACACTTTTTACAGTTGAACGTTTTTCAAATTTGAACAAAAATAAAATAAACAAAAAAGGAAACAAAAAAATTGAAAAGCAAACAAAAGAGAAAGAACAGAAAAACTGAAAGTGAAAAAGAAAAAGGAAAAAAAAATGAAAATGGGCCTGCCCAATAACTGACCACGGTTTGCGGTGCCTGGTAGGCACCAACCGGCGAAAATTTGAACGATATTCAAATAGTCCAAGAAGGAGAACATTGTATGCAAAGAAGCAAATTGGCCGGTAACCGGAATTCCGAGCCCCACCAAAGTTTATCGTGCAAATAATCTTGGTCTATTTGAATATCGTTCAAATTTTGGGTGGGTTAGTTAGTCCGACCTAAATTGTTTTGTTCCCCTCTCCTATAGCTCCATGTCCCAACTCATTTGTCTTGTCTGAAGCATTTATTCCTTCTCCTCCTGCAGACATTATATTCAAAATTCTTGACATTTTCTAGTTCAAAATTTTTTTTTTTTCTTGAGAATTTCGTCCAGTATTTGACCTGTCATCTCCAATAACCAAGGTTACCGGACACCTCAGCCCCTTTCAAGATTTTTTTTTTCTTAGGACCTCTGCAGCGACGCGACCCATATGGTTCTGGTCCGTCTGAAAAGGTCCATGTGGAATGGTGGACATGCAGTGCATGCTCCAGCGGCGCAACCCAAACGGACCGACTCGCGCAGATCGACTCATTCATCCACCAAATTTGAGATGCGGATGAGTCGGGCCGGACAACACACACGTCCTCCCGTTGGCCACCCCAGGCCCTCCCGCCAGTGGCACGCAAGACACACACAAGCAACTCCCTGCCCCAAATCCTCGCCTGCTATCTCCGCAACCACCCTAGGAAGCGCCACCGTCTGCGCTCTAGGTCATCGTTGCAGTTGGTAGTTCCTAGTGGATCCTGCTGCTTAGGAACCACGTTCTTTTGCCGCTGTTTAACACCATCGCTCCAAGAGCTTGCCGACTGTTGCCATCCCCGGCCATTGTGTCGTGACTATTTCCCTCATTTCTACTAACGTCGCAGATCGCGTGTGTTGCCGGAGTTGACTACCTACTGGGCTCCATCCCGCCACCGGCCTCGACACCTACTCTTCTATGTCCACACGCTCTGGCGCGTTGCTATCACGTGCGCCCACAACCTGCTCGTCGAGTCGCCGGACCAGGTTTCAGGTATGTTCGCCATCCAAATTTCCCTCTTGCATTACACAGGCGTAGGCATGGACATTGACAATACATTCATGAATTGACCAGCTTCATATGCTTGTGCAGATGGGTAGTAGGACAATCGATTTTTTCTACAAAAAAGCCATCGAATTATCATCGATGGGGAGTCTGACCGTGAGACCGAACTTTTGTTTGATGTTCCAAGAATGGCCCACAATCACTACTTGCTGCCAAAGCGTAGGGGTGGCTCGTCGGTGAAGCGCAAGGTTAATACCGAATGCCTTTTGAGGGACTACTTCCATCTAGCCGATCCAGCGTATGACCCGAAGAAATTCCGTCGCTCCTATTGATTGTCCAGAAACTTATTCCTGGATATTCTCCGTCGCTGCTACCGGTAGGCTTGGCTTTTCCTCTTAACAAAAATGTTCGGCGGCCATTCAGTAGCTTGCATATGTAGTACCAGGTGTTTGATCTTGTTGATGAGTACTTGCGTATGAGTAAGAGCACATACATTGATGCCATGTATAAGTTTTGCAAAGTAGTTATTGCGGCATTCGACAAAGTTTATCTGAGAGAGCCGAACACCGAAGACACTGCCCGCCTTGTCCATCAACGAAATGATAGGGTTTCATGGGATGCTGGGCACCATAGATTCCATGCATTGGCAGTGGAAGAACTATCCCTTTGGCTTGTAAGGGAAGTTCAAATGGCATTCAGAGGGGTGCACGGTAATACTAGAGGCAGTTGAATTACATGATCTTTGGATTTGACACTTCTTCTTTGGCATTACATGATATAATAATGATATCACCGTGCTCCAACGCTCACCAGTATTTGCTAGGCTTATAGAAGGCCATGCTCCTCAGGTTGCCTATGACATTAATGTTAATCCTTATGACAAGGGTTATTATCTATCTTGTGGCATCTAACCTTCCTGGTTCACCTTTGTGAAGACAGTTCCAAATCCTGAAATTGAGAAATGTAAGAGGTTTGTGCAAGAGCAAGAGGATGCTCAGAAGGATGTAGAGCGGCATTTAGTGTGCTTCAATCACAGTGGACTATTGTTCGGCACCCTGCTGGAACCTAGAGCATGGAGAGTATGTGGGAGGTGAAGACAACATGTGTCATCATGCACAGCATGATCTTTCAGGAAGAGCGAGATGATAGCATCCATGATCAAGACTCCGAATTTGAGGATGAGTTGGTTGAGCCACATCCTGAGGCAACATATTGGAAACATTTCTTGCATATGCATCATACATTGGGTGATCGGAACACTCATGACCGCCTTTAAACCGATTTGATTGAGCATACGTGGTTTCATGTGGAAAATCAACACGGCTAGTCTCATTTGATTTGAATTCTCTTATTTGTGTAACTATGTGGTTGTGAACTATTTACATTTATGAACAACATTTATTTTATTTATTGCTCTCGTTTTGTAAAAAATATGATGGTTAAATTTGAATGCCAAAGGCTAACTGATCAGTGCTGGGCAAGATGGCCAGTACGGACCAAATATGTCGCGCCATTGAGGGCACTGTGCTGGCAGGCCGGATGGCGACCCAAATTATATCCGCAACTCGACCAAAACAAATCGAATGGATCGCCGTTTTGGGTCATGCTAGCTGCTGGAGATTGCCCTTACCCGTACCCAAAACCTTGATACAAAGGCACTTCCGACGCGGCACTGTCAGGCCAGAGTCGTGCCCACTGCCGCCGAGCTTGCTCCGGCCGAGCGCGGATCTCGCGGCAAGTATACTGCAGCTGAGTGCGGTGCCTATGGCAAGTATTAGAAGGTAGCTGCCGGCCACCGTGACGGCCGGAACCGCGCTGGGCTCGAGAGTCGAGACCGGCGTGCAAACGCAAAGCCTCGCGATCCGGAGTCTGAACCTCAAAAGGAACCTTGGGCTATCGTGGTTTCAGAAAGCAGCGTGGGTTGCCCATATTCTGGAGTTGTATACCCGCTCTGTCTGATCAGTATTCAGTCGATTCTCGTGTAGATTCCCCATCTTGCAAACCTACACGGCAATGCTCGGTAGGCGAGCGGCAGTTTCTCCAGACAGTCTCCAGCATCATCGGAAGTTTGTTGGATGTCTAGGTCCGGATGACGGTCTAATCTCATCGCCTTCCATGGCTCCATCCAACAACAACAGTGTTCAGGTTCACGCCTTCCTGAATAATGCATGCATCAACCATGACATGCTGTGCTGGCCACTGATCTGATCGATTCATGTTATCTCAAATTACAGGATTCGTAGTTCATGCACTGGAGTCTGGAGATAAAATTGTCCTGCCAAACGATGCCGCCTTGAAACGTACTCATTTCGTAAGTAGGAGGTCATTGTCGAGAGGTTTGGTGGCCTAGCTAGCTAGACGATAGAGATCGAAACGATCTCCATGTGAAGAGGCAAATCAGATTCTCCACAACGACGACGCGCGTCCGGCCGGTCGGTCGGCTGGCCCGACCGCGCACACAATTAGATTCACTTCACTTTGGCCGCATACTATATGTCATAGAGATCTCTGTTATCATATGAAAAGAAGCCGCACCTAAAAAAAAAGGACAGAATAGCCTCAAAGCTACAAAGGTGCGAATCACCTAGCAGGGCATCTGAAAAACGGGTGAAGTGCGATCAGGGCCATCCGTTGTCTGATCCGATGTTCGAGAATACTTTGACCATCTGCAAATTATTACTGGTAAAAGGTTATGCACAAGTCTAGTGGGGGTTTGGTGTTTGGTCTGCGAAGTATTTTGTCTGAAATACTACTAATTAACGGAAAGATGGAGGTCGTTCAAATTCTACGAACTCGATCGGCAAATGTTCACGAAATAAACGGAGCTAGTCTGATAGACTGATAGGATATATCATTTCATCATGATGGGAACATGCCTTTTGAAACACCATAATGAAAATCGTATCGGTTGTTGGCATGAACAGAGCCAGCCGATTATACTAAGGAAAAGCATTTCCACTGCATTTCCTCATAGGTAAAGTGGTGGCTCGACATACATATTCGTTCCCACACATCCGGTGAAAGCCAACTGCCCACCAACTGCACGTTGAGGTCGATCCTGTTATATAGTGTCTCTTATTCTCAAAGTGGTGCAGAACATCTTCCTCTGGAGTTAACGAAACGCTAGCACCTGAGAGAGAAGTTGTCCCTCTTTGCTTGATCGATAGACCACGATGGCTCCCGTCGCCAGTTCATGCTGGGCTTTGGTGGTGGTGTTCCTTGTCGCCCGCGTCTTCCCGGCAGCCGCCACCAGCTTCACAGTCGGCGACAAGTCCGGCTGGACGCTTGGCGTCGATTACACCACCTGGGCCAGCGGCAACACATTCAAAGTCGGGGACAATCTTGGTAAGCTATTGCGCTCTTGCATGCATGTCGTTCATGAGTGTTGCAGAATTAACTTCGGTGGATTTTCGGAGAAGATCGACTGACAAGGTCGTTCCTATATGTTCAAGTATTCAACTACGCGAAGGGGCAGCACACGGTGGTGGAGGTGAGCGCGGCCGACTACCTGGCGTGCGCGGCGGCCAACCCGCTCGGCTCCGACAGCAGCGGCGCGAGCACCGTGCCCCTCAAGACCGGCGGCAAGCACTACTTCATCTGCAGCATCACCGGCCACTGCGCCGGCGGCATGAAGCTCGAGGTGACCGTCTCCGGCTCCGGCTCCGGCTCCTCCTCCCCGTCGTCGCCGACACCCACCCCAAGGTCCCCGAACACGCCGTACACGAGCCCGACCCCGACCACCCCGACGCCGACCACACCGTACACGACTCCTACAACGCCATACACGACGACGCCGACGTCTCCGTCGTGCACGGGCACCACACCTGGCACGACCCCGGTAACGCCGGTGACGCCGGGCACCATGCCGTTCTATTATTACAATGGCGCCGGGCGGCTCGCGCCGGTGGGGTGGGCTAGCTTTGCCTTGGTTTGCACCGCGATTGTGCAGCTCGGACTGTCATAGGCTAGCGAGTAGCTCAGCCAGGATGGAGGCAGTGCTGCTCTTATATATAGGACACCCCGTGTCTGCACTCTGCACCGTGTTAATTTGTTCTTTGTGGTGCTCATGGTTTCATTAATTTGGATGAAATGAACCACATGCATGTGTTCCTGCCGTGCATGAATTGCGGTGCTGATTGCTGTCTACTTCCAATAGCTAACGTAGCAGTAATGCACACACTTACAAAAATTCTTGCGGGATAGCTTACGGACACATCTGTGGCATCACTCAATCGGTGCAGGTTGAAGCAGTTGTCCCGAGAATTCAGGGCACGACACACATCAGCCCACCACGTACGCCGGTAAGAATCCTTCCGTAACAAACTATCGGTAACGTAGCAACGATATTCCTCTCGCTAAAAAGACAGTCCTACGGCGTAAAACCAGTTGCCCCGTGACTAGTGCGAACATGCATTTCCACACCTAGTTGAATGTCTTCGAACTAGGGAGGCGCTGATGAATTTGCGGTGCTGATGAATTGCGGTGCTGATTGCTGTCTACTTCCAATAGTTAACATGGCAACGATATACCTCTCGCTAGAAAGACAGTGCTACACCTTTCCCCTGCCTCTCGTGCCGCTTCTCTAGGGCGATAGGAAAGCCTTGCCCGGTTCATCCGGTGCTAGCGGAGATGACGCTTACGGGAGCCATTCCCCTCCATGGAGTCGTCTTTGTTGAACCCTCTTTCTCCCTTCATCATTGTCATGGATCCTCAGGTGAAAACCTAGACCCTCTTGGGTCAGGCAATGACGGCATTCCAGTGCTGCCACCTTGTTGAAGACGTTGGCTTGAAGTCTTGACTAGTGTCGGTGCACCTGGCTTGTGGTCATGGCGTGGCTTGGGGTAGTGTGGTGCCAAGACGGTGTTGCGGGAACTCCGGTGAAGGTTTGGTCCCCATCCGGTGACGCACTTTGCGATCAAGCGGCTGGAGGATGAAGACTCCAAGGCTTAAATTTTCTTTGTGATTGTAGACATCGTTCTCCTTTATTCGGAGTGTTTTTCTCTCTCATTATCTGCTTTCTTTGTAAGTTGTTCTCCCCGGCATACATGCCTATGAACTATAAAACATACCTTAAACCCAAAGTTATGAAAATAAAGCCATACCAGCCTATGTGCCAAATTTGAAATTATAAAAATATTTTTGACTTAAAAGTGGTCCCAAAATATTCTAGATTCAATAAGAAATTGACTGATATTTTATTTGATTTTTCTGACATTGTTTGAGTCAGCCTGAAGTGAAATTGGCTTCAAGTAATAAAATAGGAAAAAACAAAAAGAAAATCATTTCAGAAAAAAAAACCAGGCTAGGGAGACCTTTTGGCCCGCGGGCGAAAACGGCCCAAAAAGCACCTAGGCACAATAGGAACAATTCCTCATTTTTGGAAAACCCTATTTATCGCTTCACTGTGCGCGGTAATACGCTACATCAACGCGTAGGGAGGAAGGGGATCCTTCGGTTTTCCCAGTTTTAGGAACTTTTGATAAGGTTCCGGTCGGCTTTTTCATCGTTTTTTATGGTTCTTGGGTTTATGATTTCCTTTCGGTTTTCTTTCATTTTTTTGTTTTCTCTTTTCCAATTTTTCTTTTTTTTCCTTTTTTTCTTTTTATTTTTAAATTTAAACCATTTTTAAATACAAACACTTTTTAAATTCAAGCAGTTTTCAAATTCGAACAAATTTCAAGTTTCAACAATTTTTAACTTTTATTTTTTTAATTTGAACAAATTTCAGATTTAAACGTTTTGAACTTTAAGCTCGTCCGGCTCGTGCTTCACCGGCGCCAGGACGCGGGCGTGGGGGGGGGGGGGGGGGGTGGGGGAGTAGGACGAGTACCAGACAAGGGAGGAGGAAGAGGGCACGACAAAGACGACGCAGCCTGGCACCTGTGTCCCACCTCCCTCTCTGGCGGCGCGCGGACGGGCGTGGCGGAGGCGGAGGCATCGTCAACGGAGGGTTGTTCCTATCCGCGATGTGGTGGAGGACATACGTGAGGGTCCTCCCAGGTGTGTACCACCATCGTCGTTGTCCGCGGAGTTGTTGTTCTCGGGTAGCGGGTCGTCGCCGTCGTACGCCGTGCTCCAGTCGTTGTGCTGCGTGTGGAAAAACGTTGTCCTGGCGATGTGGTTCTCTAGGTCCCACAATGGGTTGTTGCGCTCATCCGACGTGAGCGCCAACCAGTAGTGGTCGTAGATGGCCTACCGTCGGGCTGCCTCGACCGGAACGGGTGACACCGGTAGCTCGCTGACGCTAAGGACCCATCTCGATGTCGGCCGCATGCATGTCGGCCGCATGGGGTACTGCGCCTCCCAGATCGTACGCGCCTCCTTGACGAGTAGCCAAAGACGCCCAAAGCCGTTGGCGACAACAACCTCGCCGACGTAGCTCTCCATTGGGGGATGGGGGAATAGGGTGGTGCTCGGCTGGTTCTAGGGTTTCGGCGTGCTCGGAGGTGGAGGCGGTGAATAAAACATCGGTGATGGATGTGGTATTTAAAGCGGGGAGAAGAGAAGCCGTCGGCGGGCATTAACGCCGACACGTGCCCGTCGACGGGACACATCAATGTCGCCGCCGATGTAAAGGCTGGAGGTGAACATGCACTAAAGACGAGCAGGTGTTGAAGGCGAGCAAGCTCTAAACGTTGACGTGGCGTGGGAGGCGAGGAGGAAGACGACCAGCCTACAGCCGCTGACGAAGCTGGCCCGCAACAACTAGTCTATTCGTGCACGCTCTTCCCGCCCTGCTTCCCACCAACTCACCCCTATCCAGCGCCCTCACTAGTCTCCCCATGGGTTGGGTTCGGTCTGGAGGCGCCGGATAAGTTGTTGGGCCGCGCCGGCGCCAAAATGAATCCCCCCATAGTCTTTTAGATACTTCCTTGATTGCGGACATCTTAAGCGACCATTTGAAAACCCTTTTGTTCCTACTTAAGCCTCTTTCTCCCATCTTCATTCTACCCTAGGTAGCCATCTAATCTGTACCGTACACCCTAGATCCAAAGGTCCGGTTTAATTTCCTATTACCGAATCGGTATGTAGAGTCGGTGCACGGTCAGCAAGTTTGTAGCATATTAGATTCTACCATGTGTATGCCATGTAGGAATATTATTTCTGTTAAATAGAAATAGACAAAAAATTGACTAAACATATAAAATTCATATATTGAGTTCTACAAATCAAAACTTTACAAATAATAAGTCCGTGAACTCACAAAAATGTGTAGAATCTGTCAGAACCACAATGTTGACATTTTGCATCATTTTCATTCACGTTTTGCGGAAACTTAACTAGATTATTTTGGCTATCAAACTAGTTGTGTAAATTATTATGGAGTGTTTTCCGTTGCTGTTTGTTGCAATTGAAACCCTCTGTGGTGTAAACGCCAGAACCAAAATTTTGATTCCTTCTATTATTATTTTGTGTAGATTTAGTTATATTAAGTCTTTGCAGTGTATTTTAAAATGTTTTAAATATTGTAATCTATTCAAAAATATCGACCATGGCATCATGCATCATGTCGATGACAACCAGAGAACCAATTAAACTTGTGTCGTTGCTGTTAGAGATATATTTGGTATATGTGTATTTGGTGGTATATGATTTGTAATCATCTCCTACCTTATCTCTAGGATAGCCTTCTTGGCTCTCAAGACTTGTACCCCTATATATACTCGTTCGAGAGGCTCAATACAACATCCAACATATTCCGCCAATCTCTCTCCCTCTATCGTTCTACATGGTATCAGAGCGGCGCCGATCCTAACCTAGCCGCCGCCCAAGCTTCCGCGCCGCCCCGCTCCCGGGGAGGTCGATCTCCATGATCTACTCTGGGGGCCGCGTAACCCGTATGAGGGTTCGTCCACCGATCTGTTGATCCGCTGCCCTCGAGTTTTTTTTCCAATCCGTAGATTGGTTTTCTTTTTGCACCGCCGGTCGCTCGACCGGCGTTTTCTTTTTTGGTTTTGCCGATCATAGATCGGATTGAGTCACCCACCGCCACCGTCATCACGCGCCTCTACTCCAACCTCTGCGTCGACTTTGCACCGGCTCTCCTCCATCATCCGCCCTACACCGGCCATTGCGGTCAACTCGCTGGCTGGCTGCAGCGCCTGCCTTGGTAGACTGCCGTGGTCGGCTCGCCCGCGTCGTCACCGCCTCGGCCGGCCCGCCTCCAACAACCGTGCGGCACGGCTGCACGCGGCGCACATGGGACGCCTTGTTCGTCGCAACCGGCTGTCTACGTCTGCACGGTCTCCATCGCCGGTCCGTCTTCGCCGCAATCGCCCAGGACAACACCGACAAACAGCGCATCGATTTCGATCTGCGCCGCCGTCCATGTCATGGCGCGTGCAACGCCGCCGTCGGTCTGATCAACCGACCGCGCGCACGTCTCCACCAAGCACGTCCCCGAGCACGCGCCTACCACCGATCGAGCTACGGGTTGCCGCTGCGTCGCCCTTCGGGCCGCAGCGTCGCCGCCTTTGGTCCACGCCACTGGCCTTCGACGCGCCTTCCAAGGCGTGTACGTCGCTGGTGGCCTCCCGCCGCTGCATCGACTCGCGCCCTGCAGCTACGCCGCCCCTCTGGCTGTGGTGTCGCCGCACGCGGTCACCTTCTTCGTCCCCCGCGCACCGACGTCCGAGGCAACCACAGCGTCGCCCCTTTGGCGCGGGTTGCCTCCGTCCACGCATGGTCTTCGTCACGCTGCCGGGTTCTTCCTCGACTACTTCGTGTACCTCCACCGCGCCTCCACCCCAGGTCGCCGCTGGGCTCGCCAACCACTCCCGGTCGCGCTGGGCTCGCCGACCACCGCAACACCCGTCTAGGCATCCAGCATGACCACCCCGGGTCACTGCTGGGTTAGCCGCCTTTTACATCTTCGTACACTACAGCTTTGCCGCCAGCGTCCTCGCCTCTTCCCCGACTACGCCACCTGCTCCTCTACTCCGACACCTGATGACCCACAAGTATAGAGGATCGCAACAGTCTTCGCGGGAAGTAAAACCCAATTTATTGATTCGACACAGGAGGAGACAAAGAATACTTGAAAGCCTTAACAGCGGAGTTGTCAATTCAGCTGCACCTGGAAACAGACTTGCTCGCAAGAGTTTATCAGTAGTAACAGTTTATAGCAGTAGCAGTAGTGAAATAACAGCAGCAGAGTAACAAAGACAGCAGTAGTGATTACAAAGAAATGAGGATTAAAATACTGTAGGCACAGGGATGGATGACGGGCGTTGCATGGATGAGAGAAACTCATGTAACAATCAAAGCAGGGCATTTGTAGATAATAATAAAACGGTGTCCAAGTACAAAGCAATCCATAGGCATGTGTTCCGTATATAGTCGTACGTGCTCGCAATGAGAAACTTGCACAACATCTTTTGTCCTACCAGCCGGTGGCAGCCGGGCCTCTAGGGAATCTACTGGAAATTAAGGTACTCCTTTTAATAGAGTACCGGAGCAAAGCATTAACACTCCGTGAACACATGTGATCCTCACATCACTGCCATCCCCTCCGGTTGTCCCGATTTCTGTCACTTCAGGGCCTCGGGTTCCGGACAGCGACATGTGTATACAACTTGCAGGTAAGATCATAAAACAATGCATATCATCATGAAACAATAACATGTTCAGATCTGAGAACATGGCACTCGGGCCCTAGTGACAAGCATTAAGCATAACAAGTTGCAACAATATCATCAAAGTACCAATTACGGACACTAGGCACTATGCCCTAACAATCTTATGCTATTACATGACCAATCTCATCCAATCCCTACCATCCCCTTCAGCCCACAGCGGGGGAATTACTCACACATGGATGGGGGAAACATTGCTGGTCGATGGAGAGGCGTCGGTGGTGATGATGGCGATGATCTCCTCCAATTCCTCGTCCCGGCGGAGTGCCAGAACGGAGTTTCTGGTCCCGAGATGGAGTTTCGCGACGGTGGCGGCATACTGGGAGGTTTCTGGCGACTTCGACTTCTCTTCTCGCATTTTTAGATCGAAACCCTTAAGTAGTCACGAGGAGGGCGTCGGAGGCCAGCCGAGAGGGCCACACAGTAGGGCGGCGCGCCCCCCTCCTGGGCCGCGCCGGCCTAGTGTGTGGGGGCCTCGGGCCTCCACCTGGCTTGCCCTTCTGGCTCCGTAATTCTTCTGGAAAAATAAGACCTTCGACATAAATTCCGGGGATTTTCCTGAAAGTTGGATTTCTGCACAAAAACGAGACACCGGAGCAATTCTGCTGAAAACAGCGTTAGTCCGTGTTAGTTGTATCCAAAATACACAAATTAGAGGCAAAACAATAGCAAAAGTGTTCGAGAAAGTAGATACGTTTTGGACGTATCAACCCCCCAAGCTTAGCTTATTGCTTGTCCTCAAGCAATTCAGTTAACAACTGAGTGCGATAAAAGAACTTTCACGAACACATTTGCTCATATGATGTAAATATTCTCATGACATGGAAAAGTGCTTAGGAAATTCATAATAACATACATGCAAATAAGATCATCCAATAGCTATGTCAATCATGGAAAGGTACCAACAAACTAATAACAAGCATCATGAATCATGTCTATCAGCAGGATTGCAATGTTCATAAAAGGGTATGATAAAGTGGTATCTCGCTTGCCCGTATTTGATCAGCAAAACATAAATGCTCAGGCACCTCTGAGGTTCATAGAAAGACTAGAAATAGAGATTATCAAAGATAAAAGCATCAAAGTTATACCACAGTAAATCATATTTTGGGACAAGCATATTATACTAAGAATGACAGTTGTGCTCTCAAGAAAGTGCTCAAAGAAAGGATGGAGACACAACATGAAAATAAAAGATTGACCCTTCACAGAGGGAAGCAGGGATTAACATGCGCTAGAGCTTTTCATTTTTAAAACAGGAGTAAAATTATTTTGAGAGGTGTTTTGTTGTTGTCAACGAATGGTAATGGGTACACCAACTACCTCGCCAACCAGACTTTCAAGAGCGGCTCCCAAATCACATAGAGCAGTTCTAACATAGTTATTCTTAATAGAACAAGGAATAGTCGATATACCTGGATCGCCCAACTTCTTTGGAACTTTGCCATTGAAAGAGTAATTAGCAAGCATAGTGGAAATCTCCTCATTAGGAATTTTCCTTTTGTTAGAAACAATATCTTTCATATACTTTGAATAAGGAGGCAATTTAATAGCATCAGTCAAAGGGATTTGCAAGAATAAAGGTTTCATCCAATCGCAAAATTTATTATAGTGTTCTTCTTCCTTTGATTTTAGTTTCTTAGCAGGAAAAGGCATTTGCTTTTGAACCCAAGGTTCTCTTTCATTACCATGTTTCTTAGCAATAAAATCTTCTTTAGTATACTTTTTATTTTTAGCATGCTTTTCAGGTTCATCTTCAACCTCTTCTTTATCAGAAGCATCATTCTTATCATTATCATTATCATGTTCATTACCACTTTCAGTTTCAGCATCAGAAATAGAAATACTATTAGGATCATTAACAGGTTCAGAGGATTCTACAACATTTTTATGTTTCTTCTTCTTTTTCTTAGAAGGAGCACTAGGTTCAATTCGTTGAGACTCTTGTTCAACTCTCTTGGGATGCCCCTCAGGATATAGAGGATCCTGGGTGAAAACACCGCCTCTAGTTGTTACTTCATAAGCATGTTTCTCTTTAGAATTATTTTTTAACAAGTCATTTTGCACTTTAGTGAGTTGATCAATTTGAGTTTGCACCATTTGAAAATGTTTAACAAGCATCTTAACATCATTGGAGGTTCTCTCCACAATATCATGCAAATTGCTAATAGCTTGAGAATTTTCCATTAAATGATTCTCTACTCTCATATTAAAATTTTCTTGCTTAACAATATAATTATCAAAATCATCTAAGCATTGAGCAGGAGGTTTTGAATACGGAATATCTTCCCTAGTAAAGCGTTGAAGAGAGTTTACCTCAATCATGGATGAAGGGGGAATTATCTTACATAGATCTTCTATGGGAGGTAAGTTCTTCACATCTTCAGATTTAATACCTTTCTCCTTAAGAGATTTCTTGGCTTCCCTCATATCTTCATCATTTAATTTAATCAAACCTCTCTTCTTCAATATCGGCGTCGGAGTTGGTTCAGGTGTAGTCCAATCATCATGATTTCGGCCTATTTTAGCCAATAATTTTTCAGCTTCGTCTGGAGTTTTTTTCCTGAAAACACAACCAGCACAACTATCCAAATATGCTCTAGACTCAACGGTTAGTCCACTATAGAATATATCAAGTAAATCATTGTTTTCCAAATCATGTCCAGGTCGAGCTCTGATAAGAGAACAAAATCTTGCCCAAGCTTCAGGCAATTTCTCTCCATCTTCCTGGTCAAAGCTATAAATTTTCTGTAAAGCAGCATGTTGAGCACTAGCAGGAAAGTATTTCCGAAAGAAAACATCAAGCAAATCACCTGGACTTTTAATAGAACCACGAGGTAAATTATTATACCAAATTTTAGCATCATCCTTTAATGAGAAAGAAAAAAATTTAGCAACAAAATAAGTACGCATCTTGACATCATCAGAAAACAAGCTACTCATAGAAGAAAGTTCATTCATATGTTCTACAACACTTTCTTTTCCAGTACCACAAAAGGGGGCTTTCTCTACAATAGCTATATGAGATAGATCAAGAGAAAAATCATAATCTTTATCCTTAATGTTTATAGGAGATGTGGCAAATTTAGGATCAGGAGACAACTTATATCTAACAGTATGTTGTGCGAGAAATTTTTTAATTTTTCTTGCATCAGTAATAGCATTGCATTTATCAATAAAATCATCATTAAGCTCCACATAATCCTCATCAGGATCATCACTAGAATAATCAACAGACTCAGGTGAATTAACAGGTGTAGCAGCATTAGGAGTTTCAGTATTTTCAATTTGTCTAGACCTAGCAATTGTAGCATCTAGAAAGGATCCCAATGAACCACTATCATCAAGCACAGCAGAATATTATCAATATTATGAGAGTTTTCAGATTCAGCAGAAGTACCAGCAAGGGAAGCTTGCGACGGTGAAACAAGTTGACTTATCACAGATGGTGAATCAAGAGTAGCAGAGGTACTCAGAGTTGTACCTTTTCTTGTAGTGGATAGTAATATGGGGACTTTAGGATCGCGAGATTTACCCATGATGGAGAATTTGCAGCGAACAATATCAATCCAAATGAACTTCCAAATAAAGCTATGCTCCCCGGCAACAGCGCCAGAAAATAGTCTTGATGACCCACAAGTATAGGGGTTCGCCACAGTCTTCGCGGGAAGTAAAACCCAATTTATTGATTCGACACAAGGGGAGACAAAGAATACTTGAAAGCCTTAACAGCGCAGTTGTCAATTCAGCTGCACCTGGAAACAGACTTGCTCGCAAGAGTTTATCAGCAGTAACAGTTTATAGCAGTAGCAGTAGTGAAATAACAGCAGCAGAGTAACAAAGACAGCAGTAGTGATTACAGTAAACAGCAGGATTAAAATACTGTAGGCACGGGGATGGATGATGGGCGTTGCATGGATGAGAGAAACTCATGTAACAATCAAAGCAGGGCATTAATTTGTAGATAATAATAAAACGGTGTCCAAGTACAAAGCAATCCATAGGCATGTGTTCCGTATATAGTCGTACGTGCTCGCAATGAGAAACTTGCACAACATCTTTTATCCTACCAGCCGGTGGCAGCCGGGCCTCTAGGGAATCTACTGGAAATTAAGGTACTCCTTTTAATAGAGTACCGGAGCAAAGCATTAACACTCCGTGAACACATGTGATCCTCACATCACTGCCATCCCCTCCGGTTGTCCCGATTTCTGTCACTTCGGGGCCTCGGGTTCTGGACTGCGATATGTGTATACAACTTGCAGGTAAGATCATAAGACAATGCATATCATCATGAAACAATAACATGTTCAGATCTGAGATCATGGCACTCGGGCCCTAGTGACAAGCATTAAGCATAACAAGTTGCAACAATATCATCAAAGTACCAATTACGGACACTAGGCACTATGCCCTAACAATCTTATGCTATTACATGACCAATCTCATCCAATCCCTACCATCCCCTTCAGCCTACAGCGGGGGAATTACTCACACATGGATGGGGGAAACATTGCTGGTCGATGGAGAGGCGTCGGTGGTGATGATGGAGATGATCTCCTCCAATTCCCCGTCCCGGCGGAGTGCCAGAACGGAGTTTCTGGTCCCGAGATGGAGTTTCGCGACGGTGGCGGCGTACTGGGAGGTTTCTGGCGACTTCGACTTCTCTTCTCGCGTTTTTAGATCGAAACCCTTAAGTAGTCCAGAGGAGGGCGTCGGAGGCCAGCCGAGGGGGCCACACAGTAGGGCGGCGCACCCCCCTCCTGGGCCGCGTCGGCCTAGTGTGTGGGGGCCTCGGGCCTCCACCTGGCTTGCCCTTCTGGTTCCGTAATTCTTCTGGAAAAATAAGACCTTCGACATAAATTCCGGGGATTTTCCTGAAAGTTGGATTTCTGCACAAAAACGAGACACCAGAGCAATTCTGCTAAAAACAGCGTTAGTCCGTGTTAGTTGTATCCAAAATACACAAATTAGAGGCAAAACAATAGCAAAAGTGTTCGAGAAAGTAGATACGTTTTGGACGTATCAACACCCATCGTCGAGACCTCCTCTGCTAGTCTACTCCGACATGGCACGCACTTTGTACTGTTCCCTGCCCCTGCACGCTCGGTACTGGCAACACCGGCACGTGCCTTCGTCCCCGACGCGTCCCCGGGCCTGGCAAGCTCAGACCGGCGCCTTGTCTTCATCCGCTTCGACGACGTCTTCATCGGCATCGCCTCTACGACTCCCTAGACCGCGTCACCGACGAGTTCTTCTATGCGTACTTGGTTCTGGCAAAACCAGAGTATGCCTTCGTCCCCGACGTGCGCCTGGTTCTAGCAAAACTATGATTGCACTTCGTCCTCGACGGCTCGGACTGCATCGACTTCGGCATCGACCATCTCCACGACTGCGTCGGCGCGTCTCCGTCACTCTCCTCGCACACCACCTTGCCTGCGGCTACATCGACACCGGCACCCGACCACGACATCGACCACGGCATCCCCTCGCGCGGCTACCCCGACCAAGGTTGCAACACCCACGCTTTCGGCTAGCTCGACATCGGCACAAGGGCTACCACCTCGCACGAGCACCTCGACTTCCTCTACAGTCCAAGCATCCGCGATGCGACATCGTCCACGACGCTCCCGCTACGACTGCGGCGGAGTTTCATCCCGTTGGTTCATACCTTCGGTTTCCCTCCAGTCTGACCATCCACGACGCTTTCATTGTTCACGTCACTACCGCTACGACTGCGGGGGAGTGTTAAAGATATATTTGGTATATGTGTATTTGGTAGTATATGATTTGTAATCATCTCCTACCTTATCTCTAGGATAGCCTTCTTGGCTCCCAAGACTTGTACCCCTATATATACTCGCTCGAGAGGCTCAATACAACATCCAACATATTCCGCCAATCTCTCTCCCTCTATCGTTCTACAGTTGCATCCATGCACTCATATATATTTGCACTCATAGTATATTTTGTGAGTGTATAGATTTTGATTGAGTGTTGTTATACGATGTAGAGTGTGTTGTTTGTGATTACAATAGTTGTTGCTGCGAAGAGTGCACCGCCCCCTCTTCCTACAAAGGCAGGTTTCACTTCATAAAGTCCTACTGTTTTACTATGCACTATTGTTTTTGGTAGTAGGCATGATAGGATTTATTTTTATGGTTTATGCTATGCTATGCCCTATCTAGGATATCCTTGTTTATCTTGTTAGAAGAAATACCGTAAATGTAGAATGCTTAATTGTGCTTTAGATTTCGTGGCTAGGATTTCACGTGTGTTACTAAGTAATGAAAAAAATTAAGATACTAAAAAACAACTAAGTTAATGAGTCGCCTAGGTAGATTGGTATGATAAGTGAGCGGAGTGAAGACATTAGTGTGCATCGCCGTCCAGGAACAAAGAGATTGGAGACGTTCGAGTTGAGAAGCTTCCAGTCAGTATGGGATCTTCTTTGACCAACTAAGTTGCGAGAACTTAGCTAGACGAACACAAGGTGGTAGCGTTGTAGAATAGAGCGCGTCCTTGCTGGTCCGACGAATTGCTTATGAAAAGTCTTGTCTCATCTTTGTCTCTTCCATGCCAAGTAGTATGAATGAAGGAATAGCCGAGTCGTGTGGGTAAAGTGCACAAATCTCTCGAGAGTGTTAAGACTAAGTATTTAGCCGTGTCTCCGGTTACGCACAATTCTGAGCATGAAGAATTTGAAGTTGTTCGAGAATATCCTGATCCTAATTTCTTAAGTTAAAACTTGATGGGTAAACAAAGGGTTTGGGGTGCGAAAAGATTATGAGATGATGAAAACTATTAGAGTGTAGTGGCTTCTAGTTCACTAGAGTCAAATATCTATCACATGCATCTAGTGAATCCAATAACTCTAATATATATTTAATTTTTTTTATTTCTATTCTCTAGTTTGAATAAAATGAGAACAAATGCCAACTCACTTTATCTACCTTGGACCAATGTTTTAGAAACGCTAAGTAAACAATATGATCAAATGCCACTTATTGCATGATCGGTGCATTGGCACCCCTCCGGCCAGCCACTCCTAGCCCTCTCTCCATTGCTTGCATTCTTCTCCGACTCCGTCACAGAAAACTGGAGGTTGTCGTAGATGTCAACCACCGTTTCTCCTCTTTTTCGTACCGTCGAACGTGGCCCTTTCCTATCTATCTAAAGCACCTGGTCTCGCTTTCTATGATGCTTTGTGATAGTTGCTCGCATCTCGATACCGTCGTCGCCCAAAAGCTAGCTAGCTGACGCCCTCCTAGAGCACAGTGGACATGCCCCGGCTGTATTTGAATGCACAGACCACCTTGCGCTTTTTCCTTGCGCCACCGCGCTCCCTTATCACCCATATTCCACTCCAGAACAGAGATACACTAGTTCTCTCTCCATTGCCCGCATTCGTCTCCGACACTTTCATAGAAGAGTGGAGGTTGTCGTCGCTGTCCTCCACCGTTTCTCCACTTCTTGGTAACGTCGAACGTGGCCCTCTCCTATCTATCTAACGCACCTGGTCTCGCTTCCTATGGTGCTTCGTGGTAGTCGCAACACACCGTCGCCACCCAAAAGCTAGCTAGCCGACGCCCTTGCGGAGCACCGTGGACACGCCCCGGCTCTAGTTGAATGCACATACCACCTCGCGCTCTTTTCTTGCGCCACCACACTTCCGTAGCACCCATATGTCCACACAAGAACGGAAAGATACTAGTTCTCTTTGCATTGCTCGCATTCGTCTCCGACATCGTCCCAGAAGAGTGGAGGTTGTCATTGATGTCCACCGCCGTTTGTCCTCTTCTTGGTGTCGTCGATTGCGGCCCTTTCGCATCTATGTAACACACCTGGTCTCGTTTTCTATGGTGCTTCGTGGTAGTCTCTCGCATCTCGTCATCGTCGCAAGCCGCTCGTGTAATCGATGTGGAGATCTTTCTCAAGATCCTCTCATACCCACGCATGCACCGTCCCTACCTGTCATTGGTTGCAGTGGCATAACCGTCCCTTTATTAAGCGGCCCACTAGTCAGCTGGTAACGGTTAAATGCTTCGGGTGAGAGACCATGGATCAGAGGTGTCACTACCTTTTAGTCTTTTTCATTTTTTATGTGGAAGCCGGAATGTAAAGGTGGTTGCTTTCAAAGGTAAAGTGTTCCTACAATGACGCAATGCACACAAAACCAAGTAGAACATGTAAAGATCAACTATAAAGGAACCGAAACAACAGGGGAACGGTAGTGGAGACGACACACGATGTGTTTACCGTAGTCCCTCCACCAAAGAAGGTACGTCTACGTTGAGGAGGTGTGGACCACAAAGGTGCAAACAGCCACAAATGCATCACCTTATTCCTCGTGAACACCCCACAAAGCAGGATTATTCACTTCTCCACTATCAAGGCCGGTTGAGGCGGTGATTCCTTCACATAAGGTTGGGGCGAGCTCCACAATGGTCGGAGGCTCCCAACAACATCAAGAACTATTCACAACAAGATCTAGGATGATATGCTCTTCAAACTACAAGGAACCCCACTAAGAAGATCTAGGGTTTCCAAGTCCACAAAGGAAAAGTATGGGGAACACCAAATTACTTGGGTAGATAGGTAGATCTAGCTCTCCTCCTTCGATTCCCCGAGTTTGGAGGGATTTGGTTGGCTAGGGAGGGAGATCCACTCGATTTGAGCTCAATAACAATGGAGGAGAGAGAAAGTATCGTGTATCTCAGATATGAAATGATGAAGAAAAACACCCCCCCCCCTTTATAGCCAGTACGAGGCTTGTAGCCGTTGCAGCCCCAGAGGGGGCGGAAGTTCCGGGTTTATTTACCCCGGAAGTCCCCCCCCCCCCCCCTCTGGAATATTCGGCCTTCTCTTCAACTGCGCCAGGGGCGGAACTTCCGGCCCGCCTGGATATTTGGGGCCGGAGGAAGATAACTTCCATGCCAGATTCGGTAGCGTGCAAATCCTGGTCCTTAGCCGATTTAGGGTGGGCGGATGTAAATCACATCCAGCCACAAACTTACGGGGCAACTTCCGGCCAAGAAGGTCGACTTGGCTGACGCACATGAAGTGGGTGGATGGAAACTCCATCCGGCCCCAAACTTCAGGCCAAATGTCCAGCCTGGCCTTTTTGCCTTTGAATTCCTTGGGGCTTTGTGGACGGAACTTCCGGCCGCGTGGGGGCCAGAACTTCCGGCCTAGAGAGATTTCCTCTTCTTTCCTTTCAAACCATCAACAAAATAGCTTTCTCCTCATATGTCATCTTCCACCAAGAGTAAAGATCATATACCCAATACAAATGCACCAGGTACAAGATCAAAATAGATGATTCCTACACACTTGAGCACATATGGTAAAATTATAATTCAAGTATTGTTATCAAACACCCAAAATACTAGGGATAGAGCATGCTCTTTCACTACCGGACCCGGCACAACGAGGCCCCACTCTCCAGCATGTTACGGTCATGGTGACGGTCGAGGTGATGGCCAAGGCCTTTGACCCTTTGTCCGTTCATTTGTGAGAGTATGAGACAAGAGCTTGGGCAAAAGCGAGGAAAAATTTAATGGATGGGGAAAGTGAGTACAACTAACAAAGAAGGGGCACTAAAAATAGAAATCCCTTACATCAATGTCTCATATACTACCATACGAAAGTATTTATCCCAAATACAGCTTGATACTCTTTACAACATCATGGGATATACTCTCTCTGTCTTTAAATACAAGCCATCATAGTCTACAAGTATGGATAAATACAGCTTTAACGCTTTTACAAAAAAGAGCAGTGTTGATACATATAGAAGCAAATCAGGCAAACTAAACGATGATCCCACACTTATCTACATTTGGAAGGTCGATTGAATTCTCTGCTGGCTTCCGCCAGTTCAAGATCCAATAATAAGTTCGCCTAAGACAGAGCCAACAAGATCCATTAATAAGTTCGCCGATGACAGAACAAATTATTTTCTTGACTTGGTGGAAGCTAGAGAATTCAGTCGACATTCCAAATGTAGATAAGTGCGGGATCATCATTTCGTTTCATTCGGGAAAAATGGCAGGAAAGTTAGCGAGAGCCCGATTACTGCCACCATATTCAGCGCCAAGAAAAGGATGTGATCACCTGCATATTGCACCATAAACTAAGATATTTGACCTGATAATATGGAGGGAGTCGCATGATTTATTAAGGTATCTGATCTGATAATATCTACTACTATTTCCTATTCAGGTTAAAGCAAAACTTTCAATATATGTGCAATTATCATGGGTTGGAAAAGTGATGTGTTTACCTGGTAAGAATAACCCAGTTATGTTCTTTTGAGACCAAGAAAACCTGCAAAGAAAACTGCGACAATTGGTTTGGATGCACTTTTACCGAAGCAAGAAACCCAAAGAAGCTCCTACTCGTAACAGAAAAGTAGCACTAGGCTTACAAAATTCCTGCTGCTGCTGGACCTATTGCTTTAAACATCGACATCAGAGTCACAAAGATGCCATTCGCAATACCCCTTTGTTCTTGTCCCTGTAAATGTTTCCAACACAGAAGTTAGACCACAGCAAAAGTGACTCAAATAAAGAAAATGCATAAGGATATGTTCATGCAAAAATTATTTATTAAATCATCGTTTCGTTTCAGATGGTAAATAAGGATATCTAACATTTGAATTCATTTCATCTATACCAGCGGAGCTCGAGTATTTAAATTTACAAACTTTAAAAATATTACTACTTTTAAAAGGAAGACATTATTGATCTTCTAGTGGATGATCAACATGTTTGTATGGGATGGTAACTGACGTTAGTAGTGAGGTGAGATTTTCTTGGTTACTGTATGGGCTACTACAATTTTTGACCAATGCCCCAATGAACAATCCTAATTCATACTTTATCTTAACAATTTCGTCTGAAGTGGACTTACCGCAAAAATATTTTTCAGAAGCGAATCTATGTTGATGAGTGCTTTGAGCTCCATACCATATAGGTTTTCCATGAATGGATATGTTGCAAGGGTAATTATAGAAAATACCTGAAAAATCATATATGCAATTTGGTACTGTACAATAGGTTGACCATATAAAGAAGTATCTCGACATAAACTGTTCTTCTCACATACCGCTGCAAGACGGAATGGCTTCATTGACCCAGCATACTTCACAAGGAGTTGATACATGAAATACCTAAACAACGAAGATGGGCATTTAGTATTGAAAACCAGTTATACATGTAATACAAAAGGTGTCATGCTATTGCTAAATATGTTTTGGTTTCATTCATGAACATGTTATCGATTTGAAGAAAAGTCTCATACCGGAGATAGCTAGAACGACACCGACATCCTGAGATGTAAAACTCAGTCCTCGGTATATTCTGCTGCTCACAGCCCAGATTGAAAATATCTGAAGGTGGAATTTACAAACACATTAACATGTGAATTTGCTTGAGGTCTCTAATTCATTGTTATCTATAGCATTGGCGGAGCTATGTGCAAGTCAGAGGGGGCCACCGCCCCCCGCCCCCCTCCCCCCCCCCCAGACTTTGCATTATTTCTGAAGAATTTTTTTAAGGGACCTAAATGAGAAGAAAATAGAGCCATTTGCCCCCCCAAACTTTGCATACGATAGGTTCCCCCCCCCCCCCCCCCCCCAATTCTGGGCTAGCTCCGCCACTGATCTATAGAATAGATAAGGTAGATACCAACACATTTTTACACTACGATGTTTCTGAAAATGTACCTAAATATAATTTACCTCATAATAAGCTGTATCATAGAGAGAGAAGATACAGTAGACAATAATTGCTGACATTAACTGCCAGTTCTTTACCAAGCTCTTTGTGGATGCTGATCTCCCTGATCGAGATTGTTCCAGGGTTATATCAATAGCTTGTAACTCTATTCCATCAATTACTTCAGCACCAACGTGCATGTGTAGTGTTTCCTAAGAAAAAATTATTCAAGCTGGAATACAAGGGAGAGAGAGAATTTGTAGGGAAATAGTGCAGGGGCGAGGGGAATACCGGAAGCCGAAGGCATGCCACACATGCTCCTGCCGCCAGAACCGATATGCCAAAGCAAGGGAGGAAGTATGGAAATCTAAAATTACATGTAAATAACTGCTATCTTATGGTCTAAATGATTAAAAAGTTATATCATTGAAACAGTATGCACGACTATTTACCTTCCAAATAGGGATTCAGGAGAGAAAACATTGGGGTACTTCTTTGCAGGCTGATACATGATAGAGAATCAACAATGTAGTCAGCATACATGATTACTAATTACTCCAAAGGGAAGTTATGTTCATCCTTCCAACAAAAATTCCAGTAATCATTTTGCACGGTTAAATATAAACTTAGTGAACTCTCACTCAGAGTAAAGCATCCCTAAAGAGCCATGATATGAATCTTCTTTCCTATTGGTCCAGAATTTCGTTTTTGTAGCAACCAGTAGATGTTCTACTATTATCAAGCTCTAAATCAATGGCTACTGATAATTATAACTTCTCAGTGAATTATCAAATCAATGATTTACTGGACTACCACATGCAACATCTTTTCCATGCTCCCAGGTATAACTTGCCCTTAGTTTGAGAAACTTCTCAAAATGGAATGTTAACTATGCAAGGATAGTTATGTATTGTTATAACTCTACTGAAAGTGGAGTAGTCCTGACCTGTGAAAGAACTCCTCCGATGGCTGGTCCAACAACAAAAGCTATTGCCCGCGAAGATGTAACCTACAGTATAATGCCGGAGAAAGAAACCACTAGTTATAGTGATATAAACATGATAATACTAAGTCTTTCTTGGAACGAATAAACTGATAGCCCAAAACACAGAAACAAAAAGATAAACTATTCTTACAAGAGAAATTCCTAGAGCTTGGTGCTCTTTCCTGCAGACTTCTCAAGCATAGGCCTGGAGAATGCAGACACAACCATGAGAGTTTAACAACAAAGTACAATTTTCTTAATTAATGTCAGTCACCCATGCAGTGAATAAATAACCTTGATTGGTCCTAATATCCCACAAAGTAACCCAAGTAGACCCCTAGTAACAAATGCCATCCAATAAGTCGTGCTAAGGCCGAAGAGGATGTTAAATGCGATACTGATAGAAAATAAGTACAAGAGGATTTAGTTAAATTAAATTGAATGGTGTAAGAAATACGATTTTAGACCAATGTAGGGGGCAAATGGGTCAAATCCGTACAATTTCTTCAGGAATTGTTCATGGGCTGGGGGCTTCCCCCTCCCCGACTTGGCTGTACCTCCGCCAGTGGCTATGACGATAATAATGTCTGTCACATAAGTGAACCCTTTTTTTTTTGGCTTAAATAACATTTATGATCTGGGTTTCGATCGGGAAAAAATATAGAAGAGCAAGACTACACTTGCTACGTATAGAAGACCTTCCCATGCCAAACAAAATGGAGTTATACTTACTGGAACAAAGGCAAACGACCCGGATGTAGAAGAAGTTGAGATACGGGATGCAGGTCTTGGCATTGTTGATCTCATCCAGCTAGGGGCACCCGACCTTGCAAGGCATCCTAAAAAACCCATATAAAATGACTAGGTTAGCAAAGTAATTGTGCAGAAATGAATGTTAGTGCCCACTTCACAACTAAATCAAACAGAGCTTGGCTCTGGTGGTTAGGTCCCTTGTGGTGGAACCAGCCCACCCAGGTTCAAGTCCTAGACTTGACATGGGTGTTTGCATTTACCTGGATTTATTCCAGAATTTAACCGGCGCTATGCTTTCAGTGGTAGGTGACGTGCCCGTCAACAGCGAGGCGCCAGTGGTGACTTCGTCAACCTCAAGATATGCCGGCTCAGTCCCTCGGAGGTGCTCATAGGGGTAGGGTGTGCGTGCGTGCGTTCATAGGGGTGTTTGTATGTGCGTGTTTGTGAGCGTCTGCGTTGTACTGTGTTCTCAAAAAAAAAAAAAAAACGGATAAAGAGCATCTAACACAAACATTACCAGACCTGCTATCGATACATGAAAAAAACTCAGGCATGTAACAATCCCTACGAACATTAAAGCAGTAGAACATTAAGAACAGAGTGTACTTACTACTTAAGCAACCGAATCTGATTCTGGTGGGTTTCTGATTTTGACGTCACCTTGGTTGTTGGCTTGTTGCCTACTTTGGATCTGTAGCTGATTGATAGGTTTCCTCCAATATCTCTGTATCGCTTTGTGGTCGCTTGTGTTAGCAAGAGTAAGTATGGTCATGTTGTTCAGGTCTTTGTTAGACTTGGATGTGGGTGTGTGGGTGTGTGGTTTGTGTGGGCTTGACCCTTTTTTTGTTGTAGGTTTTCGCTCGATTTTCTCCTAAAAACTAAACACTCTCTTCTCAATTAATTAATGACCCAGATATTTTGCCTCCATTCAAAAAAAATCTGGTTTTGGTCGAACCTGACAAACTACCCAAGCTGCACACAAAAGTGAAACAAGTTACTTCGCAGAAAGTGATAAGTATAGGAAATCAGGAAGAATGGTGCATAGAAAAAAACTTTGCAAAATCATCAAATCCAGGGAACAAAGAAGGTTGGGGACAGCTTATTTGTAGAAGAAAAAAAGCAATGGTTTCCTCCAAATGCCTGAGGTTCCTTCGCCAAAAGATCCCAAGAAGAAGGGAGAAAAGCAGATGAGGCAAAAAAAAGAAAAAACCCCTTCACGAAGACGAGCCACGAATTCTGTCAAACAGACAACCCAAATCAAGAACAGGCTGAGAACGATCTAATCTACAGTACCATAGAATTCTCCTCTATTGCCCGGAAGCGACGGTACCTCACTACCTCAGTCAGCAGATGGTTCACGCTCTGTTAGCCGCCCTGCCCCGCGGCCAGGACGCTCTTATAGCAACGGGAGGAAGGGCAGATACGTAAAAAGCCCAAGGCACCATCGATCTGTTTATCGCACAAATCACAAATCGCGTGATCGCGTCGATCCGTTTGGTGGCCGTCGATCGATGTGGTACTCTACTTTCATAAAAGAGACGTGCGCTAGCTGTTTGCTAACGGAAGAGAAGTCGTCTGCTCATGCATAAGGAGGCCGCGGCCATCATAAGCTGTTCCGAAGACGGTGTCCTCATCGTTCGACAAGGTGTCCATCATGTTCTGTGTTCTGGTAGAAGAACTGGATCGTTTTGGTGAGCTCCATCTGCATGCAACATGGATGAATAAATGGCCAATATCATACAAGTAAATGGCCGAAAAATGAACCAGATTTCGTACCTCTAACTCGGCCGGCCCAAATGCATGAACAGTTCCTAGGCGTCATCGATGTTGGTGGGCGCTTGAGCACGTCGGCACAATTTGTGGCCTCTAGGGAGCGGCGGCCCCAACAGAAGATGATGGCAATGACGAGGGGCATGCAAGGCCACGGTGCAACAACATTGTTGGGAGCGTTCGGTTGGGCGCCGAAAACCTGAACATTGTTGCATGGGCCGAAAACCTGCGGGCCTTCGCTAGCGAGATGGAGGGCATTGCACGTTGCGAACGGGCCATGTCCACTTTTGGCGGGTCGTTTGGTAGCATGTGCGGCCTTTTGCGCGCCAAACTCATGCCCTATCGTTTGGTTGTCCGTTTCCAGCCCATTCTTCACATATCGTGCAGCCCACGGCATGTTTGGTTGCAGATAGCTCAGTGATGTGGTAACCCCTTCATTTTGAGTGGTGAGGTTACCCAGTACTGAATAACAGCACACATGAGATTCTGTTCATCAGAAAAGATGTTGGTAATACACAGAAACTAGTACTTAGTGGGTGATGCATCACGAACGAAGCAACTACTTCGTGATGCATCACAGGTTCGTCACGAGGGGTTAGTATATACCACCTCGAACAAGTTCATCATTACAAACCGGGGATCAGGTTGTAGCAAGTCCTAGCTAATGGAGGGACACAAGATCACCTCCCAAAATCACTGGATCATGAGAAGGAAGCAGAAGCACTAAGCAGGAAACTGGTTGCAGAGCCAGATCATAAGCCAGCTCCTCCTCTCTGGTGGCTGCAGCTTACGGTAGGCGCCATACTCGGCTTCATTATCTGCAATGAAGTCGATAGCCCTGACCAGCAAGTTAGGCTGGAAGAGTTGCGCCTTGCAGACAAACCGGGGAGTGAAGATCGTCTTCATCTGAGCGTACTTGGTGATCGGGGTGCCGACGTACTGACGGTGCTTTGGGTACCGCTGCAATCGACAAGGAACACCTGTTAGTGCGGACTACATTGACATGTATATACTTTCAGATCTATGCAGGAGCTCAATGAGGCTTCGTACCTGGATGCACTCGTCCGCCGCCCCTTCATCACCGTCGTAGAAGCAGCAACCAGCTTCGCTATAGTCCAGAATGCGATCGGATTTCATCTTCGTGATGACGCTCCACTTCGTCCTCCAATTTCTGATGTGGTTGTACAACTGAAGAGTGGTGACATGTACGCCGGCGAATGCAAAAACATCCGCGGCTACCTTCTTCATCTGCTCCTCCTTGAATCCCATGTTGAAGCAGACGCCGCTATGGACGAGCTGAACCAACCGGTTCATCACAAACTCTGATAGCTCAGGTTTCCAAACCATGGCTAGTTTGCTTGCTATCAGAGATGGCTGAGCATTCACACTTGGCGCAGACAGATCAGGGGAGCCCAAAGGTATGATCGCCTACATGACAAACACTACTAGATCAATGAACTACCAAATGGAAATCCTTAAGCACTAGCAGATCTATGAACTACCAGTACCACATCAAAGAACATCGAGGTAGGTAAGATCGTCCTTACAGTCAAAGGAGCCACACGCAGCACCGAGGTAGGGGAAGTAGGGGACCCTGACGGAGACGTAGCCAGCACCACCGTCCCAGTGGAAGATGCGGGCAGCACCACCGTCCCCGTCGTAGAGTCAGATGGAACCTGGAAAACCTCCAAAACCTCCACCGGCGACGAAGGAATGTCCTACAATGGATTCGTTCAGACCCCGGTTGTGTACCCATAAGATCTAGATCTAAGGCTAGGGTTTGCAGAAGGTTACCACAACCGAAGTCATCGACGCACACGAAGAAGACGACCATCCTCCGCGGCCACTAGCCGCCGCCATAGCCGTCGTCGCCGCCGCAGGCCTCGCCGACCGTGCGGGTGAGGTAGAGCCGGCCATGTCGCTAGATCGGGGATGCTGGATGAGCTCGAAATGGGGGGAAATAGGGGATTTGGATTTGCCGGTGAGAGAGCCGCCCCTATATACGGTGGTGAAAATTCAAGCACGGTGACCGAATTCATGGCGCCGAGATTTCGTCATCCCGCGCGAGCTCCCGCCATCTCCCGTGGTGGCTCTGCAAGGACGCCGCATTCTCCACTTCTGTGGAAACGGGGGTGGCTGACTATAAACGGCCGAACCGGGCGTTCCTCCAGGGCCTGGCCCGAGGGTGCTTTGAGAACCGGTTCCTGCAACAACGTGGCATCGACCAGGAAACCAAAGGGCCGAAAAAAGCTGGGCCGATGCGAGCCAAGGGGCATGCAGCCTACCAAACGCGCCCGTTGTGTTTGTGGAGGGATAGGACGAGTTGGTGCGTGCTGGCTTGTGTGGCATTGTCGGGCCGACCATTGGGGTAAAAAAGTGGGGACATGCATGTACACGCTTATTATTGTGGCGACGTATTGCCAACCTAAATTTACGTAATGAATGGGTCCCCCACAAACAGGTCGTATTGAATTGTTGCACTAGCCAACTATTTTAAGAGTTTGAACTTTTAGAAATAGCTAGGTTATATATTTTCGCGTCTAGCCTGGACAAACGAAAAGATACTAAACGTGGGTAATCGGAGGCCACAATTATTTGAAGTAGAGTAAATAATGGGTTTGAAATGGGAGCGGTGTTTTGAAACATGGGTGCATATGCTCCCTATATTTCGAAATGCATCTTACATATATTTTAAATTTTAAAAAAAAATTGAAACTAAAAGTTAGCACGTACATCACAAAGTCGTTTCATAAAAAATCGACTTATCATGTGATGTGTGTAAAAAAAGATAAAAGTCAGTGCTAAAAATAATGCTTTTCATAAGATAAATTTTCTCTTTTTTATATAGACCACACAAAATATTAGTTTTTCGTGAAACTTGATAAACGCACGTATATTATGGAGATGTACATGTAGAATTTTTTGTCCAAATTTTTCGATATTTTAAAATATGATTTTTTGGTGGAGGGAGCATACGCATCCAGGAGCCGAATTGAATTTCCGGTTTGAAATTGAGTATCCTGCGTCTCATGCCATATTAAATTGATACACTAGCCAACTATTTCAAACATCGTGAACAGGTTAGTGCACTGTTAACCTAAATTTGAATGGTGAATGGGTCCCTGCGGATTGGCCAATCCGTTTGGCGTGGTCTGTTAGGCCACAATTTTACCCTAACTTCTTTTGTACGAACACAAATGGATCCATTGGTCCGTTTGCGTTGGACCGGTGAAGATGAACTTACCTTCATATCACTCGTAGAGAATGCTAAAGACACATAATCTACAATAAGCTGTCTATATGCTATATTTAAGCACTGTTAGAGTCGTGTATAATAGGGATTAGAAAATGTAATTAGATTAAACATTTATGTAACTTCTTGCACTCCAAATCTTCTGCCTCATCGTACATCTATCCTATGAGGGTCCAGGAAATACAATAATAAAATTTAAAGTTCTATAATTTCTATATGGTATCATAGCGGTTAATCTCATGATGCAGATCCTAGGTCTTCCCACCACATTCGCATATGCGTTGTCCCCGAGGAGATTAATCTTCACCAGCATATGCACAAACACCTCCGCGGGCATGGACGACTATATCAACCCATGATCATGTGAACACTGCCATGCGTGTTCGATGGGTTTGGAATCTGCGGGTTGGGGTTCTAAAGCCATGGTGTACGCGTGCTTCGCCCATGGAAGCTTTATAAAACTTGTTAATCTTGTTTACTCTGCAAAGAGTATTTCTTTTACTTTCATGTTGAGTCTTCATCTTCTTAATTTATGCACCACTAAGAGAGAATAATTGTCATTCTTAGTGCAATGTGCATAGTCCCAACACTATTATTGATTGATTCATGATTTTGACTATTGCTTGTTCTTAAATTATTTGTATCTAGTAACCCTCTGAACTTTAAAGGTGTCCTAGCATTTATGTTGAATACCACTTTGCTATGTTTTATCTATGCTTATAAACAACAATTACTTTCAATGCACTATTATTCATGATCATTTGCTTCAGTTACTTCTCATATTATAACATAGTTGCAAAGTTCTATTGTTAGAATTATATCTATCATGCCTATGTTTAGAGTACTTTGATCCCAGTTCACAATGCTTTACAAGCTTGATCAACATTGTGTTGGCTTCATGTCACCTCAAAAATTATTTTGTTATCACTTACCTACTCGAGGACGAGCAGGAGTTAAGCTTGGGGATGCTTGATACGTCTCAAACGTATCCATAATTTTTGATGCTCTATGCTTGTTTTACACCAATTTATATATGTTGTGCTCATGCTTTGTTGCACTTTTATACATTTTTCGGCACTAACCTATTTACAAGATGTCACAGTGTCAATTCCCTGTTGTTTTTGGTTTCAAAAAAGTTGTACAGAAAATATTCTCGGAATTGGACGAAACAAAAGCCAAAGTCAATATTTCTATGTAAAGAAGACTGAGTCAAGAGGGGAGTCGAAGGGGGCAGCAGGGTGGCCACGCCAGCCCTAGGCGCGGCCTCCCCCTGGACCGCGCCTAGGGATGGTGTGGGCCACCCTGGTCTCCACCGACATCGCCCCTCCACCTATTTATTCGCGATCTCGGGAAAACCCTAGGCATCCGAGTCTCCATCCACGAAAAGTTCCGTCGCAGCCGCCATCGCAGAACCCATCTCGGGAGGGTTCTGAAGTTCTTCCTGGCACCCTGCCGGAGGGGGAAGTAATCGTCGGAGGCATCTACACCACCATGCCCGCCTCCGAAGTGATGCGTGAGTAGTTCATCCCTGGACTATGGGTCCATAACAGTAGCTGGATGGTTGTCTTCTCCAATTTGTGCCTCATGTTTAGATCTTGTGAGCTTCCCTACATGATCAAGATCATCATTATGTAATGCTACATGTTGTGTTTGCTGGGATCCGATGAATATTGAATACTATATTGAGCTCGCTTATATATTCATGTCATATGTTATTTGTGATCTTGGATGCTCTCCGTTGCTAGTATATACTCTGGCCAAGTAGATACTTGTGACTCCAAGAGGGAGTATTTATGCTCGATAGTGGGTTCATGCCCCTACTTTTTCTAGAAGAGTGACAATAACTTCTAAGATTGTAGATGTGATGTTGCTACTAGGGAGAAAACAACAATATTTTATACGAGGGTAATTCTATTGTTTACATTACACACAATGCTTAATGCAATTATTTGTTGCTTGCAACTTAATACTGAAAGGGGGTTCGGACGATAATCGGAAGGTGGATTTTTAGTCATAGACGCAGTTGGATTACGGTCTATGTATTATGTTGTAATGCCCAAACGAATCTCATAGTAATCATCTTGTCATGTATGATCGATATTATGTCAATTGACTAGCTGTAATTTGTTCACCCAGCATGTTATTTATCTTTATGGAGAGACACCTCTAGTGAACTGTGGACCTCGATCCTTTCCTTTACACTAATAAATTCATCCACTGCAATCCTGCTCTATTTACTTACTGCAAGCTCTGTTCTCTTTAATTACTGCAAACATCTCCTTCCATTTGGTACATTTAATTCTTTGTGTTCAATAAAACCGGTGAGATTGACAACATCACTGTAAGTTGGGGCAAAGTATTTTGGTTGTGTTGTGTGCAGGTTCCACGTTGTTGCTCATGATAGTAGTGCGCCCTGCCACTAGTCGGCTAGCAACACATTCAAAAGTCATGCATTTCTCCTACTGATCGATTAAACCTTGATTTCTTACTGAGGGAAAACTTGGTGTTGTGCTCATCACGCCTTCCTCTTTGGGTTCCCGAACATGATTGCCAACCTCCACGGCAGCACCATCACAACTCACCATTCATCTCATAGATCTGAATGTATGAGCTCTAGTGGTGCCAAATTTCTTTCCTTCGCAGGATTGTGAGGCTTACGGGGCTGCTTTGCTTGCACATAAGCATGACACTTAGAGCCTTTGACAAAGGTGAATTTCGGAATTAAACTCATGTCAGCAAGCCGCGACATACAACCGAAATTAACATGAAAAAGTCATGAATGCCAAACATTAGTCTCATTAACATTGGTGCTTACATGGTTCACAACATTATCACAGAAGTCTTGTAGAGAGAAGCAAAACATTCCCTCACATTCATAGCCCTTTCCAACAAAAGTTCCATATTTAGACGGTACAACTTTATTGGACTCAAACACCGACTTAAACCCATCTTTCATAAGACGGGGGCCACTAAAGAGATTCTTCTTGATAGAAGGGACATGCAACACGTTCTTCAATTGCATGATCTTTCCCGAAGTAAACTTCAGATCGACCGTGACAACACGAAGAATAGTAGCATGTAACCCATTCCCCATCATTACTGAGGAACCTCGGGCCTGATAAGAGGTAAACATGGAGATGTAAGCACACATGAACATTGGCACCCATATCAACCCACCATTTTGTGGGCTGAAACACCAAAATAACAGTAGATAATAAGTTACCTTACCCTGTAGTTCATTTCTCTGTGTTTCCAATGACCATATTGATAGAATTTGAGTTCTGTCCAGCCTGAACTTTCTTTCCTTTGCGTTCTGGACAACGATAAGCCCAATGGCCCGTCTCGCCACACACCCAGCAAGGATCTTTCTTCTCTGTTTTCCCCTTCTTCTTGAAGTTGTTAGTCTGGGAGACACCCTTGTTCTTTCCCATGAACTTGTGGGCATTTTTGTACACCATATTGGCAGCAGAACGTTCCTTAGTTCCTCCAGTGCGTTTGTCTTTTGCCCTCTCCTTCTCCTCGACATCTAGAGAGTCAATGATATTCTCAACAGAGAAATCATGCCTCTGATGTTTTACAGAAGTGGCAAAGTTCATCCATGATGGGGGAAGCGTAGCGACAATGCATTCCGCGACAAACTTGTCCGGTAGCACACACTTGAGGAGCTCAAGTTACTTTGCCATGATCTGTATCTTGTGAGCATGTTCCACTATAGATCGGTTCTCAATCATTTTGTAGTCATTGAACTGCTCCATAGCATATAGTTCACCTCCGACATCGGTAGCACCGAACTTAGTGTCCAGTGCATCCCACGGTTCCTTCCTATTTAGATGTGCAGATAAGCATCAACCAACTTATCTTCAAGCACACTTAGGATGGCACCCACAAAGACTACAGTGGCCTCCCGGAACATTTTTTCCTTATCAGGATTAAGCGGACCTCTGGGAGTACCTTCCGCAACTCGGTGCACCCCCATAGAAGTGAGCCACAAGAGGGTCTTAGTCTGCCATCTCTTGAAATGAGAACCCGTAACCGGGTTCGGTTCGAGCGCAACAGCAAAACCAGACGGTGAAAATTGCCTAAGCATATATATATATAAGGTTTTTGGATTGTTAGATTATTAGGAAATTTCCGAGTGAGTTTAATTACCAAAAGCAATATTACAGATGCACTAGCATACTTAGCCACACACATCAGATTAAGCACATGCATCATATCTGAACATGCAACAAGTAGCAGTGCAAGGTAAGAGGGGAAAAGCACGTACATCGCGACTGGAAAGGTCTCGCCAGCAGCACCACCATGGCCATCGTGAATGTCACCCATGGTGTAGTCAAATTTGTCGAGGAAGCAGCCGAACCGGCGAAGAAGAACTCGAACAACAGCGAGTAGTCGCGCCGAGACGCTCCCCAAAAATCTTATCTCCCACCTCCCGGTGCAGGATCTCAATAGATGGGGTTTCGGAGGCCTGCTCTCCTGGACGGCCGTGCACGCAGTCGCTGGGATGGGGAAGACTAGAGAGTAGCACATCAAAAGGAACTTTCTCGAGAGATAAAATTTTAGGCTTCCCAAAAGGTGTCTCGAACTTGAGTCACGCGGAGCATAATGTGGCGAGGCGAGCGGAGGAGGAGGAGTGCGCAAGGGCTTCTTCTCTTCTCACTCGGTTGGAAGGACTAGAAGAGCAGCCCTTATATACCACTCCAACTCCCTCCCAACTAGCAATGTGGGACTAAACTTTGTCCCCCAAGGTTGTCCCCAAGCTCCCAACGTGATGGGTTTGAGATTTCAGTAATTGTAGGCTACAAGGGCTGTCTTACTAGGTTGCAGTCCATCTACATCCAACAAACACATCTCCGGATCGACCACAGCAGTTGCAGCAGTCTACCAACCATTCGTGCACATCCTTAATTTGCGTGTGCTAGAATTAGAAAAAAAAAATCTGCAAATTTTTGTATAAATTGGTATGCAAAAAATTTCTTCGATAGGAAGATACTGCTAGGGCGTAAATTTGTGTCAATGAAATGGTTTTGTGTCATGTATTTATCAAAATTTTGAAGAATTCTGACCGTTCTGCCTAGAATTGATTTGATGTATCTGGTAAAGAGACCAACATTGCTTCTTTTGCTTCTCATTCATTTAGCTATCGTACAAGAGTTTGGATGCACCCAATATGAAGCATACACCTTTTGTTTCTCACATGTGCTTATGTGCTGCTGCAAGATTTTTTAATCCAAATAAGTATGCTTTCACTTCTTGTCAAGCATGCTTGCTTGATTTCTAACTTATGCTTCCAATATAGAGATGACATGTGACATCACTCCAATCACAAAATTATGTTCCCAAACTTTGTCCGGAAGCATGCCAAATTGCAAAATAAAAAATTCTCTAGTTCCAGGGTATGCTATATAGGCTCTGATGGCATCAATAGCTCTGCGCCAGCAGTGTGATGCTCTTATTGTTCAATAATTTTGCTTCAGCCGCTATGTGCAAGTGCTTCAACTATGTGTGCTTTGTTTATGCAACTGATGCTTAAACCTTTGTTACTTCTAGAGCGTGCTTCACTATAATGAACGGATGCTTCTATTCAATAGACACAATTCTGCTTGACTTGCTACCAGTTTTATAGTCAGATATGATGCAATATTGATGAGTGCACCGTTGATGAGGAGATTGCTACGCATGTGGGATCGTTCATGGTCAGCCCGTAGAGTGGTCTCGACCTGGTTAGGCAGAAGTGCACAAAGTGTTGTTGTAATAACGTTTTATTTTATTGTTAGTACAAACGTTGTTATTTTTATTGTTTAAATCAAATTAATCTGTTCAGTACATCATGCTTCATGTTGTGCTTCCACAGATTCCTTTTGTGAAGCAAATATTATCATCGGACCGAAATTTGTTCCCGTTGCATAAAAAAGATGTTTTCATAGCACTACAATACTAGGAAAGCATAGTATACATGTTTCTGTTGATGAGGGATGGAACAATGTTTTGTGATGGATATGTCCTATAGCACCATATAAGATGATGCTTCCATTTATCAAGAAGGAGTACTTCTTCGTGTTAAAGCGCGTTGTGTTGCTAAGGAATCCACACTGAAAAAATGGTGCTTCCACTGTTCAAGGTGAACACTTCTGTCATCAAGCAAAAAAATGCATGCTAGAAATACAAATCATAATTATTTTTCAACATTTATTTTGTTGGAAACAAATTATTAGAAGCAAGTCCCCATTGCTATGGAAGCAAATTCACATTTAGTTTTGTAACATGAAATAATATTAAAATCATAAGAAAACAAATTGAAGTGCTTGCACACAAGATTTATAAGATTATTAATTAGTCATCTTAAAATCTGGAATCATTGTTGGAAGCACTTAGTAGGAAACAAATCATAATTTGTTGAGATCCCCTATTACGGATCGGTTCCATGGAAGCATGCAAATATGGCCCTCGTTTTACGGAGGCAGAGCAAGTCACGCCGGACTGGTTTGACATGGTAGGCCATCAAGCGTTCCATCCTAAATAGTACTACAGTACTCTCCTCTTATCTGGACTAGTTGAATGCCCGTGCGTTGCTACAGTCTCCATTTTTCTTACAATGTGTTATCATAATACATGAAAAATTCATGTTGTTTGAAGTATATTTGGATAATCGGTGCAATTTAGTGGTGGCGAAGCCCGGATACGAGCAAGCAATGGACCATGGACGTACCCTGCATTAAAATTCAGATAATCAACTCTTACTATGTGCACACAATTCACAAATAATGTGGTAAGTGTTTTATAAAACTCACCGGAATAGCATTTGCACAAAAAAAACAGCATCATACACACAAGCAGCAGTGCTTGATTCCCAGAGCAAACATACATGCGCAACAACAACGGAATTAACAGCAATAGGAAATCCTATAAGGGGAAAGAAAGAAACCACTAAGTCAAAAGCAGGCTCACTGAATTACAGTATATACATATAGTTGAAAGAACATCTCTCATATTATGTGTTGTGTGTTTGATGTCAATGTATGTGATATACTAATGTTTGTCTAAGTGGTACGGGAATTATATAGATACATTTATATGTGTGATGGATGTGGTTAGTCATGTCAAAAAGAAGCTGAAAAGGATCACCAGGCCGGATAATCCGGGCCGGATATTTCCAAAATATCCGGCCCCCTTTTTTCGGCTAAGGACTTGAGGAATTGTGGCTCAGTATGCTTCTGGATAGGGGCCGGACATTTGCCCGGATATTTGCCCGGTTTTGTCCCAGGGCCGGATTATCCGGGCATGATATTTCCAAAATATCCGGGGCCCTCGAAAATGGCTAAGGACCTGAAGAAAAGGAGCTACGGACTGGGGCCGGACAATTGGCCGGACATTTACCTGGTTTTATCCCGAAGGCCGGATTTTCCGGGGGCCGGATTATCCGGCCCTTACTTAGGCCGGATTATCCGGCCCTCCGGAAGCCCCAATGGCTGGATTTTGGAGAGGGGTATTTATACCCCCCTTCTTCTACCTTGCTCCTTGCTCAATCATTGCACAAAAATCTACCAAGCCTTCATCACCATTAGAGCCACCTCAAGAACACAAGATTTGCAAGATCTCCTTCCTCCCCCAACCAAAGCTCTTGATCTTTGGAGATTCGAAGGAGAAGACACCGATCTACATCCTCACCGAAGCGATTTACTTTTCCCCCTCATTTGTTTGAGGGCCCTCTTGCTAGTTTTCCTATTTGGTTCCCTAGTTGATTGTTGTTTATGTGTTGTTGTTGATTGTTGTATTGTTACAGATTTGGGAGCCTCCAATTTGGTTGTGGATGTGTGCCCCAAGAACCTTGTAAAGGCCCGGTTTCCGCCTCGAGGAAATCCCTTAGTGGAAGTGGGCTAGGCCTTCGTGGCGTTGCTCACAGGAGATCTGAGTGAAGCCTTCGTGGCTGTTGGTTTGGCTTTCGTAGCAACCACACTCCTCCAAACGTAGACGTACCTTCTTGCAAAGGAAGGGAACTACGGGAATCATCTCCGTGTCATCGTGTGCTCCACTCTCGGTTACCTCTATCCTATTCTATCTCTTATATTGTGTAGCTATATCTTGCGTAGTTTCTTACCTTGTCATATAGGTAAATTCACTTAGTTGCATATCTAGAGAATTTACCTTTGTGTCAAGCCTAAATTAAAAAAGAACTAAAAATTGGGTAGCACCTATTCACCCCCCACCCCTCTAGGTGCGGCATACGATCCTTTCAATAGTAACCAAAGTAAATTTATTGAATGCAGTATAAACAAAGGGTAACCAACACAAATAAATCGTAATGGAAAATCTAGAATAGAAGCAACTAAGAAGCCTCAAACCAGAAAATCATAAACCGAGGCAGCGCGATCAACATCAAACAAATGAGGCAAATAGACATCAGGAGACGGAACATAACAATCATGCTTCGAAGAACGAACATGCAAGAGAGGGGTCCAAGAACTGGGCCCATACAAGTGGGACTGTAGACCACGGCTCATATAAGACCTTTCAAGAGCACCGTCATCGTCACCAGAATCATCACCCATTAAGAGGCCAACCAACCAGAGCATCATGATCAACAAACAATTGAACTTAGACAACCGAGGGATCCGTGCAGAAGCCTGAGGAAAACACCAAAGCTAACAAATTCAAGAAAAGAACAATAAGATAACACAATGTTGCTTCACATGATTTGTTTATTTGAGAAAGGAATAATTGTTACACTATTAGTTAGTCAGACTATCTTGAATCATTGTTCAGAGATGCGCCCCTATCTTGAATCATTGTTCAGAGATGCGCCGAAGTATAGAAGATACTTCTTTCTTAGAGGTTGTGTCTCCCTGTGACATATAGCTGTCGGTTCTTTGCACTGGGATTTCTATTGATATGGTTGTAGAAAGTTTAGCTCAGTTTCATTTGCTGGTCAAATTATTGTGATCGTTCTCCCATACATAACAGAAATGAGCAAAGCATAACTCCCGAACACTAAACAGGAATGGAACGAAGTGAACCACTGATTTTACTAATCCCAAAGCAAGACACATGTGCAAGAACTAAGACAAAAAGGACACAATAGACTACTACATTTAGGGGGACACTACATATATTTTTGCCTCTGTCACCTATAGTAGTAGAAGCTTGCTGATCACCTATAGTAGTAGAAAAAATGGAGCAATAATCATGCCAGTAAGTGAAACTGGAATGGAGATGGAGTTGAGACATGATACACAATGGAATCGGATTAGGAAAGCAGCAAGCTACAGGCCATGGAATGCTCCCTTTTGTCATAAACTTTCAACGATCGCAAATTTCCCATCTAATATGCTATTGTGAGTGAGGGAAGGTAGACTTGGCGTCTCCATCCCCTTCCTGGGTTGCAAACATACCAATGTACTATTCGCTCGGATCCAAACCCAAATACTCGGACAGAAGCCAAAACTGAAGCTAGTCAAAACCAATCCAAACATGTACCTTATACTGAGCTGCTGAAGGTTGTTAAGGCATCAGAGTGATGACCAAGGTTCGCTTGGGAACAAACGATCCGAGAGCTAGCCTGAAATAACAAAAAAAAATGTGGACAATTGGATGTCATATAGATCCTACTACTATTGCAAACCTTGGATGCCAGGCCACCCTTCTAACTTTAGATTGCAATCTCACCTGTGAATAATTTCAAGGAATATATATAAAAGGCGGGTTGCAAGCCAAGCCTGTGGCACCACAACATTTGATAAAACCACACATTTATGCTTCTTTAGTTCATAGAACTAATAAATAGGTAAGGCATCATGGCCAAAGATCTAGCAGCAGGATAGAATTCTAGACAGTGCAAGCAAGATTCATAGTTGATGCTTAGAACTCTTATCTTGTATGGCGCAATAAACTATCAGGAATGCAAATGCAAAATTAGCACACTATCCTATTCATTTGACGCATATGGATCACCACTTGACCAAAATGTTCTAGCTTTCCTTCTCATTCTCACTGCATTAAAGATGTAATTATGTGAATATAAAAAGAACTGAGATTCATGTAGAAGAAGTTTTATCATCCAGACTTACATGTCCAGCAGTGGGGTACCGCTAGACTTATCTAGCTATTTTCCGAGGATGATATTAAGATGCTACTTCTCTCACACGGAAAATATGCAATATATACATAATTACTTTTCCTTCATCACCATTTTTGTGTTACATTCTATGATCCTAAATTCTTTGGCCATACCTGAACAGGTTTCTGCCAAGTGAATCATGATTACGACAATTACGATATAAGAAAAATATCTATAAAAATATGAATGATTTGTAAAGTAAGAAACACATGAATCTGTCAAGTTCATTTTGTGCTTCAAAAAAAAAGTTGGAAATATGACAAAAGAATACAAGAGTTACAACCCATCCATGAAATCGAGAATGTGAGAATATAATCTAAGACGGGTAACTGAAAAAGTAACGCTGAAATGGAAGCAAAATCCATTAGGACATAGGGAACAGAGCCTGCGTAGCATAAGTGCCATGTGTAGTACTACAGTTTTGAACAAAAAAAAGAAATGGAATACATAGATAAATGTTGTGTTGTAATTAATCTATGAATCTAGAGAAGGAACTACAAGTCTGCAACCTAAAGTGAAAATGCACTTCCTGCGCTCAGTGACACTGAAGCATCCGCTATTGTGCTCATCGCTGCAAAGACTCTCATGAATGTGAAAAATAAACTACGAATATCTCAACAGTAAACCACAAGTAAAATGCAATGATCACAATGACATGGATTAATAGATCTTTTGGTAATAGTGGCATCGTAATCACCATTAACATTGATTCAGTATGTCCATGAAATATCCAGAGAAAATAATTTAAGATCATTAATTCCAACTAACCATGAAGTAGTTGTAGAAAATCAGCTTAAATCATCAATTCTACAGTGGCTTGATAAAGCTTCCTACAAGGCACTCGGTCATCGCTAAATTATCCCCAATCTGCATGAGGTGCATGACTTCTCATGTTCCTGCGATGTCCCAAATGCAATAAGATGAGAAGAATGCTGGGCAGCTAAACAAATGCTCCACTCAAAAATAAAAATCCACCTCATTACCTTTCTTTCTATGCATTCCCCCCAAATCCATGCTCTGCATAAACTGGAATCGGGTTATGCTTTTGTATGCTTCTTCTGGATCCCCTTCTTCCTCCTATCACCCACATTTTTTTAAACCAATTAGGCACGATCCTTATCAACATTTACATTGACAGAACGAATAATGAAAAATTCGTGAATTCCAATTCTGGAAAAAAGGAAAATAAAATGCAAACAATCCTCATGTTGGAGATTTGATGATGATCAATTCGTGTGCCTTCGATCATAAACCCTCTTCTTTGTATGCCTGGATAATAAGCCCCCTTGTTGGTCTAATTTTCGATGAATACCCCTTTTTGGCATGGTTAACAGAGGAACTAATCAAAATCAGTGAAGAAGAAAATGAGAGAAAGCTTGGGGCGGCAACTGAGGGTGCTGCACGTATGAGAGGAGGATGCGGTGTAGCGCCCAAGTGCGCCAGACGGCGCAAGCGGCTCCAGCGCCCAAGTTGCCGATGGGAGTGGCATTGCTGCTCAGGCGGCCAGGTGCGGCGGGCGGCGTGGGATGATTGGCCAGGTGCGACGAACGGCGTGGTTGGTGGATCCGGCTGTGGTCCTCGGCCCTGGGCGGCATGGGTGAGATGCGTCATGCTTGGCGGCCGTGTAGGTCGCTGGAGGAGGAGGGGCACATGGATGGCAGCGTGCAAGAGAGAACGGGCGTCACCGGAGGACGATGCGAAGGGGTGGAGACGACCAACCCTAGAGCCATTGCTCGCCTCCCTTTCTTCTCTTTGTGCGGGATTTTGGGGGCGTGCAAGAGAGAACGGGCGTCACCGGAGGACGATGCGAAGGGGTGGAGACGACCAAACCTAGAGCCATTGCTCGCCTCCCTTTCTTCTCTTTGTGCGGGATTTTGGGGGAATGAAGGTGGGGTTGGCGTTTCGCATAGGAGTAGTTGAGATTAGCGCCAACAGGGAAGGTCCTCTAATCTAGCTCTAATCAAGGAAGGATGGAGCGACCAGCTACAATAAAAATGAGTAAATATCTTTATTGAGAGGATAATTAGCTCACATTAAATTCCGGATTTTTTGTTGTGCGGTGATTTTTATTAGAACTTGCTTTTTTTGTGTGGTGGAACCTCGGTGACCTTAGATACAGATTGGGTGGCTAGGATCTTTTCAATGACGACCACCAAAGTGCGTTGAGTGTCAAACGACCAACTCCCATTTAATAGTAAAGATAGTAAAGATTTACGGCGGCACTAGGAGCGACCTGAGGTACATGTCCCTTCCCATCTCATACCCGCAGAAGCTTGTCCATGAATCACGGTTGGCAACCTTCTGGATTTGCTTGGTCTTGAGGTTGAGCGCGAAAGTCCCACGGATAGAGCTACCTTGGCCGAGCGTGAAGAACAACACCCCACTCTTGTCGCAGTAACACCGGCTCGTCATGGCTGTCGCAGTTTTTAGTCTGAACTGATCTAGTGTAGCAACTGGATGATACCGTGCTCCCCATCTTCCAGCAACAATGTCGAAGTTTTGTGTTACCACTGCTGGAGTGTGGCGCCCACGCATTACCATGATAATCAAGAACAGCCGCCCCTCCGGCGAGACGCCGATGGTGAAGTTCCTCGATCTGTTCACAGGTGTGGGGTGAGGACAGCCGTAGGGCAAGGTGTACTGCTCCATGGTGGTGCCGTCACCGTCAAGGCGCACCCCTAGCACGTGCCAGGCTAGAGGCCAGTAGACGACGCCGCGGAGCGCAGTGGGCTGCAGCATGTTGCGCAGCCACCCGTTGGAGATGCGAGCGTCGGCCTTGGCTTCCGGTCCCCAGCTCGCCGTGTCCGACGAGTACTTGCGGAGCGCCGTGAAGCCGCGGCGGTTGTAAACTAGGAGCAGCCGGTGGTATGACGGCGAGAAGACCGGCGGCTCCACATCGTCGCCGGTGAGGAAAGCGCATGCGTAATCGTAGCCGGGCATGTCCTCGCCGCAGAGCGGCGGGAGAAGATCCGCGTCGCCGGTCATGGGGTTGAAGATGCAGAGCCTGAGGCCATCAGCACGCAGTCCCCGTCGAAGCTCCAGGACGAGGCGGCCGTTCCGGGACGCGACCGGGCGGGAGCACTCCAAATCCACGCCGACGCCCTCGAGCAGCGATCTTACGGAGGGGCCGAGGAGGCGGGTGCCGGACGTCGTCGGTGCGAAGAAGGGCCCTTTAGTGGCCTGCCGCCGGCCAGCGTCGACGTCGTGGTGGAAGAAACCGAGCGCGAGGGAGCCGAGGAGGGGCAGGGTACGGGAGAGAGAGGCGGCCTCGTTGCACACGACACGGCCCCAGCGCCGGCACGTCGAGGCGCAGCGGACGACGGCTGGCCCGTCCAGGAGCCTGGCGAAGACGGCCGCGAGCGCGTCGTCCCGTAGAACGGACGTCGTGCTCTCGCGCTCCTCCGGCTCCGGTCGATCGTCGCCGTCCAGGGCGCGCCGCGCTGATCTGCGGCACCTCGAGAGCCATCCTCTGCTGATGTACGGCGCGGAGCGGGTGGCGGCCCCGCGCGGTCGCCGCAGCGGCGGCATCGATCTTTACAAGAAGAGGGAGCAGGGGGCGATCGAAGATCAGCGCAAGCGCAAGAGGCGGATGTTACGTTTGAAGGAAGGAAGGAAGGACGGGTTACGCGCGTATTTATCGGCACGTATCGTCGCTTGATGATTCCGAGTCCGACCGAGTGTCGTGTACGCATGTTGTTGCTGCCACGAGTCGAGTCGAGCGCACCCTCGAGTGACCGTTCCATCTAAAAGCTGCCGTTACACCCAGGTGCCCGAAGACGTGGCTCTGATTCCAAGGTTTAAAATGTGCTAAATGAATTAGCAGTAGCCTCCGATATGGACCCTATAGGCGATTTACACAAAAATAACCGTTTGTTCAAAAAAACGCACAAAATGACCTTCCGGGCAAACTATTTCACGCATCTAACCCTTTTGTGTGGCGCCCTTCGCAAGGGCGCCACACCTATCTATGTGGCGCCCGTGGGAGCGGCGCCACACATTGTCGGTAGACAAGCTGGAGCCACCACGTATGACAGAATATGTGGCGCCCTTGCGAAGGGAGCCACACAGAAGGGTGTGGCGCCCTTGCGAAAGGCGCCACATAGAAGGGTGTGGCGCCCTTGCGAAGGGAGCCACACAAAAGGGTTAAAAACGTGAAATATTTTGGCTGGAGGGTTATTTTGTGCTATTCTTACGCAAAAGGGTTATTTCTGTGTAAATCGCCGACCCTATATCATGGTAATTAATAGCGTGATATATTTTAAATAGCATTTTTTAATTAATATTAAATATATCTTAAAAATAAATAATTTTACTAGAACGAATAGATATACTATATAGTCAAAGTGACTGAATCATACATACATAACCACATATAAAAATAGATCTCAAGTATTTTAGAAGGCTAACATCAATATTTCACAAGGCGACAACATAGTATAAATTATTTATTAAAAAATATTAGTATTAGCGATATTATCTTCTGATTTACAAGTGGAACCAAAAGATTGTAGTTCATCACCACGAAAAAAGTGAAAGCAACTTGACTGAAAAAAATAGCGCGCTAACGCTATGATGTTTTAGGACGATATAGCATGTTGTTTCGCAAATAGCGCTACAGCGAGCAAAATTACTAAGCGTGGACCATCTAGATATGCTATAGCGCGCTATTAGCGGAAAAATAGCTTGTTATTTTAAACCTTGTCTGATTCTCGAGCTCCGGCGCGGCGATGGATCCCCGCGCTCCACCCCCTCTCTTGCTCCCACCGTCGCACCCCTGGTACTCCCGCGGTCCCGCCGCCGTCGCCCCAAGTGCTCCCGCTACCGTCGCATGGCTCATCCTATCTCCTGAAGACGCTCGGAGCTTGTGAATTCCTGAAAAATGGTCACCAACCTTATTTGTTCGCTTATTTTGCATCAAGGCCCCTGGCTTGGTAGAATTTAGCAAAAAAAACATAACAACATTGGGATTTTTGCGAGTTGCAGCTGTCTGCACTGAAATTGCTTACCGCTAAAATTAGTTTCCTACCATTTTTTTGTCAAGTTTTTCTATCATGATTTACGAAGTCGACTACTTGTATTGCATAGTTATGTTTTTAGTTTGACGTTATTGCGAACTTTCCTACAGTAAAAAAAAAACAAGTTCAGTATTGAGAAAGCAACTTTAATGTTGACAAAAGCAACTTCTAGGGAAAGTTGTCTAATGCTATTAATGCTGAAAAGTTGCCTACCCCTATGGTAAAGTTTCTTAGCACTTTAGTCCTAGATGAAGCAACTTTAACGCCTGATGGCGCAATTTTTGTGTCCGACGGAGAAAGTTTGGTGCCTACCGAATTAACTTTGGTACCCGCATATCAACTTTGTTACATATAGAGCAAATTTGGTGCCTGGCAAAGAAACTTTGGAACCTGGCGGAGCAAATGTGGTTCCTGGCTGCATATTTTTGGTGTCAGAACAATATTGGTGCAAGACGGTGCACTTTGGTGTCGGACAGACCAAGTTCGGTGCCAAACAAAATAAATTTGAAACTAGACGGAACAACTTTGTGCCCGATGGTGCAATTCTTGTACACAACATTATAGCGGACGTATCCTGGACACGACCCATTATTTTTCTTTGCTCTTTTCCTTTGTCCTTGTTTTTTCTCCCGTCCTTTCTTCTCCAACAAGCAATTCATCTCAGGAAAAATAAGAAACAAAGCCTGCCAATCCCTCCACCTCCGCCCCTTGTGTGTCTGGCGCCAGCCAGAGGAACTTTGGTGCGTGGCAACGTAATTTTGGTGTCCGACAGAGCAACTTTAAAACTCGTTGGAACAACTTTGCTACCCGACATAATAACTTTGGTGACGGAGAAAGTTTGCTGCTCTACATAGCAACTCTGGAACCCTGGCGGAGCAACTTTGGTGATTGGGATACATTCTTGATATCCAACAGAGCCCGACAGTGCAACTCAAGTGTTTGACAATGCCCAACATGGCAACTTTGATGTTCAACAACACAACTTCGGTGTCCGAAGGCACAACTTTGGTTTGTAATGACACAATTTTCGTGCCCGAAAGCACAACTTTGATGTCCAACAGAATAAATTTGGTCCTCACAAAGTAACTTTAGTGCCCGACTAAGCAAATTTTTATCTAAAAGTTACAGCTATGCAATATACTGTTAGACAAGAAACTAGCAATTTTGAACAAACTATTGTGTGATTTTAAGGGGAGTGATGTTTTAGAAAATGGGAGCATATGCTTCCTATATTTTGAAAGGCATCTTACACATATTTTAAATTTCAAGTTTCTTACATGTGGGAACCTCTTCCTCCAACGTGCATCCCAGCCTCATTGTCCTTATTATATTCGATCAATATTCACCAACATTCATTGGTTTATTCCATGTCAGGCTCTCTTGCCATGCACAAGCCAGACCGAAATTCACATAAGCAAAACTAAATAAATCCATCTGAGGCAGGGAGCTTTCAGAGCATGTAGTCGTCGCCCAGGACGACACAAGAACCAAAAGTCTTCGTCGGTCATCGCTACACCTATATAGGCCGCCGTTGTTTCATCCCTGGCATCATATACGAATAGCCTCCGAAACAGAGTGATACTGAAATATTGCGAGCACATACGCGCCGAAACAGAATAATACTGAAACCATCGCGCCGGCCGGCAAGCAAGGTAAGGCAAACCAGGAAGGAGAACGATTTAGGAAAAACATCACAAACATGCCGGATGAGAAATACGGTAGCCATTGAGACAGAGCCGGCATACTTTTTTTTTGTTGAGGGAAACGAGATACTTATGCTTCTCTCCTGAATCCTAAAAGGTCCCAGAAATGGAGATACTGTCTTTGAACGAAAAGAAAATGATCAAAAACGAAATGATGCCTAAGAGTACAAGGGTTGACTGACCACTACAGGGCCCGGCCGCCAATGTTACATCAGGTTCTGAATTATACAAGCTGATGTATCCACACTGTTGTTCGTGATCAAGTACCATTCGAGCATAGCCTACACCGTTTCGCGATCAGAAACACGGCATGGTAACCATTTACAGTTTACCGTGAAGAATCGACATGAGATGTTTGTATAAAGCCTACACCTAATGCTTTCCTTGCTTCCTTGTTGCTCAAGTTCCTCTGCAGCTTACCAGCTCCTTGTTGCTCAAGTTCCTCAGCAGCTTACCAGCATTCCTCATCTCCTAAGCTTCGACAAGTTTCTGAAATCAAAAGAAAAGGGACGATTCAGACCAGTTAATCCTATAATGAGTTGGTTCAGATCTCTAATTTATTTAGCCTCTTACCCGGCAAAGTATAGAGCAGAACTGCGCTCCGAGGGGAATACCCTCGTAGCATGGACCGGCGCATGGGTGCATCCCGTCAGCTACGGGCGGTACCTGCTGGTGCAGTGGCCGGCTGCGGATGGGGTGCATCGCCACTCCATCCACCTCGACAAGCTACATAAGAATCCAAGTACAAAAAGCATATAATCTTTTAGAATATGGCACTGTAATTCTCACCTAGCTACTACAGAGTACGGTTGATAGATATTACCAGTATGCCCTCAAACGTAGCAGGAGCAATAACTAGTTGATTAGCATGGACCAAAAACCAGCCGTCCTGGTGGAACACCTCAATGGTGGCAGCGACTTGATTCGGATGGTGAACTTCCACGTGCGAATCACAGTACGCTGTAGGGAAGGCCTTGCGGCAACGGGTGCAATAGGTATCAGAGTCCATATCCAACCAACCAGCTGCGAGAAGATTTGCGGCTTGAATGGTCCCATTAGCATTAGGGTCATGTTGCACCTATGGGAAATGTGGCGATATCACAAGATTTAGTAGATAGATAATAAAGAAAAAATACATTCTGTGAAGAAACCAAAATATCATACAGCTGCTAAAATTATTGGATGTGCAGTACGGAATACATGGAAGAAAATTTTATTCAGCAAACAATGTCAGAAAGGAAAAAACTATAATACTAGGAATGTTTTTTTGTATCTCCACAACTGATTCTATGTACTATGATTTCTTTGTGCACTCTAACAATGAAGAGTTACATAAATTCAGTGTACTTCTGATATTTGGTTCAGAAGTGATATTTCTGGTTCTTGGATCAAGATAATATTCAATATTTGTTCAAAAGCTAGCCTTTTACCAACATTAATGGACACAAACAAGGAAACTACAAAATGTGATAATACTTAGCGAAATGTAATAATCAGCATGATTCATAAGCTACCTGCAAAAAAGCAAGATTCATGGACACGCAGTAGGAACTGCAAATTGCAATACCAGGCCACAAACGCTACAACTTCGACAAACTAATTAAAACAATGATGCAGCACTTCAGTGTTCTATTATTTCAATTTTTGCAGAAGGTACAGAGAACTACAACCATATACCAGTATCACTGTTCAGCTGCTGCAAACTAGGCATTGTAACATGATTCGAAGTTAACTTAACAAAACAGTAGGCATGCAGTAATGAGAGAAAAAAATCATTGGCTACAGAAAGGAAATTTTTACTTGGCATGAGATAGCACAGAAATCAAAATTTGACTTTCTTTTGTCCCCACAAGCGATGCATGTGTGTGGATATTGGTCGTAAGGAACTGGATCTTGAGGACGTTGCAGATGCATCCACCGATCACCATGAAAGCGCAGCCATTGTATGCGTCGCCATTCATAACCAACACCTTTGCTATCTAAAGCACTTATCATGACATGGCCACCGATGAACCTAATCTGTGCAGGCAAAAGAGTATGATTTTTAGGTATAGTTAACATAGGGGGAATTATTTACATTTAGTCATTCATTAATTCAGAATTACCCGTGCTATTTTCAGCATTGTGTGTGGTGGGTGATGGACCTCGTGGTTTGGACAACAATGTGAACAGAAAGCGAGTTGACAGCCAAAACAATAACGATCTTTTTGACATCGAAGCGAAAAGTTGTGCTTCAAGAAGTCCTTCATATACAGAGGCTCCATCCTGCTACGCAAACAAAGCAACATATGAACAGATGAACAAGATTACGAATAACAATGCACTATGCATATAGGGGCAGGAATCCATTTAACAGTCCAAAAATTATTGTGTTACTGTGAATCTAGATGATTTCTAAACCTGATCAAGACAACGGTAGGGAGGTTTTCCCTACCTGAATGCAAACATTGCATTAAAGGGGGAGTGGGGGCAGAAAGGACAGGTTAAATTCCTGCACAGACTAGCTTCGTACACACGGACGAGCACCATGGCATCATCTGTGCACGACAGCGGCGCTGGGGTGCCTATATAATCCTAATGCTAAGGAAGATCAGCTCAAAAATCCAGATGACATCATGGAACCATGCGGGGAAAAAAATCACACTTCTTGATTCTTCTATCATAGTGCCGTAGGAGGAAGTACTAAACCCATTCTTGTTTTCTGGCTAAAATACTTCGGTTGCTAAATCACCGGCAATTCGATGATCCAGCATGGGAATCGGCTGAAGGATTCAGTTCGTGAGTATGCGAGAAATAAATGCAAGAACTAATAAAGAAGGGAAGCAGGGGGAAGAACCTCTGATCAAATGCAAGAACGATAGATGATCAAAAAAGGAAGGGGAGGGGATGAGCCGATGGGGATGGTAGTACCTATGATTGAGGACTGAGCTGTTCTTGACGATCAAGTACTGAATAGCTCCTGGAACTGTTTCAGAATCGAGGAAGATAGAACGGCGGGATTAGTGGAAGAACGATAAACCAAGAACGGGAGGGGAGGGGAGGGTAGTACCTTTTTCTTATCGTGCAACCTTGTCTTGGAGATGAGTACTGGGAGTCCTGGAAGGTAAGAGCCTGAAATTTTTCGAGAATTAGAGGGAGATGAGTATGCGGGAGTCACTGCAAGAAGGGAAGAAGGCCAAGAACGGGAGGCGGAGGAGTACTGGTGAATTAGTGCAAGAAACCAAGAACGGGAGGGGAGGGTAGTACCTCTTCTTGATGATTATGCAACCTTGTATCGGAGATCGAGTGGTCGGAGTAGTCCTGGAATTGGTACGAGCCTGAAATTTTTCGAGAATTAGAGGGAGATGACTATGAGTACGCGGTAATCAGTGCAAGTACGGAAGAATTCCAAGAACGGGAGGGGAGGGGAAGAACGGAAGAAGACCAAGAACGGAAGAAGACCAAGAACGGAAGGGTATAGTACCTCTGACTGTGGCAGAAGCGGATGGTGATCAAAGATTTTTCGGAGGACCTTTTCTTGGCGATCGATTATCGACAGAGCCTGAAATTTCTCCACAATCGGAGTGCCAGGAGTAGCAGAGAATCAGTTCAAGAGCAAAAGAAAGCCAAGAACGTGAGGGGAGGGGAGGGGAGGGGAGTGTAGTACCTTTTCTTGAAGAATGTGGAACCTTGTATGCGCAAACGAGTAGCGGGAGATGGAGCCTGAAAATTTTCAAGAATCGAAGGTAGAGGAGTAAGCGGAATCACTGCAAGAATGGAAGAACACCAAGAACGAGATGGGATGATATGAGGTGAGGGTAGTACCTCCGATTGCTAGTGGCAGGAGCGGATGGGGAGCAAAGATCTTCGGGATGACCTTGCCTTGTGAGGAGCCTGTGAAAAAGAATGGATTGCTCCAGAAACCGAGCGAGTCTGGAAGGCGAGGCGGAGTTGTTCTCCCGTTCGAAGAGGAAGAAGGAATGAGTGAAGGGCGCGAGGAGGATCTCCTCTGTGCCGTTACAGAATTGAAAAGTGGGCCGAGCCCAGAGAAGGAGAAGAGGCCCATTGGGCAGACCACTGGGTCGCGGTGCTCTTCTCATCTCGGCGGCAGGTAGGACTTGGGGGTGGATTTGGCTGCGGGCGGCGGCGACGACGGCGATCTGGGGGAGGGGTAGATTTGGCTGCGGGCGGCGGCGGCGGCGACGGCGGTCGCGCGCGCGCGGAGTGGGAGGTGCAGGGGCGCAGCAGTCGCCTGCGGCGGAGACCGGAGAGGGAAGCGGCGGCAGTCGCGCGCGCGCGGACGAAAAGGGAGGTAGGGCACCCGCGCCGTTCCAAGTCTGCCCCTATTGTAACAGCAGTGGAGTACTTTTTTGTTTGTTTTTGTTTTTTAGGTCCCGTACTGGAGCGCTGGGTATGTTATCTGCAGTTATAGTACGTTCTGTTGCTACAGCTCCCTTCTCGTTACACTAGTCATGTTTCTTTACTTTGTGATGACTGCATGATAAGATGCAGTTTTTTCTTAGCTATTATGATGTTGAAGACAAATCTATGATTTTTGCCCTATTTGTTAGTGTGACATGTCAGCAGAAAATCCCTTATGCAACTGCTTGGTAAAATGCAGTTTTTCTTACCTGTTTTGATGTTGAATCTCTGAGACAAACCCATGAATTTCGCCCTATTTTTTAGTGTGCCATTTCATCAGAAATTTTCTCTTGTACAAAGCAGCGGCATTTGAACTGAGAAGAGAAAGTTATTGCTTGCTTACTTACTTATGGAAGACATAAAAAAAACATCAAGAACCAAGGTTGCTTGTTCCTTACCACTGCAGTATGAGGTAACAGGGGTGAAGGCACTTCTTTGTTCGTTTATCAGAGTAGCTGGTTTCCAGAAAATCTAGCAGTTGTCAGTAAAAGGAATAATATCTCCAGCCAACAGTCCTCTACATCTGGACTTGTAACACTTAAATCAAATCAGGAATTTCTGATGACATGTCAGTCCTAAAATCCCTAATAGCTTCTTTTGTCAGTTCTGACACAAGTCTGCTAGTCAGCTATTGCAACCCTGTGTGTTGCTGTTTAGTCCTTGGGCTACACTTGTTTTAGGGACCTTGGTATTAGATTCACAGTAGCAAATCTGTCTGGACAGTTTATAAGGTTACAATTACTCATGTTAATGCTTCCGAACTTTGTACTCATGGTAATGCTTCAGAACTTTGTGTCAATGCATACTTGGTTTATTTTTGTTTGGTGGTCGATGTGAATCTTTGTTACTCTCTGTTATTATTTATCGGCATTCCTCTTTCGTACTGCTCAATATGTTCAACTGCTGACCGAGCCATGTTCTTCGCCTCGATGACATGGTCCTAGGTGACGGGCGCTCGGCAAAATTTTGGGAAGACCGGGACTTGATGGGCATTCGGTGAGCGAAATCGCGCATAACTTTTATGCCTGCATCCCCAAGCGCAGACGCCGCAGCAGAACGGTTGCCGATGGCCTGCTTGGCCATAGCTGGGCGCGCGACATCCATTGCATGATTGGCATCAAGGAGATCGGCGAATACCTGCTGTTGTGGCTCCAGCTTGAGCACATACATCTATCTGACCAAGCTGACACCCTGATTTTGAGCAGCGACGGCATATTCTCTGCAAAATCTTCTTGCAAGGCCACGTTCCATGGTTCCACCTACTGCAGCGCCTGGAAACTAATATGGAAAACCCGGGTTCGCAGCGTGTAAATTCATCCACTGGTTGGCTAACCTGGATCGTTGCTAGAACGTCACCAGCTTGCATCGCCAAGGGCTTCAACACTACCCTCGCTGCCTCCTATGCGGCCAGGCGATGGAAACTATCCAGCACCTACTTACGAGATGCTGCTTCTCCTGTCAGGATTGGTACGATGTTCTCTCCTGGCATCGAGTAACATGTAGACCTCCAGAGCGCGGCGACACACTCTAGGATTGGTGGTGCCAGGCCAAGCAGACAATGCCCAAGCACATTCGCAAGGGCCTTGCCTCTATAACTCTGCTGACCCCTTGGCCTGCTTGGATGTTATGGAAACACCGCGACTATTGTGTGTTCAATGGAGCTCAGCCCTCCATCGACAACGTCATCAGCAAATCAAGGAAGAAGCTGCCGTTTGGGAAAGAGCTTTGAACGCCAGGACTCTGTGTGATCATGACGCAGATCTGGGATGTTCACTAAATAATTTTTATTTTGTTTTTTGGCCTCTTAGGAGACGTGTAACACCAAACTCTCTCTCTCTTTTCAACTAAATGAAACACAAAGGCTTTTTGCATTTTCCCGAAGAAAACAATATGTTAACTCCTTGTGGATATTGCAACTGTGGTGACCGTTTGCTCTAATTCTCAAAAATAACGGTCTTGTTGTCAGAAGTGTTGGTAATTTTCCCTGATCACATTCTCTTTTCAGGCTTCTACCCTGTCAAAATTACCTGCAGAAATCATGACGTCTACTGTCAGTGTCAAAGATGATAAAGAGGAACTGCTCTATCCAACAGGAGGCCAAGGTTAGTGTTCTTCAGATGACAAATGCCGGGCCCTTACTTTTCAGAATGTACTCCACCTGACTGTTTTTCCTTGCGCGGGTAACCTGCACTGGCCAGATTGAGATTTTGATTGGCATTTGGCAAGCAAAGGAATTCGACTAAACTGGTGGCTGAAGAGGGAGGCAGCAGGTGCAGAGGAACTGAACCACTTGGAAGGTTCCTGTTGTGGCTTAATTCCGCTGTTCTTCTCCTCCTTGATGTGTTCTGAACTAGTAACGCGTTGTGTCTGAGAAGAGACCCTAAGTGCCTGTATAAATCAATTAAGTGTAAGATGGCGGAGGGAATTAAGATGATTTGTTACCTTGTAAGTTGTGGATGGGATTTTCTTCCTTCAATAGACAAACCTAGAACGTTAATTAAGCACAGAGCAAACTTATATGCACAAAAATGGTACGTGGTCTGGCCATGTTGTACACTTGATTCATATTGTTTCTGGACAAAGTCTTTCGGTTGAGGGAGAATACACGAAGCTGTTTTGAAGAAATTTACATTATCGTTGTTTTCATTGGAAAAATATTTATGATGTTGATATGGTTCAATCGGATGGCAAAGTTTTCTTTGAGTATATGAATTTTTTGTTTTGTCTTCCTTAGCTCAAAAATAGCTCGAGAACGTCTCGGGGGTTTTACAATCCGAGTGTGAGCCAATTTTTGCAGCTCGACTTTTAACTCGATCTCTCACAATTTTTAGCATGAGCTAAGTTGAGACTAGTCTAACTTGCTCGAACTCAACTTGTTTGCAGCCTGACGTGCGGATAACCTTCTAAGGGCATGTACAATGCTAGACTCTAAAGGAGGCGCTTAAGTCACAAAAAAGAATTAATTATCGCTAAATAGGAAGGTTAGAGTCTGTAACTCCAACGCAGAGCGCTAATTGCGGCGCTAAAAGCATTTATTTCCCTAGCGGAAGGAAAGGACTTGACGCTGCAAAGTAACGTCCCATGCAGGAAATAAGACCGGAGCGCCAATGCAAGATTAAGCAGCGATGCCAGCTTTATCTCCGTGATCGACTAGGATTTAGCGATAACTACCGGGATTATTACCCTAGCGCTCGGCCTAAGCGCCTCCATTGTAGATGCCCTAAGAGGGTACTCTTCCTGATGTTCCTCCAACTTATTCAAAGAAAAGAAAAAAATCTTGGAGCATTTTCATTTAGAGAAGCTATCAACATTTCGATTGGGCCAAAGCATGATAGAGAGCTTGGCGCTTTGATGTCTCGGCTGAAACCGCGGGGGGTGCTATACGCCGACATGGTCGGCGCAGACCAGGCGCCGCACACCCCCCAGGTGGGTTGTTGGGCCGGCCCAACACATTTCCACTCTTTTTTTTTTGCTTTTTTTTCTATTTTATTTTTCTTTTTACGTTTTTTAAAAGCTAATTCTTTTTAGACCCGACTTTAAAAATTATTTTAGTTTTTTTCAGAAATTTAAATATTTTAAAAAATTGAACATTTTTTTAGATTGGAACAATTTTCAAATTGGAACAAATTTTAAATTGGAACAAATATTTTTTAAAATTTACTATATTTTATATATGAACAATTTTCGAATTTGAACAATTTTTATACTTGAATAATTTCGCATTTGAACAATTTTTATACTTGAACAATTTTCGCATTTGAACAATTTTTATACTTGAACAATTTTCGTATTTGAACAATTTTATACTTGAACAATTTTCGAATTTGAAATTTTCACAAATATTTTTAGTTAGAACATTTTACATTAAAAAAATATATGTAAATTTTAAAAAATTTAATCTTAAAAACGAAAAAAGAAACAGAAATGAAAAAATAGAAATGAAAAAGAAACAGAAATAAAAAACAGAAATGAAAAAAAAGAACAGAAAAATGACTCAGAAAAAACGGCCCAACACCCGAACTGGGCCGGCCCGTACCGTGTGTTGGGGTGTGCGGTGCGCGGTACGCGCCGACCTGGTCGGTGTATAGGAAATCCGTGAAACCGCTACTCTATCTATACCTAATAATAAAGGAGCTAACGTTTCCTTGGTTTCGTCCGTCTTAATGCGTTTTCGTCCATCTACGGTTACGCTTTCGTACGTTTCCCTGCTGCGTCCGTTAGCTGTCGATATGTTTGGGTTCACAAGGAAACCGATGCGTGTTGTTAGGAAAGAAAGAAAAAACTGGTACCATAACCGATCGGTAAAGGAAAAAATTGCCTATAAGAACCGGACGAAAAGTACCGATCGGACGCACGGAATCGAGGATTGGATCGATACACATCCAGGTGATGCCGTCTTCCCCATCTAGCAGCCGCCATGGCAGTTTTCCCGTCCTGCTCGGCCTTCTACACCAGGCAGCCTCTCCTGATGAGCTATGGCGGAGACGACAACAACTACTCTGTCATCCTCATGGCGAGCGGGAGCGGGACACCGGGGCGCGCTCTGCCTCTGGATGTAGTCATCCCCGCCGTGCGGCGACGTCCGGGACTTGGGGGATTGGAGCGGCGCTCGCTGATGAGGCCTTCTGGGCTGACCTCGCGGGCGGCTCAAGATGTTCTTTGTCATGCATCTCCAATCTCCAATAAAGGCCAAAAACCATGTGTAAATTATTTCGTCTGCATGATCCTCGACTCTGTGAACGCGAGGTAGAGGAGGAAAAGCTGGAGAACGCGAGTGTGAAGGACACCATTTGTAAGATCCTTGACTCTGCGTGAGCAAGGATGACATCCAGAAGATCCTCCAATCGGTGGCCATCGAGGTGGAGGAGGAATAAGCTGCAGATGATGCATAACGAGGTCTGTAAAAATTGCTCACATCTACTATTGGGTTGACCTCCTTCTGCGCTGACATCCTGACGGTGGCCAATGCCCAATGGTAGCTGGTGCTACAGCAAGTTCCTGCCTTCCTGGGCGCCGTCAAGGGAGCAAGTCCAGGAGGTGCACAAGATTGGGGCCGGCCAGCCCCGACCAGGCAAAACTCGAGCTGCAGGAGGTACTGGATTTCCTCTAGAACCCCGAAGAGTAGACCACCTTCGGGGCCAAGATCCCTGGGATGCCTGCTCGTACCCCGCACCGACCCTGGGTGGCCGGACTGCTGGGTTACGGTTCTTTCCTTGGAGTAAGTCGAGCTCTTTGTCAGCGTTGGCACGTCCAAGGTGAGCGTGGGCACGACCACATTCACGGACCTGTTTGAGACTGGAAACAGCGGTGTAGCCTTGCTCTAAGATTATTGTTTACATTATTATGTCAAGACGTGGTTAGTCCCTGGGATGCCTGCTCGTACCCACACCGACCCTGGGTGGCCGGACTGCTGGGTTACGGTTCTTCTCCTTGGAGTAAGTCGAGCTCTTTGTCAGCGTCGGCACGTCCAAGGTGAGCGTGGGCACGACCACACTCACGGACCTGTTCAAGACTGGAAACAGCGGTGTAGCCTTGCTCTAAGATTATTGTTTACATTACTATGTCAAGACGTGATTAGGAATTTGCTCGGCAAAAGGGCACAACCTCACGGATTACTAGCGTCCAGTGTACTCCTACAGTCTGTATGACATTATTTTTAAGAAGTGAACTTCAGATTCTGTGAACTAATGGCAGTAGTAGTTCATGTAGATTGACAAATTCATTTTTTCTCCACGGTTACATGCATCGATAGCTATGCAAACTTATGGATTGCCTAACTATTACTTTTTATTTTTGCTACTTAGTGTTTTACCTTTGTTTTGATAATATGATCTATAGGTGTTCTGGTTTCTGGAACCGGAAATTCCGGACCAATGTCATTTTCGTGCTCCCCCAGCTCTTCAAGTATGATGATTTTCAGTCTCAAATTTATCTGGACATAATACATATTCAATTTGATGTTTCAAATGCAATGCCGTGGTAGACTATGCATGGGACACAGATCAAGAGAGTAGCGACATAGACAGGAGACTGTCGAACTAAGCTTTATCCTGACAATATAGCCTTATGTTTGTTTCTTTGTGTTATTATTATTACTAATTATTGTTGCGTTGCAAAAAATTCTCATGATTGAGCTATAACAATTGTTCACTTGGTTCTTATATAAGGGCATGATAACAAGTTAGTGGTCAATCGGTACTTTAGGATGCGAAGAAAAGTGGTTAGTTATGCTTATGTTCATTAGGTCTTGATGTCTTATTGGTTGAATTGTTAGTAATTGTGTGCCTCATTGCTTAGTTTTTCAGATAGTTTAGTCGACCATGGCTTCTGATCCGATATTTTTTTTTTTTTGGAAGTAAAATTCTCCATAGCTTATAAACGTTAAAAAAAAACCGTAGCAACGCACGGGCAAATTTCCTAGTCTATACCTAATAATAAAGTAAAAAGGGTTTCCGTCGTCCATTGGTTTCGTCCGTACAGAATTTCCGTCGTCCATCGCTGGTATGCCGTGGTTCTATATGTCTGCTACGTGAGCGTTTCCTTGGTGACAAAGTATCCCAACCTAAACCGAGTTGTTTTCTTCTTATCTTCTCTTTCTGAGCCTTTAAATATTAGATGGACCAAAGCTTAAATCGAAACCAACATCAAGCGTTCCAGATGTCAAGCCCGCGAGCTACTGATTCCACGAGATATCAACCAAGAAACACGTGGCGACCAGAGCTGACGGAAGCGATGTCAACGAGACGAGGTCGTGGGCAAGAAGATCGCTGCGACGGGGAAGGCTTCGAGATCATGCTTCACGGCTTCACGCACGAGGCGGTGAAACACATGCCGGGCTTCTAGCTCACGGACGAGGTGGCGGCTGTGTGTGAGACGGCGAAGATCAAATCGAGCCGATTAATCCTACCTTGGCCACCGCGAGACCGTGACTTTGAGATCCTCGCCCTCGACTGCCTCGGCATCGTGCTCACCATGGTCGACATCTCCTTCCTCCGTTATCGCAGTGCTTCTCTTGACGACGATGTCGGCGAGAGCAGCGCCCGGTCTTCTGAGAGCCAGCCAGGCGACGACGACACCCATACGGAGCAGAGACACACGCGCGTCCGCCCAGGCTGCGTGGAAGGCAATCATGCAAGGTTCCCTGTCAGATCGGTCTGCTGCTTTTGATGAGCCAGTACACACGAACCCGTCCGTGAACAGTTGGGCCAACTTGTCCAAAATCTCGGTGAGCAACGCATCCCCGGCGAGCATGGAAGGCACGATCACTATGACGCGGTGGCAGCAAGGCGGCGAGCTGCAGCATCGGTATCTTGCAGGTGTCGCTGAAACAGGAGAAGAGTAGCGGTAGGCGCATCAGTAGTTTACTATGTTGCTACGCCAAAAGTTCAGGCTATATCGTTCAGCTCTCTCAACAAGCAGATGAGCTTTCACGGCTTCTATAACACAGGTTGCATCTTTCAGCCCTTCATCATTGTTGGGCGTGCCCACTTGCTAATTAGATTTAATAGGTCGGCTTGATGATTCGGTGATTAAATGTGAAACGAGTTGCTAATCCATTATTTAATTTGGTGTGTGCTAAGGCCATCTATTTGCAAAAAAAAAGGCCATCTATCTCTAAGTAATCTGCATCTCTTTCTTGAGGCTGCTGTCTTGGACAAAACCGAGGGATGATAACATGTATCTATATCTATTACCTATCTACAAAGGGAAAAACGTTTCCGTGGTTCGGTCCAGTTTTGGTCCGTCCACCCGTGCGTTTTGTTTCATCGTACGGTTTGGTCGTACCAGTTGCGTTGATTTTTTTCTCTCGCGTTGTCCATGATTCCTAAGAGTCCCGTGCAAGTTTATTTGATCTACAAAAGGAGTCCAGGCCGGACTCCTCCGTCACGCACGGCAATAAACCGCACCCTCAGGACCGCCTCCCGGACGCGAAATCAGCCGATTAATTGAACGACGAGAAGGGCGTCGCATCACCGAATGACGTCTCTGTTGCCGCCTTCAGTATGCTGCCTCCTGCAAATCGACGAGAAGGGCTTCGTTCGATGAACGACCTCTCTACATGTCGCCAGCCGCTCGTGCTTCGACTCGGTGGAAGGAGGCAAGGAGCGCTCCCGTTGTGCTGTTGTTGTGCCAAACAAGTGCGATTTGCATCAATTCTGAGCTGAACGAGGCGATGGCGCGCTGGCTAGCCGCGATACAGAGACGAGCTCAGCGGATGGAGGCAAAGAGTACCCCATGCACTTTTGATGTGCTAAAAAAGTACGGTGTCATCAGTCCTCAGCCAAAGAAGAACAATCAACTTTTGCAGGCTAGCGCTGCTCTGAGCCTTTTCGGATTAGATTGAGATTTAATTTGGACTGCTGAAAGTCTCAAAGATGCATGCTGATTGGTATAATTAGACATGCACGCGACAGTGCACTAGGGAGAGATGAGGTTGATTCATCGAAGCTTTCGCCAGGAATTATAAACCCATCATCTCAGCATAGCAGTGACTCAAATCCGTTGATCTGCCTTTTCCCATCTTTGGTGTGGTACCGTATACATGTGTATGCTACTGGTTTAGTTCATGCAGTATTATACAACTTCTTAATCTGCAGCGGTCCATTGCTCTATTTTTAAGCTGTGTTATTTGTTTTGTCTAACATGCTATGCAACTTCATTATCTGATACTACTAAACAATCTTGTAAAGGGAGTGCCGGGGACTATTCTAAGATGAGATACAAGTGAAGGGCAAATTCTGAGATATTTTTTAGTTTAATCAAGCTCTATATCGAGGTGTTTCAGGTCTATCTGGCAGCGTGCTCTAGAGATGTTTAATTTCTGCTCGTGCTATGAAGGTATTAGATGTTTATATACTAGATGATACCCCGCGCGTTGCTGCGAGAATGTTTAGTTATATACGCATCAAATTCTTAACTTTTATAATGGAAAACTATTTGCATAGGTTCTAATGATTTCTCATTATCGATTACAATATTTTTTAATCCAAAAGCTCCACAAATAGCTTGGATCAGTCAATGAACATTTGGCGGTACAGTACAAATGTACAATGACTTTGGTTGTCATTAGTAGCCTCAACATGTAAGTTAGTAGATCAGTATGGTCGAGCGGTCGCTGGAGTTAATAGATGGATTTGACTGGAAATTGCATTGAAATTTGGAAAGACATGATGTAGTCATACTTCCTGGCTAAGGTGTCAATTATACCCCTTCTACCCTGCTATCTAACAAAACTGCACCATGCACCAGGGAAATTGAGGATGCTTCCAATATTAGCTTTGCTGATGATCCAAGATGATTTGGTCTTTTGATTTCTGCTAGACAACATAGATGGCATTGCTTAAGCATCATTGTTGGGCATTATTCTTTATAATAAGTACCCAAGGACCAGATGAAAGTGGTAAAATTATGAAGAACAGAATACAGTGATAGTCGATTACCTGGATATGAAAGTGCCTGAAAATTTACGTGGTATCATCAAATTATCATGCTGTCTATATATGAAAATAAAGAACATACTTTCACTAACATCTAGGAAATCTTATGGTAAATCTTTCAGTTATTTGTCTATGTTGAGCATGCTCAAAATCTTTTAAGGTATTACTATAATTTGAAAACGTAAGTTTTTCAGAAGCTAACTTCCACTTTTGCAAAAGAACAAAAATGTTTGAATGACAAAATACTTATAAGAACCAATAAGTGTATATGATAGCAATATGACTTAAAGGGAAGATGCAGTTTCTACAGTTACACCATCAATGAAGGGGAAAGGAAGAATTGCTTGTTTATTATCGGGCACGCTAATCATCTTGAAAATAAAACAGAGCATGTAACCAAATAAGAAGGAGAACAGGAACCAAAAAACAATTATATAGATACAGAAGTATTTCACGGTGAGAAGATGATAAGTGGTCATCAAGTGACAAATAACAATAATAACAACGGAATCCAACAGTTATAACAAACCTCGAGTATTGGTTTAAGTTCTGATAGTCCGATATAAAGAATCAACAACACATGCTCTCATAGTCTGCATCATCGAAAGAAAAATAACTGTAAAATTATCTGTGAGAACATTTGATGGATTTATGTTGAAAAATAGTTATCAATCAAACGATGCAAATTGCTAATAATTGAACGGCGAAGTATGGACCAATAGCAATTTGATCTTTCCAACTAAAGATGATGCCCCATAAATACAAACTACAGGTTTGTAATTACGCGTTAAATTAACCAAAGTCGAGCTCCATGACCTTGCAAGATAAATCCATGTATTGCCAAATGATAAATCATCTCCTTTTCTCTCAAGAGTTTAGGATATTGAAGACGAAAGAAACCTTGTCATCCATAGCTGAATAAAATATATAAATGGATACCAGACTGTAGCGGGCAGAACTAAAATTCAGTAGTACACCATATATTACTTCAAATACATACGTGTGCACTGATCTGCTTAATTTCCTTCATGTCGAAAATTCAGTAAACAAAAGATCAAACATCCATTGAGATAGTAGTCAAGCAAATACTCTGTAACCCACTTGCATAAATTGGCAACATATCCATAGTCACATATGGTCCATTGACCTGAAATTACAAAGAGGAAAATAGGATTGGATGATAAGGGATCGGCGAGCAACGTAAAGACATGATTTGGAGTCAAAAGAACCTTTTTCTTTAGTGAACCGAAATCGCACAAATTAGTATATTATAGGACATGCTTCTGCAGTGAATATAAATCACACATATTAGTATATAACTTACGGTAAAGAGAAGGGGATTTTCCAAATCAAACAAAACGGGGAGCGGGCTTAGTCGATTACCTGCAGATGGGATCCGGGTAGAGAAGAAGAGGTCATGATTAGATTGAATCCCAGGGAATGGAGGTTTGCTACCTGCGGAAGGCGATGTCATTGACTGAACCTGGGTTGCTCGATTGGCCGGACGTTCCATGATAGTGTGGCTTCGCTGATAGGACGCTGGTGCAGGCGCATTCATGACGGTGGAGCAGCCTGGGGATGGCATCAGCATACGATTGACATCAAGGGTAGGCTTAAAATTTGTCGCATCGAGCAGCCTAGGTGAAGGGAAGGAGCAGATCTCATCCATAAAAGAGAAATCAAATCTATTCAGCCTTGATCTTTTTCTGTGGAGAAACTGAAGAGGGAGCAGAAAGTGGATCAGTTTCTTCTGCATTTGTTTGGCAATCGGAAGAACTGAAAATGGAGGCACAGGTTGTTGTGGAGTGGAAGGCGATGTGATAGTGTCGTCGTGGGGAGGGGAAGCGATCAGTCGTGTACAATGATTAAATTAGCTATCCATGTTGGAAACCTCTCTAGATTGTTTCTTTCATTACGTGGTGAATATGCTTAGGTGGCAGGCTAGGATTTGCTCAGAGATGCATGATGAGGTGGACACTTTGCATGTACATTTGATGGATTTATGTTGAAAAATAGTTATCAATCAAACGATGCAAATTGCTAATAATTGAACGGCGAAGTATGGACCAATAGCAATTTGATCTTTCCAACTAAAGATGATGCCCCATAAATACAAACTACAGGTTTGTAATTACGCGTTAAATTAACCAAAGTCGAGCTCCATGACCTTGCAAGATAAATCCATGTATTGCCAAATGATAAATCATCTCCTTTTCTCTCAAGAGTTTAGGATATTGAAGACGAAAGAAACCTTGTCATCCATAGCTGAATAAAATATATAAATGGATACCAGACTGTAGCGGGCAGAACTAAAATTCAGTAGTACACCATATATTACTTCAAATACATACGTGTGCACTGATCTGCTTAATTTCCTTCATGTCGAAAATTCAGTAAACAAAAGATCAAACATCCATTGAGATAGTAGTCAAGCAAATACTCTGTAACCCACTTGCATAAATTGGCAACATATCCATAGTCACATATGGTCCATTGACCTGAAATTACAAAGAGGAAAATAGGATTGGATGATAAGGGATCGGCGAGCAACGTAAAGACATGATTTGGAGTCAAAAGAACCTTTTTCTTTAGTGAACCGAAATCGCACAAATTAGTATATTATAGGACATGCTTCTGCAGTGAATATAAATCACACATATTAGTATATAACTTACGGTAAAGAGAAGGGGATTTTCCAAATCAAACAAAACGGGGAGCGGGCTTAGTCGATTACCTGCAGATGGGATCCGGGTAGAGAAGAAGAGGTCATGATTAGATTGAATCCCAGGGAATGGAGGTTTGCTACCTGCGGAAGGCGATGTCATTGACTGAACCTGGGTTGCTCGATTGGCCGGACGTTCCATGATAGTGTGGCTTCGCTGATAGGACGCTGGTGCAGGCGCATTCATGACGGTGGAGCAGCCTGGGGATGGCATCAGCATACGATTGACATCAAGGGTAGGCTTAAAATTTGTCGCATCGAGCAGCCTAGGTGAAGGGAAGGAGCAGATCTCATCCATAAAAGAGAAATCAAATCTATTCAGCCTTGATCTTTTTCTGTGGAGAAACTGAAGAGGGAGCAGAAAGTGGATCAGTTTCTTCTGCATTTGTTTGGCAATCGGAAGAACTGAAAATGGAGGCACAGGTTGTTGTGGAGTGGAAGGCGATGTGATAGTGTCGTCGTGGGGAGGGGAAGCGATCAGTCGTGTACAATGATTAAATTAGCTATCCATGTTGGAAACCTCTCTAGATTGTTTCTTTCATTACGTGGTGAATATGCTTAGGTGGCAGGCTAGGATTTGCTCAGAGATGCATGATGAGGTGGACACTTTGCATGTGAAGAGAAATGGGATCAACTATTAAGAATAGAAAGATTTGATAAGCCATCCCGCCTTCTTGAGCAACCGTGCCCGGTGGTGCAACCGTGTCCGGGAAGATATATTTTTTATCCCGTTGCAACGCACGGGCCATTTTACTAGTCATTATTAAAGGCAAAGCCTTTTTCAAGGCAACAGTGACCAGGGCCTAATCCATTGTCAGGCCAAACTGTGTTTATGAAAAGTATAGCCCAAACTAATCCACAACAAGCTTATCCATCTGCATCGATAGCCAATTCTCAAAAAAAAAAAAAAAAAAAAAAAAATTCTGCATCGATAGCCAGTGACCAAAGGCCGAGGACAGTTCTTGTTTCAAAAACACAAATAGGCGGAGCACAATTAATGTCGACGTGGTACTGTACACCGGCAAGCTGTCCCTGTTGTACCGGCGAGCGACCCGGCGCGAGTTGCTGACTTTTGTGCTGCCTCCAGCTGGCTGGGGCACGTACGAGGTTTGTCGGCGCGGCGGTGCCAAACTTGAAGACCGCACCGCCACGGCGGCGCCGACGCGGCAACGTCACCGAGTAGGAGTAGCAGCAGCATTTGTTTATTTAAAAAGAGAAACGGGAGTTGGTTCTGCTGCTGGTAACGCCCGTACGTCCGTCCAGCTCACGACCCACGACACGCGACCAGCTACGCCAGCGATGCGATGCAACGCGCCGTCCGTACGGGCTGACTCTCCAACTCCAAGTCGATCCTTAGGGCTGGCTGCCTACGTGGTGGTGCCAGCCGGGATTGCTTCAACAGTGAAATCAGGTAGACTGCATCTACCAAAGACCATAATGTGAAGGATAACAAAGAAATATTAACTAATGATGAAACCATAATAGTTTCCAAGTAAATTTACAAATAAAAAATTGTAAGTTGTGACAATACTTGACAATAGTCATTCATCCATTTAAAGTTATTATAATAAAATGTGATAACAATTTACGGTACAATTGTGCAGATGGACATCCATTCGTATTTCTTTCATTTAATAATTAAATAGATGTAGAACATTACACTAAAGAGGCAATTGTTATGCAAATTTTTGTATATGTTTATGAGATAGAGAGGCTCGTAAGCATCCAACCGTTGTCATACATTTATATATTTATACTAAATTTGTAAACTTGTTTATAGATCTTTTTGCTTTTCAATCTTACACTTATTCTTTGTCATACAACATTCACTGTAAGTTATGCATGTATTGTCCATGGAAATAAGTAAAATGTTATTTTCTTATATGATTGAAATGTCTAGGGTTACAAGATCATTAAAGCTTAACTACATTTTATCATGGATTTTTTATATTTAAAATTTTGGAATGATACATTTAAAAGAAGCTCACAAAAATTGAGTTTTTCTCAATCCAAGAAAAGTAAGAAATGAAGAGGACATAAAAAAAATACTCGAGAAATAACTCTTGGCACTTAGATATATCAGTTATATGTTTACCTATACGTGTCATAGGTATACAAGTATTCCTAGAAGGGGTCTACAAGATATGATTCTCTCTTTTCTTCGTTATAGGGGATTTTGTAGGATACAAATATCAAGCATATCTACAATAAAATATAGGTACCTTATAGTCTATGAGTTGTTGACCAACCTTCACTCTCGAATCCCTCTCGCACCATCACTTGGTTTAGGGCTTGTTTACTTCAAAGAAATTTTATAGGATTTTTGTAGGGTTTTCATCCTTAGAATTGTATCCTATGCGAACCATTTGATTCAGAGGATTAGATCCTTAGAAATGCATAGAATTTTTTTTCCTATAGGATTGAATTGCACTCTGTTTTGACGGAAAATTTCCAACCACTATTATGTTACAATTCCTTTGATTTTCCTGCGGATCAAACGGTATTTGAAGACATGACAATCTAATTTTGTACCTTTTTTCTATTCTTGTGGTATAAGAATTCTACAAATAAAAAAGACCTGAAGTTGAAGACCGGCCGTAGCAAACATGGTCTCCTAGTTGTAGTGCAAGAATGAGTATACGTGCAAAGCCAACTTATTATTCTCGCCGCCACCAAATTCCTGCTGACACGAGTAAATTAAAGGAAAATAAAACATTGCTCTCGCGCGCATGCGATGATGTCCGTGCGATCGATCTAGACGGACGGCCCAACTTTCCGGCTTCTTTTCCTGGTGCTTGGTCGGTCTATAGCTAGCGCGAAACCAACGATTAGTGGTCTCTCGCTTCCTTGGAACAAGGAAACTGTCAAATCGGGCGGTTCATAGCACGCAGCCGAGACCAATTCCACAGAAAACACCAGGAAACGACCGACCTATCATCACCTGAGCTGACTTGATCTGATCGATCGAAAACATTTTCCCCGCTGCTTCGCGACCTACTTGGCTGTCCCCGTCTCCGCTCTAGCCTGACAAAATTGAAATGTAACGACAACAAGCTTGACGGTTTGTACTGGAGAACGATACTACAGTACATTTCATTCACCCCTTGTACCGGCCGCCTTGTATTTCCTAAGCTCCAAGCAGTGCTATATTAACAACACAAATTAACCCATCGGGTCCATTTCATATGTTCCTCCGGCACTTCCTGTCTTCATCTCTTAATTTATAGCCACCCCGCAAGCCTTTTTTCCCCTTCTTTTTGGCCTCCTGCCGGCAGGTTCAGTGCAAGTGTAACAGGCTAACAGCGCACGAACCCACTCAATACTCAACGTCATGGTTCAGCAGCGACCCCTCGTTAGGGGTGTATGCGTTGAAACTGACTTTGAATCCGCACATCTAAATTAAACAATCCGGCAGATAAGGATATTTGATTTTGAACTGATGCCCTTGCCCCAGTCATGGTGGAGGATACCACATAGCAAACACCATGTGGCTATGAATTATCTGAAAATTAATTGGAATTATAAAAAAAATTGGATATTCAAATTTTTGAGTCAAAAATCAAGGAAAATATGATAAGGTTAGTAGGTATTGAGTTACCAGGTTCATTTGACGAGCATGTCTAGCTCTGGATTTTACCACCGGTAAATTGATGGTTCAATTATTGAAACTATATTAATACCATCTCGTTGTTGTTTGGGTTTTAGCCTAAATAAATGGCATCTCTATTTTCGTAACCAATGTGTCACAATGGTTAAATCCATCTCAAGTTTTTTCTAGATAAAATTATCTGATCCGCCATTTTTTTTTTGGTCCGAGCCTGCCTCGTTTCAAATTTGAATCCTGGTTCGCTATGTTCACACACGATTGTGCAACCGTCGCTAACCCCTCCCCACCGAATCCAGAAGAAATATGATAAAAAAATATATGGTATATATAAAATTCGATAAAATCCGATCCGTTTACACCTCTACCCCCTTTGCACATTTCCTAGTTTCCCCGCAAACAAGTCAAAATCAATTTGGAAAAGCAGCACGACAAGAGGGCGGGAACGGAGCGAAATTCCCAACCGTGGTAGGATATGAATATGAATATCCGTGTCACTCTCATCGCACGCCATCCCAGATCCCGGGTGGGAAGCTTCCAAAAAGACCTCTTTACCAAGAAAAACAAGAGAAAGCTATACAGAAAAGGCGAGGTGCGCGCGCGACAGTAAAAAAGAGCAGAAAACAAAGCCGTGCATGGCTACCGTACCGCTTTGCCGGTGCGAGCACGCGCCGCCAGCACGGAACCAGCCAAGCGCGCCATGGCCAGCCAACTCGATCGCATCGCATCGATCGCAACTCCGCCACGGTTCCTTGGCAACATCCGCGAAACTGCCCCCGCCACCCCCAACTATATATGCCCGGCCACACGCGCCACCCGACGCACAAACTACTCCAACGACAACTACTAGCTCTACCTACGTGATCGAACTGGCCCTCACATCATCCTAGCTTCCATCCGATCCTATTGGCGCAAATGGTGATGGGCAAGAAGTCGAAGAAGCCGGCGGCGGACGGCGGCGCGCGGTGCCGGCGGCACAGGCGGCAGGGGCCGGCGCCAGCCGGGGTGTGCCCGCTCTGCCTGCGGGAGCGCCTGTCCCGCCTCTCGCTCTCCACCTCGCTGCCGTCCGTCGTCGCCGCGCGCGAGGAGGATGCTGCTGCTGCTAGTTACGCCTCTGCCTCCTGCTCGGACTCGTCGACGGAGGCGTCCAGCGGCGCGTCGTCGGCGTCGGGGTCCGGCAGCCCCGGGTTCCACCGGGAGATGAGGCGCGCGGCGCGGCCGTCGCTGCTCATGAGGCACGAGCGGGTGGTGGCCGCGGACGGCGACGGGGTGGTGGCCGTGCTGCGAAGGAGGAAGGAGAGGTCCACCACGAGCTTCTGGACCAAGCTGCTGCGTGCGGCGACGGGGGGCGGAGGAGGCAAGAAGAAGGTCGACGGGTGCTCGCTGCAGGCGCGCTCCAAGACGATCCAGGCCGCCGCCGAGACGAAGTGGGTCCTCTTCTGATTTTCTGAAGCCCATGCGCGCGAGAGTTCACGTCGATTCAATCCAGCTCTTGCCTTTGGTGTGTCATTCTAATTTTCTGTTCATTAGTTTCGTTGTTGCTTAGTTTCGGTCTTTGGCTCTGGGCGTCGGAGGAGCAGCTAATTACCTTGGCCGATGAATGTCCATGTTCTGTACAGATTCAAGGAAGAAATTTACATGGCTTAACCGATATTCTTTGCATGGGTTAGCTTTAATTTGCTTCCAATACGCGACCATGTCATTTACAGATCAGGCTGTCGCGCGAGTACTACTCCAATCTTTGCTGTATCAGAAGTCAACGCTACTTCCTTGGCAAGCACGCATTCGTGCAAACGACCACGACCGCCTCAAACAATGTCTGCTATCGACCAAGACCGTGATAATTTGAATCTTGGCAACGGGTGCAGTCGTGCACTCACGATTAAACAACATTTCTCCTCACCCCGTTGAGCATTTCTCCCAGTTTGTGGATCTTTGGACGCTTAATTCTAACACCCACCTCGACCCCGAGGTTGATGATGCTATCGTCTATTTGGAGACTACTAAAGGAAGTTCTCTTTCCATTCCAACTAAACTAAGTGAAAAAAAAAATGGGGAAGAGCAAAACAAAAACACAGGAACAATCAAACAAAGAAACTATGTCCAAACCAACGAATCCTTGGAATCAACTCTAAAAAATGTATTGGTAGTTGGGAGTTACCGTCTCATAGGAGTGATAGCTAGATTTTGCACGGAGGATATGCATCTACATTTTGACAAACTTGCGACCTTTTGTTTGTGAACAGAGTTAGTACTCCCTCCATTACTAAAAAAAAGCTTTCCTCAACTTTATATAGATACTAAGGTATATAGACATATTTCAGCTATGGGTATATCCGTATCTAGAAAAAATTGAAAGGATTTTTTATTAGAATGGATGGAGTAGTATATATCCACCGCCCTTGCCAAATCATGATACCAGGTTCAGTGTTAAAGCATATTTTGGAACCAAATTTGCCACATCTCCATGGTTTTTTTTTTCCATAAAAATTCTGTGCAAGCTATTCCCTGTGGAATTCATGACCAGAGAAGCCTGTGTACACTGTATAACGCACCTCTTTACTATGAAATTCAAACCTACATTCCAAAATATCACCTAAATGCCTTTTATTTTGTTTGACTACTATGGTTCCCTCGTTACAATGTAGTTTGCTTTAAAAAAAACTTTCGGATGTGATTGGGCACTGAGATAATATATACCACCAGATAGTTCCGCAAAAACACTTGTGCACTTCCTTTTCCATTAATAAATGCATTAGATCAGTCACATGTTTCAACACACATCATATATCGTATGCATACCTTTACAGCTTAAACTCGTCAGCTTCAAGTACGAATCGGTTATCTCCAATACAGATTCAACATTTAGCAGGGGAAAAACATGTCAGCAATGCCTACTCCTGCATAGTATGTGTAGTGAAGCAGAAAGGTTGTCATACAGCTACCCTCCCATGATCTCTTGATGGGAGAATCCGCTGCACTTTCTGCTGGGTCTGTCATCATGTCATGCTTTCATGTTCGCAGCTTTCCAGATGGGCAGGGGTCTTGAGCTTCCAGAAAGCACACGCCAAAACCATCATCTGATCTATACATCCTGTATTTTTTTCTACTATTCTGCATCTAATGTTACCAAATCCATTAATTCCTGAGTTTCAATATTCTAAATTCTAAGAGAAAACCACAGCCTATCTTCTTGATCCTGGAAATGTAGGATCGATGCCTCCAGTATCGTCATCGTCGTCTTCGTCAAGGTAGTCTACTGGCAGATCTGCAGGACGCCGTTTTATCCTCTGGAAGATGTCATCAAGAGATTCAGGGGAAGAGATGTTTGAATGGGGAGTATATCCTGGATCTTGGCGCAGAGGAGTAAACTTCTTGGCACCCATATTCGCTTTGAAGTTCTGAAAACCGTTCTTCATTGAAGCCCATGTTTGGGAAATTGCAGGAGGCAAGCGCTGTTCAGAATTCCCTTCTTCAAGCAGAGATACAGATGTTGACACAGTTTCCTTTTTGACAGGCTTCGTTGACTGCCGACTCTGATCTCTAACAGATGAATACTTGCTGGAAATAATTTCCCTGTTCTGTGCATATTTCGACTGACCAGCTCTTCCATCAACTCTTGCAGAAGTTGTTCCCTCATTCATCTCCACTGTATTTTCAACCTATGCATAACACAAGAAAACGATAAATAAGGAGAAATGCTAGTAACTAAATAAGTAACAAAACGATATAAAATTTGGCTGTTGACAATACAGACCTTTCAAACAGAACAAAACATATAACTACTAAAAAAATTAGGAATAGTGTAGTAATTATGCTATGCAACAACAGTACCTTTCCAGATTCAACGTCTGTGTGTTTGAATCTTGCCAATGGAATAACCTGCTCGCCAACTTTATATCCTTGTTCAATCCAAGATCTCTCTGCAAAGAAATTACACATTTTGCTTAGGCAGACCATGCTTTTGAGCGAACAAAAGGCAGTATTGAAACCATAGCTTACACAGTGATATATAAAAAGGTCAATTAAATTATCTGATAATCAGTAATTCTATTTAAAGCTGGATAACCCAGGAATCTGTTTATTCACAGCAGTGACATGTGTGTGCTTTCCATCGCAGAAGAAAACAATAAAATTGAGATCCCTATGGTAGGGTGGAAGCTGAATGGACTAGCAGTTGAAAAAAGAAACAAATAAAATAACAAAACGATATGCTCACCGAGAAATAGAAGATATCCACATAGAAAAATCTACTGATATACTAAAGATAAAGAAGGATATGCCCCACAGAGAAATCTATGCAGTTCTAACCTTTTTGCAGTATGATCATTCCAGACGGATCAAAGCCATCCAGATTTTCTTCTTCTCGCTGGAACTTGAACACTTTCCAGCTTCCGAAATAGTCAATCACACGTCCAAAGAAGTTACTAGCAACAAGTAGCGTATAAACAACCATAATTAGTGGATAGATCCTGTTGAAGCCTCTTCCAAAGAAAGGAACTGCGTCATCAATGTTCCCCATTCTCTGCAACATATGGTTTGTTCAGCGGTTAGCTAGGTCTTATTCATATGATGAACAATGAGCATAGAAATAAGACTGAAAAGCTGTGGAGCATTCCGTCTTAAAATATCAACTAATACTGCCTTCACAAAACAGAAGCACATAGCGTAAGTAACATGGACAAACTGTCAAGCTATTACCTTCTCAAAAGTAGTTTTAACATTGCCACCAAGGCGAATGAGATTCAGGAAGTTATAAGAAATGGGAGGTGCATATCTTGCAACCATCCTGCAAAATAGCATTCAATGCACAGCCTAGAATGAGTTGAAGGAATTGTGGACAGGAAGCACGTGAAACATAAAAAGCAGAATACACTTACGAACAAATCATAAGCAAGCTGACAGAACTTGTTTGTCGCGGAGTAAGAGAATAAAACATTAACATCCCAATCTGAAATAGTGAATAGTACGTGCATATACACATATACATCAAAGGGACGAATGCAGCAACCTGTAGACAAATAGGGCGTAAGTAAAATCATGAAGAACAAGGTTGATGCTAGGGTTGCAAGCGGTGCGCTATGCGGGGCGGACTGCTACCCAAACAGTACAAATTTGATGGATTCGGACTGATTTCCTGCAGTGCAGTTTGTGCTAATTACCATGTTTTGCGGGATTATGCGGGACCCACTTCTGCAGCCCTAGTTGATGCTACAGAATGAATGTACAACCGGATGACAGTATAGGGCATTCCATTAGAATGAATGTACAACCGGATGACAGATATCATGCCTGTTATACTCAGTACCTGGTAACTATGTTGGCTTATTTTAGTCTGGATGTGTTTAAATAAAAAACAGTGCCCAGTGCAAACAAACTACCAAAGCTACCACCATTAACACAATGTAATGCACTGTACAAAGCAAGAGCCATAGCCCATAGTAAGTAACAAAAGTTCCCTGTAAGCTGAACAAGGGAGAGAGGCATTTTTAATATCTACATGAAGCAACCAGTTTCTTACCTGGACCAGAACCTCTCTCTTTCCGACCGATTTTACAAGAATGGAAAAAAGTGATAAATCAACACCACTTGGCAGCAAAGTAGCTTCAGCCAACAGTATAGCAGCTGACATGCATCCAAGAGTAACAGCAAGTGCTTTCTGAAGCTGCTTTCTCAATATACAGCGCCAAATGAACTCTGATAATGCAAAAAAAATGAAGTACCAGAATCAGTTCCATACACTGAGCAGCCATAGGCATTACCTAAACTTACTAAGAATCTCTGCAGCTTGGTTAAAGTTTAGATTGTTTCTTCTAGAAATAGCTTTTAAGCCATTTTGACCAGTACATAGGTAAAGAGAAAAACAATAAAAACAGTTTGTACAGGTCAGAGGGATTACCCATAGTGTCTAACAGGGATCCGAGTGTGCCTGACCGGCTCTCCCTAAAACTTGATACATATTTCCTGCTTAGATAAAATGAAATTAGATCAGTAATGGTAGATGTTGGATCTTAGAGGACTCCAGACAAGTATAATAAGTTTGCAGTACATATTGATCAAGGTTTTGCAAACAAGATACTGAAGCATATTTTACAGCTCACACATCTATAATGGCAAAAGATTATTCAGACCACCTATCAAACTATTCTTGGCTAGTACCCGCATCAGACAAATAATCAGAACCAGCATATTAATCGAGTCATTTATGGAACAATCAGCAGTCCCTGTTTGTACACAGTTCTACCTGCTTCCTGCTTAACCAGGTCAATACCTTCATCATGGCATGCCACTTGGCATCGCTTATTTAACAGAACTTTCAAGTTGGTGTAGCTTTGTGCGGCATTACAGTGCAAGAAAAAGGTTCCCAAAAATAAATTATAAAAAAATACAATTAATGGGATGAAAGAAATCATTATAATCCCTATAAGACAAATCAGTGAAGTTGTTAGTGCTATTTTTTCAGGGTTAACAAACTCACCATCCAGTTGCATCACGGCGTTCATAATTTTTAATGTCGTCCTCTAGATTGAGAGCTTCCATGACATAAGTCATGTATTCACTGTAAATAACAGAAAATAAAGTTAATATTATCAACTAAAAAGAGACACCGGGAACACCTTAGAATGTTGTTTTCCCTACACAACAGAATTTTGAGAACCAGTTTGGCAAGCCTAGAGAAATTTGAAGTTTATGGCATATATGGCACAGCTGAGAGAAAAGAGAAAGAAACAATAGTAACATGGTCCTGGGCCTCTAGCATTCTACCCAATGGTTGGCCATACAATGACGACTCATATAGAACCCTGCCTAAGCTGTAGCTTCAATTGAACACCTGCCTAAATCAGTCATAATTGCCTAACTAAAGAGTGTGGCAAAGTTAGGAAACCTTAGGCTGCGAATTACACTTCCAGTTTCCACATAAATTCTGAACTGCATTGGTTATACACCTATACTAGGCATTACTAAGAAATACACGAAGAGTAATATCATCCTCTTATGTTATACACTTTATACCTTTTACACCGATAGTACTCCTCATGGGCCCTCCTAAGTTGACGTCGGAGAGTGGCCATTGTCTTATCATCTGTGTCATAGTCCATATCATCTTCACCTAATCTGCCACCAGAAGGCTTGAAAGACGGATCATCCCGCAGCTGAAATGTACATAAAGTCACACGTTATCTTCTCTAATTGCATGGTTTTAAATTCAACTATAAATAGTACTGTAATATTAATTGCTTTGGTACCATTTGAGCAACCATTTGGTCAATAATATCCATATAAGGTCTTAAGAGATCACGCTTTGACATTTGGTTCGAAGTGGCTTGAGCAACCTAGAAAAGGAACAACACTTCAGCAACTGCAACAGATATGAATATTATCAAGCATTTGGATAAGTACTTACAACAATTGTATTTGAATATTCTTGATGGGCATTATCAAGCTTTACAGCCATCTTGGCAACTCTATGAGAAAGTACTTTTTGGCGGTGAGTCCAGTCTGCATTTTTCCAAATGTTTTTTGGAATTTCACTCAACCCAAAACCAAGAAGAAAAGCGCCAGTCACCAGTCCAAAGGTATTTGAGCATGCCATTGCAAAGCCCACAATACCTCCATCCCTGTCAGAAAAAAATAGTTATTCCAGTTCAACAGTCAAGATTATACATCACAGATATTTCAATGACAGCCCTTGTCTAAAACTAATTTGTCAGCAGTCAAGGTTACACAGCTGATTTGTGCAATGGAGGTAGTATTTTGTCAGTGATAATGATCACATTATGTTTGCTTACTAATCAAAGGTGACTACATCTAAACAAAATGCTGGATAACTTGTTCCATATTGACTCACATATCAGATGAGTCATAGAACATAGGAGCTCAAGTGGAGATTTGAACATACCAAGCTCTATGCATGACTAAAAGAAGTATGAGTCCAAAGAGGCCAATAGCTCCGACAATTGAATAGAAGAGCAAGTTCATGTGAATACTAGTTTTTAGCCTTTCTTTAACAGTGAAATCCCCAGCATCTTCATAGCCTTGAATAGTAGGAACGACAGCCCTGTTTAGAGATACAGAGACAAGCTTTGTTTAAGATATAAACATCAATGAAAATGACAAGGATAAAAATTACTGCATCCATGAAAAAACAACAGTAGTACAGTACGAATTGATAACTAAGGTAGTAGCCCCAAAAAGGCACTAGGTTGTCGACTGTTCCACTAGAAATAGAGTAAGCAGCTTATACTAACAAGACAAGCTTAAATACTTGTGAAATACCAAACAGGCAACAAAGCATATAAGAGAGGACATGTGTTTTCTAGTATTTTTCCATTTGCATACCATGCCCTGCAACACACTTAATGATTTTTTTCAAGCACAGACCTAGTAACTACTCCCTCCGTCCTCAGATAAGTGGACATCTAGCTCTAAACTTTGTCCACAAAAGAGTGTACTTCTATCTTCTCAATGCACTTTAATTGCTTCTCTCTCATCGCACGGAAATCAAACCCAATAATATTGAGCACATGTTCTTCATGTTTTCTACATGCACTAGCTCATTGGAGGTGAAAGAATTAAAGAGAAGAGATGCATGTTTCCAATGTATTTTTCACTCCAATTCATAATTTATCTTGGAAAACCCGCATGTACACTTATTTGTGGACGGAGGGAGTAGTAAGTTCAGCTAATGCTGAAACAGATGTGATATGAAAATACTGTTCTGCTGAATCACTAATCTGGGAACCGAGGAAGCGGATCTAAAATGAGAGAAAATTTGCATTTTTAAAGTAGCACTGATATCTTGCTGTAAGAAATACAGGAAACCATGCAAGACATGTTGATGATTGTAGTTTCGTACCATGTTAAGATAAATGTGCTCCAATACGACCAGCTCCAGAAGAAGCCGATTCCACCTTTATCAAAGCCAATTAATGTCTGCATGCGAGGTGATGTAAGAATTTAGATCAAATAAAGTACATGAAGATCATTTGCCAGCACTATGCTTGCATAAGATTTAGCACAAAGGGATTGCGCTGTTTACTGGCCCATATATATGCTGATATATTCGAGTATTAACTTCTCAACATGTATATGATGCAGTATAGCAAGTTGGCAACTAACATCCTAATGAACATGGCATCAATGGAACATGTATCTACAAAATGTAAAGTGATGCTAACCTAGGGCTTCTTGGTAGCAAAAGGTAAAACCTGGTTTGTAAACATTTCCCCTGCACCAGATATCTATGCCTCGTGGAGATGGCCAAATTCATGTTCGGCCTTCATGCAGCTATACAGCTAAAGAGAGGAGAGGGTTCAGACTGAATGTTTGTGAAGCTCAACTACATAGTCTGAAGAAGTTTGAGGAATTTTATGTCTGGTCAGTTCGATCCCATCATTTGGTTCTTAGTTCCTTGAGCTCAAAGTTGCTGCTTGTTACAGCTGCGTGCTCCGTTGCCAAATTCATGTGAACCGTCAACTAGCGACAGGGGGATTTTTTCCTTCCATTTTGCGTGTCATATATATATACTCTTATGATTTGTAACATAATGGTGAATCCATGAATGACACGTGTGAATTGATGACTTAATAGGCAAACTCCAAACTAACAGCAAAACAGCTTATTCCAATGGGCCCACAGTAAGATCACGGAGCATGGCGATGTCAATTAACCAGAAATTAAGGGCCAAAGCTGAGAGGGAGACTTCTCAGGAGCTAATTGGAGTCTCGGCTAAGTTGTCTAAGCTGCATTTGAAATAACTATGAACTGATGGACGCAGGGGTGGCCCTAATACCCTATTCAACCAGACCTCATTCGGAGACCAGAGGCAGCAACTGAAATGTAATTCGCCAAACATTATCTCGGTTAAATTTCTGTCTTAATCCTCCCTCCTAATTTGCCCAAAACAAGAGGACGGAATTCGCTAAGCCCGGGCCGGATCTCGCCGCACCGACGACGAAACCGGGGGGTGGGGGAACACGACGAGTATCTTAATCGAAAGGAGGGATGTGAGATCTGACCGTCCAGATGTCTGCGGGCACGAGGATGATGAAGGAGAGGGAGCAGAACCAGGCGTATCCGACGGTGGCGACGACGTAGCGCGGCACGCCCGGGCCGGCGAAGTAGCGCAGCGTGACGATGACCATGCCCAGCGTCAGGGGCAGCGATATCAGGTAGAACACCCACATCTCGCCCGCCCTGCCGCCCTCCGCTTGGCCGCGGACGCCGCGCCGGCCGGAGGAGGAGGGCCGCTGAAGCGGCGGGGTGGGGGCGAGTCAGTGGCGGTGGCAGTGGATTCCGGCTGGCCCGGGCCGGCGAGGTGGGGTAGGGGAGATCGGGGTGTTCCTTGTCTCCGGAGAACTGGTGAAGCGCACGGCGGGGGAGAGGTGGGAAGAAAGATGGTGCGGAGCAGAAGAAGTCGTTTTCTTCGGAGAGTTGCAATTTCGGTACGAGGGGAGTAGCACGCACGCAAAAACGACGAAATATATTATGCGTGGGCAATACAGCTCCCTCGGCCAAACTTTTGACCCCAAAAATTTATTAGGCTGCACTAAAAATACTCCACCATTTGCAGTTGAATATATCATTATTTACTACGTAGTACAGTACACAAAAATAGTCTTCTAACGTTTTTGTAATATATTTTCTTGAGTCTTGGTCAATCCGGCTTTAGCCCAGCCATTGGATTCAGCAACAGACTCGTCTTTTGATTCTTTTTAGAAAATCGCGAGATTTAATAAATCACCAAAACAAAGTTACAATCAGCTGCAAACAGAGCTTGGCTCTGGTGGTTAGGTCCCTTGGGGTGGAACCAGCCCACCCAGTGGTAGGTGACGTGCCCGTCAACAGCGAGGTGCCAGTGGTGACTTCGTCAACCTCAAGATATGCCGGCTCAGTCCCTCGGAGGTGCTCATAGGGGTAGGGTGTGCGTGCGTGCGTTCATAGGGGTGTTTGTACGTGCGTGTTTGTGAGCGTCTGCGTTGTACTGTGTTCTCAAAAAAAAAAGTTACAATCAGCTCTGTGAACTAAGAAGAACACAGTATATGTTAAAATTCTTACCTAACCCAAACTATTTTGGCATGATCTCTTGTGAGCAATGTGTTCTTGCACTTCCACATAAATCGGAGCCCCGCATGCCTAGTACCGCGTGTGGTATTCTGCAAAAACCCATATCTTTCATAGTTTTGCAGGGCGCGAACTAAAAGAAATTACGCGTTACGAGTACTTGAATCTAACTGAGAGCTACACCTAGCACTGCAGCCACGGACCGCTCATTTCCCCTTCCCCTTGTCTCTCTCCTCCCTACCACCTTGAGAGTCACCTTCTTCTCCCCATCGCCTCTCTACTCTTCCTCCATCGGCCTCGCCGGCGGGAGTGGAGGGAGATGGGAGAGGCGGGCAGGGGCCTTTGTCCATAGTAGATCTAGGTTGTCTTCGTCTCGCAGCAGTTGTAGGTCTAGTTGTTCTTGCATGTATGGCGTATGACGAGATGTCATTGAGCCCTGTCTTTCTGCTGCTCACGCACGACGCTGGAAGGAAGCTGAGGTAGTTCTCCGGTGAGCTCCCGAGGAGGGGTTCAGCGGCGGGGCTACTTTTGGCGAGCGCCCTCTTAATAAGTGTGAGGTTGGGTGCTTCTTCATCCGGAGTTGCGGGTTGCTTTTCTCCCTCTGGCCGGTTGCGGTGGTGGGAGGAAGCTGAAGAATGGTGTGGCGGCCTCTCCTACCCAGAGGTGGTCTTGGGACCCCGAACTTGTGTAAATTGTGATCCCGTGTAATCCTCAACCTAACAAAAGACTGGACGCTCGGAATTGAACTCTGCAATCAAGACTGAAGAGCAACAGAAACAAATGTTGTGAACTTGTAATCCTGATGCTGATGGCTTTCTAGGGTCACCACTGTAAATTAACCTCTAATCTCGCCCTGGCACCTCCTATACTTCACATGTGAGTTTATTTGATTGTCGCCTTGGTCATAGGCGGATCTAAGAAGATTTTGAAGCTCGGGCAAACAAGCTTAGTGTGCTTTTTTTTTTTTGTTAAATGCATACAAAGTAAGGACAAAAATAGGCTTTGTTGGCCGGCCAGAAGCCTAGGCGGCTGCCCGGGCAATAGGTATGCTAGGTCCGCCTATGGCCTTGGTCATCCCTGGCTTTAACTCATTTACACTAGGGGCTCTTCAGTCCAACGGTTTTTCCGTCCAGCAGTACACTTTGCCATTGCAACAAATCTTATTTCGGGCAGAAATAAACAACAGTTCTGCATTACAATACAATACACCAACCAAACTGGAAATTGCAAATTCCCAAACTGCTACTGATACTTAATCGTTACTAATACAAATGAATCGCACATTTCCTAGAGCAGAGACACAAAAGGATGCATGTAAGAGTAGGAGTAAATTCATTTAAAATTACAACCCATGATATCTTCCTTTAAAATTATTAAAAGGTCAAGCAGCAACACCACTGAAATAACATCTTTATGTCCTGTCGCCTATCAGTAGGTGGAGAAAAGCATTATAACTTCAAGCCTACGATACCCAAAACAGAATTCAGTGCAACAATGTTAAGCAAACATCTTCACATGGAAGGCGTTGAAGTTACAATTTCCAGTGAGACAAGAAGTTGAGTGTCATCTATCTGTTCCAGAAGACAGTTCACGCAAAGCTCAAACTTATTACTAGCCAACCATCCCCGAATGGCTGCATTTTTTTGAGAAAAAGTACCACGTACAACCTGAATAAGAAAAAGGGGGGATGATTTCCAAGGATGGAGCCTTCAAAAGAAAAATCCGATACCTACTTTCGTCCAGGTCAGATAAGACCAGACAGTCGCAGATCAAAGCAATATAACTACGATTGAGGCTAGTCCAGATCCTTAACAATTTCGATGCCCATGGACTTGGCCGTGCCGATGATGGATTTGGACAAGGCCTCCAGCGACATGTGCTTGCAGAACGGGTCGGTCTGCTTCAGCTTCGCGATCTCGTAGACATGACGGAGCGAGAGAGACGTCACAATGCTGTGCCCCGGGCGGCTGCTCGCTGTCTCAATGCCTGCTGCTTTCTTGAGAAACCATGAAACCGAGGGTGACTTGACCACAAACTCGAAAGTGCTGTCCTTGTAGGCAGTCAAAGTGACCTGCATCGGAGTTTCTGCCTTGTACTTCTGTGTCCTGGCGTTGAAGTCCTTGCAGAATGCCATCAGATTAAGCCTGTAGAAGCCGAGAGCTGGTCCAACGGGTGGTGCAGGTTTGGCAGCTCCAGCGGGAACTAAGAGACGGATTGTCGCTAGAACAGGTTTCCGCGTCGCCACATCTTTAAGTGTTGTTGCCATGTTATTCCTTTTTCAGATCTGCAGTAAAAAAACAACGTCAATTAATATGGCAGGTTTGCTCGGAAAGTACTACCAGTAGCTAGCCAGTGGAACATAAGTAATAAAAATGAAGGTTCAGTGAAAGAATGTAGTTTAAGTGAAGAACAAACACAGATTTCTGACACAAAATCTTCTTGTCAATGCAGAAAGGTTTCTGAAGTTAACTCAAGGTTTGTTAGTCCGCCTTCTTGAAAGTATCACATGGAGAAGGTCCATGATTTCCCACAAATAATCCATGTAACGAATAATGTATACAGTCACGAAACTGTTGCAAGAATGTCCTCACACATAATAAACTAAGTGTCAAATTCAGACTTCCTCATTTGCTTGACTGAGTTAACTCCAATTGATACTCTAAACTGATAACCTTGTAACAAACGCACCATAAGGCTAACATATGCTAAATACCCAACAATTGTATGTCTAAGTGAGGAATACAGACCTTCACAGTTACATGACTGCAACCATTACTGCCTCTTAGGAGGAATGCAAAGGTCCTTTGTAGGACCATTCCCAGCCCATTCTCTCACTGCAAGCCTTGCCGTGTCCGCACAGCTGAACGCATCACAGACGTATGGAAGGAAGGCCGATCTAGGGTTCTAGACCCAGCCGCCACCATTCTCCAACCTCTGTTTTGTGCTCCCCATGCCGTGCATTAGGACGGAGAAGAGGAAAGCCTGTCTCAAATTTGTATGTGATTCGGGATCAAGAGCCTTCTTTTCTATCTCAATAAACTAGAAAACAACCCGCAGATAATTAGCGTTCAATGTGAACGTACAAATCTTGTCCACTCAGATACCTCCCCGCCAAGAGATTTGGTACATACAGGTTTTAGAAGCACGTTAGAATGTATAGGAAGAATTTTGTCTTTTTCCACCACTCAGCATCTTGTGTGACAGTGTTTTTCTCGCTACCCCGCCCACCACCAGTCTCCCTCAGCCTGAGCTTCTTGAATATGTGGAAGTAATTTTTCAGTTTCTCCCATTTATTTTTAAGTTGGGGCTGCTTGTACTCCAGTCCGGTAATCGTTCTGAATTCATAGCAACCTCTTCATATGCATTGGGTGTCAAGTGAGTGTTTGGCCTATTATCCTCCGCGCACTTGTTTGACAAACAACTCAACAATTATACTAGTGTTGTCCTCGGTCCACCTGGCAGCCATCTTGATACTAGTCTACAAAATTGGTGCCACTTCTATTGGAGACAATTTTATAAAATACCAAACTGCTCACGGGTTCAGTTAAAACATGACGCCAGATTACACTACCATTTCAGTGAACAACACAGCTTCAGTTAAAATAAATACAGTACCATTTCAGTTAACAATACAAAACTGCACACAGTTTCAGTTAAAATGATACCAAGATGCACAGGTTTCAGTTAAACAGTAGCAAAATCCACACTTGCAGCTAGCAATTTCACTGATTCGGCTCACCTTGAGCTCCTGGAGGAGGACGTCGGGGCAGAAGAGGTTGATTCTGTAGGACACCGGCTGAAGAAGGTCGAGGAGAAGGTCGGGATGGGGGAATCTGGCTGTGCTTGAGGGCGAGGGCGAGGGGGCTGTCGACGAGGTCGTCCGCGGTGCAGATTGACGAGGACGGAGGCGGAGAGACGGTGGTGGCCGGAGCTCGGCGCGCGGGAGGAGAAGCAGGTGGTGTGCGGGAGGAGATTCAGATGTCGGCGAGGCGGCCGGGAATGGATGCGTGCGGGGGAGGGAGGCTTCGGGGGAAGAGGGGCGGCGGCGACTGCTTGCTCACCGGCGGGGCGTGGTGGCGGCGGTTAGGTCACTGTGGGCTGCATCGCGATGTGTCGTGGTCGAGGGAAGTGAGGATATGCCCACCGGCCCAAATCTTTGCGACCCGTTTGTGTGGATCGGCCCGCGACAGAATATTTTCGCGGTCCGGTCAATTTTGACCGTGGCGCCACCATTTCGGGTTTAGGTTGGTTTTTTGGCCCGCTGACTCTAGTCAAACATTTGAATAGAGTTTTAAAAGCGTGCGAAAATTCAATAGAAATTTAGTTCATTCAAATATAATTTACATATAGTTTAAAAATGGTTTTGCTATGTCTCAGTCAACTGAAATTTTCTTAAGTCTAAGTCATTTATAAAAATGTACTTGAGTTGCACTTTTCTGTTAAAAAGGTGCAATTGCACTTCTCTGTCAGAAATGTGCAACTGGACTGAGTTGCACTTTTCTTTGAACTGCAGTTGCACTTTTCTGAGTTGACTGAGACTTAAGAAAATCTCAGTCAACTGAGACATAGACATACCCGTTTAAAAAACCCTGATTTTCAGTGTCGATGTTTTCATCATCGTCGGAGACGAGGTCGATGGATGGAGGGGGTGCCCACAGCTGTTGTGCCCACTCTAGGACCTCCGGCGGCAACAACACGTACTGCGGCGGCGGATGCGTGTACTATGGCGGACAGTGGCTGGCGGCGCGTAGTACAGCGGAGGGGGCGACACCATCTAGCCACCCTACGCGGCATGCGGTGGCGCGTGCGGTGGCAGTGGTGGTGGCGGTGGCAGCGACGCGACGTGTGCCGCAACCATCGTCGTCGGTCAGGCTTCTGTCTTCGGGTCGCTTCCAAGCGGGCTCAAGGCACGCTTGGGCGGACATGCACGCTGTGTCTGCGGCCTATCTGCGCAGACCGATCGGTTCAACAAATTTGGTGTAGCGATGGATCGTGGCGGACGAGTCGGTCCGTTTGGGTCGTTCCGCTGGAGCGTGCGTGGCCGGTCCGGCTGTCCGCGCGAACCAAATCGGACGTGCCAAGAACAGATGGGTCGGCCCGCTGGAGGGCATATCCAGCGGCGTGAGGACGCAAAGTGATGGTTTTCGTCCACTCGATCGAAAATGGGTGTGTGCAGTGTGCACCCGACCCTAGCCTGTGACGCAAAATGATCGGTATCCGCTTGGGGACTTAGGGCGTGATTGGTTGCCTGCAAAGCCTTTTCTCGTACCAAAACGAAAAAATTCTCTTCATAACACAGTTCTTAAAGCAACCCAGATATTAGCAAATTGGCCCAAGAAGAACGATTGAATCGGCTATTTCTCCACAGCCAGGCCTGGCGAGCGCGAAAGTGATCCCTTCGTGGCTGGAGGTATACGAGCATGTGTATATAAACTTGGCACTAATCTGCGTATTATTTTTCATTAACGGTTCTGGCTTTGTCAAGTATTTGAATGGTAATTTCGTGTTTCCTTCGAAGCTTTTTTAGCCAAATTTAGTCAAAATCTTTGCATTTGTTTGCGCGTTTCAAATTTCCTTCATCTCATTATCATGCACGACTTTTTTGTTCATAGTTTTCCATTTTGATATCTGTACACAAGTACATCTACGTCTTCATAGTACATTATACGAAGTTGTAGATCTACTCGTTTACGAAGGTTGAAACCTAAAAGTTTGAACACGAGAGTAGTGCGAAATGGTGAGGTGAAGATACTCCCCGAAGTAATTTTGACATGGTCGCAAAAATTTGACAAAACTGGTTAAAAAAAAGCTAAAAAAGAACACGAAACTGAGTTTGAAAAGCTCGATGAAACGACAAACCGATCACGGGAATGTAATCACAACATCGGTGCACAACTTTTTCATGTAGACCTTATCTTAAATCGATAAATAGTTAGGCAGATTATATTTGATTATGATTGAACTAGTTTAGTTAACCACAACCCTCCTCAACGTGCAACCTACCAATAGTTGCCTCTCGTTTCTCCAACCGAATCCAAGTAAATTGCTACCATCCAAATGTAGTACCAAAAGCTAGCCTAAATCACGTTTACACTCGTACGGTAGCTGACGGACCAAGTTGCACGTGACAGGAAGAAAGAGGAAAAACCGTTGTGAGCAACAAATCAGGCCCGTACGAATTCCTGTGCACGGTCAGCTCACGCGTTCGCCTGGCTGGTATCCGGACCCGATGGGCAATGACTTAGTTAAGCAAACAATTATTCACTAATATTGGTTGGCCAAAAGAATCATCTTTATAGACGAGTTAACATAAACTACGATGATCGTACCTACACGTTGTCTTGCGGCCTACTATGACCGGGGTTACTAGCAGCAAAATTCGAAACAGTATTTTTTCCTGCACAGCTGCTTTCCCTACACATCAGCTTTTCCTGCAGAACCAGCCAGCCACAACCTAAACAAACACGCCCAAATTTGATGGAGCTTTCCTAGGCACTACAGCGGCGGCAGGGATGGTGCTCCGAAACCATCATGGGAAGGTAATTTTTGCTTCCTGCTGTGATAGGGAATTGCAATAATTCAACAGAGACAGAAATCATTGCTGTTGAGGAAGGTCTAAGTCTGGCCTTTCACTGGACGCAACTGAAGTTCACAGCTAAATCCAATTGTCTCGAAGCTATGAAGATGGTCAAGGAATCCACTCCGAACACATCAGTGTATGCATTCAGGATTAGTGCACTCCGTGATTTGATTATGGAAAAAGATGGTACCATTGTAAAAGTAAGCCGTGAGGCAAAAACTGTAAGCCATGAACTCTCTAGGCTAGGTAGGTGAGGTCACATGGTAGAAAGAATAGAGGCTGATTCAGTAGAAGCCAAATATGTTAATACATAGATTTGCACAGAATTATGTTGACCTTTGGACGTTTGACATATTTAGTAGATTAGTGAGTATAGTTTTAGTTTAGAATTTTGGGTTGCTGGTTGGTTGCCTTCTGGTCTGCTAGCCATTACGGGAAACTGTCAAAGTGCCGACGCCTTTTTGTCTAGGTCATCAGCACCGGGCTCGAATAGACAGGCTGTAAAGCCAGTTGTCGGCATAGGAAAGCCGTCGGCGTATGGGCAATGTGTGCCGACGGCCACCCTCAGCACAGGAAAGCCGTCGGCATAGACTGTGACGCATGTCCTTTGGGGTCTCCGTTGTGACGGCGTTAGGACTATGTCGACGGCTTAGTTTTTTTCTCTTCAGCCCTATGCCAGCGACAAAGTCGACGCACCCCCCCCCCCCCAATCGTCTTTTTAGTTTTCGAAAAATATAAGAAAATATTAGAGATTTCAAAAAAAATCCTTCGAGGTAACCATGTATTATGTGTTCTAGTTGCATGGGAAATTAACACACATGAATTTTGTCTTTGAAAAATGGCGTCATGTTTCGGTAAAACGGCTTTTCTGGTTGCATACGACCTACAATGAAAATGTATCTACGACTGTTTAGCGTTTTTTTTAATTCCTCAATTCAAAATGGAAATAGGAGTTTTTTCAGCTTTTAGATTTTGGTGTTTTTCCAAAGGTAAAATTCATTTAATTGCTATTTAAATTCAAGATTATTATTACGTATTTATTGTTGTGTAGTAAAATATTTTTTTGAAATTAAAATAATAAAGAAATATGATGTCATGACCCAAGGGTTAATAGGATGATAGGGTGTTATTGTGAGCAAAGCACAACTTCTCTAGAGGAATCTCATCCCGAAAGAACGAAAAAATTAACCATGTAGGATTGGGAGCAATTTAAGGATGGGTGACTGTCAAATAATTCAAAAAATGTGAAAAAAAGTTTTAATTTTTTTTTTGCACCTGTGCCAACACGGAACCTGTCCTTGTCAAGGCAAACGGCCGTTAGACGGCCGGTGGGCCCACCTACAATTGTGCCGACGACTATATTGGATATGCCGAAGCCTGATAAGTGCTGACGGCATGCTGTCGGCACAGCATAGCTAAAGCTTTTAGCCATCAGCACCTTGCCTGTACCTATAGTGAGCTTAGAGAGATCTTGTGATGAGGACATCCCATCTCTTGATACAACCGTTGTACCTACAGCTACACAAATACAAGGACCAATTACTCGAGCTCGTGCCAAACAACTTAACTCTCAGGTACTTTCGTTTCTTGGAACTATTCCTCACATACATGAGACTATGATGCTGCCTAAATCAGATATGTTTGTTACTCTTAGGAATGATGGACCTAGCATGGATGAGGAGGACAAGCATTGGAGCATGATCACGCATGGAGCAGATGGCAGCAAGCATTTGAGGATTGAAGATGACGCTGCAAGTGGAGATTTCAGAACTTTGAAGCCACCATAAGAAGAGATGAAGACATGGACGAAATATAGAGTTTCCTACTTCATAATTTCGTCCATAGCATGTTATGGTGCTGCGTCACCTTTAGTTTTGGGCCAGGCCCATGTTATTTTCGCAGAAATTAAGTCAGCCACTTTTTAGAGTCCGTATTGAAGGGGGAAAGGCCTTCTAGGGTTTGGTTCGGCCACCATATGTATGGCTGGCCGAAACCCCACCTTTTCCTCCTTTAAATACCCCCATAGCCGTCACGTTTAGACTCGGATTTTGATTAGACTAAAGTTAGCCATTGTAGCAACTCTCGTGTACTTCTTTTGAGGCCAACGTCCAGAACAAGACCGACTATTCGGAATTCCACCTTTTTCAATAAAGCTTTCATCTTTCATCCGCAATATTCTGATTGCATCATTAGTTCTTACTTGTTCTCGATTTCAGGTAGGAATTAAGACCCTCGTTGGTCAGGCTAATCGTGCATCCGCAAGATCAGTAACTCCCGGAGATTGTCCTAGAGATTGCATTGACGCACGAGCTTTGCACGTGTAGTCGGATCGTCAAGCACGAACTCCACCAACAAATCGATCTATCCACGTCTCATCGAAAGATCGGCCACCTTTGTCCTATCAAGTGGTATCAGATTTCAGGTTGATCGGTGAGAATTTACAATTTTCCTAGTGTAGATTGCATCTGCCATCGTACCCATAAACCACGAAAAAAGCCAAAAAAAAAATACAGTTAGGGTTTAGATCATATCATCCCATAAACCCTCTGCCACGCCTTGCATTGTCTTTTTAGTTTTGCATAGTTAAATTTGTGTCTGCATCTTCGTGTCGAGTTGCTGGTCTTAGCGTCTAGTTCCTTTAGAGTTTCGAGTTCTGGTCATAGTAGTTACGCCGCCGCCGCCACTCGCACCATACGCAGATCACCGCCATCATCACCATATACACCTGCCACATACTTCTGCCATTGTCATATACATCGCCCATATACTTCCGCTGTCAACACCCGGATTTTTAGGTCCGAATGCCTATTATGTCATACATCGCAATCCCAGGAATATTGTTGTTGCGAGGCATAATAGTTAAGTATCACAGTCATCATTTAATACAAACCATAAAGTCTTACAATTTGGAATCACATCATCCATATTACACGAATAGTTGATCTATTGATCAGCAAACACACAGAAGTTCAAATGCGGAAGCGTAAGATACAAGGACTCTCGAGTCCACAGGCCAACGCTTGACGTCGGAAGACTCCTAGTTGTCGTAGGCGTCCTGCTGGTCATCTCCTTGTTCATCTTCATACTCTGGCCATTTGAATAGCCAGGGACAAAGCCGTGAGTACTTTAAGTACTCGCAAACTAATAATAAAGTAAGGGCTAGACAATTCTAGTAAGGTTTGCTAAGCTCTAGTTTATTTGCGGAAAGCTAGTTTTAGTTCACAAACATTTTGGTAAACAACTCTTCACGTGCTAACTAACTCAAGTGGGAACATTAGTGTCATTCCCACCATTCAAGTGGTGATTTCAATTCAATTCACCACAAGTCATTTCACCATCATCTTTCAACATCATTTTCAGAAGTATGACATTGGACCACTGTATGGCCTTTCCAACCGTCCGTAACCGTGGACGCGGCTATTCGAATAGGTTTACACTCTGCAGAGGTTGCACACTTGTGCCACAACATTTGATTTCATCCGTCGGGATTTCCCCGAATCGTCGTAACTCAGTACGCGGATCATCAACCATAACCTTTCACTTACATACCCTAGTATGAGCACCTCTCCCCATGAGCTTGGCCTCCCAGTGAAGACAGACAGTCGGCACAGGGAACTGCACAGGGCTTGGGCCGGACATTCACCTCATTTCGCATCATATCGCATCGTTTCTTTTGTGGTAGAGGCAGCTTTCGGCATAACCCCGATGACGCTTGTTTAGAGAGAACCCATACTAAGATGCATAAATTTCCAGTTAAGCCCTACCCATAATCAGGTATTGTGGGGGTACTCAAAAATTGGAAAGGTATCGCATCCAAACCAACATCATGTTTTATCAAAAATCACCATCTTCTCTTGGTCATATTCACCTTCAAAAATCATTCAATGGAATGAATCATCATTCCAAGGTTTCAAATTCATTTCAAGAAGTCACCTTGTTCCCATCTAGAGTAGTCAAGTTTTATTTCATTAGCACTAGCTCTAAATCATGAGGGGTGCTATCTTGCTTGGCTTGGAAGAGACTAACTTCACTACTCTAGTAACCAACTTGTACTTTGACCAAAGTTAACTATAAAAGTAACTCTTTAAGAAAACAAGTAAAAACTTGTAAAGTAGTAAACTTGGGATAGGCTTATGTAAGGAAAGATAAGATTCATGGTGCCTTGCCCCCAAGGGGCTTTGCACTTTGCAAGAATATTAGCTTGCCTTGGTAGTTCTCAAACTGTTCCTCCTCCTCTTCTTGGTAGTATCCTTCTTCTTCGGCGTACTCTCCGGTGCTACCGTCTAAATTTGAATACGAGTATAATTACTCACTAATTCAATGGCTATTCCATACATCACATATCAACACACAAACTAATCTATGCACACAAATAAATTAACTAGGTGCATGGGTTGTGTTGTTTGAGGAGAATTTACTCCTTTACTATTAATATGTAAATGATAGTTTCCTTAGGGTTTGTGAGGAATAATTTCCTCTCATTGAAATCTTCTTAAGATTTAATCTCTCAAACCATCATAGATGAACTTATATTGACCTAAGTCAAATGTTCATCATCATCATTTGAGAAAATGATTTAAATGAGGTAGACCACCTCATGCCATTTAAATAACACTACATTTGATTTAAATCTCAAGTAATTCATATAAGAGAGTTTGGACCTGAGGTACAAACATCCCATGAATTCATGTGAGACAAGTTTAAATGAAGTATAAGACTCCACAATATTTGGTTTAATAGTTTTGGACAATATCAACTAGTTAAACTAGCTATAATCTCCATTAATCAAACTAGGGCATGATCATGCAAAGTGACCACACCATTTTATTGCATAAACAATTAGTGTAAGTCAAATGTGAGCTATTAGAGTTGGAATTAACTTAATATCTATTTTGGTTGATTTTTAAGAATTATTTGAATAGGGAAAAGTCCCTGTCTTGTTATTTTTATCACATTTATTTTACAAAGAATCTGGCCATGGGACCAGTGGCATTGGCTAGACAATTTCTCTAGCTTTCCAACAATATCAAATTCACTAAATTTGGTTTAGCCAATTTGAAACTATTCAAATTCCAATTTTGTACTGTGAGGAAAAGTCTGGAAAATGTTTGAATTTGATTTGAATGAAAAAGGCCGGCGGGAAACACTACTGGGCCCAAAGATTTGAAAACGGCCCAGGCCAGCCCACCACGCGTCTGTGCCCGCGTGGGCTGCCTGACAAGGGGGCTCCACCCGTCAGTGGGTATTCAAACCCGAAACGGTATGGACTATTCTGGCGCGTTAGATTAGATGGCAGATCGACGGTCGAGGTTCATCATCGTCGCCGACGAGAACCCGACGGTGCGGCGGCGGTAGTAGGGGGTGGGAGAGCTTACCGCGGCTCCAGCTAGGGTTGGCAATAGGCTCGAGGAAGATGTCGACGACGGCGGTTCTCCAGGTACTGGTGGCGTCTCCGGGGAGGGCTCCAATCGACGGCGGGCTTCCTCGGCGGCGCTCGGCAGTGATGATGCAATTGGGAGGCTCCGGTGGCTAATTGAGGCGAGGAGGTGGTCGAGGAGATCAAGGGGAGTGAGGCGACGATGATGGTGTGAAGAAATCAGTGGGAGGGGGTCTCCTTTTATAGGCGAAGGAGGGTGCTGAGGCGCGGGGCTAGGGTCGACCATGGCGCGGCAGTTCCGGCGAGGTAGCAGGCTAGGCGAGGGCGCAGGATCGTTCCGCGTATCCAGGCGAGGCTGCTGGCGGTGACAGCACGGTCGGGCGGCGTTGGATGGCGACGCATCGCGTCCATGTCTAGCGGCGTCTGCGGCGGGATTTTGTCATCGTCTCCGGTGACGGCGGTCCAGGGTCGGATCAAGCGCGTGTCTGGCGGGTCGGAGGTGGCGCGGCGAGGCGAATGGCAAAGCCAAGGGGGCCAGAGAGGGGGAGATGCTGCGAGGCGGCGAGTGTCTGCGGCGTGCGCGTCGCCCGACAGGCACGGCATGGCCATGCCGCTCCTGTCGCACGTGGGCGTCGCGGGCGCATTCTGGCCAGGGCGCTGTGGTCCATCTCTCGACGAACGGTGACTACCGGCAGGCTCAGGGGACCAAGGGGAGCAAGTTTGGCAAGGTGGTCGAGGCTGTTGTGGAGAGAAGAGAGGAGAGGGGAGGGATCATGGCCATGGCCGGCATGGTGGTGGCTTGGCCTGCATGGCCCTCTCCTAGGCTTGCTATTTGGAGTGTTAGGGGTAGGAGGGACCAGGGAACAAGGTAGAGGTCAGTGGTGGCTTAGGGTTAGGCCAAACTATTCACACTAGTGTTTTTGGTTTGTTCCATAATTGCCCATTTCCATTTCTTGCAAATTTTGGTTAAATTCATAGGGTTGCAAGATTTGAAAAGGGGATGTTTAGTTGAGTTGTATTTGATCAGAGAGAGTTAGAGGTGGTGGTGGCATTTTCAAAATCAAAGAAATGCAAATTTTGGCTAAGTGGAGATTGTTCCACAAGTTAAAAAGTTGGAACTTTGGATGAGCATAGCTATTGATCCAAGATGAATTTGGCATGATGATCTTCACCAAAGTTGTTCACCTTGATGTTGACTTTGAAAAGGTGCAAAGAGTTAGCAAGAGTTGGTTTGGAAAAATTGAATGGCAAGGGCTCAAAGTGGTGATCAGACTAGAATTGTCAAAATTGACCAATATCATATGTGAGCTAGTTTTGTGTTTGAAAATCATTTGCAATTTGAATCCTTGATTCCAAAAGTTGGAATGAGTACTTAGAAACATTATTCAACTAATGGTGAAGACCAAATAGGTCTAGGGTCAAAATTTATAAAAATGCCATAAGGCATATGTGAGGGTTTTTAGGGTTTTGCATTTTATGGATTTTCTCCCTCTTTGATTTATTTGGTTGGTGATCTTAATATGATCACACTAGGGTTTTAGAGCATATCAAATACAAGTAATAACAATCATCATGGCACATCAAACAAATGCAAAAGTCCTATGCATGGTACTATATGCAAAAGAAAAAGTTTTTGTTGGTTTGAAAATTTGCTTTCTGGAATTCTCTAACTTTCTTTTCATTGAAATTTGGGGTGTTACAAACCCTTCCCCCTTACAAAAGATCTCGTCCCGAGATCGAAAAAAAAGTTAGGTACTAAAGAGATCTGGGTACTCCTTCTTCATGAAGTCTTCGCGTTCCCATGTGGCTTCATCCTCGGTATGATTGCTCCATTGGATCTTCAGAAACTTGATGCTTCGGGTGCGGGTGGTTCGGTAAGCTTCTTCCAGAATGCGAATCGGCACTTCGCGGTAGGTCAGATCCTGGTTGATATCCACCGATCTGTGATCGATGTTCTTGAACACTTCGGTCTTCTCCGGGACTTCAAGGCACTTCCGGAGGAGTGAGATATGGAAAACGTCGTGCACAGCCGACATCTCCTCAGGCAACTCCAGTTGATAAGACACTTCACCTCGGCGGCTGAGGACTTGGAAAGGTCCGACATACCGGGGTGCAAGCTTTCCTTTCAGCTGGAATCTCTGCATTCCTTTCAAGGGGGATACCTTGAGATAGACAAAGTCTCCGATCTCGAAGGTCATCTCCCGACGTCTCTTGTCGGCGTAGCTCTTCTGTCTGGATTGCGCAGTCTTGAGGTACTCGCGAATCTTGTGGACTTTCTCTTCGGCTTCTCGAAGAACATCTGGGCCAAAAACTTGGCTCTCTCCTACTTCTGACCAGCTTAGGGGTGTGCGGCATTTCCTTCCGTACAAGGCTTCAAAGGGGGCCATCTGTAGGCTGGCTTGGTAACTGTTATTGTAAGAGAATTCTGCGTAAGGCAAGCAGTCTTCCCACTTGGATCCGTAGTCCAGTACACATGCTCTAAGCATGTCCTCTAGTATCTGGTTTACTCTCTCAGTCTATCCGTCGGTCTGAGGGTGATAGGCGGTGCTGAAATGCAGACGGGTTCCTAGTCCTTCGTGCACTTTCTGCCAGAATCTCGAGGTGAACTGTGATCCTCTATCTGACACTATCGATTTGGGGGTTCCGTGCAGGGCGACTATTCTGGAGATGTAGAGTTCAGCTAACTTGGGGCCTTGGTAAGTGGTTTTGACGGCGATGAAATGGGCGACTTTGGTCAATCTATCGACAACTACCCATATTGAATCATTGCCTTTGCTGGATTTGGGCAGTCCGGTGATGAAGTCCATTCCTACGGAGTCCCATTTCCATTCTGGAATCTGAAGTGGCTGCAACAGTCCGGCGGGTCGTTGATGTTCTGCCTTGACTCTCTGACAGATATCACACTTGGCTATGTAGCTACCGATCTCTCTCTTCATTCCGTGCCACCAAAACTGTTCTTTCAGGTCTTGGTACATCTTGGTACCTCCGGGGTGGATTGAATAAAGGGTGTCATGGGCTTCTTGCAGGATGACTTGTTTCAAGTCAGAGTCCGATGGTACGCAGAGACGTTCCTTGTACCAAAGAACTCCGGCTTCGTCTACGGTGAATCCGGGGGCTTTTCCTGCGGCTATCTGCTTCTTGATTCCGTCAATGCTAGCGTTGTCCTTCTGGGCTTCCTTGATTTGACTAACCAAGGTGGGTTGCAGTTCGATGCTGGCTAGGAATCCTTCACTAACAAGTTCAAGTCGGAACTGTTCAAACTCTTGGTATAGGCTGGGCTGTTCAGATGCGAGCATGGAGTTCAACTGGCACGGCAGTCGACTCAAAGCATCCGCTACCACATTGGCCTTGCCGGGGTGGTAGTGAATCTTCATGTCGTAATCCTTGATCAGTTCGATCCATCGGCGTTGTCTCATGTTCAGCTCCTTCTGGGTGAATATATATTTGAGGCTTTTGTGGTCGGAGTAGATCTCGCATCGATTACCCATGAGGTAATGACGCCAAACTTTCAAGGCTAGGACCACGGCTGCAAGCTCGAGGTCATGGGTTGGGTAGTTCTGCTCATGTTGCTTTAGCTGTCTTGAAAGGTAGGATACAACCTTGCCTTCTTGCATAAGCACACATCCAAGACCAACCTTGGAAGCGTCGCAATATACGTCAAAGGGCTTGGTGATATCGGGCATGATCAGGATTGGGGCGGTGGTCAGTCTATTCTTGAGCTGTTGAAAGCTCTCTTCACATTTGTCGGTCCACTCAAACTTCTTGTCCTTCTTCAGTAGTTGGGTCATTGGTCGAGCGATGCTCGAGAAACCTTCTACAAATCTGCGGTAATATCCGGCTAATCCAAGAAAAGCGCGGACCTCGGTTTGGGTGGTTGGGGCTTGCCATTCCATAACAGTTTTGATTTTGGCGGGATCTACGGCAATTCCTCCTGCAGACAAGATGTGTCCCAGGAATCTAACTTCTTCCAACCAAAACTCACACTTGCTAAACTTGGCATACAACTGGTGCTGTCTAAGGGTTTCCAAGACGATCTCCAAATGCTGTTCATGTTCCTCTTCTGACTTGGAGTAGACGAGAATGTCGTCGATGAAGACAACGACAAACTTGTCCAAAAAGTTCATGAAGATCTTATTCATGAGATTCATGAAATAAGCGGGGGCATTGGTCAGTCCAAACGACATGACGTTGTACTCGTACAACCCATATCTGGTGGTAAAGGCAGTTTTTGGAATGTCGGTTGCTCGGATTTTCAGCTGATGGTATCCAGTTCTAAGATCTATCTTGGAGAAAACTCTGGCTCCGGTCAGTTGATCAAACAAGTCTTCTATCTTGGGTAAGGGGTATTTGTTTTTGATGGTGACATCGTTGAGTTTACGATAGTCCATGCACAAACGATTTGCACCATCTTTCTTGTCCACAAACAAAACGGGGGATCTCCAGGGGGATGCACTAGGTCGAATCAGACCTTTGGCCAACATATCATCTATCTGTTTCTTCAACTCCACAAGCTCGGTTGCGTTCATGCTGTAGGCTCTCTGGGCTATGGGTCCAGTTCCGGGGATTAATTCGATGATGAACTCGATATCCCTATCCGGGGGCATACCGGGTAGATCATCCGGAAACACATCAGGGTAGCGACAAACGACCCTAATCTGATCCAGAGTGGGCTTGGATACACTTTGGTTGCAGGTAAATTTTCTGGGTAGTTTTTCAGAGACGTGCTCTACTACGATACCGGTGCTGCTAGTCATGGTTATGGCTTTCTTGGCACAGTCGATCAATCCATTGTGCTTGGACATCCAGTCCATTCCTAGGACAACTTCCAAACCTTTGGTTCCAAGAATGATCAGATTGGCAAAGAAGTCTACATCATGGATTTTGATGGGTACATTTTTGCAAAATTTTCTGGCTTTGGTGGTTGATCCGGGGATTTGAACTATCATAACATGCTTCAAACTGAGGGGTTGGATTTTACTTGTTGATGCAAAGTCTTCGGTGACAAAAGAATGAGATGCTCCGGAATCAAACAACACTCTGGCAGGGATGTGGTTGACAGAAAACATACCCAGTACAACATCTGGTGCTTCCTGGGCTTCTTCCGCGTTCATGTGGTAGAGGCGGCCGTTGCGGTTGTTGGGGTTGTTGGGGACGAACTTTTTGCCGGTGGAGACACGGCATTGCTGCTGAGCAAGGGCAGCGGTGTTGCCGGCGAGCTTGGCGAGACGCTTGGGACACTCGTTGGAGTAGTGCCCCACTACACCACACTCATAGCAAGTGATGGTGGACTTGTCCTTAGGGGTAACGGGGATGGCGTTGCTTCCGGTTCTGGGAGCGGTGTTGGTGTGGGTGGTGTTGTTATTGGGGGCTCGGGGCGGAGCGCGGTTGTAGTTGTTGTTGTTGGTGTAGCCTCCTGGCTTGGAGTTTCCTCCACTCCGGTTCTGAAAACCGGGGCGCGAGTTCTGCATCGGGGGCCTATTGTTTCTTGGAGTGAAACCTCCGCTTGAGCTAGGGCGAAACTTCTGGGGGTGGCTTGATCCACTTTGATTCGCCATGCGGCGCTTGCGGTTCTCATTGGCTTGGTTTAACTTGCCCTCCATCTGGATGGCAGAGTCGACAAGGGCTTCAAGGTCGGCGAAGGGGATGTTGACGAGGACAGTCTGCATCTCATCATGCAGTCCGTTCAGGAATCTCTCCTTCCTCTTCTCAACGGTGTCGGTCTCATCAGGGGCATACCTTGACAGTGTGAGAAACTTGTCGCGGTATTCAACCACCGTCATGCGACCTTGCTTCAATTCCCGGAATTCATCCCTCATCTTTTTGATAAGACCCGGGGGTACATGGTACTTGCTAAACTTTAGCTTGAAATCCTCCCAAGTCATGAATTGGCCCCCGTTCATGGCACGGGTGCTTGTCCACCAAGCGCGGGCTGGTCCAGCGAGATAGTGAGTGGCGAACAAGACCTTCTCGTTGGCCTCCACTCCGGCTACCTCCAGATTGTTCTCCATAGTCTGGAGCTAGTCGTCGGCGTCGAGGGGTTCTTCGGTCTTGCTAAACACCGGGGGATTGGTGTTCTGGAAGTTCTTGAGTTTGGATCCAGGGTTATCATGGTTTCCATGTCCTTGGTTGGCAAGGTTCTGCAAGGCTGCGATGTTGGCTTGGCGTTCAGCTCTCTCTGTCTCCCGGTCAGCTAGCAAGGTTTGCAGCAGTTGCATCATGGCATCGTTGTTGCGATTGGGAGGGGCCATCTGAACATAGAGAAGATCATGAGATAAGAGGGAACATTCTATGGTTCATTTTGGTTAAGTTTGCAAAACATTTGAAAACTTGTAATCTTTTCATGACAAACACAACATTCATTCATTCATTCAACACACATTACAATCTAACTCTTAACACTTCCAATGGTTTTAAGAACCATTTTCATGCTACGATACAAAGGACGGGATACAACTCACACCTACTATAAGTGAAACTAGTGCAACTACTCCTCATCATCGACATCGATCGGGACGTAGTCGTCGGGTCCTGCCTCCAGAAACTCGTAGTCCTCCTCCTCGGTGTTCTCGTCCTCCTCAAAGTCGTCGTCGTCGCTTAGGAAGGCGTTTCCTCCCTAAATGTCGATGCCTCCGTCGTCATCCTCCAGCTGACGAATCTGATCCTCCTGGGCCTTGACAGTGGCCTCAAGTGACGCGATCCGGGCGCGAAGGCGGCGAATCGTGGCGTCCTTCTTGGCACGCTGCTGGCGAAGGCTCCTGCGGTCGTTGTTGAGTAGCTTGATCGCCTCACCCTGCTCGGTGATGTGAGCATGGGTCTGGTTCGCGTAAGCGCGGGAGGCGTCGAGGTCCTGCTGAGTCTGGTAGAGCATAAAGTCCAGGTGCTCAGCGTGGTGCCTCAGCTCGGGGTGGGACTGTAGCTCCATGGGCACTCCCATGGCATCACGCCTCACAAGGTGTGCGAAGCGCGACGCGAGGATGCGCACCACGTTCTGTCCACAGAGACGCGCAAGTGCCTCCTGAAGGCCACGTGCGAGTCCATCGAGCCAGTTGCTCTCGCGGAAGGAGAAGAGGATCCTCTCCGAGGTGGGAGGCTCCATCTTGCCCCTCAAGTCGGCGGTGATAATCCACTGCAACTCTCCTCCAGGAGTGTCGTCCACCTGAATCCCGTGGAACTCAGGGTGCGGGCGCTCGAGGAAGTCCGAGAGGGCGTTGAGGTCGTGCTCAAAGATCAGGCTCCCTCCGTTCCCAAGCTGGTAAAACTTGGTGTTGATGGGTTCATTCGGCTCCATCTGAAAGAGAATTGGTTGAGTAAGTTAAAGAGTGCAAAGTGTGGCAAAATTTTAAGTTGATTTAAATAAGATAGAACATGAGTCACAACTTTGAAAAAGTCTCCAAGACAAGAGTGTAAGTAAATTTTCACAAATATTCTCTTCATTTGATTTCAAAGTTAAGTTTTTCAGAACGCCCATTCTAACTAAGGTCTTCTAGGGTCAAACAACGGCTCTGATACCAACTTATCAACACCCGGATTTTTAGGTCCGAATGCCTATTATGTCATACATCGCAATCCCAGGAATATTGTTGTTGCGAGGCATAATAGTTAAGTATCACAGTCATCATTTAATACAAACCATAAAGTCTTACAATTTGGAATCACATCATCCATATTACACGAATAGTTGATCTATTGATCAGCAAACACACAGAAGTTCAAATGCGGAAGCGTAAGATACAAGGACTCTCGAGTCCACAGGCCAACGCTTGACGTCGGAAGACTCCTAGTTGTCGTAGGCGTCCTGCTGGTCATCTCCTTGTTCATCTTCATACTCTGGCCATTTGAATAGCCAGGGACAAAGCCGTGAGTACTTTAAGTACTCGCAAACTAATAATAAAGTAAGGGCTAGACAATTCTAGTAAGGTTTGCTAAGCTCTAGTTTATTTGCGGAAAGCTAGTTTTAGTTCACAAACATTTTGGTAAACAACTCTTCACGTGCTAACTAACTCAAGTGGGAACATTAGTGTCATTCCCACCATTCAAGTGGTGATTTCAATTCAATTCACCACAAGTCATTTCACCATCATCTTTCAACATCATTTTCAGAAGTATGACATTGGACCACTGTATGGCCTTTCCAACCGTCCGTAACCGTGGACGCGGCTATTCGAATAGGTTTACACTCTGCAGAGGTTGCACACTTGTGCCACAACATTTGATTTCATCCGTCGGGATTTCCCCGAATCGTCGTAACTCAGTACGCGGATCATCAACCATAACCTTTCACTTACATACCCTAGTATGAGCACCTCTCCCCATGAGCTTGGCCTCCCAGTGAAGACAGACAGTCAGCCTGGGAACTGCACAGGGCTTGGGCCGGACATTCACCTCATTTCGCATCATATCGCATCGTTTCTTTTGTGGTAGAGGCAGCTTTCGGCATAACCCCGATGACGCTTGTTTAGAGAGAACCCATACTAAGATGCATAAATTTCCAGTTAAGCCCTACCCATAATCAGGTATTGTGGGGGTACTCAAAAATTGGAAAGGTATCGCATCCAAACCAACATCATGTTTTATCAAAAATCACCATCTTCTCTTGGTCATATTCACCTTCAAAAATCATTCAATGGAATGAATCATCATTCCAAGGTTTCAAATTCATTTCAAGAAGTCACCTTGTTCCCATCTAGAGTAGTCAAGTTTTATTTCATTAGCACTAGCTCTAAATCATGAGGGGTGCTATCTTGCTTGGCTTGGAAGAGACTAACTTCACTACTCTAGTAACCAACTTGTACTTTGACCAAAGTTAACTATAAAAGTAACTCTTTAAGAAAACAAGTAAAAACTTGTAAAGTAGTAAACTTGGGATAGGCTTATGTAAGGAAAGATAAGATTCATGGTGCCTTGCCCCCAAGGGGCTTTGCACTTTGCAAGAATATTAGCTTGCCTTGGTAGTTCTCAAACTGTTCCTCCTCCTCTTCTTGGTAGTATCCTTCTTCTTCGGCGTACTCTCCGGTGCTACCGTCTAAATTTGAATACGAGTATAATTACTCACTAATTCAATGGCTATTCCATACATCACATATCAACACACAAACTAATCTATGCACACAAATAAATTAACTAGGTGCATGGGTTGTGTTGTTTGAGGAGAATTTACTCCTTTACTATTAATATGTAAATGATAGTTTCCTTAGGGTTTGTGAGGAATAATTTCCTCTCATTGAAATCTTCTTAAGATTTAATCTCTCAAACCATCATAGATGAACTTATATTGACCTAAGTCAAATGTTCATCATCATCATTTGAGAAAATGATTTAAATGAGGTAGACCACCTCATGCCATTTAAATAACACTACATTTGATTTAAATCTCAAGTAATTCATATAAGAGAGTTTGGACCTGAGGTACAAACATCCCATGAATTATTAGAGTTGGAATTAACTTAATATCTATTTTGGTTGATCTTTAAGAATTATTTGAATAGAGAAAAGTCCCTGTCTTGTTATTTTTATCACATTTATTCTACAAAGAATCTGACCATGGGACCAGTGGCATTGGCTAGACAATTTCTCTAGCTTTTCAACAATATCAAATTCACTAAATTTGGTTTAGCCAATTTGAAACTATTCAAATTCCAATTTTGTACTGTGAGGAAAAGTCTGGAAAATGTTTGAATTTGATTTGAATGAAAAAGGCCGGCGGGAAACACTACTGGGCCCAAAGATTTGAAAACGGCCCAGGCCAGCCCACCACGCGTCTGTGCCCGTGTGGGCTGCCTGACAAGGGGGCTCCACCCGTCAGTGGGTATTCAAACCCGAAACGGTATGGACTATTCTGGCGCGTTAGATTAGATGGCAGATCGACGGTCGAGGTTCATCGTCGTCGCCGACGAGAACCCGACGGTGCGGCGGCGGCAGTAGGGGGTGGGAGAGCTCACCGCGGCTCCAGCTAGGGTTGGCAATAGGCTCGAGGAAGATGTCGACGACGGCGGTTCTCCAGGTACTGGTGGCGTCTCCGGGGAGGGCTCCAATCGACGGCGGGCTTCCTCGGCGGCGCTCGGCAGTGATGATGCAATTGGGAGGCTCCGGTGGCTAATTGAGGCGAGGAGGTGGTCGAGGAGATCAAGGGGAGTGAGGCGACGATGATGGTGTGAAGAAATCGGTGGGAGGGGGTCTCCTTTTATAGGCGAAGGAGGGTGCTGAGGCGCGAGGCTAGGGTCGACCATGGCGCGGCAGTTCCGGCGAGGTAGCAGGCTAGGCGAGGGCGCAGGATCGTTCCGCGTATCCAGGCGAGGCTGCTGGCGGTGACAGCACGGTCGGGCGGCGTTGGATGGCGACGCATCGCGTCCATGTCTAGCGGCGTCTGCGGCGGGATTTTGTCATCGTCTCCGGTGATGGCGGTCCAGGGTCGGATCAAGCGCGTGTCTGGCGGGTCGGAGGTGGCGCGGCGAGGCGAATGGCGAAGCCAAGGGGGCCAGAGAGGGGGAGATGCTGCGAGGCGGCGCGTGTCTGCGGCGTGCGCGTCGCCCGACAGGCACGGCATGGCCATGCCGCTCCTGTCGCACGTGGGCGTCGCGGGCGCGTTCTGGCCAGGGCGCTGTGGTCCATCTCTCGACAAACGGCGACTACCGGCAGGCTCAGGGGACCAAGGGGAGCAAGTTTGGCAAGGTGGTCGAGGCTGCTGTGGAGAGAAGAGAGGAGAGGGGAGGGATCATGGCCATGGCCGGCATGGTGGTGGCTTGGCCTGCATGGCCCTCTCCTAGGCTTGCTATTTGGAGTGTTAGGGGTAGGAGGACCAGGGAACAAGGTAGAGGTCAGTGGTGGCTTAGGGTTAGGCCAAACTATTCACACTAGTGTTTTTGGTTTGTTCCATAATTGCCCATTTCCATTTCTTGCAAATTTTGGTTAAATTCATAGGGTTGCAAGATTTGAAAAGGGGATGTTTAGTTGAGTTGTATTTGATCAGAGAGAGTTAGAGGTGGTGGTGGCATTTTCAAAATCAAAGAAATGCAAATTTTGTCTAAGTGGAGATTGTTCCACAAGTTAAAAAGTTGGAACTTTGGATGAGCATAGCTATTGATCCAAGATGAATTTGGCATGATGATCTTCACCAAAGTTGTTCACCTTGATGTTGACTTTGAAAAGGTGCAAAGAGTTAGCAAGAGTTGGTTTGGAAAAATTGAATGGCAAGGGCTCAAAGTGGTGATCAGACTAGAATTGTCAAAATTGACCAATATCATATGTGAGCTAGTTTTGTGTTTGAAAATCATTTGCAATTTGAATCCTTGATTCCAAAAGTTGGAATGAGTACTTAGAAACATTATTCAACTAATTGTGAAGACCAAATAGGTCTAGGGTCAAAATTTATAAAAATGCCATAAGGCATATGTGAGGGTTTTTAGGGTTTTGCATTTTATGGATTTTCTCCCTCTTTGATTTATTTGGTTGGTGATCTTAATATGATCACACTAGGGTTTTAGAGCATATCAAATACAAGTAATAACAATCATCATGGCACATCAAAAAAATGCACAAGTCCTATGCATGGTACTATATGCAAAAGAAAAAGTTTTTGTTGGTTTGAAAATTTGCTTTCTGGAATTCTCTAACTTTCTTTTCATTGAAATTTGGGGTGTTACATCCGCCATCACCATATACATCCGTATACACGCACCACCATTACTGTGTCCATAGTCGTGTCCAGATAATCGCCGCCTTCCATTTGTGAGTAGAAGAGCAAAGAGCAAAAAAAAAGTTGCGAAAAAAATAAAATTTGCAAAAAAAAAGTCAAATCCGCATCCAAGTTGGGTTGACCACGATTTCCACTAGTCAGGTCGAATTTAGTCCGAATTGGGCAGTTTTCGACAACAAACTTTGACCGAGCATAAATTTTGCATACGAACTCCGTTTTCGATGTTTGACCAGTCAAAATCACCGGAAGAAAAAGTTCTATCCACGGCTTCCCGAACTCTCAGAATTTCCAAAAAACGTCGGGAAGGTTGAGATTTTTGACCTTTAAGTTTACTACCCTGAAATTCCTGTGTTCTTCACTTATATCTTGCTTTTGAGCTATTCCTTTGTGCTTGTTGGAGCCAACCACCACCATATAGCACTTCATCGCTGCTCGTTTCTTGTGTGCCGCACCGTGACTTTGTTGGTGAACTAGGCCCGCGTCTCTAGTACGGTCTAGCCTAGGACCAGCACAGTACCGTTGTTGAGCATACTTTCAATATTGCATTGTTGTTTTGACAATTGCTGTTTGCTACCATATTAGCCTTCCTACAGCTCTACATATTGTCTCCACGTGCTTTGTGTCGACACCTGGTAATCGCTTTGGCAATCTTTGGAGACGCTGATACTTATTGGTTGCCGTATCACCTTCCTCCCGTTTGGTAAGAACTTGTAAGAGCTTTGTATTTTGCTTGACGAATTGCACGTGAACCACCATATTCCGTAGTTTGTAGGCATATACATTTGTGCTTTTTTGTGTACTAACCATGTCAGGACCTACACCGGCTACTGTTGACCCGGCCAAGATGACGTCTGAGGAGCTGCATGCTCACTTCACCCACCTTTTGGGCTCGCATGCACGCGACGTTGATGCGCGCATTGGTGATGTTGACGCCAAACTCACGGACGCGCTGGACAAGCTGGATGGCCTCGAGACAGCTTTCAACTCCAAGCTCGACGCCAAGTTCTAGGAGCTCTTGACTCAGTTGCCGCCACCTCGCGACAACGTGCGACAACGCGCACACCGCATTCCTCGTGCGGATGTGCCTGCGGGTACCGCTCCTGCTGCAGCAGCCGCACATGACACGCCTTCTGATGGGATATGAAGACTATGAAGGGGATGAGGACGAGCTGGTAGATGAGAACGTGCTGGATGGCGAGGAAGTCGAACAACCTGCACCTGGTAGTCCACGCCAACTGAACCGCAACGCTCGCCCACCTCCACGCCCGGTACGTGATGATGATCATGTTGCTAAACTTAAATTGAATATTCCGCCATTTGAGGGTAGATATAATCCTGATGCATATCTTACATGGGAATTGGAAGTAGAACAATGATTTGCATGTTTAAAATACCCTGATCACTTGCGTGTTAGTGCTGCTACTTGTGAGTTCAAAGATTTTGCTTCTATTTGGTGGTATGAACATTGTAGAGCACATCCTGCTAATATTCTTACTACTTGGGTTGGTTTAAAACTTGCTATGCGTACTCGTTTTATTCCTCCACATTATCAACGTGATTTGCTTAAGAAATTATCTCGCTTAGAACAAGGGAAATTTTTTGTAGAAGACTATTATCAAGAATTGCAAAACTGGTATGATTCGCTGTGGTGTTGTAGAGGATAATGAGGCTATGCTTGCACGTTTCTTTGGTGGTGTTATCACCGGAATTTGACCAAGTCAGAGGTGGGCCGCGATCAAGGTGGACTTCAAGATTATATATTGAAGAATATACGTGAATCGGCCTTGAATAGCAAGTTTGGGCTAGTTTGCCCGTGTATCTGTAACATAGTAGGATACGTGTCGGTTAGTTAGAGTTGGGCCCGTGCCCGGTTGGGACTATTCCCACGATTAGAAAGTCTACGGACTATAAATATGTATCTAGGGTTTATGGAATAAACAACAACCAACGTTCAACCAACAAATCAATCTCGGCGCATCGCCAACTCCTTCATCTCGAGGGTTTCTACCGGTAAGCAACATGCTGCCTAGATCGCATCTTGCGATCTAGGCAGCACAAGCTCCACGTTGTTCATGCGTTGCTCGTGCTGAAGCCTTTTTGATGGCGAGCAACGTAGTTATCATAGATGTGTTAGGGTTAGCATAGTTCTTCGTATCATATGCTTGCGTAGTGCAACCCCTGCATGTCTAGCCGCCCTTACACCTATCTTAGGTGTAGGGGCGGCACCCCGCTTGATCATAATTTAGTAGATTCGATCCGTTACGGTTGCTCCTTGATTCTTCAAGGATTAGTTTAATATCTGCAATAGTTAGGCCTTATAAGGGGCTGGAGGATCCAGCGGCACGTAGGGTGTCGTTCGCAAGTCCTAGACAGGATGTTCCGGGGATCAACCTCGTGTTGGTTTTTAGGCCTTGTCTAGGATCGGCTTACGATCACCGTGCGTGGCCGCGAGGCCCAATCCTGAGTAGGATGTTCCGATTATGCGGTGAAAACCCCAAATCGTCGTAGATCTTATCAGCTTTATCTTGATCAAGCAGGACCACCATATATTCGTGCACCTCGTACGAATCATGGGTGGATCGGCTCCCATGAGCCGATTCACAGGATAACCTGAGAGCCGATCGAGGCTCGTATTTAATGTTTACGTGTATGCCATGCAGGAAACTAAGCGAGGCATCTCCATCACCTTCCTGACCAGGTATAGGTCAGGTGGCACGCCCTAGCATCAGCATCGGACGTGTGACCAGAAAGCTTTGCGGGCCGTCGCTCGGAGGGACCAGGGCCAGCCGAAGCCCTAAGTTGTTCCCGGCTCTACTGTGTTGCCTGTCGCTACCCGCCGGTGGGTTTCTGACGACAACACATTCTGGCACGCCCGGTGGGACACTACTTCTACATCAACCACGTCGCCATCTACATCTGAGATGGCGGACGGCACGCCAGTCACATACGAGGATCTGACCGACGAACTCAAGAAGAAGTATGACGAGATCAAAGTCATCCTCGAAGCCGACCTCATCGGCTCATATCACAGAACCCGTTCACATGGCATCATGTGGAAGGGGTTCTCACCGGAAGGCGCGCTCGATGGAGTGGACCTATCCGTCCCGTCAGAAGGACGAACCAGGGCCGTGCGCCAGGAGATTAGCGGCATGGTGGCTCACTCGTTGCGCCTCCATTCTGAGAGCCTGGTGAATACTTTGGAGCATGTCGCCGTTCGGATGATCAAGGAGGTCGTGAAGCATCAGCACTCTCTATCAGAGCCAGCTCTCGGGACCTACCAAGGAAAAGTGCCTGATGCACCGTCATGCGCCGTTGACAGTGTTAACGACACTTACCCTGGGAGGTGCCAGTCAAGATACTCGTTCAACATCAACATGATAGAACTGGGGCACCCCCTTGATGAGGGTGGAGGCGAGGGCAACGGCTCTCGCAGTGAAGATAAGGAGGAAGCTGCTCCACGCGATTGGCTCCGACACTGTCGAAAGGTCCTGGTGATGATCAAGATGGAAGCCGATTCTAGCGATCGGCCTGTGTCATCCGTACCACCTGTTCTCCCAGTATATGGCGTCGACCTCACAGGGGACGGAAAGCTAGGGTATGGGTTTACATCGGCTGACGAGCTGGAGGAAGTCGACATTGGTCCTGGAGATAAGCCGCGACCGACTTTTATCAGCAAGAAGCTAGATCCACAGCTCAGGGGACAGATGATAGCTCTGCTGAAAGAATACCCAGATTGCTTTGCATGGGATTACACGGAGATGCCTGGGTTGGACAGGAGCATCATTGAACATCGGCTCCCCCTCAAGAAAGGATTTCGGCCGTTCCAACAACGAGCACGTCAGATGAGGGCCGAAATTCTGGAAGAAGTCAAGAAAGAGATCGAGAAAATGTTGGCCGCCGGATTCATCAGGCCATGCAGGTATGCTGAGTGGATCTCCAGTATCGTTCCTGTAGAGAAGGACGGGCGATGACGTGTGGCCATCGATTTCCGAGACCTCAACAGAGCCACTCCAAAGGACGAATACCCGATGCCCGTAGCAGAAACGTTGATAAACGCCGCTGCTGGCCATAAGGTGTTGAGCTTCATGGACGGCAACGCCGGCTATAACCAGATCTTCATGGCTCCGGAAGATATACACAAAACCGCATTCAGAGTGCCAGGGGCAGTAGGCTTGTTCGAATATGTGGTCATGACCTTTGGGTTGAAGAATGCTGGTGCAACGTACCAACGAGCCATGAATTATATATTTCATGATCTGATCGGGAAATTGGTAGAGATCTATATCGACGACGTGGTAGTCAAATCTGTCTCCATGGAAGGACACTTGGATGATTTACGGCGCGTCCTAGACCGAACTCGAAAATTCGGACTGAGAATGAATCCGAAGAAGTGTGCCTTTGGCGTGACGGCTGGTCAGTTCCTAGGTTTTCTGGTTCATGAACGGGGAATTGAGATCGGCCTGAAAAGTCAGGAGGCGGTGCGTACCATGCAGCCGCCAACCACGAAGAAGGAGCTCCAACGTCTCATCGGCAAAATCAATTTCGTCCGACGATTCATCTCTAATCTGTCAGGGCGAATCGAGCCGTTCATGGCGCTGGTGAAAACTAAATCTGACGACGAGTTCCACTGGAGGGCAGAACAGCAACAGGCGTTTGACGAGATTAAGCGGTATCTGACGACGCCGCCTGTGCTAGTTCCGCCCCAGCAAGACCGACCGTTCTACATCTACTTGTCAGTAGCTGACACATCCATCGCTTCGGTAGTGGTGCAACTCTATGAGGGCGTTGAGAAGGTCGTTTTCTACCTCAGCAGGAGGATGCTGGACGCAGAGACAAGATATCCTGAGGTCGAGAAACTTTGCCTTTGCCTGTTCTTTACCTGCACCAAGCTCCATCACATCCTTTCGACGGCAGAGATCATCGTTATATGCAAGTCAGATGTTGTCAAGCACATGTTGTCGGCCCCTGTTCTGAAAGGCCGACTTGGTAAGTGGATGTTTGCGTTGTCAGAGTTCGATCTCCGGTATCAGCCTGCGAAAGCAGTCAAGGGACAAGCGTTGGCCGATCTTATCGCTGAACGGATCAGTACCAATATAGCAGCACTATCTATACGTGCATGGGCTATGTTCTTCGATGGATCGGTTTGTGACGATGGTTGCGGCATCGGCATTCTGCTCATATCGCCTCGGGGGGCAGAATACTCCTTCTCCATCAGATTATCTACCCCTTGCACCAACAATGTAGCAGAATATGAGGCAATACGTAAGGGAATGGAGTTGCTACTGGAGGCCGGAGCAGAAGCAGTAGAACTTTTTGGGGACTCAAAGTTGGTGATTAACCAGCTCACGGATGAATATAAGTGCGAAAGTGAATCGCTTTTCCCATATTGGGCGGACTGCCGTGAGTTGATGACACAGTTTCGGTACATCAACTTTAATTGAATCCCAAGATCCCAAAATGCCGAGGCCAATAGTCTTGCACAAATGGCGTCAGGCTACATAGATACAGCCGACGGGTCAGAAGTTCAGATACAATTCCTGGAACAGGATGATTGGAGAGCCGAAATCTTCAATTATTTAAAACATTCGGCTCGGGGGGCACCCAAGCGGATAAGATACAAAGCCATGAAGTATGTCCTCATAGGAGACGACATGTTCTACAGGACGTTGGAAGGATTGCTACTCAAATGCCTGGGACCGACTGAGTCTAATCGGCTCTTGCATGAGGTGCATGAAGGCGCCTGTGGAACGCATCAGTCGGCTCATAAGATGAAGTGGCTGATCAGACGATCAGGGTTTTATTGGCCCACCATGCTTGAAGATTGCTTCAATTATTACAAGGGGTGCCAAGCGTGTCAGATGTTCGGGAAGATTCAGATGGTACCAGCATCAGCGATGAACCCTATCATCAAGCCTTGGCCGTTTCGGGGGTGGGGCATGGATATGATCGGTAAAATCCATCCGGCGTCGAGCAAAAAACACGAATGGATTTTGGTTATCACAGATTACTTCACCAAGTGGGTGGAAGCCGTCCCTATGAAGAAGGTGAAATCAGAAGATGTGATCAAATTTGTGAAAGAACACGTCATTCATAGGTTCGGGATTCCCCAAACCATCACGACCGATGGAGGTTCGGTCTTTGTTTCTAAAGAATTCAGGAAGTTCTGCGATGACATGGGGATTAAACTGATCCGATCATCCCCATACTATGCTCAAGCTAATGGGCAGGCTGAAGCGTCCAATCAGAGTCTAATCAAGCTGATCAAGAGGAAAATTGACGAGAACCCTAGGGATTGGCATGAGAAGTTGTCAGAAGCATTATGGGCCTACCGCATGTCGTGCCATGGAGCTATAAAAACTTCGCCGTACCAGCTCGTCTATGGACAGGAAGCCGTATTGCCTTGGGAAATTACGGCTGGATCAAGACGTGTCACGTTTCAGAATGATCTGACAGCCGAAGAATATGCAGCTTTGATGAGCGACACTATTGAGGACGCAACAGAGCTTAGGCTTTGGTCGTTGGAAAAGATTAAAGAGAACAAAGCCAGGGTGGCTCGTGCCTACAATAAAAAGGTTAGACCAAAAGAGTTCCAGATTGGTGATCTAGTATGGGAAGCTGTGTTGCCGTTGGGAACCAGGGATAAGGCATATGGCAAATGGTCTCCTAATTGGCACGGTCCGTACAAAATTGTCCAAGCCTTGAAGGGTAATGCATACATGCTGGAAGAGTTGAGCGGCGAGAAATTCCCAGTAGCTGTCAATGGTCAACACCTCAAGAAGTATTTCCCAAGCATGTGGGATGATGGACAGTAAGATGTGGGGGCCGATATCAAATCGGCCAGCAAAAAAAAAATATATACAGCCGATGCGGACATCGACTTCAGAACTAAGGAACAGAGCCGACACATAGTCATCGACTTTAGAACAGAGTACACAGGATCTACCCACTGGATCGACCGCATGAGCTGATTTTGGTGCCTGGATTTCTCCTTCAAGGAATTTCAACCCTTGGCACAATGATCTGAACATACCCGCCATTGTTCTCGCCTTGATTGAGGCTCGGGGGGCAACTGATCTATAAATACTCCCGTATGAAGCCGATTGAGAGTTCATCGGCTAGCCCGCCATTGTGTATTTATCTCAAGGTGGTGAGTTGTCGCAAGAGGAGATCACCAGAGCTGCTGAAGGGAATCTGAAGGTAGATCTGTCGTTATTGATAGACTTTGAAACGGGACGTGGCTATGAATCATCACTGGAATCTATCGCAAGTTGGCGAACAAGGGACACCTGTTCTGTAGATGTATCGGCTTCAGCATCAAATCGTGTCGAGCGACGATCCTAGAGTTCTCCTAAAAAGTATGGGGTTTTCCACGTTTAACCGTCAGAACCCAGAGTCGTTTGGAGAATCGAAGGATAGATTGTGAAGAGCCGATGCGTTGCTATCGGCTCATTGGGCTTTGACTGAGCAAGCAGGCGGCAGAGTCAGTACGAGGGGAAATCGGCTAAATTAAGCTCAAAGGGAATCGGCAAATCGAAAGGGGAATCCTCCATTGATAACCAAATTTCTTACATAAAGAGCCGATTGCTCAAAGGAGGAAGAACAAAAGAAGGGTCTGTTGACCAATATGCTACTACTATGCCTATGCTAGTAGATCCTATCTACAGGCCGTCGCCGCCCTCGTCGTCGTTCTCGGAGCTCTCATCGGCACTACTGCCGATGGGCTCCTCGTCGCTGCTCCCGTGGCCCTCTACGGGAGCTTCATCCTCCTCGTCATCATCGCTGTCGTCGTCGTCCCACCACATGCGGAGGCGTTTCGCCGGCGGGTAGCCCTCGAGGGAGTCGTCGCCGTCTTCCTCCTTCTCTTCTTCAGAAGAGGGACAACCGTCCCAGGGGAACAAGTCATCCTCGCTTTCCGGTTCCAGTGCCCCTTCGGCAAGGAATTGGAGATCTTCATCCCCGCTGGTCAAGGACTTGTCATCCTCGGACCAGACGGAGGAGGCATGGTCCTCCTGGTCCCATTCTTCTGGTGCGCGTATGTCCGGTGGCGTCTCGCGGGAGGAGGAAGACCGATTGGAGAGATCGGAAGAGGAAGAGGAGGAAGAAGACATGGTGGCACAAGAGGACTTTTTGAAGACTAGTGCGAGGAGGATGAAAAGGTGAACTGTTCGAAGCGGTTAAATAAAGGGGATATGGTGGAGATTCAATGCCACAGCAGTTCCCGAGGGGGTGGTGCCTAAAGAGAATAGACTGCCAAGTCACGCGGAGAAGTTGAGAAGGCAGGGCATCATGATGAAGGACACTGCGATGGTTCTGCTCTACCACGACATGACCCGACGAAGTAAAACAAAGTGATTTTGGAATTATCAATTCCAAAACCAGGGGGCATGTGTTATCACCGGAATTTGACCAAGTCAGAGGTGGGCCGCGATCAAGGTGGACTTCAAGATTATATATTGAAGAATATACGTGAATCGGCCTTGAATAGCAAGTTTGGGCTAGTTTGCCCGTGTATCTGTAACATAGTAGGATACGTGTCGGTTAGTTAGAGTTGGGCCCGTGCCCGGTTGGGACTATTCCCACGATTAGAAAGTCTACGGACTATAAATATGTATCTAGGGTTTATGGAATAAACAACAACCAACGTTCAACCAACAAATCAATCTCGGCGCATCGCCAACTCCTTCATCTCGAGGGTTTCTACCGGTAAGCAACATGCTGCCTAGATCGCATCTTGCGATCTAGGCAGCACAAGCTCCACGTTGTTCATGCGTTGCTCGTGCTGAAGCCTTTTTGATGGCGAGCAACGTAGTTATCATAGATGTGTTAGGGTTAGCATAGTTCTTCGTATCATATGCTTGCGTAGTGCAACCCCTGCATGTCTAGCCGCCCTTACACCTATCTTAGGTGTAGGGGCGGCACCCCGCTTGATCATAATTTAGTAGATTCGATCCGTTACGGTTGCTCCTTGATTCTTCAAGGATTAGTTTAATATATGCAATAGTTAGGCCTTATAAGGGGCTGGAGGATCCAGCGGCACGTAGGGTGTCGTTCGCAAGTCCTAGACAGGATGTTCCGGGGATCAACCTCGTGTTGGTTTTTAGGCCTTGTCTAGGATCGGCTTACGATCACCGTGCGTGGCCGCGAGGCCCAATCCTGAGTAGGATGTTCCGATTATGCGGTGAAAACCCCAAATCGTCGTAGATCTTATCAGCTTTATCTTGATCAAGCAGGACCACCATATATTCGTGCACCTCGTACGAATCATGGGTGGATCGGCTCCCATGAGCCGATTCACAGGATAACCTGAGAGCCGATCGAGGCTCGTATTTAATGTTTACGTGTATGCCATGCAGGAAACTAAGCGAGGCATCTCCATCACCTTCCTGACCAGGTATAGGTCAGGTGGCACGCCCTAGCATCAGCATCGGACGTGTGACCAGAAAGCTTTGCGGGCCGTCGCTCGGAGGGACCAGGGCCAGCCGAAGCCCTAAGTTGTTCCCGGCTCTACTGTGTTGCCTGTCGCTACCCGCCGGTGGGTTTCTGACGACAACAGGTGGTTTGAATAAAGAGATTCAGCATATTCTTGATTATAAGGAGTACAACATTATTACTCGCTTGTTTCATCTTGCTTGCAAAGCTGAACGTGAAGTGCAGGATCGTCAACCACCATGGAGAAGAGCTAATGTTTCTGCAGGTCGTACATCGTCGTGGTCTCCGCGACAATTGATACGTCTCAAACGTATCTATAATTTCTTATGTTCCATGCTAGTTTTATGACAATACTCACATGTTTTATATACACTTTATATCATTTTGATGCATTTTCCGGCACTAACCTATTAACAATATGCCGAAGCGCCAGTTCCTGTTTTCTGCTGTTTTTGGTTTCAGAAATCCTACACAGGAAAATATTCTCGGAATTGGCGAAACAAAATCCCAGGGTCTTATTTTCCACGGAGCTTTCCAGAAGACCGAAGGAGATACGAAGTGGGGCCACGAGGTGGCGACACCACAAGGCGGCGCGGCCAAGGAGGGGCCCGCGCCGCCCTATGGTGTGGGCCCCTCGAGCGCCCCCCGACTCTGCCCTTCCGCCTACTTATACTCTCCGTCGCGAAAACCCTATTACCGAGAGCCACGATACGAGAAAAGTTCCAGAGACGCCGCCGCCAATTCCATCTCGGGGGATTCAGGAGATCGCCTCCGGCACCCTGCCAGAGAGGGGAATCATCACCCGGAGGACTCTACATCACCATGATTGCCTCCGGACTGATGTGTGAGTAGTTCATCCTTGGACTATGGGTCCATAGCAGTAGCTAGATGGTTGTCTTCTCCTCTTGTGCTATCATGTTAGATCTTGTGAGCTGCCTATCATGATCAAGATCATCTATTTGTAATGCTACATGTTGTGTTTGTTGGGATCCGATGAATATGGAATACTATGTCAAGTTGATTATCAATCTATCATATATGTGTTGTTTATGATCTTGCATGCTCTCCGTTGCTAGTAGAGGCTCTGGCCAAGTTGATACTTGTGACTCCAAGAGGGAGTATTTATGCTCGATAGTGGGTTCATGCCTCCATTAAATCTGGGACAGTGACAGAAAGTTCTAAGGTTGTGGATGTGTTGTTGCCACTAGGAATAAACACCAATGCTTTGTCTAAGGATATTTGTGTTGATTACATTACGCACCATACTTAATGCAATTGTCTGTTGTTTGCAACTTAATACTGGAAGGGGTGCGGATGCTAACCCGAAGGTGGACTTTTAGGCATAGATGCATGCTGGATGGCGGTCTATGTTATTTGTCCGAATGCCCTACGTAAATCTCATATTAGTCATCATGATAAGTATGTGCATTGTTATGCTCTCTCTATTTGTCAATTGCCCAACTGTAATTTGTTCACCCAACATGCTATTTCTTATTGGAGAGACACCACTAGTGAACTGTGGACCCCGGTCCATTCTTTTACATCTGAATACAATCTACTGTAATCATTGTTCTCTACTGTTCTTTGCAAACAAACATCATTCTTCACACCATACGTTTAATCCTTTGTTTACAGCAAGCCGGTGAGATTGACAACCTCACTGTTAAGTTGGGGCAAAGTATTTTGATTGTGTTGTGCATTTTCCACGTTGGCACCGGAATCCCTGGTGTTGCACCGCACTACACTCCTCCACCAACAACCTTCACGTGGCCTTCATCTCCTACTGGTTCGATAACCTTGGTTTCTTACTGAGGGAAAAACTTGCTGCTATACGCATCACACCTTCCTCTTGGGGTTCCCAACGGACGTGTGCTTTACGCGTTATCAACAATCAGCGCCACCATCTCGTGGGACTACATCAGCACCTACTACCTCCAAGTACACCGCGCCTACATCACGAGCACCACCGGCTGCTACTCCACCACCATCTGCTGGTCCTCCTCGGAGTTCATCTTCGATGGCCTCCACGGGGAAGACGCGCGACAGTCAATGTCGCAAATGCTTGGGATTTGGACACATAGAGAGAGAATGCAGAACCAAGTGTGTGATGTTGGTGCGTGAAGATGGAGAATATGATTCTGCAAGTGACTTTGATGAAGACACATTGGTCCTTATTGCTGCACGTGATGGCGCCAATTCTGATTCTGAGTGAGAGATGGAGGTAATGGAAGCTGACACTGCTGATCAGTACAGGAGCTTAGTTGCACAGCGTGTGTTGAGCGTGCAATTGAGCAAAGCTGAGCATGATCAACGCCAGAATCTGTTCCAAACACGAGGCGTTGTAAAAGAGAGAGCTATACGGATCATCATTGATGGAGGGAGCTGCAATAATCTGGGTAGAGTTGACATGGTGGAGAAGCTTTCTCTCCCTACAAGACAGCGCACACATCCATACTCCATTCAATGGTTTGAGAGCTCTCGGAAGCTCAAGGTAACAAGAACAACACGTGTGCATTTTACTATTGGTACATATTCTGATTTTGTTGATTGTGATGTTGTACCTATGCAAGCTTGTTCTTTGTTACTTGGTAGACCTTCGCAATTTGATAGAGAATCTGTTCATAATGGTAGAACTAATCAGTATTCTCTTATGCATGATGGAAAGAAAATTGGTCTCAAACATATGACTCCTCAACAATAGTAAAAGATGATCTTGCTAGAGCTAGTAGAGTAAAAAACGGGGAGAAACATAAGAGTGAAAATCAGATTGTTGCTGCAGATTTTGTACCACATAAGACTAATACTAAATCTGATTCGAACCATGCTACTGAAATTCGTTTGAAAAATCCGTGTTTGCTTGCTAGCAAATATGATATTGCTGAACTTGATGTGAACACTACTCAATGCTATGCTATCATTTGCAAAGAAGTTTTGTTTTCATTTGAGGATATGCCTCCTTCTTTGCCACCTGCGGTTGCTAACCTTTTGCAGGAATTCATTGATGTGTTTCCACAAGATGTTCCCCCTGGACTACCACCTATTCGTGGCATAGAACACCAGATTGACTTGATTCCAGGAGCTTCGCTGCCCAACCGTGCACCATACCGTACCAATCCTGAAGAGACGAAAGAGATTCAGCGACAAATTCAGGTTCTCCAAGATAAATGTTACATTCGTGAGTCTCTTAGCCCATGTGTTGTTCCTATTATCTTGGTACCTAAGAAGGATGGTTCTTCACGCATGTGTACTGATTGTAGAGCTATTAATAATATTACCATTCGATAACGTCATCCTATACCTCGTTTAGATGATATGCTTGATGAACTGAGTGGTTCTATTATGTTCTCTAAAGTTGATTTGCGTAGTGGTTATCACCAGATTCGTATGCAATTAGGAGATGAATGGAAAACAGCGTTTAAAACTAAGTTCGGCTTATATGAGTGGTTAGTAATGCTTTTTGGTCTAACTAATGCACCTAGTACTTTCATGAGACTGATGAACGAAGTTTTACGTGCTTTTATTGGACGTTTTGTGGTGGTATACTTTGATGATATTCTGATTTATAGCAAATCTTTGGAGGAACATTTGGATCATTTACGTGCTGTTTTCAATGCTTTACGTGATGCACGTTTGTATGGTAATCTTGAGAAGTGCACCTTTTGCACCAATCGAGTTGCGTTTCTTGGCTATGTTGTTACTGCGCAGGGAATTGAAGTTGATCCAGCCAAGGTTGAGGCAACTGAGAGTTGGCCACAACCCAAGACGGTCACACAAGTGAGGAGTTTTCTTGGCCTCGTTGGTTTCTATAGGCGCTTTGTGAAAGATTTTGGATCCATTGCTACGCCGCTGAATGAGCTTACAATGAAGGATGTGCCCTTTGTTTGGGGCAATGCACAACAAGAAGCCTTCATGCTTCTTAAAGATAAGTTAACACATGCTCCATTACTCCAACTTCCTGATTTCAATAAGACTTTTGAGCTTGAATGTGATGCTAGTGGAATTGGTTTGGGAGGTGTGTTATTACAAGAGGGCAAACATGTTGCATATTTTAGTGAAAAATTGAGTGGGCCTAGTCTGAACTACTCTACTTATGATAAAGAATTATATGCGCTGGTTCGGACATTAGAAACTTGGCAACATTATTTATGGCCTAAAGAATTTGTTATACATTCTGATCATGAATCTTTGAAGCATATTCGTAGTCAAGCTAAGTTGAATCGCCGCCATGCAAAATGGGTTGAGTTTATTGAGTCTTTTCCGTAGGTTATCAAACACAAAAAGGGTAAAGATAATGTTATTGCTGATGCTTTGTCGCGCCGTTATACTATGCTATCTTAACTTGACTTCAAGATTTTTGGATTAGAAACTATCAAGGAACAATACTTGCATGATGTTGATTTTAAAGATGTGTTGCTAAATTGTAAAGATGGTAGAACATGGAACAAATTCGTCCTCAATAATGGATTTGTGTTCCATGCTAATAAGTTATGCATCCCAGATAGTTCCGTTCGTCTTTTGTTGTTGCAGGAGGCGCATGGAGGAGGATTCATGGGTCACTTTGGTGTGAAGAAGACGGAGGATGTACTTGCTGCACACTTCTTTTGGCCACGTATGCGTCGAGATGTTGAGAGATTTGTGGCACGCTGCACTACATGTCAAAAAGCTAAGTCTCGACTTAATCCACATGGTTTATATATGCCTCTTCCTGTTCCTAGTGTACCTTGAGAGGATATTTCTATGGATTTCGTTTTGGATTTGCCTCGTACACAGAAGGGGAGAGATAGTATATTTGTTGTTGTGGATCGGTTTTCTAAGATGGCACACTTTATTTCATGTCACAAGACTGATGATGCTACACATGTTGCTGATTTGTTCTTTCGCGAAATTGTTCGTTTACATGGTGTGCCAAATACTATTGTTTCTGATCGTGATACTAAGTTTCTTAGCCACTTTTGGAGATGTTTATGGGCTAAGTTGGGGACTAAATTGTTGTTTAGTACTACATGTCATCCCCAAACTGATGGACAAACTGAATTAGTAAATAGAATATTGTCTACTATGATGCGGGTTGTTTTGAAGATGAACTTAAAATTGTGGGAAGAATGTTTACCTCATATTGAATTTGCTTACAATCGTTCGCTGCATTCTACCACTAAGATGTGCCCTTTTGAGATTGTGTATGGTTTTGTACCATGTGCACATATTGATTTGTTGCCTTTACCATCTTCGGTGCAAAATAATTTGGATGCTACAGACCGTGCTGAATTGATACTTAAATTGCATGAGAGTACTAAAGACAACATAGAACGCATGAATGCTAAGTATAAAATTGCTGGGGATAGAGGAAGAAAGCATGTTGTGTTTGATGTTGGTGATCTTGTTTGGTTGCATTTGCGCAAAGATCGTTTTCCTGAATTGCGCAAGTCTAAACTAATGCCACGCGCTGCTGGTCCTTTTAAGGTGTTAGATAAAATAAATGATAATGCATATAAACTTGAGCTTCCTGTAGAATTGGGTCCGGTTAGTCCTACATTTAACATTGCAGATTTGAAGCCTTTGGTGAAGAAGAGGAGCTTTCGTCGAGGACGACTTCAATTCAAGAATGGGGGCATCATGAGGACATCCCATCTCTTGATACAACCGTTGTACCTACAGCCACACAAATACAAGGACCAATTACTCAAGCTCGTGCCAAACAACTTAACTATCATGTACTTTCGTTTCTTGGAACTATTCCTCACATACATGAGACTATGATGCTGCCTAAATCAGATATGTTTGTTACTCTTAGGAATGATGGACCTAGCATGGATGAGGAGGACAAGCATTGGAGCATGATCACGCATGGAGGAGATGGCAGCAAGCATTTGATGATTGAAGATGACGCCGCAAGTGGAGATTTCAGAACTTTGAAGCCACCATAAGAAAAGATGAAGACATGGACGAAATATAGAGTTTACTACTTCATAATTTCGTCCATAGCATGTTATGGTGATGCGTCACCTTTAGTTTTGGGCCAGGCCCATGTTATATTCGCAGGAATTAAGTCAGCCACTTTTTAGAGTCCGTATTGAAGGGGAAAAGGTTTTCTAGGGTTTGGTTCGGCCACCATATGTATGACTGGCCGAAACCCCACCTTTTCCTCCTTTAAATACCCCCATAGCCGTCACGTTTAGACTCGGATTTTGATTAGACTAAAAGTTAGCCATTGTAGCAACTCTCGTGTACTTCTTTTGAGGCCAACGCCCACAACAAGACCGACTATTCGGAATCTCACCTTTTTCAATAAAGCTTTCATCTTTCATCCGCAATATTCTGATTGCATCATTAGTTCTTACTTGTTCTCGATTTCAGGTAGGAATTAAGACCCTCGCTGGTCAGGCTGATCGTGCATCCGCAAGATCAGTAACTCCCGGAGATTGTCCTAGCGATTGCATTGGCGCACGATCTTTGCAAGTGTAGTCGGATCGTCAAGCACGAACTCCACCAACAAATCGATCTATCCACGTCTCATCGAAAGATCGGCCACCTTTACCCTATCATCTTGTAACCGAACCTGCTATCTATATGATGGTACGCAATTTGTTTACTCTTGAAAAAAAGTAATATGAAAAAAATGAAATTACTCAACAGAAAGAAACACTTCCATACACAGGATCACCGGCCGCTCCATTACTGGTAGTTGCCAGATTAACCGGTCGATCAGCTGCCACCTGAAACCCTACCATGCATGCCGCCCGACCCGAGCCTCTTCTGATCGTCATCGCGCACGGGCCATCGCGATCACGATGCTGAAGCTGATGCTAATGCAAATATGGCTTCGCTTATCATATTTACATCTCTCGCTCTTCAACTGGAGAGTCTTCTCATCGTGTAGAGTTCACCTGGCAGGCACTGATGTGAAAAGCTCAAAGCCGAGGAAACGCAAGTACATCAACCAACACCCAAGAGCACGGAATGATTGATTCTACTAACTGGCAAGTTCACGCATCCTGGCGGCCTTCTTGGCCCGTCTCTTAAGAAGAACCTTGACCCGATCGACGGCGAGCTTGTGCATCCTGCCCTCGACGCGGGCGGGGTCCCGGCACTCCATGGCCCTCCTCACGGCCAGCTGCTCCAGCATCTCGAGCCTGCGCCTGATCGTCTTCAGCGCCAGCTCGGTGCGCGCGCCGTCCTCGAGCGCGGCCCGGATCCGATCAAACATGTCCTGGTACATCTCCTGGAGCACCTCCAGGCACTCGGGGTCGGGGAAGAGTTCCTCGAACTCGCGCCGGCCGCGCGGCGGCGGCGCGGTCTCCGGCTTCTCGTATTGCTCCAGCAGCTCCTCGGTGCGCGTGACCGTGGCCACCAGCTTCGTGTACGTGGTCTCGAACTCCCACGACTCCCTGAACGGGGTCTTGGAGGCGTCGGCGTCGGCGGGGGAATTGGCGCGGCGGCTCGTCGTCCTCCGGTCCTCGGAGCGGGGCCTCTTCGGCGCGCTGCTGGGGTAGTCGGCCGCGACGACGGTGGCGGCGGTGCCCTTGCGCTTGGGCGCCGCTTGAGCACGGTGCTCTTCCGGCCATGGCTCCTTGCGCTTGGGCGCCGCTTGAGCACGGTGCTCTTCCGGCCACGGCTCCTTGCGCTTGGGCGCGTGAGCACGGTGCTCTTCCGGCCATGGCTCCTTGCGCTTGGGCGCGTGAGCACGGTGCTCTAATTCTGGCCGTGTCTCCTTATTCGCGCGGCGTCTCGGTAACGAGGCGCGCTCCAGCTCCGTCGGGACCGGGAGGTACTTGACGAACTCGCTGAGGAAGTAGCTGCGCGGGTGGCCGAAGATTTCCAGGGCCCGCCGGTAGATTTGGTTCAGGTCCTTGGCGTGGCCGGCGTCGAAGATCAGCTCGAGGAGGCTGTCGTACGCCTCCGGTTTCCTGCTTTTCACCTGACGGAGGAACCTCCGGACGTCATCGACGACGGCGGGCGTAGGGCAGCGGTCCCTTCTGGGCCGCGTGGGCGCGGGGTCCTCGCGTGCGGGCCCCGGCGCGTCCTCGCCGGGGAGGAAGACGGCCAAGCCGCGGACGAGGTCGGGGTGTCCGCGGAGGAGCGCGTACGCACGGTCCTTGACGGCGTCGGGACTGGGGCCCGTTCCAACGCCGAAGCTCAGCAGGAGGCTGAGGAATTCCTCGTAGACGGCCGGAGAAGACGACGCGAGCTGGACTCGGACGAGCTTCAAGAAGGACAAGGCGGTGATTTGATCGCTCTCCGGGATAGTAACCGGGCGTTGCGCCATGGCGCGCGGCGGCTCGATCGTCCGCGGCGGCGCAAGAGGGAAGCTGGCGTTTCTGGTGCGTGCGGCGGCCCTAGGTTCTCGTGGCTCGGGTATTTATGCACCTTTCTTGAACTTCTTTTTTTTGACACGACGAGTAGTTCGAGTAGGACTCGACGGCCGAACAGGATATGGAGTCCCTTGTCTGTGCCTGTGGTTTTCGTGTTTCGTGTTTCGTGTGTCCCAGACTTGTACTCCACCTCTCGGCTCTCCGGCTCGCTCGTCTATTTGTGGACGTGTTGAACTCGGCCGCCGATTACACCACACGGATGCCTTAGAATATCTCCAGCCGCGTCCCCCAAAGCATTCTCTAAAGAGATTTGGGCGCGCCGGATAAAAAATGTGTTTCAGCCGCGTCTCGCAAAGTCCATTTTTTGTCCGGCGCGGCCCGATACGATGTCCGGTGACCCGAGCCCGTCCCCATCCCACAGGGGACGCACCGGGGACGTCGGACACACCGAAAAGTGAGGCGGGCTCCCACTTGTACTCCACCTCTCGGCTCTCCGGCTCGCTCGTCTCTATTTGTAGACGTGTTCTAACTCGGCCGCCGGTTACACCTACGGATGCCTTAGAAGCGTCTTCAACGGGTCTTTCGCAAAAAAAAAACGGGTCGACGTATTTCGAACGCGAAAATGATCATGTTTCGTTTGGGTTGGTTTATCGACGCGAAAATGGTTATGCGTTCGTCTGTACCGAGGGGTGTCTACAACGGCCAGACACATATTCGTCACGGGCTATTTTTTCTGAAATAACAAAAATAGGAGAAACAAGCAAATAGCATAAACATATTGGCTCAAGTTGAGGTCTCAAATAAGTCCATCATATTGTACACACAAGGTACGACACAAAATGTAGTCCAAGAGATGCCCAAACATGGCCAGGACAGCAAATTTAGTCCAAAACGAGGCCATGGTGGTTGACAATGGCGTCGCAGATCAGGCGTCTCGCGCGTGGATTTCGGCGCGCTTCTTCACGAACTAGGCACAAGTCGTCGTCCATGTTGCCCAAGTCAGCCAACATGATCCTTGTGTCCTCTGCCCGGATCTTGGCCTCGGCGTCCATCATTCTAGCCTCGGCGTCACACATTTTGGCCTTGATGTCCTTTTTGATCTCGACATCCATCTTTTGGACCTTAATGACCTCTTTGATGAGGTTGAGGTAGATGCCAGTTGCGGCCTCTTTTTCCAAATGTCTTTTCTCTTCTCTTTTGTCCGGGACGGCTTGAGAGTCGGCCATGATCTTCTCCAAGGTCTGGATGAACGCAAGGGATGATCCCTCCCGGGCAAAATCAGTCTTGGTAGCTTTATGGCCCCGGGGACGAGGTGGAAGGGTTTGCCCAGGATCGTCGTCTTCGTCGTCGACGACCAACGTGGTTGTCCCATTCTTAACAGCGTCATGGTAGGCCGCATAGCCAACCTTCCACTTTAGCGCCTCCTCCAGCTTCTCCCAACAATAGACCATATAGAAGCATTCTTATATGTTGCCTTGAACTTCTCCAAGGCCCTTGATACATAATAGCTAAAAGTTAGGTTTATGATATGCTAAATGCCGCAATAGATGGATGGAATCACGATGCTCGTTACTTACCAGTGCCATCACGCCCGCGCCGTTCTCGGGGTGGGCAACAACATGATCAACGGCGGCGCAGAACTTGGAGGTCTCTTGTTTGATGTAGTTTTATCTTTTTCCGATGGACTCTTCCGTGCGTTCGCTGCGCATCTCGTGGGGCTTGTGACGCTTTCTCTTTTCGTACTCTTGGACCACCTTGGCTCAGTAGACCTTGCCCTTTTGCTGGGCACCATTTATGCAGTCATGGCTGGTCGCGAGCCACACATCGCACAAACATTTGTCTCCGTCGTCGTTGAAGTCGTTGGTCCTATGGTTGTCCCTCTTCTTCTTGCCAACATCATCATCGGTATCGACGCAGACAATTGTTGGCTGCGTGGGTTAGGTGGTGAATGTTGTGAAGTGTATATGTAGATTGGCTAGCCTTTTCCATCAGTTCGGACTTTTGGTTCAATTGGCTAGTGCATGAAGGTTAACATGGTATCAGAGCCCCAGATCTCAAGTTCAAATCCTGGCTTTCACATGGTTTTCGCAATTAAGCCTAAAAAATGCTGTTTGACATAGGCATCCCAAATGGACCTGCCGAAGATAGTACCCGGGGTTTACTGAAGGCCCACTACCCGAAGAATAAGAAGATTCGGAAGCCCAAGATATATTTAAGGAAAGCTAGAGTTGTAATAGGAAGTGTTATTTGTAATCTTGCGGGATGAGTTAGAAACCTTCCCGGACTCTGTAACTTGTACTACACGAATCCCTCGGCTCCGCCTCCTATATAAGGGGGAGTCGAGGGACACAGAAATCATCGAATCATTGTTTCTCAAACCCTAGTTTTATAATCGTCGAGTACTTTTCGGCTGAAACCTTCGAGATCTACTTGCCCTCTACTTCCAACTAAACCCTAGTCTACAACCCGTAGGCATTGACAAGTTAATACCTTGTCAATTGGCGCCATCTGTGGGGATTAGAGGCGTCAAGGATCTGGTCTCGATGGCACGTTCAAGATCGTTGACTTCATCAACCGCAAAATCATCGACTTCATCAACCGCGAGCAACGCAATGGATCGAGGTAAACAGATCGCTACTGGTCCTGTCGATTTTGTTCCTCACCCGCCCTCCCGTTTGGATGCATATGCGTATCTGGAGTAGCCTATGGAGATGACGTTCGGAAGGTTTCACTTTCGCGTCGAGAAAGAAGGATCGTATCGTGTCGAAATTCCGATTTCGTCGGGATCGTCGGCGGTCGATTCCGAATTTTCAAGCTATACATCGTCAACTGAATCAGGAGAAGAAGAAACTTCGTCGTCACGCTTCATCAGCACCAGAGCAAGAGAAAACTCGCCAAGATCTTCAGCGACATGTCGTTTGAGTCATCTGCGGACTCATATATAAGCGATGGCTCAAGCAGTGATGACAGCTACAACTTCATCGACAAATCCATTACAGTGGGCAAGGTCTTCGCCAATCTTAATGATAGTGTCACCAAACCCAGCATAAATCTGAATACAAAGTATCATCAGATTTATGTCATCGGAGAGCCAAGCCATGACCAGGAGGAAACATCTGAGGCTTTCGACGATTTGGGAAATCCATACGTTGATCCCTCTGATCTGCGACGAGGTCTAGGCAATAAATATATCGGGCCACAACCACGAGACAGAGTTCGACTCCCGCAAGCAGCATGGGATAGAGCCGCGAGAGCTATGGACGGCTCAGAACCAATGGCCACCACAGCCACGCCAGAGGAATTACAAGCATATCAATATAGGCTCGCACGAGCTGCAAGGGAATTGGAAAAACAGGCAGCTGAGTTAAACAGAAGAAAGGAGGCAGCATCTGCATCCAGCAGGAGAAGGGCAGAGCTGAGTCGACAATCTAAAACTTCGGGTGATAGTCACAGGGAGGCTCGGAATAGAGCAAGATCGAGGTTACAACACGTACCCGAAGGAGAAAGAGAGCACTTGGTCCAAAACCTCGACATGTCTTTTATGTCGATAGACACAAGAGGAAACATCATCCCTAAGACACCAGAAGCTGGGTATATGGCGACACAAGCTTTTATCCTCGCATCTAAACCACCTCCAGGAGATCCAAGGGAAACACTGTACGACATGGCGATAGCAGGAGTTGGAGCCATGGGGACGGCGTTTGTATCAACACCTCCCGAAGGAACAGCAAGGCAAAATAGTCCACGACCTGCGGCAGCAGCAGCAGCTCCTGAAGGACCAAGTGGAGCAAGAGATACGGCAGCACAAGCAAGGGTCGACAGAGCGCGACAAAGCAGGAGGGAACATCGGCAGTCCCCAGAGTTAAACGACGAGGATATGTGTGGCTTGCCGTGCTTCACGAGAAGAGTGCGAAAAACTCGAGTCCCTTCGGGATTCAAGTTACCTGATAATTTCAAAAAATTCGACGGCCTTCAAGATCCAGAGGATTGGCTAGTTGATTATCTCGAGACGGTGAAGCTTACAGGAGGAACCAGAGCAACAGCTATGCAAAGCATCCAGGTGCATTTGAGTGGAGCCGCACGATCTTGGATAAAGAAACTTCCTCCAGGATCTATCGACAGCTGGGAAAGCTTCGAGGACGTGTTCGTCAAGAACTTCCGGTCCACGTGCAAGAAACCTGCGTCATTAGAAGAGTTGAGAGCGTGCCGACAAAAGCCAGACGAGCCAATGAGAAAATATATCCAAAGGTGGAACATCATCAAAAACTCGGCAGAAAATATATCTGACGAGAGAGCGATAGATGCGTTTGTCACAGGAATCAGGCGTGGAGATTTTGTCGAGGACTTGGGGAGGACCAACCCAAAGACAGTATCCGCGTTAATGGAAATAGCAAACAGATGGGCAGATGGAGAAGATGCTGTTCACAACAAACGGCACAGGTCGCCAGGGGAAGACCGCGGTCGAAATTATCAACCGAGGCGACGATTTCCCCGGCAGTACCCGAGCTATGATGCTCCAGGACAAATTTCGGCAGGCTTCCGAGCAAACACCGGAGGAAACAACAGAGATGATTATCAGAGAAGCAATGAGCAGCGAGGCGACAATAGAGATGACTCTCGAAGCAATAGGCAAAATAGCGGGCCAAGGTTCCCGAGGCCTTTCGTGTCTCCTGAAGAGATGATGAATGGGCCGTGTCAGATGCACTTTTTCCTCGACAGCAACGGAAAAAGACAGTCAGGACATCTGCAGAAAGATTGTCGCAATTTTCAGGCAATGTTAAGGTGGGCAGAGCATGCTAATGCTCGGGCAGCACAGAGAAATCCTCGAGAACCCAGGAGCAATTGTAAAGCTTCGGGAGAGGAAGAAAATATAGCGGCATAAGGCGTGGAGCCTACAACCAAGCACAAGTCCTTGGCTGTAGCCTCGGGGGCTACTCCCATCGGGAACGCTGTTCGTGTGCCCGATGAAATCATGAAAAAAAAGATAGCAGAGCAAAAGAGTATATTTCGAGTTATAAATAACTCTGCATATACTCCCATCGGGAGAGCAATATAAGTCATCTTTGACTCAATAAAATATGCCATTCCAACAGCCGAATAAGCACTCGACAATATATTCTCAGAACGCCAAAGTTGCGATCAATTTCTGAATGCCGCAAATTTGCGAAGGTAAGACCCCAGATCCGTTCTGTGAGGTGTGGCATCGCCAAAGACTGCGCTCTGCTACTTTTATCCGTATCAACAGATACGAAGAAAAATCCTAACGGACGCGTTAGGTACCCGATAAATTTTACTGGGACTCGACAGAATGGTAAGACCTTAAGCGGCACCTGTCGAAGTTTACACTAGTATCCCGAGATCATGTCCAGGGACGTGATCTTGAAGTAGGTTTTTGCGGATTGCCACTAGAGCAGTTAACTAGTACCTGATCCGTCAGATGAACTAGCCCCAACTACCATTATCCCTGTACAATATAGAATTTTATGTGAAGAAATATAGAAAAGTTGAAGCTGTCGAATAAAAATAAACAGTGGAGATTTTCCCTGACTCTACGATTCAAGCAAAATCTCGGGGGCTACTGACATAGGCATCCCAAATGGGCCTGCCGAAAATAGTACCCGGGGTTTACTGAAGGCCCACTACCCGAAGAATAAGAAGATTCGGAAGCCCAAGATATATTTAAGGAAAGCTAGAGTTGTAATAGGAAGTGTTATTTGTAATCTTGCGGGATGAGTTAGAAACCTTCCCGGACTCTATAACTTGTACTACACGAATCCCTCGGCTCCGCCTCCTATATAAGGGGGAGTCGAGGGACACAGAAATCATCGAATCATTGTTTCTCAAACCCTAGTTTTATAATCGTCGAGTACTTTTCGGCTGAAACCTTCGAGATCTACTTGCCCTCTACTTCCAACTAAACCCTAGTCTACAACCCGTAGCCATTGACAAGTTAATACCTTGTCACTGTTGCCCCCCTCTTTAGCCACCGCTGTTTCGGTGTGCTCTTCTTCTTTCACGTGTTGACTTTCTCTTCTCCCGTCACACGCGAGTGGGGGTGTTGTGAAGTGTATATGTGGATTGCCTAGCCCTTTCCATCAGTTCGGACTTTTGGTTCAAGTGGCTAGTGCATGAAGCTTAACAGTGAACAGCCGTTTGCCATCGATCCCCATCTTGCGTCTGTGCCCACTAATCTTGCATCTCTGTCCCGACGCCACCTTCGCCGACAAAGCCACCGTCGTAGATCACGGCCGCAATATCAGCCTCATTGCATCCCGTTCAATAGGCCTACAAATCACTGGACGTGAGGGGAATGATACACGACATAAGGTCAATGCTGAGAGAGCAAACGTACCGAGACGTCCATCATCAGGGCAAATGACAACATCATGCATTTGTTTCACTATTGAGTACCACTATACAGCAAATGAGCAGACGCCTCGACGGAGTAGTTTAATTTGTAGACTTCGTAGAGCTTACGTAAAGTTCCAGCAAACAAGCAGATGCCCCGATGGAGTACTTGCTGCTAATTCTTTTGCAAAACAAAAAACAAAAAAAGAGAACTGCTGACGGTTGAACAGACGCGTCAATGCATCAATACAAACTATCAATAGCAGAAACTCATGCATCCGAGGAAATTTCTAGGATAGATTTACAACTCATATCAGATGTTCTCAAGAGCCAAAAGTAAGCGACACTGCAGTTAAGGAATAAGCAGGCTCCACACTAGTGAATAACATCAGAATAACGCCATACATATCAGACATCACACAATTCCAATATAAGCAAGGCTAATTACTCAGATGGGAGCATCGGGATCATTAGTTCAAGTTCAAAAGGTCCATCAGGCAACATCTAATCCAGTAAATCAGTCATAATGTTGGAGCGCTGGAGCAAGCTTTACTTGTTTCCAATCTCCATGAGCAGCCAATCCTTCCTCATGTCCATTGGGAGCGCCATAAGAGATTCGAACTGGCGATCATCACGGGTAAGAGTACTGTAAGCTCTTAGAATATCAGCACGGGCTAAGTCAGGTATCTCTTGGAGGGCCTTGAAGATTAGCTCAGAGGAAGTTGACTTGGTCACTTGCACATGCGCATGCACAGCTGGATTGCTTTCTCCAAGCAGGGTGATAGGCGCATCATTTGTTCGCCGCCTCTTTACAACCTCATTGCCTGGCAGGCAAAATTGACTGGATCGCATGTCAGCACTACCTTTACCATTTGTTTCAGAAACGAACTCTGCTGCTACCTCCTGAGAACTCTCAGCACCAGTCCTTGCACCTTCCATCACAGCATGGTCTTTGGAGCGAGTGGCAATAATGGCATCTGAGCATGTGGCACCTTTCTTTTGGGGAAACTCTGCTGCTACCGCTTGAGTCTCAGCACCGGTCCTTGCACCTTCTATCACTGCATGGTCTTTGGAGCATGTGACACTCATCGCATCTGAGCATGCGGGCCTTTTCTTTTGGGGAACCACTGCTGTTACAGCTTGACAACTCTCAGCACCAGTCCTTATGACTTCTTTCGTTGCTTGGTTTTTAGAGCATTTGACGCCAATTGCATTCGGGTGCTGAACAACTTTAGCTTTGTAGCATGTCGCACTTTTCTCTTGGGGGACCTTGTTTTCTACATCCTCCATCTGCCTTAGAAGGAATGGACGCAAAATGGCATGAAGCTTTGAAAGATGGGTTCTTATTTCCTCTTCATTTTGTTGTTCCTCACCTTCTTTGCCAGAAAATTTAAACCTTTAAGCAAGATTGTTGTCAGCTAGAGGCGCAAAATCAAATTTAATAAAGATAACTTTTAGCAAGCAACTTCAGTGTCTTTGTGTAACAAATTTGACACATAGTTTAACTGAAATACATGTAGATTGTTGTGAGAAATATATGATTGTTGCTTGATTCATCGGTAAGCATTTCAGCAAAGATAGCATATACCATGGAGATAAGCAAAATACAAAGTATAAAGCTATGATAATATTTAATTGACAATTTAGCAGACATAATATACTTAAGTACGAGAGATAACGATAATAAGCAAACAAGAGTTAATAGCATGCACGTTTGCTAATCCAGAAATTTCATTTCAAGTATTGTGCTTCACAAAGGCTAGAATTCTCGAATTTACAATAAGAAAACAAAAATAGTTTATATGGCAATAGAGCTTCTGACCCTTACTATGTGGCATTGTAGGACAACAGAGTTTCAGAACCTCGTGATATATAATTATTACATATAAGTACAGGAAAACCATTGCAAGAGTACTATTTGAATAGTGAAATCGGTAGAAGTATGAATTTACGACAGATAACTCATAGTAAGAGAATTTGTATTCCCTACTTTAACAGATCCATGTGCATTGGTTTAACCACAATAAGTACTTATCAAGACAATTCTAACTTAACAAGTCAGGGGAGATGTCTTGGCTAGGACCACCATCAGCATACCCATTCTGTTAAATCCCTACAAACTAGCCCAGGTTATCAATACAACAACAGGCCAATGGCAGGGAAAACCTTCCTGAAAGATAGGTAATGCTACACAAGAAAATTCAGGCAACTATCAATAAATGCCATTTGGCCTCATAACTGAAGGACACGAAGAGTTCTCCAGCTCACAAAAAATGAATGAAATGAAGAACATCATGTAAATGTGCATAAGATACAGGGTGATGAACGGTTTGAGTGTTAACTAGCAAATCATACCATGAATCAAATTCCTCAAGACATGAGAAGAGCACACGAGGCAAAGCAAACTTCAATAGCGACCGCAGATCTGCTAGGCTCTTTGTAGAATATGACCTTACCAAAAGGAGCTTATTATCCACTGGCAGGTGCTTTAGCTTTTCAAATATTTCGTACTCCCACTGCTTCGTTTGACTCCTCTGGAAAAATAAGTATGGAACTGGCATATAAATATAAGAGGGAGAAACTATAGAAGGACAATAATAGGGGCTCGTGTTTTTCTATCACCTCATCCACAACAACATATTTCCACTTATAATCAGCAAGCCATCGTTTGTCTAACATGGTCGTACGATGTGTAGTTAATATGATCGGAAAATCAGGGCCAACAGTTTTGTGCACTAACTCTTTCCTCCAGTTTGCCCGACTATTTTTATCTCCAAAATAAAGCAGTTTCTTCATAGTGGGGAACAGTCTGAAACCAAGCATGTCCAAGTAAGACATCAACTAACAGTGAATACAGTGTAACTTTAGAAACTTTACCTGAACCCACACGACCAGTATGGGATATCAGTCTTGTTCTCAGACGTAACTATCATGTATGGACCATGCAAACCATTCTCCTTGAGATGAGCAAGAAATAAAAGTGTCTGGTGTACTGCCCTGAATTCCACTGGATCCTCTATTATCCCATTTAGCCCATTCTGCCACAGCAATTTTAGCCACTTGACACCCTTTATGAAGTAAGGATTCACCCTGATACCAATCATTGATGGAATAAGCCTGTCTTGCTCTTTTTTCCACTTTTCTTCTTCTGTGAGGGCAGCTTCATCAGCAGTAGATTTTGTAGGTACTTCCTCGAGGAGAAGTTCCGAATAGCGCTGGGTTTGTGTCAGAATCTTATCTAACATGCTAAATTCTTGGTTAGAATCAAACACAGGTCTCTCAGATTCTGTCATCTTCACACAAAAGAGTCAAATCAGTGGAGAACCTCAACAGGCAAAATACAGACATTGCCCCAAGGAAAGCAAAATTACCTCATCCATCCAGGATTTTTTTTCAAGAGATCACCTCGTGCACCACGGATGTAGAAGGATCGGTAGCGTTGGCAGAGGCAGCTTCGATCTTAAACAGATGTACTTCAGCGCACCTGCGAGAAAACAAACATCTTCCTTAAGTATGAGCTTATGTTGCTTGATGGTGGCTTGCCAATCAGATCCACTGCCCATCCACGAAATGGCTGCGGTTTCACTATAGGATGCAAGTTTTCAGCTGGAGCACTTTCTATGGATCCATTTCATTCAACTAGTGAAAAAAAAAAACTTATTCTAGCCTTAGGCGCCTTTTGTTGATTTCTTATAACGGCTGTCCCAATATTGGTGCTGTTCGAGCTATGCAGCGGAAAAAGACTTACCCCCATTCGCCACAACGGACACCAGTCCTTCAAACATAAATCAGCAGCAGATTAAACCCCGAGAAACAGCACCACAAATCAGCAACCAACTTAAACCCAAACCAACACCATTTCATCAAATGCGTACAACCCATACTGCAGTATACCCAAACAAGCAAACGAGTAGATGGAAACACATAGCTTACAAGACTTCTACTACCTCCATCTAAAAATAGGTGTCTCACTTTTGTCTAGATAAGGATGTATCTAGACGCATTTTAGTTAGAGATACATCTATATCTAGATAAAGTTGAAACACCCATTTTTAGACGGCTCTAGACAACATCCTTGGTCTTTCAGGGGCCTTACCCCAACCACTACCATCGGGGGCTCCCCAGCTGCAGAGATAGCGCCCTTGGCGGAGGCGGAGGAGGGAGGGTGTGGGGAGGGACTACGACAACGGGGTCAATGTTCCCCCTATCGCCTCGGCAGAGACAAGAGGGGGTCGGTCTTCCAAATCACCACCAGATTAACTCCGACAAAAGAACACTCCAAATAAGTGACCATATGAAACTCTAACCAATACCACATCGTCAAATTTGTACCACCTCATACCACAGTATGCCCAAACAAGCAAACTAGTAGATCAAAACACATGTGTTACAAGAAATCTAGCACATGTTGCATTCTAGAGCTAATTCACCAACATTTTCTTTAAAGAATATGGTGCAGAAATAGAAAAATATTTCGCAAAAAACCTTTTCCACCAGCGAATCCTTCATAAGGAAAGGTTGCAAAGACCATATCTTGGGATTTCTCTTTGCAGAAACAGCAGATGAACTAACCAGATATTATAAAATGCATGAGAAACTAGGGGAAAAAGAGGGACATGAGAGGCAAAAGAGAAGTGGCCTGAACATTGAGAATGGGGCTCCAAAAGGGAGAGGGGTTTTCAGCACAGAGAGTGCCAACACATGATTCTTCTGTCAACACAATCCTGATCACTAATGACCAACACTCACTGCTTCACTACCAGTAAGAATTCCCAAAACACAGTTCCTTTCCCATTACAGCAGCGCAGCACAAAGGAAGATGTCATTAACGCTCTGTTTAGTTAAAATAATTGAATTGGTATGCTGGAATAAAGTGTAAATTTCAATTCACCCTGGAATGGAAATGTGCTATGGTTGCAATTTTGTTTGGACGCATAGGATTCGTTTCTTCTCAGCATTTGCACATACATGACAGAATTTTTTTATGTAGCCTCATTGTTGTACTTACACGTGATTCTTTGTACTTAACACGTAACTTTTGCACTCAACAGAAATTTATAATTACACGGTGTATCTATTCTCATACTAGAATAAATGAAATTTTTTAATGTTTGGAATGCATAAAGAACAAAATAACATGACAAGCTATAGCAATAGCCAATAAACCCTTTGGGGTAACCATTTCCGCCAATAAAAACCATATAAATAGTATTCAGCTATTCAGCAAGTGCATGAACTTTTTTTTAGATTAGCAAGTGCATAAGCATTTTAAAAAGATCCATCATTCAGCAGAGTCCTTACATTCTACATCAAATTAAAAGTGTCATGCATTCGAGCTCAAAGCAGAATTAAATCTTACAGAGTCACGGACAATATGGTTCTATCACAAAACCTGAATTAGGAAAGCCATTCAAATATGTCCTGCTGGTAAGCCAAGATCAAGGTAGAACACATAATACCCCATTATAAGCAATCATGCAATCTATTCAGCTCCCATTGATGCACGTCTAGTTTGGTAATCACCAAACATATCATTGAACGCAATATAGTTGACAAGTGACGGAAGGTTATTTTAGTTAAACACAGCTTCTCGTACAGTGTTACTTCAGACCCATCATACATATTTTTCAGAAAGTACCTCCTACATGCATCTACACGTCATCACTAAAGAGTCCAATCTCCCTTGGTCACAACAAGAATTGCATAAAGAAGTTCTCCTATTCCCCATTTTATTTTCCTCAGTTACACAAGAAAGCAAATCTAAAGATTGTATTGACATGCTGTAGCTACACATATTTCAAACAGAGCATACAAGCAGAAAAAAATGATGCAAGTAAATATTGCATAGCGTGTGAAGAAAGTTAATATGGGAAACATATTTACAATATAAACTAGCCATAACCATCGCCTCATACTCAGATGCTACAGCAGCAACATCAAAGTATTGCCATGTAATATTTGTTTGATAAGAGACTCAAAATACCCTACACCTGATTGATGCTGGTACAAGTTCAGTTGAAGAACTTGCATTGTTATTGGGGGGTTTCACATCAACTCGTAGTAAACTACAGTAGTAATGTCGAATGCATATGCCTGGATAACAATGATTGGATGCTTTTGAATCAACTCACAGCAGTAGTAAGTACAAGGCTGATTAGATAGCAAGGATTTGGGGATTTACTTACAAAAGATGCAACAAAAAATGGTAAAAGAAGACAGTACACAGTAGCACATCAAAGAATGGATAAAAATCGATCTTTCCATCCACATTAACTCGGGCTTGATTTTGTTTTTGTTTTGCGAATTACCTCGGGCTTGATCTGGTTGGCTGCCCAAAGTTTGTCACGAAACCGACCTGCAAGAGGCAAGATAGGATCAGATTTGTGCAACCAGGAAGGGGATTGAGAGTTAGGGGTGGCTTGATTTCTAGGGTTTCCATGACAGAACAGACAAGGGGGAGACGAGGTGCCATGGGAGGGGGTTAGAGGCGCTGGACATGGGGAATGGGAGAGGAGAAAGAAGGCTTCAGGCGGTGGCGGAACTCACCCGCGTCGCTGTTGCCGCCGCCGACGGGAGCTCCAGTCGCCTCCTGGTTCCTGGTTCTGCTATCCTTTCTGATCGATGTGGGTGAAGAAGAGCGCGGGGAAAAGGAGAGAAGAAAGAGCGCGCGCGCGTCCGAATTTTGGCCCAAACTGAGCGCGGGTACTCGGATTCGGCGGGCGCGGGCACCTCGTGGAATTGGAGTAGCTTTCTATTTTGGACAGTACCGCCGTACCGGGCGTTCCTGGCGGATTTTGGATTTTGGAGTGCATGCTAAAATGGATATATTTAAAACTAAAATGTGTTCAAAGATATTTTTACTAACATTAATTAATATATGAATTGGAGGGAGTAGAAAAAAAGGTTTGTCTATAAAAGAAGAAAAAAAGTCTAAGGTCGCTGAAGACCTCACCAGAACATTGTGATAAAAATGTGTGCTACTGTAGGAAAAACCTGACACCGTAGGAGACATCAACACAGACCTCGCTAGTAACCCCATAGCGTGCAATTGTAGTAAAACAATCGCAACATTATGGGAAGTTCATTGTATTATGGGAAGTTGTTCAAATTATTCAGCTGCAGGATGGTGTCAGAGACTCGTTGGTCTGGAAATGGATAAGTGATGGTGTGTTCTCGGTACAGTCAACATACAACATTCAGTTCGAGGCTCCAACTTTCATCTAACAGTTTGGGATTCCGACGCGCCACATAAATGCCAATTCTTTGTCCGGCTAGCTACCCTTGGAAGATGTCTCACCGATGACAATCTCGTGAAGAGGATCATTCCGCATAACCCCATATGCCCTCTTTGCCATTTCATCAAGAATCTGTTAACTCACTTGCTGCTGAACTGCTCCTTCGCACAACAGGTGTGGGCTCTGGTATTGAATCAGTGTAACATGCTGACTAATGCAAATTTGGCTAGCGCAACCTCCTTTGTTGACTGGTGGACTGAGCAGGTGATTGGGTTGAACAAGTATTCCAGGCGTCCTACAAACTCTTTTGTCACGATTGTTTCCTGGGAGATCTGGAAGGAACGCAACAACCATATATGAGACTACCTCCGATTGGTGTGATGCTGGCAAGATCCTTGTGAACGATCTCCTCAGAAGACCAAGAGAGCCAGACTGATGTCTTTTTTTTCTGGACTGATGTTCTCTTGTTAGTTGTTCTGTTTTGTAGTTGGTTTTTCTTTATTTGTGCTTTGCACGGCTTTAACTGGTACTGGAACATTTTCTTTCTCTTCTATGATGATCAATGAAAGCAGCATGTCTGCCTTTCGTAAAAAAACAATTGTAGGAAAAAAATCCTAGGTTACAAACCCAGGGAACGAAGAACTCGTCGAAGACATCAACGGGGCCCGATGGCTGCTTGATGAGGGGAAACCCAGTGGATCCTCCTTTAGTTGATGCCCGATCTTTCACAGCGAGAATCTGGGGTAGAGAATCCTCCCAACAACGCGATAAACGCAGCCTGGAGAAGAGGGAACGAATCCAGCAAGCAACGGATCGATGAACGATACGCCTCAAAACCTGAGCTAGACAATCCTTGATGAACACAAGAACCTTCGCAGCGGATATAATAGATAAACGGTAGCGCCGTACCCCCGGAGGGATGATACATGTGAACACACGCAATGGGGAAAACTCTAATCTTTAGTCTAAACTTAGCTACCTCTAACCCTAGTCGCACCTCCACTTATATGAGGGGAAGAGGTGGCCGGCCAGCCTTGCTAGGCTAGGGCGCCCCACTTGGGCCTAACCTGGTTTGGCTTGGACAGGCCCAATACCAAACGCAACACTAATTTAACCTAATTGGCCCACCACATGACCTGGCTACATTATTATCTCCTAATAACAAGACTATAATAAAATACTGGTACAACCTTAGACCCAATTATCATCTCAATGGCTGTCCTAGAGTACCAGGCCTGGATATCCATATCATCTCTCCCCTTCTTCAAGCGTTGTCCCCAACGCGTGAGGGTCTTCTGGAAAAAGGTGACGTGATATGAACATGACACGTCCTCGCCGTCCTCAAGTCTTGCTTGCCTTCCACACCACAACCTCCATCGCGGCCTTCTTGACTTGATACAGCACTTGGCGCCTCCTTTCTTCTCCACATGAGCTTGGACTTCGGCGCCAAGACCTTCTTCTTGCGAGGTTTTGATGGACCTCTGTGTCGCTGAACATGACCCTACACAAGATGTGTAATGCCTGGGCCACATAAGTGTCTCACACATCCATTCTTGCCTCGATGCATCCGATGTGTCGCGGAAAACTGGACTGCAGTACTCCTAGCACGGTAGTGCCGCTGCCCACTGTCTCCACTGACGCGCTCTCCTCCCACTCTTCCCATGCGCATCTGCGCCATATGCACTGACACATCATCAGCACAAACATCATCACTCTGCATACTAGCATCAACATAAACTGGAACTGTAGCACATGCTGCAACATCCACATCAACAACAAGTGTAGCTTCATCCGGCTTGTCACCAACAAGAACTGGCTTGTCATCTACAAGCATGGCTGAAACAACACCAACATCAATGCTCGGAACATCATGCACCTCTTGCTGCACTTTAGGCTTGTGCAACTTCTCTTTATGCACCACTAACTCCACATCGGACTTGATATGATCATCACCCATAGGCTTCAAAGTCCGTTGTTTGCCACCATGCATAAAAGAATATGTATTTGCTCGCCCAGCATGTGTCGCATTGCGATCATACTGCCAAGAACGCCCAAGTAGCAATCCACACACCTCCAATTGCAACACATCGCACTCTATCTCATCAACATAGTCATCAACTGTAAATGGCACACGCACCTTCTGAGTAATTTTCAGCATACCACAACTATTCAACCACTCAATACGTTTAGGTTCAGGAAGACGCCATGTAGACAACCCCAATGCTGCCACCATCGCCTTGCTAATGCCACTAGTACAGCTACCACCATCAATCATCAACTTGCAAGCCTTGCCCTTGATAAAGCACTGAGTCTGAAACAAACTCCACCGCTGACCCTTGTCAACTGTCTTGCAAGCATCATCTTGTACCCTCTTGAGTTGCATATTCAACCCGCTCAATGGTACATCTTCCTCAACAGTCACAATAGCTCTATTGGTATTAGAGCCAGGTTTCCTCTCCTCTGAAGATATCACCTCGTCCTCAGTGACTGTTGGTAGTGGAACAACCTTCTTAATAGGAACTATGCACTTGTCCACTTTCTCTATTGCATGTACAACTCGGGATGGCTGCTCACTCTCCTCCATGTATGGTAACACAAAACCACTATGAAGAAAAGTTTTGTAATCCTCCCAAGTTTCAGCAAATTCACCTCTGCCCACCGCATCATGCCAGCAACGTTCTAATGCCTCGTCCACACGCCGTAGAGCAAGATAATATGCATAAGAGCCATTGAACTTCCTATTGTATGTGCGACATCGAGCAAAACACAACTCCATGTTCCTCTCCCAATCTTCATAGTCCTGAACTGTCGCAAGATGGTGTAGATACCAACGAAGACTGGACGGTGAACGTTCTTCTCCCTTCAAGCAGTCCAGATAGTCATTGAAAACCTTACTAGACTTCTTCAAAAGAGGACACCTCATGACCAGAACATCGCCCGGAAACGAAGCAGCATCATCAACAACAACAGCCAACGTCGTCGGAGAAACAGCAGAAGCAGCAGCAGCCTGCCCGGCCCAGAGCCCGGCTGAACCGGCCTCGAAACCAGCCGATCCGGCCTGGGATCCGGTCAAACCGGCCTGGGGACCGGTCGGTCCGGCCAGGAACCCGGTCAGACCGGCCTGGTGGTCGGCCGCGCGTCTGGGCGGCACAGTAGCGGTGCCGGTTGGCGTCAGCACCTGGTCCGGTCCAGGCCGGCTGGACCCGGTCTGGAGCCCGGTTGACCGGCTGGTTGACCGGCCCGGCCGGTCCTGGGTCCGGTCGGCCGGCCCTGGCACCGGGGCGCGTCGCGAAACGTCTTCCTCTGCCCGATTCCAGACGCGAATTTTCGCGATTTTGACCTCCGAAACAGCCATGGATGACCTCCAAACTGCACCAAACAACGCCAAACTTCCTCCAACTCAACTTCCTTCGACCGAGAGCCAATCTCCTCCGATCTAGAGCCAATCTTTTCCGATGCAGACCGATCCAAAGAGATCGATCCACAAAACCTCGCCGTGAGCAACCCAGTAATCTGATACCAGATGATGAGGGGAAACCCAGTGGATCCTCCTTTAGTTGATGCCCGATCTTTCACAGCGAGAACCTGGGGTAGAGAATCCTCCCAACAACGCGATGAACGCAGCCTGGAGAAGAAGGAACGAATCCAGCAAGCAAAGGATCGATGAACGATACGCCTCAAAACCTGAGCTAGACAATCCTTGATGAACACAAGAACCTTCGCAGTGGATATAATAGATAAACGGCAGCGCCGTACCCCCAGAGGGATGATACACGTGAACACACGCAATGGGGAAAACCCTAATCTTTAGTCTAAACTTAGCTACCTCTAACCCTAGCCGCACCTCCACTTATATGAGGGGAAGAGGTGGCCGGCCAGCCTTGCTAGGCTGGGGTGCTTGCGCACAGTTGACGTGGGCGTAGTAGCTTCCTTGTGACGGTAAAGCACTCGTCCGTTGGGAACCCCAAGAGGAAGGTATGATGTGTACAGCAGCAAGTTTTCCCTCAGTAAGAAACCAAGGTTTATCGAACCAGTAGGAGCCAAGAAGCACGTTGAAGGTTGATGGCGGCGGAGTGTAGTGCGGCGCAACACCAGGGATTCCGGCGCCAACGTGGAACCTACACAACACAATCCAAGTGAAAGATCGAGATGTCGCCTAGAGGGGGGGTGAATAGGCAATTACAAACTCTTGCGGATTTGTCTTGTAAGAATGCGGAATTAAACTATCGTTTAGTTTACAAGCACAAACCCTAAATATGCTAAGCTCAACTAAGTGTAACAATAGCAACTAGAGCTAAGCAAGATAGGCACAAGATATATGTAGCACAAGTGATAGCAAGATATATGTACTTCAAGCACGATGGCTATCACAAGGAAAGAGAGCTCGGGTATAGAAATAACCGAGGCACGCGGAGACGAGGATGTATTCCCGTGTTCCCTTGCTTTGCAACAAGGTACGTCACGTTTGGAAGAGTGGAGGTCCCACGAAGGATTCCCCGCGCCACGAAGGCTCACCCTATTCTCCGAACCACACCCACGAAGGATAATGGCCCTTTCCTTATGGTTAGCTTTTCCTCCGCTCCGGAGATGGCAAGCTCCACAACCACTTCACAAGCTCCACGAAGGAGAAGCCCGGGCCCCTTCACAATCTTCCACGAAGAGATCACCGAGACACCAACCAAGCCAACTAGGAGGTCACCCTCCAAGAGTAACAAGCTCACGGTCTCTCACTCGAACAAATCGTGGTGGAGAGCTCAACACTATGCAATGGTGCAAAGCAAGAACACCGGAGGTGTTCAAGTCCTTCACACTCAAATCCCACCAAAGCAACGAATGCTAGGATGAGATTGGAGAGGAAGAACAAGGGGGAAAGTCAACCAAAGACTCCAAGATCTAGATCCCAAGAGATTCCCTCACTTAGAGAAGAAACGGTTTGGTGGAAGTGTAGATCTAGATCTCCTCTCTCAAATCCTCAAATATGAGCAAGAACGGTTGGAGGAATCAAGGGAGAGAGCAACTTCTTCAAATGCAACAATGGAGGTGAGAGAAAGGGGAAGAAGTTGTTGCTCAAGGTGGAAGAAGGGCTATTTATAGTCTAGGGAGAAAAATAACCGTTGGGGAGAAAACCGGGTGAAAATCGGATAAAAAAGGCTAAAAAAGACAGCCCAGCCGGCCAGCAGGCCGGCCGACCGGATCCTAGGCCGGAGAGGCCGGTGGCCTGTCCGGTCGGACCGGCCCACCGACCGGGGCTGGGCAGAGGCGCGCTGGGCGGCAGATGAGCTTCAGGCGCGCGGGGGAGGAGCCTGGCCGCGTGGGCCGCGGCGGCCCAGCAGCGCCGGGCGGCGCGGAGTGCGAGCCGCGCGCGGGCGCGACGGGCGCGGGCGGACGGGTGGTGGCCCGGTTAAGGTCCGATCGGACCGGAGGGCTAGCTGGGCTGCCCGGTGCGTGGGCCGGTGGCCGCCGGTCCGGTTGGCGCCCGGTGCGGACCGGGTGGGCCGGCGTGCGGCCCGGCAGGCCGGGCGGCAACCGGCCGCCTCCCCCCTTTTTTTCTTTCCTTTTTCTTTTTCTCTTTTACCTTTTCTTTAATAACTATTGCTCCCGAACTCCGATTGACATGAAACTAATTTCGTTGGAAAGATAACAACAAGTGCTATTCAATAGAAAGTGCAAACTCAAGAAACTGTAGGAGGGGATTTTATCATGAATATAAAAGGGTAGAACCTTATATCATGAATACCCGGTAAAATCACCCAACCTCGAAAACGCAATAGAAGATGCATGCGAACTCCGTTTTCGATGAACTTGGGCTTGTTGTAAAGCTAGCAACAAGCTCAAGAACCTCACATAGAGAAACACCAAGAAGCAATAAGGATATGCAAAGTATGCAAGGGGTTGAGCTCCCTAAGACGATGTGATCAAGTTACTCAACCGAAAGCCCCTCTTAATAGTGCGGCTATCTATCCTATAATCCGGTCTCCCAACATCCACCTTGAGACCGGTAAAAGGAAAACCTAGCAAGGCCATACCTTTGCCTTGCGCATCCCGCTTGATCTTGATGATAACTCTTCAAGCTTCACTCAAGCCGGAATGCCTCTCTTGACCAATGTTGCTTCGTGAAGACTCACAAATGCTCCCCCATACACTATGATGGGAAAGCTCCATTGATGCACATCTTCACAAGTCCATTATCATCAAATGGACGGCAAGCTTCAAGTATGTGATTCACTTGAGACGCTCATCTTGAACTTTCCCAACTCAACCTTGTATCGATGATCTTGATGCCAATACACAAGATATACATTTATCTTCATGGCATCCATACTTGAATCCAACACATGGAGAGCAAGTAGTACCTATGGAATATTCCTTCATATAAACTCAATGAAAACATTAGTCCATAGGGGTTGTCATTAATTACCAAAACCACACATAGGGGCAATGTACCCTTACAATCTCCCCCATTTTGGTAATTGATGACAACCACAATAAGAGGGTTTATATAATGAATATTAGTGACAAGTACGCAACTTATCCGAGAATAAGTTGTATACAAGAGGTTGTATTTGATATGGTCAAGTAACACAAAGCTACTAGCCCATATCAAAACCGGCTCTACTCACACAACTACAACAAATGCAATGGATGTGAGTAGAACCAATATATATAGAGAAAACTCCCCCACAATGTGTGCACGTGTGATGAACATGAATTCATTGCATACATTGTCAAGATTAACCTTTGGGATAGTTTCCACTATATATATACAACCATGCAAGACATATAAATATGGAATGCATGAGAGGCAAAACACCTAAGCACAAACCAAACTTAAGTATAAAACCATTCCCTTAAACCCTCTAAACTTCTCCCCCATTGGCATCGATTGTCAAAATGGGTGAAAAATTTAGAAGGCCAATATAATGTGAGTTCCTCCCCAAAGTGTGCACTTCTCATAATTTGAGTGGAATCAAGTGCACATATCCAATGATGAATACTTGAAGGAAATCAAACTATATTGAGGATCAAAGATTGCATAAAGATAACATGGTGAAGTGAGCTTCAACAAATAAAGCAAGCAATCAAGGATCCAATTGGACAAACAAAGATATCATGATAAGAGAGATATAGTGCTCAAAAAATAAGTAAGCTCCCCAAGGTTCGTGCACAATTTATAATGTTTGCATTTGAATACAATATGCACAAACATGGAATCCTCACTCCCTATATATCATTTAGAACACAACTAAGATAAAGAGAGTATGCTTATCAAGAACAACTTTAGTCCAACAATTACGAGATATGAGTGCATGAAGAAAATAAATAAACCAAGCACTCATAAATTTTCTTTACCAACCCACTAAAAACAAAAGGGGTAAAAGATGGTCGGCAAAGAACAAGGATATCAAGATGATGGATTAACGCTCTTATGTATATGAGTTTCTAAAGTGGACAAAGTGATCCATAAAGAAACATGCACACACAAGAGGTTAACAAAATAGATAAGACAAGATATCCAAGATGAAGTCATAAAATATACCAAAGGATGTTTGCTTAAGAAGCATATATAGCCTATGGCTCCAATTTTCACTTAAGGTATATGAATGAACTTCAACCAAGTTAAACCTCAAAAACATCACAACTAACAATAAGGGAAATAGAGCTAGTTGGAGTGTTTTGAGAAAGGCAACAAGTATCATAAATATGGATTTATTTCGCAATTTCATCAATATTGCACATAAGAGCTCTTTGAGGAATTGATATGCAATAAATTGCTAGAGGGCATATTTGGGTAGGTGAATCATAGACATGATGTATATATATTCCCAACATATGCATCTTCTCAAATTACTCAAATGTACAATAAAAAGTCTTACTTAAAAAAATGAGTTTTCAAGAACCGCAATATTTTTGAAATAAATAATTTCATGCCAAGATACAACCTACAAGAGGTTGGATGCTATATGAGAATGCATGAATAAGATACTTGTTACCGAGATAGCAATGGCTTGATGTAGTAGATAAGAGTTCATCGATCATCCTAGCTTGACTCCAATTCTCATATGGCGACAACACCTTCCTTATAGATGAGACAAGCCTCCATTGCATCTCCAATGTACCTAAAACATTATTCAAGTACATCTTGGTCCCCAAACTTATTGGGTCCAACATGGTTAGACTAACCACAATATATAGGACACACTCCATATAAATATGTGCATATTTAGATGAAGTTTGAATTTCATGCACATCTTAGCCATTTAGGATTTGATGGAGTATATCCTACATAATGGATCAAAAGAAAGCAAGCATGCTACAAGTATAAACAAATTACATATAAGCATGCACCAAAACCTTTAAAGATCCAAGAAAGATATACTTTGGACAAAACACCAAAAGAATTAAATAAGGCATAGAGGTGCCACAAAACAAATTTGTTGTCCAAGTTATATCTAAGAAGCAAATCTCAAAAGATTTGTTCAACAAAGTTCAACAAATGAACTAAGAAGAAACCATTGAGCATAGAGGATGAAATAAAGCAAACATGCTCAAAGATTTATCTCATTCAAGCTAATAAAATATGTAAGAAGGAATGAGATAGCAAACTCCCCAAAAGAGCAAGGTTCGAACAAATAAACCAAACCCTCACTTTTCACAATGGCACAATGTACCGTAAAGAAAAGGTATGTATTCCAAAACAAACACTTGATATGAATCAAGAGGATTTATCAAAAGATTTTTCAAAGGGACAAGGAAGACATATGGGAGCTATAAAGATTTCTTGGAAATAAAATAAGGAAGTAAGAAGCAATCCAAGATGAAGATGATCCATAAATTCAACCACATACAAGGTTGTCAATTGTCAAAGACAATGAGAATATTGGAATTAACTTCCGGTGGTATATTTCAACAAAGATAGTAAGGATCAACTTCACAATAAAAGGCATAGGATAAGTATATAGAATTAAGCACTATGCACGGATGAAGATTCTTGATAGCTTCAAATAGTCAAACAATCACGCACGGCAATGATTAGAATAACTTAAAGCAACGGTGTCCCAAATAAGATATAGAGATATGTATTTGAGGGAAATCGTACCAAGAATTTCTTACTCAAACAAGAACCCATAAGATGAGTAATAAAAGATTTTTAATAGGAGTGGAGCTTGTTTGAGCAAACATGCCACTTAGGAACAAGATAATTAAGAGTATCAACTAAAAGTGGCAAAACCTCATATGTTCACATTTCCTAGGTTTGTGATATGTACAAAACATATTACTCCCCCATAATGTGATAAAGCATTTCTTCTTAATCAAGAGGCAATTGAAATACGACTAGAGATGATTAACGGACATTTAGAATTTGACTTTCTCATGAGTATGACACACCACATAGTGGCTAGATAATCTTGCAATATCAATACTAAGTGGTGATACCCATATACACACATTTTATAGAGGAGAAATGCACAAAGCATAACACTCCCCCAAAATGGGATGTTCCATTAATAACTCAAAGAGAGCCAAATAAAATATCATCAAGATGCATTAGGCTCAAAACAATACACAAGTATATGATGAGTCAAACAAACATACTTGAATACACAAGATAGGCAAGTAAGATACAACATATACAAACACATATTTGATACAAAACCAAACATGCAAAGGGGCAAGTAACTTACAATAAACATGGAGATTTGAAGCATAAGTTACCGCAAGGAGGAACATTGGATATAAGATATAGATGATGATCCATATGACTTGGCTTGGTCAAAGTATAATATATGAAGATCCCTTAATTCTTCATGAAGTAGCCAAGTCTCCAATGCCCTCCAAATGCACCTATTGATCAAGTTTGAGATTGTTGGTCCCCAACCAAGTTGGGTCCTAAGAGGTTAGTCACAATAGGCTTGGCAACCCAAATGGTCCTTTTCTTGAGACCACTTTGAGTTCCAACAAACTTGGCAAACACATTGCCATCCTTATCCTTCCCTAGAGAATAATCATCATCAACAATTATAGGGTTAGATAAGGTACCACCTAAGCAAGAAGAAGCAAAGTGCCCCTTCTTACGACATAAGTAGCAAGTGTTCCCCTTTTTCTTCTTTATTGATTTCTTCTCTTGGGGAACAATATCTTGATTCTTCTTGGGAAGTGGCCTATCTTCAACTTGAGGTCGTGCATGAGCTTGACCTTGACCTTGTGGCCATTTCCCTTGTTGTTTCTTACTCAAGTGCTTCTTCTTCTTCAATGGGCATGATCTAACATGGTGCCCTTCAACTTTGCACTTGAAGCAAACAATCTTGGCCGAATCCTTGACTTTGTCTTGGCCCTTCTTCTTGTTGTTCTTGTTCTTGGACTTGATCTTGTTATTGGAGTTGAATCCAAGCCCACTTTTGTCATTGGGGGATTGTTGCACGCTTAGCATCTTGTCAAGTGCGGATTTCCCTTCATGACGCTTTTCCAAATCTTTCTTCAAAGAAAGGACTTGAGCCTCGAGCTCTTTTATTTCCTCTACATGGTTAGTAGAAATACAAGTACTAGAGGAAGTGGAAGCTTCATCGTTAGAGCAACAAGGCAAAGCAAGTAATCCAACACAAGGTGTATCAATAGTTTGACTAGATGGATTACAAGGACTAGCACATGAAAGTATAGCATTTGTAGTAGAGATTGTGCTAATGTCCACATGAGGCTCACAAGATGTTACCTTAGTGATACAAGCCTCATGAACTAACTTTAGCTCATTGTAGGAAGTTAAAAGATCCTCAAGAGAGTGTGAGAGCGTTTTATTGCTTTCTTCCAATTCCCTACAATTGCTAGTTAGCCAATCAAGTTGAGCCCTTAGCTCAACATTCTCCTCTAAGGTAGATGCTTCACAAGAAATAGAGTTAGTTGCACAAGCATCAACAATAGATTTTTCATTTTCAAGCTCATAGGATTCAATTTTTTGTGTGAGCATAAAATTAGTATGCTTCTCATCTTTTAGCTCTTGCTTGAGGAGATTGAATCTCATTCTCCCATTTTCAACATGGGACTCGAACTCCACTATGGTTTCCCTATATTTATTCAAGGTATCCATAGAGTGTTCGAGATTAGCACGAGCTTCTTTATTACCATGAAGAGAAGCATATATCGTTGCCATATTATGCACCAAGGTATTATATTCTTCATCATTATCATCATCATCACTCTCATCATTAGAGGAAGTGTTAGGAGTCAAAGTAGGAGATACCTTTGATCCACTTGCCATAAGGCACATGTGCATACCGGAGGATGAAGATGAAGATATTCTTGAATCCTCATTTGAAAGCATGTCTTGATCCATAGAGTGTTCGGTTTCCTCTACATTGTTAGTCAACAAACAACTAGAGGAAATATAAGCATTTTGATTATGGGAGCAAGACAAGGTAAGCATATCATCATGAGATCTATGTAAACAATTTACACATGATATGCAAGGACTATCAACACAAGCATGTAGATTATTTTCAATGCTAGATGTGTTTAAGTCCAAAGAGGAAACATTGCAATGAGATAGAGATGAAGAGTCATCACTATTGAGCACAATATCAACATTGCAATTTCCCTCACCACTCACCATATCATTACCTTGTGTCTTGCAACACGTTGGTGAAGTGGAAGAGGATGATGACTCATCACGGCCGGAGGTGGAAGCAACTTGGAACTCTTCATGATGTGAAGGGGAAGAGAGCTCCTCGGAGTCACCACCGACCAAGAGAGAAGTGGATCCACCAAACATTTCTTTAAGCTTGATCCACATCTCATGAGACGACTTTCGCTTTATATATATCAAGAACCTACGAAAATCGGGTCTCAAAGAGAATAAAAGCTCATTACATACTTGAGCTTCAAGATGTAAGTTTTTCTCATCCTCTAAAGATAGATTATGAGAATCCATCGGAGGAGAAAAACCAACATCTAGAAATTGCTCAATGTTTGGACACAAGGTCCGAAGATTGTAAAGCAAGCAATTTCGCCACAAAAGATAATTTGTGCCATTAAAGACAATTGTGTCATTGTGCACTATACTAGCCGACATCTTTACTCTCAAGGCGGTGAAGCCTAAAACAAGGAGAGACCTTGCTCTGATACCAATTGAAAGATCGAGATGTCGCCTAGAGGGGGGGTGAATAGGCAATTACAAACTCTTGCGGATTTGTCTTGTAAGAATGCGGAATTAAACTATCGTTTAGTTTACAAGCACAAACCCTAAATATGCTAAGCTCAACTAAGTGTAACAATAGCAACTAGAGCTAAGCAAGATAGGCACAAGATATATGTAGCTTAAGTGATAGCAAGATATATGTACTTCAAGCACGATGGCTATCACAAGGAAAGAGAGCTCGGGTATAGAAATAACCGAGGCACGCGGAGACGAGGATGTATTCCCGTGTTCCCTTGCTTTGCCACAAGGTACGTCACGTTTGGAGGAGTGGAGGTCCCACGAAAGATTCCCCGCGCCACGAAGGCTCACCCTATTCTCCGAACCACACCCACGAAGGATAATGGCCCTTTCCTTATGGTTAGCTTTTCCTCCGCTCCGGAGATGGCAAGCTCCACGAAGGAGAAGCCCGGGCCCCTTCACAATCTTCCACGAAGAGATCACCGGGACACCAACCAAGCCAACTAGTAGGTCACCCTCCAAGAGTAACAAGCTCACGGTCTCTCACTCGAACAAATCGTGGTGGAGAGCTCAACACTATGCAATGGTGCAAAGCAAGAACACCGGAGGTGTTCAAGTCCTTCACACTCAAATCCCACCAAAGCAACGAATGCTAGGATGAGATTGGAGAGGAAGAACAAGGGGGAAAGTCAACCAAAGACTCCAAGATCTAGATCCCAAGAGATTCCCTCACTTAGAGAAGAAACGGTTTGGTGGAAGTGTAGATCTAGATCTCCTCTCTCAAATCCTCAAATATGAGCAAGAATGGTTGGAGGAATCAAGGGAGAGAGCAACTTCTTCAAATGCAACAATGGAGGTGAGAGAAAGGGGAAGAAGTTGTTGCTCAAGGTGGAAGAAGGGCTATTTATAGTCTAGGGAGAAAAATAACCGTTGGGGAGAAAACCGGGTGAAAATCGGATAAAAAACGGCTAAAAAAGACAGCCCAGCCGGCCAAGAGCCGCCGACCGATCTGGGCCGGAGAGGCCGGTGGCCTGTCCGGTCGGACCGCCCACCGACCGGGCTGGGCAGAGGCGCGCTGGGCGGCAGATGAGCTTCAGGCGCGCGGGGGAGGAGCCTGGCCGCGTGGGCCGCGGCGGCCCAGCAGCGCCGGGCGGCGCGGAGTGCAGGCCGCGCGGGGGCGCGACGGGGGCGCGGGCCGGACGGGGTGGCGGCCCGGTTAAGGTCCGGTCGGACCGGAGGGCTAGCTGGGCTGCCCGGCGCGTGGCCGGTGGCCGCCCGGTCCGGTTGGCGCCCGGTGCGGACCGGGTGGGCCGGCGTGCGGCCCGGCAGGCCGGGCGGCAACCGGCCGCCTCCCCCTTTTTTTTCTTTTCTTTTTCTTTTTCTCTTTTACCTTTTCTTTAATAACTATTGCTCCCGAACTCCGATTGACATGAAACTAATTTCGTTGGAAAGATAACAACAAATGCTATTCAATAGAAAGTGCAAACTCAAGAAATTGTAGGAGGGGATTTTATCATGAATATAAAAGGGTAGAACCTTATATCATGAATACCCGGTAAAATCACCCAACCTCGAAAACGCAATAGAAGATGCATGCGAACTCCGTTTTCGATGAACTTGGGCTTGTTGTAAAGCTAGCAACAAGCTCAAGAACGTCACATAGAGAAACACCAAGAAGCAATAAGGATATGCAAAGTATGCAAGGGGTTGAGCTCCCTAAGACGATGTGATCAAGTTACTCAACCGAAAGCCCCTCTTAATAGTGCAGCTATCTATCCTATAATCCGGTCTCCCAACATCCACCTTGAGACCGGTAAAAGGAAAAACTAGCATGGCCATACCTTTGCCTTGCGCATCCAGCTTGATCTTGATGATAACTCTTCAAGCTTCACTCAAGCCGGAATGCCTCTCTTGACCAATGTTGCTTCGTGAAGACTCACAAATGCTCCCCCATACACTATGATGGGAAAGCTCCATTGATGCACATCTTCACAAGTCCATTATCATCAAATGGATGGCAAGCTTCAAGTATGTGATTCACTTGAGACGCTCATCTTGAACTTGCCCAACTCAACCTTGTATCAATGATCTTGATGCCAATACACAAGATATACCTTTATCTTCATGGCATCCATACTTGAATCCAACACATGGAGAGCAAGTAGTACTTATGGAATATTCCTTCATATAAACTCAATGAAAACATTAGTCCATAGGGGTTGTCATTAATTACCAAAACCACACATAGGGGCAATGTACCCTTACACCAAGTACTTTGCCCCAACTTAACAGTGAGGTTGTCAATCTCACCGGCTTGCTGTAACAAAGGATTGGATGTATAGTGTGGAAGATGATGTTTGCAGAAAACAGTAGAATGAGTATTGCAGTAGATTGTATTCGATGTAAAAGAATGGACCGGGGTCCACAGTTCACTAGAGGTGTCTCTCCCATAAGAAATAGCATATTGGGTAAACAAATTACAGTTGGGCAATTGACAAATAAAGAGAGCATAACAATGCACATACATGTCATGATGAGTAGTGTGAGATTTAATTGGGCATTACGACAAAGTACATAGACCGCTATCCAGCATGCATCTATGCCTAAAAAGTCCACTTTCAGGTTATCATCCGACCCCCTTCCAGTATTAAGTTGCAAACAACAGACAATTGCATTAAGTATGGTGCGTAATGTAATCAACAGATACATCCTTAGATATAGAATTGATGTTTTATCCCTAGTGGCAACAGCACATCCACAACCTTAGAGGTTGTTGTCACTCCCCCGGATTTAATGGAGGCATGAACCCACTATCGAGCATAAGTACTCCCTCTTGGAGTTACAAGTAATGACTTGGCCAGAGCCTCTACTAGCAACGGAGAGCATGCAAGATCATAAACAACACATAGATAGATTGATAATCAACATAGCATAGTATTCATTATTCATCGGATCCCAACAAACGCACATGTAGCATTACAAATAGATGATCTTGATCATGTTAGGCAGCTCACAAGATCCAACAATGATAGCACAATGGGGAGAAGACGACCATCTAGCTACTGCTATGGACCCATAGTCCAGGGGTGAACTACTCACACATCAATCCGGAGGCGACCATGGCGGTGTAGAGTCCTCAGGAGATGATTCCCCTCTCGGCAGGTGCGGAGGCGATCTCCTGAATCCCCCGAGATGGGATTGGCGGCGGCGTCTCTGGAAGGTTTTCCGTATCGTGGCTCTCGGTACTGGGGCTATCTTCGACGGAGGCTTAAGTAGGCGGAAGGGCAGAGTCGGGGGGCTCACGGGGGCCCCACACGCCAGGGCCGCGCCGCCCTAGTGTGGCGGCGCCCCGTGGCCCCACTTCGTCTCCCCCTAGGTCTTCTGGAAGCTTCATGGAAAAATAGGCCCCTGGGCGTTGATTTCGTCCAATTCCGAGAATATTTCCTTACTAGGATTTCTGAAACAAAAAACAATGAAAAACAAAGAATCGGCTCTTCGGCATCTTGTTAATAGGTTAGTGCCGGAAAATGCATAATAATGACATATAATGTGTATAAAACATGTGAGTATCATCATAAAAGTAGCATGGAACATAAGAAATTATAGATACGTTTGAGACGTATCAAGCATCCCCAAGCTTAGTTCCTACTCATCCCGAGTAGGTAAACGATAACAAAGATAATTTCTTAAGTGACAATGCTACCAACATAATCTTGATCAATACTATTGTAAGAACATGTAATGAATGCAGCGATTTGAAACAAAGGTAAATGTAATGAGTAAACAACTGAATCATATAGCAAAGACTTTTCATGAATAGTACTTTCAAGACAAGCATCAATAAGTCTTGCATAAGAGTTAACTCATAAAGCAATAGTTTCATAGTAAAGGTATTGAAGCAACACAAAGGAAGATTAAGTTTCAGCGGTTGCTTTCAACTTGTAACATGTATATCTCATGGATATTGTCAACATAAAGTAATATAACAAATGCAATATGCAAGTACGTAGGAATCAATGCACAGTTAACACAAGTGTTTGCTTCTTAAGATAGAAAGAAATGGGTAAACTGACTCAACAATAAAAGTAGAAGAAAGGCCCTTCGCAGAGGGAAGCATTGATTGCTATATTTGTGCTAGAGCTTTTTATTTTGAAAACAAGAAACAATTTTGTCAGCGGTAGTAATAAAGCATATAAGTTATGTAAATTATATCCTACAAGTTGCAAGCCTCATGCATAGTATACCAATAGTGCCCGCACCTTGTCCTAATTAGCTTGGATTTACATGGATTATCATAGCATAGCATATGTTTTAACCAAGTGCCACAATGGGGTACCTCTATGCCGCCTGTACAAAGGTCTAAGGAGAAAGTTCGCATTGGATTTCTCGCTTTTGATTATCCTCAACTTAGACATCCATACCGGGACAACATAGACAACAGATAGTGGACTCCTCTTTAATGCATAAGCATTCAACAACAGATAATATTCTCATAAGAGATTGAGGTTTGTTGTCCAAACTGAAACTTCCACCATGGATCATGGCTTTAGTTAGCGGCCCAATGTTCTTCTCTAACAATATGTATACTCAAACCATTTGATCATGATAAATCACCCTTAATTCAGACAAGACGAACATGCATAGTAACTCACATGATATTCAACAAAGAAATAGTTGATGGCGTCCCCAGGAACATGGTTATCGCACAACAAGCAACTTATAAGAGATAAGACGCATAAGTACATATTCAATACCACGATAGTTTTTTAGCTATTTGTCCCATGAGCTATATATTGCAAAGATAAAGAATAGAAATTTTAAAGGTAGCACTCAAGCAATTTACTTTGGAATGGCGGAGAAATACCATGTGGTAGGTAGGTATGGTGGACACAAGTGGCATAGTGTTTGGCTCAAGGATATTGGATGCATGAGAAGTATTCCCTCTCGATACAAGGTTTAGGCTAGCAAGGTTATTTGAAGCAAACTCAAGTATGAACCGGTACAGCAAAACTCACATAAGACATAAGAGACATATTGTAAGCATTATAAGACTCTATACCGTCTTCCTTGTTGTTCGACCCTTACTAGAAAATATCTAGACCTTAGAGAGACCAATTGTGCAAACCAAATTTTAGCAAGCTCTATGTATTTCTTCATTAATAGGTACAAAGTACATGATGCAAGAGCTTAAACATGAGCACAACAATTGCCAAGTATCACATTATTCAAGATATTCTACCAATTACCACATATAAAATTTTCCGTTTCCAACCATATAACAATTTAACGAAGCAGTTCAGCCTTCTCCATGAATATTATGAGTAAAGCCTAAGGACATATTTGTCCATATGCAACAGCGGAGGGTGTCTCTCTCCCACACAATGAATGCTAGGATCCACTTTATTCAAACAAAACAAAAAACAAAAACAAACAGACGCTCCAAGTAAAGTACATAAGATGTGATGGAATAAAAATATAGTTTCACTAGAGGAACCTGATAATGTTGTCGATGAAGAAGGGGATGCCCAAGGCATCCCCAAGCTTAGACGCTTGAGTCTTCTTGAAATATGCAGGGGTGAACCACCGGGGCATCCCCAAGCTTAGAGCTTTCACTCTCCTTGATCATATTGTATCATCCTCCTCTCTTGACCCTTGAAAACTTCCTCCACACCAAACTTAAAACAAACTCATTAGAGGGTTAGTGCATAATCAAAAATTCACATGTTCAGAGGTGACACAATCATTCTTAACACTTCTGGACATTGCACAAAGCTACTGAAAGTTAATGGAACAAAGAAATCCATCTAACATAGCAAAACAGGCAATGTGAAATAAAAGGCAGAATCTGTCAAAACAGAACAGTACGTAAAGACGTATTTTTTAGAGGCACCAGACTTGCTCAGATGAGAAAACTCAAACCTAATGAAAGTTGCGTACATATCTGAGGATCACGCACGTAAATTGGCACAATTTTCTGAGTTACCTACAGAGAATTTTACCCAGATTCGTGACAGAAAGAAAATCTGTTTCTGCGCAGTAATCCAAATCTAGTATCATCCTTCTATTAGAGACTTTACTTGGCACAACAATGCAATAAAACTAAGATAAGGAGAGGTTGCTACAGTAGTAAAAACTTCCAAGACTCAAATATAAAACAAAAGTACTGTAGTAAAATAATGGGTTGTCTCCCATAAGCGATTTTCTTTAACGCCTTTCAGCTAGGCGCAGAAAGTGTGTATCAAGTGTTATCAAGAGATGAAGCATCAACATCATAATTCGTTCTAATAATAGAATCAAAAGGTAACTTCATTCTCTTTCTAGGGAAGTGTTCCATACCTTTCTTGAGAGAAAATTGATATTTAATATTACATTCCTTCATATCAATGGTAGCACCAACAGTTCGAAGAAAAGGTCTTCCCAATATAATGGGACAAGATGCATTGCATTCAATATCCAGGACAACAAAATCAACGGGGACAAGGTTATTGTTAACCGTAATGCGAACATTATCAATCCTCCCCAAAGGTTTCTTTGTAGAATTATCAGCAAGATCAACATCCAAATAACAATTTTTTAATGGTGGCAAGTCAAGCATATTATAGATTTTCTTAGGCATAACAGAAATACTGGCACCAAGATCACATAAAGCATTACAATTAAAATCATTGACCCTCATCTTAATGATGGGATCCCAACCATATTCTAACTTCCTAGGAATAGAAGTTTCAAGTTTTAGTTTCCCTCTCTAGCTTTTATGAGAGCATTTGTAATATGTTTTGTAAAGGCCAAATTTATAGCACTAGCATTAGGACTCTTAGCAAGTTTTTGTAAGAATTTTATAACTTCAGAGATGTGGCAATCATCAAAATCTAAACCATTATGATCTAAAGCAATGGGATCATTGTCCCCAATGTTGGAAAAAATTCAGCAGTTTTATCACAGGCAGTTTCAGCAGTTTTAGCAGTTTCAGGCAGTTTTGCTCGCTTTGCATTAGGAGTAGAAACATTGCTAACACCAATTATTTTACCATTAATAGTAGGAGGTGCAGCAACATGTGGAGCATTAGCATTACTAGTGGTGGTAATAGTCCAAACTTTAGCTACATTATCTTTAGCTAGTTTTTCATTTTCTTCTCTTTCCCACCTAGCATGCAGTTCAGCCATTAATCTTATATTCTCATTAATTCTAACTTGAATGGCATTTGTTGTAGTAAATTTTTTATTTTCAATATCCATATTAGGCATAACTTTCGATTTCAAAATATCAACATCAGCAGCAAGACTATCAACTTTAGAAGCAAGTATATCAATTTTCCCAAGCTTTTCTTCAACAGATTTGTTAAAAGCAGTTTGTGTACTAATATATTCTTTAAGAATGGCTTCAAGTCCAGGGGGTGTATTCCTATTATTGTTGTAAGAATTCCCATAAGAATTACCATAACCGTTACCATTATTATAAGGATATGGCCTATAGTCGTTACTAGAATTGTTCCGATAAGCATTGTTGTTGAAATTATTATTTTTAATGAAGTTCACATCAACATGTTCTTCTTGGGCAACCAATGAAGCTAAAGGAACATTATTAGGATCAACATTTGTCCTACCACTCACAAGCATAGACATAATAGCATCAATCTTATCACTCAAGGAAGAGGTTTCTTCAACAGATTTTACCTTCTTACCTTGTGGAGCTCTTTCCGTGTGCCATTCAGAGTAATTTATCATCATATCATCAAGAAGCTTTGTTGCCGCCCCCAAAGTGATGGACATAAAGGTACCTCCAGCAGCTGAATCCAATAGGTTCCGTGAAGAAAAATTCAATCCTGCATAAAAGGTTTGGATGATCATCCAAGTAGTCAGTCCATGGGTTGGGCAATTTTTAACCAAAGATTTCATTCTTTCCCATGCTTGTGCAACATTCTCAGTATCTAATTGCTTAAAATTCATTATGCTACTTCTCAAAGAGATAATTTTAGCAGGAGGATAATATCTACCAATGAAAGCATCCTTACATTTAGTCCATGAATCAATACTATTCTTAGGCAAAGATAGCAACCAATCTTTAGCTCTTCCTCTTAATGAGAAAGGAAACAATTTTAACTTTATAATATCACCATCTACATCCTTATACTTTTGCATTTCACATAGTTCAACAAAATTATTAGGATGGGCAGCAGCATCATCAGAACTAACACCAGAAAATTGCTCTCTCATAACAAGATTTAGTAAAGCAGGTTTAATTTCAAAGAATTCTGCTGTAGTAGCAGGTGGAGCAATAGGTGTGCATAAGAAATCATTATTATTTGTGTTTGTGAAGTCACACAACTTAGTATTTTCAGGAGTACCCATTTTAGCAATAGTAAATAAAGTAAACTAGATAAAGTAAATGCAAGTAACAATTTTTTTGTATTTTTAATATAGAGAACAAGATAGTAAATAAAGTAAAACTAGCAACTAATTTTTGTGTGTTTTGTTTTAGTGCAGCAAACAAAGTAGTAAATAAAAGTAAAGCAAGACAAAAACAAAGTAAATAGATTGGAGTTGGAGACTCCCCTTGCAGCGTGTCTTGATCTCCCCGGCAACGGCGCCAGAAAAAGAGCTGTTGCCGTGGGAGTTAGCAATCTCTGTGGTGTAACTTTTTCTTCAGTTCCCCGGCAACGGCGCCAGAAAAAGAGCTGCTTGCGCACAGTTGACGTGGGCGTAGTAGCTTCCTTGTGACAGTAAAGCACTCGTCAGTTGGGAACCCCAAGAGGAAGGTATGATGTGTACAACATCAACTTTTCCCTCAGTAAGAAACCAAGGTTTATCGAACCAGTAGGAGCCAAGAAGCACGTTGAAGGTTGATGGCGGCGGAGTGTAGTGCGGCGCAACACCAGGGATTCCAGCGCCAACGTGGAACCTGCACAACACAATCCAAGTACTTTGCCCCAACTTAACAGTGAGGTTGTCAATCTCACCGGCTTGCTGTAACAAAGGATTAGATGTATAGTGTGCAAGATGATGTTTGCAGAAAACAGTAGAACGAGTATTGCAATAGATTGTATTCGATGTAAAAGAATGGACCGGGGTCCACAGTTCACTAGAGGTGTCTCTCCCATAAGAAATAGCATATTGGGTAAACAAATTACAGTTGGGAAATTGACAAATAAAGAGAGCATAACAATGCACATACATGTCATGATGAGTAGTGTGAGATTTAATTGGGCATTACGACAAAGTACATAGACCGCTATCCAGCATGCATCTATGCCTAAAAAGTCCACTTTCAGGTTATCATCCGAACCCCTTCCAGTATTAAGTTGCAAACAACAGACAATTGCATTAAGTATGGTGCGTAATGTAATCAACAGATACATCCTTAGATATAGAATTGATGTTTTATCCCTAGTGTCAACAGCACATCCACAACCTTAGAGGTTGTCACACTCCCCTGCATTTAATGGAGGCATGAACCCACTATCGAGCATAAGTACTCCCTCTTGGAGTTACAAGCAATGACTTGGCCAGAGCCTCTACTAGAAACGGAGAGCATGCAAGATCATAAACAACACATAGATTGATTGATAATCAACATAGCATAGTATTCATTATTCATCGGATCCCAACAAACGCACATGTAGCATTACAGATAGATGATCTTGATCATGTTAGGCAGCTCACAAGATCCAACAATGATAGCACAATGGGGAGAAGACGACCATCTAGCTACTGCTATGGACCCATAGTCCAGGGGTGAACTACTCACACATAATTCCGGAGGCGACCATGGCGGTGTAGAGTCCTCCGGGAGATGATTCCCCTCTCCGGCAGGGTGCCGGAGGCGATCTCCTGAATCCCCCGAGATGGGATTGGCGGCGGCGTCTTTGGAAGGTTTTCCGTATCGTGGCTCTCGGTACTGGGGCTATCTTCGACGGAGGCTTAAGTAGGCGGAGGGGCAGAGTCGGGGGGCTCACGGGGGCCCCACACGCCAGGGCCACGCGGGCCCCCTGGGCCGCGCCGCCCTAGTGTGGCGGCGCCCCGTGGCCCCACTTCGTCTCCCCCTAGGTCTTCTGGAAGCTTCGTGGAAAAATAGGCCCCTGGGCGTTGATTTCGTCCAATTCCGAGAATATTTCCTTACTAGGATTTCTGAAACCAAAAACAGCAGAAAACAGCAACTGGCTCTTCGGCATCTTGTTAATAGGTTAGTGCCGGAAAATGCATAATAATGACATATAATGTGTATAAAACATGTGAGTATCATCATAAAAGTAGCATGGAACATAAGAAATTATAGATACGTTTGAGACGTATCATGGGCCGCCCCACTTGGGCCTAACCTGGTTTGGCTTGGACAGGCCCAATACCAAACGCAACACTAATTTAACCTAATTGGTCCACCACATGACCTGACTACATTATTATCTCCTAATAACAAGACTATAATAAAATACTGGTACAACCTTAGACCCAATTATCATCTCAATGGCTGTCCTAGAGTACCGGGCCTGGATATCCATATCACTGCTAGCCCTATTTTATCAGAGACATTGTTCAATGCTTGAGAAGTGCTTACAGTTCATGGAGGATGAGGCAATGGAAGCACTATCGACGAAGAAAGATGCACCCTTATTGCTAGTCATGGATGCCAGAGGCAATGGAGATGAAGTTGTGTTCGATTTTTCTAACTAAGCTCTACTGTTCACCTAGACGCGCTCCAAGAGAGAAAACTTTTATAGTACATAGAGGATGGCATGCGGATCCCATGAGCCAGCAGGTTCCTCAACGTTTCAAAGGTGGCATGAGATCGAAAGAAAAAGGCAAGTGACCAAATATCAGGAGCCAAAAATAATCCAAGAAAATAAACTTTTATTGTACATAGAGGATGACATATGGGTCCTATTTTGCAGCAGCGGTCTCAACGTTTCAAAGACGGCATGAGATCGAAAGAAAAAGGCAAGTGACCAAACATCAGGAGCCAAAATTAATTCAAGAAAAAAGGAAATAGCCAGAAATTAATTAGGGGTCAAAAATAAATCCATCAAATAAAACTTTTATTATTCATAGAGGATGACATGTGGGACCGACCTGCCAGCAGCGTCCTCATCGTTTCAAAGGGACAGGGGATCAAAAGAAAAAGGCAAATAGCCAGAAATTAGAGGTAAAAAATAAATCCAAAAAATGAAAGGTTCATTATTCACAGAGGCTGACATGCGAGACCCATGGTCCAGCAGCGTCCTCAACGTTTGAAAGGCGCCATGAGATCGAAAGAAAAAAAGCAAATGACCAAAATCAGGAGCCAAAAATAATCCAAAAAAAACTTGATTGTACATAGAGGATGACATGTGGGTCCCATTTTGCAGCAGCAGTCTCGACGTTTCAAATGTGGTATGGGATCGAAAGAAAAAGGCAAGTGACCAAATATCAGGTGCCAAAAATAACTCCAAAAAAAGAATTTTTTATTGTAAATAGAGTATGACATGCGGGTCCCATGAGCTAATCCAAGAAAAGAAACTTTTATTGTACATAGAGGATGACATGCGGGACCCATGAGGCAGCAGCATCCTCAACGTTTCCAAGGCAGCAAGGGATCGAAAGAAAAAAAAAGAAAATAGCCAAAAATCAGAGGGTGAAAAATAATCCAAGAAATGAAACATTTATTATACATAGAGGATAATATGTGGGTCTAATTTAGCAGCAGCGGCCTCAACGTTTCAAAGGCGGCATGAGATCGAAAGAAAAAGGCAAGTGATCAAATATTAGGAGCCAAAAATAATCCAAGAAAAGAAACTTAATTGTACATAGAGGATGATATGCGGGCCCCATGAGCCAGCATCGGTCTCAAATGTTTCAGAGCCGAGACGAGATCGAAAGAAAAAAGCAAGTGACCAAATATCAAGTGCCAAAAATAACTCCAAGAAAAGAAACTTAATTGTACATAGAGGATGACATGTAGGTCCCATTTAGCAGCAGCGATATCAACGTTTCAGAGGCGGCACGGGATCGAAAGAAAAAGGCAAGTGACTAAATACCAGGTGTCAAAAATAATTCCAATAAAAGAAACTTGATTGCACATAGAGGATGACATGCGGGTCCCATTTTGCAGCAGCGGTCTCAACGTTTCCAAGGCAGCACGGGATCAAAAGAAAAAGGAAGTAGCCAGAAATCAGGGGGTCAAAAAATCCAAAAAAGTAAGGAATTTTCGTTCATAGAGGATGACATGTGGGACCCATGATCCTGTATCGTAAACGGCTCGATCGGAGAGCGTTGAACGAGATGGCGCGATCGAGAAAAAAACAATTCTAGAGAAGCTGCCATGTGGGCCCTACATCCTTGGGCGGTGCGGATTTACGTTGACTCGGCCGACGCACCCAAGAATTCATCATGCATCACGTCCTGGGCCACCATACGCGATGTTTTCCACGTTTTCGTCGGGCTAGGTGACTGATACGTCTCAAACATATCTATAATTTCTTATGTTCCATGCTACTTTTATGATGATACTCACATGTTTTATACAGATTATATGTCATTATTATGCATTTTCCGGCACTAACCTATTAACAAGATGCCGAAGAGCCGATTCTTTGTTTTACTGCTTTTTGGTTTCAGAAATCCTAGTAAGGAAATATTCTCGGAATTGGACGAAATCAACGCCCAGGGGCCTATTTTTCCACGAAGCTTCCAGAAGACCGAAGATGATACGAAGTGGGGCCACGAGGCGGCCAAACACTAGGGCGGCGCGGCCTGGCCCTTGGCCACGCCGACCCACTGTGTGGGGCCCTCGTGTGGCCCCCTGACCTGCCCTTCCGCCTACTTAAGCCTCCGTTGATAATAGCCCCAGTACCGAGAGCCACGATACGGAAAACCTTCCAGAGATGCCGCCGCCGCCAATCCCATCTCGGGGGATTCAGGAGATCGCCTCCGGCACCCTGCCGGAGAGGGGAATCATCTCCCGGAGGACTCTACACCGCCATGGTCGCCTCCGGATTGATGTGTGAGTAGTTCACCCCTGGACTATGGGTCCATAGCAGTAGCTAGATGGTCGTCTTCTCCCCATTGTGCTATCATTGTCTGATCTTGTGAGCTACCTAACATGATCAAGATCATCTATCTGTAAAGCTACATGTGTGCTTGTTGGGATCCGATGGATAGAGAATACTATGTTATGTTGATTATCAATCTATTACCTATGTGTTGTTTATGATCTTGCATGCTCTCCGTTATTAGTAGAGGCTCTGGCCAAGTTTTTACTCTTAACTCCAAGAGGGAGTATTTATGCTCGATAGTGGGTTCATGCCTCCATTAAATTGGGACGATGACAGAAAGTTCTAAGGTTGTGGATGTGCTGTTGCCACTAGGGATAAAACATTGATGCTATGTCCGAGGATGTAGTTATTGATTACATTACGCACCATACTTAATGCAATTGTCTGTTGTTTGCAACTTAATACTGGAAGGAGTTCGGATGATAACCTGAAAGTGGACTTTTTAGGCATAGATGCATGCTGGATAGCGGTCTATGTACTTTGTCGTAATGCCCAATTAAATCTCACACTACTCATCATATCATGTATGTGCATTGTTATGATCTCTTTATTTGTCAATTGCCCAACTGTAATTTGTTCACCCAATATGCTATTTCTTATGGGAGAGACACCTCTAGTGAACTGTGGACCCCGGTCCATTCTTTTACATCGAATACAATCTACTGCAATACTTGTTTTACTGTTCTCTGCAAACAATCATCATCCACACTATACATCTAATCCTTTGTTACTGACAAGCGGTGAGATTGACAACCTCACTGTTTCGTTGGGGCAAAGTACTTTGGTTGTGTTGTGCAGGTTCCACGTTGGCGCCGGAATCCCTGGTGTTGCGCCGCACTACATCTCGCCGCCATCAACCTTCAACGTGCTTCTTGGCTCCTACTGGTTCGATAAACCTTGGTTTCTTAGTGAGGGAAAACTTGCTGCTGTACACATCATACCTTCCTCTTGGGGTTCCCAACATCACAAGGAAGCTACTACGCCCACATCAACTGTGCGCAAGCAGTGACCTCAAAAACGAGAAAAAAATGTTTTGACATGCACCACGGAGAGAGCAAAAATCGTCGGCCATGGTGCATCAGCAATGATGACGCGTGAAGCACACGTCCGTTGGGAACCCCAAGAGGAAGGTGTGATGCGTACAGCAGCAAGTTTCCCTCAGTAAGAAACCAAGGTTATCGAACCAGTAGGAGATGAAGGCCACGTGAAGGTTGTTGGTGAAGGAGTGTAGTGCGGCGCAACACCAGGTGTTCCGGCGCCAACGTGGAACCTGCACAACACAATCAAAATAATTTGCCCCAACTTAACAATGAGGTTGTCAATCTCACCGGCTTGCTGGAAACAAATGGTTAAACGTATGGTGTGGAGAATGATGTTTGTTTGCAAATAACAACAGAGAACAATGATTGCAGTAGGTTGTAAAGCATATGAGATAAATGAAGTGATTCAAAGCAATGGTCTAGATAATGACTAAACAACTGAATCATATAGCAAAGACTTTTCATGAATAGTACTTTGAAGACAAGCATCAACAAGTCTTGCATAAGAGTTAACTCATAAAGCAATAGATTCTTAATAGAAGTTTTGAAGCAACACAAAGGAAGATATAAGTTTCAGTAGTTGCTTTCAACTTTCAACATGTATATCTCATGGATAATTGTCAACACAAAGTAATATCATGAATGCAAATAAGCAAGTATGTAAGAATCAATGCACACAGTTGACACAAGTGTTTGCTTCTAAGACGAAAAGAAGTAGGTAAACTGACTCAACATAAAGTAAAAGAAAGACCCTTCGCAGAGGGAAGCAGGGATTACTCATGTGCTAGAGCTTTTTATTTTGAAAACATGGAAACAATTTTGTCAACGGTAGTAATAATTCATATGTGTTATGCATAAAACCTCCTATAAGTTGCAAGCCTCATGCATCAAATACTAATAGTGCCTACACCTTGTCCTAGTTAGCTTGGACTTCCATGGATTATCATTCCATTACATATGTTTCAACCAAGTGTCACAAAGGGGTACCTCTATGCCACCTGTACAAAGGTCCAAGGAGATAAATCGCATTTGATTTCTCGATTTTGATAGATCTCAACTTGAGGACATCCATACCGGGACAACATAGAAAACATAGAATGGACTCCTCTTTAATGCTTTAAGCATTCAACAACAGATAATATTCTCATAAGAGATTTGAGGATTAATGTCCAAGCTGAAACTTCCACCATGATACATGGCTTTGGTTGGCGGCCCAATGTTCTTCTTTAACAATATGCATACTCAAACCATTTAACTCATGGCAAATCTTCCTTACTTCAGACAAGACGAACATGCATAGCAACTCACATGATATTCAACAAAGGTGTAACAGGTTGATGGCGTCCCCAGATAACATGGTTACCGCTAAACAAGCAACTTATAAGAAATAAGATATATAAGAGACATATTCATTACCACAATAGTTTTTTAGGCTACTTTCCCATGAGCTATGTATTGCAAAGACAAGGAATGAAATTTTTAAAGGTAGCACGCAAGCAATTTACTTTCGAATGGCAGAAAAATACCACATAGTAGGTAGTTATGGTGGACACAAATGGCATAAGTTTTGACTCAAGGTTTTGGATGCACGAGAAGCATTCCCTCTCAGTACAAGGCTTTGGCTAGCAATGTTGTTTGAAGCTAACACAAGTATGAACCGGTACAACAAAACTTACATAAGAACATATTGCAAGCATTATAAGACTCTACACTGTCTTCCTTGTTGTTCAAACACTTTTACCAGAAAATATCTAGACTTTAGAGAGACCAATCATGCAAACCAAATTTCAACAAGCTCTACGGTAGTTCTCCACTAATAGGTTTAAACTACATGATGCAAGAGCTTAAACATAATCTACTTGAGAGCTCAAAACAATTGTAAAGTATAAAATTATTCAAGACAATATACCAATTACCACATGAAGCATTTTCTGTTTCCAACCAAATAGCAATAAATGAAGCGGCTTTCAACTTTCGCCATGAACATTAAAAGTAAAAGTAAGAACACCAGTGTTCAATATAAAAAAGCGGAGCGTGTCTTTCTCCCACACAAGGAATGCTAGGATCCGAATTTATTCAGACACAAACAAAAATAAAAACATACAGATGCTCCAACTAAAGCACATAAGATGTGACAGAATAAAAATATAGTTTCACTAGAGGTGACCTGATAAGTTGTTAATGAAGAAGGGGATGCCTTGGGCATCCCCAAACTTAGATGCTTGAGTCTTCTTGAAATATGCAGGGATGATCCATGGGGGAATCCCCAAGCTTAGACTTTTCACTCTTCTTGATCATATTATATCCTCCTCCTCTCTTGATCCTTGAAACATTCCTTCACACCAAACTCAAAACAATCTCATTAGAGAGTTAGTGCATAATCAAAAATTCACATGTTCAGAGAGGACACAATCATTCCCAACACTTCTGGACATTACCCTAAGCTACTGAAATTTAATGGAGCAAAGAAATGCACTCAAACACAGTAAAAGAGGCAATGTGAAATAAAAGGCAGAATCTGTCAAAATAGAACAGTCCGTAAAGATGAATTTTTTCGAGGCACTTAACATGCTCAGATGAAGAAGCTCAAATTGAATGAAAGTTGCGTAAATATCTGAGGATTACTCATGAATTTTTGCAGAATTTTTAGATTCTCCTACAGAGAGATCAACTCAAATTCGTGACAGCTAAAAATCTGTTTCTGCACAGAAATCCAAATCTAGTATCAACCTTCTATCAAAGACTTTACTTGGCACAACAATGCAATAAAGTAAAGATACAGAGGTATTGCTACAGTAGTAACAAGCACTTTGACTCAAATATAAAACAAAAATTGCAGAAATAAAATAGTGGGTTGTCTCCCATAAGCGCTTTTCTTTAACGCCTTTCAGCTAGGCGCAGAAAGTGAAAATCACGTAACATCAGGAGAAGAAGCATCAACATCATAGTTGGGAGTTTTCTCAACAATGCATTGTATCTTATCTATGTAAGTTTCAGAGGCTCCTCTTTCATTACTTTTAGGCTTACTATCCTCCTCAAATAAATTTTCAGGAACAATCCAATCAAAATTCTTTTCTAGTGCCTCATGCATTCCTATGAGCTTATAAGGTATTGGTACTTTAGTCTCCCCCTCACAATTGGCTTTATTAGTGTACTTTAGCCTATCTTTTTCCATCTTTTCAAGGGTATTTGCAAAATTGGTATAAAATCCAAGCATCTTATGTTGAATAAAGACTTTTCTAGCTTTTCTAGCTACATCACCAAATTCTTTAAGAAGGGTTTCTAAAACAAAATCTTTCTTCTCTCCTTCTTCCATATCACAGAGTGTAAGAAACATATGTTGCATTATAGGATTAAGATTAACAAATCTAGCTTCCAACATGTGTACTAAAGAGGCAGTAGCAATTTCATAAGTAGGAACAAGTTCTACCAAGGATCTATCTTCAAAATCTTTAACCGTACTAACATGAGTGAAAAATTCTTCTATATTATCTCTTCCAATGATAGACCCACGCCCTACTGATATATCTTTCAAAGTGAACTTAGGGGGAAGCATGATGAAATAAACAAAGGTAAACTGATAAATAAAGTAAATGCAAATAACTATTTTTTTGTGTTTTTAATATAAAGAAAGCAAACAAGACAGAAAATAAAATAAAGCAAGACAATAAACAAAGTAAAGAGATTGGGTGTGAGAGACTCCCCTTGCAGCGTGTCTTGATCTCCCCGGCAACGGCGCCAGAAATTAGCTTGATGACGCATGAAGCACACGTCCGTTGGGAACCCCAAGAGGAAGGTGTGATGCGTACAACAGCAAGTTTCCCTCAGTAAGAAATCAAGGTTATCGAACCAATAGGAGATGAAGGCCACGTGAAGGTTGTTGGTAAAGGAGTGTAGTGCGGTGCAACACCAGGTGTTCCGGCGCCAACGTGGAACCTGCACAACACAATCAAAATAATTTGCCCCAACTTAACAATGAGGTTGTCAATCTCACCGGCTTGCTGGAAACAAATGGTTAAACGTATGGTGTGGAGAATGATGTTTATTTGCAAAGAACAACAGAGAACAATGATTGCCGTAGGTTGTATTTCAGATGTAAAAGAATGGACCGGGGTCCACAGTTCACTAGTGGTGTCTCTCCAATAAGATAAATAACATGTTGGGTGAACAAATTACAGTCGGGCAATTGACAAATAGAGAGGGCATAACAATGCACATACATATCATGATGACTACTATGAGATTTACTTAGGGCATTACGACAATGAACATAGACCGCTATCCAACATGCATCTATGCCTAAAAAGTCCACCTTCGGGTTAGCATCCGCACCCCTTCCAGTATTAAGTTGCAAACAAAGACAATTGCATTAAGTATTGTGCGTAATGTAAACAATACAAATATCCTTAGACAAAGCATTGAGGTTTTATCCCTAGTGGCAACGGCACATCCACAACCTTAGGGGTTGCTGTCACTCCCCCAGATTCAATGGAGACATGAACCCACTATCGAGCATAAATACTCCCTCTTGGAGTTACAAGTATCAACTTGGCCAGAGCCTCTACTAGCAACGAAGAGCATGCAAGATCATAAACAACACATATATGATAGATCAATAATCAACTTGACATAGTATTCCATATTCATCGGATCCCAACAAACACAACATGTAGCATTACAAATAGATGATATTGATCATGATAGGCAGCTCACAAGATCTAAACATGATAGCACAAGAGGAGAAGACAACCATCTAGCTACTGCTATCGACCCATAGTCCAAGGATGAACTACTCACGCATCAGTCCGGAGGCGGGCATGGTGATGTAGAGCCCTCCGGTGATGATTCCCCTCTCCGGCAGGGTGCCGGAGGCGATCTTCAGAACCCCCCGAGATGGGGTTGACGGCGGCGGCGTCGCTGGAACTTTTCTCGTATCGTGGCTCTCGGTACTAGGGTTTTCGCGACGGAGGGATTATATAGGCGAAGGGGCAGAGTCGGGGGACGCCTGATACGTCTCAAACGTATCTATAATTTCTTATGTTCCATGCTACTTTTATGATGATACTCACATGTTTTATACACATTATATGTCATTATTATGCATTTTCCGGCACTAACCTATTAACGAGATGCCGAAGAGCCAGTTGTTGTTTTCTGCTGTTTTTGGTTTCAGAAATCCTAGTAAGGAAATATTCTCGGAATTGGACGAAATCAACGCCCAGGGTCCTATTTTTCCATGAAGCTTCCAGAAGACCGAGGGAGAAACGAAGTGGGGCCACGAGGTGGCCAGACACCAGGGCGGCGCGGCCTGGGCCCTGGCCGCGCGGCCCTGTGGTGTGGGCCCCTCGTGACGCCCCCTGACCTACCCTTCCGCCTGCTTAATCCTTCATCGATGATAGTTCCAGTACCGAGAGCCACGATACGGAAAACCTTCCAGAGACGCCGCCGCCAATCCCATCTTGGGGGATTCAGGAGATCGCCTCCGGCACCCTGCCGGAGAGGGGAATCATCTCCCGGAGGACTCTACACTGCCATGGTTGCCTCCGGATTGATGTGTGAGTAGTTCACCCCTGGACTATGGGTCCATAGCAGTAGCTAGATGGTCGTCTTCTCCTCATTGTGCTATCATTGTTGGATCTTGTGAGCTGCCTAACATGATCAAGATCATCTATCTGTAATGCTACATGTTGCGTTTGTTGGGATCTGATGAATATGGAATACTATGCTATGTTGATTATCAATCTATCATCTATGTGTTGTTTATGATCTTGCATGCTCTCCGTTGCTAGTAGAGGCTCTGGCCAAGTCATTGCTTGTAACTCCAAGAGGGAGTACTTATGCTCGATAGTGGGTTCATGCCTCCATTAAATCTGGGAGTGACATGACAACCTCTAAGGTTGTGGATGTGCTGTTGCCACTAGGGATAAAACATCAATGCTATATCTAAGGATGTATTTATTGATTACATTACGCACCATACTTAATGCAACTGTCTGTTGTTTGCAACTTAATACTGGAGGGGGTTCGGATGATAACCTGAAGGTGGACTTTTTAGGCATAGATGCATGCTGGATAGCGGTCTATGTACTTTGTCGTAATGCCCAATTAAATCTCACACTACTCATCATAACATGTATGTGCATTGTTATGCTCTCTTTATTTGTCAATTTCCCAACTGTAATTTGTTCACCCAACATGCTATTTATCTTATGGGAGAGACACCACTAGTGAACGGTGGACCCCGGTCCATTCTTTTACATCGAATACAATCTACTGCAATACTCGCTTTACTATTCTCTGCAAACAATCATCTTCCATACTATACATCTAATCCTTTGTTACAACAAGCCGGTGAGATTGACAACCTCACTGTCACGTTGGGGCAAAGTAATTTGGTTGTGTTGTGCAGGTTCCACGTTGGCGCCGGAATCCCTGGTGTTGTGCCGCACTACACTCCGCCGCCATCAACCTTCAACATGCTTCTTGACTCCTACTGGTTCGATAAACCTTGGTTTCTTACTGAGGGAAACTTGCTGCTGTATGCATCACACCTTCCACTTGGGGTTCCCAACGGGCGTGTGCTTTACGCGTCATCAACGCCGGGGAGATCAAGACACGCTGCAAGGGGAGTCTCCACCTCCAATCTCTTTACTTTGTTTTTGTCTTGCTTTACTTTTATTTACTACTTTTTTTGCTGCACTAAAACAAAACACAAAAAAATTAGTTGTTAGTTTTACTTTATTTATTATCTTGTTTGCGTTCTCTATATTAAAAACACAAAAAAAATTAGTTACTTGCATTTACTTTATCTAGTTTACTTTATTTACTATTTCTAAAATGAATACTCCTGAAAATACTAAGTTGTGTGACTTCACAAACACAAATAATAATGATTTCTTATGCACACCTATTGCTCCACCTGCTACTACAGCAGAATTCTTTGAAATTAAACCCGCTTTACTGAATCTTGTTATGAGAGAGCAATTTTCTGGTGTTAGTTCTGATGCTGCTGCTGCCCATCTTAATAATTTTGTTGAACTATGTGAAATGCAAAAGTATAAGGATGTAGATGGTGAAATTATAAAGTTAAAATTGTTTCCTTTCTCATTAAGAGGAAGAGCTAAAGATTGGTTGCTATCTCTGCGTAAGAATAGTATTGATTCATGGACTAAATGTAAGGATGCTTTCATTGGTAGATATTATCCTCCTGCTAAAATTATCTCTTTGAGAAGTAGCATAATGAATTTTAAGCAATTAGATACTGAGCATGTTGCACAAGCATGGGAAAGAATGAAATCTTTGGTTAAAAACTGCCCAACCCATGGACTGACTACTTGGATGATCATCCAAACCTTTTATGCAGGACTGAATTTTTCTTCACGGAACCTATTGGATTCAGCTGCTGGAGGTACCTTTATGTCCATCACTTTGGGGGCAGCAACAAAGCTTCTTGATAATATGATGACTAATTACTCTGAATGGCACACGGAAAGAGCTCCACAAGGTAAGAAGGTAAAATCTGTTGAAGAAACCTCTTCCTTGAGTGATAAGATTGATGCTATTATGTCTATGCTTGTAAGTGGTAGGACTAATGTTGATCTAATAATGTTCCATTAGCTTCATTGGTTGCTCAAGAAGAACATGTTGATGTGAACTTCATTAAAAATAATAATTTCAACAACAATGCTTATCGGAATAATTCTAGTAACAACTATAGGCCATATCCTTTTAATAATGGTAACGGTTATGGGAATTCTTATGGGAATTCTTACAAAAATAATAGGAATACACCCCCTGGACTTGAAGCCATGCTTAAAGAATTTATTAGTACACAAACTGCTTTTAACAAATCTGTTGAAGAAAAGCTTGAGAAAATTGATATACTTGCTTCTAAAGTTGATAGTCTCGCTACTGATGTTGATCTTTTGAAATTGAAAGTTATGCCTAATAAGGATAATGAAAATAAAATTGTTACTACAGCAAATGCCATTCAAGTTAGAATTAATGAGAATATAAGATTAATGGCTGAATTGCATGCTAGGTGGGAAAGAGAAGAAAATGAAAAACTAGCTAAAAAGAACAATGTAGCTAAAGTTTGGACTATTACCACCACTAGTAATGCTAATGCTCCACATGTTGCTGCACCTCCTACTATCAATGGTAAAATAATTGGTGTTAGCAATGTTTCTACTCCTAATGCAATGCGAGCAAAACTGCATGAAACTGCTAAAACTGCTGAAACTGCATGTGATAAAACTGCTGAAATTTTTTCCAACATTGGGAACAATGATCCCATTGCTTTAGATCATAATGGTTTAGATTTTGATGATTGCCACATCTCTGAAGTTATAAAGTTCTTACAAAAACTTGCTAAGAGTCCTAATGCTAGTGCTATAAATTTGGCCTTTACAAAACATATTACAAATGCTCTCATAAAAGCTAGAGAAGAAAAACTAAAACTTGAAACTTCTATTCCTAGGAAGTTAGAAGATGGTTGGGAGCCCATCATTAAGACGAGGGTTAATGATTTTAATTGTAATGCTTTATGTGATCTTGGTGCAAGTATTTCTGTTATGCCTAAGAAAATTTATGATATGCTTGACTTGCCACCATTGAAAAATTGTTATTTGGATGTTAATCTTGCTGATAATGCTATAAAGAAACCTTTGGGTAGGATTGATAATGTTCGTATTATGGTTAACAATAACCTTGTCCCCATTGATTTTGTTGTCTTGGTTATTGAATGCAATGCATCTTGTCCCATCATATTGGGAAGACCTTTTCTTCGAACTGTTGGTGCTACCATTGATATGAAGGAAGGTAATATTAAATATCAATTTCCTCTCAAGAAAGGTATGGAACACTTCCCTAGAAAGATAATAAAGTTACCTTTTGATTCTATCATTAGAACGAATTATGATGTTGATGCTTCATCTCTTGATAATACTTGATACACACTTTCTGCGCCTAGCTGAAAGACGTTAAAGAAAAGCGCTTATGGGAGACAACCCATGATTTTACTACAGTACTTTTATTTTATATTTGAGTCTTGGAAGTTGTTACTACTGTAGCAACCTCTCCTTATCTTAGTTTTATTGCATTGTTGTGCCAAGTAAGTCTCTAATCGAAGGTTCATACTAGATTTGGATTACTGCGCAGAAACAGATTTCTTGCTGTGACGAATTTGGATTGAATTTTCTGTAGGTAACTCAGAAAATTATGCCAATTTACGTGCGTGATCCTCAGATATGTACGCAATTTTCATTAGTTTTGAGTTTTCTCATTTGGGCAAGTCTGGTGCCCCAGAAAAATACGTCGTTACGTACTGTTCTGTTTTGACAGATTCTGACTTTTATTTCGCATTGCCTGTTTTGCTATGTTTGATGGATTTCTTTGTTCCATTAACTTTCAGTAGCTTTGTGCAATGTCCAGAAGTGTTAAGAATGATTATGTCACCTCTGAACATGTGAATTTTTGGTTATGCACTAACCCTCTAATGAGTTTGTTTTAAGTTTGGTGTGGAGGAAGTTTTCAAGGATCAAGAGAGGAGGATGATACAATATGATCAAGGAGAGTGAAAGCTCTAAGCTTGGGGATGCCCCGGTGATTCATCCCTGCATATTTCAAGAAGACTCAAGCGTCTAAGCTTGGGGATGCCCAAGGCATCCCCTTCTTCATCGACAACATTATCAGGTTCCTCTAGTGAAACTATATTTTTATTCCGTCACATCTTATGTGCTTTACTTGGAGCGTCTTTATGTTTTTGTTTTTGTTTTGTTTGAATAAAGTTGGATCCTAGCATTCATTGTGTGGGAGAGAGACACGCTCCGCTGTTGCATATGGACAAATATGTCCTTAGGCTTTACTCATAATATTCATGGCGAAGGTTGAACTGCTTCGTTAAATTGTTATATGGTTGGAAACGGGAAATGTTACATGTGGTAATTGGTATAATATCTTGAATAATGTGATACTTGGCAATTGTTGTGCTCATGTTTAAGCTCTTGCATCATATATCTTGCACCTATTAATGAAGAAATACATAGAGCTTGCTAAAATTTGGTTTGCATAATTGGTCTCTCTAAGGTCTAGATATTTTCTAGTAAGGATCGAACAACGAGGAAGACGGTATAGAGTATTATAATGCTTACAATATGTCTTTTATGTGAGTTTTGCTGTACCGGTTCATACGTGTGTTTGCTTCAAACAACCTTGCTAGCCTAAACCTTGTATCGAGAGGGAATACTTCTCATGCATCCAAAATCCTTGAGCCAAACACTATGCCACTTGTGTCCACCATACCTACCTACTACATGGTATTTCTCTGCCATTCCAAAGTAAATTGTTTGAGTGCTACCTTTAAAAATTTTCATTCTTTGTCTTTGCAATATATAGCTCATGGGACAAATAGCTTAAAAACTATTGTGGTATTGAATATGTACTTATGTGTTCTATTTCTTAATAAGTTGCTTGTTGAGCGATAACCATGTTCCTGGGGACGCCATCAACTATTTCACCTTTGTTGAATATCATGTGAGTTGCTATGCATGTTCGTCTTGTCTGAAGTAAGGGTGATTTATCATGATCAAATGGTTTGAGTATGCATATTGTTAGAGAAGAACATTGGGCCGCTAACTAAAGCCATGATCCATGGTGGAAGTTTCAGTTTGGACAACAAACCTCAATCTCTTATGAGAATATTATCCATGAGATATACATGTTACAAGTTGAAAGCAACCGCTGAAACTTAATCTTCCTTTGTGTTGCTTCAATGCCTTTACTTTGAATCTATTGCTTTATGAGTTAACTCTTATGCAAGACTTATTGATGCTTGTCTTGAAAGTACTATTCATGAAAAGTCTTTGCTATATGATTCAGTTGTTTACTCATTGTATTTACCATTGCTTCGAATCGCTGCATTCATTACATGTGCTTACAATAGTATTGATCAAGATTATGATAGCATGTCACTTAAGAAATTATCTTTGTTATCGTTTACCTACTCGGGACGAGTAGGAACTAAGCTTGGGGATGCTTGATACGTCTCAAACGTATCTATAATTTCTTATGTTCCATGCTACTTTTATGATGATACTCACATGTTTTATACACATTATATGTCATTATTATGCATTTTTCGGCACTAACCTATTAACGAGATGCCGAAGAGCCAGTTGCTGTTTTCTGCTGTTTTTGGTTTCAGAAATCCTAGTAAGGAAATATTCTCGGAATTGGACGAAATCAACGCCCAGGGTCCTATTTTTCCACGAAGCTTCCAGAAGACCGAGGGAGAAACGAAGTGGGGCCACGAGGTGGCCAGACACCAGGGCGGCACGACCTGGGCCCTGGCCACGCGGCCCTGTGGTGTGGGCCCCTCGTGACGCCCCCTGACCTACCCTTCTGCCTACTTAAGCCTTCGTCGATGATAGTTCCAGTACCGAGAGCCACGATACGGAAAACCTTCCAGAGACGCCACCGCCGCCAATCCCATCTTGGGGGATTCAGGAGATCGCCTCCGGCACCCTGCCGGAGAGGGGAATCATCTCCCGGAGGACTCTACACCGCCATGGTCGCCTCCGGATTGATGTGTGAGTAGTTCACCCCTGGACTATGGGTCCATAGCAGTAGCTAGATGGTCGCCTTCTCCTCATTGTGCTATCATTGTCTGATCTTGTGAGCTGCCTAACATGATCAAGATCATCTATCTGTAATGCTACATGTGCGTTTGTTGGGATCCGATGTATAATGAATACTATGCTATGTTGATTATCAATTTATCTATGTGTTGTTTATGATCTTGCATGCTCTCCGTTCCTAGTAGAGGCTCTGGCCAAGTCATTGCTTGTAACTCCAAGAGGGGGTACTTATGCTCGATAGTGGGTTCATGCCTCCATTAAATCTGGGGGAGTGACAACAACCTCTAAGGTTGTGGATGTGCTGTTGCCACTAGGGATAAAACATCAATGCTATATCTAAGGATGTATTTATTGATTACATTACACACCATACTTAATGCAATTGTCTGTTGTTTGCAACTTAATACTGGAGGGGGTTCGGATGATAACCTGAAGGTGGACTTTTTAGGCATAGATGCATGCTGGATAGCGGTCTATGTACTTTATCGTAATGCCCAATTAAATCTCACACTACTCATCATAACATGTATGTGCATTGGTATGCTCTCTTTATTTGTCAATTGCCCAACTGTAATTTGTTCACCCAACATGTTATTTATCTTATGGGAGAGACACCACTAGTGAACTGTGGACCCCAGTCCATTCTTTTACATTGAATACAATCTACTGCAATACTCGCTTTGCTGTTCTCTGCAAACAATCATCTTCCACACTATACATCTAATCCTTTGTTACAGCAAGCCGGTGAGATTGACAACCTCACTGTCACGTTGGGGCAAAGTAATTTGGTTGTGTTGTGCAGGTTCCACGTTGGCGCCAGAACCCCTGGTATTGCGCCGCACTACACTCCGCCGCCATCAACCTTCAACGTGCTTCTTGACTCCTACTGGTTCGATAAACCTTGGTTTCTTACTGAGGGAAACTTGCTGTTGTACGCATCACACCTTCCACTTGGGGTTCCCAACGGGCGTGTGCTTTACGCGTCATCAACGCCTGAGGGGCCCACCCCATAAGGCGGTGCGGCCAGGGGTGGGGCCGCGCCCCCCTATGGTGTGGCCGCCTCGTCGCCCCTCTTCGGACTTCTGGAAGGCTTCGTGAAAAATAAGACCTTGGGCTTTTGTTTCGTCCAATTTCGAGAATATTTCCTGTGTAGGATTTCTGAAACCAAAAACAGCAGAAAACAGGAACTGACGCTTCGGCATCTTGTTAATAGGTTAGTGCCGAAAAATGCATCAAAATGATATAAAGTGTATATAAAACATGTGAGTATTGTCATAAAAATAGCATGGAAAATAAGAAATTATAGATACGTTTGAGACGTATCAAGCAACCACGTCGCGACTTCAACTTCGTCGGATATGGCAACTTTTCTTGCAGTGTGACCGCGTGCGGCGACGCGATGACCCGAGGGGCCGGCGTAGCTGCAGGGCGTGAGTCGATGCAGCGGCGACAGACCACCAGCGAAGTACACACCTCGGAAAGCGCGTCGGAGGCCGGTAACGTGGACCAAAGGCGGCGGCGCTGCGGCCCGAAGGGGCGATGCAGCGGCAACCCGATGCTCAAGCGGTGGTAGTCACGTGCTCGGGGACGTGCTTGGCGGAGATGTGCGCACGGTCGGTTGATCAGACCGACGATGGCGCTACACGTGCCATGGCATGGACGACGCGCCGCAGATCGAAGTCATTGGCAACGTTGTCGGTGATATCCTGGGCGATGACGGCGAAGATGAACCGGCGATGGAGACCGTGCAGGCGAAGGCGGCCGGCTGCGACGCAAATGGCGTCCCATGTGCATCGCGTGCAGCCGTGCCCCACGGTAGATGGAGGCGTGCCGGCCGAGGCGGAGACGACGCGGGCGAGCCGGCCGCGGCAGCCTACCAAGGCAGGCGCTGCAGCCAACCAGCGAGTTGACCGCGGTGGCCGGCGTAGGGCGGATGATGGAGGAGAGCCGGTGCGAAGTCGATGCCGAGATTGGAGTAGAGGCGCGTGATGACGGCGGCGGTGGACGAGTGATGTCTACGCACGCTTATATTCCTGTAGACAGTGTTGGGCCTCCAGGAGCATAGGTTTGTAGAACAGCAACAAGTTTCCCTTAAGTGAATCACCCAAGGTTTATCGAACTCAGGGAGGTAGAGGACAAAGATATCCCTCTCAAGCAACCCTGCAATTACGATACAAGAAGTCTCTTGTGTCCCCAACACACCCAATACACTTGTCAGATGTATAGGTGCACTAGTTCGGCGAAGAGATAGTGAGATGCAAGTGATATGGATGAATATGAGTGGTAATAGCAATCTGAAATAAATATGGCAACAAGTAAACATGTAACAAAACTTGTTGGAAACGGTGTTTCAATGCTTAGAAACAAGGCCTAGGGATCATACTTTCACTAGTGGACACTCTCAACATTGATCACATAACTGAATAAACAAATACTACTTTCTCTACACTCTCTTGTTGGATGACAAACACCATTCATTGTGTAGGGCTACAAGAGCTCCCTCAAGCCGGCGTTAACAAGCTCCACAACATTCGATGTTCATATTTAAGTAACCTTAGAGTGCATAATAGACCATTGCAATTATACCGAGTACTAACATAGCATGCACACTGTCACCGTCAGGCTATGAAAGGGGGAATAGATCGCATCAATACTATCATAGTAATAGTTAACTTCATAACCTACAAGAGATTACAATCATAACCTACGCCAAGTACTACATGATGCACACACCGTCACCTTTACATCATGAAGGAGGAATAGACTACTTTAATAACATCACTACAGTAGCACATAAATGATATTCAACTAGATCACAAAGCTCATGATCACATAAAGATCACATGGGAGAGAGATGAACCACATAGCTACGGTACAGCCCTTAGCCTCGGGGGAGAACTACTCCCTCCTCATCATAGGAGTCAGCAGCGTCGATGAAGATGGCGGTGGTGTCGATGGAGATGCCTTCCGGGGGCAATTCCCCGTCCCGGCGGCGTGCCGGAACAGAGACTTCTGTCCCCCGAAACTTGGTTTCGCGATGGCGGCGGCTGTGGAACTTTTCTCGTATCGTGGCTTATTCTTTTAGGGTTTTCACGACGAAGACTTTATATAGGCGGAAGGGCAGCCTCGGAGGGGTCCTCGTGGGGCCACACCATAGGGGGCGCGCCCCCCTTGGCCGCGTCGCCTTGTGGGGTGGGGCCCCCTGGCTCCCCTCTGGCCCCTCTTCGGTGCTCTGGAAGCTTCCGGGAAAAATAAGATATTGGGCGTTGATTTCGTCCGATTCCGAGAATATTTCCTTTCTAGGATTTCTGAAACCAAAAACAGCAAAAAACAGCAACTAGCGCTTCGGCATCTTGTTAATAGGTTAGTGCCGGAAAATGCATCAAAACGATATAAAGTATGAATAAAACATGTAGGTATTGTCATAAAACTAGCATGGAACATAAGAAATTATAGATACGTTGGAGACGTATCAAGCATCCCCAAGCTTAGTTCCTACTCGCCCTCGAGTAGGTAAATGATAACAAGGATAATTTCTTAAGTGACATGCTACCAACATGATCTTGATCAATACTATTGTAAAGCATATGAGATGAATGAAGTGGTGTTATCACCAGATTTTGACCAAGTCAGAAGGTGGGCCGCGATCAAGATGGGCTTGGAAATTATACATTGAAGATATACGTGAATCGGCCTTGAATAGCAAGTTTGGGCTAGTTTGCCCTTGTATCTGTAACATAGTAGGATACGTGTCGGTGTAGTTAGAGTTGGGCCCGTGCCCGGTTGGGACTATTCCCACGATTAGAGAGTCTACGGACTATAAATATGTATCTAGGGTTTATGGAATAAACAACAACCAACGTTCAACCAACACAAATCAATCTCGGCGCATCGCCAACTCCTTCGTCTCGAGGGTTTCTACCGGTAAGCGACATGCTGCCTAGATCGCATCTTGCGATCTAGGCAGCACAAGCTCCACGTTGTTCATGCGTTGCTTGTACTGAAGCCTTGTTGATGGCGAGCAACGTAGTTATCATAGATGTGTTAGGGTTAGCATAGTTCTTCGTATCATATGCTTGCGTAGTGCAACCCCTGCATATCTAGCCGCCCTTACACCTATTTTAGGTGTAGGGGCGGCACCCCGCTTGATCATAATTTAGTAGATTCGATCTGTTACGGTTGCTCCTTGATTCTTCAAGGGTTAGTTTAATATCTGCAATAGTTAGGCCTTACAAAGGGTTGGAGGATCCAGCGGCACGTAGGGTGTCGTTCGCAAGTCCTAGACAGGATGTTCCGGGGATCAACCTCGTGTTGGTTTTTAGGCCTTGTCTAGGATCGGCTTACGATCACCGTGCGTGGCCGCGAGGCCCAATCGTGAGTAGGATGTTCCGATTATGCGGTGAAAACCCTAAATCGTCGTAGATCTTATTAGCTTTATCTTGATCAAGCAGGACCACCATATATTCGTGCACCTCGCACGAATCATGGGTGGATCGGCTCCCACGAGCCGATTCACAGGATAACCTGAGAGCCGATCGAGGCTCGTATTTAATGTTTACGTGTATGCCATGCAGGAAACTAAGCGAGGCATCTCCATCACCTTCCTGACCAGGTATAGGTCAGGTGGCACGCCCTAGCATCAGCATCGGACGTGTGACCAGAAAGCTTTGCGGGCCGTCGCTCGGAGGGACCAGGGCCAGCCGAAGCCCTAAGTTGTTCCCGGCTCTACTGTGTTGCCTGTCGCTGCCCGCCGGTGGGTTTCTGACGACAACACATTCTGGCACGCCCGGTGGGACAAGCTTCTACATCAACCACATCGCCATCTACATCTGAGATGGCGGACGGCACGCCAGTCACGTACGACGACCTAACCGAGGAGCTCAAGAAGAAGCACGACGAGATCAAAGCACTCCTCAAAGCCGACCTCATCGGCTCTTTCCACAGGACCCGTTCCCATGGCATCAGATGGAAGGGGTTCTCGCCTAACGGTGCACTAGATGGGATAGACCTCTCTGCCCCGTCGGAGGAACGCACCAGGTCCCTGCGGCAGGAGATCAACTACTTGGTGGCTCACTCGATACACCGCCACTCTGAAAACCTGGTAAACACGTTGGAGCGTGTCGCTCTTCGCGTGATCCAGGAGATCATGAGGCACCAGTACTCGCCGTCAGGACCAGCTCTCGGGACACATCAGGGAGAGTTGCCACTCCAGTCCCGTCCACCGCTGCCATTTGCGTTGGCAGCACCAGAGGTGCCGGCTTCACCGGCATTCGTCGTCTACAAGATCGGTGGTGACCCTAGTGACTGCCAGTTCTTGCAAGAGGCACCTAAGGAGATCCCTCACGGGTACATGTGCACGTATGTGCCAGATTGCGGTAACTGGGCGCTCACAAACAAGGCCGCGACATCAGGGGCTTCTAGGAAGACAGGAGGAACGTCAGCAACGGATCGTGAGAAGCAGACGTGGCTGACTAAATACGCCACCCCGACGAACCTCCAGAGCGCAGCTCCTGCAGTTGGCTCAGAACTGGAAAAACAAGCGTGGCTGGCTAAGTACGCCACCCCGGCGAATCTTCAGAGCTCGACTCCTACAGCCAGCACCATGGATCAGATCAGCACGATCCTGAGGGACCAGTTCGGCATGATGCCGAAAAGGATGACGATCGGCTATTCCAAGCCGTATCCCGATGAATACGAATTGGTCCCACTACCACCCAAGTATCGGCTCCCTGATTTCTCCAAATTCAGTGGATCGGATGGCTCCAGCTCCATCGAGCATGTAAGCCGATACTTGGCGCAGCTTGGAACGGCTTCAGTGTCGGATCCACTACGCGTGAGGTACTTCTCACAGTCCCTCACGGGATCGGCTTTCGGGTGGTACACCTCGTTGCCACCGAACTCGATCCAGACTTGGAAGCAGTTGGAAGAACAGTTCCACATGCAGTATCACTCAGACGCCGCCGAGTCCGGCCTTGCCGATGTAGCACGGTACGTCGAAGCGTGGAGAAACCGTGGCAGAATACATCCAGCGCTCAGAATCTGAGGAACCGATGTTATTCGGTTCGTGTGACTGAAAAAGAGGCGATCGAGTTGGCGTAGCGGGCCTTGCCTCACAAATTAAGGACATGGCCTCCCAAGCAGATTATCCCTCACTGGCGCACATGGTTTAGAAACTGTCAGCATATGAACAGCGCCACCCGGACCTGTACCAGGACAAATTCAAGCGTGCAGTAGTCCTGGTCGATGCAGAGGAAGACGCGGTTTCTGCGGGAGATCAAGAGGTAGCAGTGGCTGAATGGACTCGGGGGGCAACCCCCGTGTCCTGCAAATGGGTAAAGCCACCAGGCCCGCCCAGGGGGTTTGATTTTGACGTGACCAAGACTGAGCAAATCTTCGACCTCCTGCTCAAGGAAAAGCAGTTGAAGATACCCGAAGGTCTCAAATTCCCCACGGTACAGGAGCTGAATGGAAAGCCATACTGCAAATGGCATAACTCGCTCTCCCATGCCATCAACGACTGCAGGGTGTGGCGTCAGCAGATCCAAATGGCGATAGAACAAGGACGGCTGATTTTCAACCAGTACGCCATGAAGGTCGACACTCACCCCTTCCCCGCCGTTAACATGGTGGGATGCACTTACCCTGAAGGTTGCCAGCCAGGACCCTCGTTCAGCATCAACATGGTAGGACCTGGGAACCACTCTGGCAAAGATGGAGACGAGGGCAGCTGCTCTCATAGCAAGGACACAGAGGAGGCCGCTCCACGCGATCGGCTCCGTCATGATGGCAAGCGCTACGTCACAGAGGGAGAAGTGAAGAACATAAGATATCAGCGACCCCTCTCTGATCATCCTATCAACAAATATGTAAGTCAGTATGACCAACGCCGACGGTCCAGCTATGATAATGAAGGAGATCGTCTGGCTAGAGAAGCCAGAAGATATCGTCGGCGTGATCACGATGAGGAGGAGCACGAACGCCGTGCCATAAGAAAATCAAGGGAGCAAGACGACAACGACAGGCACTGGGACTGCCCCTTCTTCAGACACTGCTGGGATTCAGGAATGAGCCGATTGCCCACAATCGGCAATTGCCCAGAATGCAACCAGAAGAAGGAGGAGGCAGCCGACGTGTCTGTGTTCAAGCGCCTAGGGCCTCTCCCGCCACAAGGCAAATGCGCTGAGTCACCTCGTTGGGCAGATCTCGAGGATTCAGAAGACGAGGAAGAAGAAGAAGACAGGTACCACCGTCCAAGGTGGTGCCCTGATGGACTCAGCCGTTCCCAGAAGCGCAGGGTTCAGCGGTTGCGCGGCCTGGAGGAAGCCGAAAGGATGTACTTGCATACGCTAAGGAAGGCGCGACCTGATCTGGCTGCAAAAGTTCAGCGAACCCTGGATGAGGAGGGTCGTCCACGGAAAATGGAGTGGCGTCCCAAGCAAAGGAAAGCCGACGATAAAACATCGGCTGGTACAAACATGGTGCTCGTCCTTCCGACGGAGCTTAGTGCTCCACGATTCTACGATGCACTCAAGGTGGACGACAGCAGGCGCATCAAGTCAGAGGTTGGGCTGGTTCTATCCACCAGCCTGACCGAGTAGCAAGAACAAACCAATGAGCAAACGAGGCGAGGCTGATCCTGGATCGGCCCCTAAAAAAATTATGAAGGAACATTGCAGAACCTTCAGTCAGCGCTTCAATTGATATGGAGGCCGATTCCAGCAATCGGCCAAAATTATCTTTACCACATGTTCTGCTTATGATCAGCATCGACCTACTGGGCAGCGGCCACGTCGGCGGATGAAAGTCAGCACGAATCCTTACGGAGCCGACGTGCAAGTGCAGTGCCCTGGCTAACCATAAAAGCCGATATCTGCAGTTCTCTGACAGATTTGGCTCGGGGGGCACCTAATCAGATGAACATGTGCAGTAAACATGTGTCATGTGTGCAGTAACATACATATTGGGGGCCGGTAAAAAATCGGCCCGTACAAAAAAAAAAATTCATGATACACAGCCGATGCACGGTCATCGACTCTAGCACAGATTACACAGCAGCGTCTACCTTGGTCTTCAGTTCAGCTTCAAGGCGTTCTGCTTCCATCTTCTCGATGAGCCGATCTTGGACACCCTTTGTGCAAGGTCGCCAGTTCACCGATTTTATCAGATCGATGGTGGCAGGTTTGGCCGGCTCGACATGGTGGACGATCTGAACGTCTTTATCTTTCTCCTCGCCTTGAGCAAAGGCTCGGGGGGCAGCAGGCCTGGTAAACGTTCTGTTCAGGAGCCGATTGGGGTACCATCGGCTAAACCTTCGTTGCAACCTTCTTCACAAAATGATGAGTGTTGAAGAAGACCAATTGAAGGATGGTGTGAAGTTTCCAGTGGCTGTCAGTGGACGGCACCTCGAGAAGTACTTCCCAAGCATGTGGGATGATGGACAGTAAAATGTGGAGGCCGATACGTGAAATTGGCCAGTAGAAAGTTTTTTTTGACAGAGCCGATGCACAGACGTCGACTTTAGAGGTTGCAAAATGTTGTGGTCAGATATCAAGTTACAGTCTGAATTCGAGGAGTGTTTGCCTGGATATCTGTCTGATTTGGGATTTGAGTTCGGCCTTATTAGCGTGCGAGGGTGAAAAGCCGATACGTTGCTATCGGTTCTTGGTGCGTTGACTTGTTTTGGCAGTCGGAGGATTTGAAATTGAACAAATGGAGAATCACATCAGAAGAACGATTTTCATTGGTTCGAAGAGGGATTCTTTACAAGAAAGAGCCGATGGCTCTCAAAAGATCATCCGATGCCTAATGCACTACTACTACTAGCCCTATGCTACTCCCTGATCTAAGGGCCGTCGCTGCCCTCGTCGCCGTCATCGAAGCTGCCGGCGGCGCTGCTACCGGCGGGCTCCTCGTCGCTGCTGATGAAGCCGCCAGCAGGGGCTTCATCCTCCTCGTCATCGTCGTCGTCGTCGTCATCCGACCAGGCCCAGCCACGGAAGCGCTTGGCCGGCGGGTATCCTTCGAAGGAGGAGTCGTCCTCCGGCTCCTCCGCCTCTTCTTCCTCCTCGTCGGAGGAGAGGACTGCCTCCCATGGGAAGAGGTCGTCGTCGCTCGCCGGTACCAGCTCCCCGTCGACGAGGAACTGGAGGTCTTCCTCCCCATCGGTGAGGGGTTCGTCGTCTTCCGAGTCAATGGAGAAATCCCAGTCCCGCGCGTCCCAATACTCTGGGGCGCGGGCCTCGTAGATGGCCATCAGATTGACCTCCTGCTCGAGCTCGCTGGAGGAGGAGGACTGGAAGGACAGGCTGGAGGAGGAAGAGGAATCCATGGCGGCTGAGGAGGGTTTTTTGTTTGCCGATAGCTACTGCGGAGCAGGGGGACGAAGAAGCAAACCGCTCGACGCGGTTAAAAATAAAGGGGACGGGGAGATTTAATGTTGTGGTGATTTCCGAGGGGGTGGTGCCAAAACTGTCGAATCGTGCAGAGAAGTTGAGAAGGCAAGGTGTCATGATGAAAGCTGCTGCGACGGTTTTGCTCTGCCACGACATGACCCTTCGAAGGAAAAATAGGATGGTTTTGAAATTATCATTACCAAAACCAGGGGGGCATGTGTTATCACCAGATTTTGACCAAGTCAGAAGGTGGGCCGCGATCAAGATGGGCTTGGAAATTATACATTGAAGATATACGTGAATCGGCCTTGAATAGCAAGTTTGGGCTAGTTTGCCCTTGTATCTGTAACATAGTAGGATACGTGTCGGTGTAGTTAGAGTTGGGCCCGTGCCCGGTTGGGACTATTCCCACGATTAGAGAGTCTACGGACTATAAATATGTATCTAGGGTTTATGGAATAAACAACAACCAACGTTCAACCAACACAAATCAATCTCGGCGCATCGCCAACTCCTTCGTCTCGAGGGTTTCTACCGGTAAGCGACATGCTGCCTAGATCGCATCTTGCGATCTAGGCAGCACAAGCTCCACGTTGTTCATGCGTTGCTCGTACTGAAGCCTTGTTGATGGCGAGCAACGTAGTTATCATAGATGTGTTAGGGTTAGCATAGTTCTTCGTATCATATGCTTGCGTAGTGCAACCCCTGCATATCTAGCCGCCCTTACACCTATTTTAGGTGTAGGGGCGGCACCCCGCTTGATCATAATTTAGTAGATTCGATCCGTTACGGTTGCTCCTTGATTCTTCAAGGGTTAGTTTAATATCTGCAATAGTTAGGCCTTACAAAGGGTTGGAGGATCCAGCGGCACGTAGGGTGTCGTTCGCAAGTCCTAGACAGGATGTTCCGGGGATCAACCTCGTGTTGGTTTTTAGGCCTTGTCTAGGATCGGCTTACGATCACCGTGCGTGGCCGCGAGGCCCAATCGTGAGTAGGATGTTCCGATTATGCGGTGAAAACCCTAAATCGTCGTAGATATTATTAGCTTTATCTTGATCAAGCAGGACCACCATATATTCGTGCACCTCGCACGAATCATGGGTGGATCGGCTCCCATGAGCCGATTCACAGGATAACCTGAGAGCCGATCGAGGCTCGTATTTAATGTTTACGTGTATGCCATGCAGGAAACTAAGCGAGGCATCTCCATCACCTTCCTGACCAGGTATAGGTCAGGTGGCACGCCCTAGCATCAGCATCGGACGTGTGACCAGAAAGCTTTGCGGGCCGTCGCTCGGAGGGACCAGGGCCAGCCGAAGCCCTAAGTTGTTCCCGGCTCTACTGTGTTGCCTGTCGCTGCCCGCCGGTGGGTTTCTGACGACAACAAGTGGTTCGAAGCAATGGTAAAGACAATGACTTAAACAACTGAATCATATAGCAAAGACTTTTCATGAATAGTACTTTTAGGACAAGCATCAATAAGTCTTGCATAAGAGTTAACTCATAAAGCAATAAATTCAAAGTAGAAGGCATTGAAGCAACACAAAGGATGATTAAGTTTCAGCAATTGCTTTCAACTTGTAACATGTATATCTCATGGATAGTTGTCAACATAAAGCAATATAACAAGTGCAATAAGTAAACATGTAAGAATCAATGCACACAGTTGACACAAGTGTTTGCTTCTAAGATAGAAAGAAGATAGGTAAGCTGACTCAACATAAAGTAAAAGAATGGCCCTTCGCAGAGGGAAGCATGGATTACTATTTTTGTGCTAGAGCTTTTCATTTTGAAAACATAGAAACAATTTTGTCAACAGTAGTAATAATCAATATGTGTTATGCATAAGACATCCTATAAGTTGCAAGCCTCATGCATAGAATACCAATAGTGCTCGCACCTTGTCCTAATTAGCTTGGATTTACATGGATTATCATTGCATAACATATGTTTCAACCAAGTGTCACAAAGGGGTACCTCTATGCCGCCTGTACAAAGGTCTAAGGAGAAAGTTCGCATTGGATTTCTCGCTTTTGATTATTCTCAACTTAGACATCCATACCGGGACAACATAGACAACAGATAATGGACTCCTCTTTAATGCATAAGCATTCAACAACAGATAATATACTCATAAGAGATTGAGGAATGATGTCCAAACTGAAACTTCCACCATGATTCATGGCTTTAGTTAGCGGCCCAATGTTCTTCTCTAACAATATGCATACTCAAATCATTTGATCATGATAAATCACCCTTACTTCAGACAAGACGAACATGCATAGCAACTCACATGATATTCAACAAAGGTGTAATAGTTGATGGCGTCCCCAGAAACATGGTTATCGCTCAACAAGCAACTTATAAGAAATAAGATACATAAGTAACATATTCATCACCACAATAGTTTTTAAGGCTATTTTCCCATGAGCTATATATTGCAAAGACAAGGAATGAAATTTTAAAGGTAGCACTCAAGCAATTTACTTTGGAATGGCAGAGAAATACCACATAGTAGGTAGGTATGGTGGACACAAATGGCATAGTTTTTGGCTCAAGGATTTGGATGCACGAGAAGTATTCCCTCTCAGTACAAGGCTTTAGCTAGCAAGGTTGTTTGAAGCAAACTCAAGTATAAACCGGTACAACAAAACTTACATAAGAACATATTGCAAGCATTATAAGACTCTACATTGTCTTCCTTGTTGTTCAAACACCTTAACCAGAAAATATCTAGACTCTAGAGAGACCAATCATGCAAAACCAAATTTTAACAAGCTCTATGTAGTTCTTCATTAATGGGTACAAAGTACATGATGCAAGAGCTTAAACATGATCTATATGAGCACAAAAATTGCCAAGTATCAAATTATTCAAGACATTATACCAATTACCACATGAAGCATTTTCTGTTTCCAACCATATAACAATGAACGAAGCAGTTTCAACCTTCGCCATGAACATTAAAAGTAAAGCTAAGAACATATGTGTTCATACGAAAAAGCGGAGCGTGTCTCTCTCCCACACAAGCATGAATTTATTCAGAGAATGAAAATAACAAAACGAAAATAAAAGCACACAAACGCTCCAAGTAAAGCACATAAGATGTGACGGAATAAAAATATAGTTTCACTAGAGGTGACCTGATAAGTTGTCGATGAAGAAGGGGATGCCTTGGGCATCCCCAAGCTTAGATGCTTGAGTATTCTTGAAATATGCAGGGATGAACCACGGGGGCATCCCCAATCTTAGACTTTTTACTCTTCTTGATCATATTGTATCATCCTCCTCTCTTGACCCTTGAAAACTTCCTCCACACCAAAATCAAAACAAACTCATTAGAGGGTTAGTGCATAATCAAACATTCACATATTCAGAGGTGACACAATCATTCTTAACACTTCTGGACATTGCACAAAGCTACTGAAAGTTAATGGAACAAAGAAATCCATCCAACACAGCAAAAGAGGCAATGCGAAATAAAAGGCAGAATCTGTCAGAACAGAACAGTCCGTAAAGACGAATTTTTTAGAGGCACTTAACTTGCTCAGATGAAAATGCTCAAATTGAATGAAAGTTGCGTACATATATGAGCATCACACACATAAATTGGAAGATTTTTCGGAGTTACCTACAGAGAATTCTACTCAAATTCGTGACAGTAAGAAATCTGTTTCTGCGCAGTAATCCAAATCTAGTATTAACCTTACTATCAAAGACTTTACTTGGCACAACAATGCAATAAAATAAAGATAAGGAGAGGTTTCTACAGTAGTAACAACTTCCAAGACACAACAAAACAGTAGCAAAATAAAAACATGGGTTATCTCCCAAGAAGTGCTTTCTTTATAGCCATTAAGATGGGCTCAGTAATTTTAATGATGCACTCGCAAGAAATAAGAGTTGAAACAAAGAGAGCATCGAAAAGCAAGTATGAAACAAATTTAAGCCTAACCCACTTCCTATGAAAAGGAATCTTGTAAATAAACAAGTCAATGAAGAACAGAGTGAATAGCATAGGAAGACAAAACAAGTGCAACTTCAAAAATTTCAGCATATAGAGAGGTGTTTTAGTAACATGAAAATTTCTACAACCATATTTTCCTCTCTCATAATAATTTCTAGTAGCATCATGAACAAACTCAACAATATAACTATCACATAAAGCATTCTTATCATGAGTCTCATGCATAAAATAATTACTGCTCCCAACATAAACATAATCATTCTTATTAATTGTAGTGGGAGCAAATTCAACAAAGTAGCTATCATTATTATTCTCATCACCATAATCATCATATATAGGAGGCATATTGTAATCATAATTAATTTTCTCCTCAATAGTAGGTGGACTGAAAATATCATAGTCATCATTGTAATCATCATATTTAGGAGGTAAAGTATCATCAAAGTAAATTTTCTCCTCCATGCTTGGGGGACTAAAAATATCATGCTCATCAAAACCAGCTTCCCCAAGCTTAAATTCTTCCATAGCATTATCAACAATGGTGTTCATACTAATGTTGCGGTCAGAAAACCACCGGCGAGCAGCGATGGGCAACACAGTAGAGCCGGGAACAACCTAGGGCTGCGGCTGGCCCTGGTCCCTCCGAGCGACGGCCCGCAAAGCTTCTGGTACGCACGCGCCGATGCTGGTGCAAGGGCGTGCCACCTGACCTATACCTGGTCAGGAAGGTGATGGATGATGCCTCGCTTAGTTTCCTGCATGGCATACACGTAAACATTAAATACGAGCCTCGATCGGCTCTCAGGGTGTCCTGTGAATCGGCTCAAAGAGCCGATCCACCCATGATCCGTACGAGGTGTACGAATATATGGTGGTCCTGCTTGATCGAAATAAAGCTAAAACGACCTACTACGATTTAGGGTTTTCACCGCATAATCAGAACATCCTACTCGTGATTGAGCCTGGCGGCCACGCACGGTGATCGTAAACCGACCCTAGACAAGGCCTAAAAACCAACACGAGGTTGATCCTCGGAACATCCTGTCTAGGGCTAGCAAACTACACCCTACGCGCCACTGGATCCTTCAACCCGTTTGTAAGGCCTAACTATGCAGATATTAAACTAATCCTTGTAGAACAAGGAGCAATCATAACGGATCGGATCTACTGAATAATGATCAAGCGGGGTGCCGCCCTTACACCTAAGATAGGCGTAAGGGCGGCTAGACGACTCAGGGTTGCACGGCGATAGCATATGATACGATGAACAATGCTAACCCTAACACGTCTAAGATAACTACGTTGCTCGCCATCAAAAAGGCTTCAGTACGAGCAACGCATGAACAACGAATAAACTTGTACTGCCTAGATCGCAAGATGCGATCTAGGCAGCATGATGCTTACCCGGAAGAAACCCTCGAGACAAGGGAGTTGGCGATGCGCCTAGATTGGTTTGTGGTGAACGTGATTGTTGTCTATTTCATAAACCCTAGATAGATATTTATAGTCCGTAGACTTTCTAACGTGGGAATAATCCCAACCGTGCACGAGTCAAACTCTAACTAACCGACACGTATCCTATCATATTTACAGATACAAAGGCAAACTAGCCCAAACTCGTTATTCAAGGCCGATTCACGTATATTCTTCGACGTATAATCTACAAGCCCATCTTGATCGCGGCCCACCTCTGATCTGGTCAAATTCTGGTGATAACACATGCCCTCCTGATTTTGGAAATGACAATTCCAAAATCATTCTGCTCTTCCTTCGTCGGGTCATGTCGTGGCAGAGCAGAACCATCGCAGTATCCTTCATCATGATGCCTTGCCTTCTCAACTTCTCCGCGTGACTTGGCAGTTTTTTCTTTGGGCACCACCTCCTCGGAAACTGCTGTGGCATTGAATCTCCACCATATCCCCTTTATTTAACCGCTCTGAACAGTTTACCACTTCATCATCCTATCCACATTAGCGCTCCAAAAAGCACTCCTCTGCCACCATGTCCACTTCCTCCTCTGCCTCGTCGGATCTTTCCAGCCGGTCTTCCCGCGAGCCGACACCGGAATGGGACTCGAAGAAGGCCCACGAGGCCCGCATCTGCCACGCCATAGAAGACGGGGCCGAGTCCAGCCACGACTTCTCTGTATGGTCTGAGGACGACCAGTCCTCGACCGACGGGGAAAGTGACCTCCGCTTCCTTGCTGACGGGGAAACGGAGGAGGAGAGCGATGACGATCGCTTCTCCTATGACGACTTCACCTCCTTCGAGGAGGAGGAGGAGGACGACGCCTCCTCCGATGAACCGCCGGCCAAGCGCTTCTGCCCCTGGCCGGGGAACCTTAGCGACTTCGACAGCGACGACGATGCTGACGAGGAGGACGAGGACGACGAGGGCCCTGCTGGCGGCCGCGGCAGCAGCGACGAGGAGCTCGCCGGCAGCAGCGCCGACGAGAGCTCCGACGATGAGGGCAGCGCCGGCCCGTAGAGTAGGGTCTACTAGTATAGGTCTAGTAGTAGTAGATTGGCCCATCAGGCCTTTCTTTTGTTCTTCCTCCCTCGAGCAATCGGCTCTTTCTTTGTAAGAAATCCCATTATCAATGAAGAAGTATTTCCCCACTAATTTTGCTTTCTCGTCAACTTTTCCGATTGTCGAACGAAGTCGCTGTACAGAGAGCCGATGGCAGGGCATCGGCTTGTACTAGTTGCCTATTCACACGGTCAAACAGGTCCAGCCCATGTCCAAACCATCTTCCAACCTTAACTGCTTAACTGAGCTTGTCCCTCTACAGTCGATGACAATGCATCGGTTCTTAGCAATCTATCCTTCAAGTCTTCACCTGATGACTTCGAGATCTGGTGGACAATGTGGAAGACCCTTGCCTTCAAGAGAGTCCTTAAATTCCTCCCACCAGGTCCAGTGATCCTCTTCTGTGTGAACTCCTATTTTTGAAGAAAGTTGCGACGAAGGACCAGCCGATGACACCCCAATCGGCTTCCAAAACAGAGCATCTACCAGGCCGACTGCCCCCCGAGCCTTAGTCAAGGCGAGAACAGCGGTGAGGATGCCCAGTTCAGTCGAAGGGCCTCCAACTCAGGAAATTCTGAGATAGTCACCACGCAGAGCTAGCCAAACTTGCCCCCATCGACTGCCTCTTCTTCTGTTGAAAGCCGATATTGTAGACGAAAACACCAACGGCTTATGAGCAAAAGACTACTTTGCATGCCGAAACGGACGCCTCTGACAGTACTGCTGAACTGGCGACCTTGCGCAAGGGGTTGGAAGTCCTCGAAGAGAAGGTTCGGGCACCAAGATCGGCTCATTGCCGCTGAGGAAGCTCTCATTGTTCACTCCCTCAAGGAAGCAGAAGGCCTTGAAGCTGAACTGAAGACCGACTTGGTCGAAATCCGTGTCTTGAACACGCAGCTGGTAAATCTTGTGTAATTTGTACTAGAGTCGATGGCTGTGCATCGACTTTGTTCCTTAGTTCTAAAGTCGATGTCCGTGCATCGGCTGTACATCAAGGTAAATTTTTTTTTTACTGGCCGATTTTCCATCGGCCCCCAATATTTCACTGCGCATGTATCACACATGTTCCTCTGATTAGGTGCCCCCGAGCCGAATCTGTCAGGTAACTGCAGATATCGGCTCTGTAGTTAGCCAAGGCACTGTATTTGAACGTCGGCTCTGTTAGGACTAATGTTTACTCTCATCAGCCGACGTAAAACCACTGCCCATTAGATCGACGTTGAACACAGGCAGAACGTATGTTGAGGATAATTTTGGCCGATTGCTGGAATCGGCCTCCACGTTGATTGAATCGCTCGATGAAGGTTCTGAAATGTTCCTCCATAGATCTTTGGGGCCGATCCCAAGGATCGGCCTCGCCACGTTTGTTCATAGGCTTGCTCTTGCTATACGGTCAGGCCGGTGGCTAAGACCAGCCTAACCCCGTCCTTCGTGACGTCGATGCGCTCGCAGTAGTCCAAATTGATGCCTGATAGTGGCTCTTGGCCTGCTGCCTCCCAAACGTTCATGTCAGCCGTTGAAATCTCGGCTGAGTCATCTGCATGGACGACCTCTACTTCATCTCCATCCCACTGTATTACGCATTGGTGCATCGTGGATGGAATGCAACAGTTGGCGTGGATCCAATCTCTTCCTAGCAGGACCGCATAGGTGCTCTTGCTATCGACAATGAAGAATGTCGTAGGGATGGTTTTCCTTCCTACGGTCAGATCCACGTTCAGAACACCTTGTGCGTCAGACGCTTGGCCGTTGAAATCGCTCAATGTCACGTTGGTCTTGATCAGATCCGAGCTAGAGCGTCCCAACCGACGTAGCATGGAGTATGGCATTATGTTGACTGCCGCTCCGGTGTCCACCAACATCTTGTTGACAGGCTGCCCATCGATATAACCTCGCAAGTATAGGGCCTTCAGATGTCTGTAGCTTCTTTCTCGTGGCTTCTCAAAGATAACCGGCCGTGGGCCGCAGTCAAGCTGTGCCACAGGTGCTTCGTCTAATCCTGGAGCACTAAACTCCGTCGGAAGGATGAACACCATGTTTGTGCCAGCCGATGTTTCATCATCGGCTTTCTTTTGTCTGGGGCGCCACTCTTTCTTTTGTGGCCGTCCTTCTTCGTCCAGGGTTCGCTGAATTTTAGCGGCCAGATCAGGCCGCGCCTTTCTCAACGTGTGCAGGTATAACCTTTCGGCTTCCTCCAGACCACGTAGTCGCTGAACCCTACGCTTTTGGGAACGGCTGAGTCCATCAGGGCACCACCTTGGCCGGTGGTACTTATCTTCTCCTTCGTCATCATCTTCCCATTCCTCGAGATCTTCTTCTCGAGAGGACTCAGCGTTCTTGTTCCGAGGCGGGAGAGGCCCTAGACGCTCGAACACGGACACGTTAGCTGCATCCTTCTTCTTCTGTCTACATTCTGGGCAGTTGCCGATTGTAGGCAATCGGCTCATTCCTGAATCCCAGCAGTGCCTGAAGAAGGGACAGTCCCAGTGCCTATCCACGTCGTCTTGCTCTCTCGCCTTTTCCTTGGCGTGGCACTCATATCTCTCCTCGTCGCGCTCCCGCCGACGATGTCTCCTGGCGTCCCTAGCCAGGCGATCCCTTTCATCATCATCGCTGTATCGTCGGCGTTGGTCATATTGACTCATGTATTTGTTGAGGAGGTGATCAGAGAGAGGTCGTTGGTATCGTATATTCTTCACTTCTCCCTCTGTGACGTAGCGCTTTGTAAGGGTATTTTACCCTTATCCATTATTTTGGTAACAATGACACCGTGCTAGAGTATTTGACCTAATATGTTTACAAGGATTATCTCCGGTATTAGGCAAAGAGGCATAAATGGTGTATCAAAGGAACAATAAGGCTAAAGGAGACCCCCCCATTTCAACACAATCGAAAAGGGGTCTACAGGAGAAATCCGGTTGGTCACCCGGTTGGACCGGGCCACAGACCGGATGGTCCGGCGCACGGTCCGGTCGACCGGTCGCCAACCGGGCGCCAACCGGGCTGCAAGGCGAAGCTGGATGAATCCGGTTTGCCGCCCGGTCAGCCGGGCCACAGACCGGCGAGTCCGGCGCACGGTCCGGTCGACCGGGCGCCAACCGGGTGCCAACCGGGCGCCAACCGGGCGGAGCCCCTGGATGAAGAAAACGTGGATCCGGCCCAGCATCCGGCCGCAACCGGCTGGTCCGGTCACTGGTCCGGTCGGACCGGAGCCCAGACCGGACGGTCCGGTCACTGGTCCGGTTGACCGGGTTTGACGAGAAGAAAGCTGAGGTGGCAAGTGACCAACGGCCATATTTCGAAGTACACTATAAATAGGCCTTCTCCTACCTCTGAATAGTTAGGCAACATACTATAAGCTGTTCTTGAGCTCTCTCTCTCTTACTCCATTGCTAGAAACACCAAAAGCCTCCGATCTCCCTCCTCCTCCACCCAAACTCAAATCCCTCCGGGGAATCACTAGAGGAGGACCCGATCTACTGTTCTACCAAGCCAAATCTCATTCCCCCTTGTATTCATCAAGAAGCTTGCTTCCTAGGGTTCCTTGGAAACCCTAGGTGGGCAAGAGGAGTCCGGAAGCATCCGGGCTGTGGATTTGCTCCGGGCAAAGATTGTGAAGGTTTGGAGGCTACCTCAAAGTCTACCACAAGTGAGTGAGCTATTCCTTCGTGGGATAGGCTCCGGAGAATAGGGTGAGCCTTCGTGGCGTGGGGAATCCTTCGTGGGACCTCCACCCCTCCAAACGTGACGTACCTTGTTGCAAAGCAAGGGAACACGGGAATACATCCTCGTCTCCGCGTGCTATCGGTTATCTCTAACCGAACTTCTTACTTGTGATTTAACTGCCTGAGAGAGCCTTCGTGCTCGAGTTAGTTGTATCCTCATATAGGTTGCTTCACCTAGGTTGCATTAGGCTCACCTTTATATTCCGCAAAGCCTAATATTGCAAAGAAAGAATTAAAATTTGTAGAAACCTATTCACCCCCCCTCTAGGTTTACCATCTCTATACTTTCAATTGGTATCAGAGCCTGGACTCTTATTAAGGGCTTCACCGCCTTAAGAGTGAGATGGAAAAACTATTCGAGGGTCTAGATGAAGACTCTAACCTTTCGGTTAAAGAGATGAAATCTAGATTCTTGGCATATGATGCCGAGAAGAAGAAAAAGGAGGATGAACTACAAAGCCAAATGGCGGAGATGACCGACATGCTTAAGAACTTGACTAGTGGGTCTCCTAGAGGGGCTTCGGCCTCTCTAGGGAGTTTCCGTGAAGTCAACTATGACTATCCCAAGAACACTTCACCCATGACTCATATAAACCATAGTGGGAACGTTCCCCATTTTGATGGAACTCACTTTCCTTTTTGGAAATCTTCTATGGAATCTCATATTCGCAGCTGCAGCGTGGAGTTGTGGGAGATCATTGTTCATGGATACCGGGAGCCACAAGATCCCATTCGGTTGACCTCCACCGAATTCTACAACCGTCAACTCAACGCCTCCGCCCGTGACAAGATTAGGAGTGGCATCAACCGCAAGCTTCTTGATCAAGTCAATGACATAGAGTCCGCTAAAGAGTTGTGGGATCGAATCGTAGTACTCCAAGAGGGAACCGATTTGATCCAATCCGCTCTTTATGAGACCGCGAAGCAAGAGGCTCATCAATTCATGATTCGAGATGGAGAGTCCATGGCCGATGCCTATGCACGGCTTGGCGCTCTTAGAGTAAGGGTCAAGGGACTTGGAGTTGAGAAGTACAACGATGGCTTCGAGATGAATGAAGCATTCATAAAGTCCAAGGTGATTGCTATGATTGCCGTCAAGCAAGAAGACACCAACCTTGCACTCAACTTGCAAATCATGACCAAGAGTGCCGATCTAAACTCCGATGATCTAGTCTCCTATGTGGCCGCCAATGAAAACATGGCCAAAGCGGGAAAAAGGCTTATGGCAATGAACCGTGTTGATGAAGCCTCACACAACCATGAAGCGTCACACAACCTTGCTCTTAAAGCTAGAGCGGACAATGGAAGAGAAGAAGACTATGAAATTGGAGAAGATGAAGAGATGACTTCAACTAGTGACATTGCTACCGACTTTGCCTTCTTTGCCAAGAAGTACAAGGCAAAGTTCCCAATGCTCCTTAATGACAAGAAGAAGAAGAGAACTTGCTACAATTGTGATGAAGATAGCCACTTTGCAAATGAGTGCCCTTATGAGAAAAGGGTAGACAAGCCAAAGTTCATCAAAGGGGTCAAGCCAAGATTGAAGCCAAACCCAATCAATGATCGATACAAGAAGAACAAAGGAAGAGCTTTTGTTGGGGCCGAGTACTTGTCCGATGAAGAAGAGGAAGATGAGGAGAAGGAGGCCGGAGTGGCCGGTTTGGCTTTCTCTAAGCCCGGGTCACTCTTCACATATGACTACTCCAAGGATTACCCCACGGAGAATGATGTGGGCTCGTCCTTCATGGCAAGGACAACTCAAGATGATGACTCCGATGACTCTCCCTCCTCTACAATCGTCGGCTCTTGTCTTATGGCAAGAGAAACCAAGGTAATGGAACCTCCACCTTCTCTATCTAGTGTTCTTGATGATGAAACTGAAAATCAAGAAGAGTTAATCATGCTTAAGGAGCTTTACAATGTTAGATGCACCCTTCGTGGTGAAGCTCTTGTCAAATTTGATTTCTTGATGGACTCTCTCAAAGAAAAGGATGAGTCCCTTGAGGAATTAGAATATCAATTGAATGAAAAAGAACGGAGATTCAATCTCCTAAGACAAGAGCTAAAAACCGAAAGGTGCATATCCCAAGGGCTTAAGCAACAAATTGAAACTTATGAACTTGATAAAGTCAAGGACCTAGAAACTATTGATAGGGCTCAATCTTTGGCCCAAGAGCTCAATGACTCAAAGAAGGAACTTGAAGTTGCTCATGCTTCTCTCACTAGGGATCTTGACCACCTTGAAAGAGCTAACAAGCTTGTTAAGGATGAGCTCAAGAAACTTGGAGAGAACTATGATCTTCTTCAAGAAACCTACAATAAGGCTCTTGGATCAATGAAGGATCCCATTGTTGTAGAAAAGCATGCTAGCTCCTCCACTTCCTTTACTAGTGAGCATGCTAAGCTTGTTGAAGAACATGTTCGTTTACAAGAGGAACTTTCTTTGCATGTTGAGACCAATACTTATCTTGAATCCTTGGTGACTAAATATGGTCTCAACTATCACCCTAATGAATCTTCTTGTGAGCAAGCATCTATTCTTGAAGAAAATGTTAGGTTAACAAAGGAACTTGCAAAGTTCACCACCGCCAAGAACAAGATGGGATTGGATGACCTCTTGAGTAAGCAAAGGTCAAACAATCAAAAGTTTGGACTTGGATATACTCCCAAGTCCAACAAGAAGAACAACTACAAGAAGGAGAAGCCCGCTCAAGATAAGAACAAGAAGGTTACTAATGATGGCAAAGCCTCAAAGGGCAAAGCCAATAGTGGTGACCGCACGGGGCCAAACAATCACTATGCTTTATTTGTTGATTATTATGGTGATGCTTATGCTAGCTATGTTGGTCCTCGTAATGGCTATGCCTATAGAGAGTACTCAATTTGGGTACCAAAAGATATTGTTGCCATTGCAAAGGAACCCATTAATCGATGGGTTCCTAAATCCTCTACTTGATTTTGTAGGGGTATTCCTCCGGTGGTCCAAAATGGGTGTTTGATAGTGGATGCACCAATCATATGACCGGAGGAAGAGGTGTGCTTGACCAATTCATTGAAGATATCAACAAGAAGTCAAGCATTACCTTTGGTGATAACTCAAAGGGAAAGGTACTTGGGTATGGCAAGGTAGCAATCTCTAAGGACTTGTGCCTTGAGACGGTTATGCTTGTTGAATCCCTTGGCTACAACTTACTTTCTATATATCATCTTACCGATGCCGGTTACAATTCATATTTTACTAAATATTGTGTGAAAGTCTTTAGGAGTGACAATCTCAAATTGGTCCTCGTTGGATATGTGGAGAACAACCTTTATGTGGTTGACCTCTCGAAAGAGAGCTCCTCTCCCTCCACATGTCTAATGGCGGCCAAGCATGACGAAGGATGGTTGTGGCATCGCCGCCTTGGTCATGTTAATATGAGAAATCTTAAACAACTCCTAAAGGGTGAGCACATTGTGGGACTAACCGGCATTTCTTTTGAGAAAGATCGTGTTTGCAGTGCATGTGTAGCCGGAAAGCAACTCAAGAAGAAACATCCTATCAAGAGTATCGTCACCACATCTAGGCCTTTGGAGCTCCTTCATTTGGATCTCTTTGGGCCATCACATTATGATACTCTTGGTGGGAGCAAGTATGGACTTGTCATTGTTGATGATTACTCAAGATACTCTTGGGTATTTCTCCTTAAGTCTAAGGACGAGACTCATAGAGAGTTCATCACCTTCGCCAAGAAAGCTCAACGTACATATGAGTCCGAGATCAAGGCGATTAGGACCGACAATGGCACCGAGTTCAAGAACTACACCATGCAAGAGTTTGTTGATGATGAGGGCATCAAGCATGAGTTTTCGGCGCCATACACCCCTCAACAAAATGGAGTTGTTGAAAGGAAGAACCGGACTATCATTGAGATGGCAAGAACCATGTTGAGTGAATTCAACTCACCCCACAACTTTTGGGGAGAAGCCATCTCTACGGCCGTCCACTACTCCAACCGGCTCTTTCTTCGTCCCCTCCACAACAAAACTCCATACGAGCTTCTTACCGGTAACAAGCCTAATGTCATGTACATTCGTGTCTTTGGATGCAAATGCCTTGTTAAGAACAACAAAGGAAAGCTCGGTAAATTTGAAACTAGAACCATAGAGGGTATATTTGTTGGATATGCGGAGAACTCTCACGCCTATAGATACTACAACCGGTCCACGGGGACTATTGAAGTATCTTGTGACGTGGTGTTCTTGGAGGATAATGGCTCCCAAGTGGAGCAAGTTGTTCCATGTGTTGCAGGTAATAATGATGATCCATCTAGTGCCATCAAGCATATGGGCATTGGACACATCCGGCCCATGGAAGTTTATAATGATGATCAAGATGATGGAGTAGAAGTATCAAGCTCGGCTCAAGTGGAGCCTAGCTCAACTCAAGCCGAACCATCAAGTGCAACTCAAGAACCATCCTCCACTCAAGATGAGTCACATTCCGAAGAACAAGAAGAAAACCCTCATACCACGGAGCAAGACCATGATGATGATCAAGAAACATCCTCAACTCATGATCAAGCTCAAGTGGTCCCTCATGATCGAGTACTAGCAAGAGATGAATTCATTGATCACGAAGGAACCATTCGGAAGATCAAGGCCGCTACAAGGGCAAGCGACATGAAAGTAGATCAAGTCCTTGGTAGCATCTCAAGAGGAGTGGTAACTCGTAGACACCATGCATTACTTATCACTTATTGTCAACATCATGCTTTTGTGTCTAGTTTTGAACCACTCAAGGTACATGAAGCCTTGGTTGATCCGGATTGGGTAATTGCCATGCAAGAAGAATTGGAGTGTTTCACTCGTAATGAAGTGTGGTCTCTAGTTGAGAGACCCAAGGATCATCGCATCAATGTTATTGGGACCAAATGGGTATTCAAGAACAAGCAAGATGAGAATGGCATTGTCATCGAAACAAAGCAAGGTTAGTGGCGCAAGGGTTTGCCCAAATAGAAGGTATGGATTTTGAGGATACCTTTGCGCCGGTAGCCCGTCTTGAAGCTATTCGTCTTTTGCTTGCATTTGCATCTTTCCACAATTTCAAACTATATCAAATGGATGTGAAAAGTGCATTTTTGAATGATCCCCTAAAAGAAACCGCATACGTGGCTCAACCCCCGGGTTTCGAAGACCCATGCCGACCCAACCACGTGTATTTACTCCATAAGGCACTCTACGGTCTCAAGCAAGCTCCACGTGCTTGGTATGAGTTCCTTAGGGATTTCTTACTACATGATGGGTTTTGCATGGGTACGGTCGATTCCACCCTTTTCACCAAGCGGGTTAAAGGGGGTGGCCTATTTATATGTCAAATATATGTTGATGATATTATCTTTGGTGGAACTAACCCCAATCATAACAAAGCTTTTGAGCTATTGATGACTAGGAAATTTGAGATGTCCATGATGGGAGAGTTGAAGTTCTTCCTAGGCTTCCAAGTGAGGCAACTTGCAAAAGGCACCTTCATCTCTCAAGAAAAGTATGTGAAGGACATGCTCAAGAAATTCAACATGACCAATGCAAGCCCAATGAAGACACCCATGCCCGTGAAGGGGCAACTTGGCTCATGTGACGGTGAGAAGGATGTAGACATAAAGGTATACCGCTCCATGATAGGATCCTTGCTCTACCTTTGTGCCTCTAGGCCGGATATCATGCTAAGTGTAGGGATGTGTGCTCGTTTTCAATCCGCTCCCAAGGAGAGCCATTTAATGGCGGTCAAACGGATTCTAAGATACCTTGTTCTCACTCCTACTCTCGGGCTATGGTATCCAAAGGGGTCAACCTTTGAACTCATTGGCTATTCGGATTCCGATTGGGCCGGTGATAAGGTTGACCAGAAGTCTACCTCCGGGGCTTGCCAATTTCTTGGCCGGTCATTGGTGAGTTGGTCATCCAAGAAACAAAACTCCACCGCTTTATCCACCGCCGAAGCCGAATACATATCCGCGGCATCTTGTTGCACTCAATTGTTATGGATGAAGCAAACCTTGAAAGACTATGGTGTGTCTCTTGGTACGGTGCCTCTTCTTTGTGACAATGAAAGTGCAATTAAGATCGCCAATAACCCGGTTCAACATTGTCGCACCAAACATATTGACATTCGCCATCACTTCCTACGTGATCATGTTGCCAATAAGGATATTGATCTCACTCATGTGGGAACAACCTACCAATTGGCGGATATTTTCACTAAGCCTTTGGATGAAGCCCGGTTTGTTAACTTGAGAAGAGAACTTGGTATTCTTGATCCTAAAAACTTGGATTGATCAACTTCTTGCACTATATTCTTGCATTTATCTTGCTATCTAGCTTAGAGGCATAGCACATATGGGGATAGTCATCCTACCATGTCTTGGTATGATGCATACCTATGTGTGCAACATAAATAGACCCAATGTCATTATATGGACCCAAGCATGTCTCTTCGAGGTCTCATGACATTTGCGCTTTCACATAGGGGGAGTAATCCCCCGCCCCTCATTGCGCCTTCATTACAACTTGATTTGAATATATAAGGGCAAATGATCTTATTGCAAACATCATTTCCAAATGACTTATGATTCTTGATATATACTTCGAATCATGCCCATTGTTGCTATTCTCAACTTGTTTGGATTTTCTTTCCAATGGGTATGCCTAGAGAACTTTGTGTTTCCAACCCCATGTCCATGCTCTTCTCATCATCATCTATCTATCTATATATGTACATGTCATCATTTGAGCACTCACACACATTTACACAAAGCATAGGGGCAAAACGAGGCAAAACTAGACAAATCTGGGTTGGCCGGTCGCTGGCCCGGTTGGACCGGATCCCTGACCGGATTTTCCGGTTGACTGGGCGCAAACCGGACGCTGGGCCGGATGGGCCGGCTCCAGGTCCGGTCGACCGGGCGCCCGACCGGCCGCGCAGCCTACTATAAATTGGGGAAGGGATACCCCTTGGGGTCATCTTCCCCATTATTCCCAAACCTCCACACCTCCATGGCCGGCGCCCTGCTCACCTCCACCAAGATCTAGCCCGTTCCCACCACAAGAACCTCCCCAAACTCCACCAAATCATAGATCGGGCTCTTTGGGACATCTCCACCGAAGGATTTGAGCCCTCTCAAGCTAGTTTGGGAATCCTTGGTGTTCTTGGTTTTCAAGCTTTACCTTGTGTTCTTCTTGTTCTCTTGATCAAGGAGAACAATGTCTTCAGGTAATGTACTCTCCCTTCCTCCCTAATTTCTAAGCCTCTTCACACATTGCTCGTTCTTGACAAGATTTGAGGTGATTTTAGGGTTAGGGTTAGGGTTTGCACGTCCTCATGCCTTTAGTGTGTCTCACAACACCAAGCACATACTCCACTCTATTGCTATAGTCTATGTTCAAGTTCTTTGAGTTTTTGCATGAATTTGTGGTAGAAAATCTGGGCAAAACTTCACACCTCGACAGATCCGGTCATCCGCTCGGCCGATCGGCCGCTCAACCGGCCGGCTTCACAGACGGCCCCGTCAACCGGCGCCAACCGGCTGTCTCGGCTCGCTGTCCGGTTGGACCGGATCGTGCGCTGGATTGCCTTTTTCGCACAATCTCATCAATACACTTGGATATATGCTATGCTTTTTGGTTTCTCTCTTATTGATGACATGTACACTTACCCCACTGCTATCCTTGCTCTATTCTCTCATTCACAGGAAGTTGGAGTGGTGAACCACGGGGCAATGTTGCCAAGAGAGGACGGGCTGCTGAGAATCCACCCCGCCGGTCTAGTAGTCGTGTTCCTCCTGCAGCTCATCAGACTCATCGACACCGGCAGCTCGGAGCGGAGAAGATCCAAGTCAGTGGCCGGCAAGAGGAAGGACAAGCAAGCTGTCCAAGAGGATGATGAAGTAGTGCCATCTTTCAATCTTGGAATTGCTCACCGTTATCAGTGGCGGGAAATAAGGATGGAGAATCCATACCGCTATGAGCAACGGACTTACCCGGGTGGGGACAAGTTCTTCTGGACAAAGACACAAGCAACCCTATGGCATGGTTTCTATGATACTCAAGAATGTATGAAGAATGGGGCTGTTGTGATGCCCAAGGCCATCAATCCTCAAGAGCTTGCCTTACATGAAGCCACAAAGTACCGCTTTGTGGTTGACACCTTGAAGGGTATGGGACTATATGAACTTGTGTGCCTCAAGCCCGATGATGCACAAGAGTTTCCCACCTATTGTCCTCTCCTTGTCCGTCAGTTTCACTGCACTGTCTACTTCCATGAGGATGAGGACCACACCATGACTTGGATGACTGGCAAGGAGAAGTACTCCTGCACCTACTCACAGTTCTGTGCGGCCTTGGGTTGTGGTGATGACCGTTCTCCCAAGTACAGAATCCACTCTCGGTCTAAGATGACTAGGGGTGACATCAGCTTTTGCTACCCCTCTAACCCCACACCGGGGCCACCCTCTATCTCCGGGATGTACTACTCATACCTTGTCCCTGCCAAGCTATTCCGTGAGAGCCTCATCAGCAAGTCTGGAGATTCTAGTGAAGTCAGAAACTATCATCTCAATCTGATGTACTATTGCAACCCTGACAAGATAAGGAAGATTGATGGGTGTGATCTTATCTACTGTGAGCTGAAGCGTGCAGTTATGGACCGCATGACTCCAAACTATACTCAGTATGTTCAGCGGCTCATCAACTACATTGTCCCTGCTCCTCTCAACGTCCTTGATGAAAAGGTCATCATGGAACCATTTCGGTTCCCCACTCCGGATGGACGTGCGGAACTCCCTTCCATGATGCCTTCTGAGCGCCTGTTATCACCAGAATTTGACCGAATCAGAGGTGGGCCGCGATCAAGATGGACTTGAAGAATATACATGGGAGAAATACGCGAATCGGCCCGTTATGCAAAGTTTGGGCAAGTTTGCCCTTGTATCTGTAACATAGTAGATCGCATCTTAGATTAAAAGATAGAGTTTGGCCCGTGCACGGTTAGGTGCACGCCTAAATTAGAAAGTCCCCTGGACTATAAATATGTATCTAGGGTTTATGGAATAAACAACAACCAACGTTCAACCAACACAAATCAATCTCGGCGCATCGCCAACTCCTTCGTCTCGAGGGTTTCTACCGGTAAGCGACATGCTGCCTAGATCGCATCTTGCGATCTAGGCAGCACAAGCTCCACGTTGTTCATGCGTTGCTCGTACTGAAGCCTTGTTGATGGCGAGCAACGTAGTTATCATAGATGTGTTAGGGTTAGCATAGTTCTTCGTATCGTATGCTTGCGTAGTGAAACCCCAGCATATCTAGCCGCCCTTACACCTATCTTAGGTGTAGGGGCGGCACCCCGCTTGATCATAATTTAGTAGATCTGATCTGTTACGGTTGCTCCTTGTTCATCAAGGATTAGTTTAATATCTGCAATAGTTAGGCCTTACAAAGGGTTGGAGGATCCAGCGGCACGTAGGGTGTCGTTCGCAAGTCCTAGACAGGATGTTCCGGGGATCAACCTCGTGTTGGTTTTTAGGCCTTGTCTAGGATCGGCTTACGATCACCGTGCGTGGCCGCGGGGCCCAATCGTGAGTAGGATGTTCCGATTATGCGGTGAAAACCCCAAATCGTCGTAGATCTCATTAGCTTTATCTTGATCAAGCAGGACCACCATATATTCGTGCACCTCGTACGAATCATGGGTGGATCGGCTCCCATGAGCCGATTCACAGGATAACCTGAGAGCCGATCGAGGCTCGTATTTAATGTTTACGTGTATGCCCTGCAGGAAACTAAGCGAGGCATCTCCATCACCTTCCTGACCAGGTATAGGTCAGGTGGCACGCCCTAGCATCAGCATCGGACGTGTGACCAGAAAGCTTTGCGGGCCGTCGCTCGGAGGGACCAGGGCCAGCCGAAGCCCTAAGTTGTTCCCGGCTCTACTGTGTTGCCTGTCGCTGCCCGTCGGTGGGTTTCTGACGACAACACATTCTGGCACGCCCGGTGGGACCACCGTCGGCCTGGCTAAGTTGGCCACCCTCTCAGCTACGCTCGTAGGAATGGCTAGGACCTCTGCATGGTGGCTGTCTCAATTGCCTGAGTTCAAGGCCCTTGGACTGAACTGTGTGTCCTCGCCACTGTTCTCACCTTAACTGAGACTCGGGGGCAGCTGATTTGGTAGACACTCTGTTTTTGGAAGCTGATTGGAGTGTCATCGGCTGACCCTGCATCATAACCTTCTTCGAAAGCGGCGAGTTGTTACAGAAGAAGACTACTAGAGCTGCGGAAAGGAGCCTGAAAGGGAAGCCGTCGTCATCTATAGGGTCTGGACCGTCCTGTTGCTGCAAGAAGATGAAGGAGACTGGATTCTCAAAACAGCCGATGAACAGCCATCGGCTATAGATTGCAAAGTATTATGGTCAGATGTCAACATGGCAGGGTCTGTTTACCGCTATGGCAAAGACAAAGAAGAGAGCAGTCACTCTGGTGGCAAGGACAAAGAGGAGGCCGGTTCAAGCGATCGGTTTCAATATAATGATAAAAGGTACAACAATGAAGACGGTATAGAGTCTTATAATGCTTTCAATATGTCTTTTATGTGAGTTTTACTGTACCGGTTCGTACTTGTGTTTGCTTTAAACAACCTTGCTAGCCTAAACCTTGTATCGAGAGGGAATACTTCTCATGCATCCAAAATCCTTGAGCCAAACACTATGCCACTTGTGTCCACCATACCTACCTACTACATAGTATTTCTCCGCCATTCCAAAGTAAATTGCTTGAGTGCTACCTTTAAAATTTCTATTCTTTATCTTTGCAATATATAGCTCATGGGACAAATAGCTTAAAACCTATTGTGGTATTGAATATGTACTTATGCATCTTATTTCTTATTAAGTTGCTTGTTGGGCGATAACCATGGTCCTGGGGACGCCATCAACTATTTCTTTGTTGAATATCATGTGAGTTGCTATGCATGTTCGTCTTGTCTGAAGTAAGGGTGATTTATCATGATCAAATGGTTTGAGTATGCATATTGTTAGAGAAGAACATTGGGCCGCTAACTAAAACCATGATCCATGGTGGAAGTTTCAGTTTAGACAACAAACCTCAATCTCTTATGAGAATTTTATTTGTTGTTGAATGCTTATGCATTAAAGAGGAGTCCGCTATCTGTTGTCTATGTTGTCCCGGTATGGATGTCTAAGTTGAGAATAATCAAAAGCGAGAAATCCAATGCGAGCTTTCTCCTTAGACCTTTGTACAGGCGGCATAGAGGTACCCCTTTGTGACACTTGGTTAAAACGTATGCTATGCTATGATAATCCATGTAAATCCAAGCTAATTAGGACAAGGTGCGGGCACTATTGGTATACTATGCATGAGACCTGCAACTTGTAGGATATAATTTACATAACTCATATGCTTTATTACTACCGTTGACAAAATTGTTTCTTATTTTCAAAATAAAAGCTCTAGCACAAATATAGCAATCCATGCTTCCCTCTGCGAAGGGCCTTTCTTCTACTTTTATTGTTGAGTCAGTTTACCCATTTCCTTCTATCTAAAAAAGCAAACACTTGTGTTAACTGTGCATTGATTCCTACATACTTGCATATTGCACTTGTTATATTACTTTATGTTGACAATATCCAGAAGATATACACAAGACTGCATTCAGAGTACCAGGTTCAGTGGGCTTGTTTGAATATGTAGTCATGACATTTGGACTGAAGAACGCCGGTGCAACGTACCAAAGAGCCATGAACTACATATTTCATGATCTGATCGGTAAACTGGTTGAGATCTACATTGACGACGTGGTGGTCAAGTCTGTCTCCGTAGAGGGACACTTGGAGGATTTACGACGCATCCTGGACCGAACTAGGAAATTCGGACTAAGGATGAATCCAAAGAAGTGTGCATTTGGAGTGACGGCCGGTCAATTCTTGGGCTTCTTGGTTCATGAACGCGGAATTGAGATCGGCCTAAAAAGTCAGGAGGCAGTGCGCACAATGAAGCTGCCTACCGCGAAAAAGGAACTACAGTGTCAAATCTTGCAGAGAAGTTGAGAAGGCAGGGCATCATGATGAAGAATACTGCGACGGTTTTGCTCTGCCACGACATGACCCGATGAAGAAAAGCAGGGTGATTTTGGAATTATCTATTCCAAAACCAGGGGGGCATGTGTTATCACCAGAATTTGACCGAATCAGAGGTGGGCCGCGATCAAGATGGACTTGAAGAATATACATGGGAGAAATACGCGAATCGGCCCGTTATGCAAAGTTTGGGCAAGTTTGCCCTTGTATCTGTAACATAGTAGATCGCATCTTAGATTAAAAGATAGAGTTTGGCCCGTGCACGGTTAGGTGCACGCCTAAATTAGAAAGTCCCCTGGACTATAAATATGTATCTAGGGTTTATGGAATAAACAACAACCAACGTTCAACCAACACAAATCAATCTCGGCGCATCGCCAACTCCTTCGTCTCGAGGGTTTCTACCGGTAAGCGACATGCTGCCTAGATCGCATCTTGCGATCTAGGCAGCACAAGCTCCACGTTGTTCATGCGTTGCTCGTACTGAAGCCTTGTTGATGGCGAGCAACGTAGTTATCATAGATGTGTTAGGGTTAGCATAGTTCTTCGTATCGTATGCTTGCGTAGTGCAACCCCAGCATATCTAGCCGCCCTTACACCTATCTTAGGTGTAGGGGCGGCACCCCGCTTGATCATAATTTAGTAGATCTGATCTGTTACGGTTGCTCCTTGTTCATCAAGGATTAGTTTAATATCTGCAATAGTTAGGCCTTACAAAGGGTTGGAGGATCCAGCGGCACGTAGGGTGTCGTTCGCAAGTCCTAGACAGGATGTTCCGGGGATCAACCTCGTGTTGGTTTTTAGGCCTTGTCTAGGATCGGCTTACGATCACCGTGCGTGGCCGCGAGGCCCAATCGTGAGTAGGATGTTCCGATTATGCGGTGAAAACCCCAAATCGTCGTAGATCTCATTAGCTTTATCTTGATCAAGCAGGACCACCATATATTCGTGCACCTCGTACGAATCATGGGTGGATCGGCTCCCATGAGCCGATTCACAGGATAACCTGAGAGCCGATCGAGGCTCGTATTTAATGTTTACGTGTATGCCCTGCAGGAAACTAAGCGAGGCATCTCCATCACCTTCCTGACCAGGTATAGGTCAGGTGGCACGCCCTAGCATCAGCATCGGACGTGTGACCAGAAAGCTTTGCGGGCCGTCGCTCGGAGGGACCAGGGCTAGCCGAAGCCCTAAGTTGTTCCCGGCTCTACTGTGTTGCCTGTCGCTGCCCGCCGGTGGGTTTCTGACGACAACAGCGCCGTTCCAAGGAACGCCATGACCATGCAGCTAGCTCCAGCTATTCTCGGCGCCCCAAGCGTGGTGCTGCTCGTTTCTTCTCAAACCTATGGAAAATGTGCAAGCGTACAAGTGATGTTGCACATCAGAGTCTAGCCTTGAACCAAGAGACAAGGAGGCGACAGAATGAGTTCATGGCTACACGGAATATTTCTCTTCCTCCTGTTGGTCCTGAGATGGAACCTGTGATTGCACCTGATTGGGAGATGCCTCCCATTGATGATGAGATGTTCCAGAACTTTGACTTCTCCATGTACGCTCATGGTGGTCTTCCTTCCAGGGCTGCTCGCGCTCCTCCTGCTGATGATATTGAAGAGGATGACCGTGATGAGGATGATGACGAGGATGATGATGATGATGGTGGCGACGGCTCCTATTCCTCTGGGCATGAGTTCTACTGATGGGGGCGGTAGCACCTCTCCTCTTTTCTTCGCCTTTTTGGTGTTCCGATGCCAAAGGGGGAGAAGAGAGTAGAGTCTAGGACCACGGGGTTTCTTGATTGTCACAAGCCATGGGAGTTGCTTTATTTGGATCTTATATGGCTTGTGCTTATTTGTTTTGATTTCTCAAGAATCATTTGCTACTTTGAACAATTTGCGTATGGACGTGTATGGACGACTATGTTTATGCTTATTCACTCTATTAGGATAATCATGCTTTATGCTTATATATGTTGATATACTTGTCCATACCATGCTTGTTTCCTAAAGATATTGGGGGAGCTTCTCATATTACACAAATGGTGCACTTTGCATTCAAACGCAAATTCTCCAAGTGCACACATTATGGGGGAGCTGTCATAATATCTTATATGGAATCAAGGTTTAGAGCTTATCATAATATCTATATGTGACTCTAGCTCGGTTTGTCATCGTATACCAAAAAGGGGGAGATTGTAAGGGTATTTTACCCTTATCCATTATTTTGGTAACAATGACACCGTGCTAGAGTATTTGACCTAATATGTTTACAAGGATTATCTCAGGTATTAGGCAAAGAGGCATAAATGGTGTATCAGAGGAATAATAAGGCTAAAGGAGACCCCCCCATTTCAACACAATCGAAAAGGGGTCTACAGGAGAAATCCGGTTGGTCACCCGGTTGGACCGGGCCACAGACCGGATGGTCCGGCGCACGGTCCGGTCGACCGGTCGCCAACCGGGCGCCAACCGGGCTGCAAGGCGAAGCTGGATGAATCCGGTTTGCCGCCCGGTCAGCCGGGCCACAGACCGGCGAGTCCGGCGCACGGTCCGGTCGACCGGGCGCCAACCGGGCGCCAACCGGGCGCCAACCGGGCGGAGCCCCTGGATGAAGAAAACGTGGATCCGGCCCAGCATCCGGCCGCAACCGGCTGGTCCGGTCACTGGTCCGGTCGGACCGGAGCCCAGACCGGACGGTCCGGTCACTGGTCCGGTTGACCGGGTTTGACGAGAAGAAAGCTGAGGTGGCAAGTGACCAACGGCCATATTTCGAAGTACACTATAAATAGGCTTTCTCCTACCTCTGAATAGTTAGGCAACATACTATAAGCTGTTCTTGAGCTCTCTCTCTCTTACTCCATTGCTAGAAACACCAAAAGCCTCCGATCTCCCTCCTCCTCCACCCAAACTCAAATCCCTCCGGGGAATCACTAGAGGAGGACCCGATCTACTGTTCTACCAAGCCAAATCTCATTCCCCCTTGTATTCATCAAGAAGCTTGCTTCCTAGGGTTCCTTGGAAACCCTAGGTGGGCAAGAGGAGTCCGGAAGCATCCGGGCTGTGGATTTGCTCCGGGCAAAGATTGTGAAGGTTTGGAGGCTACCTCAAAGTCTACCACAAGTGAGTGAGCTATTCCTTCGTGGGATAGGCTCCGGAGAATAGGGTGAGCCTTCGTGGCGTGGGGAATCCTTCGTGGGACCTCCACCCCTCCAAACGTGACGTACCTTGTTGCAAAGCAAGGGAACACGGGAATACATCCTCGTCTCCGCGTGCTATCGGTTATCTTTAACCGAACTTCTTACTTGTGATTTAACTGCCTGAGAGAGCCTTCGTGCTCGAGTTAGTTGTATCCTCATATAGGTTGCTTCACCTAGGTTGCATTAGGCTCACCTTTATATTCCGCAAAGCCTAATATCGCAAAGAAAGAATTAAAATTTGTAGAAACCTATTCACCCCCCTCTAGGTTTACCATCTCTATACTTTCACGCTTGCCATCGTGCCGGAGCCGATCGCGTGGAGCGGCTTCCTCTGTGTCCTTGCTACGAGAGCAGCTTCCCTCGTCTCCGTCCTTACCAGAGTGGTGTCCAGGTCCTACCATGTTGATATTGAACGAGAAACCTGGCTGGCACTCTCCTGGGTAAGTACACTCCACCATGTTAACAGCGGGGAAGGGATGTGTGTCGACTTTCATGGCGTACTGGCTGAAAATTAGACGCCCTTGTTCTATCGCCATTTGGATCTGCTGACGCCACACCCTGCAGTCGTTGGTGGGATGGGTGAACGTGTTATGCCATTTGCAGTATGGCTTCCCGTTCAGCTCCTGTGCCGTGGGGATCTTGTGGCCTAACCCACTTGCAGGACACGGGGCTTGCCCCCCGAGTCCATTCAGCCACTGCTACCTCCTGATCTCCCGCAGAGCCTTCGTCTTCATCTGCCTCAACCAGGACCACCGCGCGCTTGAATATATCCTGGTAGACATCTGGATGGCGCTGTTCATATACTGACAGCTCCTGCACCATGTGCGCCAGTGAAGGGTAGTCTGCTTGGGAGGCCACGTCCTTGATCGGTGATGCGAGACCCACCACCGCCAATTCGACTGCTTCTTTTTCAGTCACACGAGCCGAATAGCATCGGTTCCTAACGGTCTTGAAGCGCTGGATGTATTCTGAAACTGTTTCTCCGCGCTTCTGACGTACTTGCGCTAAATCGGCTATGCCGGCCTCGGAAGCCTCTGAGTGATATTACATGTGGAACTGCTCTTCCAACTGCTTCCAAGTCCGGATTGAGTCTGGTGGCAGCGATGTGTACCACCCGAAAGCCGATCCTGTGAGGGACTGTGCGAAGAACCTCACACGCAGCTCATCTCATGCTGAGATCGTGCCCAGCTGTGCCAAATATCGGCTCACATGTTCGATGGAGCTGGCACCATCTGATCCATTAAACTTGGAGAAATCAGGGAGCCGATATTTGGGTGGTAGCGGGATCAACTCGTACGCGTTGGGGTACGGCTTGGAATAGCCGATTGTCCTCCTTTTCGGCACCATGCCGAACTGGTCTCTCAAGATGGTACTGATCTGATCCGCGGTGCTGGCTGCCGGAGTCGAACTCTGACGATTCGCTGGAGTGGCATACTTAGCCAGCCAGGCTTGCTTTTCCAGCTCTGAGCCAACTGCAGGAGTTGCGCTCTGGAGGTTTGTCGGAGTGGCATACTTAGCTAGCCACGTCTGCTTCTCAAGATCTGTTCCCGAAGCTCCTCCCGTTGTTTCAGAAGTCCCTGCTGTTGCAGTCTGGTTTGCTAGTGCCCAGTTACTGCAGTCTGGCACGTATGTGCACATGTATCCGTGAGGGATCTCCTTAGGCGCCTCATGCTAGAACTGGTAGTCACTAGGGTCACCACCGATCTTGTAGACGACGTATGCTGGTGAATTCGGCACTTCTGGCGCTGCCAGCGCAAATGGCAGCGGTGGACGGGACTGGAGTGGCATCTCTCCTTGGTAAGTCCCGAGAGCTGGTCCTGACGGAGAGTACTGATGCCTCATGATCTCCTGGATCACCCGAAGAGCGACACGCTCCAAAGTGTTCACCATGCTCTCAGAATGGCGGTGCAGCGAGTGAGCTACCAGGAAGTTAATCTCCTGACGCAGGGACCTGGTGCGTTCTTCTGACGGGGCGGACAGGTCCACTCCATCGAGTGCGCCTTTAGGCGCGAACCCCTTCCACCTGATGCCATGTGAGCGGGTTCTGTGAAAAGAGCCGATGAGGTCGGCTTCGAGGAGTGCTTTGACCTCGTCGTATTCCTTCTTGAGCTCCTCGGTCAAATCCTCGTAGGTGACTGGCGTGCCTTCCGCCATCTCAGATGTAGATGGCGATGGGGTTGATGTCGAAGATGGTCCCACCGGGCGTGCCAGAATGTGTTGCGGTCAGAAACCCACCGGCGAGCAGCGACGGGCAACACAGTAGAGCCGGGAACAACCTAGGGCTGCGGCTGGCCCTGGTCCCTCCGAGCGACGGCCCGCAAAGCTTCTGGTACGCACGCGCCGATGCTGGTGCAAGGGCGTGCCACCTGACCTATACCTGGTCAGGAAGGTGATGGATGATGCATCGCTTAGTTTCCTGCATGGCATACACGTAAACATTAAATACGAGCCTCGATCGGCTCTCAGGTTGTCCTGTGAATCGGCTTAAAGAGCCGATCCACCCATGATCCGTACGAGGTGTACGAATATATGGTGGTCCTGCTTGATCGAAATAAAGCTAAAACGACCTACTACGATTTAGGGTTTTCACCGCATAATCGGAACATCCTACTCGTGATTGAGCCTGGCGGCCACGCACGGTGATCGTAAACCGACCCTAGACAAGGCCTAAAAACCAACACGAGGTTGATCCTCGGAACATCCTGTCTAGGGCTAGCAAACTACACCCTACGCGCCACTGGATCCTTCAACCCGTTTGTAAGGCCTAACTATGCAGATATTAAACTAATCCTTGTAGAGCAAGGAGCAATCATAACGGATCGGATCTACTGAATAATGATCAAGCGGGGTGCCGCCCTTACACCTAAGATAGGCGTAAGGGCGGCTAGACGACTCAGGGTTGCACGACGATAGCATATGATACGATGAACAATGCTAACCCTAACACGTCTAAGATAACTACGTTGCTCGCCATCAAAAAGGCTTCAGTACGAGCAACGCATGAACAGCGAATAAACTTGTACTGCCTAGATCGCAAGATGCGATCTAGGCAGCATGATGCTTACCCGGAAGAAACCCTCGAGACAAGGGAGTTGGCGATGCGCCTAGATTGGTTTGTGGTGAACGTGATTGTTGTCTATTTCATAAACCCTAGATACATATTTATAGTCCGTAGACTTTCTAACGTGGGAATAATCCCAACCGTGCACGAGTCAAACTCTAACTAACCGACACGTATCCTATCATATTTACAGATACAAAGGCAAACTAGCCCAAACTCGTTATTCAAGGCCGATTCACGTATATTCTTCAACGTATAATCTTCAAGCCCATCTTGATCGCGGCCCACCTCTGATCTGGTCAAATTCTGGTGATAACAACTAATAACATTGCTACTAGCATGCAAATAAGGTTCCATAGGTTTTTTAATTTTCGCATCACACAATTTATGTCTTAACTCAGGAAATAGAATAAAAAACTCACTGTTATTTTCCATTATGCCTAACTAGTGAACAAGAAACAAAAGATACAATTGCAGTATCTGAAGGAAATAGCTTCGAGCACTCACACACCAGCAACAATGCTAGAAAATAGCTTAGTAGTCGGAGGATGTGAATACCTTTTACCTTACCTCCCCGGCAACGGCGCCAGAAAATAGCTTGATGTCTACGCACGCTTCTATTCCTGTAGACAGTGTTGGGCCTCCAAGAGCAGAGGTTTGTAGAACAGCAGCAAGTTTCCCTTAAGTGAATCACCCAAGGTTTATCGAACTCAGGGAGGTAGAGGACAAAGATATCCCTCTCAAGCAACCCTGCAATTACGATACAAGAAGTCTCTTGTGTCCCCAACACACCCAATACACTTGTCAGATGTATAGGTGCACTAGTTCGGCGAAGAGATAGTGAGATGCAAGTGATATGGATGAATATGAGTGGTAATAGCAATCTGAAATAAAGATGGCAGCAAGTAAACATGTAACAGAACTTGTTGGAAACGGTGTTTCAATGCTTAGAAACAAGGCCTAGGGATCATAGTTTCACTAGTGGACACTCTCAACATTGATCACATAACTGAATAAACAAATACTACTTTCTCTACACTCTCTTGTTGGATGACAAACACCATTCATTGTGTAGGGCTACAAGAGCTCCCTCAAGCCGGCGTTAACAAGCTCCACAACATTCGATGTTCATATTTAAGTAACCTTAGAGTGCATAATAGACCATTGCAATTATACCGAGTACTAACATAGCATGCACACTGTCACCGTCAGGCTATGAAAGGGGGAATAGATCGCATCAATACTATCATAGTAATAGTTAACTTCATAACCTACAAGAGATTACAATCATAACCTACGCCAAATACTACATGATGCACACACCGTCACCTTTACATCATGAAGGAGGAATAGACTACTTTAATAACATCACTAGAGTAGCACATAAATGATATTCAACTAGATCACAAAGCTCATGATCACATAAAGATCACATGGGAGAGAGATGAACCACATAGCTACGGTACAGCCCTTAGCCTCGGGGGAGAACTACTCCCTCCTCATCATAGGAGTCAGCAGCGTCGATGAAGATGGCGGTGGTGTCGATGGAGATGCCTTCCGGGGGTAATTCCCCGTCCCGGCGGCGTGCCGGAACAGAGACTTCTGTCCCCCGAAACTTGGTTTCGCGATGGCGGCGGCTGTGGAACTTTTCTCGTATCGTGGCTTATTCTTTTAGGGTTTTCACGACGGAGACTTTATATAGGCGGAAGGGCAGCCTCGGAGGGGTCCTCGTGGGGCCACACCATAGGGGGCGCGCCCCCCTTGGCCGCGCCGCCTTGTGGGGTGGGGCCCCCTGGCTCCCCTCTGGCCCCTCTTCGGTGCTCTGGAAGCTTCCGGGAAAAATAAGATATTGGGCGTTGATTTCGTCCGATTCCGAGAATATTTCCTTTCTAGGATTTCTGAAACCAAAAACAGCAGAAAACAGCAACTGGCGCTTCGGCATCTTGTTAATAGGTTAGTGCCGGAAAATGCATCAAAACGATATAAAGTATGAATAAAACATGTAGGTATTATCATAAAACTAGCATGGAACATAAGAAATTATAGATACGTTGGAGACGTATCAACGACTCAATCCGATCTATGATCGGCAAAACCAAAAAGAAAACGCCGGTCGAGCGACCGGTGGAGCAAAAAGAAAACCAATCTACGGATTGGAATAAAAGACTTGAGGGCAGCGGATCAACGGATCGACGGATGAACCCTCATAGGGGTTGCACAGACCCCGGAGTAGATCATGGAGATCGACCTCCCCGGGGGCGGCGCGGCGCGGAAGCTTGGGCGGCGGCTAGGTTAGGATCGGCGCCGCTCTGATATCATGTAGAACGATAGAGAGGGGTTTGACGTAATGTGTTGGATGTTGTATTTTGAGCCTCTTGGGCGAGTATATATAGTGGTACAGACTTGAAGGCTAAGATAGCTCTCCTAGAGATATGGTACGTAGAGATTACAAATTCTAGGCTGCCTAATATACCTATACCAGATATATCTCTAACAGTGGCGGCTCGCGCAGCGCGTCGCCAGACCTTGCGTCCCTCATCGATTGAACGGCCATTCGATTTTATTTTGTGTAAAGTACTTTTGTGTAAGCGATATATTCTATGAAAGAAATATGCAAGCAACATTGCAACAGCAGTACGCGGCAAGAGAGGGCTGCTCCGGTGCGCCGCTAATGAAGTTGAAGGGTTATAGTTGGGTTTTTTTCGTGTGTTGGGTCCGCCGAAACTCATATCCAGCCTATGTATACCCGTCGCGTAAGAAAAAAAAGAGAGGTCATGTGAGCAAGATTTTTATAGAATCTTTTTATTTCGGCACACGCACGTGACAATAGATACATACAAAAACGAGGTACAACATAACGGGAACCATATGGACCTATACAGGGTTGTACGAACGGCGAGCTTATACTGAAATTACGATCATGCCTCCGCTTACGAACAGGTATGTCTACCCTTGTGCTCGAAGCGCTCGGATTTTTTCCATGAGAGGAGCACCGTACTGTAACTGTTATCCACTTTGTCCCCTGGCTTCGTGGAATGATGGGAAGAGAAGGGAAGACACTTTGTCCCAGCCTGGCTTCGTGGAATTATGGGAAGAGAAGGGAAGACTAAACCTGATCAAGCCTGTGATCACTGCCAAGCCTGTACACCAGCTTCTCGTTGCAGATGTCCCTGGCTTTTGGAGGAGATCGTCAAAAGCTTATCTGCATTCTTATGTGCTGGAAAGAAGCAGGTAAATGGTGGTCAGTGCCTGGTTTCTTGGGGGTGTATCAGCAGACCTCTTAAATTTGGTGGACTGGGTGTCAAAGATCTAAAATTTCAGGGGTTGGCTCTTCGACTGAACCTATCAAACTGTGGCAACGGTTAAACATGCTAAAAGATGATGATGCAATGGCTAAGTTTCAACTTCGCGATGGTAGCTATGTTTGGTTCTGGAAGGACCGCTGGATTAATAGGCTTACAGCTGATGCAATTGCTCCTGCAGTCACTGCCAATCTGCCATCACTAGTAGAAAAAGGGCCTTCCGTCCAACCCTTTAGTATCGGTTTCTTTACGAATCGGTACTAAAGGATGCATTAGTACCGGTTGCACTGCCCAGACCTTTAGTACCGGTTCGTAAGGACCTTTAGTACCGGTTTGTGTCACGAACAACCCCCCTGGATCGCCTTTTTTTGCTTTGTAAAATACAATTGAAAATGATAGAAAATTTAAAAAATAAAATGTTTTCAGATTCTTGTATGTTATGCAATCTACTATTCGGTGAAAATAAGAAATTCAAATTTTGACTTTTTTTGTAAAAAAGTTTGAAAAATGGTAAAACCGCATTAACTTTTGCATACGACGTCGGAAAAAACGTATAATATATCAAAATCATCGTGGGAAAAAGTTACATCCGAATTCACCGGGGTTTACCCGGTTAGCCAATTTTTAGATTCTCAAAATTCCAAATGAAAATATGAAAGCAGGAAGATTTTAGGTTTTTCCAAAAATTTAGAATTTTATATTTTTTTTATTTTTAAAAAATTAAAATTAATAATTATAAGATTTTTTGAATCCCAGAATATTACTATTAATTTTAGCAAATTATAAGATTTTCAAAATTTCAGGTTTAAGGTTTGGCAAAAAAATATAAAAAATATAAAAAATAAAATACAAATAATACAAATTAAAAAGTTAATTTTATTTATTTATTCAACATTATTACTTTTGTTTATTAAAAAAATTATGTGCAATACAAATAATAAAGAAGTGTGACATTGACCAACATGTTAATAGGATTGATATGATACTACTATCAACAACATGCGCGCGAAGCACTTGGAAGTGGGACGGAAAGGAACCTGGAAGTTAAGCGTGCTAGTGTTGGAGTAGTGTGAGGATGGGTGACCGACCGGGAAGTTTGACCAAGGGTAAGTAATTGACTAGAGATTAAGTGTAGTTAGAGACTAACGGAAATATTAGAAATTGTGAAAAAAGGGAGTGAAAAATAATTAGAAAAAAATGGATAAAAAAATTAAACGAAATAGCCTTTTTGTGAAAAAAAAAGATCTCCAGCCCTGCGGGCACCTTTAGTACCGGTTCGTAAGGAACCGGTACTAAAGGTGGGAGGCCTTTAGTACCGGATCTTTAGTACCGGTTCCAAAACCGGTACTAAAGGCCCTTTCGAACCGGTACAAAAGGAGGGTTTCTCTACTAGTGCATGGTCACAACGAGCGGGAAGAACTGCAGAACGGTTGCCCAAGCTTTGCCTGCCAATAGTTGGATTAAAGACTTGGCGGGTGATATGTCTGTCGACATATATATCTTAAGTGCTTAAGTAGTGGGAGGAGATTGAATCCGTGCTGAGATCTGAGGGTGAGCATGACTGGTGCGGGGTGGCTTTCGGACACCTCCACCTCAAGACCGTCAAGTGCAGCCCCGCCTATCGTCGACGCTACACCATGGTCAAGGAGTCCCCCAAGTGGACCAACAACACAAACCTCCGCCATATATGTCAAGGTGAACTCTTTCCTCTCTATGGTCGACCTCAACACCAACTTGAATGGTATGCTACCTCATGCCTATCATCATGGTGTCTATAGGTGCCGACATCGACAAGGACCAAGAGAGAAGGAACTCCCATGGTGCAAGGAAGAGAAGAAGGAAAGAAGAGAAGAAGGAAGAGGAAGAAGAGGCGGGAGGAAGAGGCCCAGCCGGCCCAGAGGCCGGCCAACCGGGCCCCAGGCCGGCCAGGCCGGTCCCAGGCCCGGTCAACCGGTCGCCAAACCGGATTTCCTCGATCCTGACCGGCGTCGTACCATCTGCGACATTTCCGGTTGGCGACCGGTCGACCGTCCCCACGACCGGACCGCCCGGTCACAGACCCGGTCTGACCGGCCCCAGGACCGGATCCGACGGGAATGCCCCACCAAACTGCCTAAGGTATCCACTTATGTACCTTTTCGCCTTGATGGCCCTGTAGGCCTATATAAGCAACCTGGACCCCTCCTTTACCCCTTAGACAAGATTTAGGCTTAGACATGGATTTGAGCTTTGTCTCCCTAGGGTTTCATCCCCTTTTGTATCAAGGCTACCCTTGTTGGATGATTGGATTTGGTGTGTGAGATTCTAGTGCTACCCACTCTCTCTCCCACTCCTAGATTCATCTCCCTCACCAATCTCTTCGCTCGGAATTCTACCGCGCGTCTCTTCCGGGTTGATTCTATTGGCGTGGTCCATCGAGCCACGGGGGTAAGTATCGATTGTATCGGGTTGGTGTGCGTGCGTGAGTTCCTCGTGTTCTTCGTGTTCGTCGTGTTCTTCGCGCTCTCCCTCTCCTTCCCCTTTGGATTTCGGGTCAATCGCGAGATCGGGCCACACACGGGGTCTTAGACCACATCATATGGTATCAGCAGCCTTTGGTTTCCGCGGATTTGACCCTCCACCCACCCAATTTCATCTCTGATAAATTTTCCCCAAAAATCCCCAAAAATAGCCCTAAATTGCCTTTTGACGGATCTGCGATTTCGTTGCGTTTTGAGTGGTTTTGGTCCATGGATTCGGTGTTATTGTGCTTGATCTACTATTTCCCCAACTTCTAGCCCCCAATTCCATCGTTTTCCTTCGATTTGGGTCGATTTGGACGAGTTTGGCTCAAGAACACGACAGGCCGGTTGAGAAACCCGGTCAACCGGGCGGCAGACCGGGCCAGCCGGCGCCAAGGCCGGTCAACCGAGCGCCAAACCGGGCGCCAACCAGGCCAGAAACCGGTCAACCGGGCGGCAGACCGGGCCAGCCGGCGCCAGGGCCGGTCAACCGGGCGCCAACCGGGCGCTAACACTCCCACCTCCGCCGCCGACCACCACCACTCCTCTCCACCACCGGCAAGCTCCGTCACCCTCCCAAACCACCGGTACACACCACCGCGGCCCCATAACCACCACCGCAACCGCAAGAGCATCGACACCACCCACCACCGGCTTACCACCGCCACCACCGCCAAGCTACTTTGACCTTTTTCTTCCGCTAACTTGTGTTTGCTTGTTCCGGTTTGAGTGCCTTGTTTGTGAAACTAACCCGCAGCTCCGAAGCAAGCGACAACATCCTCGGCACCCCGGACTTGCAACCGTACTCTTGACACCACCGCCTTCATCGCAAGTTGTGTGTTCATCACCGCCTAACATCTTAGGTATAACTTGCATTCCCCTTGTAACCCCTCTTCTTTGCGATACTATCCTATCGAGCATTGCTTATCAAGTGTTGCGAGACATTGCACGTGGCCCCGATTGTGAGGTGTGTGTGTAGTGTGGAGTCAAGCTTCTAAGCAAAACTCGTGTGGCAAGATAGCAAAAGCGAGCTAACGCTAACATAGTGCGAGAAAAAGCCGCCAAAACACAAAAAGAACAAAAGAGTGCAAGTGCCCCCATACATAGAAATACAAAAGAGTGTCAAGTGCCACCAAATACAAAAGAGAAAAAGCTTTTAAGCAAAAGAGAGAAAAGAGAAGAGAGGCCGCGTGTGAATCTTGTTGTCTCTTCGTTTGCAACCAAAGCTTTGCCTCTCCTTGTGTTAGTGTGACACCGAGCACCCTTGCTTTCGGGCTTTTTACACTTTTCCGCTCATTCCTTGGTCGCACTAACCCCGTTCATCTCGTGTGTGTGTTCCACATCTTTTCCGTGTTTATAGTGATCATCGCTTTGACATTTGATGTTTTGGATTTTACCCACTCTTGACAATACACTTGATTTCGGATTTCGTGTTTTGGCTTTCCACCATACTCACCTAACACCATATTTGCTAGCTTTTGCGTGTGCTTTTGTGTGAGTGCCCGATACAATTGTGTCTGTCCTCGGCTTGTTGGATCACCCCGATCTTATCATACCACGGTAAGGTTGCGAGGTAGTGTTCTTCCACTAACATACACCATATAGATACCATCGTGCTAACATGGATAGCGAAGATGAAGATACGAAGGAGTACATGGAGCACTACGAGGAGGATACCTCTTCAAGTACCGCGGATGTGGAGGAACATGTGGAGCTCTACTCCGACTATGGCTCCGAAAGCATCACCGACATCTCCGACATCGAAGAGCTCGACAACGACCATGGCTCTCCAAGCATCATCGACATGGACGACATGGTGGAGCGCCACCTTGAGGACGACTTCGACGAGCTCTACATCGACAATGGCTCATCAAGCATGGACGACATGGTTGTAATGTCCCAGGTTTAGAGACGATCGAGGGGTAGATTTTAGAAAGGGATGTGCATTGCATCGTAAATTTTGGGGAAATTCCGCGCTTTTAAAACAAAACTGCATCGAAGGGAGACAAGTTTCTCTCTCGACACCTTACAGGGTTAGGGTTTCGAGGGTGCGACAAACTTGATTCTCACCTAACTAAATTAGGGTTTTGAGAAGAGAGGAGAGTATTGCATTATAACTTAAGTTGCATGATTGAATTCAATTATAAGTTGCATGATTGAATTCAAACATAAAGTGTACATTAAACAAATAACCCATAATTCATTTGTGAGGAAATGCATTAACTAAAAAAATACACATTATGAACAATACAAATAATAAGTAAAGCTCATTAAAGAAAACCTTGAGCTTTATTGATTAACACACAATATACATTGTCATTTACAATATTCAGAATAGAAATATGAAATATTACAACACATTACATAAATTGGCAAAATAGAAAAAGAAAATAAAAGAAAAGTACAAGGTCAGATTCTATCCTAAACACTACTAAGTAATCTTCATTTAATCTTGGACTTGATGATCTTCATGTCCATTTGATCAATTTGATCCCTGCACACAAACACAAAGAAAACAAGTTATGCCAAGTGGCATAGCCACTTGGCAGGTTAGAAATCAAATGAAATGGGAGAGGATATGACCAAAGCTGCCGAGCTGATCTTCTCACAGCTCAAGTCCCAAGCCTCTGGTACACACATACACACAGGCATCACACACAGCATGTGTGCATGCACAACAGCACCACACACACAGTGAGTCACCAAAGTGAACTGGTGGAGCTGTCGACCAGGGAAGCAAGGCAGGCTAGGTATAAAACCTTTTCACCAAGCCAAAACCCTAGCAGCTCCATCGACAGAATCTCCAGGGTAAGAACACAAGCACAGCAAGAACAGGAAGAACAGCCACTGCTGTTCAACCTGCCTAACTCACCACAGCACTGAATCAAGCACCACAAGATTGCAAGGAGGAGCAGGGCAAGCATCATCACCACACTGAAGAAATCCTCTACACCAACACCCATTTTCTAGGAGCTGGAGTGAGGTATACACAAAAGAACCTGAGCAAACACATGCTTTGCTCATCAATAAGCATACACATGCATCACAGAATCAAAAAGGGTATGAAACCCTGTTTGTGTCATCATTTGGCTGCAAAGCCATTTGGTGCAAGCAAATATGGGTAAAGACCATTAGGCAATCATCCTATGGGAACAACAGTTATGCAAATCAATGCATAAGTGAAGAAATCCAGCAAAAGATGAAGTCACAGCTAGCCTAGCCCACACACTTAGCACCTACAGCTATTTATGCCATCAGACTATAGACAATTACTTGTCTATATACTTTGTCAACATCAAAAGGTCACTAGAAGTCCAATATTGGATTAAGCCAGTGAACAGTTATTCCATTCCAGCCAGCAATCACAAACCATGGCAAATCACAGAGAGGGGAGCAACCAGGACAGCATCACAAGTGCTGTCAGGGCCACCTCAACCCTGAGCCAGCACAAGAACCTACACATCATTATCCATTTGGATTCAGTAGAGGGCTAGGGTACACAACTGAGTGTTGGCATCCATTTAGCCCTGTCACAGTTAATAGGATGATCACAACTGCAAAGCATCTCACATCACTTATCTATTTCAGTACATTCAGGCAATACAGATAAGTGAGCAACACAAATAATCAAAGCACCAGGGCCTTGCAGATGATCCAATGGATCATTGCAAGCAACAGCTGCTGCTTAAGTAAGCACCAGCACACACCAGGACCAGCCTGTGTGATACACACACATCACAGGTTGAATAGAAGTGAAGCACTGAAACAACACAGAAGCTTATACAAGCAACTGATGATCATATGATCATCAGAAGCTTGCTAGAGCATGCCAGGGCATGCCAGGACATCACTGGCATCAACACATGAATCATATAAATTAAACAGCCACATTTAAGCAATAATTGAATCACAGATAATTATATAAACCATTTTTATGATTGTATCCAGAAGCATATCATCAAGGAATTGATGTATATGGACCACAATTAAGCAAGGCTGAGACTACCATGAGCCAACAATCTTTGGTCATCACCCAAGCAGCACTGGTACTTGCTAAAACAGCAAGAATCACTCACAGTAGTGAGCCAGGGAAGCATACATGAACACACATGAGTGACTGGCAAGCATAATAACATAAACAAAAGCACAGAGCAAGAATCTAGCAAGAATGGCAAGCACTGGCATGGCCAGGGCAACAATGGACAAGGCCAGTAGAGCCAGTAACCTGAACAACACAGCAACAGATGCACACCAGTAGGGCTAGCACAACAGCTAGCACAAGAAGACAAGCAAAGATAGCAAAGAAGACAACAAAGATAGCAAAGACCAAGAAGAAAGCATCACGGCATGGCCGCACATCTACGAGGAAGGGCAAGCCAGTGACCAAGCTAGACGGAGAAGAGGAGGAGAATGAGTAGAACAGGCACATGAGAGAGAGCAAGAGGAGGCGCACATACCCGGGGCAAGCAGACGAGCAAATGCGGCCATGGCGGCCACGGCGGCGCGCGCCGAGTGCTCGGTAGCACCTGGCCATGCCAGGCCATGCACCGACAAGCGCCGCAGCGCCCCATACTACCGTGGCGAGGCCCACGGCGGCGCCACCGCGCCTGGAGCCCAGTGAGCAGCGGGATCGCCACGATCCCGTAACCCTAGCCGCCGCGAGGGAGATCGAAGACGAGCTGGAGCAGCACCCGCTCCAGATCGACGCGGATGAGGAGGACCGCCGTCGTGAGGCGCGTCGAATGCGCCCCACGGCGAGGGCTAAGTCCGGCGGAGCTCGCCGGAATCGAGCGGCGACGGCGATGGCGAAACAAATCGCCAGAGAGGGGATTAGGGTTAGGGTTCGGGCACGCACGAGAGAGGGAGAGAGGAGTGAGGCTGGTCGGGCCGGACCAGGTGGGTCGGCCGACCTAACCCCACTGGGCCGCACTGACATGTGGGCCCAGGGGCAAAATTGCCATTTCACAATTCTTTAAAAGACCGAAACTTTGAAAATACATAACAAATGTTTTATAGATCTAAAAAAATAATTAAAAATATGAAAATCACTCAGTAGAAAATACTCTATCATAATAAAATACTAAATAGAATTTTTGCAGTTAAACAAGAATAAGTTCAAATTTGGGGATTAAAATAATCATTTAAATCACATATATTATTTTCAATAATGAAAATAAGTCCATAAATTCTTTTGGACTTTAAAAACACCTTGACAACATTTCAAGGTTGTATTTTACCCTAAACAGAGTATCCCTAAATTATTCTTAGTATTAACCTCTCACATAAATTGATAAGACACCAGAAGGGGGGAACAAACCCTAAAAATGGAAAGCATGCATAATTGCTTCTTTAACCATTGCCCTTATCGGACAATGATGCTATTTTTCAGCAACAGAGGACAAGGGTCAGTCCACACCATCCAACTGCAACACTTTGCAGTGTTCAGGCAAGTTCATCGCTTGCTCATTTCATTTGAGTATTTTTATCAAATTACTTGCAAAGTACTATGTTTATCACTATTGCATAAAAAGCAAAACCACTATTTTCATAACTATGAATATGACTAAGTGGTGGCAATGGAACCATGGATTGTGTTGATATGGTGGAGGTTCCATTGCAATGGGTTTATATCCATCTAGGATTAAACAACAAATGTCGTCCAGTGATTCTTGTGCCGTAATAACCGTGTTAACCATAAGATCTGGAGTGGGACGGAATAGTCAATCGTATTTCCACCTCTCGTACATCAACGGATGCGCTTACCGTAGACACTTGACCCAGGTTGGGCAAGCGGTGGGGTGGGGATCCCATTCTAATTCCCCACGGTAAGTGGTCTATGATGGGTTGCAGCTACCGGCGAAGGAGTTTGGTTAACGAGTCTCAAACTGTTGTCGTGGTCGGGGTCCATCCTTAATTGGTGTAAGAGGACCGGCGAGGACCCAAGGTCGGGGTATGCAACAAAGGGTGGGTGTGCGAGGTAGCGGAGGAATATAATTGGCTATGACCTTATACCGGGCCTCACACCGAAGGAAGTGTGGACGGGAAAGCTACCCGGTTGGCACCAAGGTTAAGATCTCTTATGGGGTAAAGCAACACACCTCTGCAGAGTGTAAAGAACCGTGACCTGTCACTCCCTGTTCCGGGATTTGGAACTACGAACGCTGCCGGAAAGGAACTCCATGAAGTTCTAGTAAACCGGTGAAGGCTGACGGACATAGTTCTTTGGAATAAAAGCAACCTCTTGAAGAAATGTTTATCAAAACTTGCATTGGTATTAGACTTTCTAGTCTGATATCGTAGTTAGTGCATTAAACACCTCTTTTCTATAATGAACTTGTTGAGTACGCTCGTACTCATACCACTCTTAAATCCCATGCTTAGATTGTCTGAACCGTCTGGAGGAGGAAAACGACAACCCTGAAGGAGCCAAGATCATCGGCTATGAAGAACCAGACCTCTCTGGATGTGTTGAATGCATAGACTACCTTATAGTCTATGGAACCGGGGAGGCTTCCGGAGGAGATCAAGTCTAGAATCACCGAGTAGTAGTAGTATCCGAGCAGTGCGAACTCTTAGGACTTAGCTGCTCGAGGGAATAAATGTACCACTTAGTAAGGCTCTCGTATTATAAGTTAAGTTGGGTTCGCCTCGAACCCAGGAGTATACCTCTTAGGACCCAAGAGGAGCTCTGAGATGATATGTACATTATGCTTGTAATAATAAATGAATGAGTTATGGACCTGCTATGTTCTGTTGTACTACTCTGAGGGATGTAATATTTGCGGAATGGTACTTCGTGAATGTTATATCAACGACTGGCATACTACAACATGCAGTGGTATGCAGGGTCACCACAATGGTGGAGCAACGCCACGCCTACGACATCGACACCATGGCGGAGCCTCACCTAGTCACCTACTTGGCCAATGGAGCTACATATGAAGATAGAGGACCTCCACGATGGCACCATCATATGGATCATCAAGAGCGTCCCCATCATGAGCGTCATCGACACACTTCTCCGAGCTCCACAAGGCGCCACCATGAGAATGCTTATGCACAAGATCGTCGACTTCAAGCACATCATGTGGAGCCTCAAGAGCGTTTCCAACATGATCTTCATCGACACTCTTCTCCAAGCTCCACAATACGCCACACGCAACATGCCAAGCCACATGAGCTATCCTCTAGGCATGTCAAGGATCGTCATCGACATACACCTTCTCATGATCGTCGTCGACCACCACCGTCGCATGGCTCCCATCAACATATGTCACCCCGTGATCATCGCCGACACAAGCCACCTCATGAGCGCCATTGACCAACATCTTCCACGGATCTTCGATGACACCACTCAAGCCATGGTGATGATGCGCGACGACGAGAACCTCGACATGAAGACGACAAACACCATCTTTCGGTGTCTGATACGTCTCAAACGTATCTATAATTTCTTATGTTCCATGCTACTTTTATGATGATACTCACATGTTTTATACACATTATGTGTCATTATTATGCGTTTTCCGGAACTAACCTATTGACGAGATGCCGAAGTGCCAGTTCCTGTTTTCTGCTGTTTTTGGTTTCAGAAATCCTAGTAAGGAAATATTCTCGGAATTGGACGAAATCAACGCCCAGCATCTTATAATTCCACGAAGCTTCCAGAACACCGGAGAGGCACCAGAGGGGAGCCCTGGGGGGCCCACACATGTGGCCGACGCGGCCTAGGGGGGCGTGCTGACGTGGGAGTTGGATTGCAACGGCCCCAGAAAGTAGCTTCCTTGTGACGGTAAAGCACTCGTCCGTTGGGCACCCCAAGAGGAAGGTATGATGTTGTACAGCAGCAAGTTTTCCCTCAGTAAGAAACCAAGGTTTATCGAACCAGTAGGAGCCAAGAAGCACGTTGAAGGTTGATGGCGGCGGAGTGTAGTGCGGCGCAACACCAGGGATTCCGGCGCCAACGTGGAACCTGCACAACACAATCCAAGTACTTTGCCCCAACTTAACAGTGAGGTTGTCAATCTCACCGGCTTGCTGTAACAAAGGATTAGATGTATAGTGTGGAAGATGATGTTTGCAGAAAACAGTAGAACAAGTATTGCAGTAGATTGTATTCGATGTAAAAGAATGGACCGGGGTCCACAGTTCACTAGAGGTGTCTCTCCCATAAGAAATAGCATATTGGGTAAACAAATTACAGTTGGGCAATTGACAAATAAGGAGAGCATAACAATGCACATACATGATATGATGAGTAGTGTGAGATTTAATTGGGCATTACGACAAAGTACATAGACCGCTATCCAGCAAGCATCTATGCCTAAAAAGTCCACCTTCAGGTTATCATCCGAACCCCTTCCAGTATTAAGTTGCAAACAACAGACAATTGCATTAAGTATGGTGCGTAATGTAATCAACAAATACATCCTTAGATATAGAATTGATGTTTTATCCCTAGTGGCAACAACACATCCACAACCTTAGAACTTTCTGTCACTGTCCCAGATTTAATGGAGGCATGAACCCACTATCGAGCATAAGTGCCCCCTCTTGGAGTTACAAGCAATGACTTGGCCAGAGCTTCTACTAGCAACGGAGAGCATGCAAGATCATAAACAACACATAGATAAATTGATAATCAACATAGCATAGTATTCATTATCCATCGGATCCCAACAAACGCACATGTAGCATTACAGATAGATGATCTTGATCATGTTAGGCAGCTCACAAGATCAGACAATGATAGCACAATGAGGAGAAGACGACCATCTAGCTACTGCTATGGACCCATAGTCCAGGGGTGAACTACTCACACATCAATCCGGAGGCGACCATGGCGGTGTAGAGTCCTCCGGGAGATGATTCCCTTCTCCGGCAGGGTGCCGGAGGCGATCTCCTGAATCCCCCAAGATGGTATTGGCGGCGGCATCTCTGGAAGGTTTTCCGTATCGTGGCTCTCGGTACTGGGGGTTTTGCGACGAAGGCTATAAGTAGGCGGAGGAGATAGGCCAGGGGGCCTCACGGGGGCCCACACCACAGGCCGGCGCGGCCAGGGCCTGGGCCGCGCCGCCCTGGTGTGTGGCCACCCCGTGGCCCCACTTCGTCTCTCCTTCGGTCTTCTGGAAGCTTCGTGTGAAAATAGGCCCCTGGGCGTTGATTTCGTCCAATTCCGAGAATATTTCCTTACTAGGATTTCTGAAACCAAAAACAGCAGAAAACAGTTACTGGCTCTTCGGCATCTCGTTAATAGGTTAGTGCCGGAAAATGCATAAATATGACATATAATGTGTATAAAACATGTGAGTATCATCATAAAAGTAGCATGGAACATAAGAAATTATAGATACGTTTGAGACGTATCAGGGCGCCCCCCTGTTGTGTGGAGCCTCCGTAGCCCCTCCGACTCCGCCTCTTCGCCTATAAGAAGCCCCCTAACCTAAATCTTCGATACGGAAAAGCCACGGTACGAGAAACCTTCCAGAGCCGTCGCCATCGCGAAGCCAAGATCTGGGGGACAGGAGTCTCTGTTCCGGCACGCCGCCGGGACGGGGAAGTGCCCCCGGAAGGCATCTCCATCGACACCACCGCCATCTCCATCACCGCTGCTGTCTCCCATGAGGAGGGAGTAGTTCTCCCTCGAGGCTAAGGGTTGTACCGGTAGCTATGTGGTTAATCTCTCCTATGTACTTCAATACAATGATCTCATGAGCTGCCTTACATGATTGAGATTCATATGAGCTTTGTATCACTATTCATCTATGAGCTACTCTAGTGATGTTATTAAAGTACTCTATTCCTCCTCCATGATGTAATGTTGACAGTGTGTGCATCATGTAGTACTTGGCGTAGTTTATGATTGTGATCTCTTGTAGATTATGAAGTTAACTATTACTATGATAGTATTGATGTGATCTATTCCTCCTTTCATAGTCTGTCGGTGACGGTGTGCATGCTATGTTAGTACTTGGTATAATTGCGTTGGTCTATCATGCACTCTAAGGTTATTTAAATATGAACATCGAATGTTGTGGAGCTTGTTAACTCCGGCATTGAGGTGCTCTTGTAGCCCTACACAATTAATGGTGTTCATCATCCAACAAGAGAGTGTAGAGTGATTTTATTATGTGATCAATGTTGAGAGTGTCCACTAGTGAAAGTATGATCCCTAGGCCTTGCTTCAGAATAGAAAAGGCACTCACACTCCTCCCACGCCAGCAAGCTATTTTCTGGCACCATTTATTTGCTGTTCTGCTACATGTTTGTTTACTGCATCTTTACTTCCTGCAATATTACCACCATCTATACCACCTGTGTTTTACTATCTCTTCGCTGAACTAGTGCACCTATACATCTGACAAGTGTATTGGGTGTGTTGGGGACACAAGAGACTTCTTGTATCATAATTGCAGGGTTGCTTGAGAGGGATATCTTTGTCCTCTACCTCCCTGAGTTCGATAAACCTTGGGTGATCGGAGCGGTGTTTTGGAACATGGGTGCATATGCTCCCTATATTTTGAAATGCATCTTACATACATTTTAAATTTTAAAAAAATGAAACTAAAAGTTCGCACGTACATCTTCACGTGCTACGTGCTCACAAAGTCGTTTCATAAAAAAATCGACTTATCATGTGACGTGTGTAAAAAAGACAAAATTCGGTGCTAAAAATAATGTTTTTCATAAGATAAACTTTCTCTTTTTTATATAGACCACACAAAATATTTGTTTTTCGTGAAACTTGATGAACGCACGTATATTATGGAGATGTACATGTAGATTTTTTTGTTCAAAATTTTCAATATTTCGAAATATGAATTTTTGGTAGAGGGAGCATACGCACCCGGGAGCCGAATTGAATTTCCGTTGGGTGATTCACTTAAGGGAAACTTGCTGCTGTTCTACAAACCTCTGCTCTTGGAGGCCCAACACTGTCTACAGGAATAGAAGCGTGCGTAGACATCAAGCTATTTTCTGGCGCCGTTGCCGGGGAGGTAAGGTAAAAGGTATTCACATCCTCCGACTACTAAGCTATTTCCTAGCCCTGTTGCCGGTGTGTGAGTGCTCGAAGCTATTTCCTTTAGATCCTGTAATTGCATCTTTTTGTTTCTTGTTTTCACTAGTTAGGCATAATGGAAAATAACAATAAGCTTCTTATTCTATTTCCTGAGTTAAGACATGGATTGTTTGATGCGAAAATTAAAAAAACTATGGAATCTTATTTGCATGCTAGTAGCAATGATATTAGTATGAACGTTTTGAACACCATTGTTGCTAATGATATGGAAAATTCTAAGCTTGGGGAAGCTGGTTTTGATGAGTATGACATTTTTAGTCCCCCAAGTTTTGAGGAGAAAATTTACTTTGATGATACTTTGCCTCCCATTTATGATGATTATAATGATAGTGGTCTTTTGGTGCCGCCTACTATGGAGACTAAATTTTATTATGATTATACAATGCCTCCTACACTTGATGAGAATAATAATGATAGCTACTTTGTTGAATTTGCTCCCACTACAACTAATAAAATTGATTATGCTTATGTGGAGAGTAATAATTTTATGCATATAGCTCATGATAAGAATGTTTCATTTGATAGTTATATTGTTGAGTTTGTTCATGATGCTACTGAAAATCTTTATGAGAGAGGAAAATATGGTTGTAGAAGTTTTCATGTTACTAAAACACCTCTCTATATGATGAAAATCTTGAAGTTGCGCTTGTCTAGTTTTCCTATGCTTGTTGCATTATGCCTACATGACTTGTTTATTTACAAGATTCCTTTCCATAGGAAGTGGGTTAGGCTTAAATTTGTTTCATACTTGCTTCTTGATGCTCTCTTTTGCTTCAACTCTTATTTCTTGCGAGTGCATCATTAAAACTGCTGAGCCCATCTTAATGGCTATAAAGAAAGCACTTATTGGGAGATAACCCATGTCTTTATTTTACTACAGCAATTTTGTTTTATATTTGAGTCTTGGAAGTTGTTACTACTGTATCAACCTCTCCTTATCTTTATTTTATTGCATTGTTGTGCCAAGTAAAGTCTTTGATAGTAAAAAAATACTAGATTTGGATTACTGCGCAGAAACAGATTTCTTGCTGTCACGAATTTGGGCAGGGTTCTCTGTAGGTAACTCAGAAAAATCTGCCAATTTACGTGCGTGATCCTCAGATATGTACGCAACTTTCATTCAATTTGAGCATTTTCATCTGAGCAAGTTAAGTGCCTCTAAAAAATTCGTCTTTATGGACTGTTCTGTTTTGACAGATTCTGCCTTTTATTTCGCATTGCCTATTTTGCTATGTTGAATGGATTTCTTTGTTCCATTAACTTTTAGTAGTTTTGGGAAATGTCCAGAAGTGTTAAGAATGATTGTGTCACCTCTGAATATGTGAATTTTTGATTATGCACTAACCCTCTAATGAGTTCGTTTTGAGTTTGGTGTGGAGGAAGTTTTCAAGGGTCAAGAGAGGAGGATGATACAATATGATCAAGAAGAGTGAAAATTCTAAGCTTGGGGATGCCCCCGTGGTTCATCCCTGCATATTTCAAGAAGACTCAAGCATCTAAGCTTGGGGATGCCCAAGGCATCCCCTTCTTCATCGACAACTTATCAGGTCACCTCTAGTGAAACTATATTTTTATTCCGTCACATCTTATGTGCTTTACTTGGAGCGTCTGTGTGCTTTTATTTTTGTTTTGTTATCTTAGTTCTCTGAATAAATTGGATCATACCTTGTTTGGGAGAGAGACACACTCCGCTTTTTCATTTGAACACTTGTGTTCTTCGTTTTACTTTAATATTCATGGCGAAGGTTGAAACTGCTTCGTTCATTGCTATATGGTTGGAAACAGAAAATGCTGCATGTGGTAATTGGTATAATGTCTTGAATAATTTGATACTTGGCAATTGTTGTGCTCATATAGATCATGTTTAAGCTCTTGCATCATGTACTTTGCACCTATTAATGAATAACTACATAGAGCTTGTTAAAATTTGGTTTGCATGATTGGTTTCTCTAGAGTCTAGATATTTTCTGGTTAAGGTGTTTGAACAACAAGGAGACGATGTAAAGTCTTATAATACTTACAATATGTTCATATGTGAGCTTTGCTGCACCGTTTTATACTTGAGTTTGCTTCAAACAACCTTGCTAGCCTAGCCTTGTATTGAGAGGAATTCTTCTCGTGCATCCAAATCCTTGAGCCAAATACTATGCCATTTGTGTCCACCATACCTACCTACTACATGGTATTTCTCTGCCATTCCAAAGTACATTACTTGAGTGCTACCTTTAAAATTTCATTCCTTGTCTTTACAATATATAGCTCATGGCACTACAAGAAAAGTTCTGATAGACAACGTCCCAAAATCGTCCGCTAAGGGGTATTTTTCGTCGCCTATGGGCCTAACCCGACGATATGGGTTCTGTTGTCTAAAGTGCGTCAGGCAAAGTCCTACGACGATTTTTTCGGTCTGTCGCGCTTGGGCGCCCTTCCGCCACGGAAAATCGGACCGTTGCAGAAATGTTTCCGGGAGCCCGTTGACTGCTGACGTCATGCAAACTGACACGTGGCAGACGCCGTTAACTGGCAGTTAACGGCGTTAACCGGCTGAAACCCCGTGGTAGATGGTAGGTCACACGAGGCCTGCCACGTCTTAAGCGGGCCAGCCCATTAAGTTTGCGGGCCGGGCCAGCTGACTTAGTTTGACCGGTCAACTATATAGCTGGGCTGGTCCATTAGTTACGTGGGCCGGGCCTAACCTCTAAGGTTGACTGGTCAAAACATTAATGGGCCAGCCCACTAAGCATGTGGGCCGGGCCGAATACACTCGTTTGACCGGTCAACAGGGAAAAGGGCCGGCCCACAAGACATGCGGGACCCACTTTCCTGTTATCGGACCGGCCCATTTATCAAGTGGGTCCACCTTAAAGCAAGTGGGCCGGCCCAAGAAGTTATTGGACCGGCCCAATTAGCATGTGTGTCCCACTTTCCTGCTATCGGGCCGGCCCATTTAGTACGTGGGGTCCACATTAGATCAAATAGGCCGGCCCACCAAGCCAGTGGGCCGGGCCAAAAGCACAGGTGGGTCCCACTTTCCTGTTAATGGGCCAGCCCATTTAGTATGTGGGGTCCACCATATAGCAAGTGGGCCGGCCCAACAAGATAGTGGGCCGGCCCAACAAGATAGTGGGCCGGCCCAACAAGATAGTGGGCCGGGCCAAAAACACAGGTGGGTCCCACTTTCCAGTTAAAGCGCCGGCCCATTTAGTATGTGGGGTCCACCATATAGCAAGTGGGCCGGCCCAACAAGATAGTGGGCCGGGCCAAAAGCACAGGTGGGTCCCACTTTCCAGTTAAAGGGCCGGCCCATTTAGTATGTGGGGTCCACCATATAGCAAGTGGGTCGGCCAACATGCTAGTGGGCCGGGCCAAAAACACAGGTGGGTCCCACTTTCCTCTTAAAGGGCCGGCCCATTTAGTATGTGGGGTCCATCATGTAGCAAGTGGGCCGGCCCAACAAGATAGTGGGCCGAGCCAAAAGCACAGGTGGGTCCCACTTTCCTGTTAACGGGCCGGCCCAATAAGTAAGTGAGCCGGCCCAAAATGAAAGTGGGTCCCACACTACTGTTAATGGGCCGGCCCAATCTGTTATAGGGCCCTGGTTGTTTGACTAGTCAACTTGCATTAAATTTCATGAGCCTAAAATCTGATATCAATGATACACACAATTACATACACAAATAAAATAACTAGGAAAATTACAAGGCAATTAATGTGCCCAAATAAAAAAATTACATAGAATCATTGAGGACTTCTATTAGCATCATCAATAACACGTTGACATTTGGCAATCTCCTTGATTGAATCTTGTGTACACTTGGTCAACATATCAGCTACAGACCTTAAAGCAGCAATACCATGTGATGTCTACGCCCCCTCCTTTTCCTGTAGACAGTGTTGGGCCTCCAAGAGCAGAGGTTTGTAGAACAGCAGCAAGTTTCCCTTAAGTGGATCACCCAAGGTTTATCGAACTCAGGGAGGAAGAGGTCAAAGATATCCCTCTCATGCAACCCTGCAACCACAAAGCAAGAAGTCTCTTGTGTCCCCAACACACCTAATAGGTGCACTAGTTCGGTGAAGAGATAGTGAAATACAGGTGGTATGAATAAGTATATGAGCAGTAGTAACGGCGCCAGAAAAGTGCTTGTCGGCGTGCGAAGTAAACATGCGGTAAAACAAGAAACAAGCGGAGATTGCAGTATTTGGGAACAAGGCCTAGGGATCGTACTTTCACTAGTGGACACTCTCAACATTGATCACATAATAAAACCACTCTACACTCTCTTGTTGGATGATGAACACCGCTATTTGTGTAGGGCTACAAGAGCACCTCAATGCCGGAGTTAACAAGCTCCACAACATTCGATATTCATGTTTAATTAACCTTAGAGTGCATGATAGATCATTGTAATTATACCAAGTACTAACATAGCATGCACACTGTCACCTTCATACTATGAGAGGAGGAATAGATCACATTAATACCATCATAGTAATAGTTAACTTCATAATCTACAAGAGATCATAATCATAGCCTACGCCAAGTACTAACACGGATGCACACACTGTCACCATTACACCGTGCAGGAGGAATAAAACTACTTTAATAACATCACTAGAGTAGCACATCGATGAATAGTGATACAAAACACATTGCAATCATAAAGGGATATAAATAAGCACTTCACTATGCTATCCATAACAGTGAATAAGTATTCTGTGAAATATAGCCTAAGAGACCCACACGGTGCACACACTGTCACCTTTACACACGTGGGACAAGGAGTCTCCGGAGATCACATAAGTAAAATCCACTTGACTAGCACAATGACATCTAGATTACAAGCATCATCATATGAATCTCAATCATGTAAGGCAGCTCATGAGATTATTGTATTGAAGTACATAGGAGAGAGATGAACCCCATAGCTACCGGTACAACCCCGAGCCTCGATGGAGAACTACTCCCTCCTCATGGGAGACAGCAGCGTTGATGAAGATGGCGGTGGTGTCGATGGAGAAGCCTTCCGGGGGCACTTCCCTGTCCCGGCAGCGTGCCGGAACAGAGACTCCTGTCCCCCAGATCTTGGCTTCGCGATGGCGGCGGCTCTGGAAGGTTTTTGCGGGTTTCGTCGATCGTGATAGGGTTTTCGCGACGGAGGCTTTAAGTAGGCGGAAGGGCAAGGTCGGTGGAGTCCTGGTGGGGCCACACACCAAGGCGGCGCGCCCTACCCCCTGGCTACACCGGCCACAAGTGTGGGCCCACCAGGGCTCCCCTCTGGCGGCTCTCGGGTGTTCTGGAAGCTTCGTGTGAAAATAGGCCCCTGGGCGTTGATTTCGTCCAATTCCGAGAATATTTCCTTACTAGGATTTCTGAAACCAAAAACAACAGAAAACAGGAACTGCCACTTCGGCATCTCGTCAATCGGTTAGTTCCGGAAAACGCATAAATATGACATAAAGTATGCATAAAACATGTAGATATCACCAATAATGTGGCATGAAACATAAGAAATTATCGATACGTCGGAGACGTATCAGCATCCCCAAGCTTAGTTCCTGCTCGTCCCGAGCAGGTAAACGATAACAAAGATAATTTCTGGAGTGACATGCCATCATAACCTTGATCATACTATTGTAAGCATATGTAATGAATGTAGCGATCAAAACAATGTAAATGACATGAGTAAACAATTGAATCATAAAGCAAAGACTTTTCATGAATAGTACTTCAAGACAAGCATCAATAAGTCTTGCATAAGAGTTAACTCATAAAGCAATAATTCAAAGTAAAGGTATTGAAGCAACACAAAGGAAGATAAAGTTTCAGCGGTTGCTTTCAACTTGTAACATGTATATCTCATGGATATTGTCAACATAAAGTAATATAACAAGTGCAATATCCAAGTATGTAGGAATCAATGCACAGTTCACACAAGTGTTTGCTTCTTGAGATGGAGAGAGATAGGTGAACTGACTCAACAATAAAAGTAAAAGAATGGCCCTTCGCAGAGGGAAGCAGGGATTAAATCATGTGCTAGAGCTTTTTAAGTTTTGAAATCATATAGAGCATAAAAGTAAAGTTTTGAGAGGTGTTTGTTGTTGTCAACGAACGGTAATGGGTACTCTAACTACCTCGCCAACCAGACTTTCAAGAGCGGCTCCCATGAAGGACGTTATCTCTACCAGCAAGGTAGATCATCCCTCTTCTCTTTTGTTTACACATGTACTTTAGTTTTTATTATGGGTGACACTCCCCCCAACCTTTGCTTACACAAGCCATGGCTAACCGAATCCTCGGGTGCCTACCATCAATCTCATACCATGGAGGAGTGTCTATTTGCAAAATTAAGTTGCTTACTGATGAATCAGAGCAAAACATATGAAGAGAATTATTAATGAAGTTTGATTAATCGGGGCTGGGAACCCCATTGCCAGCTCTTTTTGCAAAATTATTGGATAAGCGGATGAAGCCACTAGTCCATTGTGAAAGTCTGTCAAGAGTAAATGACAAGGTTGAAAGATAAACACCACATACTTCCTCATGAGCTATAAAACATTAACACAAATTGAGAAGCATTTTGAAGGTTTAAAGGTAGCACATGAAGCAATTTACTTGGAATGGCAGAAAATACCATGTAGTAGGTAGGTATGGTGGACACAAATGGCATAGTGGTTGGCTCAAGGATTTTGGATGCATGAGAAGTATTCCCTCTCGATACAAGGTTTAGGCTAGCAAGGTTATTTGAAACAAACACAAGGATGAACCGGTACAGCAAAACTCACATAAAAGACATATTGTAAACATTATAAGACTTTACACCGTCTTCCTTGTTGTTCAAACTCAATACTAGAAATTATCTAGACCTTAGAGAGACCAATTATGCAAACCAAATTTTAGCATGCTCTATGTATTTCTTCATTAATAGGTGCAAAGTATATGATGCAAGAGCTTAAACATGAGCACAACAATTACCAAGTATCACATTATCCAAGACATTTTACCAATTACTACATGTAGCATTTCCCGTTTCCAACCATATAACAATTAATGAAGCAGTTTCAACCTTCGCCATGAAAATTAAAAGCTAAGAACACATTTGTTCATGCGAACCAGCGGAGCGTGTCTCTCTCCCACACAAGCATTTATTCAAACAAAAACAAAAACAAGAAACATACAGACGCTCCAAGTAAAGCACATAAGATGTGACCGAATAAAAATATAGTTTCAGGGGAGGAACCTGATAATTTGTCGATGAAGAAGGGGATGCCTTGGGCATCCCCAAGCTTAGATGCTTGAGTCTTCTTGAAATATGCAGGGATGAACCACCGGGGCATCCCCAATCTTAGAGCTTTCACTCTTCTTGATCGTAGTATATCATCCTCCTCTCTTGACCCTTGAAAACTTCCTTCACACCAAACTCGAAACAAACTCATTAGAGGGTTAGTGCATAATCAAAAACTCACATGTTCAGAGGTGACACAATCATTCTTAACACTTCTGGACATTGCTCAAAGCTACTGGAAGTCAATGGAACAAAGAAATCCATCCCACATAGCAAAAGAAGCAATGCGAAATAAAAGGCAGAATCTGTCAAAACAGAACAGTCCGTAAAGACGAATTTTATTGAGGCACCAGACTTGCTCAAATGAAAATGCTCAAATTGAATGAAAGTTGCGTACATATCTGAGGATCACTCACGTAAATTTGCATAATTTTCTGAGTTACCTACAGAGAATTTTGCCCAGATTCGTGACAGCAAAGAAATCTGTTTCTGCGCAGTAATCCAAATCTAGTATGAACCTTACTATCAACGACTTTACTTGGCACAACAAAACACAAAACTAAGATAAGGAGAGGTTGCTACAGTAGTAAACAACTTCCAAGACACAAATATAAAATATAGGTACTGTAGCAAAATAACACATGGGTTATCTCCCAAGAAGTTCTTTCTTTATAGCCATTAAGATGGGCTCAGCAGTTTTAATGATGCACTCATAAGAAATAGTATTTGAAGCAAAAAAGAGCATCAAGAGGCAAATTCAAAACAAATTTAAGTCTAACATGCTTCCTATGAAAAGGAATCTTGTAAATAAACAAATTCATGAAGCATAATGCAACAAGCATAGAAAGATAAAACAAGTGCAGCTTCAAGATTTTCAGCATATAGAGAGGTGTTTTAGTAACATGAAAATTTCTACAACCATATTTTCCTCTCTCATAATAACTTTCAGTAGTGTCATGAGCAAACTCAACAATATAACTATCACATAAAGCATTCTTATCATGAGTCTCATGCATAAAAGTATCATTACTCTCCACATAAGCATAATCAATTTTATTAATTGTAGTGGGAGAAAATTCAACAAAGTAGCTATCATCAAATATAGGAGGCATATTGTAATCATATTCAAATTTATCCTCCATAGTAGGTGGAACCAAAAGACTACTATCATTATAATCATCATAAATAGGAGGCAAAGTATCATCAAAGTAAATTTTCTCCTCAATGCTTGGGGGACTAAAAAGATCATGCTCATCAAAACCAGCTTCCCCAAGCTTAGAATTTTCCATAGCATTAGCAACAATAGTGTTCAAAGCATTCATAGTAATAACATTCCCATTAGCATGCATATAAAGTTCCATGGGTTTTTTTAATTCTCTCTTCAAACACATCATGTCCTAATTCAAGATAAAGTTCATAAAGATCTCTCATATTTTTGTTGTTTTCCATTATGCCTTACTAGTGTAAACAAGAAACAAAAAGATGCAATTGCAGGATCTAAAGGAAATAGCTTCGAGCACAAACACAATGGCGCCGGAAAAGTACTGTTACCTGGAACCGGAGTATGAGTGCCTTTTACCTTTCCTCCCCGACAACGGCGCCAGAAAATAGCTTGATGTCTACGCCCCCTCCTTTTCCTGTAGACAGTGTTGGGCCTCCAAAAGCAGAGGTTTGTAGAACAGCAGCAAGTTTCCCTTAAGTGGATCACCCAAGGTTTATCGAACTCAGGGAGGAAGAGGTCAAAGATATCCCTCTCATGCAACCCTGCAACCACAAAGCAAGAAGTCTCTTGTGTCCCCAACACACCTAATAGGTGCACTAGTTCGGCGAAGAGATAGTGAAATACAGGTGGTATGAATAAGTATATGAGCAGTAGTAACGGCGCCAGAAAAGTGCTTGCTGGCGTGCAGTAAGTAAACATGCAGTAAAACAGTAAACAAGCGGAGATTGCAGTATTTGGGAACAAGGCCTAGGGATCGTACTTTCACTAGTGGACACTCTCAACATTGATCACATAATAAAACCACTCTACACTCTCTTGTTGGATGATGAACACCGCTATTTGTGTAGGGCTACAAGAGCACATCAATGCCAGAGTTAACAAGCTCCACAACATTCGATATTCATGTTTAATTAACCTTAGAGTGCATGATAGATCATTGTAATTATACCAAGTACTAACATAGCATGCACACTGTCACCTTCATACTATGAGAGGAGGAATAGATCACATTAATACCATCATAGTAATAGTTAACTTCATAATCTACAAGAGATCATAATCATAGCCTACGCCAAGTACTAACACGGATGCACACACTGTCACCATTACACCGTGCAGGAGGAATAAAACTACTTTAATAACATCACTAGAGTAGCACATAGATGAATAGTGATACAAAACACATTGCAATCATAAAGGGATATAAATAAGCACTTCACTATGCTATCCATAACAGTGAATAAGTATTCTGTGAAATATAGCCTAAGAGACCCACACGGTGCACACACTGTCACCTTTACACACGTGGGACAAGGAGTCTCCGGAGATCACATAAGTAAAATCCACTTGACTAGCACAATGACATCTAGATTACAAGCATCATCATATGAATCTCAATCATGTAAGGCAGCTCATGAGATTATTGTATTGAAGTACATAGGAGAGAGATGAACCACATAGCTACCGGTACAGCCCCGAGCCTCGATGGAGAACTACTCCCTCCTCATGGGAGACAGCAGCGTTGATGAAGATGGCGGTGGTGTCGATGGAGAAGCCTTCCGGGGGCACTTCCCCGTCCCGGCAGCGTGCCGGAACAGAGACTCCCGTCCCCCAGATCTTGGCTTCGCGATGGCGGCGGCTCTGGAAGGTTTTTGCGGGTTTCGTCGATCGTGATAGGGTTTTCGCGACGGAGGCTTTAAGTAGGCGGAAGGGCAAGGTCGGTGGAGTCCTGGTGGGGCCACACACCAAGGCGGCGCGCCCTACCCCCTGGCCGCGCCGGCCACAAGTGTGGGCCCACCAGGGCTCCCCTCTGTCGGCTCTCGGGTGTTCTGGAAGCTTCGTGTGAAAATAGGCCCCTGGGCGTTGATTTCGTCCAATTCCGAGAATATTTCCTTACTAGGATTTCTGAAACCAAAAACAGCAGAAAACAGGAACTGGCACTTCGGCATCTCGTCAATAGGTTAGTTCCAGAAAACGCATAAATATGACATAAAGTATGCATAAAACATGTAGATATCATCAATAATGTGGCATGGAACATAAGAAATTATCGATACGTCGGAGACGTATCACCATGTCTTTTATAAAGTACAGCCTTGAGATGTTTACTGTTTGATGAAAGGAATGGTCTAGGTTGACGGCTATGAGAGGATGCATCAGAAGAAAGATCAGAACTTTTTGTGGGCCTCTCTTCTAATGAAGATTGCTTCATGAGAACTGCATTCTGATAATAATGCAAAAAGATTTAAACGATGAACTATGCAAACATGTATTAAGCATTGTCGATATGAGATAGTCACAAGTACTAAGCGCAGACTTACATTATATCGTTGCATAGGCTCACGCCGGAACCTTTTTTGCGCTCTATCTTCTACTAAGGACTTCTTCATTACAACTGCATTCTAGTAATATTGCAAACATAGTTACAACAGTGAACTATTCAAACATTTATTATGCAATGTAGATATAAGATAATAACAAGTTGCATAAATAAGACAATGTATGGAACTTGTACTAAGCAGACTTACATCATAATGTTGCACAGGGTCGCTTTGGCGACTATCTTCTAATGATGACTGCTTCACTAAAAATGCATTCTAGTAATATTGCAAAAATAGTTACAACAATTAACTATTCAAACATGTATTACGCAATGTAGAGATCAGATAACAGCATGTAGCAGAACATACTGGCTCGCTGCAGGTCCTTCTCTTGCGTGCACTAGTCGTGGTCGACATGCCTGTCATTTTAGGTTCAGCCATCAAGTGAAATGCTAATCCTCCTGCTCCATTGTCCTTAATCTGTGTTTAGATATCACATTTAATACCAAGTCAGCTGGTTTCAAATAACAAAAAACTTGAGCTGCCAAATGAATAAGCCAATATTTACCAGATATCAGATTAAAACCAACTAGATGTTGCTTTGCATGAGATACGAATTTCAGACATTCAGATTTAGAGTAGGGTAATGCCAAGGTTTTCCACATAAAGTAAACTGGCATTAAGAATGACCAAATGTCAGGTTCAAATCACCTTCGCAGTTGCTCCAAGACAAGCATATCAAATAGGCAGAAACATAGTAAAGGATGGATGGCATTGCTATGGCAGGGTTCCAAGTGTTAATCTCTTGCATAAGGAACAATGCATATAGTTTATAGATAATAACGGAAGTAAACTGCCAAAGTTACCAACCAAGAACTCAGATTCCAACCTTCCCTAGTGTCCCCGCTGTTAATGTTGGATATTCTAATAAGTGGTTCGCATGATCAATCCCTAGGAAAAATAACATTGACAAGTTAGTCTACGATAATACAAAGACCAGACATGCACGCAACAATAACTATACAAGCTGTGCGACAGTAGCATTCATGGAAAAAATAGCTATATGCTAAAGACAAGGTATAAGAGCAAGCAGATTGGAAATACACATAGCATGATTATAAAAGCAGTGTGAGAATAGCAGACACGAGAAAATAGCTATCGGCTAGCGGTGAGCTAATGATGTGGTATAAGAACAACCAGATTGGAAATGCCCATAGCATGACTATAAAAGGAATAGCATGCAGTACAAAAACAGTTGGCAGCAAATGAATGGGTCCCCTATAAATATGTGGATGCACACAGGTGTCAGTAGAATGAACAGGATGGTAGCGACCGGATAATGCTTTGGTACTGTACAATATTTAAACGAACTTCATGCGAAGTAACACATCAAGAAATTTAATGGCATATGAGATCTGCAAATAACTACACAAAACACCGCGATCTAACGGGCCAATGTACTAACCAAGCTGCGGCGGGGTGGACGGGGGCGGCAACTTGCATTCCAGCGGCGGCGAACGCGGGAGACGATGAGTCGATCCTGTTTCAGTAGAAGCGGGCGTTAGTGAAGCAGATCTGGTTGGCTGGCAAGGGATTCGGTGAAGTTGATACAGCCGCTGCGCCGAGGTAGTTGGTGGAATAGATCGGCTTCTGTGGAGGGGGGGGGGGGGCGGTGAAGTAGACACGATTCCGTTGGAGAGGATCCGGTGCGTCGACAGGAAAGGCGTTGATTGCTACGCTGTGGATGAGGTCGGCGGTGAAGCAGATCCGTCGGTGGCGAGGTCAGCGGTGAAGCAGATCCGTCGGTGGTGAGGTCGGCGGTGAAGCAGATCCGTCGGTGGCGAGGGCGGCGGGGGAGCGGATCAGGTGGGTGGACAGCCAACACGATCAAGGCTACGATGTGGAGGAGTATGCCGGCGGCGAAGCAGATCTAGTACTGTAGAGAGTCAGAGCTTTGGCGTGTGAGAGTATTTTTGAGCTAATGGGGCGAATGGTTGGTGGGTGGGTGTGGGCCTGTGGGGAGGGTTCGTGATCTAGGCAAGATATTTCATTGTTACCGAATGAGCCCTCCATGGTCGGTGGGTTGTAGCTTCCGGACCAGGGTTAAAAGGGTAAAACTGGTCACGGGATTTTCGAATGGATGCGGCGGGATGATTTGGCGCGCGGCCGAAATTTTCAGTTTCAAGCTACGAGCAGAACGACAAAAATAATGTTCTTCCCCAGGGAGCTCTCATTTCTTCCTCTTCTCTTTCTCTCTCGAGTCTCTCCCACTCCCCTGGCTCCTCTCCCCCTTCTCTCCGGCAGCCTCGCCGGCCGGAGACGAGGCCGACTTCTCTCTGTATATCGTGCACCCTCCGAACTAAATTAATTGATTCAACTTTCCTAAGACGTGTATGTATCTCGAGTAAAAACATGTGTGGATACATCCATATTTAGATAAGCAAAGTTGAGTCAGTTAATTTGGATCCGAGGGAGTTCATGTTGTTGTAAGCTTAGATCCAGTGTTTCCCATGAGCAGAATGGCGCAATGGAGTCGGGGATCTCGTCATCGGCTTCAGATCTGGCCTATGGTGAATCTGGCGGATCAGATCTGGCGGATCTTGTCGGCCAAACCCCGATCTAGTGCCATCAAGGTGATGGCGCTAACGGTGAGGCTTGCTTTGGTCAGTGCTTCAGATCTGGCCAATGGGGAAGTCAAGCTGCTAACGTTCACAAGCTCGGGGCATACGACGGCGTCATCCGTCTTGCCCGTGAACATCTTGGCCTTTCAGTGGCCCTTCTTAGAGCCAATATGCCGTTGCTGAGGCCCTTCTTCTCCTTCGTCCTGGCGACTACCGGCGACACCGTCCCAAGTGGTGCGTCCTCGGCGACGGAGTTGCTGGAAAGGATGTGGAGCAGAGATCTGATGTGCGGTCTAGAAGGACTCGATTGATTTTCTTCTATATATTTTGGGGTCCTTTTTGTAAAGTTGCAGGTCCTATTAGTTATTGTCTAGTTCTCTTGGACCTCTATGTAATTTTTTGGACTAGTTTCCATTTGCACCGATAAACTTGAATTTTGACAAGTTCACGCGAAAAAAATTCCTTTGCACATATGGCCTATCATGTATGAACATTCTTGAGTTTTAAACTATATGTAATGGCCAGCACTTGCGCAAGGGGCTCGTCTAGTGCGCACTAGTTTCCATTAGCACCGATAAATTTGAATCTTGACAAGTTATTGGAAGAAAAAATTGATTCACATATAGCCTATCATGTATGAACATTATTTGGATTCAAACTATACATAGATGGCCAACACGTGTGCAAGGGGTCCTCTAATGTGCACTAGTTTCCATTAGCACTGATAAATTTGAATCTTTACAAGTTCTCGAAAAAAATGCTTCACACATATGCCCTATCATGTATCAACATTATTGGGATTCATATTATATATAGATGGCCAACACTTGTGCAAAGGGGTCCTCTAATTCTTGGGGATTTCAATCTATCTCTCTCTCGATCTATCGTTGGTGGCCAGAACAACACACATGTGCATGCACTTTATGCGCAAAGGCGCGGGTGCCTCTAATAATTCATGTGTGTGCGTATATTTGAACATATTCTTGGGGATTTCAATCTCTATCTCTCGATCTATATATCGTTGATGGCCAAGAAACACACTTATATATATACGCATGCACTTTATGCGCAAAGGCGCGGGTGCCTCTAATAATGTGTGTACGCACTCGATCGATGATCCCTAAACCTTAAACCATAAAACCCTAAAACCCTAATCCTAATCCCTAAACACCCTAAACACTAAACCCTAAACCATAAACACTAAACCCTAAACCCTAAACCCTAAACACTAAACCCTAAAACCTAAAACATAAACACTAAACCCTAAACCCTAGACCCTATACCCTAATTAACACTAACCCTAACCCTAATTAAACCCTACATATATAGGCCAACGACACTTAATTGCGCATCAAGCAGGCGACCAACTAATTAGCGCTGATAAATTAATTAACTTGAATTTTGACAAGTTCTCAATCTCGAATGAAAACACATTTGATTAAGTTGTCTCATAATATATATATAATTAGTGTGCATGCGCGCATGGCATACCTTGCATATCATTCGTGCGTATATTTAAACATATTCTTGGGGATATATATATTTAAATCTCTCTCTCGATCTATATATCGTTGGTGGCCAAGAAACACACTTATATATACGCATGCACTTTATGCGCAAAGGCGCGGGTGCCTCTAATAATGTGTGTGTGCACTCGATCGATGATCCCTAAACCTTAAACCCTAAAACCCTAATCCCTAATTATACCCTAAACATACACCCTAAACACCCTAAACACTAAACCCTAGACCCTAAACCCTAAACACTACTCCCTATACCCTAAACCCTAAACACTAGACCCTAAACCCTAAACCCCAACCCTTGAACCTAAACCCTAAACCCTAAACCATAAACCCTAAATATATTTCAATCTCTCTCTAGATCTATATATCGTTGGTGGCCAAGAAACACACTTATATATATACGCATGCACTTTATGCGCAAAGGCGTGGGTGCCTCTAATAATTAATGTGTGTGTGCACTCGATCGATAATCCCTAAACCTTAAACCCTAAAACCCTAATCCCTAATTATACCCTAACCGTACACCCTAAACACCCTAAACACTAAACCCTAAACCCTAGACCCTAAACCCTAAACACTAAACCCTAACCCTAGACCCTAAACCCTAAACACGTACTAAACCCCAAACCCTAAACCCTAAACCCTAGACCCTAAACCCTATTTAACCCTAACCCTAACCCTAAAACCCTAGCTAGCTAACCCTAAACCCTAAACCCTAATTAAACACTACATATATATATATATATATATATATATATATAGGCCAACGACACTTAATTGCGCATCAAGCAGGCGACCAAATAATTAGCGCTGATAAATTAATTAACTTGAATCTTGACAAGTTCTCTCGAATGAAAACACATTTGATTAAGTTGCCTCATAATATATATACAATTAGTGTGCATGCGCGCATGGCATACCATGCACATATCATTCGTGCATATATAGATTTCAATATATATTTGAACATATTCTTGGGGACATATATATATATTTCAATCTCTCTCTCGATCTATATATATCGTTGGTGGCCAAGAAACACACTTATTATATATATACGCATGCACTTTATGCGCAAAGGCGCGGGTGCCTCTAATAATGTGTGTGTGCACTAGCTCGATCGATGATCCCTAAACCTTAAACCCTAAAACCCTAATCCCTGATCCCTAATTATACCTTAAACGTACACCCTAAACACCCTAAACACTAAACCCTAAACCCTAGACCCTAAACCCTAAACCCTAAACACTAAACACTAAACCCTAAACCCTAACCCTAGACCCTAATAAACCCTAAATATATTTCAATCTTGATGTCTACGCCCCCTCCTTTTCCTGTAGACAGTGTTGGGCCTCCAAGAGCAGAGGTTTGTAGAATAGCAGCAAGTTTCCCTTAAGTGGATCACCCAAGGTTTATCGAACTCAGGGAGGAAGAGGTCAAAGATATCCCTCTCATGCAACCCTGCAACCACAAAGCAAGAAGTCTCTTGTGTCCCCAACACACCTAATAGGTGCACTAGTTCGGCGAAGAGATAGTGAAATACAAGTGGTATGAATATATATGAGCAGTAGTAACAGTGCCAGAAAAGTGCTTGCTGGCGTGTAGTAAGTAAAGATGCGACGAGAACGATAAACAAGCAGCGATAGCAGTATTGGAAATAAGGCCTAGGGATCGTACTTTCACTAGTGGACACTCTCAACATTGATCACATAATAAAACCACTCTACACTCTCTTGTTGGATGATGAACACCGCTATTTGTGTAGGGCTACAAGAGCACCTCAATGCCGGAGTTAACAAGCTCCACAACATTCGATATTCATGTTTAATTAACCTTAGAGTGCATGATAGATCAACACAACTATACCAAGTACTAACATAGCATGCACACTGTCACCTTCATACTATGAGAGGAGGAATAGATCACATTAATACCATCATAGTAATAGTTAACTTCGTAATCTACAAGAGATCATAATCATAAACTACGCCAAGTACTACATGATGCACACACTGTCACCATTACATCATGAAGGAGGAATAGAGTACTTTAATAACATCACTAGAGTAGCACATAGATGAATAGTGATACAAAACATATTGCAATCATAAAGAGATATAAATAAGCACTTCACTATGCTATCCATAACAGTGAATAAGTATTCTGTGAAATATAGCCTAAGAGACCCACACGGTGCACACACTGTCACCTTTACACACGTGGGACAAGGAGTCTCCGGAGATCACATAAGTAAAATTCACTTGACTAGCATAACGACATCTAGATTACAATCATCATCATATGGATCTCAATCATGTAAGGCAGCTCATGAGATCATTGTATTGAAGTACATAGAGAGAGAGATGAACCACATAGCTACCGGTACAGCCCTTAGTCTCGATGGAGAACTACTCCCTCCTCATGGGAGACAGCAGCGTTGATGAAGATGGCGGTGAAGATGGCAGCGGTGTCGATGGAGAAGCCTTTCGGGGGCACTTCCCCGTCCCGGCAGCGTGCCGGAATAGAGACTCCTGTCCCCCAGATCTTGGCTTCGCGATGGCGGCGGCTCTAGAAAGTTTTTGCGGGTTTCGTCGAACGTGATAGGGTTTTCGCGATGGAGGCTTTAAATAGGCGGAAGGGCAGCCTCGGAGGGGGCCTGGGGCCACCACACCATAGGGCAGTGCGCCTGGCTTCTTGGCCGCGCCGCCACCATGTGTGGGCCCCCTGTGGGTCCACTCTGGCGACTCTCGGGTGTTCTGGATGCTTCCGGAGATTCTAAGATGCTGGGCGTTCATTTCGTCCGATTCCGAGAATATTTCCTTACTAGGATTTCTGAAACCAAAAATAGCAAAAAAAACAGCAACTGGCCCTTCGGCATCTCGTCAATAGGTTAGTTCCGGCAAACGCATAAATATGACATAAAGTATGCATAAAACATGTAGATATCATCATTAACGTGGCATGGAACATAAGAAATTATCGATACGTCGGAGACGTATCAGCATCCCCAAGCTTAGTTCCTGCTCGTCCCGAGCAGGTAAACGATAACAAAGATAATTTCTGAAGTGACATGCCATCATAACCTTGATCATACTATTGTAAGCATATGTAATGAATGCAGCGATCAAAACAATGTAAATGACATGAGTAAACAATTGAATCATAAAGCAAAGACTTTTCATGAATAGTACTTCAAGACAAGCATCAATAAGTCTTGCATAAGAGTTAACTCATAAAGCAATAAATCAAAGTAAAGATATTGAAGCAACATAAAGGAAGATGAAGTTTCAGCGGTTGCTTTCAACTTATAACATGTATATCTCATGGATAGTTGTCAATGCAAAGCAATATAACAAGTGCAATATGCAAGTATGTAGGAATCAATGCACAGTTCACACAAGTGTTTGTTTCTTAAGGTGGAGAGAGATAGGTGAACTGACTCAACAATAAAAGTAAAAAATGGCCTTTCGCAGAGGGAAGCAGGGATTAAATCATGTGCTAGAGCTTTTTAAGTTTTGAAATCATATAGAGCATAAAAGTAAAGTTTTGAGAGGTGTTTGTTGTTGTCAACGAATGGTAATGGGTACTCTAACTACCTCGCCAACCAGACTTTCAAGAGCGGCTCCCATGAAGGACGTTATCTCTACCAGGAAGGTAGATCATCCCTCTTCTCTTTTGTTTACACATGTACTTTAGTTTTTATTTATTTATGGGTGACACTCCTCCCAACCTTTGCTTACACAAGCCATGGCTAACCGAATCCTCGGGTGCCTTCCAACATTCACATACCATGAAGGAGTGTCTATTTGCAAAATTAAGTTGCTTACTGATGAATCAGAGCAAAACATGTGAAGAGAATTATTAATGCAAGTTGTAATTAATTGGGGCTGGGAACCCCATTGCCAGCTCTTTTTGCAAAATTATTGGATAAGCGGATGAAGCCACTAGTCCATTGTGAAAGTCTGTCAAAAGTAAATGACAAGATCGCAAGATAAAACACCACATACTTCCTCATGAGCTATAAAACATTAACACAAATTGAGAAGCATTTTGAAGGTTTAAAGGTAGCACATGAAGTATTTACTTGGAATGGCAGAAAATACCATGTAGTAGGTAGGTATGGTGGACACAAATGGCATAGTGGTTGGCTCAAGGATTTTGGATGCATGAGAAGTATTCCCTCTCGATACAAGGTTTAGGCTACCAAGGTTATTTGAAACAAACACAAGGATGAACCGGTACAGCAAAACTCACATAAAAGACATATTGTAAACATTATAAGACTTTACACCGTCTTCCTTGTTGTTCAAACTCAATACTAGAAATTATCTAGACCTTAGAGAGACCAATTATGCAAACCAAATTTTAGCAAGCTCTATGTATTTCTTCATTAATAGGTGCAAAGTATATGATGCAAGAGCTTAAACATGAGCACAACAATTGCCAAGTATCACATTATCCAAGACATTTTAGCAATTACTACATGGATCATTTTTCGATTCCAACCATATAACAAATTAACGAAGCAGTTTCAACCTTCGCCATGAACATTAAAAGCTAAGAACACATGTGTTCATACGAACCAGCGGAGCGTGTCTCTCTCCCACACAAGCATTTATTCAAATAAAAACAAAAACAAACACAAACAGACGCTCCAAGTAAAGCACATAAGATGTGACCGAATAAAAATATAGTTTCAGGGGAGGAACCTGATAATGTTGTCGATGAAGAAGAGGATGCCTTGGGCATCCCCAAGCTTAGATGCTTGAGTCTTCTTGAAATATGCAGGGATGAACCACCGGGGCATCCCCAAGCTTAGAGCTTTCACTCTTCTTGATCATAGTATATCATCCTCCTCTCTTGACCCTTGAAAACTTCCTTCACACCAAACTTCTCATAAACTTCATTAGAGGGGTTAGTACATAATCAAAAACTCACATTTTCAGAGGTGACACAATCATTCTTAACACTTCTGGACATTGCTCAAAGCTACTGGAAGGTAATGGAACAAAGAAATCCACCCAACACAGCGAAAGAGGCAATGCGAAATAAAAGGCAGAATCTGTCAAAACAGAACAGTCCGTAAAGACGAATTTTTAATAAATACTTCCGTTGCTCAAATCAGAAAACTCAAAACTAATGAAAGTTGCGTACATATCTGAGGAACACGCACGTAAATTGGCATATTTTTCTGAGTTACCTACAGAGAAAACAGCCCAGATTTGTGACAGATAGAAATCTGTTTCTGCGCAGAAATCCAAATCTAGTATCAACCTTCGATTAGAGGCTTCACTTGGCACAACAAATCACAAAACTAAGATAAGGAGATGTTGCTACAGTAGTAAAAAACTTCCAAGACACAAATATAAAACAAAGTACTGTAGCAAAAATATGGGTTGTCTCCCATAAGCGCTTTCTTTATAGCCATTAAGATGGGCTCAGCAGTTTTAATGATGCACTCGCAAGAAATAGTATTTGAAGCAAAAGAGAGCATCAAGAGGAAAATTCAAAACAAATTTAAGCCTAACATGCTTCCTATGAAAAGGGATTTTGTAAATAAACAAGTTATGTAGGCATAATGCAACAAGCGTAGAAAGATAAAACAAGTGTAACTTCAAAAATTTCAGCATATAGAGAGGTGTTTTAGTAACATGAAAATTTCTACAACCATATTTTCCTCTCTCATAATAACTTTCAGTAGTATCATGAGCAAACTCAACAATATAACTATCACATAAAGCATTCTTATCATGAGTCTCATGCATAAAATTATTACTCTCCACATAGGCATAATCAATTTTATTAGTTGTAGTGGGAGCAAATTCAACAAAGTAGCTATCATTATTATTCTCATCATCAAATATAGGAGGCATATTGTAATCATAATTAAATTTATCCTCCATAACAGGTGGAACCAAAAGACCAATATCATTATAATCATCATAAATAGGAGGCAAAGTATCATCAAAGTAAATTTTCTCCTCAATGCTTGGGGGACTAAAAAGATCATGCTCATCAAAACCAGCTTCCCCAAGCTTAGAATTTTCCATAGCATTAGCAACAATAGTGTTCAAAGCATTCATATTAATAACATTCCCATTAGCATGCATATAAAGTTCCATGGGTTTTTTAATTCTCTCGTCAAACACATCATGTCCTAATTCAAGATAAAGTTCATAAAGATCTCTCATATTTTTGTTGTTTTCCATTATGCCTAACTAGTGTAAACAAGAAACAAAAAGATGCAATTGCAGGATCTAAAGGAAATAGCTTCGAGCAATCACAACGGTACCAGAAAAGTGTTTGGTTACCTGGGACCAGAGTGTGAATGCCTTTTACCTTTCCTCCCCGGCAACGGCGCCAGAAAATAGCTTGATGTCTACGCCCCCTCCTTTTCCTGTAGACAGTGTTGGGCCTCCAAGAGCAGAGGTTTGTAGAACAGCAGCAAGTTTCCCTTAAGTGGATCACCCAAGGTTTATCGAACTCAGGGAGGAAGAGGTCAAAGATATCCCTCTCATGCAACCCTGCAACCACAAAGCAAGAAGTCTCTTGTGTCCCCAACACACCTAATAGGTGCACTAGTTCGGCGAAGAGATAGTGAAATACAGGTGGTATGAATATATATGAGCAGTAGTAACAGTGCCAGAAAAGTGCTTGCTGGCGTGTAGTAAGTAAAGATGCAGCAGAACAGTAAACAAGCAGCGATAGCAGTATTGGAAATAAGGCCTAGGGATCGTACTTTCACTAGTGGACACTCTCAACATTGATCACATAATAAAACCACTCTACACTCTCTTCTTGGATGATGAACACCGCTATTTGTGTAGGGCTACAAGAGCACCTCAATGCCGGAGTTAACAAGCTCCACAACATTCGATATTCATGTTTAATTAACCTTAGAGTGCATGATAGATCAACACAACTATACCAAGTACTAACATAGCATGCACACTGTCACCTTCATACTATGAGAGGAGGAATTGATCACATTAATACCATCATAGTAATAGTTAACTTCATAATCTACAAGAGATCATAATCATAAACTACGCCAAGTACTACATGATGCACACACTGTCACCATTACATCATGAAGGAGGAATAGAGTACTTTAATAACATCACTAGAGTAGCACATAGATGAATAGTGATACAAAACATATTGCAATCATAAAGAGATATAAATAAGCACTTCACTATGCTATCCATAACAGTGAATAAGTATTCTGTGAAATATAGCCTAAGAGACCCACACGGTGCACACACTGTCACCTTTACACACGTGGGACAAGGAGTCTCCGGAGATCACATAAGTAAAATTCACTTGACTAGCATAACGACATCTAGATTACAATCATCATCATATGGATCTCAATCATGTAAGGCAGCTCATGAGATCATTGTATTGAAGTACATAGAGAGAGAGATGAACCACATAGCTACCGGTACAGCCCTTAGCCTCGATGGAGAACTACTCCCTCCTCATGGGAGACAGCAGCGTTGATGAAGATGGCGGTGAAGATGGCAGCGGTGTCGATGGAGAAGCCTTCCGGGGGCACTTCCCCGTCCCGGCAGCGTGCCGGAACAGAGACTCCTGTCCCCCAGATCTTGGCTTCGCGATGGCGGTGGCTCTGGAAAGTTTTTGCGGGTTTCGTTGAACGTGATAGGGTTTTCGCGACGGAGGCTTTAAATAGGCGGAAGGGCAGCCTCGGAGGGGGCCTGGGGCCACCACACCATAGGGCGGCGCGCCTGGCTTCTTGGCCGCGCCGCCACCATGTGTGGGCCCCCTGTGGGTCCACTCTGGCGACTCTCGGGTGTTCTGGATGCTTCCGGAGAATCTAAGATGCTGGGCGTTGATTTCGTCCGATTCCGAGAATATTTTCTTACTAGGATTTCTGAAACCAAAAACAGCAAAAAAAACAGCAACTGGCCCTTCGGCATCTCGTCAATAGGTTAGTTCCGGAAAACGCATAAATATGACATAAAGTATGCATAAAACATGTAGATATCATCAATAACGTGGCATGGAACATAAGAAATTATCGATACGTCGGAGACGTATCAAATCTCTCTCTAGATCTATATATCGTTGGTGGCCAAGAAACACACTTATATATATACGCATGTACTTTATGCGCAAAGGCGCGGGTGCCTCTAATAATGTGTGTGTACACTAGCTCGATCGATGATATCCCTAAACCTTAAACCCTAAAACCCTAATCCCTGATCCCTGATTATACCCTAAACGGACACCCTAAACACCCTAAACACTAAACCCTAAACCCTAGACCCTAAACCCCCCTAAACCCTAAACACTAAACCCTAAACCCTAACCCTAGACCCTAAACGACCCTAAACCCTAAATATATTTCAATCTGTCTCTAGATCTATATATCGTTGGTGGCCAAGAAACACACTTATATATATACGCATGCACTTTATGCGCAAATTGGCGCGGGTGCCTCTAATAATGTGTGTGTGTGCACTCGATCGATGATCCCTAAACCTTAAACCCTAATCCCTAATTATACCCTAAACGTACACCCTAAACACCCTAAACACTAAACCCTAAACCTTAGACCCTAAACCCTAAACCCTAAACACTAAACCCTAACCCTAACCCTAACCCTAACCCTAACCCCTAGCTAACCCTAAACCCTAATTAAACCCTACATATATAGGCCAACGACACTTAATTGCGCATCAAGCAGGCGACCAACTAATTAGCGCTGATAAATTAATTAACTTGATTTTTGACAAGTTCTCTCGATCTCGAATGAAAACACATTTGATTAAGTTGTCTCATAATATATATATATATATAATTAGTGTGCATGTGTGCGCATGGCATACCTTGCATATCATTCGTGCATATATTTCAATATATATTTGAACATATTCTTGGGGATATATATATTTCAATCTCTCTCTTATCTCGATCTATATATCGTTGGTGGCCAAGAAACACACTTATATATATATATACGCATGCACTTTATGCGCAAAGGCGCGGGTGCCTCTAATAATGTGTGTGTGCACTAGCTCGATCGATGATCCCTAAACCTTAAACCCTAAAACCCTAATCCCTAATTATACCCTAAACGTACACCCTAAACACCCTAAACACTAAACCCGGCCTATACCCTATACCCTAAACCCTAAACACCCTAAACACTAAACACCAAACCCTAACCCTAGCTAGACCCTAAACCCTAAACGCTAAATATATTTCAATCTCTCTAGATCTATATATCGTTGGTGTGGCCAAGAAACACACATATATATATATATATACGCATGCACTTTATGCGCAAAGGCGCTAGTGCCTCTAATAATGTGTGTGTGCACTCCATCGATGATCCCTAAACCTTAAACATAAAAACCCTAACCCATAATCCCTAATTATACCCTAAACGTACACCCTAAACACTAAACCCTAAACCCTAGACCCTACACCCTAAACACTACACCCTAAACCCTAAACCCTAAACACGTACTAAACCCTAAACCCTAACCCTAGACCCTAAACCCTAAACACTGAACCCCAAACCCTAAACCCTAAATCCTAGACCCTAAACCCTAATTAATTAACCTTAACCCTAACCCTAAACCTAAATCCTAATACTACATATATATAGGCCAACGACACTTAATTGCGCATCAAGCAGGCGACCAACTAATTAGCGCGGATAAATTAATTAACTTGAATCTTGACAAGTTCTCTCGAATGAAAACACATTTGATTAAAGCTGCCTCATAATATATATACAATTAGTGTGCATGCGCGCATGGCATACCTTGCACATATGATTTGTGCATATATTTCAACATATATCTGAACATATTCTTGGGGATAAATATATATATTTCAATCTCTCTCTCTCTCGATCTATATATATATATCGTTGGTGGCCAAAAAACACACTTATATATATACGCATGCACTTTATGCGCAAAGGCGCGGGTGCCTCTAATAATGTGTGTGTGCACTCGATCGATGATCCCTAAACCTTAAACCCTAAAACCCTAATCCCTAATCCCTAATTATACCCTAAACGTACACCCTAAATTAACACCCTAAACACTAAACCCTAAACCCCTAGACCCTAAACCCTAAACACTACACCCTAAACCCTAAACCCTAACCCTAGACCCTAAACCCTAAACACTAAACCCCAACCCCAAACCCTGCTAAACCCTAAACCCTAGACCCTAAACCCTAATTAATTAACCTTAACCCTAACCCTAAAACCCTAGCTAGCTAACCCTAAACCCTAATTAAACCCTACATATATATATAGGCCAATGACACATAATTGCGCATCAAGCAGGCGACCAACTAATTAGCGCTGATAAATTAATTAACTTGAATCTTGACAAGTTCTCTCGAATGAAAAAATATTTGATTAAGTTGCCTCATAATATATATACAATTAGTGTGCATGCGCGCATGGCATACCTTGCACATATCATTTGTGCATATATTTCAATATATATCTGAACATATTATTTGGGATAAATATATATATTTCAATCTTTCTCTCTCGATCTATATATATATCGTTGGTGGCAAAAAAACACACTTATATATACGCATGCACTTTATGCGCAAAGGCGCGGGTGCCTCTAATAATGTGTGTGTGCACTCGATCGATGATCCATAAACCTTAAACCCTAAAATCCTAATCTCTAATCCCTAATTATACCCTAAACGTACACCCTAAACACCCTAAACACTAAACCCTAAACTCTAGACCCTAAACCCTAAACACTATACCCTAAACCCTAACCCTAGACCCTAAACCCTAAACACTAAACCCCAAACCCCAAACCCTAAACCCTAAACCCTAGACCCTAAACCCTAATTAATTAACCTTAACCCTAACCCTATAACCCTAGCTAGCTAATCCTAAACCCTAAACCCTAATTAAACCCTATATATATATATATATATATATATATATATATATATATATATATATATATAGGCCAACGACACTTAATTGCGCATCAAGCAGGCGACCAACTAATTAGCGCTGATAAATTAATTAACTTGAATCTTGACAAGTTCTCTCGAATGAAAACACATTTGATTAAGTTGCCTCATAATATATATACAATTAGTGTGCATGCACGCATGGCATACCTTGCACATATCATTCGTGCATATATTTCAATATATATCTGAACATATTCTTGGGGATAAATATATATAGTTCAATCTCTCTCTCGATCTATATATATATCGTTGGTGGCCAAAAAACACACTTATATATACGCATGCACTTTATGCGCAAAGGCGCGGGTGCCTCTAATAATGTGTGTGTGCACTCGATCGATGATCCCTAAACCTTAAACCCTAAAACCCTAATCCCTAATCCCTAATTATACCCTAAACATACACCCCTAAACACCCTAAACACTAAACCCTAAACCCTAGACCCTAAACCCTAAAACCCTAAACCCTAAACCCTAAACACTAAACCCTAAACCCTAAACCCTAAACCCTAACCCTAACCCTAACCCCTAGCTAACCCTAAACCCTACATATATAGGCCAACGACACTTAATTGCGCATCAAGCAGGCGACCAACTAATTAGCGCTGATAAATTAATTAACTTGATTCGTGCATATATTTCAATATATATTTGAACATATTCTTGGGGATATATATTTATTTAAATCTCTCTGTTATCTCGATCTATATATCGTTGGTGGCCAAGAAACACACTTATATATACGCATGCACTTTATGCGCAAAGGCGCGGGTGCCTCTAATAATGTGTGTGTGCACTCAATCGTTGATCCCTAAACCTTAAACCCTAAAACCCTAATCCCTAATCCCTAATTATACCCTAAACGTACACCCTAAACACCCTAAACACTAAACCCTAGACCCTAAACCCTAAACGTACACCCTAAACACCCTAAACACTAAACCCTAAACCCTAGACCGTAAACCCTAATTAACCCTAACCCTAAAACCCTAGCTAGCTAGCTAACCCTAAACCCTAAACCCTAATCAAACCCTACATATATATATAGGCCAACGACACTTAATTGCGCATCAAGTAGGCGACCAACTAATTAGCGCTGATAAATTAATTAACTTAATTTTTGACAAGTTCTCGATCTCGAATGAAAACATATTTGATTAAGTTGTCTCATAATATATATATAATTAGTGTGCATGTGCGCATGGCATACCTTGCATATCATTCGTGCATATATTTCAATATATGTTTGAACATATTCTTGGGGATATATATATTTCAATCTCTCTCTCTCGATCTATATATCGTTGGTGGCCAAGAAACACACTTATACATATACGCATGCACTTTAATTTATTTGCCTCACAATATATATAATTAATATGCATGCATGACCTAACCATGTATGCTTATATATGTGTTTAATTTGGGGATTTCAATCGCTCTCTCGCCGCTCTCTCGTTGGTGGCCAACAACACACACATGCACTTTGTGCACAAAGGCATGTGCCTCTAATAATGTGTGCGCAGTCGATCGGTCTAGTTTTGATTAATCATAGCACACAAATATAGAAGTTGTATTTGAATCCACACAACCCTAATCTAAAACACATAGCCCCTAACATGGCCTAATTAACCGACCCCTTCTCTCTAGCTAATTAGTGGAAATTGCACAAAATCAAAAGGGGTCCCTCACTAATTATACATATATATATCTAGATTGTGATAAACTTTTGCCCCATATTTGGTGGATGGGTGCATCTTGGCATGTAAAACAATTAATGTTTGCAAATGGCGTTGTCAAAATTTATGTACAAATGATTTATTTCCATCCAAAGTGCATAAAATGGGAGTTTTAATGAAGAAGGTACAAATAAAACAGCTCAACATGCCTCCACACCCCGATTTTCACACGAAGTACAGCATATTTAAAGGATAATTCCAGAGTTTTACTATTTTTCAAACAACTTTGCTAATTTCCACCCACTCACATGACTTTATGTTGATTTAACGAAAATAGGGCGAATTTAAACTACATGGGCGGGATAGTTTGAATTGTGCGCGCGGCAAAGGGAACCGCCTATTCCTCAACCTTGTGCACGGCAAATTACACACGCAACTCCATTAAACACCACCTACCGGGCGGCCCGGCCGCATGACCCCCCACCCACCGCTACACAACTTATCCCCGTCCGTGCAAAGAGCTTCCCCTCCCCGTCCCGTCCGTGCGAAGAAGAAGCTTCCCCTCCCTGTCGTTCTTCTCGAGACGCACCGGCGGTCAAGTTGATCCACGGTAGGGTTGCTATCTCTAGCTCAATCATGCATCGGGCAAGACGGCCTAACGATTTATATTTTCTTGATGCTGCTAAAAAAATCGTCAGTATGCTCGAACTAATTGGCACTTTATAGTTTTCCGCTCGATTTGTCCTCGATCAATTTGTTCATTTGCGTGGGAATATAGAGTCAGTTCTGCACTCGATCCGTTAATTTTCTGAAATGCCATGGCAGAGTTTTGTACACGATCTGTTTGCTAAAATGTCGATGGGCATTTTTTGTTTTGTACTCGACATGATTGCTGAAATGCATAATCATGTACTAGTATAGTTTTGTACTCGATGGATATACATTTCCTACTTTGCCTTAAATTAATCACCAACCATTGTATCTCATAATTAAACAGATGGACAGAACTTGGATACTGCATGGACACTTATCTTCCCCTTCATATATAAATGGTGTTCAACCCTTTATGGGGTTTATTAGAGCTCATGAAGGTCACGACCTGGACGTGTATTGCCCGCGCTGCACATGTATGAATGGTGAGAAGAGGCCTCACCATGTAGTGGAAGATCATTTACACATTTTTGGGATGGACCGCACATATGTTAGGTGGGTTTATCATGGTGAACCACATAATGATCCTTCCGCGGGAGAAGCAGATCTTGCTCACACTGTATGTGTGCTGGCATATGTAGTTAATTATTTATATTGATGCTGCCGCTGTTTCGATCAATAGTTTGCATTGCTGTGCAAGGTTCTGTACTCAAATTTAACTTGTTGCAGATGGATGGACGGGAAGGAGAGAAAAAGCGCTTTCTTCAGGAACCGGGTTTCAGCTCTGGGACATGTGCTGTGCCAGATGAGAAGGTAAATATGTAAAACGGCATTTGTTCAGGTTGCATCCCTTAGATGTTTGTCTAATCTGTTGATGTACTAATTGCAGAAGCATAGAGTTGAAGAGGTCTCTCAGTTTGATGGGAGATTTGAAGATGAATCTCAGTTTGATGCACCTGTGGATGGTACTGATGACGGGCCTTTCATAGACGAAGGTCCTGCACCTGAGATTATCCAGCCTACAGAAGGAGGCCGTGGACCGAGTACACAAATTTGCGTTGAAGTGGATGCACGCCCAGAGATCATCAGTGGCGTCCGGGTAGTCTCAAGACCACCCAGCCCTGATGCACCTGTGGATGGTACTGATGATGAGCCTTTCATAGATGAAGGTCCTGCACCTGAGATTATCCAGCCTACAGAAGGAGGCCGTGGACCGAGTACACAGCTTTGCGTTGAAGCGGATGCACGCCCGGAGATCATCAGGGGCGTCCCGGTAGTCTCAGGACCACCCAGCCCTGATGCAAAATGTTGAGCTACTTTATGATTCGTACTCTTATGTTCTGGTGCTATAGTATGTACTATCTTTGTTATGATTTGTACGCCTTTGGCGCTAGAACTATAATTAAGCATTCAGTGGATGATCGCGTTGCAAAATTTGACACCCACACAATCAGTTCATCGTATGAGTAGTAGCACAATTACTTCTACAGCCAGTCCTGCCAGCGCATTAATTGGTAGCATGAAACACTTTCAGGCACTCCCCTCTGATTCATATTAATTGACTCAATTTTGTCTAGATATGGATGTATCTAGATGCATTTGTTAACTAGACTAACAAACTTGAGTCAGTTAATATGAATCGGTGTAAACCGCCCAAGTCCTCGAGCAGCTAGTTTATTGACTCTGGACTCCAAGCCTCTCGCGGCAAGCCATCGACGAAGCTTTGACCAGATCTTGGCCCGCTTTTTTTTTGCGAATAGCAAAGCTTTGACCAGTTCCTCTCGGGATACAGCACGCCGGTGAGCTTGCACGGTTGCCATGAGCACTTTCCGGTGGAACTTCCTCTGCAGCGCCCTCAAGCCGCCGCTGCGAGACAGCACGCAGTGCCTCGAGGTGGACGGAACGGACGAACTCGGGATCTCAGGGCGGGGGGTCCGCCTCGTCCGGGAACGATCTCCAGCGGGTTAACGAGGACATGCATGGCGGCCAGGGGATTTGGGGTTTTTTGTTGTTGTTTGAGCTTGGGATTTGGGGTTTTTTTGGATAGGGGAGGAGGAACCGAGGAAGAGGAAGGAACAACCCGCGTGCTTGGCGCGTGGCAGTGTGCTTGAATTTCGAATTTTTGTGAAATGTTTCATTTCCCCGCTACAATTCGGGGGTTTTCTTGACGCGCCAATGCGTCCCGCCGGGCAGGTTCAAGTGAATTTGGGGTGCCACACTATGGGCCCCAGTTTCAGTGAGACATGTAATGACTAGTCACATCAGTAAGTTCACTGTGTAATAAAATATGTTACCCCTCCCCTTTATGTAGCCCCCTTTGTCTCTCCCGATCGAGTGCCGACAGCCGACGGATGCAAGCCGCTAGCTCGATCCCCTCCTTTCGCCTCCACCGTCCAGACATCCAGCTTGCAGGGGCAAGCTGCATCTAGACCAAGCGGATTAGGTAGTACTAGTAATGCTCTTTCCTTTCTCGAGATCGGTTCTTTTTTCCTCACCTCGATATCTTGCGCATCTACTATTTCCTATTCTGGGCGAAGGGGTGTCTTTCTGGTCACCCTCGCGCTGGGAGTGATTGATGGGGGTGGGGGCGGGGGCTACCTTTGCTTGGATTGGGGTGTTCTTCCTTTATTTGTCGACATTTGCAACCTTTGTAGTTTCTGCAGATCCTCAATGTATCTTTTGTCAGCTTGTACAGGAAAGGAAATACCTCGGTGGTGGTGGGGGGGGGGGCAATGGAGCGTAAGGCCACCACGCATGTGGGCAGTTGGCTGAGCCTGAGCTGCGTCCCCAGCCCCGCAAAGCAGGTACTCCGTTTGCTTATCCACTCTGTCTGTCTGCATCCTCAATCTGTTCCTGTTCTGGAAGATGCTTAAAGTAGCACATGTCTTCAGCTGTTTGTGTATAAAGCCTCTGTGACACCATGCTCTGTATTCTCTGTATCAGGTTGGTACCTCCAGGTTCCGTGCTGAGGCTATGGGGAACGAGAATAGCGCCCCACCTGCTGCAGGAGCATGGCCCGATCTGCAGCACAAGAAGCGAAATGCCACTGCCGAGCTGGGCAGGGACCGCCGAGGGGTAATTTTTTTTAACCAACTTACCATGATGTAGTCTGAATCTGATACTCCCTCAGATCCAAATTAATTGACTCAACTATCTGTAGATACGGATGTATCTAGATGTGTTTTTAGCTCTAGATACTACTACCTCCATCCCAAAGCTTAGGGATTATATTATTTTTAGAAAGTCAAACTATACCATGTTTGACTAAGCTTTTACCAAAAATCATTAACATGCAAAATACAAAATTAATATCATTAAATAGGTTGTGAAATATATTTTCCTACGGTATCTACACAATATTATATTTGTTGATAGAATGTTCTAAAATTTTGGTCAAACTTTACTTGTTTTGATTTCTCAAAAATAAATAAGCCTTAAGCTTTGGGATGGAGGTATCTAGACAAAGCTGAGTCAACTGGAGTAGTTTTTTTTGTCTGTCCATAGCTAGTGTTCATGGTGCAAAAGGCTAAGAGCATCCACTATATGCATCAATCTATCTCATACAATAATTCAATATCACTGCTGAGGTCTGCCTTTTGTTTTGCTATTCATATGCAGACTGAAACTTTAGGGCCTTTACTCAAAAGGAAGATCAAAACTGCGGCTGATCAGGCTGCCAGTATGTTGATGCCGCCCCCATCTTCTAAATGCCTCTACAAGCACAAGGCCACGCGCCCGCTGGGTGGTGATCTTTTAATGAACTAGATGATACCCCGCGCGTTGCTGCGGAACATTTATGTGGATTGAGGTTTACACAATTTAGGAGAAAAAAGGGGAATTTATGACATCTAAATCATATTAAGTCTAATTTTATTTTCATTCAAAATAATAGGTAATGATTGGTAGTTTTGGACTAAACCACTTAAGTAACCATAGATTCATACAAAATAAAAGTTTTGTAGCTTGACATACATATGTCCCTATAAGACCACTTCCACTGAGACATGCCGGAGTTGTTCATGTTATGAGTCATTTATAGTCAACCCTCGTTTACAATTATCGTGTTGTTTTCAGTGGATACAATCTCCTTGCAACAATTATCTCCGCTTCTGCAAAATAAAATGTGCAATTATATGAAATTATGATAGCTGACTTGTGTATTATGATTGTCCAGATTTTATTTTTTTCACTGTAGGAAAGCACATAGATAAATAGTTACAACCTGCCATACAAAATCTACTGTTGGATTCTACAAAGCAACTAATAGTGACAATGCCAGAACACTTAATCAAGAGGTTTAAATAAATGTGTAAATGAAATCTACTAAGAAATCATAAAGCTTTCATAAAGCTTTCACTGTAGGAAAGCACATAGATAAATAGTTACAACCTGCCATACAAAATCTACTGTTGGATTCTACAAAGCAACTAATAGTGACAATGTCAGAACACTTAATCAAGAGGTTTAAATAAATGTGTAAATGAAATCTACTAAGAAATCATAAAGCTTTCATAATTTGCAATTCTATTAGATATAAACAAAGCTAAAACCTTGGTTAGACACCTTTAACCATAGTGCAGCCATGAGGTACAGTTTGAGAAGAAAGTAAGAGTCTGGGGTTGACGAACCTGACATGTAGATAAATGAGAAAAGAGGAATGTACTTTTAATCTACCCTAACCTATTGAGATGGTAATATATATCTGAAACTTAGTCAGCCCAACTCCAGGACATTAATATTAGTATGGAGAAACCTGTCCTTCTTCTTTTTACAGATGAATAGTGCAATCTGGCTAAACTCAATTAGTAAGCTTTACACCAGAGAGAACGAATATGTGTGAATCTGTTAGGCATATACTGCGCATGTGCATTTTTTATCAACCATCCATGAGAGATAAGGAGGTGCTCGTGAGATTCTTTAGATCAGAGCTGAATGACTTTTGTACATGAAGGAAAAAATATACCCACGTACATATTAGGGGATAAAAATACCTGGAATTGTATTCATTAGAGCTAGCACTGCCGAATGAAAGACACGCCCAATTGGCTTTAAAAGAGACATGCATCAGACATAACAGAGAAAGGACACCATAAGATTACACCAATAAGAAAATAGCAGAGAATGGTAGCACACACCGCAAACCACAGAGCCGAAGCCTCACATGGTTCATAGATGATTTGATTCGCCTAGCAAAAGTATGCTTGATAATTATGCCACACCCAAATATTATTTGAGAGGCAAAGCACACCTGAAACACGCTAAGGCACACGTCAGCTCTTACAGTTGAAAGACAACAGTGCTACAGTACTAATTGTAGTCAAAATTGTATTCTGTCAGCGTAGGCTCGGAATATGAAAACTGTATACTGTGTGCAAGGCAGTTAACCTGAAGATAGAAGCCATAGAGGCTCATGCCAGACCGTAACAATTGATGTAACCTGCAATACAAAATAGGAAACACATCAAATCAGTTTTTAAAGGACAGATTGAGTTCGTACATTCATGGGGTGATTGGTCGCTGATAGATCAGTAGGGGGAGAAATAGAAATGGGTCTGCCCAGCAAGGAATCGAATCAAAAGAGCAGCTAGCACTGAAGATGATGTTTAGATGCCTATGGTGGCCGTAGAAGGGGTGTGCAGGAAGGAGCAAGGAGAAAACTGAGGATTGGGAAGGACCATGGAGTGATCGACAACAGGCGGTGGAAGGCTAAAAGGGCGATGGCTTCGAATTTAAATAGGAAAAACTATCCAGGAGCTTCTTGTACGCCCATATCGGTTTCATCTGCTGTTATTTCTCGCGGGGATTGTGTGGTAGAGGAATCAACTTTCCATCTTTCTCCTGAATCATAACATGGAGCACAATTTGAGACTTACAAACCATGTCCCTGCACAGAAGATAACAAACAGCAAGGAAATACATAATCCCACCATGTTGCAGAGATGCACAGCCATGGAAACCGGTGGTAAGCGAATTGGATGACTATTTCATACAGGCTGAGATAGCCACACAACCACGATCCATGCGGTGCCAATATACGAAGCAATAGCCACCATATGTACTATTCCATACATCTCCAAACACAACTCAGGCGATGGGCAAGAAGGAGACCAGGATTGAAGAATAAATCATCGCATGGCAAACAACAATACAAAGAAAGACCGAACTTAAATAGAGAACATGACCAGGTTTCAAGGAGAGCTGGGGAGGAATAGTGATATCGACAGGGGAGGGGGAATATATAGTACTACTAGACATGCAGCCGAGAATGCGAGTAATTGGGAGGAGAAGCGTCTCAGATGGCAACGCTTGATCTGGAGGAGGTGGAGCAGTTGGGACTTCAGAGAAGAAGAAGCGGCTTTGATGGCGACGCTCGGTCTGGACGATGACATGTTTTTTTTTTCCTTTTTGCTCCGGGCTGCAGCCTGAGAAGACGAAAGAAACAATTCTGGGCTGGCCTAGGGTGAAGGCAATATTTTTGGACTGGGCCAGTCAAGGCTTCAAGGGTTTCATCCAGCCATTCTTAGAGACAATATGACGAATGGATCGCTGAAAACATGATGGCAAACAGACTTGAAACATAGTCAGGGATTACCAAACTAATAGGATGACGTGGATAGTGTGCATGTGCAGCTTGCAAACATTAAATGAAGAAAGTGGGGATCAACTTTATAGATACTAGATGATACCCCGCGCGTTACGGCGGGAAATTTTATCCAACATATATTTATAAAATTGTAAATCGATAAGGCATAACTGAAATAAAAAAAAGAAGGAAAGAGGAGATAATATCTACACATTACCAGGTCGCAAAATGTAAACATAACGAACTACTAACCATGACGTTCGATGTAAATAAAATTTTCCTACGATTTGGATCATGGTTATATTAACCAAATAGATGATTAGCTGTGAAATGGATCTCTAAAGCCAAATAGATGAAACCTTTGGTATCGCTGCTTTTAGTCATGAATATGCGATGTTCATAAAGTGTGAAGTTATATTAAGTAATCGCAAAACAATATAAAGCGAATCATTTCACTCTTAAATCTCACATAAAAATGAGTACACAGCTGATAGCCAAAGAACGCTGTAACTTGTGATTCAGACATGATTTCCATCACAAAGTATCAGCGAGTTCACAACTTGACATGTGTTTCTTGTGCTCCTCATCTACGTACTGAAACCAGGAAAGGTAGATTCCATTAATCGCTAGCGACAGAATAACAACAATCTTGCCAATGTAATTTGATTGCTCTGGGTACACATATCTGAGTAGGAAAAGACGATACGCAGTAATGATTACTTCAAGAAAGATAATAATAAAAGATAGGGGGAGACTGGAGCACCTAGAATAGTATCCTCATGGCGACATGTATCTGAACGACTTCTGAAGATTGATGCTAGCAGTCTAGCCGAATGGAGTTAGCAAGATGATCCCTGTAGCTAGCTAATGTAGTATTCCCACGATAAAAATTTCAAGAACAGAAACACAACAATTTGTTACTTACCTGGGTTGTGATTGGTCATGGATCATCTTACCAAATTCCATGTACGAAATTTCAGAAACTAAATAAGAAGAAACTTAGGGAAAACGACTGAAATAGTTTTAGAATAGTCTCTTCATACTTATGCTGATGTTTTGGTTCATAACTGGGAGAGAATGGAAGATCTCCCGGTGAAACTGATGCTGCGACCCTGTCTCCCAGAGAAAACAGATGATTGGATAACTGGAAAAAAAACTTCTAATGAGATACTTACGGTATCCTATTAATGTAGTAGGAAAAAAGTACGCAGTGCTCAAGGAAGGCTTGACACTTCTGATGTTAACCTGTTTTGTTTTGCGTTGTGCAAATATACTGCAGTAGGAGAAGTAGGAAGACTGCGTGCTGTTCCCAGTAGAAGTAAATTATGGAATTCCACCCCTCCATGTACCATGACAATCTATGGTTTGGTACTCTACTACGTGATATCAGATGGCACAAATCGACAACAATTAATTCAGAAGAACAACCAAAAAACATGCAGAGTGAGGTTGCAAATAATACATACACTCATTCATCTAAGAAATAATTACAGAAGGCTGCAATCAACAATCCTGCAGCATGATCTCACACAGTCACGGTGAAGTAGAGGAATCAGGAACATGTGCTGAATCAAGACGTTAGTATAATGCTGTGAAGGAGGAGGCATCAGTGTATGAGCAGAAACTGCCCACGCGGGATGCAAAATTAACGGCACGGTGAGGGTTAATTAGAAAGTTTAATCAGGGGTTAACAGGATCGCTTAGTTACCTGCTCAGAGCCTCAGACGCGAAGTAGGGGACTTGTCCAGCGCCGCCGATTGTAGGGGACTTTTTCCAGCGAGCGAGAGGAACGTTGTTCTTTGTGGCGGACATTCCAATGATCGAGAGACGACGCCACAAGACGGCCGCAGAGCATGTCCACGGACCACGATGACTTGGAAGCACCGCGCCATCATGAACTTTAGTCGGCGCTAAGAGACGTTGGTGCCGACTCCTCTTTCAGATTCGTCCTCTCCAACGCGTTGATCGTGAAGCCATGGGGGGCAAGGGGCCAGCGTTCGACGGCGGCTCGAAAGTAGGGATGTTGAAACCCAGTCTAATGTACACGGTGCGAATGGATCAAGCAGACCATTGATTAAGAAGAGAAATGTGGCTCCATCGGTTACTCATACATTTATTCAGTGGAGAATATGATAAGTATGAAGAGGGACCAACTTGGGTAAAGAGAAGAGGGACTTCCGTACCAACCTTCTGCGCCAGGTGGAAGAGCTAGATCGGGTGGCGGATGCCAACGGTTTAGATGAGGAGGGGTGGGGCCTCCGGTACTTCCTTGAGGACCAACTCGTTGCACTAGACAGGGTGGACGAGGAATACTGGCGTCAGCGAAGTAGGACTCAGTGGACCCTGAAGGGTGACTCGTGCACCGCTTACTTCCACGCGATTGCAAATGGCCGCAAACGCAAGTGTTCTATTCCACGGCTCATCACCGAGGCGGGCGAGGTGGAGGAGCCGCGAGCCCTCATGGAGCACATCTACCAGTTCTACCAGGGCTTGATGGGGGCTAAAGGGGAAGAGCGGGTCTTTGCCCTTGGCCCTGATCTCTGGGATGCAGATCAGAAGATTTCGGACGAGGAAAATTGGGGCGTGGAGGTCGCGTTCACCGCTGAGGACCTCGATGAGGTCCTGGCTAGTATGAAACCGGACTCTGCGCCGGGACCGGACGGGCTACCGGTTCTGTTCTTTAAGCGATTCTGGGGAATCCTGCGAGAACCCATCCTCCAGATGCTGAATGATTTCGCCCTAGGGAGGGTGGACGTCGCCCGGCTTAACTTTGGGATTATCTCTTTAATTCCCAAGGTTAAAGGGGCGGAGCGGATCACGCAGTTTAGACCTATCGCTCTGATCAATGTCATTTTCAAGTTCGTGGCTAAGGCGTACGCGATTAGATTAGCACCGCTAGCTCATAGGACGGTGGACCGGAGCCAATCTGCTTTCATCAAAGGGAGATGTCTGCATGAGGGCGCTCTGGCTCTCCACGAGATTGCACATGAACTCCGAGTGGGAAAGCAAGAGGGCTTGCTTCTTAAACTTGATTTCGAGAAGGCCTATGACAGGGTCAACTGGGACTTCCTGCAGGAGATTCTCTTGCGGAAGGGTTTCTCGGCACGGGTAGTGCATCGCCTTATGCAGTTGGTCAAAGGGGGCCAAACGGCGATAAATGTGAACGGGGAAGTTGGTCCGTACTTCCGGAATGCGAGGGGCGTCCGACAAGGGGACCCACTCTCCCCGATCTTATTCGACTTCATTGTAGATGGGCTAGCGGCCATCCTGGCTAAGGCTAACCGGGCGGGACACATTGAGGGAGTGGTCCCGCATCTCATCCCTGGGGGGGTGACACATCTACAATACGCTGATGATACTTTGGTTCTGATCAAACCAACAGGCGCAGGGATTGCGAACCTCAAAGTTATCCTGTTGTGTTTCGAGAATATGTCAGGGCTGAAGATCAATTTTGATAAGAGTGAAGTGGTGGTGACCGGGGTACCACTGGAACTTCAACATCAGGTGGCCCACATGCTTAACTGCAAGCGGGGGGAATTCCCCATCAAATATTTGGGCCTACCTATCAGTGATAAGGCGCTAAGGGTAGCGGACTGGAACTTCCTGCCAGAGAAGATTGGGCACAGGGTGGACCCATGGCAGGGGTTATTCTTGGCCTCGGCAGGCAGGCTAGAGTTGACAAACTCGTGCTTGTCCAGCCTCCCGCAGTTTGCCATGAGCTTGTACATGCTTTTTGACAGCACCCATAAAGCCATGGACAGACCCAGGGCTCGCTTCTTTTGGGAAGGAGTGGGCAACAAACGCAAGTACCACATGGTGGATTGGGCTACGGTTTGTAAACCCAAAGCGTTTGGAGGATTGGGAATCCTCAACACCAAACTCATGAACATCGCTTTGATGCTCAAATGGATTTGGAAGCTGTACCAAGACGCGGATGGTCTCTGGGCGGACATCATCCGTGCTAAGTATCTAAGGGGAAGGGATCTCTTCGACGAAACGGTCCCTACCAGAGGCTCCCAATTTTGGAATTCCATTCAGAAGATTAAATGGTATTTCAAACTTGGAGCCAAGCACGTGGCGCGCAATGGGAGGCGCACCAGGTTCTGGCTGGATTGGTGGACTGGGAGGGGCCCTTTTATGGCCAGGTTCCCCCACCTATTCAGTTGCTGCACGGATCCGTCCATCTCGGTGTTTGATGCCAAGCCACCGGATGGGCACCCCGGGGAGTGGGGTGTTGTATTTCGGCGGCAATTTGGGATGGTTGAAATGGTTGAATGGGACAACCTTCGTCGGGAGGCCATGGGTTGGCAGCCGGGTCTTGAGGATGACAAGGTGTCCTGGTCCCTTGATGCATCAGGGACATACACCACCAGTTCGGTCTATCTTGCACTGACGCAGGGAGCGACGGTCACCTGTTTCAAAGAAGCTTGGCGCACCAGGGTTCCCCCTAAGATTCGGGTGTTTCTTTGGCAACTCATCCGTGGTAGGTTACCTTCTGCTGAGCAAGTTGCCAAGCGCCACGGACCCTCGGACGGGAGGTGCGCTCTGTGCCAGGAGATTGAAGATTGCAATCACATCTTCTTCTCATGTCCCATCGCCAAACTCATGTGGGCTGGGGTTAGGGAACTCCTCCACTGCGACTGGAACCCCACGGGACCGGGGGAGTTCATTGCAATCGCCCAGGGGCTTTACGGCCCCCTTCGTAGGCTAGTTTGGTTCACGTTTGCTGCCATGTGTTGGACTCTTTGGAACACGCGCAACAAACTAGTCTTTGAAGGAAAGATGATCGGGAACCCAGCTGATGTTTTCTATCATATGCTCATTCATATGCAGTCCTGGAGGGTTCTGGTCAGACAGAGGGACCGGGCGATGCTGGACGCGGCGGTGGACGACGTCAGGAGGCTCTACGCGCGACTACGGGCTGAGTAGCGGAGGACCCAGGCGGCGACTTGACCAAGATCTTGCTTCAGCTTCTATCTACTTTGGTTGAGCCCGCTGAGCTGTGCCGTTCGGCTTTGTATCGTGTGGGTTGTATGCCTTCTGGACCTGGGAGGGTCGTACTAGTGACGCCTTGGGCGTGTGTGCGTGTATGGTCTGTATAACTATAACTTGCATGTACCGTTGCCAGGAGGGCTTTATTTATAAAGCCGGGCCGTGAGGCCTTCTGTTTAAAAAGTATGAAGAGGGAATTCATTGATCGTGCAGAAGATGAAGGGGGACAGACCGGCAATAAATCAATCGGAATTCGGGAGGGTAGCGAGACCGCTCAAGGTCTGAAATAAAAAAGGATGACGAGACTGCCTCGGCCAGCCCAGGAAGCGATGACCAACCCAAACATGAAGTTGTTTCTCCAGCCCGTGTAGAAAAAATCAGAAGCGGAGAGACACGGAGAGAATGAGGAGACTCAACGCACCAACATGCGGGATCGATGTGAGCAGAAAATTGGTGATGACGTGGCATCACGAGAGAGCAGCAAAATCATATAGTGGGGGGTTCCTATTAAGGAATAGAAGATTATAGATATGGTATATTTTTTTAATACACAAAACATGCCTTGATTTTTGACTGTTTATTGTCGGTTTTTTATAATGCTTGCCAAAAGTTTACAACAACAACAACAACCAAGCCTTTCAGTCCCAAACAAGTTGGGGTAGGCTATAGTTGAAGCCCATAAGATCTCGAAGCCAAAAGTTTAGAAACACCAAATTCGTTTGCTTACAATCATCATACAGTAATGTTCATCTACTCTCCAGTTCCCCTAACCCAACAAAAAATGATGTTAATTACGATTTTTAGATTAAAAGAGCACCATTAGGCGCTGTTAATTACGATTTTGAGATTAAAATGTCATTTGCAATTGCTAATTACAATTTTGAGGCAAATGATTAGTTTAACCTTGATCTGTTCTGCTCTCCATTTTTCCAACCCGAAAAAATGTAACCATTCCATTCCTCTGAAATGGAACCATTCCGTTCCATTCCACGCTGTTTCAGAACCGAACACACCCTTGCATTGTTGTGAACTGTTGTCCATACACAGCCATACCCTTCCACTTACATCCAGCACTATATGCATCAGTCTGTCTCAGAGTCATTCAATATCACTGCTGAGATCTGTTCCCATTCTTATGCAGGCTGAAACTGCTGCGCCTTTACTCAAGTGGATGCAAAATGAGGCTGATGAGGCTGCTGTGAGGACGATGGTGCCGGCACCATCATCCGAAAACCTCTACAAGCACGAGGCCATGGGCCAGCTGGGTGGTGACCTTTTAATGAATCTGGTATATTTTCTTAATCCACATACATGATTTTATTATTATCTGTTTAATTACTGTTGGCTTTGCCTAATGCTTACCAAAAGTTCAGAAACACTGCGTTTGCTTACAATCATCATAACTAATTTTTCACTTTTCAGTCTGTCTCATCCAGTATATAAACTGTTGAGTTCCGTTGGCTTCTTTTGTAATCATTTGCATTGTTGTCAACTGTTGTCTATGCACAACCCTATTCTTCCACTTACATCCCGCACTATTTGCATCAGTCCATCTCATAGATTTATTAAATATCAATGAAGAGTTCTGTTGCTATTCATATGCAGGATGAAGCTTCTGTGCCTCTACTCAAATGGATAAAAAATGATCCTGATGAGGCTGCTGTGAAGACGATGGTGCCGCCACCATCTTCTGAAAACCTCCTCAAGCACAAGGCCACGGGCCAGCTGGGTGGTATCCTTTTTAAGCAGGTATATTTTCTTAATCCTCATACATGATTTGATTTGTCTGTTTATTTCCGGCTTTGTCTAATTATGCTTACCAATAGTTCAGAAACACACACAACCCTATTCTTCCACTTACATCCAGCACTATATGCATCAGTGTCTCATAGATTCATTTTGTATATCAATGCTGATGTCTGTTGCTCTTCAATTTTCATATGCAGACTGAAACTGCTAAGCCTTCATTGATCAAAAGGATTGCAACTGCTGCTGATGAGGCATCTGCAGAGGCTGCCACCAAATTACTGTCAGCCCCACCTTCTGGATGCTTATATAAGCTCAAGTCCAAGGACCAGCCGGGACGTAACCATCCAAGGGTTCGGGTATATTTTCTTAAGCCACATATACATGCCATGATTTATGTCTGATATTATCACCGGCTCTGTCTAATGCTTCTTGGAATTCGGAAACGCCAAATTAGCATGCTTATATTCATCATACACTAAATTTTGACTGTTTAGTTTGTAACATAGTGTTATGCACTCGCTTGTCAACATTTGCATTGCTCTGAACTATGCACTTTACACAACCTAATTCTTCCACTTACATTCAGCGCTACGCACCAGTAGTACCTCCCATGTTTCCTTCACCATCCCGATGCCAAGCTTGCGGGAATATTTCGGGCCCATGTACATACCCCGCATATAACACCTCCTATGGCTCTATCTACCTTTCTAATAACTCCTTCACAGAGTTAAATGTATGTATTCTCAGTGGTTTAGCATGAATTGGTATATAGTAAAGTCTTGTTTTTAGTCTTCCTGCTTCTTACATTAGTATCAATTTTCACCTGCAGACTGTACCTTGTGAACTTCATCCAATGATTAACCAGATGTGTCCGCATGAAGGGTCTTTCACTATGCATGGCAATGGCAAATTGATGAACACCTACACGGTCTATGAGGTGTATGTCTACAAGACGCAGGCCATCACATATTTGTATGGACATGATTGGAGAAAGTTTGCTTTTGACTACGGTCTGAAGAAGGGCGACGAGCTGAGGATCAGAAACTCAAACGGGCAGATATACGTAATCGCTTACGAGTTGGAGACACTTCCAAATATATAATATGTAACTTTTTTGTACTCATATCCTTTGATTACTGCATTCTGAGCAGTTGTTCTAAACCATTCCCTCTGTTCTAGCTTGCTGGGTTTAACATGATCAAAGCTGCAGATCCCCTGATGGAACAGGAGCGGATGTCACAAAGGGCACCCACACCAGCACCGGCACCGGCTTCCCACTCTCTGCATCGGCACCGGTTCTGTACCAGCACCGTTTATTGCATCTACCCAGCAGGCCCCTACATCAGCATTGGTTCTGTAGAGGCCCCATATACTACACCTGCCCAGGCGGCTCTGCATCAAGACCTTTGGTTTCTCTAGCTGCACCGTTTACTGCACCTGCCCAACATTCTCCTGCATCAGCACCGGTTCCTCTAGAGGCACCGTTTATTGCACCTGCCCAACAGTCTCCTGCATCAGCACCAGCTCGTGTACCAGCCCAGGCTCCTGCACCTGCCCCAGCCAGATCACCGAGGTCTCATCTCATTGCTGTGGCCACCCGTGTGGTGACCAGGACAGCATAACTGCTCTTATCTTGATGTCTTCTCTGCTCAAAGTCTCACATGGTTCAGTCTTCAGTGCATTGGTGCCATTGACTAATTTTTGTTGGTATCTCTTGCTTTGAATCAGAAATTGCCTAAAAGTATCGCCAAGGATCTCAATGCTGGCCGAAGGGGCAAGATTTCCCTCGTCATGGAGAGTGAAGGTCTCACCGTGGAGGGACGGTACTCCGTCAGTCCCACAGATGGCCGCTTGGCTGTTACTTCCAGGTGGAAAAAGTTCATTGACGGTGCCAAACTTCGCATTGGATCAAAGTTGAAGGTCAAGATCTTTCGATGCCGCTGTGACATGCTGGTCATCAAGTTTGCGGTTGTCTAGTTCTATTGTCCCATGAGCCCTTAGCAAATGCATTTGTAGTTATACTTATATAAGGTTATCTTATCTGAACTGCTAATTAATTGTATGGGTGGTAAAACTCTGGCAAGCTTTTGCTCTTAGCAAGTATGTATGTATGATCAGCTATTATGATAACTAATGTTTGTGTTCATCTTAATTTGCATTTCCGTTTTAGAAAAAAACTTAATTTCTATTTTGGCTGACCTGTTAGAGAACTATCAGATTGAATCCACAACATGATTCAAATAGATTCATTACACCAAGCCACATGTCTTGACCTTGCTATACACTAGTTCCATTAATCAGTGCAAGAAGGCTTACCTGAGCTGCCTGAACCACGGCAGATTCGAATCCACCTTAGCTATCTAGCTAGAAATACAACCTTTGCAGAAAGAGGATTTGCAGTACGGGGAGGCTGACATTGGGGACCCATGAGCCAGCAGCGTCGTCAACGTTTTAAAGGCGGCAGGAGATCGAAACAAAAAAAATAAGCCAAAAATCAGTTGGTAAACAAAATCCAAGAAATGAAACTTTTACCTTTCTGAGAGGATGACATGCGGGACCCATGAGGCAGCAGCATCCTCAACTATTCCAAGGCGGCAGGGGATCAAAATAAAAATAGGAAATAGCTAGAAATTAATTAGGGTCAAAAATAAATCTATCAAAGGAAACCTTTATTGTTCATAGAGGATGACATGTGGGACCGACCTGCCAGCTGCGTCGTCATGGTTTCAAAGGGGGCAGGGGATCAAAAGAAAAAGGCAAATAGCCAGAAATTAGGGGTGAAAAATAAAGCCAACAAAGGAAACTTTTATTGTTCATAGAGGATGACATGCGAGACCCATGAGCCAGCAGCTTCCTCAACGATTCAAAGTCGGCATGAGATTGAAAGAAAAAGGCAAGTGACCAAATATCAGGAGCCAAAAATAATCCAAGAAAAGAAATTTTATTGTACTTAGAGGATGACATGCTGGTCCCATTTTGCAGCAGCGGTCTCAACATTTCCAAGGCGGCACAGGACCAAAAGAAAAATGAAGTAGCCAGAAATCAGGGGGTGAAAAAAATCTAAGAAAAGAAAGATTTCAATTGGGCTGCATCTGGACATCTGGGCCTTCGAACTATCCTGCTGGGCCTTTTGACTCGTACAATTTCAGCCCACTCCAAAACAGGAAAGTTCGGATTTTTCTAAAAAAAACAGGAAAGTCCTATGCTTCGCCACAAAACAAGGAGATTCAACATATAAGTTTGTTTATGTAAAAATAAAGATTTAATTTATCCGTTTGCAATAGCTCAGAGCGAAATACAATGTTTATTGTCTGCAAAATAATCAAGATATCACATGTTTCTTGTACGGGGAGGCTGACATCGGGGACCCATGAGCCAGCAGTGTCGTCAACGTTTTAAAGGCGGCAGGGGATGGAAAGAAAAAATAAACCAAAAATCTGTTGGTAAAAAATCCAAGAAAAGAAACATTTTCGTTCTGAGAGGATGACATGCGGGACCCATGAGGCAGCAGCATCCTTAGCGTTTATTGTTCATAGAGGTTGACATGTGGGATCCGTGAGCCAGCAGCGTCCTGAATGTTTTAAAGGCTGCAGGAGATCGAAAGAAAAAATAAGCCAAAAATTGTTTGGTCAACAAAATCCAAGAAAAGAAACATTTACCGTTCTGAGAGGATGACATGCGGGACCCATGAGGCAGCATCATCCTCAACGATTCCAAGGCGGCAGGGGATCAAAGGAAAAAAGGAAATATCCCGAAATTAATTAGGGGTTCAAAATAAATCCATCAAAGGAAACTTTTATTGTTCACAGAGGATGACATGTGGGACCGACCTGCCAACAGCGTCCTCATCGTTTCAAAGGGGGCAGGAGATCAAAATAAAAAGGCAAATAGCCAGAAATTAGGGGTCAAAAATAACTCCAAGAAAGGAAACTTTTATTGTTCGTAGAGGATGACATGCGGGACCCATGAGCCAGCAGCTTACTCAACATTTCAAAGGCGGCATGAGATTGAAAGAAAAAGGCAAGTGACAAAATATCAGGAGCCAAAGATAATCCAAGAAAAAAACTTTATTGTACATAGAGGATGACATGCGGGTCCCAATTAGCAGCAGCGGTCTCAACGTTTCAAATGTGGCTTGAGATCAAAAGAAAAAGAAAGTTGATTGTACATAGAGGATGACATGCGGGTCCCATGAGTCAGCAGCTTACTCAACGTTTCCAAGGCGGTAGGGGATCAAAAGAAAAAGGAAATAGCCAAAAATCAGAGGGTGAAAAAAAACCCAATAAAATAAACTTTTATAGCACATAGAGGATGACATGCGGGTCCCATGAGCCAGCAGGGTCCTCAACGTTTCAAACGTGGCATGAGATCGAAAGAAAAAGGCAAGTGACCAAATATCAGGAGCCAAAAAAAATTCAAGAAAAGAAACTTGATTGTAGATAGAGGATGACATGCGGGTCCCAATTAGCAGCAGCGGTATCACCGTTTGAGAAGCGGCAGGGGATCGAAAGAAAAAGACAAGTGACCAAATATGAGGTGCCAAAAAAATCCAAGAAAAGAAAGTTTTATAGTACATAGAGTATGACATGCGGGTCTCATGAGCCTGCAGGGTCCTCAACGTGGCATGAGATCAAAATAAAAAGGCAAGTGACCAAATATCAGGAGCCAAAAATAATTCAAGAAAAGAAACTTGATTGTGCATAGAGGATGACATGCGGGTCCCATTTAGCAGCAACGGTATCACCGTTTGAGAGGCTGCACGGGATCGAAAGAAAAAGGCAAGTGACCAAATATGAGGTTCCAAAAAAATCCTAGAAAAGAAAGTTTTATAGTACATAGATGATGACATGCGGGTCCCATTTAGCAGCAGCGGTCTCACCGTTTGAGAGGCGGCAGGGGATCGAAAGAAAAAGGTAAGTGACCAAATATGAGGTGCCAAAAAAATCCAAGAAAAGAAAGTTTTATTGTACATAGAGGATGACATGCGGGTCCCATTTAGCAGCAGCGGTATCACCGTTTGAGAGGCGGCAGGGGATCGAAAGAAAAAGGCAAGTGACCAAATTTGAGGTGCCAAAAAAAACTCCAAGAAAAGAAAGTTGATTGCTCATAGAGGATGACATGCGGGTCCCAATTAGCAGCAGCGGTCTCAACGTTTCCAAGGCGACAAGGGATCAAAAGAAAAAGGAAGTAGCCAGAAATCAGCGGGTCAAAAAAATCCAAGAATAGAAAGAATTTTGGTTCATAGAGGATGACATGCGGGACCCATGATCCTGCATCGTAAACGGCTCGATCGGAGAGCGTTGAACGAGATGGCGCGATCGAGAAAAAAAACAATGCCGGAGAGGCTGCCATCTGGGCCCTACATCCCTCGGCGGTGCGGATTTGCGTTGACTCGGCCGGCGAACCCGAGAATTCGAGATGCACCACGTCCCTGGCCACCATACGCAACGTTTTAGCCGTTTTCGTCGGGCTAGGTGGCCTCAAAAACGAGAAAAAAAACATTTTGACATGCACAATGGACGTACCCAAAATCGTCGTCCATGGTACACCAGCAACCACGGCGCGACTTCAACTTCGTCGGCCATGGCAACTTTTCTTGTAGTGTGGGAAAATAGCCTTAAAAACTATTGTGGTGAAGAATATGTACTTATGTGTCTTATTTCTTAATAAGTTGCTTGTTGAGCGGTAACCATGTTTCTGGGGACGCCATCAACTTTTACACCTTTGTTGAATATCATGTGAGTTGCTATGCATGTTCGTCTTGTCTGAAGTAAGGGAGATTTTCATGATCAAATGGTTTGACTATGCATACTGTTAGAGAAGAACATTGGGCCGCTAACTAAAGCCATGAATCATGGTGGAAGTTTCAGTTTGGACAACTAATCCTCAATCTCTTATGAGAATATTATCTGTTGTTGAATGCTTATGCATTAAAGAGGAGTCCATTATCTGTTGTCTATGTTGTCCCGGTATGGATGTCTAAGTTGAGAATAATCAAAAAGCGAGAAATTCAATGCGAACTTTCTCCTTAGACCTTTGTACAGGCGGCATAGATGTACCCCTTTGTGACACTTGGTTGAAACATATGTTATGCAATGATAATCCATGTTAATCCAAGATAATTAGGACAAGGTGCGAGCACTATTGGTAATCTATGCATGAGGCTTGCAACTTATAGGATGTCTTATACATAACACATATGCTTTATTACTACCGTTGACAAAATTGTTTCTATGTTTTCAAAATGAAAAGCTCTAGCACAAAATAGTAATCCATGCTTCCCTCTGCGAAGGGCCAATCTTTTACTTTATTGTTGAGTCAGTCTACCTACTTCTTCTATCTTAGAAGCAAACACTTGTATCAACTGTGTGCATTGATTCTTACATGTTTACTTATTGCACTTGTTATATTGCTTTATGTTGACAACTATCCATGAGATATACATGTTACAAGTTGAAAGCAACTGCTGAAACTTATATCTTTCTTTGTGTTGCTTCAATGCCTTCTACTAAGAATTTATTGCTTTATGAGTAACTCTTATGCAAGTCTTATTGATGCTTGTCTTGAAATTATTATTCATGAAAAGTCTTTGCTATATGATTCATTTGTTTACTCGTTATCTTCACCATTGCTTCGAATCGCTGCATTCATCTCATATGCTTTACAATAGTATGATCAAGATTATGATATCATGTCACTTCAGAAATTATCCTTGTTATCGTTTACCTACTCGAGGGCGAGTAGGAACTAAGCTTGGGGATCCTTGATACGTCTCAAACGTATGTTCCATGCTACTTTTATGATGATACTTACATGTTTTATACACATTATGTGTCATTATTATGCGTTTTCCGGAACTAACCTATTGACGAGATGCCGAAGTGCCAGTTCCTGTTTTCTGCTGTTTTTGGTTTCAGAAATCCTAGTAAGGAAATATTCTCGGAATTGGACGAAATCAACGCCCATCATCTTACAATTCCACGAAGCTTCCAGAACACCGGAGAGGCACCAGAGGGGAGCCCTGGGGGGGCCACACATGTGGCCGGCGCGGCCCAGGGGGGCGCGCCCCCCTGTTGTGTGGAGCCTCCGTAGCCCCTCCGACTCCGCCTCTTCACCTATAAGAAGCCCCCTGACCTAAATCTTCGATACGGAAAAGCCACGGTACGAGAAACCTTCCAGAGCCGCCGCCATCGCGAAGCCAAGATCTGGGGGACAGGAGTCTCTGTTCCGGCACGCCGCCGGGACGGGGAAGTGCCCCCGGAAGGCATCTCCATCGACACCACCGCCATATCCATCACCGCTGCTGTCTCCCATGAGGAGGGAGTAGTTCTCCCTCGAGGCTAAGGGCTGCACCGGTAGCTATGTGGTTAATCTCTCCTATGTACTTCAATACAATGATCTCATGAGCTGCCTTACATGATTGAGATTCATATGAGCTTTGTATCACTATTCATCTATGAGCTACTCTAGTGATGTTATTAAAGTACTCTATTCCTCCTCCATGATGTAATGTTGACAGTGTGTGCATCATGTAGTACTTGGCGTAGTTTATGATTGTGATCTCTTGTAGATTATGAAGTTAACTATTACTATGATAGTATTGATGTGATCTATTCCTCCTTTCATAGTCTGTCGGTGACGGTGTGCATGCTATGTTAGTACTTGGTATAATTGCGTTGGTCTATCATGCACTCTAAGGTTATTTAAATATGAACATCGAATGTTGTGGAGCTTGTTAACTCCGGTATTGAGGTGCTCTTGTAGCCCTACACAATTAATGGTGTTCATCATCCAACAAGAGAGTGTAGAGTGGTTTTATTATGTGACCAATGTTGAGAGTGTCCACTAGTGAAAGTATGATCCCTAGGTCTTGCTTCCGAATAGAAAAGGCACTCACACTCCTCCCACGCCAGCAAGCTATTTTCCGGCACCGTTTATTTACTGTTCTGCTACATGTTCGTTTACTGCATCTTTACTTCTTGCAATATTACCACCATCTATACCACCTGTGTTTTACTATCTCTTCGCCGAACTAGTGCACCTATACATCTGACAAGTGTATTGGGTGTGTTGGGGACACAAGAGACTTCTTGTATCGTAATTGCAGGGTTGCTTGAGAGGGATATCTTTGTCCTCTACCTCCCTGAGTTCGATAAACCTTGGGTGATTCACTTAAGGGAAACTTGCTGCTGTTCTACAAACCTCTGCTCTTGGAGGCCCAACACTGTCTACAGGAATAGAAGCGTGCGTAGACATCAGTGTCCACCACTCCAAGGATGGCAAGTGCACATCGCGCATACCTTCCTCATATGGCGACTGCCGCCTCTTGTGCCACCACCACAATGGCCCCTAGCTCGTCACATGCCTATGGACTCCGATGCTACAAGTGCAAGAAACAAGGCCACCGCCCACGGGAATGTCCCAATCTCCTATGTGAGGTATGCAAGGCCAAGGGTCACGAGGCATGGCAATGCACAAAGCCAAGCGCCAAGACACTCTACTTCGACGAGCTACAAGCCCAAGCCACCAAGAAGCCTTTGACGCCAACACTTCAAGATGAAGATCGCCAAGGTGAACTCAAGGGTGAAGTTGAGCCGAGCCTAGCTCTCAACAACACCATGGCGCCACCGATAGAGGACGACTTGGGAGGCAATGGAGTTGAGATGGTTGAGCATGTGAATTTCCCTTCAACCAAGGAGGCGCATGGAGATGAGAAAGTCGAGCCTACTCCTATATGCTTGATCGATGATTTGGTACCAATCCCACGTGAGCATGAGAGCCACTTAGCCCACTTGAGTGAGAGTGATAGTGAGTTGAGTGACTTCCACCCCATATGTGAATTTGAGTGCTTCCATTTGGAGGACATGAGTGATACACAAAGTGAGTTGAGAGAGGTAGATGATAGGTCCATGGAGGACATCGCTTTGGCTAACACCTTAACCTCTCCCTCTTTGGTGTCTTATTATGTTCCACTAGGTTCCAAGGAGGACGAGTTCCCGATCATGGAGACGATGTACATGGTGCATGAAGATGATGATATATCACCATGCTTGCTCCAAGATGGACATGTCGACCACATGGATCCTACTACTTCCACAACACCTACTTCAAATGAGTCGGCCGACAAAGGTAACAACATAGGTGTTGGTGATGCCATGATCCCACTAGTGGACATGATGACTTATGAGTGCATGCATGATCTTGATGATACAATTGCTACATCACATGCTACTTTCATTTTCCCATGCGATACTTTGCTTGATAACAGCTGATCATGTGGAAGTGAGTGCTTGTGATACCATGACCATGCCATGCTATGAGAGCTTCAATTTTTCTACCATTGCTTGCAATATGTCGACCACTTGCTCTTTCCCATGTATTGCTTGCAATGATAATGACAAGGATGACATTAGCTTCCGCATGCTTTTCCCAAAATGTTTACACCATTCCATGATCCTTGCATCCAAGATTGTGAATAATTGCTCTTTCCTATGCTTGGTATGCAAGAATGCCTATTTCATTGTCCACGAGATGGCCCCCATAGCCTTCTCCATTTTTGATGATCATGAGTTGCCACATGCCATGAATGCACCTTCTTTCCATTTGCACTATCACCATGCATTTCATACTATCTTGCTTGACACTCATGGTGATGTGCACGAGACATGGAACATCATGATGGATGATGTATTCCTTTACCATGCACACACGCTTTTTGTTTTCTCTTTCGTGTGTATAGGTACCCAAATAACAACTTCCACCGCCACGGAGCATGAGCTCACGAAACGCGCAATTGAGAGCTACCCCAACAAGGACCTAACCCGCGGGAATCACACCAAAGGGTATGTTCCCACAAACCTTCGCCCTCGTGTGTTTCCGACTTGCCTTGTCGAGTTTCCGGTTTGGTCCAATTCCTCGTCACCTCTTTTGCCTCTTATGCAACATATCTTGACACATCTTGTTGGCACAATGGTTGTTGTAGGTCTTGATGATATCATCATACACTCCGAGATTCTCAAGGACCATGTCATACATGTGAGAGACACCTTATGCATCTTGTGCCACATGTCACACAAAAAGTTGCTCTTCTTTGTATTTCTCATTTCATCTTTGGCAATTGCAATGGATTCTTTCACACTTGAGGACACTCATACTCGGCTCAAGCCAACCATACTCTCCCAAGTTCGAAGTCTCCATCGCTTTGCCATTGCACATAACAATTTTGCCCCAAATTTTGCCGCCGACACTTGCCTTTTGTTTGTTCCACTTGTTTGGGACAATGCTACACCACACATTTTTGACACCTTACAACTCTTACATGCACAAATTTTTTCCCTACCACATTTTGGATACATCGACACTCTTTTGGTTCCCATTTTTGCCAAATGCCTCTTGCAGAAACGACTTGATGCTTCGTGTTTTATTGAGAGCCTTTTGTTCGCCGATCACAAATTTGGCATGCACAAGTTTTCCATTCGCAAGTTGTTTTTCCCCAAGTTCTTCTTCGACCGCGACTTTATCCCTCCACCATCACATGGGAGAACCGTCAAGGACTACAACAAGGACGCCCATACCACGACGAGCATCCATAAGGATACAAGGGCAACTATACAAGTCCTTCAACAAGCTACAAGGCTCAACATCTACATCATCGTTGAGGAGGAACAAGAGTCGAGGACGAATCTTCCCCAAGGGGGGGGGGGGGGAGATGATGCGGGGTGGCTTTCGGACACCTCCACCTCAAGACCATCAAGTGCAGCCCCGCCTATCGTCGACGCTACACCATGGTCAAGGAGTCCCCCAAGTGGACCAACAACACAAACCCCCGCCATATATGTCAAGGTGAACTCTTTCCTCTCTATGGTCGACCTCAACACCAACTTGAATGGTATGCTATCTCATGCCTATCATCATGGTGTCTATAGGTGCCGACATCGACAAGGACCAAGAGAGAAGGAACTCCCATGGTGCAAGGAAGAGAAGAAGGAAAGAAGAGAAGAAGGAAGAGGAAGAAGAGGCGGGAGGAAGAGGCCCAGCCGGCCCAGAGGCCGGCCAACCGGGCCCCAGGCCGGCCAGGCCGGTCCCAGGCCCGGTCAACCGGTCGCCAAACCGGATTTCCTCGGTCCTGACCGGCGTCGTACCATCTGCGACATTTCCGGTTGGCGACCGGTCGACCGTCCCCACGACCGGACCGCCCGGTCACAGACCCGGTCTGACCGCCCCAGGACCGGATCCGACGGGAATGCCCCACCAAACTGCCTAAGTTATCCACTTATGTACCTTTTCGCCTTGATGGCCCTGTAGGCCTATATAAGCAACTTGGACCCCTCCTTTACCCCTTAGACAAGATTTAGGCTTAGACATGAATTTGCGCTTTGTCTCCCTAGGGTTTCATCCCCTTTGTATCAAGGCTACCCTTGTTGGATGATTGGATTTGGTGTGTGAGATTCTAGTGCTACCCACTCTCTCTCCCACTTCTAGATTCATCTCCCTCACCAATCTCTCCGCTCGGAATTCTACCGCGCGTCTCTTCCGGGTTGATTCTATTGGCGTGGTCCATCGAGCCACGGGGGTAAGTATCGATTGTATCGGGTTGGTGTGCGTGCGTGAGTTCCTCGTGTTCTTCGTGTTCGTCGTGTTCTTCGTGCTCTCCCTCTCCTTCCTCTTTGGATTTCGGGTCAATCGCGAGATCGGGCCACACACGGGGTCTTAGACCACATCAATGACAGAATCTCTTGGAAGGGTGTTGCATCCGGAGTTTACTCTGCAAGAGGCACCAACAAGATGCTTTGTCAAGGAAATACAGTTTTCACCAAGTTCAGGCCAATATGGAAATCCGTTGCCCCTTTAAGGTGTAAAATCTTATGCTGGCTTGCACTAAAACATCGGCTGTGGAGAACCAATCTGAGGTTGGGTGGTTAGGAGGATGGTTGTATCCCCAACCCACCAGAGTTCAAACCCCAGGTTTGACATCTGTGTGTCTCATAAAAGGCGGAATATTCATTCAGTGGGAGGCGACGTTCCCGTCGACAGCGAGGCGCCTGTGGTGACTTCGTCAATTTCAAGATCCAATCCGCCGGCTCAGTCTTCCGGAGGTGCTCATAGGGGTAGGGTGTGCGCGTGTGCGTTCATTGGGGTGAGTGTATGCGTGTGTATGTGAGCGTCTGCGTTTGTACTGTGTTTCTCAAAAAAAAAAAAAAAAAAACATCGGCTGTGGGCATCTGTTCGCCGTCGGACATGGGCTGCAAGATCTACCCGATGCTTGCGTCAGTTGAGGAGGACAATGTAGATCATATTATTACCCAATGCCTATATGCGAGAGAAGTGTGGCTTGGATGCCTTCTACAAGCCGAGCTGCAGAACCTCAACTGGGCAGCACTCTTGAAAAGTTGAAACTGACAGACGAAGATTCGACAACCTTACTATCATAACAAATCCAGCCGTCTAATGCTACTTCTGCACATTACTTAAATCACTACTTCCTCTCTTTTCAAAAAAAAAAATCACTACTCCCTCTGGTCCAAAACAAGACTCGCTCCAATTTAGGAGTCGCGCCAATTAAGTCGCAGTTCTTAGGCATGTTCAGTTGGCCAATCCAGCTTGGGTGCAAACCATGCCTGTATGGACGGGCATAACTGAACAAACCCTGTTATGGATCGGAGGTAGTAGTTTAAACAGCCAGCACTTACTCTCCACCGCTTGCGCTATGCCGCTTCCTCGTCCTGCTTTCCTCCCAAAGCTGCCTCGCGAGCCTGGCGAGCGCTTTTGCGTTGCTCCCCGCCCCAGGAACAACCACATACTTTCCTGTCTCGACGTCCACCCTTGATACGGGCTGATCAAGCATCCGCTCACCAATCCTTATAAGCTCCTGCATGTTTTCCGGCGTAGCCACGTCCACAGTGGCCGCCGCGCCCCGGAGCGAGTTGTCCTGGATACGGAGGTAGCTGGCTTTGCGGTGCAACCACTCGAAGAGCATGGAAGCCTGGATGTCGACGACACTGGAGCTGGCCTCCATGAAAATGTCAACGATGGGGATCAGCCACCTGATAATGCCCCACCGGGAGGACCGCTTTGCCGTGTAGAGACCATGATCTGACGATGACCCGGTCCCGATGGACACCACCCGGAATTTGCAGTCCGTCTGCTTCGCTGGGTACATTTTCTCCTTGCCTTTTCTCATGATGTTCTTGATGATCTGCGTCATGGTAATTAATGTCTGCACACACGGGAAATGTAACAATCAAAGTCAGTGCTCTGCTCGGTACGTATAGGCGCATCTTAATACCGGACGGACATTTACCGGATTGATAGCGGCGACACCGCCGTCAATGAGATTGTACTCGCGCGTCTTGCCATCGGCGTCACTGGTCTGGAAGTAGTGAGCTGGGAGGTAGGTTGGAGCAGCGGAGGTGCTGATACAGACATCCGAGAGCAGTGCATCCTTCAGAGGCATGTTCTTGGCCTGTAAACCATATAAAATATGTTTATTTGTTTATCCAGAGGTACAAATTAGTCGGTCAATACTCCATATATGAGCCAGGATCAATCCCATCGGTCCGGCGAATCTAGCCCAAAAAAGTTTGAGGGTAGTCTAAATCTAAACGACAACAAGCTAAATTAGAGTGAAGCTAAAAAAAAACTAAATTAGAGTGTGTCTGTGCATGGGGTTTGAAACAGAACATGTATGGAACAAGGCAGCAAGCACGGCTCTACAAAGGGTTAGAAAAGACACATGCATGGAACAAGGCAGCAAACACTGGTCTACATGGGTTAGCAAGTAAACATGCATCAAGCAAGGCAGCAAGCAGGGTTCTACACGGGTTAGGAAATTGTTGCCTTCTCAGCTTTGGCCATCGATTATGTAAAAGGCTATGGCCAGCTGTTTTTTTTTCTCATTGGGGGCTGATAAGATAGGTTTAGCTTCACTGATTATTAGTCATAACTCATAAACCCCTGAAAAAAAGTACTAGCAATAAGAAGAAATTCCCAATTTTTTGAGGTCAGGCTTGAACACAATTGCCACTTAGATCTGCCCATAATCCGATTGTATACCGTAACATACATCGTATGTGGAGAAGATGATGGGATGGAGCAGCTGGATGTCGAATGTTGGTATCACAATGTTGGTGAGCGTATTGCGCACCCTCGTGTTGCCAAGCATGCTCTTAATCTTGTTCCGCAGATACTTGCCATCATACTTCGGGCGTATCAGCGATGCCATAAAAGCGAAGAACGTGTTTGTCCTGCAAAAATCAATAAACTCCCCGATCAGTCACCAATTTCCATTAGCACTTACATGCAATTACTCGATCCTATTCTCAAGGATAGTCGATCGACAATCCAACATGGGCACAGTTCTCTTCTTTTATAGAAGAGACATTTTCGCCCATCTTTTGATTGAAATCAAAGTCTTTTCTCAAAAACACATGGAGAAAACAGCGATCAAAAAACACGCCTACAATTTGCAAGAGCTAAAAACATAAAAATCTGTAAAAATAACAAAAAACTCCAAGATTGTAAAGGACCAGAAGCACTACGTGCACGATTGGATCCAGAAGGGCTCGCGCCATCGCCTCCCGGGGACAGCAATCCGTCTGGCCGAGGCGACGGTCCTTGGCGGCGCCATCCGAAGCGCTGCTGCCATGGCGTGCCAGAGGAACCCCGCCCGCCGTTTGGGGACGGCCCGCCGCCACCGCGGCCAGAGGCGGGGAGGGCTCACCGCCGGGCTAGGATTTGTCGGCCCCGGGCCACCACGGAGGCGACACGGGAGCCTTTTCGCTGGTATCGAAACATTACAACAAGTAGTCTAGCTTGAAAGGACTAGCTACCGAACAAGTTTAGCTTCTACCTACCCTCCATGAGACAAAAAAAACCAGGTAACTGCAAGGGAACAGAAAGTCAACGACCTGGCATGCATAAAATTTCTCCTTCGTTCAACCCTCAAAGTTTTTTTTTTTTGGATTCCTCATGTCTCTCACCTAAAACCTCTACATGGCTTCTCAAATCTTTACCTTTAACCAGTTCATGAATCAAGTTGCTTTATGCTGGGTCTCAACCGAAATCGATGCTAGCTTGAGGCAAAACCCAAAATCCATTCTGGCAATATTTTTGATTTTGGGCTGGTGAATAGAGACTATAAGAGTCATGAATCATGAGGGGATCACCTTTGGGGGAAGATAGCCGGGCCGTTCTCGATGTAGAACGGGTTGATGTCCTTGGCGGCGAAGAGTGGGCGGTTGTCTTCGCCGGGTGCGGTCAGCATCGCTGCGATGAGGCCACCCGTGCTCGTGCCGGCAATGCAATCAAAGTAGTCTGCGAGCCTTGAGTCAGGCCCGTCAAGGTCCTGGAGTTTGCCTTCGAGGTAGGCGAGGATGGTACCCGGTATAAGGCCCCTTATACCACCCCCGTCGATGGTGAGGACATTCACCATCTGCGCCGGCGTACCCGGCCGGGCGCCGCGGCACACGTCCTCAAATCCGCCGACTTCAGCATGTGCGGTGGTTCGACCGAATGAGACGTTACTTGTGGCGGCCGGAACCGAAAATTGAACAATGGTGATGGTGATGATGAGTAGCGGCACCAGAAGGCTGCTTGCTGGCACGGAGAGAGCCATGGCACGCAGACAGAGAGGATAATGTTCGGTGTGCCAGCCACCTTGGTCGCGGCAGTCCTATGCTGGCTTATATAGATTAGAAGAAATTTGTTGCCGTCTGGTTCATTTAGCTTCGATCTGGTTTGTTGGACCTGTTCCAATACTTGACGGCGGAGAGGAGAAAGCGACAGGGAGGACCGAAAATGGAGGTTGGATGCAAGAAATCATAGCGGAAATAATGAGGCAATGATTAGGCTTGTCCAGCTGTGCACCCATGCTTATTTGTTTTCCTTGTGCACATTTTTATTACAGTAAGTTATTATTTGATGATTAAGTCGTTCAAGTTCGGTCGGTAAGATCGACAAGGAAGAGCCTTAACGGAGAAAACCACGTATGAAATACTTTGTCCGTCTCCAAATTAGCGGCACTATTTACATTAGCAACCTCGTACGTGGAGAAGATGATGGGATGGAGCAGCTGGATGTCGAGCGTATTGCGCACCCTCTTGTTGCCAAGCATGTCAACATTGGGACCTGAGCTCAAGGTATATATTTTACGGGCCAGGTTAGTTTAAATGATTGTGGTTAGATTACTAAAGGATATATGTATTTGGACTTGTTGTTTAGTTCAAAGTGCAAACATGATCAAAATCCAATACAGAGGTGGATCAGGCGTAGCAAATTTTTGCCAGAACAAATATATGAAGATTTGCGTGGACAGCAACTACCGATCGAGGTCCTAGACTGTTTCTTAGGTATAATACGTACGTACGCTGAGCTAAGAACGATGTCGCCACAGGCAAAGTCTTGCCTCGAGCCCTCGACCACGCGTACCAGAATTAATTAAGTTATGATATCTCATACTTTATTAGATGGTGGCCAGTTCTGCTAGAAAAAATAGAAATATTTTATTTGCCGTGCATATTAAGAAACCGTGACGCGATGAAGAAAATTGATTTATTTGCCGAAGACCAGGCACCACACGGGCATGATCGATTGAAATTCCCCCAATCGATCTATCAACAAATACACATTACGTTGGTCTTTTCTGCCCTTCCTCTCTTCTAAGCCTCTTCATTGCTTTTCTCGAAAATCAATAGTTACCTGGTTTGCGTGGATCAGGCGTAGCAAATATTTTGCCAGAATAAATATATAAAGATTTGTGTGGATAGCGACTACCGAGGATAAGTCCTAGACTGTTTCTGAGGTATAACACGCTGAGCTAAAAATGATGTCGCCACGGACAAAGTCTTAGCCTCCGACCACACAGACCAGAATTAACTAAGCTAAGGAAACCTTAAGCTAATATCTCATAACTTTATTAGATGGTGGCCGGTTCAGCTAGAAGGGATATGAATATCTTATTTACCTTGCAGGTGAAGAAAACGTGACATGAGAAAACTGCTTTATTTGTCGAAGACCGGGCACCCTATATAAACACGGGTATGGCTGATTGAAACTCCCCCAATTGATCTATCAACAAATAGACACTACTTCGTTATGTCGGTGATTTCTGTTATTCCTCTCTGCTCAGCCCTAGCTGTCTAGCATTTGTTCGAATCTTTGCCATTTTTCTCAAAAAAAAAGGGATATCTCGCGTCCCCAAAATCGAAGATTCTTTGTTGCTTTGCACCGAAAGCAATCATTCGCGGCAGTTATCGTGTTGTTGAGCTGCAATCTTGTGTGGCAACACCTTGAAGTGAAACTTCACGGAATCGGGTTGCCAGAGAGCTTTGGGGCGGCACTTCAAAAGGCTCCGCTCAACTTCTAAGTATTGTAACTTGTAAGTGACCGCCAGGGAGTCGTTGGATTGACAAAGTTGCGCCCAAGTAGATGATACGGATCAGATGATGTCTGGCTGAGCTTGAGGATAATGTCTCTCCCCTCGTGGCTCCACCAACCAACCCCAAAGCTCCCTGGCGGAAGCATTTAACCCATACCATGGGTTTTTTTTTAGAGCAAGAGGGACATCTCATCCCCGCTTCCATTGATCAGCTCAACGAAACCTAGCCAAACACTTGTGATTTTTGGAGCTCGTGTACCATGGTTACCCTTATATATAGACCATGGTGAGTTTTGGAGCTCTTGTACAATGTGAATGCCCAACTGTATGTTCGTTTTTAAGTTTTAACCCTCACCTTTGTGCCCTTTCAGGAGAGTTTCCAGATTCCATCGGCTAACCCGCTACATACCTTACTACTGAAGTGCGACGTTTCATGAAGCGCCATGCCAACCTAATGCGGATTTTTGGAACATAGGTACTGTTAAACCCGATTAAACTTATTTCGGTACTAAGTTACATAGTTATCCGACAATCAAGTTATTCAATTTTTGGGAGGGGGAGTTTCCTTTGGATTGTTTATTTAAAACTTGTGATTTTTGCCTAAGTTACATACTTTTAAATTTGGATATGAAAATTGGCACACACATATATATGTGCGTCCTCTACCCGCAAATTCTATTTTAGAATTTTTAGAGCACCAGAATACAAATTTTGGGCCGGCAAGTTATAGGATTCATGAGTACCCATGTCCAGTTGCGTATTTTCGATGCTAACCATAGTCGATGTGCGGAATAATTAGTCTACATGATGCTCTGATATTTGACTAGTAGACATAATCTGCTGGGAGAATGCTCGTGCTATCCTGTAAGCTCACCCTTAAGGTGAGAAACTAAGACAAAGGTGTTAGTAATTAAGCTTCGGAATGTTAGTGTTTCTTAACTGTTTATAGCACTGCTTGCTGAAAGTAAATTCGCTTTGCATAGAATTGTCAAGGTAATCAAAAAACACACTATGTAGCATTGTGTTGCAAATTTAGAATTGAGCACAACTAACATGCTCAACTCATGAGATCAGATGGCAGAACCATCACAGAACCACTACAACTCCTTTTTACTTTCAATTCTAAATGGAAGTGAATTATGAGGTTCAGACAAGTGCTAGTTTATACAATGAAGAGTATATATTTTTACATGAGGATGTGGGTAGACAGATCTTAGGGCAACCTTTACTTGTTTCCAATCTCCATGAGCAGCCAATCCTTCCTCATGTCCATTGGGAGCGCCATAAGAGATTCAAACTGGCGATCATCACGGGTAAGAGTACTGTAAGCTCTTAGAATATCAGCACGGGCCAAGTCAGGTATGTCTTGGAGTGCCTTGAAGATTAGCTCAGAGGAAGTTGACTTGGTCACTTGCACATGCGCATGCACAGCTGAATTGCTTTCTCCAAGCGGTGTGATAAGCGCATCATTTGTTCGCTGCCTCTTTACAACCTCATTGCCTTCCAGGTAAAATTGACTGGATCGCATGTCAGCACTACCTTTCCTATTTGTTTCAGAAACATACTCTGCTGCTACCTCCTGAGAACTCCCAGCAGCAGTCATTGAGCCTTCTATCACTGCATGGTCTTTGGAGCGTGTGGCAATAACGTCATCTGAGCATGTGGCACCTTTCTTTTGGGGAACCTCTGCTGCTACCGCTTGAGTCTCAGCACCGGTCCTTGCACCTTCTATCGCTGCATGGTCTTTGGGGCGTGTGACACTCATCGCATCTGAGCATGTGGGCCCTTTCTTTGGGGGAACCTCTGCTGCTACAGCTTGACAACTCTCAACACCAGTCCTTGTGACTTCTTTCGTTGCATGGTTTTTAGAGCATTTGACGCCAATTGCATTCGGGTGCTGAACAACTTTAGCCTTGTAGCATGTGGCACTTTTCTTTTGGGGGACCTTGTTTTCTACATCCTCCATCTGCCTTAGAAGGAATGGACGCAAAATGGCATGAAGCTTCGAAAGATAGGTCCTCCTTTCCTCTTCAGTTTGTTGTTCCTCGCCTTCTTTGCCAGAAAATTTAAACCTTTAAGAAAATTGTTGTCAGCTAGAGGCGCAAAATCAAATTTAATAAAGATAATTTTTAGCAAGCAACTTCAGTGTCTTCGTGTAACAAATTTGACACATAGTTCAACTGAAATACATGTAGATTGTTGTGAGATATAGATATGAATGCTGCTTGATTCATCGGTAAGCATTTCAGCAAAGATAGCATATACCATGGAGATAAGCAAAATACAAAGTATAAAGCTATGATAATATTTAATTGATATAATATATTTAAGTATGAGAGCTAACAATAACCAGCAAACAAGAGTTAATAGCATGCACGTTTGCTAATCCAGAAATTTCATTTCAAGTATTGTGCTTCAGGGAGGTGCGATCCATGGTCGTGCGGGAGGAGGAGAGCGCCGCCTTCGACGCGCTCGACGACTCCGACGACCCGTTCGAGGAAGAGGATGGCGTCCCGTGGGAGGAGCCCACACACGTCACCCGCAAGCGCGGCCGGAGGGCTGGGAAGAAGGTGGCGGCGCGGCCGTCGCGCCCGGTGCGCGTTCCCGGCGCCTACGACGACTACCGCGGGCTGTGCCTTCTCTGCACACAGCCTGGCCACCGCGCGGCGGAGTGTACCGTCGGGCCGGTCTGCCTGCGCTGCGGGGAGGCTGGGCACATGGCGAGGGAGTGCTCGCTCCCCCGCCAGCCGAGGCCTCCGTCGCCGCCGCCGGAAGCCATGGAGACAGCCAGGCAACGTGGCGACGAAGTGGGCCGCGGCCGTAGGGTGGTTGACGGCGCCGGTGACCACCGCGCGCGTGCGCCGGAGGTACACCAGGCTGCCAGGGATGTGCGCCGGGATGCTGGTCGCAGGGTGGTGAGGAGACGGGTTGACGCGCCGGCCAGGGCTGCAGCTGCGCCGCGCCGGGCCATGGATGCGCCGCGGAGAGCTGACCCGCCGCAAAGGGCTGCCTTTGGGCGCCAGGTCGCGCAGGTGAGCATGGTGGTCGCGGCTGCGGGCGACGCGCGGGCGGTGGCTCCTGTTCCTGTGGGGGAGAGGGCCGTCGCGCCGGTGTTGCCTCAAGCGCGCCGTGATGAAGGGCCGCCGCGGCCAAGACGTGGCGCAGATGGGCAAGTGGCCCCCTTGGCGCTGCGTGCGCCGGCGGTGGGGGGCGAGCTGGCGCGCCGCCCTGCGCGCGCGGCCTGCGTCCTGCCAAGGACTGTGGAGATCGACGAGGCGGAAGCGGCGCTCTCCAATGCGCTGCTTGCTGTGATCGTGGGGGTGCGCCGCGCGGTCACCACGGAGGAGGTGTCTATGGCACTCGAGGACATTCACCGGCTGCCGCCGGGGAGCTTCTCCGTCCACTGCCACCGGCCGGAGGATTTCCTAATCTTCTTCGCCACCAAGGAAGTCCGTGACAGGGTGTTGCGCGAGGAGGTGATCGCGTCGCCGTTTTTCCGCTTGCTGCTATGGCCATGGGCGCGTCGCACGCACGCTGCCTCCGGTGGCCTCTGTGTGCATGCGGAGATCGAGGTGGAGGGAGTCCCTGCTAACGCCTGGAACCTGGCCATGGCGGAGACGATCTTGGCGCCGGCGGCGTGGGTTGAGCGGCTCCACCCGCTCACCAGGAGCCGCGCGGACATGGGGACGTTTCGCTTATCGGCTTGGTGCTTGGACCCTGCACTGATCCCACGGGAGGTGGACCTGCACATCGTCGAACCCGATGAGCCGCCGTCACTTGAGGACTTGGCGGCGCCGGCACAGGCGGTGATACCACCGCATATCAACACACTCGCATACCCGCTGCTCATTCACGTCACGTCGACGGCGGACTTCCGCCGCAGCACGCCGCGCCAAGGCCCGGGTGATCGCGTGGTCGATGGCGATGGGAGCACGCCGGCATGGCCGACCCGCAGACAGTACACGTATACCAGGGGGATACCTGATGTCCTTCCAGGTAACGGAGGCGGTGGCAATGGTGCCGTTCACCCTGCTCCTTCGGGGCATGGAGGGGGAGGCCATGGCGGGAACACACGAGTGCTGGCGTCCGGGGCAATCGTTGGCGAGCTAGCCGTCGACCAGTCACGGCGCGTCAAGAGGAGGAAGCGTGGTGGACGCAAGGTCCGCGAGCTTAGGGCTCGCGCCGCCGCTGCCAATGCCGCCGGCGAGGAGACCGTCGTTGAGTTGGCCGCCATAGGCGCCGACGATGATCAGGTGGTGGCTGCTGAGAGCGCCGCCGCCGCCATGGACGATGGGCGTTCAAGAACAGGAGACGGAGGGGCAGCCGTGGGCGCCGCGGATGATCGGGTGACACATGGTGAGAGCGCCGCCGCTGCCGGTGCTGTTCGGGTGGTGGCTGCTGCGAGCGCCGCCGCCGCGGATGACGTGGGTATCGGCGCCCCGGTGACTGCGTGCCATGCACCGCTGCATGCATCGGTGGACCTCCTGGTCCATGGCCCGGCGCAGCGGCCCGTGGACTAAGTCATGGTCGCACAACGGGCGGTCGTGGAGGACGCGCGAGTCGTGGTGGGGCCTCTGACGGATAGCCCAGCTTTTCCGGTCTTGGAGGCATCTGCGGCTGTTTCAAACCTGGCGGAGACGGACGGTGGGGCCAGTGGGGGAAGCTTCCGCGTTGGTGCATTCACGGTGTCGTTTCCCGCCTCGCCGCGTGATTTTTCGGCCAGGGAGCCCCCTTCCCTCCAAACGCTGGATAGCGTGGCAGGCCCGTTCGTGCCGCGCATGCAGTTGGGCCTGGAGGCCTTTGCCAACCTCGACTCCCCAGTTGAAGCCCACCAGGACGGGCCGTTCGGGCAGGAGGTTGCTGGGCCGTTCGGCCAAGATGATGCTGGGCCCGATGATGTAGACAGGGCGCGCTGTCAAGCCCTGATACTGTCTGCTCCCCCCTCGCCGACTTTGGAGGCTGCTAGGGTGGTGGAGACGGGTGCTACTGAGGTGGGTGTGGGTGATGACGAGGCGGTTGATGAAGAGATCGTGGTAGACCCACCCCCTTCTCAGGAGGAGACCGGGGTACCCCTTGCCACCTCTCCGTCGACATGCCGCTTTGCCTCACCTCCGTTGGTGTTCCAGAGAGCGCGACAAGCATCGGCACCTAGGGCGTCGGTACCTTTGGCGCGACCACGAACTTTGGGGGAGTTCCTTGAAGCCGCGAAATCGCGCTCGGACGCTATTCTACGCACCCCAGCTGTCAGGCGGAGGTTGGTTGAGCTGAACTTCCAACCGCGTCGTAGCTCAAGGATCGCGAAGCAGCCTGGAGGGATGGATGCTGAGATGAGGGCGGTGCGGAACCTGATGCGCAAGCTTGGCCTTCTCTCTGGGGATGAGGCGCCTACAGCGGCCGCTCTGGAAGCTTACCACAAGATGTATGAGCTTCCACTCACGGATGATATGATTGAGGCGATCGCGGAGTTCTACGGATGGACGCTCTCCTCGATCAGAGGGTGTTCCCCCCCGCTGTTGGGGATGTCGGGTGGTCGCCTTGTGGCAGCTTGACCCTGTCACGGGTCGCTCGGGTGCTGGATGAACGTTCTAATGTTGTACGAACCAAAGATTATGGTGGCCAATGTGCGAGGCCTTAATGATCGCGCAAGACGGGCGGGTGTTAGGAGTGTAGTAGGTACTACGGGTGCGTCTATTGTGTGTGTCCAGGAGACAAAGCTAGCGGTTGTAACCCCTGACCTTGTTGTGGAAACGCTGGGCGCGGACTTTGATGCTTATTTCTGCTTGCCTGCGTCTGATACTCGGGGTGGGGTGATTGTGGCCTGGATGAGCAGGGAGGTGCAGCTTGACAGCGCCCACATAGGGGATAACAGTATCACTGCCAAGGTGGCACCTTTTGGGGGGGCACCATGGTGGTGGCTGACCTGCGTATACGGACCACAAGCTGAGGCTGACAAGATCGCCTTCCTGGATGAGTTGCGCGATATCCGCGGGTCCCACCAAGGCCCCTGGGCCCTCTGTGGGGACTTTAATATGATCTATCGGGCTGAGGACAAGAACAACGGTAATCTCAACCGTAGGATGATGGGTAGATTCTGCCGCTTCCTGAATGACTGCGAGCTCAAGGAGATCTACCTGCACGGCCGCCGATATACTTGGTCCAATGAGCGCGAGACTCCTACGCTAGTCCGGCTCGACCGAGTCTTTGTCACGGTGACGTGGGAGGAACTCCACAGCAGCTGCAATCTACGCTGCTTGGCGACAGTGGTTGCGGACCATTGCCCCCTCCTCCTCGACTGTACTACACAGTCGACGGGGCGGAAGAGGTTCCAGTTCGAGCGGTTCTGGCTGAAGCTTGATGGGTTCAGCGAGGTGGTTCAGGACGCCTGGGGGGTGGTTCAGGGGGACACGGACCCCTTCAGAAGGCTCACCGCTAAGCTGAAACTCACAGCGCGCAAGCTTATGAGCTGGAGTGATAAGAAGGTCGGTTGTGTTAAACTGCAGCTGATGATAGCGCGGGAGGTTGTGTTGAGGCTTGACATCGCCATGGAATCCCGACAGCTCTCCCCTGATGAGCGTCGTCTCCGGGCGCTTCTCAAACAAGCCTACCTAGGGCTGGCTTCCCTAGAGAGAACGATGGCCCGCCAACGGGCAAAGATTGCTTGGCTGCGGGAGGGGGACGCCAACACGGCCTTCTTCCACCAGCATGCTGCCTACAGGCGCCAAAAGAACGGGATTCACAGCTTGCGGGTGAACGGCGCGGTTATCTCAGAACCAGCAGCCATGGCTGAGGCTACCTTTACTCACTTCGAGGGTCTGCTTGGCACGGAGGTGGAAAGGACGCACTCGCTGGACTTGGACTTCCTGGGCTTGGCCGCGGAGGACCTCTCCGAGCTGGAGGCGGCTTTCACTGAGCATGAGGTCTGGGACGTTATCAGACACCTACCGCCAGGGAAGGCCCCCGGACCTGACGGGTTTACGGCCGAGTTCCTGCAGAATTGTTGGGATGTGGTCAAGGCTGACTTCATGGCAGCCTTCGACAAGCTCTACACGATGTGTGGGCGCGGATTTCAAGGCCTCAACCAAGCCTTGTTAGTTCTGCTGCCCAAGCGCCCGGATGCAGCGGCGCTGGCTGACTATAGGCCGATCAGTCTAATCCACATCTTCGCCAAGCTGGTGGCAAAGGTCCTGGCGTCTAGATTGGCTCCCCGGATGGACTCGCTGGTGGACAGCAACCAATGCGCCTTCATCCGCAAACGGTGCATCCATGACAACTTCATGTTGGTTCAGCAGACTGCCAAGTTCCTGCACAGGGGAAAGGAACCGAGGGTGATGCTGAAGCTGGATATAGCGCGTGCTTTCGACTCAGTATCCTGGGGTTTCCTTTTGGAGGTTCTCCAGAGGATCGGGTTCGGACCACGTTTCCGGGAGCTGGTCTCCTTGTTGCTCGCCACTGCCAGTACTCGGGTGATGCTCAATGGCGAGCCAGGCCCCCCTATTTGGCATCGGAGGGGCCTGAGACAGGGTGACCCCCTGTCGCCATCGCTGTTTGTGCTGGTTATGAACTCTCTCAACAAGGTGCTTGTTAAAGCTACTGAGATGGGTATCCTGCGACGGTTGGCGCGACGGGAGCTCGCGACTTCTGTGTCCCTCTATGCGGATGATGTGGTGATCTTCTGCCACCCGGATGAGACAGACCTGCGTGCGGTTCGAGGCATCCTGGAGCTCTTTGGACAAGCCTCCGGCCTACGCACTAACTTCGCGAAGTGCTCGGTATCCCCTATTGCCTGCACTGACGCTGAAGCGGCTGGCGCTGCGGAACTCATGGAGTGTCAGTTAGCGCCTTTCCCGGTGAAGTACCTCGGCATTCCCCTGTCCACCAGGCGGCTGTCGGCGGTATCTTTTCAGCCCCTCCTGGACAGACTGGCTGACAAGCTGCCGACGTGGCGCGCATCTATGATGCCGCGTGCTGGGCGCTTGACGCTGATACGGGCGGTGTTGGCGGCCATCCCGCTACACCAGCTCATGGTACTGGGCCTGAACAAGAAGACGCTCAAGCAGGTCAACAAAATCCTGCGAGGGTTTCTATGGCTGGGTAAGGCTGAGGCTAATGGTGGCAACTGCCACGTGAATTGGGCTAGGGTGTGCAGACCGCTTAATCTCGGAGGGCTTGGAATCCCAGACCTTGAGCGAACGGCCACCAGCCTTAGGGTGCGCTGGCTTTGGAGGATGCGCACAGACCCCCTGAGACCGTGGCGCGGGCTGGACATGCAGTTCTCGAAGGTGGAGCTGGACATCTTCGCAGCTTCCACCGCGATGGTGGTGGGCGATGGAGAGTCCGCCCTCTTCTGGGAGGACCGGTGGGTGGATGGCAGATCCATCAAAGAGATGGCGCCGGAGGTGCATGCGCTGGTACCTAAGCGACGCAGGAAGGTGCGTACGGTGCGCGAGGCGCTGTTTGATCGCACTTGGATCTCAGACATAGTGGGAGCGCCGAGCGCCCTCGCACTGTGGCAGTATGTGCAATTGTGGGTCAGGCTGAGAGGATTCCAGCTATCGGCGGAAGAAGATAGGATGACCTGGCTGTGGACGACGGATGGACAGTACACCTCCCACACATGCTATGAGGCCCTTTTTCAGGGGGCGATCACCTCGGCATCTTGGGAGCTAAACTGGAAATCCTGGGCGCCTCCGAGAGTCAAGTTCTTCATATGGCTGGCCTGTCTAGACAGGTGCTGGACAGGGGAAAGGCTGGCGCGTCGGGGCCTCCCGCATGCGCCCGCCTGCCCGCTCTGTGATCAGTCTATGGAGACCATGACGCACCTCCTCACTGGATGCTCTTTCTCCAGGACGATTTGGTTCGAGGTTCTCTCGTGGATCCGATCCACGTCGGGACCTCCGGATGGGGGCGACTTCGTGGAGTGGTGGTCACTGGTGGTGCGTACTACTCCCCGCCAGCTGCGCAAAGGTACCTCGTCGCTCATCATGCTCACGGCGTGGTGGATCTGGAAGCATCGGAATGCTGTGATCTTCGACAATGCACAGCCCTCGGTGCCTTCACTCTTCAGCGACATCAGGACGGAAGCGCGGCAATGGGCGGACGCGGGAGCCCGGGGTGTCCGCCAGCTACTCCCCTAGATTAGGGTCTTGGGTCGAGTTGTACTGCGGGGTGTTGGTCTCTCTTCGGAGGGGCATGTACATAACTAACTCTCTTTATCTATCAATGCATCGAAACGCAAGTCTTTTGCGTTTTCGCGAAAAAGTATTGTGCTTCACAAAGGCTAGAATTCTCGAATTTACAATAAGAAAACAAAAATAGTTTATATGGCAATAGAGCTTCTGACCCTTGCTATGTGGCATTGTAGGACAACAGAGTTTCGGAACCTCGTGATATATAATTATTACATACAAGTACAGGAAAACCGTTGCAAGAGTACTATTCGAATAGTGAAATCGATACAATTATGAATTTAGGACAGATAGTGCATAGTAAGAGAATTTGTATTCCCTAATTTAACAGATCCGTTTGAATTGGTGTAACCACAATAAGTATCAAGACCATTCTAACTTAACAAGTCAGGGGAGATGTCTTGGCTAGAACCACCATCAGCATACCCATTCTGTTAGATCCATATAAACTAGCCCAGGTTATCAATACAACAACAGGCCAATGGCAGGGAAAACCTTTCTGAAGATAGGTAATATTACACAAGAAAATTCAGGCAACTATCAATAAATGCCATTTGGCCTCATAACTAATGGACACGAAGAGTTCTCCAGCTCACAAAATATGAATGAAATGAAGAACATCATGTAAATGTGCATAAGATACAGGGTGATCAACGGTTTGAGTGTTAACTAGCAAATCATACCATGAATCAAATTCCTCAAGACATGAGAGCACAGGAGGCAACGCAAACTTCAATAGCGACCGCAGATCTGCTAGGCTCTTTGTAGAATGTGACCTTACCAAAAGGAGCTTATTATCCACTGGCCGGTGCTTTAACTTCTCCAATATTTCGTATTCCCACTGCTTCATTTGATCACTCTGGAAAAATAAGTATGGAACAGGCATATAAATATAAAAGGGAGAAACTATAAAAGGAAAATAATATGGGCTCGTGTTTTTATATCACCTCATCCAAGACAACATATTTCCACTTATAATCAGCAAGCCATCCTTTGTCTAACATGGCCGTACGATATGTAGTTAATATGATCGGAAAATCAGGGCCAACAGTTTTGTACACTAACTCTCTCCTCCAGTTTGCCCGACTGTTTTTATCTCCAAAATAAATCAGTTTCTTCATAGTGGGGAACAATCTGAAACCAAGCATTTCCATGTAAGACATCAACTAACAGTGAATTCAGCGTAACTTTAGAAACTTTACCTTATCCCTTTCAACCAGTATGAGATATGACTCGAGGGCTCGGCCGTAACTATCATGTATGGACCGTGCAAACCACTTTCCTTGAGATGAGCAAGAAATAAAAGTGTCTGGAATACTGCCCCGAATTCCACTGGATCCTCTATTATCCCATTTAGCCCATTCTGCCACAGAAATTTTAGCCACTTGACACCCTTTATCAAGTAAGGCTTCACCGTGGCACCAGCCATTGATGGAATAAGCCTGTCTTGCTCTTTTTCCCACTTTTCTTCTTCTGTGAGGGCAGCTTCATCAGCAGTAGATTTTGTAAGTACTTCCTCAAGGAGAAGTTCTGAATAGCGCTGGGTTTGTGTCAGGATCTTATCTAACGTGCTGAATTCTTGGTTAGGATCAAAAGCAGGTCTCTCAGATTCTGCCATCTTCACACAGAAGAGTCAAATCATTGGAGAACCTCAACAGGCAAAATACAGAAATTGCCCCAAGGAAAGCGAAATTACCTCATCCATCCAGGACTTTTTTTCAAGAGATCACCTCGTGCACCACGGATGTAGAAGGATCGGTAGCGTTGGCAGAGGCAGCTTCAATCTTAGCTTACCCCCATTCGCCACAACGGTCACCAGTCCTTCAAACATAAATCAGCAGCAGATTAAACCCCGAGAAACAGCACCACAAATCAGCAACCAACTGAAACCCTAACCAACACCATTTCATCATATGCGTACCACCCAGACTGCAGTATACCCAAACAAGCAAACAAGTAGATGGAAACACATAGGTTACAAGACTTTTACTACCTCCGTCTAAAAATAGGTGTCTCACTTTTGTCTAGATAAGGATGTATCTAGATGCATTTTAGTTAGAGATACATCTATATCTAGATAAAGTTGAAACACCCATTTTTAGACAGCTCTAGGCAATATCCTTGGTCTTTCAGGGGCCTTACCCCAACCACTACCATCGGGGGCTCCCCAGCTCCAGAGATAGCGCCCTTGGCGGAGGCGGAGGAGGGAGGGTGTGGGGAGGGACTATGACAATGGGGTCAATGTTCCCCCTATCGCCTCGGCGGAGACAAGAGGGGGTCGGTCTTCCAAATCACCACCAGATTAACTCCGACAAAAGAACACTCCAAATAAGTGACCATATGAAACTCTAACTAATACCACATCGTCAAATTTGTACCGCATCATACCACAGTATGCCCAAACAAGCAAACTAGTAGATCAAAACACATAAGTTACAAGAAATCTAGCACATATTGCATTCTAGAGCTAATTCACCAACATTTTCTTTAAAGAATATGGTGCAGAAATAGAAAAATATTTCGCAAAAAACCTTTTCCACGAGCGAATCCTTCATAAGGAAAGGTTGCAAAGACCATATCTTGGGATTTCTCTTTGCAGAAACAGCAGATGAACTAACCAGATATTATAAAATGCATGAGAAACTAGGGGAAAAAGAGGGACATGAGAGGCAAAAGAGAAGTGGCCTGAACATTGAGAATGGGACTCCAAAAGGGAGAGGGGTTTTCAGCACAGAGAGTGCCAACACATGATTCTTCTGTCAACACAATCCTGATCACTCATGACCAACACTCACTGCTTCACTACCAGTAAGAATTCCCAAAACACAGTTCCTTTCCCATTACAGCAGCGCAGCACAAAGGAAGATGTCGTTAAGGCTCTGTTTAGTTAAAATAATTGAATTGGTATGCTGGAATAAAGTGTAAATTTCAATTCACCCTGGAATGGAAATGTGCTATGGTTGCAATTTTGTTTGGACGCATAGGATTCGTTTCTTCTCAGCATTTGCACATACCTGACAGAATTTTTTTATGTAGCCTCACTGTTGTACTTACACATGATTCTTTGTACTTAACACGTAACTTTTGCACTCAACAGAAATTTATAATTACACGGTGTATCTATTCTCATACTAGAATAAATGCAAATTTTAATGTTTGGAACGCATAAAGAACAAAATAACATGACAAGCTATAGCAATAGCCAATAGACCCTTTGGGTTAACCATTTCCGCCAATAAAAACCATATAAATAGTATTCAGCTATTCGGCAAGTGCATGAACTTTTTTTTAGATTAGCAAGTGCATAAGCATTTTAAAAAGATCCATCATTCAGCAGAGTCCTTACATTCTACATCAAATTAAAAGTGTTTGCTACTCATGCATTCGAGCTCAAATCAGAATAAAATCTTACAGAGTCACGGACCATATGGTTCTATCACAAAACCTGAATTAGGAAAGCCATTCAAATATGTCCTGCTGGTACGCCAAGATGAAGCTAGAACACATAATACCCCATTATAAGCAATCATGCAATCTATTCAGCTCCCATGGATGCACGTCTAGTTTGGTAATCACCAAACATATCATTGAACGAAATATAGTTGACAAGTCACGGAAGGTTATTTTAGTTAAACACAGCTTCTCGTACAGTGTTACTTCAGACTCATCATACATATTTTTCAGAAAGTACCTCGTACATGCCTCTACACGTCATCACTAAAGAGTCCAATCTCCCTTGGTCACAACAAGAATTGCATAAAGAAGTTCTCCTATTCCCCATTTTATTGTCCTCAGTTACACAAGAAAGCAAATCTAAAGATTGTACTGACACGTTGTAGCTGCACATATTTCAAGCAGAGCATAAGCAGAAAAAAATGATGCAAGTAAATATTGCACAGCATGTGAAGGAAGTTAATATGGGAAACATATTTACAATATGAACTAGCCATAACCACCGCCTCATACTCAGATGCTACAGCCGCGACATCAAACTATTGCCATGTAATATTTGTTTGATAAGAGACTCAAAATACCCTACACCTGATGCAAGTTCAGTTGAAGAACTTGCATTGTTATTGGGGGATTTCACATCAACTCGTAGTAATGTCGAATGCATATGCCTGGATCGCTGCTGCTCGACGATGGCAGCATCGCTGTCGCCCACGGAGAGAAGGCGCACGCGCCAGATCAGGTCGCTCCTGCTCGACGATGGCAGCATCGCTGTCGCCCACGGAGACAAGGCGCACGCGCTGCATGCCTTCTACACCGATCTCTTGGGGCGGGCTCGCGACACCCGCTGGGCCTTTGACCTCGACCGGCTCTACCGCGACTCTCGCCGCGTCGATGGCCCAAGGCTCGTGGCCCCCTTCTCACCTGCGGAGCTCAAGGCTGCGGCCTTCGGGCTCGACCGCACCAGCGCCCCCGGCCCGGATGGTTTGGGCCCCAGCTTCTTCCAGGCTGCCTGGAGCGACGTCGGCCAGGACATGCAGCGCCTCGCCGACGGCTTCCACGCGGGCAACGTCGATCTGGCCAGGATCAACAGGGCTCATGTCGTTCTTCTTCCCAAACGTGACGGCATGCTGCCTCCCAGCGCGTTCCGCCCCGTCTCGCTCCAAAACTGCGACATGAAAATCCTGTGCAAGACGCTCACCACTCGCCTCCAACAACAGATCGCGGGCGTGATCGACGTCGACCAGTCTGGCTTCATCGCCGGGCGCAGCATCTCCGAGAACTTCGTCTACGCGACGGAAATGGTGCAATCCTGCTTCAAGCGCGCCGCCCCAACCCTTGTCCTCAAGCTCGACTTCGCCAAAGCGTTTGACTCCATCGACTGGGGCAGCCTGCGGCGAATCCTTCTGGCTAGAGGCTTCCCTCCCCTCTGGTGCGACTGGATGGATACCATTTTCCACTCCTCCATGTCGGCGGTGCTGCTCAATGGGATCCCCGGACGCTGGATCAACTGCAAGCGAGGGCTCCGTCAGGGGGACCCTCTATCTCCGTACCTTTTCCTCCTGGTGGCTGACATTCTTCAGAAGCTGATTCAGCAGGATGGCATGCTCTAGCACCCACTGATCGACTGCCTCCCGCCCCTGGTGCTGCAGTACGCGGACGACACCTTGATCATCCTCCGGGCCGACCCTGGTGCGGCTGATCGGCTCAAGGAAATCCTCGACAACTTCGCCAACGCCACCGGCCTTGTCATCAACTTCACCAAGAGCACCCTCGTCCCAATGTCCGTCGACGACGACTTGCTGGCTTCGGCAACTGCGGCCCTGGGGTGCTCCGTCGAAGGGTTTCCCCAGACCTACTTGGGACTCCCTCTCTCCTGTGATAAGCTCAACATCGACGCCTTCACCCCGCTCATCGCCAAGGCCGACAAATTCCTCTCCGGCTGGCGAGCTCTCCTCCTGTCTCCGGCAGGCCGCCTCGTGCTCGTGAACGCTGTTCTGGACTCCCTTCCCACCCACGCTATGGCAGCGCTCATGCTGCCGCCGTCGGTGATCAAGGCCCTCGACGCTCTTCGTCGCTCCTTCCTCTGGGACGCTGGCGAGCGTGCCTCCGGAGCAAAATGCCTTGTGGCCTGGGACAAGGTCTGTCGCTCCAAAGGCGAGGGCGGACTGGGTGTGCGCGCCCTGGCTGTCCAAAATGCCTGCCTCCTCGTCAAGCTCCTACACCGGCTGCACGCCTGCCCCGACTCCCCCTGGGCTGCGTGGAAGTGGGCGGAGATTGGCGACCGCTCGGTCGATGCGGTGGCGCGCGCCGCTCCGGCCGGCAACCACTGGGCGACCCTGCGCAAGCTGATTCCCCTCTACCGCTCTATCTCCTCTGTCTCGGTGGGAGATGGCCGGCGAGCCTCTTTCTGGCATGACTCCTGGCTTCCCGGAGGAGCCCTGGACGCATCGCACCACGCTCTCTACACCCACACCACCAAGCCGGACACGACCGTGGCGCAAGTCCTTCAGGCTGGCATCGACAATGCCCTTGCTCCGCGCCTCTCCACGGTGGCGGCGCATGAGCTGGAGCTGCTCCGCCCTCTCCTCGACTCGGTCTCGATCAGGGACGAGCCCGACTCTCGCTCCTTGCTCCGCTGTGCCGGGCCGTCAAACTCCCTTCGCGCAGCTGAGCTCTACCGGCTCTGCCACTTCGGCGGCGAGCAGTCTGCTCATGCAAGCTTCCTCTGGGACGGTTGGGCCCCCTCCAGAGTCAAATTCTTCGCCTGGCTGCTGGTCAAGTCGCGAATTCAGACCAGGGACAACCTCCTTCGCAAGACCATCGTCAGCGTCGCCGAGGCTGGCTGCCCCATGTGCACTGCCTCCATGGAGACCGCAAGCCACCTGATTCTCCACTGTCCCGCTGCTGAAAAATTCTGGGTCGCTGTTGGAGTTGCTGTGCCTACTGCTGCTCACATCGACGGGCTGCACCTCATCCGGGCGCCGCTGAGTGTGCCGGCCGAAACTGCCTCTACCTTCATTCTGCTTGGTTGCTGGCACTTATGGAAGCAGCGGAATGCGAAAGTCTTCTGTGGCGAGGATCCGTCTCTCCCTCGCTTGCTGAAAAACTGCCGCGACGATGCCACTCTATGGCGGGGCCGCCTTCCTTCTAGGCTGCAGGACGCGGTTGACGCCTGGCTTGCCTGCCTCCGCAACCCTGATGTAAACTGATGTAACATAGACCTCTTTCTGCCCTCTATCTTTCTGCTGTACAACATCTGGGGCCTGCCCCTTTTTTTTCAATATAATTCAGGTGGGGATCCTCTCCCCCCCGGTGAAAATTCGAAAAAAATATGCCTGGATAACAATGATTGGATGCTTTTGAATCAACTCACAGTAGTACCAAGTGCAAGGCTGATTAGATAACGAAGATTTGGGGATTTACTTACAAAAGATGCAACAAAAAATGGTAAAGAAGACAGTACACAGTAGCACATCAAAGAATGAATAAAAATCGATCTTTCCATCCACATTAACTCGGGCTTGAATTTTTTTGCGATTACCTCGGGCTTGATCTGGTTGGCTGCCCAAAGTTTGTCTACAACACCAAACCGACCTGCGAGAGGCAAGATAGGATAAGATTTGCGCAACCAGGAAGGGGATTGAGAAAGAAGGCTTCAGGCGGTGGCGGAACTCACCCGCGTCGCTGTTGCCGCCGCCGACGGGAGCTCCAGTCGCCTCCTGGTTCTGCTATCCTCTCTGTTCGATGTGGGTGAAGAAAGCGCGGGGAAATGGAGAGAAGACAGAGCGCGCGCGCGCGTCCGAATTTGGAAACTGCTGGGCGTCCCCCGGGATCTGATTTCCCAGCCCCGGGTCGCGAGCCGTCGGATCAGCCATCTTGAACGGCCAGATCTGCTTTTACTGAATGTAGCAAAAAACACATCCCGGCAGCAAAAAATAACCCGCTTTTGCTACATTGTAGCAAAAAACGGTTCAATCACGAAATTAAATAAAAAGGTTGAGCTCGTCGGAGACCTCATCGGAGAGCTCGTAGCAAAAAGAAAATGCTATTGTAGCTAAAAAAAAGAATATGCTATTGTAGTAAAAACCGACATCATCGGAGACATCGACGATGATCTCGTCGGAAACCTGGAAACCTCACTGGAGAAGACATCGTCACCTAGGTAGCAACGTTGGACACCCCTTGTAGCAACGCCTTCCGCCGCTGGTAGCAGAGTGACCCACCAATTGCAGCAAAAAGGCGTCGTAGTTGGAGATGCCGTCGCCGGAGAAGACCACCCACCGCTCGCAGCGAAGGCTTCCACCATAGGTAGCACAAAACGGGTGCTTGTTGTCGCAATGCCTCCTGCCCCTTGTAGCAACTACAACCACTGCCGCTGGCAAGGCCGGCCACCCCCTTTGTAGCAAAGCTTGGCACCCATGGTAGCAAAGCCCATCGCCGCATGTAGCAAGACCTCTCTCCCACTGTAGCAAGGCCTCCCGCCGCTCGCAGCAGGGCCACCCACTGCCGTTAGCAAGGCCGGCCGACTTTTGTAGCAAAGCCCAGCCTCCCTTGTAGCAAGCCATGCCTCCTCTTGCAGCAAGCCCGGCTGAACCTTGTAGCGACAGCCATGTCCACATCAGCACCACCACCGGGGCGCCGATGGGACCTTGGGCGGCGTCGAAATCGGAGAAGCAGCAGGGCGACTTCGGAGGGCTGCACGTGGAGGAGGTCAGGGGAGCCGGCGACCACGCGCGGAGGCTCGCCGTGGGCGCAGACGAGGACGCGGCGCGGCTTCGGAGGAGGAGGTCGGGGAAGGCGGTGGCCGCGCGCAGGGAAGGAGAAGTATGGCACGGCGGCGGAGGAGGAGGTCGGCGGAGGCGCTGGCCACGCGCGGGGAAAGCGGAGCATGGCGCGGCGGAGGAGGAGGTCGAGGGAGGCGGTGGCTGCACGCAGGGCAGCAGAAGCGTGGCGGCGGAGCGCGGCGATGGATCATGGCGGCGTCGCTGGGGCGCTGCAGCGGAGCCGGAGCTGTTGCGGGAGAGAGAGACGCGAGAAGATAAGGTTTTGGTGGGGGCCACTCATGACGCGTCGTGCTGGGATTCCGCGTGAGCGCGTGCGCGATGCGCCTCATCCAACGGCTACGGAGCCGGAGGTTGCAGCGCCTCTTATCCCCCGGGGGGATTGGATCATTTTCCTTTTGATTTCCCATCGCTGGGTCTGTCCTGACATCGTGTTATTTTCCTACATTTACTTCATAAAAAAAGAGTTTGTTCACAAAAAAGAGACTAAGGTTGCTGGAGCCTTTTTTGCTTTTCCCACTTCTGATATTATTTTGGTCGGTGCATTTTCAAGTCCAGTGTCTCTACTCTCTTTTGTGCTTAATTATGCGATGTAGATAGGCTGCACCCCATATAGCGTACAATGTCTGAAATCTCAAGACTTATCTTTAGTGGTAGTTTGGAGAAAGCTTTGGAGATAAAGTTCAGTCCTACTAGAAGTGAGTTTGAGTGGTTTACAAGGGTTAGAGCATCTCTAGCAGAGCCCGTAAAAAGTGAAACCGAAAAACACGAGTTCGATGCACCGAATTCGTGTTTACGGGCCGGAAAATGGCAGGCGCAGAAAGAGCCTGCAGTTTTGGTTTACGGGCTCTGTTCTGCGCCTGCGGCATCTGAACCCGTAAAAATAAGGTTTATGAAATTGATTTGCATATGATCGATCAAACCTGAACGTTAAAACACAAACAAATCATGCATAGTTCATAGTGCAGACATCAAATAACACAGTTCATAGTTCCCCATCAGATCTAACCGCCGGCATCAAACAGAGGTTGGCCCGCCATCAGCAGCATCGGCAGTACCTCCTGGAGGCACATCGGCACCACCTCCTGGAGGCACATCGGCAGCAGCAGTTGCCTCTTGACGAGCAGCTCTTCGCCTTGCCGTGATCTCCGCCGAGGTCTCCTTCCACCACTCCAGCTGAACCTCATTCATTTCCTTCGTGTTCATCATCATGATCTCCCTCTCTTCGGCCAATAGTTGCTTTGTTGCTTTGGCCTTCTTCACATTGATCCTCATCTCCTCCAACTTGGCTTTGCTCTTTGCTTCCGCTCGGCTGGCTTCAACCTTTGCAAGGCTCACCTCCTTCTTCGTCTCGATAATGACACGCTTGGTCTCCAAAGTCTTGGTCGCTATCACCTCCTTCGACTTCATCATTTGATCAAACTTGTCCCTCAACAATGCAGCCTCCCCCTCGAGCCTTATCCTTTCCTTCGCCTTCGTGTTCCCCTCCGGCTTGTCGGCGTTCCTGCCATCCTTCTCGTCCTCGGTGTCGTCGAGCGCAACCATCGCAGCCTTCTTCGGAGCGACCTCTTCATCCCTCAATTTCCACTTGGGGAGGTGTTGGAGCACATCAAAACAATGACGCATGGTGAAGCTCTTGTCCTTGCTGCCGGCCATGTCTCTGTACCTAGCATCGGTAATGCGATCCTACATATGCAAAAGGAACCAACAAATCGTCAATATCTCACCCAAGCTAAACTACAATTAGCTTTATCAAATATGCACTCACATATTCGTCGACAGTTGCGCCGCTCGGAGGATTGGACACCACTTGGTCCATTGCTGCTGCCCACCGGCTACACGCCGGTTTGATCGCGTCCCAACGACCTTGGAGGGATCGGTAGGTGCGATCGACAGGATGGCGAACGCGCGGCATGAGCTTGTGGAACTTGTCCTCGATGCGCTGCCAGTACCGCTTGCCTGTTGATCCGTGCCGGAGACAGCATCCATCCCCACGGAGGCCCAAGCTCGGCACAAGGTGGCGTCTTCAACCTCCGTGTAGTTGTTGGCCCGCCTCTTCTTCCGATTTCCATCGGTCGTGACCTCCACCACACCGTCGTCCTCTTCCTCACCCCCCTCGTCCCCTTCTTCCCCTTCTTCCACCTCGTCCCCGCAGTCGTTCTCGTTGCCGAATGGCGGGAGTGGGTTAATGTTCACCTCCCCCAACATCTCCATGTAGGAGGTGGAATCGTTCCTAATTTGACGAGGCCTCAGTACTTGCAATGGAAAAAATGGAGGAAGAGTTCGTGTGTACCTTGCTGCGCCGTCGTCGAGCACGTCGTGGGCGGCGGTCGCGGTGGCTTCCGGAGGCGGCGGCATTGGCGGAGATGGGCAGGGAGGCGCGGGGCCACGTACAGTCGCCGCCTTCACTTTGGTCCTTTTCGGACCCGCACTCTTTGGTCTCGCACGGGCGGCCTTCGGCTTCACGGCCGACCCATCACCGGTGACCGCCGCGACACTGACTTGCGGGACCAGATGCGTTCCCGCGCGCCGCCTCTTCGCCGCAGTCGTCGACGAGACCGCGGGGGTCACAGGGGTGGGAGCGGTGGCCGGGATTGTTGGTGGAGCGGCGGAAGCTCCGGCAACCACTGATAACCCACAAGTATAGGGGATCGCAACAGTCTTCGAGGGAAGTAAAACCCAAATTTATTGATTCGACATAGGGGGAGGTAAAGAATACTTATAAGCCTTAACAATTAAGTTGTCAATTCAGCTGCACCTGGAAAAGCACTAGTAACAGGGGTGATGTGAAAGCAGCAGTAATATGAGAGCAATAGTAACAAAGAATACGACAGAATAAAGAACACGAGGCAATGGCACCAGAAAATAGTTGATACTACTTCCAATGACATATATATAGAACGAGTATATGATGATAAGAGATGGACCGGGGTTCCCAGCTATCTACACTAGTGGTAACTCTCAAATAACAAGTAACAAGTGTTGGGTGAACAAATTACAGTTGGGCAATTGATAGGATTGAAATAGCATTCAGACAGAACATCAAGATTATTAATTATGTAGGCATGTTTTTCATATATAGTCATACGTGCTCGCAATGAGAAACTTGCATAACATCTTTTGTCCTACCAGCCGATGGCAGCCGGGCCTCAAGGGAATCTACTGGAAATTAAGGTACTCCTTTTAATAGAGCACTGGAGCAAAGCATTAACACTTGGTGAAAACATGTGATCTTCATACCTACGCCTTCCCCTCCAGTTATCCCAGTTGCTGTCACTCTGAGGCCTCGGGTTCCGGACATAGACATGTGCAAACAACTTGTAGATACAATCTAAGCAATAATTATAGAGCTCAAATCTAAGATCATGCCACTCGTGCACTAGTGACAAGCATTAAACACAACAAGATTGCAGCAACAATAACTTCACAAACTTATATCGATATACTGATCATAATGTAACAATTCATCGGATCCCAACAAACACAACACCGATTACATCAGATGGATCTCAATCATGTAAGGCAGCTCATGAGATCATTGTACTGAAGTACATGGGAGAGAGAGTACCAACTAGCTACAGCTAGAACCCGTAGTCCATGGGGGAACTATTCACGGAGCATGATGGAGGCGGTGGCGTCGATGGAGATGACTTCCGGGGGCACTTCCCCGTCCCGGCGACGTGCCGGAACAGAGATTCTGTCCCACGAAACGGAGTTTCGCGATGGCGGCGGCGCCCTTGGAGTCTTTCTGGAGTTTCGTCAATTGGTGTCGAGTTTTTAGGTCATGAGGGGTTATATAGGCGAAGAGGCGGAGTCGGAAGGGCCACGGGGCCCCCTCCCCATAGGCTGGCGCGGCCAGGGGGCCACCCGCGCCGCCTTATGGTGTGGGCCCCCTGCTGCCCTTCCTCGTCTCCCCTTCGGACTTCTGGAACCTTCCTTGAATTATAAGATCGTGGGCTTTTGTTTCGTCCAATTCCAAGAATATTGCCCGAACAGCCTTTCTGGAACCAAAAACAGCAGAAAACAGGAACTGGCACTTCGGCATCTTGTTAATAGGTTAGTTCCGGAAAATGCATAAAATCATTATAAAGTGTAAGCAAAACATGTAGGTATTGTCATAAAACTAGCATGGAACATCAGAAATTATAGATACGTTGGAGACGTATCAAGCATCCCCAAGCTTAGTTCCTACTCGCCCTCGAGTAGGTAAACGATAAAAATAATAAATTCTGTAGTGACATGCTACTTACATAATCTTGATCATACTATTGTAAAGCATATGAGATGAATGAAGTGACTCAAGGCAATGATCTATAGCTTGCTAACAAATAGATAACATATAGCAAAACTTTTCATGAATAGTACTTTCAAGAGAAGCATCAAAAAGTCTTGCATAAGAGTTAACTCATAAAGCAATAAATTCTTAATAAGAGGTTTGAAGCAACACAAAGGAAGATTTAAGTTTCAGCAATTGCTTTCAACTTCAACATGCATATCTCATGGATATTTGTCAACACAAAGTAATATAATGAGTGCAATAAGTAAGCATGTAAGAATCAATGCATAGTGATGCGTGCAAGACACACGTCCGTTGGGAACCCCAAGAGGAAGGTGTGATGCGTACAGTAGCAAGTTTTCCCTCAGTAAGAAACCAAGGTTATCGAACCAGTAGGAATCAAGGAACACGTGAAGGTTGTTGGTGACGGAGTGTAGTGCGGCACAACACAAGGGATTCCGGCGCCAACGTGGAACCTGCACAACACAATCAAAGTACTTTGCCCCAACGTAACAGTGAGGTTTTCAATCTCACCGGCTTGCTGTAAACAAAGGATTAATTGTATAGTGTGGAAGATGATGTTTGTTTGCGAAGAACAGTAAAGAACAATTGCAGTAGATTGTTTTTCAGATGCAAAGAATGGACCGGGGCCCACAGTTCACTAGTGGTGTCTCTCCCATAAGATAAATAGCATGTTGGGTGAACGAATTACAGTTGGGCAATTGACAAATAAAGAAGGCATAACAATGCACATACATATATCATGATGAGTACTATGAGATTTAATCAGGGCATTACGACAAAGTACATAGACCGCTATCCAGCATGCATCTATGCCTAAAAAGTCCACTTTCAGGTTATCATCCGAACCCCTTCCGATATTAAGTTGCAAACAACAGACAATTGCATTAAGTATGGTGCGTAATGTAATCAACACAAATATCCTTATACAAAGCATCGATGTTTTATCCCTAGTGGCAATAGCACATCCACAACCTTAGAACTTTCTGTCACTGTCCCAGATTCAATGGAGGCATGAACCCACTATCGAGCATAAATACTCCCTCTTGGAGTTACAAGTATCAACTTGGCCAGAGCCTCTACTAGCAACGGAGAGCATGCAAGAACATAAACAACATATATATGATAGATTGATAATCAACTTGACATAGTATTCAATATTCATCGGATCCCAACAAACACAACATGTAGCATTACAAATAGATGATCTTGATCATGATAGGCAGCTCACAAGATCTAACATGATAGCACAATGAGGAGAAGACAACCATCTAGCTACTGCTATGGACCCATAGTCCAGGGGTGAACTACTCACACATCAAATCGGAGGCGATCATGGCGATGAAGAGCCCTTCGGGAGATGATTCCCCTCTCCGGCAGGGTGCCGGAGGCGATCTCCTGAATCCCCCGAGATGGGATTGGCGGCGGCGTCTCTGGAAGGTTTTCCGTATCGTGGCTCTCGGTACAGAGGGTTTCGCGACGAAGGCTTTAAGTAGGCGGAAGGGCGGAGTCGGAGGGCTGACAGGGGCCCCACACGCTAGGGTGGCGCGGGCCCAGCCCTGGCCGCGCGACCCTAGTGTGGCGGCGCCTCGTCGCCCCACTTCGTGATCCTTTCGGTCTTCAGGAAGCTTCGTGGAAAAATAAGACCTTGGGCGTTGATTTCGTCCAATTCCGAGAATATTTCCTTTGTAGGATTTCTGAAACCAAAAACAGCAGAAAACAGCAACTGGCTCTTCGGCATCTCGTCAATAGGTTAGTGCCGAAAAATGCATAATAATGACATATAATGTGTATAAAACATGTGAGTATCATCATAAAAGTAGCATGGAACATAAGAAATTATAGATACGTTTGAGACGTATCACATAGTTGACACAAGTGTTTGCTTCTAAGATGGAAAGAAGTAGGTAAACTGACTCAACATAAAGTAAAAGAAAGGCCCTTCGCAGAGGGAAGCAGGGATTAAATCATGTGCTAGAGCTTTTCAAGTTTTGAAATCATATAGAGAGGATAAAAGTAAAGTTTGAGAGGTGTTTGTTGTTGTCAACGAATGGTAATGGGTACTCTAACTACCTTGCCAACCAGACTTTCAAGAGCGGCTCCCATGAAGGACGTTATCTCTACCAGCAAGGTAGATCATCCCTCTTCTCTTTTGTTTACACATGTACTTTAGTTTCATTATTGATGACACTCCTCCCAACCTTTTGCTTACACAATCCATGGCTAACCGAATCCTCGTGTGCCTTCCAACATTCACATACCATGAAGGAGTGTCTATTTGCAAAATTAGGTTGCTTACTGATAGATCAGGGCAAATCATATGAAGAGAATTATTAATGAAAGTTAATTAATTGGGGCTGGGAACCCCATTGCCAGCTCTTTTTGCAAAATTATTGGATAAGCGGATGAACCACTAGTCCATTGGTGAAAGTCTGTCAGAAGTAAATGACAAGATCGAAAGATAAACACCACATACTTCCTCATGAGCTATAAAACATTGACACAAATAAGAGATAATAGCTTTTGAATTGTTTAAAGGTAGCACATGAAGTATTTACTTGGAATGGCAGGAAATACCACATAGTAGGTAGATATGGTGGACACACATGGCATAGGTTTTGGCTCAAGGTTTTGGATGCACGAGAAGCATTCCCTCTCAGTACAAGGCTTTGGCTAGCAAGGTTGTTTGAAGCAAACACAAGTATGAACCGGTACAACAAAACTTACATAAGAACATATTGCAAGCATTATAAGACTCTACACTGTCTTCCTTGTTTCTCAAACACTTTTACCAGAAAATATCTAGACCTTAGAGAGACCAATCATGCAAACCAAATTTCAACAAGCTCTACGGTAGTTCTCCACTAATAGGTTCAAACTACATGGTGCATGAGCTTAAACATGATATACTTCAGAGCTCAAAACAATTGCCAAGTATCAAATTATTCAAGACAATATGAAGCATTTTCTGTTTCCAACCAAATATCAATAAGTGCAACGGTTTTCAACTCCGCCATGAACATTAAAATAAAGCTAAGAACACCAGTGTTCGTATGAAAAAGCGGAGCGTGTCTCTCTCCCATACAAGGATTGCTAGGATCCGAATTTATTCAAACACAAACAAAAATAAAAGCACACAGACGCTCCAAGTAAAGCACATATGATGTGACTGAATAAAAATATAGTTTCACTAGAAGTGACCTGATAAGTTGTTGATGAAGAAGGGGATGCCTTGGGCATCCCCAAGCTTAGACGCTTGAGTCTTCTTGAAATATGCAGGGATGAACCACGGGGGCATCCCCAAGCTTAGACTTTTCACTCTTCTTGATCATATATCATCCTCCTCTCTTGACCCTTGAAAACTTCTGCCACACCAAATTTCTCATAAACTTCATTAGAAGGGTTAGTACTCAAAAAACTTTAATCCACTTTGGTCCTGTAGTGACACATTGCAAGAACTCAATAAAACATTAGCTACAGCTCTCCACGTCTAGAAATCCTTACTTAAAGTCCACAAGAGACAATGCAAAAAAAACAGAGACAGAATCTGTCAAAACAGAACAGCTAGTAAAGACAAATTTTTAAGAGGTACTTCCGTTGCTCAAATCAGAAAACTCAAAACTAATGAAAGTTGCGTACATATCTGAGGAACACACATGTAAATTGGCAGATTTTTCTGAGTTTCCTACAGAGAGACCTACTCAAACTCGTGACAGATAGAAATCTGTTTCTGCCCAGAAATCCAAATCTACCATCAACCTTCTATTAGAGACTTTACTTGGCACAACAATGCAATAAAACAAAGATAAGGAGAGGTTGCTATAGTAGTAACAACTTCCAAGACGCAACAAAACAGTAGCAAAATAAAACATGGGTTATTGATACGTCCATTTTGCATCACTATTTTATATCATAATTTGCTGTTATTCATTGATATATTTCATATTTGTAGATGATACTTATGTTATTTCATCTATTTTGCATGTTTCATGATTATTGGAGGATCGCGCACCGGAGTCAGGATTCTGCTGGAAAAAGCGTCGTCAGAATGCAATATTTCGGAAGATCAACAATTGACGGAAATTATATGAAAAATCCTATTTTTCCAGAAGACGGAGGGAGCCAAAAGGGGGAGCCGAGGAGGGCCGCCATGGGCCCACCTCATAGGTCGGCGCGAGCCAAGGCCTGGCCGCGCCGCCTTGTGAGGAGGGGGCTGATGACCCACAAGTATAGGGGATCGCAACAGTCTTCGCGGGAAGTAAAACCCAATTTATTGATTCGACACAAGGGGAGACAAAGAATACTTGAAAGCCTTAACAGCGGAGTTGTCAATTCAGCTGCACCTGGAAACAGACTTGCTCGCAAGAGTTTATCGATAATGTGATTTATAGCGGTAGCGATAGTGAAATAACAGCAGCAGAGTAACAAAGACAGCAGTAGTGATTTTAGTAAACAGCAGGATTAAAATACTGTAGGCACGGGGACGGATGAACGGGCGTTGCATGGATGAGAGAAACTCATGTAACAGTCAAGCAGGGGCATTTGCAGATAATAATAAAACGGTATCCAAGTACTAATCAATCTATAGGCATGTGTTCCAATTATAGTCGTACGTGCTCGCAATGAGAAACTTGCACAACATCTTTTGTCCTACCAGCCGGTGGCAGCCGGGCCTCTAGGGAAACTACTGGATATTAAGGTACTCCTTTTAATAGAGTACCGGAGCAATGCATTAACACTCTGTGAACACATGTTATCCTCACATCACTACCATCCCCTCCGGTTGTCCCGATTTCTGTCACTTCGGGGCCATTGGTTCCGGACAGCGACATGTGTATACAACTTGCAGGTAAGATCATAAACAACGAATATCTTCATGAATCAATAACATGTTCAGATCTGAGATCATGGCACTCGGGCCCTAGTGACAAGCATTAAGCATAACAAGTTGCAACAATATCATAAAAGTAACATCTACGGATACTAGGCACTATGCCCTAACAATCTTATGACTATTACATGACCAATCTCATCCAATCCCTACCATCCCCTTCAGCCTACAGCGGGGGAATTACTCACACATGGATGGGGGAAACATGGCTGGTCGATGGAGAGGCGTCGGTGGTGATGGCGGCGATGATCTCCTCCAATTCCCCGTCCCGGCGGAGTGCCAGAACGGAGACTTCTGGCTCCCGAGACGGAGTTTCGTGATGTGGCGGCGTTCTGGAGGGTTTCTGGCGACTTCGACTTCTCTCCGTGCGTTTTTAGGTCGAGGCCGATAAGTAGTCCGAAGGAGGGCGTCGGAGGCCGGCCGAGGGGGCCACACCATAGGGCCGCGCGGGCCCCCCCTAGGCCGCGCCGCCTTATGGTGTGGGGCCCTCGGGCCTCCACTTGATTTGTCCTTCTGGCTCCGTCAGTATTCTGGGAAAATAGGGCCTTCTGTCAAAATCCCGAGGTTTTTCCTGAAAGTTGGATTTCTGCACAAAAACGAGACACCAGAATAGTTCTGCTAAAAACAGCGTTAGTCCGTGTTAGTTGCATCCAAAATACACAAATTAGAGGCAAAACAACAGCAAAAGTGTTCGGGAAAGTAGATACGTTTTGGACGTATCAACTCCCCCCAAGCTTAGCTTATTGCTTGTCCTCAAGCAATTCAGTTAACAACTGAGCGATAAAAGAACTTTCACGAACACATTTGTTCATATGATGTAAATATTCTCATGCTATGGCTAACACTTAGGCAGTTCATAATAAGGTACATGCAAATAAGATCATCCATAGCTATGTCAATCATGGAAAGGTACCAACAATTAATAATAAGCATCATGAACCATGTATATAAGCAGGATTGCAATGTTCATAAAAGAATATGATAGAGTGGTATCTCGCTTGCCCATATTTGATCAGCAAAACATAAATGCTCAGGCACCTCTGAAGTTCATAGAAAGACTAGAAATAGTGATTGTCAAAGATAAAAGCATCAAAGTTATACCACAATCAATCATATTTTGAGACAAGCATATTACACTAAGAATGACAGTTGTGCTCTCAAGAAAGTGCTCAAAGAAAGGATGGAGACACAATCATAAAAGTAAAAGATTGACCCTTCGCAGAGGGAAGCAGGGATTAACATGCGCTAGAGCTTTTCATTTGTAAAGCAGGAGTAAAATTATTTTGAGAAGTGTTTGTTGTTGTCAACGAATGGTAATGGGTACACCAACTACCTCGCCAACCGGAATTTCAAGAGCGGCTCCCATGAAGAACGTTATCTCTACCAGCAAGGTAGATCATCCCTCTTCTCTTTTGTTTACACACGTATTTTAGTTTTATTATGGGTGACACTCCCCCCAACCTTTGCTTACACAAGCCATGGCTAACCGAATCCTCGGGTGCCTTCCATCAATCACATACCATGGAGGAGTGTCTATTTGCAAAATTAAGTTGCTTACTGATGAATCAGAGCAAAACATGTGAAGAGAATTATTAGTGAAAGTTGATTAATCGGGGCTGGGAACCCCATTGCCAGCTCTTTTTGCAAAATTATTGGATAAGCGGATGTGCCACTAGTCCATATGAAGGTCCGTCAAGAGTAAATGACAAGGTTGAAAGTTAAACACCACATACTTCCTCATGAGCTATGAAACATTAACACAAATTGAGAAGCATTTTTGAAGGTTTAAAGGTAGCGCATGAGAATTTACTTGGAATGGTTTGAAATGCCATGCGTAGGTATTTATGGTGGACACTCTGGAATAACTTGGTTTTCATGTGTTTGGAGGCACGAGCAGCGTTCCCGCTCAGTACAAGTGAAGGCTAGCAAAAGACTAGGGAGCGACAAATCAAGAGAGCAATAACTGTCATAATCATGCTTGCGGCAAAATAAATTAACTGAGGCATAAAAGTGATACAAGAACTCTGAAGCAATGTAAATCATTGAGGCTTAATTGACTCTTGTTCAGTCATATGCATGTGTGAGCATGTGCCAAGTTAATTCAAACGAATTATTCAGAGGAGGATACCACAATATCATACCTATCTATGAATAAAACAATGCAAGCAAACATCCATGACATGCTACTCATATTAATAAATTGGAGCTAAACATGAGAGATCATGAACTACTAGACTTTCTTAAATGACATATACCTCACATGAACCAACTAAGCATGCTCACATGGATGAGTATATGTACAAAAATGAAAACAAATAGAGTTCATACCAGCCTCTCACCACAATCAGATTGTCGAATATCGTCATTATTGCCTTTCACTTGTGTAGCTTGGATAATATGAAATGAAAACCACGCTCCAGCCACCGAAGACCATTGAACTCATAAAGAACTTTACAAAACCAAAGAAGAACAACAAATATTTTTGGTGTTTTCGAATTTGAGAACAAGAACAAAAGGAAACAAACAAACAAAGCAAAATCTTTTTGGGTTTTCTTATAGCAAACTGGCAATAGCAAATAAAGCGAAACAAATGCAAGAAACCAAGATAAACAAATGGTGAAGAGAAACAGCAGAAATATTTTTGGTCTTTTTGTGTTTTAGGAAAGAAACAAAGCAAGAACAAGAAAATGAAAACTAAAAGAAACACAGAAAAGCGAGATGGCAGAAATCTGCCAAAACCTGACAGCAGTACAGAAATCGATTTTTACAAAAATCTTACGTTGCTCAGCTCGAAAAGTGTTCAACTAATGAAAGTTAGATAACAACCTGGGGAACCTGCACAAAAATTGGCAGCTCAAAATAACGTTCTGGCTGTGCGCACGAATTTTTCTAGTAACAGTCCAGAATCTGTTTTCAGGCAGCACTTCCCCAAATATCATCTCCCTCTCATTAGAAAACCACTCAAAGAGACTAAACAAGTATGTACAAGTATCCAGCAACCATAATATGCAAAGAATGAGTGATGCCGGTATACCTCCCCCCAAGCTTAGGCTTTGGGCCTAAGTGGAGTTCAATCCCATCGACCCCATGAGGTAGTATCTCCGTAGTACGACGAAGATGGATCATCTTCCGGGTATGTGCTAGAAGAAGCACCCGGATACGTGAAGGTGTAGTCGTAGGAGGGCTCGGCGTCCTCGGAGTCATGCTGCTGGTGGAAATCTTGTATCTTCATATGTTCATCCACCTCCTCCTTAGTGCGCGACCATGGTTGCCTGTCAATACAGAACAAACCTGGCTGGGGAAGAGGGATTTCTTTCTCATCCCCGTCAGCAAACAACATTCTATAGACCATATTATCTAAAGTGGAATCAGTGGTAACAAAGTGATGGCTTTTCATAGCAGTGATATCAAGCCTCCTATGGGTTAATGGCACATCATTAGGATCAATAGGAAGTCTTAAATGTGTTAAAACGCGCAATGCAATAGTTCCTCCAAAAATAGGCCCCCTGTTAGACAGGCGGCGAGCAATAAGAGAACCAAGATGATAAGATGTCCGTCCAGTAAGTGCAATATTCAAGAAAGCAAGATGGTAACTAGAAATATTGCTAGTGTTCTCCCTACCAAGAATGCTAGTAGCAATGTAATATGCAAAATATTTAATGGCGGGGAGTTGAATGTTCCTTATCTTGCCACGCTGAATGGTGCGATAATCATCATTGGTGATCCCTCGATAAAGCTCCAACAAGTCCCGGGGGTTGTCATCAATCCTCCTTGCTGTACCTACAGGGGCAATATCCAATGCACGACAAAATTCTTTCAATTCCATAGTAACAGGATTACCATAGATCTTGAATGCAACTATCGGCTCATATTGCGTGTTTTGGAACTTGAAGCTCTCGACGAAGATTTTGGTGAGCATGTAGTATTGCTCCCTTTCATCTCCCACGTAGGTGGCTAAGCCCGCCTTGTTGACAAGGGTGAAGAAATCATCCAGTATCCCTGCATTTGTCAGAAAATCATAACATGGGAAGGATGAAGCATTAGGAGCCCCATTGTCCTCTTCGGGCGCGAAGCTAGGCGCGATGATATCCTCATTGTACGATCGCCTAAGTTGGGTGGCGGTCCTAGAAGGTCTCCCGGTGCTGGTTGTTCCTTTCTTGAACAACTCTCCAAAGTTGAACTTCTTCATCTCTTTTCTAAAATTTTCAACAAGTGATATAAAATTTGATTTGGTGACATATAATTGAGGGAAACTACCATAGGAACTTGCTAGAGTACTAATCATGCATCAAAACTAGTTTCTACCACTTAGAACAAGCATGCAAGCTCACTAAACATGTTACCTACAGCAGCAAAATATTCAAGATATACTCCACCAAACAAAATTCTACTTGGATAATCGGAGGAGTCACATACCGAAGAGCAAATGTGCCAAATCTCAGACAGAAATCTGGGCTGAGCAAAGAGATCGAGAAATCTGGAGTTCTTGAGCAAAAACGCGAGTGAGAGGAACCTGGTGCGAGTTTTTTTCGGGAGAGAGAAGATGCTGGGAGAAAGAGATGAAATAGTGGGGCAAAGAGGGGCCCACACCACAGGGTGGCGCGCCCACCTCCTTGGCCGCGCCGGCTGGTGGTGTGGCACCCTGTGGTGCCCCACAGGTCATCCTCTGGTGCTCCCAGGTGCCTCGTCGAAAAATAGGACCAACGGTATAATTTTTTGTGAATTTTTGAAAACTTTGAAAAATGCACATTTCTGGGTATTAAGTTTATTATTACTAGCCAGGAAAATTTTTGAAATCTCCAATTAACTAAGGAACTTTGCAAATTAAAAGTGCTACAGCAACTAGAGCAAGTGGAGGAAGAAAGAGATGTTGTTTACCTCCTCTATGCATATAAAAAGTATTTGTTAACAAGGTTGATCAAGTCTTGCCACCAAATAAATTTTACATAGCATAAGAAGAAATAAACCTCAAATCAATCATGTTACCTTGAATTGTATTGATATGGATCCAATCATAAGAGTTTGATATTCTTCTTTAGGCTCATATATAGGACAATCAATAGTTCCCACTTTGATAGTTCTCACATTAGAAATAGTATTAACTCCACACGCTTTCTCAATCCTCTTGGGAAAATAAACGGTATGCTCCCTATCATCAACATTGAAAGTAACCTTTCCTTTATTGCAATCAATAACAGCCCATGCGGTGTTAAGAAAAGGTCTCCCAAGAATAATAGACATATTATCATCTTCAGGCATTTCCAACACAACAAAATCAGTTAATATCAAGCAGTTATTAGTAACTTGAACAGGAACATCCTCACATATACCAACAGGAATAGCGGTAGATTTATCAGCCATTTGCAAAGATATATCAGTAGGTATCAACTTATCTAAGTAAAGTCTCTTATAAAGAGAAAAAGGCATAACACTAACACCGGCTCCCAAGTCACATAGAGCAGTTTTAACATAATTATTCTTAATAGAACAAGGAATAGTAGGTATACCTGGGTCGCCCAACTTCTTTGGAACTTTGCCATTGAAAGAGTAATTAGCAAGCATAGTGGAAATTTCCTCATTGGGGATTTTCCTTTTGTTAGTAACAATATCTTTCATATACTTTGAATAAGGAGGCAATTTAATAGCATCAGTCAAAGGGATTTGCAAGAATAAAGGTTTCATCCAATCACAAAATTTATTATAGTGTTCTTCTTCCTTTGATTTTAGTTTCTTAGCAGGAAAGGGCATTTGCTTTTGCACCCAAGGTTCTCTTTCATTACCATGTTTCTCAGCAATAAAATCTTCTTTAGTATACTTTTTATTTTTAGCATGCTTTTCAGGTTCTTCTTCAACCGCTTCTTTATCAGGAGTATCATTCTTATCATTAGCTTTATCATGTTCATTACCACTTTCAGTTTCAGCATCAGAAATAGAAATACTATTAGGATCATTAACAGGTTCAGAGGATTCTACAACATTCTTATGTTTCTTTTTCTTTTTCTTAGATGGAGCACTAGTTTTAGTTCGTTGAGAATCTTGTTCAACTCTTTTGGGATGTCCCTCAGGATATAAAGGATCCTGAGTAGAAACACCGCCTCTAGTTGTTACTTCATAAGCATGTTTTTCTTTAGAATTATTTCCCAACAAGTCATTTTGCACTTTAGTGAGTTGATCAATTTGAGTTTGAACCATATGAAAATGTTTAACAAGCATCTTAACATCATTGGAGGTTCTCTCCACAATATCATGCAATTCACTAATAGCTTGAGAATTTTCCATTAGATGATTCTCTACTCTCATATTAAAATTTTCTTGCTTAACAATATAATTATCAAACTCATCTAAGCATTGCGCAGGAGGTTTTGAATACGAAATATCTTCCCTAGTAAAGTGCTGAAGGGAATTTACCTCAATCATGGATGAAGGGGAATTATCTCACATATATCTTCTATGGGAGGAAGATTCTTCACATCTTCAGATTTAATACCTTTCTCCTTGAGAGACTTCTTGGCTTCCCTCATATCTTCATCATTCAATTTAATTAAACCCCTCTTCTTCAATATTGGCGTTGGAGTTGGTTCAGGCGTAGTCCAATCATCATGATTCCAGCCTATTTTAGCCAATAATTCTTCAGCGTCGTCTGGAGTTCTTTTCCTGAAAACACAACCAGCACAACTATCCAGGTATGCCCTAGACTCAATGGTTAGTCCACTATAAAATATATCAAGTAAATCACGCTTTTCCAAATCATGGTCAGGCCGAGCTCTAATAAGAGAGCAAAATCTCGCCAAAGCCTCAGGAAATTTCTCTCCATCTCCCTGGTCAAAATTATAGATTCTCTGCAAAGCAATATGTTGAGCACTAGCAGGAAAGTATTTACGGAAGAAAACATCAAGCAATTCTTTTGGACTTTTAATAGAATTAGGTGGCAAACTATTATACCAAGTTTTAGCGTCATCCTTTAATGAGAATGGAAAGATTTTAGCAACAAAGTAAGTACGCTTCTTAACATCATCAGAAAACAAGCTACTCGTAGTAGATAGCTCAATCATGTGTTCAACAAAGACTTTCTTTTTCAGTACCACAAAAGGGTGTTTTCTCAACAATAGCTATATGAGATAAATCAAGAGAAAAATCATAATCTTTATCCTTAATGTTTATAGGAGATGTGGCAAACTTAGGATCAGGAGACAGTTTATATCTAACAACATGTTCTGCAAGCAACTTTTTAATTTTTCTTGCATCAGTAGTAGCATTGCATTTTTCAATAAAATCATCATCAAGTTCCACATAATCTTCATCAAGATCATCACTAGAGTATTCAACAGACTCATGTGAATTAACAGGTGTAACAGCATTTTCATTAGGAGTTTCAGTATTTTCAATTTGTCTAGACCTAGCAATTGTAGCATCTATAAAAGATCCTAACGAACCATCATTATCAAGCACAGTAGAAGCATCATCACAATTATAAGGGGAATTTTCAGATTCAGCAGAAGTACCAGCATTTGAAGCTTGTGGTGGTGAAACAAGTTTACTTATCACAGATGGTGAATCAAGAGCAGCAGAGGTACTCAGAGTTGTACCTTTTCTTGTAGTGGATGGTAATATGGCGACCTAAGTATCGCGAGGTTTACCCATGATGGAGAATTTGCAGCGAACAATATCAATCCAAGTGAACTTCCAAATAAAGCTATGCTCCCCGGCAACGGCGCCAGAAAATAGTCTTGATGACCCACAAGTATAGGGGATCGCAACAGTCTTCGCGGGAAGTAAAACCCAATTTATTGATTCGACACAAGGGGAGACAAAGAATACTTGAAAGCCTTAACAGCGGAGTTGTCAATTCAGCTGCACCTGGAAACAGACTTGCTCGCAAGAGTTTATCAGTAGTAACAGTTTTATAGCAGTAGCAGTAGTGAAATAACAGCAGCAGAGTAACAAAGACAGCAGTAGTGATTTTAGTAAACATCAGGATTAAAATACTGTAGGCACGGGGACGGATGAACGGGCGTTGCATGGATGAGAGAAACTCATGTAACAGTCAAGCAGGGGCATTTGCAGATAATAATAAAATGGTATCCAAGTACTAATCAATCTATAGGCATGTGTTCCAATTATAGTCGTACATGCTCGTAATGAGAAACTTGCACAACATCTTTTGTCCTACCAGCCGGTGGTAGCCGGGCCTCTAGGGAAACTACTGGATATTAAGGTACTCCTTTTAATAGAGTACCGGAGCAAAGCATTAACACTCCGTGAACACATGTGATCCTCACATCACTACCATCCCCTCCGGTTGTCCCGATTTCTGTCACTTCGAGGCCATTGGTTCCGGACAGCGACATGTGTATACAACTTGCAGGTAAGATCATAAACAACGAATATCTTCATGAATCAATAACATGTTCAGATCTGAGATCATGGCACTCGGGCCCTAGTGACAAGCATCAAGCATAACAAGTTGCAACAATATCATAAAAGTAACATCTACGGATACTAGGCACTATGCCCTAACAATCTTATGACTATTACATGACCAATCTCATCCAATCCCTACCATCCCCTTCAGCCTATAGCGGGGGAATTACTCACACATGGATGGGGGAAACATGGCTGGTCGATGGAGAGGCGTCGGTGGTGATGGCGGCGATGATCTCCTCCAATTCCCCGTCCCGGCGGAGTGCCAGAACGGAGACTTCTGGCTCCCGAGATGGAGTTTCGCGATGTGGCGGCGTTCTGGAGGGTTTCTGGCGACTTCGACTTCTCTCCGTGCGTTTTTAGGTCGAGGCCGATAAGTAGTCCGAAGGAGGGCGTCGGAGGCCGGCCGAGGGGGCCACACCATAGGGCCGCGCGGGCCCCCCTAGGCCGCGCCGCCTTATGGTGTGGGGCCCTCGGGCCTCCAATTGATTTGTCCTTCTGGCTCCGTCAGTATTCTGGGAAAATAGGGCCTTCTGTCAAAATCCCGAGGTTTTTCCTGAAAGTTGGATTTCTGCACAAAAACGAGACACCAGAACAGTTCTGCTAAAAACAGCGTTAGTCCGTGTTAGTTGCATCCAAAATACACAAATAAGAGGCAAAACAACAGCAAAAGTGTTCGGGAAAGTAGATACGTTTTGGACGTATCAGGGGCCCACAGCCCCCTCTGGCCTCCTCTCCTTCGCGTACATCTTCGTCCCGAAAACCTAAGCTGCGGGGGATAGTCGAGAAGAGTCATAGCCGCCTCTGCGGGGCGGAAAAACACCAGAGAGAAAAGAGCTCTCCGGCGGGCAGAAATCCGCCGGGGAAATTCCCTCCCGGAGGGGGAAATCGACGCCATCGTCACCGTCATCGAGCTGGACATCATCTCCATCATCATCACCATCATCTTCATCATCATCACCGCCATCTCCACCGCTGCACCTCGTCACCGCTGTAACAATTAGGGTTTGATCTTGATTGTTTGATAGGGGAAACTCTCCCGGTGTTGATTTCTACTTGTTATTGATGCTATTGAGTGAAACTATTGAACCAAGGTTTATGTTCAGATTGTTATTCATCATCATATCACCTCTGATCATGTTCCATATGATGTCTCGTGAGTAGTTCGTTTAGTTCTTGAGGACATGGGTGAAGTCTAAATGTTAGTAGTGAATTATGTTGGTTAGTATTCAATGTTATGATATTTAAGTTGTGGTGTTATTCTTCTAGTGGTGTCATGTGAACGTCGACTACATGATACTTCACCATTTATGGGCCTAGGGGAGTGCATCTTGTATTCGGTTGCTAATTGCGGGGTTGCCGGAGTGACAGAAACCTAACCCCCGTTGGTATATCGATGCAGGAGGGATAGCAGGATCTCAGAGTTTAAGGCTGTGGTTAGATTTATCTTAATTACTTTCTTGTAGTTGCGGATGCTTAAGGGGTATAATCACAAGTATGTATTAGTCCTAGAAAGGGCGGTGCATTAGCATAGGTTCACCCACACAACACTTATCAAAACAATGAAGATTGATCAGCTATATGAAGCGAAAGCACTAGACTAAATTCCCGTGTGTCCTCAAGAACGTTTGGTCATTATAAGTAAACAAACCGGCTTGTCCTTTGTGCTAAAAAGGATTGGGCCACTCGCTGCAATTATTTCTCTCGCATTTTACTTACTCGTACTTTATTTATCTGCTATATCAAAACCCCCTGAATACTTGTCTGTGAGCATTTACAGTGAATCCTTCATCGAAACTGCTTGTCAACACCTTCTTCTCCTCGTTGGGTTCGACACTCTTATTTATCGAAAGTACTACGATACACCCCCTATACTTGTGGGTCATCAAGACTATTTTCTGGCGCCGTTGCCGGGGAGTGAAGCGCTATTGGTAAGTGGAATTGGTAAGGGAAACTTTTACTGTTTGTGCTGATTTTATTTCTGCCTGCTGCTATAATTCATTATGGAGAGATCTTCTCTTGAATTCCTATTTGGAAAATCTTCTACTACTGCAAAGGTAGTGGATGAGGCACCAGGTGAGAAAGAGGTCCCATACAAAATACCTATGAAAATTATTGAACGTGTTATGGATAACCACTATGAAGGGGATGGAACTGTCCATCCTGGTGATCATTTACTGTTTTTACATGAATTATGCGGGTTATTCAAATGTGCAGGTACTGCTATGGATGAAGTTAGAAAGAAACTATTCTCTATATCGATGTCTGGTAAAGCGGCGCATTGGTATAAATTGCTAAAGAATGGTGATTCTCTTGATTGGGAGGACATTGTACCCTTATTCTATTCTAAATTCTATCCTCCAAGTGAAATTCACAAAGATCGGAACCGCACATATAATTTCTGGCCTCATGATGGAGAGAGTATTTCCCAAGCATGGGGGAGATTGAAGTCTTTAATGCTCAAATGCCCCATTCATGAGCTTCCTGGTAATGTTATTATTGATAATTTCTATGCAAGACTATCTTTTCAAGACAAGACCTTGCTGGACACTTCTTGTTCTGGATCATTTACACGCAACAAACAAGAGTTTAAAAGGGACCTTCTTAATCGGATTCAGGAGAATACTGAAGGATGGGAGAACGAGAAAGATAGAGAGTCAGGTATAAATTATGATTATAAATGCATTGAAGCTTTTATGGATACTGATAAATTTCGTAATATGAGTGCTACTTATGGTCTTGATTCTCAAGTTGTTGCAAATCTTTATAGAGCTTTTGCCTCCCATTATGAATTTCCTAAGAAGAATTTTGATAAGTATCATGAACCGTATAAAGATAAAATTGATTCATCTATAAATAAATGTGTAGTAATTGAAACTGTTGATCATGTTATTCCTGAGGCTTATATTGAAAAAACTCCTTTCCCTGCTAAAATGAAGGAGTACTCTGTTATAAATAGCGCGGTTAATAAAAGTGAAAAGAAACCTATAGAACCTGAAGAGCAAATAAAAGTTGAACCTGCTATTGCAATAGTTAAAGATCTTGTGACTGAAAATGTAGAAGATGGTCATATTATTTTCTGTGAAGATGCTTCTAATATTGTTTCGCATCCTAATAAGTCTAGGAAAGCTAGTGTTCCTATGCTCTCTGTTAAAATTGGTGATCATTGTTATTATGGTTTATGTGATATTGGTGCAAGTATTAGTGCTATTCCTTATGAGCTTTATACGGAGATCATGCATGAAATTGGATCTTGTGAACTTGAAGATATTGATGTGGTTATTTGGCTAGCTAATAGAGAAACTATCTCTCCTATTGGTATTGTTCGAGATGTGGAAGTTCTATGTGGTAAGATTAAATATCCTGCTGACTTTTTGGTACTTGGTTCTGCTGCTAGTAAGTATTGTCCTATTATTTTTGGTAGACCTTTTCTAAATACTTGTGGAGCTGTTATAGATTGCAAGAAGGAAAAAATTGTGACTAAATTTGCTGGTGAATCTTATGAGTTTAATTTCTCTAAATTTGCCAAAACTCCATATAAAGCTGATTTGCCTAATAATGATTTTAGAGTTGAACAGTGTGCATCTATTGCTCTTGCTCCTAATAATCCTTTGCAGCAACATTTGGAGGATAGTGAGAGTGAAGTCTTTAGGGAAGAAAGAAATGAGCTTGATGAAATTTTCCTTCGTCAACCTATTCTTAAACATGACTTGCCGGTTGAAGATTTAGGTAGAACACCACCACCAAAGGAAGATCCTGTTTTTGATTTGAAACCATTGCCTGATAATCTTAAGTATGCTCATATTGATGATAAGAAAATATATCCTGTTATTATTAGTTCTAAGCTTTCAGATATTGAGGAAGAAAGGTTATTGGAAATATTGAAGAAACACCGAGGAGCTATTGGCTACACTCTTGATGATTTGAAGGGGATTTCTCCCTCTATTTGCCAACATGCTATCAATATGGAAGATGATGCAAAGCCTGTTGTTGAACATCAGCGTCGTCTAATTCCGAAGATGAAGGATGTGGTAAGGAATGAGGTATTAAAACTTCTTGAAGCTGGTATTATATATCCTATTGCTGATAGTAGATGGATTAGTCATGTGCATTGTGTTCCTAAGAAAGGAGGAATGACTACTGTTGTGCCTAATGATAATGATGAGCTCATCCCTCAAAGAGTAGTTGTAGGGTACAGAATGTGCATTGATTATCGAAAAGTTAATAAAGTTACTAAGAAAGATCATTATCCTTTACCCTTTATTGATCAAATGTTAGAGAGGTTGTCTAAAAATACTCATTTTTGCTTTCTTGACGGTTATTCTGGGTTCTCACAAATTGCTGTTAAAACTAAAGATCAAGAGAAAACCACTTTCACTTGTCCCTATGGAACTTATGCTTATAGACGTATGCCTTTTGGTTTATGTAATGCTCCTGGTACTTTTCAAAGATGCATGTCTGCTATTTTTCATGGTTTTTGTGAGAGTATTGTGGAGGTATTCATGGATGATTTTTCTGTCTATGGGAATTCTTTTGATAATTGTTTGCGAAACCTTGATAAAGTATTGCAGAGATGTGAAGAAACTAACCTTGTTCTTAATTGGGAGAAGTGCCACTTTATGGTTAATGAAGGAATTGTATTGGGACATAAAATTTCCGAGAGAGGTATTGAAGTTGATAGAGCTAAAGTTGAAGCAATTGAGAAGATGCCCTATCCGAGGGATGTTAAAGGTATTCGTAGTGTTCTTGGTCATGCTGGGTTTTATAGGAGATTTATTAAAGACTTTTCAAAGATTTCAAAGCCTCTTACTAATCTTCTTCAAAAAGATGTACCTTTTGTTTTTGATGATGATTGTAAGGAAGCTTTTGAAACTCTAAAGAAAGCCTTAACAACTGCTCCTGTAGTTAAACCTCCTGATTGGAACTTACCTTTTGAAATTATGTGTGATGCTAGTGATTTTGCTGTAGGCGCTATTCTTGGACAGCGAGTAGATAAAAAATTAAATGTTATTCATTATGCTAGCAAAACTCTTGATGCTGCTCAAAGAAATTATGCTACAACTGAAAAAGAATTATTAGCTGTAGTATTTGCTTGTGACAAGTTTAAATCCTATATTGTTGATTCAAAAGTCACAATTCATACTGATCATGCTGCAATTAGATACCTTATGACAAAGAAAGATGCTAAGCCAAGGCTTATTAGATGGGTACTTCTTTTGCAAGAATTTGATTTACATATTATAGATAGGAAAGGTGCTGATAATCCTGTTGCTCATAATTTGTCTAGATTGGAAAATATAGCTTATGATCCTGTTCCTGTTAATGATAGTTTTCCAAATGAACAATTGGCTGTAATAAAGGTGAGCTCGTGAGATAGTCCTTGGTACGCTGATTATGCTAACTTTATTGTATCCAAGTACTTGCCTCCAACCTTTTCAGCTCAGTGATGCGTGCAGTTAACACACGTCCGTTGGGAACCCCAAGAGGAAGGTGTGATGCATACAGTAGCAAGTTTTCCCTCAGAAAGAAACCAAGGTTTATCGAACCAGGAGGAGCCAAGAAGCACGTTGAAGGTTGATGGCGGCGAAGTGTAGTGCGGCGCAACACCAGGGATTCTGGCGCCAACGTGGAACCTGCACAACACAACCAAAGTACTTTGCCCCAACGTAACAGTGAGGTTGTCAATCTCACCGGCTTGCTGTGAACAAAGGATTAACAGTATTGTGTGGAAGATGATTGTTTGCGATGAACAGTAAAGAACAAGTATTGCAGTAGATTGTATTTCAGATGTAAAGAATAGGACCGGGGTCCACAGTTCACTAGCGGTGTCTCTCCCATAAGATAAATAGCATGTTGGGTGAACAAATTACAGTTGGGCAATTGACAAATAAAGAAGGCATAACGATGCACATACATATATCATGATGAGTACTATGAGATTTAATCAGGGCATTACGACAAAGTACATAGACCGCTATCCAGCATGCATCTATGCCTAAAAATTCCACTTTCAGGTTATCATCCGAACCCCTTCCGGTATTAAGTTGCAAGCAACAGACAATTGCATTAAGTATGGTGCGTAATGTAATCAACACAAATATCCTTATACAAAGCATCGATGTTTTATCCCTAGTAGCAACAGCACATCCACAACCTTAGAACTTTCATCACTGTCCTGCATTCAATGGAGGCATGAACCCACTATCGAGCATAAATACTCCCTCTTGGAGTCACAAGTATCAACTTGGCCAGAGCCTCTACTAGCAACGGAGAGCATGCAAGAACATAAACAACATATATGATAGATTGATAATCAACTTGACATAATATTCAATATTCATCGGATCCCAACAAACACAACATGTAGCATTATAAATAGATGATCTTGATCATGATAGGCAGCTCACACGATCTAACATGATAGCACAATGAGGAGAAGACAACCATCTAGCTACTGCTATGGACCCATAGTCCAGGGGTGAACTACTCACACATCAATCCGGAGGCGATCATGGCGATGAAGAGCCCTCCGGGAGATGATTCCCCTCTCCGGCAGGGTGCCGGAGGCGATCTCCTGAATCCCCCGAGATGGGATTGGCGGCGGCTGCGTCTCTGGAAGGTTTCCGTGTCGTGGCTCTCGGTACTGGGGGTTTCGCGACGAAGACTATATGTAGGCGGAAGGGCAGGTCAAGGGGCGTCACGAGGGGCCCACACGCTAGGCCGGCGCGGCCAGGGCTTGGGCCGCGCCGCCCTGTTGTGTGGCCACCTCGTGGCCCCACTTCGTTTCCTCTTCGGACTTCTGGAAGCTTCGTGGAAAAATAGGCCCCTGGGCGTTGATTTCGTCCAATTCCGAGAATATTTCCTTACTAGGATTTCTGAAACCAAAAACAGCAGAAAACAACAACTGGCCCTTCGGCATCTCGTCAATAGGTTAGTGCCGGAAAATGCATAATAATGACATATAATGTGTATAAAACATGTGAGTATCATCATAAAAGTAGCATGGAACATAAGAAATTATAGATACGTTTGGGACGTATCAAGCATCCCCAAGCTTAGTTCCTACTCGCCCTCGAGTAGGTAAACGATAACAAAGATAATTTATGAAGTGACATGCTATCATAATCTTGATCATACTATTGTAAGCATATGAGATGAATGCAGCGATTCGAAGCAATGATGAAGATAATGAGTAAACAAATGAATCATATAGCAAAGACTTTTCATGAATATTACTTTCAAGACAAGCATCAATAAGACTTGCATAAGAGTTACTCATAAAGCAATAAATTCAAAGTAAAGGCATTGAAGCAACACAAAGGAAGATATGAGTTTCAGCGGTTGCTTTCAACTTCAAAATATTTATCTCATGGATAATTGTCAACACAAAGTAATATAACAAGTGCAATAGGTAAACATGTAAGAATCAATGCACACAGTTGATACAAGTGTTTGCTTCTGGGATAGAAAGAATAGGTAAACTGACTCAACAATAAAGTAGAAGAAAGGCCCTTCGCAGAGGGAAGCATGGATTACTATTTTTGTGCTAGAGCTTTTCATTTTGAAAACATAGAAACAATTTTGTCAACGGTAGTAATAAATCATATGTGTTATGTATAAGATATCCTATAAGTTGCAAGCCTCATGCATAGAATACTAATAGTGCTCGCACCTTGTCCTAATTAGCTTGGATTAACATGGATTATCATTGCATAGCATATGTTTCAATCAAGTGTCACAAAGGGGTACCTCTATGCCGCCTGTACAAGGGTCTAAGGAGAAGGTTCGCATTGGATTTCTCGCTTTTGATCGTTCTCAACTTAGACACCCATACCGGGACAACATAGACAACAGATAATGGACTCCTCTTTTAATGCTTAAGCATTCAACAACAGTTAATTTTCTCATAAGAGATTGAGGATTAATTGTCCAAACTGAAACTTCCACCATGAATCATGGCTTTAGTTAGCGGCCCAATGTTCTTCTCTAACAGTATGCATACTCAAACCATTTGATCATGAAAATCGCCCTTACTTCAGACAAGACGAACATGCATAGCAACTCACATGATATATTCAACAAAGGTAAAAGTTGATGGCGTCCCCAGAAACATGGTTACCGCTCAACAAGCAACTTATTAAGAAATAAGATACATAAGTACATATTCTTCACCACAATAGCTTTTAAGGCTATTTGTCCCATGAGCTATATATTGTAAAGGCAAAGAATGGAATTTTAAAGGTAGCACTCAAGTAATGCACTTTGGAATGGCGGAGAAATACCATGTGGTAGGTAGGTATGGTGGACACAAATGACATGGATTTTGGCTCAAGGATTTGGATGCACGAGAAGAATCCCTCTCAATACAAGGCTAGGCTAGCAAGGTTGTTTGAAGCAAACTCAAGTATAAAAGGTGCAGCAAAGCTCACATATGAACATATTGTAGCTATTATAATACCTTACATTGTCTCCTTGTTGTTCAAACACCTTAACTAGAAAATATCTAGACTCTAGAGATCAATCATGCAAACCAAATTTTAACATGCTCTATGTAGTTCTTCATTAATAGGTACAAAGCACATGATGCAAGAGCTTAAACATGATCTATATGAGCTCAAAAATTGCCAAGTATTACATTATTCAAGACATTATACCATTTACCACATGCGGCATTTTCCGTTTCCAACCATATATCAATGAATGAAATAGTCCGACTTTCGCAATGAACATTAAAGATAAAGCTAAGAACATATGTGTTCATACGAAACAGCGGAGCGTGTCTCTCTCCCACACAAAGAATGCTAGGATCCGATCTTATTCAAACAAAACAAAAATAAAAACAAACAGACACTCCAAGTAAAGCACATAAGATGTGACAGAATAAAAATATAGTTTCATTAGAGGAACCTGATAATGTTGTCGATGAAGAAGGGGATGCCTTGGGCATCCCCAAGCTTAGACGCTTGAGTCTTCTTGAAATATGCAGGGATGAACCACGGGGTCATCCCCACTTCTTGATCATATTGTATCATCCTCCTCTCTTGACCCTTGAAAACTTCCTCCACACCAAACTCGAAACAAACTCATTAGAGGGTTAGTGCATAATTGAAAATTCATATATTCAGAGGTGACATAATCATTCTTAACACTTCTGGACATTGCACAAAGCTACTGAAAGTTAATGGAACAAAGAAATCCATCAAACATAGCAAAACAGGCAATGTGAAATAAAAGGCAGAATCTGTCAAAACAGAACAGTCCGTAAAGACGAATTTTCCAGGGGCACTAGACTTGCTCAGATGAAAATGCTCAAATTGAATGAAAGTTGCGTACATATCTGAGGATCACGCACATAAATTTGCAGATTTTTCTGAGTTACCTACAGAGAACCCTGCCCAGATTCGTGACAGCAAGAAATCTGTTTCTGCGCAGTAATCCAAATCTAGTATTGACTTTACTATCAAAGACTTTACTTGGCACAACAATGCAATAAAATAAAGATAAGGAGAGGTTGCTACAGTAGTAACAACTTCCAAAACTCAAAAATAAAACAAAGTGCAGAAGTAAAATAATGGGTTGTCTCCCATAAGCGCTTTTTTTAACGCCTTTCAGCTAGGCGCAGAAAGTGTGAATCAAGTGTTATCAAGAGATGAAGCATCAACATTACCTTGGGCTTTATGCATACCCTTCTTATTCTTTTTCTTACTCTTTGGTTTAGGGAATACATGTCTACCTCCGGGTGTAGAGGTGAATTTTAGGGTGCCTTCTCCCACATCTATGATTGCTCCTAATAGTTTCAGCAGGGATCTCCCAAGTGTGATTTGTCCTGTTCCTACACATTCAATAACAAGATAATCAGTGGATACCGTTCTTCCAAGAATGGTTGTGTGCACACACTCGGCTATTCCCTTAGGAATTATAACAGAGTTATCAATAAGAGTTACTCCTTCTCCCCCTTCAACGAGTCCCCAAAGTGTCAAAGATTCATAAATACTCTTAGGCATAAGGCAAAATTCAGACATAATATCACAACGGGCATGAAAAGTTTCACCACCAATAACAACTTTAATAGTAGGGTCCCATTTTGAAGGTTCAGAGTTCACTAAAACTTGATCAAGACGGTTACGAACATAACTATAATTTTCTTTCAAGTAATATGCACTCGTCTCAAGAGTGTTTAATCTATTATAAATGCTAATAAGAGTTGAATCAAAGTTATTAGCTGAACTATGTGATGCAACCAATTTCTTTATGGCATTAAAAGCTTGATCCCCATTGCAATGAAGGAAATCTCCTCCCACTACAGCATCTAAGGCATATCTATAGCGTAAGCCCAAAATAAAAGTTACTAAGGAGCAAACTTAGAGTCATTTGAGGTTCAGCTTTACGATAAGAATCAAAAATTCTAGACCAAGCATCTTTAAAACTCTCCTCATCTCCTTGTTTGAAAGTAAAAACTAATTCCTTAGGTGAGTAAGTAACAGGTGCAGAGCTAGACATGATAACAAAACAAACTAAATGCAAGTAACTAATTTTTTTGTGTTTTTGATATAGAGAACAAGACAGTAAATAAAGTAAAGCTAGCAACTAATTTTTTTTGTGTTTTGTTTTAGTGCAGCAAACAAAGTAGTAAATAAAATAAAGCAAGACAAAAACAAAGTAAAGAGATTGGAAGTGGAGACTCCCCTTGCAGCGTGTCTTGATCTCCCCGGCAACGGCGCCAGAAAATATGCTTGATGCGTGCAGTTAACACACGTCCGTTGGGAACCCCAAGAGGAAGGTGTGATGCAGACATTAGCAAGTTTTCCCTCAGAAAGAAACCAAGGTTTATCGAACCAGGAGGAGCCAAGAAGAACGTTCAAGGTTGATGGCAGCGAAGTGTAGTGCGGCGCAACACCAGGGATTCCGGCGCCAACGTGGAACCTGCACAACACAACCAAAGTACTTTGCCCCAACGTAACAGTGAGGTTGTCAATCTCACCGGCTTGCTGTGAACAAAGGATTAACCGTATTGTGTGGAAGATGATTGTTTGCGATGAACAGTAAAGAACAAGTATTGCAGTTGATTGTATTTCAAATGTAAAGAATAGGACCAGGGTCCATAGTTCACTAGCGGTGTCTCTCCCGTAAGATAAATAGCATGTTGGGTGAACAAATTACAGTTGGGCAATTGACAAATAAAGAAGGCATAACAATGCACATACATATATCATGATGAGTACTATGAGATTTAATCAGGGCATTACGACAAAGTACATAGACCGCTATCCAGCATGCATCTATGCCTAAAAATTCCACTTTCAGGTTATCATCCGAACCCCTTCCGGTATTAAGTTGCAAGCAACAGACAATTGCATTAAGTATGGTCCGTAATGTAATCAACACAAATATCCTTATACAAAGCATCGATGTTTTATCCCTAGTGGCAATAGCACATCCACAACCTTAGAACTTTACATCCTTGTCCTGCATTCAATGGAGGCATGAACCCACTATCGAGCATAAATACTCCCTCTTGGAGTTACAAGTATCAACTTGGCCAGAGCCTCTACTAGCAACGGAGAGCATGCAAGAACATAAACAACATATATATGATAGATTGATAATCAACTTGACATAGTATTCAATATTCATCGGATCCCAACAAACACAACATGTAGCATTACAAATAGATGATCTTGATCATGATAGGCAGCTCACAAGATCTAACATGATAGCACAATGAGGAGAAGACAACCATCTAGCTACTGCTATGGACCCATAGTCCAGGGGTGAACTACTCACACATCGATCCGGAGGCGATCATGGCGATGAAGAGCCCTCCGGGAGATGATTCCCCTCTCCGGCAGGGTGCCGGAGGCGATCTCATGAATCCCCCGAGATGGGATTGGCGGCGGCTGCGTCTCTGGAAGGTTTTCCGTGTCGTGGCTCTCGGTACTGGGGTTTCACGACGAAGACTATATGTAGGCGGAAGGGCAGGTCAAGGGGCGTCACGAGGGGCCCACACGCTAGGCCGGCGCGGCCAGGGCTTGGGCTGCGCTGCCCTGTTGTGTGGCCACCTCGTGGCCCCACTTCGTTTCCTCTTCGGACTTCTGGAAGCTTCGTGGAAAAATAGGCCCCTGGGCGTTGATTTCGTCCAATTCCGAGAATATTTCCTTACTAGGATTTCTGAAACCAAAAACAGCAGAGAAAACAAAGAATCGGCTCTTCGGCATCTCGTCAATAGGTTAGTGCCGGAAAATGCATAATAATGACATATAATGTGTATAAAACATGTGAGTATCATCATAAAAGTAGCATGGAACATAAGAAATTATAGATACGTTTGGGACGTATCACTCAGCAAAGGAGGAAATTCTTTTATGACTTGAGGCATTATTTTTGGGATGACCCACACTTATATAAAGAAGGAGTGGATGGTATTATGCGAAGATGTGTTCCCGAATATGAACAACAAGAGATATTGAGTAAGTGCCATGGTAGTGTTTATGGAGGACATCACGCCGGAGATAGAACTGCACAAAAGGTTCTACAATCAGGTTTTTATTGGCCAACTCTCTTCAAAGATGCAAGGAACTTTATTTTATCTTCTGATGAATGTCAAAGGGTTGGTAATATCTCCAGACGCAATGAAATGCCTATGAATTATACTCTTGTTATTGAACCATTCGATTGTTGGGGATTTGACTTCATGGGTCCTTTCCCTTCTTCAGAAGGTAACACTCATATACTTGTCGCTGTTGATTATGTTACTAAATGGGTGGAAGCCATACCTACAAAAAGTGCTGATGGTGAGACCTCTTTAAAAATGCTTTTAGATATTATTTTTCCTAGATTTGGAGTACCTAGATATATTATGACTGATGGAGGTTCTCATTTTATTCATGGTGGTTTTAGAAAAACTCTTGCTAAATATGGTATTAATCATAGGATTGCTTCCGCTTATCATCCTCAAACTAGTGGGCAAGTAGAATTATCAAATAGAGAAATTAAATCTATCTTGCAAAAGACTGTTAACAAATCTAGAAAGAACTGGGCTATTAAACTGAAGGAAGCATTATGGGCTTATAGAACTGCTTATAAAAATCCCATGGGCATGTCACCGTATAAAATGGTTTATGGGAAAGCTTGTCATTTACCTTTAGAACTAGAGCACAAAGCTTATTGGGCGGTAAGAGAACTAAATAAAGATCCTAAACTTGCCGGTAAGAAGAGATTGCTACAATTGAGTTCTTTAGATGAATGGAGAGGTGAAGCTTATGAAAATGCTAAACTCTTTAAAGAGAAAGTTAAGAAATGGCATGATAGAAGAATTATCAAAAGAGAATTTAATGTTGGAGATAAAGTCCTATTGTACCGGTCTCGTCTCAGATTTTTTGCAGGGAAATTACTCTCAAAATGGGAAGGACCATATGTCATTGATGAGGTATATCGATCAGGAGCAATTAAAATTAGCTCTCTGCAAGGTAATGCCACATAAGTGGTGAATGGGCAAAGATTGAAGCATTATATCTCTGGTGATTATTATAATAAAGATGTTGATGTTATTCAAGTGGTAACTCCGGAAGCCTTCATCAAAGGCCAAGTTGACAGTCCTGCAGAGTTCGACTTTGAATAGGTAACGGTTCTGGTAAGAAAAAGTCCTCGTTTAACTTTCCGAACAATGTTTTTGCAACTTTTGGAAAATATGAAAAATTACGAGATCGAAATGGAGTGGAGGAGACGCACGAGGGCGTGCCCCCACAGGCTGGCGCGGGCCCCAGCCTGGCCGTGCCGCCCTGTGAGGAGGGCCCCTCGTTGTCCCTCTCTGACTCTTGTTCGACCTGGTACTTTCCTTTTGACGTGAAATTTTTTGCTATATAATCCCCCGGACCCCTGGAGGTCCATATATCGTTTTCTCGCCGTGTTTTGTTTTGAGCTGTTTCTGCCAGGATTTGTCTATTGATCTAGAAGCATCATGGTCTCCAACAACAAGGACAAGGAGCCTTTGGAGGAAGATATTCAAGACCTCGAGCTGCAAGGAGAATTCAAAGAGGAAGTGAAGGAGACGTCATCAATGAAAAGGAAGCGGCAAGCTGTGGGGAGTAAGTCAATCTTGGTGGGCTCAGTTAACACTGGACGTTCTTTTTCTCATAACCTGCAGGGACCTCTACCGCCTGCTCTTAGCCTTGACTCTTTCCCTTGTGTGGAGGAAGCATTACGGGTTACCGATGAGTTTTGTGATCAATACCGTGCGCTGAGAAGGGAAGTGGAGATACTTCTTGAGGAGAACAACCGACTTCGCAGAATGCTGGAATATTACTCAATTCCTATCACAAGGCCGCCACCGCCACTTTCAGATAACAATGAATCTCTTTGGGTCTTAGTGCACTGCCAAACTGAGAAGCTAAAGCTGAAGGAGATCCTTAAGGATCGCAGGAACGGACCATCATCATCACCACCGAAGGAGTAATTCATCATCGGTATTGGCATCCCCTTGGTTTGTTCTAAGCTTGGGGGAGTGTCGCGGTATCACATCATCACTATCTTTTACCTTTTTATTATCAAGTAGTGTCATATCATGAGTAGGGAAGTTATCATATAAGATGTGTTGCGGTATGGAAGTATCTCTCTTTTAGTGGTTATCTATGTATCCCTTGGTGTGAGTTATCGTTATGGAATATTAATGAGAAGTTTTATCATTTACATATTGCACATCTTATTTTAGTTTGCAATCTCTATTATATGATTAATCTTGTTGTTAGTATTGGTATCACTTTGGGAGCATTGATTAAATCTATTTGGTTTTGGCAAACTTAGCATTGGTCAATAGCAACAACACTTTGAGTTTAAGTAGAAAAGAGGAAATACATGTAGATATGTTATTATCTTTCTTGTTAGTTCCTAGCTTAGTGTTCTGAAGTTAAATTTGTTTGTGCTTACAAGGAAGATGCATGGTTATTTCTATCACATGTATATTTGTTTGCTTCCCTCAACTCTTATGCTTGCTAATTAACCTTGCTAGCCAAAGACCTGCACCGAGAGGGAATACTTCTCGTGCATCCAAAACCCTTAAACCAAACCTATGCCATTTGTGTCCACCATAACTACCTATTATGTGGTATTTCCCTGCCATTCCAAGTAAATACTTCATGTGCTACCTTCAAACAATTCAAAAATTATTACCTCTTATTTGTGTCAATGTTTTATAGCTCATGAGGAAGTATGTGGTGTTTTATCTTTCAGTCTTGTTGGGCAGCTTTCATTAATGGACTAGTGGCTTCATCCACTTATCCTATAATTTTGCAAAAAGAGCTGGCAACGGGGTTCTCAGCCCCAATTAATTAACCCTCATTAATAATTCTCTTCACATGTTTTGCTCTGATTCATCAGTAAGCAACTTAATTTTGCAATAGACACTCCTCCATGGTATGTAAAATGTTGGAAGGCACCCGAGGATTCGGTTAGCCATGGCTTGAGAAAGCAAAGGTTGGGGGGAGTGTCATCCTTAAATAAACTAAAGTACATGTGTAAACAAAAGATAAGAGGGATGATCTACCTTGCTGGTAGAGGTAACGTCCTTCATGGGAGCCGCTCTTTGGAAGTCTGTTTGGCAAGGGGGTTAGAGTACCCGCTACCAGTCGTTGACAACAACAAACACCTCTCAAAACTTTACTTTTATGCTCTCTATATGATTTCAAAACTTGAAAAGCTCTAGCACATGATTTAATCCCTGCTTCCTGATACGCGTACAACACGCGTCCGTTGGGAACCCCAAAAGGAAGGTGTGATGCGTACAGCGGCAAGTTTTCCCTCAATATGAAACCAAGGTTTATCGAACCAGTAGGAGCCAAGAAGCACGTTGAAGGTTGATGGCGGCGGGATGTAGTGCGGCGCAACACCAGAGATTCCGGCGCCAACGTGGAACCTGCACAACACAACCAAAGTACTTTGCCCCAACGAAACAGTGAGGTTGTCAATCTCACCGGCTTGCTGTAACAAAGGATTAGATGTATAGTGTGGATGATGATTGTTTGCAGAAAACAGTAGAACAAGTATTGCAATAGATTATATTTCAGTATAGAGAATTGGACCGGGGTCCACAGTTCACTAGAGGTGTCTCTCCCATAAGATAAACAGCATGTTGGGTGAACAAATTACAGTTGGGCAATTGACAAATAGAGAGGGCATGACCATGCACATACATATTATGATGAGTATTGTGAGATTTAATTGGGCATTACGACAAAGTACATAGACCGCTATCCAGCATGCATCTATGCCTAAAAAGTCCACCTTCAGGTTATCATCCGAACCCCCTCCAGTATTAAGTTGCTAACAACAGACAATTGCATTAAGTATTGCGCGTAATGTAATCAGTGACTACATCCTTGAACATAGCACCAATGTTTTATCCCTAGTGGCAACAGCACATCCATAACCTTAGAGGTTCTTGTCACCCCTCCAGATTCACGGAGACATGAACCCACTATCGAGCATAAATACTCCCTCTTGGAGTTACTAGCATCAACTTGGCCAGAGCATCTACTAATAACGGAGAGCATGCAAGATCATAAACAACACATAGACATAACTTTGATAATCAACATAACAAGTATTCTCTATTCATCGGATCCCAACAAACCCAACATATAGAATTACAGATAGATGATCTTGATCATGTTATGCAGCTCACAAGACCCGACAATGAAGCACAATGGGGAGAAGACAACCATCTAGCTACTGCTATGGACCCATAGTCCAGGGGTAGACTACTCACACATCACTCCGGAGGCGACCATGGCGGCGTAGAGTCCTCCGGGAGATGAATCCCCTCTCCGGCAGGGTGCCGGAGGCGATCTCATGAATCCCCCGAGATGGGATTGGCGGCGGCGGTGTCTCAGTAAGGTTTTCCGTATCGTGGCTCTCGGTACTGGGGGTTTCGCGACGGAGGCTTTAAGTAGGCGGAAGGGCAGGTCAGGAGGCGGCACGAGGGGCCCACACCATAGGGCCGCGCGGCCAGGGGCCAGGCCGCGCCGCCCTAGGGTTTGGCCACCTCGTGGCCCCACTTCGTCTCCTCTTCGGTCTTCTGGAAGCTTCGTGACAAAATAGGACCCTGGGCGTTGATTTCGTCCAATTCCGAGAATATTTCGTTACTAGGATTTCTGAAACCAAAAACAGCAGAAACAAAGAATCGGCACTTTGGCATCTTGTTAATAGGTTAGTTCCAGAAAATGCACGAATATGACATAAAGTGTGCATAAAACATGTAGATAACATCAATAATGTGGCATGGAACATAAGAAATTATCGATACGTTGGAGACGTATCAGCATCCCCAAGCTTAGTTCTGCTCGTCCCGAGCAGGTAAAACGATAACAAAGATAATTTCTGGAGTGACATGCCATCATAACCTTGATCATACTATTTGTAAAGCATATGTAGTGAATGCAGCGATCAAAACAATGTATATGACATGAGTAAACAAGTGAATCATATAGCAAAGACTTTTCATGAATAGTACTTCAAGACAAGCATCAATAAGTCTTGCATAAGAGTTAACTCATAAAGCAATAATTCAAAGTAAAGGTATTGAAGCAACACAAAGGAAGATTAAGTTTCAGCGGTTGCTTTCAACTTGTAACATGTATATCTCATGGATATTGTCAACATAGAGTAATATAATAAGTGTGATATGGAAGTATGTAGGAATCAATGCACAGTTCACACAAGTGTTTGCTTCTTGAGGTGGAGAGAAATAGGTGAACTGACTCAACAATGAAAGTAAAAGAATGGTCCTCCATAGAGGAAAAACATCGATTGCTATATTTGTGCTAGAGCTTTGATTTTGAAAACATGAAACAATTTTGTCAACGGTAGTAATAAAGCATATGTATCATGTAAATTATATCTTACAAGTTGCAAGCCTCATGCATAGTATACTAATAGTGCCCGCACCTTGTCCTAATTAGCTTGGACTACCGGATCATCGCAATGCACATGGTTTAACCAAGTGTCACAAAGGGGTACCTCTATGCCGCCTGTACAAAGGTCTAAGGAGAAAGCTCGCATTGGATTTCTCGCTATTGATTATTCTCAACTTAGACATCCATACCGGGACAACATAGACAACAGATAATGGACTCCTCTTTTATGCATAAGCATGTGGCAATAATTAATAATTTTCTCATATGAGATTGAGGATATATGTCCAAAACTGAAACTTCCACCATGAATCATGGCTTTAGTTAGCGGCCCAATGTTCTTCTCTAACAATATGCATGCTTAACCATAAGGTGGTAGATCTCTCTTACTTCAGACAAGACGAACATGCATAGCAACTCACATGAAATTCAACAAAGAATAGTTGATGGCGTCCCCAGAAACATGGTTATCGCACAACAAGCAACTTAATAAGAGATAAAGTGCATAAGTACATATTCAATACCACAATAGTTTTTAAGCTATTTGTCCCATGAGCTATATATTGCAAAGGTGAATGATGGAATTTAAAGGTAGCACTCAAGCAATTTACTTTGGAATGGCGGAGAAATACCATGTAGTAGGTAGGTATGGTGGACACAAATGGCATAGTGGTTGGCTCAAGGATTTTGGATGCATGAGAAGTATTCCCTCTCGATACAAGGTTTAGGCTAGCAAGGTTATTTGAAACAAACACAAGGATGAACCGGTGCAGCAAAACTCACATAAAAGACACATTGTAAACATTATAAGACTCTACACCGTCTTCCTTTTTGTTCAAACTCAATACTAGAAATTATCTAGACCTTAGAGAGACCAAATATGCAAACCAAATTTAAGCATGCTCTATGTATTTCTTCATTAATGGGTGCAAAGTGTATGATGCAAGAGCTTAAACATGAGCACAACAATTGCCAAGTATCACATTACCCAAGACATTTATAGCAATTACTACATGTATCATTTTCCAATTCCAACCATATAACAATTTAACGAAGAAGAAACTTCGCCATGAATACTATGAGTAGAAACTAAGGACATACTTGTCCATATGCTACAGCGGAGCGTGTCTCTCTCCCATAAAGTGAATGCTAGGATCCATTTTATTCAAACAAAACAAAAACAAAAACAAACCGACGCTCCAAGCAAAGCACATAAGATGTGATGGAATAAAAATATAGTTTCAGGGGAGGAACCTGATAATGTTGTCGATGAAGAAGGGGATGCCTTGGGCATCCCCAAGCTTAGACGCTTGAGTCTTCTTGATATATGCAGGGGTGAACCACCGGGGCATCCCCAAGCTTAGAGCTTTCACTCTCCTTGATCATGTTGCATCATACTCCTCTCTTGATCCTTGAAAACTTCCTCCACACCAAACTTAGAACAACTCATTAGAGGGTTAGTGCATAATAAAAATTAACATGTTCAGAGGTGACATAATCATTCTTAACACTTCTGGACATTGCATAATGCTACTGGACATTAATGGATCAAATAAATTCATCCAACATAGCAAAAGAGGCAATGCGAAATAAAAGGCAGAATCTGTCAAAACAGAACAGTTCGTATTGACGAATTTTAAAATGGCACCAGACTTTCTCAAATGAAAATTCTCAAATTGAATGAAAGTTGCGTACATATCTGAGGATCACTCACGTAAATTGGCATAATTTTCTGAGTTACCTACAGAGAATTTAGCCCAGATTCGTGACAGCAAAGAAATCTGAAACTGCGCAGTAATCCAAATCTAGTATGAACTTTACTATCAACGACTTTACTTGGCACAACAAAACACTAAACTAAGATAAGGAGAGGTTTCTACAGTAGTAAACAACTTCCAAGACACAAAATAAAAACAAAGTACTGTAGGTAAAAACCATGGGTTGTCTCCCATAAGCGCTTTTCTTTAACGCCTTTCAGCTAGGCGCAGAAAGTGTGTATCAAGTATTATCAAGACACGAAGTGTCAACATCATAATTTGTTCTAATAATAGAATCAAAAGGTAACTTCATTCTCTTTCTAGGGAAGTGTTCCATACCTTTCTTGAGAGGAAATTGATATTTTATATTACCTTCCTTCATATCAATAGTAGCACCAACAGTTCGAAGAAAAGGTCTTCCCAATATAATGGGATAAGATGCATTGCATTCAATATCCAAGACAACAAAATCAACGGGGACAAGGTTATTGTTAACGGTAATGCGAACATTGTCAACTTTCCCCAAAGGTTTCTTTGTAGAATGATCAGCAAGATTAACATCCAAATAACAATTCTTCAGCGGTGGCAAGTCAAGCATATTTTAAATTTTCTTAGGCATAACGGAAATACTTGCACCAAGATCACATAAAGCATTACAATCAAAATATTTAACCTTCATCTTAATGATGGGCTCCCAACCATCCTCTAGCTTTCTAGGAATAGAGACTTCGCGCTCTAGTTTCTCTTCTCTAGCTTTTATGAGAGCATTTGTAATATGTTGCGTGAAAGCCAAATTTATAGCACTAGCATTAGGACTTTTAGCAAGTTTTTGCAAGAACTTTATAACTTCAGAGATGTGGCAATCATCAAAATTCAAACCATTATAATCTAAAGCAATGGGATCATCATCCCCAATATTGGAAAAAATTTCAGCAGTTTTATCACAGGCAGTTTCAGCAGTTTTAGCAGTTTCTCGCGCTTTGCATTAGAAGTGGAAACATTACTAACACCAATTATTTTATTATTAATAGTAGGAGGTGCAGCAACTTGTGTAGCATTAGCATTACTAGTGGTGGTAATAGTCCAAACTTTAGCTACATTCTTCTCTTTAGCTAGTTTTTCATTTTCTTCTCTATCCCACCTAGCACGCAGTTCAGCCATTAATCTTATATTCTCATTAATTCTAACTTGGATGGCATTTGCTGTAGTAACAATTTTATTATGATGATTCTCATTAGGCATAACTTTCGATTTCAAAAGATCAACATCAGCAGCAAGACTATCGACTTTAGAAGCAAGTATATCAATTTTCCCAAGCTTTTCTTCAACAGATTTGTTAAAGGCAGTTTGTGTACTAATAAATTCTTTAAGCATGGCTTCAAGTCCAGGGGGTGTGTTCCTATTATTGTTGTAAGAATTCCCATAAGAATTACCATAGCCGTTGCCATTATTATAAGGATATGGCCTATAGTTGTTACTAGAATTGTTCCGGTAAGCATTGTTGTTGAAATTATTATTTTTAATGAAGTTTACATCAACATGTTCTTCTTGGGCAACCAATAAAGCTAACGGAACATTATTAGGATCAACATTAGTCCTATCATTCACAAGCATAGACATAATAGCATCAATCTTATCACTCAAGGAAGAGGTTTCTTCGACAGAATTTACCTTCTTACCTTGTGGAGCTCTTTCCGTGTGCCATTCAGAGTAGTTGATCATCATATTATCAAGAAGCTTTGTTGCTTCACCAAGAGTGATGGACATAAAGGTACCTCCAGCAGCTGAATCCAATAAATTCCGCGAAGAAAAATTTAGTCCTGCATAAAAGGTTTGGATGATCATCCAAGTAGTCAGTCCATGGGTTGGGCAATTTTTAACCAAAGATTTCATTCTTTCCCAAGCTTGAGCAACATGTTCAGTATCTAATTGTTTAAAATTGATTATGCTACTCCTCAAAGATATAATTTTAGCAGGGGGATAATATCTACCAATAAAAGCATCCTTACATTTAGTCCATGAATCAATACTATTCTTAGGCAGAGATAGCAACCAATCTTTAGCTCTTCCTCTTAATGAGAAAGGAAACAATTTTAATTTTATAATGTCACCATCTACATCTTTATATTTTTGAATTTCACATAATTCAACAAAATTATTGAGATGGGCAGCAGCATCATCAGAACTAACACCAGAAAATTGCTCTCGCATAACAAGATTCAGTAAAGCAGGTTTAATTTCAAAGAATTCTGCTGTAGTAGCAGGTGGAGCAATAGGTGTGCATAAGAAATTATTATTATTTGTGGTTGTGAAGTCACACAACTTAGTGTTTTCAGGAGTGGCCATTTTAGCAACAGTAAATAAAGCAAACTAGATAAAGTAAATGCAAGTAACTAATTTTTTGTGTTTTTGATATAGCAAACAAGATAGCAAATAAAGTAAAACTAGCAACTAAATTTTTTGTATTTTGATTTAGTGCAGCAAACAAAGTAGTAAATAAAACTAAGCAAGACAAAAACAAAGTAAAGAGATTGGGATGTGGAGACTCCCCTTGCAGCGTGTCTTGATCTCCCCGGCAACGGCGCCAGAAAAAGAGCTTGATACGCGTACAACACGCGTCCGTTGGGAACCCCAAGAGGAAGGTGTGATGCGTACAGCGGCAAGTTTTCCCTCAATATGAAACCAAGGTTTATCGAACCAGTAGGAGCCAAGAAGCACATTGAAGGTTGATGGCGGCGGGATGTAGTGCGGCGCAACACCAGAGATTCCGGCGCCAACGTGGAACCTGCACAACACAACCAAAGTACTTTGCCCCAACGAAACAGTGAGGTTGTCAATCTCACCGGCTTGCTGTAACAAAGGATTAGATGTATAGTGTGGATGATGATTGTTTGCAGAAAACAGTAGAACAAGTATTGCAATAGATTATATTTCAGTATAGAGAATTGGACCGGGGTCCACAGTTCACTAGAGGTGTCTCTCCCATAAGATAAACAGCATGTTGGGTGAACAAATTACAGTTGGGCAATTGACAAATAGAGAGGGCATGACCATGCACATGTAGGATAACATTGCATAGAAAACAAAAATTTTCCTACCGCGAACACGAAATCCAAGCCAAGATGCAATCTAGAAGACGGTAGCAACGAGGGGATTATCGAGTCTCACCCTTGAAGAGATTCCAAAGCCTACAAGATGAGGCTCTTGTTGCTGCGGTAGACGTTCACTTGCCGCTTGCAAAAGCGCGTAGAAGATCTTGATCACGATCGGTTCCGACGCCACGAACGGGCAGCACCTCCGTACTCGGTCACACGTTCGGTTGTTGATGAAGACGACGTCCACCTCCCTGTTCCAGCGGGCAGCGGAAGTAGTAGCTCCTCTTGAATCCGACAGCACGACGGCGTGGTGTTGGTGGTGGTGGAGAACTCCGGCGGAGCTTCGCTAAGCGTGCGGGAAGTGGAGGAGCGGGGCGGCTAGGGTTTGGGAGGGGGTGGCCGGCCACTCAAGGGGGTCGGCCAGGCTGTGGTCTTAGGGTGGCCGGCCCCCTCCCCTTGGCCCCTCATTATATAGGTGGAAGCCCCAAGAGTTGGTCTCCAAGTCTTCGAATAAGACCCGAACCAAAAACCTTCCATATGGTGGGGAAACCTAGCCAAGCTAGGACTCCCACTAGAGGTGGGAGTTCCACCTCCCATATGGGGGGGTGGCCGGCCCCCTAAGGGGGAGTCCACTTGGGACTCCTCCCCCACTAGGGTTGGCCGGCCATGGAGGTGGAGTCCCATGTGGACTCCACCTTCCTTGGTGGTTTCTTCCGGACTTTTCTAGAACCTTCTAGAACCTTCCATAGAACCTTCCGCGTCAATTTAATTCACATAAATGACATCCTATATATGAATCTTATTCTCCGGACCATTCCGGAACTCCTCGTGATGTCCGGGATCTCATCCGGGACTCCGAACAAATATTCGAACTCCATTCCATATTCAAGTTCTACCATTTCAACATCCAACTTTAAGTGTGTCACCCTACGGTTCGCGAACTATGCGGACATGGTTGAGTACTCACTCCGACCAATAACCAATAGCGGGATCTGGAGATCCATAATGGCTCCCACATATTCAACGATGACTTTAGTGATCGAATGAACCATTCACATATGATACCAATTCCCTTTGTCACGCGATATTTTACTTGTCCGAGGTTTGATCATCGGTATCACTCTATACCTTGTTCAACCTCGTTTCCTGACAAGTACTCTTTACTCGTACCGTGGTATGTGGTCTCTTATGAACTCATTCATATGCTTGCAAGACATTAGACGACATTCCACCGAGAGGGCCCAGAGTATATCTATCCGTCATCGGGATGGACAAATCCCACTTTGTTGATCCATATGCCTCAACTCATACTTTAGGATACTTAATCCCACCTTTATAACCACCCATTTACGCAGTGGCGTTTGGTGTAATCAAAGTACCTTTCCGGTATAAGTGATTTACATGATCTCATGGTCATAAGGACTAGGTAACTATGTATCGAAAGCTTATAGCAAATAACTTAATGACGAGATCTTATGCTACGCTTAATTGGGTGTGTCCATTACATCATTCATACAATGATATAACCTTGTTATTAATAACATCCAATGTTCATGATTATGAAACTAATCATCCATTAATCAACAAGCTAGTTAAGAGGCATACTAGGGACTCTTTGTTGTTTACATATCACACATGTATCAATGTTTCAGTTAATACAATTATAGCATGGTATATAAACATTTATCATAAACATAAAGATATATAATAACCACTTTTATTATTGCCTCTTGGGCATATCTCCAACAGTCTCCCACTTGCACTAGAGTCAATAATCTAGATTACATTGTAAGGTACCTAACACCCATGGCATTCTGGTGTTGGTCATGCTTTGCCCTAGGGAGAGCTTTAGTCAACGGATCTGCTACATTCAGATCAGTGTGTACTTTGCAAATCTTTACTTCTCCATCTTCGATGTACTCGCGAATCGAGTGGTAACGCAGCTTGATATGCTTGACCTCTTGTGTGACCTTGGCTCTTGTGCATTGGCGATGGCACCCATGTTATCACAGTAAATGATTAATGGGTCCAATGCACTAGGAACCACACCGAGCTCTACAATGAACCTCTTCATCCATACCGCTTCTGATGAAGCCTCTGAAGCCGCTATGTACTCTGATTCTGTTGAAGACTTCGCCACCGTGCACTGCTTCGAGCTTGCCCAGCTTACTGCAGCACCATTCAATATAAACACGTACCCAGACTGTGACTTAGAGTCATCAGGATCAGTGTTCCAACTTGCATCGGTGTAACTTGTTACAACGAGCTCTTGGTCACCTCCATAACAAAGAAACATATCCTTAGTTCTTTTCAAGTACTTCAGGATATTCTTGACCGCTGTCCAGTGTTCCATTCCTGGATCACTTTGATATCTGCTAGTCAAACTAACAGCATGTGCTATATCCGGTCTAGTACATAGCATGGCATACATGATAGAGCCTACTGCCGAGGCATAGGGGATCTGACTCATCCTTTCTCTTTCTTCTGCTGTAGCCGGACCTTGAGTCTTACTCAAGACCTTGCCTGGTAACATAGGTAAGAATCCTTTCTTACTTTCGTCCATTCTAAACTTCTTTAGAATCTTATCCAGATATGTACTCTGTGATAGCCCTATTAGGCGTCTTGATCTATCTCTATAAATCTTGATGCCTAATATATACGATGCTTCACCAAGGTCTTTCATTGAAAAACTATTATTCAAATAACCTTTAACACTGCTTAATAGTTCTATATCATTTCCGATCAATAATATGTCATCTACATATAATATCAGGAATGCTACAGAGCTCCCACTCACTTTCTTGTAAATACAGGCCTCTCCATGACACTGTATAAACCCGAAGTCTTTGATCACCTTATCAAAACATCGGTTCCAACTTCTTGATGCCTGCTTCAGTCCATAGATTGAACGCTGAAGTTTGCATACTTTGTCAGCATTTTTAGGATCGACAAAACCTTTGGGTTGTACCATATACAACTCTTCCTCAATGTCTCCATTAAGGAATGCTGTTTTGACATCCATCTGCCAAATCTCATAATCGAAAAATGCAGCTATTGCTAACAAAATCCTCACAGATTTTAGCTTCGCTACAGGTGAGAAAGTCTCATCGTAGTCAACTCCTTGAATTTGTCGGAAACCCTTTGCGACAAGTCGAGCTTTATAGACAGTAATATTACCATCAGCATCTGTTTTTCTCTTGAAGATCCATTTATTCTCGACAGCCTTTCGGCTATCAGGTAAGTCTACCAAAGTCCATACTTTGTTATCATACATGGATCCCATTTCGGATTTCATGGCCTCTTGCCATTTGTTGGAATCTGGGCTCATCATCGCTTCTTCATACGTCGCAGGGTCCTCATCAGTGTTATCTACAATCATGACATTTAGACAAGGATCATACCAATCAGGAGTGGTACGTTCCCTTGTCGATCTGCGAGGTTCAGTAGTTTCCTCGTTCGAAGTTTCATGATCATTATCATTAGCTTCCTCTGTTGCCGGTGTAGGCGGTATAGGTACAACTTCCGGTACTGCGCTACTCTGATCAACGAGTATAGATTCATCAATCTCATCGAGTTCTAATTTTCTTCCAGTCACTTCTTTAGTGAGAAATTCTTTCTCAAGAAAGGTTCCGTTCTTAGCAACAAAGATTTTGCCTTCGGATCTGTGATAGAAAGTGTACCCTATAGTTTCCTTAGGGTATCCTATGAAGACACATTTCTCCGCTTTGGGTTCTAGCTTGTCCGGTTGTAACTTCTTTACATGGGCTTCGCAACCCCAAACTTTAAGGAACGACAGCTTAGGTTTCTTATTAAACCATAATTCATACGGTGTCGTTTCAACGGATTTTGATGGTGCTCTATTTAAAGTGAATGCGGCTGTCTCTAATGCATAACTCCAAAATGATAACGGCAAATCAGTAAGAGACATCATAGAACGAACCATATCTAAGAGAGTTCGATTACGACGTTCGGACACACCGTTTCGTTGAGGTGTTCCCGGCGGTGTCAATTGTGAAAGTATTCCGCATTTCTTTAAATGCATGCCAAACTCATAACTCAGATATTCACCTCCACGATCAGATCGTAGAAATTTAATCTTCTTGTTACGTTGATTTTCTACTTCACTTTGAAATTCCTTAAACTTCTCAAAAGTTTCGGATTTATGTTTCATGAAATAGATATACCCATATCTACTCAGGTCATCTGTGAAGGTTAGAACATAACGATAACCACCACGCGATGCTACGCTCATTGGTCCACATACATCGGTATGTATGATTTCCAATAAGTCAGTAGCTCGCTCCATCATACCAGAAAATGGAGTCTTTGTCATTTTTCCCATTAGACATGCTTCGCATCTATCAAGTGACTCAAAGTCAAGTGATTCAAGTAATCCATCAGTATGGAGTTTCTTCATGCGTTTCACTCCAATATGACCAAGACGACGGTGCCACATATAAGTAGAATTATCATTCAATTTAATTCGCTTAGCATCAATGTTATGTATATGCGTATCACTACTATCGAGATCTAACAGAAATAAGCCATTCTTTTGTGGTGCTCGACCATAAAAGATATTATTCATAAAAATAGAACAACCATTATTCTCGGACTTGAATGAATAACCGTCTTGCATTAAACAAGATCCAGATATAATGTTCATGCTCAACGCAGGTACATAATAGCAATTATTTAGGCTTAAAACTAATCCCGAAGGTAGATGTAGAGGAAGTGTGCCGACTGCGATCACATTGACCTTGGATCCGTTTCCAACGCGCATCGTCACTTCATCTTTCAGCAGTTGTCGTTTATTCTTTAGTTCCTGTTTCGAGTTACAAATATGAGCAACCGAACCGGTATCAAATACCCGTGTACTAGAACGAGAACCAGTGAAATGAACATCTATAACATGTATATCAGATATACCTTCTTTCTTCTTCTTGACAAGGCCGCTCTTGAGATCAGCCGGATACTTGGAGCAATTACGCTTCCGGTGTCCCTTCTCCTTGCGATAATAGCACTCAGCATCAGGCTTAGGGCCGTTCTTAGGTTTCATAGGAGGCGTGGCAGCTTTCTTGCCACCCTTCTTGAATTTTCCCTTAGACTTGCCCTGTTTCTTGAAACTGGTGGTCTTGTTGACCATCAACACTTGGTGCTCTTTCTTGATCTCAATCTCAGCAGCTTTAAGCATGGCGAAGAGTTCAGGTAACTCTTTGTTCATGTTATGCATATTGTAGTTCATCACAAAGTTCTTGTAACTAGGTGGCGGTGATTGAAGGATACGATTAATCCCGATCTGTTAGGAATAACTATTTCCAAGTCACTGAGTTTCTTCGCATGCCCGGTCATGGCGAGCATGTGCTCACTAACGGAGCTACCTTCTTCCATCATGCAGCTGAAAAATTGTTTCGATGCTTCATAGCATTCCACGGCCGCATGAGTTTCAAAAATAGTCTTCAACTCTTTTATCAACTCATGTGGATCGTGGTGCTCAAAACGTTTTTGAAGATCGGCTTCCAGACTGCATAGGATGGCACACTGTACTTGAGAGTACCGAGTTTTCCGAGTTGCGTAAACATTCTTTACTTCATCGGTTTCTGTTTCTGCAGGAGGGTCACCTAGCGGTGCATCAAGCACATATTGCAGATTTCCGCCAGAGAGGAAGATCCTCACATGACGGAACCAGTCGGTGAAGTTGCTACCGTTGCTCTTAAGTTTCTCTTTCTCTAGGAACTGATTAAAATTGATTGAGGACGCCATCTCTACAACATATGTTTGCAATAGTTTAGACTAAGTTTATGACAAATTGAGTTCAAATTTTAATTCAACATAATTAAAAATCTAAGTGAACTCCCACTCAAAACAATATCCCTCGCATTGTCTTAGTGATCACACGAACCAAATCCACCGCACCTAAACCCGATCATCACGAGAAAAGGTGTGATTTCAATGGCGAACACTCAAAGTGTTCATCATATCAACCATATGATTCATGCTCTACCTTTCGGTATCACGTGTTCCGAGACCATGTCTGTACATGCTAGGCTCGTCAAGGCCACCTTAGTATCCGCATGTGCAAAACTGTCTTGCACCCGTTGTATGTACTTATTGAATCTATCACACCCGATCATCACGAGATGCTTCGAAACGACAAGACTTGGTAACGGTGCTACTAAGGATGATCACTTTATTATCTTGAGATTTTAGTGAGGGATCATCTTATAATGCTACCGTCGCGATCTAAGCAAAATAAGATGCATAAAAGGATTAACATCACATGCAGTTCATATGTGATATGATATGGCCCTTTTGTCTTTGCGCCTTTGATCTTCATCTCCAAAGCGCGGACATGATCTCCATCATCTTCGGGCATGATCTCCATCATCGTCGGCGTAGCGTCAAGGTCAATGGCGCCGTCTTCATGATTGTTCTCCATGTAGCAACTATTTGAAATACTACTCAACATGAAATTTAAAGACAACCATAAGGCTCCTGCCGGTTGCCACAATACAATAATGATCATCTCATACATATTCATCATCATATTATGGCCATATCACATCACCAAACCCTGCAAAAACAAGTTAGACGTCTCTAATTTGGTTTGCATATTTTACGTGGTTTAGGGTTTTCGAGAGAGATCTAATCTACCTACGAACATGAACCACAACGTTGATACTAATGTTGTCAATAGAAGAGTAAATTGAATCTTCACTATAGTAGGAGAGACAGACACCCGCAAATCCTCTTATGCAATACAAGTTGCATGTCGAACGAGGAACAAGTCTCATGAACGCGGTCATGTAAAGTTAGTCCGGGCCGCTTCATCCCACTATGCCACAAAGATGCAAAGTACTCAAACTAAAGATAACAAGAGCATCAACGCCCACAAACCATTGTGTTCTACTCGTGCAACCATCTATGCATAAACTTGGCTCTGATACCACTGTAGGATAACGTTGCATAGAAAACAAAAATTTTCCTACCGCGAACACGAAATCCAAGCCAAGATGCAATCTAGAAGACGGTAGCAACGAGGGGATTATCGAGTCTCACCCTTGAAGAGATTCCAAAGCCTACAAGATGAGGCTCTTGTTGCTGCGGTAGACGTTCACTTGCCGCTTGCAAAAGCGCGTAGAAGATCTTGATCACGATCGGTTCCGACGCCACGAACGGGCAGCACCTCCGTACTCGGTCACACGTTCGGTTGTTGATGAAGACGACGTCCACCTCCCCGTTCCAGCAGGCAGCGGAAGTAGTAGCTCCTCTTGAATCCGACAGCACGACGGCGTGGTGTTGGTGGTGGTGGAGAACTCCGGCGGAGCTTCGCTAAGCGTGCGGGAAGTGGAGGAGCGGGGCGGCTAGGGTTTGGGAGGGGGTGGCCGGCCACTCAAGGGGGTCGGCCAGGCTGTGGTCTTAGGGTGGCCGGCCCCCTCCCCTTGGCCCCTCATTATATAGGTGGAAGCCCCAAGAGTTGGTCTCCAAGTCTTCGAATAAGACCCGAACCAAAAACCTTCCATATGGTGGGGAAACCTAGCCAAGCTAGGACTCCCACTAGAGGTGGGAGTTCCACCTCCCATATGGGGGGGTGGCCGGCCCCCTAAGGGGGAGTCCACTTGGGACTCCTCCCCCACTAGGGTTGGCCGGCCATGGAGGTGGAGTCCCATGTGGACTCCACCTTCCTTGGTGGTTTCTTCCGGACTTTTCTAGAACCTTCTAGAACCTTCCATAGAACCTTCTGCGTCAATTTAATTCACATAAAATGACATCCTATTGTTATCACCAGATTTTGGCCAAATCAGGAGGTGGGCCGTAAGGGAGATGGGCTTGGAAGATTACACGTGGGAGATCTCTGAAGCGGCCTCGCACGAAGAGTTTGGGCTAGATTGCCCGTGTATCTTTAATTATGGTAGATTATATCTTAGATTAAAAGTTAGAGTTTGTATCGTGCACGGTGGGGATTATTCCCACGGTAGAAAGTCCCCTGGACTATAAATACGTATCTAGGGTTTATGGAAAAAACAACAACCAACGTTCAACCAACAAATCAATCTCGGCGCATCGCCAACTCCTTCGTCTCGAGGGTTTCTACCGGTAAGCAACATGCTGCCTAGATCGCATCTTGCGATCTAGGCAGCACGAGCTCCACGTTGTTCATGCGTTGCTCGTACTGAAGCCTTGTTGATGGCGAGCAACGTAGTTATCATAGATGTGTTAGGGTTAGCATAGTTCTTCGTGTAATATGCTATCGTAGTGCAACCCTTGCATATCTAGCCGCCCTTACACCTATTTTAGGTGTAGGGGCGGCACCCCGCTTGATCATTATTTAGTAGATCTGATCCGTTACGGTTGCTCCTTGTTCATCAAGGATTAGTTTAATATCTGCAATAGTTAGGCCTTACAAGGGGCTGGAGGATCCAGCGGCACGTAGGGTGTCGTTTGCTAGTCCTAGACAGGATGTTCCGGGGATCAACCTCGTGTTGGTTTTTAGGCCTTGTCTAGGATCGGCTTACGATCACCGTGCGTGGCCGCGAGGCCCAATCCTGAGTAGGATGATCCGATTATGCGGTGAAAACCCTAAATCGTCGTAGATCTCATTAGCTTTATCTTGATCAAGCAGGACCACCATATATTCGTGCACCTCGTACGAATCATGGGTGGATCGGCTCCCTGAGCCGATTCACAGGATAACCTGAGAGCCGATCGAGGCTCGTATTTAATGTTTACGTGTATGCCATGCAGGAAACTAAGCGAGGCATCTCCATCACCTTCCTGACCAGGTATAGGTCAGGTGGCACGCCCTTGCATCAGCATCGGACGTGTGACCAGAAGGCTTTGCGGGCCGTCGCTCGGAGGGACCTCGGCCAGCCGCAGCCCTAGGTTGTTCCCGGCTCTACGGTGTTGCCCGTCGCTGCCCGCCGGTGGGTTTCTGACGTCAACACATTCTGGCACGCCCGGTGGGACCAGCTTCTACATCAACCACATCGCCATCTACATCTGAGATGGCGGACGGCACGCCAGTCACATACGACGACCTAACCGAGGAGCTCAAGAAGAAGTACGACGAGGTCAAAGCACTCCTCGAAGCCGACCTCATCGGCTCTTTCCACAGGACCCGTTCACATGGCATCAGATGGAAGGGGTTCTCGCCTAACGGTGCACTAGATGGGATAGACCTCTCTGCCCCGTCGGAGGAACGCACCAGGTCCCTGCGGCAGGAGATCAACTACTTGGTGGCTCACTCGCTACACCGCCACTCTGAAAACCTCGTAAACACGTTGGAGCGTGTCGCTCTTCGGGTGATCCAGGAGATCATGAGCCACCAGTACCCGCCGTCAGGACCAGCTCTCGGGACGCATCAAGGAGAGTTGCCACTCCAGTCCCGTCCACCGTTGCCATTCGCGTTGGCAGCACCAGAAGTGCCGAACTCACCGGCATTCGTCGTCTACAAGATCGGTGGTGACCCTAGTGACTGCCAGTTCTTGCAGGAGGCACCTAAGGAGATCCCTCACGGGTACATGTGCACGTATGTGCCAGATTGCGGTAACTGGGCGCTCACAAACCAGGCCGCGACATCAGGGGCTTCTGGGAAAACAGGAGGAACGTCAGCAACGGATCGTGAGAAGCAGACGTGGCTAACTAAATACGCCACCCCGACGAACCTCCAGAGCACAGCTCCTGCAGTTGGCTCAGAGCTGGAAAAACAAGCGTGGCTGGCTAAGTATGCCACCCCGGCGAATCTTCAGAGTTCGACTCCTACAGCCAGCACCGTGGATCAGATCAGCACGATCCTGAGGGACCAGTTCGGCATGGTGCCGAAAAGAAGGACGATCGGCTATTCCAAGCCGTATCCCGATGAATACGAATTGGTCCCACTACCACCTAAGTATCGGCTCCCTGATTTCTCCAAATTCAGTGGATCAGATGGCTCCAGCTCCATCGAGCATGTAAGCCGATACTTGGCGCAGCTTGGAACGGCTTCAGTGTCGGATCCACTACGCGTGAGGTACTTCTCACAGTCCCTCACGGGATCGGCTTTCGGGTGGTACACCTCGTTGCCACCGAACTCGATCCAGACTTGGAAGCAGTTGGAAGAACAGTTCCACATGCAGTATCACTCAGACGCTGCCGAGTCTGGCCTTGCCGATCTAGCACAAGTACGTCAGAAGCGTGGAGAAACCGTGGCAGAATACATCCAGCGCTTCAGAAATCTGAGGAACCGATGTTATTCGGTTCGTGTGACTGAAAAAGAAGCAGTCGAGTTGGCAGTAGCAGGCCTTGCAACACCGCTCAAGGACATGGCCTCCCAAGCAGATTATCCCTCATTGGCGCACATGGTTCAGAAACTGTCAGCATATGAACAGCGCCACCCGGACCTGTACCAGGACAAATTCAAGCGTGCAGTAGTCCTGGTCGATGCAGAGGAAGACGAAATTTCTGCGGGAGATCAAGAGGTAGCAGTGGCTGAATGGACTCGGGGGGCAACCCCCGTGTCCTGCAAATGGGTAAAGCCACCAGGCCCGCCCAGGGGGTTTGATTTTGACGTGACCAAGACTGAACAAATCTTCGACCTGTTACTCAAGGAGAAGCAGTTGAAGACACCCGAAGGTCTCAAATTCCCCACGGTACAGGAGCTGAATGGAAAGCCATACTGCAAATGGCATAATTCGCTCTCCCATGCCACCAACGACTGCAGGGTGTGGCGTCAGCAGATCCAAATGGCGATAGAACAAGGACGTCTGATTTTCAACCAGTACGCCATGAAGGTCGACACTCACCCCTTCCCCGCCGTTAACATGGTGGGATGCACTTACCCTGAAGGTTGCCAGCCAGGGTCCTCGTTCAGCATCAACATGGTAGGACCGGGGCACCACTCTGGCAAGGATGGAGACGAGGGCAGCTGCTCTCGTAGCAAGGACATAGAGGAGGCCGCTCCACGCGATCGGCTCCGTCATGATGGCAAGCGCTACGTCACAGAGGGAGAAGTGAAGAACATAAGATATCAGCGACCCCTCTCTGATCACCTCCTCAACAAGTATGTAAGTCAGTATGACCAACGCCGACGGTCCAGCTATGAAGGAGATCGTCTGGCTAGAGAGGCCAGAAGATATCGTCGGCATGATCACGATGAGGAGGAGCACGAGCGCCGTGCCATAGGAAAATCAAGGGAGCAAGACGACAACGACAGGCACTGGGACTGCCCCTTCTTCAGACACTGCTGGGATTCAGGAATGAGCCGATTGCCCACAATCGGCAATTGCCCAGAATGCAACCAGAAGAAGGAGGAGGCAGCCAACGTGTCTGTGTTCAAACGCCTAGGGCCTCTCCCGCCACAAAGCAAACGCGCTGAGTCACCTCGTTGGGCAGATCTCGAGGATTCAGAAGACGAGGGAGAAGAAGAAGAAGACAGGTACCACCGGCCAAGGTGGTGCCCTGATGGACTCAGCCGTTCACAAAAGCGCAGGGTTCAGCGATTGCGCGGCCTGGAGGAAGCCGAAAGGTTATACTTGCATACGTTAAGGAAGGCACGACCTGATTTGGCTGCGAAAGTTCAGCGAACCCTGGATGAGGAGGGTCGTCCACGGAAAATGGAGTGGCGTCCCAAGCAAAGGAAAGCCGACGATGAAACATCGGCTGGTACAAACATGGTGCTCGTCCTTCCGACGGAGCTTGGTGCTCCACGATTCTACGATGCACTCAAGGTGGACGACAGCAGGCGCATCAAGTCAGAGGTTGGGCTGGTTCTATCCACCAGCCTGACCGAGTAGCAAGAACAAACCAATGAGCAAACGAGGCGAGGCTGATCCTTGGGATCGGCCCCAAAAAATTATGAAGGAACATTGCAGAACCTTCAGTCAGCGCTTCAATTGATATGGAGGCCGATTCCAGCAATTGGCCAAAATTATCTTTACCACATGTTCTGCTTATGTTCAGCATCGACCTACTGGGCAGCGGCCACGTCGGCAGATGAAAGTCAGCACGAATCCTTGCGGAGCCGACATGCAAGTGCAGTGCCCTGACTAACCATAAAAGCTGATATCTGCAGTTCCCTGATAGATTCGGCTCGGGGGGGCACCTAATCAGATGAACATGTGCAGTAAACATGTGTGCAGTAAAATGCTGGGGGCCGATAGGAAAAAACCGGCCAGTAAAATTTTTTTTTTTTATGACATACAGCCGATGCGTAGCCATCGACTCTAGCATGACCACGCAGGACCTACTGGCTACATGTTCAAAGCACGAATCTTCACCAAGTCCAGTCCAGCTGTGGGGCCTTCTGATTCATCGAGAGAGTAAAACAATGAAACCTTCCTCAGCTGCCTGGAGCCAATTCTGGTACCTGAACCTTCTTATTGAGGATTTTCAACCCTTGGTGCTAGTTCAGCAAGGCTGTCAGAAGAGATATATCTGCGTTCAAGGGAAGGAAGGTGATCGGCTTTGGTGCATACTCGCCGACGTTCTCGCCTTCAGCAAGGCTCGGGGGGCAGCAGGCCTGGTAAATGTTCTGTTCAGGAGCCGATTGGGGTACCATCGGCTAAACCTTCGTTGCAACCTTCTTCACAAAATGATGAGTGTTTGAAGAAGACCATTGGGTCTGGTTGGAAGAATTCAAAGGCTTTCCTGAAGACTCTACATTGACCACCAGATCTCAGGATCATCAGTGAAGAATTGAAGGATGGTGTGAAGTTTCCAGTGGCTGTCAGTGGACGGCACCTCGAGAAGTACTTCCCAAGCATGTGGGATGATGGACAGTGAAATGTGGAGGCCGATGCATGAAATTGGCCAGTAGAAAGTTTTTTGAAACAGCCGATGCACAGACATCGACTTTAGAGTTGCAAGATGTTGTGGTCAGATATCAAGTTACAGTCTGAATTCAAGGAGTGTTTGCCTAGATATCTGTCTGATTTGGGATTTGAGTTCGGCCTTATGGGCATGTGAGGGTGAAAAGCCGATACGTTGCTATCGGTTCTTGGTGCGTTGACTTGTTTTGGCAGTCGGAAGATTTGAAATTGAACAAATGGAGAATCACATTGGAACGATTTTCATTGATTCGAAGAGAGATTTTTTACAAGAAAGAGCCGATGGCTCTCAAAAGATCATCCGATGCCTAATGCACTACTACTGCTAGCCCTGTGCTACTCCCTGATCTAAGGGCCGTCGCTGCCCTCGTCGTCGTCATCGTAGCTGCCGTCGGTGCTGCTACCGGCGGGCTCCTCGTCGCTGCTAATGAAGCCGCCGGCAGGGGCCTCATCCTCCTCGTCGTCGTCGTCGTCGTCATCCGACCTGGCCCAGCCACGGAAGCGCTTGGCCGGCGGGATCCCGCGGAGGAGGAGTCGTCCTCCGATTCATCCGCCTCTTCTTCCTCCTCGTCGGAGGAGGGAACAGTCTCCCATGGGAAGAGGTCGTCGTCGCTCGCCGGTACCAGCTCCCCGTCGACGAGGAACTGGAGGTCCTCCTCCCCATCGGTGAGGGGTTCGTCGTCTTCCGATTCAATGGAGAAATCCCAGTCCCGCGCATCCCAATACTCTGGGGCGCGGGCCTCGTAGATGGCCATCAGATTGACCTCCTGCTCGAGCTCGCTGGAGGAGGAGGACTGGAAGGACAGGCTGGAGGAGGAAGAGGAATCCATGGCAGCTGAGAAGGGTTTTTTGTTCGCCGATAGCTACTGCGGAACAGGAGAATGAAGAAGCAAACCGCTCGACGCGGTTAAAAATAAAGGGGACGGGGAAATTTAATGTTGTGGTGATTTCCGAGGAGGTGGTGCCAAAACTGTCAAATCATGCAAAGAAGTTAAGAAGGCAAGTTATCATGATGAAGAATACTGCGACGGTTCTGCTCTGCCACGACATGACCCTTCGAAGGAAAAATAGGATGGTTTTGAAATTATCATTACCAAAACCAGGGGGGCATGTGTTATCACCAGATTTTGGCCAAATCAGGAGGTGGGCCGTAAGGGAGATGGGCTTGGAAGATTACACGTGGGAGATCTCTGAAGCGGTCTCGCACGAAGAGTTTGGGCTAGATTGCCCGTGTATCTTTAATTATGGTAGATTATATCTTAGATTAAAAGTTAGAGTTTGTATCGTGCACGGTGGGGATTATTCCCACGGTAGAAAGTCCCCTGGACTATAAATATGTATCTAGGGTTTATGGAAAAAACAGCAACCAACGTTCAACCAACAAATCAATCTCGGCGCATCGCCAACTCCTTCGTCTCGAGGGTTTCTACCGGTAAGCAACATGCTGCCTAGATCGCATCTTGCGATCTAGGCAGCACGAGCTCCACGTTGTTCATGCGTTGCTCGTACTGAAGCCTTGTTGATGGCGAGCAACGTAGTTATCATAGCTGTGTTAGGGTTAGCATAGTTCTTCGTGTAACATGCTATCGTAGTGCAACCCTTGCATATCTAGCCTCCCTTACACCTATCTTAGGTGTAGGGGCGGCACCCCGCTTGATCATTATTTAGTAGATCTGATCCGTTACGGTTGCTCCTTGTTCATCAAGGATTAGTTTAATATCTGCAATAGTTAGGCCTTACAAGGGGCTGGAGGATCCAGCGGCACGTAGGGTGTCGTTTGCTAGTCCTAGACAGGATGTTCCGGGGATCAACCTCGTGTTGGTTTTTAGGCCTTGTCTAGGATCGGCTTACGATCACCGTGCGTGGCCGCGAGGCCCAATCCTGAGTAGGATGATCCAATTATGCGGTGAAAACCCTAAATCGTCGTAGATCTCATTAGCTTTATCTTGATCAAGCAGGACCACCATATATTCGTGCACCTCGTACGAATCATGGGTGGATCGGCTCCCTGAGCCGATTCACAGGATAACCTGAGAGCCGATCGAGGCTCGTATTTAATGTTTACGTGTATGCCATGCAGGAAACTAAGCGAGGCATCTCCATCACCTTCCTGACCAGGTATAGGTCAGGTGGCACGCCCTTGCATCAGCATCGGACGTGTGACCAGAAGGCTTTGCGGGCCGTCGCTCGGAGGGACCTCGGCCAGCCGCAGCCCTAGGTTGTTCCCGGCTCTACGGTGTTGCCCGTCGCTGCCCGCCGGTGGGTTTCTGACGTCAACACCTATATATGAATCTTATTCTCCGGACCATTCCGGAACTCCTCGTGATGTCCGGGATCTCATCCGGGACTCCGAACAAATATTCGAACTCCATTCCATATTCAAGTTCTACCATTTCAACATCCAACTTTAAGTGTGTCACCCTACGGTTCGCGAACTATGCGGACATGGTTGAGTACTCACTCTGACCAATAACCAATAGCGGGATCTGGAGATCCATAATGGCTCCCACATATTCAACGATGACTTTAGTGATCGAATGAACCATTCACATATGATACCAATTCCCTTTGTCACGCGATATTTTACTTGTCCGAGGTTTGATCATCGGTATCACTCTATACCTTGTTCAACCTCGTTTCCTGACAAGTACTCTTTACTCGTACCGTGGTATGTGGTCTCTTATGAACTCATTCATATGCTTGCAAGACATTAGACGACATTCCACCGAGAGGGCCCAGAGTATATCTATCCGTCATCGGGATCGACAAATCCCACTGTTGATCCATATGCCTCAACTCATACTTTCCGGATACTTAATCCCACCTTTATAACCACCCATTTACGCAGTGGCGTTTGGTGTAATCAAAGTACCTTTCCGGTATAAGTGATTTACATGATCTCATGGTCATAAGGACTAGGTAACTATGTATCGAAAGCTTATAGCAAATAACTTAATGACGAGATCTTATGCTACGCTTAATTGGGTGTGTCCATTACATCATTCATACAATGATATAACCTTGTTATTAATAACATCCAATGTTCATGATTATGAAACTAATCATCCATTAATCAACAAGCTAGTTAAGAGGCATACTAGGGACTCTTTGTTGTTTACATATCACACATGTATCAATGTTTCAGTTAATACAATTATAGCATGGTATATAAACATTTATCATAAACATAAAGATATATAATAACCACTTTTATTATTGCCTCTTGGGCATATCTCCAACAGCACATACATATTATGATGAGTATTGTGAGATTTAATTGGGCATTACGACAAAGTACATAGACCGCTATCCAGCATGCATCTATGCCTAAAAAGTCCACCTTCAGGTTATCATCCGAACCCCCTTCAGTATTAAGTTGCTAACAACAGACAATTGCATTAAGTATTGCGCGTAATGTAATCAGTGACTACATCCTTGAACATAGCACCAATGTTTTATCCCTAGTGGCAACAGCACATCCATAACCTTAGAGGTTCTTGTCACCCCTCCAGATTCACGGAGACATGAACCCACTATCGAGCATAAATACTCCCTCTTGGAGTTACTAGCATCAACTTGGCCAGAGCATCTACTAATAACGGAGAGCATGCAAGATCATAAACAACACATAGACATAACTTTGATAATCAACATAACAAGTATTCTCTATTCATCGGATCCCAACAAACGCAACATATAGAATTACAGATAGATGATCTTGATCATGTTATGCAGCTCACAAGACCCGACAATGAAGCACAATGGGGAGAAGACAACCATCTAGCTACTGCTATGGACCCATAGTCCAGGGGTAGACTACTCACACATCACTCCGGAGGCGACCATGGCGGCGTAGAGTCCTCCGGGAGATGAATCCCCTCTCCGGCAGGGTGCCGGAGGCGATCTCCTGAATCCCCTGAGATGGGATTGGCGGCGGCGGCGTCTCAGTAAGGTTTTCCGTATCGTGGCTCTCGGTACTGGGGGTTTCGCGACGGAGGCTTTAAGTAGGCGGAAGGGCAGGTCAGGAGGCGGCACGAGGGGCCCACACCATAGGGCCACGCGGCCAGGGGCCAGGCCGCGCCGCCTAGGGTTTGGCCACCTCGTGGCCCCACTTCGTCTCCTCTTCGGTCTTACGGAAGCTTCGTGGCAAAATAGGACCCCGGGCGTTGATTTCGTCCAATTCCGAGAATATTTCGTTACTAGGATTTCTGAAACCAAAAACAGCAGAAAACAAGAATCGGCACTTCGGCATCTTGTTAATAGGTTAGTTCCAGAAAATGCACGAATATGACATAAAGTGTGCATAAAACATGTAGATAACATCAATAATGTGGCATGGAACATAAGAAATTATCGATACGTTGGAGACGTATCACTTCCCTCTGCGAAGGGCCTGTCTTTTACTTTATGTTGAGTCAGTAAACCTATCTCCCTCCATCTTAGGCAAGCGTTTGAGTTGTTGTGATCAAACTATCTATATTGTGATCTACTTAATCATGCCTTTTATTCTTCCTTTTTTAAGTACAAGTTTTATCTGAATGAACATAGCTTTGAAAGTTATCAATGATTATGAGGAGATTACTATGATTGAGTATGCAAGTTTATTATAAGCTTTAATATGAGAGCGCTGCTCAATAGATAAGTATAATCTATTAACTGTTCTCTGACCAAGAACGAAGTTTGCCATCACCAATTATGATTTCCTATGCACCTTTATTTGTGATTACCTTCTACTTGTTTCAAGTTGAATTATATGAGGAAGTTGTTCACTAGAATGTCTTGTGTGAATGAATGTGATGCTTCTTGTCCGTATTTTATTTATCGACTCTTCACTCCATAAACATGTGTTCCTGTTTAACGAGTTCAGTTTCGCTTGGGGACAAGCGAAGTCTAAGCTTGGGGGGAGTTGATACGTCCATTTTGCATCACTATTTTATATCACAATTTGCTGTTATTCATTGATATATTTCATATTTGTAGATGATACTTATGTTATTTCATCTATTTTGCATGTTTCATGATTATTGGAGGATCACGCACCGGAGTCAGGATTCTGCTGGAAAAAGCGCCGTCAGAATGCAATATTTCGGAAGATCAACAATTGACGGAAATTATATGAAAAATCCTATTTTTCCAGAAGACGAAGGGAGCCAAAAGGGGGAGCCGAGGAGGGCCGCCATGGGCCCACCTCATAGGCCGGTGCGGGCCAAGGCCTGGCCGCGCCGCCTTGTGAGGAGGGGGCCCATAGCCCCCTCTGGCCTCCTCTCCTTCGCGTACATCTTCGTCCCGAAAACCTAATCTGCGGGGGATAGTCGAGAAGAGTCATAGCCGCCTCTGCGGGGCGGAAAAACACCAGAGAGAAAAGAGCTCTCCGGCGGGCAGAAATCCGCCGGGGAAATTCCCTCCCGGAGGGGGAAATCGACGCCATCGTCACCGTCATCGAGCTGGACATCATCTCCATCATCATCACCATCATCTTCATCATCATCACCGCCATCTCCACCGCTGCACCTCGTCACCGCTGTAACAATTAGGGTTTGATCTTGATTGTTTGATAGGGGAAACTCTCCCGGTGTTGATTTCTACTTGTTATTGATGCTATTGAGTGAAACTATTGAACCAAGGTTTATGTTCAGATTGTTATTCATCATCATATCACCTCTGATCATGTTCCATATGATGTCTCGTGAGTAGTTCGTTTAGTTCTTGAGGACATGGGTGAAGTCTAAATGTTAGTAGTGAATTATGTTGGTTAGTATTCAATGTTATGATATTTAAGTTGTGGTGTTATTCTTCTAGTGGTGTCATGTGAACGTCGACTACATGATACTTCACCATTTATGGGCCTAGGGGAGTGCATCTTGTATTCGGTTGCTAATTGCGGGGTTGCCGGAGTGACAGAAACCTAACCCCCGTTGGTATATCGATGCAGGAGGGATAGCAGGATCTCAGAGTTTAAGGCTGTGGTTAGAGTTATCTTAATTACTTTCTTGTAGTTGCGGATGCTTGCAAGGGGTATAATCACAAGTATGTATTAGTCCTAGAAAGGGCGGTGCATTAGCATAGGTTCACCCACACAACACTTATCAAAACAATGAAGATTAATCAGCTATATGAAGCGAAAGCACTAGACTAGATTCCCGTGTGTCCTCAAGAACGTTTGGTCATTATAAGTAAACAAACCGGCTTGTCCTTTGTGCTAAAAAGGATTGGGCCACTCGCTGCAATTATTTCTCTCGCATTTTACTTACTCGTACTTTATTTATCTGCTATATCAAAACCCCCTGAATACTTGTCTGTGAGCATTTACAGTGAATCCTTCATCGAAACTGCTTGTCAACACCTTCTGCTCCTCGTTGGGTTCGACACTCTTATTTATCGAAAGTACTACGATACACCCCCTATACTTGTGGGTCATCAGTTATCTCCCAAGAAGTGCTTTCTTTATAGCCATTAAGATGGGCTCAGTGATTTTAATGATGCTCACATAAGGATGAGAGTTGAAGCAAAAGAGAGCATCAAAAAGCAAGTTCAAAACACATTTAAGTCTAACCCACTTCCTATGCATAGGAATCTTGTACACAAATAAATTCATGAAGAACAAAGTGACAAGCATAACAAGATAAAACAAGAGTAACTTCAAAATTTTCAGCATATAGAGAGGTGTTTTAGTACTATGAAAATTTCTACAACCATATTTTCCTCTCTCATAATAATTTTCAGTAGCTTCATGAATAAACTCAACAATATAACTATCACATACAACATGCTTTTCATGATCTACAAACACATAATTTTTATCAAGCTCAAAAATAGTGGGATTAAAACTTTCAAACCCACTTTTATCAATAATATAACAAGATGATTGATCAATCTCAAAAGATATGGGACTCCTAGATAAAGTCAATACCTCTCCAATCCCATTTTCATTAGTAGTACAATTAATATTATCAAGTAACATAGGACCATCATCTAGAGCTTTATCATAAACATTTGCTAAGCAAAATTCTTTAGTACCATGCATTTCGATATGAGGCACAAACAAAGCATTATCATAAGATTTATCAAAATAGCATGGATTATCATAGATAACAGTAGCATAATTATTCTCACAAGTTTTACTCATAGGGAATATTTCAAGAGAATCCACAGGAACATAACATTCATCCTTCTTTGGTAAGCATGGAGGACAATCAAATAGTGTAAGAGATAAAGAGTTACTCTCATTAGAAGGTTGGCATGGGTAGCTAATCCATTCTTCCTCCTTTTGTTCATCACTCTCCTCCTCTTTTTCATCTAATGAGCATTCAGGTTCATCAATTTCTTCTTTCACAGGTTCCTGCAAATTGTGAGTGCGTTCTTGTGCATTCATGAGTCTCTCTTTATAATCAATGATATAAGGATTATCACTGTAATTTTCTATGCAAAAATTAAGGATAGAAGAGACATAATCTTTAAGGTTCTTACAAACAACACAAGTTTCATAATTTTCAGACATGAAGGATTCTATCTCAGAGGCTCCCATAAATGAAACAAATTGTTCTACCTCTTCGAACCCAAAATGAATATAGTTGTTCCAATTATAGTTCTTAATTAAAACTTCTTCACTAAAGCCACATTGGAATTTCAGATGTTTAGTATCCTGTTTAGAGCAACAATTTATATCATGGCGTTTAAGCAAGATTTTAGCAATTGTATTCAATTTTTCTATCACAGCACTCATGACTTTACCCGTTCTTGATTCTCTATAATTCATATATATTTCAATAAGCTACAAATAGGTTGTGGGTTCTTCCATAACAACAGTTTCTAATTTTTCGGTTTTTCAAATTTTTATGGATTTTTGGGTATATAAGAAAAATAAAACAAGACAAAAACAAACTAGACAAAAGTAAACTAAGCAAAATAATACTAGACAGAATGATGAGAGGACGTTTTCCCGATCTTTCACGATGCACCTTGATGATCCATAGGACCGATAGATCTTGAACTCCCTCGACAGATTCAAGGATACTCAAGCACATATGAATACTCTTGACAGACTCAAGAACGCTCACATCTTTATTGGATAACCGGACGAACGTCCTAGACGCCGTCACGCACGCCGATCCCATAGGGACGGTGATAGTATGAACTCAAAGTTCTACATAATTCTGATTTCAATCTAGACTACCCTAAACCCTAGTCGTGCCATCTCCTTATATGAGAGGGAGAGGTGGCCGGCCGGCCCCCTTATTGGGCCTAACCTAGTTCGACTTGGACAGGCCCAAGTCAAACGGACTCTATTAAAACCCTAGATGGCCCACTGCATGACCTGGCTACATTATTATCTCCTAATAACAAGATTATAATAAACTACTGGTACAACCTTAGACCCAAATATCATATCAATGGCTGTCCTAGAGTACCAGGCCCAGATATCCATATCATCTCTCCCCTTCTTCAAGAAGCGTTGTCCCCAACGCGTGAGGGTCTGCTAGAAAAAGGGTAGCGTCAGATAAGAACATCACCGAACTTCATCCTCAAGCCTCGCCAGTCTTCCACACCACATCCTCCCTCTCGACTAGCTTGTCTTGACCTTGGTGCCCTTTGGTCTTCGACACCATCAACCTGATTGAGACATAGGCATCCTCCAAACACAAACTAAAAGTGCAACATGCATACCACCCAAGACATACAGAACAAATTCCTGCACACCAGAGATCCAAATAAGCCGAATACACCCGAGTATGCACCCTTCTGAACACCAATGTCGTCCTTCTTGAAGAGCAAACTTCCTTCCCTTCCGCAACGAACAAACAACAACAACACGCCAGTAGTGTCGTAGGACTGCACGCCGAATCGGTCGGCCGTGAGGCCGGTCTGACCGTCCCGGAGACCCGGACGCCAGCCAAACCGGCCCAGAGCCTGGTCTGAAGAAAAATCATGTCGTCGCGCTCGGTACTTCCTCCGCGCGAGTGAGCCTGTGCCTGGCAAGCCTCGATCTGCACCCTCACGTGCGTAGTCTCCTGCTGCTACTACCTTGCGTGCTGCTTCCAAGAAACTTCCACGTGAAGCTGCCTTTGAGCGATGCAAAGAGCAACCCAAATAGTAATATCAATTTTGCATGGATCTGCACGGAAGCCAAACCTGAACAACTCGCCTGGCCAAATGCAATTCTGAATAAACAATGGAATATGTATCTTCTCTTTGTTCCCCAATGAGTAAGATGAATTGATTCCAATCTGATAGAATCTGAGAACACCACATGATGCTGCTCCTTCGTGGTTAACTTGGACACAGCTGTGACCGATCAAAACTACTGCCGTGTACACGTACAGCTCTGGCTAGCCTCGAAAGAAAAACGACCGTGGGAACGATCACTCCTTCTCTCGCCTTTACTGCTGTTGTAGCGATGCGATCGGCGCTTGGGCCATGGAGTCCTAACTGCAGGTCACGATCGTAGCCACGTCTGGGCCACGTGCCGATGCTTCCGTACCTGGACTCTGCAGATCGATCTTGCAAAGAACAACGAAACGATCGAAACAAGGAAAACGGCGGCGCGGGAGACTCATTGCTGCAACAATCTCGACGAGTGCAATCTCCACCAACACGATAATACCCAGCCGCCGGTACGCGTCTTCGCAAAACAAAAGCAAGGAACTTGACTCTGCCGTCCACTTCCTCCTCCTTGATCTTCACCAACAGTATGGCGGCGACGACCCAATGGTAGCCACGACAACCGAGCAGAAACAACCGAGCAACAAAGCAATCTGCACCGTGATCAACCTAGCTCTGATACCACATGATGAGGGGACGTTTTCCCGATCTTTCACGATGCACCTTGATGATCCATAGGACCGATAGATCTTGAACTCCCTCGACAGATTCAAGGATACTCAAGCACATATGAATACTCTTGAAAGACTCAAGAACGCTCACATCTTTATTGGATAACCGGACGTACGTCCTAGACGCCGTCACGCACGCCGATCCCATAGGGACGGTGATAGTATGAACTCAAAGTTCTACATAATTCTGATTTCAATCTAGACTACCCTAAACCCTAGCCGTGCCATCTCCTTATATGAGAGGGAGAGGTGGCCGGCCGCCCCCCTTATTGGGCCTAACCTAGTTCGACTTGGACAGGCCCAAGTCAAACGGACTCTATTAAAACCCTAGATGACCCACTGCATGACCTGGCTACATTATTATCTCCTAATAACAAGATTATAACAAACTACTGGTACAACCTTAGACCCAAATATCATATCAATGGTTGTCCTAGAGTACCAGACCCAGATATACATATCACAGAAATAAACTAAGCACAAACAAACTAGACAAAAGTAAACTAAGCAAAACAAAATAAAATAAAAATAGAGAGAGAGGTAGAGTGTACTCCCCAGGTGAACTTATGAGTAGAGCTATGCCTCCCCGGCGACGACGCCAGAAAATAGTCTTGATAACCCACAAGTATAGGGGATCGCAACAATCTTCGAGGGAAGTAAAACCCAAATTTATTGATTCGACACAAGAGGAGGTAAAGAATACTTATAAGCCTTAACAACTGAGTTGTCAATTCAGCTGCACCTGGAAAAGCACTAGTAACAGGGGTGATGCGAAAGCAGCAGTAATATGAGAGCAATAGTAACAGTAACACAGCAAAAGTAACAGTAACACAGAGGCAATGGCACCAGAAAATAGTTGATTCTACTTCCAATAACATATAGAATGAGTATATGATGATAAGAGATGGACCGGGGTTCCCAGCTATCTACACTAGTGGTAACTCTCAAATAACAAGTAACAAGTGTTGGGTGAACAAATTACAGTTGGATAATTGATAGGATTGAAATAGCATTAAGACATAACATCAAGATTATTAATTATGTAGGCATGTTTTCCATATATAGTCATACGTGCTCGCAATGAGAAACTTGCATAACATCTTTTGTCCTACCAGCCGGTGGCAGCCGGGCCTCAAGGGAATCTACTGGAAATTAAGGTACTCCTTTTAATAGAGCACCGGAGCAAAGCATTAACACTTGGTGAAAACATGTCATCCTCATACCTACGTCTTCCCCTCCAGTTATCCCAGTTGCTGTCACTTTGGGGCATCGGGTTCCGGACATAGACATGTGCAAACAATTTGTAGATACAATCTAAGCAATAATTATAGAGCTCAAATCTAAGATCATGCCACTCGTGCACTAGTGACAAGCATTAAACACAACAAGATTGCAGCAACAATAACTTCACAAACTTATATCGATAGACTGATCATAATGTAACAATTCATCGGATCCCAACAAACACAACACCGATTACATCAGATGGATCTCAATCATGTAAGGCAGCTCATGAGATCATTGTATTGAAGTACATGGGAGAGAGAGTACCAACTAGCTACAGCTAGAACCCGTAGTCCATGGGGGAACTACTCACGGAGCATGATGGAGGCGGTGGCGTCGATGGAGATGACTTCCGGGGGCACTTCCCCGTCCCGGCGGCGTGCCGGAACAGAGATTATGTCCCCCGAAACGGAGTTTCGCGATGGCGGCGGCACCCTTGGAGTCTTTCTGGAGTTTCTTCAATTGGTGTCGAGTTTTTAGGTCACGAGGGGTTATATAGGCGAAGAGGCGGAGTCAGAAGGGCCACGGGGCCCCCTCCCCATAGGCTGGCGCGGCCAGGGGCCACCCGCGCCGCCTTATGGTGTGGGCCCCCTACTGCCCTTCCTCGTCTCCCCTTCGGACTTCTGGAACCTTCCTTGAATTATAAGATCGTGGGCTTTTATTTCGTCCAATTCCAAGAATATTGCCCGAACAGCCTTTCTGGAACAAAAAAAGCAGAAAACAGGAACTGACACTTCGGCATCTTGTTAATAGGTTAGTTCCTGAAAATGCATAAAATCATTATAAAGTGTAAGCAAAACATGTAGGTATTGTCATAAAACTAGCATGGAACATCAGAAATTATAGATACGTTGGAGACGTATCAACCACGGGAGAAGGTGCCGGCGCCGGCGCGGTAGCAACGGTAGCCGGCGGGGTCGATTCGAGACTCATCGAGGACAAATCGGAGGGTGGCGACGCAGAGGAAGGTGAGAGCGCACAGATCGACGGGGGCGGCGGCGGTTGGGAGGAGCTGAAGGTTCCCTCGCGCGCAAATTAGGGATTGTGTTCGGGCTGTGTTCGGTTCGCTCCGTCGGTCCCTACAAATACAGGCCGACGGAGCAAACCGAATGCAGCCCGAAAAAATATTCTCGGTTTTGGGCCGTTTACGGTCACTGATCGGCACCGTTTTTTGCCCCGAACCCATAAAACAACAGTTATTTTTCGGTTTTGGGCCTTTTACGGGCTCTGTTAGAGATGCTCACAGCCCATAAACGGGCCAAAACCGAAAAATAACCGCCGGTTTACGGGTTCGGGCTGAAAATTGGCGGCGATCAGTGACCGTAAAAGGGCCAAAACCGAAAAACCATTTTCGGGCCGAGTCCGAAAACTCAAAACGGCCTGTATTTGTAGGGGTTGATCGAGCGAACCGAACGCTCGATCCCTATCTAGGGCGCGCTGAAATTTCAGCTGACGCAACCGCTCGCTCGCTCCTTCCCCACACTCCCCGCGCCGCCACCACACTCCGCCGCCGCAGCCCCGCCCGATTCGCCCGAGCCCCGCATCTCGGAGGTAGCGCCGGTCGCCCCGCACCCCACCCGTTGTTCCTCGCCCAACTCCGGCTGCCGCCCCACCGCCGCCGCCTCTCCGTCCGAATCGAGGATGAGCTCAGGCGACGAGTTCGATCTGTTGGATTCGTCGAGCTTCGACGATTCCGACCTCGAAGAGCTGCTCCAGGACGACGAGATGGAGGCCACCATGCTCCTCTTCTCCGTCAAGGACCTGGAGGACCGCGCGAAGCTGCTGAATCGGAGGCGCGGCTCCGTGTTCGGCCGGAACCACATCCAGCGGAATCGCCTCCTCGGCCACGAGCAGCTGATGGAGGACTACTTCGCCGAGGTACCTACCTATCCTCCCCATCTGTTCCGTAGGAGGTATCGCATGCGGCGTAGCTTGTTCGTCTCAATCGTCAAGGCCTGCGAATTGCATTCGAATTACTTCAAGCAACGTAGGAATGCCGCCGGGGTGATGGGTTTCAGCGCTTTCCAAGAGATCTCTGCTACCATGAGGGTCATTGCGTATGCGGATTACACCGACGAGTATCTTCGAATTGGCGAAGATACTACCACGGAGTCAGTCCGCAGGTTTGCTCGCATGATTATCAAGTTGTATGGGCCTACGTATCTCCGAGCTCCCAACGAGGATGACACCAAACAGTTGATGGAGATAAATGAGAAAAGAGGTTGGTCTGGCATGCTTGGTAGTCTTGATTGTATGCACTGAACATGGAAGAATTGTCCAAAGGCATGGACAATACTGTGGCAAGAGCAAAGATGCAACCATTGTACTTGAGGCCGTTGCATCACAAGATTTGTGGATTTGGCACTGTTTTTTTTGGTTTGCCGGGGACACTCAATGACATCAACGTCCTGCAAAGCTCTCCTTTGTTTGCTAAATTAGCAAATGGGGAAGCACCCACTTGCAACTACAAGGTCATGAACAATGAGTACACAATGGGATATTACCTAGCCGATGAAATCTATCCGAATTGGGCAACTTTTGTTAAGTCTGTCAAGGATCCCCAAGATAGAATAGAAGCTGAATTTGCCAAGGCTCAAGAAGCAGCTCGCAAGGACATTGAGAGAGCTTTTGGTGTTTTGCAAGTAAGGTTTGCTATTGTTCGTGGCCCAGCCCGATTTTGGGACAAGAAAACCCTTGTCAACATCATGACATGTTGTGTGATTCTTCACAACATGATCATCGAGGATGAAAGAGACTTGAGCTTGCCCTGCTTCTATGACAATGTTGGTACCCGAGTGGAACCCCAACGCAATCCGTATCGCATTGAAGGTTTCCTTGAAACACATCGGCAGATTGAGAATGCCAATACCCATGCCCAGCTCGTCTATGATCTGAAGATGCACCACTAGCAGCGACATGGCCGTCGCCTTTGATCCTACCATTCCATTCATTTGTTTGTCACATGTATCATTGTTGAGATATTTGTGCATTTGTCCAATTTTCCCGAAGTTGTTGTAATTTGGTTGAGACATTTTACATTTGTTCAATTTCCCAAAACTGTTGTAATAATTTGGTTCAGATAATTATTTATGTGTTGTAATAATTTGGATGATTATTTGATTAATTATGATACATTGTTTTATGTGTTGCATATCAATTTTCCCAAAACCCTGCCTTTTACGGGTTCGCAACCCGCATGCGCAGAACAGAGACCGTATACCGAAACTGAAAAACAGAATATCTGTTTTTCAGTTTTCGTTACGGGCTCTGTTCTGCGCCTGCCATTTTCCGGCCCGTAAACACGAGTTCGGTGCACTGAACTCGTGTTTTTCGGTTCACGTTTTTTCGGGCTCTGCTAAAGATGCTCTTACTCTTCGAGTCCTTCCAAGTGAATAAGGACAGAAGGAACCCTCGCGCACTCCTCCTCCGCCGCCCGCCACACATCGCACGCGTGGCGATGCGGTCGGTCAGCTCTTCTCCCACCAGGAGACAAAACAGATCTGGAGTACTCATCTCTTCTATGTCTCTCTCGCGAGGTTTCTTTTGTTGTGCTACTCTCTATTCCTTCCCATCCCGATAACTGCGTGCATAGCGTCCGGAAGACTAAAACACCGTCCGTCAAGATCCTGCACCGGGAGGCATGCGATAAGATTTTTGGGGAGCGTCTCGGCGTGACTGCTTGCTGTTGTTCGTGTTCTTCTTCGCCGGTTCGACTGCTTCCTCGATAAATCTAACTACGTCATAGGCCGCAGCTGGAGTAACCTTCTCGATCGCGATATACGTGATTTTTCTCTCATCCCACATTACTATTTGTGCCATGTTTAGGCCTCCTTTGATTTATAGGATAGAAAAATCATAGGAATAGAAAAAGCATAAGATTGAGATGTCATGGCTAGTTAAATCTTATAGGAAGTGATTTGTGTTTGGTTGTGCTAAAGAAATTTTTTCATAGTATGACCAAGGAGGGAGCCAGAAATTTTAAATGAGACTAACTAAATATTACATTGCTTGGAGGGAGTTAAATAGGCAAATATTAGAAAATTCAGGGACCAATACACAAATATTGTAGGGGGGGCTTTCAGTAAAAAATTTAGCATAGGGGGCCATGGTCCTGGGCATGATCTAATGTTTTATTTTTATTGGATTTGTATTAAAAATATATGTAATTTTTTATAAGATATATTTCTATGAATAACTAGTGTAGGATTTTTTTATAGGATCTAAATTCTACAATTTCTATATGAGACGTAAGTATCAAAAAGACCCTCACATATGATGCATGTCCTTAATCTAATATGTATGGTTAAATATGATAGTGGATCATTAATGTATTTTGATTTCGATAATTATTAAACTCACTTGCTTTTAATAATTAAACTCACTAGACAATTGCCTAATAGTCCAACAGATTCTTAAAATAATTGAGTAGCATTTGCCTAGTTTCAAATTGTCTCTTCAGTCTCTTCGATTTTATGGAACTACTTTTCTAGATGGTGTTGCCATTGAAATGTTGTTGGGAAAGATTTCTTTCGCACACCACCAAAATTTGAAAAAATACATATGAAAAAAACTGGCAGCACCCGAATATTTAACTAGTACTAATAATGAACTATTAATAAAAAACAAGATTGATGCTTCTATTGATTCGTACTCGTACAAGTATTTCAGAAACCATCGCATCAAACACGAAATTACCACACGAAAACACTCTTCAAGAGAACCTGTTTATTGGACAGTGCTGGCTAACACGAGCTGATCTGCGATTCCGTGACACGAAAACTCTAGAAGGATTTCTCCCCCCTAATCAACGTTGACCTGGAAGACGTCCCTGCGCTGCTCCTCCTTGACCTTGGGCACGACCACTTTAAGCACGCCGTTCTTCATCTCGGCCTTGATCTGGTCCATCCGGTACACGTCCCCGGCGAGCTCGACGCGGCCGCTGTACCTCGGCGCGGCGGCGCCCTCCTCCTCCTCGGAGTCCTTGTCGCCCTCGCCCTTGATCACCAGGCTGTTCTGCTCCGCCCACACCTTGACGTGCTCCTTCCCCAGCCCCGGCATGTCCACCCTCAGGTGCAGCGCCTCCTCGTCCTCCTTGGCGCTCCACCCGCGCCGCAGCGGCGCCGCCGCCGCGCGCGACACCGGGGACGCCACCTCGTCCATCAGGCTCAGCAGCCGGCCCAGGCTCTGCGGCGCGCTGAACGGGTCGCGGAACACGTCTGCATTTTCAGGAAAAGAATCACGTTAGCAACTGAAGCTGGACGAACTGGATCAAATCGCGAAGCAGAGAAATGGCACGGTACGAGATGACGACTACCTGAGAAGAATCCGGGCACGGCGACGTCGCGCGTGGCGCCGCGGCGGGCGTCGTCGTCCGACTCCTCCCTCTCGTAGCGGCGGAGGGGCGCGCCGGAGTTGTACCCGCGGAGGCCGCCGGCGACGGCCACGGGCCTGAGGACAGGGCCGGCGCCCGGGGCGCACCGCGCGGCCAGGAGCTTCTCCATGGCGCGCGCCAGCGGGATCCTCTTGGAAGCCACCATTGAAGCCATTGGAAAATGCTTATCTTCTACTTTCCTCCTTGTTGCGTTCTTCGGATGGTTCTGGATGTTGTTGCGGTGGGAATGGCGCAGATCGCCGGAGACTGTGGAGATTTATACCCGCGGCGGAGCTTGGGGAAGAATTTAGAAGGTTCGCGAGTCTGCCGGGGCGAGCGCTCCGGTAGAACAATCCAGAAGCCACGCGAATGCAGCAAATATTTTTTCCCCTGCGATGCTGGGCCCACGGACAGGAAACAGGCCCAACACGGACATCGAAACCAAGCAGGCCGTGCTAAGAGCCCATAGGCCCAACTGGGAACATAGCCGGAGTATCGAGCCCACCCGCTCCGACTCCGATACCAAAATCCACCAAATTTATATACGCAAAAAAAAAAAAAAAAAATCCAGCAAATTGTGGGTTTAGATCGAAGAGAAAAGCAGAGCTCGCCACGATCCCCATGGACGAGGAGGAGCACGAGGTGTACGGCCAGGAGATCCCGGTGGACGCGGACATGGAGGGCGGCGACGTCGACATGACCGCCGGCGGAGACGACGCGGCGAAGGTCACCCCCACCCCCACCCGCACCACCTGGATCCTTGTCCCCGCGCTAAACCCTAACCCTAGCTAGGCCCGAGTCTCTGACCCCGTGCTTTGTGCCGGCTGCAGGAGCTCGACGAGATGAAGCGTAGGCTCAAGGAGATGGAGGAGGAGGCCGCCGCGCTGCGCGAGATGCAGGCCAAGGTCGCCAAGGAGATGCAAGGTTGCCTTCTAGATGCGATCTTCCTACCCCTACCCTATCTCTATGCCTGCACTGCGCACGTGTTCTTGTTGCGATTTACTTAGGTTCGTTTAGGCGCTTTGCATCTATTTGGCTATACCTTTGTGATGATCTCATGGCCTTGAGTAGGCCATCAGCCTATTTGATCAAGTATACAAGTTACGAACTTAAGATCGGTCGCCCGTAGTAAATTTTACAAGATTCTCGATTTTTTCATGGTAGCTCAGTAAGCTGTGAACTTGCAAGTGTCTGCTAAGTTGGTATGTTCGTTATATAATGGATTAGCCTATTCTGTAATTTGGGGCAGGTTAGGGGAACAGCGTCTTTTGCATACAGTGCAAGTTTGCAGTCATGCATCAGCGCTATCTTTTAAGTTAATTATGCACAATATGGACTTACATGTAACTTGGGTTAACTTTCGTTTCCTGCACTGCATGTAGTCCGGACCTGGACTCTAGATATCTGATTCCTTTATGTTCATTTGTTGTATGTGTTGTCTTGTTCTATCAAAGGACATGAGCTTCAAAAACATATTTTGTGCTAAAATTTCAATTGCCTTGTACCCTGATCTCCCAGAACTCCTCCCTTGTTTAATGGTAGTTTGTACCATATTGGTGCCTCTTCTTTTTTCTCTCTATATGATATATGAGACTCACCTATTCTCCAATCATTCTACTTCTTGTGATTACTTCAGAATTTCACCAACAGCGGACTTAAGTGCGTGCAATGAAGATATGGCTTTTTTGTAGTTCTGGTGTGTTACTTCTGTAGTTTGAGTAGTTGCACAAATGTGTTGCTGGTTTTTATTTTGTTTTGGCATGGATGCTTTTTGGGAGATTGTGGTAATTTTCTTGGGTGTGGGATAAATATTATTGCTTGTCCTCAAAATTCGGGAGCAGGGTTCCACATGATTTTCTACTGTTTAAGAGTATGCTTGTATTGGTAACATCACCCCCATTAAATATCTATCTGTATGAGCCTTTGCGATTTGATATAGAGTTTAGTACTCCCTCCGATCCAAAATACTTGTCCCATAATGAGTGAATCTACATACTAAAACACGTCTAGATACATTCGTTTTTGGGCAATTGTTTTGGACTAGAGGGAGTACATTTTTACTTGATGAATAGGTTAGTGCTTAGTGTAAGTTCTCTAAAACAAATGAGAATTGTTTGTTATCAGTGTTTTCTTCTGTAGTTTGAGTAGTTGCACAAATGTGTTGCTCGTTTTTATTTTGTTTTGGCATGGATGCTTTTTGGGAGATTGTGGTAATTTTCTTGGGTGTGGGATAAATATTATTGCTTGTCCTCAAAATTCGGGAGCAGGGTTCCACATGATTTTCTACTGTTTAAGAGTATGCTTGTATTGGTAACATCACCCCCATTAAATATCTATCTGTATGAGCCTTTGCGATTTGATATAGAGTTTAGTACTCCCTCCGATCCAAAATACTTGTCCCATAATGAGTGAATCTACATACTAAAACACGTATAGATACATTCGTTTTTGGGCAATTATTTTGGACTAGAGGGAGTACATTTTTACTTGATGAATAGGTTAGTGCTTAGTGTAAGTTCTCTAAAACAAATGAGAATTGTTTGTTATCAGTGTTTTCTTGCATCATCTAGGACCATGCACCCACAACCATTTCTCTGATGCAGCTTCTCATTTTCTTTTGTAGGAGGAGATGCCAATGCAGCTGCAGCTGAGGCAAAGGAGCAAGTGGACGCTCGCTCTGTATATGTTGGAAATGTAAGATTCTATAAGCCCTCTCTTTCATCATACATGCATGGCCCGTTCATGTTAAATGTCGGGTCTGCATTATGGTAGATGTACTTATCTTGCCAAGGTATTCCTATAGGTTTGTTTGTGGCATAACATGTGGAGTTTAATGCAAAACTCCGTTGGATATGGGATACTCACATCAGTTAGTTGAACATGACTTATTGGTGCACTTAACTTAGATAAAAGACACTTATTCAAATGGCCTGATTCATTATCCTCTGTTCTTATACATGTTCAAATGTTAAAAGGCATAGTATGTCATGACCGGAGGGTCTTGAAATGCACTAACCTGCCTGTCTTTGCTCTCAGTTTCTGAATTGCTTAAAGTTGTAGTTTCTGATTAATGCCATTCACCATACAATGAAGGATAATTTCCATTTGTAGTTTTGCACTGTTGTGGCTTGTTGGTTGGCTTTGCCACCCTCATTTCCAGTTGTGGCTTGACGGTTGCCTTTGCCATCACAATGAAGGAATCTATTATCATTCTCTTTGTTGGCATGTTCTGCTATTCTAATGCTCCGGTGCATTGATTGAATGATGGTGATGGTCGCAGGTGTAGCCTTTTGAAATCAAGTCCATATGGTTGAATGCTATGTTGGGTTTTAGTATTAGTGTTTAGCAGTAGATAAAAAACAAAAAAAAAGTATCCCTGAAAAGAAAAGGAAAAAATATATCAAGGGGAAAAAGAAACAGAAAAAGAAAAAGAAAAAGAAAGAGAAAGAGAAAAAAAGGAAAGAAAAAGGAAAAGAGAGAAAAAAAGGAGAAAAAGGAAAAGAAAAAGCAAATTTAGATATATTATAGAATAGGTTGCCTCGCCGAAGAAGCAAAGGATGGCTAGAAAGCTGCTGTACACACAAGTGGCGCTTGAGACTTGGACCTGCGTGTGATGTGGTGCGATTCTTAATCACCTGTCCATTGGAAGTCACCTAATGGCGCATAGGTATGCCATGTAAGTCTACCATTAGAAGGGAGCCATATGTTGACTCTGTTCATTTGCTCTTTCTGCATGTGTGCTAGCTTACCCCTCCTCTCCCTCTTTTCACTTTAGAACTGTCTGTCTGTGCTACCGTGCTACACTGCTACCAAACACATTTTTGATGCTGCTCCTTTTCCCTCTATGGCCATCTTATGATTAATCCTCAACCAAGCATTCCTTTAATTAGGATTGCGTACTCTAAATGCAAGTACAGTTGCTCGATTTTGTATACGGCCCATAGGGTGACATGTGGAATTGTGGAATGCATAACTTTATTTGATGCTGTTGAATGTATCAACTTGGAAGTTATGTCTCCTTTTTGTCTTAAAGATCCTTAAAGGGGCTGTAGTTCGATGAGGGAAATACAATAATTTGATTCTAACAGAACTTCTCTTGAACTACTTTGCTTGAATGTCTTGCAATGTAGACTGTGTGAACAAAAGATTCTGGATACTGCATCTTCTACACACAAGTCTAGGCTCTTAAAATAGATTCGAGCTTTCCACTTGTTTCTTAACTTCTAACTTTTCCATTTGTCACCTGCCATAGCAGACACAACTTTCTTTTGCATATGATTTTTTTCTTTTTTGATCATTCTCAGATTGTTAGCAAGTATCATTTTTTTCAAACAAAAGTATCATCTCAATGTTCCCCGTGAATCATACTTTTTCATGACTTCACAATTTCCCTAAGAATTATGTAATATTTTATTATTTATAATTCTCTTTTAGATACAGCTATTTCTTACAAATGTTAATAACTACGTAACCTTCCCTCGGTTACTGTGTCATTTCCTTATCTACTTTAACCTTGCCACTGTGTATCAGCGCAGAAACCAGCTATATGTATTTTTTAAATTATGGCTGTAACTAGCCGTTTACAACTATATAGTTATTCTTCAGCTCCACAAGTGCAAGCGTGACAAACGCAATTTTGAGTAGACTTTGTATCAGTTAATTATTTAGCTTAATAACTGCTGTTTTATCTTTTGTGTATATTCAGTGAAAGTTCCTTCTTCCTGACATAATCATGTACTACAGGTTGATTATGCTTGTACGCCTGAGGAAGTGCAGCAGCATTTTCAAGCTTGTGGAACTGTCAACAGGGTGACGATCTTGACTGACAAGTTTGGACAACCAAAAGGCTTTGCTTATGTGGAATTTCTTGAACAAGAAGCAGTTCAGGAGGCTCTTAATTTGAATGAATCTGAACTGCATGGTCGTCAGATCAAGGTTAGAAATATTCAGTAGACTTTCATCGAGACCTTGAGTTTCCAGTACATCTTTTGAACAATATATTGCTCTTGAATTGAACTTAACCTTGACTCTGCTCAACAGGTCTCACCAAAGAGGACCAATGTCCCTGGGATGAAGCAGCGTCCGCCACGCGGAGCATTTAATCCTTACCATGGTTACCCTTATAGATCATATGGGTCACCGTATTTCCCACCGTATGGTGGTTATGGGTGAGTTTTGCAGCCTTGTACAACGTAGATATCCAATTGTATGTTCCTTTCTAACTCTCATCTTTGTGCCCTTTCAGGAGAGTTCCCAGATTCCGCCGGCCAACCCGCTACAGGCCTTACTACTGAAGTAGGACGTGTCATGAAGTGCTATGCCAGCCATAGTCGATGTGCGGAATAATTAGTCTACATGCTGCTCCGATATTTGACTAGTAGACATAATCTGCTGGGAGAATGCTATCCTGTTCCTCTAAGCCCTATTTGTACCGTTGGCTTGCATTATCCAAAACCCAAAACATCAGAACGATGTACATGTGACGACAACTTAAGTACTAGTAGCCCCACCGCACCCTGATGAGAAAACAACGACTAAAGAGGAGTCAGCATTGCTGGCGGCGACCCTCTGCGGGCCTTGTGCTCGCTCGGGGTAGGGAGTCGCAGGATCTGACGGGAGCCTGTGTATAGAACTAGACTAGGATTAGTCTCTTATAAGCTGGCTCCAGATTCATCGTCCACAGATATGGTATTCTGGTGTTGTGGTAAACGTGCCCTATCGACTTGTGGACGGTGGTGGTGGCACTGCTCGTCTTTTGTGCCTCCCGCTCCACTCATTCCCCAGCGAATTCTTCTGTACAGCAATATCACCTCTGCGTTTAGTCAGCTACCATTTAGATGAATTTCAGTACAGTCATGGCCAACTTAGCTTCTTCAGGGGTAATCGAGTGCAATGTCGCCTCTGCGTTTTATCTGTGCATGAGGGAATAAGATGACTGACCTTGTTAGAAGGCACTTCATCCGCCCATCTGCACGAGCGACAACTAATACAGGACAAAGGGAGACCATTAAGAAACACATAACCAACTGGTGGACAAAGGGAGATCATTAAGAAACACATAACTAACTGGTTCAGAGATAGAAAGTGTCCAAGAAGAAATACTAATGCAGTTTCTGGGTCCTTAGACAATCACATGGTGAACTGACAATCTTGTACTCCCTCTGTTGCAGATTTATATAAATTCAGATGTATCTATACACTATTCATATATAGGTGGGTGCGACCAACACTTCAACATGGCTTCCTGACCAATAAAATACCAAAGTGCCGAGCATAGCGAAATTCTAGCACCTAGCCGAGCAGATCCCATCTGGTTGGCTACCTAAATCAAGCCAAAGCATCAAAGTATTCAAAAGGTGTGTTCAGAATTTTCAAAAATAAACGAAAATGTTAAGAATGCTTAGGCTTTAATAAAGAGTTTTCCAGGAGTTTTCATAGTTCATAAAAAATTCATATTATAGCACTTGCATTGATTTTGATATTTTCTCGAAAGCTCCTTGGAGTGGATTGTTTTTGAAAATTTACATAGAAAATCTTGCTTGCACATTTGAGACATTCGAGAGGGTTACAAACTGTAAAAAAAACAGCTCAGCTTCATTTTTTTATTTTCTTTGAAAGTCAAATGTGCTTCAAAATCACGACGGAGCATCCAGAAGACATATGTACAATGGATTTTGTAAAACATTAACATCAACTACTCCTCCGATTCATTTCTGATCGAACTGGAGCAAATAAGCAGAGCACAAACTCATGCATCCGGGGATACTTCTAGGATAGTTTACAACTCATATTTTTTTTGCGGGTAGTTTACAACTCATATTAAATGTTCACCAGAGCCAAAAGTAAATGACAATGCAGTTGAGGATTAAGCAGACTCCACACTAGTAAATAACATCAGAATAGCGCCACACATATCAGACATCACAGTTCCAATATGAGTGAGGCTAATTACTCGGAGGGAGTCATCAGGATCATTTTAGTTCACTCCATCAGGCAACATCTAAACCAGTAAATCCAGTCATGCTGCTGGAGCAATAATAAGCAAGCCTTACTTGTTTGCTATCTCCATGAGCAACCAATCCTTCCTCATGTCCATTGGGAGTGCTATAAGAGATTCAAACAGGCGATCATCACGGATAAGAGTACTGTATGCTCTTAGAATATCAGCACGGGCTAAGCCAGGTATCTCTTTGAGTGTCTTGAAGATTAACTCAGAGGAATTTGACTTTCGCACTTGCACGTGCACAGCTGGATTGCTTTCTTCAAGAGGACCAATAAGCGCATCATTTGTCCGTTGCCTCTTAACAAGCTTATTGCCTTCCAGGGACAGTTGACTGGATCGCATGTTAGAACTACTTTCACCACCAGTTTCAGACATAACCTCTGCTGCTAACTCTTGACAACCCTCAGCAGCAGTCCTTGTGCCTTCTATAGCTGCATGGTCTTTGGAGCGAGTGGCGATAATCCAATCTGAGCATGTGGCACCTTTCTTTTGGGGAACCTCTGCTGCCACCGCTTGACAACTCTTAGCACCAGTGTTTGCGCCTTCTATTGCTGCATGGTCTCTGGAGCGTGTGACGCTAAGCGCATCTGCGCGTGTGGCACCCTTCTTTTTGGGAACCTTTGCTACTAACGCTTGACAACTCTCAGCACCAGCCCTTGTAGCTTCTTTTGTTGCATGTTTTTTAGAGCATGTGACCCCAATTGCATTCGAGTGCTGAACAACTTTGGACGTGTCACATGTGGCACTTTTCTTTTGGGGAACCTTGTTTTCTACATCCTCCATCTGCCTTAGAATGAATGGACGCAAAATGGCATGAAGCTTTGAAAGATGGGCCTGTCTTTCCTCAAAAGTTCGTTGGTCCTTGTCTTTCTTATCCCCAAAATCAAACCTGTAAAGAATATTGTTGTCAGCCAGAGGCAAAAAAGAAAAGAGCAACACATATTCAAAAAGCAAGTTCTGTGCCTGTGTAACCAAAGTGACACACAGTCAAAATATGTATAAATTGTAGTTAGAAATATGCAGATGTTACTTGATTCATCAGTAAGCTTTTAAGCGAACATAACATATCACTTTGCAATAGAGATAAGCAAATACAAAATATAAACCTACGGTAATATTTAATAGAAAATTTAGCAGACAAAACAATCAGTGACAACAATAATCAGCAAAGAGAAAATATAATGCATGTTTACTAATCCAGAATTTTAATTTCTGGCTAGTATGCTTCACAAAGGCTAAAACTTTTGAATTTACAATAAGAAAATGAAAATATTTTATATGACACCGAACTTCTGAACCTTACTATGCGATGATGTAGTAGGAAAACAGAGTTGCAGAACCTCATAATATATAATTATTACATACAACTACAGGAGAACATCTGTTAGGAGAGTAGTACTACTTGTGTCTATAAATAGGCGTCTGAGATTTGTCAAAATCTAGATGTATCTAGACGTTATTTAGTGTTTATATACAACCAAATTTAGACAAAAACTTCAGACATCTATTTATAGACGGATGGAGTATTACTTATGAGTTTAATAAAGCGCCCTTTATCGAAAAAATATCAGTTTCAAATAGTGGTACATGTCTTGGCCAGAACCACCATATCGGAGAAAACCCTTTTGAGAGATGGGTAATGTTGCACAATAAAATTCAGGTCAACTATGAATATAATCAGTAAGTGATTTTAGCCCCATAACTGATGAACACAAGGACTGCTTCCAGCCCATGAAATAAATAGATCAATTATAGAATAGCAAGTAAAATGTGCATGAGGTACAGGGTGGTACCATGAATCAAACTCTTCATGAGATGAGAACTCATAGGGCAAAGCAAACTTCAATAGAGACTGCGGCTCTGTTTTTTTCCTGGCCGAGTACCAAGTCACCTCTGCCATGCTCTTCATCATATGAACAGACCTTAACAAAAGTAGCTTATTAGTACCCATTGGCTGGGGTTTTAACAGCTCCAACAATTTGCGTTCCCATTGCATCATCTTATGACTCTGGAAAAAGATGTATGTAAATGACAAGTATATAAGAAAGGGAGAAAAAGATAAAAGGACAATAATTTTGGGCATGTATTCTTCCATCACCTCATCCAGAACAACATATTTCCACTTATAATGAGCAAACCATTCTTTATCCGACACGACCATAGAATATGTAGTCAATATGATTGGAAAATCAGGGCCAACAGTTCTGTTCATGAACTCTTTCCTCTGCACTGTCCAAGTCTTTTCATTTCTAAAATAATTCAGTGTCTTCATAGTGGGAAAATGTCTGGAACCAAGTATCTCCATGTAAGACATCAACTAACAATGAATACAGTGTAACTTCAGAAACTTTACCTTATTCCTTTCAACCAGTTAGGGATAGCATCACCGTCCTGGGACAAAACTATCATGTATGGACCATGCAGACCATTCCCTTTGAGATGAGCAAGAAACCCAAGTGTCTGGATTACTGCCCCAAATTCCATTGGATCCTCTAGTATCGCATTTAACCCATTCTTCCGCATAGATATTAGCCACTTGATACCCTTTATCTGGTAAGGCTTCAACTTTACACCAGTCATTAATGGAACAAGCCTGGCTTGCTCTCTTTCCCACTTTTCTTGTTCTGTTAGGGAAGCTTCATCAGCAGTAGATTTCGTAGCTAGTTCATCATGGAGAAGTTCTGAATAGTGCTGGGTTTGTGTCACGATCTCATCCAACATGCTAAATTCTTGGTTAGGATCAGACGCATGTCTTTCAGATTCTGCCATCTTCGCACAAAAAGATTCAAATCATTCGAGAACTTCAACACGGAAAAATACAGAAATTTAGCATTCAGCACGTGCATGAACATTTTTTTTTATATTAGCAAGTGCATGAGCATTATTAACAATATCCATCATTCAGCAGACTCCTTACATTCCACATCAAATTAAAAGTGTTTGCTACTCATGTGCTCGAACTTAAATCAGAGGTCAATCTTGACAGAATCTCAGACCATACGGTTCTATCACAAAAGCTGAATCAGGACAGGCATTTAAATATGTCTTGCTGGTACCCAAGCTAGAACATAAAATACACCATTATAAGCAATATTACAATCTACTCAGTTCCCATGATGCACGGATAACTTGGTAACCATCAAACATATCGTCGCACGCAATATAGTTGACAAGTCATAGCATGTTACTTAAGACACGTCACAAATATTTTTCAGCAAATACCTCCTAATTGTATGCTTCTCCTCGTCATCACTAAACAGTCCAATGTCCCTTGGTCAGAACAAGAATTGCATAAAGAAGTTATCCCAACATAGTCTTTCTCCTATTCCTCCTTTTATTTTCCTCAGTTATGCAAGAAAACAAATATAAAGGGACATGGCGTTTCTGCACCCGAGCACATGCTCCTGGTTTTTTAATGAATTTGAACGTATTATAAAATGTCAAAAAATTCTGAAACAAAATGTCACACATACATCTTGATGTTCTATGTGTTCGCAAAACGTTTCACAAAAAAACTGATATTTTTTGTGTCATGTGTAGAAAAGACAAAATTTGGTGCTAAAAATAAGCTGCCCAAACGACATTTCCTTCTTTTTACATAGGACACACAAAATATTGGTTTTCCGTGAAACTTGGCATGCGCACATAGATTGTCAACATATACGTGCAAATTTTTTGTTTAGAATTTTTTGATATTTTTTTTAAAAAATCGGTGGTAGGAGCATATGCACCCAAGATCAAAAGTGCATTTCCGAATCTAAAGATTGTTTTGACACGGTGCAGCTACACATATTTCAAGCAGAGCATGCAAGCAGAAAAAAATATGTAAGTAAATATTGCACAACATATGAAGGAAGTTAACATGGGAAACATATTTACACTTTAAACTAGCCACAAACATCACCTCATACTTAGATTGCTACAGCAGCAACATCAAACTATTGCTATGTATATTTGTTCAAGAAGAGACTGAAATATCCTAAAGCTGATGCTTGTAATAGTTCAGTTGAAAAAAAAAATGCTTGTTTTGGGGAGATTTCACATTAACTCATAGTAATATCAAATATATATGACTAGATAACAGAGATTGGGTGATTTCGATTCTATTCACAGCAGTACCGGCCGAATACAACAAAGCCTAGGTAACAAAGATTGGGTAATTTCGAGTATATTCACAGCAGTACCGAATATAAGGCTGCCTAGATAACAAAGATTGGTGGATTTACTAACAAATAAGATGCAACAAAAACTGGTAAAGAGAACAGTAGACGGACAGTACATAGTAGCACATCAAAGAATGTAACAAAATATCGATCTTTCCATGCACATTACCTCGGGCTTGATCTGCCTGGCTACCGAAACTTTGTCTATAACACCAAACTGACCTGAAAGAGGCAACATAGGATCAGATTTATGCAACCAGGAAGTGGATTGGGAGTTAGGGGTGGCCTGATTTCTAGGGTTTTCATGACAGAACAGACAGGGGGGGGGGGGGGGGGGGGGGGTGCCATGGGGCGGGGTAGAGGCGCTGGACATGGGGAAGGGGAGGGGAGGGGAGGAAGAATGCTTCAGGCGGTGGCGGAACTCACCTGCGTGGCTGTTGCCGCCGCCTTCGACGTCGACGTGAGCTTCAGTCGCCTATGTGGGTGACGAAGAGCGCAGCGCAAGGGAGTGGGCTCGAGGAACAGAGGAAGGAAAATTGGGAGGATTAGACCAACTCTAACACAGCCCCTATTTATCGAAACTGAAAAAAGCGAGTCTCCCGAAAAACAATTTACTTGCGGATTTAGCGATAGCGCAGAACAGAAATCGAAAAGGTGAACCGAACTCGATGAAATCAAACGTTGGGGGAAACCAAAATTTGCGATCGCACTCGATTTCATTGAATGAAGCTAAATTCGTTCATAATTTGTACAATACTAGGCAAAATACATGCATATTGCACGTACATTACGATCTAGGCACCTAAATTAAACTAGAATTAGTCCCCGGAGTGACTATACTGTCACCGGGGAGCTAAACGTAGCCGGCGGAGGGTTTTTGCTCGCCGGTCTTCCTAGGCGAGGACGACCGCCGCCTCGGAGGTGCTCCCGCATGCTCGAGGCGTCCCGGCGGCGGCGTCGTCGTCGCCGTGCGGGGGCAGCGCCGGCAGAGGAGGGCTACACGCCGCGGCAGCGGGGGCGCCTCGGCTTTTCCTTCCGCCGCCTCCTCGCGCGCGCGCCGAGGTACGCCATCATCTCCGGCCACTTCCGGCCGGCCCTCCTCCATGCGCCGATGGAGCGCCTACGTCTGCAGAGCTCCGGCGACGCCCGTGCACCCGGCGGACGCCGCGTGCACCTTCCAGCGCCGGATCGGCCACCTCCCCTACCCACGCGTCTAGCACGCGTCATTCCGGACGGAGGGGAGCTGGCCGAAGTGGCGGCGCTGCCTCGGAGCGGCCGGAATCGCTCGTCGGAGCGGGGAACTTGCGGCGGCGGGAGACGAGCGGCGGAGGGGAGTAAGGTTTGCAAACCGAACTCCCCTCCGCGAACCCTTTTAATAGGGGGCGCCCGCTGGATTTCTCGGGCCCCTGAACTTCGTTTACGGGCCGGCCCATGTATTCGGACGCTGATCTGCGCGCGTTTCGGCCTGAACCCGTAAATCCGCCGGAAAAGTTCAGTTCCGATGTGATTTACGGGCTCTGTTAGAGATGCTCTTAGGCCATCTCCAAACCATAGTTTAAAAAACCGGACCGACGAGTGAACCGGTGAGGTGACTGGCTCACTGGTTCAGTTGCGACAAAAACCACCAAATTTAATAAACTACTATCCTACTTTTGGGAAATATTAGCACGGGATTCTCTATGTCTAATTTACTTCTGTAGTATATCACAAAGAAAGTGGTATAGGGTAGGGCCGCGGGAGAGATGTTTTGGGCATTGTGACAGGTTGCAGGTCTGAAAACATAATATTTTCCAACATTTTTTCTGGTTTTCTTCTAGTTGGACTCGTGCCACTTTAAAAATCTGGCCAGGGCGTCGGTTTCGTTTTTTTTCCCGACCACCTATTCGGTCCGGTTTTTGAAACTGTGATCCAAACGGTTCCTATTTTGGACCGCTTTTCGGTTCGTTTGGATCTGGGTCCGTCGGTCCGCATATAGAAAAATATCGCGGCCCGGATGCGGGTGGTAGCGGCCCCAGCGACGGTTCTCAAATGTCCGCGGTCACACATGTTTCACCGTTTTTCTTTAGAGGACAAACTAAAGGAAGTTAAGTGATAGCATGGAAAGGCCTACAACACAGTGTAAATCTCAATCAAGCTTGAATTGGAATAGTTGCATCGTGAGGCATTTTCTGATATGGTTAACAACATGTGGAAAAAACTTGTTGCTGACCATAGCCCAATCTAAAGGCGAAACAAAACGTTACGAGAAACAGGTAAACACATTGGTGGTTGGGCTAGGCATATGGCAGGGCAGGTAAAAAATGAGAATCTTCGCCTATCATCCATTATTGATGATTTAGAGGCTACCGCTGATGTTCGGCCGCTATCTTATAAGAGATTGAATTAAAAAATCAATCCAATACACAAATGATGGTCTTCTACGTGAAGAGGAGCTTAAATGGTAGCAACGTTTAAAAGCCCAATTCATTTGAGAAGAAGACTCGAATACAAGATACTTCAATAGTGTCACAATGGGCATACACAGGAAGAAACTTAGTCATTCTTTGGCTCGAGACGAGGGCACGATTGAAGGTCGTGAGGAACTCAAATCTTACATAACAAATTACTATGGAAGTCAATTTGGGAAACCTGAAGAGGGTAACTTCTCCGTGGAAGAAACTCGAACCCGGATGACATTTTGCACGTTTCTGAGGAGGAAATCGCCTATCTTATTGCACCTTATTCAGAGGATGAAGGTAAAAGGGCGATTTTTCAAATGGAACACAAAAAACCTCCAAGTACAGCCGGTTTTCCAGTTGAGTTCTATTAGAACTTCTCGGAGATGATCAAGATTGACTTGCTTGATCTGTTCAACGCTCCTCACACTAGACAGCTGGAACTGTTTCGCCTAAATTTCGGTGCTATAATTTTGTTCTCAAAGGTTAATGAAACAGAAAGATCCAACAATATATGCTATTTTTCTTCTAAATGTTAGCTTCAAAATATTCACGAAAACCACAACTCTTATGCAAAATTCGGTAGTTGATCATGTTGTACGTGTGTTTCACACTGCTTTTTGTAGGATAACGTTGCATAGAAAACAAAAAATTTCCTACCGCGAACACGCAATTCAAGCCAAGATGCAATCTAGAAGACAGTAGCAACGAGGGGTTTATCGAGTCTCACCCTTGAAGAGATTCCAAAGCCTACAAGAGTAGGCTCTTGTTGCTGCGGTAGACGTTCACTTGCCGCTTGCAAAAGATTTGCCAAAGATTTGCCGCAAAACCTCACTCTCCAGCGGCAGAATTAACACCAATACCATTATCGTGTCCCTTTGCCCAATGGGGACTTGATATGGTGGGCAAGTTGCACAAAGCTTCGCCAGGAGGATATGAGTACTTGCTGGTCGCTGTCGACAAATTCACCAAATGGGTAGAAGCAAAGCCAATAAATTCACCAGATGCAGCGTCGGCAATAAAGTTTGTGAAAGGCCTCGTTTTTCGGTTTGGAGTGCCTCATAGCATTTTCACAGATAACGGTTCAAACTTTACGTCCAAGGAATTCAAGGAGTACTGCGCAGAAGTAGGCATTAAATTGCACTTTGCGTCAGTTGGGCACCCGCAAACCAATGGCCAAGTCGAGAAAGCCAATGGCATCATCTGCAACGGCCTCAAAAAGCGCCTGCTAGGACTGCTTGAAAAAGCTCGACATACCTGGCCAGAGGAATTGCCAAGTGTTTTGTGGAGCATCCGAACAACACCAAATACGGCGATACAAGAAACTCCGTTTTTTCTCGTCCACGAAGCCGAAGCAGTATTACCAATTGAAATAGAGCATGATTCTCCAAGAGTAGCAGAGTATGACGAAGAAACATCACGAAAAGCTCGGGAGGATGATATGGATGCACTCGATGAAGCTCGAGACGAAGTACTTTCACGAGTCACCAAATACCAGCAAGACCTCAAAAACTACCACAGTCGACGGCTAAGGCCCAGATCTTTCCAGGTCGGGAATTTGGTCTTACGGTTAAATCAAAAAAGTACTGAAAAGCTCGAATCACCATGGCTAGGTCCTTACGTCGTCACGGAAGTCATCGACGGAGGAGCATACAGGATCAAGGACAAGAAGACAGGGGCTCCCGAGAAAAACCCCTGGAACGTGGCGCAGCTCAGGCGGTTCTACGCCTAGAATCGAAATATAGTCCTCCTTTGTAAAAATACAATGTACTGAAACGCCCGCGAGTTTTCAGACGCACTCTTTTCCTTTTCGGGGCACCGAGTGGGGCCGGAAAGGTTTTTAATGAGGCGGGCTCGCGGTGCTGCAATATAATAAAGATAGTGGAGATATACTTCTTATTCTTCGACACGCTCGGGGGCTCAACGCCTTCAAGTCTCAAAATACGCACAATATAGACAAACTGGACTTACCGAAATATTTCGCCTTGGTACACTAATACCTCGCCAAATATAACATCGGAAGCTAACAAATTATAAATATACTATACTCGTCAAAATCTTACTGCTTTGGTCTGAAAACCTCGCAACAAAAAATATAGAACTTCGACATCACGACACTCGGGGGCTTCTAACCCATCAATGAAAAAACAAAGATATCTTATTACGACAGGAGGAAAAATCTTCGAGATAGCAAAACAGTATAAACTCCAGCCAGAGACTCGGGGGCTCGGTGATCAAAAACAGAAAAAATACAGAGTTGACAGCTTTACAATATAGATTGTGTTTACAAGTACACAAAGATGTATCAATGATGGAACTACAGCAAGAAGAGGAAAAAGTCTTCAAGGGAAACCTAGCACATGGTCTATGGTTATTCGCTCAGTAGAAGGACGAGTACTATGCTCAGTATAGCTTCCCTTCACGAAGAACTCAGAATCCATCCGAAGAAGTTCATCCATCATATCTTCGGCAACAGGAGTCACCAAATCATCAATCTTGCCCATATTTCTCTTTTTCTTTGCCATCTTCGCCAGGCAAGTAGGAACAATTTGATCTATGGGCAATTTCGGATGGCAAATTTTTATCATCATCATGGCAAATCTTGCGCGGCGAAAGTTGAGCCCGCACAAAGCCATGGATTCGAGGAGCATCTCGAAATTTTTCCATTAAAGCTGGAAGGGTCTCTGGCATCTTGTTCCGAGGGAACATGGTTCCATAAACTAAGAATAAAGTCTTCGTACAGAAGTCAAGGAAGTCACGGACTTGAGCCGCGCGATCTTGAAATCTGACGATTTGGCGGGTGCGCTCAGGAGTAACCCAAAAGTTAGATCCATGTTGCGCAGCCAGTCTCAGCAAAACATTGGTTCGAGCTTCAACACGTTGGTCCTCGGCAGCAGTATCCAGAAATGAGCCTGGCACAGCAAACAAAATATCAAGGAACGAATAGCAAAGAACAACATTCAACATAGTTATGAACAGGAAACATACCTGTCATGTCCAAACTGGCGTCAGTCATTAGCTGAAGCATATAATTCTCGCGAGAAGAAGTTTCAGCAGCCTCAGCAACAGCAGCATCCTTCGCAGCAATGGCTTCTTTTGCCTGTTGAAGAGCAATTTTCTCTCTCGCAAACGCTTGTCGAGATTGTTCCATCATCGCAAGAGTTTGTTTCTTCATGGATTGAAGTTGTTGGCGAAGTTCTTGCAAATCTTGCGACAAGAGTTCACTTGAAAAATCTCCGGCAAAGGTTTTCTTCGAGAATGAAGAAGCAGGTGAAGTATCGGCAGAGCAAGGATTGGCCGAGTAGTTATCAAATATTAACTGGAAAAGAAAGTCTCAGGATCAATGATAGCACCAGGAAGAATTTCATTCATCTTCAGAAAATTTACATTGATATTACAGAAGTTCTCCGAAAGGTTTACTAGGATATTTGTCACCAAAGCTAAGGTGGCGACAAGGGCAAAAGGAACAAAGAGAGCAAAGAAAAAGAAAAAAGGAGAGGCATTCAACTAGACCTCCGGCCTTGATGAGCTAGGAGTTGCAGATGGCTTGATCCCGAGATAGGCCAGGATTTTCTTCGTGTTGGGCTTGGCTGCCTTGATCAACGACCGCCATTTTGTTTGCTCTATCTGTTCGGTGTCGCCAACCTTCATCCAGTCAACAGTTTGTTGGCTGTCAGCAACCAAAGCAACAGTGCTCTCGACAGCAATTTTCATGTTCTCCTGGCGCATCTTCAGTCCAAGATCCTCCGGTGGATTGAAGTCCATGGCAAGGGCAAGGAAAGTCTTGGGCTCCTCTTTCTTCGGGAAGAAGTAGGGGAACAGCTTCGACAATCCTGCGTCAGCATTCACCACGCCTTCGCGAACTTCTTGGCCATGAAATTCCAGATAAGAGAGTGCGTCAAGGAGAGGATCATTGGTGGGATTCTCAAGATCAAACTCTTGGTTTGTTTGACCTGCCACAGAAAATATATGTTGGTCGACAGCAAGTAAAAAGAAAAAAAAAAGCAAGTCCTAAGAAAAATAGAAGGGATCGACAAAGTTACCGAGGAAGCGCCGATTTTGCGTGCTCAAGCGCTTGAGGATCCCCTTTTCACGAGTAGCCTGCGCGGCCTTGTGCTCGTTTAAAGCAGTTTCGGCATCCTCAAGTCTCTTTTGCAGATTTTCGACACCAGCAGCTTTTGCCTTGGCTTCATCAGCCTCTGCTTTGGCTTGGCTAGCGTCAAGTTCAGCCTTCTTGCGAGCCGTTTCACTTTGCTCCAGTTTCTGAGCAAGAGTGTCGACAAGCTTGTTGGCTTCTGCAAGTTTCTCTGCCAAAATAGAAAGGAATCGTCAAAATTGCGACAAAAACAGAAGCAAGAAGTTATAAATAAGGGGTAGCAAAAAAGTTATTACCTTCAGTCTTGCTGGCATACTCACAGTACCCAATGAATTGGGACCCGATGCGAACAAGCTCTTTGATCATAGGCTATCAAAGAAGAACAAAGAAAGAAAACATCGGTACGGGAAAAATATGAAGGCATAAAGAAGCAAACAGAGGAAATATAGAAACGGGCAAGAAAATAAAAAACTTACATCATCTAAGAGAGGATTAGAGGAGCTACCCAACTGAGGGGTAGGCTCCACGATCGTTTCCACCCTTGTCTTTTTTGGTGAAGGAGCAAGAGGGCTTGAAGGAGGAGTGGTGGTGACGACGTTTTGTTGAGGAGGCGAGGATTCTTCTCCCTCAACTGGCGTCTCCGAAACAATTAAAGTATGTGACGTGCTTGTTCGAGGAGCCACGTCAAGAGTTGGTACTTCTTCCTCATCATCACTGTGATTAAAGATCGACAGCACAAAAAGCAAGATAAGACAAAAATCTTCGAGTACATAAATAAGGGGATATCAAAGTGACTTACGAGCTGATGAGGGATTCAAGATAGGGATCATAAGTTGCCTTCTGACGTGAAGGATCAACTTCTTCGGCTTTGGAGGTGCCGGAATCTTCGACATCATTCCTCTTCCTTTTGTTCCTTGGAGAAACGGCAGGAGGAGGAGGAGACAGTGCCGACGCAGTGCCTTCGGAGGCAGCATCTTTTTCAGAAGATCCCGCAGATTTTAGAGAATCCACGGGTTCATTCACAAAAGAGGGGGCCTCTTGGTTGTCATCAGTAACAACGGCCCTTTCTTCGACTTCTCCACCTTCAGGAAGAGGAGGAAGCGAGACAAGGTCTGGATGGTTCTGTACAAAATAAAAATAAAATAGGGGAAGATATCAGAAAAGGAGTTACAACAAAGATAGCAAAGCAGTAACAAGACAATCGATAAAGATTACCTTGGGAAGTGGATTGGCGGCGCTGAATGGTTTTACACGACAAGAAGAAGGGACAGGATCTTTTTTGCTGAGAGACGAGATTTTTCGGACAAGTTTTTCTAAGTCCTTGACCTCCAAATCCACCGACAGCCGATCTGCGTCCTTGTCGCCAGCATATTTCCAGAGAGGGTATTTGCGAGCCTGAAGCGGCTGCACTCTAGTCCTAAGAAAATAAGCCGTGATTTGGATACCTGACAGCTCTTTGCCGCGAGTATTTTGCAACTCGTGGATGCGAGCCATCAAGGTTTCTGTCGACGCCTTTTCTTCTTCGGTAGCCTCTACGTCCCAGGAGCGGCGGCGAAGGATTTTTTCGGCGCCATCGAAAGGAGGGATGTTGTCTTCAGCACATCCGTGGTTCTCCTCCTGAATGTACAACCACTTCTTGCGCCACCCTTGAACTGAGTCAGGGAGTTTGACGTCGAAGTAGTCGACAGTGGGCCGAACAGAAATTACAACGCCGCCTATATTATAGGCGACATTGAAGCGAAACCATTACGGCAGCAGAAGAAAATGCGCTTCCATAGCGCCCAGTTAGGCTGGACGCCAAGGAAGGCCTCGCAAAGGGTGATGAAAATGGAGATATGGAGGATTGAATTTGGCGTGAGCTGGTGGAGTTGCAGACCATAAATAAAGAGCAGTCCGCGGAGAAAAGGATGAATGGGGGCGGAAAGACCGCGGATGAGGTGGTCGACAAAACTTACCCGGTACCCCATTGGAGGGGTTGGGTAGCTCTCCTCACTGGGGAAGCACAGCGCTTTGGGCTTCTTGCTGATCCCCAGCTTCTTCAGCATGTTGATGTCCTGGGTGGAAATCTTCGATCTTTCCCACTCCGCCGTCCCCAGATCCACGGCGGCCATGGAGGATTCCGGCGTGCTGTGCCTTGTCAACCGCCGCGGTGGCATTAACAATGGCGCAGGGTTTGTAGCTTGGAGGCGAGGAGCTTAGGAGGCTGTGGGTCGCAGGAGGAGGATTCGCAGATGAGAGTAGGAGAACGGCGCGAGCGGAAGTGCTCGAGGAGGAAGAAGGAGTGTTTATATAGAGGTGCGGTGAAGCGGCGGACCGTTGGATGAGAAAAGTGTGCGGCAGATGATAGCCACGTGGAAATAAGGGTAAAAAAGTATTTTCACATTGGAGAAGTTACGGTGCGTGCGCCAGAAAAAGCGGAGGACGTGTGTCCCCCACTCGCACGACGTGTCAAGATAGTGGATCAATTGGGCCCGCAAGGCAGCGGGAGAAGACTTCTCGCAAATTTTTGATTAGCAATCGTGGCTATCGTCAGCAATAACGTCACCTTGGCAGAAGAAAAAATTCGACTCAACAGCTTCATAAAAGGCGACATGGAAAAATAATGCTGAGCCTTTGATCAAATACAAGTTTTTGATCAAATACTCGGGGGCTACTTTGGAAAAAAGAAAAAAGATCCAGAAAGACAAAATAGAAATGGCGTGAGCCTATGATCAAATACAAATATTTGCTCATAGCCTCGGGGGCTACTCCCATCGGGAGCGCTGTTCGCGCACCCGAGGAATTATAAAACTTCGGGAGATAAAAAGAAAATATAGCGGCATAAGGCGTGGAGCCTACAACCAAGTACAAGTCCTTGGCTGTAGCCTCGGGGGCTACTCCCATCGGGAACGCTGCTCGCGTGCCCGATGAAATTATAAAAAAAAAGAAGACGAGAAAAGAATGAAAGAGAAAAAAGAAAGATAGCAGAGCAAAAGAGTATATTTCGAGTTATAAATAACTCTGCATATACTCCCATCGGGAGAGCAATATAAGTCATCTGTGACTCGATAAAATGTGCCATTCCAACAGCCGAAAAAGCACTCGACAATATATTCTCAGAACGCCAAAGTTGCGATCAATTTCTGAATGCCGCAAATTTGCGAAGGTAAGACCCCAGATCCGTTCTGCTGGGCGTGGCATCGCCGAAGACTGCGCTCTGCTACTTTTATCCGTATCAACAGATACGAAGAAAAATCCTAACGGACGCGTTAGGTACCCGATAAATTTCTCGGGACTCGCCAGAATGGTAAGACCTTAAGCGGCACCTGTCGAAGTTTGCACCAGTATCCCGAGATCATGTCCAGGGACGTGATCTTGAAGTAGGTTTTTGCGGATTGCCACTAGAGCAGTTAACTAGTACCTGATCCGTCAGATGAACTAGCCCCAACTACCATTATCCCTGTACAATATAGAAATTTATGAGAAGAAATATAGAAAAGTTGAAGTTGTCGAATAAAAATAAACAGTTGAGATTTTCCTTAACTCTACGATTCAAGCAAAATCTCGGGGGCTACTGACATAGGCATTCCAAATGGGCCTGCCGAAGATAGTACCCGGGGTTTACTGAAGGCCCATTACCCGAAGAATAAGAAGATTCGGGAGCCCAAGATATTATTAAGGAAGACTAGAGTTGTAATAGGAAGTGTTATTTGTAATCTTACGGGATGAATTAGAAACCTTCCCGGACTCTGTAACTTGTACGGCACGAATCCCTCGGCTCCGCCTCCTATATAAGGGGGAGTCGAGGGACGCAGAAATCATCGAATTATTGTTTACAAACCCTAGTTTCATAATCGTCGAGTACTTTTCGGCTGAAACCTTCGAGATCTACTTGCCCTCTACTTCCAACTAAACCCTAGTCTACAATCCGTAGGCATTGACAAGTTAATACCAAGGTACAATCCGTAGGCATTGACAAGTTAATCCCTGTACAATATAGAAATTTATGAGAAGAAATCTACTCGACGATTATGAAACTAGGGTTTGTAAACAATAATTCGATGATTTCTGCGTCCCTCGACTCCCCCTTATATAGGAGGCGGAGCCGAGGGATTCGTGCCGTACAAGTTACAGAGTCCGGGAAGGTTTCTAACTCATCCCGTAAGATTACAAATAACACTTCCTATTACAACTCTAGTCTCCCTTAATAATATCTTGGGCTCCCGAATCTTCTTATTCTTCGGGTAATGGGCCTTCAGTAAACCCCGGGTACTATCTTCGGCAGGCCCATTTGGAATGCCTATGTCAGTAGCCCCCGAGATTTTGCTTGAATCGTAGAGTTAAGGAAAATCTCCACTGTTTATTTTTATTCGACAACTTCAACTTTTCTATATTTCTTCTCATAAATTTCTATATTGTACAGGGATAATGGTAGTTGGGGCTAGTTCATCTGACGGATCAGGTACTAGTTAACTGCTCTAGTGGCAATCCGCAAAAACCTACTTTAAGATCACGTCCCTGGACATGATCTCGGGATACTGGTGCAAACTTCGACATGTGCCGCTTAAGGTCTTACCATTCTGTCGAGTCCCAGTAAAATTTATCGGGTACCTAACGCGTCCGTTAGGATTTTTCTTCGTATCTGTTGATACGGATAAAAGTAGCAGAGCGCAGTCTTCAGCGATGCCACACCCAGCAGAACGGATCTGGGGTCTTACCTTCGCAAATTTGCGGCATTCAGAAATTGATCGCAACTTTGGCGTTCTGAGAATATATTGTCGAGTGCTTTTTCGGCTGTTGGAATGGCACATTTTATCGAGTCACAGATGACTTATATTGCTCTCCCGATGGGAGTATATGCAGAGTTATTTATAACTCGAAATATACTCTTTTGCTCTGCTATCTTTCTTTTTTCTCTTTCATTCTTTTCTCGTCTTCTTTTTTTTTTTATAATTTCATCGGGCACGCGAGCAGCGTTCCCGATGGGAGTAGCCCCCGAGGCTACAGCCAAGGACTTGTACTTGGTTGTAGGCTCCACGCCTTATGCCGCTATATTTTCTTTTTATCTCCCGAAGTTTTATAATTCCTCGGGTGCGCGAACAGCGCTCCCGATGGGAGTAGCCCCCGAGGCTATGAGCAAATATTTGTATTTGATCATAGGCTCACGCCATTTCTATTTTGTCTTTCTGGATCTTTTTTCTTTTTTCCAAAGTAGCCCCCGAGCATTTGATCAAAAACTTGTATTTGATCAAAGGCTCAGCATTATTTTTCCATGTCGCCTTTTATGAAGCTGTTGAGTCGAATTTTTTCTTCTGCCAAGGTGACGTTATTTCTGACGATAGCCACGATTGCTAATCAAAAATTTGCGAGAAGTCTTCTCCCGCTGCCTTGCGGGCCCAATTGATCCACTATCTTGACACGTCGTGCGAGTGGGGGACACACGTCCTCCGCTTTTTCTGGCGCACGCACCGTAACTTCTCCAATGTGAAAATACTTTTTTACCCTTATTTCCACGTGGCTATCATCTGCCGCATACTTTTCTCATCCAACGGTCCGCCGCTTCACCGCACCTCTATATAAACACTCCTTCTTCCTCCTCGAGCACTTCCGCTCGCGCCGTTCTCCTACTCTCATCTGCGAATCCTCCTCCTGCGACCCACAGCCTCCTAAGCTCCTCGCCTCCAAGCTACAAACCCTGCGCCATTGTTAATGCCACCGCAGCGGTTGACAAGGCACAGCACGCCGGAATCCTCCATGGCCGTCGTGGATCTGGGGACGGCGGAGTGGGAAAGATCGAAGATTTCCACCCAGGACATCAACATGCTGAAGAAGCTGGGGATCAGCAAGAAGCCCAAAGCGCTGTGCTTCCCCAGTGAGGAGAGCTACCCAACCCCTCCAATGGGGTACCGGGTAAGTTTTGTCGACCACCTCATCCGCGGTCTTTCCGCCCCCATTCATCCTTTTCTCCGCGGACTGCTCTTTATTTATGGTCTGCAACTCCACCACCTCACGCCAAATTCAATCCTCCATATCTCCATTTTCATCACCCTTTGCGAGGCCTTCCTTGGCGTCCAGCCTAACTGGGCGCTATGGAAGCGCATTTTCTTCTGCCGCCGTAATGGCTCGCCCAATGTCGCCTATAATATAGGCGGCGTTGTAATTTCTGTTCGGCCCACTGTCGACTACTTCGACGTCAAACTCCCTGACTCAGTTCAAGGGTGGCGCAAGAAGTGGTTGTACATTCAGGAGGAGAACCACGGATGTGCTGAAGACAACATCCCTCCTTTCGATGGCGCCAAAAAAATCCTTCGCCGCCGCTCCTGGGACGCAGAGGCTACCGAAGAAGAAAAGGCGTCGACAGAAACCTTGATGGCTCGCATCCACGAGTTGCAAAATACTCGCGGCAAAGAGCTGTCAGGTATCCAAATCACGGCTTATTTTCTTAGGACTAGAGTGCAGCCGCTTCAGGCTCGCAAATACCCTCTCTGGAAATATGCTGGCGACAAGGACGCAGATCGGCTGTCGGTGGATTTGGAGGTCAAGGACTTAGAAAAACTTGTCCGAAAAATCTCGTCTCTCAGCAAAAAAGATCCTGTCCCTTCTTCTTGTCGTGTAAAACCATTCAGCACCGCCAATCCACTTCCCAAGGTAATCTTTATCGATTGTCTTGTTACTGCTTTGCTATCTTTGCTGTAACTCCTTTTCTGATATCTTCCCCTATTTTATTTTTATTTTGTACAGAACCATCCAGACCTTGTCTCGCTTCCTCCTCTTCCTGAAGGTGGAGAAGTCGAAGAAAGGGCCGTTGTTACTGATGACAACCAAGAGGCCCCCTCTTTTGTGAATGAACCCGTGGATTCTCTAAAATCATGGGATCTTCCGAAAAGATCGCCTCCGAAGGCACTCGCGTCTGCCGTCTCCTCCTCCTCCTGCTGTTTCTCCAAGGAACAAAAGGAAGAGGAATGATGTCGAAGATTCCGGCACCTCCAAAGCCGAAGAAGTTGATCCTTCACGTCAGAAGGCAACTTATGATCCCTATCTTGAATCCCTCATCAGCTCGTAAGTCACTTTGATATCCCCTTATTTATGTACTCGAAGATTTTTGTCTTATCTTGCTTTTTGTGCTGTCGATCTTTAATCACAGTGATGATGAGGAAGAAGTACCAACTCTTGACGTGGCTCCTCGAACAAGCACGTCACATACTTTAATTGTTTCGGAGACGCCAGTTGAGGGAGAAGAATCCTCGCCTCCTCAACAAAATGTCGTCACCACCACTCCTCCTTCAAGCCCTCTTGCTCCTTCACCAAAAAGGACAAGGGTGGAAACGATCGTGGAGCCTACCCCTCAGTTGGGTAGCTCCTCTAATCCTCTCTTAGATGATGTAAGTTTTTTATTTTCTTGCCCGTTTCTATATTTCCTCTGTTTGCTTCTTTATGCCTTCATATTTTTCCCGTACCGATGTTTTGTTTCTTTGTTCTTCTTTGATAGCCTATGATCAAAGAGCTTGTTCGCATCGGGTCCCAATTCATTGGGTACCGTGAGTATGCCAGCAAGACTGAAGGTAATAACTTTTTTGCTACCCCTTATTTATAACTTCTTGCTTCTGTTTTTGTCGCAATTTTGACGATTCCTTTCTATTTTGGCAGAGAAACTTGCAGAAGCCAACAAGCTTGTCGACACTCTTGCTCAGAAACTGGAGCAAAGTGAAACGGCTCGCAAGAAGGCTGAACTTGACGCTAGCCAAGCCAAAGCAGAGGCTGATGAAGCCAAGGCAAAAAGTCGCCGGTGTCGAAAATCTGCAAAATAGACTTGAGGATGCCGAAACTGCTTTAAACGAGCACAAGGCCGCGCAGGCTACTCGTGAAAAGGGGATCCTCAAGCGCTTGAACACGCAAAATCGGCGCTTCCTCGGTAACTTTGTCGATCCCTTCTATTTTTCTTAGGACTTGCTTTTTTTTCTTTTTACTTGCTGTCGACCAACATATATTTTCTGTGGCAGGTCAAACAAACCAAGAGTTTGATCTTGAGAATCCCACCAATGATCCTCTCCTTGACGCACTCTCTTATCTGGAATTTCATGGCCAAGAAATTCGCGAAGGCGTGGTGAATGCTGACGCAGGATTGTCGAAGCTGTTCCCCTACTTCTTCCCGAAGAAAGAGGAGCCCAAGACTTTCCTTGCCCTTGCCAAGGACTTCAATCCACCGGAGGATCTTGGACTGAAGATGCGCCAGGAGAACATGAAAATTGCTGTCGAGAGCACTGTTGCTTTGGTTGCTGACAGCCAACAAACTGTTGACTGGATGAAGGTTGGCGACACCGAATAGATAGAGCAAACAAAATGGCGGTCATTGATCAAGGCAGCCAAGCCCAACACGAAGAAAATCCTGGCCTATCTCGGGATCAAGCCATCTGCAACTCCTAGCTCATCAAGGCCGGAGGTCTAGTTGAATGCCTCTCCTTTTTTTCTTTTTCTTTGCTCTCTTTGTTCCTTTTGCCCTTGTCGCCACCTTAGCTTTGGCGACAAATATCCTAGTAAACCTTTCGGAGAACTTCTGTAATATCAATGTAAATTTTCTGAAGATGAATGAAATTCTTCCTGGTGCTATCATTGATCCTGGGACTTTCTTTTCCAGTTAATATTTGATAACTACTCGGCCAATCCTTGCTCTGCCGATACTTCACCTGCTTCTTCATTCTCGAAGAAAACCTTTGCCGGAGATTTTTCAAGTGAACTCTTGTCGCAAGATTTGCAAGAACTTCGCCAACAACTTCAATCCATGAAGAAACAAACTCTTGCGATGATGGAACAATCTCGACAAGCGTCTGCGAGAGAGAAAATTGCTCTTCAACAGGCAAAAGAAGCCATTGCTGCGAAGGATGCTGCTGTTGCTGAGGCTGCTGAAACTTCTTCTCGCGAGAATTATATGCTTCAGCTAATGACTGACGCCAGTTTGGACATGACAGGTATGTTTCCTGTTCATAACTATGTTGAATGTTGTTCTTTGCTATTCGTTCCTTGATATTTTGTTTGTCGTGCTGTGCTCATTTCTGGATACTGCTGCCGAGGACCAACGTGTTGAAGCTCGAACCAATGTTTTGCTGAGACTGGCTGCGCAACATGGATCTAACTTTTGGGTTACTCCTGAGCGCACCCGCCAAATCGTCAGATTTCAAGATCGCGCGGCTCAAGTCCGTGACTTCCTTGACTTCTGTACGAAGACTTTATTCTTAGTTTATGGAACCATGTTCCCTCAGAACAAGATGCCAGAGACCCTTCCAGCTTTAATGGAAAAATTTCGAGATGCTCCTCGAATCCATGGCTTTGTGCGGGCTCAACTTTCTGCTGGCGCAAGATTTGCCATGATGATGATAAAAATTTGCCATCCGAAATTGCCCATAGATCAAATTGTTCCTACTTGCCTGGCGAAGATGGCAAAGAAAAAGAGAAATATGGGCAAGATTGATGATTTGGTGACTCCTGTTGCCGAAGATATGATGGATGAACTTCTTCGGATGGATTCTGAGTTCTTCGTGAAGGGAAGCTATGCTGAGCATAGTACTCGTCCTTCATCGAGCGAATAACCATAGACCATGTGCTAGGTTTCCCTTGAAGATTTTTTCCTCTTCTTGCTGTAGTTCCATCATTGATACATCTTTGTGTACTTGTAAACACAATCTATATTGTAAAGCTGTCAACTCTGTATTTTTTCTGTTTTTGATCACCGAGCCCCCGAGTCTCTGGCTGGAGTTTATACTGTTTTGCTATCTCGAAGATTTTTCCTCCTGTCGTAATAAGATATCTTTGTTTTTTCATTGATGGGTTAGAAGCCCCCGAGTGTCGTGATGTCGAAGTTCTATATTTTTTGTTGCGAGGTTTTCAGACCAAAGCAGTAAGATTTTGATGAGTATAGTATATTTATAATTTGTTAGCTTCCGATGTTATATTTGGCGAGGTATTAGTGTACCAAGGCGAAATATTTCGGTAAGTCCAGTTTGTCTATATTGTGCGTATTTTGAGACTTGAAGGCGTTGAGCCCCCGAGCGTGTCGAAGAATAAGAAGTATATCTCCACTATCTTTATTATATTGCAGCACCGCGAGCCCGCCTCATTAAAAACCTTTCCGGCCCCACTCGGTGCCCCGAAAAGGAAAAGAGTGCGTCTGAAAACTCGCGGGCGTTTCAGTACATTGTATTTTTACAAAGGAGGACTATATTTCGATTCTAGGCGTAGAACCGCCTGAGCTGCGCCACGTTCCAGGGGTTTTTCTCGGGAGCCCCTGTCTTCTTGTCCTTGATCCTGTATGCTCCTCCGTCGATGACTTCCGTGACGACGTAAGGGCCTAGCCATGGTGATTCGAGCTTTTCAGTACTTTTTTGATTTAACCGTAAGACCAAATCCCCGACCTGGAAAGATCTGGGCCTTAGCCATCGACTGTGGTAGTTTTTGAGGTCTTGCTAGTATTTGGTGACTCGTGAAAGTACTTCGTCTCGAGCTTCATCGAGTGCATCCATATCATCCTCCCGAGCTTTTCGTGATGTTTCTTCGTCATACTCTGCTACTCTTGGAGAATCATGCTCTATTTCAATTGGTAATACTGCTTCGGCTCCGTGGACGAGAAAAAACGGAGTTTCTTGTGTCGCCGTATTTGGTGTTGTTCGGATGCTCCACAAAACACTTGGCAATTCCTCTGGCCAGGTATGTCGAGCTTTTTCAAGCGGTCCTAGCAGGCTCTTTTTGAGGCCGTTGCAGATGATGCCATTGGCTTTCTCGACTTGGCCATTGGTTTGCGGGTGCCCAACTGACGCAAAGTGCAATTTAATGCCTACTTCTGCGCAGTACTCCTTGAATTCCTTGGACATAAAGTTTGAACCGTTATCTGTGACAATGCTATGAGGCACTCCAAACCGAAAAACGAGGCCTTTCACAAACTTTATTGCCGACGCTGCATCTGGTGAATTTATTGGCTTTGCTTCTACCCATTTGGTGAATTTGTCGACAGCGACCAGCAAGTACTCATATCCTCCTGGCGAAGCTTTGTGCAACTTGCCCACCATATCAAGTCCCCATTGGGCAAAGGGCCACGACAATGGTATTGGTGTTAATTCTGCCGCTGGAGAGTGAGGTTTTGCGGCAAATCTTTGGCACGCATCGCAGGTTCGTACTATTTCCTTGGCATCCTCGATTGCTGTCAACCAATAAAATCCTGCCCGAAAAACCTTGGCTGCAATGGCTCGACTACTTGCGTGGTGGCCACATATTCCTTCGTGTACATCCTTCAGAATTATTCTTCCTTCTTCGGGTGTGACACACCTTTGCAAGACGCCTGAAATACTTCGCTTGTATAACTCCCCTTTGACCACTGTGAAAGCTTTGGATCGTCGAATAACTCGCCTTGCCTCAACTGGATCATCGGGTATTTCTTTCCTGAGGATATATGATATATATGCTTGCATCCAAGGAACTTCTACCATCATCACAAGCTTTTGGTCCTCTTCGTCCTCCGTGGTTTCTTTGAGGGGCGCTGAAGTTTTTTCTTCCTTTGCTTTTTTCTGCACCTTTTTCGGCTTCGTGGATCTCTCCGCTATTTCTTCCCAAAATACTCCTGGCGGTATTGGGAGGCACTGCGACCCGATGTTTGCGAGAACGTCGGCTTCAACATTGCTCAATCTACTGATGTGATTTACCTCGCATCCATCAAACAGCTTCTCGAGCTCATTGTAAACCTCCTTGTATGCCATCATGCTATCATTGACTGCGTCACATTGGTTCATAACTTGCTGAGCCACCAATTGTGAGTCGCCAAAGATTTTTAATCGAGTTGCACCACAAGCTTTCGCCATCTTCATCCCGTGTATGAGGGCTTCATATTCTACTTCATTGTTGGATGCGTTAGGGAACGTCATCCGGAGGACGTATTTTAACTTGTCGCCTTCAGGTGATATAAGTATCACTCCTGCGCCAGCTCCTTCTACTCTCTTGGATCCATCAAAGTTCATGGTCCAAGTTCTCGACAAATCTGGGGGTCCTGTGTTTTGCAGCTCCATCCACTCTGCGATGAAATCTGGCAAAACCTGCGACTTGATTGCCTTTCTTTTTTCATACGTGATGTCCCGAGGGGAAAGTTCTATTCCCCAAAGGGAGACACGCCCTGTAGCTTCTGGATTGTTCAGTATATTTGAAAGAGGTGCTTCGTTGACTACTATTATCGGGTGTGCCGAAAAATAGTGGTGCAACTTCCTTGCCGTTGCAATTACTCCATATGCTAGTTTCTGGTACTGCGGGTACCGCTGTTTGGAAGGCGATAAAACTTCACTGATGAAATATACCGGCCTTTGCACTCCATGGAGTTTTCCTTCTTCTTCTCTTTCAACAACTAGCACCGTGCTAACCACTTGGGGTGTGGCTGCAATGTACAGCAGGAGAGGTTCCTTTTCCTTCGGCGCCACCAAGATTGGTGGTGTCGAGATTGTGCGCTTCAGATCCTCGAAAGCTCTGTCGGCCTCTTCGTTCCACTGGAATTTCTCTCCTTGCTTTATCAGAGCGTAAAATGGTAACGTTTTTTCTCCCAGCCTGGCGACGAATCTGCTCAAAGCTGCGACTCGCCCAGTTAGCTGCTGTATTTCTTTCAACTTTGTTGGCTTCCTCATTGTTACGATAGCTTGTATTTTATCGGGATTTGCTTCAATCCCTCTTGCTGAAACTAGAAACCCCAGAAGTTCTCCTGCTGGGACGCCGAAAGAACACTTCGTCGGGTTCAGCTTGAGGCAGAATTTGTCGAGGTTGTCAAAGGTTTCCTTGAGATCCTCGATCAGCGTCGCCCCCTTTTTTGACGTTATGACGACATCGTTGATATATACTTGCACGTTTTTCCCAATCTGTGTCGCCAAACACTTCTGCATCATCCTCTGATATGTTGCTCCCGCGTTTTTCAGACCAAAGGGCATTGTTGTGTAGCAAAACACGCCATAAGGTGTGATGAACGCTGTCTTTACTTCATCTTCTTCTTTCAATCTGATCTGGTTATAACCAGAATATGCATCCAGGAAGGAAAGACGTTCACATCCAGCCGTGGAGTCGATAATTTGATCGATCCTCGGGAGGGGAAAGTGATCCTTTGGACAATGTTTATTGAGGCACGTAAAGTCGACGCACATGCGAAGGACCTTAGTGTTTTTCTTCGGCACCAACACAGGATTTGCTACCCATGTGGCTTCTGTGTGCAGCTCCTTGATAAAACCAGCTTCTCGTAGTCTATCGATTTACGACAAAGATAGCCTTGCGGTTTGGTTCCGAAAAACGCCGCAAAGGTTGTTTGATTGGTCTCGCTAGTGGATCCAAGTTTAGGTGGTGCTCGGCAAGTTCCCTGGGTACTCCTGGCATGTCAGCTGGACACCATGCAAAGATTTTCCAGTTCTCACGGAGGAACTCAACGAGCGCGCTTTCCTATGCGAGGTCCATGTCGTTTGCGATGGACGTCGTCTTTTTCGGGTCTGTCGGGTGAATCTGCACCTCCTTAGAATTTTTCTTAGTATTGAAAGTTGATTCTTTATTTGGCCTTCCAACGTCTGGCAGCACGTCGTAGTCAGTCATACTCCTTGACGCCAAATACTCAGCTTGCATCCCGAAAGTTTCTGATATCCGATGAAAATCCTTATCGCACTTATCAGCTAAGGCGAAGCTTCCTTTGACTGTGATTGGTCCCTTAGGTCCAGGCATCCTCCACAACAGGTATGTATAATGTGGTACCGCCATAAATCTAGCATATGCTGGTCGTCCCAACAGAGCGTGATACTGCGACGGAAAATCCACAACTTCAAACTCCAGCTTCTCGATTCTATAATTCTCTCGGGTTCCAAACTGAACGTCGAGATTAATCTTTCCCAGTGGATAACTTGGTTTCTCCGGTGTGATACCATGGAACCTCGTGTCTGTTGGCTTCAGATTTGCTAGGGATATGTTCATCTTCCTCAATGTATCTGCATACATAAGGTTTAAACTGCTGCCTCCATCTATAAATACGCGAGACACATCAAATCCTGCGATGACCGCTGGTAGTATGAGTGCTGACCGTCCCGGGTCGAGGAACTTGCTGTGGATGATCCGCGATGGTGAAGCCGATGTCTTGCCCTGACCAATTAAGATACTCGACTGTTGGTGGAGGCATCTTTTCTGCCATAAACACCTGTCGCGAGATTACTTTCTGAGTTCTGTTGGATGGCCTTCCCTTCTGAATCATTGATACCGCACCGTTAGAATTAGGATCAACATAGGGTGGTGGTGGAGGTGCTGCCGCTATTCTGAGCTGATGTCGATTGTCGTCTGTAATCGCGGGAGGAGGTGGCAAGTGAATCTCACTCCTGGGTTCTCGAGGATTTCTCTGTCGCCCGAGCATTAGCATGCCCTGCCCACCTTAACATCGCCTGGAAATTGCGACAATCTTTCTGCAGATGTCCTGACTGTCTTTTCCCGTTGCTGTCGAGGAAAAAGTGCATCTGACACGGCCCATTCATCATCTCTTCGGGAGACACGAAAAGCCTTGGGAACCTTGGCCCGCTATTTTGCCTATTGTTTCGAGAGTCATCTCTATTGTCGCTTCGCTGCTCATTGCTTCTTTGATAATCATCTCTATTGTTTCCTCCGGTGTTTGCTTGGAAGCCTGCCGAGATTTGACCTGGAGCGTCATAGCTCGGGTACTGCCGAGGGAATCGACGCCTTAGCTGATAAATTCCACCGCGGTCTTCCTCCTCGGCGACTGTGCCGTTTGTTGTGAACAGCATCTTCTCCATCTGCCCATCTGTTTGCTATTTCCATTAAAGCAGATACTGTCTTTGGGTTGGTCCTCCCCAAGTCCTCGACAAAATCTCCACGCCTGATTCCTGCGACAAACGCATCTATCGCTCTCTCGTTAGATATATTTTCTGCCGAGTTTTTGATGATGTTCCATCTTTGGATATATTTTCTCATTGGCTCGTCTGGCTTTTGTCGGCACGCTCTCAACTCCTCTAATGACGCAGGTTTCTTGCACGTGGACCGGAAATTCTTGACGAACACGTCCTCGAAGCTTTCCCAGCTATCTATGGATCCTGGAGGAAGTTTCTTTATCCAAGATCGTGCGGCTCCACTCAAATGCACCTGGATGCTTTGCATAGCTGTTGCTCTGGTTCCTCCTGTGAGCTTCACCGTCTCGAGATAATCAACTAGCCAATCCTCTGGATCTTGAAGGCCGTCGAATTTTTTGAAATTATCAGGTAACTTGAATCCCGAAGGGACTCGAGTTTTTCGCACTCTCCTCGTGAAGCACGGCAAGCCGCACATATCATCGTCGTTTAATTCTGGGGACTGTCGATGTTCCCTCCTGCTTTGTCGCGCTCTGTCGACTCTTGCTTGTGCTGCCGTGTCCCTTGCTCCACTTGGTCCTTCGGGAGCCGCCGCTGCTGCTGCCGCAGGTCGTGGACTATTTTGCCTTGCTGTTCCTTCGGGAGGTGTTGTCACAAACGCCGTTCCCATGGCTCCAACTCCTGCCATTGCCATGTTGTACAGTGCTTCCCTTGGATCTCCTGGGGGTGGTTTGGATGCAAGGATAAAAGCTTGCGTCGCCATATACCCAGCTTCTGGTGTCTTGGGTATGATGTTTCCTCTCGTGTCTATCGACATAAAAGACATGTCGAGGTTTTGCACCAAGTGCTCTCTTTTTTGCTTCAGGTACGTTTGGTAACCTTGATCTTGCTCTGTTCCGAGCTTCTCTGTGGCTATCTCCCGAAGTTCTAGATTGTCGACTCAGCTCTGCCCTTCGCCTACTTGATGCAGAGGCTGCCTCCTTTCTTCTGTTTAGCTCGGCTGCCTGTTTTTCCAATTCCCTTGCCGCTCGTGCAAGCCTATATTGATATGCTTGTAATTCCTCTGGCGTGGCTGTGGTGGCCATTGGTTCTGAGCCATCCATAGCTCTCGCGGCTCTATCCCATGCTGCTTGCGGGAGTCGAACTCTGTCTCGCGACTGTGGCCCGATATATTTATTGCCTAGACCTCGTCGCAAATCAGAGGGATCAACGTATGGATTTCCCAAATCGTCGAAAGCCTCAGATGTTTCTTCTTGGTCATGACTTGGCTCTCCGATGACATAAATCTGATGATATTTTGTATTCAGATCTATGTTGGGTTTGGTGACACCATCGTTAAGATTGGCGAAGACCTTGCCCATTGTAGTAGATTTGTCGATGAAGTTGTAGCTGTCGACACTGCTTGAGCCATCGCTTATATATGAGTCCGCAGATGACTCAAACGACATGTCGCTGAAGATCTTGGCGAGTTTTTCTCTCGCCCTGGTGCTGATGAAGCGTGACGACGAAGTTTCTTCCTCTCCTGATTCGGTTGACGATGTATAGCTTGAAAAATCGGAATCGACCGCCAACGATCCCGACGAAATCGGAATTTCGACACGATACGATCCCTCTTTCTCGACGCGAAAGTGAAACCTTCCGAACGTCATCTCCATAGGCTCCTCCAGATACGCATATGTATCCAAACGGGAGGGCGGGTGAGGAACAAAATCAACAGGACCAGTAGCGATCTGTTTACCTCGATCCATTGCGTTGCTTGCGATTGATGAAGTCGATGATTTTGCGGTTGATGAAGTCGATGATCTTGAACGTGCCATCGAGACCAGATCCTTGACGCCTCTAGTCCCCACAGACGGCGCCAATTGACAAGGTATTAACTTGTCAATGCCTACGGATTGTAGACTAGGGTTTAGTTGGAAGTAGAGGGCAAGTAGATCTCGAAGATTTCAGCCGAAAAATACTCGACGATTATGAAACTAGGGTTTGTAAACAATAATTCGATGATTTCTGCGTCCCTCGACTCCCCCTTATATAGGAGGCGGAGCCGAGGGATTCGTGCCGTACAAGTTACAGAGTCCGGGAAGGTTTCTAACTCATCCCGTAAGATTACAAATAACACTTCCTATTACAACTCTAGTCTTCCTTAATAATATCTTGGGCTCCCGAATCTTCTTATTCTTCGGGTAATGGGCCTTCAGTAAACCCCGGGTACTATCTTCGGCAGGCCCATTTGGAATGCCTATGTCACTTGCCGCTTGCAAAAGCGCGTAGAAGATCTTGATCACGATCGCTTCCGGCGCCACGAACGGGCAGCACCTCCGTACTCGGTCACACGTTCGGTTGTTGATGAAGACGACGTCCACCTCCCCGTTCCAGCGGGCAGCGGAAGTAGTAGCTCCTCTTGAATCCAACAGCACGACGGCGTGGTGTCGGTGGTGGTGGAGAAGTCCGTCGGAGCTTCGCTAAGCGTGCGGGATGTGGTGGAGGAGAGAGGCCGCTAGGGTTTGGGAGAGGGGGGCGCCGTCCACTAAGGGGTGCGGCCACCTTGGTGGTTCTTGGGTGGCCGGCCCCCTCCCCTTGGCCCCTCATTATATAGGTGGAACCCCAAGTGTTGGTCTCCAAGTCTTCGAATAAGACCCGAACCAAAAACCTTCCATATGGTGGGGAAACCTACCCAAGCTAGGACTCCCACTAGAGGTGGGAGTTCCACCTCCCATATGGGGGGGTGGCCGGCCCCCTAAGGGGGAGTCCACTTGGGACTCCTACCCCACTAGGGTTGGCCGGCCATGGAGGTGGAGTCCCATGTGGACTCCACCTTCCTTGGTGGTTTCTTCCGGACTTTTCTAGAACCTTCTAGAACCTTCCATAGAACCTTCCGCGTCATTTTAATTCACGTAAAATGACATCCTATATATGAATCTTATTCTCCGGACCATTCCGGAACTCCTCGTGATGTCCGGGATCTCATCTGGGACTCCGAACAAATATTCGAACTCCATTCCATATTCAAGTTCTACCATTTCAACATCCAACTTTAAGTGTGTCACCCTACGGTTCGTGAACTATGCGGACATGGTTGAGTACTCACTCCGACCAATAACCAATAGCGGGATCTGGAGATCCATAATGGCTCCCACATATTCAACGATGACTTTAGTGATCGAATGAACCATTTACATACAATACCAATTCCCTTTGTCACGCGATATTTTACTTGTCCGAGGTTTGATCTTCGGTATCACTCTATACCTTGGTCAACCTCGTCTCCTGACAAGTACTCTTTACTCGTACCATGGTATGTGGTCTCTTATGAACTTATTCATATGCTTGCAAGACATTAGACGACATTCCACCGAGAGGGCCCAGAGTATATCTATCCGTCATCGGGATGGACAAATCCCACTGTTGATCCATATGCCTCAACTCATACTTTCCGGATACTTAATCCCACCTTTATAACCACCCATTTACGCAGTGGCGTTTGGTGTAATCAAAGTACCTTTCCGGTATAAGTGATTTACATGATCTCATGGTCATAAGGACTAGGTAACTATGTATCGAAAGCTTATAGCAAATAACTTAATGATGAGATCTTATGCTACGCTTAATATGGGTGTGTCCATTACATCATTCATACAATGATATAACCTTGTTATTAATAACATCCAATGTTCATGATTATGAAACTAATCATCCATTAATCAACAAGCTAGTTTAGAGGCATACTAGGGACTCTTTGTTGTTTACATATCACACATGTATCAATGTTTCGGTTAATACAATTATAGCATGGTATATAAACATTTATCATAAACATAAAGATATATAATAACCACTTTATTATTGCCTCTAGGGCATATCTCCTTCAGTCTCCCAAGTCAATAATCTAGATTACATTGTAATATACCTAACACCCATGGCATTCTGGTGTTGGTCATGCTTTGCCCTAGGGAGAGCTTTAGTCAACGGATCTGCTACATTCAGATCAGTGTGTACTTTGCAAATCTTTACTTCTCCATCTTCGATGTACTCGCGAATCGAGTGGTAACGCAGCTTGATATGCTTCAGCCTCTTGTGTGACCTTGGTTCTTGTGCATTGGCGATGGCACCCATGTTGTCACAGTAGATGACTAGTGGGTCCAATGCACTAGGAACCACACCGAGCTCTACAATGAACCTCTTCATCCATACCGCTTACGATGAAGCCTCTGAAGCCGCTTATGTACTCGATTCTGTTGAAGACTTCGCCACCGTGCACCGTTCGAGCTTGCCCAGCCTATCAAAGACCATTCAATATAAACACGTACCTGCATCGTGACTTAGAGTCATCAGGATCAGTGTTCCAACTTGCATCGGTGTAACCACTTACAATGAGCTCTTGGTCACCTCCATAACAAAGAAACATATCCTTAGTTCTTTTCAAGTACTTCAGGATATTCTTGACCGTTGTCCAGTGTTCCATTCCTGGATCACTTTGATATCTGCTAGTCAAACTAACATCATGTGCTATATCCGGTCTAGTACATAGCATGGCATACATGATAGATCCTACTGCCGAGGCATAGGGGATATTACTCATCCTTTCTCTTTCTTCTGCCGTAGCCGGTCCTTGAGTCTTACTCAAGACCTTGCCAATAACATAGGTAAGAACCCTTTCTTACTTTCGTCCATTCTAAAATTCTTTAGAATCTTGTCCAGGTATGTACTCTGTGATAGCCCTATTAGGCGTCTTGATCTATCTCTATAAATCTTGATGCCTAATATATACGATGCTTCACCAAGGTCTTTCATTGAAAAACTATTATTCAAATAACCTTTTACACTGCTTAATAGTTCTATATCATTCCCAATCAATAATATGTCATCTACATATAATATCAGGAATGCTACAGAGCTCCCACTCACTTTCTTGTAAATACAAGCCTCTCCATGACACTGTATAAACCCGAAGTCTTTGATCACCTTATCAAAGCGCCGGTTCCAACTTCTTGATGCTTGCTTCAGTCCATAAATTGAACGCTGAAGTTTACATACTTTGTCAGCATTTTTAGGATCGACAAAACCTTTGGGTTGTACCATATACAACTCTTCCTCAATGTCTCCATTAAGGAACGCCGTTTTGACATCCATCTGCCAAATCTCATAATCGAAAAATGCAGCTATTGCTAACAAAATCCTCACAGATTTTAGCTTCGCTACAGGTGAGAAAGTCTCATCGTAGTCAACTCCTTGAATTTGTCGGAAACCCTTTGCGACAAGTCGAGCATTATAGCCAGTCATCTTACCATCAGCATCTGTTTTTCTCTTGAAGATCCATTTATTCTCGACAGCCTTGCGGCTATCAGGTAAGTCTACCAAAGTCCACACTTTGTTATCATACATGGATCCCATTTCGGATTTCATGGCTTCTTGCCATTTGTTGGAATCTGGGCTCATCGTCGCTTCTTCATACATCGCAGGGTCCTCATCATTGTTGTCCACAATCATGACATTTAGACAAGGATCATACCAATCAGAAGTGGCACCTTCCCTTGTCGATCTGCGAGGTTCAGTAGTTTCCTCGTTCGAAGTTTTATGATCATTATCATTAGCTTCCTCTGTTGCCGGTGTAGGCTGATGTACAACTTCGATCGCGCTACTCGATCAATGAGTATAGATTCATCAATCTCATCGAGTTCTACTTTTCTTCCAGTCACTTCTTTAGTGAGAAATTCTTTCTCAAGAAAGGTTCCGTTCTTAGCAACAAAGATTTTGCCTTCGGATTTGTGATAGAAAGTGTATCCTATAGTTTCCTTAGGGTATCCTATGAAGACGCATTTCTCTGCTTTGGGTTCTAGCTTGTCCGGTTGTAACTTCTTTACATAGGCTTCGCAACCCCAAACTTTAAGGAACGACAGCTTAGGTTTCTTATTAAACCATAATTTATACGGTGTCGTTTCTACGGATTTTGATGGTGCTCTATTTAAAGTGAATGCGGCTGTCTCTAATGCATAACTCCAAAATGATAATGGCAAATCAGTAAGAGACATCATAGAACGAACCATATCTAAGAGAGTTCGATTACGACGTTCGGACACACCGTTTCGTTGTGGTGTTCCCGGCGGTGTCAATTGTGAAAGTATTCCGCATTTCTTTAAATGCATGCCAAACTCATAACTCAGATATTCACCTCCACGATCAGATCGTAGAAATTTAATCTTCTTGTTACGTTGATTTTCTACTTCACTTTGGAATTCCTTAAACTTCTCGAAAGTTTCGGATTTATGTTTCATGAAATAGATATACCCATATCTACTCAGATCATCTGTGAAGGTTAGAACATAACGATAACCACCGCGCGATGCTACATTCATTGGTCCGCATACATCGGTATGTATGATTTCCAATAAGTCAGTAGCTCGCTCCATCATACATGAAAATGGAGTCTTAGTCATTTTTCCCATTAGACATGCTTCGCATCTATCAAGTGACTCAAAGTCAAGTGATTCAAGTAATCCATCGGTATGGAGTTTCTTCATGCGTTTCACTCCAATATGACCAAGACGACAGTGCCACATATAAGTAGAATTATCATTCAATTTAATTCGCTTAGCATCAATGTTATGTATATGCGTATCACTACTATCGAGATCTAATAGAAATAAGCCATTCTTTTCAGGTGCTCGACCATAAAAGATATTATTCATAAAAATAGAACAACCATTATTCTCAGACTTGAATGAATAACCGTCTTGCATTAAACAAGATCCAGATATAATGTTCATGCTCAACGCGGGTACAAAATAACAATTATTTAGGCTTAAAACTAATCCCGAAGGTAGATGTAGAGGAAGTGTGCCGACAGTGATCACATCGACTTTGGATCCGTTTCCAACGCGCATCATCACTTCATCTTTCAGTAGTCTTCGTTTATTCTTTAGTTCCTGTTTCGAGTTACAAGTATGAGCAACCGAACCAGTATCAAATACCCAGGTACTAGAACGAGAACCAGTGAGATAAACATCTATAATATGTATATCAGATATACCTTCTTTCTTTTTCTTGACAAGGCCGCTCTTCAGATCAGCCAGATACTTGGAGCAATTACGCTTCCAGTGTCCCTTATCCTTGCAGTAATAGCACTCAGCATCAGGCTTAGGGCCGTTCTTAGGTTTCATAGGAGGCGTGGCAGCTTTCTTGCCACCCTTCTTGAATTTTCCCTTAGACTTGCCCTGTTTCTTGAAACTGGTGGTCTTGTTGATCTCAATCTCAGCAGCTTTTAGCATGCCAAAGAGTTCAGGTAACTCCTTGTTCATGTTCTGCATATTGTAGTTCATCACAAAGTTCTTGTAACTTGGTGGCAGTGATTGAAGGACACGATTAATCCCCAGTCTATTAGGAATCACTATTCCCAAGTCACTGAGTTTCTTCGCATGCCCGGTCATGGCGAGCATGTGCTCACTAACGGAGCTGCCTTCTTCCATCATACAGCTGAAGAAATGTTTCGATGCTTCATAGCATTCCACGGCCGCATGAGTCTCAAATATAGCTTTCAGCTCATTCATCAACTCATGAGGATCGTGGTGCTCAAAACGTTTTTGAAGATCGGATTCCAGACTGCACAGGATGGCACACTGAACTTGAGAGTACCGAGTTTTCTGAGTCGCGTAAACAGCTTTTACTTCATCGGTTTCAGTTTCTGCAGGAGGGTCACCTAGCGGTGCATCAAGCACAAATTGCAGATTTCCGCCAGAGAGGAAGATCCTCACATGACGGAACCAGTCGGTGAAGTTGCTACCGTTGCTCTTAAGTTTTTCTTTCTCTAGGAACTGGTTAAAATTGATTGGGGACGCCATCTCTACAACATATATTTGCAAAAGTTTAGACTAAGTTTATGACAAATTGAGTTCAAATTTTAATTCAACATAATTAAAAATCTAGGTGAACTCCCACTCAAAACAATATCCCTCGCATTGTCTTAGTGATCACACGAACCAAATCCACCACACCTAAACCCGATCATCACGAGACAAGGTGTGATTTCAATGGCGAACACTCAAAGTGTTCATCATATCAACCATATGATTCATGCTCTATCTTTCGGTATCACGTGTTCCGAGACCATGTCTGTACATGCTAGGCTCGTCAAGGCCACCTTAGTATCCGCATGTGCAAAACTGTCTTGCACCCGTTGTATGTACTTATTGATTCTATCACACCCGATCATCACGAGATGCTTCGAAACGACAAGACTTGGTAACGGTGCTACTAAGGATGAACACTTTATTATCTTGAGATTTTAGTGAGGGATCATCTTATAATGCTACCGTCGCGATCTAAGCAAAATAAGATGCATAAAAGGATTAACATCACATGCAGTTCATATGTGATATGATATGGCCCTTTTGTCTTTGCGCCTTTGATCTTCATCTCCAAAGCACGGACATGATCTCCATCATCTTCGGGCATGATCTCCATCATCGTCGGCGTAGCGTCAAGGTCAATGGCGCCGTCTTCATGATTGTCCTCCATGTAGCTACTATTACAACTACTTTGAAATACTACTCAACATGAAATTTAAAGACAACCATAAGGCTCCTGCCGGTTGCCACAATACAATAATGATCATCTCATACATATTCATCATCACATTATGGCCATATCACATCACCAAACCCTGCAAAAACAAGTTAGACGTCTCTATTTTGGTTTGCATATTTTACGTGGTTTAGGGTTTTCGAGAGAGATCTAATCTACCTACGAACATGAACCACAATGTTGATACTAATGTTTTCAATAGAAGAGTAAATTGAATCTTCACTATAGTAGGAGAGACAGACACCCGCAAAGCCTCTTATGCAATACAAGTTGCATGTCGAACGAGGAACAAGTCTCATGAACGCGTGATGGCGTGTAACTCACACGTTCGTTGGGAACCCCAAGAGGAAGGTATGATGCGCACAGCAGCAAGTTTTCCCTCAGAAAGAAACCAAGGTTTATCGAACCAGGAGGAGCCAAGAAGCACGTTGAAGGTTGATGGCGGCGGGATGTAGTGCGGCGCAACACCAGGGATTCCGGCGCCAACGTGGAACCTGCACAACACAACCAAAGTACTTTGCCCCAACGAAACAGTGAGGTTGTCAATCTCACCGCTTGTCGTAACAAAGGATTAACCGTATTGTGTGGAAGATGATTGTTTGCAGAAAACGATAGAACAAGTATTGCAGTAGATTGTATTTCAGTATAGAGAATTGGACCGGGGTCCACAGTTCACTAGAGGTGTCTCTCCCATAAGATAAACAGCATGTTGGGTGAACAAATTACAGTTGGGCAATTGACAAATAAAGAGGGCATGACCATGCACATACATATTATGATGAGTATAGTGAGATTTAATTGGGCATTACGACAAAGTACATAGACCGCCATCCAACTGCATCTATGCCTAAAAAGTCCACCTTCAAAGTTATCATCCGAACCCTCCAAAGTATTAAGTTGCAAAGCAATGCAGACAATTGCATTAAGTATGGTACATAATGTAATCAACAACTACATCCTTAGACATAGCATCAATGTTTTATCCCTAGTGGCAACAAGACAACACAACCTCGAACTTTCTCACATCGTCCTGTGTCAATGCAGCATGAACCCACTATCGAGCATAAATACTCCCTCTTGGAATTACAAGCATCTACTTGGCCAGAGCATCTACTAGTAACGGAGAGCATGCAAGATCATAAACAACACATAGACATAACTTTGATAATCAACATAACAAGTATTCTCTATTCATCGGATCCCAACAAACGCAACATATAGAATTACAGATAGATGATCTTGATCATGTTAGGCAGCTCACAAGATCCGACAATGAAGCACAATGGGGAGAAGACAAGCATCTAGCTACTGCTATGGACCCATAGTCCAGGGGTAGACTACTCACACATCACTCCTGGGAGGCGACCATGGCGGCGTAGAGTCCTCCGGGAGATGATTCCCCTCCGGCAGGGTGCCGGAGGCGATCTCCTGGATCCCCCGAGATGGGATCGGCGGCGGCGGCGTCTCGGAAGGTTTTCCGTATCGTGGCTCTCTGCACCGGGGTTTCGCAACGGAGGCTTTAAGTAGGCGGAAGGGCAGGTCAGAGGCGGCACGAGGGCCCCACACCACGTGGCCGCGCGGCCAAGGGGGCCGCGCCGCCCTAGGGTGTGGCCCCCTCGTGGCCCCTCTTCGTCTCCTCTTCGGACTTCGGAAGCTTCGTGGCAAAATAGGACCCCGGCGTTGATTTCGTCCAATTCCGAGAATATTTTGTTACTAGGATTTCTGAAACCAAAATGCAGAAACAAAGAATCGCCACTTCGGCATCTTGTTAATAGGTTAGTTCCAGAAAATGCACGAATATGACATAAAGTGTGCATAAAACATGTAGATAACATCAATAATGTGGCATGGAACATAAGAAATTATCGATACGTCGGAGACGTATCAGCATCCCCAAGCTTAGTTCGCCACGTCCCGAGCAGGTAAAACGATAACACAGATAATTTCTGGAGTGACATGCCATCATAACCTTGATCATACTATTTGTAAAGCATATGTAGTGAATGCAGCGATCAAAACAATGTATATGACATGAGTAAACAAGTGAATCATAAAGCAAAGACTTTTCATGAATAGCACTTCAAGACAAGCATCAATAAGTCTTGCATAAGAGTTAACTCATAAAGCAATAATTCAAAGTAAAAGCATTGAAGCAACACAAAGGAAGATTAAGTTTCAGCGGTTGCTTTCAACTTATAACATGTATATCTCATGGATATTGTCAACATAGAGTAATATAATAAGTGCAATATGCAAGTATGTAGGAATCAATGCACAGTTCACACAAGTGTTTGCTCCTTGAGGTGGAGAGAAATAGGTGAACTGACTCAACATTGAAAGTAAAAGAATGGTCCTCCATAGAGGAAAAGCATCGATTGCTATATTCGTGCTAGAGCTTTGATTTTGAAAACATGAAATTTTTTTGTCAACGGTAGTAATAAAGCATATGTATCATGTAAATTATATCTTACAAGTTGCAAGCCTCATGCATAGTGTACTAATAGTGCCCGCACCTTGTCCTAATTAGCTTGGACTACCGGATCATCGCAATGCACATGTTTTAACCAAGTGTCACAAAGGGGTACCTCTATGCCGCCTGTACAAAGGTCTAAGGAGAAAGCTCGCATTGGATTTCTCGCTATTGATTATTCTCAACTTAGACATCCATACCGGGACAACATAGACAACAGATAATGGACTCCTCTTTTATGCATAAGCATGTAACAACAATTAATAATTTTCTCATATGAGATTGAGGATATTTGTCCAAAACTGAAACTTCCACCATGGATCATGGCTTTAGTTAGCGGCCCAATGTTCTTCTCTAACAATATGCATGCTTAACCACTAGGTGGTAGATCTCTCTTACTTCAGACAAGACGAACATGCATAGCAACTCACATGAAATTCAACAAAGAGTAGTTGATGGCGTCCCCAGTGAACATGGTTATCGCACAACAAGCAACTTAATAAGAGATAAAGTGCATAAGTGCATATTCAATACCACAATAGTTTTTAAGCTATTTGTCCCATGAGCTATATATTGCAAAGGTGAATGATGGAATTTTAAAGGTAGCACTCAAGCAATTTACTTTGGAATGGCGGAAAATACCATGTAGTAGGTAGGTATGGTGGACACAAATGGCATAGTGGTTGGCTCAAGTATTTTGGATGCATGAGAAGTATTCCCTCTCGATACAAGGTTTAGGCTAGCAAGGCTTATTTGAAACAAATACAAGGATGAGCCGGTGCAGCAAAACTCACATAAAAGACATATTGAAAATATTATAAGACTCTACACCGTCTTCCTTGTTGTTCAAACTCAATACTAGAAATTATCTAGACCTTAGAGAAACCAAATATGCAAACCAAATTTTAGCATGCTCTATGTATTTCTTCATTAATGGGTGCAAAGCATATGATGCAAGAGCTTAAACATGAGCACAACAATTGCCAAGTATCACATTACCCAAGACATTAATAGCAATTACTACATGTATCATTTTCCAATTCCAACCATATAACAATTTAACGAAGAAGAAACTTCGCCATGAATACTATGAGTAGAAACTAAGGACATACTTGTCCATATGCTACAGCGGAGCGTGTCTCTCTCCCATAAAGTGAATGCTAGGATCCATTTTATTCAAACAAAACAAAAAACAAAAACAAACCGACGCTCCAAGCAAAGCACATAAGATGTGATGGAATAAAAATATAGTTTCAGGGGAGGAACCTGATAATGTTGTCGATGAAGAAGGGGATGCCTTGGGCATCCCCAAGCTTAGACGCTTGAGTCTTCTTGATATATGCAGGGGTGAACCACCGGGGCATCCCCAAGCTTAGAGCTTTCACTCTCCTTGATCATGTTGCATCATACTCCTCTCTTGATCCTTGAAAACTTCCTCCACACCAAACTTAGAACAACTCATTAGAGGGTTAGTGACAATAAAAATTAACATGTTCAGAGGTGACACAATCATTCTTAACACTTCTGGATATTGCATAAAGCTACTGGACATTAATGGATCAAAGAAATTCATCCAACATAGCAAAGGAGGCAATGCGAAATAAAAGGCAGAATCTGTCAAAAACAGAACAGTTCGTATTGACGAATTTTATTAGGCCACCAGACTTGCTCAAATGAAAATGCTCAAATTGAATGAAAGTTGCGTACATATCTGAGGATCATGCACGTAAATTGGCTTAATTTTCTGAGCTACCTACAGGGAGGTAGACCCAGATTCGTGACAGCAAAGAAATCTGGAACTGCGCAGTAATCCAAATCTAGTATGAACTTTTCTATCAACGACTTTACTTGGCACAACAAAACACTAAACTAAGATAAGCAGAGGTTGCTACAGTAGTAAACAACTTCCAAGACACAAAATAAAAACAAAGTACTGTAGGTAAAAACATGGGTTGTCTCCCATAAGCGCTTTTCTTTAACGCCTTTCAGCTAGGCGCAGAAAGTGTGTATCAAGTATTATCAAGAGATGAAGTGTCAACATCATAATTTGTTCTAATAATAGAATCAAAAGGTAACTTCATTCTCTTTCTAGGGAAGTGTTCCATACCTTTCTTGAGAGGAAATTGATATTTTATATTACCTTCCTTCATATCAATGATAGCACCAACAGTTCGAAGAAAAGGTCTTCCCAATATAATGGGACAAGATGCATTGCATTCAATATCCAAGACAACAAAATTAACGGGGACAAGGTTATTGTTAACGGTAATGCGAACATTATCAACTTTCCCAAAAGGTTTCTTTGTAGAATGATCAGCAAGATTAACATCCAAATAACAATTGTTCAGCGGTGGCAAGTCAAGCATATTATAAATTTTCTTAGGCATAACAGAAATACTTGCACCAAGATCACATAAAGCATTACAATCAAAATCTTTAACCTTCATCTTAATGATGGGCTCCCAACCATCCTCTAGCTTTCTAGGAATAGAGGCTTCGCGCTCTAGTTTCTCTTCTCTAGCTTTTATGAGAGCATTTGTAATATGTTGCGTGAAAGCCAAATTTATAGCACTAGCATTAGGACTTTTAGCAAGTTTTTGCAAGAACTTTATAACTTCAGAGATGTGGCAATCATCAAAATTCAAACCATTATAATCTAAAGCAATGGGATCATCATCCCCAATGTTGGAAAAAATTTCAGCAGTTTTATCACAGGCAGTTTCAGCAGTTTTAGCAGTTTCAGGCAGTTTCTCGCGCTTTGCATTAGAAGTGGAAACATTGCTAAGACCAATTCTTTTATTATTAATAGTAGGAGGTGCAGCAACATGTGTAGCATTAGCATTACAAGTGGTGGTAATAGTCCAAACTTTAGCTACATTCTTCTCTTTAGCTAGTTTTTCATTTTCTTCTCTATCCCACCTGGCACGCAGTTCAGCCATTAATCTTATATTCTCATTAATTCTAACTTGGATGGCATTTGCTGTAGTAACAATTTTATTATGATGATTCTCATTAGGCATAACTTTCGATTTCAAAAGATCAACATCAGAGGCAAGACTATCGACTTTAGAAGCAAGTATATCAATTTTCCCAAGCTTTTCTTCAACAGATTTGTTAAAAGCAGTTTGTGTACTAAAAAATTCTTTAAGCATGGCTTCAAGTCCAGGGGGTGAACTCCTATTATTGTTGTAAGAATTCCCATAAGAATTACCATAGCCGTTGCCATTATTATAAGGATATGGCCTATAGTTGTTACTAGAATTGTTCCGGTAAGCATTGTTGTTGAAATTATTATTTTTAATGAAGTTTACATCAACATGTTCTTCTTGTGCATCCAATGAAGCTAACGGAACATTATTAGGATCAATATTAGTCCTATCATTCACAAGCATAGACATAATAGCATCAATCTTAGCACTCAAGGAAGAGGTTTCTTCGACAGAATTTACCTTCTTACCTTGTGGAGCTCTTTCCGTGTGCCATTCAGAGTAGTTGATCATCATATTATCAAGAAGCTTTGTTGCTTCACCAAGAGTGATGGACATAAAGGTACCTCCAGCAGCTGAATCCAATAAATTCCGCGAAGAAAAATTTAGTCCTGCATAGAAGGTTTGGATGATCATCCAAGTAGTCAGTCCATGGGTTGGGCAATTTTTAACCAGAGATTTCATTCTTTCCCAAGCTTGAGCAACATGTTCAGTATCTAATTGTTTAAAATTCATTATGCTACTCCTCAAAGATATAATTTTAGCAGGTGGATAATATCTACCAATAAAAGCATCCTTGCATTTAGTCCATGAATCAATACTATTCTTAGGCAGAGATAGCAACCAATCTTTAGCTCTTCCTCTTAATGAGAAAGGGAACAATTTTAATTTTATAATGTCACCATCTACATCTTTATATTTTTGCATTTCACATAGTTCAACAAAATTATTAAGATGGGCAGCAAGCATCATCAGTAACTAACACCAGAAAATTGCTCTCGCATAACAAGATTGATAAAGCGAGTTTAATTTCAAAGAATTCTGCTGTAGTAGCAGGTGGAGCAATAGGTGTGCATAAGAAATCATTATTATTTGTGGTTGTGAAGTCACACAACTTAGTATTTTCAGGGGTGGCCATTTTAGCAACAGTAAATAAAGCAAACTAGATAAAGTAAATACAAGTAACTAATTTTTTTGTGTTTTTGATATAGCAAACAAGATAGCAAATAAAGTAAAACTAGCAACTAATTTTTTTGTATTTTGATTTAGTGCAGCAAACAAAGTAGTAAATAAAACTAAGCAAGACAAAAACAAAGTAAAGAGATTGAGAAGTGGAGACTCCCCTTGCAGCGTGTCTTGATCTCCCCGGCAACGGCGCAAGAAAAAGAGCTTGATGGCGTGTAACTCACACGTTCGTTGGGAACCCAAATAGGAAGGTATGATGCGCACAGACAAGTTTTCCTCGAGAAAGAAACCAAGGTTTATCGAACCAGGAGGAGCCAAGAAGCACGTTGAAGGTTGATGGCGGCGGGATGTAGTGCGGCGCAACACCAGGGATTCCGGCGCCAACGTGGAACCTGCACAACACAACCAAAGTACTTTGCCCCAACGAAACAGTGAGGTTGTCAATCTCACCGGCTTGCTGTAACAAAGGATTAACCGTATTGTGTGGAAGATGATTGTTTGCAGAAAACAAGAGAACAAGTATTGCGGTAGATTGTATTTCAAGATAGAGAATTGGACCGGGGTCCACAAGTTCACTAGAGGTGTCTCTCCCATAAGATAAACAAAGCATGTTGGGTGAACAAATTACAGTTGGGCAATTGACAAATAAAGAGGGCATGACCATGCACATACATATTATGATGAGTATAGTGAGATTTAATTGGGCATTACGACAAAGTACATAGACCGCCATCCAACTGCATCTATGCCTAAAAAGTCCACCTTCGAGGTTATCATCCGAACCCCTCCAGTATTAAGTTGCAAAGCAACAGGACAATTGCATTAAGTATGGTGCGTAATGTAATCAACAACTACATCCTTAGACATAGCATCAATGTTTTATCCCTAGTGGCAACAAAGACAACACAACCTTAGAACTTTCTGTCACTTGTCCCGGTGTCAATGCGAGGCATGAACCCACTATCGAGCATAAATACTCCTCTTGGAGTTACAAGCATCTACTTGGCCAGAGCATCTACTAGTAATCTGAGAGCATGCAAGATCATAAACAACACATAGACATAACTTTGATAATCAACATAACAAGTATTCTCTATTCATCGGATCCCAACAAACGCAACATATAGAATTACGAGATAGATGATCTTGATCATGTTAGGCAGCTCACAAGATCCGACAATGAAGCACAATGGGGAGAAGACAACCATCTAGCTACTGCTATGGACCCATAGTCCAGGGGTAGACTACTCACACATCACTCCGGAGGCGACCATGGCGGCGTAGAGTCCTCCGGGGAGATGATTCCCCTCTCGGCAGTGGGTGCCGGAGGCGATCTCCTGGATCCCCGAGATGGGATCGGCGGCGGCGGCGTCTCTGGAAGGTTTTACAGTATCGTGGCTCTCGGTGCTGGGGTTTCGCAACGGAGGCTTTAAGTAGGCGGAAGGGCAGGTCAGAGGCGGCACGAGGGCCCCACACCACAGGGCCGCGCGACCAAGGGGGCCGCGCCGCCCTAGGGTGTGGCCCCTCGTGGCCCCTCTTCGTCTCCTCTTCGGACTTCGGAAGCTTCGTGGCAAAATAGGACCCTGGGCGTTGATTTCATCCAATTCCGAGAATATTTCGTTACTAGGATTTCGAAACCAAAAAAACAGAAAACAACAAGCGCACTTCGCATCTTGTTAATAGGTTAGTTCCAGAAAATGCACGAATATGACATAAAGTGTGCATAAAACATGTAGATAACATCAATAATGTGGCATGGAACATAAGAAATTATCGATACGTCGGAGACGTATCAACGCGGTCATGTAAAGTTAGTCCGAGCCGCTTCATCCCACTATGCCACAAAGATGCAAAGTACTCAAACTAAAGATAACAAGAGCATCAACGCCCACAAAACCATTGTGTTCTACTCGTGCAACCATCTATGCATAGACACGGCTCTGATACCACTGTAGGATAACGTTGCATAGAAAACAAAAAATTTCCTACCGCGAACACGCAATCCAAGCCAAGATGCAATCTAGAAGACGGTAGCAACGAGGGGTTTATCGAGTCTCACCCTTGAAGAGATTCCAAAGCCTACAAGAGTAGGCTCTTGTTGCTGCGGTAGACGTTCACTTGCCGCTTGCAAAAGCGCGTAGAAGATCTTGATCACGATCGCTTCTGGCGCCACGAACGGGCAGCACCTCCGTACTCGGTCACACGTTCGGTTGTTGATGAAGACGACGTCCACCTCCCCGTTCCAGCGGGCAGCGGAAGTAGTAGCTCCTCTTGAATCCGACAGCACGACGGCGTGGTGTCGGTGGTGGTGGAGAAGTCCGGCGGAGCTTCGCTAAGCGTGCGGGATGTGGTGGAGGAGAGAGGCCACTAGGGTTTGGGAGAGGGGGCGCCGGCCACTAAGGGGTGCGGCCACCTTGGCGGTTCTTGGGTGGCCGGCCCCCTCCCCTTGGCCCCTCATTATATAGGTGGAACCCCAAGTGTTGGTCTCCAAGTCTTCGAATAAGACCCGAACCAAAAACCTTCCATATGGTGGGGAAACCTACCCAAGCTAGGACTCCCACTAGAGGTGGGAGTTCCACCTCCCATATGGGGGGGTGGCCGGCCCCCTAAGGGGGAGTCCACTTGGGACTCCTCCCCCACTAGGGTTGGCCGGCCATGGAGGTGGAGTCCCATGTGGACTCCACCTTCCTTGGTGGTTTCTTCCGGACTTTTCTAGAACCTTCTAGAACCTTCCATAGAACCTTCTGCGTCATTTTAATTCACATAAAATGACATCCTATATATAAATCTTATTCTCCGGACCATTCCGGAACTCCTCGTGATGTCCGGGATCTCATCCGGGACTCCAAACAAATATTCGAACTCCATTCCATATTCAAGTTCTACCATTTCAACATCCAACTTTAAGTGTGTCACCCTACGGTTCGTGAACTATGCCGACATGGTTGAGTACTCACTCCGACCAATAATCAATAGCGGGATCTGGAGATCCATAATGGCTCCCACATATTCAACGATGACTTTAGTGATCGAATGAACCATTTACATACAATACCAATTCCCTTTGTCACGCGATATTTTACTTGTCCGAGGTTTGATCTTCGGTATCACTCTATACCTTGTTCAACCTCGTCTCCTGACAAGTACTCTTTACTCGTACCATGGTATGTGGTCTCTTATGAACTTATTCATATGCTTGCAAGACATTAGACGACATTCCACCGAGAGGGCCCAGAGTATATCTATCCGTCATCGGGATGGACAAATCCCACTGTTGATCCATATGCCTCAACTCATACTTTCCGGATACTTAATCCCACCTTTATAACCACCCATTTACGCAGTGGCGTTTGGTGTAATCAAAGTACCTTTCCGGTATAAGTGATTTACATGATCTCATGGTCATAAGGACTAGGTAACTATGTATCGAAAGCTTATAGCAAATAACTTAATGACGAGATCTTATGCTACGCTTAATATGGGTGTGTCCATTACATCATTCATACAATGATATAACCTTGTTATTAATAACATCCAATGTTCATGATTATGAAACTATTCATCCATTAATCAACAAGCTAGTTTAGAGGCATACTAGGGACTCTTTGTTGTTTACATATCACACATGTATCAATGTTTCGGTTAATACAATTATAGCATGGTATATAAACATTTATCATAAACATAAAGATATATAATAACCACTTTATTATTGCCTCTAGGGCATATCTCCTTCACTTTTATGCAAGGAAGTGATGACTGATGAGTACAAATTGCAACATTTTTACCTTATTGTTTTTGCACTAGTTACATTAGGATTTTCATATTTTATCGCGCTAGTGCACACCCTTCTATGCTTGTTTCGTCAAGATCCCGAAATCTCAAGGAGCGATAGAAACACCTTTTTAAAGCTATTATTCTCGAAGATAGATAAATTCTCCAAACTGAAACTGTGGAAGTGCTTTGAATGTTTATCCACGTATCTAGGTGAAAAGCCATTGAAGAGAGAAGTGTCATAGACTTTAACGAGCAATGATACGGGCACAACCTACCCGTATCGATGCCCGTATCTGGTGTCGGCGGATCCGCCTCTTCAAATACCTTCACCCCTGCAGACGAATCTAATATCCAACACATCGAAACACCATAACTCGCGAAAACCTGACCTCCGGGAGGGACCCGGAGGGGGAACTAGCAGAGGACATCGATTTGTGCAATTACGAAGATCCTTGGAGGCTCAAGCAACATCTTCATAATCGGCATCGCCATCACCACCGTCGTCATCAACATCTACATCCATTTACCTCCATTCTTCTTGTAATCCCTAGAATCAATTATGGATTTGCACAAGTATTCTTCCATCCACTTATGTACCATGCATATTATTATGATGATGTTGATTACACCTCCATGAGTGAGTAGTTTGCCTTGTTCTTGGGGAGATTGGGAAACCCTAGCAACACTATGATGTGAAATAAAGATGATTCATTAATTAATTTATGATTGTAGGTATTAGTTATCTCTCTTGATCTTGTGTGAAGTCGACCACACAAGATTTGCCTTGGGACGAGAGAGGGAACTACTCTTGGGTAGAGGGTGTTGTTGAAGGTGCTACGTGACATGTCACATCATATCTTCATTTTACCTATCCAAGCGGCGTATGATGAGACTCACTGAACCTATCCATAACCACGGGGAAACCCTTAATTATATTCAGATTGAAGTGGTTGACTATCAATAGCTATGGTGGTTATGAGGGATGACAATTGATGGCTGATTCGTTGTCATCCAATTATGGAGCTCCACCCCATGCATACACATGAAGGAAGGGATATATTATCCTAATTATGATTAATACCTTGCTAGCGGTGTAGCTACATATTCATGAGAACTCTTTAGCCTATTGCAGGTTCATCTAAAAACCTTCATAACCCACCCCTAGGTTGAAATCTCTCTAGTTATCTAGCATTTAGTTTACTCAAACACAAACACTCTCAAACATTCATAAAAACACTCTTACTTGAATTAGTAGACTTCACATAAGTATACTCTAATAACGGTAATTAGGAGCATTAGGACCTTTTAAAATCCGGCTCTCCGTGGTTTCGATACTCTTACTTTGAAACTAGCTATAAACGAATTGTGCACTTGCAGTAGTTAGGAAGAAATATCTTTGATGGGGTGGTGACCCTGCATGAAATGGTTCATGAGCTTCATGAGAAAAAAGTTGTCTGGAGTGATATTAAAGATTGAATTTGAAAAGGCCTATGATAAAGTTAATTGGTATTTCCTTCAACAAACTCTTAGAATGAAAGGATTTTCTGATGAGCGGCGTCCTCTAATCAATATTTTTTTTCCAGATAAAGTATTGCTATCTAAGTCAATAATGATGTAGGTAGATAGTTCGGTACAAAAAAAGGATTAATGGAGGCGATCTCCATTATCATAAATGCTATGTAATATAGTTGTTTACGAATTCTGATTCATTATCGGAGGATCGGGATCGCCGAATGGAAACATGTCGAGGAGAGGCTACAAAATCGTTTATGTACCTAGAAAGGAAAGTTATTGCCCCTTGGTGAAAGACCATTTCTCATTAATTCAGTACTAAGTATAATACTGTATAAGATTTTCTTCTTCAGTTACCCGAAAGAGTCTTGCAGCGATTGGATTACTTCTGATCAAGATTCTTTTGGCAAGGTGATAACAAGACAAAGAAATATCGCCAGGCTAGATGGAATGTAGTGTGCAGACCTAAAGATCAAGAAGGACTTGGGATTCATAGCTCAAGGTCAAGAGTAGAGCCCTCCTGGGTAAATAGCTTTTCAAGCTTCAAATCGAGGATGGGGCACGCCAAATTATTCTAAGGAGACGTACACAGGCCCATGTGCACCATCACATGTTTATTGGAAACCAAACGGCTCACAGTTTTGGACTGGCCTAATGGTGATAAAGAGATTCTTCTTTTCGTATGATTCATTCTATATTAAGGATGATTCGAAAATAAGATTTGGGAGGACAAATGGGTAGGTAATGCAACGCTTTGAGAATAATATCTAGTCGTGTCCTCCATCCTTTTTTATATATAAGCCACATAGTTTTTTGTGAAAAAAATCAGAATACAAGGTGCATTGTGCCACACCACTTTCATAGACAATATTTTTAGAAATTTGATTATGTTCTTATCTTATGCAAAGTCCTTTATTAGGCCATGCCAATTGCCTAGGGTAAATCCTGCCCAAATATGGTGTATTTTTTCCTTAATATGTGTTCTTTATTTTTCGTGCCAAAAACTATATGAATTATATCTAGGAACATGAGGGAGTACGATATTGTGCGCCACAAAAGCGATGCACTTGCCATGGTGTTGAAAACTTCCTCACTGAATCTGACGTTCAAAACATATCTCAATGGTCCTAGATTAGCATCTTGGAATGAGTTGCTACACCATTTGACTTTGGTCTATTTAACACAAAAGCATGACGAGTTTGAATGGAATCTGCACGAGAGTAGTAAATTCTTCCTAGATTCTATGTACAAAGCCCTATCGAGCCAGATGTACCATGGATAAAAAAAATGAAAGGTAAAGATTCTATTAAAAAATTAAAGTTTTTGCGTGGTATCTTCGCAGCGGTGTAATTCTAACTAAAGACAATCTTGCGAAACGCGATTGACATAGAGGTAAAAAAAAGTGTATTCTGTCCTCAGGATGAGTCTATCAAACAATTATGCTTCTAGTGCAAATTTGGAACATCTATATGGCTAGTCATCTACATAGATTTTACCTACCCCCCATCTAAATAGGTTTTACCTACATGCAATGTTGCAAATATATTTGGCAATTAGTTAAATGATGTGGATCATAGATTTAAACTAGAGTGATTGCCGTTATTTGGTTGGTAACTTGGTATGACTATGCATAAATGATAATGCTTTTACTGATAAAAAAAACTATCTTTTATACAGATTAGTGGAGCATAGCGATCAGTTGAAGGACACGACCATGAATACTTTTATCTAACATGATTGGTCCTCCGTTGTCTTACGTGTCTTTGTTATTTCTACATGAATAATTGTATTGCGTCTTTTTATTTTACTTTTCGCTGGTTAAGTTTGGAGTTTAAACCTTTTAACTAAAATAAAAAGTTAATGCTTTAAATTACGGAGTATAAAATATCGGATAGACATGCTCTCAGTGTTAGATGCTGGTCACAGTATAAGCTGCAACGAGCTGGTCGATAAGCTTGAGCGGCCCAAGATGATACCATTGTCAACTGCAAGTCCCAACAAGAGAATCTCGCAAAGTCGATAAAGGCAAGGGGACAAAAGAACGGCAGCTGAGGGCGACGACGACGACACACGGAAAAACGCGAAACCAAAGTGCAGGGGAACATGGCTTGGGCGGGCAGCAAAAGTGCAGACATCCCATTCAGAGAATCGCTTTAACAAATCCTAATGCCGGTGCTTCACTGTCGATTACCAAACGAGTTTATCCTTTTCTCCATCCTTTCGAGACCGCCCTGACCAAGAAAGATCTTGCACATGCAGAGCGCCATGTTTTCAAAAGAACATATGGCTGTAGCATACTACTAGCAGTCTAGCACACATGCTTGGGCTTGGACTTGTGGTGTTGTCTGTACAGAGTAGGAGAGATTTCTTGCCCATATCCACTGAATCCAGAGATTTCTTTATCGAAAAAAAATCCACTGAATCCAGAGGCAGTGCAGCAAACAGTTTGTCTGATCAACTGAATTCTGAATCAGGACAGGATCAAAACACAGTTGATATAGCAACAGCTGCAAAATAACGTGGAGCTACGACGGGATGGCATCCATGTCGCAGCCATTTCAAAATTAGCACGGGATGGCATCCCAGACCAGAGCATCAAATATTCTGGGCAGAGCCAGACGATATCGTCGTATATCCATCCAGACGACCAGACCTGACCATGCCATGCCATGCCTCGAAGCAGATGCTACAATAATAAGCTGCAGACATCGTGACTGGGAACGCCCCTACACCCAGCTGAATCCCGCATCTTGCAAAGAGCACTCTTTTCTGAAAAGATCGTCTGGTTTTGGACCAAAATCGATATCTATTTGGCTCATGTGGTCACCGTGGTCCGGCCTAAAAGCTGGGTCGCTTTTAACCGTCTGGTATGTATTGTGCTGTCCTGAGATTGACAGCGTGTCGTTGACGTGTAAAATTGTAAAACGAGAGCAAGGCACTTGTCTTTCCTTGCCTGCACTGATGTCTGCCTTACTGGCACAGCTACAGCAGGTCACGTTTGCTGCAAGTCCCGTCCAATAGATGAGGCTGCAGGGAGTAGGCAGTTCATATTTACAAGTGGAGTTTTTTTCTTGTCTCCCAGGCATCAGAGCATCTCCACTCGTTAGCACTTCCCACGCCTAAATCCGGCGAAATTTTCGTTCGGATTGGAGGAAGATTTGGCCTGGGGAGCGCCGAAGTTCCAGCCGTCCCCCCGGCAGGAAACCCCCAACCTCGACCATTTGACATAATTCAAACAAATTTAACATAAAATTTAACAAGTTTGGCGAGCAAGAGTACGAAAATTGCTGAAACAAATTCGGCGATAATCAGTACAATGTTTAACAAGTGCTGAAACAAATGAAGCACACAATTTCACAATTTTTCAAACAAATTATGACAGACTAGTTGGCGTCGGCGTTGACGTTGCCTCGGAGCGTACATATGTGCTCCACCAGATCATCTTGCAACAGCTTGATACGTCTCCAACGTATCGATAATTTCTTATGTTTCATGCTTGTTTTACGACAATACCTACATGTTTTGTTCACACTTTATGATGATTTTATGCGTTTTCCGGAACTAAACTATTGACGAGATGCCGAAGTGTCAGTTCCTGTTTTGTGCTGTTTTTGGTTTCAGAAATCCTAGTAAGGAAATATTCTCGGAATTGGACGAAATCAACGCCCAGGATCTTATTTTTCCACGAAGCTTCCAGAAGTCCGGAGAGGAAACGAAGTGGGGCGACGAGGCGACGCCACACCAGGGCGGCGCGGCCCAAGCCCTGGCCGCGCCGGCCTGTGGTGTGGGCCCCTCGTGGCGCCCCCTGACCTACCCTTCCGCATCTTAGAATTGCATGAAGCTTCCAGAACACCCGAGAGCCACCAGAGGAGGGCCCTGTGGGCCCCAGATGATAGGCTGGCGCGGCCCAGGCCTTGGCCGCGCCGCCCTATTGTGTGGTGGCTCCGTACCCCCTCCGACTCCGCCTCTTCGCCTATATAAAGGTCCCTGACCTAAATCTTCGATAAAAAAAAGCCACGGTACGAGAAACCTTCCAGAGCCGCCGCCATCGCGAAGCCAAGATCTAGGGGACAAGAGTCTCTGTTCCGGCACGCCGCCGGGACGGGGAAGTGCCCCCGGAAGGCTTCTCCATCGACACCGCTGCCATCTCCACCGCCATCTTCATCACCGCTGCTGTCTCCCATGAGTAGGGAGTAGTTCTCCATCGAGGCTAAGGGGCTGTACCGGTAGCTATGTGGTTAATCTCTCTCCTATGTACTTCAATACAATAATCTCATGAGCTGCCTTACATGATTGAGATTCATATGATGATGCTTGTAATCTAGATGTCATTATGCTAGTCAAGTGGATTTTACTTATGTGATCTCCGGAGACTCCTTGTCCCACGTGTGTAAAGGAGACAGTGTGTGCACCGTGTGGGTCTCTTAGGCTATATTTCACAGAATACTTATTCACTGTTATGAATAGCATAGTGAAGTGCTTATTTATATCCCTTTATGATTACAATGTGTTTTGTATCACTATTAATCTATGTGCTACTCTAGTGATGTTATTAAAGTACTCTATTCCTCCTGCACGGTGTAATGGTGACAGTGTGTGCATCGTGTAGTACTTGGCGTAGGTTATGATTGTAATCTCTTGTAGATTATGAAGTTAATTATTGCTATGATAGTATTGATGTGAACGATGCCTCCTTCATAGTGTGATGGTGACAGTGTGCATGCTATGTTAGTACTTGGTGTAGTTGTGTTGATCTATCATGCACTCTAAGGTTATTTAAATATGAATATCGAATATTGTGGAGCTTGTTAACTCCGGCATTGAGGGTTCGTGTAATCCTACACAATTAGTGGTGTTCATCATCCAACAAGAGAGTGTAGAGTATAGCATTTATCTATTTATCCTGTTATGTGATCAATGTTGAGAGTGTCCACTAGTGAAAGTATAATCCCTAGGTTTTGTTCCCAAATACTGAAATCGCTGCTTGTTTACTGTTTTACTGCATCTGTACTGCCTGCAATATTACCACCATCAACCACACGCCAGTTGTAGCATCAAGCTATTTTCTGGTGCCGTTACTACTGCTCATATATATTCATACCACTTGTATTTCACTATCTCTTCGCCGAACTAGTGCACCTATACATCTGACAAGTGTATTAGGTATGTTGGGGACACAAGAGACTTCTTGCTTTGTGGTTGCAGGGTTGCATGAGAGGGATATCTTTGACCTCTTCCTCCCTGAGTTCGATAAACCTTGGGTGATCCACTTAAGGGAAACTTGCTGCTGTTCTACAAACCTCTGCTCTTGGAGGCCCAACACTGTCTACAGGAAAAAGAGGGGGCGTAGACATCAAGCTATTTTCTGGCGCCGTTGCCGGGGAGGAAAGGTAAAAGGCACTCATACTCCGGTTCCAGGTAACAGTACTTTTCTGGCGCCATTGTGTTTGTGCTCGAAGCTATTTCCTTTAGATCCTGCAATTGCATCTTTTTGTTTCTTGTTTTACACTAGTTAGGCATAATGGAAAACAACAAAAATATGAGAGATCTTTATGAACTTTATCTTGAATTAGGACATGATGTGTTTGAAGAGAGAATTAAAAAACCCATGGAACTTTATATGCATGCTAATGGGAATGTTATTAATATGAATGCTTTGACCACTATTGTTGCTAATGCTATGGAAAATTCTAAGCTTGGGGAAGCTGGCTTTGATGAACATGACATTTTTAGTCCCCCAAGCAATGAGGAGAAAATTTTCTTTGATGATACTTTACCTCCTATTTATGATGATTATAATGATAGTAGCCTTTTGTTGCCACCTACTATGGAGAGTAAATTTGATTATGATTACAATATGCCTCCTATATTTGATGATAGCTACTTTGTTGAATTTGCTCCCACTATAACTAATAAAATTGATTATGCTTATGTGGAGAGTAATAATTTTATGCATGAGACTCATGATAAGAATGCTTTATGTGATAGTTATATTGTTGAATTTGCTCATGATGCTACTGAAAGTTATTATGAGAGAGGAAAATATGGTGGTAGAAATTTTCATGTTAATAAAACACCTCTCTATGTGCTGAAATTTTTGAAGCTATACTTGTTTTATCTTCCTATGCTTGTCACTTTGCTCTTCATGAACTTGTTTATTTACAAGATTTCTATGCATAGGAAGCATGTTAGACTTAAATTTGTTTTGAATTTGCTTCTTGATGCTCTCTTTTGCTTCCAATACTATTTCTTGCGAGTGCATCATTAAAACTGCTGAGCCCATCTTAATGGCTATAAAGAAAGAACTTCTTGGGAGATAACCCATGTGTTTATTTTGCTACAGTACTTTGTTTTTATTTTGTGTCTTGGAAGTTGTTTACTACTGTAGCAACCTCTCCTTATCTTAGTTTTGTGTTTTGTTGTGCCAAGTAAAGTCTTTGATAGCAAGGTTGATACTAGATTTGGATTACTGCGCAGAAACAGATTTCTTTGCTGTCACGAATCTGGGCAAAATTCTCTGTAGGTAACTCAAAAAATTATGCCAATTTACGTGAGTGATCCTCAGATATGTACGCAACTTTCATTCAATTTGAGCATTTTCATTTGAGCAAGTCTGGTGCCTCAATAAAATTCGTCTTTACGGACTAGTCTGTTTTGACAGATTCTGTCTTTTATTTCGCATTGCCACTTTTGCTATGTTGGATGAATTTCTTTGTTCCATTAACTTCCAGTAGCTTTGAGCAATGTCCAGAAGTGTTAAGAATGATTGTGTCACCTCTGAACATGTGAGTTTTTGATTATGCACTAACCCTCTAATGAGTTTGTTTCGAGTTTGGTGTGGAGGAAGTTTTCAAGGGTCAAGAGAGAAGGATGATATACTATGATCAAAAAGAGTGAAAAGTCTAAGCTTGGGGATGCCCCGGTGGTTCACCCCTGCATATATCAAGAAGACTCAAGCGTCTAAGCTTGGGGATGCCCAAGGCATCCCCTTCTTCATCGACAAATTATCAGGTTCCTTCTCTTGAAACTATACTTTTATTCGGCCACATCTTATGTACTTTGCTTGGAGCGTCTGTGTGCTTTCGTTTTTGTTTTTGTTTGAATAAATGCTTGTGTGGGAGAGAGACACGCTCCGCTGGTTCATATGAACACATGTGTTCTTAGCTTTTAATTTTCATGGCGAAGGTTGAAATTGCTTCGTTAATTGTTATATGGTTGGAATTGGAAAATGATACATGTAGTAAATTGCTATAATGTCTTGGATAATGTGATACTTGGCAATTGTTGTGCTCATGTTTAAGCTCTTGCATCATATGCTTTGCACTTATTAATAAAGAAATACATAGAGCATGCTAAAATTTGGTTTGCATATTTGGTCTCTCTAAGGTCTAGATAATTTCTAGTATTGAGTTTGAACAACAAGGAAGACGGTGTAGAGTCTTATAATGTTTTCAATATGTCTTTTATGTGAGTTTTGCTGCACCGCTTCATCCTTGTGTTTGTTTCAAATAACCTTGCTAGTCTAAACCTTGTATCGAGAGGGAATACTTCTCATGCATCCAAAATACTTGAGCCAACCACTATGCCATTTGTGTCCACCATACCTACCTACTACATGGTATTTCTCCGCCATTCCAAAGTAAATTGCTTGAGTGCTACCTTTAAAATTTCTATCCTCTACCTTTGCAATATATAGCTCATGGGACAAATAGCCTAAAAACTATTGTGGTATTGAATATGTACTTATGCACTTTATCTCTTATTAAGTTGCTCGTTGTGCGATAACCATGTTCCTGGGGACGCTATCAACTACCCTTTGTTGAATATCATGTGAGTTGCTATGCATGTTCGTCTTGTCTGAAGTAAGAGCGATCTACCACCTTATGGTTAGAGCGTGCATATTGTTAGAGAAGAACATTGGGCCGCTAACTAAAGTCATGATCCATGGTGGAAGTTTCAGTTTTGGACATATATCCTCAATCTCATATGAGAAAATTAATTGTTGCTACATGCTTATGCATAAAAGAGGAGTCCATTATCTGTTGTCTATGTTGTCCCGGTATGGATGTCTAAGTTGAGAATAATCAGTAGCGAGAAATCCAATGCGAGCTTTCTCCTTAGACCTTTGTACAGGCGGCATAGAGGTACCCCTTTGTGACACTTGGTTAAAACATGTGCATTGCGATAATCCCGGTAGTCCAAGCTAATTAGGACAAGGTGCGGGCACTATTAGTATACTATGCATAAGGCTTGCAACTTGTAAGATATAATTTACATGATACATATGCTTTATTACTACCGTTGACAAAATTGTTTCTTGTTTTCAAAATCAAAGCTCTAGCACAAATATAGCAATCGATGTTTTCCTCTTTGAAGGACCATTCTTTTACTTTTATTGTTGAGTCAGTTCACCTATCTCTCTCCACCTCAAGAAGCAAACACTTGTGTGAACTTTGCATTGATTCCTACATACTTGCATATTGCACTTGTTATATTACTTTACATTGACAACATTCATGAGATATACATGTTACAAGTTGAAAGCAACCGCTGAAACTTAATCTTCCTTTGTGTTGCTTCAATGCTTTTACTTTGAATTATTGCTTTATGAGTTAACTCTTATGCAAGACTTATTGATGCTTGTCTTGAAGTACTATTCATGAAAAGTCTTTGCTATATGATTCATTTGTTTACTCATGTCATTTACCATTGTCTTGGATTGCTGCATTCATTACATGTGTTTACAATAGTATGATCAAGGTTATGATGGCATGTCACTCCAGAAATTATCTTTGTTATCGTTTACCTGCTCGGGACGAGCAGAAACTAAGCTTGGGGATGCTGATACGTCTCCGACGTATCGATAATTTCTTATGTTCCATGCCACATTGTTGATGATATCTACATGTTTTATGCATACTTTATGTCATATTTATGCGTTTTCCGGAACTAACCTATTGACGAGATGCCGAAGGGCCGATTCTTGTTTACGCTTTGTTTTTTGTTTCAGAAATCCTAGTAAGGAAATATTCTCGGAATCGGACGAAATCAACGCCCAACATCCTATTTTTCCACGAAGCTTCCAGAACACCCGAGAGCCGCCAGAGAGGGGCCACATGGGCCCTAGATGACAGGCCGGCGCGGCCCAGGCCCTAGCCGCGCCGCCCTATGGTGTCGACGCCTCGTTGACCTTCTGACGCCGCCTCTTCGCCTATATAAAGGTCCTTGACCTAAAACCTCGATACGAAAAAGCCACGGTACGAGAAACCATCCAGAGCCGCCGCCATCGCGAAGCCAAGATCTGGGGGACAGGACTCTCTGTTCCGGCACGCCGCCGGGACGGGGAAGTGCCCCCGGAAGGCTCCTCCATCGACACCACCGCCATCTTCATCAACGCTGCTGTCTCCCATGAGGAGGGAGTAGTTCTCCATCGAGGCTCGGGGCTGTACCGGTAGCTATGTGGTTCATCTCTCTCCTATGTACTTCAATACAATAATCTCATGAGCTGCCTTACATGATTGAGATTCATATGATGATGCTTGTAATCTAGATGTCATTATGCTAGTCAAGTGAATTTTACTTATGTGATCTCCGGAGACTCCTTGTCCCACGTGTGTAAAGGTGACAGTGTGTGCACCGTGTGGGTCTCTTAGGCTATATTTCACAGAATACTTATTCACTGTTATGAATGGCATAGTGAAGTGCTTATTTATATCTCTTTATGATTGCAATGTGTTTTGTATCACAATTTATCTATGTGCTACTCTAGTGATGTTATTAAAGTAGTTTTATTCCTCCTGCATGGTGTAATGGTGACAGTGTGTGCATCCGTGTTAGTACTTGGCGTAGGCTATGATTGTGATCTCTTGTAGATTATGAAGTTAACTATTGCTATGATGGTATTGATGTGATCTATTCCTCCTACATAGTGTGAAGGTGACAGTGTGCATGCTATGTTAGTACTTGGTTTAGTCGTGTTGATCTTTCATGCACTCTAAGGTTATTTAAATATGAACATTGAATTGTGGAGCTTGTTAACTCCGGCATTGAGGGTTCGTGTAATCCTACGCAATGGTGTTCATCATCCAACAAAAGAGTGTAGAGTATGCATTTATCTATTCTGTTATGTGATCAATGTTGAGAGTGTCCACTAGTGAAAGTATGATCCCTAGGCCTTGTTCCTAAATACTGCTATCGCTGCTTGTTTACTGTCCTGGGCAAAGCACTTTTCTGGTGCCGTTGCTACTACTTATTCATACCACCTGTATTTCACTATCTCTTCGCCGAACTAGTGCACCTATTAGGTGTGTTGGGGACACAAGAGACTTCTTGCTTTGTGGTTGCAGGGTTGCATGAGAGGGATATCTTTGACCTCTTCCTCCCTGAGTTCGATAAACCTTGGGTGATCCACTTAAGGGAAACTTGCTGCTGTTCTACAAACCTCTGCTCTTGGAGGCCCAACACTGTCTACAGGAAAAGGAGGGGGCGTAGACATCAGAGCCACCTGGTGATTAGGCTGTGCAAGAGGACCCTCTCTCTCATATGGTGCTTGTTGCTCAGCCAGAGGAACCGGATGTTTTCGCTCATTTTCAATAATCATATTGTGTAGGCACACACAACAGTTCATCACCTCCCACATCTGATCTTTGGACCAAGTCATAGCGGGGAACCGGACGACAGTAAATCTCTGCTGGAGGACACCAAATGCACGCTCGACGTCTTTTCGACAAGCTTCTTGTTTCTTGACAAACTCGCAAAGTTTGGGGGTGCTAGGTTTCGAGATAGTCTTCACAAATGTTGCCCACTTTGGATAGATACCGTCTGCAAGGTAGTATCCTTTGTTGTAGTGCCGACCATTGATCACATAGTTCACCGGGGGAGCATGACCGTCAACAAGCTTGGAAAAGACCGGGGAGCAGTTTAGGACGTTGATGTCATTTTTGGATCCAGGCATACCAAAGAAAGAGTGCCAAATCCAGAGATCATGGGTAGCCACTGCTTCAAGTATGACAATGCAGCCTTTTTTGTGACCCTTGTACATTCCCTGCCACGCAAACGGACAATTCTTCCATTGCCAATGCATGCAGTCAATGCTTCCAAGCATCCCTGGAAAACCCCTAAATTCATTTGTTGCAAGGATCCTCTGAGTGTCTTCGACAGTGGGTGATCTCAAGTAATAGTCCCTGAACACTGCTATGACGGCCCTGCAGAACTGGTAGAAACAATCAAGGGCGGTGGACTCCGCCATCCAAAGATAGTCATCTGCACTATCACCGGGAGCTCCATACGCCAGCATCCTCATAGTCACTGTGCACTTCTGCAGTGACGAAAATCCAACCAAACCAGTGCAATCCGCTTTGCATCTGAAGTAGGGGTCAAAGTCTCGGATGTCATACACAATTTGCAGAAATAGCTTTCTGCTCATCCTGAAACGACGCCGGAAAACACTCTCACCGTGCAATGGATTGTCGGCGAAGTAGTCGGCGTACAACATGCAGTAGCCCTCCATTCGCTGTCTCGGCTTGCACTTCCGGTGACCTGCTGCCGACCCACCACGTCGACCAGTTGCCAGTCCGGCGTACATGCTTGACAAGCAACCGAGGATCATCACGTGCTCCTCGTCTTGGGTGGCGGCTGCCATCTCTTCTCGCATAAGCTCGACGAACATCTGCTCCTCCTCTTCGTCCGAGTCCATGGCCGGCGAGGCAAATGGACGAACACCTGACGGGCGTGGTCGAGGCAACCCGAGCCGCGAGCGACGAGGAGTAGGCTAAAGTCGGAAAACAGGCCGGCGGAGGAGCAGCCAGATAGGCCTTCGTCGAAAGACGGCGGAATATAGGCAGGTGGAGAAGGAGGGATGGCGGAATCTCGGCAACAAGCCGGCGGGGTGGTGCCGGCGGCGAGAGAGATACGAGGGGTGGGGGAGATTTTGAGCGAGGTGGCGGTGGGGTTCGTGTGTTGAGTCGCCGACAGATCGGGCCCGTCCCCGCTTTTCACTCGTCCGGAGTCCCCGATAGATCCCCGGGAGGCCGGGGTTGGCGTGGGCTCGCCGGATGGATGAAGGGCCAAATCCGGACGAAAACGAGGAACCGGGGGCGCGACTGGGCCGAATTTCGCCGTCCGGATGGGAAAAACGTCGCTCGGGGGCCTCGTCGGGGAGACGAGTGGAGATGCTCTCACTCAGGGCATCTCTAGTCGCGGCGCCGGATCGAATTTGGAGATGTGTTTTGTTTGTGTCGCATTTGGGGACGTCGCTCCCCAGCCGCGTCCCCAAACGCCGCCTCCAAACATTACAATACTTTTTTTAATGTTTTTACATTTTTATTTCAATAAAGAGAAGAAATATTCCACAAACTAATACATAATTTGGAACGTGGTTTACATGAAGATATAGTTTGGAACATGGTTTTCCACAAACTAATACATAGTTTGAACCATGGTTGACACAAATATAAAAGATTGCAAAAAAAAATTAAACCTAACTAGGCCGGGCATCGAAGGTTTCGTGTGTTCGCTGTCAAGAAAGAACACTCGAGGGCACACCCAGTCACCCAAACTGGAAAATCCAGCTGGTGTGGGTGCCCCTGTTGGTTCTTCCGAGGAAGAACATCCAGAAACCTTCGTGCATTTTATCGCTGCGAAGAAACAACACTCTTCAGTCGTCGTCCTCATCGGCGCTGTCGCCGTGGTAGTTCCAGCGCCAACGCGTCTCGTCGAACACCTTGACGCTCACGTCCCTGTCGCCGAAGTAGGAGAACACGAGCATGAAGCCGGCTTCAAGACGGTGGTAGCGCGCGAACTTCTCCCAGCCGATGTGGAGGTACATCTTGCCGTGCGCGTCGTAGATCACGTCGACGATCCACTAGCAGCAGTGGCAGCCATCCTCCCGCAGATGCAGCGAGCCCGGGCGCTCGTTGTCGGCGACGAAGCCGGTGAAGTCGTCCGGCAGCCTCTAGATGCCGTGTGGGTCACCCTTGAGGACCACGATGAACTCGAACAGCACGGGCCCTTCCTCGTCCTGCCCGTCCGACGATGAGGATGACGATGACGTCGCAGGCGATGGCGAGCGTGCAGCTCTACCGCGGCCACGACCACGACCACGGCCGCGAGCTCGGCCTCCGCCTCTACCAGCCATGGCGTCGACACTTGAGATGGTGGCGGCTAGGGTTGGGGAGAGAGGCGCTAGGGTTTGTGTGTGAGAGGGACGATGAGAGGCGGCCCTTTTTTATAGGCCGGAGGGAGGCGGGGGAGCGGTAGCGCTCATTAACGCCGTCACGCAAAGCTAGGTGCGACGAGACGCTTCGGTTCGCCTCTGCGGGAACTGCACCGTCGCTGCGCGCCAATAACTTCCGTCGCGAGGTAGGCGACGGTTAGGTTAAAATTCAATCTGCCGCTGACAGGTTGGCCCCGCTACTCCCAGCCTACTTTTCGGTGCGTCCGGCGTCCCCGGTGCGTCCCCTGTGGGGGCGGGGATGGGCTCGGGGCGCCAGACACCGTATCGGGGCGCGCCAGACAAAAAGCGGCTTTGAGGACGCGGGAACGTTTTTTTGTCCGACGTGCCCCAAATCGCTTTGGGGACGCTTTGGGGGACGCGACTGGAGATGGTCTCATCCTGTTGATTTGAAAACTTCGAAAATCATATTTATAAGTCATCACTGATCCTGTTAATTTAATAAAAATTGTAAATTATATTTATAAGTTTTTTGAACTTTTGCGGATGTAGCCAACTATGTATTTAAAAAATGTGCAAAATATAAATTTCAAATACTTTTCATTCCGAGTTACACAAAAGTGATAAATGTGTGGATCTCAGTACCCATATTTTCAAATTTTATCAGATTTTTCATTTTTGTGTAGCCCACAATACAAAGAATTTAGCTTTGCAATTTTACACCTGATAGGTTACATCATTGGCTGGGTTAATTTTCGAGCTAAAAAAATGCGCCTTCCTAGGAACATGTTTACATGTAGATTTACATATATTTTAAAACTTTAAAATGTCATTTTTGATTAAAAAAACAAGTTACATATAGCTCGGGCTACATTTTTGATTTTCTAGGATGACTCTAATACTGGATTTGCTTCATATAAATACTGGAATTAACATTGCATCCAAACGTAATAATACTAACGAACAACAACGAGATGATAGGTAAATACCATACTCCCTCTGTTATAAACTGAGTGTCACACCTTTGATCTGATTTGAACTAGATGTACATGTATGTAGACGCGCTTTAGTGTATAGTTATAGTTATATAACCTGTGACACTTAATTAGAAGGGAGGGAGTATGATTTTGGATGGAAATCCTAGGATATCTTGCTCGAGTGTAGTGCTTCTTTTAACAGTAGGTCTTGTATTGTCATGAGATTGAGAGCGTTGCGTTGACATGTAAAATTGAAAATGAATACGTACATAGTACTCTTTCTATTACACTGCACTGCTCTTCCACTGGCACAGCACTATCAGGTCACGTCTGCTACACGTCTCGTCCAATAGATGATGCTGCAGGGAGTACGCAGTCCATCTTTGTACCGTGGCACATAAATAAAAGTACAAAGCTCCAACCACGGAAATACAAAGGATCACAACCTGGTACTAGTGCAATCTGCAATGTAGGGCAGGATGACACTGATACATGTGCGATTGATTCATGGATACATGTGAATTTTTCACCACCTTGATTTGCTTCATGTAAACTGCGAACTTAAAATTACATATACGGATTATCAGCAACCATAATCAGGAACATCACGAAGATGGGTTTTTTTTGTCAGGTAAACACGCACGGGTCTGTCACGGTGACGCCGGCCAGTCGAACCCAGCGTAGCTCTCGCTGAACCCGCCGCCGTAGAACCTGACCTCCAGGTTCTCGATCCCCTGCCCGTCATCCCACACGGCCTCCTCGTCGTCGTCGTCGTCATCGCTGCCGACGACGGCGTAGTACTCATCGTCGTCCATGAGCTCCCACGAGTACACGTCATCATCGTCCTCGTCGTCGGAGCACTCCTCCCAGTAGCTGTTCTCGAAGCAGTCGTCCACCCCGGGCCCGAGGAAGCTGAGCCCGGGGCGCCGCTCCTGCAGGAACCTCTCGTCGACGGCCCAGCAGCCGCGGAGGTCGACGAACTCCAGGTCGCGGCACCGGGCGAGCACCTCCAGGATGGCCTCCGTGGTGACGAGCATGTACCCGACCTCGAGGTGGCGGAGCCGCGGCATGGTGCGCGCGATGGCGCGGGCCTCGTCGTGCTGGTGGCAGGCGTTGCGGCCGGCCACGTCGATCGGGTGCATCACGCGGCGGAGCCCCACGAGGCTCCGGCAGTGGCTGCCGAACGCCTCCAGCGCGCGCGCGCCGATCTTGGTGCAGCTACTGATGTCCAGGAACGTCAGGTTCGGCAGCCTCGGCGCCACGGTCTCCACGACGGCGTCGCTGATCTCGCTCCGTGGGATCTCCAGCGTCCTCAGAGCCCGCGCGCTGGCGAATCAAAAGAACAATTCGTAATTTCCAACCTGATCATCACATAATTAACAGACTAATCGATCAAGAAAATGCTTACTGGTCGCCGACGAAGGAGAAGAGGGGATCGCAGGGGAGGCCGGAGACGCTGAGGCGGCGGCAGGAGCCGGAGCTGCGGCGGAGGAGCATCTCCACCATGCGGACGAGCTGCTCCGGCTGGCTCTGCCGCTGCTGGCTCCAGTCCTCGATGTCGATCTGCTGCCAGCAGTACGGGCCGGCCACCACACGCCCCCACGACTTGCACACTCGCGGCACCACCGTCAGCACCTCCTGCAGCGGCAGGTTGCGGAACACGAGCCCCAGCGCGTCGGGCAGCAGCTCCTCCCAGCACCGGTACTCGCTGCCGCCGCACTCTCCCATGGCCCAACCTGCCGCCAGAGAACAATACCTTGAGTACTTCCAAATACCAAGATCAATTGCAGCAATTCGAACTGAAAAATGGAAGGGGGTCATACAAATTCACAAACTAAAAGTTATCTGTTCTCAGCAGAACTGCGGCAAGGAGTTAGACCACAATCCCATACAACAGAAGCAAAAAGCTCATAAGAAAATCGAAGGACCAAGCATACAACTTTTACATCCCAAGAACCATGAAAGAACACAGAGAGGCAGAATTTCTTGCTCCAAACCAAGAACCAAAAGCTTCCGTTTCTACTTCACTGAAGTGGGGGTTCTTACCTTGTAGATCACTCAAGAGTGAGAGGAGCAGCTAAAAGCGGCAGCCTCTTCAGAGCAGATGGCCAGTGTGACACTGTGAGCAAACCCAAATGAGGAAGCCTATCCAAGAACCAAGCAAGGAGAGTAAGATATAAGCTGCGTCCCAAAAGTTGGCGATAGAGAGGGCTTAATTAAGCACTGACTGGTAGCTAGGGACTCCAATCAGAGAGTACCAGGAAGAGCAAGGCACAGATCTAAAAAGAAGGTCGCTTGCAGAGCTGTATAAGAGGTTAGGGACAGTGTGTGTGTGTATGTATGACAATTTGGCGCCTATCTATGTACCACAATTCCGCAGTCCACACGCAATCTGGATATTATGTGGGAAAGAACACTGAAAGCCTCCACCTTTTAAAAATTGCTCCAACTGAAAATAGATAAGGACATGGAGGATATGTGTTATTTTCCTAGATGAATTTGCAAGAAACAGTTGTGGGAGCGAGGTTGTGCTGTATGGCCTGCAGATTTACCAAATTGGTAGATGGTGGAGAAGATGGCCCGAGTTCCAATTTGGATCTTCACGAGGGAACAACTGGTGAAGCGGAGAGAGAGAGAGAGAGTCTGAGAGGTGATACTGCAGGAAGGGAAGAGCTGCTGACGGTACTCCGCAATTGACTGATGAAGACAGTTAGGGATTATTATCATTTTCTCTACTCCCGTGGCTCTAGGATAAACAAAGTCACCGTCGGCGGATCGCTGTTGACGGCTATACGTCGTACTGCTGGAAATTGATTCTTTTGATTAAATATTTGATTGCAAAGTAAAAAATTATCCCTGATGAGCTGAAAGCACAACAAGCTTTGCTAATCATCAGAACAGCAGTCCTGATTCCACTGCGGCCTGGGAATTTAATATGTATTCATATGTCCATGGGAAATTTTACAAAATATGATTAAATTGCACAAGGAGGACCGCCCTGTGACCAAATGTACTAGTGAAATATCAAGATCCAAATAGGGTTGCTACAAAAATAGCCGCTAATGTGAGCAGAAGTCATCGATGGTTGATGAAAAACACCTCTATTGTTGTTTCTCTCCTTGTGGCAGTCCAGTCGCGATAACCTGTTGTGTCGGCTGCGTCTAACAATAAGCATATAGATAAGATCTTGAATCCAGTTATGCATATCACTCTAGAGCTACATGAGTTGTCTGGAGATTCATCTGTGGTGCCCGAGCTTACGGAGTTGGAAGGTAATGTGGTTATGCCCCGTTCCATCAAGAAAGTGAGGTCCGACTCGCACGAGATCTTGGTTGCTCAGGCACTTGGCTTTGTATGTCGATGTTGTAGTCTCTCTCTCTCGCCTGAGTTCAACAGGCATGTGGTTCATTTTGGTGATGGAGTTGTTAACCCAGGATTGTTGGGAACGTTGTCCGAAGAGAAATGTTAAGAGCCAAAAGGGTTGCTACAAAAATAGTTGCTAATCTGAGCAGAAGTTATCGTTGATTGAGGAAGAACAACTCTATTGTTGTTTTTCTTCTTGTGGTAGTCCAGTCGCCGCAACCTGTTATGTCGGTTGTTTATGTGGGTGGGCATATAGATAGAATATTGGCTCCGATTCTGCAGATCACACTAGAGCAACATGAGTTGTGTGGAGATTTATCTGTGGTGCATGAGCTCCTGGAGTTGTGTGGTGATGTGAGTGAGGTCCGACTCGGACGAGATCTCGGTTGTGTTAGTCTCCCTCCCTCCCTCCCTCCCCCTCTCTCTCTCTCCCCCTCTCTCTCTCTCTCTCTCTCTCTCTCTCTCTCTCTCTCTCTCTCTCTCTCTCTCTCTCCCTCCCTCCCTCCCTCCCTCCCTCCCTCCCTCCCTCCCTCCCTCCCTCCAAAGTCCGACATGCATGCGTTTTCTTTTGGTGATGGGGTCGCTAAGTCGGGACTATTGCCAACGTTGTCCGAAGCTTCTCGCCACTTGGTTGCTACATACCATGTATCCGTAATTAATTGATGGGCGCCCCTCCAATGTCTCGTTCGTGTCGCCTTGTGGTCCCTTGTGTTGGCTGTAGTGGGTGTGGTCCTATTGTTTGGGCCTTTGCTAGGCTTGACTGCGGTTTGTGTGGACTTGACCCTCTTGTTATAGGTTTTCGCTCGATTTTCTCCTAAAAATTAGACACTTTCTTCTTAATCAATATATGAGAGAAAACTTTTACCTCCGTTGAAAAAATAATAACCGCTATTTTATAGGACGTCTAGTCTCTGGCTCTCCGCTGGCATGTTTTACCATTTTGCAACAATCAACAGGTACAAAAATTTCACATTACATGTTTGTTCGTACAGAAAAATATTTTATTAAAAATTGATACTTCATCCGATTTAAATTAATTGATTCAACTTTATTTAGATATAGATGTATAAGCGTGTTTGTTAACTAGATACATCCGTGTCTAGATAAAGTTAAGTCAATTAGTACGTGTCTAGATAAAGTTAAGTCAATTAGTACGAGCCAGAGGAAGTAACTTTACTAGTTTTCAACAAGTGACTGTATTCTCCTAAGTCGTTTTCTTCTATTTAAGTTGTCCCATTCAGGATTTTACCTTAGGCATCCAGGATCTAGAGTTTCTCTATCATGTCAATGTCTTTATGGTAAACTTTCTAAACAGGCAGATGAATAGCCATTCACAGCCTTCTTAATCGTTTGCGTGAAGACCAATGAGCGCCGTGTTGCAGCAGTTCGGCAGGGGCTTGACGATACGATGCCGGCGATGTAACGTGCAACTAATCGTGCAGGTGGCTTCATTTCATAAATAAATGCAGCAGATGTACGCATACCATGGATGTACGTATGGTACCATTGTTATCCTTCAAGCCAATGCATCAGCGTTTCTTCCAGCAAACTGGCAATTATGGATGTGGATACTGTGTGTTCTGCAAAAACCCAACAGATCTATGTAGGTACAAGCTAACTGAATAGACTTTTCCTTGCAAAAAGAAAAGAAGAAAACAAGACAATTTGTTAAGCTCTGCTAAGGCAGTACAATGGGTTTTGGACGCATTCCATCTACGTTCTTGATATTTTTTATGCGCATACCGTAATGTAGTATTTCCCAGTATTTGGTGCTCACCAAAATTACTCAGAGTATATGCAGTCTGATCCAGGCGAGTCTAGAAAATTATATTGTGGGGCAAAAGTGCCGAGTTGCAAAATTTGGAGAAACCATTTTGTATTTAAAGCAAGTTTCAGGAGGATCAAATTTAACAATGTAAGAGTATCCATGACAGGGCACTTATCTAGAGGCGCCAAGATTTTCATTCTGGCTGATAAGTAGTTGCACCGTCAAATCCCACATTGACCCAAAAAAGTTGCGTCGGGTTTTTGCGGCCCAGCGAGACGACACAAATAGACCGGCGCAGACTGATCTAGGCCCAAATTTGGGCTGGAAATACGACAGCGCGGCTGCGCCGAGGACCGTCCACATCTGACTAGGCGTCGGTCCTTTTTAATGTCGACCACCGACATCCACACACTTGTCAGTCCATTCCACTTCCAGCTGCCCTCATTACCCTACAACCGGCACCAACAATGGCCAAGTGCTCCTGACCATGGAAGAAGGGTGGTCGCAATAACCATGAGGCTGGGTCCTCGTTGGGCCACTACCGTCACAGATCGCCACCGCCTCAGCCCATGTGGAACCACCTTTACGTCACTGTGGACTTGGCCCACACACCTCTGGGAGGAGAAAAGGACAATGCCATAGCCTAATGTGAATCTCCGCGATGGATGGCACCTCAACCGTGCAAGGGTCTCGGCGCCACCTATGCCACGTGAAGGGTGGGGGCGCCATCGTGAGATCAACACCGGAAGGTGCTTCTCCCACCCGATCTGCGGCATGACCGCACCTATGACCCCGACTCGGACATGTGGGACATGTTTCTAGAATGGAAGCACGACACGCAGCGCCACACCTAGTTCATAGGCGACACGCCAGCCCCTGAGGAGGAGAATGAGGACGACGAGGACTCATGACACGACAAGGAGCGGGAGGAGGACATCCGCGACGACAGATATGACTACACGATCCTCCTCGCGTATGGCATGGAGCTGGAGGCGGCGACCGTCAAGCAGGATGAGGCCCGCCGCCTGAGCTAGACGATAAGGAAGCCCTCAATCTCGTCCTTTTGCAGTCCGAGCTGAATTAGTTCGGATGGTGAAATGGGCTTATGGCGACCCTGGGGGAGGTCGTGCTAGAGCAGCAGCGGCCTGCCACGCCACCGTTAACTCCATCTCGCCAGTTGGCCCTAGTCTATTCATGGTCGTCGCAGGCATGACCTTGGTGGCAAGAACCAGTGTCTGTGCCACCGATCGATGTACTAGTCATTGGCGCCTGAGCCTCACTGGTGGAAAAACAGGCTTCGGGTGAGCCCCATAAGTCGCGATGCTGCAGGATCCGCGACAAATGGTACCTTTAGTCGCGGTTCGGGAGGAGAACCGCGACCAAAGGCCTGGGCCCAGGGCGCTCGGTGGCCAGCCGGTGCACGTGGGGGGTCTTTAGTCGCGGTTGGCCAGGCCAACCGCGACTAAAGGTGCCCGAAGGCCTTTAGTCGCGGTTGGCCAGGCCAACCGGGACTAAAGCCCCTCCCCTATATATACCCATCCAGCAGCCAACACTTAGCCATTTGGTGCCATTCTCTTCACAAGCTCACAAGTGGGTGTTAGGTTTGCTTTTGGTTCCTCTTATGCACATAAGGTGTTTGATGAAATGCCCCAAGAGCATGAAACAAACATGATATGAAGTGTTGGAGCCACACTTGAGCTTTCTCATTTATTTTTTCCTCCTCGATCGCGGTTAGCAACTTGAACCTTTGATGTGTCGTTGATAAAATGTGCATGTGTGTGTAGTTCATTGTTTAATTTATATTGTTTGTAGCTAGTTAGTTTAACAAATGCATGATGGTTAATTATATATTTTATATTATAATAATGCAGATGAATCGACAATGGATGTACGGTAACCGACTCTCCGGCGAGTTCAGTGCGGGTTTGAAAGATTTCCTCGTAGTGGCTAATGCGAACAAGCGGGGAGGGTTTTGTTATCTGTCCATGTGTTAAATGTAAGAATCAGAAGGGTTACTCTTCCTCAAGAGATGTTCACATGCACCGCTTCGGCACGGTTTCATGCCAAGCTATAATTGTTGGACCAAGCATGGAGAAAGAGGGGTTATAATGGAAGAAGATGAAGAAGGGGATGATTTCATCGATGAAAGCTATCTTGCTCATTTCGGTGATACTTTCATGGAGGATGCTGAAGGTGAAGGGGAAGGTGAAGGGGAAGGTGAAGAAGAGGCACGTGATGATCCCGTTGATGATCTTGGTCGGACCATTGCTGATGCACGGAGACGCTGCGAAACTGAAAAAGAGAGGGAGAATTTGGATCGCATGTTAGAGGATCACGGGAAGGCGCCAGACCCGGATGCGATGATGGTCTGAAAAAGCTGGGCTGCACACTTGGATTCTTTGAGATGGAAGGCACAGCAGGTGTAGCTGACTCGGCATTTGAAAACTTGCTGAAAATGTTGAAGAATATGTTTCCAAAGAATAACGAGTTGCCCGCCACTACGTACGAAGCAAAGAAGGTTGTCCGCCCTCTAGGTTTAGAGGTTCGAAGATACATGCATGCATCAACGATCGCATCCTCTACCGCGGTGAATACGAGAATTTGAATGAATGCCCAAGATGCACGCATTGCGTTATAAGATCGGAGGCGATGACCCTGGTGACGATGTTGAGGGCCGAAACCCAGGAAGAGGGTTCCCGCCAAGGTGATGTGGTATGCTCCTATAATACCACGGTTGAAACGTCTGTTCGGGAACAAAGAGCATGCCAAGTTGTTGCGATGGCACAAAGAGGACCGTAAGTCGGACGGGGAGTTGAGACACCCCGCAGATGGAACGCAATGGAGAAAGATCGACAGAGAGTTCAAAGATTTTGCAGCTGACGCAAGGAACATAAGATTTGGTCTAAGTACGGATGGCATGAATCCTTTTGGCGAGCAGAGCTCCAGCCATAGTACCTGGCCCGTGACTCTATGCATCTACAACCTTCCTCCTTGGTTGTGCATGAAGCGGAAGTTCATTATGATGCCGTGCTCATCCAAGGTCCGAAGCAACCCGGCAACGACATCGATGTGTACCTAAGGCCATTAGTTGATGAACTTTTACACTGTGGGGCAGACCTGGTGTCCGTGTGTGGGATGAGCACAAAGAAGAGGAATTTGACCTACGAGCGTTGCTTTTCGTAACCATCAACGATTGGCCTGCTCTTAGTAACCTTTCGGGACTGTCAAATAAGGGATACAATGCATGCACGCACTGCTTACATGAGACTGAAAGTGTACATTTGCCAAATTGTAAGAAGAACGTGTACCTTGGGCATCGTCGATTTCTTCCGAAAGGTCATCCAAAGAAGAAAGAAAGGCAAGCATTACAACGGCAAGGCAGATCACCGGCCGAAGCTGCGGAACACACCGGTGCCGAGGTATTTGATATGGTCAAGGGTTTGAAAGTCATCTTTGGAAAGGGTCTGGCGGACAATCGGTTCGAAGGGAGCTGACGGGCACGTAGCCATGTGGAAGAAGAAATCTATATTACGGGAGCTAGAATATTGGAAAGTCCTAGAAGTCCGCTCCGCAATCGACGTGATGCACGTTACGAAGAATATTTGCGTGAACATCCTAAGCTTCTTGGGCGTGTATGGGAAGTCAAATGATACAAAGGAAGCACGGCGGGACCGACAAAGTTTGAAAGACCCCGATGACCGGCATCCGGAACGGTTTCAAGGTCGTGCCGCCTACGCTACGACCAAAGAAGAGAAGGTCATCTTTTTTGAATGCCCGAGCGTATGAAGGTCCCGTCGGGATTCTCGTCCAATATAAAGGGAATAATAAACATGGCGGAGAAAAAGTTCCAAAACACGAAGTCTCCACGATCGCCACGTGATTATGACGCAATTGCTTCCGATTGCTTTGAGGGGCTCTCGCAGGAAAATGTTCGATCGCCCATTGTGAAGCTATGTGCATTCCTCAATGCAATCTCTCGAAGGTAATCAATCCAGAGAAGTTCTACCACGATTCTGAGAACGATGTGATCCAATGTCTTGTCGGTTTCGAGTTGGTGGTCCCGCCATCCTTCTTCAATATTATGACGCACCTCCTGGTTCACCTAGTCGATGAGATTTCCATTCTCGGTCCTGTATTTCTACACAATATGTTCCCCTTCGAGATGTTCATGGGAGTATTAAAGAAATATGTTCGTAACCGTGCTATGCCGAGAAGGAAGCATCGCCAAGGGCTATGGAAATGAGGAGGTAATTGAGTTTTGTGTTGACTTTGTTCCCGACCTTAAGCCGATTGGTCTTCCTCAATCGCGGCACGAGGGGAGACTAAGTGGAAAAGGCACGATCGGAAGGAAATCAATGATATGTATGGACGGCCATTCTCTCGATCGAAGCACACCACACAGTTCGACCAATTCCAGCTTGGTTGCTCCGTACTTTGAGAAACACAAGAATATTTTACGCTCGGACAACCCCGGGAAGCCTGAATCCTGGATTAGGAAGGCCCACATGGAGACTTTCGGCAGTTGGTTGAGAAAACATTTAATGAGTGACAATAAGGTTGTAGATCAGCCGTACATGTTGGCCAAGACACCATCTTCGACTATAACGACTTTCCAAGGGTACGAGATAAATGGGAATACATTTTACACGATCGCCCAAGATAAAAAGAGCACCAACCAAAACAGTGGTGTCCGCTTTGATGCAAGAACCGAGAATGGGCAAAAGGTCACATATTATGGTTACATAGAGGAGATATGGGAACTTGACTATGGACCCTCCTTTAGGGTCCCTTTGTTCCGGTGCAAATGGTTCAAGCTAACAGGAGGTGGGGTAAAGGTGGACCAGCAATACGGAATGACAATGGTGGATTTCAACAATCTTGGTTATCTTGACGAACCATTCGTCCTAGCGAAAGATGTCGCTCAGGTTTTCTATGTGAAGGACATGAGTAGCAAATCGAGGAAACGGAAAGATAAGAAAACGATCAGTACATCATGCGATGATCCAAAGCGCCACATTGTTTTTTCAGGGAAAAGAAACATCGTGGGAGTGGAGGACAAGACAGACATGTCAGAAGATTATAATATGTTTGCTGAAATTCCGCCCTTCAAAGTGAACACCGACCCAAGCATTAAGTTAAATGATGAGGATGCTCCATGGATACGGCACAATCGTAAGCAAGCGGGGACACAAGGGAAGAAATGATGTGTAATAATTTATTGTACCAAACTTTGTTGAATGAATCATGTGAATTATATTACCCGTGATGTGTTTGGTGTCCATTTTCGAATGATTCAATTGACTCGAGATAGCACCGATGATACATGAAATTTGGAGTGACTAAGTCATACTCCGCATGCATACATGAAATTTGGAGTGAGTAAGTCTTACTCATTCATACAGGAAGTTTGGAGTGACTAAGTCATACTCATGGATACATGAAATTTGGATTGATTTATTCATACTCCTGCCTAGGCGTATAATATGCATACTCGTAGTCTTCATAGCCGCCGCCGTTGTACCGGTAGTCGTCGCCTTCTAAGTTGCCGGCATCGTTGCCCCCGTCGTCATTGTCGTCGGGGCGGCGCTCGTGGCTCAAATCGAGGGTAGCGCAGCGGGGATATCGCCGGCCGTGATGTAGTCCATGACGCTCTGCAGAGTCCGGCCGTACCACCATAGCCGACGGCCGGCCTCGTGGAAGTTTCCGGGAGGCGACCGTCCTCCTCATACCTCGGCGAGCGCCCTCTCACGCCGATTGATGAAGAAGGCGTCCCAAGTATGCTGGTTATCGGGATGCCAACGGGGATTCATCCGCTGCTCCGGCGTGAGGTCGAGGTAGTAGTGGTTCGTAATGGCCGCCCGGCGCGCGGTACACGAGGGACGGGAGGGACCGGCACGCCGCCGGCGCTTAGGCTCCGGCCCGGCAGGACGCCGGTAGCCCCGAGGGCAAGGGTAGTTCGAGGCGCAAAGCTCCTCCACCCGCCGGTAGGTTAGAGTGGGTGCGGTGGAAGCCATGAGAGAGTGATGAGAGATTGTAGAGATGTGATGCTGGCCAAGGCGGGCTACCTATATGTACTGACAAATGGCGGGAAAAATGGGAGCGGGAAGACAGGACGCGGGAAGAAAGAGGCGGGGAGAAAGTGGCGGGAAGAAATTGGCGGGAAAAAATTGGCGGGAAGAAAGAGGCCGAAAGAAATTGGCGGGAAACAATTGGCGGGAAGAAAGAGGCGGGAAGACGGGGAAGAAATGGCGGGAAGACGAGGAGGGAAGAGGGGTCGGCGGAAAGAGGCGGGAAGAGGGGGTTTTAAAATTTTGAATTGAATTAGTTTTATTTTTCTGAATTTTTTGATATATTATTTGTATTTTAAGATTTTGAATTGAATTAGTTTTATTTTTATGAATTTTTTGATATATTATTTGTATTTTTAAGATTTTGAATTGAATTAGTTTTATTTTTATGAATTTTTTGATATATTATATGTATTTTAAACATTTTGAATTGAATTAGTTTTATTTTTCTTAGTTTTTTGATATATTATTTGTATTTTTAACATATTGAAATGAATTAGTTTTATTTGAATTAGTTTTATTTTTCTGAATTTATTGATATATTATTTGTATTTTTAACATTTTGAATTGAATTAGTTTTATTTTTCTGAATTTATTGATATATTATATGTATTTTTAAAATTTTGAATTGAATTAGTTTTATTTTTATGAATTTTTTGATATATTATATGTATTTTTAAAATTTTGAATTGAATTAGTTTTATTTTTATGAATTTTTTGATATATTATATGTATTTTTAATATTTTGAAATGAATTAGTTTTATTTTTCTTAATTTTTTGATATATAATTTGTATTTTTAATATTTTGAATTGAATTAGTTTTATTTTTCTGAATTTATTGATGTATTATTTGTATTTTTAAAATTTTGAATTGAATTAGTTTTATTTTTATGAATTTTTTGATATATTATATGTATTCTAAACATTTCTGAAATGAAATAATTTTGAAAAAAGGCCTTTAGTCGCGGTTGGCCCGGCCAACCGCGACTAAAGGTCCTCTCCGCGGGAACCGCAAATTGGGGCGAAAAAAATCCTTTAGTCGCGGTTGGGGTCACCAACCGCGACTAAAATACTTTAGTCGCGGTTGGGCTCCCCAACCGCGACTAAAGGTTGGAGCTATAAATGCCCGCGCGGCGGCGCCCGCGCCTTTCTTCTTCTCCGCGCGCCCATCGTCTTCTCCGCAGTCTTGCCCGACCGAGACGCTCGTCGCCGCCCCGCCTCGACGCCGTCGCCGCCTCCGCCGCGCCTCGACGACCTCGCCGCGCGGCCCTCGCTGCGCGCCCTTGCCGAACGGAGTCTCCGCCGCCGCCAAGGTAACGGCCGGCGCGCCCTCGATCGCTTTGCGCGCGCGCGCCGAGCGCGCGAAGACCCCGCCGCGCGCCCTAGCCTCGCACCGCCGCCGTCGCCGTCCTAGCCTCGCCCGCCGCCGCCGTCGCCTCGCCTGCCGCCTCGTCGCCTCGCCTGCGCGCGCCGCGCGCCCGCTGGCCGGCCGATTCTGAGAGAAAGAGAGGAGGGGAGAGAAAGAGAGAGAAGATATGAGCGAGGCCTTTTTTTGTTTTTTGTTTTTTGTTTTTTTAGTAAACAGATCTTAACTAATACCAAAACTAACTCAAATATTAAAATTACTAAAATTTGATTTTAAAAACTAAAAATTGACTTAAAAAGTTTGTCTAAAAAAAACGAAAATTTGACTTAAAAAAGTAAAATTTGACTTAAAAAAACTTGCGCGCTCGCCCCGTGTGTATACGGAGGGGCGCGCGCGACTGTCGCGCGCTAGAGAGAAAGAGAGAGAAAGGAGGGACCGCCACCGCCACCGCCATTTCGCCACCGCCCACTCGCACCCGACCCCGCGTGAATAGGGAGGCCGCGACGAGACGCCTTCGCCGCCCCCTCCGTATACGCGCGGGGTTTTTTTTTGTTTTTTTACGAGAGAGAGAAGGATCGGCACCGCCACCACCACCCCCACCACCACCACCACCCCCCCCCCCCCAAAAATTATACATAAATATAAAAAATTTAAAATAAAAAAAATTTAATTTGGATAGAGAGGGGGCGGCGAGGGTTATTTGTTCTCGGCACCGCCACCGCCCTCTCGGTCACCGCCACACCGGTCTCTCGGTCACGCGGTCACTGCGTCCCCTTTCGCCACCGCCACCGGTCTCTCGGTCACGCGGTCACTGCGTCCCCCCTTTCGCCACCACCACCGTTCTCTCGGTCACGCGGTCACTGCATGCGAGGCGAGGTCGATCGTCCGCATATACACATCTAATACACGCGTCCCCCCTCTCGCCTCCCTCGTCGCCCTCTCTCTTTATATGTAGAAGAGATGTGATAATGCTGGCATATACACAATTAATTTGTTTTGACTACATGTTTTCAGGACTGACATATGGCGGACGATAGAGCTGACCCGATTCTGGACAACTATGATCCGGACGCTGAAGACCATATGTTCGGCATCATAAAAGGCGATATTCCATATGTGCCGACCGGAGAAGAAGAAGATGATATCTCTTCTTATCTGAACCTTGAGTGTGAAGATGAAGGGCGCCGTCAGCAAGCAGATGATGCCGAAGAAACGTCGATAAACGACGATCTTCAATTGGAAGTAGCAACCACCTCCGCGCCGAGGTATATATATATATATACATATTGAGCGTACGGTGATACAACTAATCGATTTGAATAAATGTGTGTGTACTAACACGCGCGACTCTCTTTCTTATTTTAGCCCTCGGCCGGATCGTCGAAAAATCGAGTACGTCGTCAAAGCGTGGCGCAACCAAGACGATGAAAGCAGGAGAAACATGCACCATCGATGTTGTCGACGAAGAAACCGGCAGGCCGCTGGAGCCCAAACAAGAACGCCACCAAGTTTGTCAGCCCAATGCGGAGCCGTTGTTAGAGACAACGTCTCGATCACCCGCCAGGAGTGGAATGAGCCAAAGAAGGCACGTGTTGGTTTCACTTTTGTCGATAAGAGAGAAAAAAAAGATTGCTTCAACAAGCTTATGGAACATTTCGTTCTACCTCCGAATACCGCAAATACGATGAGGAGGGTAACAAGATTGCGGAAAACAAGAAGAGGCGCAAGCTAGTCAAACGATTCGCTCTTTCTAGGATGGCCAACGCATTAGGAAATACAAGCAAAATCTAGCCCATGACTTTGTCAACCAGGGCAAGACTCCGGATTTCAAAGGACAATATGAGAAACCGCAACATGATTGGCCAGAATTTGTGAAGCAAAAGAAATCGGAGCAGTTCCTTGAACTATCGAAAAAAATAAGGAAAATGCGGCCAAGAAGGAGTACAATCATAAAATGGGGCCAGGAGGGTATCGCTTTTGGCAGCCTAAGTGGGAGAAGATGGAGAACGAGCTTAGGGCGCGAGGAATCCGTCAGGTACGGAGGGATGGGACCCAAGGGCCAAAAGGCTGGTGGTACGGGCATGGGGGATCGCTGAACCCGGAGACAGGGGAGTGTGTTTATCGGGCAAAATAATTACACCCACCCAAAAGCTTATTGAGGCAATGAGGGAGGCTCAAGAGGGAGGATCAGGTTCAACAGAGAGAACGACGCCCGACAAAAGCCCTCGGGAATCCCGAACACGGAGGACGTATACGAGGCATGGGGCCCATTCCGTGGAAAATAGGGTTCCCCGGAACGATGACCCGTACGGTTACTGAAGCCGTAAGAGAAAGATGGATCGGGATGCGAGATGTTGTGGCGAAGTTGGTAACGGAAATGGATGTGATGAAGAAAACCGTGAGTGTACTAGTCGCCGAAAGAGATGCAGCTCGGGCGCAGCATCTTGAAGATCATCCAATGGATCTCGGAAGCCAGCAGAGAAGAAGCAGCGTGGCTTCCACGGAGGCCTCACCGGCTGGTGCACCGACGATACAAATTAATGCACCGGCGCCAATTGTGGTCGTAATTACTGCAGCGGGGCCTCCGCGCTACCCCTTGGACGATGGCAAGGAGATGAAAGCATGTCATCTGTTTGATCCTATCGGGAACATGTCCATGAAGGTAGCCATCGGCAGTGCTTTACCACTGGAGCACTCCACCACAACAACCCCATTCAAGATGGCTATGCTCGTGTGACGGTGGAGGAGATAGTCCAAGGGTTTGAGAACCCGGACATTGACATTGCTACACACGAAGGGGTGAAAAGACTTGGAGATGTCAAGCGCCGATTCATTCTATGGCAGAAGAAATTTATCAAGTTTCCGGGCGAGGCGCCAACAAGTCCACCCCGTACGGTGGTGGTGGTGGCGGTGGCGGTGACGGTGGCGGTGGCGGTGGCGGTGACGGTGGCGGTGGCGGTGACGGTGGCGGTGGTGCTTCACCTAATACACCTCATTCACGTCGGCCCACGCCGCCGCCCCCGATCCTCGTCCGGCGGGTGATCGACACCGGTACCGCCCCCAATCCACCTCCGGCGAAGAAGGCGCAGTCCTGTGTTATTACCCCGGACCCTTACTTACCTAAGAAAACAAAGGTAACGGATGTATCACTGAAGCCTATCGCCAAGAGGCCTTGGGAAAGTAGTGCCGAGGAAGTCGAGGCGCGCGCGGCTGCTGATTTAGAGAAATGGAAGGCGAAAGCGTCAAGAGGAAAATAGAGGGCGAGCCCAAGCCGGTATATTCGACAAGGAAAACGGTGGGCTAAGTCATTTTTGAACACACCGTCCCAAGCCGCGAAGAATCTGCTGACGACTATTTACGTGAACTTCGTAGGCAAGCACTCGCGTTCAAGAACAGGAAAGAGTTGGCGGAGAAGAACGCCGTGAAGGACGAGGCCGAGTGCACATTAGAAAGGGGGCAAGAAGTTGCCCAGCTCGGGGAACAAAGTAAACAATCGATCGCCCCGCTCATAGTGCAAGCCGCCGATCCGGATGCCCCGATATCATAGCAGCTGCGGCAAAGACATGGATTGACCGTAACGAGTGCCGAGAGAACAAGCGGCCGAGTTAGGTATCACTCTTCGTGCACGGCTAGGCCTTGATGAGGCGCCAATGAAGGACGTAGTATTTACATATGTGAAGAATGGCCCTCTCGTCGAGCTGCGCAGAAGGGGATCTACCTCGACAAATGCTAGGTCTGCTAAATTGGTACAAGGGTTACATAAAACATAAAAACGCCAAAGACTATATCTATGCGGAAGTTAGATATGAGCATCACTTCAAACATTACCGGGTACAAATTCCTCCGAGTGAATTGTTCCAGCTGTTCAATCTGCGCGACCTCGACAAATCTATCATCGGTTGCTACGTTCGTAAGTGATTTATTAATTTCTACCCCATCTCGTTCATTGCCTGCACTGTCCTAACTATCTTGTTGTGTACGCTATTATGCGAGAATGAAGAAGCGGGAAATGCGAATAAGGAACATCCATGATGTTGGGTTCATTGACCCACACATCGTTAATTCACATGTGTTAGAACACCACCCCGCCGACGTGGAGGATGACCTGTGGCGGTTTATTAGAAAACGACAACGAGTAAAAGTGATATTCTATTTCCTTACCATTTTGGGTGAGTGTTTCTGTCTTGAGCACATTCTCTTTTGTTTACTCCATGCATGGTATGTGGCTAATCGATGAGTTATGCATGACTGTGCATGTATCGTGTCCGCAGGTTCCACTCGGATTCTTATGGTAATTAAAGTTCAGACCTCCTCGGTTCTCGTCCACGACTCTCTGAATATGGATCCGGCGCTTTGGGGCGACATGAGAAAAATGATGCAAAAGTAATTATTTTCATTCATTTGCGCTCTATATCGATCGGCCTATTTCGTTCATCATTTCCTAATATCAAGTAACTAATTAATAACTCTCTTGTTTATTTAATTTTCTTTGCCTCGTAGGGTTTGGAGACGGTTCGTAGATACCAAGGTCGGTGAATTCAAAAAAGAGCTACATTTTAAAATGGCGGTGCGGACGGCGGGGATACTCAGCCACCGGGGACCAACCTATGTGGATACTATGTTTGTGAGAGGATCCGGAGATACCGCAATGAGCGGGACCGGACGTGTGAGAACAACATCCCGAGGAATAACCTCCGGAAGACGCTTAGTCCGTAAGCTCGCTTCCGACCACTTCAAGAGGAACTAGCTGGATGGTTGGCGAGGGAAGTCATCGATCCTAAAGGAGAACACTATTACGATGACGTAGAACTTTATATGCACCAGAATTTGTAACTAACTTGTTCAAAATTGTATATGGTCATCCGATATTGAATATATATTGTATATGGTCATCCGATATTGAATATATATTGTATATTCCTCTTGAATTCTTTTTGGTTCTAATTTCAAATTTGTTTGAAATTGTACATTCATATGCATGTATGTATACAGTACCGTAGAATATGTGAAACTCCTTCAAAATTAAAACCCAAAAGAAATAAAATAATACAAATTAAAAAGAAACCAGATTTAGGGGGAGGGGGGCTAAAACCCTAAACCCTGCGGAGGCCTTTAGTCGCGGTTGGCCTAAATATGTGAAACTCCTTCAGAATTAAAACCCAAAAGAAATAAAATAATACAAATTAAAAAGAAACCAGATTTAGGGGGAGGGGGGCTAAAACCCTAAACCCTGCGGAGGCCTTTAGTCGCGGCTGGCCAGAAGAACCGCGACTAAAGGTCCTCCGCCATGTGGCGCGGCTGCGGCGCACGTGGACGGGCCTTTAGTCGCGGTTCGTAAGGAACCGCGACTAAAGGGGGGGGCCTTTAGTCGCGCAGCTTTGGTCGCGGTTGCGCCACCGCGACTAATGGCAGTTGCCAACCGCGACCAAAGCCCTTTTTTCCACCAGTGCCTCCACGGCTGCGCAAACCCTAGCTAGGATTTTAGTATAGTTTTTTTTAAGTTTTTTCCTCCTTTTTTGGCCCTATGTAAATTATGTTTAATATGAAATATTAATGACAAAAAGAAAAACGACTTGCCACTGGTTCACCTCCTGTCCTAAATGGGCCAGCGAAGGACAATACCGTATTTTCTATCCGTGAGTTATTCCAAAAGGACCAAAATAAACATATTTGATGTCTGAAATCGGTCGATTCCTTGAAGATACCTAACATCTCAGTTTCCGCTCAGGAAAATTCTATCCCCTACGTGCTCCAAAGGGTACTCGGTGGGAAAGCACGACGCTACAACTTTGAACTTGCAGGCCGGGGATTGAACAGGGAGAGCACGGGTGCTTCAATGTTCGTTGACGTACGAACCTATGAACTGGCGTGCATGTGATGATGTACGTGAACGCGTCCTCATGCTGTTGATTTCGCGCGTACGTTCGTGGAGACGCATGCATGCAAACGTCAATCTATGCTAGGAGTTGAATTACGGGGTCCGCCGCACCGTGCCCCTGTCGGCCGGCCGCACATCGGAGTGCCCTACACCTTGTGGATCGTAATCGATCAGCAAGTTGCTACCCGGCAACCAGTGCTCTTGGCTCGTGAGACATCATGTGTGTCTCATATTTCAAGACCACGGTTTTGCATGAGCACGAGGGTGCATCTGTGCAACAATGTCCTACGACGTACTAGTTGTCAGCATTCGTAGAAAGACACGAGTTCACATCCACTGATACCTCCTCGGTTTGGAAATAAGTGCCGCAGATTTATTTAGTTAGATTCAGGTAACTTGGATAAGTTACCTTGAGAAATATATTGTGGCACCAGACCAGAGTATGGTCGAATCAGCTTAAATGCAACGACCGCTCCGCTGGCTTCGTCTATGTCTCTGTGACGTGGAGGCGCCAACCACCAGTACCTTATTTACCATATATAATTCATTTCTCTACGCAGTAAATCTTAAAATTTTGCTACTACTGCACCCACCCAAAGCTCCGCATGGAAAATAATATGCTAACCAAATATTAATTCAGAGTACAATCTAAAAATTAACCGCAAGTTGCTTTGTTGAATATAAATATACTGCATATCCTCCTTTCATCAGTTTGGATTTTTGAAAAACTTAGCTAGGGCATCGATCTTATATGGTATTAGAGCTAGAAGGTCTCAAGTTTGAGATCCTGCTCACGCGTGCAGTATTAAGAAACAAAGAAAAAAAGATCCTATGATCTTCACTGCATGCATGCTAAGAACTGAAATAGCTAGACGGGTTGAAAATGTTAAATCATAAATATAATGCATAGCTTCCTTCCATCAGTTCAGATTTTTAAAAGCTTGGCTAATCCACCAGCCTTATATATGCTTGAGCTTCAGACTTCAGTACGTGACGGTGAAGAGCTACCATAAGGAAAAGAGAAGTACTTACCATATACTAGAAAATATCACCGGAAATAGCCATGCACCAGGCCATATTTGTACGTATACTATAGTTGGAGTAGTGGGCATGGTACGTACGTAGAGCTGGGTGTTTCATGTTAAAGAAAGTACTGCCATGGTATGCTCTACGGAGTATACATGGTATATATAAAAGTACTTCGTACCCTGAAACGTAACAAAAATTGGTCGTATCGAACCGCATGCATGACCGAGACGAGACGGCATCGCAAGCTTGGATCCATTCGTGCTTGCAGGTGGTCCTCTTCACAGATCGCCGCCTACATGCTCGATCGCTTTCTCTTTCGGCTCCAGCTACGTGCATCTTGGAGAAAAGGGACGGGTTTTTTTTTGACCCACAATGTCCTCCTTGATAGTACATACTTGTGGACCTGACTGGCATGGACAAAATGATTACCGGTTTAGCGTGCACGCACAAGCATGCATATGTACGTAAGCTGTAGCTTCCAACTGCACACGTACGTAAGCACAGTGACGCTGCCGGTCTTTCAATAATTTCATATATCATCATTCAGGTCCTTAAAAAGCATCTCCGGTCGCGTCCCCCAAACCGTCCCTAAACGGCGTCGGATCGATCGTTTGGGGGACGTGTTTTGTTCGTGCCGCGTTTGGGGGACGTCGCTTCCTAGTCGCGTCCCCCAAACGCCGTCCCCAATGAGGAATTCAAATAGTTTGCATTCAAAAGAGATCGTTCCCGCCGAAATTGTCGCGATCAGAGTAGCGGCGATCAAAGTACTGGGCGCGCGATCATATTACATGCCAGCGATTGAATTAAAAGAAGGGGTTGTTGTAGGGCGATGCCGACACCGACACCGACGGCGCATCCTGAGTCGACGTAGGCCCATCGTTCATGATGAACTCGTCGTGATCTGCCCGGTGTACATGCTCCGTCGCCGACGTCGAGGCAGAGGCCGACGCAAGTGTACTAGCGGATGCGTCTGCCGGCTCTTGCTCCGGGGTTGGGGCCGCTGCCGCTGCAGCTGCCTCGGACTCCGCCTCGGCCGTCGCTATTTTGGCTTCAATGTCGTCGAGGATCTGGCCTTTGAAGAAGTTGTGCGCCGCCCGCGTCCGGGGAGACATTTCTTCTGTTGACGCTCTCAGCAGGGACATGTCGTCCCTCCGTTTCTTCAGCTTCATCTTCTCCTCTTGCCTCTTGAGCAGCGCCGCCCACCTTTCCTCGGCCTTTTTGTCGCGGGAGGCGCGATTTGGCGGGAGCGGCGGACGAATTTTCTCTGTGCCGCTGACGGGTTGGCCTCGCGTCGCTTCGCCTCGCTTTTCGGTGTGTTCGGCGTCCCCGGAGCGTCCCCTGTGGAGCGAGGACGGGCTCGGGGCGCCGGACACCGTATCGGGCCGCGCCGGACAAAGAGGCTTTGGGGGGACGCGGATGAGAATTCCGGCGCGCCCCAAATCCCTTTAGGGGACGGTTTGGGGAACGCGACTGAAGATGCTCTAATGCACGTGTTTCACAAAAAAAAAGACCGAGTACACATAGCCAACCAGAACTCAGACACAAATGCACCGACATAAAGCGAGGGCCAACACAAAAACCAAGTAAAAAACAAGACATAAACGAAAGCTAAATCGTTTTTCATGCTCGAAAGAAACTCTATTTGAACAAAAGGGCTGCACACTTGTACTCCGTCCTCAAAAAGTTTGACTTAAGTTACAAGTAGAAGTATAGTATTTATTTGAGGATGGAGGAAATGGAGTAGCTAGCTAGCGCTGGAGTAGGCATCACATGCTCTAAGGGCATCTACAATGGAGACGCTTGTTTAGAGGCGTCAGGATTTTCCACCAGCCGCTCGACAGTTGCAGTGTGTAATCCCGGTTAATGAGCGCTTATTTTCAAGCATCGCTGCAAAACTTTGCGCCGGCGCTTGGTCAGTTTTGGGTTTGTGCGGCATAGAAAACGGACTGGATTGGTTGGTGAAATAAGAGTCTGGAGTTTATTGTCGTTGGAGATCATGTCTTATGCACAAACGCTAGGATTAATTTTCGGATACTTTTTTCACTTAAGCGCCTGACTAGGCGCCTACCATTGAAGATGCCCTAAGCCGGTGAGTATAGCAGACATACCATATGGTTGGTGATCATCTTGATCTTTTGGTGCATTTGGAGTTCTTGACCGAAAATGACGTTGTCTTCGTTGGCGCCTTGGTTTTGACATGACGGATCATTGATGGAATGGAGCAAGAGTCGATGTTGGCCAATGTATGAGAGCGAGTTTCCTTCTTGGAGAGATGTTCACTGATGCCATGATGGTGTCAACGGGGTGTCGATCAGGAGAATAGTCCGCTACAATGGAGTCACGGACAATATCTGAGTGAGAACGTGTTGTCAATGTCAGCATTGTTTTTCTCAGTGATTTTTATGACAATAAAATGAACATAGATAGAATAAATTATGGGGTTGTCACCTTAGCACCAAAAGGTGATGTGTTGGAAATTCTTGTTAATAGAGTCGTGGATAATGAACTCCTTAGCGGTTTATCTGATTGTCACTTGGTGGAGCAGGGCTTCTCGATTTTCCAGTACGCAGATGATACTATCTTGCTTTTCCAGGATGATTTAGAACAGGCTAGGAATTTGAAATTCATACTTCATCGCTTTAAACAAATGTGAGGCTTAAAAAGAAATTCCATAAAAGCTAAGTATATTGCCATGGAGAAGCAAAAGAGAGAAGTGAACAATTTGAGGAAATTCTAACTTGTAAAGTATGCACACTTCCATTCAAAGATTTGGGACTCCCTGTAAATGAAAAAAGACTCAAAGAATTGACTGGAATCCTACTGGAGAAAAATTGGAGAAGAAACTAGGATTTTACTATGGGAAAAATCTAAATATCAGTGGAAGAACACTGCTTATTAACACTTCACTGTCCAGTATCTTATTGCACATGTTTTCTTTCTATAGGATCCCCGTTGGGAATAGGAGAATATGATGCAACCAAATCTGGTTTCCTGTGGAGTGGGCAGAAGGACAAGAAAAGATACCACTTAGTGAAATGGAGAATGGTTTGTTTACCAAAAGACAATGGGGTAGGGGTTATTTAGAAGTCATGGATATTGCATTCTTATCAAAGTGGTTGCAGAAAATTTTCAATGGGAAGGGATAGTGGCAAACTATATTACAGTTTTTTTCGAGGAATACTACTTTGGGCCAATGTGTTCAGAAGAGTGGTGATTCCCACTTCTGGCAAGGGCTTATGGAAGTAAAACATTTGTTCTTATCTTGTCGTAGATTTGAAGTCGAATATGGAGGGAAAACACGATTCTAGGAGGATAGGCGGGTCACTGATGATTGCTTGGCCACACGATTCCACTGGATATACTTAAACATAACATAACTATGAAAAGGGCTTTTGCCGTGACTTGAGATCCTTGAATTTCAGGAGAACTCTAGTTGAGGTAAGAGTAAGACTCACGGAATGGAAAAAACACTGAGCAGTGTGTAAACGTTTCTCTGACAATGGATGAAGACAAACTAATTTGGTTGCTATCCTCCACTAAATTTTTTTATGTCGAATCTTTCTACGTTGCTATGCAAAACTATGGAGCAATGCCTTTCAAACTTATGTGGAAGAACAAAATTCCATTTTGGGTTCGATTTTTCCTGTGACTGATCCCGAAAAAGAGTATTCTGACTAGAGATATATTGTTGAAAAGAAGCGGCATTTGCACTAAAACTTGCTTGTTTTGCGGGCAGGGTGAAAGCATAACCCATATTTTCTTCTTATGCCTCCCCTCCTTTTTTTGATAATGGGCGCTTTAATACTTATGAGAAGCAATTACACCCGACTTCTGCATAGCTCAGATGCACACAACCGTTCAAACGTCTCAATAGTCTGGAGTGAAAAAATAAAAAAGGTGAATTACATATCAGACATGAGCAACTGTAAGATGCCTAAGGTGAAGGCGAAGGCCTGATACGTCTCAAACGTATCTATAATTTCTTATGTTCCATGCTACTTTTATGATGATACTCACATGTTTTATACACATTATATGTCATATTTATGCATTTTCCGGCACTAACCTATTAACGAGATGCCGAAGAGCCAGTTGCTGTTTTCTGCTGTTTTTGGTTTTAGAAATCTTAGTAAGGAAATATTCTCGGAATTGGACGAAATCAACGCCCAGGGTCCTATTTTTGCACGAAGCTTCCAGAAGACTGAGGGGGAAACGAAGTGGGGCCACGAGGCGGCCAGATGATAGGGCGGCGCGGCCTGGCCCCTGGCCGCGCGGCCCTGCCATCTGGGCCCCTCGTGACGCCCCTTGACCTACCTCTTCGCCTACTTAAGCCTCCGTCGAAAATAGCCCCAGTACCGAGAGCCACGATACGGAAAACCTTCCAGAGACGTCGCCGCCGCCAATCCCATCTCGGGGGATTCAGGAGATCGCCTCCGGCACCCTGCCGGAGAGGGGAATCATCTCCCGGAGGACTCTACACCGCCATGGTCGCCTCCGGATTGATGTGTGAGTAGTTCACCCCTGGACTATGGGTCCATAGCAGTAGCTAGATGGTTGTCTTCTCCTCATTGTGCTATCATTGTCTGATCTTGTGAGCTGCCTATCATGATCAAGATCATCTATCTGTAAAGCTACATGTGCGTTTGTTGGGATCCGATGGATAGAGAATACTATGTTATGTTGATTATCAATCTATTGTCATATGTGTTGTTTATGATCTTGCATGCTCTCCGTTATTAGTAGAGGCTCTGGCCAAGTTTTTACTCTTAACTCCAAGAGGGAGTATTTATGCTCGATAGTGGGTTCATGCCTCCATTAAATCTGGGACAGTGATAGAAAGTTCTAAGGTTGTGGATGTGCTGTTGCCACTAGGGATAAAACATTGATGCTATGTCCGAGGATGTAGTTATTGATTACATTACGCACCATACTTAATGCAATTGTCTGTTGTTTACAACTTAATACCGGAAGGGGTTCGGATGATAACTTGAAAGTGGACTTTTTAGGCATAGATGCATGCTGGATAGCGGTCTATGTACTTTGTCGTAATGCCCAATTGAATCTCACAATACTCATCATGTCATGTATGTGCATTGTCATGCCCTCTCTATTTGTCAATTGCCCAACTGTAATTTGTTTACCCAATATGCTATTTCTTATGGGAGAGACACCTCTAGTGAAATGTGGACCCCGGTCCATTCTTTTACATCGAATACAATCTACTGCAATACTCGTTTTACTGTTCTCTGCAAACAATCATCATCCACACTATACATCTAATCCTTTGTTACAGCAAGCCGGTGAGATTGACAACCTCACTGTTTCGTTGGGGCAAAGTACTTTGGTTGTGTTGTGCAGGTTCCACGTTGGCGCCGGAACCCCTGGTGTTGAGCCGCACTACATCTCGCCGCCATCAACCTTCAACGTGCTTCTTGGCTCCTACTGGTTCGATAACCTTGGTTTCTTTCTGAGGGAAAACTTGCTGCTGTGCGCATCACACCTTCCTCTTGGGGTTCCCAACGGACGTGTGTCTACACGCCATCAAGCATATTTTATGTCGCCGTTGCCGGGGACATCAAGACACGCTGCAAGGGGAGTCTTCACAATCCAATCTCTTTACTTTGTTTTTGTCTTGCTTTACTTTATTTACTACTTTGTTTGCTGCACTAAAACAAAACACAAAAAAAATTAGTTGCTAGTTTTACTTTATTTACTATCTTATTTGCCATATCAAAAACACAAAAAAAATTAGTTACTTGCATTTACTTTATCTAGTTTACTTTATTTACTCTTGCTAAAATAAGTAATCCTGAAGTTGAAGTTCGTTCGTTTAAACAACAAGGTGGAGAAAGTTTTAAAGATGCTTGGTATAGGATTAGTGATGCTCATCATAGGTGCACTAAGAAACACTCTACTATTATCCTACTTAGGAATTTTTATGTTGGTATATCTAGTTGGAATAGGTATGTTCTTGATACTCTTTCGGGGGGTAATTTCCTAGGTACTCCTGCTTTAGAAGCTAGTTGCATCATTGAGAGTCTAGTTGGAATACCACCTGTTAATGAAACTAAAAGCGAAATCTCTCTTGAGGATGTTATGAAAAAATTGGAAACCATAGAGAAAAATTTTCCAAGTGTTGAAACTAAATTGGAAATGTTACTTGATAAAACTGATGAACTTGATAAATCCTTAGAAGGAATTTATGAAAGAATTAGTGTTCTAGTAACTTGTGTTGTCCAAGATAATCAAATAAATAGGATTGGAGAACTTGAAGAAGCTATGGGAACCTTGGGTTCAACTTTTTCTTCTCTTAAGTATAAGGAGAAAGCTTATGTGGGTAAGGAACAAAAGTTTATGTATGTCTCTAAGGTGCCTAAACCAAAAAAATATTACTATAGGCCTAAAATTGACAAAGCCCTTAGTACCACTACAGATGGGGGAGCTAACGATATCAATGCTTCGTCTCTTGATAATACTTGATACACACTTTCTGCGCCTAGCTGAAAGGCGTTAAAGAAAAGCGCTTATGGGAGACAACCCATGTTTTTACTACAGTACTTTTATTTTGTATTTGAATCTTGGAAGTTTTTACTACTGTAGCAACCTCTCCTTATCTTAGTTTTATTGCATTGTTGTGCCAAGTAAAGTCTCTAATAGAAGTATGATACTAGATTTGGATTACTGCGCAGAAATAGATTTCTTTGCTGTCAAGAATTTGGGTCTAATTCTCTGTAGGTAACTCAGAAAATTATGCCAATTTACGTGAGTGATCCTCAGATATGTACGCAACTTTCATTAGTTTTAAGTTTTCTCATCTGACCAAGTCTGGTGCCTATTAAAAATACGTCTTTACGAACTGTTCTGTTTTGACAGATTCTGCCTTTTATTTCGCATTGCCTGTTTTGTCATGCTTGATGGATTTTTCGATTCCATTGACTTTAAGTAGCTTTGTGCAATGTCCAGAAGTATAAAGAATGATTGTGTCACCTCTGAATATGTGAATTTTGATTGTGCACTAACCCCCTAATGAGTTTGTTTCGAGTTTGGTGTGGAGGAAGTTTTCAAGGGTCAAGAGAGGAGGATGATACAACATGATCAAGGAGAGTGAAAGCTCTAAGCTTGGGGATGCCCCGGTGGTTCACCCCTGCATATATCAAGAAGACTCAAGCGTCTAAGCTTGGGGATGCCCAAGGCATCCCCTTCTTCATCGACAACATTATCAGGTTCCTCCCCTGAAACTATATTTTTATTCCGTCACATCTTATGTACTTTGCTTGGAGCGTCTGTTTGTTTTTGTTTTTGTTTTGTTTGAATAAAATAGATCCTAGCATTCATTGTGTGGGAGAGAGACACGCTCCGCTGTTGCATATGGACAAATATGTCCTTAGCTTTACTCATAGTATTCATGGCGAAAGTTTCTTCTTCGTTAAATTGTTATATGGTTGGAATTGGAAAATGATATATGTGGTAATCGGTATAATATCTTGAATAATGTGATACCTGGCAATTGTTGTGCTCATGTTTAAGCTCTTGCATCATATACTTTGCACCTATTAATGAAGAAATACATAGAGCTTGCTAAAATCTGATTTGCATGTTTGGTTTCTCTAAGGTCTAGATAATTTCTAGTATTGAGTTTGAACAACAAGGAAGACGATGTAGATTCTTATAATGTTTACAATATGTCTTTTATGTGAGTTTTGCTGCACCACTTCATCCTTGTGTTTGTTTCAAATAAACCTTGCTAGCCTAAACCTTGTATCGAGAGGGAATACTTCTCATGCATCCAAAATCCTTGAGCCAACCACTATGCCATTTGTGTCCACCATACCTACCTACCACATGGTATTTCTCCGCCATTCCAAAGTAAATTGCTTGAGTGCTACCTTTAAAATTTTCATTCTTTATGTTTACAATATATAGCTCATGGGACAAATAGCTTAAAAACTATTGTGATATTGAATATGTACTTATGCACTTTATCTCTTATTAAGTTGCTTGTTGTGCGATAACCATGTTCCTGGGGACGCCATCAACTATTTCTTTGTTGAATATCATGTGAGTTGCTATGCATGTTCGTCTTGTCTGAAGTAAGAGTGATTTATCATGATCAAATGGTTTGAGTATGCATATTGTTAGAGAAGAATATTGGGCCGCTAACTAAAGCCATGATCCATGGTGGAAGTTTTAGTTTGGACAACAAACCTCAATCTCTTATGAGAATATTATCTGTTGTTGAATGCTTATGCATTAAAGAGGAGTCCATTATCTGTTGTCTATGTTGTCCCGGTATGGATGTCTAAGTTGAGAATAACCAAAAGCGAGAAATCCAATGCGAGCTTTCTCCTTAGATCTTTGTACAGGCGGCATAGAGGTACCCCTTTGTGACACTTGGTTGAAACATGTGCTATGCTATGATAATCCATGTAAATCCAAGCTAATTAGGACAAGGTGCGGGCACTATTGGTATACTATGCATGAGGCTTGCAACTTGTAGGATATAATTTACATAACTCATATGCTTTATTACTACCGTTGACAAAATTGTTTCTTGTTTTCAAAATAAAAGCTCTAGCACAAATATAGCAATCGATGCTTTCCTCTTTGAAGGACCTTTCTTTTACTTTTATTGTTGAGTCAGTTCACCTATTTCTCTCCACCTTAAGAAGCAAACACTTGTGTGAACTGTGCATTGATTCCTACATACTTGCATATTGCACTTGTTATATTACTTTACACTGACAATATCCATGAGATATACATGTTACAAGTTGAAAGCAACCGCTGAAACTTCATCTTCCTTTGTGTTGCTGCAATACCTTTACTTTGAATTATTGCTTTATGAGTTAACTCTTATGCAAGACTTATTGATGCTTGTCTTAAAGTACTATTCATGAAAAGTCTTTGCTTTATGATTCAATTGTTTACTCATGTCATTTACCATTGTTTCAAATCGCTGCATTCATTACATGTGCTTACAATAGTATTGATCAAGATTATGTTGGTAGCATTGTCACTAAGAAATTATCTTTGTTATCGTTTACCTACTCGGGACGAGTAGGAACTAAGCTTGGGGATGCTTGATACGTCTCAAACGTATCTATAATTTCTTATGTTCCATGCTACTTTTATGATGATACTCACATGTTTTATACACATTATATGTCATATTTATGCATTTTCCGGCACTAACCTATTAACGAGATGCCGAAGAGCCAGTTGCTATTTTCTGCTGTTTTTGGTTTCAGAAATCCTAGTAAGGAAATATTCTCGGAATTGGACGAAATCAACGCCCAGGGTCCTATTTTTGCACGAAGCTTCCAGAAGACCGAGGGGGAAACGAAGTGGGGCCACGAGGCGGCCAGATGATAGGGCGGCGCGGCCTGGCCCCTGGCCGCGCGGCCCTGCCATCTAGGCCCCTCGTGACGCCCCTTGACCTACCTCTTCGCCTACTTAAGCCTCCGTCGATAATAGCCCCAGTACCGAGAGCCACGATACGGAAAACCTTCCAGAGACGCCGCCGCCGCCAATCCCATCTTGGGGGATTCAGGAGATCGCCTCCGGCACCCTGCCGGAGAGGGGAATCATCTCCTGGAGGACTCTACACCGCCATGGTCGCCTCCGGATTGATGTGTGAGTAGTTCACCCCTGGACTATGGGTCCATAGCAGTAGCTAGATGGTTGTCTTCTCCTCATTGTGCTATCATTGTCTGATCTTGTGAGCTGCCTATCATGATCAAGATCATCTATCTGTAAAGCTACATGTGCGTTTGTTGGGATCCGATGGATAGAGAATACTATGTTATGTTGATTATCAATCTATTGTCATATGTGTTGTTTATGATCTTGCATGCTCTTCGTTATTAGTACAGGCTCTGGCCAAGTTTTTACTCTTAACTCCAAGAGGGAGTATTTATGCTCGATAGTGGGTTCATGCCTCCATTAAATGCAGGACGTGTGAAAGTTCTAAGGTTGTGGATGTGCTGTTGCCACTAGGGATAAAACATTGATGCTATGTCCGAGGATGTAGTTATTGATTACATTACGCACCATACTTAATGCAATTGTCTGTTGTTTACAACTTAATACCGGAAGGGGTTCGGATGATAACCTGAAAGTGGACTTTTTAGGCATAGATGCATGCTGGATAGCGGTCTATGTACTTTCTCGTAATGCCCAATTGAATCTCACAATACTCATCATGTCATGTATGTGCATTGTCATGCCCTCTCTATTTGTCAATTGTCCAACTGTAATTTGTTTACCCAATATGCTATTTCTTATGGGAGAGACACCTCTAGTGAACTGTGGACCCCGGTCCATTCTTTTACATCGAATACAATCTACTGCAATACTCGTTTTACTGTTCTCTGCAAACAATCATCATCCATACATCTAATCCTTTGTTACAGCAAGCCGGTGAGATTGACAACCTCACTGTTTCGTTGGGGCAAAGTACTTTGGTTGTGTTGTGCAGGTTCCACGTTGGCGCCGGAATCCCTGGTGTTGCGCCGCACTACATCTCGCCGCCATCAACCTTCAACGTGCTTCTTGGCTCCTACTGGTTCGATAACCTTGGTTTCTTTCTGAGGGAAAACTTGCTGCTGTGCGCATCACACCTTCCTCTTGGGGTTCCCAACGGACGTGTGTCTACACGCCATCAAGGCCCAATCCGTAGATTATGCTGCTTAAAAAGTATCCCTCGCCGTGTCCTCCAACCGTGTATAGACATTCGTAAAGAGGTCGCGGTTCTCCACCTTTTGCAGCGCAGACCATGAATGGAGACTAGTGGTACATCTGTAGATAACCTGCAAGAGAGAACAATTCTTATCATTAAAAACTTTGTCATTGCTACACAGCCATAACGACCATATAATGGCAAGCGCCCCCACCCTAATAAACGTTCTAAATCCGTGGTCGATGCCATGAAGCCAATTACCGAAGATATTGGCCACACTAGTCGGGGGATAAATATCAGAAACTACTTGGATGCATGACCATATAGACCTAGCAAAGCGACATTGGAAGAACAATTGTTTAATCGTCTCATTGTGATGATAGAAAACACACTTCGTACTCCCATGTCAATTGTGTTTCATAAGATTATCTTTGGTTACGATTACTCCTCGACGCAAATACCATCCAAAATAATTAATTTTAAGCGGTATTTTCATCTTCCAAATCTTCTTATTTTTATCAACTGCTATTTCCGGTTGGATAATTGCATTGTACAGTGAACTTACAAAGAACTTTCCATTGGATTGTAAGTTCCAACGAAATTCATCCTGCCCTTCGGTCAACTGAATGGATTCCAAACATAGCAGTAAGGCATTCCATGCAAGAAGTCTCAGGTCGATTAAATCTCGTCTAAACGTCACAGCCGGAGGTGAGGTAGACATTACTAATGCGATGGTATAACTTTTTGCGATGAACAATGCTATATAACGCTGGATATTGTTCAAAGAGAGGCTTATTCCCTAGCCAGATATCCTCCCAGAACCGAATCTGCGACCCATCCTTAATATTGAAAGTATAATATCTAAAGAAAACAAATTCTTCGTTGCCATTAGGCCAGCCCAAAAATGCGAGTCTCCCGATTTTCAAAGGATCTGGGATAACGCTTTGTCGCCGATGTACTTTCTTTTAACCATAGTCTACCATACGCCCTCTTCGGTTAGAAGCTTGTAAAACCACTTACCTAATAAGGCAGAGTTCTTGACCTCAAGGTCGTGAACCCCTAGCCCACCCATATCTCTAGGTCGGCATACGACGGACCATTTGACCAGTTGATATCTTTTTTTCACTATCCCCTTGCTAAAAAATCTCAATCTATAATAATTGAGCTTGTGTAACACACCTTTTGGAAAGATGAAGAAGGATATCATATACAGTATCATGTTGATGAGTACTGCATTAATGAGAACCAGTCTTCCTCCAAGAGATAGCATTTTACCTTTTCAACTACTAAGTCTCTTCTCAAGTCTTTCCTCGGCTAATTTCCACTCAGCCATGGTTAATCTCCGATAATGAATCGGGATTCCCAGATAGTTGATAGGAAATTGGCCATGCCCACATCCAAACAGTTCCGAATATTGGGCGACTGAGTCTCGAGCCTCGCCAAAGCAGAACAATTCGCTTTTATGGAAGTTTAATTTGAGTCCTGATAAATGCTCAAAAGCTGCCAATATTAGCTTTAATTTTCGAGCTTAATCGAGATAATGTTCCATAAATAAAATTATATCATTGGCGTATTGAAGGATTGATAAACCCCCATCGACTAGATGAGGGATCACTCCTTCAATTTGACCATCAGATTTAGATCGTTCGATCAAGATAGCGAGCATACCAGCCACAATATTGAATAAGAGTGGTGAAGAGAGTGGATTTGGTGATCAAGAGGATACGTGAGCACCCGGTTATTACCATTGGATTTGGTCAACCACCGTTGAATTCTGCTACTCATTAACGGCCACTAACGACCACTACCCGCCGGCCTCCACCTCCACCTCGCCGGCCTCCACCTCGCGCATCTGAGGTCGCGCCAGTGTCTCCCCCGGCCAAGCGCATCGCCGTGAACCTTCCCCGCGTCTCTCCGCCCTTCCAGTCGACACGTTGGACCGCGTCGATGCGTGTACAGTGCTAACGTTGTTAGACACGTGTCGAGCGGAGAAGGGGTGCTCACGTATCCCCCTGATCACTAGGCTTCATCCGTATAAAGAGGATCACCCTGGCGTAAACTTTTTTGCGTCTAGAAGAAGCGTCCCGTATCATCATTAACACGAATCACAAGACTTCCTCCATACACAAAATTATTGATCAACGCTATCCACTCAGGTGAAAAACCTTTCAGCCTGAGTGTCTGATAAAGAAAAGACCAATTTACTTTATCGTAAGCCTTCTCAAAGTCAAGTTTTAAGATTACCCCATTCATCTTTTTGGTATGCAATTCATGAACCGCCTCATGTATAATCACAACCCCATCTAGGAGATTACGTCCTTGCATGAAAGCGGTTTGCGACGGTCTGACCACATGATCAGCCACTGTATGCAGTCTAATGGTGGCCACTTTCGTGAATATCTTGAAACTTACATTTAAGAGGCATATGAGTCTATATTGCTGGATCCTTTCTGCCTCCTTAACTTTGGGTAACAAGATAACCTCACCAAAATTTAGACGGAATAATTCCAGTTGTTCAGCGTGTAAAACACTGAACATATCTAGAAGATCCTCTTTAATGGTATCTCAAAAAATCTGATAAAATTCAGCAGGGAAACCATCTGAACGCGAAATGTGTAGTTGTGTGTGCCACGGGATTCAACCGTCAGTTTAGTAATGCACATAGTTTTCTTATTGGCTGGTTGGTAAGTTTTAAGGATAAAAATAAAATTGTTGAGCATGGGAGTGGCTGCGGTTTTCTAGAAGATATGGAAAGCAATGATTCAAGCTTGGTTTGAAAAAATGGCCATCTGAACAAATTAAGGTTTTGCATCGATTAGGCTGCTGGATTAACTGGTGGGCAAACTTGCAAGGATCGGAGGACCCAAAGTTGGAGCTACAGTTGGATGCAAAGCTGACGGGACAGGTCGTAGATGAGGTGTTCTCGGTGGGGAGAGGCTAGGTGATGTGGAGACCTAGGCTTGGAGGATGGTTGGAATGTCATGGGAGATTTAGGAACTTTGGCCGGTGTCGACTGCTAATGTTCTCTGAGTTGTAATATGGATGCAGGTAGTCTCTCCGGCTTAGTGTACCATGTATCTTGATGCTTGGTCTTACGCAATCATTAAAAACCGGTTTAAGACTGCTCATAGTGGGAGTAACATAGGTAGTAACATCACACACCCCAAAGCATTTTGATGACATGACATGACAATAAATGAAGAAGAGAGTGGGATGGTAACTAGCTATGTTACTATAACATCACACTTCTCAAAACAAGACGAGTCTATAATCTAATAAATATAACATGCATGTACCACATATATGTAACTACCCACTATGAATGTAGTAACATATGCTAGTGACATGCATCATGTTACTACTCTATGTTACTCCCCACTATGATTAGTCTAAAGCTTCGGGAAAACTCTAGGTTCCGATTCGCCTTTTGATGGTGTTGCATTTTGGTGAAACTTTGTAGCCTGAGGTTTCTATTAATGGAAATCATGGAAGGAGTCACTTTAATTAAAAAACATTGCTTTTCTCCTTTTTTTTTCTTTTTTTTCCATTGTAAGCCATCTCAGCGTTAACTAACCACGTGGCCTTTTTGTCTATGAAAATAATATGCATTCATCTAGCACTCCCAAAACTATGAAATAAAATCGCAAGACTAATATTACATGTATCTTTCGTGTGACAAAATTTCAGCACCAAACCCGTTATGTATTAAAGAGACAAATTCAGCGCTGTTAATGTTAATATGCAAAATTTATAACCCAAATTGACTATTCATAGCTATATTTGTCCTCTTTTTTTTTTGTTTCTAAAGAGCTCTACTCTATTAGAATTTGAATTTTCTAGACATGATTGATACAAATTCTAGCTGTATCTTCACATTTTTCATTTCTTTTTCGTAACTTCACGATATATCTTTTTAAAATCTAGGAAGACCATAAGTACCTTTGACTTGGAGTTGGAAATACATGAGGATACGCTCTCTTAGCTGTGTAGAGATGTATGCTTCTACCTTTTCAGAGCCAACATATGGGCTCTCATTTCCCCCTTTCCGCATCTCGCTCAACTCCACCGTTGAGAGTCACTCCTCCATCCCCAGCTCCTTTCCCCTCTTCTTCGGCTAGAGGGGTGGGGGGAGGGAGGCCAACCCTCTATAGATAGTAGGAGTAGGAGTCCAGGGTTAGGGTTTGGCGTCATGCCAAGTTTCGTCACAATGTCATGTTCTGGATGTGTGTCATTGTCGTCCCCGAGAGGCATGCGGTGGCGTTCGGTGATGCTCGTCTTGGTGGCGGCGGCGTGGAGTTGCGGCCTACCAGAAGGAACAGAGGCGACATCTCCTCTAATAAGCTCGGATCTAGTCTCGTGTAGATCTGAGGTTGCTGCTCGAGGGCTCAATCTCGTTTCTTCCTCTTCATGGCGGCGAGCATAGGCAGCGCGTGGTTGGATCTATGGCAGGGGAGAAGCTATGCCTCTCTTGGGAGATTCATCACAGTGGCGACCTCACAGTGGTTCTTGAGAGTCGATAGGCAACCCCTCCCGCCTCTCGTGTGGGTGACGGCGATCTCCGGCCAGCACCTGATGGAACAGTACAATCTCCAGGCTCAGATACCATTGCGGAGGCCCTCCATCGTCGACACAGTTGGCTCTCGCCTCTCCGCACCAAGTGGTTCCGTCCCTGGAGGGTTTGAGGTTGGCTGCGTCGGGCTCGACTGCAGTGGAGAAGGAGCTAAACCTGATCGCCTTTTTCAGTTCTCTTCCTAAGGTCCTTTGTGCGAATTTTACGGATTTGACTGTAATTTTATGTTTTTAGGGCCTTTCTTAAAATTGTACCACCGCTGAATGAAATGAAGCCTCGCCTTCGGAGCCAGCAGTACCGGCAGGCGGTGGTGGAGAGCGATCGGCCGACGGAGTTGAGAGGTGGCGACCTGTGAGGAATACGGCCGAGCTAGGCGTGGACGTATACGTGCACGCTTCTGTGCAGGCACAGGGAGATGCCTTTGGACCTTTTCATTTATGGCTTGCTACGGCACTGTGGTGAGGTGCACCCTGCACTGCACATATGAAGCTTGCATCCAAGATTGCTAAATGCTCCTGCACCGGCCAGGGGAATAAATGGGCATTCAACTACTGGCCAACCGAGCAGGGCCATCCACTCAGGTTCAGGTACCCTCTCTCGTCTCTCATATGCGGTGTGTCACTGCCTGAGCTTCCTTGGCGCGGCTCGTCCTCCCGGCTTCCTTCCTCCGGCGGTGTTCCGACGACAGCTCAGAGACCCCTGGGCTCTCACTTTGAAGCCTACGTCGATATTCTTTGACGATGTATGCGAGACAGACAATTGTTTTGCGAAGATGCAGCCTAGAGCATCTCCAAACGTCCCCATAGGCCTCTCAAATGCCCTATGCGGTGTCGGACCAGAAAATCTCGCTCACTCCACACAATGTAGTTTCATCTAACGCGGTGTAGGCATCTTCAGCGGGGGTCGATCCAAAACGCTGACCTAAACAGCTTGTTTCTATTTGTTTGGGACGGTCAGCGGACAGTTTGGTGGTGCTTGTTCGGCCTGCTAGGACAGCACGCACAACGACGCGACCCATGGTTCGTGCTTGCTTTGACCAGACCTGGCTAGTTGGCCATTGCCTTTCAAATAGTAATTTTATGAACAAGGCAATTTAATTTGTAGAAAAGTAAATATTGTTCAAACAAGAATAGTTCACAATCACACACAACCGAGCAAGCCGGCCAAGCTTGCGTCCGCAAAAGATTTACTACTCTGCCCGGTGGCATGGAGGAAGTTGCGCAGGCAACTCCGGCAACGCGCGAGGTTCGCGTCCTTCCTCGACATGGGGAGTAGTCGACGATGACGGGGAAGGCAGCTGTCGACCAGAAAAGTTTGTCGATGGTGTAGTCGGCAGCAACAGTCGGCGTACTTGCTGCGCTACCCGGCAATCGATAGCTACCACGGGCTGAAGCCAACGGCAACCGAAATCGCAGACGACGGTGCTGCCTGGGGGTGACGACGGAGAAGGCGGGCAAGGGTTTGGGACATAGGACGCCTTCTCAATGGCCTTCGTCCCACTAGCGAGAGGACCCGGGTTGGCCAAAGAGAGGACAAGGGAGGACATGCTCGTTGTCCGGCCCGACGCATCGACGACCCAAACTTGGGGCACAAATGGGTCATTCTGCTCGAGTCAGTTCGTTTGGGTCGTACCGCTGGAACGTGTACGGGTTGTCTGTTTGTCCATGCAGAAGTTTCAGACAGCCCAGTACCATTTGAGTCGCCTGCTGAAGATGCCCTTAGTTTCCTATCTAGCGCCTTGAGACCATAGCCAGCCTATGGGGAGTGAGCGGGAGCACCAGATAGCTAAAATGCTGGCGGGCTAGCTCTGTTTGGGAGATAGATGAAAATTTCTCTCTCTTCTCCCATATTGCCCATTTTCCCCTGCCACTCCGCCACCACTACTGCCATTTCACCTCATCCGTCGTGTCGTGCCCGCGATGCTGCTGAAGAAGTTCCTCGCCCTCCCTTCGACGAGCGCGCCACTGAAGAAGTTGAGGATACCAAAGCAACGTCTGCCTGTCATGACTAACGTCGAGTGGGCGGCGGATGTCGCACGCCGGGTGGTGCTCTTGACTAACAGCCAGGGTGAGGCAGGCCCATGTGAAGATGATCAAAGCAAAGTTAGCGAAGAAGAGGGTAGTACTTCTATCTCATGCTGGCCAGCACTGCCCCGACGTTTGGGGGAGCCAAGGGAGCGTGTCGCCGAAAACCATCTCGCTATTCTCTCTGGAAATGTTCCCCCAAGGGCCACGGGCATGAGACGCCAAGGTCGAGGTTCTCACCCTCGTGTGAGTACCCCGACAACGATCAGCTCACACTTTGAACCTCAACTCCCTGGAGCCCATCGAGGAATGTGTCGCTGTCGATCAAGCTCCTCGCGCTAGGTTCAATACCGACCTCAACCTTGCCTATACTAGCTCGCCGCCACGTTTACACAAGAGAACGCCGAGGCCTACGGCGAGGATGAACAAGAGGAGGAAGCGTACGAGAAGGATGAAATGGAAGAGCCATCCCCCACCCCTAGCTGGCGCCATTGTCGGGAGGAGGAGGACAGAGCAAGCCGAGGCCCCAAGTGGAAGTCCAAGGAGGACTAGTGGCCCGCCGAAGATTGGATGGTGGTAAGGTCATAACTTCAACATGTCGATCATAACTTTGATCTCTACTAGAACTATGTTAGCATGGTTGATTATGCGATATACAATTGTTGCCGTCTCATTTGTTACTACGTTGAACACCTTGTGAGCATTGTTTGTCAACTGAGTAAGCTCATCAAAAAGGCTACAAGGTTATGGTATCTGGAAACATGATGTAACAAAAAGCCCGTCAATTTCACAAAACTCGATTTCTGAGCAACCAAACAATGGGGATTTTTCTTCACCAATGATGTCCGGTAAAAATTGTTGGCTACCAAACAAATTGCACAACGTGAATTAGATGTTGCATTTCCACACACACCCTCTACGAAATCAAATTTCCCAAATACATGAAAGCGCTGTGAGCAACTAATCGGTCTCCTGGGTTCGTGGGAGAGGTAGCTAGCAATGTTCGTTTGACAGTTTCACCAACCGCTAAAAGTGAGAAAAGAACCGGATGGACAACAGGGGAGCGGAGGTGTGCACGCTACAGCAAAACACAACGCCATCGATGGGGACTTGGGCCCTGTGCCGTGCTATCGATCATCACCAACAGCTCACATGCCAAAAAGGAATCCTCCTCCCATCGAACGGAGCCGCTTCTTGTTTTTCCAAATGAGACAAGGAGACGCTCTGTTAAGCCCAGCTTTACACTGTGCGATCACACGACCTGCATTACAGTAGAGTCGGTCACCTGCCCTGCCGAGGCGATTTACACAAAAATAACCCTTTGTTGCAACTATAGCACAGACTGACCCTCCGGACAAACTATTTCATCCATCTAACCCTTTTGTGTGGCGTCCCTCTCATGGGCGCCACACATGGCAGTGTGGCGCCCGTGTCTGCGACACCACTCTCCCAGCCGACGTAGCGCCATCGACGCTGAGCTGGTGCGCCGATCCGACGTGGCAGGATGTGTGGCGTCCATGGGAGGGGCGCCACACTACTCTTTATATATAATGTCTGTCAAAAGATAATAGAAACTGTGGCTTTGTGTAAAAGGATGGGCTCCATCATCTAAACTTACAATGTATCGATACCTCACCCTATCCTTCCACCTTGACATCAAACCGCCCAATATGGCTTATCCAAGCTATTTATGAAAACCTGAGAGGAAGGAAGAATTGTCTTAAGTACTTAAATAAAAGAAAATTAGGTGACTCTATCTAGTGACTTAAGAGTTACAGACAACAACCACAAGCACCAGACTATGCATAAAATAATTCTTAATTTATGTAGGCCGCAGCTGTAGTAGAATTCCTTTTATGCATTTAGGGAGTTGACCCCCCATCACTAATGTAAATACATTTTTCATTTACAGATGCAAGAGCTGTGAGGCATTCCAATTTCCAAATACATACAAGAAAAGAACAACTGATGCCTAAGTGAATCCACCTTTTAGAGCTCACACACATAGCATCACAAATTAACTGAAATTATGTTGCAGAAGTTGATCTGTAGGCAGAACAGAGCTATAAAGTTGCTTTAATAGAACAAACATTCCTACTAGGTAGGAAAATAAGCAGAAACAGGCAGTGGACTTCGTGAAGTATGGGTCCTTGTGTAAAAATTCAATGACTACTACTTGAGGACATAAAAAAATTATCTAACATGATATTCTAAAGCTCATATTTGTAAATAAAACCTCAAATTTACACTGTTTATGTAAAGCACCTTGGGTTTCAGATTCTAAATTAGCTTACACTGTAGCAGGAGTGCAGGAGATTAACTGAAAGACTATATGTTAAGAGGATTTAACGTCTCAAAGTCATTGAAATGATTGCTGTCAAAGTTGATAAGAAACTCCGAGCTCCCTACATGAACTGTGCTCATCATAGAAGTTATAATGCAGCAACCACAGTTAAGAGAAACATGTGAATGCAAAGTCAGTAGACAGGACATGTAAGGTGAAATGGAATTTACAAAAACATAGGGACACATAAGTGCATTTAGTTTAGCTGATCAGATAGTATCATAATACTATAGTTGGAGCCCATAAGAAGAGTAGACCAGCATATTTGTGTGCCACTCACTTGCTAACGAAAAGCTACATTACTTATTGCACTTTTCATCATAATGATCAGTTGTCGATCACTTGCACTATTTTTCATATAAATGGACCTCATGGACAGAAACTGCAGTATGGGGTTGATTTCATGCTCAAGAAGTTCAGTACAAGCTTTGCTACCTACAGGAGTACAGAACCATGCAGGAAGGATAACTGATCTAAGTTGAGGTGAGAAAAGGCAATTTCACAAAATTTAAGAGCATTATGTGCACTTGGCGCTGACTTTTTTGTTGGACCTAAGTGAATAGTAGCTGCCCGGTCATCTTCCACGACAACTTTATATTCACCGAGCAAGATGTAAGCTCCAACTCTCGATCAACTATTCCACTGCACAACAAGAAAACACACCGATTTGACGAACTGTACCAGGCGTTAGCTACTATTAACGGATCGATTTGCAAGCAAGAGAAGATAAAAAAAACTCTACAAAACAGTACGAGGCTAGATTTCATGTTTTAAACATACTACAATGTCTAGCATAATTTTTAAAAATAAAAATAAATTCGGGTGGTGTGAAGGTTCGAACTCATGACCGGGACTGGGAAGCAAAGGCTTCATCCAATGGAGCTACCACAATCTTCTATTATCTCTTGATAGACATTATATATAAAGAGTAGTGTGGCGCCCCTCCCATGGGCGCCACACATCCTGCCACGTCGGATCGGCGCACCAACTCATCGTCGACGGCGCCACATCGGCTGGGAGAGTGGCGCCCATGGAAGGGGCGCCACACTGCCATGTGTGGCGCCCCTCGGCGCCACACAAAAGGGTTAGGGTTAGATGAGTGAAATAGTTTGTCCGGAGGATCAGTCTGTGCTATAGTTGCAACAAAGGGTTATTTTTGTGTAAATCGCCCCCTGCCGAGCCGAGTGAATAATTAAACGGATGGTGATTTGACTGTAATGACGGGTGATCATCATCACCAACAGCGTCAGCAGACTTTTCTCAGTTTGAAAAGCTGTGATGTTTTCACAAGAAAAAAAAACTTGTTATGCTAAAGTAACCGGCTAACAGTCTAGTGGTACGGAGATGGTCGGCAGTGGGGACGTACTAGGACCCTATCTTGGTATTTTCAAAAAAAACAAGGACCCTAACTTGGTAAAAAAATTACGCGTTATCAAAGAAAATCATACGGGAAAGTGACAGAGAGCCGGGTCTAATGGGCGATGGCTGTGTTGTCCTTGGCAGTCTGCTGTTTTCTCATTTCTCGTCATCATCTTCAGTTGTGCACCATTTCTGAAGCGACTTTGCGTAAATCTGCATGGTGATCGCAATACCCAACTAGAAGAAACCAGACCATTTCTGAAACTAACTTATTTTGAGGCCAAGACCCACATAAAGTACTAACATCTTTGCGTATAACTGAAACTTGAAGGGAGGGCGAATCAGTTCGGTGAACATTTGGATTTATATCTAACGCTGAGACTTAACTTATATCTTAGTCGAATTACATTAATGTGTTTTAATGCAAGCTTAAATAAAGTACTAACATGAATCTTTAAGCAGAAATAAAATCTAACGCTAGAGCACGTGACTGAGATATAAGCTACGTCTCGGTTAGCTGAAATTTAGCAATTCCGTAATCATAATTCTTTCACATCCATTACCACCATCCAGGTCACCCACACTGACACAGCCCAGCTAGCGTCACTACTTCTGCATCACAAATGATGACCCGCGGCAGAGCCTGGAGACTGGATCGATTATGTTCCTTCTGGACACAGTTTCCTTTCTCCCCATGAAATGGAGCAGAGCAAAATCAGAGCAGCAGTAGCAGCCAAGCCAATGGCTCAAAACTGTTTTCAGGACACCACCGCTGGCTAAGCGGTGCAGATTGGTCCACAAAAATGTCCTGACGTACTGTATTTTCTTAATTAAAAAAAAATTTATACCACAAAGATACCAATTACACTAGAATGCACACAGCTAAAAGAAAATGAAAACAAGACCATGTCGCGATTATAGACTACTTGCAACAGTAGCACTCTAACCACCACCACACATAATACCCATACAACGAACGAGACCGTTCAAAACCAACGCCTCCAAGAGGAAACAATGCACAAACAATGTCATGGCCAGCTTATAGATCTATGGTTTCATCCCGGAGAAAGTTTCAGTTTCCAAAACAATGCCTTCAAAGCCACTGGTACAACCAATGAAGATCAGACCTTAGATTTTCACCGAGCAAATCGTGCCTCGGTAGTCGAGTAGCACCACCAAGAATGCAGTCCACTTGTGATGCCAGCCTCGCGTGCCAAGATTGCTCCTGCAAGTCGCCAAACACCCAACACGCAGAGAACTCGTAACTAGTACCCTCTCCATCATTACAAATCTTCGATCACACACACCATGACTTTCTCTACCTGTGTTAGTCTCATGGAAATCTAAAAAAAGGCGAAGCTTTGCGCATCGCCCAATGAAGCCACTCTAGCTAAGGATAAGGGCGCACACGACCGCCTCGATTCAACGTTAGATATCCAGTAGCGTCCTGCCTAAACCGCAAATATCTCCAAGAGAAGCCAGAACTTGACGGGGCCAGACCGAGGACGCCGACAAACGGTAGATCGACGTATTGGTGCTCAAATATCGGCAGGGCCAGGCCACCTTTATTTGATGCAGATAAGAAGGACCCATGTTGTTGTCCGCCGCCTGCGCAATGGAGGCGACGGATGCCATTGCAGAGCCACAACAACCAAGGACAACTACCAAGGGCGTCCCCCTCGCAAAATTCATAGCGGCCAACACGCTGTGGATGCCACCGTCACAAGCTCCGTCAAGCCAACGATATAAGCTTTTCACATCCTAGATCGAGCCCTGCGCTCGGCCGGCAAGCCATCTGAACAATAGGCCGCCGCCAGCTCCTCGCCTTGGTCGTTGCAGCACCGTCCAATCCTCCCCACTCCGGCATATGCGCCCCAGGCACCCGCGCCCAAGCAACCTCCGCCCCAACGCGGCGCAGCCGAGCACCCTCCGTGCCCTCCACCTTTGGTGATGTATGTGTGCAAGAAGAAGAGAGTGAGATTGATAGGATTTTTCTTGGCACTTAATCCCTGGAGTATAAGATTTGGTGCCATGCAAGGGGTGGAGATTGACGTGACATATTTGATCAAATGATATTGGTCTATTGATTGACTGAAAATATCAAAAAAGTTGAGTTTTCCGAGTCGCCACATCTAGCTTCACCTTATGCATCTCGACGCTCTACCATGAATTCATATTCAGTTAGAGCCTAGCGAAGATCAAAAAGTAAACAATACATGTTAGACTAACTCTAAAAGAGGAGTATTTCTATGCTTCCCTTTATATTTCAAAAATTCTCTCGAAAATAGTTTGAATTGGGAGACTGACCTTAGCTGTCGTCAAAGTCTCAGAGAAAACTTTTGTTTTTGTTCCTTTCGCCGCAGCCGGTGAGAGCAGTGTACCTTTGTTGTTCTATGTTAGGATTTTGTGCCTTTGCCGGAATGTCTCGATGGAGATTTTTTTTGTACTACTAAAATGAGTCCATAGAGTTTGATGTCAATTTAGGGCGGTGGTTGATAGAAATGGCCCTTATCTGTGTAGGAAACGAAATATTTATAAACTTATTACAGGCTTGTCCCTGGACGGTAAATGGACTGGGCCCAGCCCAATCAAATGACGGAAATATTTATAAGCAAAACTTTCGATGGGCCACCTTTTCATTCGTATGGCGGGCTTGTAACATTGGCGCTGATTCTGTTTCTTCAATTGTTTTGCCTTCAAATTTGCTGTTAACTCAATAAGTCGTGCAACAAAAAATAATTCCGACCTGCCGGATTCGAACCAGCGACCTAAGGATTTAATCTGCAAGCACTACAGTCCTCCGCTCTACCAACTGAGCTAAGGTCGGTTTGTGTACTCGGTTTCATTTCTTCCCGTCAAATAGACCAGAGCGAAATCAGAGCAGCAGTGGCAGCTAAACCAAAGCCTGAAAAGTGTTTCCAGGATACCTGGTGGACGAAATGTCCAGCCATACTGTATGTGTGAAAGAAGAAAGAGAGGGAGATTGCCCTGCTTTTTCTTCGCCCTTAATACTAGCTCAACTTGCATAAGATTTGGTACCAGGCGAGGGGTGGACATTGACATGATTTTTGTAGCAAGTGATATGGAATTATTGATTCTCTCCCAACGCCTAAGATTTATATGCTTTCCATCATTCCTTTTTTGCACATATCCTCTCGAAAATCGGTCGACTTGGGAGACTTGCAATCTTAGACGTTGTCACGGGAGAAAACATATGTTTTTTTTGGGTTCCATTTTGCCGCCGCTAGGAGAATGAATCATTTTTACAGTGTAGTCTTGTTCTTCTACATTAGGACTTTGTGCACTTTTGTGGAAATATCGCAATAGAGACTTTTCTTTAGGAAATTGTACGTTTTGATGGAGATTGATGGCAATTTAGAGTGAAATCCCTATAAAAAAAAACCCAACCTCTTCGAAGATCTCTTCCAACACGATGCACTCGCGCCAAGTGTCGCATTCTCCTTTTTGCATGGCTCCAATGGGGTGCCTCTCAACTTGCCACTCGCCGCAAGCAGAAGCAAAGTGGGGCTGAGACTGAGAAAGAGAGTATGAGAATACCATAATTTTTTTGTTTTTCTAGCGTAAATAAAAATCAAAACAAAATATATTTATAACCAGTTGTCCTAATTACGAACCGTTTTATGATTGCGTTCTCTGTGTCAAGCTATGCAAAATTTGATCCCATGTCGATAGATTGTGATGGATTTTCCGCACTTCCAAAACTAGTACATGTACTTCTAAAACCTGGATATAGTTGAGTACCACCAGTTTTTTTGAACTTTTTAAAACTTTAGAGCTAAGTTTTAAACATTTAATTCAAAAAGGGCTCGTGATGGACTTCCAAAACTAGTACATGTACCTCTAAAACCTGGATATAGTTGACTACGTCCTTTTTTTGAACATTTTAAAACTTTAAAGCTAAATTTTAAACTTTTAATTCAAAATGGGCTCTAATGTGTAGCACTTCTCGACCGTGGGCTTTTTTTTGGCGATCAATACCACATATATTTATTGTAACAAATAGTACATGGTAGAGATAAATAAGCTGTTTCTAAAAATTACAAAATAAAGTCTAAAAGATACTAGCAAATTTTCGAGGTCTTCAAACTATTTTCATCTTCTAAGACATACTCTTGTACTGTTCCGAAGACAGACAAAGATAGATAACAAACCATAGACCTGTAAATATCAATGAAGGTTCTTCCATAATTTTAATTTGAGCCGCAATGCTAAGGTTGTGTGTACGCGCGCAACCATTAAAGTAGTCAATCAATATCGACAAGAATACCAGCACTAGTATGTCATCAGTGAATAACAACCGACTAGCATTGTCGACGTTGCTGGAGAGCTGATAGTACGAATCACCATTGTCGAGAACGTAGTAGTCGGAACAAAAACTGCGAGGATAATCCTCTCTCTGCAACCATGGAAAAAGATCCAAAATCGATTTAGCGAAACAAGATATGAGCGCATACCTAGAAAATTGTAATCTTTTAGCACCATCATTGACGTCGGGAAGGTGATCTCGTCGTCGAACGAAAGACTGAGGATCACTTATTGCAGATAATGTCATCTCCATTGCGGGTAAACCAACAAGAAGACGGTTACCAAAACCCTAACATAAAATACTGAAAACACTACTTTTACTGAAAGATCCACGCATAGATTGGGTTCCCCGCTCCTCCCTATGCCGGCGAAGCAGACCGGAGGAAGGGGAACCAATCTATGGAGGAGGCTGAAGTGGAGGTGGCTAGGGTTTGTTTAGATGAGGCGGCGGCTGTCTTAGGCGGTATACTAGTTTAGGTAAAGACGTATTTTCAAACTTATAGGATCGTCCATGTGGCAGCTGCTACAGATAGTAAATGGTCGGGGCCCAACCAGACGTTACGTATATTGCACGCTCATAGCATGCACGAATAGTGCACGCTGGCGTATGGCCACAGCCCCACCTAGCGGGAGAGCATTACCATTTTGTGTTTTCCGGTTTCTAGAAGTTTCTAGAAACTTCAGTTTCGGTCCTTCTGGTTCACTCGTTTTCCTTTTTTTCTTTTCTGTTTTTTCTCATGTTTATTTGCGGTGTTTTCGCCTTTTAGATTTGAATTTTGTTCAAAATTGAAAATTGTTCATTTGTAAAGTTTGTTCAAATTTAAATTTTATATAGATTCAAAATTTGTACGAGCACCGCACGGGGTGGCGTATAGGAGCTCCCGTGCCGCGTCGGGCGTGCAATAGGAGCTCCCCCGAGCCCAATCAACTGACGGAAAAATTTATAAGCAATACTTTTGATGGGCCTTGCCTTTTCATTCGTATGGCGGCCTTGTAACCTTAAGCCAACATCGAGGGGCCGCTGCCCTGATTTTGTTTCTTCCCATTTTTGCTGCTACCGTAAAAACTACGTGCAAAAACGAAAATCCGACCTGCCGGATTCGAACCAGCGACCTAAGGATTTAATCTGCACGCACTACAGTCCTCCGCTCTACCAACTGAGCTAAGGTCGGTTTGTGTGTATTAGTGACACAGCTACGTACTTAATGAGAATGCCTCGTAGTTTGATGGCCCGGTCTTGATAGTCGTAGCGTGACAAGCAGGGCATGCCAAAATTTGCTTCGACGGCATCCATGTCCATCGATATCGTGCAGCACCAGACCAGAGTGCCACGCAGCCGGTTCATGTCGCACTTGTCCATGCGGTGCACGAGTTTTACCGATTGTGTCATACTGCAGTTTCATCGCTCTGAATCCATACGTGTTACTACCTTCTCATCTATTTTTTGACCTCGCCAGTTGCAAATAGGATTCCTTTTCGAGAGGAGCTATAGGATTCCCCTGGCGCGGACACAGGCACAGCGAGGACATGCTCTGGGCATTTCCCAGTCCTCAAGGGCACACCAAGTATTTAAGTATTCTGCCTGACAACAACGCTTATTTCTTGTTTTAGCTCGAGGTAAGCACGTGTGTGACCAAGGCATATTGACCTTCATGTCTTAGTTAATGATGTAGAAAAGGTCGAAAATGTTACACTCGATTATTGCCGTATTAGGTAGACACATTACCAACAAAAATATAACGATAAATGATTTAAAAAAGAATAGCGAGAGGCGGTCAAGTTATTCGCCTTACCGACCACGTGAGAGGAGGCTTCGTTGTCCATAATCCACTCTGACCGCTGCCGGTGTCTGGTGGTGCGCAGCGTTGCGCCGTTGCCCATGGTGGTTTGGATCGTCGCAGCGTGGTGCCATGAGGAGAGTGTGCAGCAGAGTACGGCGATGATGGAAATGGTGTGCAGCTAAAGCCAAGGACAAACTAAGCAATGTCACCTGGCAGGCTTGAGTTTGCATGCCAAGCCATGGTGCACACGCCAGTCAAATTGCCCGCCAAGGGCAAACTAAGAGCATCTCCACCGGCAGCTTTTAAATAGGTATGGGCGTTGGCACCTACGTTTGGAGGACGACGGCAGTGCATCCTCCATTTGGGGAGGCTGTTCCCACACCGACGGCTCCCTAACGGCGGCCTCCAAATTTTTTTTTTCTGGAGGAGCTCCGTATGCAAGACAGCGCATTGTAGCAGTGCACTTCTGAATTGAGGTGAAGCCTCACAAACCTATGCAATCTTGATTGGCCATGAAGTACTTGTTCTACTCCCTGGCGCCGTGGATAATCTTCAAGAACAGCTCCTTGTTCATCATAAACCGGCACCGAAATTCCTTCGGCGAATGAGGTTGCGTCGTCGTTGAAGTAGTCGGCGTCAAGCAGCATTGCGCCGGCTTCACGATGCCGGTTGATGTTCCTCCTCTTGCCTGGCTTTGAGCCGCCGCGCCGAGGCACAACGAAGAAAGGATGGCGAACGCGCAACATGTTTGTCAGAATCAGCTGCTGCTATTGCCGCCGAACAACCTGAGAGTTGTGCGCCGGTGGAGATGCTCCAAGCAATGCCATCTGGTATGTGTTGCCGCAACCTTGGTTGTCTCCACATCCCCTGGAGGTGTTGCCAGGGCCATGTTTGTGACAAATGTGGTTATTGCACTCAAAGTCACCACAAACAACGCTCTAACTGCCTCCGTGACCAATGCGTCGGTGCGCTCCTCCATGGCCGCCTCCCTGGCCGCCGTGATCCTCGACATCTCGCCATGGAAGAGTAGGATCTGAGATCCTTTCCTCTATCAAGTTGTACTATACTTTTTCTCAAGTTCTTCTTCTTTTTTCCATGCAATAAAAGTACCATATTAATCCTTTATGATTCATTGTGCCACTTGGTTTTCTTGGGGAAGTAATAATTATTAAATAAAATTGAGGTACATCCCCTTGGAGATTTTCTAATATAGTTTATGAAAATTTCCAATCACATACATACGAAACTTCCTCTATTACGATAAACTTATAAGAGGGATTCAACCATTTGTTGATAAGATGTTAAGTAAAAGCCAGGTGAGTGCAAATTTTCTACCGTATGGGTGTAGGCTTGCTAAGGTGGCATACATATTTGTACGGTTTATTGTTTAAAAATTCATTAATGTTCTCTTAGGCTAATAAAATTTTGGATAGAAAATTGCAGAATGTGTTTAAAGGAACTGCATTTCTCCTATGGCAATCAATCCATATGTAAAGGATCATGGAGTCCATGGTCTCTCTAATCTAAAGGATCAAAATATTTGTCTTCTAGGGGCCTGTATTGTTAGATATTTTCGAGTTAGGTCATTCGGTGATGTTTGGATAAGACACAAAGCCCTGCCATTTTCGGTTGCAACGATATGTGCCTCTAACTGGTGGAAATGGTGATGTGGGAAGGAATGCCTACCAAATTTCTATACATATAATGATGCCAAATGGGTTATAGCTTAATTTAATTTGGATACCGATTTTTTTAACATATTTGGGTACGGATTGTGATGCCAAAAGGGTTATAGCTTAATTCCCTCCGTGATCACCTTTATTTAATGAAAATGCCTATGGTGCTATCTCGGTTAAGTCGACATTGCTAGTCATGTTGATCTGCATTTTTTTTTGATGTGGGCAGTGGCATAGTCAAGTCTTTCATTGAGAAGTCAATTTTCTACAAGAAACTAATGTTTTTTTTAGGCTATCCCAACATACAACAGGGTAGTTGTCACCAAGTGTGGTCTCCAAAAGCCTAACTAAGTTGCCCAGGTCATGAATTATTATACCATTGAGGCACAACCCGTAAAATGAACACTAATACATTCTTTAATGCATGTAACACCAATTTAGGGTGTACATGGTTATTTTCCGATCCAATAACTGATTAGTTCAGAGGGTAATGAACATTGACATTCAGGAGGATAATGTGGTCTTGTATCTATAATCGCATGATCAGGAAGATGAAGTGGGACACATGTCTCGGTCAATATTAATGAGATAATCCGCGGGGAGGGGGGGGGGGGGCAGTGGCCCCCTCCCATTAAAAATGTTGTGGAATGGAAGTTGTGTCCTCGTCATGTTCTCCAACCATTCATCTAAATCTAAGTGTATTTTTAGAAAGCACATCTCATGCTGTCTCGATGAAATCGACATTGCTAGTTACGTCCGCCCTCACTTTGTGTTGAATGTGGGCAGCGGCCCTGTCAACCTCTTCATTGACGAGCGAGGACGACATCGCCGAGGTAAAGGGGGCCGGGATAATTTAGTGGCAGGGGTAGGGGGCGTAATGCCCAAAAGTATAGAGGATCGTTGAAATCTTCGATGGGAAGTATTACCCAAATTTATAGTTTGACACAAGGCGAACACAAGAATATCAACAAGACTTTAGCAATTGAGACATCACTATCAACCACACCTATATATCAATAAACTCACAAATCAAATGGTGATTTATAACATTTGATTCCAAGCAGTAAAACAATAGCAGCAGATTTCCAGTTATCACCGGAAGTAGTGATGTGTAACTTTTAGTGGCTAAAGAAGTAGGTGATAGCGGGGTGTTGCATGAATGATATATATCATATAATGTAATCCTAATAACATGGCATTCATTTCTAATTCAGTTATGCGTAGGTGTGTGATCCAAATATAGTTATGCATACGAACCAAATGAATTATTGGTGATCAATCTCATTCAATCCCCTTCCACCTCACATGCCTACAGAGAACCACTCGCACATGATGATAGAGAGTGAGCACATGATTATTGGTGATGACATTGGTGGCGCTGATGGTGGAGAATACCTCGAAATCCCCCTCCCCGACGTGGAGAGCATGACCAATCCAACCCGGAAACAAAGATTGTGGATGTGGTGGCGCTCTATTTCGCAAAAGGGTCTGTGTCTCTGGATACCTAGGTTTTTCAGGTATATGTAGGGGTACGTCAATGGAGAGGCCGAGACGATGCTCTAGGACCGAAAGGGCATGGGTTGCACGCCCAGTAGAAGGGGGCGCACCACCTGTGCTCGTTTGGGCCTCATGGCCCCTCTCGTGTGATTCCAAAGCTCCAGGTTGGTGAAAAACATGCTTGGTATTTTTTCACGATTTTATTTCAAGGCAAAACATACAGAAAGAAAACTATTGCTAAAAACAACGTCATATTCATCAGTCTTATCTAAGTATAGTAAGATTCCCAGGCAAATCATCGAGCAAAGTACTTGAAAAAGTAGATTCATTTGAGATATATCAGACGACAAAGGAAGGGAAGGTAGAGATCTAGCTAAGCATGCCGACGGTATGGGTTGTAGCTGATATGTCGCCGGAGTTGCGTCAACTGAAGATCGGCAGTGGAACCCCACCCATCGAGGTTCAAATGGACGAGGGTTAGGGTAGATCAGTATCGTCCACTTCCCCGTTACCAAATGATGGTTTGTGGTCTAGGGCCTATTTGCTAGGCCTGTGGCATCTATTGGGCCAAGACCTGTTAAGGCTTTTTTCTGTTTTGGTGCGCAAATTGACACATGTACGTATCATATCATACCGATCACGTTCTGAAGAGCAATATGTAAACTTTCGGACCTTTGAATGGATGAAACTAGAGGGTTGTTAGGCCCGATCGAAGCAACCCCAGTCAACCCGACGAGCGCAAGCTGCTCGATCGATGTGGCAGCACGAACCAATATATTAAGTACTTCCTAATAAGAAGGAGTAGGTCATTTTTCCGTAGACACCCTATTCATGAATGATGTCTCGTAAACATGCAAAGTGGTTTTGAGTAAAGTTTCAAATAGCCTGCTATAGCTGTGATATAGCTTTTCGAGAGGTCTCGGACTACGGCTAAGATTTTTAAAGGTTAACACGAAAATAGCAGCTAATAGTCCGGCTATGACAACTTAGCTCCACTTTAGCCTTGTACCCGCTATCTTCCATCTGAGCGGTTCTAAACAAATTTGGTCTAAAAATTTCTATCAGCCTAATTTCTTGCCAAAGTTTTGTTCCATAACTTGTTGTTACATGTTTTTGTAATTTTGTTGGTTATATAATATTTGACATAATTATATCCTGACTTGCTGCTATTTAATGATAAATGTGGATGTAACTATGTCCTGGTTATTCGTATCTCTAATGCGATTATTATTATTATATATATACTACCGATCAAATTTTAATTACTTTTAATATTTCGCAAAATCATTATGTAGATTTCCCAGCTATAGTCTTTTGAAGCTTCTAAGATTGCCAATGGTGTAAGCTATAGCCCGCTATTTTAAACTATAATTTTAAGCAAAAAAATAATTAGATTTATTCACCTTTAGCTGATTTTGGTTGCCCACAACCATGAGCAAGCGACAGGAATTTATTTCGAGAGGAGCAACTGGATTCCGCTCGCGAATACAGAGCGAAGACATGCTCGCGCATGTCCCATTCACGAGGGCAGAGAAAGTATTTCTTTTGCCTAACAATGCGTCCAGAGTCGTTTTCATCCTCCGCCGCCGCCCCACCCTAACTTCTCCCGCACACCACCCTCCGCCGCCGCCGTTAGCGCCGTCAGGGCAAAGTCCCTCGGGGTGTGGCGGCGGCGGGGGCCCTTCCTCGTCGCTGCGTGGAGAACGGAGCAGACGCGCGTGGGATGGGCGACGACGGTGGCGGCCCTCCTCCCGTCGGCTCTCCCCTGGCGGACCGACCGATGTGGTTGGGATGGGCGGCGCTGCGGTCTCCCTCCTCTCGTCGGCTTCCCGTAGCACTCCGGTAGGGGCTGGTGGTGGGCGGCGGCCAGGCCCTCGGTCTGCGCTATGCCATCCACCCCCGCCTCTCGTCCGTGCGTGGAAGCGATCTCGGGCATCTTCCGCGACATGAGGGCGCCCGGGGCAGCAGCCTTGGGTTCGACGGAGGAGGTAGCCTCTTCTTCGTCGGAGAGGGTCGGCCTGCGGTTGGTGGTGGTGGATTTGAGATGGAGGTGCATGGAAGCCGGCGATGGTGTCGCCGGTGGAGGGTTGGGTTGGCCAGCCCGGGATGGTCGCCGACGTGGGGGTCCGACCTGAATGAAGGCGGCGGTCCTAGGGCCTCTTTTGCGTGAAGAGGACGACCTACCGGAGGCCTGGACTCGTGATCTGGCCGGAGGGTTGAGTTCCAGAAGGTTCCGCCGGCGAATGTAACAGTGCTTTGCCTTGAGTTTGCTGGATCAGAGGTATTCGGTCGTGCGCACCCATGCGTTTATTCCGACCATTTGGTTCTGGAGGGAGCGGCGCAAAGCTCTTTTTCTGTGTTGACATCAAGTGACCATGGATCCATGATGAAAGTCGGAAGAGGAGAATTTCATGAAGGCCGGAGGGGAGGACTAGCTAAGGAAGGTTCAAGTCTCCACGCTGTTGAGGAGTTTGCTTGGTGTCCAATCTTAACAGCAGCGATATGAAAGTGGGGGCGACAACACATGTGAAGCGCAGAGTCATACCTTTGAGGGTGAAAACCCAAGGTCTGGTCTTAACGTTGTGCCTGACAGTGACCTTGGTGAAGGCATTGTTTTGAGAGTGGGGACTATCTTCATGGTGAAAAAAAAATCTTTGATCGGGCGACGATGGTGTTTGAGCACTGTTTCATTCTTGGAGACGTCGTTTTTTGGAGAGTCTGTAATTCAGGGGTTGTCATGGCGATGGATGTATTGCTGTTGTTTGATCCAAGATACTATAGCGGGACTTTTGTTTCTTAGTTTTCTTTTTACTTTTTTTGGCTGTGTGCTTCCGTAGTATCATTAGGATGGTGCGCTGTTGCAGAGGCTAGATGTAATTGGTATCTCTTGATATTAATATATTCCTTTATCGAAAAAATACTATTTTTATTTTTATTTCAGCAGGTCATCCATATTTCTGGGATTCGCGCGCACACGTGAGCTGAGTGACATACATACCTTCATCATGTCTTAGTTAATGAAGATAAAGATAGAACAGACTTGACCTGATTACTCTTGCCGTAATCACACAACGAGTCAATGATCAAAGACGTGAACCAAAACAACAACATTCGTGCCAGTTTTCAGAACAGTGCCGTATAACATTAATAATTTTGTTTTTTTTTTCATCCAACAAATGAAAGAATTTCATTTCAACGCCTCTACAGGCACACAGAGAGAGAGACTAGCGCGTGGAAAGGTCTCCACGCAGTACCGCAGCACCTATAACTACACCATTAAAGAAACCACCCGTATCTACCCCAAGGTGGAGCAAGCGGAGGTGTCCGGGTCGACGAGCGCCGGAACGAGGTACTTCCGGCCGTGCGAGCCGTGGGCGTTGAAGCTGGCGCCGGTGGCGGGATCCACGAGCAGCTCCCCGGGGAACCCGGGGTAGGCGCCCTTGCCGTAGACCCCCGCGCAGGCGGTGGCGGCCTCGAGCGGCGCCTCCTTGGGGCCCTGGAAGAAGCCGTTGCCGAAGGGGTTGGTGACGGCGCCGACGAGCATGGAGGCGAGGGAGACGACCATACCATCCACCCCGACGTCGCCGTTGGGCGGGCTGAGGGGGGCGGTCTGCGGCCCGTACTGCGGCTGGTGGAAGGGCCAGGCGCACTGGCCGGGGCACTGCGCGGCGGGGTTGCCGACCCAGACGTAGGCGAAGCGGCCGGCGCGGGAGCGCGGGGAGGCGCCGTGGGAGCCGCAGCGGCTGGAGCAGAACCCGGCGACGGCGACGTCGGGGGCGGTGAGGACGACGTTGATGGCGCGGCGCCGGCCGCCGCGGGCGGCGAGGGTGACGAGGTCGGGTTCCTTGAGGTGCTTGCCGAGGGAGTAGGAGGTGTCGAGGACGTGGGCGTTGATGGTGAGGGTGGGGAATGGTGTTTTGGAGGTGGCGTAGTACTTGCGGGCGGTGCTGAACCAGGTGGCGACGGAGGGGGAGGGCTGTGGCGGGGAGGTGGTGGTGGTGGAGGAGAGGGAGGCGAGGAAGTCGGTGAGCGCGGCGCGCTGGGCGGCGGTGAAGTCGCCGTACCAGACGAGGTTGATGGCGATGCGGCCCGTGAGGAGCGCGCCCTTGTGGTACTCCATGGTCATCGGCGGGTCCTGCACGAGCGCGGTGAGCCGCCGTGTGGCCAGGCAGGTCTGCAGCAGCATTGCGCAGACGAGGAGCGACGCCGCGGTAGAAGAGAAGGAGGAAGCCATTGCTGGTCGGTGCTGTGGTGTGCCGGTGGGACTCTGTTGGTTGTGTTGGGTAGAGATGGATCTTGTGTGTTTGGGTTGTGGATTGGTGGTGGGGAGTGAGCTGGGGTTTTATAGCAAGGGGAGACAGTGGAGCAAAGCAAAGGTGGTGGTGGTGGTGGTGCCGATAGAGCTGAGAGCGCGTGACGTACGAGTGAGGGATGGGAGTGGCCCAAAGTAAAGAGGGGCGCCCGAACGGTCACTGACAGCTGGATTTGGCGTGCTCCTGCTCGTTCCCAGCTGTAGCAAGCGAGAAAGTTACGGCTCTGCCCCTTGGCTTTGTCCCACGGGGACCGTGGCGTGGGCCGTGCCCGCGCGCGAGAGGGCGGGGGCAGTGTGGAGATTGCGGAGGGGTGGGGTAAAGTGGGGGCTGCGGGAGTGGGTAAAAGCAGGGGTTGTCTTCTCGAGGCGTTTGAAACAACTACATTATACTAGCTCCTACGCTGCTCGGCTGGCTTGCTTACTTGCTGGGGGCAGCACGATACGAACGTTGGGAGAGGCAAAGTCCGGGAGATGGAGGCGGGCTGGGCTGGGCCGTTTGAGTTTCTCTTCTGTACGTTGGGGCGTCACTGCTAGATGGGCCCGGTGCCTGTAGGATGTATGGCGTAACAGTCGTATGTGGAAGTACTGTGCGGAGGAGTACTTGGGTACTGCCGCACTACAGCGGCAGGTTGGCCGCACTCGCTACTGGCGCTAGCCTGGCACTTGGTTGAATGCGGCGCAGTGGTTGGCCAAGGATGGGAGAGACAGCACCGTTCGAGCGGTGAAAAATCGAGTGGGAACTGGTCATGCGATTTTCGTCATCCCACTGCCGTGCAGACCAAGATGAACAGGCAATCGGCCATGCGATCTTCCAGCACTGTGGGCAATGGCGTCGTCTCGTACGGCCGTACAGTACTGAACTTTACAGATCTGTGTGTTAACCTGTGGGTGACAGCAGATAGTGAGCGGGCTGGATATATAAGACGATCCAGTAAAGCTGATCACCGAGTTAAGTCCGCCCTAGCGGCCTAACCCGTCATCGTAGATACACTCATTGCCCTGTCTTTAGCATGGAGTGGCAGGCCCATCTAGTGAGTGGTAGGGTACTAGCGGCGGAAGCGAGCGAGGGCAAGTGAAGGACCCACTACAGGCCGGCCCATCCCCGCAGGCGCGATCGGCACGTTTTAGGGCATCTCCAGCGGCGCGACGCATTTCGGACGGCCAAAAATGGTCGCGAGCGTCCGTTTGCGTCACCTCGCGGACATATTTTGTCCGCTCGTCCGTTTGCGTCGCCCCGCGGACAAATTTTATCCGCTCGTCCGTTTGCGTCTGGGTGTACTCCCACCGGGGCGGCCCATTTTTTGAATTGCAACATAGTACAAATATTGAAAGTAGTACATAAAAATGCATAAAAACTATACAAAGTAGATCTATAAGCCTAGACTACTTGCTTCCTGACGGGCCGGCACCGTCGTTGCGTCGTTCCGTCGCTTGCTTCTCCGCCGCCTCCAGCGCGGCCGCTATGGCTCGGGGTGCGCCGCTGCGTCCTCTTGCAGGCACTGCTCCAGCCTCGCGTTGGTGGCCTCGTCCTTGAGCGTCTCGAAAGACTCGACGAGGGCCCGCTGCTCCACCGCCTTCTCCTCCGGCATCGGCGCATCAGGGTCATCGGATGACCAAGATATCTCCGAGTCGGAGTCCTCGGCTGCAGCGGCAGCCGCGAGCCTGCGCTGTTCCAGCTCGGCGTCCAACGCCGCGTGGCCCGCCAGCTCCTCCTCTCGCTTCTCGCGCCGCGAGTGCCGTGGCCGCGGCGTCCCCCGACCGGGTCGAGGAGGTCGCCCGTGCTGTCTTCAGAGTCGAACTCCTCGGAGGAGCTCGACGCCTGAGGAGGTGGAGTGGGAGGTGAAGGTGGAGGTGGAGGCGCGGCAGCCTGGCCGCGTCTGGCGCTGCTCATGGTGGATCTGCTTGAGAGGAAGCGGCGCTACGGCAGCGGCGGCTAGGGTTTGTGGGGAGGAGATGAGATGCTCGCGCCCCTGTATATATAGCGCGGAGGCAGGGCGACGGCTGCGCCACGCGTGGCATCGCCATTACTACGTGTGCAGAGGTAGGCGACGGCCGCGAGCCACGCGAGGCATCGCCATTAACGCGGCCGCAGACTGCCGAAGCGACGCCTCGGTGTCAGTACTGGCGGAGAAGACGCATCGACGTTGCGCATGCTCGCGGAAGCCGAGGCACGCCATTAACGCGGCCCCTGCAAAGGCTGCAGCGCGCCGCCCAGAAGTAATACCGCGGAAGACGAAGCAGTTGTGCCGCTGCCAGGCGGGCCCGGTGGGGAAGCGAGCGGACACTTTGCGCGTCCGCCGAGACGCACCTGACGCATATTTGGGCCAGGTTTGCGTCTCCACAGACAGCCCGGTCACTTTTCGTCGCCTCGCTGGAACAGGCCCCAGATGCATTTCCGCGTCCGTTTGTGTTGCGCCGCTCGAGGTGCCCTTAATGCGCGATAGGGTCTGCCGTCTGCGGTCTGGCGGGTGCCATCCCGATCCCCATCCTACGTGTTCCGGCGTCGCCTAGAGATCCGCGCACAGCTCGCCGGCCGCCAGCTGGTGCTCAAGAAGCGGCTAGGCTAGGCGCGGCGCTGGGGCCTCTTTCCGCCTCACGACGCGCTTGTGATTCGGCTCATTGCTCTGCTCCTCCACCACACCGCCAGCACAACCAGCCCGCCTGGATGGAGCCAGCCGTGCCGCCGCGGGACACGCGTGCGCGCGTACGTGGCCAGCACAGCTCGCTCTCATCGGACGAGATCGTGGGCGGCCGCGGGCCGTCGGATCTGCCCGGATGCGTGGAGGAAAATGGCGATGACAGCATGATCGCACCGCCTTTTACGTGGGAAGTTATCATGCATGCCGACAGATTAGAGGCCCTTTCGATCGACAAATATATACACCCGTCTCCATTCCCGATTAATTTCTTGATAAATATCTTGGTTTCACATTCGCGTTTTGTCGTGCGTGTAATGTTGAAGGCTGCAGCAGTGGTTCTCCGGTGCCTTTCATCGTGCATGCGAATGATGAAACGCCAGCTGGAATGCCGACGAGACAACAGCGGAATGCGAAGACCTTTTGGCATTTTCTGCTCCAGAAAGCCTTCTCCCCCGTGGCTAGCCATCATATGCGACTCTGTGGCTCAGAAATTCCACACAAGATCGAAATCGGCCATGCACGTACAGCATCTTTCCCCGCCCAGTAGGCTCCAGCTCAGAGGCGATACCAATACGATCGGTGCTTCACTCGCCGATACGCCGTCGTACCGTCGTATCGCGGCTCATGGCGTTTGCGCTGTTCTTTGCCTTTGCCTGCTTCGGCACGATCTCGTTGGCACCTGCATGCGTTCTTAGAAAAGGAAAAAGAGATCACATTAACACCGAAACGGTTGTATACGTACACGTACGACGGCCGAAAACTTATTCCAGCTTTCTCGAGCATTAAGTGGCCGTGATCTTCATATCTCCTGCAGTACTGTTTCGTTAGCAGCAACGCGTTATGCTAGCTAACGTCAAGTACTGAGTGCCTGTTAGTACTTTGTTAATTAGGAGCAACACGTTATTCTAGCTAACGTCAACGTAGTATAGTGTTATATACCAGCTCACCCTGAAAACTGCTCCACTCTTTTAGTGTGCTTAATTAGCGGTTGGTATGAAATTATACCGGCCGGTCGGGAGGCAGGACAGTAAATACAAAGTAATGATGCGTATAATGATGCCCATGATTACGCGCTGTACGTGCGTACGTCGGCCACGCATACGACACACAGTATACCTACGTGGCCTTAACGCGAGGACAGGGATAGGGCGCCCAGCCTGTCACCTTGTAGGACGTCTCATCAAACCGGCTGCGCCGTGTCTCGCGCGTGTCTCCCTGTCCTTTAGTTTCTGGCACGATATTTATCTTCGTTCATGGACCCGCGCTGCACACGACTGTATCGGATTCGTGTAGGAGTAAATAAAGTGGTACTAGGCTGAACGGGAGAGAATCGTGCGTGCGTGCATGCGCTGGAGTACAAAACATGTGTTGGATCGAGGGATGGTTTTGCCGTTGAATGTTTAGTACCGCTACAGGCTGGAGTACTCGTGCTGCAGGTTGTTTACTTGCTAGGAAACGGATAGGCATGGAGAGACACCACATTCCGCGGGCTTTGGATCGTGTGTTAAGTAGACTCGAGCCTAATTGAGTTGCTTTACAAATAGCTTGCCGATTGTCAATGCCTATCGTTAGACCCTAATCGATCTGGTGCCAAAGCTGCCATGGACCGGCTGTTTGGTTAACTCTCGTAAGCATGGAAGCAAAGAGGACATCCCTGTAACTTGGATGTAGGTATATCAGAAATCAAACTCGTGTTCATCTTACCAAACAAATTACACTAGTTGACTTTTACAACACTTACATTTAGGCTCATGCACGTGGCTAGCTTTAGCCCTGAGCGCACATCTACCTTTGTCCTAAACCAAAAAAAAAATTAACAAATTTTCTTAGAAAAAATTATCAACGTTTGTTACACTAAACTAATATCACTAGATTCGTTGTGAACAAAGTTTCACAATCTACCGGTTTCATGCCATGTATGCTAGTATTTTTTTCTATAAAGTTAGTCAAATATGAAAATATAACTTAGTAAAGAACAAGAAGCACACTTATTTATGAGTAAAAGGGAGTACAATTCATCCCAACAATAAAATGTTGTTCGGAAATTGCGCATGTCATCCACAACCTTTGGTGGATATTGCCACAAATGAATCGATCATCAACCAAATTTTCTATATCCCCACCGTTAACTTCTGTGGGTAGGATTGACATTCGTCCATCTAGGCTGATGAATAGGAAGGCGGAGTACCACACCGACATCATGAAATGGCGGTGAGATGAAAAGTCCTCGACACCGCAATCATTTTGGCTAGGTTAAGATCATAAGGCGGACAACCACGCCTGCAAAAAGGAAAGAAAAAAGGCAAAAAAAAAACAAGGACGTAACAGCAACGATAATAGGAAGAAGGGGCAGAGTTAAGTCTAAGCGAGTTCAATGGAATTTGTTCATTTTTTGAAGAAACATATTCAAATTATAGGAACCTATACAAGAACTACCAGAGTCGAATAGTTTGCCCCGTTCAAAATTTTATATCGAGGTTCGCTCCTACGGTTGAGATAAAAATGTAGACATCACCCTAGTGAGGGGTTAGGTCTGGGGGTAATTTAAGGAACCACAAAGAGGTTAGATGGAAGTAAATATGGGCAATTTGGCATGGATGGCTGGTGCATTCTTTGCAAATGCCCGACGAAAAAATGGCATGCTCATGCACATCTCGAAGCATAAAACCTCCAATTATGTATTTAAACTATTAGTCTATTCATTTTTTGCAACAATAATATTGGGGATTTTTTTAAAAGTTCAACATGGTTTGGGCAGTTTTTTGGTTTTCTCACTAGGCTCTAGGACAAAAATTGTAGCCCCAAGCCCAGCCTGGATACCAGGCTCGAGGGCTCTGGCTACCTAAAAATAACCTAGAAACTTGTTGAAGGCCACGTGAACTAGTTTACATTGCCAACTTTCTAGTAAAAAAACCCGTTCTACAAATCCATGAAATGCAAGCGTTGCAGCTCGGGGTGAAGGAGCGATAGATCCACCCCTTGGTTACCCATGCATAAATTTAAACGCAAGGCTTTATCCTATTGACGACAATCATCACAGATGAGCGGGAAAACAAATGCATCCACTTGAATGGAGATGCAAGGACTAATCAAGGAGGCCACGTTTGGTGTGGCTTCACTTTTTTTTTGATACAAAGCTGTTGGTAAAAAGACAGAGGGGACGTGACGCACAAGTGCGAAGTGGGAGTCCATGGCGCAACGGGGGTATCTAGCCGCATCATGGGACCCACTTTGGGCCTCATGGCCTTCCCTGTCGAGTTTTTGTGCCCATGGTCTTCGTTCTGAATAAAAACTTCGATGGTATTTTTCTTAATTTATTTGGGTACCCAAAGGTTCCTAAAACATAAAAAATAAAAAAATGAGGTTTCTTAACTCCCAAGAATTAAATACCAAAACAAGAGACTTTGTAGAAAAGTCCCATAAATCATCTAAATATGTGCAAATAGTGCGGAAACCCAAAATTGATCCCGGGTGTGTATGCACCCGGTATGTACAAAACTTATTTTAAACACTTAAAATTTAGGAGAAAAAATCGCATGTAGAAGGACTTATTCTATGTGCGCACCTAAAGTTTCACATAAACCAATATTTTGTGCCATGTCTAAAGAAGATGAAAAATGTCTCAAGAAATGGATTATTTTAGCACCAATTTTTTTGTTTTTTCCAGAGGGCAGAAAACATGTTGGTTTTTGTTGGAACAACTTTGTAAGCATGATATGTCAAGATATACACTAGACATTTTTTTGTATTTTTTATTTTTTTTAAATGTATTCAAATGCATTTCAAATAAAGGGTGCATATGCACCCGGGTGCAGAAACACCCTATCCCAAATAATGCAATATCAATGTAAATAACAATAAAACTATCCCTATATGATGCATATATGATGATATAAAATGCATGTATCATCCCTCCTCCATAGGGTTCCGTGCCACCACGACCTCCCACGACGACCCATCCTTGCTAGGGTTCCCTTACACAACAGGGCGCGAGGAGGGTCAACAGAAGCCACTCCATATCTTGGATGGGGCCTATGGCGAGATGGGAATGGGCCTTGGCAACCTTCTACTCAGAAATAAGGGGAATGCGTGCGGGTGTGGCGGGAGGATGCTGGGAGAGCGGGCGGTGGCGGGAGGAGGCAGCCATGGGAGAGAGAGACGATAGAGATGTGAGGTGATAGTGTTATCACCAGATTTTGGCCAAATCAGAAGATGGGCCGTAATTGAGATGGGCTTGGAGGATATGTACATGAAGTGTCTCTGAATCGGCCTCGTGCGAGAGTTTGGGCTAGATTGCCCGTGTATTTGTACATTATGGTAGATCGCATCTTAGTTTAGAATTAAGAGATAGAGTTTGGTCGTATACGACTAGGTTTATTCCAAAGATAGAAAGTCCCCGGACTATAAATATGTACCTAGGGTTATTGAGAAAGGAGGACGATCATGTTCACAACAAACACAAACTAGGCGCATCGCCACCCCTTGTTTCGAGGGTTTCTTCCGGGTAAGCATCATGCTGCCTTGCGATCTAGGCAGTATCGGTTTATTCGTTATCTGGTGTTGCTCGTACTGAAGCCTTGTTGATGGCGAGTAACACCCTTATCATAGATGTTTTGGGGCTTGCATCGATGCTTTTCTGAATATGTTTGCTTAGCTATGCTGCCCCTCGATATCTAGCTACCTTTACACCTATCTTGGGTGTAAGGGCAGCACCTTGCTTCATCTTTATTTAGTAGATCTGATCTGTTATAGTTGTTCCTTGTTCTTCAAGGTTTAGTTTGATATCTGCATAGTTAGGCCTTGCAAATGGGTTGAATGATCCAGTAGTGCGCAAGGTATGGTTTGCCGATCCAAGAAGGGATGTTCCGGGAATCGACTCCATGTTGGTTTTTAGGCCTCCTCGAGGACTAGTTTTCCGTTATCTTTCGTATCTGCCAGGCTCAACTACGTGTAGGACGTTCCGGTTATGCGGTGAAAGCCCTAAACTGTCGTAGATTGATTTAACTTGGTATTGATGAAGCAGGAAACCCATGTTATCATAAGATCCAATACGAACCATGGGTTAATCGGCTCTTTGAGCCGATTCACAGGGTAACCTGAGAGCCGATCGAGGCTCATTTAATGTTTACGTGTCTGCCATGCAGGAAACTAATCGAAGCAATCCAACACCTTCCTGACCAGGTATAGGTCAGGTGGCACGCCCTTGCAACCGCCAGGACGTGTGCCGGAGCATTGCGGGCCGTTGCCCGAGGGACCAGGGCTCACCAGCAGTCCTGGGAGCCTCCCGGCTCTCCGTGTTGCTCGTCGCTGCTCGCCGGTGGGTTTTGGCAGGCAACACATTCTGGCACGCCCGGTGGGACATTCTACAGTAACTACGTCAACATCTGCAGCTGAGATGTCGGACGAACCAGTCAAGTATGAAGATCTGCCTGAAGATCACAAGAAGAAATATGATGAGCTTAAGGCTCTCTTCGAAGCCGATCTCATCGGCTCCTTCGAAAGGACCCGTACACATGGCATTAGGTTTAAGGGATTCACACCCGAAGGCGTGCTCGATGGAGTAGATCTGTCTCTCCCTTCGGAGGACCGCACCAGAGCTCTGCGCCAGGAAGTTAATTACATGGTGGCTCATTCTCTACACCGTCATTCTGAGCCTGGTGAACACTTTGGAGCGTATTGCGGTTCGCGTGGTTCAGGAAATCATGAAGCATCAGTACTCCCCGTTAGGGCCTGCCCTAGGAACTCACCAGGGAGAGGCACCGTTCCACACCAGACCGCAACTGCCATTCACGCTTGCAGCTCCAGAGCAACAGGGTTCACCGGCATACGTCGTTTACAAGGTTGGAGGCGATCCTGGCGATTGCCAATTCCTGTATGAGCCGCCTAAAGAGATCCCACATGGATACGTGTGCACATACGTGCCGGACTGCAATAATTGGGCGCGCACGAACCAGATTACAGCAGGAGGGATTTCTGGAGCAGGAGGGATTTCTGGAGCAGACGCCGATAAACAGGCGTGGCTAGCTAAATATGCCACCGGAACGAGTCATGAAAGCTCAACCCCTGCAGCTCATACCATGGAACAAATCAGTACGATCTTGAGAGACCAGTTCGGTATCCTGCCAAAGAGGAGAACAATCGGCTATTCCAAGTCGTATCCCAACGAATATGACCTGATCCCGCTGCCGCCCAAGTATCGGCTCCCTGAGTTCTCAAAGTTCAGTGGATCAGAAGGGTCTAGCTCAATTGAGCATGTGAGCCGATATTTAGCACAGTTGGGCATGATTTCAGCATCAGACCCGTTGCGTGTAAGGTTTTTCGCGCAATCTCTCGCAGGACCAGCTTTTGGGTGGTACACCTCGTTGCCACCAGATTCAGTCCGGACCTGGAAGCAACTGGAAGAGCAGTTTCATGTGCAATATCACTCAGAAGCTACCGAAGCTGGCATTGCCGATCTGACGCAGGTGCGGCAGAAGCGGGGAGAGACGGTGTCTGATTACATTCAGCGTTTCAGGACTGTCAAGAACCGATGTTATTCGGTTCGTTTAACTGAGAACGAAGCGGTCGATCTGGCAGTGGTAGGCCTCGCAACGCCGATCAAAGATCTGGCTTTCCAAGTGGACTACAATTCACTGGCGCATATGGTCCAGAAATTAACATTGTATGAGCAACGCCACCCAGTATTGTACCAAGACAAGTTCAAGCACCTGATAGGCCTGGTCGAGGCAGAAGAAGTTGAAGACTTTGCAGAAGATCAGGAAGTAGCCGTGGCTGAATGGACTCGGGGGGCAGCTCCCGTGTCCTGCAAATGGGTGAAACAACAAGGGCCTGCAAAAGGGTTTGACTTTGATATAAGCAAAACTGAGCAGATATTCGATTTATTGCTAAAAGAAAAACAGCTGAAGTTACCCGAAGACCATAAAATCCCTACGGTGCAAGAAATGAACGGGAGACCGTACTGCAAGTGGCATCACTCGTTCACCCATGCCACCAATGACTGCAAAGAGTTGCGTCGGCAGATCCAAATGGCGATAGAACTGGGCCGTCTGATCCTCAGTCAGTTTGCCATGAAAGTAGACACGCACCCCTTTCCTGGTGTTAACATGGTGGAACTCAATCACTCCACGGGGTGCGAGCCAGGTTTCTCATTCGAGGTTAACATGGCAGGGCCCGTAGACCGCCATGGCAAGGATAAAGAAGACATCAGTCACTCCCGTGGCAAGGATAAGGAGGAGGCCGATCCTCGCGACCGGCCCCGATATGATGACAGACGGTACCTCACCGAGGAACAAGTGAGAAACGTGCGGTACCAACGACCACTCTCCGCGCATCTCCTTAACAAATACGAGCGTCAGTACGACCGACGCCAGCGGTACGACGTAGACGACGAAAGATATCGTCGGTCTGATGCAGACAACGGAAAACATCGTCGATACAATAGAGACGACGAAGGATATGAGCACCGCGCAAAGGGGAAGTCAAGAGAGCAGGAAGACATGGACAGACACTGGGATTGTCCTTTCTTCAAGCACTGCTGGGACTCAGGAATGAGCCGATTGCCTACAATCAACAACTGCCCGGAATGTAGACAGCAGAAGAAGGGCGCAAGTGAGGTTTCAGTGTTCAAGCGTCTAGGGCCTCTTCCACCTCAGAACCGACGAGCTGAGTCATCTCGAGAGGAAGACTTCGAGGAGTCAGAAGATGAAGAAGAAGATAGATACCACCGGCCAAGGTGGTTCCCTGACGGACTCAGTCACTCCCAAAAGCGTAGGGTTCAGAGGCTACGTAACTTGGAGGAAGCCGAAGCGCAGTACCTGTACACGTTGAGGAAAGCGCGGCCCGATCTGACCGTAAAAATTCAGCAAACGTTGGAGACGGAGACGCGTCCACACAAGAAAGAATGGCGCCCCAAGCAAACAAAAGCCGATGCAAAGGCATCGGCTGATACAAACATGGTGTTCATACTCCCGTCAGAGTTTTGTGCTCCAAGAACTGAAGAAGTGCCAGTAGCACAGTTTGACTGCGGCCCACGGCCGGTTATCTTTGAGAAGCCACGAGAGAAGAGCTACAGGCATTTGAAGGCCCTGTACCTAAGAGGTTATATCAATGGGAAGCCTGTCAACAAGATGTTGGTTGACACGGGAGCGGCAGTCAATATAATGCCATACTCCATGCTACGGCGTTTGGGACGCTCTAACGCAGATCTGATCAAGACCAACGTCACACTAAGCGATTTCAACGGCCAAGCATCAGAAGCGCAAGGTGTGCTCAACGTGGATCTAACCGTGGGCCAAAAAACCATCCCTACGTCATTCTTCATCGTCGACAGCAAAAGCACCTACGTTGTCCTGTTAGGGAGGGATTGGATTCACGCTAACTGTTGTATTCCTTCCACAATGCACCAATGCCTGATACAGTGGGATGGAGATGTAGTGGAGGTCGTTCATGCAGATGACTCGATCGAGATCTCATTAGCTGGCATGAATATTTGGGATGCAGACGACCAAGAGCCGATCTCTGGAGTCAGTTTGGACGGCTGTGAGCGTATCGAAGCTTCAAAAAACGGGGTGAGGCTGGTCTTATCCACCGGCCTGACGGAGTAGCAAGACCAAAATCAATGGACGTACGTGGCAAGGCCGATCCCTACGATCGGCCCCAAAAAATAAAAAGCAATGATCTCACCTCAAGCATGTCACGTAGTCGTAGTAGAGCACAAATAAGTTGTAAACCCTCATTGAGCAATGCAATGGAAAAGGAGGCCGATTCCAGCAATCGGCCCAAATTATCCTCACCATACATTTTGCCTGTGTTCAGCATCGATCTAGCAGGCGACGGAAAGCTAGGATATGGGTTTACATCGGCTGATAAACTAGAAGAGATTGACATTGGTCCTGGGGATAAGCCACGACCAACATTTATCAGCAAAAAGTTAGATCCGCATCTGAGGGGCCTGATGATAGCTTTGTTGAAAGAATACCCAGATTGCTTTGCCTGGGATTACACAGAGATGCCCGGGTTAGACATGAGCATCATTGAGCATCGGCTCCCTCTGAAGAAAGGATTTCGGCCGTTCCAGCAGCGAGCACGACAGATGAAGGCCAAAATTTTAGAAGAAGTCAAGAAAGAGATCGAAAAAATGTTGAACGCCGGGTTCATCAGGCCATGTAGGTATGCTGAGTGGATTTCTAATATCGTACCTGTAGAGAAAAAGGACGGCCGATGGCGCGTCGCCATAGATTTTCGGGATCTCAATAGAGCCACTCCAAAGGATGAGTACCCAATGCCGGTAGCAGAGACGTTGATCAATGCAGCTGCTGGTCATAAGGTTTTAAGTTTCATGGATGGCAATGCCGGTTACAACCAAATTTTTATGGCTCCAGAAGATATACACAAGGCTGCATTCAGAGTGCCAGGTTCGGTGGGCTTGTTTGAATATGTAGTCATGACATTTGGACTGAAAAATGCCGGCGCAACATACCAAAGAGCCATGAATTACATCTTCCATGATCTGATCGGCAAGTTGGTGGAGATTTACATTGATGATGTGGTAGTCAAGTCTGTTTCAGTGGAAGGACACTTGGAAGATTTGCGACACGTCCTGGACCGAACTAGAAAGTTCGGACTAAGAATGAATCCAAAGAAGTGTGCTTTTGGTGTAACGGCCGGTCAATTCTTGGGTTTTTTGGTTCATGAACGCGGAATTGAGATCGGCCTGAAAAGTCAGGAGGCAGTGCGAACGATGAAGCCACCTACCACGAAGAAAGAACTCCAGTGTCTCATCAGCAAAATCAACTTTGTCAGAAGGTTCATCTCCAATTTGTCAGGACGGATTGAGCCGTTCATGGGGTTGGTAAAAATTAAAGCTGATGAGGAGTTTCGCTGGGGGGCAGAGCAACAGCGAGCATTTGACGAGATTAAGGAGTATCTAACGAAGCCACCTGTGTTGGTTCCGCCCCAGCAAGACAGGCCATTCTACATATACTTGTCAGTAGCTGACACTTCCATCGCCTCAGTGGTGGTGCGAGTTTATGATGGTCTGGAGAAAGTGGTTTTCTACCTCAGCAGAAGGATGTTGGATGCAGAAACTAGGTACCCTGAGATCGAGAAGTTGTGCCTCTGCTTATTTTTCACCTGCACCAAGCTTCATCACATCTTGCTGTCAGCGGAAATTGTCGGCATATGCAAATCAGATGTCATCAAACATTCCTGTGTTGAAAGGCCGATTCGGTAAATGGATGTTTGCATTATCGGAATTTGATATCCGGTATCAGCCCGCGAAAGCAGTTAAGGGACAGGCGTTGGCCGATCTTATTGTTGAACGAATCAACACTGATATAGCAGCACTGTCTGTGCGTGCATGGGCTATGTTTTTCGATGGATCGGTTTGTGATGATGGTTGCGGCATCGGCGTTCTACTCGTGTCGCCCCGGGGGGCAACATATTCCTTCTCCATCAGGCTACCTACCCCTTGCACCAACAATGTCGCTGAGTATGAAGCAATATGCAAGGGAATGGAGTTGCTATTGGAAGCCGGGGCAGAAGCAGTGGAACTTTTTGGAGACTCCACATTGGTGATTTCCCAACTCACGGAGGAATACAAATGTGAGAGCGAGTCGCTCTTCCCATTATGGATGCAATGCCGTGAGCTGATGGCACAGTTCAGGTACATAAACTTCAATTGGATCCCAAGGTCGCAAAATACCGAGGCAAACAATCTCGCACAAATGGCATCAGGCTACAAGGACGTAGCAGATGGGGCTGATGTTCAAGTACAGTTCCTGGAGCCAGATGACTGGAGAGCCGATATCTTCAATTACTTGAAAGATTCGGCTCGGGGGGCACCTAAACGGATAAGATACAAGGCCATGAAGTATGTCCTTATTGGGGATGACATGTTCTACATGACTTTAGAAGGGTTACTTCTCAAATGTTTGGGACCAGCCGAGTCAATTCGGCTCTTACACGAGGTACACGAAGGCGCCTGTGGAACTCACCAATCGGCTCATAAGATGAAATGGCTGATCAGGCGATCGGGATTTTATTGGCCCACCATGCTTGAGGATTGTTTTAAGTACTATAAAGGGTGTCAAGCATGTCAGAAGTTTGGGAGCATTCAGATGGTACCCGCATCAGTGATGAATCCCATCATCAAGCCTTGGCCATTTCGAGGTTGGGGCATGGATATGATCGGCAAAATTAATCCTCCATCGAGCAAAGGCCATGAGTGGGTTCTGGCCATTACAGACTATTTCACTAAATGGGTGGAGGCCGTCCATATGAAGTCAGTGGCATCGAAAGATGTTATCAATTTCGTGAAGGAGCATGTCATTCATAGATTCGGGATTCCCCAGACTATCACGACCGATGGAGGTTCGGTTTTCACTTCTCGCGAGTTTAGAAAGTTCTGCGAGGACATGGGAATTAAGCTGATCCGATTGTCTCCATACTATGCTCAAGCAAATGGGCAGGCTGAAGCGTCCAACAAGAGCCTTATCAAGCTGATTAAGAGGAAAATCGACGAGCACCCTAGACGTTGGCATGAGGTATTGTCAGAGGCTTTGTGGGCTTATCGCATGTTATGTCATGGAGCGATAAAAACCTCGCCATATCATCTGGTCTATGGACAAGAAGCCGTATTGCCCTGGGAAATCACGGCTGGGTCGAGACGGATTGCGTTTCAGAATGACTTAACTACTGAAGAGTATGCAACCCTGATGAGTGACAACATTGAGGATGTAACGGAACTTAGACTGTGGTCGCTTGAGAAAATTAAAGAGAACAAAGCCAAGGTAGCTCGCGCGTATAATAAGAAGGTGAGACCAAAGGAGTTCCACGTTGGTGATCTGGTATGGGAAGCTGTGCTGCCGGTGGGGACTAAGGATAAAGTGTATGGTAAATGGTCTCCAAATTGGCACGGGCCGTACAGAGTCGACCAAGTTTTAAAGGGTAACGCATACATGCTCGAGGAGCTGAGCGGCGAGAAGTTCCCAGTGGCTATCAATGGCCAGCATCTCAAGAAGTATTTCCCAAGTATGTGGGATGATGGGCAGTAAAATATGGGGGCCGATGTATAAAATTGGCCGGTAAAAAAAAAATTCGCAAAGTACAGCCGATGCACAGACATCGACTTTAGAATAAAAAAGCCGATGCGCAGCCATCGACTCTAGAGGTTACCGTTTGAATTTGGGGAATGTCTGCTTGGACCTGTCAAATTAGGTAACTGAGTTTGGCCTTATTGGCTTTTTATGGTGAAAGACCGATGCGTTGCTATCGGTTCTTGGTGCGTGGACTTACTTTGACAATTGGGAGAATCAAATTGGACAATCGGAGAAATCGAATTGGGAAACATTCTTCATTGATAAGAGGATTTTTTACAACTAAGAGCCGATTGCTCTCAAAAGGATGATCTACCACCTAAATTACTACTACTAGCCCTATACTAGTAGTCCCTAGCCTAGGGGCCGTCGCTGCCCTCATCGTCGCCGTCGTAGCTGCCGTCGGCGCTGCTGCCGGCGACGTCTTCGTCGCTGCTGTTGAAGCCGCCGGCAGGGGCTTCGTCTTCTTCATCATCGTCGTCATCCTCCGACCCGGCGCGGAAGCGCTTCACCGGCAGGTACTCGTCGGAGGAAGTGTCCTCCTCCGTTTCCTCATCCTCCTCGTCGGAGGAGATGTCTTCGCCCCAGAGAGCGTCGTCGTCGCTCTCCTCCTCCAAATCCCCATCAATGAGGAAATGGAGGTTGTCTTCCCCGTCGTTCAGGGATTCATCATCCTCTGACCAGATAGAGAAGTCCCAGTCCGCCTCGTCCCACTTCAATGGGGCGAGGGCCTCGTACGCCGCCATCAGGTCGTACTCCGGCGTCGGCTCACGGGAGGAGGAAGAGAGGGAGGAGAGACCCGAGGAGGCAGAAGAGGAGGAGTCCATGGCAGAGGAAGGGGGTTTTTCGGTGGCTAATGCAGAGCAAGAGGATGAGGAGGCGATGTGGAAGCGAACTGCTCGGATGAGTTTAAATAAAGGGGATATAGTGGAAGATAATTCAATGTTGTGGCAGTTTCGAGGATGCGGTGCCAAAACTGTCAAATCGTGTAGTGCGGGGAAGTTGAGAAGGCAAGGCATCATGATGAAAGGGCACTGTAGCGGTTCTGCTCTGCAACACATGACCCGATGAAGGAAAAACAAAGTGGTTTTGGAATTATTATTGCCAAAACCAGGGGGGCATGTGTTATCACCAGATTTTGGCCAAATCAGAAGATGGGCCGTAATTGAGATGGGCTTGGAGGATATGTACATGAAGTGTCTCTGAATCGGCCTCGTGCGAGAGTTTGGGCTAGATTGCCCGTGTATTTGTACATTATGGTAGATCGCATCTTAGTTTAGAATTAAGAGATAGAGTTTGGTCGTATACGACTAGGTTTATTCCAAAGATAGAAAGTCCCCGGACTATAAATATGTACCTAGGGTTATTGAGAAAGGAGGACGATCACGTTCACAACAAACACAATCTAGGCGCATCGCCACCCCTTGTTTCGAGGGTTTCTTACGGGTAAGCATCATGCTGCCTAGATCGCATCTTGCGATCTAGGCAGTATCGGTTTATTCGTTATTTGGTGTTGCTCGTACTGAAGCCTTGTTGATGGCGAGTAACACCCTTATCATAGATGTTTTGGGGCTTGCATCGATGCTTTTCTGAATATGTTTGCTTAGCTATACTGCCCCTCGATATCTAGCTGCCTTTACACCTATCTTGGATGTAAGGGCAGCACCTTGCTTCATCTTTATTTAGTAGATCTGATCTGTTATAGTTGTTCCTTGTTCTTCAAGGTTTAGTTTGATATCTGCATAGTTAGGCCTTGCAAATGGGTTGAATGATCCAGTAGTGCGCAAGGTATGGTTTGCCGATCCAAGAAGGGATGTTCCGGGAATCGACTCCATGTTGGTTTTTAGGCCTCCTCGAGGACTAGTTTTCCGTTATCTTTCGTATCTGCCAGGCTCAACTACGTGTAGGACGTTCCGGTTATGCGGTGAAAGCCCTAAACTGTCGTAGATTGATTTAACTTGGTATTGATGAAGCAGGAAACCCATGTTATCATAAGATCCAATACGAACCATGGGTTAATCGGCTCTTTGAGCCGATTCACAGGGTAACCTGAGAGCCGATCGAGGCTCATTTAATGTTTACGTGTCTGCCATGCAGGAAACTAATCGAAGCAATCGAACACCTTCCTGACCAAGTATAGGTCAGGTGGCACGCCCTTGCAACCGCCAGGACGTGTGCCGGAGCATTGCGGGCCGTTGCCCGAGGGACCAGGGCCCACCAGCAGTCCTGGGAGCCTCCCGGCTCTCCGTGTTGCTCGTCGCTGCTTGCCGGTGGGTTTTGGCAGGCAACAGATAGACGCGGAGATAGACGAGGGTGATCACCGCCGTACGTGGGCGTTGGTGGCCATGGCTGGTACTGGTAGTGTGCGACTTTCTGATTTGTTACTTGTAGTGTTAGTGAATAATTAAACACTACTACTAAGTGGGGCCGATGATCCTGCCTCGGCGTAAAATAATGGTGGTGTGTCGCTTTCGTGCGTACCCTACCAGGGTAGCGTGTCGAATTTTGGCACGCTACTATTAAGTAGGGCCTATGCTCTCTCCTCGTCTCAAAATAATGATAGCGTTCCTCATTCATGGGTAGGTTACTAGTATGATCTTACTAGTAGCGGGCTTGGTAGCAAATCTTGAGCCCTCTCCTAGTATGTTGACACATATAGCCATTTTTCTGCAAGTGATCCTACATGAAACCTAATACATGACACTAGTTGGAACATGGAGTTGAAATTTTTGTTCATGGTCTTCAAGAACGGCCATATCACACTTGCATGCATACCCACTGTGATTAGATTCTTAACACTAAAAGAATAATTCTCAATGCATCCACCGATATATGAAGACCTCTTTGGCAAATCCATCAAAGTAGTTGCATAGTTAGCACACACACACATATTCTGCTTGCTTACATTTGAAAAACTAAATTATTCGTAGTTTTCAACTCATCAAAGAAACAACACTTGTTATCTCTAGATTTTCACCATTTGTGCAATTGAACATCTTTAATTAAGATATACTATTATTTGTGGCTAACTATAACAAACTTCAATTTTTACACGAATCTTGCCCCATTAGATGTTCCTATGTGGCCATTATATTTAACTTTCTTAGTTCTTAGGGCCAAGTACATTGATCTAATAGAACAACCATAGATTAAATCATACAAGCTATGTACATCTATATTCTTTATCCGTTGGCACTACATATTTACATTTTTTTCATCTCTTGCCATTGCATATCTGCTTCTCCCCTCATATATATTTCTCCTAACCACACCCCATCATTTTAAAAACATCATAAACTAAAATGTAAGATTGTGTAATGACTGCCCCTTAAGTTTTTTTTTGTTGCGAATTTACTGCCCCTTAAGTTGTGGTTCTCTGTAATTACCTCCTTATTTTTGTGTGAATGAGGCACATTTTAGCCCTCGATATGCATGCATTATGTATGCATGTAGGAATACTCCTGAATAAGACTACCCACAATGGGAGTATCATAGGTAGTATCATGCATTAAGTAAATGCGAAAATCTTGATAATGGCGGTCAATTAAAGATGAGAGAGAGTGTACTAGTATCATAGGTAGATACCGTATCATAGCACATACTACTAGAAAAAATAATGTCAAGTAAATCTTGTGCACATATTTGCATTGAGATTCTACAAAACAATTAATATATGGAGACTATGATACTAGTATATGATACCATGCATTGTGAAAATATTAACATGTAGTAGTATCATACGCATGATACTTCTATATGATACTATGCATTGTGACTAGTCTAATATCGCGTTTTGCATCATTGCTCCGTGCGATGAACATCGGAGCTGCATGAGTACGAATGAATGTTGTCTGGCGTGCGGGGAAACGACGGGCCAATGAGCGCGCGTCGCCGCTCGCCGTCGGTCCAGACGAATCAGCCAGCTGCTTCCCACCGAGTCAACCGAAAGCCATACCTAGCGGAAACAGAGGCGGCAACCCAACCCAACCCAAAGCATGGGCCGTATGGTCAGGAAGGGTACACGAAACTCCGACCTGCCAGTGCCATTCCACGCGCCAAGATCGAACCTATAAAACCCACCCAAAACCGCCTCCAAAACCACACCCAGACACGTACACCTCTTCCACTGAAGATCTTCAGCTATCAGCAAGCTGCCACTTCTTCCACTAGCAAAGCTCCAAGAAACGAAAATGGCCGCCACACACACGAGCCACGTCTTCGCGCTCGTGCTGCTGCTGAGCCTCGCTCATGGCTCCCTCGGAGCCGGCAGGAGGCTGATGGAGCTGTACACGCCGCAGCCCAGCGAGCTCCTCACGTACCACAACGGCACCGTGCTGCGCGGCGCCATCCCGGTCTCCGTCCTCTGGTACGGCCGCTTCACGCCGGCGCAGAAGGCCGTCGTCTCCGACTTCCTCCTCTCGCTCACCGCCGCCTCTCCAGCACCAACCCCGTCCGTCTCGCAGTGGTGGGGCACCATCGACCAGCTCTACCTCTCCAAAGCCAAAGTCACCGCAGCACAAGGCGCGAAGACCATCACGCAGGTGACGCTCGCGAGGCAGGTCTCCGACGAGCGGTGCTCGCTCGGGAAGAGCCTCAAGCTCTCCCAGCTCCCGGCGCTGGCGGCGCGGGCGAGGCCCGGCAAGGGCGGGATCGCGCTGGTGCTCACCGCGGAGGACGTGGCCGTGGAGGGCTTCTGCATGAGCCGCTGCGGCCTGCACGGGTCCGTCGCCGGGGCGCGCGCGGCGTACGTCTGGGTCGGCAACTCCGCGACCCAGTGCCCCGGCCAGTGCGCGTGGCCGTTCCACAAGCCGGTGTACGGGCCCCAGGCGCCGGCGCTGGCGCCCCCGAGCGGCGACGTTGGCATGGACGGCATGGTGATGAACGTGGCGAGCATGGTCGCCGGCGCCGTCACCAACCCGTTCGGCGACGGGTTCTACCAGGGGCCCAAGGGGGCGGCGCTGGAGGCGTGCACGGCGTGCCCGGGGGTTTATGGTAGTGGAGCGTACCCCGGGTACGCCGGGAACCTGGCGGTGGACGCCACGACGGGGGCGAGCTACAATGCCAATGGCGCGCACGGGAGGAAGTACCTTCTTCCCGCGCTCTTCGACCCGGCCACGTCGACGTGTTCGACCTTGGTCTGATTAGTTACTGTGTGGTGTGTGCTGTGCACATGATGCAATCTGTAATTCTGTAAGGATGTGTAGAATAGTGTTATGTGTAAAGAGTGATATATATGGTAAAAAGAGATGTTCGGTTTTGAAATACTCTGGGTGTGTTTGGTAGCTCGGGTCAACCGAGAATAACTATCTCTTCTCATACATGATGACCCTAGCTAAGTTTGAATGAGATAAGATGTTGTTTGGTAGCACATGTATGAGGTGAGCTAAGCTGAGATAAGATGTTGTTTGGTAGCACATGTATGAGATGAGATGGTGAGGAAACCACCTCAATTTACTTTTGCACTAATTTAATATTGGAACAAAGTTAGACTATATGTAAGTAAAATACACATTGACTCAATATTTTGTATTTGACTAGTAGTTATTTTTACAAAAAAGATGCAGCTTTTTTTGCAAATAGGCCCATCGGGTCCTTCAGCTCCATCTGCACAGTCGAGCTGCACCGGCCACAGGCCGTGGCTCGCTGGAGATGGTGTGCGGCGGACGGGGGCGGCCGGCGGCCAGGGGAGGGGCGGCGTCGGGCGGCCAGGGGAGGGGTGGCATCCAGGCGGCGATGGCGACATCTAGGGGCGAGGCGGCTAAGGCCGACGGCCGAGGAGGCCATGATGGCCGACGGCCGAGGAAGAAGCGGCGCGGACGGCGAGGAGGAGGCGGCGTCGGACGGCTAGAGGAGGAGCGGCATCCACCGGCCAGGTAGGGACGGCCGAGAGCGAGGGGGAGGAGGGCCGGCATCCAGCGGCCAGGGGAGGGGAGGGGCGGCTGCGGCCGGCGGCCAGGGGAGGAGAGGGGCAGTGGCGGCCGGCGCGCACGGGAGCTGTCCATGGAGGAGGACCGGGTGAAGCTCTGCGGGAGCATTTCCTGGAGGGAATGAGGAGGCGGGGTGGGGTTTGGGGGTGCCGCGCGGGTCTCCGTTGCGGGATGGACTCAGCCAAGCTGAGTTGTGAACACAACCTGGCCAGGCTGAGAGCCCTTATCTGTATGAGGTGAGCTTAGCTCTGTCCAACCACCCAACCTAACAAATACTATCTCAGATGCTACAAGTGGGATGAGGGCAGATTTTCTGGATTGACTCAACCTACCAAACACACCCTCTGTTTCCTGTGTCTGAAGTCTGAACTGTCCGTTGGTCTGAGATCATAGAATCAGCGCATTTTGTTTCAGAGTACAGCTGCTGCCTATGAGCATTGTAGTGCTGGTTTTGTTGGTTGCTCTTTTATTTACTGCGAAGTTTTTTAATAAAATCTTATAATCTATTTTTTCGATAATGAACGCTTTATTACTTGAACCTTCTAATCTATTTAATCGGATGCCAAAGCAAATGCCTTCTAAATTAAGCATTGGTCCTGGAACTAAATGTCCATTTCCCCGTAAAACTATCAGAGGATTACTATGGTGCTACCACTTACCACTCGTTACAAAAGAATGTTTTGGATCATGTAAATGATAATTCCTGCACTTGAACCCATGCAAGCTATGTCCCAATAGTCAAGACTAATCTTTGGATCTTTGGCTGTGTCCCTCGTAATCTATAGGACTGGATATAAAACTTAAATCTTCAAGCTAATCAAGTCACTAAGAGCTCAACTCATTTAGCTTAAACTTGGGATCAACTTAATTACACGAGGCTAGGTGCCTTTTTTGCTCGTTAAGGATAAGGAGTTGCTCGCAAGACTCGACGGGATTGTGAAATCTAGCCCATAGGCGATAACACATGCATCTAGCCAAAACTCCATAGGCCTAGCCATGGGCTATACCTCGCACACCCATGTCCTTAGGGCTAACGTTCTATCCTCGACCACTCCACCTCTATCTCCCTTCTCCTCAACCCCATGCCATCTCGATAAGTTTGCAAATGCCATCAGCCTCCTTTGGCTGCCAAGCTTCCACTCAGAATGATATATTGTTAATCCATCCAACCGATGGGTAGTCCCTGGTTCTGGGCACCCCGACCCTAGATGGGCTCGGGCAGGCCTTGATGGGTTCGAGCGGGCCGGAGATTTACAGTAGAGGGGCTTCCTGATGGTGGCGGCGACGACTTGCCGGGACAGTGGATCTATGGCCTGCTTATTGAAGCATGGCGGCCAGAGCTTCATAGGCCCATTTGGGCCTGACTGAGCATGACGGGCCTGGTGTGCTCCTGCAGCTATGCCCGTTCATTGACTGCATCTGGGTAGTGGAGGTGGGTTCCTCCCGTGTTGTTGCGAGGCTGCTATTCCTAGCCCGTCAATGTCGTGTGCCTCAGGCCACATGCTTTCACGAAGCGATCGATGATGGCGATTACAAGACTGTGGTAAAGGCGCATACTGGTGGATAGCTGGGTGGTGATGCTCCCTTATGCCAGAATTTTTTTGTTGTGGATGGGGTGGGAGAAATCCTTGTCAGCTTGGTTGGCCCTGACGCAGTGCCGTCTTTGAGTGGCACCATTAGTTCCTGGAGGTCGTCGTGGAAATCCCCTATGCATTGTACTCTACGTATCGGGGAAAACCCTGTGACCTATCTGGTCCAGGCAGCAGCGCCATGTGGACGGAGTTTCCTTCTTAAAGGTGGTTCTTGATACGGGGCGCTTCAGAGTGCTTGGAGTGTGCTGGGCGAAAGACGAAGAGCGCAACGGTTCCGGGTATCACCATTTGTCGCTTCGCTATTGATTCTACTACCTCTGTTTTAAGAAATAAGGCGCCCTTGTTTTCCGTGCTTTTTGTTTGACCAAGAATTGCTTCAAATATAAAAAAAATTCGTATGAAATTAGCATCATTAGAAAGTACTTTTCAATACAAATCCAACAATACTAATTACATACGCCCTAAGCTGTGGGACGGAGGGAGTATAATATAATCAAGATTTTATTGCTTATTTTTTATGGTCAAAGTTCGCCTTAGGATACGCGTGTGCGTTATTTCTTGAAATGGAGATAGTATTTCTTTTCATTTAGGGCATATTTGTATTGCTGCCTCAATATGTGGTTGCTATATTATTATAGTAGAACGAAATCGACTTCAAGAACGATCTGAGCCTCTCCATCATGGACGTTGAAGACTTGAAGCTCTTCGGTAGATGGCGTCATGAGACTTTGCCCCAAAGCCCTTACCGCAGGGCGCTGTCTAGGTAGTACCTGACGAGAAATTTGGTCGGCCAAACTGATCAGATCGAACACTCTCAATCCTGTTTTGATTGAGAGTGTTCGATCTTTTTTTTTTTTTGAATTGGGATCCTACGGCTGAAATTCGGCATTAAATAGCGTTGGATGGATGTAAATTTTAGTTTGGGGAGACTCATTTTCTCAGCGGCGAGCCAAGAGGATTGAAGGCAAAATGGCGAATTCAAACAGAACAAGACGAAATATGCTCAAATTTAGGCTAAATTTAGAGATATTTAACAGCGAGTTTGTACATATATAAGCCGAATTCGTAATATATTTGAATTCAGACAGAGGGAATATGAACTAAACGTAAGAACACGGCGTTCTACATATCGAAATGGCGGTAGAACACCGTGTAGTCGCCGCCGCCGTCGTCACTGCAGTCGTCGTTGTCCTCAGGTGGCGGCGCCTGCTGGCTGCTGCTCGGGGGCTCCCCAACGACTGGAACCCTGCCCAGGGTCGCCGTGGCGTGGCGGCGACGGCGTCGGCCGGTACCACTCATCCTCGCTGTTGTCATCCAACTTGACGAGCGGCGCACCGCGGGCGGGTGCGGCGCGGCGCCGCGCGGCCGCCAGGTCAAGAAGACGCCACTGCTGCTCCGCCTCCTCCCTCTCCCAGTCCTTCCTGGACCAGGCGAGCGTCGCGTCCATGGGGAGGGCGTTGTCGGCGGGGACGAGGTCATCTCGCGATGGCCTCGCGGATCGCGGCATCCCCGGCCCGCGCGGCCTCCTCGGCGGCGAGGTAGGAACCGCTGCGGCCGCTGCGTCCTCCTTCTTCGTCTTCGTCTTCCTCTTCCGGCCGTGTGATGGAGACAAGGCGCCCCCCTCGCGAATGACAAGGGCGCCGCTCCTGCGCCCTGTCATTGGCGGTGGGGAGGCCGGCTCCTGCTTGACGGCGCGCAGGGAGGTCCTCGGCGTCGCAGGAGGCGCCGATCCGCACGAACGGGAGGCCGACCTTGACGCCGAGCCTGACAACAAGGACGACGCCAGTCGACACGGCATCCAAGAGCTTCCGTGTCGGAGCGACACAGAAGGTTGCACCGTCAGCGGCGGCATCCCCAGCACGGGGAAATTGCCACCCTCGATGTGTGCGAGCACGTTCTCGAGGGTGCGGCCCGGCGCGCTCCACCAGCGGCGGCGGCCGGCGGGGTTGTTACGCGCGGGAGGTGGAGGAGGGCCGTCGTACGCGGCGAGTTCGCGGTCGTACCTTTGCCAGAAGAACTCCCTCCACGACTCGTAGTTGTCGGGGAAGAAGTGAGGGTCGGCTCGCTGCTCTTCGCTCATGGTGGCGAGCACCACGTTGTTCTCCACGTCCAGGGCGTCGCCTTGCGGCGGCGGCGGAATCGGGATGCCTCCCGCGCTCAGACGCCAGCCTCCAGACGCGCGGAAGTCCGGCAGCACCGGGTAGCCCACCATGTAGAGGAGCCGCGCCTACCATTGTGCAGGGACCGCCTGCCGAAGCCGTTGTTCGTCGCGCCCTCGCCGGGGAAACGGTTCGCCATTGGAGGAGCCGAGGCTTTTTTTGGCGAGAAAAGAGTGGAGAGAGATGGGGACGATGGTGCTGAATGCGGCCAGGCGCGGTAGCTCCGCGATAAATAGAGGGGAGAAGTGTGTGAATTCGAGGAGATGGCATTAACTCGCCGCGTGGAAGCTACGCGTCGCGGCGACGACCGATCGGTGGCAGGATTTTACAGCGCGCGGAAGACGATGCGATGATGACGACGATCGGCCTTTCTTGCCGACAAGTCGAGGCCACCAGGCGCGCGGGAACTTTCCTCGATGCTTCCCACACTTTTGTTTCCTCTGGACTACCCGAGCGCGCCCCGGGGGTTGGGGTTGACCTGGGCTCGCCGGATGCATGAAAGCCCAAATCCGGCGAAAACGAGGTTCCGGGGGTGCGACTGGACCATTTTTTTACGTCCGGATGAAAAAGGGCTGCCAGAGGCTTTATCAGGGAGATGGCTGGAGGTGCTCTTAGGGAATCTAGCGGGCCCGATCCATCTGGTATTGGCGCGTTTGATTTGGTCAGTATGGACATACAGCCTGGCAGAGCACGTTCAACGGGCCGAGGTTGACTAAAGCGGACCGATTCGTCCGCCGCGACACACCGGCGCACCAAATTTTGTAAATCAATGTGTCTGCACGGATGGGCCACAGACAGCGCGCGGATCCGCCAACGCCAGCCGCTTGCCTGCTTGGAAGCGACCCAACGACAGAAGGCTGCCGGCGGCAACAACCACGCCATCAAAGCCGCCGCTCACCACTGTTGGAGATATGCCCAAGAGGCAATAATAAAATGTTTATTATAATATATCTTTGCATACCATGCTATAATTGTATTAACCGAAACATTAATACATGTGTGTTATGGAAGGCGCTAGAATGTTCTAGAACCTTCCGAAAGAAAACACCATGGAAGGTGGAGTCCCGGTTGGACTCCACCAACCCTAACCAGCCAACCAAGTGGGAGGATGGAGTCCATGGTGGACTCCACCTCCTTGGCCGGCCAAGCAAGGGGGGAAAGGGAGAGTCCCTGTCCCTCTAGGTTTCGTCCATATGGAAGTTTTTGAATTGGGGTCTTATTCGAACACTTTGGGCAAACCCTAGGGATTCCACCTATATAAAGAGGAGGAGAGGGAGGGGGCCGGCCACATCAAAGCCAGCCGCACCCCAAAGGCTCCCAGGCCGGCGCCCCCCTCTCCCAAACCCTAGCCGCCTCCCTCCTCCCACCTCTTCCGCAAAGCTTAGGCGAAGCCCTGCCGGAGATCTCCACCACCATCGACACCACGCCGTCGTGCTGTCGGGATTCCGAGGAGGATCTACTACTTCCGTTGCCCGCTGGAACGGGGAGAAGGACGTCGTCATCAACACCGAACGTGTGACCGAGTACAGAGGTGCTGTCCGACTGTGGCACCGTCAAGATCTTCTACGCGCTTTTGAAAGCGGCAAGTGATCATCTCCAGCAACAACGAGATCTAATCTCGTAGTCTTTGGAAATCTTCGAGGGTTAGTCTCATGATCTTTTTGTTGCTACCATCTTCTAGATTGGATCTTGGCTTGTTATTCATTCTTGCAGTAGGAAATTTTTTGTTTTCTATGCTACGAATCCCATCAACCACTGTCGCTGATGTGCCGCCACCGCTGTCGAGGGGACTCCTCGGCAATGCCCTCCGATTGGGGCTTAGGGTTGATGGAATCCTGCAAGCTGACACGAGACATCGGTTCACAGACAAGCGGGGAGAGCGATTTACCCAGGTTCAGGGCCCTCGATGAGGTAAAACCCTTACGTCCTGCCTGTCTGTTCTTGATTATGAAGATAATGAGTTACAATGGGGTGCCGAATAATTCGGCTGAAATCTCGTCGAGAGGCTAAGTGCTGTGGCGACCTAGCTCTAGACTTTTGGTGGCTAATACTGCTAAGATTGATTCTGTCCCTCGGCAGCCCCTCTCCTAACCTTTATATAGGAGGCCAGGTCTCAAGAGGCCTAACCGAATACGACTAGGTTTACAGTAGTTTTGAATCTAATCTTTCCTTGTTCGGCTGCTTCCTTATCTTGCCCGTCAAGGATTCTTCTAGTGCACCGTCCAGGTGGCCCATCTCGCCTCCAAGTGTCTTCATGGGACTAGACAATATGGGATAGGGCAATGTCGGTTACCCGAAGGGTAATGCCCACGTCAGTAGCCCCCGAGTGTCTAGCCGAACATTGTTCGGGTAGAGACTGAAGCATGCCTCCTTCTGATGTTCTTCTCCTTGATTGTTCTTGTTCATCTTGAATCAGCATCGTCTTCTTTTGTCGGGTGCGCGTCAGCGCTCCCGATGGGAGTAGCCCTCTAGTCTAGGTACGGATGCTTGCAATCCGTGCGTAGACTCAAGTTGTACCACTCGAACATTTTGCTCTGCCGATGTTTTTCTGCAAGTCTTCATCGGTCATCCGATATATTTTCCGCATGCAAGGGATAATGAGTAACGTGCCCAACTTTTGCTGGTTAACTGCCGATGGCAAAACAACGTTACCCTACACAGAATCAAATCCCCGGGCATGATCCTGGAGTGCAAAAAAGTTCTGTCGGGTGCGCGTCCAGCGCTCCCGATGGGAGTAGCCCCCGAGTCTGGGCGCGGGTGCTTGCAACCGGGTGCGGACTCGAGCTGAGCAATCATCTTTTTCTTCAGTTTTTTCCCTCCGAGTCTTCATTTTGTCGGGTGCGCGTCAGCGCTCCCGATGGGAGTAGCCCCCGAGTCTAAGTGCAGATGCTTCGCAATCTGCGCATAGACTCAAGTTCACCATCCGATACCTTTTTTATTACTTCGAGTGCTTCGAGCATTCTTCACGACGTCATTGATGACGTTTTACTGACATCTTGATTTTGACTGATAAGACGCGACCCGCTGGGCCCATTCTTTCTCTGTTTGGCCCTATTCTTAAACAATATCCGCCCTTCTCGTACAGTTACCAAGGCGCCTCCTTGATTTCCGCAACCATCAATGGAAAAAGGTTCCCTTAATGAACTGGCAGCAACGACATGTGCCCACGCAGTCCTTAAGTTCTTCCTCTCATAAAATCTCCAAAGGGTAAAAATCTTTGATCTTCTCCCATATTCGCCGTAGCATCTTCTTGACTTTCTTCTTACTCATTCCTTCGCAACCGCTGCGCCGCCGCCACCGCTTTTCTGATCTTCCCCAGATCTCACAATGGTGAAGAAGAAGAACCATGCTGCCGCCGCCAGTTCCACGAGCGGTGGCGCCGCCGCCAAAGCTTCCTCGAATCCTCCGAAGAGGAGCGCTCCAGACGCTCCTCCCCCAGCTCCGGCACCGCCAGCGCCGCCAAGCTCGATAGCCAAACCTGGAGATTGCCTAGCGTCCTCCATCACGAAGCGTGATGAGAAGAAGGCCCGAAGTCTCGAGTTGATCTCCTCCGACGAGGGGAATGTGATTCTTCCAGGTGCGGTTTCTCGGCCCAATCCCCCTGTTGGTTTTACCGTGGTGTTCCTGTCGTTCTTGTATCGGGGTCTCTCGCTTCCCGCCCATGAATTTCTTCACCATCTTCTGCGGACTTACATTATCCAACTGTGGCAACTCACCCCTAACTCAATCCTTCACGTTGCTGTGTTCATCAGCCTCTGTGAGGCGTTCTTGGGCATTGAGCCCCACTTTGGGTTGTGGAAAAAGATCTTTTTCGTTAAGAGGTACATCAGTAGTAATGGATCTTTTGTCATCGGAGGAGTGGGGTTTGTGGCTCGTTCAGAGGTTAACTATTTCAGTTTCCCAATTAGAGAATCTGTGCAAGGATGGAGACTGAAATGGTTTTATGTCAAGGACTCTTCGACAACCGAGTCCCAGCTTCCTTGCTTTGTCGATGTCCTTGAAGCCAAGCCGAAGGATTCTTGGAAGAACATTCACTCTCCCGACGAAAAGACAACAGCCGACGAATTATTCGCCAAATTCCTTCGGATCAAATAGGCCGACGGTCAAACTATGATCGGTACAGAGGTAGCAGCGGTGTTCTTGAAGCGTCGAGTCCAACCAGTCATGGCCAGAATCCGCCCGATGTGGTTGTATTCGGATGCAAAGGATGAAACCAGGATAAATATCGCTGAACTGTCAGAAAAGGAGCTGCTTGACGAAGTCCGTCGCCTTACTCTCTTTAGTCAGGAAGACTCGATTCCGTTGATATCTTCTTATACTCCCCTTGATGCCGATCATCCACCATCAGAGGTAACTTTCCTACTCATATTCTTACTATGCTGCTTTCACTTAGTCAACATAATTATTATTATTCTTATTTATTCTTTTCTTCGACAGATCCCCATAGTTTCTGGAAACTTGCATGATTCGCCGAATGATACTTCTGAGGAAAGAGGCTCCTCAGTCCCTGTCGATTTTCACACTGCCGAGCACACATGCCCAGAGAGCGAACACGATGATCTGATAGATTCTGAAGCTGTTCACACTGATCTTCCTTCCTCAGCTGATGATGCTTGTGACACAGAGGGATCAGTGCGTGATGATGACGCTGATCGTGATGCCTTTGTTAATGCAGCTGTGGAGGAGACCAGGGCTTCGCCTATGAGGAGATCAACCGGCGGCTTTGCCGATGAAGACGATCTCCTCGATTTGTAAACGCCTTCTTCCTTGAATTCATACTTCGTCTTTTTTTATTTCTCGCATTCCTTTCATAACTTCTGTCAATCACTTCCTTTTGCAGTGACGAAGGTTTTATTGAGGCTCCGTCTAAGAAAGCCAAATCTGGCGCTGCTCCACCGGACGTTGCGGCTTCCAAAGCTTCGGCTCCTAAGGCAGCCCCCGCGGCTCAGGTATCGACAGCTTCCTCCCTTTCTAAGGGGAAAGATGTTCCTTCAACTGCCGCTGAAAGGATCGTATGCCGCACCTAGAGGGGGGGGGGGTGAATAGGTGCTACCCAATTTTTAGTTCTTTTTCAAATTAGGATTGACACAAAGGTAAATTCTCTAGATATGCAACTAAGTGAATTTACCTATATGACAAGGCAAACAACTAAGCAAGATATAGCTAAGCAATATAAGAGATAGAATAGGATAGAGGTAACCGAGAGTGGAGCACGCGAAGACACGGAGATGATTCCCGTAGTTCCCTTCCTTTGCAAGAAGGTACGTCTACGTTTGGAGGAGTGTGGTTGCTACGAAAGCCAAACCAACAGCCACGAAGGCTTCACTCAGATCTCCGGTGAGCAACGCCACGAAGGCCTAGCCCACTTCCACTAAGGGATTTCCTCGAGGCGGAAACCGGGCCTTTACAAGGTTCTTGGGGCACACATCCACAACTGAATTGGAGGCTCCCAAATCTGTAACAATACAACATTCAACAACAACACATCAACACAAATCAACTAGGGAACCAAATAGGAACACTAGCATGAGATCCCTCAAACAAGAGAGGGGGAAATGAGAAACGCTTCAGTGAGGATGTAGATCGGGGTCTTCTCCTTCGATTCTCCAAAGCACAAGTGATTTGGTTGGTTGAGGGAGGAGATCTAGCTATTTTGGTGTTCTTGGTGGCTCAGCAATGGAGGATGAAGATCTTAGGGTTTGAGCAACCTTCCAAGGTAGGTGAAGGGGGGTATTTATACCCCCCAGCTTTTCTACCCGTTGGAGACGAATCGCCGGCAGTGCCGGCCTTGAGACGCCGGCAGTGCCGGCCACATTTTTGAAACAGCAGCCCGACAGGCAGGCCGGCAGTGCCGGGCCAGAAACGCCGGCAGTGCCGGGGTGCATTCACCAACAGTGCCGACCTGGAATCGCCGGCAGTGCCGGGGTGCACTCACCGGCAGTGCCGGGGCACACACACCGGCAGTGCCGGCCTGGGCCAGTCTCCAGGTTCCTCCTTCTTCTTTTCTTCCTTTTTGAGTGGGTTGAGATTTTCCTATGATATCTTTTCCTAGACTGTAAACCACTTAGCACACGGTTAAATTGTCACCGATGTTGTTAACAAACACACAATACTCAGAGATCATGAAATGTTCTTTCAATCTCCCCCTTTTTGGTGTTTGATGACAATACCGGGATTTTGCACAGAATAGGACAAGAATATCATTGTGCTTGACATAAGAGAGAAACTCCCCCTAGATGTGTGCATGCGATAAATTTAGTGCAAGAATATAGATGCACACATTAGGTATAGGGCAACTCCAACTTTCAAGGTACAAAGCACAATGCTCATAAGACAGATAATGTATGGAAAAAGATAGAAGTTGAGATGTGAAGATCATACCCTTGCATACTGATATCCTCAACAATACAAGACAATAGTCTCAATTTCATGAACAAGAGTCTCATGATCATATCAAGTAGATAAATCCATAGACAATATGAGATATTAGATAAATCCATAGACAATATGAGATGTGAAGATCATACCCTTGCATACTGACATCCTCAATCAATATAAGACAATAGTCTCAATTTCATGAACAAGAGTCTCATGATCATATCAAGTAGATAAATCCATAGACAATAGTTCACTCACTAAAAGGTCTTGCTCACCACACATAGAACACAAGATAAGGTTCAACATAAATATAGAGGATAAAATGGAGGACACAAACTTTAAAGGAATGATAAAAAGCAAATGCTTGTGCCCTCAAACCCTAGCAAATCCCGTGCAAGTCCTACTAGACCTTCTTCTCCCCCTTTGGCATCAAGACACCAAAAAGGAGAAAAGAAGCGATGCTACATCGTCCCATGAAAACTCAAACATCCTCGGAGGATTCCTCCGTATCTTCATCATCGTCAGACTCGGCGGGCTCAACATCATCACTAGTGGGGCGCCGACGGCGAGAAGGACCGGGAAGCCCAAGCTGTTCAAATTCAGTCACATTGCCATGCTTAGAGAGCCATTGTTCTTCAGGAGTGATGACCTCCTCAGATCCACTCTCAACAGGAATATCCAACTTGCGCATGATGAGCTTTGTGTTCCTCCTATCCAATTTCCGCTCCCTATGAGCTTGATACTGACGCTTGTTGATGTCAGACTTGAGACAGAACATCTTGGCCAACTTGGCCTCTATGCGAGCAACCCAACCATTGTCAGCAGGGGGAGCATACTCCATATCAGAGTCTTCTTGGGCAGAATCCTCATCATTGGGAAGACGAGGAGGATTAGCATGAGTCTTGACCTTGAGATCCTTGGCCTTGTGAGGTAGAAGAATAACCTCATTAGAGAGATTGCCAAATTCAGCATTGGCCCAACGAGTGCATATGAAGAACATGAAGTAGGGAGCAAATACAAGAGCCTTGCGAGCAATAATGCATGCCCAAAACTCATTCCACAGAAAGTCCATCACATCAAGCTAAAGATCGGAGTCACGGTGCTGGTGAGAGAGATATAACAAGTTCCCAAGGTACCCATAGATCTGATCAACGCAGCCAACCTTGGGATTAAGGACCTCTCGGTAAACGCGGAGAAGGATGTCATACACCGGACGAAGGAATTTCTGAGAACCATATGTCACTTCTCCTTCAAGATAAAGATCAGCAAGGAGTGCCTTCTCAATGGGCTTGGGGGTGTTGTGAGCTCTAAAATATCCATCTTCATTGCCAGTGAGCACCGGATAACCAAGACATGCTGCAAATTGGTCCCAAGTGCCATGCAACATGCGACCCTCTGTCATCCAAGTCATAGTCTTGGCATCATCATTGTCAACATAAACTGTGGCAAAGAATTGCCCAATCACATCCACACTGTAAGGATGATGAAACTTCATCAGTGGAAAAAGACCAAACTGCTCACAAATATCTCGAGCTTTAGCAAAGTAGTTGGCGTGTCTATCCATGTGAGCAAAGTTGATGTGATGCATAGGAGCAACTTTATAGGTGGCATTGGCATAGAGATCATCAAAAATCTTCTCTTGATACTTAGTCCAGAACAACTCAGAGCAATTGGTGGCCTTGGGAGAGGTGTAGATGTTGGTCTGACGCAACCGAGCATACTCATTATCAGGCCACTTCCCAATGGGCATGCCTCTCAGCCTCCGGATGAGGTTAGCTCGAGGTTCAGCCGGAGCCGTATCCTTCTCCCGACGAGACGACTTCTTCATAGGTAGGATCTCAGCTTCAAAGTTGCGAGGTACCGCCCGTTTGCCCGAGCTAGAGCGATGAGAACCACCTGCACCTGTGAGAGCAAAGGGTAGGAGGAGCATATGATAAGGTACACTAAAACAAAGCAATTATGATGACCAAAGCATGGTGAATGAAATGTTCAAGATACAAGAGAAGAAGCTAAAGAAGATCTGGGAAACAGCTACACCGGCAGTGCCGGCCCAACCGGCAGTGCCGGTGAGACAGGAGCGGCAGTGCCGGCCCACCCGGCAGTGCCGGTGATCCAGGGGCGGCAGTGCCGGTCAACACGGAAAACCTCCAGATCTGCTCTAGACTCAACCATTGTTCCTCAAACTTTCACAGCACAATGCACAAGATCATCCACCTCTATGGCAAAACTAACGGAGAGATTCATCCATCCTTCTTTCTTCTAGAGAGGTCAACCCATTCTAGAGAGGGAGAGAGAGGAGAGGAAGCTAACCGGAGGAGGAAGCCATGGAGGAGAGGGGGGACTGCCCGGATCCACCGACCAGAGGAGGAGGGAGGTCCCGGGGCGGCGGCCGGAGCGGAGGAGCGACGGTGGCGACGGCTGGGGTCGGGTGGGAGGAGAGGGGCGCACGATGGGGGAGAAAGAGGCAGTTGCCCTAACTCCCCCTGCGGGCCCTCAACTTAACCCACGCCCACAGCGGCAGTGCCGCCCAGTCGAGGCCGGCAGTGCCGGTGCCACCGGCAGTGCCGGTGTGAATGCACCGGCAGTGCCGCCGAAAATGCCCACAACCCAGAAACCCTCGAAAAAAGCAGAGTTTTAGTGTATGGAGATAGAAAAGGTTTCTTTTAGAAAAGGTGGGGCTTAGGATAGAAAGAGCACACTGTAGATGGTACGATATCACTCATATTTGCAAAATATTGCAAATAAAGACCAAACATGAGTGATTTCCCATAAGAGCAAGAGATAGTCAAATGAAATCCAATAAAGTCCCAAATTACTCCAACTCTTCCCAAAGAAGAGTGTGGTGGCCTAGGCCACCATATATGAGTGTTATGGCATGGCACCGCGAAGATGTATCTTGGGTCCAAGCCACTACTCATCATTGAAGCTCGCATATCAACACATGATATAAAGAGAATGATTTCTTAATGTTGGCATTATGGGGGGAGGGATAGCTCAATAATTTAAACCGCACTCCCCCTATTTCCATGCCCACATCTAAACCAAAAGAAGTTTTGAGACGAAGGTGTGTTTGCAAGATGGTCAAGCTATACTCCTTGAATCAATGATATTTAGCTCATTCCTCAAATAAGTGAACCTTGCTTCATCAAGAGGCTTCGTGAATATATCGGCAAGTTGATCTTTGGTAGGAACATAGATAAGCTCAATATCACCACGGGCAACATGATCCCTAATGAAATGATTCCGGATCTCAATATGCTTCGTTCTTGAGTGTTGCACCGGATTATAGGCAATCTTGATGGCACTTTCATTGTCACATAATAGAGGCACTTTGTCACAAATGACACCGTATTCCTTTAAAGTTTGCCTCATCCATAACAATTGAGTGCATCCACTTGCGGCGGCAACATATTCGGCTTCGGCGGTGGAGAGAGATATACAATTTTGCTTCTTAGAAGACCAACACACCAAGGACCTACCAAGAAATTGGCAAGCCCCGGAAGTTGATTTCCTATCATCCTTGTCTCCCGCCCAATCCGCATCGGTGTATCCATTGAGAATAAAGCTTGAGCCTTTGGGGTACCAAATACCATATCTTGGGGTATCAACCAAATACCGAAAGATTCTTTTGAGAGCCATCATGTGGCTCTCCTTAGGAGAAGCTTGATACCTTGCACACACACCAACACTCAACACTATGTCCGGTCTAGATGCTCAAAGGTAAAGCAAGGATCCAATCATGGAACGATATACTTTTTGATCCACCTCTTTACCATTAGGATCAAGTGCAAGATGACATTTAGTAACCATAGGAGTGGCCACACCCTTCATCTCGGTCATCTTGAACCTCTTGAGCATGTCTTGGAGATATTTTGCTTGATTGATGAAGGTTCCTTCCCTCAATTGCTTGATCTCAAAACCAAGGAAGAACTTCATCTCTCCCATCATAGACATCTCAAACCTATCGGTCATAAGCTTTGAGAATTCATCATTGAAAGCTTTGTTAGTAGAGCCAAAGATAATATCATCAACATATAATTGGCAAACGAAAAGCTCCCCATTGACCCTCTTAGTAAAAAGAGTGGGATCGATTAGCCCAACATCAAACCCACGGTCTACCAATAATTCTTTAAGGTGCTCATACCAAGCTCTAGGAGCTTGTTTGAGACCATAAAGAGCTTTATCAAGCTTGTAGACATGGTTAGGAAAGTTGAGATCCTCGAACCCCGGGGGTTGCTTAACATAAACCTCTTCATGCAAAGGACCATTAAGAAATGCACTTTTTACATCCATTTGTTGTAACTTAAAGTTATGATGCGATGCATAAGCAAGAAGGATATGGATGGACTCAAGACGAGCAACGGGAGCATAGGTCTCTCCAAAGTCAATTCCTTCAACTTGAGAGAAACCTTGAGCCACCAATCTTGCCTTGTTCCTCACAACATTTCCAAACTCATCTTGCTTGTTCTTGAAAATCCATTTAGTGCCTATAACATTGCGGCACTCCTTTGGCTTCTTTACTAAGGTCCATACTTTGTTGCGCTTGAAGTTGTTGAGTTCTTCGTGCATAGCTTCCAACCAATCCGAATCTTCAAGGGCTTCAAATACTTTCTTGGGTTCCACTAAGGAGATATAAGCATGATGATTGCTAAAGTTAGCCAATTGCCTTCTAGTGGAAACCTTTGCCCTTACATCACCAAGAACCTTGTCATGAGTGTGTCCACGAAGCTCAAGGTTCCTATCTCTTCTTGCTAGACGACGGGCCTCGATCTCCTCCTTGGTTCTTCTTGGCCTTGGAGGTATCACTTGATCAACTTGATCTTTTGGGTCCCCGTCTTGACCTTCAACTTGAGCAACTTCAATTTCTTGAGTGTGCTCAACCTCATGTGCTGGATCTTGGACATCATTTGGTGCGAAGCAAATATCAAATGGATACTCGTCGGAGCCATCATGAATTCTTGGTTGATCTTGTCCTTGATCTTGTCCTTGATCTCGCACACAAGAGGGAGGGTCTTGTTCTTGTTCTTGGGTTGGTGCATCATTTGCTTCACTTGAAGGGGTTTGTTGATGTTGAGAAGATGAGGGCTCCACCGTGGTAGAGCATAGTCCTTCCCGAGACGCCACACCGTGTCCCTCAATGGGGCGGAAAAATCCCACACCCATTCTTACTATGGCATCTTGAGGTATTTCATCACCTGCACAAACATCAACTTGCCCCACTTGGGAGCCATCATTTTCTTCGAACCTCACACTACAAGATTCAATGATAATCCCGGAGGCTATATCAAAGATTCTATAGGTGTGAGACTCGGCACCATAACCAACAAATATACCCTCCAAAGCTTTAGGAGCAAATTTAGATAAACGAACCCCTTTGATTTTGTAGAAACACTTACACCCGAACACCTTGAAGTATGAGATATTAGGCTTGTTCCCGGTGAGTATTTCATATGGAGTCTTGTTCAAGCCCTTGCGGAGATAGAGCCGGTTGGAGGAGTGACAAGCGGTGGAGATGGCTTCGGCCCAAAAGTTATAGCGGGATTTATACTCCGCCATCATAGACCTTGCCATATCCATAAGAGTCCGGTTCTTCCTCTCCGCAACACCATTTTGTTGAGGGGTGTAAGCAGCGGAATATTGATGGCGAATCCCCTCATCACTAAGAAAATCATTGAGTGTGTAGTTCTTGAACTCGGAGCCGTTGTCACTTCTTATTGCCATAATGAGGAGGTTGTGTTGGCATTGCACCTCGGTAGCAAAGTCAATGAATATTTGTTGAGTCTCATCTTTCGTCTTGAGAAAGTAGACCCAAGTGTATCTTGAGTAGTCATCGACAATCACCAAGCAATGTTTCTTCGCACCAAGACTTGCATGAGTAACGGGACCAAAGAGATCCACATGAAGGAGCTCCAAGATCCTCTTGGAAGAGATGATGGTCTTGCTTGGATGCGGAGAGTCATGCATTTTGCCTTCAACACAAGCCCTACAAACACGATCTTTAGCAAAAGACACATTTTCCATTAGTCCGACAATATGGTTCCCCTTGTGAAGACTTTGCAAAGTTCTCATGTTGACATGGGCTAGGCGGCGATGCCACAACCAACCCACGTCCGCCTTTCCGAATAGGCACATCGCACTTGTCGTGGTGGTCCCCGAAAAGTCCACCACATACAAGTTGTGTTCACGATACCCAACGAATGCGACTTTTAGAGTCTTGCTCCACAAGAGGACCACAATATCATTATCAATAAAGACGGCGAAACCCATCTTGCCAAGGGCGGAAACGGAAAGCAAATTGTAACCAAGGGTTTTGACAAGCATGACATCCACAAGTGTAATGTTGTGTGCAACCACAACCTTGCCAAAACCCAATACCTCGGATGTAGAATTATCGCCAAAGGAGACGGTGATATGATTTATGTTGGGCCTCAACTCCTTGACGAGGTTCTTGCCGCTGGTCATATGACTTGTACATCCACTATCAAGTACCCATTTTGAACCTCCGGCGGCATAGTCCTACATGAGATCAATTCTTGGATTTAGGTACCCATTTTTCAATGGGTCCTCTTTTGTTAGCAACAAGGGTCTTTGGGACCCAAATAGACCAAGCAACATAACCATCATATGGACCAACATATTTAGCATAAACATCACCATAATAATCTTTAAAGAGAACATAGTGAGGGTTATCTATTCCCGCACCATCATCATTAATGGTTTTGCCCTTTCGGGTTTCACCATTAGCTTTCTCATGTGCCGGCTTAGCCTTTTTCTTGTTTGCATTCTTAGCCTTGGTATTAAAACCAAGTCCCTCCTTCCCATTGTTTGACCTTTGCTTACTCAAAAGATCATCCAAGGAAAGTTTACTTTGGGGAGAGGAGGCCTTAGCAAGTTCATCTTTCAACCTAGCATTTTCCTCAATAATATTTGCATGATCACATGAAGGAGTCGAGGTACTAGGTATGTCATATGAAGCAAGCCTAATTTGAAGTTGCTCATAAGACTCGGAGAGGAGAGAGTATTCACTCTTCAAAGCTTTGTGAGCCTTGTCTAGTTCATCTAGATCCTTCACAAGTTTCTCATGATCAACACCAAATTTGGCCTTTTCCTTTATAAGCACTTTAGTCTTAGCTCTAGCAAGATCTCTAGCTTTAGTGAGCTTGTTAAGTTTATCTTGAGGTTCTTCAAGATTTTCTAGCTTCTCTTCAAGAGATGCTATAGTTTCTTGACATTCCTCAAGAGCATTTTTAAGAGCATGTATCTCTAGAGAGTCTTCTCTTTCTATTTGGCACTTTTTCTCAAGAGTATCATTTAGTTGAGCTATACGAACCATGAGACTTGAAACATGCTTCTTAGTGTTACCTTGTAGGTTAAGAATGAAATTATCAAACTCTAGCATTTCTTGTTTCACTTTTAGACTACCAAGGTCAACCCCTAGATCACTTGAAATGATAGGCATAGAGGGGTTAGGGGATGATACCTCGGAGGATTTAGCCATGAGGCAACTTTCTTCCTCCACATCATTGGGGGATTCACTTGGTGATGTAGAGTTAGTGGAGAGGGAGGCAAGAGCGACCAATCCATTAGAGGTTGCATCTTCTTCATCATCAATATCATCATCTCCGGAGGTATACTCTTCTTGAGTTGATAGCACAATAGATGTGTCCAAGGAGGACCTTGCCATGAAGCAATGTGCATTCTTGATATGAGGATTCTCATTGGGGGATTCAAAGAGAGATGAAGAGGGAATGTTGGTGGTGACAATGGCGGCCACTTCTCTTGAGCTTTCCTCTTCATCATCACTAGCACTTTCAATCTCATCGGAAGAGTATTCTTCTTTGGTGACTAGCACAATCCTTGAGGGCCTTTTGCCCTTCTTGTTCTTGTTATAGAACTTCTTGTTGGGGGGCTTTGAATACTTGCCCTTTGAATCTTTGCTCTTGTCCTTGGGGATGAGCCTTCCTCCATTAGTCTCCCTATTCTCATAGGGACATTCGGCAATGAAATGGCGCTTGTCATTGCAATTGTAGCAAGACCTTGTTCTTGGGCCCGAGCTTGAGGGACCCCTTGAGTTGTTTCTCTTGATGTTGTCTTCTTTGGCCTTGGATGGATCAATCCAAATGGAGTTTGCATGGAACGCCATGTGGTCATGGTAGTGGTGTTCCAAGTCTTCCGGATAGGTCATGCTCCAAGATGCCCTATAAGATTCTTGAGGAATCACATCTTGCACGGGGTTGACCACCAAGGCAAGGTTTGACCCTTTTGTCATCCCAATGGCACGATTGCGGGAATCATGAGAGTTTTGCTCAAGCACCTTGAGAGCTTGCATCTCGTGCACGGCTTGTTGAGAGGTGAGGGAGGCATAGCATTCTCTTCCGACAAGAGTCTTGACATCAATAGGCTCAAACGGCATCATGCACTCAATGTACTTCTCCTTGATCCAAGAGTCATTAATGTGAGTGGCTCCAACATTCCGGAAGGAGGCGGCAACGGTGAGAAGTCTTCCATACATGTCTTCATGATCTTCATCCGGTAGCCTCATGAATCCTTCGGCTTTATTCCGAAGAGCATTATACTTGTTTCTTCTTGTGCTCTCACTTCCAATGCAACTCGCGGCCAAACCATCCCAAGCATCCTTGGCGGTGGTAAAATGCCGAACACGAGACAACTCCTTTGTCCCCACAGCAGTTTGAATCATGTGCAAGGCGGTGTTGTTGAGTTGACTATCAACCGCTTCTCTTCTAGTCAACTTGTCGGGGTTGTAAGGCTTGAAGCCTTCCAGGATGATTCTCCAAAGCTCATTGGAGGCACTGCGAACATGAGAGCTAAACTCAAATTGCCAAGTATCGTAATCATTAACGGAAAACTTAGGTGGGTCGCCCCGGATATTTATATGAGGATGGGGAACCGGTATATCGGGAGATAGAAAAGGTGGAGGTACTCGATTGTAGCTCTCACTTCCACTAGTTCCCTTGGGAGATGCAATGGGGGGTTTGATAGTGTTTAAGTTATCACCATCCTCGGGTGTGGTAGCGGAAGGTAATACCGAAGTATCACCCTCTACTACCGCATCCGTGACATTAACCTCTATGGTGGGAGCCACGGGACGGGGAGGAGTCAAAAGCTCGGAAATCATTTTTCTCATGCTTTCCATTTGAGCATCCATGGATGACTTCAACGAATTGATATCATCCATGGTGATCGACCTAGCCTCCCCTTCCGAAGGTCCATCGTCCGGCATACTCTTAGGCAGTTAAGCCCGAAATAAGAGCCGAGGCTCTGATACCAATTGAAAGGATCGTATGCCGCACCTAGAGGGGGGGGGGTGAATAGGTGCTACCCAATTTTTAGTTCTTTTTCAAATTAGGCTTGACACAAAGGTAAATTCTCTAGATATGCAACTAAGTGAATTTACCTATATGACAAGGCAAACAACTAAGCAAGATATAGCTAAGCAATATAAGAGATAGAATAGGATAGAGGTAACCGAGAGTGGAGCACACGAAGACACGGAGATGATTCCCGTAGTTCCCTTCCTTTGCAAGAAGGTACGTCTACGTTTGGAGGAGTGTGGTTGCTACGAAAGCCAAACCAACAGCCACGAAGGCTTCACTCAGATCTCCGGTGAGCAACGCCACGAAGGCCTAGCCCACTTCCACTAAGGGATTTCCTCGAGGCGGAAACCGGGCCTTTACAAGGTTCTTGGGGCACACATCCACAACTGAATTGGAGGCTCCCAAATCTGTAACAATACAACATTCAACAACAACACATCAACACAAATCAACTAGGGAACCAAATAGGAACACTAGCATGAGATCCCTCAAACAAGAGAGGGGGAAATGAGAAACGCTTCGGTGAGGATGTAGATCGGGGTCTTCTCCTTCGATTCTCCAAAGCACAAGTGATTTGGTTGGTTGAGGGAGGAGATCTGGCTAATTTGGTGTTCTTGGTGGCTCAGCAATGGAGGATGAAGATCTTAGGGTTTGAGCAACCTTCCAAGGTAGGTGAAGGGGGGTATTTATACCCCCCAGCTTTTCTGCCCGTTGAAGACGAATCGCCGGCAGTGCCGGCCTTGAGACGCCGGCAGTGCCGGCCACATTTTCGAAACAGCAGCCCGACAGGCAGGCCGGCAGTGCCGGGCCAGAAACGCCGGCAGTGCCGGGGTGCACTCACCGGCAGTGCCGGCCTGGAATCGCCGGCAGTGCCGGGGTGCACACACCGGCAGTGCCGGCCTGGAATCGCCGGCAGTGCCGGGGTGCACTCACCGGCAGTGCCGGCCTGGAATCGCCGGCAGTGCCGGGGCACACACACCGGCAGTGCCGGTCCAGAGTTGCCGGCAGTGCCGGCCTGGGCCAGTCTCCAGGTTCCTCCTTCTTCTTTTCTTCCTTTTTGAGTGGGTCGAGATTTTCCTGTGATATCTTTTCCTAGACTGTAAACCACTTAGCACACGGTTAAATTGTCACCGGTGTTGTTAACAAACACACAAAACTCAGAGATCATGAAATGTTCTTTCAGCCGCCACCATGACTCCTCCTTCTATAAGTCCTTTTTTGATTAGAACGCGAATTTTCCTGGTGCGCACCTTGTTTTGATGATTCTTTGTCAAATATCCTCTTTCCTTTAGAACCTGCGGGGTGTTATCTCCTCTTTGGAGGCCTTCGCCTCCCAATTTACTTCCTTGGAGGCAGACAAGGTTCGGCTGCAGAAGGAGGTTAAGTCTTCTTCCTCAAAGTTAGATGGCGCAGTCAAAATAGCCGCCGCAGCTCGCCAAGAGGTCGACTCCCTGAAGGAGGAACTGGGCAAGCTGAAGGAGAAGCTGAAAGAAGAAGAAGCGTCTAGGCTGGCCGCCGAGGCTCGAGCAGTCGAGAAAGATGAACTCCTTCGCCAGTCTTGCTTGGCTTTGCTTGGTAATTTCTTTTATGCCTCTCTGTCGATTATTGTACTCACGAATTCGATTCTTTGTCAGTAATTCTTCTTGTCTCATTTTCTTGCAGAGGCTGCCGACATTCCTGTTGATGCCTTGGACAAAGTTCCAAACAATTCTCTGGCAAATGGTGTGTCGATGGCTCTCGCCTCCCACCAGCTTACGCGGGAGCTTCTTGAAAAGGGAAAAGGTGACATGGCGCGGATGCACTCGATGATCTTCCCCAAGATCAATCAAGACAAAACTCTGGGGAAGCTGATCGACGCTTTCGCAGTCGACACCAAGGAGGTTATCGAGGTATTCAAACGCACTTCGCGTACCTATGGTGCCCTCCTAGCCTTCGAGCTTATGATGGGTCATGGCTTCAAGGCCGACATCGAAGAGATGTCTAAGGAGCTGCCGAAAGAGCAAGATGGGCGGTTCATTGACTTAAGCGTCTTCAAGACGTCAGCCCTTAAATGTGCACGCCAGCTCCTTGAACTGGTTTCATCGAGGAAGACGTCGGCTGGCCCTAGTTTATCAACTCAGACCCAAGCCCTTTGATTTTTGTAACCAACTTTTCTTTTGAGCTGTTGTGAAACAATGTTCTGTTGGATAACTTCTGCTTGTAATAAACTTTGTGCTAGCAATGTTGCTAGCACACTCTTTGCTATGATATTTACACTTGCATTCTCCCGATGGGAGTACCTTCAGATGTTGATATGAATCGATCTGTCATGCCTTTGACGCTTTTCCTTGTAGGTGTTCCCAGTGCCTGCATTTGTTGATGATTCTTCGGGTGCTCTTTCTGAAGATGATCGAGTCCAACGTATGAAGGACCGGATCACACAGTTGGAAAAGGATCTGTGCAGCACCTATGCTTTGGCTGTATCATCAAGAAGAAGGGCGAGATTGTAGCTGGCGTAGAGCGCTATGCTCTTACTTGAAAGATCGAGATGTCGCCTAGAGGGGGGGGGGGTGAATAGGCAATTTAAAACTCTTGCGGGTTTGTCTTGTAAGAATGTGGAATTAAACTATCGTTTAGTTTACAAGAACAAACCCTAAATATGCTAAGCTCAACTAAGTGTAACAATATCAACTAGAGCTAAGCAAGATAGGCACAAGATATATGTAGCACAAGTGATAGCAAGATATATGTACTTCAAGCACGATGGCTATCACAAGGAAAGAGAGCTCGGGTATAGAAATAACCGAGGCACGCGGAGACGAGGATGTATTCCCGTGTTCCCTTCCTTTGCAAGAAGGTACGTCACGTTTGGAGGAGTGGAGGTCCCACGAAGGATTCCCCGCGCCACGAAGGCTCACCCTATTCTCCGAACCACACCCACGAAGGATAATGGCCCTTTCCTTGTGGTTAGCTTTTCCTCCGCTCCGGAGATGGCAAGCTCCACAACCACTTCACAAGCTCCACGAAGGAGAAGCCCGGGCCTCTTCACAATCTTCTTGCAGAGATCACCGGAGCACCAACCGCCAAGCCAACTAGGAGGTCTCCCTCCAAGAGTAACAAGCTCATGGTCTCTCACTCGAACTAATCGTGGTGGAGAGCTCAACACTATGCAATGATGCAAAGCAAGAACACTAGAGGTGTTCAAATCCTTCACTCTCAAATCCCACCCAAACAACAAATGCTAGGATGAGATTTTTTTTTTTCGAGAGCACGCGAATGCGTGCCTTAGTTTTATAGAAGATAGAAACCGTATGTACAAGAAAGAGCCAAACCTGCGTACAGGCTGACTACACACTCGAGCAAAAAGAGAAACGGACTACTCCCTAATGATACTAGCATCTCCCTCTCGAATGCCTCTAGCTGCGAGCAAGAGCTTGTACTCATCTATGATGTTGCTCGCCAGCCGCTGTGTGGTGTACTGCCTCTGCGTATTCCCAAACTCCCAAGCATTCCTATGTTTCCAAAGGGCGTAGCAAACAGTACACACAAGTGCATCAAAGCATTTCCTCCTTTTCCTCCTGAACCTCAATCTTTCTTGGCTCCACCAAGCTTCAAGAACGCTGTCCCCCTCCGGGGCATTGTAAATAAACCCTAGTCTTAAGCCACAAATGTGCTAGACCTCTCGCGCGAAGACGCACTGCACAAGTATATGCTCAGCATTGTCTTCCTCCTGCATGCAGATGTAGCAGCTCGACGGATGGTCTTGTAAGTTATGCCTTGCTCTCCTATCAGAAGTCCATATCCGATGCTGAACCGCGAGCCATATGAAAAGCTTGCTCTTGGGTGTAGCATAGTTCCTCCAAATGGCTTCATGCAACTGGAACCTGACCCCTCCTTGTACCAATCTGCCGTAGGTTTCTTTAGCCGTGTACTGCCCATGAGTAGACGCCGGCCAGGTGAACTCATCTGGTTCGGTGGTGTCCCGGTGTACCGTCCGTATCTCCATCCACAACCGAGCTCCCTCCACAGCACCTAAAGTCGACTGTCCCGACAAGGCATCAGCTACCCAAGCGTCATCCAGCAGTGCCTGATCAACCATTCTTGAATTCTTGGTTCTAGTGTTGACGGCCTGGAATAAGGAGGGAGCAATCTCCTCAACAGTCCTCCCATTGATCCATCTATCTCGCCAAAACAACGCTCTCCTACCGTCCCCCACCTTGATATGCATCATACTGCCGCACACCGCCATTGCCTCTGTATCCCTAAACATTGGCAGTCCTTGCCAAGGACGATTAGGATCCGTCCTGCTAAGCCATTGCCATCTCACCCTCAAAGCTAAGCCTTGTAGCCTCATGTTTTTTTATGTTGAGACCTCCGAACTCATATGGCTTGCAGCAATTCTGCCAGGCTACGAGGCACTGTCCTCCATGAGCCTTCTCCTTGCCTGCCCAGAAGAACCCCCTCAAATTCTTTTCCAGAGCCTCAAGGACCCAGCAAGGCGCCTCCAACACTAAAAGATGGTGTACTGGTCGCGCAGTCATAACTGCCTTAACCAAGGCTAGACGCCCTGGCCTAGATATCACCCCCCTTTGCCACGCCGGCACGATGTGCATGGATGCGTCAAGCATGGGCTGCCATTGGGCCTTGGTGAGTGGGCGAAGCGCGAGCTGTAACCCCAAATATCGGATGGGGAAGTCCGCGATGTTGCAATGGAGCGCCTGCCCCACCGCCTCCTTATCCAGGATCGTGCCCCTGATCATCGTGGCCGAGGTTTTCAGGTAATTGACACGAAGGCCGGATGCCTCTCCAAAAAGCTCGAGAATCTCTCTGACCGCCATAAGGTCCATGCTGTTGGGTTTGACGAACAGCACGACATCACCTGCATAAATAGACAGCCTCTGCTCCGGCGTGCAGTTCCCAATTGGAGAGAACAGCTCTTGTTCCACCGCCTTCCTGATCAGGCATGTGACAACCTCCATCATCAGGACGAACAGTTGGGGCGAGAGGGGATCTCCCTGCCTCAACCCTCTGGCATGATAGATCTTCCGCCCTGGCACTCCATTGACTAGGACTCTGGTGGTTGCGGATCTGAGCGCAATGGCCACCCACCGTAGCCAAATCTCCGAAAAGCCCAAATGTCGCAGAACCTCAAAGAGGTAGGACCACGAGAGAGAATCGAAAGCCCGGGAGATATCCAACTTCAGGAGAACTCCTACCTCTTTGCGGCTGTTGATCTTGCGTGCCAGCTGTCGAACCAACATGAAATTATCATGCAGATTCCTCCCCTTGATGAAAGCTGATTGATTCGTGGAGACAAGCGAGTGCATCTTTGGTCTCAGCCTATTGGCAAGGATTTTGGAGAACAACTTCGCGAAGCTGTGGACCAAGCTGATGGGACGGTAATCTCCTACCTCGACAGCCTCCAACCTCTTGGGTATGAGGGTAATAATGGCGCCATTCAGCTTGCCGAAACCCCTGCCGTCCCCCACAAACAGCTTCAGGACAGCGGCCATGATATCCCTCTTTATGATCGGCCACGCACGTTGATAAAACCCGCCAGAGAACCCATCAGGCCCTGGCGCACGGTCCGGCTGCATCTCCCTAATCACGCCCCAGACCTCCTCTTCCGTGAAAATATTCCCCAGATCCTGTAGGTCATGAACCTGTAACCCTATCTTCGTCAAGTCAATTGTATGCTGCCTGTTTTGGATCGCACCAAGCAGGTTGTTGTATGCCTCAAAGAAGATTTCCTCCTTCCTGGACTGATCAGTGATCATCTCCTCTCCGTGTTTCACTGCCGGTATAAAGTTCTTGACCCTTCGCCCATTGGCCACCGCATGAAACAGCGCCGTGTTGGCGTCCCCATCTTTCAGCCAACGAACTATGGACCTTTGCCGTGCCATCGTGCGCTCTAGCGAGGAGAGCCCAAGCACCACCTTCTTCAAGGTACTCCTTAACCACCACTCCTCATCCGTCAGAAGCCTCCTATCCTGCGCCTCCTCGAAACGGTGTATCAGCAGATTCGCCATAGCTATCTGCAGCTTCAGGTTCCCCACTTGACGATCACCCCAGGACTGGAGATGGGAGGCCAGGTTCCTGAAGCAAGTATCGAGGCGCAGGAACGGATCGGTGATATTACCATCGCAGCGCCATCCATCTCTAACTGCATCATCGAACCCATCTAGCTTTAACCAGAAATTCTCGAATTTGAAATGCTTCTTCGGTCTATGACTCGCATTCATGGAAAGATGTAGGGGTGCGTGATCCGAGACTGACGAAGAGATCGCTTGCAGAAGGGCATCAGGGTATATCAGATCCCAGTCAATGGAGATGAGCGCTCGATAAATCTTGGTGAGCGTGAGCGTCCTCCTTTCGTTGCTCCACGTGAATAACCGCCCATGCATGTAAATCTCCTTCAGCTCCATGGAATTGACAAAGTCTCTGAATCGCACCATGCTGGCCCTGTCGAGGTTCTCGTTGTTCTTCTCGGAAGCCCTCAATATCATGTTGAAGTCACCAATTAGCAGCCAAGCTCCAGGGCATAAGTTCCGTCTTTCCGTCAGCTCCGTGAGGAATCGCACCTTATCCTCCGTGCTTTGAGGCCCATACACGACTGTAATCCACCAAGAATTGCCATCCCTCGCGTGCACCTGTCCTGAAATCGCGTACGAGTCACGGACAATATTCGTTATCTGCATTGCCGCCGAGTTCCATGCAATGAGAATTCCTCCCCGTGTTTCCTCAGCTGGCAAGAAATCGTACCCATCAAAGGCTGGCCCAAGGCACTGGTTAACAATGAATTGATCGATTACAGCCATTTTTGTCTCCTGGATACACACCAGGTTGACTCGTAAGGAATCAACCACAACTCGAATGGAATCCCGCTTGGCAGAATCATTTAGACCCCGCGGGTTCCAACACAAGATTTCAGGGCTTAAATCCATAAAAACAGACAAGAAAACTCGTGCTCCGATCGCGCAAGCTAAGCTTGCACGCCAACCTCCTGGTTCCCGCCACCAAAGAGCTCATGCCGTGGGGGCATGGTCTTCCCAAAGATCGCCGTTAGCACCCTAAAGTGGTGCTCACGCACCGGGGAATCGAAGAATTGCCGCAATTCTTGGACAGCGTCTTCGCAAATTGTGAGCTCACCTGGCACCACACCCAAGGCTTTGAGCAGTGCCGCCTCCTCCGCTGAAGCTTTCCGCGGCGGCTTTTGACCGGACACCGGGCCAGCGAAACGGACGCTGCGCCTAGGCGTGAAAGGTTCTACCTCAGCGCGCAGCGCCGCCGTGGAGTCCACTTCCTTTAGAAGGGGTGGGGCCAGAGTCTTGAGCAACTTAGAGCAGAAAATCTTCATCCGTCCCAGTGCCCTGGCTTCCTCCTCAGCCCCCTAGTTCCTGACAGGAACTGTCTCCTGTAAGCAGGTAGGCTCCTCAGAGCGCAACTCCTGTGGCGAAACGTGCCCACCACTCGGGCCCTGAAACTCAGCATCCGGCCTCACCACATCAGGCCCAAGCAAAGGCCCAGCGGCTTGGGAGGAGGCGGCCTCAAAGATCTGGCCCAGACCAGCCTCTTCCACGTTATCAATTGGGACCTCCACATAACCTCCAAAGGGACCCACGATGCTGTGCACTTTTCCTACAGTGTCAAGATCCTCGCCATAGGTAGAGATAGAGATTGAGGTTGTTGCGACGTTGGCCCCCAGGCTGTCCTTGGATCCCAACGTCTCCGAGCACTCAGTGGATCCCAACAATGGGGAAAGTCAACAAAAGACTCCAAGATCTAGATCCCAAGAGTTCCCCTCACTTAGAGGAGAAATGGATTGGTGGAAGTGTAGATCTAGATCTCCTCTCTTAGATCCCTCAAGAATGAGCAAGAATCATGGGGGGAGACAAGAGAGAGAGCAAGTTCTTCAAATGCAACAATGGAGGAGAGAGAATGGAAAGAACTAACTCAGCCCAAGGTGGAAGAAGGGCTATTTATAGCCCAAGAGCAAATATAACCGTTGGGAAAAAGTTGGGCTGAGTCAACCATCGAGGAGGCCGGTCAACCGGGCCTGGGGCCGGGCCGTCCGGTCCAGGTCGAGACCAGAGCCCTGAGCTGGACCCGCAACCGGTCCTAACCGGTCGGCAGGCCGGACCCCGACCGGGGTCACTTTGTGTCGTCCAGGAGGTCACCCGGTTGGCGCCCGGTTGACCGGTCGGCACGCCGGGCCAGCCGGTTGGGAGGCCGGCTGATCGGGCGGTAGACCGGAACCGGCCGGCGCATGGGCCGGTCCGACCGGGTCCCTGACCGGGTGAGCAGGAAAACATGTTATACAAAAACTGTGATAACTTTTGTGTCCGGACCCCGATTGACATGAAACCAATTTTGTTGGAAATATGGAGACTCCTCACAGAACATTTTAGATGATTTTTAGAGAGGGAGTCTCCCACCGTCAAGAAACTTTAAAGACGTCCAAACTCGAAAACGCAATAGAAGAAGATGCATGCGGATTCCGTTTTCGATGAACTTGGGCTTGTTGTAAAGCTAGCAACAAGCTCAAGAACCTTACACAGAGAAACACCAAGAAGCAATAAGGATATGCAAAGTATGCAAAGGATTGAGCTCCCTAAGACGATGTGATCAAGTTACCCAACCGAAAGCCCCTCTTAATAGTGCGGCTATCTATCCTATAATCCGGTCTCCCAACATCCACCTTGAGACCGGTAAAAAGAAAACCTAGCAAGGCCATACCTTTGCCTTGCGCATCCCGCTTGATCTTGATGATAACTCTTCAAGCTTCACTCAAGCCGGAATGCCTCACTTGATCAATGTTGCTTCGTGGAGACTCACAAATGCTCCCCCATACACTATGATGGGAAAGCTCCATTGATGCACATCTTCACATGTCCATTATCACCGAATGGACGACAAGCTTCAAGCATGTGATCCACTCAAGATGCTCATCTTGAACTTGCCCAACTCAACCTTGTATCTTCTCATACTCACTTAAGATAGAGCATGACTAATATTGAGTTCCACATAAGAACTCCATCTTCATTTCTTCTTATTGATCATATCACATATGTATCTTCAAATCGATGATCTTGATGCCAATACACAAGGTATATCTTTATCTTCATGGCATCCATACTTGAATCCAAAACATGGAGAACAAGTAGTACCTATGGAATATTCCTTCATATAAACTTAATGAAAACATTAGTCCATAGGGGTTGTCATTAACTACCAAAACCACACATAGGGGTTGTCATTAATTACCAAAACCACACATAGGGGCAATATAACCTTACATTACTGAACTGCATAAGGCCACTGAAAGTTTAAACTGTAAGTTTCCTGATCTTTGAGTTCATTACTCTTTTGTTGAAAATGCATTGCCTGATCTTCTATTGATTTCTTTGCCAGTTATAGCTTTGAATCGTGCGGAAGAAAACAAGCGGATTCACGAGCGTGTGCATGCATTGACCCAGCTATCATCAGCCGAAGAAATTTTCTGGCGGGAACAATCGAAGGCTTCGGCTGTCGCGCAATTTCAGGATCGGGTCCACCAAGTCCATCATTTCTTCGACAAGTGCTACAAAGCCCTAAGGGTAATTTGGAGAACTATGTTCCCTTTGAACGCAGTCCCTCCTACGCTGTTGACTCTGATGTCTGAGTTTGGGAATACCAAGAAGATTCGAGACTTGGTGCGAGCTTAGGTTTTTGCAGGGGCCAGGTTTACGCTTGCCCTTGTTCTTGCACGTTACCCCTCAGCAAATCTGCTCACTATTGCCAACGCAGTTGGTGACTTGGAGACTCTGTATCCGAAGGTATTGCTGCCCGCCAATATAATTGTCGACAAGCTTGAAAAGGAGTCAAAGGTACCTGAGGAATGAGAAACTCCGCAAGGGTGATTTCAGGGATTAAGGTTGTTTTATAAATAGGTTATTTTGGCTACTTCATCCAAGTATTAGGATTGTTTAGCCGAGACTTTTTATTCGGTAGAAACATGTATATGTACTTTTACCGTATTAATGCCGTTGGCAAGTTTTGAAGGAGCAAATCTTAATTGCCCGCTTACATGTACTCGTTGGTCAGGAAATCATTTGAGTGATCAGCTCGTGTTGCAGGTTTTGCTAAACCTGTTGTATGCGCAACTTTGCTTTCAACCGATGTATGTTTCGACAGTCACTCCCGAATATTTCGGGTGCAATGATTCTGCCGATGAGCCCGTTGTTCTTTGATATTTCCATAAGTAAAATATCGAACGTGGGTTGTGTTTATATGTATTTCCGAACTCTTGCTATTTTCGGCGCTCGTAGAGGCATCTATAGCAGAGGGAAAGGTTAGCACCCTTGTTTTATTTTGCATCCTTTAGCGCTCGTAGAGGCTTTTTTTGGAGCACTATCTTTTGCCACGTACTACGTTGCACCGTTGCTCGCCAAGGGGCGTAGGCAAGGTTTACGATGATGCGGATTAGATGCTCCGAATTACTGCAATGCTTATCAAGGGATTAAAACTTAAGTTCTCATTAATAAAGTAAGCACGGGACTAAAGGGCGAAAAAAGGATGGCCCTATTGAAGGTAAATGGAAAAACTAAAAGTTGTTCATCTACTTTAAGCGAGGAAAGGGTTCTTCTTATCTTCTGGCTTGTCCACCACGTTAGTGGTTTTCGAAGCGTCGTCGATTTCACTAGGGGTCTCGACGGCGATTGCCAATGCCTTGCTTTCTCCTATGATTGCTGCGCCATCGACTACCGAAGCTTTTACTGCCGAAACTTCTGGGGCATGGTCAGCTGGTTTCTGCTTCGTTTCTCTAACGCGTTCTTCTTCCTTATTATCGCGTGACGATGACTTCGAAGGAAGGTCAGTAATTTCCTGCCGCAATCCAAACTTTGCAGCAATCCTCTGAAAGTCTCGATCACAATTGTCCGAGCGTGAGAAACTTCCATAGACTGTAATGTTTGTCCCGTTGCTCCCAGGCATTTTCAGCTTGAGGTATGCGTAGTGCGGTACAGCCATGAACTTGGCATAAGCTGGCCTCCCGAGTCTAGCGTGATACTGCGACTCCCAGTTCACGACTTCGAACTCGATCTTTTCCTTCCTGAAGTTGTCGGGTTTACCAAAGATGACGTTCAGGTAAACTTTGCCAAGAGAGTACGCCGGTGAAGTGGGGAGAATCCCATGAAAGCGGGTGTCCGATTCTTCTAGCATTCTCATGGTGATCCCCATACTCTTGATCGTGTCGAGAAATATCAGGTTTAGTCCACTTCCACCATCCATGAAGACTTTGCTCATCTTGAATCCCCCGACCTGCGCCTCGAATACTAAGGCAGCGTGTCCTAGCTTTGGTATGGTCACCGGGTGATCTGCTCGGCTGAATGTAATATTCTGAGATGACCACTCGACGTATTCAGGGATGTTTGCCATGATGCTTTCTGCCAGGTTGATTTCTCGAGTGAGCTTCTTCATTTCTCTTCTTGAAACACCTGTCCTGTGGATCATGCTCATTGATGACCCACAAGTATAGGGGATCGCAACAGTCTTCGAGGGAAGTAAAACCCAATTTATTGATTCGACACAAGGGGAGACAAAGAACACTTGGAAGCCTTAACAGCGGAGTTGTCAATTCAGCTGCACCTGGAAACAGACTTGCTCGCAAGAGTTTATCAGTAGTAACAGTTTTATAAACGATAGCTTGATAGTGAAATAACAGCAGCAGAGTAACAGAGACAGCAGTAGTGATTATAGTAAACAGCAGGATTAAAATACTGTAGGCACGGGGACGGATGACGGGCGTTGAATGGATGAGAGAAACTCATGTAACAATCATAGCAGGGCATTTGCAGATAATAATAAAACGGTGTCCAAGTACAAAGCAATCAATAGGCATGTGTTCCATATATAGTCGTGCGTGCTCGCAATGAGAAACTTGCACAACATCTTTTGTCCTACCAGCCGGTGGCAGCCGGGCCTCAAGGGAAACTACTGGATATTAAGGTACTCCTTTTAATAGAGTACCGGAGCAAAGCATTAACACTCCGTGAACACATGTGATCCTCACATCGCTACCATCCCCTCCAGTTGTCCCAATTCTTGTCACTTCGGGGCCATTGGTTCCGGACAGCGACATGTGTATACAACTTATAGGTAAGACCATAAACAATGATTATCTTGATGAAACAATAACATGTTCAGATCTGAGATCATGGCACTCGGGCCCTAGTGACAAGCATTAAGCATAACAAGTTGCAACAATATCATCAAAGTACCAATTACGGACACTAGGCACTATGCCCTAACAATCTTATGCTATTACATGACCAATCTCATCCAATCCCTACCATCCCCTTCGGCCTACAGCGGGGGAATTACTCACACATGGATGGGGGAAACATGGCTGGTTGATGTAGAGGCGTTGGCGGCGATGGCGGCGATGATCTCCTCCGATTCCCCGTCCCGGCGGAGTGCCAGAACGGAGACTTCTGGCTCCCGCGACGGAGTTTCGCGATGTGGCGGCGTTCTGGAGGGTTTCTGGCGACTTCGACTTCTCTCTGTGCGTTTTTAGGTCGAGGCCGATAAATAGTCCGAAGGAGGGCGTCGGAGGCCGGCCGAGGGGGCCACACCACAGGGCCATGCGGGCCCCCCCTGGGCCGCGCCGCCCTATGGTGTGGGGCCCTCGGGCCTCCACCTTAATTGTCCTTCTGGCTCCGTCAGTATTCTGGGAAAATAGGGCCTTCTGCATAAATTCCGAGGATTTTCCCGAAAGTTGGATTTCTGCACAAAAACGAGACACCAGAGCAGTTCTGCTGAAAACAGCGTTAGTCCGTGTTAGTTGCATCCAAAATGCACAAATTAGAGGCAAAACAATAGCAAAAGTGTTCGGGAAAGTAGATACGTTTTGGACGTATCAACTCCCCCCAAGCTTAGCTTATTGCTTGTCCTCAAGCAATTCAGTTAACAACTGAGCGATAAAAGAACTTTCACGAATACATTTGCTCATATGATGTATATATTCTCATGCTATGGCTAATACTTAAGCAGTTCATAATGAGATATATGCAAATAAGATCATCTAAAAGCTATGTCAATCATGGAGAGGTACCAACAATTAATAATAAGCATCATGAATCATGTATATAAGCAGGATTGCAATGTTCATAAGAGAGTATGATAACGTGGTATCTCGCTTGCCTGTATTTGATTGGCAAAACATAAATGCCCGGGCACCTCTGGAGTTCATAGAAAGACTAGAAGTAGTGATTGTCAAAAGATAAATGCATCAAAGTTATACCACAATCAATCATATTTTGAGACAAGCATATTATACTAAGAATGACAGTTGTGCTCTCAAGATAGTGCTCAAAGAAATAATGGAGACACAACATAAAAGTAAAAGATTGACCCTTCGCAGAGGGAAGCAGGGATTAACATGCGCTAGAGCTTTTCATTTTTATAAAGACAGGAGTAAAATTATTTTGCGAGGTGTTTGTTGTTGTCAACGAATGGTAATGGGTACACCAACTACCTCGCCAACCGGACTTTCAAGAGCGGCTCCCATGAATTATTGCATATTTATGTGGCACTCCTTCCAACCTTTCTTTCACAAACCATGGCTAACCGAATCCTCGGGTGCCTGCCAACAATCTCATACCATGAAGGAGTGCCTTTTTATTTTATTTTTATTATGATGATGACACTCCCCCCAACCTTTGCTTACACAAGCCATGGCTAACCGAATCCTTCGGGTGCCGTCCAACAATCACAAACCATGGAGGAGTGTCTATTTAAGTTAATTAATTCGATGGGAATCCCATTGCCAGCTCTTTTTGCAAAATTATTGGATAAGCGGATGTGCCACTAGTCCATATGAGAGTCCGTCAAAAGTAAATGACAAGGTTGAAAGCTAAACACCACATACTTCCTCATGAGCTATGAAACATAAACACAAATTGAGAAGCATTTTGAAGATTTTAAAGGTAGCGCATGAGAATTTACTTGGAATGGTTTGAAATGCCATGCATAGGTATTTATGGTGGACACTTTGGAATAACTTGGTTTTCAGGTGTTTGGAAGCACGAGCAGCTTTCCCGCTCAGTACAAGTGAAGGCTAGCAATAGACTAGGGAGCGACAAATCAAGAGAGCAGTAACTGTCATAATCATGCTTGCGGCAAAATAAATTAACGGAAGCATAAAAGTGATACAAGAACTCTGAAGCAATATAAATCATCGAGGCTTAATTGACTTTTTGTTCAGTCATATGCATGCGTGAGCATGTGCCAAGTCGATATAAATGAATTATTCAGAGGAGGATACCACAATGCCATACTTACTTATGAATAAAACAATGCAAGCAAACATCCATGACATGCTACTCATATTAATAGATTGAAGCTAATCATGAGAGACCATAAACTACTAGACTTTATCAAATAACATATACCTCACATGAACCAACTAAGCATGCTCACATGGATGAGTATATGTACAAAAATGAAAACAAATAGAGTTTATACCAGCCTCTCACCACAATCCAATTGTCGTAGATCGTCATTATTGCCTTTTCACTTGTGCAGCTTGGATAATATGAAATGAAAACCACGCTCCAGCCACCGAAGACCATTGAACTCATAAAGAACTTTACAAACCAAAGAAGAACAGCAAATATTTTTGGTGTTTTCGAATTAGAAACAAGAACAAAAGGAAACAAACAAACAAAGCAAAATCTTTTTGGGTTTTCTTATAGCAAACTAGCAATAGCAAATAAAGTGAAACAAATGCAAGAAACCAAAGAAAACAAATGGTGAAGAGAAACAACAGAAATATTTTTGGTCTTTTTGTGTTTTGGGAAAGAAACAAAGCGAAAACAAGAAATAGCAAACTAAAAGAAACACAGAAAAGCAGGATGACAGAAATCTGCCAAAACCTGACAGCAGTACAGAAATCGATTTTTACAAAAATCTTACGTTGCTCAGCTCGAAAAGTGTTCAACTAATGAAAGTTAGATAACAACCTGGGGAACCTGCACAAAAATTGGCAGCTCAAAATAACGCTCTGGCTGTGCGTACGAATTTTTCTAGTAACAGTCCAGAATCTGTTTTCAGGCAGCACTTCCCCAAATATCATCTTCCTCTCATTAGAAAACCACTCAAACGAACAAAACAAGTATGTACAAGTATCCAGCAACCATAATATGCAAAGAATGAGTGATGCCGGTATACCTCCCCCCAAGCTTAGGCTTTTGGCCTAAGTGGAGTTCAACCCCAACGAGGATCGTTGTTCCTTGCCGGTGGGTAATTCATGGAGTAGTCATAGTAAAGTTCCTGTGCAGAAGAAAAGCGTGGAGGCTCCGCATATCCACCATGTTGATGCGAGGAACTTGCTGCATCAGATGATGAGTCGAGGTGCTCCTCGACCTCCATGTCGTCTCTTGCATGTTGACCTCCTCTCTCTATGTGTGCATCCAGTGCATCTTCTGTGACCGACCAATCTCCCCTGGAATCAAGGTTAGACAAAACAGGCGCAGGCAATCTTACTAGTTTCTCAGTTTTCTTTGTTATTCTCCAGACTTTCTTATAAAATGTCATCTTGTAAAACAGGTTACCCAAGTTGGAGGAATCTGAAACAAATTCATGTTTAATCATAGAAGCTATGTCAAGTTTTTCTATGGGGAATGGAATATCAAAATGATGAGGTTCTACATTATGAAAAGCTAGTAAACGAGAGGCGATGAGACCTCCACAAATTCCACCTTTCTCACGGTTAGTAGCAAGTCTATAAGCTATCAATGCCCCCAAATTATAAGTCCTACTACTTTGCAGTGCCGCAGCTAGAAAAGCCAAATCCGGGATAGAAAGTTTACCACCAATCTTTTTGGCAAGAACGCATTTGGTAATAAAATAGGCAAAGTAGCGGATAGCCGGGAGCTGAATACTAGTGATTTTACCATTATCCCCTGAGAAACTCCTTCCATCGCAAATCATCTTGAAGAGGTCCAAGAGTTCTTGCGGCGATCCCCTTATCTTTTCGCATGACCCCCATTGCGGTACTCTAATTGCTGCACAAAAATCACTGAATGGCAAGTTGACAGCTTTATTGTAAATTTTATACTGGACCGTGGGGTTAGATCGCGACCAATTGAACTTGAAGTCCTGCACAAAAGACATAGTTAATTTTACATATTGTCTTGGCTCTCCTTCAACAAAGTCACTCAGCCCTGCACGAGAAATTAGACTTTGAACATCTTCAAGTATTCCCGCGCTTCTCATGAAATCCGCGGGGGTATACTCCCTCTTCACGATTGACTCTTATAACTTGTTGGACTTCCAATTCTTGCTGGTTCAAGTGATATCTATTCCACTCCATTTTCTGAAATTTCAACAAACAATATAAAAATTTGATTTGGTGACATATAATTGAGGGAAACTACCATAGGAACTTGCTAGAGTACTAATCATGCATCAAAACTAGTTTCTACCACTTAGAACAAGCATGCTAGCTCACTAAACATGTTACCTACAGCAGCAAAATATTCAAGATATACTCAACCAAACAAAATTCTACTTGGATGGGTGGAGGAGTCACATACCAAAGAGCAAATGTGCCAAATTTCAGCAAGAAATCTGGGCTGAGCAAAGAGATCGAGAAATCTGGAGCTCTGGAGCAAAAACGCGAGTGAGAGGAACTTGGTACGAGTTTTTTCGGGAGAGAGAAGGTGCTGGGAGAAAGAGATGGCAAAGTGGGGCAAGGAGGGGCCCACACCACATAGTGGCGCGCCCACCACCTTGGTCGCGCCGGCCTGTGGTGTGGCACCCTCTGGTGCCCCACAGGTCATCCTCTGGTGCTCCCAGGTGCCTCGTCGAAAAATAGGACCAACGGTATAATTTTTGTGAATTTTTTGAAAACTTTGAAAAATGCACATTTCTGGGTATTTAATTTATTATTTACTGGCCAGGAAAATTTTTGAAATCTCCAAATAACTAAGGAACTTTGCAAATTAAAAGTGCTACAGCAACTAGAGCAAATGGAGGAAGAAAGAGATGTTGTTTACCTCCTCTATGCATATAAAAAGTATTCGTTAACAAGGTTGATCAAGTCTTGTCACCAAATAAATTTTACATAGCATAAGAAGACATAAACCTCAAATCAATCATGTTACCTTGAATTGTATTGATATGGATCCAATCACGAGAGTTTGATATTCTTCCTTAGGCTCATATATAGGACAATCAATAGTTCCCACTTTGATAGTTCTCACATTACAAATAGTATTAACTCCACACGCTTTCTCAATCCTCTTGGGAAAATAAACGGTATGCTCCCTATCATCAACATTGAAAGTAACCTTTCCTTTATTGCAATCAATAACAGCCCCTGCGGTGTTAAGAAAAGGTCTCCCAAGAATAATAGACATATTATCATCTTCAGGCATTTCCAACACAACAAAATCAGTTAATATCAAGCAGTTAGTAGTAACTTGAACAGGAACATCCTCACATATACCAACAGGAATAGCAGTAGATTTATCAGCCATTTGCAAAGATATATCAGTAGGTATCAACTTATCTAAGTAAAGTCTCTTATAAAGAGAAAAAGGCATAACACTAACACCGGCTCCCAAATCACATAGAGCAGTTTTAACATAATTATTCTTAATAGAACAAGGAATAGTAGGTATACCTGGGTCGCCCAACTTCTTTGGAACTTTGCCATTGAATGAGTAATTAGCAAAGCATAGTGGAAATTTCCTCATTGGGGATTTTCCTTTTGTTAGTAACAATATCTTTCATATACTTTGAATAAGGAGGCAATTTAATAGCATCAGTCAAAGGGATTTGCAAGAATAAAGGTTTCATCCAATCGCAAAATTTATTATAGTGTTCTTCTTCCTTTGATTTTAATTTCTTAGCAGGAAAAGGCATTTGCTTTTGCACCCAAGGTTCTCTTTCATTACCATGTTTCTCAGCAATAAAATCTTCTTTAGTGTACTTTTTATTTTTAGCATGCTTTTCAGGTTCTTCTTCAACCTCTTCTTTATCAGGAGTATCATTCTTATCATTATCTTTATCATGTTCATTACCACTTTCAGTTTCAGCATCAGAAATAGAAATACTATTAGGATCATTAACAGGTGCAGAGGATTCTACAACATTTTTATGTTTCTTCTTCTTTTTCTTCCTAGAATGAGCACTAGGTTCAATGTGTTGAGAATCTTGTTCAATTCTTTGGGGATGCCCTTCAGAATATAGAGGATCCTGGGTAGAGACACCACCTCTAGTTGTTACTTCATAAGCATGTTTCTCTTTAGAATTATTCCCCAACAAGTCATTTTGCACTTTAGTGAGTTGATCAATTTTAGTTTGAATCATATGAAAATGTTTAACAAGCATCTTAACATCATTGGAGGTTCTCTCCACAATATCATGCAATTCACTAATAGCTCGAGAATTTTCCATTAAATGATTCTCTACTCTCATATTAAAATTTTCTTGCTTAACAATATAATTATCAAACTCATCTAAGCATTGTGCAGGAGGTTTCGAATACGGAATATCTTCCCTAGTAAATCGTTGAAGGGAGTTTACCTCAATCATGGATGAAGGGGGAATTATCTCACATACATCTTCTATAGGAGGTAGATTCTTCACATCTTCAGATTTAATACCTTTCTCCTTGAGAGACTTCTTGGCTTCCCTCATATCTTCATCATTCAATTTAATTAAACCCCTCTTCTTTAATATTGGCGTTGGAGTTGGTTCAGGCGTAGTCCAATCATCATGATTCCGGCTTATTTTAGCCAATAATTCTTCAGCGTCGTGGAGTTCTTTCTGAAAACACAACCAGCACAACTATCCAGGTATGCCCTAGACTCAATGGTTAGTCCGCTATAAAATATATCAAGTAAATCATGCTTTTCCAAATCATGATCAGGCCGAGCTCTAATAAGAGAGCAAAATCTCGCCCAAGCCTCAGGCAATTTCTCTTCATCTCCCTGGTCAAAATTATAAATTCTCTGCAAAGCAATATGTTGAGCACTAGCAGGAAAGTATTTACGGAAGAAAACATCAAGCAATTCTTTCGGACTTTTAATAGAATTAGGTGGCAAATTATTATACCAAGTTTTAGCGTCATCCTTTAATGAGAATGGAAAGATTTTAGCAACAAAGTAAGTACGCATCTTGACATCATCAGAAAACAAGCTACTTAGAGTAGATAACTCAGTCGTGTGTTCAACAACACTTTCTTTTTCAATACCACAAAAGGGTGTTTTCTCAACAATAGCTATATGAGATAGATCAAGAGAAAAATCATAATCTTTATCCTTAATGTTTATGGGAGATGTGGCAAATTTAGGATCAGGAGACAGTTTATATCTAACAGCATGTTCTGCAAGCAACTTTTTAATTTTTCTTGCATCAGTAGTAGCATTGCATTTTTCAATAAAATCATCATTAAGCTCCACATAATCTTCATCAGGATCATCACTAAAATAATCAAGTTCAGGTGAATTAACAGGTGTAGTAGCATTAGGAGTTTCAGTATTTTCAATTTGTCTAGACCTAGCAATCGTAGCATCTAGAAAGGATCCCAATGAACCACTATCATCAAGCACAGCAGAAACATTATCAATATTATGAGAGTTTTCAGATTCAGCAGACGTACCAGCATGTGAAGCATGTGGCGGTGAAACAAGTTTATCAATCACAGACGGTGAATCAAGTGTAGCAGAGGTACTCAGAATTGTACCTTTTCTTGTAGTGGATGGTAATATGGCGATCTTAGTATCGCGAGGTTTACCCATGATGGAGAATTTGCAGCGAACAATATTAATCCAAGTGAACTTCCAAATAAAGCTATGCTCCCCGGCAACGGCGCCAGAAAATAGTCTTGATGACCCACAAGTATAGGGGATCGCAACAGTCTTCGAGGGAAGTAAAACCCAATTTATTGATTCGACACAAGGGGAGACAAAGAACACTTGGAAGCCTTAACAGCGGAGTTGTCAATTCAGCTACACCTGGAAACAGACTTGCTCGCAAGAGTTTATCGATAATGCTGATTTTATAGCGATGGCGATAGTGAAATAACGACAGAGTAACAGAGACAGCAGTAGTGATTATAGTAAACATCAGGATTAAAATACTGTAGGCACGGGGATGGATGACGGGCGTTGCATGGATGAGAGAAACTCATGTAACAATCATAGCAGGGCATTTGCAGATAATAATAAAACGGTGTCCAAGTACAAAGCAATCAATAGGCATGTGTTCCATATATAGTCGTGCGTGCTCGCAATGAGAAACTTGCACAACATCTTTTGTCCTACCAGCCGGTGGCAGCCGGGCCTCAAGGGAAACTACTGGATATTAAGGTACTCCTTTTAATAGAGTACCGGAGCAAAGCATTAACACTCTGTGAACACATGTGATCCTCACATCGCTACCATCCCCTCCAGTTGTCCCAATTCTTGTCACTTCGGGGCCATTGGTTCCGGACAGCGACATGTGTATACAACTTATAGGTAAGACCATAAACAATGATTATCTTGATGAAATAATAACATGTTCAGATCTGAGATCATGGCACTCGGGCCCTAGTGACAAGCATTAAGCATAACAAGTTGCAACAATATCATCAAAGTACCAATTACGGACACTAGGCACTATGCCCTAACAATCTTATGCTATTACATGACCAATCTCATCCAATCCCTACCATCCCCTTCGGCCTACAGCGGGGGAATTACTCACACATGGATGGGGGAAACATGGCTGGTTGATGTAGAGGCGTTGGCGGTGATGGCGGCGATGATCTCCTCCGATTCCCCGTCCCGGCGGAGTGCCAGAACGGAGACTTCTGGCTCCCGCGACGGAGTTTCGCGATGTGGCGGCGTTACGGAGGGTTTCGGCGACTTCGACTTCTCTCGTGCGTTTTTAGGTCGAGGCCGATAAATAGTCCGAAGGAGGGCGTCGGAGGCCGGCCGAGGGGGCCACACCACGGGGCCGCGGGCCCCCCTGGGCCGCGCCGCCCTATGGTGTGGGGCCCTCGGGCCTCCACCTTAATTGTCCTGCAGCTCCGTCAGTATTCTGGGAAAATAGGGCCTTCTGCATAAATTCCGAGGATTTTCCCGAAAGTTGGATTTCTGCACAAAAACGAGACACCAGAGCAGTTCTGCTGAAAACAGCGTTAGTCCGTGTTAGTTGCATCCAAAATGCACAAATTAGAGGCAAAACAATAGCAAAAGTGTTCGGGAAAGTAGATACGTTTTGGACGTATCACTCATCTGCCCACGTGGTGGTGGAAATGCCTCGTTGGGTTGATGAGGTTGAACCTGCTGGATTTGATGCTGCGGTGGAGGTGGTGGTGATGGTTGCTGGCCTGCCTGCTGGATGAGTTTGTCCATGTCAATGAACTGCCGACAGTCCCTGAGCAAGTGGCTTTACTTCGTTTTGCCGTCCTTGGAATCAGTATACGAGTGCAAGTAACAGGGAGCGTTGATCTGCTAAGCGTAAGGTAGTTCGGGGGTCCTCTGTGGTCGTGGTTTGTAATTGCCACGGTTCCCAGAGTTGTTCCGATTACCGTCCTGCCGATCGTCTCGTCTGTCGTCGTACCGATCGTCCTGCCGATCAGAGTATCCTGCAGCTACCAGGTTATTGTCGTCATAGCTGCGGTTTTTCCTCTTTTTGTGGCGATCCCTTCGTCCACCCGAGTCATGCTTCGGCTGGTCGTCGTCTTCGTCGTCACTGCGCTGTCGCGGCTTTCGTACGTTGTCCTCACCATCAGCCCAGCTGTTGGCGATTTCCATTAACTTGGTTATGGTTTTTGGCTTTTTGCGCCCGAGTTCTTCTATGTAGCTTTCACGTCGGATGCCATCACTGAAGGCGTCGATTGCTCTGTCGACAGATACTTCTTCGGCAGCGTTTAGGAGCTTGGTGAATCTCCCGATGTATGAGCGCATCGATTCCTTCTGCTTTTGCTGGCAGTGCCGTAACTCTTCAATCCCGACGGGCCTTTTGAACGTTGCTTGGAAATTGGCAACGAAAGCACCTACTAGGTCGCCCCATGATTTGATGGAACCCTTCAGCAGACCCCTTAGCCAGGCTCGCGCTGAATCCTTTAGGTAAAGCTGCAAGCACTGCATTGCTGCTATCTGGTTCCCCTTATGCAGAATCACAGTCTGCAGATAGTCGTCTATCCAAGACCTTGGCTCCTGCTGCCCATCGTATTTGGCAGCGTCAGTAGGGGTGGGTTTGAGCTTTCTGGGTGGCATCGCTTCACGGATTTTTTAGCTTAAACAATCGGCTCCCCTGAGTTCGTTGTCGTTCTCCTGACTCTCATCCGAAGAATCAATGTCATACTCCTCCCTAGCAGCGCGTCGTCGCCTTGCTTTGTTGATCCTGCTCTGGGTGATTTCATCCCGAGCATCTCTCGCGTGATGCTTTGAGCCGCTAGCCTGCAACGTGGTCTTTTCCTTTCGTGGAACTAGATTATCTCCCAATATCGCGAGACTTTCTAGGGCACCTCGGTGGGCTTGAGCCATGGAACCTTCAGGGCGCTGATTGATGAGGTATGCAGCGAGGTTGGCGGTTGCTCCCGCGACGGTTTTTGGCCGTGGCATGCCCGCGGTATCCGTGGTCATAAAGGACTTGGTCAGATTCGATGTTATTTCTCTAGCGTCATCTTCCAAAAGCCTGGATAGTCTTGATCGGTGCTTGCCTGCCCCCTGAGTACTTCGAGAGGCGCTTCCTTGCGAGCCTCTTCGTCGTTCGCTGGATCGGTCTGCCGCAGATAGGCGTCTCTCGAGGGTGGCTTGTTCTTTGGATAGTCGTTCTCGGTTTTTCTCCAGTATGGAGCGGTAAGCGTTGAGGGTGCCGACCGTGGTTCCTGCTGGGAGCGGTGTGTTGTTAAGCACGGCTGCCTTGGCTGCTGCCCACTCCTCCTCTGCGATGGTGTGGTCGCTGTTGTTGTTGCTGGCGCTGTTCTCAAAACTAGCTCGCCTGCTGGAACGGGGGGTGCGATCTCCGTCTCCCCTGTTAGCAACATAAACTTGGTGGTGCGCCGCTCCTCGGATGACACCTTGGATGATGCTGTCGACACTGTCCTCTCCCGATGAATACTGGGCATTGCAGATGAACGGTGTGTCACTCGATCCTAGCCCGTGCCTGGTGTCGCAGTTCAAGCAGTAGTACGATGTTAACTCCGAAGATGCGGGATCGTCGGACCCAACCGACATGGAAGACGCTGAACAGGGAGTCGAGGGCGCGGGCGAACTCGTCGAGCCTGTCAGACCAGCCGAAAGGTCGAGTGATGATGACGCGCTCGGACTCGTCGATCCGGAATTGGGCGATTCCAGCAGCCGAAGGATTCCTTCTGAATTGACGTTGTAGTGGACGCTCCCGAAGGTCATCTCCATGTTGCCTTGCAGATCGGAGAAGGTCGAGCGAGACGAGTCGCTGTGCGGGGTGAATTCATAGGAGCCGAAACGAATCGGGCTTCCCAGTTTTGGTGATGATGGTGTTGATGAAGTCGCTGAAGACATGACGGGCTCTGCCGATGCCCGATCTTGTGCCGACAGGTTTCCCACAGACGACCACCGCTGTCGAGGGGACTCCTCGGCAATGCCCTCCGATTGGGGCTTAGGGTTGATGGAATCCTGCAAGCTGACACGAGACATCGGTTCACAGACAAGCGGGGAGAGCGATTTACCCAGGTTCAGGGCCCTCGATGAGGTAAAACCCTTACGTCCTGCCTGTCTGTTCTTGATTATGAAGATAATGAGTTACAATTGGGTGCCGAATAATTCGGATGAAATCTCGTCGAGAGGCTAAGTGCTGCGGCGACCTAGCTCTAGACTTTTGGTGGCTAATACTGCTAAGATTGATTGTGTCCATCGGCAGCCCCTCTCCTGGCCTTTATATAGGAGGCCAGGTCTCAAGAGGCCTAACCGAATACGACTAGGTTTACAGTAGTTTTGAATCTAATCTTTCCTTGTTCGGCTGCTTCCTTGTCTTGCCTGTCAAGGATTCTTCTAGTGCACCGTCCAGGTGGCCCATCTCGCCTCCAAGTGTCTTCATGGGCCTCCAACTAGATAATATGGGATAGGGCAATGTCGGTTACCCGAATGGTAATGCCCACGTCAACCGCCTAACCTTCTGCGCCAACATTAATGTCGAAGGTGCAGGGACGCTGCGCCTGCATTGATGGCAAGGGCCACTTAAACTAGCCCTACTGCGTCAGCCAACCTCAATCCCACGGCCCGCGACATTGCTAGGGAGATCGGATTCCCCAACCGCTGGAGATGAAGCTACCGAAGTGGATGAAGAAGACCGCCAACGAGCACGAGGCTGGGTCCTCGCCCGGCTGCTGGCGCCTCTAGGATTATTCGCCTCAGTGGAACCCTTCACGCCCCCGCCTTCGCCGTTCGGCAAGCTGCAGTGGCAGTGCCTCCTCTTCCTCGTCCGCAACAGGCGGTACACGCCGGTGTAGGAGACGCAGTGGCGGTGGGCGCATGCCACCACCGGGACGTTTCCTTGCCAGATGGGTGGCAGCTTAACAGGATGAGGCTCCCTGTGCCACCTCCGCCCGTGGAGCGGCGGGCGCTGCACGAGGAGATGTGTCGCCACATGGAGCGGCTTCCGCCGTCGCAGTGGTACGAGCCAGTCTACCAACGGGAGGATTTGTGGCGCGCCTTCCTTGCCTAGGAGCACGAGGCGCGCCGGACGATCGGCGGTAAGCGGGATATCCAGCCCGGCAAGGCCGCCCTGGACAGCGAGGAGGAGGAGGACGAGGAGGAAGACGGTGAGGACGATGAGGACGAGGACAAGGAGATGGAGGATGTGGCGCCTCCCGCCATTGTCAAGATGGAAGCACTTGTCCCCAACGACGAGGAGGCAACCACGGCCGCCGCCTTGGAGCAGTGCAGGGCCGACGAGGAGGCCAAGTGGTCCTGGACCGGGCTGGAGGACGTTGTCCAACTCACATCGATAGTGGCGGAGCACGTTGCGCCGCTGCCATCGCCACCACCACTGCCACTGCACGCGGCACTGCAGGCTGCGTGGGACGGCCATATGGTGCCACCCCTCTGTAGTACAACGCGCCGCCAGCCGCGGCCGCCGGAGGTCACAGAGTGGGTGCATCTGTGTGTCTGACGACGTTGAAGACAGTGACGCTGGAAACTAGGGTTTTCATTTTTTAAAACTATGTAAATTATGTTTGAATGAACAAAATTTCTATCAGATTTTCGCGCGCTTTTTAAAGCCTATTTAAATGTTTGATTACAGTCAGCGGGCCAAAAAACCAATACGTATCGAATGGGTGGCGCCGCTTGAGGCGCGTTCTGTTTGCGAGCCGATCCAAACGGACCGAAACACACAGTTTGGGTCAACCCGCTGGACATGCTTAGAGCATCTCTAACAGAGTCCGTATTTATCGAAACCGAATAAACCGAGTTCAGTCTTCCGAAAAACGAATTGCGAGCGCATTTGGGGATGACGCAGAACAGAAACCGTAAACTCAAACGTCGCGGAAAATCGATTTTCGCGATTGCAGTCGATTTCATCCGATCAAGCTTAATTCGTTCATAATTCACAATAATAGTGGCAAAATACATCCGCATTGGACCTACATTACGTTCTACGGACCTAATTAGACTAGAAATTAAGGTACCCGGAGACTATACTGTCACCGGGGCGTCGGCGGAGGGTTTATGGTCGCCGGCGGTTGCTAGGCGACCGCCACCTCGATGGCCGCCGCGCCGGAGGTGCTCCCGCAGAGCAAAGGCGGTCCGTCTGCGTCGTCGTCATCGTCGCCGCTCGGGGGCAACGGCGGCAGCGGCGGGTTGCACGCGCTGGCAGCGGGGGGCGCCTTCGCTTCCCCAGCCGCAGCTGCAGCCGCATCTGCCTCCGCGCACTTCAAGGCGGCGCGCCATTAGGTCAGGCCACTTGCGGCCGGCCTGCTTCCATGCGTCTTCGCCCGTACGCCCGATGGACGGCGACTTGACCTTCCGGCGCCGGATCGGCCACCGCCCCTACCCACGCGTCTTGCACGCGTCATTTCGGACGGCGGGATGGTGGCCGTAGCGGCGGAGCGGCGTCCAAGCGCCCGGGATTGCTCGTCGGTGCGGCGGCAGGCTGCGGTGGCGGGAGGTGAGTAGGGTTTCCGAACCGACCTCCCCTCCGCGAACCCTTTTAATAGAGGCCGTGCGGGGAGTTTCTCGAGCTCCTGAACTTCTAGTTCGGGCCCTGATTTGCGCGTTTCAGTCCGAACCCGTAAATCCACCGGAAAAGTTCGGTTCCGGCGGGATTTCCGGGCTGCGTTAGAGATACTCTTAGATACCTACATACTGCCATATGGCGATCCAGTGAAGGCTTCATCCGAGGGAGGATCAGTGTTCTCTGTACCACGTCCAGCCTGGTCGTGATGCGACCAACGCACGAGTGCGGCCACGGTGAAGCCCCGTCCGTTGAAGCTAAGAATACTCAATTCATCCTGTCGCGGCACAGAAGACACATCCTGTGCAGCCGAACGGCAACGCGATCCATGACGACGACCCTGGATCGCTTGTGTTCCCTGCCCGCACGCGCAGCCGTTTTGTCTGCTGAATCACCAGCCCTTGATGGCAAAACCAGCTCTTGTATCTCCGGCTGACCTAGCCTACGCTTTGTTTAGGTTCTAGCCTCACCCCAACAGCTCAGCAGGGCAAACAAATTCAAGATGCCGCAAGCCGGCAACCTTGCGAACAGCTGCACCTTGAGATCTGCATGCCGCTGAGGCGCTGACCGAGGGAAGTATCCGCGAACGTGCCCGCTGTCCGAGCGTCCCTATAAATAAGCGCTTCCTCGTTCACTTGGCTCACATCTCGTCTTCCATCACACCTTCATCGAGTTCTCTCCTGCTCACTAGCTACACACTGTTCTTCCACCAAAATCTCGACTCCAGATATGGCCGTAGTTCGCTCAAAGACCGCACTGCTGCTTGCAGCCGTGATGCTTGCAAGCACCGCGCAGCTCTGCATTGGGGCGAGGCGCCGCATGGAGCTGTACCGGCCAGACCCAGCCGACATGCTCTCCTTCCACAACGGCGGAGCCGTGCTCCACGGCGACATCCCCGTGTCCATACTCTGGTACGGCAAGTTCAGCGCGGCGCAGAAATCGGTGATCGTCGACTTCCTCCTCTCCCTCACCGCTGAGACGAAGGCCGCCGCCGCCGCGCCGTCCGTCGCGCAGTGGTGGAGCACCATCGACCAGCAGTACCTCTCCCCCGTGGCCACCACGAGCTCCAACGGCGCTGGCAAGAAGACGACCCGGGTGCTGCTCGCGAACCAGCTCTCCGACGGCGCCTATGGCGCGGGCTCCATGGGAAACTCTCTCACCCTGGAGCAGATCGCTTCCCTGGCCGCGACGACCAAGCCCAAGAAAGGCGGGATCGCGTTGGTCTTCACGGCTGAGGACGTGGCCGTGGAGGGCTTCGGCATGGGCCGGTGCAGCCTGCACGGCTCCGACGCCGGCGCCGGCACGGCCTACATCTGGGTCGGAAACCCGGCGACGCAGTGCCCCGGCCAGTGCGCGTGGCCGTTCCACCAACCCGCGTACGGGCCGCAGAACCCGCCCCTCGTGGCGCCCAATGGCGACGTGGGCGTGGACGGCATGGTCATGAACCTCGCCAGCATGCTCGCCGGCGCCGTCACCAACCCGTTCGGCGACGCCTACTACCAGGGCAGCAGCGACGCGCCGCTAGAGGCCTGCACCGCTTGCACGGGGAAATTCGGCAGCGGCTCCTACCCTGGCTACGCCGGGGACCTCAAGGTTGACTCGGCCACCGGCGCCAGCTACAATGCCAACGGCGCGCGCGGCAGGAAGTACTTGCTTCCGGCGCTCTTCGACATTTCCACGTCTGCTTGCAGCACTTTGGTGTAGCGCAAAGCTGCAGATTGCATTCTAGGATTATTATTTTGTTCGTTTGTTGAGAAGTTGTGTATATATCTGAGCATGCAATTCATTTTTCTAGAATAAGGCGCGGATGACCTGCTTTGTACGAAAGCATGCACCAAGTTAATGTGGTGTACCAGTTTACGGCCGAGTCAAATTCTCTTGGGTACAAAGTACAAACCCAGTTTCTGATCGAATTCCCTCCTTGGCAATCGCTCGCTCGAGCGATCTGTTTTCTTGCGCGGCAGCGCTCGCGCCTGTTGTGAAGTGTATATGTGGATTGCCTAGCCCTTTTCATCAGTTCGGACTTTTGGTTCAAATGGCTAGTGCATGAAGCTTAACATGGTATCAGAGCCCCAGGTCTTGAGTTCAAATCCTGGCTTTCACATGGTTTTCACAATTAAGCCTAAAAATTGTTGTTGCCCCCCTCTTTAGCCACCGCTGTTTCGGTGTGCTCTTCTTCTTTCACGTGTTGACTTTCTCTTCTCCCGTCACACGCGAGTGGGGGTGTTGTGAAGTGTATATGTGGATTGTCTAGCCCTTTCCATCAGTTCGGATTTTTGGTTCAAGTGGCTAGTGCATGAAGCTTAACAGCGCCATGCGCGAAATCAAATCCCTTTTTTGTCTCGTAGTGTTTAATTACGTTCACATGTAGCTTTGTGTTCACACTAACAGCTCACGTTCCCACTTGCAAGTTGCATATAGCCAAGAGCGTTCACACTGCATGCATGCATAAAGTATCTTATGGGTTTGCATTTAATGAGCAAACTTTTTAGCATGAGGCTAGCTCTCACAAGTTGCTGCATGCATGCACAGAGCATCTCGCTCTTTTTTTTCAGCACGACGCATACTTTCAATTCTCTTTATTTGCAATTCCCTTTTGACAATTCTCTTTTTTTGCAATTCCCTTTATGTTGTTATTTCATACGGTAATTCATGTTTTTTGGATTAATTTTTATAATTCCCTTTTTCGGGCCAGTGGTTTTTAAGGAGGAAAACAACGGGTGGGAAGATCCACTTGCAACTCAAATGAACTACCACTTGCTACTCAAATTAAGTACTGTTTTTAAGTTGTAAGCTAACAAAAATTGCTAAAATATTTTAAATGAAATTTACTTTTTAGGGTCGCTAGGTATTTGTATTTACCGTTGATAAATAACGGGGCACCGGGTTGATAACTTCTAAACAAAAATAGAGTCGCTACATATTTTAAATTAAATTAAATTTTTAGGGTTGATATTTATTTATATTTACCATTGATAAATAGCGGGTCACCGGGTTGTTAGCTTGTAAACCAAAAGAAAGTCGCTAAAATATTCTAAATGAAATATTTTTTAGGGTTATTATTTATTTATATTTACCGTTGATAAATAACGAGGCACTAGGTTGATAGCTTGTAAAATAAAAAAATGTTCGCTAAAATATTCTAAATGAAATACTTTTTAGGGTTGGTAGTTATTTATAATTACCATTAATAAATAACGGGGCACCGGGTTGGTAACTGGTAAACTAAAAAGAGTCGCCAAAATATTCGAAATGAAGTTAGATTTTTAGGGTTGGTAGTTATTTATATTTACTGTTGATAAATAACAGGACACCGGGTTGATAGCTTCTAAACTAAAAAAGATTCGCTAAAATGTTTAAAATAAATTTAACTTTAGGATTGATAATTTTATACATTTACGGTTGATCACTCAAATACGGAGGGGCTGATTATTCAAATAGAGAGGGTTGATAACTTTTAGCCAGAAAAAAAGTTTGTCGAAACATATTAACATGGGTGCTAGTTTTGAAGATCTCGTCGAGACGGATTTATTGGTGAAAGCGAATCTTAATTTAGAGTTGTCGTTTGAAAGTTAAAACGTTTTGAATTTTTAAATTTGGGAAACATTCCGCTGACATCAGCAGATTCATCTTTTTGTGGATGCATGCAGAACTTTCCCTCAATAGCCTGCACCAGGTTGATAATTTTATACATTCACCTTTGATCACATAAGTACGGAGGGGTTGATTATTCAAACAGAGAGGGTTGATAACTTTTAGCCCGAAAAAAAGTTTCTCGAAACATATCAACATGGGTGCTAGTTTTGAAGATCTCGTCGAGACGGATTTATTGGTGAAAGCGAATCTTAATTTGAAGTTGTCGTTTGAAAGTTAAAACGTTTTAAATTTTCAAATTTGTAAAAGATTTCGCTGATATCAGCAGATTCGTCTATTTGTGCATGCATGCAGAACTTTCCCTCAATAGCATGCACGAGGTTGATAATTTATACATTTACCGTTGATCACTCAAGTACGGAAGGATTGATTATTCAAATAGAGAGGGTTGATAACTTTTAGCCGGAAAATAAGTTTGTCGAAACATACTAACATGGGTGCTAGTTTTGAAGATCTCGTCGAGACAGATTTGATTGTGAAAACGGATCTTAAATCGGGGTTGTTGTTTGAGAGATAAACCATTTTAAAATTTCGAATTTGATAAGTTTTAACGTGGACGTGAAGAAAGGAGAAGAAAGAGGTTTGCTCACGTAACCCAAAAAAGCTGTCGGAAAGTGATCGCTAAGCAAGCTTTGAGCGAACGACCGCCAGCTAGGGTCGCCCGTTTCTGATAGTACAACCTAAATGAGGAGAGGTCAGCACTAGGCTACGACCGGTTGTAAAAATGTCATCCATCAGGCGTTTTCTGAGTCGTCCAATCTACTTAAGTGAGCGATTCCCGAACATTGGATCATGGTACAAAAATGGTTCGTATGTATCAATTTTTGCCGGGGTATGTAACATTTGTCTCTAACATTTTTCATATAGCTTGTCAAGTCACGAAATTATGGTATAAAAAAAATCCGCCAATGTTACAAAAAATTGAATGTAACAATTTTTTTCTAAGCGTACATAACATTTTGGAAAATGTTATAAGTTTTGCAACATTTATCTGCATTATATCCAACATTTCTTGCCTAACTTATCCAACATGATAGGAACATGTATTTAACGTTGGTGCAATCAAGTTGTATCATATACACTGAAATCACCGTATCACTGTACTTACACAACAAAAATATAAACATATGTATCAAATTGCAATGATGTAAGTAACATCGATAAAATTTCTCAAAATCTATCTCCATAGTCAACAATGGAGGCACTGCTATGGCCGATCCGAGCTCACCGGAGACGAATCCGCCACGTTGGAGGCGTTGACGGGGCTCCTGTATGCCAGGTGCCACTGCAACTACTCCTTCCAGCCCCTAAAAAGCGTCAAGGATGTTGTTCCTCCTCCGTGCTCTCCATGCACGTCGAAGGCGCTGCCATGGTAGACCTCACCGCCTCCTCGGGACAAGTCTCTCGGCTGGGGATCCTGCAACTATGGACGGCGGAAGGAGCCAGGGATGGCGGCGGATGGAGCTCTAGCCGCACGATGAGATGCAGCAGTGGTGGACCACAACGGAGGCCGGCAGAGGATCTGCGCAGATCAAGATCGGCTCAGGGGTGGAGGAGAAGCGGTGGACGGGCGCAGCAGCGGCCATGATTCATTGAAGATCTGCATCAACGGCGGAGGAGCCGCGCAGATTGGCCGGGCTGGGTGGGTGGAGGAGCAGCGCCGCCGCCACCATCGAGGTTTCCACTACTGGATCTTGCGTGCAGGATATCCTTCGCGAGCAACGGGACTTCATCGCCGTCGCTCGCCGTACAAGCCGCGGTGGAGCTCAACCTCTTCATGTCTCTATCCGCATCACCGTGGCGCAAAAAACGACTAAAAGTGGTCAACAACCACGATAGAAAGGATAAGGCATGTCTCACTTTTACACGTGCGTGTTGTTTCCAAATGAATCGGATGATGCATCATCTGGCTATGTAACAGAGGTTTCCATGAGGAAACCGAAATCTGTTTATGCTTAGAATCACAAAAGAACAAAAGTCTCTAACTTATAACAGCTGTGTACGACGATGTGTATATTTCCCTAAAAACTCATTCCGAAAAAACTCATCTGCCTACCACCGCCCCCATTCCCTTGCTTTGTTTCACTGCCGCCTCCAGCCCCTCCATGATTCCCCGATGCCCTAAGCTATCTTCTTTCTTCCTCCCTGATGTCTACGCACGCTTCTATTCCTATAGACAGTGTTGGGCCTCCAAGAGCAGAGGTTTGTAGAACAGCAGCAAGTTTCCCTTAAGTGAATCACCCAAGGTTTATCGAACTCAGGGAGGAAGAGGTCAAAGATATCCCTCTCAAGCAACCCTGCAATCACGATACAAGAAGTCTCTTGTGTCCCCAACACACCTAATACACTTGTCAGATGTATAGGTGCACTAGTTCGGCGAAGAGATAGTGAAATACAAGTAATATGGATGAATATGAGTGGTAATAGCAATCTGAATAAAATATGGCAGCAAGCAAACATGTAGCAGAACAGTAAACAAACGGAGATTTGATATTTGGAAACAAGGCCTAGTGATCATACTTTCACTAGTGGACACTCTCAACATTGATCACATAACTGAAACTACTCTACACTCTTTTGTTGGATAACAAACACCATTCATTGTGTAGGGCTACAAGAGCTCCCTCAAGCCGGAGTTAACAAGCTCCACAACATCCGGAGTTCATTTTTAAGTAACCTTTAGAGTGCAAGATAGACCATTGCAATTTAGACCGAGTACTAACATAGCGTGCACACTATCAACGTCAGGCTATGAAAGGGGGAATAGATCGCATCAATACTATCATAGTAATAGTTAACTCCATAATCTACAAGAGATCACAATCATAGCTTATACCAAGTACTACATGATGCACACACTGTCAACGTTACACCATGGAGGAGGAATAGACTACTTTAATAACATCACTAGAGTAGCACATAGATGATATTCAACTAGATCACAAAGAGAGAGATGAACCACATAGCTACGGTAGAGCCCTCAGCCTCGGGGGAGAACTACTCCCTCCTCATCATAGGAGACATCAGCAGCGATGAAGATGGCGGTGGTGTCGATGGAGATGCCTTCCGGGGGCACTTCCCCGTCCCGGCGGCGTGCCGGAACAGAGACTTCTGTCCCCCGAATCTTGGCTTCGCGATGGCGGCGGCTCTGGAACTTTTCTCGTCCCGTGGCTTATTACTCTAGGGTTTTCACGACGGAGGCTTTAAGTAGGCGGAAGGGCAGCCTCGGAGGGGCCCTGGTGGGGCCACACCATAGGGGGGCGCGCCCCACCCCTTGGCCGCGCCGCCCTGGCGTGTGGGGCCCCCTGGCTCCTCTCTGGCCCTTCTTCGATGCTCTGGAACCTTCTGGGAAAATAAGATGCTGGGCGTTGATTTCGTCCAATTCCGAGAATATTTCCTTTCTAGGATTTCTGAAACCAAAAACAGCAGAAAACAACATCTTGTTAATAGGTTAGTTCCGAAAAATGCATCAAAACGATATAAAGTGTGAACAAAACATGTAGGTATTGTCATAAAACTAGCATGGAACATCAGAAATTATAGATACGTTGGAGACGTATCAAGCATCCCCAAGCTTAGTTCCTACTCGCCCTCGAGTAGGTAAACGATAACAAAGATATTTTCTGAAGTGACATGCTACTAACACAATCTTGATCCAATAATGATGTAAAGCATATGAGCTGAGATCAAATCATTCAAAGCAAATGTCTATAGTTTATATAAGAGATGATAATGCAAGAGTTAAACAAGCTAGAAGTTTTCATGAACTATTGCTTTAATGACATGAAACCGTACAAAGTTCATTAAAGATGTTTTAAGTATCCAGCATAGAAGTTCTATCCTTCATTCCAAGCATCAAGTAAATTTTCACAACAAAGAAGGATTCAGTCAAGTAAAAATAAACATGAACGTCATGAATCAACTGTTTCGAAGCTTACTCAACCGGTGAGCGCAAGCATTTGGTATTGGCACCAGGATGTTATGGCATAAAGAACGTTAATGGGGGTTTGGAAGGCCAAATGGAAGAAAGTCTTGCAAAGCTGTAAGTGATCGTTAGACAAGAGGAAGTCTTATGATCGAAGCTATGCAAGGAGTAGTGATTTCCATGCAACGGATGCACATAGAGCTATGTGTGTATGAAAGCTCTCCAATGGAACTAGTGGGGGTGCATCCAACTTGGTTGCTCACGAAGACCTAGAGCACTTTTGAGGAAGCTCATCATTGGAATATACAACCCAAGTTCTATAGTGTAAATTCCCCACATAGTTATACTAGTAAAACATGAAAACTCTCTCATATAGAGTGTAGGTGCTAAACATGAGCACAAATGATGACTATGAATACTGCAGGTGCTAAAACATGAGCACAAGTGTGGATAAAAGATAGTGATGTTGCTGACGTGGGCATTACCCTTCGGGTAACCGACATTGCCATATCCTGTATTGACTAATTGGAGGCCCATGAAGACACTTGGAGGCGAGATGGGCCACCTGGACGGCGCACCAGAGGAATCCTTGACGGGCAAGACAAGGATGCAGCCGAACAAGGAAAGATTAGATTCAAAACTACTGTAAACCTAGTCGTACTCGGTTAGACCTCTTGAGACCTGGCCTCCTATATAAAGGCCAGGAGAGGGGCTGCCGAGGGGGACAATCAATCTTAGCAGCCTTAGCCACCAAAAGTCTAGAGCTAGGTCATCGCAACACTTAGCCTCTCGACGAGATCTCAGCCGAACTATTCGGCACCCCATTGTAACCCGTTATTACCATAATCAAGAACAGACAGGCAGGACGTAAGGGTTTTACCTCATCGAGGGCCCCGAACCTGGGTAAATCGCTCTCCCCGCTTGTCTGAGAACCGATGTCTCATGTCAGCTTGCAGGATTCCGTCAACCCTAAGCCCCAATCGGAGGGCATTGCCGAGGAGTACCCTCGACAATTGGCGCCGTCTGTGGGAACCCTGTCGGCACAAGATCGGACATCGGCGGAGCCCGTCATGTCATCAGCGACTTCATCAACACCATCATCGCCTCACCTGGGAAGCCCGATTCGTTTCGGCTCCTATGAATTCACTCCGCATAGTGACTCGTCTCGCTCGACCTTTTCTGATCTGCAAGGCAACATGGAGATGACCTTCGGGAGCGTCCACTACAACGTCAACTCGGAAGGGATTCTTCGGCTGCTGGAATCACCCATCTCCAGATCGACGAGTCCAAGCGCGTCGTCATCACTCGACCTTTCGGCTGGTCCAACAGGCTCGACGAGTTCGCCCGCGCCTTCGACCCCCCGTTCGACGTCTTCCATGTCGGTTGGATCCGACAATCCCGCTTCTTCGGAGTTAACCTCGTACTACTGCTTGAACTGCGACACCAGGCACAGGCTGGGATCGAGCGACACACCGTTCATCTGCAATGCCCAGTATTCATCGGGAGAGGACAGCGTCAACAACATCGTCCGAGGTGTCATCCGAGGAGCGGCGCACCACCAAGTTTATGTTGCTAACAGGGGAGACGGAGTGTCAACACTCGGATTTTTAAGTCCGAATGCCTATTATGTCATACATCGCAATCCCAGGATTATTGTTGTTGCGAGGCATAATAGTTAAGTATCACAGTCATCATTCATTACAAACCATATTGTCTTACAACTGGAATCACATCATCCATATTACACGAATAGTTGATCTATTGATCAACGAACAAACACCAGTTCATAGCGGAAGCGTAAGATACAAGGACTCTCTAGTCCACAGGCCAACGCTTGACGTCGGAAGACTCCTAGTTGTCGTAGGCGTCCTGCTGGTCATCTCCTTGTTCATCTTCATACTCTGGCCATTTGAATAGCCAGGGACAAAGCCGTGAGTACTTCAAGTACTCGCAAACTAATACTAGTGTAAGTGCTAGACATTTCTAGTAAGGTTTTCTAAGCTCTAGTTTATTTGCATAAAGCTAATTTTAGTTCACAAGTCTTTGAGAAAAACTTAATCATGTGCTAACTCACTCACGTGGGAACATTAGTGTCATTCCCACCATGCAAGTGGTGATTTCAATTCAATTCACCACTTCACAAATCCTTTCCCCACCATTTTCAAAGATTTGACATTGGACAACTGTATGGCCTTTCCAACCGTCCGTAACCGTGGACACGGCTATTCGAATAGATTTACACTCTGCAGAGGTTGCACACTTGTGCCACAACATTTGATTTCATCCGTCGGGATTACCCCGGATCATCGTAACTCAGTACGCGGATCATCAACCATAACCTTTCACTTACATACCCTAGTATGAGCACCTCTCCCCATGAGCTTGGCCTCCCAGTGAAGACCAACTGTCAACCTGGGCGCTGCACAGGGCTTGGCCGTACAATTCACCTCAATTCACATCATTTCTCAACAACGGAGGCAGCCTCGGCATAACCCCTATGATGTGTGTTCAGAGGGAACCCATACTAAGATGCATAAATTTCCAGTTAAGCCTTACCCATAATCAGGTATTGTGGGGGTACTCAATATTGGAAAGGTATCGCATTCAAACCAATAGCAGTTTTATCAAAAATCACCATCTTCTCTTGGTCACATTCACCTTCAAAAATCATTCAATGGAATGACTCATCATTCCAAGGTTTCAAATTTCATTTCAAAGTCACATGTTCCCATCTAGAGTAGTCAAGTTTTAATATTTAGCACTAGCACTAATCATGAGGGGTGCTAATCTTGCTTGGCTAGCTTGAGACTATATTAACTACTCTAGTAACCTTCTTTACTTCAGACCAAAGTTAACTATAAAAGTAACCCTTTGAATAAACCATTAAAACTTGCAAAGTAGAAACTTGGGATAGGCTTATGGTAAGAAAGGAAAGCTATGGTGCCTTGCCCCAAAGGGGCTTTGCACTTTGCAAGAATATTAGCTTGCCTTGGTAGTTCTCAAAGTCCTCCTCTTCCTCCTCTTGGTAGCAACCTTCTCCTTCCGGGTATTCTCCGGTGCTAGCGTCTAAATTTAAATACGAGTATAATCACTCAACCAATTCAATGGCTATTCCATACATCAAATATAATCACACACACTATTCTAGGCACACAATTAATCTAATTTGGGTGCATTGGTTGTGTTGCTTGCGGAGAATTTACTTCTTTTTATTTAATATGCAAATGATAGTTTCCATAGGGTTCTTGAGAAATAATTTCCTCTCATTGAAATCTTCTTAAGATTTAATTTCTCAAACCATCATACATGAAATTATATTGACCTAGGTCAAACATTCATCATCCTCATTTGAGAAAATGGTTTAAATGAGGTAGGTCACCTCATATCATTTAATAATGCTACATATGATTTAAATCTCCAAGTAATTCATATAAGAGAGTTTGTCCAGGGGTCCAAACATCACATGAATTCATTTGAGACAAGGTTTAAATGAAGTATAACACTTCATATGATTTACTTAATAGTTTTGGACAATATCAACTACATAAGCTAGTCATATTGTCCATTAATTAAACTAGGGCATGATCATGCAAAGTGACCACACCATTTTCTTGCATAAACAATTAGTGTAAGTCAAATGTGAGCTATTGGAGTTGGAATTAATTTAATATCTATTTTGGTTGATTTTTAATAATTATTTGAATAGGGAAAAGTCCCTGCCTTCTTCTTTTTATCAGATTAATTCTACAACTAAACTTGACATGGGACCAGTGGCATTTTGTAGATCTTTTTGCTAGCTTTCTAACAATATAAAATTCATTGAATTTGGTTGAGCCGATTTGAGACTATTCAATTTCAAAGTTGGGGCAGTATTGAAATTGATTTGGATTTGATTAAATGGAATTTGAATTAACAGGGCCGGCGGGAAAACGAAACTGGGCCAATTCGAATTAAACGGCCCACTCCAGCCCACCACGGTCCACAGACGCGTGGGCTTGCTGACAGCGTGGGGTCCACGCGTCAGTGGCTGTTAAAACCCGAAGCGGTACGTTTTAAAGGGGGGCGTTGGATTAGAAGCAAATCGGACGGCTCACGCTCGTCATCGTCGACGACGAGAGAGGGGCTCGCCGGTGGCTCAGGTAGGGGGTGGGGGTGCTAACCAGGGCTCCCGCGGTGGCTGGCAGTGTGCGTGAGGTAGATGTGGACGACGGCGAAGCTCCTAGCACCGGCGGCAGCTCCTGGAACGGCTCCAATCGACGGCGGCGACCTCCGGGTACTGGCGGCTCCGATCTTCAAACTGGGGCAGCTCCGGCTATGATTGAGTGAGTGGTGGGGTGGTGGAGAGACAGTGAAGGGTGGGGAGTGAGGTGGTGTGCTCCGTTGCTTCCAGGGACTCGCTATTTATAGGATTGAGTGAGGGTGGCGGGGCAGTGATGCGGTCGACAATGGCGCGGCTCCTCCGGCAAGCTAGAGGGCTAGGCAGCGACGCGGCACTGTTCAGTGCGTCATGGCGGTCCTCCTGGTGGCGACAGCGGGGTCGGGCGGCGTCTGGTGAGCTCGCGTGGCGTCCGTGTCTGCCGCGGCCGTGGCGGGTCGTGTTGGCGTCCCCGGCGGCGGCGGGCAAGGGTAGCGGTCGCGCGCGTGTCTGGTGGCGTCGCGGTGGCGTGCTGAGGCTTGACGAGCAGCGGGAGGGTCCAGGGCGTGCGTGAGATGGCTGGGCGGCGCGTGTCCAGGGCGCGTCTGCGGGCATGCACGCGCGACGCGAGTGGCATGGCCGTGCCGATCTGGGCGCGCGATCCCCGGCGGCTGTCGTGCTCCTCCTCGATCAGGACTTGCTCTAGGAGAACCAGTAGGGTGTGGTGGCGAGCAATGGCACGGTGGCCAGGTTTGGGAAGGAAGGAGGAGAGGGGGAGGTTGTCGGGTTGGTGACATGGCCGGCATGGCCATGTCCTAGCCTTGCTCCTCCTCTCTCCTAGGGTTACTATGCCTCATTTAGAGTTAGAGGGGACCAGGGGACCATTTAGTGTAGGTTGGGGTAGATTAGGTTTGTGTAGTGCACTATTTCAAATAGTGTCAAATAGTTACATAGTTGTAATTTGTGAATTTTGTCCAATTTTGATTGAATTCAAATGGTTGACCAATTTGAATTGTGTGTGTTTCATTGAGTTAGAAATGACCAGAGGTGATGAGGTGTGGGGGTGGAATTGTTGAATTCAAAGAATTGCAAAAACTAGCAAGTGTGAGATTGTTCCACTTGTTAAAATGTTGCAACTTTGGATGAGCATAGCTATTGATCAAGAAAGAATTTGGCATGGTGATCTTTACAAAAAGTGTTCACCTTGATGCTGTCTTGGATGAGGTGCAAAGAGTTAGCAAGGTTTAGTTTGAAAAATTGGAAATATAGAGGCTCAAAGTAGTGATCAGATTGTAATTGGCAGATTTGACCATTATCATTTGTGAGCCAATTTTGGATTTGAAAACCATTTGATTTGTGATTCCTTGATTCCAAAAGTTGTAATAAGTGTTTAGTAACATTATTCAACTAATGGTGAAGACCAAATTGGTCTAGGGTCAAAATTTATAAAAATGGCATAGAGCCATATGTGAGGGTTTTAGGGTTTTTCATTTATTTGATTTCTTTCTCTTTTTGATTTATTTGGTTAGTGATCTTCATATGATCAAGTTAGGGTTTTAGAGTATAGCACATACACATAATAACAATCATCATGGCATATCACTCAAATGCACAAGTCCTATGCAGGGCACTATATGCAATTTAAAAAGATTTTGTTGGTTTGAAATTTTGCTCTCTGGGATTCTTCTAACTTTCTTTTTATTGAAATTTGGGATGTTACACGGAGATCGCACCCCCGTTCCAGCAGACGAGCTAGTTTTGAGAACAGCGCCAGCAACAACAACAGCGACCACACCATCGCAGAGGAGGAGTGGGCAGCAGCCAAGGCAGCCGTGCTTAACAACACGCCACTCCCGGCAGGAACCACGGTTGGCACCCTCAACGCTTACCGCTCCATATTGGAGAAAAACCGGGAACGATTATCCAAAGAACAAGCCACCCTCGAGAGACGCCTATCTGCGGCAGACCGATCCAGCGAACGACGAAGAGGCTCGCAAGGAAGCGCCTCTCGAAGTACACACGGGGCAGGCAAACACCGATCAAGAATGTCCAGACTCTCGGAAGACGATGCTAGAGAAATAACATCGAATCTGACCAAGTCCTTTATGACCACGGACACCGCGGGCATGCCACGGCCGAAAACCGTCGCGGGAGCAACCGCCAACCTCACTGCATACCTCATCAATCAGCGCCCCGAAGGTTCCATGGCTCAAGCTCACCGAGGTGCCCTAGAAAGTCTCGCGATATTGGGAGACAATCTAGTCCCGAGAAAGGAAAAGACCACGTTGCAAGCTAGTGGCTCAAAGCATCATGCGAGAGATGCTCGGGATGAGATCACCCAGAGCAGGATCGACAAAGCAAGGCGACGACGCGCCGCTAGGGAGGAATACGACAGCGACTCTTCGGATGAGAGTCAGGAGAACGATGGCGAGCTTAGGGGAGCCGATTGTTTGAGCTACAAAATCCGTGAGGCGATGCCTCCCAGAAAGTTCAAACACACCCCTACTGACGCTGCCAAATACGATGGGCAACAGGAGCCAAGGTCCTGGATAGACGACTATCTGCAGACTGTGATTCTGCAAAAGGGGAACCATATAGCGGCAATGCAGTGCTTGCAGCTTTACCTAAAGGATTCAGCGCGAGCCTGGTTAAGGGGTCTGCCGAAGGGTTCCATCAAATCATGGGACGACCTAGTAGAGGCCTTCGTTGCCAACTTCCAAGCAACGTACAAAAGGCCTGTCGGGATCGAAGAGTTACGGCATTGCCAGCAAAAGCAGAAGGAATCGATGCGCTCATACATCAGGAGATTCACCAAACTCCTAAACGCTGCAGAGGACGTATCTGTCGACAGAGCAATCGACGCCTTCAGCGATGGCATCCGACGTGAAAGTTACATAGAAGAACTCGGATGCAAAAAGCCAAAAACCATAACCAAGTTAATGGAAATCGCTAACAGCTGGGCTGATGGCGAGGACAACGTGCGAAAGCCGCGACAGCGCAGTGATGACGAAGACGACGACCAGCCGAAGCACGACTCGGGTGGACGAAGGGATCGTCACAAGAGAAGGAAGAACCGCAGCTATGACGACAACAATCTGGTAGCCGCAGGGTACTCCGATCGACAGGACGATCGATATGATGATAAAAGACGATCGACAGGACGGTAATCGGAGCAACTCTGGGAACCGTGGCAATTACAAACCACGACCACAGAGGACTCCCGAACTACCTTACGCTGAGCAAATCAACGCTCCTTGTTACTTGCACTCGTATACTGATTCCAAGGACGGCAAAACGAAGTCAAGCCACTTGCTCAGGGACTGTCGATAGTTCATTGACATGCACAAACTCATCCAGCAGGCAGGCCAGCAACCGCCACCACCACCACCACCACCTCCACCGCAACATCAGATCCAGCAGGTTCAACCTCATCAACCCAACGAGGCATTTCCACCACCTCGCGGGCAGATGAGCATGATCCACAGGACAGGTGTTTCAAGAAGGGAAATGAAGAAGCTCACTCGAGAAATCAACCTGGCAGAAAGCATCATGGTGAACATCCCTGAATACGTTGAGTGGTCATCTCAGAATATTACATTCAGCCGAGCAGATCACCCGATGACCATACCAAAGCCAGGACACGCTGCTTTAGTAGTCGAGGCGCAAGTCGGGGGTTTCAAGATGAGCAAAGTCTTCATGGATGGTGGAAGTGGGCTAAACCTGATATTTCTCGACACGATCAAGAGTATGGGGATCACCATGAGAATGCTAGAAGAATCGGACACCTGCTTTCATGGGATTCTCCCCACTTCACCGGCATACTCTCTTGGCAAAGTTTACCTGAACGTCATCTTTGGTAAATCCGACAACTTCAGGAAGGAAAAGATCGAGTTCGAAGTCGTGAACTGGGAGTCGCAGTATCACGCTATACTCGGGAGGCCAGCTTATGCCAAGTTCATGGCTGTACCGCATTACGCATACCTCAAGCTGAAAATGCCTGGGAGCAACGGGACAAACATTACAGTCTATGGAAGTTTCTCACGCTCGGACAATTGTGATCGAGACTTTCAGAGGATTGCTGCAAAGTTTGGACTGCGGCAGGAAACTACTGACCTTCCTTCAAAGTCATCGTCACTCGATATCAAGGAGAGTGAAAGCTCTAAGCTTGGGGATGCCCCGGTGGTTCACCCCTGCATATTCTAAGAAGACTCAAGCGTCTAAGCTTGGGGATGCCCAAGGCATCCCCTTCTTCATCGACAACATTATCAGGTTCCTCCCCTGAAACTATATTTTTATTCCATCACATCTTATGTGCTTTTCTTGGAGCGTCGGTTTGTTTTTGTTTTTTGTTTTGTTTGAATAAAATGGATCCTAGCATTCACTTTATGGGAGAGAGACACGCTCCGTTGTAGCATATGGACAAGTATGTCCTTGGTTTCTACTCATAGTATTCTTGGCGAAGTTTCTTCTTCGTTAAATTGTTATATGGTTGGAATTTGAAAATGATACATGTAGTAATTGCTATTAATGTCTTGGGTAATGTGATACTTGGCAATTGTTGTGCTCATGTTTAAGCTCTTGCATCATATGCTTTGCACCCATTAATGAAGAAATACATAGAGCATGCTAAAATTTGGTTTGCATATTTGGTTTCTCTAAGGTCTAGATAATTTCTAGTATTGAGTTTGAACAACAAGGAAGACGGTGTAGAGTCTTATAATGTTTTCAATATGTCTTTTATGTGAGTTTTGCTGCACCGGTTCATCCTTGTGTTTTTTTCAAATAAGCCTTGCTAGCCTAAACCTTGTATCGAGAGGGAATACTTCTCATGCATCCAAAATACTTGAGCCAACCACAATGCCATTTGTGTCCACCATACCTACCTACTACATGGTATTTTCCGCCATTCCAAAGTAAATTGCTTGAGTGCTACCTTTAAAATTCCATCATTCACCTTTGCAATATATAGCTCATGGGACAAATAGCTTAAAAACTATTGTGGTATTGAATATGTAATTATGCACTTTATCTCTTATTAAGTTGCTTGTTGTGCGATAACCATGTTCACTGGGGACGCCATCAACTATTCATTGTTGAATTTCATGTGAGTTGCTATGCATGTCCGTCTTGTCTGAAGTAAGAGAGATCTACCACCTTATGGTTAAGCATGCATATTGTTAGAGAAGAACATTGGGCCGCTAACTAAAGCCATGATCCATGGTGGAAGTTTCAGTTTTGGACTTATATCCTCAATCTCAAATGAGAAAATTATTAATTGTTGTTACATGCTTATGCATAAAAGAGGAGTCCATTATCTATTGTCTATGTTGTCCCGGTATGGATGTCTAAGTTGAAGAATAATCAATAGCGAGAAATCCAATGCGAGCTTTCTCCTTAGACCTTTGTACAGGCGGCATAGAGGTACCCCTTTGTGACACTTGGTTAAAACATGTGCATTGTGATGATCCGGTAGTCCAAGCTAATTAGGACAAGGTGCGGGCACTATTAGTACACTATGCATGAGGCTTGCAACTTGTAAGATATAATTTACATGATACATATGCTTTATTACTACCGTTGACAAAATTGTTTCATGTTTTCAAAATCAAAGCTCTAGCACAAATATAGCAATCGATGCTTTTCCTCTATGGAGGACCATCCTTTTACTTTCAATGTTGAGTCAGTTCACCTATTTCTCTCCACCTCAAGAAGCAAACACTTGTGTGAACTGTGCATTGATTCCTACATACTTGCTTATTGCACTTATTATATTACTCTATGTTGACAATATCCATGAGATATACATGTTATAAGTTGAAAGCAACCGCTGAAACTTAATCTTCTTTTGTGTTGCTTCAATGCTTTTACTATGAATTATTGCTTTATGAGTTAACTCTTATGCAAGACTTAATTGATGCTTGTCTTGAAGTGCTATTCATGAAAAGTCTTTGCTTTATGATTCACTTGTTTACTCATGTCATATACATTGTTTTTTTCACTGCATTCACTACATATGCTTTACAAATAGTATGATCAAGGTTATGATGGCATGTCACTCCAGAAATTATCTGTGTTATCATTTTACCTGCTCGGGACGAGCAGAACTAAGCTTGGGGATGCTGATACGTCTCCAACGTATCGATAATTTCTTATGTTCCATGCCACATTATTGATGTTATCTACATGTTTTATGCACACTTTATGTCATATTCGTGCATTTTACGGAACTAACCTATTAACAAGATGCCGAAGTGCCGATTCTTGTTTCTGCTGTTTTTGGTTTCAGAAATCCTAGTAACGAAATATTCTCGGAATTGGACTAAATCAACGCCCAGGGTCCTATTTTGCCACGAAGCTTCCAGAAGTCCGAAGAGGAGACGAAGAGGGGCCACGAGGGGGCCACACCCTAGGGCGGCGCGGCCCCCCCTTGGCCGCGCGGCCCTGTGGTGTGGGGCCCCCGTGCCGCCTCTTGACCTGCCCTTCCGCCTACAAATAGCCTCCGTTGCGAAACCCCCAGTACCGAGAGCCACGATACGGAAAACCTTCCAGAGATGCCGCCGATCCCATCTCGGGGGATCCAGGAGATCACCTCCGGCACCCTGCCGGAGAGGGGAATCATCTCCCGGAGGACTCTACGCCGCCATGGTCGCCTCCGGTGTGATGTGTGAGTAGTCTACCCCTGGACTATGGGTCCATAGCAGTAGCTAGATGGTTGTCTTCTCCCCATTGTGCTATCATTGTCGGATCTTGTGAGCTGCCTAACATGATCAAGATCATCTATCTGTAATTCTATATGTTGCGTTTGTTGGGATCCGATGAATAGAGAATACTTGTTATGTTGATTATCAAAGCTATGTCTATGTGTTGTTTATGATCTTGCATGCTCTCCGTTATTAGTAGATGCTCTGGCCAAGTTGATGCTAGTAACTCCAAGAGGGAGTATTTATGCTCGATAGTGGGTTCATGTCTCCGTGAATCTGGAGGGGTGACAAGAACCTCTAAGGTTATGGATGTGATGTTGCCACTAGGGATAAAACATTGGTGCTATGTTCAAGGATGTAGTCACTAGTTACATTACGCGCAATACTTAATGCAATTGTCTGTTGTTAGCAACTTAATACTGGAGGGGGTTCGGATGATAACCTGAAGGTGGACTTTTTAGGCATAGATGCAGTTGGATGGCGGTCTATGTACTTTGTCGTAATGCCCAATTAAATCTCACTATACTCATCATAATATGTATGTGCATGGTCATGCCCTCTTTATTTGTCAATTGCCCAACTGTAATTTGTTCACCCAACATGCTGTTTGTCTTATGGGAGAGACACCTCTAGTGAACTGTGGACCCCGGTCCAATTCTCTTTACTGAAATACAATCACTTGCAATCTTGTTCTACTATTTTCTGCAAACAATCATCTTCCACACAATACGGTTAATCCTTTGTTACAGCAAGCCGGTGAGATTGACAACCTCACTGTTTCGTTAGGGCAAAGTACTTTGGTTGTGTTGTGCAGGTTCCATGTTGGCGCCGGAATCCCTGGTGTTGCGCCGCACTACATCCCGCCGCCATCAACCTTCATCGTGCTTCTTGGCTCCTCCTGGTTCGATAAACCTTGGTTTCTTTCTGAGGGAAAACTTGCTGCTGTGCGCATCATACCTTCCTCTTGGGGTTCCCAACGAACGTGTGAGTTACACGCCATCACTAACCTTTCCCTCTGCTATAGATGCCTCTACGAGCGCCGAAAATAGCAAGAGTTCGGAAATACATATAAACACAACCCACGTTCGATATTTTACTTACGGAAATATCAAAGAACAACGGGCCCATCGGCAGAGTCATTGCACCCGAAATATTCGGGAGTGACTGTCGAAACATACATCGATTGAAAGCAAAGTTGCGCATACAACAGGTTAAGCAAAACCTGCAACACGAGCTGATCACTCAAATGATTTGCTGACCAACGAATACATTTAAGCGGGCAATTAAGATTTGCCCCTTCAAACTTTGCCAACGGCATTAACACGGTAAAAGTACATATACATGTATCTACCGAATAAAAAGTCTCGGCTAAACAATCCCAACACTTGGATGAAGTAGCCAAAATAACCTATTTACAAAACAACCTTAATCCCTGAGATTACCATTGCAGAGTTTCTCATTCCTCAGGTACCTTCGACTCCTTTTCAAGCTTGTCGACAATTATATTGGCGGGCAGCAATACCTTCGGATACAGAGTTTCCAAGTCACCAACTGCGTTGGCAATAGTGAGAAGATCTGCTGAAGGGTAACGTGCAAGAACAAGAGCAAGCGTAAACCTGGCCCCTGCAAAAACCTGAGCTCGCACCAAGTCTCAAATCTTCTTGGTATTTCCAAACTCAGACATCAGAGTCAATAACGTAGGAGGGACTGCGTTCAAAGGGAAGATAGTTCTCCAGATTACCCTTAGAGCTTTGTAGCACTTGTCGAAGAAATGAACAAATGCAGGCACTGGGAACTTCATACGTTGGACTCGATCATCTTCAGAAAGGGCACCCGAAGAATCATCAACAAATGCAGGTACTGGGAACACCTGTAAGGAAAAGCGTCAAAGACATGACAAATCGACTCATATCAACAACTGAAGGTACTCCCATCGGGAGAATGCAAGTATAAATATCATAACAAAGAGTGTGCTAGCAAAATTGCTAGCACAAAGTTTATTACAAACAAAAGTCATCCAGCGGAACAATGTTTCGCATCAGATCAAAAGAAAAGTTTGTTACAAATATCAGAGGGCTTGGGTCTGAGTCGATAAACTAGGGCCAGCCGATGTCTTCCTTGATGAAACCAACTCGAGGAGCTGGCGTGCACATTTAACGGCTGACGCTTTGAAGGTGCTTAAATCGACAAACCGCCCATCCTCCTCTTTTGGCAGCTCTTTGGACATTTCTTCAATGTCGGCCTTAAAGCCGTGACCCATCATAAGTTGGAAGGCAAGGACGGTACCATAGGTACGCGAAGTACGTTTGAATACCTCGATAACCTCCTTGGTGTTAACCGCGAAGGCATCGATCAGCTGCCCCAGAGTTTTGTCTTGACTGATCTTGGGGAAGATCATCGAGTGCATCCGCGCCATGACACCTTTCCCCTTTTCAAGAAGCTCCCGCATAAGCTGATGGGAGGTGAGAGTCATCGACACGCCGTTTGCCGGAGAATTGTTTGGAATTTTGTCCAAGGCATCGACAGGGATGTTGGCGGCTTCTACAAGAGAGTAAAACGGGAAAGGTCATTAACAAAAGGCCGAACCCACAAGCGCAATAATCGACACAGGTGTACAAAGGAGATTACCAAGTAAAGCCAAGGAAGACTGACGAAGGAGTTCATCCTTTTCAGCCGCCCGAGCTTCGGCAGCCAGCCTAGTTGCCTCCTCTTCTCTCAGCTTCTCCTTTAGCTTGCCCAGTTCCTCCTTCAGGGAGTCGACTTCTTGGCGGGCCTCGGGAGCTATCTTGACTGCACCGTCCAACTTTGAGGAGGAGGATTTAACTTCCTTTTGCAGCCAAACCTTCTCTGCCTCCAGAGAAGTGAATTGGGAAGCGAAGGCCTCCAAAGAGGAGATAACTCCTCGCAGGTCCTAAAGGAAAAGGATATTCGATGAAGAATCATTAAGCAAGATACACATCAGAAAAGTTCATGTTGTAATCAAAAAGGACTTACAGAAGGAGGAGTCCTGGCGGCGGCAGTTGAAGGAGCATCTTTCCCTTTAGAAAGGGAGGAAGCTGTCGATACCTGAGCTGCGGGGGCTGCTTTAGGAACCGACGCTTCGGAAGCAGCAACATCCGGCGGAGCAGCTCCGGATTTGGCCTTCTTAGCCGGCGGCTCGACAAAACCTTCGTCACTGCGAGAGGAAATGATTGACAAAAAAAGTTATGAAAGGAATGCAAGAAGTAAAAGGACAAAATACGGCTTCAGAGAAGAAGGTACTTACATATCGAAGAGGTCGTCTTCATCGGCAAAACCGCCGGTCGATCTCTTCGCGGGTGAAGCCCTGGCCTCCTCCACAGCTGCATCAATAAAGGCATCACGATCAGCGTCATCATCACGCACTGATCCCCTTGTGTCGCAAGCATCGTCGGCTGAGGAAGGAGGGTTGGCATGGGCAGTGTGGTGACCCGACATACCACTGCATGGTGTAGTATGCAAGTCTGATATAACACCAATGAAACACCGTTCCACTAGTATTATATCGCTCAGAGTGGTACAACAGAAACATATGCGGGTCCAAGGCATGTCTATAGAATTTCACACAGACTCTGTTACATAAGATCATCACAGCCTCCTACTTTACAATGAGGTAAAACTGCAGATAACTCCAGAAGAACGACTCGTAGTCTAGTCCTATCACGAACTCTATTTGTAGAGTATTTAACTAGCTATAGAGGCTAGGAATATATTCTAGCTAAATAGGAGCTAGATTTAGGAAGCTAGTTCCCTTCTATGGCTAAACTAGGTTTTCTCCTTGTTGGATGTGGTATCTGACTCCTCTGACAGGGTCCTGTCTCTTGAAGTAGTTGTTGACTCCTTGACCTTCAAGTTGCACTGTAGATCCTCCTTCGATGCCCCCATATCTAAGCAGGGGATTTAAGAGTGGGATGAGTACGAGCGTACTCAACAAGTTCATTATAGGAAAGAGGTGTTTAATGCACTAGCTACGGCATTAGACCAGAAAGTCTAATACCAATGCAGGTTTTCATAACCATTTCTTCAAAAGGTTGTTTTTATTCAGAAGAACTATGTCCGTCAGCCTTCACCGGTTTACTAGAACTTCATGGAGTTCCTTTCCGGCAGCGTTCGCAGTTCCATATCCCAGAACAGGGAGTGACAGGTCACGGTTCATTACACTCTGCAGAGGTGTGTTGCTTTACCCATAAGAGATCTTAACCTTGGTGCCAACCGGGCGTACTCCCCGTCCACACTTCCTTTGGTGTGAGACCCGGTATAAGGTCATAGCCAATCATATTCCTCCGCTACCTCGCACACCCACCCTTTGTTGCATACCCCGACCCTGGGTCCTCGCCGGTCCTCTTACACCAATTAAGGATGGACCCCGACCACGACGACAGTCTGGGACTCGTTAACCAAACTCCTTCGCCGGTAGCTGCAACCCATCATAGACCACTTACCGTGGGGAATTAGAATGGGATCCCCACCCCACCGCTTGCCCAACCTGGGTCAAGTGTCTATGGTAAGCGCATCCGTTGATGTACAAGAGGTGGAAATACAATTGACTATTCCGTCCCACTCCAGATCTTATGGTTAACACGGGTATTACGGCACAAGAATCACTGGACGACATTTGTTGTTTAATCCTAGATGGATATAAACCCTTGCAATGGAACCTCCACCATATCAACACAATCCATGGTTCCATTGCCCACCACATAGTCATATTCATAGTTATGAAAATAGTGGTTTTGCTTTTTATGCAATAGTGATAAACATCGTACTTTGCAAGTAATTTGGTAAAAATACTCAAATGACATGAGCAAGCGATGAACTTGCCTTTCTTGACTGCAAGATTATGCAGGCAAAGTCTTCGATACGCAATAACTCCAAATTCTGAAATAGCATCATCGTCCGGTAAGGACGATGTTTAAAAGATTGCCAAAGATGCAATAATGCATAAGTATGAGATGCAATCGTTCTAAACGTGACCTAACCCCGATGATTTAGGATTAGTGAGTTATAATGATTAGTTCAAAGTGTGTTGCACTTTTAGAGTGGTTCACATACAAGGTTCTTATTCAATTGTGGTTACTTGGTATCATAAATAGGTAGATAATAAAGCATAGTAATCAATTGAGCACACAAGGAATGATAATTGGCATAATGTTAACATGTATAGAACAGTTGTCAGTTTTGGTACTAGATGGCATGGTTAATGATTAATTATCATATACTTCAAAAGAATAACTTTTGAAGAACATGTTCTTTAATGAAGAACAAGTATGATAATTAAGGTTGTGGAGTTCTATGGTTTACTATGGTTCTAATTGAGTTCTAGAGTAAGTATTGGATGGATCTCAACAATGTTGGATTCATCAACACCCAGGGCTTGTAAGGTTGAGTTAAGCCTAGGCTTCCTAAGCAATTATTTATATATGGTTGCTATCAATATTGGTTTATCTTGTTGGTGATAGCTAGCTAGGGTTTTTAGGTCCTTAAAAGCAGGGTTGATAATGATTCTTTATTTACTTCAAAAGAATAACTTTTGAAGAACATACTTCTTAAATAAAAAGGAGTATATCAATTAGGGTTGAGTTGGTTTAGGTTTTACTGTTGGTTCTATTAAGTAAGGAATAATTGACACCTAAATAGGATGGTGGATAAGTATCCAACACTAGTAGGGTTTAGTGGAATATGGTTAGGTAATGCTCAAAATTTGGCATAGTTGCTCCTAAGGTTCATCACATTGGTGTGATGCTAAATAGGAATGAATATGGATGATGGCTTTGGTAATAGGATCTAGGGTTTACACTTGGTTGGCCCTACTTGCTTATTTAGGTCTGATGAAGATGAACACGTGGGATACCCATATATTAGTGATAGGTCTGCTACATTTTATGTGGCCAAGACAAGTATTTAGTTGCTACTATGGTTCTATGATTTGGAAGTAGGTACCATGATCACATGTTCTAACCTAGGGTTTTAGGTTTAGGACAATTTAGGGTTCACATGTACTAATGGAAACTAGGGTCTAAATGGCATTAGGGTTTTAGGATTACACATGAAATGATGAGTTCCTAGTTTTCTACCATATGGAACTAGGGTTGTATAATTACTATTTAGTTCATAAGTTAATAACTTCATTAATAAATTTGAAGTTATTAATAACTTCAAAATAAAATAATATTCAATTTGGCTTTTTATTATTTTTAAATGATTTACTAATTAGGGTAATTATTAATTAGGTTTTAAATTTCCACTAATAGAAATTGAATAGGATAACAAATAAATAAAATGAGTTTTCATGTTTTCTTTATTTGCTTACTGGTTTTAATTATTTTATAAATGTTTTCTTAATTTTTGAATTTTAATTGTATTTAGAATTAAAATTAAAGGCTTAAATAACAAGTATTAAATAATTAAATTTTTATTAAAAATAAAAATTTCATTATATATTTTTATTGGATAGAGTTAATTTTTATGATCATTTTGATATCATATTTGGTATTTTCCAGAATTGAAATGAATTTTATATGAATTTACAAAGTTGTAGTAATTATTGAATTGAATTAAAACGAAAATAACTAAAGCTACCCGGGCTTTCTACCCACGAAGACACTGACCAGTGGGCCCGAGTCCACGTCAGTGCCACCGTGGCGTCGATGTGGCAATCTGGTGCCTCACCAGCGGCCAGTGGTGGTTGACGCCGGCGATTCTGCGTTCCCGCGGGGGCGTGTGTGTGCTTGCTGGAAAGAGGACGATGAGGCGATCCTGGTGGTGGTGGCGCCGCCACCAAATGGTCGCCGGAGCTTGGCCGGCGGCGAGACCGAGCGGCAGAAGCTCACGGGTCTATGGTGCTAGGCATGCTACGGAAGGCTAGTGGAGGACCTAGGATGCTCAGGCGAACCAGGAACTCACTGCGAACACGACAGGCTTGTCGGCGAGGCGAAAGGTGGTCGACATCGCCGAAATTCGTCGTTCCCGGCGTTGGAGAAGACGAGGTCGATGGAGAAGCTACGGCTCACCCCAACTCGATTCCTCTTGCAGGTAGAGCAAGTCGAGGACGGCGGAGATGATGGTGGTCACGGCGAGGTCCGGGGGTGCTCCGAACGGCGGCGATTGGAGATGGCTGGGCGGTTAGGGTTTCAGGCATGGGGGAATTTGAGCAGAGGAGGGAGCAAACCGAAGCTAGAGTTCGTGCAGGAGCTTTTATAGGGCGTCGAAGAGTGCCTCGTCACGACGCCGAGCTCTGGGAGGTCGCCAGCGAGAGGGAGAAGGCAAGCACGCCGTCGTGCTGTCTTCCATGCACGATGGAGAGGATGAGGATGAACTCCTCGTTGTTATTTTTGACGAAGAGGTACGTGGGCTGCTTAGTGGGCTTCTCCTGGGTGATGTCTTGGGCTGCTCGGCAGGCTGCTGTTGGACTGCTTGGTGGGCTACGTGGCCAGGTAAGGTAGGTAAGTCCTTTTCTCTCTTTTTATTTTCTGTTTTCAATTTTCTATTTTCAATTCTGGTTTTATAATTCAAATTTGAATCTTCTTATTTTGTAGGTGTTTAACAATTGGAGTTTACTGAGTATCTAGTGCAATGACTATTACACCACTCTCCCAATTGAGGAAAGTATTGTTATAGTTGATTAAATTTCACATATGTGGGCTTATTCAATATAGCAATTAAACATGAGTTTGTATTCTCATTTTAATTTCTTTTTCTATATGAATCAAATCTATTTGGAATTAATAGAGTTGATAATCTCAACTCAAAGTATTTCAGAGTTAGTTATTAGGAGTTGGTTTCTATTTGAGAAGTTGGTTGTTCACATATGATTTTATGTGAGCATTAATGTGTAACATCCCAAGTTTCAATAAAAGGAAACAAGAGAGAGAATTCAAGAATCCCAAAAATCAGGGCCAACAAAAACTTTTTTCATCATATAGGACTATGCATATAGCTCACCTTGTTAATTTAATTTGAGTGTGCTTTTGCCATGATGCTTGTTTATGTGTTACTCTCACTCTAAAACCCTAGCCATGATCATTTGATCATCCCAAGTCAAATAAAATTAAAATAGAAAAGAAATTCTAAAAATCAACTTCACACTCACATATGGCCTATGCCATTTGTACAAATCTTGGATCTAGGTCACTTTGGTTTGCACCATTAGTTGTAAATGGATGCTAAACACTTATTAACACTTTTGGAATCAATCAAATTTGAATCAAATTTGTGATCACATGTGATTATGGTCATATGTGACAATTTCAGCATGATACCCACTTTGAGCCCCTGGTTTTCAACTTTCTCTTTCTAAACTTGGCCAACTCTTTGCACCTTTTCCAAGATCTCATCAAGGACTACAACTTTGCTCAAGGGACCCACCTCTAACTCTGTCTCAAATTCAAATGGCAAGCAAGCAAAGTCAGGACTTTGAAACATATGTAAGATCATGTGCCAAATGTGATTTTGCATCTCAACACCATTTTGACCACCACCACCTCCATTCTACTTCTCTAATTATATGTTTACACTCCACCAAAAATCTTTTCAAATTTCAAAAATCTTTTTCTTGCGGGCATTACAACAAACACCTTGCAGGCAGGATTAAATTTGGAGCCCATACTGATTTTCACCTTGGACTTGGTCCAACTCTGGCCACCTCTGCACTTCTGGAGCCTCCACTCACCTCACTGCATCCTCTCACTCACCTGCCCAGCACTGGAGAGGCTCAACTTGACCAGACCATGCCATGCCGTGGCATGGCATGCCACCATCGTGCCATCTCCCTCACCTCTCACCTCCAACTTGCTCCACCATGTCCTGGACGTTCTCTGTACTCTCCTGAGCCAGCCCGTGCCTTCCTTTGCTCACCACGACGCATGCACACGCGGGCATCGACGTGCCCAGACACGCCCAGGCATGCCCATGCACGCGCCAGAGCGCGCATGGCGCCAGCCCTGGACGCGCCAGAGCATGACGACGCCCACCGCCTCGCGTCACCTCCGCCTTCGCTCTCAGCGCCAGTCGACGCGCGACACCACCCTGACGCTCCTGGACACGGTCACCTGCCCGCGGGAACGCCACAGGTGACGAGCGCATCCACGACCGACCGCCATGACCTGCGCGCTCCCGTCAAGCTCACCGCCGCTGTAGACCCTCGTCTTCACCGCCAACACGCGCGTCAGCCTCGCCAGGACACCAGCAACCAGTAGCGCCCATGCCTTGCCCCTTCGCGACATTGGAACGGCGACGATGACGACGACCTAGCTCCGCCCTTCGGCACTGCCTCGCCACTATAAAAGGAGAGCTCCTCCCGCTGATCTGAGCACGCCAACTCCTTCCCCTCCTCACCACAGCTCTCCTCGACCTCTCAATTGAATCGATTAGCCACCCCACTATCCCAATTGCAAGCTCACCGCCGCCGCCAGTACACGGAGTTCGCCGGAGCAGGAGGCCACCCCAGGACACGCCGCTGCTACCAGGGAGATCCTCGTCGTCGACAACGTCCCTGCGCACATCTCCGACGACCGCCGGAGCTCCGACGCGCCCTCCGACCCCCTACTGCCGCCACCCGTAAGTGACCATCCCGCCGGAGACGACGACCTCTCAGGGCCGTCGATCTGCTGCCTAATCGCACGGCCAGCTTTCCTCGTACCGTTTCGCTGGCCAAAACCCGCTGACAGGTGGCCCCCACCATGTCAGCTGGCCCGCTGCGAAGCTGGGCCGGCCCAACTCCCCCTCTCTCTGCCTAGCCCGTTAAGCTCTCCCGCCAGCCCACCGTTTGAATTCAAATTTGAAAAATAGGGAAATACCCCAATCTGATGCAAACTTTGAAATTCAATAGGGATAAATCTGCTAGGCCAATTTTTACAAATTTTATATTTTTGGAAACCTTAGGAAATTATCTACACAATGCCACTGGTTAGAACCCTAGATATATTGTAGAATTAAAGTGACAAAATAAACAAGGCAGGGACTTTTCTGCCTTATAATAATTCTTAAAAATCAACCATAAATGCTTTTCAGTTAATTCCACCTCCAATAATTCACATTTCACTTATACTAATTGTTTCTACAAAAATATGCCATGCTTACTTTGAATGATCATGGCCTAGTTGAATTAAAGGACTTTATGGCTATTTCTAGTGAAAGATATTGTCCAAAACTATTAAGAAATCTTATGAGAGAGTTTCTCTCATTTAAATCTTGTCACCACCAATTGCCAATGAAGTAGAGACTCTGGTCATTTAGGTCTTATAGGAATTGTTGGTGATATTAAATCTTTGCTATGCTAGAATCAAATTGTATGAGGTGCTCACCTCATTTAAATCATTTTCTCAAAATGATAAGTGTGAAGAGGTTGATTTGGGTCAACCTAGGTCACATATTATGCATAAGAGAAATTAAATCTTAATAAGATAATGAGAGGAAATTATTTCTCTGAATAATTCAAAGTAACATTTAAGATTAGTATGAGAGGAAACTATTTTTCTTAAATGATAAGAAGAACACACCCACCAACTCAATATTAATGTATGATGCTAGTTTAAAGTGTGTAGCTCATGAGTGTGCCTAGTTTAGTAAATTAGTTTGGTATGATGATTGTGTACCCCGTATTCGTATTTTAGACGCTAGTACCGAGGAGTACCAGGAGGAGGAGGAGGTCTACTTCCAAGGAGAAGAAGACCACTTTGACCAATTCCCCAACCAAGGCAAGATAATACTCTTGCAAAGTGCAAAGCTCACCATGAGCAAGGCATTACCCCATTTACTTTATGCTTATGATCCTATTTCCCAGTCTTACTTTACAAGCTTTATTTACTTTTGTTTTATCAAAGTACTCTTGATTTATGATTCACTTGATTAGTATTGGATTAGTACAAGAGTATCAAGGTTAGCCTAGAAGCAAAGCAAAGTACTTAGCACCCCTCATACCTAGATGCTAGTGCTAAATTAAAAATGACTACTCTAGATGGGAACATATGTTTGTGAAATGATGAAGTTGAAAACCTTGGAATGATGAGTCATTTCCATTGAAAGATTTTGAAGGTGAATATGACATGAAACTTGACTTGGGGAAATGACTAAAACTGATGATTGAATTGGATGCGATACCTTACCAATATTAAGTACCCCCACAATACCTGATTATGGGTAAGGCTTAGCTGGAATTTTATGTGTCTTAGTATGGGTTCCCTCTGAACACACGTCATAGGGGTTACGCTTGAGGCTGCCTCCGTTGTTGAGAAATGATGTGAATTGAGGTGAATTGTACGGCCAAGCCCTGTGCAGTTCCCGGGTTAACAGTTGGTTTTCACCGGGAGGCCAAGCTCATGGGGAGAGGTGCCTATACTAGGGTGTGTAAGTGAAAGGTTAACGGTTGATGATCCGCGTACTGAGTTACGACTATTCAGGGTTTTATCCCTGACGGATGTAATCAAATGTTGTGGCACAAGTGTGCAACCTCTGCAGAGTGTAGAACTATTCGAATAGCCGCGTCCGCGGTTATGGACAGTTGGAAAGGCCATACTGTTTCCGTCATCAGAATTTTACATCCATGTGGCTGGTGTTTTTGAACTTGAACTTGAACGGTGACTTGAATTTGCATCACAACAGAGTTGTGGGAATGACACTAATGTTCCCACTTGAGTTAGTTAGCACATGAGGAGTTGTTTACGAAAATGTTTATTAACTAAAATTGGCTTTATGCAAATAAACTTAGAGCTTAGAACACTCTCAATAGTAATGTTAGTACTTACTTTAGTATTAGATTGCGAGTACTTAAAGTACTCACGGCTTTGTCCCTGGCTATTCAAATGGCCAGAATATGAAGCCGAGCAGCAGTACGAGGATGACGATCAACAGGACGTCTACCACAACTAGGAGCTTCTAACGTCAAGCGTTGGCCTGTGGACTAGAGAGTCCTTGTATCTTACGCTTCCGCTATGAACTTGTGTTTGTTCGTTGATCATTAGATCAACTATTTGTCTAATATGGATCATGTGATTCCAATTTGTAAGACATTATGGTTTGTAATGAATGATGACTGTGATACTTAACTATTATGCCTCGCAACAACAATTTCCTGGGAATGCGATGTATGACATAATAGGCATCCGGACTCAAAAATCCGGGTGTTGACAAGTTGGTATCAGAGCCATTGTTTGACCTTAGGAAACCCTAGTTAGAAATGGACGTTCTGAAGGATTAGTTTCAAAAAAATGAATGAAGTATTTCTGAAAAACTTAGTCTTTGTCTTCTCTTTGTGCTCTTTGGAAAAATAAGAAGTCATGCTCTTCCTTAGAAAGATCACTAAAATTTTGCCACACTTGTTCACTTCTCTAACTTAATCCTTCACTTTCAGATGGAGCCCATGAACACGAAGTTTTACCAGCTCGGGAACGGGGGAAGCTTGGTCTTTGAGCATGACCTCAACGCCCTTTCCGACCACCTTGGTCGCCCGCACCCGGAGTTCCATGGAGTGCAGGTCAATGACCAGCCAGGAGGCGAGTTGCAGTGGATCATCACCGCTGACTTGAGGGGCAAGATGGAGACTCCCACTTCTGAGAGGATCCTCTTCTCCTTCAGGGAGAGCAACTGGCTGGACGGACTCGCCCGTGCACTTCAGGAGGCACTCGCACGCTTGTGCGGGATGAGCGGGGAGGCACTCAGGAGCCCTCGCTTTTCTCACCTCGCGAGGCGTAACTCCGCTGGAGAGCCCATGGACATGTCACCCCACCCGGAGCTGAAGCACCATGTGGAGCACCTGGACTTCATCCTGTACCACACTCAGCAGGACCTCGACCACGCGCGTGAGTACGCCAACCAGACTCACGCCCACATCATCGAGCAAGGTGAAGCCATCAAGCTCCTCAACAACGACCGCACGACTCTCCGCCAGCAGCGGGCAAAGAAGGATGCTACCATCACCCGCCTCCGCGCAAAGATAGCTGCGCTTGAGGCCACTGTCAAGGACCAGGAGGAACAGATGAAGAAGATGGAGGAAGATGGAGATGACATTCAGGGAGGAAGTGCCTTCCTGAGTTACGACGACGACTTTGAGGAAGATGAGAACACCGAGGAGGAAGACTACGAGTTCCTCGACGCTGGAGAAGATGACCATGTTGCCATAGATGTGGATGAGGATGAAGAGTAGTTCACTGATGCACTATCGTAGGTGTGAGTTGTATCCCGCCCCATGTATCGTAGCTTGGAGAAGAAGGGTTCTTAAAACCCTTAGTGTGTTAGCTTGTAATGTGTGTTGTTTGTCATGAATGAATGTATGTTTGTGTTATCATGAAAAGACTTCAAGTTTTAAACTTTTTTTTTTGAACTTAAAAACACAAAACAAGCCATAGAGAATTTCCCTCTTATCTTATGATCTATCTCAATGCTCAGATGGCCCCTCCGGTTCGCAACGCGACTCAAGAAGCAATGATGCAGATGTTGCAAACTATGCTGGAAAGTAGAGAAGCCGAAAGAGCCGAAAGGCAAGCCAACCTTGCAGCACTTCAACAGCTTGCCAACAACAATCAAGGCCACCATGATCATCCAGGATCCAAGCTCAAGAACTTCCAGAATACCAACCCTCCAGTTTTCAGCAAGACTGAGGAACCACTTGATGCAGATGATTGGCTCCAAACTATGGAGAACAATCTAGAAGTAGCTGGAGTTGAAGAGAATGAGAAAGTGTTGTTTGCCATGCACTACTTAGCAGGACCAGCAAGAGCTTGGTGGAGAAGCACCCGTGCCATGAACGCGGGACAGTTTATGACTTGGACTGATTTCAAGCTCAAGTTCAGCAAGTACCATGTGCCCCCGGGTCTGATAAAGAAGATGAGAGATGAGTTCCGTGAACTGAAGCAAGGCCGGATGTCCGTGGTGGAATACCACGACAAGTTTCTCACACTGTCAAGGTACGCCCCGGATGAGACCGACACTACTGAGAAGAGGAAGGAAAGGTTCCTGAACGGACTGCATGATGAGATGCAGACTGTGTTGATCAACATCCCCTTCGCAGACCTCGAAGCCCTTGTGGACTCCGCCATCCTGATGGAGGGCAAACTGCACCAAGCCAGCGAGAACCGCAAGCGCCGCATGATGAACCAAAGTGGATCAAGCCACCCCCAGAAATATCGCCCTAGCTCAAGCGGAGGTTTCACTCCGAGAAACAACAAGCCGCCGATGCAGAACTCGCGCCCCGGTTATCAGAACCGGAGTGGAGGAAACTCGAGGCCAGGAGGCCACTACAACAACAACAACAACAGCAACTACAACAACAACAACTACTACAACCGCGCTCCGCCGAGAGCCCCCAACCACAACAACAGCAACAACAACACCAACACCGCACCAAGGACCGGGAGCAATGCAATCCCCGTCGCGAACAAGCAGGACAAGACCACCATCACTTGCTATGAGTGTGGTGTAGTGGGGCATTACTCCAATGAGTGTCCCAAGAGGCTCGCCAAGCTCGCAGGCAACCCCGCACCACCAGCTCAGCAGCAACGCCGTGTCTCCACCGGCAAGAAGTTCGCCCCCAACAACCCGAACAACCGCGGAGGTCGCCTCTACCACATGAACGCCGAGGAAGCCCAGGAAGCACCTGACGTGGTGCTGGGTATGTTCTCTGTTAACTCAATACCAGCAAGAGTGCTGTTTGATTCTGGAGCATCGCATTCATTTGTTACAGAGGATTTTGTGTGCACTAGTAAGATTCAACCAATCAGCTTCAAACATGTCATGATAGTTCAAATACCTGGATCAACAACTAAAGCTAGAAAATTTTGCAAAGATGTACCCATCAGAATCCATGAAATAGACTTCTATGCAAACTTGATTGTTCTGGGAACAAAAGGATTGGAAGTAGTCCTGGGTATGGATTGGATGGCGACACTTCATGGTTTTATAGAATGCGCCAATAATGCGATCACCATGACTAGTAGCACCGGAATAATAATAGAACACTTGTCCGAAAAGCTACCCAGAAATTTCACACAACCAAAGTGTAGCTAGGCCAACTCTGGATCAAATCGGGGTCGTTTGTCGATACCACGATGTGTTTCCGGATGATCTACCCGTATGCCCCCGGATCGGGATATCGAGTTTATCATCGAGTTAATCCCTGGAACAGGACCTATAGCCCAGAGAGCCTATAGCATGAACCCCGCAGAGTTAGTGGAACTGAAGAAGCAACTAGATGATATGCTATACAAAGGTCTGCTTCGACCAAGTGCGTCGCCTTGGAGATCACCAGTTTTGTTTGTGGATAAAAAGGACGGTGCCACTCGTTTGGTTACGGATTATCGTAAGCTTAACGATGTCACCATCAAGAACAAATATCCCTTGCCAAAGATAGAAGACCTGTTTGACCAGCTAACCGGTGCCCAAGTATTCTCGAAGATTGATCTGAGGACAGGTTATCATCAACTGAAGATCCGAGCAACCGATATTCCCAAGACTGCCTTTACCACCAGATATGGACTGTATGAGTACAATGTCATGTCCTTTGGACTGACCAATGCCCCCGCTTACTTCATGAATCTCATGAATAAGATCTTTATGGAATTCCTGGATAAGTTCGTCGTTGTCTTCATCGACAACATCCTTATCTACTCCAAATCAGAAGAAGAACATGAGCAACATTTGGAAGTGGTCCTAGAAACCCTGAGGCAGCACAAGTTGTACGCCAAGTTTAGCAAATGTGAGTTTTGGTTGAAAGAAGTAGGATTCCTGGGACACATCTTGTCTGCAGGAGGAATTGCTGTAGATCATAAAAATCAAAACCGTTGAGGAATGGAAAGCCCCAACCACCCAGACTGAAGTCCGAGCATTTCTGGGATTAGCGGGATATTACCGCCGATTCGTTGAAGGATTTTCAAGCATCGCAAGACCAATGACGCAACTGCTGAAGAAGGACAGGAAATTTGACTGGAATGACAAATGTGAAGAAAGCTTTTAGCTACTCAAGCTCAGATTAACCACAGCCCCAATATTGATCATGCCCGACGTCACCAAGCCATTTGATGTCTATTGTGATGCATCCAAGACTGGTCTTGGATGTGTGTTGATGCAAGGAGGCAAGGTGATATCTTACCTGTCAAGGCAACTGAAGCAACATGAACAGAACTATCCAACTCATGACTTGGAGTTAGCAGCCGTAGTGTTAGCCCTGAAGGTTTGGCGTCATTACCTCATGGGTAATCGATGCGAGATATATTCAGATCACAAGAGCCTGAAGTACATTTTCACCCAGAAGGAGCTGAACATGAGACAGCGCAGATGGATTGAATTAATCAAAGATTACGACATGGAAATTCACTACCACCCCGGCAAGGCCAATGTGGTAGCGGATGCTTTGAGCAGACTGTCGTGTCAGTTGAACTCCATGATCGCAATAGAGCAACCAAGCCTGTACCAAGAGTTTGAACAATTCAGGCTAGAGCTAGTGAGCGAAGGATTCCTCGCCAGCATTGAGCTCCAACCCACTTTGATGAGCCAGATAAAGGAAGCCCAGAAGGGAAATGCCAGCATTGACGGAATCAAGAACCAGATAGCCGCCGGAAAGGCACCAGGATTCACCGTTGATGAAGAAGGAGTTCTTTGGTACAACGAACGCCTGTGTGTACCGTCAGATTCAGAGTTGAAGCAAGTCATTTTGAAGGAAGCTCATGATACACTGTATTCCATTCATCCCGGAGGAACCAAGATGTACCAAGACCTGAAGGAACAATTCTGGTGGCACGGAATGAAGCGAGAGATAGGAAGCTACATCGCCAAGTGTGATATCTGTCAACGAGTCAAGGCAGAACATCAACGCCCTGCAGGACTGTTGCAACCCTTACAGATTCCTGAGTGGAAATGGGATTCTGTCGGTATGGACTTTATCACAGGATTGCCCAAATCTAGCCGAGGAAATGACTCCATTTGGGTAGTCATCGATAGGTTGACCAAAGTGGCACATTTCATCCCCGTCAAGACCACATACCAAGGCCCAAAGCTCGCAGAGTTATACATATCCAGAATAGTCAGCCTGCACGGAACCCCGAAGTCAATTGTGTCAGATAGAGGATCACAATTCACCTCAAGATTCTGGCAGAAAGTGCATGAAGGACTAAGAACCCGTCTGAATTTCAGCACAGCTTACCACCCACAGACTGACGGACAGACCGAGCGAGTCAACCAGATACTGGAAGATATGTTGAGAGCCTGTGTGCTAGAGTACGGATCCAAATGGGAAGACTGCCTACCATATGCAGAATTCTCCTACAACAATAGCTATCAAGCCAGCTTACAGATGGCCCCCTTTGAAGCCCTGTACGGAAGGAAATGCCGTACCCCTCTGAACTGGTCGGAAGTCGGAGATAGTCAAGTCTCCGGCCCCGATGTTCTCCGCGAAGCCGAAGAAAAGGTACACAAGATCCGCAAGTACCTCAAGACCGCCCAGTCAAGACAGAAGAGCTACGCCGACAAGAGACGCCGAGAGATGACATTCGAGATCGGAGATTTTGTGTATCTCAAAGTCTCACCCCTCAAAGGAATGCAGAGATTCCAACTCAAAGGAAAGCTCGCCCCCAGATATGTCGGACCATTCAAAATTCTGAGTCGCCGAGGAGAAGTCTCATATCAGCTGGAACTGCCGGAAGAGATGTCCGCCGTACACAATGTGTTTCACATCTCACTGCTTCGGAAGTGCCTAGAAGTGCCGGAGAAGACCGAAGTATTCAAGAACATCGACCACAGAGCCATTGATATCAACAAGGATCTAACCTACCGCGAAGTGCCGATTCGCATCCTTGAAGAAGCATTCAGGACCACCCGCACCAGAAGTATCAAGTTCCTGAAGATACAATGGAGTAATCACACCGAAGAAGAAGCAACTTGGGAACGCGAGGAAGACATGAAGAAGGAATACCCAGATCTCTTTAGTACCTAGTTTTCTCTAGATCTCAGGACGAGATCTTTTGTAAGGGGGAAGGGTTTGTAACATCCCAAGTTTCAATAAAAGGAAACAAGAGAGAGAATTCAAGAATCCCAAAAATCAGGGCCAACAAAAACTTTTTTCATCATATAGGACTATGCATATAGCTCACCTTGTTAATTTAATTTGAGTGTGCTTTTGCCATGATGCTTGTTTATGTGTTACTCTCACTCTAAAACCCTAGCCATGATCATTTGATCATCCCAAGTCAAATAAAATTAAAATAGAAAAGAAATTCTAAAAATCAACTTCACACTCACATATGGCCTATGCCATTTGTACAAATCTTGGATCTAGGTCACTTTGGTTTGCACCATTAGTTGTAAATGGATGCTAAACACTTATTAACACTTTTGGAATCAATCAAATTTGAATCAAATTTGTGATCACATGTGATTATGGTCATATGTGACAATTTCAGCATGATACCCACTTTGAGCCCCTGGTTTTCAACTTTCTCTTTCTACACTTGGCCAACTCTTTGCACCTTTTCCAAGATCTCATCAAGGACTACAACTTTGCTCAAGGGACCCACCTCTAACTCTGTCTCAAATTCAAATGGCAAGCAAGCAAAGTCAGGACTTTGAAACATATGTAAGATCATGTGCCAAATGTGATTTTGCATCTCAACACCATTTTGACCACCACCACCTCCATTCTACTTCTCTAATTATATGTTTACACTCCACCAAAAATCTTTTCAAATTTCAAAAATCTTTTTCTTGCGGGCATTACAACAAACACCTTGCAGGCAGGATCAAATTTGGAGCCCATGCTGATTTTCACCTTGGACTTGGTCCAACTCTGGCCACCTCTGCACTTCTGGAGCCTCCACTCACCTCACTGCATCCTCTCACTCACCTGCCCAGCACTGGAGAGGCTCAACTTGACCAGACCATGCCATGCCGTGGCATGGCATGCCACCATCGTGCCATCTCCCTCACCTCTCACCTCCAACTTGCTCCACCATGTCCTGGACGTTCTCTGTACTCTCCTGAGCCAGCCCGTGCCTTCCTTTGCTCACCACGACGCATGCACACGTGGGCATCGACGTGCCCAGACACGCCCAGGCATGCCCATGCACGCGCCAGAGCGCGCATGGCGCCAGCCCTGGACGCGCCAGAGCGTGACGACGCCCACTGCCTCGCGTCACCTCCGCCTTCGCTCTCAGCGCCAGTCGACGCGCGACACCACCCTGACGCTCCTGGACACGGTCACCTGCCCGCGGGAACGCCACAGGTGACGAGCGCATCCACGACCGACCGCCATGACCTGCGCGCTCCCGTCAAGCTCACTGCCGCTGTAGACCCTCGTCTTCACCGCCAACACGCGCGTCAGCCTCGCCAGGACACCAGCAACCAGTAGCGCCCATGCCTTGCCCCTTTGCGACATTGGAACGGCGACGACGACGACGACCTAGCTCCGCCCTTCGGCACTGCCTCGCCACTATAAAAGGAGAGCTCCTCCCGCTGATCTGAGCATGCCAACTCCTTCCCCTCCTCACCACAGCTCTCCTCGACCTCTCAATTGAATCGATTAGCCACCCCACTGTCCCAATTGCAAGCTCACCGCCGCCGCCAGTACACGGAGTTCGCCGGAGCAGGAGGCCACCCCAGGACACGCCGCTGCTACCAGGGAGATCCTCGTCGTCGACAACGTCCCTGCGCACATCTCCGACGACCGCCGGAGCTCCGACACGCCCTCCGACCCCCTACTGCCGCCGCCCGTAAGTGACCATCCCGCCGGAGACGACGACCTCTCAGGGCCGTCGATCTGCTGCCTAATCGCACGGCCAGCTTTCCTCGTACCGTTTCGCTGGCCAAAACCCGCTGACAGGTGGCCCCCACCATGTCAGCTGGCCCGCTGCGAAGCTGGGCCGGCCCAACTCCCCCTCTCTCTGCCTAGCCCGTTAAGCTCTCCCGCCAGCCCACCGTTTGAATTCAAATTTGAAAAATAGGGAAATACCCCAATCTGATGCAAACTTTGAAATTCAATAGGGACAAATCTGCTAGGCCAATTTTTACAAATTTTATATTTTTGGAAACCTTAGGAAATTATCTACACAATGCCACTGGTTAGAACCCTAGATATATTGTAGAATTAAAGTGACAAAATAAACAAGGCAGGGACTTTTCTGCCTTATAATAATTCTTAAAAATCAACCATAAATGCTTTTCAGTTAATTCCACCTCCAATAATTCACATTTCACTTATACTAATTGTTTCTACAAAAATATGCCATGCTTACTTTGAATGATCATGGCCTAGTTGAATTAAAGGACTTTATGGCTATTTCTAGTGAAAGATATTGTCCAAAACTATTAAGAAATCTTATGAGAGAGTTTCTCTCATTTAAATCTTGTCACCACCAATTGCCAATGAAGTAGAGACTCTGGTCATTTAGGTCTTATAGGAATTGTTGGTGATATTAAATCTTTGCTATGCTAGAATCAAATTGTATGAGGTGCTCACCTCATTTAAATCATTTTCTCAAAATGATAAGTGTGAAGAGGTTGATTTGGGTCAACCTAGGTCACATATTATGCATAAGAGAAATTAAATCTTAATAAGATAATGAGAGGAAATTATTTCTCTGAATAATTCAAAGTAACATTTAAGATTAGTATGAGAGGAAACTATTTTTCTTAAATGATAAGAAGAACACACCCACCAACTCAATATTAATGTATGATGCTAGTTTAAAGTGTGTAGCTCATGAGTGTGCCTAGTTTAGTAAATTAGTTTGGTATGATGATTGTGTACCCCGTATTCGTATTTTAGACGCTAGTACCGAGGAGTACCAGGAGGAGGAGGAGGTCTACTTCCAAGGAGAAGAAGACCACTTTGACCAATTCCCCAACCAAGGCAAGATAATACTCTTGCAAAGTGCAAAGCTCACCATGAGCAAGGCATTACCCCATTTACTTTATGCTTATGATCCTATTTCCCAGTCTTACTTTACAAGCTTTATTTACTTTTGTTTTATCAAAGTACTCTTGATTTATGATTCACTTGATTAGTATTGGATTAGTACAAGAGTATCAAGGTTAGCCTAGAAGCAAAGCAAAGTACTTAGCACCCCTCATACCTAGATGCTAGTGCTAAATTAAAAATGACTACTCTAGATGGGAACATATGTTTGTGAAATGATGAAGTTGAAAACCTTGGAATGATGAGTCATTTCCATTGAAAGATTTTGAAGGTGAATATGACATGAAACTTGACTTGGGGAAATGACTAAAACTGATGATTGAATTGGATGCGATACCTTACCAATATTAAGTACCCCCACAATACCTGATTATGGGTAAGGCTTAGCTGGAATTTTATGTGTCTTAGTATGGGTTCCCTCTGAACACACGTCATAGGGGTTACGCTTGAGGCTGCCTCCGTTGTTGAGAAATGATGTGAATTGAGGTGAATTGTACGGCCAAGCCCTGTGCAGTTCCCGGGTTAACAGTTGGTTTTCACCGGGAGGCCAAGCTCATGGGGAGAGGTGCCTATACTAGGGTGTGTAAGTGAAAGGTTAACGGTTGATGATCCGCGTACTGAGTTACGACTATTCAGGGTTTTATCCCTGACGGATGTAATCAAATGTTGTGGCACAAGTGTGCAACCTCTGCAGAGTGTAGAACTATTCGAATAGCCGCGTCCGCGGTTATGGACAGTTGGAAAGGCCATACTGTTTCCGTCATCAGAATTTTACATCCATGTGGCTGGTGTTTTTGAACTTGAACTTGAACGGTGACTTGAATTTGCATCACAACAGAGTTGTGGGAATGACACTAATGTTCCCACTTGAGTTAGTTAGCACATGAGGAGTTGTTTACGAAAATGTTTATTAACTAAAATTGGCTTTATGCAAATAAACTTAGAGCTTAGAACACTCTCAATAGTAATGTTAGTACTTACTTTAGTATTAGATTGCGAGTACTTAAAGTACTCACGGCTTTGTCCCTGGCTATTCAAATGGCCAGAATATGAAGCCGAGCAGCAGTACGAGGATGACAATCAACAGGACGTCTACCACAACTAGGAGCTTCTAACGTCAAGCGTTGGCCTGTGGACTAGAGAGTCCTTGTATCTTACGCTTCCGCTATGAACTTGTGTTTGTTCGTTGATCATTAGATCAACTATTTGTGTAATATGGATCATGTGATTCCAATTTGTAAGACATTATGGTTTGTAATGAATGATGACTGTGATACTTAACTATTATGCCTCGCAACAACAGTTTCCTGGGATTGCGATGTATGACATAATAGGCATCCGGACTCAAAAATCCGGGTGTTGACATAATGCTATTAGGGTTTTATGATTTCCATTACAATCCCCCTTGTAAAGTTAACACTATAATTATCATTGAAAGGATCTAGGGTAGGTATTGTTCCATCATGGTTGTTCTTGGTTACCAAGATAAATAGTTGATCACTACACATATGGTGTTAACCATATAATGTAGCACAAGGTTTTTCTTATGTTCAAGACTGGAAGCATAAGATTTATTTGATGTGCAAATCTATGGTTCAAATGCTATTTACCTAATGACACATGGGTTGAATCTTAATTGTGGTTTAGGTTTTATTTGTGATCACCCAAGTGATACTCAAACTAGGGTTGAGATTTAATTCTAGGTTATAGAGATGGGATGACACCATATTGCATGTGCTAGGGTTTAATCTCCCCTAACCATGATAAGGTGGTTACTTGCTTAATATTTCATGTGCTTCCCTAATTACTAAGGATTTGAGAATTGGTTTTATCTTCTACCAATTAACTTCTATTATTACCCCCAACTTATCATTAAAGTAACTACATTGATTATAGTTCTTTTATAGTTAACTTTGGTCATATGGATGTATGGTTTCTCACCATATGAAGTATAGGGTTTAACTCTAAGGTTTTCTTAAGTTCTTTAATTTATGAAATATATATATGGTAGGATTCTACTTATGATCACCAAGTGGTTCACAAGTTAGGGTTGCGATATAAGCCTAGGTTTGCTTACTAGTTACCTCCCTATGATTTCATGTAGTGAATGATATCTTCTTATCCTATTATGATTTAACTTATCCTTACATATCTCAAGAGCATGATCATGGTTAAACATGATCAACTTGTTCTTGATATCTCTACCTCAAGTTCTTAGGGTTTATGATCATCACTCAATTTATAATGATCAAGGTTTGACTTCCTAAGGTACCTCTCATTAAATAGGTTTCTCACTTCCATGATCAAGCATTGTCTTTATCAACTAGGTATAGTACTTCTTCTATACTATCTTGAGTGGACATGGCTATGGTTGTCTCCATAAATTATATCCCAGGAGAATGCCTGAGATAATCACTCAGATTTCTTTATAGAGAATGATGATATAATCATCGGGGTATATGGATAGTTCTCTCCCTCAAATCCATGTGTTGCCTCAATTAACTTGAGTGTAACACCATAGCTAGAGTTCTCTCTTATAGGAGTGGTTATTCTAGGGTTTATGGTGTATTCACAATATCTTCTTAGGTGTCTGGGCTAAGAGTCCACTTGGCTATCTTGATTGGATTAGTCTTATTCTTACTTTACCAAGTCATGGATATAATCTTGTTTCACTTGATATTAGGTTATCTCACCACTCCAAGAGGAAATGGTTTACAACCTAATACTTTAGTTCAAAGGTTGTCCTTTATTCTTTAATAGACAGAGCTAGGATTAGTATAAATGGTCTCTCTCATTTGGGAAGGACTTTAATACTAACCTAAGGTTAGACTCCATAGAGAATGATGTGGTCACCAATATCTATGGTTAACATAAATGGATTCTCTCTCTAGGGAATATCTTGAATAAGATCCTAGGGTTTCTCTCAAAGATAATGATTTGGATACATGGATATATATCCAGGGTTCAGTTCAAGGTTTGTTACTTCTCTAATTATTATTGTAGAACTCTCACCTCTCTAGGTTTGATGTATAATAATATGGAATGGAGAAGGATATATATTTCTAGAGTTGATCTCCTTGTCATGTTTCCATGATTAAAATGGAATGAATACCATGAGGTTCATGGTAGCATCAAGGATTAATTTAAGACATGGAAAAGATAAGTCAAGACTGGTTTCTCCATTTTATTTTTACTAGATTTCCAATTGAATGGATGTTCATATGTTATGGTAAGGAATATCATGTTGTGATCTTTAATAAGATCAAGTAGTTGATCCTTGATTTATATATTCTTGTATTGGTTTTAATTCCATTTGATCTAACCCCTTAGATCAAATTATCTCTATCCAAAACAAGGTTTTAACAAAGTCACGTTGAGGTTTATAGCGCTTGACTTGATGAGCTACTTCAATTCCACCAAGGTCAAGTGAAATGTCAACACCCGGATTTTTAAGTCCGGATGCCTATTATGTCATACATCGCAATCCCAGGAATATTGTTGTTGCGAGGCATAATAGTTAAGTATCACAGTCATCATTCATTACAAACCATAAGGTCTTACAATTGGAATCACATCATCCATATTGCACGAATAGTTGATCTATTGATCAACGAACAAACACAAGTTCATAGCGGAAGCGTAAGATACAAGGACTCTCTAGTCCACAGGCCAACGCTTGACGTCGGAAGACTCCTAGTTGTCGTAGGCGTCCTGCTGGTCTTCACCTTGATAGTTCTGCTCGTCTTCATACTCTGGCCATTTGAATAGCCAGGGACAAAGCCGTGAGTACGTTGAGTACTCGCAATCTAATACTATTGTAAGTGCTTATTCAGTTCTAGTAAGGGTACTAAGCTCTAGTTTGATTTGCATAAAGCCAATTTTAGTTCATAAGCAATTTAGTAAAAGACTCAAACTTTGCTAACTAACTCAAGTGGGAACATTAGTGTCATTCCCACAACTCTGTTGTGATTCAAAAATCAAGTCACCCTTCACCATTCAACCTTTTCAAGATACTTTGATACCGGAAACTGTATGGCCTTTCCAACCGTCCGTAACCGTGGACACGGCTATTCGAATAGGTTTACACTCTGCAGAGGTTGCACAGTTGTGCCACAACATTTGATTACATCCGTCGGGAATAATCCCGAATCATCGTAACTCAGTACGTGGATCATCAACCTTAACCTTTCACTTATATATCCTAGTATAGGCACCTCTCCCCATGAGCTTGGCCTCCCAGTGAAGACAAACCGTCGACACAGGGAACTGCACAGGGCTTGGCCGTACAATTCACCTCAATTCACATCATTTCTCAACAACGGAGGCAGCCTCGGCGTAACCCCTATGATGCTTGTTCAGAGGGAACCCATACTAAGACACACAAACTTCCAGCTAAGCCCTACCCATAATCAGGTATTGTGGGGGTACTTGTAAATTGGAAAGGTATCGCATCCAAACCAATATCAGTTTTAATCAAAAATCACCATCTTCTCTTGGTCATATCACTTTTCAAAAAAATCATTCACAAACAACTTCACTTCACCAAGTTCCCATCTAGAGTAGTCAAGTTTTATTTGTTAGCAATAGCACTAATCATGAGGGGTGCTAACTTAGCATTGCTTGTTCTAGCTTTAAGCTTGGTGCTCATATGCTACTCTAGACCAAGTGAATCATAAATCAAAAAGGTACTTTGAAACAAAAGCAGTAAAACTTGTATAATAAAAATTGGGATAGGACCACTAAGCATAAGGTAAAAAGGGGTGATGCATTGCTCTTGAGAGCTTTGCACTTAGCCAGTATATTAGCTTGCCTTGGTGGTGGTATTGATCAAATTGATCTTCTTCTCCTTGGGAGTAAGCCTCCTCCTCCTCTTGATACTCTTCCGTACTAGCGTCTAAAATACGAATACGAAGTACAATCACCACACAAGCTTAATTAACTAGGCTAATGCACACCTCATGGGTCACACAATCTAAGCTAACATCACAACATGCTCATTACATAAGTTGGCTTTGGTGTATTCTCCAGAAAAATGATTTCCTCTCATTACCCACAACTTAGTGTTTCTATTCCATTCTTGAGAGAAATAATTTCCTCTCATTGAATCTTGTTAAGATTTAATCTCCTCAAATAATATTATATGACCTAGGTTGACCAAGGTCAACCTCTTCATAAGTATTACTTGGGAAAATAATTTAAATGAGGTGGATCACCTCCTACTATTTAAGTAACACTACATTTGATTTAAATCTCAAGTAATTCATATAAGAGAGTTTGGGACCAGGGGTCCAAGCATCCCATGAATTCATGTGAGACAAGTTTAAATGAAGTGTAAGACTCCACAATATTTACCTTAATAGTTTTGGACAATATCAACTAGTTTAAACTAGTCAAATGATCCTTTAATTAAACTAGGGCATGATCATGCAAAGTGACCACACCATTTTATTGCATAAACAATTAGGGTAAGTCAAAAGTGAGCTATTGGAATTGGAATTAACTTAATATCTATTTTGGTTGATTTTTAAGAATTATTTGAATAGGGAAAAGTCCCTGTTTTGTTATTTTTATCACATTTATTCTATAACAAAACTAGAGTTGGGGCCAGTGTAGTTTTGTAGATATTTTGACAAGGTTTCCAAATATATAAAATTTGTCAAATTTGGTTCGGTAGATTTTCCCCTATTTAATTTTGAAAACAGCATCTGAGAATAATTAACCAAATTCTAAAATTCAAATTTCAAACGATGGGCTTAGGCGGGAAACCAAATGGGCTGCACCGGGGAAAAGGAAAGTGGGCCGGCCCAGTAGCGCGTCCACGCAACGGGCCGACTGACAGTGCGGGGGCCACACGTCAGCGTGTATTTAACAGCGAAACGGTATGTGGATGGTGAGCCGTTGGATCAGAGAGGGATCGGACGAACGACAGACGTCGTCGTCTCCGGCGAGAAGGGCGAGCACTGGCGGTGGCAGTAGGGGGTCGGCGGCTCACCGGCGGCGCGGCGAGGGTCGGCGAAGTGCGGCGGAGACGTTAGCGAGGTAGAGGAAGCAGCCTGTAGCAGTCTCGCCTCCAGGGGTGGCCTCCTTCGCCGGCGGGCTCCGTGTACTGGCGGCGGCGACGAGCTTGCGATTGGGGCGGCGGAGTGGCTAATCGAGTGAATGGAGAGGTCGAGGAGGGGTGGTGTGAGGAGGAGAAGCGAACGGTGTGCTTAATTTGAGAAGAGGGGCGCCCCTTTTATAGCAGCGCGAGGTGGCCGTGGCGCATGGATGATCTCACCATCGACGACGGTGCTACAGCGGCGGTGATGGACTGGCGATGACGCACGCGGGTAGGCGACGTCCTGGCGGTGACGCAGCGCTTGACGGCGTTGAAAACGATGCAGAGGAGAGGACAAGCGCATGACGAAAGCCTGCTGTACCGCGGCGGACGTCGTCGGCGTGGGCGGGGCGCACGGCGTTCCCGCGGACCAATGGCAGTGTCTGGGCGGCTCACCGTGGCGTCGTGAAGCGTTTGGCGCTGGAAGCCAGGGCAAGGGTCAACGGAGGCGTCTGGGCGACGACGTGGCCGGGCGTGTCTGTGGCGCTCGCCGTGCACGCTCTGGCGTGGCATGGCACGTCTGGGCGTCGCGTGTTCTGGCGCTTGTGGTGCACCAACGCGTCGACCACCGTGTCTGGCACGCTCAGGAGGTGAAGAGGAGTCGTGGTGACAAGGTTTGGCATGCTGGCATGGTCCAGAGAGAGAGGGAGCAGGTTTGGGTGCATGCCATGCCACGGCATGGCATGGTTTGGTCCAATGGTGACGATGGCCTGCTCCAGACCTTGTCCATGGCGTTTGGCAGGGTGCCAGGGGTACAGAGGAGTACCAATGATGACCTAGGTTGGATGGTTGAGGCCAAAACCCACTGGTTTGTTTGATGTATGGAGTTGGCAGGGTGCTGCTCACCAAGTGTTCGACGAAATGCCCGCAAGAACTTTATTTTCAAATTTTGAATTGAATTTTGGTGGAGTGTGATCATATATTATTTGCAGTAGATTGGTGGTGGTGGTGGTCAAAATGGAGTTGGAAAGCAAAAATCCAAAATGCACATGATCTTCACTTTTGCTTCTGGTTCCAACTTTGCTTGATGAAAACTTTGAAACCAGCAAGAATTTGTATAGGGTTGCTTGAGCAAAGTTGTTCACTTTTATGTTGTCTTGGATGAGGTGCAAAGGTTGGGCAAAGTTTAGTTGAGAAAACTTGAAATAACAGGGCTCAAAGTAGGCATCAGGTTAAAATTGTCACATGTGACCATATTGCATGTAACTTGGAAATTGAATTTGATTTTGGTTTGATTTGAGTTTCTTCACTTCCAAAAGTGTTTAAAAGTGTTTAGTAACCATTTACAACCAATGGTGCAAGCCAAAGTGGTCTAGGTTAAGTATTTGCAAAAATGGCATAAGCCATATGTGTGTGTGGAGATGAATTTTATCTTTTCTTTTCTTATTTCTTTTCCCTTGTAAAAGGGTGATCTAAAGATCAATGTTAGGGTTTAGGTATGAGTGTAATCACACAAGCACATAACATGGTCAATTGCACCCTCAAGTAAACAAGCAAGTGATCTATATGCATAGCACTATATGATGAGAAAAAGTTTTTGTTGGTTCTCAAATTTGGTATTTGGGAAATTCTCTCTTTGTCTCTTTACTGAAAATTTGGGATGTTACAAACCCTTCCCCATTACAAAAGATCTCGTCCCGAGATCTAAAGAAAAAATTAGGTACTAAAGAGATCTGGGTATTCCTTCTTCATGTCCTCTTCGCGTTCCCAAGTGGGTTCATCTTCAGTGTGATTGCTCCATTGAATCTTCAGGAACTTGATACTCCTGGTGCGGGTGGTCCTGAAAGCTTCTTCAAGGATGCGAATGGGCACTTCACGGTATGTCAAGTCCGTGTTGATATCCACCGAGCGGTGATCGATATTCTTGAACACTTCAGTCTTCTCGGGGACTTCAAGGCACTTCCGGAGTAGCGAGATGTGAAACACATTGTGCACCGCCGACATTTCCTCCGGTAGTTCAAGTTGATATGAAACTTCTCCTCGGCGGCTCAGGACTTTGAATGGTCCGACATATCTGGGGGCGAGCTTCCCTTTCAGCTGGAATCTCTGCATTCCTTTGAGGGGTGACACTTTGAGATAGACAAAGTCTCCAATCTCGAAGGTCATCTCTCGACGTCTCTTGTCGGCGTAGCTCTTCTGTCTTGACTGAGCGGTCTTGAGGTACTCGCGGATCTTGTGCACCTTCTCTTCGGCTTCTCGGAGGACATCTGGTCCAAAGACTTGGCTCTCTCCGACTTCTGACCAGTTCAGGGGGGTACGGCACTTCCTTCCGTACAGGGCTTCAAAGGGGGCCATTTGCAAACTGGCTTGGTAGCTGTTATTGTACGAGAATTCTGCGTAAGGCAGGCAGTCTTCCCACTTGGATCCATATTCTAGGACGCAAGCTCTCAACATGTCTTCCGATGTCCGGTTGACTCTCTCGGTCTGTCCGTCGATCGAGGGTGATAGGCTGTGCTGAAATTTAGGCGAGTGCCTAGTCCTTCATGCACTTTCGCGTAACCTTGAGGTGAACTGTGATCCTCTATCTGACACTATCGATTTGGGGGTTCCGTGTAGAGCGACTATTCTGGAGATGTAAAGTTCAGCTAGCTTTGGGCCTTGATAGGTGGTTTTGACGGCGATGAAATGGGCGACTTTGGTCAATCTATCGACCACGACCCATATTGAATCATTGCCTTTGCTAGATTTGGGCAGTCCGGTGATGAAGTCCATTCCTGCGGAGTCCCATTTCCATTCCGGAATCTGGAGGGGTTGTAACAGTCCGGCGGGTCGTTGATGTTCTGCCTTGACTCTCTGACAGATGTCACACTTAGCGATATAGCTACCGATCTCTCTCTTCATTCCGTGCCACCAAAATTGTTCTTTTAGGTCTTGGTACATCTTGGTACCTCCGGGGTGGATTGAATAAAGGGTGTCATGGGCTTCTTGCAGGATGACTTGTTTTAAGTCAGAGTCCGATGGTACGCAGAGACGTTCCTTGTACCAAAGCACTCCGGCTTCGTCTACGGTGAATCCGGGGGCTTTTCCTGCAGCTATCTGTTTCTTTATTCCGTCAATGCTAGCGTTGTCCTTCTGGGCTTCCTTGATCTGACCAACCAAGGTGGGTTGCAGTTCTATGCTGGCTAGGAATCCCTCACTAACAAGTTCCAGTCTGAACTGTTCAAACTCTTGATGCAAGCTGGGCTGTTCGGTCGCGAGCATGGAGTTCAACTGGCACGGCAGTCGACTCAAGGCATCCGCTACCACATTGGCCTTGCCGGGGTGGTAGTGAATCTCCATGTCGTAATCCTTGATCAGTTCGATCCATCGGCGTTGTCTCATGTTTAGCTCTTTCTGGGTGAATATGTATTTGAGGCTTTTGTGGTCGGAGTAGATCTCGCATCGATTACCCATGAGGTAATGACGCCAAACTTTTAAGGCTAAGACCACGGCTGCAAGCTCGAGGTCATGGGTTGGGTAATTCTGTTCATGTTGCTTGAGTTGTCTTGAAAGGTAGGATACAACCTTGCCTTCTTGCATAAGCACGCATCCAAGTCCAGTCTTGGAGGCGTCGCAATATACGTCAAAGGGTTTTGCGATATCTGGCATGATCAGTATTGGGGCTGTTGTCAGTCTACTCTTGAGCTGTTGAAAGCTCTCTTCGCATTTATCGGTCCACTCAAACTTTCTGTCCTTTTTCAGCAGTTGGGTCATTGGTCGAGCGATGCTCGAAAAGCCTTCTACAAATCTGCGGTAATATCTGGCTAATCCAAGAAAAGCGCGGACCTCGGTTTGAGTGGTTGGGGCTTGCCATTCCATAACAGTTTTAATCTTGGCGGGATCTACGGCAATTCCTCCTGCAGACAAGATGTGTCCCAGGAATCCAACTTCCTTCAGCCAAAACTCACATTTGCTGAACTTGGCATATAGTTGGTGGTGTCTAAGGGTTTCTAGGACCATTTCCAAGTGTTGTTCATGTTCCTCTTCGGACTTGGAGTAGACAAGAATGTCGTCGATGAACACAACGACAAATTTGTCCAGAAATTCCATGAAGATCTTATTCATGAGGTTCATGAAGTAAGCGGGGGCATTGGTTAATCCAAACGACATGACGTTGTACTCGTACAACCCATATCTAGTGGTAAAGGCAGTCTTGGGAATATCGGTGGCTCGAATCTTCAGCTGATGATAACCAGTTCTAAGATCTATCTTGGAGAAAACTTTGGCTCCGGTCAACTGGTCAAACAGGTCTTCTATCTTTGGTAGAGGGTATTTGTTTTTGATGGTGACGTCGTTAAGCTTACGGTAGTCCGTACATAAACGATTGGCACCATCCTTCTTGTCCACAAATAAAACTGGTGATCTCCAGGGGGATGCACTCGGGCTAATCAAACCTTTGGCTAGCATATCGTCAATCTGCTTCTTTAACTCCACTAGCTCAGCTGGGTTCATGCTATAGGCTCTCTGGGCGATAGGTCCAGTTCCAGGGATTAGCTCGATGATGAACTCGATATCCCTATCCGGGGGCATACCGGGTAGATCATCCGGAAACACATCAGGGTAGCGACAAACGACCCTGATTTGATCCAGAGTTGGCTTTGCTACACTTGAGTTGCAGGTGAATTTTCTGGGTAGTTTTTCAGAGACGTGCTCAACTACGATACCGGTGCTGCTAGTCATGGTTATGGCTTTCTTGGCACAGTCTATCAATCCGTTGTGTTTGGACATCCAGTCCATTCCTAGGACAACTTCCAACCCTTTAGTTCCCAGTATGATTAGATTCGCAAAGAAATCTACATCATGGATTTTGATTGGCACATTTTTGCAAAATTTTCTAGCTTTCGTGGTTGATCCGGGGATTTGAACTATCATGACATGCTTCAAACCGAGGGGTTGAATTTTACTTGTTGATGCAAAGTCTTCGGTGACAAAGGAATGAGATGCTCCGGAATCAAACAACACTCTGGCAGGGATGTGGTTGACAGAAAACATACCCAGTACAACATCGGGTGCTTCCTGGGCTTCTTCAGCGTTCATGTGGTAGAGGCGGCCGTTGCGGTTGTTGGGGTTGTTGGGGGCGAACTTCTTGCCGGTGGAGACACGGCGTTGCTGCTGAGCAGGTGCAGCGGTGTTGCCGGCGAGCTTGGCCAGACGCTTGGGACACTCGTTGGAGTAGTGCCCCACTACACCACACTCATAACAAGTGATAGTGGCCTTGTCCGGCTTGTTCGCAACGGGAACGGCATTGCTTCCAGTTCTGGGGGCGGTGTTGGTGTTGTTGTTGTTGTTAGGGGCTCGGGGTGGAGCGCGGTTGTAGTTGTGATGGTTGTTGTTGTTGTTGTTGTAGTTGTTGTTGTAGCCTCCTGGTTTGGAGTTTCCTCCACTCCGGTTCTGATAACCGGGGCGAGAGTTCTGCATCGGTGGTTTGTTGTTTCTCGGAGTGAAACCTCCGCTTGAGCTAGGGCGAAACCTTTGGGGGTGGCTTGATCCACTCTGATTCGCCATGCGGCGCTTGCGGTTCTCATTGGCTTGGTGTAACTTGCCTTCCATCTGGATGGCGGAGTCAACAAGGGCTTCGAGGTCGGCAAAGGGGATGTTGACGAGGACAGTCTGCATCTCATCATGCAGTCCGTTCAGGAATCTCTCCTTCCTCTTTTCAACGGTGTCGGTTTCATCAGGGGCATACCTTGACAAGGGGAGAAACTTGTCGCGGTATTCAACCACCGTCATGCGACCCTGTTTCAGTTCACGGAATTCATCCCTCATCTTCTTGATAAGACCCGGGGGTACATGGTACTTGCTGAACTTGAGTTTGAAATCCTCCCAAGTCATGAATTGACCTCCATTCATGGCACGGGTGCTTGTCCACCAAGCGCGGGCTGGTCCAGCGAGATAGTGAGTGGCGAACAAGACTTTCTCGTTGGCCTCCACTCCGGCTACCTCCAGATTGTTCTCCATAGTCTGGAGCCAATCGTCGGCGTCGAGGGGTTCCTCGGTCTTGCTAAACACCGGAGGGTTGGTGTTTTGGAAGTTCTTGAGCTTGGATCCGGGGTGGTCATGATTTCCATGGCCTTGGTTAGCGATGTTCTGCAAGGCGATGAGGTTGGCTTGACGTTCAGCTCTTTCGGTTTCCCGGTCAGCAAGCAGGGTTTGCAGCAGTTGCAGCATCACGTCGTTGGTGCGATTTGGAGGGGCCATCTGAATATATAGAAGATTATGAGATAAGGGGGAACATTTTATGGTTCATTTTGGTTAAGTTTGAAAACAATTTGCAAACTTGTAAACTTTTCATGACAAACATAACATTCATTCATTCATGCAACACATAGTACAAACTACACACATACTCCAATGGTTTTAAGAACCATTCTCGAGCTACGATACAAGGGACGGGATACAACTCACACCTACTATAAGTGAAACTAGTGCAACTACTCCTCATCATCATCCACATCGATAGGGATGATTCCATCCTCTCCGGCCTCCAGAAACTCGTAGTCTTCCTCCTCGGTGTTCTCATCCTCCTCAAAGTCGTCGTCGTCACTCAGGAAGGCGCCTCCTCCCTGAAGGTCTTCACCTTCTTCCTCCATCTCATTCAGCTGGGCTTCCTGAGCCTGAACAGTGGCCTAAAGTGACGCGATCCGGGCGCGAAGGCGACGAATCGTAGCGTCCTTCTTGGCACGCAGCTGGCGAAGGCTCTTGCGATCGTTGTTGAGGAGCTTGATCGCCTCACCCTGCTCGGTGATGTGGGCATGGGTCTGGTTCGCGTAAGCGCGAGAGGCGTCGAGGTCCCTCTGAGTCTGGTAGAGCATGAAAGTCCAAGTGATCCACGTGGTGCCTCAACTGGGGGTGCAGGGGCACATCCATGGGTCTTCCGTCAGAGTTACGCCTTGCGAGATGCGCAAAGCGTTCCTCCCGAAGTGCTTCCACATTCTGTCCGCACAGGCGAGCAAGTGCTTCCTGAAGAGCACGTGCAAGCCCGTCGAGCCAGTTGTTTTCCCTGAAAGAGAAAAGGATCCTCTCAGAGGTGGGAGGCTCTAGCTTGCCCCTCAAGTCAGCGGTGATAATCCACTGCAGTTCCCCTCCCGGCTGGTCGTCCACCTGAATCCCGTGAAACTCGGGGTGTGGGCGGCCAAGGTGATCCGACAGGGAGTCGAGGTCATGCTCGAAGATCAAGCTTCCACCATTTCCAAGCTGGTAGAACTTGGTGTTGATGGGTTCATTTGGCTCCATCTGAAAGCGAAAAAGATGAGTAAGTTAGAGAGTGAACAAGTGTGGCAAACTTTTAAGTAGCTTCAAATAAGGAGGGACATGAGTCACCAAGTTTTGAAAAAGTCTCAAAGACAAGAGGGTAAGTAAATTTTCACAAATATTCTCCTCATTTTGATTTCAAAGTTAAGTTTTCTTTCGAACGTCCATTCTAACTAGGGTCTTCTAAGGTCAAACAATGGCTCTGATACCAACTTGTCAACACCCGGATTTTTAAGTCCGGATGCCTATTATGTCATACATCGCAATCCCAGGAATATTGTTGTTGCGAGGCATAATAGTTAAGTATCACAGTCATCATTCATTACAAACCATAAGGTCTTACAATTGGAATCACATCATCCATATTACACGAATAGTTGATCTATTGATCAACGAACAAACACAAGTTCATAGCGGAAGCGTAAGATACAAGGACTCTCTAGTCCACAGGCCAACGCTTGACGTCGGAAGACTCCTAGTTGTCGTAGGCGTCCTGCTGGTCTTCACCTTGATAGTTCTGCTCGTCTTCATACTCTGGCCATTTGAATAGCCAGGGACAAAGCCGTGAGTACGTTGAGTACTCGCAATCTAATACTATTGTAAGTGCTTATTCAGTTCTAGTAAGGGTACTAAGCTCTAGTTTGATTTGCATAAAGCCAATTTTAGTTCATAAGCAATTTAGTAAAAGACTCAAACTTTGCTAACTAACTCAAGTGGGAACATTAGTGTCATTCCCACAACTCTGTTGTGATTCAAAAATCAAGTCACCCTTCACCATTCAACCTTTTCAAGATACTTTGATACCGGAAACTGTATGGCCTTTCCAACCGTCCGTAACCGTGGACACGGCTATTCGAATAGGTTTACACTCTGCAGAGGTTGCACAGTTGTGCCACAACATTTGATTACATCCGTCGGGAATAATCCCGAATCATCGTAACTCAGTACGTGGATCATCAACCTTAACCTTTCACTTATATATCCTAGTATAGGCACCTCTCCCCATGAGCTTGGCCTCCCAGTGAAGACAAACCGTCAGCCTGGGAACTGCACAGGGCTTGGCCGTACAATTCACCTCAATTCACATCATTTCTCAACAACGGAGGCAGCCTCGGCGTAACCCCTATGATGCTTGTTCAGAGGGAACCCATACTAAGACACACAAACTTCCAGCTAAGCCCTACCCATAATCAGGTATTGTGGGGGTACTTGTAAATTGGAAAGGTATCGCATCCAAACCAATATCAGTTTTAATCAAAAATCACCATCTTCTCTTGGTCATATCACTTTTCAAAAAAATCATTCACAAACAACTTCACTTCACCAAGTTCCCATCTAGAGTAGTCAAGTTTTATTTGTTAGCAATAGCACTAATCATGAGGGGTGCTAACTTAGCATTGCTTGTTCTAGCTTTAAGCTTGGTGCTCATATGCTACTCTAGACCAAGTGAATCATAAATCAAAAAGGTACTTTGAAACAAAAGCAGTAAAACTTGTATAATAAAAATTGGGATAGGACCACTAAGCATAAGGTAAAAAGGGGTGATGCATTGCTCTTGAGAGCTTTGCACTTAGCCAGTATATTAGCTTGCCTTGGTGGTGGTATTGATCAAATTGATCTTCTTCTCCTTGGGAGTAAGCCTCCTCCTCCTCTTGATACTCTTCCGTACTAGCGTCTAAAATACGAATACGAAGTACAATCACCACACAAGCTTAATTAACTAGGCTAATGCACACCTCATGGGTCACACAATCTAAGCTAACATCACAACATGCTCATTACATAAGTTGGCTTTGGTGTATTCTCCAGAAAAATGATTTCCTCTCATTACCCACAACTTAGTGTTTCTATTCCATTCTTGAGAGAAATAATTTCCTCTCATTGAATCTTGTTAAGATTTAATCTCCTCAAATAATATTATATGACCTAGGTTGACCAAGGTCAACCTCTTCATAAGTATTACTTGGGAAAATAATTTAAATGAGGTGGATCACCTCCTACTATTTAAGTAACACTACATTTGATTTAAATCTCAAGTAATTCATATAAGAGAGTTTGGGACCAGGGGTCCAAGCATCCCATGAATTCATGTGAGACAAGTTTAAATGAAGTGTAAGACTCCACAATATTTACCTTAATAGTTTTGGACAATATCAACTAGTTTAAACTAGTCAAATGATCCTTTAATTAAACTAGGGCATGATCATGCAAAGTGACCACACCATTTTATTGCATAAACAATTAGGGTAAGTCAAAAGTGAGCTATTGGAATTGGAATTAACTTAATATCTATTTTGGTTGATTTTTAAGAATTATTTGAATAGGGAAAAGTCCCTGTTTTGTTATTTTTATCACATTTATTCTATAACAAAACTAGAGTTGGGGCCAGTGTAGTTTTGTAGATATTTTGACAAGGTTTCCAAATATATAAAATTTGTCAAATTTGGTTCGGTAGATTTTCCCCTATTTAATTTTGAAAACAGCATCTGAGAATAATTAACCAAATTCTAAAATTCAAATTTCAAACGATGGGCTTAGGCGGGAAACCAAATGGGCTGCACCGGGGAAAAGGAAAGTGGGCCGGCCCAGTAGCGCGTCCACGCAACGGGCCGACTGACAGTGCGGGGGCCACACGTCAGCGTGTATTTAACAGCGAAACGGTATGTGGATGGTGAGCCGTTGGATCAGAGAGGGATCGGACGAACGACAGACGTCGTCGTCTCCGGCGAGAAGGGCGAGCACTGGCGGTGGCAGTAGGGGGTCGGCGGCTCACCGGCGGCGCGGCGAGGGTCGGCGAAGTGCGGCGGAGACGTTGGCGAGGTAGAGGAAGCAGCCTGTAGCAGTCTCGCCTCCAGGGGTGGCCTCCTTCGCCGACGGGCTCCGTGTACTGGCGGCGGCGACGAGCTTGCGATTGGGGCGGCGGAGTGGCTAATCGAGTGAATGGAGAGGTCGAGGAGGGGTGGTGTGAGGAGGAGAAGCGAACGGTGTGCTTAATTTGAGAAGAGGGGCGCCCCTTTTATAGCAGCGCGAGGTGGCCGTGGCGCATGGATGATCTCACCATCGACGACGGTGCTACAGCGGCGGTGATGGACTGGCGATGACGCACGCGGGTAGGCGACGTCCTGGCGGTGACGCAGCGCTTGACGGCGTTGAAAACGATGCAGAGGAGAGGACAAGCGCATGACGAAAGCCTGCTGTACCGCGGCGGACGTCGTCGGCGTGGGCGGGGCGCACGGCGTTCCCGCGGACCAATGGCAGTGTCTGGGCGGCTCACCGTGGCGTCGTGAAGCGTTTGGCGCTGGAAGCCAGGGAAAGGGTCAACGGAGGCGTCTGGGCGACGACGTGGCCGGGCGTGTCTGTGGCGCTCGCCGTGCACGCTCTGGCGTGGCATGGCACGTCTGGGCGTCGCGCGTTCTGGCGCTTGTGGTGCACCAACGCGTCGACCACCGTGTCTGGCACGCTCAGGAGGTGAAGAGGAGTCGTGGTGACAAGGTTTGGCATGCTGGCATGGTCCAGAGAGAGAGGGAGCAGGTTTGGGTGCATGCCATGCCACGGCATGGCATGGTTTGGTCCAATGGTGACGATGGCCTGCTCCAGACCTTGTCCATGGCGTTTGGCAGGGTGCCAGGGGTACAGAGGAGTACCAATGATGACCTAGGTTGGATTGTTGAGGCCAAAACCCACTGGTTTGTTTGATGTATGGAGTTGGCAGGGTGCTGCTCACCAAGTGTTCGACGAAATGCCCGCAAGAACTTTATTTTCAAATTTTGAATTGAATTTTGGTGGAGTGTGATCATATATTATTTGTAGTAGATTGGTGGTGGTGGTCAAAATGGAGTTGGAAAGCAAAAATCCAAAATGCACATGATCTTCACTTTTGCTTCTGGCTCCAACTTTGCTTGATGAAAACTTTGAAACCAGCAAGAATTTGTATAGGGTTGCTTGAGAAAAGTTGTTCACTTTTATGTTGTCTTGGATGAGGTGCAAAGGTTGGGCAAAGTTTAGTTGAGAAAACTTGAAATAACAGGGCTCAAAGTAGGCATCAGGTTAAAATTGTCACATGTGACCATATTGCATGTAACTTGGAAATTGAATTTGATTTTGGTTTGATTTGAGTTTCTTCACTTCCAAAAGTGTTTAAAAGTGTTTAGTAACCATTTACAACCAATGGTGCAAGCCAAAGTGGTCTAGGTTAAGTATTTGCAAAAATGGCATAAGCCATATGTGTGTGTGGAGATGAATTTTATCTTTTCTTTTCTTATTTCTTTTCCCTTGTAAAAGGGTGATCTAAAGATCAATGTTAGGGTTTAGGTATGAGTGTAATCACAGAAGCACATAACATGGTCAATTGCACCCTCAAGTAAACAAGCAAGTGATCTATATGCATAGCACTATATGATGAGAAAAAGTTTTTGTTGGTTCTCAAATTTGGTATTTGGGAAATTCTCTCTTTGTCTCTTTACTGAAAATTTGGGATGTTACATGAAACTTCAGTTACTGCAACTAGTTTACTTTAAAGCGCGAAAATTCCCCAGATTTTCTATGCATGAATGCAATGCACACAACTGTTTCCGCTATTTTTGTAACCCCATTACCTGGGATATTACAGTCTCTACCCCTTAAACTAAACTTCGTCCTCGAAGTTTGAACTCTCTTACGTTTCCAGAGTGTGGATCTGACTTGTGCAGACTACGACTTTTCTCGAACTCCGTAGTGATCTCACTAGATATAATTGAATATATACCTTGTCCAGATTCTTCCTGGAATCCATTAGGGTTTGTCTCTGAATATTAGTTTCCTGGAATCTAATAATACCTGTCTCTGAGCCATGGCTTCTAACTTTAATTATTTAATTTCTTTCAACTCTATAAGCTTGTTTCCTTTCTCATTGAAGATTCAATGATGGGACTTCTTCGGGTGCTGCTAGTCTTAACTGAAAACTAATTTGATAATAAACTCCTAATTGATAAATACGTCTTTGTTTTCCCTTACTACCAAAACTGCAATAATGGTGCTTAGTAAGGTACTTACCATGGAAATGATCATGATGGTTTATTCCTCTAAGAATGGATTAGACTCATTTAGTCCCTCCAATCATGGTTTATGGTTGATATTTATACCTATTTTGGATTCTTTAGGTTCCATGAAAGGAATCTTTCAACTAGTGTTTGATTCTGGTATGGTCAAACTCCTTCGGTCTTTGGGCCTTTTTAAAGCTTTGCTTGGTCTTCGGTATTTCCTTCGTCCAACTTCATTAACATTAGCTGACTTGAGCTTAAGTACTTCTGAATAGATATTACTCACTTGCTCAAGTGATAATCCAATTATTACTTCCTCGAGATATGAATCTCGGCTTCCGGTCTGACATCCTTCTGAAAGTAATGTTCAACAATCTTATGAAAATAAGATCGAACTTCCTCTCAGTTCAGACCTTCTTCTTCTTCTATCTTGCTCAAAATATTGAGTTATTGTTCATCCATCTCAATCTTTACTCTACCCCTTTGAGTTTTCTTATGGTCTTCAACTCCTCTTCTTCCAACCATTGGACTTATGGTTAGAATATTAGTCTGGGTCTAAATTATAGTTTATACTTTTCTAAAATTCTCACGAAGAATGTTTGTGGTGTATCCGCTCAATTGTGGACATCCAATGTGAATCCTTCGACTAAATGATTATAGGTCATTGTTATTTGGTTAATAAAATTTTATTTGTTCACAACTTCTTGGTACAATTAATCCAATAATGGACTACTTGATACCAGTTATGGCTATTTGTTATCTAAAAATGGATTCAATTATAGGTTCTGATCAACTGGACGAGACATCTTCTACTTTATCTCGCAGTTTGGATCCTATACCACAACTGTGGTCTTCTGATACCAACTATGATCTTCTTATATCTGCTATGGTTTCATAAGTTATCTTTCTTTTTCGAGGGTTTATTGTTGCAAGAAAACCACTAGCTGACACTATGAATATAGTATCCTAAGTGATTTCCCATGCATTCCCTCTTCTATGTTGACTATGGATCTACTTTAGCTTCACCATAATCACCATATTTCTTACCTTCATGCTTCTCATGTACAAAAGTATTCCTCTATTGAGGCAAGCATGAGTTTCTGATTGTACTTCCTTCAGAGTATTGTGGTTACTTCCCACAATTTTACTTCCTTCTTCTGATGAACCTTCATCTTGTCTTCAGAATCTTTAGAATTCGTCACTTCCTCATACGAATACCATTACCCTCTAGATCTATATCATCAAGTAAGGACTTGATATTGCAACATGCATTTGCATATCAAAGTCAAACTTCATGTATGGATCTAGTCAAACAATGAAAATCCAATAAAATTTAAGAAGATTCAGCTTTGTGTTTATAATACACACCATCATAAGCCTGAATATAATAGTTGAGTAAAACATCTCTAAACATCAGGCTGAGATGTGTAGTATAAAACACCACATAGATAGGTTTATATCGTGATACTTAGCACTTATGGAAGTCTACTATTTGTCTCAACCTTTACCTTAATTGCACATTTGCAATGAGATAAACTTGAAACAAAGTGGTTTGGGATGGTTAAGGTTAACCTAATTTTCTTTGGAAGTACTACTTAACTTTCATTTAATTGAGGACTATCTCACATGATATGTCTAGGTTCTAACATTGCTACTCTAAACACATAACTATGGAAATATAGCTCCTATACTTCCATATGTTCTTACCATATAACTAGGGTTCTGATGTACTGGACACAGTTCCCATGGTTTTGGAACACAAATCTTATTCTATTGTTTCGCGTCTAACTTCTTATCAAACTCCTCCTAAGTATTTATGATATTCTAGTCCATCACATAACGATTCTCAGGTGAATCATATATGATTTCTATCTCTACCATATAAGTAGGCATATTTTATTCCTATCTCTCTTCCTTACCTCCCATGATTGACTCATCATGGTCTTTACTACTGCATCTAACTTATATTTATCACTTACTATCAAAGGTTTCATAAGTTGGGATATATTTTACTTACCCATTACTTGTCTGATTATAGCTGCTAGTAGGATATCTTCTTATATACCTATCTTTATCACTTGATATTATTCCTATTACAGGTCTGGATATCTCTTACTTGACCATAACATGTGTTGGTACACATCCTCCAATAGGATATCTTCCTTATGGCTGTATCCTCTCTTTGGACTACCATGTATTGTATACCAACTAGGGTCTACTCATCTATTGTTTAAGGACTTCATGGTGTACTATATGTTTTGGATTAGTTAACTAACTGTACTTAGAAAAGATAGGTAGGAAAGTTTGACTCGAGTGTGTCAGGATTATTCTCAAGTGAATATCCATCTCAAGTCATAAGAATTTGGTTTAACTAAGACAACTTCCTATAGACACTACCAAACCTATGGGTCTCCTTTAAAGGGTTTTAATCCTAGGGTCAAAGCATTTGCTCTGATACCAACTGTGGTGACCCGACATACCACTGCATGGTGTAGTATGCAAGTCTGATATAACACCAGTGAAACACCGTTCCACTAGTATTATATCGCTCAGAGTGGTACAACAGAAACATATGCGGGTCCAAGGCATGTCTATAGAATTACACACAGACTCTGTTACATAAGATCATCACAGCCTCCTACTTTACAATGAGGTAAAACTGCAGATAACTCCAGAAGAACGACTCGTAGTCTAGTCCTATCACGAACTCTATTTGTAGAGTATTTAACTAGCTATACAGGCTAGGAATATATTCTAGCTAAATAGGAGCTAGATTTAGGAAGCTAGTTCCCTTCTATGGCTAAACTAGGTTTTCTCCTTGTTGGATGTGGTATCTGACTCCTCTGACAGGGTCCTGTCTCTTGAAGTAGTTGTTGACTCCTTGACCTTCAAGTTGCACTGTAGATCCTCCTTCGATGCCCCCATATCTAAGCAGGGGATTTAAGAGTGGGATGAGTACGAGCGTACTCAACAAGTTCATTATAGGAAAGAGGTGTTTAATGCACTAGCTACGGCATTAGACCAGAAAGTCTAATACCAATGCAGGTTTTCATAACCATTTCTTCAAAAGGTTGCTTTTATTCAGAAGAACTATGTCCGTCAGCCTTCACCGGTTTACTAGAACTTCATGGAGTTCCTTTCCGGCAGCGTTCGCAGTTCCATATCCCGGAACAGGGAGTGACAGGTCACGGTTCATTACACTCTGCAGAGGTGTGTTGCTTTACCCATAAGAGATCTTAACCTTGGTGCCAACCGGGCGTACTCCCCGTCCACACTTCCTTTGGTGTGATGCCCGGTATAAGGTCATAGCCAATCATATTCCTCCGCTACCTCGCACACCCACCCTTTGTTGCATACCCCGACCCTGGGTCCTCGCCGGTCCTGTTACACTAATTAAGGATGGACCCCGACCACGACGACAGTCTGGGACTCGTTAACCAAACTCCTTCGCCGGTAGCTGCAACCCATCATAGACCACTTACCGTGGGGAATTAGAATGGGATCCCCACCCCACCGCTTGCCCAACCTGGGTCAAGTGTCTACGGTAAGCACATCCGTTGATGTACAAGAGGTGGAAATACAACTGACTATTCCGTCCCACTCCAGATCTTATGGTTAACACGGGTATTACGGCACAAGAATCACTGGACGACATTTGTTGTTTAATCCTAGATGGATATAAACCCTTGCAATGGAACCTCCACCATATCAACACAATCCATGGTTCCATTGCCCACCACATAGTCATATTCATAGTTATGAAAATAGTGGTTTGCTTTTTATGCAATAGTGATAAACATCGTACTTTGCAAGTAATTTGGTAAAAATACTCAAATGACATGAGCAAGCGATGAACTTGCCTTTCTTGACTGCAATATTATGCAGGCAAAGTCTTCGATATGCAATAACTCCAAATTCTGAAATAGCATCATCGTCCGGTAAGGACGATGTTTAAAATATTGCCAAAGATGCAATAATGCATAAGTATGAGATGCAATCGTTCTAAACGTGACCTAACCCCGATGATTTAGGATTAGTGAGTTATAATGATTAGTTCAAAGTGTGTTGCACTTTTAGAGTGGTTCACATACAAGGTTCTTATTCAATTGTGGTTACTTGGTATCATAAATAGGTAGATAATAAAGCATAGTAATCAATTGAGCACACAAGGAATGATAATTGGCATAATGTTAACATGTATAGAACAGTTGTCAGTTTTGGTACTAGATGGCATGGTTAATGATTAATTATCATATACTTCAAAAGAATAACTTTTGAAGAAGATGTTCTTTAATGAAGAACAAGTATGATAATTAAGGTTGTGGAGTTCTATGGTTTACTATGGTTCTAATTGAGTTCTAGAGTAAGTATTGGATGGATCTCAACAATGTTGGATTCATCAACACCCAGGGCTTGTAAGGTTGAGTTAAGCCTAGGCTTCCTAAGCAATTATTTATATATGGTTGCTATCAATATTGGTTTATCTTGTTGGTGATAGCTAGCTAGGGTTTTTAGGTCCTTAAAAGCAGGGTTGATAATGATTCTTTATTTACTTCAAAAGAATAACTTTTGAAGAACATACTTCTTAAATAAAAAGGAGTATATCAATTAGGGTTGAGTTGGTTTAGGTTTTACTGTTGGTTCTATTAAGTAAGGAATAATTGACACCTAAATAGGATGGTGGATAAGTATCCAACACTAGTAGGGTTTAGTGGAATATGGTTAGGTAATGCTCAAAATTTGGCATAGTTGCTCCTAAGGTTCATCACATTGGTGTGATGCTAAATAGGAATGAATATGGATGATGGCTTTGGTAATAGGATCTAGGGTTTACACTTGGTTGGCCCTACTTGCTTATTTAGGTCTGATGAAGATGAACACATGGGATACCCATATATTAGTGATAGGTCTGCTACATTTTATGTGGCCAAGACAAGTATTTAGTTGCTACTATGGTTCTATGATTTGGAAGTAGGTACCATGATCACATGTTCTAACCTAGGGTTTTAGGTTTAGGACAATTTAGGGTTCACATGTACTAATGGAAACTAGGGTCTAAATGGCATTAGGGTTTTAGGATTACACATGAAATGATGAGTTCCTAGTTTTCTACCATATGGAACTAGGGTTGTATAATTACTATTTAGTTCATAAGTTAATAACTTCATTAATAAAGTTGAAGTTATTAATAACTCCAGAATAAAATAATATTCAATTTGGCTTTTTATTATTTTTAAATAATTTACTAATTAGGGTAATTATTAATTAGGTTTTAAATTTCCACTAATAGAAATTGAATAGGATAACAAATAAAGAAAATGAGTTTTCATGTTTTCTTTATTTGCTTACTGGTTTTAATTATTTTATAAATGTTTTCTTAATTTCTGAATTTTAATTGTATTTAGAATTAAAATTAAAGGCTTAAATAACAAGTATTAAATAATTAAATTTTTATTAAAAATAAAATTTTCATTTTATATTTTTATTGGATAGAGTTTATTTTTATGATCATTTTGATATCATATTTGGTATTTTCCAGAATTGAAATGAATTTTATATGAATTTACAAAGTTGCAGTAATTATTGAATTGAATTAAAACGTAAATAACTAAAGCTACCCGGGCTTTCTACCCACGAAGACACTGACCAGTGGGCCCGAGTCCACGTCAGTGCCACCGTGGCGTCGATGTGGCAATCTGGTGCCTCACCGGCGGCCAGTGGTGGTTGACGCCGGCGATTCTGCGTTCCCGCGGGGGCGTGTGTGTGCTTGCTAGAAAGAGGACGATGAGGCGATCCTGGTGGTGGTGGCGCCGCCACCAAATGGTCGCCGGAGCTTGGCTGGCGGCGAGACCGAGCAGCAGAAGCTCACGGGTCTATGGTGCTAGGCATGCTACGGAAGGCTAGTGGAGGACCTAGGATGCTCAGGCGAACCAGGAACTCACCGCGAACACGACAGGCTTGTCGGTGAGGCGAAAGGTGGTCGACATCGCCGGAATTCGTCATTCCTGGCGTTGGAGAAGACGAGGTCGACGGAGAAGCTACGGCTCGCCCGAACTCGATTCCTCTTGCAGGTAGAGCAAGTCGAGGACGGCGGAGATGATGGTGGTCACGGCGAAGTCCGGGGTGCTCCGAACGGCGGCGATTGGAGATGGTCGGGCGGTTAGGGTTTCGGGCATGGGGGAATTTGAGCAGACGAGGGAGCAAACCGAAGCTAGAGTTCGTGCAGGAGCTTTTATAGGGCGTCGAAGAGTGCCTCGTCACGACGCCGAGCTCTGGGAGGTCGCCAGCGAGAGGGAGAAGGCAAGCACGCCGTCGTGCTGTCTTCCATGCACGATGGAGAGGATGAGGATGAACTCCTCGTTGTTATTTTTGACGAAGAGGTACGTGGGCTGCTTAGTGGGCTTCTCCTGGGTGATGTCTTGGGCTGCTCGGCAGGCTGCTGTTGGACTGCTTGGTGGGCTACGTGGCCAGGTAAGGTAGGTAAGTCCTTTTCTCTCTTTTTATTTTCTGTTTTCAATTTTCTATTTCAATTCTGGCTTTATAATTCAAATTTGAATCTTCTTATTTTGCAGGTGTTTAACAATTGGAGTTTACTGAGTATCTAGTGCAATGACTATTACACCACTCTCCCAATTGAGGAAAGTATTTTTATAGTTGATTAAATTTCACATATGTGGGCTTATTCAATATAGCAATTAAACATGAGTTTGTATTCTCATTTTAATTTCTTTTTCTATATGAATCAAATCTATTTGGAATTAATAGAGTTGATAATCTCAACTCAAAGTATTTCAGAGTTAGTTATTAGGAGTTGGTTTCTATTTGAGAAGTTGGTTGTTCACATATGATTTTATGTGAGCATTAATGCTATTAGGGTTTTATGATTTCCATTACAATCCCCCTTGTAAAGTTAACACTATAATTATCATTGAAAGGATCTAGGGTAGGTATTGTTCCCTCATGGTTGTTCTTGGTTACCAAGATAAATAGTTGATCACTACACATATGGTGTTAACCATATAATGTAGCACAAGGTTTTTCTTATGTTCAAGAATGGAATCATAAGATTTATTTGATGTGCAAATCTAGGGTTCAAATGCTATTTACCTAATGACACATGGGTTGAATCTTAATTGTGGTTTAGGTTTTATTTGTGATCACCCAAGTGATACTCAAACTAGGGTTGAGATTTAATTCTAGGTTATAGAGATGGGATGACACCATATTGCATGTGCTAGGGTTTAATCTCCCCTAACCATGATAAGGTGGTTACTTGCTTAATATTTCATGTGCTTCCCTAATTAATAAGGATTTGAGAATTGGTTTTATCTTCTACCAATTAACTTCTATTATTACCCCCAACTTATCATTAAAGTAACTACATTGATTATAGTTCTTTTTATAGTTAACTTTGGTCATATGGATGTATGGTTTCTCACCATATGAAGTATAGGGTTTAACTCTAAGGTTTTCTTAAGTTCTTTAATTTATGAAATATAGATATGGTAGGATTCTACTTATGATCACCAAGTGGTTCACAAGTTAGGGTTGGGATATAAGCCTAGGTTTGCTTACTAGTTACCTCCCTATGATTTCATGTAGTGAATGATATCTTCTTATCCTATTAGGATTTAACTTATCCTTACATATCTCAAGAGCATGATCATGGTTAAACATGATCAACTTGTTCTTGATATCTCTACCTCAAGTTCTTAGGGTTTATGATCATCACTCAATTTATAATGATCAAGGTTTGACTTCCTAAGGTACCTCTCATTAAATAGGTTTCTCACTTCCATGATCAAGCATTGTCTTTATCAACTAGGTATAGTACTTATTCTATACTATCTTGAGTGGACATGGATATGGTTGTCTCCATAAATTATATCCCAGGAGAATGCCTGAGATAATCACTCAGATTTCTTTATAGAGAATGATGATATAATCATCGGGGTATATGGATAGTTCTCTCCCTCAAATCCAAGTGTTGCCTCAATTAACTTGAGTGTAACACCATAGCTTGAGTTCTCTCTTATAGGAGTGGTTATTCTAGGGTTTATGGTGTATTCACAATATCTTCTTAGGTGTCTGGGCTAAGACTCCACTTGGCTATCTTGATTAGATTAGTCTTATTCTTACTTTACCAATTCATGGATATAATCTTGTTTCACTTGATATTAGGTTATCTCACCACTCCAAGAGGAAATGGTTTACAACCTAATACTTTAGTTCAAAGGTTGTCCTTTATTCTTTAATAGACAGAGCTAGGATTAGTATAAATGGTCTCTCTCATTTGGGAAGGACTTTAATACTAACCTAAGGTTATACTCCATAGAGAATGATGTGGTCACCAATATCTATGGTTAACATAAATGGATTCTATCTCTAGGGAATATCTTGAATAAGATCCTAGGGTTTCTCTCAAAGATAATGATTTGGATACATGGATGTATATCCAGGGTTCAGTTCAAGGTTTGTTACTTCTTTAATAATTATTGTAGAACTCTCACCTCTCTAGGTTTGATGTATAATAATATGGAATGGAGAAGGATATATATTTCTAGAGTTGATCTCCTTGTCATGTTTCCATGATTGAAATGGAATGAATACCATGAGGTTCATGGTAGGATCAAGGATTAATTTAAGACATGGAAAAGATAAGTCAAGACTGGTTTCTCCATTTTATTTTTACTAGATTTCCAATTGAATGGATGTTCATATGTTATGGTAAGGAATATCATGTTGTGATCTTTAATAAGATCAAGTAGTTGATCCTTGATTTATATATTCTTGTGTTGGTTTTAATTCCATTTGATCTAACCCCTTAGATCAAATTATCTCTATCCAAAACAAGGTTTTAGCAAAGTCACGTTGAGGTTTATAGCGCTTGACTTGATGAGCTACTTCAATTCCACCAAGGTCAAGTGAAACTTCAGTTACTGCGACTATTTTACTTTAAAGCGCGAAAATTCCCCAGATTTTCTATGCATGAATGCAATGCACACAACTGTTTCCGCTATTTTTGTAACCCCATTACCTGGGATATTACAGGGAGCTTCCGAATCTATCGGATCATCGTGTTCATCCTCTGGGTCTATATGTTTGGCAGTATGAAAATCAACAGGGACAGAGGAGCCTCTTCCTTCAGAGGTGTCATTTGGCGAATCATGTAAGTTTCCAGAAACTATGGGGACATGCCGAAGAAAAGAGCGAATAAGAACAATGGAAAATATGTCAACTAAGTGGAAGCAGCATAATAAGAGTATGAGAAGGGGAATTACCTCTGACGGTGGATGGTTGGCGTCAAGAGGAGTATAAGAAGATATCAATGGGATCGAGTCTTTCTGACTGAAAAGAGTAAGTCGACGGACTTCGTCAAGCAGCTCCTTTTCCGACAGTTCAGCAATATTTATCCTGGTTTCATCCTTTGGACCCGAATACAACCACATCGGGCGAACTCTGGCCATGACTGGTTGGACTCGACGTTTCAAGAAGACCGCTGCTACTTCTGTGCCGATCATAGTTTGACCATCGGCCTCTTTGATCCGAAGGAATTTGGCGAATAATTCGTCGGCTGCTGCCCTTTCGTCGGGAGAGAGAGTGCTCTTCCAGGAATCTTTCGGCTTGGCTTCAAGGATGTCGGCAAAGCGAGGAAATTGAGACTCGGTTGTCAAGGAATCCTTGACATAAAACCATTTTAGTCTCCATCCTTGCACAGATTCTCTCATTGGGAAACTGAAATAGTTAACCTTCGAGCGAGCCACAAACCCCACGCCTCCAATAACAAAGGATCCATTGCTACTGTTGTACCTCTTAACATAGAAGATCTTCTTCCACAACCCGAAATGAGGCTCAATGCCCAAAAATGCCTCGCAGAGGGTGATAAACACAACAACGTGAAGGATTGAGTTGGGAGTGAGTTGCCACAGTTGGATTTCATAAGTCCGTAGAAGGCGAAGAAGGAACTCATGGGCAGGAAGCGAAAGACCCCGATACAAGAATGATAGGAACACCACAGTAAAACCAGCAGGGGGATTGGGCCGAGAAATCGCACCTGGAAGGACCACGTTCCCCTCGTCGGAGGAGACTAATCCAAGGCTTCGGGCCCTCTTCTCATCACGTTTCGTGATGGAGGATGCTAGCCAGTCCCCTGGTTTGGCTATTGAGCCTGGCGGCGCTGGCGGCGCCGGAGCTGGAGGAGGAGCATCTGAAGAACTCTTCTTTGGAAGAGTAGAGGAAGATTTGGCGGCGGCGCCACCAGTCGTGGAGCTGCCGGCGGCAGTAAGGCTCTTCTTCTTCACCATTGCGAGATCTGGGAAAGATTGGAAAAGCGGTGGTGGCGGTGCAGCAGTTGCGGAAGGAAGAAGAAGAAGAAAGGCAAGAAGATGCAAAGGCAGATGTGGGAGAAGATTAGGGATTTTCGTCCTTTGGAGATCTTAAGAGAAGGAGAACTGCGTGGGCACGTGTCGTTGCTGCCAGTTCATCAAGTGGACCTTTTTCCGATTGATGGTTGCGGGAATCAAGGAGACGCCTTGGTAACTACGCGAGAAGGGTGGAAATTTCTTGAAAATAGGGCCAGACAGGGAAAGGATGGGCCCAGCGGGCCGTGTCTTATCAGTCAAAATCAAGATGTCAGTGAAACGTCATCAGTGACATCGTAGAAAATGATCGAAGCATTCGAAGGAATAGAAAGGTATCGGATGGTGAACTTGAGTCTATGCACAGATTGCGAAGCATCTGCACTTAGACTCGGGGGCTACTCCCATCGGGAGCGCTGACGCGCACCCGATAAATTGAGGACTCGAAGAAGAAAAAAATGAAGAAAAAGATGATTGCTTAGTTCAAGTCTGCGCCCAGCTACAAGCACCCGAGCCCAGACTCGGGGGCTACTCCCATCGGGAGCGCTGAACGCGCACCCGACAGAACTTTTTTTTTGCACTCCAGGATCATGCCCGGGGACTTGATTCTGTGTAGGGTAACGTTGTTTTACCATCGGTAGTTAACCAACAAAAGTTGGGCACGTTACTCATCATCCCTTGCAAGCGGAAAATATATCGGATGACCTATGAAGACCTGCAGAAAACTTCGGCAGAGAAGAATGTTCGAGTGGTACAACTTGAGTCTACGCACGGATTGCAAGCATCCGTACCTAGACTCGGGGGCTACTCCCATCGGGAGCGCTGATGCGCACCCGACAAAAGAAGACGATGCTGATTCAAGATGGACAAGAACAATCAAGGGGAAGAACATCGGAAGGAGACATGCTTCAGTCTCTACCCGAACAATGTTCGGCTAGACACTCGGGGGCTACTGACATGGGCATTACCCTTCGGGTAACCGACATTGCCCTATCCTGTATTGACTAATTGGAGGACCATGAAGACACTTGGAGGAGAGATGGGCCACCTGGACGGCGCACCAGAGGAATCCTTGACGGGCAAGACAAGGATGCAGCCGAACAAGGAAACATTAGATTCAAAACTACTGTAAACCTAGTCGTACTCGGTTAGACCTCTTGAGACCTGGCCTCCTATATAAAGGCCAAGAGAGGGGCTACCGAGGGGGACAATCAATCTTAGCAGCCTTAGCCACCAAAAGTCTAGTGCTAGGTCATCGCAACACTTAGCCTCTCAACGAGATCTCAGCCGAACTATTCGGCACCCCATTGTAACCCGTTATTACCATAATCAAGAACAGACAGGCATGACATAAGGGTTTTACCTCATCGAGGGCCCCGAACCTGGGTAAATCGCTCTCCCCGCTTGTCTGAGAACCGATGTCTCGTGTCAGCTTGCAGGATTCCGTCAACGCTAAGCCCCAATTGGAGGGCATTGCCGAGGAGTACCCTCGACAGTTGCCCCTTTTTTTTTCTTTTTTTCTATTTTTTATTTCTTTTCTTTTTCTCTTTTTGATGGCCTCCATGGCTCTTCTCACTTTTAGGGGCAACATCCTAATATGACAACACACTTTTTGGTACAAATAACTCGTAACGAATAAAACATGATGTATGAAACTGTATGCCTCTGCCAGTGTAGCAGGATGTGCAATGATCTAGCGTAACATGGGTAAACCACACATCAGCTGTATAGAATCATGCAAAGCAATATATAAATAATAAATGACAACAAGTCATGTAATGTGAAATGGAAGTTGCATGGCAATATATCTCGGAACAACTATGGAAATGCTGTGGTAGGTAGGTATGGTGGCTGTTTTGAGGAAGATGTATGGCTTATGTGTAGGAGAACAAGAGAAAGTCCTCCCACGGGTTTGGATGTACTGGCGAAGTATGCACAATTCTCAATGTGAGCAAAAGGCAATGCATAGTACCGAAGAGGCTAGCAAATTTGGATGGTGGAAGTGCCAAAAACCGTAGCTTAACATTAGTCAAAAAGAACTCACAAGCTTATTGCAAACATCTAGCAGGTTCAACATTAAGAGCATGATTAAAATTTACTCCAAGGAGGGCCGTTCACGGTGGCACAAGTACCCCGCTAGCTCCCTCGACCTTCATCACAACTTAGTTATTACGATGAACTCTTAGACATGGAAAGCTATCAAGTCCAACTACACCTTCAACTATTTAAGTAGAGTTTGTAGTACGACACAAGCTTAAAGACAACAATCCACTACTAATTTTAACTTACTTAAACAACAGGCTTTACCATCTAAATACCTCAAAACGTTTGCAAAGAATCAAGTTATCAAAGCTCAATGATCTACAAGATTATGCAAGTATTTTATTATACCACTACCACATGCAACATTTCCTGAACCAACCAAATAACAGTGAACGAAGCAGTTTCAACCTTCGCCATGAACATTAAGAATAAAGCTAAGAACATATGTGTTCATATGCAACAGCGGAGCGTGTCTCTCCCAAACAAGCATGAATTTATTCAGAGAATGAAAATAACAAAACGAAAATAAAAGCACACAGACGCTCCAAGTAAAGCACATAAGATGTGACGGAATAAAAATATAGTTTCACTAGAGGTGACCTAATAATGTCGATGAAGAAGGGGATGCCTTGGGCATCCCCAAGCTTAGATGCTTGAGTCTTCTTGAAATATGCAGGGATGATCCACGGGGGCATCCCCAAGCTTAGACTTTTCACTCTTCTTGATCATATATCATCCTCTCTTGATCCTTGAAAACTTCCTCCACACCAAACTCAAAACAAACTCATTAGAGGGTTAGTGCATAATCAAAAATTCACATGTTCAGAGGTGACACAATCATTCTTAACACTTCTGGACATTGCCCAAAGCTACTGAAAGTTAATGGAACAAAGATATCCATCAAACATAGCAAAACAGGCAATGCGAAATAAAAGGCAGAATCTGTCAAAACAGAACAGTCCGTAAAGACGAATTTTTTAGAGGCACTTAACATGCTCAGATGAAGAAGATCAAATTGAATGAAAGTTGCGTACATATCTGAGGATTACTCATGATTTGTCGCAGATTTTTCTGAGTTACCTACAGAGAGATCTACTCAAATTCGTGACAGCGAGAAATCTGTTTCTGCGCAGAAATCCAAATCTAGTATCAACCTTACTATCAAAGACTTTACTTGGCACAACAATGCAATAAAATAAAGATAAGAAGAGGTTGCTACAGTAGTAACAACTTCCAAGACACAAATATAAAACAAAAATTGCTGTAGTAAAATAAACACATGGGTTGTCTCCCAAGAAGTGCTTTCTTTATAGCCATTAAGATGGGCTCAGTAATTTAAATGATGCACTCGCAAGAAATAAGAGTTGAAGCAAAAGAGAGCATAAAAAAGCAAGTATGAAACAAATTTAAGCCTAACCCACTTCCTATGGAAAGGAATCTTTTAAATAAACAAATTCATGAAGAACAAAGTGGCAAGCATAGGAAGATAAAACACAAGTAACTTCAAAATTTTCAGCATGTAGAGAGGTCTTTTAGTAACATGAAAATTTCTACAACCATATTTTCCTCTCTCATAATAATTTCCAGTAGCATCATGAACAAACTCAACAATATAACTATCACATAAAGCATTCTAATCATGAGTCTCATGCATAAAATAATTACTACTCCCAACATAAGCATAGTCATTCTTATTAATTGTAGTGGGAGCAAATTCAACAAAGTAGCTATCATTATTATTCTCATCATCAAATATAGGAGGCATAGTATAATCATAATAAACTTTATCCTCCATAGTAGGTGGCACCAAAATACCACTATCATTATAATCATCATAAATGGGAGGAAAAGTGTCATCAAAGTAAATTTTCTCCTCCATGCTTGGGGGACTAAAAATATCATGCTCCTCAAAACCAACTTCCCCAAGCTGAGAATTTTCCATATTATTAGCAACAATGGTGTTCAAAGCGTTCATACTAATATCATTGCTACTAGCATGCAAATAAGGTTCCATAGGTTTTTTAATTTTCGCATCAAACAATCCAGGTCTTAACTCAGGAAATAGATTAAAAAGCTCACTGTTATTTTCCATTATGCCTAACTAGTGAACAAGAAACAAAAAGATGCAATTGCAGGATCTAAAGGAAATAGCTTCAAGCACTCACACACCGACAACAGTGCTAGGAAATAGCTTAGTAGTCGGAGGATGTGAATACCTTTTACCTTACCTCCCCGGCAACGGCGCCAGAAAATAGCTTGATGTCTACGCACGCTTCTATTCCTGTAGACAGTGTTGGGCCTCCAAGAGCAGAGGTTTGTTGAACAGCAGCAAGTTTCCCTTAAGTGAATCACCCAAGGTTTATCGAACTCAGGGAGGAAGAGGTCAAAGATATCCCTCTCAAGCAACCCTGCAATCACGATACAAGAAGTCTCTTGTGTCCCCAACACACCTAATACACTTGTCAGATGTATAGGTGCACTAGTTCGGCGAAGAGATAGTGAAATACAAGTAATATGGATGAATATGAGTGGTAATAGCAATCTGAATAAAATATGGCAGCAAGCAAACATGTAGCAGAACAGTAAACAAACGGAGATTCGATATTTGGAAACAAGGCATGGGGATCATACTTTCACTAGTGGACACTCTCAACATTGATCATATAACTGAAACTACTCTACACTCTTTTGTTGGATAACACACACCATTCATTGTGTAGGGATACAAGAGCTCCCTCAAGCCGGAGTTAACAAGCTCCACAACATCCGGAGTTCATATTTAAGTAACCTTTAGAGTGCAAGATAGACCATTGCAATTTAGACCGAGTACTAACATAGCGTGCACACTGTCAACGTCAGGCTATGAAAGGGGGAATAGATCGCATCAATACTATCATAGTAATAGTTAACTCCATAATCTACAAGAGATCACAATCATAGCTTATACCAAGTACTACATGATGCACACACTGTCAACGTTACACCATGGAGGAGGAATAGACTACTTTAATAACATCACTAGAGTAGCACATAGATGATATTCAACTAGATCACAAAGAGAGAGATGCACCACATAGCTACGGTAGAGCCCTCAGCCTCGGGGGAGAACTACTCCCTCCTCATCATAGCAGACAACAGCGGCGATGAAGATGGCGGTGGTGTCGATGGAGATGCCTTCCGGGGGCACTTCCCCGTCCCGGCGGCGTGCCGGAACAGAGACTTCTGTCCCCCGAATCCTGGCTTCGCGATGGCGGCGGCTCTGGAACTTTTCTCGTCCCGTGGCTTGATACGTCTCAAACGTATCTATAATTTCTTATGTTCCATGCTACTTTTATGATGATACTCGCATGTTTTATACACATTATATGTCATTATTATGCATTTTTCGGCACTAACCTATTAACGAGATGCCGAAGAGCTAGTTGCTGTTTTCTGCTGTTTTTGGTTTCAGAAATCCTAGTAAGGAAATATTCTCGGAATTGGACGAAATCAACGCCCAGGGTCCTATTTTTCCACGAAGCTTCCAGAAGACCGAGGGAGAGACGAAGTGGGGCCATGGGGCGCCGCCACACTAGGACACCTACCCTTCCGCCTACTTAAGCCTTCGTCGATAATAGCCCCAGTACCGAGAGCCACGATACGGAAAACCTTCCAGAGACGCCGCCGCCGCCAATCCCATCTCGGGGGATTCAGGAGATCGCCTCCGGCACCCTGCCGGAGAGGGGAATCATCTCCCGGAGGACTCTACACCGCCATGGTCGCCTCCGGATTGATGTGTGAGTAGTTCACCCCTGGACTATGGGTCCATAGCAGTAGCTAGATGGTCGTCTTCTCCTCATTGTGCTATCATTGTTAGATCTTGTGAGCTGTCTAACATGATCAAGATCATCTATCTGTAATGCTACATGTGCATTTGTTGGGATCCGATGAATAATGAATACTATGCTATGTTGATTATCAATCTATCTATGTGTTGTTTATGATCTTGCATGCTCTCCGTTGCTAGTAGAGGCTCTGGCCAAGTCATTGCTTGTAACTCCAAGAGGGAGTAATTATGCTCGATAGTGGGTTCATGCCTCCATTAAATCTGGGGGAGTGACAGCAACCTCTAAGGTTGTGGATGTCATGTTGCCACTAGGGATAAAACATCAATTCTATATCTAAGGATGTATTTGTTGATTACATTACGCACCATACTTAATGCAATTGTCTGTTGTTTGCAACTTAATACTGGAGGGGGTTCGGATGATAACCTGAAGGTGGACTTTTTAGGCATAGATGCATGCTGGATAGCGGTCTATGTACTTTGTCGTAATGCCCAATGAAATCTCACACTACTCATCATAACATGTATGTGCATTGTTATGCTCTCTTTATTTGTCAATTGCCCAACTGTAATTTGTTCACCCAATATGCTATTTCTTATGGGAGAGACACCTCTAGTGAACTGTGGACCCCAGTCCATTCTTTTACATCGAATACAATCTACTGCAATACTCGTTCTACTGTTTTCTGCAAAGAATCATCTTCCACACTATACATCTAATCCTTTGTTACAGCAAGCCGGTGAGATTGACAACCTCACTGTCACGTTGGGGCAAAGTAATTTGGTTGTGTTGTGCAGGTTCCACGTTGGCGCCGGAATCCCTGGTGTTGCGCCGCACTACACTCCGCCGCCATCAACCTTCAACGTGCTTCTTGACTCCTACTGGTTCGATAAACCTTGGTTTCTTACTGAGGGAAACTTGCTGCTGTACGCATCACACCTTCCACTTGGGGTTCCCAACGTGCATGTGCTTTACGCGTCATCAAGCTAAATTTCTGACGCCGTTGCCGGGGAGATCAAGACACGCTGCAAGGGGAGTCTCCACCTCCAATCTCTTTACTTTGTTTTTGTCTTGCTTTACTTTGCTTTTATTTACTGTTTTGTTTGCTTTCTTATATCAAAATACAAGAAAATTAGTTACTTGCTTTACTTTATTTACTATCTTGTTTGCGTTCTCTATATTAAAAACACAAAAAAATTAGTTACTTGCATTTACTTTACTTATTTCATTATGTTTCCTCCTAAGTTTATTCTTAAAGATGTACCAGTAGGACGAGGGTCTATCATTGGGAAAGATAATATAGAAGATTTTTTCACTCATATTAGTACGGTTGAAGATTTTGAAGATAGACACTTGGTAGAACTTGCTCCTACTTATGAAATTGCTGCTGCTTCTTTAGTACACATGTTAGAAGCTAGATTTGTTAACCTCAACCCCATAATGCAGCATATGTTTCTTACACTAGGTGATATGGAAGAAGGAGAAAAAAAAGATTTTGTTTTAGAAACCCTTTTTAAAGAATTTGGTGATGTAGCAAGAGAAGCTAGAAAAGTCTTTACTAAATATAATATGCTTGGCTCTTTTACGAACTTTGCTAGCACCCTTGAAAAGATGGAAAAAGATAGACAAAAGTACACTAATAAAGTTAATTATGAGGGGGATATTAAAACATCAATACCTTGCAAGCTCTTGGGAAAGTGCGAGGCACTAGAAAAGAATTTTGATTGGATTGTTCCTGAAAATTTGTTTGATGAGAGTAGCAAGCCTAAGGGTAATGAAAAGGGAGCCTCTGCAACTTACATATACAAGATACAATGCATAGTTGAGAAAACTCCAAACCCCGATGCCAATGCTTCATCTCTTGATAACACTTGATACACACTTTCTGCGCCTAGCTGAAAGGCGTTAAAGAAAAGCGCTTATGGGAGACAACCCATTATTTTACTACAGTACTTTTGTTTTATATTTGAGTCTTGGAAGTTGTTACTACTGTAGCAACCTCTTCTTATCTTAGTTTTATTGCATTGTTGTGCCAAGTAAAGTCTTTAATGATAAAGTTGATACTAGATTTGGATTACTGCGCAGAAACAGATTTCTTTCTGTCACGAATTTGAACAGTAGTCTCTGTAGGTAACTCATAAAATTATGCCAATTTACGAGCGTGATCCTCAGATATGTACGCAACTTTCATTAGTTTTGAGTTTTCTCCTTTGAGTAAGTCTGGTGCCCCAGAAAAATACGTCTTTACGGACTGTTCTGTTTTGAACAATTCTGCCTTTTATTTCGCATTGCCTGTTTTGCTATGTTTGATGTATTTCTTTGTTCCATTAACTTTCAGTAGCTTTGTGCAATGTCCAGAAGTGTTAAAAATGATTGTGTCACCTCTGAACATGTGAATTTTTGGTTATGCACTAACCCTCTAATGAGTTTGTTTCGAGTTTGGTGTGGAGGAAGTTTTCAAGGATCAAGAGAGGAGGATGATACAATATGATCAAGGAGAGTGAAAGCTCTAAGCTTGGGGATGCCCCGGTGGTTCATCCCTGCATATTTTAAGAAGACTCAAGCATCTAAGCTTGGGGATGCCCAAGGCATCCCCTTCTTCATCGACAACATTATCAGGTTTCTCTAGTGAAACTATATTTTTATTCCATCACATCTTATGTGCTTTACTTGGAGCGTCTGTATGTTTTTGTTTTTGTTTTGTTTGAATAAAGTTGGATCCTAGCATTCATTGTGTGGGAGAGAGACACGCTCCGCTGTTGCATATGGACACATATGTCCTTAGGCTTTACTCAAAATATTCATGGCGAAGGTTGAACTGCTTCGTTAATTTGTTATATGGTTGGAAACGGGAAATGCTACATGTGGTAATTGGTACAATATCTTGAATAATGTGATACTTGGCAATTGTTGTGCTCATGTTTAAGCTTTTGCATCATATACTTTGCACCTATTAATGAAGAAATATATAGAGCTTGCTAAAATTTGGTTTGCATAATTGGTCTCTCTAAGGTCTAGATATTTTCTAGTAAAGGTCGAACAACAAGGAAGATGGTATAGAGTCTTATAATGCTTACAATATGTCTTTTATGTGAGTTTTGCTGTACCAGTTCATACTTGTGTTTGCTTTAAACAACCTTGCTAGCCTAAACCTTGTATCGAGAGGGAATACTTCTCATGCATCCAAAATCCTTGAGCCAAACACTATGCCACTTGTGTCCACCATACCTACCTACTACATGGTATTTCTTCGCCATTCCAAAGTAAATTGCTTGAATGCTACCTTTAAAATTTCCATTATTTATCTTTGCAATATATAGCTCATGGGACAAATAGCCTAAAAACTATTGTGGTATTGAATATGTACTTATGCATCTTATCTCTTATAAGTTGCTTGTTATGCGATAACCATGCTCCTGGGGACGCTATCAACTATTTCTTTGTTGAATATCATGTGAGTTGCTATGCATGTTCGTCTTGTATGAAGTAAGGGCAATTTACCATGAGTTGAATGGTTTGAGTATGCATATTGTTAGAGAAGAACATTGGGCCGCTAACTAAAGCCATGATTCATGGTGGAAGTTTCAGTTTTGGACAAATATCCTCAACCTCATATGAGAATATTATTTGTTGCTAAATGCTTATGCATTAAAGAGGAGTCCATTATCTGTTGTCTATGTTGTCCCGGTATGTATGTCTAAGTTGAGAATAATCAAAAGCGAGAAATCCAATGCGAGCTTTCTCCTTAGACCTTTGTACAGGCGGCATAGAGGTACCCCATTGTGACACTTGGTTAAAACATATGTATTGCGATGATAATCCAGGTAATCCGAGCTAATTAGGACAAGGTGCGGGCACTATTGGTATACTATGCATGAGGCTTGCAACTTGTAGGATATAATTTACATGATACATATGCTTTATTACTACCGTTGACAAAATTGTTTCTTGTTTTCAAAATAAAAGCTCTAGCACAAATATAGCAATCCATGCTTCCCTCTGCGAAGGGCCTTTCTTCTACTTTTATTGTTGAGTCAGTTTACCCATTTCCTTCTATCTCAAGAAGCAAACACTTGTGTTAACTGTGCATTGATTCTTACATACTTGCATATTGCACTTGTTATATTACTTTATGCTGACAATATCCATGAGATATACATGTTATAAGTTGAAAGCAACCGCTGAAACTTAATCTTCCTTTGTGTTGCTTCAATGCCTTTACTATGAATCTATTGCTTTATGAGTTAACTCTTATGCAAGACTTATTGATGCTTGTCTTGAAAGTACTATTCATGAAAAGTCTTTGCTATATGATTCAGTTGTTTACTCATTACATTAACCATTGCTTCGAATCGCTGCATTCATTACATGTGCTTACAATAGTATTGATCAAGATTATGATAGCATGTCACTTAAGAAATTATCTTTGTTATCGTTTACCTACTCGGGACGAGTAGGAACTAAGCTTGGGGATGCTTGATACGTCTCAAACGTATCTATAATTTCTTATGTTCCATGCTACTTTTATGATGATACTCGCATGTTTTATACACATTATATGTCATTATTATGCATTTTCCGGTACTAACCTATTAACGAGATGCCGAAGAGCCAGTTGTTGTTTTCTGCTGTTTTTGGTTTCAGAAATCCTAGTAAGGAAATATTCTCGGAATTGGACGAAATCAACGCCCAGGGTCCTATTTTTCCACGAAGCTTCCAGAAGACCGAGGGAGAGACGAAGTGGGGCCACGGGGCGCCGCCACACTAGGGCGGCGCGGCCTGGACCTTGGTCGCGCGGCCCTGTGGTGTGGGGCCCCCGTGAGGCCCCCTGACCTACCCTTCCGCCTACTTAAGCCTTCGTCGATAATAGCCCCAGTACCGAGAGCCACGATACGGAAAACCTTCCAGAGACGCCGCCGCCGCCAATCCCATCTCGGGGGATTCAGGAGATCGCCTCCGGCACCCTGCCAGAGAGGGGAATCATCTCCCGGAGGACTCTACACCGCCATGGTCGCCTCCGGATTGATGTGTGAGTAGTTCACCCCTGGACTATGGGTCCATAGCAGTAGCTAGATGGTCGTCTTCTCCTCATTGTGCTATCATTGTTAGATCTTGTGAGCTGCCTGATGTCTACGGGAGCTTCTATTCTTGTAGACAGTGTTGGGCCTCCAAGAGCAGAGGTTTGTAGAACAGCAGCAAGTTTCCCTTAAGTGGATCACCCAAGGTTTATCGAACTCAGGGAGGAAGAGGTCAAAGATATCCCTCTCATGCAACCCTGCAACCACAAAGCAAGAAGTCTCTTGTGTCCCCAACACACCTAATAGGTGCACTAGTTCGGCGAAGAGATAGTGAAATACAGGTGGAATGAATAAGTATATGAGCAGTAGTAACGGCGCCAGAAAAGTGCTTGCTGGCGTGCAGTAAGTAAAGATGCAGTAGAACAGTAAACAAGCAGCGATAGCAGTATTGGAAACAAGGCCTAGGGATTATACTTTCACTAGTGGACACTCTCAACATCGATCACGTAATAAAACCACTCTACACTCTATTGTTGGATGATGAACACCAATTGCGTAGGGCTACAAGAGCACCTCAATGCCGGAGTTAACAAGCTCCACAATATTCGATATTCATGTTTAAATAAACCTTAGAGTGCATGATAGATCAACACAACTATACCAAGTACTAACATAGCATGCACACTGTCACCTTCATACTATGAGAGGAGGAATAGATCACATTAATACCATCATAGTAATAGTTAACTTCATAATCTACAAGAGATCATAATCATAAACTACGCCAAGTACTACATGATGCACACACTGTCACCATTACATCATGGAGGAGGAATAGAGTACTTTAATAACATCACTAGAGTAGCACATAGATGAATAGTGATACAAAACACATTGCAATCATAAAGGGATATAAATAAGCACTTCACTATGCCATTCATAACAGTGAATAAGTATTCTGTGAAATATAGCCTAAGAGACCCACACGGTGCACACACTGTCACCTTTACACACGTGGGACAAGGAGTCTCCGGAGATCACATAAGTAAAATTCACTTGACTAGCATAACGACATCTAGATTACAATCATCATCATATGGATCTCAATCATGTAAGGCAGCTCATGAGATCATTGTATTGAAGTACATAGAGAGAGAGATGAACCACATAGCTACCGGTACAGCCCCGAGCCTCGATGGAGAACTACTCCCTCCTCATGGGAGACAGCAGCGGTGATGAAGATGGCGGTGGTGTCGATGGAGAAGCCTTCCGGGGGCACTTCCCCGTCCCGGCAGCGTGCCGGAACAGAGACTCCTGTCCCCCAGATCTTGGCTTCGCGATGGCGGCGGCTCTGGAAGGTTTTTGCGGGTTTCGTCGATCGTCTTAGGGTTTTCGCGACGGAGGCTTTAAATAGGCGGAAGGGCAAGGTCGGTGGAGTCCTGGTGGGGCCACACACCAAGGTGGCGCGCCCTACCCCCTGGCCGCGCCGGCCACAAGTGTGGGCCCACCAGGGCTCCCCTCTGGCGGCTCTCGGGTGTTCTGGAAGCTTCGTGTGAAAATAGGATGCTGGGCGTTGATTTCGTCTGATTCCGAGAATATTTCCTTACTAGGATTTCTGAAACCAAAAACAGCAGAACAGAACGGCACTGCGGCATCTCGTCAATAGGTTAGTTCCGGAAAACGCATAAATATGACATAAAGTATGCATAAAACATGTAGATATCATCAATAATGTGGCATGGAACATAAGAAATTATCGATACGTCGGAGACGTATCAGCATCCCCAAGCTTAGTTCCTGCTCGTCCCGAGCAGGTAAACGATAACAAAGATAATTTCTGGAGTGACATGCCATCATAACCTTGATCATACTATTGTAAACACATGTAATGAATGCAGCGATCAAAATAATGGTAATGACATGAGTAAACAAATGAATCATGTAGCAAAGACTTTTCATGAATAGTACTTTCAAGACAAGCATCAATAAGTCTTGCATAAGAGTTAACTCATAAAGCAATAAATCAAAGTAGAGGTATTGAAGCAACACAAAGGAAGATTAAGTTTCAGCGGTTGCTTTCAACTTATAACATGTGTATCTCATGGATATTGTCAATGCAAAGTAATATAACAAGTGCAATATGCAAGTATGTAGGAATCAATGCACAGTTCACACAAGTGTTTGCTTCTTGAGGTGGAGAGAGATAGGTGAACTGACTCAACATAAAAGTAAAAGAAAGGCCCTTCGCAGAGGGAAGCAGGGATAAATCATGTGCTAGAGCTTTTCAAGTTTTGAAATCATATAGAGAGCATAAAAGTAAAATTTTGAGAGGTGTTTGTTGTTGTCAACGAATGGTAGTGGGTACTCTAACTACCTTATCAACCAGACTTTCAAGAGCGGCTCCCATGAAGGACGTTATCTCTACCAGCAAGGTAGATCATCCCTCTTCTCTTTTGTTTACACATGTATTTTAGTTTCATTATTGATGACACTCCTCCCAACCTTTTGCTTACACAAGCCATGGCTAACCGAATCCTCGGGTGCCTTCCAACATTCACAAACCATGAAGGAGTGTCTATTTGCAAAATTAAGTTGCTTGCTGATGAATCAGAGAAAAACATGTGAAGAGAATTATTAATGCAAGTTGTAATTAATTGGGGCTGGGAACCCCATTGCGAGCTCTTTTTGCAAAATTATTGGATAAGCGGATGAAGCCACTAGTCCATTGTGAAAGTCTGTCAAAAGTAAATGACAAGATCGAAAGATAAAACACCACATACTTCCTCATGAGCTATAAAACATTAACACAAATTGAGAAGCATTTTGAATTGTTTAAAGGTAGCACACGAAGTATTTACTTGGAATGGCAGAAAATACCATGTAGTAGGTAGGTATGGTGGATACAAATGGCATAGTGGTTGGCTCAAAGATTTTGGATGCATGAGAAGTATTCCCTCTCGATACAAGGTTTAGGCTAGCAAGGTTATTTGAAACAAACACAAGGATGAACCGGTGCAGCAAAACTCACATAAAAGACATATTGTAAACATTATAAGACTTTACACCGTCTTCCTTGTTGTTCAAACTCAATACTAGAAATAATCTAGACCTTAGAGAGACCAAATATGCAAACCAAATTTTAGCAAGCTCTATGTATTTCTTCATTAATAAGTGCAAAGTATATGATGTAAGAGCTTAAACATGAGCACAACAATTGCCAAGTATCACATTATCCAAGACATTTTACCAATTACTACATGTAGCATTTTCTGATTCCAACCATATAACAATTAACGAAGCAGTTTCAACCTTCGCCATGAACATTAAAAGCTAAGAACACATGTGTTCATATGAACCAGTGGAGCGTGTCTCTCTCCCACACAAGCATTTATTCAAACCAAACAAAAATGAAAACAAAAGCACACAGACGCTCCAAGCAAAGTACATAAGATGTGACCGAATAAAAATATAGTTTCAAGAGAAGGAACCTGATAATTTGTCGATAAAGAAGGGGATGCCTTGGGCATCCCAAGCTTAGATGCTTGAGTCTTCTTGAAATATGCAGGGATGAACCACCGGGGCATCCCCAAGCTTAGACTTTTCACTCTTCTTGATCGTAGTATATCATCCTCCTCTCTTGACCCTTGAAAACTTCCTTCACACCAAACTCGAAACAAACTCATTAGAGGGTTTGTGCATAATCAAAAACTCACATGTTCAGAGGTGACACAATCATTCTTAACACTTCTGGACATTGCCCAAAGCTACTGGAAGTCAATGGAACAAAGAAATCCATCCCACATAGCAAAAGAGGCAATGCGAAATAAAAGGCAGAATCTGTCAAAACAGAATAGTCCGTAAAGACGAATTTTAAAGAGGCACCAGACTTGCTCAAATGAAAATGCTCAAATTGAATGAAAGTTGCTTACATATCTGAGGATCACTCATGTAAATTGGCATAATTTTCTGAGTTTTCTACAGAGAATATTACCCAGATTTGTGACAGCAAAGAAAACTGTTTCTGCGCAGTAATCCAAATCTAGTATCATCCTTCTATTAGAGACTTTACTTGGCACAACAATGTAATAAAACTAAGATAAGGAGAGGTTGCTACAGTAGTAAACAACTTCCAAGACTCAAATATAAAACAAAAGTACTGTAGTAAAAACATGGGTTGTCTCCCATAAGCGCTTTTCTTTAACGCCTTTCAGCTAGGCGCAGAAAGTGTATATCAAGTATTATCAAGAGATGAAGCATTGATATCATTAGCTCCCCCATCTGTAGTGGTACTAAGGGCTTTGTCAATTTTAGGCCTATAATAATATTTTTTTGGTTTAGGCACCTTAGAGACATACATAAACTTTTGCTCCTTACCCACATAAGCTTTCTCTTTATACTTAAGAGAAGAAAAAGTTGAACCCAAGGTTTCCATAGCTTCTTCAAGTTCACCAATCCTATTGATTTGATTATCATGGACAACACAAGTTCCTAGAACACTAATTCTTTCATCAATTCCTCCTAAGGATTTATCAAGTTCATCAGTTTTATCAAGCAGCATTTCCAATTTAGTTTCAATGCTTGGAAAATTTTTCTCTATGGTTTCCAATTTTTTCATAACGTCCTCAAGAGAGATTTCACTTTTAGTTTCATTAACAGGTGGTATTCCAACTAGACTCTCAATGATGCAACTAGCTTCTAAAGCAGGAGTACCTAGGAAATTACCCCCCGAAAGAGTATCAAGAACATACCTATTCCAACTAGATATACCAACATTAAAGTTCCTAAGTAGGATAATAGTGGAGTGTTTCTTCGTGCACCTATGATGAGCATCACTAATTCTATACCAAGCATCTTTAAAACTTTCTCCACCTTGTTGTTTAAAAGAACGAACTTCAACTTCCGGATTACTCATTTTAGCAGCAGTAAATAAAGTAAACTAGATAAAGTAAATGCAAGTAACTAATTTTTTTGTGTTTTTGATATAGCAAACAAGATAGTAAATAAAGTAAAACTAGCAACTAATTTTTTTGTGTTTTGATTTAGTGCAGCAAACAAAGTAGTAAATAAAATAAAGCAAGACAAAAACAAAGTAAAGAGATTGGATTGTGAAGACTCCCCTTGCAGCGTGTCTTGATCTCCCCGGCAACGGCGCCAGAAAAGTGCTTGATGTCTACGGGAGCTTCTATTCTTGTAGACAGTGTTGGGCCTCCAAGAGCAGAGGTTTGTAGAACAGCAGCAAGTTTCCCTTAAGTGGATCACCCAAGGTTTATCGAACTCAGGGAGGAAGAGGTCAAAGATATCCCTCTCATGCAACCCTGCAACCACAAAGCAAGAAGTCTCTTGTGTCCCCAACACACCTAATAGGTGCACTAGTTCGGCGAAGAGATAGTGAAATACAGGTGGTATGAATAAGTATATGAGCAGTAGTAATGGTGCCAGAAAAGTGCTTGCTGGCGTGCAGTAAGTAAAGATGCAGTAGAACAGTAAACAAGCAGCGATAGCAGTATTGGAAACAAGGCCTAGGGATTATACTTTCACTAGTGGACACTCTCAACATCGATCACGTAATAAAACCACTCTACACTCTATTGTTGGATGATGAACACCAATTGCGTAGGGCTATAAGAGCACCTCAATGTCGGAGTTACCAAGCTCCACAATATTCGATATTCATGTTTAAATAACCTTAGAGTGCATGATAGATCAACACAACTATACCAAGTACTAACATAGCATGCACACTGTCACCTTCATACTATGAGAGGAGGAATAGATCACATTAATACCATCATAGTAATAGTTAACTTCATAATCTACAAGAGATCATAATCATAAACTACGCCAAGTACTACATGATACACACACTGTCACCATTACATCATGGAGGAGGAATAGAGTACTTTAATAACATCACTAGAGTAGCACATAGATGAATAGTGATACAAAACACATTGCAATCATAAAGGGATATAAATAAGCACTTCACTATGCCATTCATAACAGTGAATAAGTATTCTGTGAAATATAGCCTAAGAGACCCACACGGTGCACACACTGTCACCTTTACACACGTGGGACAAGGAGTCTTCGGAGATCACATAAGTAAAATTCACTTGACTAGCATAACGACATCTAGATTACAATCATCATCATATGGATCTCAATCATGTAAGGCAGCTCATGAGATCATTGTATTGAAGTACATAGAGAGAGAGATGAACCACATAGCTACCGGTACAGCCCCGAGCCTCGATGGAGAACTACTCCCTCCTCATGGGAGACAGCAGCGGTGATGAAGATGGCAGTGGTGTCGATGGAGAAGCCTTCCGGGGGCACTTCCCCGTCCCGGCAGCGTGCCGGAACAGAGACTCCTGTCCCCTAGATCTTGGCTTCGCGATGGCGGCGGCTCTGGAAGGTTTTTGCGGGTTTCGTCGATCGTCTTAGGGTTTTCGCGACGGAGGCTTTAAATAGGCGGAAGGGCAAGGTCAGTGGAGTCCTGGTGGGGCCACACACCAAGGCGGCGCGCCCTACCCCCTGGCCGCGCCGGCCACAAGTGTGGGCCCACCAGGGCTCCCCTCTGGCGGCTCTCGGGTGTTCTGGAAGCTTCGTGTGAAAATAGGATGCTGGGTGTTGATTTCGTCCGATTCCGAGAATATTTCCTTACTAGGATTTCTGAAACCAAAAACAGCAGAAAACAGGAACTAGCACTGCGGTATCTCGTCAATAGGTTAGTTCCGGAAAACGCATAAATATGACATAAAGTATGCATAAAACATGTAGATATCATCAATAATGTGGCATGGAACATAAGAAATTATCGATACGTCGGAGACGTATCACTGCCTAACTTGATCAAGATCATCTATCTGTAATGCTACATGTGCGTTTGTTGGGATCCGGTGAATAATGAATACTATGCTATGTTGATTATCAATCTATCTATGTGTTGTTTATGATCTTGCATGCTCTCCTTTGCTAGTAGAGGCTCTGGCCAAGTCATTGCTTGTAACTCCAAGAGGGAGTAATTATGCTCGATAGTGGGTTCATGCCTCCATTAAATCTGGGGGAGTGACAACAACCTCTAAGGTTGTGGATGTGCTGTTGCCACTAGGGATAAAACATCAATTCTATATCTAAGGATGTATTTGTTGATTACATTACGCACCATACTTAATGCAATTGTCTGTTGTTTGCAACTTAATACTGGAGGGGGTTCGGATGATAACCTGAAGGTGGACTTTTTAGGCATAGATGCATGCTGGATAGCGGTCTATGTACTTTGTCGTAATGCCCAATTAAATCTCACACTACTCATCATAACATGTATGTGCATTGTTATGCTCTCTTTATTTGTCAATTGCCCAACTGTAATTTGTTCACCCAATATGCTATTTCTTATGGGAGAGACACCTCTAGTGAACTGTGGACCCCGATCCATTCTTTTACATCGAATACAATCTACTGAAATACTCGTTCTACTGTTTTCTGCAAACAATCATCTTCCACACTATACATCTAATCCTTTGTTACAGCAAGCCGGTGAGATTGACAACCTCACTGTCACGTTGGGGCAAAGTAATTTGGTTGTGTTGTGCAGGTTCCACGTTGGCGCCGGAATTCCTGGTGTTGCGCCGCACTACACTCCGCCGCCATCAACCTTCAACGTGCTTCTTGACTCCTACTGGTTCGATAAACCTTGGTTTCTTACTGAGGGAAACTTGCTGCTGTACGCATCACACCTTCCACTTGGGGTTCCCAACGGGCGTGTGCTTTACGCGTCATCATGGCTTATTCCTCTAGGGTTTTCACGACAGAGGCTTTAAGTAGGCGGAAGGGCAGCCTCGGAGGGGCCCTGGTGGGGCCACACCATAGGGGGGCGCGCCCCACCCCTTGGCCGCGCCGCCCTGGCGTGTGGGGCCCCCTGGCTCTTCTCTGGCCCTTCTTCGGTGCTCTGGAACCTTCCGGGAAAAATAAGATGCTGGGCGTTGATTTCGTCCAATTTCGAGAATATTTCCTTTCTAGGATTTCTGAAACCAAAAACAGCAGAAAACAGCAACTGGCACTTCGGCATCTTGTTAATAGGTTAGTTCCGGAAAATGCATCAAAACGATATAAAGTGTGAACAAAACATGTAGGTATTGTCATAAAACTAGCATGGAACATCAGAAATTATAGATACGTTGGAGACGTATCACTCCCCTGATTACTGGGCCGCTGGAGCTCCTCCGCATGGGTTCCTCTATTCTATGGCTGCCGCTCATCCGTGTTCGCGGTTAATATGCCGCTCCATCCACCGTCTCCTTCACTTGGTGGTATGTGTGGGTACAACTCGTCCTTGTGCAGGCTGCCGAAGCAGCAGCTCGGCTAACATTGGAGATCTCGAAGGGAGAAATCTCACACAGGTGAGATAAGGGAAGAAGTCTAAAAGTGGAATACTCCAAGGGTCACCTGATTTGACTCTGACAAGCCACTTGTGTGTTGGATTTATGGTCGGCGAGTTCGAATAGGTTATGGCGGTGCCTCCATGGTTGTTGAGGAATGTCATTTTTTAAATAAAATCGTTGTTAATGGGTGGTTCCATGTGCTACATGTGTGCCTTGTTTCTGTTGTATAAGTATGGGCAAAGTGTTGCAGTGATCTTTGTGCATATGCTATATAGAGAGATATTGCACCAATGTTACACATGTGTTCTTGCAATATTGGATAAGTTAGGCAAAAATCTTGGATGTGTTGTAGATAAATGTTGCAAAAGGACGTCGCATTTTCGAAAATGCTAAACGCAGAGAAAAAATCTACATTCATGAATTTTTTGCAGCATTGACGAGATATTTTTCACCCAAATAACTGGCTAATGGTATTTGCAATTTTCTTCGTGACTTTAGTAGATCGTAGGAAAAAATGTTAGAAACTGATGCTATATATTTTGAAATTATTGCTACATACGAAACATTTTTTCTACATGATCGAAAGCATGTGATTTGATCACTTATCTCGTGCATCAGAGGAATCTAAAGGTAGTCCGTTGTTTGCTTTTTACAGCCGGGTGCAGCCTAGCGTTTGTCCAAAAGAACACATTTGAGCCTATTCCATGTCTTGTATAAGATAACGACTGTAGACACGGACCGACCTAGCCATCATGTTGCAGCTTCACCACCTCTTTCCACATTGCTTAATGGCAATAAGCAGATCCACTGTGCACGTATAAGAAATCATCTTCAACATAATGTTAAGTGGAGAAACATCGATCTTCTTATAAAAACAATATAATTAGTTGCATTCTAAATTGACCAGGCGCAGAGCATTATGTTCAAGATACCAAAGGTCCAAAAAATCCCATTAAAGGTGATTGGAGTTCAATCACAGAGTTCACAGAGCAATATTAAAATAAAACATCAAAAGATATTCGAGGTTGGAACCAACCTAGAGCCACCTTGGCACAACACCAATGAGATCTCGAGATTTGGCACTCAAAGAAGAGATGTCCCGCCATTTCAATCTCATTAGACAATTTGCAAAACATGGCTCACTCGACTAAGCTTTACATAGAAGACGTTGTTGTTAGTTTAATTCTCTCTCAAAAGCATGCCCAACTAATTTTGTTTTTTAAAGACATAAAAAATTATTGTGCCAACAACACATCTTTGTATGATTCTTGTTCGGAGAATAATCAACCGACATGTTGTAATTTTGTTCACACCTAGATGGCCCTATGTCTTGCGTCATACACTGATCAGACTAGGAAGGTTGTACGCATAGCAACACTCCAAAGGCATTGTAGCTTTCCGCATCTCGAGCATTCTTGAATATCTCACCCTTCGAGTCCAGCAGTTTCACGGTGATCGATATGGGAGAATATTGTTGGATTTTTTCCTAAGAGCGGTCTCCTACATCTTCCATATTTCGTAGTTGAACATCATCAAGTAAGAGCTATTTAATATAATTGTCTAGTCTCTTCCAATAACATGCATAACATCGTGAACATGTCAAGTAGTGGGGTTAGTAGTAGGATTATTTTCCACATGTAAATCCTCAACAATTTCATTCCAATGTTCAGAATTAAGAAGAGATGAATCAATTACTAGAATTTGTTGGTGAATCAAGGCACCAACATTCGCATAAAGGATATTGAAGACAAAAACAACCTCGTCAAACGCGACATCTCGAAAAATATACACACGTCTAGTGGACACCTCTACACATTTGACTACCGTGTGTCATGTGCTATAGTTAAGAAAGACACACTGCTTAGAGGAAAATTTAAGTTCTCTTTTGTTGTAAAGATGGAGATTAGTCCAACAAGCGCATGCAACACATAGTGAAAGGAATAATTTGGTTGAGTTCCTAGAAGACGATAGACTGGTGCGTCATGATTGATAACTTTTTTAGACAACATGTTTATAAGATATGTAATGATGAGAAAAGCTTCATCCTAGAATTTAAGAGGCGGGTATGCATTTGCAATAAGAGCGAGTCCTACTTCAACAATATGGCAATGTTTACTTTCAGCAGAGCCATTTTCCTATGTGCATAGGGACACCAAAGATGGTGTGAGATGCCATGTGTTTGAAAAGGTGCATTCAATTTCACATATTCACCTCTCTAGTTAGATTGAACCGTAAGAATTTTTTTTATCAAACTTATATTCAACATGTTTTTGAAGCTTTGCAAAGGGAGAAAGAGAATCATATTTCTTCATGAGAAAATATATCAAAGTAAATTTCTATAGTTATCATTTAATGTTACATAATAATTACGAAACCCAACTTATAAGTAGAAGAAAGACATCAAAATAAAACTAATTGTAGTCAAGCAAGACCTCATACTCTTAGTCTGTTGACGTGAATCACACACTTACTCTATGCTAGAATCTCTAACAAAATGATTTTATTATTGCTAATAATTTTACTAACAATAGTGAAGGATGGGTGATCAAGATGACTATGCCACTTTGCCTGGGAAGGCTTGGTGGCGACAAACACATGCATCTGTGACTCGAACAACACCACCAATGTCAAAATAAGGGAATATAGACAACCAACCTAGCATCCTTTATGAATTATTTTTCACTTGACCTGATCCTTAATTAAAAAGAAGAAATGATGAAATCCTATAAAGACGCAGTTATCATAGGTGAAGCATTCAACATAGGTGAAGCATTCAACATGTTTTTACTGCGAAACTAACATGTTGGGCCAACCGGGGAGGAAATGATATTTCCTTTGTGAATTTTATTCTCACGTGGAGGCAGGTTCCACCCGTCATTCTTCCTTCTTTACAAGGCAATAAGGCGTCCGCCTCGTGGCTCTTAACTACGAGGACCTAGACCACACATACCAAAGGGTATGATTATCATTATAGTAGGTTCAACATATGTAGTATTAGGGTTGTACATACGTAAATATTGGTGTGTATGTTTTTGTTTAGGTATATGTGCACAAATACTTTCGATGCGGTTGGATTTAGGATAGACCAAGTTGCAATTTTTTCCAGAATACGTGCTAATTAAGCAGGTTACATTATTATTTTAAAGGAAACATTTTTTTTATAAAAAAGTGAACGACATAGCAATTTACGGATATTTGAACGCTATTCATTCATTTTACCATGAAAGGGCTGACTAAGCTCGTGTGGAATGGGATATTTCGAGATAAACATTAATACTTCATATCATCTAGAATTGTGTGTTTTGGTTACCTCAAATTGCAATCTAAAGTTGCCAACCAAGTTTTTGTGATATTTAAGGTTACAAAGGGAAAGGATACATATAATTGCATAGTAATATATAAATAAATTAAATTTATTGATTAATATATTTCTATTGGTGTGCTTGGAATTAGAATGGACAAACATATTATCGCAAAATATTTTTTTCATACAATTGAATACGAAAAAATGGCGATGGAATGTTGTTTGATATTAGCATCATAAATGTATTTTTGATAATAAATATTATATCCTTCATTGAAGAGGGTACCCCTGACGCTAGACAATAAAAAATGAATAAGTATTGTAATGCTATGAACAGTATGTGTCTTAATGTACATGAGTATTTTTACGTTTTAAGTTTGATAGTAATGATATAACAACAATATTGGATAGTACATCGAATGTTGTACCAACTAAACTATATACATTTAACTACATGAAGAGTTTAAGTAAAATAGTTTGTTACAAATAATACTTTCCATTAGCCCAGAAAATGGTTATTACAACCGTAAGAGGATGGTCGCAGGCGACTCCCACCTTGCCGTGATAAGAAAATATGGTGCTAAAAAACAGGATTGAGTAGGGCGTCAATGATGATGTAAAATACGGTGGCAGGCAAGATGATTGAGTAAGATCAAAGGATTGGGAAATGTCACCTATTTAAATGCGAGGTAGTTTCTATGCCAAACTATTTGGGTTGGGGTGTTAAATTTTTATCTAATGAGTCTTATGTCCAAATAGTTGTGGATGCTTTGGAATGAGGATTAGCCTTGGCAACAAAGGCTAAAGAAAAATATCTTCAGAAAGAAATATTGACACGCGTGGAATATAAAGATGGAAATTCCAAATTATGGTATGGTCTAACGAAGGTTTAAAGAATATTGTATACCATCTATGATAGAATTCAAGTTTCTGGTAATAAGATCAATTTTGGGAGGATATTTGGTATAATCGCATTGGTCTCGCATAGCCCGAGCTCTAGCAAAATGTTAGAGTAAAAGGCTTTACAATGAAAACATTATATAATTCTCTACAAACCAGGGCTCCGTCAAAGAATTTCAAACATCCGTGTCTCTGAAAGTGTCATCCAAGATTAAAATTCTCTAGCTGGTTATATGGGGGAGAGTCCTTACCATAGATAAGTTAAGATTATCAGGGGGGACCGGAGGAAGTCTTGAATCGCTCACATGGATGGGCGTCAACATGTCTAAGACTAGACAACGGATAGCGTTTATTAGGAAAGATTGTGTATGGTTTGTGCTATCTCATCTACTGCTAGGTTCTGTAATGTTTCAGTGGTCTGTAATGTGAATTCGAACTTCGCAGACAGCCTGGTTAGAAAATGTCTTACTATTACTGGTGTAATGTAGCAAACTATATGTTTCGTTAATGAAGCATGCGTAGAACCGGCGCAAGGCAAGATGAGGCTCGTGGTTTCCTCCCCACGAGGCCGCCGCCGCGGCACCACGGGACCGCGACCGCACGAGCGCCGCGCGGCCGCCGGTGGCGCGCCGGCTGCTCGCATGTGCTTTCCACTAGCATCGCGGCCGGTGCCGAGGCCCGTCAAACAATTGGGACGCGTCTCCTCGGCGGGGGCGCGCGAGGCGGCCTCGGACTGCACGGCGGACAGCCTGTGCCATCGCTCGTCTTGGGGACGCAGGATCAAACTCACGCGGTGCCGTCCCTGCACGCCATGGTAACTTGAGGACGAAAAGAAAATTCACCTTGCTTGAGCCCTAGGTAAACCCTGGTAGAGTCAGGTTATTCGCCTGGCAGGCTGGCAAGGGCAATGTCTTACCGGATGCAGGTGGACGGTGGAATGCAACGCTGGTCGCTGAGTAGTAAACTGTCGCTGCGTCCTTCAATCTATGTGGAGTATAAAAATTTCCTCTAGGTTCATGCACGCGCGCAGGATTTGTGAATTCGCTGCTCGTCTTCCCCATGGGAGGGAGGCTGCACCCGTCCTGCATTCAGGGTCAGGTCGAGCTGTAGATGCCCGCGGTATATATCCAGGTGATTTACCAAGCTCGAAGCTCAGAATAGATAGTTTGAGTGAGGGGGACTCCAGAGATGATCCGATAAGAAATTTTATGCATTTCCGACTAGCAGTACCACCAGTATCCAGTCTCCAGAATTCGAAGCTGACTTTGGTTTCCTGCCAGCCAGGGTGGCCTGTCCCTCGAGCTCCCAGCAGAGAAATATTCGTGCGGGCGCAACAACGCGCTCTGGTAATCGATGAATCTCGGCGTTGCCTGATGGCCATGTATCATGCATGAGCTTCGTGTTCGTGTGCGCTTCTCCTTCTTGCCACGCGTGCCGCTAAGAATCTCGGCTCGATCTTCATCTTGCACGTCCGAAACTCGGTCAATGGAGACAGAGCGCGCACATGCCGACCCGCCAGCTGTAGGATAGGAGTCACATCGATATGCATGGTTGCATGGTCCATGGGAGTCCACGATTTTAGTATTCGTTTAACAAAGAAAAAAGCACTTCCTTGGCTACTTTCCAACATAATATTGTGCAAATAAATTCAGCACACCACTTTTTTTTTAAAAAAAACGGGGCAATTATTTTGCCTCGATATATTTATTAAGAAATAGAAAATACACAGTTAATTTACGATAAACCGGGAAAAACCGATACATACAAACCAAAGCACACTATTCTTAAAACAAGAATACCCCATATCTGCATAGGCAACCGAACAAACTCTTTCGACACACAATAACCAGAAAGTTATAGGATCAGAACGAGATTTTCTTTGATTGCCGTTACCCTTCACACTTGAACAACAAGGAAACTCTTGATATGAACACCTCAACAAAAGGGATTGGCAACACCAAGAACATTATTCGAAACTATCGTAAATGAATTTTCTTATTTGAGAATTACAATACTTAGGTATTTAGAAAATTAAAACTCCTCTTGCGATAAAATTGTCACATACTACATTCTATTTCCAAAAGGGATGGTTTTATACCCGCAAATCTAGGAGTGCCAAGAGTAGATTTCTTCCTAACATGTACATTTCAAGAATTTTGCGTACATATTACTCATAAGACCGGTCGATAGCGAATGTATGTTTGACACTACTCCACGGATTATTGAATAGCACAATTTCAGCACTCATATTATCCCAATGTTGGTTGATTTAGATAGCTTCTCATCTTAGTCATCAATGTATGTTCTTTCTAATTATGTTAATCTAATCATACACTAGAAACCACTATTGTCTTTCTAAAAAAAACCACTATTGAGCTATTTCTTTGATTGCACGCTTTAGTTATGTACCTTGATTTCTTAAGAAATCATGATATTTCAGAATATTAAGACAAACACACACAATAAAATATGCAACTGTGCATATAATGGGCACCACACAAATGCATTTTATAATGATATACATTAAATTTTATAACTAAAAACATTATAACTAATATTTAGCAAAGATGTTACATAGTTAATTATGAAAACCATGTAAATTATACTAGTTAAAATTACAAGCATGCCAGAATAAGTTTTATAAGTATAAAATTTTACTATAAATTATATTTTGTTTTAGTCTTCCATGTGTCACAAATGGCTTTGACTAATGCTACTACGAACAAAATAAATCAGAATATGAACGATTGATATAATATAGTAAAATAATATTTTTTTCAAGTACTAACTAGGTTCTCGACACATATGTACTACGTCAATATTGTAGATTGTAATGAGGACAATAGGGAAATGTCAAATGGTAAGTGTAACCACATGTATCAATATCAGTTTTCATGGTCTCCTGATTGATGTTGGGGACATGATAAACTTTTTATTTCGATAACTACAGATAGTACAAAAATCTATTGCAATGTGCAACATATCCATTGTGAGATTATTATGTTTCTGAACATAAATCCATTTTATGAAAATAAAATTAGACTACACGTAGTGTTTCTGAAAATATCTGCTCAGACTGAGAGTTTTTATACATTGGAGTAAAATTATTAATTATTGCATAATCAAGCAAAAAAGTGTCATGGTTATTTTTAGTTGCATGTTATTCACAAACAGAACATTGTGTACATAGCTCTGAGTAAATCCTGAGCTATAACGTATTGCTACTATATGCATAATGAGTAGTCATGTTTATTTTTCTACGAAAGGTAAGGAGTATGTCTACAAGTAGAACACCATACAAATAGTCGTAATGACTGACCAAATTATGGTGATATGCAGAAAAAAATAATCTAAGGTCGCTTGATATTATCAATAAATACATAAATTATTGCTAATAAAATATGCTGGAGGGTTGATTTGAGATTGAATTATAAAGAATCTAGATCATATTTGTTATGAGAAATATAAGTAATATATCTTAATATTTCCATACACATTTGCAAATCAATGTAATTGGTCAACACCCTACCAGGAAAGGAATCATTTGTTACATATTGGACGATGAAGACGACGGCGTCGCAGGCGACGACGTGCGTGCACCTCTGCCGCGGCCAAGGCCATGACCACGGCCGCGACCTCGGCCTCGACCAGACATGGCGTCCTCTTTTCAGATGGTGATGGCTAGGGTTGGGGAGAGAGGCGCTAGGGTTTGTGTGTGAGAGGAACGATGAGAGGCGGCCCTTTTTATAGGCCGGAGGGAGGCGCGGGAGCGGTTGCTCTCATTAACGGCGACACAAAGAGCAAGGCGCGCGCGACGGGACGGTTCGTAGTGCGTCTGCGGAAACTGCACCGCCGCTACGCCCCAGTAACTCCCGTCGCGAGGTAGGCGACGGTTAGGTTAAAATTGAATCAGCCGCTGACGCGTCGACCCCGCCACTCCCTGTTGGGGTCGACTTTTGGGATGTGTGGCTGACAGGCGGCTCCCACGCCCTAAATTTTCAGCCTCGAGAGGCGTCGGGGCGTCCGATACGCGCCCTTGGCGAAGGGACCGGCACAGGGTTGCCGGCGATTCTATTGGGCTCGAAAATTGGCCGGCGCCGTTCGGGGCGCGCCGGTGTGAGCCCATTTTCGCCCCCGTCCCCCCAAAAAGCTATCGGGGCCGCTATCAGGGGCGCCGGTGGAGATGCTCTAACACCGGCCAAACTGCAGTCCAATGCTATGCTAGTCACGGCCGGCGGAGTATGTAATTGTTTTTTGCGCTCCGTTGTTTGCATTGCAAAATAGCCGTGTATTTCAGTGACTGACAAGACGGTTTTTTAAACTAGGCAAAACATTTGCTATTTTTCCTTTTTTAATTAATTAAAGAGTTTTTTTTAGAACAAATGCCTTGGCGTCAAGGACTTTGTATACAACTCTACTCCCCCTGAGTTACATTACTCAAGAATTTCGCGTTGGCGATGCTCCACATTTTAGCCCCATCCTCAATCTTTACGATGCCTAAGTTTCAAAAAACAATTTTTTTTTACAAAAGATCCTTACGATACCTAGGTTTACCGGCGAAGTGTGATGACCGAAGACTCTTGCATTTCACCATTTCCAAATGTCCCAAGACACAACCATGAAGAGGGCTGGAGGGGGGGCATAGCCATCCGGGAGTTTCCATGTCCCAATGCTATCTTCATCTACCAATCAAGAATACTTTCCTCATTAGCCAAAAGGGACGTGTCAATATTGTGTTCCCCGCAACAAGGAAGGATGTCATTCCAAATGTGGAGGGAGAAGCGACAATTGCAAACAAGGTGAGATGGCGACTCTTGATCTCGGCCGCAAAGGGGGAAATCACCACAATTTGGCTAACCTCTTCTAGCCAACCGGTCCGCCGCTCCAAACCCTAGTTTACAATTTTAGCCACACAAAGAAACTTGCATTTTGGAGTGAAAACAGTACCTACAAATTGCAATTTGTAAGCCGAGACGACGGAGTAGGAACCATCTTTTTAAGCTGACATTTATTGTGTCTCTGACCCCTTCGGAAAGTTGCACATTGGAGATGAGCTCCTAAAGGGTGAAAATTTGTTGTATGTAGTAAACTTTAAAAACCTTGGTACAAGTCGATGTTGCCGAACCTTGGTGCAATGTCCCTTTTGGCTAATGAGGAAAGTATTCTTGATTGGTAGATGAAGATAGCATTGGGACATGGAAACTCCCGGATGGCTATGCTCCCCCTCCAGCCCTCTTCATGGTTGTGTCTTGGGACATTTGGAAATGGCGAAATGCAAGAGTCTTCGGTCATCACACTTCGCCGGTAAACCTAGGTATCGTAAGGATCTTTTGTAAAAAAACTTGTTTTTTTAAACTTAGGCATCGTAAAGATTAAGGATGGGGCTAAAATGTGGAGCATCGCCAACGCGAAATTCTTGAGTAATGTAACAAGGAGAGTAGAGTTGTATACAAAGTCCTTGGCGCCGACGCATTTGTTCTAAAACAAACTCTTTAATTAATTAAAAAAAGAAAAATAGCAAATGTTTTGGCTAGTTTAAAAAACAGCCTTGTCAGTCGCTGAAATACACTGCTATTTTGCAATGCAAACAATGGAGCGCGACAAACAATTACATACTCCGCCGGCCGTGACTAGCATAGCATTGGACTGCGGTTTGGCCGGTGTTAGAGCATCTCCACCGGCGGCCCTGATAGCGTCCCCGATAGCTTTTTGGGGACCGGAGGCGAAAATGGGCTCGCACCGGCGCCGGCCAATTTTTGACCCCAATAGAATCGTCGGCAACCCCGTGCCGGCCCCTTCACCGAGGGTGCGAATCGGACACCCCGGTGCCTCACGAGGCTGAAAATTTTGGGCGTGGGTGCCGCCTGTCAGCCACACATCCCAAAAGTCGACGCCATCGGGGAGTGGCGGAGCCGACGCGTCAGCGGCTCATTCAATTTTAACATAACCGTCGCCTACCTCGCGATGAGAGTTATTGGGGCGTAGCGGCGGTGCAGTTTCCGCAGACGCGCTACAAACAGTCCCGTCGCGCGAGCCTTGCTCTTCGTGCCGCCGTTAATGAGCGCCACCCCGCTCGCCCGCCTCCCTCCGGCCTATAAAAAGGGCCGCTGATACGTCTCCAACGTATCTATAATTTCTTATGTTCCATGCTAGTTTTATGCCAATAGCTAAATGTTTTATATGCACTTTATATCATATTATGACATTTATTGGACTAACCTATTAACAAGATGCCACAGTGCCCGTTTCTGTTTATTATGTCTGTTTATTGCAGAAAAGGCTCAAAAACCAAAGTGCTCGGAAAAATCCAGAAAATTACAGAAATTCTATTTCGCCAGAAGACCCACGGAGCCAGAAGGGCCAGGCCAGAGGAGGCCCACGACCTCCTCCCCATCAGCTGGCGCAGCCAGGAGGAGGGCGGCGCCGCCCTATGGGGTGGGCCCCTCGGGCACCCCCTCGCGCCGCCCTTTCGCCTATATAAAGCTCCTGCCCTGAAAACCCTAAAGGGATCGACGATTTCTCCAGAAGAGTTCCGTAGCTCCGCCGCCACCAAAAACCCTAATTCGGGGGACAGAAGTCTCTGTTTCGGCACCCTACCGGGACGGAGAATTGCCCCCGGAGCCATCTCCATCGACTCCATCGCCATCTTCATCGCCGTTGCTGTCTCCCATGATGAGGAGGGAGTAGTTCTCCCCCGAGGCTGAGGGCTCTACCGGTAGCTATGTGGTTCATCTCTCTCTTCCATGGTGTGATCTTTATGTGATTATTAGCTTTGTAATCTAGTTGAATATGTAGATGTTACTCTTGTCTATTATGCACTCTAGAGGTTACTTTAATATGAACTCCGGAGTCACTCTCCACGGTGTGATGGTGACAATGTGCGCATCATGTGTGATTCTTTTATGACGTTGTGGAGCTTGTTTACTCCGGCTTGAGGTGTGCTTTTGCAGCCCTACACAATGAATGGTGTTTGTTATCCAACAAGAGAGTGTTTGAGAGTAGCATTTATTTATTGAGAGTGTCCACTAGTGAAAGTATGATCCCTAGGCCTTGTTTCTAAGCATTGAAACACCATTTCCAACAAGTTCTGCTACATGTTCGCTTGCTGCCATTTTTATTTCAGATTGCAATTACTACTTATAATCATCCATATTACTTGTATTTCACTATCTCTTCGCCAAACTAGTGCACCTATACATCTGACAAGTGTATTAGGTGTGTTGGGGACACAAGTGACTTCTTGTATCTTAATTGCAGGGTTGCTTGAGATGGATATCTTTGACCTCTACCTCCCTGAGTTCGGTAAACCTTGGGTGATTCACTTAAGGGAAACTTGCCGCTGTTCTATAAACCTCTGCTCTTGGAGGCCCAACACTGTCTACAGGAATAGAAGCGTGCGTAGACATCAGCCGCCTCTCATCGTCCCTCTCACACACAAACCCTAGCGTCTCTCTCCCCAACCCTAGCCACCACCATCTGAAAAGAAGACGCCATGTATGGTCGAGGCCGAGGTCGCGGCCGTGGTTGTGGCCGTGGCCGCGGCAGAGGTGCACGCACGCTGTCGCCTGCGACGCCGTTGTCTTCATCGTCGGACATGGAAGAGGAGGGGCCCGTCCATGTCCTCAAGGGCGACACACGCGGCATCCAGAGGCTGCCCGACACCGTCGCCGACTTCGTCGCCGGTGACGACCGCCCGGGCACGCTGCATCTGCGGGAGGCTGCGTGCGGCTACTACCGGTGGATCGTGGACGTGATCTACGACGCGCGCGACAAGATGTACCTCCACATCAGCTGGGAGAAGTTTGCGCGCCACCACCGGCTCCAAGCCGGCTTCGTCCTCGTGTTCTCCTACTTTGGCGATAGGAACATGAGCGTCAAGGTGTTCGACGAGACGCATAGCCGCCGCCACTACCATGGCGACAACGCCGAGGAGGACGACGACTGAATGTTGTTTCTTCGCAGCGAATATCGGTACGCATGTTTTCAGATGTTCTTCGTCGAAAGAACCAACATGGGCACCATCACCAGCTGGATTTTCTAGTTTGGATGACTGGGTGTGCCCTCGAGTGTTCTTTCTTGGCAGCGAACACACGAAACATGCGATGATCGGCCTAGTTAGGTTTAGTTTTTTACAATATTTTATATTTGTGTCAACCATGGTTCAAAATATGTATTAGTTTGTGGAAAACCATGTTTCAAACTATATCTTCATGTAAACCACGTTCCCAGTTATGTATTAGTTTGTGGAATAAAATGTTTCTTATTTAATTTTCTATGCATATATTTACAATTTTAATTCAAAATATCTATCGGAGCTGCCGTTTTGGGGCGTCGGTGTGGAAACAGCTCCCCAAATAAAATATGCAGTGCTGGCGTTCCCCAAACGGGGATACCGGCGCCCCTACCGGTACCTATTTGGAGTTGCCTGTGGAGATGCTCTTAAAAGTTGCAATTAATCCACGGCGCCAAAGCTGGAAGCTCGTCGATCAGTTCACTGAAGCATATCCGCAATTCGGCATCTCGACGGGACCATATAGTATGCACTAGGGTGTTCAGGTGTACTAATGTACTAAACCAACTCTGAACCGTTCGTGTTCTAACTTCTGGTCGGATCTGCTCACATCTCGCAGGGATGATTGTTTTGTTTTTACACCCAGCCGAAGGATGACAATTCTACAACAAATCCCCACCGCCGCCGTGTTCCTACATACCTCATACAGTTCCACTATGAGCATCCTCGCGCTGGAGGTTGCGCCCACCCCAGAGTCGCCGATCCAAAGATTACCGCCGCCGTGGAGGGATTCATCTTCGAATCTGGAGGCTGGATCCTTTTTTTCCATGTTTTTCCGTTGGTTGCTCTTTGATTCTTTGAATTTTTTTTTTGGATCGGTTCCATGTTTGAGTTCATGGTTTCTGATGCTTTTGAATACGGACCAGATTACGCTTCGTTGCAGTTTTTGAAACTTTTAGTTCATGAACTGGTTTTCAGATCCGAAATTTAAGTCCAATTGAAAAAAAAAAGTGCTTCAGATCCGAAATTTATGCTCATTTTTTGTTTGCTTGGATCTGTACCGACCGTGAAGCAAGAAAATCATAGAATTGACTTGCCTCCGTTGTCGTTTCTGTGCCGGTAGTGAAGAAAAAGAAAAGTTCATGGAATTTGAAATAGAATGGGTTCACCGACTCTAAGCCGGACTTGTCCAAAAAAAGAAATGCAAAGTAGCTTCGGTGCAGGGTGTTTGTTACAAATTGTGCATGGGCTGTCCAGTGTCCACCTATGCACCCTCGTGTATCTGGACCATAGATTTCAGATCATGTGGCTGTGGAGGCTTAGTACATTAGTACACCTGAACACCCTAGTGCATACCATACGCCCCCCATCTCGACACAGTCTTCACCAAATCTTACCAGCACGGATGCCTCGCTCAAGAACGCTGACCCGCCGCGCGCCGTTGTGGATCTCATCGGTAGGCGGCGGGCGGGAATCTGTGCAACCAGATCGTCGTCGTCGTCATCCGTTGGAGGGGGCGCGCGCGAATAGAGTATTGCGGCAGATTTGACTCCCGTGCGGTGCGTCGCCGCTGCAGCTGGAGCCGTGCCCGGAAGCAACTGGGCACCGCGGCGCGCGGCGCGAACGACACGCCGTGGCGTGCGTGCGCTTGCACCAGCTCATCGCTGTCCCCCCGCCCGCCGCGCCATACCGCCCTCCCCCGGCATTGCGACACGTAGGGCGGTAGGGCGGAACGGAGGATAGGAAGGAACCAGCGGCGAAGTTCTGCAGGTCCACGACCACGGCTATAAATAAGAGGCCTGAAGCTTGTCACTCCATCACCACAGCCAACACAAACACAAGCTAAGCAAGAGTACCAGCTTGATCGATCACCGAGTACTCACTTCTCACTAGTCACAAGTGTTCATTTCCACCGTGCAATCTAGCAATGGCTTCTAAGGTTGCTCTGGTAGTGGCGCTGGTATTCACCATGGCGCAGCTCTCCGCGGGGAGCAGCAGGAGGCTGATGGAGCTGTACGTGCCTCCGGAGAGCGACCGGCTCAGCTACCACCAGGGCGCCGTGCTCAGCGGCGACATCCCCGTGTCCATCCTCTGGTACGGCAAGTTCTCGCCCGCCCAGAAATCCATCGTCTCCGACTTCCTCCTCTTGCTCACCTCAGCCCCGAACGGCGCCACCACGCCCTCCGTCGGGCAGTGGTGGGGCACCATCGAGCAGCTCTACCTCTCCAAAGCCGTCACCGCCGCAGCCAACGGCGCGGCCGCTGGCTCCACCCGCGTGCTCCTGGGCAAGCAGCTGACCGACGAGGACTGCTCCCACGGCACGTCGCTCACCCTGGACCAGATCGAGCAGCTCGCTGCGCGCGTCGGCGCCAAGAAGGGCGGCGTCGCGCTGGTGCTCACCGACGAGGACGTGGCCGTGGAGGGGTTCTGCAGCAGCCGGTGCGGCCGGCACGGGTCGTCGCAGGACGGCAAGTCCACGCACATCTGGGTGGGCAACTCCGTGAAGCAGTGCCCCGGGCACTGCGCGTGGCCTTTCGCGCAGCCGCAGCACGGCCCGCAGGGCGCGCCCCTGGTGGCGCCCAACGGCGACGTCGGGATGGACGGCATGGTCATGGTGCTCGCCACCATGGTGGCCGGCACCGTGAGCAACCCTCACGGGGACGGATACTACCAGGGCCCCAAGGGAGCCGGGCTGGAGGCGTGCACGGCCTGTTCCGGCGTCTACGGCAGCGGCGCGTACCCCGGGTACGCCGGGAACCTGCTCGTCGACCCGACCACCGGGGGAAGCTACAACGCCAACGGCGCCGGCGGGAAGAAGTACCTTCTCCCGGCGTTGTACGACCCCGACACGGCCACCTGCAGCACGTTGGTCTAGTCCATAGTTTCAGTTATCGGACAAACTTGTCCTGTGCGCGCGCTCGAGAAGTTGTACATACGTGTAACGTTGTCGGAACCTGGAAGAAATGAAATTGCTTTGTTCGTTCAGATTGCTTTTGTTTGTTGCCGGCCCAAGCCCAAATAGAGCGCGATATACTGTAGTTCTGGCGGTCTAGGCGGCAAACGACTCGTTTCATGGCGACTGCGCTTTCCCGGTTGGACGCAGTCCCTTTTGTCAAATCCTGAGATGTGTGACATGTGTCCTTCTATTTGGAAAGCCTCGTTTCCCTCAAAAAAAAAAAAAAAAAAAAAATTTGGAAAGCCTCGTCGATCAGTACTTGGTGGGCAAAGGCTAGAAGAGTGAAGCCTGATAAATATTAGCGCAAAAATGTGACTCTTTCAGTGCACGTCATGTGGCATATATGGGTGGAAAGAGGACAAAGGATCTTTCAGAAGGAGTCGAAGGCTCGAAGCCGGCACAGGTCATCGCTAATTTAGTCAGAGCTGTCTGTAGTTACCATATGCCGGTAGCTAGTTGTGTTTGTACAGTTATGTGTTAGCTTAGGCAAGCGTGAGTCTTTTAACTGGTGGATCATGGTGGTTGTCTGCCAGGTTTCTTTGTAACCGAAAGTTTCCCCCCTTCTGTAATACAAAAGCTATTCCCCGTCAAAAAAAATCATATGACATTTGATGCGTATAGGTGTGCTTGTCGAGTCACCATTGTGTTACAGGTTGATGCTTCGGTTCTTGCATGAACATTCAGAACCTTCTAGAAAATTTTAGATGTATAGTGTTTCGAAGAGTAGCTCTCGTCATTTTCAAGAAGCCTTATTTACCTTGTCCACTACTCATCTCCGAAGAGTAATGTTTTTATGTTTACTCACAGAACCGTGAATAACGCAACTATAATTATCTCAGCTCTCCCTGTTAGCTTCCTTCGACCCTCTCTCCCTCCCAGAAAATCCGGTGAGCCCATGACATCATGTTGGTGTCACACCCTTTTCTGTTTCACATCCATTTAAGGTGCGTTTGGTTACCTGGGCTCGTATAGCCGACTCCAAAACAACGCACGTTGTTGGCCCAATGGAGCTTGGCCCGTTCGAAACGATGTAAAAGATATAGTTTCCATTTCGTTTGGTTCCGTGGGCTGTAATTGCTACGCTGTGAAGAGATTTTGGGCTTGTTGTTTGATTGTCGCTACGCTCTGCATGCATATGAGGCTGCCATGTGAGGGCCCAACATAAATCAAGGGGATTCTTTATGCGTTTTCTTTTCCAACGGGCCTAGCCTTGGAGGAACGTCCGATTCAGGTGTAGGAGTGGAGGCTTGCTAGAGGTCCTTTTTGAGTGCTTTCATGTCTGTGTTGTGCAGGCTATTTTAGACTCCTGTTGTTTGATAGCCCAGAAAAAAGAAATATTTCTCAAATCCATGCACTCTACCAACCACTGCCGAGATAACCAAACGTTCTTAGCAAACCCTTCCCCACACCTCTGAGCTATGGTCCTCAATGATTTCGCGCTACCAAGGAGATCCAACTATTCCCAAGACGCTAGTTTCAAGCCCCTTCTACCGTGTTGTGCAACCCACAGAGTATCTTCTTTTCGATAAAGGCTGCTTTATCAATTAAAAGGTTTAATCATTACATCGGATTCTGCATAACTAGGATGCATATAACCGCTCAAATTCCATCCAACAAAAGATTACACGACAAAATGAACACACCTCGGCTCTCTTATCTTTTATTATATTTCCTGTTCCGCTCACCCTTCCTTGAGATGCTAGCTTTGGTGGTTTGGTGTTGAACTTGCATGCCTTGCTAGGGAATTGAAGCTACTTTTCTTTAAACATTGTGTGTGTATGTGTCTTATATTCATTTTTTTGCGGGGAACATTTGAAACTATCATTCATCAATTTAGTGGTTTGAGAAATACAATACTTTGAAAATTTAGAACCTGTAAACTATTCTAAAAATAAAATAGCTTCAGAAAAGTCGTGCTACATTATTAAATTGTTTCCTCTTGTCCTAACTATACGTCATATTCCGCTAGGATGGTTCTATATCGAAAAATCTAGGAGTCCGTAGAGCCAATATCTTAGTAATTTATACATCCTCGTTAGTCTAGCCGATAGTGGATGCATGTTGGACACTACATGACATGTTATTTAATACCACAATGATTTTTAAGTTTATGCTCTAACAATTTACACAAATATGGCAATCTAATCATACACACTAGAAACCACTATTGAGATATCTATTTTATTTTATGCTTTAGTCATCTACACATCATATTTAAACCACATACATACACACACAAACTTACTATATAGTTTATGTGATTGTGCAAATAATTAGCACAGTAAAGTGCGATTTGCAATGATATACATTTGTAAGAAAACGTAACAAATATATAGGCATTACAGAGTTATCTATGCAAACTAAGAAAATCGCACTAGTTAAAGCATATAACATGGCAAAACAGGTAGACTAGTAAGCTTATGTTTGCGAAAAGACGTCAGTGTTCATTGTAAAGCTTATGTCCCCTAAAAACCATTTACAGGAAATAAAATTAGATTTGATGTGTTTGTGAATATATGTGCTTAGAAGGATATTATGTATTTATACAATTGAGCCGATGATGAGTTATTACTTACCTCAAAATCATGCATAAACTAATGACATGGATATTTGTTCTGAGCCGGTTGTTCAGAATAGAACACCGTGCATACAGATTTGAGGAAATGATTATCTATATACCAATTATTACTACTACTACATGCATAATGAGTGGTTATGCTTCTTTAGACTTTCACATGTTGAGCCTTACTAAAATCACAATATTGTGTATCTATATTGCTTTGAGTGGGTGACATGGAGAACAAAAGATAGAGAGGTCATTTTCTATTATTCATGAACAAATAAACTTTAGCTAATTAATCACTACAAAAGTTCATCGGTTTCAGAAATGAATTATAAATAATCTAGAATATATTTGTTTTGAAAACTCTACATAATACATCTAAATTGTTCCCATACTCATTTCCAAATAAAAGCATATGGTCCATGTTCTGTGATTGATGAGGACATCCCTACCGAACTACTACCCACTGGTGGAGCTTAGCTAGGGCAAACCCGGGCCATGGCCCGCCCAGCCCAGGAGCAAACTTATGTTTTATACCTATGCCACATGTGTAAAGCCCACCAGTAAGCAGCCCAGTTCACGTGAGAAGTGGTCTGTTCGCGATTCAGTTCGCCCCCTTGGTGTTTCTGCTCGTCAGCGGCGCTTCTCGATTCCCCATCCATGGAACCACTGGCGGGAGGCTAGGCAGCTGCCATGAGCTGGCGACCGAGCGACGGAGCTAGCAGCTGGACTGCTTGGTCCGGCTACCAGCGACAGTCTAGTCCAGCAGCTGGCGACGACAAGCAAGCGAGGACGCCTAGGCGGACAGCCCACAGCCCTAAGCGGCTAAGCCAAAGACAACAGGCGCAGGCCGGCAGGGTCTACTTCATGGCATGCAGCAGCGAGAGCTAGCATAGATTATCCAGTAACCAAGTTAAATACTTTACATTCTAGGTTTTAGTTAACAACAACACTGAAAATAAAATGGTTTTCCTCTCTTCATTGGACGTTGTTATTTTCGATGTAGTTTGGATTGGTTGTTCACATATCTAAGTAATATTAATAAATGTAATAATAGTTTGTCTTATTTTTTCTAGAATGTAAACTAAATCAGTACGGTGGGAGTATGTGGCTATGGACATTGTGCACTCGAAGATCTCAGCCTTTTAGGCGGGGTCTCTAACCGCTTTGAGAACTTGCATGATCGATATTTTTACCGGCAAATCTCTTGGAACCGGATCGTGTGACTTAGAGCTAGATGATTTATAGCTTGTGTTCTCCACCTAAATCAATCCTAATCTTATAGGTATTGAGATAAAAAAAATCTTTAACAACTATCATGATCCCGCTAGAAAAAGCTATGCATGGCTAGCTTTTAGAGGACATATCTATTTTATTCGTATTGTCCTATGGATGTGTATGTTCACCCGGATTGTCCGAGATGTGGCCATCTCGACACAAATCGTGTCAAACCGGTTACATATTCGATATTTTGTTAAATACAAGCAGCGTCAAGAATAATGTGCCAGAAATTTTAGGAAACTTTTTTTTATAAAGAGTAAAAAAATTTACGGTATGGTGAGAAACTTTTTCTTAACATCTACGATGATCCAGAGGAAAACCTATACACGATCGGTTTTTAGAGGACGTGTTGCCACGGATCGTTTAATTACCGAGTTGACGTTGGAGATGACCTTGCTCCTATGGATATATGTGTTGTCGTGGTTCGTTTAATTACCGAGTACACATTCGAGATGACCATCTTAGTATAAATCGTCTCAAACCCGTTACATGATCATGAAATTTTAGGATAATGTCTTTTTAGAAGAGATGATGATTTTTCATTTGCACCATGCCTGCGGACTTAACTTTTTTAGGAACCAATTTTTGGGTAGAGTATGAATTCTTCTGCAACACGTCAAAGGTGTGTAGTGTACGCTGAATTATGGCAAGAACCATGCATTTTTTTAATCGGACACACAAGCGAACCATGAATTATTTTTAATGGGACACAGCTAGAGTCATAAGCAGATGCGTTTGCCCAAACAATATCAACCGGTCAAGTCTCCTTGCATCTAATGTGGTCCTATATCGTGCGGTAATTTTCTTTCAAAATATGCACATAGGTGAACATGTCAAACAATATTATATGGTTACGTAATTAGTAATTATTAGATTGCTATTAAATTCTAACCACAAATTTTAGATCTAACCATCAAAATAATTAGGATGATGTGGATTAATGTGGTGTCTCTATTTAATATCCGTATTTTGCTTAGTATATAATAGATAGATAGATAGTCCCGCTAGTTATTCCCGATAGTCAAAGGAACCATGATACACAAACTTAAGAAGTAATTCTAATAATGGGACTTTCATCATTTATTCAAAGTGGTGCCAAAACTCTTGTAATGTACAAGTTAGGAACACATGAACCCTTAGTAGTACTAGATTTGTGGGTGTTGCTACAAAACCATCCAACTGAGATGGTTTAGCAATGTAGCACAACTTCTTCGAAGTTCATTTTTAATTTACTACAAGTATCATCGATATATATGTTGCAGGGGATAAAATAGGATCATCTCAAGGGCCCCCCTTTATCCATGATGCCTCCTTTCACCAGACATCAGCAATATAAATTGTACCCCCATCGCATGATGAAAGGCTATCTAGGCCGTTAGAGATATATTTGGTATATGTGTATTTGGTAGTGTAATCATCTCTTACCTTATCTTTAGGATAGCCTTCTTGGCTCCCAAGACTTGTGCCTCTATATATACTCGCCCGAGAGGCTCAATACAACATCCAACACATTACGTCAAACCCCTCTCTATCGTTCTACATGGTATCAGAGCGGCGCCGATCCTAACCTAGCCGCCGCCCAAGCTTCCGCGCCGCACCGCCCCCGGGGAGGTCGATCTCCATGATCTACTCCGGGGGCCACACAACCCGTATGAGGGTTCGTCCGCCGATCTGTTGATCCACTGCCTTCGAGTCCTTTTTTTTCCAATCTGAAGATTGATTTTTTTTTTGCGCCGCCGGTCGCTCGACCGGCGTTTGCTTTTTTGGTTTTGCCGATCATAGATCGGATTGAGTCGCCCACCGCCGCCGTCATCACGCGCCTCTACTCCAACCTCGGCGTCGACTTCGCACCGGCTCTCCTCCATCATCCGCCCTACGCCGGCCACTGCGGTCGACTCGCTGGCCAGCTGCAGCGCCTGCCGTAGGCTGCCGCGGCCGGCTCGCCCGCGTCATCACCGCCACGGCCGGCCCGCCTCCAACAACCATGCGGAACGGATGTACGCGGCGCACATGGGACGCCTTCTTCGTCGCAACCGACTGCCTACGTCTGCACGGTCTCCATCGCCAGTCCGTCTTCGCCGCAATCGCCCGGGACAACACCGACAAACAGCGCATCGATTTCGATCTGCGCCGCCGTCCATGCCATGGCACGTGCAACGCCGCCGTCGGTCCGATCAACCGACCGCGCGCACATCTCCGCCAAGCACGTCCCCGAGCACGCGCCTACCACCGATCGAGCTACAGGCTGCCGCTGCGTGCCCTTCGGGCCGCAGCGCCGCCACCTTTGGTCCATGCCACTAGCCTCAGACGCGCCTTCCAAGGCGTGTACGTCGCTGGTGGCCTCCGGCCGCTGCATCGACTCGCGCCCTGCAGCTACGCCGCCCCCTCGGGCCGTGGCGTCGCCGTACGCGGTCACCTTCGTCGTCCCCCGCGCACCGACGTCCGAGGCCACTGATACGTCTCAAACGTATCTATAATTTCTTATGTTCCATGCTAGTTTTATGACAATACTCACATGTTTTATATACACTTTACATCATTTATATGCATTTTCCGGCACTAACCTATTAACAAGATGCCGAAGCGCCAGTTCCTGTTTTCTGCTGTTTTTGGTTTCAGAAATCCTACACAGGAAATATTCTCGGAATTGGACGAAACGAAAGCCCAGGGTCTTATTTTTCCACGGAGCTTCCAGAAGACCGAAGAGGATACGAAGTGGGGCCACGGGGCGCCGACACCACAGGGCCGCGCGGCCAAGGGGGGCTCGCGCCGCCCTATGGTGTGGGGCCCCCGTGCCTCCTCCGACTCTGCCCTTCCACCTACTTATACTCTCCGTCGCGAAAACCCTATCACCGACAGCCACGATACGAGAAAAGTTCCAGAGACGCCGCCGCCGCCAATCCCATCTCGGGGGATTCAGGAGATCGCCTCCGGCACCCTGCCGGAGAGGGGAATCATCGCCCGGAGGACTCTACATCACCATGATCGCCTCCGGACTGATGTGTGAGTAGTTCATCCTTGGACTATGGGTCCATAGCAGTAGCTAGATGGTTGTCTTCTCCTCTTGTGCTATCATGTTTAGATCTTGTGAGCTGCCTATCATGATCAAGATCATCTATTTGTAATGCTACATGTTGTGTTTGTTGGGATCCGATGAATATGGAATACTATGTCAAGTTGATTATCAATCTAGCATATATGTGTTGTTTATGATCTTGCATGCTCTCCGTTGCTAGTAGAGGCTCTGGCCAAGTTGATACTTGTAACTCCAAGAGGGAGTATTTATGCTCGATAGTGGGTTCATGCCTCCATTGAATCTGGGACAGTGACAGAAAGTTCTAAGGTTGTGGATGTGCTATTGCCACTAGAGATAAAACATCGATGCTTTGTCTAAGGATATTTGTGTTGATTACATTACGCACCATACTTAATGCAATTGTCTGTTGTTTGCAACTTAATACTGGAAGGGGTGCGGATGCTAACCCGAAGGTGGACTTTTTAGGCATAGATGCATGCTGGATAGCGGTCTATGTAATTTGTCGTAATGCCCTAAGTAAATCTCATATTAGTCATCATGATATGCATGTGCATTGTTATGCCCTCTCTATTTGTCAATTATCCAACTGTAATTTGTTCACCCAACATGCTATTTCTTATTGGAGAGACACCACTAGTGAACTGTGGACCCCGGTCCATTCTTTTACATCTGAATACAATCTACTACAATCATTGTTCTCTACTGTTCTTTGCAAATAAACATCATTTTCCACACCATACGATTAATCCTTTGTTTACAGCAAGCCGGTGAGATTGACAACCTCACTGTTAAGTTGGGGCAAAGTATTTTGATTGTGTTGTGCAGGTTCCACGTTGGCGCCGGAATCCCTGGTGTTGCGCCGCACTACACTCCGCCACCAACAACCTTCACGTGGCCTTCATCTCCTACTGGTTCGATAACCTTGGTTTCTTACTGAGGAAAAACTTGCTGCTGTACGCATCATACCTTCCTCTTGGGGTTCCTAACGGACGTGTGCTTTACCGTCACAAGCAGCTCTTTTTCTGGCGCCGTTGCCGGGGAGATCAAGACACGCTGCAAGAGGAGTCTCCCACGTCCAATCTCTTTACTTTGTTATTGTCTTGCTTTACTTTACTTTATTTTCTGCTTTGCTTGTTTTCTTTATATCAAAAACACAAAAAAAATTAGTTACTTGCTTTACTTTATTTACTGTCTTGTTTGCGTTCTTTATATCGAAAACACAAAAAATTAGTTACTTGCTTTACTTTATTTTATTTAGTTTGCTTTATTTACTACTGTTAAAATGAACACTCCTGAGAACACCAAGTTGTGTGACTTTACTAGCACAAATAATAATGATTTCATATGCACACCTATTGCTCCACCTGCTGCTACAGCAGAATTTTATGAAATTAAACCTGCTTTACTAAATCTTGTTATGAGAGAGCAATTTTCTGGTGTTAGTTCTGATGATGCTACTACCCATCTTAATAATTTTGTTGAACTTTGTGAAATGCAAAAGTATAAGGATGTAGATGGTGACATTATAAAACTGAAATTGATTCCTTTCTCCCTAAGAGGAAGAGCTAAAGATTGGTTGCTATCTTTGCCTAAGAATAGTATTGATTCATGGACTAAATGTAAGGATGCTTTCATTGGTAGATATTATCCTCCTGCTAAAATTATATCTTTGAGAAGTAGCATAATGAATTTTAAGCAATTGGATAATGAGCATGTTGCCCAAGCATGGGAAAGAATGAAATCTTTGGTAAAGAATTGCCCTACCCATGGACTGACTACTTGGATGATCATCCAAACCTTTTATGCAGGACTGAATTTTTCTTCGAGGAACCTATTGGATTCAGCTGCTGGAGGTACTTTTATGTCCATCACTTTGGGTTCCGCAACAAAACTTCTTGATGATATGATGATCAATTACTCTGAATGGCACACTGAAAGGACTCCACAAGGTAAGAAGGTAAATTCTGTTGAAGAAACCTCCTCCTTGAGTGATAAGATTGATGTTATTATGTCTATGCTTGTTAATGGTAGATCTAATGTTGATCCTAATAATGTTCCTTTAGCTTCATTGGTTGCTCAAGAAGAACATGTTGATGTGAACTTCATTAAAAATAATAATTTCAACAACAATGCTTATATGAATAATTTTGGTAACAACTATAGGCCATATCCTTCTAATAATAGTAATGGTTATGGTAATTCTTATGGTAATTCTTACAACAATAATAGGAGTGTACCCTCTGGTCTTGAAGTCACGCTTAAAGAATTTATTAGTACACAAACTGCTTTTAACAAATCTGTTGAAGAAAAGCTTGGTAAAATTGATGTTCTTGCTTCTAAGGTTGATAGTCTTGCTGCTGATGTTGAACTTTTGAAATTGAAAGTTATGCCTAATGAAACTAAAAATATTAAGTCATTTGCTACAGAAAACGCAATCCAAGTTCGAATTAATGAAAATATTAGATTGATGGCTGAATTGCATGCTAGGTGGGAAAGAGAAGAAAAACTAGCTAAAAAGAACAATGTAGCTAAAGTTTGGACTATTACCACCACTAGTAATGTTGATGCTTCACATGTTGCTAAACCTCCTACTATCAATGGTAAAATAATTGGTGTTAGTAATGTTTCTACTCCTAATGCAAAGCGTGCAAAACTGCCTGAAACTGCTAAAACTGCTGAAACTGTTTGTGATAAAACTGCTAAAATTTTTCAGCACATTAGGGACAATGATCCCACTGCTTTAGATCATAATGGTTTAGATTTTGATGATTGTCACATCTCTGAAGTTATTAAGTTCTTACAAAAACTTGCTAGAAGTCCTAATGCTAGTGCTATAAATTTGGCCTTTACGAAACATATTACAAATGCTCTCATAAAAGCTAGAGAAGAGAAATTAAAACTTGAAACTTCTATTCCTAGGAAGTTGGAAGATGGTTGGGAGCCCATCATTAAGATGAAGGTCAATGATTTTGATTGTAATGCTTTATGTGATCTTGGTGCAAGTATTTCTGTTATGCCTAAGAAACTCTATGATATGCTTGACTTGCCACCATTGAAAAATTGTTATTTGGATGTTAATCTTGCTGATAATTCTATAAAGAAACCTTTGGGGAGGATTGATAATGTTCGCATTACGGTCAACAATAACCTTGTCCCCGTTGATTTTGTTGTCTTGGATATTGAATGCAATGCATCTTGTCCCATTATTTTGGGAAGACCTTTTCTTCGAACTGTTGGTGCTGTTATTGATATGAAGGAAGGGAATATTGAGTATCAATTTCCTCTTAAGAAAGGTATGGAACATTTCCCTAGAAAGAGAATGAAGTTACCTTTTGATTCTATCATTATAAAAAATTATGATGTTGATGCTTCATCTCTTGATAATACTTGATTTACACTTTCTGCGCCTAGCTGAAAGGCGTTAAAGAAAAGCACTTATGGGAGACAACCCATTATTTTACTACAACAATTTTTGTTTTATATTTGTGTCTTGGAAGTTGTTACTACTGTAGCAACCTCTCCTTATCTTTATTTTATTGCATTGTTGTGCCAAGTAAAGTCTTTGATAGTAAGGTTGATACTAGATTTGGATTTCTGCGCAGAAACAGATTTCTTGCTGTCACGAATTTGAGTAGATCTCTGTGTAGGTAACTCAGAAAATCAGCGAAAATTATGAGTAATCCTCAGATATGTACGCAACTTTCATTCAATTTGAGCTTCTTCATTTGAGCATGTTAAGTGCCTCTAAAAAATTCGTCTTTCCAGACTGTTCTGTTTTGACAGATTCTGCCTTTTATTTCACATTGCCTCTTTTGCTATGTTGAATGGATTTCTTTGTTCCATTAACTTTCAGTAGCTTTGGGCAATGTCCAGAAGTGTTAAGAATGATTATGTTACATCTGAACATGTGAATTTTTGATTATGCACTAACCCTCTAATGAGTTGTTTTGAGTTTGGTGTGGAGGAAGTTTTTAAGGGTCAAGAGAGGAGGATGATACAATATGATCAAGGAGAGTGAAAAGTATAAGCTTGGGGATGCCCCCGTGGTTCATCCCTGCATATTTCAAGAAGACTCAAGCATCTAAGCTTGGGGATGCCCAAGGCATCCCCTTCTTCATCGACAACTTATCAGGTCACCTCTAGTGAAACTATATTTTTATTCCGTCACATCTTATGTGCTTTACTTGGAGCGTATGTATGTTTTTATTTTCATTTATGTTTGAATAAAATCGGATCCTAAGCATTCCTTGTGTGGGAGAGAGACACGCTCCGCTCGTTCATATGAACACTGGTGTTCTTAGCTTTACTTTTAATGTTCATGGCGAAGGTTGAAACTGCTTCGTTCATTGCTATTTGGTTGGAAACAGAAAATGCTTCATGTGGTAATTGGTATATGGTCTTGAATAATTTGATACTTGGCAATTGTTTTGAGCTCTCAAATAGATCATGTTTAAGCTCTTGCATCATGTAGATTGCACCTATTAGTGGAGAACTACTGTAGAGCTTGTTGAAATTTGGTTTGCATGATTGGTCTCTCTAGAAGTCTAGATATTTTCTGGTAAAGTGTTTGAACAACAAGGAAGACAGTGTAGAGTCTTATAATGCTTGCAATATGTTCTTATGTAAGTTTTGTTGTACCAGTTCATACTTGTGTTTGCTTCAAACAACCTTGCTAGCCAAAGCCTTGTACTGAGAGGGAATGCTTCTCGTGCATCCAAATCCTTGAGACAAAACCTATGCCATTTGTGTCCACCATACCTACCTACTATGTGGTATTTCTCTGTCATTCCAAAGTAAATTGCTTGTGTGCTACCTTTAAAATTTCATTCCTTGTCTTTGCAATATATATCTCATGGAAAAATAGCCTTAAAAACTATTGTGGTAAAGAATATGTTGCTTATGTATCTTATTTCTTAATAAGTTGCTTGTTGAGCGGTAACCATGTTTCTGGGGACGCCATCAACTATTACACCTTTGTTGAATATCATGTGAGTTGCTATGCATGTTCGTCTTGTCTGAAGTAAGGGTGATTTATCATGATTAAATGGTTTGAGTATGCATATTGTTAGAGAAGAACATTGGGCCGCTAACCAAAGCCATGAATCATGGTGGAAGTTTAAGTTTGGACATTAATCCTCAATCTTTTATGAGAATATTATCTGTTGTTGAATGCTTATGCATTAAAGAGGAGTCCATTATCTGTTTTCTATGTTGTCCCGGTATGGATGTCCTTAGTTGAGATCTATCAAAAACGAGAAATCAAATGCGATCTATCTCCTTGGACCTTTGTACATGCGACATAGAGGTACCCCTTTGTGACACTTGGTTGAAACATATGTAATGCAATGAGAATCCATGAAAATCCAAGCTAATTAGGACAAGGTGCGAACACTATTGGTATTCTATGCATGAGGCTTGCAACTTATAGGATGTCTTATGCATAAGACATATGAATTATTACTACCGTTGACAAAATTGTTTCTATATTTTCAAAATAAAAGCTCTAGCACAAAAATAGTAATCCATGCTTCCCTCTGCGAAGGGCCTTTCTTTTACTTTATGTTGAGTCAGTTTACCTACTTCTTTCTATCTTAGAAGCAAACACTTGTGTCAACTGTGTGCATTGATTCCTACATACTTGCTTATTTGCATTCATCATATTACTTTGTGTTGACAATTATCCATGAGATATACATGTTGAAGTTGAAAGCAACTGCTGAAACTTATATCTTCCTTTGTGTTGCTTCAAAACCTTCTACCAAGAATTTATTGCTTTATGAGTTAATGATACGTCTCCGACGTATCGATAATTTCTTATGTTCCATGCCACATTATTGATGATATCTACATGTTTTATGTATACTTTATGTCATTATTATGCGTTTTCCGGAACTAACCTATTGACGAGATGCCGCAGTGCCAGTTCCTGTTTTCTGCTGTTTTTGGTTTCAAAAATCCTAGTAAGGAAATATTCTTGGAATCGGACGAAATCAACGCCCAGCATCCTATTTTTCCACGAAGCTTCCAGAACACCCGGGAAGGACCAGAGTTGGGCCACAGGGGCCCCAGGAGGGTGGCCGGCGCGGCCTGGGGGTGGCCCGCGCCCCCCTATCTCCTCGCCGCCTCTTCGACCCTCTGACGCCGCCTCTTCGCCTATATAAAGGTCCTCGACCTAAAACCTCGATACGGAAAAGCCACGGTACGAGAAACCTTCCAGAGCCGCCGCCATCGCGAAGCCAAGATCTGGGGGACAGGAGTCTCTGTTCCGGCACGCCGCCGGGACGGGGAAGTGCCCCCGGAAGGCTCCTCCATCGACACCACCGCCATCTTCATCACCGCTGCTGTCTCCCATGAGGAGGGAGTAGTTCTCCATCGAGGCTAAGGGCTGTACCGGTAGCTATGTGGTTCATCTCTCTCCCTATGTACTTCAATACAATAATCTCATGAGCTGCCTTACATGATTGAGATTCATATGATGATGCTTGTAATCTAGATGTCATTATGCTAGTCAAGTGAAATTTACTTATGTGATCTCCGGAGACTCCTTGTCCCACGTGTGTAAAGGTGACAGTGTGTGCACCGTGTGGGTCTCTTAGGCTATATTTCACAGAATACTTATTCACTGTTATGAATGGCATAGTGAAGTGCTTATTTATATCTCTTTATGATTGCAATGTGTTTTGTATCACAATTTATCTGTGTGCTACTCTAGTGATGTTATTAAAGTAGTTTATTCCTCCTGCACGCTGTAATGGTGATAGTGTGTGCATCGTGTATTACTTGGCGTAGGCTATGATTGTGATCTCTTGTAGATTATGAAGTTAACTATTGCTATGATGGTATTGATGTGATCTATGCCTCCTTTCGTAGCGTGAAGGTGACAGTGTGGATGCTATGTTAGTACTTGGTTTGGTTATGTTGATCTGTTGTGCATGATACGTCCAATTTGCATCACTATTTTATATCATAATTTGCTGTTATTCATTGATATATTTCATATTTGGATACAATACTTATGTTATTTCATCTATTTTGCATGTTTCATCATTATTGGAGGATCAAGCACCGGAGCCAGGATTCTGCTGGAAAAAGCACCGTCAGAACGCAATATTTCGGAAGATCAACTGTGGAAGGAAATTATACCAAAAATCCTATTTTTCAAGATGATGAAGGAAGCGGAAGGAGGAGCCAGCTGGACCCAGGGTGGGCCCACACCATAGGGCGGCGCGGCCCATGGCCTGGCCGCGCCACCATGTGGTGTGGGGGCCCCACAGCCCCTTTCGCCTCCTTTTCTTCGCGAAACCCTTCATCCCGAAAACCTAAGCCACAGAGGGTACCTCGCGAAGAGTTACAGCCGCCTCTGCGGGGCGGAGAACACCAGAGAGAAAAGAGCTCTCCGGCGGGCAGGAATCCGCCGGGGAAATTCCCTCCCGGAGGGGGAAATCGACGCCATCGTCACCGTCATCGAGCTGGACATCATCTCCATCACCATCATCATCATCTCCACCATCATCACCGCCGTCTCCACCGCTGGACACCGTCACCGTCGTAGCAATTTGGGTTTGATCTTGATTGTTTGATAGGGGAAACTCTCCCGGTATCGATCTCTACTTGTTGTTGATGCTATTGAGTGAAACCATTGAACCAAGTTTATGTTCAGATTGTTATTCATCATCATATCACCTCTGATCATGTTCCATATGATGTCTCGTGAGTAGTTCGTTTAGTTCTTGAGGACATGGATGAAGTCTAAATGTTAGTAGTGAACTATGGTTGAGTAATATTCAATGGTATGATATTTAAGTTGTGGTGTTATTCTTCTAGTGGTGTCATGTGAACGTCGACTACCTGACACTTCACCATTTATGGGCCTAGGGGAATGCATCTTGTACTCGTTTGCCAATTGCGGGGTTGCCGGAGTGACAGAAACCTAAACCCCCGTTGGTACATCGATGCAGGAGGGATCGCAGGATCTCAGAGTTTAAGGCTGTGGTTAGATTTATCTTAATTACTTTCTTGTAGTTGCGGATGCTTGCAAGGGGTATAATCACAAGTATGTATTAGTCCTAGGAAGGGCGGTACATTAGCATAGGTTCACCCACACAACACTTATCATAACAATGAAGATTATTTAGCAGTATGTAGCGAAAGCACTAGACTAAAATCCCGTGTGTCCTCGAGAACGTTTGGTCATTATAAGTAAACAAACCGGCTTGTCCTTTGTGCTAAAAAGGATTGGGCCACTCGCTGCAATTGTTACTCTCGCACTTTACTTACTCGTACTTTATTCAACTGTTACATCAAAACCCCCGAATACTTGTCTGTGAGCATTTACAAGTGAATCCTTCATCGAAACTGCTTGTCAACACCTTCGCTCCTCGTTGGGATCGACATTCTTACTTATCGAAAATACTACGATACACCCCTATACTTGTGGGTCATCAAGACTATTTTCTCGGCGCAGTTGCCGGGGAGTGTAGCTCGATTGGGTAGTGGAATTGGTAAGGAAAACCTTTACTGTTTGTGCTGATTTTATTTCTGCCTGCTGCTATAAGTTATTATGGAGAGATCTTCTCTTCAATTTTTATTTGGGAAATCTACTACTACTGCAACGGTAGTGGATGAGGTGCCAGGTGAGGAAGTGATACCATATAAAATACCTATGAAAATTATTGAACGTGTTATGGATAACCGCTATGAAGGGGATGGAACTGTCCACCCTGGAGATCATTTATTGTTCTTACATGAATTATGCGGTTTATTCAAGTGTGCAGGTATTGCTATGGATGAAGTGAGGAAGAAACTATTCTCTTTATCGTCTGTTCGGTAAAGCGGCGCATTGGTATAAATTGCTGGATAATGGGGATTCTCTTGAATGGAATGATATTGTGCCCCGGTTTTATTCTAAGTTCTATCCTCCAAGTGAAATTCACAAGGATCGGAATCGCATATATAATTTTTGGCCTCATGATGGAGAGAGTATTGCCCAAGCTTGGGGGAGATTGAAGTCTTTAATGCTCAAATGCCCCATTCATGAGCTTCCTGGTAATGTTATTATTGATAATTTCTATGCAAGACTTTCTTTTCAAGACAAGACCTTGCTAGATACTTCTTGTTCTGGATCATTTACACGCAACAAAGAAGAGTTTAAAAGGGACCTTCTTGATCGGATCCAAGAAAATACTGAAGGTTGGGAGAACGACAAGGATAGAGAATCAGGTATAATTTATGATTATAAATGCATTGAAGCTTTTATGGATACCGATAAATTTCGTAATATGAGTGCTACATATGGTCTTGATTCTCAAGTTGCTGCAAATCTTTATAAAGCTTTTGCCTCTCATTATGAATTGCCAAAGAAGAATTTTGATAAGTATCATGAACCGTATAAAGATAAAATTGATTCATCTATTAATAAATGCGTTGTAGTTGAAACTGCTGATCATGTTATTCCTAAAGCTTATATTGAAAAAACTCCTTTCCCTGCTAAAATGAAGGAGTACTCTGTTATAAATAGTGCAGTTCATAAAAGTGAAAAGAAACCTGTAGAACTTTGAAGAACAAATAAAAGTTGAACCTTTGTTGCAATAGTTAAAGATCTTGTGACTGAAAATGTGGAGGATGGTCATATTATTTTCTGTGAAGATGCTTCTAATATTGTTTCACATCCTAATAAACCCAAACAAGCTAGTGTTCCTATGCTATCTGTTAGAATTGGTGATCATTGCTATTATGGTTTATGTGATATTGGTGCAAGTGTTAGTGCTATTCCTTATGAGCTTTACACGGAGATTATGCACGAAATTGATTCCTGTGAACTTGAAGATATTGATGTGGTTATTCAGCTGGCTAATAGAGAAACTATTTCTCCAATTGGTATTGTTCGAGATGTGGAAGTTTTATGCGGTAAGATTAAATATCCTGCTGACTTTTTGGTACTTGGTTCTACTGCTAGTGATTATTGTCCTATTATTTTTGGTAGACCTTTTCTAAATACTTGTGGAGCTATTATAGATTGCAAGAAAGAGAAAATTTTGACTAAATTTGCTGGTGAATCTTATGAGTTTAACTTCTCTAAATTTACCAAAACTCCTTATAAAGCTGATTTGCCTAATAATGATTTTAAAATGGAGCAGTGTGCATCTATTGTTCTTGTTCCGAATAATCCTTTGCAGCAACATTTGGAGAATAGCGAGAGTGAAGTTTTTAGGAAAGAAAGAGATGAGCTTGAGGAAATTTTTCTTCGCCAACCTATTCTCAAGCATGATTTACCGGTGGAAGATTTGGGTACAACACCGCCACCAAAGGAAGATCATGTTTTTGAATTAAAGCCTTTGCCTGATAATCTTAAATATGCTCATATTGATGATAAGAAAATATATCCTGTTATTATTAGTTCTAAGCTTTCAGAGATTGAGGAAGAAAGGTTATTGGAAATATTGAAGAAACACCGAGGAGCTATTGGCTATACTCTTGATGATTTGAAAGGGATTTCTCCTTCTATTTGCCAACATGCTATTAATATGGAAGATGATGCAAAGCCTGTTGTTGAACATCAGCGTCGTCTAATTCCGAAGATGAAGGAAGTGGTAAGGAATGAGGTATTAAGACTTCTTGAAGCTGGTATTATATATCCTATTGCTGATAGTAGATGGGTTAGTCCTGTGCATTGCGTTCCCAAGAAAGGAGGAATGACTGTTGTGCCTAATGATAATGATGAGCTCATCCCTCAAAGAGTAGTTGTAGGGTATAGAATGTGCATTGATTTTCGAAAAGTTAATAAAGTTACTAAGAAAGATCATTACCCTTTACCATTTATTGATCAAATGCTAGAAAGATTGTCTAAAAATACTCATTTTTGCTTTCTTGATGGTTATTAAGGTTTTCACAAATTCTGTTAAAGCTAAAGATCAAGAGAAAACCACTTTCACTTGTCCCTATGGAACTTATGCTTATAGACGTATGCCTTTTGGTTTATGTAATGCTCCTGCTACTTTTCAAAGATGCATGTCTGCTATTTTTCATGGTTTTTGTGAGAGTATTGTAGAGGTATTCATGGATGATTTTTCCGTCTATGGGAATTCTTTTGATAGTTGCTTGCGAAACCTTGATAAAGTTTTGCAGAGATGTGAAGAAACTAACCTTGTTCTTAATTGGGAGAAATGCCACTTTATGGTTAATGAAGGAATTGTATTGGGACATAAAATTTCCGAGAGAGGTATTGAAGTTGATAGAGCTAAAGTTGAAGCAATTGAGAAGATGCCCTATCCGAGGGATGTTAAAGGTATTCGTAGTGTTCTTGGTCATCTTTGGGTTTTATAGGAGATTTATTAAAGATTTCTCCAAGATTTCAAAGCCTCTTACTAAACTTCTTCAAAAAGACGTACCTTTTGTTTTTGATGACGATTGTAAGGAAGCTTTTGAAACTCTAAAGAAAGCCTTAACAACTGCTCCTATAGTTGAACCTCCTGATTGGAACTTACCATTTGAAATTATGTGTGATGCTAGTGATTTTGCTGTAGGCGTTGTTCTTGGACAGCGAGTAGATAAAAAACTGAATGTTATTCATTATGCTAGTAAAACTCTTGATGCTGCTCAAAGAAATTATGCTACAACTGAAAAAGAATTATTAGCTGTAGTCTTTGCTTAAGATAAATTTAGATCTTATATTGTTGATTCAAAAGTTACTATTCATACTGATCATGCTGCAATTAGATACCTTATGACAAAGAAAGATGCTAAGCCAAGGCTTATTAGATGGGTACTTCTTTTGCAAGAATTTGATTTACATATTGTAGATAGGAAAGGTGCTGATAATCTTGTTGCTGATAATTTGTCTAGATTGGAAAATATTGCTTATGATCCTGTTCTCATTAATGATAGTTTTCCAAATGAACAATTGGCTGTAATAAAGGTGAGCTCGCGAGACAGTCCTTGGTATGCTGATTATGCTAACTTTATTGTTTCCAAGTACTTGCCTCCAACCTTTTCAGCTCAGCAAAGGAGGAAATTCTTTTATGACTTGAGGCATTATTTCTGGGATGACCCACACTTATATAAAGAAGGAGTGGATGGTATTATGCGAAGATGTGTTCCCGAATATGAACAACAAGAGATATTGAGTAAATGTCATGGTAGTGCTTATGGAGGACATCACGCCGGAGAAAGAACCGCGCAAAAGGTTCTACAATCAGGTTTTTATTGGCCAACTCTCTTCAAGGATGCGAGAAAGTTTATTTTATCTTGTGATGAATGCCAAAGGGTTGGTAATATCTCCAGACGTAATGAAATGCCTATGAATTATACTCTTGTTATTGAACCGTTTGATTGTTGGGGATTTGACTTCATGGGACCTTTTCCGTCTTCAGAAGGTAACACTCACATACTTGTTGCTGTTGATTATGTTACTAAATGGGTGGAAGCAATACCTACAAAAAGTGCTGATGGTGAGACCTCTTTAAGAATGCTTTTAGACATTATTTTTCCTAGATTTGGAGTGCCTAGATATATTATGACTGATGGAGGTTCTCATTTTATTCATGGAGGTTTTAGAAAAACTCTTGCTAAGTATGGTATTAATCATAGAATTGCTTCCGCTTATCATCCTCAAACTAGTGGTCAAGTAGAATTATCAAATAGAGAGATTAAATCTATTTTGGGAAAGACTGTTAATAAAACTAGAAAGAATTGGGCTAGTAAATTGAAGGATGCACTATGGGCTTATAGAACCGCTTATAAAAATCCCATGGGAATGTCACCTTATAAAATGGTTTATGGGAAAGCTTGTCATTTACCTTTAGAACTAGAGCACAAAGCTTATTGGGCTGTTAGAGAATTAAATAAAGATCCTAAACTTGCCGGTGATAAGAGGTTGTTGCAATTAAGTTCTCTAGATGAATGGAGAAGTGAAGCTTATGAAAATGCTAAACTCTTTAAAGAGAAAGTTAAAAAATGGCATGATAGAAGGATTATTAAAAGAGAATTTAATATTGGGGATAAAGTCCTATTGTATCGGTCTCGTCTCAGATTCTTTGCAGGGAAATTACTCTCGAAATGGGAAGGACCATATGTTGTCGAGGAGGTGTATCGTTCAGGAGCAATTAAAATTAGCTCTCTCCAAGGCAATGCCACACAAGTGGTGAATGGACAAAGACTCAAGCATTATATCTCAGGTGATTCTTATAATGTTGATGTTGATATTATTCAAGTGGAAACACCGGAGGCTTTCATTAAAGGGCAAATTGACGATCATGAGAACTCGACTTTGAATAGGTAACAGTACTGGTAATGAAAAGTACGCAATTTACTTTCCGAACAATATTTTTGCTATTTTTGGAAAATATGAAAAATTACGAGATCGAAATGGAGTGGAAAGGACGCACGAGGGCGTGCCACCATAGGGCGGCGCGGTTTGACACAGGCTTGCCCGACCTATGTAGTGCAGCCGCCTCGTCGCCCCTTTCCGACTCTAGTTCGATCTGGTACTTTCCTTTTGTCGTGAAATTTTTTGCTATATAATCCCCCGGACCCCTGGAGGCCCGTATATCGTTTTGTCGACGTGTTTTGTTTCGAGCTGTTTCTGCCAGGATTTGCTTCGGATCTAGAGCCATCATGTCTTCGTCGGAAACTCCGAAGAACAGCTCCTGCAAGGATGTTGGCAACTTGTACATGGAGGAACTGAGGATGCACCCCAAGGAGTTGCTGCTCGTTGAAGGAGAACTGCAGATCAAGGATGTCCAGGGTCCTAAAGGAGAAGGAAGCTTGGAGGACAGGATGGAGAAGCTAGAACAAGAGGTTTTCAAATACAAGAAGATGGCTGAGCGTGAGGTGGATATCTTCCACAGGATTGTGTCTGAACTCATTGCTGAACATGAGAAGGAAACTGCAAAGCTTTGGGGCGACATCCTTTCACTTCACGACACCATCAACAAGCTCCAAGCACAACTCTATGACGTTCAGAATCAAAACTGTGAGTATGAAAACAGGTTTAAATACATAAGCCGTGCTGCTAGTTTCAGGATTCCCGAGACCAAGATGTCGTTTCTTGATGGAGAGCCTCTTCCTTGGAAGTTTGATGACGGGAGTTCATCACCACCATCTCCGCAGGAGTAACTCATCATCGGTATTGGCATCCCCTTGGTTTGTTCCAAGCTTGGGGGAGTGCCGCGGTATCACATCATCACTATCTTTTACTTTTTACTGTCAAGTAGTGTCATATCATGAGTAGGGAAGTTATCGTATAAGATGGGTTGCAGTTTGGAAGTATCTCTCCTTTAGTTGGTTGTCTATGTATCCCTTGGTGTGAGTTATCGTTATGGTATATTAATGAGAAGTCTTATCATTTACATATTGCACATCTTATTTTAGTTTGCAATCTCTATTATATGATTTATCTTGTCATTAGTATTGGTATCACTTTGGGAGCATTGAATAAATCTATTTGGTTTTGGCAAACTTAGCATTGGTCAATAGCAACAACACTTTGAGGTTTAAGTAGAAAAGAGAAATACATGTAGTTGTTTCATTGTCTTTCTTTCTTGTTAGCTCATAGCTTATTATTCTGAAGTTAGAATTGTTTGTGCTTACAAGGAGGATGCATGATTGTTTCTATCACATGTATATTTGTTTGTTTCCCTCAACTCTTATGCTTGCTAATTAACCTTGCTAGCCAAAGACCTGTACTGAGAGGGAATACCTCTCGTGCATCCAAACCTTAACCCAAACCTATGCCATTTGTGTCCACCATACATACCTACTACATGGTATTTTCTGCCATTCCAAGTAAATACTTCATGTGCTACCTTTAAACAATTCAAAACTTAGTATCTCTTATTTGTGTCAATGTTTTATAGCTCATGAGGAAATATGTGGTGTTTTATCTTTCAATCTTGTTGGGCAACTTTCACCAATGGACTAGTGGCTTCATCCGCTTATCCAATAATTTTGCAAAAAGAGCTGGCAATGGGATTCCCAGTCCCAAATTAATTAAACTAAATAGACACTCCTCCATGGTATGTGATTGATGGACGGCACCCGAAGGATTCGGTTAGCCATGGCTTGTGTAAGCAAAGGTTGGGGGGAGTGTCATCATCATAATAAAATTAAAATAAAAAGGCACTCCTTCATGGTATGAGATTGTTGGCAGGCACCCGAGGATTCGGTTAGCCATGGTTTGTGAAAGAAAGGTTGGAAGGAGTGCCACATAAAATGAAAATAATATGGGAGCCGCTCTTTGAAGGTTGCCTGGCAAGGGGGTTAGAGTACCCGCTACCAGTCGTTGACAACAACAAACACCTCTCAAAATGTTACTTTTATTCTCTTTATATGATTTCAAAACTGAAAAAGCTCTAGCACATGATTTAATCCCTACTTCCCTCTGCGAAGGGCCTGTCTTTTACTGTATGTTGAGTCAGTAAACCTATTTCCCTCCATCTCAAGCAAGCATTTGAGTAGTTGTGATCAAACCATTATATTGTGATTTGCTTCATCATGTCTTTTATTCTTCCTTGTTTAGTACAAGTTTTATCTGAATGAATATAGCTTTGCAAGTTATCAATGATCATGAAGAGACCATTATGATTGAGTATGCAAGTTGTGCCTTATAAACTTTAACATGAGAGCGCTGCTCAATGAGATAAGTATAATCTGTTAATTGTTCTCTGACCAAGAACGAAGTTTGCCATCACCAATTATGATTTCTTATGCACCTTTATTTGTGATTACCTTATACTTGTTTCAAGTTGAGTTATATGAGGAAGTTGTCTACTATAATGTCTTGTGCGAATGAATATGATGCTTCTTGTCCGTATTTTATTTATCGACTCTTCACTCCATAAACATGTGGTCTGTTTACCGAGCCCGGTTTCGCTTGGGGACAAGCGAAGTCTAAGCTTGGGGGGAGTTGATACGTCCAATTTGCATCACTATTTTATATCATAATTTGCTATTATTCATTGATATATTTCATATTTGGATACAATACTTATGTTATTTCATCTATTTTGCATGTTTCATCATTATTGGAGGATCAAGCACCGGAGCCAGGATTCTGCTGGAAAAAGCACCGTCAGAACGCAATATTTCGGAAGATCAACTGTGGAAGGAAATTATACCAAAAATCCTATTTTTCAAGATGACGAAGGAAGCCAGAAGGAGGAGCCAGCTGGACCCAGGGTGGGCCCACACCATAGGGCGGTGCGGCCCATGGCCTGGCCGCGCCACCATGTGGTGTTGGGGCCCCACAGCCCCTTTCGCCTCCTTTCCTTCGCGAAACCCTTCGTCCCGAAAACCTAAGCCACAGAGGGTACCTCGCGAAGAGTTACAGCCGCCTCTGCGGGGCGGAGAACACCAGAGAGAAAAGAGCTCTCCGGCGGGCAGGAATCCGCCGGGGGAAATTCCCTCCGGAGGGGGAAATCGACGCCATCGTCACCGTCATCGAGCTGGACATCATCTCCATCACCATCATCATCATCTCCACCATCATCACCGCCGTCTCCACCGCTGGACACCGTCACCGCCGTAGCAATTTGGGTTTGATCTTGATTGTTTGATAGGGGAAACTCTCCCGGTATCGATCTCTACTTGTTGTTGATGCTATTGAGTGAAACCATTGAACCAAGTTTATGTTCAGATTGTTATTCATCATCATATCACCTCTGATCATGTTCCATATGATGTCTCGTGAGTAGTTCATTTAGTTCTTGAGGACATGGGTGAAGTCTAAATGTTAGTAGTGAACTATGGTTGAGTAATATTCAATGGTATGATATTTAAGTTGTGGTGTTATTCTTCTAGTGGTGTCATGTGAACGTCGACTACATGACACTTCACCATTTATGGGCCTAGGGGAATGCATCTTGTACTCGTTTGCCAATTGCGGGGTTGCCGGAGTGACAGAAACCTAAACCCCCGTTGGTACATCGATGCAGGAGGGATCGCAGGATCTCAGAGTTTAAGGCTGTGGTTAGATTTATCTTAATTACTTTCTTGTAGTTGCGGATGCTTGCAAGGGGTATAATCACAAGTATGTATTAGTCCTAGGAAGGGCGGTACATTAGCATAGGTTCACCCACACAACACTTATCATAACAATGAAGATTATTTAGCCGTATGTAGCGAAAGCACTAGACTAAAATCCCGTGTGTCCTCGAGAACGTTTGGTCATTATAAGTAAACAAACCGGCTTATCCTTTGTGCTAAAAAGGATTGGGCCACTCGCTGAAATTGTTACTCTCGCACTTTACTTACTCGTACTTTATTCAACTGTTACATCCACTACAAGAAAAGTTCTGATAGACAACGTCTCAAAATCGTCCGCTAAGGGGTATTTTTCGTCGCCTATGGGCCTAACCCGACGATATGGGTTCTGTTGTGGAAACTGCGTCAGGCAAAGTCCTACGACGATTTTTTCGGTCCGTCGCGCTTGGGCGCCCTTCCGCCACGGAAAATCGGACCGTTGCCCAAGTGTTTCCGGGAGCCCGTTGATTGCCGACGTCATGCAAATCGACACGTGGCGACGCCGCAGATTAGCGCGATTAACGGCGTTAACCTACCGAAACCCCGTGGTAGATGGTAGGCCCACACGAGGCCTGCCACGTCTTAAGCGGGCCGGCCCATTAAGTTTACGGCCGGGCCAGTGACTTAGTTTGACCGGTCAACTATATAGCCGGGCTGGTCCATTAGTTACGTGGGCGGGCCTAACCTCTAAAGTTGATCGGTCAAAACTTTAATGGGCCGGCCCACTAAGCATGTGGGCCGGCCGAATGCACTCGTTTGACCGGTCCAACAGGCAAAGGGCCGGCCCACAAGACATGTGGGACCCACTTTCTGGTATCGGGCCGCCCATTTACAAAGTGGGGTCCACATTAAGGCAACCGGGCCGGCCCAAGAAGTTATTGGGCGGCCCAATTAGCATGTGGGTCCCACTTTCTGCTATCGGGCCGGCCCATTTAGTACGTGGGGTCCACATTTGATCAAATGGGCTGGCCCAACAAGCCGATGGTCGGGCCAAAAGCACCGGTGGGTCCCCCTTTCCTGTTAACGGGCCCGCCCATTTAGTATGTGGGGTCCACCATATAGCAAGTGGGCCGGCCCAACAAGATAGTGGGCCAGGCCAAAAACACAGGTGGGTCCCACTTTCCTGTTAAAGGGCTGGCCCATTTAGTATGTGGGGTCCACCATATAGCAAGTGGGCCGGCCCAAGAAGATAGTGGGCTGGGCCAAAACACACGTGGGTGCCACTTTCTGTTATAGGGCCGGCCCATTTAGTATGTGGGGTGCACCGTATAGCAAGTGGGTGAGCCCAACATGCTAGTGGGCCGGGCCAAAACACGGGTGGGTCCCACTTTCTGTTAAGGGTCAGGCCCATTTAGTATGTGGGGTCCACCATATAGCAAGAGGGCCGCCCACCACGCTAGTGGGCCGGCCAAAAACACAGGTGGGTCCCACTTTCGTCTTAAAGGGCCGCCCGTTTAGTATGTGGGGACCACCACAACAGCAATGGGGCGGGCCCACCTCGTTAGTGGGGCGGCCCAGTAGTGGGTGGGGTCCACCTTAAAGCAAGTGGGCCGGCCCAATAAAAGTGTGGGGTCCACAGTAAATCAAGTGGGCTGGCCCAATAAGTAAGTGGGCCACCCGTTTAGTTCTTGTTTATATGTCGGCGTAAAAGGCGCTTTAGGATTTTGCGGGCCGGCACGTATGTGATTTCGCTTAATTGGGCCGTCTAAGGGATAGGAATTCGTGATTTAGATATCGAGAATATTTACGCGGCATTGATTTCTCGGATAGCCTCACTTACCACAAGCACCAAAGAAAAATGCGCGAAAGAACTATAAAAACTAACTAAATATTATATCAATTGCAAGGCTTTGAAAAAATATTACGTAACCCGAGAGAAATTGAATGGTAATTAAACCTAGCAATACAATGAAGCGATCCGGCAATCTTTTAAGTTGTCCATGCGGCACCTATATCTGAAATAAAGACATTACAAGTTAAGACAAAGAACAATGGAAACGCAAAGACAACTTTGCAATATTGTTTGCCAAAGAATTTGGAACTCATCATTTCGTCGTTATAACAAGATCATTGTAATGCGCACAATAAGCAAACAAAGAGTGCATGCCGCATACCAACAGCCAATATAACGAGCATGTTAGAATGAAACAAAGAGACTTACTACCGTCGAGTCCCATGCAAACCAACATGTTCGGGAGTACAAAATTGGCATGAACAACATAGTAGCAGGCTATAAATTTTGTAACAACGTGAGCAAGATGAAGTAATGATGGCTACATCTACAGAGCAGGGAATGTAAACCAAAAATAGAAGTTACGATGGCAAAAGCTAAAGAGGAGGGAATGTGAACCAACATGTGCCAAGTGCAATTACTTCATTTTGGCCGTGAACTAAATAATACTCCTGAACTTATAGTGAAGGGGATGCAAATCAAGATGTTTCGGGATATAAACTTGTAATGAGCAACACATAGAGGATAGTTAATGCTGGAGCTTAGGAAGGACCAGATACAGAATATAGTGGGATCACCTGTGAACTTGTATAAGAGGGAATGCAAACCAATATGTTCAGCTTTTCCATATTTGAGCGTCATGCCAAGTCGGAGAAACAAGTCAATAATGCAGCTTTTGAAGAACAAGATGGCACGCAAAATTATTATCTAGTAGTATGACAAGTTTATTTGTACTACATGCTAGATAGCAGAGTGATAGCATGCCAAACTAAGTCCTTACTTTGTTAGCTTACAATGAACTAGATACAAAACAATGGCATCACCTGTAGTACAGGGAATGCAAGCCAACATGTTCATGGAGTAAAAAATTGGCACAAACAACATAGTAGCAGGCCATAATTTTTGTAACAACGATCGAGCAAGATAAAGTTATGATGGCTAGATCTACAGCAGGGAATGTAAACCAAATATAGAAGTTACGATGCCAAAAGCTATAGAGCAGGGAATGCGAACCAACATGTGCAATTACTTAAAATTGGCCATGAACTAAATAATAGCAGGATGTTACTATAATACCTATAATTTTTGTAACAACGACTGAGCAAGATAGAAGTTATGATGGCTACATCTACAGAGCAGGGAATGCAAACCAAAATGTTCAATCGCTTAAAGTTAGCAATGAAGTAGAAAATAGCAACGTGTTACGGTCATAGCTAGGAATGAACTAAAAGAGCTTCAGACAAACAAGCATCTGAACCCAGAACATGGCGCTAAAACAAGGGACTTACATTAGGAGAAGCTCTCTGTGGGAGTCACAGCAGATCTTCCTGGGGTTGATAGATCCGGCGATGAAGTACGCTACATGTGCTACTTGGGGTTGGAGAGACGGCCATTACACTTCATGATTACTCATCTCATCTGCAAAAACGTAACGGCGCGTCGTTAGCACAAACAGGTTCCCCCAAGATTAAACAAGAACTTGCAGGCAAGCAATAGAAAAGCGACAGTAGAAGAGTTTAGATCATGCAAGGCGCCGGTGAAGCAGATCCGGTTCATGCACAGCGGTGTCGGTGAGCAAGATACGATGCGGTGGACGACGGATCCGGCGAAGCGGCTCCGGTGGGGTGGACGATAGCGCAGCTGAAGCGACTGCGGTAGACTGCTGGATGAGCATATGGTTTCGAGGTTCGGCGGGGATGATCCGGTCCGGTTGATGATGGCATCGATGAAGCGGCTCCGGCAGGCAGCCGGATGACGAGGATCGCGAGGGCTCGGGTAGGCCAGGGAAGTCCGGCGGGGATGTTCCGGTGCGGTGGTCGTGGAGGTGGGAGAGAGGGACTTGGGAAGTTCCGGTGGGTGGTCTGAAGGAAATGTATTTTTTTTGGGAGGGTTTCCGGGCTAGGGAGGTGGTGATCCAAAAAATGACGGGCAGACCCCCCCACCAACCGACTTTGCTGCCATCTCCACAGGGGTAGAATGGGAATTTGGAAGCGTGTGAAATTTTTGTATTTTGTGGGCGGGAAGTTTTGCCGCTATGAGATTTTGAATTTGGCCACTGTCCAAGTATAATGATAAAAAATTGTGAGACCGTACTAGTACCTCTGTTCAAGGCCGAGTGCAAAATCAAATCATCATCACGTTGAAAATTTGTTACCAACTTACCATGATCATGATCTACCTCTGAAAATGGGCACATCCACTAAAACTTGCAAAGTATAATGATACAAATTTGTGAGACCGTACTAGTACTTATGTTCAAGGTCGAGTGCAACATCAAATCATCATTACATTGAAAATTGTGTTACCATGATCATGATATTTCTCTGAATTTGGCGCATCCGCTAAATCTCGCAAAGGATAATGATAAAAAAATGTGAGATTGTACTAGTTCTTATGTTCAAGGCCGAGTACAAGATCAAATCATCATCACGTTGAAATTTTTTACAATGATCATGACATATCTCTAAAATTGATGCATCCGCTAAATCCTGCACGTGGCGCATCTCGGTGCGGAGCAACAGGTCGGTGCTATCAAGGTTGAGGCGTCGGTAGCGTCATCGGGCTCTCCTCTCTTGATAGATCTTCTACATGGCGCGGCGCACCACCCGCCGATAAGCAGTCACATGTGAGACCGAGGTGGAGACGTCCCCGGCATCCTCGAGGCGCGGCCGCCCTTCTACGAGCCAGCGTTGACTCAAGGTATGAATCCATGTGGTGCCTTAGATTTATTGTTCTTCTCTTATGATTATTTTGAGCCGAACATGTGTGCTCTTTCTCTAAATATATTGCTTGAAAAGCTTACCAAGTTACTTAAATTCACTTCGTTCTTAATCTTGCGAGCTAATATTGTTATTTTAATGAACGGTGGTGCGCGCAAGCAGAATTATTTGTGGGTGTGTTGAGCTGTTAGGCATAAGTCGAAATCCTCATCTAAACGAGGCCTCAGCTTAACACATAAAAAAGGTGTTCAATCTCGCCCACAATACCCTCTTCTTTCCTCTCCCTTTATTGGAACTTGTTTTGCAGACAAGGAAAGTGGCACGTGTAATGTGAGTAAAACCCTCTTAGCCAAAATCATCTACGAGCAAGATTTTCTATATTGTAGATGCCCCAATTGACTCTCATCCCCAAAGTAGTTTTTTTATGTCAGTATAGACTTCTTTACTGGATGTATACTATCGTACATGGCATGCATTTGCCTAATGAGCAGCATTGTATTGCTATTCTAGCCAACCTGATCGATATGTCAAGCTTCATGCACGAGATGCCATGTTTAATTTACTCCCTCGCTCTGATCCATATTTCTTGATGTGAAATGAATGTGAATTGGAGGGAGTACTTTTCTTAGATAGTACTATATCATTTCAAAAAAAAGTACTACTACATCACAAATGCATCAAAAGAGTACTACATCACAAGACCACCACGGTTGTACTAGTAGAGTTTAATGCTGAACTTCCAAAGGGATTAAGATTACACATATGAACTTTAAACATGACCAGGAGCATGAGGGCCAGCAGCAGGGGCGTTGACGTGGAGCAAGCTAGGCAAGACGTAATTACGGAGGAAGAGGCCATATGATGCGTGCTTGGCCTTGGTTGCGGGCGGTGTTTCCCCCTATGTACTTAGGCCTACACCCATCGCATGTTGGATCGGGCTGTGGATGTCCTTCTAGAGAAATTTGCCACATAATGGGCAAAATAGCTCCCCGCGCATGCGAAACGAATTTCACCACCCTTCACCGCTTGAGAACATAGCGGCTTTTCCGGTCCCTGCGCACCTTGTTGTTGTCCATGTCATCAGAATACTCCTATGAATTATTAAGTACTACATAATCAGGTTTTTTATGACAGATCGAATAAATACTCCACTAACATAATCAAACCTTAGAAACCCTAAAATTAAATGTGTAGAACAAGTAAATGGCAGAAGAAATCGTAATAAATCATGAGAAACCCGATGAACAACCATGAACATAAGCCACAACAATTGCAAGTCCACTAAGTATGAACACATAAATTGATTATATGACTACATGGCAGATTAGTCGAAATTAAACTAGAATCTGATCTTACGAATCGTAGAATCAATTACATCTACAAGAACAAGGTAGGATATCAAATCAATCAAGAACCAGGCTCGTGCAAACCATGTGAACAGCAATATGACAAAAAGAGGGTTGGGACAGTTTCGGTAAAAGAGAAGTACCTCCTCGTCATCACCCTCAACATCCTCCCGGAACCGAACGTTTGGGCAGAAATCGTCGTTGTGGTGGATGTTCGCGTACAGAATCGTGCCTATGAAGACATCGGGGTGGTGGCCTTCAACGCAGTGCAAATCTTCGGCGGGATAAACAACATTGGTATCCACCTTACGCTCGACGGCCAGGACGCCCGTTTCGACCGAGGTCGAAGAACCGGACAAGCGAGAGGAGACGAGCGGCATGGGTGCCCGGTGAAGCCTCACCCGTCGTGCCGGCCAGGGCGCCCATGTCGAGCGAGGTCGAAGAATCCGACAAGCGAGAGGAGACGAGCGGCCTGGGTGCCCGGTGAAGCCTCACCCACCGCGACGGCCACTACCGTAGAGGCATCCTCTCGCGTGGGCGGTCGCCTATTGCTCCGCCTCGTATGCAATACCTATCTTCATGCTGCTGCGGTTGGAAACGGGAAAGTCGATGCCTCGGAGGTGCGGTGAGTGGATGGGGGTTTTCACAGTGTGGGGGAGGCAAGTTGGGGGAGTGGAGAGGACGAGCTCGCGAGAGATGATGAGGCCGATTATGTTATAGCCTCTGACTCTCTGTATCCAGTAGTGGACGCGTGAAGTCATGCATGTACTCGACTTTCCACTTTACGGGAGACGTGTACGAAACTTTTTTTGGGACCATTTAACTTCATGTGGGACTCATGTATACCAATACTTCCAAACGTCATAAGTAATTCAAAATCATTCAGAATAATATGAGACCTTAACATTTTATTTTTTGTGTCAGATATTGTCTATGAAAAATAACATCCTTCAAAAAATAAATCCCCTATGCCAATCCGATCATGCCCGTCTACTCCAACTAGCTTCCTCGAGTAATTTGTCACCTTACATTCTTAAAATGAACCAAAATTTGGCACAGGGGTGCATCATCACATGGAAAATGATGTTACCATTCTGTCGTCCCATTTTTTTGAATTTTTCAAAATTGTCATGCCCTAACGGAAAAAATGTACTCCTTCTAAGAAGCATGTATCAGAATGGCATTACCAAAACCTAGGGGTGGGGTGGGGGGAGGGGGCACATGGTGGTGTGATGATACATCACATTTGGACCACACAACACCATTTGGACCAACCAAAAAACAACCACCCTACACAAACCCTGGTCAAAACTAGTTTGACCAATAATCAAAAAGTTGTACGGAGTACATAATTCAGAAACCGTCAGAAATATACGAAGCATTCAGGAGTCCCCAAAGTCAGTGACTTTGAGTCACTTACAACTGTGGTCCACATATCAGTCACCCAAAGTCATGGCAAAGTCAGCTTGGCAAAGTCACCGACAGACAAAACAAGCAGTGAACAGACAACTCCGTAGCACTGAAAAGACATCTCACAGAAAAGGCTAGTACTACCTTTTCTTCCCGGATAAGCAAAAATAGCTGATCGGTACTGACGAAATGCTCCAGGTCCGCAATGTACTCCAGCTATATAAGTGAAGCATGCCTACCACTGAAGAGGAAATTCAAGATTCCACCAGATCCCCATATCACTCTTTTGCATAAAACACGGACATATCTTTTGCACAATTCACCACTTGTTGGTCTAATCTATCGCAGCTTCCATCAGTTGGTCATCCAATTAATGATTTAACGGATTAGAAAAATAAGCGGTGGAATTAGAAGTACTAGTAGCGAAATGTGCAAAATATACCGTCCTTCCCGAGGGGGTTTGTCCAGAAGAGGGCCGGATGACAATGTCCCGGGTGCATCCAGAAACGAGAGGGGTAGTTTCTAATACATGTAAGAAATTATTTTACAAAAAGGTACATATTAAGTAGTACAACTATTAGTACAGTACTACTATTTCGAGGGAAAATGCCATGTCGTGCGACCTCTAATCAATGAGTAGAAGTTGTAGGTGCGCATAACATGCATTGCTGAAAGCTGGTTCCGCTGGAATTTGAGCTCAGCCGGGGCGGATTCTGCGAAGTTCGCCCGACGTCACTCATGTATCCCACCAAACTGCTCACTTCTTTCAATGTCTCTTCTCTTTCACTGCAGCTCAACAATATCAGGTGCATCAACTTATCTTGTGCCTTCTGCCTCTCGAGAAGGGCAAGGATGGCGATGTCAGCATATTCAAGGTTCAACTTTTGGAGCTGTACTTTATCCTGAAGAAGGATTTTGTACTCTATATCAGACTTGTCTCTTTCGAGGCACACAGTCTTGAGTATGCTGCTGGCTTTCTCCGCTGATGCAATGTTCCTCTCTTTCTGCTTAATCAGCTCGTTCTTCAACATATCGCGCTCATTGCGAAGGCTGCAAATGAGCTCCACAAGAGTTTTCGAATTCTTCTTCTTGGCAGCCAAATCGTCTCGGAGGCGATCACACTCTAAGCTGAGCTCCTCGTTTTTTTCCATCAAGATGGCGACAGTGGTGTCGATAGTCGGCGCCGCTTCCTTCAGGGCGAAATCATCGGTAGCAAGTAAGCACAAAGGAAGAAGAAGAAGAAGAAGATAACTACACAGTGCTTGGTGCTACCTCATTTCGCCGGGGTAGGGCCGGGTTGAAATCATCGGACGACGATGATTCCTTGGTCGTGGAAGTTGGTGCAGTACGGGCGTCGTTGGAACTTCCAACCCTTTAAGATGTATAACCATAGAGACTCTTAAAGAGCTTGAGCCCGGGCAAGAAGAAACGAAAGTACATGGCGAAGGAAACTAACCCGGTGAGCACAGCACGGACGCGTTTCGGCGACGGCGGCAGCGGCGGCGACGGCGAGCCCACTTGGTTTCTGGAACCGTCTCTCGAAATTTCGAGCCGACATTTTTTATCCGCGTACTTGACCGCCGGCGACCTGAAGTTTGAACACATTAATTGCTGGAGGAGAGAGCGACGAAAGAAACGAAAGTACATGGCGAAGGAAACTAACCCGGTGAGCACAGCACGGACGCGTTTCGGCGGCGGCGGCGGCGACGGCGAGCCCACTTGGTTTCTGGAAGCGTCTCTCGAAATTTCGAGCCGGCGTTTTTTCTCCGCGTACTTGACCGCCGACGACCTGAATTTTGAAGACATTCTTCCGGAGGAGAGAGCGACGAACAAATGTTTGTTAGGTGGAGAGAGGAAGAAAGTGAATGGAACGAGAGAGTTTAGCGTTTTGCCCTTATAGTCATAGTCGCTAACCGTGACGCGGGAATGTTGGTCATCGGCGTTTAATGGTCTCCCGCGTGGAAACCGAGGCGGCCACGAGGCAGCGGCTGGCCACGCGGCGTCCAGTCGCCTACGCCACCGTAAATGAGGGTAGTTGCCTACCACCACCAGGTGACATGCACCTTTTGCATGTCACCGTGTGACATGCGGCCTAAATTCAAATTTAAAACATTGCGAAAAAATCATGCATCCGGTGACATGCCCATGGCATGCCACCGATGAAGATTTCCGTGCCATGCACTCGGCACTGCGCCGTCTTGGATCCGAAAATGAGCGAAGAACGAGGACGAGGCACTAGTTCAAATTTAGGATGAAGTTTAAGTTTTATTTTGGTTTAAATTAGATTAGAGGGAGTAGTACTCTTACTTTATTACTCGTACTTGTGTTAATGTAGTAGTATTATTATGGTGGTGTACTTGCGTTCATGTACTTGTTTCAGCTGTTTTGGTGAAGGAGACATGCATCACCTTTTTTGGTGATGTTTCTAGTCGTCATGTAGCCCTTGTCAAATTCCTCTGATATACTGATGGGAGGGCTTGTTCACCCCATACTGATGGGAGCCCTTGTCAAATCGTAATCATAGCCAAAAGGCGCATTTTTTCCCGATATTACTCGATGCTTAAGGCGCGGGTGGTTGTGGTTCAGTTATCTCCCTAATTTGCACCTGCTTTCCCGTTTCCACTAGTCGAAAGTCGAAACCTGGCCACATTAACCCAAGATCCTGAAGCCGCCGCCTCAACCCTAGCCGCCTCCAGTTCTTCCTCCTCCATAGATTGGTTCCCCCTCCTCCGGTTGGCTTCGCCGGCGTCAGGAGGAGTGGGGAACCCGATCTATGCGTGGAGTTTCGAATAAAAGTATTGTTTTCATTAGATTATATTAGATTATGTTAGGATTTTGGTAGCCGCCTTCTTGTTGGTTTCCCCTCAATGGAGATGGCATCGTCTGCAATAAGTGATCTTCGGCCTTTCGTTCGGCGACGAGATCTTCTTCCCGGCGTCAATGGTGGTCTTGAACGATCACAATTTTCTAGGTATGGGCCTTTGGATCTTGCTTCGCCAGATCGATTTTGGATCTTTTGTCTTTGTTGCCGTGGGGAGGATTATCCTCGCAGTTTTTGTCCCGGCTGCTACGTCCTCGACAATGGTGATTCGTACTCTCGGCTCTCCATCGACGATGACAAAGCTAGTCGGTTATTATTCCCCGATATACTGGTGTTGGTACTCTTGCCGATGTTGTATGACTGCTTTAATGGTTGCGTGCGTGCACGCAGCTTTGGCATTGCGGCTCAAAAAATCATGGGAGAACTTTCATCGGTATCTACAGGTCTATGGTTAGTTATCTATTTTTGGCTGCCTTCAGAAAAGTACAAGATTGTGTTGGGAAGAAGAAAAAAATTGAAGACCTCGAAGATTTGTTACTATCTTTTAGACTTTATTTTGTAATCGTTGGAGTCAGTTCATGTATCTCTACCATGTACTATTTGTTGCTATGAATATATGTGGTATTGATTGTCAAAAAAAAAAAACAAGATCCTGAAAAACTATTGGTCTATCCGGAGAAACGAGGAGGTTTAAGGAAACGAGGAGTCCAGCGCGTGCGAAGGAGCTTTAATCGTGCGAGCATGCAGGGGCAAAATGAGGAAACTAGCGATTACTTTCTCTCCTGCCAGTCTTATACCTTAATAAATGGGCAAACTGAGCACGTTGTAGCTAATCCTTTTATTAATTATAAGCAGCTATATTAGTCAATAAGATTGCCTTATGTTTTTCCTCAGTTTCGCCAAGCCCTTATTTGTAACCCGTGAGAAGGAGCTCGGACGGGAGGATTCCAGTTTAGTTGACCGTTCCGTGCTGACGTGTGGGGCTAGTAGAAAGGGACCGCGTGGGATAGGACGAGACCGCGTTTGGTTGTACGTGAGCAGGAGCTGGGTTCTGTCTCTCTCGGCGCGAATTGGCATTTTTAAGAGCACCTTTTCCCCCTCTGTCTCTTTGTCTTTATTAACCAAATTAGTATCAAATCTAGAGAAGCTTGCATTTCTGTCTTTCTTCAATTATTTGTGCCTTTTGGCCCTCGTTGTTTGCCCAATATGGCAGCAAATCTAGTACTCCCTCTGGTCCATATGTATGTAGTTAAATCTAGAAGCAAATCTCCAGGGTAATGTACGCCAAATTCACAGTCATAGTAAATCTAGAAAACATAGTAGGGCCAACAAAATATAGTAGAATAGGGATCCCTCCCTAGATAATAAGCCGCATACACAGCAGCCAACATAGTAACAGGTTCGAGGTTCTTCACAACACCATCATACTAACAACATAACAACAAGGGATCCCTAGCTAACAACAAAATAGAAGCTGCGGCAGCGGCAAAGACACGTCCAGGACTCCGCCTACCCCATCTGCCTCTGCCTCCACTTGTTGCTCCCCTTGGGAGCCTTGGGCTTGAGTGGAGGCATGCGCCCGGCGGAGATCTCCACCCGCTGGACGCTGCGGAGGTGCATGCCGAGCGCCTTGTGCTTGGCGCGGAAGGAGTAGGGGTTCACCGATGCGCCGACCTTGGGGAAGATGTTGCCGACGTTCTCGGCATGCGCGAGGAGGCAGTTGAAGTCAGTGCCGCCGAGTCTCCTAGTGCAGAAGGGGCACCTGTAGACACCCTTGGCGACATCGAGGTAGGAGATGTACTGGCCGACCTGCAGCCTCCGCAGCACCTGGCGAGTCTTGGTGTGATGGTCCTCGTCGTCGCTGCCGACGTCGCTGCCAGACACCTGATCCATATCAAACTGGAACTTGAGTGAAGGAGTTGCAACGATGTCTAACGTGCATGATAACAAAGTAAGGAAAAACAGAGCCAGCCTCAGTTAGAGTGGAGACGATTATATGTCTACAGGGATGGTGTTAGCGAACCAAAGCTCATGCACAACAGATTTGTACACAGCAATGGTTCGCTGAACCCACTCTGTAAAAATTTGTGCCCAACGATTCATCATAGGCAAAGAAACAGATTCCAGATTATTTGCAAAATTAAACGGTTTATATCTTTTGACTCGTGCATAAAATAACTGATTGAGATCCCATGATTACTTGCATAAATTAACTGATTGAGATCTCATTATTACTTGCATAAATTAACCGAACGACCGAACTCCAAATCTTCGACGAAATCAAGAAGGGGTCAAAGCAAAATGGAATAAAATCGGCGCAAATATTAACCCAATACTCATCCATCTACAGATCGGCACTAATAGTTACTAGGGAACCAGCAAAAATAGGGTTCAAAGAGGAATGGGGAACAAAAAAAGGGAGCAAACCATAGTTACCTCGTTCCATGGGTCGTCCATGGAGGTGTCGTAGGGGTTCGGAGGCGGGATGTACGGCACCTCCTCATAGGGGTCCCATCCCGGCGGGATCCGACCGCCACCGGTGGCGGTGACGGCCGTTGAGGGGACGGCATCGAAGAGGGAGGCGTCGCGCTTGGAGCCGACGGCGTCATGGACGATGGGATTCGCATTCTCCTTGCACATCATCTCGCCGGCAGAGAGGGAGAGGGTTTTTCTCTTTGGAGAAGATGATGATGGGACGTGAGAGGAGGCGTTGCATCAGCTAGTGAGAGAGACAGAGAGAGTGCGAGGAGGCGTCTATAAAGGCGAGGGGTGGTTAATTTGACCCGCGTCCTACGCGTCCACCATTTAACGTCTGCACGTCCTGGGCTTCTGCAATGCGACACGCGTCCACGATTGCACGTCTTCGACTTCTGCACCGCGACTCGCGTCAGTACCCGTCAACAATTGCACGTCTTTCACTTCTGCACCGCAACACGCGTACTCGAGTCTAACCCTGGAAATTTAGATATACTCTCGAGTCTTATCATGTAGCATATTGTGTGTGCTCAGTTTTCCCATTGAGTACTAATACTGGCTAGTGCAATATACTCAGTTTTACCTCAAGTGCCTGGTCAACAGAGAGTCAACAAATGGGATTAACTAGTTAAATGAGTCAACAAATGGGATTATCAGTTCGTTTTCACGTGTTAAACTTGTCTAAATATTGGTCAAACCTAGGATTTGACCAAGATTCAAATAAATGAGAAAATAAAAAAAAAGCAGAAAAATGAAAAACCAAAGCACATAGTCTTCTTATGTCATATAGTAGGCATTAAAGGTGATAAACAAGGTCTAGACATATTCAAACCATACAAATCATGTATCTACCCCTAACCCTAAACTCTGTCTTATGAAGTCAAGCATGAAGAGAAGTGGTTTTGGGTTTCAAACATGGAAATTTCAAAAACCTCCCAAAAACTTCATTTTAGAGTGACTAAGAATGATACATGCTTCCCTTTTCATTTTCATGTTTTAAACTTGTTTAAATCTTGGTCAAACCTAGGATTTGACCAAGATTCAAATGCGAGAAAATTGAAAAAAAGCAGAAAAATGAAAAACCAAAGCACATAGTCTTCTTATGTCATATAGTAAGCATTAAAGGTGATAAACAAGGTCTAGACATATTCAAACCATACAAATCATGTATCTACCCCCTAACCCCTAAACTCTGTCTTATGAAGTCAAGCATGAAGAGAAGTGGTTTTGGGTTTCAAACATGGAAATTTCAAAAACCTCCCTAAAACTTCATTTTAGAGTGACTAAGAATGATACATGCTTCCCTTTTCATTTTCATGTTTTAAACTTGTTTAAATCTTGGTCAAACCTAGGATTTGACCAAGATTCAAATGGGCATCAAAATTTAAAAAAATCAGAAAAATGAAAAACCAAAGCACATAGTTTTCTTATGCCATATAGTAAGCATTCAAGTTGATAAACAAGGTCTATACATATTTAAACCAGACAAATCATGTATCTATACCCCTAAACCTTAAACTCTGTCTTATGAAGTCTAGCATGAAGAGAAGTCGTTTTGGGTTTCAAACATTGAAATTTCAAGAACATCCCAAAAGCTTCATTTTAGTGTGACTAAGAAGGATCAAGGCTTAGCTTTTCATTTTCATGTTTTAAACTTGTTTAAATCCTGGTCAAATATAGGTTTGACCAAGATTCAAATGGGCATAAAATAAAAATATAGAAAAATGAAAAACCAAAGCACATAGTCTTCTTATGTCATATAGTAAGCATTAAAGTTGATAAACAAGGTTGAGTCTTATTCAAACTAGACAAATCATGTATCTACCCGCTAACCCCTAAACTCTGTCTTATGAAGTCTAGCATGAAGAGAAGTCGTTTTGGGTTCAAACATGGAAATTTCAAGAACATCCCAAAAGCTTCATTTTAGTGTGACTAAGAAGGATCAAGGCTTACCTTTTCATTTTCATGTTTTAAACTTGTTTAAATCCTGGTTAAATCTAGGATTTGACCAAGATTCAAATGGGCATAAAATAGAAAAATAGAAAAATGAAAAACCAAAGCACATAGTCTTCTTATGTAGAATAGTAAGCATTAAAGTTGATAAACAAGGTCTAGACTTATTCAAACTAGACAAATCATGTATCTATCCGCAAACCCCTAAACTCTATCTTATGAAGTCAAGCATGAAGAGAAGTGCATGGTTTTGGGTTTCAAACATGGAAATTTCAAAAAACTCCCAAAAAATTCATTTTAGAGTGACTAAGAAGGATACATGCTTCCCTTTTCATTTTCATGTTATATACTTGTTTAAATCTTGGTCAAACCTAGGATTTTACCAAGATTCAAATGTGCATCAAAATTCCAAAAAAAATCAGAAAAATGAAAAAACAAAGCACGTAGTTTTCTTATGTCATATAGTAAGCATTAAAGTTGATAAACAAGGTCTAGACATATTCAAACAAGAAAAATCATGTGTCTACCCCTAACCCTAAACTCTGTCTTATGTAGTCAAGCATGAAGAGAAGTGCTTTTGGGTTTCAAACATGGGAATTTCAAAAACCACCCAAAAGCTTTATTTTAGAGTGACTAAGAAGGATCCATGCTTATCTTTTCATTTTCATAGTTTAAACTTGTTTAAATCATTGTCAAACCTAGGATTTGACCAAGATTCAAATGGGCATAAAATTAAAAAAATCAGAAAAATGAAAAACTAAAGCACATAGTCTTCTTATGTCATATATATAGTAAGCATTTAAAAGATGATAAATAAGGTCTAGACAATTCAAATAATACAAATCATGTATCTACCCCTAACCCTAAACTCTATCTTATGAAGACAAGCATGAAGAGAAGTGGTTTTTGGTTTCAAACACGAAAATTTCAAAAACCTCCCAAAAGCTTCATTTTAATTAGACTAACTTATTAATTATGAAGGATCCAGGATTGATTACATTTTCATTGTCATGTTTTAAACTTGTTTAAATCTTGGTCAAACCTAGGATTTGACCAAGATTCGAATGGGCATAAAAATTAAGAAAAAAATCGTAAGAATGAAAAACCAAAGCACATAGCCTTCTTATGTCATATAGTAAGCATTCAAATTGATAAACAAGGTCTAGACATGTTCAAACCAGAAAAATCATGTATCTACCCCGAACCCTAAACTATGTCTTATGAAGTCAAGCATGCATGAAGAGAAGTGGTTTTGGGTTTCAAACATGAAAATTTCAAAAACCTCCCAAAAGCTTCATTTTAGAGCGACTAATAAGGATCGATGCTTACCTTTTCATTTTCATGTTTTTACTTATTTGAATCTTGGTCAAATCCTAGGTTTGACCAAGATTTAAACAAGTTTAAAACATGAAAATGAAATGGGAAGTGTGTATCCTTCTTAGTCAGTCTAAAATGAAGCTTTTGGGATGTTCTTGAAATTTCCATGTTTGAAACCCAAAACCACTTAAGACAGAGTTTTTGGTTAGGTGTAGATACATGATTTTTCTTGTTTGAATATGTCTAGACCTTATTTATCAACTTGAATGCTTATGACATAAGAAGGCTATATATGTGCTTTGGTTTTCCATTTTTTTTCATTTTTATGCCCATTTAAATATTGGACAAATCCTAGGTTTGACCAAGGTTTAATCAAGTTTAAAACATGACAATGAAAAGGTAAGCATGAATCCTTTCTTAGTCACTCTAAAATGAAGGTACTTGAAATTTTTATGTTTGAAACACAAAACCCCAGTTCTCTTCATATGTTTGACTTCATAAGAGAGAGTTTAGGGTTAGGGGTAGATATGATACATGATATTTCTGGTTTGAATATGTCTAGACCTTGTTTATCAACTTGAATGCTTACTATATGACATAAGAAGGCTATATATGTGCTTTGGTTTTTCAATTTTTTTTTTTTGAATTTTTACGCCCGTTTGAATCTTGGTCAAATCCTAGGTTTGACCAAGGTTAAAACAAGTTTAAAACATGGCAATGAAAAGGTAAGCATTGATCCTTCTTAGTCACTCTAAAATGAAGCTTTTGGGAGGTTTGTGAAATTTCCATGTTTGAAACCCAAAATCACTTCTCCTCATACTTAACTTCATAAGACGAGTTTGGGGTTAGGGGGTAGATACATGTTTTGTGTGGTTTGAATATGTCTAGACCTTGTTTATCAACTTGAATGCTTACTATATGACATAAGAATACTATGTGCTTTGGTTTTTCATTTTTCTGATTTTTTAATTGTTAAACCCATTTGAATCTTGGTCAAATCCTAGGTTTGAGCAAGATTTAAACAAGTTTAATACATGAAAATGGAAAGCTAAGCATGAATCATTCTTAGTCACTCTAAAAATCTTTCGATGCTGAAGAGTCGAATCTGCAATCGCAGTTACAAAAGCGACCCACCTTAGGGATGGATAATAAGACTTGGGCAATATAAACGTTGATACTTACTTTGTGATACTAAAATATATGTATCTAGACATATTTCAGTTGTAGATACATCCATTTTAACATCAAGTAATATGGATCGGAGGACTAGCTAAAGAACAATGAGAGGCGGTGTTTCTCTCCCCCTGACCTACTTGGCGGAGTGGCCCTCCATCGGGACGTACGGGTGGTGATTCCGCTTCTCTCGTTGGAATTCCTTATCCCCCAGCCTACTCGGCGACGTGCGCTCCTCGGTGACCTGCGCGAGGGCGCCTCGGCGACCTACGCAAAGGTGGCTGGACTCGAGCGCATCGACTTCCTTCTGCAGTGCCTGGATTGGATCGACCATCCCGCGCGTGTCCTCCACCATATTGTTTTTCTTCAAGATGTTGTCATCCATCATCTTCTTCACCGCATCATGTTGGGTGTTGAGGCTCCCGTTGAGAGCTTGAACGCACCTGTTTGATAGCTCGACGTTTTCTTCGCGAAGAAAGCCGCACTCAATCTTAAGCATCAAATTCTCGCCCTTGAGCTTCTTGATGACGAGTTCGTTTCCTCACTTGATGGAACGCACACATCATGCAGCGTGCCCCGGCCGCTGACCTCGTCCGTCAACGTATCGCCATCATCCCGAAAGGTGGAGGCGAGTTCCACGAGAGTTTTAAGCTCATCTACGAAACACGCCGATGCTTCTGCATGGCAATATCATCGCACCGAAACAAAGTGACGAGAGGAAGACGAAAATGTCCAATCGGTGGTAACCTCTAAGCGCAGGAGACAGGGGTTGAAGTCGTCATGAGAAGATGTCAGGGTGCGTCGTGGGGCACTGAGATATGTATAAAAAGGATTAATACGGAATAAAGAGTTGGGACCTCCGGGCCAGGAAGAATCAAGAAACATGGCGATGGAAACCAACCAGGAATCTTCGACCGCACGACTGACGCCGTTCCGAGACGAGCGCGAAGCAGGGCCTTCATTTTCTGGCGGGCCCTTTCTCGCGGCCAGCATCTGGATAGACCGCCGGCGGGAACTCTCCGCGTCCTTGGTCAACACTAGATGGTGCTTCTTCAAGCGAGATGGTGGCCTTGACTTCGGAGGCATCGCTGGAAGTGGAAGGAGACTGGAAGTGAAGCAAGAAGGGGATGGAAGAAGTACTCCCCCTATTAAAACCAGACAACCGTCTATCGCCCTCGCTTCGAGCAACCTGGTCCGCCCATCCTAAATCAACGGCCGAGAGGGCTCCCTTGCGAACCGAGATCCGGTGACTTTACCCAACGAAGTTACGATGAACTTTACCTATACGAGCCATCAGGTTAAGATCCAACGAACATGGTCGATCTAAAATTTGAAATTAAAATTTATGTAGCTCAGAAAAAAACAGAAAAACTTTACATTAAGACGTATTCTCGGAAAGTTCCAGTCCATTTAAAATATTAGTTTAGTTTAAGTTCGAAATTTGGATCAACCGCGAGCGTTGGATCTTGATCGAATGGCTCACGTGTGTAAAGTCGCATGGTGACTTCTCTTAGTGAAGTCACTGGATCTCAGTCCGCGAAGGGTCAGGACGCGGGAGCAGAAGCAAATGAATCGAGAGCGGTCCGGAGTATCCTATCCGTCTACCGTAAATCAACGGGACAGAGCGGCTACCTTCTCTTCGAAGGCTCTGGCAGTACTACTGTAGTAGTGAAGCAATGGGGATTATCTGGAGCAAGTACGGAGTACCGAGTACAGTACTACAAAAGTGCTGTTCGTTGTTTTTGCAGTTCATTTTAGCGTAACGTCCAGGTTGTTGTCGAACCAGCTGTTAGATTTTGGGTAATTATTGTTAAGTTGCTGCTTCTTAATTAAAATTTATCAAAGTCATGTACTAGACTAGATCGATTTGTGAGAACATCCCAAAAGCTTCATTCATTTTAGAATGACTAAGAAGGATCCATTCTTACCTTTTCTTTTCATGTTTTAAACTTGTTTAAACCTTGGTCAAACCTAGGATTTGACCAAGATTTAAATGGGCATAAAAATTCAGAAAAAATCAAAAAATGAAAAACCAAAGCACATATATAGCCTTCTTATGTCATATAGTAAGCACTGGAGTTGATAAAAACTCTGTCTTAGGAAGTCAAACATATGAAGAGAACTGGTTTTGGGTTTCAAACATGGAAATTTCACAAACCTCCCAAAAGCTTCATTCTACAGTGACTAAGAAGGATCCAGGCTTACCTTTTTCATTTTCAATTTCTTAACTTGTTTAAATCTTGGTCAAACCTAGGATTTGACCAAGATTCAAATGGGTATAACAATTCAAAAAAAAACGGAAAAAAACCAAAGAACATAGTCTTTTGATGTCATATAGTAAGCATTCAAGTTGATAAACAAGGTCTAGACATATTCAAACCAAACAAATCATGTATCTACCCCCTAACCCTAAACTCTGCCTTATGAAGTCAAGCATGAAGAGAAGTGATTTTGGATTTCAAACATGGAAATTTCAAAAACCTCCCAAAAGCTTCATTTTAGAGTGACTAAGAAGGATCCATGCTTACCTTTTCATTGCCATGTTTTAAACTTGTTTTAACCTTGGTCAAACCTAGGATTTTACCAAGATTCAAATGGGAGTAAAAATTCAGAAAAATTCAAAAAAAATGAAAAACCAAAGCACATATATAGCCTTCTTATGTCATATAGTAAGCATTCAAGTTGATAAACAAGGTCTAGACATATTCAAAGCAGAAATATCATGTATCATATCTACCCCTAACCCTAAACTCTGTCTTATGAAGTCAAACATATGAAGAGAACTGGGGTTTTGGGTTTCAAACATAAAATTTTCAAGTACCTTCATTTTAGAGTGAGTAAGGAAGGATTCATGCTTACCGTTTCATTTTCATGTTTTAAACTTGTTTAAACCTAGGATTTGACCAAGATTTAAATAGGCATAAAAAAATCGAAAGAAATCAAAAAATGAAAAACCAAAGCACATATATATAGCCTTCTTATATCATATAGTAAAAAATTCAAGTTGATAAACAAGGTCTAGACATATTCAAACAAGAAAAATCATGTATCTACACCTAACCATAAACTCTGTCTTAAGTGGTTTTGGGTTTCAAACATGGAAATTTCACAAACCTCCCAAAAGCTTCATTTTACAGTGACTAAGGAGGATCCATGCTTACCTTTTGGATTAAACGTTTGAAACCAAAAACCACTTCTCTTCATGCATGCTTGACTTCATAAGACAGAGTTTAGCTAGGGTTAGGGGTAGATACATGATTTCCTGGTTTGAATATGTCTAGACCTTGTTTATCAACTTAATTGATTGCTTACTATATGACATAAGAAGACTACGTGCCTTGGTTTTCATTTTTTTGTTTTTTTTGAATTTTATGCTCATATATTTGAATCTTGGTCAAATCTTAGGTTTGACCAAGATTTAAACAAGTTTAAAACATGAAAATGAAAAGGGAAGCATGTATCCTTCTTAGTCACTCTAAAATGAAGCTTTTGGGATGTTCTTGAAATTTCCATGTTTGAAACCCAAAACGACTTCTCTTCATGCTAGACTTCATAAGATCAACAGGGGGTAGATACATGATTTGTCTGGTTTGGATATACCTAGACCTCGTTTAACTTGAATGCATACGATATGACATAAGAAGACTACGTGCTTTTGTTTTTCATTATTCTGATTTTTTGAATTTTGTGCCCACCCATTTGTATCTTGGTCAAATCCTAGGCTTGATAATGATTTAAACAAGATTAAAATATGAAAATGCAAAGGTAAGCATGGATCCTTCTTAGTCACTCTAAAATGAAGCTTTTGAGAGCAAAACCACTTCTCTTCATATGCTTGACTTCATAAGACGGAGTTTAGGGGTTAGGGTGTATAGATACATGATTTGTCTAGTTTGAATATGTCTAGACCTTGTTTATCAACTTAATTGGCTTACTATATGACATAAGAAAACTATTTGCTTTGGTTTTTCTTTTTCCTGATTTATTTCAATTTTGATGCCCATTTGAATCTTGTCAAATCCTAGGTTTGACCGAGATAATTTAAACAAGCTTAAAACATGAATATGAAAAGGGAAGCATGTATCCTTCTTTGTCACTCTAAAATGAAGTTTTTGGGAGGTTTTTCAAATTTCCATGTTTGAAACCCAAAACCACTTCTCTTCATATGCTTGACTTCATAAGACAGAGTTCAGGGGTTAGGGGGTATAGATACATGATTTGTCTAGTTTGAATATGTCTAGACCTTGTTTATCAACTTTAATGCATACTATATCACATAAGAAAACTATTTGCTTTGGTTTTCTTTTTTCTGACTTTTTTTTCAATTTTGATGCCCATTTGAATCTTGTCAAATCCTAGGTTTGACCAAGATAATTTAAACAAGCTTAAAACATGAATATGAAAAGGGGAGCATGTATCCTTCTTAGTCACTCTAAAATGTAGTTTTTGGGAGGTTTTTGAAATTTCCATGTTTGAAACCCAAAACCACTTCTCTTCACATGCTTGACTTCATAAGACAGAGTTTAGGGGTTAGGGGTATAGATACATGATTTGTCTGGTTTAATATGTCTAGACCTTGTTTATCAACTTTAATGCTTACTATATGACATAAGAAGACTATGTGATTTGATTTTTCATTTTTCTGTTTTTTATTTTTCTGCCCATTTGAATCTTGGTCAAATCCTAGGTTTAACCAAGATTTAGACAAGTTTAACACGTAAATGAGTTAACTTGGATTTCCTACCCTTGAATCCATAGGAAACTTTGTTCTAATGCACTATTATAATCAACCGAGTTTTTACACCAACAGGTCTGTCACTTACGTGTGGTGCCCACGCTTGCGGTCCCACACTTCAGTGAGCACAATTCACGTGCAATAGGTACGCAAACTCCCAGCCATCTTCTTTGTCAAGAGAAGACGCATCAGGATGCGTATTGGAAGTCTGTGGGTCCTTCTGGATCCTTTCGTTGTCCCTCTCACAAAAAAAAACAAATCTCTCTCATTCTCGGCCTCGCTCGACTCGCTCGCTCGCTCGCTCGCTCTCACCTCCTGCTCACTGACAAACCCTGCACAAAAGTCAACATCATCACCCGAAAAAGGGGAGACACCATAATGCTCTCCCTTCTTCTCTCCTTCCGAGTGATCCCTCTTCCTCCGAGTTTCACTCGACGGGCAAACACCCATGTGCTGCATAGTGGAGTAATAAAAAGGTAGTACTCGTAGAAAAATCGATATACGAATCTGTAATTAAATAGGTTAAACTAGGGTTTTGCCCAGTTCTACAGATCAAGGGTTCAAAAAAATCCAACTACGGGGTTCGAACAACACGATTCTAATCCAAGAATTTTTTCGACCTAGGTCACCCAAATGGCCTCAAACTATAGGGTTAGCATCTAGTGCAGTATGTGTGAAAATGTATGCACTATGTGTGCTATAACTTGTATGTCTTTCATATTTGAACCAAATTTGAATAAGTTTGAAATATTTGAAAAGGGGCTTTTGGCTTAAACGTTTGAAACCAAAAACCACTTCTCTTCATGCATGCTTGACTTCATAAGACAGAGTTTAGCTAGGGTTAGGGGGTAGATGCATGATTTTCCTGGTTTGAATATGTCTAGACCTTGTTTATCAACTTAATTGAATGCTTACTATATGACATAAGAATACTATGTGACTTGTTTTTTATTTTTTGATTTTTTTAAAATTTTATGCCCATTTGAATCTTGGTCAAATCCTAGGTTTGAACATGGTTTAAACAAGTTTAAATCATGAATATGAAAAATTAAGCATCTATATATCCTTCTTACTCACTCCAAAATGTAGCTCTTGGGAGGGTTTTTCGAAATTTCCATGTTTGAAACCAAAACCACTTCTCTTCATGCATGCTTGACTTCATAAGACAGAGTTTAGGGTTAGGGGTAGATATATACATGATTTTCTGGTTTGAATATGTCTAGGCCTTGTTTATCAACTTGAATGCTTACTATATATATATGACATAAGAATGTTATGTCCTTTGTTTTTTCATTCATTTGATTTTTTATGAATTTCCATGCCCATTTGAATCTTTTGGTCAAATCCTAGAGGTTTGACCAAGAGTGAAACAAGTTTAAAACATGAAAATGAAAAGGGAAGCTTGTATATCCTTCTTAGTCACTCTAAAATGAAGTTTTTGGGAGGTTTTTGAAATTTCCATGTTTGAAACCCAAAACCACTTCTCTTCATGCTAGACTTCATAAGACAATTTAATTAGGGGTTAGGGGGTAGATACATGATTTGTCTGGTTTGAATATGTCCAAACCTTGCTTGTTTATCAACTTTAATGCTTACTATATGACATAAGAATGCTTACCATATGTTTGAATTTTAAAAGCATATAGTCTTCTTATGTCATATAGTAAGCATTCAAAAGTTTTTCTTTGAGAGAGTAGCATGCATGCATTCAAAAGTTGATAAATAAGATTTGTACATATTCAAACCAGACAAATCATGTATCTACACCCCTAACCCTAAACTGTCTTATGAAGTCAAGCATGAAGAGAAGTGCTTTTGGGTTTCAAACATGGAAATTTCACAAACCTCCCAAAAGCTTCATTTTCTGATGACTAATTAAGAAAGGATCCAGGCTTACCTTTTCATTTTCATTTTTAAACTGCTTGTTTAAATCTTGATCAAACCTAGGATTTGACCAAGATTCAAATGGGCATAAAAAATCAGGAAAAAATGAAAAAATGAAAAAACAAAGCACATATATAGCCTTCTTATGTCATATATATAGTAAGCATTCAATTAAGTTGATAATTTTAAACAAGGTCTATACATATTCAAACCAGAAAAAAGCATGTATCTACCCATGCATGCATATATATATAACCCTATACTTTTGTCTTATGAAGACGTCAAGGATGAAGAGAAGTGGATTTGGGTTTCAAACATGGAAATTTCAAAAACCTCCCAAAACATGTATATATCTACCCCTAAACCCTAATCTTTGTCTTATGAAGCCAAGCATATGAAGAGAAGTGATTTTGGGTTTCAAACATGGAAACTTCAAAAACCTCCCAAAAGCTTCATTTTAGAGAGACTAAGAATGATCCATGCTTACCTTTTCATTGCCATGTTTTAAACTTGTTTTAACCTTGGTCAAACCTAGGATTTGACCAAGATTCAAATGGGAGTAAAAATTCAGAAAAATTCAAAAAAAAATGAAAAACCAAAGCACATATATAACCTTCTTATGTCATATAGTAAGCATTCAAGTTGATAAACAAGGTCTAGACATATTCAAAGCAGAAATATCATGTATCATATCTACCCCTAACCCTAAACTCTGTCTTATGAAGTCAAACATATGAAGAGAACTGGGGTTTTGGGTTTCAAACATAAAATTTTCAAGTACCTTCATTTTAGAGTGAGTAAGGAAGGATTCATGCTTACCGTTTCATTTTCATGTTTTAAACTTGTTTAAACCTAGGATTTGACCAAGATTTAAATAGGCATAAAAAATCGAAAGAAATCAAAAAATGAAAAACCAAAGCACATATATATAGCCTTCTTATATCATATAGTAAAAAATTCAAGTTGATAAACAAGGTCTAGACATATTCAAACAAGAAAAATAATGTATCTACACCTAACCATAAACTCTGTCTTAAGTGATGGTTTTGGGTTTCAAACATGGAAATTTCACAAACCTCCCAAAAGCTTCATTTTACAGTGACTAAGGAGGATCCATGCTTACCTTTTGGATTAAACGTTTGAAACCAAAAACCACTTCTCTTCATACATGCTTGACTTCATAAGACAGAGTTTAGCTAGGGTTAGGGGGTAGATACATGATTTCCTGGTTTGAATATGTCTAGACCTTGTTTATCAACTTAATTGATTGCTTACTATATGACATAAGAAGACTACGTGCCTTGGTTTTCATTTTTTTGTTTTTTTTGAATTTTATGCTCATATATTTGAATCTTGGTCAAATCTTAGGTTTGACCAAGATTTAAACAAGTTTAAAACATGAAAATGAAAAGGGAAGCATGTATCCTTCTTAGTCACTCTAAAATGAAGCTTTTGGGATGTTCTTGAAATTTCCATGTTTGAAACCCAAAACGACTTCTCTTCATGCTAGACTTCATAAGATCAATAGGGGGTAGATACATGATTTGTCTGGTTTGGATATACCTAGACCTCGTTTAACTTGAATGCATACGATATGACATAAGAAGACTACGTGCTTTTGTTTTTCATTATTCTGATTTTTTTGAATTTTGTGCCCACCCATTTGTATCTTGGTCAAATCCTAGGCTTGATAATGATTTAAACAAGATTAAAATATGAAAATGCAAAGGTAAGCATGGATCCTTCTTAGTCACTCTAAAATGAAGCTTTTGGGAGCAAAACCACTTCTCTTCATATGCTTGACTTCATAAGACGGAGTTTAGGGGTTAGGGTGTATAGATACATGATTTGTCTAGTTTGAATATGTCTAGACCTTGTTTATCAACTTAATTGGCTTACTATATGACATAAGAAAACTATTTGCTTTGGTTTTTCTTTTTCCTGATTTTTTTCAATTTTGATGCCCATTTGAATCTTGTCAAATCCTAGGTTTGACCGAGATAATTTAAACAAGCTTAAAACATGAATATGAAAAGGGAAGCATGTGTCCTTCTTTGTCACTCTAAAATGAAGTTTTTGGGAGGTTTTTCAAATTTCCATGTTTGAAACCCAAAACCACTTCTCTTCATATGCTTGACTTCATAAGACAGAGTTCAGGGGTGAGGGGGTATAGATACATGATTTGTCTAGTTTGAATATGTCTAGACCTTGTTTATCAACTTTAATGCATACTATATCACATAAGAAAACTATTTGCTTTGGTTTTCTTTTTTCTGATTTTTTTTTCAATTTTGATGCCCATTTGAATCTTGTCAAATCCTAGGTTTGACCAAGATAATTTAAACAAGCTTAAAACATGAATATGAAAAGGGGAGCATGTATCCTTCTTAGTCACTCTAAAATGTAGTTTTTGGAGGTTTTTGAAATTTCCATGTTTGAAACCCAAAACCACTTCTCTTCACATGCTTGACTTCATAAGACAGAGTTTAGGGTTAGGGGTATAGATACATGATTTGTCTGGTTTAATATGTCTAGACCTTGTTTATCAACTTTAATGCTTACTATATGACATACGAAGACTATGTGATTTGATTTTTCATTTTTCTGTTTTTTATTTTTCTGCCCATTTGAATCTTGGTCAAATCCTAGGTTTGACCAAGATTTAGACAAGTTTAACACGTAAATGAGTTAACTTGGATTTCCTACCCTTGAATCCATAGGAAACTTTGTTCTAATGCACTATTATAATCAACCGAGTTTTTACACCAACAGGTCTGTCACTTACGTGTGGTGCCCACGCTTGAGGTCCCACACTTCAGTGAGCACAAGTCACGTGCAATAGGTACGCAAACTCCCAGCCATCTTCTTTGTCAAGAGAAGACGCATCAGGATGCGTATTGGAAGTCTGTGGGTCCTTCTGAATCCTTCCGTTGTCCCTCTCACAAAAAAAACAAATCTCTCTCATTCTCGGCCTCGCTCGACTCGCTCGCTCGCTCGCTCGCTCGCACCTCCTGCTCACTGACAAACCCTGCACAAAAGTCAACATCATCACCCGAAAAAGGGGAGACACCATAATGCTCTCCCTTCTTCTCTCCTTCCGAGTGATCCCTCTTCCTCCGAGTTTCACTCGACGGGCAAACACCCATGTGCTGCATAGTGGAGTAATAAAAAGGTAGTACTCGTAGAAAAATCGATATACGAATCTGTAATTAAATAGGTTAAACTAGGGTTTTGCCCAGTTCTACAGATCAAGGGTTCAAAAAAATCCAACTACGGGGTTCGAACAACACGATTCTAATCCAAGAATTTTTTCGACCTAGGTCACCCAAATGGCCTCAAACTATAGGGTTAGCATCTAGTGCAGTATGTGTGAAAATGTATGCACTATGTGTGCTATAACTTGTATGTCTTTCATATTTGAACCAAATTCGAATAAGTTTGAAATATTTGAAAAGGGGCTTTTGGCTTAAACGTTTGAAACCAAAAACCTCTTCTCTTCATGCATGCTTGACTTCATAAGACAGAGTTTAGCTAGGGTTAGGGGGTAGATGCATGATTTTCCTGGTTTGAATATGTCTAGATCTTGTTTATCAACTTAATTGAATGCTTACTATATGACATAAGAATACTGTGTGCCTTGTTTTTTTTATTTTTTTATTTTTTAAAATTTTTATGCCCATTTGAATCTTGGTCAAATCCTAGGTTTGAACATGGTTTAAACAAGTTTAAATCATGAATATGAAAAATTAAGCATCTATATATCCTTCTTACTCACTCCAAAATGTAGCTCTTGGGAGGGTTTTTCGAAATTTCCATGTTTGAAACCAAAACCACTTCTCTTCATGCATGCTTGACTTCATAAGACAGAGTTTAGGGTTAGGGGTAGATATATACATGATTTTCTGGTTTGAATATGTCTAGGCCTTGTTTATCAACTTGAATGCTTACTATATATATATGGCATAAGAATGTTATGTCCTTTGTTTTTTCATTCTTTTGATTTTTTATGAATTTCCATGCCCATTTGAATCTTTTGGTCAAATCCTAGAGGTTTGACCAAGATTGAAACAAGTTTAAAACATGAAAATGAAAAGGGAAGCTTGTATATCCTTCTTAGTCACTCTAAAATGAAGTTTTTGGGAGGTTTTTGAAATTTCCATGTTTGAAACCCAAAACCACTTCTCTTCATGCTAGACTTCATAAGACAATTTAATTAGGGGTTAGGGGGTAGATACATGATTTGTCTGGTTTGAATATGTCCAAACCTTGCTTGTTTATCAACTTTAATGCTTACTATATGACATAAGAATGCTTACCATATGTTTGAATTTTAAAAGCATATAGTCTTCTTATGTCATATAGTAAGCATTCAAAAGTTTTTCTTTGAGAGAGTAGCATGCATTCAAAAGTTGATAAATAAGATTTGTACATATTCAAACCAGACAAATCATGTATCTACACCCCTAACCCTAAACTCTGTCTTATGAAGTCAAGCATGAAGAGAAGTGCTTTTGGGTTTCAAACATGGAAATTTCACAAACCTCCCAAAAGCTTCATTTTACAGTGACTAATTAAGAAGGATCCAGGCTTACCTTTTCATTTTCATTTTTTAAACTGCTTGTTTAAATCTTGATCAAACCTAGGATTTGACCAAGATTCAAATGGGCATAAAAATCAGGAAAAAATGAAAAAATGAAAAAACAAAGCACATATATAGCCTTCTTATGTCATATATATAGTAAGCATTCAATTAAGTTGATAATTTTAAACAAGGTCTATACATATTCAAACCAGAAAAAAGCATGTATCTACCCATGCATATATATATAACCCTATACTTTTGTCTTATGAAGACGTCAAGGATGAAGAGAAGTGGATTTGGGTTTCAAACATGGAAATTTCAAAAACCTCCCAAAACATGTATATATCTACCCCTAAACCCTAATCTTTGTCTTGTGAAGCCAAGCATATGAAGAGAAGTGATTTTGGGTTTCAAACATGGAAACTTCAAAAACCTCCCAAAAGCTTCATTTTAGAGAGACTAAGAATGATCCATGCTTACCTTTTCATTGCCATGTTTTAAACTTGTTTTAACCTTGGTCAAACCTAGGATTTGACCAAGATTCAAATGGGAGTAAAAATTCAGAAAAATTCAAAAAAATTGAAAAACCAAAGCACATATATAGCCTTCTTATGTCATATAGTAAGCATTCAAGTTGATAAACAAGGTCTAGACATATTCAAAGCAGAAATATCATGTATCATATCTACCCCTAACCCTAAACTTCTGTCTTATGAAGTCAAACATATGAAGAGAACTGGGGTTTTGGGTTTCAAACATAAAATTTTCAAGTACCTTCATTTTAGAGTGAGTAAGGAAGGATTCATGCTTACCGTTTCATTTTCATGTTTTAAACTTGTTTAAACCTAGGATTTGACCAAGATTTAAATAGGCATAAAAAATTCGAAAGAAATAAAAAAATGAAAAACCAAAGCACATATATATAGCCTTCTTATATCATATAGTAAAAATTCAAGTTGATAAACAAGGTCTAGACATATTCAAACAAGAAAAATCATGTATCTACACCTAACCATAAACTCTGTCTTAAGTGGTTTTGGGTTTCAACCATGGAAATTTCACAAACCTCCCAAAAGCTTCATTTTACAGTGACTAAGGAGGATCCATGCTTACCTTTTGGCTTAAACGTTTGAAACCAAAAACCACTTCTCTTCATGCATGCTTGACTTCATAAGACAGAGTTTAGCTAGGGTACGTTCGGGGGTGTAGATACATGATTTTCCTGGTTTGAATATGTCTAGACCTTGTTTATCAACTTAATTGATTGCTTACTATATGACATAAGAAGACTACGTGCCTTGGTTTTCATTTTTTTGTTTTTTTTTGAATTTTATGCTCATATATTTGAATCTTGGTCAAATCCTAGGTTTGACCAAGATTTAAACAAGTTTAAAACATGAAAATGAAAAGGGAAGCATGTATCCTTCTTAGTCACTCTAAAATGAAGCTTTTGGGATGTTCTTGAAATTTCCATGTTTGAAACCCAAAACGACTTCTCCTTCATGCTAGACTTCATAAGATCAACACGGGGTAGATACATGATTTGTCTGGTTTGGATATACCTAGACCTCGTTTAACTTGAATGCATACGATATGACATAAGAAGACGTACTATACGTGCTTTTGTTTTTCATTATTCTGATTTTTTTGAATTTTGTGCCCACCCATTTGTATCTTGATCAAATCCTAGGCTTGATAATGATTTAAACAAGATTAAAATATGAAAATGCAAAGGTAAGCATGGATCCTTCTTAATTAGTCACTCTAAAATGAAGCTTTTGGGAGCAAAACCACTTCTCTTCATATGCTTGACTTCATAAGACGGAGTTTAGGGGTTAGGGGGTATAGATACATGATTTGTCTAGTTTGAATATGTCTAGACCTTGTTTATCAACTTAATTGGCTTACTATATGACATAAGAAAACTATTTCCTTTGGTTTTTCTTTTTCCTGATTTTTTTCAATTTTGATGCCCATTTGAATCTTTGTCAAATCCTAGGTTTGACCGAGATAATTGAAACAAGCTTAAAACATGAATATGAAAAGGGAAGCATGTATCCTTCTTTGTCACTCTAAAATGAAGTTTTTGGGAGGTTTTTCAAATTTCCATGTTTGAAACCCAAAACCACTTCTCTTCATATGCTTGACTTCATAAGACAGAGTTCAGGGGTTAGGGGGTATAGATACATGATTTGTCTAGTTTGAATATGTCTAGACCTTGTTTATCAACTTAATTGGCTTACTATATGACATAAGAAAACTATGTGCTTTGGTTTTTCTTTTTCCTGATTTTTTTCAATTTTGATGCCCATTTGAATCTTTGTCAAATCCTAGGTTTGACCGAGATAATTTAAACAAGCTTAAAACATGAATATGAAAAGGGAAGCATGTATCCTTCTTAGTCACTCTAAAATGTAGTTTTTGGGAGGTTTTTGAAATTTCCATGTTTGAAACCCAAAACCACATCTCTTCATGCTTGACTTAATTTATAAGACATAGTTTAGGGGTTAGGGGGTAGATACATGATTTGTATGGTTTGATATTTCTAGACCTTGTTTATCAACTTTAATGCTTACTATATGACATAAGATGACTATGTGATTTGGTTTTTCATTTTTCTGTTTTTTATTTTATTTTTCTGCCCATTTGAATCTTGGTCAAATCCTAGGTTTGACCAAGATTTAGACAAGTTTAACACGTGAAAACGAATAAGTAAGCCTGGATCCTTCTTAGTCACTCAAAAATGTACCAATCGATACATGTGTTAACTTTGCTTCATGGAAATAATAATGTCATGTAAATGAGTTAACTTGGATTTCCTACCCTTGAATCCATAGGAAACTTTGTTCTAATGCACTATTATAATCAACCGAGTTTTTACACCAACAGGTCTGTCACTTACGTGTGGTGCCCACGCTTGAGGTCCCACACTTCAGTGAGCACAAGTCACGTGCAATAGGTACGCAAACTCCCAGCCATCTTCTTTGTCAAGAGAAGACGCATCAGGATGCGTATTGGAAGTCTGTGGGTCCTTCTGGATCCTTCCGTTGTCCCTCTCACAAAAAAACAAATCTCTCTCATTCTCGGCCTCGCTCGACTCGCTCGCTCGCTCGCTCGCACCTCCTGCTCACTGACAAACCCTGCACAAAAGTCAACATCATCACCCGAAAAAGGGGAGACACCATAATGCTCTCCCTTCTTCTCTCCTTCCGAGTGATCCCTCTTCCTCCGAGTTTCACTCGACGGGCAAACACCCATGTGCTGCATAGTGGAGTAATAAAAAGGTAATACTCGTAGAAAAATCGATATACGAATCTGTAATTAAATAGGTTAAACTAGGGTTTTGCCCAGTTCTACAGATCAAGGGTTCAAAAAAATCCAACTACGGGGTTCGAACAACACGATTCTAATCCAAGAATTTTTTCGACCTAGGTCACCCAAATGGCCTCAAACTATAGGGTTAGCATCTAGTGTAGTATGTGTGAAAATGTATGCACTATGTGTGCTATAACTTGTATGCCTTTCATATTTGAACCAAATTTGAATAAGTTTGAAATATTTGAAAAGGGGCTTTTGGCTTAAATGTTTGAAACCAAAAACCACTTCTCTTCATGCATGCTTGACTTCATAAGACAGAGTTTAGCTAGGGTTAGGGGGTAGATGCATGATTTTCCTGGTTTGAATATGTCTAGACCTTGTTTATCAACTTAATTGAATGCTTACTATATGACATAAGAATACTATGTGCCTTGTTTTTTTATTTTTTGATTTTTTTAAAATTTTATGCCCATTTGAATCTTGGTCAAATCCTAGGTTTGAACATGGTTTAAACAAGTTTAAATCATGAATATGAAAAATTAAGCATCTATATATCCTTCTTAGTCACTCCAAAATGTAGCTCGATCTTGGGAGGGTTTTCGAAATTTCCATGTTTGAAACCAAAAACCACTTCTCTTCATGCATGCTTGACTACATAAGACAGAATTTAGGGTTAGGGGTAGATATATACATTATTTTCTGGTTTGAATATGTCTAAACCTTGTTTATCAACTTGAATGCTTACTATATATATATGACATAATAATGTTATGTCCTTTGGTTTTTCATTCTTTTGATTTTTTATGAATTTCCATGCCCATTTGAATCTTTTGGTCAAATCCTAGAGGGTTGACCAAGATTAAAACAAGTTTAAAACATGAAAATGAAAAGGGAAGCTTGTATATCCTTCTTAGTCACTCTAAAATGAAGTTTTTGGGAGGTTTTTGAAATTTCCATGTTTGAAACCCAAAACAACTTCTCTTCATGCTAGACTTCATAAGACAATTTAATTAGGGGTTAGGGGGTAGATACATGATTTGTCTGGTTTGAATATGTCCAAACCTTGCTTGTTTATCAACTTGAATGCTTACTATATGAAATAAGAATGCTTACCATATGTTTGAATTTTAAAAGCATATAGTCTTCTTATGTCATATAGTAAGCATTCAAAAGTTTTTCTTTGAGAGAGTAGCATGCATTCAAAAGTTGATAAATAAGATTTGGACATATTCAAACCAGACAAATCATGTATCTACACCCCCTAACCCTAAACTCTGTCTTATGAAGTCAAGCATGAAGAGAAGTGCTTTTGGGTTTCAAACATGGAAATTTCACAAACCTCCCAAAAGCTTCATTTTACAGTGACTAAGAAGGATCCAGGCATACCTTTTCATTTTCATGTTTTAAACTTGTTTAAATCTTGGTCAAACCTAGGATTTGACCAAGATTTAAATGGGCATAAAAATCAGAAAAAAACAGAAAAAATGAAAAACCAAAGAACATAGCCTTCTTATGTCATATAGTAAGCATTCAAGTTGATAAACAAGGTTTAGACATATTCAAACCAGAAAAAGCATGTATCTACCCTAACCCTAAACTCGTCTTACGAAGTCAAGCATGAAGAGAAGTGGTTTTGGGTTTCAAACATGGAAATTTCAAAAACCTCGCGAAAGCTTCATTTTAGAGTGACTAAGAAGGATCCATGCTTACCTATTCATTTTCATGTTTTAAACTTGTTTAAACCTTGATAAAACCCAGAATTTTACCTATTTAATCATAGATTCATAGGTCGATTTTTTACTTTTTTATTATTACTATGCAGCACATGTGTGTTTGCCCGTCCAGTGAAACTCGGAGGAAGAGGGATCACACGGAAGGAGAAGAAGGGATAGCAGTCACGGGGCCCCTCTTATTATTTATGGTGTATATCTTTTTTCTGGTGATGTTGACTGTTGTGCAGCGTTTGTCAGTGCGCAGGAGGTGCGAGGCTGCGAGCGAGCGAGTCGAGCGAGGCCGAGAATGAGAGAGATGTTTTTTCTTTTTCTTTTCCGTGAGAGGGACAACAGAAGGATCCAGAGACGACTTCCACTACGCATCCTGGTGCGCGTCTTCTCTTGACAAAGAAGATGGCTGGGAGTTTGCGTACCTACTATAGTACTACTACACAAGAAACATATACATGTCAAACTTTTCAATCATGACCCACATGCATTTTATGTATATATTCACAACTTTTAATGCATGCATGAAAACTCAGCAAAATATGTGCATTTTGGGTTGTCGCACATAAATGTGCTTTTACTTGTCTGCCACCAATCCAATTTTCATGTGAGGGGGAAACATGACACACGATGGACACTTCCAATGTTTCACGAATTAATTATCTCAATTTGCATCCATATATATATGCGCCTGGTTACTGAAAGATCGAACCAAAGGTGAACTTGAAACATTTTCATTTTCATGTTTTAAACTTGTTTAAATCTTGGTCAACCCTTGGATTTGACCAAGATTCATAAAAAATTCAAAAACATAGTCTTCTTATGTCATACAGTCAACATTCAAGTTGATAAAACAAGATCTAAACATATTAAAAGAAGAATCATGTATCTACCCCCTAACCCTACACTCTGTCTTTTGAAGTCAAACATGAAGATACGTGGTTTTGGGTTTACAAGATGGAAATTTCAAAAACCTCCGAAAAGCTTAATTTTGGAGTGACTAAGAAGGATACATGCTTAATTTTTCATTTTCATGTTTTAAACTTGTTTAAAGCGGTCAAACCTAGCTAGCTAGGATTTGACCAAGATTCAAGTGCGCATAAAAAATTCGAAAAAACCCCCAAAAATGAAAAACCATAACACATAGTCTTCTTGCGTCACATATATTGTAAGCATTCAAGTGTTGATAAACAATATCTAGACATATCAAACAAGAAAAATCATGTATCTATACCCCTAACCCTAAATTTGTCTTATGAAGTCAAGCATGAAGAGAAGTGGTTTGGGTTTTCAAACATGGAAATTTCGAAAACCGCCCAAAAGCTTCATTTCGGACTGACTAAGAAGGATCCATGCTTACCTTTTCATTTTCATGTTTTAAACTTGTTTAAATTCTTGTTCAAACCTAGGATTTGACCAAGATTCAAATGGGCATAAAAACAATCGAAAAAATCAAAAATGAAAAACCAAAGCACATAGTCTTCTTATGTCACATAGTAAGCCATTCAACTTGATAACAAGGTCTAGACCTAGTCAAACCAGAAAAATCATGTATCTACCCCTAACCCTAAACTCATCTGTCTTATGAAGTCAAGCATGAAGAGAAGTGGTTTTGGGTTTCAAACATAGACATTTCAAAAGCCTCCCAAAAGCTTCATTTTGGAGTGACTAAGAAGGATCCATGCTTAATTTTTCATTTTAATGTTTTAAACTTGTTTAAATCTTGGTTAAACCTATGATTTGACCAAAATTTGATTCGGCATAAAAATTCAAAACAAATCAAATAAATGAAAAACCAATGCACATAGTACATCTTCTTATGTCATATACTAAGCATTCAAGTTGATAAGCCAGGTCTAGACATATTCAAACTAGAAAAATCATGTATCTACCGCTAACCCTAAACTCGATTTGTCTGCTTATGAAGTCAATCATGAAGAGGTGTTTTGGGTTTCAGACATGGAAATTTCAAAAACCTTCCAAAAGCTTCATTTTGAAGTTACTAATTAAGAAGGATCACTACAAGAAAAGTTTGGCAACTTTTCTTGTAGTGGATCCAGGCTTAATTTTTCATTTTCATGTTTTAAATTTTGGTCAAACCTAGGATTTGACCAAGATACAAATGGGCATAAAAATTCAGGGTAGCATCATACCCCCCTCCTTCCCGCGTAGAAAAAGTGTTAGGCGAGTAGTAGAATGGCATGACCAACAAGTTTCAAGTAAATTTTTTAATATGACCAAAATATACCAATTGATAGATGTGTTAACTTGGCTTCATGGGTGTGTGACCTAAGATTGAGCCATGGTGACAAGGTATCAACTTGTCAATGCCTATGGATTGTAGGCTAGGGTTTAGTTGGAAGTAGAGGGTAAGTAGATCTCGAAGGTTTCAGCCGAAAAGTACTCGACGATTATGAAAACTAGGGTTTGTAGACAATGATTCGATTCCCTCTTCGTCCCTCGGCTCCCCCTTTATATAGGAGGTGGAGCCGAGGGATTCGTGCTATACAAGTTACATAGTTCGGAACGGTTTCTAACTCATCCCGCCAGATTACAAATAACACTTCCTATTACAACTCTTGACTTTCCTTGATATATCTTGGGCTCCCGAATTCTTCTTATTCTTCGGGTAGTGGGCCTTCAGTAAACCCCGGGTACTATCCTCGGCAGGCCCATTTGGGATGCCTATGTCAGTAGCCCCCGAGATTTTGCTTGAATCGTAGAATCAGGGAAAATCTCCACTGTTTATTTTTATTCGAAAGCTTCAACTTTTTTATATTTCTTCACATAAAATTCTATATTGTACAGGGATAATGGTAGTTGGGGCTAGTTCATCTGACGGATCAGGTACTAGTTAACTGCTCTAGTGGCAATCCGCAAAAACCTACTTCAAAATCACGTCCCTGGACATGATCTCGGGATACTGGTGTAAACTTCGACAGGTGCCGCTTAAGGTCTTACCATTCTGTCGAGTCCCAGTCAAATTTATCGGGTACCTAACGCGTCCGTTAGGATTTTTCTTCGTATCTGTTGATACGGATAAAGGTAGCAGAGCGCAGTCTTTGGCGATGCCACGCCCAGCAGAACGGATCTGGGGTCTTACCTTCGCAAATTTGCGGCATTCAGAAATTGATCGCAACTTCGGCGTTCTGAGAATATATTGTCGAGTGCTTTTCCGGCTGTTGGAATGGCACATTTTATCGAGTCAAATATGACTTATATTGCTCTCCCGATGGGAGTATATGTAGAGTTAATTATAACTCGAAATATACTCTCTTGCTTTTCTATCTTTTCCTTTGTTAATTTCATCGGGCACGCGAACAGCGTTCCCGATGGGAGTAGCCCCCGAGGCTACAACCAAGAACTTGTGCTTGGTTGTAGGCTCAACATTTTAGTCCACCTTGTCGCTATATTGTCATTATTTCCCAATATGATCTCTTTCTTCTTTTTTATCTCTCGGGTGCGCGAACAGCGCTCCCGATGGGAGTAGCCCCCGAGGCTACAGCCAAGGACTTGTGCTTGGTTGTAGGCTCCCGCAATTTCTATATTGCCATACTCGAAATTTTACTTTTTGTCGAAGTAGCCCCCGAGCATTTGGGCAAAAACTTGTATTTGATCAAAGGCTCCCGAAGTATTTAATAATTCTCCCTGTCGCCAATCTTCTTTTATTTTCCTTGTCGACATGCTTCCCTTAATCAAATTTACTTCATCCCTGTTGAATAGTCGTGATTTTTCTGCCCTGTGGGTCCATTGCTTCCACCACGTTGACACGTCGTGCAAGTGGGGGACACACGTCCTCCGCTTTTTCTGGCGCACGTACGGTAACGCCTATCTCAGTAAAAATACCTCTTTACCCTTGTATCTAGAAAATCTTTTCTCACCACACGATTTCTTCATCCAACGGCACACTGCTTCACCCGATTCTTATATAAACCTTTCTTCAACCTCCGTTCATCCCCTCGCTTGCGCCGCTCATCTGTTCCTCTTCGCAAAAACTTCCCTTGCGCCCAACTCTCTCTGATCTTCCGCACTCACGAGCATTGCTCTGCTCATTGTCGTTGATGCCACCGCGCACGCGACTCACTCGCCACAAGATACTCGGAATCCAAGATGGCCGCCGAGGATCTTGAGTGGGAGAGATCCAAAATCTCCAACCAGGACACCAACATGCTGAAGAGGCTTGGCCTCATGAAGAAGGAGGACGCCATCCGCTTTCCCAGCGAAGAAAGCTACCCCAAGCCTCCAATGGAGTACCGGGTTAGTTTTGTTGATCACCTCATCCGCGGCCTTTCGGCCCCAATTCACGATTTCCTCCGCGGCCTTCTTTTCGTTTATGGGATTCAAGCGCACCAGTTGACCCCAATTCCATCCTTCATATTTCTATTTTCATCACACTTTGCGAATGCTTCCTCGGAATCCCTCCCAATTGGGCTCGTGGAAACGCATTTTTACTGCCTCCGCCGCAATGGCTCCCACAACGTCACTTATAACATAGGTGGCGTTGTTATCTGTGTTCGTACTGATGTCGATTATTTCGACGTCAAATTTCCTGATTCTGTCCAAGGATGGCGCAAAAAGTGGCTCTACATTCACGAAGAAAGCGCCAACTCCGTTGAACACAACATAATTCCTTTCGACGGAAGTGCCAGAATCCAGCGCCGCCGCTCCTGGGATGCCGAAGCTTCCGAGGAAGAGAAAAGGCGACAGAGGCACTCATGTCTCGTATTCATCGCTTCAAAACACTCGAGGCAAAGAGCTGTCTGGTGTTCAAATCACTGCCTACTTCCTTAGGATTAGAGTGCAGCCTCTTCAGGCTCGCAAAAATCCCCTTTGGACGTACTCTGGCAAAAACGACCCCAACAGAATCTCCAGTGATCTTTCCTCAAAGGACTTGGAGAAGTTGATTCGAAGACTTTCTCGCCTGGGCAAGGACCCTATTCCTTCCTCTTGTCGCGTGGAACCATACAGCTCCGCCAATCCACTCCCCGAGGTATTTTGTCTTCCCGAGTTTTTATCTTGTTCCGCACTTTCTCTGCATCTCATTGTATTGTCATCTCTTTAATTTTCCTTTTGTCGCTATTTTTTACAGAACCATCCTACTATGACTTCCCTTCCTCCTCTTCCTGAGGGTGGAGAAGTCGAAGAACAGGCCATCGTTGCCGAAGATATTCAAGGTTCTTCTATTCCCGAAAGTGAAGTCGCGGGTTCTCACAAATCTGCGGCTTCTCGTGAAAAAGAAATTGAGTCTGAAGCCAGTGAGTCGACGCAATCCCTTCCTCCTGCCGTTTCTCCAAGGATCAAAAGGAAAAGGAATGATGCCGAGGATTCTGGCACCTCTAAGGCTGAAGAAGTTGTTCCTTCTCATCCGAAGGCAGCTTATGATCCTTATATTGAATCCCTCGTCAGCTCGTAAGTCGTCTTTATTTCTCCCTATTTTTGTACTCGAAATATTTATCTTGTCTTGCTTTTTATGCTGCCGATTTTTTGATCAACAGTGATGACGAGGAAGAAGTACCAACTACTGACGTGGCTCCTCGGACAAGCACGTCACGTACTGTACTTGCCTCAGACACGCTAGTTGAAGGAGAAGAAACCTCGCCTCCTCAACAAAACGTCGTCACCACTACTCCACCATCAAGCCCCCTTGCTCCTTCACCAAAAAGGACAAGGGTTGAAAAGATTGTTGAACCTGCCCCTCAGTTGGGCAGTTCGTCGACTCTGCTCTTGGATGATGTAAGCTTGTCGACATCTATCTTTTCCTTATTTTGCTTTTTTTTTACGCCTTCTCTCTTTTTCATGCCGATGTTTCTCTTGCTGTGTTCACCTTGAATAGCCTATGATCAAAGATCTTCTCCGCATCGGCTCCCAATTTATTGGGTACCGTGAATATGCTAACAGAGCCAAAGGTAACGACCTTTAAACTTGCCATTTTTCCTTGACTTTTTGCTCCTGTTGCTTGTCGCGATTTTTGATCTTTCTTCTCTCTTCTTTTTTTTTATATCTCGACAGAGAAACTTGCAGAGGCCAACAAACGTGCCGACGCACTTGCTCAAAAACTTGAGCAAAGTGAAGCGGCTCGCAAGAAAGCCGAACTCGCTGCTAGCAAAGCCAAGGCCGAAGCTGATGAAGCCAAGGCGAAAGCTGCTGGTGTCGAGGAACTGCAGAAAAAACTTGAGGATGCTACATCTGCCTTAGACGAGCACAAAGCTGCGCAAGCTTCTCGTGAAGAAGGAATCCTCAAGCGCCTGAAAACTCAAAGTCGCCGCACTTTCAGTAATTTTGCTGATCCCTTCTATTTTTATGAGAATCGTTGTTTCTTGTTTTTTGACTAATGCTTTGTTTCCTTGACAGCCCAAACAAACCAGGATTTTGATCTGACGAATCCTGTCGATGACCCGCTCCTTGACGCACTTTCCTATCTGGAGCTTCATGGGTCCGAGATTCGTGAAGGTGTGTCGAATGCTAACGCAGTATTGTCGGCATTGTTCCCCTACTTCTTCCCGAAGAAAGAGGAGCCTGCGACTTTCCTTAACCTTGCCAAGATGTTCAACTCATCGGAAGACCTTGGACTGAAGATGCGCCAAGAAAATATGAAGGTTGCCGTTGAGAACACTGTCGCTTTGGTTGCTGACAGTCAACAGACTATCGACTGGATGAAAGTTGGCGACACCGAACAGATAGAGCAATCAAGGTGGAAGTCGCTGATCAAGGCAGCCAAGCCCAACACAAAGAAGATCTTGGCCTATCTCGGGATTAAACCAGCGTCGACTCCTAGCTCGTCAAGGCCGGAGGTCTAGTTGCATGCCTCTGTTTTTCTTTCTATTTCTTTTGCTCTTGTCGCCAAAGTAGTCATTTGGCGACACGTACTTCCTTAGCTTCACTGTAATGCCCTTGTAATTATTCCAAGAGATTAATGAAAACTCTATCTTTGCTTGTTGTTTGATGTTGTCTTGTTTAAATTTCAGTTGATATTTGATAACTATACTCCATCTTCCGCTCCTTCCAATGTTTCGCCTTCTTCTTCTCGCGCGAGGAGAGCTTTTGCTGATACTGCACCTATCGACGATACCTTGTCGCAAGAACTGGATGAACTTCGACAGCAACTTCAGTATGCGAAGAAACAAACACTTGTGATGATGGAGCAATCTCGTAAGTCATCTGAAGCCGAAAAAGTTGCTCTTCAACAAGCTCGCGAGGCCGTGGCTGCTAAGGAAATTGCTGCTTCCGAGGCTGAAAAGGCGACTACTCGAGAAAATTTCATGCTCGAATTAATGAATGAAGCCAGTGCGGATATGTCGGGTATGCTTGTTTTATCCTCCGATATCTTTCATCTTCATGCTATGTCTCTTAAAGGTTTCCACTTCGTTGTTTTGACAGGTTCCTTTACTGATGCTGCTGCCGAGGAAGAGAGGGTAAATGCTAGGACGAACCTCCTTGTTAACCTTTCCCTGGACCATGGTTCTTTGTTTTGGGCTACCCCAGAGAGGACCCGCCAAATTGTCAGATTTCAAGATCGCACCTCTCAAACTCGCGATTTTCTTGACTTCTGTACCAAGACCTTGTCCATGGTTTACAACTCCATGTTTCCTCGGAACGTCCAACCAAAAACTCTTCCTGAATTAATGGAAAGATTCAAGGATGCTCGCAGTATCCATGATTTTGTCAAAGCTCAACTGGTAGCTGGCGCCAGATTTGCTCTTATCATGCTCCAGATCTGCCACTCAAATCTTGACCTTACCCAAGTTGTCGCGAAAGTTCATCAAAAGATAAAACGTCGAAGAGTTGGTGTTGATAGGATTAACACGAAGGTTACGCCTATAGCCGAAGAAATGATTGAGGACCTTCTTCGGATGGACGCCGACTTTTTTGCCGATGGCCATTATGCCGATTTTCTTGGCGCTCCTGAAGAAAACAGAGTTACTCTTGATGACATATTGAATCAAGACTAGTTATTTTCCTCTTGTAGATATTTCTTTTTTGTAACCCATGACTATGATTATATTGTGAAGCAACCACTATATTTCTATGTTTGTCTAGCCCCCGAGTGTCTCGGTGACTCTTTACTATATTTGTATATTTGCGAGGTTTTGAACCAAGGCATTTATATATTTATGGCGAATATGAGCCCCCGAGCTTTTTTATTGAGTACTATTTTGTATTTTTATTGACTCACGAGGTATTTTAATACCAAGGCAAGGCTTTTCTTTTGTCGATGAACTATATTGAAATTCGTCGGAGCAGAGACTTTGATCATGTCGATAAGGAAGAAAGGTTATATTGATACTATCTTTATTATATTGCAGCACCGCGAGCCCGCCTCATTAAAAACCTTCTCCGGCCCCACTCGGTGCCCCGAAAAAGGAAAAGAGTGCGTCTGAAAACTCGCGGGCGTTTCAGTACTTTGAAGTTTTACAAGGACTATATTTCGACTCTAGGCGTAGAACCGCCTGAGTTGCGCCACGTTCCAGGGGTTTGGCTCCTCCACCCCTGTCTTCTTGTCCTTTATCCTGTATGCTCCTCCTCCGATTACTTCCGTGACAATGTAAGGGCCAAGCCATGGTGACTCGAGTTTTTCATGACTTTTTTGCGTGAGCCGAAGAACTAGGTCTCCCACCTGAAAAGATCTTGGCCGCAAACGTCGACTGTGGTAATTCTTCAAGTCCTGTTGGTATTTGGTTACCCGAGACAATACTTCGTCTCGGGCTTCATCAAGTGCGTCCACGTTGTCTTCTAACGCTTTTCTCGACACTTCTTCGTCATATTCGACGACACGTGGAGAGTTGTGCTCTATCTCGATTGGTAGTACTGCTTCTGCTCCATGAACCAAGAAAAACGGAGTTTCCTGTGTTGCTGTGTTTGGTGTTGTTCGGATGCTCCACAACACACTTGGTAGTTCTTCTGGCCAGGTATGCCGAGCTTTTTCCAGTGGTCCTAACAAGCGTTTCTTGATGCCATTGCAGATGATGCCATTGGCTTTCTCGACTTGCCCATTGGTTTGAGGATGTGCAACTGACGCAAAGTGCAACTTGATGCCCACCTCTTCGCAATAATCCTTGAATTCGTGGGATGTAAAGTTACTGCCGTTGTCTGTGACGATGCTGTGGGGCACTCCAAATCTGAAGACGAGGTCTTTTATGAATTTTATCGCGGATGCTCCGTGCGGTGAATTTATCGGCTTCGCTTCTATCCACTTTGTAAATTTGTCGACAGCTACTAGCATATACTCCTTTCCTCCTGGCCAGGATTTGTGTAACTTGCCCACCATATCAAGTCCCCATTGAGCAAAGGGCCATGACAATGGTATTGGTGCTAGCTCTGCTGCTGGAGAGTGAGGTTTTGCGGCAAACCTTTGACACGCGTCGCAAGTTCTTACTATGTCCTTGGCGTCCTCGATTGCTGTCAACCAGTAGAATCCTGCCCGAAAGACCTTGGCTGCAATAGCTCGACTACTTGCGTGGTGGCCACATATTCCTTCGTGTACATCCTTCAGAATTATTCTTCCTTCTTCGGGTGTGACACACCTTTGCAAGACGCCTGAAATACTTCGCTTATACAATTCTCCTTTGACCACCGTGAAAGCTTTGGAGCGTCGAATTACTCGCCTTGCCTCAACTGGATCGTCGGGTATTTCTTTCCTGAGGATGTATGATATGTACGGCTGCATCCACGATGTCTGTATCATCATGACCAGGTCTTGATCTTCTTCTTCTTCTTCTTCTTGCTTTTCCTTGGTAGCCCCCGAGGGTTTCTTCTCCTTCTTTTTTGATTTTGTTGATTTGGTGGACCTCTCTGTTATCTCTTCCCAGAATACACCTGGCGGGACTGCAAAGCATTGCGACCCGATGTTTGCAAGAACGTCGGCTTCGTCGTTGCTCAATCTGCTAATATGATTTACTTCGCATCCATCGAACAACTTCTCGAGCTCGTTGTACACCTCCTTGTATGCCATCATGCTATCATTGACTGCGTCACATTGGTTCATAACTTGCTGAGCCACCAACTGTGAGTCGCCAAAAATTTTTAATCGAGTTGCGCCGCAGGCTTTCGCCATCTTCATCCCGTGTATGAGAGCCTCATATTCTGCTTCATTGTTAGATGCGTTAGGGAACGTCATCCGAAGGATGTACTTCAACTTGTCGCCTTCAGGTGATATGAGTACTACTCCTGCGCCAGCTCCTTCTAGTCTTTTGGACCCGTCAAAGTTCATGGTCCAGGTTCTCGACAAATCTGGAGGTCCTGTATTTTGCAACTCCATCCACTCTGCGATGAAGTCCGGCAGTATTTGCGACTTTATTGCTTTTCTTTTTTCATACGTGATGTCCCGAGGGGAAAGTTCTATTCCCCAAAGGGAGACACGACCCGTAGCTTCTGGATTGTTCAATATATTTGACAAGGGAGCTTCATTGACCACTATGATCGGGTGTGCCGAAAAATAGTGGCGCAATTTTCGTGCTGTTGTGAACACTCCATATGCTATCTTTTGGTACTGAGGGTACCTTTGTTTTGAGGGTGATAAAACTTCGCTGACGAAGTATACTGGCCTCTGCACGCCGTGGAGTTTTCCTTCTTCTTCCCTTTCAACAACTAGCACCGTGCTCACCACTTGGGGCGTGGCTGCGATATACAGCAGGAGGGGTTCCCGTTCTTTTGGCGCCACCAAAATTGGTGGTGTCGAGATTGTGCGCTTCAAATCCTCGAAAGCTCTGTCGGCTTCTTCGTTCCACTGGAATTTATCTCCTTGCTTTATCAGAGCGTAGAATGGTAACGCTTTTTCTCCCAGCCTAGCGACGAATCTGCTCAAAGCTGCGACTCGCCCCGTTAGCTGTTGTATCTCCTTCAACTTTGTTGGCTTCCTCATTGTTACGATAGCTTGTATTTTGTCGGGATTTGCTTCAATCCCTCTTGCTGAGACTAGAAACCCCAGAAGTTCTCCTGCTGGGACGCCAAAGGAACACTTCGTCGGGTTCAGCTTCAGGCAGAATTTGTCGAGGTTATCAAAAGTTTCTTTGAGATCCTCGATCAGTGTTGTCCCCTTTTTTGACGTTATGACGACATCGTCGATGTATACTTGTACGTTTTTTCCGATCCGTGTCGCCAAACACTTCTGCATCATTCTCTGATATGTTGCTCCCGCATTTTTTAGACCGAAGGGCATTGTTCTGTAGCAAAACACGCCGTAAGGTGTAATAAACGCGGTCTTTACTTCATCTTCTTCTTTCAATCTGATCTGGTTATAACCAGAATATGCATCCAGGAAGGAAAGACGTTCACATCCAGCCGTGGAGTCGATAATTTGATCGATCCTCGGGAGGGGAAAGTGATCCTTTGGACAATGTTTATTGAGACACGTAAAGTCGACGCACATGCGAAGGACCTTAGTGTTTTTCTTCGGCACCAAAGACAGGATTTGCTACCCATGTGGCTTACGTGAATATCTCTTTGATAAAACCAGCTTCTTGTAGTCGATTGATTTCTGACAGCATGGCTTTGCGGTTTGGTTCCGAAAAACGCCGCAAAGGTTGTTTGATTGGTCTCGCTAGTGGATCCAAGTTTAGGTGGTGCTCGGCAAGTTCCCTGGGTACTCCTGGCATGTCAGCTGGACACCATGCGAAGATTTTCCAGTGCTCACGGAGGAACTCGACGAGCGCGCTTTCCTATGCGATATCCATGTCGTTTGCGATAGATGTCATCTTTTTCGGGTCTGTCGGGTGAATCTGCACCTCTTTTGAATTTTTCTCGATCGAAAGTTGATTCTTTGTTTGGTCTTCCAACGTCTGGCAGTACGTCGTAATCAGTCATGCTTTTTGACGCCAAGTACTCAGCTTGCATCCCGAAAGTTTCTGACAACCGGTGGAAATCCTTGTCGCACTTATCGGCTAAGGCAAAGCTTCCTTTTATTGTGATTGGTCCCTTTGGTCCAGGCATCCTCCACAACAGGTATGTATAGTGTCGCACCGCCATAAATCTAGCATATGCTGGTCGTCCCAACAGAGCGTGGTACTGCGACGGAAAATCCACGACTTCAAATTCGAGCCTCTCGATTCTATAATTTTCTCGGGTCCCAAACTGAACGTCGAGATTGATCTTTCCCAATGGATAACTTGGTTTCTCCGGTGTGATGCCGTGGAACCTTGTGTCTGTTGGTTTCAAGTTTGCTAAGGATATGTTCATCTTCCTCAATGTATCTGCATACATAAGGTTCAAGCTGCTGCCGCCGTCTATGAACACTCAAGAGACATCAAATCCCGCGATAACTGCTGGCAGAATAAGTGCTGACTGCCCTGGTCGAGGAACTTGCTGCGGATGATCTGCTATTGTGAAGCCGATATCTTGTCCTGACCAATTAAGGTACTCAACTGTTGGTGGAGGCATTTTCTCTGCCATAAACACCTGTCGTGAGATTACTTTCTGAGCTCTATTGGACGGCCTTCCCTTCTGAATCATCGACACTGCTCCATTGGAGTTAGGATCAACATAAGGTGGTGGTGCAGGTGCTGCCGCTATTCTGAGCTGATGCCGATTGTCGTCTGTAATCGCGGGAGGTGGTGGCAAGTGAATCTCGCTTCTAGGTTCTCGAGGATTTCTCTGTGCTGCCCGCGCGTTAGCGTTTTCTGCATACCGCAACATTGCCTGAAAATTTCGACAGTCTTTCTGCAAGTGCCCTGATTGTCTTTTACCGTTGCTGTCGAGGAAAAAGTGCATCTGGCACGGTCCATTCATCATCTCTTCAGGGGACACGAAAGGTCTTGGGAACCTAGGCCCGCTATTTTGCCTGCTGCGTGAATCATCCCTGTTATCACCTCGCTGTTCATTGCTTCTCTGGTAATCATCTCTGTTGCTTCCTCCTGTATTTGTCCGAAAACCTGCTGAAATTTGTCCTGGAGCATCGTAGTTCTGGTACTGCCGAGGAAATCTTCGCCTCGGTTGATAGTTTCGACCACGGTCCTCCTCTGGCGACCTGTGCCGTTTGTTGTGGACAGCGTCTTCTCCATCTGCCCATTTATTTGCTATGTCCATTAATGCGGATACTGTCTTTGGATTGGTCCTTCCCAAATCCTCGACAAAATCTCCACGCCTGACTCCTGCGACAAACGCATCTATCGCTCTCTCGTCAGATATATTTTCTGCTGAATTTTTGATGATATTCCACCTTTGGATGTACTTTCTCATTGGCTCATCTGGCTTTTGTCGACATGCTCTCAATTCCGCTAACGACGCGGGTTTTTTGCACGTGGATCTGAAGTTCTTGACGAACACATCCTCGAAACTTTCCCAGCTGTCGATGGATCCTGGAGCGAGTTTCTTTATCCAAGATCGTGCGGCTCCACTCAAATGTACCTGGATGCTTTGCATAGCTGTTGCCCTGGTTCCTCCTGTCAGCTTCACCGTCTCCAGATAGTCGACTAGCCAATCCTCTGGATCTTGGAGGCCGTCGAACTTCTTGAAATTATCGGGTAACTTGAATCCTGAGGGGACTCGAGTTTTTCGGACTCTCCTCGTGAAGCATGGTAAGCCGCACATATCCTCGTCGTTAAGTTCTGGAGATTGCCGATGATCCCTTCTGCTTTGCCGCGCTCTGTCGACCCTTGCTTGTGCTGCTGTATCTCTTGCTCCACTTGGTCCTTCAGGTGCTGCCGTTGTTGCTGCTGCAGGTCGTGGACTATTTTGCCTTGCCGTTCCTTCGGGAGGCGTTGATACAAACGCTGTCCCCATAGCTCCAACTCCTGCTACCGCCATATTGTACAGTGTTTCCCTTGGATCACCTGGAGGTGGTTTAGATGCAAGGATAAAAGCATGTGTCGCCATATACCCAGCCTCTGGTGTCTTAGGGATGATGTTTCCTCTTGTATCTATCGACATGAAGGACATGTCGAGGTTTTGGACCAAGTGTTCTCTTTACGCCGGGTATGTGTTGCAGCCTTGATCTTGCTCTGTTCCGCGCCTCCCGGTGGCTATCACCCGTAGTTCTAGATTGTCGACTTAGATCTGCCCTTCTCCTGCTGGATGCAGAAGCTGCCTCCTTTCTCCTATTCAACTCAGCTGTCTGTTTTTCCAATTCCCTGGCAGCTCGTGCGAGCCTATATTGATATGCTTGCAATTCTTCTGGTGTGGCTGTGGTAGCCATTGGTTCTGTGCCGTTCATAGCTCTCGCGGCTCTGTCCCACGCTGCTTGTGAAAGTTGAACTCTATCTCGCGGCTCTGGCCCGACGTATTTGTTGCCCAGGCCTTGTCGCAGATTGGAGGGATCGACGTATGGATTTCCCAGACTGTCGAAAGCCTCAGATGTCTCCTCTTGATCTTCAATGGCGTAAATCTGATGATACTTTGTACTCAGATCTACGTTGGGTTTGGTGACATCATCGTTGAGATTGATGAAGACCTTGCCCACTGTGATAGATTTGTCGATGAAGTCGTAACTGTCGACATCGCTTGAGCCATTGCTTATATATGAGTCCGCAGATGACTCAAACGACATGTCGTTGAAGATCTTGGCGAGTTTCTCTCTTGTTCTGGTGCTGACGTAACGTGTCGCCGAGGTTTCTTCTTCTCCTGACTCGATTGACGATGCATAGCTTGAAAAATCGGAATCGACCACCGACGATCCCGACGAAATCGGAATCTCGACACGATACGATCCTTCCTTCTCGACGCGAAAGTGAAACCTTCCGAACGTCATCTCCATGGGCTCCGCCAGATACGCATATGCATCCAAACGGGAGGGTGGGTGAGGAACAAAATCGACAAGACCAGCAGCGATCTGTTTACCTCGATCCATTGTGTTGCTTGCGGTTGACGATGTCGAAGATCTTGAGCGTGCCATCGAGATCAGATCCTTACGCCTCTAGTTCCCACAGACGGCGCCAATTGACAAGGTATCAACTTGTCAATGCCTATGGATTGTAGGCTAGGGTTTAGTTGGAAGTAGAGGGTAAGTAGATCTCGAAGGTTTCAGCCGAAAAGTACTCGACGATTATGAAAACTAGGGTTTGTAGACAATGATTCGATTCCCTCTTCGTCCCTCGGCTCCCCCTTTATATAGGAGGTGGAGCCGAGGGATTCGTGCTATACAAGTTACATAGTTCGGAACGGTTTCTAACTCATCCCGCCAGATTACAAATAACACTTCCTATTACAACTCTTGACTTTCCTTGATATATCTTGGGCTCCCGAATTCTTCTTATTCTTCGGGTAGTGGGCCTTCAGTAAACCCCGGGTACTATCCTCGGCAGGGCCATTTGGGATGCCTATGTCACATGGTACATTTTGCCAACAAAGTAGCAATTGAGTTGGCTTTCTACCTTAGTAGGCATGCATTGGAAGGATGCATTATGCCGGCAAAGTTTTCAAACGTTCAAACTTTTCCGGTTTCTCATACAGTATTTGGCTCCTTGAGAAGCATTGATGTGATCATATAAGGTTATGCAAAACTTTGCCTTTCCCGTACTTACCCGAGCACTCGACACCCCTCGTCCCATGGCGACTCCTCCAGCCATAGCCCCGTGCACCCAGGCTCCACGACTCAGCCTCGGAGGGGTGTGCGCTAAAAGCTCGCAAATGTTTGTGTGCCATTGGTGTGCGATGAAGCAGGCGGCTCTGTGTCTTGCTGTGGCTAGACTCCTGGCGCCCTTTGATCTAGGAGAGGGAGAGGAGGGAGGGGGGTCCCATGAAGCGGCGGTGGCCCAGGTATCGGCGGCAGCCCAGGCAGCAGCGGCAAAGTGGGCTGGTCGGAGCATAGGCATGCGCCGGGGGCGAACCTCGCCGGGTGAGGATGCTTCCATTGTGAAGAAGCACTTGCCATCCAGGGCTTCGGGTTCGCCAACAAACTCAGCACCTCGGTCCATGGCGTTGCCGTCGTGGGGACGTCGGGGGCGGTGGCGACGTGCTGCAGCCCCAGCCTTTAGTGGGGACCAAAGTGCGACCGACCACATCACGGCGTCGGCAGCATTGGGGATGCCGATGGGCATCCAATGCCACACACAGATTTGGGAGGTTCTGGCCGGGCCGAGTTCCAAACTTCCATCATCGGAGCCGAGGGCTTGGTACTTCAAATTCCGAATCAGGCAATCCTTCGACCCCAATCAGCTTCTGCCTGTGGTCCAAATCCGAGATATCTTGGCGGCAGCTATGCTGGTTAAGCTTAGCCGGACAGCGGCAATCGACGATCTGCAAAACCTAGATGCCTTCCGAGGATTTGCAGCAGCCGTCAATGCACTCGTGGAGGCATCGCATGCTGGTAGCAGCGGCGAATGCGGGTATGTTGTTTTACTCCCTTTGTATGCTTTTGTCATAAAAATCAATTTGCTAATTCTCATTCGATTGAAAATTAGACCCATTCACCATCAACTCTCAAACAGTGGACACTAGTAATATGTAGAACTAGAAATTACACAAGATTTCTGTACTCCTAGTACTATTACTTCGACGCTACATGTTGTTTACACGAGGAAATTGCACAAACTACCCCTTATTGCTGCCTTCGTTGCGTAAAACACTTTTTTAAACTGTAATTTTTTTCCGCACAAACCACCAACTATCGTGTTCTGTTGCAGGGAGGTTCAAATTTAGGATTGAGCTGTTTAAGAGCAAATCAGATGATCGGGGACCACCAACTACTATAGTTTTAATTGCAAATAGAATCGATTTTGCAAAATTATGAAACGCACATAACGTTTGAATTACTACAATTTTTTTGAAGGTTTGATATTTTCATCATTTTGTGTGAATCTTACACCAAGTAACACAACTTTCAGACGGAATACAAAATATTTTCAAACTTCCTAGATTTGATAGCTCAAATATTTTTAATTACTAGTTTTTCAGTATTTTAAAAAGTCGAAACACTATATTTTGGCTGAATGTTAGAAAATATATTTCATGATTATCCCATATTAGTTAAGAAGTACATAAACTAGTAGTAGTAATAAAGAACAGAGGGAGTTTATGGAGATACATCCATTAAGGGCATGTTAGTGTGTGTTGGTGTATTACTTATGCCTTCTTTGGTTAATACACTTCTCAAGTGATCCCCGCAAACCCTCTATTCTTGCCTAGAATACAAAAAACTCCCCATCAAAGTATTAGTGCATTTTTTGGATGAGTATTCGAGAGGATTGGGTGAACACCAAGGATTTGCATAGGAAATTGGTACAATTGAATCCTTGGTTGTTTGATTTGTAGGATTGTTTCCGATAGGAATTTTTCCTAAGGATTTCTTTGCACAGATTCCATAGAAAATTAAACATCTACTCATGCCTCTTTTTAAGAATGCTTTACTTTTCCTATGGTGGAATCAAACAAAGTTTGGATTCTATGAATTCCTATAGGATTGGAGTGGACATGACATTGCAATCCTACATTTCCCTATTCCTACATCTTTCGGTAGGCATTTGCCTAGAATAAATAACCATGTGTATTACGGAGTAGCAATAAAATATAGGTTTATTTCTCTAAAGCATCTTGCACTGTACTAGTACATGGCTTAAGAGACAATATTTTTACCATTTTTTTTGATAGAAGACAATATTATTACCATAGTTACTAAGTACATTTTATTGGATGATGAAGTGATAGCCCTCATCAATGCATTGTGAATTATTAGGGCATGGGTCGCACGTGATTTACGAGTACACCGCACGATCGAGAGCCGCCGTCCCTCTTTGCTTTCTACCGATGCGGCGGAGCTCCTCCCCACACCCACGAATAACTGAAAGCCACAACTGCTGGGGAAAAGTCTTGCGCCGAGAAAATCTACAACCGTGGTTGAGTACATGTGTTTCTTAAGATATGAGTGCTCCAATGCATTTTTTTCTTTCCTTTTACTAATTTACCTTGAAAATCCCGCACGTCCACTTATTTGTGGACGGAGGGAGTATCACGCCAAGAGGAAGTAGGACAATAGTGGGCGCTTATAGCCCGCCTACGTGGTACTTTTGCCAGCTGTTGGCTCTTCTATTGTTCTTGCTCTAAAGAAACCCCGATTGTGAAAGGCCAAGGCGTACTTCTTTTGGTCACGCAAAATTCAAAATATTGCCATGGACATTGAATTGACATGACAACACATAGCTTGAGATGTCCAAATTTGCACGTTAGACCAGTGACTTGTTCTTCACCTTTTCAGAGGGAATAGTGACTTTTTATTATGGGTCTATACACTTTCCAAGAAACAGGAGGAGATGCTGTAGAGTGTAGAGGAGCGAAGTCAAGCGCCCCGCCCCCACCTGCCCTATTTCGGTTCACCTCCATCGTCTACCTCCGCCCCCGCCCGCACCAATCGACCACCTTCCATAGCACGCGCCAGTGCCGCCGCCATGCAGCTTTAGAATCAATTCCACCGCCCAGTTTGAGAGCCTCTGTTCTTCATCTTCCCCGCCACCTGCCGCCATCGAACCCAAATTAAACTCCAATCAGTTGAACCCAAACCTCATAGACCCACCCCCTGCCCTGCGATGGCGGCATCGAACAAGGAAAATGATGACTCTGAACTGTTTCAGAAGGTCTTTTCCGAAGGTCCCCTTGAAGAACTCGTAACAAGATGCGACGTCATCACCGCCGCGAGCCTCGTCGGTTCGTCCAAACTATTTTTCGACTCTGCAAATGATAGTGCAACTCTATCTTTTTCTCTCCCGTTTGGCCTGCCATGTGTTCTTCATTCTCACCCGACGAAGGTAGCACGGGATTGCAAGCTGACGCCACTGGACAGGTTCTCCTCCGACGCTGTGATGCCAGACGGTACGGGTAAGCAGTGGGTAGGTGCCAATGGAGATTGGGTTGCCATGGTTGACACTGGCTTTCCTGCTTGCAAATGGAAACTTGTCAACGTCTACACTCGCCGTGAAATTCCTCTCCCTGTGCCGTTTGAAACCACCCACATTCCAAATATATACCACCACAACCTTCGTGCTATTATATTTCACAAGATATATATTTGCCAAGTTCCCACAGCTGCTGGGGGGTACAAAAATTTCTCTCTTGTTGCTGTTTTTGACATCAGAGTTGCCCTCCTTTGCGGCGAAGATTCTGGATGGACAGTTCTTACAGAGCCCAAGTCCCACATCTTTTACAATTACAGCGATGCAATTCTCCACAATGGGCTTGTGTTTGCCACAACTCATACTGGCACTGTTCACGCATGGAATCCTCTGCAAGCTGGTAATTTTCCTCCGGACGTAGTGTATGATGAGCTTCATTATTGATGGCTGTAAAGATAATTTTAATGCACAAACTTATTAATTTTCGAACCTGACTGATCTGACTTGGAGGCTTGGGGCATATTTGCTTCGGATGAAATTTCATTGGTATCTAGACTTTTTATTCGAGATGATTACCATAGAAAAATTTGAGGATTGTATAATTAGGAGTTTTATTCTCAGATTGAATTATGTTGGATTTTGACCTCTACTTCAACTTCTTGAAATGAATCCTTTGGTTTCCCATGTGATGTACTCAAATACACCAATATGCTGTATTATTGAATGGAAATGCCATTATATCATCCCATCTGAATCCTAATGCGTTTTCCCAATTCTTACGTTTTCAGATTTGTGCAAACGAAACATACCCTTCTTAACAGTAATTTCGTTTTCAAGCAGGTCCTCCGCTGATCGTAGAGCCACCGCCCATTGTGTTTGAATGGCGGTGTGCACTTGATGATGCTCTTGGCCATGATCACGAGGTCGATTATGGCATGTGGTGGTTAGCAAGATCTATAGATGGTTCTAGACTTCTGATCCATACACCGGGCATTCTTGATGAAAGGGAATATTCCTGTAAAGTTTGCCATACGCTTCTCGATCGTCGTGTTCATCATGGTCGCACCGTTGGCAACTATGCTTCGGGTTTGGTTGCCTGGTGTTCACGAAGGACACTAGTAAGTTAAATGAAGGTATTCCATGGGAAAAGATTGATGACCTTGGAGAATATTCTCTTTTCCTTGGAGTGAACTATCCGATTATGCTGCCATTAGGCGGTGCAGATGTTGTCCCAGGATGTCTGACGAGAAGAAATTGTGTGTACACCTTGCCGAATGAAGCATGGCTTCGCAATTCGCAGCTGCCTGAAATATGCCGATTCGATCTGAATCGTGAAGATTGCGCCGTAGGTTTCCAAACCAATGCCTTGGAGAAAACATGCAAACGATCTACAGAGAGGTACCGGGTACAGACACCGCTTTGGTGCAGCCCAAACTTCGCCTACGCCCGGATTGGAACAAGTGTGATGTTTAATTACGAAACAGGGCCTGCAGCCATTGTAGCTACTGATAGTATGTAATTTCATAGCTAATGAACGAGGCAATTGTGGTCTACTAATTACAACTGTTTTGTAAAGAGGTGGTCTATAAGTATACCCCTCTCTTCATTGATGCATTTGTGGTCTACATGATGGTACTCTTAAATATATTGGTGTGGCTCCTCAACACATAATGTGGGGGTATTATTGTGTTAAAGTTGAAGGCTTGATCAACTATAGGTTCACTTCTCTAGTTACATTACTAGGTACTCCGGTTGGCTATGTTGTGATGAACACATTGTGTTCTGTTGTTCGGTGAAGACAAAAGTAGAACTATGGTATGCTTATGTTTAAGAGCAAGCGAGGGTTTAGCTTGAGATGTTAAAATTCAGATTTGAACTATTTTTTGATATGGAAATTTGAAATATATATGGTACTGTATATGATTATGTATAACAACAAGCGACGAAAGGGCTGATGCTCCTATTCCTTGTCGGCGGGAGGACTATGTGTGCGGCGACTTGAGCCAAATTAGAAGGCCATAGCTATGTTGATTGGTCCTTGAAGTTGGAGGGGCTAGGATTTCGGATGAGCGGAGTGGGGGAAGTTGTTGCTCATGGAACAAAAGTCCTTAAAATAGTAATGTTAGTATATAGGAGTACAAGGTATATACTTGTACTATTTTAGTACTATAATAAGTATATCGGGTTCATCAAAAGAATTATCTCGGGTTCACAACCACGTGGGGTCAAGGTGAGGGAAAGTTGGTCAATACCTCTTACCGCTATATCCCCGCCCCAAGTTCTAATGCGCAAGTGCTGTTATTTTTTAAAGGGAAATAGTGGTTCCTCTCCCCGGAAACATGCCCCGCATCTCCACCTCCTAGTATCGTAGTACTACTACTGCATCTTCTCCAAAAAAAAACCCTCTTCTGTCTCTTTCTCCCGTTCACCCCTCTCTCCCTTGCATTAGATTACCGACTCCAATGAAGCAGAAGCGTAAGGTTGAGGAGATTCCTGATTGCTACCACCAGTCCATGGGGTGGGGCAACCTCCACTACCCACTGGTGGAGAACATAGCCGAGCGGGCGGATATCCTCAGCACTGGTCGCCTCGCTCGAGGCATGATCGGCATGTGGCATGCCATCCGCGGAGCGCATAAGGTTCCGTTCGGTTTACCGAGCCTGCTCCACTGCGACCCCGAGACATGGCCAGACGACCGCGACAATACTGTAAGAGTATTTATTTATTTACTCATCTCGTTTCAGCTTGTGTTTTTTCAATCAACTTTTCTTATTGCCAAACATCATGCATGAATTTAGACTCAACATCATCACCTGATTTGGGAGTACTGTAAGGTTTGCTGCCTTCACTATGCACATGTACTCTTCGGAATTGCTTTATTTATCCATTACATCCGTAGCTTCAGTTCTGCACAATTCGCTTCTTCATTACGTCGAATACCTTGCATTCCTAGACAATATAGAAACAAAACCTATTAGCAGCGCCTTCAAGCGTAGCTCATGCCATTAGACAAGCCGAACAGTTCAGGCATTTATCCATACCAAGGAGGAACTGGATGGACATGGACCCATGCACTTTGGGTGGGTTGTAACGGCGATTGGGTGGCATTTGTCCAAAGAGGACGGGCACTTGACGATCCGCAACATATACATATCAGATACTATTATACCTCTTCCATCTCTCGCAAGATGCAGGAATTTCTTTGGGCCCTACTAGTGAATGGTGGCATGGCAGCCCACCATTCCTGTTCAAATACAAAATAGATAAAAGTTTGGAACTGCTCAAAGTACGGATCGTCAAGAGGCCGTACAAAGATGATCTAGCAGGGCCATGGCATTACGAGGTAATCGTTGTATTTGACGAATTGATCGCTATCCTACAAGCGCCCCTAGAAAAGGAGTGGAATATCCTGAGAAACCCTGAATTCTTTGATAGAAACATCTATGTCGATGCCATGGGCATTCCTGGATATGGTACAAGTTCACACCTACATCGTGTATACGCAGTTACATATCCGTATGGAGATGTTCTGGTTTGGGAACCATATACCTGTGGTGAGTCTTTGTTTTATGTCTTAACTAGTAAATGGCATGCTGCACATGTTGGACCAATTACGATTCGCAATACTGATGTATAAAAGTTGCGTTCTAAATGTTGTTCAAACTTTCAATACAACTAATAATTTGGTTATACCATCAAAATAAGTGTGAGCATACAGTTTATAAATATGAACAAAAATTTGGAACCTTTCTTAATCACTATCAAGTGGGACGTGTGATATCGGTGTGAGACTGCTCTGATTTTTCTTCACAATGGAAACATGACGGTTCTAGAAACAGTGGACAACGGTGTGGTATTTTTTCACGCGAATACCTCTAATCCCAACCGTTAGATTTTGGACACCAACAGTTGGAATTGCTGCTACATGTCTTGTTAAAAACTGGTGCCTTATAGTAGTAGAAAATAGAAGATAGAAGAGAAGAGATAATTTTCGGTGTAGTTCCTACTTGCTGCATTGTGGTTGATCTTTGTGCATTGCAGGGACACATGCAGCCCGCGTCTCATTGACGCCCTGTCATTGAAGATGAAGAAGCAGAAGTGGCTGCAATTTTCGCTCAAATCGAGGGAGATGCTGTCATGGAAGATGATGAAGCAAATGTGGCTCAAGGCGATGGAGGTGCCGATGAAGATAATGATGCTGATGAAGAAGAATTAGAAGAAGACGAATTCGATGATGAAGAATTAGATGATGAAGAATTAGATGATGATGGTGATAATCATAATTATGAAGATGAAGATGTATTTCTTGGATTTTCTGACCAGCGCACTTGGTTCCTGGCACCAATGAGAGCAGTGTCCATGTCTGGTGTATCTGATCTCGCGTGGATTCAGGTTAAAGGTTATCGGCCCATCCTCGGTCCTTCAATATTACATATGGGTAACAAGCTGAGGTCTTATCCTTTGGTACGGTGCTACGTTTTCTTGAGATCTGCCCATACCTTGGACCCTGTAGAAGAGGCAAGGTGGGAAAGATTGAACAATTTGAAGGGGCGTTCTTTATTTCTTGGACTCAATCACCCAATTTTCATGCTACCCCCGCCAATCGACGCAGAGGCTGCAGAACCAGATTTCCAATTGTTCAAACCTGACTGTGTCTTTGCTACCCACAATCGCGCCCGTGATACTTGGATACGTCCAAGGCCAAATTGGTGCAGAATGCACGTCAATGGAGGTCTGCCATAGGCTCAAGATTGCACAAAGACAAAAAGAGAAGATTGAACATAGAGCCGAAGCACCCATGTGGTTCGTCCCAACACTTCCACCTGTTTTTCCTTGAGAAATAAGAGACAGATGGTGACCTTATTTTATAGAGAAAACATAGTGTTCGTGAACTTAACCTCATGAACATTCGCTGTTCGGTTTTTGCTGAAATCAAAATTTTGCGAGAGATGAAGATCTTTGTTTGAATCCCGTGCTGAACATATTTTTCACAAATTAGCTACCCGTATTGTGATGAATACATGCTGGTTTGTTGTTTGGTGCAAGAGCCGAGACATGAAGATCTTTGTCCCGAATACCACAATGGACATCTTTTTTTCTTCAAAAATTAGCTAAGCTCACGCTATTAGGCGCAAATGCCTATTAAGAGATTTGGTGCTCTTGGGCACCGGTGCTCCTGCTATTTTCGAAAAAATAAAAAATATCTTTATTTGTTCAAATAATTAGAAAAAATCATGGAGTAGCTAATGAATTGTCCCATAAACGTGCAAAATTTCAGTTTCAAATACAAAAAATTCTGGGCTACACAAAAGTAACAAACGTGTGGATCTGGGTATGCATATTTCAAATCTCCAAATTTCAACAGATTTTGTCTTTTTTGTGTAGTCTACAATATAAAGAATGTCATATTAAAATTTTACACGCTTGTAGGTTACTTTATTTATTATGTCTACATTCATTTTCAGATTTTTTTGAAACAAATATGTATGATATTTGATTTTTTTAAAACAGCAGGAGCACTGGTGCCCATTAGCCAAAGACACTTTTCGCAAATGCCTTCAATAAAGGAACGGATGGTGACCTTATTTTATAGAGAAACCATAGTGTTTGTGAACTTAAAGTCATGAACACACGCTGTTCGGTTTTTGGTGAAATCAAAATTTAGCGAGAGATGAAGATCTTTGTTTGAATCCCGTGATGAACACATTTTTCCTAAATTAGCTACCAGTATTGTGATGAATACATGCCGGTCTGTTTTTTGGTGGAGTAGCGGACATGCGGGGATCGAAAGAAACGGCAAAGTAGCCGTAAATCAGGGGTCAAATATAAATTCGAGAAAGGAAATGTTTATTCAACAGTCAGGCTGACATGTGGGACGTATCTTGCAGCCGCGGCCTCAACATTTATCATTCAGAGAGGATGACATGTGGGACCCACGAACCAGCATCGTTCTCGACGTTTCTCAAAGGGGGCAGGAGATCGAAAGAAAAAGGCAAGTAGCTCGAAATCAGGTGTCCAAAAAATCCAAGAAAGGAAAGGTTTATCGCACAAAGAGGCTGACATATTGTACCCAGTTTGCAGCAGCGTCATCAACGTTTCAAAGGCGGTGGAGTTCGAAAGAAAAAGGCAAATAGCCAGAAATTAGGGGTCAAAAATAAATCCAGCAAAGGAAACTTTTATCGTACAAAGAGGCTGACATGTGGGACCCAGCCAGCAGCGTCCTCAACGTTTCTAAGGTGGCAGGCAATGGAAAAAAGGCAAATAGCCAGAAATTAGGGGTCAAAAATAAATGCAACAATAGAAACTCTTATTGTTCATAGAGGCTGACATGTTGGACCCATGAGCCAGCAGGGCCCTCAACGTTTCAAAGGCGTCACGGGATCAAAAGAAAAGAACCAAGTAGTCATTAATTAGGTGTCAAAAATAAATCCAAGAAAGTAAATGTTTTACTTTTCATAGAGGCTGTCATATGGGACCCATGAGCCAGCAGCGTTCTCAACGTTTCTAAGGCGGCTGGGGATCGAAAAAAAAAGCGAAGTAGCCATTAATTAGGGGTCAACAATAAATCCAAGAAAAGAAATGTTTATTGTTCTTAGAGGCTGACATGTGGGAGCTATGCGCCAGCAGCGTCCTCATCGTTTCAAAGGCGGTCGGGGATCCAAAGAAAAAGGCAAATAGCCAGAAATCAGGGGTAAAAAAAAATCCAAGAAAAGAAATATTATTGTTCATAGAGGCTGGCATGTGGGACCCATGAGCCAGCAGCGTCCACAATTTCAAAGGCGGCACAGGATCGAAAGAAAAAGGCAAGTGACCAAAAATTAGGGGGTAAAAAATCCAAGAAAAAAACTTTATTGTACATAGAGGATGACATACGGGTCCCATGAGCCAACAACTTACTCGACGTTTCAGAGGGCCGAGGCGGAATGAGATCGAAAGAAAAAGGAAAGTGACCAAATATCAGGAGCAAAAAATAATCCATGAAAAGAAACTTTCATTGTACATAGAGGATGACATAGGGTCCCATGTTGTAGCAGCGGTCTGAACGTTTCAAAGACGGCATGAGATCGAAAGAAAAAGGCAAGTGACCAAATATCAGGAGCCAAAAATAATCCAAGAAAAGAAACTTTTATTGTACCTTTGAGAGTCGGCATGAGATTGAAAGAAAAAGGCAAGTGACCAAATATCAGGAGCCAAAAACCTAGAAAAGAAACTTTTATTGTACATAGAGTATGACATGCGGGTCCCATGACGCTGCAGCATCCTCAACGTTTCCAAGGCGGCAGGGGATCAAATGAAAAGGAAATAGCCAAAAAGCAGAGGGTGAAAAAATCGAAGAAAAGAAACTTTTATTGTTCATAGTGGATGACATGTGGGACCCATGAGGCAGCAGCATCCTCAACGTTTCCAAGCAGCAGGGGATCGAAAGAAAAAGGAAATAGCCAAAAATCAGAGCGTGAAAAATAATCCAAGAAAAGAAACTTTTATTTTACATAGAGGATGACATGTGGGTCCCATTTTGCAGCAGCGGTCTCAACGTTTCAAATGCGGCTTGAGATCAAAAGAAAACGAAAGTAGCCAGAAATAAGGGGGAATAAAAATCCAAGAAAAGAAAGTTGATGGACATAGAGGATGACATACGGGTCCCAAGGCGGCAGGGGAACAAAAGAAAAAGGAAATAGCCAAAAATCAGAGGGTGAAAAAAAAATCCAAGAAAAAAGAAACTTTTAGAGTTCATAGTTCATAGAGGATGACATGCGGGTCCCATGAGGCAGCAGCGTCCTCAACGTTTCCAAGGCGGCACACAGGACCAAAAGAAAAAGGATGTACCCATGCTGGGCCTTTTGATCAAAAAATAATCCAAGATAAGGAAGATATAAATTGGGGCTGCCTGGCCATCTGGGCCTTCTAACCTGCTGGACGTCTTTTGACTCGTACAATTTCAGCCCACTCCAAAACAAGAAAGTCCTATGCTTCGCAAAAACAAAACAAAAACAAGGAGATTCATATTAGTTCGTTTATGTAAAAATAAAGATTTAATTTATCCGTTTGCAATAGCTCAGAGCGAAATACACTTTTTATTGTCTGCAAAATAATCAAGATATCACATGTTTCTTGTACGGGGAGGCTGACATCGGGACCCATGAGCCAGCAGCGTCGTCAAAGTTTTAAAGGCGGCAGGGGATCGAAAGAAAAAATAAATCAAAAATCAGTTGGTAAAAAAATCGAAGAAAAGAAACATTTATCGTTCTGAGAGGATGACATGCGGGACCCATGTGGCAGCAGCATCCTCAACGTTTCCAAGGCAGCACGGGATCCAAAAAAAAGGCAAAATAGCCAGAAATTAGGGGTCAAAATAACTCCAAGAAAAGAAAGGTTTATCGTCCATAGAGGCTGACATGTGGGACCCATTAGCGAGCAGATTCTTCAACGTTCAAAGGCGGCAGGGGATCAAAAGAAAAAGGAAGTAGCCAGAAATTAGGGGTAAAAAATAACTCCAACAATGGAAACTTTTATTGTTCATAGAGGATGACATGCGGGACCCATGAGCCAGCAGCTTCCTCAACGTTTCAAAGGCGGCATGGGATCGAAAGAAAAAGGCAAGTGACCAAATATCAGGAGCCAAAAAAAATCCAAGAAAAGAAAGTTTTATAGTACATAGAGGATGACATGCGGGTCCCATTTTGCAGCAGCTGTATCACCGTTTGAGAGGCGGGCGCGGATCGAAAGAAAAAGGCAAGTGACCAAATATGAGGTGCCAAAAATAATCAAAGAAAAGAAAGTTTTCAACGTTTCAAAGGCGGCAGGGGATCAAAAGAAAAAGGAAGTAGCCAGAAATTAGGGGTCAAAAATAACTCCAAGAAAGGAAACTTTTATTGTTCATAGAGGATGACATGCGGGACCCAAGCGCCAGCAGCTTCCTCAACGTTTCAAAGGCGGCATGAGATCGAAAGAAAAAGGCAGGTGACCAAATATCAGGACCCGAAAATAATCCAAGAAAAGAAATTTACTGTACATAGAGGATGACATGTGGGACCCATTTTGCACAGGACCAAAAGAAAAATGAAGTAGCCAGAAATCAGGGGGTGAAAAAAATCCAAGAAAAGAAAGATTTCAATTGGGCTGCATCTGGACATCTGGGCCTTCGAACTATCCTGCTGGGCCTTTTGACTCGTACAATTTCAGCCCACTCCAAAACAGGAAAGTTCGGTTTTTTCTCAAAAAAAACAGGAAAGTCCTATGCTTCGCAAAAACAAAAAACAAGGACACTCAACATATAAGTTTGTTTATGTAAAAATGAAGATTTAATTTATCCGTTTGCAATAGCTCAGAGCGAAATACACTGTTTATTGTCTGGAAAATAATCAAGATATCACATGTTTCTTGTACGGGGAGGCTGACATCGGGGACCCATGAGCCAGCAGCATCGTCAACGTTTCAAAGGCGGCAGGCGATCGAAAATAAAATAAAAAACTAAAAATCAGTTGGTAAAAAAATCCAAGAAAATAAAACATTTATCGTTCTGAGAGGATGACATGCGGGACCCATGAAGCAGCAGCATCCTAACATTTCCAAGGCAGCAGGGGATCAAAAGAAAAAAAAGGAAATAGCCAGAAATTAATTAGGGGTAAAAAATAAATCCACCAAAGGAAACTTTTATTGTTCATAGAGGATGACATGTGGGACCGACCTGCCAACAGCGTCCTCATCGTTTCAAAGGGGCAGGGGATCAAAAGAAAAAGGCAAATAGCCAGAAATTAGGGGTCAAAAATAACTCCAAGAAAGGAAACTTTTATTGTTCGTAGAGGATGACATGGGGGACCCATGAGCCAGCAGCTTACTCAACGTTTCAAAGGCGGCATGAGATCGAAAGAAAAAAACGCAAGTGACCAAATATGAGGTGCCAAAAATAATCCAAGATTTATTGTATATAGAGGATGACATGCGGGTCCCATTTTGCAGCAGCGGTCTCAATGTTTGAAATGCGGCTTGAGATCAAAAGAAAAAGAAAGTAGCTAGAAATTAGGGGGTAAAAAAAAATCCAAGAAAAGAAAGTTGATGGACATAGAGGTTGACATGCGGGTCCCATGTGCCAGCAGCTTACTCAACGTTTCAAAGGGGCCAGGGGATCAAAAGTAAAAGGCAAATAGCCAAAAATCAGAGGGTGAAAAAAATCCAAGAAAACAAACTTTTATAGCACATAGAGGATGACATGCGGGTCCCATGAGCCAGCAGGTTCCTCAACGTTTCAAACGTGGCATGATATCGAAAGAAAAAGGCAAGTGACGAAATATCAGGAGCCAAAAATAATTCAAGAAAAGAAACTTGATTGTACATAGAGAATGACATGCGGGTCCCATGTGTAAGCAGCTTACTCAACGTTTCCAAGGCGGCAGGGCATCAAAAGAAAAAAGGAAATAGACAAAAATCAGAGAGTGAAAAAAACCATAGAAAATAAACTTTTATAGCACATAGAGGATGACATGCGGGTCCCATGAGCCAGCAGGTTCCTCAAAGTTTCAAACGTGGCATGAGATCGAAAGAAAAAAACGCAAGTGACCAAATATCAGGAGCCAAAAATAATCCAAGAAAAGAAAGTTTTATAGTACATAGAGGATGACATGCGGGTCCCATTTAGCACCAGGTTCCTCAACGTTTCAAACGTGGCATGAGATCGAAAGAAAAAGGCAAGTGACCAAATATCAGGAGCCAAAAATAATTCAAGAAAAGAAACTTGATTGTACATAGAGGATGACATGCGGGTCCCAATTAGCAGCAGCGGTATCACCGTTTGAGAGGCTGCACGGGATCGAAAGAAAAAGGCAAGTGACCAAATATCAGGAGCCAAAAATAATCCAAGAAAAGAAATTTTATTGTACGTAGAGGATGACATGCGGGTCCCATTTTGCAGCAGCGGTCTCAACGTTTCCAAGGCGGCACATAACCAAAAGAAAAATGAAGTAGCCAGAAATCAGGGGGTGAAAAAAATCCAAGAAGAAAGATTTCAATTGGGCTGCATCTGGACATCTGGGCTTTCGAACTATCCTGCTTGGCCTTTTGACTCGTACAATTTCAGCCCACTCCAAAACAGGAAAGTTCAGAATTTTCTAAAAAAACAGGAAAGTCCTATGCTTCGCAAAGACAAAAAAACAAGGAGATTCAACATATAAGTTTGTTTATGTAAAAATAAATATTTAATTATCCGTTTGAAATAGTTCAGAGCGCAATACATTGTTTATTGTCTGCAAAATAATCAAGATATCATATGTTTCTTGTACGGGGAGGCTGACATCGGGGACCCATGAGCCAACACTGTCGTCAACGTTTTAAAGGCGGCAGGGGATGGAAAGAAAAAATAAACCAAAAATCTGTTGGTAAAAAATCCAAGAAAAGAAACATTTTCGTTCTGAGAGGATGACATGCGGGACCCATGAGGCAGCAGCATCCTCAGTGTTTATTGTTCATAGAGGTTGACATGTGGGACCCGTGAGCCAGCGGCGTCCTCAACGTTTTAAAGGCTGCAGGTGATTGAAAGAAAAAATAAGCCAAAAATCGTTTGGTCAACAAAATCCAAGAAAATAAACATTTACCGTTCTGAGAGGATGACATGCGGGACCCATGAGGCAGCAGCATCCTCAACGATTCCAAGGCGGCAGGGGAAATATCCAGAAATTAATTAGGGGTTCAAAATAAATCCATCAAAGGAAACTTTTATTGTTCATAGAGGATGACATGTGGGACCGACCTGCCAATGACGTCCTCATCGTTTCAGAGGGGGCAGGAGATCAAAAGAAAAAGGCAAATAGCCAGAAATTAGGGGTAAAAAATAACTCCAAGAAAGGAAACTTTTATTGTTCGTAGAGGATGACATGCGGGACCCATGAGCCAGCAGCTTACTCAACGTTTCAAAGGCGGCATGAGATCGAAAGAAAAAGGCAAGTGACAAAATATCAGGAGCCAAAGATAATCCAAGAAAAGAAACTTTATTGTACGTAGAGGATGACATGCGGGTCCCATTTAGCAGCAGCGGTCTCAACGTTTCAAATGCGGCTTGAGATCAAAAGAAAAAGAAAGTTGATTGTACATAGAGGATGACATGCGGGTCCCATGAGTCAAGCCTTACCCAACGTTTCCAAGGCGGCAGGGGATCAAAAGAAAAAGGAAATAGCCAAAAATCAGAGGGTGAAAAAAAAATAAAGAAAATAAACTTTTATAGCACATAGAGGATGACATGCGGGTACCATGAGCCAGCAGGTTCCTCAACGTTTCAAACGTGGCATGAGATCGAAAGAAAAAGGCAAGTGACCAAATATGAGGAGCCAAAAATAATTCAAGAAAAGAAAGTTTTATAGTACATAGAGGATGACATGCGGGTCCCATTTAGCAAGAGCGGTATCACCGTTTGAGAGGCGGCAGGGGTTCAAAAGAAAAAAGAAATTGCCAAAAATCAGAGGGTGAAAAAACCAAGAAAATGAACTTTTATAGTACATAGAGGATGACATGCGGGTCCCATGAGCTGCAGGGTTCCTCAACGTTTCAAACGTGGTATGAGATCGAAAGAAAAAGGCAAGTGCCCAAATATGAGGTGCAAAAAAAAACTCCAAGAAAAGAAAGTTGATTGCTCATAGAGGATGACATGCGGGTCCCATTTAGCTGCAGCGGTCTCACTGTTTGAGAGGCGGCAGGGGATCAAAAGAAAAAGGCAAGTGACCAAATATCAGGAGCCAAAAATAATTCAAGAAAAGAAAGTTTTATAGTCCATAGAGGATGACATGCGGGTCCCATTTAGCAGCAGCGGTATCACCGTTTGAGAGGCGGCAGGGGATCGAAAGAAAAAGGCAAGTGACCAAATATGAGGTGCCAAAAAAAATCCAAGAAAAGAAAGTTTTATAGTACATAGAGGATGACATGCGGGTCCCATTTAGCAGCAGCGGTATCACCGTTTGAGAGGCGGCAGGGGATCGAAAGAAAAAGGCAAGTGACCAAATATGAGGTGCCAAAAAAATCCAAGAAAAGAAAGTTTTATAGTACATAGAGGATGACATGCGGGTCCCATTTAGCAGCAGCGGTATCACCGTTTGAGAGGCGGCAGGGGATCGAAAAAAAAGGCAAGTGACCAAATATGAGGTGCCAAAAAAACTCCAAGAAAAGAAAGTTGATTGCACATAGAGGATGACATGCGGGTCCCATTTAGCAGCAGCGGTCTCAACGTTTCCAAGGCGGCAAGGGATCAAAAGAAAAAGGAAGTAGCCAGAAATCAGGGGGTCAAAAAAATCCAAGAATAGAAAGAATTTTGGTTCATAGAGGATGACATGCGGGACCCATGATCCTGCATCGTAAACGGCTCGATCGGAGAACGTTGAACGAGATGGCGCGATCGAGAAAAAAAACAATGCCAGAGAGGCTGCCATCTAGGCCCTACATCCCTCGGCGGTGCGGATTTGCGTTGACTCGGCCGGCGAACCCGAGATTTCGAGATGCACCACGTCCCGGGCCACCATACGCGACGTTTTGGCCGCTTTCGTCGGGCTAGGTGGCCTCAAAAACGAGAAAAAAAAAGTTTTGACATGCACCACGGAGGGACCCAAAATCGTCGGCCATGGTACACCAGCAACCACAGCGCGACTTCAACTTCGTCGGCCATGGCAACTTTTCTTGTAGTGATCAAAACCCCCTGAATACTTGTCTGTGAGCATTTACAGTGAATCCTTCATCAAAACTGCTTGTCAACACCTTCTGCTCCTCGTTGGGATCGACATTCTTACTTATCGAAAATACTACGATACACCCCCTATACTTGTGGGTCATCAGTGCACTCTAAGGTTATTTAAATATGAACATCGAATATTGTGGAGCTTGTTAACTCCGGCATTGAGGGTTCGTGTAATCCTACACAGTTAGTGGTGTTCATCATCCAACAAGAGAGTGTAGAGTCTAGCATCTATTTATTTATTCTGTTATGTGATCAATGTTGAGAGTGTCCACTAGTGAAAGTATGATCCCTAGGCCTTGTTTCCTAAATACTGCTATCGCTGCTTGTTTACTGTTCTACTGCATTTGTACTGCCTGCCATATTACCACCATCAATCACACGCCAGTCCTGGGCAAAGCACTTTTCTGGCACTGTTACTACTGCTCATATATATTCATACCGCCTGTATTTCACTATCTCTTCGCCGAACTAGTGCACCTATTAGGTGTGTTGGGGACACAAGAGACTTCTTGCTTTGTGGTTGCAGGGTTGCATGAGAGGGATATCTTTGACCTCTTCCTCCCTGAGTTCGATAAACCTTGGGTGATCCACTTAAGGGAAACTTGCTGCTGTTCTACAAACCTCTGCTCTTGGAGGCCCAACACTGTCTACAAGAATAGAAGCTCCCGTAGACATCAAGCACTTTTCTGGCGCCGTTGCCGGGGAGGAAAGGTAAGCGCCACTCACACACCGGCAACCCCGGCAACTAAGCACTTTTCTGGCGCCGTTGCCGGGGAGGAAAGGTAAAAGGCACTCATACTCCGGTTCCAGGTAACAGTACTTTTCTGGCGCCATTGTGTTTGTGCTCGAAGCTATTTCCTTTAGATCCTGCAATTGCATCTTTTTGTTTCTTGTTTACACTAGTTAGGCATAATGGACAACAATGAGCTTCTTATTCTATTTCCTGATTTAAGACATGGATGGTTTGATCCGAAAATTAAAAAACCCATGGAACACATTAGTATGAATACTTTGAACACCGTCGTTGCTAATGATATGGAAAATTCTAAGCTTGGGGAAGCTGGTTTTGATGAGCATGATCTTTTTAGTCCCGCAAGCATTGAGGAGAAAATTTACTTTGATGATACTTTACCTCCTATTTATGATGATTATAATGATAGTAGTCTTTTGGTACCGCCTGTTATGGAGGATAAATTTGATTATGATTACAATATGCCTCCTATATTTGATGACGAGAATAATAATGATAGCTACTTTGTTGAATTTGCTCCCACTATTACTAATAAAATTGATTATGCTTATGTGGAGAGTAATAATTTTATGCATGAGACTCATGATAAGAATGCTTTATGTGATAGTTATATTCTTGAGTTTGCTCATGATGCTACTGGACATTATTATGAGAGAGGAAAATATGGTTGTAGAAATTTTCATGTTACTAAAACACCTCTCTATGTGCTGAAATTTTTGAAGCTACACTTGTTCTATCTTCCTATGCTTGTTACTTTGCTCCTCATGAACTTGTTTATTTACAAGATTCCTATGCATAGGAAGCATGTTAGATTTAAATGTGTTTTGAATTTGCCTCTTAATGCTCTCTTTTTGCTTCAAATACTATTTCCTGCGAGTGCATCATTGAAACTGCTGAGCCCATCTTAATGGCTATAAAGAAAGAACTCATTGGGAGATAACCCATGTGTTATTTTGCTACAGTACTTTGTTTTATATTTGTGTCTTGGAAGTTGTTTACTACTGTAGCAACCTCTCCTTATCTTAGTTTTGTGTTTTGTTGTGCCAAGTAAAGTCGTTGATAGTAAGGTTCATACTAGATTTGGATTACTGCGCAGAAACAGATTTCTTTGCTGTCACGAATCTGGGAAAAATTCTCTGTAGGTAACTCAGAAAATTATGCCAATTTACGTGAGTGATCCTCAGATATGTACGCAACTTTCATTCAATTTGAGCATTTTCATTTGAGCAAGTCTGGTGCCTCAATAAAATTCGTCTTTACGGACTGTTCAGTTTTGACAGATTCTGCCTTTTATTTCGCATTGCCTCTTTTGCTATGTGGGATGGATTTCTTTGTTCCATTGACTTCCAGTAGCTTTGAGCAATGTCCAGAAGTGTTAAGAATGATTGTGTCACCTCTGAACATGTGAGTTTTTGATTATGCACTAACCCTCTAATGAGTTTGTTTCGAGTCTGGTGTGAAGGAAGTTTTCAAGGGTCAAGAGAGGAGGATGATATACTACGATCAAGAAGAGTGAAAAGTCTAAGCTTGGGGATGCCCCGGTGGTTCATCCCTGCATATTTCAAGAAGACTCAAGCATCTAAGCTTGGGGATGCCCAAGGCATGCCCTTCTTCATCGACAAATTATCAGGTTCCTTCTCTTGAAACTATATTTTTATTCGGTCACATCTTATGTACTTTACTTGGAGCGTCTGTTTGTTTTTATTTTTTGTTTTTGTTTGAATAAATGCATGCTTGTGTGGGAGAGAGACACGCTCCGCTGGTTCATATGAACACATGTGTTCTTAGCTCTTAATGTTCATGGCGAAGGTTGAAACTGCTTCGTTAAAATGTTATATGGTTGGAAACGGGAAATGCTACATGTAGTAATTGGTAAAATGTCTTGAATAATTTGATACTTGGCAATTGTTGTGCTCATGTTTAAGCTCTTGCATCATATACTTTGCACCTATTAATGAAGAAATACATAGAGCTTGCTAAAATTTGGTTTGCATAATTGGTCTCTCTAAGGTCTAGATAATTTCTAGTATTGAGTTTGAACAACAAGGAAGACGGTGTAGAGTCTTATAATGTTTACAATATGTCTTTTATGTGAGTTTTGCTGCACCGGTTCATCCTTGTGTTTGTTTCAAATAACCTTGCTAGCCTAAACCTTGTATCGAGAGGGAATACTTCTCATGCATCCAAAATCCTTGAGCCAACCACTATGCCATTTGTGTCCACCATACCTACCTACTACATGGTATTTCTCCACCATTCCAAAGTAAATTGCTTGAGTGCTACCTTTAAAATTTCCATTTTTCACCTTTACAATATATAGCTCATGGGACAAATAGCTTAAAAACTATTGTGGTATTGAATATGTACTTATGCACTTTATCTCTTATTAAGTTGCTTGTTGTGCGATAACCATGTTCCTGAGGACGTCATCAACTACTCTTTGTTGAATATCATGTGAGTTGCTATGCATGTCCGTCTTGTCTGAAGTAAGGGAGATTTACCACTAAAATGGTTAGAGCATGCATAATGTTAGAGAAGAATATTGGGCCGCTAACTAAAGCCATGATCCATGGTGGAAGTTTCAGTTTTGGACAAATATCCTCAATCTCATATGAGAAAATTAATTGTTGCTACATGCTTATGCATAAAAGAGGAGTCCATTATCTGTTGTCTATGTTGTCCCGGTATGGATGTCTAAGTTGAGAATAATCAAAAGCGAGAAATCCAATGCGATCTTTCTCCTTAGACCTTTGTACAGGCGGCATAGAGGTACCCCTTTGTGACACTTGGTTAAAACATGTGTATTGCGATGATAATCCAGGTAATCCGAGCTAATTAGGACAAGGTGCGGGCACTATTAGTATACTATGCATGAGGCTTGCAACTTGTAGGATATAATTTACATAACACATATGCTTTATTACTACCGTTGACAAAATTGTTTCTTGTTTTCAAAACCAAAGCTCTAGCACAAATATAGCAATCGATGCTTTCCTCTTTGAAGAACCTTCCTTTTACTTTTATGTTGAGTTAGTTCACCTATCTCTCTCCACCTCAAGAAGCAAACACTTGTGTGAACTGTGCATTGATTCCTACATACTTGCATATTGCACTTGTTATATTACTTTGCATTGACAACTATCCATGAGATATACATGTTACAAGTTGAAAGCAACCGCTGAAACTTCATCTTCCTTTATGTTGCTTCAATACCTTTACTTTGAATTATTGCTTTATGAGTTAACTCTTATGCAAGACTTATTGATGCTTGTCTTGAAGTACTATTCATGAAAAGTCTTTGCTTTATGATTCATTTGTTTACTCATGTCATTTACCATTGTTTTGATCGCTGCATTCATTACATATGCATACAATATTATGATCAAGGTTATGATGGCATGTCACTCCAGAAATTATCTTTGTTATCGTTTACCTGCTCGGGACGAGCAGGAACTAAGCTTGGGGATGCTGATACGTCTCCGACGTATCGATAATTTCTTATGTTCCATGCCACATTATTGATGATATCTACATGTTTTATGTATACTTTATGTCATTATTATGCGTTTTCCGAAACTAACCTATTGACGAGATACCGCAGTGCCAGTTCATGTTTTCTGCTGTTTTTGGTTTCAGAAATCCTAGTAAGGAAATATTCTCGGAATCGGACGAAATCAACGCCCAGCATCCTATTTTTCAACGAAGCTTCCAGAACACCCGGGAAGGACCAGAGTTGGGCCACAGGGGCCCCAGGAGGGTGGCCGGCGCGGCCTAGGGGTGGCCCGCGCCCCCCTATCTCCTCGCCGCCTCTTCGACCCTCTGACGCCGCCTCTTCGCCTATATAAAGGTCCTCGACCTAAAACCTCGAGACGGAAAAGCCACGGTACGAGAAACCTTCCAGAGCCGCCGCCATCGCGAAGCCAAGATCTGGGGGACAGGAGTCTCTGTTCCGGCACGCCGCCGGGACGGGAAAGTGCCCCCGGAAGGCTCCTCCATCGACACCACCGCCATCTTCATCACCTCTGCTGTCTCCCATGAGGAGGGAGTAGTTCTCCATCGAGGCTAAGGGCTGTACCGGTAGCTATGTGGTTCATCTCTCTCCCTATGTACTTCAATACAATAATCTCATGAGCTGCCTTACATGATTGAGATTCATATGATGATGCTTGTAATCTAGATGTCATTATGCTAGTCAAGTGAATTTTACTTATGTGATCTCTGGAGACTCCTTGTCCCACGTGTGTAAAGGTGACAGTGTGTGCACCGTGTGGGTCTCTTAGGCTATATTTCACAGAATACTTATTCACTGTTATGAATGGCATAGTGAAGTGCTTATTTATATCTCTTTATGATTGCAATGTGTTTTGTATCACAATTTATCTGTGTGCTACTCTAGTGATGTTATTAAAGAAGTTTATTCCTCCTGCACGGTGTAATGGTGACAGTGTGTGCATCGTGTAGTACTTGGCGTAGGCTATGATTGTGATCTCTTGTAGATTATGAAGTTAACTATTGCTATGATGGTATTGATGTGATATATGCCTCCTTTCGTAGCGTGAAGGTGACAGTGTGGATGCTATGTTAGTACTTGGTTTGGTTATGTTGATCTGTTGTGCACTCTAAGGTTATTTAAATATGAACATCGAATATTGTGGAGCTTGTTAACTCCGGCATTGAGGGTTCGTGTAATCCTACACAGTTAGTGGTGTTCATCATCCAACAAGAGAGTGTAGAGTCTAGCATCTATTTATTTATTCTGTTATGTGATCAATGTTGAGAGTGTCCACTAGTGAAAGTATGATCCCTAGGCCTTGTTTCCTAAATACTGCTATCGCTGCTTGTTTACTGTTCTACTGCATTTGTACTGCCTGCCATATTACCACCATCAATCACACGCCAGTCCTGGGCAAAGCACTTTTCTGGCACTGTTACTACTGCTCATATATATTCATACCGCCTGTATTTCACTATCTCTTCGCCGAACTAGTGCACCTATTAGGTGTGTTGGGGACACAAGAGACTTCTTGCTTTGTGGTTGCAGGGTTGCATGAGAGGGATATCTTTGACCTCTTCCTCCCTGAGTTCGATAAACCTTGGGTGATCCACTTAAGGGAAACTTGCTGCTGTTCTACAAACCTCTGCTCTTGGAGGCCCAACACTGTCTACAAGAATAGAAGCTCCCGTAGACATCAGTTAACTTCTATGCAAGACTTATTGATGCCTGTCTTGAAAGTACTATTCATGAAAAGTCTTTGCTATATGATTTAGTTGTTTAGTCATTATCTTTACCATTGCTTCGAATCACTTCATTCATCTCATATGCTTTACAATAGTATTGATCAAGATTATGATAGTAGCATGTCACTTCAGAAATTATCCTTGTTATCGTTTACCTACTTGAGGGCGAGTAGGAACTAAGCTTGGGGATGCTTGATACGTCTCAAACGTATCTATAATTTCTTATGTTCCATGCTAGTTTTATGACAATACTCACATGTTTTATATACACTTTACATCATTTATATGCATTTTCCGGCACTAACCTATTAACAAGATGCCGAAGCGCCAGTTCCTGTTTTCTGCTGTTTTTGGTTTCAGAAATCCTACACAGGAAATATTCTCGGAATTGGACGAAACGAAAGCCCAGGGTCTTATTTTTCCACGGAGCTTCCAGAAGACCGAAGAGGATACGAAGTGGGGGCACGGGGCACCGACACCACAGGGCCGCGCGGCCAAGGGGGGGCCCGCGCCGCCCTATGGTGTGGGGCCCCCGTGCCTCCTCCGACTCTGCCCTTCCGCCTACTTATACTCTCTGTCGCGAAAACCCTATCACCGAGAGCCACGATACGAGAAAAGTTCCAGAGACGCCACCGCCGCCAATCCCATCTCGGGGGATTCAGGAGATCGCCTCCGGCACCCTGCCGGAGAGGGGAATCATCGCCCAGAGGACTCTACATCACCATGATCGCCTCCGGACTGATGTGTGAGTAGTTCATCCTTGGACTATGGGTCCATAGAAGTAACTAGATGGTTGTCTTCTCCTCTTGTGCTATCATGTTTAGATCTTGTGAGCTGCCTATCATGATCAAGATCATCTATTTGTCATGCTACATGTTGTGTTTGTTGGGATCCGATGAATATGGAATACTATGTCAAGTTGATTATCAATCTATCATATATGTGTTGTTTATGATCTTGCATGCTCTCCGTTGCTAGTAGAGGCTCTGGCCAAGTTGATACTTGTAACTCCAAGAGGGAGTATTTATGCTCGATAGTGGGTTCATGCCTCCATTGAATCTGGGACAGTGATAGAAAGTTCTAAGGTTGTGGATGTGCTGTTGCCACTAGGGATAAAAAATCGATGCTTTGTCTAAGGATATTTGTGTTGATTACATTACGCACCATACTTAATGCAATTGTCTGTTGTTTGCAACTTAATACTAGAAGGGGTGCGGATGCTAACCCGAAGGTGGAATTTTTAGGCATAGATGCATGCTGGATAGCGGTCTATGTAATTTGTCGTAATACCCTAAGTAAATCTCATATTAGTCATCATGATATGTATGTGCATTGTTATGCCCTCTCTATTTGTCAATTGCCCAACTGTAATTTGTTCACCCAACATGCTATTTCTTATTGGAGAGACACCACTAGTGAACTGTGGACCCCGGTCCATTCTTTTACATCTGAATACAATCTACTGCAATCATTGTTCTCTACTGTTCTTTGCAAACAAACATCATTTTCCACACCATACGATTAATCCTTTGTTTACAGCAAGCCGGTGAGATTGACAACCTCACTGTTAAGTTGGGGCAAAGTATTTTGATTGTGTTGTGCAGGTTCCACGTTGGCGCCGGAATCCCTGGTGTTGCGCCGCACTACACTCCGCCACCAACAACCTTCACGTGGCTTTCATCTCCTACTGGTTCGATAACCTTGGTTTCTTACTGAGGAAAAACTTGCTGCTGTACGCATCATACCTTCCTCTTGTGGTTCCCAACGGACGTGTGCTTTACCGTCACAAGCAGCCACCACAGCGCCGCCCCTTCGGCGCGGGTCGCCTCCGTCCATGCATGGTCTTCGTCACGCCGCCGGGTTCTTCCTCGCCTCCTTCGTGTACCGCCGCCGCGCCTCCACCCCAGGTCGCCGCTGGGCTCGCCAACCACTCCCGGTCGCGCTGGGCTCGCCGACCACCACAACGCCCGTCTAGGCGTCCAGCATGACCACCCCGGGTCAACGCTGGGTTAGCCGCCTTCTACATCTTCGTACACTACAACTTTGCCGCCAGCGTCCTCGCCTCTTCCCCAACTACGCCACCTGCTCCTCTACTCCGACACCCTTCGCCGAGACCTCCTCTGCTAGTATAATCCGACATGGCGCGCACTTTGTACTGTTCCCTGCCCCCGCACGCCCGGTACTGGCAACACCGGCACGTGCCTTCGTCCCCGACGCGTCCTCGGGCCTGGCAAGCTCGGACTGGCGCCTCGTCTTCATCGGCTTCGACGACGTCTTCATCGGCATCGCCTCTACGACTGCCTAGACCACGTCACCGATGAGTTCTTCTATGCATACTCGGTTCTGAAAAAACCAGAGTATGCCTTTGTCCCCGACGTGCGCCTGGTTCTGGCAAAACTATGGTTGCACTTCGTCCTCGACGGCTCAGACTGCATCGACCATTTCCACGACTGCCTCGGCGCGTCTCCGTCACTCTCCTCACACACCACCTCGCCTGCGGCTACATCGACACCGGCACCCAACCAAGTCATCGACCAAGGCATCCCATCGCGCGGCTACCCCGACCAAGGTTGCAGCACCCACGCTCTCGGCTACCTCGACATCGGCACAAGGCTACCACCTCGCACAAGCACCTCGGCTTCCTCTACAGTCCAAGCATCCGCGACGCGACATCGTCCACGACGCTCCCGCTACGACTGCGGGGGATTGTCAGCCCGTTGGTTCATACCTTCGGTTTCTCTCCAGTCTGACCGTCCGCGACGTTTCCATTGTTCACGTCACTACCACTACAACTGCGGGGAGTGTTAGAGATATATTTGGTATATGTGTATTTTTTTCTTGCGGTGACAAATACAGAAGTACAACGACAATTACATAAAGGCCCACATAAGAAACAAAAATACAGCCCAGCCCTTATGCAACTTGACCACACCGGAGACGACAAGCGCTGTCGGTGGTGCGCCGCTGCTCGAGCTCCGCTTGAAGCCTTGGATCTGGAGCCCCCCAAGCCAGCGGGAAGTCGCCGATCACCGATCCCACAGGATCTACACCTGAAGTCGCAGTCGTCGTTGCGCCGCTGCACATCTGCATCCATCGGTCGTTCCTAAGCCAGATCCGCTGTCTCACGGACTCCGGCGAAGGGGGAAACGAGCCGAGCAGTTCCACAGAGCCGCGGACTCGTCGTAGGCAGCAGGTCGACGCTGGAGCTCCACGGAACACCACCATCTAGGGGAAGGACTGCCACCTGCAAAAACACCACCGGCCACGCCTCCTCCGCCATGACGCCGCCGGCTGAGTCCCAACACACACCTACTAAACACATATGCACAGATCCGTCGATTCCCCGTCCTCTCGCCGCCGGAGCGGCCGCCGGCGGGGAATCGAGCGGATCGACGGCGAAGTGGTGGCGCGAGTCGAGGGTTCCAAAAGTCGCCTTCCTCTACAGTAGACGGGAAAGGGGACGCTCCAAGGTGGTTGGTCTGGAGTGGTATATGTGTATTTGGTAGTATATGATTTGTAATCATCTTCTACCTTATCTCTAGGATAGCCTTCTTGGCTCCCAAGACTTGTACCCCTATATATACTCGTCCGAGAGGCTCAATACAACATCCAACACATTACGCCAAATCCCTCTCTATCGTTCTACATGGGCAGTAAGGTATCTGCAATTTTTAGTTGCTGCAAACTTTGAGAAATCTCAGTTGTCTTTTTTGTCCTTCATCCTCCCTTCCTCCTTCGCCTCTGATCGGCCGCTCTGCCTTGATTTGTAAGCAGAGTTCAGAGTTTCCATGGTTGGTTGCCAATAGAAAAGATAATAGTTCAGACAAACAGCTTACTTTGACTGGCGGCCAAGAATTACAAAGCTATTAAATCAGAATAAACTTGTTGGGATGGAAACGTGAGGATCCTATTTTTAGACTATTTCAAGTAAAATAATACTCATGAAAGTAATAATTGTAGATCATTTCATAGGTGGAGTTTCAGTTGTTATGTCTGCTTTACTATGGAATGTTTGGCGTTTCAGATATTATGTATCCTCTGAAAGGTATATGCTCCATAGAAAACCCTCCTCGTGGAACATGCTGAGTGTGCTATGCACATACTGTATTTTAGAGAAACGTTGCGGTGCATCCCATACAAGTAAGATACCAGACTATGCTAGCAGTCAACGAGGGAGGCACCAAGAACAGGGAAGCCTGGAAAGGAACATGGCGCCTGTCGTAAAGGTGTACGGGACGGCCAAGTCTTGGAACATATCCAGAGTCCTTGTGAGCCTGGGGGAGGCCGGTGTCCAGTACGAGATCGTTGCCGTCGACTTTGCTGCCGGCGAGCACATGAGCCCCGCCCACCTCGCTAGGAACGTATGTACAGTACGACTCTCTGGCTCTTTTATTGGAACGAAATAGGACTTCTATCCTTTATTTTTCGTGTCTCTGCAATTTCTATCGTTGATCTAGTAAGTGCTACATATGAACTCTGTGTGTGTTTCTCTTTCCACAGCCATTTGGTCAGGTCCCTGTTTTGGAGGATGGTGATTTCTGTCTCTGGGGTAAGAAACTTCAGGAATCATTAGCTGCAAATAGATGATTCTCGATCTATTCCTGAGCTAATTTGATCTTAGCTAATATTTAGTGACTTCGTTGGCCAAGCAAAGCTAGAGAGAGTTTACCCATATTATTTCTCAGATAAACGTCTAGATTAATATTTCTCCATGCCTCAAGGCTCAAGCCCCTCTCTCATCGCATATACATTTTGTCTGCAATAACAGAGTCACGCGCCATCACCAAATATGTATGCCGCAAGTACAAACCTGAGCTTCTCAGGGTAGGCAATCTGGTGGGATCAGCAACGGTTGATGTGTGGCTGGAGGTCGAGGCCCAGCAATACAGTCCTGTAATGGAAGCTATTCTTATAGAGATCAGGCTTCGGCCAATTTTTGGGCATCAGGTCGACGAGAGGGTCGTTGAGAAGAACATCGAAAAGCTGAAGAAGGTGCTAAGTGTGTATGAGTCAAGGTTATCGAGCTCCAAGTACCTAGCTGGAGATTTCATCAGCCTCGCGGACCTCAATCACGTGTCGACCATGTTGTGCCTAGGGATAACCACGTATATATCGGTGCTCGACTTGTACCCAAATGTCAGAGCCTGGTGGGATGACTTGAGGGCGAGACCAGCGGCGAGGAAGGTGTCTGACCTAATGAATCCTAGGGGACCTTAGCGTGCCGGTGCGTCATGCCTGTGGATGAACGGTTATTAAAAATGCCAACCACTGTAAAACTTGTATTTTTTGTATCATATATTTTTCTGGGTTACCAAATCATTGTGTTTATGTTATGAATTTGTACATTAGTACTACATAAAGTGCGGGATTGTTAGTACATTCCAAAACAAAATTGTGGGTTTTAAGTTTTTACTTGTTGTTAGGCCTCGGTATCATTTATTTGATTGGATATATCATGGCCACCATGCTATGTTCATTATCCTCCAGGGTCCTCAATGGAGCGGCTGGTATCCTGTCCAACATAACTGCAGATTGTGGCAACGAGAACCACTCTCATTCATGCTTACCCTGGACCCTTGTTTTCAATGCTATTATCGAAAGCCCAGACCTAAGGGGCATGCTTCTCTCGGAAGACAATTCACATGCTCCGACATATGAAAAACTAGATCAAATCTCGCCCCTATGGAATGGGAACAGAAGTTACCCCTAGTTTCGCTGTGCACCTTAACCTTTTGATGAGCTAGACTTTAACCTGAGAGTGTACCTTTAAATCCAGCCGAACTGGATGTTATGAGAGATGCTAATGAACGTGAAAACTTAGACGCGATGAAGAGACTAAGTGGGCTAGACGGGCTAAGGTTAAATATGTTCAGGAAGTGGGGAGAGAGAAATCGGAATATTTCCAGCTTATTGTTAAAGGAAAACATAGAGAGAAGATATGTCAGCTAGAACCAGACGACTGACCCGCTGTGGGAGAAGAAAACTTGAAGGTCTATACGAAAAAATATTACAAAAAACTATTTAGGACAATTTTCTCAAATAATTTCTCAACGATGGGCAATTATATCTATGATATGATATATATCCCACAGTTGTGTGCCGAACTAAATGCAATTATTACAGCTAAGCACATCTAAGCTTCTAGACCGGCTGGGATACCGATAGATTTTTATTAAAAAATTGGGATGTCATCAAGATGGGATAGGTGGAAACGTTTTTTTAGTTGCAAACTGAATTCCAATGTTACCACACCCAAAAAATAAAATGTGATGCAAATTTAGCAGTATAGACCCATATGTCTCTCAATGTAAGCTTCATATTTTTTTTAATTAAAGTGGGAACTTATCACATTACATAGATTGTTGATGAGCCTTGGTATAAGGGATTCACATAACAATGGTATAAATGAATTATTGATGAGTGTATTTTGCATTATTTTTTACCTTTTGTTTTGTTGCAATAGTAGTGTTAGGAATTTTAGTATTATACCGTGCTAACGTGCATATTTTTTTATTGATTTTATGAGGATCCCAAAATAAAGAAGTGGAAATTTAAATCAAGTAAAGCAATCATTTTGGATATAAATATGTTGATTGGAAGAAGTAATATCTTCCATAAATTTATCCACGCACATGGGAGTCGAGCCAAGGAGATAATTTGCGAAACCCAATTAACATAGGACTAAACGACAACTAATATGGTCGAAGTTGACCATACCTACTGGAAATATGCCCTAGAGGCCACTATAAAGTTGTCATTATCATATTTTATTGTTCATGATCAGTGTTTATACTCCATGATAGAATTGTAGTAACCAGAAGTACAATACATGTGTGATTTCATATGCAACATTGTGTCCCTACTCCCTAGTAAGCGTCTACTAGATTAAATGATCGCTAAGATTTCCTAAACTGTAGACATGTGTTGTAAATTAACAACATGGTCATGTCAGTTGGAGAATGATGTGATGGAGAACACTTAACTAATCAAAGTAATATGGTCGTGTCACATTATTTAAATTGATGTAACTTTCAAATATCAAATATACCAATCCTTTGACCATGAGATTATGTCACTCCTTAGCACCAAAAGAATACTTTGAAGGCATCAAATATCACTCATAATTACGCTGATCACAAAGATGTCTTTGGGTCTCTGAGAAGGTTTTGTTGGTTTGCATGTATCAGGACACAAAGATTTGTTCATCCACGTGATGGAGAGATATACTTAGGGCCCACTCGGTAACACATATTCTATATCTCTTGCAAACAACGTGAATAATGAGTTAGCCACAAGAGAATATTGCATTATGATTAAAGAGTATCTGCTATGAATAAGACTGAACTAGGTATGGTGATATTGATGATCAAATCTCGGGCAAGTAAAATATCGCGCGACAAAGGGAACGGAATATGGGATTGTTAGAATCCTTGACATCGTGGTTCAAATGATAACGATATTCACGGAATATGTGGGAATCATTATGGCCATCTATGTCTCCCTATTTATTATTGATCGGATATGTGTCTCGATCATGTCTGCATATTCTTGAACATGTAGGGACACACATTTTAACGCTCAACAACGCTAGGATAGAAATTATATACTAATTATGTTTAGCACAAATAATTTTTGGAATCTCGGATGGGATCTAGGACATCAGGAAAAGATTCGGAATGGTTCGGAGAATAAAAATCATATATGGGAAAGTATTTTTAGGGATTCAGAAAAGTTTGAGATTTTACTAGTATTGTATCAGGAAAGTTCTAGAAGGTTGTGGATTAGCCAGCAGGGGTGCCTACTCTTCCCGATGGGCCCACATGGGCAAAGGGGTTGTGCACCGGACCACATCGGCCAGGCACACGAGCCATTTAAGGGACATGCCGACAACTCCAAGGAAACCTTAAAAGGTGTTGCCACGAGGGAGGAAATTAACTTGGGGGAAATTTTCCCCTTTTGCCAACAACCCTAGATATGATGGGGGTCACTAGCCACACACACACACCTCCCTGGCCAGCTACGTAATGTGAGCAGGGGGCAGCGAGCTGGCCATCCAAGCCCTGGCCACCACCTCTCTCCCACCTACTCTCTTCAGTGCAGTTGCCTGGCGAAGCCCTGCAGAAAATCCATCATGTTGTTGTGCTGCTGGAAACCATCTCATCTACCTATCTCCTTTGATTTCTAGATAAAGAAGGAGGATACTTTGTTGTGCTGCACGTGTGCATAACTCGGAGGCGATGTTCGTTGTGGCATTGATCTGATTGGATCACGAGGTGAACATATACATCTACCATGTTATTAACGCTTCAGCTTAGCGATCTACAAGGGTATGTGGATCTCAATCTCTTTCTCGTTTCTTGCATCTTTATAGATTGGATCTTGGCTCAACCTAGAATGGATCTTGGTTTTGTTTGCATCTCTTAGTAATTTTTTCTATGTTTTAATCCCATCAGTTTCGTTCGGATGTACCATACACCTACGGGTTAGACAAATAGAGACACCACAACTCGCAAAACAATATCAGAAACCTCACCTTCAAAAGGGACTCGAAGGGGGGGCATAGCTCGGATCTAGGAGGCCCCGACATCGATCTACATCATCTTTGTCACCATATTCATGATCACCGCCTTCTCCATTCATCTCGTTGTAATTGCAAAACCTAGTGTGGGTTTGCATGCGTACTCATTTTTATCATTTAAACTCCATTTATATACTCATCATGATGGTGTCCTTTGACCCTTGTGTGATTAGTTCCATTCGCTCTTTCTGACATCCTGGCCCAGGGCTTAATAGAATTGATAGGATACTTATACCAATAAGTTGCAACTTCTTTTCTCCAAGATCATCTCCAAAGAACTCCGAGGTTAAGTGTGCTTGCCCCGGAGCGATTTGAGGATGGGTGACCGACTGGGAAGTTGATCCTGGTTGCACTGAAAAGGCTAGAGGTAGTCTATGGGGCTAGTGAGCTGCCAAGGGTAACAGGCCCGGCCGGGGGTGGCCGGGGTGTTACATTTGGTATCAGATCCAACCTTGGCGGTTACATGAGCGTGTGCAAGTCAGAGTATCGGTCATGTGGCGCATGGCTGGTGTGGCCCGTCATGGCACACAACATGGCACATGTGCCGGCACTAGACGCACAGACTTGTGCCAAGAGGGGAAGATCCTGGCTTGGGGCTGATCAACGAGGGCGTCGATCTTCAAAGGAGGGATGAGTGTGACATCCTAGCCCAGGGATTAATAGGATTGATAGGATACTTATACCAATAAGTTGCAACTTCTTTTTCGCAAGCACATCTCCAAAGAATTTCGAGGTTAAGTATGCTTGCCCCGGAGCGATTTGAGGATGAGTGACCAACCGAGAAGTCGATCCCGGTTGCGAATGAGTGAGGACAAAGTACGTAGAAAAAACTAATGTTGCTTGTGGGACTAATAATCTAGATATCCTAGAGAGCTGCTAAGAGTAACGGGGGTGGCCGGGGTGTTACATTCTTGAGAAGAGAAGGAAACATTTCATTATATAAAGTGTATTAATGGTCTTCATTGTATCATGCAAACATTCGAATGTATAGTAATTTTCCTTAGGGTCCTGGCATAGCGGTGACAAAACCTGCCCCTCTCCTCTGCCAAACATCATGGGAATAATGGAGATCCACGTGATTATCTCCACATCCACATGGAGACTGTTTTACTTGCTAGCGTACTCTGGAAATTCCATTGACTGCTAAGTCTGAGCGCTAGTGGTGGTTTTGCGGGGTGTGCTACTGAGATTTCAGGCACATCTTTCTGTGGGGCTCTGCCCATACATTATGTGTAAAAATAAAGAATGCAAACCTAAGTAAATCTACAAAGTGTAGTGGTGGATCAGCAACTCCCTAGAATGCCTTTAACCCAATTGACATCACTTAATATCTCTTTGCGTTCTCTAATCCCTTTATTTTAATATTATTTTGCTCACAGCCGTAATCACGCACAAACACTCTCATCACTTTCTTTCTGGGGATCAAGATACATTTCGGGTACATCTTTGATAAATTCACAACAAGAAGAAAAAGGGTATTTTCATAGCTCTTTATAGTTCAATACTCTTACTTTGAAAGTAGCTAAATATAACATGTGCACTGTGCACATCAGATAGATAATTTGTTCAGGGAGTGGGGAACTGGGGATAGTGTTGGCACAAGGGTCAATTATAATATATTGACCATTATTTCAGGAGACTATAAAATGAATGAGCCGTGCTTGTCCCGAATGCTTTTTAGTATAGTAACAAATTTACTGTAAATTCGCATTGCAAACGGAAAAGAGGATAGTCAAGTAGGATGACGTGTCCCGCATCTAGTGGATGGATGAGTATAAATCCTACAATATGTTGATAAAAAATTATTTTTCATGGAGAACGGCTTATCAAAATTCGCTAAAATGAATTTAGTTATGTTCAACTTTGAAGAATTATCATGGCTTAAAATTAAGTTCAACAACAGTGAGGTATTCTGTATTGGAAAGGACAACAAAATAAGAAAAAAAATAGTTTGTGTTGCGTACCTATCTATTACAAATAAAACTTCGCAATTCAGAATGATATCTAGTAGAAAACCTTTTCGAACAGAAGCTTGGCTGTGGCAAGGCAAGTTGCTATCATATGGAGACTGTCTTGTTCTTATTAATTATGTTCTCATAAATATATTGGTATTTATGTTGTAGTTCCTTTGGTGGAGCGACAAGCACAAAAGAAAATACCGTCCAACAAGATGGAACATAATATGTGTAGTATAGAAGTTCTTGAACTCAAGAACAAGTGTTTAATCAGCCAGCGATTGTTTGAACTACTCAATGAAACGGGTTAGTGGCAAGAGTTTCTACACAACAAATATCTTAATCATAAAGTTTGCCACAAGTACAAGCAAACCCTACAGACTGTCCAGTCTCCAATTGGAAATGTCTCGTTAGGGTTAAGCATGATTTGTTTTGCATAAGCTTTTATCACCGGGCCATCTAAACATAGTTTCCGAAGTGCTTCAACTGGTATTAAGTGGACTTCATGTTTGAAGTTATGCCAGCTTTTATGATGCTACAATTAACAAATAACGAGCTAAGTTTGTGTCGAAGCTATGCATATCAAACCTAATATACTCCAAAAATTGTCATACTATAGGTTTCTTCGTAAATATTTGTAGAAACTAGAAGTCCCACAATTGAAAACTACAAATAGTGATGAGGACATCTCTACCGAACTACTACCACCGTCATTGTAAGATGAAGACGATACTGCTATTAAGTTCAAGTTCAATGAAGTTAGGATTGGACCTATGACAAGAGCTCGTGCGAAGCTACTAAAACAACAGGTGAATTTTTCTTAAATGATACTTTGATTGATGAGAACTTTATACTACCTAAGTCATTTGACTTGTGTATGATCAGGTACGAGGATAAAGGAAGCATCGCACGAGGAGGAGGAGAACAGCTGGACATGGTGCTGGACATGAAGACATTCCATGGACGCGCGAGGGAGGAGCGGGAGGCATGCACGAAGGAGGAAGAAGAAGAAGTCCAGGACGGCGCCACGCTCGGCGACACCGGCCGCCACGCCGGGTGACCCGGCGCCACCGGGTCACACGCCGGGTGACCCGGCGCCTGCCGGCTCCTGCACCGGTGCACACCGGGCACCGATCAGGGGATTCTGGCGCCCCCGCCCGGTGCCAGGCCGGGTCCCTGACGGACCGTCCGGCCCCTGGCCCGGTTGACCGGCCCCCACGCCGGCCGTGTCCAAGTCAGTCTCGACCAGATCTGATCTAGGTCGGTTTGTAATCTTATTTTTCGACTTCTGGTCGTCCTGAACCCCTATATAAGTGCCCAGGACGCCCCGAAAACAACCTTAGACCACGTTTAAGATAAACCACTGTTCATAGTTGATTGCTTTGCAACTCTATTGAATCTATACACCAATTCGCATCGATCTGGTGTTTTGCTACTGAAAGTTTTGTGTGATCTGCTGTTCCATTGGGAATTAGAAGGTTGCAATTTACCGATTCGTGGTCGGCGGCTACGTGCGCAAGTGTGTGGAGTTGCAAATATCTTGCAGGGTTGAGAGTTGTTGCATTAGCGACAGGAATCAATTGAGAGACTTCGTTGGCATCATACAAGTTATCTCCACCTCCTCATCGTATTATCTCTGTTGTGTTCATGGTGTGTTCATCACCACCACCGTGCTTACTGAGAAGATCGGGTAACCCCTTATCATCTTGGTATCGGATTTCAGCGTTTCCTCGGTAAGCCATCCATAATTCACCCCATAGTTGAGTTGTGAGTGTTTTCCTATCCAGAAAAAGCCAAAAAAATATATTAGGGTTAGGGTTTGCCATAGCCATAGATTGCATCAATTTCGAGTTTTAGTTGCTTTTCGTAGTTGTCTTTGCGTATTTTTTCTTCCATCTAGTAGATTGTTAGGGTTTGTGTTTTCGCTATCATCTAGTTTCAGTTTTTGTTGCTCTGAGTCCACATAACATACAATTTGCTCGTTCCCAACCATAGACACAGCCTTTCGATATACCTGACTAGGAACTTTCCCAAAAGAGACTAGTTTTACCGCTCGACAGGCTACCCATTAGGTTATCGGTGCTTTGTAATTTCTATTGGCCGTGTTACAAAGAGTAGAGTCATAAAATCAAAAAAAAAAGAAAATAGAAAAGAAGCAAAACGAGCTACATTGCTGCGTGTGATATACAGAAAAATAAAAAAAGTGAAGTGCTAGTAAAGAGATCCAGTGAAGGCCTAGTTTACTTTTCTGCACCCGTAATTGAGCAATCTTGTGCCTGTCTCGTTGAGCTTTGCTAGTGTCTCTCGAGTGCATTGCAACCTGTTCATCCATATAGTTGCATTTCCACATTTATCGCCTTGTGTGAGTATCATTGGTTGTTCTACGGTCAACGCTAGAGCTTGTCATTGGTGCAAATAGGTAGCCTACCTACAACCACACATATATCCTTCTTTGTCGTGTGATTGTTCTTATACCCTTGATATTCGCTTTGCTACATGCGTGCACTAGTTGTCAATCCAAGTGGCAATACTAATTCACTTTTGAGCGGTAAGATTTACCTTTCTTATCAGTTTTTGAGTGAGTTGTGAGAGTACCACCACAGATATTTGTTTTAGTGCACTAACCTACTAACTATGTCTTCTAGTGATGCTAAACTTGTTGACCAGAAAAAGAAGGATGGAGCTGATGTTGCTTCTTGGAGGGAGTATGAAGCTCTTCGTAATGAGATGCGATGTGAATTCCGCGAACAGGGCGAATGACTTAATGATGAAATTCAGAAGGTCACCAAGAAGCTTGACACTACTAATGAGACCGTCAATACAATCCAAGAACAAATGACGGATATTCAGCGCTCTCTTCAAGCGTTGCAGTTAGCTATTGAGAACCTAACCCAACAACAACAACAACAACCACAACAACAACATGAAGATGGGGACAATGCTCATGGTGATTTTGAAGAAGAACCCGCTGCTGAAGAGTGTGGTGTTGGTCGTGGTGTTGGACGTGGTGCCCGTGGTCGTGGTTTTTTCCCGGTCGGAGCAGCCCGCCGTGTTCCTCCACAACCACAAGACGATGGTTTGGGTAAGCCAAAGTTCTCAATACCCAAATTTGAAGGTGGTCCTGGTTTTGAAGAATACCTCACTTGGGAGATGAAAATTGATAAGTTATGGCGCCTACATGACTATAATGAAGACAGGAAGATCAAGCTTGCTTCTTCAGAATTTGATGGCTATGCATTACGTTGGTGGGATGGAATTACACGTGCTCGTCAAGAAGATGGAGAATTACATGTTCTTACATGGCGTGAGATGAAGGCAATTATGCAAGCTCGTTTTATTCACACTAATTATTTGTGTTCTATTTATGATAAGTTGACCCTCTTGAGACAAGGTGTTCTGACGGTTGATGCTTATTTCATGGAGATGGAGATTGTTATGCTGCGTGGCCATGTCCATGAGTCCCTTGAGATGACAATGCAGTGTTTTCTACATGGTTTGAAGTATAATATCAAAGGCATTGTTCGTCATCACCGTTACACCAATATGAATGAGCTACTACATCATGCAAGAGAAGCTGAAGCACAGTTAGCGGAAGAAGCGCAAATCAAACGTCGTGCTACGGGAGCTGGGCGCTACACGCCTAGGGTGCCCCCATCTACGGCACCGGCGCCATCTTCGCGCCCCGCACCTTTTCCTACTTTGTCTAGTAAGCCAGTCTCCAATGTGTCCAACACAAAGAAGTCTGAACCTACTGCAAGTGGAAGTGGTTCTAGCATGTCTACGATGCGCAACCACGATATGAATTGTCATAGGCAAGGGTCACTTCAAGAGAGATTGTCCTAATCGTAAAGAAATGATCATTAATGACAATGATGAGTATGAGACTGGAGTTGATGCTGATCTGGACGCTCCAGAAGATGATGATTATGACAGTGATGGTGTAGATGCTTATCCTTCTGAAACTCGCACTATTGTTGTGTCACAACGTGCTCTTAATGTGCAGCTAAGTGCATCTACTCAGCGCTGCAATTTGTTTCAAACCAAGGCACTAGTTGGTCCTGATAAAGCTTGCAAGGTCATTATTGATGGCGGGAATTGTCGCAATTTAGCAAGCAAGGAGTTATGTGCCAAGCCGAAGTTGAACTATCTAGCGCACCCACATCCATATTATATTCAGTGGTTGAGCGATAATGGTGAGATGAAGGTAAACCACATGGTGCGTGTTGATTTTGAGATTGGACCGTATAAGGATTCCATTGATTTTGATGTGTTTCCTATGACGGTGTGTCATCTACTATTGGGCCAGCCATGGCTCTATGACCATTCTGTGCAACACAATGGCCGTGCCAAAACATATCACCTGGAGTTCAAGGGCAGGAAAATTAACTTGCAGCCTATGTCACCACAATAAATTGTCAATGAATCTCGTCGGAAAATTGAAGTGAGCTTGGAGGATGCATCCATATATAGGCGAGAGAGTTGTAATGCCGTGAGTGATATAAGAAAAAGTGAGAGAGTGAATTCCTTATCATATTAGCCACCAGAGAGGATATGAGAGAATTTAGTGAGGATCCTACAGCCATGCCTCTTGTGCTCATGTACAAGGGTGAGATTTTGGTTTCTAACGACATGACCCCTATTTCTCTTGGTGTTTGTCATGTTTTGCAGGAATTCAACGACGTGTTTCCAGAGGAGGTGCCCGCAGGATTGCCACCATTACGTGGTATTGAGCATCAAATAGACTTGATCCCCGGCGCCTCGCTGCCCAATAGGGCGCCATACAGGACGAACCCCGAAGAGATGAAGGAGATACAGAAACAAGTGCAAGTGCTACTCAACAAAGGTTATATTCGCATAAGCCTAAGTCCTTTTGTTGTTCCTGTTATTCTATTTCCTAAGAAAGATGGTACATGGCGCATGTGTGTAGATTCTAGAGGGATAAACAACATTACTATTTGATATCGTCATCCTATTCCCCGTTTAGAGGATATGCTAGATGAATTGAGTGGTGTTGCTGTTTTCTCTAAAATTGATTTGCGTAGTGGTTATCATCAAATTAGGATGAAAGAGGGGGATGAATGGAAAACATCCTTTAAAACAAAATTTGGTTTATATGAGTGGTTAGTGATGCCTTTTGGCTTAACTAATGCACCTAGTACTTTCATGAGATTGATGAACCATGTTTTGCGTCATTTTATTGGCAAATTTGTGGTTGTGTACTTTGATGACATATTAATTTACAGCCGCAATGAACCTGATCATACTATGCATATTCGACATGTTTTGCAAGTGTTGCGTAATAATAAACTCTATGGTAATCTTGAGAAGTATATATTTTGCAAAGATAAGGTCATATTTCTGGGTTATGTTGTCTCTAAACATGGAGTAGAGGTATATTCATCTAAAATTGAAGCAATTCAAAATTGGTCTACTCCTATGAATGTGAGTCAAGTACGAAATTTTAATGGTCTTGCTGGGTTTTATAGAAGATTTGTGCCCAATTTTAGTACTATTGCTGCACCTTTGAATGAATTGACTAAAAAGGGTGTTGTTTTTTAGTGGGGCGTAGCCCAAGATCATGCATTTGATGAGCTAAAACGTATGTTAACTTCTGCACCGTTGCTTGCACTTCCTGATTTCAGTAAGCAATTTGAGATTGAATGTGATGCTAGTGGTATTGAAATTGGTGGTGTGTTGATGCAAGAGGGTCGCCCAATTGCATATTTTTCTGAGAAAATTTCTAGTGCTAAGTTGAACTATCCTATCTATGATAAATAATTGTATGCTTTAATTAGAGTTCTTGAGGTTTGGCAACATTATTTGTGGCCAAAAGAATTTATCGTACATTCTGATCATGAAGCTTTAAAATATCTGAAAGCTCAATCTAACTTGGATAGGTGTCTTGCTAAGTGGGTTGAGTTCATTGAGTCTTTTCCATACATTATTAAGCATAAGAAGGGAAAAGATAATATTGTTGTTGATGCTCTATCTAGGAAGAACATGCTATTAACTCAACTTGATGTTAAAATTCCTAGATTGGAGATTCTATGTGATTTGTATGCTACTGATCATGATTTTGCTGAACCATATTGCTTGTGTGCTATTGGTAAATCATGGGAGAAATATCAGATACATGATGGGTTCTTGTTTCGAGATAACAAACTATGTTTTCCAGAATCGTATGTGCGTTTGCTCTTATTGCAGGAATCACATGCTGGAGGTTTGATGGGTCACTTTGGGCGTGAGAAGACGTTACTCATGCTCGTTGATCACTTTTATTGGCTAAAGATGAGGCGGGATGTGGACAGATATGTAAATATATGCATTACTTGCAACAAGTCCAAGTCCAAGTTGAAGCCTCACGGTTTGTATACTCCTTTACCGGCACCTACTACACCATGGGAAGATATTAGTATGGATTTTGTGTTAGGATTGCCACGTACTAAAAGAGGCCATGATTCTATATTTGTGGTAGTGGATAGATTCTCTAAGATGTCACATTTTATTGCCTGCCACAAAAGCGACGATGCGTCGCATATTGCTAACCAGTTTTTCAAGGAGATTGTACGTCTACATGGATCTCGAAGACTATTGTTTCTTATCGTGACATGAAGTTTATGAGCTACTTCTGGAAGACACTTTGGGGAAAGCTGGGGACGAAGCTACTTTTCAGCACTACTTGTCATTCCCAAACTGATGGTCAAACTGAGGTGGTGAATAGAACATTGTCACAACTGTTGAGATCCATGATCAAGAAGAACTTGAAGGAGTGGGAAGATTGTTTGCCGCATGTGGAGTTTGCTTACAACAGGGCGGTACATTCTACCACAGAGTTGTTTCCGTTTGAGGTGGTGTATGGTTTCAAACCCATTACTCCCCTTGATTTGTTGCCTCTACTCATACATGAGAGGGTCAATACGGAGGCATCAAAGAGGGCAAATTTTGTACGGAAGATACATGAGAAGACTAAAGAGCTGATCGAGAAGAAAGGCAAGAACAATGCTGCAAGGATGAAAAAGAGGCGCAAGGAGATGTTGTTCAAGACTGGTGATATGGTCTGGGTTCATTTTCACAAGGATAGGTTCCCAAAGCTACGGAAGTACAAGTTGCTTCCTCGTGGTGCTGGTCCTTACAAAGTGATTGCCAAGATCAATGATAATGCATACTCTATATATCTTCCAACTGATGAGTTTGGTGTCAGTAATTCTTTCAATGTTTCCGATTTGACACCATATGACGAAGAACACCTTGGAGCGTCGAGGTCGACGCCTTTTGAAGGGGGGAGATGATGAGGACATCCCTACCGAATTACTACCTCTGTCATTGTAAGATGAATACTGGTGTGAAGCTCAAGTCCAATGAAGTCAGGATTGGACCTATGACAAGAGCTCGTGCGAAGCTACTAAAACAACAAGTGAATTTGTTCTTAAATGATACTTTGATCAACGAGAACTTTATACTACCTAAGTCATTTGACTTGCGTATGATCAGGTACGAGGATAAAGGAAGCATCGCACGAGGAGGATGAGAACAGTTGGACATGGTGTTGGACATGAAGACATTCCATGGACGCGCGAGGGAGGAGCGGGAGGCATGCATGAAGGAGGAAGAAGAAGAAGTTCAGGCCGGCGCCACGCTCGGCGACACCGGCCGCCACGCCGGCCAACCCGATGATACGCGTACAGCACGCGTCCGTTGGGAACCCCAAGAGGAAGGTGTGATGCGTACAGCAGCAAGTTTTCCCTCAGTAAGAAACCGAGGTTATCGAACCAGTAGGAGTCAAGAAGCACGTTGAAGGTTGTTGGTGACGGAGTGTAGTGCAGCGCAACACCAGGGATTCCGGCGCCAACGTGGAACCTGCACAACACAATCAAAGTACTTTGCCCCAACGTAACAGTGAGGTTGTCAATCTCACCGGCTTGCTGTAACAAAGGATTAGATGTATAGTGTGGAAGATGATGTTTGCGAAGAACAGTAAGAACAAGTATTGCAGTAGATTGTATTCGATGTAAAAGAATGGACCGGGGTCCACAGTTCACTAGAGGTGTCTCTCCGATAAGAAATAGCATGTTGGGTGAACAAATTACAGTTGGGCAATTGACAAATAGAGAGGGCATAACAATGCACATACATATCATCATGAGTAGTGTGAAATTCAATTGGGCATTACGACAAAGTACATAGACCGCTATCCAGCATGCATCTATGCCTAAAAAGTCCACCTTCGGGTTAGCATCCGCACCCCTTCCAGTATTAAGTTGCAAACAACAGACAATTGCATTAAGTATGGTGCGTAATGTAATCAACACAAATATCCTTAGACAAAGCATTGATGTTTTATCCCTAGTGGCAACAGCACATCCACAACCTTAGAACTTTCTCACATCGTCCTGCATTTAATGGAGGCATGAACCCACTATCGAGCATAATTACTCCCTCTTGGAGTTACAAGTATCAACTTGGCCAGAGCCTCTACTAGCAACGGAGAGCATGCAAGATCATAAACAACACATATATGATAGATTGATAATCAACATAACATAGTATTCCATATTCATCGGATCCCAACAAACGCAACATGTAGTATTACAAATAGATGATCTTGATCATGTTAGGCAGCTCACAAGATCTGACATGATAGCACAATGAGGAGAATACAACCATCTAGCTACTGCTATGGACCCATAGTCCAGGGGTGAACTACTCACACATCGATCCGGAGGCGATCATGGCGACGAAGAGTCCTCCGGGAGATGATTCCCCTCTACGGCAGCGTGCCGGAGGCGATCTCCTGAATCCCCCGAGATGGGATTAGCGGCGGCGGCGTCTCTGGAAGGTTTTCCGTATCGTGGCTCTCGGTACTGGGGTTTTCGCGACGAAGGCTTTAAGTAGGCGGAAGGGCAGGTCAGGAGGCGTCACGAGGGCCCCACAAAATAGGGCGGCGCGGCCCAATCCCCTGGCCGCGCGGCCCTGGCGTGGCGGCGCCTCGTGGCCCCACTCCGTAACTCCTTCGGTCTTCTGGAAGCTTCGTGGAAAAATAAGACCCTGGGCGTTGATTTCGTCCAATTCCGAGAATATTTCCTTACTAGGATTTCTGAAACAAAAACAATAAAAACAAAGAACTGGCTCTTCGGCATCTTGTCAATAGGTTAGTGCCGGAAAATGCATAAATATGACATAAAGTGTGTATAAAACATGTGAGTATCATCAATAAAGTAGCATGGAACATAAGAAATTATAGATACGTTGGAGACGTATCACCCGACGCCACACCCAGCGCCACCGGCTCACACGCCGGTGACCCGGCGCTTGCCGGATCCTGCACCGGTGCACACCGGGCACCGATCCAGGGAGTCTGGCGCCCCTTCCCGGTGCTAGCCCGGTGCCAGGCTTGGTCCCTACTGGACCGTCCGGCCCCTGGCCCGGTTGACCTGCCCCCACGCCGGCCGTGTCCAAGTTAGTCTCGACCAGATCCAATCTGGGTCGGTTTGTACTCGTATTTTTCAACTTCTGGTCGTCCTGAACCACTATATAAGTGCCCAGGACGCCCCCAAAACAACCTTAGACCACGTTTAAGATAAACCCTAGTTCATAGTTGATTGCTTTGCAACTCTATTGAATCTATACACCAATCCGCATCGATCTGGTGTTTTGCTACTGAAAGTTTTGTGTGATCTGTTGTTCCATTAGGAATTAGAAGGTTGCAATGTACCGCTTCGTGGTTGGTGGCTACATGCGCAAGTGTGTGGAGTTGCGAATATCTTGCAGGGTTGAGAGCTGTTGCATTGGCGACATGAATCAGTCGAGAGACTTCGTCGGCGTCATACAAGTTATCTCCACCTCCTCATCGTATTATCTCCGTTGTGTTCATCGTGTGTTCATCACCACCACCGTGCTTACTGAGAAGATCGGACAACCCTTTATCAAATACATGAAGTAGAATGCGATAAATCTTCGTAAATGGTAAAAAACTAATCCAATTTTATGGAGCAGCAATATATATATCTCGTCATAGCCGGGCAAAGCCCTTGTGGCGGACGGCGGTGACGGGTTGTCGTGCGGCGACACCCGTAGTTTTGAGGGGTTGGTTGGCTTTGCGATTTGTTCTCCAAAGTGGCGGCTGATTAGCTATGGCGGCGCGACAAACCTGGAGAGCCGCCTCATCCTCACCATGGTGCAGTTGTGCGGTGTGGCTCCCGCCTTATTTGGAGATCAGCGCCAGCCTAACATCCACGTCATTGTTATGAGGGTCTGTGGCGGCCTCGACCAGATTTCGATCCCTCATGTCGCTCTAACCGATGGTGTTAAAGCCTACATGAGATCCTCCCTAGCAGATCTGAACGCGACGGGGTGGTGGTTTTGTGTTGGCAGTGGTTCCCCATTGGTTGTGCTATCCGGAGGCAGTTTGCTGGTCGCAAGCGAGGTCCCCGTGTTGTGCTTCTTTCCGACCTCTACAAATTCTGGACACTCTTGCCCGTGCAGCTGATGCATGTAAAATGCATACATGAATTTTGTCATTTATCATAATGAATTCCCACATATTTGCAACATATATGATGATAATAACACGTTTTACATTGATTTATGGGGATTTACCAATGATCCCCTTTATTTGGTTTATAACTCTACAGAACAGGAAAATCCTGTTTTGCGTATTTTTCACTTTTAGAGACCTATGCGGAGTTAAATTAACATGGGATTTTTTCAGCGTCACTTTTTCATCGGGAGAAGCACCTTGGAGCTTTGGAGGAGACCTATATGGGCCTGAGGCCCAAAAGAGGTCAGCTGGCGCGCCCAAACATGGTGGGCACGCCACCCACCCTTTTTCGGCCCTCGACCGTCCAATTGACCTGATTCTTTCGCCCACCGACGTATTTTGACCTAAAAATCACTATATATATGGCTCCTAAGAGTTCTCGGGAGGAGAGCGCCGCAGAAGATAGAACCCGAAAACAGAGGCCTGCAACAGAGAAGATTGGAGGGGAAACTCCGTTGGGATCACCGCCGGAGGGATCTCCACCTTCTCCAACATCTTCATCATCATCACCATGATCAAGGTGGAGTAGTCCACCTCTGGACTACGGTTTGTGGAAGTAGCTTGATATATTTCTCTCATGTTCTTCATAGTTCTTAGTGCCATATATATGAGTTGCCCTACATGATTATGGTCACACTTGTAATAACTATGTGGTGGATCCTTATTCTATGATATTGTGCTATGGTATCTGATCGCGTTATGTGTAAGATGTATTGATAGATGCATATTATATACCCGTTATTAAGTATTTTTTCTCATCCTACATCTATGCAAGAGCGTGTGTGGGGTCATGTGTGTATTAGATGGAGTAGCATGGTTTTAGTGATTGAATAGTAACAACAAATTCATGATCTATTACGGTTTTGCCTTTTCTTTTGCTACCTCACTAGGGATAAAGTGAATGCATGTGCTATGTTCGTCACGTGACAAAAGTGATGATCTTGTTTGTTCAAGGTAGCATGTTTGATATTCAAACATCATGTCAAAGTACTTATGACTATGCTCTGTTAATTATTAATACAAGATTGCATGGAGTTTTCCCTTTCTTGTGGAGTACAAGAGAGATGGGTTGCATCATCTCTATGTTAGGACGTGATGCCCATATGAATGCGCATCTTTCACATGTAATTATTTTTCATACTCATATCTCATTGATGAATTGCTATTTGTCCACTACAACTTAAAAGAGAGAATAGTCAAGTGAACCCATGAATCCCGGTCCACTATTTATCGTAAGAAACACCTTTCTATTGTTTTTATCTTGTTTTCTATTTGCCACACTATTTTAATCCGAAAATACAAAAATATTTACTTTTCTTATTTGCATCCAAAACACCAAAAACAATCAACCGCTTTACAATTGTTACTTAGTTACTTTATTTTATCTAGTTTTACTCGCTTTATTCTTTATTGTGTTTTATTTACTTACACAAAATCTTGTGCTTGACAACCACACAGTGGAGTTGGGGACACAAGGATTTTATTTTACTTTGCATGATTGCTACAAGAAGAGAGAAGACAATACTCTTTGCTCAGTTCCCCGAGAGTTAAATATAAACCATCGAGTCACCCTTGTGGTTAAAATACTTTGCTGTCACAACACTCTGCAATTGGAGTCCCAGCACCATCAAGATATTTGCTGGCGCCGTTGCCAGGGAGCTGAAAAGAGTTGCATCAAAGTGGTTGCTGCGTAAGAGGTATTTTCTAGAAGAATCTTCTTACAACTGTGTCTCACCTAAGCTTGAGAGGTAACATCACTGTGAGCTCTCTTATCTTTTTTAGATTTTGCATCGTATTTTATTTATTTTGTTTTTAGTCTTTGATTGCTTGTTTTTATTCTTCGCTTGTAAGTTATTTTTCATAAAAATTGAAAAACACATAAAAATTAGTAGTAATTATCTGTTGAGAAGCATGGAAATAATAACTCATTGGCCCTTTAGTGTGAACAGTTTTCCTCAAGATAATGATATTCCTATAGAATCTTTTGAAATTGATCCTAAGGTAGTAAAAGCCATTTATGAACATCACTTTTATGGTAGACCAAGTGGTTGTCCCACGGAGCATTTAAAAAGATTCAATGAAATGTGCAAAACACTTAATGTGAGGAATACAGATAATAATATAATCAAGGATAAAAAAATCTTACTCTACTGGTGGTAAATTAAAGCTTGAGATTGGATTTTGAAATGGTCACCTAGGAACTTTATCTCTTGGTTTAATTTTAAGGCTGCCTTTGTAGAAAGGTTTGGATCTTCTAAAGTAGTAAGCCACATTAGAGAAATCATTACTTCCTTTAAGGAAAATGTAACATCCCTCTTTTAGCTAAACTTAAATGGGAGTTGTAATGTGCATCATGAGCATGGCATGCATCTTTTTGTCTAATTCTCGAAAACATACACCGAAGAAAATTTAAAATCCTGTAAATTTGGCTATTTTCTTCCCTATTTTTAAATGTCGTCAAAAAGGTTTCGAATATAGTTGGTTGAACAAAAGCAATCTACAGCTATAACTAACTTCAAACCACACATGTACTGTACATTGCTGGAGCTGACTATCGAGCAACCTTGCATGTATCCAGGGGTATATATGATGCCCCCCTGCGGAGCCACCACGTTCGTTTGGATTCGTGGCCATCCGATGGCGCATCCAGCGAATCTCAACCGTCCTGGCGTTTTAACCAGAGTGGTATAAAAAGTTCAACTCATGGTGAGAACCCTAACCGCACCCGCGCCTGCCCCTCCGTTCCTCATCCTCGCGGGAGGCGGCGGCTGCACCTCCACGTCGTTCCTCCTCCTCCTCTTCGCTGCACCTCCGCCTCCCACCTCTCCCCTCTCGTTTCTCCCCCTCCTTTGTCTCTCTCTGATGGCCCCTTGTCGACCTGCGCGCGAGCGGGGCGCCGTTCTTGGGCGCGGGAACCGCGTAAGGCGCGAGCTGGGCGTCGTGCTTGGACGCACGACCCCTCTGCCCCGCCCACCGCCGCCACAAGTTGCCGGGAGGAGCCCTCCAGAGACCCGTTGCCACGCCGACCTTCAGGCTGCGTCGAGTGACGAGTCCCCACGTCGGGGCACTGCGTCTCCTCGACGCTCTCGACCTCTACGTCGACCTCCAGACCTCCAACCTTTTTGGATTTGATGGTATGTTCTGGGCTAGGTCGGTGGTGTTCCTCCTCTCTCTGTCTATTTAATCCCCCAAATCTTATATGTTTATGCAAATTCTATGTATTGTGCCTACAAATTGTTTGACAAAATTCCAAGCAGGCCGTTCTCAAAATTCCAAGTAGTAAGGAGATGGAGAAGCAGCACTACAAAGATCCCAGGTTTCTCCCTCACTCTCTCACAATCTCACTGCCACTGCCAGGGCTCAGGTCCCCACTCGCGCATTTTCTCTTGTGAGAGATAGCTCTTGCAAATGCAGGTCAAGATAAGATACAAGGGGAAAGTTCAGGTACACATCTTCGAAGAGTTTCCATCCACAATCTGCATTAGTCCAAAGCCCAGGTTAAGTTTCTGTTGTCCTTTTGTTTGCTCATATGCAATACAGGATTCAGAATAGCACTCCACCAGCCTATATGAATTGGCACGCTAGGACTTGGGAAAACTATAATAGTGCAAAGATTCGAGGATCGCCATTATTTTTCAATGCTTACATTACTATTGTACCTCCACTTTTCTTGCATATCGGGATGCTATATTTCAATGGGTTGTGGGAACTTGAGTGCCGTGAAAGGTTTGCCTTTTGACATAAAAGAACAACCATAAGAGAATCTGGAAGAAATATCTAATTATAAAAGATCTGCTGGCTATGCAGTTGGTGATAACATGTTGCAAAAATGATCATAGTATGATGACATTGAAATATAAAAATACTCTACTTTAGAGTGTGGCCCAGTGAAACTATTATATGCATTTTATTATTGTAAGCATTCACTACTGAATTTATTTTGGTAGTAGTGAAAGGTCTCATTGAATTTATGGATTTTTCTCATCGTGAGAGTAACTAGAAGAGGAATAGTTTTTCAGTTAATCATTGTTTACTAACCAACCGAGTAACACTGCAGCTATGCGTATGCGCTTTTAGTAGATATTCTCTACTGTAGATATTAGAGGCTCTTTTATATCCACTGTTTGAGGTTCTTTAAGGATAAATTCTAATTATCAGGTGTCTGGTATCATTGTATTCGGCAAAACATGATATTGCTGTTCAAAGCTTGCAGAACATATGTACTGCAATTAAGTGCATTTATCCGTGAAATTGAGAAAGTCATCTCTGGTGCTTTCTCGGCTCTGTGATTCATGCCAGATATACATATAATCATATTTAGTTTGACGATGACTGCGCGCTTTAGGTTAGTCAAAGGACGTGAATATTTTATATTAAGACAGTTCTAATAAAATTTGTTTATGATAATATTTTCTTGATCTATGAAATTTCATCTATGCTCAAATGTTTGGTCTTTGTTCTGTTTTAGGTATTTGAAATCTAGCCAATTAACCGTTGAGTTCATAATAATTGGAAAGCAGTCGAATGCTTCGGGTTGACTTTTGCATTGTCAGAACATGGCTTAAAACTATGCTCTGCTGATTGGTTGTAATTTTTTACCTTCATTCAGTAATTTCCTACAAATTTGAAAGATCGTTTAAAGGAGCCACAACGTTATCTACCTGCGTGCTCCTTACCAGTGGCGCCCCTTGAAGTAAGACTGGGTTGTCATGTGTTTCTTCCTTAAGATTCAGAATACTGGGATGTGATGTACCTCTTATGTCAGTTAGATCTTGCCTAGGATCCTGCTGATGGTGGAAGTGTTTGCCTCCCTACATGTTTGGAGTATGATATGTAGATGCTTTTGTATATCTGTGTTGATGATTGTTTTCTAGAGCAGATTTTTGCGACTTCATTCTACATCTATATCTCTGACTTTTGCATAATAAATGCAAGTATTTATGAACCAATTTTTTGTGCTGCTTCGCATGCGGGTGATATGTTTACACTTTTTCTTGGATTTGAGATTCTATCCCAGCCTTGGTAAGCTTTAGGCTTTGATGTAAGTTTATAGTATTAAATTGGCGGTTAACTTTCTCTTATGCTGAGTGGCTAAATGTGCTTAGGTTAGAACTCAAATTGCTCTTATATTCAGATTATTATCCGTGGGTGAAATTATTAGTGGGGATTTCCTATTGAAATATTATATTTTCATGGTTATTACTACAGATATCAAACTGAATCAGCTTCACTTTAGGTTAATATTGAGACTGCTGCTACATTTCCTTTTTGGTCATGTTTCCTCTCTTTATAGTTAGCTTTTGCTACCTGCCGCTTGTGTTCTGTCTGCACATACATTTCTCTTGGTCTAGGTGATATTTGTTGTTGGTGATACAAGCCCACTCGGTTTTGGTCTGCTTTCTATTTTTGGGGTTTTCCTCAGATCAGTTCTTCTTCGTTTTATAATTTCTTTGCTGATGGATTTCCTTTTAGTCCTCTTCCTTTTTTTCCCTCATTTTGATCATCATATTCTTGATTTTGAGTGCTTCTTCTTAATTTTATTTCTCCTCTTTTATCTTTTGTTTAGAGTTCTTTGCTTGTGGTTCTGTTCATCTTTTCTTCTCTCTTTGCTTCATCTTTTCTACCACTTTGTTCTTTTTGTTCGTTTCTGGCGGCTCGGCTCTTGTGATGCTGCTCTATCCTCGCTTGCATCGCCGATTACTTGCTTTTCTATTCTTCTATTTATTTTTTTCTAGGTACTCGTGTTGCGGAAGATCGCTGTCTTGGGCCGCCGCTGGTGCTTTCCTTGGTTCAAATTCCTGCTTTGTTTGTGTTGAGTTTGCCCCTTCAAGCTTTTAGTCAGCCAGATAAATAGTTTGTCCTTCCTAAGTGAGTAGAGTGTTAGTGAGTTCTGTTAAATACTCGGTCCTTGTTGCGTGAGTAGAGTGCAACCGAGTTCTGTTAATTTCGGTGTACGGAAATTATTGTTTCCATTCTATGTACAGCTTGCTTTTTTCACCATTAATTAACTACTCTAGAGTTCCACTCCTCCATCTGATAATAAGAAAAAGGTTGATACTTATATTTATTAGGCATGGTTCTCATTCTTCGAACTGGTTTTATATTTGAGTTACACTAACATGATTGAATTTCGTCCGGTTTAATCTGTTGCATTGTTAGGTGGACTGGATTTTATTTGAGGCAGACTAGCACGACTGAATTTATTCCAGTTTAATCTGCTGCATAGTTAAGTGGAGTGAATTTATTTCAGTTTAATCTACCATGAGCTATGTATTGAATGGTCAGAATTGTTTGAGGTACATTGTAATCAACGGTTTTCATTGTTTCAGGTTGTGGGCCGATGCAGGTTGTTGTTTGTTGCGACTGTTCCTCTGACAGGTAGTTGCCTTTCTTCATCTTACACCACTGCGTGTCTACCCTTCCTCATTCTGTTCATTCACACATTTATATGCTCTCTTTCTAATCAACTGGACCTAGGTTTGTTTTCACGGATTTGATCTTCATGTGTTAGTTCATCTACATGAAGAGTTACTTTGTTCAGTCCAAATATCCTCTCGCATTTTGTATAGCGATGGCAAGACTATTATTGTCTCATTTGTGCCAAGAGTGTCTTTCTCCAGGAATCACCGCTTTGAATTGGGTCTGAACGTGTGCTTCAGTCGGCATCTTCGGTTGAGTCTGAAGAGGTGATTTTTTTTTGTACATTAAACAACCGCGCTGACATGATACAATTTCAGTGCAATACAATGTTCATGGTAAATGATATTAAGTCCAGCAAGAGCCATGAAACAAGATGATAAGACAAATCTAGAAGCTTTTTAGACCAGATTCGGAAACACATGTAGGAAATCCTAATTTTCCTCGCAAATACTATGTCCTAAATAGCTAGGCATGAAACCATATAGATAATTATCTGAACATATGCAGCCATGTTTTTGCTTTTATATATTGGTAGGGTTAAATAACCTAATCTCATTTCCTGTCGCCTATGCAGTCCTGGCCTAATCTAAAACATGCTACTATGTATTAATGTTATCCCTCTCCTCTGGCTCAAATTTAAAACTTTTTATCTTTTGTCATAACTGTTTAGGATTGAGATATAAACCTGGCAGTATTCTGCCTATAGTTAGTGTATTGCGTAAGGTAAGGGTGCTGATTTGTTTCTTATGGATTACTTCTCTTCAATATATGTCTTGGCTTCACATGACATGCAACACGCCTTATGACGAAAAACGCCTGGTCGACTGTTGGCACACAGCCAAGCAGAACACTCCCAAGGCGATGCAAAAAAGGGATGGCAACCGTGACGATGTTGGTGCCCTGGATGATTTGAAAACATCGCAACACCTGTCTTCGAAGGAGCGTCACCCTCCATTCGGGACCTGTGTGCCAGGATCAAAGAAGAGGCAAGGTCATGGACCACGGCAGGAGCAAACAGGCTCAGAGATGTCTTGCCTAGAACCTGGGATGTCACTAATTTCAGATTCCGTAATAACGCTGTGTAAACCTTTTAGGGGGCGTGTAACAACTTACATCTATTCAATGAAATGAAATGCAAAGATTCCTTTGTGTTCTCTCGAAAAAAATATTATGTAGGTGTGCCCGTAGCCGACGATCCAAATCATCCAACTTCCCCATCCACCATGGCTCCAACACATAAGAGGTTGCTTCCATTTTTAGTGCTGAAATAGTCTTTGTTGTGGTAGCTCGGTCTGGTACATCTTCTATATCGTTTGCTAATTTAGATTATGTGTGGATTGTCTGTAGGCGCAGGCCATTGGTGCAAAAGGCTCAGATGGAGCCACCATCCAAGAAGAGAAACTAAATCAGCAGCAAGTGATGTATCTGAAATACATTGCGTGTGTTCTTCTATAGTCTTGCAGGCTATGTTCATTACCATGTATTTGTTTTCACCTCGGGTTAGTCCTTGACTAATCTCTGCTTTGCTTTTCACCAGTGTTGTCTTTTGGTGACACATTTCGTGGGTAGCTGTGTTTGTGTCCTACTATCTTTGTTCCCTAGGATCTGACGATCATGGACCTCTCTTTTGTAGATGCCATGTAAATATGCGCTTAGTACCTGGTGCAACCATTCTGCCTTGTGTGGATATTACTTCTACTGCTCTGTAATGTCGTGTGTGAGGTGTATATACTTTGGTTTTAGTCTCGTGTGCTTTATCCTAAGATCATCATATCGACTTCATATTGACTTCATCTTCTAAAATTAAAGAAATGCATCATCATATTCCACCAAAATTTTAGCAGTGTTATACAAAGTGTGCACCGACACGAATTTCACGGGGTCGTGCGCCAAGGCGCACATCTAAATCTAGTATCTATAAGCCACAGTGCCATCTATCTAAAATATCTAGGGGAGAGAACCGTACTTGACTTCAAGAGAAGTGACCAACTAGCACTACTCCACCCCAACATAGCAGAGCAGCTCACCCATCGTGATCCCCAAATCCCCATTACACTAGAACCGACCAAAACAGAAAAGGTTCCAAGAGATACTCTCTGGAGCCATGGCGACAACCTAGGAGAGCAAGCACATGGAGGAGGAACCCCGTGACAGGTCGATGGAATAGAAGAGGAGCAGAACAAGGAGGGCATCAGGGGAGGCAAGGAGGTGGAGAAGAGGAAAAGACCAACACATCTCTGATCGGTTCTTCTTCATCTTTGATCTTTGAGTACAGGTATAGCATGTATGTGAGGCCCTCAATATTTCCTTGTTCCATATTTGTTTCCTTGTTCTTTCCTCCGATATGAAATGATCCCTGAAGGTGCAAAGAGTAATTAAACTGGGAAGAAGGCACCTTCAGATCTTCTAATTCATGTTTGGGTTTGTTCTTGGAAACACTCTCTATCATCCTTTTTCTCAGATTTAGATACCTTTAGTTGTTCTGTGAAGATCTGCATACTAGAAGTTTTTCTTTTTCGATAAATGATGCTTTATTATTTTGATAAGCAATTACATCCAGCCTCTGCATAACCAGGATGCACACAGCCGTTTATAGGTCCAAGAGAACAATCTGATAAAACAAAAACTAGGCAAAATACATATCGAAACGATGAAATATAAAACGCCTAAGGTGTGGATGGAGCTGCAATCCGTAGACTATGCTGCCACCTATGTTGGGAAAAAGTATCCCTCGCCGTAGCCTCCAACCGTGTACAGACCTCCGTAAACAGGTCTCGGTTCTCCACTCGCTGAAGAGGTAACCACGAACGGAGAATAGCTGTGCATCTGTATATAACCTGCAAAAGGGAAGACTTTTTGTCATTAAAAATCTTGACATTTCTACTTAGCCATAGCGCCCACATGACTGCCAGTGCCCCCACCCTAAGAAGCAACTTGAACCTTGGATCGACCCCATGTAGCCAATTGCCAAAAACATTGGCCACACTAGTCGGGGGAAACAGGGTAGACGCTACTTGGATGACTGACCATATAGATTTCGCAAATTGGCACTTGAAGAAAAGGTGTTTAATCGTTTCGTCCTGTTGACAGAAAACACACCGTGTACTTCCATGCCAGTTTCGCTTAACAAGATTGTCTTTGGTGAGGATAACTCCTCGACGAAGGTACCATCCAAAATTTTGATTTTTAGTGGTATCTTCATCTTCCAAATTTTCTTATTATTATCAACCGGTATATCAGAATGAAGAATCGCATTGTATAGTGATTTTACCGAGAAAGAGCCATCTGCATTAAGATTCCACCCGAGTTCACCCGGTTCTGGTGATAGGTGTATATCTCCCAGCAGGTGGGTCAGGGTATTCCATGCTAACAGCCTTTGCCCAAGTAAAACTCTTCTGAACGTCACATTCGGAGGTGAGGTAGCCATTACCGTACAATGGTATCACTTTTGCGGCGGACAATATTATACAAAGCAGGATACTGTTCACTTAAGGGTGCATTGTCTAACCAAGTGTCCTCCCAGAACCGTATCTGTGCCCCATTCTTAATCGAGAAAGTACCATGGCAAGACATTCTTTGCCGCCATGAGTCCATCCCCGAAGTGTGAATCCCCTGGTTTCCAAACCACTTGGGATAATATCTTCGAACCCAAATACTTTCTCGTCAGAACAGTTTTCCATATCCCATCCTCTGTAAGAAGCTTAAACAACCATTTACCTAGAAGTGTTGAATTCTTGACTTCCAGGTCATGAACTCCAAGCCCTCCTTGATCTTTGGGACTACAAACTATACTCCATTTAACCAATCGATATTTCTTTTTCTCGCTGTCCCCTTGCCAAAAGAATCTGGATTGATAATAATCGAGTTTATGCAGTATTCCTTTTGGTACTAGGAAGAATGATAACATATCAATACCATGTTTGTCAGTACTGAATTAATTAGTACCAATCTTCCTCCCAGGGACAACAATTTGCCTTTCCAACTACTAAGGCGCTTTTGTAATCTTTCTTCCACAATTTTCCATTCAGCAATTGTGAGTCTTCGATAATGAATCGGAATACCCAAATAGCGAATAGGAAACTGGCCTTGCCCACAACCAAACAACTCTGCGTATAAAGTCGTATCGTTTTGGGCATCACCGAAGCAAAACAACTCACTTTTATGGAAATTGATTTTTAATCCCGATAACTGCTCAAAAGCCGTCAATATTAATTTTAGGTTGCGAGCTTTTTCGAGATCATGATCCATAAAAAGAATTGTATCATCGGCATATTGCATCTACCAGATGTGGAATCACCCCTTCAATATGGCCTTCAGACTTGGCCCTCTCTATCAGGATCGCCAGCATATCCGCTACGATGTTAAACAACACTGGAGACAACGGATCCTCCTGGCGTAACCCTTTTCATGTCTGGAAATAGTGTCCAGTGTCATCATTAACCCGGATTGCCACATTTCCTTCATACACAAAATCGTTGATAAGAGCTCGCCACTCAGGAGAAAAACCTTTCATCCTAAGCGTCTGCTGAAGGAAAGACCACTTGACCTTATCGTAGGCCTTTTCAAAATCTAATTTTAAAATAACCCCATGTAATTTCTTAGTGTGCATTTCATTTGATGTCTCATGAAGAACCGCAACTCCATCTAGGATATTCCTTCCTTACATGAAAGCGGTATGTGATGGACGGACAACATGATCCGCTACCGTATTAAGTCTAATGATGGCCACTTTCGTGAAAATCTTGAAACTGACGTTCAAAAGGCAGATGGGTCTATATTTTTGAATCCTTTCTGCCTCATTAACTTTAGGTAACAAGATTACTTCACCAAAATTTAGACGAAATAATTCTAGTTGTCCCATGTGCAAGGCACTGAACAAAGCTAGAAAGTCTGGTTTAATCGTGTATCCCAAAAAGTTTGGTAAAACTCAGCTGGGAAACCATCAGGACCCGGTGCTTTATTACGTTCCATTTGGAAAATTGCCTTCTGAACCTCTTCCTCTGAATAAGGTTGAGTCAGAAGACCATTTTCCTCCACAGAAACTTGGGGTATGTCATCCGTTAAGTCCTCGTTCAAAGAAAAACCAGTTTCCTCTAGAGGACCAAACAGACCTTTATAATAGTTCGTAATGTAGGATTTGAGTTGCTCATGGCCTTCAATCACCCCTTCATCTTGTACCAGAGAATGAATTTTTTTTTTCCGATGTTTCCCATTGGCTACACCATGGAAGTATCGCGTATTGGAATCTCCTTCCAGTATGAATTGGGCTTTGGAACGCTGATACCATTTGAGCTCCTCTTCCCTGAGAAGACTCGCTATCTGCGCATTGGATTGATTCTTAAGTTCAATCTCTTGCATAGACGTCGGTCTAACCTCAGCCAAAGCCTCCAACTCATCAATCACAGTTGATAAGCGAGCCTTCTTTTTTTAAAAAATACCAACCATATGGGAAGCCCAACCAGAGAGATGTTTGCGCATAGCCCGCATCTTATTATTCCATCTCAACATTGGAGTGCTACCCCCGTCTGGTCTCTCCCAAACCGTCTTAACCATCTCATGAAACCCCTCCCGGTGTAACCAGCCAAGTTCAAACTTGAACGGCCGTTTACAAACAGGTCGGGGGTTCCCTGTAGTCAAGAGGATAGGAGCATGGTCAGACAATTTTTCAATACGTTCTAGTGCGCGGACCGACACCATAGGGCATTTATCTTCCCACTCGGTATCCATCAACACGCGATCTAGTTTTTCGTATGTGGGCTCAGGCAAGCTATTGGCCCAAGTAAATTGTCGACCGGACATGAACACCTCTCTTAAGTCTAGGCTATCAATGACAGCATTAAACAAGAAAGGCCAACGTCCATCAAAAGGGTATTTACTTTTCTCATGAGGAAATCTCAGCAAATTAAAATCTCCTCTGATCAAAATCGGATAGGGGTTGTCTTTTGCAAGATTTACCAACTCACATAAAAAGTCAGCCTTAAAGTCTTCTTGGGTGGCACCATACACAGCAACCAGACTCCAAATAAAACCGTGTGCTTTGTTCTGAATGTCGAGTTTAATATGATACTCTCCATCCAAACTAGCTAGAACAGTCATTGTATCTATGCGGACGCCAAGTAAAATGCCCCCCGATCTACCACGGGGCGGGTGAGAATACCACTGATAGTTAATCCCGCCAGAGAATCTGTCGAGAAAACTCTGTGAGAAATTCTGCCTACCCGTCTCCGATATAGCAACAAAATCTAAATCATAATCTCTACAATAAGCGGCAATGTGAGAATGCTTAGCAAAGTCACCAAGACCTCTGCTATTCCGAAACATGCCATTCATCGAGAAACTATTTTAGATTTAGTGCCCTTGCTATACCGCCTAAATTTATTTCCAGCCGACGATCGAGAACCACGTGCAGACTCTTTTAGATCATAAACGGAACTAAGCTCTGAGTGCTCTAAATCAACTTCTAAAATATTTCCCACTATAGCCGAGAGGAGCTGACCATCTAGGATGTCATCAACGTCCTCATCGTCTATTATGGTAGTTTCAGACTCAGTGGAGACATTCAGACCAACCGTCAGAAGGTCAAGCTCCGTTTGTCTCAACGCATTCACCGAAACCGAAATCTCATCGGACCGACTCCCCATAGAAACACCTATACTACTCAAGTTCGAAGAAATACGAGAATCAGAAAAAGCAGTAAACGACTTCACCGGTTGTTTAGTACCTGCCGTGTCGAGGTTCTTCTCCGCCTTTCGTCGCATGGCCCTCTGCATGACGTCCTCATCCGTGACCCCAGTCCCATCCTCTGCCAACGCATACCTCCCACTCCTCTGCACCGTCCGCTGAACAACAGATGGGAGAATAGTGGGACGAGGCTGCTGCAAGGTGGGGACCAGAGAGGGAGAGCTCGAGCGCGGTGTAGTCAACAATGAAGCGGGCGCCGAGTCCGCCGATGCAGGGGTAGAAGGCGGTGTAGCCCCCTGCAACAGACCTGACTGTGTTGAAGAAGCCCGTGTAGGCAAAGGAGGTGTCGAAGAGGCCCATGTAGGCGAGCCCGGGTGCCGCAGCAACGCGAGCGGCTATACCGGCTGCTGCATCTGCACACGCGGCGAGGCCTGCTGCTGCACCGACGTGAGCAGCATGGCCGGTTGCTGCTGCTGCGCCCGCGGCGCGGACGACTCCGTGGCCGCCGTGGCCACCTGCTGGCCTGCCGCCACCGCCACCGTGTGCTGCGGCTGCTCCCGCGTCGTGAGCGGCGAGCCCGGCTGCAGCGGCTGCATGCCCGGCGTCACCGCAAACTGCGGTTGCAAGACCGGTGTGGGCGTCTCTGTGGACGCCATGGGCGTGCCACGGCCCAACGACGCCATCTCCGATGACACTGGGACCTGCTGCTGTAGCGGTAAGATCGGCGGTGCCGGCAGCAGCTGCTGCGAATGCTGCGCGGTCCGCTCCATGGCCGGCTGCTGAGGGTGCATGCGAGGCGTGGCCAGCCCAGCGGGCGACGTGGCCGAGGCTGCGAGCGCCGTGCTCGGCTGTTGCTGCCCCATGGTCCGCCGCTGCCACCCCCCCACCGACTCAGCCTCCTGCCGTGATCGCGTCGGGGTAGACAGCTGCGCCAACGGTCGCGACACGTGCTCCGATCCCGTCTGAGCCGAAGTAGAAGACGGAACCGGTGCTCCCTGCTGCATGGTCAGAGAAGCGGACCGTGAAGGTGCGGGTCTAGTACGTCCTTGCATGAAGGTGCGCACTCGCGATGGCGACGATGACCGTGATGACACCGGAGAAGAGGCCACCAAGTGAGGTGACACCCTCCTAGCACGAGCCACGATCTCCCAACCTCTAACTGTTCTCGGTGAGTGGTTGAAAGGGGTTAAATCCACCTGAGCAACCGGCACCGCCGAAACACCAGTGGAGTGTGAAGGTGCCTGTCCATCAACATCCATATTAGCTGTCTCCGGTGTCGCATCCGCTGTAGCATCATCAAACCTCTCCTCCTCGAAGCCGTGAGAGCCATCATCACCACCTTCGTCCTTCCAGAAAAAAGGACGGAACCGAGAGTCTGGCTTATACCCTGCTGCTTCTCGACGAAAACGAAACCTGTAACCATTAAGCTGTAACAAAGCATTCACCTCAAGACAGCGTTTATCCTTCTCCAGAGCTGTAGGATCTCGCATGGCTACAAGAACTCGAATAATCCCCTGGCTCCGGAGGGCAAACAAATCAACATCAAGGGTAGTACCAATAAGGGAACCAACAGCCCAAAGACCTAAAAAGTATCGCACGGAGTCTTGAACACCGTCTACATGCACCCAAACTGGATTCATCACAAACTCCAGAAGAACATCCTGATGATTGTACCCAAGAAGAAATGAGAGCCTGTGCATTAATTTTGGGCACACTCATCTGCATACCATCTATCCTCAACAAATCCTCAGCTATAGGGATCCTAATAAGAAAAGAATCAGCACCATGAGGCACAGCTGCCCACTTCCAAGTGGGATTTCCTGGACACATATGGGCCATGAGATTCTGAATATCCTCCGATGTGACTGCCCCCTCCCCAGACACCTGCACCAAAGCTGTAGGTGCTCCAGAAGCTATGGACTGAGGCTTATAAACTGAGTCCGGAAGCTAAAGATCAAGCGTGGCGTCATTCCCACAACCAACAAAATAACTCGTGGATCTCGGCAGCTTCAGAATTAGGCACCGAACAGTCGAGTGTGCCCCAGAATCACAAACCAAACAATAATGAATAGCCTTACAGTCCTTCGTAGCATGAGTATTCACTGCGCATTTCCAGCATCGTCCCACCTTCTTCTGCTTCACCACTGGTGCATCAGTAACAGGGACAACCAATGGCGCCTGCACAGGAATCAGAGTAGGCTCAGAATTGGCCACTAAGGGCTGCTGTCCCATAGGCATCGGTGCGGGCTGCCCCATGGGCGGCACGGGCTGCCCCATAGGCAGCACATGTTGCCCCATAGGATTCACAGTCTGTCCTAATGCGTTGGCAGTCTTCTTCTTCCTTCTCTTCTTGACCTGTCCAGGTTGCGGCGGTGGCTGTTGATGCACAACCTGTTGCATGTGCGGCTGTACCAAATTCTGCTGTCCGGACACCGGGTACTGGTAAGGACCTTGGTACTGTTGATATTGTTGCTGCGGTATGAACTGCATTGGAGGCGTCGGCATGCGGATAGGCGGGCGAAACCCCACCGGCGGCCTCGCAGGTGGCGCTGCCGGCCTAGGCACTGCAGGTGCGGCCTGCGGCCATCCCTGAAAACCGTAGCAGCGGTCGTAACCGCGGGAGGACCCGCCCCCGGGCCGGCGTAGGAGGAGGCACTGTCAATGGCGCCCCAGGCGGCGCAGTCGGGCGCGAAGGCACGGCCATCTCCTCAGTTAAGTAGATCAAAGCAACAAGTTTCCTGTAACATTCAACAAGAGGGAGATAGCTACAGCAAGCAGTTTCAGTTTAAGAAAAGGAGAGCAAAGGGCATCGATTCTTGCAATATGATAATCTGCTAAGCTAGTCAATCTTTCTAATGTTGTGCTAAGGTTAACCATGCACATATAAGTTTCTGAACTGAACGTTACATTGAGGTTCTTTTACTCCCAGCAGAGAACCAATCTAACTAGCTGAATGCATCCAGTACTTGCATAGTTATGTCTACTGCAAGTCCCTTCCTTATTATGCAAATACTTAACAAACTAAGACCTTTCAATTCGAAATTCAACATCGAGCTGAGAGGTGTTAGTGCTCAGAGTACTTCTTGTACTTCAGTTGCTATGTTCAGATTTCTTAGAAGAAGAGTTAGAGCCCAAGGAACTATCAGTTTGGTTAGGCGTTTAAAACAGTTGTTGTATCCATGTGTTCAGTATAAAAACTACAGTACTGAAGATCTAAAGTCAGTGATGCCTAACAAAATTCGTGAGATCTTTTCAGAGAGTTTAAGCAACTAATTTCATATTCAGTTTTTCCGTTTTCAGAAAATATTGGAACTTGTATAAATCATAACTAATTCATATAAAATCAGAAAAATGCAAATAAGATATCAAAATTTTCAGAAAAATGAGATCTACATTTTGGCACAAAAATCATGCATATTTAAACAACTTAAATTAACCCTTATGTTAGAACAATCTAATGCCACTTTATGGGGTTTATCGAAATGCGGAGTTTTATGCATTCAACCTCATTTAAATTGATCGTGTCTTAGTGTTAGTTTCAGTACCTAATTAACATGTCATGTAATCATACTTGTATGCGCATTGCATTATGCCAAGTGTTGATTGTTGTTCTACCTTTTCGGTATTTGCTTCTTCGCGATCGATAGAGCAAGTCCCGAGATGATGAAGACCGACAACAACACAACTCGATACTTGTTCATCAACGAACAAGTCAAGTACAAGATCTCCGAAGATCCACATTGGTTTGTCAGGGAAAAAGGCAAGCCCTAGCCTGGTTCATATATGTTTTTCGAAATGCTTTTACTTCTGATTCCTACATATTGCATACGATTCCAATATGTTTTATCGGCAGATATAGTTATCCTATGTGTTGCATTTACCATCCTTGTAGCCTAAATACCCTAATCTACTGCTACTAGCAATACTAGGTTTGAGCTTGTGTGCATCCTAGAGCTATTGTATCGAATATGCTTGGCCATGCTTAGTTGACAAAATCTAATCCATCCGGTTGATGAATCAGAGATGCGATTGAACCTAGTATGGCGGGATGACGGGGTAAGATCAGTGATGATAATTAAACATGCTTAAAGGCTTGGATGGGCTGCCACATGGGGATGTGATGATTTGACTCGTTCTCGCCGATACTAGGACCAGAGTTCTCGCCTTCGGAACCAAGACTGAGCGTACAGCCACACAGGGCCCATGGGAACCCCTTGGCCTGAACTTGCCTAGCTTACTCATGAGTCAGTTAGATTGCGAGTTCCACTTGGCTTCTGCATGGCGAAGGCGTGGAAAAAGTTTTCAAAGGTGCATCATATAGGGTGTGGCTAGGGTGAAGGATGCTCGAATCATAACGAATATTTTGCTCAGTGTCTATTTTGTACATGGATAATGGTAAATGGGGCTGGTTCATCTGACGGATAAGGTATCAGTTAACTGCTCTTGTGGAAAACCCGCATAAACCTACTTCAAGCTTGAGTCCTTGGACTCGAACTCGGGATACTGGCGTAATTCGACACGCGCCGCTTAAGGACTTATCGTGAACCGAATCCCAGCTATGTTTTATCGAGTACCTTACACGTCCGTTGGGATTTTTCTTCGTATATGCTGATACGGATAAAGTGAGAGAGCGCATTCGGGTGCGATACCACGCCACACATGATAGATCCTAGGGACTTACCTTCGTAATCTCTTTTGAAATTCGGCATTCAGAGTTTTTACCGCGGCGGACGCGCTCTGAGAATATTTTGTCGAGTGCCTTTGTTTGCTGCTGGAATTCTTATTTTATTCGAGTTGAATCGTGGGATCATATCTTGATCTCTCGATGGAAGTACATGACAAGTTATATGTAACTCGAAGATGTACGATGAAAATTCTTCGTCTGCAATTTTATATTGTCTTGTTATTTTCTCTTCTTTCTTTTTCCTCATATTTCATCGGGTGCGCGACCAGCGCTCGTAGTCCCCGAGGCTACAACCGAGTGTTTGCACTTAGTTGTAGGCTCAACTTTTGTTATTTTGATCAACTTTGTATTTTTTCCTTCACCTCATCATCTTATCAGAAGTATGCAGAATACTTCTGATTAGAGTAGCCCCCGAGCATATGAACAAGTGCTTGCATCTGGGCATAGGCTCCCGAATTTTATTTGTAACCGTACATTTGTTCAAATCTCGATGTTCTCTCTCCGTGTTTGCTCCAGTACTCGAAGCTTTTTTGACAATGACGTCGTTGCTGACGACAGCCACGTATGGCCACCTTGGGAAGCCACGACTCCTTGCAAACCACTGTTTCATGGGTCCAAAGTTCTGCACCTCTGACACGTCGCACAAGGGGGGCGCACACGTCCTCCGGAATTCCCGGCACACGCGCGGTAACTTCCCTCCAGTAAAATTGAAGCGCTCTGACCATTCTACCCTTTGGACACGCGTAGGGTTCATAACTCTTCTCTCTTCATCCGACGGTTGAACGCGTCATCTTCTTCCTATAAGTTGGACCATTGTCCTTAGTTATCCTTTTGTTACGCCGCACAACTTCTCTCTCTGCCCTTCTTCCTCCTCAAGCACCTCGCGCACGCACTCTGCTTTCTCTCCTTCTTTTCTCCAATGTCCCTTCCACCATGGCGCCATGCTCCAAGCAGTGTAAGAACCGCGCCCTAGGAACCGAAGAACGCGTGGAGAAGGCCAAGATCTTCCGCTGGGAGAGGTCGAAACTATCCGCGCAGGACAGAAAGATGCTGAAGAAGATGGGCCGGCTCAACAAGGAGTGTTGGGGGGTGGTTTGAGCCATCAAAGTACCGGTTTAAAGGTTATTCCGGATAACAAGGGTTGGTTCTGTGAATCGTACCGGTATCCCAGGAGGGGGATACCGGAACCGACTAAGAAGGAACCGGAACAGGCTACACTGTAGCACGTCGGCAAGACTGGTCAAAGATGCTCTCCAGAGCTAGAAGACAAAGATGAGCGAAGCACTTCAGCTTTAATTGAAGCCATGACGCCAAAGGCCAAGGATGACGTAAAAGGTACCGGAGGATGTCACCTCTCCTGATTAAAGACGAACCGGCGTCTGATAGCGTGTATACACACGTCCGTTGGGAACCCCAAGAGGAAGGTGTGATGCGTATAGAAGCAAGTTTTCCCTCAGTAAGAAACCAAGGTTATCGAACCAGTAGGAGCCAAGAAGCACGTTGAAGGTTGATGGCGGCGAGATGTAGTGCGGCGCAACACCAGGGATTCCGGCGCCAACATGGAACCTGCACAACACAACCAAAGTACTTTGCCCCAACGAAACAGTGAGGTTTTCAATCTCACCGGCTTGCTGTAACAAAGGATTAGATGTATAGTGTGGATGATGATTGTTTGCAGAAAACAGTAGAACAAGTATTGCAGTAGATTGTATTCGATTAAAAGAATGGACCGGGGTCCACAGTTCACTAGAGGTGTCTCTCCCATAAGATAAATAGCATGTTGGGTGAACAAATTACAGTTGGGCAATTGACAAATAGAGAGGGCATGACAATGCACATACATGACATGATGAGTATTGTGAGATTCAATTGGGCATTACGACAAAGTACATAGACCGCTATCCAGCATGCATCTATGCCTAAAAAGTCCACCTTCAGGTTATCATCCGAACCCCTTCCAGTATTAAGTTGCAAACAACAGACAATTGCATTAAGTATGGTGCGTAATGTAATCAATAACTACATCCTCGGACATAGCATCAATGTTTTATCCCTAGTGGCAACAGCACATCCACAACCTTAGAACTTTCTCACATCGTCCTGCATTTAATGGAGGCATGAACCCACTATCGAGCATAAATACTCCCTCTTGGAGTTAAGAGTAAAAACTTGGCCAGAGCCTCTACTAATAACGGAGAGCATGCAAGATCATAAACAACACATAAGTAATAGATTGATAATCAACATAACATAGTATTCTCTATCCATCGGATCCCAACAAACACAACATATAGCATTACAGATAGATGATCTTGATCATGTTAGGCAGCTCACAAGATCCGACAATGAAGCACATGAGGAGAAGACGACCATCTAGCTACTGCTATGGACCCATAGTCCAGGGGTGAACTACTCACTCATCAATCCGGAGGCGACCATGGCGGTGTAGAGTCCTCCGGGAGATGATTCCCCTCTCCGGCAGGGTGCCGGAGGCGATCTCCTGAATCCCCCGAGATGGGATTGGCGGCGGCGGCGTCTCTGGAAGGTTTTCCGTATCGTGGCTCTCGGTCCTGGGGGTTTCACGACGAAGGCTTTAAGTAGGCGGAAGGGCAGGTCAGGGGGCGTCGCGAGGGGCCCAGGAGACAGGTCGGCGCGGCCAAGGGTGGGGCCGCGCCGCCTACCCTCCTGGCCACCTCGTGGCCCCACTTCGTTGACTCTTCAGTCTTCTGGAAGCTTCGTGGCAAAATAGGACCCTGGGCGTTGATTTCGTCCAATTCCGAGAATATTTCCTTACTAGGATTTCTGAAACCAAAAACAGCAGAAACAAAGAATCGCTCTTCGGCATCTCGTTAATAGGTTAGTGCCGGAAAATGCATAAATACGACATATAATGTGTATAAAACATGTGAGTATCATCATTAAAGTAGCATGGAACATAAGAAATTATAGATACGTTTGAGACGTATCAAGCATCCCCAAGCTTAGTTCCTACTCGTCCCGAGTAGGTAAACGATAACAAAGATAATTTCTTAAGTGACAGTGCTACCAACATAATCTTGATCAATACTATTGTAAGCACATGTAATAAATGCAGCGATTTGAAACAATGGTAAATGACATGAGTAAACAATTGAATCATAAGGCAAAGACTTCATGAATAGTACTTCAAGACAAGCATCAATGAGTCTTGCATAAGAGTTAACTCATAAAGCAATAATTCAAAGTAAAGGTATTGAAGCAACACAAAGGAAGATGAAGTTTCAGCGGTTGCTTTCAACTTGTAACATGTATATCTCGTGGATATTGTCAACATAGAGTAATATAACAAGTGCAATATGCAAGTATGTAGGAATCAATGCACAGTTCACACAAGTGTTTGCTTCTTGAGGTGGAGAGAGATAGGTGAACTGAATCAACATTAAAAGTAAAAGAAAGGCCCTTCGCAGAGGGAAGCATTGATTGCTATATTTGTGCTAGAGCTTTGGTTTTAAAAAACAAGAAACAATTTTGTCAACGGTAGTAATAAAGCATATGAGTTATGTAAATTATATCCTACAAGTTGCAAGCCTCATGCATAGTATACTAATAGTGCCCGCACCTTGTCCTAATTAGCTTGGATTACCGGGATTATCATTGCAATACACATGTTTTAACCAAGTGTCACAAAGGGGTACCTCTATGCCGCATGTACAAAGGTCTAAGGAGAAGGTTCGCATTGGATTTCTCGCTTTTGATTATTCTCAACTTAGACATCCATACCGGGACAACATAGACAACAGATAATGGACTCCTCTTTTATGCATAAGCATGTAGCAACGATTAATGTTCTCATATGAGATTGAGGATATATGTCCAAAACTGAAACTTCCACCATGATTCATGGCTTTAGTTAGCTGCCCAATGTTCTTCTCTAACAGTATGCATGCTCTAACCATTAAATAAGTGGTAAATCTCCCTTACTTCAGACAAGACGGACATGCATAGCAACTCACATGATATTCAACAAAGAGTAGTTGATGGCGTCCCCAGGAACATGGTTATCGCACAACAAGCAACTTAATAAGAGATAAAGTGCATAAGTACATATTCAATACCACAATAGTTTTTAAGCTATTTGTCCCATGAGCTATATATTGTAAAGGTGAAGAATGGAAATTTTAAAGGTAGCACTCAAGCAATTTACTTTGGAATGGCGGAGAAATACCATGTAGTAGGTAGGTATGGTGGACACAAATGGCATAGTGGTTGGCTCAAGGATTTTGGATGCATGAGAAGTATTCCCTCTCGATACAAGGTTTAGGCTAGCAAGGTTATTTGAAACAAACACAAGGATGAACCGGTGCAGCAAAACTCACATAAAAGACATATTGTAAACATTATAAGACTCTACACCGTCTTCCTTGTTGTTCAAACTCAATACTAGAAATTATCTAGACCTTAGAGAAACCAAACATGCAAATTAGATTTTAGCATGCTCTATGTATTTCTTCATTAATAGGTGCAAAGTATATGATGCAAGAGCTTAAACATGAGCACAACAATTGCCAAGTATCACCTTATTCAAGATATTATACCAATTACCACATATATCATTTTCCAATTCCAACCATACAACAATTTAACGAAGAAGAAACTTTCGCCATGAATACTATGAGTAAAGCCTAAGGACATACTTGTCCATATGCAACAGCGGAGCTTGTCTCTCTCCCACACAATGAATGCTAGGATCCATTTTATTCAAACAAAACAGAAACAAAAATAAACCGACGCTCCAAGCAAAGTACATAAGATGTGACGGAATAAAAATATAGTTTCACTAGAGGAACCTGATAATGTTGTCGATGAAGAAGGGGATGCCTTGGGCATCCCCAAGCTTAGACGCTTGAGTCTTCTTGATATATGCAGGGGTGAACCACCGGGGCATCCCCAAGCTTAGAGCTTTCACTCTCCTTGATCATAGTGTATATCATCCTCCTATCTTGATCCTTGAAAACTTCCTCCACACCAAACTCAAAACAAACTCATTAGAGGGTTAGTGCATAATCAAAATTCACATATTCAGAGGTGAAACAATCATTATTTATACTTCTGGATATTGCACAAAGCTACTGAAAGTCAATGGAATCGAAAAATCCATCAAGCATGACAAAACAGGCAATGCAAAATAAAAGGCAGAATCTGTCAAAACAGAACAGTTCGTAAAGACGTATTTTTAACAGGCACCAGACTTCCTCAGATGAGAAAACTTAAAACTAATGAAAGTTGCGTACATATCTGAGGATCACTCACGTAAATTGGCATAATTTTCTGAGTTATCTACAGAGAATTAGACCCAGATTCGTGACAGAAAAGAAAACTGTTTCTGTGCAGTAATCCAAATCTAGTATCATCCTTCTATTAGAGACTTTACTTGGCACAACAATGCAATAAAACTAAGATAAGGAGAGGTTGCTACAGTAGTAAACAACTTTCAAGACTCAAATATAAAACAAAATTACTGTAGTAAAAACATGGGTTGTCTCCCATAAGCGCTTTCTTTTAGCCATTAAGATGGGCTCAGTAATTGTAATGATGCACTCGCAAGAAATAGTATTTGAAGCAAAAGAGAGCTTCAAGAGGCAAATTCAAAACACATTTAAATCTAACATGCTTCCTATGCATAGGAATCTTGTAAATAAACAAGTTCATGAATAGCAAAGTAACAAGCATAGGAAGATAAAACAAGTGTAGCTTCAAAAATTTCAACATATAGAGAGGCATTTTAGTAACATGAAAATTTCTACAACCATATTTTCCTCTCTCATAATAACTTTCAGTAGTATCATGAGCAAACTCAACAATATAACTATCACATAAAGCATTCTTATCATGAGTCTCATGCATAAAATTATTACTCTCCACATAAGCATAATCAATTTTATTAGTTGTAGTGGGAGCAAATTCAACAAAGTAGCTATCATCATATATAGGAGGCGTATTGTAATCATAAAAGAAAATTTTCTCCTCAATGCTTGGGGGACTAAAAAGATCATGCTCATCAGAGCCAGCTTCCACAAGCTTAGAATTTTCCATAGCATTAGCAACAATGGTGTTCAAAGCATTCATAGTAATAACATTCCCATTAGCATGCATATAAAGTTCCATGGGTTTTTTAATTCTCTCTTCAAACACATCATGTCCTAATTCAAGATAAAGTTCATAAAGATCTCTCATATTTTTGTTGTTTTCCATTATGCTTAACTAGTGAAATAAAAACATGCATGATATTAAGTAAAGTAAAACAAGTAACTAATTTTTTTGTGTTTTTAATATGGCAAACAAGACAGCAAATAAAGTAAAGCTAGCAACTAATTTTTTTGTGTTTTGATTTAGTGCAGCAAACAAAGTAGTAAATAAAATAAAGCAAGATAAAAACAAAGTAAAGAGATTGGATTGTGAAGACTCCCCCTTGCAGCGTGTCTTGATCTCCCCGGCAACGGCGCCAGAAAAAGAGCTTGATAGCGTGTATACACACGTCCGTTGGGAACCCCAAGAGGAAGGTGTGATGCGTGTAGAAGCAAGTTTTCCCTCAGTAAGAAACCAATGTTATCGAACCAGTAGGAGCCAAGAAGCACGTTGAAGGTTGATGGCGGCGAGATGTAGTGCGACGCAACACCAGGGATTCCGGCGCCAACGTGGAACCTGCACAACACAACCAAAGTACTTTGCCCCAACGAAACAGTGAGGTTGTCAATCTCACCGGCTTGTTGTAACAAAGGATTAGATGTATAGTGTGGATGATGATTGTTTGCAGAAAACAGTAGAACAAGTATTGGCAAAGAGATTGTATTCGATTAAAAGAATGGACCGGGGTCCACAGTTCACTAGAGGTGTCTCTCCCATAAGATAAATAGCATGTTGGGTGAACAAATTACAGTTGGGCAATTGACAAATAGAGAGGGCATGACAATGCACATACATGACATGATGAGTATTGTGAGATTCAATTGGGCATTACGACAAAGTACATAGACCGCTATCCAGCATGCATCTATGCCTAAAAAGTCCACCTTCAGGTTATCATCCGAACCCCTTCCAGTATTAAGTTGCAAACAACAGACAATTGCATTAAGTATGGTGCGTAATGTAATCAATAACTACATCCTCGGACATAGCATCAATGTTTTATCCCTAGTGGCAACAGCACATCCACAACCTTAGAACTTTCATCATCGTCCTGCATTTAATGGAGGCATGAACCCACTATCGAGCATAAATACTCCCTCTTGGAGTTAAGAGTAAAAACTTGGCTAGAGCCTCTACTAATAACGGAGAGCATGCAAGATCATAAACAACACATAAGTAATAGATTGATAATCAACATAACATAGTATTCTCTATCCATCGGATCCCAACAAACACAACATATAGCATTACAGATAGATGATCTTGATCATGTTAGGCAGCTCACAAGATCCGACAATGAAGCACATGAGGAGAAGACGACCATCTAGCTACTGCTATGGACCCATAGTCCAGGGGTGAACTACTCACTCATCAATCCGGAGGCGACCATGGCGGTGTAGAGTCCTCCGGGAGATGATTCCCCTCTCCGGCAGGGTGCCGGAGGCGATCTCCTGAATCCCCCGAGATGGGATTGGCGGCGGCGGCGTCTCTGGAAGGTTTTCCGTATCGTGGCTCTCGGTCCTGGGGGTTTCGCGATGAAGGCTTTAAGTAGGCGGAAGGGCAGGTCAGGGGGCGTCGCGAGGGGCCCAGGAGACAGGTCGGCGCGGCCAAGGGTGGGGCCGCGCCGCCTACCCTCCTGGCCACCTCGTGGCCCCACTTCGTTGACTCTTCGGTCTTCTGGAAGCTTCGTGGCAAAATAGGACCCTGGGCGTTGATTTCGTCCAATTCCGAGAATATTTCCTTACTAGGATTTCTGAAACCAAAAACAGCAGAAAACAGCAACTGGCTCTTCGGCATCTCGTTAATAGGTTAGTGCCGGAAAATGCATAAATACGACATATAATGTGTATAAAACATGTGAGTATCATCATAAAAGTAGCATGGAACATAAGAAATTATAGATACGTTTGAGACGTATCAGCGTCATCGGTAGCTAAAGTAGCTTTGTAAAGTAGTTTGTCTAGTCAAAGATTCCATTAGGGTTTCCTAGGGTTTCTTCCCCTGTAAGCCACCCTCTCCCCTATATAAGAAGAGGGAGCACAGCCCATCGCGGGCACGTCCTAGAGGAGATATCATGTAACCAGAAACCTGTAAGCCTGTATGAACAAGATATAGAAAGATCTAGAGGTGATATTGTCCTTGTGTTCTTGATAACCCACAAGTATAGGGGATCGCAGCAGTCTTCGAGGGAAGTAAAACCCAAATTTATTGATTCGACACAAGGGGAGGTAAAGAATACTTATAAGCCTTAACAACTGAGTTGTCAATTCAGCTGCACCTGGAAAAGCACTAGTAATAGGGGTGATGTGAAAGTAGCAGTAATATGAGAGCAATAGTAACAGTAACACAGCAGCAGTAATAGTAACACAGAGGTAATGGCACCAGAAGATAGTTGATACTACTTCTAATGACATAGAGAACAAGTATATGATGATGAGAGATGGACCGGGGTTCCCAGCGATCTACACTAGTGGTAACTCTCCAATAACAAGTGACAAGTGTTGGGTGAACAAATTACAGTTGGGCAATTGATAGGATTGATAAGGCATTAAGAAAGAACATCAATTCATTAATCATGTAGGCATGTTTTCCATATATCGTCGTACGTGCTCGCAATGAGAAACTTGCACAACATCTATTGTCCTACCAGCCGGTGGCAGCCGGGCCTCAAGGGAATCTACTGGATATTAAGGTACTCCTTTTAATAGAGCACCGGAGCAAAGCATTAACACTCCGTGAAAACATGTGTCCCTCACATCACCGCCATCCCCTCCGGTTGTCCCGATTTCTGTCACTTCGGGGCCTTTGGTTCCGGACAGTGACATGTGCATACAACTTGTAGATACAATCTAAGCAATAAGTACAGAGCTCAAATCTAAGATCATGCCACTCGGGCCCTAGTGACAAGAATTAAGCATAACAAGATTGCAGCAACAATAACTTCACAAACTTTATAGATAGACTAATCATAATGTATCATCCATCGGATCCCAACAAACACAACACCGATTACATCAGATGGATCTCAATCATGTAAGGCAGCTCATGAGATCATTGTATTGAAGTACATAGGATAGAGAGTACCAACTAGCTACTGCTAGAACCCGTAGTCCATGGGGGAACTACTCACGGAGCATGGTGGAGGCGGTGGCGTCGATGGAGATGGCTTCCGGGGGCACTTCCCCGTCCCGGCAGGGTGCCGGGACAGAGACTTCTGTCCCCCGAATTGGAGTTTCGCGATGGCGGCGGCGTCCCTGGAGTCTTTCTGGAGTTTCGTCAATTGGTACTGCGTTTTTAGGTCGAAAGGGGTTAAATAGGCGAAGAGGCGGCGCAGGAGGGTCGACAGGGTGGCCTCCCCCTAGGCCGGCGCGGCCAGGGTCTGGCCCGCGCGGCCCTATGGTGTGGGGGCCCCCTGGCTCTCCTCCGACTCCCCTTCGGTGTTATAGAGCCTTCCGGGAAAAATAAGATCTTTGGCGTTGATTTCGTCGAATTCCGAGAATATTGCCCGAACAACCTTTCTGGAACCAAAAACAGCAGAAAACAGGAACTGGCACTGTGGCATCTTGTTAATAGGTTAGTTCCGTAAAATGCATAAAAACATTATAAAGTGCAAGCAAAACATGTAAGTATTGTCATAAAACAAGCATGGAACATCAGAAATTATGGATACGTTGGAGACGTATCAGCATCCCCAAGCTTAGTTCCTGCTCGTCCCGAGCAGGTAAACGATAAAAAGAATAATTTCTGTAGTGACATGCTACTTACATAACCTTGATCATACTATTACAAAGCATATGAAATGAATGAAGTGACTCAAGGCAATAATCTATAGTTGCTAACAAATAGATAACATGTAGCAAAACTTTTCATGAAGAGTACTTTCAAGACAAGCATCAAAAGTCTTGCACAAGAGTTAACTCATAAAGCAATAAATTCAAAGTAAAGGCATTGAAGAAACACAAAGGAAGATTTAAGTTTTAGCGGTTGCTTTCAACTTTCAACATGCATATCTCATGGATAATTGTCAACATAAAGTAATATGATGAATGCAAATAAGCAAGTATGTAAGAATCAATGCACAGTTGACACAAGTGTTTGCTTCTAAGATGGAAGGAAGTAGGTAAACTGACTCAACATAAAGTAAAAGAAAGGCCCTTCGCAGAGGGAAGCAGGGATAAAATCATGTGCTAGAGCTTTTTAAGTTTTTGAAATCATATAGAGAGCATAAAAGTAAAATTTTGAGAGGTGTTTGTTGTTGTCAACGAATGGTAGTGGGCACTCTAACTCCCTTGCTAAACATACTTTCAAAGAACGGCTCCCATGAAGGATGTTATCTCTACCAGCAAGGTAGATCATCCCTCTTCTCTTTTGTTTACACATGTACTTTAGTTTTTATTTATGGGTGACACTCCTCCCAACCTTTGCTTACACAAGCCATGGCTAACCGAATCCTCGGGTGCCTTCCAACAATCTCATACCATGAAGGAGTGTCTATTTGCAAAATTAAGTTGCTTACTGATGAATCAGAGCAAAACATGTGAAGAGAATTATTAATGAAGTTAATTAATTGGGGGCTGGGAACCCCGCGCCAGCTCTTTTTGCAAAATTATTGGATAAGCGGATGAAGCCACTAGTCCATTGGTGAAAGCTGCCCAACAAGATTGAAAGATAAAACACCACATACTTCCTCATGAGCTATAAAACATTGACACAAATAAGAGATAGTAAATTTTGAATTGTTTAAAGGTAGCACATGAAGTATTTACTTGGAATGGCAGGAAATACCACATAGTAGGTAGGTATGGTGGACACACATGGCATAGGTTTTGGCTCAAGGTTTTGGATGCACGAGAAGTATTCCCTCTCAATACAAGGCTTTGGCTAGCAAGGTTGTTTGAAGCAAACACAAGTATGAACCAAGACAAAGAAAACTTACATAAGAACATATTGCAAGCATTATAATACTCTACACTGTCTTCCTTGTTGCTCAAACACTTTTACCAGAAAATATCTAGACCTTAAGAGAGACCAATCATGCAAACCAATTTTAACAAGCTCTACGGTAGTTCTCCACTAATAGGTTTAAACTACACGAAAAAAAACTTAATCATGATCTACTTGAGAGCTCAAAACAATTGCCAAGTGTCAAATTATCCAAGACATTATGAGGCATTTTCTGTTTCCAACCAAATAAAAATAATTATTGTAGCTTCCAACTTTTATCATTGATCATTAAAAGTAAAACGAAGAACAAGCGTTCATATGAAAAAGCGGAGCGTGTCTCTCTCCCACACAAGGATTGCTAGGATCCATCTTTATTCAAACAAAAACAAAAATAAAAGCACACAGACGCTCCAAGTAAAGCACATAAGATGTGACCGAATAAAAATATAGTTTCAATAGAAGAAACCTGATAAGTTGATGAAGAAGGGGATGCCTTGGGCATCCCCAAGCTTAGACGCTTGAGTCTTCTTGAAATATGCAGGGATGAACCACGGGGGCATCCCCAAGCTTAGACTTTTCACTCTTCTTGATCATATATCATCCTCCTCTCTTGACCCTTGAAAACTTCCTTCACACCAAACTTCTCATAAACTTCATTAGAGGGGTTAGTACATAATCAAAAACTCACATGTTCAGAGGTGACACAATCATTCTTAATGCTTCTGGACATTTCTCAAAGCTACTAGAAGGTAATGGAACAAAGAAATCCACCCAACACAACGAAAGAAGCAATGCGAAATAAAAGGCAGAATCTGTCAAAACAGAACAGTCCGTAAAGACGAATTTTTAATAAATACTTCCGTTGCTCAAATCAGAAAACTCAAAACTAATTAAAGTTGCGTACATATCTGAGGAACACGCACGTAAATTGGCATATTTTTCTGAGTTACCTACAGAGAAAACAGCCCAGATTCGTAACAGATAGAAATCTGTTTCTGCGCAGAAATCCAAATCTAGTATCAACCTTCGATTAGAGGCTTCACTTGGCACAACAAAACACAAAACTAAGATAAGGAGAGGTTGCTACAGTAGTAAACAACTTCCAAGACACAAATATAAAACAAAGTACTGTAGCAAAATAACACATGGGTTATCTCCCAAGAAGTTCTTTCTTTATAGCCATTAAGATGGGCTCAGCAGTTTTAATGATGCACTCGCAAGAAACAAGAGTAGAGGTAAAAGAGAGCATCAAAAAGCAAATCCAAAACACATTTAAACCTAACATGCTTCCTATGTAAAGGAATCTTGTAAATAAACAAGTTCATGAAAAGCAAAGTAACAAGTATAGGAAGATAAAACAAGTGTAACTTCAAAATTTTAAGCATATAGAGAGGTGTTTTAGTACCACGAAAATTTCTACATCCATATTTTCCTCTCTCATAATAATTTTCAGTAGCTTCATGAATAAACTCAACAATATAACTATCACATGCAGCATACTTTTCATGATCCACAAACATATAGTTTTTATCAAGCTCAAACATAGTGGGATTAAAACTTTCAAACCAACTTTTATCAATAATATAACAAGATGATTGATCATTCTCAAAAGATATGCTACTCATAGATAAATTCAAGAACTCTCCAATCCCATTTTCATTAGTAGTACAATTAATATTATCAAGTAACATAGGACCATCATCTAGAGATTTATCATAAACATTTGCTAAGCAAAATTCTTTAGTACCACGCATTTCGACATCAGGCACAAACAAAGCATTTTCATAAGATTTATCAAAGTAGCATGGATTATCATAGATAACAGTAGCATAATTATTCTCACAAGTTTTACTTATAGGAAATATTTCAAGAGAATCCACAGGAACATAACATTCAACCTCTTTCGGTAAGCATGGAGGACAATCAAATAGTGTAAGAGATAAAGAGTTACTCTCATTAGAAGGTTGGCATGGGTAGCTAATCCATTCTTCCTCCTTTTGTTCATCGCTCTCCTCTTCTTTTTCATCCAATGAGCTTTTAGGTTCATCAATTTCCTCCTCTTTTTCATCCAATGAGCTTTCAGGTTCATCAGTTTCTTCTTCCACAGGTTCCTGCAAATTGTGATTGCATTCTTGTGCATTAATGAGTCTCTCTTTATAATCAATGATATAAGGATTATCACTGTAGCATTCTATGCAAAAATTAAGGATAGAAGAGACATATTCTTTAAGGTCCTTACAAACAGCACAAGTTTCATAACTCTCAACCATGAAGGATTCTATCTCAAAGGCTCCCATAAATAAGACAAATTGTTCTACCTCTTCGAACCGATAATGAATATAGCAATTCTGATTATAGTTCTTAATTAAAAATTCCTCACTAAAGCCACATTGAAATTTAAGATGTTTAGTATCCTGTTGAGAGCAACAATTTATATCATGGCGTTTAAGCAAGATTTTAGCCATTGTATTCAATTTTTCTATCATAGCACTCATTACTTTACCAGTTCTTGATTCTCTATAATTATTATAACATTCTATAAGCTCCAAGTAGGTTGTTGGTTCTCCCATAATAGCAGTTTTTAATTTTTCGATTTTTCAAATTTTTATGGATTTTTGGGTATATGAGGAAAATAAAACAAGACAAAAAGAAACTAAGCAAAGTAATACTAGACAAAAATAAACTAAGCACAAATAAACTAGACAAAAGTAAACTAAGCAAGACAAAATAAAATAAAATAGAGAGAGATGTAGAGTGTACTCCCCAGGTGAACTTATGAGTAGAGCTATGCCTCCCCGGCAACGGCGCCAGAAAACAGTCTTGATAACCCACAAGTATAGGGGATCGCAGCAGTCTTCGAGGGAAGTAAAACCCAAATTTATTGATTCGACACAAGGCACTACAAGAAAAGTTCTGATAGACAACGTCTCAAAATCGTCCGCTAAGGGGTATTTTTCGTCGCCTATGGGCCTAACCCGACGATATGGGTTCTGTTGTGGAAACTGCGTCAGGCAAAGTCCTACGACGATTTTTTCGGTCCGTCGCGCTTGGGCGCCCTTCCGCCACGGAAAATCGGACCGTTGCCCAAGTGTTTCCGGGAGCCCGTTGAGTGCTGACGTCATGCAAACTGACACGTGGCAGACGCCGTTAACTGGCAGTTAACGGCGTTAACCGGCTGAAACCCCGTGGTAGATGGTAGGCCCACACGAGGCCTGCCACGTCTTAAGCGGGCCGGCCCATTAAGTTTGCGGGCCGGGCCAGCTGACTTAGTTTGACCGGTCAACTATATGGCTGGGCTGGTCCATTAGTTACGTGGGCCGGGCCTAACCTCTAAGGTTGACTGGTCAAAACTTTAATGGGCCGGCCCACTAAGCATGTGGGCCGGGCCGAATGCACTCGTTTGACCGGTCAACAGGCAAAAGGGCCGGCCCACAAGACATGTGGGACCCACTTTCTTGGTATCGGGCCGGCCCATTTACAAAGTGGGGTCCACATTAAGGCAACTGGGCCGGCCCAAGAAGTTATTGGGCCGGCCCAATTAGCATGTGGGTCCCACTTTCCTGCTATCGGGCCGGCCCATTTAGTACGTGGGGTCCATATTTGATCAAATGGGCTGGCCCAACAAGCCAGTGGGCCGGGCCAAAAGCACCGGTGGGTCCCACTTTCCTGTTAAAGGGCCAGCCCATTTAGTATGTGGGGTCCACCATATAGCAAGTGGGCCGGCCCAACAAGATAGTGGGCCGGGCCAAAAACACAGGTGGGTCCCACTTTCCTGTTAAAGGGCTGGCCCATTTAGTATGTGGGGTCCACCATATAGCAAGTGGGCCGGCCCAACAAGATAGTGGGCCGGGCCAAAACACTGGTGGGTCCCACTTTCCTGTTAAAGGGCCGGCCCATTTAGTATGTGGGGTCCACCATATAGCAAGTGGGCCGGCCCAACATGCTAGTGGGCCGGGCCAAAAACACAGGTGGGTCCCACTTTCCTGTTAAGGGTCTGGCCCATTTAGTATGTGGGGTCCACCATATAGCAAGTGGGCCGGCCCAACAAGATAGTGGGCCGGGCCAAAAACACAGGTGGGTCCCACTTTCGTCTTAAAGGGCTGGCCCATTTAGTATGTGGGGGCCACCACAAAAGCAATTGGGCTGGCCCAACTAGTTAGTGGGCCGGCCCAGTAGTGGGTGGGGTCCACCTTAAAGCAAGTGGGCCGGCCCAATAAAAGTGTGGGGTCCACAGTAAATCAAGTGGGCTGGCCCAATAAGTAAGTGGGCCAGCCCGTTTAGTTGCTGTTTATATGCCGGCGTAATAGGCGCTTTAGGATTTTGCGGGCCGGCACATATGTGATTTCGCTTAATTGGGCCGTTTAAGGGATGGGAATTCGTGATTTAGCTACTGAGAATATTTACGCAACATTGATTTCTGTTGGATAGCCTCACCTACCACAAGCACCAAAGAAAAAATGCACGAAAGAACTATAAAAACTAACTAAATATTACATCAGCTGCAAGGCATTGAAAAAATATTACAGAACCCAGAGAAATTGAATGGTAATTAAACCTAGCAATACAATGAAGGGATCCGGCAAATCTTTTAAGTTGTCCATGCAGCACCTATATCTGAAACAAAGACATTACAAGTTAAGACAGCAACAATGGAAAGGCAAAGACACTACAATATTGTTTGCCAAAGAATTTGGAACTCATCATTTCGTCGTTATAACAAGATCATTGTAATGCGCACAATAAGCAAACAAAGAGTGCATGCCGCATACCAACAACCAATATAACAGAGCATGTTAGAATGAAACAAATAGACTTACTCTTGTCGAGTCCCATGCAAACCAACATGTTCGGGGAGTACAAAATTGGCATGAACAACATAGTAGCAGGCTATAAATTTTGTAACAACGACTGAGCAAGATGAAGTTATGATGGCTACATCTACAGAGCAGGGAATGTAAACCAAAAATAGAAGTTACGATGGCAAAAGCTAAAGAGGAGGGAATGTGAACCAACATGTGCCAAGTGCAATTACTTCATTTTGGCCGTGAACTAAATAATACTCCTGAACTTATAGTGAAGGGGATGCAAATCAAGATGTTTCGGGATATAAACTTGTAATGAGCAACACATAGAGGATAGTTAATGCTGGAGCTTAGGATGGACCAGATACAGAATATAGTGGGATCACCTGTGAACTTGTATAAGAGGGAATGCAAACCAATATGTTCAGCTTTCCATATGTGAGCGTCATGCCAAGTCAGAGAAACAAGTCAATAATGCAGCTTTTGAAGAACAAGATGGCACGCAAAATTATTATCTAGTAGTATGACAAGTATATTTGTACTACAGGCTAGATAGCAGAGTGATAGCATGCCAAACTAAGTCCTTACTTTGTTAGCTTACAATGAACTAGATACAAAACAATGGCATCACCTGTAGTACAGGGAATGCAAGCCAACATGTTCATGGAGTAAAAAATTGGCACAAACAACATAGTAGCAGGCCATAATTTTTGTAACTACTAGTGAGCAAGATAAAGTTATGATGGCTAGATCTACAGAGCAGGGAATGTAAACCAAATATAGAAGTTACGATGCCAAAAGCTATAGAGCAGGGAATGCGAACCAACATGTGCAATTACTTAAAATTGGCCATGAACTAAATAATAGCAGGATGTTACTATAATACCTATAATTTTTGTAACAACGACTGAGCAAGATAGAAGTTATGATGGCTACATCTACAGAGCAGGGAATGCAAACCAAAATGTTCAATCGCTTAAAGTTAGCAATGAAGTAGAAAATAGCAAGGTGTGACGGTCATAGCTAGGAATGAACTAAAAGAGCTTCAGACAAACAAGCATCTGAACCCAGAACATGGCGCTAAAACAAGGGACTTACATTAGGAGAAGCACTACGTGGGAGTCACGGCAGATCTTCCCGGGGTTGATAGATCCGGTGATGAAGTACGCTACATGTGCTACTTGGGGTTGGAGAGACGGCCATTACACTTCATGGTTACTCATCTCATCTGCAAAAACGTAACGGCGCGTCGTTAGCACAAACAGGTTCCCCCAAGATTAAACAAGAACTTGCAGGCAAGCAATAGAAAAGCGACAGTAGAAGAGTTTAGATCATGCACGGCGCCGGTGAAGCAGATCCGGTTAATGCACAGTGGTGTCGGTGAGCTAGATCCGATGCGGTGGACGACAGATCCGGCGAAGCGGCTCCGGTGGGGTGGACGATACCGCAGCTGAAACGACTGCGGTAGACCGCTCGGATGAGTATATGGTTTCGAGGTTCGGCGGGGATGATCCGGTCCGGTTGATGACGGCGTCGATGAAGCGGCGGCGCAGACAGCGGATGACGAGGATCGCGAGGCCTCGGGTAGGCCAGGGAAGTCCGGCGGGGATGTTCCGGTGCGGTGGCCGTGTGGAGGTGGGAGAGAGAGGGACTTGGGAAGTTCCGGTGGGTGGTCTCAGAGGAGAGAGTGAGGGAAATGAATTTTTTTCGGGGGGTTTCCGGAGCTAGGGAGGTGGTGATCGAAAAAAAATGACGGGTAGACCCCCCACCAACCGACTTATACATGGACATTGTTGTCATCTTTACAAGGGTAGAATGGGAAGTTAGAAGCGTGTGAAATATTTGTATTTTTCGGGCGGGAAGTTTTGCCACTGGAATGAGATTTCGAATTTGGCCACAGTCCAAGTACTAAGTAATACAAAAATATGAGACCGTACTAGTACGGCCAAATGTCACATCAATTCATCATCACGTTGAAAATCGGTTACCACGATCATAATTATTGGCCGTTGGCACATCAGTTCTCCAACGCTTGATCCAACGGTCAAAGTTCCTTTTTTTTAAGAGAACGGTCAAAATTCATTGGATTCGCTCGAACTGCGCGCGCCAAAACGAGTCTGACGAAGATGTTTCTAGAGTTCTCACGGACGCGCCTTGGCGTTACATTGTCTGCAATTCTTGCAAGCTCATAATAAATGCAAATCTGGCAGGATCGTATGTGGCTGCTATGAGCTGAAGTACTCCATGAAACCATGAACATACATGTAGATGGGAATCCCATGTAGACGATCTGAAGAACGACCCGCTGCATCTTTCACAAATCCATCTACATGACATGATAAACTTTAATTAAGAAGCAGCCACGTAACAATTATTGCCCAAAATCTAACGGGTTCGACAATAAGCTGGTAATTCTCTATTATATATAAACACCAAAAAAATATAGCAAGTAAGAAAGGAGTGTCAATGCCACCAGGACTTACAAAAAAAAGGGAATTAGCACTTCGTAATCTCTTTGTTTTTACACATACCTTCTGCTCAGGAATCCAGGGCCTAGGGTCACATCAAGTCATAATCGTAAACCAAAGTCGGTTCCCATGTTCTCCAATTCAAAACGCGTACAAAATATTTCAGTGTGTGAAATAATTGTATTCAATAGGCAGGAGGTATATGCTACAAAGTGTTGAGATTTTGAATTAGACGGTTGTTAAGCTATTGATTATATGGAGTCGAAATTTGGTAGTATACATAAGTATCTTTGTTCACAACTCGCCCGTACGTATAGGAACAGCTGTTGTGTTGCAAAGACAACACAAAGGAGAAGCACTGTTCCGTTCATTGCACTCAATACAGCGATGAATGAACCAGACCAGTTGACAAGCTTCTAGACCTGGGCTATATGTAGAAAGCTGGAAATCAATGGATCACAGAAAATCATCAGTGTCAAGCTTTAATGCACTAGCCAACGCGACCAAAAGTCCGAACTTGAGACTATGGGCTCTGATACCATGTCAAGCTTCATCCACGAGCCAACGGAACCACAAGTCAGAACTGATGGAAAGGGCTAGGCAATCCACTTATAATATTAACAATCAGCAGGGTTCCGGTTCAAAAAAAAATCCACATCACAACAAGGAAACGACCACCAAGATCATAGCAATTGCAGATAAATGCACCTACGAAATATGCTCAGACTAAGGAACCATTTTACAAGACGAAGGTAATGACCTATCACTGTCCCCGTTCATCTCCAATTATCTAGCAGATACTCTTCTTACTACTTACTAGCATTCCTAACCTGCTCCAAAGAGGGCCTCCTTCCGTGCTGCTATCGTTCTAAAATTGTCGACTTCTAGTCTTAGCGCAGCTGATGCAGCTCGTTCTACTTGGAGTTGCTCCTCTAGAACTTGAGCATGCAAATACTTTGACTTGGACATGGACTTGCACTTCAAAGTCCCAAAGCATTCCGTAAGAAAGTGTTTTTGGCAATGCCTTTCTTTTTTATTGCCATAGAAAATGCCTTCACACATTCTTCATCGGTTTTTTCCAGACCGTTTTTACCGGGTTTTGCCATCTCTAATTTCATATCTTCCTGCAAAAAATTTAGTTCGTACACATGTGTAAACATGATAGTTACTACAGAGAAACTTGCTGATAGTAGATTTATCATGTGTATGACCTACTTTTATTCCTACAGTTTGGCATGTCTGATTCACATCACATGAATTTTAATAAACATATATAATATCATATTAACATGTACTTTACTACTCCTACAAGTTGGGATGTGAGTCGTCACAAAATTTCAATCTTTTAGAAGACTTACAAGAACACTCTGTGCGACTTCTCCAATCACTTCAAGTTTGTTCTTCTGGCATGCTTCAAAAATCTCTCGCGTAGTCATCTCTTTGTTTGGTTCCCTTTTACTTGCATTATGTAACATCTGCATTTTAGTACTACCATTTATAAATCGAATAACGTGGTTGAAATGGAGGATCATAATATAAGCTGCACACTGGTGTATATACTCTGCATGATCTTTTACTAAAATATTTCTAAATAGCAGTATAAAACAACATGTCCTTACTTTTTGCAGAATGTGCACTATAAGGTTACGAGATCCCGTACGGCTAGGTAAAAGTAGTTTACCGCGGTTTTTCTGATTCTGTTTAGCCAAATTCTGCAAAAAGGAGACTAGTGAGACACTGCTATAAATAAGAATCCAAGATGTGATCTGGTCTCAGTCTTACAAATCATACCATATTCTTTGGATCAGACCAGTGCTTCACAAGATCTCCCCACCGTTTGTCGGTCATTTGCTTAAAAGGAGATATAGTTGGAACACTCCCAAGAATCTTTCCAGTGAAGTATTTCTTCTTTAGCCTGCTGCGATATGGCATGGGCGCAGATGCGAGAATAGACTGTTGAGAACATGCTTTACTTCCTCTTGGTCCTCATCGAACTCGAACCTTAACTGTTCACAACAATATAAACCGTTGGTGCGATATACATAGAGACAACAACAAGCTAGAAGGAACGGGACATGCCAATGTGGTATACTAGTATGAGTAACATTACCAAGAGAAAGATGACTTACGTGTAACCTGTGCACTAATTTTTCAAAATGCGCGGAGGTGTCTACGTGCTCTTTCCATGTTGGGAAGATAGGAATTTCATTCCTGACGAAAATTCCTACATCCGATGCTAATTTACAAGATTCTTCTGGGTCCAGTGGCCTTCTGCCACCTACGATAGATGAAAGGCGAAATCTTGATTCCATCCCAGCAAGCTTAGCTACGAACATTTTCCCTACTGTTGGGCCCCTCGTTTTTCTTGATCGTGGTGCAACTACAAAGTTAAGCATTACATCAAGCTATCAAGGTAGATATATATATATTTATATTTATATATATATATATATATATTTATTTATCTATAAAGTATAACTTTATAACGGAGAATGAAACTATAAGCATTGGAAAATGTACCTTCTTCGGTGTGGGGCTCATCCTCAGGGGAGTTGTCTATGGCAGGACTAATATGGGTCAGGGGGAGATCATCAACAGCTTGTTGATGTTGTGCTAGCGTTGTTTGGCCGATTGTGGTTGTGTCACTGGGACCGGTACAAAGGTGTCCTTGGGCAGTATTTCCTACCACAGCTATCGCTGATCCCAATTGTGGCTGAGTAGTTGCCGTGGAAACTGGTTCCGCTGCCAATTGTTGTTGAGAAGTTGCTGTGGAAACTGGTTCTCACGCCAATTGTGGCTGAGAAGTTGCTGTGGAAACTGGTTCTGCTGCCAATTGTGGCTGAGAAGTTGCTGTGGAAACTGGTTCTGCTACCGATTGTCGCTGGTTGACTGGATTGGTAACAGGTGGCTGATTCAACCTCTTGGGGTGTTCACCACGTTTTTTTATTTCAGTACTCTTAGCATTTTCGTTATTTTCTTCAACTAGTGCCATGAATCGCTGAGACTTTCTAGTAGCAGAAGCAGGTTTCTTTTTTTGGTTGCAGCTGTTCTATCACCGATTCAGGTGCATATTGAATGGTCTTCCTCTCATTGGTGGTTCCTGCGAAATTCTTACATGAAGCTGCAGATTCCTAGCACACATAAACGATATTTCAGTCTACAGAAGTCCCATATATGATGATATGCAAATGGGATAGAATGAAGAACAGTAAAGGATGACGTGCATGCTGAAACATATATATGATGCATTAAGGAGACCTAGAGGTGGCATGTGAACATGTTTGGTGGGATTCAGGATACAAGTATACAACACATGGAAGTTGCAACAGATATCTCAAAGTAAAAACACAGAAATCACCTGGTGGGGTTGAGGAGAATGGTCAGGCAAGGCATCTTCCTGAGTCAGCTCTCCAAGAGGCTCAGCAGGATCAAATTGTGAATCATAACATTGTTCTTTATCTTTGGGGAGGGGAAAGGGTTCTTCTCCGATTTTGTTCAGGTTTGCACTAGAGGCAATAGCGTTACAAATGCTTGTGCCCACACGGCTTGCATATCTTCTACATATATTCCGTATCCGTTTCTCTTTTAATTCATTCTTCTGTATTGCAATAATATCTAGCATGCATTACAAAAAAAATGCTAATGAGATGGCGGTGCAAGTAAGCAAAAAAATACTTTTCGAAATCACATGCATAACGAATGCGGCCATATCAACCTTCTTGGAAGTGGGCGCGTGTACGCTTTGGTTTCCTGCCGTGGACCATGGGGGCGCCCATCTCTCCAGTCCGGTGGACGGAAGGAGTAGGGGATTAAGATACGAGAACCCGGCGATGGTGACTGTCGCTGACAAGGCGGCGGTGGAAGTCGGCTACGGAGGAGCTCGTATGGTACAGTGGTCGTCGGTGGGGGTGGGGGAGGTGGAAGCTACTCCGGCTTGCTAAAAAGCAAGGGAGACGGCGGAACGTCGTCGGTCACTACGGTGGCCGATGAGAAGGCAGTAGTGCTGGTGTGGGAGTGGGACAGTGGGCCGGCGCCGGCGTGTGAGATGATCCGGTGGGTCATGCAGGGTGGAAGCGTGAGAGAGAGATGCGGGGTTCGGCGCCGCCGGTGATAGGTCTGAATTGAGCGGTCCGGGGGGATAAGATCGACACTGTACTTATTTCACATCGCTTTGAATTTTGGAAGCGGGAGGGGGGGATTTCGGCGGGAATTTTGGGGCAGAGTTGAAATTATTACTGGTTGGTGGAAAACTGTGGAACCCTAGCCTACGAAATCCTGTGTCTGAAAGCCGAGGGTCCTTTTGGTGTGGCTTTTGGGCTTTTGGATTTTGGAAGCCAAAAGAATATAATATTTGTTTTTGGCTTCCAAAATCCAAAAGCCAAAAAGGCAAAAAAAAAGCCACAACAAAAGGGCCCTGAGTATGTTCGGGGTCAAGGGGATATGCTTGTTGGTTCTTGGGTGCATATGATCTCTTTATTTCGAAATTCATCTTCTATACATTTTGAAAAATGTCAAAAAAGAATAAAACGAAAAATGCATGTGTACTTCTTCGCTTGCTTTATACACATAAAATATTTCAATGGAAAATCGAATAGTAATTTGGGCTATGTAAAAAAGAGTTACTCCGTAAAAAAATGTGCTAACCATAAGGCTTTTTATGAGACATGTTTTCTATTTTTTTACATCGACCATGAAAAAAACTTGTTTTTTTACATCAACCATGAAAAATACTTTTTTTTACATCGACCATGAAAAATACTAGGAATTTGCTAAGAGCATTCACAACGTGTAGCCAAAAGTGGTTCCATATTTGATTTTTGGCTTTTGGAACTAGTTCCATACATTGTAGAGGTAGTTCCAAAACCAGAAAAACAAGGAACCGGAGCAAGTAGGTGCTCCGATGCCAAATTTCACTTTTGGCATTTGGAACTAGTTCCCTACATTGTGAGAGTAGTTCCATATTGGCTTTATGTGTTGTTTTAGCTTGATGGCGGGTCCCACGTTATAAATATTTGGAACCACTACATTGTGGAGCTATTGCTATATTTCACACCAAAGCCAAATTCACCATCGTATCAGATTTGGCAATAGCAACATTGTGGATGCCCTAAAGTTATATTTTCCATCTTGTACACAATTAAAAATATCTTTAAAACAAACAAATCTCTAATGTCTAGGTGTACCATCTCTACTAGTACTAGTATATACTAGTAAATTACACGTGCCTTGCACGTGAGAGCTCTTTTTTTTAGTGAAACAACTTCGACGCAGGATTTTGTGAAGCTTTTTAACTTAATTGGTCAAACATGCGAAGCATGTGCCATTTACTTGTACAACTTTATCGGAAAAAAATTACTTGTACAAGCTAGTTCCCCTAAGTACTACCAGCACATAAGTAAACAAAAGAACCAGGGACATCATCAACTGAAAACAACAATCTATTCATATAGCGGCTCTTGCATCACCCTTTGAAAATCATCTACTTGCAAAGATGAGTGCAGAGTTTCTGCTCGTGCTTTCACCTGTTCCAAGATCTTCCAGTTGATCTCATGGACATCTGCATCAGCCAAAGCGGTAACCAAGTTGCCAGCCACTAGCTTCTGCAGATCAGCAACAGCATGTAGGCCATCTTGAATTGTAGAATTCCATCCTCGGTTCATTTCTTTGTTCCGCCAAGTGGCAACATCCAAGTCCTTTTGAAGATGCCTAATCTTAGCTTCCCCATTGCCACATCCTTCTGTTTTGTTCCTACAAACGTTTGCATCACTGGAACTCTGGACATCTGTGCTACAATGCTGCTTGGCAGGGACATGAGCAGTCACTTGCTTCTGCGATTTGCCATGCATAAAATCAATCAGCAGATTAAAAGGAAATATGTTGGTTGATTCATGTCACCACTTTGAGCAACCCATGAGTTTCTAAACCTTAAATGGAGTCTAAAACATTGCAATAAAAGGGTGGGTGCATCATTTGGATGCAGAGGCCGGGGCGACCCTATTTTCAAGAAAAAATTAGGAAATCTGAAATCTATATCTATATCTCTACCATCTATACCACTCCACTCCAGTTGATGCTTGATCTCTTTCAGTACATTAGATTATGTCATGTTTAAAACACTATTATAAAATTACCTCCTTAATGTTGAGCTCAGGAGGATCCAAATGTGCTGATCCTAGGCGGCCCCTCAAATGATTGCTTGCTAGAACAATAGGACCAAATCCCGCCTCCTTTCTACCAATGTCTGCATCACTGGCGCGCTCACTGTCTTTGTTAGGAACATGAGCAGTGGCTAGCTGCTGCAAATCAAAGTTCATCAAATCAATCAGCAAACAACACATATGAAATTTGAGCAGTGCGGCTAAATACCTTCTTCAGCAGCTGCCCCACGGAATCGTCCTTTTGGCGGCACATCACACGGGTGAAAAATCTCGGCAACGACTTGGGGTGCGGTGATTTTGTCCCATTCCACAGTATGCCGAGCTTGGCTGCAATTATCTTATTCTGCAAGATATTTTGCCTTCGAGATTCTTCGTAGGCATTCTCGAGGGGAATATCTAGAGGCATTACAAAAAAAAACAGATGCTAATAACAAGCAGTGGAAGCAAGCAATAAACTAGTCTCGGAAATCAAATACATAACAAAAGCTGCCGGACAAAGTGTTCAACCTTGGTCGACTGGGGAGGTGGCGCGTTGGCCGTTCGTTTTGGTTCGGTGGATCATGGTGGCGCTTTGTGTACCGATCTCGCCAGCCGGTAAGATGAACCAGTGAGTCGGGGAAGCAGATCCGACGAAGCGGACGGAGTGTGGTTGACGGCGTCGCTGAGCTGGCTCCGGCGCGGTGGATGTCGGCTACGGATGGAGGACTGAGAGGGAGCGAGACGGACTAGGTGCGAGGTAGGGAGAGAGGCCCTTGCTTGTCCGTGGGTGGGGCTGGATATAGGGGAAATGAAAGCCCTAGAAGATAGCATCCTGCTAATATCCTAGTACAAAACAATTGAACTAGAAAATCCCGCCAATATATGGTGCTGAATTGCGGGCGGCTCATAGCTTGTGCACAAATAAAATGGGAAAGTCCAAAAAATGTACTAGTTCAACAAAAAAAACTCTAGTGGCAAATTCGCTAGCTCGCCATGAGAAGATGCACTCCGCCAAAAAAATGTCATGAGAAGCTAGTTTGCTATGGATCTTGCATTAACCCTCCTCGATAAAATGGTGGGCACAAAAGACAAGCTAAATCAAAAATAATGGTGGTAGAAAGATGTAACTCTCAAATGTAAACTCTACTAAACAGGGCCAGCTCAAAAACATGCCTCATATTATTAGTACTTCCTCCGGTCCATATTAACTGCCACTAAAATGGATGTATCTACAAATACATCCATTTGAGTGGCATGTATATGGATAGGAGTAGTAGATCAAGGAGTTGCGAGACAGTGGAGGAAATGAGGTGGGGAGGAGGAGGGTGATGACCAGACCCCCACCTCCACGGCACCGCATAAATAGAAGCTAAAATATGTGAAACAGTGGAGGAAATGAGGTGGAAAGGTCTTCTTTTTAGCCCCAGCGTCACCGCAGATCAGGTGACATGCACCTATTGCATGTCACCGTGTGACATGCGGTTTAAATTCAAATTTGAACACTGCGAACAAATCTGAAAAAAATCATGCATGTTCATAGATATTAAGATAACCCCTAAAAAATTCAAGTCAAAATTCGAAACATACATCGAGAAACAAAAAAGCGAAATCTGTCATGAATAGTTCCCGAATTCAAATCTGAGTTTCTCTGTAGACTATTCACATATGAGTTTCTCTTTTTTGTTTCTCAATGTATGTTTCGAATTTTGATCTGAAATTTTTAGGGGTTATCTTAATATGAGCTGTGAACGTGCATGATTTTTTTCAGATTTTTTCGCAATGTTTAAATTTGGATTTAGGCCGCATGTCACACGGTGACATGGTGCATGTCACCATGTCACCTAGCTACCGCTCGAGAAATGGAGCCCCTCTCCGCTGGGCTCCATAAAAGCTTCACTGCTCGTGTCAGACTGTTGAAGACACTGGCAAGTGCATGTCAGGGGGACAGAGAATAAATTTCGTCCACGCGTCGGCGCGTGCTGTCTACCCCAAACCCTAAACTCTGTCTTATGAAGTCAAAGCATGCATGAAGAGAAGTGGTTTTTGGTTTCAAACATGGAAATTTCAAAAACCCTCTCAAGAGCTACATTTTGGAGTGACTAATTTTTCATATTCATGATTTAAACTTGTTTAAATGGGCATAAAAATGGGCATAAAATTCAAAATAAATCAAAATAAATGAAACACCAAGGCACATAGTCTTCTTATGTCATATAGTAAGCATTCAATTAAGTTGATAAACAAGGTCTAGACATACTCAAACCAGAAAAATCATGTATCTACCCCCTAACCCTAAACTCTATCTTATGAAGTCAAGCATGAAGAGATGTGGTTTTTGGTTTCAAACATGGAAATTTCGAAAACCCTCCCAAGAGCTTCATTTTGGAGTGACTAAGAAGCATACATGCTTACTTTTTTATATTCATGTTTTAAACTTGTTCAAATCTTGGTCAAACCTAGGATTTGACCAAGATTCAAATGGGCATAAAAATTCAAAAAAAAATTGAAAAACCAAGGTCTTCTTATGTCATATAGTAAGCATTCAATTAAGTTGATAAACAAGGTCTAGACGTATTAAACCTGAAAAATCATGTATCTACCCCCTAACCCTAAACTCTGTCTTATGAAGTCAAGCATGCATGGTGAAGAGAAGTGGTTTTTCGTTTCAAACATGGAAATTTAAAAAACCCTCCCAAGAGCTTCATTTTGGGGTGACTAAGAAGGATACATGATTACTTTGTCATATTCATGTCTTAAACTTGTTTAAGTCATGGTCAAACCTAGGATTTGACGAAGATTCAAATGGGCATAAGAATTCAAAAAAAAAATCAAAAACCAAAGCACATAGTCTGTGTATGTCATATAGTAAGCATTCAAGTTGATAAACAAGGTCTAGACATATTCAAACCAGAAAAATCATGGAAATTTCAAAAACCTCCCACGAGCTTCATTTTGGAGTGGCTAAGAAGGATCGATGCAGGTTACTTTTCATATTATTCATGTTTTAAACTTGTTTAAATCTTGGTCAAACCTAGGATTTGACCAAGATTCAACAAATGGGGATAAAAAAATGAAAATCCAATGCACATAGTCTTCTTATGTCATATAATAAGCATACAATTAAGTTGATAAACAAGGTCTAGACATATTCAAACCAGAAAAATCATGTATGTGGCTACCCCTAACCCTAAACTCTGTCTTATGAAGTCAAGCATGAAGAGATGTGGTTTTTGGTTTCAAACATGGAAATTTCAAAAACCCTTCCAAGAGCTTCATTTTGGAGTGACTGAGAAGCATACATGCATGCTTACCTTTTCATATTCATGTTTTAAACTTGTTCAAATCTTGGTCAAACCTAGGATTTGACCACGATTCAAATGGGCATAAAAATTCAAATAAAATGAATACCAAGGTCTTCTTATGTCATACAGTATGCGCGCATTCAATTAAGTTGATAAACAAGGTCTAGACATATTAAACCTGAAAAATCATGTATCTACCCCTAACCCTAAACTCTGTCTTATAAAGTCAAGCATGCATGTGAAGATAAGTGGTTTTTCGTTTCAAACATGGAAATTTCAAAAACCCTCCCAAGAGCTTCATTTTGGAGTGACTAAGAAGGATACATGCTTACTTTTACATATTCATGTTTTAAACTTGTTTAAGTCATGGTCAAACCTAGGATTTGACCAAGATTTAAATGGGCATAAAAATTCAAAATTAAACAAAATCAAAAACCAAAGCAAGTCTTTGCATATCATATAGTAAGCATTCAAGTTGATAAACAAAGTCTAGACATATTCAAACCAGAAAATCATGTATATATCTACCCCTAACCCTAAACTCTATCTTTATGAAGTCAAGCATGCATGAAGAGAAGTGGTTTTTTGTTTCAAACATGGAAATTTCAAAAACCCTCCCAAGAGAGCTACATTTTGGAGTGACTAAGAAGGATAGATGGTTAATTTTTCATATTCATGATTTAAACTTGTTCAAATCTTGGTCAAACCTATGATTTGACCAAGATTCAAATGGGCATCAAAAATCAAAAAATTCAAAAAAATTGAAAAATCAAGGTCTTCTTATATGTCATATAGTAAGCATTCAATTAATTAAGTTGATAAACAAGGTCTAGACATATTCAAACAAGGAAAATCATGTATCTACCCCTAACCCTAAACTTTGTCTTATTAAGTCAATCATGAAGAGAAGTGGTTTTGGGTTTCAAACATGGAAATTTCAAGAACCTCCCAAAAGCTTCTTATGTCATATAGTACTAAGCATTAAAGTTGAGAAACAAGGTCTAGACATATTCAAACCTAGGATTTGACCAAAAGATTCAAACATGGAAATTTCAAAAACCTCCCAAAAGTTTCATTTTAGAGTGAGTAAGAAGGATCCATGCTTACCTTTTCATTTTCATGATTTAAACTTGTTTAAATCTTGGTCAAACCTAGGATTTGACCAAGATACAAATGGGTGGGCACAAAATTCAAAAAAATCAGAAAAAATGAAAAACCAAATCACATAGTCTTCTTATGTCATATCGTAAGCATTCAAGTTGATAAACAAGGTCTAGATATATCCAAACCAAACAAATCATGTATCTACCCCCTAACCCTAAACTCTGTCTTATGAAGTCAAGCATGAAGAGAAGTGGTTTTCGGTTTGAAACATGGAAATTTCAAAAACCTCCCAAAAGCTTCATTTTAGAGTGACTAAGAAGGATCCATGCTTACCTTTTCATTTTCATATTTTAAACTTGTTTAAATCTTAATTTGTCAAACCTAGGATCTGACAAAGAGATTCAAATCGGCATTAAATTCAAAAAAAAACTCAGAAAAAGGAAAAACAAAAGCATATAGTCTTCTAATGTCATATAGTAAGCATTCAAGTTGATAAACAAGGTTTGGACATATTCAAACCAGACAAATAATGTATCTCTACCCCCTAACCCTAAACTTGGTCGATCTTCTGAAGTCTAGCATGAAGAGAAGTCGTTTTGGGTTTCAAACATGGAAATTTCAAGAACATCTCAAAAGCTTCTTATGTCATATAGTACTAAGCATTAAAGTTGAGAAACAAGGTCTAGACATATTCAACCTATGCAACTCAAGCATGCATGAAAGAGAAGTGGCGGTTTTGGGTTTGAAACATGGAAATTTAAAAAAAAAAGCTTCATTTTAGGGAGACTAAGAAGGATCCATGCTTACCATTTTATTTTCATGTTTTAAACTTGTTTAAATCTTGTTCAAACCTAGGATTTAACCAAGATTCAAATGGGTAGAAAATTTAAAAAGTGAAAAAATGAAAAACCAAAGTACATAGTCTTCTTATGTCATATAGTAAGCATTCAAGTTGTTAAACAAGGTCGATCTAGACATATTCAAACCAGACAAATCATGTATCTATACCCCTAACCCCTAATTAAACTCTGTCTTATGAAGTCAAGCATGAAGAGAAGTGGTTTCGGGTTTCAAACATGGACTAAGAAGGATCATTTTTAAAAACCCCAAAAGCTTCACATTTTAGAGTGCATAAGAAGGATCCAGGCTTACCCTTTCATTTTGATGTTTTAATCTTGTTTAAATCTTGGTCAAACCTAGGATTTGACCAATATTCAAATGAGCATAAAATAAGAAATAAAAAAATAAAAAAATGAAAGCACATAATCTTCTTATGTCATATAGTAAGCATTCAAAAGTTCATGAAGAAGGTCTAGACACATTCAAATCAAACAAGTCATCTACCCCTAACCCTACACTGTGTCTTATAAATGAAGTCAAGCATGAAAAGAAGTGTGGTTTTGGGTTTCAAACATGGAAATTTGAAAGACCTCCCAAAAGCTTCATTTTAATTAGACTGACTGATTAATTAAGAAGGATCCATGATTAATTACCTTTTCATTGTCATGTTTTAAACTTGTTTAAATCTTGGTCAAACCTAGGATATATTTGACCAAGATTCAAATGGGCATACAAATTCAGAAAAAAATCAAAAGAATGAAAAACCAAAGCATGAAAAGAAGTGTCGTTTTGGGTTTCAAACATGGAAATTTCAAGAACACATCCCAAAAGCTTCATTTTAGAGTGACTAAGAAGGATCCATGCTTACCTTTTCATTTCATGTTATAGACTTGTTTAAATCATGGTCAACCCTAGGATTAATTTGACCAAGATTCAAGTGGGCAGAAAATTTAAAAAAATAGAAAACTGAAAAACCAAAGTACATAGTCTTCTTATGTACGTCATATATATAGTAAGCATATTCAAGTTGATAAACAAGGTTTGGACATATTCAAACCATACAAATCATGTATCTACCCCCTAACCCTAAACTCTTTCTTATGAAGTCAAGCATGAAGAGAAGTGGTTTTGGGTTTCAAACATGGAAATTTCAAAAACCTCCCAAAAACTTCATATTAGAGTGACTAATTAAGAAGGATAGAGGCTTCCCTTTTCATTTTCATGTTTTAAACTTGTTTAAATCTTTGTCAAACCTAGGATTTGGCCAAGATTCAAATATATGGGCATAAAATTAAAAAAAACAGAAAAATGAAAAACCCAAGCACATAGTCTTATTGTGTCATATAGTTACATTAAAGTTGATAAACAAGGTTTAGACATATTCAAACCAGACAGATCATGTATCTACCCCCTAACCCTAAACTCGGTCTTATGAAGTCTAGCATGAAGAGAAGTCGTTTTGGGTTTCAAACGTTTAAGCCAAAAGCCCCTTTTCAAATATTTCAAACTTATTCAAGTTTGGTTCAAATTTGAAAGACATACAAGTTATAGCACACATAGTGCATACATTTTCACACATACTGCACTAGATAGATGCTAACCCTATAGTTTGAGGCCATTTGGATGAGGTAGAAAAAATTCTTGGATTAGAATCGTGTTGTTCGAACCCCGTAGTTGGATTTTTTTGAACCTTGATCTGTAGTACTGGGCAAAACCCTAGTTTAACCTATTTAATTATAGATTCGTATATCGATTTTTCTACCTTTTTATTATTACTATGCAGCACATGTGTGTTTGCCCGTCTAGCTAGTGAAACTCGGAGGAAGAGGGATCACTCATTCACTCGGATTTACATCACACACAAAGAACACACCTTTAATTTCGCCAGGTTTGTGCACTAATAAAGTACTCCTAAGACTAGAAATTGAATTGTTCTACTCCGGAGTGATATGCTCACCGGAGTATTTTTGGATCTTAGCTGGAGCGGCGTTTGGCGGTTGCACGAAGCCGTGCTGGATGTTAAGCCTGTCGAGGCACGCCTGGTGGAAAGCGTGCGCCTCCTTAGCCTCATCGGCGCGCCGCTGCAATGCTGCGTCCCTGGGATTTGAGCCGCCGCATTCTTAGCCTGCACGAAAGCTTGCAGAGCATCCCGGCATCTATAGAGTGCCGGGAACATCACGTTATATACGAGCTCCTTGGCGGTGTTGCTCCTGCAAAGGGCGTCGCCGTGATGCGCTTCGAAAGAACGGCCTGGCTCCACGGCCGGCACCGCCTGAAGTGCGGTCGGATTAGGCGGCTGGCCACGGGAGCTCCCTGCCTCCGCATCGTTCGCGCCCGCCGGGAAGGGGATCTCACCTGCTGGCAAAGAAAACCATGCGGCATGCGCGGGCGGAAAAGCCGGCCAGGGCCGAGCGGGCGTCGCATGCGGGGTTGCGTGGGAGATCCCTGCCTCTGCATCCATCGGCCCGCACGGGAAGCGGCTGGCGAGGGGCTCCACGGCCAGCGCCGCCGCCGCGGGCTGAACAACCGGCCAGTGCAGAGCGGGCGGGTTATGCCTTGGTGCGCGATGGACGAAGCGAAGGCGGCGCTGATTCTCCGCTTCCTCGTCGGTGGTAGGACTACGCGCGCGGCGACCAGAGCCAAGTCGGAAGGCCATAGCTATGTCGATTGGTCACTTAAGCTGGAGAGGTTTTCTTACCATTTCGGAGAAGCGGAGTAAGAGGAAGTTGTTGCTTATACGGGTTCACTGCCACGTTGGGTTAAGAGGGGCAAAGTTGGTCAATGCCTAGGAAGTTGGAATCGTTTTGGCCCCAATTGTTTAATTACCTTGCGGTTCATCTCTCGGTCTCTCCCACCTCTTCACTATCCCTCCCCTTGCCTCCTTTCATGCTTCATCGTAGTGCATCTTGTTTTTCTAGCACCTTCACAAAAATCATACACATTTGGCCGATTCTGTCATTGTGTGCACTAATAAAGTAAAAAAAAATCCATTATATGTGAATAAACGTTTAATACACTAGCTCGCAAAGATGTTTCTCAAGGCGATATGCACAATGCCTGCCAAAAATGGGTCATGATAACTAAATTTCGTGTTAATTTTTGCATGACATGTACTCACTTGTGTATGAAGCCAAGCAAACTCATAATCTATACCAAAAAAATGTGAAAGAGTTCTTTTTAGTATCCTTCATACATGGGGTTCCTATTTTTACTTTCTATTTTTACTAGTTACAAGTACTCATGCATGAAAACTTTTGAAAATATGTGCATTTTGGGCTGCGTGGAGACATGGTACAATAATATATTCAAGTTGATATACAAAGTCTAGACATATTCAAACTAGACAAATAATGTATCTAACCCCCTAACCCTAAACTCTGTCTTATGAAGTCAAGCATGCATGAAGAGAATTGGTTTTGGGTTTCAAACATGGAAATTTCAAAATCATCCCAAAAGCTTCATTTTAGAGCGACTAAGAAGGATCCAGGCTTACCTTTCCATTTTCATGTTTTAAACTTGTTTAAATCTTGGTCAAATCTAGGATTTGACCACGATTCAAATGGGCATAAAATAAAAAAATGAAAAAATGAAAAACCAAAGCGCACATAGTCTTCTTATATGTCATATAGTAAGCATTAAAGTTGGTAAACAAGGTCTAGACATATTCAAACTAGACAAATCATGTATCTACCCCCTAACCCCTAAACTCTGTCTTATGACGAAGTCAAGCATGAAGATTAAGTGGTTTTGGGTTTGAAACATGGAAATTTCAAAAACCTCCCAAAAACTTCATTTTAGGGTGACTAAGAAGGATACAGGCTTCCCTTTTCATTTTCATGTTCTATACTTGTTTAAATCTTGGTCAAACCTAGGATTTGACCAAGATTCAAATGTGCATCAAAATTCCAAAAAATCAGAAAAATGAAAAACCAAAGCACATAGTTTTCTTATGTCATATAGTAAGCATTAAAGTTGATAAACAAGGGTCTAGACATATTCAAACAAGAAAAATCATGTATCTACCCCCTAACCCTAAACTTTGTCTTATGTAGTCAAGCATGAAGAGAAGTGGTTTTGGGTTTCAAATATGGAAATTTCAAAAACCTATCAAAAGCTTCATTTTAGAGTGACTAAGAAGGATCCATGCTTACCTTTTCATTTTCATATTTGAAACTTGTTTAAATCATTGTCAAACCTAGGATTTGACCAAGATTTAAATGGGCATAAAATTAAAAAAATCGGAAAAATGAAAAACAAAAGCACATAGTCTTCTTATGTCACATATATATATAGTAAGCATTCAAAAGTTGATAAACAAGGTCTAGCTAGACATATTCAAATAAGACAAATCATGTATCTACCCCTGTAAAACCATAAACTCTGTCTTATGAAGTCAAGCATGAAGAGAAGTGGTTTTTGGTTTCAAACATGGAAATTTCAAAAACCTCCCAAAATTAAAGCTTCATTTTAGAGTGAGTAGTTAAGAAGGATCCAGGCTTACCTTTTCATTTTCATGTTTTAAACTTGTTTAAATCTTGGTCAAACCTAGGATTTGACCAATATTCAAATGGGCATAAAATAAAAAATAAATAAAATAAAAAACCAAAGCACGTAGTCTTCTTATGTCATATAGTAAGCATTCAAGTTCATAAACAAGGTCTAGGCATATTCAAACCAGACAAATCATGTACCCCCTAACCCTAAACTTTGTCTTAATTATATATGAAGTCAAGCATGAAGCAGAGAAGTGTGGTTTTGGGTTTCAAACATGGAAATTTCAAAAACCTCCCAAAAAGCTTCATTTTAATTAGACTGGCTGGTTAATTAAGAAGGATCCATGATTAATTACCTTTTCATTGTCATGTTTTAAACTTGTTTAAATCTTGGTCGAACCTAGGATTTGACCAAGATTCAAATGGGCATAAAATTTCAGAAAAAAATCGAAAGAATGAAAAACCAAAGCACATAGCCTTCTTATGTCATATATATAGTAAGCATTCAAATTGATAAACATGGTCTAGACATATTCAAACCAGAAAAATCATGTATCTACCCCTAACCCTAAACTCTGTCTTATGAAGTCAAGCATGAACAGAAGTACGGTGGTTTTGGGTTTCAAACATGGTAAATTCAAGAACCTCCCAAAAGCTTCATTTTAGAGTTACTAAGAGAAAGATCCAGACTTAATTACCTTATCATTTTTACATGTTAAACTTGTTTAAATCTTGCTCAACAAACCTAGGATTTTACCAAGATTCTCAAATGGGCATAAAAATAAAAAAATGAAATACCAATGCACATAGTCCTCTTATGTCATATAGTAAGCATTCAAGTTGATAAACAAGGTCTAGACATATTCAAACAAGACAAATCATGTATCTACCCCCTATCGACCCTAAACTTCGTCTTATGAAGTCAAGCATGAAGAGAAGTGGTTTTGGGTTTCAAACATGGAAATTTCAAAAACCTCCCAAAATTCAGCTTCATTTTAGAGCGACTAAGAAGGATCGATGCTTACCTTTTCATTTCCATGTTTTAAACTTATTTAAATCTTGGTCAAACCTAGGATTTGACCAAGATTCAAATGGGCATAAAAATTCAGACAAAAAATCTAAAGAATGAAAAACCAAAGCACATAGCCTTCTTAATTATGTCATATAGTAAACACTCAAGTTGATAAACAAGGTCTAGACATATTCAAACCAGAAAAATCATGTGTATATCTACCCCTAACCCTAAACTCTGTCTTATGAAGTCAATCATGAAGAGAATTGGTTTTGGGTTTCAAACATGGAAATTTCAAGTACGTCCCAAAAGCTTCATATATTTTAGAGTGACTAATTAAGAAGGATCTTGGCTTACGTTTTCATTTTCATGCTTGAAACTTGTTTAAATCTTGGTTGAACCTAGGATTTGACCAGAATCAAATGTGCATAAAATTCTTAAAAAAATAGAAAAATGAAAAACAAAAGCACATGGTCTTCTTATGTCATATAGTAAGCATTCAAGTTGATAAACAAGGTTTAGACATATTCAAACCAGACAAATCATGTATCTACCCCCTAACCCTAAACTCGGTCTTATGAAGTCTAGCATGAGGAGAAGTCGTTTTGGGTTTCAAACGTTTAAGTCAAAAGCCCCATTTCAAATATTTCAAACTTATTCAAATTTGGTTCAAATTTGAAAGACACACAAGTTATAGCACACATAGTCCATACATTCTCACACATACTGCACTAGATGCTAACCCGGCCTATAGTTTGAGGCCATTGGATGAGGTCGAAAAAAATCTTGGATTAGAAATGGGGTTGTTCGAACCCCGTAGTTGGATTTTTTGAACCTTGATCTGTAGTACTGGGCAAAACCCTAGTTTAACCTATTGAATTATAGATTAGTAGGTCGATTTTTCTACTATGCAGGACATGTGTGTTTGCCCGTCGAGTGAAACTCGGAGGAAGAGGGATCACTCGGAAGGAGAGAAGAAGGGAGAGAATTATGGTGTCTCCCCTTTTTCGGGTGATGATGTTGACTTTTGTGCAGGGTTTGTCAGTGAGCAGGAGGTGCGAGCGAGCGAGTCGAGCGAGGCCGAGAATGAGAGAGATTTGTTTTTTTTTTGTGAGAGGGACAACCGAAGGATCCAGAAGGACCCACAGACTTCCAATACGCATCCTGATGCGTCTTCTCTTGACAAAGAAAATGGCTGGGCGTTTGCGTACCTATTGCACGTGACTTGTGCTCACTGAAGTGTGGGACCTCACGCATGGGCACCACACGTAAGTGACAGACCTGCTGGTGTAAAAGCTCGGTTGATTATTATAGTGCATTAGAACAAAGTTTCCTATGGTTTCAAGGGTAGGAAATCCAAGTTAACTCATTTACATGACATTATTTTTTCCATGAAGCAAAGTTAACGCACCTATCAATTGGTACATTTTGGAGTGACTAAGAAGGATCCAGGCTTACTTATTCGTTTTCACGTGTAAAACTTGTCTAAATCTTGGTCAAACAAAATTGGCAGAAAATTCAAAAAAAAACAGAAAAATGAAAAACCAAAGCACATAGTCTTCTTATGTCATATAGTAAGCATTAAAGTTGATAAACAAGGTCTAGACATATTCAAACCATACAAATCACGTATCTACCCGCTAACCCCTAAACTATGTCTTAAGAAGTCAAGCATGAAGAGAAGTGGTTTTGGGTTTCAAACATGGAAATTTCAAAATCCTCCCAAAACTTCATTTTAGGGTGACTAAGAAGGATACACGCTTCCCTTTTCATTTTCATGTTCTATACTTGTTTAAATCTTGGTCAAACCTAGGATTTGACCAAGATTCAAATGGGCACAAAAAAATAAAAAAAATAAAAGCACATAGTGTTCTTATGTCATATCGTAAGCATTCAAGTTGATAAACAAGGTCTAGATATATCCAAACCAGACAAATCATGTATCTACCCCCTATCGACCCTAAACTTCATCTTATGAAGTCAAGCATGAAGAGAAGTGGTTTTGGGTTTCAAACATGGAAATTTCAAAAACCTCCCAAAATTCAGCTTCATTTTAGAGCGACTAAGAAGGATCGATGCTTACCTTTTCATTTCCATGTTTTAAACTTATTTAAATCTTGGTCAAACCTAGGATTTGACCAAGATTCAAATGGGCATAAAAATTCAGACAAAAAATCTAAAGAATGAAAAACCAAAGCACATAGCCTTCTTAATTATGTCATATAGTAAACACTCAAGTTGATAAACAAGGTCTAGACATATTCAAACCAGAAAAATCATGTGTATATCTACCCCTAACCCTAAACTCTGTCTTATGAAGTCAATCTAGGATTTAACCAAGATTCAAATGGGCATAAAATAAAAAAACAGAAAAATGAAAAATCAAAGCGCACATAGTCTTCTTATATGTCATATAGTAAGCATTAAAGTTGATAAACAAGGTCTGGACATATTCAAACTAGCTAGACAAATCATGTATCTACCCCTAACCCCTAAACTCTGTCTTATGACGAAGTCAAGCATGAAGATAAGTGGTTTTGGGTTTCAAACATGGAAATTTCAAAAACCTCCCAAAAACTTCATTTTAGGGTGACTAATTAAGAAGGATACAGGCTTCCCTTTTCATTTTCATGTTCTATACTTGTTTAAATCTTGGTCAAACCTAGGATTTGACCAAGATTCAAATGTGCATCAAAATTCCAAAAAATCAGAAAAATGAAAAACCAAAGCACATAGTTTTCTTATGTCACATACATATATATAGTAAGCATTCAAAAGTTGATAAACAAGGTCTAGCTAGACATATTCAAATAAGACAAATCATGTATCTACCCCTCTAAAACCATAAACTCTGTCTTATGAAGTCAAGCATGAAGAGAAGTGGTTTTTGGTTTCAAACATGGAAATTTCAAAAACCTCCCAAAATTAAAGCTTCATTTTAGAGTGACTAGTTAAGAAGGATCCAGGCTTACCTTTTCATTTTCATGTTTTAAACTTGTTTAAATCTTGGTCAAACCTAGGATTTGACCAATATTCAAATGGGCATAAAATAAAAAATAAATAAAATAAAAAACCAAAGCACATAGTCTTCTTATGTCATATAGTAAGCATTCAAGTTCATAAACAAGGTCTAGACATATTCAAACCAGACAAATCATGTACCCCCTAACCCTAAACTTTGTCTTAATTATATATGAAGTCAAGCATGAAGCAGAGAAGTGTGGTTTTGGGTTTCAAACATGGAAATTTCAAAAACCTCCCAAAAAGCTTCATTTTAATTAGACTGGCTGGTTAATTAAGAAGGATCCATGATTAATTACCTTTTCATTGTCATGTTTTAAACTTGTTTAAATCTTGGTCGAACCTAGGATTTGACCAAGATTCAAATGGCCATAAAATTTCAGAAAAAAATCGAAAGAATGAAAAACCAAAGCACATAGCCTTCTTATGTCATATAGTAAGCATTCAAATTGATAAACATGGTCTAGACATATTCAAACCAGAAAAATCATGTATCTACCCCTAACCCTAAACTCTGTCTTATGAATTCAAGCATGAATATAAGTACGGTGGTTTTGGGTTTCAAACATGGTAAATTCAAGAACCTCCCAAAAGCTTCATTTTAGAGTTACTAAGAGAAAGATCCAGACTTAATTACCTTATCATTTTCACATGTTAAACTTGTTTAAATCTTGCTCAACAAACCTAGGATTTTACCAAGATTCTCAAATGGGCATAAAAATCGAAAAATGAAATACCAATGCACATAGTCCTCTTATGTTATATAGTAAGCATTCAAGTTGATAAACAAGGTCTAGACATATTCAAACAAGACAAATCATGTATCTACCCCATATCGACCCTAAACTTCGTCTTATGAAGTCAAGCATGAAGAGAAGTGGTTTTGGGTTTCAAACATGGAAATTTCAAAAGCCTCCCAAAATTCAGCTTCATTTTAGAGCGACTAAGAAGGATCGATGCTTACCTTTTCATTTCCATGTTTTAAACTTATTTAAATCTTGGTCAAACCTAGGATTTGACCAAGATTCAAATGGGCATAAAAATTCAGACAAAAAATCTAAAGAATGAAAAACCAAAGCACATAGCCTTCTTAATTATGTCATATAGTAAACACTCAAGTTGATAAACAAGGTCTAGACATATTCAAACTAGAAAAATCATGTGTATATCTACCCCTAACCCTAAACTCTGTCTTATGAAGTCAATCATGAAGAGAATTGGTTTTGGGTTTCAAACATGGAAATTTCAAGTACGTCCCAAAAGCTTCATATATTTTAGAGTGACTAATTAAGAAGGATCTTGGCTTACATTTTCATTTTCATGCTTGAAACTTGTTTAAATCTTGGTTGAACCTAGGATTTGACCAGAATCAAATGTGCATAAAATTCTTAAAAAAATAGAAAAATGAAAAACAAAAGCACATGGTCTTCTTATGTCATATAGTAAGCATTCAAGTTGATAAACAAGGTTTAGACATATTCAAACCAGACAAATCATGTATCTACCCCCTAACCCTAAACTCGGTCTTATGAAGTCTAGCATGAGGAGAAGTCGTTTTGGGTTTCAAACGTTTAAGCCAAAAGCCCCATTTCAAATATTTCAAACTTATTCAAATTTGGTTCAAATTTCAAAGACACACAAGTTATAGCACACATAGTGCATACATTCTCACACATACTGCACTAGATGCTAACCCGGCCTATAGTTTGAGGCCATTGGATGAGGTCGAAAAAATCTTGGATTAGAAATGGGGTTGTTCGAACCCCGTAGTTGGATTTTTTGAACCTTGATCTGTAGTACTGGGCAAAACCCTAGTTTAACCTATTTAATTATAGATTCGTAGGTCGATTTTTCTACTATGCAGCACAAGTGTATTTGCCCGTCGAGTGAAACTCGGAGGAAGAGGGATCACTCGGAAGGAGAGAAGAAGGGAGAGAATTATGTGTCTCCCCTTTTTCGGGTGATGATGTTGACTTTTGTGCAGGGTTTGTCAGTGAGCAGGAGGTGCGAGCGAGCGAGCGAGCGAGTCGAGCGAGGCCGAGAATGAGAGAGATTTGTTTTTTTTTTGTGAGAGGGACAACCGAAGGATCCAGAAGGACCCACAGACTTCCAATACGCATCCTGATGCGTCTTCTCTTGACAAAGAAAATGGCTGGGAGTTTGCGTACCTATTGCACGTGACTTGTGCTCACTGAAGTGTGGGACCTCACGCATGGGCACCACACGTAAGTGACAGACCTGCTGGTGTAAAAGCTCGGTTGATTATTATAGTGCATTAGAACAAAGTTTCCTATGGATTCAAGGGTAGGAAATCCAAGTTAACTCATTTACATGACATTATTTTTTCCATGAAGCAAAGTTAACGCACCTATCAATTGGTACATTTTGGAGTGACTAAGAAGGATCCAGGCTTACTTATTCGTTTTGACGTGTAAAACTTGTCTAAATCTTGGTCAAACAAAATTGGCAGAAAATTCAAAAAAAAAACAGAAAAATGAAAAACCAAAGCACATAGTCTTCTTATGTCATATAGTAAGCATTAAAGTTGATAAACAAGGTCTAGACATATTCAAACCATACAAATCATGTATCTACCCGCTAACCCCTAAACTATGTCTTAAGAAGTCAAGCATGAAGAGAAGTGGTTTTGGGTTTCAAACATGGAAATTTCAAAAACCTCCCAAAACTTCATTTTAGGGTGACTAAGAAGGATACAGGCTTCCCTTTTCATTTTCATGTTCTATACTTGTTTAAATCTTGGTCAAACCTAGGATTTGACCAAGATTCAAATGGGCAGAAAAATAAAAAATAAAAGCACAGAGTGTTCTTATGTCATATCGTAAGCATTCAAGTTGATAAACAAGGTCTAGATATATCCAAACCAGACAAATCATGTATCTACCCCCTATCGACCCTAAACTTCGTCTTATGAAGTCAAGCATGAAGAGAAGTGGTTTTGGGTTTTAAACATGGAAATTTCAAAAACCTCCCAAAATTCAGCTTCATTTTAGAGCGACTAAGAAGGATCGATGCTTACCTTTTCATTTCCATGTTTTAAACTTATTTAAATCTTGGTCAAACCTAGGATTTGACCAAGATTCAAATGGGCATAAAAATTCAGACAAAAAATCTAAAGAATGAAAAACCAAAGCACATAGCCCTCTTAATTATGCCATATAGTAAACACTCAAGTTGATAAACAAGGTCTAGACATATTCAAACCAGAAAAATCATGTGTATATCTACCCCTAACCCTAAACTCTGTCTTATGAAGTCAATCTAGGATTTAACCAAGATTCAAATGGGCATAAAATAAAAACAGAAAAATGAATAACCAAAGCGCACATAGTCTTCTTATATGTCATATAGTAAGCATTAAAGTTGATAAACAAGGTCTGGACATATTCAAACTAGCTAGACAAATCATGTATCTACCCCCTAACCCCTAAACTCTGTCTTATGACGAAGTCAAGCATGAAGATAAGTGGTTTTGGGTTTCAAACATGGAAATTTCAAAAACCTCCCAAAAACTTCATTTTAGGGTGACTAATTAAGAAGGATACAGGCTTCCCTTTTCATTTTCATGTTCTATACTTGTTTAAATCTTGGTCAAACCTAGGATTTGACCAAGATTCAAATGTGCATCAAAATTCCAAAAAAATCAGAAAAATGAAAAACCAAAGCACATAGTTTTCTTATGTCACATACATATATATAGTAAGCATTCAAAAGTTGATAAACAAGGTCTAGCTAGACATATTCAAATAAGACAAATCATGTATCTACCCCTCTAAAACCATAAACTCTGTCTTATGAAGTCAAGCATGAAGAGAAGTGGTTTTTGGTTTCAAACATGGAAATTTCAAAAACCTCCCAAAATTAAAGCTTCATTTTAGAGTGACTAGTTAAGAAGGATCCAGGCTTACCTTTTCATTTTCATGTTTTAAACTTGTTTAAATCTTGGTCAAACTTAGGATTTGACCAATATTCAAATGGGCATAAAATAAAAAATAAATAAAATAAAAAACCAAAGCACATAGTCTTCTTATGTCATATAGTAAGCATTCAAGTTCATAAACAAGGTCTAGACATATTCAAACCAGACAAATCATGTACCCCTAACCCTAAACTTTGTCTTAATTATATATGAAGTCAAGCATGAAGCAGAGAAGTGTGGTTTTGGGTTTCAAACATGGAAATTTCAAAAACCTCCCAAAAAGCTTCATTTTAATTAGACTGGCTGGTTAATTAAGAAGGATCCATGATTAATTACCTTTTCATTGTCATGTTTTAAACTTGTTTAAATCTTGGTCGAACCTAGGATTTGACCAAGATTCAAATGGCCATAAAATTTCAGAAAAAATCGAAAGAATGAAAAACCAAAGCACATAGCCTTCTTATGTCATATAGTAAGCATTCAAATTGATAAACATGGTCTAGACATATTCAAACCAGAAAAATCATGTATCTACCCCTAACCCTAAACTCTGTCTTATGAAGTCAAGCATGAACAGAAGTACGGTGGTTTTGGGTTTCAAACATGGTAAATTCAAGAACCTCCCAAAAGCTACATTTTAGAGTTACTAAGAGAAAGATCCAGACTTAATTACCTTATCATTTTCACATGTTAAACTTGTTTAAATCTTGCTCAACAAACCTAGGATTTTACCAAGATTCTCAAATGGGCATAAAAATCAAAAAATGAAATACCAATGCACATAGTCCTCTTATGTCATATAGTAAGCCTTCAAGTTGATAAACAAGGTCTAGACATATTCAAACAAGACAAATCATGTATCTACCCCCTATCGACCCTAAACTTCGTCTTATGAAGTCAAGCATGAAGAGAAGTGGTTTTGGGTTTCAAACATGGAAATTTCAAAAACCTCCCAAAATTCAGCTTCATTTTAGAGCGACTAAGAAGGATCGATGCTTACCTTTTCATTTCCATGTTTTAAACTTATTTAAATCTTGGTCAAACCTAGGATTTGACCATGATTCAAATGGGCATAAAAATTCAGACAAAAAATCTAAAGAATGAAAAACCAAAGCACATAGCCTTCTTAATTATGTCATATAGTAAACACTCAAGTTGATAAACAAGGTCTAGACATGTTCAAACCAGAAAAATCATGTGTATATCTACCCCTAACCCTAAACTCTGTCTTATGAAGTCAATCATGAAGAGAATTGGTTTTGGGTTTCAAACATGGAAATTTCAAGTACGTCCCAAAAGCTTCATATATTTTAGAGTGACTAATTAAGAAGGATCTTGGCTTACGTTTTCATTTTCATGCTTGAAACTTGTTTAAATCTTGGTTGAACCTAGGATTTGACCAGAATCAAATGTGCATAAAATTCTTAAAAAAAATAGAAAAATGAAAAACAAAAGCACATGGTCTTCTTATGTCATATAGTAAGCATTCAAGTTGATAAACAAGGTTTAGACATATTCAAACCAGACAAATCATGTATCTACCCCCTAACCCTAAACTCGGTCTTATGAAGTCTAGCATGAGGAGAAGTCGTTTTGGGTTTCAAACGTTTAAGCCAAAAGCCCCATTTCAAATATTTCAAACTTATTCAAATTTGGTTCAAATTTCAAAGACACACAAGTTATAGCACACATAGTGCATACATTCTCACACATACTGCACTAGATGCTAACCCGGCCTATAGTTTGAGGCCATTGGATGAGGTCGAAAAAAATCTTGGATTAGAAATGGGGTTGTTCGAACCCCGTAGTTGGATTTTTTGAACCTTGATCTGTAGTACTGGGCAAAACCCTAGTTTAACCTATTTAATTATAGATTCGTAGGTCGATTTTTCTACTATGCAGCACATGTGTGTTTGCCCGTCGAGTGAAACTCGGAGGAAGAGGGATCGCTCGGAAGGAGAGAAGAAGGGAGAGAATTATGGTGTCTCCCCTTTTTCGGGTGATGATGTTGACTTTTGTGCAGGGTTTGTCAGTGAGCAGGAGGTGCGAGCGAGCGAGCGAGTCGAGCGAGGCTGAGAATGAGAGAGATTTGTTTTTTTTTGTGAGAGGGACAACCGAAGGATCCAGAAGGACCCACAGACTTCCAATACGCATCCTGATGCGTCTTCTCTTGACAAAGAAGATGGCTGGGAGTTTGCGTACCTATTGCACGTGACTTGTGCTCACTGAAGTGTGGGACCTCACGCATGGGCACCACACGTAAGTGACAGACCTGCTGGTGTAAAAGCTCGGTTGATTATTATAGTGCATTAGAACAAAGTTTCCTATGGTTTCAAGGGTAGGAAATCCAAGTTAACTCATTTACATGACATTATTTTTTCCATGAAGCAAAGTTAACGCACCTATCAATTGGTACATTTTGGAGTGACTAAGAAGAATCCAGGCTTACTTATTCGTTTTGACGTGTAAAACTTGTCTAAATCTTGGTCAAACAAAATTGGCAGAAAATTCAAAAAATAAAACAGAAAAATGAAAAACCAAAGCACATAGTCTTCTTATGTCACATAGTAAGCATTAAAGTTGATAAACAAGGTCTAGACATATTCAAACCATACAAATCATGTATCTACCCGCTAACCCCTAAACTATGTCTTAAGAAGTCAAGCATGAAGAGAAGTGGTTTTGGGTTTCAAACATGGAAATTTCAAAAACCTCCCAAAACTTCATTTTAGGGTGACTAAGAAGGATACACGCTTCCCTTTTCATTTTCATGTTCTATACTTGTTTAAATCTTGGTCAAACCTAGGATTTGACCAAGATTCAAATGGGCACAAAAAAATAAAAAAATAAAAGCACATAGTGTTCTTATGTCATATCGTAAGCATTCAAGTTGATAAACAAGGTCTAGATATATCCAAACCAGACAAATCATGTATCAACCCCTATCGACCCTAAACTTCGTCTTATGAAGTCAAGCATGAAGAGAAGTGGTTTTGGGTTTCAAACATGGAAATTTCAAAAACCTCCCAAAATTCAGCTTCATTTTAGAGCGACTAAGAAGGATCGATGCTTACCTTTTCATTTCCATGTTTTAAACTTATTTAAATCTTGGTCAAACCTAGGATTTGACCAAGATTCAAATGGGCATAAAAATTCAGACAAAAAATCTAAAGAATGAAAAACCAAAGCACATAGCCTTCTTAATTATGTCATATAGTAAACACTCAAGTAGATAAACAAGGTCTAGACATATTCAAACCAGAAAAATCATGTGTATATCTACCCCTAACCCTAAACTCTGTCTTATGAAGTCAATCTAGGATTTAACCAAGATTCAAATGGGCATAAAATAAAAAACAGAAAAATGAAAAACCAAAGCGCACATAGTCTTCTTATATGTCATATAGTAAGCATTAAAGTTGATAAACAAGGTCTGGACATATTCAAACTAGCTAGACAAATCATGTATCTACCCCCTAACCCCTAAACTCTGTCTTATGACGAAGTCAAGCATGAAGATAAGTGGTTTTGGGTTTCAAACATGGAAATTTCAAAAACCTCCCAAAAACTTCATTTTAGGGTGACTAATTAAGAAGGATACAGGCTTCCCTTTTCATTTTCATGTTCTATACTTGTTTAAATCTTGGTCAAACCTAGGATTTGACCAAGATTCAAATGTGCATCAAAATTCCAAAAAAAAAAAGAAAAATGAAAAACCAAAGCACATAGTTTTCTTATGTCACATACATATATATAGTAAGCATTCAAAAGTTGATAAACAAGGTCTAGCTAGACATATTCAAATAAGACAAATCATGTATCTACCCCTCTAAAACCATAAACTCTGTCTTATGAAGTCAAGCATGAAGAGAAGTGGTTTTTGGTTTCAAGCATGGAAATTTCAAAAACCTCCCAAAATTAAAGCTTCATTTTAGAGTGACTAGTTAAGAAGGATCCAGGCTTACCTTTTCATTTTCATGTTTTAAACTTGTTTAAATCTTGGTCAAACCTAGGATTTGACCAATATTCAAATGGGCATAAAATAAAAAATAAATAAAATAAAAAACCAAAGCACATAGTCTTCTTATGTCATATAGTAAGCATTCAATTTCATAAACAAGGTCTAGACATATTCAAACCAGACAAATCATGTACCCCCTAACCCTAAACTTTGTCTTAATTATATATGAAGTCAAGCATGAAGCAGAGAAGTGTGGTTTTGGGTTTCAAACATGGAAATTTCAAAAACCTCCCAAAAAGCTTCATTTTAATTAGACTGGCTGGTTAATTAAGAAGGATCCATGATTAATTACCTTTTCATTGTCATGTTTTAAACTTGTTTAAATCTTGGTCGAACCTAGGATTTGACCAAGATTCAAATGGCCATAAAATTTCAGAAAAAAATCGAAAGAATGAAAAACCAAAGCACATAGCCTTCTTATGTCATATAGTAAGCATTCAAATTGATAAACATGGTCTAGACATATTCAAACCAGAAAAATCATGTATCTACCCCTAAACCTAAACTCTGTCTTATGAAGTCAAGCATGAACAGAAGTACGGTGGTTTTGGGTTTCAAACATGGTAAATTCAAGAACCTCAAAAAAAGCTTCATTTTAGAGTTACTAAGAGAAAGATCCAGACTTAATTACCTTATCATTTTCACATGTTAAACTTGTTTAAATCTTGCTCAACAAACCTAAGATTTTACCAAGATTCTCAAATGGGCATAAAAATCAAAAAATGAAATACCAATGCACATAGTCCTCTTATGTCATATAGTAAGCATTCAAGTTGATAAACAAGGTCTAGACATATTCAAACAAGACAAATCATGTATCTACCCCCTATCGACCCTAAACTTCGTCTTATGAAGTCAAGCATGAAGAGAAGTGGTTTTGGGTTTCAAACATGGAAATTTCAAAAACCTCCCAAAATTCAGCTTCATTTTAGAGCGACTAAGAAGGATCGATGCTTACCTTTTCATTTCCATGTTTTAAACTTGTTTAAATCGACCAAGATTCAAATGGGCATAAAATAAAAAAACCGAAAAATGAAAAACCAAAGCTCACATAGTCTTCTTATATGTCATATAGTAAGCATTAAAGTTGATAAACAAGGTCTAGACATATTCAAACTAGCTAGACAAATCATGTATCTACCCCCTAACCCCTAAACTCTGTCTTATGACGAAGTCAAGCATGAAGATAAGTGGTTTTAGGTTTCAAACATGGAAATTTCAAAAACCTCCCAAAAACTTCATTTTAGGGTGACTAATTAAGAAGGATACATGCTTCCCTTTTCATTTTCATGTTCTATATATACTTGTTTAAATATTGGTCAAACCTAGGATTTGACCAAGATTCAAATGTGCATCAAAATTCCAAAAAATATCAGAAAAATGAAAAACCAAAGCACATAGTTTTCTTATGTCATATAGTAGCATTAAAGTTGATAAACAAGGTCTAGACATATTCAAACAAGAAAAATCATGTATCTACTCCCTAACCCTAAACTTTGTCTTATGTAGTCAAGCATGAAGAGAAGTGGTTTTGGGTTTCAAATATGGAAATTTCAAAAACCTACCAAAAACTTCATTTTAGAGTGACTAAGAAGGATCAATGCTTACCTTTTCATTTTCATATTTTAAACTTGTTTAAATCATTGTCAAACCAGGATTTGACCAAGATTTAAATGGGCATAAAATTAAAAAAATCAGAAAAATGAAAAACAAAAGCACATAGTCTTCTTATGTCACATATATATATAGTAAGCATTCAAAAGTTGACAAACAACGTCTATACATATTCAAATAAGACAAATCATGTATCTACCCCTAACCCTAAACTCTGTCTTATGAAGTCAAGCATGAAGAGAAGTGGTTTTTGGTTTCAAACATGGAAATTTCAAAAACCTCCGAAAAGCTTCATTTTAGAGTGACTAAGAAGGATCCAGGCTTACCTTTTCATTTTCATGTTTTAAACTTGTTTAAATCTTGGTCAAACCTAGGATTTGACCAATATTAAAATGGGCATAAAATAAAAAAATAAAAAAAAACCAAAGCACATAGTCTTCTTATGTCATATAGTAAGCATTCAAGTTCATAAACAAGGTCTAGACATATTCAAACCAGACAAATCATGTATCTACCCCCTATCGACCCTAAACTTCGTCTTATGAAGTCAAGCATGAAGAGAAGTGGTTTTGGGTTTCAAACATGGAAATTTCAAAAACCTACCAAAAGCTTCATTTTAGAGCGAGTAAGAAGGATCGATGCTTATCTTTTCATTTTCATGTTTTAAACTTATTTAAATCTTGGTCAAACCTAGGATTTGACCAAGATTCAAATGGGCATAAAAATTCAGACAAAAATGTAAAGAATGAAAAACCAAAGCACGTACATAGCCTTCTTAATTATGTCATATAGTAAACATTCAAGTTGATAAACAAGGTCTAGACATATTCAAACCAGAAAAATCGTGTATCTACCCCTAACCCTAATTAAACTCTGTCTTATGAAGTCAAGCATGAAGAAAAGTGGTTTTGAGTTTCAAGCATGCATGGAAATTTCGAGAACCTCCCAAAAGCTTCATTTTAGAGTGACTACAAAGGATCCATGCTTACACCTTTTCATTTTCAAGTTTTAAACATGTTTAAAACCTGGTCAAACCTGGGATTTGACCAAGATTCAAATGGGCATAAAATTCAAAAAAATTAGATAAATGAAAAACCATAGCACATAGTCTTCTTATGTCATATAGTAAGCATTCAAGTGGATAAACAAGCTCTAGACATACTGAAACCAGACAAATCATGTATCTACCCCTATCCCTAAACTATGTCTGATGAAGTCTAGCATGAAAAGAAGTGGTTTTGGGTTTCAAACATGGAAATTTCAAAAACCTCCCAAAAGCTTCATTTTGGATTGACTAAGGAGGATCCAGGCGTACTTTTTCATTTTCATGTTTTAAACTTGTTTAAATCTAGGTCAAACCTAGGATTTGACCAAGATTGAAATGGACATAAAAAATCAACAGTTTACAACAGCACACAAAATAAACATGAAATTACATCTAAATCCCTAACTTTTACATGGAGGACCCCAGTGCTGAAAGCAAGAAATGCGATCGGGTCTTGAATCTTGATGCGTCTTCTCTTGACAAAGAAGATCGCTGGGAGTTTGCGTACGTACAAAGACGTCACTTGTGCTCACTGAAGTGTGGGACATGACGCATGCATGGGCAACACACATAAGTGACATGGATTCAAGGGTAGGGAAGCCAAGAAAAAAAAACGAGAATTTGGACAAAAATAACCCAATCTTGCTAGTATGTCGAAAGTTTGTTTTTCCCAATCTTTTCGACTTTGGGTTATTTCTGTCTATTTTGCCGATCGAAAAAACGAGGACAGAGACTGGAAACGGTGATGCATCTAGCTTCGTAGTACGTCGGATTAAGACTTCATGAGCAACACTAGTCTCGACGTAAGTACAGGTGTATCTGAGACAAGACAGGGACTAGACATTGCTACCCACGTCCCTCTGCGCCCCTTCAAAGAAATCATACTCCGTACTAGAATCTCGAAACGTAGGAATTAGTCTGACACGATTTCTGATTGTTTAATTCATAGGATTGCAATTTTCAGAATTCATTGACAATACATTTTTATACAAAAACAAAAAATCCTTCATTGTGTAACCGTATGTTACTACTAGTATTTCTTTTGGTTTTCACACGCAATCAAATGTTATTGGATCCAAATACCGTTGTTTCTCAATCCTATATATTTGGAGATGATCATCACTCTCTATTCATACAATTTTCATATTCCCGCACTTTGAAAATCTTGCGAATAATCAAAGCAGCCAAAATGTATGGTGTGTATTGTATATGTTTATGCCATGCTTAGTTTCATCGAATATTGTTTGGTTGCATCGCGGGGAAACCGCGTGAATTTAGATTAATTGTTGCATGTTTGTTTGTGGTGTGACCAACTGATTTTGCAACGAAACAACCCCCCCACCATGTACGCATTGTTTGGGTCGCATGCATGATGTGTACAAAATGTTAAAATAGAAATAATGTAGGAATTGAATATGATTGCATGTTGAATTAATCCTATATGAGAGAAATCACACAAATTTGAATTGCATGTTCTTTGGTTGTAGTGCTACACAAAAAACACGTGAATTAGTACGAATTATCATGTATTCAAGAATCAAAGGAGCCACTGAGATTTGAATCCCACAAAATTTCTATGAATTTTCTTCGAACCAAACAAGCCCAACAAGATTCCAAAGGAATATAATACAACGAACAAACAACTTCCGTTGTTGGAATATTTCCTTAGGACATCAATCCAATAGAAACTATATGATCCAGTTTCAGCGACAATCTGGTCGGTGTAGGCTCGAGGAGGCCAATTGTATATATATGTTTGGACCCGGTTGGTTGAGTGATCATGCTCGTGACATCCAGCCTGAAAGGTAAAATTTGGGCAAGGCCAGCGTGACGCCACAATACTTTTGAAATATTCAAAAGCGCGTAATATTTGTGAAATTTTAATAATAGCTACTACTTATGTGAATTTTTTTCGTTCATACGCTTATTGGGGGGTAGGCTAACCCTAATGGCCTCCTCAAGATCCCTACCTCTACCAAGGTTTCCCGAGTTCATCCACCTCGACGGGTTCCTTGCCACTTTCGACCATGTTGTGGGCATCATTTCGGGTTCCCGTACGACGGCCAGTCCTTTTCAGGAGTCCCGAACCCCATGCCATAATATTTGTTTGAAAAAAATTCAAGACCGCACAATATTTGTTGAAATAAATGAATAAGCATTTTTAAATAGCTAAATAAAAGAAGTATGAATTTTGAAAAATTTATTTTTTCTAAAACATTAATTGGAGCATTGACATGTTGAACCCACTTGTCGATTTTGCTATCAACATGACTAACTAGCTGATTAGATAACCAAGTGGTGAAATTTGCAACATATTAGACCACCACATGGTGGAAACTGCAAAAAAAATGTCCAAGTGGTGGTTTGTGCAACATATAGAGCGATACAAGTATATGGTAGTACAAGATGAATGTGCCTTTGCCGTGGGCCCGTGGTAATATATCATGATGATGGCAAAGGATCTTTTCTCTGCTGAAACTGTCCAGAGCTGATTTGATGAGACAAAATACAGCTCCACGGCGTGCAAGGACAGTATACAGTACATTAGCTTCTTCTCGGGTCACACGCCTTCATGACAGGTGCAGTAGTGCAGCAGAGACCAGAGAGAGAAGGCACGCCCGTAGTACTCGTATTATTGATTTCAATTCAAATTGTTTTTTTTGCCTGCTTCTCCGTCTTCTTCATCTCCATCTTCTCTGGCGACCCCGCCTACACCAGCATCCCCTGCACCACCGCCGCCATGCCTTTTTCGGATCATCTCGAGCCACCTGTTTGATGGTACTAGTAGGAGTTGTGGACTTTTATCCATATCGCTCTACCAGCTGCCGCTCGCACTGTCCTCCAATACCTCATACCCAAACGCCAGCGTCCCACTCCCACACCCCCACACCCACTTGACCGCATCCTTCCAATGGCGAGATCGATCAATGAGAGTGGCAGTTCTTGGGTGTTTCCTGATGGCCCCTTGAAGAAATCGCATCCCGATGCGATGTCATCACCGCCGCGAGCCTCGTCGGTTCATGCAAGTTTTATCATGATTCAGCAACACAAAGTGTAGCTCTGCTGCATCTCAGCCGTTTGGCATGCCCTGTGTTCTTCATACTCACCAAATCGAGGTACCGCCCGCGCACAATCCCTTCTCCCGCGTCCACAAGTTCAAGCAGCAGGTGCGCGAAGGACAAGCAGCATGATGCAAAAGATCGCAAGGGTACCTTGTGCCAACCGACGCCGCTGGACAGGATCTCTTCCGATGCCGTGATTCCGGATGGTGGTACGGGCATGTGGGCGGCGCGAATGGAGATTGGATCGCCCTTCTTGGCTTCCCTGGAATTGGGAGCTTGTCAATGTGTACACTGGTCGCCGGATTCCTCTACCACCAATAAGTGAGTTTAAATCCACCCCGGATAAACTTGTGTTCGAGTCTAATGATCAACATCTTCAACTGCTGAAGATAGCTATTTGCCGAGTTCCAACAGCTGCTTCAAATTATACTAGTTTCTCTGTTCTTGCCATCTTCAACGCGGCAATTGCAGTCCTTCACTGTGCTTCTAGCAGATGGACAGTTCTTGACAACCAGTTCTTAGCGTACGGCTACTCCGATTCAATCATCCACAAGGGTATTGTATTTGCTGTAACTCAGACAGGCGAAGTTTATGCATGGAATCAACTTTCTTGGGGTAATTTTTCTCATCTCATATGATGTGTTTTCGCTATTACCTGCGAGTTTCAGATTTAGCTTTAGCCTTTTTCTTTTTGTTGTGCAGTTTTCGTGTCATGCCTGTACCTTTCCCCCTCTATATTCAATCAAAATCAGCAGCGATATGCCTTTGAGTCAAAATAAAGTACTCCCTCCGATCCAAATCAAATTGACTCAGCTTTGTCTAGCCAGTGCATCTAGCTAGACAAACTTGAGTCAATTAATTTGTGCATATCTAGCTAGACATATCCAGTTGAGTCAATTAATTTGGATCGGAGGCAGTATTTTAGCTACATCATTATTCATGTATGTAATGAACTAATCAAGTTTTGCTGAACTGACTTCAAGCTGTGCTTTCCTTTGCAAGGTCCTTTGTTGATCAGCACGGCACCTATTCCGCCAGAACTTGATGAACAAGGTCGGTACAATCTTGGCTCCTGGTGGTTAGCACGATCTCCTGATGGTTCTAGACTTTTTCTGGTCCATAGCTGGGGCGTTACTGACGGGCGGGATTATACTGGACTGGTTCGGATTTTACCTGCTGCTGCTACCTCTGAGGGTCGTCATGGTCGCACTATTCGCGGGTATGGTAAGGGTTTACTTGGCTGCGAGGTGTACAGCATGGACACCAGTCAGTTGATGCCACCGAGGCCATGGAGGAGGATTATTTCCCTTGGATCATATTCTCTCTTCCTTGGAGTGAACTATCCGATTATCCTTCCAGTAGAAGACGGGGCAGAACATGACCGTCCAAATATGGCGAGAAGCAACTCTGTTTACACATCGCACCATGCAGTAGGCCTTGCATATCCTCCTTCTCCAGAAATTTGCCGCTTCGGTTTGAATTACGAAGATCGCATCGTTGGTTTCCAAACCAACATTAGATGGACATGGTGGCAGGTTCCGTTGTGGCTCATCCCAAGCTTCGCCAACGCCCGTCAATGGAACGTTCCTTAGCGTCACAGGTCAAGAAAGAAGTGATGATGTACTATAAGTAATACTCGGGTGGTAATGATAGATTAGTATCTGATGAACTATTTCATTTGCATGTTTATCTCTACCTAGGCTACTCCCTTTCCGTAGTTGTGTTGTACTATCTCGTTGAACTATTTCCTTTGCCTCGTTATCTCTACCTAGGCTACTCCTCCGTAGTTGTTAAATTGATGTAATGCTCCTACAATGCGAGGCTACAGGGCGTGTGGCCCGTAATGTTATCAAACACCTTTTGTACTCGTTCTAGTAAGCATTTCACACTATAGCTCACATAATTAAAGTACTCCTACAACGTATTAGTTGAAAGATATCTCTCATAAGTAAGTACCCCTCTTTGAGCTTATGCGAAACATAAATGACTATTTTAGAAATATATACTCTCGACACAAGATTATATTAAAAACAATGGTACATAGTTCTATTAGAAAAAGAAAGTGTGAATAGTAGAATGATGGAGAAGTGTTTTTTGAGGTCTGTGCATAGCTAGTGTTCATGGTGCAAAAACACTTAGACTAGTCACAATGGGAAGTATCGTAGACTGATACTAGTCTATGATACAACACCTTCAATGCATAGTATCATGAATTAGTATCATGCAATGTTGCGAAAAACCAATTATTCATTTCTTTCCAAATAGACTAGCTTTGCGAGGATGACAAAACATTTCTTTATTGCCCTCTCGTATGAATCACCTCCATACATCACCTCTCATACCGATTGAAAGCCATGCCAAATCGTTGGTTCAAGACCATGAATACCAAGCCAATTTTGTTAGCTAGTTGGACCACCCTCGGATTGAGAACCAACGGTTGAAAGAAAGGTGGGCGCCAACTCATATTTTTTTCTCGAGAGTCCGACACTTGATGTTGATTGCAAAGTTCACAAAGGCCAAAATTTTGACATCCTCTTTGTGCAAGTCTTGCCACCATCCAAACTCGGTTTTGAAGTACCAACCAAGAAAAAAAAGCTTGCACTTTGGAGGACCCCATGGACCATGAAAATTTTGAAAAACTTCCAGTAAATCATGCATATTTCGATTTATATTTTGGTGAAGTTTCATTCGATTTGAATCATAGGTTTGTGAGCAAATATATATTTAGTTTAAACTAGTGCTCGAGTATGTAAGAATCTATTTAATCACAAGCTAGTCATCCGAATGGGATGAAATATTCATAGATTTTAAAACAAGGAATCTACATATTACTGGATTTTTTTTCAAAATTTTCTGAATAGTTTTTCTTTTTTAGCTTCGAAATAAGAGATAGTTTGGAACGTTGGATCTCAAATGGATGGTAGATGGTGGGACACAGTCACAATGTATCTTGGAAGCATCAAGTCACTGAAGCTCTGTCCGGTTTCCAAACCAAGCTAGGAAAGGCATTGAAAATGAAGTTCTGCTCTAAAACATTTCTCATTCCATTTTGGTGCTCGCGCGGTTGCATGCTGCCCACGTGTTAAGGTACGTGTCTCTGGCATGTAGAGAACTACGATTATTGGCGAAAAATATATCAAAATGGAAACTGTAAAAAAAAAGCCCTCTCTGGTCAACCTGATGTGACGAGACATCACTGCACCAAACATCGTCGCAAATTTATAGATGGGTGGCGTGCTAGTCTACCAACAGTCAAATCGGCGCCCAGTCGCAGCAGCAGCCTAGAGTACTACCTAGTTTTTGCCCCTTGCATGTCTATCATCTTCTTCTTCACCCCGTTACAAAAAAAATAAAAAATCTTCTTCTTCACCCTCCCAGAATCACGCGCACGCGCAGGATCTCGATCCCCACCACGCCGCATCACTAGTACTACTCCGTATACCTTTCTCTCCTTACCCCGGCCGGCCGCGCGCCGCATCGTTCCTTCCATAGCGCTCGCCCTCTCCTCCGAAAACCCCAAGCGCAGGTGCATCCGCCATCCACCTAAATCCATCTTCACGTGATGGATTATTCTAGGCTTTGCCGGGGCGGCGGGGACGGCCACTTGGAGGCTCTCACCGGCGACAACATCGACCTCATCGCTGCGCATCTAGACGTTACCTACACCGTCCGACTTGCTGCATGTTCCAGGGAGCTCTACGACATGATCAGCAAGGATGAAGGTAAGATGCACCATTGGGATGAACCCTGCCTGCTGATGCCTCCGCCTGCTTATTGGTTCGGTGAACACTGGGACCTGGCGACAGCATCTCGTCTGCATGATACCGTGTACGACCTGGTGCCCCTCGACCATCCTCACCGTTCTGTCGCCCTGCCGTTCATGCACGACAGAAAATGGCTTGGCGCGAACGGCGACTGGATCGCCGCCGCCGATCATCATGAGTGGTGCCTCGTGAACGTCTACACCGAGTGACATATCCCCTTCCATCCCTACCTGATTCGAAGATTCATCATAGTATTGTTTCATATCGACCTGCATACTCTTTTAACTGGGGTCCAGCAATTAATTTGTTGAAGATTGTAATCTGCCAAGTGCCCACAAAAGGTGGGAGGTACGCAGATTACAAGCTCATCGCCTTGTTCGACAAAACGATTTTCTACCTTGAAGGGGGTGGCGACTGGAGAATGCTGGAGGCCCTTACACCTGCACCTGATTATCCAAATTACTGTGATGCCATTGAACTCCGTGGCCACGTTTTTGCGGTGGACGAAACTGACGGCTCCACGTACTTCTGGGACACCGCAAATGGTATTTTTTCAGTCCTTATGTTGCATTGCATGATACACTGCCTTAACCAATGAAGTTATTCATGAACTACCTTGTTTATATTTTACCTTTCTTATATGACTTAATGATCACACCCCCTTTTGCTGAATATGAATGAACCGTTGCTTGCAATGAATTAGTAGTACTAATTAGTCACCAACAAACATAGTATGCTCAGTATGTGATTGCATTCCTGAATTAGTAACTCTACGCCACTGCGGAATATGGGTGTAATTAACCAGTATCTCAAAAGATAACGTGGCACTATGAAGGCACCCTTTTTGATAACCTTTTACACCCATTGTTTCATATATAACTAATTGATTTTTCCTCCAAAAGGAGGACGAGAGACCTCGCCATCCGCATCGAGAGAGATGCATAAGGACTTTCATAAGTATATGACTTAACGATCACATCATTTATCTGAATATGAATGAACCGTTGCTTGCAATGAATTAGTACTAGTCAGTCATCAGCAAACATAGTATACTCCGTATGTGAATGCATTCCTGAATTAGTAACTCTATGCAACTGCAGAATATGGATGTAATTAACAAGTATCTCAAATCTTAACGTAGAAACAGAAAAATAGAAGAAAATCGTTTGTAATTACATGCGTAGCTTATATTTTCTAGAGATCGGGGAAAAAGCCTTGATTGGATGTACCTACATGCAGATCAAACAGTTCTTTGTTTATATCGGTGAACAATCTGCAGAATGGTATAATTAATTTTGTTTTTGATACATTTTTTCTCCCATTTTCTTGAATAGATTTCAGTTTCCCACAATTATCTTTCATTAGTGATTGTGACGTCCCCTCATTCAAAATAACTCAGGTTATCTTTTTCCTAATTCAATGATATTTAAGTTTGAGTAAGTTTACGATTAATATCTACAACCTCATATATATATAAGATTTAGCACCTGCAGGCCTAACAAAGTTAGCTGCCTCTAGTCCCCTGTATAGTTCTTTCTTTTTGCTTTCTCAGTTTTTCGTAGCCTTGCTACAACCCTGTATGCTCTAATATATAATGATGCACGACTAGGCATGTGTTCGAGAAAAGAAAATCTAAATATCTTTTGTAATATATGAACCTATATTGATGTTTTAGATGTTGGTAGTATAATTTTCGATAAACTTGAACAGACTTAAATCAGTTTAACTTAGCACAACCATATAGCGTACCTTTTTTAGAACGCGAAAATGAGGTAAACAAATACCATGTGTACCCTTTACTATCAATAGTAGAGAAGAGATTATGAACCTTCAACTCTAAAATGCAAATTCTTCTACTGAATGGATAGCTGCATCTGATACCTATTTTGCAAATGTTACCAGACTTGGGGTTAGCTACAAAGAGCATTTCTTTCTTGTCAAGCTTCATGCACTACCAACACAACCAAAAGTCCGAACTGATCGCAAGGGCGGCAATCCACTTATACAATTCAACACCCCCCCTCACGTGTGATGGGAGACAAGTCAACATGTGGAAAGACTCAGAGGTATAGCTCAAGAGGCATATACGTGGACTCCGAGGGGGCAACAACAATTTTAGGATAAATTGCGAAAGCCAGGACTCGAACTCGAGACCCTGGCTCTGACACCATGTCAAGCTTCATGGACTAGCCAACGCAACCAAAAGTCCGAACTGATGGAAAGGTCTAGGCAATCCACTTATACAGTTAAACATTTCTTACCCTTCGGGTGGTCACAGGGAAGCTCTCTAATAGATCACTTAAGACAAAGGGAACTAACTACAACATAGGACTTAAACTTAAGATGATATATATTTGTCAAAATTTGAATGTATCTATATGCTTTCACTGTCTAGATACATCTGAATTTGGACAAATCTCAGACACTTTCGGTGGGACAGAGGTAGTATATAACTGTGTAAACACTAACTAGTGTCTAGTTTTGGCGAAGTTTAGACTAGTTTCGTGGGATGGATGCAGTATAACTGATATATTGGACACTCGATTTGAACACCTGAATGACCAATGTCCTTAGCTTACATAGTCGTATTTATACTGTGAGCATGAACGATGAACAATGCTGCTGTTTGAATATGGTTGCCAGTAACACCCTATTCGTCTCCATTTCTAATATTGCAGAAAACCTGATGCTCCCGTTTGTAATCCCGCCACCGGTGGTGGATGATCAGCAGTACGCGTGGTTCCTCGCTCCATCTGCTGATGGCAAGCGATTGATGATCATCCTTACAGTAAATAAGATTGGGATTGCCAATGCTGAAGTACCTCCTGACATTCCCTATGCTGCTAATGGGCTTCAGCTACGGCAGTATCCTCCTGTTGCCACCTACGTCTTTGAGCTGGATCCCTTATCTACTGCACATGCAGGGGACTTTCTTTGGAGGCAGGTTAACAGCCTCAGCGACCACTCTCTGTTCGTCGGACTCAATTACCTAATCATTGCCAACCTGAAGAAGCGTGAATCCAAAGCTCCTGATGGCACATTGGTTCCATTCATGAGGAAAAACTGCGTCTACACAGCATACCGGAATATTCGTTATAATCAATACCCTAAAATTTTGCGCTGCAACCTCCAGCCAGATGAAGGTGAGACTGTGGGAGTTATCAGCCTTCCCAAGGATGGTTGGGATAGTGTCCGACAAGCGGCTATGTGGTTTAAGCCTGCTTTAAACATTGCCTGTTCGGTGTTACCTTTAAAAAAATAGTGACACTTTTTTATTATGCTTGAAGTGTTGAGAAGTAGTACACTGTTTTTAGTATGTACTAGTTTGAATCAGTTTATTTGAACACTGCCCTGCTTTTGTATTTCGTGTTGCCTTCATATTATAACCCATGCATGGCTGTTTTAGGATTGACTTTATTTCAGCACTATAATTACAATGTGTGTACGTCCTTTATAATATAGCCACCTCTTGTTGATCATACTCATGAGAGGACCATTCCTATTTTTTTCGCCGCTAAAGGGTAAAGTACATCCACTGGCACGGGGGTGTGTTCGGTTCCACCCCATCCCCAAACCGAACATGCATCAACTACGAGCAAGGAAGTAGATGTGCGACCTAGGTGACTGTGCGGACCCCACATGTGAACCAAAGAAAAATACATGTCAATACGGAACTGATGTACATACGACAACTCCTATATGATATGCGTATGTACGATTGAGCATCTGGAGGTGTGCTGCCACCTGCTTCCTCACACGAAGGGTTGGATCTTGTGTTTCGTACACGGATCGGACTGAAATTGTCGTGTGCATAGCAAGGTTCATGTCAATAAGGCTGAGTTTGGCATCTAAGTCTAGGCAACAAATACTTTTGGGTTCCAACGGCCATCTACAAGGTATTTGCTATAGGCCTACTTGCTCCGGCTGTCGAAGCCCAATAACTACAAATGGGCCTTTCCGCTCATGCAATGTTGGCCCTTTTCTAAAGAACCACAGATCCTATGATTGGCAAAAAACAAAAACACGGAGATTCTACATAAAAGTTGTTTGTATTTATTTTGAATTATTGGGTTGCAATTTTTGAAACTGCTCATGGCCAATATGAAAATCCTTGATCGCTCCATACCCACAAAGATCACGGTATTTTCAAAAATTCATAAAGTGGATTTGAAATTTAAAACATATCCTAATAATTCCATGATTTATTCTATTAACTTGCAAGATCTTGGAGCGAAAGAGCTTGTATTAGTCTGCGAAAATAATACTGATAAACCTGTCGTTAACAAGAAATGAAGGTTTATCGTTCAGAGAGGATGCCATGTGGGACCCATGAGACAGTAGCGTCCTCAACGTTTCAAAGAAAAAGGCAAGTAGCCCGAAAATAGGGGTAAAAAATAAATCCTACAAAGGAAACATTTATAGTTCATAGAGGCTGACATGTGGGACCGATCTGCCAGCTGCATCCTCATCATTTCGAAGTCGGCAGGGATCAGAAGAAAAAGGCAAATAGCCAGAAATTAGGGGTCAAAAATAAATCCAAAAAGGAAACTTTTATTCTTCATAGAGGATGACATGTGGGACCGACCTGCCAGCAGCGTCCTCATCGTTTCAAAGGCCGCAGGGGATCAAAAGAAAAAAGGCAAATAGCCAGAAATAAAAAATCCAACAAAGGAAAGGTTTGTTGTTCATAGAGGCTGACATGTGGGACCCATGAGCCAGCGGCGACCTCAATTTCAAAGGCGGCATATGATCGAAAAGAAAAAGGCAAGTTAGCAAAAATCAGGGGGTAAAAAAAATCTAAGAAAAGAAACTTTATTGTACATAGAGGATGACATGAGGGTCCCATGAGCCAGCACCTTACTCAATGTTTCAGAGGCGGCATGAGATCAAAAGAAAAAGGAAACTGACCAAATATCAGGAGCAAAAAATAATCCAAGAAAAGAAACTTTTATTGTACATAGAGGATGACATATGGGTCCCACTTATACAAGCTCTTTCGCTCCAAGATCTTGCAAGTTGATTGTACATAGAGGATGACATGCGGGGCCCTTGTGTCAGCAGCTTAATCAACGTTTCCAAGGCGGCAGGGGATCAAAAGAAAAAGGAAATAGCCAAAAATAAGAGGGTGAAAAAAAATCCAAGAAAAGAAACTTTTATAGTATAGAGGATGACATGTGGATCCCATGAGCCAGCAGCTTCCTCAACGTTTCAGAGGCTGCATGAGATCGAAAGAAAAAGGCAAGTGACCAAAAATAAGAGGGTAAAAAAATCCAAGAAAAGAGACTTGATTGTACATAGAGGATGACATGCGGGTCCCATCAGTCAGCAGCTTACTCAACGTTTCCAAGGCGGCAGGGGATCAAAAGAAAATGGAAATAGCCAAAGATCAGAGGGTGAAAAAAATCCAAGAAAAGAAACTTTTGTAGTACATAGAGGATGACATGCGGGTCCCATGGGCCAGCAGGTTCCTCAACGTTTTCAAGGGCGGCATGAGATCGAAAGAAAAAGGAAAGTGACCAAAAATCAGAGGGTGAAAAATAATCCAAGAAAAGAAACTTTTATTGTACATAGAGGATGACATGCTGTCCCAACGTTTCAAATGCGGCTTGAGATCAAAAGAAAAAGAAAGTAGCCAAAAATTAGGGGGTAAAAAAAACTCCAAGAAAAGAAAATTGATTGTACATAGAGGATGACATGCGGGTCCCACGAGTTAGCAGCTTACTCAACGTTTCCAAGGCGGCAGGGGATCAAAAGAAAAAGGAAATAGCCAAAAATCAGAGAGTGAAAAAAAACCCCTAGAAAATAAACTTTTGTAGTACATAGAGGATGACATGCGGGTCCCATGAGCCAGCAGGTTCCTCAACGTTTCAAACGTGGCATGAGATCGAAAGAAAAAGGCAAGTCACCAAATATCAGGAGCCAAAAATAATCCAAGAAAAGAAACTTGATTGTACATAGAGGATGACATGCGGGTCCCATTGTGCGGCAGTGGTCCCAACGTTTCAAATGCGGCTTGAGATCAAAAGAAAAATGAAGTAGCCAGAAATCAGGGGGTGAAAAAAATCCAAGAAAAGAAAGATTTCAATTGGGCTGCATCTGGACATCTGGGCCTTCGAACTATCCTTCTGGGCCTTTTGACTCGTACAATTTCAGCCCACTCCAGAAAATGAAAGTTCGGATTTTTCTCAAAAAAAAACAGGAAAGTCCTATGCTTCGCCAAAACAAAAAACAAGGAGATTCAAGATATAAGTTGTAAAAATAAAGATTTAATTTATCCGTTTGCAATAGCTCAGAGCGAAATACACTGTTTATTGTCTGCAAAATAATCAAGATAACACATGTTTCTTGTACGGGGAGGCTGACATCAGGGACCCATGAGCCAGCAGCGTCGTCAACGTTTCAAAGGCGGCAGGGGATCAAAAATAAAAATAAACCAAATATCAGTTGGTAAAAAAATCCAATAAAATAAAACATTTATCGTTCTGAGAGGATGACATGCGGGACCGATGAGGCAGCAGCATCCTCAACGTTTCCAAGGCGGCAGGGGATCAAAGAAAAAAAGGAAATAGCCAGAAATTAATTAGGGGTTCAAAATAAATCCATCAAAGGAAAGTTTTATTGTTCATAGAGGATGACATGTGGGACCGACCTGCCAACAGCGTCCTCATCGTTTCAAAGGGGGCAGGAGATCAAAAGAAAAAGGCAAATAGCCAGAAATTAGGGGTAAAAAATAACTCCAAGAAAGGAAACTTTTATTGTTCGTAGAGGATGACATGCGGGACCCATGAGCCAGCAGCTTACTTAACATTTCAAAGGCGGCATGAGATCGAAAGAAAAAGGCAAGTGACAAAATATCAAGAGCCCAAGATAATCCAAGAAAAGAAACTTTATTTACATAGAGGATGACATGCGGGTCCCATTTTGCAGCAGCGGTCCCAACGTTTCAAATGCGGCTTGAGATCAAAAGAAAAAGAAAGTAGCCAGAAAATAGGGGGACAAAAAAAACCAAGAAAATAAAGTTGATGGACATAGAGGATGACATGCGGGTCCCATTATGCAGCAGCTTAATCAACGTTTCAGAGGCTGCAGGGGATCAAAAGAAAAAGGAAATAGCCAAAAATCAGAGGGTGAAAAAAAAAAGAAAATGAACTTTTATAGTACATAGAGGATGACATGCGGGTCCCATGAGCCAGCAGGTTCCTCAACGTTTCAAACGTGGCATGAGATCGAAAGAAAAAGGCAAGTGACCAAATATCAGGAGCCAAAAATAATTCAAGAAAAGAAACTTGATTGTACATAGAGGATGACATGCGGGTCCCAATTAGCAGCAGCGGTATCACCGTTTGAGAGGCTGCACGGGATCAAAAGAAAAAGGCAAGTGACCAAATATCAGGAGCCAAAAATAATTCAAGAAAAGAAACTTGATTGTACATAGAGGATGACATGCGGGTCCCAATTAGCAGCAGCGGTATCACCGTTTGAGAGGCTGCACGGGATCAAAAGAAAATGGCAAGTGACCAAATATCAGGAGCCAAAAATAATCCAAGAAAAGAAATTTTATTGTACGTAGAGGATGACATGCGGGTCCCATTTTGCAGCAGCGGTCTCAACATTTCCAAGGCGGCACAGAACCAAAAGAAAAATGAAGTAGCCAGAAATCAGGGGGTGAAAAAAATCCAAGAAGAAAGATTTCAATTGGGCTGCATCTGGACATCTGGGCCTTCGAACTATCCTGCTTGGCCTTTTGACTCGTACAATTTCAGCCCACTCCAAAACAGGAAAGTTCCGAATTTTCTAAAAAAACAGGAAAGTCCTATGCTTCGCAAAGACAAAAAAAAAGGAGATTCAACATATAAGTTTGTTTATGTAAAAATAAAGATTTAATTATCCGTTTGAAATAGCTCAGAGCGCAATACATTGTTTATTGTCTGCAAAATAATCAAGATATCATATGTTTCTTGTACGGGGAGGCTGACATCGGGGACCCATGAGCCAACAGCGTCGTCAACGTTTTAAAGGCGGCAGGGGATGGAAAGAAAAAATAAACCAAAAATCTGTTGGAAAAAATCCAAGAAAAGAAACATTTTCGTTCTGAGAGGATGACATGCGGGACCCATGAGGCAGCTGCATCCTCAGCGTTTATTGTTCATAGAGGTCGACATGTGGGACCCGTGAGCCAGCGGCGTCCTCAACGTTTTAAAGGCTGCAGGTGATCGAAAGAAAAAATAAGCCAAAAATCGTTTGGTCAACAAAATCCAAGAAAATAAACATTTACCGTTCTGAGAGGATGACATGCGGGACCCATGAGGCAGCAGCATCCTCAACGATTCCAAGGCGGCAGGGGAAATATCCAGAAATTAATTAGGGGTTCAAAATAAATCCATCAAAGGAAACATTTATTGTTCATAGAGGATGACATGTGGGACCGACCTGCCAACAGCGTCCTCATCGTTTCAAAGGGGCAGGAGATCAAAAGAAAAAGGCAAATAGCCAGAAATTAGGGGTAAAAAATAACTCCAAGAAAGGAAACTTTTATTGTTCGTAGAGGATGACATGCGGGACCCATGAGCCAGCAGCTTACTCAACGTTTCAAAGGCGGCATGAGATCGAAAGAAAAAGGCAAGTGACAAAATATCAGGAGCAAAAGATAATCCAAGAAAAGAAACTTTATTGTACATAGAGGATGACATGTGGGTCCCATTTAGCAGCAGCGGTCTCAATGTTTGTAATGCGGCTTGAGATCAAAAGAAAAAGAAAGTAGCTAGTAATTAGGGGGTGAAAAAAAATCCAAGAAAAGAAAGTTGATGGACATAGAGGATGACATGCGGGTCCCTCGAGCCAACAGCTTACTCAACGTTTCAAAGGGGGCAGGGGATCAAAAGAAAAAGGCAAGCCAAAAATCAGAGGGTGAAAAAAAATCCAATAAAGGAAACTTTTATAGCACATAGAGGATGACATGCGGGTCCCATGAGCCAGCAGGTTCCTCAACGTTTCAAACGTGGCATGAGATCGAAAGAAAAAGGCAAGTGACCAAATATGAGGAGCCAAAAATAATTCAAGAAAAGAAAGTTTTATAGTACATAGAGGATGACATGCGGGTCCCATTTAGCAGCAGCGGTATCACCGTTTGAGAGGCGGCAGGGGTTCAAAAGAAAAAAGAAATTGCCAAAAATCAGAGGGTGAAAAAAACCAAGAAAATGAACTTTTATAGCACATAGAGGATGACATGCGGGTCCCATGAGCCTGCAGGTTCCTCAACGTTTCAAACGTGGCATGAGATCGAAAGAAAAAGGCAAGTGCCCAAATATGAGGTGCCAAAAAAACTCCAAGAAAAGAAAGTTGATTGCTCATAGAGGATGACATGCGGGTCCCATTTAGCTGCAGCGGTCTCACTGTTTGAGAGGCGGCAGGGGATCGAAAGAAAAAGGCAAGTGACCAAATATCAGGAGCCAAAAATAATTCAAGAAAAGAAAGTTTTATAGTCCATAGAGGATGACATGCGGGTCCCATTTAGCAGCAGCGGTATCACCGTTTGAGAGGCGGCAGGGGATCGAAAGAAAAAGGCAAGTGACCAAATATGAGGTGCCAAAAAAAAATCCAAGAAAAGAAAGTTTTATAGTACATAGAGGATGACATGCGGGTCCCATTTAGCAGCAGCGGTATTACCGTTTGAGAGGCGGCAGGGGATCGAAAGAAAAAGGCAAGTGACCAAATATGAGGTGCCAAAAAAATCCAAGAAAAGAAAGTTTTATAGTACATAGAGGATGACATGCTGGTCCCATTTAGCAGCAGCGGTATCACCGTTTGAGAGGCGGCAGGGGATCGAAAAAAAAAGGCAATTGACCAAATATGAGGTGCCAAAAAAAACTCCAAGAAAAGAAAGTTGATTGCACATAGAGGATGACATGCGGGTCCCATTTAGCAGCAGCGGTCTCAACGTTTCCAAGGCGGCAAGGGATCAAAAGAAAAGGAAGTAGCCAGAAATCAGGGGGTCAAAAAAATCCAAGAATAGAAAGAATTTTGGTTCATAGAGGATGACATGCGGGACCCATGATCCTGCATCGTAAACGGCTCGATCGGAGAACGTTGAACGAGATGGCGCGATCGAGAAAAAAAACAATGCCAGAGAGGCTGCCATCTGGGCCTTACATCCCTCGGCGGTGCGGATTTGCGTTGACTCGGCCGGCGAACCCGAGATTTCGAGATGCACCACGTCCCGGGCCACCATACGCGACGTTTTGGCCGCTTTCGTCAGGCTAGGTGGCCTCAAAAACGAGAAAAAAAAAGTTTTGACCTGCACCACGGAGGGACCCAAAATCGTCGGCCATGGTACACCAGCAACCACGGCGCGACTTCAACTTCGTCGGCCATGGCAACTTTTCTTGTAGTGATCAAAACCCCCTGAATACTTGTCTGTGAGCATTTACAGTGAATCCTTCATCGAAACTGCTTGTCAACACCTTCTGCTCCTCGTTGGGATCGACATTCTTACTTATCGAAAATACTACGATACACCCCCTATACTTGTGGGTCATCAGTGCACTCTAAGGTTATTTAAATATGAACATCGAATATTGTGGAGCTTGTTAACTCCGGCATTGAGGGTTCGTGTAATCCTACACAGTTAGTGGTGTTCATCATCCAACAAGAGAGTGTAGAGTCTAGCATCTATTTATTTATTCTGTTATGTGATCAATGTTGAGAGTGTCCACTAGTGAAAGTATGATCCCTAGGCCTTGTTTCCTAAATACTGCTATCGCTGCTTGTTTACTGTTCTACTGCATTTGTACCGCTCGCCATATTACCACCATCAATCACACGCCGATCTGGGCAAAGCACTTTTCTGGCACTGTTACTACTGCTCATATATATTCATACCGCCTGTATTTCACTATCTCTTCGCCGAACTAGTGCACCTATTAGGTGTGTTGGGGACACAAGAGACTTCTTGCTTTGTGGTTGCAGGGTTGCATGAGAGGGATATCTTTGACCTCTTCCTCCCTGAGTTCGATAAACCTTGGGTGATCCACTTAAGGGAAACTTGCTGCTGTTCTACAAACCTCTGCTCTTGGAGGCCCAACACTGTCTACAAGAATAGAAGCTCCCGTAGACATCAAGCACTTTTCTGGCGCCGTTGCCGGGGAGGAAAGGTAAGCGCCACTCACACACCGGCAACCCCGGCAACTAAGTACTTTTCTGGCGCCGTTGCCGGGGAGGAAAGGTAAAAGGCACTCATACTCCGGTTCCAGGTAACAGTACTTTTCTGGCGCCATTGTGTTTGTGCTCGAAGCTATTTCCTTTAGATCCTGCAATTGTATCTTTTTGTTTCTTGTTTACACTAGTTAGGCATAATGGACAACAATGAGCTTCTTATTCTATTTCCTGATTTAAGACATGGATGGTTTGATCCGAAAATTAAAAAACCCATGGAACACATTAGTATGAATACTTTGAACACCGTCGTTGCTAATGATATGGAAAATTCTAAGCTTGGGGAAGCTGGTTTTGATGAGCATGATCTTTTTAGTCCCGCAAGCATTGAGGAGAAAATTTACTTTGATGATACTTTACCTCCTATTTATGATGATTATAATGATAGTAGTCTTTTGGTACCGCCTGTTATGGAGGATAAATTTGATTATGATTACAATATGCCTCCTATATTTGATGATGAGAATAATAATGATAGCTACTTTGTTGAATTTGCTCCCACTATTACTAATAAAATTGATTATGCTTATGTGGAGAGTAATAATTTTATGCATGAGACTCATGATAAAGAATGCTTTATGTGATAGTTATATCCTTTGGTTCCGGACAGTGACATGTGCATACAACTTGTAGATACAATCTAAGCAATAAGTATAGAGCTCAAATCTAAGATCATGCCACTCGGGCCCTAGTGACAAGAATTAAGCATAACAAGATTGCAGCAACAATAACTTCACAAACTTTATAGATAGACTAATCATAATGTATCATCCATCGGATCCCAACAAACACAACACCGATTACATCAGATGGATCTCAATCATGTAAGGCAGCTCATGAGATCATTGTATTGAAGTACATAGGATAGAGAGTACCAACTAGCTACTGCTAGAACCCGTAGTCCATGGGGGAACTACTCACGGAGCATGGTGGAGGCGGTGGCGTCGATGGAGATGGCTTCCGGGGGCACTTCCCCGTCCCGGCAGGGTGCCGGGACAGAGACTTCTGTCCCCCGAATTGGAGTTTCGCGATGGCGGCGGCGCCCCTGGAGTCTTTCTAGAGTTTCGTCAATTGGTACTGCATTTTTAGGTCGAAAGGGGTTAAATAGGCGAAGAGGCGGCGCAGGAGGGTCGACAGGGTGGCCTCCCCCTAGGCCGGCGCGGCCAGGGTCTGGCCCGCGCGGCCCTATGGTGTGGGGGCCCCCTGGCTCTCCTCCGACTCCCCTTCGGTGTTATAGAGCCTTCCGGGAAAAATAAGATCTTTGGCGTTGATTTCGTCGAATTCCGAGAATATTGCCCGAACAGCCTTTCTGGAACCAAAAACAGCAGAAAACAGGAACTGGCACTGTGGCATCTTGTTAATATGTTAGTTCCGTAAAATGCATAAAAACATTATAAAGTGCAAGCAAAACATGTAAGTATTGTCATAAAACAAGCATGGAACATCAGAAATTATGGATACGTTGGAGACGTATCAGCATCCCCAAGCTTAGTTCCTGCTCATCCCGAGCAGGTAAACGATAAAAAGAATAATTTCTGTAGTGACATGCTACTTACATAACCTTGATCATACTATTACAAAGCATATGAAATGAATGAAGTGACTCAAGGCAATAATCTATAGTTGCTAACAAATAGATAACATGTAGCAAAACTTTTCATGAAGAGTACTTTCAAGACAAGCATCAAAAGTCTTGCACAAGAGTTAACTCATAAAGCAATAAATTCAAAGTAAAGGCATTGAAGCAACACAAAGGAAGATTTAAGTTTCAGCGGTTGCTTTCAACTTTCAACATGCATATCTCATGGATAATTGTCAACATAAAGTAATATGATGAATGCAAATAAGCAAGTATGTAAGAATCAATGCACAGTTGACACAAGTGTTTGCTTCTAAGATGGAAGGAAGTAGGTAAACTGACTCAACATAAAGTAAAAGAAAGGCCCTTCGCAGAGGGAAGCAGGGATAAAATCATGTGCTAGAGCTTTTTAAGTTTTTGAAATCATATAGAGAGCATAAAAGTAAAATTTTGAGAGGTGTTTGTTGTTGTCAACGAATGGTAGTGGGCACTCTAACTCCCTTGCTAAACATACTTTCAAAGAGCGGCTCCCATGAAGGATGTTATCTCTACCAGCAAGGTAGATCATCCCTCTTCTCTTTTGTTTACACATGTACTTTAGTTTTTATTTATGGGTGACACTCCTCCCAACCTTTGCTTACACAAGCCATGGCTAACCGAATCCTCGGGTGCCTTCCAACAATCTCATACCATGAAGGAGTGTCTATTTGCAAAATTAAGTTGCTTACTGATGAATCAGAGCAAAACATGTGAAGAGAATTATTAATGAAGTTAATTAATTGGGGGCTGGGAACCGCGCCAGCTCTTTTTGCAAAATTATTGGATAAGCGGATGAAGCCACTAGTCCATTGGTGAAAGCTGCCCAACAAGATTGAAAGATAAAACACCACATACTTCCTCATGAGCTATAAAACATTGACACAAATAAGAGATAGTAAATTTTGAATTGTTTAAAGGTAGCACATGAAGTATTTACTTGGAATGGCAGGAAATACCACATAGTAGGTAGGTATGGTGGACACACATGGCATAGGTTTTGGCTCAAGGTTTTGGATGCACGAGAAGTATTCCCTCTCAATACAAGGCTTTGGCTAGCAAGGTTGTTTGAAGCAAACACAAGTATGAACCAGTACAGCAAAACTTACATAAGAACATATTGCAAGCATTATAATACTCTACACTGTCTTCCTTGTTGCTCAAACACTTTTACCAGAAAATATCTAGACCTTAAGAGAGACCAATCATGCAAACCAGTTTTAACAAGCTCTACGGTAGTTCTCCACTAATAGGTTTAAACTACACGAAAAAAAACTTAATCATGATCTACTTGAGAGCTCAAAACAATTGCCAAGTGTCAAATTATCCAAGACATTATGAGGCATTTTCTGTTTCCAACCAAATAAAAATAATTATTGTAGCTTCCAACTTTTATCATTGATCATTAAAAGTAAAACGAAGAACAAGCGTTCATATGAAAAAGCGGAGCGTGTCTCTCTCCCACACAAGGATTGCTAGGATCCATCTTTATTCAAACAAAAACAAAAATAAAAGCACACAGACGCTCCAAGTAAAGCACATAAGATGTGACCGAATAAAAATATAGTTTCAATAGAAGAAACCTGATAAGTTGATGAAGAAGGGGATGCCTTGGGCATCCCCAAGCTTAGATGCTTGAGTCTTCTTGAAATATGCAGGGATGAACCACGGGGGCATCCCCAAGCTTAGACTTTTCACTCTTCTTGATCATATATCATCCTCCTCTCTTGACCCTTGAAAACTTCCTTCACACCAAACTTCTCATAAACTTCATTAGAGGGGTTAGTACATAATCAAAAACTCACATATTCAGAGGTGACACAATCATTCTTAATACTTCTGGACATTGCTCAAAGCTACTAGAAGGTAATGGAACAAAGAAATCCACCCAACACAGCGAAAGAAGCAATGCGAAATAAAAGGCAGAATCTGTCAAAACAGAACAGTCCGTAAAGATGAATTTTTAATAAATACTTCCGTTGCTCAAATCGGAAAACTCAAAACTAATTAAAGTTGCGTACATATCTGAGGAACACGCACGTAAATTGGCATATTTTTCTGAGTTACCTACAGAGAAAACAGCCCAGATTCGTAACAGATAGAAATCTGTTTCTGCGCAGAAATCCAAATCTAGTATCAACCTTCGATTAGAGGCTTCACTTGGCACAACAAAACACAAAACTAAGATAAGGAGAGGTTGCTACAGTAGTAAACAACTTCCAAGACACAAATATAAAACAAAGTACTGTAGCAAAATAACACATGGGTTATCTCCCAAGAAGTTCTTTCTTTATAGCCATTAAGATGGGCTCAGCAGTTTTAATGATGCACTCGCAAGAAACAAGAGTATAGGTAAAAGAGAGCATCAAAAAGCAAATCCAAAACACATTTAAACCTAACATGCTTCCTATGTAAAGGAATCTTGTAAATAAACAAGTTCATGAAAAGCAAAGTAACAAGTATAGGAAGATAAAACAAGTGTAACTTCAAAATTTTAAGCATATAGAGAGGTGTTTTAGTACCACGAAAATTTCTACAACCATATTTTCCTCTCTCATAATAATTTTCAGTAGCTTCATGAATAAACTCAACAATATAACTATCACATGCAGCATACTTTTCATGATCCACAAACATATAGTTTTTATCAAGCTCAAACATAGTGGGATTAAAACTTTCAAACCAACTTTTATCAATAATATAACAAGATGATTGATCATTCTCAAAAGATATGGGACTCATAGATAAATTCAAGAACTCTCCAATCCCATTTTCATTAGTAGTACAATTAATATTATCAAGTAACATAGGACCATCATCTAGAGATTTATCATAAACATTTGCTAAGCAAAATTCTTTAGTACCACGCATTTCGACATCAGGCACAAACAAAGCATTTTCATAAGATTTATCAAAGTAGCATGGATTATCATAGATAACAGTAGCATAATTATTCTCACAAGTTTTACTTATAGGAAATATTTCAAGAGAATCCACAGGAACATAACATTCAACCTCTTTCGGTAAGCATGGAGGACAATCAAATAGTGTAAGAGATAAAGAGTTACTCTCATTAGAAGGTTGGCATGGGTAGCTAATCCATTCTTCCTCCTTTTGTTCGTCGCTCTCCTCTTCTTTTTCATCCAATGAGCTTTTAGGTTCATCAATTTCCTCCTCTTTTTCATCCAATGAGCTTTCAGGTTCATCAGTTTCTTCTTCCACAGGTTCCTGCAAATTGTGAGTGCATTCTTGTGCATTAATGAGTCTCTCTTTATAATCAATGATATAAGGATTATCACTGTAGCATTCTATGCAAAAGTTAAGGATAGAAGAGACATATTCTTTAAGGTCCTTACAAACAGCACAAGTTTCATAACTCTCAACCATGAAGGATTCTATCTCAAAGGCTCCCATAAATAAGACAAATTGTTCTACCTCTTCGAACCCATAATGAATATAGCAATTCTGATTATAGTTCTTAATTAAAAATTCCTCACTAAAGCCACATTGAAATTTAAGATGTTTAGTATCCTGTTGAGAGCAACAATTTATATCATGGCGTTTAAGCAAGATTTTAGCCATTGTATTCAATTTTTCTATCATAGCACTCATTACTTTACCAGTTCTTGATTCTCTATAATTATTATAACATTCTATAAGCTCCAAGTAGGTTGTTGGTTCTCCCATAATAGCAGTTTTTAATTTTTCGATTTTTCAAATTTTTATGGATTTTTGGGTATATGAGGAAAATAAAACAAGACAAAAAGAAACTAAGCAAAGTAATACTAGACAAAAATAAACTAAGCACAAATAAACTAGACAAAAGTAAACTAAGCAAGACAAAATAAAATAAAATAGAGAGAGATGTAGAGTGTACTCCCCAGGTGAACTTATGAGTAGAGCTATGCCTCCCCGGCAACGGCGCCAGAAAACAGTCTTGATAACCCACAAGTATAGGGGATCGCAGCAGTCTTCGAGGGAAGTAAAACCCAAATTTATTGATTCGACACAAGGGGAGGTAAAGAATACTTATAAGCCTTAACAACTGAGTTGTCAATTCAGCTGCACCTGGAAAAGCACTAGTAACAGGGGTGATGTGAAAGTACCAGTAATATGAGAGCAATAGTAACAGTAACACAGCAGCAGTAATAGTAACACAGAGGTAATGGCACCAGAAGATAGTTGATACTACTTCTAATGACATAGAGAACAAGTATATGATGATGAGAGATGGACCGGGGTTCCCAGCGATCTACACTAGTGGTAACTCTCCAATAACAAGTGACAAGTGTTGGGTGAACAAATTACAGTTGGGCAATTGATAGGATTGATAAGGCATTAAGAAAGAACATCAATTCATTAATCATGTAGGCATGTTTTCCATATATAGTCATACATTCTCGCAATGAGAAACTTGCACACCATCTATTGTCCTACCAGCCGGTGGCAGCCGGGCCTCAAGGGAATCTACTGGATATTAAGGTACTCCTTTTAATAGAGCACCGGAGCAAAGCATTAACACTCCGTGAAAACATGTGTCCCTCACATCACCGCCATCCCCTCCGGTTGTCCCGATTTCTGTCACTTCGGGGCCTTTGGTTCCGGACAGTGACATGTGCATACAGCTTGTAGATACAATCTAAGCAATAAGTACAGAGCTCAAATCTAAGATCATGCCACTCGGGCCCTAGTGACAAGCATTAAGCATAACAAGATTGCAGCAACAATAACTTCACAAACTTTATAGATAGACTAATCATAATGTATCATCCATCGGATCCCAACAAACACAACACCGATTACATCAGATGGATCTCAATCATGTAAGGCAGCTCATGAGATCATTGTATTGAAGTACATAGGATAGAGAGTACCAACTAGCTACTGCTAGAACCCGTAGTCCATGGGGGAACTACTCACGGAGCATGGTGGAGGCGGTGGCGTCGATGGAGATGGCTTCCGGGGGCACTTCCCCGTCCCGGCAGGGTGCCGGGACAGAGACTTCTGTCCCCCGAATTGGAGTTTCGCGATGGCGGTGGCGCCCCTGGAGTCTTTCTGGAGTTTCATCAATTGGTACTGCGTTTTTAGGTCGAAAGGGGTTAAATAGGCGAAGAGGCGGCGCAGGAGGGTCGACAGGGTGGCCTCCCCCTAGGCCGGCGCGGCCAGGGTCTGGCCCGCGCGGCCCTATGGTGTGGGGCCCCCTGGCTCTCCTCCGACTCCCCTTCGGTGTTCTGGAGCCTTCCAGGAAAAATAAGATCTTTGGCGTTGATTTCGTCGAATTCCGAGAATATTGCCCGAACAGCCTTTCTGGAACCAAAAACAGCAGAAAACAGGAACTGGCACTGTGGCATCTTGTTAATAGGTTAGTTCCATAAAATGCATAAAAACATTATAAAGTGCAAGCAAAACATGTAAGTATTGTCATAAAACAAGCATGGAACATCAGAAATTATGGATACGTTGGAGACGTATCAGTTCTTCTTCTTCTACCTCTGGCCAAGGCCAAGTTCTTGAGGAATCCATCCGGAAACCTCTCCATCCTTACCAAAACCCTCCCCCGAATCCTCTAGCGCACATTTGGCCCCAACTCAAGCCATCACATGGCATCTGTCTGTTCACCACGACGACAGTTGGCGCCTACCATGGGGCCAGCAGCTGCGCTTGCTGGAGTACATATTCGGGCGGGCCTCCTCACCATCGTCGGTGAGCGTGTCGTCACCGCTCTCGTCGACCGCGTCCTCGACATGGACTTCATCAATGACAACACGGGCTGCTTCGCCAATGGAGGTAAGTTTCCCAAGAACGGCCGCATCATCGAGTTCGGGAGCTTCCGCGTCTACTACGCCACCGTCCCTGAGCGCCAGCGCCTCTCGCCGGTGCTGGTGACTCCGGACCCGCCAAGGTCTTCGCTTCGCAGCGGTCGCACCGCCAGCAGCGTCGAGGTGCTGATGGTTGGCGCGGCTGACACCGGCAAGGGAGCTGCGGCGGAAGGCGCAGGACAGACGAAGTCCACGCGCACGGCCAAGCCACCGACCGAGCGCGACCAAGTGGTTGCGGGGGCATCTACAGTGCCACCGGAAACTACTCTCTAGGCGGCCATGAGCGTGCTGGCAATGCCCATCGCACAGAACATCGAGCCGGCAGCGGCTCAGGCGGAGCTGGAGGCGCAGCGCCAGAAGCTGCTTTCCGGAGCCGCGGACATCATCCGGGCGCAGCGCGAGCTGAACCTAACCCTACGTGAGTACAACCCTGCCCATGGCTTTGCTTCTGTTAGCGCTCAGACTGCCAGGATACCGGAAAACCGGCTTAGAGCTCGCAATCTAGACCAGGATCTGCGTAAAGAGATTCTTGCCGGAAAGAGTACATCTGCATCTGTGAGCATTGTAGAAAAACCTAAGTACAGTAGCCCGGATAAAACCATAAAAGCTTCTAGGGCTGCAGTAGAGCTGTGTGAATCGCTTACCGGAGATGCTTTGGCAAAACAGCAAGATCGTGTTAGAGAGTTGCTTGACATGATTGAGCAGCAAAATGCTGAGCAGCTTGCTATGGTAAACAAAGCTGCGGCTTCAAAATCTGTGCGTTCCACAAAGAATGCCGGAAGCAAGTCCCATGGGCAGGCATCGTCCCCCCATCCGGACAAGAGAAAAGAAAAAGAGATAAATGCACAGCAAATGACTGTGTACAATCCGGTGCTTGCCGGAAAACAACAAGCCGGGCAACACGAGGCCGGAAGAAAAAGCCAAGGGGCAGGTCGTGGCAATGCCCGATATGGCTATGCCGGTAGAGGTGAAACCGGGCAAAATTATCGTGCACCAAGGGTTGATTATGCAGAGGAAGAGATGCCTCCGCCAAGGTACCGGCAGGTAAGAGCCGCGGTACCGGAAAGATACGATGAGGCAGATTCCGGAACCGAAAGAATTGCAGCCTACCGGAACTCTTTGGGGGAAAGGTTGGGAGAAAGATGCCTACCAGACGGGGATGCGAGGCACAGGCTGGATAGGATGTACTTATCTGAAATGGTTGAGGCAGAAGGTCCTCCGGGTCCCAAGTGTTTTGGCCCACGGATCATGAAAGAGGAACCACCGGTTTGCAACTTCACGTTGCCCCGTGATACAAAAACATATCATGGCACCACTAAGCTGGAAGACTGGCTTGCGGACTACATGACCGCAGTTTATGTTGCCGGTGGCGGAGGAACCGTTACCGGTGGAGGAAACCGGCGATGGGCCGTAAGAATTGTACCATCTTTCCTGGTAGGACCGGCACGAATTTGGCTTAAAAACTTGCCGGCAGGAAGCATAAATGGCTGATTGGATTTTGAGGAAGCTTTCGTGAGCAACTTCAGCAGTACCTACCGGAGGCCAAACAGGCCGCAGCAGCTCGCCTTGTGCATGCAGCGCTCCAATGAAACAGACCGGGATTACCTAACCCGGTGGAACTCCACAAGGAACTCTTGTGAAGGAGTGATCGAGGCACATGCCATTGCTTGGTTTTGCAATGGGTGCAGAAGAGGTTCACCGCTGTGGCAAAAGCTACAGAGAAACATGGCAACAACTTTGGTTGAGATGATACATGTGGCAGATAGCTACGCATTGGGAGACCCAATGCAACCGGCAGTACAAGCTGAGCCGGAACAAACGAACCAACCTCAGCAGCGCCAAGAGCAGTATCGGGATAACCGACACAACAAAAGAAGGGAAGATTTTCCGGATAGAAGGTACGGGCAACAAGTGGCCGCGGTGCAGGATAATTCTGGCGCCAGCGGAAGCCAGAGGCATAAAACCAGATCGCAGCCATGGGCGGGTCCTAAAAAAAATGGATTGAAAAGAAACCATGGAAAAATGATGAGAGGTACACCATGGAGTCCGCTATGGATCAGCCGTGCCGGCGGCACACACCAAATCCTGCAAGGCCTGCGAACCATTTGACAAAAGATTGTACTTGGACCAAAAGGTTGATGGAAAGAGGCATGGTAAAAGATGCAAGGGACCAAGGTGCCGGAAAACTACCACCACCACCACTTACCGGACCAAATGCTATACCGGTACAGCCTCAGCCAAACCGGCAGCAGCACCGGCAAGTTCATCAGGTGGGAGATGGCAATGGCCAACCACCTCCACCGGCACCTTTAGGCCGGAACATTTACCATGATCCGGATATGTGCTGTGTTGTGTTCGTCACTGAGCCAACAGACATGCAAAGTGTACATCATCGTTCCATGGAAGTAAACGCAGTGATGCCGGCAGTACCAAAATACATGTTGTGGTCAGATCAGGAAATTACCTGGCCGTTCAAAGATCACCCGAAAATAATGCCAAACCCGGGTGGTTACGCTCTTGTTGTAGACCCTATCATGCATGGGCCAACAGCTCGCGGCAAGTTCAACAAGGTGCTGATAGACAATGGGAGCAGCATAAACATAATGTACCGGCACACTATGCGTACGCTGGGGATAACAGAAAACATATTGCAACCAACTCACACCACGTTCCACGGAATCGTTCCGGGGTTGTCTTGTTCACCTATGGGAAAAGTCCGGGTGGATGTGTCATTTGGAGGACGTGACAATTGCCGGGTGGAAAATCTCCTGTTCGAGGTGGTGGACCTGGAGAGCCCTTACCATGCACTGCTGGGGAGACCGGCATTGGCGGCGTTCATGGCCTCAACTCACATGACGTATCTTAAGATGAAGATGCCGGCACCTCGTGGACCCTTAACGGTGGTGGGAAACTACAAAGTCTCACTGGAAACCGCTTCCGCCGGATCAAATCTGGCAGAATCGCTGGTTATCGCAGAGGAAAAAAGGAGAATGCAAACTGCGGTTGCGCTGGCTCAGTCCTCACAGTTGAGCTTAGCGGCAATGAGTGGCAACTTGGGAACACCGGCATTCAAGCGAACCAAGGAAACAAAGGACATTGTGCTGGATCCGGCTTACCCTGAGCATACCGTTCGTATCGGTGCCGGTCTCAGTGAGGCATAGGAAAGCGCGCTCATCAACTTCCTCCGTGAGAATCGGAATATCTTTGCCTGGTCTACTGATGACTTGGTAGGTGTTCCGAGGGAGTTGGCTGAGCACTGTCTAAATGTACGGAAGGATGCGAAGCCGGTAAGGCAGCCCTTACGCCGGTTCGCTGAAGACAGAAGAAAGATCATTGGAGAAGAAGTGACAAAGTTACTGGTTGTTGGTTTCATCGTGGACGTGCTGCATACCGAGTGGCTAGCCAATCCGGTGCTGGTCGAGAAGAAAATAGAGGAGAACCTTGAAGCAAAGGCTCCAAAGGTGTGGCGCATGTGCATCGACTACACCAACCTGAACAAGGCTTGCCCGAAAGATCCTTTCCCCTTACCCCGGATCGATCAAGTGATTGATTCCACTGCTGGTTGTGAACTGTTGTCATTCCTAGATGCTTATTCCGGTTTCCACCAGATTCCCCTGAAAAAGGAAGATCAAATAAAAACTGCGTTTATCACCCCGCACGGGGCTTATTGCTATGTCACTATGCCTTTCGGTTTGCGCAACGCTGGTGCAACGTACCAGCGCTGTATGCAAAAGTGTTTGTTTGATCAAATCGGAAAAAATGTGCAAGTCTATGTGGACGATGTTGTGATAAAAACTAAGGTCAAGGAAACCTTGATCGATGATCTGAGGCAAACGTTTGACAACCTAAGAACGTTCCAGATGAAACTCAATCTGGCAAAATGCACTTTCGGCGTCCCTGCCGGCAAACTGCTCGGTTTTCTCGTATCTAGCCGGGGAATCGAGGTTAATCCGATAAAAATCCGGGCCATCGAAAGAATGACTATACCGCAAGATCTCAAAGATGTGCAAAAATTTACCAGAAGCTTGGCATCGCTAAGCCGATTCATAAGCAGGTTGGGAGAAAAGGCTTTGCCACTTTATGCTTTGATGAAAAAATCCGATACCTTCGTCTGGACTCCTCAGGCAGACGCAACATTCAAAGAGCTAAAAACAATGTTATCCACTGCGCCCATACTGGCTTCGCCTTTGGAAAGAGAACCCATGCTGTTGTACATAGCAGCAACAAACCGGGTCGTGAGTGTTGTAGTTGTGGTGGAAAGAGAAGAGGAAGGAAAAGCCGTGCAAAGACCGGTATACTACCTGAGCGAGGTGCTCTCCCTCTCAAAGCAAAACTACCCTCACTTCCAGAAAATGACCTATGGCGTGTTCATGGCCGCCACAAAGCTCAAGCACTATTTTGAGGAACACCCCATGATGGTGGTAAGTGAGGCACCCATTTCAGATATCATGTGCAACAAAGATGCTAGCGGCAGGATTCCCAAATGGGCAATTCAGATATCACCATACGTACCGGTATACGAAAGAAGAGACGCCATCAAATCACAAGCTTTAGCTGATTTCTTGGTTGATTGGGCGGAAATGCAATACAAACCGCCGAAACAAAAGATAGAATACTGGAAGATGCACTTTGATGGATCCAAACTCAAGGATGGTCTGGGTGCCGGTGTGGTACTCACTTCACCTAAGGGAGATCATCTCCGGTACGTTCTGCAAGTACACTTCAGAGCATCAAACAATGTTGCTGAGTATGAGGCTCTGATCCATGGGCTCAAGGTTGCAAAAGAAATCGGTGCACACCGGATCATTTGCTATGGCGATTCAGATCTTGTGGTGCAGCAGTGTTCCGGAGATTGGGACGCGAAAGATGCCAACATGGCCTCATACCGGTTCCACTTGCAAAAGATTGCCGGCTTCTTTGAGGGTTGTGAGTTTCACCATGTGCCGCGCGCAGAAAATAAAGCCGCGGATACTCTCTCTAAGCTAGGTTCCTCCCGACAGGAAATTCCTCCCGGAGTGGCTTTGGCTCACCTAAGGACACCATCGATTAAACCGAGTCCAGAATCGGAGTCAATCTTTGTACCGGAGTCACACATTGTACCAATGGACATCGACGAAGGAAACCTGGGGACTGCTCCGGTAAACCCGGGGACTGCAGGATCTAAACCGGAAGAAGCTATGCTAGTGGACAATATGGAGATAGACGTACCGGTGTTTCTAGTTCGGGAAGCACCAGCCTGGGTTGAACCTATTAAGGAATTCCTGGTCAACGGCACCCTGCCGGTTGACGAAAACGAGTCAAGAAGGATCCAAAGAAGGTCCAAGGCCTACACTATCATCAATGGTGAGGTATACAAAAGAAGTGTTACCGGTGTCCTCCAGAGATGTGTGGAACCGGAAGAAGGAAAAGAAATGTTGGTGGAAATTCACCAAGGAGAGTGCGGGCATCATGCCTCATCAAGGGCACTGGTGGCAAAAGTGTTCCGTCATGGGTTCTACTGGCCCACGGCTCTGGAAAACGCTGAGGACTTGGTGCGAAAATGCAATGCGTGCCAGCGGTACGCCAAGCAAAACCATACCCCAGCTTCCGGTCTCAAAACCATACCATTAACTTGGCCGTTTTCTGTTTGGTGCCTTGATATGGTTGGTCCATTCAAAACCGCGAGGAGCAGCTTTACCCACGTCCTAGTGATGGTGGATAAGTTCACTAAATGGCTTGAAGTGAAACCTATCGCAAAGTGTGATGGGCATACGGCGGTGAAATTCTTAAAAGATGTAATCTTGAGGTATGGGTACCCGCATAGCATTATCACTGACAATGGCACAAGCTTTGCTCAAAGTGAGTTCAAAAGATTTTGTGAGGATAACAATATCCGGTTGGATTTGTGCTCCATAGCACACCCACATGGCAATGGCCAGGTTGAAAGAACTAACGCTCTGGTGCTATCCGGTATCAAGCCAAGGCTGATCGAACCGCTTGAAAGGTCACCAGGATGTTGGCTCGACGAGCTACCATCCGTACTGTGGAGCATAAGAACGACTCCGAAACGGTCTACCGGATACACTCCATTCTTTATTGTTTATGGGGCAGAAGCCGTGATTCCAACCGATATCATACATGATTCACCAAGGGTTCAACTCTATACCGAAGAAGAGGTAAAAGAGGCCCGAGAAAATGATGTGGACTTGCTAGAAGAAGCAAGAGAGCTGGCTTTGGCAAGAACAGTCATATACCAGCAGAACCTCAGACGCTATCATAGCTGGAAGGTTAACCCGAGAGTGTTCCGGGAAGGGGACCTGGTGCTACGCCTAGTGCAGCGCACTGAGGGGCGACACAAACTCTCACCTCCATGGGAAGGACCTTTCATTATGAGCAAGGCTCTACACAATGATGCCTACTATTTGATCGATGCACAGGAATCAAAAGAAGGAAAGGCGGACAGGTCAGGAGAAGAAACTAAGAGCCCATGGAACATAGCTCTGCTGCGTCCTTTCTATTCATGAAGTTGTGCTGTAAGGAGTTCTTTTTTGTACCTTATGTGCTATGAATAAAAGATGCCGGCACCTCGAATGAATCTCGGGGACTGCCTCTACCAAAAATTGCATGTAATATGTTTATTTTTTCAATTACCGGTTGCTTAGTGAATGTTTTTTCTTTCCGGTTTAGTAACGTGCTAAACTTACCGGAGTCTTCGACTCTGCTGCTGTCCGCAACCCGGCTTCATGGCAAGCAAGATAAACCGGTAGGAATTAAGCACGTGAACCACGAAAAGAGGAAGTGGGAACGAACAATCCGGAAAAATTTAACTAACCCCGGTTATACCGGTTTTTTGTGCAAAATTTCGAGTTATTTCTAAGTTCAAGAAAGTGCTTGCTTGGCAAAAGAACTTTGTGACTCATACGCCAAAACAACCAAAAGAGGTAGGAAGAGCCAAAGCAAAAGAACCAAGTGTGCATCGGATTGAATGCCGAAACGATTCCGGAATCTTCACGGTGCAAGACAAAAAGCAAACAATATGCACAATGCTAAGGTAGCATGCAAACTTAACTTAATAAGTTACCGGTAAAAAGACACCGGCATAAAAGTTGTAGCATAACCAAAAGAAATGCTAAGTTTTATGTTACATCATAAAGCCCGGCATTCCGGGGTAGAATTTAACCGATTGTTTTGAGGCAGCAGGTGTGGTAAACACATAACAAGAAACATTCAGTTAGCGGGAGGCTGCGCGCCGGCCTCAGGAGCTTCCGGAGGAGCATCGCCTTCTTCCGGAGCGGCATCACCTTCTTCGGCTTCTTCATCCTCCTCGTCCTCGATGTCTTCTCCCTCGTCGTCAGAAATTGCATCCTTGACGTCGGGGGGAGGAGGGATGAAGGTGCGGAAGGGGGCAAACTCCGCAATCCGGTAGGCACGGTCCTGGCGCTTGGCGGTTAAGACCGGATCAGTATCCGTAGGCGCGTCGCCGCGGAGGCTGTGGAAGGCGTCCAAATCCAAGTCTTTGTACCAAGAGCAGGCGATGCATAGCGCCGCATCCGCTCCGGCACGGGCCGCTGAGCACCTCCATTCACGAATCCTCCGGCCAGTGTCCTTGAGGCGGTCAGAGATAAGCATTATGTTGTCTGGCACAGCTTCCCCAGGCCACAACACCTTGTAGATCTGGATAGCAGCATCCGGTAGATCGGCCAGATGCCGGTCCACGGCGCATGTGCTGGATCCGGGCGGAAAGCGCGACCAGATGGTCATAAGGGTCCCAAGGCAAATCCGGGTTGGTCATCGAGTGATCCGCCCTGCGTTCCGCTACCTTTTTGTGAGCATGCGCCTGGGAATCCGGAAAGAGCCCTGCAAGAAAAGAGCGGAAAGATAAGGACATACTGCTGGAAAATATAAGCTTATAAGCATTAGAGGGAAAGAAAAAAGGCTTACTGAGGGCCAACGCGTCGGTTTGCACAACCAGCCGGTCATAATCTTTTTGCTCCGTGAGGAGGGCGGCAATCTGGTTTTCTACCGTCTTCCACGCTTGGCTCTGCTTCTCCAGCTCTGCCCGCAGCGCCTCGCTGGAATTGGTGAACTCCTTCAAAGATTCATCCAATTTGGCCTCAGCTGCCGCCTGGACCTCCTTGATCTCCCGCGAGTGGCGGAGTTTAGCCTCCATGAGCTGTTCCTTCAGCTCAGAGAAGCGGGTCCTCTGAGCATCCAGAGCTTGTTGGTGCTCCTTGGCAAGCTGCTCCTTTTCAGCTGCAATCCGGAAGCAAAGTGTTAACAGAAAGATGAATCTGGTAGATTAAAAAGACGCAAAGCAACCGGCAAACAAGTGGTACCTTGGAGCGTGGCAATCTGAGCAGTGAGGGCCTCGACGGTGGCTTCCGGGACAGCTGGTGTGCAGAAAATTTTGTAAGTACTTAAAGGAAGAAGCAACCGGTAAAAAGAGGCCAGAGGTGCAAAAACTAACCTTGGCACTTGCTGTGCGCTTTAGAAAGCTCCCGGTGCTCCCACAGAAGCTCCTCGAAGAGGTGCTTCCGGGTGTCCAGTGTCCTCTGTTCAAGATAACAAGGTTCCGGTAAGAAGATGTCGGCATTGAAAGAAAATTTCGCGCTAAGAACTGCGATCTCAACCCGAAACTCGGGGACTGGCTATGCCGGTTTTTTGTGTTTCTAACAAAGTTTCGCGCTAAGAACTGCGATCTCAACCCGAAACTCGGGGACTGGCTATGACGGTTTTTTGTGTTTCTAACAAAGTTTCGTGCTAAGAACTGCGATCTCAACCCGAAACTCGGGGACTGGCTATGCCGGTTTTTTGTGTTTCTAGCAAAGTTTCGCGCTAAGAGCTGCGCTCTCAACCCGAAACTCGGGGACTGGGAAGATATATAATCTGGAAAGAGTAAAAACCGGCATAGATTCAAAGAACTACGAAGTTTGTGCAACTTACCACCACGTTGTTCTTGGCGTCGTGCCACGTGGTGTCAAATTCTTTGACCGCGCGCCGCAACCGGCCAAAGTGCTGCACGGTGCTCCGGGGGCCGGCAGGATCAACGACCGGCAGCTTATCCTTCCCCAGGCCGGGAGTCGCGGGGGACAGATCCGCTTGATTCCACTTTTCAGCGTAATCAGCGAGATGGCCCAGTTCAGCTCCTCCGCGGGTGAGCTCGGTGATCCGGCCGAGCTGAGCTGAAGTCGTCTCTCCGGCCATAATGGCGGCGCGGCCGGCTTGCAGTATCAAGGACTGCGAACCGGAGGAGGGAGAGCTGGTGCCCTTTGGCGGTGTTGCTTGGCAGCTGGTGGAGGCGTTGGAGCCTTGGCTGGCGCAGGAGCCTCAGGTGCTTCCTTTGCCGGGGCAGAGCTGGCCGGCACGGAAGAATCCGGCACGGACTTGGAGGGGGAGGAAGCAGCTGTCTTCTTCTTCTTCTTTGGGACGGGAGGAACCTGAGGTTCCGCCCTCCCGGCATCTTCAGTGTCGGCGCCGATGTTGCTGGCGCCGGCGTCTTGGGTCTTTGGAGGGGAGACAAGGTCCTCTTCCGCGCGGTGATCTGTAGGTTTAGGGGCCGCGCGCCCCGCACTTGTGGTGCCTCCCAGAGGGGAGGCAGGAGATTTGCCGGCACCAGATGGTACCGGACTTCGCTGAGGAGGAGTCGAGGTCCCACTACTGCAGAAACGCTCATCAGTGACAAGCATTTTTTGCTCCTCAGTGACAGGCAAGCTGCCTGTCACTAATGTGTTGTCACTGGTGTATGCATCTCTAGTGACAGGCAGGTTGCCCGTCACTGGTATCACAATCTAGTGACAGGCGAAGAAATATGCCTAGCATCCAGTAGGGCAATGCAAGCACATTATAGAGCATATGTATTATAACAGACACGTGACTCCAAAGCCAAGGTTGAAAATTAGTTACATAGAATTTGAATCCTTCTAAGATTTTTAACTTGCACCGAAACATTGACAAGCTATAAGGATCTGTGCATATCTTAAAAAACACCCGCTGCAGCTTTTTGGCACACCATTAGTTAGCACTGTCGAACAAAGAAGCAGTTGTGTGTACGTACAACTATAGGTGTCGTTAAATGCTCTGGCTTGCCACATCTTCATTGAAATTTGTTGATGAAAGACAGATCACCTTAGTACCATCCGGTTGAAAGATAAACCGAATGTTAACTAGTGCAAGAATTTGCAGGCATTCAAAGTCTCAATGCCATTTTCCTCCTATACTTTGTAAGGTAGGAAGACCAAACAATATGAAGGAATAGCACGAGGAGTGATGCTTTTGATTACCTCTGGCAAAGGTATAGCAGAAACCAAAGGTTCAGGAGACAACAAGAACCATTCACCAACACCAAAACTGAAGCCATATACAGCAACACGATCATAAGCTGGAACCTTTACGAAGTCAAAATGGAAACAGTCAGTTATTTCCACCAATACTGATGAGAGAAAACATACAGCAACAAGATCACAAGCTTTAACCATTGCAACTGAATATGCAGCAGCCTGTTGATTGGATATTGTTGCATGATGGTAACTCGTTGATCAAACAAATTGCGGACATCAACTTTGACAACTCGATCTCTGCTAAACTAATAATATTCTCATCAAAGATGAAACAACTATTAAATTCAATTTGACTTGTTGCCTGTTGAAGTGCTCATATGCTACAAATTGTGTGATTCAAGATCAGAAGAATGCTACTGGAGCTCATTACGTAGTATGAAAAGTTAAGTTGTACAATCTTATCCAGATCTAAGAATTTTGTGCCTTTACAATACAGGCTGGATACCGGCATGTTGATTGTGCTCCCGTGTACTGGAATGAGAAGGAGTTAATACTTAAGGCATACCTTTTCGATTAGATCAGAGGATACCCCTTTAATGTGCCTGCTGTTAAACAAAAGTACTAAATGTTTCGATTGACTGGTAGCTGTAGTTGCAAAACAACCTAAGTGGTGTCAGATTGTTGAAACGAGCAAGTGGTATCAGATTACATGTCACTATGTTTGGTCGCATACAAATATTTATATGTCTTGGCTAAATATGTACTTAATTTAGTGGAGTATACAGGTACATGTTCAAACTATTGCAGTAAGTAACTTCACTATTAATTTCCTGATATGGTATGATCATTTAACAAAGCGACATACATTTTGTAAATAGAGTAAATATAAGATTACATTGCTGGTGGATTCTGTAATGGTTAGAAACGACATGTTGAGCAAGATCTACAAAGAATCATCGCAATGCACCAGATTTTACAGCAGCAGTCTTCATTCGAATCTGATTGAACTTGCCATTGCTAGTTTTGCTGCTGAGTACTAAATGTGATGCACCTGATGAATCTGATCTTACATGAATCATTTTAAAAGAAATAAATCAAAAGTAGACTTCACTCTAAATTTGGTATGCGTGAGCCATGGACAACTTTGCAGATTTTCCTTACCCAATGTGTATTGTATATGTACACCTACAATTTAAGTATCCTGGTGGTGCATGAAGCTTACTGGACTCCTATAGAACACTGGTTTTTAGCCAAATTTCAGCACTATTTCAAAGCAAGTAATAGCATGTCTTAAAGCTACCATATGCTTTTGTTTATTACACGGATACATGGTCATTGTCCTTTCAGGAAAATTAAAATTAACTAAAGTTTTTGGGAATGGTGGTTAATTGTCAACTCAGTGAGGTGATAAGACAGAGGGAGCGCATCAAGCAGAAAAAGGTAAAAAGATTGCAGACAGCTACATATACCAGAATCTTTTTCAACACTTCATAATCCCTTTTCACCGCATTGTTTTTAAGTGAATCCATGTAAAAAGCCTTGCATTTGCTCACCATGAGAATAATCAGAACCCAGTGACCCCTGCACAAACATGAGGATTATGTCAAGAAGAAGAGCCTTTGTTTGGCCGTGTCCATCATATATATTAAGGGCATACATATTAAGAACTTGGCCTTGTCCATCATATATATTAAGAACTTGGTCATCGACATAATATGTATTCAGCAAAGAGATGAATATTGTGGACGCCCACTTAATAGCAAAATCAGAAACTGACAGCAAGTAATGGTCTAGAGAAAAGAAAACAAGGTGCACCAAGATAAGGGACATGCGTGTGATGCTCTTCGATCAATTCTTGCAAAATGTAAACATAATCGTAGGTCAACACACCACATGACAGTGAGAACATTCTCCAATAAATCAGACCAAAGTTTCCTATCAAATGCAAACTTTAAGCTAGTTTTGTGGCTCTTAGTTCCTTTCCTAAAACGGAGTTTGTAGTACTAATGTACAATCAGTACAGAGACTGCTACTCTCTTTTTGCGAATTGATGAATGTCGAATTAGCATGGTGCAGTTTAGAAATTATTTTCACGAGTTTATGGTATAGATGCATGCGAACAATTCCATGTTGTTCTTGTGACTTATTTTCTTCTGCGATACATTCTTCAGTTTCAGAAGTAGGAAGAGAATCAGAATCATCAGCATATGAGTCATAGCTGTCCAAAGATTCTTCCATTCCTGCAAACAGTTCTATATGTGAGGAATAAAATACACAAGAATGTATGTTAATTAAGAGAATGGCACTGCACAAATACTCTTACTAAGAATCGAAATACAAGGTTCAGCTGAAAAAGATATTCTTAACTAAACATTACACGTCTCCTACAACTGAACCAAGGATCCTCTGGAAGAACATTCAAGTAGAAAACTTTCAGCATATTCGAGACCACTATCATATTTATAGCATCTTCTACAGTTTATCTGACCAATGTTTAATTAGGAATGGCTTGCTTCTCTGTCCTCCACATCGATCTACAGGTAGAAAGAGAGAAGAAAGAACAAACGATATTCTTCAACAGCTGTATAGGTACACAACCAAAAGACAAGAACTAAAATTTCTGTAACTATCTGTGTGTACATTGCATCTAGCAAGTAACTACATGATCCACTTTAATAAGATACTTTCTTTCCATAGCAGGCAACTACAATAGAACACCAAAATTGTCTAATACGTGCAGACCTGATGCAACAATCAGCACCTTCATTATTACTATTTCAGATCCAAGCTACAATTGATCTTTACTGAACTGAGATAAACACTACCTCCACCAGAGAGCGATCATATCTTGTGTCTAGAGCAAGGTGATGAGTTCCTTGAGGATTAAAAACTAGAATCGATCCAACCTAGTCTTGTTACTGCTCTGTTACACATACCTTCAGGTGTAGTCTGGCTTCGAGGAGCAGTGGACGAAGCCGGACAGAAGGTGCAGGGCGGCGGCGTCCTCGCTTCGGGCAGCGGCGTCCTCGTGCAGCGCCGTCCTCTCGTCGGGTGAACAGGCGGCGCGGCGTTGGGATGCAGGGCGGAGCAGAGGTTGGGGATGCAGGGCGTCACGGTGTTGGGATGCAGGGCGGAGCAAAGGTTGGGGATGCAGGGCGGAGCAGAGGTTTCGTATGCAGGGAAATGGAAGATGCAGGGCGGTTTTCTCGGGAGGCGGCGTTGGGGATGCAGGGCGGCGTGGAGGGGCTGGCGTGGGCGGCGGCGCTTGGGACGGAGTTCAGGGCCGCCAGCGCGGCGTTTTGGGAAGGGGCACAAGGCGACCCGCGACCCGCGCGGATCAGCGACCTGGACCAGGGCAGCGGTGGGGACGGTGGTGGAGGCAGTTGGGGATTTGGAGCGCTTGGCCGCTCGGGTAGTGACCTGATTTTTGCTAAGTTTTGGCTTAATTCTCCGCTAGTCTTTTCTCTCCGTGGGTGGCCTGCCCAGCTGAGGAGGCACGCGGGTAAGCCGGACGGAGACGAGGCGCGTGCGTGGGCCGGCCCAGAAATAAAGCACGGGTGAAAAGAACGAAGTGCACAGTGACAGTCAGTTATAGAAGCCAGTCACTAGCGTTTTTCCCCTTCCAGCCGGTCTCTTAAAAAAATACTAGTGACAGTCTCTTTTACATGGCTGTCACTACTATTGTGTACTAGTGACAGTCGTATTCGTGCCCGTCACTGTTATAGTTACTAGTGACAGTCAAAATTTTGCCTGTCACTAATTAGATGGCGGCTATAAGCTTTTCTGCAGTAGTGTCCTGGTGGCGTCCTCCGAGGTCTCCGGCCTCATGCCGGTGGCGCTCTTGGAGATCTTGAGGGCAGGCCTGGAAAGATGGAAAAAGGAAGTTCAGAAGAAGTAACCGGAAAAAGAGAATCACGAAACAAAAGGAAAGTGGAAACGGAAACTTACCCGGAAGCAACCGGCATCTCCCGCTTCCGGTAGTGCTTCGCGGTGACCTTCGTCCCGCCAACTTCCATCCGGGAGCGTTTGGCAGGAGGAGCACCACTTGAACCGGCTTCGGGCGTGGGCGCCTTGTTCTTACGGACCTGGGAGGCGAGCTTCTCAAGAAATTCTTCCCCAGCCTCTGCCTCCAGCGGGGTGGCGTGCTCCACAACCTGTGGGTTGGCACTGGCTGAGGGAGCGTCTACAGACAAGTGATAGATGAGAAAGCGAAAGAGCAAAGTACCTCAAGAACAGTGACCTCATCGTCTGAACCGAACTCGTTGGTAGAAAAGTTACCGGGGCGTGAAGTGTGGGTGCGGCCCATCTTATTCTTGGTCCAGACCACGTAAGGATCCAGATCCACCTCGTCCAAATCGCGCCTCCGGCTAGGTCCTCGAGCCTCCGCAGCAATGCGAGGAAAGCGCTCGCAGGCCTGAAAAAGAGAAGTCAGTTAGTTATGCATTGAAAACCTACCGGAAAAACAATCCGGATCGCTCAAGTTCTTACGGCAGCGGATGGAGGATTCATGGCGCAGAGGGGAAGATGGCCCCACTCCCAATCCGGTGGCATGTCAGTATTGCAAATTTGCCTGGCCTTGAGGGCTATGTCCTTTTTGCTTAGGGCCAAGTGATACGTCCCCGACGTATCCATAATTTCTGTCATTCCATGCTTGTTTTATGACAATACTTACATGTTTTGCTTGCACTTTATGATGTTTTTATGCGTTTTCCGGAACTAACCTATTAACGAGATGCCACAGTGCCAGTTCCTGTTTTCTGCTGTTTTTGGTTCCAGAAAGGCTGTTCGGGCAATATTCTCGGAATTGGACGAAATCAACGCCAAACCTCCTATTTTTCCCGGAAGGCTCCAGAACACCGAAGAAGAGTCGGAGAGGGGCCAGGGGGCCACCACACCACATGGCGGCGCGGGCCAGGCCTTGGCCGCGCCGGCCTAGGGTGTGGCGCCCCCAGGTGCCCCCCTGCGCCGCCTCTTCGCCTATAAAACCCCTTTCGACCTAAAAACACCGTACCAATTGACGAAACTCCAGAAAGACTCCAGGGGCGCCGCCACCATCGCGAAACTCCAATTCGGGGGACAGAACTCTGTCCCGGCACCCTGCCGGGACGGGGAAGTGCCCCCGGAAGCCATCTCCATCAGCGCCACCGCCTCCGCCATGCTCCGTGAGTAGTTCCCCCATGGACTACGGGTTCTAGCAGTAGCTAGTTGGTATTCTCTCCTCCATGTACTTCAATACAATGATCTCATGAGCTGCCTTACATGATTGAGATTCATCTGATGTAATCGGTGTTGTGTTTGTTGGGATCCGATGGATGATACATTATGATTAGTCTATCTATAAAGTTTGTGAAGTTATTGTTGCTGCAATCTTGTTATGCTTAATGCTTGTCACTAGGGCCCGAGTGGCATGATCTTAGATTTGAGCTCTATACTTATTGCTTAGATTGTATCTACAAGTTGTATGCACATGTCACTGTCCGGAACCAAAGGCCCCGAAGTGGCAAGAATCGGGACAACCGGAGGGGATGGTAGTGATGTGAGGATCACATGTTTTCACGGTGTGTTAATGCTTTGCTCCGGTACTCTATTAAAAGGAGTACCTTAATATCCAGTAGTTTCCCTTGAGGCCCGGCTGCCACCGGCTGGTAGGACAAAAGATGTTGTGCAAGTTTCTCATTGCGAGCACGTACGACTATATACGGAAAACATGCCTACATAATTAATAAGCCTGATGTTCTATCTTAATGCTTTGATTCCTATCAATTGCCCAACTGTAATTTGTTCACCCAACACTTGTCACTTATTGGAGAGTTACCACTAGTGTAGATCGCTGGGAACCCCGGTCCATCTCTCATCATAATATACCTGTTCTACATGTCATTGGAAGTAGTATCAACTATCTTCTGGTGCCATTGCTCTCATATTGCTATTACTGCTGCTGTGTTACTGTTACTATTGCTCTCATATTACTGCTACTTTCACATCACCCCTGTTACTAGTGCTTTTCCAGGTGCAGCTGAATTGACAACTCAGTTGTTAAGGCTTATAAGTATTCTTTACCTCCCCTTGTGTCGAATCAATAAATTTGGGTTTTACTTCCCTCGAAGACTATCGCGATCCCCTATACTTGTGGGTCATCAAGACCATTTTCTGGCGCCGTTGCCGGGGAGGCATAGCTCTACTCATAAGTTCACCTGGGGAGTACACTCTACCTCTATCTCTGTTTTATTTTATTTTGTTTTGCTTAGTTTACTTTTTCCTAGTTTACTTGTGCTTAGTTTATTTCTGTCTAGTATTAGTTCGCGTAGTTTACTTTTGCTTAATTTATTTGTCTTGTTTTATTTGTCTCATATACCCAAAAATCCATAAAAATTTGAAAAACCAAAAAATTAAAAACTGCTGTTATGGGAGAACCTACAACCTCCTTGGAGGTTATAGAATGTTATAATAATTATAGAGAATCAAGAACTGGTAAAATAATGAGTGCTATGATAGAGAAATTAAATACAATTGCTAGAATCTTGCTTAGACGCCATGATATAAACTGTTGCTCTCAACAGGATACTAAACATCTCAAATTTCAATGTGGCTTTAGTGAGGAATTTTTTATTAAGAACTATAACCGGAATTGCTATATTCATTATGGGTTCGAAGAGGTAGAACAATTTGTCTTATTTATGGGAGCCTCCGAGATAGAATCCTTCATGGTTGAGAATTATGAAACTTGTGCTATTTGTAAGGACCTTAAAGATTATGTCTCTACTATCCTTAATTCTTGCATAGAATGCTACAATAGGAATCCTTATATCCTTGATTATAAAGAGAGACACATTAATGCACAAGAATGCACTCACAATTTGCAGGAACCTGTGGAAGAAGAAACTGATGAACCTGAAAGCGCATTGGATGAAAAAGAGGAGGAAATTGATGAACTTGAAAGCTCATTGGATGAAAAAGAAGAGGAGAGCGACGAACAAAAGGGGGAAGAATGGATTAGCTACCCATGCCAACCTTCTAATGAGAGTAACTCTTCATCTCTTACACTATTTGATTGTCCTCCATGCTTACCGAAAGAGGTTGAATGTTATGTTCCTGTGGATTCTCTTGAAATAGTACCTATGAGTAATACTTGTGAGAATAATTATACTACTGTTATTTATGATAATCCATGCTACTGTGATAAATCTTATGATAATGCTTTGTTTGTGCCTGATGTCGAAATGCATGGTACTAAAGAATTTTGCTTAGCAAATGTTTACGATAAAGCTCTAGATGATGGTCCTATGTTACTTGATAATATTAATTGTGCTACTAATGAAAATGGGATTGGAGAGTTCTTGACTTATTCTATGTGTCCCATATCTCTTGAGATTGATCAACTACCTTGTTATATTATTAATAAAAGTAAGTTTGAAAGTTTTAATTCCACTATTCTTGAGATTGATAAAAATTATGAGTTTGTGGATCATGAAAAGTATGCTGCATGTGATAGTTATATTGTTGAGTTTGTTCATGAAGCTACTGAAAATTATTATGAGAGAGGAAAATATGGTTGTAGAAATTTTCATGGTACTAATACACCTCTCTATATGCTTAAAATTTCGATGTTACACTTGTTCTATCTTCTTATGCTTGTTACTTTGCTTTTCATGAACTTGTTTATTTACAAGATTCCTTTGCATAGGAAGCATGTTAGACTTAAATTTGTTTTGGATTTGCTTTTTGATGCTCTCTTTTGCCTCCAATACTATTTCTTGCGAGCGCATCATTAAAACTGCTGAGCCCATCTTAATGGCTATAAAGAAAGCAACTTCTTGGGAGATAACCCATGTGTTATTTTGCTACAGTACTTTGTTTTATATTTGTGTCTTGGAAGTTGTTTACTACTGTAGCAACCTCTCCTTATCTTAGTTTTGTGTTTTGTGGTGCCAAGTGAAGCCTCTAATCGAAGGTTGATACTAGATTTGGATTTCTGCGCAGAAACAGATTTCTATCTGTCACGAATCTGGGCTGTTTTCTCTGTAGAAAAATCAGAAAAATATGCCAATTTACGTGCGTGTTCCTCAGATATGTACGCAACTTTCGTTAGTTTTGAGTTTTCTGATTTGAGCAACGGAAGTATTTATTTAAAATTCGTCTTTACTGGCTGTTCTGTTTTGGCAGATTCTGTCTCTGTTTTTTGCATTGTCTCTTGTGGACTTTAAGCGAGGTTTTCTAGACGTAGAGGGCTGTAGCTAATGTTTTATTGAGTTCTTGCAATGTGCCACTACAGGACCAAGGTGGATTCAAAATTTTTTTGAGTACTAACCCCCCTAATGAAGTTTATGAGAAGTTTGTTGTGAAGGAAGTTTTCAAGGGTCAAGAGAGGAGGATGATATATGATCAAGAAGAGTGAAAAGTCTAAGCTTGGGGATGCCCCGATGGTTCATCCCTGCATATTTCAAGAAGACTCAAGCGTCTAAGCTTGGGGATGCCCAAGGCATCCCCTTCTTCATCAACTTATCAGGTTCCTCCCCTGAAACTATATTTTTATTCAGTCACATCATATGTGCTTTACTTGGAGCGTCTGTGTGTTTATTTTTCGTTTTGTTTATGTTTGAATAAATTCGGATCCTAGCAATCCATGTTTGGAAGAGAGACACGCTCCGCTTTTTCATATGAACACTTGTTCTTCGTTTTACTTTTAATGTTCAATGATAAAAGTTGGAAGCTACAATACTTATTGTTTGGTTGGAAAAGGAAAATGCCTCATATGTCTTGGATAATTTGACACTTCGCAATTGTTTTGAGCTCTCAAGTAGATCATAAGTTTTTGCATGTAGTTTAAACCTATTAGTGGAGAACTACCGTAAAGCTTGTTAAAATTGGTTTGCATAATTGATCTCTCTTAAGGTCTAGATATTTTCTGGTAAAAGTGTTTGAGCAACAAGGAAGACAGTGTAGAGTATTATAATGCTTGCGATATGTTCTTATGTAAGTTTTGCTGTACCGGTTCATACTTGTGTTTGCTTCAAACAACCTTGCTAGCCTAAGCCTTGTACTGAGAGGGATTACTTCTCATGCATCCAAATACTTGAGCCAACCACTATGCCATTTGTGTCCACCATACCTACCTACTATGTGGTATTTCCTGCCATTCCAAAGTAAATTGCTTGAGTGCTACCTTTAAACAATTCAAAATGCTTCTCAATTTGTGTTAATGTTTTATAGCTCATGAGGAAGTATGTGGTGTTTAGCTTTCAACCTTGTCATTTACTTTTGATGGACTCTCATATGGACTAGTGGCACATCCGCTTATCCAATAATTTTGCAAAAAGAGCTGGCAATGGGATTCCCAGTCCCAAATTAATTAAACTAAATAGACACTCCTCCATGGTATGTGATTGTTGGACGGCACCCGAAGGATTCGGTTAGCCATGGCTTGTGTAAGCAAAGGTGGGGAGGAGTGTCATCATCATAATAAAACTAAAATAAAAAAAGCACTCCTTCATGGTATGAGATTGTTGGCAGGCACCCGAGGATTCGGTTAGCCATGGTTTGTGAAAGAAAGGCTGGAAGGAGTGCCGCATAAACATAAAAATAATTCATGGGAGCCGCTCTTAAAAGTCCGGTTGGCGAGGTAGTTAGTGTACCCATTACCATTCGTTGACAACAACAAACACCTCTCAAAATTTTACCTTTTATGCTCTCTATATGTTTTCAAAACCAAAGCTCTAGCACAAATATAGCAATCGATGCTTTCCTCTTTGAAGGACCATTCTTTTACTTTTATGTTGAGTCAGTTTACCTACTTCCTTCCACCTTAGAAGCAAACACTTGTGTCAACTGTGCATTGATTCTTACATACTTGCATATTTGCATTCATCATATTACTTTGTGTTGACAATTATCCATGAGATATGCATGTTGAAAGTTGAAAGCAACCGCTGAAACTTATATCTTCCTTTGTGTTGCTTCGATGCCTTTACTTTGAATCTATTGCTTTATGAGTTAACTCTTGTGCAATCTTTTGATGCTTGTCTTGAAAGTACTATTCATGAAAAGTTTTGCTATATGTTATCTACTTGTTAGCAACTATAGATCATTGCTTTGAGTCACTTCATTCATTTCATATGCTTTGTAATAGTATGATCAAGGTTATGTAAGTAGCATGTCACTACAGAAATTATTCTTTTTATTGTTTACCTGCTCGGGACGAGCAGGAACTAAGCTTGGGGATGCTGATACGTCCCCGACGTATCCATAATTTCTGTCATTCCATGCTTGTTTTATGACAATACTTACATGTTTTGCTTGCACTTTATGATGTTTTTATGCGTTTTCCGGAACTAACCTATTAACGAGATGCCACAGTGCCAGTTCCTGTTTTCTGCTGTTTTTGGTTCCAGAAAGGCTGTTCGGGCAATATTCTCGGAATTGGACGAAATCAACGCCAAACCTCCTATTTTTCCCGGAAGGCTCCAGAACACCGAAGAAGAGTCGGAGAGGGGCCAGGGGGCCACCACATCACATGGCGGCGCGGGCCAGGCCTTGGCCGCGCCGGCCTAGGGTGTGGCGCCCCCAGGTGCCCCCCTGCGCTGCCTCTTCGCCTATAAAACCCCTTTCGACCTAAAAACACCGTACCAATTGACGAAAGTCCAGAAAGACTCCAGGGGCGCCGCCACCATCGCGAAACTCCAATTCGGGGGACAGAACTCTGTCCCGGCACCCTGCCGGGACGGGGAAGTGCCCCCGGAAGCCATCTCCATCAGCGCCACCGCCTCCGCCATGCTCCGTGAGTAGTTCCCCCATGGACTACGGGTTCTAGCAGTAGCTAGTTGGTATTCTCTCCTCCATGTACTTCAATACAATGATCTCATGAGCTGCCTTACATGATTGAGATTCATCTGATGTAATCGGTGTTGTGTTTGTTGGGATCCGATGGATGATACATTATGATTAGTCTATCTATAAAGTTTGTGAAGTTATTGTTGCTGCAATCTTGTTATGCTTAATGCTTGTCACTAGGGCCTGAGTGGCATGATCTTAGATTTGAGCTCTATACTTATTGCTTAGATTGTATCTACAAGTTGTATGCACATGTCACTGTCCGGAACCAAAGGCCCCGAAGTGGCAAGAATCGGGACAACCGGAGGGGATGGTAGTGATGTGAGGATCACATGTTTTCACGGTGTGTTAATGCTTTGCTCCGGTACTCTATTAAAAGGAGTACCTTAATATCCAGTAGTTTCCCTTGAGGCCCGGCTGCCACCGGCTGGTAGGACAAAAGATGTTGTGCAAGTTTCTCATTGCGAGCACGTACGACTATATACGGAAAACATGCCTACATAATTAATAAGCCTGATGTTCTATCTTAATGCTTTGATTCCTATCAATTGCCCAACTGTAATTTGTTCACCCAACACTTGTCACTTATTGGAGAGTTACCACTAGTGTAGATCGCTGGGAACCCCGGTCCATCTCTCATCATAATATACCTGTTCTACATGTCATTGGAAGTAGTATCAACTATCTTCTGGTGCCATTGCTCTCATATTGCTATTACTGCTGCTGTGTTACTGTTACTACTGCTCTCATATTACTGCTACTTTCACATCACCCCTGTTACTAGTGCTTTTCCAGGTGCAGCTGAATTGACAACTCAGTTGTTAAGGCTTATAAGTATTCTTTACCTCCCCTTGTGTCGAATCAATAAATTTGGGTTTTACTTCCCTCGAAGACTATCGCGATCCCCTATACTTGTGGGTCATCACCAAGCCGGTGATTTTGGTGGTATCGCGGGGGCCGCACATCTGGCTCATCTTGTGATCTCGACGCTGAAGGGGAAGCACCCGCCGTGAGATGAACACGTGGATAATATCGTCGGAGCAGATGTTCGTCTCCTTCTTGAGATTCTTGCTAGCGTGTAGTTGACGTGGGCGTAGTAGCTTCCTTGTGACGGTAAAGCACTCGTCTGTTGGGAACCCCAAGAGGAAGGTATGATGTGTACAGCAGCAAGTTTTCCCTCAGTAAGAAACCAAGGTTTATCGAACCAGTAGGAGCCAAGAAGCACGTTGAAGGTTGATGGCGGCGAGATGTAGTGCGGCGCAACACCAGGGATTCCGGCGCCAACGTGGAACCTGCACAACACAACCAAAGTACTTTGCCCCAACGAAACAGTGCGGTTGTCAATCTCACTGGCTTGCTGTTACAAAGGATTAGATGTATAGTGTGGATGATGATTGTTTGCAGAGAACAATAAAACAAGTATTGCAGTAGATTGTATTCGATGTAAAAGAATGGACCAGGGTCCACAGTTCACTAGAGGTGTCTCTCCCATAAGATAAATAGCATGTTGGGTGAACAAATTACAGTTGGGCAATTGACAAATAGAGAGGGCATGACAATGCACATACATGACATGATGAGTATTGTGAGATTCAATTGGGCATTACGACAAAGTACATAGACCGCTATCCAGCATGCATCTATGCTAAAAAGTCCACTTTCAGGTTATCATCCGAACCCCTTCCGGTATTAAGTTGCAAGCAACAGACAATTGCATTAAGTATGGTGCGTAATGTAATCAATAACTATATCCTCGAACATAGCATCAATGTTTTATCCCTAGTGGCAACAGCACATCCACAACCTTAGAACTTTCTGTCACTGTCCCAGATTTAATGGAGGCATGAACCCATTATCGAGCATAAATACTCCCTCTTGGAGTTACTAGCAAAAACTTGGCCAGAGCCTCTACTAACAACAGAGAGCATGCAAGATCATAAACAACACATAGGTAATAGATTGATAATCAACATAACATAGTATTCTCTATCCATCGGATCCCAACAAACGCACATGTAGCTTTACAGATAGATGATCTTGATCATGTTAGGCAGCTCACAAGATCAGACAATGATAGCACAATGGGGAGAAGACAACCATCTAGCTACTGCTATGGACCCATAGTCCAGGGGTGAACTACTCACTCATCAATCCGGAGGCGACCATGGCGGTGTAGAGTCCTTCGGGAGATGAATCCCCTCTCCGGCAGGGTGCCGGAGGCGATCTCCTGAATCCCCCGAGATGGGATTGGCGGCGGCGGCGTCTCAGTAAGGTTTTCCGTATCGTGGCTCTCGGTACTGGGGGTTTCGCGACGGAGGCTATTTGTAGGCGGAAGGGCAGAGTCGGAGGAGTCACGGGGGCCCCACACGCCAGGGCCGCGCGGGCCCCCCCTGGGCCGCGCCGCCCTAGTGTGGCGGCGCCCCGTGGCCCCACTTCGTCTCCCCCTAGGTCTTCTGGAAGCTTCGTGTGAAAATAGGCCCCTGGGCGTTGATTTCGTCCAATTCCGAGAATATTTCCTTACTAGGATTTCTGAAACCAAAAACAGCATAAACAAAGAATCGGCTCTTCGGCATCTCGTTAATAGGTTAGGGCCGGAAAATGCATAATAATGACATATAATGTGTATAAAACATGTGAGTATCATCATAAAAGTAGCATGGAACATAAGAAATTATAGATACGTTTGAGACGTATCAAGCATCCCCAAGCTTAGTTCCTACTCGTCCCGAGTAGGTAAACGATAACAAAGATAATTTCTTAAGTGACAATGCTACCAACATAATCTTGATCAATACTATTGTAAGCACATGTAATGAATGCAGCGATTTGAAACAATGGTAAATGACATGAGTAAACAATTGAATCATAAAGCAAAGACTTTTCATGAATAGTACTTAAAGACAAGCATCAATAAGTCTTGCATAAGAGTTAACTCATAAAGCAATAATTCAAAGTAAAGGTATTGAAGCAACACAAAGGAAGATAAAGTTTCAGCGGTTGCTTTCAACTTGTAACATGTATATCTCATGGATATTGTCAATGTAAAGTAATATAACAAGTGCAATATGCAAGTATGTAGGAATCAATGCACAGTTCACACAAGTGTTTGCTTCTTGAGGTGGAGAGAAATAGGTGAACTGACTCAACATAAAAGTAAAAGAATGGCCCTTCGCAGAGGGAAGCATTGATTGCTATATTTGTGCTAGAGCTTTGGTTTTGAAAACAAGAAACAATTTTGTCAACGGTAGTAATAAAGCATATGTATCATGTAAATTATATCTTACAAGTTGCAAGCCTCATGCATAGTATACTAATAGTGCCCGCACCTTGTCCTAATTAGCTTGGATTACCGGGATTATCATTGCAATACACATGTTTTAACCAAGTGTCACAAAGGGGTACCTCTATGCTGCCTGTACAAAGGTCTAAGGAGAAAGCTCGCATTGGATTTCTCGCTTTTGATTATTCTCAACTTAGACATCCATACCGGGACAACATAGACAACAGATAATGGACTCCTCTTTTATGCATAAGCATGTAACAACAATTAATGTTCTCATATGAGATTGAGGATATATGTCCAAAACTGAAACTTCCACCATGGATCATGGCTTTAGTTAGCGGCCCAATGTTCTTCTCTAACAATATGCATGCTCTAACCATTAAATGAGTGGTAAATCGCCCTTACTTCAGACAAGACGAACATGCATAGCAACTCACATGATATTCAACAAAGAAATAGTTGATGGCGTCCCCAGGAACATGGTTATCGCACAACAAGCAACTTAATAAGAGATAAAGTGCATAAGTACATATTCAATACCACAATAGTTTTTAAGCTATTTGTCCCATGAGCTATATATTGTAAAGGTAAAGAATGGAAATTTTAAAGGTAGCACTCAAGCAATTTACTTTGGAATGGCGGAGAAATACCATGTGGTAGGTAGGTATGGTGGACACAAATGGCATAGTGGTTGGCTCAAGGATTTTGGATGCATGAGAAGTATTCCCTCTCGATACAAGGTTTAGGCTAGCAAGGTTATTTGAAACAAACACAAGGATAAAGCGGTGCAGCAAAACTCACATAAAGGACATATTGTAAACATTATAAGACTCTACACCGTCTTCCTTGTTGTTCAAACTCAATACTAGAAATTATCTAGACCTTAGAGAGACCAATTATGCAAACCAAATTTTAGCATGCTCTATTTATTTCTTCATTAATAGGTGCAAAGTATATGATGCAAGAGCTTAAATATGAGCACAACAATTGCCAAGTATCACATTATTCAAGATATTATACCAATTACCACATATATCATTTTCCGATTCCAACCATATAACAATTTAACGAAGAAGAAACTTTCGCCATGAATACTATGAGTAAAGCCTAAGGACATATTTGTCCATATGCAACAGCGGAGCGTGTCTCTCTCCCACACATTGAATGCTAGGATCCATTTTGTTCAAACAAAACAGAAACAAAAAGAAACCGACGCTCCAAGCAAATTACATAAGATGTGACGGAATAAAAATATAGTTTCAGGGGAGGAACCTGATAATGTTGTCGATGAAGAAGGGGATGCCTTGGGCATCCCCAAGCTTAGACGCTTGAGTCTTCTTGATGTATGTAGGGGTGAACCACCGGGGCATCCCCAAGCTTAGAGCTTTCACTCTCCTTGATCATAGTGTATATCATCCTCCTCTCTTGATCCTTGAAAACTTCCTCCACACCAAACTCGAAACAAACTCATTAGAGGATTAGTGCATAATCAAAATTTACATATTCAGAGGTGACACAATCATTCTTTATACTTCTGGACATTGCACAAAGCTACTGAAAGTCAATGGAATCGAAAAATCCATCTAACATAGCAAAACAGGCAATGCAAAATAAAAGGCAGAATCTGTCAAAACAGAACAGTTCGTAAAGACGAATTTTTAACAGGCACCAGACTTGCTCAGATGAGAAAACTTAAAACTAATGAAAGTTGCGTACATATCTGAGGATCACTCACGTAAATTTGCATAATTTTCTGAGTTTCCTACAGAGAATTTTACCCAGATTCGTTACAGCAAAGAAAACTGTTTCTGCGCAGTAATCCAAATCTAGTATCTTACTTCTATTAGAGACTTTACTTGGCACAACAATGCAATAAAACTAAGATAAGGAGAGGTTTCTACAGTAGTAAACAACTTCCAAGACTCAAATATAAAACAAAAGTACTGTAGTAAAATAAACACATGGGTTATCTCCCAAGAAGTTCTTTCTTTATAGCCATAAAGATGGGCTCAGTGATTTTAATGATGCACTCGCAAGAAATAGTATTTGAAGCAAAATAGAGCATCAAGAGGCAAATTCAAAACAAATTTAAACCTAACATGCTTCCTATGAAAAGGAATCTTGTAAATAAACAAGTTATGTAGGCATAATGCAATAAGCATAAGAAAACTAGACACGCGCAACTTCAAGATTTTTAGCATATAGAGAGGTGTTTTAGTAACATGAAAATTTCTACTACCATATTTTCCTCTCTCATAATAATTTTCAGTAGTATCATGAGCAAACTCAACAATATAACTATCACATAAAGCATTCTTATCATGAGTCTCATGCATAAAATTATTACTCTCCACATAAGCATAATCAATTTTATTAGTTGTAGTGGGAGCAAATTCAGCAAAGTGGCTATCATCATATATAGGAGGCGTATTCTAATCATAAAAGAAAATTTTCTCCTCAATGCTTGGGGGACTAAAAAGATCATGCTCATCAGAGCCAGCTTCCCCAAGCTTAGAATTTTCCATAGCATTAGCAACAATGGTGTTCAAAGCATTCATAGTAATAACATTCCCATTAGCATGCATATAAAGTTCCATGGGTTTTTTAATTCTCTCTTCAAACACATCGTGTCCTAATTCAAGATAAAGTTCATAAAGATCTCTCATATTTTTGTTGTTTTCCATTATGCTTAACTAGTGAAATAAAAACATGCATGATATTAAGTAAAGTAAAACAAGTAACTAATTTTTTGTGTTTTTAATATGGAGAACAAGATAGTAAATAAAGTAAAACTAGCAACTAATTTTTTTGTGTTTTGATTTAGTACAGCAAACAAAGTAGTAAATAAAATAAAGCAAGACAAAAACAAAGTAAAGAGATTGGATTGTGAAGACTCCCCTTGCAGCGTGTCTTGATCTCCCCGGCAACGGCGCCAGAAAATATGCTGCTAGCGTGTAGTTGACGTGGGCGTAGTAGCTTCCTCGTGACGGTAAAGCACTCGTCTGTTGGGAACCCCAAGAGGAAGGTATGATGTGTACAGCAGCAAGTTTTCCCTCAGTAAGAAACCAAGGTTTATCGAACCAGTAGGAGCCAAGAAGCACGTTGAAGGTTGATGGCGGCGAGATGTAGTGCGGCGCAACACCAGGGATTCCGGCGCCAACGTGGAACCTGCACAACACAACCAAAGTACTTTGCCCCAACGAAACAGTGAGGTTGTCAATCTCACCGGCTTGCTGTTACAAAGGATTAGATGTATAGTGTGGATGATGATTGTTTGCAGAGAACAGTAAAACAAGTATTGCAGTAGATTGTATTCGATGTAAAAGAATGGACCGGGGTCCACAGTTCACTAGAGGTGTCTCTCCCATAAGATAAATAGCATGTTGGGTGAACAAATTACAGTTGGGCAATTGACAAATAGAGAGGGCATGACAATGCACATACATGACATGATGAGTATTGTGAGATTCAATTGGGCATTACGACAAAGTACATAGACCGCTATCCAGCATGCATCTATGCCTAAAAAGTCCACTTTCAGGTTATCATCCGAACCCCTTCCGGTATTAAGTTGCAAGCAACAGACAATTGCATTAAGTATGGTGCGTAATGTAATCAATAACTATATCCTCGAACATAGCATCAATGTTTTATCCCTAGTGGCAACATCACATCCACAATCTTAGAACTTTCATCACTTGTCCCGCATTTAATGGAGGCATGAACCCACTATCGAGCATAAATACTCCCTCTTGGAGTTACTAGCAAAAACTTGGCCAGAGCCTCTACTAACAACGGAGAGCATGCAAGATCATAAACAACACATAGGTAATAGATTGATAATCAACATAACATAGTATTCTCTATCCATTGGATCCCAACAAACGCACATGTAGCTTTACAGATAGATGATCTTGATCATGTTAGGCAGCTCACAAGATCAGACAATGATAGCACAATGGGGAGAAGACAACCATCTAGCTACTGCTATGGACCCATAGTCCAGGGGTGAACTACTCACTCATCAATCCGGAGGCGACCATGGCGGTGTAGAGTCCTTCGGGAGATGAATCCCCTCTCCGGCAGGGTGCCGGAGGCGATCTCCTGAATCCCCCGAGATGGGATTGGCGGCGGCGGCGTCTCAGTAAGGTTTTCCGTATCGTGGCTCTCGGTACTGGGGGTTTCGCGATGGAGGCTATTTGTAGGCGGAAGGGCAGAGTCGGAGGAGTCACGGGGGCCCCACACGCCAGGGCCGCGCGGGCCCCCCTTGGGCCGCGCCGCCCTAGTGTGGCGGCGCGCCGTGGCCCCACTTCGTCTCCCCCTAGGTCTTCTGGAAGCTTCGTGTGAAAATACGCCCCTGGGCGTTGATTTCGTCCAATTCTGAGAATATTTCCTTACTAGGATTTCTGAAACCAAAAACAGCAGAAAACAGCAACTGGCTCTTCGGCATCTCGTTAATTGGTTAGTGCCAGAAAATGCATAATAATGACATATAATGTGTATAAAACATGTGAGTATGATCATAAAAGTAGCATGGAACATAAGAAATTATAGATACGTTTGAGACGTATCAATTCTCCAGGAAGCGAACTATCTGGTTGGTCTCGATATGGTCTGTTCCCGGATGGTAGCCCCAGTTGGCCTTCGTGGGCGTCGCTGGATTGTAGGCCGGCAGGTTGCTAAAGTCTGAGGAATCCTTGTTCCTCACATAGAAGAAAGGCTCCTGCCAAGCCCGGCAGGAATCCAGGCCGGAGAACTTAAAGAAGGGACTCCCCTGACGAGAGCCCACGATGCAGGATCCGCACTGCACCGGAGGTTTGGGCTTGGGAATGTCTTTGCCTTGGACCGAGTTGATCCGAAGGCAAAAGAAACGAGCCAAAGCTTATTTTGTGGGAAGGAGGCCAACCTAGGCCTCCATGAAAGAAACATAACAAGAAAGATAGAAGATGGCGTTGCCGGGAAGGTGATGGGGTTGAAGTTTGTAGAAATCAAGAAATTGGCGAAAGAAATCGGAGGCAGGGAGGCCGAAGCCGCGCTCAAAGTGAGCAACGAAAACCACGAACTCTCCGGGTTCGGGCGCGGGTTCCACCTCGTCACGTGGAATCCGGCAAGATACCAGTGCCGGTATCCTCCGGGAGCGGTACAGCCAATCGATGTCCGACTGCGTCACGTCAGAACCTTTCCAGGCTCCGCGGGTGATATTAGCCAAGTCCACTCCGGAACCTTGGCGGGAGTTGCTGGCCTCCCGGCCCCTTCCGGTTCCGGCTTCTGGAGCAGAGGAAGAGGTCTCCATCCGGTCAAGCTCTGCCTCGAGCCCGTCGGAGGCCTCGCTGCGGTGGCTGCTGCCGGCAGATTCGGAAAGATATAGTTCGGTAGACATTTTGGATTAAGGATTCCGGAATCTACCCACAAACAGATTTCCCAAGATCTAGCCTCGTGTGAAGATCTACGAAAGAAGGAAAAAGCAAGAAAAAGGGGAAGTAAATACTCTACCGACCCAAGAACTAGGGAGCAAAAAGAAGAAAGTTTAGGGGCATTGAGGCTAACCTGAGGCGGCGGAAGGCGTTGAAAACGACGGTCGCCGGAGATGCGACGAAGTTGCAGGCGGTGAAGATGAACAGCGATGAAGAATAGAGGTCGTCAAGGGACGCAGGGCGCAACAACAGCGAGGGCTCTGCGGAGAGCCTCTGCGCAGCGGAGCTCGGTGGAGTTGCTGCGGAGGTTCGTCGGGGAGCAGTGCTCTGGCGACGAACGGCGGCGACGGGAGCGCAAGGGGCGAGGAGCTCTAGGCACGTGAGAAGTGGCAAGTGCGGAGAAGAAGAGGAGAAGGAACCGCTCCACCTTTAAATAGGGAAGAAGAGTAATGGGCTGGCAACCGCTGGGCCGCGGCGGTTCGTTTCGTGGGCCACCACGTGGCGCATGGATACACGCGCAGAAAATAAAAAGACACAGGGAGGCCACACGGACCAGGAACGGCTGCGCGGATCCGGTGCGGCGCCATAAATGCTAGCGCAGAAGTCGAAGGGAAGTGACCACTGACACTATCGCGCCAGGCACAGTGTGCATGTCACTGACAGGCACCGTACCGAGATATTCTCGACTTCGTCGAGGAGAGGATTAATGACAAAGATACCAGAGGAAATCGGTAAGATTATATAAGTTCGACAAAGACGCCGGAGAGTGTAAGCTAATTGCCGGAAGGATTAAACCGGTACCTTGAGTAAAAAGAGAACCTGGCATGGTCCGTTGGATAGGATCCACCGGACTATACCAGTTTCGGGGACTAATGTTGGGGGGGTGACCCCCGGTATGTCAAAGACATGCCAAACCAGATGGTTTGAGCCATCAAAGTATCGGTTTAAAGGTTATTCCGAAAAACAAGGGTTGGTTCTGTGAATCGTACCGGTATCCTAGGAGGGGGATACCGGAACTGGCTAAGAAGGAACCGGAACAGGCTACACTGTAGCACGTCGGCAAGACTGGTCAAAGATGCTCTCCAGAGCTAGAAGACAAAGATGAGCGAAGCACTTCAGCTTTAATCGAAGCCCTGACGCCAAAGGCCAAGGATGACGTAAAAGGTACCGGAGGATGTCACCGCTCCTGATTAAAGACGAACTGGCGTCATTGGTAGCTAAAGTAGCTTTGTAAAGTAGTTTGTCTAGTCAAAGATTCCATTAGGGTTTCCTAGGGTTTCTTCCCCTGTAAGCCACCCTCTCCCCTATATAAGAAGAGGGAGCACAACCCATCGTGGGCACGTCCAAGAGGAGATATCCTGTAACCAAAAACCTGTAAGCAAGTATGAACAAGATATAGAAAGATCTAGAGGTGATATTGTCCTTGTGTTCTTCTTCTTCTACCTCTGGCCAAGGCCAAGTTCTTGAGGAATCCATCCGGAAACCTCTCCATCCTTACCAAAACCCTCCCCCGAATCCTCTAGCGCACATTCGGCCCCAACTCAAGCCATCCCATGGCATCTGTCTGTTCACCACGACGACAAGGAGGCTATGAGAATGCCCAGAGACGAGAGTTCTCTTCATCCCCCTTTCGGTTTTCGGGTAATCTTAGTCGATTTCCTCATCTGCGGCCTCTCTGTTCCTGTCCACGAATTTCTTCGTGGCCTTCTTTTTATCTACGGGATCCTGCTGCACCAGTTGACCCCAAACTTTCTCCTCCACATCTCCATTTTGATCACACTCTGTGAATGTTTCCGAGGCATCGACCCTCACTGGGGCCTCTGGAAATGCATCTTCTACCTCCGCCGCAACAACTCGAAAAACGCCATCTACAACGTAGGTGGTGTCTGCATCTGTGTCCGCCCCGAAGTCGGATATTTTGATGTGAAGTTCGCCGACTCCATCCAAGGCTGGCGCAGAAAGTGGCTTTACGTCAAGGACGAGTCTTCGGATGGCTAGGAATTTGGTCTTGCGCCCTTTGACGTTGCCGAACAAATTCAGAGGTGCAAGTCCTGGGGCGCAGAGGCTACAGCCGAAGAAAATGCGGCCACGGACGCTCTTATATATCGCATCCAAGAGCTTCAGAACACTGACGGGGCAGAACTGTCGTGTGTGCAAATCATTACACACTTTCTTCGGATTCGAGTGCAACCCCTGCAAGCTCGTAAAAGACCCCTTTGGATGTACTCGGGTGCTGAAGATACTGACAGAGTTTCCGATGATCTTCCTCCGAAAGATTTGGAGAAGCGTGTCCGTCGCTTCACCTCCTTGAGCAAGAATCATGAAGTCCCTTCATCCTGCCGCGTGGCGCCATTCTGTGGTAGCCACGCCCTTCCCGAAGTAAGTGCTTTCTTTCGAGTTGTATTTTCTATATTTTGACTGCTACTGTTTTTTCCATTGTGTTTTAATTTTCTTTTCTTCTCGTGCTTTTTTGACTACATAACCATCAATCTCCTTCCTCTCTTCCCCCACTGCCTGAAGGTGGGGAAGTGGACGACCAATCATTGTCACTGACGACTCGCAAGAATCCTCCGCTCCTGAGAGTGTACCCGCAAAATCTCACAAAACTGCGGGTTCCTCAGACAAAGACTCTGAGTCAGAACAACATTCTGACTCTTCTCAATCCGTCTCTCCTCCTCCTTCCGCTTCTCCGGACAAATGCAAAGGAAGAGAGACGACGACGAAGATTATGGCGCATCCAAACTCGCTGAACCAGCCGCCGAAGAATCTTCCCCCGACGATCAAGAAGACTTCGACCCCTACACCATGACTGGCGCCGTTAGCTCGTAAGTTGTTCTTTATTGTCCCTTCCTATATTATTTCTTTCGGTTCCCTTTATTTTTATTTTGGTTCTATATTGACAGAGCGGACGAACAAGAAGAAGATGAAGAAGAGACCGAAGCTCATGGGCCAGCTAACACCAGCACCTCCAACACGTTGGTCCTTTCTGAGGATCTTTGTGTCACACCGGAAGCGTCTCCTCCCCTAAACATGATCCAGAAGCACCAACTGCAGTGCCTAGCCCCCGAGCACCGAAGGTGAAGAAGGCTAAAATCAGGGCTGCTGGCACACAAGAGCTTGCCACCGGGAGTATGTTGGGTCCTCTCCTTGAGTATGTAAGTTTCCTCTGCCTGTTTGTCGCCTTTTTTCGTTTAACTCGAAAGACTTTGTATTTCCTTTCGCTATATTTCTTTCTTGTCATCTCTTTTGCATCCCTTGATGAAGGAGTTGGTCAACTTGGGCTCTCAATTTATCAGGTTCCGCGATGAGGCCGCGACTCTCAGAGGTAAGCTTTGTTGCTCTTTGTATTTTGTATATTCCTATCTTGTTTCTGCATCCTATCTTACCTTTTCCTTCCAGAGGTGCTTCGTCGTGCCGAGGAACGCGCTGATGGTCTAGAGGCTAAGCTCAAAGCCAGCGAGCAAGCTCGCAAGAGGGCTGAGAAGGATGCTGCCGATGTCAAAGATCTTCACCAAAGGCTTCAAGCCGCCGAAGATGCTTTGAGCGACAAGGAGGCCAAGCAGGTTGAGCGCGAGAATTATATAAGCACACGCCTTGAGACGCATTCCCGGAGATTTTCGAGTAATACTATCTTTCCTTTTGTCATCCTGATTTTCCTTGTGTTAAAATTATCTTTGGTGTTGACGAAGCCCTGCTTTTCTCCAGCATGGAAAATGGGTGAGCAGTACACTTTGAGCCAAGAATCGGGTGACCATCTCCTGGACACTCTCGATATTCTTGAGCTAAACTACGACTTGGCGCGCAAGTGCATAATTTCCGCGCGGAATGCATTGAAGCACGTCTTCCCGCATTTCTTCCCGAAGGATACTCAGCCCAAGATATTCTCCCAATTTGCCCACCATTTTCTGGCATAGGATGATCCGGCTTTGGCCTATTGTCATGCGAGCTTGAAGATTGGAGTCGAAGGGACCATCGCTCTTGTAGCGGCCAGCGGCCAAAAAGTCGATTGGGTGAAGGCTGGTGCTCCCAAGGGTTTGAACTCGGAGAAGTGGAAGGCACTGGTGAAGGACGCCAAGGTTTACTCAAAGAAACTCATCACCTTCCTTGACCTGAAGTCCTCGGCTTCTGCTAGCGCTGCTCGAACGGAGGTCAAGTAGACCAACTTGCACTTCCTTTTCTTTTCATTCTTGTAGATACTGCCTCCTTTTGCTGCTCCCGATCATTTGTATGGGCTCTCTATGGGCCCTATTTTGTAAAGACTCGTTTTATGTAATGTGCTCTGAATATGAATGAAAAAACGTGTCTTGCTGAATGATTGATGTCGATACTTTCTTATCTTCCAGTTAATTTTTGACAACTATACTGGGACTGGACCTTCCAACTCTTCCCCTGCTACTTCTCATTTCGCGACAATACCTGGCGATGCTTCCTTGGATGTTTCATCGTGTCCTGACTCGATTAACCAAGAGATGGCCGATCTGCGACAACAGTTGCGGGCGATGAAGAAGCAAACCATGACAGTTCTAGATCAATATCGCAAATCCTCGGATCGGGAACGAGCTGACCTTCATCAGACGCAGGAGGCTCTTGAATTGAAGGAAACCGCGAATGCCAACGCCACACGATCTGCTCAACGCGAGAGCTATATGCTTGACTTGATGACCGATGCAAGTCAAGATATGGCTGGTATGTTATTTCTGTCTTTTTGTTTCCTTGATGTTTTTTCCGTATCCCTCCTTGTATTACATTGCTTTTTTCCTTATGTTGTTCATAGGTTCGTTCCTGGATGCTGTCACCGAAGAACAAAGAGTGAATTCGCGAGTTGAGGCCCTTCTTCGACTTGCCAAGGCGACTAACAGTGATTTTTGGGCAGATGAAGATCGCACTCGTAGTATCATTCAATTTCAGGATTGAGCTGCCCAAGTTCGGGAATTTCTTGACTTCTGCACGAGTACTTTGGCCATGGTGTATAATGCCATGTTTCCTCGGAACCCTCAGCCCAATAATCTTCCCGAGCTCATGGGCAAGTTTAAAGACGTGCGCCGTATTCACGACTTCGTGAAGGCACAGATGGTGGCTGGTGCCAAGTTGGCCTTGATCTGGTTGAAGATCTGCCAGTCAAAGTTGGATTTTGGCAAGGTCGTCGACACTTTTTACCTCAAGGCGTCGAAGAGGAGAATAAAAGTGGACAAACATGATGCGGCTGTTTCTCCTGTCGCCGAAAAAATGGTTGATGAGCTTCTTAGGGTAGACACCGCTTTCTTCAAGGAAATTCGATATGATGATTCTGATACGTTGCAAACGTATCTATAATTTTTTATGTTCCATGCTTGTTTTCTACCAATTCCCTTATGTTTTATGTGCATTTTGATACACTTTTTAGCATTTTCCGGAACTAACTTATTGACATAGTGCCACAGTGTCAGTTCCTGTTTTCTGTTGTTTTTGTGTTTCAGAAAAGTTGTACAGGAAATATTCTCGGAATTGCACGGGACAAAAACCCATGACCTTATAATTTCGAGGGGAAGCCTAAGACAGAAGGGGACATGCAGGGGAGCTGCCACGTGGTAGTACACAGGACAGGCGCGGCCCCACCCCTGGCCGCGCTTGGCCCATGTACTAGCCACCCCGGCCTCCGCTGACATTGCCCTTTCGCCTATATATTTCCCTCACGGAGAAACTATCAGATATCAAGAAGGAATTTCATGAAAAGTCCCGAAACCGCCGCCATCTCAAACCCTATACCGCCGCCATCTCAAACCCTAGTTCGGGGGGTTCCTGCTGCCTCCCCTGTGGAGATGATCTCCATGGGGGAGGGCTCCGAAGAAGCCATGAAGGAGGGAGTTGAGGGGCTGCACTCCATGCTGCCCTCTGCGCCGTCTCCACCGCCATCTCCATCGCCAACTGTGGTGACCCTGCATACCACTACATGTTGTAGTATGCCAGTCGTTGATATAACATTCACGAAGTACCATTCCGCAAATATTACATCCCTCAGAGTAGTACAACAGAACATAGCAGGTCCATAACTCAGTCATTTATTATTACAACTATCATACACATGTCTTCTCGGAGCTCCTCTTGGGTCCTAAGAGGAATACTCCTGGGTTCGAGGCGAACCCAACTTAGCTTACAATATAAGAGTCTCATTAAGTTATACATTTATTTCCTCGAGCAGCTAAATACTAAGAGTTCGGGCTGCTCGGCTACTACTACTACTCGAGATGTTCAGGCTTGATCTCCTCCGGAAGCCTCCCCGGATCCGTAGACGATGAGGTAGTCTACGCCCTCGATACCTCCAGAGAGGTCTGGTTCTTCATAGCCGATGATCTCGGCTCCTTCATTGTTGTCGTAGTCCTCCTCCAGACGATTCAGACAATCTAAGCATGGGATTTAAGAGTGGTATGAGTACGAGCGTACTCAACAAGTTCATTATAGATAAGAGGTGTTTAATGCTCTAGCTACGATATTAGACCAGAAAGTCTAATACCAATGCAAGTTTTGATAAACATTTCTTCAAGAGATTGCTTTTATTCCAAAGAGCTATGTCCGTCAGCCTTCACCGGTTTACTAGAACTTCATGGAGCTCCTTTCCAGCCGCGTTCGCAGTTCCATATCCCGGAACAGGGAGTGACAGGTCACAGTTCTTTACACTCTGCAGAGGGGTGTTGCTTTACCCATAAGAGATCTTAACCTTGGTGCCAACCGGGCAGCTTTCCCGTCCACACTTCCTTCGCTGTGAGGCCCGGTATAAGGTCATAGTCAATCATATTCCTCCGATACCTCGCACACCCACCCTTTGTTGCAAACCCCGACCCTGGGTCCTCGCCGGTCCCATTATTCCCGTAATTTTAGGGTGGACCCCGACCACGACGACAGTCTGGGATTGAACCAAACTCCTTCGCCGGTAGCTGCAACCCATCATAGACCACATTACCGTGGGGAATTAGAAGGGGATCCCCACCCACCAATTGTTCCGCAAGCAGCAACCGCTACGGTAAGCAACAGCTATACCGTGGGGAATTAGAAGGGGATCCCCACCCACCAATTGCTCCGCAAGATACAACCGTCTACGGTAAGCGCATCCGTTGATGTACAAGAGGTGGAAATACAATTGACTATTCCGTCCCACTCCAGATCTTATGGGTAACACGATTATTACGGCACAAGAATCACTGGCGACATTTGTTGTTTAATCCTAGATGGATATAAACCCTTGCAATGGAACCTCCACCATATCAACACAATCCATGGTTCCATTGCCCACCACATAGTCATATTCATAGTTATGAAAGTAGTGGTTTTGGTTTTTTATGCAATAGTGATAACCATAGTACTTTGCAAGTAATTTGATAGAAATACTCAAATGGCATGAGCAAGTGATGAACTTGCCTGAACACTGCAAAGTTTTGTAGTTGGATGGTGTGGACTGACCCTTGTCCTCTGGTTCTGAAAAATAGCATCATTGTCCGATAAGGCAATGGTTAAAAAAGCAATTATGCATGGTTCCAGTTTTAGGGTTTGATTCCCCCCTTCCGATGTCGTTGTTATTTTATGTGAGAGGTTAATACTAAGAACAATTTGGAGACACTTAATTTAGGGTAAATACAACCTTGAAATATTGTCAAGGTGTTTTTAAAGTCCAAATGCATTAATGGACTTATTTTCTTTATTGAAAATAATATGTGTGATTCAAATGATTATTTAAATCATCAAATGAAGACTTATTCCTAATTTTCTTCAAAAATTCCCTTTTGTATTTTATTGTGATAGAGAATTTTATGCTGATCTATTTTCATATTTTTAATTATTTTTTTAGAGCTATTATATATTTATTGTGCTTTTCCAAAGTTTATGTATTTTAATTGAATTGTGAAATGGCAAAAATGCCCCTGGGCCCCACCTGTCAGGGTGGCCCAACGGGTTAGGTCGCACCCGAGCCACCCTTTGGCTCGGTCAGCCCATTCGTCCTCTCCTCTCTCCTCACGCGGAAACCCTAACCCCCTCCTCGACTCTCTGGCGATGCCGTGGTCGCCGCTGCCTTCGCCGAGATTCTCCGGCCGTCTCCGGCCATCTCCAGCGATGAGATGCGGCGGATCTGGACCGCCACACGACGGCGCATCAGGTCCACCGGCTCGATCTGAACCTCGTCTTCTTCTTCGTTCGCCCCCGTCGCGTTCACCCGCACGGTGATGCGTTGCTCACCGGCGCATCAGGTGCCGTGACGCCGCCGTGGTGTTGCCGTGGCGGTGCTGGGGCGCTTGTGCTCAGCGACGCCAGGCCAGGCCGCGGCTTGGCGCTGCCGTGGTGACCCGTGCCGCCGTGCCGCCATGGCACGCTGTGGTGCTCCGCCCAGGTACACGCCTCCATTTCTCCTCCTTCTTCTTCCTTCTCTGTGCTCTGCTCAAGTGGCTGGCCTGCCTCTCCCCATGGAGATGCTGTGCCGTGCTCTACTGCTTGCTGTGCAAGTGTGCGTGCTATAGCTGCCCTTCTGGCTAGCTGCTGCTCTTGCTCGGCTGCTGTTGTGTGTCTTGATCTTTGTGTTCTCCTGGCCATGGCCATTGTTTCTAAATCTGTGCCCGTGCTTGTGCTACTGCTATGCATATCTTTGCCTTGCTACACTATGGCTACTGTGCAACATTTCCTATGCTAGGTGCTTGCTTGTGCTTGTATTTCTTGCTTGAAACTGTCCCTGTGCCTCAGTGCTTGATACTACTATCGCTAGTTCATCAGGTGTATTCAATTACTTGCCCTGACTTGATTATGGTGTGTAATCCTTGCAAATTTGCAAGTGTCAGTGCCTCTGGTATGCCTTTCTGTGTGCTCTAATTCATGGAGATGCTCCACTGAGCATAGCTGTGCCTGTACAGCCCTATCCCATGATGAACTGCTACTGGATACTTTGATATCTAGCTTATTTGATTATCTGTGATGTATTGGTTCATGTCCTGTGGCTGATCTTATTGTCTGGTTCATGTGTTGATGCTATGCTTGGCTGTGGTGACCTGTAGCAAGAGCAAGTGATGCTCTGATGATCAATTTATCATTACTTGCTTGTGAGCAAGTGTGTGCTTCTCTCTGTGATTCACTGGTGCTCAACCAGTGCTGTTTGTGCTTCATACAGGCTTGGCCTGGTGTGTGCTGGTGCTTGCTCTAGCATCTGTTGATGCTTGCAGTGATCCTTTGGATCATTTGCAAAGCTCTGGTGTATTGACTTCGTGTATATTCATTTATCTGTGTTGTTTTGCTTGGCTAAGTGGATAAATGATGTGAACTACTGGCAGTTGTGATCATCTTACAGTTAAATTGATTGAGCTAGAGGGATGCCAACATCTGTTGGGTACCCTAGCTCTTGCTGAACCCTCTTTGGGTGATGATGTGCTGGCTGGAAGTGTGGCTGTGGGTTGAGGTGGCCTTGACAGCCACTTGGTGCTGTCATGGTAGCTCCCCCCTCTCAGGGACTTGCTGTGGTGGATTGTTGCTCACTGGCCTAACCATATTTGGTTGCCAGATGCATTTGATGTTGACAAACCTAGATAGACACATGATAGTCTATCATGTCTGATGGCTTAGCTAGCTCTAGGTTGTCAAGTGAACCTGGTAGCTGGCCAGGTTTTTGAATCCATGTTGGATTTCTCTGGTTGTGTCCATGTGTGGACACAACCAGTGTTCCCTGGATGATCTCTACTGGCTGTTCTCTATGTTTGCTTGAACCAAATGACTAGATAGCCATATGATGACACAAACATAGGGTATCTACCCTTTTGGTGTGCTGGAGATCATGCCTGTGCAATATATGAGCAGAACCTTTTGGTCTGTTCATGATCATATTTATACCTCACTCCAGCTCCTAGAAATAGTGTGTTGGTGTAGAGGATTGCTTCAGCAATGAATTGGTGCTTGCCCTGCTCCTCCTTGTACTTGTGATCTTTGTTTGATTCAGTGGTGAATTTGGACAGATTGAATAGCTCTGGCTGTTCTTCCTGTTCTTGCTGTTCTTGGTGCCCTTACCCTGCTGCTTGGTCGATGAATGAACTAGGGTTTGCTGTGGAAAAGTTTTTATATGGTTGGTCCTTGCTTCTCTGGTCGACAGCTCCACCTTTCACTTTGGGTGACTCACTGTGTATGTGTGCTGCATGCACACAGCCCTGTGAGCAGGCTGTGTGTGTGTGTCTGCTGATGCCCTGCACTTGGCTGAGAGAGTGGATCAGCTCGGCAGTCTTGATCATATCCTCTCATGATTCAATATTTTTGCTAACCTGCCAATTGGCATTACCACTTGGCACAATGTTCTATTTGTGTGATTTATATGCAGGGATCATGAAATTGATCAAGATGAAGATCTTCAAGCTCAAGATTAACTTGTAGCTTAGGATGTATTTTTCTTACTTGTAATTTTCTTTTTCTTTTTCTATTTAAGCAATTCTTGTAATGTGTTGTATTATTCATTTATTTTCTTTATGAATATTGTAATGACAATGTAAATTGTGTGATGATCAATAAAGCTCAAGGTTTTCTCTAAAGAGCTTTAATTATTATGTGTATTATTTATACTTTGTATCCTTATTATTTACTTAATGAATTTCCTTATAATTAATTTATGAGTTATTTGTTTTTATGTTTGAATTTGAATTTCAAATTCAACTTTGAGTTGAATTCAATCATACAACTTAACTTTGAATTCAACCAAGCAACTTAAGTTTGATATGATCTCTCCCCCTCTCTTCTCAAAAACCTAATCTAGTTGAGTGAGGTACAAGTTTGTCGCACTCTCGAAACCCTAACCCTGTAAGGTGTCGAGAGAGAAACTTGTCCCCCTTCGATGCAGTTTTTATTTAAAAGCGCGAAATTTCCCCAGAATTTGCCATGCAATGCACATCCCTTTCTAAAATCTACCCCTCGATCATCTCTAAACCTGGGACATTACAGCCTTTCCCCCTTAAAGAAAACTTCGTCCCGAAGTTGTGGTTGTAATACCTGAACAGCTCGAGTTATGTTTTCCTCAGGTCTTCTTCCTTTTCCCAGGTAGCTTCCCTCTCGGGATGGTGCTTCCATTGTATCTTGCAGTATTTTATAGCTTTATTTCTGAGTTGTTTCCAGCTCTCCTCGAGAATCTTGGCTGGCTTCTCAATGTAAGTCAAATCTGGTTGTAACTCGAGCTCAGCATGTGATACTGGCTCATCTGGGGTCTTTAAGCATTTCCTGAGTTGTGACACATGGAATACATTGTGAACTTGAGATAGCCTTCCCGGTAGATCCAATTCAAAGGCTAAACCTCGGTTCTGACTCAGTATCTTGAAAGGTCCGATGTATCTAGGGCTCAACTTTCCTTTTACTCCGAATCTCTGAAGACCTTTCATCGGGCTTACTTTAAGATATACCATATCTCCAACTTGTGGCTCCCAAGTCCTTCTCTTTTGGTCTGCATAGCTCTTCTGTCGACTTTGGGCTATCTTCAGTCTATCTCTTATAATGTCAATGATGTGTTGCTTTTCCTTGACATAATCAGGATTAAACTCCTTGCTTGCTCCAGCTTCATACCAACATATCGGTGATCTACACTTTCTTCCGTAGAGAGCTTCGAATGGTGCCATCTTGATACTACTTTGATAGCTATTGTTGTATGAGAACTCTGCTAATGGTAAGTGTTCTTCCCATGATCCTCCGAAGTCTAGGGCACAAGCCCTAAGCATATCCTCTAGGATCTGGTTGGTTCTCTCGGTTTGTCCACCTGTCTGGGGATGATAAGCGGTACTATAGTCCAACTTGGATCCTAAAGCTTCGTGTATTTGCTTCCAGAATGCTGATGTGAACACGGATCCTCGATCCGATACTATCTTCTTGGGCACTCCATGCTTACTCACGATCTCTTTGATGTAAAGATCGATGAGTTTCTCTCCTTTGTCCTGCTGATTTACCGCTAAAAAGTGTGCACTCTTCGTCAACCGGTCCACGATTACCCATATCATGTCCTTCTTTTTATTAGTCATGGGTAGTCCGGTGATAAAATCCATCCCTATTTCCTCCCATTTCCATTCTGGAATAGGTAAAGGTTGTAACTTTCCTGCCAGACTTTGGTGTTCAGCCTTCACTCTCTGGCAGGTATGGCATTCCGCCACATATTGTGCGATCTCTATCTTCATATTATTCCACCAGAATAACTCCTTTAGATCCATGTACATCTTTGTACTTCCCGGATGAATGGAGTATGGTGTTTGATGGGCTTCCCGGAGTATTACTTCTTTGATTTCAGCAATATCCGGAACACAAATTCTCTTCTGGAACCATAATGATCCAGATTCTCCGCGATGAAATTCTGATGGTCTTCCCTCATCTATTCTTCTCATCTCCTCCACGATGAAGGGATCGTCCAGCTGACCCATCATGATCTCATTCTTCAGGTTAACATTTAACTCATCGGCTACTTGCAACGCCGATAATCCTTCATGGGCTTCCTTCTCCCAAAGTTGTATTTGGGCTTGACTTATTTCCTTTCTCAACTCCGGTGATATTCCTTGTTCCACTCCGCCGGTGCTCTTCCTGCTCAAGGCATCTGCTACCACATTGGCCTTTCCTGGAGTATAATTGATGGTTAAATCATAATCCTTGATCAATTCTAGCCATCTCTTCTGCCTCATGTTGAGTTCCTTCTGAGTGAAGAAATATTTGAGACTCTTATGATCTGTATAGAGCTCACACTTGGCTCCATAGAGAAAATGTCTCCAAGTTTTTAGTGCAAATACGACTGCTGCTAATTCCAAATCATGTGTTGGATAATTCACTTCATGAGGTCTGAGTTGCCTCGATCCATAAGATATCACTTTCTGATCTTGCATGAGTACGCAACCCAATCCATGCTTGGATGCGTCACAGTACACGGTGTAATCCTTGCCGACTTCCGGAACTGCTAACACCGGTGCCGTGGTGAGTTTCTCCTTCAGAGTTTGAAAACTCTTCTCACACTCCTCTGACCACACGAATGGTGTGTTCTTTCTTAACAGCTTCGTCATTGGTCCTGCTATCTTGGAGAATCCTTCAATGAATCTCCGATAGTATCCTGCCATTCCGAGGAATCCTCGGATTTCCTTGACGGTCTTGGGTGCTTCCCATTCTAGAACTGCTGCTACCTTGCTCGGGTTAACAGCTATTCCATCTTTACTAATGACATGACCTAGAAATTCCACTTGATCTAGCCAAAATTCACACTTGCTAAACTTGGCGTAGAGTTGATTTTCCCTTAGTGTTTGCAACACTAGCCTCAGGTGTTCAGCATGTTCAGCTTTGTCTTTGGAGTAGATCAAGATATCATCAATACATACGATGACAAACTTGTCTAGATATGGCATGAAAATCTTATTCATGAGATTCATGAAAATTGATGGGGCATTGGTTAATCCAAAAGGCACTACTAGGTATTCATGATGTCCATACCTTGAGACAAAGGCAGTTTTCGGAACGTCTTCCTTCTTGATCTTTATCTGGTGATAACCGGATCTTAGATCAATTTTGGAAAAGACTCCCGCGCCTCTTACTTGATCAAATAGATCTTGTATTCTTGGAAGTGGATACTTGTTCTTGATGGTCACATTGTTCAAATTCCTGTAGTCTCCGCACATCCTTCTTCCTCCATCTCTTTTATCCACGAAGATCACAGGTGATCCCCATGGTGAAACACTCTCTTGTATGAATCCTTTCTGTTCCAAATCATCCAATTGCTCCTTAAGTTCTTTCAACTCCTTGGGCCCCATCTTGTATGGTGCCTTAGCAATCGGAGCTGTTCCAGGAATTAGGTCGATAGTGAATTCTATCTCCCTATCTGGTGGCATACCAGGTAATTCCGCAGGAAATACATCCTGGAATTCATTTACTACCGGTATATCCTCTAATTTCACCTCCTTCATGCTGTTCAGCTGTAGCTCCACTTCAATCTGTGTATGTTTGTCGCCTTGGTAGATCATTCGACTTCCATCGGGGCTTTTCAAAGACACCGTTTTGTTCACACAGTCGATCAATGCTCCATTAGCTTCCAACCAGTTCATACCAAGAATGACATCAATGTCCTTCATCGGTAAAATGAATAGGTCCGCGTCAAACGCGCACTTATTGATCATGATGACTTGTTTTTGTTTGGTGTGGGTTACTACTATCGTTCCCCCCGCAGAAAGTATGGTTATGGGTGTGTCTAGCTTAGTGCAACTAATCCCATGTTTGATGATGAATTGTTGAGAAATGAATGATGTAGTTGCACCAGTATCAAAAAGTACTTTGCCAGGATGAGTGAGTATCTGGAGCGTACCTATCACCGCCTGATCGGAGTTGACCACCTCCTCCAGACTGGTGCAGTTCAGCTTGCCGAAGGGCTTCTTATTCTTCCAGTTCCCTCCGGTGTTTCCTCCTCGGCTTCCACCTCCTCCAGACTGACCTCCTCCGGTGTTTCTCTTGGGGCAGTCCTTCAGCATGTGCCCCTCCTGACGACACCCAAAGCATATTATCTTGGGTTTCCGGCAATCTTGTGAAAGATGCCCTCTAAACCCACAAATGCGGCAAACAATCTGGTTTGCGGCTTGGTTTCCTTGGTTCCTCCTATTATTGTTGTTGTTGTTGTTGTTGTTGTACCTTGGTTTGAAACTCAAGCCAGTATTAGGCTTGTTACTGACATATCTCTTAGGCTCAAACTTGGCCTTTTTCCTCTTCTCCTCCTGCAGTTGTTTGAAATCATCTTCCAGAGTGATGGCAGCATCCACCAACTCTTGAAACTCCGTAGCTCTCATCATACGGAGCTGAACCTTGAACTGGGGACTTAACCCCCTCAGAAACCTTTTCTTCTTCTTGTCCTCGGTGTTGACTTCTTCAACAGCATACCGGGACAGCTTTGAGAACTCCCTGACATAAGTCAGGATTGCCTTATCCTTCTGCTCGAGACTTTCAAATTCTCGACGCTTCAGTTCCACAATACTTTCAGGGACATTGGATTCCCTGAACTTCCTTGCAAATTCCTCCCAGGTAAAGACCTTTCCAGCCGGATAAACGGCTACTATATTGTCCCACCATGATGCGGCAGGTCCACACAGCAGATGGGTAGCGTAACGGACCTTCTCTTGATCGTTACATCCAACGGTATTGAGCTTTCGCTCAGTATCCATAAGCCAATCTTCCGCGTCCATTGGCTCGGGCGCGTATGCGAAAGATATAGGCTTGGTGTTCTGGAAGTCTGCTAAGGTAACTCCCGGATTCTCAGGTCTCTCCACCCTGTTCTGTTGCAGCAATTCTTGGAAGAATTTGTTCTGCTGCTCCAATGTTACACATTGTCTTTCCTCCACTAGCTGCATGTACTGAACAAAATTCTACTGCGTCATGGGTGGTGGTGGTGGTGGAAACTGATCTCTGGCTGCTCCCTCAGCCTCTTCCTTTTGTTTTGCTTCGCGCTCCATGCGCTGCGCTTCGGTCTCCTCTCCTAACGCTCCCGACATAACCCCCTAGTTCTGCAACACAAGATGATACTCATAATTACTCCATGCGCAAGTTTTCTGAGCTCAACTTTGTGCACAGAACTAGTCACGCAATGGAAATCAAGAAGCAAATCCAAATCATACAAAACATATACCCTGTATATACATACTTAAGTGGTCTTATTACAATACTCAAGTCGATGTGAGTATGCAAACTCACTTATTAAAGTATATGTACAAATTTATACAAATATTACATACTATAATACACGTGGTACTTGTGTATTATAGCCTCGCCTCCCTTGGTGGACTCTAGTCGATCTTCACTCCAGGTACATCCCAGGCTTCCATCCGGTCGAACGTGTCGTTCTCCTGATAGACCCTGGAACATAAGGTCTCCCCGTCGGCTGGTAATCCGAATCAGATGATGATCCTAGGGAGAAATCAGTGTTCACAAACTGATCGTTAAGTGCATCATAGTCCACCCATCGGGTGTACTCCCCTGTAGCTCCACCATAGAGGTTTCCAACACTCGTACCCGACTCAACCTGTGTCGGATACCCTCCATCAACTCCTTCATTACTAGGATAACTCTGGTTCTGGGTTGTGGCGTCATCATTCATCTCCCCATCATAATACATAGAAGTACTATGAGTTCCAGTATCAGATCCCCAACGCCAACTCGTGGAATTTTCTATAGGAGTCTCGGAACGCTGATTGTTTCCGGATTCCTCTCCGCCCTCGTATCCCCCATAGGAACTACCCAGATAGTTCCCAGGTGTAACAGGTGTAGTTTCACGCTCAAGAGGATCAATACTAATGTAGTCACCAGCTGAGTAAACTGGTGTGTGCACCACATTCTCCATAGGTTCTTTCCCCCTAATCTCCTCCTTGGGTTCAGTAAACTCTTCTAGCATCGTATTAATTGCTCCCGTCAGATGATGGTTCAACTGAAAGAGTAATGATATGAAGTTGCGGCTATTATCCATATATTTTGCAGCTGCTATGGGTTTGCGTTTTGCATATTTGTAGTGGTTAAGCATGGGATCTTCTTCCTCCTGATTATGAGGAATATGGGAGAATTCGGAACCCATAAGCTCTTTCGTCTTATGTTCCCGAATGTCGGTTATGGCTCTCATAACAGCTATATGGTAGGCTGTGTTGATAGTCCTGGCTTCCCCTGCTGGCATGACTACGCTCATTCCCAGAGATTCGGGAAGTCGCAGTCCTACCCTACACTTGGCCAATACAGTACCATCATAGTACATGTATTTCTTTACTTGGATCTGGGGATCACACCCAAATTCAAGTAACATGGCTCGTAGAATATCTGCAAGTCCTCCTTCATATTCACTCAGTGTGGAATCCATCACTTTCACGTTTCGTCCTGGACGTGAACTTGCCATGTTGGCTGTAGAAATAGAAAGATTATGAGATTAGTAATAATGCATCATAATAGAGATAATAAAGAATTATCGCACTAAAAGATATGATTGTTGTATTCTCAATTGAATATAAACCATATTTTTAGAGAATTCTTTACTAATCCTATTTGACTCCTAACGTTTGGTCCCATTTACTAGGTTCCAACCTAAGGTCAAAGCTTTTGCTCTGATACCAACTGTGGTGACCCTGCATACCACTGCATGTTGTAGTATGCCAGTCGTTGATATAACATTCACGAAGTACCATTCCGCAAATATTACATCCCTCAGAGTAGTACAACAGAACATAGCAGGTCCATAACTCAGTCATTTATTATTACAACTATCATACACATGTCTTCTCGGAGCTCCTCTTGGGTCCTAAGAGGAATACTCCTGGGTTAGAGGCGAACCCAACTTAGCTTAGTAAATAAGAGTCTCATTAAGTTATACATTTATTTCCTCGAGCAGCTAAATACTAAGAGTTCGGGCTGCTCGGCTACTACTACTACTACTCGAGATGTTCAGGCTTGATCTCCTCCGGAAGCCTCCCCGGATCCGTAGACGATGAGGTAGTCTACGCCCTCGATACCTCCAGAGAGGTCTGGTTCTTCATAGCCGATGATCTCGGCTCCTTCATTGTTGTCGTAGTCCTCCTCCAGACGATTCAGACAATCTAAGCATGGGATTTAAGAGTGGTATGAGTACGAGCGTACTCAACAAGTTCATTATAGATAAGAGGTGTTTAATGCTCTAGCTACGATATTAGACCAGAAAGTCTAATACCAATGCAAGTTTTGATAAACATTTCTTCAAGAGATTGCTTTTATTCCAAAGAGCTATGTCCGTCAGCCTTCACCGGTTTACTAGAACTTCATGGAGCTCCTTTCCGGCTGCGTTCGCAGTTCCATATCCCGGAACAGGGAGTGACAGGTCACAGTTCTTTACACTCTGCAGAGGGGTGTTGCTTTACCCATAAGAGATCTTAACCTTGGTGCCAACCGGGCAGCTTTCCCGTCCACACTTCCTTCGGTGTGAGGCCCGGTATAAGGTCATAGTCAATCATATTCCTCCGCTACCTCGCACACCCACCCTTTGTTGCAAACCCCGACCCTGGGTCCTCGCCGGTCCCATTATTCCCGTAATTTCAGGGTGGACCCCGACCACGACGACAGTCTGGGATTGAACCAAACTCCTTCGCCGGTAGCTGCAACCCATCATAGACCACATTACCATGGGGAATTAGAAGGGGATCCCCACCCACCAATTGTTCCGCAAGCAGCAACCGCTACGGTAAGCAACAACTATACTGTGGGGAATTAGAAGGGGATCCCCACCCACCAATTGCTCCGCAAGATACAACCGTCTACGGTAAGCGTATCCGTTGATGTACAAGAGCTGGAAATACAATTGACTATTCCGTCCCACTCCAGATCTTATGGTTAACACGATTATTACGGCACAAGAATCACTGGCGACATTTGTTGTTTAATCCTAGATGGATATAAACCCTTGCAATGGAACCTCCACCGTATCAACACAATCCATGGTTCCATTGCCCACCACATAGTCATATTCATAGTTATGAAAGTAGTGGTTTTGGTTTTTTATGCAATAGTGATAACCATAGTACTTTGCAAGTAATTTGATAGAAATACTCAAATGGCATGAGCAAGTGATGAACTTGCCTGAACACTGCAAAGTTTTGCAGTTGGATGGTGTGGACTGACCCTTGTCCTCTGGTTCTGAAAAATAGCATCATTGTCCGATAAGGGCAATGGTTAAAAAAGCAATTATGCATGGTTCCAGTTTTAGGGTTTGATTCCCCCCTTCCGATGTCGTTGTTATTTTATGTGAGAGGTTAATACTAAGAACAATTTGGAGACACTTAATTTAGGGTAAATACAACCTTGAAATATTGTCAAGGTATTTTTAAAGTCCAAATGCATTAATGGACTTATTTTCTTTATTGAAAATAATATGTGTGATTCAAATGATTATTTAAATCATCAAATGAAGACTTATTCCTAATTGTCATCAAAAATTCCCTTTTGTATTTTATTGTGATAGAGAATTTTATGCTGATCTATTTTCATATTTTTAATTATTTTTTTAGAGCTATTATATATTTATTGTGCTTTTCCAAAGTTTATGTATTTTAATTGAATTGTGAAATGGCAAAAATGCCCCTGGGCCCCACCTGTCAGGGTGGCCCAACGGGTTAGGTCGCACCCGAGCCACCCTTTGGCTCGGTCGGCCCATTCGTCCTCTCCTCTCTCCTCACGCGGAAACCCTAACCCCCTCCTCGACTCTCTGGCGATGCCGTGGTCGCCGCTGCCTTCGCCGAGATTCTTCGGCCGTCTCCGGCCATCTCCGGCGATGAGATGCGGCGGATCTGGACCGCCACACGACGGCGCATCAGGTCCACCGGCTCGATCTGAACCTCGTCTTCTTCTTCGTTCGCCCCCGTCGCGTTCACCCGCACGGTGATGCGTTGCTCACCGGCGCATCAGGTGCCGTGACGCCGCCGTGGTGTTGCCGTGGCGGTGCTGGGGCGCTTGTGCTCAGCGACGCCAGGCCAGGCCGCGGCTTGGCGCTGCCGTGGTGACCCGTGCCGCCGTGCCACCATGGCACTTGTTTGTGGTGCTCCGCCCGTGCACACGCCTCCATTTCTCCTCCTTCTTCTTCCTTCTCTGTGCTCTGCTCAAGTGGCTGGCCTGCCTCTCCCCATGGAGATGCTGTGCCGTGCTCTACTGCTTGCTGTGCAAGTGTGCGTGCTATAGCTGCCCTTCTGGCTAGCTGCTGCTCTTGCTCGGCTGCCGTTGTTGTGTGCTGATGCTTTGTGTTCTCTGGCCATGGCCATTGTTTCTAAATCTGTGCCCGTGCTTGTGCTACTACTATGCATATCTTTGCCTTGCTACACTATGGCTATCTTGTGCAACATTTCCTATGCTAGGTGCTTGCTTGTGCTTGTATTTCTTGCTTGAAACTGTCTCGTGCCTCGGTGCTTGATACTACTATCGCTAGTTCATCGGTGTATTCAATTACTTGCCCGACTTGATTATGGTGTGTAATCCTTGCAAATTTGCAAGTGTCGATTGCCTCCGGTATGCCTTTCTGTGTGCTCTAATTCATGGAGATGCTCCACTGAGCATAGCTGTGCCTGTACAGCCCTATCCCATGATGAACTGCTACTGCATACTTTGATATCTAGCTTATTTGATTATCTGTGATGTATTGGTTCATGTCCTGTGGCTGATCTTATTGTCTGGTTCATGTGTTGATGCTATGCTTGGCTGTGGTGACCTGTAGCAAGAGCAAGTGATGCTCTGATGATCAATTTATCATTACTTGCTTGTGAGCAAGTGTGTGCTTCTCTCTGTGATTCACTGGTGCTCAACCAGTGCGGTTTGTGCTTCATCCAGGCTTGGCCTGGTGTGTGCTGGTGCTTGCTCTAGCATCTGTTGATGCTTGCAGTGATCCTTTGGATCATTTGCAAAGCTCTGGTGTATTGACTTCGTGTATATTCATTTATCTGTGTTGTTTTGCTTGGCTAAGTGGATAAATGATGTGAACTACTGGCAGTTGTGATCATCTTACAGTTAAATTGATTGAGCTAGAGGGATGCCAACATCTGTTGGGTACCCTAGCTCTTCTTGAACCCTCTTTGGGTGATGATGTCTTTGGCTGGAAGTGTGGTCATGTGGGTTGAGGTGGCCTTGACAGCCACTTGGTGCTGTCATGGTAGCTCCCCCCTCTCAGGGACTTGCTGTGGTGGATTGTTGCTCACTGGCCTAACCATATTTGGTTGCCAGATGCATTTGATGTTGACAAACCTAGATAGACACATGATAGTCTATCATGTCTGATGGCTTAGCTAGCTCTAGGTTGTCAAGTGAACCTGGTAGCTGGCCAGGTTTTTGAATCCATGTTGGATTTCTCTGGTTGTGTCCATGTGTGGACACAACCAGTGTTCCCTGGATGATCTCTACTGGCTGTTCTCTATGTTTGCTTGAACCAAATGACTAGATAGCCATATGATGACACAAACATAGGGTATCTACCCTTTTGGTGTGCTGGAGATCATGCCTGTGCAATATATGAGCAGAACCTTTTGGTCTGTTCATGATCATATTTATACCTCACTCCAGCTCCTAGAAATAGTGTGTTGGTGTAGAGGATTGCTTCAGCAATGAATTGGTGCTTGCCCTGCTCCTCCTTGTACTTGTGATCTTGGTTTGATTCAGTGGTGAATTTGGACAGATTGAACAGCTCTGGCTGTTCTTCCTGTTCTTGCTGTTCTTGGTGCCCTTACCCTGCTGCTTGGTCGATGAATGAACTAGGGTTTGCTGTGGAAAAGTTTTTATATGGTTGGTCCTTGCTTCTCTGGTCGACAGCTCCACCTTTCACTTTGGGTGACTCACTGTGTATGTGTGCTGCATGCACACAGCCCTGTGAGCAGGCTGTGTGTGTGTGTCTGCTGATGCCCTGCACTTGGCTGAGAGAGTGGATCAGCTCGGCAGTCTTGATCATATCCTCTCATGATTCAATATTTTTGCTAACCTGCCAATTGGCATTGCCACTTGGCACAATGTTCTATTTGTGTGATTTATATGCAGGGATCATGAAATTGATCAAGATGAAGATCTTCAAGCTCAAGATTAACTTGTAGCTTAGGATGTATTTTTCTTACTTGTAATTCTCTTTTTCTTTTTCTATTTAAGCAATTCTTGTAATGTGTTGTATTATTCATTTATTTTCTTTATGAATATTGTAATGACAATGTAAATTGTGTGATGATCAATAAAGCTCAAGGTTTTCTCTAAAGAGCTTTAATTATTATGTGTATTATTTATACTTTGTATCATTCTTATTTACTTAATGAATTTCCTTATAATTAATTTATGAGTTATTTGTTTTTATGTTTGAATTTGAATTTCAAATTCAACTATGAGTTGAATTCAATCATACAACTTAACTTTGAATTCAACCAAGCAACTTAAGTTTGATATGATCTCTCCCCCTCTCTTCTCAAAAACCTAATCTAGTTGAGTGAGGTACAAGTTTGTCGCACTCTCGAAACCCTAACCCTGTAAGGTGTCGAGAGAGAAACTTGTCCCCCTTCGATGCAGTTTTTATTTAAAAGCGCGAAATTTCCCCAGAATTTGCCATGCAATGCACATCCCTTTCTAAAATCTACCCCTCGATCATCTCTAAACCTGGGACATTACACCAACTCCTCCTTGTACTCAGGGGTCCATCCTCTCATAAACATCTGTACCGCCCTATGTAAACATGGTGTTCGATGCTATATTCTATCCTATGTTCTATGTCATGTTTCATAGTTTATTTGTTCTTAGATTGGATGGGTGATTTTCTTTGATTCATTAGAGTTGTGATCTGATATGTTATTGTCCTTGGTGTCCATTATATTTGTGCGCGCATGGATCAAACACCTAGGATTGGTAGTATTTGTAACGAAGCGGGAGGAGTTCTGCCGGAGCAACAGAAACCTGAGAACGCGAACCGTTAGTTGCACGTATGTGAGTAAAGGGGACCTAGAGCTTAAGGCTATGGTTGGGAAAACCTTAATGCTTGTTAGTAGTTACATATGTTTGCTAGCAAGCCAATCATATAGTGCTTGCAATATCAAGTAGCGGAGTGCATGTATATTTAGCCTCTCCCACATAGAAAGCTCCTTCGAGGACAGTGAATCCTCGACCATCACTATTTTGTCTTGAGCAAAGCCACCACTATTACCACCACTTTTCCACACTCATGTTATTGGTTACTTAGTTTATTTTACTGCTGCAGCACTAACATTTATTTCTGTGTATTTATATTCCTGCAAAGTCACCTCTCAAACTTGTGCCACCGCTGTAGTTATATTCCTGCAAAGTCACCTCTCAAAAAGGAAAGTGATTGGAAAGATGAGTAATGGCGAATTGGGGGTCGAGCTTGAACACTTGTGTTCATGCCTATGAAACCAAAACAATTCTTTCCATGGAAGCTTTTCAAAACCTGTATATATTGTAAATATTGTGTATATATTGTACATAGTCCTCTGTATATAGAAATATCATGTATAGTTACTAACTAGTTTGTTTATAATGCAAGTTTGCCACTTTGTTGCTTAGAAACGGATTTTTGTGTGTTACTGTAGAAACTTTTAAAAATCACCAGAAGGTGATCTTGGTCTGAAATTTGTTGAGTGCAAAGTATTGCTTGTAGCTAACTTTCATTAGTTCTGACTTTTCTGATTTGAGGCGTGTAAATAGTGTTACTAATTAGATCTTTACTTACGGTTTCTGTTCAGATAGATTTACTGTGCTTGACTGTGAAAAATCGTGAAAAATCTCAGAGCAGTGTTTTTATCTGAAATTTTTTGTGCATAACCCTGAGTTTATGATCTTTTTTTAATTAGTTTTGAGTTTTTCTGTTTGAGCTACTTAACTACCTCTTTGAATACCATCTTTACAGATTGTCCAGTTTTGACAGATTTTCATGCTTATTGATTATTGTGCTTATACATAATGTTTATAACCTTTGTTAGATCGACAATTATTATAAATTGGTTGTTGTCCAGTAGTTAATATTAATGTAAACTTTTCAAAGCTTGAACATGAGTGGATTTTATTTAATGAGTACTAACCTACTAACAAGCTTTGTGAAGTTTTATGTGGATGTAGCTAATTATTGATGATATGAATAAGAAGACACAACGCTCAAGCTTGGGGATGCGTAGGTGCATCCTAAGAACCAATTCAAGATTACACAATCATCTAATCTTGGGGATGCCCGAGTCATCTCCATATTCATCAACTACATGAGGTTGTCTCTTCCATACTCTTTATTACTCATCCACGGTTGGTTTTTAATAAAGCCTAGCTCAAAGGCGTTAAAGAAAAGCTCTTTTGGGAGAAAAACCAATTTATTTTTGCTTTATTGAGTCTTGGAAGTTATTACTACTGTAATAACCTCTCCTTATCATTTTTATTTCGTTTTAGTGCCAAGAGTATCCTCTAATGGAAGGGAAATGATGTCTGGGGTGTTTGCTTTTCTGAATCAGATTCTATGCTGTCACGAAAAACATTCGTGAAAATAGCCGGAACATTATTTTGAGCTGCCAATTTTTTTTTATTATGCTCCAGTATGTTAGCTAACTTTCGTTAGTTTAGCACTTTTTGATTTGAGCAACATAACTATTTCTTGAATTTCGATCTTTGCCTGCTGGTCTGTTTTGACAGATTTCTGCCATATTTTTCATTTGCTTCATATGCTCCCTCTTTTTGAGTTCTTTTATGAGAAAGAGCTTTAGGAAGAAGTAGTTACTGTAACACATGTATAAATGAGTGTTTGATATGTGTCTCTACTGAAACCTTGCTGGTTTGGTTCTAATGTTATTTGCACTAATGTTGGTGATCAATTGTGTTAAGTTTTGTATGAAGGAAGTTTTCAAGTGTAGGGAGAGAAGAATGATGCAATGAGATGAAGCATGCACAAAAGATCAAGCTGGGGGATGTCCCCTGGACACCCCAAGAAATATCCAAGAAGTACAAGCGTCAAAGCTTGGGGATGCCCAAGGCATCCCTTCTTCATCAACAAAAGCACCATGTCATTTTTCAATACACTATATTTTTATTGCTTCATATGATATGTGTTGTTCTTGGAGCGTCTTTATTTTCTTTGTTTGTTTTATTTTGTTTTGTTTGCTATAATAAACTTGGGTGGATCCTATTATTCTTGTGTGGGAGAAAGACACACTACGTTTCAATTTCCTAGAACATTTTAGTTTTCATTCCTATTTCTTTTCTAGTGTTCTAGTTTGCTAGTACTGCGTTTAGCTCTTGGTTTTTCTACTCATATCTTGTTTAGAGCTTGTTGGTTCTCCTTATTTATGTTTGAATAGCTCTCTGGTCTTTTTCTTATTTATCATCTATGAGATTGTTTTCAAATAAGTCGGTTGGCGTTTGATGCATAAAAGGATTTCATGTGTATAGTGATGCAAATAGAGGCATGTTTAGACTGTGGCATATATTTTTGCATGTCATGACTGCTGAGCGCGGAGTTGATGAAGGAGAATTTATGTGCAACATTAAGTGGAACACCAAGAGGAAGGTATGATGAGAACAACAGGAAGTTTTCCCTCGTAAGAAACCAAGGTTTATCGACCAGTAGGAGAAAAACGTTCTCTCCCGAGGTGTTGCGAACCAAGTCGTGGCAGGGCGCACTGCCGGCGTCAGCAGCAACGTGGAGACCTGCACATAAACAACCAAGTACTTTGTCCCCAACTTTCAGCGAGGTTGTCAAGCTCACTGGTTTTGCTGAAAACAAAGGATTAAATGAACCGTGTGGAAGAAGAATTGTTTGCAGAGAACAGAACAAAAAATGATGTAGAAGATTGCAATTAAAAGAAGAAGGACCGGGGTCCACAGTTCGCTAGAGGCGCCTCCCCAATAAATAAATATGCTGGGTAAACAAATTACAGATGGGCAATAGACAAAGAGAGATTCTACGCTAATGGTTGGTGCAGAATACATGCTATGAAAGTATGCGGGCATTACAACAATATACATAGACCGTAATCCTAGTGCATCTATGAATAATAATCCACCTTCAGGATTTCATCCGCGACACCCTCCAGTATTAAGTTGCAAGCAACGGACTATCTCTTTAAGCAATGTGTGTAAAGTAAACGATGAAACTACCCTTGAATAGAACACCGCTATTTTCTCCCTAGTAGCAACAACACATCTACAACCGTAGAGAACAAGGTCACTTCCCATGGTTAAATAGAGCCATAAACCCACTATCGAGCATAAAATACTCCCACTTGGAGTCGCTAGCATCTACTTGGCCAGAGCATCTACTAGAAACGGAGAGCATGCAAGATCATAATAACATAATACATAATCTCAACCAAACCAATCTCTCTATAAATCGGATCCACATCAAACCAACATGTAGCAATTACAAATAGATGATCTTGATAATGTTATGCAGCTCACAAGATCTATACATGAAGCACAACAAGGAGAGGACAGCCATCTAGCTACTGCTATGGACCCATGGTCCCGTGGAGGACTACTCATGCATCACCTCGGATGACGACATGGCGATGTAGAGGCCTCCAGCGGTGATTTCCCTCTCCGGCGAGGTGCCTGGATGGACTGCAGAACCTTCCCAAACTAGGGTTTCGGTTGACGGTGGCGTCGGAACTTTTCGTGGATGGAGGCTCGGGTCCCTGGGGTTTTCCCGATACGAGGAATAAATAGGCGGAAGGGCGGAGCAAACGATGCGACGAAGCGCCAGTACATGGGCCAGGCGCAACCAAGGGTGGGGCCACGCCTTCCCTATGTACTGCCACGTCGCAGCTCTCCTGCGCGTGTCCTTCTGGCTCCGTCTTTGTCCCAGAAAAATAAGACTCTAGGCTTTTGTTTCGTCCAATTCCGAGAAACTTTCATGTACAACTTTTCTGAAACACAAAAAACAGCAGAAAACAGGAACTGGCACTGCGGCACTGCGTTAATAGGTTAGTCCCAGAAAATGCTAAAAAGTGTGGAAAAGTGCACATAAAACATATAAGAATTGTAACAAAACAAGCATGGAGCATCAAAAATTATAGATACGTTTGGGACGTATCAACATCCCCAAGCTTAACTCCTGCTCGTCCTCGAGTAGGTAAGTGATAACAAACAAATAATTTTTGAGGTGACATGTTGTCACACTACTTTGATCAATCTATGCGTAAAAGCAAACATAGCTGGAACCATAGAATCCTAACATAAGCATGATAGATATAATCAAACAATGAAACTTAATAACCATGCTAAAACATGAATAGTAATCAAACAAAAGAAAATGTATAACGTGCATGGGAAGCAAAGTGATTGTCAAGAGCATAGCATAGATACATAATAAAGTGGTACTCAGCTTGTCCCATAAGTGGAAGCAAAACATAAATGTTTTTACACCTTTAAAAGATTATAAGGATGACTAGAAACAAAAAGTTTGAACTAGCAATACCATAATTATGAATCAATCAATAAAATCTTGGGACCATGCACATAAACTAAGAATGACAACTATGCTCTCATAAGTGGTGCATAAACTAGAAGGTGGATACTCAACATAAAAGTAAAAGAAGATCTCTTTGAGAGGCAAGTAAGATCACTCATGTGCTAGAGCTTTTTATTGAAACAACAAGAGTATAAAATGCACTTTTGAGAGGTGGATGATGTCAACGGTAAGTACAAAAGCATATGGGTTGTGCAAAAGTGAAACTTCTAATCGCAAGCCTCATGCATAATTGCTACTAGTGCTCACACCTCGTCCTACTCACCTCGGATCACCATTAGCTCTCATCACATACAAGTTGTTTTAACCGAGTATCACAAAGGGGTACCCCCGTTCCTCCTGTACAAAGGTCCTAGGAGATGCATTGCTTTTGATTTCTCATTTTTAAAGCATCTCCAACTTGGGACATCCATACCGGGATGACACGAGCAACAGATAAATGGAATCCTCTTTTTTTTATTACTAGAAGCTTTCTCATAAGAGATTGAGGATTTGTCCAAATGAAACTTCCACCATGTACATGGCTTCGGTTAGCGGCCCAATGTTCTTCTCTAACAAAAATGTATACTCAAACTATTTTGCATGGATAATCTCCTTCATTTCAGACAAGATGAACATGCATAGCAACCCACATGATATTCAGCGGCAAAGCACACTGAGGTGTCCCCAGTATTTCAATGGTTATCACACAACAAGCAACTTAAAAGAGTTACGGTTACACAAGGACCAACGCTAGGCACAATAGTCATTTTTGACTACTTTCCCATGAGCAACAAAAATATAATACTTTGAAATTTAAAGGTAGCACATGAGCAAACTACTATGGAATGGCAATGAAATACCACATATAGGTAGATATGGTGGACATTTTGGCATATTTGTTTTTTGGTGGTTGGATGCATGAATAAAATACTCACACAAATGAAGGCTAAAAAAAGACCGGGTGCGACCAACTAAGAGCATAATGGCCATAATCATGCACAACGACAAAATATATTAATCAAAGCATAAAGTGATACACAAGTCGCAAACTAAATGATCATAGAGGCAAGAATTGACTGGAATATAGTCATAACATGTTGCAAAACATGTGCCAAGTCGACCCAAATAAAAACATTCGCAGGAGAATATATACCACAATATTATGCTTTTCTATTGTAGGCTAAAAACAATGCATGAAACCTTCAATGGCACACTAAACACTCTCAGTATTTGAGACTAATCATAATGAAAACATAATTAACAAGCTCATCATGAGAATAACATCTAGCAAGATATGCAAAAAGAACTATGCCACGGTCTAAAAATGCTTCCATTTGCATCACATACACATAAAACTTTTTTCATGCTTCCAACGCCAACCAAATGAAACCAAACAACTCTCATATATGAAAAACAAGTAAATGTCCATAGATTTATTGAAACTAAAATAAATTTAAAAGTGGAGTGTGTCTCTCTCCAACGCAAAATGCATAACAGTGGAGCGTGTCTCACTCCAAAATAAACATGCAAAACAGCGGAGCGTGTCTCACTCGAAAGTAAATATGCAAAGCGGTGGAGCGTATATCACTCCAAAGTAAACATAAATGATGGGATCCAACTTTATTGAAAGTAAACACACAGCAAAAAGTAAAGACGCTCCAAGGGTAACACATATCACATGAAGGAATAAAAATATAGCATGTTGAAAAATGACCTGGTGCTTTTTGTTGATGAAGAGGGGATGCCTTGGGCATCCCCAAGCTTTGACGCTTTTAATTCTTGGATATTTCTTGGGGGGTCCAGGGGACATCCCCAAGCTTGATATCTTGTCCATGCTTCATCTTATTGCATCATTCTTCTCTCCCTACTCTTGAAAACTTCCTTCACACAAAACTCAGCACAACTGATTAGCAATATTAGTGCAAATAAAAATATATCAAACCAGCAAGGCTTCAGTAATGGCACATATCAAACACTCATTTTAACATATGCTATTGTAGCTTCTTCTTCCCAAAGCTCTTTTTCACAAAAAGAACTCAAAAAAGACGAAGCATAAGACGCAAATGCAAAACATGGCAGAAATCTGTCAAAACAGACCAGCAGGCAGAGATCGAAATTAAAGAAATAGTTCTGTTCCTCAAATAGAAAAATTCTCAACTAACTAAAGTTATCTAACATACTGGGGCATAAGCACACAAATTTTCAGCTCAAAATAACGTTCTGGTGATTTTTAAGAATTTTTTCGTGACCAGCACAAAATCTGTTTCAGAATTGCAAATTCCTCAAACACTGCTTTCATTCTATTAGAGGCTACCCTTGGCACAAAAATAAAATAAAAATGATAAGGAGAGGTTATTACAGTAGCAATAACTTCCAAGACTCAACAAAGCAAAAATAACAGAAATAAAACATGGGTTGTCTCCCATAAGCACTTTTCTTTAACGCCTTTGAGCTAGGCGCAGAAAGGGTGCAAATCAAGTATTATCAAGAGAGAAATCATTAAGATCTGGAATAAAAGTGGTTTCAACCAGGCATTCTATGCTATCTATAGTTTTTTTTGAAGTTCCTCTCTCAGAACTTTTAGGTTTACTTTCTTCGTCAAATAAATTCTCAGGAACAATCCAATCAAAATTCCTTTCGTAAGCTTCCTTAAAAATTTCCTCACTCCCTTGCTTGAAAGTGAAAATCATGCCCGCAGGCGACATAGTAATGGGACTATCCATTGAACAAAAAATAATGAAGCAACAAAAATAAAAGCTATACTAAATTTTTTTTGGATTTTCGATATAAAATGCAAACAAGATAAGAATAAAATATGCAAGCAAAACAATAACAAAGTAAAAGAGTTGAGAGTGAGAGACTCCCCTCACAGAAGAGATGCTTTTCTCCCCGGCAACGGCGCCAGAAAAAGTCTTGCTGAGCGCGGAGTTCATGAAGGAGAATTTATGCGCAACGTTGAGTGGAACCCCAAGAGGAAGGTATGATGAGCACGGCAAGAAGTTTTCCCTCAGTAAGAAACCAAGGTTTATCGACCAATAGGAGAAAAAACGTTCTCTCCCGAGGTGTTGCGAACCAACTCGTGACAGGGCACACTGCCGGCGTCAGCAGCAACGTGGTGACCTGGACACAAACAACCAAGTACTTTGTCCCCAACTTTCAGCGAGGTTGTCAAGCTCACTGGTTTTGCTGAAAACAAAGAATTACACGAACCGTGTGGAAGAAGAATTATTTGTAGAGAACAGAACAGAAAAATGCTGTAGAAGATTGCAATTAAAAAAATAAGGACCGGGGTCCATAGTTCACTAGAGGCGCCTCCCCAATAAATAAATATGCTGGGTAAACAAATTACAGATGGGCAATTTACAAACAGAGATTCTACGCTAATGGTTGGTGCAGAATACATGCTATGAAAGTATGCGGCCATTACAACAATATACATAGACCGTAATCCAACTGCATCTATGAATAATAATCCACCTTCAGGATTGCATCCGTGACACCCTCCAGTATTAAGTTGCAAGCAACAGACTATCTCTTTAAGCAATGTGTGTAAAGTAAACGATGAAACTACCCTTGAATAGAACACCGCTGTTTTCTCCCTAGTAGCAACAACACATCTACAACCGTAGAGAACAAGGTCACTTCCCATGGTTAAATAGAGGCATGAACCCACTATCGAGCATAAATACTCCCTCTTGGAGTCGCTAGCATCTAGTTGGCCAGAGCATCTACTAGAAACGGAGAACATGCAAGATCATAATAACATAATACATAATCTCAACCAAACCAATCTCTCTATAAATCGGATCCACATCAAACCAACATTTAGCAATTACAAATAGATGATCTTGATAATGTTAGGCACCTCACAAGATCTATACATGAAGCACAACAAGGAGAGGACAGCCATCTAGCTACTGCTATGGACCCATGGTCCCATGGAGGACTACTCACGCATCACCTCGGATGAAGACATGGCGATGTAGAGGCCTCCGGTGGTGATTTCCCTCTCCGGCAGGGTGCCGGGATGGACTGCAGAACCCTCTCGAACTAGGGTTTCGGTTGACGGCGGCGTCGGAACTTCTCGTGGATGGAGGCTCGGGTCCCTGGGGTTTTTCCGATATGAGGAATAAATAGGCGGAAGGGCAGAGAAAACGAGGTGACGAGGCGCCAGTACATGGGCTAGGCGTGGCCAAGGGTGGGGCCGCACCTGCCCTATGTACTGCCACGTGGCAGCTCTCTTGCGCGTGTTCTTCTGGCTCCGTCTTTGCCTCGAAAAAATAAGACTCTGGGCTTTTGTTTCGTCCAATTCCGAGAAACTTTCATGTACAACTTTTCTGAAACACAAAAACAGTAGAAAACAGGAACTGACACTACGGCACTGCGTTAATAGGTTAATCCCAGGAAATGTTAAAAAGTGTGGAAAAGTCCAGATAAAACATATAAGAATTGTAACAAAACAAGCATGGAGCATCAAAAATTATAGATACGTTTCGGACATATCAATGAAAGATGTTATTTTCGTGTTGAGCTTATTGATTATGTCTATATCTTGATTATTATCAAATAGCTGAGAGTGTTTAGTGTGCCATTGAAGGTTTGCATGCATTGTTTTAACATACAATAGAAAAGCAAAATATTGTGGTATATATTCTCCTGTGAATGCTTTATTTGGGGCGAATTGGCACATGTTTTGCAACATGTTATGACTACATTCCAGTCAATTATTGCCTCTATGATCATTTTGTTTGCAACTTGTGTATCACTTTATGCTTTGATTAATATATTTTGTCGTTGTGCATGATTATGGCCATTATGCTCTCTTAGTTGGTCGCACCCGGTCTTTTTCTAGCCTCCATTTGTATGAGTGTTTTATTCATGCATCCAACCACCAAAAACAAAATATGCCAAAGTGTCCACCATATCTACCTATATGTGGTATTTCATTGCCATTCCATAGTAGTTTGCTCATGTGCTACCTTTAAAAACATTGAAACTGCTCCTCATTTTGTGATATTGTTTTTAGCTCATGAGGAAGTAAATTCAATTGTGGTTGTCGTCTTCCATATTATTTAAGTAACTCAAAGACTCGCGAGCTTCATCTTGCTTGTCACATAAAAAAGTATATAAAAATAAGAAGAGCTGGTTTGACCACAACTTCCAATAGGGGAAGAAAATAGGAAAATTAGAAGAAAAGGGCACTCCTCCATGGTTTGTGATTGCTTGGTCGGCACCCGAGGATTCGGTTAGCCATGGTATGTGTAAGCAAAGGTTGGGAGGAGTGTCATTATTTTATAAGTAGTATAAATGAAAAGAGGCTTCGGCCAAATATTTCGGAACCGCTCTCAAACTTGCTTAGTACGGAAGATGATAATAGTTTTTTTTTACTACTCGTTGACATGAACAACCTCCTCTCAAAAGAAACTTTTACCTCCATTGTTTCAATAAAAAGCTCTAGCACATGAGTGATCTCACTTGCCTATCAAAGAGAAACTATGTTTTACTTTAATATTGAATCTCCACCTTCTTGTTTATGCACCACTTATGAGAGCATAGTTGTCATTCTTAGTTTTATGTGCATGGTCCCAAGATTTTTATTGATTGATTCATAATTATGGTATCACTTGTTCTCAAACTTCTTGTTTCTAGTCACCCTCTTAAACTTTTAAAGGTGTCCTCGCATTTATGTTTTTCTACCACTTATGGGACAAGCTGAGTACCACTTTATTATGCATCTATCCTATGCTCTTTACAATCACTTTGCTTTCTATGCACTTTATACATTATCTTTTGTTTGATTACTCTTCATGATTATAGCATGGTTATTAAGTTTTAATGCAAGATTATATCTACCAAGTCTATGTTAGAATGATTATGATCCCAGCTATTTTACTTTTGCAAATTGATTGATCAAAGTAGTGTGACAGCATGTGACCTCAAAAATTATTTGTTTGTTATCACTTACCAACTCGAGGACGAGCAGGAGTTAAGCTTGGGGATGTTGATACGTTGCAAATGTATCTATACTTTTTGATGCTCCATGCTTATTTTCTACCAATTCCCTTATGTTTTATGTGCATTTCGATACACTTTTTAGCATTTTACGGAACTAACCTATTGACATAGTGCCACAGTGCCAGTTCCTGTTTTCTGCTGTTTTTGTGTTTCAGAAAAGTTGTACAGGAAATATTCTCGGAATTGCACGGGACAAAAACCCAGGACCTTGTAATTTCGAGAGGAAGCCTGAGCCAGAAGGAGACACGCAGGGGAGCTACCACGTGGCAGTACACAGGGCAGGCGCGGCCCCACCCCTGGCCGCGCCTGGCCCATGTACTGCCCACCCCGACCGCCGCTGATATCGCCCTTTCGCCTATATATTGCCCTCACGGAGAAACTATCAGATATCAAGAAAGAATTCCACGAAAAGTCCCGACGCCGCCGCCGTCTCAAACCCTAGTTCGGGGGGTTCCTGCTGCCTCCCCCGTGGAGATGATCTCCATGGGGGAGGGCTCCGAAGAAGCCATGAAGGAGGGAGTTGAGGGGCTGCACTCCACGCTGCCCTCTCCGTCGTCTCCACCGCCATCTTCATCGCCAACTCCTCCTTGTACTCAGGGGTCCATCCTCTCATAAACCTATGTACCGCCCTATGTAAACATGGTGTTCGATGCTATATTCTATCCTATGATCTATGTCATGTTTCATAGTTTATTTGTTCTTAGATTGGATGGGTGATTTTCTTTGATTCATTAGAGTTGTGATCTGATATGTTATTGTCCTTGGTGTCCATTATATTTGTGCGCGCATGGATCAAACACCTAGGGTTGGTAGTATTTGTAACGAAGCGGGGGGAGTTCTGCCGGAGCGACAGAAACCTGAGAACGCGGACCGATTAGTTGCACGTATGGGAGTAAAGGGGACCTAGAGCTTAAGGCTATGGTTGGGGAAACCTTAATGCTTGTTAGTAGTTACGGATGTTTGCTAGCTAGCCAATCATATAGTGCTTGCAATCCCAAGTAGCGGAGTGCACGTATATTTAGCCTCTCCCACATAGAAAGCTCCTTCGAGGACAGGGAATCCGAGACCGTCACTATTTTGTCTTGAGGAAAGCCACCACTATTACCACCACTTTTACACACTCATGTTACTGGTTACATAGTTTATTTTACCGCTACAGCACTAACAATTATTTCCGTGTATTTATTTTCCTGCAAAGTCACCTCTCAAACCTGTGCCACCGCTGTAGTTTTATTTCCTAGATATTGCAAACATTTAGTGCGTGTAGAGTTGTATCGGTGGTTGATAGAACTTTAGAGAATGTGTATCCTACCTTTAGCTCCTCGTTGGGTTAGACACTCTTACTTATCGAAAATGCTACAAACGATCCCCTATACTTGTGGGATATCAGATTCCACTCAAAATGTCCGTGCTGCAAGAGAACATAAATATAGACAACTTTATATAGGAGTTTTTTTTCTTTTTTCTCAATTCGTTAGGTTTGGACCAAAACTCGGAGTTGTATATGTATATATGTCATATATATTGTAAATTTCTTGCGAGACATTTATGAAGTCAAGGCAAGTTCTTCTGGTTGTGTTACAATCTTTTCCTTGAGCCCCCGAGTATGTCGGCTGACATGATTATGTCTATTTTTCGCGAGGTTGTTTGTGGAACCAAGGCGTGTAAGTTGATAAGTGTTTCTAAGTCAAATATATTCTAAGTTTGTCGGGTTCGTGCCCCCGAGCCTTGCTCGTGAAGATAGAAATATATGTCATCACTATTTTTATTTGAACCATGCTATATTGCAGCATCGCAAGCCCGCCTCATTAAAAACCTTTCAGCCCCACTCGGTGCCCTGAAAGGAAAAGAATGCGTCTGAAAACCTGCGAGCTCTTCAGGTACAATGTGTGTTTACACAGTTGGTACTATATTGATTTCCCTCTAAGCATAAAAACATCGTAGCTGCGCAACGTTCCACGGGTTCGGTTCGTCCTTCCCTGTTTTCTTGTCCTTCAGTCATAGGCTCCTCCCGGAATAACTTTAGTAACAATATATGGTCCCAACCATGAAAATTCGAATGCCTTGTGTCCATCTTGCTTGAGTCGAAGGACTAGATCGCCGACTTCAAAGGATCTGGGCCGCAAACGTCGGCTGTGATAATTTTTGAGGTTCTGTTGGCATGCACTTACTCTTGACAGCACCACATCTCTTGTTTCATCAATTGCGTCAACGTCATATTCCATGACTCTAGGAGAGTTATGTTATATTTCTATCGGGAGCACTACTTCAGCTCCATGGACCAAAAAGAACGGCATTTCTTGAGTTGTTGTGTTTGGTGTTGTTCGTAAGCTCCACATCACATAGGGAAAATCGTCGACCCAGGTGTGTTGCGCTTTTTCAAGTGGTGTCAACAGATGTTTTTTGATGCCATTGCAGATGCGACCGTTTACTTTTTCGACTTGACCATTGGTTTGCGGGTGCGCCACTTATGCAAACTGCAACTTGATGCCTACACCTTCGCAATAGTCCTTGAATTCTCGGGAGGTAAAGCTGTTGCCATTGTCCGTGACTATGCTGTTGGGGACACCGAACCGAAAAACTATTCCCTTGATGAAGTTTACTGCTGATGTTGCGTCTGTCGAATTTACTGGTATAGCTTTAATCCACTTGGTAAATCGATCAACAACCACGAGCAGATATACGTGTCCTCCTCGCCAGGACTTATGCAATCTTCCTACCATGTCTACTCCCCATTGTGCGAAAGGCCATGCCAATGGTATTGGCATTAATTCTGCTGCTGGAGAGTGAGGCTTAGATGCAAATCTCTGGCAAGCTTCGCAAGTGCGTACTATGTCCTTTGCATCCTCTATTGCTGTCAACCAATAAAATCATGCGCGAAAAGCCTTGGCTGCTATTGCTCGACTGCTCGCGTGGTGCCCACATATTCCTTCGTGTACATCCTTTAGTATAACTCGCCCTTCTTCGGGTGTAACACACATTTGCAACACCCCTAATATGCTTCGTTTGTACAATACTCCCTTGACCACGGTAAACACTTTGGACCGTCGAATTACTCGCCTCGCTTTAACCGGATCTTCGGGTATTTATTTCTTTGTGATATATGCCAAGTATACCTGCATCCAGGGAACTTGAATCATAATGACCTCTTCTGGTTCTTCCTCATCATTCGATGTATGTGTTTCTGGAGCTGCTGGAGCCCCCGAGTCTTTCTTGGGTTTCTCCTTTTTCTTTGGTTGCTTCGGTACCTTCTTTGCCTTGGTTGATCTTTAACTAATTTCTTCCCACAAAACTCCAGGTGGTATGGCCAGGCACTACGAGCCAATGTATGCCAAAACATCGGCTTCATCGTTGCTGAGCATGCTTACGTGATTAAATTCACAACCATCAAAGGTTTTCTCGAGTTTGTTGTACACCTCCTTCTATGCTATCATGCTGTCACTGACTGCATCGCATTTATTCATCACCTGTTGAGCCACCAACTGTCGTGGTATCTGTGGTGACCCAGCATACCACTGCATGGTGTAGTATGCAAGTCTGATATAACACCAATGAAACATCGTTCCACTAGTATTATATCGCTCAGAGTGGTACAACAGAAACATATGCGGGTCCAAGGCATGTCTATAGAATTACAACATTTACTCTGTTACATAAGATCATCACAGCCTCCTACTTTACAATGAGGTAAAACTGCAAATAAACTCCAGAAGAACGACTCGTAGTCTAATTCTATCACGAACTCTATTTGTAGAGTATCTGACTAGCTATAGGGGCCATGAATAGATTCTAGCTAAATAGGAGCTAGGTTTAGGAAGCTAGTTCCTTTCTATTGCTAATCTAGGTTTTCTCCTGGCTGGATGTGGTATCTGACTCTTCTGGCAGGGTCCTGTCCCTTGAAGTAGTTATTGACTCCTCGGCCTTCGAGTTGAACTGTAGATGCTCCTTTGATGCCTCCATATCTAAGCAGGGGATTTAAGAGTGGGATGAGTACGAGCGTACTCAACAAGTTCATTATAGGAAAGAGGTGTTTAATGCACTAGCTACAACATTAGACCAAAAAGTCTAATACCAATGCAGGTTTTCATAACCATTTCTTCAAAAGGTTGCTTTTATTCAGAAGAACTATGTCCGTCAGCCTTCACCGGTTTACTAGAACTTCATGGAGCTCCTTTCCGGCCGCGTTTGCAGTTCCATATCCCGGAACAGGGAGTGACAGGTCACGGTTCTTTACACTCTGCAGAGGTGTGTTGCTTTACCCATAAGAGATCTTAACCTTGGTGCCAACCGGGCAATTTCCCCGTCCACACTTCCTATGGTGTGAGGCCCGGTATAAGGTCTAGCCAATCATGTTCCTCCGCTACCTCGAACACCCACCCTTTGTTGCATGCCCCGACCCTGGGTCCTCGCCGGTCCCATTATTCCCATAGATTTCAGGGTGGACCCCGACCACGACGACAGTCTGGGATCGAACCAAACTCCTTCGCCGGTAGCTGCAACCCATCATAGACCGTAATACCGTGGGGACTTAGGACTCCCCAGCCTCATCATCTTGCTCCTTCGGGCGACAAGTGTACTACGGACAATGCCGTGGGGACTTAGGACTCCCCAGCCTCACCAGCTTGCCCCCTTGGATTACAAGTGTACTACGGTAAAGCGCATCCGTTGATGAACGAGAGGTGGTAACACTTTTGACTATTCCGTCCCACTCCGGATCTTATGGTTAACACGTTTATTACGGCACAAGAATCACTGGACGACATTTGTTGTTTAATCCTAGATGGATATAAACCCTTGCAATGGAACCTCCACCATATCAACACAATCCATGGTTCCATTGCCAACCACATAGTTATATTCATAGTTATGAAAATAGTGGTTTTGGTTTTTATGCAATAGTGATAACCATAGTACTTTGCAAGTAATTTGATAGAAATACTCAATTGACATGAGCAAGTGATGAACTTGCCTTTCTTGACTGCAAGATTATGCAGACAAGGTCTTCGATATGCAATAACTCCAAATTCTGAAATAGCATCATCGTCCGGTAAGGACGATGTTTAAAAGATTGGCAAGGATGCAATAATGCATAAGTATGAGATGCAATCGCTCTAAGCGTGACCTAACCCCGATGATTTTGGATCAGTGAGTTGTAATGGTTGGTTTCGGGTGTGTTGCACTTTTAGAGTGATTCACAAACAAGGTTCTTATTCAGGGTTGTGTGATTTTAGTATCATAAGCAAGTGTTAAAATGCATAGTAACAATAATACACACCAGGGAATAGTAGTTGTATAATAAGTAAAGAGCAGTTGTCAATTTTAAGTCCTATGGTGCATGGTTGATGATTATTTATTATATAATTCAGAAGAATAACTTTGGAGAACATGTTCTTTGATAAAGAACAAGTATGATAATCAGGTTGGGTTTCTATGGTTGACTATGGTTTCATGTAGTTGCTGAAGTAAGTGTTAGATGGATCCCAACAAAGTTGGATTCATCAACACCTAGGGCTGGTAAGGTTAAGATAAGCCTAGGCATCCTAAGCAATTCATTATACATGGTTGTTGTCAAGGTTGGTTTATCTTGCTAGTGATAGTTGGCTAGAGTTTATAGGTCTTTATAAGCAGGGTTGATGATGATTCCTTATTTTCTTCAAAAGAATAACTTTTGAAGAACATACTTCTTAAGTAATAAGAAGTATTGCAATTAGGGTTGAGGTTGTCTAGGGTTGGCTATTGGATCTATTAAGGAAGGAATGTTGGTTTCCTAAATAGGATGATTAATAATTATCTCACACTAGTAGGGTTTAGTGGAACATGGTTAGGTAATGTAAGATAATGTGCATGGTTGCTATTAGGGTTCATCACAGGGGTGTGATGCTAAATATGGATAATTAAGGTTGTTGCCTCTAAGGATAGGAACTATGGTTGGTTCTATTTGATCATCTAGGTTTGATTAAGATGAATACATGGGGTACTAATTTAGTAATGATGGTTACTACATTTTATGTGGTCATGGTAAACATTTAGAAGCTACTATGGTTCTATGAATGAAATCAAAATATTATGATCACATGTTCTAATTTAGGTTTAGGTTTGGAAGCAATTTAGGGTTCACATGTAATAATGGAGCTATGTGTCCCAATTGAATTAGGGTTTTAGGTTTCACATGAAATGATGAGTTCCTAGTTTTCTACCATATGGAACTAGGGTTTACTATTTACCATGTAGTTCTATGATTAATAACTTCATTTTGAATTTGAAGTTATTAATAACTTCTAAAAATAATATTGAATTTGGCATTTATCATTTTTAAATAATTAATAATTAGGGTAATTATTAATCAGGGTTTAATTCTCTCTAATAATGATTTACCAAATTAACAAAATAAAGAAATTTAGTTTTAATGTTTTCTTTATTTATTTACTGGTTTTTATTTAATTTGGAAAGTTTTCCTAATTATTGAATTTTAATTGAATTTTAGAATTAACAAATAAGGCTTAAATAACAAGTATTAAATAATTGAATTTCCATTAAAAATATAAATTTCATTTTATATTTTTATTAGATAGATTATTCTTTTATAAGAATTTTGATATCTCATTTGTATTTTTCTGAGCTAAATTGAATTTTCTAAATTCATTTGAAGTTGCAGATGTTTATTGAATTTGAATTTTAAACTAAAAATACTAAATCTACCCGAGACAGGATACACACAGCCACTGGCCAGTGGGCCATTGCCACGGTGGCTGCCACGCAGGCATCTATGTGGCAACCTTGTGCCTCACCGGCGGCCAGTGGTGGTTGACGCCGGCGATAGGTTGCTCCCGTGGGGCTGTGCGCGTGCTTAATCGAACGAGGGCGACGAGAGGAAACTACTGGTGGTGACACCGCCTCCAAATGGTCGCCGGAACTTGGCCGGCGACGAGGTTGAGCGGCCGAGCTCGCAGGTGCATGGTGTGACGCAACTAGGGATCGCAATCGGGAGGGCTAGGCATGGCAGGAGGATCAGGAGCTCACCAGGAGCACGCAGAGCTTGACGGTGGAGCAAGAGGAGGTCTGGTTCGCCGGAATTGCCTGCTCCCGTCGTCGGAGAAGACGAGCTCGACGGCGGTGCTACGGGATGCCTCCGCTCGATTCCTTTTGTAGGCTGGGCATGTCGAAGATGGCGATCACGATGGTGTCCACAGCGTGGCTCGAGGAGGTCTACATCGGCGGCGATGGTCGATGACCGGACCGGTTAGGGTTTCGTCTGGGGAGAAATTGGGCAGAGGAGGAAGAAATTCGGGGGCTAGGGTTCGTCGCGGGCCTTTATACGGCGCCAGGGCGCGCCTCGTCACGCCGTCGGTCGAGGAGGAGCCGCCAGCGACGAGGAGAAGAGGTGCACGCCGTCGTGCTGTCCTCCATGCGCACGAAGAGGATGAGGATGACTCCTCCCTCTGTTATTTTGGCGAAGGGTTACGTGGGTGGCCTGTTGGGCTAGGACTTGGGCCGAATTGCTGGGCTGCTCTGCAGGCTGCTACTGGGCTTCTGCGGCCTGTTCAGGTAATCCTTTCTCTCTTTTTCTTTTTCTGTTTTATTTCTTGTTTTGAATTCTGGTTTGAATTCAAATTTGATCTCTTGTCTGTTTTGCAGGTGTTTAACAATTTGGTGTTCATGAGGTCTAATACAAGGATCATTGTATTATTGCATTGTTTTTGATTAAACATTAAATATATGTGAGCCTTGTTGCAATTTTTATTTAGACATGAATTTAGGTATTCCTTTTAATTCCTTTTCTCATTTGTAATATAACACCATATTGGATAATTAGAGTTGATTTTTCTTAGTCCAAATGTTTTAGAAGTTATTATGAGGACTTGACTACATATTGAAGAGGTTGGTCAATTACATATGATTTTATGTGAGCACCAATGGATTAGGGTGTTTATAATTTCCATCATAACCCCCCTTTAAGGTTAATATTATCATTACCTTTGAAAGTATCTAAGTAGGTATGATTTCCATTATGGTTGATCTTGGTTACAAAGATAAATAGTTGATCACTACACATATGGTTTTAATTATAGTATTTAGCACTAGGCTAATCTTAGGTTCAATAACTGAAGCCTAAGATTTAGTTTGTGAGCAATTCTAAGGTTCTAATGATATTCACCTAATGGTAATTGGTTTGAATCTCAATTATGGTCTGGTTTTATAATTGTAATCACCCAAGTGATTCACAACTAGGGTTGAGATATAATTCTAGGGTGTAGAGATGAGATGACACCATATTGCATGTGCTAGGGTTTAATCTCCCCTAACCATGATAAGATGGTTACTTGCTTAATATTTCATGTGCTTCTCTAATTACTAAGGATTTGAGAATTGGTTTTATCTTCCACCAATTAACTTCTATTATTAACCTCAATTTATCATTGAAGTAACTATATTGATTATAGTTCTTTTTATAGTTAACTTTGGTCATATGAATGGATGATTTCTCACCATTTAAGTATGGAGTTTTACTCTAAGGTTTTGCTTATGTTTCTTAGATGAAGAATAAGTGGAATGTATATGTGGTAGAATTCTACTTGTGATCACCAAGTGGTTCACAAGTTAAGGTTAGGATATAAGCCTATGGTTGCATACTAGTGATCTCCCTATAATTTCATGTGGTGAATGATATCTACTTATCCTATTAGGTTTTAACTTATCCTCACATACATCAAGAGCATGATCATAGATTAGACATGATCAACTTGTTCTTAATATCTCTACCTCAAGTTCTTAGGGTTTATGATCATTACTCAATTTATAATGATCAAGGTTTGGCTTCCTAAGGTACCTCTCATTAATTAGGTTTCTCAGTTCCATGATCAAGCATTGTCTTGATCAACTAGGGTATAGTACTTCTAATGTACCTTCTTGAATGGGACTACTATGATTGCCTCTAAATTTTATATCCCAGGAGAATGCCTGAGATATTATGTTAGGGTTCTACTCAATAATGATGATATGATCATCTGGTTATAAGAATAGTTCTCTCCCTCAAATTCAGGTGTTGCCTCAACTATCTTGAGTGTAACACCATAGCTTGAGTTCTCTCTTATAGGAATGGTTTATTCTAGGGTTTATGGTGCACTCCTAATATTTCTTTAGGTGTGAAAGGTTAGGTCTCTACCTAGATGACTTAGTTGAGTTAGTCTCTACTTTACTTCACCAATTCATGGATATAGTCTTGTTCCATTTAATATTAGGTTATCCCATCATTTCAAAGTGAAATGGTTTAGGTCCTAATACTTTAGTTCAAGTGTTGTCCTTTATTCTTAAATAGGTAAAGCTAGGATTAGTATGAATGGTCTCTCTCATTTGGGAAGGACTTCAATGCTAACCTAAGGTTATGCTCCAAAGATAATGATGTGGGCACCAATATCTATGGTTAACATAAATGGGTTCTCTCTCTAGGAAATGTCTTGAATAACACCCTAGGGTTTCTCTGAAAGATGATGATTTGATTACATGAATGTATATCCAAGGTTTTAGCTTAAGGTTTTCCATTGCTTCTCTAGTAATATAGAACTCTCTCCTCTATAGGTTTGATGTAATATAATTTGGAATAGAGAAGAATTATATTTCATGGTAGGATCAAGGATTAGTTTATGACATGGAAAAGATAAGTCAAGAATGGTTTCTTCATTTTATTGTTACTTGATTTCCAATTAAATAGGTGTTCATAGGTTATGGCAAGGAATATCATGTTGTGATCTTTAATAAGTTCGAGTAGTTGATCATTGAGTAAAGTGTTGTTGTGTTGATTATTAGTTCCATTTGATCTAACCCAGTAGATCAAATCATCTCTACCCAAAACAAGGTTTTAACAAAGTCACATTGAGGTTTATAGCGCTTGACTTGATGAGCTACTTCAATTCCACCAAGGTCAAGTGAAACTTCAGCTACTCTGACTGTTTTACTTTAAAGCGCGAAAATTCCCCAGATTTTCTATGCATGAATGCAATGCACACATCTGTTTCCTCTATTTTTGTAACCCCATTACCTGGGATATTACAGTCTCTACCCCTTAAACTAAACTTCGTCCTCGAAGTTTGAACTCTCTCACATTTCGGAGTGTGGATCTGACTTGTGCAGACTACTTCTTTTCTCGAACTCCGTGGTGATCTCACTGGATATAATTGAATATATCCCTTGTCCAGATTCTTCCTGGAATCCATTAATGTTTGTCTCTGGATCATGGCTCTTACTTTGATTCTTTGATTTCTTCCAACTCTATAAGCTTGTTTCCTTTCTCATTGAAGATTCAATGATTGGGTCTTCTTCTTGTCCTGACAGTCTTAATTGAGGACTAATTGGATAACATTTTTCCTAACTTGATAAAATAGGTCTTTGTTTTCCCTTACTACCAAACTGCGATAATGGTACTTGGGAAGGTACTTACCATGGAAATGGTCGTGATAGTTTATTTTCCTAAGAATGGATTAGACTCATTTAGTCCATCCAATCCTGGTTTATGTTTGCTACTTATACCTATTTTGGATTCTTTAGGTTTCATGAAAGGAATCTTTCTATTAGTCTATGGTTCTGATATGGTCAAACTTCTTAGGTCTTTGGCCTTCTGGAGCTATATTTGGTCTCCGGTATTTTCTTCATCTAACTTCATTAAGCTAAGTTTACTTGAGCTATCGTACTTCTGAGTAAATATTACTCACTTGCTCAAGTTATAGTCCACTTCTTACTTCCTCGAGGTATGAACCTCGGCTTTTGGTCTGACATCCTTCTGAAAGTAGTGTTCAATAATCTTATGAAAATAAGATCGAACTTCCTCTCAGTTCAGACCTTCTGCTTCTACCTAGCTTAAAGTATTGAGTCATTGTACATCCAACTCAATATTTTACTCTACCCCTTAGAGTTTTCTTATGTCCTTCAACTCTTTTTCTTCCAACCATTGGACTTATGGTTAGAATATTAGTCTAGGTGTAGCTTATGGTTTATATTCCTCTAAGGTCTTGTGAAGAATCTTTGTGGTGTATCCACTCAATTTGTGGACATCCAAGGTAAATCCTTCTACTCAATGATTATAGGTCATGGTTATTTGGTTAACAAAATTTTATTTGTTCACAACTTCTTGGTATAAATAATCCAATTACGGACTACTTGATACCAATTGTGGCTATTCGTTATCTAAAAATGGGTTCTAGTATAGGTTCTGATCAACTGGACGAGACATCTTCTACTCTATCTCGCAGTATTGATCCTATACCACAACTGTGGTCTTCTGATACCAACTATGGTCTTCTTATATCTGCTATGGTTTCATAGGTCATCTTCCTTTCTTCAGGGTTTATTTTGCAAGAAAACCACTAGCTGACACTATAGTATCCTAAGTGATTTCCCATGCATTCCCTATTCCATAATGATTATGGATCTGCTTGAGCTTCACCATAATCACCAGATTTCTCACCTTCATGCTTCTTATGTACCAAAGTACTCCTCTATTAAGGCTAAGCATGAGTTTCTGATTAATACTTCCTTCAGAGTTTTGTGGTTGCTTCCTTCAACTTTACTTCCTTTCTCTGATGATCCTTCATCTTGTCTTTAGAATCTTCGGAATTCGTCACTTCCTCACATGAATACCCGTACCCTCTAGATCTATAGCATCAAGTAGTAACTTGATATTGCAACATGCATTTGCATATCAAAGTCAAACTTCATGTATGGATCTAGTCAATCAATGAAAATCCAATAAAAATCCAAGAAGATTCAGCTTTGTGCTTATAATACACACCATCATAAGCCTGAATATACTAGTTGAGTAAGACATCTCGAAACATCAGGCTGAGATGTGTAGTATATAACACCACATAATATAGGTTTATATCGTGATACTTAGCACGAATATATGGGAGGCTACTATTTGTCTTAACATTTACCTGAATTGCACAATTGCAATGGGATAAACTTGAAACAAAGTGGTCTAGGGTAGTTAAGATTAACTTAACTTCTTTGGAAGTACTACTTAACTTTCATTTTATTGAGTACTATCTCACATGATATGTCTAGGTTCTAACATTGCTACTCTAAACACATAACTATGGAAATATAGCTCATATACTTCCATATGTTCTTACCATATAACTAGGGTTCTGATGTACTTGACACAGTTCCCATGGTTTTGGAACACAAATCTTACTCTATTGTTTCGCGTCTAACTTATTATCAAACTCCTCCTAAGTATTTATGATAATCTAGCCCATCATATAACGATTCTCAGGTGAATCATATATGATTTCTATCTCTACCATGTAAGTAGGCATATTTTATTCCTATCTCTCTTCCTTACCTCCCATGATTGACTCATCATGGTCTATACTACCTCATATGACTCATAATTATTACTTACTATCAATTGTTTCACATGTCTAGATAATTTTACTTACTCATTACTTATCTTGGTCTACATCTTCTATTAAGATATCTTAATTATCTTCATCACTTGATATCACTTCTAGTACAGGTCTGAGTAATTCTTACTTAATCATAACAGGTGTTGGTACACATCTTCCAATAGGATATCTTCCTTATGGTTGTATCCTCTCTTTGGACTACCATGTATTGTATACCAACTGGGATCTACTCATCTATTGTTCTAAGGACTTAATGGTATACTATATACTTGGGATTAGCTAACTAACTTCACTTAGGAAAGATAGGTAAGAAATGTTGACTCAAGTGTGTCAGGATTATTCTCAAGTGAATATACATCTCAAGTCATAAGAAGATTTGGTTTACCTAGGACAACTTCCTATATACACTACCAATCCTATAGGTCTCCTTTAAAGGGTTTTAATCCTAGGGTCAAAGCATTTGCTCTGATACCAACTGTGGTGACCCAGCATACCACTGCATGGTGTAGTATGCAAGTATGATATAACACCAATGAAACATCGTTCCACTAGTATTATATCGCTCAGAGTGGTACAACAGAAACATATGCGGGTCCAAGGCATGTCTATAGAATTACAACATTTACTCTGTTACATAAGATCATCACAGCCTCCTACTTTACAATGAGGTAAAACTGCAAATAAACTCCAGAAGAATGACTCGTAGTCTAATTCTATCACAAACTCTATTTGTAGAGTATCTGACTAGCTATAGGGGCTATGAATAGATTCTAGCTAAATAGGAGCTAGGTTTAGGAAGCTAGTTCCTTTCTATTGCTAATCTAGGTTTTCTCCTGGCTGGATATGGTATCTGACTCTTCTGGCAGGGTCCTGTCCCTTGAAGTAGTTATTGACTCCTCGGCCTTCGAGTTGAACTGTAGATGCTCCTTTGATGCCTCCATATCTAAGCAGGGGATTTAAGAGTGGGATGAGTACGAGCGTACTCAACAAGTTCATTATAGGAAAGAGGTGTTTAATGCACTAGCTACAACATTAGACCAAAAAGTCTAATACCAATGCAGGTTTTCATAACCATTTCTTCAAAAGGTTGCTTTTATTCAGAAGAACTATGTCCGTCAGCCTTCACCGGTTTACTAGAACTTCATGGAGCTCCTTTCCGGCCGCGTTCGCAGTTCCATATCCCGGAAAAGGGAGTGACAGGTCACGGTTCTTTACACTCTGCAGAGGTGTGTTGCTTTACCCATAAGAGATCTTAACCTTGGTGCCAACCGGGCAATTTCCCCGTCCACACTTCCTATGGTGTGAAGCCCGGTATAAGGTCTAGCCAATCATGTTCCTCCGCTACCTCGAACACCCACCCTTTGTTGCATGCCCCGACCCTGGGTCCTCGCCGGTCCCATTATTCCCATAGATTTCGGGGTGGACCCCGACCACGAGGACAGTCTGGGATCGAACCAAACTCCTTCGCCGGTAGCTGCAACCCATCATAGACCGCAATACCGTGGGGACTTAGGACTCCCCAGCCTCACCATCTTGCTCCTTCGGGCGACAAGTGTACTACGGACAATGCCGTGGGGACTTAGGACTCCCCAGCCTCACCAGCTTGCCCCCTTGGATTACAAGTGTACTATGGTAAAGCGCATCCGTTGATGAACGAGAGGTGGAAACACTTTTGACTATTCCGTCCCACTCCGGATCTTATGGTTAACACGGTTATTACGGCACAAGAATCACTGGACGACATTTGTTGTTTAATCCTAGATGGATATAAACCCTTGCAATGGAACCTCCACCATATCAACACAATCCATGGTTCCATTGCCAACCACATAGTCATATTCATAGTTATGAAAATAGTGGTTTTGGTTTTTATGCAATAGTGATAACCATAGTACTTTGCAAGTAATTTGATAGAAATACTCAATTGACATGAGCAAGTGATGAACTTGCCTTTCTTGACTGCAAGATTATGCAGACAAGGTCTTCGATACGCAATAACTCCAAATTCTGAAATAGCATCATCGTCCGGTAAGGACGATGTTTAAAAGATTGGCAAGGATGCAATAATGCATAAGTATGAGATGCAATCGCTCTAAGCGTGACCTAACCCCGATGATTTTGGATCAGTGAGTTGTAATGGTTGGTTTAGGGTGTGTTGCACTTTTAGAGTGATTCACAAACAAGGTTCTTATTCAGGGTTGTGTGATTTTAGTATCGTAAGCAAGTGTTAAAATGCATAGTAACAATAATACACACCAGGGAATAGTAGTTGTATAATAAGTAAAGAGCAGTTGTCAATTTTAAGTCCTATGGTGCATGGTTGATGATTATTTATTATATAATTCAGAAGAATAACTTTTGGAGAACATGTTCTTTGATAAAGAACAAGTATGATAATCAGGTTGGGTTTCTATGGTTGACTATGGTTTCATGTAGTTGCTGAAGTAAGTGTTAGATGGATCCCAACAAAGTTGGATTCATCAACACCTAGGGCTGGTAAGGTTAAGATAAGCCTAGGCATCCTAAGCAATTCATTATATATGGTTGTTGTCAAGGTTGGTTTATCTTGCTAGTGATAGTTGGCTAGAGTTTATAGGTCTTTATAAGCAGGGTTGATGATGATTCCTTATTTTCTTCAAAAGAATAACTTTTGAAGAACATACTTCTTAAGTAATAAGAAGTATTGCAATTAGGGTTGAGGTTGTCTAGGGTTGGCTATTGGATCTATTAAGGAAGGAATGTTGGTTTCCTAAATAGGATGATTAATAATTATCTCACACTAGTAGGGTTTAGTGGAACATGGTTAGGTAATGTAAGATAATGTGCATGGTTGCTATTAGGGTTCATCACAGGGGTGTGATGCTAAATATGGATAATTAAGGTTGTTGCCTCTAAGGATAGGAACTATGGTTGGTTCTATTTGATCATCTAGGTTTGATTAAGATGAATACATGGGATACTAATTTAGTAATGATGGTTACTACATTTTATGTGATCAAGGTAAACATTTAGAAGCTACTATGGTTCTATGAATGAAATCAAAATATTATGATCACATGTTCTAATTTAGGTTTAGGTTTGGAAGCAATTTAGGGTTCACTTGTAATAATGGAGCTATGTGTCCCAATTGAATTAGGGTTTTAGGTTTCACATGAAATGATGAGTTCCTAGTTTTCTACCATATGGAACTAGGGTTTACTATTTACCATGTAGTTCTATGATTAATAACTTCATTTTGAATTTGAAGTTATTAATAACTTCTAAAAATAATATTGAATTTGGCATTTATCATTTTTAAATAATTAATAATTAGGGTAATTATTAATCAGGGTTTAATTCTCTCTAATAATGATTTACCAAATTAACAATATAAAGAAATTTAGTTTTAATGTTTTCTTTATTTATTTACTGGTTTTTATTTAATTTGGAAAGTTTTCCTAATTATTGAATTTTAATTGAATTTTAGAATTAACAAATAAGGCTTCAATAACAAGTATTAAATAATTGAATTTCCATTAAAAATATAAATTTCATTTTATATTTTTATTAGATAGATTATTCTTTTATAAGAATTTTGATATCTCATTTGTATTTTTCTGAGCTAAATTGAATTTTCTAAATTTATTTGAAGTTGCAGATGTTTATTGAATTTGAATTTTAAACTAAAAATACTAAATCTACCCGAGACAGGATACACACAGCCACTGGCCAGTGGGCCATTGCCACGGTGGCTGCCACGCAGGCATCTATGTGGCAACCTTGTGCCTCACCGGCGGCCAGTGGTGGTTGACGCCGGCGATAGGTTGCTCCCGTGGGGCTGTGCGCGTGCTTAATCGAACAAGGGCGACGAGAGGAAACTACTGGTGGTGACACCGCCTCCAAATGGTCGCCGGAACTTGGCCGGCGACGAGGTTGAGCGGCCGAGCTCGCAGGTGCATGGTGTGACGCAACTAGGGATCGCAATCGGGAGGGCTAGGCATGCCAGGAGGATCAGGAGCTCACCAGGAGCACGCAGAGCTTGACGGTGGAGCAAGAGGAGATCTGGTTCGCCGGAATTGCCTGCTCCCGTCGTCGGAGAAGACGAGCTCGACGGCGGTGCTACGGGATGCCTCCGCTCGATTCCTTTTGTAGGCTGGGCATGTCGAAGATGGCGATCACGATGGTGTCCACGGCGTGGCTCGAGGAGGTCTACATCGGCGGCGATGGTCGATGACCAGACCGGTTAGGGTTTCGTCTGGGGAGAAATTGGGCAGAGGAGGAAGAAATTCGGGGGCTAGGGTTCGTTGCGGGCCTTTATACGGCGCCAGGGCGCGCCTCGTCACGCCGTCGGTCGAGGAGGAGCCGCCAGCGACGAGGAGAAGAGGTGCACGCCGTCGTGCTGTCCTCCATGCGCACGAAGAGGATGAGGATGACTCCTCCCTCTGTTATTTTGGCGAAGGGTTACGTGGGTGGCCTGTTGGGCTGGGACTTGGGCCGAATTGCTGGGCTGCTCTGCAGGCTGCTACTGGGCTTCTGCGGCCTGTTCAGGTAATCCTTTCTCTCTTTTTCTTTTTCTGTTTTATTTCTTGTTTTGAATTCTGGTTTGAATTCAAATTTGATCTCTTGTCTGTTTTGCAGGTGTTTAACAATTTGGTGTTCATGAGGTCTAATACAAGGATCATTGTATTATTGCATTGTTTTTGATTAAACATTAAAGGGAAAAGCTAACGGAAGGCGCCGCACGCGGTGTGCCTCGTGCGACGGATGCGTTGCGATTCGTGTCGCTGCATCTATAGAGAGCCACCGCAACCTCCCTCGCCTTATCCCCACTTGCTCTGCTCCTTTCCACCACACGCAATCCCTTCCCAATTCTTCCTCGTTGAATTCTCCCTCTCTAATGGCGCGACGCAGCACCGCGCTGGGAGGTCGCCGGTCATCGTCCGGTGGGGCGCTCCGGGGGAGCCATCACGCCATGAGGTCGTGGTCGGCGGCGCACCACGAGGGGATGGCGGGATGCGAGCACTAGCCTCGTCGGGGCGGTGGCGTCCGGCGCTAATCCGCGAGCGCGCAGCCAAACGGTTGCGTTCGACCCCGCTTCAAGCTAACTCCTCTACAGCAGTGGTCGTGGCTGCTCGCGGGGAGCCGCCTCCCCTAGCGCTGGGCCGTATCTCCCAGGAGCAGCAGCCGCCGGGAGGGCAAGGGTGGTGGTGTTCTATACAGATGCAACAACAATGGTGACGAGATTGGAGCTCCAGGACCACCTGCTACCATTGTCCTAAGAATCGGCTAAACATGGTGAGTGTATTTTTCCCGTGGCATGCCAGTTTAGTTTGGGGATAGCTCATACTTGATGATTGTTGATTAATCACATGATAGAGTAGTATCATTTGTGTAATCTGATAACTGACTATTAATCTTATTACTGCCACCGGTAAATAATCTGGTAATTGCATTTTTAAACAACATGGTAAAATAGATGTAAATGTGATTAATCCGGTAGTTGCTACTAGAATAATCTAGCAACTGATTTTAGGAAATTTATAAATATGATAAGATGTGCAGTGCATAACATGGTAGCTGTGAATAATTAATCGGGTAGTTACTTTTATAAAAATATGGTAATTATAAATATTTAACTGATAATTTTAACTAAGTAACCTTGCAATTATGGCTAATTAATCTGCTAATACTATACAGATAATCTCGAATTGCTTTTTATAAACATCATTTTTCTAATTGCTAAATAAATAACTTGATAACTGTGGCTATTAAATCTGAAAAGTGCTACTGAGATAACCTACGGATGCTTTTTTTTGTGGTGAGTGGTGACCATGACAATATTTTTTTTGCGGGGTGACCATGACAAGTTAATATGGCAATCAACTAAATTGTTACTAAGATAATATGAGAAGTGGTTTCGCAAAAAAAAAAGATAATATGAGAAGTGATCTTTTACTTTTTTGTAGGAAATGATGTCAAACGAGCGAGCAAAATGAAGGACGCTAAATTGAAGCCATGTCACGGTTGATTAGAGTCACAACAGTGTTTTCTGATTTTTTTTGCTACATCTAGAGCAGCCTTTTCATGTAGCATTACTATTATAGTACATTGAGATGCACAAAAGGTTAATGTGCTTGGATATGGACGTGATGGGACCAGCGGACCTTTATTCTGAGCGCAAAGGCATGCAGTGAACCGCGGAACAGAGCAAAGAGAAATCACGTGTTTTTCGGGACGTGGTACAACCGCCGCACGGGTTGATGTTTTGTGCGGCGCCGCCGCGTAGCACAATCCAACATTAAATATATGTGAGCCTTGTTGCAATTTTTATTTAGACATGAATTTAGGTATTCCTTTTAATTCCTTTTCTCATTTGTAATATAACACCATATTGGATAATTAGAGTTGATTTTTCTTAGTCCAAATGTTTTAGAAGTTATTATGAGGACTTGACTACATATTGAAGAGGTTGGTCAATTACATATGATTTTATGTGAGCACCAATGGATTAGGGTGTTTATAATTTCCATCATAACCCCCCTTTAAGGTTAATATTATCATTACCTTTGAAAGTATCTAAGTAGGTATGATTTCCATTATGGTTGATCTTGGTTACAAAGATAAATAGTTGATCACTACACATATGGTTTTAATTATAGTATTTAGCACTAGGCTAATCTTAGGTTCAATAACTGAAGCCTAAGATTTAGTTTGTGAGCAATTCTAAGGTTCTAATGATATTCACCTAATGGTAATTGGTTTGAATCTCAATTATGGTCTGGTTTTATAATTGTAATCACCCAAGTGATTCACAACTAGGGTTGAGATATAATTCTAGGGTGTAGAGATGAGATGACACCATATTGCATGTGCTAGGGTTTAATCTCCCCTAACCATGATAAGATGGTTACTTGCTTAATATTTCATGTGCTTCTCTAATTACTAAGGATTTGAGAATTGGTTTTATCTTCCACCAATTAACTTCTATTATTAACCTCAATTTATCATTGAAGTAACTATATTGATTATAGTTCTTTTTATAGTTAACTTTGGTCATATGAATGGATGATTTCTCACCATTTAAGTATGGAGTTTTACTCTAAGGTTTTGCTTATGTTTCTTAGATGAAGAATAAGTGGAATGTATATGTGGTAGAATTCTACTTGTGATCACCAAGTGGTTCACAAGTTAAGGTTAGGATATAAGCCTATGGTTGCATACTAGTGATCTCCCTATAATTTCATGTGGTGAATGATATCTACTTATCCTATTAGGTTTTAACTTATCCTCACATACATCAAGAGCATGATCATAGATTAGACATGATCAACTTGTTCTTAATATCTCTACCTCAAGTTCTTAGGGTTTATGATCATTACTCAATTTATAATGATCAAGGTTTGGCTTCCTAAGGTACCTCTCATTAATTAGGTTTCAGTTCCATGATCAAGCATTGTCTTGATCAACTAGGGTATAGTACTTCTAATGTACCTTCTTGAATGGGACTACTATGATTGCCTCTAAATTTTATATCCCAGGAGAATGCCTGAGATATTATGTTAGGGTTCTACTCAATAATGATGATATGATCATCTGGTTATAAGAATAGTTCTCTCCCTCAAATTCAGGTGTTGCCTCAACTATCTTGAGTGTAACACCATAGCTTGAGTTCTCTCTTATAGGAATGGTTTATTCTAGGGTTTATGGTGCACTCCTAATATTTCTTTAGGTGTGAAAGGTTAGGTCTCTACCTAGATGACTTAGTTGAGTTAGTCTCTACTTTACTTCACCAATTCATGGATATAGTCTTGTTCCATTTAATATTAGGTTATCCCATCATTTCAAAGTGAAATGGTTTAGGTCCTAATACTTTAGTTCAAGTGTTGTCCTTTATTCTTAAATAGGTAAAGCTAGGATTAGTATGAATGGTCTCTCTCATTTGGGAAGGACTTCAATGCTAACCTAAGGTTATGTTCCAAAGATAATGATGTGGGCACCAATATCTATGGTTAACATAAATGGGTTCTCTCTCTAGGAAATGTCTTGAATAACACCCTAGGGTTTCTCTGAAAGATGATGATTTGATTACATGAATGTATATCCAAGGTTTTAGCTTAAGGTTTTCCATTGCTTCTCTAGTAATATAGAACTCTCTCCTCTATAGGTTTGATGTAATATAATTTGGAATAGAGAAGAATTATATTTCATGGTAGGATCAAGGATTAGTTTATGACATGGAAAAGATAAGTCAAGAATGGTTTCTTCATTTTATTGTTACTTGATTTCCAATTAAATAGGTGTTCATAGGTTATGGCAAGGAATATCATGTTGTGATCTTTAATAAGTTCAAGAAGTCCCTATGACCTACTAGCCGGCTTGGCCGGCTTCGGCTTCCGCTCCTTCCCGAGGCGTTGACGTCAGGAGCCGTTGAGGCCTCATGGCCTGTCCCATCCGACTGCCAGAGTCAGCGGTATGGAGAGGAAGTGTCCCTGTCGCCATCATGCCCTGTAGCCGGTACGGACCGTCGTAGGCCATGATGGCCTGTCCGGCGCGTGGCACTGTCGCTCCACAGTGCCCCGTGCTTTACGGGAGATGAGGTCAGCGTGGAACTGCGAACCCGGACCACCTACCCAGTTCCTTCTCATGCAAGATTCGCCAGCCTTGAGTCGGTCTGGAGTACAAACCCCAGTCGGATATGGCTTGTAGAAGCCGGCCCAGCCACAGCGCAGACGGCCGTAGCCAGGCCGACTAGGACTTAGAGCCAGCCGGCTTCCGGACCAGCCGGCTGCTCCTCAGCCGGCCTTTGCCGCGAGCCGGCCAGCCTCAAGTCGGCTGCTCCGCGTCCATTGCCCTACCGGGGGTCTTCCCCCCGACATTAGCCCCCGAAGCTGGCAAGGTCCTGCGTTAAGAGGGACCTAGGCAGGTTTTCCTGGCTCTTAGATCTCTTGGATATGTCTGACGGCACTCGGAGGGGCCGACTGAGAATTTCCATTCAGCCGGCTGCGCCCTCATCCGGCTCGTTTTGTCCGGCTGCTTCTAGCCGGACGCTATTTTTGCTTCTGTAGCTTTTGCTTTTTTACAAGTGTTGGCGACATCTCCGCCTTGCTAGGAGAGTTTGGGGCCAGATTGAATTTAATGTCTGGCTCCGGCTTGGTCGCACCGGAGTCTCCGCCGCCTCGGGCCCTGCGCTCGACTTGACTAGTCTGACGTCTGGCTGCTGCTGCCGCTTCGTCTGGTCACATCAATGTCGCCTCCGGATCTGGTGCGGTCGTGGGGGACGTGGTGTGGCAGTTTCCGGCAACTGCTGTGGTCGTGGGGAGCGATAATGCGCAGTTAATCCAGAGGTCGTGGCCCACGCCTGCCATTTGGAGGCCAACCGCCCGTGGCAGACGGCTATAAATGCCGCGGGGGAGGCATCGAGGCGGCCACTGTGCCATCTTCTTCCTCCTCGCGCTCCCGCTCCGTTCCTCTTCTTCGCTCGAGCTCCTCGTCGCCCCGGCGAAATTTCTTCACCATCTCCCTGGCGAACTCCGGCGGGCAGCAGCCTCGACACTCCTCCGCCGATCCGCCGCCGCCACTTCGCCAATCTGGCACCACGGGGCCACGCGTGTCCACGGTACGCTCTCCGCCGCCGCCGTCGCCGCCATCTCGTGGTTCTTCCTCGCCTTTTCGTCTTTCTTGGTCTTCTTCGTCTTCCTCCTCGTCGATGGCCCAACCAAGTGGTTCTTGGAGGGGTTCCTACATGCGGGAGGATGACATAGCGCGTCTTGTGCGCCTCCGCCGGATTCCGGCGGAGGTGATCACGAGGGCCCCCGGCGACGAGGTGGAGCCCAGGCCAAACCCCGGCGAGCGCGTGGTCTTCGGCGCGCACTTCGACCGCGGGTTGGGACTGCCGGCTTCGCGCTTCTTTCGCCAATTCTTGGACTACTTCGGCTTGCAGCCTCATCACTTGCCGGCGAACGCCCGCGTCCTCCTCAGCTGCTACGTGGCCTTCATGGAGGCCTACGCCGGCTTGTGGCCGGACGTCGACTTCTGGAGCCGGCTTTTCTTCATCAAGGCGCAGACGACCGACAGCCAGCTGCGGGCCTACGGCGCCGCCTCGATCTACACCCGCCCAGGCACGCCCTTCCCGAAGATCCCGACGGTGGACTCGGTGAAGAATTGGCAGATGTCATTCTTCTACGTGTGGAACGAGAACCCGCTCTTCGACCGGCTCAACCTGCCGGAATACAACCCGGCGCCGCCAGTCGGCCGGATCAACTGGGGGCATAACGCCAAGACAACGGACCCGGACGCAGAGGTAAACCTTCTGTGGGATTTTCTGGGCGCCTGCGTCTCCGGAGGCCGGCCGAGCGCCGAGGACCTCCTCTGCACCTACACCGAGCGCCGGGTGCTGCCGCTCCAGCTGCGCGCCCACAAGATCGGACATATGTCCGGCCGGTTTGATCCGACCCGGACGTCCAAGGTGGAGCTCTCCAAGGCTCAGGTTGCCCGCCGGGTGAACAACGTCACCAAGGCCAACATGCCGGAGGCCTGGGACTATGGGCTGGCGCCTTACGACCGGGCGATGCCGCCTGAGCTGGTAAGTTTCTATGTTCTAGCCGACTTCCGGCTTGCGGCTGCGTGGCCGACTTGTTGTTTATTGCCTTTGTCTTGTTTTTAGCTATTTGACCGCCAGGGCCTCGAGGACGGCGACCTGGTGCAGAAGATCTGGACGCCGGATCATGCTGATCCGGCTGACCAAGCCGGCGACCAAGCCGGCGATGACGAGCTGCCGGAGGTGCCCGACCAGGGTGGCCAGGGGGAGCACAACCCGCCGCCTTCGCCAGAGCAGCCGGAGGAGGAGGAGCTGGCGACGTCCACCACGGGGCCGATCCCTGCGGTGCCCCTGCGCGTGAGGCCACCTGCAGCCTTGGCGACTTCTGCGCCCAAGGGGAAGAAGCGGGTCGGCGACCGCACCACGACCGCCTTGGAGGCGAAGGCGAAGAAGCAGCGCCGGCTGGGCCCAAGAAGGTTCCACAGCAGGCCGGGTAAGTCTTTCTTCTCCGTTGTTTGATTCCTTTTCTTTCCTTTCTTTTTATATTTATTTTCTCTTGTTTGTCCGACTAGGGCTGCCATCAAGTTTACCCAGGGCGGCGGCTCTCGGCAGGCTCCCCGTGTCGTGTCGCCGCTCGCGCGGCAGAGGAGGGAGCCGACACCGCAGTCCTCGGCGCGTGCGCCCACGCCGCCCCTCGTCGTCGTGCCGCCCGCGGGTACGCCGCCTTCCGCGGGGGCGTCTTCTTCGGATGTGCCTCTTTCTACAGCGCCTGGCCGCGGCGCCCAGGGTGAGCCGGCACGCCGGCCAACTCTGGATGATATGTTTCCGCGCCGCGCTCGATTTCTGGACCCTGCGGCCGGAGCCGGAGCTGGTGGGGCTGCGCCGCCTGCGGCCGGAGTCGACGGTGCCGCTCCCAGTGTCGCTGTGCCGGAGGGAGCGCCTCAGGCGCCGGAGACGGCGGCCCCGACCGGGCCGACTGCTTCGACCGCGCCGCCTCCATCTTCGGAGCCGGCAAGGGAGGAGCCGGCCAGGAAGGAGCCGGCAAGGGATGAGCCGGCGCGCACAGGGGACGTCGGCTCCCGGGCGTTGGTGAGGACGGAGGGTCCGCCGGGGCCGTCTGAAAGCCTCCATGTGGCTAAGGGCGCACGGCTTCTGAACGTGGCGTCCGCCTCCGACTCCAGCCTTGGCTCGGCTGGCACCATGGAGAAGGCGTGGCACCAGGCGGATGCCTGCGAGGTGACCAGCCGGGAGGGGCAGCCAGGCGTGGCGCCCATGAAGATGTTCTTCTCCGGCTTCCGCGCCAACCTTAAGGCCAGGGCCGCTGAGACCGCCGCCAACCTGGCAAAGCTGGAGGAGGCTGACAAGGTAGGTACTCTATCTCATTGTTTGCAATTTTTTTGTTATCCTGGTAGCCCTCCGAGGCATGGGCCGGCTGCTTGGAGCCGGTCCGGGTTTCGCCTAAGCATCTGACTTTGTTACTCTCAGGCGGTTACGGAACGCCGCACCGTCTTGTACAACCAGGTCGTGACCCGGTACCACAAGGCCAAGATTGAGCGGGCCGGCTTGGCTCGTGAGCTGGAGGCTGCCAAGGGTAGGGTTTTTCTTTCTTTTGACTTTGACTATTTTCTCTTTGATTTTACACGTCTGACGACTTCTTTTGCCGACTTGCAGCTGTCGCCGCCCGGGTTCCACAGCTGGAGGAGGACCTTCGGGCCGCCCGCGCCCAATGCGCGGAGAGCGAGGAGGCGGGCCGGGCTGCTGCCGCCAAGCTAAAGGTGGCTGAGGGGGAGCTGACGCGGTTCCGCCGGCTCGAGGACAATCACCTCAAGGAGCTTGCCGCCCTCAAGAAGGCTGAGGAGGAGAAGGTGGAGGGCCTGAGCAAGCGGCTGGAGGAGGTGGACCAGCAGCGGCTTGCGCTTCGCCAAGAGGTGACCGCCAAGTCTGAAGAGCTGTCGGCCACCGCCAAGCGGTGGGTGGATGAGATTGGCCGACTCGACCGCGGCTTGGCGGGTGAGTCCTTTGTTTTTTCCTTTCCTTCCCCTTTGCCGGCTTTCGGCCGTCGGCTGCTGGCTTAGGTTGGCAGCCGGCGGCAGAAACTCTGATTTTTCGATATCTCCATCTTCGGGCTGGGGGCAGTCGGCTCATGCCGGCTGCCGCCAGTCTTTTTTTCTTTTTAACTTCGAAATCTCCATGTTCGGGCTGGGGGCAGTCGGTTCTTGCCGGCTGCCGCCAGGCTTACTTTAGAGCTTCGGAATCTCCATCTTCGGGCTGGGGGCAGTCGGCTCATGCCGGCTGCCGCCAGTCTTTTTCCTTTTAACTTCGAAATCTCCATCTTCGGGCTGGGGGCAGTCGGTTCTTGCCGGCTGCCGCCAGGTTTACTTTAGAGCTTCGGAATCTCCATCTTCGGGCTGGGGGCAGTCGGCTCATGCCGGCTGCCGCCAGGCTTACTTTAGGACTTCGAAAATTTGCATTTTTCAGCTTTTTTCCGGCTTCGATAGATTTCTGACATGCGTCTTCTTTGCACCGGCCTTCCCTGGGGCGCAGGAGGCGGCGCTAGCGGCAGTTGGTGAGGCGCGCGACGCCCGGAGGCGGGAGACCAACGAGGGCAGCTCGGAGTACTTCACCATGGAGGACTACATGGCGTCCATGGCCGCCCGCGTCGTGCCCATCACGAAGCTTGGCTGGGAGCTCCGGAAGGCGGCGGAGGAGCTGATCCGGCTGCTGTGGCTGATTGAGACGCTGCCGCAGGACCTCTCCAACCTCATCACCTGGCTGGAGAAGGCGCCTGACCGCTTCCTCGACTGGAAGGAGTCCGCCGCGCGTGCTGGAGCCGACATGGTGCTGTCCTTCGTGCTCTCTTGGTACAGCGAGGTCGACCTCGGCCAGCTTGAATGCCAACGCGCCGGCGTGGAGGACGCTCTCCCGGCAGAAACCAAGACTGCTCGGCTGGCCCGAGCTTGCGCCATTGCCGACTTCGTCGACAAGGGCGCCTTCATCGAGGATCCGAACCCGCCATCTGAAGACGAGGGCGAGGAGCCAGAAGACGAGGAGGCGGAGGACGTGCCTGAGGACGACCCGGCAGCAGGCTCCGCTGATGCTCCCCCGGCTGGTCCTGATCCAGCCGGTGCTTAGATGTACCTGTCTTAGGCGTTGCTTTTGCAAAACAATTCGTTAAATCCCCGGAATGCCGGGTGCATATGTATTAATATTATTATCCTTTTATTATATCACACTTTTAATGTGTTTGTTAATCATTTGTGTGCCGGCTTGCTTTCTTTCGACTTGTTCGCTTTTTCCCATCCGTCCCACTCTTTGGCTTTGCTCTTGCCGATCGTACGTCCGACTTGCGATCCGTCGCCGGATCAAGAGCGGGCCGCTGGGTGAGACCGATAGTATTTCAGTCGAACGAGCCGACTTCGGCAATCCGGCACTTGTATGAAAATTTACAAGTCAATTTGCTTTCACTCTTTCCCTTAGCCGTCTTTCGCGTGCCGGCTCCCTAGGCCTTACTCCCGCCAGCCGGACAGCCGGGTTGCGGTCTGTAGCTGGATCGGAAGCCGGCTGTCGGAAACCGGATCACGTTACTAGGACGGCCGCGTCAGAGGGTGTTAGCCAATCGACGAAACAAAGTAGAGTACGCGAAAAACTTGTCGGAAACGGCGCTCTTGGCGCTTGCTTTTTCATAGCTTACAAAAGGAGTACAAGGGATACATACATTCCTGCTCTCAAGTATAAAATGGGCGAAGCAAGTTGACATTCCAGGGACGTTTAGTCTCCTCGTCAGCCTTGTCCGGCTTGTTCTTTCTAGCCTCTTGGGCATCTATGAGATAGTAGGAATCATTGCCTACCGCCTTGCTCACGATGAAGGGACCCTCCCATAGGGATGACAGTTTATGCTGTCCGGCTGTCCGTTGGATCAGCCGGAGCACTAGGTCTCCTTCTCGGAATGCTAAGGGCTGGACCTTCCGGCTGTGATAGCGTCGGAGGCTTTGCTGGTATATGGTAGATCTGGGCACGGCCAGCAGCCGGGCCTCTTTGACCAGGTCGACTCCATCTTCGCGAGCTTCTTTAGCTTCAGCTTCTGTGTAGAGCTTGATCCTTGGCGCGTCGTGCTCGATATCAGTCGGCGGGACGGCTTCGGCCCTGTATACGAGGAAGAATGGTGTGTAGCCGACTGAGCGGTTTGGCGTTGTGCGCAGGCTCCAACAGTACATTGGGCAGCTCTTCAATCCAGCAGCCGGCTGCTCGCTCGAGCGGCTCCACCAGTCGGGGCCGGATGCCGGCTAGGATCAGGCCATTGGCCTTCTCCACTTGGCCGTTGGACTCCGGGTGTGCCACGGATGTGATACGTCTCCGACGTATCGATAATTTCTTATGTTCCATGCCACATTATTGATGATATCTACATGTTTTATGCACACTTTATGTCATATTCGTGCATTTTCTGGAACTAACCTATTAACAAGATGCCGAAGTGCCAGTTCCTGTTTTCTGCTGTTTTTGGTTTCAGAAATCCTAGTAACGAAATATTCTCGGAATTGGACGAAATCAACGCCCAGGTTCCTATTTTTCCCGGAACCATCCAGAACACCCGAGAGCCGCCAGAGGGGAGCCCTGGGGGCCCCACACCACACCCTGGCGCGGCCAGAGGGGGGGCCGCGCCGCCCTATGGTGTGGGCCCCCCAGAAGCCCTCCTGCGCCGCCTCTTCGCCTATATAAAGCCTCCGTCGCGAAAACCCTGACACGTTCGACGAAACCCACAGAAACCTTCCAGAGCCGCCGCCATCGCGAAGCCAAGATCTGGGGGACAGGAGTCTCTGTTCCGGCACCCTGCCGGAGCGGGGAAGTGCCCCCGGAAGGCTTCTCCATCGACACCGCTGCCATCTCCACCGCCATCTTCATCACCGCTGCTGCTCCCATGAGGAGGGAGTAGTTCTCCATCGAGGCTCGGGGCTGTACCGGTAGCTATGTGGTTAATCTCTCTCCTATGTACTTCAATACAATGATCTCATGAGCTGCTTAACATGATTGAGATTCATATGAGCTTTGTATCGCTACTAGTTGTGTGCTACTCATGTGATGTTATTAAAGTAATCTATTCCTCCTGCATGGTGTAAAGGTGACTAGTGTGTGCACCATGTGGTTCTTGTCGTAGGCTATGATCATGATCTCTTGTAGATTGTGGAGTTAATTATCATTATGATAGTATTGATGTGATCTATTCCTCCTTCATAGTGTAATGTGGGCAGTGTGTGCACTATGTTAGTTCTTGGTTTATTTTGCAATGATCTATTATGCTCTAAGGTTATTTAAATATGAACATTATTGTGGAGCTTGTTAACTCCGGCATTGAGGGTTCGTGTAATCCTACGCAATGTGTTCATCATCCAACAAAAGAGTGTATGTAGCACATATGAGAAAGAGTTATTTATTATGCGATCAATGTTGAGAGTGTCCACTAGTGAAAGTATGATCCCTAGGCCTTGTTCCTAAATATCGCTATCGCTGCTTGTTTCTTGTTTTCTTGTGATACTACTGCTGCAATACTACCACCATCAACTACACGCCACAAGCTATTTTCTGGCACCATTGCTACTGCTCATATATATTCATACCACCTGTATTTCACTATCTCTTCGCCGAACTAGTGCACCTATTAGGTGTGTTGGGGACACAAGAGACTTCTTGCTTTGTGGTTGCAGGGTTGCATGAGAGGGATATCTTTGACCTCTTCCTCCCTGAGTTCGATAAACCTTGGGTGATCCACTTAAGGGAAAACTTGCTGCTGTTCTACAAACCTCTCGCTCTTGGAGGCCCAACACTGTCTACAGGAAAGGAGGGGGAAAGTAGACATCAAGCACTTTTCTGGCGCCGTTGCTGGGGAGGAAAGGTAAAAGGCACTCATACTTCGGTTCCAGGTAAAGTACTTTTCTGGCGCCATTGTGTTTGTGCTCGAAGCTATTTCCTTTAGATCCTGCAATTGCAACTTTTTGTTTCTTGTTTACACTAGTTAGGCATAATGGAAAACATCTGTGAGCTCTTTGTACTATTTCCTGAGTCAAGACATGAATGGTTTAATGCGAAAATTAAAAAACCCATGGAACATGTTAGCATGAATACTTTGAACACCATTGTTGCTAATGACATGGAAAATTCTAAGCTTGGGGAAGCTGGTTTTGATGAGCATGATCTTTTTAGTCCTCCAAGCATTGAGGAGAAAATTTACTTTGATGATACTTTGCCTCCTATTTATGATGATTATAATGATAGTGGTCTTTTGGTGCCACCTACTATGGAGAGTAAATTTTGTTGTGATTATACTATACCTCCTACACTTGATGAGAATAATAATGATAGCTACTTTGTTGAATTTGCTCCCACTACAACTAATAAAATTGATTATGCCTATGTGGAGAGTAATAATTTTATGCATGAGACTCATGATAATAATGCTTTATGTGATAGTTATATTGTTGAATTTGCTCATGATGCTACTGAAAGTTATTATGAGAGAGGAAAATATGGTTGTAGAAATTTTCATGTTACTAAAATACCTCTCTATGTGCTGAAATTTTTGAAGCTACACTTGTTTTATCTTCTTATGCTTGTTACTTTGCTCTTCATGAACTTGTTTATTTACAAGATTCCTATGCATAGGAAGCATGTTAGGCTTAAATTTGTTTCACACTTGCCTCTTGATGCTCTCTTTTGCTTCAACTACTATTTCTTATGAGTGCATCATTAAAACTGCTGAGCCCATCTTAATGGCTATAAAGAAAAGAACTTCTTGGGAGATAACCCATGTGTTATTTTGCTACAGTACTTTGTTTTATATTTGTGTCTTGGAAGTTGTTTACTACTGTAGCAACCTCTCCTTATCTTAGTTTTGTGTTTTGTTGTGCCAAGTAAAGTCTTTGATAGTAAAGTAAGTACTAGATTTGGATTACTGCGCAGTTCCAGATTTCTTTGCTGTCACGAATCTGGGTCTACCTCCCTGTAGGTAGCTCAGAAAATTAAGCCAATTTACGTGCATGATCCTCAGATATGTACGCAACTTTCATTCAATTTGAGCATTTTCATTTGAGCAAGTCTGGTGCCATTTTAAAATTCGTCAATACGAACTGTTCTGTTTTGACAGATTCTGCCTTTTATTTCGCATTGCCTCTTTTGCTATGTTGGATGAATTTCTTTGATCCACTAATGTCCAGTAGCATTATGCAATGTCCAGAAGTGTTAATAATGATTGTGTCACCTCTGAATATGTTAATTTTTATTGTGCACTAACCCTCTAATGAGTTGTTTCGAGTTTGGTGTGGAGGAAGTTTTCAAGGGTCAAGAGAGGAGGATGATATACTATGATCAAGAAGAGTGAAAGCTCTAAGCTTGGGGATGCCCCGGTGGTTCACCCCTGCATATTCTAAGAAGACTCAAGCGTCTAAGTTTGGGGATGCCCAAGGCATCCCCTTCTTCATCGACAACATTATCAGGTTTCTCCCCTGAAACTATATTTTTATTCCGTCACATCTTATGCACTTTACTTGGAGCGTCTGTATGTTTCTTGTTTTTGTTTTTGTTTGAATAAATGCTTGTGTGGGAGAGAGACACGCTCCGCTGGTTCGTATGAACACTTGTGTTCTTAGCTTTTAATATTCATGGCGAAGTTTCTCCTTCATTAAATTGTTATATGGTTGGAATTGGAAAATGATACATGTAGTAATTGCTATAAATGTTTTGGGTAATGTGATACTTGGCAATTGTTGTGCTCATGATTAAGCTCTTGCATCATATGCTTTGCACCCATTAATGAAGAAATACATAGAGCATGCTAAAATTTGGTTTGCATATTTGGTTTCTCTAAGGTCTAGATAATTTCTAGTATTGAGTTTGAACAACAAGGAAGACGGTGTAGAGTCTTATAATGTTTTCAATATGTCTTTTATGTGAGTTTTGCTGCACCGGTTCATCCTTGTGTTTGTTTCAAATAAGCCTTGCTAGCCTAAACCTTGTATCGAGAGGGAATACTTCTCATGCATCCAAAATACTTGAGCCAACCACTATGCCATTTGTGTCCACCATACCTACCTATACTACATGGTATTTTCCGCCATTCCAAAGTAAATTGCTTGAGTGCTACCTTTAAAATTCCATCATTCACCTTTGCAATATATAGCTCATGGGACAAATAGCTTAAAAACTATTGTAGTATTGAATATGTAATTATGCACTTTATCTCTTATTAAGTTGCTTGTTGTGCGATAACCATGTTCACTGGGGACGCCATCAACTATTCATTGTTGAATTTCATGTGAGTTGCTATGCATGTCCGTCTTGTCTGAAGTAAGAGAGATCTACCACCCTATGGTTAAGCATGCATATTGTTAGAGAAGAACATTGGGCCGCTAACTAAAGCCATGATCCATGGTGGAAGTTTCAGTTTTGGACATATATCCTCAATCTCATATGAGAAAATTATTAATTGTTGTTACATGCTTATGCATAAAAGAGGAGTCCATTATCTGTTGTCTATGTTGTCCCGGTATGGATGTCTAAGTTGAGAATAATCAATAGCGAGAAATCCAATGCGAGCTTTCTCCTTAGACCTTTGTACAGGCGGCATAGAGGTACCCCTTTGTGACACTTGGTTAAAACATGTGCATTGTGATGATCCGGTAGTCCAAGCTAATTAGGACAAGGTGCGGGCACTATTAGTATACTATGCATGAGGCTTGCAACTTGTAAGATATAATTTACATGATACATATGCTTTATTACTACCGTTGACAAAATTGTTTCATGTTTTCAAAATAAAAGCTCTAGCACAAATATAGCAATCGATGCTTTTCCTCTATGGAGGACCATTCTTTTACTTTTATTGTTGAGTCAGTTCACCTATTTCTCTCCACCTCAAGAAGCAAACACTTGTGTGAACTGTGCATTGATTCCTACATATTTGCATATTGCACTTGTTATATTACTCTATTTTGACAATTATCCATGAGATATGCATGTTATAAGTTGAAAGCAACCGCTGAAACTTAATCTTCCATTGTGTTGCTTCAATACCTTTACTAAGAATTTATTGCTTTATGAGTAACTCTTATGCAAGATTTATTGATGCTTGTCTTGAAAGTACTATTCATGAAAATTCTTTGCTATATGATTCAATTGTTTACTCATTGCATATACATTGTTTTGATCGCTGCATTCATTACATATGTTTACAATATGATCAAGTTTATGATGGCATGTCACTCCAGAAATTATCTTTGTTATCGTTTTACCTGCTCGGGACGAGCTGAACTAAGCTTGGGGATGCTGATACGTCTCCGACGTATCGATAATTTCTTATGTTCCATGCCACATTATTGATGATATCTACATGTTTTATGCACACTTTATGTCATATTCGTGCATTTTCTGGAACTAACCTATTAACAAGATGCCGAAGTGCCAGTTCCTGTTTTCTGCTGTTTTTGGTTTCAGAAATCCTAGTAACGAAATATTCTCGGAATTGGACGAAATCAACGCCCAGGTTCCTATTTTTCCCGGAACCATCCAGAACACCCGAGAGCCGCCAGAGGGGAGCCCTGGGGGCCCCACACCACACCCTGGCGCGGCCAGAGGGGGGGCCGCGCCGCCCTATGGTGTGGGCCCCCCAGAAGCCCTCCTGCGCCGCCTCTTCGCCTATATAAAGCCTCCGTCGCGAAAACCCTGACACGTTCGACGAAACCCACAGAAACCTTCCAGAGCCGCCGCCATCGCGAAGCCAAGATCTGGGGGACAGGAGTCTCTGTTCCGGCACCCTGCCGGAGCGGGGAAGTGCCCCCGGAAGGCTTCTCCATCGACACCGCTGCCATCTCCACCGCCATCTTCATCACCGCTGCTGCTCCCATGAGGAGGGAGTAGTTCTCCATCGAGGCTCGGGGCTGTACCGGTAGCTATGTGGTTAATCTCTCTCCTATGTACTTCAATACAATGATCTCATGAGCTGCTTAACATGATTGAGATTCATATGAGCTTTGTATCGCTACTAGTTGTGTGCTACTCATGTGATGTTATTAAAGTAATCTATTCCTCCTGCATGGTGTAAAGGTGACTAGTGTGTGCACCATGTGGTTCTTGTCGTAGGCTATGATCATGATCTCTTGTAGATTGTGGAGTTAATTATCATTATGATAGTATTGATGTGATCTATTCCTCCTTCATAGTGTAATGTGGGCAGTGTGTGCACTATGTTAGTTCTTGGTTTATTTTGCAATGATCTATTATGCTCTAAGGTTATTTAAATATGAACATTATTGTGGAGCTTGTTAACTCCGGCATTGAGGGTTCGTGTAATCCTACGCAATGTGTTCATCATCCAACAAAAGAGTGTATGTAGCACATATGAGAAAGAGTTATTTATTATGCGATCAATGTTGAGAGTGTCCACTAGTGAAAGTATGATCCCTAGGCCTTGTTCCTAAATACTGCTATCGCTGCTTGTTTACTTGCTTTCTTGTGATACTACTGCTGCAATACTACCACCATCAACTACACGCCAGCAAGCTATTTTCTGGCACCATTGCTACTGCTCATATATATTCATACCACCTGTATTTCACTATCTCTTCGCCGAACTAGTGCACCTATTAGGTGTGTTGGGGACACAAGAGACTTCTTGCTTTGTGGTTGCAGGGTTGCATGAGAGGGATATCTTTGACCTCTTCCTCCCTGAGTTCGATAAACCTTGGGTGATCCACTTAAGGGAAAACTTGCTGCTGTTCTACAAACCTCTGCTCTTGGAGGCCCAACACTGTCTACAGGAAAGGAGGGGGAAAGTAGACATCAGGATGCTAGGTCCATTCGGATCCCCATTTCCTCGCAGTAGCGAGAGAAGATGCCTTGGGCGAAGTTGCTGCCGTTGTCGGTGATGATGCTGTGGGGGTAGCCGTATCTCATGATGATTTCCTTGAGGAATGTGACAGCTGTGGAGCCATCCAGCTTCTTGATCGGCTTGGCTTCAATCCACTTGGTGAATTTGTCAATCATCACCAAGAGATGCGTCATGCCGCCTCGGGCTGTTCTGAACGGGCCCACCATATCCAAGCCCCATACGGAAAACAGCCAGGTGATGGGGATGGTTTTCAAGGCGGAAGCCGGCGAGTGCCTCTTCTTTGCGAAGCGCTGGCAGCCGTTGCACTTCTTCACCAATTCTTCTGCGTCCCTGAGCGCAGTCGGCCAGTAAAAACCGTGCCGGAAAGCTTTGGCCACTATGGCTCTGGAGGAGGCGTGATGGCCGCACTCTCCTTGATGGATTTCCCGTAGGAGTTCAATCCCTTCAGCCGGCTCGACGCACCACTGGAACACCCCACTTACGCTGCGTTTGTACAGCTGGTGGTTGATGATGGTATAGGCCTTGGCCCTTCTCTCAATCTGCCTGGCCTGGACTCTGTCATCAGGCAACACACCGTCGGTGAGGTAGGAGAGGAAATCTTGTGCCCATGAAGGTACGCATCGTATCTCGAATACGCTAACCAACAAGGCCTCCTGCGTGGGAACTTCCGGATTCGACTGCATGGTCGCCGGGTTCGGCTTGGAAGCCGGCGGGTTCGGCTTGCTAGCCCCCGAGTTTGGCGGTGAAGCCCCCGGGTTGGACTGAGAAGTCCCCGGGTTCGGCATGGAAGCCGGCGGGTTTGGCTTTAGAGCCCCCGACTTGGGCGATGAAGCCCCCGGGTTCGGCTGAGCAGCCCCCGGGTCAGCCGGCACGAATATTAAATCCGAGTCCGGTGACGGTGTGATGGACGGCTTCTTGAGGAATGCCAGGGCAACGCCTGACGGAATAGCTTGTCGGGTGGAGCCAATCTTGGATTGGGCGTCAGCCGCCTCGTTGTTTGCTCGTGGCACATGGTGGAATTCGCAGCCGTCGAAGAAGCCGGATAGCTGCTGGACGATGAAGCGGTATGAGGCCATGTTGGCGTCCTTCGCGTCCCAGTCGCCAGATGCTTGCTGTATAACCAAGTCGGAGTCGCCGAAGCAGAGTATGCGACGCACGCCTATCTCCTTGGCCAGCTTCAGCCCATGAATGAGCGCTTCGTACTCCGCCACATTATTGGATGCGGCGAAGTGGATCTGCAGGACGTAGTCCAGCCGGTCTCCCTTAGGAGAGGTGATGACGATGCCGGCTCCCAAGACGTTGCGCATCTTCGAGCCATCGAAGTGCAGCTTCCAATGTGTGGAATCAGGCACAGGCGGCAGGTATTGCATCTCGGCCCAGTCGACGAAGAAGTCCGCGAGGATCTGCGACTTGATGGCCGTGCGTGCCTCGTAGAGGATGGTATGGGCGGCTAGCTCCAGAGCCCACTTGGCAACCCGGCCGTTGGCGTCCTTGCTGCCGATGATTTCCGCCAAAGGTGCCGTGGCAACCACCTTGATGAGGTGCTCTTGGAAGTAGTGCTTGAGCTTCTTGGCCGCCATGTACACGCCGTAGGTGACCTCCTGGTAGTGGGGGTAGTTCTGCTTCGACTGGGAAAGCACCTCGCTGAGGTAGTAGACTGGGCGCTGGACCGGCTGCTCTCTGCCGGCTTCTTTGCGCTCCACCACCAGGACGACGCTAACCACTCGGTTGGTGGCAGCGATGTACAACAGCATCGGCTCCATTGAAGCCGGCGATGCAAGGACGGGTGCGGTTGTGTTATCACCAGATTTTAACCAAATCAGAGGTGGGCCGTGATTGATATGGGCTTGGAGATTATGTATGGAAAATATGCATGAAACGGCCTTGTACGAGAGTTTGGGCTAAATTGCCCGTGTATCTGTAAATTATAGTAGGATACGTGTCGGTTAGGATTAAGAGACAGAGTTTAGCTCGTGCACGGTTGGGATTGTTCCCAAGTTAGAGAGTCTACGGACTATAAATATGTATCTAGGGTTATTGAGAAAAGAGGACGATCACGTTCACAACAAATCAATCTAGGCGCATCGCCACCCCTTGTTTCGAGGGTTTCTCCCGGGTAAGCAACATGCTGCCTAGATAGCATTGCGCGATCTAGGCAGTATCAGTTTATTCGTTGTTTGGTGTTGTTCGTGCTGAAGCCTTTTTGATGGCGAGCAACACCCTTATCTCAGGTGTTTTGGGGTTAACGTCGATGCTTTCACGATGAAATTGTTTAGCTACGCTACCCCTCGATATCTGACTGCCCTTACACCTATCCTAGGTGTAAGGGCAGCATCTTGCTTGTTCTTTAGCTAGTAGATCTAATCCGTTATAGTTGTTCCTTGTTCTTCAAGGATTGGTTTGATATCCGCATGGTTAGGCCTTATAAACGGGTTGAACGATCCGGTAGTGCGTAAGGTGTGGTTTATGAAGTCCTAGAGGGATTGTTCCGGGGATCAACTTCATGTTGGTTTTTAGGCCTCTTTAGGGCTAGTTTTTCCATCATCTTACGTATCTGCTAGGCTCAACTACGCGTAGGATGTTCCGGTTATGCGGTGAAAACCCTAGACTATCGTAGATTAGTTTAGCTTGATTTTGATTAAGCAGGATCCCCATGTTAATGTAAAATCCAACGTGTTCCATGGGGCAATCGGCTCTTAGAGCCGATCCACAGAGCAACTTAAGAGCCGATCGGGGCTCGTATTTAATGTTTACGTGTTTGCCATGCAGGAAACTAAGTCGAAGCAATCCATCACCTTCCTGACCAGGTATAGGTCAGGTGGCACGCCCTTGCACCAGCATCGGACATGCGTACCAGTAGCATTGCAGGCCGTCGCCCGAGGGACCAGGGCCAACCGCAGTCCTGGGAGCCTCCCGGCTCTACGGTGTTACCCGTCGCTGCTCGCCGGTGGGTTTTGGACGGTAACACATTCTGGCACGCTCGGTGGGACATTCAACAACAACGGCATCGACATCTGCCTCTGAGATGGCGGACGAACCAGTCAAGTACGAAGAGCTGCCTGAGGATCACAAGAAGAAATATGATGAGATCAAAGCCATCTTCGAAGCCGATCTCATCGGCTCTTTCACAAAGACCCGTTCACATGGCATCAGGTGGAAAGGGTTCTCACCCGAGGGTGCTCTCGATGGAGTAGATCTGTCTACCCCTTCAGAGGAACGCACCAGAGCTCTACGCCAAGAAGTTAATTACATGGCAGCTCATTCTCTTCATCGGCACTCTGAAAGCCTGGTGAACACTTTGGAGCGCATCGCGGTCCACGTGGTTCAGGAAATAATGAAGCACCAATATTCTCCGTCAGGCCCGGTCCTAGGGACTCACCAGGGAGAACTACCGTTCCAGACCAGGCCGCCGCTACCGTTCGCGCTTGCAGCTCCAGAGCCACGGGGTTCGCCGGCGTTCGTCGTCCACAAGATTGGAGGCGATCCTGCTGATTACCAGTTCATGCTGGAACCGCCTAAGGAAATCCCGCATGGATACACGTGCATATATGTGCCAGATTGCAATAATTTGGCGTGCACGAACCAGATGACAGCAGGAGGGATTTCTGGAGCCACAGGAGCAATTTCTGGAGTCACAGGAGGAATTACTGGGGGAGACGCCGATAAACAGGCGTGGTTGGCTAAATATGCCACCGCAGCAGATCAGCAAATTTCAGCCCCTGCAGCTCCTACAGTGGACCAGATCAGTGCAGTTTTGAGAGACCAGTTTGGCATGGTACCAAAGAGAAGGGCAATCGGCTATTCTAAGCCGTACCCCAATGAGTATGATCTTATACCACTGCCGCCCAAGTATCGGCTCCCTGAGTTCTCAAAGTTCAGTGGGTCAGAAGGCTCTAGCTCAATTGAACACGTGAGCCGATATTTGGCACAGTTGGGCATGATCTCAGCATCAGACCAGCTACGCGTATGATTTTTTGCGCAGTCTCTCACAGGATCGGCTTTTGGGTGGTACACCTCGTTGCCACCAGACTCAATCCGGACGTGGAAGCAGATGGAAGAGCAATTCCGCATACAATATCACTCAGATGCTTCCGAGGCTGGCATTGCCAATTTGGCACAAGTGCGACAGAGGCGTGGAGAGACAGTGTCAGAGTACATTCATTGCTTCAGGACTGTGAGGAACCGATGCTATTCAGCTCGCTTGAATGAGAAAGAAGCCGTTGATCTGGCAGTAGTAGGTCTTGCGTCGCCGATCAAGGACATAGCTTCTCAGGCAGAGTATACTTCTCTGGCGCACATAGTTCAGAAACTGTCGTTATATGAACAGCGCCATCCAGAATTGTACCAGGACAAGTTCAAACGCCCGGTAAGCCTGATCGAGGTAGAAGAAGATGAAGATTCGGCAGGAGATGAGGAGGTGGCCGTGGCTGAATGGGCTCGGGGGGCAAACCCTGTGTCCTGCAAGTGGGTTAAACCACAAGGTCCTGCAAAAGGGTTCGACTTCGACGTGAGCAAAGCTGAGCAGATTTTCGATCTTTTGCTTAAAGAGAAGCAGCTGAAGTTACCCGAAGGCCATAGAGTCCCTATGGCCCAAGAGATGAACGGAAGGCCATACTGCAAGTGGCATCATTCATTCACACATACCACCAGCGACTGCAAAGTGTTGCGTCAGCAGATCCAAATGGCGATAGAACAAGGCCGTCTGATTTTCAGCCAGTATGCCATGAAAGTGGACACGCAACCGTTCCCTGCTGTCAACATGGTGGAGTATAGTTAACCCACGAGGCATCAGCCAGATTTCTCGTTCAGTATCAACATGGCAGGGCCTGTATACCACCCTGGCAAGGACAAAGAAGAGAGCAGTCGTTCTCGTGGCAAGGACAAGGAGGAGGCCGGTTCACGCGATCGGCCCCGATACGATGACAAACAGTACGTCACCGAGGAGCAAGTGAGAAGCGTGCGGTACCAACGACTACTCTCCAAGCATCTTCTTAATAAATATGAGCGTCAGCATGACCAACGCCGGCGGTATGATACAGCCGATGACATAGCTCATCGGCCTAACATAAATGACAGAAAGTATCGTCGGTATGATAGAGACGACGAAGGATATGAGCGCCGCGCCAAGGGAAGGTCAAGGGAGCAAGAAGACATGGACCGTCACTGGGACTGCCCATTCTTTAAACATTGCTGGGATTCAGGAATGAGCCGATTGCCGACAATCGAAAGCTGCCCAGAATGTAGACCAAAGAAGAAGGACGCGGCAGATGTGTCAGTGTTCAAACGTCTAGGACCTCTCCCGTATCGGAACAAACAAGCTGAGTCCTCTCGAGAGGAAGATCTCGAGGAGTTAGAAGAAGAAGAAGAAGAAGAAGAAGAAGAAGAAGAAGAAGAAGATAGATACCACCGGCCAAGGTGGTGCCCTGACGGACTCAGTCACTCTCAGAAACGCAGGGTACAGCGGCTACGTAGCTTGGAGGAAGCCGAGAGGATATACCTGCACACGTTGAGGAAGGCACGGCCCGATCTGGCCGTGAAAATTCAGCAAACTCTGGACGAGGAGGGCCGCCCACAGAAGCAAGAATGGCGCCCCAAACCGAAAAAAAGCCGATGATAAGACATCGGCTGGCGCCAACATGGTGTTCATACTTCCGTCGGAGTTTTGCACTCCAAGATCAGAAGAGGCATCTGTGGCACAACTTGATTGCGGCCTACGGCCAGTTGTCTTTGAAAAACCGCGAGAAAGAAGCTACAGACATTTGAAGGCCTTGTACGTGAAAGGATATATCAACGGGCAGCCTGTTAACAAGATGCTGGTTGACACGGGAGCGGCAGTCAATATAATGCCGTACTCCATGCTATGTCGCCTGGGACGCTCTAGCGCGGATCTGATCAAAACCAACGTCACATTGAGCGACTTCAACGGCCAAGCATTGGAAGCGCAAGGTGTTCTAAGCGTGGATCTGACAGTAGGCCGAAAAACCATCCCTACGTCGTTCTTCATCGTCGATAACAAGAGCACCTATGCTGTCCTGCTAGGGAGAGATTGGATTCACGCCAATTGCTGCATTCCATCCACAATGCACCAATGCTTGATACAGTGGGATGGAGATGAAGTGGAGGTCGTCCATGCAGATGACACAGCCGAAATCTCAACGGCCGGCATGAACATTTGGGGACGCGGTGGACCAAGAGCCACTCTCTGGAGTCAGTTTGGACGGCTGCGAACGCATCGAGGTGACAAAAAACGGGGTGAGGCTGGTCTTATCCACCGGCCAGACAATATAGTAAGAGCAAAATCTATGGACTCACGTGACAAGGCCGATCCTTGTGATCGGCGCCAAAAAATAAGAAGTGATGATCTCGACTCAAGAATGTCACGTAGATATAGTAGAGCACGAACAAGTTGTAAACCTTCATTGAGCAGTGCAATCAAAATGGGGGCCGATTCTAGCAATCGGCCCATATTATCCTTATCATACGTTTTGCCTGTTTTCAGTATTGATCTAGCAGGCGACGGAAAACTAGGATATGGGTTTACATCGGCTGATGAGCTAGAAGAGGTCGACATTGGTCCTGGGGATAAGCCACGACCAACTTTTATCAGCAAAAAGTTAGATCCTTGAAGGGCATCGGCTCCCTCTCAAGAAAGGATTTCGGCGGTTCCTGCAACGTTCACGTCAGATGAAGGCCGATATTCTAGAAGAAATCAAGAAGGTGTTGGATGCCGGATTCAGCAAGCCGTACAAACGGGATGATTGGAGAGCCGATATCTTCAATCACTTGAAAGATTCGGCTCGGGGGGGCACATAAGTGGATAAGCATGTGGGATGATAGACAGTGAAATATGGGGGGTCGATGCATAAAAAATCGGCTAGAGGAAAAAAAATATATAAATATACATGCATACATCGACAGGATACAAACCCAGTGGAGCAGTTATCAGTACATGGAAAGGCTTTAATGAAGAAATGCCTCAAGCGCATCGAGGGCGTCAGCACGGACACGATCTACCTCGGCGATCTCGGCCTCGTCATCTTCGTCCTTGCCCGTCACCAGCTGTCCGTTCAGAGCACGTATTTCGGCCAGATCAGTCTTCAGTTCAACCTTAAGGCCTTCTGCTTCCTCGTGAGAGTGGGCAATGAGAGCTTCCTTATCTTTGATAAGCTGTTTGGTTACTCTGACCCTCTCTTCAAGATCCTCCAGTTCCTTACGCAGGGTCTCAAGTTCAGTGCTGCTAACAGAGGTGTCAGTTTTGGCGTCCAAGGCAGCCTTTTTCTCATTGAGCCATTGGCACTTGTTTGCAATATCGGCTCTCAACGGAAGCTGGGCGTGGCGTAGGTCGATTCTATGACGAGCCAACTTCACCCTCGACTTGAAGGCTGATAGAGTCACGACTGCCCAGAGTTTCACCTGCAATGTCACCGGGAGATGGGGCTGAATGTCCTCAAGAATGCCCTTCACTTCCTCAGGGTTTTCAACCAATGTCTCAATGGTGGAGGAGAGCAAAGCCTTGAGGCGCTGGAGTTGGCCGTTGGTAGTGCTGGGTCCTAGCTCTTCGCTTACCATGGAAGTGGCTGGTTCGATCGATTCAGGGTCGAATGTTAGCAAGCTTGAGAGGTCACAACCCTGACAAACAAACGAGAGCAGCGTCAGTATGCAGTGAAGGAGAAAGGTAAAGCTAAGAGAAAGGAGTATACCTCTCCCAAGACCAGAGGGACAGCCAATGATGAGATGATCGGCTCTTGCGTTTTCGCCGTGGGCTTGGCCAAGTTGGCAGCCTTGTCAGCTGCACTTTGGGAGGTCGCTAGATCTAGAGTGGTGGTTGGCATTACTACCTCCTCGACTTCTCCACTAGACGTATCGACAGTCTGCAAAGAAAGTGGTTAGCCGATGCGAGTAGCGATGGGTTAGTATGAAGGGGTATGAAATATGAACCAGGGGGAGTAATTACATTTGAAACCTCCTGGCTGGGTGAAGAGGCTTGCGGTTCTTTGCGAGTTCTCTTGACGCATCGACTCTTTGTGCGTAGCCCTGTTCTGATGGGAGCTTGGGGGGAAGCAGATTCGGGGGCTGACCTTTTTCTGGAAGCCGACGGTGGTAGGTCTGGCTGGCTCTGCGTGGTGGTGTTCCCAGAGTTGCCCGAGCTGGAATTCTCTCGACTGGACTCTGTCCCCTCGCTAGAGTTTTCTTCAGTGGAGGCCTGTGAAAGAAATACGAGCACGTTGAAAAAACCTGGAAAGAGAGATGGAATTGACCAAGGCATGGATCAACTTACGTGCAAACTCTCTTGAGAAGGAATAGGGCTTTGGCATTTCAAGGTTTTCCTGGCAGATACTTGCCTTACTGCTTTTCTCGCCTTGATTGAGGCTCGGGGGGCAGCTGGCCTAGAAGATGTTGCGCTCTTAGGAGCCGATTTTGGCGGAATCGGCTGACTTTGCATCACAACCTTCTTCAAGGATGGTGAGCCCTTGCAGAAGAGAACCACGGGAGCCGGAGGAAGGAACTGGAAGGAGGAGCCATCCTCATTTACAGGTTCTGGACCATCTTGTTGCTGCAAGGAAACAGAGTTAGGTGACAAACAATCATTACGAACCGCTGCAAGATATTTGTGAGTAGTGGTACCCGTTCTGCAGGGATATCATATTCAGCATCAAGTTGCTTCAGCAATGGTCCTAAAGCTCTCCTGAAGGCGTGGGTCTTCCACATTGACCACCAGGTCTCGAAGCCATCGGTTGACGAGATGAAATGAAGGTTGTGAGGGATTGGAATTGCTAGAGCATCAAAGAAGGAGTAACACCTTTGGCCGGTGATGACATCGGGCAACTCGGCTCTACTTTCTGTCAAGTGATGACGGAAGAAGTGTGGAGACACCTGCCCGAGACCAAACTGCCGGGCTACTACGACCGGCTGGTAAGACTCATAACCAGGTTTGATGATCCTATTGGAGGTGCTCATGCCAACTGGAAGGAAGCAGGGACGGATCATAATGGAATATAAGTGCCGAGTGCTAGGATCATCGGCAAAGTTGTCTAGCCTGAAGGAGACTGGATTTTCAAAATCTCCAGATTCGGTATAAGGAAAGAACAGGGGATTGTCCAGGCCCTGGAAGAAAATCCTGAACCACTCTGATGCTTCCTTAGGGATCAGTTTGCTGCCTGGAAGGCTATATAGAGCTTGGCCATAGCTAGTACATCGGATCTGCTTCCCATTAGAATCTGGGAAGGTGCAAGTGGCCAAAGGTGGAGAGTTCGGGATCTGGTTTTGGAAGTACAGTTGAGCCCATAGCTGAATAAACCACCAGGGGCCTCCTGTTTTAACTGTCTTTTGGGAGAACAGTTTGACAGACATCAGTTGGAGAGATCGATAGACCTCTCCAAGGAACAGTTTGCCGATGCCAAGCTGAGTGCCTTTGGCAAGCTCATATGCCAAGGAAAGGTAATTCTTGGTTGGGGCGAGTGAAGGGCCACAGAATATGAAGTGTTCCAACCAGAAGTTCAAGAAGGCCGTGTGTTCTCTCTCTGTCACAGGGCCTTTGGTTTTCATGTAACATTTGAGGTAGGCACCCCAGCTTGTACACTCTGTTTTGGAGGAGAGTGTGAAAGGAACCTTTGGCAGCTTAAAAGCAGAAGGGCTTGGGGATGCAATGTCTAGACCTGTGATCATGGCCATGTCTAGCAGGGTTGGTGTCATGGGGCCATGGCCAAACATGAAGCAATTCAGTGCATCAGACCAAAAGTAGCCGATGGTTTTCAAAAGGTCCTCGTTTTTCTCAAGGGGAGACAATGATAGTGACAAAGCATCAGCTATCCCTATAGTTTCCTAGGTGGCATAGTGAATTTTGGATACTCTACGGTACCATGCCACCCAACCCTCAGGAGGATTAGGCCAGGCTCGCAGGCAGTCGGCCCAAGAGGTCAGATCTAAATTCTGGTTCACGAAAGGAATTCTATTGGCCTCGCATGAAATCAAATGAGCAGGACTCTCGGAAGAACGAGGACCAAGACAAAGAGAATCTGGGAGAGAAGGATGCGGCAGTAGAATGTCTGAAACCTAAAATTAATAATGAAATAGGGCATTAATTCAGGTGTTTGCTGTTAATCCTAGCACTTACTCGGATGGCGAGGAGCGGTTAAGGATTACCTTCAGACCAGCGACCGTAGCGTTGGCATTGGATGATTCCGCCATTGGATTCGCTGCGGAGTTGATTTGGGCACGGATGCGATCTGAGATTCGGGTGGCCGTGAGTTGGATCTGTTCGGGCGGCGATTTGGGGATCTGAGTTTATTCTCTCAGACGAAGGGTGCAGGTTACCGTTTGAATAGGCAACTGATTTGGCCTTACTTGCGTTTTTATGGTGAAGACCGATGCGATGGCATCGGCTCTTTGAGAGTTGACTGACTTTGACTATCGGCAAGATTAGCTGGAAACACTTCTTCATTAATAAAGGGGTTTTTTTACAACGAAGAGCCGATTGCTCAAGGAAGGAAGAACAAAAGAAGAGCCGATTGCTCAAGAACTACTACTAGTCCTACAGTAGTACTTCCTATTCTAAGGGCCGTCGCTGGCCTCGTCGTCGCCGTCGTAGCTGCCGTCGGCGCTGCTTCCGGCGAGCTCCTCGTCGCTGCTGCCGTAGCCCTCGGCTGGGGCTTCTTCCTCCTCATCATCATCGTCGTCGTCGTCCTCCGACCAAGCGCGGAAGCGCTTTGCCGGCGGGTACTCGTCGGAGGAGGAATCGTCCTCCTCCTCTTCTTCCTCCTCGTCGTAGGAGGAGAAGCTCGCCCAGGAGAAGAGGTCGTCCTTGCTCTCCGCCTCCAGTTCCCCGTCGGCGAGGAACCCGAGGTCCGCTTCCCCGTCGATCAGGGACAAGTCGTCGTCTGACCCGACAGCGGCCAGGAGTGCGTCGTTTTCCCTGACGGCAAAGTCCCACTCCTCATCATCCCAATGCTCGGGAGCTTCCTGCTCGTACTGCGCCATTAGGTCGTGCTCTGGTATCGGCTCGGAGGAAGAAGAGGATTGGAAAGAAAGACCCGATGAGGCGGAGGAGGAGGAAGACATTGCTACAGAGGAAGGGGTTTTTGGAGCCGATGGCTAGTACAGAGCAAGGGGATGAAGTGGCGAACTGTTCGGCGCGGTTAAATAAAGGGGATATAGGAGAGATTTAATGCCACAGTAGTTTCCGAGGAAGTGGTGCCAAAAAACTGTCAAATCGTGCAGAGAAGTTGAGAAGGCAAGGCATCATGATGAAGGATACTGCAACGGTTCTGCTCTGCCACGACATGACCCTACGAAGAAAAACAGAGTGGTTTTGAAATTATCATTACCAAAACCAGGGGGGCATGTGTTATCACCAGATTTTAACCAAATTAGAGGTGGGCCGTGATTGAGATGGGCTTGGAGATTATGTATGGAAAATATGCATGAAACGGCCTTGTACGAGAGTTTGGGCTAAATTGCCCGTGTATCTGTAAATTATAGTAGGATACGTGTCGGTTAGGATTAAGAGACAGAGTTTAGCTCGTGCACGGTTGGGATTGTTCCCAAGTTAGAGAGTCTACGGACTATAAATATGTATCTAGGGTTATTGAGAAAAGAGGATGATCACGTTCACAACAAATCAATCTAGGCGCATCGCCACCCCTTGTTTTGAGGGTTTCTCCCGGGTAAGCAACATGCTGCCTAGATCGCATTGCGCGATCTAGGCAGTATCAGTTTATTCGTCGTTTGGTGTTGTTCGTGCTGAAGCCTTTTTGATGGCGAGCAACACCCTTATCTCAGGTGTTTTGGGGTTAACATCGATGCTTTCACGATGAACTTGTTTAGCTACGCTACCCCTCAATATCTGACTGCCCTTACACCTATCCTAGGTGTAAGGGCAGCATCTTGCTTGTTCTTTAGCTAGTAGATCTAATCCGTTATAGTTGTTCCTTGTTCTTCAAGGATTGGTTTGATATCCGCATGGTTAGGCCTTATAAACGGGTTGAACGGTCCGGTAGTGCGTAAGGTGTGGTTTATGAAGTCCTAGAGGGATTGTTTCGGGGATCAACTTCATGTTGGTTTTTAGGCCTCTTTAGGGCTAGTTTTTCCATCATCTTACGTATCTGCTAGGCTCAACTACGCGTAGGATGTTCCGGTTTTGCGGTGAAAACCCTAGACTATCGTAGATTAGTTTAGCTTGATTTTGATTAAGCAGGATCCCCATGTTAATGTAAAATCCAACGTGTTCCATGGGGCAATCGGCTCTTAGAGCCGATCCACAGAGCAACTTAAGAGCCGATCGGGGCTCGTATTTAATGTTTACGTGTTTGCCATGTAGGAAACTAAGTCGAAGCAATCCATCACCTTCCTGACCAGGTATAGGTCAGGTGGCATGCCCTTGCACCAGCATCGGACGTGCGTACCAGGAGCATTGCAGGCTGTCGCCCGAGGGACCAGGGCCAACCGCAGTCCTGGGAGCCTCCCGGCTCTACGGTGTTACCCGTTGCTGCTCGTCGGTGGGTTTTGGACGGTAACAGGTTGAGAGCACGCGCTTTAAGTCACGGAAGGCTTCATTCGCCTATGGTGACCAGACGAACTTGTCCGACTTCTTGAGCAACTGGTACAAGGGCAGTGCCTTCTCCCCCAGCCGGCTGACAAAGCGGCTCAAGGAGGCCAGGCAACCGGTGAACTTCTGGACGTCCTTGAGGCACTGCGGGAGTTCCATCTTCTCCAGGGCACTGATCTTCTCCGGGTTGGCTTCGATCCCTCGCTGAGAGACGAGGTAACCAAGGAGTTGGCCGGATGGCACGTCGAACATGCACTTGGCTGGGTTGAGCTTCATCCGGAATCTTCGCAGATTGGTGAAGGTTTCTCTCAGATCATCAAGGAGGGTAGTCGTCTCCTTAGTCTTTACAACGACATCATCCACATATGCGTGAACGTTTCTGCCGATCTGATCCTGCAAGCACTTTTGCATGCACCTTTGATAGGTGGCGCCTGCATTTTTCAAGCCGAACGACATAGTCGTGTAGCAATAAGCCCCATACGGGGTAATGAACGAAGTCTTTATTTGATCATCCGGATTCAAAGGAATCTGGTGGATGCCTGAATAGGCATCTAGAAAAGACAACAGTTCACAGCCGGCAGTCGAGTCTATGACTTGATCTATGTGCGGCAGGGGGAAGGGATCCTTCGGGCACGCCTTGTTCAGGCTATTGTAGTCGATACACATGCGCCAGGAGCCGTTCTTCTTCAGGACCAGGACCGGGTTCGCCAACCAGTCCGGGTGCAGTACTTCCATGATGAAGCCGGCTGCGAGCAGCCGGGCGATTTCTTCACCGATGGCCTTCCTTCTTTCTTCGGTGAAGCGCCTGAGAGGCTGCTTCACCGGCTTGGCTTCAGGCCGGACGTGGAGGTGGTGCTCAGCCAACTCCCTCGGCACACCGGGCATGTCTCTTGGAGTCCATGCGAAGATGTCCCGATTCTCACGGAGGAAGCTGGTGAGCTCGCTTTCCTATTTGCTGTTCAAGCCGGCACCGATGGTGACGTACTTGCCCGGCTGCGCCGGGTCCAGCAGGATTTTCTTGTTGTTGTTGGCCGGCTGGAAGTGAGTCGTCCCAGCCGGGTTGCCTGCAGCCGGCATGTCCGTCTGCGCGGCCTTGGCCATGGCGACAGCGTCGTGGATGAGCTGCTTCTCGGTGGCGATGACCAGTGTCTGGGCCATCTTGGAGCTCTGCGTGGCGCAGTCCATGGAGCGGCGATAGTCGCCGGCTATGGTGATGACCCCTTTAGGGCCAGGCAGCTTCATCTTCAGGTACCCATAGTGGGGCACCGCCATGAACTTGGTCAGGGCTGGCCTGCCCAGGAGCGCGTGGTAGGGACTGACGAGGTCCACCACCTCGAACTCGATCTTCTCGGTGCGGAAATGATCCGGCTTCCCGAACATCACCTCCAGCGTGATCCGGCCAATCGGCTGGCAGTAGTGGCATGGCACGATGCCATGGAAAACGGTGGGGGTGGGACGCAGCTCGGCTTCTTGGATGTCTAGCTTGCGGGCGGTGTCGCGGTAGAGGATGTTGATGCTGCTGCCCCCATCGATGAGGACGCGCGAGAAGCGCACGCTGCGCCGGGTTGTGCCGATGGTGGGGTCGAGGACCATGGCGTAGCTGCCCGGCTTCGGAAGGACAGCCGGTGTGTCGCGGCGATCAAAAGTGATGGCCTGGTCTGACCAGTTTAGGTACTGGGGGACCGGCGGTATGACCGCGTTGACCTCGAGGGAACGGCTCTGCTGGCTCGTCTTGTCCTCGGGCTCGAAGGTGAAGATGATGTAGGTGGCATCTTCAGGCAAGTATCTGCCATGGTGCACTTGGTTAGCCTCGTGGTGCTCGAGGTTGGCGTTCTCTGCGCCGGCTGCGCCACCCGGCCCGCCGGCTGGAGGGGGCGGGGGTGGAGGTGGGAGGGGTTCACCGCTTGTCAGCCGCTTCATGAAGTGGCAGTCGCGGGTGGTGTGGTTGGAGGGGTTCTTGCCACTATGGTACTTGCACGGCGAGTCGAGCATCTGCTCAAACGTGAACTTCGGCTTCCAGGGCCGGTCTTGCTTCTGGCGTCGGCTTCCGCCAGCCGCCGCATGGTCCGACACGGCTGCCACATGGGCAGAACCGTACCGGCGGTCCGGCTGGTCGTTGTGCCGCTTGCCGCGGTAATTGTCCCGCCGGCTTCCATGAGAGGCGCCCTCTGCCGGCTTGTTCTCAGCCGGCTTGTGGTGGTCTCGCCTGGTCGGAGCCGGCGATGCCTCAGCCGACGACTTGCCGGCTTCTTCAGCAAGCGCGTACTTGTCGGCGATAGCCATGAGGGAGGCCATGGTTTTGGGCTCACTGCGGCGCAGCTTGTGCCACAGCATGGTGTTGGGCCGGCAGCCTCCCATGAAGAAGCTGATGGCTTGAATCTCATGCACACCCTCGCAAGAGTTGCGCATCTCGCACCAGCGCGTTCGGTACGCGCGATCCGTCTCGTCCGGGCCCTGCTTGCACATCTCAAGCTGCTAAGGGCGACCCGGCCGGGGGTAGGTTCCGGTGAAGTTGCTGATGAAAGCTTCTTCAAAATCCAGCCAGCCGTTGATGCTGCCGGCTGGCAGGTTGTTGAGCCAGGTGCGGGCGGAGCCGACCAGCATCAGGGGGGAGTATCGCACCGCCCAGCGCTTATTTCCCCTGGAGATGCCGACTGCGGTGGAGTAGTCCAGCAGCCAGTCCTCCGGCTTGGTGGTGCCGTCGTACTTGGGGGTGTCGCGCGGGAGCTGGAAGCCGTCGATCATGGGCTCGTTGGCGATGCGGGGCCTGAAGCACTTTGGGCCGGCTGGTCCTTCTTCCTCCGCGATGCGGGATTCGACTAGCCGGTCGAGGCGGTCTCGGGCGTCGACCGGCTCAACGCGTGGGCCCAGCCGGGAGCTTGCCGGCTGGCGATCTTCTGGAGCCTGCTGGTGTGGGCGTCTTGGCCCCGCGAGCTCGGAGTCGTGCTCCTGGTCCCGGTTTGGTGGAGGCCGGCTGCGGCCGCTGTGGCCGCTGTCCAGCCGGCTTGTCCGGCTAGAGCTTGCGTGAGTGGCGCGGGAGTCTCGGCGCCGGCTTGGTGCTGGCGAGGAGGATTCGGCCGTGTCCCTGGGGCCTTCCTTGCCGTTGCCTGCAGCACCGTGAGCGTGAGAAGCTCTGGGAGCGTTGGCATACCTGGGGCTCTTCGCCTGTTCGGCTGCCGCATGGCATAGCTCAGCCACCTGCCTCGTTTGGCGGCGTAGCTCTTCTCCTTGGAGGGAGTTCAGCTCTTCTGCGGCGGCTTCGGCCGCGCGCATGTTCTTGTCGGGGGTGTTGTAGATGGGCAGCTCCGTGGATGGAGCCGGCGCTTCCGCGCCATCGCGGTCGATCTCGGCGCCGAGGCCGCCTCCTCGCCGGCGGATCATGCCGGCTCGGCTGGGGTTGTTGCCGCCTGGCGTGAAGCCGTGGGCGCGCTCGTACTCACGCCGGGTGATTTCCAGCTGGCGCTTGGCAGCGGCCAGCTCGTCAGTCTGCTTGAGGAGGAGCTGGCGGTGCACCTCTAGATCCGCCTTGACGACGGTGGCGTCGCCGCCGGTGGTGAGCGGAGAGCTCAGCTTTGCCCGGACTTCGTCCAGCCGGGATGGTGGCGCGGGCTCCTTTGGGCCCAAGCCGGATGCGTGGGGGTCGTCGTTGCGCTCGAGGTTAGGGCCGCGAATGCGAGTGGACTTGGTGGGAAGCTCCTCGCCAGCCATCATGACTTCGACGCAGGGGCTGGCGGGAAGGCTGCTGGCGCCGGCTCCTGGAGGAGGGCTTGCGCAGCGCAGCACCTGCCGCGGGTAGCGCGGTGGTGCGACGGTGGCGACGTAGACGTCATGGCCGCCGAAGGAGATGACGCTGCCGCCGACAGGGAATGGCATGTCGGCGAAGCAGCCAGCGTTGTCGCTGACGTAGTCGAGGGAGCCGAATCTCTAGATCAAGCCTGAAGCGACTCGCTCGCCGGTGGTGATGGTGAGGCCCGTCCGGATGAAGACACCGGCCGAGGACGCTGAAGGCCCCACGGTGGGCGCCAAATGTTGTGGTATCGTCACGGCATATGCCATAGGATGGCTAAAGATGGTTCCTAGATGATCTCACGGCGGTATCCGGATGCGGGTATGGGGACGAATGACACGGTCGACGTACCCAGGTTCGAGGCCCTCCTGTGGAGGTAACACCTCTACGCCTGCTATGAGTGTATATGGTGATAACACAATACAATGGTGCTCCTAGAGCTGTATCCGGCTTGCCCTGGGAGGCTAAGGAAGACGAAGGTCTCTCTCACAGGGCAGCGCTAAGCTAGAAATGAAGTGAGAATGATCGATCCCCTGCACGAGAGGGGGTAGTGCAGCTTATATAGGCGTTGGCACTTTACATATAAGTCCCTATGACCTACTGGCCGGCTTGGCCGGCTTCGGCTTCTGCTCCTTCCCGAGGCATTGACGTCAGGAGCCGTTGAGGCCTCATGGCCTGTCCCATCCGACTGCCAGAGTCAGCGGTATGGAGAGGAAGTGTCCCTGTCGCCATCATGCCCTGTAGCCGGTACGGACCGTCGTAGGCCATGATGGCCTGTCCGGCGCGTGGCACTGTCGCTCCACACACTACAAGAAAAGTTGCCATGGCCGACGAAGTTGAAGTCGCGCCGTGGTTGCTGGTGTACCATGGCCGACGATTTTGGGTCCCTCCGTGGTGCATGTCAAAACTTTTTTTTCTCGTTTTTGAGGCCACCTAGCCCGACGAAAGCGGCCAAAACGTCGCGTATGGTGGCCCGGGACGTGGTGCATCTCGAAATCTCGGGTTCGCCGGCCGAGTCAACGCAAATCCGCACCGCCGAGGGATGTAGGGCCCAGATGGCAGCCTCTCTGGCATTGTTTTTTTTCTCGATCGCGCCATCTCGTTCAACGTTCTCCGATCGAGCCGTTTACGATGCAGGATCATGGGTCCCGCATGTCATCCTCTATGAACCAAAATTCTTTCTATTCTTGGATTTTTTTGACCCCCGATTTACGGCTACTTCCTTTTTCTTTTGATCCCTTGCCGCCTTGGAAACGTTGAGACATTGCTAAATGGGACCCGCATGTCATCCTCTATGTGCAATCAACTTTCTTTTCTTGGAGTTTTTTTTGGCACCTCATATTTGGTCACTTGCCTTTTTTTCGATCCCCGCCGCCTCTCAAACGGTGATACCGCTGTCGCTAAATGGGACCCGCATGTCATCCTCTATGTACTATAAAACTTTCTTTTCTTGGATTTTTTGGCACCTAATATTTGGTCACTTGCCTTTTTCTTTCGATCCCCTGCCGCCTCTCAAACGGTGATACCGCTGCTGCTAAATGGGACCCGCATGTCATCCTCTATGTACTATAAAACTTTCTTTTCTTGGATTTTTTTTGGCACCTCATATTTGGTCACTTGCCTTTTTCTTTCGATCCCCTGCCGCCTCTCAAACGGTGATACCGCTGCTTGCTAAATGGGACCCGCATGTCATCCTCTATGGACTATAAAACTTTCTTTTCTTGAATTATTTTTGGCTCCTGATATTTGGTCACTTGCCTTTTTCTTTCGATCCCCTGCCGCCTATCAAACAGTGAGACCGCTGCAGAAAAATGGGACCCGCATGTCATCCTCTATGAGCAATCAACTTTCTTTTCTTGGAGTTTTTTTGGCACCTCATATTTGGGCACTTGCCTTTTTCTTTCGATCTCATGCCACGTTTGATACGTAGAGGAACCTGCAGGCTCATGGGACCCGCATGTCATCCTCTATGTACTATAAAAATTAATTTTCTTGATTTTTTCACCCACTGATTTATGGCAAGTTCCTTTTTCTTTTGAACCCCTGCCGCCTCTCAAACGGTGATACCGCTGCTGCTAAATGGGACCCGCATGTCATCCTCTATGTACTATAAAACTTTCTTTTCTTGAATTATTTTTGGCTCCTCATATTTGGTCACTTGCCTTTTTCTTTCGATCTCATGCCACGTTTGAAACGTTGAGGAACCTGCTGGCTCATGGGACCCGCATGTCATCCTCTAAGATCTATAAAAGTTTATTTTCTTTATTTTTTTTCACACTCTGATTTTTGGCTATTTCCTTTTTCTTTTGATCCCCTGCCGCCTTGGAAACGTTGGGTAAGCTGCTGACTCATGGGACCCGCATGTCATCCTCTATGTACAATCAACTTTCTTTTTCTTTTGATCTCAAGCCGCATTTGAAACGTTGAGACCGCTGCTGCTAAATGGGACCCGCATGTCATCCTCTACGTACAATAAAGTTTCTTTTCTTGGATTATCTTTGGCTCCTGATATTTTGTCACTTGCCTTTTTCTTTCGATCTCATGCCGCCTTTGAAACGTTGAGTAAGCTGCTGGCTCATGGGTCCCGCATGTCATCCTCTACGAACAATAAAAGTTTCCTTTCTTGGAGTTATTTTTTACCCCTAATTTCTGGCTATTTGCCTTTTTCTTTTGATCTCCTGCCCCCTCTGAAATGATGGGGACGCTGTTGGCAGGTCGGTCCCACGTGTCATCCTCTATGAACAATAAAAGTTTCCTTTGATGGATTTATTTTGAAGCCCTAATTAATTTCTGGATATTTCCCCTGCCGCCTTGGAATCGTTGAGGATGCTGCTACCTCATGGGTCCCGCATCTCATCCTCTCAGAACGGTAAATGTTTATTTTCTTGGATTTTGTTGACCAAACGATTTTTGGCTTATTTTTTCTTTCAATCACCTGCAGCCTTTAAAACGTTGAGGACGCCGCTGGCTCACGGGTCCCACATGTCAACCTCTATGAACAATAAACGGCGAGGATGCTTGCCTCATGGGTCCCGCATGTCATCCTCTCGTAACGAAAATGTTTCTTTTCTTGGATTTTTTACCAACAGATTTTTGGTTTATTTTTTCTTTCCATCCCTGCCGCCTTTAAAACGTTGACGATCTTTGTTGGCTCATGGGTCCCCGATGTCAGCCTCCTGTACAAGAAACATATGATATCTTGATTATTTTGCAGACAATAAACAATGTATTGCGCTCTGAACTATTTCAAACGGATAATTAAATATTTATTTTTACATAAACAAACTTATATGTTGAATCTCCTTGTTTTTTTGTCTTTGCGAAGCATAGGACTTTCCTGTTTTTTTAGAAAATTCTGAACTTTTCTGTTTTGGAGTGGGCTGAAATTGTACGAGTCAAAAGGCCAAGCAGGATAGTTCGAAAGCCCAGATGTCCAGATGCAGCCCAATTGAAATCTTTTTTCTTGGATTTTTTCACCCCCGATTTACGGCTACTTCATTTTCTTTTGGTTACGTGCCGCCTTGGAAAAGTTGAGACCGCTGCTGCAAAATGGGACCCGCATGTCATCCTCTACGTACAATAAAATTTCTTTTCTTGGATTATTTTTGGCTCCTGATATTTGGTCACTTGCCTTTTTCTTTCGATCCCGTGCAGCCTCTCAAACGGTGATACCGCTGCTGCTAATTGGGACCCGCATGTCATCCTCTATGTACAATCAAGTTTCTTTTCTTGAATTATTTTTGGCTCCTGATATTTGGTCACTTGCCTTTTTCTTTCGATCTCATGCCACGTTTGAAACGTTGAGGAACCTGGTGCTAAATGGGACCCGCATGTCATCCTCTATGTGCTATAAAAGTTTGTTTTCTTGGATTATTTTTGGCTCGAGATATTTGGTCACTTGCGTTTTTTTCTTTCGATCTCATGCCACGTTTGAAACTTTGAGGAACCTGCTGGCTCATGGGACCCGCATGTCATCCTCTATGTGCTATAAAAGTTTATTTTCTATGGTTTTTTTTCACTCTCTGATTTTTGTCTATTTCCTTATTTCTTTTGATGCCCTGCCGCCTTGGAAACGTTGAGTAAGCTGCTTACACATGGGACCCGCATGTCATCCTCTATGTACAATCAAGTTTCTTTTCTTGAATTATTTTTGGCTCCTGATATTTCGTCACTTGCCTTTTTCTTTCGATATCATGCCACGTTTGAAACGTTGAGGAACCTGCTGGCTCATGGGACCCGCATGTCATCCTCGATGTGCTATAAAAGTTTGTTTTCTTGGATTTTTTTTCACCCTCTGATTTTTGGCTATTTGCCTTTTACTTTTGATCCCCTGGCCCCTTTGAAATGTTGAGTAAGCTGCTGGCACATGGGACCCGCATGTCAACCTCTATGTCCATCAACTTTCTTTTCTTGGATTTTTTTTTGACCCCCTAATTTCAAGATACTTTCTTTTTCTTTTGATCTCAAGCCGCATTTCAAACATTGAGACCGCTGCTGCAAAATGGGACCCGCATGTCATCCTCTATGTACAATAAATCTTGGATTATTTTTGGCACCTCATATTTGGTCACTTGCGTTTTTTTCTTTCGATCTCATGCCGCCTTTGAAACGTTGAGTAAGCTGCTGGCTCATGGGTCCCCCATGTCATCCTCTATGAACAATAAAAGTGTCCTTTCTTGGAGTTATTTTTGACCCCTAATTTCTAGCTATTTGCCTTTTTCTTTTGATCCCCTGCCCCCTTTGAAACGATGAGGACGCTGTTGGCAGGTCGGTCCCACATGTCATCCTCTATGAACAATAAAAGTTTCCTTTGGTGGATTTATTTTTTACCCCTAATTAATTTCTGGCTATTTCCTTTTTTTTTCTTTTGATCCCCTGCCGCCTTGGAAACGTTAGGATGCTTCGCTTCATGGGTCCCGCATGTCATCCTCTCGAAACGATAAATGTTTTATTTTCTTGGATTTTTTTACCAACTGATTTTTAGTTTTTTATTTTATTTTCGATCGCCTGCCGCCTTTGAAACGTTGACGACGCTGCTGGCTCATGGGTCCCCGATGTCAGCCTCCCCGTACAAGAAACATGTGATATCTTGATTATTTTCCAGACAATAAACAGTGTATTTCGCTCTGAGCTATTGCAAACGGATAAATTAAATCTTCATTTTTACATAAACAAACTTATATGTTGAGTGTCCTTGTTTTTTGTTTTTGCGAAGCATAGGACTTTCCTGTTTTTTTTTTTTTGAGAAAAAACCGAACTTTCCTGTTTTGGAGTGGGCTGAAATTGTACGAGTCAAAAGGCCCAGCAGGATAGTTCGAAGGCCCAGATGTCCAGATGCAGCCCAATTGAAATCTTTCTTTTCTTGGATTTTTTCACCCCTGATTTACGGCTACTTCATTTTCTTTTGGTCCTGTGCAAAATGGGTCCCACATGTCATCCTCTATGTACAGTAAATTTCTTTTCTTGGATTATTTTCGGGTCCTGATATTTGGTCACCTGCCTTTTTCTTTTGATCTCATGCCGCCTTTGAAACGTTGAGGAAGCTGCTGGCGCTTGGGTCCCGCATGTCATCCTCTATGAACAATAAAAGTTTCCTTTCTTGGAGTTATTTTTGACCCCTAATTTCTGGCTACTTCCTTTTTCTTTTGATCCCCTGCCGCCTTTGAAACGTTGAAAACTTTCTTTTCTTTGATTATTTTTGGCACCTCATATTTGGTCACTTGCCTTTTTCTTTCGATCCCCTGCCGCCTCTCAAACGGTGATACAATTTGCTACAAAATGGGACCCGCATGTCATCCTCTATGTACTATAAAACTTTCTTTTCTTGGATTTTTTTTGGCTCCTGATATTTGGTCACTTGCCTTTTTCTTTCGATCCCATGCCGCCTTTGAAACGTTGAGGAAGCTGCTGGCTCATGGGTCCCGCATGTCATCCTCTATGAACAATAAAAGTTTCCATTGTTGGAGTTATTTTTTACCCCTAATTTCTGGCTACTTTCTTTTTCTTTTGATCCCCTGCCTCCTTTGAACGTTGAAGAATCTGCTCGCTAATGGGTCCCACATGTTAGCCTCTATGGACGATAAACCTTTCTTTTCTTGGAGTTATTTTGACCCCTAATTTCTGGCTATTTTGCCTTTTTTTGGATCCCGTGCTGCCTTGGAAACGTTGAGGATGCTGCTGCCACATGGGTCCCGCATGTCATCCTCTCAGAACGATAAATGTTTCTTTTCTTCGATTTTTTTACCAACTGATTTTTGATTTATTTTTTCTTTCGATCCCCTGCCGCCTTTAAAACTTTGACGACGCTGCTGGCTCATGGGTCCCGATGTCAGCCTCCCCGTACAAGAAACATGTGATATCTTGATTATTTTGCAGACAATAAAAAGTGTATTTCGCTCTGAGCTATTGCAAATGGATAAATTAAATCTTTATTTTTACATAAACGAACTAATATGAATCTCCTTGTTTTTGTTTTGTTTTTGCGAAGCATAGGACTTTCTTGTTTTGGAGTGGGCTGAAATTGTACGAGTCAAAAGACGTCCAGCAGGTTAGAAGGCCCAGATGGCCAGACAGCCCCAATTTATATCTTCCTTATCTTGGATTATTTTTTGATCCTTTTTCTTTTGGTCCTGTGTGCCGCCTTGGAAACATTGAGGACGCTGCTGCCTCATGGGACCCGCATGTCATCCTCTATGAACTATGAACTCTAAAAGTTTCTTTTTTCTTGGATTTTTTTCACCCCTACGATTTTTGGCTATTTCCTTTTTCTTTTGTTCCCCTCGCCTTGGGACCCGTATGTCATCCTCTATGTACAAAAAACTTTCTTTTCTTGGAGTTTTATTCCCCCTAATTTCGGGCTACTTTCGTTTTCTTTTGATCTCAAGCCGCATTTGAAACGTTGAGACCGCTGCTGCAAAATGGGACCCACATGTCATCCTCTATGTAAAATAAAAGTTTCTTTTCTTGGATTATTTTTCACGCTCTGATTTTTGGCTATTTCCTTTTTCTTTCGATCCCCTGCTGCTTCGAAACGTTGAGGATGCTGCTGCCTCATGGGTCCCACATGTCATCCACTATGAACAATAAAAGTTTCTTTTCTTCGATTTTTTTCACCCTCTGCTTTTTGGCTATTTCCTTTTCATTTGATCCCCTGCCGCCTTGGAAACGTTGAGTATGCTGCAGCGTCATGGGACCCGCATGTCATACTCTATGTACAATAAAAGTTTCTTTTCTAGGTTTTTGGCTCCTGATATTTGGTCACTTGCCTTTTTCTTTCAATCTCATGCCGACTCTCAAAGGTACAATAAAAGTTTCTTTTCTTGGATTATTTTTGGCTCCTGATATTTGGTCACTTGCCTTTTTCTTTCGATCTCATGCCGTCTTTGAACCGTTCAGACCGCTGCTACAACATGGGACCCTATGTCATCCTCTATGTACAATGAAAGTTTCTTTTCATGGATTATTTTTTGCTCCTGATATTTGGTCACTTTCCTTTTTCTTTCGATCTCATTCCGCCTCGGCCCTCTGAAACGTCGAGTAAGTTGTTGGCTCATGGGACCCGCATGTCATCCTCTATGTACAATAAAGTTTTTTTCTTGGATTTTTTACCCCCTAATTTTTGGTCACTTGCCTTTTTCTTTCGATCCTGTGCCGCCTTTGAAATTGTGGACGCTGCTGGCTCATGGGTCCCACATGCCAGCCTCTATGAACAATAATATTTCTTTTCTTGGATTTTTTTTTGCCCCTGATTTCTGGCTATTTGCCTTTTTCTTTGGATCCCCGACCGTCTTTGAAATGATGAGGACGCTGCTGGCGCATAGCTCCCACATGTCAGCCTCTAAGAACAATAAACATTTCGTTTCTTGGATTTATTGTTGACCCCTAATTAATGGCTACTTCGCTTTTTTTTCGATCCCCATCCGCCTTAGAAACGTTGAGGACGCTGCTGGCTCATGGGTCCCATATGACAGCCTCTATGAAAAGTAAAACATTTACTTTCTTGGATTTATTTTTGACACCTAATTAATGACTACTTGGTTCTTTTCTTTTGATCCCGTGACGCCTTTGAAACGTTGAGGGCCCTGCTGGCTCATGGGTCCAACATGTCAGCCTCTATGAACAATAAGAGTTTCTATTGTTGCATTTATTTTTGACCCCTAATTTCTGGCTATTTGCCTTTTTTCCATTGCCTGCCACCTTAGAAACGTTGAGGACGCTGCTGGCTGGGTCCCACATGTCAGCCTCTTTGTACGATAAAAGTTTCCTTTGCTGGATTTATTTTTGACCCCTAATTTCTGGCTATTTGCCTTTTTCTTTCGAACTCCACCGCCTTTGAAACGTTGATGACGCTGCTGCAAACTGGGTACAATATGTCAGCCTCTTTGTGCGATAAACCTTTCCTTTCTTGGATTTTTTGGACACCTGATTTCGAGCTACTTGCCTTTTTCTTTTGATCTCCTGCCCCCTTTGAGAAACGTCGAGAACGATGCTGGTTCGTGGGTCCCACATGTCATCCTCTCTGAAAGATAAATGTTGAGGCCGCGGCTGCAAGATACGTCCCACATGTCGGCTTTATTTGTTGAATAAACGTTTCCTTTCTCGAATTTATATTTGACCCCTGATTTACGGCTACTTTGCCGTTTCTTTCGATCCCCCGCATGTCTGCTACTCCACCGAAAAACAGACCGGCATGTATTCATCACAATCTTGGTAGCTAATTTAGGAAAAATGTGTTCATCACGGGATTCAAACAAAGATCTTCATCTCTGCTAAATTTTGATTTCACCAAAAACCGAACAGCGTGTGTTCATGACTTTAAGTTCACAAACACTATGGTTTCTCTATAAAATAAGGTCACCATCCGTTCCTTTATTGAAGGCATTTGCGAAAAGTGTCTTTGGCTAATGGGCACCGGTGCTCTGCTGTTTTAAAAAAATCAAATATCATACATATTTGTTTCAAAAAATCTGAAAATGAATGTAGACATAATAAATAAAGTAACCTACAAGCGTGTAAAATTTTAATATGACATTTTTTATATTGTAGACTACACAAAAAAGACAAAATCTGTTGAAATTTGGAGATTTGAAATATGCATACCCAGATCCACACGTTTGTTACTTTTGTGTAGCCCAGAATTTTTTGTATTTGAAACTGAAATTTTGCACGTTTATGGGACAATTCATTAGCTACTCCATGATTTTTTTTCTAATTTTTTGAACAAATAAATATATTTTTTATTTTTTCTAAAATAGCAGGAGCACTGGTGCCCAAGAGCACCAAATCTCTTAATAGGCATTTGCGCCTAATAGCGTGAGCTTAGCTAATTTTTGAAGAGAATCAGGATGTCCATGGTGGTCTTCGGGACAAAGATCTTCATGTGCTCGCACCAAACAACAAACCAGCATGTATTCATCACAATACGGGTAGCTAATTTGTGAAAAATATGTTCAGCACGGGATTCAAACAAAGATCTTCATCTCTCGCAAAATTTTGATTTCAGCAAAAACCGAACAGCGAATGTTCATGAGGTTAAGTTCACGAACACTATGTTTTCTCTATAAAATAAGGTCACCATCTGTCTCTTATTTCTCAAGGAAAAACAGGTGGAAGTGTTGGGACGAACCACATGGGTGCTTCGGCTCTATGTTCAATCTTCTCTTTTTGTACTGCAATCTTGAGCCTATGGCAGGACCTCCATTAGCGTGCATTCTGCACCAATTTGGCCTTGGACGTATCCATGTATCACGGGCGCGATTGTGGGTAGCAAAGACACGGTCGAGTTTGAACAATTGGAAATCTGGTTCGCAGCCTCTGCGTCGATTGGCGGGGGTAGCATGAAAATTGGGTGATTGAGTCCAAGAAATAAAGAACGCCCCTTCAAATTGTTCAATCTTTCCCACCTTGCCTCTTCTACTGGGTCCAAGGTATGGGCAGATCTCAAGAAAACGTAGCACCGTACCAAAGGATAAGACCTCAGCTTGTTACCCATATGTAATATTGAAGGACCGAGGATGGGCCGATAACCTTTAACCTGAATCCACGCGAGATCAGATTCACCAGTAATGGACTCTGCTCTCATTGGTGCCGGGAACCAAGTGCGCTGGTCGAGAAAATCCAAGAAATACATCTTCATCTTCATAATTATGATTATCACCATCATCATCTAATTCTTCATCATCTAATTCTTCATCATCGAATTCGTCTTCTTCTAATTCTTCTTCAATTCGGCATCATTATCTTCATCGGCACCTCCATCGCCTTGAGCCACATTTGCTTCATCATCTTCCATGACCACATCTCCCTCGATTTGAGCAAAAATTGCAGCCACTACGCTTCTTCATCTTCAATGACAGGGCGTCAATGAGACGCGGGGCTGCATGTGTCCCTGCAATGCACAAAGATCAACCACAATGCAGCAAGTAGGAACTACACTGAAAATTATCTCTTCTCTTCTATCTTCTATTTTCTACTACTATAAGGCACCAGTTTTTAACAAGACATGTAGCAGCAATTCCAACTGTTGGTGTCCAAAATCTAACGGTTGGGATTAGAGGTATTCGCGTGAAAAAAATACCACACCGGTGTCCACTTTGTTTCTAGAACCGTCATGTTTCCATTGTGAAGAAAAATCAGAGCGAGTCTCACACCGATATCACACGTCCCACTTGATAGTGATTAAGAAAGGTTCCAAATTTTTGTTCATATTTATAAACTGTATGCTCACACTTATTTTGATGGTATAACCAAATTATTAGTTGTATTGAAAGTTTGAACAACATTTAGAACGCAACTTTTATACATCGGTATTGCGAATCGTAATTGGTCCAACATGTGCAGCATGCCATTTACTAGTTAAGACATAAAACAAAGACTCACCACGGGTATATGGTTCCCAAATCAGAACATCTCCATACGGATATGTAACTGCGTATACACGATGTAGGTGTGAACTTGTACCATATCCAGGAATGCCCATGGCATCGACATAGCTGTTTCTATCAAAGAATTCAGGGTTTCTCAGGATATTCCACTCCTTTTCTAGGGGCGCTTGTAGGATAGCGATCAATTCGTCAAATACAACGATTACCTCGTAATGCCATGGCCCTGCTAGATCATCTTTGTACGGCCTCTTGACGATCCGTACTTTGAGCAGTTCCAAACTTTTATCTATTTTGTATTTGAACAGGAATGGTGGGCTGCCATGCCACCATTCACTAGTAGGGCCCAAAGAAATTCCTGCATCTTGCAGAGATGGAAGAGGTATAATAGTATCGATATGTATATGTTGCGGATCGTCAAGTGCCCGTCTGCTGGACAAATGCCACCCGATCGCCGTTACAACCCACCCAGTGCATGGGTCCATGTCCATCCAGTTCCTTCTTGGTATGGATAAATGCTGGAACTGTCGGCTTGTCTAATGGCATCGGCAACGCGTGAATGCCCTGCAAATAGGATTTGTTTCAAAATTGTCTATGCATGCAAGGTATTCGACAGAATGAAGAGCGGATTGTGCAGAATCGGAAGCACGAGATGTAATGGATAAATAAAGCAATTCGAAGAGTACATGTGCATAGTGAAGGCAGCAAACCTTACAGTACTCCCAAATCAGGTGATGATGTTGAGTCTAAATTCATGCATGATGTTTGGCAATAAGAAAAGTTGATTGAAAAAACACAAGCTGAAACGAGATGCGTAAATAAATAAATACTCTTACGATTATTGTCGCGGTCGTACGGCCATGTCTCGGGGTCGCGATGGAGCAGGCTCGGTAAACCGAACGGAACCTTATGCGCTCCGCGGATGGCATGCCGCATGCCGATCATGCCTCGAGCGAGGCGACCGGTGCGAGGATATCCGCCCGCTCGGCTATGTTCTCCACCAGTGGGTAGTGGAGGTTGCCCCACCCCATGGACTGGTGGTAGCAATCAGGAATCTCCTCAACCTTACGCTTCTGCTTCATTGGAGTCGGTAATCTAATGCAAGGGAGAGAGGGGTGAACGGGAGAAAGAGACAGAAGAGGGTTTTTTTTTGGAGAAGATGCAGTAGTAGTACTACGATACTAGGAGGTGGAGATGCGGGGCATGTTTCCTGGGGAGAGGAACCACTATTTCCCTTTAAAAAAATAACAGCACTTGCGCATTAGAACTTGGGGCGGGGATATAGCGGTAAGAGGTATTGACCAACTTTCCCTCACCTTGACCCCACGTGGTTGTGAACCCGAGATAATTCTTTTGATGAACCCGATATACTTATTATAGTACTAAAATAGTACAAGTATATACCTTGTACTCCTATATACTAACATTACTATTTTAAGGACTTTTGTTCCATGAGCAACAACTTCCCCCACTCCGCTCATCCGAAATCCTAGCCCCTCCAACTTCAAGGACCAATCAACATAGCTATGGCCTTCTAATTTGGCTCAAGTCGCCGCACACATAGTCCTCCCGCCGACAAGGAATAGGAGCATCAGCCCTTTCGTCGCTTGTTGTTATACATAATCATATACAGTACCATATATATTTCAAATTTCCATATCAAAAAATAGTTCAAATCTGAATTTTAACATCTCAAGCTAAACCCTCGCTTGCTCTTAAACATAAGCATACCATAGTTCTACTTTTGTCTTCACCGAACAACAGAACACAATGTGTTCATCACAACATAGCCAACCGGAGTACCTAGTAATGTAACTAGAGAAGTGAACCTATAGTTGATCAAGCCTTCAACTTTAACACAATAATACCCCCACATTATGTGTTGAGGAGCCACACCAATATATTTAAGAGTACCATCATGTAGACCACAAATGCATCAATGAAGAGAGGGGTATACTTATAGACCACCTCTTTACAAAACAGTTGTAATTAGTAGACCACAATTGCCTCGTTCATTAGCTATGAAATTACATACTATCAGTAGCTACAATGGCTGCAGACCACTGTTTCAGAATTAAACATCACACTTGTTCCAATCCGGGGCGTTGGCGAAGTTTGGGATGAACCAAAGCGGTGTCTTTACCAGGTACCTATCTTTTTTTGTTTTGCATGTTTTCTCCAAGGCGTTGGTTTGGAAACCAACAGCGCAATCTTCACGATTCAGACTGAATCGGCATATTTTAGGCAGCTGCAAATTGCGAAGCCATGCTTCATTCGGCAAGGTGTACACACAATTTCTTCTCGTCAGACATCCTGGGACAACATCTGCACCGCCTAATGGCAGCATAATCGGATAGTTCACTCCAAGGAAAAGAGAATATTCTCCAAGGTCATCAATCTTTTCCCATGGAATACCTTCATTTAACTTACTAGTGTCCTTCGTGAACACCAGGCAACCACACCCGAAGCATAGTTGCCAACGGTGCGACCATGATGAACACGACGATCGAAGCGTATGGCAAACTTTACAGAATATTCCCTTTCATCAGCAATGCCCAGTGTATGGATCAGAAGAAGTCTAGAACCATCTATAGATCTTGCTAACCACCACACGCCATAATCGACCTCGTGATCATGGCCAAGAGCATCATCAAGTGCACACCGCCATTCAAACACAATGGGCGGTGGCTCTACGATCAGCGGAGGACCTGCTTGAAAACGAAATTACTGTTAAGAAGGGTATGTTTGGTTTGCACAAATCTGAAAACGTAAGAATTGGGAAAACGCATTAGGATTCAGATGGGATGATATAATGGCATTTCCATTCAATAATACAGCATATTGGTGTATTTGAGTACATCACATGGGAAACCAAAGGATTCATTTCAAGAAGTTCAAGTAGAGGTCAAAATCCAACATAATTCAATCTGAGAATAAAACTCCTAATTATACAATCCTCAAATTTTTCTATGGTAATCATCTCGAATAAAAAGTCTAAATACCAATGAAATTTCATCCGAAGCAAATATGCCCCAAGCCTCCAAGTCAGATCAGTCAGGTTCAAAAATTAATAAGTTTGTGCATTAAAATTATCTTTATGACCATCAATAATGAAGCTCATCATACACTACGTCCGGAGGAAAATTACCCGACTTCTTTGAGGATTCCATGCGTGAACAGTGCCAGTATGAGTTGTGGCAAACACAAGCCCATTGTGGAGAATTGCATCGCTGTAATTGTAAAAGATGTGGGACTTGGGCTCTGTAAGAACTGTCCATCCAGAATCTTCGCCGCAAAGGAGGGCAACTCTGATGTCAAAAACAGCAACAAGAGAGAAATTTTTGTACCTCCCAGCAGCTGTGGGAACTTGGCAAATATATATCTTGTGAAATATAATAGCACGAAGGTTGTGGTGGTATATATTTGGAATGTGGGTGGTTTCAAACGGCACAGGGAGGGGAATTTCACGGCGAGTGTAGACGTTGACAAGTTTCCATTTGCAAGCAGGAAAGCCAGTGTCAACCATGGCAACCCAATCTCCATTGGCACCTACCCACTGCTTACCCGTACCATCTGGCATCACAGCGTCGGAGGAGAACCTGTCCAGTGGTGTCAGCTTGCAATCCCGTGCTACCTTCGTCGGGTGAGAATGAAGAACACATGGCAGGCCAAACGGGAGAGAAAAAGATAGAGTTGCACTATCATTTGCAGAGTCGAAAAATAGTTTGGACGAACCGACGAGGCTCGCGGCGGTGATGACGTCGCATCTTGTTACGAGTTCTTCAAGGGGACCTTCGGAAAAGACCTTCTGAAACAGTTCCGAGTCATCATTTTCCTTGTTCGATGCCGCCATCGCAGGGCAGGGGGTGGGTCTATGAGGTTTGGGTTCAACTGATTGGAGTTTAATTTGGGTTCGATGGCGGCAGGTGGCGGGGAAGATGAAGAACGGAGGCTCTCAAACTGGGTGGTGGAATTGATTCTAAAGCTGCATGGCGGCGGCACTGGCGCGTGCTATGGAAGGTGGTCGATTGGTGCGGGCGGGGGCGGAGGTAGACGATGGAGGTGAACCGAAATAGGGCAGGTGGGGGCGGGGCGCTTGACTTCGCTCATCTACACTCTACAGCATCTCCCCTCCTGTTTCTTGGAAAGTGTATAGACCCATAATAAAAAGTCACTGTTCCCTCTGAAAAGGTGAAGAACAAGTCACTGGTCTAACGTGCAAATTTGGACATCCCAAGCTATGTGTTGTCATGTCAATTCAATGTCCATGGCAATATTTTGAATTTTGCGTGACCAAAAGAAGTACGCCTTGGCCTTTCACAATCGGGGTTTCTTTAGAGCAAGAACAATAGAAGAGCCAACAGCTGGCAAAAGTACCACGTAGGCGGGCTATAAGCGCCCACTATTGTCCTACTTCCTCTTGGCGTGATACTCCCTCCGTCCACAAATAAGTGGACGTGCGGGATTTTCAAGGTAAATTAGTAAAAGGAAAGAAAAAATGCATTGGAGCACTCGTATCTTAAGAAACACATGTACTCAACCACGGTTGTAGATTTTCTCGGCGCAAGACTTTTCCCCAGCAGTTGTGGCTTTCAGTTATTCGTGGGTGTGGGGAGGAGCTCCGCCGCATCGGTAGAAAGCAAAGAGGGACGGCGGCTCTCGATCGTGCGGTGTACTCGTAAATCACGTGCGACCCATGCCCTAATAATTCACAATGCATTGATGAGGGCTATCACTTCATCATCCAATAAAATGTACTTAGTAACTATGGTAATAATATTGTCTTCTCGCAAAAAAAATGGTAAAAATATTGTCTCTTAAGCCATGTACTAGTACAGTGCAAGATGCTTTAGAGAAATAAACCTATATTTTATTGCTACTCCGTAATACACATGGTTATTTATTCTAGGCAAATGCCTACCGAAAGATGTAGGAATAGGGAAATGTAGGATTGCAATGTCATGTCCACTCCAATCCTATAGGAATTCATAGAATCCAAACTTTGTTTGATTCCACCATAGGAAAAGTAAAGCATTCTTAAAAAGAGGCATGAGTAGATGTTTAATTTACTATGGAATCTGTGCAAAGAAATCCTTAGGAAAAATTCCTATCGGAAACAATCCTACAAATCAAACAGCCAAGGATTCAATTGTACCAATTTCCTATGCAAATCCTTGGTGTTCACCCAATCCTCTCGAATACTCATCCAAAAAATGCACTAATACTTTGATGGGGAGTTTTTGTATTCTAGGCAAGAATAGAGGGTTTGCGGGGATCACTTGAGAAGTGTATTAACCAAAGAAGGCATAAGTAATACACCAACACACACTAACATGCCCTTAATGGATGTATCTCCATAAACTCCCTCTGTTCTTTATTACTACTACTAGTTTATGTACTTCTTAACTAATATGGGATAATCATGAAATATATTTTCTAACATTCAGCCAAAATATAGTGGTTCGACTTTTTAAAATACTGAAAAACTAGTAATTAAAAATATTTGAGCTATCAAATCTAGGAAGTTTGAAAATATTTTGTATCCCGTCTGAAAGTTGTGTTACTTGGTGTAAGATTCACACAAAAATGATGAAAATATCAAACCTTCAAAAAAATTGTAGTAATTCAAACGTTATGTGTGTTTCATAATTTTGCAAAATCGATTCTATTTGCAATTAAAACTATAGTAGTTGGTGGTCCCCGATCATCTGATTTGCTCTTAAACAGCTCAATCCTAAATTTGAACCTCCCTGCAACAGAACACGATAGTTGGTGGTTTGTGCGGAAAAAAATTACAGTTTAAAAAAGTGTTTTATGCAACGAAGGCAGCAATAAGGGGTAGTTTGTGCAATTTCCTCGTGTAAACAACATGTAGCGTCAAAGTAATAGTACTAGGAGTACAGAAATCTTGTGTAATTTCTAGTTCTACATATTACTAGTGTCCACTGTTTGAGAGTTGATGGTGAATGGGTCTAATTTTCAATCGAATGAGAATTAGCAAATTGATTTTTATGACAAAAGCATACAAAGGGAGTAAAACAACATACCCGCATTCGCCGCTGCTCCCAGCATGCGATGCCTCCACGAGTGCATTGACGGCTGCTGCAATTCCTCAGAAGGCAGCTAGGTTTTGCAGATCGTCGAGTGCCGCTGTCCGGCTACGCTTAACCCGCATAGCTGCCGCCAAGATATCTCGGATTTGGACCACGGGCGAAGCTGATTGGGGTCGAAGGATTGCCCGATTCGAATTTGAAGTACCAAGCCCTCGGCTCCGATGATGGAAGTTTGGAACTCGGCCCGGCCAGAACCTCCCAAATCTGTGTGTGGCATTGGATGCCCATCGGCATCCCCAATGCTGCCGACGCCGTGATGTGGTCGGTCGCACTTTGGTCCCCACTAAAGGCTGGGGCTGCAGCACATCGCCGCCGCCCCCGACGTCCCCACGACGGCAACGCCATGGACCGAGGCGCTGAGTTTGTTGGCGAACCCGAAGCCCTGGATGGCAAGTGCTTCTTCACAATGGAAGCATCCTCACCCGGCGAGGTTCGCCCCCGGCGCATGCCTATGCTCCGACCAGCCCACTTTGCCGCTGCTGCACAGGCTACCGCCGATACAGGCCACCGCCGCTTCTCGGGACCCCCCTCCCTCCTCTCCCTCTCCTAGATCAACGGGCGCCAGGAGTCTAGCCACAGCAAGACACAGAGCCGCCTGCTTCATCGCACACCAATGGCACACAGACATTTGCGAGCTTTTAGCGCACACCCCTCCGAGGCTGAGTCGTGGAGCCTGGGTGCACGGGGCTATGGCTGGAGGAGTCGCCATGGGACGAGGGGTGTCAAGTTCTCGGGTAAGTACGGGAAAGGCGAAGTTTTGCATAACCTTATATGATCACATCAATGCTTCTCAAGGAGCCAAATACTGTATGAGAAACCGGAAAAGTTTGAACGTTTGAAAACTTTGCCGGCATAATGCATCCTTCCAATGCACGCCTACTAAGGTAGAAAGCCAACTCAATTGCTACTTTGTTGGCAAAATGTACCATGGCTCAATCTTAGGTCACACACCCATGAAGCCAAGTTAACACATCTATCAATTGGTATATTTTGGTCATATTAAAAAATTTACTTGAAACTTGTTGGTCATGCCATTCTACTACTCGCCTAACACTTTTTCTACGCGGGAAGGAGGGGGTATGATGCTACCCTAAATTTTTATGCCCATTTGTATCTTGGTCAAATCCTAGGTTTGACCAAAATTTAAAACATGAAAATGAAAAATTAAGCCTGGATCCACTACAAGAAAAGTTGCCAAACTTTTCTTGTAGTGATCCTTCTTAATTAGTAACTTCAAAATGAAGCTTTTGGAAGGTTTTTGAAATTTCCATGTCTGAAACCCAAAACACCTCTTCATGATTGACTTCATAAGACAAATCGAGTTTAGGGTTAGCGGTAGATACATGATTTTTCTAGTTTGAATATGTCTAGACCTGGCTTATCAACTTGAATGCTTAGTATATGACATAAGAAGATGTACTATGTGCATTGGTTTTTCATTTATTTGATTTGTTTTGAATTTTTATGCCGAATCAAATTTTGGTCAAATCATAGGTTTAACCAAGATTTAAACAAGTTTAAAACATTAAAATGAAAAAATTAAGCATGGATCCTTCTTAGTCACTCCAAAATGAAGCTTTTGGGAGGCTTTTGAAATGTCTATGTTTGAAACCCAAAACCACTTCTCTTCATGCTTGACTTCATAAGACAGATGAGTTTAGGGTTAGGGGTAGATACATGATTTTTCTGGTTTGAATAGGTCTAGACCTTGTTATCAAGTTGAATGGCTTACTATGTGACATAAGAAGACTATGTGCTTTGGTTTTTCATTTTTGATTTTTTCGATTATTTTTATGCCCATTTGAATCTTGGTCAAATCCTAGGTTTGAACAAGAATTTAAACAAGTTTAAAACATGAAAATGAAAAGGTAAGCATGGATCCTTCTTAGTCAGTCCGAAATGAAGCTTTTGGGCGGTTTTCGAAATTTCCATGTTTGAAAACCCAAACCACTTCTCTTCATGCTTGACTTCATAAGACAAATTTAGGGTTAGGGGTATAGATACATGATTTTTCTTGTTTGATATGTCTAGATATTGTTTATCAACACTTGAATGCTTACAATATATGTGACGCAAGAAGACTATGTGTTATGGTTTTTCATTTTTGGGGGTTTTTTCAATTTTTTATGCGCATTTTTGAATCTTGGTCAAATCCTAGCTAGCTAGGTTTGACCAAGCTTTAAACAAGTTTAAAACATGAAAATGAAAAAGTAAGCATGTATCCTTCTTAGTCACTCCAAAATTAAGCTTTTCGGAGGTTTTTGAAATTTCCATCTTGTAAACCCAAAACCACGTATCTTCATGTTTGACTTCAAAAGACAGAGTTTAGGGTTAGGGGGTAGATACATGATTCTTCTTTTAATATGTTTAGATCTTGTTTTATCAACTTGAATATTGACTGTATGACATAAGAAGACTATGTTTTTGAATTTTTTATGAATCTTGGTCAAATCCAAGGGTTGACCAAGATTTAAACAAGTTTAAAACATGAAAATGAAAATGTTTCAAGTTCACCTTTGGTTCGATCTTTCAGTAACCAGGCGCATATATATATGGATGCAAATTGAGATAAATAATTCGTGAAACATTGGAAATGTCCATCGTGTGTCATGTTTCCCCCTCACATGAAAATTGGATTGGTGGCAGACAAGTAAAAGCACATTTATGTGCGACAACCCAAAATGCACATATTTTGCTGAGTTTTCATGCATGCATTAAAAGTTGTGAATATATACATAAAATGCATGTGGGTCATGATTGAAAAGTTTGACATGTATATGTTTCTTGTGTAGTAGTACTATAGTAGGTACGCAAACTCCCAGCCATCTTCTTTGTCAAGAGAAGACGCGCACCAGGATGCATAGTGGAAGTCGTCTCTGGATCCTTCTGTTGTCCCTCTCACGGAAAAGAAAAAGAAAAAACATCTCTCTCATTCTCGGCCTCGCTCGACTCGCTCGCTCGCAGCCTCGCACCTCCTGCGCACTGACAAACGCTGCACAACAGTCAACATCACCAGAAAAAAGATATACACCATAAATAATAAGAGGGGCCCCGTGACTGCTATCCCTTCTTCTCCTTCCGTGTGATCCCTCTTCCTCCGAGTTTCACAAGACGGGCAAACACACATGTGCTGCATAGTAATAATAAAAAAGTAAAAAATCGACCTATGAATCTATGATTAAATAGGTAAAATTCTGGGTTTTATCAAGGTTTAAACAAGTTTAAAACATGAAAATGAATAGGTAAGCATGGATCCTTCTTAGTCACTCTAAAATGAAGCTTTCGCGAGGTTTTTGAAATTTCCATGTTTGAAACCCAAAACCACTTCTCTTCATGCTTGACTTCGTAAGACAGAGTTTAGGGTTAGGGGTAGATACATGCTTTTTCTGGTTTGAATATGTCTAGACCTTGTTTATCAACTTGAATGCTTACTATATGACATAAGAAGGCTATGTTCTTTGGTTTTTCATTTTTTCTGTTTTTTTCTGATTTTTTATGCCCATTTAAATCTTGGTCAAATCCTAGGTTTGACCAAGATTTAAACAAGTTTAAAACATGAAAATGAAAGGTATGCCTGGATCCTTCTTAGTCACTGTAAAATGAAGCTTTTGGGAGGTTTGTGAAATTTCCATGTTTGAAACCCAAAAGCACTTCTCTTCATGCTTGACTTCATAAGACAGAGTTTAGGGTTAGGGGTGTAGATACATGATTTGTCTGGTTTGAATATGTCCAAATCTTATTTATCAACTTTTGAATGCATGCTACTCTCTCAAAGAAAAACTTTTGAATGCTTACTATATGACATAAGAAGACTATATGCTTTTAAAATTCAAACATATGGTAAGCATTCTTATGTCATATAGTAAGCATTCAAGTTGATAAACAAGCAAGGTTTGGACATATTCAAACCAGACAAATCATGTATCTACCCCTAACCCCTAATTAAATTGTCTTATGAAGTCTAGCATGAAGAGAAGTGGTTTTGGGTTTCAAACATGGAAATTTCAAAAACCTCCCAAGAACTTCATTTTAGAGTGACTAAGAAGGATATACAAGCTTCCCTTTTCATTTTCATGTTTTAAACTTGTTTTAATCTTGGTAAAACCTCTAGGATTTGACCAAAAGATTCAAATGGGCATGGAAATTCATAAAAAATCAAAAGAATGAAAAACCAAAGGACATAACATTATTATGTCATATATATATAGTAAGCATTCAAGTTGATAAACAAGGTTTAGACATATTCAAACCAGAAAATAATGTATATATCTACCCCTAACCCTAAATTCTGTCTTATGAAGTCAAGCATGCATGAAGAGAAGTGGTTTTTGGTTTCAAACATGGAAATTTCGAAAACCCTCCCAAGATCGAGCTACATTTTGGAGTGACTAAGAAGGATATATAGATGCTTAATTTTTCATATTCATGATTTAAACTTGTTTAAACCATGTTCAAACCTAGGATTTGACCAAGATTCAAATGGGCATAAAAATTTAAAAAAATAAAAAAATAAAAAAACAAGGCACATAGTATTCTTATGTCATATAGTAAGCATTCAATTAAGTTGATAAACAAGGTCTAGACATATTCAAACCAGGAAAATCATGCATCTACCCCCTAACCCTAGCTAAACTCTGTCTTATGAAGTCAAGCATGCATGAAGAGAAGTGGTTTTTGGTTTCAAATGTTTAAGCCAAAAGCCCCTTTTCAAATATTTCAAACTTATTCAAATTTGGTTCAAATATGAAAGACATACAAGTTATAGCACACATAGTGCATACATTTTCACACATACTGCACTAGATGCTAACCCTATAGTTTGAGGCCATTTGGGTGACCTAGGTCGAAAAAATTCTTGGATTAGAATCGTGTTGTTCGAACCCCGTAGTTGGATTTTTTTGAACCCTTGATCTGTAGAACTGGGCAAAACCCTAGTTTAACCTATTTAATTACAGATTCGTATATCGATTTTTCTACGAGTACTACCTTTTTATTACTCCACTATGCAGCACATGGGTGTTTGCCCGTCGAGTGAAACTCGGAGGAAGAGGGATCACTCGGAAGGAGAGAAGAAGGGAGAGCATTATGGTGTCTCCCCTTTTTCGGGTGATGATGTTGACTTTTGTGCAGGGTTTGTCAGTGAGCAGGAGGTGCGAGCGAGCGAGCGAGTCGAGCGAGGCCGAGAATGAGAGAGATTTGTTTTTTTTTGTGAGAGGGACAACGGAAGGATCCAGAAGGACCCACAGACTTCCAATACGCATCCTGATGCGTCTTCTCTTGACAAAGAAGATGGCTGGGAGTTTGCGTACCTATTGCACGTGACTTGTGCTCACTGAAGTGTGGGACCTCAAGCGTGGGCACCACATGTAAGTGACAGACCTGTTGGTGTAAAAACTCGGTTGATTATAATAGTGCATTAGAACAAAGTTTCCTATGGATTCAAGGGTAGGAAATCCAAGTTAACTCATTTACATGACATTATTATTTCCATGAAGCAAAGTTAACACATCTATCGATTGGTACATTTTTGAGTGACTAAGAAGGATCCAGGCTTACTTATTCGTATTCACGTGTTAAACTTGTCTAAATCTTGGTCAAACCTAGGATTTGACCAAGATTCAAATGGGCAGAAAAATAAAATAAAAAACAGAAAAATGAAAAACCAAATCACATAGTCATCTTATGTCATATAGTAAGCATTAAAGTTGATAAACAAGGTCTAGAAATATCAAACCATACAAATCATGTATCTACCCCCTAACCCCTAAACTATGTCTTATAAATTAAGTCAAGCATGAAGAGATGTGGTTTTGGGTTTCAAACATGGAAATTTCAAAAACCTCCCAAAAACTACATTTTGGAGTGACTAAGAAGGATACATGCTTCCCTTTTCATATTTATGTTTTAAGCTTGTTTAAATTATCTCGGTCAAACCTAGGATTTGACAAAGATTCAAATGGGCATCAAAATTGAAAAAAATCAGGAAAAAGAAAAACCAAAGCAAATAGTTTTCTTATGTCATATACTAAGCCAATTAAGTTGATAAACAAGGTCTAGACATATTCAAACTAGACAAATCATGTATCTATACCCCCTAACCCCTGAACTCTGTCTTATGAAGTCAAGCATATGAAGAGAAGTGGTTTTGGGTTTCAAACATGGAAATTTGAAAAACCTCCCAAAAACTTCATTTTAGAGTGACAAAGAAGGATACATGCTTCCCTTTTCATATTCATGTTTTAAGCTTGTTTAAATTATCTCGGTCAAACCTAGGATTTGACAAAGATTCAAATGGGCATCAAAATTGAAAAAAATCAGGAAAAAGAAAAACCAAAGCAAATAGTTTTCTTATGTCATATAGTAAGCCAATTAAGTTGATAAACAAGGTCTAGACATATTCAAACTAGACAAATCATGTATCTATACCCCCTAACCCCTAAACTCCGTCTTATGAAGTCAAGCATATGAAGAGAAGTGGTTTTGCTCCCAAAAGCTTCATTTTAGAGTGACTAATTAAGAAGGATCCATGCTTACCTTTGCATTTTCATATTTTAATCTTGTTTAAATCATTATCAAGCCTAGGATTTGATCAAGATACAAATGGGTGGGCACAAAATTCAAAAAAATCAGAATAATGAAAAACAAAAGCACATATAGTACGTCTTCTTATGTCATATCGTATGCATTCAAGTTAAACGAGGTCTAGGTATATCCAAACCAGACAAATCATGTATCTACCCCGTGTTGATCTTATGAAGTCTAGCATGAAGGAGAAGTCGTTTTGGGTTTCAAACATGGAAATTTCAAGAACATCCCAAAAGCTTCATTTTAGAGTGACTAAGAAGGATACATGCTTCCCTTTTCATTTTCATGTTTTAAACTTGTTTAAATCTTGGTCAAACCTATGATTTGACCAAGATTCAAATATATGAGCATAAAATTCAAAAAAAACAAAAAAATGAAAACCAAGGCACGTAGTCTTCTTATGTCATATAGTAAGCAATCAATTAAGTTGATAAACAAGGTCTAGACATATTCAAACCAGGAAAATCATGTATCTACACCCCCTAACGTACCCTAGCTAAACTCTGTCTTATGAAGTCAAGCATGCATGAAGAGAAGTGGTTTTTGGTTTCAAACGTTTAAGCCAAAAGGTAAGCATGGATCCTCCTTAGTCACTGTAAAATGAAGCTTTTGGGAGGTTTGTGAAATTTCCATGGTTGAAACCCAAATCCACTTAAGACAGAGTTTATGGTTAGGTGTAGATACATGATTTTTCTTGTTTGAATATGTCTAGACCTTGTTTATCAACTTGAATTTTTACTATATGATATAAGAAGGCTATATATATGTGCTTTGGTTTTTCATTTTTTGATTTCTTTCGAATTTTTTATGCCTATTTAAATCTTGGTCAAATCCTAGGTTTAAACAAGTTTAAAACATGAAAATGAAACGGTAAGCATGAATCCTTCCTTACTCACTCTAAAATGAAGGTACTTGAAAATTTTATGTTTGAAACCCAAAACCCCAGTTCTCTTCATATGTTTGACTTCATAAGACAGAGTTTAGGGTTAGGGGTAGATATGATACATGATATTTCTGCTTTGAATATATCTAGACCTTGTTTATCAACTTGAATGCTTACTATATGACATAAGAAGGCTATATATATGCTTTGGTTTTTCATTTTTTTTTGAATTTTTCTGAATTTTTACTCCCATTTGAATCTTGGTCAAATCCTAGGTTTGACCAAGGTTAAAACAAGTTTAAAACATGGCAATGAAAAGGTAAGCATGGATCATTCTTAGTCTCTCTAAAATGAAGCTTTTGGGAGGTTTTTGAAGTTTCCATGTTTGAAACCCAAAATCACTTCTCTTCATATGCTTGGCTTCACAAGACAAAGATTAGGGTTTAGGGGTAGATATATACATGTTTTGGGAGGTTTTTGAAATTTCCATGTTTGAAACCCAAATCCACTTCTCTTCATCCTTGACGTCTTCATAAGACAAAAGTATAGGGTTATATATATATGCATGGGTAGATACATGCTTTTTTCTGGTTTGAATATGTATAGACCTTGTTTAAAATTATCAACTTAATTGAATGCTTACTATATATATGACATAAGAAGGCTATATATGTGCTTTGTTTTTTCATTTTTTCATTTTTCCTGATTTTTTATGCCCATTTGAATCTTGGTCAAATCCTAGGTTTGATCAAGATTTAAACAAGCAGTTTAAAAAATGAAAATGAAAAGGTAAGCCTGGATCCTTCTTAATTAGTCACTGTAAAATGAAGCTTTTGGGAGGTTTGTGAAATTTCCATGTTTGAAACCCAAAAGCACTTCTCTTCATGCTTGACTTCATAAGACAGAGTTTAGGGTTAGGGGTGTAGATACATGATTTGTCTGGTTTGAATATGTACAAATCTTATTTATCAACTTTTGAATGCATGCTACTCTCTCAAAGAAAAACTTTTGAATGCTTACTATATGACATAAGAAGACTATATGCTTTTAAAATTCAAACATATGGTAAGCATTCTTATGTCATATAGTAAGCATTAAAGTTGATAAACAAGCAAGGTTTGGACATATTCAAACCAGACAAATCATGTATCTACCCCCTAACCCCTAATTAAATTGTCTTATGAAGTCTAGCATGAAGAGAAGTGGTTTTGGGTTTCAAACATGGAAATTTCAAAAACCTCCCAAAAACTTCATTTTAGAGTGACTAAGAAGGATATACAAGCTTCCCTTTTCATTTTCATGTTTTAAACTTGTTTCAATCTTGGTCAAACCTCTAGGATTTGACCAAAAGATTCAAATGGGCATGGAAATTCATAAAAAATCAAAAGAATGAAAAAACAAAGGACATAACATTCTTATGTCATATATATATAGTAAGCATTCAAGTTGATAAACAAGGCCCAGACATATTCAAACCAGAAAATCATGTATATATCTACCCCTAACCCTAAACTCTGTCTTATGAAGTCAAGCATGCATGAAGAGAAGTGGTTTTGGTTTCAAACATGGAAATTTCGAAAAACCCTCCCAACAGCTACATTTTGGAGTGAGTAAGAAGGATATATAGATGCTTAATTTTTCATATTCATGATTTAAACTTGTTTAAACCATGTTCAAACCTAGGATTTGACCAAGATTCAAATGGGCATAAAAATTTTAAAAAATCAAAAAATGAAAAAACAAGGCACATAGTATTCTTATGTCATATAGTAAGCATTCAATTAAGTTGATAAACAAGGTCTAGACATATTCAAACCAGGAAAATCATGCATCTACCCCCTAACCCTAGCTAAACTCTGTCTTATGAAGTCAAGCATGCATGAAGAGAAGTGGTTTTTGGTTTCAAACGTTTAAGCCAAAAGCCCCTTTTCAAATATTTCAAACTTATTCAAATTTGGTTCAAATATGAAAGACATACAAGTTATAGCACACATAGTGCATACATTTTCACACATACTGCACTAGATGCTAACCCTATAGTTTGAGGCCATTTGGGTGACCTAGGTCGAAAAAATTCTTGGATTAGAATCGTGTTGTTCGAACCCCGTAGTTGGATTTTTTTGAACCCTTGATCTGTAGAACTGGGCAAAACCCTAGTTTAACCTATTTAATTACAGATTCGTATATCGATTTTTCTACGAGTACTACCTTTTTATTACTCCACTATGCAGCACATGGGTGTTTGCCCGTCGAGTGAAACTCGGAGGAAGAGGGATCACTCGGAAGGAGAGAAGAAGGGAGAGCATTATGGTGTCTCCCCTTTTTCGGGTGATGATGTTGACTTTTGTGCAGGGTTTGTCAGTGAGCAGGAGGTGCGAGCGAGCGAGCGAGCGAGTCGAGCGAGACCGAGAATGAGAGAGATTTGTTTTTTGTGAGAGGGACAACGGAAGGATCCAGAAGGACCCACAGACTTCCAATACGCATCCTGATGCGTCTTCTCTTGACAAAGAAGATGGCTGGGAGTTTGCGTACCTATTGCACGTGACTTGTGCTCACTGAAGTGTGGGACCTCAAGCGTGGGCACCACACGTAAGTGACAGACCTGTTGGTGTAAAAACTCGATTGATTATAATAGTGCATTAGAACAAAGTTTCCTATGGATTCAAGGGTAGGAAATCCAAGTTAACTCATTTACGTGTTAAACTTGTCTAAATCTTGGTCAAACCTAGGATTTGACCAAGATTCAAATGGGCAGAAAAATAAAAAATAGAAAAATGAAAAATCAAATCACATAGTCTTCTTATGTCATATAGTAAGCATTAAAGTTGATAAACAAGGTCTAGACATATTAAACCAGACAAATCATGTATCTATACCCCTAACCCCTAAACTCTGTCTTATGAAGTCAAGCATGTGAAGAGAAGTGGTTTTGGGTTTCAAACATGGAAATTTCAAAAACCTCCCAAAAACTACATTTTAGAGTGACTAAGAAGGATACATGCTCCCCTTTTCATATTCATGTTTTAAGCTTGTTTAAATTATCTTGATCAAACCTAGGATTTGACAAGATTCAAATGGGCATCAAAATTGAAAAAAAAAGTCAGAAAAAAGAAAACCAAAGCAAATAATTTTCTTATGTGATATAGTATGCATTAAAGTTGATAAACAAGGTCTAGGCATATTCAAACTAGACAAATCAAGTATCTATACCCCCTAACCCCTGAACTCTGTCTTATGAAGTCAAGCATATGAAGAGAAGTGGTTTTGGGTTTCAAACATGGAAATTTGAAAAACCTCCCAAAAACTTCATTTTAGAGTGACAAAGAAGGATACATGCTTCCCTTTTCATATTCATGTTTTAAGCTTGTTTAAATTATCTCGGTCAAACCTAGGATTTGACAAGATTCAAATGGGCATCAAAATTGAAAAAAATCAGGAAAAAGAAAAACCAAAGCAAATAGTTTTCTTATGTCATATAGTAAGCCAATTAAGTTGATAAACAAGGTCTAGACATATTCAAACTAGACAAATCATGTATCTATACACCCTAACCCCTAAACTCCGTCTTATGAAGTCAAGCATATGAAGAGAAGTGGTTTTGCTCCCAAAAGCTTCATTTTAGAGTGACTAAGAAGGATCCATGCTTACCTTTGCATTTTCATATTTTAATCTTGTTTAAATCATTATCAAGCCTAGGATTTGACCAAGATACAAATGGGTGGGCACAAAATTCAAAAAAATCAGAATAATGAAAAACAAAAGCACGTAGTCTTCTTATGTCATATCGTATGCATTCAAGTTAAACGAGGTCTAGGTATATCCAAACCAGACAAATCATGTATCTACCCCCTGTTGATCTTATGAAGTCTAGCATGAAGAGAAGTCGTTTTGGGTTTCAAACATGGAAATTTCAAGAACATCCCAAATGCTTCATTTTAGAGTGACTAAGAAGGATACATGCTTCCCTTTTCATTTTCATGTTTTAAACTTGTTTAAATCTTGGTCAAACCTAAGATTTGACCAAGATTCAAATATATGAGCATAAAATTCAAAAAAAACAAAAAAAATGAAAACCAAGGCACGTAGTCTTCTTATGTCATATAGTAAGCAATCAATTAATTAAGTTGATAAACAAGGTCTAGACATATTCAAACCAGGAAATCATGTATCTACCCCCTAACCCTAGCTAAACTCAGTCTTATGAAGTCAAGCATGCATGAAGAGAAGTGGTTTTTGGTTTCAAACGTTTAATCCAAAAGGTAAGCATGGATCCTCCTTAGTCACTGTAAAATGAAGCTTTTGGGAGGTTTGTGAAATTTCCATGTTTGAAACCCAAAACCATCACTTAAGACAGAGTTTATGGTTAGGTGTAGATACATGATTTTTCTTGTTTGAATATGTCTAGACCTTGTTTATCAACTTGAATTTTTTACTATATGATATAAGGAGGCTATATATATGTGCTTTGGTTTTTCATTTTTTGATTTCTTTCGAATTTTTTATGCCTATTTAAATCTTGGTCAAATCCTAGGTTTAAACAAGTTTAAAACATGAAAATGAAACGGTAAGCATGAATCCTTCCTTACTCACTCTAAAATGAAGGTACTTGAAAATTTTATGTTTGAAACCCAAAACCCCAGTTCTCTTCATATGTTTGACTTCATAAGACAGAGTTCAGGGTTAGGGGTAGATATGATACATGATATTTCTGCTTTGAATATGTCTAGACCTTGTTTATCAACTTGAATGCTTACTATATGACATAAGAAGGCTATATATGTGCTTTGGTTTTTCATTTTTTTTTTGAATTTTTCTGAATTTTTACTCCCATTTGAATCTTGGTCAAATCCTAGGTTTGACCAAGGTTAAAACAAGTTTAAAACATGGCAATGAAAAGGTAAGCATGGATCATTCTTAGTCTCTCTAAAATGAAGCTTTTGGGAGGTTTTTGAAGTTTCCATGTTTGAAACCCAAAATCACTTCTCTTCATATGCTTGGCTTCATAAGACAAAGATTAGGGTTTAGGGGTAGATATATACATGTTTTGGGAGGTTTTTGAAATTTCCATGTTTGAAACCCAAATCCACTTCTCCTTCATCCTTGACGTCTTCATAAGACAAAAGTATAGGGTTATATATATGCTTGGGTAGATACATGCTTTTTTCTGGTTTGAATATGTATAGACCTTGTTTAAAATTATCAACTTAATTGAATGCTTACTATATATATGACATAAGAAGGCTATATATGTGCTTTGTTTTTTCATTTTTTCATTTTTTCCTGATTTTTTATGCCCATTTGAATCTTGGTCAAATCCTAGGTTTGATCAAGATTTAAACAACGATTTAAAAAATGAAAATGAAAAGGTAAGCCTGGATCCTTCTTAATTAGTCACTGTAAAATGAAGCTTTTGGGAGGTTTGTGAAATTTCCATGTTTGAAACCCAAAAGCACTTCTCTTCATGCTTGACTTCATAAGACAGAGTTTAGGGTTAGGGGGTGTAGATACATGATTTGTCTGGTTTGAATATGTACAAATCTTATTTATCAACTTTTGAATGCATGCATGCTACTCTCTCAAAGAAAAACTTTTGAATGCTTACTATATGACATAAGAAGACTATATGCTTTTAAAATTCAAACATATGGTAAGCATTCTTATGTCATATAGTAAGCATTAAATTTGATAAACAAGCAAGGTTTGGACATATTCAAACCAGACAAATCATGTATCTACCCCCTAACCCATAATTAAATTGTCTTATGAAGTCTAGCATGAAGAGAAGTGGTTTTGGGTTTCAAACATGGAAATTTCAAAAACCTCCCAAAAACTTCATTTTAGAGTGACTAAGAAGGATATACAAGCTTCCCTTTTCATTTTCATGTTTTAAACTTGTTTCAATCTTGGTCAAACCTCTAGGATTTGACCAAAAGATTCAAATGGGCATGGAAATTCATAAAAAATCAAAAGAATGAAAAAACAAAGGACATAACATTCTTATGTCATATATATATAGTAAGCATTCAAGTTGATAAACAAGGCCTAGACATATTCAAACCAGAAAATCATGTATATATCTACCCCTAACCCTAAACTCTGTCTTATGAAGTCAAGCATGCATGAAGAGAAGTGGTTTTGGTTTCAAACATGGAAATTTCGAAAAACCCTCCCAAGAGCTACATTTTGGAGTGAGTAAGAAGGATATATAGATGCTTAATTTTTCATATTCATGATTTAAACTTGTTTAAACCATGTTCAAATCTAGGATTTGACCAAGATTCAAATGGGCATAAAAATTTTAAAAAATCAAAAAATAAAAAAAACAAGGCACATAGTATTCTTATGTCATATAGTAAGCATTCAATTAAGTTGATAAACAAGGTCTAGATATATTCAAACCAGGAAAATCATGCATCTACCCCCTAACCCTAGCTAAACTCTGTCTTATGAAGTCAAGCATGCATGAAGAGAAGTAGTTTTTGGTTTCAAACGTTTAAGCCAAAAGCCCCTTTTCAAATATTTCAAACTTATTCAAATTTGGTTCAAATATGAAAGACATACAAGTTATAGCACACATAGTGCATACATTTTCACACATACTGCACTAGATGCTAACCCTATAGTTTGAGGCCATTTGGGTGACCTAGGTCGAAAAAATTCTTGGATTAGAATCGTGTTGCTCGAACCCCGTAGTTGGATTTTTTTGAACCCTTGATCTGTAGAACTGGGCAAAACCCTAGTTTAACCTATTTAATTACAGATTCGTATATCGATTTTTCTACGAGTACTACCTTTTTATTACTCCACTATGCAGCACATGGGTGTTTCCCCGTCGAGTGAAACTCGGAGGAAGAGGGATCACTCAGAAGGAGAGAAGAAGGGAGAGCATTATGGTGTCTCCCCTTTTTCGGGTGATGATGTTGACTTTTGTGCAGGGTTTGTCAGTGAGCAGGAGGTGCGAGCGAGCGAGCGAGTCGAGCGAGGCCGAGAATGAGAGAGATTTGTTTTTTTTGTGAGAGGGACAACGAAAGGATCCAGAAGGACCCACAGACTTCCAATACGCATCTTGATGCGTCTTCTCTTGACATAGAAGATGGCTGGGAGTTTGCGTACCTATTGCACGTGACTTGTGCTCACTGAAGTGTGGGACCTCAAGCGTGGGCACCACACGTAAGTGACAGACCTGTTGGTGTAAAAACTCGGTTGATTATAATAGTGCATTAGAACAAAGTTTCCTATGGATTCAAGGGTAGGAAATCCAAGTTAACTCATTTACGTGTTAAACTTGTCTAAATCTTGGTCAAACCTAGGATTTGACCAAGATTCAAATGGGCAGAAAAATAAAAAACAGAAAAATGAAAAATCAAATCACATAGTCTTCTTATGTCATATAGTAAGCATTAAAGTTGATAAACAAGGTCTAGACATATTAAACCAGACAAATCATGTATCTATACCCCTAACCCCTAAACTCTGTCTTATGAAGTCAAGCATGTGAAGAGAAGTGGTTTTGGGTTTCAAACATGGAAATTTCAAAAACCTCCCAAAAACTACATTTTAGAGTGACTAAGAAGGATACATGCTCCCCTTTTCATATTCATGTTTTAAGCTTGTTTAAATTATCTTGGTCAAACCTAGGATTTGACAAGATTCAAATGGGCATCAAAATTGAAAAAAAAAATCAGAAAAAAGAAAACCAAAGCAAATAGTTTTCTTATGTGATATAGTATGCATTAAAGTTGATAAACAAGGTCTAGACATATTCAAACTAGACAAATCATGTATCTATACCCCCTAACCCCTGAACTCTGTCTTATGAAGTCAAGCATATGAAGAGAAGTGGTTTTGGGTTTCAAACATGGAAATTTGAAAAACCTCCCAAAAACTTCATTTTAGAGTGACAAAGAAGGATACATGCTTCCCTTTTCATATTCATGTTTTAAGCTTGTTTAAATTATCTCGGTCAAACCTAGGATTTGACAAGATTCAAATGGGCATCAAAATTGAAAAAAATCAGGAAAAAGAAAAACCAAAGCAAATAGTTTTCTTATGTCATATAGTAAGCCAATTAAGTTGATAAACAAGGTCTAGACATATTCAAACTAGACAAATCATGTATCTATACACCCTAACCCCTAAACTCCGTCTTATGAAGTCAAGCATATGAAGAGAAGTGGTTTTGCTCCCAAAAGCTTCATTTTAGAGTGACTAAGAAGGATCCATGCTTACCTTTGCATTTTCATATTTTAATCTTGTTTAAATCATTATCAAGCCTAGGATTTGACCAAGATACAAATGGGTGGGCACAAAATTCAAAAAAATCAGAATAATGAAAAACAAAAGCACGTAGTCTTCTTATGTCATATCGTATGCATTCAAGTTAAACGAGGTCTAGGTATATCCAAACCAGACAAATCATGTATCTACCCCCTGTTGATCTTATGAAGTCTAGCATGAAGAGAAGTCGTTTTGGGGTTCAAACATGGAAATTTCAAGAACATCCCAAATGCTTCATTTTAGAGTGACTAAGAAGGATACATGCTTCCCTTTTCATTTTCATGTTTTAAACTTGTTTAAATCTTGGTCAAACCTAAGATTTGACCAAGATTCAAATATATGAGCATAAAATTCTAAAAAATCAAAAAAATGAAAACCAAGGCACGTTGTCTTCTTATGTCATATAGTAAGCAATCAATTAAGTTGATAAACAAGGTCTAGACATATTCAAACCAGGAAATCATGTATCTACCCCCTAACCCTAGCTAAACTTTGTCTTATGAAGTCAAGCATGCATGAAGAGAAGTGGTTTTTGGTTTCAAACGTTTAATCCAAAAGGTAAGCATGGATCCTCCTTAGTCACTGTAAAATGAAGCTTTTGGGAGGTTTGTGAAATTTCCATGTTTGAAACCCAAAACCACTTAAGACAGAGTTTATGGTTAGGTGTAGATACATGATTTTTCTTGTTTGAATATGTCTAGACCTTGTTTATCAACTTGAATTTTTTACTATATGATATAAGAAGGCTATATATATGTGCTTTGGTTTTTCATTTTTTGATTTCTTTCGATTTTTTTATGCCTATTTAAATCTTGGTCAAATCCTTGGTTTAAACAAGTTTAAAACATGAAAATGAAACGGTAAGCATGAATCCTTCCTTACTCACTCTAAAATGAAGGTACTTGAAAATTTTATGTTTGAAACCCAAAACCCCAGTTCTCTTCATATGTTTGACTTCATAAGACAGAGTTTAGGGTTAGGGGTAGATATGATACATGATATTTCTGCTTTGAATATGTCTAGACCTTGTTTATCAACTTGAATGCTTACTATATGACATAAGAAGGCTATATATGTGCTTTGGTTTTTCATTTTTTGATTTTTTCTGAATTTTTATGCCCATTTAAATCTTGGTCAAATCCTAGGTTTGACCAAGGTTTAAACAAGTTTAAAACATGGCAATGAAAAGGTAAGCATGGATCCTTCTTAGTCACTCTAAAATGAAGCTTTTGGGAGGTTTTGAAATTTCCATGTTTGAAACCCAAAATCACTTCTCTTCATGCTTGACTTCATAAGGCAGAGTTTAGGGTTAGGGGGTAGATACATGATTTGTTTGGTTTGAATATGTCTAGACCTTGTTTATCAACTTGAATGCTTACTATATGACATCAAAAGACTATGTTCTTTGGTTTTTTTCCGTTTTTTTTTTGAATTGTTATACCCATTTGAATCTTGGTCAAATCCTAGGTTTGACCAAGATTTAAACAAGTTAAGAAATTGAAAATGAAAAAGGTAAGCCTGGATCCTTCTTAGTCACTGTAGAATGAAGCTTTTGGGAGGTTTGTGAAATTTCCATGTTTGAAACCCAAAACCAGTTCTCTTCATATGTTTGACTTCATAAGACAGAGTTTTTATCAACTCCAGTGCTTACTATATGACATAAGAAGGCTATATATGTGCTTTGGTTTTTCATTTTTTGATTTTTTTCTGAATTTTTATGCCCATTTAAATCTTGGTCAAATCCTAGGTTTGACCAAGGTTTAAACAAGTTTAAAACATGAAAAGAAAAGGTAAGAATGGATCCTTCTTAGTCATTCTAAAATGAATGAAGCTTTTGGGATGTTCTCACAAATCGATCTAGTCTAGTACATGACTTTGATAAATTTTAATTAAGAAGCAGCAACTTAACAATAATTACCCAAAATCTAACAGCTGGTTCGACAACAACCTGGACGTTACGCTAAAATGAACTGCGAAAACAACGAATAGCACTTTTGTAGTACTGTACTCGGTACTCCGTACTTGCTCCAGATAATCCCCATTGCTTCACTACTACAGTAGTACTACCCTGGCTCGCATTCATTGTATCCCCTGACTATTCAGAGCTTTGGACGTCCATCGAGTTGTACTCCGATGGTACGATCTTGCTAGCTCGATTAATGGCGTGCTATAAAATTCTATACTAGCCGACAGATGTCCATTCCTCGGGTTGCGCGCCAGAGCCTTCGAAAAGAAGGTAGCCGCTCTATCCCGTTGATTTACGGTGGACGGACAGGATACTCCGGACCGCTCTCGATTCATTTGCTTCTGCTCCCGCGTCCTGACCCTTCGCGGACTGAGATCCAGTGACTTCACTAAGAGAAGTCACCATGCGACTTTACACACGTGAGCCATTCGATCAAGATCCAACGCTCGCGGTTGATCCAAATTTCGAACTTAAACTAAACTAATATTTTAAATGGTGGAACTTTACGAGAATACGTCTTAATATAAAGTTTTTCTGTTTTTTCGAGCTACATAAATTTTAATTTCAAATTTTAGATCGACCATGTTCGTTGGATCTTAACACGATAGCTCGTATAGGTAAAGTTCATCGTAACTTGTTGGGTAAAGTCACTTTGGATCTCAGTTCGCAAGGGAGCCCCCTCTCGGCCGTTGATTTAGGATGGGCGGACCAGGTTGCTCGAAGCGAGGGCAGTAGACGGTTGTCTGGTTTTAATAGGGGGGAGTACTTCTTCCATCCCCTTCTTGCTTCACTTCCAGTCTCCTTCCACTTCGGCGATGCCTCCGAAGTCAAGGCCACCATCTCGCTTGAAGAAGCACCATCTAGTGTTGACCAAGGACGCGGAGAGTTCCCGCCGGCGGTCTATCCAGGATGCTTGGCCGTGAGAAAGGGCCCGCCAGAAAACGAAGGCCCTGCTTCGCGCTCGTCTCGGAACGGCGTCAGTCGTGCGGTCGAAGATTCCTGGTTGGTTTCCATCGCCATGTTTCTTGATTCTTCCTGGCCCGGAGGTCCCAACTCTTTATTCCGTATTAATCCTTTTTATACATATCTCAGTGCCCCACGACGCACCCTGACATCTTCTCGTGACGACTTCAACCCCTGTCTCCTGCGCTTAGAGGTTACCACTGATTGGACATTTTCGTCTTCCTCTCGTCACTTTGTTTCGGTACTGATGATATTGCCATGCAGGAAGCATCGGCGTGTTTCAGAGATGAGCTTAAAACTCTCGTGGAACTCGCCTCCAACTTTCGCGATGATGTCGATACTTTGAAGGACGAGGTCACCGGCCGGGGCAAGCTGCATGATGTGAGCGTTCCATCAAGTGAGGAAACGAACTCTATCATCAAGAAGCTCAAGGGCGAGAATTTGATGCTTAAGATCGAGTGCGGCTTTCTTCGCGAAGAAAACGTCGAGCTATCAAACAGGTGCGTTCAAGCTCTCAACGGGAGCCTCAACACCCAACATGATGCGGTGAAGAAGATGATGGATGACAGCATCTTGAAGAAAAACAATATGGTGGAGGACACGCGCGGGATGGTCGATCCAATCCAGGCACCGCAGAAGGAAGTCGATGCGCTCCGAGTCCAGCCACCTTTGCGTAGGTCGCCGGCGCCCTCGCGCAGGTCACCGAGGAGCGCACGTCGCCGAGTAGGCTGGGGGATAAGGAATTCCAACGAGAGAAGCGGAATCACCACCTGTACGTCCTGATGGAGGGCCACTCCGCCAAGTAGGCTGGGGGAGAGAAACACTGCCTCTCATTGTTCTTTAGCTAGTCCTCCGATCCATATTACTTGATGTTAAAATGGATGTATCTACAACTAAAATATGTCTAGATACATATATTTTAGTATCACAAAGTAAGTATCAACGTTTATATTGCCCAAGTCTTATTATCCATCCCTAAGGTGGGTCGCTTTTGTAACTACTGATTGCAGATTCGACTCTTCTACAGACCGAAAGATTTTTAGAGTGACTAAGAATGATTCATGCTTAGCTTTCCATTTTCATGTATTAAACTTGTTTAAATCTTGCTCAAACCTAGGATTTGACCAAGATTCAAATGGGTTTAACAATTAAAAAATCAGAAAAATGAAAAACCAAAGCACATAGTATTCTTATGTCATATAGTAAGCATTCAAGTTGATAAACAAGGTCTAGACATATTCAAACCACACAAAACATGTATCTACCCCCTAACCCCAAACTCTATCTTATGAAGTTAAGTATGAGGAGAAGTGATTTTGGGTTTCAAACATGGAAATTTCACAAACCTCCCAAAAGCTTCATTTTAGAGTGACTAAGAAGGATCAATCCTTACCTTTTCATTGCCATGTTTTAAACTTGTTTTAACCTTGGTCAAACCTAGGATTTGACCAAGATTCAAACGGGCGTAAAAATTCAAAAAAAATATAAAAAAATGAAAAACCAAAGCACATATATAGCCTTCTTATGTCATATAGTAAGCATTCAAGTTGATAAACAAGGTCTAGACATATTCAAACCAGAAATATCATGTATCATATCTACCCCTAACCCTAAACTCTCTCTTATGAAGTCAAACATATGAAGAGAACTGGGGTTTTGTGTTTCAAACATAAAAATTTCAAGTACCTTAATTTTAGAGTGACTAAGAAAGGATTCATGCTTACCTTTTCATTGTCATGTTTTAAACTTGATTAAACCTTGGTCAAACCTAGGATTTGTCCAATATTTAAATGGGCATAAAAATGAAAAAAATGGAAAACCAAAGCACATATATAGCCTTCTTATGTCATAAGCATTCAAGTTGATAAACAAGGTCTAGACATATTCAAACAAGAAAAATCATGTATCTACACCTAACCAAAAACTCTGTCTTAAGTGGTTTTGGGTTTCAAACATGGAAATTTCAAGAACATCCCAAAAGCTTCATTTTAGACTGACTAAGAAGGATACACACTTCCCATTTCATTTTCATGTTTTAAACTTGTTTAAATCTTGGTCAAACCTAGGATTTGACCAAGATTCAAATAAGTAAAAACATGAAAATGAAAAGGTAAGCATCGATCCTTATTAGTCGCTCTAAAATGAAGCTTTTGGGAGGTTTTTGAAATTTTCATGTTTGAAACCCAAAACCACTTCTCTTCATGCATGCTTGACTTCATAAGACATAGTTTAGGGTTCGGGGTAGATACATGATTTTTCTGGTTTGAACATGTCTAGACCTTGTTTATCAATTTGAATGCTTACTATATGACATAAGAAGGCTATGTGCTTTGGTTTTTCATTCTTACGATTTTTTTCTTAATTTTTATGCCCATTCGAATCTTGGTCAAATCCCAGGTTTGACCAAGATTTAAACAAGTTTAAAACATGACAATGAAAATGTAATCAATCCTGGATCCTTCATAATTAATAAGTTAGTCTAATTAAAATGAAGCTTTTGGGAGGTTTTTGAAATTTTCGTGTTTGAAACAAAAAACCACTTCTCTTCATGCTTGACTTCATAAGATAGAGTTTAGGGTTAGGGGTAGATACATGATTTGTATTATTTGAATTGTCTAGACCTTATTTATCATCTTTTAAATGCTTACTATATATATGAAATAAGAAGACTATGTGCTTTAGTTTTTCATTTTTCTGATTTTTTTAATTTTATGCCCATTTGAATCTTGGTCAAATCCTAGGTTTGACAATGATTTAAACAAGTTTAAAATATGAAAATGAAAAGATAAGCATGGATCCTTCTTAGTCACTCTAAAATAAAGCTTTTGGGTGGTTTTTGAAATTTCCATGTTTGAAACCCAAAAGCACTTCTCTTCATGCTTGACTACATAAGACAGAGTTTAGGGTTAGGGGTAGACACATGATTTTTCTTGTTTGAATATGTCTAGACCTTGTTTATCAACTTTAATGCTTACTATATGACATAAGAAAACTACGTGCTTTGTTTTTTCATTTTTCTGATTTTTTTTGGAATTTTGATGCACATTTGAATCTTGGTAAAATCCTAGGTTTGACCAAGATTTAAACAAGTATATAACATGAAAATGAAAAGGGAAGCATGTATCCTTCTTAGTCACTCTAAAATGAATTTTTTGGGAGTTTTTTGAAATTTCCATGTTTGAAACCCAAAACCATGCACTTCTCTTCATGCTTGACTTCATAAGATAGAGTTTAGGGGTTTGCGGATAGATACATGATTTGTCTAGTTTGAATAAGTCTAGACCTTGTTTATCAACTTTAATGCTTACTATTCTACATAAGAAGACTATGTGCTTTAGTTTTTCATTTTTCTATTTTTCTATTTTATGCCCATTTGAATCTTGGTCAAATCCTAGATTTAACCAGGATTTAAACAAGTTTAAAACATGAAAATGAAAAGGTAAGCCTTGATCCTTCTTAGTCACACTAAAATGAAGCTTTTGGGATGTTCTTGAAATTCCCATGTTTGAACCCAAAACGACTTCTCTTCATGCTAGACTTCATAAGACAGAGTTTAGGGGTTAGCGGGTAGATACATGATTTGTCTAGTTTGAATAAGACTAGACCTTGTTTATCAACTTTAATGCTTACTATATGACATAAGAAGACTATGTGCTTTGGTTTTTCATTTTTCTATATTTTTATTTTATGCCCATTTGAATCTTGGTCAAACCTATATTTGACCAGGATTTAAACAAGTTTAAAACATGAAAATGAAAAGCTAAGCCTTGATCCTTCTTAGTCACACTAAAATGAAGCTTTTGGGATGTTCTTGAAATTTCCATGTTTGAAACCCAAAACGACTTCTCTTCATGCTACACTTCATAAGACAGAGTTTAAGGTTTAGGGGTATAGATACATGATTTGTCTGGTTTAAATATGTATAGACCTTGTTTATCAACTTGAATGCTTACTATATGGCATAAGAAAACTATGTGCTTTGGTTTTTCATTTTTCTGATTTTTTTAAATTTTGATGCCCATTTGAATCTTGGTCAAATCCTAGGTTTGACCAAGATTTAAACAAGTTTAAAACATGAAAATGAAAAGGGAAGCATGTATCATTCTTAGTCACTCTAAAATGAAGTTTTTGGGAGGTTTTTGAAATTTCCATGTTTGAAACCCAAAACCACTTCTCTTCATGCTTGACTTCATAAGACAGAGTTTAGGGGTTAGGGGTAGATACATGATTTGTATGGTTTGAATATGTCTAGACCTTGTTTATCACCTTTAATGCTTACTATATGACATAAGAAGACTATGTGCTTTGGTTTTTCATTTTTCTGTTTTTTTTTTTAATTTTCTGCCCATTTGAATCTTGGTCAAATCCTAGGTTTGACCAAGATTTATACAAGTTTAAAACATGAAAATGAAAAGGGAAGCATGTATCATTCTTAGTCACTCTAAAATGAAGTTTTTGGGAGGTTTTTGAAATTTCCATGTTTGAAACCCAAAACCACTTCTCTTCATGCTTGACTTCATAAGACAGAGTTTAGGGGTTAGGGGGTAGATACATGATTTGTATGGTTTGAATATGTCTAGACCTTGTTTATCACCTTTAATGCCTACTATATGACATAAGAAGACTATGTGCTTTGGTTTTTCATTTTTCTGTTTTTTTTTAATTTTCTACCCATTTGAATCTTGGTCAAATCCTAGGTTTGACCAATATTTAGACAAGTTTAACACGTGAAAACGAACTGATAATCCCATTTGTTGACTCATTTAACTAGTTAATCCCATTTGTTGACTCTCTGTTGACCAGGCACTTGAGGTAAAACTGAGTATATTGCACTAGCCAGTATTAGTACTCAATGGGAAAACTGAGCACACAAAAAATGCTATAGTATAAGACTCGAGAGTATACCTAAATTTCCAGGGTTAGACTCGAGTACGCGTGTTGCGGTGCATAAGTGGAAGACGTGCAATTGTTGACGGGTACTGACGCGAGTCGCGGTGCAGAAGTCGAAGACGTGCAATCGTGGACGCGTGTCGCGTTGCAGAAGCCCAAGACGTGCAGACGTTAAATGGTGGACGCGTAGGACGCGGGTCACATTAACCACCCCTCGCCTTTATAGACGCCTCCTCGCACTCTCTCTGTCTCTCTCACTAGCTGATGCAACGCCTCCTCTCACGTCCCATCATCATCTTCTCCAAAGAGAAAAACCCTCTCCCTCTCTGCCGGCGAGATGATGTGCAAGGAGAATGCGAATCCCATCGTCCATGACTCCGTCGGCTCCAAGCGCGACGCCTCCCTCTTCGATGCCGTCCCCTCAACGGCCGTCGCCGCCGCCGGTGGCGGTCGGATCCCGCCGGGATGGGACCCCTATGAGGAGGTGCCGTACATCCCGCCTCCGAACCCCTACGACACCTGCATGGACGACCCATGGAACGAGGTAACTATGGTTTGCTCCCTTTTTTTGTTCCCCATTCCTCTTTGAACCCTATTTTTGCTGGTTCCCTAGTAACTATTAGTGCCGATCTGTAGATGGATGAGTATTGGGTTAATATTTGCGCCGATTTTATTCCATTTTGCTTTGACCCCTTCTTGATTTCGTCGAAGATTTGGAGTTCGGCCGTTCGGTTAATTTATGCAAGTAATAATGAGATCTCAATCAGTTAATTTATGCAAGTAATCATGGGATCTCAATCAGTTATTTTATGCACGAGTCAAAAGATATAAACCGTTTAATTTTGCAAATAATCTGGAATCTGTTCAAATTCAGATCTGGAATCTGTTTCTTTGCCTATGATGAATTGTTGGGCACAAATTTTTACAGAGTGGGTTCAGCGAACCATTGCTGTGTACAAATCTGTTGTGCATGAGCTTTGGTTCGCTAACACCATCCCTGTAGACATATAATCGTCTCCACTCTAACTGAGGCTGGCTCTGTTTTTCCTTACTTTGTTATCATGCACGTTAGACATCGTTGCAACTCCTTCACTCAAGTTCCAGTTTGATATGGATCAGGTGTCTCGCAGCGACGTCGGCAGTGACGACGAGGACCATCACACCAAGACTCGCCAGGTGCTGCGGAGGCTGCAGGTCGGCCAGTACGTCTCCTACCTCGACGTCGCCAAGGGTGTCTACAGGTGCCCCTTCTGCACTAGGAGACTCGGTGGCACTGACTTCAACTGCCTCCTCACGCATGCCGAGAACGTCGGCAACATCTTCCCCAAGGTCGGCGCGTCGGTGAACCCCTACTCCTTCCGCGCCAAGCACAAGGCGCTCGGCATGCACCTCCGTAGCGTCCAGCGGGTGGAGATCTCCGCCGGGCGCATGCCTCCACTCAAGCCCAAGGCTCCCAAGGGGAGCAACAAGTGGAGGCAGAGGCAGATGGGGTAGGCGGAGTCCTGGACGTGTGCTGCTGCTGCAAAGCAGCTTCTATTTTGTTGTTAGCTAGGGATCCCTTGTTGTTATGTTGTTAGTATGATGGTGTTGCGAAGAACCTCGAACCTGTTACTATGTTGGCTGCTGTGTATGCGGCTTATTATCTAGGGAGGGATCCCTATTCTACAATATTTTGTTGGCCCTACTATGTTTTCTAGATTTACTATGACAGTGAATTTGGCGTACATTACCCTGGAGATTTGCTTCTAGATTTAACCACATACATATGGACCAGAGGGAGTACTAGATTTGCTGCCATATTGGGCAAACAACGAGGGCCAAAAGGCACAAATAATTGTAGAAAGACAGAAATGTAAGCTTTTCTAGATTTGATACTAATTTGGTTAATAAAGACAAAGAGACAGAGGGGGAAAAGGTGCTCTTAAAAATGCCAATTCGCGCCGAGAGAGACAGAACCCAGCTCCTGTTCACGTACAACCAAACGCGGTCTCGTCCTGTCCCACGCGGTCCCTTTCTACTAGCCCCACACGTCAGCACGGAACGGTCAACTAAACTGGAATCCTCCCGTCTGAGCTCCTTCTGCGAGTTACAAATAAGGGCTTGGCGAAAACTGAGGAAAAACATAAGGCAATCTTATTGACTAATATAGCTGCTTATAATTAATAAAAGGATTAGCTACAACGTGCTCAGTTTGCCCATTTATTAAGGTATAAGACTGGCAGGAGAGAAAGTAATCGCTAGTTTCCTCATTTTGCCCTTGCATGCTCGCACGATTAAAGCTCCTTCCGCACGCGCTGGACTCCTCGTTTCCTTAAACCTCCTCGTTTCTCGGGATAGACCAACAGTTTTTCAGGATCTTGGTTTTTTTTTTTTGACAATCAATACCACATATATTCATAGCAACAAATAGTACATGGTAGAGATACATGAACTGACTCCAACGATTACAAAATAAAGTCTAAAAGATAGTAACAAATCTTCGAGGTCTTCAATTTTTTTCTTCTTCCAGAACACAATCTTGTACGTTTCTGAAGGCAGCCAAAAATAGATAACTAACCATAGACCTGTAGATACCGATGAAAGTTCCCCCATGATTTTTTGAGCCGCAATGCCAAAGCTGCGTGCACGCACGCAACCATTAAAGCGGTCATACAACATCGGCAAGAGTACCAACACCAGTATATCAGGGAATAATAACCGACTAGCTTTGTCATCGTCGATGGAGAGCCGAGAGTACGAATCACCATTGTCGAGGACGTAGCAGCCGGGACAAAAACTGCGAGGATAATCCTCCCCACGGCAACAAAGATAAAAGATCCAAAATCGATCTGGCGAAGCAAGATCCAAAGGCCCATACCTAGAAAATTGTGATCGTTCAAGACCACCATTGACGCCGGGAAGAAGATCTCGTCGCCGAACGAAAGGCCGAAGATCACTTATTGCAGACGATGCCATCTCCATTGAGGGGAAACCAACAAGAAGGCGGCTACCAAAATCCTAACATAATCTAATATAATCTAATGAAAACAATACTTTTATTCGAAACTCCACGCATAGATCGGGTTCCCCACTCCTCCTGACGCCGGCGAAGCCAACCGGAGGAGGGGGAACCAATCTATGGAGGAGGAAGAACTGGAGGCGGCTAGGGTTGAGGCGGCGGCTTCAGGATCTTGGGTTAGTGTGGCCAGGTTTCGACTTTCGACTAGTGGAAACGGGAAAGCAGGTGCAAATTAGGGAGATAACTGAAACACAACCACCCGCGCCTTAAGCATCGAGTAATATCGGGAAAAAATGCGCCTTTTGGCTATGATTACGATTTGACAAGGGCTCCCATCAGTACGGGGTGAACAAGCCCTCCCATCAGTATATCAGAGGAATTTGACAAGGGCTACATGACGACTAGATACATCACCAAAAAAGGTGATGCATGTCTCCTTCACCAAAACAGCTGAAACAAGTACATGAACGCAAGTACACCACCATAATAATACTACTACATTAACACAAGTACGAGTAATAAAGTAAGAGTACTACTCCCTCTAATCTAATTTAAACCAAAATAAAACTTAAACTTCATCCTAAATTTGAACTAGTGCCTCGTCCTCGTTCTTCGCTCATTTTCTGATCCAAGACGGCGCAGAGTGCCAGAGTGCATGGCACGGAACTCTTCATCGGTGGCATGCCATGGGCATGTCACCGGATGCATGATTTTTTTCGCAATGTTTTAAATTTGAATTTAGGCCGCATGTCACACGGTGACATGCAAAAGGTGCATGTCACCTGGTGGTGGTAGGCAACTACCCTCATTTACGGCGGCGTAGGCGACTGGACGCCGCGTGGCCAGCCGCTGCCTCGTGGCCGCCTCGGTTTCCACGCGGGAGACCATTAAACGCCGACGACCAACATTCCCGCGTCACGGTTAGCGACTATGACTATAAGGGCAAAACGCTAAAATCTCTCGTTCCATTCATTTTCTTCCTCTCTCCACCTAACAAACATTTTTTCGTCGCTCTCTCCTCCAGCAATGTCTTCAAAATTCAGGTCATCGGCGGTCAAGTACGCGGAGAAAAAACGCCGGCTCGAAATTTCGAGAGACGCTTCCAGAAACCAAGTGGGCTCGCCGCCGCCGAAACGCGTCCGTGCTGTGCTCACCGGGTTAGTTTCCTTCGCCATGTACTTTCGTTTCTTTCGTCGCTCTCTCCTCCAGCAATTAATGTGTTCAAACTTCAGGTCACCGGCGGTCAAGTACGCGGATAAAAAACGCCGGCTCGAAATTTCGAGAGACGGTTCCAGAAACCAAGTGGGCTCGCCGTCGCCGCCGCTCCCGCCGTCGCCGAAACGCGTCCGTGCTGTGCTCACCGGGTTAGTTTCCTTCGCCATGTACTTTCGTTTCTTCTTGCCCGGGCTCAAGCTCTTTAAGAGTCTCTATGGTTATACATCTTAAAGGGTTGGAAGTTCCAACGACGCCCGTACTGCACCAACTTCCACGACCAAGGAATCATCGTCGTCCGATGATTTCAACCCGGCCCTACCCCGGCGAAATGAGGTAGCACCAAGCACTGTGTAGTTATCTTGTTCTTCTTCTTCTTCTTCTTCTTCCTTTGCGCTTACTTGCTACCGATGATTTCGCCCTGAAGGAAGCGGCGCCGACTATCGACACCACTGTCGCCATCTTGATGGAAAAAAACGAGGAGCTCAGCTTAGAGTGTGATCGCCTCCGAGACGATTTGGCTGCCAAGAAGAAGAATTCGAAAACTCTTGTGGAGCTCATTTGCAGCCTTCGCAATGAGCGCGATATGTTGAAGAACGAGCTGATTAAGCAGAAAGAGAGGAACATTGCATCAGCGGAGAAAGCCAGCAGCATACTCAAGACTGTGTGCCTCGAAAGAGACAAGTCTGATATAGAGTACAAAATCCTTCTTCAGGATAAAGTACAGCTCCAAAAGTTGAACCTTGAATATGCTGACATCGCCATCCTTGCCCTTCTCGAGAGGCAGAAGGCACAAGATAAGTTGATGCACCTGATATTGGAGAGCTGCAGTGAAAGAGAAGAGACATTGAAAGAAGTGAGCAGTTTCGTGGGATACATGAGTGACGTCGGGCGAACTTCGCAGAATCCGCCCCGGCTGAGCTCAAATTCCAGCGGAACCAGCTTTCAGCAATGCATGTTATGCGCACCTACAACTTCTACTCATTGATTAGAGGTCGCACGACATGGCATTTTCCCTCGAAATAGTAGTACTGTACTAATAGTTGTACTACTTAATATGTACCTTTTTGTAAAATAATTTCTTACATGTATTAGAAACTACCCCTCTCGTTTACGGATGCACCGGGACATTGTCATCCGGCCCTCTTCTGGACAAACCCCCTCGGGAAGGACGGTATATTTTGCACATTTCGCTACTAGTACTTCTAATTCCACCGCTTATTTTTCTAATCCGTTAAATCGTTAATTGGATGACCAACTGATGGAAGCTGTGATAGATTAGACCAACAAGTGGTGAATTGTGCAAAAGATATGTCCGTGTTTTATGCAAAAGAGTGATATGGGGATCTGGTGGAATCTTGAATTTCCTCTTCAGTGGTAGGCATGCTTCACTTATATAGCTGGAGTACATTGCGGACCTGGTGCATTTCGTCAGTACCGATCAGCTATTTTTGCTTATCCGGGAAGAAAAGGTAGTACTAGCCTTTTCTGTGAGATGTCTTTTCAGGTGCTACGGAGTTGTCTCTGTTCACTGCTTGCTTTGTCTGTCGGTGACTTTGCCAAGCTGACTTTGCCATGACTTTGGGTGACCGATATGTGGACCACGGTTGTAAGTGACTCAAAGTCACCGACTTTGGGGACTCCTGAATGCTTCGTATATTTACGACGGTTTCTGAATTATGTACTCCGTACAACTTTTGTAATATTGGTCAAACTAGTTTTGACCAGGGTTTGTGTAGGGTGGTTTTTTTTTGGTTGGTCCAAATGGTGTTGTGTGGTCCAAATGTGATGTATCATCACACCACCATGTGCCCCCCTCCCCCCACCCCACCCCTAGGTTTTGGTAATGCCATTCCGATACATGCTTCTTAGAAGGAGTACATTTTTTCCGTTAGGGCATGACAATTTTGAAAAATTCAAAAAAAATGGGACGACAGAATGGTAACATCATTTTCCAGGTGATGATGCACCCCTGTGCCAAATTTTGGTTCATTTTAAGAATGTAAGGTGACAAATTACTCGAGGAAGCTAGTTGGAGTAGACGGGCATGATCGGATTGCCATAGGGGATTTATTTTTTGAAGGATGTTATTTTTCATAGACAATATCTGACACAAAAAATAAAATGTTAAGGTCTCATATTATTCTGAATGATTTTGAATTACTTATGACGTTTGGAAGTATTGGTATACATGAGTCCCACATGAAGTTAAATGGTCCCAAAAAAAGTTTCGTACACGTCTCCCAGAAAGTGGAAAGTCGAGTACATGCATGACTTCACGCGTCCACTACTGGATACAAAGAGTCAGAGGCTATAACATAATCGGCCTCATCATCTCTCGCGAGCTCGTCCTCTCCACTCCCCCAACTTGCCTCCCCCACACTGTGAAAACCCCCCATCCACTCACCGCACCTCTGAGGCATCGACTTTCCCGTTTCCCACTGCAGCAGCATGATGATAGGTATTGCATACGAGGCGGAGCAATAGGCGACCGCCCACGCAGAGGATGCCTCTACGGTAGTGGCCGTCGCGGTGGGTGAGGCTTCACCGGGCACCCAGGCCGCTCGTCTCCTCTGCTTGTCGGATTCTTCGACCTCGGTCGAAATGGGCGTCCTAGCCGTCACGACGGGTGAGGCTTCACCGGGCACCCATGCCGCTCGTCTCCTCTGCTTGTCTGGTTCTTCGACCTCGGTCGAAACGGGCGTCCTGGCCGTCGAGCAGAAGGTGGATACCAATGTTGTTTATCCCGCCGAAGATGTGCACGGCGTTGCAGGCCACCACGGCGAGGTCTTCCTAGGCCCGATGCTGGACGCGAACCTCGACCCCTTCGACGATTTCGGCCCAAACGTTCAGTTCCAGGAGGATGTTGAGGGTGATGACGAGGAGGTACTTCTCTTTTACCGAAACTGTCCCAACCCTCTTTGTGTCATATTGCTGTTCACATGGTTTGCACGAGCCTGGTTCTTGATTGATTTGATATCCTACCTTGTTCTTGTAGATGTAATTGATTCTACGATTCGTAAGATCAGATTCTAGTTTAATTTCGACTAATCTACCATGTAGTCATATAATCAATTTATGTGTTCATACTTAGTGGACTTGCAATTGTTGTGGCTTATGTTCATGGTTGTTCATCGGGTTTCTCATGATTTATTACGATTTCTTCTGCCATATACTTGTTCTACACATTTAATTTTAGGGTTTCTAAGGTTTGATTATGTTAGTGGAGTATTTATTCGATTTGTCATAAAAAACCTGATTATGTAGTACTTAATAATTCATAGGAGTATTCTGATGACATGGACAACAACAAGGTGCGAGGGACCGGAAAAGCCGCTATGTTCTCAAGCGGCCGAAGGGTGGTGAAATTGCTTTCTGCATGCGCTGGGAGCTATTTTGCCCATTATGTGGCAAATTTCTCTAGAAGGACATCCACAGCCTGATCCAACATGCGATGGGTGTAGGCCTAAGTACATAGGGGGAAACACCGCCTGCAACCAAGGCCAAGCACACATCATATGGCCTCTTCCTCCGTAATTACGTCTTGCCTAGCTTGCTCCACGTCAACGCCCACCGCTGGCCCTCATGCTCCCGGTCATGTTTAAAGTACATATGTGTAATCTTAATCCCTTTGGAAGTTCAGCATTAAACTCTACTAGTACAACCGTGGTGGTCTTGTGATGTAGTACTCTTTTGATGCATTTGTGATGTAGTAGTACTTTTTTTTGAAATGATATAGTACTATCTAAGAAAAGTACTCCCTCCGATTCACATTCATTTCACATCAAGAAATATGGATCAGAGCGAGGGAGTAAATTAAACATGGCATCTCGTGCATGAAGCTTGACATATCGATCAGGTTGGCTAGAATAGCAATACAATGCTGCTCATTAGGCAAATGCATGCCATGTACGATAGTATACATCCAGTAAAGAAGTCTATACTGACATAAAAAAACTACTTTGGGGATGAGAGTCAATTGGGGCATCTACAATATAGAAAATCTTGCTCGTAGATGATTTTGGCTAAGAGGGTTTTACTCACATTACACGTGCCACTTTCCTTGTCTGCAAAACAAGTTCCAATAAAGGGAGAGGAAAGAAGAGGGTATTGTGGGCGAGATTGAACACCTTTTTTATGTGTTAAGCTGAGGCCTCGTTTAGATGAGGATTTCGACTTATGCCTAACAGCTCAACACACCCACAAATAATTCTGCTTGCGCGCACCACCGTTCATTAAAATAACAATATTAGCTCGCAAGATTAAGAACGAAGTGAATTTAAGTAACTTGGTAAGCTTTTCAAGCAATATATTCAGAGAAAGAGCACACATGTTCGGCTCAAAATAATCATAAGAGAAGAACAATAAATCTAAGGCACCACATGGATTCATACCTTGAGTCGACGCTGGCTCGTAGAAGGGCGGCCGCGCCTCGAGGATGCCGGGGACGTCTCCACCTCGGTCTCACATGTGACTGCTTATCGGCGGGTGGTGCGCCGCGCCATGTAGAAGATCTATCAAGAGAGGAGAGCCCGATGACGCTACCGACGCCTCAACCTTGATAGCACCGACCTGTTGCTCCGCACCGAGATGCGCCACGTGCAAGATTTAGCGGATGCATCAATTTTAGAGATATGTCATGATCATTGTAACAAATTTCAACGTGATGATGATTTGATCTTGTACTCGGCCTTGAACATAAGAACTAGTACAATCTCACATTTTTTTGTCATTATCCTTTGCGAGATTTAGCGGATGCGCCAAATTCAGAGAAATATCATGATCATGGTAACACAATTTTCAATGTAATGATGATTTGATGTTGCACTCGACCATGAACATAAGTACTAGTACGGTCTCACAAATTTGTATCATTATACTTTGCCAATTTTAGTGGATGTGCCCATTTTCAGAGGTAGATCATGATCATGGTAAGTTGGTAACAAATTTTCAACGTGATGATGATTTGATTTTGCACTCGGCCTTGAACAGAGGTACTAGTACGGTCTCACAATTTTTTATCATTATACTTGGACGGTGGCCAAATTCAAAATCTCATAGCGGCAAAACTTCCCGCCCACAAAATACAAAAATTTCACACGCTTCCAAATTCCCATTCTACCCCTGTGGAGATGGCAGCAAAGTCGGTTGGTGGGGGGGTCTGCCCGTCATTTTTTGGATCACCACCTCCCTAGCCCGGAAACCCTCCCAAAAAAAATACATTTCCTTTAGACCACCCACCGGAACTTCCCAAGTCCCTCTCTCCCACCTCCACGACCACCGCACCGGAACATCCCCGCCTGACTTCCCTGGCCTACCCGAGCCCTCGCGATCCTCGTCATCCGGCTGCCTGCCGGAGCCGCTTCATCGACGCCGTCATCAACCGGACCGGATCATCCCCGCCGAACCTCGAAACCATATGCTCATCCAGCAGTCTACCGCAGTCACTTTAGCTGCGGTATCGTCCACCCCACCAGAGCCGCTTCGCCGGATCCGTCGTCCACCGCATCGTATCTTGCTCACCGACACCGCTGTGCATGAACCGGATCTGCTTCACCGGCGCCTTGCATGATCTAAACTCTTCTACTGTCGCTTTTCTATTGCTTGCCTGCAAGTTCTTGTTTAATCTTGGGGGAACCTGTTTGTGCTAACGACGCGCCGTTACGTTTTTGCAGATGAGATGAGTAATCATGAAGTGTAATGGCCGTCTCTCCAACCCCAAGTAGCACATGTAGCGTACTTCATCACCGGATCTATCAACCCCAGGAAGATCTGCTGTGACTCCCACAGAGTGCTTCTCCTAATGTAAGTCCCTTGTTTTAGCGCCATGTTCTGGGTTCAGATGCTTGTTTGTCTGAAGCTCTTTTAGTTCATTCCTAGCTATGACCGTAACACGTTGCTATTTTCTACTTCATTGCTAACTTTAAGCGATTGAACATTTTGGTTTGCATTCCCTGCTCTGTAGATGTAGCCATCATAGCTTCTATCTTGCTCAGTCGTTGTTACAAAAATTATAGGTATTATAGTAACATCCTTCTATTATTTAGTTCATGGCCAATTTTAAGTAATTGCACATGTTGGTTCGCATTCCCGTCTCTATAGCTTTTGGCATCGTAACTTCTATATTTGGTTTACATTCCCTGCTCTGTAGATCTAGCCATCATAACTTTATCTTGCTCAGTCGTTGTTACAAAAATTATGGCCTGCTACTATGTTGTTTGTGCCAATTTTTTACTCCATGAACATGTTGGCTTGCATTCCCTGTACTACAGGTGATGCCATTGTTTTGTATCTAGTTCATTGTAAGCTAACAAAGTAAGGACTTAGTTTGGCATGCTATCACTCTGCTATCTAGCCTGTAGTACAAATAAACTTGTCATACTGCTAGATAATAATTGTGCGTGCCATCTTGTTCTTCAAAAGCTGCATTATTGACTTGTTTCTCTGACTTGGCATGACGCTCAAATATGGAAAGCTGAACATATTGGTTTGCATTCCCTCTTATACAAGTTCACAGGTGATCCCACTATATTCTGTATCTGGTCCTTCCTAAGCTCCAGCATTAACTATCCTCTATGTGTTGCTCATTACAAGTTTATATCCCGAAACATCTTGATTTGCATCCCCTTCACTATAAGTTCAGGAGTATTATTTAGTTCACGGCCAAAATGAAGTAATTGCACTTGGCACATGTTGGTTCACATTCCCTCCTCTTTAGCTTTTGCCATCGTAACTTCTATTTTTGGTTTACATTCCCTCTTCGTAGATGTAGCCATCATAACTTCATCTTGCTCGATCGTTGTTAGAAACTTTATTGCCTGCTACTACGTTGTTCATGCCAATTTTGTACTCCCCGAACATGTTGGTTTGCATGGGACTCGACAAAGAGTAAGTCCGCTTGTTTCATTCTAACATGCTCTGTTATATTGGTCGTTGGTATGCGGCATGCACTCTTTGTTTGCTTATTGTGCGCATTACAATGATCTTGTTATAACGACGAAATGATGAGTTCCAAATTCTTTGGCAAACAATATTGCAGTGTCTTTGCGTTTCCATTGTTGCTGTCTTAACTTGTAATGTCTTTGTTTCAGATATAGGTGCTGCATGGACAACTTAAAAGATTGCCGAATCGCTTCATTGTATTGCTAGGTTTAATTACCATTCAATTTCTCTGGGTTCTGTAATATTTTTTCAAAGCCTTGCAGCTGATGTAATATTTAGTTAGTTTTTATAGTTCTTTCGCGCATTTTTTCTTTGGTGCTTGTGGTAAGTGAGGCTATCCGACAGAAATCAATGCTGCGTAAATATTCTCAGTATCTAAATCACGAATTCCTATCCCTTAGACGGCCCAATTAAGCGAAATCACATACGTGCCGGCCCGCAAAATCCTAAAGCGCCTTTTACGCCAAAGATATAAACAAAGAACTAAACGGGCTGGCCCACTTACTTATTGGGCCAGCCCACTTGATTTATCGTGGACCCCACACTTTTATTGGGCCGGCCCACTTGCTTTAAGGTGGACCCCACCCACCATACCGGGCTGGCCCACTAACTAGTTGGGCCAGCCCAATTGCTTTTGTGGTGGTCCCCACATACTAAACGGGCCGGCCCTTTAAGACGAAAGTGGGACCCACCTGTGTTTTTGGCCCGGCCCACTAGCGTGGTGGGCCGGCCCACTTGCTATATGGTGGACCCCACATACTAAATGGGCCGGACCCTTAACAGGAAAGTGGGACCCACCTGTGTTTTGGCCCGGCCCACTAGCATGTTGGGCCGGCCCACTTGCTATACGGTGGACCCCACATACTAAATGGGCCGGCCCTTTAACAGGAAAGTGGGACCCACCAGTGTTTTGGCCCAGCCCACTATCTTCTTGGGCCGGCCCACTTGCTATATGGTGGACCCCACATACTAAATGGGCCAGCCCTTTAACAGGAAAGTGGGACCCACCTGTGTTTTTGGCCCGGCCCACTATCTTGTTGGGCCGGCCCACTTGCTATATGGTGGACCCCACATACTAAATGGGCTGGCCCTTTAAGAGGAAAGTGGGACCCACCGGTGCTTTTGGCCCGGCCCACTGGCTTGTTGGGCCAGCCCATTTGATCAAATGTGGACCCCACGTACTAAATGGGCCGGCCCGATAGCAGGAAAGTGGGACCCACATGCTAATTGGGCCGGCCCAATAACTTCTTGGGCCGGCCCAGTTGCCTTAATGTGGACCCCACTTTGTAAATGGGCCGGCCCGATACCAGGAAAGTGGGTCCCACATGTCTTGTGGGCCGGCCCTTTTGCCTGTTGACCGGTCAAACGAGTGCATTCGGCCCGGCCCACATGCTTAGTGGGCCGGCCCATTAAAGTTTTGACCAGTCAACTTTAGAGGTTAGGCCCGGCCCACGTAACTAATGGACCAGCCCAGCTATATAGTTGACCGGTCAAACTAAGTCAGCTGGCCCGACCCGTAAACTTAATGGGCCGGCCCGCTTAAGACATGGCAGGCCTCGTGTGGGCCTACCATCTACCACGGGGTTTCAGCCGGTTAACGCCGTTAATCGCGCTTAACGGCGTACGCCACGTGTCGCTTTGCATGACGTCGAATCAACGGGCTCCCGGAAACACTTGGGCAACGGTCCGATTTTCCGTGGCGGAAGGGCGCCCAAGCGCGACGGACCGAAAAAATCGTCGTAGGACTTTGCCTGACGCAGTTTCCACAACACAACCCATATCGTCGGGTTAGGCCCATAGGCGACGAAAAATACCCCTTAGCGGACGATTTTGAGACGTTGTCTATCAGAACTTTTCTTGTAGTGACAGTGCCCCGTGCTTTACGGGAGATGAGGTCAATGTGGACCTGCGAACCCGGACCACCTACCCAGTTCCTTCTCATGCAAGACTCGCCAGCCTCGAGTCGGTCTGGAGTACAAACCCCAGTCGGATATGGCTTGTAGAAGCCGGCCCAGCCACAGCGCAGACGGCTGTAGTCAGGCCGACTAGGACTTAGAGCCAGCCGGCTTCCGGACCAGCCGGCCACGGCTCCAGCCGGCTGCTCCTCAGCCGGCCTTTGCCGCGAGCCAGCCAGCCTCAAGCCGGCTGCTCCGCGTCCATTGCCCTACCCGGGGTCTTCCCCCCGACACCAACTGGGAGTCGCCGAAGATTTTTAAGCGAGTCGCGCCGCATGCTTTTGCCATCTTCACCCCATGAATAACAGCTTCATATTCTTCTTCATTGTTTGATGCATTGGGGAAGGTCATCCGCAATATATACTTCATCTTGTCACCCTGTGGTGAAACAAGTACCACGCCTGCTCCAGCTCCTTCCAATCTCTTGGACCCGTCAAAGTTCATATGCCATGTACTCGATAAATCTGGGGGTCCCGTACTTTGGAGTTCCATCCACTCCGCAACAAAGTCCGGCAAAATTTGCGACTTGATTTCCTTTATTTTTTCATATGTGATGTCCCGAGGGGAAAGCTCAATTCCCCATAGGGAGACACGTCCTGTGGCTTCCGGGTTGTTCAACATGTTCGAGAGAGGTGCCTCGTTGACCACTATTATCGGGTGTGCCGAAAAATAGTGCCTTAACTTCCATGCTGACATGAAAACCCCGTAGGCCAACTTCTGATAGTGCGGGTTGTTTGGATGGTGACAAGACTTCATTGAGGAAATATATTGGCCGCTGAACCCCGTGAATTTTCCCTTCTTCCTCTCGTTCTACCACGAGGACTGTGATGACCACTTGAGGTGTGGCCGCAATGTATAACAGTAGGGGTTCTTTTTCTCGGGGTGCCACCAGTACTGGTGGTGTCGAGATAGTTCGCTTTAGATGCTCAAAAGATTTGTCTGCTTCCTCATTACGCTCAAACTTTTATCCTTGCTTGATGAGCGCGTAAAAGGGCAACGCCTTTTCTCCCAACCTTACGACAAACCTACTCAAAGCTGCGACTCGCCCATTTAGCTTCTCTATCTCCTTGAGCTTGGTTGGTTTTGTCATCGTCAAGGTAGCCTGTATTTTCTCTAGATTGGCCTCGATTCCCCTGGCTGACACTAAGTATTCGAGGAGTTCTCCCACAGGAACACCAAAGGAACATTTTGTCGGGTTCATCTTGAGTCGGAACTTGTCAAGGTTATCGAAGGTTTCCTTAAGATCATCAATCAGGGATGACCCTTGCTTTGCTGTTATGACCACGTCGTCAATGTATACTTGGACGTTTTTCCGATCTACGTGGCGAGGCACTTCTGCATCATCCTCTGATATGTGGCTCCCGCGTTTTCAACCCAAAAGGCATTGTTCTATAGCAGAATAAGCCATAAGGGGTTATGAAAGCTGTTTTGACTTCATCTTCTTATTTCAAGCGGATCTGACTGTAGCCAGAATACATGTCGAGGAAGGAAAGACGTTCGTAACCTGCCGTGGAATCGATAAATTGATCGATCCTCGGGAGGGGGAAGTGATCCTTTGGACAATGTTTATTGAGACACGGGAAATCGACGCACATGCCAAGGACTTCAGTGTTTTTCTTCGGGACTAGCACTGGGTTAGCGAACCACGTGGCCTCGGTGTGCAGTTCCTTGATGAAACCCGCTTCCTTGAGTCGAAGGATCTCAAACAACATGGCTTTGCGGTTTGGCTCGGAGAATCACCGCAAAGGTTGTCGGATTGGTCTAGCTCTTGGATCTAAATTAAGGGGGTGCTCGGAAAGTTCCCTGTGTACTCCTAGCATGTCAGCTGGACACCATGCAAAGATTTCCCAGTGCTCACAGAGGAACTCGACGAGCACGCTTTCCTATGCGCTGTCCAAGTTGGGAGCGATGGATGTCGCCTTTTTTGGATCTGTCAGGTGGATATGCACTTCCATTGAGTTCTTGGAGGTGTCGAAAGCTTTCTCTTGCAAGGATCTACCTCCGTCAGGTAACACGTCGTAGTTGGTAGTGAGCTTGGATGCTTCGTAGTCAGCTTGCATCCCGAAGGTTTCAGAAAGCTTGTGGAAGTCATTGTCGCACTTATCTGCCAAAGCAAAACTTCCTTTGACTGTTATTGGGCCCTTGGGTCCAGGGATCCTCCATAACAGGTATGTATAATGTGGCACAGCCATGAATCTGGCATATGTGGGTCGTCCCAAGAGGGCATGATATTGTGTGGGCCAATCGATAACCTCGAATTCCAGCTTCTCCTTCCTGAAGTTTTCTCGTGTCCAAACTGCACATCTAGTGCAATCTTACCCAGAGGATAGTTTGGTTTCTCGGGTGCAATTCCGTGAAAACGTGTGTCCGTTGGTGTCAAGTTTGCCAAAGAAATATTCATCTTCCATAGCGTATCTGCGTATATAAGATTTAAATTGCTTCCCCCATCTATGAATATGCGCGAGACCTCAAATCCCGCGATCACCGCCGGTAAGATCATGGCTGATTGCCCTAGTCGAGGAACCTGAGGTGGATGATCTTCTTGAGTGAATCCTATTGGCTATCCCGACCAATTGAGATATTCAACGGTTGGTGTAGGCGACTTTTCTGCCACGTACACCTGTCGTGAAATTAGCTTATGTGCTCTATTCGAAGGTCTACACTTATGTATCATCAACACCGCTCCCGTAGTGTCTATGAAGTCGCCGTTATTGCCTGGAGGTGCCGCAAGTTGCAGCTAATGTTGATTCGCGCTGGTAATTACGGGTGGTGGCAGGTGAACTTCGCTCATTGGCCCGTGTACGTATCCTCTGCTCGCTGGTTGCGTGTTTGTGTTCTCCGTATATCTCCGCAGAACTTGGAAAGTCCGGCAGTACTTCTGAAGATGGCATGACTATCTCTTTCCATCATTGTCAAAGTAAAAGTGCATCTGGCACGGTCCATTCAGCAAATCTTCGGGTGAAATGTTGTACAACCTTGGAAACCTTGGCCGATTATTTTGTCTGCTAGAACCCGGTGCATCTCTATGTTCATTGCGCTGATCGTTGTTTCTTTGGTAATCATCCCGATGATTTCCTCCATTGTTTCCTCGGAAGCCAGCCGCTACTTGGCTGGGACCGTCATAGTCTGTGAAGTGGCAAAAACGTCGCCTATTTTGATTGTTATTTCTGTTGCGGTCCTCCTCAGGTGACCTCTGCCATTTGTTATGAACAACATCTTTCCCATCAGACCAACGATTCGCTATTTCCATGAGGTATGCTATTGTTCTTGGGTTGGACCTACCCAATTCTTCGATTAGATCTTTTCTACGGATTCCTGCAACAAACGCATTGATTGCTCTTTCATCAGACACGTTCTCAGCCGAATTTTTTTATGATGCTCCACCTCTGAATGTACATCCTCATTGATTCATCCGACTTCTGCTTGCAAGTCCTTAACTGCTCTATTGATGCAGGTTTCTTGCACGTGGAACGGAAATTTCTCACGAATAAGTCCTTGAAAGTTTCCCAGCTGTCGATGGATCCTTCCGGTAGCTTCTTCATCCAGGATCTTGTGGCTCCACTGAGGTGAACCTGAATGCTGGTTCCACCCATCAACTTCACTGTCCCTAGGTAATCGACTAGCCAATCCTCTGGATCTTGCAGTCCGTCGAAATTTTTATAGTTGTCGGACAACTTGAAGCTAGAGGGTACTCGAGTTTTGCGAACCCGTCAGGTAAAGCAAGGGAGTCCACACAAGTCCTCATCATTAACTTCTGGTGAATGCCGACGTTCTCGTGTTCTATTTTCGCTATTTCTCTCCTCTTGTGCCCTGTCGACTCGAGCCTGGGTAATCGTGTTCCTCGCGTCACCATCTCTTGGAGCGTCTTGCGCCGCCACCGCAGTGGGTCGAGGACTATTTTTTCTTGGACTAATTCTGTGTGGAGCACTTTTGGGTTGTGGTGCAACTTCTCTTCCTACTATTGCTGCCCCCATAATAACGAATCCTGCCATAGCCATCTGGTACAGTGACTCTCTGGGATCTCCTTGAGGTGGCTTGGATGCCATTAGGTAAGCGTGTGTTACCATATACCCTGTCTCCGGGGTTTTCGGGATAATTTTCCCTCTCGCATCTATTAACATAAAGGACATGTCGAGATTCTGGATCAAGTTATCCCGATCTTCCTCGGGCACGTTTGCTACTCGAGATCTTGCTCTTGAACGGGTTTTCGTGTGACTATCTCCCGAAGTCCTCGAGTGTCGATTTAGGTTGGCCCTGCGCTCACTTGACGCAGCAGCTGCAGCTCTTCTTTCATCGACCTATCGCCATTTGTTTTTCTAGCTATCGTTTAGAATGAGCGATTTTATATTGATAAGCTTGCAGTGCCTGGGGCGTATCTGTAGTGGTCATCGGCTCCGTTCCATCCATGGCTCTCTGAGCTCTATCCCACGCTTCCTGCGGCAGCTGCACTTTTTCTCGCCACGTGGTTCCGATGTACTTGTTGCTGGTTCCATGTGTGAGATCTGCGGGATCGATGTAAGGATTGCCCAAATCATCGAAAGCCTAAGATGCTTCATCCTCTTGTCGGCTTGTTCCACTGATCGCACAGATTTGGTCATATATTGCACTTGTGTTCTCATCAACCTTAGGGTCGGTGACACCATCGTATAGATCGACGAAGACCTCCGTACTATCAGCAGAGGTGTCGATGAAATCGAAGTTGGTGAAGCCGTGGATGTTGAAGTCGTTGTTGTTGAAGCTTTCTGAGTCGCTTTCCAGATCAGAATCCGTGAACGACCCGAAAGTCATATCACCGAATCGACCTGTGAGTGCCCCGCCGGCGGCGGGCTTGGTGAAGCATGGCGGCGAAACTTCCTCGTTGCCTAACTCGACAGATGATGTTGACGATCCCGAGAATTCAGATCCGGCCGCTAACGGTCTCGAAAAAATCGGTGCCGCGAGATGACGCAATCCTTCTTTCCCGATGAGGAAGCGGAAGCTCCCGAATGGCATCTCCGCCGACTCCTCCAGATCGGCATATGCAAACGGGCAGGAGGGTGAGGCACAAAATCGGCGAGATCGGGTTGGGCTCGTTTACCTCCGTCCATCGCGTTTCTTGCAGTAGATGATGCTGTTGACGATGCCAACGAAATCACGACCTTGTGACCTCCAATCCCCATAGACGGCGCCAATTGACAAGGTATTAACTTGTCAATGCCTACAGATTGTAGACTTAGGGTTTCGTAAGAAGTAGAGGGCAAAAGTTAGATCTCGAAGGTTTCAGCTGACAAAGGTGTTTCGACTAAAGTTACGGTGGTTTTGTTGAAAATTGAATCGATCCTTTCCTCTTCCCTCGGCTCCCCTTTATATAGGATGTGGAGTCAAGGGATTTCGTGCCGTATAAGTTACACACTACAAGAAGGTGTATTGGGCCTTTGTCGTATCGTTACATAATTCCTAATACAACTCTATATTCCTTATCCGAAATTCTCTGGGCTTCTGGGCCTTCAAAGCTTCGGGTCGTGGGCCTCATATCCTCGCCAGATAACCCGGGTGCTTTATTCGGCATACCTATGTCAGTCGGCAACAATGTGCGCTACATTGGTTGACGAAGGAAGAATCGCCTATTTGGTTATGTGCTAAGCAGAGATGCCATTACCTCCCTCTTCCTAAGGAGCTCTTACCCCTAACTAACTGTTACCAGGATACTACCCAGCTGTCAAGAGAACAGACATAATAATCTAACTGCATCACTGATGACTGGGTTCCTGCGTTCAACAACAGGGTTGTGCTGCACTACTTGTAGCAGCAAATATTATTTATGTAAGTTCGTCCCTGAGAAGCTTTGCAAATGGCTATAAACACTGCCCCACAACTGCGTTGCCAGGCGCAACCACGTTCACACCCAAACCATGGTTTGGAAATAGACTATACTATAAGTTGCTAAGATGGAAATAATTTGAGAGAGTTTTAAGTAATCTACAAGCAAAGTAAATAACAAATGTAAACTAAAACAAGAGAATGTTGAGAGTGTGTTTGTGATATAGTTGAGGGGTTCTCAAGGAGTGTAGGTTCCACCTCTAGTATTGCTATTACTTATGATTAGACTGAAATATATATTTGCTATGCTATGTGTGGGGAGAGCTCCATAATAAGATTCGCCTAGAAAGCCATCAGTCATCGCATCTCTAAATAACCACAACAACTAGTCTTCTGCAAGACACATATTAACTATTGCTATTAAGGGTTTTACTTTTACCCCATGGTTATCGATATGAGCTTAGTGAATCCCTCCTTATCCCTCTCATCCATGTGTTAAAGCACCGATACGGTAATGTCACTTCCCGTCGTTCACTCTACCACACTTCAAAGGGTAGTTTCCTCCTTGTCCATAAGGAAAATATTATGTGGTGCACTACACATAACATCAAGAGGAGAACTAACACACATTCATAGATCAAAGGTATAAGACATCTTTATTTCACATCATAATATTACTTGGGTTTCTCCATATCTCCCCAAGAACAAAGGAACTACTCATACATGAAGGGGATAAACATCATAACAATATGAATATAAAGGTACAATTGCATACAAGTGTAAATCCTAATAGGGTTCGGATCACAACCAAGTAGACAAAGGGGATTGAAGATGTAGACGTTGATGATGATGATGATGATGATGATGATGATGATGATGATGATGGTGATCGATGTGTTGCCCTTAAAGATCCTAGTATCCTCCTCCTCTTCCGTGTTGGTGGAGATGGTGATGGATGCGGCCGCTGTGGAGATGGCGGCGGTGGAGCAGTAGGGCTCCGCCCCATAGGGCGTGGATGAATGATGCCCTCCTCCTTGGCTCCTCCCCTCCTTAAATAGCACTTTGGAGATCAGTTTCGAGAACCGATGGAGCTGGGGACCGAATATGCCCATCGGGCCTTCTCGAATGTTGTTCCATTTGACAAAACGGACCCAACGGAGCCCTATGGCCGTACGGTAAGGGCGGGCTTTGCCCGTACCGATGGTCGCTAAAGTTATTGGATGCTTTCTTATTCTGGACACCATTTCTTCATACGAACTCCGATTTAGGTGTTCTTCGGCTCATTGAACTCGTATGGACAAGGGCTACAACATTATGACCTTAGATATTAAATATAAGATGTTGGAAAAATATCACTTTTCCTACACCTCATATGGCTAAGTCTGGTGCTTGTAATTCTCCCATCATGTACCCTCTTGGTCCCTTTTGCTCCCTTTCTCCATGATCGCCAATAACACCTAAATACATATCAAAGACAAGGGAAACATAATAAAATCCTACTAAAACTACTAAATATGCGAAGCTCATGTGAAATTAAACAAGAACTCATAAGAATGCAAAATAGGCATAGGTGTATCTAGCTGGAGCATAAAATGAGTGACAATATGAGTAATAGTATACTTAAAAACCTCAGTAAATACTGCGAAATTTTAAGCTATCAATCACCTAATCAATATTGTCAGGGCTTACAACCACGCCCTGATTAAAATCAAGGGTGTTCCAGGGCGATATAGCCCGTAGAACCCCTTGAGCAAAAGCAAGGATGTTCCAGGGCGATATAATCCTGTAGAACCCTTGATCAAACACCAATGTCTTGTACGCATAGGTTCAGAAGTACCACTACAATTACATACAGATAAAAGGTGGGCTGCCACCGCCAGCCGTTATCGGGGCAAGTGTAGAGCCTAGAGGTGGAACAGTCAGCCTTGTGGATGATCATCTTCAAGACGAAGGCCTAGAGCGTGAACTCCATGACGTTGTCGTAATGGAGATCATACTTGTAGACCGTATATGCCCAGTTCTTGCCGAAGACCACCTGGCCACCATGGTACGTAGGTGACCTGCACCCACTCATCACAGAACCGGTAGGCAGACAAGGCACACTGCATGGCAGTGGGATCTTGATCCACTTCCAGAGCGCATCCTGGAACCATGGAAGTCGTCCATGTTGAGTTGCACGTAGAACCTCCACGGCATGAGCAACCTGGCGAGGTGCCCCAACTCAGGCTAGCGGCCCACGGTCGGAGGTGGCATCAGCACAACCTCAACCCTGCCTAGCAACTCCGGCTTAAGTGCGCTCGTCCAGTGGTTGAGGGTGATGTTGTCCTGGCAGCCGGAGGGAACCACCCCTTGCGCTCCCTGTCGCACTCCATCTTGATGACCTAGTCAGATAACAAACTTCGTGTAAATGGCATGATCAAGAGTAGGAGAAAAAACACTGATCAACATCTGGACCAAGAGCAACAGACTAATCAACATCTAGAGCAGGAGCAAGGTACTGATCAACATCTAGACCATGAGCAAGACACTGATCAACATCTAGAGCAGTAGCAAGACACTGATCAACATCTAGAGCAGGAGCAAGACATTGATCATGCATCATGTAGAGCAGGAGCAAGACACTTATCAACATCTTTGCCAACTGGTCAATGTGTTGATCATCATCCAGATGATGACCAACAGCATGATCAACAACATTTGCATTGTCAATGTGTTGATCATCGTTTACAGCATGAGCAGGAAAATGATCAACAACATTACCCAAATCTACAAAAAGCATTCTCGAGAACATTGCAAGTTTGGTCCCAATTTCCCAAATTAGGGTGTGCAATCATTTCACAACCCGACAAATGCACTACCCAAATTGGGAAATCTACCATGCGCATGAAGCACCTCGACAAGCTACCCTAGTAGCGCATGCATTTTAGCCCTAACGCCGTACCATTGGTTATTGGACATAACACAATCATCGACGGTTACCAATATCGACCAAATCCAAACCGCTACCTAAATCTATGAGATTGTGGGCGTACCTTGGAGAAATCGGGCGCTCCTGCTGGCAGAGGAACGCTCCGAGACCTGGACCAACCGATCGGAGAACGGGAAGAAGACGATGGCCTGTTCGAGGCGGCCGCCGGATGGGTAAAAAAACCCTGCCAAATCGATGAAGGTAGGTCCTGCGAACGCAGGTGACTTGCCTGCCACTATGCTCTGGTGACCGGGGATCACCGTCGATGACTATCCTCCGGTCAGATCCGTGATCTCTTAGGCGGCGGCCGTGGTCGCTGCCCTTGTCGCACACGGCCTCGTACAGACCGGGGAGGGGCGCTTCACAACAGCCTCGAGGTTGCTTCCACCGGCCGCTAGCTGGTCTAGTTGGCACGCCGCCCAAACTTCCTGGGCGGACATCTTTCGCTTGGTGGGGAGGTCGCCGGACGGAGAGGGCGGCGGAGCAGGGTTGGCCATGGAGAAACCAGGGGAGGTGAGAGTGCCGGTTGGGCGGTGGGGGGAGTGGAGTGAAGAGTAAAGGGGTACGCCTTGTCTCCCGCGCTTCCCAACGCGTGCAAGACACTAACCGTGCGGCGCTTGGCTAGGTATGTCCTTGAAAAAACTGCCGAATCGGCGCTGTTCCTCTCGGGCCAACTTTTGGCCTGCTTTAAACATCATGTTGTGCAATATTTCGGTGCGAGCTGGACTTCGAAATGGCCGGATTTTGGCCCACTGGATAAGAAAAAGCGTAGGAAAAACGCGTGACCGCCCCTCTCTCCTTCTTCCTCCCTCTCCGCCCCCTTCCTTTCTTCTGCCCGTTGACCAAGGGCGGCCGGGCCGAACCCGTCCCTTCTCCGGCGGCGCTGCCGGCCGGAGATGGGGAGGGGGAGGCGCCGGTTCTGTAGATAGGTTCAGGTCTTGTGTTTTCGGCTGGATGCCGTCGTTTGGGAGTCTAGCACCTGATCTTCTGGGCAAGATCTGGTGTGTTTGGTGGTGGAGGCGGTGCGGCAAGGAGCTCAGGCTGTCGGAGATGGCGCCGCTCGACCTTCCCCCAAGGATCTCCATCAATAAGCCCAAGGTTTGCTCTCCTTCTTCGATCTCCATGTTTGTTCTGTTCGTTCTTCTCCCACTGGCCGGCCGTGGTGGTGAGGGGTGGGGAAGACGGATAGAGGATGGTGGATCGATGGAGATGAGCAGGGGCTCTCTGTCCCTAGTGTGTTGGTGCGGCACCGGTGGATGGCCGAGCAGCGGCGATGTCAAGTCCCCAAGGTGGGGGATGGAATCGTTTGCTACTCCTGCCAAGCCCCCCCCTGCAATAAGCACTGCGGGTTGCAAAGATGCGCCCTTGACATCCTCGACATCGACTTGGCCGGCCGTGGAGGCGAGGTGGAAGATGAAGATGGTGATGACGGTGTTTTCTTTGCTTTCTGGAGATGGGAAGTTACTTTCTTGAGCAGCTCCAAGGCCACTCCATGGCCTATCCAACTGCCGGCGATGGACTCCGGCGTTTCAATCTCCGTTGTGAGGTTCTTCCTGAGGGTTGCAGTCGCATACTACGGCTGCGTGGAGGCAAGTGGTTTCGTCCCCGCCTCTTCGCATGACAGCGGCGTAGCAGCTCTCTGGCTCGACGGCGGCGAAAGAGAAGGATCTGATTGCTTTTCATTATCTTTTAGTGAGGTCTTTTCTGCAAATGCTAAGGATCTATATGTAATTTTAAATCTTATAGGGTCCATTGTAACATTTTGTACCGCCACCGTTTGCGTTTAATGAGAAGCTTCCTGCCCCTTCGGGCACTCCTTGTTCAAAAAAAAAAAGATAAGAAAAAGCACATTGTTGGTAACCAATCAGGCCCAAGGCCTCGCATGTTCCTTTATCGTTGTGCTAGTGTGTGGTGTTTCTCACCTTGTTGTAAGGTTTTTTTTTGGCCAATTTTTTTTTTGAATAAATAAATGAAATAAAGACGCTGTATGCATCATCAAATCACTTCGATATTTCGAAAAAAAATCCCGGCAGAAAGAACAGATTTAAAGATCGAATCCAATGCCCTGTCGAGAAGACTGGATCCGTTGAACAAGAAACACCATGCATGTAAGGAATTGAAGTAGAAGTTAATGCATTTTCCTTGCCGTGCTCGTCGTCTTCTCCGACACCCATACCTGACCAGCGTCCCCATCGTTATGGCCTGCCAAGCTTTCGGCTGCGTGCGTAGGTGCTGCCGCACTGGAGCAATACCATTGGGCACTTCCGCGAGACCACGTGCCACTGCCGCCAACGGTTGCAGCCCTCCGATGGAGCGTCTCCGGTGCATCTGCACATTGCTCGGCATGAACTGTCACAGGAGTAGAGCTACAGCCGCTTGTACGTACGTTGACTGAACGCCATTTTTCTTCCTTCGTTTCTGCCACACTTTTGCAGATCTGAAGCTCTCTGTCACTGATGCCAGCCTACACGAAGAACTATGCATTGCATGACACGATTGTTTGGCCACCAATGGAACAAGCTGCTGGATCATGAAGTCCTGGATCAGCAGCAGTACCTCGCTTTGACCAGCACCATCTCGCATTCGAGCAAGTACAATAAGGCTGACTTAGCAGGCTATAAGAATTAAAATAGTGTTGTTTTGCTTAGGTGGATAAGAGAGAAGTGGAGAGAGAAGAGAGATGGGCTCTAAGAGCAATTCCAATAGTATAGCCACCAGCTGGCTATAACAAGATATCATATCATTTGTAGTCATCTTATAGCTAACATGTATAATAGTTGGCTACAAGAATGAAACACTTTACTAACATATGGTCCACATTTCACTCTCACAAAGTGCATAGGAGCACGTGCAAGAGCTGGCTATTGCATAGTAGCCCACCTCCCTTCTCTCTCCTCTTCTCACTCCTCCAACTCATCTAAAATATATTATTCAATGTCTTATAGTCAGCTGACTGGACTCTATTGTACTTGCTCTACGTGCTCCTAGGCACTTTGTGAGTATGTGTGGTGGGTCTTTTACACACAAAGTTATCAATCCTTAAAGCCAACTATTATACAAGTTAGCTATAAGCTGACTATAGCTGGCCTTATAGCCAGCACCCGACTGCACTATTGGAATTGCTCTTCTATTGCTAGTACATTGAGGAGTACTCCGTGTAACGTCGTCGTCAGGCTGCTGCTTCAGTTTCGATGCAGCGCGAGCAGTTTTCACCGCCGGAGCGATGCCCTTTCATGCATTGACGCACACGCTTCCCGGCCGTCTGCCTCTGCCACTGCCAAGCTATAGTTGTTTTGATAAGCCGACATTGGCATCCTCTCATGAAACCACGGCAACGCCATTCCCGCCGCTCCTTCGCTATCAGCAAGCAGCGCTAGTGGCCTTGCCCATTCATTGTGACACGTACGCCGGTCAGTCAGAGCCGGCGTCAAACCCGGCCATGTTCCCCAAATTGATAGCGATTGTTGTGGCGCCATCCAACTCCTTCCCTCCCTATCGTACGTACTCCTGGTTGGCTGGTTAGCCGTCCTACTCAAGCTTTGCCCATACATGCGAGGGCATCATTGCCGAAAATACTTACAAATAAATTTAAGTGCATGTCATGGGATCTAGGTTAATACAAATCCACGATCATTGTAAATGGTATGCGAATAAATTTCCTATTGTAAATCTATGGGATCTAAAATTTGTTCCGGTATATATTTCATGGACTCAGCGTTTCTCATGTTCGTATTCAGTCATTATGTTAGTATTCTTGATACCTCATGAATACAAAAAATGCATGCCTTTGGGAGAGATGTGTCCCTTGACAAAGTGCGCACAAAGATCATACGACCACGTGTGTCTCATGCGGCTTAAACAAATTATAAAGTTAGTATAGTTTTAAGATTTGTTTTTGTTTGCATTTTGTCACTAGTGACGTGGAAGAAGAAAATATACTTGAAACAAAGCCATTGACTTCGAGAGACCTTGCAAGAGCTTTCTTTTCGCTCATTTGTTTTTTGTTATTTTTCATTTGGTTAATTTGATAGATCAATTTTTATGGATCAATATGGTGGAATTTTTATTAAAGTAAGAGCGCAATTGAAGAGAGACGTTTTGATTTTTCCTTCAAAAAGGTTTATGTGTTCACTACTTTTTGTGGATCAAAATAATGTACTCCATCGTTCGAAACCAGGATATCACGGATTTGTCTAAATTTCAATGTATCTATAGAGTAATTTTTTTATAGATACATCTAAATTTATACATATCTATGACACCATTTTAGGACGATGGGAGTATTATTAAAAAACATGCACAGTTGATAAGGGAGTTTCGATTTTTTTTTTTCTTGAAAAGGAATTATGTGTTTCGGTATTTGTGCATAGTTCCTAATTGCCGTATTTTTCCTTTTAGATGGCCGTTCTGTTTTGGAGTAGTACATGATTCACGCCTCCCCAAACCCGCAGCTGACTAGATCGCCACCAACCGCGAGGTTGGTGCCGCCACCATCACCGGATCTGCTGCGCCACGAAAGTGGCCACACCATGGCCATGACCACCAAGCTCATCAACGTCGGCACCAGCATGGTGCCAGGCAGCATTCCTAGCTAAGACGAACCATGCTGCCTCCTATAGACATCGACCCGGACACCGCCAGCCATAGCTACATGGGGGCACCACCGAAGTAGGGAGCCCCCTCCACCGCCGTGTGGGCTGAGATCGCCTCTGGAGGTTGGCAGGACCGCGCCGCCAAAGTTCCGCTGCCCACCCGCCACCGCCAGATGGAGGCAGGCGCCGCCGGTGTAGAAGGGCCCCGTCGCCGCTCCAACAGCGGCGAGGAAGGAGATGTGGAGGGTGGCCGCTAAGTTTAGGTGGAGGGAGTCAGGAGGGGGTCGATTATAAGATTGTTTATCCATGTTATAGGTATTAAAATTTTATTATATATGTGATAAATTTAAGAAGCTTAAATCAAATTTATACGCCTTTTTTCCGAACCAAGGTAGTAAGACTTCGTCGAGAGGAGAGGGGATGACACTACAAATCGTGTGTTTGCACCGTCGGAAGTGATAGTTACACAAGCGGCAGCCATGGTCCAGGGGTGGTCACCACCTCTGTCTTTTGCGACCTCCATTCAGCAGCAGCGGCATCCCAGGCTCCCATACATATATGCCCGTCTCGTTCCATCCCTCTACTCCCCTTTGCAACCAAGCTTCTCATAGGCCACTGACCACACTTCCTTCCATCCTCCTAACCTGTGGCATCATCACTGCCGGCCAACCTAGCAGGTGGAGTTGCTATAGGTTTCTTCTAGCTGCATCTTTAGCTCTAGCCAGTCTGATCAAAGAAGGTACACACAAGGCAAAGCTAGCTTAGCTTCGCTTCAACATCACTCCAGGCTAGAAGCTTCGCTTCTCTTTAACCTCTCATCACTACATACTTTCTGGCTGTAACGATCGAGATGGTCGGATGGCCATGAGCAAATCCCCTCTCCGAGCATTCCTCGTGGCCATGGTTCTTAGCTTCCTCCTCGGAGCTGCAACATGCAGCCGCACCACGACGACCCTCTCCTCTTTCCAGGTACGACGTCACTCTCGCATCTCTCATTCTCTCAATGACGCCATTGATAGGTTGGTCTAACTGAAGTGCTTTGGGTTTATTTGTGTGCAGAACTTGGCGGAGGACAAGTCGCGGCTGGGGTCGACGCCGCCGAGCTGCCATAACCGGTGCAACGCCTGCAACCCCTGCAAGCCCATCCAGGTGGCCACGACGCTCCCCTCGGGTTCTAGCCGGCCGTCGACGTCCCGCAGCGCCGCCGACGAGGCCGCCGCCTACGCGCAGTACTCCAACTACAAGCCGCTCGGGTGGAAATGCCGCTGCGCCGGCCGCCTCTACAACCCCTAGCTAGATCGTCCAAGTAGATAGTCGCTTACATTCCTTGACGGCGGCGTGGCCTCACCCTGAGAACGCTGCGCCGCTATGCTGTCATGGCTGCAAGTGTTGGCGATACCAACAACTTCTGGTCTTGTTTTGGTTAATTACTCATCAGCTTCCGTTGCTCGAGCTCGATTGATATCTCGTGTACCGTCTTGCACACTTAGCGATTCCTAGCTATTACCCCTTCTTTTTGCTACGCTGATTCCATCATGATTCATGACACGAACATGTAAGAGCGACTGTGGGATCGATCGAGATGGAGCGGTAAATTATGTGTACTAGCGTAGATGTAATACAGTAATAATGTCAGCACTACCTAGTGGTCTCTGCTCATGGCAGGTTAGAGACAAGGCCGTATGGCAGCATGTGACTCGCCTCTGATATGAATCTGAAATCCTGAACCCGGTGCAAGGATGTTGCGCCCCACGTACGTACTGCTACTACAGTAGCGATCGATCTGATTAATTAGCGCCACTGACGGTACTGAGCGGGTCTCCGACACGTTTTCCAGGAGCAGCTGAGCGGTGGCCCTCTAGCTCATAAGTGCGCTGGTCTGGGACTGTGAGAAGACTGGAGGCTAGCGCGAGGTTTTAGCCTGATCATCATTATCTCTGCAGTACGGCTCTGATTCATCGCCATGTGTTTATTCATTGAGGTGTCTCGCTCGCGCTTGGCCGATTTGTATGGGGATGTAGGGTTCGCCCTTCGCCGCGTTTGGAAGCACACGCGCGGACGTTGCTCTTGTCGGGCCTCCCTCTTTGTTTACCGTCGCACAGGCACTGGTGCTGGCTATTGGGTAGTGGGCACACCACGGTGGCGACAGATGCAGATGCGCTTGCCTTTAAAAAAATACTAGTAAGTGGCATGTGCTTTGCACATTGTGACATATATCATCTTGAAATATATTTTCATATTTTATTTATTCAGTATGCAAGATGTTGATTTTTTTTTTTTGGCTAAAATTAGCCACAAAGAGTAGCGGTTGACCTTTGAAAACAAATACATCCTACAAGAAGAAATATTATGCACGTCTTAAAACTTGGTGAAGTGGTTTTGGTGAAGGTAAAAAGAACTATTACCGATGTCCACTTTAAGTTTAGAAGAATAGAATTTATAAAAAATTCAATTATTGGATGACAAAAGAAGAATAAGAAAAATGAAATATTCCATGGTGGGACCCACTTATTTTATTTTTATTTTTAATTGCCAAGTTCCAATTCTTCTTCTCGTCCTACGTTAACTCGTGCTCAACACTTCTTCCAATCTTGGTAGAACCATAAAACACAACCCAGGAAGAACCATGCATGATGCTCCTTTCAAAGAGAAGGGCAATCGTAATGGCGAAACCTATTCTCCGCTTACTATGGGCGCTATCTGGGGCTCCGCTCACATCACGTCTAAGTTGAGTCTGGCCTACCATACTGATGTTGCCGATTCTTTGCGTGATTTTCTCCACGCGAGAGGGCACACCGTGTCTTATTGCCTTTTATTTTTTTGGTTTTCTTTGTTTTAGTTTGGTTTAAGTTTTGATGTCGGTTTTTCGACGCCTTTTATCTTCCTTTTTTATATTTTCCCTTTTCATCTACACTTACTTTTTCATTTTATTTTCTATTTTCTTTATTATGTATCTCTTTTACTTTTCCTTTATGGTCATCCTTTCTTTTTTGTTACTATACATTTAAAAGGTTCAACATAAAAAAAAGTTGTTCATTTTCACCCTATGATACGCGTACAGCACGCGTCCGTTGGGAACCCCAAGAGGAAGGTGTGATGCGTACAGCGGCAAGTTTTCCCTCAGTAAGAAACCAAGGTTTATCGAACCAGTAGGAGCCAAGAAGCACGTTGAAGGTTGTTGGTGACGGAGTGTAGTGCGGCGCAACGCCAGGGATTCCGGCGCCAACGTGGAACCTGCACAACACAACCAAATTACTTTGCCCCAACGTGACAGTGAGGTTGTCAATCTCACCGGCTTGCTGTAACAAAGGATTAGATGTATAGTGTGGATGATGATGTTTGCAGAAAACAGTAGAACGAGTATTGCAGTTGATTGTATTCGATGTAAAGAATGGACCGGGGTCCACAGTTCACTAGTTGTGTCTCCCCCATAAGATAAATAGCATGTTGGGTGAACAAATTACAGTTGGGCAATTGACAAATAAAGAGGGCATGACCATGCACATACATATTATGATGAGTATTGTGAAATTCAATTGGGCATTACGACAAAGTACATAGACCGCTATCCAGCATGCATCTATGCCTAAAAAGTCCACCTTCAGGTTATCATCCGAACCCTCCAAAGATTAAGTTGCAAACAACAGACAATTGCATTAAGTATGGTGCGTAATGTAATCAACAAATACATCCTTAGATATAGCATTGATGTTTTATCCCTAGTGGCAACAGCACATCCACAACCTTAGAACTTTCTGTCACTGTCCCAGGTTTAATGGAGGCATGAACCCACTATCGAGCATAAATACTCCCTCTTGGAGTTACAAGTAATGACTTGGCCAGAGCCTCTACTAATAACGGAGAGCATGCAAGATCATAAACAACACATAGATAGATTGATAATCAATATAGCATAGTATTCCATATTCATCGGATCCCAACAAACGCAACATGTAGCATTACAAATAGATGATCTTGATCATGTTAGGCAGCTCACAAGATCTAACAATGATAGCACAAGAAGAGAAGACAACCATCTAGCTACTGCTATGGATCCATAGTCCAGGGGTGAACTACTCACACATCACTCCGAAGACGACCATGGCGGTGAAGAGTCCTCCGGGAGATGATTCCCCTCTCCGGCAGGGTGCCGGAGGCGATCTCCTGAATCCCCCGAGATGGGATTGGCGGCGGCGTCTCTGGAAGGTTTTCCGTATCGTGGCTCTCGGTACTGGAACTATTATCGACGAAGGCTTAAGTAGGCAGAAAGGTAGGTCAGGGGGCGCCACGAGGGCCCCACACGCCAGGGCCGCGCGGCCCAAGGCCTGGCCGCGCCGCCCTATTGTGTGGGCGCCTCGTCGCCCCACTTCGTATCTCCTCCGGTGTTCTGGAAGCTTCGTGGAAAAATAAGATCCTGGGCGTTGATTTCGTCCAATTCCGAGAATATTTCCTTACTAGGATTTATGAAACCAGAAACAGCAGAAAACAGCAACTGACTCTTCGGCATCTCGTTAATAGGTTAGTGCCGGAAAATACATAAATATGACATAAAGTATGTATAAAACATGTGAGTATCATCATAAAACAAGCATGGAACATAAGAAATTATCGATACGTTGGAGACGTATCACCCTACAAGAAGAAATATTAAATGAGATCGCTACAATGACACATGCAATGCAAGTCTAAAAACTTGGTGAAGTGGTTTTTGTGAAGGTAAAAAGTATGTCCACTTTAAGTTTAGAAGAACAGAATTTATAAAAAATAAAATTATTGGATGACAAAAGAAGAATAAAAAATGAAATATTCCATGGTGAGACCCACTTATTTTATTTTTAATTGCCAAGTTCCAATTCTTCTTCTCGTCTTATGCTAACTCGTGCTCAACACTTCTTCCAATCTTGGTAGAACCATAAAACACGACCCACGAAGAACCAATCATGATGCTCCTTTCAAAGAGAAGGGCAATCGTAATGGCGAAACCTATTCTCCGCTTACTATGGGCGCTATCTCGAGAGGGCACACCATGTCTTATTGCCTTTTTTTTTTTGGTTTTCTTTGTTTTAGTTTGGTTTAAGTTGTGATGTCGGTTTTTCAACGCCTTTTGTCTTCCTTTTTTATATTTTTCCTTGTTATCTACACTTACTTTTTCATTTTATTTTCTATTTTTCCGTTATAGTCATCATTTCTTTTTTTTGTTAGTTTATATTTAAAAGGTTCAACATAAAAAAAATTGTTCATGTTTCAAAATAAAAAAATGGTGTAGTTTCAAAGAAAGTTGATGGGTTTTCTAAAATCGTTCATCTATATTAAAATAAACGTAGTTTCGGTTCCAAAAAAACTATTAAAAATGTTCATGTTTTAAACAAAAATACTCGCCGGTCACAAAATATGTGCACCAAGATCAAAAATATGGTCACGTTTGGAATCAAAATATTCTCACGGTATTAAAAAGGTGCATTCAGGAGATTCAGAAAATGTTCACTGGATTTCGAAATGTGTTCTTGTGGATTTGAAACTTCTTTTAATCAATAAAAAAATACTTCAATGAATAAACAGAAATAAGGTACATTACTTAAGATTTATCGAAATTAAAGTCTACAAATAATAAGATGAATCAAATGAAAGGAAAAAAAGGTGGAAACGATAGGACCTTGAACACGTGACCTTTACCTGCTCTGTTATTGGTTAGGCTAGCTGGACTTGGATGTACGGATCAGAAGTAACGCATTGAAATATTATAAGCAGTGGAGGAAACCAAGTGAAATAACATAGATGGGCCAGGCCCAAATCACGCTTGGAGCCGGTACGCAAAGGAACCATGCGACTTGCAGTGGGAGCTCCCGATCGTGATGATTCCAGAACGATTTGGAAGCAGCTGCAGTTTACTGTTCAAGCGAATCCCCTTGATATCAACCGTTAGATTTAGAAGATCAACGGTTAGAACTGATTCTTTTAGCCTAGTTCAAAACTGGTACATTTTATAGTAGTAGATTAACGTAGCCCAAAGATTTACCCCATTTTATTAATTAACGAGAAGAGTTTGACAAGCAAAAACTTTAATGTTTTGCGCCTGCGGCTATTCGAATTCTAGCCTCATTCTTAATGATCGATATCGTGAAGGTTCGAAGTCATGGTAGACTTGTTACGAAAAACCCTCGCATTACTCTCCTTGCACACCTTCCAACTAACAAGCTCAGTGAGGGAGGCTACTGCCTTGCGGTTCGGGGGACACTTGCATGACATTTTGGTCTGCCACGCCTTGATGAAGAGGTTCGCCATCCACTCTTGGGTGTTGACATTATGGAGCCCAAGCCACTCTTTGATCATCCCCCAAAATCTTTTGGTGAATCGGCAATGTGGGAAGAGGTACGCCACCGTTTCTTAAATTTGCTTGCAAAAGGGCAAATGCCACAATTAGTCCATCCCTCTTCTCAAGACGTTCCTTCGTCCAAAACCTAGTTTGTATGGCCAACCAAGTGAAGAACTTGACTTTCGGCGACGCCCAGGTTTTTCACACCAATTTGTACATGCAAGTTTGCGTTGCCCCAGAACATGGAGCGTTGTAGGGCGAAGTTGTGGAATATTCCCCGCTTGAAGCAAGGTTCCAAACAATGGTGTCCTGGACCTCCTCATGAAGATGGGCATTATTCAGGTCACTCCAAAGCCATAGAAATCCAAGCCTTGTTGTGCAAGGCTTGTTTAACACTCTGTTTCTCCCTTGTAGATGCTTCAAAAATGAGTGGAGCAATATCTTTGGGCATCTTTCCATTGAGCCACGGGGAGTCCAAAAAAGGCGCAATATTCTCGTTGCTAATGGTAACGGTGGTTCTAGCATCGAAGAGGCTCATGTCTACCGAGTCGCAAGGGGTGCTCGAGATAACCGAAAGCTTTTCATGGTCACACCATTCAAACCAAGGCTATCGTAACCGGAGGGCACGAGCAAATTTCTCGAGGTGCAAAATCTCCAAACCATTAAAAAGAGTAGGTCTAGAAACTGCCTCCCAATTTATCTTACACTTTCCCCTTGGTGATCTCCTTAGTAACAGCCCACAAAAGTCCCTTTCAATCTTGTTCATGCTACCTGGTGGAATTGTGAGCGGTGCGAGGTGCACAATAGCTTGCGAAGTGAGGACTTATTTCACAAGCACCCCACAACCGGCTGCGTTGGTATTCTTCACATCCCAAGTAACAAGTTTCCCAACCATATTATCTTCAAGAGGTTGGAAATCAACCATCTTAAGTTTTCACACCAATAGCGGGAGGCCGGAGTACTTCAATTTGAAGGTAGAAAGGATGACCAGCATGTCACTAAGCACTTCGTCAATATCGATGTTGCGGCATCTAATGGGCGTCGCCAAGAATTTTTTGAAATTTTTCTCAAGCCTCGTAACCTCTCTAGAGGCCTTGAGAATGGAGGATAGGTTTTGTAGGTCCTCTTTGTTAGGAGCTACAGAAATAGATGCATCATCCGCATATAAAGATGTTCTAAAAATGGTCCATCTCCCCCTAATCTTGCTCAAAAGGTCTTGTTTGTAGCAAACCCAATAATTTCTTTAAGGGGGTTGACGGAAAGGAAAAAAAGAAGTGGCGAAAGGAGGTCTCCTTGCCTTAGACCCTACGGTGCTTGACTGTAAAGGGCAATTCCATTAAGGCAAAGCAAAGCGGTAATCCAATCACGGAATTTTGGTGGGAACCCATGTATTTTAAGGAGCTCAAGAATGACCACCCGTTCTCACAGAGTCAAACACTTTGCAAATGTCAAGCTTGAATATAAGAGGTTCGATTCACTCTTGTGGAGTCTTATAGCAAGATTACTAACATACTTTTTTTCATCATAGATGCTCCTCTTCTTAAGGAAATAACTTTGCACATTGGACACGAGCTTTTTCATGTACGAGGTAAACTGGGTAGCTATCATTTTGGCGATGGTCTTTCTTATGGCATGGATCAAGCTATATGGTCTATACTCGGATATGCCCTCGACCCCCTCCTTTTTCGGCAAGAGAACAATATTAGCCGAATTTAACCATTGGAGGTGAGCCACTTGAAGATTCTTGAACTTGTTGAAGAAGGCCCCAGTAGAACCATCTAGTCTGAGAGGCTTATCGGAGGGCATTTGGTTTATTACTTTAAGCACCTCTTCCTACGAGAAGGGTCATTAATGCCTTCTATGTCCACATTGCTTAAAGGTAGGCTCTCCCAATTGAAGACTTTGTTTCTAGTTGGTCGTCTTCCCATGACCGAAGCGAAGTGATCATAGATGATCTTCTATTTTTTCTCATGCTCGGTGACCCATCCATCAATTATTTTGAGGCAGTGAATATGGTTTTTTCTCCTCCTCGCATTGATCCTCAAGTGGAATATTTTTTGTACTGGCGTCTCCTTCTTTGATGCTTGTTTTCCTTGTGCTTTTTTTAGCCCGCTCTATAATTGCAAGGCTAATTAGTCGCTTCTTTGGGTCATCCCTAAGCTCCCTTTCCTCCTTGGAGAGACGATGGTTCTCTTGGGCAATGTCAAGTTGCAAGATGCCCGGGAGAGCATGCTGGAGGAGCACTTTTTTGTTTTCGATAATAAACCGCGGTTCCACTTGGAGAGGTTTGTCTCACTTGGCTTTAGCTTGTGGAAGTGCTTTTGGTATGGCTCATCATGTCCAGAGTCAATTTGCCAATATTGTGCCACAATCTCCTTGAATATGTGGATGCATGTCCAAAAGCTCTCAAATTTGAAGCTCCTTGTAATTCTTGGCCTGCTATTATCAACAAGGAGGAGGGTACAATGGTCGGAGAGGGTGGGAGAAAGAGCATTGCGGACTTGAGAGTCAAAGTGGATGTCCCCTCAGCGTTGCAAAAGGAGTCCAATTTGCATATGGTGAGACTCTCCCACTCATTTGTCCAAGTGAAGCGTCTCTTTTGTGGATGAATCTCCCTGAGCTCGCAACTTTGAAAAGTTGTTCATAATCTATTTTTTTTGCGGCTCCGATTAACATTTCTCTTATTGTTGTTTCTCGATCTATCGCTCTATAAATTTGGTTTAAACCTCTCAAGGCAAGCCATTTGTCTCCATTTGCGGAGTTTTGGGCAAGCAATTCGGTGAAGAAGTCGCCTTTTCGGCTGTAGGAGGTGGGTCCGTAGATGAAGCCAATCTTAAAGAGGTTCCCTTGTGCCAAAGGAGGATAGAAGCCGAGAGGCAAAATTCAGTGACAACGACATAAAAAACTTGCGCAACTGCCCCATCCCATAGAAAGAGGGTGCCATAGCTGGGCGCTGGGCGAAGCTCCTTAAGCAATTTCCTCCGAGGTAAGCACCGGTAGACTAATCCATGTCATCCGGTTTCATGAAGTGAGTCTAACTTAACTGATTGTGCTCGGATGTACAAACCCAACACCTAAGTTCAAATCCTCATGTACACAATTTTAGGTTTCTATTTATACTTGTTATACTTGAGGAAGTGAATTTCTCCCCATCTTTAATTTGGCAATTGGCTAAATGGTGTGGATTGTAGGTTTAAAGTACTTATTAGGGTGGAGCGCTTGCTATTATTTGGTCTCTTTAAAGTGTGGAGAACCGCAACCTGTTTATGAAGGTATTTACACAATTTGAGGATCATCAAGAGATATTTTGTATCCAACATAGATGACAACGTAACCTACGGATTGCTCCTCCATCACCTTAGACACCTATTTTGTTTAGTTTCTTAGAGAATTATCCGTATTTCGTTTTTTATTCTTTTGTCTTTTGATATGGTTAGGTTTGTGCGGTTTTGTGCATCTTTATTATGCAGTGGCCTGAAGTAATATTTGAATTCCTAAGTAATGAAGTTTCCTTTATCGAAAGAAGGTCAGGACAAAGCCCCAAGGATCTCGTTCGCAGTTTGCCTATCTTCGTCATTCAGGGCACGTTCCAGATAAGAGAGTTGATGTTATCACTCATTGGCAACCATGGCAAAGTCACAGGTCATTAACGCAAGGAGAAGAAACAGATTAACAAGCTGAACATCATCAGCAACAGTCTCCAACAAACTGGGAACAAGGCAAAGCAAAGGGTGCCAAAGCAACATGCTGATACAACAAGAAAACAGCCTCAGGTGGCCAAACTGACAGAACGCGGGATTTTTTACTAACACAGACGAACAAGAAGATCCTGACGAAGCTGGCGAGTTTGGATGGTCAAACATTGTCCAGGTTGATGTCTCCGGTTGTTGCGAACTGATCCAGGGCTGCCACCCCACCCCTGTTGAGCATAGCCTCTTTCACAGCAATGCCCTGGGCATCATCTAGCTTGAAGAGAAGACACAGAGCACGGGTGGCCTAGGGGAGGTCCCAAATACAGAACTAATATGTGTCATAAATAGTAAATACACAACTAAGAGCTAAAAAAATAAAACTCATGTCGTAAAACTTAACCAACGTTTCAGGTTAAGATTGTGGTGAATTTGAAAGCCAGTGAGAACTTGTAAAAAATGCCTTCTCCACGGAACTCCCAAAGATTTCAACTTGAGAATTGGAGCAACGTCCAACCATCCCCGCCGACACGAAGAATAGCCAGACAATGTGGCAACCCAAGTGGAACCCATGGTTCGTATGTTATATGTGGATGGACTGGGATCCACCACGTGCGAAAAGAAGCAAGCTTTTCGTAAACTAAAATAAGCAAGTAAGCTAACTCAGTTACTCAGACAATTTAGTCGTGCGAAGTAATCAGCAGCACAACATATGCTGCGGACATCACACTGATTGAAATATGCTGGCTGCAAGCTTCAAACAACTATCCTACCTCTGCAGACACCACATCGTCCATGTCGTCGGGAACAAGGGACCAAGCAACAGCAACAGTTACCTGAGCTTCACCAACAATACATTCCCCCTGGCTTACGTAGCAATTTTGGGCCGTGAAATGGACACGACCTTCTGCATGGACAGCACCAGATTTGGAGTAGGCTTGTATGACAACGTCCAGCCCTCCTCCACGTTCTACAGAAACAACTTGCCTCCACAGATGTACGTACCCACGAGCACCTTTCAGCATTGGTTTACCTCTCGACTCAATCAGAACAATCTGGTTGGATGAGACTCCACAATCAGCTGCCACCATTGTCGCCCTTGGTAGTGGGGTGCAAGCAACCAGGCCGCCATATGCAAAACTTAAAGGCCATAGCTCTTTCTTCTTGACAATCTGGATGCTCAAGATAGTGGCCTGGACCGTTCGTTTAACTGGCTGCGAGCACAACTCTAGCGTACAGAAGACGTTCTTCAAGCACAGGGTTGATATGCCAGGACCGCATCCTCCGGTGTAACCCTGTGCACAAGTGATCAACGATTTGTCTTGAGAGTCTGCTGCACCTTTCACTTTCAGTTCGATCTCAAAGTAGACCGTATCCATGGACACGATTGCACGGGACGGACCAGTCAAGTGCAGAAAAGGATCCTGCAAGAAAGAAAGCATGCATCATCAATCAATCACTGTTAGCGTGCAATCAATCAAGATCAAAAAGAGAGAATCGATCTGCAAGCTAGTACATACATCCTGTGTCAATTCTTGGGCCATGGTCCTATCGCAAGAGAAGAGAATGTTTCGCCTGGAATCCAGGGTGTCTCGGACGGCAACCACACCGTACACAGACAATGGCAACTCAAAACTACCAGCAATGTCGTCTGTGAGTTTCAGTTGCATGGAGAAGATCTGCAAGGTATCCACGGCGGCGCCGGCACTGTCATATGGGATGATTCCAGGTGTGTAGTGTGTAAACAACATCGAACTCAGCACCGCTGCATGCACGCACCCAAGCAAGAAAATTATGCAATGGATTGTAAGCAGCAGGAAGTTCAAAGGAAATAAATAAAATGCTAACCGCCATAACCAGTGAAATAAGAGGCTGACGTACTTGAGTTTTCGAAGTGATCACAGTTTTTGCAACAATTAGATTCCCAGCTTAGACGGTACCAAGCGTAATCCGCCGCCTCCTCATCTGCCGTCTTCTTAGCCAATGCTGATTTACCTTTGTAGACATGGTTATCTTGGATGGTCATTGAATTGGTGGAACTGGAATCCGCTGATTCTTCATCCTTCGCCTTGGCCTTCTTCTTCGTTGGCAACTTATCTTGGCTGTGGAGGAAGGCCTTTGTCATCGCCATGCTCTCTTGTATCTTCTTTACCTTCACTGTACTCGCCTCTTGGTCAGATTCTTGAGCTTTCAAAATTTCTGTTACGGATTCTTCTGCTTTCCCAGCTTCTGTCACAGGAGCTTCTGCTTTCCCAACTTTTGTCAAAAAGTCTTCAGGTTTTCCAACTACCGAACCTCTGTCTGCCTGAAACGACACCACATCGTCCATGTCATCGGGAACAAGGGACCAAGCAACATCGACGGTTACCTGAGCTTCACCAACAACACATTCCTGCTGGCTTACAGAGCAAGTTTGGGACGTGAAATGGACGCGACCTTCTACATGGACAGCACCAGATTTGGAGTAGGCTTGTATGACAACGTCCAAACCTCCTCCACGTTCTACAGAAACAACTTGCCTCCACAGATGTACATGCCCATTAACACCTTTCGGCATTGGTCTACCTTTCGACTCAATCAGCACAATTTGGTTGGATGAGACTCCACTATCAGCGGACACCATTGTCGTCCTTGGTAGTGGGGTGCAAGCAACCAGTCCGCCATATGCAAAACTTAAAGGCCATAACTCTTTCTTCTTGACAATCTGGACAGTCAAGATAGTGGCCTGGACCGTTCGTTTAACTGGCTGCAAGCACAACTCTAGCGTGCAGAAGACGTTCTTGAAGCACAGGGTTGATATGCCAGAACCGCATCCTCCGGTGTAACCACGTGCACAAGTGATCAACGAATTGTCTTGAGACTCTGCTGCACCTTTTACTTTCAGTTGGATCTCAAAGTAGAGCATGTCCATGGAAACGATCGCACGGGACGGACCAGTCAAGTGCAGAAAAGGATCCTGCAAGCAAGCATCATCAATCAATCACTGTTAACATGCAATCAATCAAGATCTAAAAGAGAAAATCGATCTGCAAGATAATACATACATCCTGTGTCAGTTCTTGGGCCATGGTCCTATCGCAAGAGAATAGAATGTTTCGGCTGGAATCCACAGTGTCTCGAACAGCAACTACGCCGTACACAGACAATGGCAACTCAAAACCACCAGCAATGTCATCTGTGAGTTTGAGTTTCATGGAGAAGATCTGCAAGGTATCCACGGCGGCGCCAGCACTGTTGTATGGGATGATTCCGGGTGTGTAGTGTGTAAACTGCATTGAACTCAGCACCGCTGAGTGCACGCACCCAAGCAAAATAATTAACATGCAGTAGATCATAAGCAGCAGCAAGTTCGAAGGAAATAGATAGAATGCTGATCGACATAACCACTAATAAAGTAAGAGGATCACGTACTTAAGTTTTCGAAGTGATCACAGTTTTTGCAACAATTTGATTCCCAGTTTAGACGGTACCAAGCGTAATCCAACGCCTCCTCATCTGACGTCTTCTTGGCCAATGCTGATTTACCTTTGTCGAGATGGTTATCTTGGATGGCCACTAAATTGGTGGAACTGGGATCTGCTGATTCGTCATCATTCGCCTTCTTCTTCGTTGGCAACTTCTGTTGTCTCTGGAGGAAGGCCTTTGTCATCGCCATCCTCTCTTGTATCTTCTTTACCTTCGCCATCCTCGCCTCAGAGTCAGAGCTCACCCCCGCCATCTCAGACCTATTCCCGTCTCCTCCACGGCTTCCTTCCGCGTCGACGACTCGCTTCCCGCTGAATCTACCCCTACCAGACCAGTAGGGTAGGGCGCCCTCTTTCGCCGCCGCTCTGTTTTCTTTGGAAAACCTAGGCGTGTACAACGCGGCCACTTACCGATGGATCCCAAGATTCCGGATGACGTTTGGCGTCGGAAAAAAATTCTATGTGGCTTGGCCGCACAACCTTCCAGCTAGGGCCCCTGTCAGATTGTGACACCTGTCGCTTTAGAACTAATCTGAAAGCTTTCTACTTAATCTGACTCTTCATACATTAGTATACATGGAGAATAATGCACTACGTCCAGATGTACTAGCGGTGGATGTACAAGGCTGTAAAGTTTGCATCTGTGCAACCATGCACGCCATTGACAAGGAGTTGATCTGCAACATTCGAATGGCAAGCAAACACCTCTGTTCAGTGCATCTGCGGCGCCACTCGACCTTGTGATGGTGCGACATCAGCACGAGTATGGTCGGTGTCAAGCTGGCCCTGCTGAAGCAGGTCATGGGGTTCGTCGTCAACAAGCTGGGACCTGACCACCGCCTCAGCCTCGTCTCGTTCTCCTCCACCACACGCCGTCTCACACGTGTGTCCAACGACGGGAGGGCCTCGTCCAAGCGGCAAGCGTGCCGTTGAGTCCCTCGTCGCCTGCAGCTGGACCAACATCAAAGAAGGCCTCCACGAAACTGCCAGGATGATTGACGGCCGCCAATACTAGGACACCGTCTCCGCTGTCATCCTCATCTCCAACGGCTAGGACAGCTACACGCTACATCCAAGCCTCCAAGGTCACCGTCGGCCACCGACTAGAATGTGCTCGTGCCATCTTCCTTGATTCGCGTCGGCCACACCTTTGGTTCCGGCACCGATCAGGATTCGGCGGCGATGCACACCATCGCGGAGACCACCACCGGCATGTTCTCCTTCATCGAGAACAAGACGATCATCCAGGACTCATTTGCGCAGTGCATCAGAGGGCTCCTCTCAGTCGCAGCGCATTTTTTTTTCGAAATGGGGGTAAACCCCGGCTTCTGCATCATGACGATGCACACGGCCTTTTATTATAAAAAAGATCCAAAAAGTATATTTTACAACTCAGTCGCAGCGCATAAGTCACGCGTCTCCGTCGATTGCATCTGTCCTAACATCCGCATCCGGTTCGTCAAATCTGGACGATACAAGAACCGCGTCGACGCCGACGGGCGCATCACCACGGTGGACATTGGTGAGCTGTATGCCGATGAGGAGAAGTGCTTTTTGCTGCTTGTAGATTTGTTGAGAGTCACCGGCACTGGGAAGACGTCGACGTCAAGGTGCTGTTGAAGGCAAGTTGTGCCTACCGCCTACCGGGGATATGGTACGAGTTGTATGTCTTCCTTCTACAAACAGTAGATAAAGGCTAGATAAAAGAGCTTTGCGATTAGTGCTATAAGCTGACATGTTAAAATCCAAGGAGGGTAGCCAAATTTTCCGCTCACAATTTGCGTTCACGAGCGGCGGACGTTAGGGAAAACAGAGTTGGGGAGTCGTATGACTCCTTCCTCAACGGTTTAACCGATTCCAGCTCGGCCTAATTCTTTCCATAATAACATCTCAAAAAAAAATCTTAAACAGACATTTCTGCCGTGATTGGAATCGCGCACCAATCACGCACAAAAGAATTAGTAGAGGTTAAAATGTAATTAAGTTGGTTACGAAATCATGAACGGATGCAACAAAAAAACAGATTGCTATGATCAAATGTCTAAAAATCATGATTAAATAATCCAGAGAAGGTAAATACATGCATATATATATAGACATAAGAATGTGAAGCCAAGTACAACTTCATAAGAATGTGAAGCAAGCATTTAAAGAACAAGAAACAAGACCTTATGAACCCTCACCTTTCCTGGACATTTTCCACTCCTCTTATATCCTTCTCATAACACAAAATATGCCTGCGTTTGCAACATTCATGACAGCAAAAAATCGAGCTGACAAAGCCTATAATCCAGAAAAAAGAAGTGTTAAAACCTGAAGGTTTACGAATTAGTTTTGCATGAGCCATGACAAAGTTGTACTTAGTAGATGACCGGCAAAATGTAATTGATGCATGTGCATATTCTTAGCTCCCAATGCAACATAAACTTGAGGAGGAATACAGAATTTGCTGCACTAAATTAAAATTCACCGATCTCAAATCTTAAGTTGAACAAAAGAAGCTTCACAATGTTGATGCTTTAAGTGCTTCAATGAGCAAGGGATCAATTGCCTCATATTCTAAGTAGTGGCACGGCCACCGGGCTCAGGAGTGGCAACTGCATCAGGCTGGAGCGGCCAGAAGACGGCTGCAACCGCTTCGCCTGGCCGTTCTCTACCTTTGCCCACGTCACGGCCACCGGGTTCCCGCTCGAGCACTGGGACGAGCGCGGGATCAGGACGGCGTTCCGCTCCATTGGCCACGTCTGCTGCATCGACCAGCTGTGCCTGGATGAGCTGGACTTCTCCGCTGTGCGGCTGGTGATGAAGCTCGAGCGCGTCTCCGACGTGCCCGCTGCGCTCCTCGTCCGCGATGCCTTCGGCACAAGCTCCGCCGTGGTCAAGCTCCGCGTCGGGCACGCCTGGAGGTGCGATGAGGACGGAGACGCGGAGGGCTGCATCCACTACGGCTGCTCCCTCTGCGAGGCGGAGACCCAGGACGCGGGCGAGCAACCTCGGCCGTCGCGGATGAGCGACATCGACGACGACTCCGTCCGTGGCGCCTCCCCTCCACCACCTGCCTCGCTGCCACCGGCCTCCTCCGTCCTCAGCCTATGGGGGAGGATCGTGGCGCGGCGCCAGGACGATCTTGCCAGAGCCGCTTCCCTCGCCTCTCTCGATGGCCTGCCTGCGGACACGAACTCGCCCATGCCCACTGCGCTCATGGCCAGGCCGACGGAGCTGTGGGACCGGGTCCTCGCTCGGCGGATGGCAGCCCAGTTCCCTAAGGCCAGCCTTGACGCTTCCCAGGTTCCATCCTTGCTCCTGCTTCCTTCTTCCCTTCCCTCCAGCCCTTCCCTGACGGCCAAACCCCTCTTGTTGCAGTGGTACGATACTCTCCAGCTGCCGGCCACCCCGCTCCAGCCAGAACACGACGAGGGTGGCGACGAGCCCCAGCTGGCCGCCCCCGTCGACGACTACCCAGTTGACCTCCCCGCTGATGCTGCCTCCGATGCTGTGCACGAGGATGCTGCGCGCAAGCAACGAGTGCGTCGCAAGCGGGCGATGGACTCGGCGTTCAAGGCTCGGAGGAGTGCTCGTCTCGCGGAGAAGGAGGCGCCCCAGTTCGTCACCATCCTTTCCAAGGCTAAGGCGGCCAAGGCCTCCCACTACAACCTCTCTGGTGGCTCGCCGGCCTTGCGAGCGGCAGCGACCGCGGCAGGCTTTGGAGGTCTTTCTGACCCTGACCCGATTCCGCTCCCGCGCCTGAAGGACCTGGCGGTGGCATGCGGCGTCGATCCAGACGTTGTCGTCGACGGCGTGGAGGTGCCTTCTCCTTCCACATGATGACGCCCTGTTTGGGCATCCGACGGCGGCCGATCCGCCGCTTTGGTGGTGGAGGTCGTGCTCATCGGCCGTCACCGTCCCTGCGCGTGCCTAACTGTTGCTTCCGCTCCAACCGCTGCGTCGGGATTCCCCTGGAGCCGTTGTTCCCTTTATTTTCTTTGTTTTTTCCCCTTGTCTCTGGCCTTAGGCCTGTGTTGGAAGCTGCACGCCAACGGTTTTCTGTCCTGTACCCAGGTGCCTATCGCGTTTATCAAATGAATGGGAATGTATGTTTTACTTTAGGCTCCTGGAATGTGCGTGGGCTCGGTGACAGCGATAAATGTGGTGCGGTTAGATCTGATCTAGTCTCTGCTAGGCCCAGTGTTGTTGGGCTCCAAGAGTCTAAGCTTGGGCCCTTGACTGCCTCGAAAGCGGCCTCCTTTCTCCCCTCTGCGTTACGTTCGTTCGAATCTGTCGATGCCCTTGGCGCCTCTGGAGGGCTGGTTTCCGCCTGGGACAGCTCCTTGTTCTCCTTGGCCCACTCCTCCGCGTCACGCCACATCCTCTCCACGGACCTTACTGTCAACTGCGACAACAGTAAGTTCCGTTTCACCAATGTTTACGCCCCCTGTGCGACGGCCGCTAAACCCCAGTTCCTCCAAGACCTCGCGACACACGACCCTGGAGATGAGGTCCCTTGGATCATCGCCGGGGACTTCAATCTCACACGCCACCCCACGGATAGAAACAATGCCAACTTCTCGTCCTCGGAGGCTGAGCTCTTTAACGACACTATCAACGCTCTCGGGCTTATTGAACTTCCCCTCCGAGACCGCAAGTACACCTGGTCGAATATGCATGCTAACCCTACTCTTATCCGGCTCGACAGAGTCTTCATTAATCACGCTTGGAATGGCCGCTTCCCCTCTTCCGCCCTTTCTTCCATCACGCGTGACACTTCCGACCATGTGCCCCTTATGGCAAAAATCTCCTCTCGGATCCCCAGAGGAGGTTTCTTCCATTATGAGCCTTCCTGGCCCTCCATCAGCGCTTCCGCGCCTCTATTTCCAGCGCTTGGAACTCCACTTTCCGGAGGGACCCCACTGCGCGACTTGTTTCCCGTCTCAAGCTTTGCCGCGCCAAATGCAAGCAGTGGGCTCGTCGGGTTTCCCCCTGCTCCCAGAGAGAACACGACTGTCGTCTCCTTATTAACCTGATCGACCTCCTGGAAGAGGGGCGCCTCCTCACCCACCCTGAGAAACTCTTGCGTTCCCTTACTTTGGATGCTCTCCACCTGTCGATTAAAGAAAATTCCCTCTATTGGAGGACTAGAGCTAAGGTGCGCTATGCCCTCGAGGGCGACGAGAACACCAAATTTTTCCACGCTTCCGCCACCTGTCGGCTCCGTCGCAACTCCATCCCGCTCCTCTCGGTGGACGGGACGGAGACCTCGGACCACCCCGGAAAAGCCGCTATCCTCCACTCTTACTACTCTACCCTCCTTGGGACTGTCACCCCAGCCGCCTGGAATTTTGATGTCTCGTCTCTATACCCTCACACCTGTGCCCTGCCAGGGGGGATTACCGCTCCCTTCACGTCGGATGAGATTAAAACTTCTTTCACCACTATGAACAAAAATTCCAGTCCCGGGGCCTGATGGCTTCGGTCCGTCTTTCTACCGTGCTTTTTGGGCAACCATCTCCAAGGACGTCTTGGAGGTGTTCTCCTCCTTTTTCGACGGCTCGATCGACCTCACCCGTATTAACCGTGCCTTCCTGGTGCTCCTGCCCAAGATTGATGCCGCCGTTCACCCATCTCAATTCAGGCCCATCTCCCTCCAAAATTGCATTATGAAAGCTATCACAAAGGTGCTTACCACAAGGCTGCAGGTTGCCATCCAATCCCTGGTTGACGCCGACCAAACCGGCTTCCTCTCCGGCAGACGTATTTCGGAAAACATCGTCTACGCGGCGGATCTCCTTCGGTGCTGCCACTCTAGACGCGCCCCCACCCTCGTGTTCAAAATTGACTTTCGTAAAGCCTTTGACTCGGTTAACTGGGCCAGCCTCCTCACCATTTTGAGGGCTAGGGGGTTTGATGAACGCTGGTGCCTTTGGATGGAAAAAATCCTTGCCACAGGGCATACTTCCGTTTTGCTTAACGGTGTTCCCGGAAGCTGGATCCGCTGCCGAAACGGGCTTCGCCAGGGTGATCCTCTCTCACCCAACCTTTTCATCATTGTGGCAGACGTGCTGCAACGCCTTATCCGCCGAGCCTGGAACTCTGGCTCCCTGGCCCACCCCATTTCCCCCGATACCCCGTGCCCGATTCTCCAATACGCAGACGATACCCTGATCCTCTGCCAAGCTTCCCTTGAGGCTGCGATCTGCCTCAAGCAAGTCCTGGATGACTTCGCCTTGGCCACTGGGCTGGCGATCAACTTCCACAAATCTTGCTTCATTCCCATGCACACAGAGGCGTCTGTCGCCTCCGCTATGGCCTCCGTCTTAGGGTGCCCCATCTCTTCCTTCCCGCAACCTTACCTGGGCTTGCCCCTCTCGCCCACCAAACTCCCCAACTCGGCCTTCGCCCCTCTCCTCCTCTCCTTTGACCGTAGACTTTCAGGTTGGCGCGCGCATCTGTTGTCTGCTGGGGTAGACTTGTGTTATGTAATGCTGTTCTGAATAATCTTGCTACTTACTACATGTGTTCCTTTTTGCTACCACGTGGGGTCATTGAGAGTATTGATAAGAGACGCCATGCCTTCTTTTGGACTGGGAAGGATTCGTGTTCTGGTGCTCGCTGTCTAATTGCTTGGGATAAAGTTTTGTTGTCTAAGCAGGAGGGTGGCTTCGGCGTCAAGGATCTCCACCGGCAGAACATGTGCTTGCTCCTCAACTTTGTCCATAAACTACATCAAACTAACCACCTGCCTTGGAAGACTTGGTACTTCTCTCACACAGGTCGCGACTTTGGGGACCCCTCGCCCCCCCCCCCCCCCTCCTTCTTGGAGAGGATTGTTGCGGAGTGCCTTCCGCTCTACCGCTCTATTACCAGAGTGGCGGTGGTGGACGGCCGCTCCACTTCCTTCTGGCTGGATAAGTGGCTCCCGGGGGAGCCGCTCGCGACACGCTTCCCCGCCCTCTTCTCCCACAGCACGCGCCCCCACGCCTCCGTGGCCTCTGTGGTCTCGCTGGGGCTGGACCTCTAGAGCCGCCTCACTGGGGCTGCTGAGGATGAGCTCCGGGTTGTGCGACGCTTCATCGACACCACCTCGCTTTGTGAGGGGGGGCGACCACCGCTCCATCGACTCGCCGTCGGCGCCTTCCTTCTCCTCGCGTGCGGCCTACCGCGCCCTCTCGCCGGCGCGGCCCGTTGACTCTGCGGCCTGCTTGACCTGGTCCCTGAGGATCCCCACCAAGGTCAAGATCTTCGCGTACCTCCTCGACATCGACAGACTGAGCACCCGGGTGAACCTCTTCCACAAGGGGTGCGCCTCCTCCTCCGCATGTGCCGCCTGTGGTGCCCCCGAGACGGGGCGCCACCTGTTCTTCGACTGCCCAGAGCTGCTGAGCTCTGGGCTGCCCTGGATGTCCCAATCCCAGTCGGCAGCTTCTCTATTTGGGAGCTTCAGGGCCCCCCAGACATCCACGGGCGCGTGGCAGTTCGGTCTGGCGACCGTTCTCTGGTCCATTTGGAAGTCCAGGACCGACCTCGTCTTCAATGGGGTGACCCACTCTACCGCTTCGACCCTCCGTCGGGCCGGCGACGACCTCTCTCTTTGGAGGTGGCGACTCCGCCCGTCTGACCGAGAGCCACTCGACCGGCTCCGTTCCCGCCTTCTTACTAGAACTATTACATAGAATAAGAAAAACTCTCCCTCCCCCCCTGTATTTCCCTCATGTGTACATGGACTGGCTCCTTGGCCGCTTTCGAGTATGAATAACAACCGGTGGGGTCCCCCCCCCCCCCCCCGTCCACCTCGAAAAAAATATTCTAAGTAAAATATCACAGAAAATTAACCAATAATTATGGTCCCCGTACATGACAGAGGAGGAAACCTGCGGTTGCTATAAGGAAGTTCAAGATGAAAGGTACAAACCTTGATGGCGCGTTGGGAGCACTGCTTGCAGCTATGGCCAGGGGCGGAGCTCCCAGTAGGGCAAGGTAGGGCAGCCACCCTACCTTGATTTTTGGTGAATACACTTAGATGCGCGTGTTTTTTCTGAAAATTTTGAGTGGTCATACATCGAAAACGGACTCCGTATGAAAAAGTTATGCGTGTTTCAGTAAAAACACTGCGCAAAATCGATTACATGCAAAAAACATAGACTATTTTTACCTCCAAATAAAAAATCCTGTTATAGATTCAATATGAATAATATTGCTTGTATTACAGAGATTTATCATTGAATGTACCCTAGTATATACAAGATAAACTCGAGTTATTCATTATACATACTTGTAGAATTGAAGATTTTTAGATATTTTAAAGACAAGTAATACTTTCTCCGAACGTGTTATTACTCCATTAAGATGACATAGGGTTTACCTGTGACTACATCAACAATTGAAAGGAATTTTCTAGCAACAAAAATAATCAAAATCGAGTTGCGCATCGAACGAGGGATAATCAAACATCTTGATTATTTGAATTACATCATATTTTTTTAAGAAGATGTAAAGCTTTGCCGTTGAGTTAGCATTATTGGTATGTTTTTTTAGGTTATACTTATAATCAAATATTTTTTTATTTTTATTGTATTGAGATATTACTACTTTTTAGAACTATTTGGTATTTGCATCATTCAAAGTTCGCCCTACCTTAGATTTTTTTCGTCCTTCGCCACTGGCTATGGCGCTGCAGTTTCAGCACAATCTTGGTGGTTTTTTTCCTGAAGGAAGTCACAGAATAAGCATCACACAACTGCCAATAATCTTCAGAAGATGTTTAATTTAAACAGACAAAATATGATAGATGGAACTCATATGATATGCCAATCAGATAAATCCTAAACTATATTTTTTTTGGAAATCAATAGAAAATCACAAGAACTAAGTTGCATTACCAACAGTGGACATTACCATATTATCTGTTTCTCTTTAAGATAGAGTTGCCGTAGTCTGAACTTAAGAGTACAGAACGTTCCACGCCCCGCAGCAGCATCAAATCCATACCTCACATTACAACTACTGGAGTGGGAAAATGGCATTGGTTCTTGGCCAAAGCAACATAAAACGCCTCTATTCCCTCTGTTGTTTCTGGAAGAGGAAGACGCAATCAAACAAACTGCTGATTCAAATACAAGTAGTACCACATTCGAAATACACGCAGCTGAGGTTGTTTTCCTGCTAGTTGTGTTTGTACCTGGAGGCCAGGAGGCTGGGTACCTCACCGTCGACGAATTAGGCTGAGAAGGGTACCCGCAGGAGGCGGAGGTGACGGCGCGTGCCTCGCCATCAGAGATCCCGCGCTGAAGCAGAAACCCCGTCCCGCCGCCGCCACCTCCAGCACCATCGCCCCCCGTGGCTAAGATGGAGGCGCATGTGAGTGGAAGAACCACGCCGGCGCGGGCTCGGAATGGAATCTCCGGCGATCCGGAGAGGCAGGGGAGGGGGCGGTTGGCCGTCGCAGTCTTGGCGAGAGGAGCTTGAGAGGGGGAGTGAGGAGGACGGCGCGTGTCGGGTTTGGCTGTGGGTGAGTTTTTTTCCCGCAAGGTTTCGCTAGCGGTCGCGCGTTGGACGTCGAAATCAACAAATCTGACCCTTTTGTGAGAGTTCAGCACGCTTTCACCCTGTTTAAAAAAAATCAAAATCTGATCATTTTTTGGTAACGTCGGCACCAATGGCGTTGCCTTATCAGAGATATGGAAAGGCGGACAGGGAGTTGGTGCACATGTGCATCAATGCTCCTTTGGTTTCAGTTTTTTGAAAATTTTAAAATCTCACATTTATATGTTTTCAAAACTTATGGCGCTAAATATCTAGATAGATATGTACGTGAGAAATGTATGCAAAAAATTTCTGGTCAAAAATACTTTAAATTTCAGGAAATACAAAAAAACAAATTTTTGATGAAAGGATACACTATTGTAATACTATTTTACTACTACCTCTATCCATTTTTATATGTCAAAAATTTATCAAAATTCGAATGTATCTAGAAATTTTTTAGGCATAGATACATCCAAATTTAGACGAACCACTGGACATCTATTAACGGACGGAGAGAGTACCATTTACTGTCAGAAATTTGTCTTTTTATATTGTTTAAAATACAAACTATTTTTAACGGGATTTTTTTGCATACACCGTACCTGTATATATTTATTTTTATATTTAATGCCATAATTTTTTGAGACTTAGAAATATGAGATTTAAATTTTTTCATATATTTGAAAGTGAAGAGAGCATAATTCCAGCCAAATGTAAATCACACTGTCATGGGTTATTCTTATACCTGTTTGCCAAGTTTTCTGCTGGACGTCAAAATGAGTGAAAGTACTAGGCCTCCTATTTAGTGACAAGAACAAGCAACTATCTTGCCGGCTGCCAGGACATGTCCCTCCTGCACCAATAGCATCAAGTAATATTGTAAAAACAAATAATAGGATACGAAAATACGGCATGAAGTTGCATAAGATACGAAAAGATGGCTGCAGGTGCCACTAGAAGTTATTAATAACAAATAACAGCAAGGCAAACAAATACTTTTCATATGGCAATACAGTGCCATAGCAGTTAACATATCCACTACTATTAAACAAGCAAACTTGATCTTTCTTAAGTACACCCAGCTAATTGTACATGAATCAACCAAAACCGCCGGATCGTTCCCACTTCGTACAACTAACGTCACAGATGCAGCCAATTAAAACTAATTGTGCACCCAGCGATTACCACGGCGGAGCGCACCCCAGCAGACGAAAACTTCCACCAAACATCCACGCCCACCAGCAGAAAAAAAAGAACCTCAATTAACGGTGGATGGACTAATTGCTCTCACGATCGCTCCAGGAAAAAAAGTAACTAGCTGAATTAACGGTGGAATAATATTGCTCTCAGGATCGCCTACTCTAAATGGCTCCAGCAAAAATAGCAAGAATCTGAATTAACGGTTGACTAATATTGCTCTCACGATCACCTACTCCAAAGCGCCGATGACTGATTGCTCTCCCGATCACCTGCTCCAAAGCGCCGGTGACTGATTGCCCATCGGCGCCATTCCCGCCCGCCGCCTCCAAAGCCGCCACAATCCTGCCTGCTCGCCGCCTAGCTCGTCATACGTCGTCCTAAACCATGCGCTGCTAGGCCTGCCATGCGCCGTACTCACCCACGCGCCACCTAGCTCGTACGCAACTCGTCGTGGCAATCGCCCGGAGACCGCGACCGGCATCCGACGACCTCGACCTTCATACCAGGTATGATATTCTGGTTCTTCAATCAATGAACAATATGTAGACCGGCATCCTGGACATCTCTTTCTGCGAAGTAGTGTCGACATATATGATTCTGAAATGTAAATGCATAAACATAATGAGTTCTTACAAATTCAAGTTGGGCCTATCGTTCGTGCTTTGTAGCTACTACATCATAATTCATTAAAATTCCAGCCAAATGTAAATCACACTGTCATGGGTTATTCTTATACTTGTTTGCCAAGTTTTCTGCTGGACGTCAAAATGAGTGAAAGTACTAGGCCTCCTATTTAGTGACAAGAACAAGCAACTATCTTGCCGGCTGCCAGGACATGTCCCTCCTGCACCAATAGCATCAAGTAATATTGTAAAAACAAATAATAGGATACGAAAATACGGCATGAAGTTGCATAAGATACGAAAAGATGGCTGCAGGTGCCACTAGAAGTTATTAATAACAAATAACAGCAAGGCAAACAAATACTTTTCACATGGCAATACAGTGCCATAGCAGTTAACATATCCACTACTATTAAACAAGCAAACTTGATCTTTCTTAAGTACACCCAGCTAATTGTACATGAATCAACCAAAACCGCCGGATCGTTCCCACTTCGTACAACTAACGTCACAGATGCAGCCAATTAAAACTAATTGTGCACCCAGCGATTACCACGGCGGAGCGCACCCCAGCAGACGAAAACTTCCACCAAACATCCACGCCCACCAGCAGAAAAAAAAGAACCTCAATTAACGGTGGATGGACTAATTGCTCTCACGATCGCTCCAGGAAAAAAAGTAACTAGCTGAATTAACGGTGGAATAATATTGCTCTCAGGATCGCCTACTCTAAATGGCTCCAGCAAAAATAGCAAGAATCTGAATTAACGGTTGACTAATATTGCTCTCACGATCACCTACTCCAAAGCGCCGATGACTGATTGCTCTCCCGATCACCTGCTCCAAAGCGCCGGTGACTGATTGCCCATCGGTGCCATTCCCGCCCGCCGCCTCCAGGCCGCCACAATCCTGCCTGCCTGCCGCCTAGCCTGTCATACGTCGTCCTAAACCATGCGCTGCTAGGCCTGCCATGCGCCGTACTCACCCACGCGCCACCTAGCCTGTACGCAACTCGTCGTGGCAATCGCCCTGGAGACCGCGACCTGCAGCCGACGACCTCGACCTTCATACCAGGTATGATATTCTGGTTCTTCAATCAATGAACAATATGTAGACCGGCATCCTGGACGTCTCTTTCTGCGAAGTAGTGTCGACATATATGATTCTGAAATGTAAATGCATAAACATAATGAGTTCTTACAAATTCAAGTTGGGCCTATCGTTCGTGCTTTGTAGCTACTACATCATAATTCATTAAAATTCCAGCCAAATGTAAATCACACTGTCATGGGTTATTCTTATACTTGTTTGCCAAGTTTTCTGCTGGACGTCAAAATGAGTGAAAGTACTAGGCCTCCTATTTAGTGACAAGAACAAGCAACTATCTTGCCAGCTGCCAGGACATGTCCCTCCTGCACCAATAGCATCAAGTAATATTGTAAAAACAAATAATAGGATACGAAAATACAGCATGAAGTTGCATAAGATACGAAAAGATGGCTGCAGGTGCCACTAGAAGTTATTAATAACAAATAACAGCAAGGCAAACAAATACTTTTCATATGGCAATACAGTGCCATAGCAGTTAACATATCCACTACTATTAAACAAGCAAACTTGATCTTTCTTAAGTACACCCAGCTAATTGTACATGAATCAACCAAAACCGCCGGATCGTTCCCACTTCGTACAACTAACGTCACAGATGCAGCCAATTAAAACTAATTGTGCACCCAGCGATTACCACGGCGGAGCGCACCCCAGCAAACGAAAACTTCCGCCAAACATCCACGCCCACCAGCAAAAAAAAAAGAACCTCAATTAACGGTGGATGGACTAATTGCTCTCACGATCGCTCCAGGAAAAAAAGTAACTAGCTGAATTAACGGTGGAATAATATTGCTCTCAGGATCGCCTACTCTAAATGGCTCCAGCAAAAATAGCAAGAATCTGAATTAACGGTTGACTAATATTGCTCTCACGATCACCTACTCCAAAGCGCCGATGACTGATTGCTCTCCCGATCACCTGCTCCAAAGCGCCGGTGACTGATTGCCCATCGGCGCCATTCCCGCCCGCCGCCTCCAGGCCGCCACAATCCTGCCTGCCTGCCGCCTAGCCTGTCATACGTCGTCCTAAACCATGCGCTGCTAGGCCTGCCATGCGCCGTACTCACCCACGTGCCACCTAGCCTGTACGCAACTCGTCGTGGCAATCGCCCTGGAGACCGCGACCTGCAGCCGACGACCTCGACCTTCATACCAGGTATGATATTCTAGTTCTTCAATCAATGAACAATATGTAGACCGGCATCCTGGACGTCTCTTTCTGCGAAGTAGTGTCGACATATATGATTCTGAAATGTAAATGCATAAACATAATGAGTTCTTACAAATTCAAGTTGGGCCTATCGTTCGTGCTTTGTAGCTACTACATCATAATTCATTAAAATTCCAGCCAAATGTAAATCACACTGTCATGGGTTATTCTTATACTTGTTTGCCAAGTTTTCTGCTGGACGTTAAAATGAGTGAAAGTACTAGGCCTCCTATTTAGTGACAAGAACAAGCAACTATCTTGCCAGCTGCCAGGACATGTCCCTCCTGCACCAATAGCATCAAGTAATATTGTAAAAACAAATAATAGGATACGAAAATACAGCATGAAGTTGCATAAGATACGAAAAGATGGCTGCAGGTGCCACTAGAAGTTATTAATAACAAATAACAGCAAGGCAAACAAATACTTTTCATATGGCAATACAGTGCCATAGCAGTTAACATATCCACTACTATTAAACAAGCAAACTTGATCTTTCTTAAGTACACCCAGCTAATTGTACATGAATCAACCAAAACCGCCGGATCGTTCCCACTTCGTACAACTAACGTCACAGATGCAGCCAATTAAAACTAATTGTGCACCCAGCGATTACCACGGCGGAGCGCACCCCAGCAAACGAAAAACTTCAAATCAAACATCCACGCCCACCAGCAAAAAAAAAGAACCTCAATTAACGGTGGATGGACTAATTGCTCTCACGATCGCTCCAGGAAAAAAAGTAACTAGCTGAATTAACGGTGGAATAATATTGCTCTCAGGATCGCCTACTCTAAATGGCTCCAGCAAAAATAGCAAGAATCTGAATTAACGGTTGACTAATATTGCTCTCACGATCACCTACTCCAAAGCGCCGATGACTGATTGCTCTCCCGATCACCTGCTCCAAAGCGCCGGTGACTGATTGCCCATCGGCGCCATTCCCGCCCGCCGCCTCCAGGCCGCCACAATCCTGCCTGCCTGCCGCCTAGCCTGTCATACGTCGTCCTAAACCATGCGCTGCTAGGCCTGCCATGCGCCGTACTCACCCACGTGCCACCTAGCCTGTACGCAACTCGTCGTGGCAATCGCCCTGGAGACCGCGACCTGCAGCCGACGACCTCGACCTTCATACCAGGTATGATATTCTAGTTCTTCAATCAATGAACAATATGTAGACCGGCATCCTGGACGTCTCTTTCTGCGAAGTAGTGTCGACATATATGATTCTGAAATGTAAATGCATAAACATAATGAGTTCTTACAAATTCAAGTTGGGCCTATCGTTCGTGCTTTGTAGCTACTACATCATAATTCATTAAAATTCCAGCCAAATGTAAATCACACTGTCATGGGTTATTCTTATACTTGTTTGCCAAGTTTTCTGCTGGACGTCAAAATGAGTGAAAGTACTAGGCCTCCTATTTAGTGACAAGAACAAGCAACTATCTTGCCGGCTGCCAGGACATGTCCCTCCTGCACCAATAGCATCAAGTAATATTGTAAAAACAAATAATAGGATACGAAAATACGGCATGAAGTTGCATAAGATACGAAAAGATGGCTGCAGGTGCCACTAGAAGTTATTAATAACAAATAACAGCAAGGCAAACAAATACTTTTCATATGGCAATACAGTGCCATAGCAGTTAACATATCCACTACTATTAAACAAGCAAACTTGATCTTTCTTAAGTACACCCAGCTAATTGTACATGAATCAACCAAAACCGCCGGATCGTTCCCACTTCGTACAACTAACGTCACAGATGCAGCCAATTAAAACTAATTGTGCACCCAGCGATTACCACGGCGGAGCGCACCCCAGCAGACGAAAACTTCCACCAAACATCCACGCCCACCAGCAGAAAAAAAGAACCTCAATTAACGGTGGATGGACTAATTGCTCTCACGATCGCTCCAGGAAAAAAAGTAACTAGCTGAATTAACGGTGGAATAATATTGCTCTCAGGATCGCCTACTCTAAATGGCTCCAGCAAAAATAGCAAGAATCTGAATTAACGGTTGACTAATATTGCTCTCACGATCACCTACTCCAAAGCGCCGATGACTGATTGCTCTCCCGATCACCTGCTCCAAAGCGCCGGTGACTGATTGCCCATCGGCGCCATTCCCGCCCGCCGCCTCCAGGCCGCCACAATCCTGCCTGCCTGCCGCCTAGCCTGTCATACGTCGTCCTAAACCATGCGCTGCTAGGCCTGCCATGCGCCGTACTCACCCACGTGCCACCTAGCCTGTACGCAACTCGTCGTGGCAATCGCCCTGGAGACCGCGACCTGCAGCCGACGACCTCGACCTTCATACCAGGTATGATATTCTGGTTCTTCAATCAATGAACAATATGTAGACCGGCATCCTGGACGTCTCTTTCTGCGAAGTAGTGTCGACATATATGATTCTGAAATGTAAATGCATAAACATAATGAGTTCTTACAAATTCAAGTTGGGCCTATCGTTCGTGCTTTGTAGCTACTACATCATAATTCATTAAAATTCCAGCCAAATGTAAATCACACTGTCATGGGTTATTCTTATACCTGTTTGCCAAGTTTTTATTGGACGTCAAAATGAGTGAAAGTACTAGGCCTCCTATTTAGTGACAAGAACAAGCAACTATCTTGCCGGCTGCCAGGACATGTCCCTCCTGCACCAATAGCATCAAGTAATATTGTAAAAACAAATAATAGGATACGAAAATACGGCATGAAGTTGCATAAGATACGAAAAGATGGCTGCAGGTGCCACTAGAAGTTATTAATAACAAATAACAGCAAGGCAAACAAATACTTTTCATATGGCAATACAGTGCCATAGCAGTTAACATATCCACTACTATTAAACAAGCAAACTTGATCTTTCTTAAGTACACCCAGCTAATTGTACATGAATCAACCAAAACCGCCGGATCGTTCCCACTTCGTACAACTAACGTCACAGATGCAGCCAATTAAAACTAATTGTGCACCCAGCGATTACCACGGCGGAGCGCACCCCAGCAGACGAAAACTTCCACCAAACATCCACGCCCACCAGCAGAAAAAAAGAACCTCAATTAACGGTGGATGGACTAATTGCTCTCACGATCGCTCCAGGAAAAAAAGTAACTAGCTGAATTAACGGTGGAATAATATTGCTCTCAGGATCGCCTACTCTAAATGGCTCCAGCAAAAATAGCAAGAATCTGAATTAACGGTTGACTAATATTGCTCTCACGATCACCTACTCCAAAGCGCCGATGACTGATTGCTCTCCCGATCACCTGCTCCAAAGCGCCGGTGACTGATTGCCCATCGGCGCCATTCCCGTCCGCCGCCTCCAGGCCGCCACAATCCTGCCTGCCTGCCGCCTAGCCTGTCATACGTTGTCCTAAACCATGCGCTGCTAGGCCTGCCATGCGCCGTACTCACCCACGCGCCACCTAGCCTGTACGCAACTCGTCGTGGCAATCGCCCTGGAGACCGCGACCTGCAGCCGACGACCTCGACCTTCATACCAGGTATGATATTCTGGTTCTTCAATCAATGAACAATATGTAGACCGGCATCCTGGACGTCTGTTTCTGCGAAGTAGTGTCGACATATATGATTCTGAAATGTAAATGCATAAACATAATGAGTTCTTACAAATTCAAGTTGGGCCTATCGTTCGTGCTTTGTAGCTACTACATCATAATTCATTAAAATTCCAGCCAAATGTAAATCACACTGTCATGGGTTATTCTTATACCTGTTTGCCAAGTTTTCTGCTGGACGTCAAAATGAGTGAAAGTACTAGGCCTCCTATTTAGTGACAAGAACAAGCAACTATCTTGCCGGCTGCCAGGACATGTCCCTCCTGCACCAATAGCATCAAGTAATATTGTAAAAACAAATAATAGGATACGAAAATACGGCATGAAGTTGCATAAGATACGAAAAGATGGCTGCAGGTGCCACTAGAAGTTATTAATAACAAATAACAGCAAGGCAAACAAATACTTTTCATATGGCAATACAGTGCCATAGCAGTTAACATATGTCAATCTTTGCCTTCATGAGCCCCTGCAGGAATCAAGTTATTCATATGGCTTCTAACGCTCCCAACGGGCCACGGACCCCGTTCCAGGATATAAGCAACAACCACTCCTTTGGTAAATATAATATCAACAAACAATAGCTCATGATCCCTAACGGTGCTTAAATTCTTAGCTATGTCATGTATCTATGCAGACCCTAAAGAACTAAAGAGGCAGAGGGACAGAGAACGGTATGCACTAAATAGATATGACATCCACAGAGGCAGTCCCGTGAAAATAAAAAGGCTTAACTGTTGTACCGCATACACCCTTGGCAATGTCCCAAGGTAATGAGGACCAGCTACCAGGTAATGGCTCAACAAAATAATGCCTATCAAATACTTGTACAAGGCATTGCTTGCAAAGGTGAGTTCCATGGGCCTAATAGCAATTGCAACTGCTACATCTGGTATAGCTGCATCGATTATGCCTGGAGGCCGGACTGCGCATTCCAGGTTCAAATTTCCAATCAAACTTACTGACAACAGCATGTGTAGTTTCACAAAGCAGAGTGGCACGGCAGAGTTGCTTAAACAGGCATCCTTGATAATCTGGGATGAAGTTGCTATGACAAAACGTCAAGCCGTTGAGACGCTTGATAGATTATTACAGGATATAATGGAATCTCCCTTGCCGTTTGGGGGAAAGGTTGTTGTCTTTGGTGGGGATTTCAGGCAGGTCCTTCCCGTTGTGACACGTGGGACAAGAGCATAAATAACGGATGCTACACTTCTCAGATCCTATCTATGGGAGAAGACCCGAAAGATACGCCTCACACGCAATATGCGGGCACAGGATGATCCTTGGTTTTCCGAATACCTCCTAAGGATCGGCAATGGAACAAAAGAGACTATTGGCAACGACTATGTGCGTCTCCCTGATGAAATTGTGATTGGCTACACCGAGAATAAAAAAGCTATTAACAGGCTCATCGAAGATGTCTTCCCTGCGCTGCATGCCAATGCTAGATCGAGAGAGTACATGAGTGCACGTGCAATTCTTTCGATCAAAAATGAGCATGTGGATGCTCTAAATGACAAGATGATCTCCAGGTTTCCAGGTGAAGAAAAGTTATACCATAGCTTCGACTCAATCGAGGATGACTTGCAGAATAATTACACAATTGATTTTTTGAACTCAGTCACACCAAATGGATTGCCACAGCATGTTTTGAGATTAAAGGTTAACTGCCCTGTCATTCTACTTCGGAACCTTGACCCTCATAATGGCCTATGCAATGGAACACGACTTATGATCAGAGCCTTCCAGGATAATGCAATCGACGCGGAGATAGTTGGTGGTCAGCATGCTGGAAAGAGGGTGTCATACCTAGGGTCCCTATGTCGCCTTCGGAGAACATCTCACTTCCCTTCAAACTCAAGAGAAAACAGTTTCCCATCCGCCTAAGTTTTGCAATGACCATTAACAAGGCACAGGGTCAGACCATACCACACGTCGGTATTTACCTTCCCAAACCTGTATTCTCACATGGCCAACTATATGTTGCACTGTCAAGGGGAGTGTCAAGAAATACGACACGGATTTTGGCCAAGCCGAACAATGAAGTTGATAAATCTGGGAAAAGCACCAAAAACATTGTCTATCGAGATGTTTTAGAGGAGTGAAGAAGGTGCGTTAGGTTTATTTGCATCTATGTTGTTGTATCTACATAACTATATTTGCTGCTAACCATGGTTCTTGTTCATTTGCAGGTTTTGGTCAGACCAAACTATATATAAGCATGAAAGAGGACGGACGTCGATGCTGGATATAAATGAGTCACTGATTTGTACAAGTCACCAGATCTGTATCTATAATACCCCCACTCTGTAATAAAGCATGGGATGCTTTGCTATTCAGTGACTATACAATGTTTCTTTTTGTATTTTTTTATCAACAATAAAGATCATTTCAGGAAGTTCTTGTCCAATTTTACATTCAGAGCACGGTGCTTAACAGTTTTGGTGCCGCTGATGATAAACATAAAGCATGTGTGATTGTTATTTGTCATTTCTATATTTATGCCGAATCTCTCAAAACTTGGTACTGTGTCTTATCTTATCTATCACCTACTTGTAGAGTCACTATTTTTTAAGCTTGCCACATCCATGGCTATAATTACCCCACTCTGTAATAAAATAAAGCATGGGATGGCTCAACTATGTTCTCAATATACCTTCTCCGCTTTGCTATTCAGAGCGGAATGTATTACACGATGGTTTGTAAGAACTACATATTCACTTTATTATTGTCCATTTGGCAGTATTTCCATTTTATGTTTGAAATGTTTGAATATTCAGATCCATGAATCGAAGCTGAATTCAGGGTAACTTTTCATGTTCAACCGACAAGGTTCCCACCATCTAGGGCCGCCGCCCCGGCATCCTCGATCTTGCACCCGTGCAACGAAAGGCACCACCTTGACAGGACTTCGAGACACACCGAAGTTAGCCGAGGCCAGTAGACAACAGGAGGACTGCCCTCCGACAGACATGACCCTCCGTGCCGTCGGCCCAGTGTGCCAGCAGACCCCCCTAGCTAGGGTGGCATGGCAACCTCCGGGAAGGTATGGGGTGGAACAAGGCTGCCAGACCCAGATCGCCCCCTGGCCTAGATCCGGCCGGTGCGGCCGCCCAGCCGCACCCCTCGCGCCCACCATAACTGCCTGTTGCCCCAAAACGTTTGCGCCGTTGTCGCCAGTCACCGTCGTCAGGAGGGCCGACCGCCACCGGATCAGATCATGTCGGGGAAGCACACGAGCCGCCGGCCTCCGCCTCCCACGGAGACGGCGTCCACATCGCTCCCCAAGCCGCCTCGAGAAGCACGAACCACTTTGGCCGCAGGCCGCCGGCCAGCCTACCCCGGATGCGCCGAGATCCGCGCGGAAGATAGCGCCTCCGGTGGCGCCGCCCGCGTCTATGACCAGAGGAGCAAGGAGAGGGAGGTCCGCCACCGCCAGCACCGGCCGAGCTTTGCCCGGCGGCTTCAGCCGCCGCCGGCTGCGGGGGAAGGAGGGGGCGAGGACCTAGGCGCGGGGCAATTTTAGGGTTTGCCCGAGTGCCCGCGGGAGTGCTCGAGGCGAACAGTTTTTCATTTAATTTTTATTTTACCACGACATTATCAAGCCCTATGTTGGATCTTTGATTCTTTGTAGTTCGATATAGGTCCAACATACATGCCGAAACAAAAGAAATACACACCAGACTACCATCAGCCTCTTACATATGCATATTAATTAGTGTTGCTTCAGGTCTTGCATTATATATCCTCTACCGCTTTCTCTTCTTGCCCTTCTGATTGGACGCTAGATTGACAATGATCTCTTTCAAAATGAAGGGATAGATCATAGCTATATGCTTCCAGCCATCAGTCGCCATTACTTTATCCAAACACTTGGGAGATTGCACTTGGGTCACTTGGATAAACTTGAAGCACGCCTCCATCAATCTGTGGCAATGGTGCTGCTCAGCTAGAGCGAGAGTAGATATCAGAGAGCTCTCACATATGAGCTCACACATATTTTTTTCACATGGAACTTGAGATGATGGAGATCATATCTGTCTGCCGCTACAAACAAAGCCTTGCAGCCACACTACATATTCTACGTTTTCTCTTCTTGCCCTTTTCTTGACAACTTCTGCTTTGCCTCCCTCGGTGTTGTGGTCGATGTCCATCCGGACACTAGTGAAGACAGGGCATTTAATCCCGGCCCGTAAAGATCTTTAATCCCGGTTCTTCAACCGCGACTAAACAAGCGGGACTAGAGGTCCAACCTGTAGACCCGGTCCTGCTACCAGCCGGGACCAATGTCCCTCCACGTGGTCGTCGCGGAGCGGGCTGGGGCCAACCCCTTTAGTCCCGGCTCGTAACACGGAACAGGTGCGCCCTTATCAGCGCCCTTAGAAATAGGTTGGTTGTTAGAACCCTTTCCAAAGATTACTTTTAAATCCTTGACCATACCAAATACTTCAACACCAGTATGGGTGACAGGCTTCGGCCGGGATTCTGCCTTACCATCGAAATGCTTGTCTTTTTTCCTTTAAGGAATGCGTTTGCGGAAGAAAACAACGATTGTAGGGGTACACATATTTCGTCTGGGCGGTCGCAAATGGTCGCGGCGTGTCCGTTTACGTCGGGCTGTTGGAGATGCCCTTGAAAAAAAAAAGCAAGTGGGAAATGCCATCATTCGTTTGCAACTGTTGCAATCAGTGAGAAGACCTTTAAGGAACCAATGTAGAAGTCATCCACCAAATTAACTAGAAACAATAAAAACGATTCCACTTTGAGATTTCTTCCACGACATGAAATATAAAATGAGTATCAATTGGGTGTTATGGTGGGCTAGAGTATCTAAGAAAACAAAGATATGACAAAGTACACTAGATCATGGATGCGCGCGTTGCCGCGCCCGTCCTTCTCGAGGGAAAACCCTATATATATGTAAACAAAGTTACGCCAATCGGAAAAACTAATACAAGTAGACAATATTTAAGAGCAAAATTTCGAGATCTTTAACAACAAGAAGTATTCCCGATATTTAGGACAACTAATATAATTTCAGCAGTACACCTTAGACTAGTCATAGTGGGAAGTAACATAGAGTAGTAACATGCATATGTTACTACTCTATGTTACTATCTCCATAGTGGGTAGTAACACATGTGTGGTGTCATGCAAAGTCATATTAATTAGGTTGTAGACTTATCTAGTCTTGGGAAATGTGATGTTATGGTAACATAGCTAGTTACCACAATGCTCTCTTTCCTCAATTAATAACATGCCATGTCATCAAAATGCTTAGTTGGCATTGCATGTAGTCCTATGTTACTAACTAAGTTACTCCCACTATGAGTAGTCTTAGAAAGATCTAGCCCTAAACTTTGTCCACAAAAAAGTGTACTACTATCTTTCCAATGCACTTTAATTGTTTCTCTCTCATCGCACGGAAATCAACCCAATAATATTAAGCACATATTCTTCTTATTTTCTACATGCACTTAGCTTATTGGATATGAAAGAATTAAGGAGGCGAGATGCATGTTTCCAATGTATTTTTTACTCCACTTCATAATTTGTCTTGAAAAACCCGTATGTACACTTATTTATGGACGGAGGGAGTACTAATTATCCGGAAGAGACATGCCTCATCCCATCAAAATTATATTGGGTTCGATCATGGCACCCATGCATTACAACATAAAATACTGCGTATTGTACAGACAAGAAAATGATGGAGAAGAAAATTTTAACATCAACAGTTTTCTTTTAACGTTATAAAAGCATGGATGGTAATGGTACTACAAGTTCTGAGGAACTCCAATTAGGTTCTGTCATATTACCCGAAGTGGCGAAGTGAATCATTTGCAGGTCATCCCAGATAGATTTATATTCACACAAACTGTGTGCAGGGAAATATATTATGGCTGGCACATGTTGCCTAGATATAACATACTGGTGTTGCAAACTTGCAATACGTACTGGAAAAACATAGTGCCTTTATTAATTTCTAACTCCCTTTTCATCATCCTAAACGCCTTTTCTACCACTCCCTCTTGTTTTAGCTCCCCAGATCTACCCAAAGCTTTGACAAGATATAATAAGAGAAATAAAGTTAGAAGACACATTTCACCGCTGATGCCTGATTGAGCACTTGAAAACTTTGCACTTCATGCAGTTACGATTCCACTGCTTTTTCATTCACAAAAGGCTTTGCTCCTGCTAGCTGGTTACCTAACAACATCAGCTGGGCTCCAATGTAGACATCGTTTGTAAATATAAAGCAAACATGGAGTCATCACACAAGTAGAAAATTTGAGGAACTCAATGAGCATGTAAGAACACATACAGTATCTGAGATACATGAAACACAACAACATGATGCATGCACCAATAAATCTACAGTCCCCATGAAACCAACAAAGATAATAAGCCATCATAGAAACAAACAGCATATTCTTTCGGGATGGATCATTAGTCTGCAGCAAACTACATCACAATAATTAAGCCACAACTTTGCGAAAACGCTGAGATGAACGGGGCGGCACATGCACCGGGCTGAAATCGTTTTCTCATTGGCTGAGGGAGAGTGGGCCCTGCAACAACGGTGGCATTTTGTTTGAGGGCAATCAACAATACAGGTATGAATACACATAGTGGGATCCATCGGGACAGAGGAAGTTAAAGCAGGTTAAAGTGTCATACGTCTTCCCCAAATCATTTCTCTCTCTCTCTCCTTCCGGCTATCTTCTTCAAATCATTTTCTTCTCTCTCCTGTAAACTCCATCGATCCTAGCGGGCGTTGGTGAATGCGGCTTGCTTGTCTGGTCGGATTGCTTAAAGTGAAGCTGCAAGTCTGCAACTGAAAACGTACAACAGATAAACAAGACCACTTGACCTTTGTATTGTTGGAGAAATCTTCATGGATTACCATGCGCGCGACTCTAAGGAGAGCGGGTAGAGGGTCATCAGAACGAGCAACAACCAAGGCGCCACAGCGGTCGAGCTAGCTGTCACATAAGACATATGGCATATCTGACGAGCAGGGTCTTGGTGTCGCACGTGTCCCTCTTGACTCCTGTTTACCAGCACCCTAGTGGCCTCTCTTCTCCCCTAATCACCAGCGTTGACTCCTCCGTCATCTTCTCCATTTCCAACCTTTAACAGCATTTCCTGCAAAATCTTGTTGCATGACCTACTGCAGAAATCAACAAATGTAAAATGACCTACCAGCTGCCACACATGAACAAGGATCATGAATATCAGGGAGGTAATAATGCCAACGAAATAGAAGAATCGACAATCGACTAAAAGACCATGCATCTTGAAAAAAGAATACATAGACTTATGATAGATCAAGACTTGAAAATGGAAGAAGGGACAAGCTTACTTAGTTACCTTGCTGGAAGGCACTCACAGATGGAGTTCAAGCAGATCATGTGTCCAGCCCCAGCAGAGCAATTCCAATTCCAATGAGTGTGCACGAAGTTCCTGAAAGAACCGAAAAGCCAAGAACCATGGCGATACGCCGAAAGGAGGAGCGAAGGCCGTATGGTAGAAAACCCAATGACACACAGCTATATGAAGGAGCTCGGCTATGACGCATCTTCACTCCCAAGGAAGACAGGACAAGCGGCAGAAATAACTCGCATGATTAACGACCATTAATAATACGGTAAGACTAGTCACAATGCATAGTATCATATAGAAGTATCATGCGTATGATACTACTACATGTTACTATCTCCACAATGCATGGTATCATATACTAGTATCATAATCTCCATATATTATTTGTTTTGTAGAATCTCAATGCAAATATATGTACAAGATTTACTTGACATTAATTTTTCTAGTAGTATGTGCTATGATACAGTATCTACTTATGATACTAGTACCCTCTCTCTCATCCTTAATTGCACTGTCACGTCAGCATTTTGCATGCATGAAATGCATGATACTACCTATCATACTCCCATTGTGGGTAGTCTAACCGAAGGGAGTGACGGACGAGCTTCCTAGCCTTAATTCCGCCGCCGCCTCGGCAATGTATTGCGTCTCTACGATACCAACAGAGAAGCTGTCGAGAGGTCGACGCTGGGCCGGGAGGGCAAATCGCAACAGACACAGAGATACATGCGGGTTATCAACTGGGCCATCAGAGCACCACGCTGTTCATCATTTCTCGGCCCGATTCACGAGAGAACATCTAGGTGGATCTTGGGAGTAGCAGCCCCTTAACGTCTGCATGTCCGTGATGCCCGGATTAAGCAGTCAAAAGGCCACAGAGAAGCGGCCCAAGAATGAACCAGGGACGTGAAAACTCTTCTAGCAACCCCTTCTAACGCGGATCGCGCTGTGGAAATTGCCGAGAGCGACGTTTCGGCTTGATGAGGTGATCTGAACGGTTCAAGTACCTGATCGGACGGTTATGGATGCAAAATCGCTGTGGTGAGCTTCTGGTGGTTCCATTATAGTGTTAACTAATACCCCAAAGATTCAGTATTATATTGCAAGCAAACACTATCTTGTGAAACAATATAAGCAAGGGTTATGTGGGAAGATTGTGGCACCCCCCCCCCCCCCCCCTAGAACTATATATGCTTAGCGTACAATTTCTATCTTATGTTCTTCAATTCATAATTACCGGTCCCATCCAAAATAATTACTATGGCTTTTGGTCGAAGGTATACAAATTGATCATACCAATATTAAAATTAGTATTTCGAGTATAGAGCTTTGATAATCGAGGATATGGATTTTTCTTCAAAAATACTTTCATGGGCTAGTTTTTTAAATAACATTCTACTATAGCATAAATAAATAGTTAAATTTGTGTTTTGGAGACTGTGCCAATGGCAATTTTATTATAAAGACATGGATACATGGAGTATTATTTAGTTTCACATGGAACTTGAGATGTTGGAGATCATATCTGTCTGCCGCTACAAACAAAGCCTTGCAGCCACACTACATACTCTACGTTTTCCTCTTCTTGCCCTTTCTTGACAACTTCTGCTTTGCCTCCCTCGGTGTTGTGGTCGATGTTCATCCAGACACTAGTGGAGACAGGGCATTTAATCCCGGGTCGTAAGGACCTTTAATCCCGGTCCTTCAACCGCGACTAAACACTACTAGAAAACAGGCAATCAGTGGCGCACTAGTGGTGCGCCACTGTTATCACGCCACTGCTAACTTTTAGTAGTGGCGCACTAGTGGTGCGCCATTGCTATTTGGCTTAGCAGTGGCGCACCAGGTAGTGCGCCACTACTAGCTTCATGGTGCGCCACTCCTAAATGTCTGAGGTGCGCCACTACTAAAATTTGAAATTTCTAGATCTGGATCTGGATCTGGATCTGGCAAGTTTTGTTTCGAATTTTTTTGGCTCGTTATTTTTTCTCGTTCTTGTTGCTAGAATTATTTCTGCAATGTTCATTCTCATTTTTCTTATCCTAGCCGCCGGTGAGGATGGATGAGAGAGGTAGGAGAGGTGAGGAGAGGTGAAGAGAGGTGAGGAGATGGAGGATGTAGGAGAGGATGAACAAGAGGACGAAGGCCAGAGGTAATGGAGGCCAGAGGGTCGCCGGAGGGTCGTCGGAGGGTCGCCGGAGAGGAGGGTCACCGGAGGTCACCATAGTGGAGGAGCTCACCGGATAGTAAGGTCACCGGAGGTCGACATAGTGGAGGAGGGCCAGCGTGAAAGGAGAAGAAGTAGAAGAAAAGGATGAAAGGGAGGAGGCGAGGAGAGGAGGAGAGGAGGAGAGCAGGAGGAGGAGAGGAGAATGTGTGAAGGAGGAGGGAGGGAGGAGGGAGGAGGGGGTAAGTGGCCGGCTCCTCCCATTTTGAAATTCGTGGGCGGGAAGCTTAGCAGTGGCGCACCAAGGCATGGGTGCGCCACCGCTAATTTTTTCCTATTTTTCGCCCAAAATCTAAAACCTGAAAAAAGTCCTGTTTCTGTTTTGAATTTGACGAATCCATTTTTTCTCCAAACGGCCGCTGGCCGTTGAATTCGAATAGGAAATTTCGCGTAGATCGATTTTGATATAAAAAAGTTTTTCATCGGAGGTCGTATGCAACCAGAAATCCCGTTTTACCGAAAGATGACACCATTTTGCATAATATATCGAAATTCATTTTTTTCAAATTTTGATGAAAGCTTGATTACATAATACATGGGCAGTTCAAAGGATTTTATTTTTTGAATTTTCTATGTATTTCTTTTATTTTTTCAAAACTCGAAAAGGCGATCCACGGGGGGGGGGGGGGGGGGTGCGCCACTGCTAAGTGGTGCCCAAACATGTCCATCCTCCCCTTTACATAGCAATGGCGCACCATGTAGAGGTGCGCCACTGCTACAAAAAATAGCTGTGGCGCACCTCTGCACGGTGCGTCATTGCTATGTATAAGGCTGGGTCAAACCCATGGTCAAACTTAGTGGTGGCGCACCACAGGAGAGGTGCGCCACTACTACATTTTTTTATAGTGGCCCACCACTTTTCGGTGCGCCACTGCTAAGTAGTAGTGGCGCACTGCCCTCCTGGTGCGCCACTAACACCCATCTTACGGCTAGGCCTTTTCCTAGTAGTGAAACAAGCGAGACTAGAGGTTCAACCTGTAGTCCCGGTCCTGCTACCAGCCGGGACCAATGTCCCTCCACGTGGGCGCCGCGGAGCGGGCTGGGGTCAACCCCTTTAGTCCCAGCTCATAACACGGAACAGGTGCGCCCTTATCAGCGTCGTTAGAAATAGGTTGGCTGCTAGGACCCTTTCCAAAGATTACTTTTAAATCCTTGATCATACCAAATACTTCAACACCAGTACGGGTATATCGGCTTCGGCCGGGATTCTGCCTTGCTCTATTGCTAGCCTCAATTGTTTTACAAGACAAATTTGTAACTTGCACATGCGCAATTTGGTGCTTAATTCAAGGAAACTGCTGAGCGTCCCCCGGGCGATCAAATCCCCTGATCCCATGGGTCAACAGCCATAGGATCCAATGATCTAAATAATCCTTACCAGTCAACGCTCCCATCAAACACGAAATAGAAAACCAACAGCGAGAGGATCGATCTGGCAACACGTCCTCTCGGGACAACCGCCCTCGCCGCACAGAACCGCCGTCTTAGCCGCCAGCACCGTCGCCCTCGCCGCCATCACCGCCGCCCCTGCGGCGTAGCATCCCGGGAGACCAAGGAAGCACTGTGGCGGCTTGCAGCGATAGCACACCTCGCAGCAGCACCACCTCTATTAGCAGCAACGCCGCCTATGTTTGTAGCACCGTCTGCTGGTAGAAATGGCCGTTGGCGGCCGCACGTAGCAATGCGGCGACCTACTGTAGCAACCGCGGCGACCTGCAGTAGCAACTGCGGCAGACGGATGTAGCAACGGCGGTGTACTTCTGTAGCAACAGCGGCGTACGCATGTAGCAATGGCGGCGACCTGCAGTAGCAACGACGGCGACCTGCAGTAGCAGCGGCGGCAGACTGCTGTAGCAACAGCGGCGACCAGCAGTAGCTACCGCAGCGGATGCATGTAGCAACAGAGGCGTATTGTGATCCATGATTTACGAAGAAGCTAAAAGGCGTTACATTAGCTTTTTTTCACAATGGGAGAATTCATCCCAGCTCTACATCAAACGGATGCACACGGTTTTTATATCATTGGATTCAACAATGGTCTTTCCTTCTCCCGCTGGAATGAATATTAGTGGTTGCTCAGGACTTCTTTTTCCAGGCTACTGGATGGCGATATATTAATAGAATAGCAAATGAATAGGCTTTCTATGTGTTGCATTTTTCTATGGTTGATTCATGTGTCGACCTTAGCTTTTCCTTGATTGTAATAATGAATCTACTGGTACGATGGTTAAATAAAGATATCTGTGTGCATTTATTGATGCAGAGGCTGGAGCGATGCTCCCATATCTAAATAAAAACAGGAATCGCAGCAGAAATAAGCCACCTAAACAAAGAAAAAGAAAATCTCTATGCATCTTGAATTTTCTTTTAGAATGCTGCCATCCATCATGAGGAGAATTTCACTTCCCAGCCTCTACACCGCACACAACCATTTAAAGCATGAGCACAAGAATTTTTAATCTTCATTAAACACCAAACCTCTTCGTTATGATAAATTGCATCAGTAACATGAAAATTCTGATCCAAAACTATAAAATAGGAACCTTTATTCGCACTCGTGAGGATTTAAAATTAGATATTAGGTTTGTACATCCACTCCTCTAACCTTGAGCTACAAACTCTTCACATGTGTTACATTAGTGAAAGAAGGAAGTATATGTATTGAAAAAACCATAGTTGTTAGTACGTTTTTTTGCATGACTTAAAAATAGTTAGTTTACTTTCATCTTAGAAACTGGCAAATAGCAAAATTAATATCGCTTTTGACCATCCTCCTATCGGTGATCAGTGGCCGCGTACGCCCTTCCAAAACCATTTTTTATTGTTTTGAAATACGTCCTTCCAAAGCTAGCTTCGTCTATGGTTAGCAAATTTGTAGACGTCCTTTGCACCGGCCGTAATCGATCCTGGCGTGGAATAATTCATGGCTTGTCGCGTGGCATGGGAACGAAATAAATAAGGAGAGAACTCGATCTTTGAAGGCTACTATATTTGTTTTCCTTTGGATGTGGTCGTGCATGTGGCATGCCGTATGCAGAAGAGACAAGGATTAGGTCCAGAACGACGGCCGCGACAGGCATGTACAGTGCAAAGTTCAAGTCGATGAGAGCAAATTAGTGCTCGTTTGGCATCTTCGTCACGTAAGTGAAATGTTGACCAACCAACACTTCACTGTAATGCTGGCCAGATGCATTAGCAGGAGCTGCGATTCAAGGAGTAAATTGTTGCATTTGACCTCTTCCTCACAGTATAAACGTAAAGTTGACCAATGACCAGCATAATTAGTCACTAGTGGAAAACGGGGCTATAGGCCCGGTCCATTTGGGCCTTCAGTCCCGGTTCCCAAACCGGGACCAAATAGGACCCTTTAGTCCCGGTTCAAAGTTTAACCGGGCCTAAAGGCCTCGACACGTGGTGTGGCCAGGGAGCTCGCGGTGGAAGGCCTTTGGTCCCGGTTCGTGGTACGAACCGGGCCTAGGTTTCTCTGCCGCGGCAGAGAATTGCTATTTCTCTGCCGCGGCACAGGTTTAGGCTGTACCAGCGTTTCTCTGCCGCGGCAGAGAAACAGGGCGTTTCTCTGCCGCGGCAGAGTTTCAGCAATGCATATATATCATTCAAGAAACCACAAAAAATCGTCATGAATATATATAGACATCGTCAACAGTACACGTAATGCATGCATATTTACAATACAATAGCTCCTCGACGAATATCCTCCGCCGTCACGATCTGCCGATAGTGCTCTCCACCTGGGGTAAGGGCCTCGGTAATAAAGAATCCCGCGATTTCCTCTTGAATTGCTTTTATTTGATCCTCCGTTATGAGAGTGTCCCGCATGCGTATCATCTGTATTTAAAAAAGGAGATCAATATATGAATGGAACTCAATACAATAGATGGTACTAATTAAGATTAATTGTGAAAATTTGTTATCGTACACGAGTGTGGTGTATTTGGGCATCCCCACCCTTGGGACAGGCCATGTCACGAATGAAGGTGCAGACGTAGTATCCACATAAGTTATTCCCGGGTTCCTGCCTCATACACTTTACGAAAAAATAGTTCGATCAAACTAATAATCAAGCATCGTATTGAAAGTAAATATCATATATAAAGTTTCACGGACATAGCTATATATATAGTACTACTTACAGGGTAATCTTGAAATGTAAACTCCGGTTTCCATTTACCCGGAACAGTATTGATGAACCGTTTCCAAGCCCTGCCCGGCAAAAAATAATGAGTAAATGAGTAATTGATTAGTTGATGATATCTTCGAATTAGAACAGATGAAGATACCAATACGAAATTGATTGAAACTACTTCTGGAGGATGGCAGCCATGTCCGCCCATTCCGCATATTCTTTACGTTTCGAGTCCATGACTTTTACGACTCCAAGGCGAAGATCAATGATTAGGAGAATAAAGTGGAATCTGCACAAGCATAGCTCAATGATTACGAGAATAAAGTGAAAGGTGCACAAGCATAATGTATGTTATATATAACACTCACTTGAAGTTGTAGGGAAAGAATATATCCTCTTTGTCTGCTTGCTTCTCTAAAAACATTACGATGTTGTCCTCTGTGTCCTTGGCGAAGTCTCGAACCGTAACTTCATGAACTGTGTTTGGGTCTATGAACCCCAGCGGTAGGAGCTTGCCTCTTTTGTATTCCAGCTTCTTCATTCTGCATAATTAAATGTATAGCGTACACAAAGAATATAATGAGGATAATTGTTAGTGCAAATGAATGAGCTACAAACTTAATTACACAAATAAATCACTTACAGTGCAAGAGTAACCGATGACAGCTTTGTCGAGGGCGTCTTGATTGAATAACTGAAACAGTTCTTCTAACTCAAGGTTTATCTCGTCTTTCCCCCGGAAGTAATGCTCATCTGTAAGATACACCGTGAGGTAGGCATCACCTCTTCGACAGGCTTGCAGGTACCATTCATGCAACCTTCGCATCTGAGTCCCTAGACGCGCGAGCTCGCCAGGTTTGACGAGATCAGATCCGTATCTATACTTGTTTACCACTTGAGCCGTTGGATAGTAATCTTCGTACTCAACTGATGCTCCCTGAGCTCTAGCCGCCCGTTCGATCATCGATGCCGTCTCTGGATCATGATAGGGCTCCACGATGAAGTGGGGTACGGCCTGAATGTCCTGCTGTCCAAGCTGGGCGACTTTTTTTGCTTCTTTGCTCGCTCTAGAGGACTGTCCAAGAGAGCGGTCATAATCAGCTCTCAGCTCAGGTCTCTTCATTCTCGTCTCGGCAAAGTGATTCACTGTCTGCGGTGGAATAAACATCTTCTTCGGCGCAAGAAACGCCTTTTGCTCTTCAGTCTGCTCATGTGGTAACAACTCTGGAGTCTGTGCCCTCATCGGAGTTGATGATCTCTTCGGAGCTGTAGGAGGTGCCGCAGACCGCTTCCTCTTTTGCTTAGGTGGAGGCGGCGGAGTCTCCTGACGAGGAGGAGGAGGCGGCGGAGTATTTTCACGCGGAGGAGACTGGTCATGCATAGGGGAATCATCATCGCGCAGAGGAGAATCATCACGCGGAGGAGACTGCACAGGTGGCGGAGAAGGCGGACGAGGTGGCCTGCTTGTTGGCTTCTCACCTGGAAACACAATGTTCTCCTTCCGCCATTGCACGGTGGTTCTACGGGCTTCTCCCAGTTCTTTGATTTCCCCATCTTCACCTGCAGGGTGCTCAAGCACCAACCCCTCATAATCTCTGAACACTTCATCCACCATCACAACAGCAAAGTCGTCTTGGACCGGACGGCAATGGTAAGACCTTGTAGGTAAGAGGATGCCGACCGCCGCCTTGAAGGATAGGTTGAAAACTTTAACATGCAGCTCACAAGGACGGCTCTCAGTGAGATCATCGACGGGGGGGTAGCGAGGAGGCTCGACCACCTGGTCATCATCATCATCATTATCCACCTGCTGAGAGGAAGCCACGCTGCTTTTCCGGTGTGGTTGAGATTGCAGCGGGGCGAGGGCATTGAGCAATGCAGGATCTACAGCCTGCCCCTGAGCCATCTGAGATGTAAGTACTTGGGTTACCATGGTTAATTGGGCTTTCATGGTGCTCATACCCTCCTCTAAGTTAGCTAGGCGGTCTGTTTCCCTTGCGTTTCTCCTCTCATGGCTTTTATCAGGAAATCTCTTCCTTTCCGCAGGAAAGCCATACTTCCACGGAACGGAGCCTTCTGTGCCTCGTGTTCGTCCGGCGTGTTCTTTGTTCCCAAGGGCGCGTGTCAGCTCATCGTTCTCTCTTTCGGGCTGGAACATCCCCGCCTCCACGTCCCTATGTGCTTGTTCCAGGGCTTCAATGGGAACCTTCAGATGAGCTTTCTTATAGATGTACTTCCCTGTTTCTGGATGCAACGTTCCCCCAATCCCGTAGAACCACTCCTTGCACAGTTCGATCCAACCGTGTGTCCCTAATCTGATCCCTTGCCTGGTCAGTTCCGCCTCAGCTGCCTCCCACTTAGGACGGTTAGCCCTGTATCCACCTGGACCCAGAATTTGGTGATATAGCTTCAACGCAGCATTTGCCTTATTTGTTTCCGACCTTTTCTTAAATTCTTCTGACTCCGTGTTGTACTTCACGAATTCATCCCAGTGATTTTTTACCTTCTCACTGTCCGGAGTCTTCTTTTTCTTGATAAGGACGCGCAATCTTTTCTTGTGGGTCTTGAATAGTTCGGCCATCTTCTTCTTGGCAAAGTTGCGGAGGGCCTGCTCCATCTTGGCCTTTTCAGCGGCATCCCCCTCTTCGGGTACTATATTGAAATGTGACATGAGCTTAGTCAGAATGCTGTTTTTGGCTACATCATCGATATAAAGACCTTGAGCTTCTTCCTCTGCAGACAGCACTAGTCCCTTCGGCTTGTGCCATTCTCGAACGGTGATCGGGACGTGGTCCCTAACAAGCACTCCGCATTGAGCTATAAATGCCTTTGCACCTTTCTCTGGAGCAATCGGTTTACCATCCTTTTCGATGTGGGTGATGTCGTGCCTAACACCGTCATCTAACTTTTTGGCCGGGTCTCGCTTCCTCGACTTTACAGAAGAAGTGCTCGATCCGGAGGGCTAAAAAAGAAATAATTCATAGTCAGTACAATTTAATTAGTTAATGCATCTAGTCGATCAACAGCGGCTTAATTAATTTATATACCTTGGTGATAACTACAGTTCGGGAGCCATTATGATGATCTTGTTCCTCACCGGCGCCACTAGGATCTTCTTCCTCAATATTCTCCGCTCCCTCACCGGAGTCATTCAAATAAGTTGCGGTGACATCGTCACCGCCATCATCTGGAATAACGTCGTCGTCGCGATCATCCAGAGTACCGTTTGCTATGAGGTTCTCCATGAAATTTTCTTGCATTTCATCTCTGTCCATGCTTTCTACAACGACCTGCAAGCTATATATAGGAACCATCATATGATAAAATTAAGGATAATGCAGAAAACTGAAAATGGAGTTACATATGTAGTTCTTAACTAAGGATCGATAATATAGTGCTGAAAGCAGATAGTGCAGTTACATGCATACATAGATCGGGTTCATGTTTATTTAACCCTAATACATCAATCACTACTACAACCACTCAACCGCACCGACCGGGTCCTAGAGGGCGCCGACCGGGTCCTGAGCCGCGCTGGGTGTACCCCCAAAGCCACGGAACAACAACGGGAGCATAGCTAACATGAGATCCCCGCATAACGCTCCATCCGGTCCTATACATGTTGTCTAACGCGTACATGTAACGGCGAACGTGCATGTCCTCCGCTTCAATGCGCTGAGCTACCTCCTCCGGCGGGGCCGGCTCCCTCTGAAACGACCGTGGCCCATAAGACCTCCACCAAAGAATATCCGGGTCGACGACGGGACCCGGATTCCGCACCAAGGTGCGCGCCCCGGAAGCTAAGACCTCCCAGTGCCACCCCGGCGGAGCCCAGTCCCGGACCTCCCCCATCTGCTCCATCTCCTCGGTGAGAGTCAGACCACGGCGCGGCGGCTGTCGCGGCATCGTAGCTACGAAAACAAATCATATATGTACTAATATAAATAAAAAACATGATATTGTGCTAAATAAAAAACTTCACTACTTTTGTACTAACGCCGCGTTCCACGACCCTGTTTTGGGGGCGTCGGCAGGGGCGCCGGCAGTACCGGCACCGCTACGGACTCGGCACCGCCACGGTCTAAGTCGTCGGCGCGCGCGGGGGGCGGCACCGACACAAATGAATCTATTTTGTAACTTTTTTTCTAATTAATAACTACACTAATTTAAATCAAACTAACTATTTCTAACTAATTTACTAACTATTTTTGTAACTAAACTAATTCAAACTATGTACTAATTTAAATCAAACTAACTATTTCAATTCTAACTAATTTACTAACTATTTTTGTAACTAAACTAATTCAAACTATGTACTAATTTACTAACTATTTTTGTAACTAACTATTTCAAACTATGTACTAATTTACAAATGAATCTATTTTGTAACTAAACTAATTAATCTAACATAAAAACAAAAAAAATTGAAACTAATTTTTCTAACTATTTTCACTAACACTAACTAACTAATTTTCTAACTTTTTTCTAACTAATTTTACTAACTTTTTTCTAACTAATTTTACTAACTAATTAATCTAATAACAAAAAAAGGGGGCGACGCCGGGGCTCACCTTGGCGGAGAGAGGAGCGGGCCGGCGAGCAGCGAACGGTGACGGCGGTGGAGGAGGAGGCGCGGGCGAGCGGCGACGGCGACGGCGGTGCAGGAGGAGGCGCAGGCGCGACGGTGGCCGGAGGAGCAGCGCGCGCGCGGCGGTGGCCGGAGGAAGAGGGCGCGGGCGCGGCAGAGACAGCGGGCGCGGGCGCGTGGGGAGGAGGCGGAGGGCGAGGCGCACGGCGACGGCGGAGATGGCGGGCGAGGGCGCGCGGTGGCGACGGCAACGGCGGCGGCGGCGATTTTCGCGTGGCGGTTGGGCAGCCTGGTGGCGCTCAGCGCTTCGTCTCCGCGGATTGATCTCCGCGGAGACGAAGTCCTTTCTTTTATACTGGCCGACCCTTTGGTCCCGGTTCGTATTACAAACCGGGACCAAAGGCCCCCCTTTGGTCCCTGTTTGTAATAGAAACCGGGACTAAAGGCCATTTTTGCTGCGATTTTCGCTGCGCGCGCAAAAAAGGCCTTTAGTCCCGGTTTGTAATACAAACCGGGTCCAAAGGCCATTTTTAAAAAAAAGTTTCATTCCTGCCTTATTTCAAATGAAAAAAAAAGCCACCGCACTGCCACACGTGTCCACCGCCGCCACCGCCATGCATGTACAGGCCACCGTCGCCACCGCCGTGTACTGGCCATGGCCACCACCGTCACCGCCATGTACAGGCCACCGTCGCCACCGCCGTGCACTAGCCACCGCCGCCACCACCACCGCCATGTACAGGCCACCGTCGCCACCGCCATGTACTGGCCACCACCGCCACCGCCATGTACTGGCCACCACCGCCACCGCCATGTACTGGCCACGGTCGCCACCGCCGTGTACTGCCCACCACCGCCACCGCCATGTACTGGCCACCACCGCCACCGCCATGTACAGGCCACCGTCGTCACCGCCGTGTACTGGCCACCGCCGCAACCGCCACCGCCATGTACAGGCCACCGTCGCCACCGCCTGGCCACCACCGTCACCGCCATGTACGGGCCACCGCCGTGTACTGCCCACCACCGCCACCGCCATGTACTGCCCACCACCGCCACCGCCACACGTGTCCCTTCCCCGTGCCACGTGTCGCCGCCGCTTCCACGTGCCTCGCCCCGCCGCCACCGCCGTGCGACGTGTAGATCCCGCTTCCACGTGCCACGCCCCGCCGCTTCCCCGCGCCACCTGTCACCGCCGCTTCCACGTGCCACGCCCCGCCGCTTCCCCGCGCCACCTGTCGCCAAACTTGTCGCGTCGCTGTGCTATAAAGCGCCGCGTGCGCGCGGAACCACACATCGCCGTCGCCTCCGTTCATTCGTCGCCGGGATGCCGCCGCGCCGCCGCGGCTCGTCCGGCTTCCGTGGCGTCCGAGCGTGTCCGAACGGTAGGTTCTACGCCGAGATGCGCGTCGGTGGCTTCCGGCTCACCCTCGGCACGTACAACACCCCGGAGCTGGCGGCGCGCGCTTACGACGCGGCCGGATGGCGATTTCGGCGGCCACGGTGCGACATGAACTTCCCAGACATCGAATCGCTAGAGGAGGCGGGGTTCCTCGCGCCGACGCCGTGCCTCGTCGACGACGAGGACCGTCGCCGCCACCACCAGGTGCAGCGCCGGATCGCCATCGCCGAGCACGACGAGGAGTTGATGCGCCAGTGGAGGGCGCAGTTCCCCAACGACGTCGACAACACCGCCGCGTTCTTCGCTGACCTCCGGGCACAACGCAGGTCCAACAGGCGCCACCGTCGGGCCGTCGCCGTGTTCGAGCTCAACAACCCGAATACAACTTGGGCCGACAACGACCCTCGGTGGGACGACATTTGGACCGAGACAACCTCCGACGATGAGTAGATCGACTAGACTAGTTGTTTATCTATTTTAATTGTATTTTCAATAAAGTCGTTGTGGCAGACGCTGATGATGAGAAAAGTTTCCCGCCAGATTACATGTGGAATTAAAGTACAGAGCTCAACTGAAAATTAATTAAGATACATGGCCAGATTCGACTGTTCGAGTCATTCAGTCATACTCGTGCCTAGCCCTATAGTACTCGCCACTGTAGTCATCGTAGTCGCCGTCATCATCGTCGCTAGCATCGGGGTCGCGGTAGTCAAACCTCGGCGGGAGAGCACGCGTGGGCTGGGACTGAGGGTAGCGCAGGCGGGGGCCACGGTGGGCCATGATGCCCTGGACAGTCCGGCCGCGCCACCACAGCCGACGGCCGGCCTCGTTGAAGTTCGAAGGAGGCGGGCCGCCCTCCTCGTGCCTGGCAAGCGCCCTCTCATGCCGATTGATGAAGAAGCTTTCCCAAGTCGGGCTGTAGTCGGGATGCCACTGGGGATTCCTCCGCTGCTCTGGCGTGAGCTCGAAGTAGTAGTGGTTCGTGATGGCCATCTCGCGCGCCACACCTAGAGGGACAGGAGGGACCGGTACGCCTCCGACGCTCAGCAACCAGCCGGTAGGGACGCGGTAGCCCGGCGGGCAGGGGTAGTTCGACGCGCAAAGCGCCTCCGCCTCCCGGAGGGTTATAGATACGATGGAAGCCATGTGACCTAGTGATGAGGTTTGCAGATATGAGTCTAGATGTGATATGTAAATGGAGGCCAAGCCAACATATATATAGTGAAAAAATGGCGGGAGGACGGAGGCGGGAAGCAGTGGAAAGCGCGGGAAGAAAAATAGGCGGGAATGCAGTGGCGCCCAAAACTGTCGGTGGGATAAGGATGTGTGGGTAACTTTTAGTCCCGGCTGGTGGGTACAACCGGGACTAAAGATCCTTTTTTGTGTCATCTAACAAAACTGTCGGTGGGATAAGGACGTGTGGGTAACCTTTAGTCCCGGTTGGTGGGTACAACCGGGACTAAAGATGTCGGCAGGATAAGAACGCATGGGTGGACGCACTGCTCGATGAGATAAAGCATGTAGCGCACGACGCCCTGTCGAAGGAACAAGACAAAGTAGAAGAGGTGCCGTGCCTATAAAAGGAGCATCGATATGCCTTGCCAAGCAGATCAACAAGCCAAGCAGAGTTTCATTCCCATGGATGAAGGGAAGGGTTGGGAAATCTCCCGTGGCGCAGCTTCTCGAAGATGTCGTTGGTGCACACGCCCTACGACATCTTCGGAAGCTGCTCCTCGGAATTTTTCCCAGCAAGCCCCTAAACGACTACATCTCATCTAACAGTGTTGGGGAAAGGGTTGGGAAATCTCCCGTGGCGCAGCTTCTCGGAGATGTCGTTGGTGCACACGCCCTACGACATCTTCGGAAGCTGCTCCTCGGAATTTTTTCCTGCAAGCCCCTGAACGACTACATCTCATCTAACAGTGTTGGGGAAAGGGTTGGGAAATCTCCCGTGGCGCATCTCCACTTTTAATATCTTACATACAGTTACATGATTACACAAAAATAAATGGGAAATTGATTGCCATGTTGAGATACTCATTTGTGCCATGAACATTCTTCAATTAACTTGATGATGGAGCATCTTCATCATTTAATCTTCTTCGGCCGTAACCATGGAGCATCTTCATCATTTAACTTGATGCTTGGATCAATGTTCACTCTGAAGGGTGGAATTTCATCAAACTGATTATAATCTTCTCACATGTCTGTCTTGTCCTCCACTCCCACGATGTTTCTTTTTCCAGAAAGAACTATGTGGCGCTTTGGCTCATCGTTTGATGTATTTGTTTCCTTATGTTTCCTTTTTCTTGGTTTGGTAGACATATCCTTCACATAGAAAACCTGGGCCACATCCTTGGCTAGGACGAATGGTTCGTCTCTATACCCAAGATTGTTGAGATCCACTGTTGTCATTCCATACAACTTGTCTACCTGAACCCCGCCTCCTGTTTTGTTGACCCATTTGCACCTAAACAAAGGGACCTTAAAAAAAGGTCCATAGTCAAGTTCCCATATATCCTCTATGTAACCATAATATGTGTCATTTGGGCCTTCATTCATTATTGCATCAAACCGGACACCACTGTTTTGGTTGGTGCTCTTTTTATCTTGGGCGATCGTGTAAAATGTATTCCCATTTATCTCGTACCCTTGGAAAGTCACTACAGTCGAAGATGGTGTCTGGGCCAGCAAGTACAACTGATCTTCAATATCTTTGTTATTCAGGAGATGTTTTTGCAACCAACCGCCGAAAGTCGACATGTGTTCACATCTAATCCAATCGTTCGACTGCCCTGGGTTCTGGGAGCGTAGAAAGTTCTTGTGGTCACCGATATACGGAGCCACCAAGGTGGAACTTTGTAGAACTGTGTAGTGTGCTTGAGTCAAAGAAATCCCATCCCTACATATCATTGATTTCCTTCCTAGCGTGCCTTTTCCACTTAGTCTCCCTTCATGCCGCGATTCAGGAACACCAATCGGCTTAAGGTCAGGAATAAAGTCAACACAGAATTCAATGACCTCCTCTGTTCCATAGCCCTTGGAGATGCTTCCTTCAGGCCTAGCACGGTTATGAACATATTTCTTTAAGACTCCCATGAACCTCTCGAAGGGGAACATATTGTGTAGAAACACATGACCGAGAATGGAAATCTCATCGACCAGGTGAACGAGGAGATGTGTCATAATATTGAAGAAGGATGGTGGGAACACCAGCTCAAAACTAACGAGACATTGGACCACATCATTCTGCAACCTCGGTAGAATTTCTGGATTTATTACCTTCTGAGAAATTGCATTGAGGAATGCACATAGCTTCACAATGGGCAGTCGAACATTTTCCGGTAGAAGCCCTCTCAATGCAATCGGAAGCAACTGTGTCATTATCACGTGACAGTCATGAGACTTCAGGTTCTGGAATGTTTTCTTCTCCATATTTATTATTCCCTTTATATTGGAGGAGAAGCCAGACGGGACCTTGATACTGCTTAGACATTCAAAAAATATTTCCTTCTCTACTTTTGTAAGAGCGTAGCTGGAGTAATGACGTCCTTTAACTCTCATGCAGTTTTTTGGGGTCTTTCCTACGTTGCTGGTCCTCCTGTGCTTCTGGTGTATCTTTTGTCTTCCCGTACACGCCCAGAAAGCCTAGCAGGTTCACGCAAAGATTCTTCGTCACGTGCATCACATCGATTGAAGAGCGGACCTCTAAGACTTCCCAATAGGGTAGATCCCAAAATATAGATTTCTTCTTCCACATGGGCGCGTGTCCGGCATCGTCATTCGGAACAGACCGTCCGCCAGGACCCTTTCCAAATATTACATCTAGATCCTTGACCATACCAAATATATCAACACCATCACGATGGGGAGGCTTCCTCCGGTGATCAGCCTCACCGTTGTAATGCTTGCCTTTCTTTCTTACGGGATGGGTAAGCCTAAGAAATCGACGATGCCCCAGGTACACGACCTTCTTACATTTTTCCAAATAATCACCTTCGAGCTCATGTAAACAGTGCGTGCATGCATTGTATCCCTTGTTTGACTGTCCTGAAATGTTACCAAGAGCAGGCCAGTCATTGATGGTTACAAAAAGCAGCGCTCTTAGGTCAAATTCCTCCTGCTTGTGCTCGTCCCACACACGTACACCTGCTAGAGACCACAGCTGTAGAAGTTCTTCAACTAATGGCTTCAGGTACACATCAATGTCGTTCCCGGGTTGCTTCAGACCTTGTATGAGCACTGGCATCATAATGAACTTCCGCTTCATGCACAACCAAGGAGGAAGGTTATATATACAAAGAGTCACAGGCCAGGTGCTATGGCTGCAGCTCTGCTCTCCAAAAGGATTCATGCCATCTGTACTTAGACCAAACCGTAAGTTCCTTGCATCCAGTGCAAAGTTTGGGAACTCTCTATCGATTTTTCTCCATTGGGAGCCATCAGCAGGGTGCCTCAACATCACGTCTTTCTTACGGTCTTCTTTGTGCCATCGCAACAACCTAGCATGCTCTTTATTTCTGAACAAGCGTTTCAGCCGTGGTATTATAGGAGCATACCACATAACCTTGGCAGGAACCCTCTTCCTGGGGCGCTCGCCCTCAACATCACCAGGGTCATCTCGTCTGATCTTATACCGCAATGCAGTGCACACCGGACATGCATCCAAATTCTCGTACTCACCGCGGTAGAGGATGCAGTCATTAATGCATGCATGTATCTTTTGCACATCTAATCCTAGAGGGCGATACAATCTTCTTCGCTTCGTGCATCTTGGCGGGCAATTCGTTACTCCTTGGAAGCTTCCTCTTAATTATTGTCAGTAACTTTCCAAATCCTGAGTCAGTGACACCGTTCTCTGCCTTCCATTGCAACAATTCCAGTGTGCTGCCTAGCTTTTTATGGCCATCTTCGCAAGTTGGGTATAACAATTTGGTGTGATCTTCTATCATCTTGTCGAAGGCCAACCTTTCCTTTTCAGTTTCACATTCTCTCCTTGCATCAGCAATGGCCCGGCCAAGATCATCATCAGCAGGCTCATCTGGTGCCTCTTGATCTTCTACTTCATTGTCTTCATTGCCTTCTGCAGTATCATCGTATTCAGGGAAATTGGGATAACCGTCATCATCCTCTTCCTCTTCTTCATTGTCTTCCATCATAACCCCTCTTTCTCCGTGCTTGGTCCAACAATAGTAACTGGGCATGAAACCGGATCGCAGAAGGTGGCTGTGAATGAGACTCGAGTGAGCGTAATTCACGGTATTCTTGCAGTGCACACATGGACAATACATGAAGCCACCATGTTTGTTTGCCTCCGCCACGGCCATAAAATTATCCAGGCCCGAAGTGAACTCGTCAAACCGTCGGTCAATGTACATCCATTGCCGATTCATCTGCATGATATAATTAAGCTGATCAAAACCATTACAGAACATCACGATGTATATATACACATGCATTTTATCAATTGCAGATGAAAAGGATAAAGTTGTTAACCTCGATGAAGAAGAAAAAAGCAAGTTAAGTGTGCGTTGATTTGTGTAAACTCAAGTGGCAAATCCTCTTAACCATTTCATCGAACACCTCTTGTGCATGTGAAGAAGCTAGAGAGGAGAGCAATACCTCTTGTGAAGAAAGTGAAAAAATGGCCAAGTGTGGCTCACACTTGGGCAGGGGCAAGGTTATATAGCCAGAGGCGGGGCCTTTGGACCCGGTTTGTATTACAAACCGGGACTAAAGGTTTGCCACGCCTGACAAGGCCTGCCGCGCCCTGCCGTGGACCCTTTAGTCCCGGTTTGTAATACAAACCGGGTCCAAAGGCCACTACAGGACAGGCGCCAGCTTGTGGGGTCGCCCTGGGCAAAATCGAACCGGGACCAATGCCCCCCATTGGTCCCGGTTTGGTTCAGCACTGGGACTAAATCTTGGGACCAAAGGCCTCTTCTCCACTAGTGAGTATAACTAATAGTACCGGACAAGTGCATTGAAAACAAGCAAGTGCGAGTAGCTTTTTCCCATTTCAGGGCGCTCCACGTTAACTGCGTTGCGTGCATGGGTTGGGCGCTGCCCTCGTTCAGCTCCATTTATTGGCCCACGTGTCAAGCTCCAGTTGGTAACTGGATTGGCCGAGTGAGGAAAAAAAGATTGGGTGGGGAAAAAGAGCTCCCAACATAACGGTAGAAATCCTAACAAGATTCACTCTACTACCGCCGCCTCTCATGCTTCCCCTTCCCTCGCAAGCGCCCCTGCATCCTAGCTGTCCTCGTCGCCTCTCTTCCGCGCCGGTCTGCAACAGACAGGGCTTCGACTCCTCCTTCGCTGTCATCTCCTCCTCTCCGCCATCTCCTCCACCAACCTCTGCATCGGCCGAGCTTCGCGTCATCCACGCCAAACCTCTTCATCGCGCACGGCTGATGACATGCAACCCCATCCAGGCGGGGGAGGGGGGGTCTCCCATTTATCTGGCATCACGCGGACAGAGTGAACAGGAGGATCCAGAACGACCGCGCGATGGGCCGCCGATTCACGTGGCCTTCCGTATTCCCCCCCCTCCTTGTCACTTCAGAGCAGAGGAGGATGTCTTATGTGCACCTTCTTCCTGTCCCCTTCTTCCCTCCATATGTACTCCATCTCTCAAGTCATCTATCTAGAGCTTCATGGTCCGGCTAGCGCTGTCATCGTCCTTTGCTTGGCGAGGGTGACAATTAGCTAGAGCGGAGTACAGGTCCAGTATCTATCTACTGGATGTATAGACCGTGACTCCCCCGCAGATAGCATGCAGTGAATTTTATGCATCTTCATTTCTAGTTTTTCTTTCACGCACGCAATATACACTACGGGAGACACGGGGTGCGCCGACGACCCCGCACCGTCGGCACAGGGTGAAGCAACGTCGGCACCGTCTCTGCCGACGGTGACCGTCGGCGTCTGCACGTCGGCACAGATCGCGTCGGGGGCGGCGCGCTCACCGTCGGCACAGGCCTCCACCGTCGGCACACGCGTACGCCGACGGCTGGGCGGTGGCCGTCGGCCGTACCACCGTCGGCGCAGCCGGCTCGCCGTGACCCAGCTCGCCGTTACCGTCCCCTCTGTGCTGACGGTGTAACCGTCGGCACATGCCGTCCTGTTTTTTCCCGAAAACGGCGCGAACGCACGACATTTCAAACCGGAAAAATGGCGCGAACCGCAAGAGCTGTGCCGACGGTGTCACCGTCGGCACAGCCCCGCCATTTGGCACAGCTATGGGCATGTGCCGACGGTGACACCGTCGGCACAAATTGCTGCCCAGATTTTTTTTATTTCCCTGATTTTGCTCCATTTGCACAGCAATTGCATATAAAATAGCAGTATCATATATGAATTGCACACATATAGCTCACATCACAGATATAGCACAAATATGGCACCAAATCCCAAATTTAGTACAAATATAGCACACAAGCAATACGGTACATATAGTCATCCTACATAGATCATTCTACACATATAGCATGTGTCATGTAGCTAGTACAATGTAGAAACTATGGTGGTGCACCACCCGAGTGACGATCTAGCTCCGAGTGGGTGAAGTGAGGCCGCTGTATTTCGATGGTGCTCGGGGAGGTAGAACCACGACAAGAGCCACCGGAAGCAGAACCATGCTGAGGTTCGGCAGAAGCACCAGGAGAACAGCGACCGGGGTGCATCGGCGTACCATCAGGAGCGTCGTTCCCGGATTCTCCCAATCCCTACATGTTGGAGGGAGTTAGCAACTTAGCCATGTCACACCAAGTTAGCAACTTAGCCAAGTTAGCAACTTACCGGGGTCAACTGACGCTGACGCTTGTATATGATATAGAACTCCTCCTTGGACGGGAACACTGGCGTCGGCCCCGGATGAGGTGGCTCTGGGAGTGGTTCCTCTCGCACTCCAGTCATCATGAACCGAGTGAAACTCTGCAAGAAACGGGAGAGATAGCTCAGATTCAAACATGGGGACTTATGATGTTTTGCAACCATAGAGATTGAAACTTACCGCCATCTGGTTGCTCGTCCACTGGACATAGGCATCTTTCACAAGGTCATGCTCCTTAATCTTCTCGAGATACTCCTCGTAAGCTACTGCATAGGCCTCCTCGAGCTGAGTCTACAATTTCAGAAATAATGCGTCTCATCAACATAGCCATTCAGGAACAAGAGTCAAAACAGAGGATGAAAGTGTGGATGACTTACATCTACCTCTACCCGAGAACGGCATGTAGTCCGCGAGGAGGTAGCGTAGCTGCCGGAGGGGAGGGTAGCCTTGATTTGCGAGAAGTTCTTCTGAGGCTTGAAACCCCCAGCAAGGCAGGCAGGACGTCCATGTGGCTGGCCGGACCCCGCCAGCATCATCGCCACCTCGTCGACCGGCTCGGTCATAGGGTCCTCCACCTCTGGATGGAGCTTGGCGTACTCCTCGCAGTATCTTTCCTTGCTCTCTTTGGCCTTGCCGTAGTACATCTCAGGCACGGGCCGAGGCTCGTTCGGACGGGGCGTCACCAGCTTCATGTGCGTCCACGCTTCCATCTCACCAAGTTCCCTCCCGAGCTTCTTCCCCTGCATCACAAAACAAATGTTATGCATATCATCGAAAATCCAAAAAATGCAGCTTGTTCCATTTTTATATGTACCAGACGCTCCCGATAGCGATCGGTGCTGCTGCTCCCCGCACTGTGTGTTCCCTGATTCCCACGGTTGGCCTTGTTCCGGTCGCTCACGGCCTTGAAATCGGGGTTTTCGCCGACCCAATTCTTGACCAACTCCATGAAGGCGGCCCTCTTATTATTATCAGCCCAATGTGGTACAACCTGCAAAATCAAAACTCATTTGAAGAACAAACAATATAGTTGCAAGTTAGCCGCAGTACATAGAATCGCATTGACAATTACTTACCAACATGAAGTCCTCTATCGTCATAGCCGGGGCGAGTCCCTGCACAATCTCAGGCTTTGTGTACCTTACGCCCTGCTCAGCATAGAAGTGGCCGATGCACGTGATCCTCTGGTTGTACCACTGCTGCCGTGTCAACTTCCGACACATGTTACGGAGGATCACGTCCGCCCTCTCCTTATGCTCAGTCGCCACCCTATAATTGCGCTGCAATCAAGCATAACAGAAAGTGTGAGAGGCATGAGTTATCACGGTGGGGTTGTCAACTACATATGAACGAAACCCAAAGAGTATGCATTACGTACCCAAAACTTCTTGATCACGGCGTCGGCGGCGGAAGTAAAGCCAGGGTAAGGCGCTATCTCAAAGTCTTCCCAAGTGTAGGCTAGCTTGGACTCGCCCCCAAGGACCGGAGTGTACATCCCCGGCCAGTACTTCCTAATAGCAGCTCCAATCAGACTCCCTAGCACGCGGACATTCTTCCCCGTATATGTGAAATTACTGCACAATTATCAAACATTAGAAAATGCTAAGTGTCATAACGAAAATGAAATCACCTTACTACTTACTCTATCTTTCCTGGGACAAGGAGCCACTTCTCATCCTCCGTAGCAGGTTCCTTACTCTCATCGGGAACCTGCGCTTCCCCACGAATCCGCAACTTCTTCGGAGCCATCTCCGTCGAAGCCTCCTCGTCCCTAGACTCCTCCTCCTCCTCCCTAGTGTCCTCCTCCTCCTCCCTAGTGTCCTCCTCCTCGTCCATAGATCGTGAAGCCACCGAGCCGTGCGTAGGGAATGTCAGCTAGAAGGAGCTGTGCATCCCCCCCTCGTCCTCCAGCTCGTCCTCCCCCTCATCCTCCAGCTCGTCCTCCCCCTCGTCCTCCAGCTCGTCCTCCAGCTCGTCCTCCCCCTCGTCCTCCCCGTCCTCCGTCTGCGTCTTCGTAACGCCGGGTGGGAACAATGGGTCTTCCACTCCGTCTGGAAGCACCCGGCCCTGGCTTCCGCTGATGCATCTGATCAAGCAAGGAGCTCGATGATGCCTTCCGTCCGCTCATATTGGGCAATTACCTGCATAAGAAAAGAGAAAATAATTAATAAGCATGTTGAAAATGAGTAAACACTAAGCATAATGACAAATATAGGTACTAAGCATAATGAAAAATGTAGGTATTAAGCATAATGACAAATGTATGTATTAAGCATAATGATAATGTAGGTACTAAGCATAATGACAAATGTATGTATTAAGCATAATGATAATGTAGGTACTAAGCATAAAAGACCCTCACCATTCATCACCACTCTCATCTCTAGGCATTGGGTTCTCAGCCTCACTATCAAAATCAGTATCATATGAGTATTCATGGTCGGCATTGGGTTCCGGTTGAGTCTCGACAATGTTGTCTTTGTTCGCATGGCGCTTGGTGAGCATAGCTATGTCCTTCAGGTCCACCACGGTCTCACCACGCATTTGTACATCGTTGTGGAGATCCTGAAGACCTATGTCTATTTGAAGAGCCCCGAGCTGCTCTTCCTCTTGATAGAAAATTCCCTCATATGTTACCGGGTCAATGTTGTTGTAATCGTCCTCGGAGGGGATGGGTAGCTTACCATGTGGCGATACCTGGAACACGACTTCCCAGCCCATGAGTTCCTCATTCTGACATGGGTAGGACAAATAATAAACTTGCTTGGTTTGGTGAGCCACAACATAGACGTCGGATCCGCTGTAGGTGGTTGTAGGCCTAACTTCAACTAAACCAATGGAGGGGGTGCTTCTCATTCCACCGTGTGGGTCAAACCAGTGGCATTTGAACACAAAGAGCTTGAGTTCTATGTTTGCGTTGTTGAACGTCAACTCGTATACCTTTTGTAACCTTCCATAGTAATCAAGATCATCGGCTCCGCGGGTGTAGACCCCAGTATTTATTGTTTTTGCATTAGGCCGGTTCTTCTGGTGAAACTCCGTATGGAAGCGATACCCATTTACATCATACTTCTCATGCGTATGGACTCTACGGTTAAAACCCTGGGAAACGCATCTCAACTCATCTGTCATCTCAACGTTGGGATCAGCTCCCTACAAGTTCAGTTCAGATTATTCTGTGCATTAGTTACGTGTAATAAGACAAGTCACGGATTGCAAAGTAAGAGGAACATTTGAGAAATTACTTTTTCATGGAACCAGTTCACGAAGCTTTTATTTAAGGGCGGGGCACCCTCTTTCAGAAGAGTGTACCACTGCGTGGGAGTGGGACCATTTCTTCCTGACCACATTTCATCATGGAATTGGCTGAAAGGAGAAAATACGTATTAGACCAAAACCAAGTTACTGGTTGCAAAGTAATTGGTTCATCATTTTACCTCATGAAATCGACCACTTCCTCCATGTTCATAAGCACGTAAAGCATTATGCAATCCTTCTCTTCTGGCGAAATGTTCTCCACTTTTGAGGCACCGGCCTTGTCACCGGGATATTTGAAGAGCAAGAGCTTTGGGTCACGCTTGGGCTCGTCGGAATTGTACCGAGCGACCAGGTTATGCTTAGTGGGCACATCATTGGCATAGTACATTGTCGTGGCGTCTGCCATCTCATGGTGGAGAGTTGCCTCAGCTATGCATGCTTCAATCTTATTTTTGTTTCCACATTTGTACCGAATATATTTGAACTCCCTCTCAATACAAAACTGCCAACGATACTGCACCGGTCCCCCCAAGAGTGCCTCGTTGGCGAGATGCACGATGAGATGTAACATCGGAGTGAAGAAGCCTGGGGGGAATATCATCTCTAACTTGCATAGCATGTCCGGCACTTGCTCCTGCAGCTTCTCAATCACCTCGGTACATATCTGCTTAGCACAGACCGTGCGGAAAAAATGGCTCACCTCCGCAAGCACTCGCTGCACATGATCGGGGAGATACCCTCGAAGCATCACCGGCATCAGCCGCTCAATCCATATATGATAGTCGTGACTCTTGAGCCCGTTTATTTTTCCTGTAGCAAGATTGACTCCCTTACTCATATTCGAACAATAACCATCAGGGAACATCACGTCATATTTGAGCCACGTAAATGCCTCCTTCTTGTCGGCGCTATCAAGACAGTACTTGGCATGCGGCTTTAACCAACCTTTTCGATTGCGGCACCATTGAACTTTGGTATTTCTTTATGTTCAAGCACAACTACGCCTTTCGTGAAGTTTTTCTTGTCAAATCTGAACCGATGCCCTGGACTGAGGAACTTGCGGTGTTTGTCAAAGGCAACATATTTGTGTCCAGCTTTTAGGTGCCTGAATTCTAGTTCGTGCCTGCACACTGGGCATGGAAACTTACCAGCTGTACTATGCCCACAGAATAGGGCGTACCCGGGTAGGTCATGCATCGAATAGTGGAACCAAACTTTCATGATGAAGTTTCTCTTTGATGCTCGGTCCTATGTCAATGTACCGTGATGCCACGAGTGGTGCAAATCATCCACAAGTGGTTGCATTAAGACACTCAATTTCTTCCCTGGATATTCAGGCCCTGGAAGGATCATCGACAAGAATATGTTCTTCCTTTGCATTACGACTCCAGGAGGGAGATTGAGCGGAATAACAAACACGGGCCAGCAGCTGTACGCGGCAGTCGACATACCATATGGGTTGAATCCATCGGTTGCTATCGCAATTCTAACATTCCGAGCCTCACTTGCCTCATTTGGGTGCTTTTCATCGAAGTGCTTCCATGATTGACCATCAGATGGATGTACCATGGGTACCCGTTTCTTCTCGTCCTGCAATCTTATCCCGGTCTTATGCCATGTCATCTGCTTGGCAGTCTCCTCGAACATGTAAAGCCGCTGGATTCTTTTGATGAATGGGAGATAACGAAGAATCTTTATAGCTACTTTTGTCTGCCTCTTCTGACCATTGCCTACATCTACCTCATGATACCTAGAGTGACCACACTTGGCACAGTACTTGTCATCCGCATAGTCTTTCCAAAACAAAAGGCAAAATTTTGGACAGACATCATATGTTATATAATCCATTTTCAATGCTTTCAAGATTTTCTTCGTTTCGTACATGGTCTTGGGCAAGCAATGACCTTCAGGCAACATGTTACCTACTGTGTTCAGAGTCTTTTCAAAGGATGCTCGAGTACTCTCAAACATGCACTTGTCGGCTAGCAAGCTGCGTGATGCCATCAAGTTGAGACATTTTTGCACCCGGTATAGAGGCCTCCTAGCCGAGGCCATCATATCAATGAAGGCCCTCGCGGTTGGCTCAGGTTCCTCCTCCGGAAGTTCCTCCGGTTGTGGCGGTCCCTCCGGTTCAGGCGGTTCCTCCGGTTCAGACTGTTCGTCCCATGGTAACTCCGGCATGTCAGCATCCCGAAGATCATCTAGCAAGTTTAAGATGCCATCGTTCTCATTGCCATCGATCCGCTGCCGCATCACCTCACCTCTATCACGTTCGTGCCGAGAAAAGTCGACCGGCGGGTCGTAGTCACGCATATACCCATTCCACCAAAGGTGTTTAGTCATCTCTAGAATATCCTTAGGATGACGCCTCCTGCAGACATTGCAAGGGCAACGGGGACGAACAATCCCCTTCGAACCACGAGCTAACTCCTTCACTAACAAATCAGTCTTCCATTTCCATTCATCTGTCACTTGAGTCGAACTAACACGGCCACTGTACATCCACTCATTATCAGCCATCCTGCTTTATTGCGTGACAAACAACAAATAGTAGCATGAAATTGAATGCATCATATTTTTATTTTTCTACCGGCGAAAAACGCGTGCATCAACCTACATCTCTACTAGGTGGGCTCCTAGCAGCCTCGGACCCGTAGTTGGGTACGTTCTCCACGTTCTGCTCTGGTGCGAGACAGAATTTCGGCAGCACCTCCCTGCTGCTCTCCCGATACACGTCTCGGCAAAAAGCCGAGAGGATGTACATCCGGAGAACAACAGGGAGGCGCTGACGAAATCCTGTCTCGCACCCGAGCAGAACATGGAAAACGTACCCAACTACGGGTCCGGCGACTGTCCCGTAAATGCCACAAGCGTTACGGTTCAAAATATGCTGACCACTAATGCATATTTATCCGCGTAACGCTTGCGGACGGGAATTGACACCTAGGTTACGAGACTTGACGGAGAAATTAAATCTAATGACATAAAAAATGCGGAGGGGGAGTCGGCAATTCAGCTCACCCTCGGCTGTAGAGGAAGTAGTCGAACAACCGGCGATGTCGACGGCCGTAGAGATGCGCCGCAAGATCCGGGATCGTCACGCGGGATGCTCACTACTGGACCTAGTTAAAATAATAAAAATTTGTCAATGCAAATTCATCAATTGATAAAACAAATGCATTTCTACAAAATTCTAATTTATTTCACTTCAATTTCCATTTCTATTCCTTCATTTTCATTTCAATATTATTCCAATTCCTATTTCTATTCAATTTCTATTTCTATTTCATTTCAATTTCTATTCCAATTTCAATTTCTATTCCAATTCCTATTTCAATTTCTATTTCAATTCCTATTTCTATTCCTTTCCTATTTCTATTTCATTTCAATTTCATACTACTAAAAAGCTACAAAAAAAGAAAAAAAAATGAAAAACAAACTTACCATGTGGGCGACGGGCAGGTGAGGCGGCGTGTGTCGCGGCGGCGGGCTGTCGCGGCGGGCTCGGGCTAGCTGCGGGGGCGGCACGGAGGCAGGTGGTGGCGCGGGGGCGGCTCGGCGGCGCGGGGGCGGCTCGGCGGCGCGGGGGCGGCTCGACGACGCGGGGGCGGAGCAGCTCGCGCTGCGGCGGGGTGGTGGCGGCGGCGAGGCGGCCGGTGAGGGGGCGGCGGCGGCGCGGGGGCGGGTGGCGGCGGGTGGTGGCGGCAGTGGCGGCGGGGTGGTGGCGGCGGTGGCGGCGGGGTGGTGGCGGCAGGTGGCGGCGGGTGGTGGCGGGCAATGGGATCCGGCGGCGGGCGGCAGGTGGCGGCGGCGAGGCGGCCGGTGAGGGGGCGGCGGCGGCGCGGGGGCGGGTGAGGTTGGGGGGCAGCTGGTTGGGGGCAGCTGGTTTCTGGCCCCCGACCATGTCGACCTGGCCGTTATGGCCACATCACTGTGCCGACGGTGACCGTCGGTACAGGTAGGGTTTTTTTTTTCTTTTTTTTAAATTTTTTTACTGCAAATAATAAGAATAGATTATCACACATGGCATGGAAAGCAAAGGTTGGGCCCACTTTACCATGAAATTGGAGCCGACAAACCCGCAGCGGGAGTTTCCACGTACAGATTCAGGATTACAGCAAGTGTTCGTGTGGCACGCGTGTCTGAATAAGGCCGTGCCCGGGACCTATATATTGCATGCACCAAACCTACATCACACATATACACATATGATATGGACACATGCAAGGTTTCCAGGGCTTCCGACGCTCCGGTGGTCTCTATCCGGCAAAACCCTAGAGTGAGGGGGTCGATGGTCTACCCCTATAGCTTTCTCCGTACGAGGACTGAACAACAGACTCTTTGATTTCTTTTGGTTTGTTTAGGACATATGTGCATGGAAAGCAAAGGTTGGGCCCACTTTACCATGAAATAGGAGCCGACAAACCCGCAGCGGGAGTTTCCACGTACAGATTCAGGATTGCAGCAAGTGTTCGTGTGGCACGCGTGTCTGAATAAGGCCGTGCCCGGGACCTATATATTGCATGCACCAAACCTACATCACACATATACACATATGATATGGACACATGCAAGGTTTCCAGGGATTCCGACGCTCCGGTGGTCTCTATCCGGCAAAACCCTAGAGTGAGGAGGTCGATGGTCTACCCCTATAGCTTTCTCCGTACGAGGACTGAACAACAGACTCTTTGATTTCTTTTGGTTTGTTTAGGACATATGTGCATGGAAAGCAAAGGTCCTCTCCGGTTCACCTCCGAGGGAGTTCCCCCCTATACATGCAGAATCTGCCTAAGTGTAGGAACCCCATGTCCGAGAAGCCGGGCACACCCGGAGGGGGTAGCATTGGATATAGAACCATCTCAAATCACTTTTGTGCATGCCATGTGGACACACACAACTTTTGGGGGCATTCCCTAGGTCCGATGCTCGATTTCTGACGAAACCCTAGTTCTGTTGACCGCGCCGTCTACCCCTTTGACTGCATCCCATCGGGGGTCCCCCTGTGGGCGTATGCCTACGTTTGAGCTTGGTTAGGTCATAGGTACATGTGGAAACAAGGATCATCCCATATGATCCCAAGGTTCTCTCCGGTTCACCTCCGAGGGAGTTCCCCCCTATACATGCAGAATCTGCCTAAGTGTAGGAACCCCGTGTCCGAGAAGCCGGGCACACCCGGAGGGGGTAGCATTGGATATAGAACCATCTCAAATCACTTTTGTGCATGCCATGTGGACGCACACAACTTTTGGGGGCATTCCCTAGGTCCGATGCTCGATTTCTGACGAAACCCTAGTTCTGTTGACCGCGCCGTCTACCCCTTTGACTGCATCCCATCGGGGGTCCCCCTGTGGGCGTATGCCTACGTTTGAGCTTGGTTAGGTCATAGGTACATGTGGAAACAAGGATCATCCCATATGATCCCAAGGTTCTCTCCGGTTCACCTCCGAGGGAGTTCCCCCCTATACATGCAGAATCTGCCTAAGTGTAGGAACCCCATGTCCGAGAAGCCGGCACACCCGGAGGGGTAGCATTGGATATAGAACCATCTCAAATCACTTTTGTGCATGCCATGTGGACACACACAACTTTTGGGGCCATTCCCTAGGTTCGATGCTCGATTTCTGACGAAACCCTAGTTCTGTTGACCGCGCCGTCTACCCCTTTGACTCCATCCCATCGGGGGTCCCCCGGTGGGCGTATGCCTACGTTTGAGCTTGGTTAGGTCATAGGTACATGTGGAAACAAGGATGATACCCTATGATCCCAAGGTTCTCTCCGGTTCACCTCCGAGGGAGTTCCCCCCTATACATGCAGAATCTGCCTAAGTGTAGGAACCCCATGTCCGAGAAGCCGGGCACACCCGGAGGGGGTAGCATTGGATATAGAACCATCTCAAATCACTTTTGTGCATGCCATGTGGACACACACAACTTTTGGGGCCATTACCTAGGTCCGATGCTCGATTTCTGACGAAACCCTAGTTCTGTTGACCGCGCCGTCTACCCCTTTGACTGCATCCCATCGGGGGTCCCCCGGTGGGCGTATGCCTACGTTTGAGCTTGGTTAGGTCATAGGTACATGTGTAAACAAGGATCATCCCATATGATCCCAAGGTTCTCTCCGGTTCACCTCCGAGGGAGTTCCCCCCTATACATGCAGAATCTGCCTAAGTGTAGGAACCCGATGTCCGAGAAGCCGGGCACACCCGGAGGGGGTAGCATTGGATATAGAACCATCTCAAATCACTTTTGTGCATGCCATGTGGAGACACACAACTTTTGGGGCCATTCCCTAGGTCCGATGCTCGATTTCTAACGAAACCCTAGTTCTGTTGACCGCGTCGTCTACCCCTTTGATCGCATCCCATCGGGGTCCCCGGTGGGCGTATGCCTACGTTTGAGCTTGGTTAGGTCATAGGTACATGTGTAAACAAGGATCATCCCATATGATCGCAAGGTTCTCTCCGGTTCACCTCCGAGGTAGTTACCCCCTAAACATGCAGACCGCCTAAGTGTAGGAACCCCATGTCCGAGAAGCCGGGCACACCCGAGGGGGTAGCATTGGATATAGAACCATCTCAAATCACTTTTGTGCATGCCATGTGGACACACACAACTTTTGGGGCCATTCCCTAGGTCCGATGCTCGATTTCCGACGAAACCCTAGTCTCCGTTGACCGCGCCGTCTACCCCTTTGATCGCATCCCATCGGGGTCCCCGGTGGGCGTATGCCTACGTTTGAGCTTGGTTAGGTCATAGGTACATGTGGAAACAAGGATCATACCCTATGATCCCAAGGTTCTCTCCGGTTCACCTCCGAGGGAGTTCCCCCTATACATGCAGACCCGCCTAAGTGTAGGAACCCCATGTCCGAGAAGCCGGCATACCCGGAGGGGGTAGCATTGGATATAGAACCATCTCAAATCACTTTTGTGCATGCCATGTGGACACACACAACTTTTGGGGCCATTCCCTAGGTCCGATGCTCGATTTCTGACGAAACCCTAGTTCTGTTGACCGCGCCGTCTACCCCTTTGACTGCATCCCATCGAGGGTCCCCCGGTGGGCGTATGCCTACGTTTGAGCTTGGTTAGGTCATAGGTACATGTGTAAACAAGGATCATCCCATATGATCCCAAGGTTCTCTCCGGTTCACCTCCGAGGGAGTTCCCCCCTATACATGCAGACCGCCTAAGTGTAGGAACCCCATGTCCGAGAAGCCGGCACACCCGGAGGGGGTAGCATTGGATATAGAACCATCTCAAATCACTTTTGTGCATGCCATGTGGACACACACAACTTTTGGGGCCATTACCTAGGTCCGATGCTCGATTTCGACGAAACCCTAGTTCTCGTTGACCGCGCTCGTCTACCCTTTGATCGCATCCCATCGGGGGTCCCCGGTGGGCGTATGCCTACGTTTGAGCTTGGTTAGGTCATAGGTACATGTGTAAACAAGGATCATACCCTATGATCCCAAGGTTCTCTCCGGTTCACCTCCGAGGAGTTCCCCCTATACATGCAGACCGCCTAAGTGTAGGAACCCCATGTCCGAGAAGCCGGGCACACCCGGAGGGGGTAGCATTGGATATAGAACCATCTCAAATCACTTTTGTGCATGCCATGTGGACACACACAACTTTTGGGGCCATTCCCTAGGTCCGATGCTCGATTTCTGACGAAACCCTAGTTCCGTTGACCGCGCCGTCCACCCTTTGACCGCATCCCATCGTGGGTCCCCCGGTGGGAGTATGCCTACGTTTGAGCTTGGTTAGGTCATAGGTACATGTGTAAACAAGGATCATCCCATATGATCCCAAGGTTCTCTCCGGTTCACCTCCGAGGGAGTTCCCCCCTATACATGCAGAATCTGCCTAAGTGTAGGAACCCCATGTCCGAGAAGCCGGGCACACCCGGAGGGGGTAGCATTGGATATAGAACCATCTCAAATCACTTTTGTGCATGCCATGTGGACACACACAACTTTTGGGGCCATTCCCTAGGTCCGATGCTCGATTTCTAACGAAACCCTAGTTCTGTTGACCGCGTCGTCTACCCCTTTGACTGCATCCCATCGGGGGTCCCCCGGTGGGCGTATGCCTACGTTTGAGCTTGGTTAGGTCATAGGTACATGTGTAAACAAGGATCATCCCATATGATCGCAAGGTTCTCTCCGGTTCACCTCCGAGGAGTTCCCCCTATACATGCAGACCGCCTAATTGTTGGAACCCCATGTCGGATAAGCCGGGCACACCCGTTGGGGTAGCATTGGATAAAGAACCATCTCAAATCACTTTTGTGCATGCCATGTGGACACACACAACTTTTGGGGCCATTCCCTAGGTCCGATGCTCGATTTCGACGAAACCCTAGTTCTCGTTGACCGCGCCGTCTACCCCTTTGATCGCATCCCATCGGGGTCCCCCGGTGGGCGTATGCCTACGTTTGAGCTTGGTTAGGTCATAGGTACATGTGGAAACAAGGATCATACCCTATGATCCCAAGGTTCTCTCCGGTTCACCTCAGGGAGTTCCCCCTATACATGCAGACCGCCTAAGTGTAGGAACCCCATGTCCGAGAAGCCGGGCACACCCGGAGGGGGTAGCATTGGATATAGAACCATCTCAAATCACTTTTGTGCATGCCATGTGGACACACACAACTTTTGGGGCCATTCCCTAGGTCCGATGCTCGATTTACGACGAAACCCTAGTTCTCGTTGACCGCGCTCGTCTACCCCTTTGATCGCATCCCATCGAGGGTCCCCGGTGGGCGTATGCCTACGTTTGAGCTTGGTTAGGTCATAGGTACATGTGTAAACAAGGATCATCCCATATGATCCCAAGGTTCTCTCCGGTTCAACTCAGGGAGTTCCCCCTATACATGCGAGACCGCCTAAGTGTAGGAACCCCATGTCCGAGAAGCCGGGCACACCCGGAGGGGGTAGCATTGGATATAGAACCATCTCAAATCACTTTTGTGCATGCCATGTGGACACACACAACTTTTGGGGCCATTACCTAGGTCCGATGCTCGATTTCTGACGAAACCCTAGTTCTGTTGACCGCGCCGTCTACCCCTTTGACTGCATCCCATCGGGGGTCCCCCGGTGGGCGTATGCCTACGTTTGAGCTTGGTTAGGTCATAGGTACATGTGTAAACAAGGATCATACCCTATGATCCCAAGGTTCTCTCCGGTTCACCTCCGAGGGAGTTCCCCCCTATACATGCAGAATCTGCCTAAGTGTAGGAACCCCATGTCCGAGAAGCCGGGCACAACCGGAGGGGGTAGCATTGGATATAGAACCATCTCAAATCACTTTTGTGCATGCCATGTGGACACACACAACTTTTGGGGCCATTCCCTAGGTCCGATGCTCGATTTCTGACGAAACCCTAGTTCTGTTGACCGCGCCGTCCACCCCTTTGACTGCATCCCATCGGGGGTCCCCCGGTGGGAGTATGCCTACGTTTGAGCTTGGTTAGGTCATAGGTACATGTGTAAACAAGGATCATCCCATATGATCCCAAGGTTCTCTCCGGTTCACCTCCGAGGGAGTTCCCCCCTATACATGCAGAATCTGCCTAAGTGTAGGAACCCCATGTCCGAGAAGCCGGGCACACCCGGAGGGGGTAGCATTGGATATAGAACCATCTCAAATCACTTTTGTGCATGCCATGTGGACACACACAACTTTTGGGGCCATTCCCTAGGTTCGATGCTCGATTTCTGACGAAACCCTAGTTCTGTTGACCGCGCCGTCTACCCCTTTGACTGCATCCCATCGGGGGTCCCCCGGTGGGCGTATGCCTACGTTTGAGCTTGGTTAGGTCATAGGTACATCTGGAAACAAGGATGATACCCTATGATCCCAAGGTTCTCTCCGGTTCACCTCCGAGGGAGTTCCCCCCTATACATGCAGAATCTGCCTAAGTGTAGGAACCCCATGTCCGAGAAGCCGGGCACACCCGGAGGGGGTAGCATTGGATATAGAACCATCTCAAATCACTTTTGTGCATGCCATGTGGACACACACAACTTTTGGGGCCATTACCTAGGTCCGATGCTCGATTTCTGACGAAACCCTAGTTATGTTGACCGCGCCGTCTACCCCTTTGATCGCATCCCATCGGGGTCCCCGGTGGGCGTATGCCTACGTTTGAGCTTGGTTAGGTCATAGGTACATGTGTAAACAAGGATCATCCCATATGATCCCAAGGTTCTCTCCGGTTCACCTCCGAGGGAGGTCCCCCCTATACATGCAGAATCTGCCTAAGTGTAGGAACCCCATGTCCGAGAAGCCGGGCACACCCGGAGGGGGTAGCATTGGATATAGAACCATCTCAAATCACTTTTGTGCATGCCATGTGGAGACACACAACTTTTGGGGCCATTCCCTAGGTCCGATGCTCGATTTCTAACGAAACCCTAGTTCTGTTGACCGCGCCGTCTACCCCTTTGACTGCATCCCATCGGGGGTCCCCCGGTGGGCGTATGCCTACGTTTGAGCTTGGTTAGGTCATAGGTACATGTGTAAACAAGGATCATCCCATATGATCCCAAGGTTCTCTCCGGTTCACCTCCGAGGGAGTTCCCCCCTATACATGCAGAATCTGCCTAAGTGTAGGAACCCCATGTCCGAGAAGCCGGGCACACCCGGAGGGGGTAGCATTGGATATAGAACCATCTCAAATCACTTTTGTGCATGCCATGTGGACACACACAACTTTTGGGGCCATTCCCTAGGTCCGATGCTCGATTTCTGACGAAACCCTAGTTCTGTTGACCGCGCCGTCTACACCATTGATCGCATCCCATCGGGGTCCCCGGTGGGCGTATGCCTACGTTTGAGCTTGGTTAGGTCATAGGTACATGTGGAAACAAGGATCATACCCTATGATCCCAAGGTTCTCTCCGGTTCACCTCCGAGGAGTTCCCCCTATACATGCAGACCGCCTAAGTGTAGGAACCCCATGTCCGAGAAGCCGGGCACACCCGGAGGGGTAGCATTGGATATAGAACCATCTCAAATCACTTTTGTGCATGCCATGTGGACACACACAACTTTTGGGGCCATTCCCTAGGTCCGATGCTCGATTTCGACGAAACCCTAGTTCCGTTGACCGCGCCGTCTACCCCTTTGATCGCATCCCATCGGGGTCCCCGGTGGGCGTATGCCTACGTTTGAGCTTGGTTAGGTCATAGGTACATGTGTAAACAAGGATCATCCCATATGATCCCAAGGTTCTCTCCGGTTCACCTCAGGGAGTTCCCCCTATACATGCAGACCCGCCTAAGTGTAGGAACCCCATGTCCGAGAAGCCGGGCACACCCGGAGGGGGTAGCATTGGATATAGAACCATCTCAAATCACTTTTGTGCATGCCATGTGGACACACACAACTTTTGGGGCCATTACCTAGGTCCGATGCTCGATTTCTGACGAAACCCTAGTTCTGTTGACCGCGCCGTCTACCCCTTTGATCGCATCCCATCGGGGTCCCCGGTGGGCGTATGCCTACGTTTGAGCTTGGTTAGGTCATAGGTACATGTGTAAACAAGGATCATACCAAATGATCCCAAGGTTCTCTCCGGTTCACCTCAGGAGTTCCCCCCTATACATGCAGAATCTGCCTAAGTGTAGGAACCCCATGTCCGAGAAGCCGGACACACCCGGAGGGGGTAGCATTGGATATAGAACCATCTCAAATCACTTTTGTGCATGCCATGTGGACACACACAACTTTTGGGGCCATTCCCTAGGTCCGATGCTCGATTTCTGACGAAACCCTAGTTAAGTTGACCGCGCCGTCTACCCCTTTGATCGCATCCCATCGGGGGTCCCCGGTGGGCGTATGCCTACGTTTGAGCTTGGTTAGGTCATAGGTACATGTGTAAACAAGGATCATCCCATATGATCCCAAGGTTCTCTTCGGTTCACCTCAGGGAGTTCCCCCTATACATGCAGAATGCCTAAGTGTAGGAACCCCATGTCCGAGAAGCCGGGCACACCCGGAGGGGTAGCATTGGATACAGAACCATCTCAAATCACTTTTGTGCATGCCATGTGGACACACACAACTTTTGGGGCCATTCCCTAGGTCCGATGCTCGATTTCTGACGAAACCCTAGTTCTGTTGACCGCGCCGTCTACCCCTTTGACTGCATCCCATCGGGGTTCCCCCGGTGGGCGTATGCCTACGTTTGAGCTTGGTTAGGTCATAGGTACATGTGTAAACAAGGATCATCCCATATGATCCCAAGGTTCTCTCCGGTTCACCTCCGAGCGAGTTCCCCCCCATACATGCAGAAACTGCCTAACAGTACGAACCCAATGTCCGAGAAGCCGGCACACCGGAGGGGGTAGCATTGGATATAGAACCATCTCAAATCACTTTTGTGCATGCCATGTGGACACACACAACTTTTGGGGCCATTCCCTAGGTCCGATGCTCGATTTCGACGAAACCCTAGTTACGGTTGACCGCGCCGTCTACCCCTTTGACTGCATCCCATCGGGGGTCCCCCGGTGGGCGTATGCCTACGTTTGAGCTTGGTTAGGTCATAGGTACATGTGGAAACAAGGATCATACCCTATGATCCCAAGGTTCTCTCCGGTTCACCTCAGGGAGTTCCCCCTATACATGCAGACCGCCTAAGTGTAGGAACCCCATGTCCGAGAAGGGCACACCGGAGGGGTAGCATTGGATATAGAACCATCTCAAATCACTTTTGTGCATGCCATGTGGACACACACAACTTTTGGGGCCATTCCCTAGGTCCGATGCTCGATTTACGACGAAACCCTAGTTACGTTGACCGCGCCGTCCACCCCTTTGACTGCATCCCATCGGGGGTCCCCCGGTGGGAGTATGCCTACGTTTGAGCTTGGTTAGGTCATAGGTACATGTGTAAACAAGGATCATCCCATATGATCCCAAGGTTCTCTCCGGTTCACCTCAGGGAGTTCCCCTATACATGCGAGAATACGCCTAAGTGTAGGAACCCCATGTCCGAGAAGCTAGGGCACACCCGGAGGGGGTAGCATTGGATATAGAACCATCTCAAATCACTTTTGTGCATGCCATGTGGACACACACAACTTTTGGGGCCATTACCTAGGTCCGATGCTCGATTTCTGACGAAACCCTAGTTCTGTTGACCGCGCCGTCTACCCCTTTGACTGCATCCCATCGGGGGTCCCCCGGTGGGCGTATGCCTACGTTTGAGCTTGGTTAGGTCATAGGTACATGTGTAAACAAGGATCATACCCTATGATCCCAAGGTTCTCTCCGGTTCACCTCAGGAGTTCCCCCTATACATGCAGACCGCCTAAGTGTAGGAACCCCATGTCAGAAGCCGGGCACACCGAGGAGGGTAGCATTGGATATAGAACCATCTCAAATCACTTTTGTGCATGCCATGTGGACACACACAACTTTTGGGGCCATTCCCTAGGTCCGATGCTCGATTTCTACGAAACCCTAGTTCTGTTGACCGCGCCGTCTACCCCTTTGACTGCATCCCATCGGGGGTCCCCCGGTGGGCGTATGCCTACGTTTGAGCTTGGTTAGGTCATAGGTACATGTGTAAACAAGCATCATCCCATATGATCCCAAGGTTCTCTTTGGTTCACCTCCGAGGGAGTTCCCCCCTATACATGCAGAATCTGCCTAAGTGTAGGAACCCCATGTCCGAGAAGTCGGGCACACCCGGAGGGGGTAGCATTGGATATAGAACCATCTCAAATCACTTTTGTGCATGCCATGTGGACACACACAACTTTTGGGGCCATTCCCTAGGTCCGATGCTCGATTTCTGACGAAACCCTAGTTCTATTGACCGCGCCGTCTACCCCTTTGACTGCATCCCATCGGGGGTCCCCCGGTGGGCTTATGCCTACGTTTGAGCTTGGTTAGGTCATAGGTACATGTGGAAACAAGGATCATACCCTATGATCCCAAGGTTCTCTCCGGTTCACCTCCGAGGGAGTTCCCCCCTATACATGCAGAATCTGCCTAAGTGTAGGAACCCCATGTCCGAGAAGCCGGGCACACCTGGAGGGGGTAGCATTGGATATAGAACCATCTCAAATCACTTTTGTGCATGCCATGTGGACACACACAACTTTTGGGGCCATTCCCTAGGTCCGATGCTCGATTTCTGACGAAACCCTAGTTCTGTTGACCGCGCCGTCTACCCCTTTGACTGCGTCCCATCGGGGGTCCCCCTGTGGGCGTATGCCTACGTTTGAGCTTGGTTAGGTCATAGGTACATGTGGAAACAAGGATCATCCCATATGATCCCAAGGTTCTCTCCGGTTCACCTCCGAGGGAGTTCCCCCCTATACATGCAGAATCTGCCTAAGTGTAGGAACCCCATGTCCGAGAACCCGGGCACACCCGGAGGGGGTAGCATTGGATATAGAACCATCTCAAATCACTTTTGTGCATGCCATGTGGACACACACAACTTTTGGGGCCATTCCCTAGGTCCGATGCTCGATTTCTGACGAAACCCTAGTTCTGTTGACCGCACCATCTACCCCTTTGACTGCATCCCATCGGGGGTCCCCCGGTGGGCGTATGCCTACGTTTGAGCTTGGTTAGGTCATAGGTACATGTGTAAACAAGGATCATCCCATATGATCCCAAGGTTCTCTCCGGTTCACCTCCGAGGGAGTTCCCCCTATACATGCAGAATCGCCTAAGTGTAGGAACCCCATGTCCGAGAAGCCGGGCACACCCGGAGGGGTACGCATTTGGTATAGGAACCATCTCATATGACTTTTGTGCATGCCATGTGGACACACACACCTTGTGTGGCCATTCCCGAGGTCCGATGCTCGATTTCGGACGAAACCCTAGTTCTGTTGACCGCGCCGTCTACCCCTTTGACTGCATCCCATCGGGGGTCCCCCTGTGGGCGTATGCCTACGTTTGAGCTTGGTTAGGTCATAGGTACATGTGTAAACAAGGATCATCCCATATGATCCCAAGGTTCTCTCCGGTTCACCTCCGAGGGAGTTCCCCCCTATACATGCAGAATCTGCCTAAGTGTAGGAACCCCATGTCCGAGAAGCCGGGCACACCCGGAGGGGGTAGCATTGGATATAAAACCATCTCAAATCACTTTTGTGCATGCCATGTGGACACACACAACTTTTGGGGCCATTCCCTAGGTCCGATGCTCGATTTCTGACGAAACCCTAGTTCTGTTGACCGCGCCGTCTACCCCTTTGATCGCATCCCATCGGGGTCCCCGTTGGGCGTATGCCTACGTTTGAGCTTGGTTAGGTCATAGGTACATGTGGAAACAAGGATCATACCCTATGATCCCAAGGTTCTCTCCGGTTCACCTCCGAGGAGTTCCTATACATGCAGACCGCCTAAGTGTAGGAACCCCATGTCCGAGAAGCCGGGCACACCCGGAGGGGGTAGCATTGGATATAGAACCATCTCAAATCACTTTTGTGCATGCCATGTGGACACACACAACTTTTGGGGCCATTCCCTAGGTCCGATGCTCGATTTACGACGAAACCCTAGTTACGTTGGACCGCGCCATCTACCCCTTTGATCGCGTCCCATCGGGGTCCCCACGTGGGCGTATGCCTACGTTTGAGCTTGGTTAGGTCATAGGTACATGTGGAAACAAGGATCATCCCATATGATCCCAAGGTTCTCTCCGGTTCACCTCCGAGGAGTTCCCCCTATACATGCGAGAATCCGCCTAAGTGTAGGAACCCCATGTCCGAGAAGCCGGGCACACCCGGAGGGGGTAGCATTGGATATAGAACCATCTCAAATCACTTTTGTGCATGCCATGTGGACACACACAACTTTTGGGGCCATTCCCTAGGTCCGATGCTCGATTTCTGACGAAACCCTAGTTCTATTGACCGCGCCGTCTACCCCTTTGACTGCATCCCATCGGGGGTCCCCCGGTGGGCTTATGCCTACGTTTGAGCTTGGTTAGGTCATAGGTACATGTGGAAACAAGGATCATACCCTATGATCCCAAGGTTCTCTCCGGTTCACCTCCGAGGAGTTCCCCCTATACATGCGAGAATCCGCCTAAGTGTAGGAACCCCATGTCCGAGAAGCGGGCACACCGGAGGGGGTAGCATTGGATATAGAACCATCTCAAATCACTTTTGTGCATGCCATGTGGACACACACAACTTTTGGGGCCATTCCCTAGGTCCGATGCTCGATTTACGACGAAACCCTAGTTACGTTGACCGCGCCGTCTACCCCTTTGATCGTCCCATCGGGGTCCCCCGTGGGCGTATGCCTACGTTTGAGCTTGGTTAGGTCATAGGTACATGTGGAAACAAGGATCATCCCATATGATCCCAAGGTTCTCTCCGGTTCACCTCCGAGGGAGTTCCCCTATACATGCGTAACCCGCCTAAGTGTAGGAACCCCATGTCCGAGAACCCGGGCACACCCGGAGGGGGTAGCATTGGATATAGAACCATCTCAAATCACTTTTGTGCATGCCATGTGGACACACACAACTTTTGGGGCCATTCCCTAGGTCCGATGCTCGATTTCTGACGAAACCCTAGTTCTGTTGACCGCACCATCTACCCCTTTGACTGCATCCCATCGGGGGTCCCCCGGTGGGCGTATGCCTACGTTTGAGCTTGGTTAGGTCATAGGTACATGTGTAAACAAGGATCATCCCATATGATCCCAAGGTTCTCTCCGGTTCACCTCCGAGGGAGTTCCCCCCTATACATGCAGAATCTGCCTAAGTGTAGGAACCCCATGTCCGAGAAGCCGGGCACACCCGGAGGGGGTAGCATTGGATATAGAACCATCTCAAATCACTTTTGTGCATGCCATGTGGACACACACAACTTTTGGGGCCATTCCCTAGGTCCGATGCTCGATTTACGACGAAACCCTAGTTCCGTTGACCGCGCCGTCTACCCCTTTGATCGCATCCCATCGGGGTCCCCGGTGGGCGTATGCCTACGTTTGAGCTTGGTTAGGTCATAGGTACATGTGTAAACAAGGATCATCCCATATGATCCCAAGGTTCTCTCCGGTTCACCTCCGAGGAGTTCCCCCTATACATGCAGAATCCGCCTAAGTGTAGGAACCCCATGTCAGAAGCGGGCACACCGGAGGGTAGCATTGGATATAAAACCATCTCAAATCACTTTTGTGCATGCCATGTGTACACACACAACTTTTGGGGCCATTCCCTAGGTCCGATGCTCGATTTCTGACGAAACCCTAGTTCTGTTGACCGCGCCGTCTACCCCTTTGACTGCATCCCATCGGGGGTCCCCCGTTGGGCGTATGCCTACGTTTGAGCTTGGTTAGGTCATAGGTACATGTGGAAACAAGGATCATACCCTATGATCCCAAGGTTCTCTCCGGTTCACCTCCGAGGGAGTTCCCCCCTATACATGCAGAATCTGCCTAAGTGTAGGAACCCCATGTCCGAGAAGCCGGGCACACCCGGAGGGGGTAGCATTGGATATAGAACCATCTCAAATCACTTTTGTGCATGCCATGTGGACACACACAACTTTTGGGGCCATTCCCTAGGTCCGATGCTCGATTTCTGACGAAACCCTAGTTCTGTTGACCGCGCCATCTACCCCTTTGACTGCGTCCCATCGGGGGTCCCCCTGTGGGCGTATGCCTACGTTTGAGCTTGGTTAGGTCATAGGTACATGTGGAAACAAGGATCATCCCATATGATCCCAAGGTTCTCTCCGGTTCACCTCCGAGGGAGTTCCCCCCTATACATGCAGAATCTGCCTAAGTGTAGGAACCCCATGTCCGAGAAGCCGGGCACACCCGGAGGGGGTAGCATTGGATATAGAACCATCTCAAATCACTTTTGTGCATGCCATGTGGACACACACAACTTTTGGGGCCATTCCCTAGGTCCGATGCTCGATTTCTGACGAAACCCTAGTTCTGTTGACCGCGCCGTCTACCCCTTAGATCGCATCCCATCGGGGTCCCCGGTGGGCGTATGCCTACGTTTGAGCTTGGTTAGGTCATAGGTACATGTGGAAACAAGGATCATACCCTATGATCCCAAGGTTCTCTCCGGTTCACCTCCGAGGGAGTTCCCCCTATACATGCGAGACCGCCTAAGTGTAGGAACCCCATGTCCGAGAAGCCGGGCACACCCGGAGGGGGTAGCATTGGATATAGAACCATCTCAAATCACTTTTGTGCATGCCATGTGGACACACACAACTTTTGGGGCCATTCCCTAGGTCCGATGCTCGATTTCTGACGAAACCCTAGTTCTGTTGACCGCGCCGTCTACCCCTTTGATCGCATCCCATCGGGGTCCCCGGTGGGAGTATGCCTACGTTTGAGCTTGGTTAGGTCATAGGTACACGTGTAAACAAGGATCATCCCATATGATCCCAAGGTTCTCTCCGGTTCACCTCAGGGAGTTCCCCTATACATGCGAATCTGCCTAAGTGTAGGAACCCCATGTCCGAGAAGCCGGGCACACCGGAGGGGGTAGCATTGGATATAGAACCATCTCAAATCACTTTTGTGCATGCCATGTGGACACACACAACTTTTGGGGCCATTACCTAGGTCCGATGCTCGATTTACGACGAAACCCTAGTTACGTTGACCGCGCCGTCTACCCCTTTGATCGCATCCCATCGGGGTCCCCGGTGGGCGTATGCCTAGGTTTGAGCTTGGTTAGGTCATAGGTACATGTGTAAACAAGGATCATACCCTATGATCCCAAGGTTCTCTCCGGTTCACCTCCGAGGGAGTTCCCCCTATACATGCGAGACCGCCTAAGTGTAGGAACCCCATGTTCGAGAACCGGCACACCCGAGGGGGTAGCATTGGATATAGAACCATCTCAAATCACTTTTGTGCATGCCATGTGGACACACACAACTTTTGGGGCCATTCCCTAGGTCCGATGCTCGATTTCTGACGAAACCCTAGTTCTGTTGACCGCGCCGTCTACCCCTTTGATCGCATCCCATCGGGGGTCCCCGGTGGGCGTATGCCTACGTTTGAGCTTGGTTAGGTCATAGGTACATGTGTAAACAAGGATCATCCCATATGATCCCAAGGTTCTCTCCGGTTCACCTCAGGGAGTTCCCCCTATACATGCGAGACCGCCTAAGTGTAGGAACCCCATGTCCGAGAAGCCGGCACACCCGAGGGGGTAGCATTGGATATAGAACCATCTCAAATCACTTTTGTGCATGCCATGTGGACACACACAACTTTTGGGGCCATTACCTAGGTCCGATGCTCGATTTCTGACGAAACCCAAGTGAAGATCACACCGCCGTCTACCCCTTTGACTGCATCCCATCGGGGGTCCCCCGGTGGGCGTATGCCTACGTTTGAGCTTGGTTAGGTCATAGGTACATGTGTAAACAAGGATCATACCCTATGATCCCAAGGTTCTCTCCGGTTCACCTCCGAGGGAGTTCCCCCCTATACATGCGAGACCGCCTAAGTGTAGGAACCCCATGTCCGAGAAGCCGGCACACCCGGAGGGGGTAGCATTGGATATAGAACCATCTCAAATCACTTTTGTGCATGCCATGTGGACACACACAACTTTTGGGGCCATTCCCTAGGTCCGATGCTCGATTTCTGACGAAACCCTAGTTCTGTTGACCGCGCCGTCCACCCCTTTGACTGCATCCCATCGGGGGTCCCCCGGTGGGAGTATGCCTACGTTTGAGCTTGGTTAGGTCATAGGTACATGTGTAAACAAGGATCATCCCATATGATCCCAAGGTTCTCTCCGGTTCACCTCCGAGGGAGTTCCCCCCTATACATGCAGAATCTGCCTAAGTGTAGGAACCCCATGTCCGAGAAGCCGGGCACACCCGGAGGGGGTAGCATTGGATATAGAACCATCTCAAATCACTTTTGTGCATGCCATGTGGACACACACAACTTTTGGGGCCATTCCCTAGGTTCGATGCTCGATTTACGACGAAACCCTAGTTCCGTTGACCGCGCCGTCTACCCCTTTGACTGCATCCCATCGGGGGTCCCCCGGTGGGCGTATGCCTACGTTTGAGCTTGGTTAGGTCATAGGTACATCTGGAAACAAGGATGATACCCTATGATCCCAAGGTTCTCTCCGGTTCACCTCCGAGGGAGTTCCCCCCTATACATGCAGAATCTGCCTAAGTGTAGGAACCCCATGTCCGAGAAGCCGGGCACACCCGGAGGGGGTAGCATTGGATATAGAACCATCTCAAATCACTTTTGTGCATGCCATGTGGACACACACAACTTTTGGGGCCATTACCTAGGTCCGATGCTCGATTTCTGACGAAACCCTAGTTCTGTTGACCGCGCCGTCTACCCCCTTGATCGCATCCCATCGGGGTCCCCGGTGGGCGTATTCCTACGTTTGAGCTTGGTTAGGTCATAGGTACATGTGTAAACAAGGATCATCCCATATGATCCCAAGGTTCTCTCCGGTTCACCTCCGAGGAGTTCCCCCTATACATGCAGACCGCCTAAGTGTAGGAACCCCATGTCCGAGAAGCCGGGCACACCCGGAGGGGGTAGCATTGGATATAGAACCATCTCAAATCACTTTTGTGCATGCCATGTGGAGACACACAACTTTTGGGGCCATTCCCTAGGTCCGATGCTCGATTTCTAACGAAACCCTAGTTCTGTTGACCGCGCCGTCTACCCCTTTGACTGCATCCCATCGGGGGTCCCCCGGTGGGCGTATGCCTACGTTTGAGCTTGGTTAGGTCATAGGTACATGTGTAAACAAGGATCATCCCATATGATCCCAAGGTTCTCTCCGGTTCACCTCCGAGGGAGTTCCCCCCTATACATGCGAGACCCGCCTAAGTGTAGGAACCCCATGTCCGAGAAGCCGGCACACCCGGAGGGGGTAGCATTGGATATAGAACCATCTCAAATCACTTTTGTGCATGCCATGTGGACACACACAACTTTTGGGGCCATTCCCTAGGTCCGATGCTCGATTTCCGACGAAACCCTAGTTACGTTGACCGCGCCGTCTACCCCTTTGATCGCATCCCATCGGGGTCCCCGGTGGGCGTATGCCTACGTTTGAGCTTGGTTAGGTCATAGGTACATGTGGAAACAAGGATCATACCCTATGATCCCAAGGTTCTCTCCGGTTCACCTCCGAGGGAGTTCCCCCCTATACATGCAGAATCTGCCTAAGTGTAGGAACCCCATGTCCGAGAAGCCGGGCACACCCGGAGGGGGTAGCATTGGATATAGAACCATCTCAAATCACTTTTGTGCATGCCATGTGGACACACACAACTTTTGGGGCCATTCCCTAGGTCCGATGCTCGATTTCTGACGAAACCCTAGTTCTGTTGACCGCGCCGTCTACCCCTTTGACTGCATCCCATCGAGGGTCCCCCGGTGGGCGTATGCCTACGTTTGAGCTTGGTTAGGTCATAGGTACATGTGTAAACAAGGATCATCCCATATGATCCCAAGGTTCTCTCCGGTTCACCTCCGAGGGAGTTCCCCCCTATACATGCAGAATCTGCCTAAGTGTAGGAACCCCATGTCCGAGAAGCCGGGCACACCCGGAGGGGGTAGCATTGGATATAGAACCATCTCAAATCACTTTTGTGCATGCCATGTGGACACACACAACTTTTGGGGCCATTACCTAGGTCCGATGCTCGATTTCTGACGAAACCCTAGTTCTGTTGACCGCGCCGTCTACCCCTTTGACTGCATCCCATCGGGGGTCCCCCGGTGGGCGTATGCCTACGTTTGAGCTTGGTTAGGTCATAGGTACATGTGTAAACAAGGATCATACCCTATGATCCCAAGGTTCTCTCCGGTTCACCTCCGAGGGAGTTCCCCCCTATACATGCAGAATCTGCCTAAGTGTAGGAACCCCATGTCCGAGAAGCCGGACACACCCGGAGGGGGTAGCATTGGATATAGAACCATCTCAAATCACTTTTGTGCATGCCATGTGGACACACACAACTTTTGGGGCCATTCCCTAGGTCCGATGCTCGATTTCTGACGAAACCCTAGTTCCGTTGACCGCGCTCGTCTACCCCTTTGATCGCATCCCATCGGGGTCCCCCGGTGGGCGTATGCCTACGTTTGAGCTTGGTTAGGTCATAGGTACATGTGTAAACAAGGATCATCCCATATGATCCCAAGGTTCTCTTCGGTTCACCTCCGAGGGAGTTCCCCCCTATACATGCAGAATCTGCCTAAGTGTAGGAACCCCATGTCCGAGAAGCCGGGCACACCCGGAGGGGTAGCATTGGATACAGAACCATCTCAAATCACTTTTGTGCATGCCATGTGGACACACACAACTTTTGGGGCCATTGCCTAGGTCCGATGCTCGATTTCTGACGAAACCCTAGTTCTGTTGACCGCGCCGTCTACCCCTTTGATCGCATCCCATCGGGGTTCCCCGGTGGGCGTATGCCTACGTTTGAGCTTGGTTAGGTCATAGGTACATGTGTAAACAAGGATCATCCCATATGATCCCAAGGTTCTCTCCGGTTCACCTCCGAGGAGTTCCCCCTATACATGCAGACCCGCCTAAGTGTAGGAACCCCATGTCCGAGAAGCCGGCACACCGGAGGGGGTAGCATTGGATATAGAACCATCTCAAATCACTTTTGTGCATGCCATGTGGACACACACAACTTTTGGGGCCATTCCCTAGGTCCGATGCTCGATTTCTGACGAAACCCTAGTTCTGTTGACCGCGCCGTCTACCCCTTTGACTGCATCCCATCGGGGGTCCCCCGGTGGGCGTATGCCTACGTTTGAGCTTGGTTAGGTCATAGGTACATGTGGAAACAAGGATCATACCCTATGATCCCAAGGTTCTCTCCGGTTCACCTCCGAGGGAGTTCCCCCTATACATGCAGACCCGCCTAAGTGTAGGAACCCCATGTCCGAGAAGCCGGCACTCCCGGTGGGGGTAGCATTGGATATAGAACCATCTCAAATCACTTTTGTGCATGCCATGTGGACACACACAACTTTTGGGGCCATTCCCTAGGTCCGATGCTCGATTTCCTCGACGAAACCCTAGTTACGTTGACCGCGCCGTCCACCCTTTGACCGCATCCCATCGGGGTCCGGTGGGAGTATGCCTACGTTTGAGCTTGGTTAGGTCATAGGTACATGTGTAAACAAGGATCATCCCATATGATCCCAAGGTTCTCTCCGGTTCACCTCCGAGGAGTTCCCCCTATACATGCAGACCGCCTAAGTGTAGGAACCCCATGTCCGAGAAGCGGCACACCCGGAGGGGGTAGCATTGGATATAGAACCATCTCAAATCACTTTTGTGCATGCCATGTGGACACACACAACTTTTGGGGCCATTACCTAGGTCCGATGCTCGATTTACGACGAAACCCTAGTTCCGTTGACCGCGCCGTCTACCCCTTTGACTGCATCCCATCGGGGGTCCCCCGGTGGGCGTATGCCTACGTTTGAGCTTGGTTAGGTCATAGGTACATGTGTAAACAAGGATCATACCCTATGATCCCAAGGTTCTCTCCGGTTCACCTCCGAGGGAGTTCCCCCCTATACATGCAGACCGCCTAAGTGTAGGAACCCCATGTCCGAGAAGCCGGCACACCCGGATGGGGTAGCATTGGATATAGAACCATCTCAAATCACTTTTGTGCATGCCATGTGGACACACACAACTTTTGGGGCCATTCCCTAGGTCGGATGCTCGATTTCGACGAAACCCTAGTTACGTTGACCGCGCCGTCTACCCCTTTGATCGCATCCCATCGGGGTCCCCGGTGGGCGTATGCCTACGTTTGAGCTTGGTTAGGTCATAGGTACATGTGTAAACAAGCATCATACCATATGATCCCAAGGTTCTCTTTGGTTCACCTCCGAGGGAGTTCCCCCCTATACATGCAGACCCGCCTAAGTGTAGGAACCCCATGTCCGAGAAGTCGGGCACACCCGGAGGGGGTAGCATTGGATATAGAACCATCTCAAATCACTTTTGTGCATGCCATGTGGACACACACAACTTTTGGGGCCATTCCCTAGGTCCGATGCTCGATTTCTGACGAAACCCTAGTTCTATTGACCGCGCAGTCTACCCCTTTGACTGCATCCCATCGGGGTCCCCGGTGGGCTTATGCCTACGTTTGAGCTTGGTTAGGTCATAGGTACATGTGGAAACAAGGATCATACCCTATGATCCCAAGGTTCTCTCAGGTTCACCTCCGAGGGAGTTCCCCCTATACATGCAGACCGCCTAAGTGTAGGAACCCCATGTCCGAGAAGCCGGCACCTGGAGGGGGTAGCATTGGATATAGAACCATCTCAAATCACTTTTGTGCATGCCATGTGGACACACACAACTTTTGGGGCCATTCCCTAGGTCCGATGCTCGATTTCTGACGAAACCCTAGTTCTATTGACCGCGCCGTCTACCCCTTTGACTGCGTCCCATCGGGGGTCCCCCTGTGGGCGTATGCCTACGTTTGAGCTTGGTTAGGTCATAGGTACATGTGGAAACAAGGATCATCCCATATGATCCCAAGGTTCTCTCCGGTTCACCTCCGAGGAGTTCCCCCTATACATGCAGACCGCCTAAGTGTAGGAACCCCATGTCCGAGAACCCGGCACACCCGGAGGGGGTAGCATTGGATATAGAACCATCTCAAATCACTTTTGTGCATGCCATGTGGACACACACAACTTTTGGGGCCATTCCCTAGGTCCGATGCTCGATTTCTGACGAAACCCTAGTTCTGTTGACCGCACCATCTACCCCTTTGACTGCATCCCATCGGGGGTCCCCCGGTGGGCGTATGCCTACGTTTGAGCTTGGTTAGGTCATAGGTACATGTGTAAACAAGGATCATCCCATATGATCCCAAGGTTCTCTCCGGTTCACCTCCGAGGGAGTTCCCCCCTATACATGCAGAATCTGCCTAAGTGTAGGAACCCCATGTCCGAGAAGCGGGCACACCGGAGGGGGTAGCATTGGATATAGAACCATCTCAAATCACTTTTGTGCATGCCATGTGGACACACACAACTTTTGGGGCCATTCCCTAGGTCCGATGCTCGATTTCCGACGAAACCCTAGTTACGTTGACCGCGCCGTCTACCCCTTTGATCGCATCCCATCGGGGTCCCCGGTGGGCGTATGCCTACGTTTGAGCTTGGTTAGGTCATAGGTACATGTGTAAACAAGGATCATCCCATATTATCCCAAGGTTCTCTCCGGTTCACCTCCGAGGGAGTTCCCCCTATACATGCGAGACCGCCTAAGTGTAGGAACCCCATGTCCGAGAAGCCGGCACACCGGAGGGGTAGCATTGGATATAAAACCATCTCAAATCACTTTTGTGCATGCCATGTGGACACACACAACTTTTGGGGCCATTCCCTAGGTCCGATGCTCGATTTCTGACGAAACCCTAGTTCTGTTGACCGCGCCGTCTACCCCTTTGACTGCATCCCATCGGGGTCCCCGTTGGGCGTATGCCTACGTTTGAGCTTGGTTAGGTCATAGGTACATGTGGAAACAAGGATCATACCCTATGATCCCAAGGTTCTCTCCGGTTCACCTCCGAGGAGTTCCCCCTATACATGCGAGACCGCCTAAGTGTAGGAACCCCATGTCCGAGAAGCCGGCACACCCGGAGGGGGTAGCATTGGATATAGAACCATCTCAAATCACTTTTGTGCATGCCATGTGGACACACACAACTTTTGGGGCCATTCCCTAGGTCCGATGCTCGATTTCGACGAAACCCTAGTTCTCGTTGACCGCGCCATCTACCCCTTTGATCGCGTCCCATCGGGGTCCCCTGTGGGCGTATGCCTACGTTTGAGCTTGGTTAGGTCATAGGTACATGTGGAAACAAGGATCATCCCATATGATCCCAAGGTTCTCTCCGGTTCACCTCCGAGGGAGTTCCCCCTATACATGCAGACCCGCCTAAGTGTAGGAACCCCATGTCCGAGAAGCCGGCACACCCGGAGGGGGTAGCATTGGATATAGAACCATCTCAAATCACTTTTGTGCATGCCATGTGGACACACACAACTGATGGGGCCATTCCCTAGGTCCGATGCTCGATTTCCCGACGAAACCCTAGTTCTCGTTGACCGCGCCGTCTACCCCTTTGATCGCATCCCATCGGGGTCCCCGGTGGGCGTATGCCTACGTTTGAGCTTGGTTAGGTCATAGGTACATGTGGAAACAAGGATCATACCCTATGATCCCAAGGTTCTCTCCGGTTCACCTCCGAGGGAGTTCCCCCTATACATGCAGACCGCCTAAGTGTAGGAACCCCATGTCCGAGAAGCCGGCACACCCGGAGGGGGTAGCATTGGATATAGAACCATCTCAAATCACTTTTGTGCATGCCATGTGGACACACACAACTTTTGGGGCCATTCCCTAGGTCCGATGCTCGATTTCGACGAAACCCTAGTTACGTTGACCGCGCCGTCTACCCCTTTGATCGCATCCCATCGGGGGTCCCCCGGTGGGAGTATGCCTACGTTTGAGCTTGGTTAGGTCATAGGTACATGTGTAAACAAGGATCATCCCATATGATCCCAAGGTTCTCTCCGGTTCACCTCCGAGGGAGTTCCCCCCTATACATGCCGACTCTGCCTAAGTGTAGGAACCCCATGTCTGAGAAGCTGGGCACACCCGGAGGGGGTAGCATTGGATATAGAACCATCTCAAATCACTTTTGTGCATGCCATGTGGACACACACAACTTTTGGGGCCATTACCTAGGTCCGATGCTCGATTTACGACGAAACCCTAGTTACGTTGGACCGCGCCGTCTACCCCTTTGATCGCATCCCATCGGGGGTCCCCCGGTGGGAGTATGCCTACGTTTGAGCTTGGTTAGGTCATAGGTACATGTGTAAACAAGGATCATACCCTATGATCCCAAGGTTCTCTCCGGTTCACCTCCGAGGAGTTCCCCCTATACATGCGAGACCGCCTAAGTGTAGGAACCCCATGTTCGAGAACCCGGCACACCCGAGGGGGTAGCATTGGATATAGAACCATCTCAAATCACTTTTGTGCATGCCATGTGGACACACACAACTTTTGGGGCCATTCCCTAGGTCCGATGCTCGATTTCGACGAAACCCTAGTTCCGTTGACCGCGCCGTCTACCCCTTTGATCGCATCCCATCGGGGTCCCCGGTGGGCGTATGCCTACGTTTGAGCTTGGTTAGGTCATAGGTACATGTGTAAACAAGGATCATCCCATATGATCCCAAGGTTCTCTCCGGTTCACCTCCGGGAGTTCCCCCTATACATGCAGACCGCCTAAGTGTAGGAACCCCATGTCCGAGAAGCCGGGCACACCCGGAGGGGGTAGCATTGGATATAGAACCATCTCAAATCACTTTTGTGCATGCCATGTGGACACACACAACTTTTGGGGCCATTACCTAGGTCCGATGCTCGATTTCTGACGAAACCCTAGTTCTGTTGACCGCGCCGTCTACCCCTTTGACTGCATCCCATCGGGGGTCCCCCGGTGGGCGTATGCCTACGTTTGAGCTTGGTTAGGTCATAGGTACATGTGTAAACAAGGATCATACCCTATGATCCCAAGGTTCTCTCCGGTTCACCTCCGAGGGAGTTCCCCCCTATACATGCAGAATCTGCCTAAGTGTAGGAACCCCATGTCCGAGAAGCCGGGCACACCCGGAGGGGGTAGCATTGGATATAGAACCATCTCAAATCACTTTTGTGCATGCCATGTGGACACACACAACTTTTGGGGCCATTCCCTAGGTCCGATGCTCGATTTCTGACGAAACCCTAGTTACGTTGGACCGCGCCGTCTACCCCTTTGACTGCATCCCATCGGGGGTCCCCCGGTGGGCGTATGCCTACGTTTGAGCTTGGTTAGGTCATAGGTACATGTGTAAACAAGGATCATCCCATATGATCCCAAGGTTCTCTTCGGTTCACCTCCGAGGGAGTTCCCCCCTATACATGCAGAATCTGCCTAAGTGTAGGAACCCCATGTCCGAGAAGCCGGGCACACCCGGAGGGGTAGCATTGGATACAGAACCATCTCAAATCACTTTTGTGCATGCCATGTGGACACACACAACTTTTGGGGCCATTCCCTAGGTCCGATGCTCGATTTCTGACGAAACCCTAGTTCTGTTGACCGCGCCGTCTACCCCTTTGACTGCATCCCATCGGGGTTCCCCCGGTGGGCGTATGCCTACGTTTGAGCTTGGTTAGGTCATAGGTACATGTGTAAACAAGGATCATCCCATATGATCCCAAGGTTCTCTCCGGTTCACCTCCGAGGGAGTTCCCCCCTATACATGCAGAATCTGCCTAAGTGTAGGAACCCCATGTCCGAGAAGCCGGGCACACCCGGAGGGGGTAGCATTGGATATAGAACCATCTCAAATCACTTTTGTGCATGCCATGTGGACACACACAACTTTTGGGGCCATTCCCTAGGTCCGATGCTCGATTTCTGACGAAACCCTAGTTCTGTTGACCGCGCCGTCTACCCCTTTGACTGCATCCCATCGGGGTCCCCGGTGGGCGTATGCCTACGTTTGAGCTTGGTTAGGTCATAGGTACATGTGGACACGATGATCAAACCCTATCATCCCAAGGTTCTCTCCGGTTCACCTCCGAGGGAGTTCCCCCTATACATGCAGACCCGCCTAAGTGTAGGAACCCCATGTCCGAGAAGCCGGCACACCCGAGGGGGTAGCATTGGATATAGAACCATCTCAAATCACTTTTGTGCATGCCATGTGGACACACACAACTTTTGGGGCCATTCCCTAGGTCCGATGCTCGATTTCTGACGAAACCCTAGTTCTGTTGACCGCGCCGTCCACCCCTTTGACTGCATCCCATCGGGGGTCCCCCGGTGGGAGTATGCCTACGTTTGAGCTTGGTTAGGTCATAGGTACATGTGTAAACAAGGATCATCCCATATGATCCCAAGGTTCTCTCCGGTTCACCTCCGAGGGAGTTCCCCCCTATACATGCAGACCCGCCTAAGTGTAGGAACCCCATGTCCGAGAAGCCGGCACACCCGAGGGGGTAGCATTGGATATAGAACCATCTCAAATCACTTTTGTGCATGCCATGTGGACACACACAACTTTTGGGGCCATTACCTAGGTCCGATGCTCGATTTCTGACGAAACCCTAGTTCTGTTGACCGCGCCGTCTACCCCTTTGACTGCATCCCATCGGGGGACCCCCGGTGGGCGTATGCCTACGTTTGAGCTTGGTTAGGTCATAGGTACATGTGTAAACAAGGATCATACCCTATGATCCCAAGGTTCTCTCCGGTTCACCTCCGAGGGAGTTCCCCCCTATACATGCAGAATCTGCCTAAGTGTAGGAACCCCATGTCCGAGAAGCCGGGCACACCCGGAGGGGGTAGCATTGGATATAGAACCATCTCAAATCACTTTTGTGCATGCCATGTGGACACACACAACTTTTGGGGCCATTCCCTAGGTCAGATGCTCGATTTCTGACGAAACCCTAGTTCTGTTGACCGCGCCGTCTACCCCTTTGACTGCATCCCATCGGGGGTCCCCCGGTGGGCGTATGCCTACGTTTGAGCTTGGTTAGGTCATAGGTACATGTGTAAACAAGCATCATCCCATATGATCCCAAGGTTCTCTTTGGTTCACCTCCGAGGGAGTTCCCCCCTATACATGCAGAATCTGCCTAAGTGTAGGAACCCCATGTCCGAGAAGCCGGGCACACCCGGAGGGGGTAGCATTGGATATAGAACCATCTCAAATCACTTTTGTGCATGCCATGTGGACACACACAACTTTTGGGGCCATTCCCTAGGTCCGATGCTCGATTTCTGACGAAACCCTAGTTCTATTGACCGCGCCGTCTACCCCTTTGACTGCATCCCATCGGGGGTCCCCCGGTGGGCTTATGCCTACGTTTGAGCTTGGTTAGGTCATAGGTACATGTGGAAACAAGGATCATACCCTATGATCCCAAGGTTCTCTCCGGTTCACCTCCGAGGGAGTTCCCCCCTATACATGCAGAATCTGCCTAAGTGTAGGAACCCCATGTCCGAGAAGCCGGGCACACCCGGAGGGTAGCATTGGATATAGAACCATCTCAAATCACTTTTGTGCATGCCATGTGGACACACACAACTTTTGGGGCCATTCCCTAGGTCCGATGCTCGATTTCCCGACGAAACCCTAGTTACGTTGACCGCGCCGTCTACCCCTTTGACTGCGTCCCATCGGGGGTCCCCCTGTGGGCGTATGCCTACGTTTGAGCTTGGTTAGGTCATAGGTACATGTGGAAACAAGGATCATCCCATATGATCCCAAGGTTCTCTCCGGTTCACCTCCGAGGGAGTTCCCCCTATACATGCAGACCGCCTAAGTGTAGGAACCCCATGTCCGAGAACCCGGCACACCCGGAGGGGGTAGCATTGGATATAGAACCATCTCAAATCACTTTTGTGCATGCCATGTGGACACACACAACTTTTGGGGCCATTCCCTAGGTCCGTCGCTCGATTTCTCGACGAAACCCTAGTTACGTTGACCGCACCATCTACCCCTTTGATCGCATCCCATCGGGGTCCCCGGTGGGCGTATGCCTACGTTTGAGCTTGGTTAGGTCATAGGTACATGTGTAAACAAGGATCATCCCATATGATCCCAAGGTTCTCTCCGGTTCACCTCCGAGGGAGTTCCCCCTATACATGCAGACCGCCTAAGTGTAGGAACCCCATGTCCGAGAAGCCGGGCACACCCGGAGGGGGTAGCATTGGATATAGAACCATCTCAAATCACTTTTGTGCATGCCATGTGGACACACACAACTTTTGGGGCCATTCCCTAGGTCCGATGCTCGATTTCTGACGAAACCCTAGTTCTGTTGACCGCGCCGTCTACCCCTTTGATCGCATCCCATCGGGGTCCCCGGTGGGCGTATGCCTACGTTTGAGCTTGGTTAGGTCATAGGTACATGTGTAAACAAGGATCATCCCATATGATCCCAAGGTTCTCTCCGGTTCACCTCCGAGGGAGTCCCCCCTATACATGCAGACCGCCTAAGTGTAGGAACCCCATGTCCGAGAAGCCGGGCACACCCGGAGGGGGTAGCATTGGATATAAAACCATCTCAAATCACTTTTGTGCATGCCATGTGGACACACACAACTTTTGGGGCCATTCCCTAGGTCCGATGCTCGATTTCTGACGAAACCCTAGTTCTGTTGACCACGCCGTCTACCCCTTTGACTGCATCCCATCGGGGGTCCCCCGTTGGGCGTATGCCTACGTTTGAGCTTGGTTAGGTCATAGGTACATGTGGAAACAAGGATCATACCCTATGATCCCAAGGTTCTCTCAGGTTCACCTCCGAGGGAGTTCCCCCCTATACATGCAGACCGCCTAAGTGTAGGAACCCCATGTCCGAGAAGCCGGCACACCCGGAGGGGTAGCATTGGATATAGAACCATCTCAAATCACTTTTGTGCATGCCATGTGGACACACACAACTTTTGGGGCCATTCCCTAGGTCCGATGCTCGATTTCTGACGAAACCCTAGTTCTGTTGACCGCGCCATCTACCCCTTCGACTGCGTCCCATCGGGGGTCCCCCTGTGGGCGTATGCCTACGTTTGAGCTTGGTTAGGTCATAGGTACATGTGGAAACAAGGATCATCCCATATGATCCCAAGGTTCTCTCCGGTTCACCTCCGAGGGAGTTCCCCCCTATACATGCAGACCGCCTAAGTGTAGGAACCCCATGTCCGAGAAGCCGGCACACCCGGAGGGGGTAGCATTGGATATAGAACCATCTCAAATCACTTTTGTGCATGCCATGTGGACACACACAACTTTTGGGGCCATTCCCTAGGTCCGATGCTCGAATTAAGACCAAACCCTAATTCTGTTGACCGCGCCGTCTACCCCTTTGACTGCATCCCATCGGGGGTCCCCCGGTGGGCGTATGCCTATGTTTGAGCTTGGTTAGGTCATAGGTACATGTGGAAACAAGGATCATACCCTATGATCCCAAGGTTCTCTCCGGTTCACCTCCGAGGGAGTTCCCCCCTATACATGCAGAATCTGCCTAAGTGTAGGAACCCCATGTCCGAGAAGCCGGGCACACCCGGAGGGGGTAGCATTGGATATAGAACCATCTCAAATCACTTTTGTGCATGCCATGTGGACACACACAACTTTTGGGGCCATTCCCTAGGTCCGATGCTCGATTTCTGACGAAACCCTAGTTACGTTGGACCGCGCCGTCTACCCTTTGATCGCATCCCATCGGGGTCCCCGGTGGGAGTATGCCTACGTTTGAGCTTGGTTAGGTCATAGGTACATGTGTAAACAAGGATCATCCCATATGATCCCAAGGTTCTCTCCGGTTCACCTCCGAGGGAGTTCCCCCCTATACATGCAGAATCTGCCTAAGTGTAGGAACCCCATGTCCGAGAAGCCAGGCACACCCGGAGGGGGTAGCATTGGATATAGAACCATCTCAAATCACTTTTGTGCATGCCATGTGGACACACACAACTTTTGGGGCCATTACCTAGGTCCGATGCTCGATTTCTGACGAAACCCTAGTTCTGTTGACCGCGCCGTCTACCCCTTTGACTGCATCCCATCGGGGGTCCCCCGGTGGGCGTATGCCTAGGTTTGAGCTTGGTTAGGTCATAGGTACATGTGTAAACAAGGATCATACCCTATGATCCCAAGGTTCTCTCCGGTTCACCTCCGAGGGAGTTCCCCCCTATACATGCAGAATCTGCCTAAGTGTAGGAACCCCATGTTCGAGAAGCCGGGCACACCCGGAGGGGGTAGCATTGGATATAGAACCATCTCAAATCACTTTTGTGCATGCCATGTGGACACACACAACTTTTGGGGCCATTCCCTAGGTCCGATGCTCGATTTCTGACGAAACCCTAGTTCTGTTGACCGCGCCGTCTACCCCTTTGACTGCATCCCATCGGGGGTCCCCCGGTGGGCGTATGCCTACGTTTGAGCTTGGTTAGGTCATAGGTACATGTGTAAACAAGCATCTTCCCATATGATCCCAAGGTTCTCTTTGGTTCACCTCCGAGGGAGTTCCCCCCTATACATGCAGAATCTGCCTAAGTGTAGGAACCCCATGTCCGAGAAGCCGGGCACACCCGGAGGGGGTAGCATTGGATATAGAACCATCTCAAATCACTTTTGTGCATGCCATGTGGACACACACAACTTTTGGGGCCATTCCCTAGGTCCGATGCTCGATTTCTGACGAAACCCTAGTTCTATTGACCGCGCCGTCTACCCCTTTGACTGCATCCCATCGGGGGTCCCCCGGTGGGCTTATGCCTACGTTTGATCTTGGTTAGGTCATAGGTACATGTGGAAACAAGGATCATACCCTATGATCCCAAGGTTCTCTCCGGTTCACCTCCGAGGGAGTTCCCCCCTATACATGCAGAATCTGCCTAAGTGTAGGAACCCCATGTCCGAGAAGCCGGGCACACCCGGAGGGGGTAGCATTGGATATAGAACCATCTCAAATCACTTTTGTGCATGCCATGTGGACACACACAACTTTTGGGGCCATTCCCTAGGTCCGATGCTCGATTTCTGACGAAACCCTAGTTCTCGTTGACTGCGCCGTCTACCCCTTTGATCGCGTCCCATCGGGGTCCCCACGTGGGCGTATGCCTACGTTTGAGCTTGGTTAGGTCATAGGTACATGTGGAAACAAGGATCATACCCTATGATCCCAAGGTTCTCTCCGGTTCACCTCCGAGGAGTTCCCCCTATACATGCAGACCGCCTAAGTGTAGGAACCCCATGTCCGAGAAGCCGGCACACCGGAGGGGGTAGCATTGGATATAGAACCATCTCAAATCACTTTTGTGCATGCCATGTGGACACACACAACTTTTGGGGCCATTCCCTAGGTCCGATGCTCGATTTCTGACGAAACCCTAGTTCTGTTGACCGCGCCATCTACCCCTTTGACTGCGTCCCATCGGGGGTCCCCCTGTGGGCGTATGCCTACGTTTGAGCTTGGTTAGGTCATAGGTACATGTGGAAACAAGGATCATCCCATATGATCCCAAGGTTCTCTCCGGTTCACCTCCGAGGGAGTTCCCCCCTATACATGCAGAATCTGCCTAAGGGGAGGACCCCCATGTCCGAGAAGCCGGGCACCCCCGGAGGGGTAGCATTGGATATAGAACCATCTCAAATCACTTTTGTGCATGCCATGTGGACACACACAACTTTTGGGGCCATTCCCTAGGTCGGATGCTCGATTTCTGACGAAACCCTAGTTCTGTTGACCGCGCCGTCTACCCCTTTGACTGCATCCCATCGGGGGTCCCCCGGTGGGCGTATGCCTACGTTTGAGCTTGGTTAGGTCATAGGTACATGTGTAAACAAGCATCATCCCATATGATCCCAAGGTTCTCTTTGGTTCACCTCCGAGGGAGTTCCCCCCTATACATGCAGAATCTGCCTAAGTGTAGGAACCCCATGTCCGAGAAGCCGGGCACACCCGGAGGGGGTAGCATTGGATATAGAACCATCTCAAATCACTTTTGTGCATGCCATGTGGACACACACAACTTTTGGGGCCATTCCCTAGGTCCGATGCTCGATTTCTGACGAAACCCTAGTTCTATTGACCGCGCCGTCTACCCCTTTGACTGCATCCCATCGGGGGTCCCCCGGTGGGCTTATGCCTACGTTTGAGCTTGGTTAGGTCATAGGTACATGTGGAAACAAGGATCATACCCTATGATCCCAAGGTTCTCTCCGGTTCACCTCCGAGGGAGTTCCCCCTATACATGCAGACCGCCTAAGTGTAGGAACCCCATGTCCGAGAAGCCGGGCACACCCGGAGGGGGTAGCATTGGATATAGAACCATCTCAAATCACTTTTGTGCATGCCATGTGGACACACACAACTTTTGGGGCCATTCCCTAGGTCCGATGCTCGATTTCTGACGAAACCCTAGTTCTGTTGACCGCGCCGTCTACCCCTTTGACTGCGTCCCATCGGGGGTCCCCCTGTGGGCGTATGCCTACGTTTGAGCTTGGTTAGGTCATAGGTACATGTGGAAACAAGGATCATCCCATATGATCCCAAGGTTCTCTCCGGTTCACCTCCGAGGGAGTTCCCCCCTATACATGCAGAATCTGCCTAAGTGTAGGAACCCCATGTCCGAGAACCCGGGCACACCCGGAGGGGGTAGCATTGGATATAGAACCATCTCAAATCACTTTTGTGCATGCCATGTGGACACACACAACTTTTGGGGCCATTCCCTAGGTCCGCTGCTCGATTTCTGACGAAACCCTAGTTCTGTTGACCGCACCATCTACCCCTTTGACTGCATCCCATCGGGGGTCCCCCGGTGGGCGTATGCCTACGTTTGAGCTTGGTTAGGTCATAGGTACATGTGTAAACAAGGATCATCCCATATGATCCCAAGGTTCTCTCCGGTTCACCTCCGAGGGAGTTCCCCCCTATACATGCAGAATCTGCCTAAGTGTAGGAACCCCATGTCCGAGAAGCGGTGCACACCCGGAGGGGGTAGCATTGGATATAGAACCATCTCAAATCACTTTTGTGCATGCCATGTGGACACACACAACTTTTGGGGCCATTCCCTAGGTCCGATGCTCGATTTCTGACGAAACCCTAGTTCTGTTGACCGCGCCGTCTACCCCTTTGACTGCATCCCATCGGGGGTCCCCCGGTGGGCGTATGCCTACGTTTGAGCTTGGTTAGGTCATAGGTACATGTGTAAACAAGGATCATCCCATATGATCCCAAGGTTCTCTCCGGTTCACCTCCGAGGGAGTTCCCCCCTATATATACATGCAGAATCTGCCTAAGTGTAGGAACCCCATGTCCGAGAAGCCGGGCACACCCGGAGGGGGTAGCATTGGATATAGAACCATCTCAAATCACTTTTGTGCATGCCATGTGGACACACACAACTTTTGGGGCCATTCCCTAGGTCCGATGCTCGATTTCTGACGAAACCCTAGTTCTGTTGACCGCGCCGTCTACCCCTTTGACTGCGTCCCATCGGGGGTCCCCCTGTGGGCGTATGCCTACGTTTGAGCTTGGTTAGGTCATAGGTACATGTGGAAACAAGGATCATACCCTATGATCCCAAGGTTCTCTCCGGTTCACCTCCGAGGAGTTCCCCCTATACATGCAGACCGCCTAAGTGTAGGAACCCCATGTCCGAGAAGCCGGGCACACCCGGAGGGGGTAGCATTGGATATAGAACCATCTCAAATCACTTTTGTGCATGCCATGTGGACACACACAACTTTTGGGGCCATTCCCTAGGTCCGATGCTCGATTTCTGACGAAACCCTAGTTCTGTTGACCGCGCCATCTACCCCTTTGACTGCGTCCCATCGGGGGTCCCCCTGTGGGCGTATGCCTACGTTTGAGCTTGGTTAGGTCATAAGTACATGTGGAAACAAGGATCATCCCATATGATCCCAAGGTTCTCTCCGGTTCACCTCCGAGGAGTTCCCCCTATACATGCGAGACCGCCTAAGTGTAGGAACCCCATGTCCGAGAAGCCGGCACACCCGGAGGGGGTAGCATTGGATATAGAACCATCTCAAATCACTTTTGTGCATGCCATGTGGACACACACAACTTTTGGGGCCATTCCCTAGGTCCGATGCTCGATTTCGACGAAACCCTAGTTCTCGTTGACCGCGCGTCTACCCCTTTGATCGCATCCCATCGGGGTCCCCGGTGGGCGTATGCCTACGTTTGAGCTTGGTTAGGTCATAGGTACATGTGGAAACAAGGATCATACCCTATGATCCCAAGGTTCTCTCCGGTTCACCTCCGAGGGAGTTCCCCCTATACATGCAGACCGCCTAAGTGTAGGAACCCCATGTCCGAGAAGTCGGCACACCGGAGGGGGTAGCATTGGATATAGAACCATCTCAAATCACTTTTGTGCATGCCATGTGGACACACACAACTTTTGGGGCCATTCCCTAGGTCCGATGCTCGATTTCTGACGAAACCCTAGTTCTGTTGACCGCGCCATCTACCCCTTTGACTGCGTCCCATCGGGGGTCCCCCTGTGGGCGTATGCCTACGTTTGAGCTTGGTTAGGTCATAGGTACATGTGGAAACAAGGATCATCCCATATGATCCCAAGGTTCTCTCCGGTTCACCTCCGAGGGAGTTCCCCCCTATACATGCAGACCCGCCTAAGTGTAGGAACCCCATGTCCGAGAAGCCGGGCACACCCGGAGGGGGTAGCATTGGATATAGAACCATCTCAAATCACTTTTGTGCATGCCATGTGGACACACACAACTTTTGGGGCCATTCCCTAGGTCCGATGCTCGATTTCTGACGAAACCCTAGTTCTGTTGACCGCGCCGTCTACCCCTTTGATCGCGTCCCATCGGGGTCCCCCGTGGGCGTATGCCTACGTTTGAGCTTGGTTAGGTCATAGGTACATGAGGAAACAAGGATCATCCCATATGATCCCAAGGTTCTCTCCGGTTCACCTCCGAGGGAGTTCCCCCTATACATGCGAGACCGCCTAAGTGTAGGAACCCCATGTCCGAGAAGCCGGGCACACCCGGAGGGGGTAGCATTGGATATAGAACCATCTCAAATCACTTTTGTGCATGCCATGTGGACACACACAACTTTTGGGGTAGGTCCGATGCTCGATTCCTGACGAAACCTTAGTTCTGTTGACCGCACCGTCTACCCCTTTGACTGCATCCCATCGGGGGTCCCCCGATGGGCGTATGCCTACATTTGAGCTTGGTTAGGTCATAGGTACATGTGTAAACAAGGATCATCCCATATGATCCCAAGGTTCTCTCTGGTTCACCTCCGAGGGAGTTCCCCCCTATACATGCAGAATCTGCCTAAGTGTAGGAACCCCATGTCCGAGAAGCCGGGCACACCCGGAGGGGGTAGCATTGGATATAGAACCATCTCAAATCACTTTTGTGCATGCCATGTGGACACACACAACTTTTGGGGCCATTCCCTAGGTCTGATGCTCGATTTACGACGAAACCCTAGTTACGTTGGACCGCGCCGTCTACCCCTTTGACTGCATCCCATCGGGGGTCCCCCGGTGGGCGTATGCCTACGTTTGAGCTTGGTTAGGTCATAGGTACATGTGTAAACAAGGATCATCCCATATGATCCCAAGGTTCTCTCCGGTTCACCTCCGAGGGAGTTCCCCCCTATACATGCAGAATCTGCCTAAGTGTAGGAACCCCATGTCCGAGAAGCCGGGCACACCCGGAGGGGGTAGAATTGGATATAAAACCATCTCAAATCAATTTTGTGCATGCCATGTGGACACACACAACTTTTGGGGCCATTCCCTAGGTCCGATGCTCGATTTCTGGCGAAACCCTAGTTCTGTTGACCGCGCCGTCTACCCCTTTGACTGCATCCCATCGGGGGTCCCCCGGTGGGCGTATGCCTACGTTTGAGCTTGGTTAGGTCATAGGTACATGTGGAAACAAGGATCATACCCTATGATCCCAAGGTTCTCTCCGGTTCACCTCCGAGGGAGTTCCCCCTATACATGCAGACCGCCTAAGTGTAGGAACCCCATGTCCGAGAAGCCGGGCACACCCGGAGGGGGTAGCATTGGATATAGAACCATCTCAAATCACTTTTGTGCATGCCATGTGGACACACACAACTTTTGGGGCCATTCCCTAGGTCCGATGCTCGATTTCTGACGAAACCCTAGTTCTGTTGACCGCGCCATCTACCCCTTTGACTGCGTCCCATCGGGGGTCCCCCTGTGGGCGTATGCCTACGTTTGATCTTGGTTAGGTCATAGGTACATGTGGAAACAAGGATCATCCCATATGATCCCAAGGTTCTCTCCGGTTCACCTCCGAGGGAGTTCCCCCCTATACATGCGAGACCGCCTAAGTGTAGGAACCCCATGTCCGAGAAGCCGGGCACACCCGGAGGGGGTAGAATTGGATATAGAACCATCTCAAATCACTTTTGTGCATGCCATGTGGACACACACAACTTTTGGGGCCATTCCCTAGGTCCGATGCTCGATTTCTGATGAAACCCTAGTTCTGTTGACCGCGCCGTCTACCCCTTTGACTGCATCCCATCGGGGTCCCCGGTGGGCGTATGCATTGGTTTGAGTTTGGTTAGGTCATAGGTACATGTGTAAACAAGGATCATCCCATATGATCCCAAGGTTCTCTCCGGTTCACCTCCGAGGAGTTCCCCTATACATGCAGACCGCCTAAGTGTAGGAACCCCATGTCCGAGAAGCGGGCACACCCGGAGGGTAGCATTGGATATAGAACCATCTCAAATCACTTTTGTGCATGCCATGTGGACACACACAACTTTTGGGGCCATTCCCTAGGTCCGATGCTCGATTTCTGACGAAACCCTAGTTCTGTTGACCGCGCCGTCTACCCCTTTGACTGCATCCCATCGGGGGTCCCCCGGTGGGCGTATGCCTACGTTTGAGCTTGGTTAGGTCATAGGTACATGTGTAAACAAGGATCATCCCATATGATCCCAAGGTTCTCTCCGGTTCACCTCCGAGGGAGTTCCCCCCTATACATGCAGAATCTGCCTAAGTGTAGGAACCCCATGTCCGAGAAGCCGGACACACCCGGAGGGGGTAGCATTGGATATAGAACCATCTCAAATCACTTTTGTGCATGCCATGTGGACACACACAACTTTTGGGGCCATTCCCTAGGTCCGATGCTCGATTTCTGACGAAACCCTAGTTCTGTTGACCGCGCCGTCTACCCCTTTGATCGCATCCCATCGGGGTCCCCGGTGGGCGTATGCCTACGTTTGAGCTTGGTTAGGTCATAGGTACATGTGGAAACAAGGATCATACCCTATGATCCCAAGGATCTCTCCGGATCACCTCCGAGGAGTTCCCCCTATACATGCAGACCCGCCTAAGTGTAGGAACCCCATGTCCGAGAAGCCGGGCACACCCGGAGGGGGTAGCATTGGATATAGAACCATCTCAAATCACTTTTGTGCATGCCATGTGGACACACACAACTTTTGGGGCCATTGCCTAGGTCCGATGCTCGATTTCTGACGAAACCCTAGTTCTGTTGACCGCGCCGTCTACCCCTTTGACTGCATCCCATCGGGGGTCCCCCGGTGGGCGTATGCCTACGTTTGAGCTTGGTTAGGTCATAGGTACATGTGGAAACAAGGATCATCCCATATGATCCCAAGGTTCTCTCCGGTTCACCTCCGAGGGAGTTCCCCCCTATACATGCAGAATCTGCCTAAGTGTAGGAACCCCATGTCCGAGAAGCCGGGCACACCCGGAGGGGGTAGCATTGGATATAGAACCATCTCAAATCACTTTTGTGCATGCCATGTGGACACACACAACTTTTGGGGCCATTCCCTAGGTCCGATGCTCGATTTCTGACGAAACCCTAGTTCTGTTGACCGCGCCGTCTACCCCTTTGACTACGTCCCATCGGGGGTCCCCCGGTGGGCGTATGCCTACGTTTGAGCTTGGTTAGGTCATAGGTACATGTGGAAACAAGGATCAGCCCATATGATCCCAAGGTTCTCTCCGGTTCACCTCCGAGGGAATTCCCCCCTATACATGCAGAATCTGCCTAAGTGTAGGAACCCCATGTCCGAGAAGCCGGGCACACCCGGAGGGGGTAGCATTGGATATAGAACCGTCTCAAATCACTTTTGTGCATGCCATGTGGACACACACAACTTTTGGGGCCATTCCCTAGGTCCGATGCTCGATTTCTGACGAAACCCTAGTTTTGTTGACCGCGTCGTCTACCCCTTTGACTGCATCCCATCGGGGGTCCCCCGGTGGGCGTATGGCTACGTTTGAGCTTGGTTAGGTCATAGGTACATGTGGAAACAAGGATCATACCCTATGATACCAAGGTTCTCTCCGGTTCACCTCCGAGGGAGTTCCCCCCTATACATGCAGAATCTGCCTAAGTGTAGGAACCCCATGTCCGAGAAGCCGGGCACACCCGGAGGGGGTAGCATTGGATATAGAACCATCTCAAATCACTTTTGTGCATGCCATGTGGACACACACAACTTTTGGGGCCATTCCCTAGGTCCGATGCTCGATTTCTGACGAAACCCTAGTTCTGTTGACCGCGTCGTCTACCCCTTTGACTGCATCCCATCGGGGGGTCCCCCGGTGGGCGTATGCCTACGTTTGAGCTTGGTTAGGTCATAGGTACATGTGGAAACAAGGTCATAGGTACATGTGGAAACAACTTTTGGGGCCATTCCCTGAGACTGCATCCCTTTCGTGCTACTTCTCTCCTGCCCTTTTTTTCCCGCCCACCCTTTCCCGCTGCTTTTCTCCCGCCCTTTTTTCCCGCCCACCCTTTCCCGCTCCTTCTCTCCCGCCCTTTTTTCCCGCCCACCCTTTCCCGCTGCTTCTCTCCCGCCCTTTTTTCCCGCCCACCCTTTCCCGCCCATTCTCTCCCGCCATGTTTTCCCGCCGTTTCAGCCCCTCGTCGGCCTATATATAGCCATGGCTTCTCCACTAACAGCACCAGCAACATTTCTCCCTTCATCACTTCTCTCATCCAATAGAACCACAAAATCCTCTGAGCTGAGCTGCCGCTGAGATGGCTCCTCGTCGCCGTAGCAACACGGGCTTCATCGGCGTTCGCCTACGGCCTGCGGGACATTTCGTGGCTGAAATCACCGCCGGTGGTACGCGTGTGTGGCTCGGCACCTTCTACACGAAGGAGGCTGCTGCCCGCGCATACGACGTTGCGGCTTGGAGGTTTGGCCGGCCGCGCCACGAAATGAACTTCCCGGAGGTCAGGTCTCTGACGGAAGCTCAGAGTCTCTCTACTGAGCCGCTACTTCGCTCACAGGGTGAAGCGCGGCGGTACAGGGCTGGCCAGCGGCGGATTGATACCACCGAGGCGGACGAGCAGTTGATGGCACAGTGGCGCAGAGACCATCCCGGAGACGTCGAGGCAACGCGCGCATTCTGGAAGGAGAAGCAGACGTACAGGAGAGAGAGGAGGGCGGGAAAGCGGCAGAGGAAGGCCGAGGTTGAAGTAGAGTACGCCAAAGGAGAGGCGTCGACATGGGGGGAGAATGATGAACGGTGGTCGTGGAACCTCACAACCACCGCTTCAGAGGACACCCCCAGCGAGGATGAAGATTTCGACTTCTCTGATTAATATGTGTGTGTGTCGAGTCCGTGTGTCTAGTGATACGTCTCCGACGTATCGATAATTTCTTATGTTCCATGCCACATTATTGATGTTATCTACATGTTTTATGCACACTTTATGTCATATTCGTGCATTTTCTGGAACTAACCTATTAACAAGATGCCGAAGTGCCGATTCTTTGTTTTCTGCTGTTTTTGGTTTCAGAAATCCTAGTAAGGAAATATTCTCGGAATTGGACGAAATCAACGCCCAGGGGCCTATTTTTCCACGAAGCTTCCAGAAGTCCGAAGACGAAACGAAGTGGGGCCACAGGGCGCCCAAACCCTAGGGCGGCGCGGCCCACCCCTTGGCCGCGCCGGCCTGTGGTCTGGGGCCCCTGTGCCGCCTCTTGACCTACCCTTCCGCCTACTTAAAGCCTCCGTGACGAAACCCCCAGTACCGAGAGCCACGATACGGAAAACCTTCCAGAGACGCCGCCAACGCCGATCCCATCTCGGGGGATCCAGGAGATCGCCTCCGGCACCCTGCCGGAGAGGGGAATCATCTCCCGGAGGACTCTACACCGCCATGGTCGCCTCCGGTGTGATGTGTGAGTAGTCTACCCCTGGACTATGGGTCCATAGCAGTAGCTAGATGGTTGTCTTCTCCCCATTGTGCTATCATTGTCGGATCTTGTGAGCTGCCTAACATGATCAAGATCATCTATCTGTAATTCTATATGTTGCGTTTGTTGGGATCCGATGAATAGAGAATACTTGTTATGTTGATTATCAAAGTTATATCTATGTGTTGTTTATGATCTTGCATGCTTTCCGTTACTAGTAGATGCTCTGGCCAAGTAGATGCTTGTAACTCCAAGAGGGAGTACTTATGCTCGATAGTGGGTTCATGCTGCATTGACACCGGGACGGATGAGAAAGTTCTAAGGTTGTGTTGTGCTGTAGCCCCTCGGGATACAACATTGATGCTATGTCTCAGGATGTAGTTGTTGATTCCAGTACGCACCATACTTAATGCAAGTGTCTGTTGCTGTGCAACTTTATCCGGGAGCGGGTTCGGAAGATACCCTGAAGGTGGACTTTTAGGCATAGATGCGCTTGGATGGCGGTCTATGTACTTTGTCGTAATGCCCAATTAAATCTCACTATACTCATCATAATATGTATGTGCATGGTCATGCCCTCTTTATTTGTCAATTGCCCAACTGTAATTTGTTCACCCAACATGCTGTTTATCTTATGGGAGAGACACCTCTAGTGAACTGTGGACCCCGGTCCAATTCTCTTTACTGAAATACAATCTACTGCAATACTTGTTCTACTGTTTTCTGCAAACAATCATCTTCCACACAATACGGTTAATCCTTTGTTACAGCAAGCCGGTGAGATTGACAACCTCACTGTTTCGTTGGGGCAAAGTACTTTGGTTGTGTTGTGCAGGTTCCACGTTGGCGCCGGAATCCCTGGTTTTGCGCCGCACTACATCCCGCCGCCATCAACCTTCAACGTGCTTCTTGGCTCCTCCTGGTTCGATAAACCTTGGTTTCTTTCTGAGGGAAAACTTGCTGCTGTGCGCATCATACCTTCCTCTTGGGGTTCCCAACGAACGTGTGAGTTACACGCCATCAAGCATATTTTCTGGCGCCGTTGCCGGGGAGATCAAGACACGCTGCAAGGGGAGTCTCCACTTCTCAATCTCTTTACTTTGTTTTGTCTTGCTTAGTTTTATTTACTACTTTGTTTGCTGCACTAAATCAAAATACAAAAAAATTAGTTGCTAGTTTTACATTACTTGCTATCTTGTTTGCTATATCAAAAACACAAAAAAATTAGTTTACTTGCATTTACTTTATCTAGTTTGCTTTATTTACTGTTGCTAAAATGGCCAACCCTGAAAATACTAAGTTGTGTGACTTCACAACCACAAATAATAATGATTTCTTATGCACACCTATTGCTCCACCTGCTACTACAGCAGAATTCTTTGAAATTAAACCTGCTTTACTGAATCTTGTTATGCGAGAGCAATTTTCTGGTGTTAGTTCTGATGATGCTGCTGCCCATCTTAATAATTTTGTTGAACTATGTGAAATGCAAAAATATAAAGATGTAGATGGTGATATTATAAAATTAAAATTGTTCCCTTTCTCATTAAGAGGAAGAGCTAAAGATTGGTTGCTATCTCTGCCTAAGAATAGTACTGATTCATGGACTAAATGCAAGGATGCTTTTATTGGTAGATATTATCCCCCTGCTAAAATTATATCTTTGAGGAGTAGCATAATGAATTTTAAACAATTAGATACTGAACATGTTGCTCAAGCTTGGGAAAGAATGAAATCTCTGGTTAAAAATTGCCCAACCCATGGACTGACTACTTGGATGATCATCCAAACCTTCTATGCAGGACTAAATTTTTCTTCACGGAATTTATTGGATTCAGCTGCTGGAGGTACCTTTATGTCCATCACTCTTGGTGAAGCAACAAAGTTTCTTGATAATATGATGATCAACTACTCTGAATGGCACACGGAAAGAGCTCCACAAGGTAAGAAGGTAAATTCTGTCGAAGAAACCTCTTCCTTGAGTGATAAGATTGATGCTATTATGTCTATGCTTGTGAATGATAGGACTAATATTGATCCTAATAATGTTCCATTAGCTTCATTGGTTGCACAAGAAGAACATGTTGATGTAAACTTTATTAAAAATAATAATTTCAACAACAATGCTTACCGGAACAATTCTAGTAACAACTATAGGCCATATCCTTATAATAATGGCAACAGCTATGGTAATTCTTATGGGAATTCTTACAACAATAATAGGAGTTCACCCCCTGGACTTGAAGCCATGCTTAAAGAATTTATTAGTACGCAAACTGCTTTTAACAAATCTGTTGAAGAAAAGCTTGGGAAAATTGATATACTTGCTTCTAAAGTCGATAGTCTTGCTGCTGATGTTGATCTTTTGAAATCAAAAGTTTTGCCTAATGAGAATCATCATAATAAGATTGTTACTACAGCAAATGCCATCCAAGTTAGAATTAATGAGAATATAAGATTAATGGCTGAACTGCGTGCTAGGTGGGATAGAGAAGAAAATGAAAAACTAGCTAAAGAAAAGAATGTAGCTAAAGTTTGGACTATTACCACCACTTGTAATGCTAATGCTACACATGTTGCTGCACCTCCTACTAATACTAATAAAAGAATTGGTGTTAGCAATGTTTTCACTTCTAATGCAAAGCGCGAAAAACTGCCTGAAACTGCTAAATCATTAAACTGCACGTGATAAAGTCGCTGAAATTTTTTCCAACATTGGGGATGATGATCCCATTGCTTTAGATTATAATGGTTTGAATTTTGATGATTGCCACATCTCTGAAGTTATAAAGTTCTTGCAAAAACTTGCTAAAAGTCCTAATGCTAGTGCTATAAATTTGGCCTTTACACATCATATTACAAATGCTCTCATAAAAGTTAGAGAAGAGAAACTAGAGCGTGAAGCCTCTATTCCTAAAAAGCTAGAGGATGGTTGGGAGCCCATCATTAAGATGAAGGTTAAAGATTTTGATTGTAATGCTTTATGTGATCTTGGTGCAAGTATTTCTGTTATGCCTAAGAAAATTTATAATATGCTTGACTTGCCACCACTGAAAAATTGTTATTTGGATGTTAATCTTGCTGATCATTCTACAAAGAAACCTTTGGGGAAAGTTGATAATGTTCGCATTACCGTTAACAATAACCTTGTCCCCGTTGATTTTGTTGTCTTGGATATTGAATGCAATGCATCTTGTCCCATTATATTGGGAAGACCTTTTCTTCGAACTGTTGGTGCTATCATTGATATGAAGGAAGGTAATATAAAATATCAATTTCCTCTCAAGAAAGGTATGGAACACTTCCCTAGAAAGAGAATGAAGTTACCTTTTGATTCTATTATGAGAATAAATTATGATGTTGACACTTCGTCTCTTGATAATACTTGATGTACACTTTCTGCGCCTAGCTGAAAGGCGTTAAAGAAAAGCGCTTATGGGAGACAACCCATGTTTTTACCTACAGTACTTTGTTTTTATTTTGTGTCTTGGAAGTTGTTTACTACTGTAGCAACCTCTCCTTATCTTAGTTTTGTGTTTTGTTGTGCCAAGTAAAGTCTTTGATAGTAAAGTAAGTACTAGATTTGGATTACTGCACAGTTCCAGATTTTTTTGCTGTCACGAATCTGGGTCTACCTCCCTGTAGGTAGCTCAGAAAATTAAGCCAATTTACGTGCATGATCCTCAGATATGTACGCAACTTTCATTCAATTTGAGCATTTTCATTTGAGCAAGTCTGGTGCCATTTTAAAATTCGTCTATATGAACTGTTCTGTTTTGACAGATTCTGCCTTTTATTTCGCATTGCCTCTTTTGCTATGTTGGATGAATTTCTTTGATCCACTAATGTCCAGTAGCATTATGCAATGTCCAGAAGTGTTAAGAATGATTGTGCCACCTCTGAATATGTCAATTTATATTGTGCACTAACCCTCTAATGAGTTGTTTCGAGTTTGGTGTGGAGGAAGTTTTCAAGGATCAAGAGAGGAGTATGATGCAACATGATCAAGGAGAGTGAAAGCTCTAAGCTTGGGGATGCCCCGGTGGTTCACCCCTGCATATATCAAGAAGACTCAAGCGTCTAAGCTTGGGGATGCCCAAGGCATCCCCTTCTTCATCGACAACATTATCAGGTTCCTCCCCTGAAACTATATTTTTATTCCATCACATCTTATGTGCTTTGCTTGGAGCGTCGGTTTGTTTTTGTTTTTTGTTTTGTTTGAATAAAATGGATCCTAGCATTCACTTTATGGGAGAGAGACACGCTCCGCTGTAGCATATGGACAAGTATGTCCTTGGTTTCTACTCATAGTATTCATGGCGAAGTTTCTTCTTCGTTAAATTGTTATATGGTTGGAATTGGAAAATGATACATGTAGTAATTGCTATTAATGTCTTGGGTAATGTGATACTTGGCAATTGTTGTGCTCATGTTTAAGCTCTTGCATCATATGCTTTGCACCCATTAATGAAGAAATACATAGAGCATGCTAAAATTTGGTTTGCATATTTGGTTTCTCTAAGGTCTAGATAATTTCTAGTATTGAGTTTGAACAACAAGGAAGACGGTGTAGAGTCTTATAATGTTTTCAATATGTCTTTTATGTGAGTTTTGCTGCACCGGTTCATCCTTGTGTTTGTTTCAAATAACCTTGCTAGCCTAAACCTTGTATCGAGAGGGAATACTTCTCATGCATCCAAAATACTCGAGCCAACCACTGTGCCATTTGTGTCCACCATACCTACCTACTACATGGTATTTTCCGCCATTCCAAAGTAAATTGCTTGAGTGCTACCTTTAAAATTCCATCATTCACCTTTGCAATATATAGCTCATGGGACAAATAGCTTAAAAACTATTGTGGTATTGAATATGTAATTATGCACTTTATCTCTTATTAAGTTGCTTGTTGTGCGATAACCATGTTCACTGGGGACGCCATCAACTATTCATTGTTGAATTTCATGTGAGTTGCTATGCATGTCCGTCTTGTCTGAAGTAAGAGAGATCTACCACCTTATGGTTAAGCATGCATATGTTAGAGAAGAACATTGGGCCGCTAACTAAAGCCATGATCCATGGTGGAAGTTTCAGTTTTGGACATATATCCTCAATCTCAAATGAGAAAATTATTAATTGTTGTTACATGCTTATGCATAAAAGAGGAGTCCATTATCTGTTGTCTATGTTGTCCCGGTATGGATGTCTAAGTTGAAGAATAATCAATAGCGAGAAATCCAATGCGAGCTTTCTCCTTAGACCTTTGTACAGGCGGCATAGAGGTACCCCTTTGTGACACTTGGTTAAAACAGTGCATTGTGATGATCCGGTAGTCCAAGCTAATTAGGACAAGGTGCGGGCACTATTAGTACACTATGCATGAGGCTTGCAACTTATAAGATATAATTTACATGATGCATATGCTTTATTACTACCGTTGACAAAATTGTTTCATGTTTTCAAAATCAAAGCTCTAGCACAAATATAGCAATCGATGCTTTTCCTCTATGGAGGACCATTCTTTTACTTTCAATGTTGAGTCAGTTCACCTATTTCTCTCCACCTCAAGAAGCAAACACTTGTGTGAACCATGCATTGATTCCTACATACTTGCTTATTGCACTTATTATACTACTCTATGTTGACAGTATCCATGAGATATACATGTTACAAGTTGAAAGCAACCGCTGAAACTTAATCTTCTTTTGTGTTGCTTCAATGCTTTTACTTTGAATTATTGCTTTATGAGTTAACTCTTATGCAAGACTTATTAATGCTTGTCTTGAAGTGCTATTCATGAAAAGTCTTTGCTTTATGGTTCACTTGTTTACTCATGTCATATACATTGTTTTGATCGCTGCATTCACTACATATGCTTTACAAATAGTATGATCAAGATTATGATGGCATGTCACTCCAGAAATTATCTGTGTTATCGTTTTACCTGCTCGGGACGAGCAGAACTAAGCTTGGGGATGCTGATACGTCTCCGACGTATCGATAATTTCTTATGTTCCATGCCACATTATTGATGTTATCTACATGTTTTATGCACACTTTATGTCATATTCGTGCATTTTCTGGAACTAACCTATTAACAAGATGCCGAAGTGCCGCTTGCTGTTTCATTGTTTTTTGTTTCAGAAATCCTAGTAAGGAAATATTCTCGGAATTGGACGAAATCAACGCCCAGGGGCCTATTTTTCCACGAAGCTTCCAGAAGTCCGAAGACGAAACGAAGTGGGGCCACAGGGCGCCCAAACCCTAGGGCGGCGCGGCCCACCCCTTGGCCGCGCCGGCCTGTGGTCTGGGGCCCCTGTGCCGCCTCTTGACCTACCCTTCCGCCTACTTAAAGCCTCCGTGACAGTAGTTAGATGGTTGTCTTCTCCCCATTGTGCTTAATTGTCGGATCTTGTGAGCTGCCTAACATGATCAAGATCATCTATCTGTAATTCTATATGTTGCGTTTGTTGGGATCCGATGAATAGAGAATACTTGTTATGTTGATTATCAAAGTTATATCTATGTGTTGTTTATGATCTTGCATGCTGTCCGTTACGAGTCGCTGCTCGGGCCATGTAGAGGCTTGTCACTCCAAGAGGGAGTACTTATGCTCGATAGTGGGTTCATGCTCGCATTGACACTGGGACAAGGATGTGAGAAAGTTCTAAGGTTGTGTTGTGCTGTTGCCACTAGGGATAAAACATTGATGCTATGTCTAAGGATGTAGTTGTTGATTACATTACGCACCATACTTAATGCAATTGTCTGTTGCTTTGCAACTTAATACTGGAGGGGGTTCGGATGATAACCTGAAGGTGGACTTTTTAGGCATAGATGCAGTTGGATGGCGGTCTATGTACTTTGTCGTAATGCCCAATTAAATCTCACTATACTCATCATAATATGTATGTGCATGGTCATGCCCTCTTTATTTGTCAATTGCCCAACTGTAATTTGTTCACCCAACATGTTGTTTATCTTATGGGAGAGACACCTCTAGTGAACTGTGGACCCCGGTCCAATTCTCTTTACTGAAATACAATCTACTGCAATACTTGTTCTACTGTTTTCTGCAAACAATCATCTTCCACACAATACGGTTAATCCTTTGTTACAGCAAGCCGGTGAGATTGACAACCTCACTGTTTCGTTGGGGCAAAGTACTTTGGTTGTGTTGTGCAGGTTCCACGTTGGCGCCGGAATCCCTGGTGTTGCGCCGCACTACATCCCGCCGCCATCAACCTTCAACGTGCTTCTTGGCTCCTCCTGGTTCGATAAACCTTGGTTTCTTTCTGAGGGAAAACTTGCTGCTGTGCGCATCATACCTTCCTTTTGGGGTTCCCAACGAACGTGTGAGTTACACGCCATCATCTAGCGGGTCATGTGTCGACCCAGTGTTAAGTGCTTTCTTCGTGTGTGGGTGTAGTTCTTTAAATGCTTTGGTTTGTGTGTGGGTCTAGTTCTTTAAGTGTTTTGCTTCCTCTGTGTGGGTGTAGTTCTTTAACTGTTTCGGTTCGTGTGTGGGTCTAGTTCTGTAAGCGCTTTGGTATGTGTGTGAGTCTAGTTCTGTAAGCGTTTTGGTATGTGTGTGAGTCTAGTTATTTAAGTATTTTGTATTGTGTGTGGGTCTTAAGTTCTTAAATGTATCACTTTTGTGCATGCCATGTGTACACACACAAGTTTTGGGGCCATTCACCCCCTCCGAGGTTCGATTTCTGGCGAAACCCTAGTTCTGTTGACCGCGCGGTCTACCCCTTTGACTGCATCCCATCGGGGGTCTCCCGGTGGGCATATGCCTCCATTTGAGTTTGGTTAGGTCATAGGTACATGTGGTAACAAGGATCGTCCCATGTGATCTCAAGGTTCTCTCCGGTTCACCTCCGAGCGAGTTCCCCCAATACATCCAGAATCTGCCTAAGGGTAGAACCCCATGTCCGAGAAGCCGGACACACCTGGCGGGTAGCATTGGATATAAAACCATCTCAAATCACTCTCTGATCCTCGATTTCTGAGAAAACCCTAGACCGGGGTCCCGGCGGGGGATCTATACCGCCCTTATACATATATATAGGTTTCCCGCAAAGGGGTTCGCCAAAATAGCAGTGAGAAATAAATAAACAAAAAAATGATTGGGATTAATAATTATATGGGTAATAATTATCTCTTTGATGCAAAAAAATGGAAAAACAAAATGTGCATATCAGTCTATGTGCCGACGGCCACCGTTGCGCCGAGGGTCACCGTCGGCACAGCATTAGAAAGACCCACCTGTCAGTCTATGTGCCGACGGCCACCGTTGCACCGAGGGCTACCGTCGGCACAGTGCAGACGGCTCCGTGACAGTTAACGGCTGGGCCCACCGTGTCGCAAGATGTACCGACGGCCGTCACAAATGCCGACGGTGACCTTCGGGCACCAGCTTCGTGTGCCGACGGTTCATTTGGCGCCGACGGTGACCGTCGGTGTCGCGCGGTGTGCCGACGGTGACTGTGCGCCGACGGTCAGCTCCGTCGCCGGTCGACGAGCGCTTCTGTGCCGACGGCCCCGACATTTGGCCGTCGGCACATGGCCTGGCCGTCGGCACACGGCGTCTCTCCCGTAGTGATAAGGGGACAAAAAGAGAAATATGCACAGCTGATGAAAATATCAGTAAACACAAGTGGTGAATCTGGTTGCCTTGCCTGGCCAGGATAGTACCTGCCGGCGAGTCGGCGACTGACTTTGCATGTTAACCGTCTAAAAAAAAACTTTGCACGTCAACGGTAGGCAGCTAGCGTGTGCGTTGCCGTAGGACAAATGGACAATACAAAGGTGGACGCCACAGGGTTGTGTACTGTATTCGGACGGTGCATCTCGTCGCTCTCCGCAAGTTAGCCACGGACTGCATCTCGGTCACCTTCACGAACGCGACGGGATCCCGCCAGCTTTCGTCTAGGTTCCACCTTCTAAATCTCACCACGCACGTCCGTTTTGTCTCTTTCCTTCCGTGGGGAGACGATGTGAACCCCTTGTACACTGAAGTATACGTACAACATGCATAGATTGGCTAGATCGTTCCATTCCATGTACCACATACACAACCACAGCGGGTATAAGCGTATCTCCATCGATGATCCGCTAACCTTTAAATAGTAGCCGGCATCATACATATAGGCTATGGATTGATCGCCGGCGATAAGTGCGAACCAAAATTTATTTGGTTTCCACACCTGTAATCTCCAAATCAGCTCCTAATATGAAAAAACAAGAAAAAAAATGCAAATCGCACACTGGCGTGTCCGGGCCAACTTGTTTCACCTAGCCACACGCTCGAGCGCGGGATGAAACCGGGAGGTTTTAAACATAAGGTCACATGGCCCTGCTTTATATATAGTTTTACACCGGGTTCGAAACCCGCCACCACATCTCAGCTAAGGTAGTTCATACAGACCCAAAGCACCGACGGTTCTGGATTGCTAGTCCACAAACACACAAACCAACACCCGACGCACAAGGGAAGTCATCCGTCGTCTCTCGTCCGCATCTGGAGCCTCCGCACCTCGTCCATCGCCACGTCCAGGAGCCTCCTATCTTTCGGTCTGACCAGAACCCTCCATCTTTGCATGTATAGTGACATGTGTAACAATGCATCAGCCGGGTAATTGATCATTTTCCCTTCGATCGCTAGTTTATTTCTGACATTCCAAAGCGCCTAGCTTTGTGCCGTAAAAGTAAACCAAACTAGTCTACGAAGCACACCCGATACCCATTGGACAAGACCCAGAAATTGTCCGGCCCCTGCAGGGTTCCAGTCACAACTCAGGTGTTCCCTAACCCCCGTCCACATATAAACCTGGCTAGGTGACAGCCGAAGAATATATGGTTACAGTCCTCTGCCCTCCCGCAAAGAGCACAGCTTCCATCCGATGGGCCATGCCGCTTAACCAGCTGATCGCCTGCCGGCAGTCTACCCGTAGGAGTTGCCATAGAAAAATCTTGATCTTGGGCGGTACCCTAGTCTTCCAAACATCGGTGAAGTGAGTAACTGCCGCCCCCAAAGATAACCTACAATACAGGGAGTTCACCGAGAACTCCCCAGACTCCTCAAGGCCCCAGGACACCTTGTCTCTCCCCTGACTAAACGGGTGAAGGTTAAAAACCCTATAAAGGTTCTCCCATTCCACCGTCTCAGCCAAGCCAAAGGCCCTCCTGAACCTAATATGCCACCCCTCGGTCGTTCTGACCGCTGCCATCGTAGCAAACGGGTTATCACAGCAATCGAAAAGACGTGGGAAGCTCACCCTGAGCTTCCCGCGCCGGTCCACCAGTCCATACAGAAATATGTTCTATTTCCGTCGTGGACCTGATGCCTCGCCCCAGCTTGAAATACCATTTCAGCTTCTGAATGAAATTCCAGAAATGAGATCCCTGCGTGGGCACCCCAGGGGAGAAAATGTCCTGCTCGCCCAGGTACTTGGCCCTCAGAAGGTCCGCCCATAGACCCTCTGCGTCTTGATACAGTTTCCAAACCCATTTCACCATCAAGGCGTTCATGTGTTTTGTATTGAGGATCCCCAGGCCCCCAAACGCCTTGGGTTTACAAACCGTGTCCCAATCCACCATATGAAAACCGGGAGGTGGCCCCGGTGACGCTGGGATGCACCCTTGCCGTGACGGGTTCGCGGGGGATGTGGCGGCGGCCACCCTAGCTCGTAGCTCCTTCCTCCGGTGCTTGGCCGTTGGTGAGCGCAATCCGGCTGACGTCAGCCTCCCGCTCCCTTCCTCCTCCACCCCCAGGGCCCTCGACGTTCATGAGTTGTCTCGCGAGCTCCCCATTGATGTACACGGTCAAGGATGCCTCCTCCTCGGTCAAGGGCCATGCATGGGCGGCAGGTGGATGGCGACGAGGCCCTGGAGAGTTGCTGCAGATCCTCTTTTTAGCTACTCCAGGTCAACAACCTCTTTTTATACAAAAAAAAATCTGAAGGTATGGTACACATTAAAAGGAGAACATATGTTGTATTTTGATCTATAAAAAAGATTAAATTCTCACAAAAATCTGAGTTCTCTTTCCTTATATACATCAATATATTTATTTTTGATAGCTTAAATATACTGCATTTTCTAGCTACCGAGACTTGGCACGAGTATTCAGAACGTGTGTATGTATTTTTGGAAAAATTGCACCAGGTGAAACAATGCATGCTATGTAGAGAGAAAGAAAAATGGACGAAGAAATCATGTTTTGAGTAGCAAAACAAGGCAACGAATGCAGGTCATGTAGCAGCAAAGAGTCAACATGCCAGGAGCAGTCGTACATTGAGTAAGCAAGCCACTTTTTTAAAGTTCTACGCAGCAACACTGATCAGTTTCGAATCCACCACCGTCGAATGATATACTCCATCCGATACAAATTAATTGATTCAATTTCATTAAAATATGCATATATCTAGAGCTAAAATACATATACATACACATCCGTATCTAGACAATCCAGAATCAATTATTTGGATCGAAGGAAGTACATACAAAGCAATTGAACAAGATACTGTTCTATAATCACAACGGAGAGATCTTCTAGTTCTTGGGCAGGAGCACGTCGCGGACCAGCTCGTCGAAGTTGCCGTGGGAGGAGCCGCCAGGCATGGCCGCCTTGCGAGCGCACTCCTTCCAATCCACCGCCCTCTTCCTCATCCCCTTGCCCTTCTCTCCTTCCATGATCTCCGTGATGAGCCCGGCGACGGCGTCGCGCCGGACGTTGCTGTCGATCTCCATGCCGACCCCCCACTGTTGGCACTGGTACCTGCAGTTGGTCTGCTGGTCGGCGAAGAAGGGCCAGCTGATGACGGGCACGCCGCCACACAAGCTCTCCATGGTGGAGTTCCAGCCGCTGTGCGTGAGGAAGGCCCCAACGGCGGGGTGGTCCAGCACCTCCTGCTGCGGGCACCAGGACGGCATGAGCCCGCGCCCCGCCGTCTCGGCCAGGAACTCCTCGGGCAGCACGGCCGCGTCGCCCTTGACGAGGTCCCGGCGAACGACCCACACGAACTGCCTCCCGCTCTGCGCTAGGCCCCACGCGAACTCCACCATCTGCGCGTTGGTCATGACGGTGATGCTGCCGAAGTTGACGTAGACGACGGAGCCGGGCGCCCTGCCGTCGAGCCACTCCAGGCACCCGTCCTGCTCCTTCCACAGGCTGAGGTTGATGGCGGAGCTCGCGGTGGGAGGCTCCTCGCGCGCCAGGAGCGGGAGCGGGCCGAGCGCGTACACCTTGGGCAGGCCGAGCGCTTCCATGGCCGCCACCGCCTCGCCCTCCAGCTCGTCGAGGCTGTTGAGGATGACGGCCGACGCGCCCGCCGTGCGCTCCGTCTCTCTGAGGACGTAGTGCACCATGTACTCGTCCGGGTCCGTGGTGCGGAAGAAGGTCGGGAAGTCCCGCAGCCGCATGCCCCTCAGCCCCGGCACGTCGTCCACCGGCGTGTCAAGGTATCCGTTCTTCAGCTGCTCGACATCTGCACGTCACGTGTAAAAGGCAGATAAGATTAGATAAGAGCTACAGCATGCAGCTGTTAATGGCAGAATGTGCACGGGTTCGATAAATGCCTGACGTGCGCACTCATGTACCTTTGAGTGGGGCGAGGCCACGCTTCATGAGGAGGCGGTAGTGGCGGTAGCCGAGGTAGCTGATGGCGCTGGCGGTCCAGAGCTGGACGTAGGTGAGGCCGAGCTCCTTGGCGACCTCCATGGAGAACCCCATGACGACGTCGGAGATCACGCAGGTAACGGGCGGGTGTGCCGTATCGGCGTTGAGCTCTGCCAGAACGCGGCGGAAGGGGCCGAGGCAGGTCTCCGTGGTGGACTTGCAGAGCGCCGGGATGTCCTGCGTGACGTCGTCGTCGTCGGATTGCGGCAGGCCGTCGGGGATGGTTGCGAAGCGGAAGCCCGGGACCCCGGCCACCGCGGCGGGGCCGCGGGACCGGACTAGGCGAGCCTGGTTGTACTCGGTGTTCACGAAGGTGACATCGAAGCCCCGGGCGTGGAGCAGCTTGGCGACGTTGAGCATCGGGGTGATGTGGCCCTGCGCCGGGTACGGCAGGCACACAGCGTGTGGCCTCTCCGCCGCTCCCATGGATCCCATCTCTGCTTGATGACAAAGCTAATTCCTTCCCCCTGTGTTCAGAGCCGAGATGAAGATGGATCGATCGATGCGATGGCAATGACAAGGAAGGATTGGATCTCTGGCTGCACTCTTATGATACTGTGTAACTTGGTTGGCTTGCAGTCGATATGATCTGGTTTGGTATGGGCGCTTGTATTTATAGGCACGGTGGCTATCATCTCAACAGCATCAAATAAAGAGGCATGGCGGCTATTGCACTATCACACTGAGAAACGACATTTTGTTATTACTAACGCAAGGGATGACGTATCAGGATTGCGCTCGTTAGCTGGAGTTATATATTGTTTGTTTATTGCTCCGTCTCCTTCGAGGATGGAGAGTCTACCGTCTCCACAGAAAGCAGCCGGGGCGTGTGGTGTGATCATGTAGGGGTGAGCATGAGGTCGGTACGCGCGCAACGGCGCCGCATGGACCAATCTGGCTGGCTGGCAGGCAGCCGACCCGGCGATCCGGGACCTTTGGACTGCGATGCGATGCAGTGGCGGACGCAGGAAAAAACTTGAGGGTGGGCACACTTAAATTTTTTTTGCACTAATTTTTATGCAAAAAAGAATGGCTAAATAAATAATATAAATTGCTAGTCGATTCACAATATTATAGTTTGATTCATAAGTTTCAAACTAGGCAGGGGCACACAGCAGCACGCTGCACTTGCATGTGGTGGCTTTTTGGTGATTTAATATATTTTTTGTTTGGTGTTATTGTTTTATCGGTACCTATTTTCTATATTGTGCCGCACGGGGCAGATTTTGATTTGCCAAAGGCAAATTATTCTTTATTTTCATTCTATGATTGAATATATTGACAGATTTTGAAGCTTTATCTGATAAGTATTTGGGACTCCCAGCTCTAGTTGGAGCAGATAGAAGTGATTGCTTTGTACATTTTATTGAAAGGATAATCCAGCGTATTAATGGATGGCGAGAGAAGATCTTGTCTATTGGTGGAAAAGAAATTTTGCTGAAGGCCGTTGCACAGGCCATCCCTGTATATGCGATGTCAGTCTTTCAGATACCTAAAGGGATTTGCAAAAAGATGACCGATGCCATATCACAATTCTGGTGGGGCGATGACGAAAATAGCAACAAAATGCACTGGATGGCATGGTGGAAGATGTGTTATCCAAAAAGTGAGGGTGGCATGGGATTTAGGGATTTCCATTGCTTTAACTTGGCGATGCTAGCTAAACAAATATGGAGACTTATTACTTCCCCCAATTCGTTCTGTGCGACGATCCTTAAAACTAAATACTACCCGCATGGGGATATATTGAAGGCTGGGCCAAAGACTGGATCATCTTTCATGTGGCAAAGTTTAGTTGCTGCTATTCCTACTTTTAAAAGGGGTTCAATTTGGAGAGTTGGCAATGGAGAGAATATTAATATCTACTCAGACCCGTGGATTCCCTCTAGCACGAATAGGCGGATTATTACTCCTAGAGGCGGCGGGGTTTATACTAAGGTGTCTGAATTAATTGATCCTGTTACTGGAGCTTGGGATGAGGAGCTATTGAGGAGTTTATTCTTTGAAGTTGATGTGCGACGAATTCTAGAAATACCACTGCATAATCAGGGGTTCGATGACTTCATTGCTTGGGCTTACAATAATCATGGGAGATACACGGTACGGTCAGGCTATCATTTACAGTGGAAGCATAGTTTCGGTCCCAGAGCGGCTCAGCTTGCTTTGCCAGGTTCTTCGGCTCTAAACCCTGTATGGAAATCTGTTTGGCGATTGAAGATCCCGAGTAAAATCAAGATCTTCGTTTGGAGGGCTCTGCATGGTATCCTCCCTCTGAAATCTATTCTTGCTAATCGCCATGTTGGAAATAGTGGACAGTGCCCAGTTTGCAATAATGCTCCTGAAGATATTTTACATCTCTTGTTTCATTGTGGTTCCGCCCAGCAGATTTGGAGAGACCTGGGTTTAGAGAATGTCATAGTAGATGCATCCTTAATTGACAGGTCGGGTTCTGCAGTTCTAGAACACCTTATGCGCGAGAAAGACATTATGTCGCTGTGGTTTGATAATATGGGACAGAAGGAAACGATTGCCGTCGCGTGCTGGTACCTTTGGTGGATACGTCGGCGACGCACACATGATGAAACAGTCCCTCCTATATCACAATGCAAAATGTCTATTCTGTCTATTACAGCTAATGCGGCGAAAGCTATGGCGAAGGTTAATGGACCTCGACCTTTATGGGAAAAACCAAGCCATACACAAATTAAGGTGAATGTTGATGGATCCTTTCAATCTGATAACCATGCAGGATCGGTGGGAGCAGTGGCTCGTGACTCGAATGGAAGGTTTGTGGCGGCATCTACTATCTTCTTACCCAATGTAGCATCTGCATATGCATCAGAAGCTTTGGCAGTTCGTGAGGGTTTGGCCCTGGCTAACCGTCTTGGTTGTCATAATATTCAAATTGAATCTGATTCAACTGAAGTCATTCAAGCTTGTTCGGGTGGTGAAGTATGGTGGGGTGAAGCTTCAGCCATCTTTGCAGATTGTGTGGATTTGGCATCGCTGATTGGAAGTGTCACGTTCCAGCATTGTCCAAGAGAAGCCAACGAAGTTGCCCATGAATTAGCTAGAGAGTGCTTCTCTACTAAAGTTTCTTGTAGTTGGGATAGTGATCCTCCTAGCTTTCTTCTTAATAGCCTCATAAACGATGTAACCAAACTTTGATGTTGGAGCAGCAAGTTTCAGACGCACTCTTTTCCTTACCAGGGTACCTAAGGGGACTGGAAGGTTTTTAATGAGGCGGCTTGCGTGCTTTTATATATATATATATATATATATATATATGCTTATATATATATATATATATATATATATATATATATATTGTGTTTACCTCAAAAAAAGGAACAGGAGGGACATGTTATGCATGCGCGAGTGTGTGTGACGCCGTTTCTAACTTCGGTGGCGTAAAAATATGGGCCGTGCTAGGCGTCGGGCGACTGATCCGGGAGGGGAAATCGGTTGTCCCGTCTGCCGTTGGATCAGCCCACCGTGTCCGTTGGATTCTTCTTTCCTGAAACGTCGCTTTCGTATGCCAGGAAATGTCGCTTTCCCTGCCAGAGATACTGCGAAGGTGGACCTCGGCGTGGAAGGTCTGTTCACCCTCACAATACATTGAATAGTCCGATCTTTCGCGAAGAAAAATAATAGTCCGATCGGTTGAAAAAACTGTAGCATTGCAAGAAAAAAAAAAACACAACAAATGGCCACTAATTCCCAAAAAGAATACTACTAACAAACTAACATTATAATTTCTCCCGTGGAAATCACTTTACAACAATTACAAAGAAGTTTACAGCAATAATCAACAATGAATCCAACAAAAGAAATCAACAATTTTCACATCAGATTTCACCCCCCCCCCCCCCCCCCCCGTGAGAAATCACTTTACAACAAAATACAGAGACATTTTCTACAATAATTATCAAGGAAAACAACAAAATAGTTTAAATATGTAAACTTTAGGAATTCCCACGGTGGGAATCACTTTATAACAAATTGCAGAGACATTTTCCACAATAATTATCAAGGAAAACAACAAAATAATTTAAATATGTAAACATTAGGAATTCCCACGGTGGGAATCACTTTACAACAAATTACAGGGACATTTTCCACAATAATTATTAAGGAAAACAACAAAATAAATTAAATATGTAAACATTAGGAAGTTCCCACGGTGGAAATCAATTTACAACAAATTACAAGGACATTTTCCACAATAATTATCAAGGAAAACAACAAAAATAATTTAATAAATATGTAAACATTAGGAAGTTCCCACGGTGGAAATCATTTTACAACAAATTACAGAGACATTTCCTACAATAATCTCAAACAAATCCAACAATTTTTAACAAATTCAACATGAGAATCTCCCCAGGAGGAAATCCCTTTGCAAACTTACATCTGGTGAGAGGTCGTGGCCCCTTGCTGCCCCAGTTTGCAACAGGCTTCGCCGCCTTGCCGCATCACTTGAGGGGTGGTCGATTTGCAGTGCATCGTCGTCTTGGTGCGGTTGCGACGGGAGGCAGTCGGTCTTTGACGCGGCGGTGTGAGATAGCTCGTGGCGGCGCGACACACTACTGTGGCGGCGCCGACTTGCCGTATCAGCTGCGTCTGGAATCCCCTCACCTCACGCCATCGATGTGCAGCCGCGAAGCCCCTGCAGCTTCGAGACATGGGAGAAGCAGGACGTCCTCGCTGGGGCGGCGGGCAGGGGGGGGTAGCAGGGCGACCTCTCGCCAGCGAAGAAGCATGGTCGGCCTTGCTGTATCCCCGTAGAACTCCCCCGCAGAGAAGAGGCAGGCAAGGATTTGTGGTGGACAAGAAAGGAATGGAGGAACTCATCGGTAGAGAAGATAAGGTTAGGAGATAAGGCATGTGGTGCGTGGGTCCACTAGAAACGGTGACGCGTCGGGAGACCATGGAACGACCGATCTTTTTCTCTGTTCGGTCGGCCGAACGCAAGTGTTTCCTAAAAATATTGCGTTAACTGATAGCTAATCTGAGGTCAAATCACAAACGGCGCGCCAGGGCGGGTGAGATTTGTTTGGCTCGATCGTTGACCATATGTCCATATCCCACACCCGTGTGGCGCTCGTGTGAAGTCAAGCCCATGCCGCCATGAGTTGCACGCACCCATGACGACTCCACGACGAGTGACCTGGCACTGGCAGCACCTTAGCTTGAACCTCACCTACTTCGCGTCTGCACGTGTCTTGTAAGAGTAAGAGTACGTGCATTTGAAACGTTAACAAGTTTTTTTTTTTTTTTTTTTTTTGAGACCCCTCGATCTGTGTTACAGCTGTAGCATCTGAACTTATGCACTAACTCAACACCACACTCACAACACACACACGCACACCACTAGTGCACAAGCTAGATTCTAGAACTATACACACAGCACACATAATTTGGGTGTCCCTAGGAGCTAGTAGTTGTGGCACATATGTGTGGAGGGGATTTTATTCTACAGGCGAGCCCCTATGAGACACCAGAAAATCGTCCCTCATGGGAATCGATCTCAGGCGGGCAGGCTGGCCACTGCCAAGCCTAGCCACCGCGCTAGCCGCGCGTCCTCATTAACAAGTTATTAAGACGCTAGGGTTTAGGCTTTGAGGTTGCCTCATCTTTTTATGTACTCCCTCCGATCCGTTTTAAGTGATTTGGATTTAGTATAATTTTGTACTAAATCTAAGTCAGTTAAAAGTGACTAGAGGAAGTACTATATTTAATTAGCTGATTACTATACATATATGCATTGTCGGCTCCGCGTACCTGCACATTATGCATGTCACCTAATCTAAACCGATCTTAACATGCCCCAAAATGGTTGAAACTCAAGTTCTTCAGCACGCTGTTAGGGAGTACTGCGGCTATTCACTCGTGCTGCTCCGGGGGAAACTCTAGATCCAACCAGGATCGGACGATGACGGCGCTCCATGCGTCGTTCTACCTCTTGGGGCATCGTTTTTGGAGCAGCGGCTAGATGGAGGTGGATCTTGGTGGTGTGGTGTTCATCTACCTCGTTGTCGTTGATGATTCTCAGCGGCGTGGAGCTGCGGGGTGTCGAAGACGGGCGAGGTCTGCTGGACGCGTGCAGGATGGCGGGGCCGTCTAGCGTCATGGTGGCATCGACGGCAGGTCTTGCAAGGTTAATGCGATGATCTCTCTTGAAGATGGAGTCGAGGAAGACGGCGGTAGCAACTTCTGTGGCGTGTGCGTTGGCATGCGCGGAGAGTCTGCTTGACTGGATGTGCTTCTCACCTGCTATTGGGCGGTTTGGGAAGGCATTTGGTTTTTGGATGATGTCAGTTGGTGTATTGTCACCCCATTCATCCCACTGTAGGTCTAGTGAGGTGGCTTCGAGGTTGATTTTTTGTATTACTTTTTGTAAGGTTTGCGAATAATCTAATAAAAAGCCGTGTGCATCCTTTGGATGCAGAAGCTGGGGCGATTTTTCCCCCTTTTCGAAAAAAAGGGAGTACTGCCGCTCATTATATGAGCGGGGGAGCGTTATCTACGACGAAGGTACCACAAGATGGCTCCCTCTCCTGCCTGCAACCATCCTCCCTTCGGCGTCCTGACCACCCTCGTGGTCGGGCATAAAGATTCCTCGCGTTGGTAATCATGTTGGACGTTCTCCTCCTTTGGGATTTCTCGCCCGAGCATGCCGTGGCTGCGCAAGTGCGTCGTCATTTCGAGTTCTCAGTCCATTTCTCTCCCTCTCCATAGCCAAGGAGTTCCTTTTGGTTGTGTTCTTTTCTTCCTCCTTCTTTCTCTCCGAAGAGTCGGCATTTGTGGCTTTGGAATGTTGTTTGGTTGGTGTTGTTGTTGGCTTTCATGTGACCAAACTAAGTGATCACCGCTTCAGATTCTCCGTAGCTTCCAACAAAGTGGGGCATTCTATTATTCTCTAAGAGGGAGCGTCTAGGTAGAATTTTACTGCATTTTCTCTCTCTTTTGTGGCGATGGATATGCCTCATGTTTTTGTCATGATGATTACGTGTTTGGTTCGCTAAATGATGGTTCTTGGGTTTCTATGGACAGGGGAAAAATTACGCGCAAGGTGTTTTTGAAAGATTATTCTTAAACCTTCTCTGAACAAACTGAAAGCTGGAGCTTTTGATGGCTCCTCTGCTTTGGAGCTAGCTAAGTTTGGCCTTCCTCATAATTATTCTAGCACAGTTCTGCATCATTCTAATCCTAGCAATAGAATCCACACCTTGCCGCCGAACGTTAGTCCGGTGATAAATTATGCGGTTGCAAAGGTACCTGCAAGAAAGCTGTTGGAGGGTGACGTGGATTGTCTATTTTTGGAAGAAAAACATTGATTTCTATGACATTAAATTTGTCTCCTTTCACGCATCTTTATTGGTAATAATTTTCAAAAGGCTGATTATCAGGTTTCGCGATTTGATTACGATCCGAAATTCATTTTCTTTAATCTGGAATATGTTTGAGATCAACGGCAGGCTGGACATTCTGATTTTGAACCCTCATTTGGCCTTTGGGGACTACCACCGGCCGATATTCTCGAGTAACTATGTGACCAGCCCAATTGCTGACTCTAGGGTGTTTTGTGCAAACTGTTTGAACCTTGAGCCCTCCCATGTGGGCTACACATCCAAAGTGAGTTGTCGTATCTGTACGCAGTTGGGTCACATGGGTCGGGGAGCTATACTCACCCACCGCCCTAAAGCGGCGAGACCGTATCTGAACATCGAGCTTCTTTCTCACATGGCTTAAATGGGCCAGATCCATACCTGTTCGGTAGTTTTTTCTTTGTTTACATTTCTGGCACGCCCGAACTAACATCAATTGTCTTCTCGTTCCTGTAATTCAGTTTTTTATTTTTATTTAGATTAAAAACTGCTTAAATCTTAAAGATGTTCAAAATTTTAAAATTTTATATTCGAAAAATTTTAGCTTAAAAAATGTTCAAAAAAGTTCAAATTCAACAGAAAATTAAGATTAAAAAAATGTTCAGAATTACAAAAATGCCAAAATTTTAAAAAGCTCAAATCTGAAACAATGTTCAGACATAAAAAAATCAAAATTTAATAATGTTCAAATTTTAAAAAATTCAAATCAAAAAACAAGTTCAAAGTTGAAAAGGTTCAAATTTTTAAAATGTTCAAAGTTGAAAAGAGTTTGTAAAAATGTTGAATTTGAAAAAAAAAACAGAAAGAATGATGGGTAAAACTGAAAAATCGTGCGATGGTAGAATCTGCTAGAAAAGAAATGGGTTGGCCCAAAAATTCCCACGCTGCGGCTCCCGAGATAGGGGCCGCAATAGATGCGGTGAATATAATCTTCTCATGGGTCGTGCATGTCGGGTGCGTTTCAAAGCACTAATATAAGATATTTATACTTTTGAAGAAGGCTAGATTCAAACAAAAAGAAGTGAGTCTGCACACTAAAAATAGACTAGCTACAACATAAGTGAGTGAACCTATCCAATAGCTAAAACTTCATAGACTTAGGCGTCGAGGGAGTACAAGGTGAAGATTCATAGCGTATCTGATTGCCCAGCTAAGTAAATATGGCGCGTTAAGGCTAATTTTCAACGGCTTGATTTGCATTCTAGCAAGCCTGTTTTTCGTAGAAAAATCGCTGATGTGCGGAGAATCTATACCTAATAACCTCTGTCTTTATTACTTAAAATGCATCTCATAAGGCAGCTAGATGTTCCATGAGAGAATAGCCAAAATACCACACGAAGAGCTCCAAAATATCACACTTCAAAATCGAAGTGCCAAAATACCACACTTTTCAGGTTTTCATGTCAAAGTACCACTAGTGACTAACTAGGACTAACTTTCTCACAAAAAGACATAGATACCCTTACCTTTTCACATGCAAATGCAATCCATTTAGCACGGCTTGAGCATCATTCAGCACCATTTGAGAACATTCCAACAAAACCTATTCAGCAACCAATGGGCAGCAGTTCCGCAAGATTTTGACTATATTTCAGCAGCCTTTCAATACAAAATGGACAATATAAGATATATGTTCAGCAGCAATACATAATGGTTTTAACCACCAAAAGACCACCAAAATAGTTCAGATCACAATACGTCAAATACATATGGCAAAACATCATGGTTCTCACACTCAAATGCACCAAATTCATCTCCTTGAAGCACGTGAGTGTGGGGGCGAGCAGAGACGGCCGCTAGGTTTAGCGACAGTTGGGAACGGAGGACTAGCGTCATAGACGAGAGACTGGCGGCCGGGAACGGGAGAGTGGCGAAGAGGCGGGGAGCTACCGGGATTGGCTCGCCGGCATCGTATCTAGCTGCGGGCGCGGGACTGGGGGCGCCGCCATGTCCTTCCTCACGGAACAGAGAGCACGAATGGTTGGGCACGAGAATAGCTAAAAAGCATTGGTATTTTTTTTTCTTTTTCTTTGCTCAGGGGCAGTTCTGGTAAGTTAGAAAAACCTAATAGGTTGTAATGTCCCAGGTTTAGAGACGATCGAGGGGTAGATTTTAGAAAGGGATGTGCATTGCATAGTAAATTCTGGGGAAATTTCGCGCTTTTAAACAAAAACTGCATCGAAGGGGGACAAGTTTCTCTCTCGACACCTTACAGGGTTAGGGTTTCGAGAGTGCGACAAACTTGCATCTCACTTCACTAGTTTAGGGTTTTGAGAAGAGAGGGGAGAGTTTGCTTGATTGAATTATAAATGATATGACATGGTTGAATTCAAACCAAGGTTGAATTTGAATTTTAAAATTCAAACATTAAATAATTACCTTAAATAATTCAATTGAGGAAATTCATTAAGTAAATAATCAATAATAAACAAGATGAACAATTATAATAAAGTAAAGCTCATTAGGGAAAACTTTGAGCTTTATTGAATAACACACAAGATACATTGTCATTACAATATTCATAAGTGAAATAACTGAATAATACAACACATTACATAAATGGCAGAATAGAAGAAAGAAAAATAAAGAAAAATTACAAGTTAATGATCCTAGTCTAATTACTACAAGATCATCTTCACTTGATCTTGTATTTGATGAATTCCATGTCCATTTTGCTCAATTGATGATCCCTGCACAAAACAAAGCAAAACAAGTAAGCCAAGTGGCAAAGCCACTTGGCAAAGTTAAAAAATAAAGCAAATGGAGGGGATATGATCAGCTGCCGAGCTGATCCTCTCCAAGCCAAGTTCACAGGATTTGGTACACACATACACACTAGCAAAGACACACAAAGCATGTGTGCATGCTCAACACCAAGTCACTGGATGTGCATGTGGCACAACACACTCACACATCATCAGTGAGTCACCAAAGTGACCAGGCCAAGCTGTCGACCAGGGAGAGCATAGAAGCATCATATATAACCTTTTCAGAGCCCAAACCCTAGCCATTTGTTCAGTCATCGGCAAGCAGCAGTGGTAAGTTCACCAAGAACACCAAGAACACTTAGAACAGGAAGAACAACAAGCCACCAGAAATCATCCAGGGACGCTTTCACCAAGAACTGTCACTGTGAGCAAGTACCGAGATGGAGTAAAGCACCACAAGCTTGTAAGGAGGAGAAGGGCAAGCAAACCAAGCATCACGAAGCAATCCTCTACAACAACACTTAATTCTAGGAGCTGGAGTGAGGTATACCACACAAGAGCTCGAGCAAGATCATATCTTGCTCATAATTAAGCATGCTTGCATCACAGGAGCAAAGAAGGGTAGAAAACCCTGGGTGTATCATCATTTGGTTACTAAACCAATTGGTGCCAGCAAGTACAACCAAGGCTAAAAGGAAAATAAACCAGGGAACACTGGTTATGACAACACAGTGTCAAAGCCAGAGAAATCCAGCATGGATTTATTCCTTGCAGCCAATCCGAATCACAAAGCACCTATTGACCTAGCTACACCATCAGATTGCCCGGCACCATGTGCCGATCCTAAGTATCAACATCAAAGCTACCGGAAATTCACTAAGTGACTAGCCGGTGAGCATTTATCCATCACGAGAAAGCCACCAAACAAAGGGGAGCCATCAGGGCAAAGCACATGAATACCGCCAGGATCACCTCAACCACTTAACCAATTCCAACAAAGAAACCATGCACGAGATATCATCACCCAAAGTAGGGTTCGTAAGGAGGGCTAGGGTACACAACCAGTGGTTGGCATCCTCGCTAGCCCTAACAAATTCATTGAGATGATCATCACTGAATCACAGTTCACATCATTTATCCATCTAATCAAGCAAGGATAAACAAATAAATGAAACAGAAAAGCAATTGAGGCACCAGGGTCTTGCAAATGATCAAATGGATCATGACAGGCATCAATTGATGCTTAAGCAAGCTACAGCACACATCGTGCCAGGCTCGTGTGATACACATGTGAGTAACAGTGAGGCACAGACACCAAAGAGCAGCTGATACAAGCAACTGGTGATCATATGAGCACCAGAAGCTTGTTAAAGCATGCTACTGCATATTAGAACTCATTCTAAGCAATTAACACATGAACAGATAATTAAATAACTGAACAATTGCATCACAGATAAGGGCATCAGGCTTTATAATTGTATCCGAAGCACATCAAAGGCTTGATGAACCCAAGGATCATAATACACAAGAAAAGCACTTATCAATTCATCACAGAATCACATTGCTAAGCCAATGAATGCTCAAATGAGCATAATCATGAATCTGAACTCAATGAACTAGCCTGCAGGCACCGGCACTTGCAAATATGCAAGGATTAACCACCACAATCAAGCCAGGGACAAGATTACGCACACACCGTAGGCCCAAGTGACAGTAAAAAGAATAGGAGCATGCCAGTAGGCCATGAGCATCACTGGATGCTCATGAGCAATCACAGGAGGGCCACAGCCAGAAATTACAATAAACAGAAATCGCTAGGTAGCACAGAAGCATGGTAATAACAAAGAACAATAAGCAAGAGCCGAGCACGGCCAGCACCTCCACAAGGAGGGAAGCCATGGCCAGGGATACCGGAGGAGGAAGAAGAGAGGCACAGGAGAAAGAGGGTGGCGGAACACTTACCCGGAGCAAGAAGACTACAGCGTGCCATGGCGGCACGGCGGCACGGACCGGCCACGGCAGCACCAAGCCGCGGCCAAGCCAGGCGGTCGCCGAGGCGCGGGGCTCCAGCGCAACCACGGCGGGGCACACGTCCACGCCACGGCGTCAGGATCCACGGCTGCGACGAGGTGGCCGCGGAAAACCTCGGCCATGTCGCAGAGATGTTGGGGAAGAGCGGTGGCGGCGAGGAAACACAGATCGGCGCGGACCAATCGACGCGCCGTCGTGCGGCCGTTCGATTGCGTCCGATCTCGCCGGCGGGGACGGCCGGTGGGGGTCGGAATAATTCGGCGACGGCGAGGCGACCACGGTGTCGCGAGAGCAAGAGAGAGATTAGGGTTTCTGCGCGAGGAAAGGGGAGAGAACGAATGGGCCGACCGAGCCCAAAGGGTGGCTCGGGTGCGACCTAACCCGTTGGGCCACCCTGACAGGTGGGGCCCAAGGGCATTTAGGTCATTTCCTAATTCCAAGAAATACGTAAACTTTGAAATTATGTAAGAAATGTTAAATAGCTCTAAAAAAATAATAAAAAATATGAAAATAGATCAACATAAAATTCTCTAACTAAATAAAATATCAAAGAGAATTTTTGAAGACAAATAAGAATGAATCTTAATTTGATGATTTAAATAATGATTTAAATCACACATATTATTTTCAATAATGAAAATAAGTCCATTAATGCATTTGGACTTCAAAAACACCTTGACAACATTTCAAGGTAGTATTTTACTCTTAAACAAGTATCCCCAAATCATTCTTAGTATTAACCTCTTACATGAAATAATAACGATATCGGAAGGGGGGAACAAACCCTAAAAATGGAATCATGCATAATTGCTTCTTTAACCATTGCCCTTATCGGACAATGATGCTATTTTTCAGAACAAGAGGACAAGGGTCAGTCCATACCTTCCAACTGCAGAACTTTGCAGTGTTCAGGCAAGTTCATCACTTGCTCATGTCATTTGATTATTTCTATCAAATTACTTGCAAAGTATTATGGTTATCACTAATGCATAAAAATCAAAACCACTACTTTCATAACTATGAATATGACTATGTGGTGGGCAATGGAACCATGGATTGTGTTGATATGGTGGAGGTTCCATTGCACGGGTTTATATCCATCTAGGATTAAACAACAATCGTCGCCATGATTCTTGTGCCGTAATATCCGTGTTAACCATAAGATCCGGAGTGGGACGGAGTAGTCAAAAGTGTTTCCACCTCTCGTTCATCAACGGATGCGCCACCGTAGCGGTTGTATCTTGCGGAGCAACTTGTGGGTGGGGAACCCATTCTAAGTCCCCACGGTTATGCTATGCATACCGTAGCGGTTGCGGCTTGCGGAACAACTTGTGGGTGGGGAACCCATTCTAAGTCCCCACGGTATTGCGGTCTATGATGGGTTGCAGCTACCGGCGAAGGAGTTTGGTTCGATCCCGCATCGTCGTCGTGGTCGGGGTCCACCCCGAAATTACGGGAATAATGGGACCGGCGAGGACCCGTGGTCGGGGCATGCAACAAAGGGTGGGTGTTCGAGGTAGCGGAGGAACATGATTGGCTAGACCTTATACCGGGCCTCACACCAAAGGAAGTGTGGACGGAAAGCTGCCCGGTTGGCACCAAGGTTAAGATCTCTTATGGGTAAAGCAACACACCTCTGCAGAGTGTAAAGAACTGTGACCTGTCACTCCCTGTTCCGGGATTGAGGAACTGCGAACGCGGCCGGAAAGGAGCTCCATGAAGTTCTAGTAAACCGGTGAAGGCTGACGGACATAGCTCTTTGAAATAAAAGCAATCTCTTGAAGAAATGTTTATCAAAACTTGCATTGGTATTAGACTTTCTGGTCTAATATCGTAGCTAGTGCATAAAACACCTCTTATCGATAATGAACTTGTTGAGTACGCTCGTACTCATACCACTCTTAAACCCCATGCTTAGATTGTCTGAACCATCTGGAGGAGGACTACGACAGCAATGAAGGAGCCGAGATCATCGGCTACGAGGAACCAGACCTCTCAGGAGGTGTTGAAGGCGTAGACTACATCATAGTCTACGGATCCGGGGAGGCTTCCGGAGGAGAACAAGCCTAGAGATATCAGGAGGAGTAGTAATAGCCGAGCAGCACGAACTCTTACTATTTAGCTGCTCGATAAAATAAATGTTTAGTTTAACGAGACTATGATATTGTAAGTTAAGTTGGGTTCGCCTCGAACCCAGGAGTTATCCTCTTAGGACCCAAGAGGAGCTCCGAGACGACTTGTGTATGCTACTTGTAATAATATGTGAATGAGTTATGGACCCTGCTATGTTCTGTTGTACTACTCTGAGGGATGTAATATTTGCGGAATGGTACTTCGCGAATGTTATATCAACGACTGGCATACTACAACATGCAGTGGTATGCAGGGTCACCACAGTTGGTATCAGAGCAAAAGCTTTGACCTTAGGTTGGAACCTAGTAAATGGGACCAAACGTTAGGAGTCAAATAGGATTAGTAAAGAATTCTCTAAAAATATGGTGTATATTCAATTGAGAATACAACAATCATATCTTTTAGTGCGATAATTCTTTATTATCTCTATTATGATGCATTATCACTAATCTTATAATCTTTCTATTTCTACAGCCAACATGGCAAGTTCACGACCGGGAAGAAACGTGAAAGTTATGGATTCCACATCGAACGAATACCAAGGAGGACTTGCCGATATCCTACGAGCCATGTTATTGGAATTTGGGTGCGATCCCCGATTCCAAAGAAAGAAGTACATGTTCTATGATGGACCGGTATTGGCCAAGTGCAGAGTAGGACTGCGACTTCCCGAATCATTGGGAATGAGCGTAGTCATGCCAGCTGGAGAAGCTAGGACAACCAACACAGCCTACCATATAGCTGTTATGAGAGCCATAACCGACATACGGGAACATAAGACAACAGAGCTTATGGATTCCGAGTTCTCCCATATTCCTCATAATCAGGAGGAGGAAGATCCCATGCTCAACCACTACAAATACGCCAAACGCAAACCCATAGCAGCGGCAAAATATATGGATAATAGCCGTAACTTCATATCATTACTCTTTCAGCTAAATCATCATCTGATAGGAGCTATTGATACGATGCTAGAGGAATTTATCGAACCCAAGGAGGAGAGTAGGGGAAAGAACCTATGGAGAATGTAGTGCACACACCAGTTTATTCAGCTGGTGACTACATCAGTTTTGATCCACTTGCACGTGAACCTACACCTGTTACACCTGGGAACTTTCTGGGTAGTTCCTATGGGGGATACGAAGGCGGAGAGGAATCCGGAAACAACCAGCGTTCCGAGACTCCAATTGAGAATTCCAGGGGTTGGAGTTGGGGAAATGATACTGGAACCCATAGTACTACTGAGTATTATGATGGAGAGATGAACGATGACGCAACAACCCAGAACCAGAGCTATCCTAGTAATGAAGGAGTGGATGGAGGATATCCGACACAGGTTGAGTCGGGTATGGGTTTTGGTAACCCTTATGGTGGGGCTACAGGAGAGTACACTCGATGGGTGGACTATGATGCACTCAACGATCAGTTTGTGAACACTGATTTCTCCTTAGGATCATCATCCGATTCGGATTACAAGCCAACGGGGAGACCTTATGTTCCAGGGTCTATCAGGAGGACGACACGTTCGACCGGATGGAAGCCTGGAATGTACCGGGAGTGAAGATCGACTAGAGTCCACCAAGGGAGGCGTGGCTATAATACACAAGTACCACGTGTATTATAGTTTGTAATATTTGTATAAATTTGTACATATACTTTAATAAGTGAGTTTACATACTCACATCGACTTGAGTATTGTAATAAGACCACTTATGTATGTATATACAGAGTATATGTTTTGTATGATTTGGATTTGCTTCTTGATTTCCATTGCGTGACTAGTTCTGTGCACAAAGTTGAGCTCAGAAAACTTGCGCATGGAGTAATTATGAGTATCATCTTGTGTTGCAGAACTAGGGGGATTATGTCGGGAACGTTAGGAAACGAGATCGAAGCACCGCGCATGGAGCGCGAAGCAAAAGAAAAGGAAGAGGCTGAGGGTGCAGCCAGAGATCAGTTTCCACCACCACCACCACCCATGACCCAGCAGAACTTTATCCAGTACATGCAGTTGGCGGAAGAGAGGCAGCGTGTAACACTGGAGCTGCAGAACAAATTCCTTCAGGATCTGATGCGTGAGAATAGGGTGGAGAGACTCGAGAACCAGGGAGTCACATTAGCAGACTTCCAAAACACCAAGCCGATATCTTTCGCATACGCGCCAGAGCCTATGGACGCGGAAGATTGGCTGATGGATACTGAGCGCAAGCTCAACACTGTTGGATGCAACGACCAAGAGAAGGTTAGATATGCTACCCATCTGTTATGTGGACCTGCAGCATCATGGTGGGACAATATTGTAGCCGTTTACCCGGCTGGAAAGGTATTTACCTGGGAGGAGTTCGCAAGGAAGTTCAGGGAATCCAATGTCCCTGAAAGTATAGTGGAACTGAAGCGTCGAGAGTTTGAGAGTCTCGAGCAGAAGGACAAGGCAATCCTGACCTATGTCAGGGAGTTTTCAAAGCTGTCTCGGTACGCGGTTGAGGAAGTCAACACCGAGGACAAGAAGAAGAAGAGATTTCGAGGGGGTTAAGTCCCCAGCTCAAGGTACAAAGCGGATGATGAGAGCAACGGAATTCCAAGAGTTGGTGGATGCAGCCATCACTCTTGAAGATGACTTCAAACAACTGCAAGAAGAGAAGAGGAAGAAGGCCAAGTTTGAGCCTAAGAGATATATCAGTAACAAGCCTAATACTGGTTTGAGTTTCAAACCAAGGTACAACAACAACAACAACAACAACAACAGCTACAACAACAGGAGGAACCAAGGGAACCAAGCTGCAAACCAGATTGTTTGCCGCATTTGTGGGTTTAAGGGGCATCTTTCACAAGATTGCCGGAAACCCAAGATCATATGTTTTGGGTGTCGCAGGAGGGGCACATGTCAAGGATTGCCCCAAGAAGAATAGTGGAGGAGGTCGCTTAGGAGGAGGAGGAAACCGAGGAGGAAACACCGGAGGCAACCGGAAGAATAAGAAGCCCTTCGGCAAGCTGAACTGCACTACTGGAGGAGGTGGTCAACTCTGACCAGGCGGTGATAGGTACGCTCCAGATACTCACTCATCCTGGCAAAGTACTTTTTGATACTGGTGCAACTACATCATTCATTTCTCAACAATTCATCATCAAACATGGGATTAGTTGCACTAAGTTAGATACACCCATAACCATACTTTCTGCGGGGGGAACGATAGTAGTAACCCATGTCAAACAAAAACAAGTCATTATGATCAATAAGTGCGCGTTTGACGCGGACCTGTTCATTTTACCGATGAAGGACATTGATGTCATTCTTGGTATGAACTGGTTGGAAGCTAATGGAGCATTGATCGACTGTGTTAATAAGACGGTGTCTTTGAAGAGCCCCGATGGAAGTAGAATGATCTACCAAGGCGACAAACACACTCAAATTGAAGTTGAGCTACAGCTGAACAAAGCATGAAGGAGGTGAAGTTAGAAGATATACCCGTAGTAAATGAATTCCAGGATGTGTTTCCTCGGAATTACCCGGTATGCCACCAGATAGGGAGATAGAATTCACTATCGACCTAATTCCGTGAACAGCTCCGATTGCCAAAGCACCATATAAGATGGGGCCTAAGGAATTGAAAGAATTGAAGGAGCAATTGGATGACTTGGAACAAAAGGGATTCATTCAGGAGAGTGTTTCACCATGGGGATCACCCGTGATCTTCGTGGATAAAAGAGATGGAGGAAGAAGGATGTGCGGAGACTACGTGAATCGAACAACGTCACAAACAAGAACAAGTATACACTTACAAAAATAAAAGATCTAATTTATCAAGTGAGAGGCGCGGGAGTCTTTTCCAAGATTGATCTAAGATCGGGTTATCACCAGATAAAGATCAAGAAGGAGGACGTTCCGAAATCGCCTTTGTCTCAAGGTATGGACACCATGAATACCTTGTAGTACCTTTTGGATTGACCAATGCCCCAAAGCAATATTCATGAATCTCATGAATAAGATTTTCATGCCATATCTAGACAAGTTTGTCATCGTATTTATCGATGATATTCTCGATATACTCCAAGAACAAGGCGTAACATGCCGAACATTTGAGGGTAGTGTTGCAAACACTAAGGGAACACCAACTTTACGCCAAATTCAGCAAGTGTGAATTTTGGCTGGATCAAGTGGAATTTCTTGGTCATGTCATAAGTAAAGATGGAATCGCTGTCAACCCGAGCAAGGTAGCAGCAGTTCTAGAATGGGAAGCACCCAAGACTGTCAAGGAAATCCGAGGATTCCTAGGAATGGCAGGATACTATCAGAGATTCATTGAAGGATTCTCTAAGATAGCAGGACCTATGACAAAGTTGTTAAGGAAGAACACACCATTCGTGTGGTCCGAGGAATGTGAGAAGAGTTTTCAAACTCTGAAGGAGAAACTCACCACGGCACCGGTGTTAGCGATTCGGAAGTTGGCAAGGATTACACCGTGTACTGTGACGCGTCCAAACATGGATTGGGTTGCGTACTCATGCAAGATAGGAAAGTGATACTTATGGATCGAGGCAACTCAGACCTCATGAAGTGAACTATCCAACACATGACTTGGAATTAGCAGCGGTCGTATTTGCACTCAAAACTTGGAGACATTTTCTCTATGGAGCTAAGTGTGAGCTCTATACAGATCATAAAAGCCTCAAATATTTCTTCACACAGAAGGAACTCAACATGAGGCAGAAAAGATGGCTAGAATTGATCAAGGATTATGATCTGACGATCAACTATACACCAGGGAAGGCTAATGTTGTAGCAGACGCCCTGAGTAGGAAAAGCACCGGAGGAGTAGAACAAGAAATATCACCGGAGTTGAGGAAGGAAATAAGCCAAGCCCAAATACAACTTTGGGAGAAGGAAGCCCATGAAGGATTATCGGCGTTGCAAGTAGCCGATGAGCTTAATGTCAACTTGAAGAATGAGATAATGATGGGTCAGATGGACGATCCATTCATTGTAGAAGAGATGAGAAGAATAGATGAGGGAAGACCATCAGAATTTCACCGAGGAGAATCTGGATCTTTGTGGTTCCAGAAAAAAATTTGCGTTCCGGATATTGCTGAAATTAAGGAAGTAATACTCCGGGAAGCTCATCAAACCCCTTATTCCATACATCCGGGAAGTACAAAGATGTATATGGACCTAAAGGAACTATTCTGGTGGAATAACATGAAGAGGGAGATAGCACAATATGTGGCAGAATGCCATACCTGCCAAAGAGTGAAAGCGTAACACCGTAGTCCCAAGAGGAAGTTACAACCTTTACCTATTCCAGAGTGGAAATGGGAGGAGATAGGGATGGATTTCATCACCGGACTACCCATGACTAACAAAAAGAAGGACATGATATGGGTAATCGTGGACCGGTTGACAAAAAGTGCACACTTCTTAGCGGTAAACCAGCAGGATAAAGGAGAGAAACTTATCGATCTTTACATCAAAGAGATCGTGAGTAAGCATGGAGTGCCTAAGAAGATAGTGTCGGATCGAGGATCCGTGTTCACATCAGCATTCTGGAAGCAACTTCACGAAGCTTTAGGATCTAAGTTGGATTATAGTACCGCCTATCATCCCCAGACCGGGGGACAAACCGAGAGAACCAACCAGATCTTAGAAGATATGCTTAGGGCTTGTGCCCTAGACTTCGGAGGATCATGGGAGGAGCATCTACCTTTAGCAGAGTTTTCATACAACAATAGTTATCAAAGCAGCATCAAGATGGCACCATTTGAAGCTCTGTATGGAAGGAAGTGTAGATCACCGATATGTTGGTATGAAGCCGGAGCAAGCAAAGAGTTCAACCCTGATTATGTCAAGGAAAAACAACACACCATTGACATTAACAGAGACAGGCTCAAGATAGCCCAGAGTCGGCAAAAGAGTTATGCCGATCAGAAGAGAAGGACATGGGAGCCACAAGTTGGAGATATGGTTTATCTTAAGGTAAGCCCGATGAAAGGACTCCAGAGATTTGGAGTTAAAGGGAAACTCAGTCCTAGGTATATAGGACCTTTCAAGATACTGAGTCAGAATCGAGGTTTAGCCTTTGAATTGGATTTACCAGGAAGGTTAGATCAAGTTCACAATGTATTCCATGTGTCACAACTTCGGAAATGTTTGAAGACCCCAGATGAACCAATATCACATGAGGAGCTCGAGTTACAACCAGACTTGACATATATCGAGAAGCCAGCCAAGATTCTCGAGGAGAGCTGGAAACAACTCAGAAACAAGGCGATCAAGTATTGCAAGATACAATGGAAGCATCACCCTGAGAGGGAAGCCACCTGGGAAAAAGAGGAAGACCTGAGGAAAACATACCCCGAGCTGTTCAGGTATTACAACCACAACTTCGGGACGAAGTTTTCTTTAAGGGGGAAAGGCTGTAATGTCCCAGGTTTAGAGACGATCGAGGGGTAGATTTTAGAAAGGGATGTGCATTGCATAGTAAATTCTGGGGAAATTTCGCGCTTTTAAACAAAAACTGCATCGAAGGGGGACAAGTTTCTCTCTCGACACCTTACAGGGTTAGGGTTTCGAGAGTGCGACAAACTTGCATCTCACTTCACTAGTTTAGGGTTTTGAGAAGAGAGGGGAGAGTTTGCTTGATTGAATTATAAATGATATGACATGGTTGAATTCAAACCAAGGTTGAATTTGAATTTCAAAATTCAAACATTAAATAATTACCTTAAATAATTCAATTGAGGAAATTCATTAAGTAAATAATCAATAATAAACAAGATGAACAATTATAATAAAGTAAAGCTCATTAGGGAAAACTTTGAGCTTTATTGAATAACACACAAGATACATTGTCATTACAATATTCATAAGTGAAATAACTGAATAATACAACACATTACATAAATGGGCAGAATAGAAGAAAGAAAAATAAAGAAAAATTACAAGTTAATGATCCTAGTCTAATTACTACAAGATCATCTTCACTTGATCTTGTATTTGATGAATTCCATGTCCATTTTGCTCAATTGATGATCCCTGCACAAAACAAAGCAAAAAGAAAGTAAGCCAAGTGGCAAAGCCACTTGGCAGGTTAAAAAATAAAGCAAATGGAGGGGATATGATCAGGCTGCCGAGCTGATCCTCTCCAAGCCAAGTTCACAGGATTTGGTACACACATACACACTAGCAGCACACACAGCATGTGTGCATGCTCAACACCAAGTCACTGGATGTGCATGTGGCACAACACACTCACACATCATCAGTGAGTCACCAAAGTGACCAGGCCAAGCTGTCGACCAGGGAGAGCATAGAAGCATCATATATAACCTTTTCAGAGCCCAAACCCTAGCCATTTGTTCAGTCATCGACAAGCAGCAGTGGTAAGTTCACCAAGAACACCAAGAACACTTAGAACAGGAAGAACAACAAGCCACCAGAAATCATCCAGGGACAGTTTCACCAAGAACTGTCAGCTGTGAGCAAGTACCAGATGGAGTAAAGCACCACAAGCTTGTAAGGAGGAGAAGGGCAAGCAAACCAAGCATCACAGAAGCAATCCTCTACAACAACACTTAATTCTAGGAGCTGGAGTGAGGTATACCACACAAGAGCCTGAGCAAGATCATATCTTGCTCATAATTAAGCATGCTTGCATCACAGGAGCAAAGAAGGGTAGAAAACCCTGGGTGTATCATCATTTGGTTACTAAACCAATTGGTGCCAGCAAGTACAACCAAGGCTAAAAGGAAAATAAACCAGGGAACACTGGTTATGACAACACAGTGTCAAAGCCAGAGAAATCTAGCATGGATTTATTCCTTGCAGCCAATCAGAATCACAAAGCACCCATTGACCTAGCTAAACCATCAGATTGACAGGCAACATGTGCCTATCCTAATTATCAACATCAAAGCTACTGGAAATTCACTAAGTGACTAGCCATGAGCATTTATCCATCACGTAAAGCCACCAAACAGGGAGCCATCCCAGGGCAAAGCACATGAATACCGCCAGGATCACCTCAACCACTTAACCAATTCCAACAAAGAAACCATGCACGAGATATCATCACCCAAAGAGGGTTCGTAAGGAGGGCTAGGGTACACAACCAGTGGTTGGCATCCTGCTAGCCCTAACAAATTCATTGAGATGATCATCACTGAATCACAGTTCACATCATTTATCCATCTAATCAAGCAAGGATAAACAAATAAATGAAACAGAAAAGCAATTGAGGCACCAGGGTCTTGCAAATGATCAAATGGATCATGACAGGCATCAATTGATGCTTAAGCAAGCTACAAAGACACATCGTGCCAGGCCTGTGTGATACACATGTGAGTAACAAGTGAGGCACGTACACCAAAGAGCAAATGATACAAGCAACTCGGTGATCATATGAGCACCAAGCTTGTTAAAGCATGCTACTGCATATTAGAACTCATTCTAAGCAATTAACACATGAACAGATAATTAAATAACTGAACAATTGCATCACAGATAAGGGCATCAGGCTTTATAATTGTATCCAGAAGCACATCAAAGGCTTGATGAACCCAAGGATCATAATACACAAGAAAAGCACTTATCAATTCATCACAGAATCACATTGCTAAGCCAACAGTAATGCTCAAATGAGCATAATCATGAATCTGAACTCAATGAACTAGCCCAGGCACCGGCACTTGCAAATATGCAAGGATTAACCACCACAATCAAGCCAGGGACAAGATTAAGCACACACAGTATGCCCAAGTGACAGTAAAAAGAATAGGAGCATGCCAGTAGGCCATGAGCATCACTGGATGCTCATGAGCAATCACAGGAGGGCCACAGCCAGAAATTACAATAAACAGAAATCGCTAGGTAGCACAGAAGCATGGTAATAACAGCAACAAGCAGAGGCCGAGCCCGGCCAGCACCTCCACAAGGAGGGAAGCCATGGCCAGGGATACTGGAGGAGGAAGAAGAGAGGCACAGGAGAAAGAGGGTGGCGGAACACTTACCTGGAGCAGCAGCACTACAGCGTGCCATGGCGGCACGGCGGCACGGACCGGCCACGGCAGCACCAAGCCGCGGCCAAGCCGTGCGGTCGCCGAGGCGCGGGGCTCCAGCGCAACCACGGCGGGGCACACGTCCACGCCACGGCGTCAAGATCCACGGCTGCGACGAGGTGGCCGCGGAAAACCTCGGCCATGTCGCAGAGATGTTGGGGAAGAGCGGTGGCGGCGAGGAAACACAGATCGGCGCGGACCAATCGACGCGCCGTCGTGCGGCCGTTCGATTGCGTCCGATCTCGCCGGCGGGGACGGCCGGTGGCGGTCGGAATAATTCGGCGACGGCGAGGCGACCACGGTGTCGCGAGAGCAAGAGAGAGATTAGGGTTTCTGCGCGAGGAAAGGGGAGAGAACGAATGGGCCGACCGAGCCCAAAGGGTGGCTCGGGTGCGACCTAACCCGTTGGGCCACCCTGACAGGTGGGGCCCAAGGGCATTTAGGTCATTTCCTAATTCCAAGAAATACAGAAACTTTGAAATTATGTAAGAAATGTTAAATAGCTCTAAAAAAATAATAAAAAATATGAAAATAGATCAACATAAAATTCTCTAACTAAATAAAATATCAAAGAGAATTTTTGAAGACAAATAAGAATGAATCTTAATTTGATGATTTAAATAATGATTTAAATCACACATATTATTTTCAATAATGAAAATAAGTCCATTAATGCATTTGGACTTCAAAAACACCTTGACAACATTTCAAGGTAGTATTTTACTCTTAAACAAGTATCCCCAAATCATTCTTAGTATTAACCTCTTACATGAAATAATAACGATATCGGAAGGGGGGAACAAACCCTAAAAATGGAATCATGCATAATTGCTTCTTTAACCATTGCCCTTATCGGACAATGATGCTATTTTTCAGAACAAGAGGACAAGGGTCAGTCCATACCTTCCAACTGCAGAACTTTGCAGTGTTCAGGCAAGTTCATCACTTGCTCATGTCATTTGATTATTTCTATCAAATTACTTGCAAAGTATTATGGTTATCACTAATGCATAAAAATCAAAACCACTACTTTCATAACTATGAATATGACTATGTGGTGGGCAATGGAACCATGGATTGTGTTGATATGGTGGAGGTTCCATTGCACGGGTTTATATCCATCTAGGATTAAACAACAACCTGCCGCCATGATTCTTGTGCCGTAATATCCGTGTTAACCATAAGATCCGGAGTGGGACGGAGTAGTCAAAAGTGTTTCCACCTCTCGTTCATCAACGGATGCGCTTACCGTAGCGGTTGTATCTTGCGGAGCAACTTGTGGGTGGGGAACCCATTCTAAGTCCCCACGGTTATGCTATGCATACCGTAGCGGTTGCGGCTTGCGGAACAACTTGTGGGTGGGGAACCCATTCTAAGTCCCCACGGTATTGCGGTCTATGATGGGTTGCAGCTACCGGCGAAGGAGTTTGGTTCGATCCTGCATCGTCGTCGTGGTCGGGGTCCACCCCGAAATTACGGGAATAATGGGACCGGCGAGGACCCAGGGTCGGGGCATGCAACAAAGGGTGGGTGTTCGAGGTAGCGGAGGAACATGATTGGCTAGACCTTATACCGGGCCTCACACCAAAGGAAGTGTGGACGGGAAAGCTGCCCGGTTGGCACCAAGGTTAAGATCTCTTATGGGTAAAGCAACACACCTCTGCAGAGTGTAAAGAACTGTGACCTGTCACTCCCTGTTCCGGGATTGAGGAACTGCGAACGCGGCCGGAAAGGAGCTCCATGAAGTTCTAGTAAACCGGTGAAGGCTGACGGACATAGCTCTTTGAAATAAAAGCAATCTCTTGAAGAAATGTTTATCAAAACTTGCATTGGTATTAGACTTTACGGTCTAATATCGTAGCTAGTGCATAAAACACCTCTTATCGATAATGAACTTGTTGAGTACGCTCGTACTCATACCACTCTTAAACCCCATGCTTAGATTGTCTGAACCATCTGGAGGAGGACTACGACAGCAATGAAGGAGCCGAGATCATCGGCTACGAGGAACCAGACCTCTCAGGAGGTGTTGAAGGCGTAGACTACATCATAGTCTACGGATCCGGGGAGGCTTCCGGAGGAGAACAAGCCGAGAGATATCAGGAGGAGTAGTAATAGCCGAGCAGCACGAACTCTTACTATTTAGCTGCTCGATAAAATAAATGTTTAGTTTAACGAGACTATGATATTGTAAGTTAAGTTGGGTTCGCCTCGAACCCAGGAGTTATCCTCTTAGGACCCAAGAGGAGCTCCGAGACGACTTGTGTATGCTACTTGTAATAATATGTGAATGAGTTATGGACCCTGCTATGTTCTGTTGTACTACTCTCGAGGGATGTAATATTTGCGGAATGGTACTTCGCGAATGTTATATCAACGATCGGCATACTACAACATGCAGGTGGTATGCGTGGTCACCACAGTTGGTATCGTAGCAAAAGCTTTGACCTTAGGTTGGAACCTAGTAAATGGGACCAAACGTTAGGAGTCAAATAGGATTAGTAAAGAATTCTCTAAAAATATGGTGTATATTCAATTGAGAATACAACAATCATATCTTTTAGTGCGATAATTCTTTATTATCTCTATTATGATGCATTATCACTAATCTTATAATCTTTCTATTTCTACAGCCAACATGGCAAGTTCACGACCGGGAAGAAACGTGAAAGTTATGGATTCCACACTGAACGAATACCAAGGAGGACTTGTCGATATCCTACGAGCCATGTTATTGGAATTTGGGTGCGATCCCCGCATTCCAAAGAAAGAAGTACATGTTCTATGATGGACCGGTATTGGCCAAGTGCAGAGTAGGACTGCGACTTCCCGAATCATTGGGAATGAGCGTAGTCATGCCAGCTGGAGAAGCTAGGACAACCAACACAGCCTACCATATAGCTGTTATGAGAGCCATAACCGACATACGGGAACATAAGACAACAGAGCTTATGGATTCCGAGTTCTCCCATATTCCTCATAATCAGGAGGAGGAAGATCCCATGCTCAACCACTACAAATACGCCAAACGCAAACCCATAGCAGCGGCAAAATATATGGATAATAGCCGTAACTTCATATCATTACTCTTTCAGCTAAATCATCATCTGATAGGAGCTATTGATACGATGCTAGAGGAATTTACTGAACCCAAGGAGGAGAGTAGGGGGAAAGAACCTATGGAGAATGTAGTGCACACACCAGTTTATTCAGCTGGTGACTACATCAGTTTTGATCCACTTGCACGTGAACCTACACCTGTTACACCTGGGAACTTTCTGGGTAGTTCCTATGGGGGATACGAAGGCGGAGAGGAATCCGGAAACAACCAGCGTTCCGAGACTCCAATTGAGAATTCCAGGGGTTGGCGTTGGGGAAATGATACTGGAACCCATAGTACTACTGAGTATTATGATGGAGAGATGAACGATGACGCAACAACCCAGAACTGCAGCTATCCTAGTAATGAAGGAGTGGATGGAGGATATCCGACACAAAGTTGAGTCGGGTATGGGTTTTGGTAACCCTTATGGTGGGGCTACAGGAGAGTACACTCGATGGGTGGACTATGATGCACTCAACGATCAGTTTGTGAACACTGATTTCTCCTTAGGATCATCATCCGATTCGGATTACAAGCCAACGGGGAGACCTTATGTTCCAGGGTCTATCAGGAGGACGACACGTTCGACCGGATGGAAGCCTGGAATGTACCGGGAGTGAAGATCGACTAGAGTCCACCAAGGGAGGCGTGGCTATAATACACAAGTACCACGTGTATTATAGTTTGTAATATTTGTATAAATTTGTACATATACTTTAATAAGTGAGTTTACATACTCACATCGACTTGAGTATTGTAATAAGACCACTTATGTATGTATATACAGAGTATATGTTTTGTATGATTTGGATTTGCTTCTTGATTTCCATTGCGTGACTAGTTCTGTGCACAAAGTTGAGCTCAGAAAACTTGCGCATGGAGTAATTATGAGTATCATCTTGTGTTGCAGAACTAGGGGGATTATGTCGGGAACGTTAGGAAACGAGACTGAAGCACAGCGCATGGAGCGCGAAGCAAAAGAAAAGGAAGAGGCTGAGGGTGCAGCCAGAGATCAGTTTCCACCACCACCACCACCCATGACCCAGCAGAACTTTATCCAGTACATGCAGTTGGCGGAAGAGAGGCAGCGTGTAACACTGGAGCTGCAGAACAAATTCCTTCAGGATCTGATGCAGCAGAATAGGGTGGAGAGACCTGAGAACCAGGGAGTCACATTAGCAGACTTCCAAAACACCAAGCCGATATCTTTCGCATACGCGCCAGAGCCTATGGACGCGGAAGATTGGCTGATGGATACTGAGCGCAAGCTCAACACTGTTGGATGCAACGACCAAGAGAAGGTTAGATATGCTACCCATCTGTTATGTGGACCTGCAGCATCATGGTGGGACAATATTGTAGCCGTTTACCCGGCTGGAAAGGTATTTACCTGGGAGGAGTTCGCAAGGAAGTTCAGGGAATCCAATGTCCCTGAAAGTATAGTGGAACTGAAGCGTCGAGAGTTTGAGAGTCTCGAGCGAGAAGGACAAGGCAATCCTGACCTATGTCGTGAGTTTTCAAAGCTGTCTCAGACGCGGTTGAGGAAGTCAACACCGAGGACAAGAAGAAGAAGAGATTTCTGAGGGGGTTAAGTCCCCAGTTCAAGGTACAGCTGCGGATGATGAGAGCAACGGAATTCCAAGAGTTGGTGGATGCAGCCATCACTCTTGAAGATGACTTCAAACAACTGCAAGAAGAGAAGAGGAAGAAGGCCAAGTTTGAGCCTAAGAGATATATCAGTAACAAGCCTAATACTGGTTTGAGTTTCAAACCAAGGTACAACAACAACAACAACAACAACAGCTACAACAACAGGAGGAACCAAGGGAACCAAGCTGCAAACCAGATTGTTTGCCGCATTTGTGGGTTTAAGGGGCATCTTTCACAAGATTGCCGGAAACCCAAGATCATATGTTTTGGGTGTCGCAGGAGGGGCACATGCTGAAGGATTGCCCCAAGAAGAATAGTGGAGGAGGTCAGTTAGGAGGAGGAGGAAACCGAGGAGGAAACACCGGAGGCAACTGGAAGAATAAGAAGCCCTTCGGCAAGCTGAACTGCACTAGTCTGGAGGAGGTGGTCAACTCTGACCAGGCGGTGATAGGTACGCTCCAGATACTCACTCATCCTGGCAAAGTACTTTTTGATACTGGTGCAACTACATCATTCATTTCTCAACAATTCATCATCAAACATGGGATTAGTTGCACTAAGTTAGATACACCCATAACCATACTTTCTGCGGGGGGAACGATAGTAGTAACCCATGTCAAACAAAAACAAGTCATTATGATCAATAAGTGCGCGTTTGACGCGGACCTGTTCATTTTACCGATGAAGGACATTGATGTCATTCTTGGTATGAACTGGTTGGAAGCTAATGGAGCATTGATCGACTGTGTTAATAAGACGGTGTCTTTGAAGAGCCCCGATGGAAGTAGAATGATCTACCAAGGCGACAAACACACTCAAATTGAAGTTGAGCTACAGCTGAACAGCATGAAGGAGGTGAAGTTAGAAGATATACCTGTAGTAAATGAATTCCAGGATGTGTTTCCTGCGGAATTACCTGGTATGCCACCAGATAGGGAGATAGAATTCACTATCGACCTAATTCCAGGAACAGCTCCGATTGCCAAAGCACCATATAAGATGGGGCCTAAGGAATTGAAAGAATTGAAGGAGCAATTGGATGACTTGGAACAAAAGGGATTCATTCAGGAGAGTGTTTCACCATGGGGATCACCTGTGATCTTCGTGGATAAAAGAGATGGAGGAAGAAGGATGTGCGGAGACTACAGGAATCTGAACAACGTCACAATCAAGAACAAGTATCCACTTCCAAGAATACAAGATCTATTTGATCAAGTGAGAGGCGCGGGAGTCTTTTCCAAGATTGATCTAAGATCGGGTTATCACCAGATAAAGATCAAGAAGGAGGACGTTCCGAAAACTGCCTTTGTCTCAAGGTATGGACACCATGAATACCTTGTAGTACCTTTTGGATTGACCAATGCCCCAGCAATATTCATGAATCTCATGAATAAGATTTTCATGCCATATCTAGACAAGTTTGTCATCGTATTTATCGATGATATTCTGATATACTCCAAGAACAAGGCAGAACATGCCGAACATTTGAGGGTAGTGTTGCAAACACTAAGGGAACACCAACTTTACGCCAAATTCAGCAAGTGTGAATTTTGGCTGGATCAAGTGGAATTTCTTGGTCATGTCATAAGTAAAGATGGAATCGCTGTCAACCCGAGCAAGGTAGCAGCAGTTCTAGAATGGGAAGCACCCAAGACTGTCAAGGAAATCCGAGGATTCCTAGGAATGGCAGGATACTATCGGAGATTCATTGAAGGATTCTCTAAGATAGCAGGACCTATGACAAAGTTGTTAAGGAAGAACACACCATTCGTGTGGTCCGAGGAATGTGAGAAGAGTTTTCAAACTCTGAAGGAGAAACTCACCACGGCACCGGTGTTAGCAGTTCCGGAAGTTGGCAAGGATTACACCGTGTACTGTGACGCGTCCAAACATGGATTGGGTTGCGTACTCATGCAAGATAGGAAAGTGATACTTATGGATCGAGGCAACTCAGACCTCATGAAGTGAACTATCCAACACATGACTTGGAATTAGCAGCGGTCGTATTTGCACTCAAAACTTGGAGACATTTTCTCTATGGAGCTAAGTGTGAGCTCTATACAGATCATAAAAGCCTCAAATATTTCTTCACACAGAAGGAACTCAACATGAGGCAGAAAAGATGGCTAGAATTGATCAAGGATTATGATCTGACGATCAACTATACACCAGGGAAGGCTAATGTTGTAGCAGACGCCCTGAGTAGGAAAAGCACCGGAGGAGCAGAACAAGAAATATCACCGGAGTTGAGGAAGGAAATAAGCCAAGCCCAAATACAACTTTGGGAGAAGGAAGCCCATGAAGGATTATCGGCGTTGCAAGTAGCCGATGAGCTTAATGTCAACTTGAAGAATGAGATAATGATGGGTCAGATGGACGATCCATTCATTGTAGAAGAGATGAGAAGAATAGATGAGGGAAGACCATCAGAATTTCACCGAGGAGAATCTGGATCTTTGTGGTTCCAGAAAAAAATTTATGCTCCTGGATATTGCTGAAATTAAGGAAGTAATACTCCGGGAAGCTCATCAAACCCCTTATTCCATACATCCGGGAAGTACAAAGATGTATATGGACCTAAAGGAACTATTCTGGTGGAATAACATGAAGAGGGAGATAGCACAATATGTGGCAGAATGCCATACCTGCCAAAGAGTGAAAGCAGAACACCAGAGTCCGGCAGGGAAGTTACAACCTTTACCTATTCCAGAGTGGAAATGGGAGGAGATAGGGATGGATTTCATCACCGGACTACCCATGACTAACAAAAAGAAGGACATGATATGGGTAATCGTGGACCGGTTGACAAAAAGTGCACACTTCTTAGCGGTAAACCAGCAGGATAAAGGAGAGAAACTTATCGATCTTTACATCAAAGAGATCGTGAGTAAGCATGGAGTGCCTAAGAAGATAGTGTCGGATCGAGGATCCGTGTTCACATCAGCATTCTGGAAGCAACTTCACGAAGCTTTAGGATCTAAGTTGGATTATAGTACCGCCTATCATCCCTGCACTGGGACAAACCGAGAGAACCAACCAGATCTTAGAAGATATGCTTAGGGCTTGTGCCCTAGACTTCGGAGGATCATGGGAGGAGCATCTACCTTTAGCAGAGTTTTCATACAACAATAGTTATCAAAGCAGCATCAAGATGGCACCATTTGAAGCTCTGTATGGAAGGAAGTGTAGATCACCGATATGTTGGTATGAAGCCGGAGCAAGCAAAGAGTTCAACCCTGATTATGTCAAGGAAAAACAACAAATCATTGACATTATCAGAGACAGGCTCAAGATAGCCCAGAGTCGGCAAAAGAGTTATGCCGATCAGAAGAGAAGGACATGGGAGCCACAAGTTGGAGATATGGTTTATCTTAAGGTAAGCCCGATGAAAGGACTCCAGAGATTTGGAGTTAAAGGGAAACTCAGTCCTAGGTATATAGGACCTTTCAAGATACTGAGTCAGAATCGAGGTTTAGCCTTTGAATTGGATTTACCAGGAAGGTTAGATCAAGTTCACAATGTATTCCATGTGTCACAACTTCGGAAATGTTTGAAGACCCCAGATGAACCAATATCACATGAGGAGCTCGAGTTACAACCAGACTTGACATATATCGAGAAGCCAGCCAAGATTCTCGAGGAGAGCTGGAAACAACTCAGAAACAAGGCGATCAAGTATTGCAAGATACAATGGAAGCATCACCCTGAGAGGGAAGCCACCTGGGAAAAAGAGGAAGACCTGAGGAAAACATACCCCGAGCTGTTCAGGTATTACAACCACAACTTCGGGACGAAGTTTTCTTTAAGGGGGAAAGGCTGTAATGTCCCAGGTTTAGAGACGATCGAGGGGTAGATTTTAGAAAGGGATGTGCATTGCATAGTAAATTCTGGGGAAATTTCGCGCTTTTAAACAAAAACTGCATCGAAGGGGGACAAGTTTCTCTCTCGACACCTTACAGGGTTAGGGTTTCGAGAGTGCGACAAACTTGCATCTCACTTCACTAGTTTAGGGTTTTGAGAAGAGAGGGGAGAGTTTGCTTGATTGAATTATAAATGATATGACATGGTTGAATTCAAACCAAGGTTGAATTTGAATTTCAAAATTCAAACATTAAATAATTACCTTAAATAATTCAATTGAGGAAATTCATTAAGTAAATAATCAATAATAAACAAGATGAACAATTATAATAAAGTAAAGCTCATTAGGGAAAACTTTGAGCTTTATTGAATAACACACAAGATACATTGTCATTACAATATTCATAAGTGAAATAACTGAATAATACAACACATTACATAAATGGGCAGAATAGAAGAAAGAAAAATAAAGAAAAATTACAAGTTAATGATCCTAGTCTAATTACTACAAGATCATCTTCACTTGATCTTGTATTTGATGAATTCCATGTCCATTTTGCTCAATTGATGATCCCTGCACAAAACAAAGCAAAAACAAGTAAGCCAAGTGGCAAAGCCACTTGGCAAAGTTAAAAAATAAAGCAAATGGAGGGGATATGATCAGGCTGCCGAGCTGATCCTCTCCAAGCCAAGTTCACAGGATTTGGTACACACATACACACTAGCAAAGACACACAAAGATGTGTGCATGCTCAACACCAAGTCACTGGATGTGCATGTGGCACAACACACTCACACATCATCAGTGAGTCACCAAAGTGACCAGGCCAAGCTGTCGACCAGGGAGAGCATAGAAGCATCATATATAACCTTTTCAGAGCCCAAACCCTAGCCATTTGTTCAGTCATCGACAAGCAGCAGTGGTAAGTTCACCAAGAACACCAAGAACACTTAGAACAGGAAGAACAACAAGCCACCAGAAATCATCCAGGGACAGTTTCACCAAGAACTGTCAGCTGTGAGCAAGTACCAGATGGAGTAAAGCACCACAAGCTTGTAAGGAGGAGAAGGGCAAGCAAACCAAGCATCACAGAAGCAATCCTCTACAACAACACTTAATTCTAGGAGCTGGAGTGAGGTATACCACACAAGAGCCTGAGCAAGATCATATCTTGCTCATAATTAAGCATGCTTGCATCACAGGAGCAAAGAAGGGTAGAAAACCCTGGGTGTATCATCATTTGGTTACTAAACCAATTGGTGCCAGCAAGTACAACCAAGGCTAAAAGGAAAATAAACCAGGGAACACTGGTTATGACAACACAGTGTCAAAGCCAGAGAAATCCAAAGATGGATTTATTCCTTGCAGCCAATCAGAATCACAAAGCACCCATTGACCTAGCTAAACCATCAGATTGACAGGCAACATGTGCCTATCCTAATTATCAACATCAAAGCTACTGGAAATTCACTAAGTGACTAGCCAGTGAGCATTTATCCATCACAGAAAGCCACCAAACAGGGGAGCCATCCCAGGGCAGCACATGAATACTGCCAGGATCACCTCAACCACTTAACCAATTCCAACAAAGAAACCATGCACAGATATCATCACCCAAGAGGGTTCAAGGAGGGCTAGGGTACACAACCAGTGGTTGGCATCCTGCTAGCCCTAACAAATTCATTGAGATGATCATCACTGAATCACAGTTCACATCATTTATCCATCTAATCAAGCAAGGATAAACAAATAAATGAAACAGAAAAGCAATTGAGGCACCAGGGTCTTGCAAATGATCAAATGGATCATGACAGCATCAATTGATGCTTAAGCAAGCTACAAAGACACATCGTGCCAGGCTCGTGTGATACACATGTGAGTAACAGTGAGGCACAGACACCAAAGAGCAGCTGATACAAGCAACTGGTGATCATATGAGCACCAGAAGCTTGTTAAAGCATGCTACTGCATATTAGAACTCATTCTAAGCAATTAACACATGAACAGATAATTAAATAACTGAACAATTGCATCACAGATAAGGGCATCAGGCTTTATAATTGTATCCAGAAGCACATCAAAGGCTTGATGAACCCAAGGATCATAATACACAAGAAAAGCACTTATCAATTCATCACAGAATCACATTGCTAAGCCAACAAGAATGCTCAAATGAGCATAATCATGAATCTGAACTCAATGAACTAGCCCAGAGGCACTGGCACTTGCAAATATGCAAGGATTAACCACCACAATCAAGCCAGGGACAAGATTAAGCACACACAGTATGCCCAAGTGACAGTAAAAAGAATAGGAGCATGCCAGTAGGCCATGAGCATCACTGGATGCTCATGAGCAATCACGTGAGGGCCACAGCGTAAATTACAATAAAATGTAAATCGCTAGGTAGCACGAAGCATGGTAATAACAAAGAACAGCAAGTAGCCGAGCACGGCCAGCACCTCCACAAGGAGGGAAGCCATGGCCAGGGATACTGGAGGAGGAAGAAGAGAGGCACAGGAGAAAGAGGGTGGCGGAACACTTACCCGGAGCAAGAAGACTACAGCGTGCCATGGCGGCACGGCGGCACGGACCGGCCACGGCAGCACCAAGCCGCGGCCAAGCCAGGCGGTCGCCGAGGCGCGGGGCTCCAGCGCAACCACGGCGGGGCACACGTCCACGCCACGGCGTCAAGATCCACGGCTGCGACGAGGTGGCCGCGGAAAACCTCGGCCATGTCGCAGAGATGTTGGGGAAGAGCGGTGGCGGCGAGGAAACACAGATCGGCGCGGACCAATCGACGCGCCGTCGTGCGGCCGTTCGATTGCGTCCGATCTCGCCGGCGGGGACGGCCGGTGGGGGTCGGAATAATTCGGCGACGGCGAGGCGACCACGGTGTCGCGAGAGCAAGAGAGAGATTAGGGTTTCTGCGCGAGGAAAGGGGAGAGAACGAATGGGCCGACCGAGCCCAAAGGGTGGCTCGGGTGCGACCTAACCCGTTGGGCCACCCTGACAGGTGGGGCCCAAGGGCATTTAGGTCATTTCCTAATTCCAAGAAATACAGAAACTTTGAAATTATGTAAGAAATGTTAAATAGCTCTAAAAAAATAATAAAAAATATGAAAATAGATCAACATAAAATTCTCTAACTAAATAAAATATCAAAGAGAATTTTTGAAGACAAATAAGAATGAATCTTAATTTGATGATTTAAATAATGATTTAAATCACACATATTATTTTCAATAATGAAAATAAGTCCATTAATGCATTTGGACTTCAAAAACACCTTGACAACATTTCAAGGTAGTATTTTACTCTTAAACAAGTATCCCCAAATCATTCTTAGTATTAACCTCTTACATGAAATAATAACGATATCGGAAGGGGGGAACAAACCCTAAAAATGGAATCATGCATAATTGCTTCTTTAACCATTGCCCTTATCGGACAATGATGCTATTTTTCAGAACAAGAGGACAAGGGTCAGTCCATACCTTCCAACCGCAGAACTTTGCGGTGTCTGTGCAAGTTCATCACTTGCTCATGTCATTTGATTATTTCTATCAAATTACTTGCAAAGTATTATGGTTATCACTATTGCATAAAAATCAAAACCACTACTTTCATAACTATGAATATGACTATGTGGTGGGCAATGGAACCATGGATTGTGTTGATATGGTGGAGGTTCCATTGCACGGGTTTATATCCATCTAGGATTAAACAACAACTGCCGCTGATTCTTGTGCCGTAATATCCGTGTTAACCATAAGATCCGGAGGGGACGGAGTAGTCAAAAGTGTTTCCACCTCTCGTTCATCAACGGATGCGCTACCGTAGCGGTTGTATCTCATGGAGCAACTTGTGGGTGGGGAACCCATTCTAAGTCCCCACGGTTATGCTATGCATACCGTAGCGGTTGCGGCTTGCGGAACAACTTGTGGGTGGGGAACCCATTCTAAGTCCCCACGGTATTGCGGTCTATGATGGGTTGCAGCTACCGGCGAAGGAGTTTGGTTCGATCCTGCATCGTCGTCGTGGTCGGGGTCCACCCTGAAATTACGGGAATAATGGGACCGGCGAGGACCCAGGGTCGGGGCATGCAACAAAGGGTGGGTGTTCGAGGTAGCGGAGGAACATGATTGGCTAGACCTTATACCGGGCCTCACACCAAATGAAGTGTGGACGGGAAAGCTGCCCGGTTGGCACCAAGGTTAAGATCTCTTATGGGTAAAGCAACACACCTCTGCAGAGTGTAAAGAACTGTGACCTGTCACTCCCTGTTCCGGGATTGAGGAACTGCGAACGCGGCCGGAAAGGAGCTCCATGAAGTTCTAGTAAACCGGTGAAGGCTGACGGACATAGCTCTTTGAAATAAAAGCAATCTCTTGAAGAAATGTTTATCAAAACTTGCATTGGTATTAGACTTTCTGGTCTAATATCGTAGCTAGTGCATAAAACACCTCTTATCGATAATGAACTTGTTGAGTACGCTCGTACTCATACCACTCTTAAACCCCATGCTTAGATTGTCTGAACCATCTGGAGGAGGACTACGACAGCAATGAAGGAGCCGAGATCATCGGCTACGAGGAACCAGACCTCTCAGGAGGTGTTGAAGGCGTAGACTACATCATAGTCTACGGATCCGGGGAGGCTTCCGGAGGAGAACAAGCCTAGAGATATCAGGAGGAGTAGTAATAGCCGAGCAGCACGAACTCTTACTATTTAGCTGCTCGATAAAATAAATGTTTAGTTTAACGAGACTATGATATTGTAAGTTAAGTTGGGTTCGCCTCGAACCCAGGAGTTATCCTCTTAGGACCCAAGAGGAGCTCCGAGACGACTTGTGTATGCTACTTGTAATAATATGTGAATGAGTTATGGACCCTGCTATGTTCTGTTGTACTACTCTGAGGGATGTAATATTTGCGGAATGGTACTTCGCGAATGTTATATCAACGACTGGCATACTACAACATGCAGTGGTATGCAGGGTCACCACATAGGTTGACTGACGAAGTTTCTTTAACAATAGACGTTAGTGGTAGTTTGGCATGAAAAACCCAAAAAAGTGTGGTATTTTAGCAATTTGGTCTAAAAGTGGTATTTTGGCTATTCTCTCGTGTTCCATCGTCAGACTGTCTATTGGTTCGTTTTGTCAAAGCCGTCCTCCGTAGCGATCTCAGAGCGACAACAACGTCAAGGGCCAAAGCTAATCCTCTGAAATGTCACTGCTAATCACTCTCACTCTCCGTGTACGCAAATTTGCCCTCCTCTTGAATTCCCCATCAGTGCCCGCGTCGTGCACGCCACCTGCCGACGTGCCCCGCTGGAGAGAGGTGGAAGCGAACCCCGCCTTCCTCTTTGGCGGCAAGGCCATGGTACCCAGGAATAAGTGGTGTTCTGCCACATCTGCTTACAGGAAGCCGGTGGCGCCGAGGATGGCAAGCAGGAAGAGCGTGGAAGCTATCGGCTGAAGTGAACCATCAGAGGTGGTGGCGTACGACGCGCCGCGCGTGCCACTGTGCGACTTCTCCGAGGAGCTCTGCGAGAAGAAGGGTCGGGAGAGAGGCCACGACGCGGCGGCAGAGGAACATGGGCATGCCTCGCGGAAGAGGGCGCCGTGGGGCGTGACACTCAACAAGGCCATGGTCGGCCTCACCCTCGCTACACCACGTCCCTAATTGCCGGCACTTCTGTACATGCGTTTTTCCAAATCGCCGCTAAAGTTTCTTTGACCGGTATATTTTCGGTGAGTGCCGCTAATGGTGGTCTAATCCGTGGCAATCTAACAAACTGCCGCTAATGTTGGGCTAATCCACGGCAAATTGCTAAAGTGCCGCTAATTTTGGGCTATTCCACGGCATCTGCAAAAGGTGCCGCAATTATTTTCCAGAGGAGTGCATCCAATCATTGTACGTTTTACATAAACCCCCCGTGACATTTCTTTATGCAGTGCAGTCCTCCCACCTCTCGCAAGAAATCGAAACGGAATCTAGTTGCGCATCGGTCCCCATCTCCCCCTTACCCTGACATCCACCTCGCCGACGTTCCAGTCCCCGCCGCTGCCGGTTGCCGCCACCGGCGGCCCCTTCCGCCGACGCCGCCAGCCTATGGGGACACAATCCAGCTCAACGCGTCGTCGGCGCAGTCCGCCATGGACGAGATCGAGAGCCTCATGTACGACTCGCCATCCGCCACCGTCCTCCCCGCGTCCGCCCTTCCCTACGCACGCTTCCATCCCCATCTCCTCTTCCCCTACCACGGCATCCTCCAAGCCGCCACTCCCAACCTCTTCTATCCCCATCTCCGTGCCCCAGGTGCCACCTCGCCCGCTTCCGTCTCCGTTGCCATCGCGTCCGACTGCTTCGGGCCCCCGCCCAACACGCTCACCGAGCCCGTATGGTACACCGTCAAGCGCGGCTTCACCCGCATCGTTAGCAACCTCAAGCTCGTCGTCTTCCCCAAACCAAACCGCGAGGACCCAGGCAAGGTGCTCAGGGACTAGGATCTCTGAGGCCCCTTCTTCATCGTCTTCCTCGGCCTCACACTGTCCTGGTCCGCATCTGTGAAGAAGGTACCTGCTGCCCCTCGCACAACCAGATCTCCTGGTAGCCTTTGCATCTATATATACGTTTTATGGTATTTCTTATAAGGTAGATCGGGCTGTACATTACTGAACTGCATGACATGTTTCATGGTTTACTTGGAGGCAAGAATCTATGATAACATTCCCTTGCAAGTTAAATGTTGCTCCTGGGATAACTAAATCTGAGGTTGTAAGGTTTAGGTGCTAGTTATGCGAGACAGGCTTAGAACAATCACTCATATAATGCCGCGTCTAGTTAATTTAGATGAGTGAATCATGTGCTTATTCAGCTTTTTTTTCACATTGACAATTGTTGTTATCGAAGCGATGAATTCTATGATATCAGTTATTCAGGTACAGCTTGTGTTCGACATTTGAGATTGCAATATGTTCTTATCTTCTTTTTTCTGATTTTGCTTGGAGGTGTCACAATGGTTAAACTTGATGTACCTGTACAGCGGTGGATGATGATTGATGAGCTGAAGTAATTTGCTGGCATATTTCCTCTCGCCACCTGTCATCCATTTCTCCTAAACCAGAATCATCTAGTGGACCAGTTGTACCCTATAATCAGTGTATCCTTCTGTAAGCATACTGAGCTTGCATTTTTTGCATCCTTCTGTAATCAGTGTTCTATATGTTATGCTTGCTTTAATCATGTATCTGCTTTGTCTAACAGATTGTGACAATTCAAGATGCAAGGTGTGAAATGCTGCTTTGTACTAAGAAAAAGGAGAGTGAAGATATGTTTCACACTGATCCTACAAGTGCACTAAGGCATGATCTATCATTTAACTTATTGGTTCATTCATTAAGATTTCTGAAAGCAATTATGATATTATTAGCATTGTTTTCTTAACACATAATGGACTGCCCTCTGCAGTGGTGAAAGCATTAGAACACTTGAAAAATGTTCGATTTTAAACCTTGCATGAGATTACTTGTAGTATCTTTCATTATTTGTACAAACTTGAGAAAACGTTAGATGCATGGAACCCAACCAAGAGAGTACTAGTGATATATACTCCATCATTGTTAACTTAGACTCCTAGATGCACTAATGCTTTGGCAGTAGATAAATTCAGAGAAATAGAGGCACATTCAGTAGAAAATTATGTTTGTAGCAATGCATCTGTTTAAATAACTGTAACTGCTCAACTGCTTATATTTCACCCTGTACTGATAAGTTTGTGCATTCCTGCAGGACAGATAACTCAATAAAAGCTCAGGTAGCTTGATAAGTTAGATTCTCCCTCCGGCCCAAAATACTGAAGAGCAATTCTGAAAGATCCAAGAATCTCACTATTGGATGAAGCTACAAGAAACAAACCGTCACGATAAGACAGACCGAAAAGGATATTCTAGAGTTCGATCAAACCGTCATTTCGTTTTTGTGCTCGTGTATCTTGAATCTTGGTATTGTGGTATTTTTGGACTGTTCTTGGTACAGGAAATGACACCTGATGTTGATATCATAGCTACAAGATACACAAAGAGTGATATCAAGTCTTGTGCTGCAATGTCTTATGTGGAAGCCCAAGTAAGAATGGATGACAGGTGCTTTCTAGCATTCAGTCTTCTCAGTTTGACTATACTTATATGCAGAAATACAATTCTAAGTGGTCTAGTAGGTCAAAAAAATTATCATAGGATCGATCATTTTCCATTCTATCCTTCACAATCATCCTCATGTACCTACATTGAATCTAACGTACATACTGTACAGAGCATGTGTCCACCATAGGTCATATGTCACCATCTTTTGCATACTAAAAAAAATGAAACATTGTTTAGGAGGAACTAGAACACTATTGATATAGTAGAAGCGGGACTTGGTGTGACAATTCCAGAATTCGTCTCTAATAGGGAACTCTAGTCGTTAGGGTGCTCCACCGCAACCCTAACCAGCTAATAACCAGTTGTGGTCACTTAGGTAAGACGGTTGCGCCTCAGGTCGGGGTCGAACATGAACTCATTACATTTGACATCTTGGATAGTTCCACTAGTTATCTACACCTTAAGTTTAGCATCCAAGGTCCACAAAACCTCCTAATGAAATTATAGGGCAAGATGGTCCCCAACTTAGGATGCTACGTTGTTCCTCCTTTGGAATTGCCATGTCTTCCTTGACTTCACCACTTGCTGTGACTCATGTATACGGTTTCTCAAGTAGATACATGAAATGTGAGAAACTTTGCTCTTCATCTACTTGACTCTTCTTGCCGCATAAAAATTTCCCGTCAAGTGGGTGCAGAATCTCAAAGCTTTTGGGGCAAAATGTGCACATAGCATTCAAGTGGCTTTTTTTCTGTTGTTGGTGGAGAAGAAAAGAATGGTGATAAACAAACAAATAAAACTCAAAGATGTACCAACAATTACCAATGTCAAAGAAAGCCGGCCACTTACTGCTGTCTACTGTTGGCTTCTTTTCCTGTAGATAGTGTTGGGCCTCCAAGAGCAGAGGTTTGTAGAACAGCAGCAAGTTTTTCCTTAAGTGAATCACCCAAGGTTTATCGAACTCAGGGAGGTAGAGGTCAAAGATACCCCTCTCAAGCAACCCTGCAATCACGATACAAGAAGTCTCTTGTGTCCCCAACACACCCAATACACTTGTCAGATGTATAGGTGCACTAGTTCGGCGAAGAGATAGTGAAATACAAGTAATATGGATGAATATGAGTGGTAATAACAATCTGAAATAAATATGACAGCGAGTAAACATGTAGCAGAACAGTAAATAAACGGAGATTCGATGTTCGGAAACAAGGCCTAAGGATCATACTTTCACTAGTGGACACTCTCAACATTGATCACATAACTAAATAGATAAATGCTACTTTCTCTACACTCTCTTCTTGGATGACAAACACCATTCATTGTGTAGGGCTACAAGAGCTCCCTCAAGCAGGAGTGAACAAGCTCCACAACATCCAGAGTTCATATTTAAATAACCTTTAAAGTGCATGATAGACCATTGCAATTATACCGAGTACTAACATAGCATGCACACCGTCACCGCCAGGCTATGAAAGGGGGAATAGATCACATCAATACTATCATAGTAATAATTAACTCCATAATATACAAGAGATTACAATCATAACCTATGCCAAGTACTACATGATGCACACACTGTCAACATTACATCATGGAGGAGGAATAGACTACTTTAATAACATCACTAGAGTAGCACATAGATGATATTGTTGGCGTCAGAAACCCACCGGCGAGTAGCGACGGGCAATACGTAGAGCCGGGAACAACTCAGAGCTGCGGCTGGCCCTGGTCCCTCGAGCGACGGCCCGCAAAGCCTCTGGTACGCACGTCCGATGCTGGTGCAAGGGCGTGCCACCTGATCTATACCTGATCAGGAAGGTGATGGATTTGCTTCGCTTAGTTTCCTGCATGGCATACACGTAAACATTAAATGCGAGCCTCGATCGGCTCTCAGGTTGTCCTGTGAATCGGCTCAAGGAGCCGATCCACCCATGGTTCGTATGAGGTCTACGATCACATGGTGGTCCTGCTTGATCGATATATAGCTAAAACGACCTACGATGATTTAGGGTTTTCACCGCATAATCGGAACATCCTACGCGTGATTGAGCCTGGCAGCCACGCACGGTGATAATAAACCAACCCTAGACAAGGCCTAAAAACCAACATGAAGTTGATCCCCGGAACATCTTATCTAGGGCTAGCAAACTACACCCTACGTGCCACTGGATCCTTCAACCCGTTTGCAAGGCCTAACTATGCAGATATTAAACTAATCCTTGAAGAACAAGGAGCAATCATAACGGATCGGATCTACTAGATAATGATCAAGATAGGTGTAAGGGCGGCTAGACGTCTAAGGGTTGCATGGACGAAAGCATGTTACACGATGAAACAATGCTAACCCTAACACATCTATGATAACCACGTTGCTCGCCATCAACAAGGCTTCAGCACGAGCAACGCATGAACAACGAATAAACGTGTACTGCCTAGATCGCAAGATGCGATCTAGGCAGCATGATGCTTACCCGGAAGAAACCTCGAAACAAAGGGGTTGGCGATGCGCCTAGATTGGTTTGTGATGAACGTGATTGTTGTTTTTCTCGATAACCCTAGATACATATTTATAGTCCGTAGACTTTCTAACATGGGAATAATCCCAACCGTGCACGAGCCAAACTCTAACTAACCGACACGTATCCTACTATATTTACAGATACAAGGGCAAACTAGCCCAAACTTCGTGTACAAGGCCGGTTCATATATTTCTTCCATGTATATTCTTCAAGCCCAATCTTGATCGCGGCCCACCTCTGATCCGGTCAAATTCTGGTGATAACACATGCCCCCCTGGTTTTGGAATTGATAATTCCAAAATCACTCTACTTTTTCTTCGTCGGGTCATGTCGTGGCAGGGCAAAACCATCGCAGTATCCTTCATCATGATGCCTCGCCTTCTCAACTTCTCCGCGTGATTTGACCGTTGTTTTTTTTTCTCTTTGGGCACCACTTCCTCGGAAACTGCTGTGGCATTGAATCTCCACTATATCCCCTTTTATTTAACCGCGCTGAACAGTTCGCATCTTCATCCCCTTGCTCTGTTCTGGCCATCGGCACCCAAAAAATTCCCCATCTCCCGTAGCCATGTCTTCCTCTTCTTCCTCCTCCGCCTCGTCGGATCTTTCTTCCCAGTCCTTCTCCTCTTTGTCCTCCTCCACCTCGTCAGTCTTCTCCGATTCTTCCTCATCTCGTGAGCCGACGCCGGAGTGGGGCTCGCTGGCGGCGCACGACATCCTCGCCGCATCGGAGTGGGACAAGGAGGACCACGAGCCCTACGTCTGGTCCGAGGACGACAAGTCCTTGACCAGTGGCGACGACGACCTTCAGTTCCTCGCCGATGGGGAGCTGGAAGCAACGAGCGAGGACGACTCGTTCTCCTGGGACGGCTACACTTCCTCCAAAGAGGAGGAAGAAGAAGACGACGACGACTCCCTCGAGGACTATCCGCCGGCGAAGCGCTTCCGCGCCGGATCGGATGATGACGACGACGACGAGGAGGAGGCTCCCATAGAGGGCTATGGGAGCAGCGACGAGGAGCTCGCCGGCAGCAGTGCCGACGAGAGCTCCGACGACGAGGGCAGCGACGGCCCGTAGAGTAGGGTCTACTAGTATAGGTCTAGTAGTAGTAGCAGATTGGCCAGTAGGCCTTTCTTTTGTTCTTCCTCCCTTGAGCAATCGGCTCTTTCCTTGTAAGAAATCCTCTTATTAATGAAGAAAATATTTCCCCATTAACTTTGCTTTCTTGTTAATTTTGCCGATTGTCAAAACGAAGTTGCTGCACAAAGAGCCGATGGCAGGGCATCGGCTTGCACCCTAAAGACGATTCAAGGCCAAGCAGGTTGCCTATTCGCACGGTCAAACAGATCTCATCCGTGTCCACGCCATCCTCAAATTTCAAACACACAGATTTAGCAAATCCAACGAGAGAATCATCTCAAATGCCATGGGCTCTGGCTCGAAACTGATCTGTTAACCTGCTCAATTGAGCTTGTTCTGTCTAGAGTCGATGGCAATGCATCGGCTTTTTCATTATTCTAAATTCGATGACCGTGCATCGGCTGTACTGGTATCCATATTTCTCAAGTCGATGTCTGCGCATCGGCTGTGATTTGTATATAAAAAAAATTTACTGGCCGATTTTCTGAATCGGCCCCCATGTTTCACTGTCCATCATCCCACATGCTTGGGAAATATTTCTTGAGGTGCTGACCATTGACAGCTGCTGGGAACTTGGCGCCGTCCAGCTGCTCCAGCATGTATGCATTACCCTTCAAAACCTGGACGACTTTGTATGGACCGTGCCAATTAGGAGACCATTTGCCATATGCTTTATCCTTGGTTCCTAATGGCAACACTGCTTCCCATACTAGATCACCAACTTGGAACTCCTTTGGTCTCACCTTCTTATTGTATGCACGAGCTACCCTGGCTTTGTTCTCTTTAATCTTCTCCAACGACCAAAGTCTAAGTTCCGTTGCATCCTCAATAGTATCACTCATCAGAGCTGCATATTCCTCAGCTGTCAGGTCATTCTGAAACGTGACACGTCTCGATCCAGCCGTAATTTCCCAAGGCAATACGGCTTCCTGCCCATAGACGAGCTGGTATGGCGAAGTTTTTATAGCTCCATGGCATGACATGCGATAGGCCCACAAAGCTTCTGACAATGTTTCATGCCAAACCCTAGGGTTCTCGTCCATTTTCCTCTTAATCAGCTTGATCAGGCTCTGATTGGACGCTTCAGCTTGCCCGTTGGCTTGAGCATAGTATGGAGATGATCGGATCAGCTTAATTCCCATCTCATCACAGAATTTTCTGAATTCTTTAGAGATGAAGACCGAACCTCCATCGGTCGTGATGGTTTGAGGAATCCCGAACCTATGAATGACGTGTTCTTTCACAAATTTGATAACATCTTCTGATTTTACCTTCTTCATAGGGACAGCCTCCACCCATTTGGTGAAGTAATCTGTAATGGCCAGGATCCACTCGTGGCCCTTGCTCGACGCAGGATGAATTTTGCCGATCATATCCATGCCCCAACCTCGGAATGGCCAAGGCTTGATGATGGGATTCATTGCTGATGCGGGTACCATCTGAATCTTCCCGAACATCTGACACGCTTGGCATCCCTTGTAGTACTTGAAGCAATCCTCAAGCATGGTGGGCCAATAAAATCCTGATCGCCTAATCATCCATTTCATCTTATGAGCCGATTGGTGAGTTCCACAGGCGCCTTCATGCACCTCATGTAAGAGCCGATTAGACTCGCTTGGTCCTGTGCACTTGAGCAGTAACCCTTCCAACGTCCTGTAGAACATGTCATCTCCTATAAGGACATATTTCATGGCCTTGTATCTTATCCGTTTAGGTGCCCCCCCGAGCCGAATCCTTCAAGTAATTGAAGATATCGGCTCTCCAATCATCCTGTTCTAGGAACTGCACCTGAACTTCTGACCCGTCTGGTATGTCCTTATAGCCTGACGCCATCTGTGCAAGATCGTTGGCGTCGGTATTCTGAGATCTTGGGACCCAATTGAAATTGATGTACCGAAAATGTGTCATGAGCTCACGACATTCCATCCAATATGGGAAGAGTGACTCACTCTCGCACTTGTATTCGTCCGTGAGCTGGGAAATCACCAACTTCGAGTCTCCAAAAAGCTCCACCGCCTCTGCCCCGGCTTCCAAAAGCAACTCCATTCCCTTGCGCACTGCCTCATACTCAGCAACATTGTTGGTACAAGGTGTAGACAGCCTGATGGAGAAGGAATATGTTGCCCCCCGAGGCGACACGAGCAGAATGCCGATGCCACAACCTTCGTCACAAGCCGATCCATCGAAGAACATAGCCCATGCACGTATAGATAGTGCTGCTATATTAGTATTGATACGTTCAGCTATGAGATCGGCCAACGCTTGTCCCTTGACTGCTTTCGCAGGCTGATACCGAAGATCAAACTCCTATAATGCAAACATCCACTTACCAAGTCGGCCTTTCAAAATAGGAGCCGACAGCATGTGCTTGACAACGTCTGACTTGCATATGACGATGATTTCTGCCGTCAAAAGGATGTGATGAAGCTTGGTGCAGGTGAAGAACAGGCAAAGGCATAGCTTCTCGACCTCAGGATACCTTGTCTCTGCATCCAACATCCTTCTGCTGAGGTAGAAAACGACCTTTTCAACACCCTCGTAGAGTTGCACCACTACTGAAGCGATGGACGTGTCAGCTACTGATAGGTAAATGTAGAACGGCCTATCTTGCTGCGGTGGAACTAGCACAGGCGGTGTTGTTAGATACCGCTTAATCTCATCAAACGCCTGCTGCTGTTCTGCCCCCCAGTGAAACTCGTCATCAGATTTAATCTTCACCAACGCCATGAACGGCTCAATTCGTCCTGACAGGTTATAGATGAATCGTCGGACGAAGTTGATCTTGCCGATAAGACGTTGGAGCTCCTTTTTCGTGGCAGGCGGCTGCATGGTACGTACCGCCTCTTGACTTTTCAGGCCGATCTCAATTCCTCGTTCATGGACCAGAAACCCTAGGAACTGACCGGCCGTCACACCAAAGGCACACTTCTTTGGATTCATTCTCAGTCCGAACTTCCGAGTTCGGTCTAGGATGCGCCGCAGATCATCCAAGTGTCCCTCCATGGAGACAGACTTGACCACCACGTCATCGATGTAGATTTCCACCAACTTGCCGATCAAATCATGAAAAATATAATTCATGGCTCGTTGGTACGTTGCACCGGCATTCTTCAGCCCAAAAGTCATGACCACATATTCAAACAAGCCCACTGATCCTGGTACTCTGAATGCGGTCTTGTGTATATCTTCTGGAGCCATGAAGATTTGGTTGTAGCCGGCATTGCCATCCATGAAGCTTAACACCTTGTGGCCAGCAGCTGCATTGATCAATGTTTCTGCCACAGGCATTGGATATTCATCCTTTGGAGTGGCTCTGTTGAGATCTCGGAAATCTATTGCCACACGCCATCGGCCGTCCTTTTTCTCTACAGGTACGATACTGGAGATCCATTCAGCATACCTGCATGGCCTGATGAACCCAGCGGTCAACATTTTCTCGATCTCTTTCTTGACTTCTTCGAGAATTTCGTCCTTCATCTGACGTGCTCGTTGTTGGAATGGCCGAAATCCTTTCTTGAGAGGGAGCCGATGCTCAATGATGCTCCTGTCTAACCCAGGCATCTCTGTGTAATCCCATGCAAAGCAATCTGGGTACTCTTTTAACAGAGCTATCATCTGGCTCCTGAGATGTGGATCTAACTTTTTGCTGATGAAAGTTGGTCGTGGCTTATCCCCAGGACCAATGTCGACTTCTTCTAGCTCATCAGCCGATGTAAACCCATACCCTAGCTTTTCGTCACCTGTTAGATCGACACTGAACACAGGGAAAACGTGTGGTAAGGATAATATGGGCCGATTGCTGGAATCGGCCCCCATTTTGATTGCACTGTTCAATGAAGGTTTACATCGTGGTCTTGCTTTACTATGACTACGTGACATGCTTGAGACAAGATTATCACTTTTTATTTTTTGGGGCCGATCACAAGGATCGGCCTTGCCACGTACGTCCATAGCTTTTGCTCTTGTTACACGGTCAGGCCGGTGGATAAGACCAGCCTCACCCTGTTTTTTGTCACGTCGATGCGCTCGCAGTCGTCCAAAGTGATGCCTGAGAGTGGCTCTTGGCCTGCCGTCTCCCAAACGTTCATGCCAACCGTTGAAATCTCGGCTGAGTCATCTGCGTGGACGACCTCTACTTCATCTCCATCCCACTGAATCAGACATCGGTGCATCGTGGATGGAATGCAACAGTTGGCGTGGATCCAATCTCTCCCTAGCAGGACAGCATAAGTGCTCTTGCTATCGACAATGAAGAATGTTGTAGGGATGGTTTTCCTCCCTACGGTCAGATCCACGTTCAGAACACCTTGTGCTTCAGATGCTTGGCTGTTGAAATCGCTCAGTGTAACGTTGGTCTTGATCAGATCTGAGCTAGACCGTCCCAACCGACGTAGCATGGAGTATGGCATGATGTTGACTGCCGCTCCGGTGTCCACCAGCATCTTGTTGACAGGCTGCCCATTGATGTAACCTCGTAAGTACAGGGCCTTCAGATGCCTGTAGCTTCTTTCTCGTGGCTTCTCGAAGATAACTGGCCGTGGGCCGCAGTCAAGTTGTGCCACAGGTGCTTCGTCTAATCCTGGAGCACAAAACTCCGCTGGGAGGATGAACACCATGTTTGTACCAGCCGATGTCTCATCATCGGCTTTCCTTTGCTTGGGGTGCCACTCCATTTTTTGTGGTCGACCCTCTTCGTCCAGGGTTCGTTGAATTTTCGCGGCCAGATCGGGCCGCGCCTTCCTTAACGTGTGCAGGTATAACCTTTCGGTTTCCTCCAAGCCACGTAGTCGCTGAACCCTACGCTTTTGGGAACGGCTGAGTCCATCAGGGCACCACCTTGGCCGGTGGTACTTATCTTCTTCTTCATCGTCATCTTCTAACTCCTCGAGATCTTCCACCCGAGAGGACTCAGCTTGCTTGTTCCGAGATGGGAGAGGTCCTAGACGCTTGAACACTGACACGTCTCCAGTGCTCTTCTTTTTCTGTCTACATTCTGGGCAGTTGCCGATTGTAGGCAATCGGCTCATTCCTGAATCCCAGCAGTGTTTGAAGAAGGGACAGTCCCAGTGCTTGTCCACGTCGTCTTGCTCTCTCGTCTTGTCCTTGGCATGGCGCTCATATCTCTCCTCGTCTCGATCATGCCGACGATGTCTCCTGGCGTCCCTGCTAGCCAGACGATCCCTTTCGTCACCATCGTCATATCGTCGGCGTTGGTCGTACTGACTCACATATTTGTTGAGGAGATGATCAGAGAGAGGTCGTTGATATCGCACGTTCTTCACTTCTCCCTCTGTGATGTAGCGCTTGCCATCGTGTCGGAGACGATCGCGCGGAACGGCTTCTTCCTTGTCCTTGCTACGAGAGCGGCTGCCCTCGTCTCTGTCCTTACCAGAGTGGTGCCCAGGCCCTACCATGTTGATGCTGAACGAGAAACCTGGCTGGCACCTCCCAGGGTAAGTGCACTCCACCATGTTAACGGCGGGGAAGGGGTGAGTGTCAACTTTCATGGCGTACTGGCTGAAGATTAGACGCCCTTGCTCTATCGCCATTTGGATCTGCTGACGCCACACCCTGCAGTCGTTGGTGGTATGGGTGAACGTGTTATGCCATTTGCAGTATGGCTTTCCGTTCAACTCCTGTGCCGTGGGGGTTTTGAGGCCTTCGGGTAACTTTAGCTGCTTCTCCTTGAGTAAGAGGTCGAAAATTTGCTCAGCTTTGGTCACGTCGAAGTCGAACCCTTTTGGAGGACCTTGTGGCTTAACCCACTTGCAGGACACGGGGCTTGCCCTCCGAGTCCATTCAGCCACTGCTATCTCTTGATCTCCCGCAGAGCCTTCATCTTCTTATGTCTCAACCAGGACTACCGCACGCTTGAATTTGTCCTGGTACAACTCTGGGTGGCGCTGTTCATATAACGACAGTTTCTGAACCATATGCGCCAGTGAAGGGTAATCTGCTTGGGAAGCCATGTCCTTGATCGGCGATGCGAGACCCACCACCGCCAACTCGACTGCTTCTTTTTCAGTCAAACGAGCCGAATAGCATCGGTTCCTGATGGCCCTGAAGCGCTGGATGTATTCTGACACTGTTTCTCCGCGCTTCTGCCGTACTTGTGCTAGATCGGCAATGCCAGCCTCGGAAGCCTCTGAGTGATACTGCATGTGGAACTGCTCTTCCATCTGCTTCCAAGTCCGGATTGAATCCGGTGGCAGCGAGGTGTACCACCCGAAAGCCGATCCTGTGAGGGACTGTGCGAAGAACCTCACACGTAGCTCATCTGATGCTGAGATCGTGCCCAGCTGCGCCAAATATCGGCTCACATGCTCGATTGAACTGGAGCCATCTGACCCACTAAATTTGGAGAATTCAGGGAGCCAATATTTGGGTGGTAGTGGGATCAAATCGTACTCGTTGGGGTACGGCTCGGAATAGCCGATTGCCCTCCTTTTCGGCACCATGCCGAACTGGTCTCTCAAGATTGTACTGATCTGATCCGTGGTGCTGGCTGCAGGAGTCGAGCTCTGAAGATTCGCTGGAGTGGCGTACTTAGCCAGCCACGCTTGCTTCTCAAGCTCCGAGCTAGCTGCAGGAGTTGAGCCTTGGAGGTTTGTTGGGGTGGCATACTTAGCCAGCCACGTCTGCTTCTCACGATCTGAGCCGGCTGCAGGAGTTGAGCTCTGAAGGTTCGTCGGAGTGGCATACTTAGCCAGCCACGTCTGCTTCTCAAGTTCTGATCCAGAAGCTCCTCCTGCTGTTGTAGTCTGGTTCGTGAGTGCCCAGGTACTGCAGTCTGGCACGTACGTGCACGTGTACCCGTGAGGGATCTCCTTGGGCGCCTCATACACGAACTGGTAATCACTAGGGTCACCACCGATCTTGTGGACGACGAATGCCGGTGAACTCGGCACCTCTGGTGCCGCCAACGCGAACGGCAGCGGTGGTCGGGACTGGAGAGGTATCTCTCCTTGGTGAGTCCCTAGAGCAGGTCCTGACGGAGAGTACTGATGCCTCATGATTTCCTGGATCACCCGAAGGGCGACACGCTCCAACGTGTTCACCAGGTTCTCAGAATGGCGGTGTAGCGAATGCGCTACCATGAAATTAATCTCCTGACGCAGAGACCTGGTGTGTTCTTCTGAAGGGGTAGACAAGTCCACTCCATCGAGCGCGCCTTCAGGCGTGAATCCTTTCCACCTGATGCCGTGTGAGCGGGTCCTCTGGAAAGAGCCGATGAGGTCGGCCTCGAGGATAGCTTTGACCTCATCATACTTCTTCTTGAGCTCCTCGGTCAGATCCTCGTACGTGACTGGAGTGCCTTCCGCCATCTCAGATCTAGATGGCGATGCAGTTGATGTCGAAGACTGTCCCACCGGGCGTGCCAGAATGTGTTGGCGTCAGAAACCCACCAGCGAGTAGCGACGGGCAACACGTAGAGCCGGGAACAACTCAGAGCTCCGGCTGGCCCTGGTCCCTCGATCGACGGCCCGCAAAGCCTCTGGTACGCACGTCCGATGCTGGTGCAAGGGCGTGCCACCTGATCTATATCTGACCAGGAAGGTGATGGATTTGCTTCGCTTAGTTTCCTGCATGGCATACACGTAAACATTAAATGCGAGCCTCGATGGGCTCTCAGGTTGTCCTGTGAATCGGCTCAAGGAGCCGATCCACCCATGGTTCGTATGAGGTCTACGATCACATGGTGGTCCTGCTTGATCGATATATAGCTAAAACGACCTACGACGATTTAGGGTTTTCACCGCATAATCGGAACATCCTACGCGTGATTGAGCCTGGCAGCCACGCACGGTGATAATAAACCAACCCTAGACAAGGCCTAAAAACCAACATGAAGTTGATCCCCGGAACATCTTATCTAGGGCTAGCAAACTACACCCTACGTGCCACTGGATCCTTCAACCCGTTTGCAAGGCCTAACTATGCAGATATTAAACTAATCCTTGAAGAACAAGGAGCAATCATAACGGATCGGATCTACTAGATAATGATCAAGCAAGGTGCCGCCCTTACACCTAAGATAGGTGTAAGGGCGGCTAGATGTCTAAGGGTTGCATGGACGAAAGCATGTGACACGATGAAACAATGCTAACCCTAACACATCTATGATAACCACGTTGCTCGCCATCAACAAGGCTTCAGCACGAGCAACGCATGAACAACGAATAAACGTGTACTGCCTAGATCGCAAGATGCGATCTAGGCAGCATGATGCTTACCCGGAAGAAACCCTCAAAACAAAGGGGTTGGCGATGCGCCTAGATTGGTTTGTGATGAACGTGATTGTTGTTTTTCTCGATAACCCTAGATACATATTTATAGTCCGTAGACTTTCTAACGTGGGAATAATCCCAACCGTGCACGAGCCAAACTCTAACTAACCGACACGTATCCTACTATATTTACAGATACAAGGGCAAACTAGCCCAAACTTCGTGTACAAGGCCGGTTCACATATTTCTTCCATGTATATTCTTCAAGCCCAATCTTGATCGCGGCCCACCTCTGATCCGGTCAAATTCGGGTGATAACAGATATTCAACTAGATCCCGCTCAAAAAAAAAAAGATATTCAACTAGATCACAAAGAGAGAGAGATGAACCACATAGCTACGGTAGAGCCCTCAGCCTCGGGGGAGAACTACTCCCTCCTCATCATGGAGACAGCGATGGCGGTGAAGATGGCGGTGAAGATGCCTTCCGGGGGCACTTCCCCGTCCCGGCGGCGTGCCGGAACAGAGACTTCTGTGCCCCGAATCTTGGCTTCACGATGGCGGCGGCTCTGGAACTTTTCTCGTATCGTGGCTTATTCGTCTCGAAGTTTTAGGTCAGGAAGGCTTAAATAGGCGAAGAGGCGGAGTCGGAAGGGTCCGGGGGGCCCACACAGTAGGGGGCGCCCCCCCTCTGGCCGCACCGCCATGTTGTGTGGAGGCCCTGGGCCTCCCCTCTGGTCCCTCTTCGGTGCTCTGGAAGCTTCCGTGAAATATAAGATCGTGGGCGTTGATTTCGTCCAATTCCGAGAATATTTCCTTTGTAGGATTTCTGAAACCAAAAACAGCAGAAAACAAGAACTGGCACTTCGGCATCTTGTTAATAGGTTAGTTCCGGAAAATGCATAAATATGACACAAAGTGTGTATAAAACATGTGAGTATCATCATAAAAGTAGCATGGAACATAAGAAATTATAGATACGTTTGAGACGTATCAAGCATCCCCAAGCTTAGTTCCTACTCGCCCTCGAGTAGGTAAACGATAACAAGGATAATTTCTGAAGTGACATGCTACCAAAACAATCTTAATCCAATAATGATGTAAGGCATGTGAACTGAGATCAAATTATTCAAAGCAAATGTCTATATTGATATAAGAGATGATAATGCAAGAGTTAAACAAGCTAGAAGTTTTCATGAATTATTGCTTTAGAGTCATGAAACCGTACAAAGTTCATTAAAGATGTGTTAAGTATTCAGCGTAGAAGTTCTATCCTTCATTCCAAGCATCAAGTAAATTTTCACAACAAAGAAGGATTCAGTCAAGTAAAATTAAACATGAACGTCATGAATCAACTGTTTCGAAGTCCACTCAACCGGTGAGCGCAAGCATTTGGTATTGGCACCAGGATGTTAATGCAAAAAGAACGTTAATGGGGGTTTGGAAGGCCAATGAAAGAAAGTCTCACAAAGCTATAAGTGATTATTAGACAAGAGGAAGTCTTATAATCGAAGCTATGCGAGGAGTAGTGATTGCCATGCAACGGATGCACATAGAGCTATATGTGTATGAAAGCTCTCCAATGGAACTAGTGGGGGTGCATCCAACTTGGTTGCTCACGAAGACGTAGAGCACTTTTGAGGAAGCTCATCATTGGAATATACAACCCAAGTTCTATAGTGTAAATTCCCCACATAGTTATACTAGTAAAACATGAAAACTCTCTCATATGGAGTATAGGTGCTAAACATGAGCACAAATGATGTCTATGAATAATGCAGGTGCTAAAACATGAGCACAAGTGTAGATAAAAGATAGTAATGTTGCCCCCTTTTCCTTTCTTTCTTCTTTCTCTCTTTTTTCTTCTTTTTTTCTATTTTTTTTTCTTTTTCTGTTTCTCTTTTTGATGGCCTCCATGGCTCTTTTCACTTTTAGGGGCAACATCCTAATATGACAACACAGTTTTTGGTACAAATAACTCATAATGAATAAAACATGATGTATAAAACTGTATGCCTCTGCCAGTGTAGCAGGATGTGCAATGATCTAGCGTAACATGGGTAAACCACACATCAGCTGTATAGAATCATGCAAAGTAATATATAAATAATAAATGACAACAAGTCATGTAATGTAAAATGGAAGTTGCATGACAATATATCTCGGAACAGCTATGGAAATGCTGTGGTAGGTAGGTATGGTGGCTGTTTTGAGGAAGATGTATGGCTTATCTGTAGGAGAACAAGAGAAAGTCCTCCCACGGGTTTGGATGTACTGGCGAAGTATGCACAATTCTCAATGTGAGCAAAAGGCAATGCACAGTACCGAAGAGGCTAGCAAATTTGGATGGTGGAAGTGCCAAAAACCGTAGCTTAACATTAGTCAAAAAGAACTCACAAGCTTATTGCAAACAACTAGCAGGTTCAACATTAAGAACATGATTAAAATTTACTCCAAGGAGGGCCGTTCACGGTGGAACAAGTACCCCGCTAGCTCCCTCGACCTTCAGCACAACTTAGTTATTACGATGAACTCTCAGACATGGAAAGCTATCAAGTCCAACTACACCTTCAACTAATTAAGTAGAGTTTGTAGGACGGCACAAGCTTAAAGACAACATTCCACTACTAATTTTAACTTATTTATCCAGCAAGCTTTACCATCTAAATACCTCAAAACATTTGCAAAGAATCAAGTTATCAAAGCTCAATGATCTACAAGATTATGCAAGTATTTCATTATACCACTACCGCATGCAACATTTCCTGAACCAACCAAATAACAATGAACGAAACAGTTTCAACCTTCGCCATGAACATTAAAAGCTAAGAACACCAGTGTTCATATGAACAAGCGGAGCGTGTCTCTCTCCCACATAAGCATGAATTTATTCAGAGAATTAAAATAACAAAAACAAAAATAAAAGCACACAGATGCTCCAAGTAAAGTACATAAGATGTGACCGAATAAAAATATAGTTTCACTAGAGGTGACCTGATAAGTTATCGATAAAGAAGTGGATGCCTTGGGCATCCCCAAGCTTAGATGCTTGAGTCTTCTTGAAATATGCAGGGATGAACCACGGGGGCATCCCCAAGCTTAGACTTTTCACTCTTCTTGATCATATTGTATCATCCTCCTCTCTTGACCCTTGAAAACTTCCTCCACACCAAACTCAAAACAATCTCATTAGAGGGTTAGTGCATAATCAAAAATTCACATGTTCAGAGATGACACAATCATTCTTAACACTTCTGGACATTGCACAAAGCTTCTGAAAGTTAATGGAACAAAGAAATCCATCCAACATGGCAAAAGAGGCAATGCGAAATAAAAGGCAGAATCTGTTAAAACAGAACAGTCCGTAAAGACGAATTTTTTAGAGGCACTTAACTTGCTCAGATGAAAATGCTCAAATTGAATGAAAGTTGCGTACATATCTGAGGATCACTCACGTAAATTGGCAGATTTTTCTGAGTTACTTACAGAGAATACTACTCAAATTCGTGACAGCAAGAAATCTGTTTCTGCGTAGTAATCCAAATCTAGTATCATCTTTACTATCAAAGACTTTACTTGGCACAACAATGCAATAAAATAAAGATAAGGAGAGGTTTCTACAGTAGTAACAACTTCCAAGACTCAAATATAAAACAAAGGTGCTGTAGTAAAATAAAAACATGGGTTATCTCCTATAGCCATTAAGATGGGCTCAGCAATTTTAATGATGCACTCGCATAAGGATGAGAGTTGAAGCAAAGAGAACATTGACATAGGCATCCCCAATGGGCCTGCCGAAGATAGTACCCGGGATTTATTGAAGGCCCACAACCCGAAGGATAAGGAGAATTCGGAAGCCCAATTTGCTAGTTAAGGAAAGCTAGAGTTGTATTAGGAGAGAACACTTGTAATATTACGGGAGGAGTTGGAAACCTTCCAAAACTCTGGAACTTGTACATCACGAATCCCTCGGCTCCACCTCCTATATAAGGGGGAGTCGAGGGACAAAGAAAGCATCGATTCATTGTCTCACAAACCCTAGTTTTCATATCGTCGAGTACTTTTCGGCTGAAACCTTCGAGATCTACTTGCCCTCTACTTCTAACTAAACCCTAGTCTACAACCTGTAGGCATTGACCAGTTAATACCTTGTCAATTGGCGCCGTCTGTGGGAATTAGAGGCGTCAAGGATCTGATCTCGATGGCACGTTCAAGATCGTCGACTTCATCAACAACAAACAACGCGATGGATCGAGGTAAACAGATCGCAACTGGACCTGTCGATTTTGTTCCTCACCCGCCCTCCCGTTTGGATGCATATACGTATCTGGAGGAGCCTATGGAGATGACGTTCGGAAGGTTCCACTTTCGCGTCGAGAAGGAGGGAGCGTATCGTCTCGAAATTCCGATCTCGTCGGGATTATCGGCGGTCGATTCCGATTCTTCGAACTCAACATTGTCAATCAAGTTAGGCGCAGAGGAGACTTCATCGCCACGCTTCATCAGCACCAGGGCAAGCGAAAAACTCGCCAAGATCTTCAGCGACATGTCCTTCGAGTCATCTGCGGACTCAGATATAAGCGACGACTCGGGTAGCTTCGACAGCTTCAACTTCATCGACCAATCCACTACCATTGGCAAGGTCTTCACCAATCTCTGTGATGGTGTCACCAAACCCAACATGGTTCAATACCCAAAATATCATCAAATCTATGCAATCGGAGATCCGAGTCACCCACAAGAGGAGACATCAGAGAACTTCGACGAGGCAGGGAATCCATATGTTGATCCTGCAGATCTCACGAGAGGTTTAGGAACAAAATATATCGGACCAGGAACGCGGGAGATGGTGCGATTTCCGCAGGAAGTATGGGATCGAGTCGCAAGAGCTATTGATGGTATAGAGCCAATGACTGTAACGGCGACATCTTAGGAGTTACAAGCATATCAGTATAGGCTGGCACGCACCAGGCGAGAGCTCGAGAAGCAGAAATCACGTTGGACAGAAGGCAGGAGGCAGCCTCTGCGTCCAGCAGGCAAAGGGCGGAGTTAAGTCGACATTCAGGAACTTCGGGAGATAGCCACAGAGAAGCTCGGAACAGGGCAAGATCTAGGATGCAAAACATACCTGAAGCTGATAGAGAGCACTTGGTGCAAAACCTCGACATGTCCTTTATGTCGATAGACACTCGAGGGAACATCATCCCTAAAACACCGGAAGCTGGGTATATGGCGACACAAGCCTTTATCCTCGCGTCTAGGCCACCTCCTGGAGATCCAAGGAAAGCATTATACAACATGGCCATGGCAGGTGTTGGGGCCATGGGAACAGCGTTTGCATCAACACCTCCCGAAGGTTCAGCAAGGCAGAATAGTCCACGACCTGCGGCAGCAGCAACAGTTCCCGAAAGAACAGGAGGAGCAAGAGACACAGCAGCACAAGCAAAGGTGGACAGAGCACGACAAAATAGAAGGGAACATCGGCATTCCCCAGAGTTAGATGACGAGGATATGTGCGGGCTGCCGTGTGATGACCCACAAGTATAGGGGGTGTATCGTAGTATCTTCGATAAGTAAGAATGTCGATCCCAACGAGGAGCAGAAGGTGTTGACAACCAGTTTCGATGAAGGATTCACTGTAAATGCTCACAGACAAGTATTCAGGGGGTTTTGATGTAACAGTTGAATAAAGTACGAGTATGTAAAGTGCGAGAGTAATAATTGCAGCGAGTGGCCCAATCCTTTTTAGCACAAAGGACAAGCCGGTTTGTTTACTTATAATGACCAAACGTTCTCGAGGACACACGGGATTTTAGTCTAGTGCTTTCGCTACATACGGCTAAATAATCTTCATTGTTATGATAAGTGTTGTGTGGGTGAACCTATGCTAATGTACCGCCCTTCCTAGGACTAATACATACTTGTGATTATACCCCTTGCAAGCATCCGCAACTACAAGAAAGTAATTAAGAATTAAATCTAACCACAGCCTTAAACTCTGAGATCCTGCGATCCCTCCTGCATCGATATACCAACGGGGGTTTAGGTTTCTGTCACTCCGGCAACCCCGCAATTAGCAAACGAATACAAGATGCATTCCCCTAGGCCCATAAATGGTGAAGTGTCATGTAGTCGACGTTCACATGACACCACTAGAAGAATAACACCACAACTTAAATATCACACCATTGAATATTACTCAACCATAGTTCACTACTAACATTTAGACTTCACCCATGTCCTCAAGAACTAAACGAACTACTCACGAGACATCATACGGAACATGATCAGAGGTGATATGATGATGAATAACAATCTGAACATAAACTTGGTTCAATGGTTTCACTCAATAGCATCAACAACAAGTAGAGATCGATACCGGGAGAGTTTCCCCTATCAAACAATCAAGATCAAACCCAAATTGCTACAGCGGTGACGAGGTGCTGCGGAGGAGATGGCGGTGATGATGGTGGAGATGATGATGATGGTGATGGTGATGATGTCCAGCTCGATGACGGTGACGATGGCGTCGATTTCCCCTCCCGAGGGAATTTCCCCGGCGGATTCCTGCCCGCCGGAGAGCTCTTTTCTCTCTGGTGTTCTCCGCCCCGCAGAGGCGGCTGTAACTCTTCGCGAGGTACCCTCTGTGGCTTAGGTCTTTGGGACGAAGGGTTTGGCGAAGAAAAGAAGGCGAAAGGGGCCGTGGGCCCTCCACACCACATGGCGGCGCGGCCAGGGCCTGGGCCGCGCCGCCCTAGGGTGTGGGCCCACCCTGGCTCCTCCTGGCTCCTCCTTCTGGCTTCCTTCGTCATCTTGAAAATAGGATTTTTGGTATAATTTCCTCCCACGCTTGATCTTCCGAAATATTGCGTTCTGACGGTGCTTTTTCCAGCAGAATCCTGGCTCCGGTGCTTGATCTCCCAATAATGATGAAACATGCAAAATAGATGAAATAACATAAGTATTGTGTCCCAATATGAAATATATCAATGAATAACAGCAAATTATGATATAAAATAGTGATGCAAATTGGACGTATCAACTCCCCCCAAGCTTAGACTTCGCTTGTCCCCAAGCGAAACTGAACTCGATAGACATGACCACATGTTTATGGAGTGAAGAGTCGATAAATAAAATATGGACAAGAAGCATCATATTCATTCACACAGGACATTATAGTAAACAACCTCTTATAACTCATATTGAAACAAGTATAAGGTAATCACAAGTAAAGGTGCATGAGAAATCATAATTGGTGATGGCAAACTTCGTTCTTGGTCAGAGAACATTTAACAGATTATATTTATCTCATTGAGCAGCGCTCTCATGTTAAAGTTTATAAGGCACAACTTGCATACTCAATCATAATGGTCTTCTCATGATCATTGATAACTCGCAAAGCTATATTCATTCAGATAAAACTTGTACTAAACAAGGAAGAATAAAAGACATGATGTAGCAAATCACAATATAATGGTTTGATCACAACTACTCAAATGCTTGCTTGAGATGGAGAGAAATAGGTTTACTGACTCAACATAAAGTAAAAGATAGGCCCTTCGCAGAGGGAAACAGGGATTAAATCATGTGCTAGAGCTTTTTCAGTTTTGCAATCATATAAAGAGAATAAAGGTAACATTTTGAGAGGTGTTTGTTGTTGTCAACGACTGGTAGCGGGTACTCTAACCCCCTTGCCAGACAACCTCCTAAGAGCGGCTCCCATATTATTTTCATTTTGTGTGGCACTCCTTCCAACCTTTCTTTCACAAACCATGGCTAACCGAATCCTCGGGTGCCTGCCAACAATCTCATACCATGAAGGAGTGCCTTTTTATTTCAGCTTTATTATGATGATGACACTCCCCCCAACCTTTGCTTACACATGCCATGGCTAACCGAATCCTTCGGGTGCCGTCCATCAATCACATACCATGGAGGAGTGTCTATTTAGTTTAATTAATTTGGGACTGGGAATCCCATTGCCAGCTCTTTTTGCAAAATTATTGGATAAGCGGATGAAGCCACTAGTCCATTGGTGGAAGTTGCCCAACAAGATTGCAAGATAAAACACCACATACTTCCTCATGAGCTATGAAACATTGACACAAATAAGAGATACTAAGTTTTGAATTGTTTAAAGGTAGCACATGAAGTATTTACTTGGAATGGCAGAAAATACCATGTAGTAGGTAGGTATGGTGGACACAAATGACATAGGTTTGGGTTAAGGTTTGGATGCACGAGAAGTATTCCCTCTCGGTACAGGTCTTTGGCTAGCAAGGTTAATTAGCAAGCATAAGAGTCGAGGGAAACAAACAAATATACATATGATAGAAACAATCATGCATCTTCCTTGTAAGCACAAACAATTTTAACTTCAGAATAATAAGCTATGAGTTAACAAGAAAGACAATGAAACATTTACATGTATTTCTCTTTTCTATTTAAACCTCAAAGTGTTGTTGCTATTTACCAATGCTAAGTTTGCCAAAACCAAATAGATTTATTCAATGCTTCCCAAAGTGATACCAATACTAACAACAAGGTGAATCATATAGTAGAGATTGCAAGCTAAAATAAGATGTGCAATATGTAAATGATAAGACTTCTCATTAATATTCCATAACGATAACTCACACCAAGGGATACATAGATAACCAACTAAAGGAGAGATACTTCCAAACGCAACCCATCTTATATGATAACTTCCCTACTCATGATATGACACTACTTGACAATAAAAGTAAAAGGTAGTGATGATGTGATACCGCGGCACTCCCCCAAGCTTGGAACAAACCAAGGGGATGCCAATACCGATGATGAATTACTCCTGCGGCGATGGTTGTGATGAATTCCCGTCATCAAACTTCCAAGGAAGAGGCTCTCCATCAAGAAACGACATCTTGGTCTCGGGGATCCTGAAACTAGCAAAGACGGCTTATGTATTTAAACCTGTTTTCATACTCACAGTTCTGATTCTGAAAATCATAGAGTTGTGCTTGGAGCTTGTTGGTGGTGTCGTGAAGTGAGAGGATGTCGCTCCAAAGCTTTGCAGTTTCCTTCTCATGTTCAGCAATGAGTTCAGACACAATCCTGTGGAAGATATCCACCTCACGCTCGGCCATCTTCTTGTACTTGAAAACCTCTTGTTCTAGCTTCTCCATCCTGTCTTCCAGGCTTCCTTCTCCTTTAGGACCCTGGACATCCTTGACTTGCAGTTCTCCTTCAACGAGCAGCAACTCCTTGGGGTGCATCCTCAGCTCCTCCATGTACAAGTTGCCAACATCCTTGCTGGAGCTGTCCTTCGGAGTTTCCGACGAAGACATGATGGCTCTAGATCCGAAGCAAATCCTGGCAGAAAACAGCTCAAAACAAAACATGTCGAGAACACGATATACGGACCTCCAGGGGTCCGGGGGATTATATAGCAAAAATTTTCTCGTCAAAAGGAAAGCACCAGATCGAACCAGAGTCGGAAAGGGGCGACGGGGCGGCCAGACCATAGGGCGGCGCGGGCCCTGGTCAGGCCGCGCCGGCCTATGGTGCCACGCCCTCGTGCGTCCTTTCCACTCCGTTTCGAACTCGTAATTTCTCATATTTTCCAAAAACAGCAAAAATATTGTTCGGAAAGTAAATTGCGTACTTTTCATTACCAGGACTGTTACCTATTCAAAGTCGAGTTCTGGCGGACTGTCAATTTGCCCTTTGATGAAAGCTTCCGGTGTTTCCACTTGAATAATATCAACATCAACATTATAGGAATCACCTGAGATATAATGCTTGAGTCTTTGTCCATTCACCACTTGCGTAGCATTGCCTTGGAGAGAGCTAATTTTGATTGCTCCTGAACGATACACCTCCTCGACAACATATGGTCCTTCCCATTTCGAGAGTAATTTCCCTGCAAAGAATCTGAGACGAGACCGATACAATAGGACTTTATCCCCAATATTAAATTCTCTTTTGATAATCCTCCTATCATGCCATTTTTTAACTTTCTCTTTAAAGAGTTTAGCATTCTCATAAGCTTCACTTCTCCACTCATCTAGAGAACTCAATTGCAACAACCTCTTATCACCGGCAAGTTTAGGATCTTTATTTAATTCTCTAACAGCCCAATAAGCTTTGTGCTCTAGTTCTAAAGGTAAATGACAAGCTTTCCCATAAACCATTTTATAAGGTGACATTCCCATGGGATTTTTATAAGCAGTTCTATAAGCCCAAAGTGCATCCTTCAATTTACTAGCCCAATTCTTTCTAGTTTTATTAACGGTCTTTCCCAAAATAGATTTAATCTCTCTATTTGATAATTCTACTTGACCACTAGTTTGAGGATGATAAGCGGAAGCAATTCTATGATTAATACCATACTTAGCAAGAGTTTTTCTAAAACCTCCATGAATAAAATGAGAACCTCCATCAGTCATAATATATCTAGGTACTCCAAATCTAGGAAAAATAATATCTAAAAGCATTCTTAAAGAGGTCTCACCGTCAGCACTTTTTGTAGGTATAGCTTCCACCCATTTAGTAACATAATCAACAGCAGAACAAGTATATGAGTGTTACCTTCCGAAGACGGAAAAGGTCCCATGAAGTCAAATCCCCAACAATCAAACGGTTCAATAACAAGAGTATAATTCATAGGCATTTCATTGCGTCTGGAGATATTACCAACCCTTTGGCATTCATCACAAGATAGAATAAACTTTCTCGCATCCTTGAAGAGAGTTGGCCAATAAAAACCTGATTGTAGAACCTTTTGCGCGGTTCTTTCTCCGGCGTGATGTCCTCCATAAGCACTACCATGACATTTACTCAATATCTCCTGTTGTTCATATTCGGGGACACATCTTCGCATAATACCATCCACTCCTTCTTTATATAAGTGTGGGTCATCCCAGAAATAATGCCTCAAGTCATAAAAGAATTTCCTCCTTTGCTGAGCTGAAAAGGTTGGAGGCAAGTACTTGGAAACAATAAAGTTAGCGTAATCAGCATACCAAGGACTGTCTCGCGAGCTCACCTTTATTACAGCCAATTGTTCATTTGGAAAACTATCATTAACAGGAACAGGATCATAAGCAATATTTTCCAATCTAGACAAATTATCAGCAACAGGATTATCAGCACCTTTCCTATCTACAATATGTAAATCAAATTCTTGCAAAAGAAGTACCCATCTAATAAGCCTAGGCTTAGCATCTTTCTTTGTCATTAGGTATCTAATTGCAGCATGATCAGTATGAATAGTAACTTTTGAATCAACAATATAAGATCTAAATTTATCACAAGCAAAAACTACAGCTAATAATTCCTTTTCAGTTGTAGCATAATTTCTTTGAGCAGCATCAAGAGTTTTACTAGCATAATGAATAACATTCAGTTTTTTATCTACTCGCTGTCCAAGAACAGCGCCTACAGCAAAATCACTAGCATCACACATAATTTCAAAGGGTAAATTCCAATCAGGAGGTTCAACTATAGGAGCAGTTGTTAAGGCTTTCTTAAGAGTTTCAAAAGCTTCCTTACAATCATCATCAAAAACAAATGGTACATGTTTTTGAAGAAGATTAGTAAGAGGCTTTGAAATCTTGGAGAAATCTTTAATAAATCTCCTATAAAACCCAGCATGACCAAGAACACTACGAATACCTTTAACGTCCCTCGGATAGGGCATCTTCTCAATTGCTTCAACTTTAGCTCTATCAACTTCAATACCTCTCTCAGAAATTTTATGTCCCAATACAATTCCTTCATTAACCATAAAGTGGCATTTCTCCCAATTAAGAACAAGGTTAGTTTCTTCACATCTCTCGCAAAACTTTATCAAGGTTTCGCAAGCAGCTATCAAAAGAATTCCCATAAACGGAAAAATCATCCATGAATACCTCTACAATACTTTCACAAAAACCATGAAAAATAGCAGACATGCATCTTTGAAAAGTAGCAGGAGCATTACATAAACCAAAAGGCATACGTTTATAAGCATAAGTTCCATAGGGACAGGTAAAGGTGGTTTTCTCTTGATCTTTAGCTTTAACAGCAATTTGTGAAAATCCAGAATAACCATCAAGAAAGCAAAAATGAGTATTTTTAGACAATCTTTCTAGCATTTGATCAATAAATGGTAAAGGGTAATGATCTTTCTTAGTAACTTTATTAACTTTTTCGAAAATCAATGCACATTCTATACCCTACAACTACTCTTTGAGGGATAAGCTCATCATTATCATTAGGCACAACAGTCATTCCTCCTTTCTTGGGAACGCAATGCACAGGACTAACCCATCTACTATCAGCAATAGGATATATAATACCAGCTTCAAGAAGTCGTAATACCTCATTCCTTACCACTTCCTTCATCTTAGGAATTAGACGACGCTGATGTTCAACAACAGGTTTTGCATCATCTTCCATATTAATAGCATGTTGGCAAATAGAAGGAGAAATCCCTTTCAAATCATCAAGAGTGTAGCCAATAGCGCCTCGGTGCTTCTTCAATATTTCCAATAACCTTTCTTCCTCAATCTCTGAAAGCTTAGAACTAATAATAACAGGATATATTTTCTTATCATCAATATGAGCATATTTAAGATTATCAGGTAAAGGCTTTAAATCAAAAACAGGATCTTCCTTTGGTGGCGGTGTTGTACCCAAATCTTCCACCGGTAAATCATGCTTGAGAATAGGTTGGCGAAGAAAAATTTCCTCAAGCTCATCTCTTTCTTTCCTAAAACTTCACTCTCGCTTATCCTCCAAATGTTGCTGCAAAGGATTATTAGGAACAAGAACAATAGATGCACATTGCTCCATTTTAAAATCATTACTAGGCAAGTCAGCTTTATAAGGAGTTTTAGTAAATTTAGAGAAGTTAAACTCATAAGATTCACCAGCAAATTTAGTCAAAATTTTCTCTTTCTTGCAATCTATAATAGCTCCACAAGTATTTAGAAAAGGTCTACCGAAAATAATAGGACAATAATCACTAGCAGCAGAACCAAGTACCAAAAAGTCAGCAGGATATTTAATCTTACCGCATAAAACTTCCACATCTCGAACAATACCAATTGGAGAAATAGTTTCTCTATTAGCCAGCTGAATAACCACATCAATATCTTCAAGTTCACAAGAATCAATTTCGTGCATAATCTCCGTGTAAAGCTCATACGGAATAGCACTAACACTTGCACCAATATCACATAATCCATAATAGCAATGATCACCAATTCTAACAGATAGCATAGGAACACTAGCTTGTTTGGGTTTATTAGGATGTGAAACAATATTAGAAGCATCTTCACAGAAAATAATATGACCATCCTCCACATTTTCAGTCACAAGATCTTTAATTATTGCAACAGCAGGTTCAACTTTTATTTGTTCTTCAGGCTCTACAGGTTTCTTTTCACTTTTATGAACCGCACTATTTATAACAGAGTACTCTTTCATTTTAGCAGGAAAAGGAGTTTTTTCAATGTAAGCTTCAGGAATAACATGATCAGCAGTTTCAACTACAACGCATTTATTAATAGATGAATCAATTTTATCTTTATACGGTTCATGATACTTATCAAAATTCTTCTTTGGCAATTCATAATGAGAGGCAAAAGCTTTATAAAGATTTACAGCAACTTGAGAATCAAGACCATATGTAGCACTCATATTACGAAATTTATCAGTATCCATAAAAGTTTCAATGCATTTATAATCATAAATTATACCTGATTCTCTATCCTTGTCGTTCTCCCAACCTTCAGTATTTTCTTGGATCCGATCAAGAAGGTCCCTTTTAAACTCTTCTTTGTTGCGTGTAAATGATCCAGAACAAGAAGTATCCAACAAGGTCTTGTCTTGAAAAGAAAGTCTTGCATAGAAATTATCAATAATAACATTACCAGGAAGCTCATGAATGGGGCATTTGAGCATTAAAGACTTCAATCTCCCCCAAGCTTGGGCAATACTCTCTCCATCATGAGGCCAAAAATTATATATGCGATTCCGATCCTTATGAATTTCACTTGGAGGATAGAACTTAGAATAAAACCGGGGCACAATATCATTCCATTCAAGAGAATCCCCATTATCCAGTAATTTATACCAATGCGCCGCTTTACCAGACAGCGATAAAGAGAATAGTTTCTTCCTCACTTCATCCATAGCAATACCTGCACATTTGAATAACCCGCATAATTCATGCAAAAATAGTAAATGATCACCGGGATGGACAGTTCCATCCCCTTCATAGCGGTTATCCATAACACGTTCAATAATTTTCGTAGGTATCTTATATGGTATCACTTCCTCACCTGGCGCTTCATCCACTACCGTTGCAGTAGTAGTAGATTTCCCAAATAGAAATTTAAGAGAAGATCTCTCCATAATGACTTATAGCAGCAGGCAGAAATAAAATCAGCACAACAGTAAAGGTTTTCCTTACCAATTCCACTTACCAATAGCGCTTCACTCCCCGGCAACGGCGCCAGAAAATAGTCTTGATGACCCACAAGTATAGGGGGTGTATCGTAGTATCTTCGATAAGTAAGAATGTCGATCCCAACGAGGAGCAGAAGGTGTTGACAAGCAGTTTCGATGAAGGATTCACTGTAAATGCTCACGAGACAAGTATTCTGGGGGTTTTGATGTAACAGTTGAATAAAGTACGAGTATGTAAAGTGCGAGAGTAATAATTGCAGCGAGTGGCCCAATCCTTTTTAGCACAAAGGACAAGCCGGTTTGTTTACTTATAATGACCAAACGTTCTCGAGGACACACGGGATTTTAGTCTAGTGCTTTCGCTACATACGGCTAAATAATCTTCATTGTTATGATAAGTGTTGTGTGGGTGAACCTATGCTAATGTACCGCCCTTCCTAGGACTAATACATACTTGTGATTATACCCCTTGCAAGCATCCGCAACTACAAGAAAGTAATTAAGAATTAAATCTAACCACAGCCTTAAACTCTGAGATCCTGCGATCCCTCCTGCATCGATATACCAACGGGGGTTTAGGTTTCTGTCACTCCGGCAACCCCGCAATTAGCAAACGAATACAAGATGCATTCCCCTAGGCCCATAAATGGTGAAGTGTCATGTAGTCGACGTTCACATGACACCACTAGAAGAATAACACCACAACTTAAATATCACACCATTGAATATTACTCAACCATAGTTCACTACTAACATTTAGACTTCACCCATGTCCTCAAGAACTAAACGAACTACTCACGAGACATCATACGGAACATGATCAGAGGTGATATGATGATGAATAACAATCTGAACATAAACTTGGTTCAATGGTTTCACTCAATAGCATCAACAACAAGTAGAGATCGATACCGGGAGAGTTTCCCCTATCAAACAATCAAGATCAAACCCAAATTGCTACAGCGGTGACGAGGTGCTGCGGAGGAGATGGCGGTGATGATGGTGGAGAAGATGATGATGGTGATGGTGATGATGTCCAGCTCGATGACGGTGACGATGGCGTCGATTTCCCCCTCCCGGAGGGAATTTCCCCGGCGGATTCCTGCCCGCCGGAGAGCTCTTTTCTCTCTGGTGTTCTCCGCCCCGCAGAGGCGGCTGTAACTCTTCGCGAGGTACCCTCTGTGGCTTAGGTCTTCGGGACGAAGGGTTTGGCGAAGAAAAGAAGGCGAAAGGGGCCGTGGGCCCTCCACACCACATGGCGGCGCGGCCAGGGCCTAGGCCGCGCCGCCCTAGGGTGTGGGCCCACCCTGGCTCCTCCTGGCTCCTCCTTCTGGCTTCCTTCGTCATCTTGAAAAATAGGATTTTTGGTATAATTTCCTCCCACAGTTGATCTTCCGAAATATTGCGTTCTGACGGTGCTTTTTCCAGCAGAATCCTGGCTCCGGTGCTTGATCTCCCAATAATGATGAAACATGCAAAATAGATGAAATAACATAAGTATTGTGTCCCAATATGAAATATATCAATGAATAACAGCAAATTATGATATAAAATAGTGATGCAAATTGGACGTATCACCGTGCTTTACAAGGAGGGTGCAAAAAACTCGAGTCCCTGCGGGGTTCAAGCTGCCTGATAACTTCAAAAAAATTCGACGGCCTGCAAGATCCAGAGGATTGGCTAGTCGATTATCTCGAGACGGTAAAATTAACAGGAGGAACCAGAGCAACAGCCATGCAAAGCATCCAAGTACATCTGAGTGGGGCTGCGCGATCTTGGATAAAGAAGCTTCCTCCAGGTTCTATCGATAGCTGGGATAGCTTCGAAGATGTGTTCGTAAAAAATTTCCGGTCTACTTGCAAGAAACCTGCATCGCTAGAGGAATTGAGGGTGTGTCGACAAAAGCCAGACGAATCAATGAGGAAGTACATCCAAAGGTGGAATATCATCAAAAACTCGGCAGAGAATATATCTGACGAGAGAGCGATAGATGCGTTTGTCGCAGGAATCAGGCGGGGAGATTTTGTCGAGGACTTGGGGAGAACTAACCCAAAGACAGTATCTGCATTAATGGAGATAGCAAACATATGGGCAGATGGAGAAGATGCTGTTCACAATAAACGGCATAGGTCACCAGAGGAGGACCGCGGCCGAAATTATCAAAACAGGCGACGATTTCCTCGACAGTACTCGAGCTATGATGCTCTTGGACAAATTTCGGCGGGCTTCCGAGCAAGCGCTGGAGGAAACAATAGAGATGAGTATCAGAGGAGCAACGAGCAGCGAGGCGACAATAGAGATGACTCCCGAAACAGCAGGCAAAACAACGGTCCAAGGTTCCAGAGACCTTTCGTATCCCCCGAGGAGATGATGAACGGTCCGTGCCAGATGCATTTTTATCTCGCAACAACGGAAAGAGACAGTCAGGACACTTGCAAAAGGATTGCCGAAATTTTCAGGCAATGCTAAGGTGGGCAGGGCATGCCAATGCCCAGGCGACAAATAGAAACCCGCAAGGGCCCAGGAGTGAGATTCACTTGCCACCTCCTCCCGCAATTACGGACGAAAATCGACATCAGCTCAGAATAGCGGCAGCACTAGCGCCACCGCCTTACGTTGATCCCAACTCCAATGGAGCGGTCTCGATGATTCAGAAAGGCAGGCCATCCAATAGAGCTCAGAAAGTAATCTCGCGACATGTGTTCATGGCAGAGAAGATGCCTCCACCAACGGTTGAGTACCTCAATTGGTCAGGGCAAGACATTGGCTTCACAATAGCGGACCATCCGCAGCAAGTTCCTTGACCAGGGCAATCAACACTTATCTTACCAGTAGTAATCACAGGATTCGACGTATCGCGAGTATTCATAGATGGAGGCAGCAGCCTAAACCTTATGTATGCAGATACACTAAGGAAGATGAACATATCTCTAGCAAATCTGAAGCCAACTGATACGCGTGTCCGTGGAATTACGCCGGACAAGCCAAGTTTTCCGTTGGGGAAGATCAATCTCGACGTTCAGTTTGGGACCCGAGAAAACTACAGGATAGAGAGGCTGGAGTTCGAAGTCGTGGACTTCCCATCACAATACCACACTTTATTGGGGCGCCCAGCATATGCCAGGTTTATGGCGGTACCACATTACACATACTTGTTGTGGAGGATGCCTGGACCTAAGGGACCAATCACAGTTAAAGGAAGCTTCGCGCTAGCCGATAAATGTGACAAGGATTCTCATAGACTCTCAGAAACCTTCGGGATGCAAGCAGAGTACATGGCGTCAAGGCTCACGACTGATTACGATGTGTTGCCAGATGTAGGAAGGCCTAACAAGGAATCAACTTTCAATACTGCGAAAAATTCTAAGGAAGTGCAGATTCACCCGACAGATCCCAAGAAGACGACGTCCATCGCGACAGACATGGACCTCGCATAGGAAAGCGCGCTCGTCGAGTTCCTCCGTGAGCACTAGAAAATCTTCACATGGTGTCCAGCTGACATGCCAGGAGTACCCAGGGAACTTGCCGAGCACCACCTAAATTTGGATCCGCTAGCGAGACCAATCAAACAACCTTTTCGACGTTTTTCGGAGCCAAACCGCAAAGCTATGCTGTCAGAAATTGATAGATTGAGAGAAGCTGGTTTCATCAAGGAGCTACATACAGAGGCCACGTGGGTCGCAAACCCAGTTTTGGTCCCGAAGAAAAACACTAAGGTCCTTCGCATGTGCGTCGACTTTACGTGTCTCAACAAACATTGTCCAAAGGATTACTTTCCCCTCCCAAGGATTGATCAAATTATCGACTCCACGGCAGGGTGTGAACGTCTTTCCTTCCTGGATGCTTACTCTGGTTATAACCAGATCAGATTGAAAGAAGATGACGAAGTTAAAACGGCGTTCATCACACCTTATGGCGTGTTTTGCTATCGAACAATGCCTTTTGGTTTGAAAAACACGGGAGCAACATATCAGAGGATGATGCAGAAGTGCTTAGCAACACATTGGGAAGAACGTACAAGTGTACATTGATGATGTCGTAATAACATCAAAAAAGGGAGCAACGCTAATCGAGGACTTGAAGGAAACTTTCGACAACCTCGACAAATTCTGCCTCAAGCTGAACCCGACGAAGTGTTCTTTCGGCGTCCCTGCAGGAGAACTTCTCGGGTTCCTAGTCTCAGCAAGAGGGATTGAAGCTAACCCCGAAAAAATCCAAGCTATCGTAACAATGCGGAAGCCAACAAAGTTAAAAGAGATACAGCAGCTAACCGGGCGAGTCGCAGCTTTAAGCAGATTCGTCGCCAGGTTGGGAGAAAAGGCGTTGCCGTTCTACGCCTTAATCAAGCAAGGAGAGAAGTTCCAGTGGAATGAAGAGGCAGATAGAGCCTTCGAGGATCTTAAACGAACAATCTCGACACCACCAATCTTGGTGGCGCCGAAAGAGAAGGAACCCCTCTTGTTATACATCGCAGCCACACCTCAGGTGGTCAGCACGGTGCTAGTTGTCAAAAGAGAAGAAGAAGGAAAACTCCATGGAGTGCAAAGGCCAGTATATTTTATTAGTGAAGTTTTATCGCCTTCGAAACAGCGGTACCCGCAATACCAGAAGCTAGCATATGGAGTGTTCACAACCGCAAGGAAATTGCGCCACTATTTTTCGGCACACCCGATCATAGTGGTCAATGAAGCACCTCTATCAAATGTACTGAACAATCCAGAAGATACAGGTCGTGTCTCCCTTTGGGGAATAGAACTTTCTCCTCGGGACATCAGTATGAAAAAAGAAAAGCAATAAAGTCGCAAATTCTACCAGATTTCATCGTAGAGTGGATGGAGTTGCAAAATACAGGACCCCCAGATTTATCGAGAACTTGGACTATGAACTTCGACGGGTCCAAAAGGGTAGAAGGAGCTGGGGCAGGCGTGATACTCATATCACCAGAAGGCGACAAACTGAAGTATGTCCTACGGATGACGTTCCCAAACGCATCTAACAGTGAAGCAGAATATGAAGCTCTTATACACGGGATGAAGATGGCAAAAGCTTGTGGTGCAACCCGATTAAAAATCTTTGGCGACTCGCAGTTGGTGGCTCAGCAAGTCATGAACCAATGTGATGCAGTCAATGACAGTATGGTGGCATACAATGAAGTGTACAATGAGCTCGAGAAGTTATTTGATGGATGCGAAGTAAATCACATCAGCAGGCTGAGCAATGATGAAGCCGACGTTCTCGCAAACATCGGGTCGCAGTGCCTCGCAATTCCGCCAGGTGTGTTTTGGGAAGAGATAGCCGAGAGATCCACAAAGCCAAAGAAGGCGCAGAAGAAGGAGAAGGAGGAGAAAACTTTGGCGCCTCCCAAAGAAGCACTAGAAGAAGAAGAGGACCAGGAGCTGGTAATGATGGTGCAGGTCCCATGGATGCAAGCGTACATATCATATATCTTAAGGAACGAGATACCCGACGACCCAGTTGAAGCAAGGCGAGTTATTCGACGATCCAAAGCCTTTACAGTGGTCAAAGGGGAGTGTACAAACGCAGTATTTCAGGTGTGCTACAAAGGTGTGTTACACCCGAAGAAGGGAGGATAATCTTAAAGGATGTACACGAAGGAATATGTGGTCATCACGCAAGCAGTCGAGCTATCGCGGTAAAGGTTTTTCGAGCCGGATTTTACTGGTTGACAGCAATCGAGGACGCAAAGGAGATAGTAAGAACTTGCGACGCGTGCCAGAGATTTGCCGCAAAACCGCACTCTCCGGCAGCAGAACTGATGCCAATACCATTGTCTTGGACTTTTGCTCAATGGGGTCTCGATATGGTGGGAAAATTACACAAGGCCTCACCAGGAGGATACGAGTATATGCTTGTCGCTGTCGACAAATTCACCAAGTGGATAGAAGCGAAGCCGATAAATTCACCAGATGCAGCGTCAGCAATAAAATTCGTGAAGAGCATCATTTTTCGATTTGGAGTCCCTCATAGCATCGTCACGGACAATGGCAGTAACTTTACATCCAAGGAATTCAAGGCATACTACGCAGAAGTAGGCATCAAATTGCACTTCGCGTCAGTTGGGCACCCGCAAACCAATGGTCAAGTCGAGAAAGCCAACGGTATCATCTGCAACGGTATCAAGAAGCGCCTACTTGGACCACTGGAAAAAGCTCGACATACTTGGCCAGAAGAGTTGCCAAGTGTTTTACGGAGTATTCGAACAACGCCAAATACAGCGACACAGGAAACTCCGTTCTTTCTGGTCCATGGAGCTGAGGCAGTGTTACCAATCGAAATAGAGCATGATTCCCCAAGAGTCACAGAGTATGACGAGGAAACTTCAAGAAGAGCATTGGAGGACGATGTTGATGCACTCGATGAAGCTCGAGATGAAGTACTATCACGGGTCACTAAGTACCAGCAAGACTTGAAAAACTACCACAGTCGACGGCTGCGGCCAAGATCTTTTCAGGTCGGAGATTTAGTCCTATGACTCAATCAACAAAGTACTGAAAAACTCGAGTCGCCATGGCTTGGCCCTTACATCGTCACAGAAGTAATCGAAGGAGGAGCATACAGGATCAAGGACAAGAAGACAGGGGTTCCCGAGAAAAACCCCTGGAACGTGGCGCAGCTCAGGCAGTTTTACGCTTAGAGTCGAAATATAGTCCTCCTTTGTAAAAATACAATGTACTGAAACGCCCGCGAGTTTTCATACGCACTCTTTTCCTTTTCAGGGCACCGAGTGGGGCTGGAAAGGTTTTTAATGAGGCGGGCTCGCGGTGCTGCAATATAGTAAAAGATATTGGTGACATACATATTTTTCGTCGATAGGCTCGGGGGCTCATAACCCACGACAGCAAAATATATATATTCTCGCAAAATAGAAAATTCATCGAGACAAAAAATAGTATAAGCTCCGGCCAAAGGCTCGGGGGCTTCGCAATATAGATTACACTTCACAATATAGACAACTTCTTTAACACAAAGAATCCGACAAAAAATATAGACATGATTTCTCGCAATATAGTACAACTCAGTCAAATGCCTAATATACTATCTATGGATAGACCTTTGTTATTTGCAGCAGTCGTCTTATGATCAGCATAGCTCCCTTTGACAAAGAATTCAGAGTCCATCCGAAGAAGCTCGTCCATCATTTTTTCGGCTACAGGAGTCACAATGTCATTGATTTCATCGACGTTACTTTTACGCTTCGACTTCTTGGCCAGACATTTGGAAACAATCTTCGTCAGGTCTAATTTTCGATGACAGATCTGTATCATGATCATGGAAAATCTTGCTCCAGCAGTCAACTGAGCTCGTACAAAGTTTTGAATACGAGGGGCATACGAAACTTTTCCATCAAACCAAGAAGAGTGTCGGGCGCCTCGTCCCGAGGAAACATCGTCTTGTAAACAAGGGACAATGTTCTAGTGCAGAAATCAAGGAACTCGTGAACCTAACAAGCGCGGTCTTGAAACCTGACAATCTGTCGGGTCCGCTCGGGAGTGGCCCAGAACAAACAACCGTGGTCAAGAGAAAGGTTAACGAGAAGATTTGTCCTTACGTTTACCCTTTCATCTTCAGCAGCAGCGTCGAGAAAGGAACCTATTTGGCGACGGCACGAGAAATTCAAAAAAAGGATACAACACAAGGATAGAGGAAGTTTTGGGTAGAGAAAGCGTACCTGACATATCCACACTGGCTTCATTCATCAGTTCGAGCATAGAATTCTCTCGGGTGGTTGCCTTTTCAGCTTCAGAAACAGCGGCGCGCTTCCTTGGCAGCCATGGCTTCTCGAGCTTGTTGAAGGGCAATTTTCTCTTTTTGGATGCCTTGTGAGATTGCTCCATTATCACAAGTGTTTGCTTCTTCGCATACTGCAGTTGTTGACGAAGTTCTTCCAAGTATTGCGATAGACTCTTACTCGAGGAATCTTCACCAAGTTCATTGTTCACAAGCACTTTCTTCGAGCAAGAAGAGGTAGGCAAAACATCGGAAGGAGCAGGAGTTGGAGTATAGTTATCGAACGTCAACTGAAAGAAAAGGCTCGACATCAATCATCAAGCAAGATAGAATTACATTGATTTTCAGAATATTTACAAGACATTACAATGGAGAAAACCCTAACAAACTAGTGGGGTAGGCGTCGCCCAAAGCTACTTTGGCGATAGCATCAAAAGGAAAAAAGAAAAGAAAGGGTGGTCTACTTGACCTTCGGCTTGGATGTGCTTGGAGCAGGAGTTGGTGTAACACCAAGGTAGGCAAGGATTGGCTTTGAGGGAGGTTTGGCAGCTCTAATTAGAGATTGCCATTTCTTCGTTTCCATCACCCCAATGTCGCCAACCTTGGTCCAGTCGACATTTTGCTGGCTATCAGCAATCAGCGCGATGGTGCCTTCAATGCCAACCTTCAGGCCCTCTTGGCGAAGTTTGAGCCCAGGATCTTCCGGCACATTGAAGCTTTTGGCAAGAGCAACGAAAGTGTCGGGCTCCTCCTTCTTCGGGAAGAAGTAGGGGAAAAGCTTCGACAAACCTGCCTCAGCATTAGCAAGGCCGTCGCATGCTTCATCCCCATGGATTTCAAGAAGGGTTAGCGCGTCGAGAAGCTCGTTGCCTATAGGACCATCCACTTCGTACTCTTGATGAGTTCTCCCTGAAAAGAAGCAAAGGATAGCTCGTAAATAAAGAGTGCTCGGAAAATGAGAAGTAACTCGAGGAAATGCACAAAGAGTCGAGCACTTACTAACAAAACGTCGACTTTGCACCTCCAAGCGACTAAGATTTTTCCTCTCGAGCAGCTTGCTCAGCTATTTTGTTGCTCAAAGCAGTTTCTGCATCGTGAAGCCTCTTCCGAAGATCTTCAACACCAGCAGCATCTGCCTTGGCCTTTTTAGCATCTGCCTTGGCCTTCTTCGCATCTGCTTCAGCCTCCTTACGAGCCTTCTCACTTTGCTCCAATTTTTGAGCAAGTGCATCGGCACGCTTGTTGGCTTCCGCAAGTTTTTCTGCCAAAATATTCAAAGCCAGTCAAAATCACGACAAGAAAGGAGTGAGAAGTCATGGGCAAGGAAAAACAGAAAAATATTACCTTCAGCCTTGCTAGCATATTCATGGTACCCGAAGAATTGGGCACCGAAGCGGATGAATTCCTTAATCAAAGGCTGATAAAGAAAGATAGAGAAAGAAAGCGTCAATATAGTCAAAAGCTCGACAGCACAAAGCAAAAAGAAGCAAACAATGAAAAAATCGATAGCATCAGAAAGTATTTAGGGACTTACATCATCCAAAAGAGGAGTCGAGGAGCCACCCAATTGTAAGGCAGGCTCCGTGATTGATTGAACCCTCGCCCTTTTTGGCGAAGGGACATGGGGGCTTGCAGGAGGAGTAGGTTCTTCGGTGTTTTGTTGAGGAGGCGAAGATTCTTCTCCTTCAACTTGCACTTCAGAAGCAACTAAAGTATGCGACGTACTTGTTCGAGCAGTCGCGTCAATAGCTGGTGTTTCTTCCTCGTCACCACTACAGTAAAATGGCGACAGTATAAGAAGCAAGATAGACAAAAAAAAATTCAAAGAAGCAAAACAGTAAGAAGCAAAGGGTAACTTACAAGCTAACGAGGGCGTCAAGGTATGGATTGAAAGCTGCCTTCCTATCTGAAGGAGCAGCTTCTTCGGCTTTGGAGGTGCCAGAATCTTCGACTTCGTCCCTTTTCCTCTTGTTCCTTGGAGAAACAGCAGGAGGAAGGGAATGTGTCGAGGCAGTGGCTTCAGAATCAGCGTCTTTTTCAGAAGAAGCCGCGGATTTGTGAGAACCCGAGACTTCACTTTCAGGACGCGAGGTGCCTTGGTTGTCATCATCGACAACAATGCGGTCTTCAACTTCTCCACCCTCAGGAAGAGGAGGAAGAGAAGCGAGAACAGGGTGGTTCTGAGAAAAAAGGGTCGATAAAAAAGAAGTTATGCAGAGGAAGCCAGCAAGATAGTAGTCGATAAATATTAAAACTCGGGAATGACAATATAGCAATTAAAAGAAAAAATTACCTCGGGGAGAGGATTGGCGCCACTATATGGCGTAATGCGGCAAGAGGATGGAATTGGATCCTTCTTGTTGAGCGATGAGATTTTGCGGATAAGATTTTCAAAGTCCTTCAGAGGAAGGTCTTTTGAGAGCCTGTCGACATCTTCTTCACCAGCATACTTCCAGAGGGGATTTTTGCGAGCCTGGAGAGGCTGCACCCTAATCCTAAGGAAATAGGCAGTAATCTCAATGCCCGAAAGTTCCTTGCCACGGGTGTTTTGAAGCTCGTGGATGCGAGTCATCAGCGCTTCTGTCGCCAACTTCTCAGCTTCGGTAGCTTCAGCATCCCAGGAACGGCGGCGAAGGATTTTTGCTTCTCCGTCAAAAGGGGCGATGTTGTCCTCCACTGGATTGGAGCTTTCTTCGCGGATATATAGCCACTTCTTTCGCCAACCTTGGACAGAGTCGGGGAATTTGACGTCGAAATATTCGACGTCAGAACGAACATAGATAACAACGCCGCCAATGTTGTAGGCGACGTTGTGGGAGCCATTACAGCGGAGGCAGAAAATACGTTTCCATAGAGCCCAATTAGGTTGGACCCCGAGGAAACACTCACACAATGTGATAAAAATTGACACGTGGAGGACGGAATTGGGCATCAACTGATGCAGTTGAAGCCCATAAACAAACAAAAGACCCCTAAGAAACTCATGGATTGGGGGAGAAGGACCTCGGATGAGGTGGTCAACAAAACTGACCCGATACTCGATTGGAGGCTTTGGATAGCTCTCATCCTTGGGGAAGCGGAGCGAGTTCTCCTTCTTGCTGAACCCCATCTTCTTCAGCAGATTGATGTCTTGGGCAGAGATCTTGGATCTTTCCCATTCTGCGCTTCCCAGATCCGCCGTCGCCATTCTTGACTCCGGAGTGTTGTGCCTTGCCAAACGGATGCGAGGCAGCATCAATGAACTTGGCGGCGAAGAGTGTAAATGTGGTTGGGTGCTTGGAGCAATGGAAGCAATGGAGGATTTTTGCAGAGGAGAAGCAGAGGGGCGGCGCGAGCGAAAGGACTAGATGAGGAAGAAGATGCCTTTATATAGAGGTGCGGTGAATCGACGCGCCGTTGGATTGAGAGCTTGTGGGACTGATGGTGTACACGTGGATAAGGGGTAAAAAGTAATTTCATACAGGCGTGAAAGCACAGGAGCTACAGTACGTGCGCCAGAAAAAGTGGAGGACGTGTGTCCCCCACTTGCGCGACGTGTCAATACGATGCGTAATTTGGGCCCGCAAGGCAGTGAGAGAGAACTTCTCGCGTTTTCCAGGAAAAGCGGTCGTGGCTATCGTCAGCAGTGATGTCACATTAAACAAGAGAAAGTTTCGACTAAGCAGCTTCATAAAAAAAGGCGACAGCAGAGGATTATGGACTATTTTGAGAGCCTTTGATCAAATACAAGTTTTTGATCAAATGCTCGGGGGCTACTTTGGAAAAATGAAAAATTCGAGAAAGACAAAATAGAAATGGCGAGAGCCTATGATCAAATACAAGTATTTGCTCATAGCCTTGGGGGCTACTCCCATCGGGAGCGCTGTTCGCGCACCCGAGAGATTGGAAAAATTATGCGACAGGTGAAAAATATAGCGACATAGGGCATGGAGCCTACACCCAAGCACAAGTCCTTGGTTGTAGCCTCGGGGGCTACTCCCATCGGGAACGCTGTTCGCGTGCCCGATGAAATTATAAAAAAGAGAGAGAAAAAGAAGAAGAAAAATGTGAGCATATCTCGAGTTATATACATAACTCTACATATACTTCCATCGGGAGAGAAATATAAGTCATCCGTAAAATGTGCTATTCCAACAGCCGAAAAAGCACTTGACAATATATTCTCAGAACGCCAAAGTTGCGAACAATTTCTGAATGCCGCAAAACTTTGCGAAGGTAAGACCCCGGATCCGTTCTGTGTGGCGTGGCGCCGTCTCTGACGTCGGTTTGCTACTTTTATCCGTATCAATAGATACGAAGAAAAATCCTAACGGACGCGTTAGGTACCCGATAAATATGACTGGGACTCGACAGAATGGTAAGACCTTAAGCGGCACCTGTCGAAGTTTACACCAGTATCCCGAGATCATGTCCAGGGACGTGATCTTGAAGTAGGTTTTTGAGGATTGCCACTAGAGCAGTTAACTAGTACCTGATCCGTCAGATGAACTAGCCCCAACTACCATTATCCCTGTACAATATAGAAATTTGTATGCAAAAATATGTGGTAAAGTTCAGAGTTATCGAATAAATATAAAGGTGGAGATTTTCCCTGACTCTACGATTCAAGCAAAATCTCGGGGGCTACTGACATAGGCATCCCCAATGGGCCTGCCGAAGATAGTACCCGGGATTTATTGAAGGCCCACAACCCGAAGGATAAGGAGAATTCGGAAGCCCAATTTGCTAGTTAAGGAAAGCTAGAGTTGTATTAGGAGAGAACACTTGTAATATTACGGGAGGAGTTGGAAACCTTCCCAAACTCTGTAACTTGTACATCACGAATCCCTCGGCTCCACCTCCTATATAAGGGGGAGTCGAGGGACAAAGAAAGCATCGATTCATTGTCTCACAAACCCTAGTTTTCATATCGTCGAGTACTTTTCGGCTGAAACCTTCGAGATCTACTTGCCCTCTACTTCTAACTAAACCCTAGTCTACAACCTGTAGGCATTGACCAGTTAATACCTTGTCAAACATCAAGAAGCAAATTCAAAACAAATTTAAGCCTAACCCACTTCCTATGAAAAGGAATCTTGTAAATAAACAAATTCATGAATAACAAAGTGACAAGCATAGGAAGATAAAACACGAGTAACTTCAAGATTCTCAACATAAAGAGGGGAAATTTAATATTATTAAGATGCATATAACCATGTTTCCCTCTCTCATAATAACTTTCAGTAGCATCATGAACAAACTCAACAATATAACTATCACATAAAGCATTCTTATCATGAGTCTCATGCATAAAATAATTGCTACTCCCAACATAAGCATAGTCATTACAATTAATTGTAGTGGGAGCAAATTCAACAAGGTAGCTATCATTATTACCATAATCATCAAATATAGGAGGCATAGTATAATCATAATTAATTTTCTCCTCAGTAGTAGGTGGATGATAGTCATCATTGTAATCATCATAAATGGGAGGCAAAGTATAATCAAAGTAAATTTTCTCCTCCATGCTTGGGGGGCTAAAAATATCATGCTCATCAAAACCAGCTTCCCCAAGCTTAAATTCTTCCATAGTATTATCAACAATGGTGTTCATACTAATAACATTGCTACTAGCATGCAAATAAGGTTCCATAGGTTTTTTAATTTTCGCATCACACAATTTATGTCTTAACTCAGGAAATAGATTAAAAAGCTCACTGTTGTTTTCCATTATGCCTAACTAGTGATAAACAAGAAACAAAAAGATACAATTGCAGGATCTAAAGGAAATAGCTTCGAGCACTCACACACCGGCAACAGTGCTAGGAAATATCTTAGTAGTCGGAGGATGTGAATACCTTTTACCTTACCTCCCCGGCAACGGCGCCAGAAAATAGCTTGCTGTCTACTGTTGGCTTCTTTTCCCGTAGACAGTGTTGGGCCTCCAAGAGCAGAGGTTTGTAGAACAGCAGCAAGTTTTCCCTTAAGTGAATCACCCAAGGTTTATCGAACTCAGGGAGGTAGAGGTCAAAGATATCCCTCTCAAGCAACCCTGCAATCACGATACAAGAAGTCTCTTGTGTCCCCAACACACCCAATACACTTGTCAGATGTATAGGTGCACTAGTTCGGCGAAGAGATAGTGAATTACAAGTAATATGGATGAATATGAGTGGTAATAACAATCTGAAATAAATATGGCAGCGAGTAAACATGTAGTAGAACAGTAAATAAACGGAGATTCGATGTTCGGAAACAAGGCCTAAGGATCATACTTTCACTAGTGGACACTCTCAACATTGATCACATAACTAAATAGATAAATGCTACTTTCTCTACACTCTCTTGTTGGATGACAAACACCATTCATTGTGTACGGCTACAAGAGCTCCCTCAAGACGGAGTTAAGAAGCTCCATAACATCCAGAGTTCATATTTAAATAACCTTTAGAGTGCATGATAGACCATTGTAATTATACCGAGTACTAACATAGCATGCACACCGTCACCGTCAGGCTATGAGAGGGGGAATAGATCACATCAATACTATCATAGTAATAATTAACTCCATAATATACAAGAGATTACAATCATAACCTATGCCAAGTACTACATAATGCACACACTGTCAACATTACATCATGGAGGAGGAATAGACTACTTTAATAACATCACTAGAGTAGCACATAGATGATATTCAACTAGATCACAAAGAGAGAGATGAACCACATAGCTACGTTAGAGCCCTCAGCCTCGGGGGAGAACTACTCCCTCCTCATCATGGAGACAGCGATGGCGGTGAAGATGGCGGTGAAGATTGACAAGGTATTAACTTGTCAATGTCTACGGATTGTAGACTAGGGTTTAGTTGGAAGTAGAGGGCAAGTAGATCTCGAAGGTTTCAGCCGAAAAGTACTCGACGATTATGAAAACTAGGGTTTGTAAACAATGATTCGATGATTTCCGCGTCCCTCGACTCCCCCTTATATAGGAGGCGGAGCCGAGGGATTCGTGCTGTACAAGTTACAAAGTCCGGGAAGGTTTCTAACTCATCCCGTAAAATTACAAATAAGACTTTCTATTACAACTCTAGCTTTCCTTAATAATATCTCGGGCTTCCGAATCCTCTTATTCTTCGGGTAGTGGGCCTTCAGTAAACCCCGGGTACTATCTTCGGCAGGCCCATTTGGGATGCCTATGTCAGTAGCCCCCGAGATTTTGCTTGAATCGTAGGGTCAAGGAAAATCTCCACTGTTTATTTTTATTCGACAGCTTCGACTTTTTCTATATTTCTTCTCATAAACATCTATATTGTACAGGGATGATGGTAGTTGGGGCTAGTTCATCTGACGGATCAGGTACTAGTTAACTGCTCTAGTGGCAATCCGCAAAAACCTACTTCAAGATCACGTCCCTGGACATGACCTCGGGATACTGGTGCAAACTTCGACAGGTGCCGCTTAAGGTCTTACCATTCTGTCGAGTCCCAGTAAAATTTATCGGGTACCTAACGCGTTCGTTAGGATTTTTCTTCGTATCTGTTGATACGGATAAAAGTAGCAGAGCGCAGTCTTCGGCGATGCCACGCCCAGCAGAACGGATCTGGGGTCTTACCTTCGCAAATTTGCGGCATTCAGAAATTGATCGCAACTTCGGCGTTCTGAGAATATATTGTCGAGTGCTTTTTCGGCTGTTGGAATGGTACATTTTATCGAGTAAAAAATGACTTATATTGCCCTCCCGATGGGAGTATATGTAGAGTTAATTATAACTCGAAATATACTTTTTTGCTCTTCTATCTTTCTTTTTCTCTTTCTTTCTTTCTTTTTTATAATTTCATAGGGCACGCGAGCAGCGCTCCCGATGGGAGTAGCCCCCGAGGCTACAGCCAAAGACTTGTACTTGGGTGTAGGCTCCACGCCTTATGCGCTATATTTTCTTTTATCTCCCGAAGTTTTATAATTTCTCGGGTGCGCGAACAGCGCTCCCGATGGGAGTAGCCCCCGAGGCTATGAACAAATATTTGTATTTGATCATAGGCTCGCGCCATTTCTATCTTGTCATTCTGGATCTTTTCCTTTTTTCCAAAGTAGCCCCCGAGCATTTGATCAAAAACTTGTATTTGATCAAAGGCTCAGCACTATTTTTCCGTGTCGCCTTTTATGAAGCTGTTGAGTCGAATTTTTCCTTCTGTCAAGGTGACGTTATTGCTGACGATAGCCACGATTGCTAGTCAGAAATTTGCGACAAGTCTTTTCTCGCTACCATGCGGGCCCAATTGATCCACTATCTTGACACGTCGTGCAAGTGGGGGACACACGTCCTCCGCTTTTTCTGGCGCACGAACCGTAACTTCCCCAACGTTGAATTACTTTTTTTACCCTTGTTGCCACACGGCTATCATCTGTCACACATTTTCCTTATCCAACGGTTCGTCGTTTCACTGCACCCCTATATAAGATCGTCTTCTTCCTCCTTGAGCACTTCCGCTCGCGCCGTCCTCCTTCTCTCATCTGCAAATTTCCTCCTGCGATCCACAGCCTCCTAAGCTCCTCGCCTCCAAGCTGCAAACCCTGCGCCATTGTTGATGCCACCGCGTCGATTGACAAGGCACAGCACGCCGGAGTCCTCCATGGCCGCCGTGGATCTTGGGGCGGCGGAGTGGGAAAGATCGAAGATTTCCACTCAAGACATCAACATGCTGAAGAAGCTGGGGATCAGCAAGAAACCCAAGGCATTGTGCTTCCCCAGTGAGGAGAGCTACCCAACCCCTCCAATGGGGTACCGGGTAAGTTTTGTCGACCACCTCATCCGCGGTCTGTCCACCCCCATTCATCCTTTTCTCCGTGGACTTCTTTTTATCTACGGTCTGCAACTCCACCACCTCACGCCAAATTCAATCCTCCATATCTCCATTTTCATCACTTTGTGCGAGGCCTTCCTTGGTGTCCAGCCTAACTGGGCGCTATGGAAGCGCATTTTCTTCTGCCGCCGTAATGGCTCGCCCAATGTCGCCTATAATATAGGCGGCGTTGTAATTTCTGTTCGGCCCACTGTTGACTACTTCGACGTCAAGCTTCCTGACTCAGTTCAAGGATGGCACAAGAAGTGGTTGTACATTCAGGAGGAAAACCATGGATGTGCGGAGGACAATATCCCTCCTTTTGATGGCGCCGAGAAAATCTTTCGCCGCCGCTCCTGGGACGCAGAGGCCACCGAAGAAGAAAGGGCATCGACAGAAACCTTGATGGCTCGTATCCACGAGTTGCAAAATACTCGCGGCAAAGAGTTATCGGGTGTCCAAATCACTGCATACTTTCTTAGGACTAGAGTGCAGCCGCTTCAGGCTCGCAAATATCCTCTCTGGAAATATGCCGGCGACAAGGACGTAGATCGGCTGTCGGTGAATTTGGAGGTCAAGGATTTAGAAAGACTTGTCCGAAAAATTTCATCTCTCAGCAAAAAAGATGCTGTCCCTTCTTCTTGCCGTGTGACACCATTCAGCGCCGCCAATCCACTTCCCAAGGTAATCTTTGTCTATTGTCTTGTTGTTGCTTTGCTATCTTTTTTGTAACTTCTTTTCTGACATCTCTCCCTGTTTTATTTTGCACATAATCATCCAGACCTTGTCTCGCTTCCTCCTCTTCCTGAAGGTGGAGAAGTCGAAGAAAGGGCCATTGTCACTGATGACAATCAAGAAGCTCCGTCTTTTGTGAATGAACCCGTGGATTCTCGAAAATCTGCGGGATCTTCCAAAGGCACTGCGTCGGCACTATCTCCTCCTCCCGCTGTTTCTCCAAAAGGCAAAAGGAAGAGGAATGACGTCGAAGATTCCGGCACCTCCAAAGCCGAAGAAGTTGATCCTTCACGTCAGAAGGCAACTTATGATCCATATCTCGCATCCCTCGTCAGCTCGTAAGTCACCTTGATTTCCCCTTATTTCTGTAGTCGAAGTTTTTTGTCTCATCTTGCTTTTTATGCTGTCGATCTTTAATCGCAGTGATGATGAGGAAGAAGTACCAACTCGTGACGTGGCTCCTCGGACGAGCGCGTCACATACTTTACTTGTTTCGGAGACGCCAATTGAAGGAGAAGAATCCTCGCCTCCTCAACAAAACGTCGTCACCACCACTCCTCCTTCAAGCCCCTTTGCTCCTTCACCAAAAAGGACAAGGGTTGAAATGATCATCGAGCCTGCCCCTCAATTGGGTAGCTCTTCTCATTCGCTCTTAGATGATGTAAGTTTTTGACTTTCCTGCTAGTATCTATATTTCCTCTGTTTACTTCTTTTTGTGCCTTCATATTTTTCTCGTACCGATATTTTCTTTCTCTGTTCTTCTTTGACATCCCATGATCAAAGAGCTTGTTCGCATTGGATCCCAATTCATTGGGTACCGTGAATATGCCAGCAGGACTGAAGGTAACAACTTTTTTGCTGTCATTGTTTCTAATCTTCTTGCTCCTATTTTTGTCGCAATTTTGACTGTTCTTTTCTATTTTGGCAGAGAAACTTGCAGAGGCCAACAGGCTTGCCGACACTCTTGCTCAGAAATAGGAGCAAAGTGAAACGGCTCGCAAGAAAGCCGAACTTGATGCTAGCCAAGCAAAAGTAGAGGCTGATGAGGCCAAAGCAAAAGCTGCTAGTGTCGAAGAACTGCAGAAGAAACTTGATGATGCTGAAGCTGCTTTAAACGAGCACAAAGCCGCACAGGACACTCGTGAAAAGGGAATCCTCAAGCGCTTGAACACACAAAATCGTCGCTTCCTCGGTAACTTTGTTGATCCCTTCTATTTTTCTTAAGACTTGCTTTCTTTTGTTTTTACTTGCTGTCAACTAACATATAATTTCTATGGCAGGTCAAACAAGCCAAGATTTTGACCTTGAGAATCCCACCAATGATCCTCTGCTTGACGCACTGTCTTATCTGGAGTTTCATGGCCAAGACATTCGCGAAGGCGTGGTGAATGCTGACGCAGGATTGTCGAAGTTGTTCCCCTACTTCTTCCCGAAGAAAGAGGAGCCTAAGACGTTCCTTGCCCTTGCCAAGGACTTCAATCCACCGGAGGATCTTGGACTGAAGGTGCGCCAGGAGAACATGAAGGTTGCTGTCGAGAACACTATTGCCTTGGTCGCTGATAGTCAACAAACTGTTGACTGGATGAAGGTTGGCGACACCGAGCAGATAGAACAATCAAAATGGAGGTCGTTGATCAAGGCAGCCAAGCCCAACACGAAGAAAATCCTGGCCTATCTCGGTATCAAGCCATCTTCAACTCCTAGCTCATCGAGGCCGGAGGTCTAGTTGCATGCTGATACGTCTCCGACGTATCGATAATTTCTTATGTTCCATGCCACATTATTGATGATATCTACATGTTTTATGCATACTTTATGTCATATTCGTGCATTTTCTGGAACTAACCTATTAACAAGATGCCGAAGTGCCGATTCTTTGTTTTCTGCTGTTTTTGGTTTCAGAAATCCTAGTAACGAAATATTCTCGGAATTGGACGAAATCAACGCCCAGGTTCCTATTTTGCCCGGAAGCATCCAGAACACACGAGAAGGACCAGAGGGGGGGGCACTGGGCCCCCAGACCATAGGCCGGCGCGGCCCAGGCCCTGGCCGCGCCGCCCTATAGTGTCGGCGCCCCTTCGACCTTCTGACGCCGCCTCTTCGCCTATATAAAGCCCCTCGACCTAAAACCTCGATACGAAAAAGCCACGGTACGAGAAACCTTCCAGAGCCGCCGCCATCGCGAAGCCAAGATCTGGGGGACAGGAGTCTCTGTTCCGGCACGCCGCCGGAACGGGGAAGTGCCCCCGGAAGGCTTCTCCATCGACACCGCTGCCATCTCCACCGCCATCTTCATCACCGCTGCTGCTCCCATGAGGAGGGAGTAGTTCTCCATCGAGGCTCGGGGCTGTACCGGTAGCTATGTGGTTCATCTCTCTCCTATGTACTTCAATACAATAATCTCATGAGCTGCCTTACATGATTGAGATTCATATGATGATGCTTGTAATCTAGATGTCGTTATGCTAGTCAAGTGAATTTTACTTATGTGATCTCCGGAGACTCCTTGTCCCACGTGTGTAAAGGTGACAGTGTGTGCACCGTGTGGGTCTCTTAGGCTATATTTCACAGAATACTTATTCACTGTTATGAATGGCATAGTGAAGTGCTTATTTATATCTCTTTATGATTGCAATGTGTTTTGTATCACAATTTATCTATGTGCTACTCTAGCAATGTTATTAAAGTAGTTTTATTCCTCCTGCACGGTGTAATGGTGACAGTGTGTGCATCCGTGTTAGTACTTGGTTTATGCTATGATTATGATCTCTTGTAGATTATGAAGTTAACTATTGCTATGATAGTATTGATATGATCTATGCCTCCTTTCTTAGCATGAAGGTGATAGTGTGCATGCTATGTTAGTACTTGGTTTAGTCTTATTGATCTATCTTACACTCTAAGGTTATTTAAATATGAACATTGAATTGTGGAGCTTGTTAACTCCGGCATTGAGGGTTCGTGTAATCCTACGCAATGTGTTCATCATCCAACAAGAGAGTGTAGAGTATGCATTTATCTATTCTGTTATGTGATCAATGTTGAGAGTGTCCACTAGTGAAAGTATAATCCCTAGGCCTTGTTCCTAAATATCGCTATCGTCCGCTTGTTTATCTGTTTCTTTGCGTTACTACCGCTGCGTTACTACTGCTTGTTTACTGTCCTGGGCAAAGCACTTTTCTGGTGCCGTTGCTACTACTTATTTATACCACCTGTATTTCACTATCTCTTCGCCGAACTAGTGCACCTATTAGGTGTGTTGGGGACACAAGAGACTTCTTGCTTTGTGGTTGCAGGGTTGCATGAGAGGGATATCTTTGACCTCTTCCTCCCTGAGTTCGATAAACCTTGGGTGATCCACTTAAGGGAAAACTTGCTGCTGTTCTACAAACCTCTGCTCTTGGAGGCCCAACACTGTCTACAGGAAAAGGAGGGGGGCGTAGACATCAAGCTATTTTCTGGCGCCGTTGCCAGGGAGGAAAGGTAAAAGGTACTCACACTCCGGATCTCGGCTACTAAGCTATTTTCCGGCGCATTGTAAGTACTCAAAGCTATTTCCTTTAGATCCTGCAATTGCAACTTTTTGTTTCGTGTTTACACTAGTAAGGCATAATGGACAACAATGAGCTTTTTACTCTATTTCCTGATTTAAGACATGGATGGTTTGATCCGAAAATTAAAAAACCCATGGAACATATTAGCATGAACACATTGAACACTATTGTTGCTAATGATATGGAAAATTCTAAGCTTGGGGAAGCTGGCTTTGATGAGCATGATATTTTTAGTCCCCCAAGCATTGAGGAGAAAATTTTCTTTGATGATACTTTGCCTCCTATTTATGATGATTATAATGATAGTGGTCTTTTGGTGCCGCCTACTATGGAGAGTAAATTTTGTTGTGATTATACTATGCCTCCTACACTTGATGAGAATAATAATGATAGCTACTTTGTTGAATTTGCTCCCACTACAACTAATAAAATTGATTATGCTTATGTGAAGAGTAATAATTTTATGCATGAGACTCATGATAAGAATGCTTTATGTGATAGTTATATTGTTGAGTTTGCTCATGATTCTACTGGATATTATTATGAGAGAGGAAAGTATGGTTGTAGAAATTTTCATGTTACTAAAACACCTCTCTATGTGCTGAAATTTTTGAAGCTACACTTGTTCTATCTTCCTATGCTTGTTACTTTGCTCTTCATGAACTTGTTTATTTACAAGATTCCTTTTCATAGGAAGCATGTTAGACTTAAATGTGTTTTTAATTTGCCTCTTGATGCTCTCTTTTGCTTCAAATACTATTTCTTGCGAGCGCATCATTAAAACTGCTGAGCCCATCTTAATGGCTATAAAGAAAGAACTTCTTGGGAGATAACCCATGTGTTATTTTGCTACAGTACTTTGTTTTATATTTGTGCCTTGGAAGTTGTTTACTACTGTAGCAACCTCTCCTTATCTTAGTTTTGTGTTTTGTTGTGCCAAGTGAAGCCTCTAATCGAAGGTTGATACTAGATTTGGATTACTGCGCAGAAACAGATTTCTATCTGTCACGAATCTGGGCTGTTTTCTCTGTAGGTAACTCAGAAAATATGCCAATTTACGTGCATGTTCCTCAGATATGTACGCAACTTTCATTAGTTTTGAGTTTTCTGATCTGAGCAACAGAAGTATTTATTAAAAATTCGTCTTTACGGACTGTTCTGTTTTGACAGATTCTGCCTTTTATTTCGCATTGCTTCTTTCGCTGTGTTGGGTGGATTTCTTTGTTCCATTACCTTCCAGTAGCTTTGAGCAATGTCCAGAAGTGTTAAGAATGATTGTGTCACCTCTGAACATGTGAGTTTTTGATCATGTACTAACCCCTCTAATGAAGTTTATGAGAAGTTTGGTGTGAAGGAAGTTTTCAAGGGTCAAGAGAGGAGGATGATATACTATGATCAAGAAGAGTGAAAGCTCTAAGCTTGGGGATGCCCCGGTGGTTCATCCCTGCATATTTCAAGAAGACTCAAGCATCTAAGCTTGGGGATGCCCAAGGCATCCCCTTCTTCATCGACAAATTATCAGGTTCCTTCTCTTGAAACTATATTTTTATTCGGTCACATCTTATGTACTTTACTTGGAGCGTCTGTTTGTTTGTTTCTATTTTTGTTTTTGTTTGAATAAATGATTGTGTGGGAGAGAGAGACACGCTCCACTGTTTCGTATGAACACATGTGTTCTTAGCTTTTAATTTTCATGGCGAAGGTTGAAACTGCTTCGTTAATTGTTATATGGTTGGAATTGGAAAATGATACATGTAGTAATTGCTAAAATGTCTTGGATAATGTGATACTTGGCGATTGTTGTGCTCATGTTTAAGCTCTTGCATCATATACTTTGCACCCATTAATGAAGAAATACATAGAGCATGCTAAAATTTGGTTTGCATATTTGGTCTCTCTAAGGTCTAGATAATTTCTAGTATTGAGTTTGAACAACAAGGAAGACGGTGTAGAGTCTTATAATGTTTTCAATATGTCTTTTATGTGAGTTTTGCTGCACCGGTTCATCCTTGTGTTTGTTTCAAATAAGCCTTGCTAGCCTAAACCTTGTATCGAGAGGGAATACTTCTCATGCATCCAAATACTTGAGCCAACCACTATGCCATTTGTGTCCACCATATCTACCTACTACATGGTATTTCTCCGCCATTCCAAAGTAAATTGCTTGAGTGCTACCTTTAAATTTCCATTCTTCACCTTTACAATATATAGCTCATGGGACAAATAGCTTAAAAACTATTGTGGTATTGAATATGTACTTATGCACTTTATCTCTTATTAAGTTGCTTGTTGTGCGATAACCATGTTCACTGGGGACGCCATCAACTACTCTTTGTTGAATTTCATGTGAGTTGCTATGCATGTTCGTCTTGTCTGAAGTAAGAGAGATCTACCACCTTATGGTTAAGCATGCATATTGTTAGAGAAGAACATTGGGCCGCTAACTAAAGCCATGATCCATGGTGGAAGTTTCAGTTTTGGACAATATCCTCAATCTCATATGAGAATAATAATTGTTGTTACATGCTTATGCATAAAAGAGGAGTCCATTATCTGTTGTCTATGTTGTCCCGGTATGGATGTCTAAGTTGAGAATAATCAATAGCGAGAAATCCAATGCGAGCTTTCTCCTTAGACCTTTGTACAGGCGGCATAGAGGTACCCCTTTGTGACACTTGGTTAAAACATGTGCATTGCGATGATCCGGTAGTCCAAGCTAATTAGGACAAGGTGCGGGCACTATTAGTATTCTATGCATGAGGCTTGCAACTTGTAAGATATAATTTACATGATACATATGCTTTATTACTACCGTTGACAAAATTGTTTCATGTTTTCAAAATCAAAGCTCTAGCACAAATATAGCAATCGATGCTTTTCCTCTATGGAGGACCATTCTTTTACTTTCATTGTTGAGTCAGTTCACCTATTTCTCTCCACCTCAAGAAGCAAACACTTGTGTGAACTGTGCATTGATTCCTACATACGTGCATATTGCACTTATTATATTACTCTATGTTGACAATATCCATGAGATATACATGTTACAAGTTGAAAGCAACCGCTGAAACTTAATCTTCCTTTGTGTTGTTTCAATGCTTTTACTATGAATTATTGCTTTATGAGTTAACTCTTATGCAAGACTTATTGATGCTTGTCTTGAAGTACTATTCATGAAAAGTCTTTGCTTTATGATTCACTTGTTTACTCATGTCATATACATTGTTTTGATCGCTGCATTCACTACATATGCTTACAATATTATGATCAAGGTTATGATGGCATGTCACTCCAGAAATTATCTTTGTTTATCGTTTACCTGCTCGGGACGAGCAGAAACTAAGCTTGGGGATGCTGATACGTCTCCGACGTATCGATAATTTCTTATGTTCCATGCCACATTATTGATGATATCTACATGTTTTATGCACACTTTATGTCATATTCGTGCATTTTCTGGAACTAACCTATTAACAAGATGCCGAAGTGCCAGTTGCTGTTTTCTGCTATTTTTGGTTTCAGAAATCCTAGTAACGAAATATTCTCGGAATTGGACGAAATCAACGCCCAGGTTCCTATTTTGCCCGGAAGCATCCAGAACACACGAGAAGGACCAGAGGGGGGGCACTGGGCCCCCAGACCATAGGCCGGCGTGGCCCAGGCCCTGGCCGTGCCGCCCTATAGTGTCGGCGCCCCTTCGACCTTCTGACGCCGCCTCTTCGCCTATATAAAGCCCCTCGACCTAAAACCTCGATACGAAAAAGCCACGGTACGAGAAACCTTCCAGAGCCACCGCCATCGCGAAGCCAAGATCTGGGGGACAGGAGTCTCTGTTCCGGCACGCCGCCGGAACGGGGAAGTGCCCCCGGAAGGCTTCTCCATCGACACCGCTGCCATCTCCACCGCCATCTTCATCACCGCTGCTACTCCCATGAGGAGGGAGTAGTTCTCCATCGAGGCTCGGGGCTGTACCGGTAGCTATGTGGTTCATCTCTCTCCTATGTACTTCAATACAATAATCTCATGAGCTGCCTTACATGATTGAGATTCATATGATGATGCTTGTAATCTAGATGTCGTTATGCTAGTCAAGTGAATTTTACTTATGTGATCTCCGGAGACTCCTTGTCCCACGTGTGTAAAGGTGACAGTGTGTGCACCGTGTGGGTCTCTTAGGCTATATTTCACAGAATACTTATTCACTGTTATGAATGGCATAGTGAAGTGCTTATTTATATCTCTTTATGATTGCAATGTGTTTTGTATCACAATTTATCTATGTGCTACTCTAGCAATGTTATTAAAGTAGTTTTATTCCTCCTGCACGGTGTAATGGTGACAGTGTGTGCATCCGTGTTAGTACTTGGTTTATGCTATGATTATGATCTCTTGTAGATTATGAAGTTAACTATTGCTATGATAGTATTGATATGATCTATGCCTCCTTTCTTAGCATGAAGGTGACAGTGTGCATGCTATGTTAGTACTTGGTTTAGTCTTATTGATCTATCTTACACTCTAAGGTTATTTAAATATGAACATTGAATTGTGGAGCTTGTTAACTCCGGCATTGAGGGTTCGTGTAATCCTACGCAATGTGTTCATCATCCAACAAGAGAGTGTAGAGTATGCATTTATCTATTCTGTTATGTGATCAATGTTGAGAGTGTCCACTAGTGAAAGTATAATCCCTAGGCCTTGTTCCTAAATACTGCTATCGCTGCTTGTTTCTTGTTTTCTTTGCGTTACTACTCTGCGTTACTACGCTTGTTTCTTGTCCTGGGCAAAGCACTTTTAAGTGCCGTTGCTACTACTTATTTATACCACCTGTATTTCACTATCTCTTCGCCGAACTAGTGCACCTATTAGGTGTGTTGGGGACACAAGAGACTTCTTGCTTTGTGGTTGCAGGGTTGCATGAGAGGGATATCTTTGACCTCTTCCTCCCTGAGTTCGATAAACCTTGGGTGATCCACTTAAGGGAAAACTTGCTGCTGTTCTACAAACCTCTGCTCTTGGAGGCCCAACACTGTCTACAGGAAAAGGAGGGGGGCGTAGACATCACATGCCTCTTTGTTTTTTGCTTTCTCTGTCTCTTTTGCCCTTGTCGCCAATTTAGCTGTGGCGACAATTATCCTGGTAGTCCTTTTGGAGAAACTTCTTTTGTAATGTCTATGTAAATTTTCCTAGAAATTAATGAAATTCCTTCTGGCACTATCATTGATCCTGGCGCTTTCTTTTCCAGTTAATATTTGATAACTATTCGACCAATCCTTGCTCTGCCGATGCTTCACCTGCTTCTTCCTTCTCGAAGAAAATGCTAGTTGATGACGGCCCCCTTGAAGGTTCTTCGAGCAAACATTTGTCGGAAGATTTGCAAGAACTTCGACAACAACTTCAATCCATGAAGAAACAAACTCTGGCAATGATGGAACAATCTCGGAAAGCATCCGAACAAGAAAAACTTGCTCTCCAACAAGCCAAAGAGGCTATGGCTGCCAAGGATACTGCTATATTGGAAGCAAAGGGAGCCACTACCCGAGAAAATAGCATGCTCGAGCTAATGTTGGAAGCTAGCACAGATATGTTAGGTATGTTTTTCCAACCTCACAATGCCTCCTCTTTATTTTGCTGTGCCCCCCTTCAAATTTCTTGCCTTGTCGCTTAATAGGCTCGGTTCTTGACGCTGCCGCCGAAGATCGAAGAGTAAACGAGAGAACAAATCTTCTTGTCAATCTTTCCCTTAACCATGGCTGTTTATTCTGGGCCACCCCTGAACGAACCCAGCAAATTGTCAGGTTCCAAGATCGTGCTTGCCAAGTGCGCGAATTTCTCAATTTTTGCACGACAACATTAACCCTTGTTTACAAGACTTTGTTTCCTCGAAATGAAGTTCCCAAAACTCTTCCTGAATTGCTGGAGATATTCAGAGATGCTCCCCGCATTCATAATTTTGTGCGAGCTCAATTGACTGCTGGAGCAAGGTTCGCCATGATTATGATAAATATTTGTCATCCAAAATTAGACCTGACGAAGATTGTTGCTGATTGCCTGGCCAAGAAATCGCGGCGAAAAAATGATATTGACACAATCAATGAGATGGTAACTCCTGTGGCCGAGTCGATGATAGATGAGCTTCTTCGGATGGACTCAGAATTCTTCGTCAAGGGGTCCTATGCTGAACATAAAACAACCAGAGGCTTGTCCATAGATAGTATTTTAGGCTTTGACTGATTTGTACCATATTGCAAAACATTGCGTCTGTATCTTTTTTGATTTCTTTTTTATTTCCGAAGAAATTCGTTGTATATTGTGAAGTGCTCTATATTGTTGGAGCCCCCGAGTCTTCTAGCTAGAGTTTGTACTATTTTTTCCATCTCGAAGATTTTTCCTCTTGCCGTAAGAAGATATCTTTATTTTTTCATCAAATAGGTTGCAAGCCCCCGAGTATCTTAGTGTCGAAGTTCTATATTTTTGTTGCGAGGTTCGTAGACCAAAGCAATAAGATTTTTGACGTGTACACTATATTTATAATTGTTAGCTTCCGATTTTATATTTGGCGAGGTATTAGTGTACCAAGGCGAAATATTTCGGTAAGTCTAGTTTGTCTATATTGTACGTATTTTGAGACTTGAAGGCGTTGAGCCCCCGAGCGTGTCGAAGAATAAGAAGTATATCTCCACTATCTTTATTATATTGCAGCACCGCGAGCCCGCCTCGTTAAAAACCTTTCCGGCCCCACTCGATGCCCCGAAAAGGAAAAGAGTGCGTCTGAAAACTCGCGGGCATTTCAGTACATTGTATTTTTACAGAGAAGGACTATATTTCAGCTCTAGGCGTAGAACCGCCTGAGCTGCGCCACGTTCCAGGGGTTTTTCTCGGGAGCCCCTGTCTTCTTGTCCTTGATCCTGTATGCGCCTCCGTCGATGACTTCCGTGACAACGTAAGGCCCCAACCATGGTGATTCGAGCTTCTCAGTACTTTTTTGATTTAACCGCAAGACCAAATCCCCAACTTGAAAAGATCTTGGCCTTAACCGTCGACTGTGGTAGTTTTTGAGGTCTTGCTGGTATTTGGTGACTCGTGAAAGTACTTCATCTCGAGCTTCGTCGAGTGCGTCCATATCATCCTCCCGAGCTTTTTGTGATGTTTCTTCGTCATACTCTGTTACTCTTGGCGAATCATGCTCTATTTCAATTGGTAATATTGCTTCGGCTCCGTGGACGAGAAAAAACGGAGTTTCTTGTGTCGCCGTATTTGGTGTTGTTCGGATGCTCCACAAAACACTTGGCAATTCCTCTGGCCAAGTATGTCGAGCTTTTTCAAGCGGTCCTAGCAGGCGCTTTTTGAGGCCGTTGCAGATGATTCCATTGGCTTTCTCGACTTGTCCGTTAGTTTGCGGGTGCCCAACTGACGCAAAGTGCAATTTAATGCCTACTTCTGCGCAGTATTCCTTGAATTCCTTGGATGTGAAGTTTGAACCATTATCTGTGACAATGCTATGAGGCACTCCAAACCGAAAAACGAGGTCTTTCACAAACTTTATTGCCGATGCTGCATCTGGTGAATTTATTGGCTTCGCTTCTACCCACTTGGTGAATTTGTCTACAGCGACCAGCAAGTACTCATACCCTCCTAGCGAAGCTTTGTGCAACTTGCCCACCATATCAAGTCCCCATTGGGCAAAGGGCCACGACAATGGTATTGGTGTTAATTCTGCCGCTGGAGAGTGAGGTTTTGCGGCAAATCTTTGACACGCGTCGCAAGTTCTTACTATTTCCTTGGCATCCTCGATTGCTGTCAACCAATAGAATCCTGCCCGAAAAACTTTGGCTGCAATAGCTCGACTACTTGCGTGGTGGCCACATATTCCTTCGTGTACATCCTTCAGAATTATTCTTCCTTCCTCGGGTGTGACACACCTTTGCAGGACGCCTGAAATACTTCGCTTGTATAACTCCCCCTTGATCACTGTGAAAGCTTTGGATCGTCGAATAATTCGCCTGGCCTCAACTGGATCGTCGGGTATTTCTTTCCTGAGGATATATGATATATATGCTTGCATCCAAGGAACTTCTACCATCATCACAAGTTCTTGGTCCTCTTCATCCTCCGTGGTTTCTTTGAGGGGCGCCGAAGTTTTTCCTTCCTTTGCTTTTTTCTGCACCTTTTTCGGCTTCGTGGATCTCTCCGCTATTTCTTCCCAAAATACTCCTGGCGGGATTGGGAGGCACTGCGATCCGATGTTTGCGAGAACGTCGGCTTCGTCATTGCTCAATCTACTGATGTGATTTACCTCGCACCCATCAAACAGCTTCTCAAGCTCATTGTACACCTCCTTGTATGCCATCATGCTATCATTGACTGCGTCACATTGGTTCATAACTTGCTGAGCCACCAATTGTGAGTCGCCAAAGATTTTTAGTCGAGTTGCACCGCAAGCTTTCGCCATCTTCGTCCCGTGTATGAGGGCTTCATATTCTGCTTCATTGTTGGATGCGTTAGGGAACGTCATCCGAAGGACGTATTTCAACTTGTCGCCTTCAGGTGATATAAATACTACTCCTGCGCCAGCTCCTTCTACTCTCTTGGACCCATCGAAGTTCATGGTCCAAGTTCTCGACAAACTGGGGTCCCGTGTTTTGTAGCTCCATCCACTACTGCAATGAAATCTAGCAGAACTTGCGACTTGATTGCCTTTTTTTCATACGTGATGTCCCGAGGGAAAGTTCTATTCCCCAAAGGAGACACGCCCGTAGCTTCGGATTGTTCAAGATATTTGAAAGAGGTGCTTCGTTGACTACTATTATCGGGTGTGCCGAAAAATAGTGGCGCAACTTTCTTGCCGTTGCAATTACTCCATATGCTAGTTTCTGTGCATCGCGGGTACCGCTGTTTGGAAGGCGATAAAACTTCACTGATGAAATATACTGGCCTTTGCACTCCATGGAGTTTTCCTTCTTCTTCTCTTTCAACAACTAGCACCGTGCTAACCACTTGGGGCGTGGCTGCAATATACAGCAGGAGAGGTTCCTTTTCCTTCGGCGCCACCAAGATTGGTGGTGTCGAGATTGTGCGCTTCAGATCCTCGAAAGCTCTGTCGGCCTCTTCGTTCCACTGGAATTTCTCCCCTTGCTTTATCAGAGCGTAAAATGGTAACGCTTTTTCTCCCAGCCTGGCGACGAATCTGCTCAGAGCTGCGACTCGCTTGATTAGCTGCTGTATTTCTTTCAACTTTGTTGGCTTCCTCATTGTTACGATAGCTTGTATTTTGTCGGGATTTGCTTCAATCCCTCTTGCTGAAACTAGAAACCCCGAAGTTCTCCCGCTGAACGCTAAAAGAACACTTCGTCGGGTTCAGCTTGAGGCAGAATTTGTCGAGGTTGTCAAAGGTTTCCTTGAGATCCTCGATCAGCGTTGCCCCCTTTTTTGACGTTATGACGACATCGTCGATGTATACTTGCACGTTTTTCCCAATCTGTGTCGCCAAACACTTCTGCATCATCCTCTGATATGTTGCTCCCGCGTTTTTCAGACCAAAGGGCATTGTTCTGTAACAAAACACGCCATAAGGTGTGATGAACGCTGTCTTTACTTCATCTTCTTCTTTCAATCTGATCTGGTTGTAACCAGAATATGCGTCCAGGAAGGAAAGACGTTCACATCCAGCCATGGAGTCGATAATTTGATCGATCCTCGGGAGGGGAAAGTGATCCTTTGGACAATGTTTATTGAGACACGTAAAGTCGACGCACATGCGAAGGACCTTAGTGTTTTTCTTCGGCACCAACACAGGATTTGCTACCCATGTGGCTTCTGTGTGCAACTCCTTGATGAAACCAGCTTCTCGTAGTCGATCGATTTCTGACAGCATGGCATTGCGGTTTGGTTCCGAAAAACGCCGCAAGGGTTGTTTGATTGGTCTCGCTAGTGGATCCAAGTTTAGGTGGTGCTCGGCAAGTTCCCTGGGTACTCCTGGCATGTCAGCTGGGCACCATGCGAAGATTTTCCAGTTCTCACGGAGGAACTCGACGAGCGCGCTTTCCTATGCGAGGTCCATGTCGTTTGCGATGGACGTCGTCTTTTTCGGGTCTGTCGGGTGAATCTGCACCTCCTTAGAATTTTCTCGGTATTGAAAGTTGATTCTTTATTTGGCCTTCCAACGTCTGGCAGCACGTCGTAGTCAGTCATACTCCTTGACGCCAAATACTCAGCTTGCATCCCGAAAGTTTCTGATATCCGATGAAAATCCTTATCGCACTTATCGGCTAAGGCGAAGCTTCCTTTGACTGTGATTGGTCCCTTCGGTCCAGGCATCCTCCACAACAGGTATGTATAGTGTGGTACCGCCATACATCTAGCATATGCTGGTCGTCCCAACAGAGCGTGGTACTGCGACGGAAAATCCACAACTTCAAATTCCAGCTTCTCGATTCTATAATTCTCTCGGGTTCCAAACTGAACGTCGAGATTGATCTTCCCCAATGGATAACTTGGTTTCTCCGGTGTGATACCATGGAACCTCGTGTCTGTTGGCTTCAATTTTGCTAGGGATATGTTTATCTTCCTCAATGTATCTGCATACATAAGGTTTAAGCTGTTGCCGCCATCCATGAACACTCGAGAGACATCAAATCCCGCAATAACTGCTGGTAAGATAAGTGCTGACTGCCCTGGTCGAGGAACTTGCTGCGGATGATCTGCTATGGTGAAGCCAATATCTTGCCCTGACCAATTAAGATACTCGACTGTTGGTGGAGGCATTTTTACGCCATGAACACCGTCGTGAGATTACTTTGAGCTCTATTGGATGGCCTTCCCTTCTGAATCATCGACACCGCTCCGTTGGAGTTAGGATCAACGTAAGGTGGTGGTGGAGGTGCTGCCGCTATTCTGAGCTGATGTCGATTATCTTCTGTAATCGCGGGAGGAGGTGGCAAGTGAATCTCGCTCCTGGGTTCTCGAGGATTTCTTTGTGCTGCTCGAGCGTTAGCATGCTCTGCCCACCTTAACATTGCCTGGAAATTGCGACAATATTTCTGCAGATGTCCTGACTGTCTTTTTCCGTTGCTGTCGAGGAAAAAGTGCATCTGACACGGCCCATTCATCATCTCTTCAGGAGACACGAAAGGCCTCGGGAACCTAGGCCCGCTATTTTGCCTGTTGTTTCGAGAATCGTCTCTATTATCGCCTCGCTGCTCATTGCTTCTCTGATAATCATCTCTATTGTTTCCTCCTGTGTTTGCCCGAAAACCTGCCGAAATTTGTCCTGGAGCATCATAGTTCGGGTACTGCCGAGGAAATCGTCGCCTCGGTTGATAATTTCGACCACGGTCCTCCTCTGGCGACCTGTGCCGTTTGTTGTGGACAGCATCTTCTCCATCTGCCCATCTGTTTGCTATTTCCATTAACGCGGATACTGTCTTTGGGTTGGTCCTTCCCAAGTCCTCGACGAAATCTCCACGCCTGATTCCTGCGACGAACACATCTATCGCTCTCTCGTCAGATATATTTTCTGCTGAGTTTTTGATGATGTTCCACCTTTGGATATATTTTCTCATTGGCTCGTCTGGCTTTTGTCGACATGCTCTCAACTCCTCTAACGACGCAGGTTTTTTGCACGTGGACCTGAAGTTCTTGACGAACACGTCCTCGAAGCTTTCCCAACTGTCGATAGATCCTGGAGGGAGTTTCTTTATCCAAGACCGTGCGGCTCCACTCAAATGCACCTGGATGCTTTGCATAGCTGTTGCTCTGGTTCCTCCTGTGAGTTTCACCGTCCCGAGATAATCAACTAACCAATCTTCTGGATCTTGAAGGCCGTCGAATTTTTTGAAATTATCAGGCAACTTGAATCCCGAAGGTACTCGAGTTTTTCGCACTCTCCTCGTGAAGCACGGCAAACCGCACATATCCTCGTCGTTTAACTCTGGGGACTGCCGATGTTCTCTTCTGCTTTGTCGCGCTCTGTCGACCCTTGCTTGTGCTGCCGTATCTCTTGCTCCACTTGGTCCTTCAGGAGCTGCTGCTGCTGCTGCTGCCGCAGGTCGTGGACTATTTTGCCTTGCTGTTCCTTCGGGAGGTGTTGATACAAACGCCGTCCCCATGGCACCAACTCCTGCTATCGCCATGTTGTAAAGTGTTTCCCTTGGATCCCCTGGAGGTGGTTTAGATGCGAGGATAAAAGCATGTGTCGCCATATACCCAGCCTCTGGTGTCTTAGGGATGATGTTTCCTCTTGTATCTATCGACATAAAGGACATGTCGAGGTTTTGGACCAGGTGCTCTCTTTCTGCTTCGGGTATGTGTTGTAACCTTGATCTTGCTCTGTTCCGAGCTTCCCTGTGGCTATCACCCGAAGTTCTAGATTGTCGACTCAACTCTGCCCTTCTCTGCTGGATGCGAAAGCTGCCTCCTTTCTTCTGTTTAACTCAGCTGCCTGTTTTTCCAATTCTCTTGCAGCTCGTGCGAGCCTATATTGATATGCTTGTAATTCCTCTGGCGTGGCTGTGGTGGCCATTGGTTCTGATCCATCCATAGCTCTCGCGGCTCTATCCCACGCTGCTTGCGGGAGTCGAACTCTGTGTCGCGGCTGTGGCCCGACGTATTTATTGCCCAGGCCTCGTCGCAGATCGGAGGGATCGACGTATAGATTTCCCAGATCGTCGAAAGCCTCAGATGTTTCCTCTTGGTCATTGCTTGGCTCTCCAATGACATAAATCTGATGATATTTTGTATTCAGATCTATGTTGGGTTTGGTGACACCATCGTTGAGATTGGTGAAGACCTGGCCCACTGTAGTAGATTTGTCGATGAAGTCGTAACTGTCGACACTGCTTGAGCCATCGCTTATATATGAGTCCGCAGATGACTCAAACGACATGTCGCTGAAGATCTTGGCGAGTTTCTCTCTTGCCCTGATGCTGATGTAGCGTGACGACGAAGTTTCTTCTTCTCCTGATTCGGTTGACGATGTATAGCTTGAAAAATCGGAATCGACCGTCGATGATCCCGACGAGATCGGAATTTCGACACGATACGATCCTTCCTTCTCGACGCGAAAGCGAAACCTTCCGAACGTCATCTCCATAGGCTCCGCCAGATACGCATATGCATCCAAACGGGAGGGTGGGTGAGGAACAAAATCGACAGGACCAGCAGCGATCTGTTTACCTCGATCCATCGCGTTGCTTGCAGTTGATGATGTCGAAGATCTTGAACGTGCCATCGAGATCAGATCCTTACGCCTCTAGTTCTCACAGACGGCGCCAATTGACAAGGTATTAACTTGTCAATGCCTACGGATTGTAGACTAGGGTTTAGTTGGAAGTAGAGGGCAAGTAGATCTCGAAGGTTTCAGCCGAAAAGTACTCGACGATTATGAAAACTAGGGTTTGTAAACAATGATTCGATGATTTCCGCGTCCCTCGACTCCCCCTTATATAGGAGGCGGAGCCGAGGGATTAAATCTTTGTACAAGTTACAAAGTCCGGGAAGGTTTCTAACTCATCCCGTAAAATTACAAATAAGACTTTCTATTACAACTCTAGCTTTCCTTAATAATATCTTGGGCTTCCGAATCCTCTTATTCTTCGGGTAGTGGGCCTTCAGTAAACCCCGGGTACTATCTTCGGCAGGCCCATTTGGGATGCCTATGTCAAAGATGCCTTCCGGGGGCACTTCCCCGTCCCGGCGGCATGCCGGAACAGAGACTTTTGTCCCCGAATCTTGGCTTCGCGATGGCGGCGGCTCTGGAACTTTTCTCGTATCGTGGCTTATTCGTCTCGAAGTTTTAGGTCAGGAAGGTTTAAATAGGTGAAGAGGCGGAGTCGGAAGGGTCCTGGAGGGCCCACACAGTAGGGGGCGCCCCCCCTCTGGCCACGCCGCCATGTTGTGTGGAGGCCCTGGGCCTCCCCTCTGGTCCCTCTTCGGTGCTCTGGAAGCTTCCGTGAAATATAAGTTCGTGGGCTTGATTTCGTCCAATTCCGAGAATATTTCCTTTGTAGGATTTCTGAAACCAAAAATAGCAGAAAACAGCTGGCACTTCGGCATCTTGTTAATAGGTTAGTTCCGCAAAATGCATAAATATGACATAAAGTGTGTATAAAACATGTGAGTATCATCATAAAAGTAGCATGGAACATAAGAAATTATAGATACGTTTGAGACGTATCACTTACCGACGATGGTGCATGTTTCAACTGTTGGTGTGCCAAAGTGGTGGTCGTAGCGTAGCTCGGCGAAGAAGTGCTTGACAGGATCTTCCTTGTTGCGCCTCCGTTTGCTACTAGTGATCTTGCCCCTGCAAGCCAGGAAGCTGACGTGGACCCAAATGTGGCCTCAGAAACCTACGTTGGCAGCCATCAACGGCTTGACAGGCACAAAGTCTGAACCCTGAGATATTCCAAGTAATACATGTGCTTTCTGTTAGTAACAACCGATAGTGGTACTAAATAGTATATGATCATTTACTGAAATCAGCATAGAGCAGGTGGGGGTATGGTTTTGATGGATGTCTTACCTCGTCTTTGGCGTTGTAGTGGCGGAGAGCGTGGTGGACATGGCAGATGATGGAGGCGTCGTGCTCCCTGCAATTCATCCAGACGCGTTGGTCAGAGAAGTCGAGAATTAAGATCAACTTATAAAATATACTCCCTCCGGTCGGATTTAATCGACGCGGAGGGAGACCTGCCATGCATGTCATTAAGCTGATGGATGCGTCAATTAAATGCGTCTAGAGGTAGTAGATAGCAAAAAGACGGATCGGATCAAATAACATACTCTTCGGTGCGCTGGGGAGTGGATTGCATGCCGCACTCGCACATCGAGCGTTCCTGTAAAATTTGATCCTCGCGGTGTAGGTTATGCACGGCCTGCTCAGGCATCACCTGCTCCATTGATGATTGAAAGATCGAGCGAGCCTCCTCTCCCTTTTAGGCCTCTCGATCGAGAGCTAACGCAGCGTGTATGTTGTACCTCTTGACAGATCTATAGAACAAGAACCTGTACGCACGCCTTGCCTCTGTAGCTCTATGTCTTCCAGCTAGTAGGTACGTACGTTTATATAGAGAAGAAGCCAGGGAGAGTCTGCAGTCCGACTCAAGTTGGATTTGGATAATCTCCTTTTTGTATGTAATCGCGGTGCCTCTCGGACGAGAGAAGCAGATCACGAGTCGGATTGTACGCACGGTGGAACGACGGAATCACATGGCGAGTCGGAGTTGTTTCGGCTTTCAGGCGGTAAAGAAGAAGAAAACGGAATACTCGATCGGACCGGGAACGCCATCCTCTGGGCTAGAAGTTGGTTCGAGCTTGGGCCTAAAGTGTATGGGCTTTTAATTAGGACAATTGAAATTGATGGATAGTTTTTGTTGGGATACGTGAGGATTTTTATTCATTCCGCACTATGACACTGTCCAAGAGCGAAGTCGTCTTCCTCCCGCTTGTCTTATTCAGGACCGGCGCGCTCCGCGTCGTCGTCCCACTGTGTCCCCCGTACCACGTGCCCAAGAGCGAAGTGAAGGAGTAGTTTGTGACGCCTTCGCCGTGCAACCGCGAACAATCCACGAGACGCCTCAGCAGGCGGCATCTGGCGAGAGCAGCGACCTGTGCCACCTAGAACCGGTGTCCAGGTGGAGGAGGAGGAGGAGTCTGACATCGCCGCGGAGATGGCAGCGCTCCTCCGCTAGCAACGCCTCATCGCCCTCAGCGCTGGTCCTGACGTCGTCTGGATGGAGACGTTCAACAAACACATCACGTAGGTGGGCAATGTTGAGGACGTCATCATCAGCATGCCGATCTGCGACTCCGGCAAGTCGCTGGTCGATTTCACCGGCGACAACGGTGGTGTCAGACCCAACAACGCCATGAAGGACGAGCCCACCGGCCCACGTGGCAAGTAGACCATCATCCTACTATAGATCCAAGTGAATTTACTGAAATCATCAATAAATCTTACATAATACGAGTGCTTCCTAATAGAGATGTTGGACCCATACATCAGAAAACACTTGCTCCAAATGAACAACGAAAACACTAGTTGAGATATGATATGGTAATTGATGACTCTTAGCTAGTTGACACGGATAAAAAATGTATGGATTTATTTCAGGCGAATAAGAAATGTGATGTTTCCTAAAAATGTGTTGCACCACGAAGGATGATGGATCTCCTAAGCGACGATGCCACGTAGAATACGACAACTTTGTTATGATGAAAACTTGCTTGGAAGGCCCGATAGATAAGGGCATTAGCGGTAGAAGCCACCATAACATGGACCCGAAACATAATTCTCCTTGTGACATGATCTTTAATAGAAAAGAAATATGAGTGAAACTCATGTAAAATATTATTATTAAGTGTGAGTTTGAACTAATAGAAGATTTTTAGATGTACTAGGAACATGGAGAATATCCTAGTAGTATATTTTTCATCAATCAGAGGGAGAAAAATGATTAGATTTTTACCTCGTAGCATGGTACTCAATAATGTGAATGATGCGTTGCATCTATAAAAAAAGAGACACCACATGTAATATATTTAATTAACTCAGAGCACGAGTCATTTTCACATAATTATTCATCCTATTTATTAGTTTGCTTTGTTTTCTTGGTGTTTGAAACATGAGTTTATGACCTTGTATAGAAGATCGGAGGAAGTAGCAAGGATGTCATCGGTGAAGTAGTTGGCATAGAGCATGCAATAGCCTTCCATCCTCTGCCTCGGGTTGCTCTTACGGCACCCCTGCCCGGAACCACCAAGTCTTGGCTTATCCTCCTCGGCGATCATGGCCAGGAGGAAACAAGGATCGATAGATGTTCCTTCGCCGATGCCTTCCCTCGCCAGTTGGGGACGTGGACGGGAGGCGGCCAGCGGCAGAGGGACGACGTTGCGATGGGCGGCGCCGTAGAGTAGAGAAGTGGAAAAGTATATTTGACGGTGAAGGGGTTTCTATAGATGAGTACTGGACAAAGGCAGCGAGGGGTGGTTGCGGCGCCGATCTGGCTCAAGGGAGGCTGTCGCGAGGTGAGGAGGACGAGATGGGAAGGGATTTCTGAGAGTCTCGCCGACAAGGCTGGCCCAACGTTATTTCGTCCATCCGGAGGTCCCGTCACCCCCTCCTCTCCGTGGATTGGGTTCGACTTGGAGACACCGAATAATTTGTTGGTCTGCGCCGGAGCCAAAATAAAACAAAATTGCGGGCGACAGAAAACATTATTTCCGGCCGACGCTCTATTTTCATGTTTTTGAACCTACCGGGTCGAGTGGAGATGGATGCGACGAGAGCGGTTACCTTAAGGCGAGGCAGCCAAACAGTGATCCGCGTCGGTGTGCAGCATCCACGCCCATGTGCGGCGCCGCTGGAAGCCATTACCGTGACCCCCCGGCCCGAATTGTATGGGCAATCAACCAAAGCACGAAAGTGTACTCCACGAGCATCTCGCCAGCTTTATTGTGCGCGTGAGGAATGCCGCGTTTGTGGAGCTTTTGGACCCCGCCCCGCGGGACACGCACACGCACCAGGACAGCAACCTCTTGTCACTCATCCAACTACTCCACACACCAGTAGTACTCCACGCGCAAAGAAAGTATTTTTTTTGTTTTGAAAATGGACGACTTTATTACTCTCGTAAAAAGCAATTACACTCTACCTCTGTATAGCTAAGATGCACACAACCGTTTAAGTGAAACTCAATATTCTAGATTGCTAAAAAAGCGAATTAGAAATCAGCATGAGAAAATGTAAGACGCCTAAGGTGAAGACCAATCCGTAGATTATGCTGCCACTCATGTAGGGAAAAAGTATCTCTCGCCGTGTCCTCCAACCGTGTACATACATCCGTAAACAGGTCGCGTTTCTCTACCTTCTGCAGATCACGGACGGAGAGTAGCGGTACACCTGTAGATAACCTGCAAGAGAGAACAATTCTTATCATTAATTTTTTTGTTATTTCTACACAGCCATAGCGACCATATAATGGTAAGCGCCCCCACCCCAATAAACGTTCTAAATCTATGATCGATCCCATGAAGCCAATTACCGAAGATGTTGGCCACACTAGTCGGGGATACAGATCAGAAGCTACTTGGATGCATGATCATATAGATCTGGCAAAGCAACATTGGAAGAACACGTGTTTAATCGTCTCACCGTGTTGACAAAACATACACTGCGTACTCCCATGCCAATTATGTTTCACAAGATTATCTTTGGTTAGGATTACCCCTCGACGCAAATACCAGCCAAAAATCTTAATTTTGAGCGGTATCTTCATCTTCCAAATCTTCTTGTTTTTATCAACTGGTATTACCGGTTGGATGATGACATTGTACAATGAACTTACAGAGAATTTTCCATTAGATTATAAGTTCCAACGAAATTCATCTTGCCCTTCAGACAACTGGATGGATTCCAAACCCAACAGTAAGCGTTCCATGCATGAAGTCTCGGACCGAATAAATGTCGTCTAAACGTCACAGTCGGAGGTGAGGTTGCCATTACTAATGCAATGATATCACTTTTGCGATGCACAATACTGTATAACGCTGAATATTGTTAGCAAAGAAAGCATCTAGACCAGTAGTGGATCATACCGGCATGACGGTCAGCAAGGCCGCAACCCGGCCCGGCGTTTTTAAAAGCAATTTTACCTACAAGAGGTATATCTACCATTCACCTAATACTTTGAGATTGGTGAAGCTTCTCACATTTATCTACGGAGTAATATAAAACTAATAATTCAAACACAAGTGATGAACTAAACTAATACATAAAAAACATTACGTTGTGAAATATTCTTGCAAAAAAGTGAAACTGCTAATGTGACCGCTAACGTCACTTCAATACGTTTCACAAAAATATCGTATTTCAGTTACGTTTCAATTTGGTTTCATAACTTTGTGAGTGTACTGAGTTAGCACATGGGGACATCACAGATGACATCGCTACTGTAGTTACCGTCCACTTTAAATACAGGTTTTCGGGCAGCAACCACCCTGTCTCCACCGTATATCAGGATTCACACACCTACTCCAGTACAAATTACTAGCTAGCAAGCAACCGTGCCAGCACCGAGTCCCCCCCGGATCACCGATCATCCCCCCACCCGGATCACCGAGACCGGAGAGCGGCGATGAGCTCCGAGCTGCAGCAGCCGCACGCGGTGCTGATCCCGCAGCCGGCGCAGGGCCACGTCACGCCCATGATGCACCTCGCCAAGGTGCTCCACGCCAGGGGTTTCCACATCACCTTCGTCAACTCCGAGTACAACCACCGCCGCCTCCTCCGATCCCGCGGCCCAGGCTCGCTGGACGGCGTCGCCGGCTTTCGGTTCGAGGCCGTCCCGGACGGCCTCCCTCCGTCCGACGACGACGACGTCACGCAGGACATCGCCGCCCTCTGCCTGTCCACCACCAAGCACAGCGCCGCGCCGTTCGGGGAGCTGCTGGTCCGGCTCAACGGCACGCCAGGGACGCCGCCCGTGACCTGCGTCATAGCCGACGGCGTCATGAGCTTCGCGCAGAGGGTCGCCGAGGAGATGGGCGTCCCCGCCCTGGTGTTCTGGACCACCAGCGCCTGCGGCTTCATGGGCTACCTCCAGTTCGCCGAGCTCGTCAAGAGAGGCTACGTACCACTCAAAGGTACCACTTTCTGGAGTTGGTCTCCTGTAGATAATCAGATCAGCATGAATGTTCTTCTGCAACTTGTGTCAGATCTTGTTGTGTAACTTGTGTCAGATCGTGTTGTGTAACTTGTGTCAGATGCGAGTGACCTGACGAACGGGTACCTGGACACGGCCATCGACTGGATCCCGGGGATGGAGGGCGTCCGTCTGAGGGACATCCCCAGCTTCATCCGAACGACGGACCCGGACGACGTCATGCTCAACTACGACGGGCCCGAGGCGCAGAACGCGCGCGGCGCCCGCGGGGTCATCCTCAACACCTACGACGCGCTGGAGCAGGGCGTCGTCGACGCGCTCCGCCGCGAGTTCCCTCGCGTGTACACCGTCGGCCCGCTCCAGACATTCGCCAAAACCGCCGCCGGCGGAGGCGACCTCGACGCGATCGGCGGGAACCTCTGGAAGGAGGACGCCAGCTGCCTCCGGTGGCTGGACGCCCAGGCGCGGCCCGGCTCGGTCGTGTACGTCAACTTCGGGAGCATCACGGTGGTGACCCCGGCGCAGCTCGCCGAGTTCGCGTGGGGCCTGGCGAGCTGCGGCCGGCCGTTCCTGTGGGTCGTCAGGCCGGACCTCGTCTCTGGCGAGAAGGCCGTCCTGCCGGAGGAGTTCATCCGCGTCACGAAAGACAGGGGCGTCCTTGCGAGCTGGTGCCCGCAGGAGCAGGTCCTCTCGCACCCGTCGGTGGGGCTCTTCCTCACGCACTGCGGCTGGAACTCCACGCTGGAGAGCGTGTGCGCCGGCGTGCCCATGGTCTGCTGGCCCTTCTTCGCCGAGCAGCCGACCAACTGCCGCTACGCGTGCACCAAGTGGGGCATCGGGATGGAGATCGGCAACGATGTGACCAGGGAGGACGTGGCGAGGCTCGTGCTCGAGGCCATGGACGGCGAGAAAGGCAAGGACATGAGAGCCAAGGCGGCGGCGTGGAAGGAGAAGGCCGTGGCGGCGGCGGCGGAAGGCGGGTCGTCGAGCGAGAACCTGGACCGCCTGGTTCAATTCTTGCGCGCAGGGTGCGTGTGATTGCTTGCTGCAAGCTTAATGTGCTTCGAACGAGCTGTGCATGTTTCTTGTCTTTCTGCATGCCTCGAGAACAAGAAATGTCTTGCTAGTAGATGAACAAGACGGAAGAATAATAATAATGAGATAAGTTCTGCAGAGCATGGTTCATAACTACTCTATACTATACATTCCTCCAGGTGAAAAGCATGGTGGCCAAGATATTTCGGTGTTAGGATGATTGCGCCAGAGTTCTCCCCGACCAGGCGACTCCATCTCCGAGTCCACCGCAATCAGCGGTCGACAAAGCCCACACCACAAAAAGGTCATGCAAAGTCATCAAGGTCCAAGCGGAGCAATCAGCCAGCCACACACGCCGGCGACAATTTAGCTCCAATTATGCGACGAGCTACCAGGTGGAAACCTGGTTAGCGCCGCGGAAGAGCACCGAATAAACCACCCGTCACATCCTATTGTTACAAAAAAAAAAAAAAAATACAGACACGATACAGTGGACACGTCCAAGAGCCAACTACCGCAGTCTTGCCGTAGCTGCAACATCGCTCTAATCCATGACGTAGCACTTCCAATCCAAAACTTACATCGCTCTAATTCACACGAAGAAAGGAAAAGGTTTTGGTCGACCACCCTTTGTCGACACACCCAGGAAGTGTGGTAACCTAGTGGCATCAAGAGTGAGTCGGCACGTGTGGATAAATTTGTACACCTTGCACGGTTAAATCTTTTCAAAAAGTCGTGTCCACGGTTACGGACGACTTGGTGATGAAGTCTATGATCATAAATAACTTTAACCTAAACATAAAACTTAGCAACATACATCCTCAGGGTACCGAGGGGGTGCTCCTAGTTGATAGGTTCAGTGGATGATGAATATTCGGTGGATTTCAACATGTTGGTATATAGAGCTAGATTATCGCTCTCTTATCCTTTTTCAAAGGTTCCGAGTAGTCGAGTTTTTTCCCTCCCCTGTTTTATAGAGAAAACTGGCTTCACAAAAGAAGCTCCACAAAAAGCATCGCATGTCTGCTTTGCTAACAGAAATTTGTACACCCTGCACGGTTAAGTCTTTGCAGCTTGTTACAATTCTGGTGCAAACCAAGATGCTCAGATGGATGGTGGTTTCTTCGTTGACGTCAACAATTAGTTTGCAGCCAACAGCCTGAGACTTATGGGTTGGGACGTCGCCTTATGTTATAGCCTCTTAGACCCATTTGCTATCTTGTTATTTAGAATAACATAATTTGTTTTCTGTTGGTTGGTGTAATGTTAGAATGCATCTAAGAATTTGGAACTTGACTCTAATAAGAGTTGTAATATTATGGTTTTCAGTCGTAGAGTTACTCTTGTGTTACAGAATTTACTCACTATAGGATCTCAAGGTCTAACTTAAGCTTATGTCAGACGAAGATTTGGATTGCTCGTGACCTCCGGAGACGCCACATGTGGCAACTCATGTGAAATTACAAAGCATTCTAACAATCTAAAAAAAAATTAAGTTGCAACACCATGTGAAATTAAAAAAAGTCACACTTGTATCCCATGTGGCAACTCATACTAGCACGGATCACAATGCAGTTCTATCATGAGTTGGTTGAAAATTAAGCTAATTCTCAGTTTTGACTAAAAAAAATCAGCTAAACCAAGCTTGGCGCATGTGACTGTTACTCAGTTATGTAATGAAGAACAATAGTACACTGACAATTTAGAATAGAGGCATTTGACCCATTTTGCGGACACTTATCGACCAAAAATATAATGTAATTTAATGCTTATTAAGTAAGAAAGCTAAATTTATTCATGCGTCGTTCACTTGCAGCTTGTGATGGTCTTACACTGAATCATGTAATGAGCATTTCACGCACTTTTTTGGCAACTCAATTAGATGCACCAGCTAGATAAACATCTTTTAGAAAACAAACAAAACATAAGCCAGGCTAGATCGGCCATGCATATGTGCCCATGCCAGAACTTGCAGAGAATAGTACCGGTACTACTAAGGACGAATCCATTGAGGCAGAAGCAGAGTAAGTTCAGGATTATAAAGAAGCACGACGCACGCATAGTTTGAGGACCTCATGCACATGCGATTCAGCGTTCCTGCTTTACTTCCTTCATTTCCTTCTTGTCCGCGTATTTGTACGTGCTCGCATCACGCACCATCCGCTCGATCTCTTCCTTGCTCAACCCACCCTTGTTGTTAGTGATGGTGATCTTGTTCTTGTTCCCGGTCTTTGTTTCCTCTGCCACCACCTTCAGGATGCCGTTTGCTTCGATTTCAAATGTCACATTGATCTTTGGCACGCACCTCGGTGCCGGAGGGATGTCATTGAGCGTGAACATGCCGAGAATCCTGTTATCCTGGGTGAATGCACCCTCGCCCTCGTACACCTGGATGAGTGCGGCCGTCTGGTTGTCACAGTCGGTCGTGAAAACCCCTTCCTTCTTGACTGGGATTGTGGTGTTCCTGGGGATCAGAACGCTCATGAAACGATCTCTGTCAATCTCTATCCCGAGAGACAGTGGTGTGACGTCGAGTAGGAGCAGGTCCTGTGCCTTTTGGTTGTACTCCCCGTTGAGGATGCCGGCCTGGATAGCTGCGCCGTAGGCGACGGCCTCGTCAGGGTTTATTTTCTTGCAGAGCTTTTTCCCGCTGAAGAAATCCTGGAGCAGCTGCTGCACCTTGGGGATATCGGTGGATCCCCCGACGAGCACAACATCGTCGATCTGTGACTTGTCCATCTTGGCGTCAGTGAGGCACTTCCGCACATGTTCCATGCACTTGCGGAACAAGTCCATGTTGAGCTCCTCGAACCGAGCACGAGTGATGCTCCCATAGAAGTCAATGCCATCGTGGAGCGAGTCGATCTCAAATTTAGCCTGCGCTGTCGAGGACAACATTCTCTTGGCCCTCTCGCATGCTGTCCTCAGCCGCATGAGCGCCCTCGGGTTGCTTCCAATGTCACTCTTATGTCTCTTAAGAAAATCCTGCACAAAATGCTCCACCATCCGGTTGTTGAGATCCTCACCGCCGAGGTGAGTGTCACCGGAAGTGGCCTTGACCGTAAAAGTGTCCCTGTCAATATTGATAACAGATATATCCAAAGTACCGCCACCAAAATCAAATATCAGCACCGTCTTCACTTCACCGTTGTCGTACACCATGTCCATCAGGCCATAGGCTATGGCCGCTGCTGAGGGCTCGTTGATGATGCGAATGACGTTGAGGCCAGCGATAGTGCCAGCGTCCATGGTGGCCTGACGTTGTGAGTCGTTGAAGTAGACCGGGACAGTGATGACGGCATTTTTCACCGTGGTTCCAAGGTAGGACTCAGCGGTCTGATACATCTTGACTAGCACCATAGAGGAAATCTCTTCTGCCGAGAAGTGCTTCTCCTCGCCCCTGTACTGCACCACGATTGTCGGTCGGTTACTAGGACCTGAAATCACCTTGAAAGGCCATAGCTTGATATCTCCTTGCACTGACGCATCACTGAATCGCCGGCCGATCAGTCGCTTTGCATCTGAAGATAATACTAGTAGTTAGATTGAATAGTACGTACATTTCACAGAGCTAGAGGTATATACACCGAAAAGAGTTTGAGCTGCTACTTCCAAGTTATAGTTTTGACTATAACTTAACATCACAAAATACACATATTAAAAGACCATTTCACAGAATTATAGGAACCACTTTATAATATACCTAACATGTTCGTTTGCGTTTCCACAAAACAGACCCACGATCTTGTGTAAAACTGGATTCTTTTAAGTTCAATAAAAGCAGCCGTATGCTTCATTTTGATGCAGAGTCTAGGGCAACCCATTTTAAAATAAACGTCAAAAATGCACAAGTAAAGCATGTTTTCTGATATGATTAATCACTAATAAAATTTGTAATTCTGCGAATTTTTCTTCAGGGGTAGTTTCACACAATTTGTAGTCATAAACTGAAATCAAGATCAAAATGAATCATTTCTGTCAATGTTTCAATATATAGACGAGCAAATAAGACAGGAGAGGCAGTCAATGTTACCACGTCAGTAACTTATAACTTACGATATAGTAGTGTATATAGAAGTATTTTATCAATTGAAAATAATTAATTTAAATAATCTCTACACGTGCATCAGTATATTGTAAAAAGTGAAGATGGTCATTAGCCCCAAGCTCATATTTGCAATTGATTTCTCCATTTATTTCGGCACAAAAACTCTCCTTCGTTGAAAGTTTTTGATGAATTTTCCCCATGATGCTCCATATGGCAGCTCTGAAGGCTTCCTCCATACGCAGATTTTTATAGAAATTGGAGGGGTAGAATCCTAAAGATTTTTCTTAAGTGATTTTAGAATTTTAGGCTGGTTCTCATTACTTAGTTTCTCTCAATATTATTTGGGACTAGATTCCAAGGCAAGTTTTTCATTTTACTCATGAAATATCTAATATCTTTCGTTTTCCATTACAAATTTAAACATTCGGATTAAATAGAAATGTGAGATAGAAAAGTGAAAATGTATTTTCCCTGTTCATACGTGTTTTAAATCCTGCAAATGAAAGAAGGTGTACTTGTGCGTAACCAACTAGAATGCAAGAGTTCAGTGAAACGATTTCAAAAACTTTCGGAACTTATTGCTGGTACAGTGGTACTCGTATATGCGGTGCGTAGTGCTTAGGATAAATAAATAAAATAATGGAATAGAAAATTCATAGCCTGAAAGAAAAGATGCACAACTACACCTAAGCCGCCGTAAGCACCCCATATAAGTAGTAGTGGACTAAGCATTTGACCACCGGCCGGAAAAAAAAAAAAGATGGCAGGTATCTGAAGCTCTGAACATATTGGGGATGCTACAGACTCAAAACGCCGTGAAGCTGTGAAACTTACACGACTAAACTGCCGCTTAAAAGAAGAGGAGCACTCACCGAAAACAGTGTTGACAGGGTTCATGTCCGCCTGGTTCATGGCCGCGTCGCCAACGAGCCGCCATGACTCGGTGAAAGCCACGCAAGACGGGGTGGTGCGGCTGCCCTGGTCATTGGCGATGACCTCGACGCGTTGGTGCAGCGGTCGCCACACGGCCACGCAGGAGTAGGTCGTCCCGAGGTCGATGCCGATCGCCGGCCCGTCCACCTTGGTGCTTGCCATCTCCACGCCAAAAGGCAGAAAATGGAGGAGAGGTGAAGTAGAGGAGCGAGCTGCTTGAGAATGCCAGGAGTTGCATTTATAGATTAGAGGAAGGCAAGAGGGCGTCGCCTCGGTAGTGGAAAATCATACTACTCCACTTGGGGATCCGAAGAATTTATCTCGGGGGATACAATAGCACATGACGCCGCGAAATGAAGGGTCGTTTTGACGATTTGAATTCGTTGGGAAAAAACATATACTCGTGCGTGGCCCATGCGTTCAGTTTGTGATGTGTTTGATCTCTTCGTCAGTTGTACCGGCCACTACTGCATGTGAATGGTAGAACTGATGCACTTTTTTTTTTCTCGCACAACACGATCAGACTGTTACTCAACAGCTCTTCTCTTTCTGATCAGCCTACACACAATTCAACACACGGACACCATTTTCAAATATAAACGTCAGGGCCGACATGGTATTTTCTTTGTGAACTCTGTGCTGAAGTGGACACGGGTTCCACCCAGTGGCGAATCCAGCCCATTCTTTTAGGGTGGGGGCGTGGGGCAGACCTTATATGGGCTGGGCTTTTTTTTCTCCTATTTTCTATATAAGATATATGGGCTGGGCTAAATCTTAGGGTGGCTGGCCCCACCCTTCCACCCTGTTGGCTCCGCCACTGGTTCCACCTGCTCCTCTTCCTTCTCTACCGGGAAATACAGGTCTCCACTCGATGACCAATTATCTATGAGGCTGGCCATAGTGCAAAGTATCATATAATGGTATCATCCACATGATACCAGTCTATGACACTACATCTATAGTGGTTAGTATTATCTAGTAGTATCATAATCTCATGATACTTAATTATTTGCAGAATCTCAATGCAATTGTGTGTATATGATGTATTTGACATTAAATTATTTAGTTTCACGTGTATGATACAGTACCCCTTATGATACCATTAGCGTATCTTTCCTCGTTAATTATAGCGCTACATCAGATTTTTGCCAAGGTGGTATGCATGATACTCCTTATGATAGTAGCACTATGGCTAGCCTCAGGGCAGCCCATACATATCAAAGGATACAAGTATACTTAGGCAAAATTTGGGCTGGACCGGGCTCAAAAAAGCCCGAAGATGGAAACTTAAGCCTGAGCCTAGCCCGGCCTAACCGTCGGGTTTGAAAAATCAGTCCCGGGCCAGGCCCAAAACGTGGAAAATCCCATCCTAGCCCGAGCGGCCTGGCCCAACTCCTACCTAAATCACAAGTTTTTGAGGCTTGAGCATGTCCTGGCCCGAGCCTATCCCTACGCACAATCTTGACCTGGTCTGGCCCGGTATTTTCGGGCTAGGTCGGGATGCCCATACTCAACTATAGGAACCAGTATAATTATAGTATGTTTAATATATAGGGTTGTACATCCATATAATTGGCTTGATATATGTTTTTTTAGGTTCGATGTGCTCATTTTTTTCAATTGGGTTAACTTTCGCGAGGCCATATTGGTTTTGAGCGAGCTTGTCAAGTTGGAAATATCTCCTGAATAGGTTCTAAGAGGGTTACATACGTTTTAGGAACAATTAATTTTAAATAAAAGAGAATAACAATGCCATTTGTGGATGTTTGATACATAGTCATTAATTTTTACCATGAAATGGCTGACGAAGCTAGAGTGCAATAAGATGATTCGAGAGAAACATTGATACTTCATACAATCTAGAATTTGCGTGTTTTGCTTACGTCAACTTGTACCTTGAAACACTCAGCCAAGTGTTTGAGATATTTAAGGATACCATGGAAAAGGATGCATATAATGAACGATAGTACTACATAAACTAAAAATATGGAGAAATGCACTAGTATAGGTTTGCTTGGATTTATAATGAATGGATATAATACACACGAGATTTCTTATGAAATTCTGTCGTATTAAATAAAGATGTTTTTAGATGGAATGTCGTTGGAGTTCAGTAGCACAAAATGCATGTTCAACGGAAAATATTAGATGGTCATTGTAGGGGCCATCACTAGCGCTTGCCATTCAAAAAAAAATAGTATAATGCTCTGGCAAATATGTGTCTTGATATACATGAGATTTTACGTTGTTAACTTTGCTAGTTTTTTTTTTTAGATAAAAGGCAACAGCGTGCCCGACTTTAAATTAATAAAGCCCTCAGGTTCAACAAGTTTTACAATGCTGCGGCATACAGCTTAGCCAAACGGAACGACAAACTAGAAGAAAACACGGGTAACCAGACGATACAAAAGGAAGGTGCAGGGGCAGACTCCAGGAACAAGAGAAACTAAGTCTTCACTGGCTTGGTTGTCCTGGTCTCACGGCGGCGTACAGCTCCCTCAGCTTGTTCTCCAACCACCGGAGGCCCTCCCGGTCGCTTGGCTTTGCCTTGCCGCTCCATAGCTGTATAAAGAGAGCAGTTTTGAAAATCACATTAGCGGGGTGGTTAATAACTTTCTTTTCAATAGTGAGTTTATTACGAATGTTCCACAGGGCCCAAGATTGGGCGAGAAAGAGAAACCACAACAGCCTACGAGCCCTTCCCGCAAGGCTGGAGAGAATAGCATGGAACTGTGGGAAGTTCCCAGGGTTCCAGTTACAGTCGAGAATCTCACGGATGGCACTCCAAGCAAATTTTGCAAGGGAGCAAGCGAAGAAAATATGACCCGCATCTTCCATGTGGCCACAAAGGGCGCAGTTACCCGAGGCAGGGCCGTGGCGCGTCGCGATTTGCTTGCTAGAGGGTAGTCTATCGAGGATGAGCTGCCAAGCGAAAATTTTAATCTTCAGGGGAACTTTGGCTGACCAGACGTCCTTGTGGTAGGCAACAGAAGCCCCTTGAGAGAGTTTGGCATACAAAGATTGCACAGAGAACTTGCCCGAAGGTTCTAAGTGCCATGAGACTTTGTCTTTGCAACTAGAAAGGGAAAAAGGCTCAATGAGCCTCCCCAGATCGCTCCATTGCCGCCGTCCTTCCAGATTGAGGGAGCGTCGGAAGGTGATATTGATGTCCCCAGCATCTAGGGCCGCAGCCACCGTGAGGTTTGGGTTAGAGCAGATATTGAAGAGGTCAGGGAACAGCTCTTTGATGGGTTGGTTACTGCACCACCAGTCAGACCAGAAAAGAGTGCGACGTCCATCCCCAATGACGTGTTTCGCTACCAGCTTGAAGAAATGCTTAATTTTGTGTAAGCTTTTCCAAAATTGCGAGCCCCCGTGTCCGGTGCCCTCCAACAGGTTATCGGCGTCGCGATATTTGGCTCTGATAATCGTCGCCCAGATAGAAGCCTCGTCTTGGTAAAGCTTCCAAATCCACTTGGACAGCAGGGCAATGTTCATCTTTTTTGAGTTAAGCAAGCCTAAACCTCCCGAGGATTTCGGCCGGCAAACCGAAGGCCAATTGACCATATGGTATTTACGCTTGTTGCCCGCTCCTTCCCAGAAGAATTTGGAGCGGTGCGAGTCGAATCTAGCATGAATCCCATCATGCAGAAGGAAGAGGCCCATGGCAAAAATGGGAATACTATCAAGACACGCGTTGGACAGGATCAGTCTTCCCCCAGAGGTGAGAAGTTTACTCAGCCACGGTTCAATTCTGCCGGCCAGCTTGCGGACCAAGAACAACCATTGTTCCAGTCGGAGCTTCCTGTCCGAGATAGGGAGCCCAAGGTACATGAAAGGGAAAGAGCCGCATTTACAGTTAAGCTTATTCGCGACTCTTTGCTGTTCCTCCAAAGGCTGGCCCATCACGATGACTTCACTCTTATGATAGTTGATTTTCAAGCCGGACATGTCTTCAAAGCACATAAGCAAAAATTTGAGGTTGGCTATGTTTTCTTCCGTGTTTTGGATAAGGATGAGCGTATCATCCGCATACTGAAGGTGTGAAATCCCGCCAGGGATCAAATGGGGCACCACACCCTGTAGGTGGCCTGCCGCCCCCGCGGCAGAGAGGATACCCCACAGTGCCTCGCCAATGAAGTTAAACAGGAGAGGAGATAACGGGTCCCCTTGGCGCACCCCTCTTTTGTTCCTGAAGTACGGGCCAATCACACCGTTGATGGAAATGGCAGTCTGACCGTCGGATACTAATTGAAGCACTCTGTGGATATAGGCTTCTTCAAAGCCTTTGCACCGAAGCACTTCGGCCAGGAACTCCCAGTTAACCCGGTCGTAAGCCTTCTCGAAGTCGATCTTAAGGAGAACCCCTCCTAATTTCTTAGAGCGCAACTCATGCACAATCTCCAAGAGTGCAAGAGGGCCTTCCAACAAGTTCCTCCCTTTGATGAAAGCCGTCTGATTCAGACTGATGGTTTTCTGCGCAATGGGGTCTAGACGAAACGCAAACGCCTTAGAAACGATTTTGAAGATCACGTTAATGAGGGCGATTGGGCGAAACTGGGCGACATTGTCCGCCCCTGGGACTTTGGGGATCAGGGCGAGGATGGCGAAGTTTAGGCGAGAGATGTCTATGCGTCCCAGCATAAAGTCATTGAGAATATGGAGAACCCCCCGTTTAACATTGGGCCAGAAACGCTTGAAGAACAGAACAGGGAAACCATCGGGACCCGGGGCCGTGTCGGATTTCATCTCCCGGACGATAAGATCTAACTCCTCCTCAGAGAAAGTCAGCATCAGCTGATTGTTGTCCTCGATCGAAACTTGAGCGTTTGATGTCCAAGTCCTTGGAGACAAGGTACAGGAGCGGCTCCCCGCCGATCCGAGCAAGGCACGGTAAAAATCATAAATGGCAGCTTGAATTTTCCTGGGATCATTCGTGATTTCGTTCCCAAGGTTAAGAGAAGAGATCGAGCACTTTCGTCTCCGTCCATTGGCCACCGCATGGAAGTAGGCCGTGTTGGCATCCCCCTGGAGGGCCCATTTGATCCTTCCTCTTTGGCGCCAATATTCTTCCTCCGCACTCACGATTTGGAGGAGTTGGTCTTCTAGGTAATATCTAAGAGCCCAATCATCCTCATCCAGCCCACTGGAATCGGCCTGCACATCCAGCTGCATGATTTGGGTCATCAGGTTTTCTTTCTCCTTTTTACTGGCCATGCCCAAGTTGCGAGCCCAACCTCGGAGATGTTGGCGCAGGCTGCCAGACATGAACTGCCACCAGTCAATGATATCCCGGCCTCCCACTTTGGCCGAGAGATTGAGCCAGGCATTGTGGAGCATGGGAAGGAAGTCCTGGCGTTCGAACCATCCTGATTCGAAGAAGAAGCGATTACTTCGCTCCGGCAGCCCTTCGCCGGAGTCAAAGATGAGCGGGGTGTGATCAGATCCCAGGCTCGTTTCCGCAGAAAGAGAGCACAGAGGGAAAAAACCTTCCAAAGACGGAGAAATGAAAACACGGTCGAGGACCGAACGGACTGGGTTGAGTTGGCGGTTCGTCCAAGTGAACCGAGCCCCGGAGCGCGGAATTTCCCGAAGAGCCCAGGCAGCAATGTGTTCGTTAAAGAGATCTATGAGTCTCCAGTTCAGACGATCGTTGTTCTTGTCACAAGCCGCCCTAATGAGGTTAAAGTCTCCGCCCATGAGGAGGGGAGTATTGGTTCTGGCAACCTTGGCCGATATTTCCTCGAGGAAGACCCCGGATCTCCCATGATCCGCAGGTCCATATATCCCAATGATCGTCACAATGCGCTTGTTCGCCCGATTAAGGATGGAGGTGCTAAGGTAGAATTGACCCATATCTACCACTCCAACTTCAAAAATTCTGTCTCGGACGCCCATGAGCATGCCCCCGGAATGCCCATTAGCCGGGAGCCAGCACCAGAAAAACTTGTCGCCCACTTCTAGGCTACGAAGTTCCAAGTCAGTGAAGTCTTGTTTGATGGTTTCCTGGAGAATCACTATGTCAATCTTGTGCTCACGGAGGTAATCCTTCAGAAGAGTTCGTCGCCCCCTACGACCGAACCCCCGGATATTCCAAAAGAGGCATCTCATTTGGAAACCCTTCCTTGAGCCCGTGCTTGGCGGGTTAGCGGTCTTGGTCCCACAGGGTATTGCTTCTTCGTCACCTTTCTCTTTTTGGCTGGTTTGTCCTTGATATCAAGGATGGTGTTACCCTCCCCAATTTGTGCCACAGACCCTTCTTGTGGCACCTGGGGGTCCTGCTCGGCCATGGCCGACGCCTGAGCTTTTGCCGCCTCAACCTCCGCGTTGTGTCTTGCCGCTGCCAGATCAGCTTGAGCAAGCTCCCTAGCTTGTATCAAGGAGATAATTTTCTCGGGAGGGCCCAAAGAGGAGGAAGGAAAAATAACACAACTATCGTGCGCCACCGAGAGCAACTTATCAATAGGAACGGATTGGAAAGCAGTAAAATTGGATGAGTCGACGTTACCTGGGTTGGATGAGGAAGGAGCGTTTTTGACAGCGGCGTGGCGGATGGCTCTGGCTAGCACTGGCTCGTCCGCCACCCCCGCACTCCTTGCGCTCTTCCTCAGAGCTTCAGCGGTGGAAATCTTGGTTCGGGGCGCACGTGCCACCGACGCCCCCAGCGCCGGAATGGGGGATTCTTCCAGAAGAGCATGCGGAGTTGCTGAAGAGTCCTTGATGGCAGGGGCCTGGTGCAGCGAGGTCTTCGTCACGTCCGTCCCGGAGATGTCGACTTCCTCAGCGAAAAGTTGTGACCCAGCAGTTTCCAGCATGAGCTTCCTAGATGGACGGTCGTTGTTGCTTTTGCTGCGCCTTTCACTGGCCCGGAGTGCGGAGGCCGTGGATTCCCCCGAAGCCGGGCTGTGCCAACCTATCTCGTTTTTGTCCTCGACCCCCAAGGCCAAGGCCTTCCCCGGGGTGAGATAGGATTGTCCCTCATCCGTTTCTTCAGACAGAGAGGTGGAGAGCTGTAATTGTTCCAAGTCTGAACGCCGTGGGGACGAGGCAGGCGGGGAGACGATCACTTGCTTGATCATATTGGCCACAGTGGGAAAGATGTCTCCATGCTCCGTGAGGTTCGAACCATACTGAGTGAAAGCTGTTGCCGGGAGCGTGATCTTCTTCGACTGAGAGTCCTTGGAACGGCAGGCAGAAGGTGAGCAGGGGGAGATGTACCCGTCTGTGGCCACTTGCGGGACAAATTTCCTCGCAAAGCCCTCATTTCCCCCTGCCGGAGCGGAAGCAGGGGTGTTCTTGCCCTTGTCGGTGTGTTTCTTGCGTCTTTGGTCCCACCTGTCTTCATCTGTCTCTTCTTGATCTTCCTCTTTGTCATCTTCTCCGTTCTTGGCCGGTGGGGAGGGTGGATCGGTGTTTGTTTCCACTGCCGGGTCCTTGGAGATGGGAACAATACGGATCCGGAATCCTTGCATGTTCACAAACAGAGTGATATGCTCTTGCAGCTGAACAGGAACTTGGCATCCGAAAGACATCTTGATGGGGCCATTGGGGTGGTCAAGGGACTCCACATCCACCGCGATGGGCCTGCCCACTTCGCGGGTGCTAAGGAGTAGGCGATCTGCGCGGCGAAGAGGAGGCGGAACGCCAATGAGGTGGACCCACACCTCTTCCAGCTTCTCCACCACCAACGGGTCATCCGTGGGGATCGTGACGATGGCCTTGGTCTTGATCATGGGTAAGGTGATGCCGCCGCCTCGGATCGCCATCCGCAGGCTTTCTTTGGACGGGAAAACCACGGAATAATCTGTACCGTTGAGCTTGCACACCTGCCATGTCCAGTTATCATCGACCAAGTCTTTAAGCTCATCTTCCAGTTGTTCTTCATTGAGGCCCTCTTTCTCAAGAATGATAAGAGCGGCGTTGGTTGCAGGTTGGTACATCTCCTCGTCGGGCACCTCGCAGCAGACGAAGCCTTTACGGTTTCCTCCGAATCCCGCCCAGTAGGGATCCAGGCTCTTGGAGAAGGAAGCGCACATAGCTGTTGGGTGGCCGTGCTTCTTGCGTTTCACACAGAAGGCTTCCGCGGTACATTCCGCCTGAACATGTCCTTGGTTCCCGCAGTTGTAGCAGGTAATATGGGTTGCGTCCAGGCTGGTGCTGTTGGACCCTCCAGCAGCCAGACCAGGAGCCGCCTGGGCAGGACCAGCCCCCTGTGGGATTCTAGGCGCTCGATGATGTCTCTTCTGTCCTCCCCGAACTTGGTCGCGCCCTCGCGGTCCAGCTGGGGGAGGAGGAGGCGGCGGGGGAGGGTACTGCGGGTGCTCTGATCGGCGGTGTTGGTTGTAACCTGAGCGCTCTCTGTCTCTGACATAGGCATCCCAAATGGGCCTGCCGAAGATAGTACCCGAGGTTTACTGAAGGCCCAATACCCGAAGAATAAGAAGATGCGAGAACTCAAGATATATTAAGGAAAGTTAGAGTTGTAATAGGAAGTGTTATTTGTAAATCTGGCGGGATGAGTTAGAAACCGTCCCGGACTCTGTAACTTGTACAAAACGAAACCCTCGGCTCCGCCTCCTATATAAAGGGGGAGTCGAGGGACGAAGAGGCAATCGAATCATTTTACAAACCCTAGTTTTCACAATCGTCGAGTACTTTTCGGCTGAAACCTTCGAGATCTACTTACCCTCTACTTCCAACTAAACCCTAGCCTATAATCCATAGGCATTGACAAGTTGATACCTTGTCAATTGGCGCCGTCTGTGGGAACTAGAGGCATAAGGATCTGATCTCGATGGCACGTTCAAGATCTTCGACATCGTCAACCGCAAGCAACGCTATGGATCGAGGTAAACAGATCGCTGCTGGTCCTGTCGATTTTGTTCCTCACCCACCCTCCCGTTTGGATGCATATGCGTATCTGGCGGAGCCCATGGAGATGACGTGCGGAAGTTTTCACTTTCGCGTCGAGAAGGAAGGATCGTATCGTGTCGAAATTCCGAGTTCGTCGGGATCGTCGGCGGTCGATTCCGATTTTTCAAGCTATACATCGTCAACCGAGTCAGGCGAAGAAGAAACTTCATCGACACGCTACGTCAGCACCAGAGCAAGAGAGAAACTCGCCAAGATCTTCAACGACATGTCGTTTGAGTCATCCGCGGACTCATATATAAGCGATGGCTCAAGCGATGTCGACAGTTACGACTTCATCGACAAATCTATCACAGTGGGCAAGGTCTTCATCAATCTCAACGACGATGTCACCAAACCCAGCATAGATCTGAATACAAAATATCATCAGATTTATACCATTGAGGATCAAGAGGAAACATCTGAGGCTTTCGACGATCTGGGAAATCCATATGTCGATCCCTCCAATCTGCGACAAGGCCTGGGCAACAAATACGTCGGACCAGAGCCGCGAGACAGAGTTCAACTTTCACAAGCAGCATGGGACAGAGCCGCGAGAGCTATGAATGGTACAGAACCAATGGCTACCACGGCCACACCAGAGGAATTACAAGCATATCAATATAGGCTAGCACGAGCTGCCAGAGAATTGGAAAAACAGACAGCCGAGTTAAACAGGAGAAAGGAGGCAGCTTCTGCATCCAGCAGGAGAAGGGCAGATCTAAGTCGACAATCTAGAACTTCGGGTGATAGCCACAGGGAGGCTCGGAACAGAGGAAGATCAAGGTTACAACACATACCCGAAGCTGAAAGAGAGCACTTGGTTCAAAACCTCGATATGTCCTTTATGTCAATAGATACAAGAGGGAACATTATCCCTAAGACACCAGAAGCTGGGTATATGGCGACACAAGCTTTTATCCTCGCATCTAAACCACCTCCAGGTGATCCAAGGGAAACACTATACAATATGGCGATAGCAGGAGTTGGAGCTATGGGGACAAATAAGCTCAGATCAACGCCTCCCGAGGGAGCGGCAAGGCAAAATAGTCCACGACCTGCAGCAAAGCAACGGCGGCAAAGACTCGAAGGACCAAGCGGAGCAAGAGACACGGCAGCACAAGCAAGGGTCGATAGAGCGCGGCAAAGCAGAAGGGATCATCGGCAATCTCCGGAGCTTAACGACGAAGATATGTGCGGCTTGCCATGCTTCACGAGGAGAGTCCGAAAAACTCGAGTCCCCTCAGGATTCAAGTTACCCGATAACTTCAAAAAGTTCGACGGCCTTCAAGATCCAGAGGATTGGCTAGTTGATTATCTCGAGACAGTGAAGCTCACAGGAGGAACCAGGGCAACAGCCATGCAAAGCATCCAAGTGCATTTGAGTGGAGCCGCACGATCTTGGATAAAGAAACTCACTCCAGGATCTATCGACAGCTGGGAAAGTTTCGAGGACGTGTTCGTCAAGAACTTCAGATCCACGTGCAAAAAACCTGCGTCGTTAGAGGAATTGAGAGCATGTCGACAAAAGCCAGATGAGCCAATGAGAAAGTACATCCAAAGGTGGAATATCATTAAAAACTCGGCAGAAAATATATCTGACGAAAGAGCAATAGATGCGTTTGTCGCAGGAGTCAGGCGAGGAGATTTTGTCGAGGACTTGGGAAGAACCAATCCAAAGACAGTATCCGCGTTAATGGAGATAGCAAACAAATGGGCAGATGGAGAAGACGCCGTCCACAACAAACGGCACAGGTCCCCAGAGGAGGACCGTAGTCGAAACTATCAATCGAGGCGACGATTTCCTCGGCAGTACCCGAACTATGACGCTCCAGGGCAAATTTCGGCAGGATTTCGGACAAACACAAGAGGAAACAACAGAGACGATTATCAGAGAAGCAGTGAACAGCGAGGTGATAACAGAGATGATTCTCGCAACAACAGGCAAAATAGCGGGCCTAGGTTCCCAAGGCCTTTCATGTCCCCTGAAGACATGATGAATGGGCCGTGCCAGATGCACTTTTTCATCGACAGCAACGGTAAAAGACAGTCAGGACACCTGCAGAAAGACTGTCGCAATTTCCAGGCAATGTTCAGGTATGCAGAGCACGCTAACGCTCGGGCAGCACAGAGAAATCCTCGAGAACCCAGGAGCGAGATTCATTTACCACCTCCTCCCGCGATTACAGAAGACAATCGACATCAGCTCAGAATAGCGGCAGCACCACCACCACCACCTTATGTTGATCCCAACTCTCACGGAGCGGCGTCGATGATTCAGAAGGCAAGGCCGTCAAATAGAGCTCAAAAAGTAATTTCACAACAGGTGTTTATGGCAGAAAAAATGCCTCCACCAACTGTAGAGTATCTTAATTGGTCAGGGCAAGATATTGGTTTCACCATAGCAGATCATCCGCAACAAGTTCCTCGACCAGGGCAGTCAGCACTTATTCTGCCAAAGAAGTTATTGCGGGATTTGATGTCTCTCGAGTGTTCATAGACGGCGGCAGCAGCTTAAACCTCATGTATGCAGACACATTGAGGAAGATGAACATATCCTTAGCGAACTTGAAGCCAACAGACACAAGGTTCCACGGTATCACACCGGAGAAGCCAAATTATCCATTGGGGAAGATCAATCTCGACGTTCAGTTTGGAACTCGAGAGAATTATAGAATCGAGAGGCTGGAATTTGAAGTTGTGGATTTTCCGTCACAGTACCACGCTTTGTTGGGACGACCAGCATATGCTAGATTTATGGCGGTGCCACATTATACATACCTGTTGTGGAGATTGCCTGGACCAAAGGGACCAATCACAGTCAAAGGAAGCTTCGCCCTAGCCGATAAGTGCGACAAGGATTTTCATCGACTATCAGAAACTTTCGGGATGCAAGCTGAGTATTTGGCGTCAAAAAGTATGACTGACTACGACGTGCTGCCAGATGTTGGAAGGCCAAATAAAGAATCAACTTTCAATACCGAGAAAAATTCTAAGGAGGTGCAGATTCACCCGACAGACCCGAAAAAGACGACATCCATTGCAACAAATATGGATATCGCATAGGAAAGCGCGCTCGTCAAGTTCCTCCGTGAGCACTGGAAAATCTTCGCATGGTGTCCAGCTGACATGCCAGGAGTACCCAGGGAACTTGCCGAGCACCACCTCAACTTAGATCCTCTCGCGAGACCAATCAAACAACCCTTGCGGCGTTTTTCGGAACCAAACCGCAAATCTATGTTATCAGAAATAAATCGACTCAAGGATGCTGGTTTTATCAAAGAGATATCCACAGAAGCCACATGGGTAGCTAACCCAGTGATGGTGCCGAAGAAACACACGACAGTCCTTCGCATGTGCGTCGACTTTACGTGTCTCAATAAACATTGTCCAAAGGATCACTTTCCCCTCCCGAGGATCGATCAAATTATCGACTCCACGGCTGGATGCGAACGTCTTTCCTTCCTGGACGCATATTCTGGTTATAACCAGATCAGATTGAAAGAAGAAGATGAAGTAAAGACCGCGTTTATTACACCATACGGCGTGTTTTGCTACAGAACAATGCCCTTTGGTCTAAAAAATGCGGGAGCAACATATCAGAGGATGATGCAGAAGTGTTTGGCGACACAGATTGGGAAAAACGTGCAAGTATACATCGATGATGTCGTCATAACGTCAAAAAAAGGGGCGACACTGATCGAGGATCTCAAGGAAACTTTTGACAACCTCGACAAATTCTGCCTCAAGCTGAACCCGACGAAGTGTTCTTTTGGCGTCCCAGCAGGAGAACTTCTGGGGTTCTTAGTTTCAGCAAGAGGGATTGAAGCAAATCCCGACAAAATACAAGCTATAGTAACAATGAGAAAGCCAACAAAGTTGAAAGAGATACAGCAGCAAACTGGGCGAGTCGCAGCTTTGAGCAGATTCGTCGCCAGGCTGGGAGAAAAAGCGTTACCATTTTATGCTCTGATAAAACAAGGAGATAAATTCCAGTGGAACGAAGAGGCCGACAGAGCTTTCGAGGATTTGAAGCGCACAATTTCGACACCACCAATTTTGGTGGCGCCAAAGGAAAAGGAACCTCTCCTGCTGTATATTGCAGCCACCCCTCAAGTGGTTAGTACGGTGCTAGTCGTTGAAAGAGAAGAAGAAGGAAAAATCCATGGAGTACAGAGGCCAGTATATTTCGTTAGCGAAGTTTTATCACCCTCAAAACAAAGGTACCCTCAGTACCAAAAGCTAGCATATGGAGTGTTCACAACGGCACGAAAATTGCGCCACTATTTTTCGGCACACCCGATCATAGTGGTCAATGAAGCTCCCTTGTCAAATATACTAAACAATCTAGAAGCTACGGGTCGTGTCTCCCTTTGGGGAATCGAACTTTCCCCTCGGGACATCACGTATGAAAAAAGAAAAGCAATCAAGTCGCAAGTTCTGCCAGACTTCATCGCAGAGTGGATGGAGCTGCAAAACACAGGACCCCCAGACTTGTCGAGAACATGGACTATGAACTTTGATGGGTCCAAGAGACTTGAAGGAGCTGGCGCAGGAGTAGTACTTATATCACCTGAAGGCGACAAGTTAAAATACGTCCTTCGGACGACGTTCCCTAACGCATCCAATAACGAAGCAGAATATGAAGCTCTCATACACGGGATGAAGATGGCGAAAGCTTGCGGTGCAACTCAACTAAAAAATTTCGGCGATTCACAATTGGTGGCTCAGCAAGTTATGAACCAATGTGACGCAGTCAATGATAGCATGATGGCATACAAGGAAGTGTACAACGAGCTCGAGAAGTTGTTCGATGGATGCGAAGTAAATCATATTAGTAGATTGAGCAACGACGAAGCTGACGTTCTTGCAAACATCGGGTCGCAATGCCTTGCAGTTCCGCCGGGTATATTTTGGGAAGAGATAACAGAGAGATCTACTAAATCAACAAAATCAAAAAAGAAGGAGAAGAAACCCTCGGGGGCTACCAAGGAAGAGCAAGAAGAAGAAGAAGATCAGGACCTGGTCATGATGATACAGATACCATGGATGCAGACGTACATATCATACATCCTCAGGAAAGAAATACCCGACGATCCAGTTGAGGCAAGGCGAGTAATTCGACGCTCCAAAGCTTTCACGGTGGTCAAAGGAGAATTGTACAAACGAAGTATTTCAAGCGTCCTGCAAAGGTGTGTCACACCCGAAGAAGGAAGAATAATTCTGAAGGATGTACACGAAGGAATATGTGGCCACCACGCAAGTAGTCGAGCTATTGCAGCCAAGGTTTTTCGGGCAGGATTCTACTGGTTGACAGCAATCGAGGACGCCAAGGAAATAGTAAGAACGTGCGACGCGTGTCAAAGGTTCGCCGCAAAACCTCACTCTCCAGCAGCAGAACTAACACCAATACCATTGTCGTGGCCTTTTGCCCAATGGGGACTTGATATGGTGGGCAAGTTACACAAATCCTGGCCAGGAGGAAAGGAGTACATGCTAGTAGCTGTCGACAAATTTACAAAGTGGATAGAAGCGAAGCCGATAAATTCACCAGACGGAGCATCCGCAGTAAAATTCATCAAAGGCCTCGTTTTTAGATTTGGAGTGCCCCACAGCATCGTCACAGATAATGGCAGTAACTTCACATCCCACGAATTCAAAGATTATTGCAAAGAAGTGGGTATCAAATTGCACTTTGCGTCCGTTGCACATCCTCAAACCAATGGGCAAGTCGAGAAAGCCAATGGCATCATTTGCAATGGCATCAAGAAATGCCTGTTAGGACCACTGGAAAAAGCTCGGCATACCTGGCCAGAAGAACTACCAAGTGTGTTGTGGAGCATCCGAACAACACCAAATACAGCAACACAGGAAACCCCGTTCTTCCTGGTCCATGGAGCAGAGGCAGTATTGCCAATAGAAATAGAGCACGACTCCCCCAGAGTCACAGAGTATAATGAAGAAACTTCCAAGATAGCATTGGAGGACGACGTCGACGCACTCGACGAAGCTCGAGACGAAATACTATCAAGAGTAACCAAATACCAACAGGACTTGAAGAATTACCACAGTCGACGTTTGCGGCCAAGATCTTTTCAGGTGGGAGACCTAGTTCTTCGGCTCACGCAAAAAAGTCATGAAAAACTCGAGTCACCATGGCTTGGCCCTTACATTGTCACGGAAGTAATCGGAGGAGGAGCATACAGGATAAAGGACAAGAAGACTGGGGTGGAGGAGCAAAACCCCTGGAACGTGGCGCAACTCAGGCGGTTCTACGCCTAGAGTTGAAATATAGTCCTTGTAAAACTTCAATGTACTAAAACGCCCGCGAGTTTTCAGACGCACTCTTTTCCTTTTTCGGGGCACCGAGTGGGGCCGGGAAAGGTTTTTAATGAGGCGGGCTCGTGGTGCTGCAATATAATAAAGATAGCGTCAATATAACTTTTCTTCATCGACATGTTCAAAAGTCTCCGACCCGACAAATTTCAATATAGTTCCTCGAAAAAAGAAAAAACTTCGCCTTGGTATCAAAATACCTCGCGAGTCAATAAAGATACAAAATAGTACTCAACAAAAAGCCCGGAGGCTGAGTCTCGGCAAAACTACATATTGAATAAACGCCTTGGTTCAAAACCTCGCGACACACAAATACAGAAAACAGCCACCGAAACACTCGGGGGCTATACAAATATAGAAATCTGATGATTGCTTCACAATATAATCACAATCATGGGTTACAAAGAAGAGTTATTTACCAAAGGAAAATAATCAGTCATGATTCAATATGTTATCAAGGGTAATTCTGTTTTCTTCAGGAGCAGCGCCAAGAAAATCAGCATAATGACCATCTGCAAAAAAGTCGGCATCCATCCGAAGAAGGTCTTCAATCATTTCTTCGGCTATAGGCGAAACCTTCGTGTTAATTCGGTCGACACCAACTCTTCGGCGCTTTACCTTCTCGTGAACTTTCGCAACGACTTGGGTCAGGTCAAGTTTCGAGTGGCAAATCTGAAGCATGATAAGGGCAAATCTGGCGCCAGCTACCAGTTGAGCTCTGACAAAGTCATGGATCCTATGGGCATCCTTAAATTTCTCCATTAACTCGGGAAGAGTTTTTGGTTGAACGTTCCGAGGAAACATGGAGTTATAAACCATAGACAGGGTCTTGGTACAGAAGTCAAGGAAGTCGCGAGTTTGAGAGGTGCGATCCTGAAATCTGACAATCTGGCGGGTCCTCTCCGGGGTAGCCCAAAACAAAGAACCATGGTCAAGGGAAAGGTTAACAAGGAGGTTCGTCCTAGTATTTACCCTCTCTTCCTCGGCAGCAGCATCAGCAAAGGAACCTATTAGAAACAACGGAGTAGAAAATTTTAAGAGACATAGCATGAAGACAAAAGATATCAGAGGATGAAACAAGCATACCCGACATATCCGCACTGGCTTCATTCATTAACTCGAGCATGAAATTTTCTCGAGTAGTCACCTTTTCAGCCTCGGAAGCAGCAATTTCCTTAGCAGCCACGGCCTCGCGAGCTTGCTGAAGTGCAACTTTTTCGGCTTCAGATGACTTACGAGATTTTTCCATCATCACAAGAGTTTGCTCCTTTGCATACTGAAGTTGCTGCCGAAGTTCATCCAATTCTCGTGGCAAAGAATCTTCGACAGGTGTGGCATCAGCAAGAGTTCTCTTCAAGCAAGAGGAAGAAGGCGAAACATTGGAAGGAGCGGAAGATGGAGTATAGTTATCAAATACCAACTGAAATATAATAAAACAAGACAACATCAATCAACAAGCAAAAAATAGAGTCTTCATTAATCTTCCGGAATAATTACAAAGGCCTTACAATGGAGCTAATGAAGTACGTGTCGCCAAATAACTACTTTGGCGACAAGAGCAAAAGAAACAGAGAAAGAAAAACAAAGAGGCATGCAACTAGACCTCCGGCCTTGATGAGCTAGGAGTCGAAGCTGGTTTGATCCCGAGATAAGCCAAGATTTTCTTCGTGTTGGGCTTGGCTGCCTTAATCAGGGACCTCCACCTTGATTGCTCTATCTGATCGGTGTCGCCAACTTTTGTCCAATCAACAGTCTGTTGGCTGTCAGCAACCAGAGCAACAGTGCCTTCGACAGCAATCTTCATATTTTCTTGGCGCATCTTCAGTCCAAGGTCTTCTGGTGAATTGAACATCTTGGCAAGGGTAAGGAAAGTCGGGGGCTCCTCTTTCTTCGGGAAGAAGTAGGGGAACAGCGCCGACAAACATGCATTAGCATTTGCCACGCCTTCACGAATTTCGGACCCATGAAGCTCCAGATAGGAAAGTGCGTCAAGGAGAGGGTCATCGACAGGATTCTCCAGATCAAAATCTTGGTTTGTTTGGTCTGCCAAGGAAACAAAACGTTGGTCAACAACAAGAAACAGCGGTTCTCATAAAAATAGAAGGGATCAATAATATTACTGTGAGTGCGTCGACTTTGTGATTTCAGGCGCTTGAGGATCCCCTGTTCACGAGAAGCTTGTGCAGCTTTGTGCTCGTTTAAGGCAGATGCAGCATCCTCAAGTCTTTTCTGGCAGGTTCCTCGACACTAGCAGCTTTTGCTTTGGCTTCATCAGCCTCGGCTTTGGCTTCGCTAGCAACAAGTTCGGCTTTCTTGCGAGCCGCCTCACTCTGCTCAAGTTTTTGAGCAAGTGCGTCGGCACGTTTGTTGGCCTCTGCAAGTTTCTCTGTCGAGATATAAAAAAAAAGAAGAAAGATCAAAAATCGCGACAAGCAACAGGAGCAAAAAGTCAAGAAAAAACGGCAAGTATAAAAGTTGATTACCTTCGGCTCTGCTAGCATACTCACGATACCCAATAAATTGGGATCCGATGCGGAGAAGCTCTTTGATCATAGGCTGTTAAAGAAGAACACAGCAAGAGAAACATCGGCATGAAAAAGATAGTGAAGGCGTGAAAAAGCAAAATAGAGGAAATAAAGATATCGACAAACTTACATCATCTAAGAGCAGAGTCGACGAGCTGCCCAATTGAGGAACAGGTTCAACAATTGTTTCAATCCTTGTCCTTTTTGGTGAAGGAGCAAGGGGGCTTGCTGGCGGAGTTGTGGTGACGACGTTTTGTTGAGGAGGCGAGGATTCTTCTCCTTCAACTAGCGTGTCTGAGGCAAGTACAGTATGTGACGTGCTTGTACGAGGAGCCACGTCAACAGTTGGTACTTCTTCCTCGTCATCACTGTTGATCAAAAATCGGCAGCATAAAAAGCAAGACAAGATAAACTCCTCGAGTACAGAAAAAGGGAGAAATAAAGGTGACTTACGAGCTGACGAGGGATTCAATATAAGGATCATAAGCTGCCTTCGGATGAGAAGGAACAACTTTTTCAGCCTTAGAAGTGCCAGAATCCTCGGCATCATTCCTTTTCCTTTTGTTCCTTGGGGAAACAGCAGGAGGAAGGGATTGCGTCGACTCGCTGGCTTCAGATTCAACTTCTTTTTCATGGGAAGCCGCAGATTTGTGAGAACCTGCGACTTCACTTTCAGGAATAGAAGAACCTTGGGTGTCTTCGGCAACGATAACTTTGTTCTTCGACTTCTCCATCCTCAGGAAGAGGAGGAAGGGAAGCCATAGTAGGATGGTTCTGCAAGAAAATAGCGACAAAAGAAAAATTAGAGAGATATCAATACAATGAGATGCAGGGAAAGTTCGGAACAAGACAGAAACTCGAGAAGACAAAATACCTCGGGGAGAGGATTGGCGGAGCTGTATGGTTCCACGCGACAAGAGGAGGGAATAGGATCCTTCTTGGCCAAGCGGGAAACTCTTCGAATCAACTTCTCCAAGTCCTTTGCAGAAAGATCACTGGAGATTCTATTGGCGTCGTTTTCACCAGAATACGTCCAAAGGGGATTTTTGCGAGCCTGAAGAGGCTGCACTCTAATCCTAAGGAAGTAGGCAGTGATTTGAACACCAGACAGTTCTTTGCCTCGAGTATTTTGAAGCTGATGAATACGAGACATAAGTGCTTCTGTCGCCTTTCTCTCTTCTTCGGAAGCTTCAGCATCCCAGGAGCGGCGGCGCTGAATTTTGGCACTTCCATCGAAAGGGATTATGTTGTGTTCCACAGAATTGGCACTTTCTTCGTGTATATAGAGCCACCTTTTGCGCCACCCTTGGACAGAATCAGGAAATTTGACGTCGAAGTAATCAACGTCAGTTCGGACACAGATAACAACGCCGCCTATGTTATAGGTGGCATTGTAGGAGCCATTGCGGCGGAGGCAGAAAATGCGTTTCCACAGAACCCAGTTAGGAGGGATTCCAAGGAAGCATTCGCACAGCGTGATAAAAATGGAAATATGGAGGATGGAATTGGGGGTCAACTGGTGCAGTTGAATCCCATAAACAAAAAGAAAGGCCGCGGAGGAAATCGTGAATAGGGGCAGAAAGGCCGCGAATGAGGTGATCAACGAAACTAACCCGGTACTCCATTGGAGGGTTTGGGTAGCTTTCTTCGCTGGGAAAGCGGATGGCGTCCTCTTTCTTCATCAGGCCAAGCCTCTTCAGCGTGTTGACATCTTGGTTGGAGATTTTAGATCTCTCCCACTCAAGGTCTTCAGCGGCCATCTTGGATTCTGGAGTGCTGTGGCGAGTGAGTCGCGTGCGCGGTGGCATCAACGGCACTGGAAAAGCAATGTTCGTGCGTACGGAAGATCAAAGAGAGTTGGGCGCAGGGGAAGTTTTTGCAAAGAGGAATAGATGTGCGGCGCAAGCGAAGGAGTGAACGAAGGTTGAAGAAAGGTTTATATAAGAATCGGGTGAAGCAATGCACCGTTGGATGAAGAAATCGTGTGGTGAAAAAAATCTTCTAGATAAAGGGTAAAAAGGTATTTTTACTGAGATAGGCGTTACCGTACGTGCGCCAGGAAAAGCGGAGGACGTGTGTCCCCCACTTGCACGACGTGTCAACGTGGTGGAAACAATGGACCCACAAGGCAGAAAAATCCCGATTATTAACAGAGATGAAGTGAATTTGAATAAGGGAAGCGTGCCGACAAGAAAAATAAAAGAAGATTGGCGACAGGAGAAGTTATTTGAATACTTCGGGAGCCTTTGGTCAAATACAAGTTTTTGCCCAAATGCTCGGGGGCTACTTCGACAAAAGTAAAATTTCGAGTATGGCAATATAGAAATTGGGGGAGCCTACAACCAAGCACAAGTCCTTGGCTGTAGCCTCGGGGGCTACTCCCATCGGGAGCGCTGTTCGCACACCCGAGAGATAAAAAGAAGATCATATCGGGAAATAATGACAATATAGCGACAAGGTGGACTAAAATGTTGAGCCTACAACCAAGCACAAGTTCTTGGCTGTAGCCTCGGGGGCTACTCCCATCGGGAACGCTGTTCGCGTGCCCGATGAAATTAAAAAAGAAAAATAGAAGAGCAAAAGAGTATATTTCGAGTTATAATTAACTCTACATATACTCCCATCGGGAGAGCAATATAAGTCATATTTGACTCGATAAAATGTGCCATTCCAACAGCCGGAAAAGCACTCGACAATATATTCTCAGAACGCCAAAGTTGCGATCAATTTCTGAATGCCGCAAATTTGCGAAGGTAAGACCCCAGATCCGTTCTGCTGGGCGTAGCATCGCCGAAGAGTGCGCTCTACTACTTTTATCCGTATCAACAGATACGAAAAAAAATCCTAACGGACGCGTTAGGTACTCGATAAACTTGACTGGGACTCAACAGAATGGTAAGACCTTAAGCGGCACCTGTCGAAGTTTACACCAGTATCCCGAGATCATGTCCAGGGACGTGGTCTTGAAGTAGGTTTTTGCGGATTGCCACTAGAGCAGTTAACTAGTACCTGATCCGTCAGATGAACTAGCCCCAACTACCAGTATCCCTGTACAATATAGAATTTTATGTGAAGAAATATAAAAAAGTTAAAGCTCTCGAATAAAAATAAACAGTAGAGATTTTCCCTGACTCTACGATTCAAGCAAAATCTCGGGGGCTACTGACATAGGCATCCCAAATGGGCCTGCCGAAGATAGTACCCGGGGTTTACTGAAGGCCCAATACCCGAAGAATAAGAAGATGCGAGAACTCAAGATATATTAAGGAAAGTTAGAGTTGTAATAGGAAGTGTTATTTGTAAATCTGGCGGGATGAGTTAGAAACCGTCCCGGACTCTGTAACTTGTACAAAACGAAACCCTCGGCTCCGCCTCCTATATAAAGGGGGAGTCGAGGGACGAAGAGGCAATCGAATCATTATTACAAACCCTAGTTTTCACAATCGTCGAGTACTTTTCGGCTGAAACCTTCGAGATCTACTTACCCTCTACTTCCAACTAAACCCTAGCCTATAATCCATAGGCATTGACAAGTTGATACCTTGTCAGTCTCTGCCAAGGTCGCGTTGAGCCTGTTGGCGCCGATGTTCTTCTTCCTCGCGTTCCAGACGCTGGCGGAGATCGCGGTCCCTGGATCTCTCGCGGTTGTCGTCGATGGCCTCGAACGGGCGCTTGCCCCTGTAGCTGCGCTCCCGCTCCATGGGGATCAGGGACCAGACGAGCTCGCCGGAGGAGGGGTCGGTGGAGTGGTGGAGGAATTTGGCGTGGCGGCGGTTTCTGCGAATGTCTCGACCGGGAGCAGGAAAACCAAGATCTGGATCTAGGGTTCCAACTCTGAGCCAGAACCACTTAAATACCGGCGGCGGAGGGGTATAAATGTCCCAGTTACACACTTTACCCTCGGAGGTAGTCTCAGCCGTCGATCCCAGCCCTAGGGACACGTGTGAGCCATCCACACTCGAGGCAGGCGAGTTGGGCTTCGATCCAGGCACCGGGGCCAAAGGCCCACCTGCCACTTGGCCCAATAGGCCCGGCCGGCCCAAAGAGGAGCGGTCTGCCAGGACGGGCCCGCCCGCGTCCTTGGGCAGCAGAAACCCTAGTTCCCCGCCGCCGGGCGGCGCCGCCGTCGACCGCGCGGAGAGGCTGACCTCCAAGGGAACTGACATCGCCCCGATGCGGATTTCCCGTGGCGGAGGCGGGGAGGAAAGAGATCTCCCCCGCTCACCATGAGATGGGAGAGGAGGAAATTCCGTGCTGTCCGGAGCAAAGGACGGCGGCGGAGGACACCCGCCCGTCGGGGTCACCGCGAGCTCCGGAGGTCCGGAGCGCACAGAAGCGCAACGAGCCGGTGACGAGGGCTCCCTCAGCCCAGGTCCCGTGAAGAAGCAGCCGAGCGAGATCTGAGAGGGGCGGGGAAGAAGATCTGCGTCGTCGTCGTCTTCGGAGAGATCCCCATCGGAGATGGCCAGAAGGGCGGCGTACCTGTTGCCGGCCAACGCGGAAAGCTTGGTGAGGTGCAGCACGTCGGAGCGCCGACCCCGGCGGCGGCCGTCCGCCCACCGGAGGCGCGGGGATGGGGGGGAGCCCGTGTCGCCCCCCAAGTCGCCCGAGCGTCGCCCGAGACGCTGCGTGAGACACATAATTGACTCTTTCACAACTTTGCTAGTTATACTAGAGCATTAGTATTAAAGATAGTATACTGAAGGACGTATCAATTAAAAACATACCTTTCACCACATAAGAGTTGCAAAGTAAAGTAGTTTGCTATAAATATTTTAACTTGCCATAATCCCACAAAATGGTACCGTGGCCATGGGAGGATGGTGTCAGAAGTACAACTCATGATAAGAAATGTGATGATACACATTAGAATTTGGTTGGATGGTGGTGCCAATTGTTTTTTCGAACGGAAAAATTGTGTACCTCGGAAAGAGAGGGTACCGAGGCAGCAATAGATAATAGCGACAGTTAGAGAATCACTACAACAAATATGATAATTATCAGGAAATTCTCTAAATCAATTAAATGACATCACATATGATATCACTCACATCTGTGACGCTAATCCGTGACGTTTTTGTTATCACCAGATTTTGGCCAAATCAGGAGATGGGCCGTAAGGGAGATGGGCTTGGAAGATTACATGTGGAAGATCTCTGAAGCGGCCTTGCACGAAGAGTTTGGGCTAGATTGCCCGTGTATCTGTAATTATAGTAGATCACATTTTAGATTAAAAGTTAGAGTTTGTCTCGTGCACGGTGGGGATTATTCCCACGTTAGAAAGTCCCCTGGACTATAAATATGTATCTAGGGTTTATGAAATAAACAACAACCAACGTTCAACCACAAATCAATCCTGGCGCATCGCCAACTCCTTCGTCTCGAGGGTTTCTACCGGTAAGCATCATGCTGCCTAGATCGCATCTTGCGATCTAGGCAGCACAAGCTTATGTTGTTCAAGCGTTGCTCGTACTGAAGCCTTTTTGATGGTGAGCAACGTAGTTATCTTAGATGTGTTAGGGTTAGCATTGTTCTTCGTATCATATGCTGTCGTAGTGCAACCCTTACGCATCTAGCCGCCCTTACACCTATCTTAGATGTAGGGGCGGCACCCCGCTTGATCATAATTTAGTAGATCCGATCCGTTACGGTTGCTCCTTGTTCTACAAGGATTAGTTTAATATCTGCAATAGTTAGGCCTTACAAAGGGTTGGAGGATCCAGCGGCACGTAGGGTGTCGTTTGCTAGTCCTAGACAGGATGTTCCGGGGATCAACCTCGTGTTGGTTTTTAGGCCCTATGTAGGATCGGCTTACGATCACCGTGCGTGGCCACGAGGCCCAATCGTGAGTAGGATGATCCGATTATGCGGTGAAAACTCCAGATCGTCGTAGATCGTTTTAGCTTTATCTTGATCAAGCAGGACCACCATATATTCGTGCACCTCGTACGAATCATGGGTGGATCGGCTCCTTGAGCCGATTCACAGGACAACCTGAGAGCCGATCGAGGCTCGTATTTAATGTTTACGTGTATGCCATGCAGGAAACTAAGCGAGGCATCTCCATCACCTTCCTGACCAGGTATAGGTCAGGTGGCACGCCCTTGCACCAGCATCGGACGTGTGTACCAGAGGCTTTGCGGGCCGTCGCTCGGAGGGACCAGGGCCAGCCGCAGCCCTAAGTTGTTCCCGGCTCTACTGTGTTGCCCGTCGCTGCCCGCCGGTGGGTTTTGACCGCAACACATTCTGGCACGCCCGGTGGGACAATCTTCGGCATCAACCACATCGCCATCTACATCTGAGATGGAGGACGGCACTCCAGTCACGTACGAGGATCTGACCGAGGAGCTCAAGAAGAAGTATGACGAGGTCAAAACGATCCTCGAGGCCGACCTCATCGGCTCATTTCACAGAACCCGTTCACATGGCATCAGGTGGAAAGGGTTCTCGCCTCAGGGTGCGCTCGATGGAATAGACCTGTCTGCCCCATCAGAAGAACGCACCAGGTCCCTTCGTCAGGAGATTAACTACATGGTGGCTCACTCGCTACACCGCCACTCTGAGAACCTGGTGAACACTTTGGAGCGTGTTGCTCTTCGAGTGATCCAGGAAATCATGAGTCGACAATACTCTCCGTCAGGACCAGCTCTCGGGACATACCAGGGAGAGATGCCACTCCAGTCCCGGCCACCGCTGCCATTTGCGTTGACAGCACCAGAGGTGCCGAATTCACCGGCATTCGTCGTCTACAAGATCGGTGGTGACCCTAGTGACTACCAGTTTTTGTACGAGGCGCCTAAGGAGATCCCTCACGGATACACGTGCACATACGTGCCAGACTGCAGTAACTGGGCACTCGCAAACCAGACTGCAATAGCAGGGACTTCTGGAAAAGCAGGAGGAACGTCAGCGACAGATCTTGAGAAGCAGACGTGGCTAGCTACGTATGCCACCCCGACGAACCTCCAGAGCACAGCTCCTGCAGTTGGCTCAGAGCTGGAAAAGCAAGCATGGCTGGCTAAGTACGCCACCCCGGCGAATCTTCAGAGTTCGACTCCTACAGCCAGCACCGCGGATCAAATCAGCACGATCCTGAGAGACCAGTTCGGCATGGTGCCGAATAGAAGGACAATCGGCTATTCCAAGCCGTACCCCGACGAATACGAATTGGTCCCGCTACCACCCAAATATCGGCTCCCTGATTTCTCCAAATTCAGTGGATCAGATGGTTCCAGCTCCATCGAGCATGTGAGCCGATATTTGGCACAGCTAGGAACGGCCTCAGCGTCGGATCCACTACGTGTGAGGTTCTTCGCACAGTCCCTCACAGGATCGGCTTTCGGGTGGTACACTTCGTTGCCACCAGACTCAATCCGGACTTGGAAGCAGTTGGAAGAACAGTTCCACATGCGGTATCACTTAGACGCTTCCGAGTCTGGCCTTGCCGATCTAGCACAAATACGTCAGAAGCGTGGAGAAACTGTGGCAGAATACATCCAGCGCTTCAGGAATCTTAGGAACCGATGTTATTCGGTTCGTGTGACTGAAAAAAAGCAGTCGAATTGGCAGTGGTGGGCCTTGCATCACAAGTCAAGGACGTGGCCTCTCAAGCAGACTACCCTTCACTGGCGCACATGGTTCAGAAACTGTCAGCATATGAACAGCGCCACCCGGACTTGTACCAGGATAAATTCAAGCGTGCGGTAGTCTTGGTTGAGGCAGACGAAGATGAAGGCTCTGTGGGAGATCAAGAAGTAGCAATGGCTGAATGGACTCGGGGGGCAACCCCCGTGTCCTGCAAATGGGTCAAGCCACCAGGTCCGCCCAGAGGCTTTGATTTTGACGTGACCAAAACTGAGCAAATCTTCGACCTCCTACTCAAGGAGAAGCAGTTGAAGATACCCGAAGGCCTCAAAATCCCCACGGTACAGGAGCTGAACGGAAAGCCATACTGCAAATGGCATAACTCAGTCTCGCATGCCACCAACGACTGCAGGGTGTGGCGTCAGCAGATCCAAATGGCGATAGAACAAGGACGTCTGATTTTCAACCAGTACGCCATGAAGGTCGATACCCACCCCTTCCCCGCCGTTAACATGGTGGAGTGCACTTACCCTGAAGGTTGCCAGCCGGGATCCTCGTTCAGCATCAACATGGTAGAACCTGGACACCACGCTGGCAAGAACGGAGACGAGGGCAGCTGCTCTCGTAGCAAGGACACAGAGGAAGCCGCTCCACGCGATCGGCTCCGGCACGACGGCAAGCGCTACGTCACAGAGGGAGAAGTGAAGAACATAAGATATCAGCGACCCCTCTCTGATCACCTCCTCAACAAGTATGTGAGCCAGTATGACCAACGCCGACGATCCAGTGATGATGATGAAAGAGATCGTCTGGCTAGAGAAGCCAGAAGACATCGTCGGCATGATCGCGATGAGGAGGGGTACGAGCGCCGTGCCAAAGAAAAATCAAGGGAGCAAGGCGACGAAGATAGCATTGGGACTGCCCCTTCTTCAGACACTGCTGGGATTCAGGAATGAGCCGATTGCCCACAATCGGCAATTGCCCAGAATGCAACCAGAAGAAGAAGGAGGCAGCCAACGTGTCCGTGTTCAAACGTCTAGGGCTTCTCCCAACACAAAGCAAACGCGCTGAGTCCCCTCGATTGGAAGATCTCGAGGATTCGGAAGACGAGGGAGAAGAAGAAGAAGACAGGTACCACCGTCCAAGGTGGTGCCCTGATGGACTCAGCCGTTCCCAAAAGCGCAGGGTTCAGTGATTGCGCGGCTTGGAGGAAGCCGAAAGGTTATACCTGCATACGCTAAGGAAGGCGCGACCTGATCTGGCTGCGAAAGTTCAGCGAACCCTGGATAAAGAGGGTCGACCACGGAAAATGGAGTGGCGCCCCAAGCAGAGGAAAGCCGATGATGAAACATCGGCTGGCACAAACATGGTGTTCATCCTTCCTTCGGAGTTCAGTGCTCCAGGATTAGACGAGGCACCTGTGGCACAACTTGACTGCGGCCCACGGCCGGTTATCTTTGAGAAGCCACGAGAAAGAAGTTACAGACATCTGAAGGCCCTGTACTTGCGAGGTTATATCGATGGGAGGCCTGTCAATAAGATGCTGGTGGACACCGGAGCGGCAGTCAATATTATGCCATACTCTATGCTACGTCGGTTGGGACGCTCTAGCGTGGATCTAATCAAGACCAACGTGACATTGAGCGATTTCAACGGCCAAGCGTCTGACGCACAAGGTGTTCTGAACGTGGATCTGACCGTAGGAAGGAAAACTATCCCTACGACGTTCTTCGTCGTCGATAGCAAGAGCACCTATGCTGTTCTGCTAGGAAGAGATTGGATCCACGCCAACTGTTGCATTCCCTCCACGATGCACCAATGCATAATACAGTGGGATGGAGATGAGGTAGAGGTCGTCCAGGCCGATGACACAGCCGAAATTTCAACGGCTGGCATGAACGCGTGGGAAGCAGCAGGCCAAGAGCCCCTCTCAGGTATCAATTTGGACGACTGCGAGCGCATCGACGTGACAAAGGGCAGGGTTAGGCTGGTTTTATCCACTGGCCTGACCGTGTAGCAAGAGCAAACCAATGAGCGAGTATGGCGAGGCCGATCCTTGGGATCGGCCCCCAAAGATCTATGAAGGAACATTACAAAACCTTCATTGAAGCGCTTCGATCAATATGGAGGCCGATTCCAGCAATCGGCCAAAATTATCTTCACCACATGTTCTGCTTACGTTCAACATCAATCTACATGGCAGCGGTCACGTCGGCGGATGAGAGTCAACACGAATCCTAACGGAGCCGACGTGCAAATACAGTGCCTTGGCTAACCACGAAGCCGATATCTGCAGTCACCTGGCAGATTCGGCTCGGGGGGGTAAACATGTGTGCAGTGAAACATTGGGGGCCGATAGAAAAATTGGCCCCGTAAAAAAAAATTCCTTCTCAAGACTTCCAACTCCTTCTGCAAAGTCTCCAAGTTCAGCAGTACCAATGCAAGCATACAGATCAGGTTAAGGGTGAGTCCAACAAAGGGAGCATACCTATCCTAGGAACATGAGCACAGCCGATGACGAGTCAAGCGGCTATGGCGTTTTGCCTGGCATGGACCAAGGTGGCGGCTTGATCAATGTCACTTTCAGAGGTTGTTACGCCCAGAGTCTAGGAGGGCATCAGAGATTCAAAAACATCCTCACCGGAAGTTGCATTAGTCTGCCAAAGATGATGAGCCGATCTGATCAGCAAGGCGCAAAGGAGGAGTTGGGAAGCCATTATATTTGAGGCTTCTTAGTTCAAGGAACAGATTTGCTGATCTTTCCAAAGCTTTTCAGTACGACGGCTCTTCCGGAAATCAAGAGGCTCGGGGGGCAGCTCGCCCTGAAATATCTTTGCTCTGGAGAGCCGATTTGGTTGGAATCGGCTGGTTCTGCATTATAACTTGGAAACCGATGGCGACGCATTTGGCTCGCTTTGGATGAGGCTCGGGGGGCAACTCGCCCGAGAGGTTCTTGGCTTTGGGAGCCGATTTTGTTGGAATCAGCTGGCTCTACATCGCAACTGTTCTGAAGAATGATGCTTTTGTTACAGAGTTATCAGTTTCAGCATCCAAGCTGATTCAGCAACAGTTCCAGGGCTCTCTTAAAAACGCCCGCTCAAGATCAAATCGCCGGTCTGCTGCAGTCGGCTGCACCCAGTGCTATCGTCATCGGCAGAACTGGCTAACTTGGAAGGATGACTGAATCGGCCTGTCTCGCAGATTATCGTGAGAGACCAAGGCGTGGCCCCATCTGGTCATTAAGCATTGGTTAGGCTAACAATCGTCAAAGTCAGATGAGGAAAAATCGGCTAAATCAGCATAAAGAACATCGGCAAAATCAAAGGAAATTTTTCATTGATGATAAGATTTCTTACAAAGAGAAGCCGATTGTTCAGCAAAAGGGACAGATTGCTACTGCTAATCCTATACTAGTAGGTCCCTATTCTAAGGGCTGTTGCCATCTTCGCCGTCGCTGGGGTAGCTGCCCTCATTGCTGCTGTCGACGAATCCCTCGGTGCTGCTACTGTGACCTTCAGCGGAGGCTTCTTCCTCGTCATCATCATCGTCCTCGTCTGACCAAGCCCAGCCCCGGATGCGTTTTGCCGACGGTTCGTCGGAGGAGGTGTCGTCCTCCTGTTCCTTCTTCATGTCGGAGGAGATGTCTTCGTCTTCGACATCCTCTTCTTCTCTTTTGGTGACGGAAGTGAATTTACCCCGGAAGGGAGGGTCGTCGTCGTCGCTCTCCGCCTCCAGTGCTCCGTCAATCAGGAACCGGAGGTCATCTTCCCCGTCAGTTAGGGGCATGGCCCCATCCGACCAGACGAGGTCCTCGCCCTCTGGCACGAAATCGAAGTCCCACTCCCGTGTGTCCCAATGCTTGGGAGCGCGCTTGTTGTACGCCTCCGTCTGGTTGTGCCCTGGGGTCGACTCGCTTGAGGAAGAAGATTGGAGAGAAACGGAAGAGGAGGAAGAGGACGACATGGCTATGGAAGGAGAGGGTTTTTGGGTGCCGATAGCTAGAACAGAGGAAGGGGATGAAGAGGGCTAATCGATCGGCACGGTTAAATAATGAGGAGCCTGGTGGAGATTTAATGCCATTGCAGTTTCCGAGGAGGTGATGCTAAAAGCTATCGAATTTTGCAGAGAAGCTGAGAAGACAGGGCATCATGATGAAGGATACTGCAACGTTTCTGCTCTGCCACGACATGACCCTTCGAAGGAAAAACAGAGTGGTTTTGAAATTATCATTACCAAAACCAGGGGGGCATGTGTTATCACCAGATTTTGGCCAAATCAGGAGATGGGCCGTAAGGGAGATGGGCTTGGAAGATTACATGTGGAAGATCTCTGAAGCGGCCTTGCACGAAGAGTTTGGGCTAGATTGCCCGTGTATCTGTAATTATAGTAGATCGCATCTTAGATTAAAAGTTAGAGTTTGTCTCGTGCACGGTGGGGATTATTCCCACGTTAGAAAGTCCCCTGGACTATAAATATGTATCTAGGGTTTATGAAATAAACAACAACCAACGTTCAACCACAAATCAATCCTGGCGCATCGCCAACTCCTTCGTCTCGAGGGTTTCTACCGGTAAGCATCATGCTGCCTAGATCGCATCTTGCGATCTAGGCAGCACAAGCTTATGTTGTTCAAGCGTTGCTCGTACTGAAGCCTTTTTGATGGTGAGCAACGTAGTTATCTTAGATGTGTTAGGGTTAGCATTGTTCTTCGTATCATATGCTGTCGTAGTGCAACCCTTACGCATCTAGCCGCCCTTACACCTATCTTAGGTGTAGGGGCGGCACCCCGCTTGATCATAATTTAGTAGATCCGATCCGTTATGGTTGCTCCTTGTTCTACAAGGATTAGTTTAATATCTGCAATAGTTAGGCCTTACAAAGGGTTGGAGGATCCAGCGGCACGTAGGGTGTCGTTTGCTAGTCCTAGACAGGATGTTCCGGGGATCAACCTCGTGTTGGTTTTTAGGCCCTATCTAGGATCGGCTTACGATCACCGTGCGTGGCCGCGAGGCCCAATCGTGAGTAGGATGATCCGATTATGCGGTGAAAACCCCAGATCGTCGTAGATCGTTTTAGCTTTATCTTGATCAAGCAGGACCACCATATATTCGTGCACCTCGTACGGATCATGGGTGGATCGGCTCCTTGAGCCGATTCACAGGACAACCTGAGAGCCGATCGAGGCTCGTATTTAATGTTTACGTGTATGCCATGCAGGAAACTAAGCGAGGCATCTCCATCACCTTCCTGACCAGGTATAGGTCAGGTGGCACGCCCTTGCACCAGCATCGGACGTGTGTACCAGAGGCTTTGCGGGCCGTCGCTCGGAGGGACCAGGGCCAGCCACAGCCCTAAGTTGTTCCCGGCTCTACTGTGTTGCCCGTCGCTGCCCGCCGGTGGGTTTTGACCGCAACAGTTTTCTTGTGCGCTGCATCACTGGGGAGTAATTGATACGTCTCCAACGTATCTATAATTTCTGAGGTTCCATGCTTGTTTTATGACAATACCTACATGTTTTGCTCACACTTTATAATGATTTCATGCATTTTCCGGAACTAACCTATTAACAAGATGTCACAGTGCCAGTTCCTGTTTTCTGCTGTTTTTGGTTCCAGAAAGGCAGTTCGGGCAATATTCTCGGAATTCGACGAAATCAACGCCCAATATCTTCCAAAGCACCGAAGAGGGGCCAGAGGGGAGCCAGGGAGGCCCCACACGACGTGGCGGCGCGGCCAGAGGGGGGGCCGCGCCCCTAGTGTGTGGGCCCCCCAGGTCCCTTCCGACTCCGCCTCTTCGCCTATATAAGCCCTTTCGACCTAAAAACGCGATACCAATTAACGAAACTCCAGAAAGACTCTAGGGGCGCCGCCGCCATCGCGAAACTACGTTTCGGGGACGAGAAGTCTCTCGTTACGGCACCTGCCGGACGGGGAAGTGCCCCCGGAAGCCATCTCCATCAACGCCACCGCCTCCATCATGCTCCGTGAGTAGTTCCCCCATGGACTACGGGTTCTAGCTGTAGCTAGTTGGTACTCTCTCTCCCATGTACTTCAATACAATGATCTCATGAGCTGCCTTACATGATTGAGATTCATCTGATGTAATCGGTGTTGTGTTTGTTGGGATCCGATGAATTGTTACATTATGATCAGTCTATCTATATAAGTTTGTGAAGTTATTGTTGCTGCAATCTTGTTATATATGCTTAATGCTTGTCACTAGGGCCCGAGTGGCATGATCTTAGATTTAAGCTCTATAATTATTGCTTAGATTGTATCTACAAGTTGTTTGCACATATTGCTGTCCGAAACCCGAGGCCCCAAAGTGACAGAAATTGGGACAACCGGAGGGGAAGGCTGTGATATGAGGTTCACATGTTTTCACCAAGTGTTAATGCTTTGCTCCGGTGCTCTATTAAAAGGAGTACCTTAATAGCCAGTAGATTCCCTTGAGGCCCGGCTGCCACCGGCTGGTAGGACAAAAGATGTTATGCAAGTTTCTCATTGTGAGCACGTATAACTATATATGGAAAACATGCCTACATGATTAATAATCTTGATGTTCTGTCTTAATGCTATTTCAATCCTATCAATTGCCCAACTGTAATTTGTTCACCCAACACTTGTTATTGGAGAGTTACCACTAGTGAAGATAGCTGGAAACCCCGGTCCATCTTTCATTATCATATACTCGTCTACATGTCATTGGAAGTAGTATCAACTATTTTCTGGTGCCATTGCCTCTGTGTTACTATTACTGTTGTTGTGCTACTGTTAATATTGCTCTCATATTACTGCTGCTTTCACATCACCCCTGTTACTAGTGCTTTTCCAGGTGCAGCTGAATTGACAACTCAGTTGTTAAGGCTTATAAGTATTCTTTACCTCCCCTTATGTCGAATCAATAAATTTGGGTTTTACTTCCCTCGAAGACTGTTGCGATCCCCTATACTTGTGGGTTATCAAGACTATTTTCTGGCGCCGTTGCCGGGGAGGCATAGCTCTACTCATAAGTTCACCTGGGGAGTACACTCTACCTCTCTCTTTGTTTTTATTTTATTTTGTTTTGTTTTGCTTAGTTTACTTTTTCCTAGTTTATTTGCGCTTAGTTTATTTCTATCTAGTATTATTTTGCTTAGTTTACTTTTGCTTAGTTTCTTTTTGTCTTGTTTTATTTTTCTTATATACCCAAAAATCCATAAAAATTTGAAAAACCTAAAAATTAAAAACTGTTGTTATGGGAGAACCCACAACCTATTTGGAGCTTATAGAAATATATATGAATTATAGAGAATCAAGAACGGGTAAAGTTATGAGTGTTGTGATAGAAAAATTGAATACGATTGCTAAAATCTTGCTTAAACGCCATGATATAAACTGTTGCTCTAAACAGGATACTAAACATCTTAAATTTCAATGTTGCTTGATGTCTACTCACGCTTCTATTCTCGTAGTCTCGTAGACAGTGTTGGGCCTCTAAGAGCAGAGGTTTGTAGAACAGCAGCAAGTTTCCCTTAAGTGGATCACCCAAGGTTTATCGAACTCAGGGAGGAAGAGGTCAAAGATATCCCTCTCAAGCAACCCTGCAACCACAATACAAGAAGTCTCTTGTGTCCCCAACACACCTAATACACTTGTCAGATGTATAGGTGCACTAGTTCGGCGAAGAGATAGTGAAATACAGGTGGTATGAATGTATATGAGCAGTAGTAACGGCGCCAGAAAAGTGCTTGCCAGCGTGTAGTTGATGGTGGTAATATTGCAGGAAGTAAAGATGCAGCAGAACAGTAAATAAGCGGTGATTGCAGTATTTAGAAACAAGGCCTAGGGATTTGATGACCCACAAGTATAGGGGATCGCAGCAGTCTTCGCGGGTAGTAAAACCCAATTTATTGATTCGACACAAGGGGAGATAAAGAATACTTGAAAGCCTTAACAGCAGAGTTGTCAATTCAGCTGCACCTGGAAATAGACTTGCTCGCAAGAGTTTATCAGTAGTAACAGTTTTATAGCAGTAGCAGTGGTGAAATAACAGCAGCAGAGTAGCAGAGAAAGCAGTAGTGATTATAGTAAACAGCAGGATTAAAATACTGTAGGCACGGGGACGGATAACGGGCGTTGCATGGATGAGAGAAACTCATGTAACAATCATAGCAGGGCATTTGCAGATAATAATAAAACGGTGTCCAAGTACAAAGCAATCAATAGGCATGTGTTCCAATTATAGTCGTACGTGCTCGCAATGAGAAACTTGCACAACATCTTTTGTCCTACCAGCCGGTGGCAGCCGGGCCTCAAGGGAATCTACTGGATATTAAGGTACTCCTTTTAATAGAGTACCGGAGCAAAGCATTAACACTCCGTGAACACATGTGATCCTCACATCACTACCATCCCCTCCGGTTGTCCCGATTTCTGTCACTTCGGGGCCATTGGTTCCGGACAGCAACATGTGTATACAACTTGCAGGTAAGATCATAAACAATGAATATCATGATGAAACAATAACATGTTCAGATCTGAGATCATGGCATTCGGGCCCTAGTGACAAGCATTAAGCATAACAAGTTGCAACAATATCATCAAAGTACCAATTACGGACACTAGGCACTATGCCCTAACAATCTTATGCTATTACATGACCAATCTCATCCAATCCCTACCATCCCCTTCGGCCTACAGCGGGGGAATTACCCACACATGGATGGAGGAAACATGGCTGGTCGATGGAGAGGCGTCGGTGGTGATGATGGCGATGATCTCCTCCAATTCCCCGTCCCGGCGGAGTGCCAGAACGGAGACTTCTGGCTCCTGAGACGGAGTTTCGCGATGTGGCGGCGTTCTGGAGGGTTTCTGGCGACTTCGACTTCTCCCCGTGCATTTTTAGGTCGAAGGCATTAAGTAGTCCGAAGGAGGGCGTCGGGGGCCGACCGAGGCCGCCACACACTAGGGCCGCGCGGGCCCCTCCTGGGCCGCGCCGGCCTAGTGTGTGGGGCCCTCGGGCCCCCACCTGGCTTGCCCTTCTGGCTCCGCCAATATTCTGGGAAAATAGGACCTTCTGCATAAATTCCGAGGATTTTCCTGAAAGTTGGATTTCTGCACAAAAACGAGACACCAGAACAGTTCTGCTGAAAACAGCGTTAGTCCGCGTTAGTTGTATCCAAAACACACAAATTAGAGGCAAAACAATAGCAAAAGTGTTCGGGAAAGTAGATACGTTTTGGACGTATCAACTCCCCCCAAGCTTAGCTTATTGCTTGTCCTCAAGCAATTCAGTTAACAACTGAGCGATAAAAGAACTTTCACGAACACATTTGTTCATATGATGTAAATATTCTCATGCTATGGCTAACACTTAGGTAGTTCATAATAAGATGCATGCAAATAAGATCATCTAACAGCTATGTCAATCATGGAGAGGTACCAACAATTAATAATAAGCATCATGAATCATGTCTATAAGCAGGATTGCAATGTTCATAAAAGAGTGTGATAAAGTGGTATCTCGCTTGCCCATATTTGATCAGCAAAACATAAATGCTCAGGCACCTCTAAAGTTCATAGAAAGACTAGAAGTAGTGATTGTCAAAGATAAAAGCATCAAAGTTATACCACAATCAATCATATTTTGAGACAAGCATATTGTACTAAGAATGACAGTTGTGCTCTCAAGATAGTGCTCAAAGAAAGGATGGAGACACAACATAAAAATAAAAGATTGACCCTTCGCAGAGGGAAGCATGGGATTAACATGCGCTAGAGCTTTTCATTTTTAAAACAGGAGTAAAATTATTTTGAGAGTTGTTTGTTGTTGTCAACGAATGGTAATGGGTACACCAACTACCTCGCCAACCGGACTTCCAAGAGCGGCTCCCATGAATTATTTTTATGTTTATGTGGCACTCCTTCCAACCTTTCTTTCACAAACCATGGCTAACCGAATCCTCGGGTGCCTGCCAACAATCTCATACCATGAAGGAGTGCCTTTTTATTTTAGTTTTATTATGATGACACTCCCCCCAACCTTTGCTTACACAAGCCATGGCTAACCGAATCCTTCGGGTGCCGTCCATCAATCACATACCATGGAGGAGTGTCTATTTAGATTAATTAATTTGGGACTGGGAATCCCATTGCCAGCTCTTTTTGCAAAATTATTGGATAAGCGGATGTGCCACTAGTCCATAATGAAAGTCCGTCAAGAGTAAATGATAAGGTTGAAAGTTAAACACCACATACTTCCTCATGAGCTATGAAACATTAACACAAATTGAGAAGCATTTTGAATGTTTTAAAGGTAGCGCATGAGAATTTACTTGGAATGGTTTGAAATGCCATGCATAGGTATTTATGGTGGACACTTTGGAACAACTTGGTTTTCAGGTGTTTGGAAGCACGAGCAGCATTCCCGCTCAGTACAAATGAAGGCTAGCAATAGACTGGGGAGCGACAAATCAAGAGAGCAGTAACTGTCATAATTATGCTTGCGGCAAAATAAATTAACGGAGGCATAAAAGTGATACAAGAAATCTGAAGCAATGTAAATCATCGAGGCTTAATTGACTTTTGTTCAGTCATACGCATGCGTGAGCATGTGCCAAGTCGATATAAATGAATTATTCAGAGGAGGATACCACAATGCCATACCTACTTATGAATAAAACAATGCAAGCAAACATCCATGACATGCTACTCATATTAATAAATTGGAGCTAAACATGAGAGATCATGAACTACTAGACTTTCTCAAATGACATATACCTCACATGAACCAACTAAGCATGCTCACATGGATGAGTATATGTACAAAAATGAAAACAAATAGAGTTCATACCAGCCTCTCACCACAATCCAATTGTCGTAGATCGTCATTATTGCCTTTCACTTATGTAGCTTGGATAATATGAAATGAAAACCACGCTCCAGCCACCGAAGACCATTGAACTCAAAATGAACTTTACAAACCAAATAAGAACAGCAAATATTTTTGGTATTTTCGAATTGGAAACAAGAACAAAAGGAAACAAGCAAACAAAGCAAAATCTTTTTGGATTTTCTTATAGCAAACCAACGATAGCAAATAAAGCAAAATAAATGCAAGAAACCAAAACAAACAAATGGTGAAGAGAAAAAACAGAAATATTTTTGGTCTTTTGTGTTTTAGGAAAGGAACAAAACAAAAACAAGAAAATGAAAACTAGAAAAGTCACATAAACACAAAGCAGCAGGAATTCGTCAAACTTGATAGCAGTACAGTAATCGATTTTTAAGAAATTCTTCCGCTGCTCAAATCGAAAAGTGTTCAACTAATGAAAGTTAGATAACAACCTGGGGAACATGCTCAAAAATTGGCTTCGCAAAATAACGTTCTGGCTGTTTTTGAGAATTTTTATGGTAACAGCCCAGAATCTGTTTTCAATCAGCACTTCCCCAAATATCATCTCCCTCTCATTAGAAAACCACCCAAACAAACTAAACAAGTATATACAAGTATCCAGCAACCATAATATGCAAAGAATGAGTGATGCCGATATACCTCCCCCCAAGCTTATGCTTTTGGCCTAAGTGGAGTTCAATCGCATGGTGCCCATGAAGTAGCACCTCCGTAGTACGACGAAGATGGATCATATTCCGGGTATGTGCTGGAACAAGCACCCGGGTACGTGACGGTGTAGTCGTAGGAGGGCTCGGCGTCCTCGGAGTCATGTTGCTGGTGGAAGCCTTGTATCTTCATTTTCTCATCCACCTCCTCCTTAGAGCGCGACCATGGTTTCCTGTCAATGCTGAACAAATCTGGTTGTGGCAAAGGGATTTCCCTCTCATCCCCGTCAGCAAACAACATTCTATAGACCATATTATCTGAATTAGAATCAGCTGTAACAAATTGATGGCTCTTCATAGCAGCAATATCAAGTCTTATAGGGGTTAATGGCACATCAGTAGGATCAAGAGGAAATTCTAGATGTGCTAAAATGCGTAATGCAATAATTCCTCCAAAAATAGGCCCCTTGCTAGATAAGCGGCGAGCAATAAGAGCACCAAGATGATAAGGTGTCTCTCCAGTGAGTGCAGCAATTAAGAAAGCAAGATGATAGCTAGAAATATTGCTAGTGTTCTCCCTACCAAGAATGCTAGTAGCAAGGTAATAAGCAAAATACTTAATGGCGGGGAGTTGGATGTTTCTTATCTTGCCACGCTGAATGGTGCGGCAATCATCGTTGGTGATCTCTCGGTAGAGCTCAAGCAAAACCCTCGGATTGTCCTCGATCCTCTTTGCGGTACCTACAGGGGCAATACCCAATGCAGCACAAAAATCTTTCAACTTCATAGTAATGGCTTTACCATAGATCTTGAATGCAACCGTCGGGTGGTAGTGCTTGTTGTTGAACTTGAAGCTCTCCACAAAGATTTTAGTGAGCATATAGTATTGCTCCCTTTCATCCTCCATATAGGTGGTTAAACCCGCCTTACCAACGAGGGTCAAGAAATAATCCACCAACCCTGCATTACTCAAAAAGTCATAACATGGGAAAGATGAGGCGTTAGGGACTCCATCGTCCTCTTCGGGATCGAAGCTTGGCGCGATGATATCCTCATTATAGGATTGTCTGAATCGAGTGGCGGTCCTAGAGGGCCTCCCGGTGCTGGTTGTCTCTCTCTGAAACACTTCTCCAAAGTTGTAGTTGTCCATTTCCCTTTTTCTGAAATTTTTCAACAATCATTATAAAATTTGATTTGGTGACTTATAATTGAAGGAAACTACTATAGGAACTTGCTAGAGTACTAATCATGCATTAAAACTAGTTTATTCAACTTAGAACAAGCATGCAAGCTCACTAACCATGTTACCTACAGCAACAAAATATTCAAGATATACTCAACCAAACAAAATTCTACTTGGATCATTGGAGGAGTCACATACCAAGGAGCAAATGTGCCAAATTTCAGCAAGAGATCTGGGCTGAGCAAAGAGATCGAAAAATCCGGTGTTCTTGAGCAGAAACACGAGTGAGAGGAAGATGGTGTCGATTTTTTTCGGGAGAGAGAAGAGTCTGGGAGGAAGAGATGCTAAAGTGGGGCAAAGGGGGGCCCACACACCAGGGTGGCGCTCCCCCCTTGCTGGCCGCGCCAGCCAGGTGGGAGCCACCCTGGGGTGCCCCACTGGTCATCCCCAGGTGTTCCCAGGTACCTCTTCGAAAAATAGGACCAACGGTATAATTTTTGTGAATTTTTGAAAACTTTGAAAAATGCACATTTCTGGGCATTAAGTTTATTATTACTGGGCAGGAAAAAATTTGAAATCTCTAATTAACTAAGGAACTTTGCAAATCAAAAGTGCTACAGCAAATAAAACAAGTGGAGGAAGAGAGAGATGTTGTTTACCTCTTCTATGCATATAAAAAGTATTTGTTAACAAGGTTGATCAAGTCTTGCCACCAAATAAATTTTACATAGCATAAGAAGAAATAAACCTCAAATCAATCATGTTACCTTGAATTGTATTGATATGGATCCAATCATAAGATTTTGATATCCTTCTTTAGGCTCATATATAGGACAATCAATAGTTCCAATTTTGATAGTTCTCACATTAGAAATAGTATTGACTCCACATACTTTATCAATCCTCTTGGGGAAATAGACGGTATGCTCCTTATCATCAACATTGAAAGTAACCTTCCCTTTGTTGCAATCAATAACAGCCCCTGCGGTGTTAAGAAAAGGTCTCCCAAGAATAATACACATATTATCATCTTCAGGCATTTCCAACACAACAAAATCAGTTAATATCAAGCAGTTATTAGTAACTTGAACATGAACATCCTCACATATACCAACAGGAATAGCAGTAGATTTATCAGCCATTTGCAAAGATATATCAGTAGGTATCAACTTATCTAAATAAAGTCTCTTGTAAAGCGAAAAAGGCATAACACTAACACCGGCTCCCAAGTCACATAGAGCAGTTTTAACATAATTATTCTTAATAGAACAAGGAATAGTAGGTATACCTGGGTCGCCCAACTTCTTTGGAACTTTGCCATTGAAAGAGTAATTAGCAAGCATGGTGGAAATTTCCTCATTGGGGATTTTCCTTTTGTTAGTAACAATATCTTTCATATGCTTTGAATAAGGAGGCAATTTAATAGCATCAGTCAAAGGGATTTGCAAGAATAAAGGTTTCATCCAATCAAAAAATTTATTATAGTGTTCTTCTTCCTTTGATTTTAGCTTCTTAGCAGGAAAAGGCATTTGCTTTTGCACCCAAGGTTCTCTTTCATTACCATGTTTCTTAGCAATAAAATCTTTTTTAGTATACTTTTTATTTTTAGCATGCTTTTCAGGTTCATCTTCAACTTCTTCTTTATCATAAGCGTCATTCTTATCATTATTATTACCATTATCATGTTCATTACCACTTTCAGTTTCAGCATCAGAAATAGAAATACTATTAGGATCATTAACAGGTTCAGAGGATTATACAACCTTTTTATGTTTCTTCTTCTTTTTCTTAGAAGGAGCACTAGGTTCAATTCGTTGAGAATCTTGTTCAATTCTTTTGGGATGCCCTTTAGGATATAGAGGATCCTGGGTAGAGACACCGCCTCTAGTTGTTACTTCATAAGCATGTTTCTCTTTAGAATTATTTTTTAACAAGTCATTTTGAACTTTAGTGAGTTGATCAATTTGAGTTTGAACCATTTGAAAATGTTTAACAAGCATCTTAACATCATTGGAGGTTCTCTCCACAATATCATGCAAATTGCTAATAGCTTGAGAATTTTCCATTAGATGATTCTCTACTCTCATATTAAAATTTTCTTGCTTAACAATATAATTATCAAACTCATCTAAGCATTGAGCAGGAGGTTTTGAATACGGAATATCTTCCGTAGTAAAGCGTTGAAGGGATTTTACCTCGATCATGGATGAAGGGGGAATTATCTCACATATATCTTCTATGGGAGGTAGATTCTTCACATCTTCGGATTTAATACCTTTTTCCTTAAGAGACTTCTTAGCTTCCCTCATATCTTCATCATTCAATTCAATTAAACCCCTCTTCTTCAATATTGGCGTTGGAGTTGGTTCAGGTATATTCCAATCATCATGATTCCGGCTTATTCTAGCCAATAATTCTTGACTTAAATGCTGGAGTTCTTTTCCTGAAAACACAACCAGCACAACTATCCAAATATGCTCTAGACTCAATGGTTAGTCCACTATAAAATATATCAAGTAGATCATTTTTTTCTAAATCATGTCCAGGTCGAGCTCTGATAAGAGAACAAAATCTTGCCCAAGCCGCAGGCAATTTCTCTTCATCTCCCTGGTCAAATCTATAAATTCTCTGTAAAGCAGCATGTTGAGCACTAGCAGGAAAGTATTTTCGAAAGAAAACATCACACAGCTCAGTTGGACTTTTAATAGAACCAGAAGGCAAATTATTATACCAAGTTTTAGCATCATCCTTTAATGAGAAAGGAAAAAATTTAGCGACAAAGTAAGTACGCATCTTGACATCATCAGAAAACAAGCTACTCATAGAAGAAAGTTCAATCATGTGTTCTACAGCACTTTCTTTTTCAGTACCACAAAAGGGTGCTTTCTCTACAATAGCTATATGAGATAGATCAAGAGAAAAATCATAATCTTTATCCTTAATGCATATAGGAGATGTGGCAAATTCAGGATCAGAAGATAGCTTATGTCTAACAGTATATTGTGCGAGAAACTTTTTAATTTTTCTTGCATCAGCAGTAGCATTGCATCTATTAATAAAATCATCATTAAGCTCCACATAATCCTCATCAGGATCATCACTAGAATAATCAAGTTCAGGTGAATTAACAGGTGTAGCAGCATTAGGAGTTTCAGCATTTTCAATTTGTCTAGACCTAACAATTGTAGCATCTAGAAAGGATCCCAATGAACCACTATCATCAAGCACAGCAGAAATATTATCAATATTATGAGAGTTTTCAGATTCAGCAGAAGTACCAGCAAGTGAAGCTTGCGGCGGTGAAACAAGTTGACTTATCACAGATGGTGAATCAAGTGTACCAGAGGTACTCAGAGTTGTACCTTTTCTTGTAGTGGATGGTAATATGGCGACTTTAGGATCGCGAGTTTTACCCATGATGGAGAATTTGCAGCGAACAATATCAATCCAAGTGAACTTCCAAATAAAGCTATGCTCCCCGGCAACGGCGCCAGAAAACAGTCTTGATGACCCACAAGTATAGGGGATCGCAGCAGTCTTCGCGGGTAGTAAAACCCAATTTATTGATTCGACACAAGGGGAGACAAAGAATACTTGAAAGCCTTAACAGCGGAGTTGTCAATTCAGCTGCACCTGGAAACATACTTGCTCGCAAGAGTTTATCAATAGTAACAGTTTTATAGCAGTATCAGTGGTGAAATAACAGCAGCAGAGTAGCAGAGAAAGCAGTAGTGATTATAGTAAACATCAGGATTAAAATATTGTAGGCACGGGGACGGATAACGGGCGTTGCATGGATGAGAGAAACTCATGTAACAATCATAGCAGGGCATTTGCCGATAATAATAAAACGGTGTCCAAGTACAAAGCAATCAATAGGCATGTGTTCCAATTATAGTCGTACGTGCTCGCAATGAGAAACTTGCACAACATCTTTTGTCCTACCAGCCGGTGGCAGCCGGGCTTCAAGGGAATCTACTGGATATTAAGGTACTCCTTTTAATAGAGTACCGGAGCAAAGCATTAACACTCCGTGAACACATGTGATCCTCACATCACTACCATCCCCTCCGGTTGTCCCGATTTCTGTCACTTCGGGGCCATTGGTTCCGGACAGCAACATGTGTATACAACTTGCAGGTAAGATCATAAACAATGAATATCATGATGAAACAATAACATGTTCAGATCTGAGATCATGGCACTCGGGCCCTAGTGACAAGCATTAAGCATAACAAGTTGCAACAATATCATCAAAGTACCAATTACGGACACTAGGCACTATGCCCTAACAATCTTATGCTATTACATGACCAATCTCATCCAATCCCTACCATCCCCTTCGGCCTACAGCGGGGGAATTACTCACACATGGATGGGGGAAACATGGCTGGTCGATGGAGAGGCGTCGGTGGTGATGATGGCGATGATCTCCTCCAATTCCCCGTCCCGGCGGAGTGCCAGAACGGAGACTTCTGGCTCCTGAGACGGAGTTTCGCGATGTGGCGGCGTTCTGGAGGGTTTCTGGCGACTTCGACTTCTCCCCGTGCGTTTTTAGGTCGAAGGCAATAAGTAGTCCGAAGGAGGGCGTCGGGGGCCGACCGAGGCCGCCACACACTAGGGCCACGCGGGCCCCTCCTGGGCCGCGCCGTCCTAGTGTGTGGGGCCCTCGGGCCCCCACCTGGCTTGCCCTTCTGGCTCCGCCAATATTCTGGGAAAATAGGACCTTCTGCATAAATTCCGAGGATTTTCCTGAAAGTTGGATTTCTGCACAAAAACGAGACACCATAACAGTTCTGCTGAAAACAGCGTTAGTCCGTGTTAGTTGTATCCAAAACACACAAATTAGAGGCAAAACAATAGCAAAAGTGTTCGGGAAAGTAGATACGTTTTGGACGTATCAGGATTATACTTTCACTAGTGGACACTCTCAACATTGATCACACAATAAAACCACTCTACACTCTCTTGTTGGATGATGAACACCAATTGCGTAGGGCTACAAGAGCACCTCAATGTCGGAGTTAACAAGCTCCACAATATTCGATATTCATATTTAAATAACCTTAGAGTGCATGATAGATCAACACAACTATACCAAGTACTAACATAGCATGCACACTGTCACCATCATACTATGAAAGGAGGAATAGATCACATCAATACCATCATAGTAATAGTTAACTTCATAATCTACAAGAGATCATAATCATAAACTACGCCAAGTACTACATGATGCACACACTGTCACCATTACATCATGGAGGAGGAATACAGTACTTTAATAACATCACTAGAGTAGCACATAGATTAATAGTGATACAAAGCTCATATGAATCTCAATCATGTAAGGCAGCTCATGAGATCATTGTATTGAAGTACATGGGAGAGAGATTAACCACATAGCTACCGGTACAGCCCTTAGCCTCGATGGAGAACTACTCCCTCCTCATGGGAGACAGCAGCGTTGATGGAGATGGCGGTGGTGTCGATGGAGATGCCTTCCGGGGGCACTTCCCCGTCCCGGCGGCGTGCCGGAACAGAGACTCCTGTCCCCTAGATCTTGGCTTCGCGATGGCGGCGGCTCTGGAAGGTTTCTCGTACCGTGGCTTATTCGTATCGAAGTTTTAGGTCAGGGACCTTTAAATAGGCGAAGAGGCGGAGTCGGAGGGCTGACGGGGCGACGACACACTAGGGTGGTGCGGCCAGGACCTGGGCCGTGCCGCCTACATGTGTGGGGCCCACAGGGCCCCCCTCTGGTGGCTCTCGGGTGTTCTGGAAGCTTCGTGGAATTCTAAGATGCTGGGCGTTGATTTCGTCCGATTCCGAGAATATTTCCTTACTAGGATTTCTGAAACCAAAAACAGCAGAAAACAACAACTGGCCCTTTGGCATCTCGTCAATAGGTTAGTTCTGGAAAACGAATAAAATCATCATAAAGTGTGAACAAAACATGTAGGTATTGTCATAAAACAAGCATGGAACATAAGAAATTATCGATACGTCGGAGACGTATCAGCATCCCCAAGCTTAGTTCCTACTCGTCCCGAGTAGGTAAACGATAACAAAGATAATTTCTGAAGTGACATGCTACCAACATAATCTTGATCATACTATTGCAAAGTATATGAGATGAATGCAGCGATTCAAAGCAATGGTAAAGACAATGATTAAACAACTGAATCATATAGCAAAGACTTTTCATGAATAGTACTTTCAAGACAAGCATCAATAAGTCTTGCATAAGAGTTAACTCATAAAGCAATAAATTCTTAGTAAAGGCATTGAAGCAACACAAAGAAAGATATAAGTTTCAGTAGTTGCTTTCAACTTGTAACATGTATATCTCATGGATAGTTGTCAATGCAAAGCAATATAACAAGTGCAATAGGTAAACATGTGAGAACCAATGCACAGTTGACACAAGTATTTGCTTCTAAGATGGAAGGAAGTAGGTAAACTGACTCAACATAAAGTAGAAGAAAGGCCCTTCGCAGAGGGAAGCAGGGATAAATCATGTGCTAGAGCTTTTCAAGTTTTGAAATCATAAAGAGCGCATAAAAGTAAAATTTTGAGAGGTGTTTGTTGTTGTCAACGAATGGTAGTGGGTACTCTAACTCCCTTGCCAAGCAGACTTTCAAAGAGCGGCTCCCATGAAGGACGTTATCTCTACCAGCAAGGTAGATCATCCCTCTTCTCTTTTGTTTACACATGTACTTTAGTTTTTATTTATGGGTGACACTCCTCCCAACCTTTGCTTACACAAGCCATGGCTAACCGAATCCTCGGGTGCCTTCCAACAATCTCATACCATGGAGGAGTGTCTATTTGCAAAATTAAGTTGCTTACTGGTGAATCAGAGCAAAACATGTGAAGAGAATTATTAATGAAGTTAATTAATTGGGGGCTGGGAACCCCGCGCCAGCTCTTTTTGCAAAATTATTGGATAAGCGGATGAAGCCACTAGTCCATTGGTGAAAGTTGCCCAACAAGATTGAAAGATAAAACACCACATACTTCCTCATGAGCTATAAAACATTGACACAAATTAAGAAGCATTTTGAATTGTTTAAAGGTAGCACACGAAGTATTTACTTGGAATGGCAGAAAATACCATGTAGTAGGTAGGTATGGTGGACACAAATGGCATAGTTTTTGGCTCAAGGATTTTGGATGCACGAGAAGTAATCCCTCTCAATACAAGGCTTAGGCTAGCAAGGTTATTTGAAGCAAACACAAGTATGAACTAGTGCAGCAAGACTTACATAAGAACATATTGCAAGCATTATAAGACTCTACACTGTCTTCCTTGTTGTTCGACCCTTACTAGAAAATATCTAGACTCTAGAGAGACCAATCATGCAAACCAAATTTTAACAAGCTCTATGGTATTTCTTCACTAATAGGTGCAAAGTATATGATGCAAGAGCTTAAGCATGAGCACAACAATTGCCAAGTATCAAATTATTCAAGACATCATACCAATTACCACATGTAGCATTTTCTGTTTCCAACCATATAACAATTAACGAAGCAGTTTCAACCTTCGCCATGAACATTAAAAGCTAAGAACACATGTGTTCATATGAACCAGCGGAGCGTGTCTCTCTCCCACACAAGGATGAAATTATTCAAACAAAACAAAAATAAAAACAAACAGACGCTCCAAGTAAAGTACATAAGATGTGACCGAATAAAAATATAGTTCCAAGAGAAGTGATCTGATAAGTTGTTGATGAAGAAGGGGATGCCTTGGGCATCCCCAAGCTTAGACGCTTGAGTCTTCTTGAAATATGCAGGGATGAACCACGGGGGCATCCCCAAGCTTAGACCTTTCACTCTTCTTGATCATATTGTATCATCCTCCTCTCTTGACCCTTGAAAACTTCCTCCACACCAAACTCAAAACAAACTCATTAGAGGGTTAGTGCATAATCAAAAATTCACATGTTCAGAGGTGACACAATCATTCTTAACACTTCTGGACATTGCACAAAGCTACTGGAGGTTAATGGAACAAAGAAATCCATCCAACACAGAAAAACAAGCAATGCGAAATAAAAGGCAGAATCTGTCAAAACAGAACAGTCCGTAAAGACGAATTTTTCTGGGGCACTAAACTTGCTCAGATGAAAATGCTCAAATTGAATGAAATTTGCGTACATATCTGAGGATCACGCACGTAAATTGGCATATTTTTCTGAGTTACCTACAGACGGGGCGACTCAAATTCGTGACAGATAGAAATCTGTTTCTGCGCAGTAATCCAAATCTAGTATCAACTCTACTATCAAAGACTTTACTTGGCACAACAATGCAATAAAATAAAGATAAGGAGAGGTTGCTACAGTAGTAACAACTTCCAAGACACAAATATAAAACAAACTACTGTAGTAAAATAAACACATGGGTTATCTCCCAAGAAGTTCTTTCTTTATAGCCATTAAGATGGGCTCAGCAGTTTTAATGATGCACTCGCAAGAAATAGTATTTGAAGCAAAAGAGAGCATCAAGAGGCAAATTCAAAACAAATTTAAGCCTAACATGGTTCCTATGAAAGGGAATCTTGTAAATAAACAAGTTCATGAAGCATAATGCAACAAGCATAGAAAGATAAAACAAGTGTAACTTCAAAAATTTCAGCATATAGAGAGGAAACTTAATATTATTAAGATGTATATAACCATATTTCCCTCTCTCATAATAACTTTCAGTAGTATCATGAGCAAACTCAACAATATAACTATCAAATGAAACATTCTTATCATGAGTCTCATGCATAAAATAATTACTACTCCCATAAGCATAATCAATTTTAGTTGTAGTGGGAGCTAATTCAACAAAGTAGCTATCATTATTATTCGCATCATCAAATATAGGAGGCATATTGTAATCATAATCAAATTTATCCTCCATAACAGGCGGCACCAAAATACCACTATCATTATAATCATCATAAATAGGAGGCAAAGTATCATCAAAGTAAATTTTCTCCTCAATGCTTGGGGGACTAAAAATATCATGCTCATCAAAACCAGCTTCCCCAAGCTTAGAATTTTCCATATCATTAGCAACAATGGTGTTCAAAGCGTTCATACTAATATCATTACTACTAGCATGCAAATAAGGTTCCATAGGTTTTTTAATTTCCGCATAAAACCATCCATGTCTTAAATCAGGAAATAGAATAAGAAGCTCATTGTTGTCCATTATGCCTAACTAGTGTAAACAAGAAACAAAAAGATGCAATTGCAGGATCTAAAGGAAATAGCTTCGAGCACTCACAACGGTACCAGAAAAGTGTTTGGTTACCTGGGACCTGAGTGTGAGTGCCTTTTACCTTTCCTCCCCGGCAACGGCGCCAGAAAAGTACTTGATGTCTACTCACGCTTCTATTCTCGTAGACAGTGTTGGGCCTCCAAGAGCAGAGGTTTGTAGAACACCAGCAAGTTTCCCTTAAGTGGATCACCCAAGGTTTATCGAACTCAGGAAGGAAGAGGTCAAAGATATCCCCCTCAAGCAACCCTGCAACCACAATACAAGAAGTCTCTTGTGTCCCCAACACACCTAATACACTTGTCAGATGTATAGGTGCACTAGTTCGGCGAAGAGATAGTGAAATACAGGTGGTATGAATGTATATGAGCAGTAGTAACGGCGCCAGAAAAGTGCTTGCCGGCGTGTAGTTGATGGTGGTAATATTGCAGGAAGTAAAGATGCAGCAGAACAGTAAATAAGCGGTGATTGCAGTATTTGGAAACAAGGCCTAGGGATTATACTTTCACTAGTGGACACTCTCAACATTGATCACATAATAAAACCACTCTACACTCTCTTGTTGGATGATGAACACCAATTGCGTAGGGCTACAAGAGCACCTCAATGCCGGAGTTAACAAGCTCCACGATATTCGATATTCATATTTAAATAACCTTAGAGTGCATGATAGATCAACACAACTATACCAAGTACTAACATAGCATGCACACTGTCACCATCATACTATGAAAGGAGGAATAGATCACATCAATACCATCATAGTAATAGTTAACTTCATAATCTACAAGAGATCATAATCATAAACTACGCCAAGTACTACATGATGCACACACTGTCACCATTACATCATGGAGGAGGAATAGAGTACTTTAATAACATCACTAGAGTAGCACATAGATTAATAGTGATACAAAGCTCATATGAATCTCAATCATGTAAGGCAGCTCATGAGATCATTGTATTGAAGTACATGGGAGAGAGATTAACCACATCGCTACCGGTACAGCCCTTAGCCTCGATGGAGAACTACTCCCTCCTCATGGGAGACAGCAGCGTTGATGGAGATGGCGGTGGTGTCGATGGAGATGCCTTCCGGGGGCACTTCCCCGTCCCGGCGGCGTGCCGGAACAGAGACTCCTGTCCCCCAGATCTTGGCTTCGCGATGGCGGTGGCTCTGGAAGGTTTCTCGTACCGTGGCTTATTCGTATCGAAGTTTTAGGTCAGGGACCTTTAAATAGGCGAAGAGGCGGAGTCGGAGGGCTGACGGGGCGACGACACACTAGGGTGGCGCGGCCAGGGCCTGGGCCGCGCCGCCTACATGTGTGGGGCCCACAGGGCCCCCCTCTGGTGGCTCTCGGGTGTTCTGGAAGCTTCGTGGAATTCTAAGATGCTGGGCGTTGATTTCGTCCGATTCCGAGAATATTTCCTCACTAGGATTTCTGAAACCAAAAACAGCAGAAAACATCAACTGGCCCTTTGGCATCTCGTCAATAGGTTAGTTCCGGAAAACGCATAAAATCATCATAAAGTGTGAACAAAACATGTAGGTATTGTCATAAAACAAGCATGGAACATAAGAATTTATCGATACGTTGGAGACGTATCATGGCTTTAGTGAGGAAATTTTAATTAAGAACTATAATTGAAATAGCTATATTAATTTTGGGTTCGAAGAGGTAGAACAATTTGTCTTATTTATGGGAGCCTCTGAGATAGAATCCTTCATGTCTAAAAATTATGAAACTTGTGTTGTTTGTAAGGACCTTAAAGATAATTTCTCTTCTATCCTTAATTTTTGCATAGAAAGCTACAGTGATAATCCTTATATCATTGATTATAAAGAGAGACTCATTAATGCACAAGAATGCACTCACAATTTGCAGGAACAAGTGGAAGAAGAAATTGATGAACCTGAAAGCTCATTGGATGAAAAAGAGGAGGAAATTGATGAACCTGAAAGCTCATTGGATGAAAAAGAAGAGGAGAGTGATGAACAAAAGGAGGAAGAATGGATTAGCTACCCATGTCAACCTTTTAATGAGAGTAACTCTTTATCTCTTACACTATTTGATTGTCCTCCATGCTTACCAAAGAAGGATGAATGTTATGTTCCTGTGGATTCTCTTGAAATATTACCTATGAGTAAAACTTGTGAGAATAATTATGCTACTGTTATCTATGATAATCCATGCTACTTTGATAAATCTTATGATAATGCTTTGTTTGTGCTTGATGTCAAAATGCATGGTACTAAAGAATTTTGCTTAGCAAATGTTTATGATAAATCTCTAGATGATGGTCCTATGTTACTTGATAATATTAATTGTACTACTAATGAAAATGGGACTGGAGAGTTCTTGAATTTATCTATGAGTCCCATATCTCTTCAGAATGATCAATCATCTTGTTATATTATTGATAAAAGTGAGTTTGAAAGTTTTAATCCCACTATTTTTGAGCTTGATAAAAATTATATGTTTGAGGATCATGAAAAGCATGCTGTATGTGATAGTTATATTGTTGAATTTGATCACGATGCTACTGAAAATTATTATGAGAGAGGAAAATATGGTTGTAGAAATTTTCATGGTATTAAAACACCTCTCTATATGCTGAAACTTTTGAAGTTACTCTTGTTTTATCTTCCTATGCTTGCCACTTTGTTCTTCATGAACTTATTTGTGTACAAGATTCCTATGCATAGGAAGTGGGTTAGACTTAAATGTGTTTTGAACTTGCTTTTTGATGCTCTCCTTTGCTTCAACTCTTATCTCTTGCGAGTGCATCATTAAAATTGCTGAGCCCATCTTAATGGCTATAAAGAAAGCACTTCTTGGGAGATAACCCATGTCTTTATTTTGCTACTGTTTTTTTGTGTTTTGGAAGTTGTTACTACTGTAGCAACCTATCCTTATCTTTATTTTATTGCAATGTTGTGCCAAGTGAAGTCTCTAATAGAAGGTTGATACTAGATTTGGATTTCTGCGCAGAAACAGATTTCTATCTGTCACAAATTTGGGCAGGTTTCTCTGTAGGTAACTCAGCAAAATCTTCCAATTTACGTGTGTGTTCCACAGATATGTACGCAACTTTCATTAGTTTTGAGTTTTCTGATTTGAGCAACGGAAATACCTCTTAAAAATTCGTCTTTACTGGCTGTTCTGTTTTGGCAGATTCTGTCTCTGTTTTTTTGCATTGTCTCTTGTGGACTTTAAGCAAGGCTTTCTAGACGTGGAGGGCTATAGCTAATGTTTTATTGAGTTCTTGCAATGTGTCACTACAGGACCAAGGTGGATTAAAGTTTTTTTTGAGTACTAACCCCTCTAATGAAGTTTAAGAGAAGTTTGGTGTGAAGGAAGTTTTCAAGGGTCAAGAAAGGAGGATGATATATGATCAAGAAGAGTGAAAAGTCTAAGCTTGGGGATGCCCCGTGGTTCATCCCTGCATATTTCAAGAAGACTCAAGCGTCTAAGCTTGGGGATGCCCAAGGCATCCCCTTCTTCATCAACAATTTATCAGGTTTCTTCTATTTAAACTATATTTTTATTCGGTCACATCTTATGTGCTTTACTTGGAGCGTCTGTGTGTTTTTATTTGTTTGTGTTTGAATAAATTCGGATCCTAGCAATCCTTGTGTGGGAGAGAGACACGCTCCACTTTTTCATATGAACACTTGTGTTCTTCGTTTTACTTTTAATATTCAATGACAAAAGTTGGAAGCTGTTGCATTTATTGCTATTTGGTTGGAAACAGAAAATGCCTCATATTGTCTTGAATAATTTGATACTTGGCAATTGTTTTGAGCTCTCAAGTAGATCATGTTTAAGCTCATGCATCATGTAGTTTAAACCTATTAGTGGAGAACTACCGTAGAGCTTGTTGAAATTGGTTTGCATGATTGGTCTCTCTAAGGTCTAGATTTTTTATGGTAAAAGTGTTTGAGCAACAAGGAAGACAGCGTAGAGTCTTATAATGCTTGCAATATGTTTTTATGTAAGTTTTGCTGTACCTGTTCATACTTGTGTTTGCTTCAAACAACCTTGCTAGCCAAAGCCTTGTACTGAGAGGAAATGCTTCTCGTGCATCCAAAACCTTAAGCCAAAACCTATGCCATTTGTGTTCACCATAACTACCTACTATGTGGTATTTTTCTGTCATTCCAAGTAAATACTTCATGTGCTACCTTTAAACAATTCAAAAGATATTATCTCTTATTTGTGTCAATGTTTTATCGCTCATGAGGAAGTATGTGGTGTTTTATCTTTCAATCTTGTTAGGCAGCTTTCACTAATGGACTAGTGGCTTCATCCGCTTATCCAATAATTTTGCAAAAAGAGCTGGCGCGGGGTTCCCAGCCCCCAATTAATTAACTTCATTAATAATTCTCTTCACATGTTTTGCTCTGATTCATCAGTAAGCAACTTAATTTTGCAAATAGACACTCCTCCATGGTATGAGATTGTTGGAAGGCACCCGAGGATTCGGTTAGCCATGGCTTGTGTAAGCAAAGGTTGGGAGGAGTGTCATCCATAAATAAAAACTAAAGTACATGTGTAAACAAAAGAGAAGAGGGATGATCTACCTTGCTGGTAGAGATAACATCCTTCATGGGAGCCGCTCTTTGAAAGTCTGTTTGATGAGGGGGTTAGAGTGCCCACTACCATTCGTTGACAACAACAAACACCTCTCAAAACTTTACTTTTATGCTCTCTATATGATTTCAAAACTTAAAAAGCTCTAGCACATGATTTAATCTATGCTTCCCTCTGCGAAGGGCCTTTTTTTTACTTTATGTTGAGTCAGTTTACCTACTTCCTTCCATCTTAGAAGCAAACACTTGTGTCAACTGTGCATTCATTCTTACATACTTGCTTATTTGCACTTATTATATTACTTTGTGTTGACAATTATCCATGAGATATGCATGTTGAAAGTTGAAAGCAACTGCTGAAACTTATATCTTCCTTTGTGTTGCTTCGATGCCTTTACTTTGAATTTATTGCTTTATGAGTTAACTCTTATGCAAGACTTTTGATGCTTGTCTTGAAAGTATTATTCATGAAAAGTCTTGCTATATGTTATCTATTTGTTAGCAACTATAGATCATTGCCTTGAGTCACTTCATTCATCTCATATGCTTTACAATAGTATGATCAAGATTATGTAAGTAGCATGTCACTACAAAAATTATTCTTTTTATCGTTTACCTACTCGAGGGCGAGTAGGAACTAAGCTTGGGGATGCTGATACGTCTCCAACGTATCTATAATTTCTGATGTTCCATGCTTGTTTTATGACAATACCTACATGTTTTGCTCACACTTTATAATGATTTCATGCATTTTCCGGAACTAACCTATTAACAAGATGCCACAGTGCCAGTTCCTGTTTTCTGCTGTTTTTGGTTCCAGAAAGGCTGTTCGAGCAATATTCTCGGAATTCGACGAAATCAACGCCCAATATCTTATTTTTCCCGGAAGCTTCCAGAGCACCGAAGAGGGGCCAGAGGGGAGTCAGGGAGGCCCCACACGACGTGGCGGCGCGGCCAGAGGGGGGCCGCGCCCCTAGTGTGTGGGCCCCCTAGGTCCCTTCCGACTCCGCCTCTTCGCCTATATAAGCCCTTTCGACCTAAAAACACGGTACCGATTGACGAAACTCCGGAAAGACTTCAGGGGAGCCGCCGCCATCCCGAAACTCCGTTTCGGGGGACAGAAGTCTCTGTTCCGGCACCCTGCCGGGACGGGGAAGTGCCCCCGGAAGCCATCTCCATCAACGCCACCGCCTCCATCATGCTCCGTGAGTAGTTCCCCCATGGACTACGGGTTCTAGCTGTAGCTAGTTGGTACTCTCTCTCCCATGTACTTCAATACAATGATCTCATGAGCTGCCTTACATGATTGAGATTCATCTGATATAATCGGTGTTGTGTTTGTTGGGATCCGATGAATTGTTACATTATGATCAGTCTATCTATATAAGTTTGTGAAGTTATTGTTGCTGCAATCTTGTTATGCTTAATGCTTGTCACTAGGGCCCGAGTGGCATGATCTTAGATTTAAGCTCTATAATTATTGCTTAGATTGTATCTACAAGTTGTTTGCACATATTCTTATGCGAAACCCGAGGCCCCAAAGTGACAGAAATTGGGACAACCGGAGGGGAAGGCTGTGATATGAGGTTCACATGTTTTCACCAAGTGTTAATGCTTTGCTCCGGTGCTCTATTAAAAGGAGTACCTTAATAGCCAGTATATTCCCTTGAGGCCCGGCTGCCACCGGCTGGTAGGACAAAAGATGTTATGCAAGTTTCTCATTGCAAGCACGTATAACTATATATGGAAAACATACCTACATGATTAATAATCTTGATGTTCTGTCTTAATGCTATTTCAATCCTATCAATTGCCCAACTGTAATTTGTTCACCCAACACTTGTTATTGGAGAGTTACCACTAGTGAAGATAGCTGGGAACCCCGGTCCATCTTTCATTATCATATACTCGTTCTACATGTCATTGGAAGTAGTATCAACTATTTTCTGGTGCCATTGCCTCTGTGTTACTATTACTACTGCTGTGCTACTGTTACTATTGCTCTCATATTACTGCTGCTTTCACATCACCCCTGTTACTAGTGCTTTTCCAGGTGCAGCTGAATTGACAACTCAGTTCTTAAGGCTTATAAGTATTCTTTACCTCCCCTTGTGTCGAATCAATAAATTTGGGTTTTACTTCCCTCGAAGACTGTTGCGATCCCCTATACTTGTGGGTTATCAGTAATCTATGACGAGGATTGTGTGACGATCTTGTGACGCTCAAACTACGTCACAAAGAGGTCTTTCGTGATGTTTATTGCTATTTCATAACGACTTGATCGAGCTTGTCACAATATATCAGATCCCTTGTAGTGAATGTGTGTGTGGCGGCTTGAAGACATGAGAGGAAAATAGGAAGAGAGCATACGAGCAAACTAGTTAAGGGGAATATGTGGGTGGCGATGGGACCATGGAAGACACTAAGGAATATGTCGCTAAGGTTCGGGTTCAACAATTGCTTGTTGGGTCATGCTATTTGATGCGGGGTGGCCTTCGGACACCTCCACACCAAGACCAACAAACCCCCCAAGTGGACCAATGACACGGGCTCGAGTCAAAGCTCTACATGAAAAGGTGAACTCGCTCCTCACCACCCTTGACCTCAGTACCCCTTTGGATGGAATGCTACCTCATGCAGACATTCTTTGTGTTATTAGATATGAGGAACATCAAGACCCCGGAGACGAAGACACACCAAGGTCAAGTGGAGGAGAGGAGCAGCGTGACACGAAGATGGGCGTGGAGCTGGACCCGGAGTCACCCGAGGAACATAAGGAAGAAAAGTGGAAGAGCCAGTCCAGAACCCGGCCGACCGGGCTACAGACCGGCCTGCCCGGCCCAGGATCCGGCCAACCGGGCGCCAACCGGGCGCCATCCGATCGACCGGCCCCCTGATCGGACCACCCGGTTTGCACCGGGCTCCAGACCGGTGCCATCCGGGTACAGTCCCGGGGCCCCGGAACCCCGTCCGGTTGCCACCCGGTCCCAGGCCCGGTCAGGACCGGCTGCCCCGGCGCCAGGCCCGGTCCGACCGGCCACCTGACCGGATCGCGCGGACTGGCTCGACCTGACCGGTTCGGTTCGACCCAACCACCTACCTGTTCGGCCCATGTGCCTTGTACCCCCTATATAAGGACCCTGGATGCATCCGTACCTCTTTAGACTTATTTTGGCTTAAACCTAAACTTGAGCTGAGTCTCCCTAGGGTTAGCATCCATCTTGGACAAGCATCCCTTTGTAATCAAGGCACTCTAGTTGTTGATTTGGATATTGTTGATTGAGATTCTAGTGCAAGTCACTCTCTCTCCCTCACCAATCTCCTTCTCTCCAACTCCAATCTCTCACCGGGAATTCTGCCGCGCGCCTCTTCCTTGGTGATTCTATTGGTGTGGCCCATCGAGCCACAGGGGTAAGCATCGGGTGTATCGGGTTGGTGTGCGTGCGTGAGTACCGGTGTTCTTCATGTTCCTCGTGTTCCTCGCGCTCTCCCACCTCTTCCCCTCGATTTTGGGTCAAATCGCGAGATCGGGCCAACCCCTAGATCTCAGATCGTATCATATGGTATCAGCAGCTTTTGGTTACCGTGATTTTGACCCTCCACCCACCCGATTTCGTTTCTAGAAAATTTTCCAAAAAATAGCCCCAAATTGCCTTTGGACCGATCTACGATTTTGTTGAGTTTTCAGTGGTTTTGTTCCGTGGATTTGGTGTTGTTGGTGTCGATCTACTATTTCCCCCACCTTGCAGCCTCCAAGTCCTCCATTTTCCGTCGATTTGACCTTTTGGGTTTGGTTTGGGGACGAACAGGAGAGAGAAATTTCGACGAATCCGGTTGAGATCCGGTCCAAACCGGCCCCCAGACCGGGCAGCCGGCGTAGAATCTGGTTGACCGGGTCCCCGACCGGCCAGGCCGGCGCAAAATCCGGTCCGACCGGCCCCCAGACCGGCCGCCCATTTTCTTCGCCCGTTTTCGATTTTGACTTCCACCACCACCACCACCACCATCGCAGGTCTAACTTGCACTTCTACCTTGTAGCCCTCTTCTTTTTGCGATCTATCCCACCGAGCAAAGCTTTTCGAGTGTTGCGAAACATCACACGAGGTCCCGAACGTGAGGGTGTGCGTGTATTGAGTAAAGCTCCTAAGCAAAGGTCGTGGCGGAAAGCAAAAGTGTAAGAGCATAGTGTGCTAGTGAAAAAAAAGAGGAAAAAGGAGAAGAAAAAGAAAAGTGTGAGTGCCACCAATACAAAGGGAGTCGCCAAAAAGCTCTTGACCAAGCGTGAGAGATAGAGAAGAGAGACCTCGTGTGAATCTTGGTGTTTCATCTCTATGCAACCTAGCTATTGCCTCTCCTTGAGTTAGTGTGACATCGAGCATCGACTTGGCTTTCCCCTTTTTCCGCTCACTTTTGGTTGCACTAACCCCGTTTATCCCGTGTGTGCGTTCCACCCCTTTTTCCGTGTTTATAGTGATCCCCACTTTTGACACTAGATTTTTGGACCTCACCCACTTTTAACAACATACTCGATCTTGGATTTTGTCTTTTGGCTTTCCACAATACTCACCTAACACCATATTTGCTAGCTTTTGCGTGTGGTTTTGCGTGTGTACCCGATACACTTGATCTTACTTTTGGTTTGGTTGATTGCCTCAATACTATCTTACCTAGGTAAGAGTGCGAGGTAGTATCCTTCCACTAACATACACAACATAGTTCTTGTCTTTCCATCATGGATAGGAATGGAGATGAACCAAGGGATGGAGAAGTCCTCCGCAACACCGAGAGGTTGGCGACCCAACACAACCTATGGACGCAACGCCAAGAATTCAAGGAACAACTCACCTTGTTCGAGACTCGCATCGACGAGCAATACGAGGAGGTGGCAAACAACTTCAACATCGTCAACCAAGACATGGCCCTCCTTCGAGAAGCTACGGATAACTTGCATGATCAAGTGACGGCAAATGATGCGAACATGGAGCGGCGCATGGATAGCATCGAGCGCGCCATCACCAACTTGGGTCGTCGACACCGACATCGCTCTACTTCCTCTTCATCAAGCTCATCGCAAGTCGACTACTCCCATGACCGCCACTCTTCTTCGGGCTCCGACTCAAGGCATAGCGACCATCATCAACCTCGTCGCCCCCATGCTCGTCATGAAGACTCTCGCTCCAACTCTAGGCGAGGAGAATTCCATTGCCATGCTCATCCTCATGAGCGTCCTCCACAAGAACAAGTGCTACAACAAGATCGCCATCACCATGATCGCCATGCCCACCATGGGCGTGACGACCAACCCCAAGACCAAGGTCCTCAAGATCAACCTCGACGTGATCTCCGGCATCACCCTCGTCATGATCAAGACGGAAGAAGAAACCCGCAACATGAGCAAGATGAGATGGTCGACCATGAACATAGTGCACAACATCGTCAAGACCTTCAACAATTCCGTCATCGCGAGCCAAGTGAAGCTAGTGTGCATCAACAACGCCAACCCAATGCTATGGTTGGTCGTGGAAGACCCCCTCTACCTTCTCAAGCCGCAAGAGATGAAGGCATCCGTCCCTACCGAAGAAACTTGGAAGATGAAGAGAACATGTTTGGAAGACTCAAGTTCACCATGCCCAAGTTCAAGGGCGAAGAAGATGCCGAGGCCTACCTCTCATGGGCACTCAAGGTTGACAAGATATTCCGCATCCACAACTACTCCGGTGTCAAGAAAGTGGCCATGGCGTCCCTTGAGTTTGAGGATTATGACAACACTTGGTGGGAACAAGTTCTCACTCTTCGGGAAGAGAAGGGTGAACCTCCAATTGACACTTGGGAAGATATGAAGAAAGAGATGCAAGATCGCTTTGTGCCTACACATTACATGCCCGACCTCTTCAACAAGCTCCAAAAGTTGAAGCAAGGAACCAAGACCGTTGAGGAATTCTTCAAGGAGATGGAGTTGACTATGATGCAAGCCAACATCCAAGAGTCCGAGAACCAAACCATCGCTCGTTTCTTCAATGGCCTCAATTACCCTATTAAGAGAATTGTGGAGTTCCAACCTTACTCCAACATGGTTGAGTTGGTCCACCAAGCCACCAAGGCCGAGCGCCAAGAGAATGAGGATATCAAGTACTCGAAGGCCAAGTCATACTTCACCACCAAGCTCGCTACAACACCTCCTACAACAAGTGTCAAGCCTACCGTATCCCCTACACCATCCAAGCAACCGAATATCCAAAGTCGCATGAAGCAAACGGTGTCTTCCACCGCCTCCTCCAAGGCCTCTACGGGACCCTCCAATGTCACTTGCTTCAAGTGTGGCACCCAAGGCCACAAATCCTTTGAGTGCAAGAATACCAAGGTCATGATCACCATGGAGAATGGAGACATCGAGACGCTTAGTGAAGGTGAATATGAAGCGCTTGTGCAAGCCGCCGTCGCCAATGACGAAGACTATGATGAAGAAAGTGGTGAAGACCCTCTCTTGTGTGTGCATGACCCAAATCCCTCACTTGTGGTCACCAAGGTGCTAACAACTCAACCTCAAGCGATGGAAGACCAAAGGTGCAACATCTTCCAAACCCGTGCCGGTATTGGTGGCAAGTCGATCAAGGTCATCATTGATGGAGGAAGTTGCCACAACCTCGCAAGCACCGAGTTATGTGAGAAGCTCGACCTCACTCTTCGCAAGCACCCTCACCCTTACCATATCCAATGGTTGAGTGACAAGGGCAACGTCAAGATACAACATACCGTCACTGTCCACTTCAAGATTGGGCCTTATGAAGACACTATTGAGTGCGATGTGGTGCCCATGACGGTGTGTCACATGTTGCTTGGCCGCCCTTGGCAATATGATAAGAAGGCTATACATGATGGACTCTCCAACACATACACCTTCAAGGTCAAGGATAAAAAGTTTGAGCTTCGCCCAATGACTCCAAGCCAAGTTATCGCGGACAATGCGAAGGCTCTAGCGAGGGCACAAGCTAAACACATCCACCATAGTGAGTTGAGTGGTGAGGGAGTGACCCACCAAAAAGAGAGTGAGCGCCACAAGCTATATATGAGTGAGAGGAAAAGTGTTCTCCTAGCCACCAAAAGCGAGTGGAGAGAAGTGCAACACAACCCATCCACCATATTGCACTACGTGCTCATTTGCAAGGGCCCGTCGGCGGAGACTAACGACTTAACCAACATTCCTTCGTCTTTGTTGTCTCTTTTGAAGGAGTTCCAAGACGTCTTCCCCGACGAGCTTCCTCATGGACTTCCACCGCTTCGGGGCATAGAGCATCGCATCGACCTCATACCCGGCGCTCCGCTTCCAAACCGTGCCGCCTACCGCACCAACCCCGAAGACACAAAGGAGATCCAACGTCAAATACAAGATCTCCTCGCTAAAGGGTATGTTCGTGAAAGCCTTAGTCCTTGTGCGGTTCCCGTGATTCTTGTGCCTAAACCGGATGAGACGCAACGGATGTGTATGGATTGTCGTCCCATCAATGCCATTACCGTTCGTTATCGCCATCCCATCCCGCATTTAGATGACATGTTAGACGAGTTGAGTGGTGCCACGATTTTCTCCAAAGTTGATTTACGTAGTGGCTACCACCAAATTTGTATGGCCATTGGTGATGAATGGAAGACGGCATTCAAGACCAAGCTTGGTCTCTATGAATGGCTTGTCATGCCATTTGGACTTTCTAATGCTCCTTCGACTTTTATGCGTCTCATGAATCACATTTTGCGTCCTCTCATTGGCAAGAGTGTGGTTGTCTATTTCGATGACATTCTTATTTATAGCAAAAATCTCGAGGAACATGTACAACATGTGAGAGAGGTCTTATGCATCTTGCGTCTTGAGAAGCTTTATGCCAAACTCCCCAAATGCTCCTTTGCTAAAAAAAAAATTGGTTTTTCTTGGCTTTGTGGTTTCCGGTAATGGGATTGAAGTTGATTCTTCCAAGGTGGAGGCCATCCACAATTGGCCTACTCCTACAAATGTTGGTCAAGTCCGAAGTTTTCATGGACTTGCCGGTTTCTACCGCTGCTTTGTGAAAGATTTTAGCACCATTGCTTGCCCATTGAATGAGCTTACCAAAAAGAATGTTCCGTTTGTGTGGGGCAAGGCCCAACAAAACGCCTTTGATGAATTGAAGAAACGCCTTACCGAAGCTCCTCTTCTTGTTCTTCCAAATTTTGCCAAAACTTTTGAGATTGAATGTGATGCGAGTGGACTTGGTATTGGTGGCGTTCTTATGCAAGATGGAAAACCCGTGGCATATTATAGTGAGAAGTTGGATGGCGCACGCCTCAACTATCCTATTTATGACAAGGAGCTTTACGCTTTGGTTCGTGTTCTTGAGATTTGGCAACACTATCTTTGGCCAAAAGAGTTCATCATTCACTCCGACCATGAGTCATTGAAGTACTTGAAAAGCCAACACAATTTGAACAAACGACACGCAAAATGGGTTGAATTCATTGAGTCCTTCCCGTATGTCATAAAATACAAGAAGGGCAAGGACAATGTTGTGGTGGATGCTCTTTCCCGCAAAAACAACCTTTTGCTCACTCGTTTGGATTTTCATGTCTTGGGACTTGATGAGATCAAAGAACTCTATCCTTTCGATTCTTTCTTTGCACCAATTTTTGAAAAGTGTTCTAGCCAAAAGGGCATCGATGATTTCTATTTGCACCAAGGTTTCTTGTTCAAGGGCAACAAACTTTGCATTCCTATGTCGTTGCTTCGCCTTTTGCTCTTACAAGAATCGCATGGTGGTGCTCTCATGGGACATTTTGGATGAGAGAAGACTTATGCGATGCTCTTAACCCACTACTATTGGCCACGGATGTACCGCGACGTGGAGCGCCTTTGCCGACGGTGCACAACTTGCTTACAAGCTAAGTCAACCTCCAACCCCTATGGTCTTTACATGCCTTTACCGATTCCACATGCCCCATGGTCCGACATAAGTATGGATTTTGTTCTAGGATTGCCTTGCACCAAAAATGGACATGATTCAATCTTTGTGGTAGTGGATAGGTTCTCTAAAATGGCTCATTTCATTCCATGTAATAAGACCGATGATGCTTCACACATTGCTAAATTGTTGTTTAGGGAAGTTGTTCGACTACACGGCGTTCCGGCAAGCATTGTGTCGGATCGGGACGTCAAGTTCATGAGCTATCAATGGAAGACGCGCATGGCCCACTTTGGAGTGAAGCTATTGTTCTCATCATCCTCGCACCCGCAAACGGACGGACAAACGGAAGTGGTCAATAGAAGCCTTTCAACCCTTCTCCGCACACTCGTGAAGAAAAACTTGAAGTCATGGGAGGAATGCATCCCGCACGCGGAGTTCGCCTACAATCGAGCCAAGCACTCCACGACATCAAGGAGTCCGTTCATGGTCGTCTATGGCTTTGAACCGCCCACGGCCCTCGACATCCTCCCACTACCTCTCCATGAGAGAACGAACATGGACTTCGACAAGCGAGCCGCCACCATGAAGAAGCTACATGAAGACACAAGGGCAACCATTCAAGAACATGTCCTTCGTCAAGCTACCCGCATCAACGCCAAGAAGAAGGAAAGGATATTTGAAGAAGGCGACCTCGTTTGGCTTCACCTCCGCAAAGAGAGGTTCCCTCATGAACGCAACTCCAAGCTCAAGCCAAGAGGAGATGGCCCCTTCAAGGTCCTCAAGAGAATCAACAACAACGCCTACATCATCGACATACCAACCTCCAAGTACTTGGTGAGCAACACGTTCAATGTCTCCGACCTTTCACCATATCATGGAGATGAGGAGATGCAAGAGTCGAGGACGACTCTCTCCCAAGGGGGGGGAGGGTAATGCGGGGTGGCCTTCGGACACCTCCACACCAAGACCAACAAGCCCCCCAAGTGGACCAATGACACAGGCTCGAGTCAAAGCTCTACATGAAAAGGTGAACTCGCTCCTCACCACCCTTGACTTCGGTACCCCTTTGGATGGAATGCTACCTCATGCCGACATTCTTTGTGTTATTAGATATGAGGAACATCAAGACCCCGGAGACGAAGACACACCAAGGTCAAGTGGAGGAGAGGAGCAGCGTGACACGAAGATGGGCGTGGAGCTGGACCCGGAGTCGCCCGAGGAACATAAGGAAGAAAAGTGGAAGAGCCAGTCCAGAACCCGGCCGACCGGGCTACAGACCGGCCTGCCCGGCCCAGGATCCGGCCAACCGGGCGCCAACCGGGCGCCAACCGGGCGCCATCCGGTCGACCGGCCCCCTGACCGGACCACCCGGTTTGGACCGGGCTCCAGACCGGTGCCATCCGGGCACAGTCCTGGGGCCCCGGAACCCCGTCCGGTTGCCGCCCGGTCCCAGGCCCGGTCAGGACCGGCTACCCCGGCGCCAGGCCCGGTCCGACCGGCCACCTGACCGGATCGCGCGGACTGGCTCGACCTGACCGGTTCGGTTCGACCCAACCACCTACCTGTTCGGCCCATGTGCCTTGTACCCCCTATATAAGGACCCTGGATGCATCCGTACCTCTTTAGACTTATTTTGGCTTAAACCTAAACTTGAGATGAGTCTCCCTAGGGTTAGCATCCATCTTGGACAAGCATCCCTTTGTAATCAAGGCACTCTAGTTGTTGATTTGGATATTGTTGATTGAGATTCTAGTGCAAGTCACTCTCTCTCCCTCACCAATCTCCTTCTCTCCAACTCCAATCTCTCACCGGGAATTCTGCCGCGCGCCTCTTCCTTGGTGATTCTATTGGTGTGGTCCATCGAGCCACAGTGGTAAGCATCGGGTGTATCGGGTTGGTGTGCGTGCGTGAGTACCGGTGTTCTTCGTGTTCCTCGTGTTCCTCGCGCTCTCCCACCTCTTCCCCTCGATTTTGGGTCAAATCGCGAGATCGGGCCAACCCCTAGATCTCAGATCGTATCATATGGTATCAGCAGCTTTTGGTTACCGCGATTTTGACCCTCCACCCACCCTCCATAGTCTTGCTATATGTTATCTATTTGTTAGCAACTATAGATCATTGCCTTGAGTCACTTCATTCATCTCATATGCTTTACAATAGTATGATCAAGATTATGTAAGTAGCATGTCACTACAGAAATTATTCTTTTTATCGTTTACCTACTCGAGGGCGAGTAGGAACTAAGCTTGGGGATGCTGATACGTCTCCAACGTATCTATAATTTCTGATGTTCCATGCTTGTTTTATGACAATACCTACATGTTTTGCTCACACTTTATAATGATTTCATGCATTTTCCGGAACTAACCTATTAACAAGATGCCACAGTGCCAGTTCCTGTTTTCTGCTGTTTTTGGTTCCAGAAAGGCTGTTCGAGCAATATTCTCGGAATTCGACGAAATCAACGCCCAATATCTTATTTTTCCCGGAAGCTTCCAGAGCACCGAAGAGGGGCCAGAGGGGAGTCAGGGAGGCCCCACACGACGTGGCGGCGCGGCCAGAGGGGGGCCGCGCCCCTAGTGTGTGGGCCCACTAGGTCCCTTCCGACTCCGCCTCTTCGCCTATATAAGCCCTTTCGACCTAAAAACACGATACCGATTGACGAAACTCCGGAAAGACTTCAGGGGCGCCGCCGCCATCCCGAAACTCCGTTTCGGGGGACAGAAGTTTCTGTTCCGGCACCCTGCCGGGACAGGGAAGTGCCCCCGGAAGCCATCTCCATCAACGCCACCGCCTCCATCATGCTCCGTGAGTAGTTCCCCCATGGACTACGGGTTCTAGCTGTAGCTAGTTGGTACTCTCTCTCCCATGTACTTCAATACAATTATCTCATGAGCTGCCTTACATGATTGAGATTCATCTGATGTAATCGGTGTTGTGTTTGTTGGGATCCGATGAATTGTTACATTATGATCAGTCTATCTATATAAGTTTGTGAAGTTATTGTTGCTGCAATCTTGTTATGCTTAATGCTTGTCACTAGGGCCCGAGTGGCATGATCTTAGATTTAAGCTCTATAATTATTGCTTAGATTGTATCTACAAGTTGTTTGCACATATTGCTGTCCGGAACCCGAGGCCCCAAAGTGACAGAAATTGGGACAACCGGAGGGGAAGGCTGTGATATGAGGTTCACATGTTTTCACCAAGTGTTAATGCTTTGCTCCGGTGCTCTATTAAAAGGAGTACCTTAATAGCCAGTAGATTCCCTTGAGGCCCGGCTGCCACCGGCTGGTAGGACAAAAGATGTTATGCAAGTTTCTCATTGCAAGCACGTATAACTATATATGGAAAACATACCTACACGATTAATAATCTTGATGTTCTGTCTTAATGCTATTTCAATCCTATCAATTGCCCAACTGTAATTTGTTCACCCAACACTTGTTATTGGAGAGTTACCACTAGTGAAGATAGCTGGGAACCCCGGTCCATCTTTCATTATCATATACTCGTTCTACATGTCATTGGAAGTAGTATCAACTATTTTCTGGTGCCATTGCCTCTGTGTTACTATTACTGCTACTGTGCTACTGTTACTATTGCTCTCATATTACTGCTGCTTTCACATCACCCCTGTTACTAGTGCTTTTCCAGGTGCAGCTGAATTGACAACTCAGTTCTTAAGGCTTATAAGTATTCTTTACCTCCCCTTGTGTCGAATCAATAAATTTGGGTTTTACTTCCCTCGAAGACTGTTGCGATCCCCTATACTTGTGGGTTATCAGTAATCTATGACAAGGATTGTGTGACGATCTTGTGACGCTCAAACTACGTCACAAAGAGGTCTTTCGTGATGTTTATTGCTATTTCATAACGACTTGATCGAGCTTGTTACAATATATCAGATCCCTTGTAGTGAATGTGTGTGTGGCGGCTTGAAGACATGAGAGGAAAATAGGAAGAGAGCATACGAGCAAACTAGTTAAGGGGAATATGTGGGTGGCGATGGGACCATGGAAGACACTAAGGAATATGTCGCTAAGGTTCGGGTTCAACAATTGCTTGTTGGGTCATGCTATTTGATGCGGGGTGGCCTTCGGACACCTCCACACCAAGACCAACAAACCCCCAAGTGGACCAATGACACGGGCTCGAGTCAAAGCTCTACATGAAAAGGTGAACTCGCTCCTCACCACCCTTGACCTCGGTACCCCTTTGGATGGAATGCTACCTCATGCCGACATTCTTTGTGTTATTAGATATGAGGAACATCAAGACCCCGGAGACGAAGACACACCAAGGTCAAGTGGAGGAGAGGAGCAGCGTGACACGAAGATGGGCGTGGAGCTGGACCCGGAGTCACCCGAGGAACATAAGGAAGAAAAGTGGAAGAGCCAGTCCAGAACCCGGCCGACCGGGCTACAGACCGGCCTGCCCGGCCCAGGATCCGGCCAACCGGGCGCCAACCGGGCGCCATCCGATCAACCGGCCCCCTGACCGGACCACCCGGTTTGGACCGGGCTCCAGACCGGTGCCATCCGGGTACAGTCCCGGGGCCCCGGAACCCCGTCCGGTTGCCGCCCGGTCCCAGGCCCGGTCAGGACCGGCTGCCCCGGCGCCAGGCCCGGTCCGACCGGCCACCTGACCGGATCGCGCGGACTGGCTCGACCTGACCGGTTCGGTTCGACCCAACCACCTACCTGTTCGGCCCATGTGCCTTGTACCCCCTATATAAGGACCCTGGATGCATCCGTACCTCTTTAGACTTATTTTGGCTTAAACCTAAACTTGAGCTGAGTCTCCCTAGGGTTAGCATCCATCTTGGACAAGCATCCCTTTGTAATCAAGGCACTCTAGTTGTTGATTTGGATATTGTTGATTGAGATTCTAGTGCAAATCACTCTCTCTCCCTCACCAATCTCCTTCTCTCCAACTCCAATCTCTCACCGGGAAGGCTGCCGCGCGCCTCTTCCTTGGTGATTCTATTGGTGTGGTCCATCGAGCCACAGGGGTAAGCATCGGGTGTATCGGGTTGGTGTGCGTGCGTGAGTACCGGTGTTCTTCGTGTTCCTCGTGTTCCTCGCGCTCTCCCACCTCTTCCCCTCGATTTTGGGTCAAATCGCGAGATCGGGCCAACCCCTAGATCTCAGATCGTATCACTATTTCAGGCCTCGCAGGAAGATGTCGACAACTACAGAGGCTTGTACTTCGTTATGCATTATATGGGTATCATCGACCAACTAACTAATCATAAAATTAGCGTGTGACTTTTTTTTCCTAAAATCCTAGAAAGAAAGAAGATAGTCTACATGTCTCTATAAGATTTAATTAAATAAATAGTTTATTATCAATGTCATGCTTAGCATGTGAAAAAAATAGAAAAAATCTAATAACCAATCAATTGCTCGTAACAGATTTTTTCTCTTAGCATCATGGCACCATGGTGGCTTCGGACTTTCGGTGGATGGCTTGGCGAGGGCCTTCGCTTCGTTCTGCGCCTTCAAAAAGGGTTATGCGCCTTGAAAATGGGTTGGTGGAATATGGCGGAGGCAGCATGAGGTGTTCTATTAAGTTTTGGCATGTGAGCCAACAATGGTTGTGGCTGGGGAACTAGACCCTGTTGGTACCCCTATCATTCTGCTATTTGGTGGCACATTGTCACCTTGTTTGGCGTTTTCAATGTGTATGTCCGTTGTAAGGCTTTACTTGGATACATGAAATAAAAGGCTGTATGTATCACTTCAATGTGGAGGCTGGAGTACTTCCCCTTTTCAGAGAAAATTTTCTCCTAGCAATGAATAAAGGTCATTGTATATATGAAGATCTCTATCCTGAATGAGTAGATCTACAGTTGTAGCAACTCATTTTTATATTTAAAAGGGGGAAATATTAATTAATAGAGTTGAATGGATCATAGACTCCACTCAAAGTTTAGCAAATTCTTTTAGATTTTAAGGAAACATATTCAAAAAAATAAGTTTACAATATAAAAGCCCCCCACTAACATCTGTATCCCCACTGGATGTTGGGAACACGTATAGAAAACAAAAATTTCTACGCATAACCAAGATCATATGTGAGAGGGGAGGTAAAAGATCATACCCTCATAGATCGATCTAGCGGAAGTTATCGATTACGAGGTGGATGAAGACAAGAGTTGATCGATGCAACTAGACTGGTCTAGTCATGAGGAGATGTATTATCCCTCGAATCTCTCCCACGAACAAGTGTCACACGTGCAACACCTCAACGGTATCCCTACGTACGTAATCAGCAACACAACGTCGAAGTGTGATCAAGAACACGGTCGAAGCGGGGACATGTCGATGAAGATCCGGTAGAGCTTCCGCGGGCCCAACTAGATTAGATCTAGAAGGGGTAAAACTCAGGCAACACACGGAAAAGACAAAGTAGATCTCCGCGGCTGTCCTTCGGTGATGTCGGATAGGGCGGCTGAAAGAGGAGGGTAGTGCGGTACTGGTGGCGCGAGTGTGAGGTGTCAGCGACGTGGGGAGGTAGAGGGCACATGGAAGGGTAGGCATTTCCCCCTCCCACTTTATATAGAGGGTCGGTCGGCCCCCTTTTTCGCTCTCCCAAACCGACTAGGGGGAGTTGGAGTCTATCTGGACTCCTCCCCCCACACCAAACCTGTCTAAGTGGCGAACCCTAGTCAAACTAGGACTCCACCTTACCAAACCAACCTAGTGGGAAGTCCTAGTTGGATTAGGACTTCCAGACGTCCATGGAGGGCCCATGTGGCCTTCCGCCCATGGTGCCTGATGTCTACGCACGCTTCTATTCCTGTAGACAGTGTTGGGCCTCCAAGAGCAGAGGTTTGTAGAATAGCAGCAAGTTTCCCTTAAGTGAATCACCCAAGGTTTATCGAACTCAGGGAGGTAGAGGTCAAAGATATCCCTCTCAAGCAACCCTGCAATTAAGATACAAGAAGTCTCTTGTGTCCCCAACACACCTAATACACTTGTCAGATGTATAGGTGCACTAGTTCGGCGAAGAGATAGTGAAATGCAAGTGATATGGATGAATATGAGTGGTAATAACAATCTGAAATAAATATGGCAGCAAGTAAACATGCGGTAGAACAGTAAATAAACGGTGATTCAATATTTGGAAACAAGGCCTAGGGATCATACTTTCACTAGTGGACACTCTCAACAATGATCACACAAATAAATAACTTTTCTTCACTTGTGCTACTTCAAACACTCTCTTGTTGGATAACAAACACCATTCATTGTGTAGGGCTATAAAAGCACACCTCAAGCCGGAGTAAACAAGCTCCACAACATCCGGAGTTCATATTAAAGTAACCTCTAGAGTGCATAATAGACCGTTGCAATTTAGATCGAGTACTAACATAGCATACACACTGTCAACAATAGCTATGAAAGGGGGAATAGATCACATCAATACTATCATAGTAATAGTTAACTTCATAATCTACAAGAGATTACAATCATAACCTACGCCAAGTGACATAGGCATCCCCAATGGGCCTGCCAAAGATAGTACCCGGGATTTATTCAAGGCCCACGACTCGAAAGATAAGAAGATTCGGAAGCCCACTATGTTGTTATGGAAAGATAGAGTTGTAATAGGAAGTGTAAAGTGTAATCTTACGGGACGGGTCAGAAACCCTCTCGAACTCTGTAAACTTGTACATCACGAATCCCTCGGCTCCGCCTCCTATATAAGGGGGAGTCGAGGGACAAAGAAAGGATCGAATCATTGTTTTCCAAACCTTAGTTTTACAATCGTTGAGTACTTTTCGGCTGAAACCTTCGAGATCTACTTGCCCTCTACATCCAACGAAACCCTAGTCTACTACTTGTAGGCATTGACAAGTTGATACCTTGTCAACTGGCGCCGTCTGTGGGATCTAGAGGCGACAAGGAGCTGATCTCGATGGCACGTTCAGGATCGTCGATTTCGTCGGCAGCAAGCAACATCATGGACAGAGGTAAACAGGTCGAAACTGGTCTCGTTGATTTTGTTCCTCACCCGCCCTCCCGTTTGGATGCAGATGCATATCTGGAGGAGCCCATGGAGATGATGTTTGGAAGGTTCCACTTTCGCGTCGGGAAGGAAGGAACGTATCGTCTCGAAATTCCGACCTTCTCGAGGTTTTCAGTGGTCCATACTGAATCTTCAAGCTTGGCATCATCGGTCGAGTCAGGCGACGAAGAAATCTCCTCGCCACGCTTCATCAGCACCAAGGCAAGCGAAAAACTCGCCAAGATCTTCAGTGACATGTCTTTCGACGTCTGCGGACTCCTATATAAGCAGCGATTCCGATAGTGTCGACAACTTCGACTTTATCGACAAATCTATTACTGTGGGAAAGGTCTTCGTCAGTCTATATGATGGTGTCACCGATCTCGAAAAAATAGAAAAAATAAAGTATCATCAGATCTACGCGATCGGGGATTCAAGCAGACCTCAAGAACAGACATCAGAAAACTTCGACGAGGCGGGAAATCCGTTCGTTGATCCTACGGACCTTACGCGAGGACTGGGGACAAAATATATCGGCACGACAACACGGGAGATGGTGCGATTTCCGCAAGCAGTATGGGATCGAGTGGAGAGAGCTATCAATGGGATAGAACCAATGACCGTCGCGGCAACACCAGAGGAGTTACAGGCATACCAATATAAGCTCGTGCGTGCCAGGCGAGAACTCGAGAAACAAAAAATAGAGCTTGATAAAAGACAAGAAGCAGCATCGGCGTCGAGTAGGCGAAGAGCAGCATTAAGTCGACAATCAGGAACTTCGGGCAACAGTCACAGAGAAGCACGCAACAGGGCAAGGTCTCGATTAAACAATATACCTGAAGCAGAGAGGGAGAACCTAGTCCAAAATCTCAACATGTCCTTTATGTCGATAGACACAAGGGGAAACATTATCCCGAAAACACCAGAAGCGGGGTACATGGCGACGCAAGCTTTCATCCTCGCGTCCAAACCACCTGCCGGAGATCCAAAAGAGGCACTGTATAACATGGCTATAGCGGGAGTTGGAGCCATGGGAGCAGCATTTGTAAATTCACCTCCTGAAGGATCAGCAAGGCAAAACAGTCCACGTCCTGTTGTCGTAGAGGCAGTCCCAGAGAGAATAGGTGAAGCAAGGGATACGGAAATCCAAGCAAGGGTAGACAGAGCACGACAACATAGAAGGGAGCATCGATATTCTCCAGAGATAGCCGAAGAGGACATGTGTGGGCTACCATGTTTTACAAGGAGGGTCCGAAAAACTTGGGTGCCTTCGGGGTTCAAGTTGCCTGATAATTTCAAGAAATTCGACGGATTGCAGGATCCTGAGGATTGGCTGGTAGATTATCTCGAGACAGTGAAGTTAATAGGCAGAACAAGGGCAACGGCGATGCAAAGTATTCAGGTGCACTTGAGTGGAGCTGCAAGATCTTGGATAAAGAAGCTTCCTTCAGGTTCCATCGACAGCTGGACTGACTTCGAGGACATATTCGTCAAGAACTTCCGATCTACCTGCAAAAAGCCTGCGACACTCGAGGAATTGAGATCATGTCGACAAAAACATGACGAATCAATGAGGAAGTACATCCAAAGGTGGAACATCATCAAAAACTCGGCAGAAAACATATCGGATGAGAGAGCAATAGATGCGTTTGTGGCAGGAGTTCGACGAGGAGATTTTGTGGAGGACTTGGGAAGAACCAACCCAAGAACAGTATCATCATTAATGGAAATAGCGAACAGATGGGCAGATGGCGAGGATGCTGTGCATAATAAACGACACAGGTCACCGGAGGAGGACCGCAGTCAAAATTTTCAAAATAGACGACGATTTTCTAGATTTTCGAGTTATGATCCACCAGGCCAAATTTCGGCTGGGTTTCGAGCAAGTGCTGGAGGAAGCAATAGAGATAATTATCAACGAAGCAACGAGCAGCGAGGCGACAACAGAGATGATTCCCGAAACAACAGGCCAAATAATGGGCCTAGGTTCCAAAGGCCCTTCGTGTCCCCTGAGGATATGATGAACGGCCTGTGTCAGATGCATTTCTATGTCGACAATAATGGGAAGAGGCAGTCGGGACATTTACAGAAAGACTGCCGAAATTTTCAAGCAATGATGAGGTTCGCCGGGCAAGCCAATGCTCAGGCAGCAAGTCGAAATCCTCAGGGACCTAGGAGTGAGATCCACCTGCCACCTCCTCCCGCAATTACGGACGAAAATCGACATCAGCTCAGAATAGCGGCAGCACCAGCACCACCACCTTATGTTGATCCCAACTCCCATGGAGCGGTCTCGATGATTCAGAAAGGCAGACCGTCCAATAGAGCTCAGAAAGTAATCTCGCGACAGGTGTTCATGGTAGAAAAGATGCCTCCACCAACAGTCGAGTACCTCAATTGGTCAGGACAGGATATTGGCTTCACAATTGCGGACCATCCGCAGCAAGTTCCTCGACCAGGGCAGTCAGCACTTATTCTACCAGCAGTGATCGCAGGATTTGACGTATCTCGAGTTTTCATTGATGGAGGCAGCAGTTTAAACCTTATGTACGCAGATACACTAAGGAAGATGAACATATCCTTGGCAAACCTCAAGCCAACGGACACACGTTTCCACGGTATTACACCAGAAAAGCCAAGTTACCCATTGGGGAAGATCAATCTCGACATTCAGTTTGGCACTCGAGAAAACTACAGGATAGAGAGGCTGGAGTTTGAAGTCGTGGATTTCCCATCACAATACCACACTCTGTTGGGGCGCCCAGCATATGCCAGGTTTATGGCAGTACCACATTACACATACTTGTTGTGGAGGATGCCTGGACCTAAGGGGCCAATCACAGTTAAAGGAAGTTTCGCGCTAGCCGATAAATGTGATAAGGATTTCCATCGGCTCTCAGAAACCTTCGGGATGCAAGCAGAATACATGGCGTCGAGGCTCACGACTGACTATGACGTACTGCCAGACGTAGGGAGGCCTAACAAAGATTCAACTTTTAACACTGCAAAGGATTCCAAGGAAGTACAGATCCACCCGACAGATCCGAAGAAAACGACGTCCATTGCAACAAACATAGACCTCGCATAGGAAAGCGCGCTCGTCGAGTTCCTCCGTGAGCACTGGAGAATCTTCGCATGGTGTCCAGCTGACATGCCAGGAGTACCCAGGGAACTTGCCGAGCACCACCTAAACTTGGATCCAATTGCAAAACCAATCAAACAACCTCTGCGGCGTTTTTCGGAACCAAACCGCAAAGCTATGCTGTCGGAAATCGATAGACTCAGAGAAGCTGGTTTTATCAAGGAATTACATACAGAAGCCACGTGGGTACCTAACCCAGTGCTGGTGCTGAAGAAAAACACAAAAGTCCTTCGCATGTGCGTTGAGTTCACGTGTCTCAATAAACATTGTCCAAAGGATCACTTTCCCCTCCCAAGGATCGATCAAATTATCGACTCCACGGCAGGATGTGAACGTCTTTCCTTCCTGGATGCGTACTCTGGTTATAACCAGATCAGATTGAAAGAAGAAGACGAGGTCAAAACAGCGTTCATCACACCGTACGGCGTGTTCTGCTATCGAACAATGCCCTTCGGTTTGAAAAACGCGGGAGCAACATATCAGCGGATGATGCAGAAGTGCTTGGCAACACAGATTGGGAAGAACGTACAAGTATACATCGATGACGTCGTCATAACAACAAAAAAGGGGGACACGTTAATCGAGGATTTGAAGGAAACTTTCGACAATCTCGATAAGTTCTGTCTCAAGTTGAACCCGACAAAGTGCTCTTTCGGCGTCCCTGCAGGAGAACTTCTCGGGTTCTTAGTTTCAGCAAAAGGGATCGAAGCAAATCCCGAAAAAATCCAGGCCATCGTAATGATGAGGAAGCCAACAAAGTTGAAAGAAATACAGCAGTTAACCGGGCGAGTCGCTGATACGTCCAATTTGCATCACTATTTTATATCATAATTTGCTGTTATTCATTGATATATTTCATAATGGGACACAATACTTATGTTATTTCATCTATTTTGCATGTTTCATCATTATTGGAGGATCAAGCACCGGAGCCAGGATTCTGCTGGAAAAAGCACCGTCAGAACGCAATATTTCGGAAGATCAACTATGGAAGGAAATTATACCAAAAATCCTATTTTTCAAGATGACGAAGGAAGCCAGAAGGAGGAGCCAGCTGGACCCAAGGTGGGCCCAGACCATAGGGCGGCGCGGCCCATGGCCTGGCCGCGCCACCATGTGGTGTGGGGCCCCCACAGCCCCTTTCGCCTCCTTTTCTTCGTGAAACCCTTCGTCCCGAAAACCTAAGCCACAGAGGGTACCTGTCTACGTTCCCCCTCCTTTCCTGTAGACAGTGTTGGGCCTCCAAGAGCAGAGGTTTGTAGAACAGCAGCAAGTTTTCCCTTAAGTGGATCACCCAAGGTTTATCGAACTCAGGGAGGAAGAGGTCAAAGATATCCCTCTCATGCAACCCTGCAACCACAAAGCAAGAAGTCTCTTGTGTCCCCAACACACCTAATAGGTGCACTAGTTCGGCGAAGAGATAGTGAAATACAGGTGGTATGAATATATATGAGCAGTAGCAACGGTGCCAGAAAATAACTTGCTGGCGTGTAGTTGATGGTGGTAGTATTGCAGCAGTAGTAACGCAGTAAAACAGTAAACAAGCAGCGATAGCAGTATTTAGGAACAAGGCCTAGGGATCATACTTTCACTAGTGGACACTCTCAACATTGATCGCATAATAAATAACTCTTTCTCATATGTGCTACATACACTCTTTTGTTGGATGATGAACACATTGCGTAGGATTACACGAACCCTCAATGCCGGAGTTAACAAGCTCCACAATAATGTTCATATTTAAATAACCTTAGAGCATAATAGATCATTGCAAAATAAACCAAGAATTAACATAGTGCACACACTGTCCACATTACGCTATGAAGGAGGAATAGATCACATCAATACTATCATAATGATAATTAACTCCACAATCTACAAGAGATCATGATCATAGCCTACGACAAGAACCACACGGTGCACACACTAGTCACCTTTACACCATGCAGGAGGAATAGACTACTTTAATAACATCACATGAGTAGCACACAACTAGTAGCGATACAAAGCTCATCATATGGATCTCAATCATGTAAAGCAGCTCATGAGATCATTGTATTGAAGTACATAGGAGAGAGATTAACCACATAGCTACCGGTACAGCCCCGAGCCTCGATGGAGAACTACTCCCTCCTCATGGGAGCAGCAGCGTTGATGAAGATGGCGGTGGTGTTGATGGAGAAGCCTTCCGGGGGCACTTCCCCGTCCCGGCGGCGTGCCGGAACAGAGACTCCTGTCCCCCAGATCTTGGCTTCGCGATGGCGGCGGCTCTGGAAGGTTTCTCGTACCGTGGCTTTTCCGTCTCGAGATTTTAGGTCTGGGACCTTTATATAGGCGAAGAGGCGGCGTCAGAAGGTCGAAGGGGCGACGACACCATAGGGCCGCGCGGCCAGGAGGTGGGCCGCGCCACCCTATCATCTGGGGGCCCTGTGGCCCCCCTCTGGCCTCTCTCGTGTGTTCTGGATGCTTCCGGGGATTCTAAGATCTTCGGCGTTGATTTCGTCCGATTTCGAGAATATTTCTTTACTAGGATTTCTGAAACCAAAAACAGCAGAAAACAGGAACTGGCACTTCGGCATCTTGTTAATAGGTTAGTTCCAGAAAATGCACGAATATGACATAAAGTGTGCATAAAACATGTAGATAACATCAATAATGTGGCATGGAACATAAGAAATTATCGATACGTCGGAGACGTATCAGCATCCCCAAGCTTAGTTCTGCTCGTCCCGAGCAGGTAAAACGATAACAAAGATAATTTCTGGAGTGACATGCCATCATAAACTTGATCATATTGTAAACATATGTAATGAATGCAGCGATCAAAACAATGTATATGACATGAGTAAACAAGTGAATCATACAGCAAAGACTTTTCATGAGTAATACTTCAAGACAAGCATCAATAAGTCTTGCATAAGAGTTAACTCATAAAGCAATAATTCAAAGTAAAAGGTATTGAAGCAACATAAAGGAAGATTAAGTTTCAGTGGTTGCTTTCAACTTATAACATGTATATCTCATGGATAATGTCAATGTAAAGTAATATAACAAGTGCAATATGCAAGTATGTAGGAATCAATGCACAGTTCACACAAGTGTTTGCTTCTTGAGGTGGAGAGAAATAGGTGAACTGACTCAACAATGAAAGTAAAAGAATGGTCCTCCATAGAGGAAGAGCATCGATTGCTATATTTGTGCTAGAGCTTTGATTTTGAAAACATGAAACAATTTTGTCAACGGTAGTAATAAAGCATATGTATCATGTAAATTATTTCTTACAAGTTGCAAGCCTCATGCATAGTATACTAATAGTGCCCGCACCTTGTCCTAATTAGCTTGGACTACCGGATCATCGCAATGCACATGTTTTAACCAAGTGTCACAAAGGGGTACCTCTATGCCGCCTGTACAAAGGTCTAAGGAGAAAGCTCGCATTGGATTTCTCGCTATTGATTATTCTCAACTTAGACATCCATACCGGGACAATATAGACAACAGATAATGGACTCCTCTTTTATGCATAAGCATGTAACAACAATTAATAATTTTCTCATATGAGATTGAGGATATATGTCCAAAACTGAAACTTCCACCATGGATCATGGCTTTAGTTAGTGGCCCAATGTTCTTCTCTAACAATATGCATGCTTAACCATAAGGTGGTAGATCGCTCTTACTTCAGACAAGACGAACATGCATAGCAACTCACATGAAATTCAACAAAGAATAGTTGATGGCGTCCCCAGAAACATGGTTATCGCACAACGAGCAACTTAATAAGAGATAAAGTGCATAATTACATATTCAATACCACAATAGTTTTTAAGCTATTTGTCCCATGAGCTATATATTGTAAGGCGAATGGTGGAATTTTAAAGGTAGCACTCAAGCAATTTACTTTGGAATGGCGGAGAAATACCATGTAGTAGGTAGGTATGGTGGACACAAATGGCATAGTGGTTGGCTCAAGTATTTTGGATGCATGAGAAGTATTCCCTCTCGATACAAGGTTTAGGCTAGCAAGGCTTATTTGAAACAAACACAAGGATGAAGCGGTGCAGCAAAACTCACATAAAAGACATATTGTAAACATTATAAGACTCTACACCGTCTTCCTTGTTGTTCAAACTCAATACTAGAAATTATCTAGACCTTAGAGAGACCAAATATGCAAACCAAATTTTAGCATGCTCTATGTATTTCTTCATTAATGGGTGCAAAGCATATGATGCAAGAGCTTAAACATGAGCACAACAATTGCCAAGTATCACATTATCCAAGACATTTATAGCAATTACTACATGTATCATTTTCCAATTCCAACCATATAACAATTTAACGAAGAAGAAACTTCGCCATGAATACTATGAGTAGAAACTAAGGACATACTTGTCCATATGCTACAGCGGAGCGTGTCTCTCTCCCATAAAGTGAATGCTAGGATCCATTTTATTCAAACAAAACAAAAAACAAAAACAAACCGACGCTCCAAGCAAAGCACATAAGATGTGACGGAATAAAAATATAGTTTCAGGAGAGGAACCTGATAATGTTGTCGATGAAGAAGGGGATGCCTTGGGCATCCCCAAGCTTAGACGCTTGAGTCTTCTTGATATATGCAGGGGTGAACCACCGGGGCATCCCCAAGCTTAGAGCTTTCACTCTCCTTGATCATGTTGCATCATACTCCTCTCTTGATCCTTGAAAACTTCCTCCACACCAAACTCGAAACAAACTCATTAGAGGGTTAGTGCATAATCAAAAACTCACATGTTCAGAGGTGACACAATCATTCTTAACACTTCTGGACATTGCCCAAAGCTACTGGAAGGTAATGGAACAAAGAAATCCACCCAACACAGCGAAAGAAGCAATGCGAAATAAAAGGCAGAATCTGTCAAAACAGAACAGTCCGTAAAGACGAATTTTAAAATGGCACCAGACTTGCTCAGATGAAAATGCCCAAATTGAATGAAAGTTGCGTACATATCTGAGGATCACTCACATAAATTGGCATAATTTTCTGAGTTACCTACAGAGAATTTTGCCCAGATTCGTGACAGCAAAGAAATCTGTTTCTGCGCAGTAATCCAAATCTAGTATGAACTTTTCTATCAACGACTTTACTTGGCACAACAAAACACAAAACTAAGATAAGGAGAGGTTGCTACAGTAGTAAACAACTTCCAAGACACAAATATAAAATAAAGTACTGTAGCAAAATAACACATGGGTTATCTCCCAAGAAGTTCTTTCTTTATAGCCATTAAGATGGGCTCAGCAGTTTTAATGATGCACTCGCAAGAAATAGTATTTTAAGCAAAAGAGAGCATCAAGAAGCAAATCCAAAACACATTTAAGTCTAACATGATTCCTATGAAAAGGAACCTTGTACACAAATAAATTCATGAAGAGCAAAATGACAAGATCAGGAAGATAAAACAAGTGTAGCTTCAAAAATTTCAGCACATAGAGAGGCATTTTAGTAACATGAAAATTTCTACAACCATATTTTCCTCTCTCATAATAGCTTTCAGTAGTGTCATGAGCAAACTCAACAATATAACTATCACATAAAGCATTCTTATCATGAGTCTCATGCATAAAATTATTACTCTCCACATAAGCATAATCAATTTTATTAGTAATAGTGGGAGCAAATTCAACAAAGTAGCTATCATATATAGGAGGCATATTGTAATCATAATCAAATTTCTCCTCCATAACAGGCGGCAACAAAAGACTACTATCCTTATAATCATCATATATAGGAGGTAAAGTATCATCAAAGTAAATTTTCTCCTCAATGCTTGGGGGACTAAAAAGATCAAGCTCATCAAAACCAGCTTCCCCAAGCTTAGAATTTTCCATAGCATTAGCAACAATAGTGTTCAAAGCATTTATATCAATAACATTCCCATTAGAATGCATATAAAGTTCCATGGGTTTTTTAATTTTCTCTTCAAACACATCATGTCCTAATTCAAGATAAAGTTCATAAAGATCTCTCATATTTTTGTTGTTTTCCATTATGCCTAACTAGTGTAAACAAGAAACAAAAAGTTGCAATTGCAGGATCTAAAGGAAATAGCTTCGAGTACTTACAACGGCGCCGGAAAATAGCTTAGTAGCCGAGATCCGGAGTGTGAGTACCTTTTACCTTTCCTCCCCGGCAATGGCGCCAGAAAATACTTGATGCTGTCCAGGACTGGCGCGTGGTTGACGAGGGAGGAAAGCTTGTTCCTTCAGGTCCCCGGCAACGGCGCCAGAAAATAGCTTGATGTCTACGTTCCCCCTCCTTTCCTGTAGACAGTGTTGGGCCTCCAAGAGCAGAGGTTTGTAGAACAGCAGCAAGTTTTCCCTTAAGTGGATCACCCAAGGTTTATCGAACTCAGGGAGGAAGAGGTCAAAGATATCCCTCTCATGCAACCCTGCAACCACAAAGCAAGAAGTCTCTTGTGTCCCCAACACACCTAATAGGTGCACTAGTTCGGCGAAGAGATAGTGAAATACAGGTGGTATGAATATATATGAGCAGTAGCAACGGTGCCAGAAAATAACTTGCTGGCGTGTAGTTGATGGTGGTAGTATTGCAGCAGTAGTAACGCAGTAAAACAGTAAACAAGCAGCGATAGCAGTATTTAGGAACAAGGCCTAGGGATCATACTTTCACTAGTGGACACTCTCAACATTGATCGCATAATAAATAACTCTTTCTCATATGTGCTACATACACTCTTTTGTTGGATGATGAACACATTGCGTAGGATTACACGAACCCTCAATGCCGGAGTTAACAAGCTCCACAATAATGTTCATATTTAAATAACCTTAGAGCATAATAGATCATTGCAAAATAAACCAAGAACTAACATAGTGCACACACTGTCCACATTACGCTATGAAGGAGGAATAGATCACATCAATACTATCATAATGATAATTAACTCCACAATCTACAAGAGATCATGATCATAGCCTACGACAAGAACCACACGGTGCACACACTAGTCACCTTTACACCATGCAGGAGGAATAGACTACTTTAATAACATCACATGAGTAGCACACAACTAGTAGCGATACAAAGCTCATCATATGGATCTCAATCATGTAAAGCAGCTCATGAGATCATTGTATTGAAGTACATAGGAGAGAGATTAACCACATAGCTACCGGTACAGCCCCGAGCCTCGATGGAGAACTACTCCCTCCTCATGGGAGCAGCAGCGTTGATGAAGATGGCGGTGGTGTTGATGGAGAAGCCTTCCGGGGGCACTTCCCCGTCCCGGCGGCGTGCCGGAACAGAGACTCCTGTCCCCCAGATCTTGGCTTCGCGATGGCGGCGGCTCTGGAAGGTTTCTCGTACCGTGGCTTTTCCGTCTCGAGATTTTAGGTCTGGGACCTTTATATAGGCGAAGAGGCGGCGTCAGAAGGTCGAAGGGGCGACGACACCATAGGGCCGCGCGGCCAGGAGGTGGGCCGCGCCACCCTATCATCTGGGGGCCCTATGGCCCCCCTCTGGCCTCTCTCGTGTGTTCTGGATGCTTCCGGGGATTCTAAGATCTTCGGCGTTGATTTCGTCCGATTCCGAGAATATTTCTTTACTAGGATTTCTGAAACCAAAAACAGCAGAAAACAGGAACTGGCACTTCGGCATCTTGTTAATAGGTTAGTTCCAGAAAATGCACGAATATGACATAAAGTGTGCATAAAACATGTAGATAACATCAATAATGTGGCATGGAACATAAGAAATTATCGATACGTCGGAGACGTATTAGTACCTCGCGAAGAGTTACAGCCGCCTCTGCGGGGCGGAGAACACCAGAGAGAAAAGAGCTATCCGGCGGGCAGGAATCCGCCGGGGAAATTCCCTCCCGGAGGGGGAAATCGACGCCATCGTCACCGTCATCGAGCTGGACATCATCTCCATCACCATCATCATCATCTCCACCATCATCACCGCCGTCTCCACCGCTGGACACCGTCACCGCCGTAGCAATTTGGGTTTGATCTTGATTGTTTGATAGGGGAAACTCTCCCGGTATCGATCTCTACTTGTTGTTGATGCTATTGAGTGAAACCATTGAACCAAGTTTATGTTCAGATTGTTATTCATCATCATATCACCTCTGATCATGTTCCATATGATGTCTTGTGAGTAGTTCGTTTAGTTCTTGAGGACATGGGTGAAGTCTAAATGTTAGTAGTGAACTATGGTTGAGTAATACTCAATGGTATGATATTTAAGTTGTGGTGTTATTCTTCTAGTGGTGTCATGTGAACGTCGACTACATGACACTTCACCATTTATGGGCCTAGGGGAATGCATCTTGTACTCGTTTGCCAATTGCGGGGTTGCCGGAGTGACAGAAACCTAAACCCCCGTTGGTATATCGATGCAGGAGGGATAGCAGGATCTCAGAGTTTAAGGCTGTGGTTAGATTTATTCTTAATTACTTTCTTGTAGTTGTGGATGCTTGCAAGGGGTATCATCACAAGTATGTATTAGTCCTAGGAAGGGCGGTACATTAGCATAGGTTCACCCACACAACACTTATCATAACAATGAAGATTATTTAGCCGTATGTAGCGAAAGCACTAGACTAAAATCCCGTGTGTCCTCGAGAACGTTTGGTCATTATAAATAAACAAACCGGCTTGTCCTTTGTGCTAAAAAGGATTGGGCCACTCGCTGCAATTGTTACTCTCGCACTTTACTTACTCGTACTTTATTCAACTGTTACATCAAAACCCCCTGAATACTTGTCTGTGAGCATTTACAGTGAATCCTTCATCGAAACTGCTTGTCAACACCTTCTGCTCCTCGTTGGGATCAACATTCTTACTTATCGAAAATACTACGATACACCCCCTATACTTGTGGGTCATCAAGACTATTTTCTGGCGCCGTTGCCGGGGAGTGAAGCGCTATTGGTAAGTGGAATTGGTAAGGAAAACCTTTACTGTTTGTGCTGATTTTATTTCTGCCTGCTGCTATAAGTCATTATGGAGAGATCTTCTCTTCAATTTCTATTTGGGAAATCTACTACTACTGCAACGGTAGTGGATGAAGCGCCAGGTGAGGAAGTGATACCATATAAAATACCAATGAAAATTATTGAACGTGTTATGGATAACCGCTATGAAGGGGATGGAACTGTCCACCCTGGGGATCATTTATTGTTCTTACATGTATTATGCGGTTTATTCAAGTGTGCAGGTATTGCTATGGATGAAGTGAGGAAGAAACTATTCTCTTTATCGTTGTCTGGTAAGGCGGCGCATTGGTATAAATTACTGGATAATGGGGACTCTCTTGAATGGAATGATATTGTGCCCCGGTTTTATTCTAAGTTCTATCCTCCAAGTGAAATTCACAAGGATCGGAATCGCATATATAATTTTTGGCCTCATGATGGAGAGAGTATTGCCCAAGCTTGGGGGAGATTGAAGTCTTTAATGCTCAAATGCCCCATTCATGAGCTTCCTGGTAATGTTATTATTGATAATTTCTATGCAAGACTTTCTTTTCAAGACAAGACCTTGCTGGATACTTCTTGTTCTGGATCATTTACACGCAACAAAGAAGAGTTTAAAAGGGACCTTCTTGATCGGATCCAAGAAAATACTGAAGGTTGGGAGAACGACAAGGATAGAGAATCAGGTATAATTTATGATTATAAATGCATTGAAGCTTTTATGGATACTGATAAATTTCGTAATATGAGTGCTACATATGGTCTTGATTCTCAAGTTGCTGCAAATCTTTATAAAGCTTTTGCCTCTCATTATGAATTGCCAAAGAAGAATTTTGATAAGTATCATGAACCTTATAAAGATAAAATTGATTCATCTATTAATAAATGCGTTGTAGTTGAAACTGCTGATCATGTTATTCCTGAAGCTTATATTGAAAAAACTCCTTTCCCTGCTAAAATGAAGGAGTACTCTGTTATAAATAGTGCGGTTCATAAAAGTGAAAAGAAACCTGTAGAACCTGAAGAACAAATAAAAGTTGAACCTGCTGTTGCAATAGTTAAAGATCTTGTGACTGAAAATGTGGAGGATGGTCATATTATTTTCTGCGAAGATGCTTCTAATATTGTTTCACATCCTAATAAACCCAAACAAGTTAGTGTTCCTATGCTATCTGTTAGAATTGGTGATCATTGCTATTATGGATTATGTGATATTGGTGCAAGCGTTAGTGCTATTCCTTATGAGCTTTACACGGAGATTATGCACGAAATTGATTCTTGTGAACTTGAAGATATTGATGTGGTTATTCAGCTGGCTAATAGAGAAACTATTTCTCCAATTGGTATTGTTCGAGATATGGAAGTTCTATGTGGTAAGATTAAATATCCTGCTGACTTTTTGGTACTTGGTTATGCTGCTAGTGATTATTGTCCTATTATTTTTGGTAGACCTTTTCTAAATACTTGTGGAGCTATTATAGATTGCAAGAAAGATAAAATTTTGACTAAATTTGCTGGTGAATCTTATGAGTTTAACTTCTCTAAATTTACCAAAACTCCTTATAAAGCTGATTTGCCTAGTGATGATTTTAAAATGGAACAGTGTGCATCTATTGTTCTTGTTCCTAACAATCCTTTGCAGCAACATTTGGAGGATAGCGAGAGTGAAGTTTTTAGGAAAGAAAGAGATGAGCTTGAGGAAATTTTTCTTCGCCAACCTATTCTTAAGCATGATTTACCGGTGGAAGATCTGGGTACAACACCGCCACCAAAGGAAGATCCTGTTTTTGATTTAAAGCCTTTGCCTGATAATCTTAAATATGCTCATATTGATGATAAGAAAATATATCCTGTTATTATTAGTTCTAAGCTTTCAGAGTTTGAAGAAGAAAGGCTATTGGAAATATTGAAGAAACACCGAGGAGCTATTGGCTACACTCTTGATGATTTGAAGGGGATTTCTCCTTCTATTTGCCAACATGCTATTAATATGGAAGATGATGCGAAGCCTGTTGTTGAACATCAGCGTCGTCTAATTCCGAAGATGAAGGAAGTGGTAAGGAATGAGGTATTAAGACTTCTTGAAGCTGGTATTATATATCCTATTGCTGATAGTAGATGGGTTAGTCCTGTGCATTGCGTTCCCAAGAAAGGAGGAATGACTGTTGTGCCTAATGATAATGATGAGCTCATCCCTCAAAGAGTAGTTGTAGGGTATAGAATGTGCATTGATTTTCGAAAAGTTAATAAAGTTACTAAGAAAGATCATTACCCTTTACCATTTATTGATCAAATGCTAGAAAGATTGTCTAAAAATACTCATTTTTGCTTTCTTGATGGTTATTCTGGATTTTCACAAATTGCTGTTAAAACTAAAGATCAAGAGAAAACCACTTTTACTTGTCCCTATGGAACTTATGCTTATAGACGTATGCCTTTTGGTTTATGTAATGCTCCTGCTACTTTTCAAAGATGCATGTCTGCTATTTTTCATGGTTTTTGCGAGAGTATCGTAGAGGTATTCATGGATGATTTTTCCGTCTATGGGAATTCTTTTGATAGTTGCTTGCGAAACCTTGATAAAGTTTTGCAGAGATGTGAAGAAACTAACCTTGTTCTTAATTGGGAGAAATGCCACTTTATGGTTAATGAAGGAATTGTATTGGGACATAAAATTTCTGAGAAAGGTATTGAAGTTGATAGAGCTAAAGTTGAAGCAATTGAGAAGATGCCCTATCCGAGGGATGTTAAAGGTATTCGTAGTGTTCTTGGTCATGTTGGGTTTTATAGGAGATTTATTAAAGATTTCTCCAAGATTTCAAAGCCTCTTACTAATCTTCTTCAAAAAGATGTACCTTTTGTTTTTGATGATGATTGTAAGGAAGCTTTTGAAACTCTAAAGAAAGCCTTAACAACTGCTCCTATAGTTGAACCTCCTGATTGGAACTTACCATTTGAAATTATGTGTGATGCTAGTGATTTTGCTGTAGGCGCTGTTCTTGGACAGCGAGTAGATAAAAAACTGAATGTTATTCATTATGCTAGTAAAACTCTTGACGCTGCTCAAAGAAATTATGCTACAACTGAAAAAGAATTATAGCTGTAGTTTTTGCTTGTGATAAATTTAGATCTTATATTGTTGATTCAAAAGTTACGATTCATACTGATCATGCTGCAATTAGATACCTTATGACAAAGAAAGATGCTAAGCCGAGGCTTATTAGATGGGTACTTCTTTTGCAAGAATTTGATTTACATATTGTAGATAGGAAAGGTGCTGATAATCCTGTTGCTGATAATTTGTCTAGATTGGAAAATATTACTTATGATCCTGTTCCTGTTAATGATAGTTTTCCAAATGAACAATTGGCTGTAATAAAGGTGAGCTCGCGAGACAGTCCTTGGTATGCTGATTATGCTAACTTTATTGTTTCCAAGTACTTGCCTCCAACCTTTTCAGCTCAGCAAAGGAGGAAATTCTTTTATGACTTGAGGCACTATTTCTGGGATGACCCACACTTATATAAAGAAGGAGTGGATGGTATTATGCGAAGATGTGTTCCCGAATATGAACAACAAGAGATATTGAGTAAATGTCATGGTAGTGCTTATGGAGGACATCACGCCGGAGAAAGAACCGCGCAAAAGGTTCTACAATCAGGTTTTTATTGGCCAACTCTCTTCAAGGATGCGAGAAAGTTTATTTTATCTTGTGATGAATGCCAAAGGGTTGGTAATATCTCCAGACGTAATGAAATGCCTATGAATTATACTCTTGTTATTGAACCGTTTGATTGTTGGGGATTTGACTTCATGGGACCTTTTCCGTCTTCAGAAGGTAACACTCATATACTTGTTGCTGTTGATTATGTTACTAAATGGGTGGAAGCCATACCTACAAAAAGTGCTGATGGTGAGACCTCTTTAAGAATGCTTTTAGACATTATTTTTCCTAGATTTGGAGTGCCTAGATATATTATGACTGATGGAGGTTCTCATTTTATTCATGGAGGTTTTAGAAAAACTCTTGCTAGGTATGGTATTAATCATAGAATTGCTTCCGCTTATCATCCTCAAACTAGTGGTCAAGTAGAATTATCAAATAGAGAGATTAAATCTATTTTGGGAAAGACCGTTAATAAAACTAGAAAGAATTGGGCTAGTAAATTGAAGGATGCACTATGGGCTTATAGAACTGCTTATAAAAATCCCATGGGAATGTCACCTTATAAAATGGTTTATGGGAAAGCTTGTCATTTACCTTTAGAACTAGAGCACAAAGCTTATTGGGCAGTTAGAGAATTAAATAAAGGTCCTAAACTTGCCGGTGATAAGAGGTTGTTGCAATTAAGTTCTTTAGATGAATGGAGAAGTGAAGCTTATGAAAATGCTAAACTCTTTAAAGAGAAAGTTAAAAAATGGCATGATAGGAGGATCATCAAAAGAGAGTTTAATGTTGGGGATAAAGTCCTATTGTATCGGTCTCGTCTCAGACTCTTTGCAGGGAAATTACTCTCGAAATGGGAAGGACCATATGTTGTTGAGGAGGTGTATCGTTCAGGAGCAATTAAAATTAGCTCTCTCCAAGGCAATGCCACGCAAGTGGTGAATGGACAAAGACTCAAGCATTATATCTCGGGTGATTCTTATAATGTTGATGTTGATATTATTCAAGTGGAAACACCGGAGGCTTTCATTAAAGGACAAATTGACAGTCAGCCAGAACTCGACTTTGAATAGGTAACAGTACTGGTAATGAAAAGTGCGCAATTTACTTTCTAAACAATATTTTTGTTGTTTTTGGAAAATATAAAAAATTACGAGTTCGAAACGGAGTGGAAAGGAAGCACGAGGGGGTGCCACCATAGGCCGGCGCGGCCTGACCTGGGCCCGCGCCGACCTATGGTCTGGCCGCCTCGTCGCCCCTTTCCGACTCTGGTTTGATCTGGTACTTTCCGTTTGTCGTGAATTTTTTTGCTATATAATCCCCCGGACCCCTGGAGGTCCGTATATCGTTTTCGCGACGTGTTTTGTTTCGAGCTGTTTCTGCCAGGATCTGTTTTCAGTTTAGAAGCACCATGGCCTCCAACAACAAGGGCAAGGGGCTTTCGAACTGAAGCTGAAGGAGATCTGTAAGAAGCGCGGGAGGAGTTCATCACCATCATCGCCAAAGGAGTAATTCATCATCGGTATTGGCATCCTCTTGGTTTGTCCCAAGCTTGGGGGAGTGCCGCGGTATCACATTATCACTACCTTTTACTTTTTATTGTCAAGTAGTGTCATATCATGAGTAGGGAAGTTATCATATAAGATGGGTTGCAGTTTGGAAGTATCTCTCCTTTAGTTGGTTATCTATGTATCCCTTGGTGTGAGTTATCGTTATGGAATATTAATGAGAAGTCTTATCATTTACATATTGCACATCTTATTTTAGTTTGCAATCTCTATTATATGATTTACCTTGTTGTTAGTATTGGTATCACTTTGGGAGCATTGAATAAATCTATTTGGTTTTGGCAAACTTAGCATTGGTCAATAGCAACAACACTTTGAGGTTTAAATAGGAAAGAGAAATACATGTAGTTGTTTCATTGTCTTTCTTTCTTGTTAGCTCATAGCTTATTATTCTGAAGTTAAAATTGTTTGTGCTTACAAGGAAGATGCATGATTGTTTCTATCACATGTATATTTGTTTGTTTCCCTCGACTCTTATGCTTGCTAATTAACCTTGCTAGCCAAAAACCTGTACTGAGAGGGAATACTTCTCGTGCATCCAAACCTTAGCCCAAACCTATGTCATTTGTGTCCACCATACCTACCTACTACATGGTATTTTCTGCCATTCCAAGTAAATACTTCATGTGCTACCTTTAAACAATTCAAAACTTAGTATCTCTTATTTGTGTTAATGTTTTATAGCTCATGAGGAAGTATGTGGTGTTTTATCTTTCAATCTTGTTGGCCAACTTTCACCAATGGACTAGTGGCTTCATCCGCTTATCCAATAATTTTGCAAAAAGAGCTGGCAATGGGATTCCCAGTCCCAAACTAATTAAACTAAATAGACACTCCTCCATGGTATGTGATTGATGGACGGCACCCGAGGATTCGGTTAGCCATGGCTTGTGTAAGCAAAGGTTGGGGGGAGTGTCATCATCATAATAAAACTAAAATAAAAAGGCACTCCTTCATGGTATGAGATTGTTGGCAGGCACCCGAGGATTCGGTTAGCCATGGTTTGTGAAAGAAAGGTTGGAAGGAGTGCCACACAAAATAAAAATAAAATGGGAGCCGCTCTTTGAAGTTTTTCTGGCAAGAGGGTTAGAGTACCCGCTACCAGTCGTTGACAACAACAGACACCTCTCAAAATGTTACTTTTATTCTCTTTATATGATTTCAAAACTGAAAAAGCTCTAGCACATGATTTAATCCCTGCTTCCCTCTGCGAAGGGCCTGTCTTTTACTTTATGTTGAGTCAGTAAACCTATTTCCCTCCATCTCAAGCAAGCATTTGAGTAGTTGTGATCAAACCATTATATTGTGATTTGCTTTATCATGTCTTTTATTCTTCCTTGTTTAGTACAAGTTTTATCTGAATGAATATAGCTTTGCAAGTTATCAATGATTATGAGGAGACTATTATGATTGAGTATGCAAGTTGTGCAATATAAACTTTAACATGAGAGCATTGCTCGATAGATAAGTATAACCTGTTAATTGTTCTCTGACCAAGAACGAAGTTTGCCATCACCAACTATGATTTCTTATGCACCTTTATTTGTGATTACCTTATACTTGTTTCAAGTTGAGTTATATGAGGAAGTTGTTTACTAGAATGTCTTGTGTGAATGAGTATGATGCTTCTTGTCCGTATTTTATTTATCGACTCTTCACTCCATAAACATGTGGTCCTGTTTACTGAGTTCAGTTTCGCTTGGGGACAAGCGAAGTCTAAGCTTGGGGGGAGTTGATACGTCCAATTTGCATCACTATTTTATATCATAATTTGCTGTTATTCATTCATATTGGGACACAATACTTATGTTATTTCATCTATTTTGCATGTTTCATCATTATTGGAGGATCAAGCACCGGAGCCAGGATTCTGCTGGAAAAAGCACCGTCAGAACGCAATATTTCGGAAGATCAACTGTGGAAGGAAATTATACCAAAAATCCTATTTTTCAAGATGACGAAGGAAGCCAGAAGGAGGAGCCAGCTGGACCCAAGGTGGGCCCAGACCATAGGGCGGCGCGGCCCATGGCCTGGCCGCGCCACCATGTGGTGTGGGGCCCCCACAGCCCCTTTCGCCTCCTTTTCTTCGCGAAACCCTTCGTCCCGAAAACCTAAGCCACAGAGGGTACCTCGCGAAGAGTTACAGCCGCCTCTGCGGGGCGGAGAACACCAGAGAGAAAAGAGCTCTCCGGCGGGCAGGAATCCGCCGGGGAAATTCCCTCCCAGAGGGGGAAATCGACGCCATCGTCACCGTCATCGAGCTGGACATCATCTCCATCACCATCATCATCATCTCCACCATCATCACCGCCGTCTCCACCGCTGGACACCGTCACCGCCGTAGCAATTTGGGTTTGATCTTGATTGTTTGATAGGGGAAACTCTCCCGGTATCGATCTCTACTTGTTGTTGATGCTATTGAGTGAAACCATTGAACCAAGTTTATGTTCAGATTGTTATTCATCATCATATCACCTCTGATCATGTTCCATATGATGTCTTGTGAGTAGTTCGTTTAGTTCTTGAGGACATGGGTGAAGTCTAAATGTTAGTAGTGAACTATGGTTGAGTAATATTCAATGGTATGATATTTAAGTTGTGGTGTTATTCTTCTAGTGGTGTCATGTGAACGTCGACTACATGACACTTCATCATTTATGGGCCTAGGGGAATGCATCTTGTACTCGTTTGCCAATTGCGGGGTTGCCGGAGTGACAGAAACCTAAACCCCCGTTGGTATATCGATGCAGGAGGGATAGCAGGATCTCAGAGTTTAAGGCTGTGGTTAGATTTATTCTTAATTACTTTCTTGTAGTTGCGGATGCTTGCAAGGGGTATAATCACAAGTATGTATTAGTCCTAGGAAGGGCGGTACATTAGCATAGGTTCACCCACACAACACTTATCATAACAATGAAGATTATTTAGCCGTATGTAGCGAAAGCACTAGACTAAAATCCCGTGTGTCCTCGAGAACGTTTGGTCATTATAAGTAAACAAACCGGCTTGTCCTTTGTGCTAAAAAGGATTGGGCCAATCGCTGCAATTGTTACTCTCGCACTTTACTTACTCGTACTTTATTCAACTGTTACATCAAAACCCCCTGAATACTTGTCTGTGAGCATTTACAGTGAATCCTTCATCGAAACTGCTTGTCAACACCTTCTGCTCCTCGTTGGGATCGACATTCTTACTTATCGAAAATACTACGATACACCCCCTATACTTGTGGGTCATCAGTCGCAGCTTTAAGCAGATTCGTCGCCAGGTTGGGAGAAAAGGCGTTACCGTTCTACGCCTTGATCAAACAGGGAGAGAAGTTCCAGTGGAACGAAGAGGCAGACAGAGCCTTTGAGGATCTCAAGCGCAAAATTTCGACACCTCCAATCTTGGTGGCGCCGAAAGAGAAGGAACCTTTGTTGCTATATATTGCGGCCACACCTCAGGTGGTAAGTACAGTACTTGTCGTGGAAAGAGAGGAAGAAGGAAAACTCCATGGAGTGCAGAGGCCAGTATACTTCGTCAGCGAAGTTTTATCGCCTTCAAAACAGAGGTATCCTCGATATCAAAAGCTAGCATATGGAGTGCTTACAACAGCAAGAAAATTGCGACACTATTTTTCGGCACACCCGATAATAGTGGTCAATGAGGCACCCTTGTCCAATATACTCAACAATCCAGAAGCTACGGGTCGTGTCTCCCTTTGGGGAATAGAACTTTCCCCTCGGGACATCACGTATGAAAAAAGAAAGGCAATAAAGTCACAAATTCTACCAGACTTCATCGCAGAGTGGATGGAGCTACAAACCACAGGACCACCAGATTTATCGAGAACTTGGACTATGAACATCGACGGGTCCAAGAGATTAGAAGGAGCTGGAGCAGGCGTGATACTAATATCACCTGAGGGCGACAAACTGAAATACGTTTTGAGGATGACTTTCCCAAACGCATCTAACAATGAGGTAGAATACGAAGCCCTCATACACGGGATGAAGATGGCGAAAGCTTGTGGAGCAACTCGATTAAAAATCTTTGGCACTCGCAATTGGTAGCACAACAAGTCATGAACCAATGCGATGCAGTCAACGATAGCATGATAGCATACAAGGAAGTTTACAATGAGCTCGAGAAGCTGTTTGATGGATGCGAAGTAAATCATATCAGCAGGCTGAGCAATGATGAAGCCGACGTTCTCGCAAACATCGGGTCACAATGCCTTGCAATCCCACCTGGCGTATTTTGGGAAGAGATAGCAGAGAGGTCTACGAAGTCGACAAAACCAAAAAAGAAGGAGAAGGACAAGAAACCCTCGGGGGCTATCAAAGAAGCACCATAGGAAGAAGAAGAAGAGGAACAGGACCTGGTTATGATGGTACAGATACCATGGATGCAGGTGTACATATCATACATCCTAAAGAAAGAGATACCCAACGATCCAGTTGAAGCAAGGCGAGTTATTAGACGATCAAAAGCTTTCACTGTGGTCAAAGGGGAGTTATACAAACGGAGTATTTCGGGAATACTACAAAGGTGCATCAGACCCGAGGAAGGAAGGATGATCTTGAAAGATGTACACGAAGGAATTTGTGGTCACCACGCGAGCAGTCGAGCTATTGCAGGCAAGGTCTTTCGAGCTGGATTTTACTGGCTAACAGCAATCGAGGATGCGAAGGAGATAGTACGAACTTGCGATGCGTGTCAGAGATTTGCCGCGAAACCCCACTCCCCGGTAGCAGAGCTGATGCCAATACCATTGTCCTGGCCGTTTGCTCAATGGGGTCTCGATATGGTGGGTAAATTACACAAGTCCTGGCCAGGAGGAAAGGAATATATGCTCGTAGCTGTCGATAAATTCACAAAATGGATAGAAGCGAAGCCGATAAACTCACCAGACGGGGCATCTGCCGTCAAGTTCATAAAAAGCATCGTCTTCAGGTTTGGAGTGCCTCATAGCATCGTCACGGACAATGGTAGTAACTTCACATCCCATGAATTCAAGGATTATTGTGAAGAAGTGGGTATCAAGCTACACTTTGCGTCGGTTGCGCACCCACAAACTAACGGCCAAGTCGAGAAAGCCAATGGCATCATTTGCAATGGCATCAAGAAGCGCCTGTTAGCACCACTGGAGAAAGCTCGACACACCTGGCCAGAGGAGCTGCCCAGTGTGTTATGGAGTATACGAACAACACCAAATACAACGACACAAGAAACGCCGTTTGTCTTGGTCCATGGAGCGGAAGTGGTGTTGCCAATCGAAATAGAACACGATTCTCCACGAGTCGTGGAGTATGATGAAGAAGTGTCGAGAAAAGCACTAGAGGATGACGTCGATGCACTCGACGAAGCTCGAGATGAAGTACTTTCACGGGTAACCAAATATCAGCAGGACCTGAAGAATTACCACAGCCGACGTTTACGACCAAGATCCTTTCAGGTGGGAGACCTAGTTCTTCGGCTCACGCAAAAAAGTCATGAAAAGCTCGAGTCACCATGGCTTGGCCCTTACATCGTCACAGAAGTAATCGGAGGAGGAGCATACAGGATAAAGGACAAGAAAACAGGGGTGGTCGAGCAAAACCCCTGGAATGTGGCGCAACTCAGGCGGTTCTACGCCTAGAGTCGAAATATAGTCCTTGTAAAAATACAATGTACTGAAATGCCCGCGAGTTTTCAGACGCACTCTTTTCCTTTTTCGGGGCACCGAGTGGGGCCGGGAAAGGTTTTTAATGAGGCGGGCTCGCGGTGCTGCAATATAATAAAGATAGTTGAGATATACATTTCTTCGACAGGCTCGGGGGCTTACGCCTCAGACTTGCAATATATATATTTCCGAAAAATATTTCGTCTTGGTGCACAAACACCTCGCAAAATAAACATAGATACAAGATAGCGATCAACAACAGAGGCACGGGGGCTCATACCCGCAAATATAGCATACTCAATATAGCTTAGCTGCTTTGGTTCAAAACCTCGCACATACAATATAGAAATTTCGCCACCACAACACCTGGAGGAGTGATAAGGAAATTTATGGGCTCTACAATATATAACATATTTACAATATACAAGAGACAATTCTTGAGAAAAATTCAAAGAAAAAGAGAAGTCAATGATGGCCCATTATATTATCTATGGTCATCCGATTTGAAGAACGAGTGCTATGTTCAACATAGCTGCCTCTCACGAAGAACTCAGAATCCATCCGAAGAAGTTCGTCCATCATATTTTCGGCTACAGGGGTTACATAATCATCAATTTTGCTAACATCCCTTTTCTTTTTCGCCATCTTCGCCAAGCACTTGGGGACAATTTGGCTCATATCAAACTTAGGATGGCAGATTTTGATCATGATCATAGCAAACCTGGCACCAGCAGAGAGCTGCGCCCGAACAAAGTCATGAATCTTCGGGGCATCTCGAAATTTCTCCATCAAGCCAAGAAGAGTATCGGGTGTTTCGTTCCGAGGAAACATTGTTTTGTAAACCAAAGACAAGGTTCTAGTACAGAAATCCAGGAAATCGCGAACCTGACAGGCGCGGTCTTGAAATCTGACAATTTGTCGGGTCCTTTCTGGAGTAGCCCAGAACAAACAGCCATGATCAAGGGAGAGATTGACGAGCAAGTTGGTCCTCGTGTTTACCCTGTCATCTTCAGCCGCAGCATCGAGAAAGGAACCTATTTGACGACAGCATGAAGATCTCAAAAAAGGATACAGCAGAAAGATAGAAGGAGCTTTGGTTCGAAATAAAATACCAGATATATCGGCAGCAGCTTCATTCATCAACTCAAGCATGGAATTCTCTCGAGAAGTTGCTTTCTCAGCTTCAGAAACGGCGGCTTCTTTGGCAGCCATAGCCTCTTGAGCTTGTTGAAGAGCAATTTTTTCAGCTTCGGAAGCCTTGCGATATTTCTCCATCAGTACAAGTGTTTGCCTCTTTGCATATTGGAGCTGCTGTCGAAGTTCTTCCAAATCTTGTGACAAACTCTCACTCGAAGGATTTTCACCAAGTTCAGTATTATTGAGAACTTTCTTCGAGTGAGAGGTAGGCAAAATATCGGAAGGAGCGTGAGTTGGAGTATAGTTATCAAATATCAACTGAAATTAAAAAGATTCAACATCAATCGTCAAGCAAAATAGAATTCCATTGATCTTCAGAATAAATTACAAAGACATTACAAGGAAGCTAGCGGGAAAAGTGTCGCCAAAAGCTACTTTAGCGACAGCATCAAAAGGAAAAAAGAAAAGGAAAAAAGATAGGGGAGGAAAGACAAGGCGATCTACTTGACCTTCGGCTTCGATGAACTTGGAGCTGGAGTTGGTTTGAATCCGAGGAAAGCAAGAATTTTCTTTGAGTTGGGCTTGGCGGCCTTGATCAAAGACACCCATGTCTTCGTTTCCATTTTCGAAACGTCACCAACCTTGGCCCAGTCGACGTTTTGCTGGCTGCTAGCAACCAAGGCAATAGTACCTTCAACACCAACCTTCAAGCCTTCTTGTCGAAGATTGTGCCCAAGATCCTCTTCACCATTGAAGCACTTGGCTAGATTGCTGAAGGTCTTTGGCTCTTCTTTCTTCGGGAAGAAGTACGGAAATAGCTTCGCCAAGCTTGAGTCAGCATCTTCCATGTCTTGGCGCGCTTCATCTCCGTGAATCTCAAGAAGGGGGAGCGTGTCGAGGAGGGGGTCATTTTCAGGAAGTTCGAGTTCATAGGGTTGACGCGTCCTCCCTGTTAGTGCAAAACATAGCTTGTCAAATAAGGAATACCAAGAAAAGCATGATATACAATGAACAAAGAGAGTTAAGAGCACTTACTAACAAAACGTCGACTCTGCGACGATAAGCGCGAGATAATTTCTTTCTCTCGAGCTATTTGTTGGGCAATGTGGTCACTCAGAGACGTTTCCGCATTGAGAAGTCTTTTTCGAAGATCTTCAACAAGGGCAGCGCTGGATTCAGCCTCCTTGCGAGCCTTTTCGCTCTGTTCTAATTTTAGAGCAAGAGCAGTAGCACGTTGGTTGGCTTCTGCAAGGTCAGCTAAAAAAACAGTCGACAATAACAATTGTCGTGTCAACAATCATGATACAAGAAGATATAATCAGGAGAAAAATAGCATGATAGTACCTTTCAGCGAGTCCGAAAGATCGCGGTACCCGACGAATTGGGTACCAAGGCGGAAAAATTCTTTCATCAAAGGCTGAGGAGAGAACCAGAGAAAGAAAAATCAAAATAGTGCGAGGAAAAAAGTTCGAAAGCTACAAGTCAAAATAGAGGTGCGAAGAAAAAGAAGGGAAGAAACTTACGTCATTTAACGAAGAAGTCATGAAACCACCACTTAGTTGGGTGGGTTCTTCGACTGGCTCAACCCTTGCTCTCTTCGATGAAGGGGCTCGGGGGCTTGCAGCTGGAGCAGTAAGTTCGATACCTTGTTGAGGTGTCGAAGTTTCATCTCCATCTGGTTGAGCTTCCGAAACAACCAAAGTGCGAGACGTGCTCGTTCGAGCAGTCACATCAATGGCGGGATTATCTCCCTCTTCATCACTGCAATATGCAAGTTACAGTATAAAAGAGACAATATAGAAAAATTTCGAGAATAAATATTAAAATGAAACTTACGAGCTGATAAGGGCAGCTTCATAAGGGTTTAAAGTTGTCCCTCCTTCAGTGGGAGCAACTTCTTCGGCAGCTTTGGAGGTGCCAGTGTCGACAACTTCAAGCCTTTTCCTTTTGTTTCTTGGGGAAACAGCAGGAGGAAGGGATTGTGTTGACTCGCTGGCTTCAGATTCAACTTTTTCAGAGGAAACTGCAGATTTACGAGAACCTGCAGCTTCACTCTCAGGGAGAGAAGTACCCTGGTTGTCTTCAGTGACAACAGCCTGTTCTTCGACTTCTCCATCTTCAGGAAGAGGAGGAAGGGAAGATAGAATTGGATGGTTCTACAGAAAAATTGGGACAAGGAAATTTACAGAGGTGTCAATAAAAACTTAGCAGTCGGCAAAAGCAGGAAAAGTTCGAGGAAAGACAAAAGTCGAAGAAGACAAAATACCTGGGGGAGAGGATTGGTGGTACTGTATGGTTCCACGCGGCAAGATGATGGAATAGGATCCTTCTTGCTGAGCGAGGAAATTCTTCGAATAAGCTTCTCCAAGTCCTTCACAGAGAGATCCTTGGAGAGCCTATTGGCATCGTTTGCACCAGCGTAAGTCCAAAGGGGATTTTTGCGAGCCTGTAGAGGCTGCACTCTAATCCTAAGGAAGTAGGCTGTGATTTGGATACCCGACAATTCCTTGCCTCGGGTATTCTGAAGCTCGTGAATACGGGACATGAGTGCCTCTGTCGCCGTTTTTTCTTCTTCGGTAGCTTCAGCATCCCAGGAACGGCGGCGAAGAATCTTGGCGCTTCCGTCAAAAGGGATTATGTTGTGCTCGACATAATTGGCGCTTTCTTCGTGTATATAGAGCCACCTTTTGCGCCACCCTTGGACAGAGTCAGGAAATTTGACGTCAAAGTATTCGACGTCGGAACGGACACAGATAACAACGCCGCCTATGTTATAGGTGGCGTTGTGGGAGCCATTGCGGCGAAGGCAGAAAATGCGCTTCCACAGAGCCCAGTTAGGAGGGACTCCGAGGAAGCACTCGTAGAGGGTGATGAAAATTGCGACATGGAGGATGGAGTTGGGGGTCAGCTGGTGCAGCTGAACCCCATAGACAAAAAGAAGGCCGCGGAGGAAATCATGGATAGGGGTGGAGAGACCGCGGATGAGGTGGTCGACAAAACTAACCCGATACTCGATTGGCGGAGTGGGGTAGCTTTCTTCGCTGGGGAAGCGGATGGCGCCCTCCTTCTCCATCAGTCCCAGCCTCTTCAGCATGTTCGCGTCCTGGTTGGAGATTTTGGATCTCTCCCACTCAAGGTCTTCAGCGACCATCTTGGATTCAGGCGTGCTGTGGTGAGTAAGTCGCGCGCGTGGTGGCATCAACGGCAACGAAGGAGCAAAGCTTGTGCGTGGGTGAGCTCAGAGAGAATTGGGCGCAATGGAGGTTTTTTGCAAAGGGGAGCAGAGGTGCGGCGTGAGCGAAGGTGTGAACGGAGGTGGAAGAAGGGTTTATATAGGGATTTGGCGAAGCAATGCACCGTTGGATGGAGAAATCATACGGTGGAAAATGATCTTGTAACTAAAGGGTAAAAAAGTATTTTTACTGGGATGGAACGGAACAGGCGCTACAGTACGTGTGCCAGGAAAAGCGGAGGACGTGTGCCCCCCACTTGCACGATGTGTCAACATGGCAGAAAAAAAGGACCCACAAGGCAGAGAGAGAATAGTACTCAAGCTTTCTGGATGCAACGGTCGTGGCTATCGTCAGTTATGAGGTCACTTTGACCAAGGAAGGAAAATTCGACAGGGAAAATAAAACAGGATTGGCGACAGGGAAAAATTATTGAATACTTCGGGAGCCTTTGATCAAATACAAGTTTTTGCCCAAATGCTCGGGGGCTACTTTGAAAAAAGTAAAATTTGAGTATGAAAATATAGAAATTGCGGGAGCCTATGATCAAAACGCAAGCATTTGTTCATAGCCTCGGGGGCTACTCCCATCGGGAGCGCTGTTCGCGCACCCGATAGATATGAAAAGCTCGAGAAAAAATGACAATATAGCGACACGATGCAATAAAATGTTGAGCCTACAACCAAGCACTAGTTCTTGGCTGTAGCCTCGGGGGCTACTCCCATCGGGAACGCTGTTCGTGTGCCCGATGAAATTATAAAAAAAAAGAGAAAAAGAAGAAAAAGGGAGCATATTTCGAGTTATGCTAATAACTCTACATATACTCCCATCGGGAGAACAATATAAAGTCATCCGTTGACTCAATAAAATGTGCTATTTCAACAGCCGAATACGCACTCGGCAATATATTCTCAGAACGCCAAAGTTGCGAACAATTTCTGAATGCCGCAAAACTTTGCGAAGGTAAGACCCCAGATACATTCTGTGCGGCGTGGCACCGTCTCTGACGTCGGTTTGCTACTTTTTTCCGTATCAACAGATACGAAGAAAAATCCTAACGGACGCGTTAGGTACCCGATTAATATGACTGGGACTCGATAGAATGGTAAGACCTTAAGCGGCACCTGTCGAAGTTTACACCAGTATCCCGAGATCATGTCCAGGGACGTGATCTTGAAGTAGGTTTTTGCGGATTGCCACTAGAGCAGTTAACTAGTACCTGATCCGTTAGATGAACTAGCCCCAACTACCATTATCCCTGTACAATATAGAAATTCATACGCAAAGACGTGTGATAAAGTTCAGAGTTGTCGAATAAATATAAGTGTCGATATTTTTCTTGACTCTACGATTCAAATAAAATCTCGGGGGCTACTGACATAGGCATCCCCAATGGACCTGCCAAAGATAGTACCCGGGATTTATTCAAGGCCCACGACTCGAAAGATAAGAAGATTCGGAATCCCACTATGTTGTTATGGAAAGATAGAGTTGTAATAGGAAGTGTAAAGTGTAATCTTACGGGACGGGTCAGAAACCCTCTCGAACTCTCTAAACTTTCACTAGAGTAGCACATAGATTAATAGTGATACAAAGCTCATGATCACATAAAGATCACATGGGAGAGAGAGATGAACCACATAGCTACCGGTAGAGCCCTCAGCCTCGGGGGAGAACTACTCCCTCCTCATCATAGGAGACAGCAATGGCGATGAAGATGGTGGTGGTGTCGATGGAGGTGACTCCGGGGGCAATTCCCCGTCCCGGCGGCGTGCTGGAACAGAGACTTCTGTCCCCCGAAACGGAGTTTCGCGATGGCGGCGGCACCCCTGGAGTCTTTCTGGAGTTTCGTCAATTGGTGTCGGGTTTTTAGGTCGCGAAGGATTTTATAGGCGAAGAGGCGGCGCGAGGGGGTGCCTGGGGGGCCCACCCCATAGGGCGGCGCGCCCCCCCTCTAGGCCGCGCCAGCCTATGGTGTGGAGGCCCTGGGCCTCCTCTCCGGCTCCCCTTCGGTGTTCTGGTCCGTCTCGGTGAAATAAGATATTTGGCTTTTGTTTCGTCGAATTCCGAGAATATTGCCCGAACAGCCTTTCTGGAACCAAAAACAGCAGAAAACAGGAACTGGCGCTTCGGCATCTTGTTAATAGGTTAGTTCCGGAAAATGCATAAAATCATTATAAAGTGTGAGCAAAACATGTAGGTATTGTCATAAAACTAGCATGGAACATCAAAAATTATAGATACGCTGCAGACGTATCAGTGCCCCTCCAGGCCTTACACTCCGGAACCTTTCAAACCTTTCGCGGAATATCATGGACCTTCTGAATCCTTTTGGGATGTTCTATGACCTTCCGGTACCTTCCATAAATAGTTTAAACAATTCCAAATATTCTCGTCATGACTCCGTACACTTCTAGACCATTCCGAGACATTATGAACAACATTTTAACCATTTTTCTTCTTAATATTCATTTGTACTCACATTCTAAATGTCTCAAATTCTTTAAGTGTGTGAACATATGGGTTCGGATATATGTGTACATGTTAGAATCACCAAGGATCGATGTAGAGCACTTGATAACCGCACTGATTCCCACCTATAACACAAAGATCTTAGTCGTGTGAACCTTCCATATTACAATTCGATAAATGCCGCATTGCTTCTCGATACATAACATAGCTCGAGGTGAAACTCTAGTTTATCATCATTTCCCGGCATGTTCTCCTTTACTCATTCTGCATCATCGATGTTCATGTGACTTAATAACTTAGCCACATGTCTAGCCAGACGATGAAGATCACCATGATACATGAGTGGGCCCAGCGCTCCATCATTGGAGTAGCAATTCCCATGATCACAAAAAATGACACTACATCATATTATCTGGAATGAACGAGTACCATCTTTATTGTCATTCAGTTACGATGTAACGTTTTAAGATCTCGTGACATCAATATCATATGCTAGTTCATATTAGTATCATGGTCTAACGATCTTAGTAATGGTAATATTTGTCTTTGAGAAACTACCGATAACTTATTGACAATCTGTTTGACGGTATATCACTTAGGGTCTATCCAATATCATTATTCCACTAACAATGCTATTCACGTATGATAACAACAACCTTGTAACAACTCTTTACTCATTGCTCTACAGTCGAGCAAACAAGACTATTATTATCATAGGTACTAAGTATAGAGGCAAGATTAGGGATAACTAATTTGGTGTTTATAATTCCACACATGTAATTAGGTTTTCCTTCAATATCACAATATTTGGAGCTAATATAATTACAGCGTAGAATATACAATTAATTATAAAATGGAAATATAGAATACTATAAATTTATTATCGCCTCTACGCGCTATTCCCTTCACTGGATATCTTCTCTCAGTACGCCCCTGGTATTTTATCTGCCGTTAGTGATAGGTCACCGTCGTGAGTCTTCCTAAATAGCGCTTTCCCTGACATAGGAAGTTTGTCTAAGCTGAAGAAGGGGTCTCTTAGTGCGTGTGCCCACCCTTGGCACCACCACCGATCTAGTGCTTGGCTGTTGTTCGAATTGGATGATGAATCAAGTCAGGAGTACATCCCATTGATCCAAAGATAGACACAATGCATCAACTTTTGAAGAAACTATTGTTAAGTATGATGAACGTGTTGGTGTTTTGCGTCAGCGAGGAATAAATGCCAGAGATGAACAAAGGGCAAAGTGGATGGCACTTGCAAAGGTAGTCGCCATAAAATAAGGATTTAACTCGACAGGGTGGAATCATGCCCGTGAAACTATGATCCACATGGTAATAAAAAAAAACATTTAATCTTCCAAACCATTGCCTTGTGAGAAGGTCATGCACCAAGTGGAAGGGACGTCCATTACTATCACTGGCCACAGAATCTCCAAGGTCCACAGATCAAGCTAGTGTCTGATACATTGTAAACTTGTCTACTCCACTTGCATGCATGCCACTGCCTTCATTTTAGATAAAAGTTATAAAACCTTTGGGCCGTCTATTTCGTGACGCTCGAAACCTTAGAGACGAAACACACACAAAAAAGCTACATAACCAGGTGCCGCTGACAGAGGAGAGTTTAAGGGAACCGCTGCCAGAATTACCTTTAATGGCTTCTCCTCCTCCACCATCGTCTTTTGGTCGCTCTCCACCATGCATGAAGAGGGTATCGTCTTTTGGTCGCTCTCCACCATGAAGAGAGTATCGTCTTTTGGTCGCTCTCCACCATGGAGAGTAGTCCACTCAGTTAACTTTTTTTTTTTACACATCCACCCCACTCACTTAACTAAGAGTTTTTTTTTTGTTGAGATAACACTTAACTAAGAGTTTATGGCAATAGCTTCTCTTCTTTATTGACGAAGCCCAATACTCCTTGAGAACCATCTTGACCCGAATAGGTCCATATGCTGGGCTACCCCTCAACTGGGCTCATTCATTTGTTGCTGCTGTTTTGAACGGAGGCTTTTTCCACATATGCCAACAAGAATTGAACTATGTCAATTGGTGAAAGATCAGGGTCTACCATTCTTGAGGATTTATTATGCCGACCAGCTAGAAAATCACCAATTATGGGTAATCTTCAAGTTAAAGAAACCATAGCTGTTGCTTGTTGGTATCTATGGTGGCAAAGAAGAGAAATAGTGAAGGGGGAGAGAGTTGCAGGAGTAAGACAATCGGCGTTTGCAATCCAAGCTTTAGCATCTAACTATATTCCTGCAGCTTCATCATCTTGTATGGCGCGGGACATCTCATGGAGTAAGCCTCCTCGTGGAGCATATAAACTGAATGTGGATGCAAATTTTCATACTAATGGTACAGGCGCTGCCGGGGTGGTGTTGAGAAACGACCGAGGGGAGGCTTTAGCCGGTCTCGCATGCCCATTATCGCATGTTTATGATGCAACGACAGCTGAAGCTCTGGCTCTATTCAAAGGGCTGGTTTTTCTCCTGGATATAGGTATCACAAGAGTCATAATTGAATCTGATTCTCTGGAAGTGATTAAAGCATGCAACGCTGAGGTGGAAATCTGGAGCCCCTATTCGGCCATCCTTTATGATTGTTTTTCAAAGGCTCAAGAGTTTGATTGTATTACCTTTATCCATTGTATTAGAGAGGCAAATCAGGTGGCACATGAACTAGCTAGATATGCTTTTACTAGTAATTCTGTAGTTAGATGGGATGAGTCCCCTCCTAGCTTCATTCTGCCATTTGTTCTTAAGGATGTAACTATGTACTGATTTTGGAGCAGCAGGTACCAGACGCACTCTTTTCCTTCCAGGGTACCTAAGGGGGCTGGAAGGTTTTTAATGAGGCGGCCTGCTGGCTCGGGTTAATATATATGATGTTTCAAAAAAAAAAAATTGAACTATGTCATGTCGATTTGTCGATTTTCGCGTCCTTAACAAAGGACAAAAAAGATACTCTCGCCGAAACAAAGTGTCACCAGATAATCTTTCCAACTCTTCTTGCCATAGATCTCGATAGGATGTATCAAGCCTGTAGTTTTCATAAGATACGTACGCGCCTAAACTACGGCCTCGTGGAGACCATATCTCTACAGCGCTGCACCAATAACAGAAGCGACGACTCCGATGAGCACACTTGTGAGCAAAATAACAAGAAAACACGCCGGCGCCCGGCAGCCAGGATCGATCATCCAATCCATGACAAGGAAATCATTGTCAATGATGCAAAACCAGCGCCCGTCGCCGTAAGCGTCAAACCATCAAGCATGCAGATGCAGCGATAGCTTTGTCGCTGCTCTCCCGGAGGCAGAGTTTTTATAGCATATAAAACCACCATTTTGTAGCCATTTTTTATTTATTTTGGCACCAGTTTTTTCTGAAATTGTCGCAAAACCACTAAAACGAACTAAACACAAATGAACCCTAAAACTGATGGATGGGGCCCACTTGTCAGAAGCAATTAAGTAGCACATGTGGGTTGTTTTTTTTCTCGACAAACAAAATATATTAATATCACGAAGATACTAATTACACATAGGTTCTGCAACAACGCAGTGCCCTAATGGCAATATAGATGCACACAACAAAAACGAAAAATTACATACAAGAAAAATCTTGCTACAATGATTTGTTCCTTGTAACAAAACACCACCAAGATAACACCAGAAATACATATTCTTCAAAAGCGACGGCCCTAAGAAGAGAGCAGTGCACAAGCATCGTTGTCGTCCTGATCATAGATCATAGGTTCACCCAGGAGAAAATTCGCGCTGACAAAACAATACCTTCAAAGCGACTATTGCCAGGCACAAACAATTAAGACCATACCTTGGGTTTTCACCTTGAGAGTTTCGACTCTGAATTTCTCCTGTGATGTCGCCCCCACTTGCTGTTACCGCTGCTCCAAGTCATGAATCACCAACCCAAAATCCCATCGCCACTAGGACTTGAACCACTAGTACCGGTCCGTAGATCTCGGCTTTCATGCAATTCTTCATGACTGACTTCACCATGGAACTGTTCCACGATGGAAACCGACTACAATTCTTTGCATCGCTCCTTCTGAAACCAAACGGTCAGAAAAATCATGGTTGCACGCGGTTGAATATCATCCGATTCGGCAATCTTTGGCATGTCGTCCATTGGTGTTCACCGGAGGAGCCTTCCGGGCCAGATCAATGAAGATATGCATCAAGCAGATCTTCGTCATGGTGTGAGAGGGATCCTAGGACCACCTCATTTATTCAAGCTGAGCCAACAGTCCCCACGCCACCACCCAGCTCCCAACGGGGCAAGTCAATGCACCGGACATAGCCAGTGCCACATCCATGTCCACGACTGAAGCCTGACAATGCCACGAGGCTAGGATACTGGGCCACCACCACCAAGGCCAACGGTGGCGGCATCACCACCACGGTGATAGTCCATCATCGCAGCCGGTGACCATAACCGCGGTATCAGACCCGTAGCCCCGCCGAGGCCCGAACCCTGGGCGGATCTGGATCCGGACGTCGCAACCATGGGTGCACCACCACCAACTGAAGGATCTCCTCCTCCATCGCCGATGCGTCGGAATCATCGCTGGAAGGCCGCATCACAGCGCCGCCGCCGCAAGGAGAGGGAGGTCACTTCCCACGGGAAAAAATCCCCGCCATCGTCGGTACCTCACGGGCTTCGCCCGATGGCGATGATAGGACGAGGAGGAGAGATGTGGAGGACTGCAATAGCCGGCGGCATTGGTTAGCACATGTGGGTTGTTTTGTGAGGTGGGCGTGGGTTCCACCTCATTCTCCCATATTTTCTCACTTCTTCTGCTCCTCCTCATCCTCCTCCTCTCGTTGGTCCTCCCTAAATGGAAACCTATGCAAACTGAGCTTGGTCCTAGTAGTTAGGTTTCTTGTGGTGGAACCATCCCACCTAGGTTCAGTTATCTTCTTCTTCTTCTTCCTCCCCCTCCTCATCATCATCATCATTATCCTCCTCCTCCTCCTCCTCTCGGTTGTCCTCCCTAAACGGAAACCTATGCAAACTGAGCTTGGCCCTAGTAGTTAGGTTTCTTGTGGTGGAACCAGCCCACCTAGGTTCAAGTTATAGATTTCGCGAGGTATTTGCAGTTACCTGAAATTATTCTAGTAATTAACAGGTATTTTTCTTTCAATGGTAGGTGTCTGTCGTGACTTCATCAGCCTCAAGACTACCGGCTCATTCCCTCAGAGGTACACATAGGGATATGGTATACGTGTGTGAGTTCATATGGGTGAGATTATGTGTGTGTTTGTGAGCTTCACCTTTGTAATGTGTTCAAAAAAAATAATTTAAAACCTACGTGAGACTTGGGTAATAATCCGGGGGCCTATATAATACATTGTATTGTTAGCACATTCATAATTCATTGTATTGTTAGCACATTCATTTTATAGGTAAAACAAAAACCTCGTAATATTTGGATAGAATACCATATCTCACTTACAAAATCCAAAGAGGGCCATCTAGTACTTGTAGAACAGAATACATCACTACATATGAAAGCACGCGTACAATTTTGACATCATCATGAACGGGATATATTACTCTCCCTGCCCAGACCGTTTCTTGCCACGGTAAACCTCTGCATCTGCAACCAACGGCGCCACTCGATCAATCGAGAGAACCGCGCCATGAGCCGCCCGCACGCGGTGCTCATCCCGTACCCGGCGCAGGGCCACGTCACGCCCATGCTGCACCTCGCCAAGGTGCTGCACGCCAGGGGCTTCTTCGTCACCTTCGTCAACTCCGAGTACAACCACCGCCGCCTGCTCCGATCCCGCGGCGCCGACTCGCTCGCCGGCCTCGACGACTTCCGGTTCGAGACCATCCCGGACGGCCTGCCGCCGTGCGAGAACGATGATGTCACGCAGGATATCCCCTCGCTGTGCACGTCCTTCGCCATGCACGGCGCCGCGCTCCTCAGGGACCTCCTGGCGAGGCTCGACGACGCCGGGAGGCCGCCGGTGAGCTGCCTTATACCTGACGGCGTGATGAGCTTCGCCCTGGAGGTGGCCGAGGAGATGGGCATCCCGGCCCTGGTGTTCTGGACCACCAGCGCGTGCGGCTTCATGGGGTACCTCCACTTCGCCGAGCTCATCGACAGAGGCTACGTGCCACTCAAAGGTACGACCCATCGAGCTTGGAGTACCAAGTGGTCGCTGGATCAGTCTGAAAATTATCTGAATTCTGTGAGTGTGTGATTCACTGAAAATAGTCTGAACATGTCGTAGACGAGAGCTACCTGACCAACGGCTACCTGGACACGGTGCTGGACAGGGTGCCCGGGATGCCGGGGATACGGCTGCGGGACATGCCCAGCTTTGTCCGCACCACCGACCGGGACGACGTGATGCTCAACTTCGACAGCGGCGAGGCGCAGAACGCGCACCGCGCCCAGGGCGTCATCGTCAACACGTTCGACGCCGTCGAGCAGGACGTCGTCGACGCGCTCCGCCGCATCTTCCCGCGCGTCTACACCGTCGGTCCGCTCCCGGCGCTCGCGGTCGCCGCGGCGCGTGCGCGGCCGGAGCTTGAAGCGATCGGCGGCAACCTCTGGAAGGAGGACGCGAGCTGCGTCGCGTGGCTCGACGCCCAGCAGCAGCCCGGCTCCGTCGTGTACGTCAACTTCGGCAGCATCACGGTCATGTCGCACGCCCATTTGATCGAGTTCGCGTGGGGCCTGGCGCGCTGCGGCCGCCCGTTCCTGTGGGTCATCAGGCCCGACCTCGTCGCCGGCGAGACAGCCTTGCTGCCGGAGGAGTTCGCCGATGAGACCAAAGACAGAGGTATCTTCCTGAGCTGGTGCCCGCAGGAGCAAGTCCTGGGTCATCCGGCGACCGGGCTGTTCCTGACGCACTCCGGGTGGAACTCGACGCAGGAGAGCATCTGCGCCGGCGTGCCGATGATCTGCTGGCCCTTCTTCGCCGAGCAGATGACCAACTGCCGTTACGTGTGCGCCGAGTGGGGCATCGGGCTCGAGATCGACAGCAGCGTGAGGAGGGAGGACGTGGCAAGGCTCGTGCTCGAGGCCATGGACGGCGACAAAGGCAAGGACATGAGAGCCAAGGCTGCGATGTGGAAGGAGAAGGCCGTAGCGGCGACAGAGGAAGGCGGGACATCGAGCATAGGGATTGGCCGTCTGGTCGAATTCTTGCTTGGAAGGAGTGATCCTGAAAGCTGAAATCTCTCGTGTTGCTGAATCAGTCCTAAACTCCCGATCGCTGCTATGGTTATAGAAAAATTACAGCATGATGTAAACCATTTCCCACTGTTCAGATCTTTTTGTGTATGGAAACCACAGGGACTGATCCCGAGTCCTGAATTTTTGTTGTGTTGCTGGATCAGTCCTATTTTTTCCAACTGGGTTAGCCCCCTTCTATTATTTGCATAACGGAAATAATAAGTTTTTTTACAAGAAAGAAAGAAAGAAAGAAAGAAAGAAAGGGATAAGAAATAGAAGTTAGAAAAACGAGGTATCATCAGGAAATCCGCTGCGAGTGCTCGCCCCCGAGCATCACTACGGCGCAAAACATGATAATATATATTTCCCCTAAACAAAACAAAGTTCAGCTAACACGACAAACTACAAGTTCATACAACCAGCTATAGCAAGTAACAAAAGTAGGTTTTTCATCCTGCAGTGAGCCTCAGGTACTTGGACCTTCCGATTCCAGCAGCATCAGGAATTTTTGTTGTGTTGCTGGATCAGTCCTGATCACTGTGATGGGTATTTGAAAAGTAAATTACTATGTAATCATATTCCACTGTTCAGAACTTCTGGGGTTCATGTTAATTTCTGGACTGAAGCAAACAGGAAGATAGATGCTTCTATACAATGTTGTTTTTTGTCCGAAGTTCACCTGTCTTGGTACACGCATTATTCTCTGTTCTCAAAAGATGATAATAGGAGTTGCAAGACAGAGAAGACGGCAGGCAACAGCATGTGCGCCCCTCCGAAACTTATTGTGGTAAATTCCATTTCCTGACGTGAAATTCAGTTTCGCCGTACAATGGTTTCACCAAATAAATGCATTACAGAAATTGGAAAAGAATCAGAATTAATGAAAGAACAAATATTTGGATGCTATTTTTCAGTCAAGTGAGTATTTTGGTGCTCCTTTACGGACCACCAACAGTCCTCTCCAGATCGACATCAGATCACTTTGGCACAGGTTTCACTTCGGCAGGTCAATTTGAGGTGTTTTGGTCTGAATTTGATGTTTCAACAGCCGTTGACACTTCATGGTTATCTTCGCTTGTAGCCTCGGTTGCAGAGATAGTCTGTGTAGGTTGAGAATCTGAAACGTATGTCAGCAGTAAGGCATATGAGTTTACTGCAAAATTCGAAACAGAATTGGATAAAGAAAGCTGGGAACAAGGTCCCTGATTCCGGAATGTCAGTATATGTAGTAAACCAGTATAAATTGTTTGGTTGTCTCAAAGATAAATAACAAAGCCAACTGAGAGTGACATACCGGATACATCATCAGACTGCCTTGAGATTGCACGAGCAGGCAGCTGGAGTCTGAAATTAGGAGGGAGCGAAGGTGCAGACTGGAAAGAACCCTCGCTCTGCTGCGCCATCGGCTGCTGAAAGAACGGTGGGCGCCCAGCCTGCTGCATCAGCGAAAAGCCACTGGCCCTTGGATTCTGGCCACTAGGCATGTACCCTAGGTACGGGTAGGGTGTTGATGAAGGAGAGGTTTGACCATATAACTGCGAGAAGTACTGTTGCACTTGAGGATTGTAGTAGGCCTGCTCATAAGTTTTCAGTTTCAGTCAGTTCATTAGATAGAAAATAAGTGGGTTAGTACTGTGCTAGTGGGACATTCGTGTAACTTGCAGTTTTCTAATTCCAAGTAAACACTGTACAGCTATCCAAGATTCATTCCTGAAGATTGCCAGTATTCAAAGTTCTATAGTTTAAGAGGTGAACCACGAGTATGTGTATCCTGATCTCAGACCATGAACATTGAACACTAAACAAGTGCAACTTATCGGAAAATCACTAGTAGTAGCTCCCAACCTCCGGTATATTAAAAAAAAAAGAGCAAAAGGTTTATTTTTGGGTCTCCGAAAATTCTGAAAAAAAACATACAAGTACATATACATGTCTAGTATTTACAAGCAAATTTGCATCAAATATCATTTCATATGCAACCTGCACAAAAATGACAAATCTTGGAAGTAAAAAATGAGTTATTTTCTTGCCTCTTCAGAGCTACGATTTGGTGATTTTTGTGTATCCTGCAATACTACATATTATCTAGCAAAGATCTCTATATATGTAGATAACATGTTTATCCACATAATTATTTTTGGATTTTATAAAACTTCAAAATACAGTGTTCGAATTTTTAAATACGAAGACATGGGATCTCCAGAGCCAAAACAACTTTTATGTTGGGAGTATTGTTTGCCATTTATTATAGCTGGGTAGCTGCATGTGATCGAATTAGAACAACAGAAATAACAGTGACGAAGATGAATGGAATGCTTGCCTGGTTGTATGGATAATCAGGTGGGTACCAATACCTGCAAAAGTTTACATAACTTCATCAGTGCCTTATTGAAGATCTATTGGGATCAAGCTGGGGAGGACCCACCATTTCCTCTCGGAGACACATGTACGAACAATCATGGCTGTAAAGCTCAAATTTATCTCAGACACTAAGTTACTTTCTAGATGGGGCCATATCAAACAAGCACTGCATCTTCCTCTGCCTCCATTCCAGTAGTACTGGTATTAGAGCTTACTTGCAAGAATCCACAGAAACCTGGCTGGCTAACCACAACTCCTAACAAGAAAATTACTCCTACTTTGCCATAAAATTAACTAAAGAAAAAGAAAATGTCTATCAATTGTGTATTACAAAGAATTCATTTAAACTCAAAGTTAAACTTGTAAAGTCTAGTTGCAACATGCATGTGAGTAAGAAACTAAGAATGCATGACTAGTCACTTTCCCCTAACACAGAAATAGATTTGGCAAAAAACATGTACAAAATCCTAGTACCATATCAAACAAACAATCCTTCCTTTACTTCCATTTCAGCAGTAGTTGACTACTCGTATTATTCATACAAGAAAGTGTTTGCCTGCAAGAATCTGAACACACCTGGTTGGATAATCACAACTCCTAACAAAGCATTGACTTCGGCAAAAAAAAAAAAAACACAACTAAGCCACCTAAAAACTTAAACTTGTAAACCACCAAATCGAAAATAAGTAAAAATGCAGAACCGCTTGCAATTTGTACCTTTCTTTTGCATAAACAATTAGACTACTTTTAATGGGCGTCAGGTTATAAAGAAGTTAGTTAAACTCAAAATTACTAAAGAGAAAGAAAATGTCTACATCGTATATTATAAAGAAGTTAGTTAAACTGAAAATTAAACTTTCAAACTCCACTTGCAACTTTCATGAGTAAGAATGCAGAAACCTTGTGCAATTTTTACTCTTTTTTTTGTTTTTGTTTGCAGAAGCACCTCAACGACTTGTCGCTAACCGGACCAGGTCATGGATTCATGTGCCAACGATCTGTACACGCCTGTACAATAAATTCATATATGGGGCACGTCAACCGTGACCCAGAAGCACTGCTCCGGCGAGATAGCCAAGTGGCATGAAGATCTGGACGCGGCCATTAAACTCTCCAAGCAATGCCAACGAAGCGCAGAGACTGTTTGCAGGCAAGGCAAGGAGGGATAAGAGAGGCTTGAATGCCCATCTCCGAGCTGCAAAGGCCTAGGGCCTCCTCGGAGGGCCCAAGACGTGGGGGAAACGGGGACCTGTTGCTCCTTGCTAGTACCAGTACTATCTGAAGCAAGGAAGCGGAAACCGAAAGCGCTGCTGCGCGAAAGCAACCCGACCCTGACCTGACCTCGCTCTCGCTCCGAGCAGTGTGTAGTCGATTCGGTAACCCAGACCATCAGCTGCAATAAAGAGCACCACAACCAACAGCGTCTATGTTCTGTTCTTCGCTTCAGCCAAGGGATCGGTGTATGAGTCGTTATCAGCTAAGAAATGTCAAACTAGAGCGTTTACATCAGGATCAGCAATGCTCTGAACCACACACAAAATGTAGCAACTGCGACATGTGTTCGATCGTCGCTGTACGAAAACAACGCTTTGTATCTATCACTCTCTGAATTTTTCAGCAATTAGCACCTAATTTCTACCTTACCACGAAACTGGTTAATCAACATTTAACAAGACTAGTGACTAGTCCCTAGCCAAGTGAGGGTTCAGAATTTTCACTGTGCAAGGATATGATGCAGCAGGCCATCAACCGTGGTTATGACTGCACTGTGATTTTAAGGTGGAACTGACATGATACAATATATGCATAGGGTGTGTGAAATGACACTCACCCGTACTGCGAAGGGTGGTAGAACATGGCCTGAGGCTGGGTGGGCATCTGCTGGTGGCCGTGCTGCGACTGCATCCTGCCGCCGCCCACGTACGCCGGCGGGCCCGGGGGCTGCTGATCCGGCAAGTGGGGCCCACGCTGGGTCCTCCCTGCAGACATAAAAAAACCATGAAGAAATAAATTCAGACATGTTATATGCTGCAGAGGAAGCAACTCACAACAAACAAGCAAATAAATGTGCCGCGCAGAGGTCGTAGCAGATCACGTAGTCATGTGTTTCGCAGACAGGACATGAGGGCAGGGGGGCCAAGCCAGGTGTTGCAAAACAGTCGTATGGCCTATGTATGCAGGGGGAGGGAGAGATACCATGTGCCCTACGTTGGTCTGGGTTTGACCACATATGCATGGGTATTTTTCCTATGGTCTTGTTATTCTCACAAGTTAAGTGCATGCCAAAACTAATTACTTTAACTTTTTCGTGAAAAATTGAAACGATGGGATTTTCCTGGTCTCAACAATGAATATTCTCTTAGGAGAAGAACAAATGGAAGAATTACGGAGGTTTCTTTACATGAAAGATTGCTTATGCTAGATCGTTGCCAAATAATGCGAGGCTTTTTCGTGACAAAATCGAAACTATTGGATTATTCTGGTGTCTGCATTTGGCCAATTCTTAAAAAACAAAGTAAAGGAATCTTTCACAGAAGAAGAACAAATGGAAGAACTGTGGAGGTTTTCTTTATATGAAGCATTGCGTAGGCTAGATCATTGCCAAATAATTCAAGGCTTATTTTTAGCTAGCTGGCTAAGCTAGCTTGCACTACAACCTACTCCAGTCTGGACGTCCGGTACTCATGTGCTGTAGTGCACTAGGCCTAAACCGATTCCAAGATACAAAAACAGCGTGCAAACAACCCAACCGTTTTATAAAAAAAAGGTTTAATATGTACTCCTCCGAAAAAGCACCACACAAAGCCCTAATTAATAAACACCGGGACGATACAGCAGTTGCAAATGGCATGATATCGTGAGGTCAAAAATCACGCGCAATCGCATACATATAGAATGAGCACAAACGAACTGGGCGATCCGAGCAGCTAGCATGCATGATGCAGTATCTATTCCCCACAAACTCGTTGTCAACCACCAAAACCCTGTGGAAGAGAGATAGAGATAGAGTAGTATATGCGTGGGAACGCTTTCGTGATGCCGTGCACTCATCTTGACCAGAAAGGCAAAGCTAACGGCCAGGGTTCCCGATTCTCCAGCGATAACATGCCGCTTTCTCGCTGGAGCGATCGGTGGTGTCGCTGCTTAGAATCGAAGCAACTCCTTTCCCTAACGAGTAAGCAGCGGCAGCCAGAAATATGTAGCCTAGAACCGTCGATCAACAAATCGAATAAACCCCATTGGTAATGCTATTTACTACTCACCCAATCAGCAGGAAAAAAAAAGAATGCTTAGAGATCATCCTAGGTCAATGTTTCCAAACTTCAACCAGTTTTGTATTATGTATGCATGAATATATATATATGATCGATAGTAGAAAACTAAGGCCAAGATAAAATGTAATGGCATATTGACTGAAAACAGAGAAGTAATGGTCAAAATGTTGAACCGAAGAAAGAAGTATATTTGTGGAGGCCGGAGTGAGCAGTACTCGTCCAACCGATTAAGGTGAGTAATCAGTACAGGAGCAGTAAGTGAACGCATGCAGAGGCCAGGCTGGCGAAAGCACAGCCCCAGCGCAGCCATGAGTGTTGTCAGGAAGCATGCCCCCCCTCCCAATGCAAATGCAGACCAGGTACCCCCGAGTCGAGTCGTCGTCCTGCTGGCGCCCGGGCCTTTCAAGGCTGGAGCCCGGGCCCACCACCCATATGCCCGCCGGCTAACGATTCCGCCGCACGCCAACGAGGTAGGAGAAGGAGAGACGCGAGAAGAAAAAAAAGGCGGCGGCGCGAGGCGTGCCCTAATCAAGCTTATCCTCCCGTTGCTAATCGCGTGCTTGTGCCGCTAATCATGTCCCGATTATTGCTCCTGCCATGCACATGCGCGCGCTGTGCTTGCAAGGAACGGAACGGGAGGGAGGGAGGGAATAAAGATGAATAATCGTGGGTGCTCACCTCCTCGCTGCGGCGACGGCGACGGGCGCGGCGGGCCCATGGACGCAATGTTGCAGTTGGCGCGGCGGCCGGCGATCATCGGGTTGGGGTCCTGCACCGCCTGCCGCGCCGACTCCGGGTCCCGGAACGTCACCTGCAGACAGTACCAAAATAAGCACGATACCAAGGGCGGCTGATCGCCGGCCGGAGGGGAGAAGGGGAAGAGAGGTGTACGCACGAATCCGTATCCCTTGGATCTTCCGGTGTCGCGATCGGTGATGACGACGGCCTCGAGGATCTCGCCGTAGTCCCGGAAGTGGTCGTGCAGGCCCGCGGAGGCCGTCTCCCACGCCAGCCCGCCCACGAACACCTTGGTCAGCGTCGTGTCGCCGAACCGCGACCGGTGGTACGGCACCCCGCCGCCACCTCCTCCTCCTGTCCCCGGCGCCTGGGCCGGCGACGACGACGACCCGCCGGCGGCGGGCGAGGAGGAAGACGACGACGGAGCCGGCGCCGACGCCATGTCTTGTAGCAGCAGCAAGGTAGGACGCAACCGCACGACGCCGCGCGCGTGTAGAGAAGACTCGCTCCTTCCTATTTGGTCTTGGGGACTCTCCAAGTCTTGCCGGGATGGAACAAGATATCAGCCTGGACTCTCTTCGGACCCTTATTACCCGGGCGTGGGCAGTTAGTGTTCCTTCTGGCCGGGCCGGTTCGGTCCGATCCGGCGCGGTAACTGCCCCTGCTCTCTCCTCCTCTCGATCGGTTTCCAAGTGTTGGAGAGATGTCCTTCCATAACCCGCCCCGCTCTACCTCGGAAGAGATATGATGGACTCTACTCTACACGCCAGGAAGAAGAGAAGAGGGGAAGGAAGAAGAAAAAGAGAAGGGGCGGCTGTGCGTGTGCTATGCGCTGGAAGGAAGGGGGATGACAGCTGCGTGGCCCTTTCTGCTTCTACTCTACTTCCCAATGGGCCGCCCGGCTATAATAAGCTCGATGCCTCCTTGCTGTACTCGAGAGGTGCTCCCTCGCAACGCAGGCGTACGTACATGCACATAGAGCTGCCTGCCTGCCACCTTCCCCCACTTGTGCGATGCCGATGCATTGCCCCGTCGCTCTCCATCGAGCGCAACGAACTCATTAGCCAAACGGCGGCATATCTATCTGTCTGTCTAACTATCATCTACTCTGACGAGATCGGGTTGGTGGCGGAGGAGCTTGCCCGCATACGGTTGCGGTTGCTTGCGGGCTTGCTGCTGCTAGCTTCTTCCTGCTTGCACGCATCGGGCATCGCCCGCATACTCGACCAATTCCGCCTCGTGCGCAAACCTCCACACGCTAGCTAGCTACCCAGCGAACACTGTAGTAGAGAATTTATCCGAGGAACAATCCAAATCCATTAACTTGCTAGCAAATGCGGCCTAATTAAACACTGTACTAATATTCAGCGGAAGATGCACGCACGCGCTGTGTTACGTACGCGTATACGTACGTGTCCCGTCATCTACGGATGTCGTATAGCCCAACTGAGGGGGAATTCCTGTCCTACGAACAATTTTTATGTTCTTGGTGGAATGTCCAAGGAACAATGAAGAGCTGTCGTGGATATCACTAGGGAGGGACGTCGATCGTTGCCGACTTCGTGTCTAGCGTCTAGCGTTGACCCTGGAGAAGGTCCTTCAGTTCATACACGTACTGTCCAGGAAACTGCGTCCTCGTTAGTTATCCACATGTCATCGCCGCGACGTCAGCGGCGCCCCCTCCCCTTGCGATGTTCGCAGCGTTGCTGACGAGGCATGGTTGGTGCTTAGCTGGACGCCATTACTACCGGATTAATAAGCCATCTTCGCCTTGACCTCTCGGCGTAAACCAGCCTTGATGCGCCGTGTGCCAATTGCGCATGATGATCTTGAAGCAGATGATGATCAACTAGCGTTTTGAGGGAATAACTTTTGCACTGCCAGATACCCTTTGACCAGCATGCCGCTCCCAATGTTCAACTCTGGAATCCCTTGACCCTTGAGGCTAGAACATGTTCTTCTTATTATTATTTAGATTTTTTTACTGACTTCTTTTCAGTTACCTCTCTTTCAGAAGATGGGATTTTATCACAAGCGAATAAGCTAAGGGTTTCTATTAAGAATTTAAAAGATGTTGAGAAAGGAAGGGATCTTACAATTTTACAGCGCAATAAAAAAAGGAGTGTCTAATTAATCATCATCTAGCTGAAAACGGAATTGAGCTCAAGTCAGATTCCCCCAAACCAAATTCAGTCCCACGTTCACTCATTTGCCCCCGTCAGTCTGGTCAGCCACGTTAGTCCCGAAAAAAAAACCAACTAAAAACCATCTCAGTCTGGTTCAGCTGAGCTCCTGTCAGCTCATATAATACTTTTCTTGGACCTTACAAATAAAACAAAAAAGAAATTAAGCCTTCTAGGCCTTGTCTAACAACTCCCTCCACGTCACCATCCCTCTCTTCTTCCTCCTCACGCAAATCACGCTGGACTAGTGATGGAAACGCAGGGGAGAAGAGACCACATATCAGGAAAAAGGAAGAGAAAATAGATCTCGAAAAGATAGAGGTTACGATCAGAAAAATCCACAAAAAACGATGGAGGGTAATGAGGAACCCTACCTCAAAATGAAAGTGAAAGATCGAGATGTCGCCTAGAGGGGGGGTGAATAGGCAATTAAAAACTCTTACGGATTTGTCTTGTAATAATGCGAAATTAAACTATCGTTTATTTTACAAGCATAAACCCTAAATATACTAAGCTCAACTAAGTGTAACAATAGCAACTAGAGCTAAGCAAGATAGGCACAAGATATATGTAGCACAAGTGATAGCAAGATATATGTACTTCAAGCACGATGGCTATCACAAGGAAAGAGAGCTCGGGTATAGAAATAACCGAGGCACGCGGAGACGAGGATGTATTCCCGTGTTCCCTTCCTTTGCAAGAAGGTACGTCACGTTTGGAGGAGTGGAGGTCCCACGAAGGATTCCCCGCGCCACGAAGGCTCACCCTATTCTCCGAACCACACCCACGAAGGATAATGGCCCTTTCCTTATGGTTAGCTTTTTCTCCGCTCCGGAGATGGCAAGCTCCACAACCACTTCACAAGCTCCACGAAGGAGAAGCCCGGGCCTCTTCACAATCTTCTTGAAGAGATCACCGGAGCACCAATCACCAAGCCAACTAGGAGGTCTCCCTCCAAGAGTAACAAGCTCACGGTCTCTCACTCGAACTAATCGTGGTAGAGAGCTCAACACTATGCAATGATGCAAAGCAAGAACACTAGAGGTGTTCAAGTCCTTCACACTCAAATCCCACCAAAGCAACGAATGCTAGGATGAGATTGGAGAGGAAGAACAAAGGGGAAAGTCAACCAAAGACTCCAAGATCTAGATCCCAAGAGATTCCCTCACTTAGAGAAGAAATGGTTTGGTGGAAGTGTAGATCTAGATCTTCTCTCTCAAATCCTCAAGAATGAGCAAGAATGGTTGGAGGAATCAAAGGGGAGAGCAAGTTCTTCAAAATAGAACAATGGAGGAGAGAGAATGGGAAGAACTGCTTGTCTCAAGGTGGGAGAAAGGTATTTATAGCAAGGGAGGAAGAAATAACCGTTGGGGAGAAAACTGTGTGAAAATCGCATTAAAAACGGCCCAAAAAAGTGCCCCACTGGCCGCCAAGCCGGCCGACCGGAAATGGCACCGACCAGCCGGCCTGGGCTCCTGGCCGGCCGGCCCACCGGCCGGGCGGGCGGCGGCAGCCGCCGGGCGGCAAAAGGCCGGAAGCGCGCGGGCGCGTGGGCGGCGCGAGCCGCATGGGCCGCGCGGGCGAAGGCGGCCCAGGAGGCGCCCGGTCGGGCCGGGGAGGACGCCGGGCTCGGCGGTTGTGGACCGGGGCCGAGGCCGGTTGGCTGGCCGGGTGGGCCGGCGCCAGGCCCGGTCCGGTTGGCGCCCGGTCTGGCCGGTGGGCCGGGCGCATGGCTCGCAGCCGGGTGGCCGACCGGCTGCCCCCCCTCCTTTTTTTCTTTTTCCTTTTTATTCTTTTTCCTTTTTCCTTTTTCTTTAATAACTAATGCTCCCGAACTCCGATTAGAATGAAACTAATTTTGTTTGTAAGATAACAACAAATGCTATCCTATAGAAAGTGCAAACTCAAGAATCTGTAGAAGGGAATTTTATCATGAATATAAAAGGTAGAACCTTATATCATGAATAACCGGTAAAAACACCCAACCTCGAAAACGCAATAGAAGATGCATGCGAACTCCGTTTTCGATGAACTTGGGCTGGTTGTAAAGCTAGCAACAATCTCAAGAACCTCACACAGAGAAACACCAAGAAGCAATAAGGATATGCAAAGTATGCAAAGGATTGAGCTCCCTAAGACGATGTGATCAAGTTACTCAACCGAAAGCTCCTCTTAATAGTGTGGCTATCTATCCTATAATCCGGTCTCCCAACATCCACCTTGAGACTGGTAAAAGGAAAACCTAGCAAGGCCATACCTTTGCCTTGCGCATCCCGCTTGATCTTGATGATAACTCTTCAAGCTTCACTCAAGCCGGAATGCCTCACTTGACCAATGTTGCTTCGTGAAGACTCACAAATGCTCCCCCATACACTATGATGGGAAAGCTCCATTGATGCACATCTTCACTAGTCCATTATCACCAAATGGACGGCAAGCTTCAAGCATGTGATTCACTTGAGATGCTCATCTTGAACTTGCCCAACTCAACCTTGTATCTTCACATACTCACTTAAGATAGAGCATGGCTAATATTGAGTTCCACATAAGAACTCCATTTTCATTTCTTCTTCTTGATCATATCACATATATATATATATATATATATCTTCATACCGATGATCTTGATGCCAATACACAAGGTATACCTTTATCTTTATGGCATCCATACTTGAATCCAACACATGGAGTACAAGTAGTACCTATGGAATATTCCTTCATATAAACTCAATGAAAACATTAGTCCATAGGGGTTGTCATTAATTACCAAAACCACACATAGGGGCAATATACCCTTACAATCTCCCCCATTTTGGTAATTGATGACAAACACAATAAGAGGGTTTATATAATGAATATTAGAAACAAGTACGCAACTTATCCGAGAATAAGTTGTATACAAGAGGTTGTATTTGATATGGTCAAGTAACACAAAGCTACTAGGCCATATCAAAACCGGCTCTACTCACACAACTACAACAAATGCAAGGGATGTGAGTAGAACCAATATATATAGAGAAAACTCCCCCACAATGTATGCACGTGTGATGAACATGAATTCATTGCATACATTGTCAAGATTAACCTTTGGGATAGTTTCCACTATATATATACAACCATGCAAGACATATAAATATGGAATGCATGAGAGGCAAAACACTTAAGCACAAACCAAACTTAAGTATAAAACCATTCCCTTAAACCCTCTAAACTTCTCCCCCATTGGCATCGATTGTCAAAATGGGTGAAAAATTTAGAAGGCCAATATAATGTGAGTTCCTCCCCAAAGTGTGCACTTCTCATAATTTGAGTGGAATCAAGTGCACATATCCAATGATGAATACTTGAAGGAAGTCAAACTATATTGAGGATCAAAGATTGCATAAAGATAACATGGTGAAGTGAGCTTCAACAAATAAAGCAAGCAATCAAAGATCCAATTGGACAACCAAAGATATCATGATAAAAGAGATATAGTGCTCTAAAAATAAGAAAGCTCCCCAAGGTTCGTGCACAATTTATAGTGTTTGCATTTGAATAAAATATGCACTAACATGGAATCCTCACTCCCTATATATCATTTAGAACACAACTAAGGTAAAGAGAATATGCTTATCAAAAACAACTTTAGTCCAACAATTACGAGATATGAGTGCATGAAGAAAATAAATAAAACAAGCACTCATAAATCTTCTTTACCAACCCACTAAAAACAAAGGGGTAAAAGATGGTCGGCAAAGAACAAGGATATCAAGGTGATGGATTAACGCTCTTATGTATATGAGTTTCTAAAGTGGACAAAGTGATCCATAAAGAAACATGCACACACAAGAGGTTAATAAAATAGATAAGACAAGATATCCAAGATGAAGTAATAACATATACCAAAGGATGTTTGCTTAAGAAGCATATATAGCCTATGGCTCCAATTTTCACTTATGGTATATGAATGAACTTCAACCAAGTTAAATCTCAAAAACATCACAACTAACAATAAGGGAAGTAAAGCTAGTTGGAGTGTTTTGAGAAAGGCAACAAGTATCACAAATACGGATTTATTTCACAAATTCATCAATATTGCACACAAGAGATCTTTGAGGAATTGATATGCAATAAATTGCTAGAGGGCATATTTGTGATAGGTGAATCATAAAATATGATATATATAACCTATCATATGCATCTTCTCAAATTACTCAAATGTTCAATAAGAAGTTTTACTTTAAAAGGGTTTTTCAAGAACCGTAATATTTTCGAAATAAATAATTTCATGCCAAGATACAACCTACAAGAGGTTGGATGCTATATGAGAGTGCATGAATAAGATACTTGTTACCGAGATAGCAATGGCATGATGTAGTAGGTAAGATTTCATCGATCATCCTAGCTTGACTCCAATTATCATATGGTGACAACACCTTCCTTATAGATGAGACAAGCCTCCATTGCATCTCCAATGTACCTAAAACATCATTCAAGTACATCTTGGTCCCCAAACTCATTGGGTCCAATATGGTTAGACTAACCACAATATATAGGACACACTCCATATAAACATGTGCATATTTAGATGAAATTTGAATTTCATGCACATCTTAGCCATTTAGGATTTGATGGATTATATCCTACATAATGGATCAAAAGAAAGCAAGCATGCTACAAGTATAAACAAATTACATATAAGCATGCACCAAAACTTTTAAAGATCCAAGAAAGATATACTTTGGACAAAACACCAAAAGAATTAAATAAGGCATAGAGGTGTCACAACACAAATTTGTTGTCCAAATTATATCTAAGAAGCGAATCACAAAAGATTTGTTCAACAAAGTTCAATAAATGGACTAAGAAGAAACCATTGAGCATAGAGGATGAAATAAAGCAAACATGCTCAAAGATTTATCTCATTCACCAAATAACGCATAGAAGAAGGAATGAGATAGCAAAACTCCCAAAGGAGCAAGGTTCGAACAAATAAACCAAACCCACTACACTTTTCACAATGGCACAATGTACCGTAAGGAAAAGGTATGTATTCCAAAACAAACACTTGATATGAATCAAGGGGATTTATCAAAAGATTTTTCAAAGGGACAAGGAAGACATATGGGAGCTACAAAGATTTCTTGGAAATAAAATAAGGAAGTAAGAAACAATCCAAGGTGAAAATGATCCAAAAATTCAACCACATACAAGGTTATCAATTGTCAAAGACAATGAGTATATTGGAAATAATTTCCGGTGGAGTATTGACAATGATAGTAGGGATCAACTTCACAATAAAAGGCATAGGATAAGTATATACAATTAAGCACTATGCACGGATGAAGATTCTTGATAACTTCAACTAGTCAAACAATCACGCACGGCAATGATTAGAATAACTTGAAGCAAACGGTGTCCCAAATAAGATATAGAGATATGTATTTGAGGAAAAACCGCACCAAGAATTTCTTATTCAAACAAGAACCCACAAGATGAGTAATAAAGGATTTTTATTAGGAATGGAGCTTGTTTGAGCAAACATGCCACCTAGGAACAAGATAATTAAGAGCATCAACTCTAAGTGGCATAACCTCATGTGTTCACATTTTCTACGCTTGTGATATGTACAAAACATATTACTCCCCCATAATGTGATAAAACATTTCTTCTAAACAAGAGGCAACTAAAATTTGACTAGAGATGATTAATGGATATTTAGAATTTGAATTTCTCATGAGTATGACACACCACATAGTGACTAGATAATCTTGCAATATCAATACTAAGTGGTGGTACCCATGTACACACATTTTAAAAAAAGAGAGATGCACAAAGCATATCACTCCCCCAAAATGGGATGTTCCATTAATCACTTCAAAGAGAGCCAAATAAGATATCATCAAGATGCATTAGGCTCAAAACAATACACAAGTATATGATGAGTCAAACAAACATACTTGAATACACAAGATAGGCAAGTAAGACACAACACATACATACACATATTTGGTACAAAACCAAACATGCAAAGGGGCAAGTAACTTACAATAAACATGAAGAGTTGAAGTATAAGTTACCGCAAAGAGGAACATTGGATATAAGATATAGATGATAATCCATACGACTTGGCTTGGTAAAAATATAATATATGAAGATCCCTTAATTCTTCATGAAGTAGCCAAGTCTCCAATGCCCTCCACTTGTACCTATTGATCAAGTTTGAGATTGTTGGTCCCCAACCAAGTTGGGTCCTAAGAGGTTAGTCACAATAGGCTTGGCAACCCAAATGGTTCTTTTCTTGAAACCACTTTGAGTTCCAACAAACTTGGCAAACACATTGCCATCCTTATCCTTCCCTAGAGAATAATCATTATCAACAATTATAGGGTTAGATAAGGTATCACCTAAGCAAGAAGAAGCAAAGTGCCCCTTCTCACGACATAAGTAGCAAGTGTTCCCCTTTCTCTTCTTTATTGGTTTCTTCTCTTGGGGAACAATATCTTGATTCTTCTTGGGAAGTGGCCTATCTTAAACTTGAGGTCGAGCATGAGCTTGACCTTGACCTTGTGGCCGTTTCCCTTGTTGTTTCTCACTCAAGTGCTTCTTCTTCTTCAATGGGCATGATCTAACATGATGCCCTTCAACCTTGCACTTGAAGCAAACCAACTTGGCCGGATCATCGACTTTATCTTGGCCCTTCTTCTTGTTGCTCTTGCTCTTGGACTTGTTCTTGTTATTGGAGTTGAATCCAAGTCCACTCTTGTCATTGGGGGATTGTTGCACACTTAGCATCTTGTCAAGTGCGGATTTCCCTTCATGACACTTTTCTAAGTCTTTCTTCAAAGAAAGGACTTGGGCCTCGAGCTCTTTTATTTCCTCTACATGGTTAGTAGAAATACAAGTACTAGAGGAAGTAGAAGCTTCATTGTTAGAGCAACAAGGCAAAGTGAGTAATCCAACACAAGGTGTATCACTAGTTTGACTAGATGGATTACAAGGACTAGCACATGGCAATATAGCATTTGTAGTAGAGATTGTGCTAACATCCATATGAGGCTCACAAGATGTTACCTTAGTGATACTTGCCTCATGAGCTAATTTTAGCCCATCATAGGAAATTAGAAGATCATCATGAGAGCTTGAGAGCTTTTTATGACTTTCTTCCAATTCTCTATAATTGCTAGTTAGCAACTCAAGTTGAGCCCTTAGCTCAACATTCTCCTCTAAGGTAGATGCTTCACAAGAATTAGAGTTAGTAGCACAAGCATCAACAATAGTTTTCTCATTTTCATGCATATAGGATTCAATTTTTTGTGTAAGCATAAAATTAGTATGCTTCTCATCTTTTAGCTCATGCTTGAGGAGAGTGAATCTCATTTCCTCATTTTCAACATGGGACTCCAACTCCACTATGGTTTCCCTATATTTATTCAAGGTATCCATAGAGTGTTCGAGATTAGCACGAGCTTCATTATTACCATGAAGAGAAGCATATACCATTGCCATATTATGCACCAAGGTATTATATTCTTCATCATTATCATCATCATCATTCTCATCATTAGAGGATGTGTTAGGAGTCAAAGTAGGAGATACCTTTGATCCTTTTGCCATAAGGCACATGTGCAAACCGGAGAATGAAGATGAAGATATTCTTGAATCCTCATTTGAAATCGTGTCTTGATCCATAGAGTGTTCGGTTTCCTCTACATTGTTAGTCAACAACCAACTAGAGGAAATAGAAGCATTTTGATTATGGGAACAAGACAAGGTAAGCATATCATCATGAGATCTATGTAAGCAATTTACACATGATATGCAAGGACTATCAACACAAGCATGTAGATTATTTTCAATGCTAGATGTGTTTAAGTCCAAAGAGGAAGCATTGCAATGGGATAGAGATGAAGAATCATCACTATTGAGCACAATATCAATATTGCAATTTTCCTCACCACTCACCATATCATTACCTCGTGTCTTGCTACACGTTGGTGAAGTGGAAGAAGATGATAACTCATCACGACCGGAGGTGGAAGCAACTTGGAGCTCTTCATGATGTGAAGGAGAAGAGAGCTCCTCGGAGTCACCACCGACCAATTTAGAAGTGGATCCACCAAACATTTCCTTAAGCTTGATCCACATCTCATGAGACGATTTTCGCTTTATATATATCAAGAACCTACGAAAATTGGGTCTCAGGGAAAATAAAAGCTCATTAGATACTTGAGCTTCAAGATGTAAGTTTTTCTCATCCTCTAAAGATAGATTTTGAGAATCCATCGGAGGAGAAAAACCGACATCTAGAAATTGCTCTATATGTGGACACAAGGTCCGAAGATGACAAAGCAAGCAATTTCTCCACAAAAGATAATTTGTGCCATTAAAGACAATTGTGTCATTGTGCACTATACTAGCCGACATCTTTACTCTCAAGGCGGTGAAGCCTTAAACAAGGAGAGACCTTGCTCTGATGCCAATTGAAAGATCGAGATGTTGCCTAGAGGGGGGGTGAATAGGCAATTAAAAACTCTTACGGATTTATCTTGTAATAATGCGGAATTAAACTATCGTTTAGTTTACAAGCACAAACCCTAAATATGCTAAGCTCAACTAAGTGTAACAATAGCAACTAGAGCTAAGCAAGATAGGCACAAGATATATGTAGCACAAGTGATAGCAAGATATATGTACTTCAAGCATGATGGCTATCACAAGGAAAGAGAGCTCGGGTACAGAAATAACCGAGGCACGCGGAGACGAGGATGTATTCCCGTGTTCCCTTCCTTTGCAAGAAGGTACGTCACGTTTGGAGGAGTGGAGGTCCCACGAAGGATTCCCCGCGCCATGAAGGCTCACCCTATTCTCCGAACCACACCCACGAAGGATAATGGCCCTTTCCTTATGGTTAGCTTTTTCTCCGCTCCGGAGATGGCAAGCTCCACAACCACTTCACAAGCTCCACGAAGGAGAAGCCCGGGCCTCTTCACAATCTTCTTGAAGAGATCACCGGAGCACCAATCACCAAGCCAACTAGGAGGTCTCCCTCCAAGAGTAACAAGCTCACGGTCTCTCACTCGAACTAATCGTGGTAGAGAGCTCAACACTATGCAATGATGCAAAGCAAGAACACTAGAGGTGTTCAAGTCCTTCACACTCAAATCCCACCAAAGCAACGAATGCTAGGATGAGATTGGAGAGGAAGAACAAAGGGGAAAGTCAACCAAAGACTCCAAGATCTAGATCCCAAGAGATTTCCTCACTTAGAGAAGAAATGGTTTGGTGGAAGTGTAGATCTAGATCTCCTCTCTCAAATCCTCAAGAATGAGCAAGAATGGTTGGAGGAATCAAAGGGGAGAGCAAGTTCTTCAAAATGGAACAATGGAGGAGAGAGAATGGGAAGAACTGCTTGTCTCAAGGTGGGAGAAAGGTATTTATAGCAAGGGAGGAAGAAATAACCGTTGGGGAGAAAACTGTGTGAAAATCGCATTAAAAACGGCCCAAAAAAGTGCCCCAGCCGGCTGCCAGGCCGGCCGACCGGAAATGGCGCTGACCAGCCCAGCTGGGCGCCCGGTCGGGCCGGCCCACTGGCCGGGCGGGGCGGCGGCAGCCGCTGGGCGGCAAAAAGGCCGGAAGCGCGTGGGCGCGTGGGCAGCGCGAGCCGCATGGGCCGCGCGGGGCGAAGGCGGCCCAGGAGGCGCCCGTCGGGCGGGAGGACGCCGGGCTCGGCGGTTGTGGACCGGGGCCGAGGCCGGTTGGCTGGCCGGGTGGGCCGGCGCCAGGCCCGGTCCAGTTGGCACCCGGTCCTGGCCGGGTGGGCCGGCGCATGGCCTGGCAGGCCGGGTGGCCGACCGGCTGCCCCCCCTCCTTTTTTCTTTTTCCTTTTTATTCTTTTTCCTTTTTCCTTTTTCTTTAATAACTAATGCTCCCGAACTCCGATTAGAATGAAACTAATTTTGTTTGTAAGATAACAACAAATGCTATCCTATAGAAAGTGCAAACTCAAGAATCTGTAGAAGGGAATTTTATCATGAATATAAAAGGTAGAACCTTATATCATGAATAACCGGTAAAAACACCCAACCTCGAAAACGCAATAGAAGATGCATGCGAACTCCGTTTTCGATGAACTTGGGCTTGTTGTAAAGCTAGCAACAATCTCAAGAACCTCACACAGAGAAACACCAAGAAGCAATAAGGATATGCAAAGTATGCAAAGGATTGAGCTCCCTAAGACGATGTGATCAAGTTACTCAACCGAAAGCTCCTCTTAATAGTGTGGCTATCTATCCTATAATCCGGTCTCCCAACATCCACCTTGAGACTGGTAAAAGGAAAACCTAGCAAGGCCATACCTTTGCCTTGCGCATCCCGCTTGATCTTGATGATAACTCTTCAAGCTTCACTCAAGCCGGAATGCCTCACTTGACCAATGTTGCTTCGTGAAGACTCACAAATGCTCCCCCATACACTATGATGGGAAAGCTCCATTGATGCACATCTTCACTAGTCCATTATCACCAAATGGACGGCAAGCTTCAAGCATGTGATTCACTTGAGATGCTCATCTTGAACTTGCCCAACTCAACCTTGTATCTTCACATACTCACTTAAGATAGAGCATGGCTAATATTGAGTTCCACATAAGAACTCCATTTTCATTTCTTCTTCTTGATCATATCACATATATATATATATCTTCATACCGATGATCTTGATGCCAATACACAAGGTATACCTTTATCTTTATGGCATCCATACTTGAATCCAACACATGGAGTACAAGTAGTACCTATGGAATATTCCTTCATATAAACTCAATGAAAACATTAGTCCATAGGGGTTGTCATTAATTACCAAAACCACACATAGGGGCAATATACCCTTACAATATCTCCCATTTTGGTAATTGATGACAAACACAATAAGAGGGTTTATATAATGAATATTAGAAACAAGTACGCAACTTATCCGAGAATAAGTTGTATACAAGAGGTTGTATTTGATATGGTCAAGTAACACAAAGCTACTAGGCCATATCAAAACCGGCTCTACTCACACAACTACAACAAATGCAAGGGATGTGAGTAGAACCAATATATATAGAGAAAACTCCCCCACAATGTATGCACATGTGATGAACATGAATTCATTGCATACATTGTCAAGATTAACCTTTGGGATAGTTTCCACTATATATATACAACCATGCAAGACATATAAATATGGAATGCATGAGAGGCAAAACACTTAAGCACAAACCAAACTTAAGTATAAAACCATTCCCTTAAACCCTCTAAACTTCTCCCCCATTGGCATCGATTGTCAAAATGGGTGAAAAATTTAGAAGGCCAATATAATGTGAGTTCCTCCCCAAAGTGTGCACTTCTCATAATTTGAGTGGAATCAAGTGCACATATCCAATGATGAATACTTGAAGGAAGTCAAACTATATTGAGGATCAAAGATTGCATAAAGATAACATGGTGAAGTGAGCTTCAACAAATAAAGCAAGCAATCAAAGATCCAATTGGACAACCAAAGATATCATGATAAGAGAGATATAGTGCTCTAAAAATAAGAAAGCTCCCCAAGGTTCGTGCACAATTTATAGTGTTTGCATTTGAATAAAATATGCACTAACATGGAATCCTCACTCCCTACATATCATTTAGAACACAACTAAGGTAAAGAGAATATGCTTATCAAAAACAACTTTAGTCCAACAATTACGAGATATGAGTGCATGAAGAAAATAAATAAAACAAGCACTCATAAATCTTCTTTACCAACCCACTAAAAACAAAGGGGTAAAAGATGGTCGGCAAAGAACAAGGATATCAAGGTGATGGATTAACGCTCTTATGTATATGAGTTTCTAAAGTGGACAAAGTGATCCATAAAGAAACATGCACACACAAGAGGTTAATAAAATAGATAAGACAAGATATCCAAGATGAAGTAATAACATATACCAAAGGATGTTTGCTTAAGAAGCATATATAGCCTATGGCTCCAATTTTCACTTATGGTATATGAATGAACTTCAACCAAGTTAAATCTCAAAAACATCACAACTAACAATAAGGGAAGTAAAGCTAGTTGGAGTGTTTTGAGAAAGGCAACAAGTATCACAAATACGGATTTATTTCACAAATTCATCAATATTGCACACAAGAGATCTTTGAGGAATTGATATGCAATAAATTGCTAGAGGGCATATTTGTGATAGGTGAATCATAAAATATGATATATATAACCTATCATATGCATCTTCTCAAATTACTCAAATGTTCAATAAGAAGTTTTACTTTAAAAGGGTTTTTCAAGAATCGCAATATTTTCGAAATAAATAATTTCATGCCAAGATACAACCTACAAGAGGTTGGATGCTATATGAGAGTGCATGAATAAGATACTTGTTACCGAGATAGAAATGGAATGATGTAGTAGGTAAGATTTCATCGATCATCCTAGCTTGACTCCAATTATCATATGGTGACAACACCTTCCTTATAGATGAGACAAGCCTCCATTGCATCTCCAATGTACCTAAAACATCATTCAAGTACATCTTGGTCCCCAAACTCATTGGGTCCAATATGGTTAGACTAACCACAATATATAGGACACACTCCATATAAACATGTACATATTTAGATGAAATTTGAATTTCATGCACATCTTAGCCATTTAGGATTTGATGGATTATATCCTACATAATGGATCAAAAGAAAGCAAGCATGCTACAAGTATAAACAAATTACATATAAGCATGCACCAAAACTTTTAAAGATCCAAGAAAGATATACTTTGGACAAAACACCAAAAGAATTAAATAAGGCATAGAGGTGTCACAACACAAATTTGTTGTCCAAATTATATCTAAGAAGCGAATCACAAAAGATTTGTTCAACAAAGTTCAATAAATGGACTAAGAAGAAACCATTGAGCATAGAGGATGAAATAAAGCAAACATGCTCAAAGATTTATCTCATTCACAAATAACGCATAGAAGAAGGAATGAGATAGCAAAACTCCCAAAGGAGCAAGGTTCGAACAAATAAACCAAACCCACTACACTTTTCACAATGGCACAATGTACCGTAAGGAAAAGGTATGTATTCCAAAACAAACACTTGATATGAATCAAGGGGATTTATCAAAAGATTTTTCAAAGGGACAAGGAAGACATATGGGAGCTACAAAGATTTCTTGGAAATAAAATAAGGAAGTAAGAAACAATCCAAGGTGAAAATGATCCAAAAATTCAACCACATACAAGGTTATCAATTGTCAAAGACAATGAGTATATTGGAAATAATTTCCGGTGGAGTATTGACAATGATAGTAGGGATCAACTTCACAATAAAAGGCATAGGATAAGTATATAGAATTAAGCATTATGCACGGATGAAGATTCTTGATAACTTCAACTAGTCAAACAATCACGCACGGCAATGATTAGAATAACTTGAAGCAAACGGTGTCCCAAATAAGATATAGAGATATGTATTTGAGGAAAAACCGCACCAAGAATTTCTTATTCAAACAAGAACCCACAAGATGAGTAATAAAGGATTTTTATTAGGAATGGAGCTTGTTTGAGCAAACATGCCACCTAGGAACAAGATAATTAAGAGCATCAACTCTAAGTGGCATAACCTCAAATGTTCACATTTTCTAGGCTTGTGATATGTACAAAACATATTACTCCCCCATAATGTGATAAAACATTTCTTCTAAACAAGAGGCAACTAAAATTCGACTAGAGATGATTAATGGATATTTAGAATTTGAATTTCTCATGAGTATGACACACCACATAGTGACTAGATAATCTTGCAATATCAATACTAAGTGGTGGTACCCATGTACACACATTTTAAAGAAAGAGAGATGCACAAAGCATATCACTCCCCCAAAATGGGATGTTCCATTAATCACTTCAAAGAGAGCCAAATAAGATATCATCAAGATGCATTAGGCTCAAAACAATACACAAGTATATGATGAGTCAAACAAACATACTTGAATACACAAGATAGGCAAGTAAGACACAACACATACATACACATATTTGGTACAAAACCAAACATGCAAAGGGGCAAGTAACTTACAATAAACATGAAGAGTTGAAGTATAAGTTACCGCAAAGAGGAACATTGGATATAAGATATAGATGATAATCCATACGACTTGGCTTGGTAAAAATATAATATATGAAGATCCCTTAATTCTTCATGAAGTAGCCAAGTCTCCAATGCCCTCCACTTGTACCTATTGATCAAGTTTGAGATTGTTGGTCCCCAACCAAGTTGGGTCCTAAGAGGTTAGTCACAATAGGCTTGGCAACCCAAATGGTTCTTTTCTTGAAACCACTTTGAGTTCCAACAAACTTGGCAAACACATTGCCATCCTTATCCTTCCCTAGAGAATAATCATTATCAACAATTATAGGGTTAGATAAGGTATCACCTAAGCAAGAAGAAGCAAAGTGCCCCTTCTCACGACATAAGTAGCAAGTGTTCCCCTTTCTCTTCTTTATTGGTTTCTTCTCTTGGGGAACAATATCTTGATTCTTCTTGGGAAGTGGCCTATCTTAAACTTGAGGTCGAGCATGAGCTTGACCTTGACCTTGTGGCCGTTTCCCTTGTTGTTTCTCACTCAAGTGCTTCTTCTTCTTCAATGGGCATGATCTAACATGATGCCCTTCAACCTTGCACTTGAAGCAAACCAACTTGGCCGGATCATCGACTTTATCTTGGCCCTTCTTCTTGTTGCTCTTGCTCTTGGACTTGTTCTTGGTATTGGAGTTGAATCCAAGTCCACTCTTGTCATTGGGGGATTGTTGCACACTTAGCATCTTGTCAAGTGCGGATTTCCCTTCATGACGCTTTTCTAAGTCTTTCTTCAAAGAAAGGACTTGGGCCTCGAGCTCTTTTATGTCCTCTACATGGTTAGTAGAAATACAAGTACTAGAGGAAGTAGAAGCTTCATTGTTAGAGCAACAAGGCAAAGTGAGTAATCCAACACAAGGTGTATCACTAGTTTGACTAGATGGATTACAAGGACTAGCACATGGCAATATAGCATTTGTAGTAGAGATTGTGCTAACATCCATATGAGGCTCACAAGATGTTACCTTAGTGATACTTGCCTCATGAGCTAATTTTAGCCCATCATAGGAAATTAGAAGATCATCATGAGAGCTTGAGAGCTTTTTATGACTTTCTTCCAATTCTCTATAATTGCTAGTTAGCAACTCAAGTTGAGCCCTTAGCTCAACATTCTCCTCTAAGGTAGATGCTTCACAAGAATTAGAGTTAGTAGCACAAGCATCAACAATAGTTTTCTCATTTTCATGCATATAGGATTCAATTTTTTGTGTAAGCATAAAATTAGTATGCTTCTCATCTTTTAGCTCATGCTTGAGGAGAGTGAATCTCATTTCCTCATTTTCAACATGGGACTCCAACTCCACTATGGTTTCCCTATATTTATTCAAGGTGTAACACCCCAACTTTTTGCAAGCTTGTTTAATTATCCAAAGTGCAAAAATTAGGGGGAACAAAAACTTTTTCTATAGACTAATTAAGATGAATTGCCTTGATCTTTTTGTTATGATAAATTGCCTTGATCTGTTGGTAGATGAATTGTCTTGATTTGCTTGTTGAGTTTTGTTTTGAGCTACCCTTAAGAACAACACCTCTAGTGGTTAAACAAGCAACTCACTAAATAAAACACATGTGTGGCTTAGGAAGAATTTTTTTTTTACTACATCAAACCCTTCTCCTGATGGCAATTTGAGTGTACCATCTTGATATTCTTCTTTGTGATAATCTAGCTCAAATCTTCCTTTAATTCAAGACTTGGGATAATCTACCCCTGGCTTCATCCTTCTCTTATACTCACTCATCCTGGTTGATTCAGAAGCCAAGTCAATAATCTGGTTTGGCAGGCTTATAAGATTCCAACTTTGGCAGTTGATCTCTTAGCACCCACAACTGTTTTGCTGACCTCAATGCATGGATCTCATCTATACAACACCCTCTACCACTTCCACGTCTTGCATGTCTCATTCTACCATTGCAACTCTTATATTCCCCTGATCTTATACCCCATCTAGTGTTGCACTACTAGATCCCATTTCCAACTTTTATACCTTGTTTTCTTTGATTGATGTTCTAATCTTCAAACATCTTGGTGTAGAAATGATACCTACACTAGTAAGTCATCTTCCACACTTGAGAACACTTTTTGTTTCTCCTTTCTTTTGGAAGGATTCTCAAAACCCTATACCCCTCTTTTTGACTAACAAAATAATTCTAGTTACAAAAAAAAAGGGCCATTTTTGTTTTCACCAAAATGCATGTTATTGGTGCACATGCCTACTTGGAACTTTTTGCCATCAAATATATCTCAAGAAAATCTACCATGCTTAGTTGTACATGTGCCTTTACTTTTTTCCTTTGAATTCAAAGTTTTCCTTGCTACTCTCTAAATCTTCAAAATATATTAAAATGTTTTTCATTCAAAATTTTCCATAGACGTGTGAAGTGATTCAAACAATTTTCTTTTGACCTACACCTACATCTCCCCTTATCTCATCTCCACCTTTGTTCTCCTTCATCATATAGTGGCACTATCACCACCACCCCATCTATTTTCCCTCATCCCCTTTATTTTTATTTTTCTTTCTTTGACCTTTGGCATGAACACATCCTTGCCTATGCATGGCACCCTCCCACTCCACTCATCCTACACCCCCTCTTTTCCTCCCTTCTCTTGTGAAACCCTAGAGGGCACCACACCCTCTCCTTTTTCTTCCTTCTCCATGGCCGGGTCTTGTGCCTTGCACCACCCCAACCCCCTGCTCCCTCTTGGCCCGATTCCAATCCATCAAAAACCTACCCTGGGCCCCCCTCTCCCTCCAACTGAGCCCAAAACGAGCAGCCCCACGGCCCACTCCACCTCAAACCCTGAAACAGGAACGTACGCACCCAGGGAGCCTCTCCCGCTCGACCCCGTCTATTCCCACGCCTCTGCTGACGTTTGCCCTCCGACGTCACCACCCAGCACCGCCCCGACGTCATCCCTCGCCCCTCCATTGGCTACTGCCACCGCGAGCTCGCCCTCCGGTTGGCCAAAGCCGCCACCCATGCTCCCAGCTCGGCTATAAAAAGGCCCCCACCCCTGCCCTCTCCTCTCCACTCCAGACCACTTCTCTCCCTCCCAGGACCCCTCTAGACACGCTGGAGCTTCTCCCTGCTGCTGCTCGCCGACAGGCGCACCACGGCCATGGTTACCGCGTGGTTGGCGAGCCAAGCCGAGCTCGCCCCCGATGCCCTTCTCCCTCCCTCTCTTCCCTATCCTGCTCACCATCCCCTGCCCGTCCTAACGCACGTTTCCTCGCCGCCCAGGTCCATCCGAGTGCGCCGCCATCATCACTTGGCCGGGAACACCGACGACGGAGAGGGAGCTGACGGGAGTTGCGTCTCTGAGGCAGCGAGCACGCCCTGGACGCGCGCCCTGGACGCCTCAACGCGCCGCCACCCGCTGGAGCCCCGCCGTCGACCGTCTCCGCCCCAGGTGAGCTCTGGCCGCCCCCGCCGTTTTCTTCTGGCCACCCGCTCGCGTACAGGTCGGGAGGAGGACGAGGATCCTCCCGATCCGATCGTGGCTGCGTGGCCTGCATGGCCACGTCGGCCATGCAAAGGCTTGGCCCGCTTGGGCCCCTCCCCTTCTTTTTATTTTTATTTGTTTTTCTCCCACCCCTCCACCTGGACACCCACCTGGGCTGGCCCAACGCTGCACCCCTGCACGGCCCAGATCTCTTCCCGCCCATGTTTTTTGTTTAAATTTTGGAATTGGCTGATAAAATGGGTGAAAAACCAGTAACACTCATTTGTTAATAACTCGTGATCCACTAGCCCAAATCTAATGAAACCAATTGCATTAGTTCACAAATTCAAATATCTTTCCAATGCCACTGGTCCCATATTTTTATGATTTATGTACGAATTTTGGTGAATTAAACTTGTTCTGTGTGTTCTGCAGACATGGCTGTTAGTTTTTAAATCACCAAAAATCCACCGTTGAACCTAATCGAGTGATTCCAACTTTGTTGGACTGCTGTATGTTTTCTTAATCATCTCCAATAAGTTTCAAACATTTATCTGTTATGAAAATCCAGTTGTAAAGGAAATGGTAAAGATATGTAGTAACCTTGTTAATCGATTTGTGAGAGTTTCAGAAACATTTTGAACCCAAATCCAATTGTGTATGCATCTCTATTTTAAATATCTTTCAAATGCCAGTGATCTCATATTTTTAGGATTTTTCTACGATTTATGGCTTACAGATCTTTTTTTCTGTACAGTCAGATTCAAACAAATTCCTAAATTTTTAGGTTTAATATTTTTGGGTGAATCCAATTGGGTTAGTCTTGTATTAGTACTGGCCATCTAAAAAAAAATAGTGTTAGTCTCTGTTCATGCATATTTTTTACTGTTAGTAATGTGTATGTATGACATAGGTTGTTGAAGCAAAACTTTTTGATTTATTTGAAAACTCTAACCACCTCTTTGTATTAAAATTGGTCAACCAATGTTTTATTCTTGCAAAACAAAACCTCTGCAACTTAACCTTAGTACTATTGTTTGGCTTCAGTCTTCAAATGGTGTGGCATATCATTTACTTCCTATTCTTAGTAGTGTTTTGTAAACAAAATAAAATAGGGAGAATGATTTCCCGCTTTTCCAAAAATGTTTCAAAATATAATATGAATGTTTGTAATGCCAAACTAATGCACTTGCCCCCTTTATGATGTTATCTACCAGGGGATACTTAGTTGTGCCATGGTGATACCGAGAGAGGAAATTGCTAAGTGTGATACTCTCATACCTTTACTAGGTAGATAAAATGGGTTCTCTTTTAGTTGCTTTGTAGTATCTATAAGTCTTTAATATGTTAGCCATATAAGAGTGGTTAGTTTTTGATCGATGCTTGTTGCTTGTTGTTTTGTTGGTGCAATGTGTTTGATTGTGTTCCTTTTATATTATCCGACGATAGATGCGAACAATTCCGGAGAAGAAGAAGAAGAAGTGGTTCGGACAAGGATTTTATTTATATTGATGGGATTCTTATATTGATGAAGTTGAAGGAGTCCAGGGACAAATAAGCCAAGGCAAGCCATCTTTTGATCTCTGATATGATGTCTCTTTGGATGTCATCTTGTGCTATCAATAGCATATTGGTTCTATGTGTGATGATCTCCATATTGTTGTCATCTATGCTTGGATGCAAGCATGGTACCTCTAGTAGTTTTATCTTGTCAAGGTCTTGGTAATTGGTTGGGTGTATGGTATCATGGCCATTGCTATCCAACTTGTTTTCTATATTTAGCTTGAATATGTTATACTACATCCTTTCTAGTGTAGATGTATCAATACCATGTTTTTGGTGTATTCTCAAATTGTGATGAGTATGCCTGGTTCCCTTAATGGTGTTGGTGTTGGTCAATTCTCATCCCTATCTATTGATTGGGTTAGATAGCACCACAAATCTGAAAGTATATTTTCCTCTTGTGTTGTCATAATACATGCTTAGCTCAAGCAAGTATGATCCACTCCAATACCTCTTTTTCATACCCTCAATGGCGTGATGACCCTCATCTCGGCCATAGTGTTGTATTAGTTCAACTCATGAAACTTTAGGTTGGGAACCCCTCAAGGTTTACCTTGTTGTAAATGTTTATGAAAACCTTGGGTGAGGCAATCTTACCCAAGCGTATGGTTTATGAAAGGAAAGGATCTTGACAAAGATGGTTGGAAAGAGGAAAGTGTGTGTGACTTGGGTTTTTGAGAAAAACGACACATGGTTCTTTGTATTCGCCCGGAACAACTAAACAGCGCAACCATAGCTACTCCAACGTGGGCACGGGGCTTAACTTGACGTTTGTTCTTCTTAGCATGAGGCACCACACAACTATACAAGGGTACGGTTACCCCCGAGTCTGGGTTGTCATGGTTGGGACAATAGTATAACGGGAGGCCTTCGGGGCTGACCCGTCCGGAAGACACTATGGGTCTCCTGGCTTGGCGGTGGAGCCACGCTCAAGAGGAGGTGAGCTGCCACGGTGCCAGGGAGGTACATACTCCATAGGGTAGGACCTCGTGTTAAGTCGAATGGGCGAAAGGTTATGTCCGGGTATCCGTCGTGGCATATGTCGTTATGCGGGGATGATGCCCACACGATAGGTATCCGGATAGTTGTGGTGAAAGTGTGCACACTCTGCAGAGTTAAAACTATTCGAATAGCCGCGTCCGCGGTCATGGACGGTTGGGATGGCCGTTACCGAGCTGTGTCGAGTTTTGGTTTTGAAAATGATTTCCAAAGGAAATGTGTGTTGGAAGTACCGGAAGGGTACGGGAAAGATGGTGTGCCGACCATGTGGAGATGGTCGAGGAAAATGAAACAAAAGAGGGTGACCCATCCTAGTGTTTCATGTAGAGGAACTCTGCTTTAACAAAGATATAGAGATGTCATAGGACTTTCTTAGTGTCCCCTTCAACTGTGATGTGGGATGCTATATCCACAAGAGAAACTGATTCTCTTTCACATGCTATATCCACAAGAGAAACTGATTCTCTTTCACATGCTATATCCACAAGAGAAACTGATTCTCTTTCACATGCTATATCCACAAAAGAAACTGATTCTCTTTCACATGCTATGTCCACAAGAGAAACTGATTCTCTTTCACATGCTATATCCACCAGAGAAACTATTCTTCCTCTCTTGTCTTCTTTAGTTAGAATTGTTATCACCTTCTTGATGGTTTGCGAGTACAATTCAAATGTACTCACGGCTTTGTCCCTGGCTATTTACTTGGCCAGACCTGGAGGACTTCGACAGATGAAGAAGGAGTTGACGATGTCTATGTGAGCTAGGAACGTCTTCCCAGTCAGTTGCCTGTAGGGTTAAGGCAGATGACTTGGGCTCTACGCTGCTGAAGTGATTCTGCTACTCTGATGATTAGATTAGGCCCTTCGAGGCTATCTTGTAAAGATGGGTCATGTGACTTTATTGTAATTTTCTTATTCCGTTTTGTAAAGGATGATGTAATTTGATATCAGTTCGGTTATGTGTTCACGACACACTGATCATGGGAACGTGAACTGTATACATAACAGGGTATTTCGGACAGCTAGTCCGGGGTCCCCACAGAGCTGGTATCAGAGCTATCCTGACTGTAGGAGACCTTAGTTAGCATGGACGTTAGTTAGGAAACAATTATTTGGACAAAACTATTTACAAAACAAATTCTTTCTTTAGTCGGAAGCATAGCTTCTACTCCTCTCATTTCTTCAAAAAAAATTCTAAATTCTTATCTCTCCGCTTGATAAAGATGTTTGAAAAAAATTCTTACTCTATTGTCTCATCCACTTCAAACCTTGCATATTGGACGATGTCCCCAACTCAGACCGGAGACTCGAAGTCGAAGATGGATCAACCTATTTGGAAGTCTCATTTATCTCCAACGACAGTTATTGAAGATTGATGTCGACTTAGCCGGACAGGGAGATCATGTCTTTGGTTGTCGCCAAAGTTTGTCGATGATCTGACCTTGTTCCTCCGTGGACTTGCACCTTTTTGCAGTCGTCAAGGATCAATCCCTCGGTTCTTGACTAGTAATTTTTAGGCCAGCCACCAGAAGTTGCCGACTTTGGGAGTGCCTCAACAACTACCCCTCTGAAGACCTCACGTCCTCGGGATGATGAGACCATAAGATCTACGCAGTTTTCGCCTTCGCTTCAACATCGATGACTAAATACCAGGCCTGCTTTGCCACCAACTGCTACCAGGATCCAAGTTGAAGCTAATGTCAGCCAGATGAAGACATTAGCATATGTGACAAGCCCCCAAACCTATAGGATGGATAGGACAAACTCGATCGCTTTGATTGAGCTACCCCCACGTATTAGGCATCCCTAGATGCTTAGAATGCCTTGTTTGGTGTGATGATTGCTTGTAGTTCCCTCGTGTGCTGCCTTGAGTGTTTTTATATGTTTGTTGTGTGTATGATTATCTTGGTCTTTAGGTCTGAAAAACACTCTTAGTGTGACAACCCAGCATAGGAAGCCTCCCAAAGATGTTTTCACCCCACCTACCTCACCGATAAAATGCTAATTTCTAGTTAATTGAATAAGTTAACAAATGGCTCTAACTTCAACCTCGTTAGCAGTTGATTTTTTTCAACCATGAGGAAAACTAACTCAAAGCCCTATCTGCGCTGACTACCTTCAAGATCAGCTGAAGCATCTCTACTACGCCAAGGAAGCAGAAGCCAGTACCTTCAAGATTGACTGCATCTCTGTGAGAAGCCATACTAACTTGGTCTAACCTTGGAGTATAATCGCGCTAACCTCAAGGATAACTTTTTGAAACCACCCTCTAACACACCATATAACAAGCTGAGTGCACAATAGCGTCAAAGCCAAGCTACATCACATGGTTCAACTGGTCCTCATCAAGTGAATCTCCTGAAGATACCTCAAGACTCAAGATTAGGTGTAGTTTACCTGCTCACTTCTTAACTGGTATAAGTCAGCACCAACCCTCATGCTGAAGTCTTGCCTTCGACGACCTTTGTTACTGCTTCATATGGACAACAACCAGGCGCTTCATCGACTTACTAACTTACTGCACGTTATATGGTCTAGTAAACACCGTGAGTGCCTCTTGAAGTCGTGGACTACACATCGCCTCCTGAAGATTCTTCAACTGAATACGGAAGATCGACGACTTCTTCAGAAGCCCCAGACAGAGCCACAAGGCCGAAGCTCTGAGTTTTTCCAAAAAGCCGATGAAAAATCTTGTCTTCCACTAAAAATTGGAGCTGACCCTAAAATTTTAAACCTTTCTAAAAGACCGTTGGGAACTTGGATGCACTAACCCCCCCCCCCTTGAAGCTATGGACTGCACATCGCTCCTGAAGATGGTTCAACTCAAGACGAAAGATCAAAGGTTTCTTCAAAAAGCGCCCGACAAGACCCGTGGCCGAAGCTTGGAGTTTTCAAAACCCCCGGTGAACAATTTTAAGGGTGAAAGACTTCGTCTTCCACTAAAATTTAAAGTTAACTCCAAAAAGTTTTCAACCCTGCTAAATCACCGATGGAGTGCACTAACTCTCCTAGAATAATGAACCCCGCTAGGATTATTAAGAAGCTACAGATCTAACCCCTACATAGAGTAATCAACCTCTTCATGAAGCTCGCCATCGACAGGAATCCATCATGTCTACCAGAAGATGAAGCAACAACCTTCTCAACAATGGCACATCTACTTAAAAATGGAGTCTAACTTTAGTTGAACTTTACAACCCCTCTAGTCCTACGCTTAGTAATCTCGGGACGAGATTATTTTAAGGGTGGAAGATCTGTAACACCCCAACTTTTTGCAAGCTTGTTTAATTATCCAAAGTGCAAAAATTAGGGGGAACAAAAACTTTTTCTATAGACTAATTAAGATGAATTGCCTTGATCTTTTTGTTATGATAAATTGCCTTGATCTGTTGGTAGATGAATTGTCTTGATTTGCTTGTTGAGTTTTGTTTTGAGCTACCCTTAAGAACAACACCTCTAGTGGTTAAACAAGCAACTCACTAAATAAAACACATGTGTGGCTTAGGAAGAATTTTTTTTTTACTACATCAAACCCTTCTCCTGATGGCAATTTGAGTGTACCATCTTGATATTCTTCTTTGTGATAATCTAGCTCAAATCGTCCTTTAATTCAAGACTTGGGATAATCTACCCCTGGCTTCATCCTTCTCTTATACTCACTCATCCTGGTTGATTCAGAAGCCAAGTCAATAATCTGGTTTGGCAGGCTTATAAGATTCCAACTTTGGCAGTTGATCTCTTAGCACCCACAACTGTTTTGCTGACCTCAATGCATGGATCTCATCTATACAACACCCTCTACCACTTCCACGTCTTGCATGTCTCATTCTACCATTGCAACTCTTATATTCCCCTGATCTTATACCCCATCTAGTGTTGCACTACTAGATCCCATTTCCAACTTTTATACCTTGTTTTCTTTGATTGATGTTCTAATCTTCAAACATCTTGGTGTAGAAATGATACCTACACTAGTAAGTCATCTTCCACACTTGAGAACACTTTTTGTTTCTCCTTTATTTTGGAAGGATTCTCAAAACCCTATACCCCTCTTTTTGACTAACAAAATAATTCTAGTTACAAAAAAAAGGGCCATTTTTGTTTTCACCAAAATGCATGTTATTGGTGCACATGCCTACTTGGAACTTTTTGCCATCAAATATATCTCAAGAAAATCTACCATGCTTAGTTGTACATGTGCCTTTACTTTTTTCCTTTGAATTCAAAGTTTTCCTTGCTACTCTCTAAATCTTCAAAATATATTAAAATGTTTTTCATTCAAAATTTTCCATAGACGTGTGAAGTGATTCAAACAATTCTCTTTTGACCTACACCTACATCTCCCCTTATCTCATCTCCACCTTTGTTCTCCTTCATCATATAGTGGCACTATCACCACCACCCCATCTATTTTCCCTCACCCCCTTTATTTTTATTTTTCTTTCTTTGACCTTTGGCATGAACACATCCTTGCCTATGCATGGCACCCTCCCACTCCACTCATCCTACACCCCCTCTTTTCCTCCCTTCTCTTGTGAAACCCTAGAGGGCACCACACCCTCTCCTTTTTCTTCCTTCTCCATGGCTGGGTCTTGTGCCTTGCACCACCCCAACCCCCTGCACCCTCTTGGCCCGATTCCAATCCATCAAAAACCTACCCTGGACCCCCCCTCTCCCTCCAACTGAGCCCAAAACGAGCAGCCCCACGGCCCACTCCACCTCAAACCCTGAAACAGGAACGTACGCACCCAGGGAGCCTCTCCCGCTCGACCCCGTCTATTCCCACGCCTCTGCTGACGTTTGCCCTCCGACGTCACCACCCAGCACCGCCCCGACGTCATCCCTCGCCCCTCCATTGGCTACTGCCACCGCGAGCTCGCCCTCCGGTTGGCCAAAGCCGCCACCCACGCTCCCAGCTCGGCTATAAAAAGGCCCCCACCCCTGCCCTCTCCTCTCCACTCCAGACCACTTCTCTCCCTCCCAGGACCCCTCTAGACACGCTGGAGCTTCTCCCTGCTGCTGCTCGCCGACAGGCGCACCACGGCCATGGTTACCGCGTGGTTGGCGAGCCAAGCCGAGCTCGCCCCCGACGCCCTTCTCCCTCCCTCTCTTCCCTATCCTGCTCACCATCCCCTGCCCGTCCTAACGCACGTTTCCTCGCCGCCCAGGTCCGTCCGAGTGCGCCGCCATCATCACTTGGCCGGGAACGCCGACGACGGAGAGGGAGCTGACGGGAGTTGCGTCTCTGAGGCAGCAGGCACGCCCTGGACGCGCGCCCTGGACGCCTCAACGCGCCGCCACCCGCTGGAGCCCCGCCGTCGACCGTCTCCGCCCCAGGTGAGCTCCGGCCGCCCCCGCCGTTTTCTTCTGGCCGCCCGCTCGCGTACAGGTCGGGAGGAGGACGAGGATCCTCCCGATCCGATCGTGGCTGCGTGGCCTGCATGGCCACGTCGGCCATGCAAAGGCTTGGCCCGCTTGGGCCCCTCCCCTTCTTTTTATTTTTATTTGTTTTTCTCCCACCCCTCCACCTGGACACCCACCTAGGCCGGCCCAACGCTGCACCCCTGCACGGCCCAGATCTCTTCCCGCCCATGTTTTTTGTTTAAATTTTGGAATTGGCTGATAAAATGGGTGAAAAACCAGTAACACTCATTTGTTAATAACTCGTGATCCACTAGCCCAAATCTAATGAAACCAATTGCATTAGTTCACAAATTCAAATATCTTTCCAATGCCACTGGTCCCATATTTTTATGATTTATGTACGAATTTTGGTGAATTAAACTTGTTCTGTGTGTTCTGCAGACATGGCTGTTAGTTTTTAAATCACCAAAAATCCACCGTTGAACCTAATCGAGTGATTCCAACTTTGTTGGACTGCTGTATGTTTTCTTAATCATCTCCAACAAGTTTCAAACATTTATCTGTTATGAAAATCCAGTTGTAAAGGAAATGGTAAAGACATGCAGTAACCTTGTTAATCGATTTGTGAGAGTTTCAGAAACATTTTGAACCCAAATCCAATTGTGTATGCATCTCTATTTTAAATATCTTTCAAATGCCAGTGATCTAATATTTTTAGGATTTTTCTACGATTTATGGCTTACAGATCTTTTTTTCTGTACAGTCAGATTCAAACAAATTCCTAAATTTGTAGGTTTAATATTTTTGGGTGAATCCAATTGGGTTAGTCTTGTATTAGTACTGGCCATCTAAAAAAAATAGTGTTAGTCTCTGTTCATGCATATTTTTTACTGTTAGTAATGTGTATGTATGACATAGGTTGTTGAAGCAAAACTTTTTGATTTATTTGAAAACTCTAACCACCTCTTTGTATTAAAATTGGTCAACCAATGTTTTATTCTTGCAAAACAAAACCTCTGCAACTTAACCTTAGTACTATTGTTTGGCTTCAGTCTTCAAATGGTGTGGCATATCATTTACTTCCTATTCTTAGTAGTGTTTTGTAAACAAAATAAAATAGGGAGAATGATTTCCCGCTTTTCCAAAAATGTTTCAAAATATAATATGAATGTTTGTAATGCCAAACTAATGCACTTGCCCCCTTTATGATGTTATCTACCAGGGGATACTTAGTTGTGCCATGGTGATACCGAGAGAGGAAATTGCTAAGTGTGATACTCTCATACCTTTACTAGGTAGATAAAATGGGTTCTCTTTTAGTTGCTTTGTAGTATCTATAAGTCTTTAATATGTTAGCCATATAAGAGTGGTTAGTTTTTGATTGATGCTTGTTGCTTGTTGTTTTGTTGGTGCAATGTGTTTGATTGTGTTCCTTTTATATTATCCGACGATAGATGCGAACAATTCCGGGGAAGAAGAAGAAGTGGTTCGGACAAGGATTTTATTTATATTGACGGGATTCTTATATTGATGAAGTTGAAGGAGTCCAGGGACAAATAAGCCAAGGCAAGCCATCTTTTGATCTCTGATATGATGTCTCTTTGGATGTCATCTTGTGCTATCAATAGCATATTGGTTCTATGTGTGATGATCTCCATATTGTTGTCATCTATGCTTGGATGCAAGCATGGTACCTCTAGTAGTTTTATCTTGTCAAGGTCTTGGTAATTGGTTGGGTGTATGGTATCATGGCCATTGCTATCCAACTTGTTTTCTATATTTAGCTTGAATATGTTATACTACATCCTTTCTAGTGTAGATGTATCAATACCATGTTTTTGGTGTATTCTCAAATTGTGATGAGTATGCCTGGTTCCCTTAATGGTGTTGGTGTTGGTCAATTCTCATCCCTATCTATTGATTGGGTTAGATAGCACCACAAATCTGAAAGTATATTTTCCTCTTGTGTTGTCATAATACATGCTTAGCTCAAGCAAGTATGATCCACTCCAATACCTCTTTTTCATACCCTCAATGGCGTGATGACCCTCATCTCGGCCATAGTGTTGTATTAGTTCAACTCATGAAACTTTAGGTTGGGAACCCCTCAAGGTTTACCTTGTTGTAAATGTTTATGAAAACCTTGGGTGAGGCAATCTTACCCAAGCGTATGGTTTATGAAAGGAAAGGATCTTGACAAAGATGGTTGGAAAGAGGAAAGTGTGTGTGACTTGGGTTTTTGAGAAAAACGACACATGGTTCTTTGTATTCGCCCGGAACAACTAAACAGCGCAACCATAGCTACTCCAACGTGGGCACGGGGCTTAACTTGACGTTTGTTCTTCTTAGCATGAGGCACCGCACAACTATACAAGGGTACGGTTACCCCCGAGTCCGGGTTGTCATGGTTGGGACAATAGTATAACGGGAGGCCTTCGGGGCTGACCCGTCCGGAAGACACTATGGGTCTCCTGGCTTGGCGGTGGAGCCACGCTCAAGAGGAGGTGAGCTGCCACGGTGCCAGGGAGGTACATACTCCATAGGGTAGGACCTCGTGTTAAGTCGAATGGGCGAAAGGTTATGTCCGGGTATCCGTTGTGGCATATGTCGTTATGCGGGGATGATGCCCACACGATAGGTATCCGGATAGTTGTGGTGAAAGTGTGCACACTCTGCAGAGTTAAAACTATTCGAATAGCCGCGTCCGCGGTCATGGACGGTTGGGATGGCCGTTACCGAGCTGTGTCGAGTTTTGGTTTTGAAAATGATTTCCAAAGGAAATGTGTGTTGGAAGTACCGGAAGGGTACGGGAAAGATGGTGTGCCGACCATGTGGAGATGGTCGAGGAAAATGAAACAAAAGAGGGTGACCCATCCTAGTGTTTCATGTAGAGGAACTCTGCTTTAACAAAGATATAGAGATGTCATAGGACTTTCTTAGTGTCCCCTTCAACTGTGATGTGGGATGCTATATCCACAAGAGAAACTGATTCTCTTTCACATGCTATATCCACAAGAGAAACTGATTCTCTTTCACATGCTATATCCACAAGAGAAACTGATTCTCTTTCACATGCTATATCCACAAGAGAAACTGATTCTCTTTCACATGCTATGTCCACAAGAGAAACTGATTCTCTTTCACATGCTATATCCACCAGAGAAAGTATTCTTCCTCTCTTGTCTTCTTTAGTTAGAATTGTTATCACCTTCTTGATGGTTTGCGAGCACAATTCAAATGTACTCACGGCTTTGTCCCTGGCTATTTACTTGGCCAGACCTGGAGGACTTCGACAGATGAAGAAGGAGTTGACGACGTCTATGCGAGCTAGGAACGTCTTCCCAGTCAGTTGCATGTAGGGTTAAGGCAGATGACTTGGGCTCTACGCTGCTGAAGTGATTCTGCTACTCTGATGATTAGATTAGGCCCTTCGAGGCTATCTTGTAAAGATGGGTCATGTGACTTTATTGTAATTTTCTTATTCCGTTTTGTAAAGGATGATGTAATTTGATATCAGTTTGGTTATGTGTTCACGACACACTGATCATGGGAACGTGAACTGTATACATAACAGGGTATTTCGGACAGCTAGTCCGGGGTCCCCACACAAGGTATCCATAGAGTGTTCGAGATTAGCACGAGCTTCATTATTACCATGAAGAGAAGCATATACCATTGCCATATTATGCACCAAGGTATTATATTCTTCATCATTATCATCATCATCATTCTCATCATTAGAGGATGTGTTAGGAGTCAAAGTAGGAGATACCTTTGATCCTTTTGCCATAAGGCACATGTGCAAACCGGAGAATGAAGATGAAGATATTCTTGAATCCTCATTTGAAATCGTGTCTTGATCCATAGAGTGTTCGGTTTCCTCTACATTGTTAGTCAACAACCAACTAGAGGAAATAGAAGCATTTTGATTATGGGAGCAAGACAAGGTAAGCATATCATCATGAGATCTATGTAAGCAATTTACACATGATATGCAAGGACTATCAACACAAGCATGTAGATTATTTTCAATGCTAGATGTGTTTAAGTCCAAAGAGGAAGCATTGCAATGGGATAGAGATGAAGAATCATCACTATTGAGCACAATATCAATATTGCAATTTTCCTCACCACTCACCATATCATTACCTCGTGTCTTGCTACACGTTGGTGAAGTGGAAGAAGATGATAACTCATCACGACCGGAGGTGGAAGCAACTTGGAGCTCTTCATGATGTGAAGGAGAAGAGAGCTCCTCGGAGTCACCACCGACCAATTTAGAAGTGGATCCACCAAACATTTCCTTAAGCTTGATCCACATCTCATGAGACGATTTTCACTTTATATATATCAAGAACCTACGAAAAACGGGTCTCAAGGAAAATAAAAGCTCATTAGATACTTGAGCTTCAAGATGTAAGTTTTTCTCATCCTCTAAAGATAGATTTTGAGAATCCATCGGAGGAGAAAAACCGACATCTAGAAATTGCTCTATATGTGGACACAAGGTCCGAAGATGACAAAGCAAGCAATTTCTCCACAAAAGATAATTTGTGCCATTAAAGACAATTGTGTCATTGTGCACTATACTAGCCGACATCTTTACTCTCAAGGCGGTGAAGCCTTAAACAAGGAGAGACCTTGCTCTGATACCAATTGAAAGATCGAGATGTCGCCTAGAGGGGGGGGGGTGAATAGGCAATTAAAAACTCTTACGGATTTGTCTTGTAATAATGCGGAATTAAACTATCGTTTAGTTTACAAGCACAAACCCTAAATATGCTAAGCTCAACTAAGTGTAACAATAGCAACTAGAGCTAAGCAAGATAGGCACAAGATATATGTAGCACAAGTGATAGCAAGATATATGTACTTCAAGCACGATGGCTATCACAAGGAAAGAGAGCTCGGGTATAGAAATAACCGAGGCACGCGGAGACGAGGATGTATTCCCGTGTTCCCTTCCTTTGCAAGAAGGTACGTCACGTTTGGAGGAGTGGAGGTCCCACGAAGGATTCCCCGCGCCACGAAGGCTCACCCTATTCTCCGAACCACACCCACGAAGGATAATGGCCCTTTCCTTATGGTTAGCTTTTTCTCCGCTCCGGAGATGGCAAGCTCCACAACCACTTCACAAGCTCCACGAAGGAGAAGCCCGGGCCTCTTCACAATCTTCTTGAAGAGATCACCGGAGCACCAATCACCAAGCCAACTAGGAGGTCTCCCTCCAAGAGTAACAAGCTCACGGTCTCTCACTCGAACTAATCGTGGTAGAGAGCTCAACACTATGCAATGATGCAAAGCAAGAACACTAGAGGTGTTCAAGTCCTTCACACTCAAATCCCACCAAAGCAACGAATGCTAGGATGAGATTGGAGAGGAAGAACAAAGGGGAAAGTCAACCAAAGACTCCAAGATCTAGATCCCAAGAGATTCCCTCACTTAGAGAAGAAATGGTTTGGTGGAAGTGTAGATCTAGATCTCCTCTCTCAAATCCTCAAGAATGAGCAAGAATGGTTGGAGGAATCAAAGGGGAGAGCAAGTTCTTCAAAATGGAACAATGGAGCAGAGAGAATGGGAAGAACTGCTTGTCTCAAGGTGGGAGAAAGGTATTTATAGCAAGGGAGGAAGAAATAACCGTTGGGGAGAAAACTGTGTGAAAATCGCATTAAAAACGGCCCAAAAAGTGCCCACCGCTGTGCCGGCCGACCGGAAATGGCGCCGACCAGCCCAGCTGGGCGCCGGTCGGGCCGGCCCACTGGCCGGCGGGCGGCGGCAGCCGCTGGGCGGCAAAAGGCCGGAAGCGCGCGGGCGCGTGGGCGGCGCGAGCCGCATGGGCCGCGCGGGGCGAAGGCGGCCCAGGGAGGCGCCGGTCGGGCCGGGAGGACGCCGGGCTGGGCGGTTGCGGACCGGGGCCGAGGCCGGTTGGCTGGCCGGGTGGGCCGGCGCCAGGCCCGGTCCGGTTGGCGCCCGGTCCTGGCCGGGTGGGCCGACGCATGGCCTGGCAGGCCGGGTGGCCGACCGGCTGCCCCTCCTCCTTTTTTCTTTTTTCCTTTTTATTCTTTTCCCTTTTTCCTTTTTCTTTAATAACTAATGCTCCCGAACTCCGATTCGAATGAAACTAATTTTGTTTGGAAGATAACAACAAATGCTATCCTATAGAAAGTGCAAACTCAAGAATCTATAGAAGGGAATTTTATCATGAATATAAAAGTTAGAACCTTATATCATGAATAACCGGTAAAAACACCCAACCTCGAAAATGCAATAGAAGATGCATGTGAACTCCGTTTTCGATGAACTTGGGCTTGTTGTAAAGCTAGCAACAATCTCAAGAACCTCACATAGAGAAACACCAAGAAGCAATAAGGATATGCAAAGTATGCAAAGGATTGAGCTCCCTAAGATGATGTGATCAAGTTACTCAACCGAAAGCCCCTCTTAATAGTGCGGCTATCTATCCTATAATCCGGTCTCCCAACATCCACCTTGAGACCGGTAAAAGGAAAACCTAGCAAGGCCATACCTTTGCCTTGCGCATCCCGCTTGATCTTGATGATAACTCTTCAAGCTTCACTCAAGCCGGAATGCCTCACTTGACCAATGTGCTTCGTGAAGACTCACAAATGCTCCCCCATACACTATGATGGGAAAGCTCCATTGATGCACATCTTCACTAGTCCATTATCACCAAATGGACGGCAAGCTTCAATCATGTGATTCACTTGAGATGCTCATCTTGAACTTGCCCAACTCAACCTTGTATCTTCACATACTCACTTAAGATAGAGCATGGCTAATATTGAGTTCCACATAAGAACTCCATCTTCATTTCTTCTTCTTGATCATATCACATATATATATATCTTCATACCGATGATCTTGATGCCAATACACAAGGTATACCTATATCTTTATGGCATCCATACTTGAATCCAACACATGGAGTACAAGTAGTACCTGATGACCCACAAGTATAGGGGATCGCAGCAGTCTTCGCGGGTAGTATAACCCAATTTATTGATTCGACACAAGGGGAGACAAAGAATACTTGGAGGCCTTAACAGCGGAGTTGTCAATTCAGCTGCACCTGGAAACAGACTTGCTTGCAAGAGTTTATCAGTAGTAACAGTTTTATAGCAGTAGCAGTAGTGAAATAACAGCAGCAGAGTAACAGAGACAACAGTAGTGATTATAGTAAACAGCAGGATTAAAATACTGTAGGCACGGGGACGGATGACGGGTGTTGCATGGATGAGAGAAACTCATGTAACAATCATAGCAGGGCATTTGCAGATAATAATAAAACGGTGTCCAAGTACAAAGCCATCAATAGGCATGTGTTCCAATTATAGTCGTACGTGCTCGCAATGAGAAACTTGCACAACATCTTTTGTCCTACCAGCCGGTGGCAGCCGGGCCTCAAGGGAATCTACTGGATATTAAGGTACTCCTTTTAATAGAGTACCGGAGCAAAGCATTAACACTCCGTGAACACATGTGATCCTCACATCACTACCATCCCCTCCGGTTGTCCCGATTCTTGTCACTTCGGGGCCATTGGTTCCGGACAGCGACATGTGTATACAACTTGCAGGTAAGACCATAAACAATGAATATCATGATGAAATAATAACATGTTCAGATCTGAGATCATGGCACTCGGGCCCTAGTGACAAGCATTAAGCATAACAAGTTGCAACAATATCATCAAAGTACCAATTACGGACACTAGGCACTATGCCCTAACAATCTTATGCTATTACATGACCAATCTCATCCAATCCCTACCATCCCCTTCGGCCTACAGCGGGGGAATTACTCACACATGGATGGGGGAAGCATGGCTGGTTGATGGAGAGGCGTCGGTGATGATGATGGCGATGATCTCCTCCAATTCCCCATCCCGGCGGAGTGCCAGAACGGAGACTTCTGGCTCCCGAGACGGAGTTTCGCAATGTGGCGGCGTTCTGGAGGCTTTCTGGCGACTTCGACTTCTCCCCGTGCGTTTTTAGGTCGAAGGCAATATATAGTCCGAAGGAGGGCGTCGGAGGCCGGCCGAGGGGGCCACACCACAGGGCCGCGCGGGCCCCCCTGGGCCGCGCCGCCTTATGGTGTGGGGCCCTCGGGCCTCCACCTGACTTGTCCTTCTGGCTCCGTCAGTATTCTGGGAAAATAGGGCCTTTTGCATAAATTCCGAGGATTTTCCTGAAAGTTGGATTTCTGCACAAAAACGAGACACCAGAGCAGTTTTGCTGAAAACAGCGTTAGTCCGTGTTAGTTGCATCCAAAATACACAAATTAGAGGCAAAACAATAGCAAAAGTGTTCGGGAAAGTAGATACGTTTTGGACGTATCAACTCCCCCCAAGCTTAGCTTATTGCTTGTCCTCAAGCAATTCAGTTAACAACTGAGCGATAAAAGAACTTTCACGAACACATTTGTTCATATGATGTATATATTCTCATGCTATGGCTAATACTTAAGCAGTTCATAATGAGATACATGCAAATAAGATCATCTAACAGCTATGTCAATCATGGAGAGGTACCAACAATTAATAATAAGCATCATGAATCATGTATATAAGCAGGATTGCTACGTTCATAAGAGAGTATGATAAAGTGGTATCTCGCTTGCCCGTATTTGATTGGCAAAACATAAATGCCCAGGCACCTCTGGAGTTCATAGAAAGACTAGAAGTAGTGATTGTCAAAGATAAAAGCATCAAAGTTATACCACAATCAATCATATTTTGAGACAAGCATATTATACTAAGAATGACAGTTGTGCTCTCAAGATAGTGCTCAAAGAAAGAATGGAGACACAACACAAAAGTAAAAGATTGACCCTTCACAGAGGGAAGCAGGGATTAACATGCGCTAGAGCTTTTCATTTCTAAAACAGGAGTAAAATTATTTTGAGAGGTGTTTGTTGTTGTCAACGAATGGTAATGGGTACACCAACTACCTTGCCAACCGGACTCCCAAGAGCGGCTCCCATGAATTATTTTTATGTTTATGCGGCACTCCTTCCAACCTTTCTTTCACAAACATGGCTAACCGAATCCTCGGGTGCCTGCCAACAATCACATACCATGAAGGAGTGCCTTTTTATTTTAGTTTTATTATGATGACACTCCCCCCAACCTTTGCTTACACAAGCCATGGCTAACCGAATCCTTCGGGTGCCGTCCAACGATCACATACCATGGAGGAGTGTCTATTTAAGTTAATTAATTTGGGACTGGGAATCCCATTGCCATCTCTTTTTGCAAAATTATTGGATAAGCGGATGTGCCACTAGTCCATAATGAAAGTCCGTCAAAAGTGAATGACAAGGTTGAAAGTTAAACACCACATACTTCCTCATGAGCTATGAAACATAAACACAAATTGAGAAATATTTTGAAGGTTTTAAATGTAGCGCATGAGAATTTACTTGGAATGGATTGAAATGCCATGCATAGGTATTTATGGTGGACACTTTGGAACAACTTGGTTTTCAGGTGTTTGGAAGCACGAGCAGCGTTCCCGCTCAGTACAAGTGAAGGCTAGCAAAAGACTAGGGAGCGACAAATCAAGAGAGCAGTAACTGTCATAATCATGCTTGCGGCAAAATAAATTAACGGAGGCATAAAAGTGATACAAAAACTCTGAAGCAATATAAATCATCGAGGCTTAATTGACTTTTGTTCAATCATATGCATGCGTGAGCATGTGCCAAGTCGATATAAATGAATTATTCAGAGGAGGATACCACAATGCCATACCTACTTATGAATAAAACAATGCAAGCAAACATCCATGACATGCTACTCATATTAATAAATTGGAGCTAAACATGAGAGATCATAAACTACTAGACTTTCTCAAATGACATATACCTCACATGAACCAACTAAGCATGCTCACATGGATGAGTATATGTACAAAAATGAAAACAAATAGAGTTCATACCAGCCTCTCACCACAATCCAATTGTCGTAGATTGTCATTATTGCCTTTCACTTGTGTAGCTTGGATAATATGAAATGAAAACCACGCTCCAGCCACCGAAGACCATTGAACTCATGATGAACTTTACAAACCAAAGAACAACAGCAAATATTTTTGGTGTTTTCGAATTGGAAACAAGAACAAAAGGAAATAAGCAAACAAAGCAAAATCTTTTTGGGTTTTCTTATAGCAAACTAGCAATAGCAAGTAAAGCGAAATAAATGCAAGAAACCAAAGCAAACAAATTATGAAGAGAAACAACAGAAATATTTTTGGCCTTTTTGTGTTTTGGGAAAGAAACAAAGCGAAAACAAGAAATAGCAAACTAGAAGACTCACATAAACACGAAGCAGCAGAAATTCGTCGAACTTGACAGCAGTACAGTACTCTATTTTTAATAAATTCTTCCACTGCCCAAATCGAAAAGTGTTCAACTAATGAAAGTTAGATAACAACCTGGGGAACATGCACAAAAATTGGCTTCGCAAAATACTGTCCTGGCTATTTTTGGCAATTTTTTCGGTAACAGTCCAGAATCTGTTTTCAGGCAGCACTTCCCCAAATATCATCTCCCTCTCATTAGAAAACCACTCAAACCAACAAAACATGTATATACAAGTATATAGCAATCATAATATGCAAAGAATGAGTGATGCCGGTATACCTCCCCCCAAGCTTAGGCTTTTGGCCTAAGTGGAGTTCAATCCCATCGAGGCCATGAGGTAGTATCTCCGTAGTACGACGAAGATGGATAATATTACGGGTATGTGCTAGAAGAAGCACCCGGATACGTGACAGTGTAGTCGTAGGAGGGCTCGGCGTCCTCGGAGTCATGTTGCTGGTGGAAGTCTTGTATCTTCATATGTTCCTCCACCTCCTCCTTAGTGCGCGACCATGGTTGCCTGTCAATACCGAACAAACCTGGCTGTGGAAGAGGGATTTCCTTCTCATCCCCGTCAGCAAACAACATTCTATAAACCATATTATCTAAAGTGGAATCAGTGGTAACAAAATGATGGCTTTTCATAGCAGCAATATCTAGTCTCCTAGGGGTTAATGGCACATCATTAGGATCAAGAAGAAGTCTTAGATGTGTTAAAACGCGCAATGCAATAGTTCCTCCAAAAATAGGCCCCCTGTTAGACAGGCGGCGAGCAATAAGAGAACCAAGATGATATGATGTCCGTCCAGTAAGTGCAGCATTCAAGAAAGCAAGATGATAGCTATAAATATTGCTAGTGTTCTCCCTACCAAGAATGCTAGTAGCAATGTAATAGGCAAAATACTTAATGGCGGGGAGTTGAATGTTCCTTATCTTGCCACGCTGAATGGTGCGACAATCATCATCGGTGATCCCTCGATAGAGCTCCAACAGGTCCCGGGGGTTGTCATCAATCCTCCTTGCTGTACCTACAGGGGCAATATCCAATGCACGACAAAATTCTTCCAATTCCATAGTAACAGGATTACCATAGATCTTGAATGCAACTATCGGCTCATATTGCTTGTTGTGGAACTTGAAGCTCTCGACGAAGATTTTGGTGAGCATGTAGTATTTCTCCCTTTCATCTCCCACATAGGCGGCTAAGCCCGCCCTGTTGACAAGGGTGAAGAAATCATCCAATATCCCTGCATTTCTCAGAAAATCATAGCATGGAAAAGACGAAGCATTAGGAGCCCCATTGTCCTCTTCGGGCGCGAAGCTAGGCGCGATGATATCCTCATTGTACGATCGCCTAAGTCGGGTGGCGGTCCTAGAAGGCCTCCCGGTGCTGGTTGTTCCTCTCTTGAACAATTCTCCAAAGTTAAACTTCTTCATCTTCCTTTTCTGAAATTTTTCAACAAACACTATAAAACTTGATTTGGTGACATATAATCAAGGGGAACTACTATAGGAACTTGCTAGAGTACTAATCATGCATCAAAACTAGTTTATACAACTTAGAACAAGCATGCAAGCTCACTAAACATGTTACCTACAGCAGCAAAATATTCAAGATATACTCAACCAAACAAAATTCTACTTGGATAGGCGGAGGAGTCACATACCGGAGAGCAAATGTGCCAAATTTCAGACAGAAATCTGGGTTGAGCAAAGAGATCGAAAAATCCTGAGCTCTTGAGCAAAAACGCGAGTGAGAGAAAGCTAGTGCAAGTTTTTTCGGGAGAGAGAAGAGTCTGGGAGAAAGAGATGAAGTAGTGGGGCAAGGAGGGGCCCACACCACAGGGTGGCGCGCCCCCCTCCTTGGCCGCGCCGGCTGGTGGTGTGGCACCCTGGGGTGCCCCATAGGTCATCCTCTGGTGCTCCCAGGTGCCTCTTCGAAAAATAGGACCAACGGTATAATTTTTGTGAATTTTTGAAAACTTTGAAAAATGCACATTTCTGGGTATTAAGTTTATTATTACTGGCCAGGAATTTTTTTTAAATCTCTAATTAACTAAGGAACTTTGCAAATCAAAAGTGCTACAGCAAATAAGACAAGTGGAGGAAGAAAGAAATGTTGTTTACCTCCTCTATGCATATAAAAAATATTCGTTAACAAGGTTGATCAAGTCTTGCCACCAAATAAATTTTACATAGCATATGAAGAAATAAACCTCAAATCAATCATGTTACCTTGAATTGTATCGATATGGATCCAATCATAAGATTTTGATAACCTTCTTTAGGCTCATATATAGGACAATCGATAGTTCCAATTTTGATAGTTCTCACATTAGAAATAGTATTGACTCCACATACTTTATCAATCCTCTTAGGGAAATAGACGGTGTGCTCCTTATCATCAACATTGAAAGTAACCTTTCCTTTATTGCAATCAATAACAGCCCCTGCGGTGTTAAGAAAAGGTCTCCCAAGAATAATAGACATATTATCATCTTCAGGCATTTCCAACACAACAAAATCAGTTAATATCAAGCAGTTATTCAACAAAATCAGTTAATATCAAGCAGTTATTAGTAACTTGAACAGGAACGTCCTCACATATACCAACAGGAATAACAGTAGATTTATCAGCCATTTGCAAAGATATATCAGTAGGTATCAACTTATCTAAATAAAGTCTCTTATAAAGAGAAAAAGGCATAACACTAACACCGGCTCCCAAATCACATAGAGCAGTTTTAACATAATTATTCTTAATAGAACAAGGAATAGTAGGTATACCTGGGTCGCCCAATTTCTTTGGAACCTTGCCATTGAAAGAGTAATTAGCAAGCATAGTGGAAATTTCCTCATTGGGGATTTTCCTTTTGTTAGTAACAATATCTTTCATATACTTTGAATAAGGAGGCAATTTAATAGCATCAGTCAAAGGGATTTGCAAGAATAAAGGTTTCATCCAATCACAAAATTTATTATAGTGTTCTTCTTCCTTTGATTTTAAATTCTTAGCAGGAAAAGGCATTTGCTTTTGCACCCAAGGTTCTCTTTCATTACCATGTTTCTTAGCAATAAACTCTTCTTTAGTATACTTTTTATTTTTAGCATGCTTTTCAGGTTCATCTTCAACTTCTTCTTTATCAGAAGCGTCATTATTATCATTATCATTACCATTATCATGTTCATTACCACTTTCAGTTTCAGCATCGGAAATAGAAATACTATTAGGATCATTAACAGGTTCAGAGGATTCTACAACCTTTTTATGTTTCTTCTTCTTTTTCTTAGAAGGAGCACTAGGTTCAATTCGTTGAGAATCTTGTTCAATTCTTTTGGGATGCCCTTCAGGATATAGAGGATCCTGGGTAGAGACACCGCCTCTAGTTGTTACTTCATAAGCATGTTTTTCTTTAGAATTATTTTTTAGCAAGTCATTTTGCACTTTAGTGAGTTGATCAATTTGAGTTTGAATCATATGAAAATGTTTAACAATCATCTTAACATCATTGGAGGTTCTCTCCACAATATCATGCAATTCACTAATAGCTTGAGAATTTTCCATTAGATAATTCTCTACTCTCATATTAAAATTTTCTTGCTTAACAATATAATTATAATACTCATCTAAGCATTGAGGAGGAGGTTTTGAATACGGAATATCTTCCCTAGTAAAGCGTTGAAGGGAGTTTACCTCGATCATGGATGAAGGGGGAATTATCTCACATATATCTTCTATGGAAGGTAGATTCTTCACATCTTCGGATTTAATACCTTTTTCCTTGAGAGATGATACGTCTCCAACGTATCTATAATTTCTGATGTTCCATGCTTGTTTTATGACAATACCAACATGTTTTGTTCACACTTTATATCATTTTTATGCGTTTTCCGGAACTAACCTATTGACGAGATGCCGAGAGGCCAGTTGCTGTTTTCTGCTGTTTTTGGTTCCAGAAAGGCTGTTCGGGCAATATTCTCGGAATTGGACGAAATCAACGCCAAACCTCCTATTTTTCCCGGAAGGCTCCAGAACACCGAAGGAGAGTCGGAGGAGTGCCAGGGGGCCCCACACCCTAGGGTGGCGCGGCCCAAGGGGGGGGCGCGCCCCCCTATGGTGTGGCCAGCCCAGGCCCCCTCCGACTCCGATTCTTCGCCTATTTAAGCCGTCGTGACCTAAAACCTCGACACCAATTGACGAAACTCCAGAAAGACTCCAGGGGCGCCGCCGCCATCGCGAAACTCCAATTCGGGGGACAGAACTCTCTGTTCCGGCACCCTGCCGGACGGGGAATTGCCCCCGGAGCCATCTCCACCGCCGTCTTCACCGCCATCTTCACCGCCATCGCTGCCCCCATGATGAGGAGGGAGTAATTCACCCCTGAGGCTGAGGGCTTCGCTGTAGCTATGTGGTTCATCTCTCTCCCATGTACCTCAATACAATAATCTCATGAGCTGCTTTACATGATTGAGATTCATATGAGTTTTGTATCACAATTTATCTATGTGCTACTCTAGTGATGTTATTAAAGTAGTTCTATTCCTCCTGCACGTGTGTAAAGGTGATTAGTGTGTGCACCGTGTGGTTCTTGTCGTAGGCTATGATCATGATCTCTTGTAGATTGTGGAGTTAATTATTACTATGATGGTATTGATGTGATCTATTCCTCCTACATATGCATGAAGGTGAAAGTGTGCATGCTATGTTAGTACTTGGTTTAGTCTGTTGATCTATCTTACACTATAAGGTTACTAAATATGAACAAATTGTGGAGCTTGTTAACTCCGGCATTGAGGGTTCGTGTAATCCTACGCAATGCGTTCATCATCCAACAAGAGTGTAGAGTATGCATTTATCTATTCTGTTATGTGATCAATGTTGAGAGTGTCCACTAGTGAAAGTGTAATCCCTAGGCCTTGTTCTTAAATACTGCTATCGCTACTTGTTTACTACTGCTGCGTTACTACTGCTTGTTTACTGTTTTACTGTGTTACTACTGCTGCAATACCACCACCATCAACTACACACCATCAAGCTATTTTCTGGCACCGTCGCTACTGCTCATACTTATTCATACCACCTGTATTTCACTATCTCTTCGCCGAACTAGTGCACCTATTTGGTGTGTTGGGGACACAAGAGACTTCTTGCTTTGTGGTTGCAGGGTTGCATGAGAGGGATATCTTTGACCTCTTCCTCCCTGAGTTCGATAAACCTTGGGTATCCACTTAAGGGAAAACTTGCTGCTGTTCTACAAACCTCTGCTCTTGGAGGCCCAACACTGTCTACAGGAAAGGAGGGGGAACGTAGACATCAAGCACTTTTCTGGCGCCGTTGCCGGGGAGGGAAGGTAAAAGGCACTCATACTCCGGTTCCAGGTAAAGTACTTTTCTGGCGCCATTGTGTTTGTGCTCGAAGCTATTTCCTTTAGATCCTGCAATTGCAACTTTTTGTTTCTTGTTTACACTAGTTAGGCATAATGGAAAACAACAAAAAAATTGGTGAGCTTTTTAGTCTTTTTCCTGATTTAGAATTGTTTGATGCGAAAATTAAAAAACCTATGGAACCTTATTTGCATGCTAGTAGCGATGTTATTAGTATGAATGCAATTACTGCTAATGATATGAAGAAGTCTAAGCTTGGGGAAGCTAGTTTTTGTGGTCTTTTTAGCTTCCCATCTTTAGGGGAGAAAATTTGTTCTGATAATGCTTTATCTCCCATATGTGATAACTCTAATAATGCTTCGATATTTTAAATCCACCTGCTGAAAGTATTCCGTATAAAATACCCATGAAAATTATTGAACGTGTTATGGACAACCACTATAAGGGGGATGGAACTGTCCATCCTAGAGATCATTTACTGTTTTTGCACGAATTATGTGGGTTATTCAAGTGTGCAGGTATCTCTATGGATGAAGTGAAGAAGAAGCTATTCTCCGTTTCATTGCCCGGTAAAGCGGCGCATTGGTATAAATTGTTGGAGAATAGGCATTCTCTTGGTTGGGAGGAAATTGCATCTCTCTTTTATTCTAAATTTTATCCTCCGCATGAAGTGCATATTGATAGGAATTATATTTATAACTTTTATCCTCGTGATGGAAAGAGTATTTCTCAAGCGTGGGGGAGATTGAAGTCTCTAATGCTCAAATGTCCCATTCATGAGCTCCCCCGTAATGTTATTGTTAACAATTTTTATGCGAGACTTTCAGGACAACACAAGGACTATCTGGACGCGTGTTCGGAGGGATCTTTCACAAGCAAGGAGGTTGAAGCTAGGTGGGATCTCCTTGATCGGATTGAGGACAACGCTTGAAGGATGGGAGAACGACAAAGGTAAAGAGTCAGGTATAAATTATGATTATGAATGCATTGAAGCTTTTATGGATACCGATAAATTTCGAAATATGAGTGCTACTTATGGTCTTGACTCTCAAGTTGCTGCGAATCTTTATAAAGCCTTTGCTTCTCATTTTGAATTACCTAAAAACAATTTTGATAAGTATCATGAACCTTTTAAAGAGGCTTGCATGAAGAATGAAATTGTTGTTAATTATTGCAATAAGCATGCTCAAACTCCTAAGAATGCTATTTCCTATAAGCATGTTAATTTTTGTGGAATACATAGACCTTGCGGAATTAATCAAATCAAAGATGAATATTGTATCCATCATGCTAATGAAAAAACTAGAAAGTGGTTTAGGGCTCTAGATGATCTTGGTAAAAAAGTTTGTGCCCTCTATCCTTTTATTTGTGAAGTTTGCCATGAAGTGGGTCATTTTAATTTTCAATGCTCCTCCAGTGATATATTGAACCCAATGAGTGCTGCAAATTTGTATTGTGATGATGAAATTACTCCTAATCAGCATGATGAACTTACTTTATTTTTGGGGTGTGAAGAATTGTCGAGAAAAATCTCTTTGTTACATATGAGTGATCTTGATATTGATGATGTCCTGCATGGGTGTTTTTCTTATTGCATTGATAATAGCCATACAAATACTTACATACAAAATATCTTAGAAGATGACACCTTGCCAAAATATGATAGGACTGCTGTGTGTTTTCAACTAATTAATGAAAAGGAGGGATTCTCCCAAGTTTCTTCTATTGTTTCTGAAAGTAAATCAGGTTATGCGGACAAGCCACCCTTCAAGCCTCTTCCACCTAAAGAAGGGAACGAGGAGAAGGAAGAGAAGAAGAAGAAGGGAACGAAGAAGAAGAAGAAGAAGAAGAAGAAGAAGGGGAATAAAAAGAAAGAGGTAACATCATATCCCCGCGTATATGAGATAACAATAGGTAACCGTAAGTATGTTGCTCCTAATGATTATTGTGATAATGAATTTGAATATGATGATCTTCCTATGCCCTTTACATACATTAGCAATCATGATTTGAATGAGCACACCACTTTTGATATTGCAAATCTCTGGGAAATTAATTCTGAAAATGATGATGATAATAATTGCCATAGTGTCAGTGCTATCCATGCTTCCTCCCATAATGATATAGAAAGCTCTAAGCTTGGGGAAGAGGTGTTTGCAAATCCTTTAGCTACTGGTCATTATGTTCTTGATACATCTCCTTCTAATAACAATAATGGTGTGGACACAGATAAACCGATTGTGAAGGATAACTATTCTATTTCTTATGATGACACTATGCCTCCGGTCTCTAATGATTATTATAAAGAATGCTATGATATAGGTTCTAATTATCCTTATGAAACTTGTCATAGTCATGATTGGATTACCAAAAACAATCCCCTTAATAGGCAACTTGTTTACCATGTTCAAATTCTGGATAATAATCTTGCTCCAATTACTATTAATGAGAATAACTCTTCTTATGCCAAATTTAATGATACTTCTATGCATATGAACCATGATAAGAATGTTTTAAGTGATGGGTATATTGTGGATTTCATCAATGATGCTACTGAAAGTTATTATGAGAGAGGGAAATATGGTTATATGCATCTTAATAATATTAAGTTTCCCCTCTTTATGTTGAGAATCTTGAAGTTACTCGTGTTTTATCCTCTTATGCTTGTCACTTTGTTCTTCATGAATTCATTTGTGTACAAGATTCCTCTTCATAGGAAGCATGTTAGACTTAAATTTGTTTTGAATTTGCCTCTTGAAGCTCTCTTTTGCTTCAAATACTATTTCCCATGAATGGATTATTAAAACTGCTGAGCCCATCTTAATGGCTATAAAGAAAGAACTTCTTGGGAGATAACCCATGTGTTATTTTGCTACAGTACTTTGTTTTATATTTGTGTCTTGGAAGTTGTTTACTACTGTAGCAACCTCTCCTTATCTTAGTTTTGTGTTTTGTTGTGCCAAGTGAAGCCTCTAATCGAAGGTTGATACTAGATTTGGATTTCTGCACAGAAACAGATTTCTATCTGTCACGAATCTGGGATTTTCTCTCTGTAGAAAAATCAGAAAAATATGCCAATTTACGTGCGTGTTCCTCAGATATGTACGCAACTTTCATTAGTTTTGAGTTTTCTGATCTGAGCAACGGAAGTATTTATTAGAAATTCGTCTTTACGGACTGTTCTGTTTTGACAGATTCTGCCTTTTATTTCGCATTGCCTCTTTTGCTATGTGGGATGGATTTCTTCGTTCCATTAAACTCCAGTAGCTTTGAGCAATGTCCAGAAGTGTTAAGAACGATTGTGTCACCTCTGAACATGTGAGTTTTTGATTATGTACTAACCCCTCTAATGAAGTTTATGAGAAGTTTGGTGTGAAGGAAGTTTTCAAGGGTCAAGAGAGGAGGATGATATACTATGATCAAGAAGAGTGAAATCTCTAAGCTTGGGGATGCCCCGGTGGTTCACCCCTGCATATATCAAGAAGACTCAAGCGTCTAAGCTTGGGGATGCCCAAGGCATCCCCTTCTTCATCGATAAATTATCAGGTTCCTTCTCTTGAAACTATATTTTTATTCGGTCACATCTTATGTGCTTTACTTGGAGCGTCTGTGTGCTTTTGTTTTTGTTTTTGTTTGAATAAATTAGATTACATCATGCTCGTGTGGGAGAGAGACACGCTCCGCTGTTGCATATGAACACATGTGTTCTTAGCTCATGATATTCATGGCGAAGTTTCCTCTTCGTTAAATTGTTATATGGTTGGAATTGGAAAATGCTACATGTAGTAATTGCTATAATGTCTTGGGTAATGTGATACTTGGCAATTGTTGTGCTCATGTTTAAGCTCTTGCATCATATACCTTACACTTATTAGTGAAGAAATACATAGAGCTTGTTAAAATTTGGTTTGCATGAGTGGTTTCTCTAGAGTCTAGATATTTTCTAGTAAGATGTTTGAACAACAAGGAAGACGATGTATAGTTTTATAATGCTTGTAATATGTCTTTTATGTGAGTTTTGCTGTACTAGTTCGTGCTTGTGTTTGCTTCAAACAACCTTGCTAGCCTAAACCTTGTATCGAGAGGGAATACTTCTCATGCATCCAAATCCTGAGCCAAACAACACTATGCCATTTGTGTCCACCATACCTACCTACTATGTGGTATTTCCTGCCATTCCAAAGTAAATTGCTTGAGTGCTACCTTTAAACAATTCAAAATTTATCACCTCTGATTTGTGTCAATGTTTTATAGCTCATGAGGAAGTATGTGGTGTTTAGCTTTCAACCTTGTCATTTACTTTTGACGGACTCTCATATGGACTAGTGGCACATCCGCTTATCCAATAATTTTGCAAAAAGAGCTGGCAATGGGATTCGCAGTCCCAAATTAATTAACAAAAATAGACACTCCTCCATGGTATGTGATTGTTGGACGGCACCCGAAGGATTCGGTTAGCCATGGCTTGTGTAAGCAAAGGTTGGGAGGAGTGTCATCATAATAAAACTAAAATAAAAAGGCACTCCTTCATGGTATGAGATTGTTGGCAGGCACCCGAGGATTCGGTTAGCCATGGTTTGTGAAAGAAAGGTTGGAAGGAGTGCCACCCAAAAATAAAATAATTCATGGGAGCCGCTCTTGGAAGTCCGGTTGGCGAGGTAGTTAGTGTACCCATTACCATTCGTTGACAACAACAAACACCTCTCAAAACTTTACTTTTTATGCTCTCTATATGTTTTCAAAACCAAAGCTCTAGCACAAATATAGCAATCGATGCTTTCCTCTTTGAAGGACCATTCTTTTACTTTTATTGTTGAGTCAGTTCACCTATTTCTCTCCACCTCAAGAAGCAAACATTTGTGTGAACTGTGCATTGATTCTTACATACTTGCTTATTGCATTTGTTATATTGCTCTGCATTGACAACTATCTATGAGATATACATGTTACAAGTTGAAAGCAACCGCTGAAACTTAATCTTCCATTGTGTTGCTTCAATACCTTTACTAAGAATTTATTGCTTTATGAGTAATCCTTATGCAAGACTTGTTGATGCTTGTCTCGAAAGTACTATTCATGAAAAGTCTTTGCTATATGATTCAATTGTTTAACTCATTGCATTTACATTGTTTCGAATCGCTGCATTCATCTCATATGCTTTACAATGGTATGATTAAGATTATGTTGGTAGCATGTCACCTCGAAATTATCTTTTATCGTTTACCTACTCGAGGACGAGTAGGAACTAAGCTTGGGGATGCTGATACGTCTCCAACGTATCTATAATTTCTGATGTTCCATGCTTGTTTTATGACAATACCAACATGTTTTGTTCACACTTTATATCATTTTTATGCGTTTTCCGGAACTAACCTATTGACGAGATGCCGAGAGGCCATTGCTGTTTTCTGCTGTTTTTGGTTCCGAGAAGGCTGTTCGGGCAATATTCTCGGAATTGGACGAAATCAACGCCAAACCTCCTATTTTTCCCGGAAGGCTCCAGAACACCGAAGGAGAGTCGGAGGAGTGCCAGGGGGGCCCCACACCCTAGGGTGGCGCGGCCCAAGGGGGGGGCGCGCCCCCCTATGGTGTGGCCAGCCCAGGCCCCCTCCGACTCCGATTCTTCGCCTATTTAAGCCGTCGTGACCTAAAACCTCGACACCCATTGACGAAACTCCAGACAGACTCCGGGCGCCGCCGCCATCGCGAAACTCCAATTCGGGGACAGAACTCTCTGTTCCGGCACCCTGCCGGACGGGAAGTGCCCGGAGCCATCTCCACCGCCGTCTTCACCGCCATCTTCACCGCCATCGCTGCCCCCATGATGAGGACGGAGTACTTCTCCCACGAGGCCGAGGGCTTCGCTGTAGCTATGTGGTTCATCTCTCTCCCATGTACCTCAATACAATAATCTCATGAGCTGCTTTACATGATTGAGATTCATATGAGTTTTGTATCACAATTTATCTATGTGCTACTCTAGTGATGTTATTAAAGTAGTTCTATTCCTCCTGCACGTGTGTAAAGGTGATTAGTGTGTGCACCGTGTGGTTCTTGTCGTAGGCTATGATCATGATCTCTTGTAGATTGTGGAGTTAATTATTACTATGATGGTATTGATGTGATCTATTCCTCCTACATATGCATGAAGGTGAAAGTGTGCATGCTATGTTAGTACTTGGTTTAGTCTGTTGATCTATCTTACACTATAAGGTTACTAAATATGAACAAATTGTGGAGCTTGTTAACTCCGGCATTGAGGGTTCGTGTAATCCTACGCAATGCGTTCATCATCCAACAAAAGTGTAGAGTATGCATTTATCTATTCTGTTATGTGATCAATGTTGAGAGTGTCCACTAGTGAAAGTGTAATCCCTAGGCCTTGTTCTTAAATACTGCTATCGCTACTTGTTTACTACTGCTGCGTTACTACTGCTTGTTTATTGTTTTACTGTGTTACTACTGCTGCAATACCACCACCATCAACTACACACCATCAAGCTATTTTCTGGCACCGTCGCTACTGCTCATACTTATTCATACCACCTGTATTTCACTATCTCTTCGCCGAACTAGTGCACCTATTTGGTGTGTTGGGGACACAAGAGACTTCTTGCTTTGTGGTTGCAGGGTTGCATGAGAGGGATATCTTTGACCTCTTCCTCCCTGAGTTCGATAAACCTTGGGTATCCACTTAAGGGAAAACTTGCTGCTGTTCTACAAACCTCTGCTCTTGGAGGCCCAACACTGTCTACAGGAAAGGAGGGGGAACGTAGACATCAAGAGACTTCTTAGCTTCCCTCATATCTTCATCATTCAATTCAATTAAACCCCTCTTCTTCAATATTGGCGTTGGAGTTGGTTCAGGTATATTCCAATCATCATGATTCCGGCTTATTCTAGCCAATAATTTTTCAGCTTCGTCTGGAGTTCTTTTCCTGAAAACACAACCAGCACAACTATCCAAATATGCTCTAGACTCAATGGTTAGTCCACTATAAAATATATCAAGTAGATAATTCTTTTCTAAATCATGTCCAGGTCGAGCTCTGATAAGAGAACAAAATCTTGCCCATGCCGCAGGCAATTTCTCTTCATCTCCCTGGTCAAACCTATAAATTCTCTGTAAAGCAGCATGTTGAGCACTAGCAGGAAAGTATTTCCGAAAGAAAACATCACGCAAATCAGCTGGACTTTTAATAGAACCAGGAGGCAAATTATTATACCAAGTTTTAGCATCATCCTTTAATGAGAAAGGAAATTTTTTAATGACAAAGTAAGTACGCATCTTGTCATCATCAGAAAACAAGCTACTCATAGAAGAAAGTTCGTTCATGTGTTCTACAACACTTTCTTTTTCAGTACCACAAAAGGGTGCTTTCTCTACAATAGCTATATGAGATAGATCAAGAGAAAAATCATAATCTTTATCCTTAATGCATATAGGAGATGTGGCAAATTCAGGATCAGGAGATAGCTTATGTCTAACAGTATATTGTGTAAGAAACTTTTTAATGTTTCTTGCATCAACAGTAGCATTGCATCTATTAATTAAATCATCATTAAGCTCCACATAATCTTCATCAGGATCATCACTAGAATAATCAAGTTCAGGTGAACTAACAGGTGTAGTGGCATTTTCATTAGGAGTTTCAGCATTTTTAATTTGTCTAGACCTAGCAATTGTAGCATCTAGAAAGGATCCCAACGAACCACTATCATCAAGCACAGCAGAAACATTATCAATATTATGAGAGTTTTCAGATTCAGCAGACGTACCAGCTTGTGGCGGTGAAACAAGTTGACTTATCACAGATGGTGAATCAAGAGTAGCAGAGGTACTCAGAGTTGTACCTTTTCTTGTAGTGGATGGTAATATGGCGACTTTAGAATCGCGAGCTTTACCCATGATGGAGAATTTGCAGCGAACAATATCAATCCAAGTGAACTTCCAAATAAAGCTATGCTCCCCGGCAACGGCGCCAGAAAACAGTCTTGATGACCCACAAGTATAGGGGATCGCAGCAGTCTTCGCGGGTAGTATAACCCAATTTATTGATTCGACACAAGGGGAGACAAAGAATACTTGGAGGCCTTAACAGCGGAGTTGTCAATTCAGCTGCACCTGGAAACAGACTTGCTCGCAAGAGTTTATCAGTAGTAACAGTTTTATAGCGATGGCGATGGTGAAATAACAGCAGCAGAGTAACAGAGACAACAGTAGTGATTATAGTAAACAGCAGGATTAAAATACTGTAGGCACGGGGACGGATGACGGGCGTTGCATGGATGAGAGAAACTCATGTAACAATCATAGCAGGGCATTTGCAGATAATAATAAAACGGTGTCCAAGTACAAAGCAATCAATAGGCATGTGTTCCAATTATAGTCGTACGTGCTCGCAATGAGAAACTTGCATAACATCTTTTGTCCTACCAGCCGGTGGCAGCCGGGCCTCAAGGGAATCTACTGGATATTAAGGTACTCCTTTTAATAGAGTACCGGAGCAAAGCATTAACACTCCGTGAACACATGTGATCCTCACATCACTACCATCCCCTCCGGTTCTCCCGATTCTTGTCACTTCGGGGCTATTGGTTCCGGACAGCGACATGTGTATACAACTTGCAGGTAAGACCATAAACAATGAATATCATGATGAAATAATAACATGTTCAGATCTGAGATCATGGCACTCAGGCCCTAGTGACAAGCATTAAGCATAACAAGTTGCAACAATATCATCAAAGTACCAATTACGGACACTAGGCACTATGCCCTAACAATCTTATGCTATTACATGACCAATCTCATCCAATCCCTACCATCCCCTTCGGCCTACAGCGGGGGAATTACTCACACATGGATGGGGGAAGCATGGTTGGTTGATGGAGAGGCGTCGGTGATGATGATGGCGATGATCTCCTCCAATTCCCCGTCCCGGCGGAGTGCCAGAACAGAGACTTCTGGCTCCCGAGACGGAGTTTCGCGATGTGGCGGCGTTCTGGAGGCTTTCTGGCGACTTCGACTTCTCCCCGTGCGTTTTTAGGTCGAAGGCAATATATAGTCCGAAGGAGGGCGTCGGAGGCCGGCCGAGGGGGCCACACCACAGGGCCGCGCGGGCCCCCCTGGGCCGCGCCGCCTTATGGTGTGGGGCCCTCGGGCCTCCACCTGACTTGTCCTTCTGGCTCCGTCAGTATTCTGGGAAAATAGGGCCTTTTGCATAAATTCCGAGGATTTTCCTGAAAGTTGGATTTCTGCACAAAAACGAGACACCAGAGCAGTTCTGCTGAAAACAGCGTTAGTCCGTGTTAGTTGCATCCAAAATACACAAATTAGAGGCAAAACAATAGCAAAAGTGTTCGGGAAAGTAGATATGTTTTGGACGTATCAGTACCTATGGAATATTCCTTCATATAAACTCAATGAAAACATTAGTCCATAGGGGTTGTCATTAATTACCAAAACCACACATAGGGGCAATATACCCTTACAGAAAGCCGGTGCAGCTGGGCAAGATTTCTCACCTCCATCTATCTCACCACAGGTATGTGACCACTCCTCATCCATACTTCGTCTCCCTGTCTATTTCTTCCTTGATGGGATAGTACCTCTCCAATAACAATGTCTTGATGTGCAAGATATTGTAGATGGTCTTAGAGCATGTCTAACAGGCCCCGTATAACCCGCCCACCCCGTAAAATTTCGGCGGGATATGGGGCAGGCGCGATTTGGGGCGTCTAGCAGGCCCCTATTCGGGCCGGCCCATTTCGGCGGAATACGGGGCCCAGGAAATCGGCCCCGTCGCCCCGTACTTATACTGGGTGCAGGTGCGAGTGAGGGGTTAACCCCTCACTCGCAACCCTAGCTCCGCCGTGCGCCGCCGCCTCCGTACTTAGCTCCGGCGAGCAATTCCTCACTCCCCCGCGCCGCATTCCACCCCAGATCCGGCATGGACGCCCGCCGCCGCAGTACCGCCTCGCCGGCGAGCGGATCGAAGCGATCCCGCTCGCCAGACAACGTGGAGGATGCGTGGCGGCGCCAATGCAAGAGATCCGCCGCCGGGAGCCGGCGTGCGGCCTGCAGGTACGCCGGCGCCACGTACGTCCCGCCGAAGCTCGTTGACTTCGCGGCGGGCGGGCTCTGGTACAACCAGGATCCTCCGATGAAGCCGATGAGCGGGCCCAAGTTCGACGAGTGGCGCGCCGACTGGGAGTGCCGCCGCTGGGCGAAGGAGGCTTGGAGCAGCGGGAGCACCAGCGCTGGAGGAGCTACGCTCGCCGGCGAGGAGGAGGAGGCCCCTGACTTGTTGAAGGAGCTACGACAGTTCCTCAAGGAGGACGCCAAGAGGAAGTGGGCGGAGGAGGAAGAGGTGGCGGCGCCCATCGCCGCCGCGAAGGAGGCTGAGTTGCGGGAGGCGGAGGCGGAGGCGGACTCGTACCTAGTCGACCTCCCTGAGTAGGATCGCGCATTTTGGATGTAGAATCGTTGATCCGTATGTATGATCCGTAGTATGATCAATGAAGATTAACTTCCCGGGGTTTTTATTTTTGAAAATACGGGGCGAAAGACGGGGTCTGCTAGACGGAATGGCTCTTCCGTTAGCAATTTTTCGATACGGGGCGAAATGCAGCGTTATACGGGGCAGCGAAATACGGGACATGTTAGACATGCTCTTAGCTTATTACGTTTCTAGAAGCATGTTTCAGAGAAATCCAGATCATATAGTTTAATTCATCAATTCCACCATTCCTTCTAAGTTAAAAAAAACTAGCTATAGATGGGATGCTATTCTGTGGCGCAACGGTTTTGCATGCGCTACAGAAAATATTTCTGTGGCGCACTAGACACGGTGCGCCATAGAAGTAGCTTATTTTTGTGGCGCACCAAACAAGCATGCGCCACGGAAATAAGGTGCGCCCCACAACCGGTCAGCCCCAATCATCGATTTCACTATTTTTCTGGCGCACAGGACCATCTGCGCCACAGAAATAAGACATTTTGTGGCGCACAGTATCATGTGCGCCATAGAAATATGATATTCTGTGGCGCACCAAGGTGGATGCGCCACAAAAATAAAGCATTCGGTGGCGCACCAAGGTAGGTGCGCCACAAAAATAAGGTGCTCATAGTCCTTATATCTGCCCGTACGCAAATCCCCCACCCTAGTGGCAATGGTGACATGGAGGCGGCGGGAGCGGGAAGGAGGAGGAGGGCGTGGGGGCGACCAACGCCGGGCTCCGACCAGCAAACACTCTCCCTATCCCTATCCTCACCTCTTCGCACGCACGCGACCAACACGCCCTCAGGATGCTGCCGCAGCCACCTGCCCTTCTGGCCGCCGCCGTCCAAGTCCGCAACCGTCGCACACCGGCAGCTCCACCTCGATCCCCTCCATCGAATTCCCCATGGCGCCTCCTTTCTACGCCCTCACCTACCTGCCCGCGGTAAACCCTAACCCTGCCTTGGGCTCTCCGATGTGGCCACGGTGGTCGCCGGTCCCGGCTCCCGCACCTCCTTTTACTCCACCACGACGCGGCCTGGGTGTGGCCCGCACCTAAGGGTGGTGTGGGCCCCCCAGGCGGCCACCGACCTAGCCCTTCCGCCTATTTATTCACGATCTCGGGAAAACCCTGAATACCCGAGCCTTCATCCACGAAAAGTTCCGTCGCGGTCGCCATCGCAGAACCCATCTCGGGGGGTTCGGAAGCTCTTCCCGGCTGATGTGGGCATTACCCTTCGGAAAACTAATATTGCACTACCTCTTACGGCCCAACCAGGGGCCCATGAGGGCACTCGATGGCAAGGTGGACCACTACGTCGGTGCCAAGGAGACGAAGAATACAAGGAAGGTTTAGAACTAGGACCCTTTGTAACCTAGTCGTACCCGGACAGATCTCTCGAGACCTGGCTCCCAATATAAGGGCCAGGAAAGAGGCTGCCGAGGACACACGCAATCTTAGTAATCTTAGCCACCGCAAGTTTAGAGCTAGGTCCCTGCGGAACTTAGTCTCTCGACGAGATCATAGCCGAAACCTTCGGCACCCCTTTGTAACCCGATATTTTCATAATCAAGATCAGACAGGCATGACGTAAGGGTTTTACCTCATCAAGGGTCCCGAACCTGGGTAAATCGCTCTCCCCGCTTGTTTGATAACCGATGTCTCGTGTCAGCCTACATGATTCCATCTACCCTAAGCCCTTTACGGAGGGTATTGCCGAGGAGTACCCTCGACAATTGGCGCCATCTGTGGGAAACCTGTTGGCACCAGATCCATCATCGAGAGGGGTGACATACCGCCTCCCAAGATCAAGCTGCCAAAGAACAAGGGTCGGGGCTGCAAGAAGGAGAGGAAGCGGCATCGGCATCGCCTATAGGAAATGATGATTGGTTCAAGAATGGCTGCATGTTGAACTGTATTTGGCTGTGTTGCTGCTTCATAAGCAGCTTATTTTGTTGACGCTAAGTATCACTTGAATCTATATGTTTGGCTGCTGTTAGTAGCCTATGCTATGAACCTTTATGTTGTTGATGTATGTATTTATGCTAGGTTATCTTATATTTGCATTTGTTTTCTAGATGTTTGCTACTAAATTGGGCAAAGTTGAAATAGGTGAGCAAAAGAGAAAGATAAGTTGCAAAAAAGAATGAATTATGGAGAGAGAGAAAGTGTTTTGATTTGTTTCCTAAAAGAGAGAGATACGAGGTTAGTGAGATATATATAAAAAGAAAAGGTGTTCTGTTTTTGTTTCCCGAATTGTCTAGGGCGGGAGGTGAGCGACAGACCGACACGCCACGACCCCTACGCAGACCCGCACGCCGCGGCCCCTACGAAGACCCACGTGCCGCAACCCCTAAGCGCACCCACGCGTCAGCATAATGGTCAATGCCATTGACCCGACAACAATGTCCGTTTGACCTTCTTGTGCGAGTTTGAAATAAGAGCATGGACAAAAGTGGGGAAAATTGACTAAAGAAAAAATGAGTACAACTAACGAAGGAGGGATACAAAACTAGATATTCCTGAAATAATATCATTGAATCCCTTAGTTTATTGGTATACAATTTTTACGTACAGAAAACTAGTATGCCCACAAAAATAGCATAAAGTATATAGACTCAAACATAAAAATACGCTCAACCATATTCAAATCCACAACTTCAAATGGCACAATTCAAAATCGAATTCGAAACCAAACAAGGTTCATCCAACGTGTGTCAAGCATGGTTCACCAACCACAAAGATCATATACTCTACCACCCCCAAGGTCAAGAACAAAGCAAGACCATAGTCCAGATGGATAGGGCAGCAAACATGGACTCTCATACTGTTTGCCGATTCAGCCGCAGGGCCTACCCTCAAAAGGCAGTGCGTTTCCCTCGATCTCATTCATTAACAATGGAGCCGAATCGGCCGTCTCCATCAAATCATGGGTACAAGTAAACCTCCTTTCATTGTATGCAGTACTAACCTCGTTTTTCTTTCTTTAACAACAAGCAACGGAGAGACGACGTGGTAGCTCCAAACTCCTAAGTGACAAAAATCCAACGCACATCCATCTCAGGTTTCGTTGTTGGACTGCACGATCGCCCCTCATACTCCTCCCTCCCGTTTGTCCCCGTCGTCCCCGTACGTCACCACTCACCAGCGAGTGAAACCTAGCTGGCCATCTCGTGCTGGCTTTGCTCGCTAGCTAGCATACCTATTTGGCTATTTGGCCTCTTCCCCGATTCCGTTTTCCCAATTCGCAGCCTGGCGTCCCTTTCGACCAGCCCAGGGAAGTTCGTTGCGGTACGCTAGTACAAGCTTTGCAGCTAGCTAGCTAGCTCCCCGTCGGTCCGGCAGTTTGGTTTCTCTGATTATCTCCATTGTTAATAGCTGGTGAATCCCCGGAGCTGGCATGCACCTCACCACCGGCCGGAATCGAAGCCGCGAGGCCGTGATCTGGCGGGCGGACACGGCCGATGCAGCATCGCAAGCTTGTCTGGCTTCGTGTCGTCTCTCCACAAGTTCAATTTGTTGCGGGGGTGCCGGGGTGGCCAGCAATCTGGCTGTGCACTTGGCCACGTACGATCGATGCTGCTAGGTTTATTCAGCACTACGTGCTGCGTGCTAGGCTGGACGGCTGGAAATTAGTTACGAGTGTTTTTTTTTTTTTTTTTGAGGGATAGTTTAGTCTTGTGCACTTGTGCGTGCGAGAGAACGATTGTGGGTGTGCCGGTGTGGCAGCGCATCGTCTATGGCTGTGGGATCTGAATGTTATCACCTATCCAAATCCTATGCTGTGGACCTGAGGTGTGGCTTGGTGGCATTTTGCCTTCTGATGATTCCCTCCATTTTTTTTTCGCTCCGTCCTCAATGCAGTTTTTTCAGGGGACGAAGAAAACAAAGGGAATGAAATAGGCCATATGGAAAGGCTGTACTGAACTAGTAGGACGGTCCAGTTGCCAAGGCCTATGGGCTTAAGGTTTATGGTTCTAGACTCGTGGGCTCACTCGGACTAACCTATCGATTACAGAGTGGCGGCCTTGTTAGCTAGCAGTTTTGGGGCTTTTAGAGCATCTCCAGCCGCGTCCTCCAAAGCGTCCCCAAAGGGATTTGGAGCGCGCCGGATAGAAAATGCGTTTCAGCCGTGTCCCCCAAAGTCCATTTTTGTCCGACGCGCCCCCATTCGGTGTCCGGCGCCCCGAGCCCGTCCCCGTCCCACAGGAGACGCACCGGGGACGCCGGACACAACGAAAAGCGAGACGGGGAGTGACGGGGCCGACTCGTCAGCGGCACAATAAATTTTTAACCTAACCGTCGCCTACCTCGCGACGAAAGTTATTGGCGGCGGTGCAATTCCCGCAGCGACGCAGCGACGGTGCAGTTCCCGCAGCGACGTTAGCCGACGGCAGAAGCCCGCAGCGACGCATCCCGTCGCGCCTAGCTCTGCGTGCCGGCGTTAATGCGCGCCACCGCTCCCCGCCTCCCTCCAGCCTATAAAAGGGCCGCCTCTCATCGTCCCTCTCACACACAAACCCTAGCGCCTCTCTCCCAAACCCTAGCCGCCACCATCTCAACAAGACTCGACGCTATGTCCGGTAGAGGCGGAGGCCGACCTCGCGGCCGTGGTCGTGGTCGTGGCCGCGGCAGAGCTGAACGCTCGCCGTCGCCTTCCACGCCGCCGGCTTCATCATCGTCGGAGATGGACGTGGAGCCGGACGTGCGGTTCGAGTTCGTCCTCGTCCTCAAGGGCGACCCGCGCGGCATCCAGAGGCTGCCGGACTCCTTCGCCGACTACGTCGCCGGCGACGATCGCCCGCGCACGATGCATCTGCGGGAGGCTGCGTGCGGCTACTACCGGTGGATCGTCGACGTGATCTACGACGCGCGCGGCAAGATGTACCTCAACATCGGCTGGGAGAAGTTCGCGCGGCACCACAGCCTCCAAGCCGGCTTCATCCTCCTGTTCTCCTACTTCGGCGACAGGGACATGAGCGTCAAGGTCTTCGACGAGACGCGGTGCCGCCGGGACTACCACGGCGACAGCACCGACGAGGAGGACGACTAGTGTTGTTTCTTTGCAGCGAATACGTGCACGGAGGTCTCTGTCTGTTCTTCCTCGGTAGAACCAACAAGGGCACCGTCACCAGCTGGATTTTCCAGTTTAGGTGACTGGGTGTGCCCTCGAGTGTTCTTTCTTAGCAGCGAACACAGGAAACCTTCGATGCACGGCCTAGTTAGGTTTAGTTTCTTTGCAAAATTTTATATTTGTGTCAACGACGGTTCAAACTATGTTTGTGGAAAACCACGTTCCCAATTATGTTTTCGTGTAAACCACGTTCCAAATTATGTATTAGTTTGTGGAAATTGAAATAAAAAAGCCAAAAAAAGTATTTTAAATGTTTGGGGGAGGCGTTTGGGGGACGCGGCTGGGGAGCGACATCCCCCAAAGGCGGCACGAACAAAACGCGTCCCCCAAACGCTCAATCCGGCGCGGTTTGGGGGACGCTTTGGGGGACGCGGCTGGAGATGCTCTTAGCTACCTCGTGCAAGGAGCAAGGTCTCTTGTTCTTGAACTTCTTCATTTGAAGAAAATACAATATGGAAACAAAAGTTAAAATTAAAATTCAGTAGAAGTACTAACGTTTCAGAAACTCTAAGATAAGAGCATTTTCAGAGGTCGCTCCAGGGCGGTCTCTTTCTTCTTCCCCCTTCTAGTTCTCTCCACCTCTTTCTCCCTCAGATCTGGGCCGCTTGGCCCCTCCCCTCTCTCCTCCGGCGACTGCCGGCGTTGAGATTGGGTGAGGTACCCTTCCCGTGTACAGCAGTAGTTTAGGATTTGTTAGTTTGTGTCTCTATGGCGTTGGCTTGTTGCCTGGTTTGCTGCGTCGTACTCGTGCTTGCGAGCAGCACGGGAGGACCTTCGGCTCCCTTCTCTGGAGTTCTTCCGCGGTGGAAGGCGGATGGAGGTGGTGGATCTGATGTATGCGGCCTAAATAAGCTCGTTCTCGGTTCGCTCGTCTCAGGCGGCCATGGTGGTCGGAGAAGGCGAGTGGAGGATGCAAGACATGTTAAATTTAAAGGAATCGCTAATTCTCAGTAGATTCCTGCAACGCATAACTTATACTGTTATTCATGCGCTTAAGTTGTATATGTTAAACCCTGAATTCATATAGGTTGGGTGAAATAACCTCGAACTCTAAATCTATGTCATTTGTACCCTGAACTAATCATGGTCTGAATCGAACCCTGAAAGAGTTTGGCGCACGGCGAATAATAGTCTGAACGGTCTGATAGGCGTAGAAGTCCTCCCCAAGGGCTTTCACGGTAGTCGCTCCGCGTCGCCCCCGCGGCGACAGGGGCGACCCCGCCTCCTCCCCGCCTCAGCCCTCCTCCCCTGCCCCTCCCCGCTGCCGCCGCCGGCGTGAGCCGCCGGGCAAAGCCCGCGCGGTGCCGGCGGCGGTGGCTCTTCTCGGCGCGAGCTGCTGCGGGCCTCGCGGGCGGTCTGCAACGGCGGCGGCGCCTCCTCCTCCGGTCGGCGCGGGCGTGCCACCGGATCCGGCTTGGTGGCGGCGCGGCACGGCGGCCCAGCCGGTGCTGGCGCGACCTTGACACCGGGGCGGCCGTGGCCATGGGTGGCGGCGGCGGGCCCAGATCTGGGCCGGCGGGCCTAGGTCTGGGCCCCATCTGGGCCTTCGCGGGTTGGAGGGCTAGATGCGGCCGGAGCTGCAGGGTGCGGTCTCCTCCCTGGCTAGCTGTGCTGGTGGCCGGCGCTGGGGCTGCTTCGGCGTCCGGCGCGGCCCGAAGCCCTGTTCTAGCTGCAGATGTCCATTGGCAGGGGCTGGGATATCTTGCACGGTTCTCTCGAGATTGCTCCGCTTGATAGAATCTGGGTTCGATGGCTGTGTGGGCGGCGCTTCATCGGAGTGGCGTCGATTCTCGTCGCCACAAGTTGCTTGATTTCCCGGCCAGTCGTGACGCTCGTGGGGACGATGCGTTCGGAGTTGCGCCTGATGGACTGGTTGGTCCGCGAGGTTTGGCCTACAGGGACGCTAGCGTGCGCGACGGTGTGTCCGCGAAAGCACCGCAAGGCTACGGCCATTGCCGGCCACGGCGACGTCTTTGGATGTCGTTCACCTTGTTGGAGGGTGGCCATGACACACGTCCTGCCGCTGGTTGCCTCCCCTGGGGCACTGTCTACGACCTTGCTGACTTGCGTCCTCTTCGAGGTCCTCCTCGGGATACCTCTAGTCGATGCCCTGCGTCTTGCTGTTACTGGCTTCATATATACGGTGTTCCTCCGGCTTGCGCGGCCTCTCTCGTGCCTTGGGTGGCTGTCGGAGAGTGTGTCGTGGCACCGGAGGACAACGGTGGTTCTAAACAGCCGGTGGCTGTCCTGATGGCAGGTGCAAAGCCTTTGGTTTTTCCTTGGGGTGGGGTTAAGACTTCCGCGAAAACATTGCACGGCTCCCCTGTGCCGACAACGGCGACGCTCGTGAGCGCCGTTCCCCTTCATGGAGGCGTTGTCGTGAAGTTCTTCCCCCTTTGAACTCTGGAGGCTCGTATGCTCACTTGCGCCGTTAGCCAGCTCCCTCGGTGATGGTGGTCCTCTGCATGGCGGCCTTGTGCCGATTCAGTTTGGTGCGGCTCCATGGAGTGGCGGCTCGTTGCTTGAAGTTCCAGCCGAGCTGCCGATGTTTAGCTGTAGTCTTGGGCGCCCTTGTATCTTGGTTTAGGCTATAGCTTTGCATCACTTGTGCTTGTATCGTTAGCTGGTAACCCCAGTTTTGTTTTCTTTTTCTTTCCTTCGGTTGTTTCGCTGTATCGTTGTACGCCTGGCCGGTTGATGGCTTTGTTAATTCAAAGTCGGGCTCGTGGAGCCTTCTGTTTAAATAATAGTCTGAACTAGGATTCCAGGTTACTCTCAATAACACGTGGACCTAATTGTTAGAACCTTATTCCCAAATATATTTCCTCGCTTCCCTCTCGTTTCCACCTCACAACCATGGCGAGCTGAGGGCATCTTCACCGGGGCGACGCATTTTTGGTTTTCTGCCTTTTTGTGTCCGTTTGCGTCTGGATCCTCCTCCAACGGGGAGACGCATCCCGGTTTATTTTGTCCGTTGCGTCCGCAGAGACACATTTGCTGCCCAAATATGCGCTAGCTTTGCGTCGGGGCGGACTGTCCGCGTGACCGCTTCTTGTCCGGATGTGTCCGGCTCTGTGCCAAAATGGTCCACACGCCAGTCACACTTTTCCCCCACCTACCTCGCTTTCCCTCTCTCTCCCGTTTCTCTCTTCTTCTCCTCTCTCCCCAAATCCTCCGATGAGATTCATCACAGATGAACCATGCTCGCAGCATCCAGCCGATGAGGCGACACATCCCAGCAGCCCACCAACGGCTCCTCCTCCTGGGGCGGCGCCGGTGGGAAGCGAGCTCCCTAGTCACTTGCTTCATCCATCGACAGGCATCAGAGTAAGTACTAGTCAGCAAGAACAGCAAACCAAGAACACAAGAACAGGAAGAACAGCTTCACTGTTCAACTTGCTCAATAACACCACAGAATCAAATCAAGCATCACAAGCCAGCAGGAGGAGCAGGGCAAGCTTCACACATCATCCAGAGGCAAACCCTCTACACCAACCACAAATCTTGGAGCTGGAGTGAGGTATACCAGAAAAGCATGAGCGAACCATGGTTTTGCTCATAATTAAGCATACTCATGCATCACAGAAGCAAAAGAGGGTAGAAACCCTATTGTATCATCATCTGGCTACTAAGCCTTTTGGTGCAAGCAAGTCAAAGAACAGCAAGAGGGAAATTACCCAAGGGAACATTGGCATGTCAACCAGATGACATACCAGAGAAATCCAACCTGGATTAATCTCTAACTAGCCACTCCAGATCATCTAGCCCCTAAAGCCTAGCAAGCCATCAGAATATAGACATTTATATGTCTATTTTCATTTCAACATCAATTATACTGGAAGCCCATGAATGACTACCAGTAATATTGCACAGTAGCATACAGAAGAGGTAGGAGCAACCTTTACTAGCATACCAAGCATTGCTAGGGTCACAACAACTACCTAGCCACACAGAAAAGCCAAAAGAGAAGCATATCATCACTCCAAGGAGTTCATGCATCACAGGAGGTGCCAACACATGTTGGTTTCCATCCAGATAGGGCATAGGATGCACCAGATCACTACTGCATCAGGTAGATCATGTCTGTTGTCAGAAATGGGAAGCCAAGCTTCACTGACAAGCATAGATAAATAAAAACCACACACCAGGCCACTGCATCATTACCCAGATGGGTTCAGAGTGAGCTAGGGTACCCAACAATTATTGGCATCCCTCTAGCTTCACTTAATCCATCTATATGATCATTACTGCTCAGCAGTTCACATCAATTATCCACTCAATCAACAAAGGCAACACAGATAATTGATATCAGTAAGTAAATCATGAAACAGACACTTGCAAATGATCCAGTGGATCACTGCAAGCAACAGCAAACACTTGATCAGGCAAAGCCTACACCAGCACAGATATGTATGTCACACAGACCCCAAAGGGAGCAGCAGATAAACACAGGCAGCTAGCAAGCACACAATCAACAAGCTAGTGGTGATCAATAGATCACCAGAGCCTGTTAGAGCATGCCAGGACATGCTAGAATTAATCACTGGCATCACACAGGAAGCTATATGAATTAAACAGCCACAGATAATTAACAAATACTTTACAGATAACCAAATGGATGATTTATAATTGTATCCAGAAGCACATCAAATACATGATGTACCACTGGATCAAGCTAGACATGGATGGCACACACATATAATTAAGCCATAACAACAACCAGAGCCAGTAAGCAAGCAATTGATGTAATTGTAGCATGACCAGTAACAATTTAGCAAACCAGGAGCATTACAAGATGCTCATGAGCAAGCACATATGAACACACTTGAGCATCTGGCGAGCTTAGTAACAAGAACAGAGCCACAGAGAGGGAATTAAGCAAGAAAGGAAAGCATAGCAACCAATTAGATCAGGAATTCTTGCACAGAGACATGGCAGAGCATCACACAGCAGTAGCACACGCCTAGTGCAAAGAAAGACAAATAGAAAGAAGAAGATACGCGTATACACAACGAGCTAGGCACAGTAGCAGAGCAAATGCACGGCAGGCATCTCCACGAAGAGGAGCAGCCACTACTAGAGCTAGAGGTTGAAGAAGAAGAGCAGACAAGAGAGAGAGGGAAAGGATGGAGCACTTACCGACGAAGCAAAGGAGAGCAGCCATGGCGGCACGGCGGCGCACGCCGGGCGAACGGCGGCACCAGGCCAAGCCAAGCCCAGCCGTCATCCCGCCGCAACGCCAGCGTCACCACGGCGGCGCCACGGCACCTGGAGCGTCGACGGCGACGAGATCGCCACGGCACTCCACGCCAGGAGACCAGAGGCGAAGGGGGCGAGTCGAGGAAGCAGCGAGCGTCAGATCGACGTGGACCATCAGGTCCGCCGTCGAGAGGCGGACCAGATCCGCAGCATCTCGCCGGCGGCGACGGCCAGAGATGGCCGGAACAATCCCGAGAAGACGGCGGCGACGCGAATCGCCAGAGAGGGTTAGGGTTAGGGTTCGGACACGCGCGAGAGAGAGAGGGAGAGAGTGAGGGGGTTGGGCCGGACCAGGTGGGTCGGCCAATCTAACCCGTTGGGCCACCTGACAGGTGGGCCCAAGGGGCAAAACTATCTTTTCATAATTTCATTAAAAACCAGAAACTTTGAAATTAAAAAGAAAATTGATAAGAGCCCTAAAAAAATAATTAAAAAGATGAAAAATAATCAGCATAAAATTCTCTATTCAAATAAAATATCAAAGAGAATTTTTAAAGACAATTAGGAATAAGTCTTAATTTGAGGATTTAAATAACAATTAAATCACAAATATTATTTTCAATAATGAAAATAAGTCCATTAAATGCAATTGGACTTTAAAAACATCTTGACAATATTTCAAGATTGTATTTTACCCTAAATTAAGTATCTCCAAATTGTTCTTAGTATTAACCCTCACATGAAATAATAACGACATCGGAAGGGGGAACAAACCCTAAAACTGGAATCATGCATAATTGCTTCTTTAACCATTGCCCTTATCGGACAATGATGCCATTTTTCAGAGACAGAGGACAAGGGTCAGTCCACACCATCCAACTGCAAAACTTTGCAGTGTTCAGGCAAGTTCATCACTTGCTCATGTCATTTGAGTATTTCTATCAAATTACTTGCAAAGTACTATGGTTATCACTATTGCATAAAAACCAAAACCACTATTTTCATAACTATGAATATGACTATGTGGTTGGCAATGGAACCATGGATTGTGTTGATATGGGGGAGGTTCCATTGCAAGGGTTTATATCCAGCTAGGATTAAACAACAAATGTTGCCAGTGATTCTTGTGCCGTAATAACCGTGTTAACCATAAGATCTGAAATGGGACGGACTAGTCAATCGTATTTCCACCTCTTGTACATCAACGGATGCGCTTACCGTAGCAGTTGTATCTTGCGGAGCAACTTGTGGGTGGGGATCCCACTCTAAGTCCCCACGGTTATGCTATGCATACCGTAGCGGTTGCGGCTTGCGGAACAACTTGAGGGTGGGGATCCCACTCTAATTCCCCACGGTAATGTGGTCTATGATGGGTTGCAGCTACCGGCGAAGGAGTTTGGTTCGATCCCAGACTGTTGTCGTGGTCGGGGTCCGTCCTTAAGTGGTGTAAGTGGACCGACGAGGACCCAGGGTCGGGGTTTGCAACAAAGGGTGGGTGTGCGAGGTAGCGGAGGATTGGCTATGACCTTATACGGGCCTCACACCGAAGGAAGTGTGGACGGGAAAGCTGCCCGGTTGGCACCAAGGTTAAGATCTCTTATGGGTAAAGCAACACACCTCTGCAGAGTGTAAAGAACTGTGACCTGTCACTCCCTGTTCCGGGATATGGAACTGCGAACGCGGCCGGAAAGGAGCTCCATGAAGTTCTAGTAAACCGGTGAAGGCTGACGGACATAGCTCTTTGAAATAAAAGCAATCTCTTGAAGAAATGTTTATCAAAACCTGCATTGGTATTAGACTTTCTGGTCTAATATCGTAGCTAGTGCATTAAACACCTCTTATCTATAATGAACTTGTTGAGTACGCTCGTACTCATCCCAATCTTAAATCCCTTGCTTAGATTGTCTGAATCGTCTGGAGGAGGACCACGACAACCCTGAAGGAGCCGAGATCATCGGCTATGAAGAACCAGACCTCTCTGGAGGTATTGAAGGCGTAGACTACCTGATAGTCTACGGAACCGGGGAGGCTTCCAGAGGAGATCAAGCCTAGAAGCATCAAGTAGTAGTAGTAGCCGAGCAGCCCGAACTCTTAATACTTAGCTGCTCGAGAGAATAAATGTACAACTTAATGAGACATCTATATTGTAAGCTAAGTTGGGTTCGCCTCGAACCCAGGAGTATTCCTCTTAGGACCCAAGAGGAGCTCCAAGACGATATGTGTATGATATTTGTAATATTAAATGAATGAGTTATGGACCTGCTATGTTCTGTTGTACTACTCTGAGGGATGTAATATTTGCGGAATGGTACTTCGTGAATGTTATATCAACGACTGACATACTACAACATGCAGTGGTATGCAGGGTCACCACAGTTGGTATCAGAGCAAAAGCTTTGACCTTAGGTTGGAACCTAGTAAATGGGACTAAACGTTAGGAGTCAAATAGGACTAGTAAAGAATTCTCTAAAAATATGGTGTATATTCAATTGAAAATACAACAATCATATCTTTTAGTGTGATAATTCTTTATTATCTCTATTATGATGCATTATTACTAATCTTATAATCTTTCTATTTCTACAGCCAACATGGCAAGTTCACGTTCCGGACGAAACGTGAAAGTGATGGATTCCACACTGAGTGAATATGAAGGAGGACTTGCAGATATTCTACGCGCGATGTTACTTGAGTTTGGGTGTGATCCCCAGATTCAAGTAAAGAAATACATGTACTACGATGGTACTGTATTGGCCAAGTGTAGGGTAGGACTGCGACTTCCCGAATCTTTGGGAATGAGCGTAGTAATGCCAGCAGGTGAAGCCAGAACTATCAACACAGCCTACCATATAGCCGTTATGAGAGCCATAACCGATATTCGGGAGCATAAGACGAAAGAGCTTATGGGTTCCGAATTCACCCACATTCCTCATATGCAGGAGGAAGAGGATCCCATGCTCAACCACTACAAATATGCAAAACGCAAACCAATAGCAGCTGCAAAATACATGGATAATAGCCGCAACTTACTATCATTGCTCTTTCAATTGAATCATCATTTGACGGGAGCAATTGATACAATGCTAGAGGAGTTTATTGAACCCAAGGAGGAGACTAGGGGGAAAGAACCTATGGAGAATGTGGTGCACACACCAGTTTACTCAGCTGGTGACTACATTAGTATTGATCCTCTTGAAAGAGAAACTACACCCGTTACACCTGGGAACTATCTTGGTAGTTCCTATGGGGGATATGAGGGTGGAGAGGAATCCGGAAACAATCAGCGTTCCGAGACTCCTATAGAAAACTCCACGGGTTGGCGTTGGGGATCTGATACTGGAACTTATAGTACTTCAGTGAATTATGACGGAGAGATGAATGAGGACGCCACAACCCAGAACCAGAGTTATACTAGTAATGGAGGAGTTGATGGAGGGTATCCGACACAGGTTGAGTCGGATACAAATGTTGGAAATACCTATGGTGGAGCTACAGGGAGTACACCCGATGGGTGGACTATGATGCACTTAACGATCAGTTTGTGAACACTGATTTCTCCCTAGGATCATCATCTGATTCTGACTACCAGCCGACGGGGAGACCTTATGTTCCAGGGTCTATCAGGAGGATGATGTCTACGTTCCCCCTCCTTTCCTGTAGACAGTGTTGGGCCTCCAAGAGCAGAGGTTTGTAGAACAGCAGCAAGTTTTCCCTTAAGTGGATACCCAAGGTTTATCGAACTCAGGGAGGAAGAGGTCAAAGATATCCCTCTCATGCAACCCTGCAACCACAAAGCAAGAAGTCTCTTGTGTCCCCAACACACCAAATAGGTGCACTAGTTCGGCGAAGAGATAGTGAAATACAGGTGGTATGAATATATATGAGCAGTAGCAACGGTGCCAGAAAATAGCTTGATGGCGTGTAGTTGATGGTGGTAGTATTGCAGCAGTAGTAACACAAAGAAACAAGAAACAAGCAGTAGTAACGCAGCAGTATTTAGGAACAAGGCCTAGGGATTACACTTTCACTAGTGGACACTCTCAACATTGATCACATAACAGAATAGATAAATGCATACTCTACACTTTTGTTGGATGATGAACACATTGCGTAGGATTACACGAACCCTCAATGCCGGAGTTAACAAGCTCCACAATTACTGTTCATATTTTAGTAACCTTGTAGTGTAAGATAGATCAACAGACTAAACCAAGTACTAACATAGCATGCACACTGTCACCTTCATGCATATGTAGGAGGAATAGATCACATCAATATTATCATAGCAATAGTTAACTTCGCAATCTACAAGAGATCATGATCATAGCATAAACCAAGTACTAACACGGTGCACACACTGTCACCTTTACACACGTGCAGGAGGAATAGAACTACTTTAATAACTTTGCTAGAGTAGCACATAGATAAATTGTGATACAAACTCATATGAATCTCAATCATGTAAAGCAGCTCATGAGATTATTGTATTGAGGTACATGGGAGAGAGATGAACCACATAGCTACAGCGGAGCCCTCAGCCTCGGAGGTGGATTACTCCCTCCTCATGGGAGCAGCAGCGGTGATGAAGATGGCGATGGAGATGGCAGCGGTGTCGATGGAGAAGCCTTCCGGGGCACTTCCCCGCTCCGGCGGCGTGCCGGAACAGAGACTCCTGTCCCCCAGATCTTGGCTTCGCGATGGCGGCGGCTCTGGAAGGTTTCTGTGGTTTTCGTCGAACGTATCAGGGTTTTCGCGACGGAGGCTTTATATAGGCGAAGAGGCGGCGCAGGAGGGCTTCTGGGGGGCCCACACCATAGGGCGGCGCGGCCCCCCCTCTGGCTGCGCCAGGGTGTGGTGTGGGGCCCCCAGGGCTCCCCTACGGCGGCTCTCGGGTGTTCTGGATGGTTCCGGGAAAAATAGGAACCTGGGCGTTGATTTCGTCCGATTCCGAGAATATTTCGTTACTAGGATTTCTGAAACCAAAAACAGCAGAAAATAGGAACTGGCACTTCGGCATCTTGTTAATAGGTTAGTTCCAGAAAATGCACGAATATGACATAAAGTGTGCATAAAACATGTAGATAACATCAATAATGTGGCATGGAACATAAGAAATTATCGATACATCGGAGACGTATCAGCATCCCCAAGCTTAGTTCTGCTCGTCCCGAGCAGGTAAAACGATAACACAGATAATTTCTGAAGTGACATGCCATCATAAACTTGATCATACTATTTGTAAAGCATATGTAGTGAATGCAGCGATCAAAACAATGGTAATGACATGAGTAAACAACTGAATCATAAAGCAAAGACTTTTCATGAATAGCACTTCAAGACAAGCATCAATAAGTCTTGCATAAGAGTTAACTCATAAAGCAATAATTCAAAGTAAAGGCATTGAAGCAACACAAAGGAAGATTAAGTTTCAGCGGTTGCTTTCAACTTATAACATGTATATCTCATGGATATTGTCAACATAGAGTAATATAATAAGTGCAATATGCAAGTTTGTAGGAATCAATGCACAGTTCACACAAGTGTTTGCTTCTTAAGGTAGAGAGAAATAGGTGAACTGACTCAACATAAAAGTAAAAGAATGGTCCTCCATAGAGGAAAAGCATCGATTGCTATATTTGTGCTAGAGCTTTGATTTTGAAAACATGAAACAATTTTGTCAACGGTAGTAATAAAGCATATGTATCATGTAAATTATATCTTACAAGTTGCAAGCCTCATGCATAGTATACTAATAGTGCCCGCACCTTGTCCTAATTAGCTTGGACTACCGGATCATCACAATGCACATGTTTTAACCAAGTGTCACAAAGGGGTACCTCTATGCCGCCTGTACAAAGGTCTAAGGAGAAAGCTCGCATTGGATTTCTCGCTATTGATTATTCTCAACTTAGACATCCATACCGGGACAACATAGACAACAGATAATGGACTCCTCTTTTATGCATAAGCATGTAACAACAATTAATAATTTTCTCATATGAGATTGAGGATATATGTCCAAAACTGAAACTTCCACCATGGATCATGGCTTTAGTTAGCGGCCCAATGTTCTTCTCTAACAATATGCATGCTTAACCATAGGGTGGTAGATCTCTTTTACTTCAGACAAGACGGACATGCATAGCAACTCACATGAAATTCAACAATGAATAGTTGATGGCGTCCCCAGTGAACATGGTTATCGCACAACAAGCAACTTAATAAGAGATAAAGTGCATAATTACATATTCAATACCACAATAGTTTTTAAGCTATTTGTCCCATGAGCTATATATTGCAAAGGTGAATGATGGAATTTTAAAGGTAGCACTCAAGCAATTTACTTTGGAATGGCGGAAAATACCATGTAGTAGGTAGGTATGGTGGACACAAATGGCATAGTGTTGTTTGGCTCAAGGATTTGGATGCATGAGAAGTAATCCCTCTCGATACAAGGTTTAGGCTAGCAAGGTTGTTTGAAGCAAACACAAGCACGAACTAGTATAGCAAAACTCACATAAAAGACATATTACAAGCATTATAAAACTATACATCGTCTTCCTTGTTGTTCAAACATCTTACTAGAAATTATCTAGACCTTAGAGAAACAAAATATGCAAACCAAATTTTAGCATGCTCTATGTATTTCTTCATTAATGGGTGCAAAGCATATGATGCAAGAGCTTAAACATGAGCACAACAATTGCCAAGTATCACATTACCCAAGACATTTATAGCAATTACTACATGTATCATTTTCCAATTCCAACCATATAACAATTTAACGAAGAACTTCGCCATGAATATTATGAGCTAAGAACACATGTGTTCATACGAACCAGCAGAGCGTGTCTCTCTCCCACACAAGCATTTATTCAAACACAAACAAAAACAAAAGCATACAGACTCTCCAAGTAAAGCACATAAGATGTGACCGAATAAAAATATAGTTTCAAGAGAAGGAACCTGATAATTTGTCGATGAAGAAGGGGATGCCTTGGGCATCCCCAAGCTTAGACGCTTGAGTCTTCTTGAAATATGCAGGGATGAACCACCGGGGCATCCCCAAGCTTAGAGCTTTCACTCTTCTTGATCATAGTATATCATCCTCCTTTCTTGACCCTTGAAAACTTCCTCCACACCAAACTCGAAACAACTCATTAGAGGGTTAGTGCACAATAAAAATTAACATATTCAGAGGTGACACAATCATTCTTAACACTTCTGGACATTGCATAATGCTACTGGACATTAGTGGATCAAAGAAATTCATCCAACATAGCAAAAGAGGCAATGCGAAATAAAAGGCAGAATCTGTCAAAACAGAACAGTTCGTATTGACGAATTTTAAAATGGCACCAGACTTGCTCAAATGAAAATGCTCAAATTGAATGAAAGTTGCGTACATATCTGAGGATCATGCACATAAATTGGCTTAATTTTCTGAGCTACCTACAGGGAGGTGGACCCAGATTCGTGATAGCAAAGAAATCTGGAACTGCGCAGTAATCCAAATCTAGTACTTACTTTTCTATCAACGGCTTTACTTGGCACAACAAAAAACAAAACTAAGATAAGGAGAGGTTGCTACAGTAGTAAACAACTTCCAAGACACAAAATAAAAACAAAGTACTGTAGCAAAATAACACATGGGTTATCTCCCAAGAAGTTCTTTTCTTTATAGCCATTAAGATGGGCTCAGCAGTTTTAATGATGCACTCGCAAGAAATAGTATTTGAAGCAAAAGAGAGCATCAAGAGGCAAATTCAAAACACATTTAAGTCTAACATGCTTCCTATGCAAAGGAATCTTGTAAATAAACAAGTTCATGAAGAGCAAAGTAACAAGCATAGGAAGATAAAACAAGTGTAGCTTCAAAAATTTCAGCACATAGAGAGGTGTTTTAGTAACATGAAAATTTCTACAACCATATTTTCCTCTCTCATAATAACTTTCAGTAGCATCATGAGCAAACTCAACAATATAACTATCAAATGAAACATTCTTATCATGAGTCTCATGCATAAAATTATTACTCTCCACATAAGCATACTCAATTTTATTAGTTGTAGTGGGAGCAAATTCAACAGAGTAGCTATCATTATTATTCTCATCAAGTGTAGGAGGCATAGTATAATCATAATCAAATTTATCCTCCATAACAGGTGGCACCAAAAGACTACTATCATTATAATCATCATAAATAGGAGGCAAAGTATCATCAAAGTAAATTTTCTCCTCAATGCTTGGGGGACTAAAAATATCATGCTCATCAAAGCCAGCTTCCCCAAGCTTAGAATTTTCCATATCATTAGCAACAATGGTGTTCAAAGCGTTCATACTAATATCATTGCTACTAGCATGCAAATAAGATTCCATGGGTTTTTTAATTTTCGCATTAAACCATTCATGTCTTGACTCAGGAAATAGAATAAAAAGCTCACAGATGTTGTCCATTATGCCTTACTAGTGTAAACAAGAAACAAAAAGTTGCAATTGCAGGATCTAAAGGAAATAGCTTCGAGCACAAACACAATGGCGCCAGAAAAGTACTTTACCTGGAACCGAAGTATGAGTGCCTTTTACCTTTCCTCCCCGGCAACGGCGCCAGAAAAGTGCTTGATGTCTACGTTCCCCCTCCTTTCCTGTAGACAGTGTTGGGCCTCCAAGAGCAGAGGTTTGTAGAACAGCAGCAAGTTTTCCCTTAAGTGGATACCCAAGGTTTATCGAACTCAGGGAGGAAGAGGTCAAAGATATCCCTCTCATGCAACCCTGCAACCACAAAGCAAGAAGTCTCTTGTGTCCCCAACACACCAAATAGGTGCACTAGTTCGGCGAAGAGATAGTGAAATACAGGTGGTATGAATATATATGAGCAGTAGCAACGGTGCCAGAAAATAGCTTGATGGCGTGTAGTTGATGGTGGTAGTATTGCAGCAGTAGTAACACAAAGAAAACAAGAAACAAGCAGTAGTAACGCAGCAGTATTTAGGAACAAGGCCTAGGGATTACACTTTCACTAGTGGACACTCTCAACATTGATCACATAACAGAATAGATAAATGCATACTCTACACTTTTGTTGGATGATGAACACATTGCGTAGGATTACACGAACCCTCAATGCCGGAGTTAACAAGCTCCACAATTACTGTTCATATTTTAGTAACCTTGTAGTGTAAGATAGATCAACAGACTAAACCAAGTACTAACATAGCATGCACACTGTCACCTTCATGCATATGTAGGAGGAATAGATCACATCAATATTATCATAGCAATAGTTAACTTCGCAATCTACAAGAGATCATGATCATAGCATAAACCAAGTACTAACACGGTGCACACACTGTCACCTTTACACACGTGCAGGAGGAATAGAACTACTTTAATAACTTTGCTAGAGTAGCACATAGATAAATTGTGATACAAACTCATATGAATCTCAATCATGTAAAGCAGCTCATGAGATTATTGTATTGAGGTACATGGGAGAGAGATGAACCACATAGCTACAGCGGAGCCCTCAGCCTCGGAGGTGGATTACTCCCTCCTCATGGGAGCAGCAGCGGTGATGAAGATGGCGATGGAGATGGCAGCGGTGTCGATGGAGAAGCCTTCCGGGGGCACTTCCCCGTTCCGGCAGCGTGCCGGAACAGAGACTCCTGTCCCCCAGATCTTGGCTTCGCGATGGCGGCGGCTCTGGAAGGTTTCTGTGGTTTTCGTCGAACGTATCAGGGTTTTCGCGACGGAGGCTTTATATAGGCGAAGAGGCGGCGCAGGAGGGCTTACGGGGGCCCACACCATAGGGCGGCGCGGCCCCCTGCAGCTGCGCCGGGGTGTGGTGTGGGGCCCCCAGGGCTCCCCTCTGGCGGCTCTCGGGTGTTCTGGATGGTTCCGGGAAAAATAGGAACCTGGGCGTTGATTTCGTCCGATTCCGAGAATATTTCGTTACTAGGATTTCTGAAACCAAAAACAGCAGAAAATAGGAACTGGCACTTCGGCATCTTGTTAATAGGTTAGTTCCAGAAAATGCACGAATATGACATAAAGTGTGCATAAAACATGTAGATAACATCAATAATGTGGCATGGAACATAAGAAATTATCGATACATCGGAGACGTATCAGCATCCCCAAGCTTAGTTCTGCTCGTCCCGAGCAGGTAAAACGATAACACAGATAATTTCTGAAGTGACATGCCATCATAAACTTGATCATACTATTTGTAAAGCATATGTAGTGAATGCAGCGATCAAAACAATGGTAATGACATGAGTAAACAACTGAATCATAAAGCAAAGACTTTTCATGAATAGCACTTCAAGACAAGCATCAATAAGTCTTGCATAAGAGTTAACTCATAAAGCAATAATTCAAAGTAAAGGCATTGAAGCAACACAAAGGAAGATTAAGTTTCAGCGGTTGCTTTCAACTTATAACATGTATATCTCATGGATATTGTCAACATAGAGTAATATAATAAGTGCAATATGCAAGTTTGTAGGAATCAATGCACAGTTCACACAAGTGTTTGCTTCTTAAGGTAGAGAGAAATAGGTGAACTGACTCAACATAAAAGTAAAAGAATGGTCCTCCATAGAGGAAAAGCATCGATTGCTATATTTGTGCTAGAGCTTTGATTTTGAAAACATGAAACAATTTTGTCAACGGTAGTAATAAAGCATATGTATCATGTAAATTATATCTTACAAGTTGCAAGCCTCATGCATAGTATACTAATAGTGCCCGCACCTTGTCCTAATTAGCTTGGACTACCTGATCATCACAATGCACATGTTTTAACCAAGTGTCACAAAGGGGTACCTCTATGCAGAATGTACAAAGGTCTAAGGAGAAAGCTCGCATTGGATTTCTCGCTATTGATTATTCTCAACTTAGACATCCATACCGGGACAACATAGACAACAGATAATGGACTCCTCTTTTATGCATAAGCATGTAACAACAATTAATAATTTTCTCATATGAGATTGAGGATATATGTCCAAAAGCTGAAACTTCCACCATGGATCATGGCTTTAGTTAGCGGCCCAATGTTCTTCTCTAACAATATGCATGCTTAACCATAGGGTGGTAGATCTCTTTTACTTCAGACAAGACGGACATGCATAGCAACTCACATGAAATTCAACAATGAATAGTTGATGGCGTCCCCGTGAACATGGTTATCGCACAACAAGCAACTTAATAAGAGATAAAGTGCATAATTACATATTCAATACCACAATAGTTTTTAAGCTATTTGTCCCATGAGCTATATATTGCAAAGGTGAATGATGGAATTTTAAAGGTAGCACTCAAGCAATTTACTTTGGAATGGCGGAAAATACCATGTAGTAGGTAGGTATGGTGGACACAAATGGCATAGTGTTGTTTGGCTCAAGGATTTGGATGCATGAGAAGTAATCCCTCTCGATACAAGGTTTAGGCTAGCAAGGTTGTTTGAAGCAAACACAAGCACGAACTAGTATAGCAAAACTCACATAAAAGACATATTACAAGCATTATAAAACTATACATCGTCTTCCTTGTTGTTCAAACATCTTACTAGAAATTATCTAGACCTTAGAGAAACAAAATATGCAAACCAAATTTTAGCATGCTCTATGTATTTCTTCATTAATGGGTGCAAAGCATATGATGCAAGAGCTTAAACATGAGCACAACAATTGCCAAGTATCACATTACCCAAGACATTTATAGCAATTACTACATGTATCATTTTCCAATTCCAACCATATAACAATTTAACGAAGAACTTCGCCATGAATATTATGAGCTAAGAACACATGTGTTCATACGAACCAGCAGAGCGTGTCTCTCTCCCACACAAGCATTTATTCAAACACAAACAAAAACAAAAGCATACAGACTCTCCAAGTAAAGCACATAAGATGTGACCGAATAAAAATATAGTTTCAAGAGAAGGAACCTGATAATTTGTCGATGAAGAAGGGGATGCCTTGGGCATCCCCAAGCTTAGACAGCTTGAGTCTTCTTGAAATATGCAGGGATGAACCACCGGGGCATCCCCAAGCTTAGAGCTTTCACTCTTCTTGATCATAGTATATCATCCTCCTTTCTTGACCCTTGAAAACTTCCTCCACACCAAACTCGAAACAACTCATTAGAGGGTTAGTGCACAATAAAAATTAACATATTCAGAGGTGACACAATCATTCTTAACACTTCTGGACATTGCATAATGCTACTGGACATTAGTGGATCAAAGAAATTCATCCAACATAGCAAAAGAGGCAATGCGAAATAAAAGGCAGAATCTGTCAAAACAGAACAGTTCGTATTGACGAATTTTAAAATGGCACCAGACTTGCTCAAATGAAAATGCTCAAATTGAATGAAAGTTGCGTACATATCTGAGGATCATGCACATAAATTGGCTTAATTTTCTGAGCTACCTACAGGGAGGTGGACCCAGATTCGTGATAGCAAAGAAATCTGGAACTGCGCAGTAATCCAAATCTAGTACTTACTTTTCTATCAACGGCTTTACTTGGCACAACAAAAAACAAAACTAAGATAAGGAGAGGTTGCTACAGTAGTAAACAACTTCCAAGACACAAAATAAAAACAAAGTACTGTAGCAAAATAACACATGGGTTATCTCCCAAGAAGTTCTTTTCTTTATAGCCATTAAGATGGGCTCAGCAGTTTTAATGATGCACTCGCAAGAAATAGTATTTGAAGCAAAAGAGAGCATCAAGAGGCAAATTCAAAACACATTTAAGTCTAACATGCTTCCTATGCAAAGGAATCTTGTAAATAAACAAGTTCATGAAGAGCAAAGTAACAAGCATAGGAAGATAAAACAAGTGTAGCTTCAAAAATTTCAGCACATAGAGAGGTGTTTTAGTAACATGAAAATTTCTACAACCATATTTTCCTCTCTCATAATAACTTTCAGTAGCATCATGAGCAAACTCAACAATATAACTATCAAATGAAACATTCTTATCATGAGTCTCATGCATAAAATTATTACTCTCCACATAAGCATACTCAATTTTATTAGTTGTAGTGGGAGCAAATTCAACAGAGTAGCTATCATTATTATTCTCATCAAGTGTAGGAGGCATAGTATAATCATAATCAAATTTATCCTCCATAACAGGTGGCACCAAAAGACTACTATCATTATAATCATCATAAATAGGAGGCAAAGTATCATCAAAGTAAATTTTCTCCTCAATGCTTGGGGGACTAAAAATATCATGCTCATCAAAGCCAGCTTCCCCAAGCTTAGAATTTTCCATATCATTAGCAACAATGGTGTTCAAAGCGTTCATACTAATATCATTGCTACTAGCATGCAAATAAGATTCCATGGGTTTTTTAATTTTCGCATTAAACCATTCATGTCTTGACTCAGGAAATAGAATAAAAAGCTCACAGATGTTGTCCATTATGCCTTACTAGTGTAAACAAGAAACAAAAAGTTGCAATTGCAGGATCTAAAGGAAATAGCTTCGAGCACAAACACAATGGCGCCGTAAAAGTACTTTACCCGGAACCGAAGTATGAGTGCCTTTTACCTTTCCTCCCGGCAACGGCGCCGGAAAAGTGCTTGATGTCTACGTTCCCCCTCCTTTCCTGTAGAGGTGTTGGGCCTCCAAGAGCGGAGGTTTGTAGAACAGCAGCAAGTTTTCCCTTAAGTGGATACCCAAGGTTTATCGAACTCAGGGAGGAAGAGGTCAAAGATATCCCTCTCATGCAACCCTGCAACCACAAAGCAAGAAGTCTCTTGTGTCCCCAACACACCAAATAGGTGCACTAGTTCGGCGAAGAGATAGTGAAATACAGGTGGTATGAATATATATGAGCAGTAGCAACGGTGCCAGAAAATAGCTTGATGGCGTGTAGTTGATGGTGGTAGTATTGCAGCAGTAGTAACACAAGAAACAAGAAACAAGCGGTAGTAACGCAGCGGTATTTAGGAACAAGGCCTAGGGATTACACTTTCACTAGTGGACACTCTCAACATTGATCACATAACAGAATAGATAAATGCATACTCTACACTTTTGTTGGATGATGAACACATTGCGTAGGATTACACGAACCCTCAATGCCGGAGTTAACAAGCTCCACACTTCCTGTTCATATTTTAGTAACCTTGTAGTGTAAGATAGATCAACAGACTAAACCAAGTACTAACATAGCATGCACACTGTCACCTTCATGCATATGTAGGAGGAATAGATCACATCAATATTATCATAGCAATAGTTAACTTCGCAATCTACAAGAGATCATGATCATAGCATAAACCAAGTACTAACACGGTGCACACACTGTCACCTTTACACACGTGCAGGAGGAATAGAACTACTTTAATAACTTTGCTAGAGTAGCACATAGATAAATTGTGATACAAACTCATATGAATCTCAATCATGTAAAGCAGCTCATGAGATTATTGTATTGAGGTACATGGGAGAGAGATGAACCACATAGCTACAGCGGAGCCCTCAGCCTCGGAGGTGGATTACTCCCTCCTCATGGGAGCAGCAGCGGTGATGAAGATGGCGATGGAGATGGCAGCGGTGTCGATGGAGAAGCCTTCCGGGGGCACTTCCCCGTTCCGGCAGCGTGCCGAACAGAGACTCCTGTCCCCGGATCTTGGCTTCGCGATGGCGGCGGCTCTGGAAGGTTTACGTGGTTTTCGTCGAACGTATCGGGGTTTTCGCGACGGAGGCTTTATATAGGCGAAGAGGCGGCGCAGAGAGGGCTTACGGGGCCCACACCATAGGGCGGCGCGGCCCCCCTCTGGCCGCGCCAGGGTGTGGTGTGGGGCCCCCAGGGCTCCCCTCTGGCGGCTCTCGGGTGTTCTGGATGGTTCCGGGAAAAATAGGAACCTGGGCGTTGATTTCGTCCGATTCCGAGAATATTTCGTTACTAGGATTTCTGAAACCAAAAACAGCAGAAAACAGGAACTGGCACTTCGGCATCTTGTTAATAGGTTAGTTCCAGAAAATGCACGAATATGACATAAAGTGTGCATAAAACATGTAGATAACATCAATAATGTGGCATGGAACATAAGAAATTATCGATACGTCGGAGACGTATCAGAGGACGACACGTTCGACTGGATGGAAGCCTGGGATGTACCGGGAGTGAAGATCGACTAGAGTCCACCAAGGAAGGCGGGACTACAATGCACAAGTACCACGTGTATTGTAGTGTGTAATATTTGTAGAAATTTGTACATATACTTTAATAAGTGAGTTTGCATACTCACATCGACTTGAGTATTGTAATAAGACCACTTAAGTATGTATATACATGGTATATGTTTTGTATGATTTGGATTTGCTTCTTGATTTCCATTGCGTGACTAGTTTTGTGCACAAAGTTGAGCTCAGAAAACTTGCGCATGGAGTAATTATGAGTATCATCTTGTGTTGCAGAACTAGGGGGTTATGTCGGGAGCGATAGGAGAGGAGACCGAAGCGCAGCGCATGGAGCGCGAAGTGAAGCAAAAGGAAGAGGCTGATGAAGCAGCCAGGAATCAGTTTCCACCACCACCACCACCCATGACGCAGCAAAATTTCATTCAGTACATGCAGATGGTGGAGGAGAGACAACGTATAACGTTGGAGCAGCAGAATAAATTCTTCCAGGAGTTGCTGCAGCAGAACAGGGTGGAGAGACCCGAGAATCAGGGAGTCACCTTAGCAGACTTCCAGAACACCAAGCCTATATCTTTCGCATACGCGCCCGAACCAATGGACGCGGAAGACTGGCTTATGGACACCGAGCGAAAGCTCAACACTGTTGGTTGCAACGACCAGGAGAAGGTCCGATATGCTACACACTTGTTGTGTGGACCTGCCGCATCATGGTGGGACAACATCGTAGCCGTTTATCCGGCTGGGAAAGTATTCACCTGGGAGGAGTTCGCGAGGAAGTTCAGGGAATCCAATGTCCCTGAAAGTATTGTGGAACTGAAGCGTCGAGAATTTGAAAGTCTCGAGCAGAAGGACAAGGCCATCCTGACTTATGTCAGGGAATTCTCAAAGTTGTCCCGGTATGCTGTTGAAGAAGTCAACACCGAGGACAAGAAAAAGAAGAGGTTTTTGAGGGGGTTAAGTCCCCAGTTCAAGGTACAGCTCCGGATGATGAGAGCGACGGAGTTCCAAGAGTTGGTGGATTCAGCCATCACTCTTGAAGATGACTTTAAACAGCTGCAGGAGGAAAAGAGGAAAAAGGCCAAGTTTGAGCCTAAGAGGTTTTCCAGTAACAAGCCCAACACCAGCTTGAATTTCAAGCCAAGGTACAACAACAACAACAACAACAACAACAGCAACTACTACAGTAGCAGGAGGAACCAAGCGTTTCAAACTGCAAATCAAATAGTTTGTCGCATCTGCGGGTTTAAAGGACATACCTCAAAGGATTGTCGTAAACCCAGAATCATTTGCTTCGGGTGTCGTCAGGAGGGGCACATGATGAAGGATTGCCCCAATAAGAAGAATGGAGGAGGTCAGTCTGGAGGAGGAGGAAGCCGAGGAGGAAATAACGGAGGGAATTGGAAGAACAAGAAACCCTTCGGCAAGCTGAACTGCACTAGCCTGGAGGAGGTGGTCAACTCCGATCAGGCAGTGATAGGTACGCTCCAGATACTCACTCATCCTGGCAAAGTACTTTTTGATACTGGTGCAACTACATCATTCATTTCTCAGCAATTCATCATCAAACATGGGATTAGTTGCACTAAGTTAGATACACCCATAACCATACTTTCTGCGGGGGGAACCATAGTAGTAACCCATACCAAACAAAAACAAGTCATCATGATCAATAAGTGCGCGTTTGACGCAGACCTGTTCATTTTACCGATGAAGGACATTGATGTCATTCTTTGTATGAACTGGTTAGAAGCTAATGGAGCATTGATCGACTGTGTGAACAAGACGGTGTCTCTGAAAAGCCCCGATGGAAGTAGAATGATCTACCAAGGAGACAAGCATACACAGATCGAAGTTGAGCTACAGCTGAACAGTATGAAGGAGGTGAAGTTGGAAGATATACCTGTAGTAAATGAATTCCAGGATGTATTTCCTAAGGAATTACCTGGAATGCCACCAGATAGGGAGATAGAATTCACTATCGACCTAATTCCAGGAACAGCTCCGATTGCTAAAGCACCATATAAGATGGGGCCTAAGGAGTTGAAAGAACTTAAGGAGCAATTGGATGACTTGGAACAAAAAGGATTCATACAAGAGAGTGTTTCACCATGGGGATCACCTATGATCTTCGTAGATAAAAGAGATGGAGGAAGAAGGATGTGCGGAGACTACAGGAATTTGAACAATGTCACAATCAAGAACAAGTACCCACTTCCAAGAATACAAGATCTATTCGATCAAGTTAGAGGTGCGGGAGTCTTTTCCAAAATTGATCTAAGATCCGGTTATCACCAGATAAAGATCAAGAAGGAAGACGTTCCGAAAACCGCCTTTGTTTCAAGGTATGGACATCATGAATACCTTGTAGTGCCTTTTGGATTAACCAATGCCCCAGCAATTTTCATGAATCTCATGAATAAGATTTTCATGCCATATCTAGACAAGTTTGTCATCGTATTCATTGATGATATCTTGATCTATTCCAAAGACAAGGCCGAACATGCTGAACATCTGAGGTTAGTGTTGCAAACACTAAGAGAACATCAACTCTATGCCAAATTCAGCAAGTGTGAATTTTGGCTAGATCAAGTGGAATTTCTTGGTCATGTCATTAGCAAAGATGGAATCGCTGTTAACCCGAGCAAGGTAGCAGCAGTTCTAGAATGGGAAGCACCCAAGACTGTCAAGGAAATCCGAGGATTCCTAGGAATGGCAGGCTACTATCGGAGATTCATTGAAGGATTCTCCAAGATAAAGGTGACCAATGACGAAGCTGTTAAGAAAGAACACACCATTCGTGTGGTCAGAGGAGTGTGAGAAAAGTTTTCAAACTCTGAAAGAGAAACTCACCACAGCACCGGTGTTAGCAGTTCCTGAAGTTGGCAAGGATTACACCGTGTACTGTGACGCATCCAAGCATGGATTGGGTTGCGTACTCATGCAAGATCGGAAGGTAATATCCTATGGATCGAGGCAACTCAGACCTCATGAAGTGAATTATCCAACACATGACTTGGAATTAGCAGCAGTTGTATTTGCACTCAAAACTTGGAGACATTTTCTCTATGGAGCCAAGTGTGAGCTCTATACAGATCATAAGAGTCTCAAATACTTCTTCACTCAGAAGGAACTCAATATGAGGCAGAAAAGATGGCTTGAACTAATCAAGAATTATGATTTGACCATCAATTACACTCCAGGAAAGGCCAATGTTGTAGCAGATGCCTTGAGTAGGAAGAGCACCGGAGGAGTGGAACAAGAGATATCACCAGAGTTGAGGAAGGAAATAAGTCAAGCCCAGATACAACTTTGGGAGAAAGAAGCTCATGAAGGACTATCGGCTTTACAAGTGGCCGATGAACTAAATGTCAACCTGAAGAATGAGATAATGATGGGTCAGCTGGACGATCCATTCATTGTGGAGGAGATGAGAAGAATAGATGAGGGAAGACCATCAGAATCTCACCGCGGAGAATCAGGATCATTATGGTTTCAAAAGAGAATTTGTGTTCCGGATATTGCTGAAATTAAGGAAGTAATACTCTGGAAAGCCCATCAAACACCATATTCCATTCACCCGGGTAGTACAAAGATGTATATGGATCTAAAGGAGTTATTCTGGTGGAACAATATGAAGCGAGAAATAGCACAATACGTGGCGGAATGCCATACCTGCCAAAGAGTGAAGGCTGAACACCAGAGTCCGGCAGGGAAGTTACAACCTTTACCCATTCCAGAATGGAAATGGGAGGAGATAGGAATGGATTTCATCACCGGACTACCCATGACCAATAAAAAGAAGGACATGATATGGGTAATCGTGGACCGGTTGACGAAAAGTGCACACTTCTTAGCGGTAAATCAGCAAGATAAAGGAGAGAAACTCATCGATCTTTACATCAAAGAGATCGTGAGTAAACATGGAGTGCCCAAGAAGATCGTGTCGGATCGAGGATCCGTATTCACATCAGCATTTTGGAAGCAACTACACGAAGCTTTAGGATCCAAGTTGGACTATAGTACTGCCTATCATCCTCAGACAGGTGGACAAACCGAGAGAACTAACCAGATCTTAGAGGATATGCTTAGGGCTTGTGCCCTAGACTTCGGAGGATCATGGGAGGAGCACTTACCACTAGCAGAGTTTTCATACAATAACAGCTATCAAAGCAGCATCAAGATGGCACCGTTTGAAGCTCTGTATGGAAGAAAGTGTAGATCACCGATATGTTGGTATGAAGCCGGAGCAAGCAAAGAGTTCAATCCTGATTATGTCAAGGAAAAGCAACAAATAATTGACATTATCAGAGATAGGTTGAAGATAGCCCAAAGTCGGCAAAAGAGTTACGCCGATCAGAAGCGAAGAACATGGGAACCACAAGTTGGAGACATGGTATATCTCAAGGTGAGCCCGATGAAAGGACTTCAGAGATTTGGAGTGAAGGGAAAGTTAAGTCCTAGATACATCGGACCTTTCAAGATTCTGAGTCAAAACCGAGGGTTAGCCTTCGAATTGGAACTACCGGGAAGGTTATCTCAGGTTCACAATGTATTCCATGTGTCGCAACTCAGAAAGTGTTTAAAGACCCCAGATGAACCAGTATCACATGAAGAGCTCGAGTTGCAACCAGATTTGACTTACATCGAGAAGCCAGTGAAGATTCTCGAAGAGAACTGGAAACAACTCAGGAATAGAGCTATAAAGTACTGCAAGATACAATGGAAGCATCATCCCGAGAGGGAAGCCACCTGGGAAAAAGAAGAAGACCTGAGGAAAACATACCCCGAACTCTTCAGGTATTACCACCACAACTTCGGGACGAAGTTTTCTTTAAGGGGGAAAGGCTGTAATGTCCCACGTTTAGAGGCGATCGAGGGGTAGATTTTAGAATGGGATGTGCATTGCATTGTAATTTACGGGGAAATTTCGCGCTTTTAAAACAAAACTGCATCGAAGGGGGACAGGTTCCTCTCTCGACACCTTACAGGGTTAGGGTTTCGAGAGTGCGATGAACTTGTTACTACTTATCTAAATTAGGGTTTTGAGAAGAGAGAAGTGATATTGCATTGAAATCTTAAGTTGCATGCTTGAATTCTAAATTAAGTTGTATGATTGAATTCAAACCAAATTTGAATTTGAATTTCAAATTCAAACATCAAAGGGTTATCACATAATTCAAACTTGAGATAATTTAATAAACAATTATCATTAATCAAGATTATAAGTAATACAACAATTACATAAAGCTCATTAAGGAAAAACTTGGGCTTTATTGATAATCACACACATAATACAATGTCATTACAATATCCAGAATAGATAAATGAATTTACAACACATTACATGAAATGAATAAATGAGATAAGAAAAAGGAAAATTACAAGGAATTCAAATGACCTAAACTACATTGTTGATCTATATGAATTCTTTGATCAAGATGATCTTGAGTTTCATCTTGATCATCTCCAAGTTCCCTGCACACACACACAAACACAACAAACAGAGCATTATGCCAAGTGGCATTGCCACTTGGCAGGTTAGCAAATAAAATGAGATGGAATGGATATGAACAAGGTTCAGCCGAGCTGATCCTCTCACCAGCTCAAGTCCCAAGCTTGTACACTCACACACACAGGCTGCACACACAGCATGTGTGCATGCAGCACACACACACACAGTGAGTCACCAGGGTGAGAGGGGGTGCTGTCGACCAGAGAAGCAATGGCTGGCCATATATAAACTTTTCACAGCCAAAACCCTAGTCACTTGCTTCATCCATCGACAGGCATCAGAGTAAGTACTAGTCAGCAAGAACAACAAACCAAGAACACAAGAACAGGAAGAACAGCTTCACTGTTCAACTTGCTCAATAACACCACAGAATCAAATCAAGCATCACAAGCCAGCAGGAGGAGCAGGGCAAGCTTCACACATCATCCAGAAGCAAACCCTCTACACCAACCACAAATCTTGGAGCTGGAGTGAGGTATACCAGAAAAGCATGAGCAATCCATGGTTTTGCTCATAATTAAGCATACTCATGCATCACAGAAGCAAAAGAGGGTAGAAACCCTATTGTATCATCATCTGGCTACTAAGCCTTTTGGTGCAAGCAAGTCAAAGAACAGCAAGAGGGAAATTACCCAAGGGAACATTGGCATGTCAACCAGATGACATACCAGAGAAATCCAACCTGGATTAATCTCTAACTAGCCACTCCAGATCATCTAGCCCCTAAAGCCTAGCAAGCCATCAGAATATAGACATTTATATGTCTATTTTCATTTCAACATCAATTATACTGGAAGCCCATGAATGACTACCAGTAATATTGCACAGTAGCATACAGAAGAGGTAGGAGCAACCTTTACTAGCATACCAAGCATTGCTAGGGTCACAACAACTACCTAGCCACACAGAAAAGCCAAAAGAGAAGCATATCATCACTCCAAGGAGTTCATGCATCACAGGAGGTGCCAACACATGTTGGTTTCCATCCAGATAGGGCATAAGATGCACCAGATCACTACAGCATCAGGTAGATCATGTCTGTTGTCAGAAATGGGAAGCCAAGCTTCACTGACAAGCATAGATAAATAAAAACCACACACCAGGCCACTGCATCATTACCCAGATGGGTTCAGAGTGAGCTAGGGTACCCAACAATTATTGGCATCCCTCTAGCTTCACTTAATCCATCTATATGATCATTACTGCTCAGCAGTTCACATCAATTATCCACTCAATCAACAAAGGCAACACAGATAATTGATATCAGTAAGTAAATCATGAAACAGACACTTGCAAATGATCCAGTGGATCACTGCAAGCAACAGCAAACACTTGATCAGGCAAAGCCTACACCAGCACAGATATGTATGTCACACAGACCCCAGAGGGAGCAGCAGATAAACACATGCAGCTAGCAAGCACACAATCAACAAGCTAGTGGTGATCAATAGATCACCAGAGCCTGTTAGAGTTTGCCAGGGCATGCTAGAATTAATCACTGGCATCACACAAGAAGCTATATGAATTAAACAACCACAGATAATTAACAAATACTTTACAGATAACCAAATGGATGATTTATAATTGTATCCAGAAGCACATCAAATACATGATGTACCACTGGATCAAGCTAGACATGGATGGCACACACATATAATTAAGCCATAACAACAACCAGAGCCAGTAAGCAAGCAATTGATGTAATTGTAGCATGACCAGTAACAATTTAGCAAACCAGGAGCATTACAAGATGCTCATGAGCAAGCACATATGAACACACTTGAGCATCTGGCGAGCTTAGTAACAAGAACAGAGCCACAGAGAGGGAATTAAGCAAGAAAGGAAAGCATAGCAACCAATTAGATCAGGAATTCTTGCACAGAGACATGGCAGAGCATCACACAGTAGTAGCACACGCCTAGCGCAGCAGCACAACAGAGCAGCAGCATACGCGCATACACAACGAGCTAGGCACAGTAGCAGAGCAAATGCACGGCAGGCATCTCCACGAAGAGGAGCAGCCATGACTAGAGCTAGAGGTTGAAGAAGAAGAGCAGACAAGAGAGAGAGGGAAAGGATGGAGCACTTACCGGCGAAGCAAAGGAGAGCAGCCATGGCGGCACGGCGGCGCACGCCGGGCGAACGGCGGCACCAGGCCAAGCCAAGCCCAGCCGTCATCCCGCCGCAACGCCAGCATCACCACGGCGGCGCCACGGCACCTGGAGCGTCGACAGCGACGAGATCGCCACGGCACTCCACGCCAGGAGACCATAGGCGAAGGGGGCGAGTCAAGGAAGCAGCGAGCGTCAGATCGACGCGGACCATCAGGTCCGCCGTCGAGAGGCAGACCAGATCCGCAGCATCTCGCCGGCGGCGACGGCCGAAGATGGCCGGAACAATCCCGAGAAGACGGCGGCGACGCGAATCGCCAGAGAGGGTTAGGGTTAGGGTTCGGACACGCGCGAGAGAGAGAGGGAGAGAGTGAGGGGGTTGGGCCGGACCAGGTGGGTCGGCCAACCTAACCCGTTGGGCCACCTGACAGGTGGGCCCAAGGGGCAAAACTGTCTTTTCATAATTTCATTAAAAACCAGAAACTTTGAAATTAAAAAGAAAATTGATAAGAGCTCTAAAAAAATAATTAAAAAGATGAAAAATAATCAGCATAAAATTCTCTATTCAAATAAAATATCAAAGAGAATTTTTAAAGACAATTAGGAATAAGTCTTAATTTGAGGATTTAAATAACAGTTAAATCACAAATATTATTTTCAATAATGAAAATAAGTCCATTAAATGCAATTGGACTTTAAAAACATCTTGACAATATTTCAAGATTGTATTTTACCCTAAATTAAGTATCTCCAAATTGTTCTTAGTATTAACCCTCACATGAAATAATAACGACATCGGAAGGGGGGAACAAACCCTAAAACTGGAATCATGCATAATTGCTTCTTTAACCATTGCCCTTATCGGACAATGATGCCATTTTTCAGAGACAGAGGACAAGTGTCAGTCCACACCATCCAACTGCAAAACTTTGCAGTGTTCAGGCAAGTTCATCACTTGCTCATGTCATTTGAGTATTTCTATCAAATTACTTGCAAAGTACTATGGTTATCACTATTGCATAAAAACCAAAACCACTATTTTCATAACTATGAATATGACTATGTGGTTGGCAATGGAACCATGGATTGTGTTGATATGGTGGAGGTTCCATTGCAAGGGTTTATATCCAGCTAGGATTAAACAACGAATGTCGCCAGTGATTCTTGTGCCGTAATAACCGTGTTAACCATAAGATCTGAAATGGGACGGACTAGTCAATTGTATTTCCACCTCTTGTACATCAACGGATGCGCTTACCGTAGCAGTTGTATCTTGCGGAGCAACTTGTGGGTGGGGATCCCACTCTAAGTCCCCACGGTTATGCTATGCATACCGTAGCGGTTGCGGCTTGCGGAACAACTTGAGGGTGGGGATCCCACTCTAATTCCCCACGGTAATGTGGTCTATGATGGGTTGCAGCTACCGTGAAGGAGTTTGGTTCGATCACATCGTTGTCGTGGTCGGGGTCCGTCCTTAAGTGGTGTAAGTGGACCGACGAGGACCCAGGGTCGGGGTTTGCAACAAAGGGTGGGTGTGCGAGGTAGCGGAGGAATATGATTGGCTATGACCTTATACCGGGCCTCACACCGAAGGAAGTGTGGACGGGAAAGCTGCCCGGTTGGCACCAAGGTTAAGATCTCTTATGGGTAAAGCAACACACCTCTGCAGAGTGTAAAGAACTGTGACCTGTCACTCCCTGTTCCGGGATATGGAACTGCGAACGCGGCCGGAAAGGAGCTCCATGAAGTTCTAGTAAACTGGTGAAGGCTGACGGACATAGCTCTTTGAAATAAAAGCAATCTCTTGAAGAAATGTTTATCAAAACCTGCATTGGTATTAGACTTTCTGGTCTAATATCGTAGCTAGTGCATTAAACACCTCTTATCTATAATGAACTTGTTGAGTACGCTCGTACTCATCCCAATCTTAAATCCCTTGCTTAGATTGTCTGAATCATCTGGAGGAGGACCACGACAACCCTGAAGGAGCCGAGATCATCGGCTATGAAGAACCAGACCTCTCTGGAGGTATTGAAGGCGTAGACTACCTGATTGTCTACGGAACCGGGGAGGCTTCCGGAGGAGATCAAGCCTAGAAGCATCAAGTAGTAGTAGTAGCCGAGCAGCCCGAACTCTTAATACTTAGCTGCTCGAGAGAATAAATGTACAACTTAATGAGACATCTATATTGTAAGCTAAGTTGGGTTCGCCTCGAACCTAGGAGTATTCCTCTTAGGACCCAAGAGGAGCTCCAAGACGATATGTGTATGATATTTGTAATATTAAATGAATGAGTTATGGACCTGCTATGTTCTGTTGTACTACTTGATACGTCTCCGACGTATCGATAATTTCTTATGTTCCATGCCACATTATTGATGATATCTACATGTTTTATGCACACTTTATGTCATATTCGTGCATTTTTTGGAACTAACCTATTGACGAGATGCCGAAGGGCCAGTTCCTGTTTTCTGCTGTTTTTGGTTTCAGAAATCCTAGTAAAGAAATATTCTCGGAATCGGACGAAATCAACGCCCAGGTTCCTATTTTGCCCGGAAGCATCCAGAACACACGAGAACCGCCAGAGAGGGGGCACAGGCCCACCAAACCCTAGGCCGGCGCGGCCAAGGGGGGGCCGCGCCCCCCTATAGTGTCGGCGCCCCTTCGACCCTCTGACGCCGCCTCTTCGCCTATATAAAACCCCTGGACCTAAAACTTCAAGACGGAAAAGCCACGATACGAGAAACCATCCAGAGCCACCGCCATCGCGAAGCCAAGATCTGGGGGACAGGAGTCTCTGTTCCGGCACGCCGCCGGGACGGGGAAGTGCCCCCGGAAGGCTCCTCCATCGACACCACCGCCATCTTCATCAACGCTGCTGTCTCCCATGAGGAGGGAGTAGTTCTCCATCGAGGCTCGGGGCTGTACCGGTAGCTATGTGGTTCATCTCTCTCCTATGTACTTCAATACAATAATCTCATGAGCTGCCTTACATGATTGAGATTCATATGATGATGCTTGTAATCTAGATGTCGTTATGCTAGTCAAGTGAATTTTACTTATGTGATCTCCGGAGACTCCTTGTCCCACGTGTGTAAAGGTGACAGTGTGTGCACCGTGTGGGTCTCTTAGGCTATATTTCACAGAATACTTATTCACTGTTATGGATGGCATAGTGAAGTGCTTATTTATATCTCTTTATGATTGAATGTGTTTTGTATCACAATTTATCTATGTGCTACTCTAGTGATGTTATTAAAGTAGTTTATTCCTCCTACATAGTGTGAAGGTGACAGTGTGCATGCTGTGTTAGTACTTGGTTTAGTCGTGTTGATCTTTCATGCACTCTAAGGTTATTTAAATATGAACATTGAATTGTGGAGCTTGTTATCTCCGGCATTGAGGGTTCGTGTAATCCTACGCAATGGTGTTCATCATTCAACAAGAGTGTAGAGTATGCATTTATCTATTCTGTTATGTGATCAACGTTGAGAGTGTCCACTAGTGAAAGTATGATCCCTAGGCCTTGTTCCTAAATACTGCTATCGCTGCTTGTTTACTGTTTTACTGCGTTACTACTGCTGCGTTACTACTGCTTGTTTACTGTCCTGGGCAAAGCACTTTTCTGGTGCCGTTGCTACTACTTATTTATACCACCTGTATTTCACTATCTATTCGCCGAACTAGTGCACTTATTGGGTGTGTTGGGGACACAAGAGACTTCTTGCTTTGTGGCTGCAGGGTTGCATGAGAGGGATATCTTTGACCTCTTCCTCCCTGAGTTCGATAAACCTTGGGTGATCCACTTAAGGGAAACTTGCTGCTGTTCTACAAACCTCTGCTCTTTGAGGCCCAACACTGTCTACAGGAAAAGGAGGGGGCGTAGACATCAAGCTATTTTCTGGCGTCGTTGCCGGGGAGGAAAGGTAAAAGGCACTCATACTTCGGTTCTAGGTAACAGTACTTTTCTGGCGCCGTTGTGTTTGTGCTCGAAACTATTTCCTTTAGATCCTGCAATTGCATCTTTTTGTTTCTTGTTTTACACTAGTAAGCCATAATGGAAAACAACAAAAATATGAGAGATCTTTATGAACTTTATCTTGAATTAGGACATGATGTGTTTGAAGAGAGAATTAAAAAACCCATGGAACTTTATATGCATGCTAATGGGAATGTTATTAATATGAATGCTTTGAACACTATTGTTGCTAATGCTATGGAAAATTCTAAGCTTGGGGAAGCTGGTTTTGATGAGCATGATCTTTTTAGTCCCCCAAGCATTGAGGAGAAAATTTACTTTGATGATACTTTGCCTCCTATTTATGATGATTATAATGATAGTAGTCTTTTGTTGCCACCTGTTATGGAGGATAAATTTGATTATGATTACAATATGCCTCCTATATTTGATGATGAGAATAATAATGATAGCTACTTTGTTGAATTTGCTCCCACTATTACTAATAAAATTGATTATGCTTATGTGGAGAGTAATGATAATTTTATGCATGAGACTCATGATAAGAATGCTTTATGTGATAGTTATATTGTTGAGTTTGCTCATGATGCTACTGAAAGTTATTATGAGAGAGGAAAATATGGTTGTAGAAATTTTCATGTTATTAAAATGCCTCTCTATGTGCTGAAATTTTTGAAGCTATACTTGTTTTATCTTCCTGATCTTGTCACTTTGCTCTTCATGAATTTATTTGTGTACAAGATTCCTATGCATAGGAAGCATGTTAGACTTAAATGTGTTTTGAATTTGCCTCTTGATGCTCTCTTTTGCCTCAAATACTATTTCTTGCGAGTGCATCATTAAAACTGCTGAGCCCATCTTAATGGCTATAAAGAAAGAACTTCTTGGGAGATAACCCATGTGTTATTTTGCTACAGTACTTTGTTTTATATTTGTGTGTTGGAAGTTGTTTACTACTGTAGCAACCTCTCCTTATCTTAGTTTTGTGTTTTGTTGTGCCAAGTAAAGTCGTTGATAGTAAGGTTCATACTAGATTTGGATTACTGCGCAGAAACAGATTTCTTTGCTGTCACGAATCTGGGCAAAATTCTCTGTAGGTAACTCAGAAAATTATGCCAATTTACGTGAGTAATCCTCAGATATGTACGCAACTTTCATTCAATTTGAGCATTTTCATTTGAGCAAGTCTGGTGCCTCGATAAAATTCATCAATACGAACTGTTCTGTTTTGACAGATTCTGCCTTTTATTTCGCATTGCCAGTTTTGTTATGTTCAATGGATATTTCGATTCCATTGACTTTCAGTAGCTTTGGGAAATGTCCAGAAGTGTTAAGAATGATTGTGTCACCTCTGAACATGTGAGTTTTTGATTATGCACTAACCCTCTAATGAGTTTGTTTCGAGTTTGGTGTGAAGGAAGTTTTCAAGGGTCAAGAGAGGAGGATGATATACTACGATCAAGAAGAGTGAAAAGTCTAAGCTTGGGGATGCCCCGGTGCTTCATCCCTGCATATTTCAAGAAGACTCAAGCATCTAAGCTTGGGGATGCCCAAGGCATCCCCTTCTTCATCAACAAATTATCAGGTCCTCCCCTGAAACTATATTTTTATTCGGTCACATCTTATGTACTTTACTTGGAGCGTCTGTGTGCTTTTGTTTTTGTTTTTGTTTGAATAAATGCTTGTGTGGGAGAGAGACACGCTCCGCTGGTTCGTATGAACACATGTGTTCTTAGCTTTTAATGTTCATGGCGAAGGGTGAAACTGCTTCGTTAATTGTTATATGGTTGGAATTGGAAAATGCTACATGTAGTAGTTGCTAAAATGTCTTGGATAATGTGATACTTGGCAATTGTTGTGCTCATGTTTAAGCTCTTGCATCATATACTTTGCACCCATTAATGAAGAAATACATAGAGCATGCTAAAATTTGGTTTGCATAATTGGTCTCTCTAAGGTCTAGATAATTTCTAGTATTGAGTTTGAACAACAAGGAAGACGGTGTAGAGTCTTATAATGTTTACAATATGTCTTTTATGTAAGTGCTGCACCGCTTCATCCTTGTGTTTGTTTCAAATAGCCTTGCTAGCCTAAACCTTGTATCGAGAGGGAATACTTCTCATGCATCCAAAATACTTGAGCCAACCACTATGCCATTTGTGTCCACCATACCTACCTACTACATGGTATTTCTCCGCCATTCCAAAGTAAATTTCTTGAGTGCTACCTTTAAATTTCCATTCTCCACCTTTACAATATATAGCTCATGGGACAAATAGCCTAAAAACTATTGTCGTATTGAATATGTACTTATGCACTTTATCTCTTATTAAGTTGCTTGTTGTGCGATAACCATGTTCACTGGGGACGCCATCAACTACTCTTTGTTGAATATCATGTGAGTTGCTATGCATGTTCGTCTTGTCTGAAGTAAGGGAGATCTACCACCTTATGGTTAGAGTGTGCATATTGTTAGAGAAGAACATTGGGCCGCTAACTAAAGCCATGATCCATGGTGGAAGTTTCAGTTTTGGACAATATCCTCAATCTCATATGAGAAAATTAATTGTTGCTACATGCTTATGCATAAAAGAGGAGTCCATTATCTGTTGTCTATGTTGTCCCGGTATGGATGTCTAAGTTGAGAATAATCAATAGCGAGAAATCCGATGCGAGCTTTCTCCTTAGACCTTTGTACAGGCGGCATAGAGGTACCCCTTTGTGACACTTGGTTAAAACATGTGCATTGCGATGATCCCGGTAGTCCAAGCTAATTAGGACAAGGTGCGGGCACTATTAGTATACTATGCATGAGGCTTGCAACTTGTAAGCTATAATTTACATGATACATATTCTTTATTACTACCGTTGACAAAATTGTTTCTTGTTTTCAAAATCAAAGCTCTAGCACAAATATAGCAATCGATGCTTTCCTCTTTGAAGGACCATTCTTTTACTTTTATGTTGAGTCAGTTCACCTATTTCTCTCCACCTCAAGAAGCAAACACTTGTGTGAACTGTGTATTGATTCCTACATACTTGCTTATTGCACTTATTATATTACTCTATGTTGACAATTATCCATGAGATATACATGTTATAAGTTGAAAGCAACCGCTGAAACTTCATCTTCCTTTGTGTTGCTTCAATACCTTTACTTTGAATTATTGCTTTATGAGTTAACTCTTATGCAAGACTTATTGATGCTTGTCTTGAAAGTACTATTCATGAAAAGTCTTTGCTATATGATTCATTTGTTTACTCATGTCATTTACATTGTTTTGATCGCTGCATTCATTACATATGCTTACAATAGTATGATCAAGTTTATGATGGCATGTCACTCCAGAAATTATCTTTGTTATCGTTTACCTGCTCGGGACGAGCAGGAACTAAGCTTGGGGATGCTGATACGTCTCCGACGTATCGATAATTTCTTATGTTCCATGCCACATTATTGATGATATCTACATGTTTTATGCACACTTTATGTCATATTCGTGCATTTTCTAGAACTAACCTATTGACGAGATGCCGAAGGGCCAGTTCCTGTTTTCTGCTGTTTTTGGTTTCAGAAATCCTAGTAAAGAAATATTCTCGGAATCGGACGAAATCAACGCCCAGGTTCCTATTTTGCCCGGAAGCATCCAGAACACACGAGAACCGCCAGAGAGGGGGCACAGGCCCACCAAACCCTAGGCCGGCGCGGCCAAGGGGGGGCCCGCGCCCCCCTATAGTGTCGGCGCCCCTTCGACCCTCTGACGCCGCCTCTTCGCCTATATAAAGCCCCTGGACCTAAAACTTCGAGACGGAAAAGCCACGGTACGAGAAACCATCCAGAGCCACCGCCATCGCGAAGCCAAGATCTGGGGGACAGGAGTCTCTGTTCCGGCACGCCGCCGGGACGGGGAAGTGCCCCCGGAAGGCTCCTCCATCGACACCACCGCCATCTTCATCAACGCTGCTGTCTCCCATGAGGAGGGAGTAGTTCTCCATCGAGGCTCGGGGCTGTACCGGTAGCTATGTGGTTCATCTCTCTCCTATGTACTTTAATACAATAATCTCATGAGCTGCCTTACATGATTGAGATTCATATGATGATGCTTGTAATCTAGATGTCGTTATGCTAGTCAAGTGAATTTTACTTATGTGATCTCCGGAGACTCCTTGTCCCACGTGTGTAAAGGTGACAGTGTGTGCACCGTGTGCGTCTCTTAGGCAATATTTCACAGAATACGTATTCACTGTTATGGATGGCATAGTGAAGTGCTTATTTATATCTCTTTATGATTGAATGTGTTTTGTATCACAATTTATCTATGTGCTACTCTAGTGATGTTATTAAAGTAGTTTATTCCTCCTACATAGTGTGAAGGTGACAGTGTGCATGCTGTGTTAGTACTTGGTTTAGTCGTGTTGATCTTTCATGCACTCTAAGGTTATTTAAATATGAACATTGAATTGTGGAGCTTGTTAACTCCGGCATTGAGGGTTCGTGTAATCCTACGCAATGGTGTTCATCATTCAACAAGAGTGTAGAGTATGCATTTATCTATTCTGTTATGTGATCAACGTTGAGAGTGTCCACTAGTGAAAGTATGATCCCTAGGCCTTGTTCCTAAATACTTCTATCGCTGCTTGTTTACTGTTTTACTGCGTTACTACTGCTGCGTTACTACTGCTTGTTTACTGTCCTGGGCAAAGCACTTTTCTGGTGCCGTTGCTACTACTTATTTATACCACCTGTATTTCACTATCTCTTCGCCGAACTAGTGCACCTATTAGGTGTGTTGGGGACACAAGAGACTTCTTGCTTTGTGGCTGCAGGGTTGAATGAGAGGGATATCTTTGACCTCTTCCTCCCTGAGTTCGATAAACCTTGGGTGATCCACTTAAGGGAAACTTGCTGCTGTTCTACAAACCTCTGCTCTTGGAGGCCCAACACTGTTGACGTCCGAAACCCACCGGCGGGCAGCGACGGGCAACACCGTAGAGCCGGGAACAACCTAGGGCTGCGGCTGGCCGAGGTCCCTCCGAGCGACGGCCCGCAAAGCCTTCTGGTCACACGTCCGATGCTGATGCAAGGGCGTGCCACCTGACCTATACCTGGTCAGGAAGGTGATGGAGATGCCTCGCTTAGTTTCCTGCATGGCATACACGTAAACATTAAATACGAGCCTCGATCGGCTCTCAGGTTATCCTGTGAATCGGCTCAGGGAGCCGATCCACCCATGATTCGTACGAGGTGCACGAATATATGGTGGTCCTGCTTGATCAAGATAAAGCTAATTAGATCTACGACGATTTAGGGTTTTCACCGCATAATCGGATCATCCTACTCACGATTGGGCCTCGCGGCCACGCACGGTGATCGTAAGCCGATCCTAGATAGGGCCTAAAAACCAACACGAGGTTGATCTCCGGAACATCCTGTCTAGGACTAGCAAACGACACCCTACGTGCCGCTGGATCCTCCAACCCTTTGTAAGGCCTAACTATTGCAGATATTAAACTAATCCTTGATGAACAAGGAGCAACCGTAACGGATCAGATCTACTAAATAATGATCAAGCGGGGTGCCACCCCCACACCTAAGATAGGTGTGAGGGCGGCTAGACATGCAAGGGTTGCACTACGATAGCATGTTACGCGAAGGACTATGCTAACCCTAACACATCTATGATAACTACGTTGCTCGCCATCAAAAAGGCTTCAGTACGAGCAACGCATGAACAACGTGGAGCTTGTGCTGCCTAGATCGCAAGATGCGATCTAGGCAGCATGTTGCTTACCGGTAGAAACCCTCGAGACGAAGGAGTTGGCGATGCGCCGAGATTGATTTGTTGGTTGAACGTTGGTTGTTGTTTATTCCATAAACCCTAGATACATATTTATAGTCCAGGGGACTTTCTAACGTGGGAATAATCCCCACCGTGCACGATACAGACTCTAACTTTTAATCTAAGATACAATCTACCATAATTAAAGATACACGGGCAATCTAGCCCAAACTCTTCGTGCAAGGCCGCTTCAGAGATCTTCCACGTGTGATCTTCCAAGCCCATCTCTCTTACGGCCCACTCCCTGATTTGGCCAAAATCTGGTGATAACACATGCCCCCCTGGTTTTGGCAATGATAATTTCAAAACCACTCTGTTTTTCCTTCGAAGGGTCATGTCGTGGCAGAGCAGACCTGTCGCAGTATTCTTCATCATGATGCCCTGTCTTTTCAGCTTCTCTGCAAAATTCGATAGCTTTGGCATCACCTCCTCGAAAACTGCAATGGCATTAATTTCCACCAGGCTTCTCATTATTTAACCGTGCCGATTGATTAGCCCTCTTCATCCCCTTCCTCTGTTCCAGCCATCGGCACCAAAAAACCCTCTTCCTCTGTAGCGATGCCCTCCTCTTCCTCTGTCTCCTCCGGCCTCTCCCCCCAGTCCTTCTCTTCGAGCGAGCCGGAGTGGAACTCCGACCACGCGCCAGTGGGCGACCTGCCTCTGACCGATGGGGAAGAGGACCTCAAGTTCCTCATCGATGGGGAGCTGATAAGCGAAAGTGAAGACGACCTCCATCCTTGGGCGAAACCCACCTCCCCCGACGGGAAGGGGGAAGAAGTAGAGGAAGAGGAAGGAAAAGAGGAGGGCGGCCCCCCTTCCCCCGCTAAGCTTCTGCCGGCCAAGCGATTCCGCGCTTGGGCGGACAGTGAGGACGATGATGATGACAAGGAGGAAGAGGAGGAGGATGAATCCTCCTCCTCCATCGGGTATCCGCCAACCAAGCGCTTCCGCTCCTGGGCGGACAGCGAGGATGATGATGATGACGAGGAAGACGAAGCTCCGGCCAAAGGCTGGGGTAGCAGCGACGAGGAGCTTCCTGGGAGCAGCGCCGACGACATCGACGACGGCGACGATGAGGACAGCGACGACTAGTAGAGTAGGACTAGTAGTAGCAGTGCACTAGGCACTAGATCCTTCTTTTGAGAGCCATCGGCTCTTTCTTGTAAAGCCGCTCCTTTGAATTAATGAAAATTGTTCTTTCAATTAATCCAATTTCATTCCTTCCGCCTGTCATGCCAAGACCGATAGCAACGTATCGGATTCCTTTTCTTTTGGACGCCCGTGAAGCCGGACTCACATGTCGATTAGCCCGTCAGTCTAGCACTCCTCAAATTCAGGCTGCGATTTGATATCTGACCATAATTTTCGCAATCCCTTAGCCGATGACTATTCATTGGCTATTTTGAGAATCCAGTCCCTTTCCTTTTCTTGCAGCGACAGGGCGGTCCAAAACCTGTAAAACCGGCGGCCTCCTTTTCCGGTTCCTCTCCGTAGCTTTAGCAGTTTTCTTTTGCAACACCTGAACTGCTTTCAGAGAAGATCACGATGCAGGGTCAGTCGATGCGACTCCAATCGGCTCCCAAAACAGAACATCTACCAAGTTAGCTGCCCCCCGAGCCTTAATCAAGGCGAGAATACCGGCGAGGATGCACAGATCGTTGATCAGCTTTCTTCCACTGAACGTCGATGTTGATGTGAACTTTGAGCACATAGCCAGTAGGTCTTGGTCTTGTGTAACCGTACTAGAGTCGATGGCTGCACATCGGCTTCGTTTCTCAGTTCTAAAGTCGATGCCCTCGCATCGGCTGTAATTTTTTTTTTTTTACTGGCCGATTTTTCCTAATCGGCTCCCAGTGTTTCACTGCACACATGTTTACACATGTTTATCTGCACATGTTCATCTGACTATATGCCCCCCGAGCCGAATCGCTGTGTGACCGCAGATATCGGCTTTGTGGTTAGCCAAGGCACCATCTTGGCACGTCGGCTCCGCGAGGATTCGTGCTGACTTTCATCCGCCGACGTGGCCGCTGCCCAGTAGATCGATGTCGAGCACAAGCAGAACATGTGGTGAAGATAATTTTGGCCGATTGCTGGAATCGGCCTCCATATCGATTGAAGCGCTGACTGAAGGTTCTGTAATGTCCCTTCATAATTTTTTGGGGCCGATCACAAGGATCAGCCTTGCCCCGTTTGCTCATCGGTTTGTTCTTGCTACTCGGTCAGGCTGGATAAAACCAACCCAACCTCTGACTTCATCATGTTAATGCGCTTGCTGCCGTCCACCTTGAGTGCATCGCATAATCGTGGAGCACTAAGCTCCGTCGGAAGGACGAGCACCATGTTTGTACCAGCCGATGTTTCATCATCGGCTTTCCTTTGCTTGGGACGCCACTCCATTTCCCGTGGACGACCCTCTTCGTCCAGGGTTCGCTGAACTTTCGCAGCCAGATCAGGTCGTGCCTTCCTTAGCGTATGTAAGTATAACCTTTCGGCTTCCTCCAGACCGCGCAATCGCTGAACCCTGCGCTTTTGTGAACGGCTGAGTCCATCAGGGCACCACCTTGGCCGGTGGTACCTGTCTTCTTCTTGTTGTCCCTCGCCTTCTGAATCCTCGAGATCTGCCCACCGAGGGGACTCAGCGCGTTTGCTTTGTGGTGGGAGAGGCCCTAAGCGCCTGAACACGGACACGTTGGCTGCATCCTTCTTCTTCTGGTTGCATTCTGGGCAATTGCCGATTGTGGGCAATCGGCTCATTCCTGAATCCCAGCAGTGTCTGAAGAAGGGGCAGTCCCAGTGCCTGTCGTTGTCGTCTTGCTCCCTTGATTTTTCTTTGGCACGGCGCTCGTGCTCCTCCTCATCGCGATCATGCCGACGATATCTTCTGGCTTCTCTAGCCAGACGATCTCTTTCATCATCATCGCTGGATCGTCGGCGTTGGTCATACTGACTCACATATTTGTTGAGGAGGTGATCAGAGAGGGGTCGCTGATATCTCATGTTCTTTACTTCTCCCTCTGTGACGTAGCGCTTGCCATCATGACGGAGCCGATCGCGTGGAGCGGCCTCCTCTGTGTCCTTGCTACGAGAGCAGCTGCCCTCGTCTCCATCTTTGCCAGAGTGGTGCCCAGGTCCTACCATGTTGATGCTGAATGAGGATCCTGGCTGGCAACCTTCAGGGTAAGTGCATTCCACCATGTTAACGGCGGGGAAGGGCTGGGTGTCGACCTTCATGGCGTCCGGTTGAAAATCGGACGCCCTTTTTCTATCGCCGCTTGGATGTCTTTGACGCCATACCCTGCGGTCGTTGGTGGCATGGGAGAGCGAGTTATGCCATTTGCGGTATGGCTTTCCGTTCAGCTCTTGCACCGTGGGGAATTTGAGACCTTCGGGAATCGTCAATCGCTTCTCCTTGAGCAGGAGGTCGAAGATTTGCTCAGTTTGGTCACGTCAAAATCAAACCCCCGGGGCGGGCCTCGGTGGCTTTACCCATTTGCGGGACACGGGGTTCCTCCCCGAGTCCATTCAGCCACTGCTACCTCTTGATCTCCCGCAGAAACTTCGTCTTCCTCTGCATCGACCAGGACTACCGCACGCTTGAATTTGTCTGCAGTACAGTCCGGGTGGCGCTGTTCATATGCCGACGGTTCGAACCATGTGCGCCTGAGGGATAGTACGCTTGGGAGGCCATGTCCTTGAGCGGTGTTGCGAGGCCCGCCATCGCCAACTCGATCGCTTCCTTTTCGGTTATACGAACCGAATAACATCGGTTCCTAAGATTCCTGAAGCGCTGGATGTATTCTGCCACGGTTCTCCACGCTTCGACGTAATTGTGCTAGATCGGCAATGCCGGACTCGGAAGCCTCGAATGGTACTGCATATGGAACTGTTCTTCCAACTGCTTCCAAGTCCGGATGGAGTCTCGGTGGCAACGAGGTGTACCACCCGAAAGCCGATCCCGTGAGGGACCGTGAGAAGAGCCTCACGCGTAGCTGATCCGACACCGAGGCCGGTCCTAGTTGCGCCAAATATCGGCCTACGTGCTCGATGGAGCTGGAACCATCTCGATCCACCGAATTTGGAGAAATCGGGAGCCGATATTTAGGTGGTAGCGGGATCATCTCGTAGTCGTCGGGTACGGCTTGGAATAGCCGATTGCCCTCCTTTTCGGCACCATGCCGAACTGATCTCTCGATATGGTACCGATCTGATCCGGCTGTCTTGGCTGCAGAGTTGAACTACGAAGATTCGCCGGGGTGGCGTACTTAGCCAGCCATGTTTGCTTTTCCAGCTCGAGCCAAGCTGCAGGAGCTGAGCTCCGGAGGTTCGTCGGGGTGGCGTACTTAGTTAGCCACGTACGCTTCTCAAGATTCTGCTGTCGACGTCCCTCTGTTTTCCCGAAGTCCCCGATGTTGTGGCCTGGTTTGTGAGCGCCCGATTACCGCAATCGGCACATGCGTGCACGTGTACCCGTGAGGGATCTCCTTAGGCGCCTCGAGGCAAGAACCGGTAGTCACTAGGGTCACCACCGATCTTGTAGACGACGAATGCCGGTGAAGCCGGCACTTCGGTGCCGCCAACGCAAATGGCGGCGGTGGACGGACCGGAGTGGCAACTCTCCTTGGTGCGTCCCGAGAGCTGGTCCCGACGGCGAGTGCGGTGCCTCATGATCTCCTGGATCACGCGAAGAGCGACACGCTCCAACGTGTTGACCAGGTTCTCGAGTGGCGGTGTAGCGAGTGAGCCACCGGTAGTTGATCTCTGCCGCGCAGGGACCTGGTGCGTTCTTCCGACGGGGCAGAGAGGTCTATCCCATCTAGTGCACCATTAGGCGAGAACCCCTTCCACCTGATGCCATGTGAACGGGTTCTGTGGAAAGAGCCGATGAGGTCGGCCTCGAGGATGACTTTGATCTCGTCATACTTCTTTTTGAGCTCATCGGTCAGATCCTCGTACGTGACTGGAGTGCCGTCCGCCATCTCAGATGTAGATGGCGAGGTGGTTGATGTCGAAGCTTGTCCCACCGGGCGTGCCAGAATGTGTTGACGTCCGAAACCCACCGGCGGGCAGCGACGGGCAACACCGTAGAGCCGGGAACAACCTAGGGCTGCGGCTGGCCGAGGTCCCTCCGAGCGACGGCCCGCAAAGCCTTACGGTCACACGTCCGATCTTGATGCAAGGGCGTGCCACCTGACCTATACAGTCGGGAAGGTGATGGAGATGCCTCGCTTAGTTTCCTGCATGGCATACACGTAAACATTAAATACGAGCCTCGATCGGCTCTCAGGTTATCCTGTGAATCGGCTCAGGGAGCCGATCCACCCATGATTCGTACGAGGTGCACGAATATATGGTGGTCCTGCTTGATCAAGATAAAGCTAATTAGATCTACGACGATTTAGGGTTTTCACCGCATAATCGGATCATCCTACTCACGATTGGGCCTCGCGGCCACGCACGGTGATCGTAAGCCGATCCTAGATAGGGCCTAAAAACCAACACGAGGTTGATCCCCGGAACATCCTGTCTAGGACTAGCAAACGACACCCTACGTGCCGCTGGATCCTCCAACCCTTTGTAAGGCCTAACTATTGCAGATATTAAACTAATCCTTGATGAACAAGGAGCAACCGTAACGGATCAGATCTACTAAATAATGATCAAGCGGGGTGCCGCTCCCACACCTAAGATAGGTGTGAGGACGGCTAGACATGCAAGGGTTGCACTACGATAGCATGTTACGCGAAGGACTATGCTAACCCTAACACATCTATGATAACTACGTTGTTCGCCATCAAAAAGGCTTCAGTACGAGCAACGCATGAACAACGTGGAGCTTGTGCTGCCTAGATCGCAAGATGCGATCTAGGCAGCATGTTGCTTACCGGTAGAAACCCTCGAGACGAAGGAGTTGGTGATGCGCCGAGATTGATTTGTTGGTTGAACGTTGGTTGTTGTTTATTCCATAAACCCTAGATACATATTTATAGTCCAGGGGACTTTCTAACGTGGGAATAATCCCCACCGTGCACGATACAGACTCTAACTTTTAATCTAAGATACAATCTACCATAATTAAAGATACACGGGCAATCTAGCCCAAACTCTTCGTGCAAGGCCGCTTCAGAGATCTTCCACGTGTGATCTTCCAAGCCCATCTCTCTTACGGCCCACTCCCTGATTTGGCCAAAATCTGGTGATAACAAACACTGTCTACAGGAAAAGGAGGGGGCGTAGACATCACTACTCTGAGGGATGTAATATTTGCGGAATGGTACTTCGTGAATGTTATATCAACGACTGGCATACTACAACATGCAGTGGTATGCAGGGTCACCACAGATCTCCCCGCCGGAGCTCGCTGCGGTATCTCACGCCATCACGCCGCCGCTGAGCGAGTCCGCGGGAGGCCGGGAGGTGGGCGCGGTGATGGAGGAGTTGGACGCGGATCGCGACGACATCGCGTGGACCTGGGCGAGTTCGTGGCCTTCCACAGCTGCGGTCGAAGGGAGCGTGACTTGGACGTGGAGCTGCGCGCCGCCTTCGATGTCTACGACATCAACGGCGACAGACGCATCTCGGTGCTGGGTCATGGTCGACGAGTTCCAGTCGCCAGCGTCCGTGCCAGAGATATTTCCAGACGCAAAAGAACATACCGTTGGAGGCACTCTGACGCAAACGGACGGTTTAATTTTTGGTGTGGTCGGACGCGACGCAAACGGTCAAAATACGGACGTTTTTTGTGTCCGTTTGCGTCGCCCCGGTGGAGCTGCCCTGACGCCGCAACCCCCAAAGAAAGCAGCAGTCGAACCTCGAGAAATAGTGCACCCCGGTGGACACGAGCATGCGGGCAATCCAAGAACATGTCGAGTTGTTCCACAGAGACGGGTCGCACCCTTCGCTCATGGGTCTCGCCAACCCAGGCTTAGTGTCGAGTCCATGCCCTGGCACATCGTTGATTCAACTATGAGCACGCGACTGTCGTGCTAGTCAGCTATTGTGCTAATCGGTGGATAAAAAATCAAAGGAGAGTAAGCTTAGAGGTAGAAGACATATATGACATTTGGGTCATTGCAGTCAGTCAGAGTAGCGATTTCTTTTTTTACATAGTTCAATTTAGAGAGGGACTAGTTAGTTTAGGATTCATTTCATCCAACCTCTAGGAGTTCATGTTTTAAGAGCAATAACAGGGCACCAAAAAGAGGTGATGTAAAAATTAGACATCACCAAAGAGTGGGTTTTACATCACATGGGCATTTTTAAAAAAAATTCTAGACGATGTACAATATGGCACCAAAACTGGAATATATATTTGAAGTTGGCGTAACACTAGCATTGTGTTGCTATCGATAAAAGAGAGCGAGCATGGACACACGATGGTCCGTGTTCGACGTGAAGCTTTGCGACGAACCAAATAGTGGCAACATTGCGATCTGTTTGTCATCCGAAGGGCTCCGACGATGAGCTTCTGCCACAACGCATGACAACTCTCATCGGGACAGCGGCTCAGAGCAAGAGGGAGGGGAAAATAGGTCGACAAGGTGGAGGTCCTCAATCGACCATTGCTCTGCGCCACAAATTCTAATCGCCAACGAGACAGACTTGGCCATCGGGAGAAGTGGAGAAGTGTTGGGAGGGATGACGTAACTAGGTGACGTCGATCTGGTTGCATACGGCTCGAATTGTTGGTCGATGCCGGCCGGGGGTAGGTGACTGTCGAGCGGCAGAAAAGAAAATGGAGCTTCTGCTTAGCAGCTTATCTAGGCGTGACCTAACTTTATTTTACATTACCTCTCAAAATATAGCATCAACTTTTCAAAATATGCAACACCCGATAGGTTAACAACCTGTTGAAGACATGTTTTTTTTGCCAAGCTTGCCCAACGTGACATCACATGTATTCTTTTTCAGTTTTGCTACAACTGAGATGAGATTTTTTTTAAGTCTAGGTCACTTAAAAAATGATTTGTGTTGCACTTTTCTGTTAAAAAATGTAATTGTATTTTTTACCAAAAACATGCAACTAACCGAGTTGCATTTTTGTTGCATTTTTCTTTTGCACTTAGAGCAATTTCAATAGTATAGTCGGTTGTTGGCTATAAGCAAGATGCTATGTCATCTATGGTCAACATGTAGCCAACAAGTACAATAGTTGGCTATAAGAATGTACTACTTTTTCAATGGATGGCCCACCTTTCATTGACACACCTTGCCTAGGAGCACGTGCAAGAGCTAGCTCTTGCATAAGAGCAATTCCAATAGTATAGCCAGCTGCTGGATATAAGCCAAGTGCTATGTCATTTATATCCAACTTAGAGCCAACATATACAATAGCGAGCTATAAAAATGTAGTATTTAATCAATGTGTGGCCCACTTTTCACTCTCACAAAGTGCCTAGGAGCACGTGCTAAGCTGACTCTTGCATAAGAGCCCACTCTCCTTCTCTCTCCTCCAACTAAGCGATAATATATTATTTTAATTCTTATAGCCAGCTGACTATAACTTATTGTACTTGCTCTAAGAGCCCACTTACATTCTCTCTTCTCTTCTCTCTCCTCCAACTAGACACAAATATATTATTTTAATCTTTGTATCCAGCTGACTAGATCTTATTATACTTGCTCTTAGATTTCAGACATACTTTTTATTTTATTTTTGCCCAACAGGCCTGGCGCTGCACAGTTCTGGCCCTAAACCAACCCCTGAACCCTCCGAATTTCCCAACTCCTCTTCCGCTCCCACCCGCCGGCCTCGCCGCATCTCCGCCCCGAAACCCGGCAACCTATGCCACAGCCCGACGCTCCCGAAGACGCAGATCCGCCGCCCCCCACCCCAATGGACCAGGACGGGGACCAAGCGGCGGCGGCGGCCGCCGCCGCGGAGCCCATGGAGGACGAAGCAGCAGGGGGAGACGCCGAGGCCGCCGCGGAGGACGAAGCGGCGGGAGGAGACGCCGCGGAGCCCATGGAGGACGACGCGCCCACGTCCTCCCCGACCCCGTCGGCCCCCTCCGCAACCCTGGCCGTCGACGACTCCACCGTCGCGCGGAAGCGCCGCCGCCGCAAGAAGCAGTTCCTCGACATGGTCCCCACGGAGGGCGTCCGCGTCCTCCGCGCGTCCTCCTCGTCCGCGGCGGCCGCGGCGCATCTCACCGGCATCCCGCGCCGCCGCGGGCGCCCGCCAACCAACTCCTCGCTCCGCCTGGCGCGGGAGCTCGACTCCGAGGCCCACATCGCCATCGCGGCGGGGTTCCCCGCGGACACCCTCTCCGAGGACGAGGTCGCCGCCGCCGTCCTCCCGCGCATAGGCGGCGCCGAGCAGGCCAACTACCTCGTCGTGCGCAACCACATCCTCGCGCTCTGGCGCTCTAATCCCCTCGCCCACGTCGCGTCCAGCGCCGCGCTCGCATCGATCCGTGCCGAGCATGCGCCCCTCGTCGCCGCCGCACACTCCTTCCTGTCTGACCACGCCTACATCAATTTCGGCCTCGCCCCCTCCATTGTCTCCCTCCCCCCACGCCCACCTCCCTCCCTCCCAGCCCCTTCCGTCCTCATAGTCGGCGCTGGCTTTGCTGGCCTCGCTGCTGCACGCCACCTTATGTCCCTTGGCTTCAAGGTCGCCATTGTGGAAGGACGACTCCGGCCAGGTGGCCGCGTGTTCACCAAGACGATGCGCTCCTCTGCTGCAGCCCACCCTGACATGGTTGCTGCTGCTGATCTTGGAGGCAGTGTGCTCACAGGTATCAACGGGAACCCCCTCGGTGTCATAGCGCGGCAGCTAGGGTTCCCGCTTCACAAGGTGCGGGACAAGTGCCCGCTGTATCTTCCCGATGGCCGCCCTGTCGACTCTGACATGGATGCTCGTGTTGAAGCTACATTCAACCAGCTTCTGGACAAGGTGTGCCAGCTGCGGCAGGTTGTCGCAGATAGTGTTCCGCACGGTGTGGATATGTCACTTGGCATGGCACTTGAGGCATTCCGGGCGGCGCACGGTGTCGCCGCCGAGCCACAGGAACGGATGCTTCTTGATTGGCATCTGGCGAACCTGGAGTATGCCAATGCTGCTCCTCTTGCTGATCTCTCCATGGCCTTCTGGGACCAAGATGATCCATACGAAATGGGTGGTGACCACTGCTTTATTCCTGGTGGGAATTCCCAGTTTATCCGAGCGCTTGCTGATGGCGTCCCGATATTCTATGGACAGAATGTGCGAAGGATACAGTATGGGTGTGATGGTGTGATGGTCTACACTGATAAGCAGACATTCCGTGGTGATATGGCGCTCTGCACTGTTTCGCTTGGCGTACTTAAGAAGGGGGACATTGATTTTGTGCCTGAGCTGCCTACTCAGAAGCGCGAGGCCATTCAGAGATTGGGCTTTGGGCTTCTTAATAAGGTTGTGATGTTATTCCCTTATGACTTCTGGGATGGCAGGGTTGATACATTTGGGCATTTGACGGAGGACTCTGGTCAGCGTGGTGAATTCTTCCTGTTCTATAGCTATTCTTCAGTCTCAGGAGGGCCACTGCTGGTTGCACTTGTTGCTGGGGAATCTGCTATCAATTTTGAGAAGAAGTCGCCAATGGAAAATGTTGAGAAGGTTTTGGACACACTTAGAAAAATCTTTTCACCCAAGGGGATCGAGGTGCCAAACCCACTGCAGGCAATATGCACTCGATGGGGCACTGACAGGTTTACATATGGATCATATTCCTATGTGGCTATTGGGTCTTCTGGTGATGATTATGATATATTGGCTGAGAACGTTGGTGATAGAATCTTCTTCGCTGGGGAGGCAACAAATAGGCGATACCCTGCGACCATGCATGGAGCTCTGCTTAGTGGGTACAGAGAGGCTGCCAATATTGTAAGAGCTGCTAGGAAGAGAGCAAAAATGGTTCACTCATCTGAGGACATACATGTTAATAATGAAGTCAAAGTTAATGAAGTCAATGTTATAGTTAAAGATGACAACATTGATCTGGATGATCTCTTCCATATCCCTGATGTTGCTTTCGGTGGCTTCTCAGTTCTCCATGACCCATCTACATCTGAGCCTGATTCAACTTCATTACTTCGTGTTGGAATTGGTGCCAGAAAGTTGGGCTCTGGCTCACTTTTCCTCTACGGCTTAATAATGCGAAAGAATGTAGCTGAACTAGCTGCAATGGAAGATGATGAGCAGCGATTGAGTACACTGTACCGAGATTTTGGGACAAAACTCGTGGGATTGGACGGCTTGGGTGATGCTGGGGAAAGCCTTATATCGCGGATAAAAGCTGCTTCTAGGAAGTAGCACCCGGTCAAGTTGTTGGAAGGTTGATTCATCTGCAATAGTTTAGCTCTTAGCATTGAGTTTTCAGGCCTGGCATAGCCTACTGACCTTTCAAGTAATTCGTTCATTTAATTGATTGCTATATATCTCTCAATTCACATCAAGGTGTAAGCTGTGCCATGTAGTACTGGTTAAATCATGGATTGTTATTGGAGATCATATCACCATGGGAACTAATGGAAGATTCTTACTGGTGTACTTTCCATTCAGACATGATGCACCTCGCTGACACTTCTGTGATGACACTGTTATTTTTCCACATAGTAGTTTTTGTTGTGATCTAGTACTGGTTAGCATGTGATTTAAATTCGAGCCTTAAGATTTCTCTACATGAGTTATTCTACATATAATAACTAGGATGTTTGAACAAAAAAGGATGGGATGTTTTCCTAATGACATTTTACCACTATTTGCATGATACATAGTTATGATTCTCGCTAGTAATGTTTCTCCAAGTTATCATTTGCTTTCACTTTCCTTTTCATTCATGTTTCAGTCCTAGTGATTACATGTACGTTGTTATTTATTTTGGAAGATGGTTTTATATGAACTGCAGAGCATATTTTTCGAGGAATGGAAAATGGCCCAGATTTTTAGACTCCCTCTGTTCCGAATTTCTCGTCACAGATTTAGATACACATGTATCTAGACGCATTTTATTGTATAGATACATGCAAATCTAGACAAATCTGTGACATCTAATTTGGGGCGGAGGGAGTAGTAAACATAAAAGCATGCTCATGTTGATCATTCCTTTCGTTCACCAAGCTGCAGGTAAAGGCTCTTCTAAGTGACAGCTCAAGAATTGTTTGATCAAATTATCAGTGTGGTATCTGTTCTTTCACTTAAGGACGTATCACTTTGACAATTTTTGCAGTAAATGATTTATGATGGAAATGCTACAACTTATCCAAGAAGCAGGTAACAAATATATAACCTTTTGAAGCATGATTTTAGTGGAATGCAGTAACCGTGCTGACTTGTTTAAATAACATCCTGATTTGAAGGATTGTCACTTTGTCAGCATAGACAGCGTTTGGAACACACATTTTCTAGTTTTTCTTTTATTTCATAATCAGTCTCAGTCATTACATGTGCGCTGTTGCTTATTATCGAAGGATTTATATAATCTGCAAAGCATGTCAGTGTTGAACTTTTGATTATTCCTTTTCTTCAGCAAGCTGTAGATAACATCTCTTCTAATTGACAGCTGAAGAAACGTTTGATAAAAAAAATAGTGTGATGTTCATTACTTCACCTAAGGACCTATTGATTTGACAATTTCTACAGTAAAACAATATGACAGAAATGCTATAACTTCTCCAAGAAGCAGGTAACAAATATTTCACCTTTTGAAACGTGATTATACTAAAACGTAGTAACCCTGTCGTGTTGGGTATCCAAATGATAACTATTTTATGTTCTTTTTGTCAAATAAATATTACATAACTTAAGTATGCTTAATTCTTTAAAACAAAGCTTTCTGATTGTCTTACTATGATTTTCTTATCATATTTTACCTAGTCAGATCCGAGACACAGGATCTGTATCTTGTGTACTACAAGAGATGGCTCTGTTTTTACTTTGAGGTCTGCGCACAGCGTTTTGTTATGATAAAATTACGCCAGTTCAGGGCCTTTGCAATGGTACTTTAGACTTCATTTTCTTGACTGTAGTTCTGACTCCCAAGGTTTTGACTTGTTTGAATAAATTCCTGATTTGAAGGGTAATAAACACCACATTATCCAGTTGTCTTTGTTGGAGTCTTACAAGCTCACAGTATCACGATTAAATTTGCAGCAAACTTAAAATAGAAAGTCAAATTTACACCTGGTTGTTTATTTTGTAGCTGGCCATTTAAAGCATATGCGCATTCTTGTGCTAGGATGTCCGAAACTCAGCAACATTCTTTTCTGCACAGTGCATGTTTCTGCTTGATTCATAAATATGCTGCATTGGTTGGTGCTGTGAAAAGTACATGCCCCTGTTAGGATGTCTGATACTCGAAGAGTCTTGTCATGTGATCATCTGTTTCTTACAGCATGGCCAGGTAATCGTATAGTATGTTTTTTGTTGTTAAAAAATGGTACTCCCTTGATTCATATTATTTGTCGCTAATATGGATGCATCTAGAACTAAAATTTGTCCAGATACATCCATATTACCGACAATTAATATGGATCAGAGGGAGTATGATTTTAGAGTGGACGCTTGAGCCAAAAATATAATCTGGGTTTGGATTTTGTTGTTGAAAACTTCCCGTTATCGTTCCTAGTATGTCTTCGAAAAGAGTGGCTGTAGCATTTGTAAGGAGATAATGCACTCGTGGTAGCACCTGACAAATTTGAGGTTAGTTGGAAATGTGGGATAAACATATGCTTTGGGTCGACTATAGCTGCTTTAATTATTCACCACTTTCTGGCAATGAACCTAGGCTTATGTGAGTAAAAAGGTGGCATTGGGGTCTTTTCTTTCGACCAGCCGCTCGATTTGATGCTTCTGTCTAGGGGTACATATTTGTCAGCAAACACGGTCGCTTTTCTGTTCTCTATTTGCTTTGTTGCCGCGTCGTGTTCTCCCACGTACTCATCTTCTACACTTCTTTTCCATTAAGAGTTGTGTTTCTTTTTGGAGGTACATTAAGAGTTAAGTTGGGGGCGCAAGACCATCAGATCATAGGTCATGGCTCCCCTAATGTTCTGCCGATTTTACGGCAGAATTTTTTAACTTGTTTAGGTTCCAGACCTGCATTGAAATCGGGTATTGAGCAGAAATTTAGCGACTCGTTTGACCGCCCATACTTAATGGTTGATGCCTTGAAGACAGCACTGAGCCAATTTTCCTTGCTGACCTGACCTGTATATCATAAGAGCATCTCCAACAGACGCTGCAAAAGGCGCGCGGCAAAAAAAAACGCCTGTTTGGCGCGCGCGGGCGCCCACGCGAAGCTCCAGCAGACGCGGGAAAAGGGCGCGCGCGGTAAAAAATTTGCCGCGCCCGCGCGTTTGCGCCATCCCACGCGGGAAAGTTGCCGCGTGCGCTATAAATGCGACACGCGTGAACGCGCCAACTGCCTGAAACTTCCGCGTGTCGCTCTGCCTCGCTCTCTCTCCCCTAGCGCTCTGCGTCCGCGCTGACGGTCCGCCTCCGCCTCCGGCGCCATGCCTTCGCGCTGCCGCTCCGACTCCAGCTACTGCAGGGTTCGCGCGTGGCCGAGCGGCCGCTTCGACGCGAAGATCCGCTCCGGCGAGGAGCGGATCCGAATCGGAACCTTCGACATCGCGCATGAGGCGGCGCGAGCCTACGACGCCGTCGCGTGGCGCCTCGGCTGTTCCCGCCAGCACATGAACTTCGACGACGTGTGGACGCGCGAGCGGCGCGGAGATGCTCGCGCCGCCGTCGCCGATCGTCACGACCGAGCAGCGGCGCCGCGCCCACGAGCTCGAGCAACGTCTGCGCGTGGCGGAGCAGGACGAGCGCGTGCGCCTCGAGTGGGCGCGCGCGTTCCCGGAGGACGTCGCTGCCATAGAGGCATTTTACGCGCAGAAGAAGGAGGCCAAGGCGAAGGCGGCCGCGAAGAAGAAGGCCGACCGCGACAGGCGCCGTGCTGAGTCGGCGGCGAGGAAGGCGGAGAGGGCGGAGAAGGTGGCGCGGAGGGCGAAGAGGGCGGAGGAGAAGAGAGGCGTCGGACCGTCGACGAACATGCCGACCTCCTCCTCCGCCGGTGTCCGACACGACTCCGACTAGCGGATCGTCGGACTTTGATTGGGAGGACTCCGAGTAGTTTAGTTTAGTTTAGTTTAAATAAAATGTCGGTATTTGTCGAACTTTTAATATATTTCGTAATTTCAGTTAAATTTTCGTAATTTTATTTGATTTGTTTGATCCGTTTCAAACGATATCGTTGGCGTGGCGGCGCGCGCTGTATTTTAGAGCGTCCGAAGGAGGCCCGATTTTACCGCCTGCGCAGGCGCTGCATTTTGGCGCGTCCGGCGGGGCAAAGTGCGGCAAAGCGCGCGGCAAACGTTTACAGCGCGTCGGAAGGGAGGTATAGCGCGCCGAAATTTACAGCGTCTGTTGGAGATGCTCTAAGCTCATCAGGGTCTCTCTTTGATTCATATGATAGAAAAAATGTATGACTGCAGTGTCATGCACTCTCTAACTCTACAGCTTGTTTGGTTCAAAGGAAAGCGAGAAATAAGATAGGAATACCAGCAGGAGAAATAAAATCCTTTGCAAATAATTCCTTAGAAATAAATACATGATATTTTATCCCACCACTCAAACAACTACCATAGTGGCATAGTTCGTAAGGATTTGAATCATTCAAGATTCCTATGCAGATCCTTCGAACCAAAGAGGCCCTTGGCATTTTTTTGATTGAGCTGATGTTGAAATTGAACTGCCTCACTGTCTCCTCAGCCTGTCCATAACACATAGTAAGACTACTGCTCGGTAAATCAGAAAATAAAGATGACTGTTCGTCGTTGCTAATAATTCTGATCGTTGCTCACTTGCTTTACTCTGATTTCATCAACTACTACCTTATTACCCACAAGCGACCAAATTAACCAAAGGTGTTCAGTTTTTAGCGATCTGCAAGTGGAGAAAACCTCCCGTGCATAGATGTCAGTAGCGCTAGATTTCATCTCGGCAGCTGCCCAGTCTAATCATGTACTGTATCAAAAGCGTTGGTGCGACAGTGACGCCCGTGTCGCTATTCTTTTCCGGCCATGCGTCAATATGGCTCCCCGGCTCACTGGAGGCCTTTGTATTTTTGAAGTTTGAAAAAATTGTAAAAAAATGTGTATATATGGGCAATGAGGTATACTTCAAGTGTGCAAATTCTCAATCCGAGATACGCTGTATTGTACTCTACATAAAAAGAGAAAATTGTAGATCTAGATGTGTGAACAGTTCACCTTCAAACCTTGTCAGATGTTGTCTTTTTTTGTGTAGCCCATACATAATACATCGTTTTTCAGATTGAGATATTGCATGCTTGAGATATACATGATTACCTATACATACATTTTTTTCAGATTTTTTAAAAACTTCAAAATGTTATTTTCAAAATTTTGAAATAAAGGGCTCTAGTGAACTCGTGCCCCAAATGCATATTTGGTCGATCCTCCCCCTGCTCTTCAGACCGCTTGCTCCTGCACCCCCTGCCTGCCGCTCTCTAGTCGCGTCTGCTACAGTTATACTGCGTCAGTAGGCCCTGGCTGTAGGAGCAGTGCTACTGGCTGTAGGAGCAGTGCTACAGTGCTGCTGCTTTCCTCCTTTAAAGCCAGGAGCGTGTAGGAGCAGCCTCAGCTCATTTTTTCTCTCACGCTGGCTGCTCTCTCTCTCTCTCCCAGGAAGAACAAAGCAACAACTAGTTATTTGGAGCCCTGTTTTGATCCTTTAGGAGTTCGATTCAGGACACGAAGCAGTAGAAGAAATTGTAGATCAAGGTGAGATCTTTCAGATGATTGTTTTTTTTTCTTATTACGGGCATGTTGTATTCGTTTGTTTCATTAAGTCTTAAGTATGTGTACTGCGCTGATTTAAGGAAAAGAATATCGTCTTGGAGTGGCATTTTGGAGCAGTTGGAGCCGGTATTCTCAGGAGAAGTAACTGAAAAAGTTGTAGATCAAGGTAAAACCTACGAGATGCACAGATTTGTTTTGCCTTTTTATGGTGCAGTGTAGATGTATCTTTAACTCGTAATTAGGCATGTAATGTCGCATGAGCTTTTAAGTACTCTCCCCGGAGAGGCTTTGTAGGACTTCGATAGATCCATAGTTATAGGCACTGCTATGTTATGTGCCCAAATGGAGTAGCATTCATGTTCTTTACTAATTACATTAATCACAGTGGACAGTAAGCCTATTCGGGGAGCTTTGTACGGAAGAACAAAATGATGTAAAATATTAACTGGAGATAATTATTCTATTACTTCTTCTGTGAGTACTTTTTATTCATTTAAAATCTTGAAAAAATCTCGTTCTTACTCCACCGGTCCACCCACATGTGAGCTTCTTTTGTGGGAGAAGAGCACTCCCTTATAAATTCTACAACGACCAAACTACTTGTATTCTTGGATCCATGGTTTTTGAGTCACTGAATAGTCGTTGTATAGTCGCCAAATCATTTTCCCAAAATAACGGTGACTTGCGACTATACAGCGACTTTGGTCGACTATACACTGAGTCGCAGCCTCGGCGACTCACTTTTGAGTCGCGACTCAAAAACCATGTGGATCAGAACTGTGATTCGAAATAAGTAAAGAGCGATGAGAGAGAACGGTCTTTGTGGTCTAGTGCATTTACTGTCCATTTAGAATGTAAACTGTCCTTATTTCTTGCTTGTGAATACACATGGAAAATCTGTCTTCAAAAGTTTTGGTGTATATTTAAGTTGGCCATGATAGCACCATGCACTACCTTGAGCTCTACTAATTGTGTATTAAGTATATATTTGTTCTTTGCCAACACTTGTGCAACATCATAGTGGAAGAAGTTCTTACATAAATCTGTTGTACAAAAGAATATAAACATGAACCAGTACGGAAGCTTTAGAACACTAAGAAGTCCCCATGTTGCTTCTGCATGAGCAGGACCACAATTCAGTAGGAGCTCGCCTTTGCATTTCCAAGGACCAAAGCAGCTCCCAAGAGGCCAAGATGAAGAGGAAAAAACCTCCCGATAGAAAGCCATGTAAGTTGTTAGACCTTTGTGGGAAAATTTATACATCTAAGGATGAGACAATAGCATAATTACAATTCCTTTCTTATACCTTCAATATTTGCATAATTACAGGGTTGACCTTATTTGGAATGAATGACATAGGAAAGATGGTAAGAAACTACTTCTCTGGTCTTTTTATAGATTAAGTTTGTGATGTTTAACTGTATTCATTCATATCATTAGAGCCAACTAGGAAAGTCAGCATCAGCGCCCGTGGTGCTCATCTTCTAGAATGCATAGTTAGTACTTAGGGCATGTACAGTAGTCCACCGTCAGCTGTCTGTAAGAGGTGCCATGTCAGATGTTTTATGATGTGGAGGCGTGAGAGCGAGGAAAGAGATGGAGCCTGTCTGCAATTCGGCAGACGGTCGAGAGCTGAAATAATCGGTAGCTAGATAGCTTTCCGGTATGTGACTCCTCCGATTATCCAAGTAGAATTTTATTTGGTTGAGTATATCTTGAATATTTTGCTGCTGTAGGTAACATGTTTAGTGAGCTTGCATGCTTGTTCTAAGTTGTAGAAACTAGTTTTGATGCATGATTAGTACTCTAGCAAGTTCCTATAGTAGTTCCCCTTGATTATATGTCACCAAATCAAATTTTATATCACTTGTTGAAAAATTTCAGAAAAGAAAGATGAAGAAGTTCAACTTTGGAGAATTGTTCAAGAGAGGAACAACCAGCACCGGGAGGCCTTCTAGGACCTCCACCCGATTTAGGCGATCGTACAATGAGGATATCATCGCGCCTAGCTTCGCGCTCGAGGAGGACAATGGGGCTCCTAATGCTTCATCCTTCCCATGTTATGATTTTCTGACAAATGCAGGGATATTGGATGATTTCTTCACCCTTGTCAATAGGGCGGGCTTAGCCACCTACGTGGGAGATGAAAGGGAGCAATACTACATGCTCACCAAAATCTTCGTCGAGAGCTTCAAGTTCCACAACACGCAATATGAGCCGACAGTTGCATTCAAGATCTATGGTAATCCTGTTACTATGGAATTGGAAGAATTTTGTTGTGCATTGGATATTGCCCCTGTAGGTACAGCAAGGAGGATTGGTGACAACCCCCGGGACTTGTTGGAGCTCTATCGAGGGATCACCAATGATGATTGTCGCACCATTCAGCGTGGCAAGATAAGGAACATTCAACTCCCCGCCATTAAATATTTTGCGTATTACATTGCCACTAGCATTCTTGGTAGGAAGAACACTAGCAATATTTCTAGCTACCATCTTGCTTTCTTGAATATTGCGCTTACTGGACGGACATCTTATCATCTTGGTTCTCTTATTGCTCGCCGCCTGTCTAACAGGGGGCCTATTTTTGGAGGAACTATTGCATTGCGCGTTTTAACACATCTAGGACTTCCTCTTGATCCTAATGATGTGCCATTAACCCCTAGGAGGCTTGATATTGCTGCTATAAAAAGCCATCATTTTGTTACCACTGATTCCACTTTAGATAACATGGTCTATAGAATGTTGTTTGCTGACGGGGATGAGAAGGAAATCCCTCTTCCCCAGCCGGGTTTGTTCAATATTGACAGGGAACCATGGTCGCGCACTAAGGAGGAGGTGGAGGAACATATGAAGATACAAGACTTCCACCAGCAGCATGACTCCGAGGACGCCGAGCCCTCCTACGACTACACCGTCACGTACCCGGGTGCTTCTTCTAGCACATACCCGGAATATGATCCATCTTCGTCGTACTACGGAGATACTACCTCATGGGCTCGATGGGATTGAACTCCACTTAGGCCAAAAGCCTAAGCTTGGGGGGAGGTATACCGGCATCACTCATTCTTTGCATATTATGGTTGCTGGATACTTGTATATACTTGTTTAGCTTCTTTAAGTGGTTTTCTAATAAGAGGGGGATGATATTTGGGGAAGTGCTGCCTGAAAACAGATTCTGGGCTGTTACCAAAAAAATTCTTAAAACCAGCCAGAACGTTATTTTGCGAAGCCAATTTTTGTGCATATTCCCCAGGTTGTTATCTAACTTTCATTAGTTGAACACTTTTCGAGCTGGGCAGCGGAAGAATTTCTTAAAAATCGATTACTGCACTGCTGTCAAGTTTGACGAATTCCTGCTGCTTTGTGTTTATGCGACTCTTCTAGTTTTCATTTTCTTGTTTTTTCTTTGTTTCTTTCCTAAAACACAAAAAGACCAAAAATATTTCTGTTGTTTCTCTTCACCATTTGTTTATTTTGGTTTCTTGCTTTTATTTTGCTTTATTTGCTATCGTTGGTTTGCTATAAGAAAATCCAAAAAGATTTTGCTTTGTTTGCTTGCTTCCTTTTGTTCTTGTTTCCAATTCGAAAACACCAAAAATATTTTCTGTTGTTCATTGGTTTTGTAAAGTTCATTATGAGTTCAATGGTCTTCGGTGGCGGGAGCGTGGTTTTCATTTCATATTATCCAAGCTACACAAGTGAAAGGAAATAATGACGATCTACGACAATTCGACTATGGTGAGAGGCTGGTATGAACTCTATTTGCTTTCATTTTTGTACATATACTCATCCATGTGAGCATGCTTAGTTGGTTCATGTGAGGTATATGTCATTTAAGGAAGCCTAGTAGTTCATGATCTCTCATGTTTAGCTCCAACTTATTAATATGAGTAGCATGTCATAGATGTTTGCTTGCATTGTTTTATTCATAAATAGGTATGACATTGTGGTATCCTCCTCTGAATAATTCATTTGAATTGACTTGGCACATGCTCACGCATGCATATGACTGAACAAAAGTCAATTAAGCCTCGATGATTTACTTCGCTTCAGAGTTCTTGTATCACTTTTATGCCTCCGTTAATTTATTTTGCCGCAAGCATGATTATGACAGTTACTGCTCTCTTGATTGTCGCTCCCCAGTCTATTGCTAGCCTTCACTTGTACTGAGCGGGAACACTGCTCGTGCTTCCAAACCCCTGAAAACCAAGTTGTTCCAAAGTGTCCACCATAAATACCTATGCATGGCATTTCAAACCATTCCAAGTAAATTCTCATGCGCTACCTTTAAACCTTCAAAAAGCTTCTCAGTTTGTGTCAATGTTTTATAGCTCATGAGGAAGTATGTGGTGTTCATCTTTCAACCTTGTCATTTACTTTTGACAGACTTTCATAATGGACTAGTGGCACATCCGCTTATCCAATAATTTTGCAAAAAGAGCTGGCAACGGGGTTCCCAGCCCCAATTAATCAAACTTCATTAATAATTCTCTTCACATGTTTTGCTCTGATTCATCAGTAAGCAACTTAATTTTGCAAATAGACTCTCCTCCATGGTATGAGATTGATGGAAGGCACCCGAAGATTCGGTTAGCCATGGCTTGTGTAAGCAAAGGTTGGGGGGAGTGTCACCCATAATAAACTAAAATACGTGTGTAAACAAAAGTGAAGAGGGATGATCTACCTTGCTGGTAGAGATAACGTCCTTCATGGGAGCCGCTCTTGAAAGTCTGGTTGGCGAGGTAGTTGGTGTACCCATTACCATTCGTTGACAACAACAAACACCTCTCAAAATAATTTTACTCCTGTTTAAAAAAAATGAAAAGCTCTAGCGCATGTTAATCCCTGCTTCCCTCTGCGAAGGGCCAATCTTTTACTTTTATGTTGTGTCTCCATCCTTTCTTTGAGCACTTTCTTGAGAGCACAACTGTCATTCTTAGTATAATATGCTTGTCTCAAAATATGATTGACTGTGGTATAACTTTGATGCTTTTATCTTTGAGAATCTCTATTTCTAGTCTTTCTATGAACTTTAGAGGTGCCTGAGCATTTATGTTTTGCTATTCAAATACGGGCAAGCGAGATACCATTTTATCATATCCTTTTATGAATATTGCAATCCTGCTGATAGACATGATTCATGATGCTTATTATTAATTCGTTGGTACCTTTCCATGATTGACATAGCTATTGGATGATCTTATTTGCATGTATCTTATTATGAATTGCCTAAGCACTTTTCCATGTCATGAGAATATTTACATCATGAGAATATTCAACTCCCATCTATTCGCTATTTTGCTTACTTTATCACCAAGTGCGTTCTTGCTTGAAAAAATGCAAATAAGTTATCCATCCATGACTTGGTTTTCTTAGCTGCTGCATTGCAACGTGATAGAACTTATAATTTGGGTGCTTTGATAGCTTTTAGGCTTGCTACTAACCGTGATAAAGGAGGAATTTGTGGAGGTCTCATTGCCTCTCGTTTGCTAGCTATGCATGGTGTAGAACCTCACTCTCTTGATGTTCAGCTCTCTATAGAGAAACTTGATATTGTTTCCATGATAAAACATGACTTTGTTTCTAATTGGTCTAATTTGAATAACCTGTCCTATGAAATAACCTTTTTCAAGAAAAAGTGGAGAGTAATTAAATCCGAGAGGCTAGTTCGATTGCCTGCACCTGCTTTGTTTAACCTTGATTCCAGGAAAAGTTGGTCGGTCACTGAAGATGAACTTGATGCATACATAGAGAGGTGCGACCATCACGCAGGCAACGGAGGAAGCCTGATCTTTGAGAGGGACTTGGAGGCCTTAGCTGAGTTTCTCGAGCGCCCGCACCCCGAGTTCTTTGGAGGACAAGTCAATGATCAGCCTGGAGGAGAACTTCAGTGGGTCGTAGTTGCAGACCTGAGGGGAAAGCTGGAGCCACCTATGTCCGAGAGGATCCAGTTTTCCGTAAGGGAGAACAACCGGGTGGATGGACTAGCTCGAGCCATGCAAGAAGCACTTGCCCGTCTGTGTGGGCAGAATGTGAACAAGATCAATGGAAACCGAACAATTCCTAATGCGGTGGGTCCTATGGCTCGTAAAAATAGTTTCGTGAGTTGAATTAGTTGTCTCATGATTTTTTGAAACAAAGGCTGACATGGCTTGTTGCCCAGACTTTTGGGAATATTTCCGAAGAGGACAGTGAGGGTGACACACGTAATGCTGGTGAATTCTCAAAGAATTCGCTATCCAGAGAGGAGGTAAGTCAAATATAAAAAAAATCTCCTCTTCGTCTATATTTTTCGTCGGTATTTCAACATATGTGAAACAGTAATGTTTTCTTCTTGTTCAGGTGGAAGAAGTTGTTCGCTTGGGCGACAAATTAAAAGAAGCATCTGCCTGGGTACGTGATGATGAACTTGCCGTTTGCAGCGATGTGGAGAAAATCATGGGGGGTTTCAACTTGCCCAAAGATATTAGTTCTTCGCTTGGTGAAGCATTGAAATTAGCTTTTCTGTCTAAGAATACAGAAGCCAGAAATAAGCTACAAGCTATTCAGGTATCAGTAGCTAAATACTGTACCTTGGTCCAGCTATCAAGGAAATAAGCTACAAGCATATTTTAAGTTCAACATTATAGGGTTCTACTTTATGAATTAACTGCGTACACAGCTTTGTGCTTGCTTGTTATAAGAAAAAAAGGTCATTATTACTTTCTTAATGAACTAACATTGATTACATGTTCAATACAGCCGGTGAGGAAAAATCAGGCAAAACAAGCATATTAACCGGTAACGTTTTGGATGTGTGTGGCATTCTGCTCAATTTACACTATTTGCACATCTTGATGCTTATACGGTACTTCCTAGTTGGCCATATTAAATGCTCAACCTGCATACCACCATGTGTACCTCTTGAACATTTTTGATAGTTCTTGCGGGTGATGAATATTAATATAAACACTCCCAGGAAATTTGTGCGGGGAAGGCAGACATAGTTTCAATTAAAATTAATTTTGATGAGCACACAATTTGGCGCATTATGGTAAGCCTTTGGATAGTTGATTTATCTTATTCAAATTCTCAATTCTCAATACCTACACTGTCCATGTGTCTGCACAATACTTTGCTCCAGCTAACTGGTTTTCCTAGTGACATATATCAACATCTAGATCTTGCAGTAGCTCTAATTTATTCATGTTTGGTTGGAAGTTCCTGTATTTCCAAAGATGCTTCACTGTACACTCTTTGACTGCCCACTGCGTCATTTAATTTTCTTTTGTGCCTTCTGCACGATAACTAGGTGGGTGCAAAGCATTTTCTAGATCTAACCTCTGGTGTCTGGTGTCGTCAATACTGTCGTAGTAATTCTTGTTCTGCTCGTTTTGTTTTGTTTGATTTCCTCTCTCCGGTAAGGTTGGGTACGTGTTATATGTTTAGAGCTGTATGACAAGAATGACCTCCTCACCTTGGGTAATGAGCAGCAGCTAACGGAGTGCAATCGTTATTTTGAATTTCTATTTAGACAATATTTTGAATTTCTATTTAGACAACTACTCTTTAGCTCTGCAGAAATTGTTGGAAGTTGAGGGCAAGGAAAAAATCATGAAAGAAAAATTGAGCAGCACTATGGAAACCAAGGTTTGACATCTTAGAGGGCTCTCCTCAGTCTCAATGATTTTGTTTTGTTGCCTCACCTGAATGATTTATCATCAGCAGTCTTTGAAAAAGTTGTTAGAAGATCGGTTGGTCTATATGGCTAAAGGTATACACGGTTTACTGATGGAAAATGGTATACGCGGTTTAGTGATGAAAAATAAAGACGGCGATGGTAGTGAGGTGTCATATGCTAATCTAATCAGTACTGTAGCTGTTGATCTGTTTGATGCTTGGAATTTGGTCCGTACTTTTGTTTCCATGTAGTACCTGGTTTCTCTTGTTCACTTCAACATGCAATAGAACATATGCTATGTGCCTAAATTATGTTAGTAGAATTAACCCTCTAAACTAAAACCATGACAGTTATTATCGAGCGGAGGGAGTATTTTGTTTGACCCATTCATGTTAAGTTATGATGTACACACTTTAGTGTCACGAGTTACAAATTGCTATACTTTTCTGTGCTTCTATTTCCACTTCCAATGTTCAATAGATGCTTTATTTTTATGTCAAATAGCTGCACATGAAGAAGCAATTCAAGTCTTGAAGGATTGAGTTACCAAATGGGAGCCGGAATAACCACCAATTGGTGGAAATCATGGAATGGAGAAGTTGAGCTAAAGGTACTAAACTATTGTCAATCTCAGAATTGGTGTCATGCAGTAAGGATATAAGACCTGCGTACACTCCATGTTTCACTTAATGACATGTTTGTTGTTCATAGTGGTACTATCCAATGGTCAGCAATTTTTTCTTAGATTCATATGTATCTATGCACATTTTACTGTGTAAATTCATGCGAATTTAGATAAATATGCGACACTTATTTTCGAATGGAGGGAGTACATGCTTGTACACCTTGTTGGGACACGGGCTGGCAGAAATTTAAACAATTAGCTTCCTACCGCATAAACCATGGAACGGTTATGGAGCACATAATTAGTATTAGACACCTGTGCATAGGTAATGGCAAAGGCATGGGAACTGTGTGGATGTCTAAAACGGCTAGCAACAATGAGCATATGTAGTATTTTGGTAAAACACATTGATCATTACATGGAATTCTATTAAGATACTATATGAAAGTCGAATTTATTTCACTCTCATTTGAAAGTGCGAATACAAGGAGGTATTTTGTGTTTTGGAATGTCCGAAGAAAAAAGATTTTGAATCTGTCTTCTCCTTTTTCCCTTAGAAAAAAAAATCAATCAAAATCCAAACTATGTGAAGTGCCAGGAGACGTGGCTAGATTCAGGCTGTATATTCTAGCCGAAGTCTGGCGGCACAATTTGTATATCCTGACTCTTGTAACCTTTTGATAATTCCACCATGCAGTCCATAACATTGCTAGCTGCAATTTTTCCTTTTTAGTATCGTGAGACCGATGTCCCTCTTTTGTTCTGTCAGTCACTGAGTCACATTATTTGCATCGTTGCAGGGTTGAGTTGATTTGGAATGGCTGGCATAGGAAACATTATCCGTAGTCCTGCACTTTTGGCCCTCTCACGTCGGCATGCAGTCACTATGAGTACCTTCCGAGGTTGGATGTCGAGACAATGTATACTCTCTTATCCTCACGCGGAGATGGTCCCGCTCTCACCTGTTTCATTCGTTACACATCACCATTTTCCAGTATCTGGAAAGGGGTAAGAAACTAGTTCTCTGGTCTTTTTATAGATTAAGTTTGTGATGTTTAACTATATTCATTCATATCATTAGAGTCAATTAGGAAGGTCGGCATCCACACCCATGGTGCTCATCTAATAGCATGCATAGTTAGCGCTTACTATTTTGAGGTGCGTCCTTTTGCAGCATGAGGACTGAGTGGTCGTTTTGAATGAATGCGCGTAAACTGCTTTGGGACTGGCACTTGGATTTGGGTCTAGACTGGACAACCCTTTTTTAAAGTACTAATCCATGATTATGTGACCAGATCTTCTACTTCGAGTGGGTGGATTTCGTAGATCCCGGCTTGGTGACGGGCTTGGTTCCCAAGATCGTAGCGTACACTGCAGAAAAGATGAAGGAACTAATTAGAGTAGATGTTACAGACAGAAAGAGGGCTACACCAAGATTACAAGGTAAACCTGAGTGCCTAGTGTGAATGCCTGTACAGTTTTGCTGTCGCTGTGGCCAGGGCTGCAGATTCATGATATATGGCTTTCTTTAGCATGGGTGTGTGTCCTGACCTTAAGAATTCTGTTTGCACAAACAGACTAGGCCTTTACGACTATATGGAAGGCCTCTTGAAAAGACCACACCCTTTGATCACATGCTTGTTCGGAAGGCACGAGGTAACTGGTAAGGATCATGTACAATTGTTGGTTTCAGTTAAAATGGGAATTCACACAAATGACGGGGATGGCTAATTTAGCATGTAATTGGGTTTCACAGGAATGCCAATAGTCGAGGGAGCTGATACATGAAGAAGTGGGAGCGAAGATCCTTGAACCTTGATGCTGTAATCCTAGCGGTTTCAGAGATGAATGTCGATCCTAGTGAGGGAGGTCTGAGCAAAGAACTGCATGGACCTTGAGGATGTCTGGATTCTGGGAAGACCCCTAGATGGAGACCGTGGAGTAGACAACTACTCTAGGCGTGGTTACCCGGCAATGCATTGTTGGGCCTCAGAAACATGCAGTACATTTGTTTAGGGTGTGTTTGGTTTGATAACTAAGTGGGATGTAATGTCATTTTCCATTCCACAAGAATGTCGTGATCCGCAGGTGGAGAAAACCTGGTTTTGTTAATCAGGTCCAGGTCCAATCGCGCTAGATTTCATCTTGGCAGCTGCATGTCAAGTGTAACCATGTCTCAAACGCGTTGGTGCAATCTTGGCCGCATCCCACATGCTGGATACAAAGTGCGCCTATCGACCAACCTACTGTTGGACATTGACGCCCGTGTCAAAAACATCCGAGCTGTTCCGTTTTGGCCATCTATAGCGCGCTCCACATCCGTGACAGGCTGACAGCCCGCTCGCTGCTCTCCAGCCGCGTCTGCTACTGGATCAGTAGATTACACACCGGCACGCGGTACGAGCTCGTGTTTTCTTGGCAGCATCTCTAGTTCTCTACCGCACTTGGTACGTCCCCCACCTGGTACTTGGTAGATACAGAGCGCACGGCAAAAGTCGATCTGACATTTGCGGCTGAGCACTGTTCCAGATTCAACCGGACGACCAGAAAAGAAACAATTTTGCAGCTCATCCAAGAGAGGAAAAAAAAAGGAAACCATTTTGCAGCTCCAGACGGGTAAGGGCATCTCCAGCACCCAGAGCAGTTTGTGTGTGATCAAAAAATTGGTATGCATTTCGCCCCAGCGGCTCAAAATATCTATTATGTTCGTGTGGACGTAAACATGTCCAAATTTGTACTAAATAAGTACTAGGCAACAATAACAGGTACCAAATAATTTTGCAGCTCATCCGAGAGAAAGAAAGAAGAGGAAATAATTTTGCAGCTCCAAACGACTACTAGGCAACAATAACAGGTGCCAAATGTAGAGAACCGATTGGTAGGCGGCGGATGTTGTCGGTGCTCTGCCACTGTGCGGCCAGCTCTGCGAGAACTATCGCGGATAATTATTTCGGAGGTTGTAGGAACGTAAGTACAGTGCTCGATCGGGAGCTGGCTTGGCAGTGTCTCGCCGACAATGCATGGTCCAACCTTGTGCTTAGGCATCGTGCTGCATACATGCATGCTCCATTCTTCTTCCGTGTTTCAAAGCGTTGAGGAAGCAGAGCGGCAATTGAATGCCAGTATGTCACGACGCTTGTCCGACCTGTTTCTTGCAAGATTGCCGACTTGCCGTGAAAGTTTCTGCGGTTGTGGGCGATCACCGTAAATTTCTATGCAGATGAACACGCACTATCATCTACTAGCTCCCTCCCTAACCCATCTACGTGTGTTGTCTTTGCCGCACTCAACGTCTCAACCACGATTGACTAGCGCACTCATCCTAAGAATCGGAGCACCACAGGAGTTTTTCGCTAACCTTTTGCCGCTTCCGAGTAGTGTTTTGAAACATGGAAGCATATGAAAGTTGAAATAAAAAAATCGCACGTACATCTTCACGTGCTACGCTCACAAATTCGTTTCATAAAAAATCGACTCGTGTGACGTGTGTAAAAAAAGATGTACATGTAGAATTTTTTGTCAGAATTTTTCAACACTTCGAAATATAATTTTTGGTAGAGGGAGCATTCGCATCCAGGAGCCGAATTGAATTTCCGAAACCGGAGGATAATACCGTACAAGTGGAGAGCCAAAATCGTCAGAAATTTTGACTACTCTAATTTACAAAGATTGTAGACGAACTAATTTAATGGATTCTTTAAATTAATTCTCCGCTCAAGTAAAACAGGGACTTTCTTCACTGTCCCAAAGCCACATAGCTAGTTGATGGGGGTGCCAGCTTTCATCTCTTGACATCGGAGCAGCACTTGCGCAGAGGTATGCATAGGATGCTACTTCAAGCACCCTCAACATAGCAACTGATTTGAGTACAATCACTCCACTCCAGAATTGTCTATTTGGTGAACCTCTATTTGAATATCCGTTAGAGCATCTCCACTCGTCTCCCCACAGAGCCCCCCACGGCCACTTTTTTTCATCCGGACGGCGAAAAACGGCCCAGTCAGGCCCCCGGTTCCTCGTTTTGATCCGGAATTGAGCCTATTTTCGTCCGGACTCCCCATGCCATCCCCGCCCCCCCGGGGAGCGCTCGGGGACTCCGGATGAAGCTAAACCAACCGTCCACGCCCACGTGTCTCCTCTTTCGTCCGGATTCCCCGAGCCGTCCTCTTTTTCCCCGAGAAACGCCGCTTGGGGAGCACACGACTGGAAATATACTGCCCCCCACGCCAAATCTTCCTCCAATCCGGACAAAAATTTCGCCGGATTTGGGCGTGGGGAGCGCCAACGAGTGGGGATGCTCCTAGACTCATGAGTTGGAAAATTCTTTATAAAGATATTAAAAAAGATGCAAAGAAATATAAGTGGCACATAATAATCTCTGCATCCATGATATTTTGTCATATCTTACAAAATTCAGGGTTGATATAATTATGTTCGTCTGAAATTCCCAAACTAGAAGATTAATGTATGCTCGTTTTCAAAACAGAGTTCTACTTTGGTGCCGGTGTATTGGTAATGATTAACATTTGAAATGTATAACATTTAAAATTGAAAATAATATCACAAAAAAATTTAAATACAACAAAAATGACTAATAAGTATGGTATAGTAAAATGCTTATCGGAATTATAATAGTACGACTAACTGACAATGTAAGCTAATAAGTAAAAATATTTAGTATAAAAAATGATGGGTATTTTTCATCAAGCTCTAATCGTAAGTATATATCGTGATCAAAATGAGCTAACACTTGCAGTAATTTGTAAAGATTCAATTTCTACCTCGAATCTAAACTCTAAATGTGATGTAAACTAAAATTGTGGCTGTTTTCTAATCACTATGGTAAGATTGATGTTTTGTTGGAACTTCACACGATTGACACAAAGCAAACGAAGAAATCATCGATCTTCATAGAATGTGATAAAATAATGTTCAAGTATATATTTTTTCTAATTAATTATCACAACATTGTTTATTTGCTCATCTAATTGGTAAGGTTATTGTGTTGTTGGAACTTGGAAGTTAGCCGTAGTAATCAATTGCCAACTTTTTCTTCAATTTAAAATGTTTGAGTTGCAAGTGTGGTAGCCGTGCATAGTTGGTTAGCCGATGACTGTGTTCCGTAATCCGTGATATAATGTTCTTCCGTTTACGATTTGTCAAATTTAAAGCTTGTTCTGCTGCCCGCGGCCGTACCCGTTAATCATTTTTTTAACAGGGCCAAGTGTATTCATGTATTATCGCGTTGGTGCAAGCTTGGGCGAGTCCCACATGGATGCGTGGATATAAGAGCATGTCTAACAGACCCCTTAAAAAGCCCAACCCCGTAAAATAACCGTCGATATACGGGGTAGAGCTCTACCCGGCCGTCTAGTAGACCCCGTAAATCAGGCCCCCGTCTCGAATTTTTACAGTTTTGGCTACGGGGTGGCTTTTCGCCCCTTACTTGTGCGGGGTGGGAGGGGGAATACAGGGCCAACCCCTCACCCGTGGCGGACTGAAATTTCAGCAGATAGCAACTGCTCCTGCGCATGACCTCGCCGGAATCCGGCCAAATTCCAGCGAGCTGCGGTCGAGGGTGGCGGCATGGGGGCTAGAAACGGCGGCGCCCGAGACTAGGGCGGCGGTAGCGCGGCAGGGCAGCGCGTGGGCCGGAGCGGGCGGTCAGGTGTGGCCATGGCGGGCGTTCGGAGCGGGAGCGGGCACGACCGGCGTGGGGACGGCCGGAGCGGACGCGGCCAGTCCGGCAGCGGTCGAGCGGGCGCGACCGGCCGTGGCTCGCGCGTGGGGGCGGGGGCGGGCGGCCATGGCGAGCGGGCGGGGGCGGGGGGGGGGGGCGGCCGGGGTAGGGACGGGGCAGGGGCTGGGCTGGGGCTGGAGCTAGAGGAGGAAGAAGGAGAGGAGGAAGAAGAGGGGGGAATCTAATTTGACATATTTTGGAAATATTCTATTTTACAGTTTAAGCATACGGGGTCTGCTAGCTCGTCCGAGTTTTCGGCTGGCGAAAAGTGAATACAGGACCCTCTATTGATGTTTTAAGGACGAAAATATACAGGACCTATTAAACATGCTCTAAAGGTGGGAGGCTATCGACAAACCTACTACTGTTGGACATTGACGCCCGTGTCAAAAACATCCGAGCTGTTCCGTTTTGGCGCTCCATCCTCCTTGCTCTTCCGATCCGTGACCGCTCGCTCCTGCACGTCCGCGCTTGCGTCTTCGTTCGGCGGCATCCAACGCGCGCCATCGGTAGATTTGACACCGGCACGCCGCGTTCTTGGCATGCAGCATCTACCGTGCTGCTGCACCTGCACCTGGGTAGATACGGCGCACACGGCAAAACCGACCTGAGATTTCCCGGAAGGGACAACGCGCCGAGCACTGTTCCTGATTCAACCGGTCGACCAGACGAGACGTTCAGAGCATCTCCAGTCGCGTCCCCCAAAACGTCTCAAAAAGATTTGGGGCGCGCCGGACAAAAAATGTGTTTCAGCCGCGTCCCTCAAAACCCATTTTTGTCCAGCGTGGCCCGATACGGTGTCCGGTGCCCCGAGCCCGTCCCCGTCCCACAGGGGACGCACCGGGGACGCCGGACACACCGAAAAGCGAGGCGAACCGACACGGGCCCGACCCGTCAGCGGCACGGAAGGCTAAAACCCCGTCGCCTACCTTTGGTCAAGCGACGTTATGGCGTCCCTGTTTTCCCAGGCGACGCAGGGACGCGTCTCGTCGTGCATGGCCGCGTGGCCGTCCGCGCCGGAGTTATTGCGTGCAACCACCCGCTGCCGCCGCTGTTTTAAGACGCCCTGCAGTTCTCGCCGCTCACAATCCTTCTCGTCGCCGCCGCCTCCCCCCTCCCAGATCTTCTCCTCGCCGCTCCAAAAATGTCGAGCTCGTCCTCCCGCAAGATCGCCGCGGCGAACGGCTTCGGCCGCGGCAGCCTCACCGTGCCGGAGGCGTGGGCGCTGTACCACGCCCGGTATCCAGTCCTGCCGGACATGCGGCTGCCAAGCAGCGGCGGCTGGAAGATGGCCGTGAACGGCATTGGCGTTCCGCCGCCGCCGAAGCCGCGCACGGACCAATGGAGGGACGCCATCAAGGCCCGTCGGGCTCAACTCACCGCCGATGAGCGGTTGGATCCGACGTGGGCGGCCAACAACAACGACGCCTGGTGGACGACGTACTTCCAGGCGAAGTACGACGTCGAGATGCACAGCACCGACAACCTCGTCGGCTGCCCCAATAGCTGGAACAGGGACGGTCGCGCCCTGTTCTGGGGCGTTCCGGGGCGCACCCTCGAGAACGTCATCCGCGGCATCCGCAATGGCGCTCCAAGGTTGGAGATGCCGTCGTCGTCGCCGCCGTCTCCTCAATGGCAGCCGAGGAGGACGACGTACTCGTCCTCCTCGCACTCTTCTTCCTCGGGACCGGCGTGATCGACGCCGTCCTCGTCTTACCGGTCGGCGCCCTACACCGTCCCCAAACGGGAGGTGAAGGAGGAGCCGGCGACGCCCGTCAACACGAGGCGTGGCGGCAGCGGCAGCCGGCGGCAGCAAGGGAGGCGTGGCGGCGCCCTCCTCATTCCGAAGCCGGAGGTGAAGGAGGAGCCGGAGGAAGCGTCGCAGGCGGCGCTGCTGGCGGAGTACGAGCGGCAGCAGCGGCTCATCGCCAGCAGCGACGACCCCGAGGACTGCCCAGGGCTGCGGGCGGCGTTTTTGGCGTCCATGAACGACAAGGACGCCTGTAGGGGCGAGCTGGACGCGGCGATCGCCATGTCCATCCGCGACTCCGCCAAGCCATTGGTGGACCTCTCCGACGACGGCGAGGCAGGACCAAGCAGCTTGGTGAAGGACGAGCCCGTCGACCAGCCCGTCGACGAGCGCGTCAAGCAGGAGGTCGTCACCGACGACATGTACAACTTCCAGCAGTACTACGATGCCTCCGGCCGCCGCAAGTGGTTCTAGATTAGGTTTAGTTTAAATTTAGTCAAATTTCGTTCGAATCTATGTAAGTTTGGACGAATCTTAATCGAATCTCCTTAAGTTTAAAATTTCCGTAATTTCGTTTGGGGGACGCGACTGGGGAGTGACATCCCCAAACACGGCACGAACGAAACACGTCTCCCAAACGCTCAATCCGGCGCGGTTTGAGAGACGGTTTGGGGGACGCGGCTGGAGATGCTCTCAGCTCAGAAAACCGATCGTTAGGCGGCTGATGTGTCGGTGCACTGCCACTGTGCGGCCAGCTCCGAGAGAAGCTGGTCCAGTATCGTGGGGAATTATTTCGGACGTAAGAACGTACGTGTAGGGCTTCTTGAGCTGGCGCGCCGACAACGCATGGTCCAGCCCTGGGCTTAGGCGTGCCCCATCGCAGACATCGTGTTGCAATACATACATGCTTGCTCCATTATTCATCCTTTCATGTTCCGATGCGGTGACGAAACAGGGCGGGAATTGAATGCCACGACGCTTGTTCCATCTGTTTCTTGTAACATTGCAGTCTAAAGTATCTGCAGTTGTGACTTGTGAGCATGCAGCTAGATGGTGATCACGGCGAATTTGTGATAGATGACTAGATGAGCTAGCCCACACTCTCATCTAGCAGTAGCAGATCCCTGTGGACGTGGTCTTTCAGCTACTTGCCGCGCTCGATCACGATCGATTGACTAGCGCACTTGCTCAAGAGGAATCGGAGCACTGCACTGCAGATTTTATTTTAGGTACCCTTTTCACGCATCGCCGGAAAGGAGCACATGTCGCTGGACCGGAGGATAACGCCGTACGTACCTTAGCTTTATGGAAGCGCCACTGCCCCATTCACCATTTTCGGCGATGTCACAGGTCGTGCCTAGTTAATCAACCACCACCTCCTGTAACAGAAGACGACATGCTACTACCGTAAGAGCTAATCGGCCAAATTAAATCAGTCAGGATGGCACTAATGTGTTAGTGGCGAGCCCACACATGCCACGATGACCAGAAATGGGCGTCACGACGGCTAGTTTGGTGCGGGGACATTGCACAATTGACTGAGGTCGACAGTAATTACTGCCAAGCTCTCGATCAGCAGGCCGGTGCCCACCACGGACGGCCGGAAGGTTCAGCCGATCCTGCCCGTACCGCTGCAACAGGCACCTTTTTCTTCCAAAATAGGTTGTCTTGGTCTCTGAATCAAAATAATGCACACATTTATTTATTAAGCAAGAGAATTTAAGTTGTCAAGTTTTATAATTCGTAGGTCACCGTACCCAAAGTGGCAACATGAATTAAAGGAATACAAAACCAAACTATGCATCTTGTATCTTATTAAAATGTTGCCAACCATCCTCGCCGAAGATACCCCGAATAGCCGTCATTAACCGAGTGCATACAAAATTCGTATGATCCTTGTGTAAGAAGTAGGACCACATGTTGTTCCAGCAAGTAGCCTTGTGACTAGCCTGCAAATTGATAACAACCCGCATGGTTAAATATAACATCATTACAAAATTTCAAATTGGCCAAAGCACTACATAAAACCCCCACACGGATACATGCTTCAACTTTCTTATCTATTTCATTCAACCAATTTCCAAACAGGTGTTTAATATTAGTTCAGAGAAGGTATGTTAAAAATAAAGTACACAACCTACCAAATAAGCTTGGGATTTCTATTTTCGTGCCCCTGGTTCGTTAGTTGTACTCAGTTTTCCCCAGTCCCTTAGTTTTTCCTCAGTTTTTTCCTTCTCTAGTTTGAAACACGCACAAGTGCTGGAACGGCCGGTTGCCGTCAGGTCAGAGGCCTTGACCGTTAGTCTGATCGGTGGGGCCGCACAGGGGCAGCTCCTCCCTGACGGGTAGGGTCAGGAGACACGTCGGAGCAGTCATCCATCTATCGCTGACGTGTGGGCCATTTTATTTCATGATTTTATACGCGGTGCTGCCAATGACAAATGGGGCCGCTCTATAGGGCTGCCGCAGCCAATGACCAGTGGGGTCGTATATTTTTCAGGAAAACTCATATATTGCCGTTCTGTGGTGCCTCCGCAGCCAATGACCAGTGGGGTCGTCTATTTTTCAGGAAAACTCACATATATTGCCGCTCTGTGGGGCTGCCGCAGCCAATGACCAGTAGGGTCGTCTATTTATTTAGAGAAAATCATATATTGCCGCTCTGTGGGACCTCCGCAGCCAATGACCAGTGGGGTCGTCTATTTTTCATGAAAAGACACATATTGCCGCTCTGTGGGGCTGCCGCAGCCAATGACCAGTGGGGTCATCTATTTTTCAGGAAAAGACACATATTGCCGCTCTGTGGGGCTGCCGCAGCCAATGACCAGTGGGGTCGTCTATTTATTTAGAGAGAAAAAAAATCATATATTGCCGCTCTGTGGGGCCTGCGCAGCCAATGACCAGTGGGGTCGTCTATTTTTCAGGAAAACTCACATATTGCCGCTCTGATATATGTCTTTAGAGAATATCATAGAGAGAAGCAACAAGTTCGCTAATTAATTATTCTTAAGCTAGACCGGAGAACCGCTGGCAGCTCGTTCCCCACCGTCGGACGGAGCAGCCATCGCCGGTGCCTCGTCGCGCCGCCGGCTCTGTCCCCCGGCGGCGTCGGACGAACTGCGGCGCTGCACGTCAACCACGGCTCCAACACTTCTTTCGTCCGCACGCATTGTACCCACCGCAGGAAAGTCCGCCGCAAGCAGATCTGCCGCCCACGACGACCGGGATTTGTTCCGCGCACCAATTGGTATAGCTTGGTAAGACCTCCGCTTCTGCCTCCCCCGCCCCCTAATCGATTCGGTTCCCGTAATTTATTGGAGTTTGCAGGTACGAAATAGTCCTCAATGTGTGGTCGTAGCGGGTACACCGGCGAGGGTGGCGATTCGATCACGTCGTGGCCACGTTCTACTTCTCCTACCTCGTCGGAAGTGCAGGTATCTAGCTTCAGCTCTCTGTACTACCGTTGAATTTGAAGTTCCGCCATGGCCTGTTGGAGTGATTTCAGTTGTTCTTTTTTCCATTATTGTTACAGTTAGCCAGGCAAGCCGATGATCCATGGTACATTGCATACCAAGATGAATCAACCCAGTGGTGTAGCCAGAGGATGGATTTGGAGGAGAAGGTGGCCAATTTAGGTGATGAATTCGCCCGTAAAAACCTGATGATATTCGAGCTGAAGCGTATTGTGGAGGAAGAAAAGAAGAATTCGGAGCTTATTCGCAAGGAGAAGTTGAGAGTTGAGACAGATCTTGCCGTATTTGATCAAGTGGTAGAAAATCTAGAACATGAACTTAAAGTGATGGGAGAGGAGAAAAGTAGATTCATCTGTGCAGTTTTATTAGGTGTCATCCATGTCCTAGCAGTTATGTGGTTCTGGTAGACGATTTAGTATAGAATTGTTATTCAGTAGATGGCTTTAACCACTGTATTTTGTTGTGGCTCTAAGCACTGTATTTTAGTGTACAATTTCCTACTTGTGCTAAGTAATGCGCACGATAATTTTAGCATGCATGAACATTTTATAAAAGTGAAGGGATCCCAAAAGTGAAAGCATGTACCAGCCTCCGGATCAAATACATAAAAATATCTTCCCAATCAAGTTGGGATAGAATTCAAATCATACATACGGATGTACATGGACACATCAAGAACGTGGAGAAGCTTTTTTTGAGACGGAGGTAGTAGTTCGAACAATTTTATCCCAATTGGAAATTGAAAAATACAAATTTATCATAATTTATCCCAATTTGCGGCGTCGAACACGGCCACGCAGCGATGGGCAAGAAAGGCCGGGACGACGGGCGGCTGAGGGGTGGTCATCTGCGCCATCCGCCGTTGAAGCGATGTTATCGGCGATGGCTTCAATGTTCGTGGCATCGATGACCATTGTCGGAACCGCCGCTGTCTTGGTGTACTTCATCAGCGACGGATCTGCGGAGGGCTAGATCGGCGGCTTTGCAGCGCGGTTGTAGACGATGGCTTCAATCGTCTTGGCATCGATTCGCACTCTCGGCACCGGAAGTGAGACATCAACAGGCTCCGACATTGAAGGCTGGGTCTGCGCCGTCGAAGCGATGTTGTAGGCGATGGCTTCAATGTTCGTGGCATCGATGACCAGCATCGGCACGGCCGCCGTCTTGGTGTTCTTCATCATTCAACAGATCTGAGAATAGAATCGAAAGTGAGACAAAGAGAGACATTTCAACTATTTCTGACGGTTAGATCCTCACCGGCACTCTTAGATCCACGGCGCACACACGGTTAGATCCGCGCCGCCGCACGCCACCGCACGCACGGTTAGATCCGTGCCGCCGCACGCCACCGCACGCACGGTTAGATCCGCGCCGCCGCACGCCGCCGCACGCACGGTTAGATCCGCGCCGCCGCACGCCGCCGCACGCCGCCGCACGCACGGTTAGATCCGCCCCGCCGCGACCGCCGGAGTAAGAGAGGAAATACGAGAGAGGAAGATGCGACTGGAATATGCGACTGCCAGGGTTGGTAGGTGATGTCTACTTCCCCCTCCTTTTCCTGTAGACAGTGTTGGGCCTCCAAGAGCAGAGGTTTGTAGAACAGCAGCAAGTTTTCCCTTAAGTGGATCACCCAAGGTTTATCGAACTCAGGGAGGAAGAGGTCAAAGATATCCCTCTCATGCAACCCTGCAACCACAAAGCAAGAAGTCTCTTGTGTCCCCAACACACCTAATAGGTGCACTAGTTCGGCGAAGAGATAGTGAAATACAGGTGGTATGAATAAGTATGAGCGGTAGCAACGGTGCCGAGAAAATAGCTTGCTTTGGCGTGTAGTTGATGGTGGTAGTATTGCAGCGATAGTAACACGGTAAAACAAGAAACAAGCAGTAGTAACGCAGCAGTATTTAGGAACAAGGCCTAGGGATTACACTTTCACTAGTGGACACTCTCAACATTGATCACATAACAGAACAGATAAATGCATACTCTACACTCTCGTTGGATGATGAACGCATTGCGTAGGATTACACGAACCCTCAATGCCGGAGTTAACAAGCTCCACAATTTGTTCATATTTAAGTAACCTTATAGTGCAAGATAGATCAACATAACCAAATAGATCACATCAATACCATCATAGTAATAGTTAACTTCACAATCCGCAAGAGATCATGATCATAGCCTACGACAAGAACCACATGGTGCACACACTAGTCACCTTTACACCATGCAGGAGGAATAGAATACTTTAATAACATCACTAGAGTAGCACATAGATGAATTGTGATACAAAACTCATATGAATCTCAATCATGTAAAGCAGCTCATGAGATTATTGTATTGAGGTACATGAGAGAGAGATGAACCACATAGCTACCGGTACAGCCCCGAGCCTCGATGGAGAACTACTCCCTCCTCATGGGAGCAGCAGCGCTGATGAAGATGGCGGTGGAGATGGCAGCGGTGTCGATGGAGAAGCCTTCCGGGGGCACTTCCCCGTTCCGGCGGCGTGCCGGAACAGAGACTCCTGTCCCCCAGATCTTGGCTTCGCGATGGCGGCGGCTCTGGAAGGTTTCTGTGGGTTTCGTCAATTGGTATCGAAGTTTTAGGTCACGACGGCTTAAATAGGCGAAGAGTCGGAGTCGGAGGGGCCACGGGCTGCCCAAACCATAGGGGGGCGCCCCCCCTGGCCGCGCCGGGGTGTGGTTTGGTGGCCCTGTCCCCCTTCTCTGGCGGTTCTCGTGTGTTCTGGATGCTTCCGGTGAAAATAGGAACTTGGGCGTTGATTTCGTCCGATTCCGAGAATATTTCGTTACTAGGATTTCTGAAACCAAAAACAGCAGAAAACAGGAACTGGCACTTCGGCATCTTGTTAATAGGTTAGTTCCAGAAAATGCACGAATATGACATAAAGTGTGCATAAAACATGTAGATAACATCAATAATGTGGCATGGAACATAAGAAATTATCGATACGTCGGAGACGTATCAGCATCCCCAAGCTTAGTTCTGCTCGTCCCGAGCAGGTAAAACGATAACACAGATAATTTCTGGAGTGACATGCCATCATAATCTTGATCATACTATTTGTAAAGCATATGTAGTGAATGCAGCGATCAAAACAATGTATATGACATGAGTAAACAAGTGAATCATATAGCAAAGACTTTTCATGAATAGCACTTTCAAGACAAGCATCAATAAGTCTTGCATAAGAGTTAACTCATAAAGCAATAATTCAAAGTAAAGGCATTGAAGCAACGCAAAGGAAGATTAAGTTTCAGCGGTTGCTTTCAACTTGTAACATGTATATCTCATGGATATTGTCAACATAGAGTAATATAATAAGTGCAATATGCAAGTATGTAGGAATCAATGCACAGTTCACACAAGTGTTTGCTTCTTGAGGTGGAGAGAAATAGGTGAACTGACTCAACAATAAAAGTAGAAGAATAGTCCTCCATAGAGGAAAGCATCGATTGCTATATTTGTGCTAGAGCTTTGATTTTGAAAACATGAAACAATTTTGTCAACGGTAGTAATAAAGCATATGTATCATGTAAATTATATCTTACAAGTTGCAAGCCTCATGCATAGTGTACTAATAGTGCCCGCACCTTGTCCTAATTAGCTTGGACTACCGGATCATCACAATGCACATGTTTTTACCAAGTGTCACAAAGGGGTACCTCTATGCCGCCTGTACAAAGGTCTAAGGAGAAAGCTCGCATTGGATTTCTCGCTATTGATTATTCTCAACTTAGACATCCATACCGGGACAACATAGACAACAGATAATGGACTCCTCTTTTATGCATAAGCATGTAACAACAATTAATAATTTTCTCATTTGAGATTGAGGATATATGTCCAAAATTTAAACTTCCACCATGGATCATGGCTTTAGTTAGCGGCCCAATGCTCTTCTCTAACAATATGCATGCTTAACCATAAGGTGGTAGATCTCTCTTACTTCAGACAAGACGGACATGCATAGCAACTCACATGAAATTCAACAAAGAGTAGTTGATGGCGTCCCCAGTGAACATGGTTATCGCACAACAAGCAACTTAATAAGAGATAAAGTGCATAATTACATATTCAATACCACAATAGTTTTTAAGCTATTTGTCCCATGAGCTATATATTGCAAAGGTGAATGATGGAATTTTAAAGGTAGCACTCAAGCAATTTACTTTGGAATGGCGGAAAATACCATGTAGTAGGTAGGTATGGTGGACACAAATGGCATAGTGGTTGGCTCAAGTATTTTGGATGCATGAGAAGTATTCCCTCTCGATACAAGGTTTAGGCTAGCAAGGCTTATTTGAAACAAACACAAGGATGAACCGGTGCAGCAAAACTCACATAAAAGACATATTGTAAACATTATAAGAATCTACACCGTCTTCCGTGTTGTTCAAACTCAATACTAGAAATTATCTAGACCTTAGAGAAACCAAATATGCAAACCAAATTTTAGCATGCTCTATGTATTTCTTCATTAATGGGTGCAAAGCATATGATGCAAGAGCTTAAACATGAGCACAACAATTGCCAAGTATCACATTACCCAAGACATTTATAGCAATTACTACATGTATCATTTTCCAATTCCAACCATATAACAATTTATCGAAGAAGAAACTTCGCCATGAATACTAAAAGCTAAGAACACATGTGTTCATACGAACCAGCGGAGCGTGTCTCTCTCCCACACAAGCATGATGTAATCCAATTTATTCAAACACAAACAAAAATAAAAGCATACAGACGCTCCAAGTAAAGCACATAAGATGTGACCGAATAAAAATATAGTTTCAAGAGAAGGAACCTGATAATTTGTCGATGAAGAAGGGGATGCCTTGGGCATCCCCAAGCTTAGATGCTTGAGTCTTCTTGAAATATGCAGGGGTGAACCACCGGGGCATCCCCAAGCTTAGAGCTTTCACTCTTCTTGATCATAGTATATCATCCTCCCCTCTTGACCCTTGAAAACTTCCTTCACACCAAACTTCTCATAAACTTCATTAGAGGGGTTAGTACATAATCAAAAACTCACATGTTCAGAGGTGACACAATCATTCTTAACACTTCTGGACATTGCTCAAAGCTACTGGAAGGTAATGGAACAAAGAAATCCACCCAACACAGCAAAAGAAGCAATGCGAAATAAAAGGCAGAATCTGTCAAAACAGAACAGTCCGTAAAGATGAATTTCTAATAAATACTTCCGTTGCTCAAATCAGAAAACTCAAAACTAATGAAAGTTGCGTACATATCTGAGGAACACGCACGTAAATTGGCATATTTTTCTGATTTTTCGACAGAGAAAACAGCCCAGATTCGTTACAGATAGAAATCTGTTTCTGCGCAGAAATCCAAATCTAGTATCAACCTTCGATTAGAGGCTTCACTTGGCACAACAAAACACAAAACTAAGATAAGGAGAGGTTGCTACAGTAGTAAACAACTTCCAAGACACAAATATAAAACAAAGTACTGTAGCAAAATAACACATGGGTTATCTCCCAAGAAGTTCTTTCTTTATAGCTATTAAGATGGGCTCAGCAGTTTTAATGATGCACTCGCAAGAAATAGTAGTTGAAGCGAAAGAGAGCATCCAGAGGCAAATTCAAAACACATTTAAGTCTAACATGCTTCCTATGAAAAGGAATCTTGTAAATAAACAAGTTCAAGAAGCATAATGCAACAAGCATAGAAAGATAAAACAAGTGTAGCTTGAAAAATTTCAGCACATAGAGAGGTGTTTTAGTAACATGAAAATTTTTACAACCATATTTTCCTCTCTCATAATAACTTTCAGTAGTGTCATGAGCAAACTCAACAATATAATTATCACATAAAGCATTCTTATCATGAGTCTCATGCATAAAATTATTACTCTCCACATAAGCATAGTCAATTTTATTAGTTGTAGTGGGAGCAAATTCAACAAAGTAGCTATCATTATTATTCTCATCAAGTGTAGGAGGCATAGTATAATCACAACAAAATTTACTCTCCATAGTAGGTGGCACCAAAAGACCACTATCATTATAATCATCATATATGGGAGGCAAAGTATCATCAAAGAAAATTTTCTCCTCAATGCTTGGGGGACTAAAAAGATCATGAAAACCAGCTTCCCCAAGCTTAGAACTTTCTATATCATTATCAACAATGGTGTTCAAAGCGTTCATACTAATATTACTACCAGCATGCAAATAAGATTCCATAGGTTTTTTAATTTTCGCATCAAACAATCCATGTTTTAAATCAGGAAACAGAAATAGAAGCTCATTCTTGTCCATTATGCCAAACTAGTGTAAACAAGAAACAAAAAGATGCAATTGCATGATCTAAAGGAAATAGCTTTGAGTACTTACGGCGCCGAGAAATAGCTTAGTAGCCAAGGTCCGGAGTATGAGTACCTTTTACCTTTCCTCCCCGGCAACGGCGCCAGAAAATAGCTTGATGTCTACTTCCCCCTCCTTTTCCTGTAGACAGTGTTGGGCCTCCAAGAGCAGAGGTTTGTAGAACAGCAGCAAGTTTTCCCTTAAGTGGATCACCCAAGGTTTATCGAACTCAGGGAGGAAGAGGTCAAAGATATCCCTCTCATGCAACCCTGCAACCACAAAGCAAGAAGTCTCTTGTGTCCCCAACACACCTAATAGGTGCACTAGTTCGGCGAAGAGATAGTGAAATACAGGTGGTATGAATAAGTATGAGCAGTAGCAACGGTGCCAGAAAATAGCTTGCTGGCGTGTAGTTGATGGTGGTAGTATTGCAGCAGTAGTAACACAGTAAAACAGTAAACAAGCAGTAGTAACGCAGCAGTATTTAGGAACAAGGCCTAGGGATTACACTTTCACTAGTGGACACTCTCAACATTGATCACATAACAGAACAGATAAATGCATACTCTACACTCTCGTTGGATGATGAACGCATTGCGTAGGATTACACGAACCCTCAATGCCGGAGTTAACAAGCTCCACAATTTGTTCATATTTAAGTAACCTTATAGTGCAAGATAGATCAACATAACCAAATAGATCACATCAATACCATCATAGTAATAGTTAACTTCACAATCCGCAAGAGATCATGATCATAGCCTACGACAAGAACCACATGGTGCACACACTAGTCACCTTTACACCATGCAGGAGGAATAGAATACTTTAATAACATCACTAGAGTAGCACATAGATGAATTGTGATACAAAACTCATATGAATCTCAATCATGTAAAGCAGCTCATGAGATTATTGTATTGAGGTACATGAGAGAGAGATGAACCACATAGCTACCGGTACAGCCCCGAGCCTCGATGGAGAACTACTCCCTCCTCATGGGAGCAGCAGCGCTGATGAAGATGGCGGTGGAGATGGCAGCGGTGTCGATGGAGAAGCCTTCCGGGGGCACTTCCCCGTTCCGGCGGCGTGCCGGAACAGAGACTCCTGTCCCCCAGATCTTGGCTTCGCGATGGCGGCGGCTCTGGAAGGTTTCTGTGGGTTTCGTCAATTGGTATCGAAGTTTTAGGTCACGACGGCTTAAATAGGCGAAGAGTCGGAGTCGGAGGGGCCACGGGCTGCCCAAACCATAGGGGGGCGCGCCCCCCCCCCTGGCCGCGCCGGGGTGTGGTTTGGTGGCCCTGTCCCCCTTCTGGGGCGGTTCGGGGGTGTTGTGGATGCTTCCGGTGGTAATAGGCACGTGGGCGTGGGTTTCGGCCGATTCCGGGAAAATTTCGTTACTAGGATTTCTGAAACCAAAAACAGCAGAAAACAGGAACTGGCACTTCGGCATCTTGTTAATAGGTTAGTTCCAGAAAATGCACGAATATGACATAAAGTGTGCATAAAACATGTAGATAACATCAATAATGTGGCATGGAACATAAGAAATTATCGATACGTCGGAGACCTATCAGTAGGTATGTGCTCTGCTCTTGTCTCCGTATGCGTCCATCGTGGTAGAGAGAGAGATACAGGCCGTCCGATCATAAATGATCGAACGGTGCAAGCGTTCATTGAGCTTTCAACCAACCAAGATCCGTGTGACATACATCTTAACCAATCAGAGATCAGCCAGTGAGTACAAGTTAGGAAAACTGGGTAGAACTAAGAGGGGGAAAAGTGAGGAAATGTTTATCGGAAGGGCAAAACTGAGTAGGACTAAGTAAAACAAGTGGGCCCGGAGGGGGAAAACTGAGTAACACTAAGTAAAACAGGGGCACCCAAATAATAAAGGGACTAAGGGAAATTGAAGCTTTTGACATAAAAATTGTAAAATTGTGTTATTTGAACAATATATTACATTTTGGCCGACTAGATATTGTTTGCAACTCAAAGATACACAAGTGTGACGAATTTGGACTCATTTGGACAAAGTTTGTAAGCATAGTGGGTATTTGGGAGGTGTATTGAGTAGAAAGCCCTGCATCTTCATATCTAGTAGCTCATGGACTAGGAAGTGGTTTTGAAGCTTTTGGCATAAAAACTGCATATCTCTATATTTCCTTTTCCATTATTATTTCTCTAGGTTGTAGGTAACATAACAAGGCTCCATGGGAAGGTTCCACCATGTTTTGAATTATTTTGAATTGAACCCTAAAACCCTAAACCCTAAAACCCTAAAACCCTAAACCCTAGAGAAAATGATAAATGTGGCTTAAATGTGGCATACAAATTGTTCATACAATATCAAATTGTTGAACACAAAGGCATCCCCAATACAAATTGTTCATACAAATTCAAATTGTTCATACAAATTCAAATTGTTCAACACAAAGGCATCCTCAATACAAAGGGAACCCCAATACAAATTGTTCAACACAAAGGGATCGCCAATACAAAGGGAACCCCAATACAAATTGTTCATACAAATTCAAATTAGTTGTTCAGAATAAAATCTTTCTCTTGCTCCTGGTGTGATTCGCCGGGGCCACCACCTTACTCCGGGTAACCCTACCAGGGATATTACCGGTGTCTACCTTCCTTTTGCCCCCTTTCTTGTTCTTCTTCTTCTGCAAAGCTTGTGCTTTTTCTTCTGCCATGTACTCTTCGAAGTTAGCTTCTATCATGGCCTTAGTACTTTCGAGGCATTCTCGACTATACTGTTCCCTCTCCTCTAGACTCATCGGTTGAAGCAATTCTACATCCATCTGTTCCCTCTGCTCTTGATCCATCGGTTCAAGCAGCTCTACATCCATCTGTTCCCTCCGCTCTCGATCCATCGGTTCAATCTCCTCATGTTCAATTGCTGCTTCAATCTCCTCTGCATTTGCTGCTTCAATCTCCTCATGTTGAACTGCTGCTTCAATCTCCTCTGCATTTGCTGCTTCAATCACCTCATGTTGAACTGCTGCTTCAATCTCAAGTTGAATTGCTGCTTCATTCTCCTCTGCATTTTATGCTCCCGCCTGATCTTCCATTCCAAAAGCTGGGTCAACTGCATTTTTACAAAGCCTAGCAATGTGTCCAGGGATTCCACAACGTTTGCACTTACGTTTTCGAATCGGTGCACCACCCTCTGCACTAGCTCTGATCCTATTCTTCCTCGGCCTACCTGCCGGTCTAGTCAATACTGGAGAGTACAGTTTGAAGTCTGGATCGACTTTCATCCATTGGTCTTTTCCCAACAAGGTAGGAACATTAATAGCATATGCAGCCCTAAATTTGGCAACAGAGAAATACTTTGACACATACTGATCAACTTCACCATCTTCACCCCCTATAACACTCATGAAAAACAATGCGTGTATGCAGGGTATCCCACGGATCTGCCATCCCCTGCAATGGCATGTCCTATCAACCAAACTCACTGGATACCTCCACTGCCTGTTTTTACTGTCAGTGTAGGTTACCTCAGCCTCCATTCCTTTTCTGACGCATTGCATCCTCAATTGTTTTTGCCCTCTCATGCAAAGACTTAATCAAAGATGGGAGCATGAGATGGCCAACATAATTTGTGGATGCAGTTCTTTGACGCAGATCGATCTTTATCATGATCATCTGCCTAATCTTATCAAATATTTGCCACAGCATAAGCCCTTTCAATGACTTGACCTTTGAATTGAAACTCTCCGCAAGGTTACTTCTGTTACATAGTCTACCTTGCAAATTTCATTGAATTGGCTTCTTGACCACACCCTACCATGATGTTCATCCAAGTACTCCTTCACCCCAGGTTTTTGTTTATACAACACATCCAAATGAAACAGATGCTTCCTAGAGCTGCATGTGTATGAAGCTGGCCATAGGTTGTCAGTAAAAACTTTACCCTTGAATTTCTTTGTAAAATTCTGTACCAAGTGTCGCATACATTCCCTATGCTCCACTCCAGGGAATACTCCTTCTACCGCAGTCTCCAAACCTTTGCAAGCGTCTGTGTGGATAACAAGTCCTGGTGGATGACCTATAAGGTCGCGCAAATTCTGCAGAAACCAAGTCCAACTTTCCTGTGACTCAACCTCCAAAACCCCATAAGCAACAGGGAACATCCAATTATGTCCATCAACTGCAGTAGCAGCAACTAGCTGTCCTTTAAACCTGCCATGAAGAGCTGATGCATCCACGGCCAAATAAGGCATGCAACCATCCAAAAAGTCTTTCCAGCAAGCTTTGAAACAAACAAAAGCCCTTTTGAAACATTCCTTGTGCATTACCTTCCCGCTTTTCAATTTGTAGGGAACTGTATGCTTGTCTATCGCTACAACACTGCCTGGACTAGCCATCTCCACTTCAGCTTTGAAAGTGTAAAGCAACTGAAAGCTTTCATTCCATGGACCATTGATCTTGTCAAGAGCCATTTCCTTTGCATAGAACATCCTCATGTAAGGTACTTTCATTTTATACTTCTCAACCACCTTTTTTACGAGTGCTGTTGGACCAAGTGAATGATCTTCTCTCAGCCAATCTAGGATTATATCTGCCAACCACCTAGTCTTCGCTAGCTTTGTTTTTAGCTCTGGCTCTCCCCCTAGAGGTGGACACCTATGGATCTCCTTATTCTTCTTTATCTGAAACATAATGATAAGGGATGTCAGTAATAGATAACAAATTTTACACCGTGATCTAAATACACAACTGGTTGGCGTAGTACCTGAACCAAGCTGCTTCTGCGCATTGTGGATGCATGCAGCCTAAACCTACACCTTAGGTATGGGCATTTAATTGTGAACCTACCTGGCTCACTTTTAACAACCTCAAAATTATTCTTAGTGAGAATGTGATATGTAGTAATTGCATTACGGCAGTTCATCATCGCTTGAAACACGGTGCCTTCTGCAAGCTGGGGATCCTCCCTGTTCCACTCAATTGTTGGCAAGTCTTCACCTTTGTAATCGGCTAAAACGAGGCTGTCATCATTCTCATTCTTCTCTTCATCATCAGTGTCATCAAATCTGGCACCAAAAGCAATATCTTCCATGTATTGATCCTCCATTGCACCTTCTTGCATCGATCTACCAATTCAGGAAACATCAACTCATCCTCATCATCTTGAGGAGACTGATCCTCAATGTCTGCATCGTCCTCCACATCAACCGTACGAACGATCTGGCTACCACTAGCACTAGGGATAGATGGTGCTGCTGTGGACCTACAAGGAGCGCCGTGGCGCACACTGTTAGAAGAGGCAGCAGCAGTAGAGAGACATGATGCCCGACCACCTGATGATGCCCCAGCACCAGAGAGAGATGATGACCGGCCCCTGTCCACATGGATACCAATTTTACCGAACCGGCAAGAAGCATTCAAAGCAAAAAGAATTCCCAGATCGTCGTCGGAAATTAGTGGAACAAATCTTCCCTCCTTGTTGTGCAAATATTCGAAATGAACTGCGTCGTGAGAGCTGGTGTCTACGGGTGCTTCTATTCTTGTAGACAGTGTTGGGCCTCCAAGAGCAGAGGTTTGTAGAACAGCAGCAAGTTTCCCTTAAGTGGATCACCCAAGGTTTATCGAACTCAGGGAGGAAGAGGTCAAAGATATCCCTCTCATGCAACCCTGCAACCACAAAGCAAGAAGTCTCTTGTGTCCCCAACACACCTAATAGGTGCACTAGTTCGGCGAAGAGATAGTGAAATACAGGTGGTATGAATGAATATGAGCAGTAGTAACGGCGCCAGAAAAGTGCTTGCTGGCGTGCAGTTGATGGTAGTAATATTGCAGGAAGTAAAGATGCAGTAAAATAGTAAACAAACAGCGATAGCAGTATTTAGGAACAAGGCCTAGGGATCATACTTTCACTAGTGGACACTCTCAACATTGATCACATAACAGAATAAATAGATAGATGCTAGACTCTACACCCTCTTGTTGGATGATGAACACCACTAACTGTGTAGGATTACACGAACCCTCAATGCCGGAGTTAACAAGCTCCACAATATTCAATGTTCATATTTAAATAACCTTAGAGTGCATAACAGGTCAACATAACCAAACCAAGTACTAACATAGCATGCACACTGTCACCTTCACACTACGAAAGGAGGAATAGATCACATCAATACCATCATAGCAATAGTTAACTTCATAATCTACAAGAGATCACAATCATAGCCTACGCCAAGTACTACACGATGCACACACTGTCACCATTACACCGTGCAGGAGGAATAAAGTACTTTAATAACATCACTAGAGTAGCACACAGATATATTGTGATACAAAACACATTGCAATCATAAAGAGATATAAATAAGCACTTCACTATGCCATTCATAACAGTGAATAAGTATTATGTGAAATATAGCCTAAGAGACCCACACGGTGCACACACTGTCACCTTTACACACGTGGGACAAGGAGTCTCCGGAGATCACATAAGTAAAACCCACTTGACTAGCACAATGACATCTAGATTACAAGCATCATCATATGAATCTCAATCATGTAAGGCAGCTCATGAGATTATTGTATTGAAGCACATAGGAGAGAGATTAACCACATAGCTACCAGTACAGCCCCGAGCCTCGATGGAGAACTACTCCCTCCTCATGGGAGACAGCAGCGTTGATGAAGATGGCGGTGGTGTCGATGGAGAAGCCTTCCGGGGGCACTTCCCCGTCCCGGCGGCGTGCCGGAACAGAGACTCCTGTCCCCCAGATCTTGGCTTCGCGATGGCGGCGGCTCTGTAAGGTTTTCTCTGGTTTCGTCGAACGTGTCGAGGTTTTTAGGTCAGGGACCTTTATATAGGCGAAGAGGCGGAGTCGGAGGGTCGACGAGGCCACGACACACTAGGGGGCGCGGCCAAGGCCTGGGCCGCGCCACCCTGTCGTCTGGGGCCCACATGGCCCTCCTCTGGCGGATCTCGGGTGTTCTGGAAGCTTCGTCCAAAAATAGGATGCTGGGCATTGATTTCGTCCGATTCCGAGAATATTTCCTTACTAGGATTTCTGGAACCAAAAACAGCAGAAAACAGGAACTGGCCCTTCGGCATCTCGTCAATAGGTTAGTTCCGGAAAACGCATAAATATGACATAAAGTATGCATAAAACATGTAGATATCATCAATAATGTGGCATGGAACATAAGAAATTATCGATACGTCGGAGACGTATCAGCATCCCCAAGCTTAGTTCCTGCTCGTCCCGAGCAGGTAAACGATAACAAAGATAATTTCTGGAGTGACATGCCATCATAACCTTGATCATACTATTGTAAGCATATGTAATGAATGCAGCGATCAAAACAATGGTAATGACATGAGTAAACAACTGAATCATAAAGCAAAGACTTTTCATGAATAGTACTTCAAGACAAGCATCAATAAGTCTTGCATAAGAGTTAACTCATAAAGCAATAAATCAAAGTAAAGGTATTGAAGCAACACAAAGGAAGATTAAGTTTCAGCGGTTGCTTTCAACTTATAACATGTATATCTCATGGATATTGTCAATGTAAAGTAATATAACAAGTGCAATATGCAAGTATGTAAGAATCAATGCACAGTTCACACAAGTGTTTGCTTCTTGAGGTGGAGAGAGATAGGTGAACTGACTCAACATAAAAGTAAAAGAAAGGTCCTTCAAAGAGGAAAGCATTGATTGCTATATTTGTGCTAGAGCTTTGGTTTTGAAAACATGAAACAATTTTGTCAACGGTAGTAATAAAGCATATGTATCATGTAAATTATATCTTACAAGTTGCAAGCCTCATGCATAGTATACTAATAGTGCCCGCACCTTGTCCTAATTAGCTCGGATTACCAGGATTATCATGGAAATACACATGTTTTAACCAAGTGTCACAAAGGGGTACCTCTATGCCGCCTGTACAAAGGTCTAAGGAGAAAGCTCGCATTTGGATTTCTCGCTTTTGATTATTCTCAACTTAGACATCCATACCGGGACAACATAGACAACAGATAATGGACTCCTCTTTAATGCATAAGCATGTAGCAACAATTAATGTTCTCATATGAGATTGAGGATATATTTCCAAAACTGAAACTTCCACCATGGATCATGGCTTTAGTTAGCGGCCCAATGTTCTTCTCTAACATTATGCATGCTCTAACCATTAAATGAGTGGTAAATCTCCCTTACTTCAGACAAGATGGACATGCATAGCAACTCACATGATATTCAACAAAGAGTTGATGGCGTCCCCAGGAACATGGTTATCGCACAACAAACAACTTAATAAGAGATAAAGTGCATAAGTACATATTCAATACCACAATAGTTTTTAAGCTATTTGTCCCATGAGCTATATATTGCAAAGGTGAATGATGGAAATTTAAAGGTAGCACTCAAGCAGTTTACTTTGGAATGGCGGAGAAATACCATGTAGTAGGTAGGTATGGTGGACACAAATGGCATAGTGGTTGGCTCAAGGATTTTGGATGCATGAGAAGTATTCCCTCTCGATACAAGGTTTAGGCTAGCAAGGTTATTTGAAACAAACACAAGGATGAACCGGTGCAGCAAAACTCACATAAAAGACATATTGTAAACATTATAAGACTCTACACCGTCTTCCTTGTTGTTCAAACTCTTTACTAGAAATTATCTAGACCTTTAGAGAGACCAATTATGCAAACCAAATTTTAGCAAGCTCTATGTATTTCTTCATTAATGGGTGCAAAGTATATGATGCAAGAGCTTAAACATGAGCACAACAATTGCCAAGTATCAAATTATCCAAGACATTTTATCAATTACTACATGTAGCATTTCCCGTTTCCAACCATATAACAATTAACGAAGCAGTTTCAGCCTTCGCCATGAACATTAAAAGCTAAGAACACATGTGTTCATATGAACCAGCGGAGCGTGTCTCTCTCCCACACAAGCATTTATTCAAACAAAAACAAAAACAAAAACAAACAGACGCTCCAAGTAAAGTACATAAGATGTGACTGAATAAAAATATAGTTTCAAGAGAAGAAACCTGATAAGTTGTCGATGAAGAAGGGGATGCCTTGGGCATCCCCAAGCTTAGATGCTTGAGTCTTCTTGAAATATGCAGGGATGAACCACGGGGGCATCCCCAAGCTTAGACTCTTCACTCTTCTTGATCATAGTATATCATCCTCCTCTCTTGACCCTTGAAAACTTCCTCCACACCAAACTCAAAACAAACTCATTAGAGGGTTAGTGCATAATCAAAAATTCACATGTTCAGAAGTGACACAATCATTCTTAACACTTCTGGACATTGCACAAAGCTACTGGAAGCTAATGGAACAAAGAAATCCATCCAACACAGCAAAAGAGGCAATGCGAAATAAAAGGCAGAATCTGTCAAAACAGAACAGTCCGTAAAGACGAATTTTAAAATGGCACCAGACTTGCTCCGATGAAAATGCTCAAATTGAATGAAAGTTGCGTACATATCTGAGGATCACTCACGTAAATTGGCATAATTTTCTGAGTTTCCTACAGAGAATTAGGCCCAGATTCGTGACAGCAAGAAATCTGTTTCTGCGCAGTAATCCAAATCTAGTATGAACCTTACTATCAAAGACTTTACTTGGCACAACAATGCAACAAAACTAAGATAAGGAGAGGTTGCTACAGTAGTAACAACTTCCAAGACTCAAATATAAAATAGAGGTACTGTAGCAAAATAAACACATGGGTTATCTCCCAAGAAGTGCTTTCTTTATAGCCATTAAGATGGGCTCAGCAGTTTTAATGATGCACTCAAAAGAAGTAGTAGTTGAAGCAAAAGAGAGCATCAAAAAGCAAATTCAAAACAAATTTAAGCCTAACATGCTTCCTATGAAAAGAAATCTTATAAATAAACAAGTTCATGAAGAGCAAAGTAACAAGCATAGGAAGATAGAACAAGTGTAGCTTCAAAAATTTCAGCATATAGAGAGGTGTTTTAGTAACATGAAAACTTCTACAACCATATTTTCCTCTCTCATAATAACTTTCAGTAGAAACATGAGCAAACTCAACAATATAACTATCACATAAAGCATTCTTATCATGAGTCTCATGCATAAAATAATTACTACTCCCAACATAAGCATAGTCATTCTTATTAGTTGTAGTGGGAGCAAATTCAACAAAGTAGCTATCATTATTATTCTCATCATCAAATATAGGAGGCATAGTATAATCACAATAAAATTTACTCTCCATAGTAGGCGGCACCAAAAGACCACTATCATTATAATCATCATAAATAGGAGGCAAAGTATCATCAAAGAAAATTTTCTCCTCAATGCTTGGGGGACTAAAAAGATCATGAAAACCAGCTTCCCCAAGCTTAGCATTTTCCATATCATTAGCAACAATGGTGTTCAAAGCGTTCATACTAATATGTTCCATAGGTTTTTTAATTTTCGCATCAAACCATCCATGTCTTAAATCAGGAAATAGAATAAGAAGCTCATTGTTGTCCATTATGCCAAACTACTGTAAACAAGAAACAAAAAGATGCAATTGCAGGATCTAAAGGAAATAGCTTCGAGCACACACACAACAGCGCCAGAAAAGTACTTTACCTGGGACCGGAGTATGAGAGCCTTTTACCTTTCCTCCCCGGCAACGGCGCCAGAAAATAGCTTGATGTCTACGGGTGCTTCTATTCTTGTAGACAGTGTTGGGCCTCCAAGAGCAGAGGTTTGTAGAACAGCAGCAAGTTTCCCTTAAGTGGATCACCCAAGGTTTATCGAACTCAGGGAGGAAGAGGTCAAAGATATCCCTCTCATGCAACCCTGCAACCACAAAGCAAGAAGTCTCTTGTGTCCCCAACACACCTAATAGGTGCACTAGTTCGGCGAAGAGATAGTGAAATACAGGTGGTATGAATGAATATGAGCAGTAGTAACGGCGCCAGAAAAGTGTTTGCTGGCGTGCAGTTGATGGTAGTAATATTGCAGGAAGTAAAGATGCAGTAAAACAGTAAACAAACAGCGATAGCAATATTTAGGAACAAGGTCTAGGGATCATACTTTCACTAGTGGACACTCTCAACATTGATCACATAACAGAATAAATAGATAGATGCTAGACTCTACACCCTCTTGTTGGATGATGAACACCACTAACTGTGTAGGATTACACGAACCCTCAATGCCGGAGTTAACAAGCTCCACAATATTCAATGTTCATATTTAAATAACCTTAGAGTGCATAACAGATCAACATAACCAAACCAAGTACTAACATAGCATGCACACTGTCACCTTCACACTACGAAAGGAGGAATAGATCACATCAATACCATCATAGCAATAGTTAACTTCATAATCTACAAGAGATCACAATCATAGCCTACGCCAAGTACTACACGATGCACACACTGTCACCATTACACCGTGCAGGAGGAATAAAGTACTTTAATAACATCACTAGAGTAGCACACAGATATATTGTGATACAAAACACATTGCAATCATAAAGAGATATAAATAAGCACTTCACTATGCCATTCATAACAGTGAATAAGTATTCTGTGAAATATAGCCTAAGAGACCCACACGGTGCACACACTGTCACCTTTACACACGTGGGACAAGGAGTCTCCGGAGATCACATAAGTAGAACCCACTTGACTAGCACAATGACATCTAGATTACAAGCATCATCATATGAATCTCAATCATGTAAGGCAGCTCATGAGATTATTGTATTGAAGCACATAGGAGAGAGATTAACCACATAGCTACCGGTACAGCCCCGAGCCTCGATGGAGAACTACTCCCTCCTCATGGGAGACAGCAGCGTTGATGAAGATGGCGGTGGTGTCGATGGAGAAGCCTTCCGGGGGCACTTCCCCGTCCCGGCGGCGTGCCGGAACAGAGACTCCCGTCCCCCAGATCTTGGCTTCGCGATGGCGGTGGCTCTGGAAGGTTTTCTCTGGTTTCGTCGAACGTGTCGAGGTTTTTAGGTCAGGGACCTTTATATAGGCGAAGAGGCGGAGTCGGAGGGTCGACGAGGCCACGACACACTAGGGGGGCGCGGCCAAGGCCTGGGCCGTGCCACCCTGTCGTCTGGGGCCCACAGGGCCCTCCTCTGGCGGCTCTCGGGTGTTCTGGAAGCTTCGTCCAAAAATAGGATGCTGGGCATTGATTTCGTCCGATTCCGAGAATATTTCCTTACTAGGATTTCTGGAACCAAAAACAGCAGAAAACAGGAACTGACCCTTCGGCATCTCGTCAATAGGTTAGTTCCGGAAAACGCATAAATATGACATAAAGTATACATAAAACATGTAGATATCATCAATAATGTGGCATGGAACATAAGAAATTATCGATACGTCGGAGACGTATCAAGAGCTCCAGCTGTACTGAGCGTAGATGTTAGCTTTCAAATTCCTCAACGAGATGGTGGTTGCAACCACCGCAGGGGAAGTAAAACCCATTCTTATAGCGTTTAGAATCACGCGTAAAGCTAGAATCCAGCCTAACCGCCAGCCGAAAGCCAGCGCTGGATCAATCATATTCGAAAAGCAACGCAGTTAGTTGAGCAACAACGATTGGCGCTCAAAAACTGCCTACTGTTAATTCACATAGGCAGACGATGCTTACCCAGATGGAATCCATGCGTTAGATCCCTCCGATTCCCAATCTTCTCCGCGGCTGATGCGAACAGTTGGCACACCAGATGGACATACAAACTCCGCGAAAGGGGTAGATCTAGATCTGGTGGAGGCGGAGCCCTCTCCGCCTCCCGGGGGTGGTGGTGGGGGGGGGGCGGCTCGGCGGCGGACGACGCCATAAGGTAGGAGGGCAGGACGGCGTGGCGGCGGAGGGGCGGTGTGTGAGCTCCTCCAGTCTCGGGCGGAGTGGAAAGCTTTTGGTGAGCTCCTCCGGTCAACAGTCAACACAGTTCGAAAGAAACGGTCAATTCAACACCAACGCGGCTCCCTAGCCGTCACCGGTAACGGTGAAGGCCTCTGACCAGACGGCAACCCTCCCATCTGAGCGTCTGCGATGGGTTTCAAACTAGAGGGAGGGGAAAACTGAGGAAAAACTAAGGGGCTGGGGAAAACTGAGTACAACTAACGAACCAGGGGCACGAAACTAGAAATCCCAATAAGCTTTACGAAGGTACACATACAAATGATTTTACCTCCGACAATGCGCGCCAACGCCCACCTTGTCAAGCAATAATATTGACCGCAAGGTAAAAATAATAATAAGAATGTCTTTTGGGTTTTTGGTTTGTGTTTGCTAATAGTAAATTATTTTGTATTTTCGAATTTAATTAATATAGAAAATTTAATGATAGCAATGATGTTGAAAAGTTGTTTCTTATGATTAAAATTGGACCAAGATTTATGGGTTCGCTTGTCTATACTCTCATATAGTGTAGTGGACATAAACCAATTCACAAGCAATACAATATTGATGAAACTTCATTATGGTATGATTAGCATTCAGATGGACATCACGCCATAGACATGAAGCAACACATCTCTCTTATGCCCCCTCTAGAAAGGAGAACACCAAACAGTCTAGAATTAAGAATCATCGGAGCACAACCTTAGAAATTTTGACATGATGTTTGAATAATAAATATGCTACCTTGAATAAGCAATTAGTAGATAAATATAGCACATGAATTCACTTAATCCCTAGTAAGGTAACAAAAGATAGGTCAAACCCATAGTAGATCTCGAATTTGTTATCACTATTCAATCACTACCATCATGTTACTCCAACTAATACACACGTTCTCCCACACACGTTTTCCCATATCTAAGAAGCACGAAATCCGAGACATGAAAACTGTGTTATGTTTGCTGCTGTTTTCCTCTAGTTTTTTTAGCTATATATATATACTACCTCCGTTTCAAGGAATAAGGCACACGCGCATCCCAAGACGAACTTTGACCATAAAAATTGAACAATAAAATCTTGATTATGTTATATGTAATTAGTATCATTGGATTCGTATTGAAAATCACTTTTTAATGATATTAATTTCATATAAACAATCTTTATCTTTATCTATTTGAAGTAATTCTTGGTCAAACAAAAAGCTCGTAAAACGAGGGCGCCTTATTCCTTGAAACGGAGGTAGTATATTAATATTCATACATTAGGATGATGGACCCATCCTTTTTTTTTTTTTTGCTTTGTAGCAGGGTCCAAGGGCTTCTCTAAAAAAAATTAGACACATCTCTGTCAAGCTATTGCAGAACATGCCCTGACCTATTTGCACATTACATGCTGGAATTTACTCTTTTCGTGGGTAGTAATCATGTATATCTATCGAAGATGGAAAATACAGCTTCATAATTATCAAATCTTAAATTAAATTGGGGTTTCATGTTGCTTAGTCAATCATTGTAGTTACAAATATATATACGACGTTGATGCATTCATACAATCATCTCTGTGTTTCATTCATACAATCATCTCTGCGTTTCCTTATTATAGTGAGATCTAATCAGTTTAGGTTTTCATGTAGTATTGCATTTGTCCTACTTACTCCCCTATTCAATTGAAGCTCTTAGTATGTCCTTAATATATTTGTCTTGCTATTTTTCTTACTCAATACAAGGGAACACTGCTGATAATAACCTTAGGGCTCCTTTGATTCATAGGATAGAAAAAACATATGAATAGGAAAAGCATAGGATTTAGATGTCATGCCTATGTGAATCCTATGAAAAGATGGAGTGTGTTTGATTGTAGCAAAGGAATTTTTTCACGAAGTATGACCTAATGCTTTTTTTTCTATAGGATTTACACTACAAGATTCTTACAGGATTAGTTCCTATAGGATGTGTTCCTATAAATCAACCAACTTGTATATGAAATTTTTCTATAGGATTCAAATCCTACGCTACGCTTCTGAATTGTAGCCACACCTGATGAGCTAGCTAATCCATGGAGGAAACAAACAAACCATCTGAAATGATACGTTTAGAGCATCTCCATCGGCGCCTCCCAAATAGTCGTCGGCAGGGTCGCCGTCACTTCTGTATGGGGAGCGTTGGCAGTGCATCCTCTATTCGGGGACGTTGATCCCACACCGGCGCCTCCCATACGGCGGCCCCCAATTATTATTTTTACAATATTTTGAAACAATATATCAATCACATTTTATTCATACTATATTTAGTTATTCATACAATCGCATAAATAGTACTTAAATTATTCATACAATCAAACAAATAGTACTTAAATTATTTATACAATCAAACAAATGGAAATTAAATTATTCACACAATCAAACAAATATAAATAAAATCATGCATTGTTGGCGGGTCCTCTCCTCGCCCACAAATGCGCAGCTAGATCCATCAGAAGTTGAGCATGGACACTTGCATCTCGAATTTCATTATGCATGTGAAGAAAAGCGGCAAATTCTTGGGGTACATACTCTACCTCAGAAAGAGGCCCTTGATAATCAAATGGTTGATCATCATGCACAGGTTCGTCGCGCTCGCTCTCAATGATCATGTTGTGCATGATCACACAGGCGTTTATCACCTTCCACATCTGAGACTCAGACCAAGTGAGCGCAGGGTACCTGACAACGACGAAACCGCTGCTGAAGCACCCCAAAAGCACACTCAACATCCTTGCGTGCTGCTTCCTGGCATGTTGCAAAATAAGCATCCATCTTCGAAGATGGAGCTGGGATTGTCTTCACAAATGTAACATACGTCGGGTAGATACCATCAGCTAGATAGTACCCCTTGTTGTATGCATGACCGTTTACCTCAAAGTTCACGGTAGGAGCTTGTCCCTCAGCTAGCCTGGTAAACACCGGAGAGCGATGCCGCACGTTGATATCATTGTTTGTTCCTACCATGCAAAAAAATGCATGCCAAATCCAAAGTTTATGGTGTGCCACCGCCTCAAGAATGACACTGCACTCACCAGTATGCCCCTCGTAGATCCCCTGCCAATCAAAAGGGCAATTCTTCCAGCCCCAGTGCATACAGTCAATGCTTCCGGGCATCCTAGGAAACCCTCTTGCTGCATTTTTTAGGATCCGAGCTGTATCATTTGCCCTTGGTGCTCTCAAATAGTCTTTAGCAAACACCGCTATAACGGCTCGGCAAAACTTGTAGAGAGTCTCTATACATGCCGACTCCACCATCCGTAGGTAGTCATTGGCTGTATCTGGAGGAGCTCCGTATGCAAGACAGCGCATTTCAGCAGTGCACTTCTGAATTGAGGTGAACTCCCAAAAACCTATGCAATCTTGCTTGGCCATGAAGTAGTCGCCGTATTCCTTGACACCGTACGCAATCTTCAAGAACAACTCCTTGTTCATCCTAAACCGGCGCCGAAATTCTTCGGCGAATGAGTCGCATCGTCGTTGAAGTAGTCGGCGTCAAGCAGCATTGCGCCGGCTTGACGATGCCAGTTGATGTTCCTCCTCTTGCCTGGCTTTGAGCCACCGCGCCGAGGCACGGCGAAGAGAGGCTGATGTTGCCGCTGGATAGTCTTAGCGCTCTGCTCCTCCGTGAACAGTTGCACGATCATCTCATCGTCGCTGTCCATCGCGGCAATCCGACGAATACCTTGCGGGCGGTTGTGCCGCGGTGGCGGCGAGCTATGTTCCGGGCGAAACAGCGGCGCCGGTCGAGGGGGTGGCGGCCGTATCGATGGACAGCGATTCCTGGACAGGCGGCGGTGTCTATTGCAAGCAGGGGGCGCGATGGCGACGGCGACGGTGGCGATCTAGAGGGGTGGGAGTCGGCTCGGGCGTGGGTAGGAGGTGGGGAAAGTGGTGTGTTTGGCTGCCAGGTGGAGCCCACGCTCGTTTTCTGACGTGCCACGAGGCGCCGACGCGTCCGATCCGCGCCCTTTACGAAGGGGCCGGCACGGGGTCACCGGTGATTCTATTGGCCTCGAAAACTAGCCGGCGGCTTTTAAGGCGCACCGACAGAGCTGCTATGGGCGCGCCGGTGGAGATGCTCTTACACTATTCAAGAGCAACAAACACTGTGCAGCATGCCGCGGCGCGCTGTCTATGCTAGTAGCAATTGATTTGAGTAGAATCACATGTTCACACTTACTCCACTCCAGAGTTGTCTATTTGGTGAACCTCTATCGGATATCCGCTAAAGTCATGAGTTGGACAATTCTTTGTAGAGATATTTAAGATATTAGAAAATATGCAAACACATAGAAGTGACACATAATAGTCTCAGCATCCATGATATTTTGTCATATGTTACAAAATTAGGGGTTGATATAATTAAGTTCATCTGAAGTACCCAAACTAGAAAATTAATGTATGTTCCTTGTCAAGACAAAATTCTAGCTACTTTGGGCGTTAGTGTATTGGTAATGATTAGCATTTGAAATGTATAACATCTGAAACTGAAAGTAATACAGTATCACAAACAAAGCTAAGCACAACAAAAATGACTAATGAGTATTGTATAGTCAATTTTGTATCAGAATTATACTAGTACGACTAAATGACAACGTAAGCTAATAAGTAAAAATATTTTGTATAAAAATTGATAACCATTTTTCATCAAGCTTTAATCGTAAGTAATCATGTGCAAAACATTCACCATCTTTTTCAGAAGGATGCACTTCCTCTATTCAACAAAACTTGCTCGCTTAGATCACTGACATTTGGCTCCATGGTGCGACTTGGTAGAAATCTTGACTATCATCAAATCACAATTCTTAGAGAAAAAATTCATGGGCTCGGTTTCTATGGAATTCTTTTTTTTTTCTTGATACCAAAACAATGTCCTTTCTGTCAAGTTGTTTGAGCAATTGTAATAGTACATGGATTCCAATAAATTCTGCACGCCGTCAAACCTAAATTATATTCGGTTATACTTTAACCAATTTCAAGTAAATATTCTAGTAATTTTTTGAAACCAAAATCGGTACAACACGGTAAAATTTAAACATTTCGGCTATATATATCAGAGCAGGAACCCAGATTCAAAACAGTACACATATTACAGGCATGCTGGATGAATTTTTTTCCATTATTCGATTTTCTACTATGTGTAGGGCCAAATATAACTTTTTGTGCATAGGGCCTCTAAATTCTCGGGTACGGCCCTGGTCGTAATTAAATATGCTGATCAAAATGAGTTATATCACTTCCAGCAATTTGTAGAAAATCGATTTCCCCCTCGAGTCTACGGTTCAAATGTGATGTAAACTAAAATTGCAAGAGTTTTCTAATTATGATGGCCAAATGTTTTTTTACATCAAGATAGGTCGTGCGAACTTAGCACGAGTGTCACAAAACAAATAAGAAAACATCGATGTTGATTTCAGAGAATGTGACTGAATATTGTCCTTTTTGCTGCACGCCGCCGTACCCGTTCCAATAGCGTCTATCGAAACGGATAATTACTTATTTCATTTTTTGAACAGGGCCAAGTGTAATCATGTATCAACGCGTTGGTGCAATCTTGGGCGCATACCACATGCGTGGATGAAGTGGGAGGCTATCCACCAAGCTACTGTTGGACATTGACGCCCGTGTCAAAAATAATCGAACTGTTTCGATTTGGCCATCCAGCGCGCTCGTCACTGACTATCCGTGACTGTCCGTCTGCTCCTGCATCAGTAGATTCGATTTTTTTTTGGCTGGTAGTAGATTCGATACCTTGCACTTTGGTAGATACGGAGCACACGGGCAAAAATCAACCTGACATTTCCCGGAAGGGACAAGGCGCGGAGCACTTGTCCCTGATTCAACCGGTCGACCAGAGAAAATACGCGCATCCCATCCAGGAAAAAGAGAGGAACTTAATTATTTTGCAGCTCCAAACGAGTAGATACTATAGATAGGCGACAATAACAGGTGCCAAATGTAGAGAACCAATCGGTAGACGGCGGATGTTGTCGGTGCTCTGCCACTGTGCGGCCAGCTCTCCGATAATTACTTCGGAGGTACGAACGTACAGTATGTACGTAGGGCTCCAGAAGAGCAGAAGAGATGGCACGCCGACAACACATGGTCCAGCCCTGGGCTACGGGGCGATTTACACAAAAATAACCGTTTGTGTGAAAAAAATGCACAAAATGACATTTTAGTCAAATTATTTCACGTCTCTAACCCTTTTGTGTGGCGTTTTTGCGAAAGGCGTCACATGTGTATATGTGGCGTCCGTGAAAACGGCGCCACACATTGTCGGTAGGCAGGCTCGAGCCGCTACGTATAACAGAATGTGTGGCGCCCTCGCGAAGGGCAGGGCCGGTCCTGAGATTTCGGAGGCCCGAGTAAAACTAAAATTTTGGGTCCCTCTTATTACTTTTTTCGCATGTATGAGGTGATGAAAAATAAATAATTTTAAGTATGCACAACTTCAATATTCATATAAAACAATGTTTACATGATACCTTAAAATTTTCTCCACCAATTCCTAGAAGCAAAGTCCATGACGATGTAATCAATATCAAACTCGTCCACTAACTTCTTGTCGATGTATAGAGTTGCCAAACTAGTTAACCCCGCTCCTACAAATAAGAACAACAACTACTAATCAAAATTCAGAACCCGAATTATAGACGAGCATATAGTAGAATTCCAAAAAAAAACTGCAGCGGGCATTGTTACCTTCTATCTTAATCTAATATGCAGATTGGATGATTGCCTGATTGACGACGGTCGGACCGAGACTACCAACTGCGATGGCAACTGGCCGGCGGACTAGCAGGAAGCACCGTAGTCCGCACGAGAGCAGCAGTTAGCAGATCGTCTCGCGGTCAGTCGGTCGTGATCGGCGAGAGCGAGGGCAGGAACTAGGCGGCATGGGCGATAGCCACAAACCGCGAGAGGGCAGGCAGGGAATCGAGGCGTCGGGCTTGGGAAAATTGACGATGTTTCACATATCAATAAATGGAACGTATTTCAAGCGCTGACTCAAGTCGTGGCCGGCTAGCCGGCTTGGAAACCAGTAGGAAAAGAAAATGTCCAACTGTAGACCAAGCTCATATAAAATCGTAAAACTGCACTTTTTTCTGCAATGTATAGTACGCGTATACATAAAATATGGGCCCCCAATTTTTCTGGGCCCGGGGCGGCCGCCCCGCCAGACCCTCTCCTGGGCCGGCCCTGGTGAAGGGAACCACATAGAAGGGTGTGGCGTCCTTGCGAATAGGGTTGAAAATGAAACGGAAACGGACGGAAACATGCTTTATCGTTTTTGTTTCCCTCTATCATGTCGGAAACGAAAATGGAATCGGAATCCCCGGAAATGAATATGGAAACGGAAATCATCGAAAATGAATACGGAACGAATACGCAGCGGATACGTTACGAAAGGGGATATTTGCCACAATACAATACGGCATAATATCTTGATTCGTAGACCGAAAGAGACACATACAGAAATAAACAATAAGACAAGATATATCACTTAACTTCGACAAGCGGCAATTCAACATAAAGTAACATACGTAGTTTAACACTTCCCCGAGAAGCAAGGAAGTTCACAAAATATTTTTGAGTAGACACTAAGACTCACAATCCTCATGAAAAATATAGAAAACGTGCATGCTTCAACAGTAAAGCACCGCGTAGGCTTTATCAACTCCTCACTCCTCCATGTTTTCTTCAGCAGTGTCCTCCCCATCAGTACTATCACCACCAGTCTCTTGGTCGTCCAACTACAGAAAATTAACACAAATAAGCATCAAAGAGACAATTAAAATTCGAATTACAACATTAAAATTTGGATGTTAGACTAGACAACAATAATAAGGCATACCAGCACCAAATTTGCCAAATGTTGCTCAAAGCTTGCCATGTCCATTTCGTCCATGATAGAATCAGCTTCCTTAGCACCTGGACAATAAAAAAAACAGTATCATCAGCTGTGACATGGAAATGAGGAAATAATTTAAGAAAAACAAAAAATAGTACCTTTTCCCAAGGTCCAATCCTTAAGACAAGGAGGAGGCTTCCCAGCAGAGGTAGTTTTCTTAGATCTCTTACAAGGAGGAGGCTTCCCAGCAGGTTCAGTAACCAGATCCACAAAGGCACCATTTTTCGTTACATTATTACCATTTGGAGATGCAACAGCAGGTTGGGATGATGTGGCCACAGACATAGGCAGAGGAGAATTGTCCATGATAACCTGTAGAATCACCAACACACATGCATGCATGAACAAGTTGAATCGTTGTAGAAAGTGGACTTGGATAGATTGATCTATACGTACATATAGTCGTATACTCACCGATCACGTGCGGAGAAACAACGGTGGTGCCGGCTCAGTCACGTGGCCGGCCGATGGTGTGGGAGGAAGACGCCGCCGACGCTGCGATCGGCTGGCCGGCTGGGTCACGTGAAGTCGTCGCCCGGCACGGTAGATGAGTCGTCCAGGAATAGGATAGGACTTTCGACGGCGGTCTCATGCACAGGCAATTATACAGAGTGATTAGGGTTAGAGTAATTAGTGGATTTGATACGTGGTCAAGCCCGGTTTTACGTGTAAATATAGGCCTACTAAATGCACGGGCCTCTCTGGGTTATATTACCGGAAACTTTCCGTATTTATTTTTCCGGAATTTCCTCTGCCGTTTCCGTTTCCGCCGGAAAGGGCTCCCTCGTTTTCTTTTCCGTTTCCCTTTAAGCTTTTGTCGTTTCCGTTTCTTTTCCTCCTAATGCCGCTTCCTTTTCCGTATTCGGCCCTCCATTTCCTTTTTCTTCGGAAACAGGCGGAAAGTTTCCCTTTCATTTTCAACCCTACTTGCGAAGGGCGTTACACGAAAGGATGTGGCGCTCTTAGGAAGGGAGCCACACAAAAATGTTAGAAGCATGAATTAGTTTGATTGAAGGGTCATTTTATGCAATTCTTACCTAAAAGAGTTATTTTTGTGTAAATCGCCGGGCTAATGCGCCTTGCCTATAGTAACCGGCATCGTGGTGCAAACTCCATGCTTGCTCCATTCTTCTTTTGTGTTTCGATGCGTTGAGGAAACAGGGCGGCGACTGAATACCCATGATCCCCGTTCCATCTGTTTCTTGCAAGATTGCGGTGAAAGCTTCTGCAATTGTGGCCTTGTGGGCATCAGTTGGAACCAAAGGTTTTGGGTACGTGCAAGAAAAATACGTCAGAGGTGGCCGGGACTTCCGGTAACCTACCAGAGATGAGGCGGCCGGAAATTCCGGTAACCTAGGGGAGATAACAACTCAAATACTAGATATCTTGGAGGGTTTTGTATGTTCTCCATACTAATATATTCTTTTTATGGAAAAAAATATCGGAGGCGGACAAGAATTCAGATAACCTACCGAAGATAACCGGTTGATAACGAACCAGATTCTTAATTAAAATTCGAATTTTAAACTCGAAAATATCTTAACATGTTGAATATAATGTTTTTGATGAGGAGGAAGCCAAAGTTTTAGGACAAATAAGTTGGAGCATGAGGTTACAGCTAGGGTTGCAAGCGACGCCCGCATAGCATCCCGCAAAACAAAAGTCGTAGCAAATGGTGGTACTAGATTCAAGCAAAATTAAAGAAGGATTAGAACAAACAACAGTCCCGCAACCCGCTCCACTTGCCACCCTACTAATACTCCGTAGTAGAGATGGAATGTGTATGGTTTGGTTTGGACTAACCAGCTTGCCAAAATTCAATCCAAATTCTAAGGGCATCTCCAGCGGCGCGACGGAGCGACCATTTCCGTCCGCCGTGACTGGAAATACGTCTGGTACCACCTTCAGCGGGGCGACGCAAAGTGACCGGGTCGTCCGCGGAAACGCAAACGTGGCCCAAATATGTATCAGGTTTGCGTCTCCGCGGACGCTCGGCGGTCGCGGAATCTGTCCGCGTTGGGTGCATCCGGGCCCGGTCGACAGTGAGTAGGTAAGCAAAAGATTTTTTTCATTACTATTGATTGGCCAAAATGACCATCTTTACAGAGATGGTTAGTCGAGTTAACCTAAAGCTACAACGGTCGTACCTACTTGCCGTCGCGCGGCCTACACCGGCCTCGGTTACTCGCAGTCGCGCTCCCTACTACTGGCCGCCGGAAGGGCCGGCGCCGTCTCCGCGCGCCGCGCACGCCGGCGAACGGACATCTCGTCCTGCCGCCTGTGGCGTTCGAGGGCCTCGGCCAGGGAGCTGTCCCACAGGGCCTCCGCCTGGACCAACGCCACCTGGGTAGCCGCCGCCTCCGCCGCCGCCTGGGCCTCCTCCTCCTCCGCCGCCGCCTGGACCGCCGCGTCCTCGTTCGCCTGGGCCGCCGCCGCCTGGATAGCCGCCACGTCGGCGATGAAGCGGGCCCTGTCCCTAGCCGCCTCTGCCACCGCTTCGTCCCTGGCGGCAAGGGCGACCTCCAGCTCCCGGTTCTCCTGCTCGACCCGCGCGGGAGAAGGGCCCCTACGCTGGAGCGAGTCCAGGTCGGAACACATTAACCCCCGAGCCATGGCCATCGCATGGCTTCCTCCTCCGCCACCCAAGCCTGACGGCGCTGGGCGTCCCCAGCCAGGGACTCGAAGGACGCAAGCAGAACCCGCTGGTCGCCGGCGCACTCGAAGCGGGTGGGCACGGGGGGGGATCATCCGTGATGTTGTGGATGACGGCGTCCGCCGGAGGGGCAGCGATGGCCGCCCGCGCCTCCGCGAGCTCGGCCACTGGCGTCGGCGAGCTCGGCCATGGCGTTGGCGATCTCCGCCCTGGTCGCCGCGAGGCGCTCTTCCGCGCGCTCTGCCGCCTCCGCCACCGCCTGCGCAACCTCCGCCTCCGCCGTCGCCGCCTCCAGGTCCAGCTGCCTCAACGTCAGCGGCGACTACCTCCTCCTCCCCCTCCTCCTCCGGGTGGAGGTGCCGACACATCTGAACAACTTGCTCCCAACTAATGTAGTCGGCCATGGATGGATGGTAGGGTTTGAGGTGTGCCCGTCGCCCCCGCTGGTGTCCACCATATATAGCCACGGCGCGGCGGGAAACGGCGTTGGCGCGCAGGTCGTTTCCCGCGCGCGTGAAACGCCGGCGAAACTTGCCAATGTATTGGGCACGCGCGGGAACGATCGTCGTCGCGCGGGAACAGTTAATCGCCGGCGGCAGTCCTCGACGTGACGTAAAACGCCATTAGCGACCTTGACGCTGTCCCCGGTTAAAAAAATGCGTCCGCACCGCTGAAGGTACCCCAGACGCAAACGGTCGCCCTGGATCACATCGCGTCCGCAGGCCGACGCAAACGGACATTTCGGACGGACGTCCGAAATGCGTCGGCCCGCTGGACATGCCCTCATGGACTAGGAATTTCTGCGCGATCAATTTTTTACTTGGGGATTTGGTTACCAACTTGTAACCGGGAGTGGTGTTTTATATACACTTTCAAAATGTTGAAAAATTCAGACACAAAATTTAATTGGTACATTCCAAAATTCTACACGCTCACAAAGTTGTTCCACGGAAAATAGACATTTTCAGTGTCATGTGTAACAAAGACGAATTTTGGTGTTAAAAAAATTGTCTACGTGACTTTTTTTTGTCTTTTTATGCAAGTTACAAAAAATGTTGGTTTTCTCGCGAAAGTTGATATGCGCACATAGAATATCGATATATATATGCACGAAAATTTTTGTTCGAATTTTTTTAACATTTCAAAATGTTTTTCTAATAGTAGGAGTATATGCTCCCATGTGCCGAATTAAATTTCTTCTTGTAACTGAGGTATTTCACTTGGTAACCGAATGCCTCATCGCACCCCAGTATACATTGCTAGATAGCGATCATTGTAAACTTATGATAAATGAGACCATGCACTCATCTACATCTACCGGCTCCATCTCTAATCCCAATCCACGTGTGGTCTTTAATCTGCTTGCCTCACTCGATCACGATTGACTAGCGCACACGCTGAGATGATCACTCAATCACTGCACTGAAGAGTTCTTTCCGCTAGCCTTTTCCACACTTCGCTGAAAAAGGAACATAGGTCGCTGGACCGGAGGATAACGCCGTACGTACCTTTAGTTTTTATGGAATCGTCACTGCCCCACTGACCTTCGGCTATGCCACAGCTCGTGCTATACTACCGTAAGAGCTTAGGGCATCTCCAACCGGGCGACCCAAACGGACGCGCTGGGCCGTCCGTTTTGGGCCGTTTGCGTACCCGAGCGGACGCGAGGGCGAACCAGCGTCCGCGCGTCCGTTTGGGTCGCGCGCTGCGCCCAACGCCAGATTTGGGTCGCGGCGCCCCATGGTATGTTTTTCTTGTAAATTCACTAGAAAAACACAAAATAAATTATAGAAAAAATATATAAAGTAGTTCAAATGCTCAAAATGTATTACACATTACATAGTCCATGTAATCAAGGATAAAGTATTATTCAAATAAAATGAAAAAACGATACAAAATGCTCTAGGCTTAAGGATCTCCTTCATCATTGTTGTTTGCAGCATTGTTGCCTACATGCTGCCACATGTGCTCGACCAAATCAGCCTGAAGCTGGTTGTGTACAGCTAGATCTCGAATTTCATGGTGCGCATGAAGAATGTCCTGGAATGATGCCGGAGCACGTTGAGGAGTAACCAACTCTCCTTGGCCTTCCCAGTCATTATCAAAGAGTGAATCATCCCGCTCTACCTCAACAATCATGTTATGCATGATTACACAAGCGGTCATCACCTCCCACAGAGTTTGCACATCCCAAGCTCTGGCAGGGTGTCTGACGATAGCCCAACGAGCTTGGAGGATGCCAAACGTCCGCTCGACATCTTTCCGGGCTGCCTCCTGCTCTTTGGCAAACCTTGCCTCCTGCTCTGAGTTGGGGTTTCGGATTGTCTTCACGAGTGTAGCCCAAGGTGGATAGATACCATCAGCAAGGTAGTACCCCTTGGTGTAGTGGTGGCCATTGATCTCAAAATCCACATCAGGGGACTGACCGTACGCTAGCCTATCAAACACCGGAGAGCGCTGCAGCACATTGATGTCATTGTGCGAGCCAGCCATTCCGAAGAATGAGTGCCAAATCCATGTGTCATGGGAAGCAACAGCTTCAAGAATGACTGTGCACCCCTCAGAATGGCCGCTGTATGCCCCCTGCCAACCAAAGGGGCAGTTCTTCCACTCCCAATGCATGCAGTCTATGCTGCCAAGCATCCCAGTAAAACCCCTGGAAGCGTTGATCGACAACAGACGAGCTGTGTCCTCTGCATTAGGTTGACGGAGGTACTGTTCTCCGAACGAACCGATCACTGCTCTGCAGAACCTGTACATCGATTCCAAGCCGGTTGACTCACTCATGCGCGTGTACTCATCTACGAAATCACCGGCAACGCCATATGCGAGCATCCTAATCGCTGCCGTGCATTTCTGGTACGAAGAGAGGCCTACCTTGCCAATTGCATCCACTTTCGCACAGAAGTAGTCGTCGTAGATCTTGACGCCATCCATTATCCGGCGGAACAGCGGCCTGGTCATCCGAAAACGACGGCGAAACAAGTGCGGCACGAACAATGGAGTGGGTTGGAAGTAGTCGTTGTAGAGCTGGTCGTGGCCGCGTTCTCTTTTGCGGTCCAAGGCGGCCGCGCGCCCCGGCAACGACCCCCGGAACACGGGGATTTGCGAGACAGTGTGCTCGTGGATGAGCAGCGCAGCATCCGTGAAAAAATCGTCGTCAGACTCCTCTTCTGACGACGTGTCGATGAAGTTCTTGAAGTAGTATTCGTCGTCGCTGTCCACCATGATCTGAAAAGTACACATTTTAGTTCGAGCATTTCAACGAACACCTCGCAGGCGGAGGCGATCCAAATGCTTCTCTAGGGACCTGCAGCCATGGCCGTCTCAGCCGACTTGCGGTTTGGAAACACGGTGCAGGAGAGCTCACCTCCGGCGGAAACGGCGCAGCTGCGAACGGCGGGAGGTGTCGCGACGGTGAGAGGACAACAGCGCCGGCGGCGGCGTCCTCCGACTCTGCTACGACTCGGCGATAGCAGCGCGGGACCTCGACCTATGCTTCCGCCCCGCTTGCCGGCGTCTCGACGACGATGGCCGGCGTCGACGCGCTCCCAAATCGCAGGTCCGTGGGTGGCGGCGGAGCGGTGGGGAGATGTGTGCGACGGCCTTGTGTTTTGGTTGGCAGACAGGCGGGCCAGGGCGGACAAGGGGAGGACGCGAGCGACCAGCCTTTCGCGTCCGCGGCCACGCAAACCCGTCCAAGATTTGGGCCGGGTTTGGATCGTCCCGGATGCCGCGGCCATCCGTTTTAGGGATGGGACCGCGCGCTGGGCCGCGTTTTTGTCCGTTTCGACCCATCCGGACGCGCGGGCGCGGGATGGGTCGCCCGGTTGGAGATGGGCATCTCCAACCGGGCGACCCAAACGGACGCGCTGGGCCGTCCATTTTAGGCCGTTTGCGTGGCCGAGCGGACGCGCGGACGGAGCCCCACGTCCGCGTGTTTGTTTGGGTCGCGCGCTGCACCCAACGCGGCAGATTTGGGTCGCGGCGCCCTATGGTATGTTTTTCTTGTAAATTCACTAGAAAACGCAAAAAAATATTATATAAAATAGTTCAAATGCTCAAAATGTATTACACATTACATAGTCCAGAAATTATCTTTGTTATCGTTTTACCTGCTCGGGACGAGCAGAAACTAAGCTTGGGGATGCTGATACGTCTCCGACGTATCGATAATTTCTTATGTTCCATGCCACATTATTGATGTTATCTACATGTTTTATGCACACTTTATGTCATATTCGTGCATTTTCTGGAACTAACCTATTAACAAGATGCCGAAGTGCCAGTTCCTGTTTTCTGCTGTTTTTCGTTTCAGAAATCCTAGTAAAGAAATATTCTCGGAATTGGACGAAATCAACGCCCAGGTTCCTATTTTGCCCGGAAGCATCCAGAACACCCGAGAGCCACCAGGGAGGGGGCACAGGCCCACCAAACCCTAGGCCGGCGCGGCCAGGGGGGGCCCGCGCCACCCTATGGTGTGGGCACCCCTTCGACCCTCCTGCGCCGCCTCTTCGCCTATTTAAAGCCTCCGTCGCGAAAACCCTGATAAGTTCGACGAAACCAGAGAAAACCTTCCAGAGCCGCCGCCATCGCGAAGCCAAGATCTGGGGGACAGGAGTCTCTGTTCCGGCACGCCGCCGGAACGGGGAAGTGCCCCCGGAAGGCTTCTCCATCGACACCGCTGCCATCTCCACCGCCATCTTCATCACCGCTGCTGCTCCCATGAGGAGGGAGTAGTTCTCCATCGAGGCTCGGGGCTGTACCGGTAGCTATGTGGTTCATCTCTCTCCTGTGTGCTTCAATACAATAATCTCATGAGCTGCCTTACATGATTGAGATTCATATGATGATGCTTGTAATCTAGATGTCGTTATGCTAGTCAAGTGAATTTTACTTATGTGATCTCCGGAGACTCCTTGTCCCACGTGTGTAAAGATGACAGTGTGTGCACCGTGTGGGTCTCTTAGGCTATATTTCACAGAATACTTATTCACTGTTGAATGGCATAGTGAGGTGCTTATTTATATCTCTTTATGATTGCAATGTATTTGTATCACAATTTATCTATGTGCTACTCTAGCAATGTTATTAAAGTAGTTTTATTCCTCCTACACGGTGTAATGGTGACAGTGTGTGCATCCGTGTTAGTACTTGGTTTATGCTATGATCATGATCTCTTGTAGATTGCGAAGTTAACTATTGCTATGATAGTATTGATGTGATCTATTCCTCCTACATATGCATGAAGGTGACAGTGTGCATGCTATGTTAGTACTTGGTTTAGTCGAATTGGTCTATCTTACACTCTAAGGTTACTTAAATATGAACATTGAATTGTGGAGCTTGTTAACTCCGGCATTGAGGGTTCGTGTAATCCTACGCAATGTGTTCATCATCCAACAAGAGTGTAGAGTATGCATTTATCTATTCTGTTATGTGATCAATGTTGAGAGTGTCCACTAGTGAAAGTGTAATCCCTAGGCCTTGTTCCTAAATACTGCGTTACTACTACTTGTTTCTTTGTTTCTTTGTGTTACTACTGCTGCAATACTACCACCATCAACTACACGCCCGACAAGCTATTTTACAGCACCGTTGCTCTGCTCATATATATTCATACCACTGTATTTCACTATCTCTTCGCCGAACTAGTGCACCTATTAGGTGTGTTGGGGACACAAGAGACTTCTTGCTTTGTGGTTGCAGGGTTGCATGAGAGGGATATCTTTGACCTCTTCCTCCCTGAGTTCGATAAACCTTGGGTGATCCACATAAGGGAAAACTTGCTGCTGTTCTACAAACCTCTGCTCTTGGAGGCCCAACACTGTCTACAGGAAAAGGAGGGGGAAGTAGACATCAAGCTATTTTAAGCGCCGTTCTTGCAGTGAGGAAAGGTAAAAGGTACTCACACTCCGGATCTCGACTACTAAGCTATTTTCCGGCGCATTGTAAGTACTCGAAGCTATTTCCTTTAGATCCTGCAATTGCATCTTTTTGTTTCTTGTTTACACTAGTTTGGCATAATGGACAAGAATGAGCTTCTTATTCTATTTCCTGATTTAAAACATGGATTGTTTGATGCGAAAATTAAAAAACCTATGGAATCTTATTTGCATGCTGGTAGTAATATTAGTATGAACGCTTTGAACACCATTGTTGATAATGATATAGAAAGTTCTAAGCTTGGGGAAGCTGGTTTTCATGATCTTTTTAGTCCCCCAAGCATTGAGGAGAAAATTTTCTTTGATGATACTTTGCCTCCTATTTATGATGATTATAATGATAGTAGTCTTTTAGTACCACCTGTTATGGAGGATAAATTTGATTATGACTACAATATGCCTCCTATATTTGATAGCTACTTTGTTGAATTTGCTCCCACTACAACTAATAAAATTGATTATGCTTATGTGGAGAGTAATAATTTTATGCATGAGACTCATGATAAGAATGCTTTATGTGATAGTTATATTGTTGAGTTTGCTCATGATGCTACTGAAAGTTATTATGAGAGAGGAAAATATGGTTGTAGAAATTTTCATGTTACTAAAATGCCTCTCTATGTGCTGAAATTTTTCAAGCTATACTTGTTTTATCTTCCTATGCTTGTTACTTTGCTCTTCATGAACTTGTTTATTTACAAGATTCCTATGCATAGGAAGCATGTTAGACTTAAATGTGTTTTGAATTTGCCTCTGGATGCTCTCTTTCGCTTCAATTACTATTTCTTATGAGTGCATCATTAAAACTGCTGAGCCCATCTTAATGGCTATAAAGAAAGAACTTCTTGGGAGATAACCCATGTGTTATTTTGCTACAGTACTTTGTTTTATATTTATGTCTTGGAAGTTGTTTACTACTGTAGCAACCTCTCCTTATCTTAGTTTTGTGTTTTGTTGTGCCAAGTGAAGCCTCTAATCGAAGGTTGATACTAGATTTGGATTTCTGCGCAGAAACAGATTTCTATCTGTCACGAATCTGGGCTGTTTTCTCTGTAGAAAAATCAGAAAAATATGCCAATTTACGTGCGTGTTTCTCAGATATGTACGCAACTTTCAGTAGTTTTGAGTTTTCTGATTTGAGCAACGGAAGTATTTATTAGAAATTCGTCTTTACGGACTGTTCTGTTTTGATAGATTCTGCCTTTTATTTCGCATTGCTTCTTTCGCTGTGTTGGGTGGATTTCTTTGTTCCATTACCTTCCAGTAGCTTTGAGCAATGTCCAGAAGTGTTAAGAATGATTGTGTCACCTCTGAACATGTGAGTTTTTGATTATGTACTAACCCCTCTAATGAAGTTTATGAGAAGTTTGGTGTGAAGGAAGTTTTCAAGGGTCAAGAGAGGAGGATGATATACTATGATCAAGAAGAGTGAAAGCTCTAAGCTTGGGGATGCCCCGGTGGTTCACCCCTGCATATATCAAGAATACTCAAGCGTCTAAGCTTGGAGATGCCCAAGGCATCCCCTTCTTCATCGACAACATTATCAGGTTCCTCCCCTGAAACTATATTTTTATTCCATCACATCTTATGTGCTTTTCTTGGAGCGTCGGTTTGTTTTTGTTTTTGTTTTTGTTTGAATAAATTGGATTACATCATGCTTGTGTGGGAGAGAGACACGCTCCGCTGGTTCGTATGAACACATGTGTTCTTAGCTCATAATATTCATGGCGAAGTTTTCTTCTTCGTTAAATTGTTATATGGTTGGAATTGGAAAATGATACATGTAGTAATTGCTATAATATCTTGGGTAATGTGATACTTGGCAATTGTTGTGCTCATGTTTAAGCTCTTGCATCATATACTTTGCACCTATTAATGAAGAAATACATAGAGCATGCTAAAATTTGGTTTGCATAATTGGTCTCTCTAAGGTCTAGATAATTTCTAGTATTGAGTTTGAACAACAAGGAAGACGGTGTAGAGTCTTATAATGTTTTCAATATGTCTTTTATGTGAGTTTTGCTGCACCGGTTCATCCTTGTGTTTGTTTCAAACAACCTTGCTAGCCTAAACCTTGTATCGAGAGGGAATACTTCTCATGCATCCAAATACTTGAGCCAACCACTATGCCATTTGTGTCCACCATACCTACCCACTACATGGTATTTCTCCGCCATTCCAAAGTAAATTGCTTGAGTGCTACCTTTAAACAATTCAAAATTTATCACCTCTGATTTGTGTCAATGTTTTATAGCTCATGAGGAAGTATGTGGTGTTTATCTTTCAATCTTGTTGGGCACCTTTCACCAATGGACTAGTGGCTTCATCCGCTTATCCAATAATTTTGCAAAAAGAGCTGGCAATGGGATTCCCAGTCCCAAATTAATTAACAAAAATAGACACTCCTCCATGGTATGTGATTGTTGGACGGCACCCGCAGATTCGGTTAGCCATGGCTTGTGTAAGCAAAGGTTGGGAGGAGTGTCATCATAATAAAACTAAAATAAAAAGGCACTCCTTCATGGTATGAGATTGTTGGCAGGCACCCGAGGATTCGGTTAGCCATGGTTTGTGAAAGAAAGGTTGGAAGGAGTGCCACCCAAAAATAAAATAAAATGGGAGCCGCTCTTTGAAGGTTTGTCTGGCAAGGGGGTTAGAGTACCCGCTACCATTCGTTGACAACAACATACACCTCTCAAAACTTTATTTTTATGCTCTCTTTATGTTTTCAAAATCAAAGCTCTAGCACAAATATAGCAATCGATGCTTTTCCTCTATGGAGGACCATTCTTTTACTTTCAATGTTGAGTCAGTTCACCTATTTCTCTCCACCTCAAGAAGCAAACACTTGTGTGAACTGTGCATTGATTCCTACATATTTGCTTATTGCACTTATTATATTACTCTACGTTGACAATATCCATGAGATATATATGTTACAAGTTGAAAGCAACCGCTGAAACTTAATCTTCCTTTGTGTTGCTTCAATACCTTTACTTTGAATTATTGCTTTATGAGTTAACTCTTATGCAAGACTTATTGATGCTTGTCTTGAAGTACTATTCATGAAAAGTCTTTGCTATATGATTCACTTGTTTACTCATGTCATATACATTGTTTTGATCGCTGCATTCACTACATATGCTTTACAAATAGTATGATCAAGGTTATGATGGCATGTCACTCCAGAAATTATCTTTGTTATCGTTTTACCTGCTCGGGACGAGCAGAAACTAAGCTTGGGGATGCTGATACGTCTCCGACGTATCGATAATTTCTTATGTTCCATGCCACATTATTGATGTTATCTACATGTTTTATGCACACTTTATGTCATATTCGTGCATTTTCTGGAACTAACCTATTAACAAGATGCGAAGTGCCGGTTCTGTTTTCTGCTGTTTTTGGTTTCAGAAATCCTAGTAAAGAAATATTCTCGGAATTGGACGAAATCAACGCCCAGGTTCCTATTTTGCCCGGAAGCATCCAGAACACCCGGGAGCCACCAGGGAGGGGGCACAGGCCCACCAAACCCTAGGCCGGCGCGGCCAGGGGGGCCCGCGCCACCCTATGGTGTGGGCACCCCTTCGACCCTCCTGCGCCGCCTCTTCGCCTATTTAAAGCCTCCGTCGCGAAAACCCTGATAAGTTCGACGAAACCAGAGAAAACCTTCCAGAGCCGCCGCCATCGCGAAGCCAAGATGCGGGGACAGAGTCTCTGTTCCGGCACGCCGCCGGAACGGGGAAGTGCCCCCGGAAGGCTTCTCCATCGACACCGCTGCCATCTCCACCGCCATCTTCATCACCGCTGCTGCTCCCATGAGGAGGGAGTAGTTCTCCATCGAGGCTCGGGGCTGTACCGGTAGCTATGTGGTTCATCTCTCTCCTATGTGCTTCAATACAATAATCTCATGAGCTGCCTTACATGATTGAGATTCATATGATGATGCTTGTAATCTAGATGTCGTTATGCTAGTCAAGTGAATTTTACTTATGTGATCTCCGGAGACTCCTTGTCCCACGTGTGTAAAGGTGACAGTGTGTGCACCGTGTGGGTCTCTTAGGCTATATTTCACAGAATACTTATTCATTGTTGAATGGCATAGTGAGGTGTTTATTTATATCTCTTTATGATTGCAATGTATTTGTATCACAATTTATCTATGTGCTACTCTAGCAATGTTATTAAAGTAGTTTTATTCCTCCTACACGGTGTAATGGTGACAGTGTGTGCATCCGTGTTAGTACTTGGTTTATGCTATGATCATGATCTCTTGTAGATTGCGAAGTTAACTATTGCTATGATAGTATTGATGTGATCTATTCCTCCTACATATGCATGAAGGTGACAGTGTGCATGCTATGTTAGTACTTGGTTTAGTCGAATTGGTCTATCTTACACTCTAAGGTTACTTAAATATGAACATTGAATTGTGGAGCTTGTTAACTCCGGCATTGAGGGTTCGTGTAATCCTACGCAATGTGTTCATCATCCAACAAGAGTGTAGAGTATGCATTTATCTATTCTGTTATGTGATCAATGTTGAGAGTGTCCACTAGTGAAAGTGTAATCCCTAGGCCTTGTTCCTAAATACTGTGTTACTACTGCTTGTTTACTGTTTTACTGTGTTACTACTGCTGCAATACTACCACCATCAACTACACGCCAGCAAGCTATTTTCTGGCACCGTAGCTACTGCTCATATATATTCATACCACCTGTATTTCACTATCTCTTCGCCGAACTAGTGCACCTATTAGGTGTGTTGGGGACACAAGAGACTTCTTGCTTTGTGGTTGCAGGGTTGCATGAGAGGGATATCTTTGACCTCTTCCTCCCTGAGTTCGATAAACCTTGGGTGATCCACTTAAGGGAAAACTTGCTGCTGTTCTACAAACCTCTGCTCTTGGAGGCCCAACAACATCTCTGAGGAAAAGGAGGGGAAGTAGACATCAAGCTATTTTAAAGGCGCCGTTGCCGGGGAGGAAAGGTAAAAGGTACTCACACTCCGGATCTCGGCTACTAAGCTATTTTCCGGCATTGTAAGTACTCGAAGCTATTTCCTTTAGATCCTGCAATTGCATCTTTTTGTTTCTTGTTTACACTAGTTTGGCATAATGGACAAGAATGAGCTTCTTATTCTATTTCCTGATTTAAAACATGGATTGTTTGATGCGAAAATTAAAAAACCTATGGAATCTTATTTGCATGCTGGTAGTAATATTAGTATTAACGCTTTGAACACCATTGTTGATAATGATATTGAAAGTTCTAAGCTTGGGGAAGCTGGTTTTCATGATCTTTTTAGTCCCCCAAGCATTGAGGAGAAAATTTTCTTTGATGATACTTTGCCTCCTATTTATGATGATTATAATGATAGTAGTCTTTTAGTACCACCTGTTATGGAGGATAAATTTGATTATGACTACAATATGCCTCCTATATTTGATAGCTACTTTGTTGAATTTGCTCCCACTACAACTAATAAAATTGATTATGCTTATGTGGAGAGTAATAATTTTATGCATGAGACTCATGATAAGAATGCTTTATGTGATAGTTATATTGTTGAGTTTGCTCATGATGCTACTGAAAGTTATTATGAGAGAGGAAAATATGGTTGTAGAAATTTTCATGTTACTAAAATGCCTCTCTATGTGCTAAAATTTTTCAAGCTATACTTGTTTTATCTTCCTATGCTTGTTACTTTGCTCTTCATGAACTTGTTTATTTACAAGATTCCTATGCATAGGAAGCATGTTAGACTTAAATGTGTTTTGAATTTGCCTCTGGACGCTCTCTTTTACTTCAATTACTATTTCTTATGAGTGCATCATTAAAACTGCTGAGCCCATCTTAATGGCTATAAAGAAAGAACTTCTTGGGAGATAACCCATGTGTTATTTTGCTACAGTACTTTGTTTTATATTTGTGTCTTGGAAGTTGTTTACTACTGTAGCAACCTCTCCTTATCTTAGTTTTGTGTTTTGTTGTGCCAAGTGAAGCCTCTAATCGAAGGTTGATACTAGATTTGGATTTCTGCGCAGAAACAGATTTCTATCTGTCACGAATCTGTGCTGTTTTCTCTGTAGAAAAATCAGAAAAATATGCCAATTTACGTGCGTGTTTCTCAGATATGTACGCAACTTTCATTAGTTTTGAGTTTTCTGATTTGAGCAACGGAAGTATTTATTAGAAATTCGTCTTTACGGACTGTTCTGTTTTGACAGATTCTGCCTTTTATTTCGCATTGCTTCTTTCGCTGTGTTGGGTGGATTTCTTTGTTCCATTACCTTCCAGTAGCTTTGAGCAATGTCCAGAAGTGTTAAGAATCATTGTGTCACCTCTGAACATGTGAGTTTTTGATTATGTACTAACCCCTCTAATGAAGTTTATGAGAAGTTTGGTGTGAAGGAAGTTTTCAAGGGTCAAGAGAGGAGGATGATATACTATGATCAAGAAGAGTGAAAGCTCTAAGCTTGGGGATGCCCCGGTGATTCACCCCTGCATATATCAAGAAGACTCAAGCGTCTAAGCTTGGGGATGCCCAAGGCATCCCCTTCTTCATCGACAACATTATCATGTTCCTCCCCTGAAACTATATTTTTATTCCATCACATCTTATGTGCTTTTCTTGGAGCGTCGGTTTGTTTTTGTTTTTGTTTTTGTTTGAATAAATTGGATTACATCATGCTTGTGTGGGAGAGAGACACGCTCCGCTGGTTCGTATGAACACATGTGTTCTTAGCTCATAATATTCATGGCGAAGTTTTCTTCTTCGTTAAATTGTTATATGGTTGGAATTGGAAAATGATACATGTAGTAATTGCTATAATGTCTTGGGTAATGTGATACTTGGCAATTGTTGTGCTCATGTTTAAGCTCTTGCATCATATACTTTGCACCTATTAATGAAGAAATACATAGAGCATGCTAAAATTTGGTTTGCATAATTGGTCTCTCTAAGGTCTAGATAATTTCTAGTATTGAGTTTGAACAACAAGGAAGACGGTGTAGAGTCTTATAATGTTTTCAATATGTCTTTTATGTGAGTTTTGCTGCACCGATTCATCCTTGTGTTTGTTTCAAACAACCTTGCTAGCCTAAACCTTGTATCGAGAGGGAATACTTCTCATGCATCCAAATACTTGAGCCAACCACTATGCCATTTGTGTCCACCATACCTACCCACTACATGGTATTTCTCCGCCATTCCAAAGTAAATTGCTTGAGTGCTACCTTTAAACAATTCAAAATTTATCACCTCTGATTTGTGTCAATGTTTTATAGCTCATGAGGAAGTATGTGGTGTTTATCTTTCAATCTTGTTGGGCAACTTTCACCAATGGACTAGTGGCTTCATCCGCTTATCCAATAATTTTGCAAAAAGAGCTGGCAATGGGATTCCCAGTCCCAAATTAATTAACAAAAATAGACACTCCTCCATGGTATGTGATTGTTGGACGGCACCCGAAGATTCGGTTAGCCATGGCTTGTGTAAGCAAAGGTTGGGAGGAGTGTCATCATAATAAAACTAAAATAAAAAGGCACTCCTTCATGGTATGAGATTGTTGGCAGGCACCCGAGGATTCGGTTAGCCATGGTTTGTGAAAGAAAGGTTGGAAGGAGTGCCACCCAAAAATAAAATAAAATGGGAGCCGCTCTTTGAAGGTTTGTCTGGCAAGGGGGTTAGAGTACCCGCTACCATTCGTTGACAACAACATACACCTCTCAAAACTTTATTTTTATGCTCTCTTTATGTTTTCAAAATCAAAGCTCTAGCACAAATATAGCAATCGATGCTTTTCCTCTATGGAGGACCATTCTTTTACTTTCAATGTTGAGTCAGTTCACCTATTTCTCTCCACCTCAAGAAGCAAACACTTGTGTGAACTGTGCATTGATTCCTACATATTTGCTTATTGCACTTATTATATTACTCTATGTTGACAATATCCATGAGATATATATGTTACAAGTTGAAAGCAACCGCTGAAACTTAATCTTCCTTTGTGTTGCTTCAATACCTTTACTTTGAATTATTGCTTTATGAGTTAACTCTTATGCAAGACTTATTGATGCTTGTCTTGAAGTACTATTCATGAAAAGTCTTTGCTATATGATTCACTTGTTTACTCATGTCATATACATTGTTTTGATCGCTGCATTCACTACATATGCTTTACAAATAGTATGATCAAGGTTATGATGGCATGTCACTCCAGAAATTATCTTTGTTATCGTTTTACCTGCTCGGGACGAGCAGAAACTAAGCTTGGGGATGCTGATACGTCTCCGACGTATCGATAATTTCTTATGTTCCATGCCACATTATTGATGTTATCTACATGTTTTATGCACACTTTATGTCATATTCGTGCATTTTCTGGAACTAACCTATTAACAAGATGCCGAAGTGCCAGTTCCTGTTTTCTGCTGTTTTTGGTTTCAGAAATCCTAGTAAAGAAATATTCTCGGAATTGGACGAAATCAACGCCCAGGTTCCTATTTTGCCCGGAAGCATCCAGAACACCCGGGAGCCACCAGGGAGGGGGCACAGGCCCACCAAACCCTAGGCCGGCGCGGCCAGGGGGGCCCGCGCCACCCTATGGTGTGGGCACCCCTTCGACCCTCCTGCGCCGCCTCTTCGCCTATTTAAAGCCTCCATCGCGAAAACCCTGATAAGTTCGACGAAACCAGAGAAAACCTTCCAGAGCCGCCGCCATCGCGAAGCCAAGATCTGGGGGACAGGAGTCTCTGTTCCGGCACGCCGCCGGAACGGGGAAGTGCCCCCGGAAGGCTTCTCCATCGACACCGCTGCCATCTCCACCGCCATCTTCATCACCGCTGCTGCTCCCATGAGGAGGGAGTAGTTCTCCATCGAGGCTCGGGGCTGTACCGGTAGCTATGTGGTTCATCTCTCTCCTATGTGCTTCAATACAATAATCTCATGAGCTGCCTTACATGATTGAGATTCATATGATGATGCTTGTAATCTAGATGTCGTTATGCTAGTCAAGTGAATTTTACTTATGTGATCTCCGGAGACTCCTTGTCCCACGTGTGTAAAGGTGATAGTGTGTGCACCGTGTGGGTCTCTTAGGCTATATTTCACAGAATACTTATTCATTGTTGAATGGCATAGTGAGGTGCTTATTTATATCTCTTTATGATTGCAATGTATTTGTATCACAATTTATCTATGTGCTACTCTAGCAATGTTATTAAAGTAGTTTTATTCCTCCTACACGGTGTAATGGTGACAGTGTGTGCATCCGTGTTAGTACTTGGTTTATGCTATGATCATGATCTCTTGTAGATTGCGAAGTTAACTATTGCTATGATAGTATTGATGTGATCTATTCCTCCTACATATGCATGAAGGTGACAGTGTGCATGCTATGTTAGTACTTGGTTTAGTCGAATTGGTCTATCTTACACTCTAAGGTTACTTAAATATGAACATTGAATTGTGGAGCTTGTTAACTCCGGCATTGAGGGTTCGTGTAATCCTACGCAATGTGTTCATCATCCAACAAGAGTGTAGAGTATGCATTTATCTATTCTGTTATGTGATCAATGTTGAGAGTGTCCACTAGTGAAAGTGTAATCCCTAGGCCTTGTTCCTAAATACTATGTTACTACTGCTTGTTTACTGTTTTACTGTGTTACTACTGCTGCAATACTACCACCATCAACTACACGCCAGCAAGCTATTTTCTGGCACCGTTGCTACTGCTCATATATATTCATACCACCTGTATTTCACTATCTCTTCGCCGAACTAGTGCACCTATTAGGTGTGTTGGGGACACAAGAGACTTCTTGCTTTGTGGTTGCAGGGTTGCATGAGAGGGATATCTTTGACCTCTTCCTCCCTGAGTTCGATAAACCTTGGGTGATCCACTTAAGGGAAAACTTGCTGCTGTTCTACAAACCTCTGCTCTTGGAGGCCCAACACTGTCTACAGGAAAAGGAGGGGGAAGTAGACATCAAGCTATTTTCTGGCGCCGTTGCCGGGGAGGAAAGGTAAAAGGTACTCACACTCCGGATCTCGGCTACTAAGCTATTTTCCGGCGCATTGTAAGTACTCGAAGCTATTTCCTTTAGATCCTGCAATTGCATCTTTTTGTTTCTTGTTTACACTAGTTTGGCATAATGGACAAGAATGAGCTTCTTATTCTATTTCCTGATTTAAAACATGGATTGTTTGATGCGAAAATTAAAAAACCTATGGAATCTTATTTGCATGCTGGTAGTAATATTAGTATTAACGCTTTGAACACCATTGTTGATAATGATATAGAAAGTTCTAAGCTTGGGGAAGCTGGTTTTCATGATCTTTTTAGTCCCCCAAGCATTGAGGAGAAAATTTTCTTTGATGATACTTTGCCTCCTATTTATGATGATTATAATGATAGTAGTCTTTTAGTACCACCTGTTATGGAGGATAAATTTGATTATGACTACAATATGCCTCCTATATTTGATAGCTACTTTGTTGAATTTGCTCCCACTACAACTAATAAAATTGATTATGCTTATGTGGAGAGTAATAATTTTATGCATGAGACTCATGATAAGAATGCTTTATGTGATAGTTATATTGTTGAGTTTGCTCATGATGCTACTGAAAGTTATTATGAGAGAGGAAAATATGGTTGTAGAAATTTTCATGTTACTAAAATGCCTCTCTATGTGCTGAAATTTTTCAAGCTATACTTGTTTTATCTTCCTATGCTTGTTACTTTGCTCTTCATGAACTTGTTTATTTACAAGATTCCTATGCATAGGAAGCATGTTAGACTTAAATGTGTTTTGAATTTGCCTCTGGATGCTCTCTTTTGCTTCAATTACTATTTCTTATGAGTGCATCATTAAAACTGCTGAGCCCATCTTAATGGCTATAAAGAAAGAACTTCTTGAGAGATAACCCATGTGTTATTTTGCTACAGTACTTTGTTTTATATTTGTGTCTTGGAAGTTGTTTACTACTGTAGCAACCTCTCCTTATCTTAGTTTTGTGTTTTGTTGTGCCAAGTGAAGCCTCTAATCGAAGGTTGATACTAGATTTGGATTTCTGCGCAGAAACAGATTTCTATCTGTCACGAATCTGTGCTGTTTTCTCTGTAGAAAAATCAGAAAAATATGCCAATTTACGTGCGTGTTTCTCAGATATGTACGCAACTTTCATTAGTTTTGAGTTTTCTGATTTGAGCAACGGAAGTATTTATTAGAAATTCGTCTTTACGGACTGTTCTGTTTTGACAGATTCTGCCTTTTATTTCGCATTGCTTCTTTCGCTGTGTTGGGTGGATTTCTTTGTTCCATTACCTTCCAGTAGCTTTGAGCAATGTCCAGAAGTGTTAAGAATGATTGTGTCACCTCTGAACATGTGAGTTTTTGATTATGTACTAACCCCTCTAATGAAGTTTATGAGAAGTTTGGTGTGAAGGAAGTTTTCAAGGGTCAAGAGAGGAGGATGATATACTATGATCAAGAAGAGTGAAAGCTCTAAGCTTGGGGATGCCCCGGTGGTTCACCCCTGCATATATCAAGAAGACTCAAGCGTCTAAGCTTGGGGATGCCCAAGGCATCCCCTTCTTCATCGACAACATTATCATGTTCCTCCCCTGAAACTATATTTTTATTCCATCACATCTTATGTGCTTTTCTTGGAGCGTCGGTTTGTTTTTGTTTTTGTTTTTGTTTGAATAAATTGGATTACATCATGCTTGTGTGGGAGAGAGACACGCTCCGCTGGTTCGTATGAACACATGTGTTCTTAGCTCATAATATTCATGGCGAAGTTTTCTTCTTCGTTAAATTGTTATATGGTTGGAATTGGAAAATGATACATGTAGTAATTGCTATAATGTCTTGGGTAATGTGATACTTGGCAATTGTTGTGCTCATGTTTAAGCTCTTGCATCATATACTTTGCACCTATTAATGAAGAAATACATAGAGCATGCTAAAATTTGGTTTGCATAATTGGTCTCTCTAAGGTCTAGATAATTTCTAGTATTGAGTTTGAACAACAAGGAAGACGGTGTAGAGTCTTATAATGTTTTCAATATGTCTTTTATGTGAGTTTTGCTGCACCGGTTCATCCTTGTGTTTGTTTCAAACAACCTTGCTAGCCTAAACCTTGTATCGAGAGGGAATACTTCTCATGCATCCAAATACTTGAGCCAACCACTATGCCATTTGTGTCCACCATACCTACCCACTACATGGTATTTCTCCGCCATTCCAAAGTAAATTGCTTGAGTGCTACCTTTAAACAATTCAAAATTTATCACCTCTGATTTGTGTCAATGTTTTATAGCTCATGAGGAAGTATGTGGTGTTTATCTTTCAATCTTGTTGGGCAACTTTCACCAATGGACTAGTGGCTTCATCCGCTTATCCAATAATTTTGCAAAAAGAGCTGGCAATGGTATCCCAGTCCCAAATTAATTAACAAAAATAGACACTCCTCCATGGTATGTGATTGTTGGACGGCACCCGAAGATTCGGTTAGCCATGGCTTGTGTAAGCAAAGGTTGGGAGGAGTGTCATCATAATAAAACTAAAATAAAAAGGCACTCCTTCATGGTATGAGATTGTTGGCAGGCACCCGAGGATTCGGTTAGCCATGGTTTGTGAAAGAAAGGTTGGAAGGAGTGCCACCCAAAAATAAAATAAAATGGGAGCCGCTCTTTGAAGGTTTGTCTGGCAAGGGGGTTAGAGTACCCGCTACCATTCGTTGACAACAACATACACCTCTCAAAACTTTATTTTTATGCTCTCTTTATGTTTTCAAAATCAAAGCTCTAGCACAAATATAGCAATCGATGCTTTTCCTCTATGGAGGACCATTCTTTTACTTTCAATGTTGAGTCAGTTCACCTATTTCTCTCCACCTCAAGAAGCAAACACTTGTGTGAACTGTGCATTGATTCCTACATATTTGCTTATTGCACTTATTATATTACTCTATGTTGACAATATCCATGAGATATATATGTTACAAGTTGAAAGCAACCGCTGAAACTTAATCTTCCTTTGTGTTGCTTCAATACCTTTACTTTGAATTATTGCTTTATGAGTTAACTCTTATGCAAGACTTATTGATGCTTGTCTTGAAGTACTATTCATGAAAAGTCTTTGCTATATGATTCACTTGTTTACTCATGTCATATACATTGTTTTGATCGCTGCATTCACTACATATGCTTTACAAATAGTATGATCAAGGTTATGATGGCATGTCACTCCAGAAATTATCTTTGTTATCGTTTTACCTGCTCGGGACGAGCAGAAACTAAGCTTGGGGATGCTGATACGTCTCCGACGTATCGATAATTTCTTATGTTCCATGCCACATTATTGATGTTATCTACATGTTTTATGCACACTTTATGTCATATTCGTGCATTTTCTGGAACTAACCTATTAACAAGATGCCGAAGTGCCAGTTTCTGTTTTCTGCTGTTTTTGGTTTCAGAAATCCTAGTAAAGAAATATTCTCGGAATTGGACGAAATCAACGCCCAGGTTCCTATTTTGCCCGGAAGCATCCAGAACACCCGAGAGCCACCAGGGAGGGGGCACAGGCCCACCAAACCCTAGGCCGGCGCGGCCAGGGGGGGGCACGCGCCACCCTATGGTGTGGGCACCCCTTCGACCCTCCTGCGCCGCCTCTTCGCCTATTTAAAGCCTCCATCGCGAAAACCCTGATAAGTTCGACGAAACCAGAGAAAACCTTCCAGAGCCGCCGCCATCGCGAAGCCAAGATCTGGGGGACAGGAGTCTCTGTTCCGGCACGCCGCCGGAACGGGGAAGTGCCCCCGGAAGGCTTCTCCATCGACACCGCTGCCATCTCCACCGCCATCTTCATCACCGCTGCTGCTCCCATGAGGAGGGAGTAGTTCTCCATCGAGGCTCGGGGCTGTACCGGTAGCTATGTGGTTCATCTCTCTCCTATGTGCTTCAATACAATAATCTCATGAGCTGCCTTACATGATTGAGATTCATATGATGATGCTTGTAATCTAGATGTCGTTATGCTAGTCAAGTGAATTTTACTTATGTGATCTCCGGAGACTCCTTGTCCCACGTGTGTAAAGGTGACAGTGTGTGCACCGTGTGGGTCTCTTAGGCTATATTTCACAGAATACTTATTCACTGTTGAATGGCATAGTGAGGTGCTTATTTATATCTCTTTATGATTGCAATGTATTTGTATCACAATTTATCTATGTGCTACTCTAGCAATGTTATTAAAGTAGTTTTATTCCTCCTACACGGTGTAATGGTGACAGTGTGTGCATCCGTGTTAGTACTTGGTTTATGCTATGATCATGATCTCTTGTAGATTGCGAAGTTAACTATTGCTATGATAGTATTGATGTGATCTATTCCTCCTACATATGCATGAAGGTGACAGTGTGCATGCTATGTTAGTACTTGGTTTAGTCGAATTGGTCTATCTTACACTCTAAGGTTACTTAAATATGAACATTGAATTGTGGAGCTTGTTAACTCCGGCATTGAGGGTTCGTGTAATCCTACGCAATGTGTTCATCATCCAACAAGAGTGTAGAGTATGCATTTATCTATTCTGTTATGTGATCAATGTTGAGAGTGTCCACTAGTGAAAGTGTAATCCCTAGGCCTTGTTCCTAAATACTGCGTTACTACTGCTTGTTTACTGTTTTACTGTGTTACTACTGCTGCAATACTACCACCATCAACTACACGCCAGCAAGCTATTTTCTGGCACCGTTGCTACTGCTCATATATATTCATACCACCTGTATTTCACTATCTCTTCGCCGAACTAGTGCACCTATTAGGTGTGTTGGGGACACAAGAGACTTCTTGCTTTGTGGTTGCAGGGTTGCATGAGAGGGATATCTTTGACCTCTTCCTCCCTGAGTTCGATAAACCTTGGGTGATCCACTTAAGGGAAAACTTGCTGCTGTTCTACAAACCTCTGCTCTTGGAGGCCCAACACTGTCTACAGGAAAAGGAGGGGGAAGTAGACATCAGCGATCCAAATGCTTCTGTAGGGACCTGCAGGCATGGCCGTCTCAGCCGACTTGCGGTCTGGAAACACGGTGCAGCAGAGCTCACCTCCGGCGGAAACAGCGCAGCTGCGAACGGCGGGAGGTGTCGCGACGGTGAGAGGACAACAGCGCCGGCGGCGTCGTCCTCCGACTCTGCTACGACGCGGCAAAAGCAGCGCGGGACCTCGACCTATGATTCCGCCCCGCTTGTCGGCGTCTCGACGACGATGGCCGGCGTCGACGCGCTCCCAAATCGCCGGTCCGTGGGTGGCGGCGGAGCGGTGGGGAGATGTGTGCGACGGGCTTGTGTTTTGGGAGGCAGACAGGCGGGTCAGGGGCGGACAAGGGGCGGACGCGAGCGACCAGCCTTTCGTGTCCGCGGCCACGCAAACTCGTCCAAGATTTGGGCCGGGTTTGGGTCGTCCCGGATGCCGCGGCCATCCGTTTTAGGGATGGGTCCGCGCGCTGGGACGCGGTTTTGTCCGTTTCGACCCATCCGGACGCGCGGGCGTGGGATGGGTCACCCGGTTGGAGATGCCCTTACCGGCCAAATTAAATCAGTCAGGATGGCACTAATGCGTTGGCGGCGAGTTCACCCATGCCCTGGTTAGTGGTGACCAGAAATGGTCGTCACGACGGCTAGTTGGGTACGGGGACGATCGACTGAGGTTGATGGTGATTACTGCCAAGCGCTCGATCAGCCCAACACGGACGGCCGGAAGGTTCGGCCGGAAGCATGCACGGAAATGATTTCGCACCGACAGGGCGCGCCGCCGCCCACCTTGTCGAGCGGCAACCCACTAGTAGGCTCGTGCCAATTAGCTGCGAAGGCCGTGCCGCCGGCCAGCGAGCAAGATGACACTTTGTCTCTCTCCCAACACCTCTTCCCCGGGCCAAAATTTATTATCGGATGGATAAAAATATCCCAGACGCGCCTCTAGGAAACCAATTTTAGTTGGACTGGACCTATTCTTTTTTATCCGGCGACCGCATGTCGATTCCAACACCCCGGGAGCACCTGTGAGCGCCGGATGGAGAGAAAAAGCGTTTGGACCAGGTCTGTTGGCGTCACACCCACAAAGATTTCCCCATTCCACTCGCGCTGCCTAAACCACGTTGTTGCCGCCACCTCGCCGTCGGCACCACCTAATACGGGGTGGCTTTTGGACACCTCCGCCTCAAGACCACCAAGTACTCCTCATGACCCAATGACACGAGCACGAGCCAAAGCTAGACACCAAGAGGTCGATTCGCTCCTTTCCATGCATAACATTGATACATCATTGGATGGCATGCTACTTCATTCAAATATCTTGTATCAAATCAGGTACATCGAACAAGACGCAAGCCATGGAGACCAAGTCAATGGAGAGGGAGCTGAAGATGAAGAAGATGGAGCTCCAGCGCTCCAGCCGAAAGTACCGCCCTCCAGGACCGGAACTTCCACCCAGATGTCTCCCAGATGCTGTCCAGAAGTGAAGAAAGCACTCAGTGAAGAGGATCCAGCCGGAACTTCCGCCGACCGGAACTTCAGCCCAAGTTCCGAAAACAAGCTCAGAGCCCCCGGGAGGTTACTGCAAGTAAAACGGTCATTTTCGAACTAGGTCGGAAGTTAGCCGGAAGTACCGCCCCAACCGGAACTTCCGCCCCTTAGGACCGGAACTTCCGCCCGGCAGGAACTTCCTCCCCCAGAGACCGGAACTTCCACCTGCACACGTTACAGCACAAAATTGCCCGATTCAGCATGTAACTTATATCTTCACCCCACCCACTATAAATAGACTTGTTGGCTCAGATATGGGATTAGACTAGAATTGAGAAAGAACTTGAGCGATGCTCTTGCACCCATGTGGGAAACCCTACCCTAGATCTTAGATCTTGTATCACTCAATCTCCTTGTTGAATCCTTGTGATCTCTTTGGTGACTTCTATCAATTGTTGGTCTTTTGCTTGCACTTCTACCTTTGGGTCTTTTGCTTGCACTTCTGCCATCCTTGATCTTTTCACCCTTCTAGATCCCTTGGATTTGATTCGTCAATCTTTTTGCGGGACTTCTACCGAAAGGCCTTTTCCTTGCAACTTATATCGAGTTGGTGGTTTGGGCCAACAAGGACAAACCGATTTGTGTGTGAGAGAGAGTTTGTATCCCCGATCCCCTTCGTGTTCTACCACCTCCTCCATGAATCCCACCAAAATCCATGAAGATCGGGCCTCCCCTAGGGCTCAGCCCTTATCTGGTATCAAGAGCTCCTTGGTTGCCACGGATTTGACCCCCACAAAATCCCAAAAAATAGCCCCAAATTGGCCTTGGTTGGATCACACGATTTGTTGAGCTTTTTGGTGGTTTTGTTCCGATAGAAACTTGTCTTTGGTGTTGATCTACAAGTCCCCCACCTTCCCACATCTTTTAGTGCCAAATTTTCCGCGAATTCGAAGCTTTTTGGACCGGATTTCCGCCCAAATCGACGAACAGCCCGCAGATCTGTTGATACCGGAAGTTCCACCCGGCAGGACCGGAAGTTCCGCCCGGGACCGGAAGTACTGCCCCCAGACATCGGAAGTTCCGTCTGTCCGAAATTTTAACAGCTAACTTCGTTTTTTTGTTTTGGTACTACCCCTTTTGTGTTTGGACTTCGGTTTTGAGTGTCATTTCAGCTACCACAAGCTTCTGCAACATCGACAACGACGACGGCACCCCGAGGATCCAAGCGGTTCATTTGACATCTCCCACCACCATCACAAGTTCGAGATCATCGTCGGCCACCATCATCAAGTGGTATAACTTGCCCCTTAACTTGTTGCCCTAGCCTCCCTTGCGTACCTTTCCCATCGAGAGTGGCTTTCTAGTGTTACGAAGCATTGCGCAAGCGTCCTGACCATGAGGGTGTGCGTGTGTTGAGCAAAGCTATGAAGCAAGCTCGTTGTGAAAAGATAACCAAAAAAAGTTTGACATACTTACATAGATAGTAGTATCCTTACATAGTGAGAAAAAAAAGAAAAATACAAAAAGAAAATAGTTTGTGAGTGACACCTATATACAAAGAGTCCAAAGATTATAGGTAAAAGAGAGAAAAGATAAGAGATGCGTCTTGCACAAATCTTGTTGCTTCTCAATTTTGCAACCAAGCCACAGTCTCTCTTGTGTTAGCGTGACACCGAGTTAGTAGTCTTCGTTAGGACCAATTTTGTTTGTGCTCATTTTCCTTGGTCGCGCTAACCCCATTTTGTCCCGTGCGTGTGTTCCAACTTGTGTATGCCTTTTGTGATCACCGCTTTTGACTTGTGACTTTTTGACCTTACCCACTTCTGACAATAGACTTTTCGTTTGGTTCTTCCATTTGGATTTCCACATCAATATCCAACACCATATAGAGTTTTTGTTTTGTGTGTGTGCATACATACCGGTTGTCCTCCGACTTGAAACACCTTTTCGATTTTGGTTTGCAAGTTTTGACACTTTTGGTAGTTTTTCCTATCCCCCCACAACATAGTTCTTGTTTTAGTTTGTAACCATGTCTAGTGGAGAAGGGAACCAACTACCGATGACGTGGAACCAACATTGGATAGCTACTTGATACGTCTCAAACGTATCTATAATTTCTTATGTTCCATGCTACTTTATTGATGATACTCACATGTTTTATACACACTTTATGTCATATTTATGCGTTTTCCGGAACTAACCTATTGACGAGATGCCGAAGGGCCAGTTGTTGTTTTCTGCTGTTTTTGGTTTCAGAAATCCTAGTAAGGAAATATTCTCGGAATCGGACGAAATCAACGCCCAGCATCTTAGAATTCCACGAAGCTTCCAGAACACTCGAGAGCCACCAGAGGAGGGCCACAGGGGGCCCACACGTGTGGGCGGCGCGGCCAAGGAGCCAGGCGCGCCGCCCTACTGTGTGGTGGCCCCGTCAGCCTTCCAACTCCGCCTCTTCGCCTATTTAAAGGTCCCTGACCTAAATCTTCGATACGAAAAAGCCACGGTACGAGAAACCTTCCAGAGCCGCCGCCATCGCGAAGCCAAGATCTGGGGGACAGGAGTCTCTGTTCCGGCACGCCGCCGGGACGGGGAAGTGCCCTCGGAAGGCATCTCCATCGACACCACCGCCATCCTCATCAAGGCTGCTGTCTCCCATGAGGAGGGAGTAGTTCCCCATCGAGGCTAAGGGCTGTACCGGTAGCTATGTGGTTCATCTCTCTCTCCTATGTACTTCAATACAATGATCTCATGAGCTGCCTTACATGATTGAGATCCATATGATGAGTTTGTAATCTAGATGTCATTATGCTATTCAAGTGGATTTTACTTATGTGATCTCCGGAGACTCCTTGTCCCACGTGTGTAAAGGTGACAGTGTGTGCACCGTGTGGGTCTCTTAGGCTATATTTCACAGAATACTTATTCACTGAGTTATGATTTGAGTTGGATGTCTCTATGAAATTGTGGTGTGTTAGTACCTCCTATGAATGCTCAAAGTGACAGCGTGGGGTGTTCATTAGTACTTGGGAATGCATCTTTAAGGTTTACCTACATGATGAATTAGTGTTCGTTATCTTGCCAGAGAGTAATTCAGAGTAGCATAGTGAAGTGCTTATTTATATCCCTTTATGATTACAATGTTGAGAGTGTCCACTAGTGAAAGTATGATCCCTAGGCCTTGTTTCCAAATACTGCAATCATCGCTTATTTACTGTTTTACTGCATCTTTACTTCCTGCAATATTACTACCATCAACTGCACGCCAGCAAGCTATTTTCTGGCGCCGTTACTACTGCTCATATTCATTCATACCACCTGTGTTTTACTATCTCTTCGCCGAACTAGTGCACCTATACATCTGACAAGTGTATTGGGTGTGTTGGGGACACAAGAGACTTCTTGTATCGTGATTGCAGGGTTGCTTGAGAGGGATATCTTTGACCTCTACCTCCCTGAGTTCGATAAACCTTGGGTGATCCACTTAAGGGAAAACTGCTGCTGTTCTACAAACCTCTGCTCTTGGAGGCCCAACACTGTCTACAGGAAAAGAAGCGTGAGTAGACATCAAGCACTTTTCTGGCGCCGTTGCCGGGGAGGTAAGGTAAAAGGCACTCACACTCCGGTCCCAGGTAACTAAGTTATTTTCTGGTGCCGTTGTAAGTGCTCGAAGCTATTTCCTTTAGATCCTGCAATTGCATCTTTTTGTTTCTTGTTTTACACTAGTTAGGCATAATGGACAACAATGAGCTTCTTATTCTATTTCCTGAGTTAAGACATGGATTGTTTGATGCGAAAATTAAAAAACCTATGGAATCTTATTTGCATGCTAATGGGAATGTTATTACTATGAATGCTTTGAACACCATTGTTGCTAATGCTATGGAAAATTCTAAGCTTGGGGAAGCTGATTTTGATGAGCATGATATTTTTAGTCCCCCAAGCATTGAGGAGAAAATTTTCTTTGATGATACTTTGCCTCCTATTTATGATGATTATAATGATAGTGGTCTTTTGGTGCCACCTACTATGGAGGATAAGGCTTATTATGATTATACTATGCCTCCTATATTTGATGATAACTACTTTGTTGAATTTGCTCCCACTACAATTAATAAGAATGACTATGCTTATGTGGAGAGTAATAATTTTATGCATGAGACTCATGATAAGAATGTTTCATTTGATAATTATATTGTTGAGTTTGCTCATGATGCTACTGAAAGTTATTATGAGAGAGGAAAATATGGTTGTAGAAGTTTTCATGTTACTAAAACACCTCTCTATATGCTGAAAATTTTGAAGTTACACTTGTTTTATCTTTCTATGCTTGTTGCATTATGCTTCATGAATTTGTTTATTTACAAGATTCCTATGCATAGGAAGTGGGTTAGACTTAAATTTGTTTCATACTTGCTTTTTGATGCTCTCTTTTGCTTCAACTCTCATCCTTATGAGTGCATCATTAAAACTGCTGAGCCCATCTTAATGGCTATAAAGAAAGCACTTCTTGGGAGATAACCCATGTCTTTATTTTACTACAGCAATTTTGTTTTATATTTGAGTCTTGGAAGTTGTTACTACTGTAGCAACCTCTCCTTATCTTTATTTTATTGCTTTGTTGTGCCAAGTAAAGTCTTTGATAGTAAAGTCAATACTAGATTTGGATTACTGCGCAGAAACAGATTTATTGCTGTCACGAATTTCAATATGCCTCTCTGTAGGTAACTCAGAAAAATCTGCCAATTTACGTGCGTGATCCTCAGATATGTACGCCTCTCTGTAGGTAACTCAGAAAAATCTGCCAATTTACGTGCGTGATCCTCAGATATGTACGCAACTTTCATTCAATTTGGGCATTTTCATCTGAGCAAGTCTTGTGCCTCAAAAAAATTCGTCTTTACGGACTGTTCTGTTTTGACAGATTCTGCCTTTTATTTCGCATTGCCTCTTTTGCTGTGTTGAATGGATTTCTTTGTTCCATTAACTTTCAGTAGCTTTGTGCAATGTCCCGAAGTGTTAAGAATGATTGTGTCACCTCTGAATATGTGAATTTTTGATTATTCACTAACCCTCTAATGAGTTTGTTTTGAGTTTGGTGTGAAGGAAGTTTTCAAGGGTCAAGAGAGGAGGATGATATATGATCAAGAAGAGTGAAAAGTCTAAGCTTGGGGATGCCCCCGTGGTTCATCCCTGCATATTTTCAGAAGAATCAAGCATCTAAGCTTGGGGATGCCCAAGGGTTCTTCATCAACTTATCAGGTTTCTTCTGTTGAAACTATATTTTTATTCAGTCACATCTTATGTGCTTTACTTGGAGCGTCTGTGTGCTTTTATTTTTGTTTTGTTATTTTCATTCTTTGAATAAATACATGCTTGTGTGGGAGAGAGACACGCTCCGCTATTTCGTATGAACACATGTGTTCTTAGCTTTACTCTTAATGTTCATGGCGAAGGTTGAAACTGCTTCGTTCATTGTTATATGGTTGGAAACAGAAAATGCTTCATGTGGTAAATGGTATAATGTCTTGAATAATGTGATACTTGGCAATTGTTGTGCTCATATAGATCATGTTTAAGCTCTTGCATCATGTACCTTGTACCCATTAATGAATAACTACATAGATCTTGTTAAAATTTGGTTTGCATGATTGATCTCTAGAGTCTAGATATTTTCTGGTTAAGGTGTTTGAACAACAAGGAGACAATGTAAAGTCATATAATAGTTACAATATGTTCATATGTGAGCTTTGCTGCACCTTTTATACTTGAGTTTGCTTCAAACAACCTTGCTAGCCTAGCCTTGTATTGAGAGGAATTCTTCTCATGCATCCAAATCCTTGAGCCAAAAACTATGCCATTTGTGTCCACCATACCTACCTACTATGTGGTATTTCCTGCCATTCCAAGTAAATACTTCATGTGCTACCTTTAAACCTTCAAAATGCTTCTCAATTTGTGTTGATGTTTTATAGCTCATGAGGAAGTATGTGGTGTTTATCTTTCAATCTTGTCATTTACTCCTGACAGACTTTCATAATGGACTAGTGGCACATCCGCTTATCCAATAATTTTGCAAAAAGAGCTGGCAATGGGGTTCCCAGCCCCAATTAATCAACCTTCATTAATAATTCTCTTCACGTGTTTTGCCCTGATTTATCAGTAAGCAACTTAATTTTGCAAATAGACACTCCTTCATGGTATGTGAATGTTGGAAGGCACCCGAGGATTCGGTTAGCCATGGCTTGTGTAAGCAAAAGGTTGGGAGGAGTGTCATCCATAAATAATGAAACTAAAATACATGTGTAAACAAAAGAGAAGAGGGATGATCTACCTTGCTGGTAGAGATAACGTCCTTCATGGGAGCCGCTCTTGAAAGTCTGGTTGATAAGGTAGTTAGAGTACCCATTACCATTCGTTGACAACAACAAACACCTCTCAAAACTTTACTTTTATGCTCTCTATATGATTTCAAAACTTAAAAAGCTCTAGCACATGATTTAATCCCTGCTTCCCTCTGCGAAGGGCCATTCTTTTACTTGTTGATTCAGTTTACCTATTCTTTCTATCCCAGAAGCAAACACTTGTATCAACTGTGTGCATTGATTCTTACATGTTTACCTATTTCACTTGTTATATCACTTTGTGTTGAAAATTATCCATGAGATAAATATGTTAAAGTTGGAAGCAACCGCTGAAACTTATATCTTCCTTTGTGTTGCTTCAATGCCTCTACTAAGAATTTATTGCTTTGAGTTAACTCTTATGCAAGTCTTATTGATGCTTGTCTTGAAATTACTATTCATGAAAAGTCTTTGCTATATGATTCATTTGTTTACGCATTATCTTCATCATTGCTTCGAATCGCTGCATTCATTTCATATGCTTTACAATAGTATTGATCAAGATTATGATAGCATGTCACTTCAGAAATTATCTTTGTTATCGTTTACCTACTCGAGGGCGAGTAGGAACTAAGCTTGGGGATGCTTGATACGTCTCAAACGTATCTATAATTTCTTATGTTCCATGCTACTTTATTGATGATACTCACATGCTTTATACACACTTTATGTCATATTTATGCGTTTTCCGGAACTAACCTATTGACGAGATGCCGAAGGGCCAGTTGCTGTTTTTGGTTTCAGAAATCCTAGTAAGGAAATATTCTCGGAATCGGACGAAATCAACGCCCAGCATCTTAGAATTCCACGAAGCTTCCAGAACACCCGAGAGCCACCAGAGGAGGGCCACAGGGGGCCCACATGTGTGGGCGGCGCGGCCAAGGAGCCAGGCGCGCCGCCCTATTGTGTGGTGGCCCCGTCAGCCTTCCGACTCCGCCTCTTCGCCTATTTAAAGGTCCCTGACCTAAATCTTCGATACGGAAAAGCCACGGTACGAGAAACCTTCCAGAGCCGCCGCCATCGCGAAGCCAAGATCTGGGGGACAGGAGTCTCTGTTCCGGCACGCCGCCGGGATGGGGAAGTGCCCCCGGAAGGCATCTCCATCGACACCGCCGCCATCTTCATCAACGCTGCTGTCTCCCATGAGGAGGGAGTAGTTCCCCATCGAGGCTAAGGGCTGTACCGGTAGCTATGTGGTTCATCTCTCTCTCTCCTATGTACTTCAATACAATGATCTCATGAGCTGCCTTACATGATTGAGATCCATATGATGAGTTTGTAATCTAGATGTCATTATGCTATTCAAGTGGATTTTACTTATGTGATCTCCGGAGACTCCTTGTCCCACGTGTGTAAAGGTGACAGTGTGTGCACCGTGTGGGTCGCTTAGGCTATATTTCACAGAATATTTATTCACTGAGTTATGATTTGAGTTGGATGTCTCTATGAAATTGTGGTGTGTTAGTACCTCCTATGAATGCTCAAAGTGACAGCGTGGGGTGTTCATTAGTACTTGGGAATGCATCTTTAAGGTTTACCTACATGATGAATTAGTGTTCGTTATCTTGCCAGAGAGTAATTCAGAGTAGCATAGTGAAGTGCTTATTTATATCCCTTTATGATTACAATGTTGAGAGTGTCCACTAGTGAAAGTATGATCCCTAGGCCTTGTTTCCAAATACTGCAATCATCGCTTATTTACTGTTTTACTGCATCTTTACTTCCTGCAATATTACTACCATCAACTGCATGCCAGCAAGCTATTTTCTGGCGCCGTTACTACTGCTCATATTCATTCATACCACCTGTGTTTTACTATCTCTTCGCCGAACTAGTGCACCTATACATCTGACAAGTGTATTGGGTGTGTTGGGGACACAAGAGACTTCTTGTATCGTGATTGCAGGGTTGCTTGAGAGGGATATCTTTGACCTCTACCTCCCTGAGTTCGATAAACCTTGGGTGATCCACTTAAGGGAAAACTGCTGCTGTTCTACAAACCTCTGCTCTTGGAGGCCCAACACTGTCTACAGGAAAAGAAGCGTGAGTAGACATCACTACTCAAGCCGTCCACTCCAAGCTCAATGAACTAGAGGCAATCATGGAAGATACCACCTTACGCTATATGAAAAAAGAGCTCAAGTGCAAATGAGAGACCTCAATAACCAAGTTCAAGACCTCCATGAGAAGATTGATTCTCAAGGCCAAGAGTTCAAAGCAACACTCGGCATACAAGGTCAAGAAACAAGAGAGATGAAGACGGCATTGGACACTATCATTCAACAACTCAACCGGCGAGACAGTAGGAGACACCACTCAAGGTATTCGCGCTCTCATAGTTCAAGGTCACGAGCTCCTACACCGTCTCATCATGATTCCAATGAAGAGCCATGTCACCGTAATGTGGATGATCAAGTGTTTCAACAACAAGCTCAAGAAGCGGAGCAAGCACGACTTCGACTTGACAAAGAACGTCAACGCCTTGATGAAGAGTGCCTTCAACAAGAGACTCTCCATGCTCAATTCCAACAAGAGCAAGAACGCCTACGACATGATCAAGAGCTAATCTGTGCAAGGGAACAAGAACGTATCCGCAATGAACAACAAGCACTTGAAGAACAAGAACGGCAACGACAAGCACAAGAAGCTCAAGGTAGAAGACAACGCCTTAATGAAGAAGAACAAAGGCAAGCGCACCAAGAGCGCCAAATCATCAATGTTGTTCAACCTCAACATGATGGGGCACCGTGCCCTCAAGGTCAAGACAATCGTCGCCATCATGATGATCGACCTCATGGTAGAAGACCACATCATCGGGCATGAGAGGTTGAGATAAATGAAGAATCAAGTCATCACCAAGAATCAAGTGAACAAAGTGTGATGCCTCAACACTGTCGCAACAATGAAGATCAAGCTCAAGGTCATGGAAGACTGCCTCCTCGTCAACAAAATAGAAACAATAATCGAGATGCTCAAGGTCCACAACCTCAACCTCAACAATGTCAAGACCATGGTGAAGAAAGACCACCTCCTAGGCGCAACATACGTGATGAGGAAGAGATATTTGGGAAGCTTAAGTTCACCATGCCAAACTTTCAAGGAGAAGAAGACCCCGAGGCATACTTGTCTTGGGTACTCAAGGTTGACAAGATCTTCCGCATTCACAATTTCTCCGAAGCAAAGAAGGTGGCCATGGCATCACTTAAATTTGAGGGATATGCAAATATTTGGTGGGAAGAAGTAAACAAGAAGCGTGCTCAAGGATACTTAGAGCCCATTGACACATGTGAAGAGATGAAAAAAGTGATGCACACTCTCTTTGTGCCCTCTTACCACAAACGTGACCTTTTCAACAAGCTCACTCAACTCAAGCAAAGCTTCAAGTCCGTTGAGGAGTATTACAAGGAGATGCACATGACCATGATGAGTGCGAATGTGGATGAGCGAGAAGAGCAAACAATGGCAAGATTCTTGAATGGATTGAACATCCCCGTCAAAAGTATAGTGGAATTCTTGCCTTACACCAACATGGTTGAGTTACTTCATCAAGCTACAAGGGCCGAACGCCAAGTGCGAGAAGACCTAGCAAGTGCTAAATCCAAGTCCTTCTTCGCCGCAAGAAATGCAATCAATGACTCCGCTAGCACCATGAAAACAAGTGATAGCTCCTCAAAGGACCCCACAAATCCAACTAAAAGTGCCATGAAGACCACAAGTATCAAGCCATCAACATCAACCATGTCATCCAAGGCTTCAACGGGATCTAGTAACATCACTTGCTTCAAGTGTGGTGCCCAAGGACATAAATCTTTTGGTGCACAAACACAAGAGTCATGATAACTCGGAATGATGGGAATGTGGACTACTTAAGTGAAGATGCATATGAAGCCTTGGTGCAAGCCGCAACAACACTTGAACATGAGGAGTTGGAAAACCATGAGAATGTCTTATGCGAGCATGATACAAGTCCTTCTCTTGTGGTATCCAAAGTTTTGACCACTCATGCATTTCACAATGAGGACCAAAGGTGCAACATCTTCCAAACAAGAGCCGGAATTAATGGCAAGTCGATCAAGGTCATCATCGATGGAGGAAGTTGGCACAACCTTGCAAGCAAAAAACTATGTTCCAAGCTCAACCTCCAACTTCGGAAGCATCCTCACCCTTACCATATCCAATGGTGCAACGGAAATGTGAAGATTGAACATACCATCACCATATCCTTCAAGATTGGAGCCTATGAAGACACTATAGAGTGTGATGTGGCCCCAATGACCGCATATCACATGCTACTTGGACACCCTTGGCAATATGAAAAAAAGGCAATACATGATAGTTCAACCAATGCTTATAGCTTCAAGGTCAACGACAAGACGTTCATTCTACGCCCGATGACTCCTAGCAAAGTAATTGCAAACAATGCAAATGCTTTAGCGAGGGCACAAGAAACCATTACCAATAGTGAGATGAGAGGTGAGAGAGTGACCCACCAAAATGAGAGTGAGTGCCACAAGCCACATACTAGCGGAAAAATGATGAGTGTCCTCCTAGCCACTAAATGCGCGTTGAGAGAAACACAGAAAACCCATACACCATACTACACTGTGGTGACCATGCATACCACTGCATGTTGTAGTATGCCAGTCGTTGATATAACATTCACGAAGTACCATTCCGCAAATATTACATCCCTCAGAGTAGTACAACAGAACATAGCAGGTCCATAACTCATTCACTTATTATTACAAGCATAATACACATATCATCTCGGAGCTCCTCTTGGGTCCTAAGAGGAATACTCTTGGGTTCGAGGCGAACCCAACTTAACTTACAATATAGAAGTCTCATTAAGTTATACATTTATTATCTCGAGCAGCTAGGTATAACGAGTTCGTGCTGCTTGATACGTCTCCGACGTATCGATAATTTCTTGTGTTCCATGCCACATTATTGATGATATCTACATGTTTTATGCACACTTTATGTCATATTCATGCATTTTCTGGAACTAACCTATTAACAAGATGCCGAAGTGCCGATTCTTTGTTTCTGCTGTTTTTGGTTTCAGAAATCCTAGTAACGAAATATTCTCGGAATTGGACGAAATCAACGCCCAGGGTCCTATTTTGCCACGAAGCTTCCAGAAGACCGAAGAGGAGACGAAGTGGGGCCACGAGGTGGCCAAACCCTAGGGCGGCGCGGCCTGGCCCTTGGCCGCGCCGACCTGTGGTGTGGGGCCCTCATGTGGCCCCCTGACCTGCCCTTCCACCTACTTAAAGCCTCCGTCGCGAAACCCCCAGTACCGAGAGCCACGATACGGAAAACCTTACTGAGACGCCGCCGCCGCCAATCCCATCTCGGGGGATTCAGGAGATCGCCTTCGGCACCCTGCCGGAGAGGGGATTCATCTCCCGGAGGACTCTACGCCGCCATGGTCACCTCCGGAGTGATGTGTGAGTAGTCTACCCCTGGACTATGGGTCCATAGCTGTAGCTAGATGGTTGTCTTCTCCCCATTGTGCTTCATTGTCGGATCTTGTGAGCTGCCTAACATGATCAAGATCATCTATCTGTAATTCTATATGTTGCGTTTGTTGGGATCCGATGAATAGAGAATACTTGTTATGTTGATTATCAAAGTTATGTCTATGTGTTGTTTATGATCTTGCATGATCTCCGTTACTAGTAGATGCTCTGGCCAAGTAGATGCTTGTAACTCCAAGAGGGAGTATTTATGCTCGATAGTGGGTTCATGTCTCCGTGAATCTGGGGAAGTGACATAAATCTCTAAGATTATGGATGTGTTGTTGCCACTAGGGATAAAACATTGGTGCTATGTTCAAGGATGTAGTTACTGATTACATTACGCGCAATACTTAATGCAATTGTCTGTTGTTAGCAACTTAATACTGGAGGGGGTTCGGATGATAACCTGAAGGTGGACTTTTTAGGCATAGATGCATGCTGGATAGCGGTCTATGTACTTTGTCGTAATGCCCAATTAAATCTCACAATACTCATCATAATATGTATGTGCATGGTCATGCCCTCTTTATTTGTCAATTGCCCAACTGTAATTTGTTCACCCAACATGCTGTTTATCTTATGGGAGAGACACCTCTAGTGAACTGTGGACCCCGGTCCAATTCTCTATACTGAAATACAATCTCTTGTAATCTTGTTCTCTTGTTTTCTGCAAACAATCATCATCCACACTATACATCTAATCCTTTGTTACAGCAAGCCGGTGAGATTGACAACCTCACTGTTTCGTTGGGGCAAAGTACTTTGGTTGTGTTGTGCAGGTTCCACATTGGCGCCGGAATCTCTGGTGTTGCGCCGCACTACATTTCGCCACCATCAACCTTCAACGTGCTTCTTGGCTCCTACTGGTTCGATAAACCTTGGTTTCATACTGAGGGAAAACTTGCCGCTGTACGCATCACACCTTCCTCTTGGGGTTCCCAACGGACGCGTGCTGTACGCGTATCAAGCTCTTTTTCTGGCGCCGTTGCCGGGGAACGAATCAAGACACTCCACCAAGCCCGTCAACCGCCATTAAACCTCCCACGTCAACTACGCGCCAGTTGTGGATAGCAAGCTCTTTTTCTGGCGCCGTTGCCGGGGAGATCAAGACACGCTGCAAGGGGAGTCTCCACTTCCCAATCTCTTTACTTTGTTTTTGTCTTGCTTTATTTTATTTACTACTTTGTTTGCTGCATTATATCAAAACACAAAAAAATTAGTTGCTAGCTTTACTTTATTTACTGTCTTGTTCTCTATATCAAAAACACAAAAAAAATTAGTTACTTGCATTTACTTTATCTAGTTTGCTTTATTTACTGTTGCTAAAATGAATACCCCTAAAAATACTAAGTTTTGTGACTTCACAACCACAATAATAATGATTTCTTATGCACACCTATTGCTCCACCTGCTACTACAGCAGAATTCTTTGAAATTAAACCTGCTTTACTGAATCTTGTTATGCGAGAGCAATTTTTAGCAGTGTTAGTTCGAGTGATGCTGCTGCCCATATTAATAATTTTGTTGAACTATGTGAAATGCAAAGTATAAGGATGTAGATGGTGACATTATAAAATTAAAATTGTTCCCTTTCTCATTAAGAGGAAGAGCTAAAGATTGGTTGCTATCTCTGCCTAAGAATAGTATTGATTCATGGACTAAATGCAAGGATGCTTTTATTGGTAGATATTATCCCCCTGCTAAAATTATATCTTTGAGGAGTAGCATAATGAATTTTAAACAATTAGATATTGAACATGTTGCTCAAGCTTGGGAAAGAATGAAATCTTTGGTTAAAAATTGCCCAACCCATGGACTGACTACTTGGATGATCATCCAAACCTTTTATGCAGGACTAAATTTTTCTTCGCGGAACCTATTGGATTCAGCTGCTGGAGGTACCTTTATGTCCATCACTCTTGGTGAAGCAACAAAGCTTCTTGATAATATGATGATCAACTACTCTGAATGGCACACGGAAAGAGCTCCACAAGGTAAGAAGGTAAATTCTGTCGAAGAAACCTCTTCCTTGAGTGATAAGATTGATGCTATTATGTCTATGCTTGTGAATGATAGGACTAATGTTGATCCTAATAATGTTCCGTTAGCTTCATTGGTTGCACAAAAAGAACATGTTGATGTAAACTTCATTAAAAATAATAATTTCAACAACAATGCTTACCGGAACAATTCTAGTAACAACTATAGGCCATATCCTTATAATAATGGCAACGGCTATGGTAATTCTTATGGGAATTCTTACAACAATAATAGGAACACACCCCCTGGACTTGAAGCTATGCTTAAAGAATTTATTAGTACACAAACTGCTTTTAACAAATCTGTTGAAGAAAAGCTTGGGAAAATTGATATACTTGCTTCTAAGGTTGATAGTCTTGCCTCTGATGTTGATCTTTTGAAGTCGAAAGTTATGCCTAATAGGGATATTGAAAATAAAATTGTTACTACAGCAAATGCCATCCAAGTTAGAATTAATGAGAATATAAGGTTAATGGCTGAATTGCGTGCTAGGTGGGATAAAGAAGAAAATGAAAAACTAGCTAAAGAAAAGAATGTAGCTAAAGTTTGGACTATTACCACCACTAGTAATGCTAATGCTACACAAGTTGCTGCACCTCCTACTATTACTAATAAAAGAATTGGTGTTACCAATGTTTCCACTTCTGATGCAAAGCGCGAGAAACTGCCTGAAACTGCTAAAGCTATTTAAAGCCCTTTGTGATAAAGCTGCTGAAATTTTTTCCAACATTGGGGATGATGATCCCATTGATTCAGATTATAATGGTTTGAGTTTTGATGATTGCCACATCTCTGAAGTTATAAAGTTCTTGCAAAAACTTGCTAAAAGTCCTAATGCTAGTGCTATAAATTTGGCTTTTACGCAACATATTACAAATGCTCTCATAAAAGCTAGAGAAGAGAAACTAGAGCGCGAAGCCTCTATTCCTAGAAAGCTAGAGGATGGTTGGGAGCCCATCATTAAGATGAAGGTTAAAGATTTTGATTGTAATGCTTTATGTGATCTTGGTGCAAGTATTTCTGTTATGCCTAAGAAAATTTATAATATGCTTGACTTGCCACCGCTGAAAAAATGTTATTTGGATGTTAATCTTGCTGATCATTCTACAAAGAAACCTTTGGGGAAAGTTGATAATGTTCGCATTACCGTTAACAATAACCTTGTCCCCGTTGATTTTGTTGTCTTCGATATTGAATGCAATGCATCTTGTCCCATTATATTGGGAAGACCTTTTCTTCGAACTGTTGGTGCTACTATTGATATGAAGGAAGGTAATATTAAATATCAATTTCCTCTCAAGAAAGGTATGGAACACTTCCCTAGAAAGAGAATGAAGTTACCTTATGATTCTATTGTTAGAACAAATTATGATGTTGATGCTTCGTCTCTTGATAATACTTGATATACACTTTCTGCGCCTAGCTGAAAGGCGTTAAAGAAAAGCGTTTATGGGAGACAACCCATGTTTTTACTACAGTACTTTGTTTTTATTTTGTGTCTTGGAAGTTGTTTACTACTGTAGCAACCTCTACTTATCTTAGTTTAGTGTTTTGTTGTGCCAAGTAAAGTCTTTGATAGTAAAGTTCATACTAGATTTGGATTACTGCGCAGAAACAGATTTCTTTGCTGTCACGAATCTGGGCCTAATTCTCTGTAGGTAACTCAGAAAAATTATGCCAATTTACGTGAGTGATCCTCAGATATGTACGCAACTTTCATTCAATTTGAGCATTTTCATTTGAGCAAGTCTGGTGCCATTTTAAAATTCGTCAAAACGAACTGTTCTGTTTTGACAGATTCTGCCTTTTATTTCGCATTGCCTCTTTTGCTATGTTGGATGAATTTCTTTGATCCATTAATGTCCAGTAGCTTTATGCAATGTCCAGAAGTGTTAAGAATGATTGTGTCACCTCTGAACATGTTAATTTTTATTGTGCACTAACCCTCTAATGAGTTGTTCTAAGTTTGGTGTGGAGGAAGTTTTCAAGGATCAAGAGAGCAGTATGATGCAATATGATCAAGGAGAGTGAAAGCTCTAAGCTTGGGGATGCCCCGGTGGTTCACCCCTGCATATATCAAGAAGACTCAAGCGTCTAAGCTTGGGGATGCCCAAGGCATCCCCTCTTCATCGACAACATTATCAGGTTCCTCCCCTGAAACTATATTTTTATTCCATCACATCTTATGTGCTTTGCTTGGAGCGTCGGTTTGTTTTTGTTTTTGTTTTGTTTGAATAAGATGGATCCTAGCATTCACTTTATGGGAGAGAGACACGCTCCGCTGTAGCATATGGACAAGTATGTCCTTAGGCTCTACTCATAGTATTCATGGCGAAGTTTCTTCTTCGTTAAATTGTTATATGGTTGGAATTGGAAAATGATACATGTAGTAATTGCTATAATGTCTTGGATAATGTGATACTTGGCAATTGTTGTGCTCATGTTTAAGCTCTTGCATCATATGCTTTGCACCCATTAATGAAGAAATACATAGAGCATGCTTAAATTTGGTTTGCATATTTGGTCTCTCTAAAGTCTAGATAATTTCTAGTATTGAGTTTTGAACAACAAGGAAGACGGTGTAGATTCTTATAATGTTTACAATATGTCTTTTATGTGAGTTTTGCTGCGCCGTTCATCCTTGTGTTTGTTTCAAATAGCCTTGCTAGCCTAAACCTTGTATCAAGAGGGATTACTTCTCATGCATCCAAAATACTTGAGCCAACCACTATGCCATTTGTGTCCACCATACCTTCCTACTACATGGTATTTCTCCGCCATTCCAAAGTAAATTGCTTGAGTGCTACCTTTAAAATTCCATCATTCACCTTTACAATATATAGCTCATGGGACAAATAGCTTAAAAACTATTGTGGTATTGAATATGTACTTATGCACTTTATCTCTTATTAAGTTGCTTGTTGTGCGATAACCATGTTTCTGGGGACGCCATCAACTATTCTTTGTTGAATATCATGTGAGTTGCTATGCATGTCCGTCTTGTCTGAAGTAAGAGAGATCTACCACCTTATGGTTAAGCATGCATATTGTTAGAGAAGAACATTGGGCCGCTAACTAAAGCCATGATCCATGGTGGAAGTTTCAGTTTTGGACAATATCCTCAATCTCATATGAGAATAATAATTGTTGCCACATGCTTATGCATAAAAGAGGAGTCCATTATCTGTTGTCTATGTTGTCCCGGTATGGATGTCTAAGTTGAGAATAATCAAAAGCGAGAAATCCAAAATGCGAGCTTTCTCCTTAGACCTTTGTACAGGCGGCATGGAGGTACCCCATTGTGACACTTGGTTAAAACATGTGCATTGCGATGATCCCGGTAGTCCAAGCTAATTAGGACAGGGTGCGGGCACTATTAGTATACTATGCATGAGGCTTGCAACTTGTAAGATATAATTTACATAACTCATATGCTTTATTACTACCGTTGACAAAATTGTTTCATGTTTTCAAAATCAAAGCTCTAGCACAAATATAGCAATCGATGCTTTTCCTCTATGGAGGACCATTCTTTTACTTTCATTATTGAGTCAGTTCACCTATCTGTCTCCACCTCAAGAAGCAAACACTTGTGTGAACTGTGCATTGATTCCTACATACTTGCATATTGCACTTGTTATATTACTCTATGTTGAAAATATCCATGAGATATACATGTTACAAGTTGAAAGCAACCGCTGAAACTTAATCTTCCTTTGTGTTGCTTCAATGCCTTTACTTTGAATTATTGCTTTATGAGTTAACTCTTATGCAAGACTTATTGATGCTTGTCTTGAAGTACTATTCATGAAGAGTCTTTGCTTTATGATTCACTTGTTTACTCATGTCATATACATTGTTTTGATCGCTGCATTCACTACATATGCTTTACAAATAGTATGATCAAGGTTATGATGGCATGTCACTCCAGAAATTATCTTTGTTATCGTTTTACCTGCTCGGGACGAGCAGAACTAAGCTTGGGGATGCTGATACGTCTCCGACGTATCGATAATTTCTTGTGTTCCATGCCACATTATTGATGATATCTACATGTTTTATGCACACTTTATGTCATATTCGTGCATTTTCTGGAACTAACCTATTAACAAGATGCCGAAGTGCCAGTTGCTGTTTTCTGCTGTTTTTGGTTTCAGAAATCCTAGTAACGAAATATTCTCGGAATTGGACGAAATCAACGCCCAGGGTCCTATTTTGCCACGAAGCTTCCAGAAGACCGAAGAGGAGACGAAGTGGGGCCACGAGGTGGCCAAACCCTAGGGCGGCGCGGCCTGGCCCTTGGCCGCGCCGACCTGTGGTGTGGGGCCCTTGTGTGGCCCCCTGACCTGCCCTTCCGCCTACTTAAAGCCTCCATCGCAAAACCCCCAGTACCGAGAGCCACGATACGGAAAACCTTAGTGAGACGCCGCCGCCGCCAATCCCATCTCGGGGGATTCAGGAGATCGCCTTCGGCACCCTGCCGGAGAGGGGATTCATCTCCCGGAGGACTGTACGCCGCCATGGTCGCCTCCGGAGTGATGTGTGAGTAGTCTACCCCTGGACTATGGGTCCATAGCTGTAGCTAGATGGTTGTCTTCTCCCCATTGTGCTTCATTGTCGGATCTTGTGAGCTGCCTAACATGATCAAGATCATCTATCTGTAATTCTATATGTTGCGTTTGTTGGGATCCGATGAATAGAGAATACTTGTTATGTTGATTATCAAAGTTATGTCTATGTGTTGTTTATGATCTTGCATGCTCTCCGTTACTAGTAGATGCTCTGGCCAAGTAGATGCTTGTAACTCCAAGAGGGAGTATTTATGCTCGATAGTGGGTTCATGTCTCCGTGAATGCAGGGAAGTGTGAGAAATCTCTAAGATTATGGATGTCTTTGTGCCACTAGGGATAAAACATTGGTGCTATGTTCAAGGATGTAGTTACTGATTACATTACGCGCAATACTTAATGCAATTTTCTGTTGTTAGCAACTTAATACTGGAGGGGGTTCGGATGATAACCTGAAGGTGGACTTTTTAGGCATAGATGCATGCTGGATAGCGGTCTATGTACTTTGTCGTAATGCCCAATTAAATCTCACAATACTCATCATAATATGTATGTGCATGGTCATGCCCTCTTTATTTGTCAATTGCCCAACTGTAATTTGTTCACCCAACATGTTGTTTATCTTATGGGAGAGACACCTCTAGTGAACTGTGGACCCCGGTCCAATTCTCTATCTTGAAATACAATCTACTGCAATACTGTTCTACTGTTTTCTGCAAACAATCATCATCCACACTATACATCTAATCCTTTGTTACAGCAAGCCGGTGAGATTGACAACCTCACTGTTTCGTTGGGGCAAAGTACTTTGGTTGTGTTGTGCAGGTTCCACGTTGGCACCGGAATCTCTGGTGTTGCGCCGCACTACATTTCGCCACCATCAACCTTCAACGTGCTTCTTGGCTCCTACTGGTTCGATAAACCTTGGTTTCATACTGAGGGAAAACTTGCCGCTGTACGCATCACACCTTCCTCTTGGGGTTCCCAACGGACGCGTGCTGTACGCGTATCACTGCTCGGCCACTACTACTACTCGATGCTTCTAGGCTTGATCTCCTCCTGAAGCCTCCCCGATTCCGTAGACTATGAGGTAGTCTATGCCTTCAATACCTCCCGAGAGGTCTGGTTCTTCATAACCGATGATCTCGGCTCCTTCAGGGTTGTCGTAGTCCTCCTCCAGACGATTCAGACAATCTAAGCAAGGATTTAAGAGTGGGATGAGTACGAGCGTACTCAACAAGTTCATTATAGGAAAGAGGTGTTTAATGCACTAGCTACAGCATTAGACCAGAAAGTCTAATACCAATACAGGTTTTGATAAACATTTCTTCAAGAGATTGCTTTTATTTCAAAGAGCTATGTCCGTCAGCCTTCACCGGTTTACTAGAACTTCATGGAGCTCCTTTCCGGCCGCGTTCGTAGTTCCATATCCCGGAACAGGGAGTGACAGGTCACGGTTCTTTACACTCTGCAGAGGTGTGTTGCTTTACCCATAAGAGATCTTAACCTTGGTGCCAACCGGGCAGCTTTCCCGTCCACACTTCCTATGGTGTGAGGCCCGGTATAAGGTCTAGCCAATCATGTTCCTCCGCTACCTCGAACACCCACCCTTTGTTGCATACCCCGACCCTGGGTCCTCGCCGGTCCCATTATTCCCACTCACGGGTGGACCCCGACCACGACAACAGTTTGGGACTCGTTAACCAAACTCCTTCGCCGGTAGCTGCAACCCATCATAGACCGCAATACCGTGGGGACTTAAGGCTTCCCCAACCTACCGCTTGTTCTTCGAGCGACAAGTGTCTACGGACTATGCCGTGGGGACTTAAGGCTTCCCCAGCCTACCGCTTGCCCTGACAGATACAAGTGTCTACGGTAGAGCACATCCGTTGATGAACGAGAGGTGGAAACACTTTTGACTACTCCGTCCCACTCCGGATCTTATGGTTAACACGGGTATTACGGCACAAGAATCACTGGACGACATTTGTTGTTAATCCTAGATGGATATTAACCCTTGCAATGGAACCTCCACCATATCAACACAATCCATGGTTCCATTGCCAACCACATAGTCATATTCATAGTTATGAAAGTAGTGGTTTTGGTTTTTATGCAATAGTGGTAATCATAGTACTTTGCAAGTAATTTGATAAAGATACTCAAATGACATGAGCAAGCGATGAACTTGCCTGAACACAGCAAAGTTTTGCAGTTGGATGGTGTGGACTGACCCTTGTCCTCTGGTTCTGAAAAATAGCATCATTGTCCGATAAGGGCAATGGTTAAAGAAGCAATTATGCATGGTTCCAGTTTTAGGGTTTGTTCCCCCCCTTCCGATGTCGTTATTATTTCATGTAAGAGGTTATTACTAAGAATAATTTGGGGATACTTGATTTAAAGTAATATACAACCTTGAAATGTTGTCAAGGTGTTTTTAAAGTCCAAATGCATTAATGGACTTATTTTTATTATTGAAAATTATATGTGTGATTTAAATGATTATTTAAATCATCAAATGAAGACTTATTCTTAATTGTCTTCAAAAATTCCCCTTTGTATTTTATTATGATAGAGAATTTTATGCTGATCTATTTTCATATTTTTAATTATTTTTTTAGAGCTATTAAGCATTTCTTATATAATTTCAAAGTTCTGTATTTATTGGAATTATGAAATGACTGAATTGCCCCTGGGCCCACCTGTCAGTGCGGCCCAGCGGGTTAACCCTAACCCGAGCCACTCGTGGCTCGGTCGGTCGCACCGACCCCTTCTCCCCCACTCGCGCACGAACCCTAGCCCTCACAGGCTCTGGCGATCCCCGCGTCGCCGCCCCCTTCACCGAATTACCCCGGCCAACTCCGGCCGTCGCCGCCGGTGAGGTTAGGTGGATCTGAACCGCCTCTCGACGGCGGACACGGTGGTCCGCGTCGATCTGACGCTCGCGTTCCCGTTCGCTCGACCTCGACCCTCCAGTGCGCCAGGCTCTTCGGCGTTCATCGCCGCCGTGCGCTGGAGAAGCCGTGGTCTTCTCCCTGGCGCCTCTGGCGCCGTGACGCCACCGCAAGCCTCGCCGTGGTGGTGCTGGTGCTGCTTCTCCGCCGCGGCCTGGCCTGGCTGGCACCACCGTTCGCCCGGCGTGTGCCGATGTGGCCGCCACGGACGTGTTCGCTGGCTCACCTCACCGGTGAGTGTTCTACGCCTCTTCTCTCTCTCACTCTGCTCCATCTGCTCCTGTTCGACTAGCTCCGCCGCTGGCCTGCCTCTACTGCTTGTGCTTGCTGTGCTTGCGTGTGTGCTACTGCGGCGCTTCTGGCTAGCTGCTGCGGTTGCTCTACTGCCATGGCCATAGCTTATGTTGCTGCTCTCCTTCTTATGTGTGTGCTGCTGCTGTGGCCATTTCTTCTGTGTTCATGCATGTGCTTGACTGCTGCTTCCCTGTGCTTCTATTCTTGATGCTGTACTTGCCAATTATTCAAGTGTGTTTATATATGCTGCACTGGCTTGATTGCAGTGTGCAATCCTTGCAAGTTTGCAAGAGTCAGTGCCTCTGGTGTGCCTTTCTGTGTGATATAATTCCTGGAACTGCTCCATTGAGCATAGCTGTGCTTGCACAGCTCTATCACTTGATGAACTGCTACTGGATACTATCATATCTAGCTTATTTGATTATCTGCTATGCCATTGTTTCAGTTCTGTGATCAATTCAATTGACTGGCCATGTGTTGATGCTATATCTGATGTTTAGCATGCTATAGCATGCTCTTGCAAGCTTCTGGTGGTCATATGATCACCAGTTGCTTGTAGAATCTGCTCTTTGTTGTCAGTGCCTCACTGTGGTCCACTCTGTGCTGTGTGTGTATCACACAGGCTTGGCCTGTGTATGCTGGTGCTTGTCCAAGCATCAGTGGATGCTTGTAATGATCCCTTGGATCACCAGCAAGATTCTGTGTATAATAGCTTGACTATTTCATTTATCTGTGTAGTTCTGATTGCTTAAAAAGATAAATGATGTGAACTGTTTAACAGTAATGATCATGTGGATGAATTGGATGTAGCTAGAGGGATGCCAACAGCTGTTGGGTACCCTAGCTCATACTGAACCCTCTTGGGTAATGATGTGATGGCTGGAAATGTTGGCTGTGGGTTGAGGTGACCTTGACAGCCACTTGGTGCTGTCATGGTGGCTCCCCCTTTATCTGTGTCTTGCTGTGGTGGTTTGTTGCTCACTGGCCTGACCATGTTTGGTTGCCAGATGCTTTTGATGTTGATAAACCTGGATAGACACATGATAGTCTAATCCTGTCTGATGGCTTGCTTGGCTTTAGGTGCTAGATGATTTTGAATGGGTAGTTAGGGATTTATCCAAGTTGGATTTCCCTGGTATGTCACCATGTTGACATACCACTGTTCCCTTGGTAATTTCCTTCTGACTGTTCTTTGGTTTGTTTGCACCAAAAGGCTTAGTAGCCAGATGATGATACAGCTGGGTACTCACACCCCTTTGCTTGTGTGTGATTGATGCATATGCTTATTTATGAGCAAGACAGATGCTTGTTCATGATTCCATGGTATACCTCACTCCAGCTCCTAGAATTTGGTGTTGGTGTAGAGGTTTTGCTTCTGGTGGTTGTTTGGCTTGCCCTGCTCCTCCTTGTGAGCTTGATGCTTGGTTAATTTCTGGGTTTGGGGAATAGGTGAGACAGCTCTAGCTGTTCACCTGTTCTTGGTGTTCTTGAGCTGTTCTTGCTATCTGGTGACTTACCCTGCTGCTGTGTCGATGGATGAAGCAAATGACTAGGGTTTGCTTCTGAAAAGTCTATATATGATCAGCCATTCCTTCCCTGGTTGACAGCACTGCCTGGCTGTTTTGGTGACTCCTCTCTGTGCTGTGTGTGTGCTGCATGCACAAGGCCTGGTGAGCTGCTAGGCTGTGTGTGTGTGCACATGCTTGGTATCTAGCTTGTGTCTTGGCTGAGAGATGGATCGGCTCGGCAGCTTTGATCATATCCCCTCCCTTTTCATTTAGTTTCTAACCTGCCAAGTGGCTATGCCACTTGGCATAACTTGTGTTTGTTGTGTTTATGTGCAGGTTCAAAATGATGATCAAATGGACATGATGATCTTCAAGCTCAAGATTAGATGATATTCACATTGTAGTATTTAGGACAGATTCATACTTGTACTTTTCTCTTATCTTCATTTTCTATTTATCCCAATTTGTGTAATGTGTTGTAATAATTCATTTATTTCAATTCTGAATATTGTAATTGACAATGTATAATGTGTGATTATCAATAAAGCTCAAGTTTTCCTTAATGGGCTTTAAATAATTATTGTATTATTTATAATCTTGCTAAATGATATTTGTTTATTAAATTATCTTAAGTTTGAATTATGTGATATCCAATTGATGTTTGAATTTTGAAATTCAAATTCAAATTTGGTTTGAATTCAATCATATAACTTAATTTAGAATTCAATCATGCAACTTAAGATTGTGATGCAAACTCTCCCCTCTCTTCTCAAAACCCTAGTTTAGTTGAATAAGGAACAGGTTTATCGCACTCTCGAAACCCTAACCCTGTAAGGTGTCGAGAGAGAAACTTGTCCCCCTTCGATGCAGTTTTTTGTTTAAAAGCGCGAAATTTCCCCAGAATTTGCAATGCAATGCACATCCCTTTCTAAAATCTACCCCTCGATCGTCTCTAAACCTGGGACATTACAGCCTTTCCCCCTTAAAGAAAACTTCGTCCCGAAGTTGTGGTTGTAATACCTGAAGAGTTCGGGGTATGTTTTCCTCAGGTCTTCCTCCTTTTCCCAGGTAGCTTCCCTCTCGGGGTGATGCTTCCATTGTATCTTGCAGTATTTTATGGCTCGATTCCTGAGTTGTTTCCAGTTCTCCTCGAGAATCTTTGCTGGCTTCTCGATGTAGGTCAAATCTGGTTGTAACTCGAGCTCTTCATGTGATACTGGCTCATCTGGGGTCTTCAAACATTTTCTGAGTTGCGACACATGGAATACGTTGTGAACTTGGGATAACCTTCCCGGTAGTTCCAATTCAAAGGCTAACCCTCGGTTTTGACTCAGAATCTTGAAAGGTCCGATGTAACTAGGGCTTAACTTTCCCTTTACTCCAAATCTCTGGAGTCCTTTCATCGGGCTTACCTTAAGATATACCATGTCCCCAACTTGTGGCTCCCATGTCCTTCTCTTCTGATCAGCATAACTCTTTTGTCGGCTTTGGGCTATCTTCAACCTATCTCTTATGATGTCAATGATTTGTTGCTTTTCCTTGACATAATCAGGATTGAACTCTTTGCTTGCTCCAGCTTCATACCAACATATGGGTGATCTACACTTCCTTCCATACAAGGCTTCGAACGGTGCCATCTTGATGCTGCTTTGATAGCTATTATTGTATGAAAATTCTGCTAGTGGCAAGTGCTCCTCCCATGATCCTCCGAAGTCCAGGGCACAAGCCCTAAGCATATCCTCTAGGATCTGGTTAGTTCTCTCCGTTTGTCCACCTGTCTGAGGATGATAGGCGGTGCTATAGTCCAACTTGGATCCTAAAGCTTCATGTAATTGCTTCCAGAATGCTGACGTGAACATGGATCCTCGATCCGACACGATCTTCTTGGGCACTCCATGTTTATTCACGATCTCTTTGATGTAAAGATCGATGAGTTTCTCTCCTTTATATTGCTGGTTTACCGCTAAGAAGTGTGCACTTTTCGTCAACCGGTCCACGATTACCCATATCATGTCCTTCTTTTTATTAGTCATGGGTAGTCCGGTGATGAAATCCATTCCTATCTCCTCCCATTTCCATTCTGGAATGGGTAAAGGTTGTAACTTTCCTGCCGGACTCTGGTGTTCAGCCTTCACCCTTTGGCAGGTATGGCATTCCGCCACATATTGTGCTATCTCTCTCTTCATGTTGTTCCACCAGAATAACTCCTTTAGATCCATGTACATCTTCGTACTTCCCGGATGAATGGAGTACGGTGTTTGATGGGCTTCCCGGAGTATTACTTCCTTGATTTCAGCAATATCCGGAACACAAATCCTCTTCTGAAACCATAGTGATCCTGATTCTCCACGGTGAAATTCTGATGGTCTTCCTTCATCTATCCTTCTCATCTCCTCCATGATGAATGGATCGTCCAACTGACCCATCATTATCTCATTCTTCAGGTTGACATTTAGCTCATCGGCTACTTGTAAAGCCGATAGTCCTTCATGAGCTTCTTTCTCCCAAAGTTGTACTTGGGCTTGGCTTATTTCCTTCCTCAACTCCGGTGATAACTCTTGTTCCACTCCTCCAGTGCTCTTCCTACTCAAAGCATCTGCTACAACATTAGCCTTTCCTGGAGTATAATTGATGGTCAAATCATAATCCTTGATTAGTTCTAGCCATCTTTTCTGCCTCATATTGAGTTCCTTCTGAGTGAAGAAGTACTTGAGACTTTTATGATCAGTATAGAGCTCACACTTGGCTCCATAGAGAAAATGCCTCCATGTTTTAAGTGCAAATACAACTGCTGCTAACTCAAAGTCATGTGTTGGATAGTTCATTTCATGAGGTCTGAGTTGCCTCGATCCATATGATATTACCTTCTGATCTTGCATGAGTACACAACCCAATCCATGCTTGGATGCGTCACAGTACACGGTGTAATCCTTACCAACTTCCGGAACTGCTAACACCGGTGCTGTGGTGAGTTTCTCCTTCAGAGTTTGAAAACTCATCTCACACTCTTCTGACCACACGAATGGTGTGTTCTTCCTTAACAGCTTCGTCATTGGTCCTGCTATCTTGGAGAATCCTTCAATGAATCTCCGATAGTATCCTGCCATTCCTAGGAATCCTCGGATTTCCTTGACAGTCTTGGGTGCTTCCCATTCTAAAACTGCTGCTACCTTGCTCAGATTAACAGCTATTCCATCTTTGCTAATGACATGACCAAGAAATTCCACTTGATCTAGCCAAAACTCACACTTGCTGAATTTGGCATAGAGTTGGTGTTCTCTTAGTGTTTGCAACACTATCTTCAAATGTTCAACATGTTCAGCTTTATCTTTGAAATAGATCAGGATATCATCGATGAATACGATGACGAACTTGTCTAGACATGGCATGAAAATCTTATTCATGAGATTCATGAAAATTGCTGGGGCATTGGTTAATCCAAAAGGCACTACAAGGTATTCATGATGTCCATACCTAGAAACAAAGGCTGTTTTTGGAACGTCTTCCTTCTTGATCTTTATCTGGTGATAACCGGATCTTAGATCAATCTTGGAGAAGACTCCCGCGCCTCTGACTTGATCAAATAGATCTTGTATTCTTGGAAGTGGGTACTTGTTCTTGATTGTGACGTTGTTCAAATTCCTGTAGTCTCCGCACATCCTTCTACCTCCATCTCTTTTATCTACAAAGATCACAGGTGATCCCCATGGTGAAACACTTTCTTGTATAAATCCTTTTTGTTCCAAGTCATCCAATTGCTCCTTAAGTTCTTTCAACTCCTTAGGCCCCATCTTATATGGTGCTTTTGCAATTGGTGCTGTTCCTGGAATTAGGTCGATAGTGAATTCTATCTCCCTATCTGGTGGCATTTCAGGTAATTCCTTAGGAAACACATCCTGGAATTCATTCACTACAGGTATATCCTCTAACTTCACCTCCTTCATGCTGTTCAGCTGTAGCTCAACTTCGATCTGGGTATGTTTGTCGCCTTGGTAGATCATTCTACTTCCATCGGGGCTTTTCAAAGACACAGTCTTGTTCACACAGTCGATCAATGCTCCGTTAGCTTCTAACCAGTTCATACCAAGAATGACATCAATGTCCTTCATCGGTAAAATGAACAGGTCTGCGTCAAATGCGCATTTATTGATCATGATGACTTGTTTTTGTTTGGTATGGGTTACTACTATTGTTCCCCCCGCGGAAAGTATAGTTATGGGTGTATCTAACTTAGTGCAACTAATCCCATGTTTGATGATGAATTGCTGAGAAATGAATGATGTAGTTGCACCAGTATCAAAAAGTACTTTGCTAGGATTAGTGAGTATCTGGAGCGTACCTATCACTGCCTGGTCGGAGTTAACCACCTCCTCCAGACTGGTGCAGTTCAACTTGCCGAAGGGTTTCTTGTTCTTCCAGTTCCCTCCTCGGCTTCCTCCTCCTCCGGACTGACCTCCTCCAGTATTTCTCTTGGGGCAGTCCTTCAACATGTGCCCCTCCTGGCGACAACCAAAGCATATTATCCTTGGTTTCTTGCAATCCTTGGCAAAATGCCCTGGAGTTCCACAGCTTCTACAAACCACTGGATTAGCAGTCTGAAACGCTTGGTTCCTCCTGCTATCGTAGTAGTTTCTGTTGTTGTTGTTGTTGTTGTTGTTGTTGTTGTTGTATCTTGGCTTGAAACTCAAGCTGGTATTGGGCTTGTTGCTGACAAACCTCTTAGGCTCAAACTTGGCCTTCTTCCTCTTCTCATCTTGCAGTTGTTTGAAATCATCTTCAAGAGTGATGGCTGCATCCACCAACTCCTGAAATTCTGTCGCTCTCATCATCCTGAGCTGAACCTTGAACTGGGGACTTAACCCCCTCAAGAACCTCTTCTTCTTCTTGTCCTCGGTGTTGACCTCCTCAACAGCGTATCGGGACAGTTTTGAAAATTCCCTGACATAAGTCAGGATAGCTTTATCCTTCTGCTCGAGACTTTCAAATTCTCGACGTTTCAGTTCCACAATGCTTTCAGGGACATTGGATTCCCTGAACTTCCTTGCAAACTCCTCCCAGGTAAATACTTTTCCAGCCGGATAAACGGCTACGATGTTGTCCCACCATGATGCGGCAGGTCCACACAACAAGTGTGTAGCATAACGAACCTTCTCCTGGTCGTTGCAACCAACAGTGTTGAGCTTTCGCTCAGTGTCCATGAGCCAGTCTTCCGCGTCCATCGGCTCGGGTGCGTATGCGAAAGATATAGGCTTTGTGTTCTGGAAGTCAGACAAGGTGACTCCCTGATTCTCGGGTCTCTCCACCCTATTCTGTTGTAGCAGCTCCTGGAAGAATTTATTCTGCTGCTCCAACGTGACACGTTGTCTCTCTTCCACCATCTGCATGTACTGGACGAAATTCTGTTGCGTCATGGGTGGTGGTGGTAGTGGAAACTGATTCCTAGCTGCTTCATCAGCCTCTTCTTTTTTGCTTCGCCTCGCGCTCCATGCGCTGCGCTTCACTCTCCTCACCTACCGGTCCCGACATATCCCCCTAGTTCTGCAACACAAGATGATACTCATAATTACTCCATGCGCAAGTTTTCTGAGCTCAACATTGTGCACAGAACTAGTCACGCAATGGAAATCAAGAAGCAAATCCAAATCATACAAAACATATACCCTGTATATACATGCATAAGTGGTCTTATTACAATACTCAAGTCGATGTGAGTATGCAAACTCACTTATTAAAGTATATGTACAAATTTCTACAAATATTACACACTACAATACACGTGGTACTTGTGTATTGTTGTCTTGCTTCCCTTGGTGGTCTCTAGTCGATCGTCACTCCCGATACATCCCAGGCTTCCATCCGGTCGAACGTGTCGTCCTCCTGACAAAACCTGGAACATAAGGTCTCCCCGTTGGCTGGTAGTCGGAATCAGATGATGATCCTAGGGGGAAATCAGTGTTCACGAACTGATCATTCAGTGCATCGTAGTCCACCCATCGGGTGTACTCCCCTGTGCCTACACCATAGGTATTTCCTACATTCGTATCCGACTCAACCTGTGTCGGATACCCTCCAACTTCTTCACCATTCCACGGATAACTCTAGTGCTGGGTCGTGGCATCTTCATTCATCTCCCCGTCATAATACACTGAGGTACTATGAGTTCCAGTATCAGACCCCCAATGCCAACCCGTGGAGTTTTCTATAGGAGTCACGGAACGATGATTGTTTCCGGATTCCTCTCCACCCTCATATCCTCTATAGGAATTACTAAGATAGTTCCCAGGTGTAACGGGTGTAGTTTCTCGTTCGGGGTGGTCAATACTAATGTAGTCACCAGCTGAGTAGACTGGTGTGTGCACCTCATTCTCCATAGGTTCCTTCCCCTTAGTCTCCTCCTTGGGTTCAGTAAACTCTTCTAGCATTGTATCAATTGCTCCCGTCAAATGACGGTTCAACTGATATAACAATGACAGTAGGTTGCGGCTGTTATCCATATACTTTGCAGCTTCTACTGGTTTGCATTTTGCATATTTGTAGTGGTTAAGCATGGGATCATCTTCCTCCTCCATATGAGGAATGTGTGTGAATTCGGAACCCATAAGCTCTTTCGTCTTATGCTCCCGAATATCGGTTATGGCTCTCATCACGGCTATATGGTAGGCTGTGTTCATAGTTCTGGCTTCACCTGCTGGCATTACTACGCTCATTCCCAAAGATTCGGGAAGTCGTAGCCCTACCCTACACTTTGCCAATACAGTACCATCATAGTACATGTATTTCTTTACTTGGATCTGGGGATCACACCCAAATTCAAGTAACATGGCACGAAGAATATCTGCGAGTCCTCCTTCATATTCACTCAATGTGGAATCCATCACTTTCACGTTTCGTCCCGGACGTGAACTTGCCATTGTTGGCTGTAGAAATAGAAAGAATATAAGATTAGTAATAATGCATCATAATAGAGATAATAAAGAATTATCGCACTAAAAGATATGATTGTTGTATTCTCAATTGAATATACACCATATTTTTAGAGAATTCTTTACTAGTCCTATTTGACTCCTAACGTTCTGTCCCATTTACTAGGTTCCAACCTAAGGTCAAAGCTTTTGCTCTGATACCAACTGTGGTGACCCTGCATACCACTGCATGTTGTAGTATGCCAGTCGTTGATATAACATTCACGAAGTACCATTCCGCAAATATTACATCCCTCAGAGTAGTACAACATAACATAGCAGGCCCATAACTCATTCACTTATTATTACAAGCATAATACACATATCGTCTCGGAGCTCCTCTTGGGTCCTAAGAGGAATACTCCTGTGTTCGAGGCGAACCCAACTTAACTTACAATATAGAAGTCTCATTAAGTTATACATTTATTATCTCGAGCATCTAGGTATAACGAGTTCGTGCTGCTCGGCCAATACTACTACTCGATGCTTCTAGGCTTGATCTCCTCCTGAAGCCTCCCCGGTTCTGTAGACTATGAGGTAGTCTACGCCTTCAATACCTCCCGAGAGGTCTGGTTCTTCATAACCGATGATCTCGGCTCCTTCAGGGTTGTCATAGTCCTCCTCCAGACGATTCAGACAATCTAAGCAAGGGATTTAAGAGTGGGATGAGTACGAGCATACTCAACAAGTTTATTATAGGAAAGAGGTGTTTAATGCACTAGCTACAGCATTAGACCAGAAAGTCTAATACCAATGCAGGTTTTGATAAACATTTCTTCAAGAGATTGCTTTTATTTCAAAGAGCTATGTCCGTCAGCCTTCACCGGTTTACTAGAACTTCATGGAGCTCCTTTCCGGCCGCGTTCGTAGTTCCATATCCGGAATGTGGAGTGACAGGTCACGGTTCTTTACACTCTGCAGAGGTGTGTTGCTTTACCCATAAGAGATCTTAACCTTGGTGCCAACCGGGCAGCTTTCCCGTCCACACTTCCTATGGTGTGAGGCCCGGTATAAGGTCTAGCCAATCATGTTCCTCCGCTACCTCGAACACCCACCCTTTGTTGCATACCCGGACCCTGGGTCCTCGCCGGTCCCATTATTCCTACTCACGGGTGGACCCCGACCACGAAAACAGTTTGGGACTCGTTAACCAAACTCCTTCGCCGGTAGCTGCAACCCATCATAGACCGCAATACCGTGGGGACTTAAGGCTTCCCCAGCGTATCGCTTGTTCTTCGAGCGACAAGTGTCTACGGACTATGCCGTGGGGACTTAAGGCTTCCCCAGCCTACCGCTTGCCCTGACAGATACAAGTGTCTACGGTAGAGCGCATCCGTTGATGAACGAGAGGTGGAAACACTTTTGACTACTCCGTCCCACTCTGGATCTTATGGTTAACACGGGTATTACGGCACAAGAATCACTGGACGACATTTGTTGTTAATCCTAGATGGATATTAACCCTTGCAATGGAACCTCCACCATATCAACACAATCCATGGTTCCATTGCCAACCACATAGTCATATTCATAGTTATGAAAGTAGTGGTTTTGGTTTTTATGCAATAGTGGTAATCATAGTACTTTGCAAGTAATTTGATAAAGATACTCAAATGACATGAGCAAGCGATGAACTTGCCTGAACACTGCAAAGTTTTGCAGTTGGATGGTGTGGACTGACCCTTGTCCTCTGGTTCTGAAAAATAGCATCATTGTCCGATAAGGGCAATGGTTAAAGAAGCAATTATGCATGGTTCCAGTTTTAGGGTTTGTTCCCCCCCTTCCGATGTCGTTATTATTTCATGTAAGAGGTTATTACTAAGAATAATTTGGGGATACTTGATTTAAAGTAATATACAACCTTGAAATGTTGTCAAGGTGTTTTTAAAGTCCAAATGCATTAATGGACTTATTTTTATTATTGAAAATTATATGTGTGATTTAAATGATTATTTAAATCATCAAATGAAGACTTATTCTTAATTGTCTTCAAAAATTCCCCTTTGTATTTTATTATGATAGAGAATTTTAGGCTGATCTATTTTCATATTTTTAATTATTTTTTAGAGCTATTAAGCATTTCTTATATAATTTCAAAGTTCTGTATTTATTGGAATTATGAAATGACTGAATTGCCCCTGGGCCCACCTGTCAGTGCGGCCCAGCGGGTTAACCTAACCCGAGCCACTCGTGGCTCGGTCGGTCGCACCGACCCCTTCTCCCCCACTCGCGCACGAACCCTAGCCCTCACGGGCTCTGGCGATCCCCGCGTCGCCGCCCCCTTCACCGAATTACCCCGGCCAACTCCGGCCATCGCCGCCGGTGAGGTTAGGTGGATCTGAACCGCCTCTCGACGGCGGACACGGTGGTCCGCGTCGATCTGACGCTCGCGTTCCCGTTCGCTCGACCTCGACCCTCCAGTGCGCCAGGCTCTTCGGCGTTCATCGCCGCCGTGCGCTGGAGAAGCCGTGGTCTTCTCCCTGGCACCTCTGGCGCCGTGACGCCACCGCGAGCCTTGCCGTGGTGGTGCTGGTGCTGCTTCTCCGCCGCGGCCTGGCCTGGCTGGCGCCGCCGTTCGCCCGGCGTGTGCCGCTGTGGCCGCCATGGATGTGTTCACTGGCTCACCTCACCGGTGAGTGTTCTACGCCTCTTCTCTCTCTCTCACTCTGCTCCATCTGCTCCTGTTCGACTAGCTCCGCCGCTGGCCTGCCTCTACTGCTTGTGCTTGCTGTGCTTGCGTGTGTGCTACTGCGGCGCTTCTGGCTAGCTGCTGCGGTTGCTCTACTGCCATGGCCATAGCTTATGTTGCTGCTCTACTGCTTATGTGTGTGCTGCTGCTGTGGCCATTTCTTCTGTGTTCATGCATGTGCTTGACTGCTGCTTCCCTGTGCTTCTATTCTTGATGCTGTACTTGCCAATTATTCAAGTGTGTTTATATATGCTGCACTGGCTTGATTGCAGTGTGCAATCCTTGCAAGTTTGCAAGAGTCAGTGCCTCTGGTGTGCCTTTCTGTGTGATATAATTCCTGGAACTGCTCCATTGAGCATAGCTGTGCTTGCACAGCTCTATCACTTGATGAACTGCTACTGGATACTATCATATCTAGCTTATTTGATTATCTGCTATGCCATTGTTTCAGTTCTGTGATCAATTCAATTGACTGGCCATATGTTGATGCTATATCTGATGTTTAGCATGCTATAGCATGCTCTTGCAAGCTTCTGGTGGTCATATGATCACCAGTTGCTTGTAGAATCCGCTCTTTGTTGTCAGTGCCTCACTGTGGTCCACTCTGTGATGTGTGTGTATCACACAGGCTTGGCCTGTGTATGCTGGTGCTTGTCCAAGCATCAGTGGATGCTTGTAATGATCCCTTGGATCATCAGCAAGATTCTGTGTATAATAGCTTGACTATTTCATTTATCTGTGTAGTTCTGATTGCTTAAAAAGATAAATGATGTGAACTGTTTAACAGTAATGATCATGTGGATGAATTGGATGTAGCTAGAGGGATGCCAACAGCTGTTGGGTACCCTAGCTCATACTGAACCCTCTTGGGTAATGATGTGATGGCTGGAAATGTTGGCTGTGGGTTGAGGTGACCTTGACAGCCACTTGGTGCTGTCATGGTGGCTCCTCCTTTATCTGTGGCTTGCTGTGGTGGTCTGTTGCTCACTGCCCTGACCATGTTTGGTTGCCAGATGCTTTTGATGTTGATAAACCTGGATAGACACATGATAGTCTAATCCTGTCTGATGGCTTGCTTGGCTTTAGGTGCTAGATGATTTTGAATGGCTAGTTAGGGATTTATCCAAGTTGGATTTCCCTGGTATGTCACCATGTTGACATACCACTGTTCCCTTGGTAATTTCCTTCTGATTGTTCTTTGGTTTGCTTGCACCAAAAGGCTTAGTAGCCAGATGATGATACAGCTAGGTACTCACACCCCTTTGCTTGTGTGTGATTGATGCATATGCTTATTTATGAGCAAGACAGATGCTTGTTCATGATTCCATGGTATACCTCACTCCAGCTCCTAGAATTTGGTGTTGGTGTAGAGGTTTTGCTTCTGGTGGTTGTTTGGCTTGCCCTGCTCCTCCTTGTGAGCTTGATGCTTGGTTAATTTCTGGGTTTGGGGAATAGGTGAGACAGCTCTGGCTGTTCACCTGTTCTTGGTGTTCTTGAGCTGTTCTTGCTATCTGGTGACTTACCCTGCTGCTGTGTCGATGGATGAAGCAAATGACTAGGGTTTGCTTCTGAAAAGTTTATATATGATCAGCCATTCCTTCCCTGGTCGACAGCACTGTCTGGCTGTTTTGGTGACTCCTCTCTGTGCTGTGTGTGTGCTGCATGCACAAGGCCTGGTGAGCTGCTAGGCTGTGTGTGTGTGTGCACATGCTTGGTATCTGGCTTGTGTCTTGGCTGAGAGATGGATCAGCTCGGCAGCTTTGATCATATCCCCTCCCTTTTCATTTAGTTTCTAACCTGCCAAGTGGCTATGCCACTTGGCATAACTTGTGTTTGTTGTGTTTATGTGCAGGTTCAAAATGATGATCAAATGGACATGATGATCTTCAAGCTCAAGATTAGATGATATTTTTTTTTTTTGAATAACAGCAGGAGAGCTGCTGTGTTCATTCATTAGAGGAGTTTGGCAAATACAAAAAAGGAGGCCTAAGGTGGCGTTCCTGAAAAAGAGGGGGTACAGGCCTAAATTCAACCGGGGTCAAAAGGTGCCCCATCTGTGAGCGCCACCATCGGGATAGGGGCTCCGGCTATCCTCCAAAGCTCTATTTCTCCCATCACATTATGAATGAAGACGTGGACAGGCTGGTCCTTTTTGTTAAAGATCCTGCGATTGCGCTCCTTCCAGATCTCCCAGCAGATAAGATTCGTCAGGGGGAAAGTTATCTTCCTTTGTTCTTTGGTTTTCTCCCCCACCATCCACCTGTACCAGGACTGGACACTGAGTTGGTCTCTTGGCCATGTTTCTGGATCCAACGAGTGTATACCGAGCTGATTGGTGACGTGCGACCAAACTTTCAGACTGAAAGGGCATTCGGTGAAGAGGTGCTCAGCAGTCTCTAGGTTTCTGCGACATAGGGGGCAGAAGTAATCATTCTCCCAATGTCGAAGCAGAAGTTTGTCAGCCGTTAGAATGCGGTCTAGCATGAGGGTCCAGATGAAGAATTTGCATCTCGCCGGCGCCCAACCTTTCCACACGATCTTCCTGAAATCGGTCCCAACCGCCCCGATGAACTGAAGCTGGTAAGCTGATCTCGTAGTGTAGTAGTTCTTGTTGCCGAAGGTCCAGGAGATGTCATCTCTAGTCTCTGAAAGGTTGATGCTGTTAACTAGAGTTTCCAGTCGTGAAAGTTGTGCGGAGTGACATTCATCAAGGGAGAAGCGCAGGTCTTGCACCCATCTGTCATTTGTTAGCGCGTCCTTCACCGATCGGTTCTTCCTAATGGAGATCTTGAAGAGATCAGGGGCCAAGTCTTGGGGCGCCGCGCCATATAACCAGCGATCAGTCCAGAATCTTGCCGTTTGGCCATCCCCGATTGTTATGTTGGTGGCAGCCGCGAACAGCGTCCTTTCCTTCATTGTGGAGGGCACTTGCAAGTGAGCCCAAGGTTTGTTCTGGCATTTCCATCTTTGCCACATCCATCTAAGGCGCAGCGCCGTCCCAAAGGAATCGATGCAGTGAACACCTAGGCCCCCCAGGCGCTTTGGTCGACAGACTGTTTTCCAGTTCACTTTGCATTTTCCCCCCTTACAGGCGGCCTCACCAGCCCAAAGCCAAGCCCTGCGACGTCCAATGAAGATAAGAGAAAAGTACAAGTATAAATAGAAAATGAAGATAAGAGAAAAGTACAAGTATGATATTCACATTGTAGTATTTAGGACAGATTCATACTTGTACTTTTCTCTTATCTTCATTTTCTATTTATCCCAATTTGTGTAATGTGTTGTAATAATTCATTTATTTCAATTCTGAATATTGTAATTGACAATGTATAATGTGTGATTATCAATAAAGCTCAAGTTTTCCTTAATGGGCTTTAAATAATTATTGTATTATTTATAATCTTGCTAAATGATATTTTTTTATTAAATTATCTTAAGTTTGAATTATGTGATATCCAATTGATGTTTGAATTTTGAAATTAAAATTCAAATTTGGTTTGAATTCAATCATACAACTTAATTTAGAATTCAATCATGCAACTTAAGATTGTGATGCAAACTCTCCCCTCTCTTCTCAAAACCCTAGTTTAGTTGAATAAGGAACAGGTTTATCGCACTCTCGAAACCCTAACCCTGTAAGGTGTCGAGAGAGAAACTTGTCCCCCTTCGATGCAGTTTTTTGTTTAAAAGCGCGAAATTTCCCCAGAATTTGCAATGCAATGCACATCCCTTTCTAAAATCTACCCCTCGATCGTCTCTAAACCTGGGACATTACACACACCATGTTTGCAAGGACAAGGAACCACCGCGAAGACTAATGAATTCCCCTTTCCTTTATCTTTGATGTTTATTTTGAAGGAGTGCCAATACGAGTACCACGACGACCTTCATCACGGACTTTGCCCGCTACAAAGCTTGGAGAAACGCACCGACATCGTCACGGACAATCCTCAACACCAACTTGATGATCCTCTTGAGAAGGGACGAGACAAGACACTTACCTTGCCCTCCACACACCACCATCGAACCAAGATGATGAGAGACATCGAGCTTCTATGCATCCAACGCCCCATGTGTTTTCAAGCTAAGTCCATTTCCAACCCCTATAACCTTGATCCAACTTTTGATGTGGTAGCTAGATTCCATCCTTTACATGAATGCAACCCATGCTCTAGAACGGTTAATGCTTCACACATGCGTACATTGTTGCTTAGGGAGAATATTCGACTACATGGACTACCAACAACCATCACCACGGACCAAGACATGTGCTTCATGAACTTCCATGGTACGACCCCCGAGACCAAGTATGTCATCAACACCAAGCATATGATGCCAATTAAAGGAAATGAAGACACTCTAGAGTCGAGGACGACTCTTTTCCAAGGGGGGGGAGATGATACGGGGTGGCTTTTGGACACCTCCGCCTCAAGACCACCAAGTACTCCTCATGACCCAATGACACGAGCACAAGCCAAAGATGCGCACCAAGAGGTCAATTCGCTCCTTTCCATGCATAACATTGATACATCATTGGATGGCATGCTAGTTCATTCAAATATCTTGTATCCAATCAGGTATATCGCACAAGACGCAAGCCATGGAAACCAAGCCAATGGAGAGGGAGCTGAAGATGAAGAAGATGGAGCTCCAGTGCTCCAGCCGGAAGTACCGCCCTCCAGGACCGGAACTTCCGCCCAGATGCCTCCCAGATGCTGTCCAGAAGTGAAGAAAGCACTCAGTCAAGAGGATCCAGCCGGAACTTCCGCCCCCAAGGACCAGAACTTCCACCGTCCGGAACTTCAGCCCAAGTTCCAGAAACAAGCTCAGAGCCCCCGGGAGGTTACTGCAAGCAAAACGGTTATTTTTGGAACTAGGACGGAAGTACCGCCCCGACCAGAACTTCCGCCCCTTAGGACCGGAACTTCCGCCCGGCCGGAACTTCCTCCCCCAGAGACCGGAACTTCCGCCTGCACGCGTTACATCACAAAACTGCCCGATTCAGCATGTAACTTATCCCTTTGCCCCACTCACTATAAATAGCCTTGTTGGCTCAGATCTGGGATTAGACTTGAATTGAGAAAGAACTTGAGCCATGCTCTTGCCCCCATGTGGGAAACCCTACCATACATCTTAGATCTTGTATCACTCGATCTCCTTGTTGAATCCTTGTGATCTCTTTGGCGACTTCTATCAATTATTGGTCTTTTGCTTGCACTTCTACCTTTGGGTCTTTTGCTTGCAATTCTACCAACATTGATCTTTTCACCCTTCTAGATCCCTTGGATTTGATTCGTCAATCTTTTTGCGGGACTTCTACCGAAAGGTCTTTTCCTTGCAACTTATATCGAGTTGGTGGTTCGGGCCAACGAGGACAAACCGACTTGTGTGTGTGTGAGTTTGTATCCCCGATCCCCTTCGTGTTTTTCGTGTTCTACCACCTCCCCCACGAATCCCACCCAAATCATTGAAGATCGGGCCTCCCCTAGGGCTTAGCCCCTATCACCACCCCTATGCTCTACCGTCGCGTATACACCGGTAGAAAATCCGCACCCACTCCCTAGTTGTTGCCGAGCTCGCCGCTGTTCATCACCTCACCAACATTCTGTTGCCAATCTCTGTGCCAACCTCTGCAGCACCACGTCCATCAGGTGTTCAGCGTTTTGATTGCTCGGCCATGGACTCCGACGACGAGGACAAGCAAATGTTTGTTTAATTTTTGGAGGAGGAGAACGTTGCTGCCGCAAGATGAAGAGCACATGATGATCCTGACATCTCTGGCCACCCTATACGCCGAGCGGAACTCAAAGCCGTGGCGTGGCGGCTCTGCGCCAAGTCGACGGAAGGCCAAGGCGAGGCAGCGCCTGGAGGGGTACATCATGTTGTACGCTGATTATTTCGCCGATGAATCGTTGCACCCTGAGGCAGTATTCCGACGCCGATTCAGGATGAGCCGGGATCTCTTTCTAAATATTGTGTATGTCGTCTGGGACTTGGACCCCTACTTTCGATGCAAATTGGACTGCATCGACATTATTAGGTTTTCAATGCTACAGAAGTGCACGATCGCTATGAGATTGCTTGCATATGGAGCTCCGGGTGACAGTGTCGATGACTATCTGCGCATGGCCAAGAGCACCACCATTGATTGCTTATACAAGTTTTGCAGGGAAGTCATAGCAGTGTTTGGGGAACTATACTTGAGATCACCCACTACTCAAGATACTAAGAAGATATTTGCAACCAATGCAGCAAGAAGATTTCTTGGGATGCTTAGAAGTATCGACTGCATGCATTGGAAGTGGAAGAACTATCCAATGGCTCGGTACAAGGGCCACAAAGGAGGATGTAATGTGGTACTTGATGCAGTGGCTACATCTGATACCTGAATTTTGCACTCCTTTGGAATGGTAGGCTCAAACAACGACATAAACGTCTTGCAGTGCTCGCCTGTCTTTGCCAAGCTTATTGAGGGCCATGCTCCCCCCTGTGAACTATGAGGTCAATGGGCGCCACTGTTGTGGATATGATTAATGGGTATCCTACAGTAGTGTCGATTATCCGGCAATCCTAGGTGGCCCATAGATGGTGGTTGTCGAGGTTACTCCTCGGCAATGCTCACCTTTTGGGGCTTAGGGTTGATGGAATCCTGCAGGCTGACATGAGACATCGGATACCAAATAAACGGGAAGAGAGATTTACCCAGGTTTGGGGCCCTCGATGTGTTAAAACCCTTACTTCCTGCTTGTCTGATCTTGATTATTGAAACTATCAGGTTAGAATGGGGTAGCCGAAGGCTAAGACTAAGATCTCGTCAAGTAGCTAAGATTTGTTGTGACCTAGCTCTAGACTTGCGGTGATTCTGGCTATGTTGATTATGTGTCCCTCGGCAGACCCTCTCCTGGCCCTTATATTATGAGCCAGGTCTCGAGAGTTCTGTCCGGGTACGACTAGGTTACAAAGATTTCTACGTCTAGACTTTCCTTGTTCTTCGTCTCCTTGCCTTGTTCATCAAGTACCTTTCTTTGGAACCGACGTAGTGGCCCACCTTGGTCGGTGGACGATCTTCATGGGCCCCTGGTTGGGCTGTAAGAGGTAACATAATATGGGTTACCCGAAGGGTAATGCCCACATCAGTATCCCCCGAGTGATTGGCCGAAGTAAAGCTTCGGGCAGGGACTAAAGTTGTCTTCTGTCGAACGCCCATAATTGCCGGAAGATCTTGCTCATTTTTATCGGGTGCGTGTCCAGCGGGCTCCCGATGGGAGTATCCCCCGAGTCTAGGCGCGGATGCTTGCAACCGTGTGTAGACTCAAGTTGTACCACTCGAATGTCTTCAGCTGCCGATATGTTTTTGCAAGCTATGGCAATCATCCGATATCTTTTGTATATCGGGTCTTCAATAACTTCAGGTAAAGTCATGCCAACTGATGATACGTAAGGGATTTGAATAACACACCGAGTTTCACTTGATGAATCGATATTTTTTAACTACCGATGGGAAAACGATGTTACTCTACTTCAGAATCAAGTCCCCTGGCATGATTCTGGGTCTTCTGAATTCTTCGAGTCCATAATTTTTATCGGCCAAACTATGATGGGTACTGAAATAGCGGCAGTTTTCCAGAAACGCCGTATCCAACCAGTTATGTCCAGAGCTCACCCGATGTGGTTATATTCGGGTCCTATGGATGAAACTAAAATCAATGTTGTTGAGTTGTCTGAAAAGGAACTACTGAATGAAGTCAGGCGTTTGACCTATTTTAGCCAAGAAAGACTCAATTCCACTTAGAAGTCGTTTGGAAGCCAGGTTTTCATTTCATTTGTAGCATTTTGAAATAAATACATGTATTCATTTCATTTACATTGTAATTTCAGAAATGGACACTTGTTTGGTTGCCACAGGAATTGTAAATGACAGTAGAATTCAATATTGAATTTGTTTGGTTGCCACAGGAATTGTGAATGACAGGTTTCAGCTCGGAATTGTGATTACACATGGCATCATTTTGCTGGATTTCCCAATTGAAATGATAGCCCAATTCTGTGGCAACCAAACAGCCCACCTATGAAATTTTAAAATGAATTCCAGGATTCCAGGCTCAAATGATGGATACCAAACGACCTCTTATTGCTCTTCAAGATCCTTTTCGATTTTGATCATCAACCAGGTGAGGTAATTTACTTCTCTTGTTTGTAATATTTTTTGCATCCAATATACACCTTTTCTTCCTTTGTTAAATCTTAATTCAAACTGACAGGTCCTGTTAACTGCCGAATATTTCCCAAATGTAACGGATGGCAACCTTGAAGAGGGTGATTCTACTGCCCCTTCAGAATCCTGTGCTGAAGTAAATGAAATGTTTGAAGATGAAGACAATGATCCTGCCAATCCTGAGGCTCTTAATACAGACCATAGATCCTTTGCTGACGAATTAAGCGATACAACAAAGTCGAATCATAACAATGATGCTGATCATGCTTCCTTTGTTGATGCAGCTTCGGAGAAGGCCACCGCTCAACCGCCGAAGAGATCTTCTGGCGGCTTTGCAGATGAGGATGACCTGCTTGAATTGTAAGTTTCTTCTCTTACTCCAGGAATTCCTTTGTGTTTGATTGCTAACTCTGATTGATGTATATTTCTTCAGCGATGAAGGGTTTATAGAACCTCCTTCGAAGAAGGCGAAGGCGAGCCCCAACAGGCCAACTCCCGCAGCTTCTAAAGCTTCTGCTCGAGCAGGGGCTACAACTGCTCAACCTTCGACAGCTTCCTCCCTTCTAAAGGGAAGGAAAATGCTTCGCTAGCTGCTGCCATAGTTCCTCCTTCTTCTGCCGAAAAACCTATAAGTATATCATTTTCCTTGATGATGATTGTACTTCTACTAGCCCCCGAGTCTACATTCAACTGCTGGTAGTCGAGTGTGGACTTTAAAAGGGGTATACCGTTTATTTAACAAGTGCTAATTCTTTGTCTTTCCCTCCTTTTTATAGGACATTCAAGCAGTCATTTCTTCTTTGAAGAGTTTTGCCTCCCAATTCTCCTCGCTAGAGGCTGACAATATTCGACTCCAGGAGGAGGTTGAATCAACTTCTTCAAAGCTTGATAACGCAGTAAAATTGGCTGCTGCTGCCCGCCAGAACGCAAATTCCTTGAAAAAGGAACTTGACCAGCTGAAGAAGAAACTGAAGGAGGAGGAAAATGAGAAGGCTTAATCCGAAGCCCAAAGGAAGGAAAAGGAGGGCCTTCTTCGTCGATCTACTTTGGCTTTGCTCGGTATTCTCAATGCCTTAACCTTGAACCTTCCTTCCTTAACTTCATTGTATTTCAATTTTCTGTTGCTTATCTTCTGCAGAAGCTGCCGATATTCCTGCTGGTCTTGGGGGCAAGCTCCCTGATAATTCTTCTGCCGATGCTCTATCCATGGCCATTGAGTCTGGTGATCTTGTCCGTGCTCTTCTCCAGAAGAACAAGACTATTGTGTCGAGGCTTCATGCCATGATCTTCCCAAAGGCTGGTCAAAAGAAATCACTAGAGCAGCTGACGGATGCTTTTTCCATCGACACCGAGGCTACCATCGAGGTATTCAAACATACCTCGCATACCTACGACGCTCTCCTTGCTTTCCAGCTTATGATGGGGTACAGCTTTAAGGCCAGCATGGAGATGATGACTGATACGTCTCCGACGTATCGATAATTTCTTATGTTCCATGCCACATTATTGATGTTATCTACATGTTTTATGCACACTTTATGTCATATTCGTGCATTTTCTGGAACTAACCTATTAACAAGATGCCGAAGTGCCAGTTCCTGTTTTCTGCTGTTTTTGGTTTCAGAAATCCTAGTAAGGAAATATTTTCGGAATCGGACGAAATCAACGCCGAAAGTCTTAGAAATACGCGAAGCTTCCAGAGCACCGGAGAAAGGTCAGAGGGGTGCCAGGGGGGCCCCACACCCTAGGGCGGCGCGGCCCAAGGGGGGGCGCGCCCCCCTATGGTTTGGGCAGCCCGTGGCCCCTCCGACTCCGATTCTTCGCCTATTTAAGCCGTCGTGACCTAAAACTTCGACACCAATTGACGAAACTCCAGAAAGACTCCAGGGGCGCCGCCGCCATCGCGAAACTCCAATTCGGGGGACAGAACTCTGTTTCACCACCTGCCGGGACGGGAATTGCCCCTGGAGCCATCTCCACCGCCGTCTTCACCGCCATCTTCACCGCCATCGCTGCCTCCACGATGAGGAGGGAGTAATCCACCCCGAAATTTGAGGGCTCCGCTGTAGCTATGTGGTTCATCTCTCTCCCATGTACCTCAATACAATAATCTCATGAGCTGCTTTACATGATTGAGATTCATATGAGTTTTGTATCACAATTCATCTATGTGCTGCTCTAGTGATGTTATTAAAGTATTCTATTCCTCCTGCATGGTGTAAAGTGGACAGGGTGTGCACCATGTGGTTCTTGTCGTAGGCTATGATCATGATCTCTTGTGGATTGTGAAGTTAACTATTACTATGATGGTATTGATGTGATCTATTTGGTTATGTTGATCTATCTTACACTATAAGGTTACTAAAATATGAACAAATTGTGGAGCTTGTTAACTCCGGCATTGAGGGTTCGTGTAATCCTACGCAATGCGTTCATCATCCAACAAGAGTGTAGAGTATGCATTTATCTATTCTGTTATGTGATCAATGTTGAGAGTGTCCACTAGTGAAAGTGTAATCCCTAGGCCTTGTTCTTAAATACTGCTATCGCTACTTGTTTACTACTGCTGCATTACTACTGCTTGTTTACTGTTTTACTGTGTTACTACTGCTGCAATACTACCACCATCAACTACACGCCAGCAAGCTATTTTCTGGCACCGTTGCTACTGCTCATATATATTCATACCACCTGTATTTCACTATCTCTTCGCCGAACTAGTGCACCTATTTGGTGTGTTGGGGACACAAGAGACTTCTTGCTTTGTGGTTGCAGGGTTGCATGAGAGGGATATCTTTGACCTCTTCCTCCCTGAGTTCGATAAACCTTGGGTGATCCACTTAAGGGAAAACTTGCTGCTGTTCTACAAACCTCTGCTCTTGGAGGCCCAACACTGTCTACAGGAAAAGGAGGGGGAAGTAGACATCAATGACAAAGGAACTACCGAGTGATCAGGACGGGCAAGCTATTCACCTGAGCCTTTTCAAAGCTTCAACGCAAAAATGTGCGCTGCAGCTTCTTAGATTGGTTTCAGCTAACAAGTCTTCTACTGGGAAAGCTGGCCCAAGTTTATCGACTCGGACCCAGGCTACTTAATTTTCTTTTTGCATTTTCTGTAATCTTCACCGTTTGGTTTGAATAGTGCTTTTAAAAAGGCCCTTTGTAATGAATTCTGTACTGGCAGTGTTGCCAGTATCTTCTTGTTTTAATCGGAACGTTTATGGTTTTTGAATGCACGCTCCCGATGGGAGTAAGATCAATTGATATTATATATACTCCTTGATCAAGCCGACAGTTTTACCCATGGGCACGTCCGCCCATGGGCACCCGACCCGAATGGGCCGGGTATGGGTTGCTATATTCACCCATGGGTCTTACCCATGGGTGACCCGATAAATCATGGGCAGGGTATGGGCACAGATTTATACCCATGGATCGCCCGATGGGTCGCCCGATTAGCTGACAGGTGGCCCCATATATATACTAGAACTGAAAAAACATGGACACACAGCCCACCCAAAAACCCAATCTGGCCCATCAGGCCATCACTTCATATGATCTGCCGAGTGGAGTGCCTAAGTTCCTAACCTAGCCGCCAGGGAGAAGGGTCGACCCCAATTCCCTGGTCAGCCACACCTAAAAGACATGAGAGATTTGAGAAAATGGCTAAGACTCTAAATATTGCATACTCTAGAAGGTTAAATCTGGACTGCAAAACTAGGTGGAATTCCACATATATAATGCTGGACATTGCATTACAATACATCCCAATCTTTGAAAAGCTAAACAAACGGGAAAAACTGTTTGCAAAAGAAAATTGTTGTCCAACCGACGAGGATTGGAACTTTGCAAGAGAGCTTTGTGAGAGGCTGAAAGTGTTCTTTGACATCACTGTACTTTTCTCGGGTACTAAATATGTCACAGCCAATCTCTTCTTCCCAAAAATATCTGCCATTCGTTTATCAATAAGGAAATGGTCCACTAGTGATGATCCTCTTATCAAAAAGATGTCCGAGGAAATGAAAACAAAATTTGAGAAATATTGGAAAGATGTCCATGGTCTTATGGCTGTTGCAACAGTCCTTGATCCTAGATATAAGTTACATATGCTGCAGGCTCTGTTTGGCTCTCTTTATGGCTACGAATATGCAAATAGGGAAGTAGAAAGAATCAGAAATTTAATGGTTGATCTGTTGGAAGAATACCGACCTGTTGAGGATGGTGGGTGTGCATCCAATCATGGTAGCACTGCTGCTACCACTGGAACAGATGAAGCCTTGCAGATATTCAGTGCCTATATGTCTTCGCAGCCGGTTGTGAGTGCTTCTCGCGTGCGGACTGAATTGGATCTATACTTGGAAGAGCCCAATATCCCAATAACTACAGAGCTGGACATCATCGGCTGGTGGAAATTTGGAGGCATCAAGTATCCTACTTTGCAAAGAATGGCTCATGATATATTGCCTATACCGGTAACAACTGTTGCGTCCGAATCTGCCTTCAGCACTAGCGGTAGAGTACTTAGTGCACACCGTGGTTCGCTTGCTCCAAATATGGCTGAAGCCCTCATGTGTATGCAAGCTTGGTCTCGCGCCGACATGTTAGGTACTGATATATTGTTATATTGTATTTTGCTTTCAAGCTCAACATTTGTTTCTTACTACTGCCCTCATGTGTATCATTTTCTGAATTTCTATCAGGGGATTGCAATTCTTCTCTGTATGCTGATTTCCAATCTGTTCTTGCTGATGAAGAAGAACCAATGGTAACAACCAATCTATTCTTGCAATTCTACTCTCTAGTCTCTATTTTCTTCTTTCCAATCTGTGCATGCTTTTACATAATTCTTGCACTCTTCTTCTCATACGTTATGTGCTTGTAATTGTCAGGATGAAGATGTGTCCATCTTAACTGAAGAATAAGACAAGTGAGGCTGTGAGCTGTGACTTGTGAGGGTGGTTGCTGCTTGCTTGGCATTGAAATTCTGGGCGGGAGTTCCTGGGAGATCTCATAGTTGCCGGCTTGCAGCCTATTTGTGTAATCATGTTGAATATTGTGTGAGCCTGTGAGGCCACTTTTTATTTATGTAATCTGATTTGTGTGAGCGTGCTACTTAAAATATTCTTGAGACAATATATTTCTATTTGGCATGCATTTAAACGCTGGATTATGCCACTGTTATGCTTAAAATTCTGAAAATTCTGCTACTTCATTTGTTTATTGTGCAGACCCGATGGGTGCCCGTCGGGTCGGGTGACCCGTCGGGTTCGGGCGTGGGTGAGATATTTCGCCCATGGGCAGGGTAATGGGCACAGATCCTTGCCCATTTGCTAATCGGGCATGGGTGTGGGAGAGCTCGACCCGGCCAAACCCGACCCATTGCCGGCTTGACTCCTTGACATACTTAGTGGTGTATCTTGCAGGTGGCTCCTGTACCTTTGCCGAAGGTTCTTCGGCTAATGATTCTAAAAATGATCGGCTCCAGCGTATGAAGACGCATATTCGTCAATTGGAACAAGATATGTGTGGCCTCCATGCCATGGCCGCTATAAAAAAAAGGCGAGCTGGCCATTGATGCACAACGTTATACAATGAATGAATTGCACAAGGCAACAGAAAGCTTGAACTGTAAGTGCTTGTTTCTTCTTTCATTTCCTTGATGTTGCCAAAAGAATCTTTCTAATGTTGCTTCTACCATTGCTTTCGATAGTCATAGCTCTAAATTTATCGAAAGAGAACAAACACATGCACAAACGTGTAGATGCTTTGATCAGTCTGGCACGCTTTGATGAAGTCTTCTGGAAGAACCAATCGAAGGCTTCTACAGTTGCGAAATTTCAAGATCGGGTGCAACAAGTACACCGATTCTTTGATAAATGCTATACTGGCTTGAGAATGATCTGGAAGACGATGTTTCCTTTAAATGAAGTTCCTCCAACATTGTTGACCTTGATGTCGAAATTTAGCAATGCCAAGAAGGGCCAGATTTAATTCGTGCACAACTTCTTGGAGGAGCTGAAACAGTGATACGTCTCCGACGTATCGATAATTTCTTATGTTCCATGCCACATTATTGATGATATCTACATGTTTTATGCATACTTTATGTCGTATTTATGCATTTTCCGGCACTAACCTATTAACGAGATGCCGAAGAGCCAGTTGCTGTTTTCTGCTGTTTTTGGTTTCAGAAATCCTAGTAAGGAAATATTCTCGGAATTGGACGAAATCAACGCCCAGGGTCCTATTTTTGCACGAAACTTCCAGAAGACCGAAAGGATCACGAGGTGGGGCCACGAGGCGACGACACGCCAGGGCGGCGCGGCCTGGGCCCTGGCCGTGCGGCCCTGCTGTGTGGGTCCCTCGTGACCCTCCCGACTCTGCCCTTCCGCCTACTTAAAGCCTCCGTCACGAAACCCCCAGTACCGAGAGCCACGATACGGAAAACCTTCCAGAGACGCCGCCGCCGCCAATCCCATCTCGGGGGATTCAGGAGATCGCCTCCGGCACCCTGCCGGAGAGGGGAATCATCTCCCGGAGGACTCTTCACCGCCATGGTCGCCTCCGGAGTGATGAGTGAGTAGTTCACCCCTGGACTATGGGTCCATAGCAGTAGCTAGATGGTCGTCTTCTCCTTATGTGCTTCATTGTCGGATCTTGTGAGCTGCCTAACATGATCAAGATCATCTATCTGTAATGCTATATGTTGTGTTTGTCGGGATCCGATGGATAGAGAATATTATGTTATGTTGATTATCAATCTATTACCTATGTGTTGTTTATGATCTTGCATGCTCTCCGTTATTAGTAGAGGCTCTGGCCAAGTTTTTACTCTTAACTCCAAGAGGGAGTATTTATGCTCGATAGTGGGTTCATGCCTCCATTAAATCTGGGACAAGGATGAAAGTTCTAAGGTTGTGGATGTGATGTTGCCACTAGGGATAAAACATTGATGCTATGTCCGAGGATGTAGTTATTGATTACATTACGCACCATACTTAATGCAATTGTCTGTTGTTTGCAACTTAATACTGGAAGGGGTTCGGATGATAATCTGAAGGTGGACTTTTTAGGCATAGATGCATGCTGGATAGCGGTCTATGTACTTTGTCGTAATGCCCAATTAAATCTCACAATAATCATCATATCATGTATGTGCATGGTCATGCCCTCTCTATTTGTCAATTGCCCGACTGTAATTTGTTCACCCAACATGCTATTTATCTTATGGGAGAGACACCTCTAGTGAACTGTGGACCCCGGTCCATTCTTTTACATTGAATACAATCTACTGCAATACTTGTTCTACTGTTTTCTGCAAACAATCATCATCCACACTATACATCTAATCCTTTGTTACAGCAAGCCGGTGAGATTGACAACCTCACTGTTTTGTTGGGGCAAAGTACTTTGGTTGTGTTGTGCAGGTTCCACGTTGGCGCCGGAATCCCTGGTGTTGCGCCGCACTACATCCCGCCGCCATAAACCTTCAACGTGCTTCTTGGCTCCTCCTGGTTCGATAAACCTTGGTTTCTTTCTGAGGGAAAACTTGCTGCTGTGCGCATCATACCTTCCTCTTGGGGTTCCCAACGGACGTGTTCATTACGCGCAATCAAGCATATTTTCTGGCGCCGTTGCCGGGGAGATCAAGACACGCTGCAAGGGGAGTCTCCACAATCCAATCTCTTTACTTTGTTTTTGTCTTGCTTTATTTTATTTACTACTTTGTTTGCTGCATTATATCAAAACATAAAAAAATTAGTTGCTAGCTTTACTTTATTTACTGTCTTGCACTCTATATCAAAAACACAAAAAAATTAGTTACTTGCATTTACTTTATTTAGTTTGCTTTATTTACTACTGCTAAAATGGCTACTCCTGAAAATACTAAGTTGTGTGACTTCACAACCACAAACAATAATGATTTCTTATGCACACCTATTGCTCCACCTGCTACTACAGCAGAATTCTTTGAAATTAAACCTGCTTTACTGAATCTTGTTATGCGAGAGCAATTTTCTGGTGTTAGTTCTGATGATGCTGCTGCCCATCTCAATAATTTTGTTGAATTGTGTGAAATGCAAAAGTATAAAGATGTAGATGGTGACATTATAAAATTAAAATTGTTTCCTTTCTCTTTAAGAGCAAGAGCTAAAGATTGGTTGCTATCTCTACCTAGAAATAGTATTGATTCATGGACTAAATGCAAGGATGCTTTTATTGGTAAATATTATCCCCCTGCTAAAATTATATCTTTGAGGAGTAGCATAATGAATTTTAAACAATTGGATAATGAGCATGTTGCACAAGCTTGGGAAAGAATGAAATCTTTGGTTAAAAATTGCCCAACCCATGGACTGACTACTTGGATGATCATCCAAACTTTTTATGCAGGACTGAACTTTTCTTCACGGAACCTATTGGATTCATCTGCTGGAGGTACCTTTATGTCCATCACTCTTGGTGAAGCAACAAAGCTTCTTGATAATATGATGATTAATTACTCTGAATGGCACACGGAAAGAGCTCCACAAGGTAAGAAGGTAAATTCTGTCGAAGAAACCTCTTCCTTGAGTGATAAGATTGATGCTATTATGTCTATGCTTGTGAATGATAGGACTAATGTTGATCCTAATAATGTTCCGTTAGCTTCATTGGTTGCCCAAGAAGAACATGTTGATGTGAACTTCATTAAAAATAATAATTTCAACAACAATGCTTATCGGAACAATTCTAGTAATAACTATAGGCCATATCCTTATAATAATGGTAACGGTTATGGTAATTCTTATGGGAATTCTTACAACAATAATAGGAACACACCCCCTAGACTTGAAGCTATGCTTAAAGAATTTATTAGTACACAAACTGCTTTTAACAAATCTGTTGAAGAAAAGCTCAATAAAATTGATATTCTCGCTTCTAAGGTTGATAGTCTTGCCTCTGATGTTGATCTTTTGAAATCGAAAGTTATGCCTAATAAGGATATTGAAAATAAAATTGTTACTACAGCAAATGCCATCCAAGTTAGAATTAATGAGAATATAAGATTGATGGCTGAATTGCATGCTAGGTGGGAAAGAGAAGAAAATGAAAAACTAGCTAAAGAGAATAATGTAGCTAAAGTTTGGACTATTACCACCACTAGCAATGTCAATGATTCACATGTTGCTACACCTCCTACTATTAATGGTAAAATAATTGGTGTTGGCAATGTTACTACTCCTAGTGCAAAGCGTGCAAAATTGCCTGAAACTGCTAAAACTGCTGAAATTGATAAAACTGCTGAAATTTTTCAAAATATTGGGGACGATGATCCCATTGCTGTAGAACATAATGGTTTAGACTTTGATGATTGCCACATCTCTGAAGTCATAAAATTCTTACAAAAGCTTGCTAAAAGTCCCAATGCTAGTGCTATAAATTTGGCCTTTACAAAACATATTACAAATGCTCTCATAAAAGCTAGAGAAGAGAAACTAGAACGTGAAGCTTCTATTCCTAGGAAGCTAGAAGATGGTTGGGAGCCCATCATTAAGATGAAGGTCAATGACTTTGATTGTAATGCTTTATGTGATCTTGGTGCAAGTATTTCTGTTATGCCTAAGAAAATTTATGATATGCTTGACTTGCCACCATTGAAGAATTGTTATTTGGATGTTAATCTTGTTGATAATGCTATGAAGAAACCTTTGGGGAGAGTTGATAATGTTCGCATTACCGTTAACAATAACCTTGTCCCCGTTGATTTTGTTGTCTTGGATATTGAATGCAATGCATCTTGTCCCATTATATTGGGAAGACCATTTCTTCGAACTGTTGGAGCTATCATTGATATGAAGGAAGGTAATATTAAATATCAATTTCCTCTCAAGAAAGGTATGGAACACTTCCCTAGAAAGAGAATGAAGTTACCTTTTGATTCTATTATTAGAACGAGTTATGATGTTGATACTTCGTCTCTTGGTAATACTTGATATACACTTTCTGCGCCTAGCTGAAAGGCGTTAAAGAAAAGCGTTTATGGGAGACAACCCATGTTTTTACTACAGTACCTTTATTTTATATTTGAGTCTCGGAAGTTGTTTACTACTGTAGCAACCTCTCCTTATCTTAGTTTTGTGCATTGTTGTGCCAAGTAAAGTCTTTGATAGTAAGGTTCATACTAGATTTGGATTACTGCGCAGAAACAGATTTCTTTGCTGTCACGAATTTCGACCTGCCTCTCTGTAGGTAGCTCAGAAAAATATGCCAATTTACGTGCGTGATCCTCAGATATGTACGCAACTTTCATTCAATTTGGGCATTTTCATTTGAGCATGTATGGTGCCTCAATAAAATTCGTCTTTACGGACTGTTCTGTTTTGACAGATTTTGCCTTTTATTTCGCATTGCCTCTTTTGCTATGATGGATGAATTTCTTTGTTTCATTAATGTCCAGTAGCTTTGTGCAATGTCCAGAAGTGTTAAGAATGATTATGTCACCTCTGAACATGTAAATTTTTATTATGCACTAATCCTCTAATGAGTTGTTTTGAGTTTGGTGTGGAGGAAGTTTTCAAGGATCAAGAGAGGGAGATGATACAATATGATCAAGGAGAGTGAAAGCTCTAAGCTTGGGGATGCCCCGGTGGTTCACCCCTGCATATTTTAAGAAGACTCAAGCGTCTAAGCTTGGGGATGCCCAAGGCATCCCCTTCTTCATCGACAACATTATCAGGTTCCTCCCCTGAAACTATATTTTTATTCCATCACATCTTATGTGCTTTGCTTGGAGCGTCGGTTTGTTTTTGTTTTTGTTTTGTTTGAATAAAATGGATCCTAGCATTCATTGTGTGGGAGAGAGACACGCTCCGCTGTTGCATATGGACAAATATGTCCTTAGGCTTTACTCATAGTATTCATGGCGAAGGTTGAATCTTCTTCGTTAAATTGTTATATGGTTGGAATCGGGAAATGCTACATGTAGTAATTCTAAAATGTCTTGAATAATTTGATACTTGGCAATTGTTGTGCTCATGTTTAAGCTCTTGCATCATATACTTTGCACCTATTAATGAAGAAATACATAGAGCTTGCTAAAATTTGGTTTGCATAATTGGTCTCTCTAAAGTCTAGATAATTTCTAGTATTGAGTTTTGAACAACAAGGAAGACGGTGTAGAGTCTTATAATGTTTACAATATGTCTTTTATGTGAGTTTTGCTGCACCGGTTCATCCTTGTGTTTGTTTCAAATAACCTTGCTAGCCTAAACCTTGTATCGAGAGGGAATACTTCTCATGCATCCAAAATCCTTGAGCCAACCACTATGCCATTTGTGTCCACCATACCTACCTACTACATGTATTTCTCCGCCATTCCAAAGTAAATTGCTAGAGTGCTACCTTTAAAATTTCCATTCTTTACCTTTGCAATATATAGCTCATGGGACAAATAGCTTAAAAACTATTGTAGTATTGAATATGTACTTATGCACTTTATCTCTTATTAAGTTGCTTGTTGTGCGATAACCATGTTCCTGGGGACGCCATCAACTCTCTTTGTTGAATATCATGTGAGTTGCTATGCATGTCCGTCTTGTCTGAAGTAAGGGAGATTTATCACTCATTTAATGGTTAGAGCATGCATATTGTTAGAGAAGAACATTGGGCCGCTAACTAAAGCCATGAATCATTGTGGAAGTTTCAGTTTTGGACATATATCCTCAATCTCATATGAGAACATTAATTGTTGCTACATGCTTATGCATTAAAGAGGAGTCCATTATCTGTTGTCTATGTTGTCCCGGTATGGATGTCTAAGTTGAGAATAATCAAAAGCGAGAAATCCAATGCGAACTTTCTCCTTAGACCTTTGTACATGCGGCATAGAGGTACCCCTTTGTGACACTTGGTTAAAACATGTGTATTGCGATGATAATCCCGGTAATCCGAGCTAATTAGGACAAGGTGCGGGCACTATTAGTATACTATGCATGAGGCTTGCAACTTGTAATATATAATTTACATGATACATATGCTTTATTACTACCGTTGACAAAATTGTTTCTTGTTTTCAAAACCAAAGCTCTAGCACAAATATATCAATCAATGCTTTCCTCTTTGAAGGACCTTTCTTTTACTTTTATGTTGAGTCAGTTCACCTATTTCTCTCCACCTCAAGAAGCAAACACTTGTGTGAACTGTGCATTGATTCCTACATACTTGCATATTGCACTTGTTATATTACTTTACATTGACAATATCCATGAGATATACATGTTATAAGTTGAAAGCAACCGCTGAAACTTAATCTTCCTTTGTGTTGCTTCAATACCTTTACTTTGATTTATTGCTTTATGAGTTAACTCTTATGCAAGACTTATTGATGCTTGTCTTGAAAGTACTATTCATGAAAAGTCTTTGCTTTATGATTCATTTGTTTACTCATGTCATTACCATTGTTTTGATCGCTGCATTCATTACATATGCTTACAATAGTACGATCAAGGTTATGATGGCATGTCACTCCAGAAATTATCTTTGTTATCGTTTACCTGCTCGGGACGAGCAGGAACTAAGCTTGGGGATGCTGATACGTCTCCGACGTATCGATAATTTCTTATGTTCCATGCCACATTATTGATGATATCTACATGTTTTATGCATACTTTATGTCGTATTTATGCATTTTCCGGCACTAACCTATTAACGAGATGCCGAAGAGCCAGTTGTTGTTTTTTGCTGTTTTTGGTTTCAGAAATCCTAGTAAGGAAATATTCTCGGAATTGGACGAAATCAACGCCCAGGGTCCTATTTTTGCACGAAGCTTCCAGAAGACCGAAAGGATCACGAAGTGGAGCCACGAGGCGACGACACGCCAGGGCGGCGCGGCCTGGGCCCTGGCGGCGCGGCCCTGCTGTGTGGGTCCCTCGTGACCCTCCCGACTCTGCCCTTCCGCCTACTTAAAGCCTCCGTCGCGAAACCCCCAGTACCGAGAGCCACGATACGGAAAACCTTCCAGAGACGCCGCCGCCGCCAATCCCATCTCGGGGGATTCAGGAGATCGCCTCCGGCACCCTGCCGGAGAGGGGAATCATCTCCCGGAGGACTCTTCACCGCCATGGTCGCCTCCGGAGTGATGAGTGAGTAGTTCACCCCTGGACTATGGGTCCATAGCAGTAGCTAGATGGTCGTCTTCTCCTTATGTGCTTCATTGTCGGATCTTGTGAGCTGCCTAACATGATCAAGATCATCTATCTGTAATGCTATATGTTGTGTTTGTCGGGATCCGATGGATAGAGAATATTATGTTATGTTGATTATCAATCTATTACCTATGTGTTGTTTATGATCTTGCATGCTCTCTGTTATTAGTAGAGGCTCTGGCCAAGTTTTTACTCTTAACTCCAAGAGGGAGTATTTATGCTCGATAGTGGGTTCATGCCTCCATTAAATCTGGGACAAAGGATGAAAGTTCTACGGTTGTGGATGTGCTGTTGCCACTAGGGATAAAACATTGATGCTATGTCCGAGGATGTAGTTATTGATTACATTACGCACCATACTTAATGCAATTGTCTGTTGTTTGCAACTTAATACTGGAAGGGGTTCGGATGATAACCTGAAGGTGGACTTTTTAGGCATAGATGCATGCTGGATAGCGGTCTATGTACTTTGCCGTAATGCCCAATTAAATCTCACAATACTCATCATATCATGTATGTGCATGGTCATGCCCTCTCTATTTGTCAATTGCCCGACTGTAATTTGTTCACCCAACATGCTATTTATCTTATGGGAGAGACACCTCTAGTGAACTGTGGACCCCGGTCCATTCTTTTACATTGAATACAATCTACTGCAATACTTGTTCTACTGTTTTCTGCAAACAATCATCATCCACACTATACATCTAATCCTCTGTTACAGCAAGCCGGTGAGATTGACAACCTCACTGTTTCGTTGGGGCAAAGTACTTTGGTTGTGTTGTGCAGGTTCCACGTTGGCGCCGGAATCCCTGGTGTTGCGCCGCACTACATCCCGCCGCCATCAACCTTCAACGTGCTTCTTGGCTCCTCCTGGTTCGATAAACCTTGGTTTCTTTCTGAGGGAAAACTTGCTGCTGTGCGCATCATACCTTCCTCTTGGGGTTCCCAACGGACGTGTTAATTACGCGCAATCAAACAGCTTTTGCCCTTGTGCTATCGAAACACCCTACATCGAATTTAATGGCAATTGCAAATGCTGACGGTGATGTAAGCCAATTTTATCCTGCAGTAAATGTTCCTGCTTCCATTGTAATCGAGAGGCTAGAAGACAGCTCAAAAGTAGATGCCCAAGCAGAATAAGAACATATTTGAATTCCTATTGTGGTGATATCATTCTGTACTCAATATTTTTATTGCAGCCGAATATTCGGGTGCAATAAAGGCCAATTCCATTCATGTGTATGATGAAATTTTATCAAAATCTTTGCTGGAGGTGTCATGTTTGCCACTTTTTTTGGCTAACCACGACTTCCTCCTAATATTTTCTTCAAGTGTCGTTGGCATATTTTTGTTGTCCAAGGAGCAATTCTTGATGCTTCTTAGTAATTTTGTAGGCATCGGTATTGTGATGCTATTGTACGAAAGGTATCGGGAGCAAATTCTTTGAGTGATCAGCTCATGTTGTAGGTTCGATGAACCCGTAGTAATTGCAACTTTACTTCAACCGATGATGTATTTTTTGGCGACAGCCCCCGATCGAATCGAGGGAACTTGTTGCGGTCAAAACCCACCGGCGGGCAGCGACGGGCAACACAGTAGAGCCGGGAACAACCTAGGGCTGCGGCTGGCCCTGGTCCCTCCGAGCGACGGCCCGCAAAGCCTTCTGGTCACACGTCCGATGCTGGTGCAAGGGCGTGCCACCTGACCTATACCTGGTCAGGAAGGTGATGGAGATGCCTCGCTTAGTTTCCTGCATGGCATACACGTAAACATTAAATACGAGCCTCGATCGGCTCTCAGGTTGTCCTGTGAATCGGCTCAAGGAGCCGATCCACCCATGATTCGTACGAGGTGCACGAATATATGGTGGTCCTGCTTGATCAAGATAAAGCTAATTCAATCTACGACGATTTAGGGTTTTCACCGCATAATCGGATCATCCTACTCACGATTGGGCCTCGCGGCCACGCACGGTGATCGTAAGCCGATCCTAGATAAGGCCTAAAAACCAACACGAGGTTGATCCCCGGAACATCCTGTCTAGGATTAGCAAACGACACCCTACGTGCCGCTGGATCCTCCAACCCTTTGTAAGGCCTAACTATTGCAGATATTAAACTAATCCTTGATGAACAAGGAGCAACCGTAACGGATCGGATCTACTAAATAATGATCAAGCGGTGTCGCCCCACACCTAAGATAGGTGTGAGGGCGGCTAGATATGCAAGGGTTGCACTACGATAGCATGTTATACGAAGAACAATGCTAACCCTAACATATCTAAGATAACTACGTTGCTCGCCATCAAAAAGGCTTCAGTACGAGCAACGCATGAACAACATGAAGCTTATGCTGCCTAGATCGCAAGATGCGATCTAGGCAGCATGATGCTTACCGGTAGAAACCCTCGAGACGAAGGAGTTGGCGATGCGCCGAGATTGATTTGTTGGTTGAACGTTGGTTGTTGTTTATTTCATAAACCCTAGATACATATTTATAGTCCAGGGGACTTTCTAATTTAGGCGTGCACCTAACCGTGCACGGGTCAAACTCTATCTAAGATGCGATCTACTATATTACAGATATATGGGCAATCTAGCCCAACTTTGCATATAAGGCCGATTCACGTATTTCTTCAATGTATAATCTTTAAGCCCATCTTGATCGCGGCCCACCTCTAACTTGGTCAAATTCTGGTGATAACACATGCCCCCCTGGTTTTGGAATTGATAATTCCAAAATCACTCTGTTCTTTCTTCGTCGGGTCATGTCATGGCAGAGCAGAACCGTCGCAGAAACTCTTCATCAGAATGCCCTGCCTTCTCAACTATTCCGCGTGATTTGACCGTTGTCTTTGGGCACCGCCTCCTCGGAAACTGCTGTGGCATTGAATTTCTACTATAGCCCCTTTATTTAACCACTCTGAGCAGTTTGCCACTTCATCACCTTGCTCTGTTCTGGCCATCGGCACCCAAAAAACCCCCAATAGCCATGTCTTCCTCTTCTTCCTCTTCCACCTCGTCGGTCTTCTCTGACTCCTCCTCATCTCGCGAGCCGACGCCGGAGTGGGGCTCGTTGGCGGCGCACGACATTCTCGCCCCAACGACGTGGGACAGGGAGGAACATGATTCCTCCATCTGGTCTGAGGATGACAAATCCCTGACCGACGGAGAGGGCGACCTTCAGTTCCTCGTCGAAGGGGAAGAGGAGGCGGAGAGCGAGGACGACCGCTGATGGCGTGTATTTCACACGTTCGTTGGGCAACCCCAAGAGGAAGGTATGATGCGCACAGCAGCAAGTTTTCCCTCAGAAAGAAACCAAGGTTTATCGAACCAGGAGGAGCCAAGAAGCACGTTGAAGGTTGATGGCGGCGAGATGTAGTGCGGCGCAACACCAGGGATTCCGGCGCCAACGTGGAACCTGCACAACACAACCAAAGTACTTTGCCCCAACGAAACAGTGAGGTTGTCAATCTCACCGGCTTGCTGTAACAAAGAGTTAACCGTATTGTGTGGAAGATGATTGTTTGCAGAAAACAGTAGAACAAGTATTGCAGTAGATTGTATTTCAGTAAAGAGAATTGGACCGGGGTCCACAGTTCACTAGAGGTGTCTCTCCCATAAGACGAACAGCATGTTGGGTGAACAAATTACAGTTGGGCAATTGACAAATAAAGAGAGCATGACAATGCACATACATATCATGATGAGTATAGTGAGATTTAATTGGGCATTACGACAAAGTACATAGACCGCCATCCAACTGCATCTATGCCTAAAAAGTCCACCTTCAGGTTATCATCCGAACCCCCTCCAGTATTAAGTTGCAAGCAACAGACAATTGCATTAAGTATGGTGCGTAATGTAATCAACAACTACATCCTTAGACATAGCATCAATGTTTTATCCTTAGTGGCAACAGCACAACACAACCTTAGAACTTTCTGTCATCGTCCTGTGTGTCAATGCAGCATGAACCCACTATCGAGCATAAGTACTCCCTCTTGGAGTTACAAGCATCTACTTGGCCAGAGCATCTACTAGTAACGGAGAGCATGCAAGATCATAAACAACACATAAGCATAACTTTGATAATCAACATAACAAGTATTCTCTATTCATCGGATCCCAACAAACGCAACATATAGAATTACAGATAGATGATCTTGATCATGTTAGGCAGCTCACAAGATCCGACAATGATAGCACAATGGGGAGAAGACAACCATCTAGCTACTGCTATGGACCCATAGTCCAGGGGTAGACTACTCACACATCACACCGGAGGCGACCATGGCGGCGTAGAGTCCTCCGGGAGATGATTCCCCTCTCCGGCAGGGTGCCGGAGGCGATCTCCTGGATCCCCCGAGATGGGATCGGCGGCGGCGGCGTCTCTGGAAGGTTTTCCGTATCGTGGTTCCTGCATGCGGGGTTTCGTCACGGAGGCTATTTGTAGGCGGAAGGGCAGAGTCGGGGGCCGGTGACGAGGGGCCACACCATAGGGCGGCGCGGGCCCCCGGGCCGCGCCGCCACGTGGTGTCGCCACCTCGTGGCCCCACTTCGTGTGTTCTTCGGTCTTACGGAAGCTCCGTGGAAAAATAGGCCCCGGGCTTTGATTTCGTCCAATTCCGAGAATATTTCCTTACTAGGATTTCTGAAACCAAAAACAGCAGAAACAAAGAATCGGCACTTCGGCATCTTGTTAATAGGTTAGTTCCAGAAAATGCACGAATATGACATAAAGTGTGCATAAAACATGTAGATAACATCAATAATGTGGCATGGAACATAAGAAATTATCGATACGTCGGAGACGTATCAACCGCTTCTCCTGGGATGATTTCACCTCCTCCGAAGAAGAGGCGGAGGAGGACGACGATGACTCCCTCGAAGGTTACCCACCAGCGAAGCGCCTCCGCACCTGGTGGGACGACGACAGCGATGACGACGATGAGGAAGATGAGGCTCCCGTAGAAGGCTACGGAAGCTCTGACGAAGAGCCTCTCAGCAGCTGCGCCGGAGGCAGCGATGACGAGGGTAGCAACGGCCCCTAGATTAGGGATCAGTAGTAGTAGTTGGCTTTTGCCCTCTTCTTCCCTGAGCAATCGGCTCTTTCTTTGTAAGAAATCCCTCTATTAATGAAGAAAATATTCCTCAATTAATTTCGCTTTCTTGTCAATTTTGCCGATCGTCGAATGGAGTTACCGTACAGAGAGCCGATAGCAGAAAATCGGCTCGTACTGTGATCTGAGGGCTTTGTTATTCTAAAGTCGATGCCCGTGCATCGGCTGTATTTGCATACTGTTATCTCCATACGTTTTCTCAAGTCGATGCCTGCGCATCGGCTGTGATTGATTTTTTTTTTACTGGCCGATTTTGAATCGGCCCTCACATCTTACTGCCCGTCATCCCACATGCTTGGGAAATACTTCTTGAGGTGTTGACCATTGACAGCTACTGGGAACTTCTCGCCGTCCAGTTCTTCCAACATGTATGCATTGCCCTTCAAGGCCTGGACAACTTTGTACGGACCGTGCCAATTAGGAGACCATTTGCCATATGCCTTGTCCCTGGTTCTTACTGCCCGTCATCCCACATGCTTGGGAAATACTTCTTGAGGTGTTGACCATTGACAGCTACTGGGAACTTCTCGCCGTCCAGTTCTTCCAACATGTATGCATTGCCCTTCAAGGCCTGGACAACTTTGTACGGACCGTGCCAATTAGGAGACCATTTGCCATATGCCTTGTCCCTGGTTCCTAATGGCAACACAGCTTCCCATACTAGATCACCAACTTGAAACTCCTTTGGTCTAACCTTTTTATTGTAGGCCCGAGCCACCCTGGCTTTGTTCTCCTTAATCTTCTCCAACGACCAAAGCCTAAGCTCTGTTGCGTCCTCAATAGTGTCACTCATCAAGGCTGCATATTCTCCAGCTGTCAGATCATTCTGAAACGTGACACGTCTTGATCCAGCCGTAATTTCCCAAGGCAATACGGCCTCCTGTCCATAGACAAGCTGGTAAGGCGAAGTCTTTATAGCTCCATGGCACGACATGCGGTAGGCCCACAACGCTTCTGATAACTTCTCATGCCAATCCCTAGGGTTCTCGTCAATCTTTCTCTTGATCAGCTTGATTAAGCTCTGATTGGACGCTTCAGCTTGCCCATTAGCTTGAGCATAGTACGGAGATGATCGGATCAGTTTAATCCCCATGTCATCGCAGAACTTCCTGAATTCTTTAGAGACAAAGACCGAACCTCCATCGGTCGTGATAGTTTGGGGAATCCTGAACCTATGAATGACGTGTTCTTTCACGAACTTGATCACATCTTCTGATTTCACCTTTTTCATAGGGACGGCTTCCACCCACTTGGTGAAGTAATCCGTGATAACCAAAATCCATTCATGTTTTTTACTCGACGCCGGATGGATTTTACCGATCATATCCATGCCCCACCCTCTGAACGGCCAAGGCTTGATGATAGGGTTCATCGCTGATGCTGGTACCATCTGAATCTTCCCGAACATCTGGCACGCTTGGCACCCCTTGTAGTAATTGAAGCAATCTTCAAGCATGGTGGGCCAATAAAACCCTGATCGCCTGATTGGCCACTTCATCTTGTGAGCCGACTGATGAGTTCCACAGGCGCCCTCATGCACCTCATGTAAGAGTCGATTAGACTCAGTTGGTCCCAGGCACTTGAGTAGTAACCCTTCCAACGTCCTGTAGAACATGTCGTCTCCTATGAGGACATACTTCATAGCTCTGTATCTTACTCGCTTAGGTGCCCCCCGAGCCGAATCTTTTAAGTAATTGAAAATTTCGGCTCTCCAATCATCCTGTTCCAGGAACTGTACTTGAACTTCCGGCCCATCAGATATATCGATATAGCCGGATGCCATTTGCGCAAGATTGTTGGCCTCGGTGTTTCGGGATCTTGGGACCCAAGTAAAGTTGATGTACCGAAACTGTGTCATCAACTCACGGCATTCCATCCAATATGGGAAAAGTGATTCACTTTCGCACTTATACTCGTCCGTGAGCTGGTTAATCACCAACTTGGAGTCTCCAAAAAGCTCTACTGCTTCTGCCCCGGCTTCCAGTAACAACTCCATTCCCTTACGTACCGCCTCATATTCTGCTACGTTGTTGGTGCAAGGGGTAGATAATCTGATGGAGAAGGAGTATTCTGCCCCCCGAGGCGACACGAGCAGAATGCCGATGCCACAACCGTCGTCGCAAGCCGATCCATCGAAGAACATAGCCCATGCACGTATAGATAGTGCTGCTATATTGGTACTGATTCGCTCAGCTATAAGATCGGCCAACGCTTGCCCCTTGACTGCTTTCGCAGGCTGATACCGGAGATCGAACTCTGACAACGCAAACATCCACTTACCCAGTCGGCCTTTCAAAACAGGGGCCGACAGCATGTGCTTGACCACATCTGACTTGCATATGACAATGATCTCTGCCGTCAAAAGGATGTGATGAAGCTTGGTGCAGGTAAAGAACAGGCAGAGGCACAGTTTCTCGACCTCGGGATACCTTGTTTCCGCGTCCAACATCCTTCTGCTGAGGTAGAAAACGACCTTTTCAACGCCTTCGTAGAGTTGCTCCACTACCGAAGCGATGGATGTGTCCGCTACTGACAAGTAGATGTAGAACGGCCTGTCTTGCTGGGGCGGAACTAGCACAGGCAGCGTCGTCAGATACCGCTTAATCTCATCAAACGCCTGCTGCTGTTCTGCCCCCCAGTGAAACTCGTCGTCAGATTTAGTTTTCACCAACGCCATGAACGGCTCGATTCGTCCTGACAAATTAGAGATGAATCGCCGGACAAAATTGATCTTGCCGATGAGACGTTGGAGCTCCTTCTTCGTGGTGGGCGGCTGCATGGTGCGTACCGCTTCTTGACTTTTCAGGCCGATCTCAATTCCTCGTTCATGAACCAGAAAACCTAGGAACTGACCAGCCGTCACACCAAAGGCACACTTCTTCGGATTCATTCTTAGTCCAAACTTCCGAGTTCGGTCTAGGACGCGCCGTAAATCATCCAGGTGTCCCTCCATGGAGACAGATTTGACTACCACGTCGTCGATATAGACTTCCACCAACTTACCGATCAGATCATGAAATATATAATTCATGGCTCGTTGGTACGTTGCACCAGCATTCTTCAACCCAAAGGTCATGACTACATATTCAAACAAGCCTACCGCCCCTGGTACTCTGAAGGCGGTCTTGTGTATATCTTCCGGAGCCATGAAGATTTGGTTATAGCCGGCGTTGCCATCCATGAAGCTCAACACCTTGTGGCCGGCAGCTGCATTGATCAATGTTTCTGCCACAGGCATTGGATACTCGTCCTTTGGAGTGGCTCTGTTGAGATCTCGGAAATCGATGGCCACACGCCATCGGCCGTCCTTCTTTTCTACAGGAACGATGCTGGAGATCCACTCAGCGTACCTGCATGGCCTGATAAACCCGGCGGCCAACATCTTTTCAATCTCTTTCTTGACTTCTTCCAGAATTTCGGCCCTCATCTGATGTGCCCGTTGCTGAAACGGCCGAAATCCTTTCTTCAGGGGGAGCCGATGTTCAATGATGCTCCTGTCTAACCCAGGCATCTCTGTGTAGTCCCATGCAAAGCAATCTGGGTACTCTTTCAACAGAGCTATCATCTGTCCCCTGAGCTGTGGATCTAACTTCTTGCTGATAAAAGTCGGTCGTGGCTTATCCCCAGGACCAATGTCGACTTCCTCTAGCTCATCAGCCGATGTAAACCCATACCCTAGCTTTCCGTCACCTGTGAGGTCGACGCCACATACTGGGAGAGCAGGTGGTATGGATAATACGGGCCGATCGCTAGAATCGGCTTCCATCATGATCATCACCAGGATCTTTTGGCAGTGTCGGGGCCGATCGCTTGGAGCAGCTTCTTCCTTATCTTCGCTGTGAGAGCAGCTGCCCTCGTCTCCACCCTCATCAGGGCGGTGCCCCAGTTCTACCATGTTGATGTTGAACGAGTATCTTGGCTGGCACCTCCTGGGGTAAGTGTCTTCGACCGTGTCAGCGGCGCATGACGGTGGATTAGGCACTTCTGGTGCCGCCAATGCGCATGACGACGGTGGACGGGGCTGAAGTGGCACTTCTCCTTGGTAGGTCCCGAGAGCTGGTCCTAATAGAAAGTGCTGATGCTTCATGACCTCCTGGATCATCCGAAAAGCAACATGCTCCAAAGTATTCACCAGGCTCTCAGAATGGCGATGCAGCGAGTAAGTCACCATGCAGCTAATTTCCTGGCGCAGGGACCTGGTACGTTCTTCTGATGGGACGGATAGGTCCACTCCATCGAGCGCGCCTTCCGGTGAGAACCCCTTCCACCGGATGCCATGTGAACGGGTTCTGTGAAAAGAGCCGATGAGGTCGGCTTCGAGGATGGCTTTGACCTCGTCATACTTCTTCTTGAGCTCGTCGGTCAAATCCTCGTACGTGACTGGCGTGCCGTCCGCCATCTCAGATGTAGATGGCGATGTGGTTGATGTAGACGATTGTCCCACCGGGCGTGCCAGAATGTGTTGCGGTCAAAACCCACCGGCGGGCAGCGACGGGCAACACAGTAGAGCCGGGAACAACCTAGGGCTGCGGCTGGCCCTGGTCCCTCCGAGCGACGGCCCGCAAAGCCTTCTGGTCACACGTCCGATGCTGATGCAAGGGCGTGCCACCTGACCTATACCTGGTCAGGAAGGTGATGGAGATGCCTCGCTTAGTTTCCTGCATGGCATACACGTAAACATTAAATACGAGCCTCGATCGGCTCTCAGGTTATCCTGTGAATCGGCTCAAGGAGCCGATCCACCCATGATTCGTACGAGTTGCACGAATATATGGTGGTCCTGCTTGATCAAGATAAAGCTAATGCGATCTACGACGATTTAGGGTTTTCACCGCATAATCGGATCATCCTACTCACGATTGGGCCTCGCGGCCACGCACGGTGATCGTAAGCCGATCCTAGATAGGGCCTAAAAACCAACACGAGGTTGATCCCCGGAACATCCTGTCTAGGACTAGCAAACGACACCCTACGTGCCGCTGGATCCTCCAACCCTTTGTAAGGCCTAACTATTGCAGATATTAAACTAATCCTTGATGAACAAGGAGCAACCGTAACGGATCGGATCTACTAAATAATGATCAAGCGGGGTGCCGCCCCCACACCTAAGATAGGTGTGAGGGCGGCTAGATATGCAAGGGTTGCACTACGATAGCATGTTATACGAAGAACAATGCTAACCCTAACATATCTAAGATAACTACGTTGCTCGCCATAAAAAAGGCTTCAGCACGAGCAACGCATGAACAACGTAAAGCTTCTGCTGCCTAGATCGCAAGATGCGATCTAGGCAGCATGACGCTTACCGGTAGAAACCCTCGAGACGAAGGAGTTGGCGATGCGCCGAGATTGATTGGTTGGTTGAACGTTGGTTGTTGTTTATTTCATAAACCCTAGATACATATTTATAGTCCAGGGGACTTTCTAATTTAGGCGTGCACCTAACCGTGCACGGGTCAAACTCTATCTAAGATGCGATCTACTATATTACAGATATATGGGTAATCTAGCCCAACTTTGCATATAAGGCCGATTCACGTATTTCTTCAATGTATAATCTTTAAGCCCATCTTGATCGCGGCCCACCTCTAACTTGGTCAAATTCTGGTGATAACAGAACTATGCCTGCCGTCGACTCCGTCGCTCTCTAGTACTTCCCTTGTTTGAAGTACCGGCATGGGTCTTTTTGTAGGTAGTTTTTATCCGTGTCATACGCAACACTTACTTATTCTTGAGTCTTCAGCAGAGGATAATTGTGTATTGTTATAAGTCCTGTTTGTTTTACCTTCTATTGCAGCGCTCATATTTTCCGAGGCTTTAGATGGTAATTTCGGGTAGAATCATTGAAAATGACCCTCGATCTTTTGTATCGAGTTTGTTTGTCGAAGTCAATATTCGCGGTATTGCGCGAAAAATCTTGAAGAACTTGTTCGGGTGTCCTGAATCAATTTAGTACTCGAATAAACAAAAACTGAGTCTTTATTAATAAGCTGATGATGATAATATAAGATAATGCTGCTATGGCTAGAAAAATCCTTAGTTAAAGTAAATTTCTAAGAAAAATAAAGATGCAGGTTGCCACTCGTCTTCTTTATGCAAGAGGAGGGTCCTTCTTGTCGTGATCCGCGCCTGAGGAGCCGGTGGCTCTAGAGATGCCGATGGTTTTTGAAGCGGCATTGATGTTTTCCTTGGAAGTACTTGTGACGACCGCTACAGTGCTAGTTCCTTCGGCTGAGGTCTTATCATCAACCATCGAAGGTGCAATAGCTGGAACTGCCACTACAGAATCATCTGGTTTCTTCTTTAATTTTTTATGCTGTCATCCTCCTTGAGTTTGAAATCTTTATCTCGAGGAGCTAGCTGTTTGGAGGGGAAGTCGATAACTTCTTGCTTCACTCCAAATTTAGCAGCAATCTTCTGAAACTCTCGATCGCAACTATCCGAACGAGAGAAACTTCCATGGGCCGTGATATTAGTCCCATCATTGCCTGACATTTTTAGCTTTAGATATGCATAATGTGGCACAGTCATGAACTTAGCATAAGCTGGTCTCCCAAGTATAGCGTGGTACTGTGATTCCCAATTCACTACCTCAAATTCGATCCTTTCTTTCCTGAAATTGTCGGGTTTCCCGAAGACGACATTCAAGAAAATCTTGCAGAAAGAATATGTTGGCAAAGTAGGGACGATGCCATGGAAAAATGTATCTGATTCCTCTAACATGTTGGTTGTTGATACTTCTCAAACGTATCTATAATTTATTATGTTCCATGCTACTTTTATGATGATACTCACATGTTTTATACACATTATATGTCATATTTATGCATTTTCCGGCACTAACCTATTGACGAGATGTCGAAGAGTCAGTTGCTGTTTTCTGCTGTTTTTGGTTTCAGAAATCCTACAAAGGAAATATTCTCGGAATTGCACGAAATCAACGCCAAGGGTCTTATTTTTCCACGAAGCTTCCAGAAGACCGAAAGGGAAACGAAGTGGGGTGACGAGGCGCCGCCACGCCAGGGCCGCGCGGCCAAAGGTGGGGCCGCGCCGCCCTGTTGTGTGGGGTCCTCGTGTCGCCCCTAAACCTACCCTTCCGCCTACTTAAAGCCTTCGTCGCGAAACCCCCAGTACCGAGAGCCACGATACGGAAAACCTTCCAGAGACGCCGCCGCCGCCAATCCCATCTCGGGGGATTCAGGAGATCGCCTCCGGCACCCTGCCGGAGAGGGGAATCATCTCCCGGAGGGCTCTTTATCGCCATGATCGCCTCCGGATCGATGTGTGAGTAGTTCGCCCCTGGACTATGGGTCCATAGCAGTAGCTAGATGGTTGTCTTCTCCTCATTGTGCTATCATGTTAGATCTTGTGAGCTGCCTATCATGATCAAGATCATCTATTTGTAATGCTACATGTTGTGTTTGTTGGGATCCGATTAATATTGAATACTATGTCAAGTTGATTATCAATCTATCATATATGTTGTTTATGTTCTTGCATGCTCTCCGTTGCTAGTAGAGGCTCTAGCCAAGTTGATACTTGTAACTCCAAGAGGGAGTATTTATGCTCGATAGTGGGTTCATGCCTCCATTGAATGGGACGGATGTGAGAAAGTTCTAAGATTGTGGATGTGCTGTTGCCACTAGGGATAAAACATCAATGCTTTGTCTAAGGATATTTGTGTTGATTACATTACGCACCATACTTAATGCAATTGTATGTTGTTTGCAACTTAATACTGGAAGGGGTTCGGATGATAACCTGAAGGTGGACTTTTTAGGCATAGATGCATGCTGGATAGCGGTCTATGTACTTTGTCGTAATGCCCTGATTAAATCTCATAGTACTCATCATGATATATGTATGTGCATTGTTATGCCTTCTTTATTTGTCAATTGCCCAACTGTAATTTGTTCACCCAATATGTTATTTATCTTATGGGAGAGACACCACTAGTGAACTTTGGACCCCGGTCCATTCTTTACATCTGAAATACAATCTACTGCAATACTTGTTCTTTACTGTTCTTCGCAAACAAACATCATCTTCCACACTATACATCTAATCCTTTGTTTACAGCAAGCCGGTGAGATTGACAACCTCACTGTTACGTTGGGGCAAAGTACTTTGATTGTGTTGTGCAGGTTCCACGTTGGTGCCGGAATCCCTGGTGTTGCGCCGCACTACACTCCGCCACCAACAACCTTCACGTGTTCCTTGACTCCTACTGGTTCGATAACCTTGGTTTCTTACTGAGGGAAAACTTGCTGTTGTACGCATCACACCTTCCTCTTGGGGTTCCCAACGGACGTGTGTCTTACACGCCATCAGTTGTGACGCCCATATTTTTTTACTGTGCTGGCGAATATCAGATTCAATCCACTTCCGCCATCCATGAACACTTTGCTCATACCGAACCCCCCGATTTGTGCTTCGACTACCAAAGTAGCATTACCTGGTTTTGGGATAGACATCAGATGATCAGCTCTACTAAATAGGACGCTCTGCGATGACCAATCGATGTATTCTGGAATATTCACCATAATACTTTATGCGAGGTTAATTTCTTGCGTGAGCTTCTTCATCTCTCTTCTAGAAACATCAGTTTTGTGAATCATGCTCATTTGTCCCCGTGGTGGACGGAAAGCTTCATTAGAGTTGCAAGTTTGAACTTGCTGAACTTGGTGTTGAGGTGGAGGTGGTGGCGGATTCGGCTGTTGTGGTTGTCTTGTCTCGTAGAATTTATGCATTTCAATGAACTGTCGATAATCTCTGAGCAGATGACTTGACTTCTTAACGTTATCCTTAGGATCGATGTACGCATGCAGGTAACAAGGAGCATTTAACGGCTCAGCAAAAGGTAATTCTGGGACCCTTGGAGGTCACTCCTTGTAGTTGCCGCGATTTCCTCCTGAACTACCGCGGTTGTTATCTCGACGATCATCAGGCATGTCATCGTCGATCGTCTCGTCGGTCGGAATATCCAGCAGCCACAATGTTAGTATCATCGTATCCACGGTCTTTCATCTTCTTGCGGCGGTCTCGTTGATGACCTGAATCATGTCTCGGCTGATCATCATCTTCATCATTGCTGCGTGGACGCGGTTTTCTAACGTGATCTTGTCCATCAGCCCAGCTATTGGCAATCTCCATTAATTTGGTGATAGTTTTTGGCTTCTTCCGACCAAGTTCTTCGATATATGACTCTCGCCAAATACCGTCACTGAAGGCATCGATTGCTCTATCAACAGAAATATATTCGGCATCATTTAAAAGTTTGGTAAAGCGCCCGATGTATGTGCGCATTGATTCCTTCGGCTTCTGTTGACAATGACACAATTCTTCGATTCCGACCGGCCTTTTGTATGTTGCTTGAAAGTTTTTAACGAAAGCATCAACCAAATCGTCCCAGGACCTAATAGATCCTTTCGGCAGGCCCCTCAACCATGCCCGTGCCAATTCTTTCAAGTAAAGCTGCAAGCACTGCATTGCTCCTATTTGATTTCCTTTGTGCAGGATCACCATTTGCAGCTAATCATCTATCCAAGACCTCGGCTCCTGTTGACCATCATACTTGGCTGCATAAGTGGGGGTAGGTTTGAATCTCTTCGGTGGCATTGCCTCTCGAATCTTGTAGCTTAAACAATCGGCTCCTCGTAGCTCGCCATCGTATTCTTGAGTTTCCCCGGAATCATCGCTATCATATCCTTCTATTACAGCATGTCGATGTCGAGCTTTGTCAATTCTGCTTTGCGTGATGTCATCACGGGCGTCCTTTGAGCGATGCCTAGACCCGCTGCCTTGATGTACAATTTTCTCCTTCCTAGGGGCGAGTTTATCTCCAAGGATCACGAGGCTTTCTAGGGCACCTCGATGAGCTTGCGCCACAGGCCCATCAGCTGTCGACCCGAATCGAATCGAGTTCCCAGAGCTTGGTGATGAAGGGGCCAATGATAGCGTTGTTGATGTTGATGGAGTCGTGGACGACATGACTGAAGCAGCCGATGACGAGCCTTGCGCCAACAGGGTTCCCATAGACGGCGCCAATTATCGAGGGTACTCCTCGGCAATGCCCACCTTTTGGGGCTTAGGGTTCGGGGCCCTCGATAAGATAAAACTCTTACTTCCTGCTTGTCTAATATTGATTATTGAAACTATCGGGTTACAATGGGGTAGCCGAAGGCTAAGACTAAGATCTCGTCGAGTAGCTAAGATTTGTTATGACCTAGCTCTAGACTTGCGGTGATTCTGGCTATGTTGATTGTGTGTGTCCCTCGGCAGACCCTCTCCTGGCCCTTATATTGTGAGCCAGGTCTCGAGAGTTCTGTCTGGGTACGACTAGGTTACAAAGATTTCTACGTCTAGACTTTCCTTGTTCTTCGTCTCCTTGCCTTATTCATCAGTGGTGGTGGCATATAGCCCACCGACGGTCCGGTTGCCGTTGATTAAAGATGGAAGATGTCTAGCCTAAGAATAAGGAGTCGAATCCAAACTAACCATCTGAGGAGTCGGATCTATGAAGACCTATGAAGCTAGAATGACAAGTTAATAATAAGAGGATGGGCGCACTGATCTGGTAGGCTAGACCACCACTTAAATCTTATGTGCGAACCGATCCAAACAAAGCAAAACAAACAGTTTAAGTCGGTGTTTTGAATTGTCCCACTCAAACGAACCAAAACAGACAGTTTATAGGTAGCTGTTTTCAGGGGCGGAGCCAGGATTTGACCATAGGGGGGGCGAAAAAATTTATCGCACTATATATCGTAAAATTAAATTTCATGAGATGGTTAGTGATTTATCAAATAAGTTTATAATTGTTGTAGCTACTGTACTCTTTATCGTTAAAATAATTTAATATAGATATACATTACATTTTTTGCGGGGAATAGATACAATACATCGAATTAGTAAAGAAAACTATTGCTGTTATGGCGTTTCCTTTTCATCCTTAGACAGAAGATGAAAAACATTACATTCATTTGGTAAAGCATCTAGGCTAGCTTGTTGTAATCGAAACACTCGTTGTGATCGATCAGAAAAAGGAAGCTGACAGTGACACTACACACTAACAGCGGTAAAAACATGTATACTGCAATAGTTTTAAAACTAAGTGCTTAATCAAGTAAGAAGATATACATACGGACGGGGATGAGGGGATTTCCGATGGCAAGATGTTGTCAGCGAAGCAACCGCACAACCGCGTGGCGCCGGCGACAGTGGCGAGAAGGTTTCATCAACGAATCACTAGCAGAAGTTGCCGGACGCGTGCGGATGCCGAGCGCCGGCAGATGCCTACCAGCGAGATGCAAAATTGGATCGATGATCTGACCAACATACTTGGCGGCGAGCAGACTGACGCTTGGTATAGGTAAAAGAAGGGACAAGCCCCAGGCAGCCACGATGGCCCAGTCTTTAGTAAATGGGCCATTTGTCTAGCAGGGCTTCCTAGTTGTGGTACACATGAGCAAATCTACAGAGCTAGCTGTTGTTAAAACTAATCACTGCCATTAGAAGGAAACTGGCGCCCCCCCCGCCTCCGCCCCTGGCTGTTTTGGATCGGTCCACTCAAGATATCCTGATGTACCGCTATGCTTGTTTCAGTGGGTCGTCCCAGCGAAGATGCCCTGATGTACCGCTACACTTGTTTCAATGGATCGCCTCCCTCCACCACCCTGGACATTTTTAAAACTCCAGCCTCTGGATTACACATGACTGACATGCGGCGGCGGCGGCGGCGACAAGAGTACCTGATTCGGGATCTAACGAGCAGCAGAGTCATTAACTTAATCCACCCACTTGCGTACATCATTTTAATAATCTCCCCAGTACAAGAAGCGCGTCCAGACCAAAGGAAAAACAATTCACATTCTGTAGAATCACGGGTACCGGCCGGACAGACACATGTCCGGTACATCTCCTCCGAGACGCCGGTCACACCACTGAAAAATTCAGTTCCAGCTCCACCAGCATCGCCCCCACCGACATCTGGGCCCCACCCGTCACGTCACCGTCCCGTACCGGCGCCGTGGACCGCATCTTTATTTAAGGGACTGTCAAGTGAGTAGCAAGCGCGGCTGTTACACAAATACGGGTAGAGATTATCGTCCGCTGCCACTGCTCAACTCCCGTTCCCTTCCGATCCGGGGCGAAACGGCCAAGGACACACGCACGCTGCCCGGGCCGTGCTGTACTGTCGCCTTCCCTCTCCTCTCGCTATCTCCATTACTCGCCGCGCGTGGTGGTAGCAGCAGCGGTGCGGGAGCGCCATTGCCGGACTGCTCGCTCCGGCCAGCCGTCGTCGGCGTCGCGCTCCACGCATGCGGCCGTGAGATCCGCAGCACAAGCAGCACGAGCAGCCATGTCGCGGCCGCTGTACCGCGGCTTCTCGGGGATCGGCGGCAACAAGGACCGCTGCGCCGCCGCCGACGACGACCGCTACGACCCCAAGCAGGAGCCCAGCGAGAACGGCATTGCCTCCCCCGCCTGCGCCGCCGCGTCCCGGGGCCGGAAGCGCCACCTCGCGGCGGCGGCGGCGAGGATCGCGCTCCTCGTGCTGGCGTCCGCCGCGCTCCTGGCCTCCGTGGCGTGGGCGGGGTCGCTCTACGCGGGGCGCGGCGCCACCGCCGCAACCGCCGCCGCCTCCGCGCGCCGCGGCTACCGGCGCCTGCAGGAGCAGCTGGTCGCCGACCTGCTCGACATCGGGGAGCTCGCGGGCGCCGGCGGGGCCCGCGCGCGGGAGGCTGATGTCTGCGCGCCCGAGCTCGACACGCACGTCCCCTGCTACTACAACGGCTCCGACGCCGCCGACGTCACGGATCTGGGCGGCGGCGTCGTCATCAGCTACGAGCGCCAGTGCGCGGCGGCGCGCGAGGGCCGCGTGGCCTGCCTCGTCCCGCCGCCGCGCGCGTACCGGACCCCCGTGCGCTGGCCCAGCTGCAGGGAGTTCATCTGGAAGGACAACGTGCGGATTAGCGGCCACGAGTTCTCCTCCGGGAGCCTCTTCAAGAGGTACTATCAGTTTGTTTCCTGCTTAATTAGGAATTTTCTGAGGCGGCGGCTCTTAAGTCTATCGGTTGTGAATTTTGTCTTGTCTCCAACTGTTCGTAGGATGATGGTGGAGGAGGACCAGATCTCCTTCCCGTCCGACGCGCACATGTCCGACGGCGTCGAGGACTACGCGCACCAGATTGCCGAGATGATCGGCCTGCGGAACGAGTTCAACTTCAACGAGGCGGGGGTGAGCTGCTGCTGCTGCCAAAATTCCTACTCCACTTCATAGAATTGCTGTGTCTTATCTGCTGACTGGTTTTCCCTCAAAAAAATCCGGTGACTGGAAGTAGAACTAAAACAGCGAACTAGATAGCGACATCGATTTGCATTTCTTGATTTTCTATGCTAGGATTTTGTCCAGTACCACCTGCCCCATTGTGGTCTTCTTTCCACTCAACATTCCTTTCCAGATTTTGCTCCTTTTTTTTAGATTATAAGCAGTTGCATCTAAGAGTGGGTTTGGGAAGTTCTGGTCAGTCTGCACTCAGTCTGGCATTTGAAAACCACGTATGGTCAATGCTTTAGAAAGTGTATGTCAGGTTTTCCTTGCTGTATTTGCTGCAGATGTTTGCTTGGTAGGACAGTAGGACAGACACTATGATTCATAATGTCAAACATAGTGGAGATATGTTGAGTTGTCCTTTTCCTGTCAAGTTCATATGATGTTCGCTACGGTTGCTCTCTGCTACTCCACCTTCATAGTTCATCCGCTAGCCTGATAGCATATTTTAAATTAAATAGATTTTGCATGTGAGAGTGGTTAGGAAAGTACTGATCAATCTCCACTCAGTCTGGCTTTTGAAAACCATGTATGGTCAATGCTTTAGAAATTGTATGTCAGGTTTTCCTTCCAGTATTTGCTGCAGATGTTTTCTTGGTAGGACAGCCACTATGATTCACAATGTCAAGCATAGTGGAGATATCTTTTGTTGTCCTTTTCCTGTCAAGTTCATATGATGTTCTCCACGGTTGCTCTCTGCTACTCCACTTCATAGTTCACCCGCTAGCTTGATAGCACAGTTTCTTGGTATAATTGTATGGTCAATGCTTTAGATAGTGGAACCAATTTGTATTTCTTGACTTTCTATGCTAGGATTTTTGTCCAGTAGCACTGGTCCATTGTGGTCTTTCCACCAAACATTCCTTTCCAGATTTTGCTTGTTTTTTTAGATTAAACATATTTTGCATGTGAGAGTGGGTTTGGAAAGTTCTGGTCAGTCTCCACTCAGTATGGCATTTGAAAACCACGTATGGTCAATGCTTTAGAAAGTGTATGTCAGGTTTTCCTTCCTGTATTTGCTGCAGATGTTTTCTTGGTAGGACAGCCAATGATCCACAATGTCAAAAATAGTGGAGATATCTTGTGTTGCCCTTTTCTTGTTAAGTTAATATGATGTTCTCCACTGTTGCTATTTTCTAGTACTCTACTTCATATTTCATATGCTAGCCTGATATCATATTTCAACGAGGCTGGGGTGAGCTGCTGCCAAAAGTCCTACCATTTTTTTTTTGTGATGAATTGTTGTGTCTTAGCTGGTGGCTGCAAGTAGATAGTAGAACTAAACCACTGAACTAGACAGTAGAACCAATTTGCATTTCTTCATTTTCTATGCTAGGATTTTGTCCAGTAGCACCTGCCCCGTTGTGGTCTTCTTTCCGCTGAACATTCCTTTCCAGATTTTGCTCGTTTTTTTTTAGATTATAAGCAGACTTTGCATGTGAGAGTGGGTTTGGAAAGTGCTGGTCAATCTCCACTCAGTCTGGCCTTTGAAAATCATGTATGGTCAATGCTTTGGAAAGTGTATGTCGGGGTTTCCTTCCTGTATTTGCTGCAAATGTTTTCTTGGTAGGACAGTAGGATAGCCCACTATGATCCATAATGTCAAACATAGTGGAGATATGTTGAGTTGTCCTTTTCCTGTCAAGTTCATATGATGTTCTCCACTGTTGCTCTCTGCTACTCCACTTCATAGTTCATCCGCTTGCCTGATATCATAGATCCTTGGTATAATTGTATGGTCAATGCTTTAGATAGTGGAACCAATTTGTATTTCTTGATTCTCTATGCTATGATTTTTGTCCAGTAGCGCTGGTCCATTTTGGTCTTTCCACTTAACATTCCTTCACATATATTGCTTGTTTTTTTAGATTATAAACAGATTTTGCGTGTGAGAGTGGGTTTGGATAGTCCTGGTCAATCTCCACTCAGTCTGGCTTTTGAAAACCATGTATGGTCAATGCTTTAGAAAGTCTATGTCGGGGTTTCCTTCCTGTATTTGCTGCAAATGTTTTCTTGGTATAGCACAGTAGGACAGACACTATGATCCAAAATGTCAAACATAGTGGGGATATTTTGCATTGTCTTTTTTCGTGTCAAGTTCATATGATGTTCTCCACTGTTGCTCTCTGCACTCCTCTTTATAGCGCACCCACTAGCCTGATATCATAGTTCCTGGGGTAACTGTTTAGTTTGCAGTAGTTCTGATATTTCTCCGTGGCATATTATTTTCAGGTGAGGACAGTCCTCGATATAGAATGTGGATTTGGTACCTTGGGGTCACATCTTTTTGCGAGAAATCTCTTGACTATGTGCATTGCTAACTATGAGGCGTCTGGCAGTCAAGTGCAAATCACACTAGAGAGAGGAATTCCTGCACTGATTGGTTCATTTGGAACAAAGCAGCTTCCATATCCTTATCTTTCATTCGATATGGTGCACTGTGCAAAATGCAATGTTGACTGGGACAAAAATGGTACGCACCCCTTGGTTCTTTTCAGTGTCTTAGCCAATGTTGAGAAAATCGCTTATCGGGTTCAACTCGGTCGGCTGACGATTAGCGATTAATAGGCAAATCGGACGATTAATCGGGCGATAAATGAGTTAATCGGACGATAAATGAATTTATCGGCTAATCGGTGACCACTGAATAGGGATTAATCGGGCGATTAATCGTTGAATCGGACGATTTTTTGAACAGTGGTCTTAGCTGTCATTGATCTAGTGCAAGTTAATCTATCAAAGCCATTACTCCATTAGTAACTTGTAGGTTTACCATCTTTTAAGACTTGTGTACGGGAATAATTGATGCAAATAGCAGCAAAACACTGCTTGTTCAAGGACATACTGTTATGTAACAAAAGTGAAAAATCATACTTATACAGATGTATGTAAAACCAGTCTGTCCTTTTTAATGAAAATCTAACTGTAGTTCTCTTACTATGTTACTTCATTCTGATGTTGCAGATGGGGTTTTCTTGGTTGAAGTGGACAGACTCTTGAGGCCTGGTGGATACTTCGTATGGACATCAAATCTTAATACACACAGGGCCTTACGTGACAAGGAAAATCAAAAGAAATGGACAACCATTCGTGACTTAGCTAATAACCTCTGCTGGGAGATGTTGTCACAGCAAGATGAGACGATTGTCTGGAAAAAAACGAATAAAAAGGACTGTTACAGTTCAAGGTATATGGAAGCTCTTTTCGGTCTTGCCCATGTATTGAATGTAACTGCATACTAATTTCTATGAGCTCTATAATACTCTTACAGGGATAAAAGTTCAGATAACTGATGATATTGTACTCTTGTGTTACAGGAAATCTGAGCCTGTGCTTTGTGCTAAAAGTCATGATCCAGAATCGCCATACTACCAACCATTAAATCCCTGTATAGCAGGAACAAGAAGCCGGCGTTGGATTCCCATTGAACATCGCACAACATGGCCTTCTCAGGCTAGATTGAACTCAACAGAGCTTGATATACATGGTAAGTATCAGGATACACAAACCAGATACTGTTAAGATGTGATCATTTCTATGGTCAAATGTTGCCTGCCTTGAAATTTAAACATTCTGAATTTTCAGGTGTGCATTCAGAAGTCTTTGCTGAGGATACCTCAAACTGGGACTCAATGGTGCGAAACTACTGGTCTTTACTGTCTCCACTTATATTTTCTGATCATCCAAAGAGACCCGGCGATGAAGACCCACAGCCACCATTTAACATGCTTAGGAATGTTCTGGATATGAATGCTCACTTTGGTGGATTTAATGCTGCCCTACTCAAGTCAGGAAAATCTGTATGGGTGATGAATGTTGTTCCTACAAATGCCCCGGACAATCTACCTCTAATTTTTGATCGTGGGTTTATTGGGGTTCAACATGACTGGTAAGTATTTACCCCCTGAATTTTTCTTCTGATTTCGCCCCTTCTTTTTCGGACGTATATCGATTACTCCGCTGATTTGATATCCCCAACTGTTGTTCCTGCAAAATTTCCCCATACTGTAGCCCACATGTGCATACGTGCACAACTGCAACTCAAATGTCACAACAACAACCTTTTAGCATGCTTTTGCAAATTACTTTTTTTGTAGAAGAATCATGTTTTAATCTGATGGAGATCACCACATATGTAAAACAATATTACTTAGACAGTTCTTGCCATGCCATCTTCTGACCACTTTAACTGACTGGATGTCAAACGTGTTCAGGTGTGAAGCGTTTCCAACTTACCCGAGAACATATGATATGGTACATGCTGATGGCTTGCTATCACTTGAAAAGCGTCAAAAACATAGATGTTCTACTCTTGACATATTTTTGGAAGTTGACCGCATCCTACGACCAGAGGTGACTAAGTTGTTGCTAATTATACATTTATACTGATATATAAACTGGATCATTCTGTCATGAAGCAAATGTGTAGTTCACATGTAGAGGTTCCTGAATGCTGAGCATTGAGCAATAACAGCATCCTACTGTGGGTTGGTGGTTCTAAATAAAAAATAAAAAAAATGATCCATATAGCTCTGTTCTAAATATTATTACTCGTCAACTATGCCATATGTAAGGGGCATCCACAAGAAAAGTGTTTACTTGGTTTAATTTGAAAAAACTTGAGAACTATGCCATTGTTTGGCCATTCACTATGGCAGGAAAAATTGCAAGCATCCTGTTCTTTCATCTAGGGGTAATTTGAACTCTACTACTCCCTCCAACCCAAATTAATTGAGTCAACTTTGTCTAAGTATCTAGACACCATGTCTAGATACATGCGTATCTAGATAAAACTGGGTCAATTAATTTGGGACAGGGGGCATATTAAAGATGGACATTAGGTGTTGCATAAAAGTTAGGTCTGATGCAGAAACTTTGTCTTTTACCTGATCTAAGAAATTGTCCTTGTAAACTTCACCTAGAGTTGTTTTCAATCAGGCTATCTCTTGGACAAGTCTTGCACTCACATATATCTACAAATTTTGTATGAAATAGTACTTGCATTGACAATTAGATGATGAGTGCTCAATGTGTCATCTAAAGTTATCTATTCATTTCATGCCTATGCAGGGCTGGATTATGATACGTGACACCGCCCCTCTCATTGAAGCTGCAAGATCAGTTGCTGCTCAGCTCAGGTGGGATGCCCGTATTTTGGATCTTGACATAGCTAGCGATGAAAAATTGCTGGTCTGCCAAAAGCCCTTTCTACGAAAACAATGAGCATACCAGATACTGACACACAATTTGGGATTATTCTTTACCCCCTACATACTGTTATAAGTATTGGTCGAGGACAACTGAAAGCAAATTTCAGTTGAAACACTGGAGGAATGGGGTCAGCTAACTCGTCATGAATCGTCATGGACCACAAGGTGCCATGAGACTGATCGGGCAAGTGCATGCTGCAGAGGGCAGGCTTGGTGGCTAAGCTTTCCAGGCCTAGGTTTTACTGCCAGGACACGGAGACGAAGCTGCAAAGTTAATTTTGTAGCAAAACCATATTCAATAAAAGGGTTGATGCTGCGGCCTGCGGCGTACATAATCGCGGCCAATGTGTCATATAGGTATAATTCAATTTTTTCTCTCATTACATTCTCCTCCTCTGTAATGGTGCTCATTCGTTGTTGTATCATGTATGTAAATTTATTGGAATCTATATACTGGTCATCCCAGATTACGGCCCTGTGAAATCAAGATTAGTATTTCAGATGAATGATAGAAAAGAGAGTGAAACGTGATTCTTTCTGTTAAATGTTTCCACCTCAACTCCTCTGTGTGGGGATTGTGTGCACGTTTCACATCATGGTATCTGCATGATTCAGGAACTTTCTGCTTGCTGGAATGACTGCGAGAACTTCAAATTTTCATACCAGCTCCTGGTGCAAAGTTCTCTACTGGCTATCTTGCACTCAGTTTCCTGCACAACTGCGTGGATATTTCAGATGAATGATAGAAAAGAGAGGGGAACGCAATTCTTGCTGTAAAATGTTTCCACCTCAGCTTCTTTGTGTGGATTTTGCGCATGTTTCACAAGATACCAGTTATCTGCATTTTTCAGGAACTTGTTTCTTGCTGTAAGTTGGAGCGGCCATGGATTTTGAAACAATCATTTTCATAGAGCTTCTAGCGCAAAGTTCTCTATCGGCTGTACCTTGCACCCAGTTTTCTGTACAACTGCATGGACGTTGCTGCATGATTTGGGCCTCCCATGATTCTACGCAGGGTGGAACGTCTAATTCATCATAGTATTTGCCAGCTGCTACATACAATTCTGCATTAGCATTCACACATTGATGGCGATGCGCCACCCTAATCCAAAGGAATTGACATTGCCGATGCAACTTATCTTCGATTCAATCCAAAGGTTCCTTTCTTTCTTTGGTAGTATTAGAAGGTCAACCCTGTTCAGGACAGATAACATTTGAAAACATCCTTGCTTAGATTGTAGCAGAGCAACTTCCAATGCACATTCTCTTGCTGCTGTTTGTCTTGTGGTCGAAACCGGTGATGTTAACGAAGAAATTTTGGCCCAAGGATTGCAATTTAAAATCTGGAGTGCGCATATATGCCGGTTTTATTTTTTGGCCAGTTGGCACAATCTTGTCCCCAAGTGTAGTGACAGTGATAGGGCATCCGAGACCAGGAATGATTGGTGCTCCTCGCACTCCCAGTGCTCACTCCCACCAGCAAAAGCTCGATGAAATCTGAAGCAAGTCAATCCGGAGAATTGCTATTTAGACCGACCCAACGACAATATTCTTCTGCGAGTACTCTTCTTCACAAGTCTTGCCATAAAACGAGCAGCAAGTTGCGCGTACGTACTACGTTATTCTCTCCCGTGTCCGATAAGCACCCGCGACAGTGACACGGACCCAAAGCAAAACCGAGCATCAAACCATCAAGACCACCTTTTTTCCAATTCGAAAAGGACAGCATCCCACTGACAGGCGTGGCCCACGGGCACGTGCCACGTGGTCCCCACCGTTCGCTTTACTCATTGGTCCACGTGTGCCGTACTCTACAGGGTCGCCGCCGCGTAGCCATTAAATATCGCGTCACTCTACCGGAGCTGGGCAAACCAACCCCGTCACCGCGAGGCGGGCCCCACGCGTCATACCCCGGACTCCGAGCCGTCCGATCGCGATCCGACGGTTGGCCGGCACCCGAGCCCGATAAAGCGAGGCCCCGCCCTCCGAACGCGAGCCTCACACAACCATCCTCCTCCCCGCACCCGCCGGCGCCTCCGAATCGCCATGGCCGCCGCGCGCGCCCGGCGCTGAGCGCATGCTGCGCCGCGGAACAGCTCGGGGAGCGCAGATCTAGGGCCTCTGGCACGCGGCCCCATGGGGCGGGGATCGCCGCGGTGGGCGGCGCCGCTGCTGCTCGTCCTCCTCGCCGCTATCGCCGTGGAGGGCTCCCCGGCGGCCGCCGAGGCGTGCCGGGTGCCTGCGGAGGCGGAGGCCGTGCTCGGGCCGTTGAGTACCTGCTCGCCGCTGGATCGCCGGCTCGGCGACCCGGTCGGCGTCATCGAGGTGAGCTATCCCGACGCTTTCGTAAAATAACAATCGCAGCGAATAAATTATTGCCCAGGTGAAAAGTTCGAGCTCTGGAATTTGGATTCCTCTATGGCCAATCAAGGGTGTGAATAGTTGCCCCTATCCTACAGTATCACTCAATTGGTTTATCCGTTGAGCTATGAGAAATTTGTGGCATGCCCGTGGAATCCAGTCCCATATTGGATTGAAATTCCCCACTCTGTCCTGCCCCTACTTCGAAATTTTGTACGGGGAGTGATTTGCAGCCGTATCATTTGGTTTCGTGCCATGCCACTAAAATCCAGTCTCGTACTGGTTTGAAATCCCCTCCTGTGCCCTGCTCAAGCGTCATGTTAAGTGTGCTGCGTCAATTGGTCTTTTGCGACATGTACATATCGCTTTCAGATAGTCAGAGATATACTCTGCACGCTTCTCCCAATTTGGCCGCATCTTGGAAATTACTGGTTCATCGTGCTCAGAGATACGAAAATTTGATGAAAAATCCGGTGTGTAGTCTTCCATCCTGGTCTCTTGTTTTGTTCCTAAAAAAACGTAAAACTCGAAGCGAGAACATAAAACATCCAGAGCATGGCTCCTGCTGCATCAAAGCGATTTGAAAGTAGTTCGACAACTAGTACTACTGTATAACTGATTTTGTTATTCATTTCTGTCTTTTCGTTGTAGTTTCTGTTTTGCCCTCCCTTCCTTCATGAGCGCAAGGATACTCCATCAGTTGTACTTGTAGAATTGAAGCTGAATTTTAACCTTTTTAACATTATAGGGAGACGAGGCTACATTGGCAAGGGCAATTAATCTTCTTCACGTTAACCAAGACGAGTACATTGCTGTACTTTTCTATGCCTCGTGGTGCCCGTTTTCACAAGAGTGCAAACCTAATTTTGAGACGCTAGCTCACCTATTCCCAACTATCCGTCACTTTGCATTCGAGGAATCTGCAATTAGACCAAGGTATGCCTGCCTTCCGAGTGAATAAAAATGTGTTTATCGGTAATGCATTACTTTTTATGAAATATAAGCTTTATATTTGAAACTGCAGCATAATATCAAGATATGGGATTCATGGCTTTCCAACACTATTTCTCTTGAATTCAACAATGCGAGTGAGGTACCATGGACCACGAACTATTAAGCCGCTAGCTGCTTTCTACAGCGATGTTTCAGGTATGAAAATTGTTGCATGCCAACTGTTGTTTTTCAGGAACTCTCTTTTTCATATTCTTTTCTGGGATAGATGGTAGTTTGCTTGCATGCTTATCAGAGTTTATCGTAGTACACCGAGCAACTGAGCTATGTGTTTCTATTTTCCCATTTACCTTGTGGTATGAGGTATTTCTTCCAAACTGGTGTGTTCAGAGTCTTCCTGTGTTTGGGTTTAGAATTTGTTTTGTTTATTACAATTATTTATGGCTGTTTGCCTTTTTCTGTTCTTCTAAATGATTTGCTGATGATGAATTTATGTGATGAAGGCATCAGCGCATCAATGGAGTCAACTACAGGGGAGTCCATGCCACATCCATTGGATGAAATTGAGCCTAAGAAGGACATTGAACCGGAGAACTGTCCATTCTGGTGGGCGCGTTCACCAGAAAACATACTTCAGCAGGATACTTATCTAGCATTGGCAACTTGTTTTGTGATCCTGCGGTTACTGTATCTCCTATATCCAAAGATAGTTTCCGCAGCAAAATTGGCATGGAGGAGACACACTCGTTTTCCCAACTTGATGGGTGTGCACGAGTATTTCTTCACCTACCTTGAGCAAGCAAGGCAGAAATTCAACAGGCTATACCCGTCGAAGCGAGGGAATTTACAAGAGGGGGCAAGGAGTGCCACCGCTTGGGCCTCCAAATCATTAGCGTCTGTGTCAATCGGAGAACCAAGCACTATCGGAAGGACAAACTCCACGAATGAGCTAAGGTGAAGTTGTAACTTTTTTGTCCGCAGGGATATGTACAGTAGAGTGGCCAGGATATGAACACCAAAAATCTGTTGTAACTTGTAACCGGCTTTATTAGCTGTTGTAACATCACCATTAGAATAAGCACCTACCCCAGATTGTTGCTTTTATAACCTTGTCTTGAATAGTTGCCCAAATACATGTTCTTGGAGAAAAAAACCTTGATTTATCTCATGATACAACTGGTCGTTAGAACTGTAGTATGGCCTTTGTGTTCCAGAGTTGAGGATGCTAGAACTAGGAGTTTGGACTTTGTATCCTCTTGTGAGGATTCAGCAAGTGAGCAGAATCAAACATAATTTGTATCGACTTGTTCGTCATCGATAATCAATTTCTTCAGTCCTACTGGTTCAGTTTGTTACTTAGAACACATAAAAAATCTGGTTCCACTGCTGGAGACAGGGTTTCAAATTTGCACCAGGCCTGTGTATGAAGGGAGACTATGAGAAAACAAAATGCAGAATACACAAGTACCTACCCAGCATTGTTGCCTTTATAACCTTGTCTTAATAGCTGTTCACATCTTGAAGGAAAAAACCATTGATATATTTCAGGATACAACCGGTTGTTAGAACTGTGGGAGGGCCTCTGTGTTCCAAAGTTGAGCATGCTAGACTAGGAGTTTGGATTTTATCTGCTCTTGACTCTTGTGAGCGCCATCCAAGCATAATTTTTATGAACCTGTTCGTCATCAATAAGCAATTCAGTTTGTTACTTAGAGCATAGGAAAAATCTGGTTCCACTACTTCTGGAGACAGGAGTCAGGGTTTCAAATTTACACCATGCATGTATATGAATAAGTAGTTATGTATTTTTTTTGTTTGTTCTGAAACGAGGCAAAAGAATTTGCCATTTTCTTCAACAGAGAAGAAGTTTTTAGAGTATAATGTCTTTTTTTAGGGTAAGAGTATAATGTCTAGGACAAGCCCTAGGACTTTTCGGGAGAGCCCTACTCTCCTAGAATTACATTGCTAAAAAGGCCCACGCCAAGCTCTCGCCTCACGCTTGATCTTGTTTACGACTATGGCCGCGGCCCATGGGAGAGAAGTGGTGTCAAAAAACTCTATAGCATTGTGTTTCTTCCAAATTTCCAAAGAAACAAACATGATCATGGAAGCCATAGATTTCATTTCCTTCTCCTTTTGTAGTGCAATCTTCTTCCACCAATCGCAAACGGAAGTCTCGTTTGCCCATTCCACTGTTAACATACTATGGATGCCACACCACACAAAGATCTCTTTTCCAAATCTGTGTGGTGAATCTACATTTTTACAAAAGATGGTCCGCCGATTCTTGAACTTGGTTGCCTAGAGGGCAATTCCCACAATTTTGAAAATGTAAAACCCTACGATAGTATTGTCTATGTATGAGCAGGAATCATCCAAAATGATGTCGGTGATGACTTGGCGACGCCGCCGCAAGGTTCCCGCACTTCCTCCGTCTTATGTTCAAGATCATAGACGTGCAAGCAGCCGTCGTACGTGCTCATCCAGTACACGCTGTTGGGCACCAATCCGAAGGTGCTAGCCGGACACCAACCCGCGAAAGCGCGACTTGACCCAACAAGGATCGCGTGGTCGCCGACGCCGTCCACCCTCACAGCTTCCTTCCTCTCGAAATCCAGGCGGTACACTCCCACGTCCTTGACCGTATCGAAGTCGATGTTGCGGAAGAAGATGTACACCATGTAGAGCTCCCCGTCCAGGTCAAGGAGGTAAGGCGACGCCGCGGCCATGCAGTCCCCCACCGGGACGAGCTTCACCCCCTTCATCGGCAGCACGCTGAAGACCGGCCCCGCCGTCGGCGAGAACTCGAGGACGCCGATCTCGTCGCCCGGCCGTTGGTAGTAGAACTTGCCGCGCCACGACGCCGGGCGGTACATTACCCTCTTTGTCGGGCCGACGTGTAGTCGGCGGGTGCATGGATGTTCCCCACGTCGTACTCCTGCCTGACCCACGACCACGGGGCAGCTGGGTCGCCGACGCGGCAGTACCACATGACGTTCGATGACTTGGCGGCGAGGAGCACCGTGCAGCCGCCGGCGTCGGTGGGCTCGGACGACAGCACGCAGTCGGCGGCCTTCACGGGTGGCTTGGCGAGCGACGGTAGTTCGATCTTGTTCTTCTCGCGAGCGAGGTAGGTGGCGAGCGTCGCCGGGTCCCAGACCAGCACCCAGCCGTGCGAGGTCACCCAGCTCCGCTTCTTGCCGCGCAGCAGCTCGTCCATGGCGTCGTCGCACGGCCGGTGCGCGCCGTCGGTGACGCTGTACATCGTGCTGGTGCGTTGCTTGTCGCCATAGTCCAGGACGAGGCACGGCAACGACGACGAGGCCACCGGTGGCTGGGACATCGCCATGTACTACGCGCGCGGGATCGATCGATATCGCGTGCTACCTTAGCTAGCTGAGGGTTTCTTTCTTCCTATTTCTTTGAGATCTATCTTCCACCTTTCTCTTTCTGTGCTGGTTGCTCACGCCTTGGGCGCTTAATCCCGTGGTTTAAGTAGGCCTGTTCTGCTGGTCAGCTTCCGAGTCGGTTCCAGCAGAACAACTACCTAGTTTTTTCCACACGATCCACCAGGGGGGTCGAATTTTTATTACCAGAGAGATAACGAAAATACATCATCCTACAGCAAAAGCAAAAAAGCAAAAAGGGGAGAGGGGAGCGCCGCCTAATGCTAACGTTCAGAGAGTTAGTTACAACCCAGATAGATCACAGAAAAAACCTCCAGCATATAACAAAGGAGGGGTGAGTATCACGCTAAGAGGCACGCCCAACATGAGCAATCTTTTCCCAAAACAACTTGCTGCTATCAACAACGACAAAGATATCCTTCCATCAAGAAGCTTTTCCAGCATCAGCATCTTCGGAATCCTTGTCGCACAGGAGGGGTAAATCAGCGCGCCTGACGTTTCCTGATGAAGAATCTCCAGCACCCGCCGCGGCTAGACGCAACAGTCCGTCAGCTCCAGCACGAATATCTGCAGCATCTCGCTCACCGTGGAGACCTGCCCATTAGTTCATAAAAACAACAGCATAACTGATCAAGTCAAGAGGAGAATTAATGAGCTTCTTCTCAAAGCAAGCTCTATTCCTAAGCTTCCAGGTAGCCCAACAGATAGCTGCCAAGTCAGCTATCTTAGTATTGCGACTTGCCGGGACAAATTGTGGAAACCACCAGAAAAATTGTGAAAAACTCCCAGGTCGAGTGGGAGAGTTGATAGTCATGGCAATAACGCTCCAGACAAACTTAGCAGCTGCACAGCCAAAGAAAAGGTGACTGATGGACTCTTGTTCGTTACAAAACTGGCAGGTGGAGTCTCCTGTCCATTTGCGCTTAAGAAAATTATCTTTGGTAGCAATGGCATTATGCGAGATCATTGATGTCTACGGGAGTTTCTATTCTTGTAGACAGTGTTGGGCCTACAAGAGCAGAGGTTTGTAGAACAGCAGCAAGTTTCCCTTAAGTGGATCACCCAAGGTTTATCGATCTCAGGGAGGAAGAGGTCAAAGATATCCCTCTCATGCAACCCTGCAACCACAAAGCAAGAAGTCTCTTGTGTCCCCAACACACCTAATAGGTGCACTAGTTCGGCGAAGAGATAGTGAAATACAGGTGGTATGAATAAGTATGAGCAGTAGTAACGGTGCCAGAAAAGTGCTTGCTGGCGTGTGGTTGATGGTGGTAATATTGCGGACAGTACAGATGCATTAGAACAGTAAACAAGCAGCGATAGCAGTATTTAGGAACAAGGCCTAGGGATCATACTTTCACTAGTGGACACTCTCAACATTGATCACATAACAGAATAAATAGATAGATGCTAGACTCTACACTCTCTTGTTGGATGATGAACACCACTAATTGCGTAGGGCTACAAGAACCCTCAATGCCGGAGTTAACAAGCTCCACAATATTCAATGTTCATATTTAAATAACCTTAGAGTGCAAGATAGATCAATACAACTAAACCAAGTACTAACATAGCATGCACACTGTGACCATCACACTATGAAAGAGGAATAGATCACATCAATACCATCATACTAATAGTTAACTTCATAATCTACAAGAGATCACAATCATAGCATAAACCAAGTACTTCATGATGCACACACTGTCAACATTACATCATGGAGAAGGAATATACTACTTTAATAACATCACTAGAGTAGCACATAGATGAATTGTGATACAAAACTCGTATGAATCCCAATCATGTAAGGCAGCTCATGAGATCATTGTATTGAAGTACATAGGAGAGAGATTAACCACATAGCTACCGGTACAGCCCCGAGCCTCGATGTAGAACTACTCCCTCCTCATGGGAGACATCAGCGGTGATGAAGATGGCGGTGGAGATGGCAGCGGTGTCGATGGAGAAGCCTTTCGGGGGCACTTCCCCGTCCCGGCGGCGTGCTGGAACAGAAACTCCTGTGCCCCAGATCTTGGCTTCGTGATGGCGGCGGCTCTGGAAGGTTTTTCGTACCGTGGTTTTTCGTATCGAAGATTTGGGTCGAGGAGGCTTAAATAGGCGAAGAGGCGGCGTCAGAAGGTCAACGAGGCGACGACACACTAGGGGGGCGCGCCCCCCCCCCTTGGCCGCGCCAGGGTCATGTGTGGTGGGCCTATGGCCCCCCTCTGGCCTCTCTCGGGTGTTCTGGAAGCTTCGCGTGATCCTAAGATGCTGGGCGTTGATTTCGTCCGATTCCGAGAATATTTCCTTACTAGGATTTCTGAAACCAAAAACAGTAGAAAACATCAACTGGCCCTTCGGCATCTCATCAATACGTTAGTTCCGGAAAACGCATAAATATGACATAAAGTATGCATAAAACATGTAGATATCATCAATAATGTGGCATGGAACATAAGAAATTATCGATACGTCGGAGACGTATCAGCATCCCCAAGCTTAGTTTCTGCTCGTCCCGAGTAGGTAAACGATAACAAAGATAATTTCTGGAGTGACATGCCATCATAATCTTGATCATACTATTGTAAGCACATGTAATGAATGCAGCGATCAAAACAATGGTAAATGACATGAGTAAACAATTGAATCATATAGCAAAGACTTTTCATGAATAGTACTTCAAGACAAGCATCAATAAGTCTTGCATAAGAGTTAACTCATAAAGCAATAATTCAAAGTAAAGGTATTGAAGCAACACAAAGGAAGATTAAGTTTCAGCGGTTGCTTTCAACTTGTAACATATATATCTCATGGATATTGTCAACATAGAGTAATATAACAAGTGCAATATGCAAGTATGTAGGAATCAATGCACAGTTCACACAAGTGTTTGCTTCTTAAGATGGAGAGAAATAGGTGAACTGACTCAACATAAAAGTAGAAGAAAGGCCCTTCGACGAGGGAAGCATCGATTGCTATATTTGTGCTAGAGCTTTGGTTTTGAAAACAAGAAACAATTTTGTCAACGGTAGTAATAAAGCATATGCATCATGTAAATTATATCCTACAAGTTGCAAGCCTCATGCATAGTATACTAATAGTGCCCGCACCTTGTCCTAATTAGCTCGGATTACCTGGATTATCATCGCAATGCATATGTTTTAACCAAGTGTCACAAAGGGGTACCTCTATGCCGCCTGTACAAAGGTCTAAGGAGAAAGCTCGCATCGGATTTCTCGCTATTGATTATTCTCAACTTAGACATCCATACCGGGACAACATAGACAACAGATAATGGACTCCTCTTTAATGCATAAGCATGTAGCAACAATTAATTTTCTCATATGAGATTGAGGATATTTGTCCAAAACTGAAACTTCCACCATGGATCATGGCTTTAGTTAGCGGCCCAATGTTCTTCTCTAACATTATGCATGCTCTAACCATTCTAGCGGTAAATCTCCCTTACTTCAGACAAGACGGACATGCATAGCAACTCACATGATATTCAACAAAGAGTAGTTGATGGCGTCCCCAGGAACATGGTTATCGCACAACAAGCAACTTAATAAGAGATAAAGTGCATAAGTACATATTCAATACCACAATAGTTTTTAGGCTATTTATCCCATGAGCTATATATTGCAAAGACAAAGAATGGAAATTTAAAGGTAGCACTCAAGCAATTTACTTTGGAATGGCGGAGAAATACCATGTAGTAGGTAGGTATGGTGGACACAAATGGCATAGTGTTTGGCTCAAGGATTTTGGATGCATGAGAAGTATTCCCTCTCGATACAAGGCTTAGGCTAGCAAGGCTATTTGAAACAAACACAAGGATGAACCGGTGCAGCAAAACTCACATAAAAGACATATTGTAAACATTATAAGACCTTACACCGTCTTCCTTGTTGTTCAAACTCTTACTAGAAATTATCTAGACCTTAGAGAGACCAATTATGCAAACCAAATTTTAGCAAGCTCTATGTATTTCTTCATTAATAAGTGCAAAGTATATGATGCAAGAGCTTAAACATGAGCACAACAATTGACAAGTATCAAATTATTCAAGACATCATACCAATTACTACATGTAGCATTTTCCGTTTCCAACCATATAACAATTAACGAAGCAGTTTCAACCTTCGCCATGAAAATTAAAAGCTAAGAACACATGTGTTCATATGAACCAGCGGAGCGTGTCTCTCTCCCACACACGCATTTATTCAAACAAAAACAAAAACAAAAGCAAACAGACGCTCCAAGTAAAGTACATAAGATGTGACCGAATAAAAATATAGTTTCAAGAGAAGGAACCTGATAATTTGTCGATGAAGAAGGGGATGCCTTGGGCATCCCCAAGCTTAGACGCTTGAGTCTTCTTGGAATATGCAGAGATGAACCACCGGGGCATCCCCAAGCTTAGAGCTTTCACTCTTCTTGATCATATTGTATCATCCTCCTCTCTTGACCCTTGAAAACTTCCTCCACACCAAACTCGAAACAAACTCATTAGAGGGTTAGTGCATAATCAAAAACTTACATGTTCAGAGGTGACACATTCATTCTTAACACTTCTTAACATTGCCCAAAGCTACTGGAAGTTAATGGAACAAAGAAATCCATCCCACATAGCAAAAGAAGCAATGCGAAATAAAAGGCAGAATCTGTCAAAAACAGAACAGTTCGTAAAGACGAATTTCTAAGAGGCACCAGACTTGCTCAAATGAAAATGCTCAAATTGAATGAAAGTTATGTACATATTTGAGGATCACTCACGTAAATTGGCATAATTTTCTGAGTTACCTACAGGGAATTAGGCCCAGATTCGTGACAGCAAGAAATCTGTTTCTGCGCAGTAATCCAAATCTAGTATGAACCTTACTATCAAAGACTTTACTTGGCACAACAATGCAACAAAACTAGGATAAGGAGAGGTTGCTACAGTAGTAAAAACTTCCAAGACACAAATATAAACAAAAGTACTGTAGCAAAATAAACACATGGGTTATCTCCCAAGAAGTTCTTTCTTTATAGCCATTAAGATGGGCTCAGCAGTTTTAATGATGCACTCACAAGAAATAGTAGTTGAAGCAAAAGAGAGCATCAAGAGGAAAATTCAAAACAAATTTAAGCCTAACATGCTCCTTATGAAAAGGAATCTTGTAAATAAATAAGTTCATGAAGAGCAAAGTGAATAGCATAGGAAGACAAAACAAGTGTAGTTTCAAAAATTTCAGCACATAGAGAGGTGTTTTAGTAACATGAAAATTTCTACAACCATATTTTCCTCTCTCATAATAACTTTCAGTAGCATCATGAGCAAACTCAACAATATAACTATCACATAAAGCATTCTTATCATGAGTCTCATGCATAAAACTATTACTCTCCACATAAGCATAGTCAATTTTATTAGTTGTAGTGGGAGCAAATTCAACAAAGCAGCTATCATTATTATTCTCATCATCAAATATAGGAGGCATATTGTAATCATAATCAAATTTATCCTCCATAACAGGCGGTAACAAAAGACTACTATCATTATAATCATCATAAATAGGAGGCAAAGTATCATCAAAGTAAATTTTCTCCTCAATGCTTGGGGGAATAAAAAGATCATGCTCATCAAAACCAGCTTCCCCAAGCTTAGAATTTTCCATATCATTAGCAACAACGGTGTTCAAAGTATTCATACTAATATGTTCCATGGGTTTTTTAATTTTCAGATCAGACCATCCATGTCTTAAATCAGGAAATAGAATAAGAAGCTCATTGTTGTCCATTATGCCTAACTAGTGTAAACAAGAAACAAAAAGATGCAATTGCAGGATCTAAAGGAAATAGCTTCGAGCACACACACAATGGCGCCAGAAAAGTACTGTTACCTGGAACCGGAGTATGAGTGCCTTTTACCTTTCCTCCCCGGCAACGGCGCCAAAAAAGTGCTTGATGTCTACGGGAGCTTCTATTCTTGTAGACAGTGTTGGGCCTCCAAGAGCAGAGGTTTGTAGAACAGCAGCAAGTTTCCCTTAAGTGGATCACCCAAGGTTTATCGATCTCAGGGAGGAAGAGGTCAAAGATATCCCTCTCATGCAACCCTGCAACCACAAAGCAAGAAGTCTCTTGTGTCCCCAACACACCTAATAGGTGCACTAGTTCGGCGAAGAGATAGTGAAATACAGGTGGTATGAATAAGTATGAGCAGTAGTAACGGTGCCAGAAAAGTGCTTGCTGGCGTGTGGTTGATGGTGGTAATATTGCGGACAGTACAGATGCAGTAGAACAGTAAACAAGCAGCGATAGCAGTATTTAGGAACAAGGCCTAGGGATCATACTTTCACTAGTGGACACTCTCAACATTGATCACATAATAGAATAAATAGATAGATGCTAGACTCTACACTCTCTTGTTGGATGATGAACACCACTAATTGCGTAGGGCTACAAGAACCCTCAGTGCTGGAGTTAACAAGCTCCACAATATTCAATGTTCATATTTAAATAACCTTAGAGTGCAAGATAGATCAACACAACTAAACCAAGTACTAACATAGCATGCACACTGTGACCATCACACTATGAAAGGAGGAATAGATCACATCAATACCATCATAGTAATAGTTAACTTCATAATCTACAAGAGATCACAATCATAGCATAAACCAAGTACTTCATGATGCACACACTGTCAACATTACATCATGGAGGAGGAATAGACTACTTTAATAACATCACTAGAGTAGCACATATATGAATTGTGATACAAAACTCATATGAATCTCAATCATGTAAGGCAGCTCATGAGATCATTGCATTGAAGTACATAGGAGAGAGATTAACCACATAGCTACCGGTACAGCCCCGAGCCTCGATGGAGAACTACTCCCTCCTCATGGGAGACAGCAGCGGTGATGAAGATGGCGGTGGAGATGGCAGTGAAGGAGATATGCCCAAGAGGCAATAATAAAAGTGGTTATTATATATCTTTATGTTTATGATAAATGTTTATATGTCATGCTATAATTGTATTAACCGAAACATTAGTACATGTGTGATATGTAGACAACAAAGAGTCCCTAGTATGCCTCTTAACTAGCTTGTTGATTAATGGATGATTAGTTTCATAATCATGAACATTGGATGTTATTAATAACAAGGTTATATCATTGTATGAATGATGTAATGGACACACCCAATTAAGCGTAGCATAAGATCACGTCATTAAGTTATTTGCTATAAGCTTTCGATACATAGTTACCTAGTCCTTATGACCATGAGATCATGTAAATCACTTATGCCGGAAAGGTACTTTGATTACACCAAACGCCACTGCGTAAATGGGTGGTTATAAAGGTGGGATTAAGTATCCGGAAAGTATGAGTTGAGGCATATGGATCAACAGTGGGATTTGTCCATCCCGATGACGGATAGATATACTCTGGGCCCTCTCGGTGGAATGTCGTCTAATGTCTTGCAAGCATATGAATAAGTTCATAAGAGACCACATACCACGGTACGAGTAAAGAGTACTTGTCAGGAGACGAGGTTGAACAAGGTATAGAGTGATACCGATGATCAAACCTCGGACAAGTAAAATATCGCGTGACAAAGGGAATTGGTATCGTATGTGAATGGTTCATTCGATCACTGAAGTCATCGTTGAATATGTGGGAGCCATTATGGATCTCCAGATCCCGCTATTGGTTATTGGTCGGAGTGAGTACTCAACCATGTCCGCATAGTTCGCGAACCGTAGGGTGACACACTTAAGGTTTGATGTTGAAATGGTAGAACTTGAATATGGAATGGAGTTCGAATATTTGTTCGGAGTCCCGGATGAGATCCCGGACATCACGAGGAGTTCCGGAATGGTCCGGAGAATAAGATTCATATATAGGAAGTCATATTCCAAGTTGGGAAATGATCCGGTGCATTTATGGCAGGTTCTAGAAGGTTCTAGAAAAGTCCGGAAGAAATCACCATGGAAAGTAGAGTCCCGGAGGGACTCCACCTTGCATGGCCAGCCAACCCTAAAGGGGAGGAGTCCAAGGTGGACTCCCCAAGGGTGGCCGGCCAACCCCCCTCATGGAAGGGGGGAATCCCACCCCAAGTGGGATTCCCACCTTGGGTAGGTTTCCCTACACATGGAAGGTTTTTGGTTCGGGTCTTATTCGAAGACTTGTAGTCTAACACTTGGGGCTTCCACCTATATAATGAGGGGCATAGGAGAGGGGGCTGACCACCACAAGCCCATAGCTTGGCCGCACCCCTAGGTGGCCGGCCACCCCCTCTCCCAAACCCTAGCCGCCCCTCTCTCCTCCTCTTCTCCCGCACGCTTAGCGAAGCTCCGCCGGAGATCTCCACCGCCACCGCCACCACGCCGTCGTGCTGCCGGATTCAAGGAGGAGCTACTACTTCCGCTGCCCGCTGGAACGGGGAGAAGGACGTCGTCTTCATCAACACCGAACGTGTGACCGAGTACGGAGGTGCTGCCCGATCGTGGCACCGTGATCAAGATCTTCTACGCGCTTTTGCAAGCGGCAAGTGATCGTCTACCGCAGCAATAAGAGCCTACTCTTTTAGGCTTTGGAAATCTTCAAGGGTTAGTCTTGATCATCCCCTCGTTGCTCCCGTCTTCTAGATTGCATCTTGGCTTGGATTGCGTTCTCGCGGTAGGAAATTTTTTGTTTTCTATGCAACGAATCCCTACAGTGGTATCAGAGCCGTGTCTATGCATAGATGGTTGCACGAGTAGAACACAATGGTTTTGTGGGTGTTGATGCTCTTGTTATCTTTAGTTTGAGTACTTTGCATCTTTGTGGCATAGTGGGATGAAGCGGCCCGGACTAACTTTACATGACCGCGTTCATGAGACTTGTTCCTCGTTCGACATGCAACTTGTATTGCATAAGAGGCTTTGCGGGTGTCTGTCTCTCCTACTATAGTGAAGATTCAATTTACTCTTCTATTGACAACATTAGTATCACCGTTGTGGTTCATGTTCGTAGGTAGATTAGATCTCTCTCAAAAACCCTAAACCACGTAAAATATGCAAACCAAATTAGAGACGTCTAACTTGTTTTTGCAGGGTTTGGTGATGTGATATGGCCATAATGTGATGATGAATATGTATGAGATGATCATTATTGTATTGTGGCAACCGGCAGGAGCCTTATGGTTGTCTTTAATTTTCATGTTGAGTAGTATTTCAAAGTAGTTGTAATAGTTGCTACATGAGGTGAACAACCATAAAGACGGCGCCATGGACCTTGACGCTACGCCGATGATGATGGAGATCATGCCCGTTGATGATGGAGATCATGTCCGTGCTATGGAGATGAAGATCGAAGGCACAAAGACTAAAGGGCCATATCATATCACATATGAATTGCATGTGATGTTAATCCTTTATGCATCTTATTTTGCTTAGAACGCGACGGTAGCATTATAAGATGATCCCTCACATTAATATCAAGATAATAAAGTGTTCTCCCCTCGTATGCACCGTTGTATTGTTCGTCGTTTTGAAGCATCTCGTGATGATCGGATGTGATAAACTCAACATACAACGGGTGTAAGCCATGTTGCACACGCGGAATACTTGGGTTTGCTTGACGAGCCTAGCATGTACAGACATGGCCTCGGGACAACGGAAACCGAAAGGTTGAACACGAGTCATATGGATGATATGATCAACATGTTGATGTTCACCATTGAAGCTACATCATCTCACGTGATGATCGGTTTTGGTGTAGTGAATTTGGATCGTGTACCACTTAACAACTATGAGGGATGTTGTATTAAGTGGGAGTTCATTAGTAATTAGATTAAAACATGAACTAATTATCATAAACATAGTCTGAGTAGTATTTTGAATTAATTTTGTAGTATTAGCATCCGTTTTTCTACCATGCGCTAGTCTTGTTATTGAGATAGAAATACTATTAAAATCTGACAAGAAACTTTACGGATTGGTACCGTATTGTTAAAGAATCAAGAATTGATTAAGTCCTATTGCAAACTTTTAGTAAACCTCACATTGTTGATTCAAAGAGCTATGTTTTCAATTAGTACCTAAAGTTATCTTGTCTCCGTGAAACTTGAAGTTCAAATCTGTTTGAAAAGTAAGGAGCTGAAAATTTAGTTTTCAGAAATAATCAAGGTATGAGATATATGTGATATCTAAGACCTTATTGCAAGATGATAGAATATAATTTGGTGAGACTACATGAACTCATAAGTTTTATGGGAATGTACGAAGGTTGAAGACGCAAGACGTCCCAATCCTCCAACTATTGGGGCACTAACGATATTCGCATATCCATGAAGTGATCGTCCTTAGTATGCACCGTTGCTATGACTCGTCGTTTCAAAGCATCACGTGATGATCGGATGTGATAGATTCTACGTGTGCATACAATGGGTGCAAGCCAGATTTGCACATGCAAATACCAAGGTTAAAACTTTATGAGCCTAGCATGTACAGACATGGTCTCAGAAAGTCATCATGATACAATGGATAAAATTATGAGTGAAATTGTTCATCATATTACAAGGTTACTAATAGTGAAATCCGGAACACTTGTCATACGATGATCAACTTCAAAGTTAGAACCTCAAGGTTATTGGTATTAGACCAACAAACCTAGAAGTTAATGATGTTGAAGTGTTTTTCTGAATAATGAGGAAAGCTAAAAGAGAAACTGCAAAAGATATTTTGGCAAAAAGAAAATAAAAGACTAGAAAGTCTAGCTCAGGTGTATATAAATGATATACATGTTATGGTTGTATTCCTAATTAAGTCACACTATAAAATTCTTGGGTATTAGTACTATATTGGTTGGTATGAAGTGTCATACAAAACAACGCAATACAAGAATACAATGGCCAAGTGACTGACAAGGAATATGATAGGAATGCACGTCTGGAACAAAATAAAGTGTTATTATGTTCATCGTTGGCATTCTATCTAGCCCTTAGAATTTATAATAAAGAACTTAATAATAGTTATTTTGCTCTGGTCAAATGAAAACAATGAGTTGTTCAAATTATGACATTACTCCATGTACGATGGATAAGTTATTATAAATCTTAATGTTGAAACACACATACATAACACTGATGCTAAAATGCCATAAGGCAAATGATTTGAATTCCACTTATTTGTGGAACCGCCATTTAGGTCATGTTAGAAAGGAACGCATGAAGGAACTCCATGCAAATGGATTTTTGGAGTCATTTGATTTTTGAATCGTTTGACACTTGCAAATCTTTTCTAAAGAGAATGACTAAAATACTGTTCATAGCCCAAGAGATGAACGGACAACTAACTTAGTGGAAAAATACATGATGATGTATGTGGTTCACTGGACATAGTTGTGTGCGGAAGATTCTTCTACTTCATGAAAACTTTCAACAATGAATTGAGTATATATATGTGGATATATTCGATAAGGAAGAAGTTTGAAATTTTTGAATGGATTCAAATAAATTTCAGCATGAAGTGGAAATCATCGTAATAGAAAAGTCAAATATCTATGATTGGATCATAGTGGAAATATTTGAATTACGAGTTTTAGCGAACATCTAAGAGAGTTATGAAATTGTTCTACAACTCACGTTTCTTGGAGTATCATAGTGATGATGAAGTATCCAAAAGACGTATCCAAACCTTGTTGGATCAATGATGAGATAAAATATTGATGCCAATATATTTTTTGTGGATTATGTTTTAGTGACTACCGCTTTTACACTAAATAGAGCATCATCATGATCCGTTGAAATGACACCATACGAGTTATGGCATGGGTATAAACCCTAATAGTCCTTTCTTTAAATTTTGGTCCAAGAGTTTACAACCAAAATCGGATGAATGTCTTTGTTGGTTATCCCAAAGTGTTGATTGGGAATTCTTTCCACTATGGATACAAAGACAAAAGTGTTTGTCGATGTTTCTTATTTATTTCCAAGAAATTGTTTCTAGCGAAATTTTTGAGTGGGAGGACAATAGAACTTGATAAAATTTATGAACCTGAGCATAATGGTCAGAGTAGCGCAGCATCGGAATTGGTTCCGGAAGCGGCCACGACGATCATGGCTCCCATGACTACAAAGTGTTTTAGCCATGGAGATTGAAGTACATATTGAACTTTGTAGGTATGGTTTACTTTGTTATCAAATAAATGATTTGTGGACAAAGGATTGATTTTGAACAATGATAAACCAACTACAAACAAAGAAGTTATGATGGGCCCTGACTCCGTTAAAATGGCTATACGCCATGAAATCCAAGATAGATAAATAATTTTGAAAGTAAAAAGAACTATAAAATTGATGGACTTGGATGAAATATCCTTGAAGAAGCTTGACTTGTCGAAAAGTTGTTTACGACAAAGTTCAAAGAGTTGACCACGACAAGATTAGATCTTCCGTAGCAATGCTTAAAGTCTATATGGATTATTCTAGTAATCACTACATATTTCCTTTATGAGATATGTTAGTAGGATGGCAAAATACATTACTTATCAGAAGTGTGTATTAAAGGTGTATACAAGATACAACCAAGAGTTTTGCTGGTCCGTGGAATACTAGATAGGTATACGAACTTCAAATTGGATGAAGTAAGTATCACGGAGTTGGAATCTTCACCAGATGAAATAGTCAAAGAGTTTTTGATTTCATCAGAGACGATGAAGAGGCTTGCATTTGCAAGAAATTAAGTGGGAGCGCTAAGACACATTTATAATACTTTATGTAGGTGACATATAGTTGGTTATAAATGATGTAATTATATACTTGATTAAAAGGTTTCATTGAGAAATTAATTTCAATGAAAGGATATGGACTGAAACATATCTAGTGTCAAGATCTATGAAGATAGATTGAAACACAAAATAAGTTTAAGTCAAAGTACATAGAATGGATATTGAAATAGTTCAATATAGAAATATTAAGAAAATGTTCTTGTCATGTGAAGTTTTAACAAGACTTGAGTGTATCTGATACTCAATGAGTAAAAACACATGAGTGATTATGGATCACGAATAATATGTACACAATCAGATGTCCTGTGCGCTAAAATGTTATGAGCATATACCAGAATGATTCATGAGATGATCATTGGACGACAGTAAGAGTATCCTTGAGTACTTTACAAGAACCAAGGATATATATAGTTTTGTATGGAGAAATGACAAACAAATCGCTGTAATGTGATTACACCGATATTTGTTTTGTCACATATAAAAATAGAATTTCAATCTCAAATTAGACTAAGTGTTGTTTTAAAGGTAGCACAATGAGCTAGAAGTTGTCTATGTTAGATTTAGAAGAGTTCTAAATATTGTGACGGATTCTACAAACGAAAGGCAGAGTATGTCATTGTTTTGACAATGACTGAGGATGTTAAGTCAAGAAGTTCTTTGAGAACTTGGTGTAGTTCCGACAGAGTCAGAACTTTGAAGCTATATTGTGTGTGACAATATTAGTGACATATTTCAGACCGCGGAATTAAGGTTCCACCAGAAGACCAAACATATTTAATGCCGACTCATTTGGAAATGAGTGATGCGTTGAGACGCAAATGAATTACAAAATACATACGTTTCTGAGCATGTCAGATCCGTTGACTAAAACCTCTCCCGTGAGCAAAACATGATAAAGCACCAGAAGGCCAAGGTGTTATATCTTTACAATGTAATCTAGATTATTGACTCTAGTGCAAGTGGGAGACTGAAGGAGATATGCCCAAGAGGCAATAATAAAAGTGGTTATTATATATCTTTATGTTTATGATAAATGTTTATATGTCATGCTATAATTGTATTAACCGAAACATTAGTACATGTGTGATATGTAGACAACAAAGAGTCCCTAGTATGCCTCTTAACTAGCTTGTTGATTAATGGATGATTAGTTTCATAATCATGAACATTGGATGTTATTAATAACAAGGTTATATCATTGTATGAATGATGTAATGGACACACCCAATTAAGCGTAGCATAAGATCACGTCATTAAGTTATTTGCTATAAGCTTTCGATACATAGTTACCTAGTCCTTATGACCATGAGATCATGTAAATCACTTATGCCGGAAAGGTACTTTGATTACACCAAACGCCACTGCGTAAATGGGTGGTTATAAAGGTGGGATTAAGTATCCGGAAAGTATGAGTTGAGGCATATGGATCAACAGTGGGATTTGTCCATCCCGATGACGGATAGATATACTCTGGGCCCTCTCGGTGGAATGTCGTCTAATGTCTTGCAAGCATATGAATAAGTTCATAAGAGACCACATACCACGGTACGAGTAAAGAGTACTTGTCAGGAGACGAGGTTGAACAAGGTATAGAGTGATACCGATGATCAAACCTCGGACAAGTAAAATATCGCGTGACAAAGGGAATTGGTATCGTATGTGAATGGTTCATTCGATCACTGAAGTCATCGTTGAATATGTGGGAGCCATTATGGATCTCCAGATCCCGCTATTGGTTATTGGTCGGAGTGAGTACTCAACCATGTCCGCATAGTTCGCGAACCGTAGGGTGACACACTTAAGGTTTGATGTTGAAATGGTAGAACTTGAATATGGAATGGAGTTCGAATATTTGTTCGGAGTCCCGGATGAGATCCCGGACATCACGAGGAGTTCCGGAATGGTCCGGAGAATAAGATTCATATATAGGAAGTCATATTCCAAGTTTGGAAATGATCCGGTGCATTTATGGCAGGTTCTAGAAGGTTCTAGAAAAGTCCGGAAGAAATCACCATGGAAAGTAGAGTCCCGGAGGGACTCCACCTTGCATGGCCAGCCAACCCTAAAGGGGAGGAGTCCAAGGTGGACTCCCCAAGGGTGGCCGGCCAACCCCCCGGGGGAATCCCACCCCAAGTGGGATTCCCACCTTGGGTAGGTTTCCCTACACATGGAAGGTTTTTGGTTCGGGTCTTATTCGAAGACTTGTAGTCTAACACTTGGGGCTTCCACCTATATAATGAGGGGCATAGGAGAGGGGGCTGACCACCACAAGCCCATAGCTTGGCCGCACCCCTAGGTGGCCGGCCACCCCCTCTCCCAAACCCTAGCCGCCCCTCTCTCCTCCTCTTCTCCCGCACGCTTAGCGAAGCTCCGCCGGAGATCTCCACTGCCACCGCCACCGCCACCACGCCGTCGTGCTGCCGGATTCAAGGAGGAGCTACTACTTCCGCTGCCCGCTGGAACGGGGAGAAGGACGTCGTCTTCATCAACACCGAACGTGTGACCGAGTACGGAGGTGCTGCCCGATCGTGGCACCGTGATCAAGATCTTCTACGCGCTTTTGCAAGCGGCAAGTGATCGTCTACCGCAGCAATAAGAGCCTACTCTTTTAGGCTTTGGAAATCTTCAAGGGTTAGTCTTGATCATCCCCTCGTTGCTCCCGTCTTCTAGATTGCATCTTGGCTTGGATTGCGTTCTCGCGGTAGGAAATTTTTTGTTTTCTATGCAACGAATCCCTACAGGCAGCGGTGTCGATGGAGAAGCTTTCCGGGGGCACTTCCCCGTCCCGGTGGCATGCCGGAACAGAGACTCCTGTCCCCCAGATCTTGGCTTCGTGATGGCGGCGGCTCTGGAAGGTTTCTCGTACCGTGGTTTTTCGTATCGAAGATTTAGGTCGAGGAGGCTTAAATAGGCGAAGAGGCGGCGTCAGAAGGTCAACGAGGCGACGACACACTAGGGGGGCGCGGGCCCCCCCTTGGCCGCGCCAGGGTCATGTGTGGTGGGCCTGTGACCCCCCCTCTGGCCTCTCTCGGGTGTTCTGGAAGCTTCGCGTGATCCTAAGATGCTGGGCGTTGATTTCGTCCGATTCCGAGAATATTTCCTTACTAGGATTTCTGAAACCAAAAACAGCAGAAAACAACAACTAGCCCTTCGGCATCTCGTCAATAGCTTAGTTCCGGAAAACGCATAAATATGACATAAAGTATGCATAAATATGTAGATATCATCAATAATGTGGCATGGAACATAAGAAATTATCGATACGTCGGAGACGTATCAATCATCCACAACCAGACTTTGATTTTGAGAGGAATTTTGCTTTTCCAGAGATGTCTGAATGACCTATCTCTCCCATTCCTGCACAAATGTTTGTAAACTGACTTTACAGTGAACAGACCATCTTTTGACCATTTCCAGCGATGTGAATCTTTTTCCTGGGACAACCTCACCTGGTTCATAATCTGAAGTATCCCAGCTTCTTGGATGATGAGATCAGGTGTCAGCCATCTCCTGTAAGAGAAACTCCAACCCACTGAAGCAGCCTCTGCCACTGTGATATTCTGATCATTGCAAATATCAAAAAGAGCAGGGAACATATCTTTCAGAGGACTAATACTACACCAAGAATCACCCCAGAAACTAGTCAGGGTCCCACTCCCAACTTTCATCCTCCTTCCACAGAGATAAATGTCTCTAACTTGCAACATGTCAGACCATAAAGCAGAATCACCAGGCCTTTTCTTTGTGTAATATATCCCTTTATCTTTTAAGTATTTCAATCTCATGAAATCTTGCCAAGGGCCAGTATCATGCTCCAATTTCCACCACCACTTACAAATCAGGCTGATATTAAATTTGAGCAAGTCTTTAACACCCAAGCCACCCTTCTGTTTTGGCTTACAAATCCACTTCCATTTCACAAAGTGGTACTTCCTTCTGTCAGCACTACCAGCCCAGAAGAAAGATCTGATGGGTTTATCTATTTGTTCAATGTTAGTTTTGTGTAACAGCCTCAGAGACATCTGATACACTGCAGTGTTGGAGAGGCAAGCATCAATTTTCACTAATCTTCCACCAATAGACATGGAATTACCAATCCATCCACTCATCTTCTTTTTGGTTTTTTCACCCAGGAACTCCATTTCAGAAACAAAAGTCCTTCTAGCACACACTGGAGTCCCTAAGTATTTGATAGGCCAGCTGCCTCTCTAACAATTGAACATCTCAGCATAGAAGTTTTGTTTGATATCATCTTCCAGAATCATCAACACCTCACTTTTCTCAAAATTAATTTTCAGACCAGACATGGATTCAAAAATATACAGCAGTAACTTCAAATTAACAGCTTGTTGAGGCACATCTTTGATGAGCAAAATGGTATCATCGGCATACTGCAGAATTGCAATCCCCTACTGTATCATATTATCAGCCAAACCTGAAATTAGCCCATTTGATTGTGCTAGGTACAATATTTTTGCCAAACTGTTTGCTGCCATGTTGAAAAGGAAGGGAGCAAAGGGATCTCCTTGCCTCACACCTTTATAACTAGTGAAATATGGGCCCACCTTGTCATTAACTTTGACACTAAGGGTCCCACCAGTGACCACACCTCTAATCCAGGTCAACCAACTATTACTGAAGCCTTTTTATCTATAGCAGTCAAACAAAAACTCCCAATTAACCTTATCATAAGCCTTTTCAAAGTCTATTTTCAAAATCACCCCTGGTGTTTCCTGAACTTACATTCCCTCAGAATTTCTTGAAGTAACATCACTCCATCTGTGATATACCTGTTTTTGATGAAAGCAGTCTGGCAGGGAAGCAGAAGTTTACCCATCACAGGGTTTGCTCTGACAGTCAAAACTTTAGTTACAATCTTGAAAAAGACTTGCAACAGGCAAATTGGTCTGAATTTTTGAATAATGTCAGCATCATCAGATTTTGGAATCAAAGTAATGATCCCATAATTAATTATGTCAAGGATAATTCTGTGATCATGTAGATCATCAAAAACTTTCATAATATCAAACTTAATGATGTCCCAACAGTGTTGATAAAATTTGATGGGGAAACCATCAGGACCAGCAACTTTATTCTTCTCCATATGGTCAACCACATCTTTGACTTCTTCCAAGGAAAAACTCTTATCCATGTCCAGAATATCTACACCATTGAGTTGTTCCTCCTCTGTCCAAATATCATCTCTATCTAATCCCTGAATCATTTACAGGTCCAAATAATTCCTTATAAAAGGAAGTAGCATGCTCCAAAAGAGCAGCAGCACCTTGGATAGTAGAGTCACCATTTTTCAAAGAGAAAATTGTTCTCTTCCTTCTGCAGCCATTAGAAGCTCTATGGAAGAAGGCAGAATTGCTATCACCTTGTAAAATCCAATTCTCCCAGGATCTCTGTCTCCAAAAAAATTCTTCATTATCAAGGATTTTCAACATTTCCTGCTGTAGCAATTTTTTTCTTTTCTTTGATCTGAGGAAAAGAGGCTAGCTTCTTCAATATCCTCAAGTTTTTTCAACTCTGTACTGACATCTTTTTTCCTTTTAATGTCTGCACCTCTCAAATTAGCACCCCAACCTTTCAAAGCTCTCTTAACATTTTTTAATTTCTTCTGCAGCCTATCTACACTGTTGATGGCAAACACTTGTTTGGTCCAACTTCTCTGGACTCTGTCTAGAAAGTTATCCTCACGAAGCCACCTTTTTTCAAACCTGAAATCCCTGTTCTTCTCTCTGATGTCCAAGGTATCCAGGATCAAAGGGCTATGATCAGAAATAACTCTCACCAGCTTGTGCACAATAACCAAAGGGAATAAATCCTCCAAAGAGTTACTCATAAGAAATCTATCCAATTTCTCCAAAGTGGGATCAGCATGATTATTGGACCAGGTATATTGCCCACTAGACATATGAATTTCTCTCAAAGCACAAGTATTGATGATAGAATTAAAAATATCAGACCATTTAGACAAGGACATTGGCTTATTCTTCTCAGAAGAGAATCTTAACAAATTAAAATCTCCCCCTACCAAAAGTGGTAAGGTTTGATTACTGCACACATTGCCTAGTTCCACAAGGAACTCTTCTTTATCACAGCTCTGAGCAGCTCCATATACAATCACTAGGCACCATTTCACAGACAGTTTCAAATCAAGCAGAGTTATCTTTATATGAAATTTACCAACCGAAGTGTCACAAATGGTAAACCTGGATAGCCTAAAACCACCTAGGATACCCCCACTTCTACCAACAGAGCTGATCCATTTCCAGTCAAACTCCCCTCTGGGGTCAATTCTCCTGAAAAAAGCAGGAGAGTATTCCTTCTTGATTGTTTCCTGAAGACCAATGAAGTCAAGTTGTTGATCCTTCAAGAAGTCTGCCAAAAAGACACTCATACCTTTTTTGCCCACCCCTCTACAATTCAAAGAAGCTCCTATCATAGGTACTTAGGGTCCTGTTTCCTTCTCCTGGATCCAGCTACAATCCCACTCAAAGGGTGGTTATTGCCAGCCTTCACCTGGGCAGCACATGATTTTGTCTGTGCCCCCATAGTGGCATCACCTGATTTTTATTGTGATCCACTCCTTCCCAACTTACAGGCAGATTTCTCAGATCTCCTCTTTCTTCTGGACACAACAGGAGTAAAATCATCTTCATCCATCTCTCTATCACTGCTACTTTGATCAGAACCAAGCCCAAGCAGAAGGATTTGTTGTGTGTCTACACTATTGGTAGCAACAAAGGAATTATGTGCTGAAACAATAGTGTGTCTAGCAATTTCTAGATCTTTCAGATAATTGATTTTTTCAAGATTAAGAGAAGCAGGATTAACACCCATTTCTAGAGCTCTATTTAAAATGTCCTCATCATCAAGCAAAGCAAAAGAGTTGTGAGTGTTAAAATTTGTACCTGGAATGTTTCTTGCAGAAGTGTTCTCCATGGCTCTTGGGTCAATCCTTGTGTTGTGAACACCCAGAGAATCAATCCTGGAGCTCATCCTAGGAGCTTGTTGACGCAGTCCTTCACCAGCGCCAACATTATGGATATTAGCACCACCTGGAGATTCAGTATCAATAGAAGGATTATCAACCTGAGAAAGAGGATCCTCTTGAGTGTCAGGATCAGGTTGGGAGCTCTCATCAGTTCTTTCAACCATGGGGACAACCAGAGCAAGAATCCCTTGTCCCTGAGTCAAAAAAGGAACATCTGAAGCTTGTGAGTTTTCAGAGCTGTCATAATCAACAAGTTCATCAGAGTGTCCACTTCTTTCCTTTGTGTTTTCAGCAATGAGATCAAGAAGACTTATGTATTCTTTCTGAATAGTGAAAGCTTTATCAGTTTTTGATCTAGCCAGAGAATTGACAAACTGTCTATAGGATTCATCTTCCTTCTGAATAGAGGAACCTTCTCCCACTTGTAAAGGCACAGAAGCAAGAGCATCAACCGCTTGTTTAAGAATCCCGGGGAGAACAGGAGTAGACTTACTAGAGTCACTAGATGCAGGTATTAAGTTCTCACTCAGGGTGCAAGAAGAATCTAACTCAAACAATTTCCTTTTACCAGTTTCCTTTTTCCCATCCACAGGAGAGGCATGCAAAGCATTTTGACGATGAGAATTATTGTGATTCCCAGAGACCTTAGGTGGGGCTGACTGGGATCCTGCATCAGACTCCTGCAGACCAACTCTCTGTCTCTTGGGAGTACCCTGGTTTCCTTCATTGCCTTGGGTATCAACAAGAATGGCAGACTTGTTCCCAGCATTAGCAGAAGGATCAAACAATTTTCTAGAGTACTGAAATTCATAGAAGCCCTTTTTGATTTCCCCAATTCTAGAGTTAGGAACTAGGGCCAGATCTCGGCTGCCAATCTTGACCCTGACATAGGCAAAATGTCTGAGGTAGTTCTTGTCCAGAGCAAGGGGTTTGCCAACCAAACTAGCAGCATAGAAAACTGTGGACTTATTCCTAAACTTCATGGGAATACCCTTAATTCTGAACCAGGCTTCCTGCATAATGGCAATTGGTTCAACATCACCAGCCCATTTTTCCAAGATGATGATAGCACCAGGAACAGTTCTCATAAATAGCTTCCCAAAGTGAGCTAACTCTTCGATAGTTTTGGCTGAAGGAAATCTGGTTCTGAATTCTGTAGCAGAGACCTCTTGTGCAAAAAATCTCCAATTGATCTTCATAGATTCTGCCCAGACGTTGAACTCATGCTCAACGTTTCTGCAATTAACTTCACCTTTTTCCACAGTAATATGAGCGTAATTGAGTTGCTCAACAGGGTAATTATCCTCCTCAGGAACAGGGATGGAATAGAAGCCTGACCCAAATTCTTCACTACCATAGAAAGGAGCCATGTATTCCCACGGATTACATTCTTGGCAAACAGAAACATGGTGATCACCACCACAACTGAAGCAAGAACCATTACCCAAGTTTCTGTGAGGAATATCTGGTCTTTTGTTAGCAAGAGTGATGGAGGCAGGGGCAGGTGGAGGTATAGAGGACCCCACCGACTCCGAACTATCAGCTACAAAAGCAGATCTATGTTGTGGCTGCTCTCTAGATTCGGTTGCTAAAGCATCTGCAACTGCGGTATTAGATGATGGCAAGGAAGAGACAATGGGACTTACATCTGCAGAGCGGGTAGACACCTGGTACTCCTTCACCTAATCGGATTCAACACTAATTTTTCTATTGCTTAACCGTCACGATTTCCTACTACTACCAGATTTACTCATTTTATTCGGGTCAAGCTGCACCCAATGGCCAATGCCATATTTTGTTCTACCTTTCTCCCTTCTTTCATGAGCACAAGGATGTTCTATCTGTTGGATTTTTTTTATAGCAGAGTCCATATTTTGCCTCATCCATTATTTAAGAAGTGAGTGTTTTGTTTTTTGAGAAATTGGACAAAACTTACAACAACAGGGTCAAACTCACACAAACTACACACCTCCACGCACCCACATCCAAGCCTAACAAACACCCGAACATAATATGAATTTCACGGCATACAAAATTATATCATTAGAAACTAGACCATTTAAACTTTTCAATCATATATTTAGTGTAATATATATCGTGTATTATGTTGGTCAAATAGGTCCACACCCACTCTAGCAAACACAAGGGACCACATGGCAACACGAACGGACTCCCAACACCGTGTGGACAAAGGCAAGTCAGGACATTGGGGGCATCCATCAATCAACTGCAGATCTAAGGTAGGAACCAGCCAAGGTGGTCAAAAAATCGCAAACCTCTATGACGACAGCTTCGGAAACCGTTGCCAACAGTTCTGACTTAGCAACCCCATTACCAATAGAAATCATATGCATGTTGAACTCACGCGAGAGAGAGATAGAATGCAACGTCAACAACACCAATCTTCTAAAAGCCAAGTGTCGGACTCGGTTGAGAAGCCACAACCGAGAGTTCGTGCGAGTCGGACCTCACTTCCTTGACGGAAGGAGGCATATCCACACCACCTCGTTTTATTTGGGTCAAGATGCACCCTATTAGTGGACAATGGCATGTTTTGTTGTAATGTCTCTTTTCTCTCCCTATATTTTGTTGTGATGTCTATTTGTCTCTCCCTTATTTCGTGAGCACAAGGGATGTTCCAACCGTTTGTAATCGTAGAATTGAAGCTTGCTCTTAAACCTCACCGGAGAATAGGGTGAGACCTTTGTGGGCGACCACACCCCTCCAACGTAGATGTACTTCCCTCAAAAGGAAGGAACTACGGGAATCGTCCATTATGTCTCCGCGTGCTTCAGTCCCTGTTACCTCTGTCCTTTATTGTATCTTGCTTAGTGGTAGCTTTCTTAGCTGTGTAGTTTGTCATCTAGGTAAATTCACTTAGTTGCATATCTAGAAAATTTACCTTTTGTGTCAAACCTAAATTGAAAAACAACTAAAATTTGGTAGCACCTATTCACCTCCCCTTTAGGTGCGACATACGATCCTTTCAGCTTTCCTTCTCTTCTCATTTGGCAAGGACACAATCGTTTCGCTCCACCAGCGGTTAATGCCTCTACCCATCGGAGCCGAGGCCACCCCAATTGAGCCATTCCATGCAAAGATTTGCTCATTCACGGTGGAAAAGAAGGAGCAGTCCAGGAGTAGGTGTTGTACCGTATCCAAATGAATCGTGCAAAGCTTGCAATTGGGATCATGCGGCCATCCCCAGATTGCGAGATTGACGGCAGTGAGGATCTTCCCATGTAGTACAAGCCACTGAAGTACCTCCATTTTGGCTCCACATGAGCCTTCCAAACTTTCTCGATCGTGGAGGTGCGAAAGATCTAGAGAATTGACATTGGTAAGCCGACACCGTGGTGTACGTATATGCCGGAAGCCGCCCATCTCCATGTGATTGCATCCGGCCATGGATGGAGGGTAACGTCTTGCATGAGGTTCCAAAGCCTGAAAAGGTGGGAGAGCTGTGTCGACATGGAGAGGTGGACCAAAGCCCTCATGCGTAATACCGCTAGAGCAATGCGTTGTTGCAGAGGCTGTGTGTAATGGGTATCTCCGCGAGATTAATATATGCTCTTTGTCGAAAAACATCATCATTAGAATAAGAACCTAACCCAGTATTGTTGCCTTTATAACCTTGTCTTCAATAGCTGTTGCCCAAATTTATATTCTTGGAGGAGAAAACCGTGATGTACTCACGATACAACCGGTTGTTTGAACTGTAGTATGGCATTTGTGTTGCAGAGTTAGGATGCTAGAACTAGAAGTTTGCACTTTGTATGTTCTTGTGACAATTTAGTAAGTGAGCAGAATCAAGCATAATTGGTATGAATTTGTTCGTCATTGCTCTATCTCTGGAGACACGGTTTCAAATTTGCACCAGCCTGTGTATGAAGTGAGTCTATAAGCAAACAAAATGCAGAATACACAAGTACCTACCCCAGTATTGTTGCCTTTATAACCTTGTATTGAATAGCTGTTGCCCAATTTCATATTCTTGGGGGGGAAATCATGATGTATCTCACGATACAACGGGTTGTTAGAACTGTAGTATGGCTTCTGCAGTCAGAGTTGAGGATGCTAGAACTAGGAGTTTGGACTTTACATGCTCTTCTGACGATTCAGTAACTGAGGAGAATCAAGCATAATTTGTATGAATGTGTTTGTCATCGATAACAGATTTCTTCAGACCGGCTGGTTCAGTTTGTTACTTAGAGCACAGAAAAAACCTGGTTGCACTATACCCAGGCCTGGAGACAGGATTTCAAATTTGCACGAGATTTCTTGGAAGCTCACGGCAAATGGCCTCTACTCCACCAAATCGGCCTATGAGATGCAATTCTTCGGCTCCACCACATCCCCTTTGAACAAGATGGTTTGGAAGGCTTGGGCACCGCCTAAGATCAAATTTTTTGCTTGGCTTGCGAATCAAAATAGGCTTTGGACGGCCGACCGGTTGGCGAAGAGAGGGTGGCCAAATTGCGGCTCTTGCCCCCTATGCAAACAATGTGTGGAAACCGTTGACCACCTCTTCGTCCATTACCGCTTCACTACTCGCTTATGGACCGCCGTCAAGCAATGGTTGGATATATCCGAAGACGTCCAACATGATTCGACAAACTTCACCATCTCCGAATGGTGGCAATTCATGGCGGGGGGAAGCGCCAAAAACCGCAAGGCCATGGCTTCCATCACCCTCCTTGTTTCTTGGGAGGTGTGGAATGAGCGTAATGATAGGATCTTCCGCAACAAAAGTGCTCCGTTTGATGTAGTTTTTGATAGAGTTAAGAGAGAGGCTAGGCTTTGGGTTATTGCGGGCGCCAAAAGGTTGGGCGGAATGATGCCGGGAGAGTAATCCCTTGTAATTCATTTGCATGTACTTTCATGTTAAACTTCTTCACTTAATCAATAGATTGGGGCAAAGCTTTTGCCCCCGTTTCAAAAAAAAAAAAAAATGCACCAGGCCTGTGTATGAAGTGAGTCTATGAGCAAACAAAATGCAGAATACACAAGTACCTAGCCCAGTATTGTTGCAATGTTGGCTTTATAACCTTGTCTCAATTGCTGTTGCCCAAATTCAAATCAAGGAGGAAAAAACCTTGATATATTTCACGACACAACCGGTTGCTAGAACTGTAGTAAGGCTTCTGTGTTCCAAAGATGAGGATGACGCTAGACCTAGGAGTATGGACTTTGTATGCTCTTGTGAGATTCAGTTAATGAGCAGCGTCCAAGCGTAATGTTGGTGAACTTGTTCATCATCGATAATGGATTTCTTCAGTCTGACTTGTTCAGATTGTTAGTAAGAGCACATAAAAAATATGGTTTCATTATACCTCTGGAGACAGCCATACAGGGTTTCAAATTTGCACCAGCCCTGTGTATGAACAGAGTTATGAGCAAACAAATTGCAGAACACACAAGTAGTTATGTCTTGTTATTGTTGCCACTATACTGTCACGTACGGAGTATATACACAACTCGATCACAGTACACACTTGAGGCAAAAAAAAAATGCTCAGACCTACTACGTGCTGATGCTTGTTCAGGCGAGGAGGTTGCGCGACTCGGCGTACCATCGCGTGTAGCAGCGCTCGAGGTTGGGCCAGTCGGTGTCCGGGCATGCGGCGAAGTGGTGCAGCCACAGCGCCAGGGCCTCCTCCTGCTGCTCCCACCGCAGCTTCTCGATGAGCTCCTCCAGCACCGTCACCATCTCCGCCCTCTCCCTGCCGCTCAGCACCGGCGCGTCCGTCCCGGTGCTGCCGCGGCACAGCAGCGGCAGCCACGACCGCAGCATCGCCATCCGGTGCTCCGCCACCGCGGCCTTGTCGCCTTCTCTGTCGCCGGTGTCCTGCTCGAACTCCGCCGAGTTGGCATGCCTGAACAAGAACACTGCAGACACCAATAGCATCCGTGTGAGCGTGCACATTTCTTGATAATTTCTCAGGAAATGGTTCCGCACGTAGTTACGTACCGGCTAGCCGGAGCAGCGCGACCTGGAGGGTGGGCTCGGCGACGAGCGCGCGGCCGCCGAGGCGCGGGGCGTTGCCGAACTGCACGGCGGCCTCGAGCGCCGCGCCGCACGCGGCCATCTTCTGCGCGAGCCACAGCAGCTCGGCGGCGAGCTTCTCGGCCGCAGGGCCGCCGAACGCCGCCTCGCCTTCCAGCGGGGCGACGGCCGGCCTCCACAGCCGCATGCCCGTCCTGACCGCGCGCGCGGCCAGCTCCATCGCGGGCCAGTCCCCGCCGCCGGTCGCCGACGCCTCCAGCTGGCGCAGCGTGCGCTCGAACGCGGCGGACAGCGCGGCGCGGCTCACGGCGCCGACCGCCGCGCCGCCGGCGAGCGCGTTGTCGTCGAGGAGGCGCTCCGCGAGCCCCCGCACGAGCTCGTACTTGCGGGAGGCGACGGGGAGGCGGGACGCCACCCAGAGCACGTGCCCGAGCGCGCGGCCCACGCTGGTGGAGGCAGCCGGCGAGCCCTGCTGGTCCGCGCGCGGCGGCGGCGGCAAGGATGGCGCGAGGGAGGGGGGTGGTGGTGGTGGCGGGGGAGAGAGCGCGGAGAGGACCGCGAAGAAGACGGAGATGAAGGCCTGCGTGGCCAGCAGCGCGAGCCGGCGGAGCACGGAGAGCGCGCGCGCCGCGGCCGCGGGGAGCGGCAGGAGGAGTATGGTGGAGGTGGCGGTGCCCTGCTCGGTGGATGAGGAAGGGGAGAAGGCCGAGAAGAAGGTTCCGGCGAGGGACAGGAGCGGGTCCATGGGCGTCCGGAGCGGGTGCCGGCGCTGCTGCCACTGCTGCGCCTCCATTCCGATCGATCTCCTCGGAATACAGGTGATCACTGGGGCACTGTGCAAGAGACGAAGGGGGTAGCTTACTTATCCAAGCCAATGAGCTCGCCGGGGAAACACAAGGTCGCGAGCGGAGAAAGGAGGGGACAAACTGGTAGTCGCCGTCCGGCGGCGGCTACGTGTTGGGCGACTCATCGGTGCAGTTGCCGCGACCTGGTGTTAACCGATCGGACGTTGAGTATTTGTCCCTTTGCCGGCCGCGCGGGGAAAATCGTGGTTCATGCGTTGGGGGATCTACGTGTTCAGTGTTTTCTGGCAGTTCCCGCCGAAACGGATGTGACCGTCGGCTCCTGTTTTTTCTTTCTAGACAGAATGTGTACTTCCTCTATTCTGTGAGTTATCCTCTTCTTTTGTGGTCACGATTATACGGACAAATGTGCGGAAGAGGTTGAGTAGAGTGGTAGAAATTGACTTCCCAGTTTGTTTGGATTTTCTTTGCCTGGTGTATACAGAGAAACCCAACACAGTATAAACGAGATGAGTTGGTCTCAACAGAAGATAGCCATTGTGAAATCACATTCGCTGTACTGTACCCTGAGGCCTTGTTTACTTCTAGAGTATTTATGGGGATGAGAGGGGATTATTTCGTATCCCGGAAAATCCCCACTAGTCCGTTTACTACTCCGGTTTTAAATGACATAATCCCGAGATATCCCCTCCCATCCCCTCCCATCCCCACATTTTTTGCCTAAATCAAAAACTCTCCATCATACTAGTGTATTTTTTGGGAGGGGTATTTGAGGGGATTCACCCAATCCCCTCCCATCTCCATACCCTTTGGGAAGAAAAATACGAGAAAAGTAAACAAGGCCTGAATGTTCTCCGAGGCAAATTGGTGTATGCCAGTTTCTGCTGCACTCATAAGACGCTAATATCATCAACAATTCATGACAAAATTTCAATTTATGGATGAGAACAACAGCACGCCACTACAGAAAGCAACTGTTCAACAGGCTCACGACCTACTCTTCTCTCGCTGAACAGAGCGGCTTCCTTCACAGGTAGTTCGATCAAAACTGGCTTCAGCGTCTCAAAAAAAATTCACAGGTCGGGGATTCAAACGCCTCCCTCGTCGTTCACCTGAGATGCTTCTGTATTCTTCTCTCTGCTGCAAGGGCTGCTTTGTTCTGTGGTTCCAAAGCTAAAGCGTGCCTGAAATCTGTACAGAACAAATGAGATTTAGCTCCTCGGAGAGGATTTTTGAGAAAAGTGAACACACTACACAGCACAAGTTCAGCTTCTGCTGCCAACTAATTTGACGGACCGTCTACGATAAGATCAGTCAACTCTTGGCTCTTTCATCAAAAAGAAAGGAAAACCAGTCGACTCAATGTTAACCAGTGGAGGAACCACGTTGTAGCTGCATAGTCACTTGACTACACAGGATTTTTGCAATACAAAGATACACACTTATGTATACGCTTAGTAACTCCGCTGACTAGCCCAAGATGCATATTCAGAAGGACTACAACGTATTTTCTCTACTAAAAAAATCCAGGGCGTATGCCTCGACGGAGAACTGTCTCGACGGCTCGAATTCTTTCTCGTCTGTTTCACTTTCCTATAATCCCATGTAGTGTAAATCCCCAATTCGTTCTGAAATTGCCTGCGATTAAGATTTTTGGAGCTGATATGTCCTGATTGCTCGTGAAATTTTGGTTGAGATCGTGTAAAAAAATTGTACATTTCGGCTAAAGTTTTGCAGTGATTTGTTTTCCGTTGTCTAAAATTCCAGCTATGTCGTTTGTGTGGTTCTCTATAAATTTAAGCTTCATCATTGACATTTGAGGGGCACTTTAGCAAATACCTTTTCATTTAAATCACTTCTATCGTATAGTTTGCTATGGAGCCAACTCGTCATATTTTTTTCTTTGAAAAATGTAAGTTAAAATAGAAGAGCTGTTATAATTTGCAACTATGAATAAGAACTACAATGTGAGTATGAAGACGGACAGTCATACATATTTGCACGAGAAGCACTACATAATTGATGTAATGAGGGGTTAGGGGCAATACAAATCAAAGAGTTCTCTTTCTTTTAGCATTATTTACACTACTTTTCTTTTATCAGTAGCCTTTTTTCCTAGGTCTAAGGTTTGGTAAATGGATAAACTTTTGAAGTGGCAGTCAGATTTCAATGTTGCAATTTCTTTTGTGCTCCTGTTTAATTTGTCTAAAAAGGTAGTATGTTCTAAAAAAAATCACATTTTTAAAGCTTGACATCACAACTTTTGGACCCTGGCTCCGCCACTGATGTTAACCCTATGCACAATTGCCAGTAAATCCTTCTCCAGCTTTACTGGGTGCGAGTTACTGGCGACCAGCAAGAATATCAGGAAAGATCCACATTTTCAATCAGATATACTAGTAACGACTAACTACATGCCAGAAAATTGCCACACCTTGGAGTGCTTCTTGGTGATTCAAAACCCGTTCTTTTGCAGCGCCTCGTCGTAGATATGCCTTGACATTCTGAGGCAACAACAGCATAAAAAGACAAGAATTGTGAATTTCTGATGTTGCCTTGACAGCAGAAGACGGTAGTGATATGTAACGATGGAGAAGGGATGAGAAATAAACTAAAAGTAGCTTACCTTTTTATCCAAGAGTAAGGCCTGATCACAATCCGCTTCAGCTTGCTTGAAACTGCATAAAATTCAATGTACATATAGCTTGAAAGTGCTGATTTCAGACAACTGTGGTCAAAATGAATGATAAGAAGTATACCGGCCAAGTTCCAGATAAGCAGCTGCTCTATTGCAATAGTATGTCGCATTAGTGCCATTTAATTCAATTGCCTCAGAGTAGAACTCAATCGCCTTGCTCCACTGTTTTCTTTTAAAAGAATCATTTCCCTGTAAAGTACAGAAAATTAATTTGTAGACGCAAGCTATGAACATGACATAAAATCAAACAGCATCTAAAATATTTTTACTTGATTATTATGTGGTTTTGGTGGTGGTGGTGGTGGTGGGGGGGGGGGGGGGGGATGTCCTGGTAATTAGCGTACACGAATATTCAGAGGAAGTAGTAGTTTCTTTGTTTTAAATTTATATTCTTGGCATAGAAAGGGAAAGTCCAAAAGAACATTATTTTTCAGAGAAAAAATCCACCATTATTGCTTGAACTAAAATTTTATTTCTCACCATAAAAGGGGAAGCACAAAAACATTCTGCGAGAGAAAGAGACAGAGACTTGAAATTCGAACGGAACATTAAATTTGCAATCAACCTGGAACATAATGGTCAATTTTTTAAATCAAAACTATTGAGTTTTGCCCAAGATTGAACACGAAAGCGAAATGTCTTGATTTTCCTGTGCTTGGTAGTCATTGCGCCCTCTTCTAATATATCAGTATATTACTCTTTTTTGAATGTTAGCAGGAGAGCTGCTAAATTCCTTGATTAGATTGAAAGTTTGTTACAAAGAAGAGAAGGGTGGAAAAACAAAGGCAAGGCCCAAGTCACCCAAAACAAAAAAAAGACCCGCACAACTCAACCCGGATCAAAAGGGGTCTTTGCTCCAGCCATATTCCAAAGAGCTACCTCATCTCTAATTCGCACTATCAAAGCTTCCACGGAGAGCTCCTCTTTCTGGAAAATTCGCCTGTTTCTCTCCCGCCAAATCTCCCAAGCTGCCAGGAGTATAAGAGATTGCGCTCCTTTCCTTTTATCCGCCGTAGTGCCAAGGCGGCAAAGGTTCAGCCATTCCGAGAGTGTTGTGATGCACTCCCAGGACGTGGGTTGCAAAGCTGGCAAGTTTGAGCATGTCGCCAAGGCTGACCAAACCCTCCTCATCCAAGCACATTCAAGCACATTCATATATTACTCACAGTAACAGACTCACACTCTGGGATACATGAGCACTGAGACTCACTAACTGCCAAAATCGGTGTGTAGGACTAGACAGGAAACATGCAGAACTAACAGAATCATACACTGGCTCACTCAATTCTTGAGAACTACCACATAAACCTTGATTATTTCTAACTAGTAGCGAGAACAAAGAGCTGATATAGAAATCAGGTCCTATGGAATATTCACCACCCAACATATTTTCCGCACACACGCTACCAAGGTCAACAGATTGTTCATAAAGAAACTTTTTAGCAGCTATGAGGCATCAACATCACCACTGGTTAGGTGAGAGTACCAACCTGGATGCATAATTACGTGTTCTTGAAAGGGAAAAATGCATATCCAAGGTAACTTGAAGAATGAATTCTCCTTTATTCATGTGCTGCTACAAATGAAAGAGATATACCTTTTCTTTCAACAGCTCTGATGCATCAACATCATGGTTGATTACTGGCGGGGGTGCCAACTTTGATACTGAAACTACTTGTTCCTGGATAGTAGAATACATATCCGATATAGCACGAAGAAGGAACTTGTCTGATCCGTGAGCTGCTACAAATGAAAGAGATATTGGACGATCATTGTGATTTCCCAAGGGAACAGTGGCCTGTAAAAGCGAAAGGAGGCATGAATTGGTTGTAAATTCTATAGGAAAACAAAGAACTACCTGAAATGGGTTAAATGAACTACCTGGCAACAGCCTGAAAGTGCAGCAATGCTGACAAATGCGTACATTTTATCTTCAAATTCAGATGATAGTCTCTGTTTGGAGTTTCTTTTTAAAGGATATCCAGCCATGGTTGGCAGAACTAAAATTCCAGTGTCCTGAATCACGACACGTGAAAGAAAAAGCAGACAAAATTCATGAACACTTGGTTCAGACCAATGGCAAACTTTTGGAAAGGAATAATATTGAATTAATTTAGCATGAAGGCCTACGGTGACACAATGTGTGATAGATGGTGTTTCATGCAAAAATTTAATACTTTATCATTTGAACAAAAGGATATAACCAAATTAAATCATACACAATTCCAGTGTTTCCCTTTTCCAATCTAACATAGAGTGAATGCATAGAAAGATTCTCTATCAGTTCCTTCTTCACATAATCCAGTCCATGTAAGAACAGATTGATTTAAATCCGACTGCATGGGTGGAAATTTATTCCCTGGAGCAATGGGTGTCTAAGTTCGTTCTTTGAATAATGGCATTGGCACCAGGAGCTAGTGCCTGGTTGGTTGCGTAAGAACCGGTTTTGCTGCAAGTACCAAACAAAGAACTCTCATATTCACTAATTACCACAGTATGATCTATACAAGTTAACTCCTTACAAAGGAGCTATTAAATATGCATAGCTGAGTACCGGTATTGCAACTATGAGAACTAAATAAAATAAAGTCAAAACTAAAAGGTAGTCAAACAGTCTCAATCAACAACTAAGGAGTCAAGTGGCACAATACCTTTAGAAGATTCTTGAGTGCAGATCGCCATTCACTACGTACATTGTAAAGAGATTTGATGTTATCGTCTCTGAAATTTACAGCTTGTAGTACACGGGTAGTAATTTCAAGACCAAGCTTGGGTTTTACAGTGTTAACCCAATCCTCATGGTTTGCTTTGAATTCATATCTGAATAGTTGATTTACACAGAAATTTCAAGGTGATTAGTTCATGTTCATAAGCAATTAAGCAAATAATACAATACTAAAAGAACAGTAGATGGCAAAAAAAACTAATCATCTGATTTTACTGCACGAACGATTGAACATTGTGCATGTATCCAAGAAGAGTTTAGCAACTAAGGCAACTCATGGATACTGTTCTTTCTAAGATCTCACAACCAAATATTGAATGCATAAGGTACAATTCAACTAACGAACATGGTGGTCATGACCAGCTTGAAACCGATGGCTGACTGATTTAACACAGGATGAACCAGTAAAACTAGCACTTCTATCCTAAATACCTAGGCAACTTGGCATGTAGAAAATTTAACACTTTGGACTCTTCACTCGTCAATTCAGGCCACAAAGAGGATACAAGTTTGAACAGTGATTCAGCAAACTTCGATGAATGCCACAAAAGTACATCCTTGCTGGGCATTACTGCAATCCCAATTCTTGATAACAAATGTTTAATCCTTCAAGGACCTTACTCAGTATGCGTTCTATCATTTTTCAGATTTCTTTTGTTGGGATTTCATCAGTTGATTCTACCGGAGAACAGGAATTATTGAAACAAACCTCTGTAATAACAGCATAACCGTGCATAGAGCTTTCAAGGCCGAATTTCCTTCTTGCATATTTGTAGAAGGTTCACAGAACTCCTTCAGGCTAGGAACATTTGAAATAATATACTGGCCAATATTGATGTGCTTAGGTGGCTGATCTGCAATATAGATGTGAAGTTGAATGTCTCACATCTGGCTGCATAATCTAAATAAACCTAATGAGAGATGTGTTCAAGAAACAGAGACATCAGTATGGCTTACATCCAGGTAATGTAAGGACAGCACTTTCTATGACATGCACAGTTTTCTGGCTGGGAACCTTCAGAGACTCAAAGCAATCATCAGCAAAAATCAACTGACTTTTTCCCTTAATAAACCCGCCTACAGCAGCAGGTAAAAGAATATCTCCAACACGATGCAGAATACGAGGATCTCGTGCAAGCCATCCTAAAAAGGATCAGAAAGCAAGCAGAATAAGAAACAATCTACATGGATATCCCATGGAGAAAACAAAGCATCTTTCTTGGCATAAACCATTATTACAGTTTGAGAACCCCCAAAATAGTTGGTGCTCTATTCTCACTCAAAACAGTTCAACGTGAAATGATGAGGTTTGAATCAGAATGATCTTCATTGGCTTATGAACATACTAGTTGTCTGGTCACATTTTTTTACAGCATTAGCTATCCTTGTTTGTTGGGTACTATGTTACATATAAGTAACTTCTGCTATTGGACAGATAGATATTAATATTCTTGTCACAGTAAGTCATAAACAATGAGACATAAAAAACTAATAAGGGCAAGAAAATACCAATAGTATCTAGACTTTGTGAATTTGCTAAGGTCCCAACAGTAGACACCACTCCATGAGAAGGCCGGAAACAAAGTACACGACAGAAAGATGCTGGTATTCTCAAATCACCAGTTGTATCAGTACCTACAAGAGTTTCAGGACTTAAAGGTCAGTTTGCATATGGAATATGAACGGATATCTAAAAGAGCCAAACACGCAAAATAACCAGGCTCACTTTGCATCAAGAAAATATCCATGGAGTAAAGGAGAAGATGTGCAGCAGTTGAACAAGTACTAAAATAATCATGGTTGATAAAAGTATCACAACGTATGAAAAGGAACAAACATAAGAGAGAACTAACAAATCACAATGAACAGACTAAACATAAGCAATGTAAAAAAGCCATTTTGTTCTGGGTTTACAATCAAGCGTGGGCATTCTGGACAAGCACTACCTCCAATTTTTATAAGGCGCACAGGTTTCTAAGAATTATCTTTGACCAAGAATTTGGTCCACAATATTTTGATAACTTGATAAAAATTGATAGCGTTGGACCCAAACTAAAAAAACTTTTCATAATACAGATTTTATATAAAAAATTCACATAGTAGTTGGAATAAACGTTGGTCAAAGTTAAGTTTTGGGAAGCATGTGCGCCTTCTAAAAAGAAGGGAGTAAGTATATAATACAAATAAGAGTGTAAGGAAATAAGATAAACACATTTGAGTACAAGAACAGATACATGAGCCATTATCACATATGAAGATGCATGTTTTTTGTGGAAAGCAAACAAAAGCATATCGCGGAAAAAAAGCTTCAGCACACGGATAAGTATAAATACAGGTTGAGGAAATTGTAAGTGAGTAAAAATCTTCAAGTAAAATACCAAGAGCAAAGTCGACAAGCTGAGCAGAAACTGCGACAGCGGAGCCACTGCAAGACCCTCCAGGGACAACTGATGGAGATGATGGGTTAATTGGTGTTCCGTAGTGCAAATTTTGTCCAGTAACACTGTAAAATCATGTTAAACGATATAGTGTAAGAATTCTTCATCGATCTAATGCAGCAATCGTATAGATAAATGTCTGGTGAGTCTTAGTTGGGGTTTGTTAATGATTAATATGACAAAAGAATCTTTCTAATGATTTAAGAAGGTGTCAATCTGAATTGAATGACTAGAAAAAGACTAGCTATAGGTGATGCAAAACTTATGCATAAAAACTATGACTCAAGCAGTCAAGTTGAGAATTATTTTACGACAGCCCCAACATGTAAGCAACTTTGCTAGCTTTGCTACCATCAGCTGGTCATCCACCAAACGGATGCAGGGTTTGACTATGCCAAATGAATCTATCTTGCATCTTCTGAAGTTTTAAAATTGTTACCACGAATAACCTTGTGCACCATTTTACTGACATCATACACCTACTCCAAACACTTCAATCAATAGCTAAAGAAGGTTCCACACAGTTTGATCCAGTTATGTGCTTCCTCCTTGAAGGTCATTTACTGCACATCAAGTTTGGAGTAACCTGAAAAAAAGACTTCCAGTAACCTGGCACCGACGATTCTGAACAGTAGTAAATCGTTCCAATCAAGCAAAATCGATTCAGTTTGAGCTAAGAAAGAAAGTACGAACCCAAAGCCGAGTTCATCCATGACGGTCCTGCCGACGCAGGTCGCCCCCTGCTTGAGCAGGTTGGTGACGGCCACCGCCGTGCGGGTCGCTGCCGCGTGCGTCCTCTTCCAGTCCGGGTTCCCGAAGCCGGCTACATAGCCCTCGATCTCGAAGCTAAAAACGCAATACAAAGGGGATCAAACACATGATCCCGCCGCTGAACAGTGAAGCAGAGGAGGAAGCAAGAAAGAAAAGGCGCTCACTTGTCGCTGACGGCGAAGGTGAGGTCCGAGAGCTGCTGGCGCGCGGCGGGGGGCGGGGCCTGCGGCGGCGGGGAGAGCACGAGGCTGTCGCAGAAGGCCCCGGAGTCGGGCGGGGCGGCGGACTTGCCGCGCAGCCACCTCCGGCGGCGCCGCGCGGCCTCCGCGAGGACGATGACCCCGGCGACGACGACGCCCGCCACGATCCAGGCGCGCGGGGTGGAATACGCCGCGGCGCCGCCGGCGCCCGATCGGGCCGAGGAGTCCATGGAGGAGGCGGAGGCGGATTAGGGTTCTAGGAGGGGTTTAGGGAGGCTGGCGGAGTGCTCTGCTCTGGGAATCGGCGCGGAGTGGGGAAGAAGAAAGAAATGATTTTTAGACTTTTCTTTCGGGTAAACACTCCGTATCGTAGCCCGATGGGAAGCAGATCGTCGGACCGGTCAGATGCCGTCAATTTCTATTCGATCGCACGGCCATATACAGCTATGTTTCTCCCGAAAAAAATGAGCCCATTAACCTCCGCACCTCACCCCCAAATTATCCGCTAATAACGCATCGAGGTTCCCCAGTCGATATACCGCTCGCCGCCTCCGCTCTCCCCGCCGCGCCGCCACAGCCCCGCCCACCGCGCCGCCACTCCTCCTGATCAAGACATGCACCTCCACCTGGATCGAGTCCTGCGACGGATCCCATATCGATCTGTCGCGGGGAACCATTGTCGGGCAGTCCTGATTTCCGACGGCCGGCGCAGTAGCCATGAGAGGTGGCTTGTTGGATCAGTGGAGCCCCCGCGGGGAGGCTTACCAGCCGTAGTGAGAGGTTACCGTTCCTGGTTGGCTCGTTGGCCGACCCATCTCTGGAAGATATCGTTTATATAATTTCTTCTCAATTTTCACAGTGAAATTATTTACCCTGCATGCAATTTATACTCCTGTAGTTCAAGTATGATTTTTTTTTTCCACGCAGATTGTATTTTGTTCTTGCAAACCTGATGATATCTTGTGTATGCCCATCATGCAATGTGCATAAGCTGACAGGACAAACACATTGTTTCAGATCAAACTGGTCAGTGTACATTAGGGGAAGAAGCACCACATCTTAGAGGGAAGCATAGCCAATTTTAATATGAAATTTATATGTTTCCACGACAGATGAGTTATGTTGAGGTAGCACTACTTATGTGCTTCAAAAGAAATATGCTTCCAATACAGATTGGTTATATATAGATAGAACTAATTCTTGCGTACAAATATTCTTACTTCCAATTTCAAATGCTTCATATGCAGATGATTTATTTTGAGATGGCACTACTATCTTACTTCAAATATCCCGCTGTATACTATATGTTTTTCTTCAGTCTAGATAGTTTGGGCATATAACCAAGCTTCTTGCTTCTTGTTTTTTGTTTATTCACTTTCAGTACCATTGTAGTTTAAATACTGCCCTCGTGGTAATATATGGTTCAGATTTGAAGCTTCTATGTGGTACTAGTCATGTTGAGATAGCATCAAATTGATTCTTCCAAAGCAGCGTGTATGTTTTCAAGTTTGCATAATAGAATGATTCTTATACCTTTTCCATTTGTTGTTTAAATGGAATAGCATTGTACCAGAAGGCGCGAACACTATGGCTGATCCTTATTTTATACAGAAATAAGTTTTGATTTTACTGGAAGCAAATTATAGCTATATGAAGCTTTTATTTTGACAATATGCTTCCCAACCATTATAGATTGCTAACAGACTACACTCTGGTCGTACTAGGTTTTCTATAAAAGACAAATCAGTACCCAATCTTTTGGGGCAAGCATGTTTTTTTGTGTTTCGAAACTTCTTTGCTTCTGATAAGTCTCATATATGTTGTGACACTGACAAAGTGTTTCTCCCAAAAAATCATGCTTCCAGTTAGTATCATACATGCTTTTGATACTAGACAGGTTTGCTTCCAAAAAATTCATGCTTCCTTAGTTTCATATATGTTGTGATAGGAACATTGTTTTGACTAAGAGCATGCATGCTTCACATGTCTATTATATCATTTTGTTTCTACCAGGAGATGATTGCAGGTCGTTGATGAGCCCCCAATGCTCTTCGTCAACACTGTCGTTATTTCTCGTGGATGTTGCTATGATCTCTTCGACGCTCCTTCTCGAGAACATCGTCTACACATCGGTGCCATGTTCAAGCGTGTGGTGTCCTAGTGGGCATGCTTTTATAATCTTGGGGGCATGTAGAGCGACTTTCCATTGTCTTGTTATTGTACTTTGAAGCAAATTCTGATATTAGTAGATGCAACTACTAATTTCCTTTAGATTCTTTATTTCAGAAACATATATTGTTTCAGTGGAAGCAAACACTACTTTTTGGGAAGCGATATTGATGGAATGGAATATTTGTTATTATGTTTGAAGCATACACTTGTATCTGTTTCATTGGAAGCAAAAATAGAAACAATTGTTTGGTAACTCGAAAGCCATTCTATCATAGTTGGAAATAAACTAATGGAAACTATCAAAATGAGAAATCTCGTTAATTCATAATGAAGCAAGCACGCTGTCCAAATGAAGCAAAATATTTTCGGTGGAAATCAAAATATAGTCGAACTGGAAATCAAGTTGACCACAACTAAACATATTTTTATTTATGTGGAAGCACTATCGAAAAACTTAGGAAACACAATTTGGTTCATAAGGAAGCGTACTACATGGCAACTAGCTGGAATTTTCTAGCATTATTAGCTTCCATAATCAGCGTTGGCAATTAGATCGGATGTTATTATTTTTTCCGTGACATCGGACGTGATTTAAGGGAGCGCTGGTTTAGGGGAGTAAATAAAGCACTGGTCTCGTTCAAAACAAAGCACTGGTTTTGGGAAGCAGAAAACGAAGCAACAAACCTACATGTTTTAGTGGCCTGTAATCGCACGGTTCACCCATGAAGGATCGTACGGCGCTGGCCTGGTCCGATGGAAAGCTAGGAATCGGCGTCCGATTCCTAGTGTCCCCCTTTCTTTCGGGCGGCGGTGAGCTTAAAGTGGTTATGTGGGGTCCTTTGTCAGTGGGACGAAAACGAAGGTCTTCTGCTTGTTTGACAAGTTGATGGTGGGTCCGGTAGGGTTAAGGTGGGCTCGGCCTGGGAGATGTGATGAGCCAAACATGGGCCTTGTAGATGGGATAAAGGCCGAACGAGAAAGAACGGTGGGCTCAGATCGCCCAGCGCTGATAGTATTTCTCGTCATCCGACATTTCCTCCACTGCAAAAAAAAAAAAAAAAAATCCCAAGACCTCAAAAGGAAGAAAAAAAAAGTCTCGCTCTTCCTCTTTTGAATGCTCAAATCGCTAGCAAAAAGGTCAAACGTGAGGGTTGGAACAAGCAAATCATCGATAAGTTTTTTTTTTTGCGGAAAAGATGATGATAATATCACGGCAAACTTACAGAAAGATCCACAAGAACAAAAAAATTACAACCAAGTCCTTCTGAAGCTTGACAACATCGTCGTGGAGGACGAGCCGGTGGCGCGCCATTGTCGCCGCTGCTCCCCTTCAAACTCTGGATCGGAGACAGTCCCCGGGCGACTGGGAAGTCACCGGACACCGGTCCCAAAGGACCTACACCCTCGAACGCCGAGATCGTCGCGCCGCTCCACACCACCATCTTCGATGAACTCTCCATCCGGCTCCTCCACCACACAGGAACCGGCCGGGGACAACCGCACGTCGCAGATTCGAAGACCCTTGAGCGCGAAAGACACAGGAGCTCCGCCGCAGCACTCCACCGAGCACCACCGCCGGAGGGGACGAACTCCTGCACCAAAAACCAAAACGACGCCGCCGCCACCTCCATACCGCCGTCGATCTGGACCCTAACAAACCCTAGACTATATACACACCGCGATCCGGGGATTCCCCAACCTCCCGCCGCCGGAGGCGAGGAATCCGCCGGATCGACGGCGGCGAGCTGGGAACGCTGGGGGGATCTACAAATCGCTCTCCTTTTACTGTAGCGGGGGAGAGAGACGTCCAGAGTCGTCTCTCCTTGTATTAAATCATCGATAAGTTCATCTTGCCAATGGACACCATGGCGGTGATGCACCTCCGTGTTAGCTCGATTCCACATATTAGGTTTCGGACTTAGACAATAGGACATGAAAGGTATGTTGTCGGATCTCTCAGTTACGGAAATCACATCAAGATCTCACGGAAATCTTGGCTCGCGTTTCAAGCATGTGGTGTTTAGTTTTCTTGTATCAACAATTTTAGATCTCGTTCGACACTTGGCCTAGTCTAGGCGGTGTGTGTCGAGTTTGTTCGGGCAATGGTTCACACGTGATAGTGTTTTTTTTGTTCTTATGACTTTCTTCTCATATGTATACTAGAGCGACCAATTTTATTCTGCCTGCAGGGGATATAACATGTTCAATGGTCTTAGGTTCTTGTGTACTACTGTAGATGACTCCAAAAATCTTTAAGAATACTCCAACTTCTGGTTTATCCAACGAAGTCTTGAGAGATGTCGAGATGCAAAAGGTGGAGTTAGAGCAGAAGATATAAAGTTTTTTATATTACTTTTATATTAATCAGGATCTTGTGTTTGTTTATATTTACTAGTTTATTTAATATTGTATGGTTCAATTAGTTAAATAAATACATCATTAAACTCAGGAAAAATATGACATAATTTTGGACGCATTAGTGGTGGATTGCATGAGTTGCACCATCAAAGGCATCCTAATCTTTCTCCCTATAATAGAGCGGTGGCGAAGGTCTAGACCATTTCATAGTGTTGGTTTAGTAAATTTTGTAAAAATGAAGTCATTCTTATGTTCCTAGATCCGCATAAACATATCTATGGAGACTAGCTACATGGTGAAACAATTTTTTTAGTTCCAGTTATACACCTTTGTGTGCCATATTAAACTAGGTGAAGTGATTGTTATATTAATTCCTATGTCCGCATAAACATATCTATGGGAGACTACGTGTTGAAACAATTTTTTTAGGTCGAGTTATGCACCTTTCTGTGTCATATTAAACTAGGTGAAAAGACCGAAGCAACTACAACCGTACATTGCGTGTTAAATTTATATTTGTGTTCGTTGCAAATGACCTTATTTTTATACCAAGCACATAGCACGAATGTGTTGTCACCTGATCATGAAAATCCAATTTGAGCATGAGAGGGCTAATAAATGAGTAATACCCAACTTGCAGATAACTTTCATAAGACGTCTCGTACATTTTGAAAATGTTTATTTGGATGGCCGGAGACTTAATAGAGTGGATCATCAAGGTGTGTCGACCATGAACCCAGTTTGGGATATATTATGGAAGTTAAGGATTCCTAGCAAGATTTTTTTTTAAATGCCTGGAAAGCTTGCATGGAACCATTCCTGAAATGTCGATTCTTGCGGATAGGCATATCCATGTCTCTCACAATGCCCGGTTTGTTCTGAACGACCAGATGATATTCTTCATCTGGTGTTTTCTTGTAGGAGAGCTAAGGATATTTGGCGATCATTAGGAATTCTCCTCTATATTGAATCAGCCATTAGTCAGGTCGGTCTCACTTGTTCTAGAGAAAATTCTTAGGGATCTGATCCAAGTTCGAAATGGAATTGTTAAAACGGACTTAAAGGAACTGATTCTAGTTGAGGCATGGTATATATGGTGGCAGCTATGAGAGTTTGTAAAGGGAGACTCAGTGGCGCCTCCTCGCCAATCAGCTTTTTCATTACAAGCCCTAAAGTCGAATTACTGTGCTGCTGAAAGAAAGACTGAACCTAATGAATTTAATTGGTGTAAGCCTACGATGAATTCCTACAAATTAAATGTAGATGCCTGTTTTTTTCCAAATGGAACAGGAGCTGTATGTACTATTATTCGTGATGGACATGGCCCTTATCATGCTATCCTCTCTGATTGCATTCAGGTGGCAAGTAGGATCGGGCCTTTCTCCATACAACATTGTTTCAGGGAAGCAACATGGTGGCGCATAAGTTAGCTAAAACTTGTTTTGATTCTAATGATCCTATTTTTTGGGACTGCGACCCATTTAGTTTTATTATCCCCGATGTAATCAAAGATGTGACTTTCTTCACACAATTGTAACTGTACTAGTTGTTGTGGCAGCAGGTTCTAGACGCACTCTTTTCCTCTCAAAGTAGGGACTGGAAGGTTTTTAATGAGGCGATCTGCTGTCCTTATATGAATGTTTTAAAAAAAGATATACAATCATATATTCTACAATTCCTATTTACTCGCATCTAACATATACAAGTATGTACTCGAGAAACCTCCATCAGGATGCTTGTTATATGTTGAACTTTACGAATCTCTTCCAAGGTACATAACAACAATAAAATAGATTAGAACTCGCGTATACCATATGGCGAATGTAAGTGCTATAGATTAATCAATGGTGGCATGAATTTTTCTCATTTTAATTGGATATATTAACATTATAGGGGGGACTATAGTAAATACTCTTTTATCAAATGAGAAACAATCATATTAATTATGTTGAAATGAGTGAATTACTAAGAAAAATTGTATCTTAACTTAGACACCTAACATCTATCTATTCTACCCATCTATTCTATACTAAAAAACTGATCGAACTTGATCCAGTTTAGTGTATCAGGATGTCCAATTCGCATAGCCTGCTAAATGAACAACATAAAGGAGATTTGGTAACATGATATTTGATGATACGATGCATGACCTTATTAATGGCATCAACAAATGCAAGATACAATTTCTACTTTTATCTTGCAACAAGCATGATATATGGTCTCACAATTGCAAAAAATGGTCCATAAAATGTATAATTGTTACACAAACATTTTCGATTGATGCCCTCACAATTGCGAGGGCCACGTTGCTAGTTTTTATAACAACATTTCATATACATAGAGTCAATAATATGTAATTTAATTCTGTTAAGTATGATAGGAAATTATATTATTTAAGACCATATGTTTAAAATGAGGTGATTTCTCTTTAGGTTTCTTTGTACGTTCTTGTAACTGAAACATATATAAGATTTGGATGCTACAAATTATAAATGATTTTAATGTGCATAAGGATTTTATTTTACACTAACCTTAGAAAAACTCTATGATGTGACCAGTGATATTTTTTTTTATCAAGGTCTGAATTATCTTGTGAAATAAAATAGAACTGATAAAACTAAAAGTATTATACAGAGATTTCCAAACTAATATGATACGAGCACATAAAATTTTAGTTTGAAGTGTGAATTGGCTGATAATGTTTCTGCATATTAGATTCATCATATAATTTTTAATTATCTATCAATTCTGATATGTTCGGTTAGAACTATGAAGATTAGAGATCTGTTTAGGTATAACTAGGTAGTCGTAACGGTTGTGATCCATTTACACATGTATATGTATATCTTTCGGTTGTGATATCTTGATGTATATTTATGAACATCAACTAGTTGCAATCCACTAATAAAAGAGAGGTTACTCTATCAGATGACATATACTTTTTTCTCCTTTCCATAAGACAATATATATAGCATATATCTCTCCCTCTTATATGAAAAGCCTATCTACAAATAATATATGCATTGCAAAATATAAAACAATCGATTTAAGTGCAAAATATAAAACAAGAGATTTTTATTTATTATTAGTACACAATAACTCTTGGAAGTTGTTTAATTTGTAAATTCAGGTAATTAAAGGCCATAAGATCAATCTCGACCAGAAAAATTAAAGTTAATAATATAAAGTTATTTGAACTTTAGAATTTAAATTGTGTTTGATTTTGAAACTTTGGCAAATAAGACTTCATGACAATATATTTCAAGATTATATAGAATTTACTCCCTCTTCTTGCAAAAAGGCTTCATATAGACAATGTAGCATTACAAGGTGAGAAGGGGTGGTTCATAATTTCAAAATCCAAATTGTAGTTTTTAATATTACTTTTATGTTTTGAAGAAAATAGAACTCCCAAAAGTTTTCTAAAATAACAGAACTCCTACAAATTTTATAAATTTTATATTCAATATCCAAATATAATTCCATTGATTTAGGGTTTGTTCTTTTTCGATAAAGGGAATATATTAATATCAATAGATACCAAATATACCCAGCCTCTACAACAACGTAATACCTAATGGTAGTATGGATGCACACAGCTAAAAAAGAAAGAAAAAAGTCCCGCTACAAAACTCCAGTCCTAGAAACAACAGTACAACCACTACCAAGACAACACTTGAAACCCAGGCTCTCCACTAGCGACACCTCCAACAAGGAAACGGTGCACAAGCGCCATCGTCACGCGATCAAAAGATCTCAAGTTTTCACCCTGGAGATAGTCCCCGCTCTCAAAACAATGTCTTCAACAAGATCATTGCCAGGCATAACCAATTAAGGTTAGACCTTGGATTTTCAATCTGAAAGGTAGGACTCTGAACTTCACATGTGCTGCTGCCCCCACTTGCATACTGCTGTTACAAGACCCAGAAAATCAAGAAAACCCCTCAACAAACACCACAACTTGATCCTCCACTTCTAGTCCTCCAAATCGGCCTTCAAGAAATTCTCCATCTCTGATACGCCATGGACGAATGTCATCTGCTGGCAACACAAAACAGAGCTTCGTGTCGCTCTCTCCAAAATCAAACGATCGAAATAAAAGCATGGGCGTGCACGACCGAATACCTCCCAAACCATCAAACTCCAGTCACGAGCACTGTTACATTTGCCAGCGGAGCCATCCAGAACTCAACATCTAGCCAAATCGAGATGGACATGCATAAGGAAGATCTTCGTCCTGGCGGGCGAGAGATCCGAGGACCACCACATTTATCCTGGCCGAACGAGCAGCCCAGGCTACTCGCCGGAAAACTCACATGGTTAGGAGCCACGGTCCATCCACCTCCAACCTGGATGGAGAGCATCCATCGACCCTAGGACTCCGCAGCGAAGTCACGGAAGCCAAGATCAGCCGCGGAGGCCCAGATTGGACCCGCGAAGGCCCAAATCGAGCCCGCCACATCCTCCTCCACCCAAGCTGGCAGGCAGCGGGACGCCGCCGTGCACCGCAACGCAGATGGGTGACAGGCGCCGCCGTCTCGTCCAAGGGTGCCGTCGCGACCCGCTCTCCCTGCCAAATCTCCACCGTCGCTATCTCCTCCACTCCCCGACAAGCTCCGCCGTGCCCCCGTTGCCCCGTCATGCTCCAGCAACCGCCGCCAAGGCAGCACCGCCGGACCATCTTTCCCACCGCCACCCGTGAGGAGACCTGCTCCCGCGCGAAGGAGGGCCTGCCGAGCGCACTGCCGTCACCCCCCGTCTTTGGCAGCCAAGCGCGGCCGCCACCGCCGACGCCGGCGGCGGCCGAGGAGATGAGATCGAGGAGTAGTTTTGCTAGGGTTTGGGGAGCCCTGATACGTCTCAAACGTATCTATAATTTCTTATGTTCCATGCTAGTTTTATGACAATACCTACATGTTTTGCTCACACTTTATAATGATTTTATGCATTTTTCGGAACTAACCTATTAACAAGATGCCGAAGTGCCAGTTCCTATTTTCTGCTATTTTTGGTTCCAGAAAGGCTGTTCGGGCAATATTCTCGGAATTCAACGAAACAAAGGCCAAACATCATATTTCACCGAGACGGACCAGAACACCGAAAGAGAGCCGGAGGGGAGGCCCACGGCTCCCAGACCATAGGCTGGCGCAGCCTGGAGGGGGGGCGCGCCGCCCTATGGGGTGGGCCCCCCAGGCACCTCCTTGCGCCGCCTCTTCGCCTATATAATCCCTCGTGACGTAAAAACCCTACACCGATTGACGAAACTCCAGAAAGACTTCAGGGACGCCGCCGCCATCGCGAAACTCCGTTTCGGGGGACAGAAGTCTCTGTTCCGGCACGCCGCCGGGACGGGGAATTGCCACCGGAGTCATCTCCATCGACACCACCGCCATCTTCATCGCCATCGCTGTCTCCTATGATGAGGAGGGAGTAGTTCTCCCCCGAGGCTAAGGGCTGTACCGGTAGCTATGTGGTTCATCTCTCTCTCCCGTGTGATCTTTATGTGATCATGAGCTTTGTATCACTATTAATCTATGTGCTACTCTAGTGATGTTATTAAAGTAGTCTATTCCTCCTTCATGATGTAATGTGGACAGTGTGTGCATCATGTAGTACTTGGCGTAGGTTATGATCGTGATCTCTTGTAGATTATGAAGTTAACTATTACTATGCACTCTAGAGTTACTTTATTATGAACTCCGGAATTACTCTTCATGGTGTGACAGTGACAGTGTTTGCATCGTGTGTGATTCCTTTATGATGTTGTGGAGCTTGTTTACTCCGGCTTGAGGGTGCTCTCGTAGCCCTACACAATGAATGGTGTTTGTTATCCAACAATAGAGTCTTTGAAAGTAGCATAAGAGAAGAGAACTTATTTATTTATGTGATCATTGTTGAGAGTGTCCACTAGTGAAAGTATGATCCTAGGCCTTGTTTCCAAGCATCGAATCACCGTTTACTTACTGTTCTATTGCATGTTTACTCGCTGCCATCTTTATTTCAGATTGCTATTACCACTCATATGCATCCATATCACTTGCATCTCACTATCTCTTCGCCGAACTAGTGCACCTATACATCTGACAAGTGTATTAGGTGTGTTGGGGACACAAGAGACTTCTTGTATCTTAATTGCAGGGTTGCTTGAGAGGGATATCTTTGACCTTTTCTTCCCTGAGTTCGATAAACCTTGGGTGATTCACTTAAGGGAAACTTGCTGTTGTTCTACAAACCTCTGCTCTTGGAGGCCCAACACTATCTACAGGAATAGAAGCGTGCGTAGACATCAAGCTATTTTCTGGCGCCGTTGCCGGGGAGGTAAGGTAAAAGGTATTCACATCCTCCGACTACTAAGATATTTCCTAGCACTGTTGCCGGTGTGTGAGTGCTCGAAGCTATTTCCTTTAGATCCTGCAATTGCATCTTTTTGTTTCTTGTTTTTATTTTTCACTAGTTAGGCATAATGGAAAACAACAGTGAGCTTTTTAATCTATTTCCTGAGTTAAGACATGAATTGTTTGATGCGAAAATTAAAAAACCTATGGAACCTTATTTTCATGATAGTAGCAATGTTATTAGTATGAACGCAATTACTGCTAATACTATGGAGAAGTCTAAGCTTGGGGAAGCTAGTTTTTATGATCTTTTTAGCTTCCCATCTTTAGGGGAGAAAATTTGCTATGATAATACTTTATCTCCCATATGCGATAACTCTAATGATGCTTGTGATATTTTAAATCCACCTGCTGAAAGTATTCCTTTCAAGATACCTATGAAAATTGTTGAACTTGCTATGAACAATTGCTATTTTGGAGATGGGACTGTCCATCCTAGTGATCATTTACTCTTTATACATGAATTATGCGAGTTGTTTGAGAATGCAGGTATTTCAAAAGACCAAGTTAAGAGGAAGCTATTCTCTATATCTCTGAAGGGCAAAGCTGCAGAATGGTATAAGATGCTGAAGAATGGTCGATCTATTGGTTGGGAGGAAATTGTACCTCTCTTTTATTCTAAATTTTATCCTCCTCATGAAGTGCATATTGATAGGAATTACATTTATAACTTTTATCCTAATGATGGAGAGAGTATTTCCCAAGCATGGGGGAGATTGAAGTCACTAATGCTCAAATGTCCCATTCATGAGCTTCCCCGTAATGTTATTATTAATAATTTTTATGCAAGGCTTTCAGGACATCACAAGGACTATCTAGATGCCTGTTTGGAGGGATCTTTCACAAGCAAGGAGGATGAAGCTAGATGGGATCTTCTTGAAAGAATTCAAAGCAATACTGAAGATTGGGATAACGACAAAGATAAAGAATCAGGTATAAACTATGAGTATGATTGCATTAAGTCTTTCGCTCAAACTGCTGATTTTCAAGAGCTTAGTGCTAAATATGGTCTTGATCCTCAAATTATGGTCGATTGTTATAGAGCCTTTGCTTCTCATATTAATGTTCCTAAGGAAAATTGGTACATGTATCATGAACCTTTCAAAGACACTTGCATGGAAGATGAAATTGTTGTTAATGATTGCAATAAACATGCCCAAACTTCTGAAAATACTATTTCTTATAAGCATGTTAATTTTTGTGGAATGCATAGACCTTGTGGAATTAATCAAATCGAAGATGAATATTGTATCCATCATAGGAATGAAAAGACTAGAAAGTGGTTTAGGGCTCTAGATGATCTTGGTAAAAAAGTTTGTGCCCTCTATCCTTTTATTTGTGAACTTTGCCATAGAGTGGGTCGTTTTAATTTTCAATGCTCCTCCAATGATAATTCGAACCCCATGAGTGCTGCAAATTTGTATTGTGATGATGAAATCACTCCTAATCAGCATGATGAACTTACATTATTTTTGGAGTGTGAAGAGTTATTGAGAAAATCTTCTTTGGTGGATATGACTGCTCTTGATATTAAAAGTGTCCTGCATGGGTGTCTTTCTTATTGCATTGATAATTGCCATACAAATACTTACATACAAAATATTTTAGAAGATGACACTTTGCCAAAATATGATAGGACCGCTGTGTGTTTTGAACTTATTAATGAAAAGGAGGAATCCTCCCAAGTTTCTTCTATTGTTTCTGGAAATAAATCAGGGTATGTGGATAAGCCTCCCTACAAGCCTCTTCCTCCTAAAGAAGGGAACGAGGAGAAGAAAAAGAAGAAGAAGAAGGGAACGAAGAAGAAGAAGAAGAAGAAGAAGAAGAGGGGGAACAAAAAGAAAGAGGTAACGGCATATCCCCGTGTATGAGATAACGATAGGTAACCGTAAGTATGTTGCTCCTAACGATTATTATGATAATGAATCTGAGTACAATGATCTTCCTATGCCCTTTACCTATATTAGTGATTATGATTTAGAAGAGCACACTACTTTTGATATTGAAAATCTCTGGGAAACTAATTTTGAAAATGAGGATGTTAATAACTGCCATAGTATTAATACTATCCATGTTTCTTCCCATGACGATATAGAAAGCCCTAAGCTTGGGGAAGCTTGTTTTGATGAGCATGATATTTTTAGTCCCCCAAGCATGGAGGAGAAAATTTACTTTGATGATATTTTACCTCCTATATATGATGATTACAATGATGACTATCATATTTTCAGTCCACCTACTATTGAGGAGAAAATTACCTATGACTACAATATGCCTCCTATATATGATGATTATGGTGATGAGAATAATAATGATAGCTATTTTATTGAATTTGCTCCCACTATAATTAATAGTAAAGACTATGCTTATGTGGAGAGTAATAATTTTATGCATTAACTCATGATAAGAATGTTTCATGTGATAGTTATATTGTTGAGTTTGTTCATGAAGCTACTGAAAGTTATTATGAGAGAGGTAAACATGGTTATATGCATCTTAATAATATTAAGTTTCCCCTCTTTATGTTGAGAATCTTGAAATTGTGCTTGTGTTACCTTTCTATGCTTGTTGCTTTGTGCTTACATGACTTGTTTATTTACAAGATTCCTTTTAATAGGAAGTGGGTTAGACTTTAATTTATTTCATACTTGCTTTTTGATGCTCTCTTTGCTTCAACTCTCATCCTTATGAGTGCATCATTAAAACTACTGAGCCCATCTTAATGGCTATAAAGAAAGCACTTCTTGGGAGATAACCCATGTTTTTATTTTTCTACTGTTTTGTTGTGTCTTGGAAGTTGTTACTACTGTAGCAACCACTCCTTATCTTTATTTTATTGCATTGTTGTGCCAAGTAAAGTCTTTGATAGTAAGGCTGATACTAGATTTGGATTACTGCACAGAAACAGATTTCTTGCTATCACGAATTTGAGTAGGCCTCTCTGTAGGTAACTCAGAAAAATTTGCCAATTTACGTGTGTGATCCTCAGATATGTACACAACTTTCATTCAATTTGAGAATTTTCATCTGAGCAAGTTAAGTGCCCCTGAAAAATTCGTCTTTACAGACTGTTCTGTTTTCACAGATTCTGCCTTTTATTTCGCATTGCCTCTTTTGCTATGTTGAATGGATTTCTTTGTTCCATTAACTTTCAGTAGCTTTGTGCAATTTACAGAAGTGTTAAGAATGATTGTGTCACCTCTGAATATGTGAATTTTTGATTATGCACTAACCCTCTAATGAGTTTGTTTTGAGTTTGGTGTGGAGGAAGTTTTCAAGGGTCAAGAGAGGAGGATGATACAATATGATCAAGAAGAGTGAAAAGTCTAAGCTTGGGGATGCCCCCGTGGTTCATCCCTGCATATCTCAAGAAGACTCAAGCATCTAAGCTTGGGGATGCCCAAGGCATCCCCTTCTTCATCGACAACTTATCAGGTCACCTCTAGTGAAACTATATTTTTATTCCGTCACATCTTATGTGTTTTACTTGGAGCGTCTGTGTGCTTTTATTTTTGTTTTTGTTTGAATAAACTTGGATCCTAGCAATCCATGTGTGGGAGAGAGACACGCTCCGCTCGTTCATATGAACACTAGTGTTCTTAGCTTTACTTTTAATGTTCATGGCGAAGGTTGAAACTGCCTCGTTCATTGTTATTTGGTTGGAAACAGAAAATGCTTCATGTGGTAATTGGTATATTGTCTTGAATAATTTGATACTTGGCAATTGTTGTGCTCAAATAGATCATGTTTAAGCTCTTGCATCATGTACTTTGTACCTATTAATGAAGAACTACCATCGAGGTTGTTGAAATTTGGTTTGCATGATTGGTCTCTCTAAAATCTAGATATTTTCTGGTGAAGTGTTTGAACAACAAGGAGACAGTGTAGAGTCTTATAATGCATGCAACCTTGCTAGCCAAAGCCTTGTACCGAGAGGGATTTCTTCTCGTGCATCCAAATCCTTGAGCCAAAAACTATGCCATTTGTGTCCACCATACCTACCTACTATGTGGTATTTCTCTGCCATTCCAAAGTAAATTGCTTGCGTGCTACCTTTAAAATTTCATTCTTTGTCTTTGCAATACATAGCTCATGGGAAAATAGCTTAAAAAACTATTGTGGTATTGAATATGTTGCTTATGTATCTTATTTCTTATAAGTTGCTTGTTGAGCGGTAACCATGTTTCTGGGGACGCCATCAACTATTACACCTTTGTTGAATATCATGCGAGTTGCTATGCATGTTCGTCTTGTCTAAAGTAAGGGTGATTTATCATGATCAAATGGTTTGAGTATGCATATTTTTAGAGAAGAACATTGGGCCGTGATGCGTGTAGTTGACACGTCCGTTGGGAACCCCAAGAGGAAGGTGTGATGCGCACAGTAGCAAGTTTCCCTCAGTAAGAAACCAAGGTTTAATCGAACCAGTAGGAGTCAAGAAGCACGTTGAAGGTTGATGGCGGCGGGATGTAGTGCGGCGCAACACCAGAGATTCTGGCGCCAACGTGGAACCTGCACAACACAACCAAAGTACTTTGCCCCAACGAAACAGTGAGGTTGTCAATCTCACCGGCTTGCTGTAACAAAGGATTAGATGTATAGTGTGGATGATGATTGTTTGCACAAAACAGTAGAACAAGTATTGCAGTAGATTGTATTCGATGTAAAGAATGGACCGGGGTCCACAGTTCAGTAGAGGTGTCTCTCCCATAAGATAAATAGCATGTTGGGTGAACAAATTACAGTCGGGCAATTGACAAATAGAGAGGGCATGACCATGCACATACATGATATGATGAGTATTGTGAGATTTAATTGGGCATTACGACAAAGTACATAGACCGCTATCCAGCATGCATCTATGCCTAAAAAGTCCACCTTCAGGTTATCATCCGAACCCCTTCCAGTATTAAGTTGTAAACAATAGACAATTGCATTAAGTATGGTGCGTAATGTAATCAATAACTACATCCTTAGATATAGCATCAATGTTTTATCCCTAGTGGCAACAGCACATCCACAACCTTAGAACTTTCTCACATCGTCCTGCATTTAATGGAGGCATGAACCCACTATCGAGCATAAATACTCCCTCTTGGAGTTAAGAGCAAAAACTTGGCCAGAGCCTCTACTAATAACGGAGAGCATGCAAGATCATAAACAACACATAGGTAATAGATTGATAATCAACATAACATAGTATTCTCTATCCATCGGATCCCGACAAACACAACATATAGAATTACAGATAGATGATCTTGATCATGTTAGGCAGCTCACAAGATCCGACAATGAAGCACAATGAGGAGAAGACAACCATCTAGCTACTTCTATGGACCCATAGTCCAGGGGTTAACTACTCACTCATCACTCCGGAGGCGACCATGGCGGTGAAGAGTACTCCGGGAGATGATTCCCCTCTCCGGCAGGGTGCCGGAGGCGATCTCCTGAATCCCCCGAGATGGGATTGGCGGCGGCGGCGTCTCTGGAAGGTTTTCCGTATCGTGGCTCTCGCATCGGGGGTTTCGCGACGAAGGCTTTAAGTAGGCGGAAGAACAACGCGGGGGGCCACACGAGGGCCCCACACACCAGGGCCGCGCGGCCAAGACCTGGGCCGCGCCGCCCTGTTGTGGCGGCGCCTCGTGGCCCCACTTCCTTTCCCCCTCGGTCTTCTGGAAGCTTCGTGCAAAAATAGGACCCTGGGCGTTGATTTCGTCCAATTCCGAGAATATTTCCTTACTAGGATTTCTGAAACCAAAAACAGCAGAAAACAGCAACTGGCTCTTCGGCATCTCGTTAATAGGTTAGTGCCGGAAAATGCATAAATACGACATATAATGTGTATAAAACATGTAGATATCATCAATAATGTGGCATGGAACATAAGAAATTATCGATACGTCGGAGACGTATCAGCATCCCCAAGCTTAGTTCCTGCTCGTCCCGAGCAGGTAAACGATAACAAAGATAATTTCTGGAGTGACATGCCATCATAACCTTGATCATACTATTGTAAGCATATGTAATGAATGCAGCGATCAAAACAATGGTAATGACATGAGTAAACAAATGAATCATAAAGCAAAGACTTTTCATGAATAGTACTTCAAGACAAGCATCAATAAGTCTTGCATAAGAGTTAACTCATAAAGCAATAAATCAAAGTAAAGGTATTGAAGCAACACAAAGGAAGATTAAGTTTCAGCGGTTGCTTTCAACTTATAACATGTATATCTCATGGATATTGTCAATGTAAAGTAATATAACAAGTGCAATATGCAAGTATGTAGGAATCAATGCACAGTTCACACAAGTGTTTGCTTCTTGAGGTGGAGAGGAATAGGTGAACTGACTCAACATAAAAGTAAAAGAAAGGTCCTTCAAAGAGGAAAGCATCGATTGCTATATTTGTGCTAGAGCTTTGGTTTTGAAAACATGAAACAATTTTGTCAACGGTAGTGATAAAGCATATGTATCATGTAAATTATATCTTACAAGTTGCAAGCCTCATGCATAGTATACTAATAGTGCCCGCACCTTGTCCTAATTAGCTTGGATCACTAGGATTATCATTGCAATACACATGTTTTAACCAAGTGTCACAAAGGGGTACCTCTATGCCGCCTGTACAAAGGTCTAAGGAGAAAGCTCGCATTTGGATTTCTCGCTTTTGATTATTCTCAACTTAGACATCCATACCGGGACAACATAGACAATAGATAATGGACTCCTCTTTTATGCATAAGCATGTAGCAACAATTAATGTTCTCATATGAGATTGATGATATATGTCCAAAACTGAAACTTCCACCATGATTCATGGCTTTAGTTAGCGGCCCAATGTTCTTCTCTAACAATATGCATGCTCTAACCATTTAAATGAGTGGTAAATCTCCCTTACTTCAGACAAGACGGACATGCATAGCAACTCACATGATATTCAACAAAGAGTTGATGGCGTCCCCAGAAACATGGTTATCGCACAACAAGCAACTTAATAAGAGATAAAGTGCATAAGTACATATTCAATACCACAATAGTTTTTAAGGCTATTTTGTCCCATGAGCTATATATTGCAAAGGCGAATGATGGAAATTTTAAAGATAGCACTCAAGCAATTTACTTTGGAATGGCGGAGAAATACCATGTAGTAGGTAGGTATGGTGGACACAAATGGCATAGTGGTTGGCTCAAGGATATTGGATGCATGAGAAGTATTCCCTCTCGATACAAGGTTTAGGCTAGCAAGGTTATTTGAAACAAACACAAGGATGAACCGGTGCAGCAAAACTCACATAAAAGACATATTCTAAACATTATAAGACTCTACACCGTCTTCCTTGTTGTTCAAAACTCAATACTAGAAATTATCTAGACTTTAGAGAGACCAAATATGCAAACCAAATTTTAGCAAGCTCTATGTATTTCTTCATTAATAGGTGCAAAGTATATGATGCAAGAGCTTAAACATGAGCACAACAATTGCCAAGTATCAAATTATTCAAGACATTTTAGAATTACTACATGTAGCATTTCCCGATTTCAACCATATAACAATTTAACGAAGAAGATTCAACCTTCGCCATGAATACTATGAGTAAAGCCTAAGGACATATTTGTCCATATGCAACAGTGGAGCGTGTCTCTCTCCCACACAATGAATGCTAGGATCCATTTTATTCAAAAAAACAAAAACAAAAACAAACCGACGCTCCAAGCAAAGTACATAAGATGTGATGGAATAAAAATATAGTTTCAGGGGAGGAACCTGATAATGTTGTCGATGAAGAAGGGGATGCCCAAGGCATCCCCAAGCTTAGACGCTTGAGTCTTCTTAATATATGCAGGGGTGAACCACCGGGGCATCCCCAAGCTTAGAGCTTTCACTCTCCTTGATCATATTGCATCATTTCCCTCTCTTGATCCTTGAAAACTTCCTCCACACCAAACTCGAAACAACTCATTAGAGGGTTAGTGCACAATAAAAATTAACATGTTCAGAGGTGACATAATCATTCTTAACACTTCTGGACATTGCATAAAGCTACTGGACATTAATGGATCAAAGTAATTCATCCAACATAGCAAAAGAGGCAATGCGAAATAAAAGGCAGAATCTGTCAAAACAGAACAGTTCGTAAAGACGAATTTTAAAGTGGCACCAGACTTGCTCAAATGAAAATGCCCAAATTGAATGAAAGTTGCGTACATATCTGAGGATCACGCACGTAAATTGGCATATTTTTCTGAGCTACCTACAGAGAGGCAGGTCGAAATTCGTGACAGCAAAGAAATCTGTTACTGCGCAGTAATCCAAATCTAGTATGAACCTTACTATCAAAGACTTTACTTGGCACAACAATGCACAAAACTAAGATAAGGAGAGGTTGCTACAGTAGTAAACAACTTCCAAGACTCAAATATAAAATAAAAGTACTGTAGTAAAAACATGGGTTGTCTCCCATAAGCGCTTTTCTTTAACGCCTTTCAGCTAGGCGCAGAAAGTGTATATCAAGTGTTATCAAGAGACGAAGTATCAACATCATAATTTGTTCTAATAATAGAATCAAAAGGTAACTTCATTCTCTTTCTAGGGAAGTGTTCCATACCTTTCTTGAGAGGAAATTGATATTTAATATTACCTTCCTTCATATCAATGATAGCTCCAACAGTTCGAAGAAAAGGTCTTCCCAATATAATGGGACAAGATGCATTGCATTTAATATCCAAGACAACAAAATCAACGGGGACAAGGTTATTGTTAACGGTAATGCGAACATTATCAACTCTCCCCAAAGGTTTCTTTATAGCATTATCAACAAGATTAACATCCAAATAACAATTTTTCAATGGTGGCAAGTCAAGCATATCATAAATTTTCTTAGGCATAACGGAAATACTTGCACCAAGATCACATAAAGCATTACAACCAAAGTCATTGACCTTCATCTTAATGATGGGCTCCCAACCATCCTCTAGCTTTCTAGGAATAGAAGTTTCAAGTTTTAGTTTCTCTTCTCTAGCTTTTATGAGAGCATTCGTAATATGTTTTGTGAAAGCCAAGTTTATAGCACTAGCATTAGGACTCTTAGCAAGTTTTTGCAAGAACTTTATAACTTCAGAGATATGGCAATCATCAAAATCCAAACCATTATAATTTAAAGCAATGGGATCATCATCCCCAATGTTGGAAAAAATTTCAGCAGTTTTATCACAGGCAGTTTCAGCAGTTTTAACAGTTTTTTGCAGTTTTGCAGGCTTTGCATTAGGAGTAGAAACATTGCCAACACCAATTATTTTACCATTGATAGTAGGAGGTGCAGCAACATGTGAATCATTAACATTACTAGTGGTGGTAATAGTCCAAACTTTAGCTACATTATTCTCTTTAGCTAGTTTTTCATTTTCTTCTCTTTCCCACCTAGCATGCAATTCAGCCATTAATCTTATATTCTCATTAATTCTAACTTGGATGATATTTGCTGTAGTAACAATTTTATTTTCAATATCCTTATTAGGCATAACTTTCGATTTCAAAAGATCAACATCAGAGGCAAGACTATCAACCTTAGAAGCGAGAATATCAATTCTATTGAGCTTTTCCTCAACAGATTTGTTAAAAGCAGTTTGTGTACTAATAAATTCTTTAAGCATAGCTTCAATACCAGGGGGTACACTCCTATTATTGTTGTAAGAATTCCCATAAGAATTACCATAACCGTTACCATTATTATAAGGATATGGCCTATAGTTATTACTAGAATTGTTCCGATAAGCATTGTTGTTGAAATTATTATTTTTAATGTAGTTTACATCAACATGTTCTTCTTGGGCAACCAATGAAGCTAACAGAACATTATTAGGATCAACATTAGTCCTATCATTCACAAGCATAGACATAATAGCATCAATCTTATCACTCAAGGAGGAGGTTTCTTCATTTAATTTACCTTCTTACCTTGTGGAGCTCTTTCCGTGTGCCATTCAGAGTAATTAATCATCATATTATCAAGAAGCTTTGTTGCTTCACCAAGAGTGATGGACATAAAGGTACCTCCAGCAGCTGAATCCAATAGGTTCCGTGAAGAAAAATTCAGTCCTGCATAAAAGGTTTGGATGATCATCCAAGTAGTCAGTCCATGGGTTGGGCAATTTTTAACCAAGGATTTCATTCTTTCCCAAGCTTGTGCAACATGCTCATTATCCAATTGTTTAAAATTCATTATGCTACTTCTCAAAGATATAATTTTAGCAGGGGGATAATATCTACCAATAAAAGCATCCTTGCATTTAGTCCATGAATCAATACTATTCTTAGGCAGAGATAACAACCAATCTTTAGCTCTTCCTCTTAATGAGAAAGGAAACAATTTTAATTTTATAATGTCACCATCTACATCTTTATACTTTTGCATTTCACACAATTCAACAAAATTATTGAGATGGGCAGCAGCATCATCAGAACTAACACCAGAAAATTGCTCTCGCATAACAAGATTCAGTAAAGCAGGTTTAATTTCAAAGAATTCTGCTGTAGTAGCAGGTGGAGCAATAGGTGTGCATAAGAAATCATTATTGTTTGTGGTTGTGAAGTCACACAACTTAGTATTTTCAGGAGTAGCCATTTTAGCAGTAGTAAATAAAGCAAACTAGATAAAGTAAATGCAAGTAACTAATTTTTGTGTGTTTTTGATATAGAGTGCAAGACAGTAAATAAAGTAAAACTAGAAACTAATTTTTTTGTGTTTTGATATAATGCAGCAAACAAAGTAGTAAATAAAATAAAGCAAGACAAAAACAAAGTAAAGAGATTGGATTGTGGAGACTCCCCTTGCAGCGTGTCTTGATCTCCCCGGCAACGGCGCCAGAAATTTGCTTGATGCGTGTAGTTGACACGTCCGTTGGGAACCCCAAGAGGAAGGTGTGATGCGCACAGTAGCAAGTTTCCCTCAGTAAGAAACCAAGGTTTAATCGAACCAGTAGGAGTCAAGAAGCACGTTGAAGGTTGATGGCGGCGGGATGTAGTGCGGCGCAACACCAGAGATTCCGGCGCCAACGTGGAACCTGCACAACACAACCAAAGTACTTTGCCCCAACGAAACAGTGAGGTTGTCAATCTCACCGGCTTGCTGTAACAAAGGATTAGATGTATAGTGTGGATGATGATTGTTTGCAGAAAACAGTAGAACAAGTATTGTAGTAGATTGTATTCGATGTAAAGAATGGACCGGGGTCCACAGTTCACTAGAGGTGTCTCTCCCATAAGATAAATAGCATGTTGGGTGAACAAATTACAGTCGGGCAATTGACAAATAGAGAGGGCATGACCATGCACATACATGATATGATGAGTATTGTGAGATTTAATTGGGCATTACGACAAAGTACATAGACCGCTATCCAGCATGCATCTATGCCTAAAAAGTCCACTTTCAGGTTATCATCCGAACCCCTTCCAGTATTAAGTTGTAAACAACAGACAATTGCATTAAGTATGGTGCGTAATGTAATCAATAACTACATCCTTAGACATAGCATCAATGTTTTATCCCTAGTGGCAACAGCACATCCACAACCTTAGAACTTTCTCACATCGTCCTGCATTTAATGGAGGCATGAACCCACTATCGAGCATAAATACTCCCTCTTGGAGTTAAGAGCAAAAACTTGGCCAGAGCCTCTACTAATAACGGAGAGCATGCAAGATCATAAACAACACATAGGTAATAGATTGATAATCAACATAACATAGTATTCTCTATCCATCGGATCCCGACAAACACAACATATAGAATTACAGATAGATGATCTTGATCATGTTAGGCAGCTCACAAGATCCGACAATGAAGCACAATGAGGAGAAGACAACCATCTAGCTACTGCTATGGACCCATAGTCCAGGGGTGAACTACTCACTCATCACTCCGGAGGCGACCATGGCGGTGAAGAGTCCTCCGGGAGATGATTCCCCTCTCCGGCAGGGTGCCGGAGGCGATCTCCTGAATCCCCCGAGATGGGATTGGCGGCGGCGGCGTCTCTGGAAGGTTTTCCGTATCGTGGCTCTCGGTACTGGGGGTTTCGCGACGAAGGCTTTAAGTAGGCAGAAGGGCAACGCGGGGGGCCACACGAGGGCCCCACACACCAGGGCCGCGCGGCCAAGACCTGGGCCGCGCCGCCCTGTTGTGGCGGCGCCTCGTGGCCCCACTTCCTTTCCCCCTCGGTCTTCTGGAAGCTTCGTGCAAAAATAGGACCCTGGGCGTTGATTTCGTCCAATTCCGAGAATATTTCCTTACTAGGATTTCTGAAACCAAAAACAGCAGAAAACAAAGAATCGCTCTTCGGCATCTCGTTAATAGGTTAGTGCCGGAAAATGCATAAATACGACATATAATGTGTATAAAACATGTAGATATCATCAATAATGTGGCATGGAACATAAGAAATTATCGATACATCGGAGACGTATCATGCCGCTAACTAAAGCCATGAATCATGGTGGAAGTTTCAGTTTGGACATTAATCCTCAATATCTTATGAGAATATTATCTGTTGTTGAATGCTTATGCATTAAAGAGGAGTCCATTATCTGTTTTCTATGTTGTCCCGGTATAGATGTCCTAAATTGAGATCTATCAAAAACGATAAATCAAATGCGATCTATCTCCTTGGACCTTTGTACAGGTGACATAGAGGTACCCCTTTGTGACACTTGGTTGAAACATATGTTATGCAATGATAATCCATGTAAATCCAAGCTAATTAGGACAAGGTGCAAGCACTATTGGTACTCGATGCATGAGGCTTGCAACTTATAGGACATCTTATGCATAACACATATGAATTATTACTACCGTTGACAAAATTGTTTCTATGTTTTCAAAATGAAAATCTCTAGCACAAAAACAGTAATCCATGCTTCCCTCTGCGAAGGGTCCATTCTTTTACTTTATGTTGAGTCAGTTTACCTATTTCCTTCTATCTTAGAAGCAAACACTTGTCTCAACTGTGTGCATTGATTTCTACATACTTGCTTATTTGCATTCATCATATTACTTTGAGTTGACAATTATCCATGAGATATATCCATGAGATAAACATGTTGAAGTTGAAAGCAACCGCTGAAACTTATATCTTCCTTTGTGTTGCTTCAAAACTTTCTACTAAGAATCTATTGCTTTATGAGTTAACTCCTGTGCAAGTCTTATAGATGCTTGTCTTGAAAGTTCTATTCATGAAAAGTCTTTGCTATATGATTCAGTTGTTTAAGTCATTGTCTTTACCATTGCTTCGAATCACTTCATTCATCTCATATGCTTTACAACAGTATTGATCAAGATTATGATAGCATGTCACTTCAGAAATTATCCTTGTTATCGTTTACCTACTCGAGGGCGAGTAGGAACTAAGCTTGGGGATGAGTCATCTCCATCGACACCACCGCCATCTTCATCGCCATCGCTGTCTCCTATGACGAGGAGGGAGTAGTTCTCCCCCGAGGTTAAGGGCTGTACCGGTAGCTATGTGGTTCATCTCTCTCTCCCGTGTGATCTTTATGTGATCATGAGCTTTGTATCACTATTAATCTATGTGCTACTCTAGTGATGTTATTAAAGTAGTCTATTCCTCCCTCATGATGTAATGTGGACAGTGTGTGCATCATGTAGTACTTGGCGTAGGTTATGATCGTGATCTCTTGTAGATTATGAAGTTAACTATTACTATGCACTCTAGAGTTACTTTAATATGAACTCCGGAATTACTCTTCATGGTGTGACAGTGACAGTGTTTGCATCGTGTGTGATTCCTTTATGACGTTGTGGAGCTTGTTTACTCCGGCTTGAGGGTGCTCTCGTAGCCCTACACAATGAATGGTGTTTGTTATCCAACAATAGAGTCTTTGAAAGTAGCATAAGAGAAGAGAACTTACTTATTTATGTGATCATTGTTGAGAGTGTCCACTAGTGAAAGTATGATCCTAGGCCTTGTTTCCAAGCATCGAATCACCGTTTACTTACTGTTCTATTGCATGTTTACTCGCTGCCATCTTTATTTCAGATTGCTATTACCACTCATATTCATCCATATCACTTGCATCTCACTATCTCTTCGCCGAACTAGTGCACCTATACATCTGACAAGTGTATTAGGTGTGTTGGGGACACAAGAGACTTCTTGTATCTTAATTGCAGGATTGCTTGAGAGGGATATCTTTGACCTCTTCCTCCCTGAGTTCGATAAACCTTGGGTGATTCACTTAAGGGAAACTTGCTGCTATTCTACAAACCTCTGCTGTTGGAGGCCCAACACTGTCTACAGGAATAGAAGCGTGCGTAGACATCAAGCCCGCAGAGCCGCCTCGCGCGAGGCGGCCCAAGGGGTCTTGTTTTCCTCGAGCAATTAGTTGGTGGCGTTCATGGTATCATGGATGCACTAGGGACTCACACTGCCTCTTATTTCCCAACATAATTTTATTGACTACTGGATCTGTAGATGCAGTGCCCGACAGGATATAGAACTAAGAGCATGTCTAACAGGCCCCTTAAAACCCGCCCACCCCGTAAAATTCCGGCGGGATACGGGGCAGGCGCGGTTTGGGCCGTCTAGCAGGCCCCGTATTCGGGCCGGCCCGTTTCGGCGGAATAAGGGGCCCAGGATATCCGCACCGCCGCCCCCTACTTATACCGGGCGAAGGTGCGAGTGAGGGGTTAACCCCTCACTCGCAACCCTAGCTCCGTTGTGCGCCGCCGCCTCCCCAGTTAGCTCCAGCGAGAAATCCCGCGCACCCTAGCTCCACATTTCAACCGCCGGTCGGCATGTACGCACGTCGAAGCAGTACCGCGTTGCCGGCGAGCAGATCGAAGCGATCCCGCTCGCCGGACACCGTCGAGGAGGTGTGGTGTCTCCAATGCAAGTGATCCGCCGCCGGGAGCCGCCGTGCGGCGTGTAGGTACGCCGGTGCCCTGTACGTCCCGCCGAAGTTCCGTGAGTTCGCGTCGGGCGGGCTCTGGTACAAGGAGGATCCGCCGCTCAAGCCGATGAGCGGCCCCGACTTCGACAAGTGGCACGCCGAGTGGGAGCGGAACCGCCGGGCGAAGGCGGCATGGGACGCGCGCATCGGGAGCACGAGCGGCGGAGGAGCTTCGCTCGCCGGCGAGGAGGAAGAGAAGGAGGAGGAGGAAGACGCCCTCTTCTTGCAGGCGATAGCAGCGTCCCTCAAGGACGATGCCGACAAGAAGAGGGCGGAGGAAGAAGAGAAGGTGGCGGCCATCGCCGCCGTGAAGGAGGCGCAGGCGCGGGAGGCGGAGGCGGACACATACATCGTCGACCTCTCCGACTAGAAGTCGCGATCCATTTAGGATCGCGCAATTCAGTATGTATATATGTTGATCCGTATGTATGATCGACTATCTATGAACTATGAATATGAACAAGTTTCCCGGGGTTTTAAATTTACGAATTTACGGGGTGAAATACGGGGTCCGCTAGACGGAACGATCTATCTAGGAGCACTTTTTTTATACGGGGCGAAATACTCGCGTTTTACGGGCAGAAAGGTAAGGGGCCTGTTAGACATGCTCTAACATGGATGTCATTTTAAAAAAAATTGAAGGACTGGCCAATTAAAATGTATGTAAAGTACGTCAGGGGCGTAGCTCCCAATAGGGCAAGGTAGGACAGCCGCCCTACCTTGATTTTTGGTGAATATATTTAGATGCGCGTGTTTTTTCTGAAAATTTTGAGTGGTCATACGTCGAAAACAGACTCCGTATAAGAATGTTATGCTTGTTTCAGTGAACACTGCGCAAAATCGACTGCAAATCAAAAACATAGATTATTATCTCCAAACATATACTCATATTCTATGTTCAATATGAATAACATTGCTTGATAACATAGATTTATTATTGATTGGACCTTAGTATATACAAGATAAGTTCTAGTTATTCATTATTTATACTCGCGAAATTGGAGACTTTAGAGATTTTTAGCTATTTAAAAGGCATGGCATATTTTCTTCGACCGCATTATCACTCCATTAAGATGACATTGGTTTTACACATGGCGGCATTAACAATTGAAAGGATTTTTCCGCAACAAAGATAATCAAGACCGAGTTATGCATCAAATGAGAGATAATCAAACGTCTTAAATGTTTGAATTACATTAGATTTTTTAAAAAGAGGTAAAGCTTAGCCATTGAGTAGGCATTATTGGTATGTTTTTTAGTTCTATTATAATAAAATATGTTTTATTTTTATTGTATTTAGTGATTGACTATTTTGACATTTGCATTCTTAAAAGTTCGCCCTACCTCAGATTTTTTTTGTCCTTCGCCACTGAAGTACGTTGTTTCTGCACAAAAATTGAAGGACTGGCCAATTAAAATGTATGTAAAGTACGCTGTTTCTGCAATGTGCAGAAGTGCTTACACAAATCTAAAAGCCTGTCATAAGACTAGGACTCAAGTGTAGTTGTAGAGTTTGTTTCCAAGTCTACTTGAAAATCACTTTTGTTCTCGCCAACTCGTGTAACGGTCTCTTGTCCTTATTATACACAAAAAGGCCGCTTCGTTTTTCTCTCTCTCGTGTTTGTAAGTCAAGCTTGCAATGTCATCAAGGATATGCTGATACATTGTGTTAAGGGTACAATTCGCGACACGCTAGTTTTAATTCAGAATGTGACACGAGTTGTGACACATATTATTTATCTACACGGCTGCGACAATTTAATTACCCTTTCGTTTTAACAGACTGACAGCTTGACAGTAATACAATGTGTAGTGATTGCCTGCAAGACCGCAACCTGCATACAATATTAACCGGGGTCGTCGTGCCATGGGTTGAATTAATACCCAAAAGCAACCAGTGCATTTTACTACAGGGCCAGTTTAACCGCGACTGTCTGCGCATAAGAATATCTGCATATAAAAATACTTAAGATACACTGAACTTTCTGATGTCAAGATAGATACACTGGACTTTCTCTGTGTTGAGCAGGTGATAATGATATCGAACATCGCCGGTGGGATAGCAGAAAGTTCAACTATGAAACAAGAGAAACAAATAGTGATAGGCACATGTGATCAAAATAGTTAGTGCTGCAGCAAAGTGTCGGCAGTGACCTGCAGCAATTGGCCGGGCTAGCTAGCTGTAGAGAGAGCAGCAGTTACAACCAGGACAACGACTGAAATATACTTGCCAGCTTCCACGGCGAGCGACACGATCGACGAGTAGCGGTCAGGAAAAATAAGTCAGAGCTTTCCTGCAAAGTTGGACGTAAGAGCATCTCCAGCAGGCGCGCTATATCGCGGCGCGCCAAAAGCAAAAATCTGCGCGCGCTAAACCGTTGCCGCGCGCCGGATCGATTTCTTCTCCGCCGGGTGCGCCATTTTGCAGCGCGCGTTGGCGCGGTAAAATAGCACCTCCGCCGGACGCGCCATTTTGCAGCGCGCGGGCGCGGCGCAAACAACAAACACACACAAGTATGCATCCAAGAAGATCAAACAATATATAAAAATTCACAAATATATTGTACCATCCAAATACAATACATTGTTCACAACAATACTTCACACCAAATACAACACGTCCAACATACAACAATACAACATGGTTTTGAGACAATACAACACATAGTTTTCAAACAAATACAACAAATATGCAACTATTGTTGTCCATTGCAATTCCACCATTCTTCTATGAGATCTTTTTGAAGCTCATCATGTGTGTCGTTGCACCGAATGGCATGGTATGAGGCAATGAGGCAATCCTATGTGCGGACCTCGTCACTTGCACGGGAACCCCCATCAAGTCGTAGTGGGTATGATCCACATCTTTTCCGCGATCATCCTCTATAATCATGTTGTGCATGATTACACCCGCGGTCATGATATACCAAAGGCATTCTTGATCCCAAAATCTAGCCGGTCCTCTAACAATGGCAAATTGGGCTTGCAAAATCCCAAATGCTCTCTCTACATCTTTCCTAGCCGCCGCTTGTGCATTGTGGAATTGAGTTTGCTTTTTACCTCTTGGTTGAATAATTGGCTTCACAAATGTTTGCCACCTTGGATATATGCCGTCGGCGAGGAAGTAGCCATAGTTGTACTTGTGGCCATTTGCTTCAAACTCCACCAATGGACCTTCCCGCATTGCAAGTCTTGTCATTAGTGGTGACCGTTGAAGAACATTGATGTCATTGCAAGATCCGGGAATTCCAAAGAAAGCATGCCATATCCAAGTCTCTTGGTCGGCCACCGCTTCAAGTACTATGGTGGCATCCTTCTTGTAGCCTTTGAATTGTCCATGCCATGCCGCTGGACAATTCTTCCAACTCCAATGCATACAATCAATGGAACCAAGCATACCGGGAAACCCCTGGTTGGCGTTGATCTCCAAAAGCCTTGCCGGAGAGGAATTTTCCAGCCGTTGGCTTTTTCGCGCTTGGACGAGCGATGCCGCGCGCTGTAGCCGACGCGCCAGATATGCCGCTCCGGATTGTGCAAAAAGCCGCGCGCCCTAAATTTTTTACAGCGCCGCGCCGTTTACCGCGCCTGCTGGAGCGCCACATTCTATCCCGCGCGCGCTATATCGGACGTTTTTATGCCGCGCGGCCTATATAGCGCGTCTGTTGGAGATGCTCTAACAGTTGGGAAAAATAAACACATACGCCCGCTGGATGATTTGCTACGGGTTACTTACTACGGGCCTTTCTGCATGCGTTTCTCGCGACCTAGGAAAGCAACGTGCTAACAGCCAGGGGTATCTGTATATATGGGTGTCTGCGCTCTACTGCAATTCTGCATACTATATGATCTAGCTAACAGAGATTTCTGCATGTTTTTTTTCCTCGGACTTACAGAGGATGCCTCACTTGAACATGCATGAGAAGTAATGCAACAGTATACAGTACAGAAGTAAAGTTCAAAGTTGGTTCAACGATATATATATATAGCAAAATGTATTTAAGAACTCGATTTGAGAACTACAATAATGATGCAGCATTATTCAGGAAGGGAACAGTATTAGCAACTAGGAACGCTGATGCCGTCAGTCGATTTTTTTTTTTTTTTTTTGAATCGGATGCCGTCAGTCGATCGAGTTACAGATGCTACAAGCGGTCACACGTACGGCCTCGCTCCGTTGTCTCTACTAAACCTTACGAAGGAGTTAGCTAGCTAGGACACTGGTTCGCTCCGGTCTGATGATCGATGATGGTCATCAGCGAGCGTCGCCATCTCCTTGTCAGTTACGGTGCAGTACATGCATCGCACGGATTCGTGCCCAGGACTCCACCGGCGACAGCGATCGACGACGGCTCAAAGTCACAACCACCGCCGTGGAACCGATCGAGGCCGGAGTTGACCTAATCATGCATCGAACTAGCTACGCACGCACTAGTAGAAAAAGGGGCAACCGTCTGGAGCTTTCGTACCGGTTCTATTACGAACCGGTAGTAAAGGGGGGTTTTATACCGGTTTGTGTGCCCAGTCGGGCAAGGAGCATTTGTACCGGTTCGTGAGGTTGCATACGGTTCGTGTTACGAACCGGTATGAAAGGTCTTCCGCCCGAATGGCAGACCCATGTGGGTCCAGGGCTGGACCTTTGGTACCGGTTCCTAACACGAACCGGTACGAAAGGGTGCCCCTATATTATTCACATCGCGCGCACAGCCTGGCCCTGCTCTTATTTTCTCCTCTCTCACATTTCTACAAAATTTGCACCTCTCACACTCCAAAAAATATCTATTTTTTCTCCACCATTTTAACATGATTAAGGGCATACATCTATCCAAGGGTTAGCAATATCATCCTTCCTTCCGGCGTTCCTAATTTAGCACATTTCTTTGGTAGTTTTAACTCATACTATTTTTCTAGTGCTAGCAAGGTGTTCGATGAAATGCCTAAGTTAGGGATTTTATTTTTTTATATGCAATTTGAGCTGAAATTATGGTATATTTTGTAGGTTTTAATTAGTATCATCCCCGTCCTCACCGCCGTCGATCGCTAGCGTCGTCCCCTAGCCGGCACCGTACAACCTCGGTGAGCCTCTTCTTTTTTATAAAAAAAAATTAGTTTTATGTGATGAACTTGAATATTAATTAAGTTGGTCACTCATATATCCACGATGTTGTGTACTGAATGATTTTTGATATACATATAAAATGCAGATGAGTCGACAATGGATGTACGGTGACCGGTGCCATCCCGAGTTCATTAATGGCATGCATTATTTTCTCAACGTGGCTGAGGCAAACAGGCGGTCGAATGGTTTCATGTATTGTCCATGTAGTTCCTGTAAGAATATGAAGGATTACTCTACCTCGAAGACCCTTCACGTCCACCTGCTGGAGAACGGTTTCATGCCCAGCTATAATTATTGGACCAAGCACGGAGAAAGAGGGGTTATATTGGAAGACAATGAAGAAGAAGGGGATAGTGACAACTATCCCTTATTCACTGAACACAGTGATAGTAGAATGGGGGAAGACGAAGCTGAAGAAGAGCCCATTTTCGATGAGCCAATTTTTGATGATCCGGATGACGATTTGGGTCGGGCCATTCTTGATGCGAAGATGAACTGCGGAAATGAAAAGGAGAGGTTGAAGTTGGAGAAAATGTTAGAGGATCACAACAAACTGTTGTACCCAAATTGCGAAAATGGTCAGAAAAAGCTGGGTACCACGCTGGAATTGCTGCAGTGGAAGGCAGAGAATGGTACTTCTGACAAGGGATTTGAAAAATTGCTGAAAATAATAAAGAAGATGCTTCCAGGGGAGAACGTGTTGCCCTCTAGCACGTACGAAGCAAAGAAGGTTGTCTGCCCTCTAGGATTAGAGGTGCAGAAGATACATGCATGCATCAATGATCGCATCCTCTACCGCGGGGAGTACGAGAATTTGAATGCATGCCCGGTATGTAGTGCATTGAGGTATAAGATCAGGCGAGATGACCCTGGCGATGTTGAGGGTGAGTCCACCCCAGTGAAGAGGGTTCTGCGAAGGTGATGTGGTATGCTCCTATAATACCACGGTTGAAACGTTTGTTCCAGAACAAAGAGCATGCCAAGTTGTTGCGATGGCACAAAGAGGACCGTAAGAAAGATGTGATGCTGAGACACCCCGCTGACGGGTCGCAGTGGAGAAAAATCGACAGAGAGTTCAAGTCATTTTCAGATGACGCAAGGAACTTAAGATTTGGTCTAAGTACAGATGGCTTTAATCCTTTTGGGGAGCAGAGCTCAACCATAGCACCTGGCCAGTGACTCTATGTATCTATAACCTTCCTCCTTGGTTGTGCATGAAGCGGAAGTTCATTATGATGCAGTGCTCATCCAGGGCCCGAAGCAACCCGGCAACGACATTGATGTGTACCGAGGCCATTGGTTGAAGAACTTTTAGAGTTGTGGCGTGACGAAGGTGTACCCGTGTGGGATGAGCATGAACAAAAGGAATTTAACCTACGAGCGTTGTTATTTGTAACCATCAATGATTGGCCTGCTCTTGGTAACATTTCAGTGGCAGTCAAACAAGGGATACAATGCATGCACACACTGTTTAGGTGAGACCGACAAGTAATTATTTGGGAAACAAGAATGTGTACTGGGCATCGTCGATTTCTTCCAAAACAACATCGCGTAAGAAAGAGAGGAAAGCATTTCGGAGGTGAGGCAGATAACCGAACGAAGCCTACCCGCCCTACTGGGGAAGTTATATATGATATGGTCAAGGATTTAAAAGTGGTCTTTGGAAAGGGTCCCGGCGGACAACTGCTCCGCATGATGTTGACGGACACGTACCCATGTGGAAGAAGAAGTCGATATTTTGGGAGCTACCCTATCGGAAATTCTTAGAGGTTCACTCTGCAATCGACGTGATGCACGTGACGAAAAATATTTGCGTGAACCTGCTAAACTTCTTGGGCGTGTATGGGAAGACAAAAGATACACCGGATGCACGGCAGGACCAGCAAAGTATCCACGAAGGAAACAACCTGAATCCAGAGAAGTATCAAGGTCCTGCCAGCTACGCTCTTACCAAAGAGGAGAAGGAGATCTTTTTGAAGTCCTGAGTAGCATCAAGGTCCCGTCTGGCTTCTCGTCGAATATAAAGGGAATAATAAACATGTCGGAGAAAAAGTTTCAAAACCTAAAGTCTCATGACTGCCACGTGATTATGACACAATTACTTCCGGTTGCATTGAGGGGGCTTCTGCCGGAAAATGTTCGAGTACCCATTGTGAAGCTATGTGCGTTCCTCAATGCAATTTCTCAGAAGGTGATCAATCCACTTACTCTACAAAATTTACAGAAGGATGTGGTCCAATGTCTAGTCAGCTTCGAGTTGGTGTTCCCACCATCCTTCTTCAATATTATGACACATCTCCTAGTTCACCTGGTCGAAGAGATTGGCGTTCTCGGTCCTGTATTTCTACACAACATGTTCCCCTTTGAGAGATTCATGGGAGTCTTAAAGAAGTACGTTCATAACCGTGCTAGGCCAGAAGGAAGCATCTCCAAGGGCTATGGAACAGAGGAGGTCATTGAGTTTTGTGTTGACTTTATTCCTGACCTTAAGCCGATCGGTGTTCCTGAATCGCGCTATGAGGGGAGACTGCGTGGAAAAGGCACGCTAGGAAAGAAATCAAGAACGTGTATGGACGGACATTCTTTCACTCAAGCACACTACACAGTTCTACATAATTCCATCTTGGTGGCTCCGTACAAAGAGGAACACAAGGATATCTTATGCTCTAAATACCCGGAGCAACGTGAAGATTGGATTGCTGGAGAACACATGAAGACTTTCGGCGGTTGGTTGCAAACACGTCTCATGAATGTTACTGATGACGAGCAGCTGTACTTGTTGGCCAAGCAACCATCTTCGACTATATCGACTTTTCAAGGGTACGAGATTAATGGGAACACATTTTACACGTTCGCCCAAGACAAAAAGAGCACCAACCAAAACAGTGGTGTCCGCTTTGATGCAAAAGATGACAATGGGAACAAGGTCACATATTATGGGTACATAGAGGAGATATGGGAACTTGACTATGGACCTAATTTCAAGGTCCCTTTGTTCCGGTGCAAATGGTTCAACCTGAAAGACGGAGTACAGGTAGACCCGCGGTACGGAATGACTACAGTGGATCTCAAGAATCTAGGGTACGACACCGAACCATTCGTCCTAGCCAGTGAGGTGGCTCAGGTTTTTTATGTGAAGGACATGTCTAGCAAACCGAAAAAAAGAAAAGAAAGGCAAGAGGACACATCATACGTTGAGCCAAAGCGGCACATAGTTCTTTCAGGAAAAAGAAACATCGTGGGAGTAGAGGACAAGACAGACATGTCAGAAGATTATAATAAGTTTGATGATATTCCACCCTTCAAGGTAAAAATTGACCCAAGCATCATCTTAAATAATGAAGATTGTCCATGGTTGCGTCGCAGTCAGAAGAAAGGGAAACAGACGAAGAAAACTCGGAAGACTAGCTAGATATAGGGATCATAACTTGTGTATCTCAATATGGAAATCACTTTTACCAGCTCCCCGAGGATCATAACTCGTCGGGTTATATACCAGCTCCCTGGAGCTTCTGTTTGTTGGGTGTATACTAGCAGCTTGCGAGCGGGACTCCTAGCTTGCTTGCGGGAAGAGTTACTCGGGCGGAGCTTCCGAAGTTGTCTAAGACGGCCGTCCATCTAAGACATCTTCGAGAAACTCCGCCGGAGAGGCTGTTTCCTTCGAGGTCGCCATCGTCGGGTTATATACCAGCTCCCTAGAGCTTCTGTTTGTTGGGTGTATACTAGCAGCTTGCGAGCGGGACTCCTAACTTGCTTGCGGGAAGAGTTACTCGGGCGGAGCTTCCGAAGATGTCTAAGACGGCCGTCCATCTAAGACATCTTCGAGAAACTCCGCCGGAGAGGCTCTTTCCTTCTTGGTCGTTGCATCTTCTCTCTTTGTTCTCTCTACTCTCACCGGAGGGGCTATATATAGCGCCCCTCCCCCCAGATGAAACCACCCCAGATAAGGCAAACACCAGATAAGCCTCCCCTAGATTTAGCCCCCCCCATCTTTAGCACCGGTTCGAGCAGGGCGTCCTTATCCTGCCGACAGCTTTAGTACCGGTTGCACCCACCAGCCGGTACTAAATGTTTCCCACGCGTCCTTATCCCACCGACAGGGCGTCGTGCGCTACACACTTTAGCTCATCGAGCAGGGCGTCCTTATCCCGCCGACAGCTTTAGTACCGGTTGCACCCACCAGCCGGTACTAAATATTTCCCACGCGTCCTTATCCCACCGACAGGGCGTCGTGCGCTACACACTTTAGCTCATCGAGCATGGCGTCATTATCCTGCCGACAGCTTTAGTACCGGTTGCACCCACCAACCGGTACTAGAGGTTACCCACGCGTCCTTATCCCACCGACAGGGCGTCGTGCGCTACATACTTTATCTCATCGAGCAGGGCGTCCTTATCCTGCCGACAGCTTTAGTACCGGTTGCACCCACCAACCGGTACTAAAGGTTTGCCTCTGTCTTCCCGCCTATTTTCTTCCCGCGCTTTCCACCGGTTCCCGCCTCTGTCTTCCCGCCATTTTTTCACTATATATATGTAGACTTGGCCACCATTTACATATCACATCTAGACTCATATCTGCAAACCTCATCATTCTCTCCCATGGCTTCCATCGTATCTCTCACCCCCCGGGAGGCGGAGGCGCTTTGCGCCTCGAACTACCCCTGTCCGCCGGGCTACCGCGTCCCGACCGGCTGGTTGCTAAGCGTCGGAGGCGTACCGGTCCCTCCAGTCCCTCTAGGTGTGGCGCGCGAGATGGCCTTCACGAACCACTACTACTTCGAGCTCACGCCAGAGCAGCGGAGGAATCCCCAGTGGCATCCCGACTACAGCCCGACTTGGGAAAGCTTCTTCATCAATCGGCGTGAGAGGGCGCTTGCCAGGCACGAGGAGGGCGGCCCGCCTCCTTCGAACTTCAACGAGGCCGGCCGTCGGCTGTGGTGGCGCGACCGGACTCTCCAGGGCGTCATGGCCTACCGTGGCCCCCGCCTGCGCTACCCTCAGTCCCAGCCCACGCGTGCTCACCCGCCGATGTTTGAGTACCGCGACCCCGATGCCAGCGACGATGATGACGGTGACTACGACGACTACAGTGGCGACTACTACAGGGCTAGGCACGAGTATGACTGAATGACTCCAACAGTAGAATCTGGCTGTATCTTTAATTTTCAGTTAAGCTATGTACTTTTAATTCGAGTTCAATCGTAATAAAAATTTATTCCGGCCCTTTCTTTCCCGCCTTTTTTCTCCCACGCGCGGCATCGTGGCGGGAAATTTTCCCACGCGAAAATGAACATAAAGGAAAAAGAAAAAGAAACAGAAAAGAAAAAGAAAAAGAAACAGAAAATAAGAAATAGAAATAGAAAATAAGAAATAGAAAAAGAAATAGAAAATAAGAAATAGAAAAGAAAAAGAAACAGAAAAGAAAAAGAAACAGAAAAAGAAAATAAGAAATAGAAATAGAAAATAAGAAATAGAAAAGAAAAAGAAACAGAAAAGAAAAAGAAACAGAAAAGAAAAAGAAACAGAAAAAGAAAATAAGAAATAGAAATAGAAAATAAGAAATAGAAAAAGAAATAGAAAATAAGAAATAGAAAAGAAAAAGAAAAGAAAAAGAAACAGAAAAGAAAAGAAAAAGAAAAAGAAAAAAAAGAAACAGTAAATAAGAAATAGAAAAATGAACATAAAGGAAAAAAGAAAAGAAAAGAAAAAGAAACAGTAAATAAGAAATAGAAAATAAAAAATAGAAAAAGAAAAGAAACAGAAAAGAAAAAGAAACAGAAAAGAAACATACAAGAAAAGAAAAAAAGAACAGAAAAAAAAACAGAAAAGAAAGAAGAAACATAATAGAAAAAGAAATAGAAAAGAAACATCAAAAGAAAAGAAAACAGTAAAAGAAAAAACAAAACAAAAAAAACCTTTGGTACCGGTTGGGTCTTTCGTACCGGTTGGTGGTACCAACCGGTACCAAAGGGGTTCGCCTCAATTACACTTAGCCGCGCAGGGAAAATCCCCCAAACCAACACATCGTCGACACGCACACGAGACCGCGCCGCCGCGCCACGCCTTCGCCGCCGTCGCGCACCACGCCGCGCCGCCGCGCCACGCTTCGCGCTGCCGCGCCACGCCGTCGCCGTCGTCCACGCCGTCGCGCACCACGCCGTCGCCACGCCGCGCCTCTGCAGGTATGTACGGCCCCGCCCCGTCGCCTCCCTCCCTTCTCCGGCGCCATTGGCCGCCGCCGATGCGCCGCCACCGCGCGAGACCGTGGCCGCCGCCGCTACGAGCCACGCCGCCGTGAAGGAGTATCGCCGGAGGCCGTCGCCGTCTGCGCCACGCCGCCGCACACCACCGGTCGACGCCGCACACAAGGTGCTCGACGGAATGGCCAGGCGAGCGCGAGCACGACGTCGACCTGGCGAGGCCTCGGTGGCAGGCGCGGAGCGCCAGCGAGCGCGAGCACGGCGTCGACGTCGCCTTGCCGGTGTCCGCGGCCGCGGCGGCTCCCCCTCATGTCGCACGACACGCCCCGCCATTGGCACGGTGGTGGCGCGGACGAGATGTTGGTTGCGGTGGTGGTGGTGCTTGTCCAGGACGCCAGGGCCCGTGAGGGGTCGCCCATGATGAGCGACCTGAAGGACAGCAGCGCGTGGCAGTCCGCCGTGGTGGCAGCAGGCTCGGGAGCACCGTGTACCGTGTGGCCGGCGACGGAGCACGCAAGGAACACGACGACAGCGAGCAGGTGTGACGCGAGGGGTGGTGCTGCCATGGCTGTGCGATGGTGAGGTAGCAAGCTAGCGAGGTGGTGTGGAGTGTGCACTGGGCGCAGCAGAGAGCATAGCACGTATGGCAGAGATAGTAAGAGATTTGGCTTCAGTGTTGGTTGCCTATAAACACGAACCCGTGGCCACGAGCGACGCGTCGTCCTCTGCAAGAATCTTGTCAGCGAGACGATGAGTTTTCTGAGGGGCCACCTGCAGCGTCACGCGGCCCTCCTCTTGTTTCGTTTCCATGAAGACTAATGGGTCAATGGGTATTGAGTAGGATGACTACCTTGGGTCAATGGGTCAATGGGAGAGGTCTCGCGTGCTGGAGGAGGCGCCGGTGGGGGAGGGGATAGGTTGAGGAGGCGTCCGGGGGAGAGCTTGGCACGGAAGAGGCGCAGGTCGTCGGTGAGGTCAACTAGTATGTAGCTCAACTCTGAACTTGGGTGCCATTTGTGTGTTCGTAGTTACATGTGAACTCGCAAAGACTTCGGGATTAGCTCGCCAGTGTTGTGTTCGTTGTTATCCATAATGTTCATATATTGCCAAAACGCATCCATTCTACATTATTTGAGCAGTGAATTGCGAAGTTGATTTTGTCTCTGCAAATGAACTGCAAGATTTCTTAAGGGCATGCTTGTGTTTTTGTTTGGCATATTCATTTCAAAAGGAGGGCATATGTGTTTGTATTTCACATGATTATGCTATTAATTGCTTTCTTCATTTTGCAGTGACATTGAGGTATGGAGGACGGCACCTTCGTCCGAGATGAGGAGGGGGGAGAAGCGGTGCAGCAATTGATCTATGAGAGTGCCCGTGGTCCGGAACCCGACGATGGAGATGACAACGAGTACCAAGACTTTCTGAATGATTTCGGCGAGGGACTTGAGTCTGAACAAGTTAGAAAAGACAATGAAGTGTCCATCACAAACTCCGGCGAGGTGTATATCTATGTATCAATTAGTCTGTGTTCATCGATCCCTAGATGCATTCATTTATTTGTATTGCACCTATTAACGAATAATTTTTTCTTTTAGCCTTCCGCATCATCGAGCAAGTCTATTAAAACAAAACGAGGCCCGACGAGAGTGTTAAAGGGCGAGGGCAGGTTAGCCCTCACGGCATTTAAGGCTAATGGTGAACCGGAGCATCCCAAAGAGTTCTGCCGCAAATTTACAAATCAAGCCGGAGTTCTTGTTAGGGACCATGTACCGATCAGCATTCAAGAGTGGAATAAGCCGAAGAAAGCGGGGACTGGAGCTAGTTATGTCAACGACACGATGAAAACTTTTCTTTGGGACACTCTACTGACACGATTCAGCCTACCGGAAGACATGACGGAAGGCCAGAAGAATAAAGTCAGGGAATGGACATGGAAGAAGATGGCCATACAATTCCAGACCTGGAAGAAAAATTTATGGGATAAATATAAGAATGAAGATCCAGTTTTCGATGATACTCTAGTGAAGATAAAAGATCACTGGCCCGCATTTAAGGAGTATAAGCAATCGTCTACTTTTGTGTCCCGATCGGAGACAAATACGAAAAATGCTGCAAAGAAGAAACTTTGGCATCATTTGGGGTCAGGTGGCTACAAGACTGCCATTCCGAAGTGGACAGCGTTTGAGAATAAACTGATGGACGCAGGAATCACTCCACAGACATGGGACTGGCCCGAACGGTCCAAGTTCTGGTTGTTCGCGCATGGGGCAGGGTTGGACCCAAATACAGGGTTGATCGTTGCGAAGGGAAAATGGAAGGAAAAGATTGAGGCAATCGATACGAAGCTTATAGATGCAATTGATAAGGTCAGAAAGGGAGAGTACATTCCCGATAGAGAGAATGACGAGCTTACACTCGCTCTGGGGAATCCTGAACACGTTGGACGGGTACGAGCTCGCCCAGGTCTCACCATGAAGGAAGCATTCCCGGAGTCCGCTGACACTTATAGAAGCCGTTCGCGGAAGAAGAAGAAGGACGCCGACATGTTAACAGAATTGTTAAATAGGGTGGAGGCGCTTGAGAAAAATCAGAGGGCACCTGATCAGCCGCTGTTTCTACAGGATCCACAAGCCGGTGCTGCCCCATCTCAGCGAAGAAGCAGTGTCGGTTCCTCGCATCTTGACGGATGTGGAGGAAGCTACCCCGTTGATTATGTCACGGAGAAGACAGATTGCGAGCTACATATGTTAATCAGGACCGCGTCCGTTAAGGTGGCGGTCGGCTATGTGTACCCAAGTGAAGATGGAGCAATGCACCATCATATGCCCATTCCACCTGGTTGTGTTCGTGTCGGGGTGGATGAAGTTGTTTCGGGTTTTGAAAAATTTGAGCTTGATATTCCTAGAGGTGAAGATGAGAGGACACTGGCCGATGTCAAGCACGGTTTCGCCCTATGGCCGAAGAAGTACGTCGTCCTTTTACAAAGGCCACCGACTCCTACACATGAGCAGCAAATGCCATCGACTCCTACACATGAGAGGACACATGAGCAGCCAAGTCCAGACCTACCTGAGAGGGACCCCAGCGTGAGTCCACCACCTCGAGATCCTCTGTGTAAGACAGCGCCCGTTAAGCGGAACGGTACGCCGCCTAGGAAGAAAGCTAGAAAGGAGAAACCACTGCCGCCTATTGAGAAGTTACCTTGGGAAAAAACTCCCGAGGAAAACCAGGCAGCCGTTCAAGCCGAGGTGAAAAATTTTTTTGCACCGAAAGTGCCAGAGATACCTTTCGAGAAGACACTAGATCCGATGAAAGTTGTGCGTACCGTTGAGAATCTATATGACCCTGTACCATCGCCGCCATCTGACTATAGGCGTTCTATTGAAAGGTCGTATGACAGCATGATCGAGGCGACAAAACCCGTTCAATCGGGTGTCAAGGAGTTAAAAGGGATACACCAAGTCTACCAGCTCGGACAACAACCCGTTCAATCGGCCCCCCATCTCGTGGTGTATGACGAGAAAGCCGTTCAAAGTTCTCGACAATACACCGATTACCCCTCAGCTGAAGTACAATATAAATATGTTCAAGGGAAAGATTTGGTCGAGAATCTCAGGAAGCTACCAACAAGAATGCGTAACTTGCATACGTGGTACCAAGTTGCCACAAAGGGAGGGATCGAGACTATCATGGTGCGAGTTAAGGAAGAGCACTACTTCCAAGAATACTCTGTGAGCGTTGACTTCTGCGACCTTTTCCAGTTATACAATCTTCGGGCCCTCGACAAATCTATCATCAGTTGCTATTGTCTGTAAGTGATTTATTTATATAATTTGAGAAGTCTTTAGCTAAGCTCCTTCATTATCTGCAAATTATAATCTTTTGTGCGCTATGTTATGCAGATCGAAGATGCTCGAATGCAAAAGGGATGAAATCACGGACATTGGGTTCATTGACCCGGACACAATGCATGTCAGGACCATAGAAGAACCCCTCTATAACAAGGATACACCGGAGACTTTGCTAAGGTTTTTGAAGCGACAACGTGACAAAAAGATAATACTTTGGCCTTACAACTTCCAGTGAGTGTTACTCTCTTATAACACATTCTATTTTGCTCACCATATGTTAAAATATTAACTGATGACTTATATATATGACACTACATATTTAAACTTGCGTAGGTTTCACTTTATTCTTATCGTCATTAAAATGTACGAAGGAGAAGTTGAAGTCTTTGACTCACTAACCAAAGAGCCTATACTATACAAGTCTTGTTTTCTTATGCTCAAAAGGTAATTCAAATTCTTATCGGTTTTTTGTGAATTTCCTGATATCAACAGATTGATAACTCTTTTGTGCATTTTCTTTTGTTGGGCAGCGTATGGGAAACTTTCATCAAGGAAGATCAGTCCTTTCAATGGGCACCGAAGCTGATATGGCGTGCGAACAAAGTAAGTAGTAGTTACCTAGGTCCACACACCTTTATCATACTTGATTATTGTTTGACTGAATTATATTCTTGTACAGAAATGCGCGAAACAACCACAGGGGACTGATCTATGTGGATACTATGTTTGCGAGTACATCCACAGAATTGTCAGCGAGAGAGCGAATAATGAAAGAAATAAAGAGGTACGAAAACAATATTCACAAATTTATTTTGTTACCATAAGTTGTGCTGAGTTTCATGTATTCATTTGTATCTTATTCTTTTACAGTTGAGAAGAAAGCGGGAGAAGATCTCAATCGAGGAGCGCTTCAAAGCAATTGGCGAGGAATTGTCGGGATTTTTCCTTCGGGAAGTCATACCACCATCCGGAGAGTTCCACTATGCATAAAGATCTCCCGCTCCTCGATTGCTTTGTGTATCTATAGTTCGACTCGGAGTGTACCACTATGGTACATGTAATAGATAGTATTCCTCGGAGAGTACCACTACGCATGAAGATCGATCTTCATGCATGTACTACTTTATTCTGGTGCATCGACTTGATATATGCATCGAAGAGTACTACATATGCAATTACATGTGTGTTATATTATATGCACCAACTTGATATGCATCACCTTGATCTTCATGTACTACGTAAACCCAAACGCGTTTCTGGTGTATCGACGTGATACGAAACGCTCCGATACCCATAAACCCCTCCTAAAACCCTAAACCCTGAATTCTCTGCCGCGGCAGAGATTTCTGCATTTTCTCTGCCGCGGCAGACAACCTTTGGTACCGGTTTGTAATACAAACCGGTACCAAAGCTCCCTCGCCGTGCGCTCTCCTGGGCTCCCACGTGGAGGCGCCATTAATACCGGTTCGTAAGGAACCGGTACGAAAGGGGGGGGGGCCTTTTGTACCGGATCTTTTATACCGGTTCAAAAACCGGTACGAATGCCCCTTACGAACCGGTATAGATGAGCGTTTTTCTACTAGTGACGAAAGCTCCACTTAATTGATTAGTACTCCAGTAAACGAGGACGGATGAATTTTTCATTAGCTTGATATATATACACGCGTATTGTACCATTGGCTCGGACTCGATATCGATCTTGTTGACGACACAGATGACTGCACGTATAACTAACGAACTAATTGGTTATGGAGTTCAAATATTGAAGTAAATCAATACCACAGATCAAATATTGAAGTAAATCAATACCACAGATCAGGCGGTTTCTGCTTCGTTAGATCTGACGGTGCATTAGAAGACAATGCTCCGACATACGGTTTACTGAAGCAATAACCATAACCTATGCGCAGTTAATTAGAAACCCATGTCCGGAAAGGAATCATCACTGATCAGTTTGACACAACGGATATGTACATCTTAATTCCATATCAGAGCAGACTTTTAATTTGGCATCGCCGTTGAATACAAAATTAAAGTAGATGGAAAACAGGAAAGGTATATGAAAGTGTACAAGTGAGTCGTGTCGTGAGTGGAAATCCTAAGCCGCCAAGCCGTCACTCGGAGCTGCACATAATGTATCAGTACCAAAGCAGCAAGGGTCACTCTGGTTGCTACAAAATACTTTGACTTTTCCAGACAAGCAACAAAGTGGAACATAACATTTTATCGACCTAGGCAACCAGTACAACACAACAGAGATTTGGTAACACAATCATGTAACACATGATAGAATATGTTACAATCATTCATATTATTTGTATTTTACTATCTCTTTGCCGAACTAGTGCACCTATACATCTGATAAATGTATTGGGTGTGTTGGGGACACAAGAGACTTCTTGTATCGTAATTGCAGGGTTGCTTCAGAGGGATATCTTTAACCTCTACCTCCCTGAGTTCGATAAACCTTGGGTGATCTACTTAAGGAAAACTTGCTTCTGTTCTATAAAACTCGGCACTTGGATGCCCAACAATGTCTACAAGAATAGAAGCGTGCGTAGACATCATGGATCAACCATATGCTCTAAATATTCCTTCCTTTTCACCCCACGAGGGATTACCCTTATACGTCCCGAACCTGCCTAAATGTCGTCAACGCATGTGCGTGAAGCCGGACGCACCCCGAGGTTTAATACTGGATCCACAAACATCCCACCACACTTGTATAGACACCATACGGACACACAGAAGGTTTGGGGGGATTTCCACCCTCCGAAGTTTGGCATCTAGAGAAACCCTAATCCGTTGATCGCGTGGTCTACAACTTTGAGTACATCCCAACGGCGGTGCGGCAGTGGACTTATGCCTGCATTTGAGTTTGATTAGACAATAGGGACATGTGGTGACAAGGATCAACCCATATGCTCTCAAGATTCCCTGCGATTCACCCCACGAGGTAGGTATCCCCTATACGTCGAGAACTTGCCTCAGTGTCGTCGGCGCACGTGCATGAAGGAGGGCACACTCGGGGACCATGGTGCGAGTTTCACACTCTATCATTTCACTATGAGACGAAAATTTGTCCACAATTGATTTAAAAAAATCTAAAAATGGAAAACCGATGTGCAACGTCATTTTATGAGATCTAGTTGCGAGGAACGTTGAGAAACATGAACTACGACAATTTTTCTGAAAAAAACTCTTCACAAAATTGAGCTACCACAGGAATGAAATTCTATGGCTTTCAAACGAAATGAGCTACTTGATGGCCTTAACCACTTCGTAGTTTTGTCGAACGCATCCCATATTTTATGCGGGCCAAGGTGTGGATACAGACAATCAGGCATCCCTCCATTCTAATATAGCTATATTGAAATTATCTTGAGAAATAAATAAATAAAAGAAGTAGGATTAGCTTAACAAAAAATGGGCCGATCGACCGCATTGTCGTCGGCGTAGATATCACCATGATGCCGTCCATTCGACCGTTTGGATGGGGGATGGGATAGGCTAGAGCTACGCTGACGGACACACCCATCATACGCCGACGGTTTGATGTGCGCCGACGGCCGCGGTCATCTTGGGCTGACGTGTTGTTGTACGCTGATGGTAGCCGTCGGCGTAGGGTCATCTAGGCCGACGACATTTCTCCGCCGACGGCCGCACACCTCCGCTTCCCACCTCAACATCTATGTTGATGACACCGACAAAAAGCTGTCAGCGTAGGTTCTAGGCCAGCGGCCTATGGCGGTTTTCCTATAGTGTAGATGTCCCAATCAGTCATGATTTTTGTAGAGAAAACTATGGACATATCCTAAATTGCAAGTTGGCCCCAATTTTACTTTTATACAGTGAAGTCCCTACACTTCTTAAAAATTGCAGTATCCCTCAATCGTCCTAGATTTCAACAAAAATACCTCAAATCCATAAAGCATTTGCATAGCTAATATGCCATGAGGGACGTATCCGATAGTTCAAGCCCTCAAGAGTCAACATTGTGATATGCATCCACAAGAATTACTTTTATGACTATAGGTTAAGGGGCCTCTTTTGTGTGAATTATTAGTTTTACGTGGGGTCTCATTCAATCATATATGTCAAACAAATGGTAAATTTACAAAGTTAATACACGTCAAAAAAAATGCAAGCAACTAATCGTGATCAAGAAGTCAAAGAAGGATAAAAGATAAAAGAAGAGGTTAGGACATGAAGGCGCAAACAAAGAAGCCTAATAAGTTGAGAGATTTGTGGTCTAGTCTACACCATGTAGCGCACACCTTCCCTAGCTCATCATGGACCCATATACCCCATATTACTCTACTACCCTCTCACTTACCATATCAAAGGTAACCTTGGTCATTTCTCAATAAGCTTTACCCTCTAAATAGCCCTCGATGCACATGTACCCCATTAGTTTAAACTAGAAATTATATCGTGGAGATGGAACTAGTGCTCCACGACGAGTTTGGTGACGGTAGGCAAACATACTCACTAGAAATCTCTATCAAGATATTTATTGTACGAGAAATTTTACGGCTTTTGCCACGACATCTATTATATATTTCTATTATCTATTAAAAGCACAATACGGATGTTTAAAATAGAGATACCACGTTAATCCATATCATCTTAATTATTTCAATGGTTAGATCTAAATTTTGTGGCTAAGATTTAATCAAAGAATATTAATAACGTAACCATCTAGATTCCGCTTGACACGTTTATATTTAGAAAGTTATATGGATCAGAGTACTTTTAAAACATGTAGACCCGTGCTAAAACTTTCTATGTGAAAGATATCCATGAGAATAGCAATGTCAGTTCGGCAAAAAAAATGTAGCTAACCAAGTCTATTTGGAGTCCGATTAAAAAAAAAGATTCGCTAGCAAGCTTGGTTGGTACAATAGATGAGTCTATTCAGAAAGAAAGACGTGATGCACTGACCCAGAGGAATGGAACCTGGGTACGCGCACGCCCATTTACGAAAAGTTCAAAAAAGTGCTATTTAAAAGTTTCCAAAAAATGTGAAGTAAAATTTTGCATGTACATATTATGTTGATACTTACTCGTGTGAGTTTTCACGAAAAAATACCATTGTGTGTGGCCTGTATAAAAATGACAAAATATTCAAATGAGAATAGTGAACAGGAATTTGTACTATTCATAGGAATAGGAATTTGCATTTTGTCATTTTTGTGTAGGTCACACACAATGGTATTTTTCCATGAAAACACACATGAGTAAGTATCAACATAATATCTACATGCAAAAATTTACTTCACATTTTTTGGAAATTTTTAAATAGCATTTTTTTGAACTTTTCGTAAATGGGTGCGCGCGCACCCAGGTTCCATTCACCATTTTCCCGTGATGCACTAGCTATTAGTAGCAGTCCATGCATAACTGATTTTCACTTAAAAAAAGATCCGTCAAACAAAAAAAGATCCGATGCAATATTTTAGCTATCGAGACCTTAAAGTGTGATTTTGGGCAGGACGATTTTATACGATTTTAAGTTCTAGGCCTGACTTCATTTTTTTTCGATGAAAAATAAATCGTGGCAAAAAAATTAGGGAATGCTCGGAAACGAAAGGCGAAAGGAGGGACGATCGGGGTAGCGACGAACGCCGACCGATACTAAGAGATAATCGGAGGTCGTTGTTAGCAACATCGATCAATTGTCCTTAGCACCACCAGACTCCAGCCACTCTATGTCGCCGTTACCTAGCTTGAGCGCCACCGCCTCACCCTATGCTTCTCTGCTAACCGGCGCCCCAAGATTTATGAGGTGGTGAGTAGAACAAGCTCGCGGTGAAAAGCGTGTATGGCCTCCTCCGCCCCATCGGCTTAGAGACCGATGACCCAGTTCACCACAAATGCAAAACGATGATGACGGTTAGATTTATAAATTAAATATGTTTTTGGGCACAATATGTTTTCGGGCACAGATGACAAATGCCTACTTAACCAATTCAAATAGAGCAAATACTAACAGACTAGAGCCCAGCTTAAGTTACTCCAACAAATTTAAAACTTTAGGATTGTTTTAACATCATGTTAGAGGTTTAAAAATGGAGAGATATTTAAGAAACTATGATATATCAATAACTTTTAGACAACTAAATAATAGTGAGTGTCATTTGGAATCTGATCAAGATATGTAATACTGAGGACTTCGATGTCTCTTCCAATCACTGAGACGTGTCATATAAAAGAATTAAATGTCTAGAATGATATTTTAATTATATATGATTCCATATCTAAATGACCATACAATAAATCATTGAGATTGTACTTTTCCTAGATGACATATCAGTAATTAATACACAAATTAAATTTGTATGTTTGCTTACTATATTCTAAAATATAACTATTAGCTTCCAGTCTCCTGACATGTGTGTCAATGAAATAATAAATTTTATATTTCAAACAATTTCAAGAGATTCAAATTGGTGCCCTCGCAACTATGCTAGTTTAATGATAACAATGTATTAGAACTCATACATAGACAGTGTCATTACTGTAAGTGTCCTAGATTAATCTACAGCGTCATGAGATTGTATAATTTTCTAGTTTTTAATAGGCACTTGAGTAATAAAAGGTTTTCATAAAAAAATCGCAGTAGTAAATTTCTTACTAGATGATTAATTGCAGAACTTATTTAAATTTTAATGGAAGTATATTGAAAGAATGAACTTTGAAATTGTATAAGAATTATCATTGTATTTGTGACAAATGTATATCTTTAATTTCGTTGAGTGTAACAAAAAAACATATTAGTTAGGATCATTTATTGAGATGGGGTGATTCTTACATTATTTGTCTAGTGTTTACCTTGTATACTTGAGAATGAGAATAACAAATATTGTTCGATTTACGCTTATGCAGTCCACTTGAAAATCACATTCATTCTCACAAACCGTGTCACCTTTGTCATTTATAGAGCCCATTAAAATTTTGGGAAGTTGACACCGTGCTTCAGTGGCAAGCGAAAAGTTTGATTTGGGTATATGAAAGAGCTCGTTTTGATGGTAAGTGAAGCTTGCAATTTCATCATAGATACGTATACAGTTTAGCCATCATTGACATTGCGTTAAGGGCACCACTCGTGGCATACCAGGTTTTACCCAGAATGTGACCTGAGTTGTGACACATATATATTCATTTTCTACATGGCTGCGACAACTTGATTATCATTTCTCTATAACGGACTGACAGCTTCATTGTAGTAATAAAATGTATAGTAATTGTCCGCAAGTCTGCAACCTACATAAAAAAATTAACCGGAATTGTGACAGGCGTTGAATGCGCGAAAGTAACGAGTAGATTTTTCTATAGACCAGTTAAACTGTGACAGTCGTCTGCGATCTGATCCACGTACAAGAATACATATACATATCGAAATACTTAAGATGCACTGAGCTTTCTCTACATTTAAGACAGAACTTCGTCCGTGTTGTGCATGTGATGATCGAGCATCGCCATTGTGTGGGATAGCTGAAAGTTCAAACGAGAGAGGAATAAAGTGACCTGCAGATGGTGACCAAAATGGTTAGAGCTACGTAGTGTCAGCAGTGACCTGCAGCAAATTGCCGGGCTAGCTAGCTGTGTAGAGAGAGCAGCAGTTGCAGCCAGGACAGCGACCGAATATATTTGCCAGCTTCGACAGCGAGCGAAACGATCGACTAGTCGCGGTCAGGACAAAACAAAGTCAGAGCTTTCCTGCAAAGTTGGACATAACAGTTGGGAGAAAACGCACACGTCCGCTGGATGATTAGCTACGGGTTACTTACTACGGGCCTATCTTGCATGCGTTCCTCCAGACCAAGGAAAGCAACGTGCTAACAGCCATGGCCATGAGTATCCATATATGGTGGTGTGCTCTACTAACAATTCTGCTTATATGCTTGATGATCTAACGAACATTTCTGCATGCGTTTTCGAACATGCAGGAGAAGGCATGCAAGAGTATACAATGGAAATTTTGGCTGGGAGTTCCTTTTTTTTTAAACGGAGGCAAAAGATTCTCCATCCATTAGTTAAGCAGAGTTTTGACAAGAAAAAAAAAAAGCATTATCAACATGACTACATGAGGGACTACTACTCTCCCGACATTACACCCCGCGGTGACCCAAATTTTGGCTCGGAGTTAGATATCTTGAATTGAAATAGCACAGCAAATTGTATATAGGAACTCTATATGAAAAATACGATGACATGTAAGAATAACTAGGAAGAGAACAGTATTAACAATTAAGTTACTGATGATGCCGTCACACTATAGTGCATACACACACACGGCCTCGCTCAGTTGTCTCTACTGAACCTGAAGGTAGGAGTTAGCTAGGACACTGTGGCTCTAGTCTGATCATTAGCGCGCGTGTCCATCTCCTTGTCAGTTACAGTTCAGTGATGCATGCAGCGCACTGATTCGTGCCCAGGACTCCACCGGCGACAGCTATCGACGACGGCTCAAAGTCACAACCACCACCGTCGAACCGAAGCCGGAGTTGACCTAATCATGCATCGCGAGCTGGCTACGTACGAAAGCTCCAGTTAATTAACTAGTAATTAAGTAGTAAACTGTAAACGAGATAGGATTGAATCATCATTAACTAGATATATGTACGAAAATGCCAAACGGAACCTGGGTACGCGCGCACCCAGTTATGAAAAATTCAAAAAAATGCTATTTAAAAGTTTCAAAAAAATGTGAAGTAAAATTTTGCATGTTCATATTATGTTGATACCTACCCGTGTGCGTTTTCACGAAGAAATACCATTGTATGTGGCCTACACAGAAATGACAAAATGCAATTTTCGGATCCTGTGAATAGTACAAATTCCTATTCACTATTGTCATTAGGGTATTTTGTCATTTTTGTGTAGGCCACATACAATGATATTTTTTCGTGAAAACGCACACGAGTAAGTATCAACATAATATGTACATGCAAAATTTTACTTCACATTTTTTTGAAACATTTAAATATCGTTTTTTCATTTTTTGGAAAACTGGGTACGCGCGTACCCAGGTTCCAAACGTGCATGTCGGATATATGTACACAGTACACCTACTATACCATCGATCTGACACGGTCGATCTCGTTGACGTTACCGTTCTGCGTAGTCGACATTAAGTATTAAGGAGGCAAAGAATGTAAGCGGTTCAATACTAACATAGAGTAGAAAAAACAACAGTCCATTTCTTCTCGTTAAATCTGACTGTACATGAGCAGACATTGCTGCGACAATACGATTTATTGAAGCAATATATTAGCCTAGCTATGGCACAGTTAGAAACCCATGTCCGGAAGAAACCATCTCTGAGTTGGACACAATGGATATGCCGGAGACTTTTGGCATCGCCTCTTGAATACAGAAGTGGATGGAAAACAGGGACACTGGTTTTAATGTGGAAAACTCGCTCGGGCCAAAAATTGTGGGTGCACGAAGATGATCCTCACTATATATCGGAATGAGTTTGCAAATTCATGGAAAACATTCGATTCTTGTTTTGAACCTCGCACGAGGAAGGCAGCAGCCTCTGTCGAGCAGGAGGACCAAAAGGTATGAGAAGCTGCCTTCCGTCAAAGAGCAACTTTATCTTACTGTACTGCTTAACTTGTTGTCAATGGAAAGTGACGCAATTCTGCACAGAGAACGAAGGAGACAAGTCGCACAGGACACATCAGGTAGGAAAGATTAGGGACCAAGAATCCTCTATCCCATTGTGTTTGTCCTCTTACACTGGTTCCATCTTTTCTCTGTTGCACCTGGACCGGTGTATACATAATTACATATGTCTACATCTATATATACCAATCTGGTTCTCTTTATGCCCGCCATCTTCTTTGAAAATGTGTACAACAACTACATGCAAAGTGTTCCAACAATGTGTATATACATTTTTCATATTTATCTGCATATATAGTCATTAGCACTGGACCCTTCAGAATTAGCTCAGATGGCTTGCAGCAGAAACTGACAACGTTTGATAAAAGGAGATCGATGCCCAAGAGGCTCTCCAAGCTTTAACAAAGGGAGGTTGGTGCATGTGTCTCTAACTATACATATCAACCAAATCCAGCCATTGGTGTGCACTTTTGGATGCATGGTCACTGTGATTAAACCTCAAAGTGAGCATGGTCTGAGGCATTTGGCCTGTTCTGACGATGACGAAGTGAGCGCTTTGAAGAGTGTCGAGGCGGGCAAAGATCGTCATCGGCAAAACGCGGGCCGGGTGGATGGAATACTTGAAGGAAACAAAACCTGGGGAGGTTCTTGGGTTGTTGGCTGCACCAACTCCCACACACATATGTTAAAGAGGGGCGTGTGTGTCAGTTTTGCTTGTCTATCTATTCCCTTTTTCCAATGGCATGGAACAGGTGTGCATTGCAAGCCTTGATTTAGGCCACATTATTGCTCTCAGTCGCCTGGCTGTGGGTTGATCCAATTATATACTTAAAGCGATGGCGATGAAACTGTTTGACTGATGTACGTAAGAGTCTTAGGAGTTGGAATTTGTAACACTCGCCGTGTGGGATGGGCACACATGCATACATGTTAATGTGAATCTGTGGATTACCATGGAAGTATTTCACGCGCATGAGTTTTTTTACAAGAAATGGGTACAAGTGTACAAGATAGTTGTACATAAAAGAAAGGCTTGTAAGAGTGGCTTGATCTTCATTCTCTTGATTTCCAACTTTGGCCAGAACTCACCATTGAGAATTGGTGCCTAAAGATGTTGGACAGATCCACCCCGAACAGCAAAACGTTGGCATTCATCACCTTGCTCACCTGTTGAGAGGTGTGCAACGAAAGGAATGCAAGAGTTTTCAATAGCAAGCATGCCCCGTCTTCGACTGTGTCAGATAGAATTAAGAATGAAACTCGCTTGTGGGTGAACGCGGGTGCTAAGTTGAGTGAAATCATGCCGGAAGAGTAGAGCTAGTTGTATGTTTTTTTAATTTCTTGTAAAACTTCTTTTTAATTAATAGACTGGGGCAAAGTCATTGCCCCCGTTAAAAAAAGCTAAGCTAAGAATTAAATGAAAATGAAGTCATCAATCCATGATGGCAAAAGGGTACAACCCTTCCTTGTAGCCCAGTACTTGATCCATTTCAGTCCTTCCTTGAAAATAGCCTTGCTTCTGAAAAGGTACGGGTCTCAGAAGTGTTGAGGCCATCAAACAAATCTTACTTCTACGAAGTTGTAGATTCAGATCCCAAAAGACTTTAGCTAATTCGCTGGCTCACCGCGGACCCTAAAAGCCTAGTCACCTCGGTGAGCTTGCCGGCGTGCCATGCGAGCAGGTTAGTGGTGGCCTGGGTTGGTTAGGACTTAGGAGCCGCCTTGAATGACTTGAAATATTCTAGGACTCAAATATGCAACTTTTACAAATTTATGACAAACTTTAACGTGAATGGGTGTTTTCATGCAGAGGCCAGGAACGAATCATACTTGTCTAAGTTCAGGGGCGTGTTGCCTAATTTCCATTTCCCAGTTTTATCAAATCTATGATCTGCAAGGCTAACTTTTTCGATAAAGGATGCTTTATTACTTTTGGAAAGCAATTACACCCAGCCTCTGCATAACCAGGATGCACACAACCGTTTATATGTCTCGAGTCAAAAGTCTGAAAATAAAACTAGGCGAATTACATATCTAGGCGATGAATCATAAGATGCCTAAGGTGTAGGTGGAGTTTCAATCCGTAGACTATGCTGCCACCCATGTAGGGAAAAAGTATCCCTCGCCGCAGCCTCCAACCGTGTACAGACCTCCGTAAACAGGTCTCGGTTCTCCACTCGCTGAAGAGGTAACCAAAAACGGAGAATACCTATACATCTGTAGACAACCTGCAAAATAGAGAAATTTTTACCGTTAAAAATCTTGTCATTTCTACTTAGCCAAAGCGCCCAGATGACTGCCAGCGCCCCCACCCTAAGAAGCAACTTAAACATTGGATCGGTACCATGAAGCCAATTGCCAAAGACATTGGCCACACTAGTCGGAGGATACAGGCTAGACGCTACTTGGATGATTGACCATATAGATTTCACAAATCGGCACTGGAAGAAGAGGTGTTTAATAGTTTCGTCATGGTGACAGAAAACACACCAAGTACTTCTATGCCAGTTTCGCTTAACAAGATTGTCCTTGGTGAGGATAACCCCCCGACGAAGATACGATCCAAATATTTTAATTTTTTAGTGGTATTTTCATCTTCCAAATTTTCTTATTATTATCAACTGGTATGTTAGAATGAATTATCACATGTACAATGATTTTACCGATAAAGTACCATCTACATGTAGATTCCACCTAAATTCATCCGGCTCAGGCGACAGTTGTATATCTCCCAGCCTTTGAACCAGGGAATTTCATGCCATTAGCCTTTACCCAAGTAAGACCCGTCTGAACGTCACATTTGGAGGTGAGGTAGCCATTACCGTGGCAATGGCATCACTTTTGCGACGGACAATACTATACAGGGCGGGATACTATTCACATAAGGGTGCATTGCCTAACCAAATGTCCTCCCAGAACCGTATATGTGCTCCATTTTTGATTGAGAATGTACCATGACGGAAAAAGAATTTCTTTGCCGCCATGAGACCTGCCCAGAAAGGTGAATCCCCTGGTTTCCAAACCACTTGGGATAGCGTCTTCGAGCCGATATACTTTCTCCTAAGAATAGTTTGCCATATCCCATCTTCGGTAAGAAGCTTGAACAGCCATTTACCTAACAGGGCTAAATTCTTGACTTCCAAGACATGAACTTCAAACCCTCCTTGATATTTGGGACTACAAACCATACTCCATTTGACCAGTCGATATTTCTTTTTCTGGCTGTCCCCATGCCAAAAGAATCTGGATCGATAATAATCGAGTTTATACAGGATTCCTTTTGGTACGAGGAAGAATGATAGCATATATAATACCATATTAGTGAGTACCGAATAAATGAGTACCAATCTTCCTCCTAGGAACAACAATTTTTCTTTCCAGCTGCTAAGGCGTTTTTGTAATCTTTCCTCCACTATTTTCCATTCAGCGATTGTGAGTCTCCTTTAATGAATAGGGATACCCAAATAGCGAATAGGAAATTGGCCTTGCCCGCAACCGAACAGCTCTACATATAGAGCCGTATCATTTTGGGCATCGCCGAACCAGAACAATTCATTTTTATGGAAATTGATTTTTAACCCCGACAACTGCTCGAATGTCGCTAAAATTAATTTTAGATTGCGAGCTTTTTCAAGATCATGATCCAACAGAATTGTATCATCAGCATATTGAAGGATTGATAGACCACCATCAACCAGATGTGGTATCACACCTTCAATTTGACCATCATGCTCTATCAGAATAGCCAGCATATCCGCGACAATGTTGAACAACATTGGTGACAACGGATCGCCTTGGCGTAACCCTTTTCGTGTCTGGAAGTAGTGTCCGATATCATTATTAACCCAGATTGCCACACTTCCTCCATACACAAAATCATTGATCAGGGCACACCATTCAGGAGAAAAACCTTTCATCCTTAGCGTCTGCTGAAGGAAAGATCACTTAACCTTATCATACACCTTCTCAAATTCTAATTTAAAAATAACCCCATGTAATTTCTTGGTATGCATCTCATGTACCATCTCATGCAGAACCGCCACTCCATCCAGGACATTTCTTCCTTGCATGAAATCGGTCTGTGATGGATGAACTACATGATACGCGACCATATTTAGTCTAATGGTGGTCACTTTCGTGAAAATCTTGAATACGTTTAATAGGCAAATAAGTCTATATTGTTGAATCCTTTCTGCCTCATTGACTTTCGGTAACAAAATTATTTCACCAAAATTTAGACGAAATAATTCTAGTTGTCCCATGTGCAAAGCACTAAACAAATCTAGAAGATCCACTTTTATAGTATCCCAGAAAGTTTGATAAAACTCCGCTGGAAAACCACCTGGACCCGGTGCTTTGTTACATTCCATTTGGAAAATTGCCTTATGAACTTCTTCCTCTCAATAAGGTGCCGTCAGAAGGCCATTTTATTCCATGGATACTTGGGGTATGTCATCCGTTAAGTCCTCGTTTAAAGAAAAAGGAACTTTCCTCCAGAGGATCAAACAAATCTTTGTAATAATTCGTAATGTAGGATTTAAGTTGCTCATGGCCTTCAATCAGCCCTTCATCTTGTATCAGAGAATGAATACATTTTTTCCGATGTCTCCCATTGGCTAAGCCATGGAAATATCGCGTATTTGAATCTCCTTCCAAAATGATATGGGCCTTGGAACGTTGATACCATTTAAGCTCCTCTTCTCGAAGAAGACTCGCTATCTTCGCATTTGACAGATTCTTAAATTCAATCTCTTGTGAAGATAACGGTCTTACCATAGCTAAAGCCTCAAGCTCATCGATAACAGATGATAGGCGAGCCTTTTCCTTTTTAAGAATACCAGCCATATGAGCAACCCAACCAGAGAGATGTTTGCGCAGAGCCCGTATTTTATTATTCCATCTCAAAATTGGAGTACTCCCTGAGACCAGTCTTTCCCAACCCGTCTTAACCATTTCATGGAACCCCTCGTTTAGAAACAGGGTGGGGATTCCCAATGGTTAATAGGATAGGAGCATGGTTCGATAATTTTTCAATACATTATAGTGCACAGACGGATACCATAGGATATTTATCTTCCCAATTAGTATCCATCAACACGCGATCTAGTTTCTCGTACGTGGGTTCAGGCAAGCTGTTGGCCCAAGTAAATTGTTGACCAGACATAAACACCTCTCTCAAGTCTAAGCTACCGATGACAGCATTAAACAAGAAAGACTAATGTCTTGCTTTTCTCGTGAGGGAATCTAAGCAAATTAAAATCTTCACCGATCAAGATCAGATGAGGATTATGTTTTGCAAGATTTACCAACTCTCTTAAAAAGTCTGCCTTAAAATCATCTTGAGCGGCACCATATACAACAACCATACTCCAAATGAAACCATCTGCTTTGTTCTTAATGTCGAGTTTAATATGGTATTCTCCATCAGAACTAGCTAAGACAGTCATGGTGTCTATGCGGATGCCTAGTAAAATACCCCCAGATCTACGACGAGGCGAGCGAGAAAACCACTGAAAGTTAATCCCGCCTGATAATCGGTCGAGAAATCTTTGTGAGAAATTCCGCCTACCCGTCTCCGATATGGCAAGAAAATCTAAATCATAATCTCTACAACAATCGGCAATGTGAGAATGTTTAGCCAAGTCACCAAGACCTCTGCTATTCCGAAACATGCCATCCATCGTCAAACATTTTTAGATTTGTTACCCTTGCCATATCTACGAGATTTCTTTTCAGCAGAAGATCGAGAACCACGTATAGACGCCTTTAGATCATACAATGAACTACATTCCCAACTAGAGCTGAGAGAAGCTGACCATCTAAGATGTCATCACCTTCATCTTCGTCTAGAATGGGGGTTTCAAGGCCAGTGGAAACTTTAGGAACGACCGTTAAACGGTCATGTTCCATCCGCCTCAACACATTTGCCGAAACCGAAATCTCATCTGACTTACTACCCATTGAAACACCTAAACTACTCAAATTCGACGAAATACAAGAATCTGAAAAAGAAGTAAACGAATTGATTGGTTGTTTAGTACCTGCCGTGTCGAGGTTTTTCTCCGCCTTACGCCGCATGGCTCTCTGCATCACATCCTCATCTGTAGCCCCAACCCCATCCTCAGCAAGAGCATACCTCCCACTCCTCCTCACTGTTGGCCGAACAATAGGTGGAGGGCTAGTGGGACGAGGATGCTACAAGGTAGAGGCCGGTGATGAAGAATCGAGTGCGGTGAAGAACCCGTCGAGGCGGGGGTAGAGGCCGCTGATGCAGGGGTAGATGGCGGCGTAGCCCCCTGCACCAAATGAGGCCGCGGTGAAGTCCCTCCCAAGGGCGAAGAGGTCGGTGCCGTCGGGCCAGCCGCCCCATGGGAGGCGCGCGAGCTCCCTGGCCACGGCGAAGTCCCTCCCAAGGGAAAAGAGGTCGGCGCCGTCGGGCCACCCACACCTCCAGTCATACGAATGCATGTATATCATTAATAGGGAAGGGTCATCTGTGGCGCACCTAAATACCTATTTTGTGGCGCATGGGGGTAGTGCATCACAGAATACACGCCATAAAAATTGGAATTCTGTGACGCACCAGCCCATGCGCCACAAAATATCATCTTTCTGTGGCGCAATGTTGCCACGGTGCGTCACAGAAATAGGTGCGCCACATAATTATTTTTAGGTACACCACACAATTAGTTACATGTATACACGATTTTGTACTTCCTGCTATACACATACAAGTTATATACAACCGTATATAAATATTATACAGGTTATATACAACAGTATACAGATATTATACATGTTATATACAACAGTATACATATATAATATAAATATCATGTACATTGCACATATATAATATAAACAACATCATCACATTACTTACAACCGGATCGAGATACACATATAGTGCCAAGTGTCAAATTTTTACATACAAGTCTTAATTCATATAAAGTTTATCAGCCCGAGATACAAATAGACGAGAGTCACTACGAGCATCATCGCGATAAAAGTGACCTTCATCTGGTTCCTCCTCTGCTCCCTCCTCTCTCCCGCCAGGCTCGCTTGCACTGCCCCCGAGTGTAGTGACTAAAATGGAAGAAAGACCAAAGTAAGCGAAGAATCCCAACTCAAATACGAGCCAAGTAGTATCAACTAGATAGCATGCCTCATATTTTGTTGGTCGAAACAAATATTAACATTCAGGGACGGTGTAAGCGAGGACAAGTAGGATGCACAAGAGATTGATATTTGTGCCATCACACCAGGCTTGCTTGCACCACCCCCGAGTGTAATGACCAAGCATTCTAATCATCGGCACTAAAATGGAAAAAAAGACCAAAGTAAAAGAAGAATGCCAACTCAAATAAGAGCCAAGTAGGATGAACTAAATGGCATGCCTCATACATTGTTGGTCGAAACAAATATTAACATTCATGGACGGCATCAGTGAGGCCAAGTAGGATGCACGAGAGATTAATATTTGTGCCATCACACCAGGCTCACTAGCGCCGCCCCCGAGTGTAGTAACCAAATATTCTAATCATCGACACTATCTCGAATAAAGACCAAAATAAACAAAGATGGCCAACACAAATAAGAGCCAACTAGGATCAAATAAATAAAGGTCTCATATATTGTTGGTCAAAATAAATATTAACATTCACGGATGGCGATGGCGTAAGTGAGGCTAAGTTCGATGCACAAGAGATTGGTATTTGTGCCATCTTACCAGGCTCACTTACGCCCCTCCAGAGTGTACGGTGACCAAACATTCTAATCATCGGCACTATCTCGAAGAAATACCAAAATAAACGAAGAAGCCCGACTCAAATACGAGCCAAGTAGTATCAACTAAATAACATGCCTCACACTTTGTTGGTCGAGGAGGGGAACAGTCAGTTTCTAACTCTCTATTACTGACGGATGTAGCTACCAGAGAATTGGCATGGAGATGAGGTAAAAATTGAGGAGGGGAACGCGCGCACTTGCGATGGAGTAGTTGAACTCGGGTGAGCCGAAGAGGAAGCAGTCGGCGCTACCGACCTGGTCACGGAAGGCCTCGACGGTGGGCGGGAAGCCCCCGTCGGTGGTCTCGAGGTCGGTGTTGAGCAGCGGCAGGTCCGAGATGTCGACGTGCTCCACGCGCATCCCCGGGATGGACTCCTCGCACACCTCGGATACTGCATCATAGGAAACGAGGTCAGCGAGCCGTGAGCAGTAGCTAGGAGGAGGGTGAGAGGCGAGATGGCCGTACCGGCGCGAAGGAGGCCGCTGTTGTAGGAGGCCTTGCGGAGGGAGCCGCAGATGGCGGCGTGGAGGCAGATGGCGTGGGAGGGGGCAGGGGGAGGGCGACGGCGTGGTTCCCGGCGGCGTGGAGACAGATGGCGAGGGAGGGGCAGAGGGAGGGTGACGGCGTGGTTCCCGGCGGCGTGGAGGCAGATGGCGAGGGAGGGGGCAGGGTGAGGGTGTGATACGTCCCAAACGTATCTATAATTTCTTATGTTCCATGCTACTTTATTGATGATACTCACATGTTTTATACACATTATATGTCATTATTATGCATTTTCCGGCACTAACCTATTGACGAGATGCCGAAGAGCCAGTTGTTGTTTTCTGCTGTTTTTGGTTTCAGAAATCCTAGTAAGGAAATATTCTCGGAATTGGACGAAATCAACGCCCAGGGTCCTATTTTTTCACGAAGCTTCCAGAAGTCCGAAGAGGAAACGAAGTGGGGCCACGAGGCGGCCACACACTAGGGCGGCGCGGCCTGGGCCTTGGCCGCGCCGGCCTGTTGTGTGGGGCCCTCGTGTGGCCCCCTGACCTACCCTTCCGTCTACTTAAGCCTTCATCGATAATAACTCCAGTACCGAGAGCCACGATACGGAAAACCTTCCAGAGACGCCGCCACCGCCAATCCCATCTCGGGGGATTTAGGAGATCGCCTCCGGCACCCTGCCGGAGAGGGGAATCATCTCCCGGAGGTCTCTTCATCGCCATGATCGCCTCCGGATCGATGTGTGAGTAGTCCACCCCTGGACTATGGGTCCATAGCAGTAGCTAGATGGTTGTCTTCTCCTCATTGTGCTATCATGTTAGATCTTGTGAGCTGCCTATGATGATCAAGATCATCTATTTGTAATGCTACATGTTGTGTTTGTTGGGATCCGATGAATATTGAATACTATGTCAAGTTGATTATCAATCTATCATATATATTATTTATGTTATTGCATGCTCTCCGTTGCTAGTAGAGGCTCTGGCCAAGTTGATACTTGTGACTCCAAGAGGGAGTATTTATGCTCGATAGTGGGTTCATGCCTCCATTAAATCTGGGACAGTGACAGAAAGTTCTAAGGTTGTGGATGTGCTATTGCTACTAGGGATAAAACATCGATGCTTTGTCTAAGGATATTTGTGTTGATTACATTACGCACCATACTTAATGCAATTGTCTGTTGTTTACAACTTAATACTGGAGGGGGTTCGGATGATAACCTGAAGGTGGACTTTTTAGGCATAGATGCATGCTGGATAGCGGTCTATGTACTTTGTCGTAATGCCCTGATTAAATCTCATAGTACTCATCATGATATATGTATGTGCATTGTTATGCCTTCTTTATTTGTCAATTGCCCAACTGTAATTTGTTCACCCAACATCTGTTTATCTTATGGGAGAGACACCACTAGTGATCTGTGGACCCCGGTCCTATTCTTTACATCTGAAATACAATCTGCTGCAATTGTTCTTTACTGTTCTTCGCAAACAATTGATAACTGATAACCCACAAGTATAGGGGATCGCAGCAGTCTTCGCGGGTAGTAAAACCCAATTTATTGATTCGACACAAGGGGAGACAAAGAATACTTGAAAGCCTTAACAGCAGAGTTGTCAATTCAGCTGCACCTGGAAACAGACTTGCTCGCAAGAGTTTATCAGTAGTAACAGTTTTATAGCAGTAGCAGTAGTAAAATAACAGCAGCAGAGTAACAAAGACAGCAGTAGTGATTATAGTAAACAACAGGATTAAAATACTGTAGGCACGGGGACGGATAACGGGCGTTGCATGGATGAGAGAAACTCATGTAACAATCAAGCAGGGCATTTGCAGATAATAATAAAATGGTGTCTAAGTACAAAGCAATCAATAGGCATGTGTTCCAATTATAGTCGTACGTGCTCGCAATGAGAAACTTGCACAACATCTTTTGTCCTACCAGCCGGTGGCAGCCGGGCCTCAAGGGAATCTACTGGATATTAAGGTACTCCTTTTAATAGAGTACCGGAGCAAAGCATTAATACTCCGTGAACACATGTGATCCTCACATCACTACCATCCCCTCCGGTTGTCCCGATTTCTGTCACTTCGGGGCCATTGGTTCCGGACAGCGACATGTGTATACAACTTGCAGGTAAGACCATAAACAATGAATATCATGATGAAATAATAACATGTTCAGATCTGAGATCATGGCACTCGGGCACTAGTGACAAGCATTAAGCATAACAAGTTGCAACAATATCATCAAAGTACCAATTACGGACACTAGGCACTATGCCCTAACAATCTTATACTATTACATGACCAATCTCATCCAATCCCTACCATCCCCTTCAGCCTACAGCGGGGGAATTACTCACACATGGATGGGGGAAACATGGCTGGTCGATGGAGAGGCGTCGGTGGTGATGATGGCGATGATCTCCTCCAATTCCCCGTCCCGGCGGAGTGCCAGAACGGAGACTTCTGGCTCCCGAGACGGAGTTTCGCGATATGGCGGCGTTCTGGAGGATTTCTGGAGACTTCGACTTCCTCCCGTGCGTTTTTAGGTCGAAGGCAATAAGTAGTCCGAAAGAGGGCATCGGGGGCCAGCCAAGGCCGCCACACACTAGGGCCGCGCGGGCCCCTCCTGGGCCGCGCCGGCCTAGTGTGTGGGGCCCTCGGGCCCCCACCTGGCTCGCCCTTCTGGCTCCGCCAATATTCTGGGAAAATAGTACCTTCTGCATAAATTCTGAGGATTCTCCTGAAAGTTGGATTTCTGCACAAAAACGAGACACCAGAACAGTTCTGCTGAAAACAGCGTTAGTCCGTGTTAGTTGCATCCAAAATACACAAATTAGAGACAAAACAATAGCAAAAGTGTTCGGGAAAGTAGATACGTTTTGGACGTATCAACTCCCCCAAGCTTAGCTTATTGCTTGTCCTCAAGCAATTCAGTTAACAACTGAGCGATAAAAGAACTTTCACGAACACATTTGTTCATATGATGTAAATATTCTCATAATATGGCAAGTACTTAAGCAGTTCATAATAAGATACATGCAAATAAGATCATCTAATAGCTATGTCAATCATGGAAAGGTACCAACAATTAATAATAAGCATCATGAATCATGTATATAAGCAGGATTGCAATGTTCATAGAATGATATGATAAAGTGGTATCTCGCTTGCCCATATTTAATCAGCAAAACATAAATGCTCAGGCACCTCTGAAGTTCATAGAAAGACTAGAAATAGTGATTGTCAAAGATAAAAGCATCAAAGTTATACCACAATTAATCACATTTTGGGACAAGCATATTATACTAAGAATGACAGTTGTGCTCTCAAGATAGTGCTCAAAGAAAGGATGGAGACACAACATAAAAGTAAAAGATTGACCCTTCGCAGAGGGAAGCAGGGATTAACATGCGCTAGAGCTTTTCATTTTTAAAACAGGAGTAAAATCATTTTGAGAGGTGTTTGTTGCTGTCAACGAATGGTAATGGGTACACCAATTACCTCACCAACCGGACTTTCAAGAGCGGCTCCCATGAAGGACGTTATCTCTACCAGCAAGGTAGATCATCCCTCTTTCTCTTTTTGTTTACACACGTATTTTAGTTTTTATTATGAGTGACACTCCCCCCAACCTTTGCTTACACAAGCCATGGCTAACCGAATCCTCGGGTGCCTTCCATCAATCACATACCATGGAGGAGTGTCTATTTGCAAAATTAAGTTGCTTACTGATGAATCAAAGCAAAACATGTGAAGAGAATTATTAATGAAGTTTGATTAATCGGGGCTGGGAACCCCATTGCCAGCTCTTTTTGCAAAATTATTGGATAAGCGGATGTGCCACTAGTCCATAATGAAAGTCCGTCAAGAGTAAATGACAAGGTTGAAAGTTAAACACCACATACTTCCTCATGAGCTATGAAACATTAACACAAATTGAGAAGCATTTTGAAGGTTTTAAAGGTAGCACATGAAAATTTACTTGGAATGGTTTGAAATGCCATGCATAGGTATTTATGGTGGACACTCTGGAATAACTTGGTTTTCATGTGTTTGGAAGCACGAGTAGCGTTCCCGCTCAGTACAAGTGAAGGCTAGCAATAGACTGGGAAGCGACAATCAAGAGAGCAGTAACTGTCATAATCATGCTTGCGACAAAAATAAATTAACGGAGGCATAAAAGTGATACAAGAACTCTGAGGTAAAGTAAATCATCGAGGCTTAATTGACATTTTGTTCAGTCATATGCATGCGTGAGCATGTGCCAAGTTGATTCAAGAGAATTATTCAGAGGAGGATACCACAATATCATACCTATTTATGAATAAAACAATGCAAGCAAACATCCATGACATGCTACTCATATTAATAAATTGGAGCTAAACATGAGAGATCATGAACTACTAGACTTTCTTAAATGACATATACCTCACATGAACCAACTAAGCATGCTCACATGGATGAGTATATGTACAAAAATGAAAACAAATAGAGTTCATACCAGCCTCTCACCACAATCAGATCGTCGAATATCGTCATTATTGCCTTTCACTTGTGTAGCTTGGATAATATGAAATGAAAACCACGCTCCAGCCACCGAAGACCATTGAACTCATAAAGAACTTTACAAAACCAAAGAAGAACAGCAAATATTTTTGGTGTTTTCGAATTTGGAAGCAAGAACAAAAGGAAACAAGCAAACAAAGCAAAACCTTTTTGGATTTTCTTATAGCAAAACAACGATAGCAAATAAAGCAAGAAACTAAAATAAACAAGTGGTTAAGAGAAACAACAGAAATATTTTTGGTCTTTTTGTGTTTTAGGAAAGAAACAAAGTAAGAATAAGAAAATGAAAACTAAAAGAAACACAGAAAAGCAAGATGGCAGAAATCTGCCAAAACTTGACAGCAGTACAGTAATCGATTTTAAAGAAATTCTTAACCTGCTCAGCTCGAAAAGTGTTCAACTAATGAAAGTTATATAACAACCTGGGGAACATGCACAAAAATTGGCAGCTCAAAATAACGTTCTGGCTGTGCGCACGAATTTTTTTAGTAACATTCCAGAATCTGTTTTCAGGCAGCACTTCCCCAAATATCATCTCCCTCTCATTAGGAAACCACTCAAAGAAACTAAACAAGTATATACAAGTATCCAGCAACCATAATATGCAAAGAATGAGTGATGCCGGTATACCTCCCCCCAAGCTTAGGCTTTTGGCCTAAGTGGAGATCAATCCCATGGTGCCCATGAAGTAGCACCTCCGTAGTACGACGAAGATGGATCATATTCCGGGTATGTGCTGGAAGAAGCACCCGGATACGTGACGGTGTAGTCGTAGGAGGGCTCGGCGTCCTCGGAGTCATGCTGCTGGTGGAAGCCTTGTATCTTTAATTGTTCATCCACCTCCTCCTTAGTGCGCGACCATGGTTTCCTGTCAATACTGAACAAATCTGGCTGCGGCAAAAGGATTTCCCTCTCTTCCCCGTCAGCAAACAATATTCTATAGACAATCTTATCTAAACTAGAGTCGGTTGTAACAAATTGATGACTCTTCATAGCAGCAATATCAAGCCACATAGGAGTTATTTTCACATCAGTAGGGTCAAGAGGAAGCTCTAAATATGCTAAAACGCGCGAAGCAATAATTCCTCCAAATATAGGCCCCTTGTTAGACAAGCGGCGAGCAACAAGAGCACCAAGATGATAAGGCGTGTCCCCAGTGAGTGCAGCAATTAAGAAACCAAGGTGATAGCTAGATATGTTACTAGTGTTCTCCCTACCAAGAATGCTAGTACCAATGTAATAAGCAAAATACTTAATGGCGGGGAGTTGAATGTTTCTTATCTTGCCACGCTGAATGGTGCGACAATCATCGTTGGTGATCCCTCGATAGAGCTCCAGCAATTCCTTGGGGTTGTCCTCAATCTTCCTTGCTGTACCTACAGGGGCAATACCCAATGCAGCACAAAATTTTTCCAACTTCATAGTAATAGGCTTACCATAGATCCTGAATGCAACTATCGGGCGAAAGTGCTTATTGTTGAACTTGAAGCTCTCCACAAAGATTTTAGTGAGCGTGTAGTATTGCTCATTCTCATCTCCCACATAGGTGGTTAAACCCGCCCTACCGACGAGGGTCAAGAAATCATCCAACTAGCCTGCATTACTCAAAAAGTCATAACATGGAAAGGATGCACCATTGGGGACTCCATTGTCCTCCTCGGGTGCGAAGCTTGGTGCGATGAGATCCTCATTATAGGATTGCCTGAATCGGGTGGATGACCTCGAGGGCCTCCCCGTGCTTGTTGTCCCCCCTTGGAACACTTCTCCAAAGTTAAAGTTGTCCGTCCCCCTTTTCTGAAATTTTTCAGCAAACAATATAAAATTTGATTTGGTGACATATAATTGAGGGAAACTACCATAGGAACTTGCTAGAGTACTAATCATGCATCAAAACTAGTTTCTACCACTTAGAACAAACATGCAAGCTCACTAAACATGTTACCTACAGCAGCAAAATATTCAAGATATACTCAACCAAACAAAATTCTACTTGGATGGTTGGAGGAGTCACATACCGAAGAGCAAATGTGCCAAATTTCAGACAGAAATCTGCGCTGAGCAAAGAGATCGAGAAATCTGGAGCTCTTGAGCAAAAACGCGAGTGAGAGGAACCTGGTGCGAGTTTTTTCGGGAGAGAGAAGAGAGTGGGAGGAAGAGATGATGAAGTGGGGCAAAGGGGGACCCACACAACAGGGTGGCGCACCCCCCTTGCTGGCCGCGCCGGCCTGTGGGGTGCCACCCTGGGGTGCCCCACTGGTCATCCCCAGGTGTTCCCAGGTGCCTCGTCGAAAAATAGGACCAACGGTATAATTTTTGTGAATTTTTGAAAATTTGAAAAATGCACATTTCTGGGTGTCAAAATTATTATTACTGGGCAGGAAATTTTTTGAAATCTCTAAAGAACTTTGCAAAATAAAAGTGCTACAGCAAGTAGATCAAGTGGAGGGAGAAAGAGATGTTGTTTACCTCCTCTATGCATATAAAAAGTATTTGTTAACAAGGTTGATCAAGTCTTGCCACCAAATAAATTTTACATAGCATAAGAAGAAATAAACCTCAAATCAATCATGTTACCTTGAATTGTATTGATATGGATCCAATCATAAGATTTTGATATCCTTCTTTAGGATCATATATAGGACAATCGATAGTTCCAACTTTGATAGTCCTCACATTAGAAATAGTATTAACTCCACATACTTTATCAATCCTCTTGGGGAAATAGACGGTGTGCTCCCTATCATCAATATTGAAAGTAACCTTTCCTTTATTGCAATCAATAACAGCCCCTGCGGTGTTAAGAAAAGGTCTCCCAAGAATAATAGACATATTATCATCTTCAGGCATTTCCAACACAACAAAATCAGTTAATATCAAGCAGTTATTAGTAACTTGAACAGGAACATCCTCACATATACCAACAGGAATAGCAGTAGATTTATCAGCCATTTGCAAAGATATATCAGTAGGTATCAACTTATCTAAGTAAAGTCTCTTATAAAGAGAAAAAGGCATAACACTAACTCCGGCTCCCAAGTCACAAAGAGCAGTTTTAACATAATTATTCTTAATAGAACAAGGAATAGTAGGTATACCTGGGTCGCCCAACTTCTTTGGAACTTTGCCATTAAAAGAGTAATTAGCAAGCATAGTGGAAATCTCCTCATTAGGAATTTTCCTTTTGTTAGTAACAATATCTTTCATATACTTTGAATAAGGAGGCAATTTAATAGCATCAGTCAAAGGGATTTGCAAGAATAAAGGTTTCATCCAATCACAAAATTTATTATAGTGTTCTTCTTCCTTTGATTTTAGTTTCTTAGCAGGAAAAGGCATTTGCTTTTGCACCCAAGGTTCTCTTTCACTACCATGTTTCTTAGCAATAAAATCTTCTTTAGTATACTTTTTATTTTTATCTTGCTTTTCAGGTTCATCTTCAACTTCTTCTTTATCAGAAACATCATTCTTATCATTACCATTATTATTATCATGTTCATTACCACTTTCAGTTTCAGCATCAGAAATAGAAATACTATTAGGATCATTAACAGGTTCAGAGGATTCTACAACATTTTTATGTTTCTTCTTCTTTTTCTTAGAAGGAGCACTAGATTCAATGCGTTGAGAATCTTGTTCAATTCTTTTGGGATGCCCTTCAGGATATAGAGGATCCTGGGTAGAGACACCACCTCTAGTTGTTACTTCATAAGCATATTTCTCTTTAGAATTATTTTTTAATAAGTCATTTTGCACTTTAGTAAGCTGATCAATTTGAGTTTGAACCATTTGAAAATGTTTAACAAGCATCTTAACATCATTGGAGGTTCTCTCCACAATATCATGCAAATTGCTAATAGCTTGAGAATTTTCCATTAGATGATTCTCTACTCTCATATTAAAATTTTCTTGCTTAACAATATAATTATCAAACTCATCTAAGCATTGCGCAGGAGGTTTTGAATATGGAATATCTTCCCTAGTAAAGCGCTGAAGGGAGTTTACCTCAATCATGGATGAAGGGGGAATTATCTCACATATATCTTCTATGGGAGGTAGATTCTTCACATCTTCAGATTTAATACCTTTCTCCTTGAGAGACTTCTTGGCTTCCCTCATATCTTCATCATTTAATTTAATCATACCCCTCTTCTTCAATATTGGCGTTGGAATTGGTTCAGGCGTAGTCCAATCATCATGATTCCGGCCTATTTTAGCCAATAATTCTTCAGCTTAAATGCTGGAGTTCTTTTCCTGAAAACACAACCAGCACAACTATCCAAATATGCCCTAGACTCGATGGTTAGTCCACTATAAAATATATCAAGTAGATCATTCTTTTCTAAATCATGTCCAGGTCGAGCTCTGATAAGAGAACAAAATCTTGCCCAAGCCTCAGGCAATTTCTCTTCATCTCCTTGGTCAAATCTATAAATTTTCTGTAAAGCAACATGTTGAGCACTAGCAGGAAAGTATTTTCGAAAGAAAACATCACGCAAATCAGTTGGACTTTTAATAGAACCAGGAGGCAAATTATTATACCAAGTTTTAGCATCATCCTTTAATGAGAAAGGAAAAAATTTAGCGACAAAATAAGTACGCATCTTGACATCATCAGAAAACAAGCTACTCATAGAAGAAAGTTCAATCATGTGTTCTACAGCACTTTCTTTTTCAGTACCACAAAAGGGTGCTTTCTCTACAATAGCTATATGAGATAAATCAAGAGAAAAATCATAATCTTTATCCTTAATGCATATAGGAGATGTGGCAAATTTAGGATCAGGAGATAACTTATGTCTAACAGTATATTGTGTGAGAAACTTTTTAATTTTGCTTGCATCAGCAGTAGCATTGCATCTATTAATAAAATCATCATTAAGCTCCACATAATCTTCATCAGGATCATCACTAGAATAATCAAGTTCAGGTGAATTAACAGGTGTAGTAGCATTAGGAGTTTCAGTATTTTCAATTTGTCTAGACCTAGCAATTGTAGCATCTAGAAAGGATCCCAATGAACCACTATCATCAAGCACAGCAGAAACATTATCAATATTATGAGAGTTTTCAGATTCAGCAGAAGTACCAGCAAGTGAAGCTTGTGGCGGTGAAACAAGTCGACTTATCACAGATGGCGAATCAAGAGCAGCAGAGGTACTCAGAGTTGTACCTTTTCTTGTAGTGGATGGTAATATGGCGACTTTAGGATCGCGAGGTTTACCCATGATGGAGAATTTGCAGCGAACAATATCAATCCAAGTGAACTTCCAAATAAAGCTATGCTCCCCGGCAACGGCGCCAGAAAACAGTCTTGATAACCCACAAGTATAGGGGATCGCAGCAGTCTTCGCGGGTAGTAAAACCCAATTTATTGATTCGACACAAGGGGAGACAAAGAATACTTGAAAGCCTTAACAGCGGAGTTGTCAATTCAGCTGCACCTGGAAACAGACTTGCTCGCAAGAGTTTATCAGTAGTAACAGTTTTATAGCAGTAGCAGTAGTAAAATAACAGCAGCAGAGTAACAGAGACAGCAGTAGTGATTATAGTAAACAGCAGGATTAAAATACTGTAGGCACGGGGACGGATAACGGGCGTTGCATGGATGAGAGAAACTCATGTAACAATCAAGCAGGGCATTTGCAGATAATAATAAAATGGTGTCTAAGTACAAAGCAATCAATAGGCATGTGTTCCAATTATAGTCGTACGTGCTCGCAATGAGAAACTTGCACAACATCTTTTGTCCTACCAGCCGGTGGCAGCCGGGCCTCAAGGGAATCTACTGGATATTAAGGTACTCCTTTTAATAGAGTACCGGAGCAAAGCATTAACACTCCGTGAACACATGTGATCCTCACATCACTACCATCCCCTCCGGTTGTCACGATTTCTGTCACTTCGGGGCCATTGGTTCCGGACAGCGACATGTGTATACAACTTGCAGGTAAGACCATAAACAATGAATATCATGATGAAATAATAACATGTTCAGATCTGAGATCATGGCACTCGGGCCCTAGTGACAAGCATTAAGCATAACAAGTTGCAACAATATCATCAAAGTACCAATTACGGACACTAGGCACTATGCCCTAACAATCTTATACTATTACATGACCAATCTCATCCAATCCCTACCATCCCCTTCAGCCTACAGCGGGGGAATTACTCACACATGGATGGGGGAAACATGGCTGGTCGATGGAGAGGCGTCGGTGGTGATGATGGCGATGATCTCCTCCAATTCCCCGTCCCGGCGGAGTACCAGAACGGAGACTTCTGGCTCCCGAGACGGAGTTTCGCGATATGGCGGCGTTCTGGAGGGTTTCTGGCGACTTCGACTTCCTCCCGTGCGTTTTTAGGTCGAAGGCAATAAGTAGTCCGAAAGAGGGCGTCGGGGGCCAGCCGAGGCCGCCACACACTAGGGCCGCACGGGCCCCTCCTGGGCCGCGCCGGCCTAGTGTGTGGGGCCCTTGGGCCCCCACCTGGCTCGCCCTTCTGGCTCCGCCAATATTCTGGGAAAATAGGACCTTCTGCATAAATTCTGAGGATTCTCCTGAAAGTTGGATTTCTGCACAAAAACGAGACACCAGAACAGTTCTGCTGAAAATAGCGTTAGTCCGTGTTAGTTGCATCCAAAATACACAAATTAGAGACAAAACAATAGCAAAAGTGTTCGTGAAAGTAGATACGTTTTGGACGTATCAATAACCCACAAGTATAGGGGATCGAAACAGTCTTCGAGGGAAGTAAAACCCAAATTTATTGATTCGACACAAGGGGAGGAAAAGAATACTTATAAGCCTTAACAACTGAGTTGTCAATTCAGCTGCACCTGGAAAAGCACTAGTAACAGGGGTGATGTGAAAGCAGCAGTAATATGAGAGCAGTAGTAACAGTAACACATCAGCAGTAGCAGTAATATGAGAGCAATGGCACCAGAAAATAGTTGATACTACTTCCAATGACATGTAGAACGAGTATATGATGATGAGAGATGGACCGGGGTTCCCAGCTATCTACACTAGTGGTAACTCTCCAATAACAAGTGTTGGGTGAACAAATTACAGTTGGGCAATTGATAGGATTGAAATAGCATTAAGACAGAACATCAAGATTATTAATCATGTAGGCATGTTTTCCATATATAGTCATACGTGCTCGCAATGAGAAACTTGTACAACATCTTTTGTCCTACCAGCCGGTGGCAGCCGGGCCTCTAGGGAATCTACTGGAAATTAAGGCACTCCTTTTAATAGAGCACCGGAGCAAAGCATTAACACTCCGTGAAAACATGTGATCCTCATATCTAAGCCTTCCCCGCCAGTTGTCCCAATTTCTGTCACTTTGGGGCCTTTGGTTCCGGACATAGACATGTGCATACAACTTGTAGATACAATCTAAGCAATAAGTATAGATCTTAAATCTAAGATCATGCCACTCGGGCCCTAGTGACAAGCATTAAGCATAACAAGATTGCAGCAACAATAACTTCATAAACTTTGTAGATAGACAATCATAATGTAACAATCCATCGGAGCCCAACAAACACAACACCGATTACATCAGATGAATCTCAATCATGTATGGCAGCTCATGAGATCATTGTATTGAAGTACATGGGGGAGTGAATACCAACTAGCTACAGCTAGAACCCGTAGTCCATGTGGGAACTACTCACGGAGCATGATTGAGGCGGTGGCGTTGATGGAGATGGCTTCCGGGGGCACTTCCCCGTCCCGGCAGGGTGCCGGAACAGAGACTTCGGTCCCCGAAACGGAGTTTCGCGATGGTGGCGACGCCCCTGGAGTCTTTCTGGAGTTTCGTCAATTGGTATCGCGTTTTTAGGTCGAAAGGGCTTATATAGGCGAAGAGACGGAGTCGGAGGGTGCCTGGGCCCCCCTCACAAGGGCCGCGCCGCCATGTTGTGTGGTGGCCCCCTGGCCCCTCTCCGACTCTCCTTCGATGTTCTGGATGCTTCCGGGAAAAATAAGATGTTCGGCGTTGGTTTCGTCCAATTCCGAGAATATTGCCCGAACAACCTTTCTGGAACCAAAACCAGCAGAAAACAGGAACTGGCCCTTCGGCATTGATGCGTGTAGTTGACACGTCCGTTGAGAACCCCAAGAGGAAGGTGTGATGCGCACAGTAGCAAGTTTCCCTCAGTAAGAAACCAAGGTTTAATCGAACCAGTAGGAGTCAAGAAGCACGTTGAAGGTTGATGGCGGAGGAGTGTAGTGCGGCGCAACACCAGAGATTCCGGCGCCAACATGGAACCTGCACAACACAATCACAGAACTTTGCCCCAACATAACAGCGAGGTTGTCAATCTCACCGGCTTGCTGTAAACAAAGGATTAGATGTATAGTGTGGATGATGATGTTTGTTTGCGAAGAACAGTAAAGAACAATTGCAGCAGATTGTATTTCAGATGTAAAGAATAGGACCGGGGTCCACAGTTCACTAGCGGTGTCTCTCCCATAAGATAGCAGATGTTGGGTGAACAAATTACAGTTGGGCAATTGACAAATAAAGAAGGCATAACAATGCACATACATATATCATGATGAGTACTATGAGATTTAATCAGGGCATTACGACAAAGTACATAGACCGCTATCCAGCATGCATCTATGCCTAAAAAGTCCACCTTCAGGTTATCATCTGAACCCCTTCCAGTATTAAGTTGCAAACAACAGACAATTGCATTAAGTATGGTGCGTAATGTAATCAACACAAATATCCTTAGACAAAGCATCGATGTTTTATCCCTAGTGGCGACAGCACATCCACAACCTTAGAACTTTCTGTCATTGTCCCAGATTTAATGGAGGCATGAACCCACTATCGAGCATAAATACTCCCTCTTGGAGTCACAAGTATCAACTTGGCCAGAGCCTCTACTAGCAACGGAGAGCATGCAAGAACATAAATAACATATATGATAGATTGATAATCAACTTGACATAGTATTCAATATTCATCGGATCCCAACAAACACAACATGAAGGATTACAAATAGATGATCTTGATCATGATAGGCAGCTCACAAGATCTAACATGATAGCGCAATGAGGAGAAGATGACCATCTAGCTACTGCTATGGACCCATAGTCCAGGGGTGAACTACTCACACATCGATCCGGAGGCGATCATGGCGATGAAGAGACCTCCGGGAGATGATTCCCCTCTTCGGCAGGGTGCCGGAGGCGATCTCCTGAATCCCCCGAGATGGGATTGGCGGCGGCGGCGTCTCTGGAAGGTTTTCCGTATCGTGGCTCTCGGTACCGGGGGTTTCGCGACGGAGGCTTTAAGTAGGCGGAAGGGCAGGTCGAGAGGCGCCACGGGGGCCCCACACAACAGGGCCGCGTGGGCCCCTTGCTGGCCGCGCCGCCCTGTTGTGGCGGCGCCTCGTGGCCCCACTTCGTCTCTCCCTCGGACTTCTGGAAGCTTCGTGCAAAAATAGGACCCTGGGTGTTGATTTCATCCAATTCCGAGAATATTTCCTTACTAGGATTTCTGAAACCAAAAACAGCAGAAAATAGCAACTGGCTCTTCGGCATCTCGTTAATAGGTTAGTGCCGGAAAATGCATAAATATGACATATAATGTATATAAAACATGTGAGTATCATCATAAAAGTAGCATGGAACATAAGAAATTATAGATACGTTTGGGACGTATCAAGCATCCCCAAGCTTAGTTCCTACTCGCCCTCGAGTAGGTAAACGATAACAAAGATAATTTCTGAAGTGACATGCTATCATAATCTTGATCATACTATTGTACAGCATATGAGATGAATGCAGTGATTCGAAGCAATGATGAAGATAATGAGTAAACAAATGAATCATATAGCAAAGACTTTTCATGAATAATACTTTCAAGACAAGCATCAATAAGACTTGCATAAGAGTTACTCGTAAAGCAATAAATTCAAAGTAAAGGCATTGAAGCAACACAAAGGAAGATGTAAGTTTTAGCGGTTGCTTTCAACTTCAACATATTTATCTCATGGATAATTGTCAACACAAAGCAATATAACAGGTGCAATAAGTAAACATCTAAGAATCAATGCACACAGTTGATACAAGCGTTTGCTTCTGAGATAGAAAGAAATAGGCAAACTGACTCAACAATAAAGTAAAAGATAGACCCTTCGTAGAGGGAAGCATTGATTACTATATTTGTGCTAGAGCTTTTCATTTTGAAAACAAGAAACAATTTTGTCAACGGTAGTAATAGTGCTCGCACCTTGTCCTAATTAGCTTGGATTAACACGGATTATCATTGCATAGCATATGTTTCAACCAAGTGTCACAAAGGGGTACCTCTATGCCGCCTGTACAAAGGTCTAAGGAGAAAGCTCGCATTGGATTTCTCGCTTTTGATTATTCTCAACTTAGACATCCATACCGGGACAACATAGACAACCGATAATGGACTCCTCTTTAATGCATAAGCATTCAACAACAGTTAATATTCTCATAAGAGATTGAGGATTAATTGTCCAAACTGAAACTTCCACCATGAATCATGGCTTTAGTTAGCGGCCCAATGTTCTTCTCTAACAGTATGCATACTCAAACCATTTGATTGTGAGAACCGCCCTTACTTCAGACAAGACGAACATGCATAGCAACTCACATGATATTCAACAAAGGTAAAAGAGTTGATGGCGTCCCCAGAAAACATAGTTACCGCTCAACAAGCAACTTACTAAGAAATAAGACACATAAGTACATATTCTTCACCACGATAGTTTTTAAGCTATTTTGTCCCATGAGCTATATATTGTAAAGACAAAGAATAGAATTTTTAAAGGTAGCACTCAAGTAATGTACTTTGGAATGGCGGAGAAATACCATGTAGTAGGTAGGTATGGTGGACACAAATGGCATAGTGGTTGGCTCAAGGATTTGGATGCACGAGAAGAATTCCTCTCAATACAAGGCTAGGCTAGCAAGGTTGTTTGAAGCAAACTCAAGTATGAAAGGTGCAGCAAAGCTCACATATGAACATATTGTAGCTATTATAAGACTTTACATTGTCTCCTTGTTGTTCAAACACCTTAACCAAGCTCTATGTAGTTATTCATTAATAGGTACAAGGTACATGATGCAAGAGCTTAAACATGATCTATATGAGCACAACAATTGCCAAGTATCACATTATTCAAGACATTAAACCATTTACCACATGCGGCATTTTCCGTTTCCAACCATATAACAATGAATGAAATAGTTCAAATTTCGCAATGAACATTAAAGATGAAGCTAAGAACATATGTGTTCATACGAAACAGCGGAGCGTGTCTCTCTCCCAAACAAAGAATGCTAGGATCCGATTTTATTCAAACAAAACAAAAATAAAAACAAACAGACGCTCCAAGTAAAGCACATAAGATGTGACGGAATAAAAATATAGTTTCACTAGAGGAACCTGATAAGTTGTCGATGAAGAGCTTAGACGCTTGAGTCTTCTTAAAATATGCATGGATGAACCACGGGAGCATCCCCAAACTTTGACTTTTCACTCTTCTTGATCATATTGTATCATCCTCCTCTCTTGACCCTTGAAAACTTCCTCCACACCAAACTCGAAACAACTCATTAGAGGGTTAGTGCATAATCAAAAATTCACATGTTCAGAGGTGACATAATCATTCTTAACACTTCTGGACATTGCACAAAGCTACTGGACATTAATGGAACAAAGAAATTCATCCAACACAGCAAAACAAGCAATGCGAAATAAAATGCAGAATCTATCAAAACAGAACAGTTCGTAAAGACGAATTTTAAAGTGGCACCATACTTGCTCAGATGAAAATGCCCAAATTGAATGAAAGTTGCGTACATATCTGAGGATCACGCACGTAAATTGGCAGAATTTTTTGATTTTTCTACAGGGACTACTGCCCAAATTCGTGACAGCAAGAAATCTGTTCCTGCGCATTAATCCAAATCTAGTATTGGCTTTACTATTAAAGACTTTACTTGGCACAACAATGCAATAAAATAAAGATAAGGAGAGGTTGCTACAGTAGTGATAACTTCCAAAACACAACAAAACAGTAGCAAAATAAAAACATGGGTTATCTCCCAAGAAGTGCTTTCTTTATAGCCATTAAGATGGGCTCAGTAAATTTAATGATGCACTCGCATAAGGATGAGAGTTGAAGCAAAGAGAGCATCAAAAGGCAAGTATGAAACAAATTTAAGCCTAACCCACTTCCTATGAAAAGGAATCTTGTAAATAAACAAGTCAATGAAGAACAAAGTGAATAGCATAGGAAGACAAAACAAGTGTAACTTCAAAAATTCCAGCATATAGAGAGGTGTTTTAATAACATGAAAATTTCTACAACCATATTTTCCTATCTCATAATAATTTCCAGTAGCATCATGAACAAACTCAACAATATAACTATCAAATGAAACATTCTTATCATGAGTTTCATGCATAAAATTATTACTCTCCACATAAGCATAATCAATTTTATTAGTTGTAGTGGGAGCAAATTCAACAAAGTAGCTATCATTATTATTCTCATCAAATGTAGGAGGCATAGTATAATCATAATAAAATTTACTCTCCATAGTAGGCGGCACCAAAAGACCACTTGTTGCGGTCAAAACCCACCGGCGAGCAGCGACGGGCAACACAGTAGAGCCGGGAACAACTTAGGGCTGCGGCTGGCCTTGGTCCCTCCGAGCGACGGCCCGCAAAGCCTCTGGTACACACGTCCGATGCTGATGCAAGGGCGTGCCACCTGACCTATACCTGGTCAGGAAGGTGATGGAGATGCCTCGCTTAGTTTCCTGCATGGCATACACGTAAACATTAAATACGAGCCTCGATCGGCTCTCAGGTTATCCTGTGAATCGGCTCAAGGAGCCGATCCACCCATGATTCGTACGAGGTGCACGAATATATGGTGGTCCTGCTTGATCAAAATAAAGCTAAAGCGATCTACGACGATTTAGGGTTTTCACCGCATAATCGGATCATCCTACTCACGATTGGGCCTCGCGGCCACGCACGGTGATTGTAAGCCGATCCTAGACAAGGCCTAAAAACCAACACGAGGTTGATCCCCGGAACATCCTGTCTAGGACTAGCAAACGACACCCTACGTGCCGCTGGATCCTCCAACCCTTTGTAAGGCCTAACTATTGCAGATATTAAACTAATCCTTGAAGAACAAGGAGCAACCGTAACGGATCGGATCTACTAAATAATGATCAAGCGGGGTGCCGCCCCTACACCTAAGATAGGTGTAAGGGCGGCTAGATATGCAAGGGTTGCACTACGACAGCATATGATACGAAGAACAATGCTAACCCTAACATATCTAAGATAACTACGTTGCTCGCCATCAAAAAGGCTTCAGTACGAGCAACGCATGAACAACATGAAGCTTATGCTACCTAGATCGGCAGCATGATGCTTACCGGTAGAAACCCTCGAGACGAAGGAGTTGGCGATGCGCCGAGATTGATTTGTTGGTTGAACGTTGGTTGTTGTTTATTTCATAAACCCTAGATACATATTTATAGTCCAGGGGACTTTCTAACGTGGGAATAATCCCAACCGTACACGAGGCAAACTCTAACTAACCGACACGTAATCTACTATGTTACGGATACAAGGGCAAACTAGCCCAAACTTTGCATAACAGGCCGATTCACGTAATTCTTCCATGTATATTCTTTAAATCCATCTTGATCGCGGCCCACCTCTGACTCGGTCAAATCTTGGTGATAACACATGCCCCCCTGGTTTTGGAATTGATAATTCCAAAATCACTCTGGTTTTCCTTTGTTGGGTCATGTCGTGGCAGAACCGTCGGAGTATTCTTCATCATGATGCCTTGCCTTCTCAATTTCTCCACGTGACCTGGCAGTTTTTTTTTCTCTTTAGGCACCACTTCCTCGGAAACTGCTGTGGCATTGAATTTCCACTATATCCCCTTTTATTTAACCGTTCCGAACAGTTTACTTCCGCATCCCCTTCGCATTAGCACTCCAAAAGCCCTCCTGCGCGACCATGTCTTCTTCCTCCTCTGCCCCATCGGATCTTTCCACCCAGTCTTCCTCTTCCCGCGAGCCGACGCCGGAGCCGAACCCGGCGGAGGTCCACGCAGCCAACACCCGCCGCGCCATCGAGGCCGGGGAGGAGCCCAGCCATGACTTCTCCGTCTGGTCTGAGGACGACAAGTCCTTGACCGATGGGGAAAGCGACCTCCGCTTCCTCGCCGACGGGGAAACGGAGGAGGAGAGCGACGACGATCGCTTCTCCTGCGACTTCACCTCTTCCGAGGAGGAGGAAGAGGAGAAGGAAGAGGAGGAGGAGGAGGAAGACACCTCCTCCGACGAGCCGCCGGCCAAACGGTTCTGCCCCTGGCCGGGGAACCTCAGCGACTTCGACAGCGACGACGACGACGCTGACGAGGAGGATGAGGACAATGAGGGCCCGGTCGGCGGCCACTGGAGCAGCGACGACGAGCCCGCCGGGAGTAGCGCCGACAGCGGCGACGACGGCGACGACGAGGGCAGCGACGGCCCGTAGATAGGACCTTTAGTATAGGACCAGTAGTAGTAGATGGGGCAATGTATCCCCTAGTACTTCCTTTTGAGAGCAATCAGCTCTTTATGTAAGAAATCTTGCCTATCAATGAAGAACTTCTCCCAATTTGATTTTGCCGATTTCCCTTGAGCTTAATTTAGCCGATTTCCTCTCATACTGATCTTGCCGATTTGTCCCCTTTGCCAATGCGTAATGAGCCGATAGCAACGCATCGGTCCTTTAAAATTCATCCTTCCATTCTTCAACTGATGATTTTGAGATCTGGTGGATAAAGTAGAGTCTTCAGGAAAGCCTTTGAATTCTTCCAACCAAACCTAATGGTCTTCTTCAAACACTCATCATTTCGTGAAGAAGGTTGCGATGAAAGATCAGCCGATAGTACCCCAATCGGCTCCTAAACAGAGCATCTACCAGGCCTGCTGCCCCCCGAGCCTTACTCGAGGCGAGAATGTCAGTGAGGATGCACCAAAGCCGATCACCTCTCTTCCTTCGAAAGCCGATATACCTCTTCTGTCAACACTGCTGAACTAGCACCAAGGGCTTGTTTTTCTACCTCGGAGAAGCAGAAGGTCCCACAGCTGAACTGGACTTGTCGGAGAAACTTGGTGAAGATCCGGTAGACCTTGTATAATTGCACTAGAGTCGATGGCTGCGCATCGGCTTCGTTTCTTAGTTCTAAAGTCGATGCCCTTGCATCGGCTGTAAATTTTTTTTTTACTGGCCGATTTTTCCTATCGGCCCCAATATTTTACTGCACACATGTTCACACATGTTCTCCTGTGCATGTTCACATATTCATCGTGTTCAGGTGCCCCCCGAGCCAAATCTGTCAGGGAACGGCAGATATCGGCTCTGTAATTTGTACGTTGGCTCCAGTAGGATCAATGTCGAACACAAGCAGAACATGTGGTGAGGATAATTTTGGTCGATCGCTGGAATCGGCCTCCATACTGATTGAAGTGCTCAAATGAAGGCTCTGTAATGTTCCTTCATAGATCTTTGGGGCCGATCCAAAGGATCGGCCTCGCCACGTTTCTCATTGATTTGTTCTCGCTACTCGGTTAGGCCAGTTGATAAGACCAGCCTAACCCTGCCCTTCGTCACGTCGATGCGCTCGCAGTCGTCCAAATTGATACCTGAGAGTGGCTCTTGGCCTGCTGCTTCCCACGCGTTCATGCCAGCCGTTGAAATTTCGGCTGAGTCATCGGCCTGGACGACCTCTACCTCATCTCCATCCCACTGTATCATGCATTGGTGCATCGTGGAGGGAATGCAACAGTTGGCGTGGATCCAATCTCTTCCTAGCAGAACAGCATAGGTGCTCTTGCTATCGACGATGAAGAACGTAGTAGGGATAGTTTTCCTCCCTACGGTCAGATCCACGTTCAGGACACCTTGTGCGTCAGATGCTTGGCCGTTGAAATCGCTCAATGTCACGTTGGTCTTGATCAGATCCGAGCTAGAGCGTCCCAACCGCCGTAGCATAGAGTATGGCATAATGTTGACTGCCGCCCCGGTGTCCACCAGCATCTTATTGACAGGCCTCCCATCGATGTAACCTCGCAAGTATAGGGCCTTCAGATGTCTGTAGCTTCTTTCTCGTGGCTTCTCAAAGATAACCGGCCGTGGGCCGCAGTCAAGTTGTGCCACAGGTGCCTCGTCTAATCCTGGAGCACTGAACTCCGAAGGGAGGATGAACACCATGTTTGTGCCAGCCGATGTATCATCATCGGCTTTCCTTTGCTTGGGGCGCCACTCCATCTTCCGTGGTCGACCCTCTTCATCCAGGGTTCGCTGAACTTTCGCAGCCAGATCAGGTCGCGCCTTCTTTAGCGTATGCAAGTATAACCTTTCGGCTTCCTCCAAGCCGCGCAATCGCTGAACCCTGCGCTTTTGGGAATGGCTGAGTCCGTCAGGGCACCACCTTGGCCGGTGGTACCTGTCTTCTTCTTCTTCTCCCTCGTCTTCTGAATCCTCGAGATCTTCCAGCCGAGGGGACTCAGCGCGTTTGCTTTGTGGTGGGAGAGGCCCTAGACGTTTGAACACGGTCACGTTGGCTGCCTCCTTCTTCTTCTGGTTGCATTCTGGGCAATTGCCGATTGTAGGCAATCGGCTCATTCCTGAATCCCAGCAGTGTCTGAAGAAGGGGCAGTCCCAATGCCTATCTTCGTTGCCTTGCTCCCTTGATTTTTCTTTGGCACGGCGCTCACACTCTTCTGGCTTCCCTAGCCAGACGATCTCTTTCGTCTTCATCATTGGATCGTCGGCGTTGGTCATACTGACTCACATACTTGTTGAGGAGGTGATCTGAGAGGGGTCGCTGATATCTTATGTTCTTCACTTCTCCCTCTGTGACGTAGCGCTTGCCATCATGACGGAGCCGATCGCGTGGAGCGGCCTCCTCTGTGTCCTTGCTACGAGAGCAGCTGCCCTCGTCTCCATCCTTGCCAGCGTGGTGTCCAAGTCCTACCATGTTGATGCTGAACGAGGATCCTGGCTGGCAACCTTCAGGGTAAGTGCATTCCACCATGTTAACGGCGGGGAAAGGTTGGGTGTCGACCTTCATGGCGTACTGGTTGAAAATCAGACATCCTTGTTCTATCGCCATTTGGATCTGCTGACGCCAAACCCTGCAGTCGTTGGTGGCATGGGAGAGCGAGTTATGCCATTTGCAGTATGGCTTTCCGTTCAGCTCTTGTACCGTGGGGAATTTGAGACCTTCGGGTATCTTCAACTGCTTCTCCTTGAGCAGGAGGTCGAAGATTTGCTCAGTTTTGGTCACGTCAAAATCAAACCCCCTGGGCGGGCCTGGTGGCTTTACCCATTTGCTGGACACGGGGGTTGCCCCCCGAGTCCATTCAGCCACTGCTACCTCTTGATCTCCCGCAGAAACTTCGTCTTCCTCTGCCTCGACCAGGACCACTGCACGCTTGAATTTGTCCTGGTACAAGTCCGGGTGGCGCTGTTCATATGCCGACAGTTTCTGAACCATGTGCGCCAGTGAGGGGTAGTCTGCTTGGGAGGCCATGTCCTTGAGCGGCGTTGCAAGGCCCGCCACTGCCAACTCGATTGCTTCCTTTTCAGTCACACGAACCGAATAACATCGGTTCCTAAGATTCCTGAAGCGCTGGATGTATTCTGTCACAGTTTCTCCACGCTTCTGACGTATTTGCGCTAGATCGGCAAGGCCAGACTCGGAAGCCTCTCGAGTGGTACCGCATATGGAACTGCTTCTTCCAATCGCTTCCAAGTCCGGATCGAGTCTGGTGGCAACGAGGTGTACCACCCGAAAGCCGATCCCGTGAGGGACTGTGAGAAGAACCTCACGCGTAGTGGATCCGACACTGAGGCCGTTCCTAGCTGTGCCAAATATCGGCTCACATGCTCGATGGAGCTGGAACCATCTGATCCACTGAATTTGGAGAAATCAGGGAGCCGATATTTAGGTGGTAGCGGGATCAACTCGTACTCGTCGGGGTACGGCTTGGAATAGCCGATTGCCCTTCTTTTCGGCACCATGCCGAACTGGTCTCTCAGTATGGTACTGATCTGATCCGCTGTGCTGGCTGCAGGAGTTGAACTCTGAAGATTCGCCGGGGTGGCGTACTTAGCCAGCCATGCTTGCTTTTCCAGCTCCGAGCCAACTGCAGGAGCTGAGCTCTGGAGGTTCGTCGGGGTGGCATATTTAGTTAGCCACGTCTGCTTCTCAAGATCTGTTGCTGACGTTCCTCCTGCCTTCCCAGAAGTCCCTGATGTCGCGGCCTGGTTTGTGAGCGCCCAGTTACCGCAATCTGGCACATACGTGCACATGTACCCGTGAGGGATCTCCTTAGGCGCCTCATGCAAGAACTGGCAGTCACTAGGGTCACCACCGATCTTGTAGACGACGAATGCCGGTGAATTTGGCACTTCTGGTGCTGCCAACGCAAATGGCAGCGGTGGACGGGACTGGAGTGGCATCTCTCCTTGGTGTGTCCCGAGAGCTGGTCCTGACGGAGAGTACTGGTGCCTCATGATCTCCTGGATCACCCGGAGAGCGACACGCTCCAAAGTGTTCACCAGGTTCTCAGAGTGGCGGTGTAGCGAGTGAGCCACCAAGTAGTTGATCTCCTGACGAAGGGACCTGGTGCGTTCTTCTGACGGGGCAGAGAGGTCTATCCCATCGAGTGCACCATCAGGCGAGAACCCCTTCCACCTGATGCCATGTGAACGGATTCTGTGGAAAGAGCCGATGAGGTCGGCTTCGAGGATGGCTTTGACCTCGTCATACTTCTTCTTGAGCTCGTCGGTCAGATCCTCGTACGTGACTGGAGTGCCGTCCGCCATCTCAGATGCAGATGGCGATGTGGTTGATGACGAAGCTTGTCCCACCGGGCGTGCCAGAATGTGTTGCGGTCAAAACCCACCGGCGAGCAGCGACGGGCAACACAGTAGAGCCGGGAACAACTTAGGGCTGCGGCTGGCCCTGGTCCCTCCGAGCGACGGCCCGCAAAGCCTCTGGTACACACGTCCGATGCTGATGCAAGGGCGTGCCACCTGACCTATACCTGGTCAGGAAGGTGATGGAGATGCCTCGCTTAGTTTCCTGCATGGCATACACGTAAACATTAAATACGAGCCTCGATCGGCTCTCAGGTTATCCTGTGAATCGGCTCAAGGAGCCGATCCACCCATGATTCGTACGAGGTGCACGAATATATGGTGGTCCTGCTTGATCAAAATAAAGCTAAAGCGATCTACGACGATTTAGGGTTTTCACCGCATAATCGGATCATCCTACTCACGATTGGGCCTCGCGGCCACGCACGGTGATCGTAAGCCGATCCTAGACAAGGCCTAAAAACCAACACGAGGTTGATCCCCGGAAACGACACCCTACGTGCCGCTGGATCCTCCAACCCTTTGTAAGGCCTAACTATTGCAGATATTAAACTAATCCTTGAAGAACAAGGAGCAACCGTAACGGATCGGATCTACTAAATAATGATCAAGCGGGGTGCCTCCCCTACACCTAAGATAGGTGTAAGGGCAGCTAGATATGCAAGGGTTGCACTACGACAGCATATGATACGAAGAACAATGCTAACCCTAACATATCTAAGATAACTACGTTGCTCGCCATCAAAAAGGCTTCAGTACGAGCAACGCATGAACAACATGAAGCTTATGCTGCCTAGATCGCAAGATGCGATCTAGGCAGCATGATGCTTACCGGTAGAAACCCTCGAGACGAAGGAGTTGGCGATGCGCCGAGATTGATTTGTTGGTTGAACGTTGGTTGTTGTTTATTTCATAAACCCTAGATACATATTTATAGTCCAGGGGACTTTCTAACGTGGGAATAATCCCAACCGTACACGAGGCAAACTCTAACTAACCGACACGTAATCTACTATGTTACGGATACAAGGGCAAACTAGCCCAAACTTTGCATAACAGGCCGATTCACGTAATTCTTCCATGTATATTCTTTAAATCCATCTTGATCGCGGCCCACCTCTGACTCGGTCAAATCTTGGTGATAACACCACTACCATTATAATCATCATAAATAGGAGGCAAAGTATCATCAAAGAAAATTTTCTCCTCAATGCTTGGGGGACTAAAAAGATCATGAAAACCAGCTTCCCCAAGCTTAGAACTTTCTATATCATTATCAACAATGGTGTTCAAAGCGTTCATACTAATATTACTACCAGCATGCAAATAAGGTTCCATAGGTTTTTTAATTTTCGCATCAAACGATCCATGTCTTAACTCAGGAAATAGAATAAGAAGCTCATTGTTGTCCATTATGCCTAACTAGTGAAATCACACAACTTAGTGTTCTTAGGAGTATTCATTTTAACAGTAGTAAATAAAGCAAACTAAATAAAGTAAATGCAAGTAACTAATTTTTTTGTGTTTTTAATATGGAGAACAAGACAGCAAATAAAGTAAAACTAGCAACTAATTTTTTTGTGTTTTTGATAAAGTGCAGCAAACAAAGTAGTAAATAAAGTAAAACAAAGCAAGACAAAAACAAAGTAAAGAGATTGGAAGTGGAGACTCCCCTTGCAGCGTGTCTTGATCTCCCCGGCAACGGCGCCAGAAATTTGCTTGATGCGTGTAGTTGACACGTCCGTTGGGAACCCCAAGAGGAAGGTGTGATGCGCACAATAGCAAGTTTCCCTCAGTAAGAAACCAAGGTTTAATTGAACCAGTAGGAGTCAAGAAGCACGTTGAAGGTTGATGGCGGAGGAGTGTAGTGCGGCGCAACACCAGGGATTCCGGCGCCAACGTGGAACCTGCACAACACAATCACAGAACTTTGCCCCAACGTAACAGCGAGGTTGTCAATCTCACCGGCTTGCTGTAAACAAAGGATTAGATGTATAGTGTGGATGATGATGTTTGTTTGCGAAGAACAGTAAAGAACAATTGCAGCAGATTGTATTTCAGATGTAAAGAATAGGACCGGGGTCCACAGTTCACTAGCGGTGTCTCTCCCATAAGATAGCAGATGTTGGGTGAACAAATTACAGTTGGGCAATTGACAAATAAAGAAGGCATAACAATGCACATACATATATCATGATGAGTACTATGAGATTTAATCAGAGCATTACGACAAAGTACATAGACCGCTATCCAGCATGCATCTATGCCTAAAAAGTCCACCTTCAGGTTATCATCCGAACCCCTTCCAGTATTAAGTTGCAAACAATAGACAATTGCATTAAGTATGGTGCGTAATGTAATCAACACAAATATCCTTAGACAAAGCATCGATGTTTTATTCCTAGTGGCAACAACACATCCACAACCTTAGAACTTTCTCACATCGTCCTGCATTTAATGGAGGCATGAACCCACTATCGAGCATAAATACTCCCTCTTGGAGTCACAAGTATCAACTTGGGCAGAGCCTCTACTAGCAACGGAGAGCATGCAAGAACATAAATAACATATATGATAGATTGATAATCAACTTGACATAGTATTCAATATTCATCGGATCCCAACAAACACAACATGAAGGATTACAAATAGATGATCTTGATCATGATAGGCAGCTCACAAGATCTAACATGATAGCGCAATGAGGAGAAGACGACCATCTAGCTACTGCTATGGACCCATAGTCCAGGGGTGAACTACTCACACATCGATCCGGAGGCGATCATGGCGATGAAGAGACCTCCGGGAGATGATTCCCCTCTCCGGCAGGGTGCCGGAGGCGATCTCCCGAATCCCCCGAGATGGGATTGGCGACGGCGGCGTCTCTGGAAGGTTTTCCGTGTCGTGGCTCTCGGTACCGGGGGTTTCGCGACAGAGGCTTTAAGTAGGCGGAAGGGCAGGTCGAGAGGCGCCACGGGGGCCCCACACAACAGGGCCGCGCGGGCCCTTTGCTGGCCGCGCCACCCTATTGTGGCGGCGCCTCGTGGCCCCACTTCGTCTCTCCCTCGGACTTCTGGAAGCTTCGTGCAAAAATAGGACCCTGGGCGTTGATTTCGTCCAATTCCGAGAATATTTCCTTACTAGGATTTCTGAAACCAAAAACAATAAAACAAGAATCGGCTCTTCGGCATCTCGTTAATAGGTTAGTGCCGGAAAATGCATAAATATGACATATAATGTATATAAAATATGTGAGTATCATCATAAAAGTAGCATGGAACATAAGAAATTATAGATACGTTTGGGACGTATCAGGCATCTCGTTAATAGGTTAGTTCCGGAAAATGCATAAAAACATTATAAAGTGCAAGCAAAACATGTAAGTATTGTCATAAAACAAGCATGGAACATCAGAAATTATAGGTACGTTGGAGACGTATCAGCATCCCCAAGCTTAGTTCCTGCTCGCCCTCGAGTAGGTAAACGATAAAAAGAGTAATTTCTGTAGTGACATGCTACTTACATAATATTGATCATACTATTATAAAGCATATGAGATGAATGAAGTGACTCAAGGCAATGATCTATAGTTGCTAACAAATAGATAACATATAGCAAAACTTCATGAATAGTACTTTCAAGACAAGCATCAAAAGTCTCGCATAAGAGTTAACTCATAAATCAATAAATTCAAAGTAAATGCATTGAAGCAACACAGAGGAAGATGTAAGTTTCAGCAGTTGCTTTCAACTTTCAACATATATATCTCATGGATAATGGTCAACACAAAGTAATATGATGAATGCAAATAAGCAAGTGTGTAAATCAATGCACAGTTGACACAAGTGTTTGCTTCTAAGATGGAAGGAAGTAGGTAAACTGACTCAACATAAAGTAAAAGAAAGGCCCTTCGCAGAGGGAAGCAGGGATTAAATCATGTGCTAGAGCTTTTTAAGTTTTGAAATCATATAGAGAGTATAAAAGTAAAGTTTTGAGAGGTGTTTGTTGTTGTCAACGAATGATAGTGGGCACTCTAACTACCTCATCAACCAGACTTTCAAGAGCGGCTCCCATGAAGGACGTTATCTCTACCAGCAAGGTAGATCATCCCTCTTCTCTTTTGTTTACACATGTACTTTAGTTTTTATTTATGGATGACACTCCTCCCAACCTTTTGCTTACACAAGCCATGGCTAACCGAATCCTCGGGTGCCTTCCAACATTTCACATACCATGAAGGAGTGTCTATTTGCAAAATTAAGTTGCTTACTGATAAATCAGGGCAAAACATGTGAAGAGAATTATTAATGAAAGTTGATTAATTGGGGCTGGGAACCCCATTGCCAGCTCTTTTTGCAAAATTATTGGATAAGCGGATGTGCCACTAGTCCATTATGAAAGTCTGTCAGGAGCAAATGACAAGATTGAAAGATAAACACCACATATTTCCTCATGAGCTATAAAACATTGACACAAATTGAGAAGCATTTTGAATGTTTAAAGGTAGCACATGAAGTATTTACTTGGAATGGCAGGAAATACCACATAGTAGGTAGATATGGTGGATACAAATGGCATAGGTTTTGGCTCAAGGTTTTGGATGCACGAGAAGCATTTCCTCTCAGTACAAGGCTTTGGCTAGCAAGGTTATTTGAAGCAAACACAAGTATGAACTGGTACAGCAAAACTTACATAAGAACATATTGCAAGCATTATAAAACTCTACATTGTCTTCCTTGTTGCTCAAACACTTCTACTAGAAAATATCTAGACCTTAGAGAGACCAATCATGCAAACCAATTTCAACAAGCTCTACGGTATTTCTCCACTAATAGGTTTAAACTACATGATGCAAGAGCTTAATCATGATCTACTTGAGAGCTCAAAACAATTGCCAAGTGTCAAATTATCCAAGACAATATGAGGCATTTTCCTTTTCCAACCAAATAGCAATAAATGCAATAGCTTCCAACTTTTATCATTGAACATTAAAAGTAAAACGAAGAACACAAGTGTTCATATGAAAAAGCGGAGCGTGTATCTCTCCCACACAAGGATTGCTAGGATCCAAATTTATTCAAACATAAACAAAAATAAAAACACACAGACGCTCCAAGTAAAGCACATAAGATGTGACCGAATAAAAATATAGTTTCAATAGAAGAACCTGATAAGTTGATGAAGAAGGGGATGCCCAAGGCATCCCCAAGCTTAGACGCTTGAGTCTTCTTGAAATATGCAGGGATGAACCACGGGGGCATCCCCAAGCTTAGGCTTTTCACTCTTCTTGATCATATATCATCCTCCTCTCTTGACCCTTGAAAACTTCCTTCACACCAAACTTCTCATAAACTTCATTAGAGGGGTTAGTACTCAAAAAAACTTTAATCCACCTTGGCCCTGTAGTGACACATTGCAAGTACTCAATAAAACATTAGCTATAGCTCTCCACGTCCAGAAAACCTTGCTTAAAGTCCACAAGAGACAATGCAAAAAACAGAGACATAATCTGTCAAAACAGAACAGCCAGTAAACACGAATTTTTAAGAGGTACTTCCGTTGCTCAAATCAGAAAACTCAAAACTAATGAAAGTTGCGTACATATCTGAGGATCGCTCACGTAAATTGGCAGATTTTTCTGAGTTACCTACAGAGAATCATACCCAGATCAGTGACAGCAAGAAATCTGTTTCTGCGCAGAAATCCAAATCTAGCATCAACCTTCTATTAGAGACTTCACTTGGCACAACATTGCAATAAAATAAAGATAAGGAGAGGTTGCTACAGTAGTAACAACTTTCAAAACACAACAAAACAGTAGCAAAATAAAGACATGGGTTATCTCCCAAGAAGTGCTTTCTTTATAGCCATTAAGATGTGCTCAGCAGTTTTAATGATGCACTCGCAAGAAATAAGAGTTGAAGCAAAAGAGAGCATCAAAAAGCAAGTATGAAACAAATTTAAGTCTAAACCACTTCCTATGCATAGGAATCTTGTACACAAATAAATTCATAAAGAACAAAGTGACAAGCATAAGAAGGTAAAACAAGAGTAACTTCAAAATTTTAAGCATATAGAGAGGTGTTTTAGTACCATGAAAATTTCTACCACCATATTTTCCTCTCTCATAATAATTTTCAGTAGCTTCATGAACAAACTCAACACCATAACTATCACATACAGCATGCTTTTCATGATTCACAAACACATAATTTTTATCAAGCTCAGAAATAATAGGATTAAAACTTTCAAACCCACTTTTATCAATAATGTAACAAGATGATTGATCAATCTCAAAAGATATGGGACTCATAGATAAAGTCAAGAACTCTCCAATCCCATTTTCATTAGTAGTACAATTAATAGTATCATGTAACATAGGACCATCATCTAGAGATTTATCATAAACATTTGCCAAGCAAAACTCTTTAGTACCATGCATTTCGACATCAGGCACAAACAAAGAATTATCATAAGATTTATCAAAGTAGCATGGATTATCATAGATAACAGGAGCATAATTATTCTCACAAGTTTTACTCATAGGTAGTATTTCAAGAGAATCTACAGGAACATAACATTCAACCTCCTTTGGTAAGCATGGAGGACAATCAAATAGTGTAAGAGATAAAGAGTTACTCTCATTAGAAGGTTGGCATGGGTAGCTAATCCATTCTTCCTCCTTTTGTTCATCACTCTCCTCTTCTTTTTCATCCAATGAGCTTTCAGGTTCATCAATCTCCTCCTCTTTTTCATCCAATGAGCTTTCTGGTTCATCAATTTCTTCTTCCACTGGTTCCTGCAAATTGTGAGTGCATTCTTGTGCATTAATGAGTCTCTCTTTATAATCAATGATATAGGGATTATCACTGTAGCTTTCTATGCAAAAATTAAGGATAGAAGAGACACAATCTTTAAGGTCCTTACAAACAGCACAAGTTTCATAATTTTTAGACATGAAGGATTGTATCTCGGAGGCTCCCATAAGTATGACAAATTGTTCCACCTCTTCGAACCCAAAATGAATATAGCTATTCCGATTATAGTTCTTAATAAAAAATTCCTCACTAAAGCCACATTGAAATTTAAGATGTTTAGTATCCTGTTGAGAGCAACAGTTTATATCATGGCGTTTAAGCAAGATTTTAGCAATTGTTTTCAGTTTTCTATCACAGCACTCATAACTTCGCCCACTCTTGATTTTCTATAATTATTATATAATTCCATAAGCTCCAAATAGGTTGTAGGTTCTCCCATAGCAACAGTTTTTAATTTTTAGGTTTTTCAAATTTTTATGGATTTTCGGGTATATAGGGAAAATAAAACAAGACAAAAATAAACTAGACAAAAGTAAACTAAGCAAAATAAAACTAGGCAGAAATAAACTAAGCACAAATAAACTAAACAAAAGTAAACCAAGCAAAAAAAAAATAAAATAAAACAAAGACAGAGAGAGAGGTAGAGTGTACTCCCCAGGTGAACTTATGAGTAGAGCTATACCTCCCCGGAAACGGCGAAAGAAAATAGTCTTGATAACCCACAAGTATAGGGGATCGCAATAGTCTTCGAGGGAAGTAAAACCCAAATTTATTGATTCGACACAAGGGGAGGTAAAGAATACTTATAAGCCTTAACAACTGAGTTGTCAATTCAGCTGCACCTGGAAAAGCACTAGTAACAGGGGTGATGTGAAAGCAGCAGTAATATGAGAGCAGTAGTAACAAGAATAACACAAGAGTAGCAGTAATATGAGAGCAATGGCACCAGAAAATAGTTGATACTACTTCCAATGACATGTAGAACGAGTATATGATGATGAGAGATGGACCGGGGTTCCCAGCTATCTACACTAGTGGTAACTCTCCAATAACAAGTGTTGGGTGAACAAATTACAGTTGGGCAATTGATAGGATTGAAATAGCATTAAGACAGAACATCAAGATTATTAATCATTTAGGCATGTTTTCCATATATAGTCATATGTGCTCGCAATGAGAAACTTGTACAATATCTTTTGTCCTACCAGCCGGTGGCAGCCGGGCCTCTAGGGAATCTACTGGAAATTAAGGCACTCCTTTTAATAGAGCACCGGAGCAAAGCATTAACACTCCGTGAAAACATGTGATCCTCATATCTAAGCCTTCCCCGCCAGTTGTCCCAATTTCTGTCACCTTGGGGCCTTTGGTTTCGGACATAGACATGTGCATACAACTTGTAGATACAATCTAAGCAATAAGTATAGAGCTTAAATCTAAGATCATGCCACTCGGGCCCTACTGACAAGCATTAAGCATAACAAGATTGCAGCAACAATAACTTCATAAACTTTGTAGATAGATAATCATAATGTAACAATCCATCGGATCCCAACAAACACAACACCGATTACATCAGATGAATCTCAATCATGTAAGGCAGCTCATGAGATCATTGTATTGAAGTACATGGGGGAGAGAATACCAACTAGCTACAGCTAGAACCCGTAGTCCATGGGGGAACTACTCAAGGAGCATGATGGAGGCGGTGGCGTTGATGGAGATGGCTTCCGAGGGCACTTCCCCGTCCCGGCAGGGTGCCGGAACAGAGACTTCTGTCCCCCGAAACGGAGTTTCGCGATGGTGGCGGCGCCCCTGGAGTCTTTCTGGAGTTTCGTCAATTGGTATCGCGTTTTTAGGTTGAAAGGGCTTATATAGGCGAAGTCGGAGGGTGCCTGGGCCCCCCTCACAATAGGCCGGCGCGGCCAGGCCTGGGGCCGCGCCGCCATGTTGTGTGGTGGCCCCCTGGCCCCTCCCCGACTCTCCTTCGGTGTTCTGGATGCTTCCGGGAAAAATAAGATGTTTGGCGTTGATTTCGTCCAATTCCGAGAATATTGCCCGAACAGCCTTTCTGGAACCAAAAACAGCAGAAAACAGGAACTGGCCCTTCGGCATCTCGTTAATAGGTTAGTTCCGGAAAATGCATAAAAACATTATAAAGTGCAAGCAAAACATGTAAGTATTGTCATAAAGCAAGCATGGAACATCAGAAATTATAGGTACGTTGGAGACGTATCAACAATTATCATCATCCACACTATACATCTAATCCTTTGTTTACAGCAAGCCGGTGAGATTGACAACCTCACTGTTACGTTGGGGCAAAGTATTTTGATTGTGTTGTGCAGGTTCCACGTTGGCGCCGAAATCCCTGGTGTTGCGTCGCACTACACTCCGCCGCCATCAACCTTCAACGTGCTTCTTGGCTCCTACTGGTTCGATAAACCTTGGTTTCTTACTGAGGGAAACTTGCTGCTGTACGCATCACACCTTCCACTTTGGGTTCCCAACGGGCATGTGCTTTACGCGTCATCAAGCTAAATTTCTGGCGCCATTACCGGGGAGATCAAGACACGCTGCAAGGGGAGTCTCCCACTTCCAATCTCTTTACTTTGTTTTTGTCTTGCTTTGTTTTACTTTATTTTATTTACTACTTTGTTTGCTGCACTTATATCAAAAACACAAAAAAATTAGTTGCTAGTTTTACTTTATTTACTGTCTTGCTCTCTATATCAAAAACACAAAAAAATTAGTTACTTGCATTTACTTTATCTAGTTTACTTTATTTACTACTGCTAAAATGGGTACTGTTGAGAATACTAAGTTGTGTGACTTCACTAGCACAAATAATAATGATTTCTTATGCACACCTATTGCTCCACCTGCTACTACAGCAGAATTCTTTGAAATTAAACCTGCTTTACTTAATCTTGTTATGAGAGAGCAATTTTCTGGTTTTAGTTCTGATGATGATGCTGCCCATCTTAATAATTTTGTTGAACTTTGTGAAATGCAAAAGTATAAGGATGTAGATGGTGACATTATAAAATTAAAATTGTTTCCTTTCTCCTTAAGAGGAAGAGCTAAAGATTGGTTGCTATCTCTGCCTAGAAATAGTATTGATTCATGGACTAAATGTAAGGATGCTTTTATTGGTAGATATTATCCTCCCGCTAAAATTATATCTTTGAGAAGTAGCATAATGAATTTCAAGCAATTAGATAATGAACATGTTGCTCAAGCATGGGAGAGAATGAAATCTTTTGTAAAGAATTGCCCAACCCATGGACTGACTACTTGGATGATCATCCAAACCTTTTATGCAGGATTGAATTTTTCTTCGCGGAACCTATTGGATTCAGCTGCTGGAGGTACCTTTATGTCCCTCACTTTGGGGGCGGCAACAAAGCTTCTTGATGATATGATGATAAATTACTCTGAATGGCACACGGAAAGAGCTCCACAAGGTAAGAAGGTAAATTCTGTTGAAGAAACCTCTTCCTTGAGTGATAAGATTGATGCTATTATGTCTATGCTTGTGAATGGTAGATCTAATGTTCATCCTAATAATGTTCCTTTAGCTTCATTGGTTGCCCAAGAAGAACATGTTGATGTGAATTTCATTAAAAGTAATAATTTCAACAACAATGCTTATAGGAATAATTCTAGTAACAACTATAGGCCATATCCTTCTGCTAATGGTAATGGCTATGGTAATTCTTATGGGAATTCTTACAACAATAATAGGAGTGTACCCCCTGGTCTTGAAGCCATGCTTAAAGAATTTATTAGTACACAAACTGCTTTTAACAAATCTGTTGAAGAAAAGCTTGATAAAATTGATATTCTTGCTTCTAAGGTTGATAGAATTGCCTCTGATGTTGATCTTTTAAAATTGAAAGTTATGCCTAATAAGGATATTGATAATAAGATTGTTACTACAGCAAATGCCATCCAAGTTCGAATTAATGAGAATATTAGATTGATGGCTGAATTGCATGCTAGGTGGGAAAGAGAAGAAAATGAAAAACTAGCTAGAGAGAATAATGTAGCTAAAGTTTGGACTATTACCACCACTAGTAATGATAATGCTTCACATGTTGCTACACCTCCTACTATCAATGGTAAAATAATTGGTGTTGGCAATGTTTCTACTCCTAGTGCAAAGCGTGCAAAACTACCTGAAACTGCTAAAACTGCTGAAACTGCTTGTGATAAAACTGCTGAAATTTTTCAAAATGTTGGGGACAATGATTCCATTGCTGCAGGACATCATGATTTAGACTTTGATGATTGTCACATCTCTGAAGTTATAAAGTTCTTACAAAAACTTGCTAAAAGTGTCAATGCTAGTGCTATAAATTTAGCCTTTACAAAACATATTACAAATGCTCTCATAAAAGCTAGAGAAGATAAACTAAAACTTGAAACCTCTATTCCTAGGAAGTTGGAAGATGGTTGGGAGCCTGATACGTCTCCAACGTACCTATAATTTCTGATGTTCCATGCTTGTTTTATGACAATACTTACATGTTTTGCTTGCACTTTATAATGTTTTTATGCGTTTTCCGGAACTAACCTATTAACGAGATGCCGAAGGGCCAGTTGCTGTTTTCTGTTGTTTTTGGTTCCAGAAAGGCTGTTCGGGCAATATGGAATTCGACGAAACGAAGACCCAGCATCTTATTTTTCCCGGAACCTTCCAGAAAGTCAAAGGGGGACCAGAGGGGAGCCCTGGGGGCCCCACACGTGTGGCCGGCGCGGCCCAGGAGGGGGGGCGCGCCGCCCTAGTGTGAGGTGGCCCCGTGGCCCCTCCGACTCCGACTCTTCGCCTATTTAAGCCCTGGAGACCTAAAACATCGATACCAATTGACGAAACTCCAGAAAGACTCCAGGGGCGCCGCCACCATCGCGAAACTCCGTTTTGGGGGACAGAAGTCTATGTTCTGGCACCCTGCCGGGACGGGGAAGTGCCCCCGGAAGCCATCTCCATCGACGCCACCGCCTCCATCATGCTCCGTGAGTAGTTCCCCCATGGACTACGGGTTCTAGCTGTAGCTAGTTGGTATTCTCTCCCCTATGTACTTCAATACAATGATCTCATGAGCTGCCTTACATGATTGAGATTCATCTGATGTAATCGGTGTTGTGTTTGTCGGGATCCGATGGATTCTTACATTATGATTGTCTATCTACAAAGTTTATGAAGTTATTGTTGCTGCAATCTTGTTGTGTTTATTGCTTGTCACTAGGGCCCGAGTGGCATGATCTTAGATTTAAGCTCTATACTTATTGCTTAGATTGTATCTACAAGTTGTATGCACATGTCTATGTCCGGAACCAAAGGCCCCAAAGTGACAGAAATTGGGACAACTGGAGGGGAAGGCTTAGATATGAGGATCACATGTTTTCACGGAGTGTTAATGCTTTGCTCTGGTGCTCTATTAAAAGGAGTGCCTTAATTTCCAGTAGATTCCCTAGAGGCCCGGCTGCCATCGGCTGGTAGGACAAAAGATGTTGTGCAAGTTTCTCATTGCGAGCACGTACGACTAAATATGGAACACATGCCTATTGATTGATTAGTACTTGGATACCGCTTTATTAATATCTGCAAATGCCCTACCTTGATTGTTACATGAGTTTCTCTCATCCATGCAACGCCCGTTCATCCATCCCTGTGCCTACAGTATTTTAATCCAGCTGTTTACTATAATCACTACTGCTGTTTTTGTTACAATCGTCGTTGTTATTTCACCATCGCCATCGCTATAAAACTGTTACTACTGATAAACTCTTGCGAGCAAGTCTGTTTCCAGGTGCAGCTGAATTGACAACTCCGCTGTTAAGGCTTTCAAGTATTCTTTGTCTCCCCTTGTGTCGAATCAATAAATTGGGTTTTACTTCCCTCGAAGACTGTTGCGATCCCCTATACTTGTGGGTTATCAGAGCCCATCATGAAGATGAGGGTCAATGATTTTGATTGTAATGCTTTATGTGATCTTGGTGCAAGTATTTCTGTTATGCCTAAGAAAATCTATGATATGCTTGACTTGCCACCATTGAAAAATTGTTATTTGGATGTTAATCTTGCTGATAATGCTATGAAGAAACCTTTGGGGAGGATTGATAATGTTCGTATTATGGTTAACAATAACCTTGTCCCCGTTGATTTTGTTGTCTTGGATATTGAATGCAATGCATCTTGTCCCATTATATTGGGAAGACCTTTTCTTCGAACTGTTGGTGCTACCATTGATATGAAGGAAGGTAATATTAAATATCAATTTCCTCTCAAGAAAGGTATGGAACACTCCCCTATAAAGAGAATGAAGTTACCTTATGATTCTATTATTAGAACAAATTATGATGTTGATGCTTCATCTCTTGATAATACTTGATTCACACTTTCTGCGCCTAGCTGAAAGGCGTTAAAGAAAAGCACTTATGGGAGACAACCCATTATTTTTACTTCTGCACTTTGTTGTATATTTGAGTCTTGGAAGTTGTTACTACTGTAGCAACATCTCCTTATCTTTATTTTATTGCATTGTTGTGCCAAGTAAAGTCTTTGATAGTAAAGTCAATACTAGATTTGGATTACTACGCAGAAACAGATTTCTTGCTGTCACGAATTTCGATCTGCCTCTCTGTAGGTAGCTCAGAAAAATCTGCCAATTTACGTGCGTGATCCACATATATGTACGCAACTTTCATTAAATTTGGGCATTTTCATTTGAGCAAGTCTGGTGCCTCAACAAAATTCGTCTTTTACGAACTGTTCTGTTTTGACAGATTCTGCCTTTTATTTCGCATTGCCTGTTTTGCTGTGTTGGATGGATTTCTTTGTTCCATTAATGTCCAGTAGCTTTGTGCAATGTCCAGAAGTGTTAAGAATGATTATGTCACCTCTGAACATGTGAATTTTTGATTATGCACTAACCCTCTAATGAGTTTGTTTTGAGTTTGGTGTGGAGGAAGTTTTCAAGGGTCAAGAGAGGAGGATTATACAATATGATCAAGAAGAGTGAAAGGTCAAAGCTTGGGGATGCCCCCGTGGTTCATCCCTACATATTTTAAGAAGACCCAAGCGTATAAGTTTGGGGATGCCCAAGGCATCCCTTCTTCATCGACAACTTATCAGGTCACCTCTAGTGAAACTATATTTTTATTCCGTCACATCTTATGCACTCTACTTGGAGCGTCTGTTTGTTTTTGTTTTTGTTTTGTTTGAATAAGATCGGATCCTAGCATTCTTTGTGTGGGAGAGAGACACGCTCCGCTGTTTCGTATGAACACATGTGTTCTTAGCTTTATCTTTAATGTTCATTGCGAAAGTTGGACTATTTCATTCATTGTTATATGGTTGGAAACGGAAAATGACGCATGTGGTAAATGGTTTAATGTCTTGAATAATGTGATACTTGGCAATTGTTGTGCTCATATAGATCATGTTTAAGCTCTTGCATCCTATTAATGAATAACTACATAGAGCTTGTTAAAATTTGGTTTGCATGATTGATCTCTAGAGTCTAGATATTTTCTGGTTAAGGTGTTTGAACAACAAGGAGACAATGTAAAGTCTTATAATAGCTACAATATGTTCATATGTGAGCTTTGCTGCACCTTTCATACTTGAGTTTGCTTCAAACAACCTTGCTAGCCTAGCCTTGTATTGAGAGGAATTCTTCTCGTGCATCCAAATCCTTGAGCCAACCACTATGCCATTTGTGTCCACCATACCTACCTACTACATGGTATTTCTCCGCCATTTCAAAGTACATTACTTGAGTGCTACCTTTAAAAATTCTATTCTTTGTCTTTACAATATATAGCTCATGGGACAAAATAGCCTTAAAGACTATCGTGGTGAAGAATATGTACTTATGTGTCTTATTTCTTAATAAGTTGCTTGTTGAGCGGTAACCATGTTTCTGGGGACGCCATCAACTTTTACCTTTGTTGAATATCATGTGAGTTGCTATGCATATTCGTCTTGTCTGAAGTAAGGGAGATTTTCATGATCAAATGGTTTGAGTATGCATAATGTTAGAGAAGAACATTGGGCCGCTAACTAAAGCCATGATTCATGGTGGAAGTTTCAGTTTGGACAACTAATCCTCAATCTCTTATGAGAAAATTAACTGTTGTTGAATGCTTATGCATTAAAGAGGAGTCCATTATCTGTTGTCTATGTTGTCCCGGTATGGATGTCTAAGTTGAGAATAATCAAAAGCGAGAAATCCAATGCGAGCATTCTCCTTAGACCTTTGTACAGGCGGCATAGAGGTACCCCTTTGTGACACTTGGTTGAAACATATGCTATGCAATGATAATCCGTGTTAATCCAAGCTAATTAGGACAAGGTGCGAGCACTATTAGTATACTATGCATGAGGCTTGCAACTTATAAGATATCTTATACATAACACATATGCTTTATTACTACCGTTGACAAAATTGTTTCTTGTTTTCAAAATGAAAAGCTCTAGCACAAATATAGTAATCAATGCTTCCCTCTGCGAAGGGCCATTCTTCTACCTTATTGTTGAGTCAGTTTACATATTCTTTCTATCCCAGAAGCAAACACTTGTATCAACTGTGTGCATTGATTCTTACATGTTTACTTATTGCACTTGTTATATTACTTTGTGTTGACAATTATCCATGAGATAAATATGTTGAAGTTGAAAGCAACCGCTGAAACTTATATCTTCCTTTGTGTTGCTTCAATGCCTTTACTTTGAACTTATTGCTTTATGAGTAACTCTTATGCAAGTCTTATTGATGCTTGTCTTGAAAGTATTATTCATGAAAAGTCTTTGCTATATGATTCATTTGTTTACTCATTATCTTCATCATTGCTTCGAATCGCTGCATTCATCTCATATGCTTTACAATAGTATGATCAAGATTATGATAGCATGTCACTTCAGAAATTATCTTTGTTATCGTTTACCTACTCGAGGGCGAGCAGGAACTAAGCTTGGGGATGTTTGATACGTCCCAAACGTATCTATAATTTCTTATGTTCCATGCTACTTTATTGATGATACTCACATGTTTTATACACATTATATGTCATTATTATGCATTTTCCGGCACTAACCTATTAACGAGATGCCGAAGAGCCAGTTGCTGTTTTCTGCTGTTTTTGGTTTCAGAAATCCTAGTAAGGAAATATTCTCGGAATTGGACGAAATCAACGCCCAGGGTCCTATTTTTCCACGAAGCTTCCAGAAGTCCGAAGAGGAAACGAAGTGGGGCCACGAGGCGGCCACACACTAGGGCGGCGCGGCCTGGGCCTTGGCTGCGCCGGCCTGTTGTGTGGGGCCCTCGTGTGGCCCCCTGACCTACCCTTCCGCCTAGTTAAGCCTTCGTCGATAATAACTCCAGTACCGAGAGCCACGATACGGAAAACCTTCCAGAGACGCCGCCGCCACCAATCCCATCTCTGGGGATTCAGGAGATCGCCTCCGGCACCCTGCCGGAGAGGGGAATCATCTCCCGGAGGTCTCTTCATCGCCATGATCGTCTCCGGATCGATGTGTGAGTAGTCCACCCCTGGACTATGGGTCCATAGCAGTAGCTAGATGGTTGTCTTCTCCTCATTGTGCTATCATGTTAGATCTTGTGAGCTGCCTATCATGATCAAGATCATCTATTTGTAATACTACATGTTGTGTTTGTTGGGATCCGATGAATATTGAATACTATGTCAAGTTGATTATCAATCTATCATATATGTTATTTATGTTCTTGCATGCTCTCCGTTGCTAGTAGAGGCTCTGGCCAAGTTGATACTTGTGACTCCAAGAGGGAGTATTTATGCTCGATAGTGGGTTCATGCCTCCATTAAATCTGGGACAAGGATGAGAAAGTTCTAAGGTTGTGGATGTGCTGTTGCTACTAGGGATAAAACATCGATGCTTTGTCTAAGGATATTTGTGTTGATTACATTACGCACCATACTTAATGCAATTGTCTCGTTGTTTACAACTTAATACTGGAGGGGGTTCGGATGATAACCTGAAGGTGGACTTTTTAGGCATAGATGCAGTTGGATGGCGGTCTATGTACTTTGTCGTAATGCCCAATTAAATCTCATAGTACTCATCATGATATATGTATGTGCATTGTTATGCCTTCTTTATTTGTCAATTGCCCAACTGTAATTTGTTCACCCAACATCTGTTTATCTTATGGGAGAGACACCACTAGTGATCTGTGGACCCCGGTCCTATTCTTTACATCTGAAATACAATCTGCTGCAATTGTTCTTTACTGTTCTTCGCAAACAATCATCATCATCCACACTATACATCTAATCCTTTGTTTACAGCAAGCCGGTGAGATTGACAACCTCACTGTTACGTTGGGGCAAAGTATTTTGATTGTGTTGTGCAGGTTCCACGTTGGCGCCGGAATCCCTGGTGTTGCGCCGCTCTACACTCCGCCGCCATCAACCTTCAACGTGCTTCTTGGCTCCTACTGGTTCGATAAACCTTGGTTTCTTACTGAGGGAAACTTGCTGCTGTACGCATCACACCTTCCACTTGGGGTTCCCAACGGGCGTGTGCTTTACGCGTCATCAGGGTGACGGCATGGTTCTCGGGGGCGTGGAGGCAGATGGCGGGGGAGGGGGAGCGGAGGGAGGGGGTAGGGGAGGGAGGCTGCAATGTACGGGTGAGGGAGCGGGGAGGGGCGAGATATACGAACAGGCCGTCAGAGGACCAATAATTGGGTCCACTTCTATGACGCACCAAGAAGGTGCGCCACAGAATATCTTATTTCTGTGGCGCACCAAGCAAGATTCGTCACAAAATGTCTTATTTATATGGCGCACGTGGTTCTGTGCGCGAAACCAATTATTTGGGGTGGGCCCCGCCATATTTCTGTGGCGGATGTGACTCTGATGCGCCACAAAAGCATGCTATTTCAGTGGTGTACCTAGTCTGGTGCGCCATAGAAATAATTTTTGTGCCACATGCGAATAGTGCGCCACAAAATAGTCTTCCACCTTTAGTTATTCTTAGTAGTATACATCCTACCTTACGAGCATCTTTGAGAGACTGAATTAAGATTGAGGAAGTCAATACATGCGCATCATCGTTTTATAGGTTCCCACTGACACTGGTAGAAAAACGGCCATTGGTCGCGGTTCGCAACTGCCATTAGTCGCGGTTGCGCGACCGCGAACAATTATGTGCGACTAAAGGCCCCCCCTTTAGTCGCGGTTCCTTCCGAACCGCGACTAAAGGCCCGTCCACGTGGGCGGCAGGCGAGCGCCAGGGCGGAGGACCTTTAGTCGCGGTTCTTCTGGCCAACCGCGACTAAAGGCCTCCGCAGGTTTAGGGTTTTAGCCCCCCCCCCCCCAAACCTGGTTTCTTTTTAATTTGTATTGTTTTATTTCTTTTGGGTTTTAATTTTGAAGGAGTTTCACATATTCTACGGCACTACATATATACATGCATATGAATGTACAATTTCAAACAAATTTGAAATTAGAACCAAAAAGAATTCAAGAGGAATATACAATATATATTCAATATCGGATGACCATATACAATTTTGAACAAGTTTCCATACATAATTTAGTGCATATGAAGTTCTACGTCCTCTACATAGTGTTCTCCTCTAGGATCGATGACTTCCCTCGCGAACCATCCAGCTAGTTCCTCTTGAAGTGGTCGGAAGCGAGCTTCTGTACTAAGCGTCTTCCGGAGGTTATTCCTCTTGATGTTGATCTCAGACGACTGGTCCCGCTCATTGGTGTATCTCCGGATCCTCTCACAAACATAGTATCCACATAGATTGGTCCCCGGTGGCTGAATATCCCCAGTCGTCCGCACTGCCCTTTTAAAATGTAGCTCTTTTTTGAATTCACCGACCTTTTCATCTACGAACCGTCTCCAAACCCTACGAGGCAAAGAAAATTAAATGAACAAGAGAGTTATTAATTAGTTACTTGATATTAGGAAATGATGAACGGAATAGGCCGATCGATATAGAGCGCAAATGAATGAAAACAATTACTTTTGCATCATTTTTCTCATGTCGGCCCAAAGCGCCGCATCCATATTCAGAGAGTCGTGGACGAGAACTGTGGAGGTGTGAAATTGAATTACCATCAGAATCCAGTGGAACCTGCGGACACGATACATGCACAGTCATGCATAACTCATCGATTAGCCACATACCATGCATGGAGTAAACAAAAGAGAATGTGGTCAAGACAGAAACACTCACCCAAAATGGTAAGGAAATAGAATATCACTTTTGAGTTCCTGTTTTCTAAGAAACCGCCACAGGTCTTCCTCCACGTCGGCGGGGTGGTGTTCTAACACATGAATTAACGATGTGTGGGTCAATGAACCCAACATCATGGATGTTCCTTATTCGCATTTCCCGCTTCTTCATTCTGCATAATAGCGTACACAACAAGATAGTTAGGACAATATATATATATATATATATATATATATATATAGATATATATATATATATATATATATATATATAGTGCAGGCAATGAACGAGATGGGGTAGAAATTAATAAATCACTTACAGAACGTAGCAACTGATGATAGATTTGTCGAGCTCTCGTAGATTGAACAGCTGGAACAATTCACTCCGATGAATTGTTATATAGTAATGTTTGAAGTGATGCTCATATCTAACTTCCGCATAAATATAGTCTTTGGCGTTTTTAAGTTTTATGTAACCCTTGTACCAATTTAGCAGACCTTTCATTTGTCGAGGTAGATCCTCTTCCTGCGCAGGCTCGACGAGAGGGCCATTCTCCACATATGTAAATACTACGTCCTTCATTGGCGCCTCATCAAGGCCTAATAAAGGCACGAAGAGTGATACCTAAGTTGGCCGCTTGTTCTCTGGCACTCGTTACAGTCAATCCATGTGCTGCCGCAGCTGCTATGATATCGGGGGCATCCGGACCGGCGGCTTGCACTATGAGCGGGGCGATCGATTGTTTACTTTGTTCCCCGAGCTGGGCAACTTCTTTCCCCCTTTCTAATTTTTTCTCGGCCTCCTCCAAGGCTTTCCTCTTGAACGCGAGTGCTTGCCTACGAAGTTCACGTGCATAGTCGTCAGGCAGATTCTTCGCGGCTTGGGACGGTGTGCTCAAAAATGACTTAGCCCACTTCTTTTGCTCATCAGAAAATACTGGCTTGGGCTCGGGCTCTCTTTTCTTCTTGCATTCCGCCTTCCATTTCTCATAATCAGCAGCCGCGTGTGCGTCGACTTCCTCGGCAGTACGTTCCCAAGGCCTCGTGGGGAGAGGCTTCAGTGATGGCTCCGGTACCTTTGTGGTTCTAGGTACATAAGGGTCCGGGTTAATAACCCAGGACTGCTTCTGCTTCTTCGCCGGAGGTGGATTGGGGGGCGGCGTCTGATCACCCGCCGGACGAGGACTGGGGGGCGGCGGCTGCTTACCCGCCGGAGGTGAATTGGGGGGCGGCGTCGGCTGACGTGAAGGAGGTGTAGGTGAAGCACCACCACCACCACCACCGCCACCGCCACCACCACCGTAGGGGGGTGGACTTGTTGGCGCCTCGCCTGGAAACTTGATAAACTTCTTTTGCCATAGAATGAACTGGCGCTTGACATCTCCAAGTCTTCTCGCCCCTTCAGGTGTAGCAATGTCAATGTCCAGGTCCTCAAACCCTTGGACTATGTCCTCCACCGTGACACGAGCATAGCCATCTTGAATGGGGTTGTTGTGGTGGAGTGCTCCAGGTAAACATGGTAAAGCACTGCCGATGGCTACCTTCATGGACATGTTCCCGATAGGATAATAGAGATGACATTCTTTCATCTCCTTTATATCGTCCACGGGGTAGCGAGGAGGCTCCGGTGCAGTAATTTCCACCACCAGAGGCTCCGGTGCAGTAATTTCGATCGTCGGTGCACCAGCCGGTGGGGCCTCCGTGGAAGCCACGCTGCTTTTCTGCTGCTGGCTTCCGAGATCCAATGGATGATCTTCATGCTGCGCCCGAGCAGCATCTCTTTCGGCTACTAGTACACTCACGGTTTTCTTCATCACATCCATTTCCGATGCCAACCGCGCGACAACATCTGCTTCCCGATCCATCTTTCTCTTACGGCTTCTGTAACCGTACGGGTCATCGTTCTGGGGGAACCCTATTTTCCACGGAATGTGCCCCATGCCTCGTACACGTCCTCCGTGTTCAGGATTCCCGAGGGCTTTTGTCAGCGCGTCGTTCTCTCTGTTGAACTTGATCTTCCCCTCTTGAGCATCCCTCATTGCCTCAATAAGCTTTTGGGTGGGTTTAATTATTTTGCCCCGGTAAACACACTCCCCTGTCTCCGGGTTCAGCGATCCCCCATGCCCGTACCACCAGCTTTTGGCCCTTGGGTCCCATCCCTCCGTACCTGGACGGATTCCTCGCGCCCTCAGCTCGTTCTCCATCTTCTCCCACCTAGGCTCCGAAAGGCGATACCCTCCTGGCCCCATAATATGATTGTACACCTTCTTAGCCGCATTTTCCTTATTTTTTTTTTATATTTCAAGGAACTGCTCCGATTTCTTTTGCTTCACAAATTCTGGCCAATCATGTTTCAGTTTCTCATATTGTCCTTTGAAATCCGGAGTCTTGTTCTCCTTGACAAAGTCATGGGCTAGATTTTGCTTGAATTTCCGGAATGCCGCGGACATCTTATGAAGAGCGAACTGTTTGACTAGCCTCCTCCTCTCCTTGTTTTCCTCAATCTTGTTACCCTCCTCATCGAATTTGTTGTATTCCGGAGGTAGAACGAAATGTTCCATAAGCTTCTTGAAGCAATCTTTTTTTGTTCTCTCATCGACAAAAGTGAAACCAACTCGTGCCTTCTTTGGCTCATTCCACTCCTGGACGGTGATCGAGACGTTGTCTCTAACAATGGCTCCGCATTGGTTGACAAACTTGGTGGCGTTCTTGCGGGGCTCCAGCGGCCTGCCGGTTGCACTGTCGACAACCTCGATGGTGCATGTTTCTCCTTGTTTCATCGTCTTGGTTGCGCCACGCTTTGACGACGTACTCGATTGTTTCGACGATCCGGCCGAGGGCTAAAAATAAGAAAGAGAGTCGCACGCGTTAGTACACACATATTTATTCAAATCAGTTAGTTTGTATCACCAGAGGCTCAATGTATATATATACCTCGGCGCCGGAGGTGGTTGCTACTTCCAATTGAAGATCGTCATTTATCGACGTTTCTTCGGCATCATCTTGCTGACGGCGCCCTTCATCTTCACCGTCAAGGTTCAGATAAGAAGAGATATCATCTTCTTCTTGTCCGGTCGGCACATATACAATATCGCCGTTTATGATGCCGAACATATGGTCTTTAGCGTCCGGATCATAGTTGTCCATAATCGGGTCAGCTCTATCGTCCGCCATATGTCAGTCCTGAAAACATGTAGTAAAAACAAATTAATTAAGTGAAGAAGGGGGGCGGTGGCGGTGGCGAAAGGGCGGTGGCAAAAGGAGGGGGCCGGCGACCTGGAAGGGGTGGGAGAGGGTGTCGCGGAAGAGCGCGAGAGGGAGGCGAGGACAACACACACATAACCCTCGCCGCCCCCTGATCTCGATCCCAAAAAAAACACCGCGCGTATACGGAGGGGGCGACGAGGGGCTCGCTCCCCCCTCAGTATACGCGCGCGGTGGCGGTGGTGAAAGGGCGGTGGCGAAAGAGCGGTGGCGGTGCCGAGGACACATAACCCTCGCCGCCCCCTCTCGATCCAAAAAAAAACACCGCGCGTATACGGAGGGGCGACGAGCGCTGCCCCCTCCGTATACGCGCGGTGGTTAAGTTATGTGTCCTCGGCGCCCTAGTGCGTGTGTGTGGCGCGCCGCCCTAGTGCGTGTGTGTGGCGCGCGCCCCCGGCCGGCCGCCGGCCTCCGTCTCCCCCCTAGATCTGGTACGTTTTATTAAGTCAAGATTTTAAGTTAAAATTATTAAGTCAAAAAAAGTCAAAAGTTTAAGTCAAAATTGTTAAGTTTTAATTTTATTAAGTCAAGATTTTAGTTAATTAAGTAAATTTGTTGTGTTCAGTAAACAAAAAAGTGTAATTAAATTTGTAACTCCGTTTTAGTTTAGTTTTTTGAATTTGTAACTAAGTTTTTTTTTTAGTTTTTTGAATTGTTACTAAGTTCTTCTTCACATATAATACACGTTTAAAATTTAATTAAGTTACAATTTTAATTAAAAAAACTTAGTTACGATTTAAAAAAAAACAAAAAAAAAAACCAAAAAACTCTCTGGTTCTCTCGCTCCTCTCCTCTCTGGTTCTCTGCTGCCGAGCGGAGCGCACCCCGCGTGCGCGCGGCGAGGGCGCCGGCGGCGGTGCCGTGCAGCGACGACGGCCGGGAGAAGGCGCGCGGCAGCTGCGAGGGGACACTCGCGGGGGAAGCGGCGAGGCGGCGGCGGTGCCGTCGTGTCTCCATCGTCGCGGCGGCGCGGCAGGAGAGCGGCGGCCGGGGAGGGGCTCGATCGATTAGCGCGCGCGGACGGGAGGGCAGCAACATACGGCGGCGTTCGGCGACGGACGACGGCGGCGACGGACAACGGCGGCGTCTGAGAGGATCGATCTCCGCGCGCGCAGCCTGACGGTTCGAGGAGAAGAAGAAGAACTGGCCGGCCGTTCGCGCCCGCGAGTATTTATAGCGCCACCCCTTTAGTCGCGGTTGGGGAGGCGACCCGCGACTAAAGGGTACCCTTTAGTCGCGGCTGGCCAGACCAGCCGCGACTAAAGGCTTTTTTCGCCGGGTTTTTCGTTCCCGCGCGCACAGACCTTTAGTCGCGGTTGGTGAGGAGGTATTTTTCAAATTACTTTTTGTTTTTCAAAATGTTAAAAATACAGAAAAACTCAGAAAAATAAAACTAATTCATTTCAAAATCATAAAATACAAATAATATATCAAAAATTTCAGAAAAATAAAACTAATTCAATTCAAAATGTTTGAAATACATATAATATATCAATAAATTCAGAAAAATAAAACTAATTCATTTCAAAATCTGAAAAATACAAATAATATATCAAAAATTTCAGAAAAATAAAACTAATTCAATTCAAAATGTTTAAAATACATATAATATATCAATAAATTCAGAAAAATAAAACTAATTCATTTCAAAATCTGAAAAATACAAATAATATATAAAAAAATTCAGAAAATAAAACTAATTCAATTCAAAATGTTTAAAATACATATAATATATCAATAAATTCAGAAAAATAAAACTAATTCATTTCAAAATCTGAAAAATACAAATAATATATCAAAAAGTAAAGAAAAATAAAAGTAATTCAATTCAAAATGTTTAAAATACATATAATATATCAATAAATTCAGAAAAATAAAACTAATTCAATTCAAAATGTTAAAAATACAAATAATATATCAAAAATTTTAGAAAAATAAAACTAATTCAATTCAAAATGTTAAAAATACCCAAATATTTAGTCTTCCCGCCAGTTCTTCCCGCTAGCTTTAGTCACGGTTGCACCCTCCAGCCGGGACTAAAGCTTACCCAAACATCCTTATCCCACCCGCCACTTTCTTCCCGCCTCCTGTCTTTTTCCCGTGCGACGTGTAGCCACCGCTTCCACGTGCCTCGCCCCGCCGACGCCGGCGTGCGATGTGTGTAGCCGTTGCTTACATATGCCATGCCCCGCGTGCGCTATATAGAGCGACGAGTGCGGGCGCAACCACACGTCGCCACCGCCTCCGCTCATTCATCTCCGGGATGCCTCCACGTCGTCGAGGGGCGTCCGGTTTCCGTGGCGTTTGAGTGCGTCCGAGCGGTAGGTTCACCGCCGAGATACGCGCCGGTGGCTTCCGCCTCACCCTCGGCACGTACAACACGCCGGAGCTGGCGGCGCGGCGCTTTCGGCTGCCAGGGCGCGACATGAACCGAGAATGGAAATCTCTTCGACTAGGTGAACCAGGAGGTGCGTCATAATGTTGAAGAAGGATGGCGGGAACACCAACTCGAAACTGACAAGACATTGGACCACATCGTTCTGTAACCGTGGTAGAACTTCTGGATTGATTACCTTCTGAGAGATTGCATTGAGGAATGCACATAGCTTCACAATGGCTACTCGAACATTTTCCGGCAGGAGCCCCCTCAAAGCAATCGGAAGCAATTGCGTCATAATCACGTGGCAGTCGTGAGACTTCAGGTTTTGGAACTTTTTCTCCACCATGTTTATTATTCCCTTTATATTGGACGAGAATCCAGACGGGACCTTCATACTGCTCAGGCATTCAAAAAAGATGACCTTCTCTTCTTTGGTCAGAGCGTAGCTGGCACGACCTTGAAACCATTCCGGATGCCGGTTATCAGGGTCTTTCAAACGTTGCTGGTCCTGCCGTGCTTCCTTTGTATCATTTGTCTTCCCATACACGCCCAAGAAGCTTAGGAGGTTCACGCAAATATTCTTCGTAACGTGCATCACATCGATTGCAGAGCGGACTTCTAGGACTTTCCAATATTCTAGCTCCCAGAATATAGATTTCTTCTTCCACATGGCTGCGTGTCTGCCAGCTCCCTTCGAACTGATTGTCCGCCAGACCCTTTCCAAAGATGACTTTCAAATCCTTGACCATATCAAATACCTCGGCACCAAGATGCGTTCCGCAGGCTTCGGCCGGTGATCTGCCTTGCCGTTGTAATGCTTGCCTTTCTTTCTTACTGGATGAATTTTCGGAAGAAATCGACGATGCCCAAGGTACACGTTCTTCTTACAATTTGGCAAATGTACACTTTCAGTCTCATGTAAGCAGTGCGTGCATGCATTGTATCCCTTATTTGACAGTCCCGAAAGGTTACTAAGAGCAGGCCAATCGTTGATGGTTACGAAAAGCAACGCTCGTAGGTCAAATTCCTCTTCTTTGTGCTCATCCCACACACGGACACCAGGTCTGCCCCACAGCTGTAAAAGTTCATCAACTAATGGCCTTAGGTACACATCGATATCGTTGCCGGGTTGCTTCGGACCTTGGATGAGCACTGGCATCATAATGAACTTCCGCTTCATGCACAACCAAGGAGGAAGGTTCTAGATACATAGAGTCACGGGCCAGGTGCTATGGCTGGAGCTCTGCTCGCCAAAAGGATTCATGCCATCTGTACTTAGACCAAATCTTATGTTCCTTGCGTCAGCTGCAAAATCTTTGAACTCTCTGTCGATCTTTCTCCATTGCGTTCCATCTGCGGGGTGATGCGTGTGGTTGGCACGTCCGTTGGGAACCCCAAGAGGAAGGTGTGATGCGCACAGCGGCAAGTTTCCCTCAGTAAGAAACCAAGGTTTAATCGGACCAGTAGGAGTCAAGAAGCACGTTGAAGGTTGATGGCGGCGGGATGTAGTGCGGCGCAACACCAGGGATTCCGGCGCCAACGTGGAACCTGCACAACACAACCAAAGTACTTTGCCCCAACGAAACAGTGAGGTTGTCAATCTCACCGGCTTGCTGTAACAAAGGATTAACCGTATTGTGTGGAAGATGATTGTTTGCAGAAAACAGTAAAATAAGTATTGCAGTAGATTGTATTTCAGTAAAGAGAATTGGACCGGGGTCCACAGTTCACTAGAGGTGTCTCTCCCATAAGACGAACAGCATGTTGGGTGAACAAATTACAGTTGGGCAATTGACAAATAAAGAGAGCATGACCATGCACATACATATCATGATGAGTATAGTGAGATTTAATTGGGCATTACGACAAAGTACATAGACCGCCATCCAACTGCATCTATGCCTAAAAAGTCCACCTTCAGGTTATCATCCGAACCCCCTCCAGTATTAAGTTGCAAAGCAACAGACAATTGCATTAAGTATGGTGCGTAATGTAATCAACAACTACATCCTTAGACATAGCATCAATGTTTTATCCCTAGTGGCAACAGCACAACACAACCTTAGAACTTTCTCACATCGTCCTGTGTCAATGCAGGCATGAACCCACTATCGAGCATAAGTACTCCCTCTTGGAGTTACAAGCATCTACTTGGCCAGAGCATCTACTAGTAACGGAAAGCATGCATGATCATAAACAACACGTAGATATAACTTTGATAATCAACATAACAAGTATTCTCTATTCATCGGATCCCAACAAACGCAACATATAGAATTACAGATAGATGATCTTGATCATGTTAGGCAGCTCACAAGATCCGACAATGATAACACAATGGGGAGAAGACAACCATCTAGCTACTGCTATGGACCCATAGTCCAGGGGTAGACTACTCACACATCACACCGGAGGCGACCATGGCGGCGTAGAGTCCTCCGGGAGATGATTCCCCTCTCTGGCAGGGTGCCGGGAGGCGATCGCCTGGATCCCCCGCGATGGGATCGGCGTTGGCGGCGTCTCTGGAAGGTTTTCCATATCGTGGCTCTCGGTACTGGGGGTTTCGTCACGGAGGCTTTAAGTAGGCGGAAGGGCAAGTCAAGAGGCGGCACGGGGGGCCCAAACCACAGGCCGGCGCGGCCAAGGGTGGGGCCGCGCCGCCCTAGGGTTTGGCCACCCCGTGGCCCCTCTTCGTTTCGTCTTCGGACTTCTGGAAGCTTCGTGGAAAAATAGGCCCCTGGGCTTTGATTTCGTCCAATTCCGAGAATATTTCCTTACTAGGATTTCTGAAACCAAAAACAGCAGAAAACAAAGAATCGGCACTTCGGCATCTTGTTAATAGGTTAGTTCCAGAAAATGCACGAATATGACATAAAGTGTGCATAAAACATGTAGATAACATCAATAATGTGGCATGGAACATAAGAAATTATCGATACATCGGAGACGTATCAGCATCCCCAAGCTTAGTTCTGCTCGTCCCGAGCAGGTAAAACGATAACACAGATAATTTCTGGAGTGACATGCCATCATAACCTTGATCATACTATTTGTAAAGCATATGTAGTGAATGCAGCGATCAAAACAATGTATATGACATGAGTAAACAAGTGAATCATAAAGCAAAGACTTTTCATGAATAGCACCTCAAGACAAGCATCAATAAGTCTTGCATAAGAGTTAACTCATAAAGCAATAATTCAAAGTAAAGGCATTGAAGCAACACAAAAGAAGATTAAGTTTCAGCGGTTGCTTTCAACTTGTAACATGTATATCTCATGGATATTGTCAACATAGAGTAATATAATAAGTGCAATAAGCAAGTATGTAGGAATCAATGCACAGTTCACACAAGTGTTTGCTTCTTGAGGTGGAGAGAAATAGGTGAACTGACTCAACATTGAAAGTAAAAGAATGGTCCTCTATAGAGGAAAAGCATCGATTGCTATATTTGTGCTAGAGCTTTGATTTTGAAAACATGAAACAATTTTGTCAACGGTAGTAATAAAGCATATGCATCATGTAAATTATATCTTATAAGTTGCAAGCCTCATGCATAGTGTACTAATAGTGCCCGCACCTTGTCCTAATTAGCTTGGACTACCTGGATTATCACCGCAATACATATGCTTTAACCAAGTATCACAAAGGGGTACCTCTATGCCGCCTGTACAAAGGTCTAAGGAGAAAGCTCGCATTTGGATTTCTCGCTTTTGATTATTCTCAACTTAGACATCCATACCGGGACAACATAGACAACAGATAATGGACTCCTCTTTTAATGCTTTAAGCATTCAACAACAATTAATCCTTTTCTCATTAGAGATTTGAGGATGTTTGTCCAAAACTGAAACTTCCACCATGGATCATGGCTTTAGTTAGCAGCCCAATGTTCTTCTCTAACAATATGCATGCTCAAACCATTCAACTCAGTGTAGATCGCCCTTACTTCAGACAAGACGAACATGCATAGCAACTCACATGAAATTCAACAATGAAAAGTTGATGGCGTCCCCAGAGAACATGGTTATCGCACAACAAGCAACTTAATAAGAGATAAAGTGCATAATTACATATTCAATACCACAATAGTTTTTAAGCTATTTGTCCCATGAGCTATATATTGCAAAGGTGAATGATGGAATTTTAAAGGTAGCACTCAAGCAATTTACTTTGGAATGGCGGAAAATACCATGTAGTAGGTAGGTATGGCGGACACAAATGGCATAGTGGTTGGCTCAAGTATTTTGGATGCATGAGAAGTATTCCCTCTCGATACAAGGTTTAGGCTAGCAAGGCTTATTTGAAACAAACACAAGGATGAACCGGTGCAGCAAAACTCACATAAAAGACATATTGAAAACATTATAAGACTCTACACCGTCTTCCTTGTTGTTCAAACTCAATACTAGAAATTATCTAGACCTTAGAGAAACCAAATATGCAAACCAAATTTTAGCATGCTCTATGTATTTCTTCATTAATGGGTGCAAAGCATATGATGCAAGAGCTTAATCATGATCACAACAATTGCCAAGTATCACATTACCCAAGACATTTATAGCAATTACTACATGTATCATTTTCCAAATCCAACCATATAACAATTTAACGAAGGAGAAACTTCGCCATGAATACTATGAGTAGAAACCAAGGACATACTTGTTCATATGCTACAGCGGAGCGTGTCTCTCTCCCATAAAGTGAATGCTAGGATCCATTTTATTCAAACAAAACAAAAACAAAAACAAACCGACGCTCCAAGAAAAAGCACATAAGATGTGATGGAATAAAAATATAGTTTCAGGGGAGGAACCTGATAATGTTGTCGATGAAGAAGGGGATGCCTTGGGCATCCCCAAGCTTAGACGCTTGAGTCTTCTTAATATATGCAGGGGTGAACCACCGGGGCATCCCCAAGCTTAGAGCTTTCACTCTCCTTGATCATGTTGCATCATACTCCTCTCTTGATCCTTGAAAACTTCCTCCACACCAAACTCGAAACAACTCATTAGAGGGTTAGTGCACAATATAAATTAACATATTCAGAGGTGACACAATCATTCTTAACACTTCTGGACATTGCATAATGCTACTGGACATTAGTGGATCAAAGAAATTCATCCAACATAGCAAAAGAGGCAATGCGAAATAAAAGGCAGAATCTGTCAAAACAGAACAGTTCGTATTGACGAATTTTAAAATGGCACCAGACTTGCTCAAATGAAAATGCTAAAATTGAATGAAAGTTGCGTACATATCTAAGGATCATACACGTAAATTGGCTTAATTTTCTGAGCTACCTACAGGGAGGTGGACCCAGATTAGTGACAGCAAAGAAATCTGGAACTGCGCAGTAATTCAAATCTAGTACTTACTTTTCTATCAACGGCTTTACTTGGCACAACAAAACACAAAACTAAGATAAGGAGAGGTTGCTACAGTAGTAAACAACTTCCAAGACACAAAATAAAAACAAAGTACTGTAGGTAAAAACATGGGTTGTCTCCCATAAGCGCTTTTCTTTAACGCCTTTCAGCTAGGCGCAGAAAGTGTGTATCAAGTATTATCAAGAGACAAAGTGTCAACATCATAATTTGTTCTCATAATAGAATCAAAAGGGTACTTCATTCTCTTTCTAGGGAAGTGTTCCATACCTTTCTTGAGAGGAAATTGATATTTTATATTACCTTCCTTCATATCAATGATAGCACCAACAGTTCGAAGAAAAGGTCTTCCCAATATAATGGGACAAGATGCATTGCATTCGATATCCAAGACAACAAAATCAACGGGAACAAGATTATTGTTAACGGTAATGCGAACATTATCAACTTTACCCAAAGGTTTCTTTGTAGAATGATCAGCAAGATTAACATCCAAATAACAATTTTTCAGCGGTGGCAAGTCAAGCATATTATAAATTTTCTTAGGCATAACAGAAATACTTGCACCAAGATCACATAAAGCATTACAATCAAAATCTTTAACCTTCATCTTAATGATGGGCTCTGATACGTCTCCGACGTATCGATAATTTCTTATGTTCCATGCCACATTATTGATGTTATCTACATGTTTTATGCACACTTTATGTCATATTCGTGCATTTTCTGGAACTAACCTATTAACAAGATGCCGAAGTGCCAGTTGCTGTTTTCTGCTGTTTTTGGTTTCAGAAATCCTAGTAAGGAAATATTCTCGGAATTGGACGAAATCAAAGCCCAGGGGCCTATTTTCTCACGAAGCTTCCAGAAGTCCGAAGGAGAGACGAAGAGGGGCCACGGAGGGGCCACACCCTAGGGCGGCGCGGCCCCCCCCTTGGCCGCGCGGCCCTGTGGTGTGGGGCCCCGTGCCGCCTCTTGACCTGCCCTTTCGCCTATAAAAGTCTCCGTGACGAAAACCCCAGTACCGAGAACCACGATACGGAAAACCTTCCGTAGACGCCGCCGCCGCCGATCCCATCTCGGGGATCCAGAGATCGCCTCCGGCACCCTGCCGGAGAGGGGAATCATCTCCCGGAGGACTCTACGCCGCCATGGTCGCCTCCGGTGTGATGTGTGAGTAGTCTACCCCTGGACTATGGGTCCATAGCAGTAGCTAGATGGTTGTCTTCTCCCCATTGTGCTATCATTGTCGGATCTTGTGAGCTGCCTAACATGATCAAGATCATCTATCTGTAATTCTATATGTTGCGTTTGTTGGGATCCGATGAATAGAGAATACTTGTTATGTTGATTATCAAAGCTATGCTTATGTGTTGTTTATGATCTTGCATGCTCTCCGTTATTAGTAGATGCTCTGGCCAAGTTGATGCTAGTAACTCCAAGAGGGAGTATTTATGCTCGATAGTGGGTTCATGCCTCTGTGAATCTGGAGGAGTGACAAGAACCACTAAGGTTATGGATGTGCTGTTGCCACTAGGGATAAAACATTAGTGCTATGTTCAAGGATGTAGTCACTAGTTACATTACGCGCAATACTTAATGCAATTGTCTGTTGTTAGCAACTTAATACTGGAGGGGGTTCGGATGATAACCTGAAGGTGGACTTTTTAGGCATAGATGCGCTTGGATGACGGTCTATGTACTTTGTCGTAATGCCCAATTAAATCTCACTATACTCATCATGATATGTATGTGCATGGTCATGCTCTCTTTATTTGTCAATTGCCCAAGCGTAATTTGTTCACCCAACATGCTGTTCGTCTTATGGGAGAGACACCTCTAGTGAACTGTGGACCCCGGTCCAATTCTCTTTATCGAAATACAATCTACTGCACATCTTTGTTCTACTGTTTTCTCGCAAACAATCATCTTCCACACAATACGGTTAATCCTTTGTTACAGCAAGCCGGTGAGATTGACAACCTCACTGTTTCGTTGGGGCAAAGTACTTTGGTTGTGTTGTGCAGGTTCCACGTTGGCGCCGGAATCTCTGGTGTTGCGCCGCACTACATCCCGCCGCCATCAACCTTCAACGTGCTTCTTGGCTCCTCCTGGTTCGATAAACCTTGGTTTCTTTCTGAGGGAAAACTTGCTGCTGTGCGCATCATACCTTCCTCTTGGGGTTGCCCAACGAACGTGTGAAATACACGCCATCAAGCATATTTTCTCGGCGCTCGTTGTCGGGGAGATCAAGACACGCTGCAAGGGGAGTCTCCACTTCTCAATCTCTTTACTTTGTTTTTGTCTTGCTTAGTTTTATTTACTACTTTGTTTGCTGCACTAAATCAAAATACAAAAAAATTAGTTGCTAGTTTTACTTTACTTGCTATCTTGTTTGCTATATCAAAAACACAAAAAAAATTAGTTTACTTGCATTTACTTTATCTAGTTTGCTTTATTTACTGCTACTAAAATGAGTAATCCTGAAGTTGAAGTTCGCACGTTTAAGCAACGAGGGGGAGAATGTTTGAGAGATGCTTGGTATAGAATTAGCGATGCTCATAATAGATGCACTAAGAAGCACTCCACCATTATTTTACTCAGGAATTTTTATGTTGGTATATCTAGCTGGAATAGATATGTTCTTGATAGTCTCGCAAAAGGTGACTTCCTAAGTACTCCTGCATTAGAAGCTAGTTGCATTATTGAGAGCTTATTTGGAATACCCCCTGTTGATAAAGTTAAAACTGAAATCTCTCTTGAAGATGTTATGAAAAAATTGGAAACCATAGAGAAAAATTTTCCAAGTATTGAAGCTAAATTGGAAATATTACTTGATAAAACTGATGAACTTGATAAATCCTTAGGAGGAATTGATGAAAGAATTAGTGTCCTAGGAACTAATGCTGACCATGATGATCAAATCAATAGGATTGATGAACTTGAAAAAGCTATGGGAACCTTGGGTTCAACATTTTCTTCTCTTAAATATAAGGAGAAAGCTTATGTGGGTAAGGAGCAAAAGTTTATGTATGTCTCTAAAGTGCCTAGACCAAAGAAGTATTATTATAGACCTAAAATTGACAAAGCCCTTAGTACCACTATGGATGGGGAGCTCATGATAACGATGCACCATCTCTTGATAATACTTGATACACACTTTCTGCGCCTAGCTGAAAGGCGTTAAAGAAAAGCGCTTATGGGAGACAACCCATGTTTTTACCTACAGTACTTTGTTTTTATTTTGTGTCTTGGAAGTTGTTTACTACTGTAGCAACCTCTCCTTATCTTAGTTTTGTGTTTTGTTGTGCCAAGTTAAGCCGTTGATAGAAAAGTAAGTACTAGATTTGGATTACTGCACAGTTCCAGATTTCTTTGCTGTCACGAATCTGGGTCCACCTCCCTGTAGGTAACTCAGAAAATTAAGCCAATTTACGTGCATGATCCTCAGATATGTACGCAACTTTCATTCAATTTGAGCATTTTCATTTGAGCAAGTCTGGTGCCATTTTAAAATTCGTCAATACGAACTGTTCTGTTTTGACAGATTCTGCCTTTTATTTCGCATTGCCTCTTTCGCTATGTTGGATGAATTTCTTTGATCCACTAATGTCCAGTAGCATTATGCAATATCCAGAAGTGTTAAGAATGATTGTGTCACCTCTGAATATGTCAATTTATAATGTGCACTAACCCTCTAATGAGTTGTTTCGAGTTTGGTGTGGAGGAAGTTTTCAAGGATCAAGAGAGGAGTATGATGCAACATGATCAAGGAGAGTGAAAGCTCTAAGCTTGGGGATGCACCCGGTGGTTCACCCCTGCATATATCAAGAAGACTCAAGCGTCTAAGCTTGGGGATGCCCAAGGCATCCCCTTCTTCATCGACAACATTATCAGGTTCCTCCCCGAAACTATATTTTTATTCCATCACATCTTATGTGCTTTTTCTTGGAGCGTCGGTTTGTTTTGTTTTTTGTTTTGTTTGAATAAAATGGATCCTAGCATTCACTTTATGGGAGAGAGACACGCTCCGCTGTAGCATATGGACAAGTATGTCCTTGGTTTCTACTCATAGTATTCATGGCGAAGTTTCTCCTTCGTTAAATTGTTATATGGTTGGAATTGGAAAATGATACATGTAGTAATTGCTATAAATGTCTTGGGTAATGTGATACTTGGCAATTGTTGTGCTCATGATTAAGCTCTTGCATCATATGCTTTGCACCCATTAATGAAGAAATACATAGAGCATGCTGAAATTTGGTTTGCATATTTGGTTTCTCTAAGGTCTAGATAATTTCTAGTATTGAGTTTGAACAACAAGGAAGACGGTGTAGAGTCTTATAATGTTTTCAATATGTCTTTTATGTGAGTTTTGCTGCACCGGTTCATCCTTGTGTTTGTTTCAAATAAGCCTTGCTAGCCTAAACCTTGTATCGAGAGGGAATACTTCTCATGCATCCAAAATACTTGAGCCAACCACTATGCCATTTGTGTCCACCATACCTACCTACTACATGGTATTTTCCGCCATTCCAAAGTAAATTGCTTGAGTGCTACCTTTAAAATTCCATCATTCACCTTTGCAATATATAGCTCATGGGACAAATAGCTTTACACTATTGTGGTATTGAATATGTAATTATGCACTTTATCTCTTATTAAGTTGCTTGTTGTGCGATAACCATGTTTACTGGGGACGCCATCAACTACTCTTTGTTGAATTTCATGTGAGTTGCTATGCATGTTCGTCTTGTCTGAAGTAAGAGAGATCTACCACCATATGGTTAAGCATGCATATGTTAGAGAAGAACATTGGGCCGCTTAACTAAAGCCATGTTCCATGGTGGAAGTTTCAGCTTTGGACAACAATCCTCAAATCTCAAATGAGAAAATTATTAATTGTTGTTATATGCTTATGCATAAAAGAGGAGTCCATTATCTGTTGTCTATGTTGTCCCGGTATGGATGTCTAAGTTGAAGAATAATCAATAGCGAGAAATCCAATGCGAGCTTTCTCCTTAGACCTTTCTACAGGCATAGAGGTACCCCTTTGTGACACTTGGTAAAAACAATGCATTGTGATGATCCGGTAGTCCAAGCTAATTAGGACAAGGTGCGGGCACTATTAGTATACTATGCATGAGGCTTGCAACTTGTAAGATATAATTTACATGATACATATGCTTTATTACTACCGTTGACAAAATTGTTTCATGTTTTCAAAATCAAAGCTCTAGCACAAATATAGCAATCGATGCTTTTCCTCTATGGAGGACCATTCTTTTACTTTCAATGTTGAGTCAGTTCACCTATTTCTCTCCACCTCAAGAAGCAAACACTTGTGTGAACTATGCATTGATTCCTACATACTTGCTTATTGCACTTATTATATTACTCTATGTTGACAATATCCATGAGATATACATGTTACAAGTTGAAAGCAACCGCTGAAACTTAATCTTCTTTTGTGTTGCTTCAATACCTTTACTTTGAATTATTGCTTTATGAGTTAACTCTTATGCAAGACTTATTGATGCTTGTCTTGAAGTGCTATTCATGAAAAGTCTTTGCTTTATGATTCACTTGTTTACTCATGTCATATACATTGTTTTGATCGCTGCATTCACTACATATGCTTTACAAATAGTATGATCAAGATTATGATGGCATGTCACTCCGTAAATTATACGTGTTATCGTTTTACCCGCCGGGACGAGCAGAACTAAGCTTGGGGATGCTGATACGTCTCCGACGTATCGATAATTTCTTATGTTCCATGCCACATTATTGATGTTATCTACATGTTTTATGCACACTTTATGTCATATTCGTGCATTTTCTGGAACTAACCTATTAACAAGATGCCGAAGTGCCGATTCTTGTTTTCTGCTGTTTTTGGTTTCAGAAATCCTAGTAAGGAAATATTCTCGGAATTGGACGAAATCAAAGCCTGGGGCCTATTTTCTCACGAAGCTTCCGAAGTCCGAAGGAGAGACGAAGAGGGGCCACGGAGGGGCCACACCCTAGGGCGGCGCGGCCCCCTTGGCCGCGCGGCCTGTGTGGTGTGGGGCCCCCGTGCCGCCTCTTGACCTGCCCTTTCGCCTATAAAAAGTCTCCGTGACGAAACCCCAGCATCGAGAACCACGATACGGAAAACCTTCCAGACGCCGCCGCCGCCGATCCCATCTCGGGGGATCCAGAGATCGCCTCCGGCACCTGCCGGAGAGGGGAATCATCTCCCGGAGGACTCTACGCCGCCATGGTCGCCTCCGGTGTGATGTGTGAGTAGTCTACCCCTGGACTATGGGTCCATAGCAGTAGCTAGATGGTTGTCTTCTCCCCATTGTGCTATCATTGTCGGATCTTGTGAGCTGCCTAACATGATCAAGATCATCTATCCGTAATTCTATATGTTGCGTTTGTTGGGATCCGATGAATAGAGAATACTTGTTATGTTGATTATCAAAGCTATGCTTATGTGTTGTTTATGATCTTGCATGCTCTCCGTTATTAGTAGATGCTCTGGCCAAGTTGATGCTAGTAACTCCAAGAGGGAGTATTTATGCTCGATAGTGGGTTCATGCCTCTGTGAATCTGGAGGAGTGACAAGAACCACTAAGGTTATGGATGTGCTGTTGCCACTAGGGATAAAACATTAGTGCTATGTTCAAGGATGTAGTCACTAGTTACATTACGCGCAATACTTAATGCAATTGTCTGTTGTTAGCAACTTAATACCGGAGGGGGTTCGGATGATAACTCGAAGGTGGACTTTTTAGGCATAGATGCGGTTGGATGACGGTCTATGTACTTTGTCGTAATGCCCAATTAAATCTCACTATACTCATCATGATATGTATGTGCATGGTCATGCTCTCTTTATTTGTCAATTGCCCAACTGTAATTTGTTCACCCAACATGCTGTTCGTCTTATGGGAGAGACACCTCTAGTGAACTGTGGACCCCGGTCCAATTCTCTTTACTGAAATACAATCCCATCGCAATCTTTGTTCTCTTGTTTTCTCGCAAACAATCATCTTCCACACAATACGGTTAATCCTTTGTTACAGCAAGCCGGTGAGATTGACAACCTCACTGTTTCGTTGGGGCAAAGTACTTTGGTTGTGTTGTGCAGGTTCCACGTTGGCGCCGGAATCTCTGGTGTTGCGCCGCACTACATCCCGCCGCCATCAACCTTCAACGTGCTTCTTGGCTCCTCCTGGTTCGATAAACCTTGGTTTCTTTCTGAGGGAAAACTTGCTGCTGTGCGCATCATACCTTCCTCTTGGGGTTGCCCAACGAACGTGTGAAATACACGCCATCAGGCTCCCAACCATCCTCTAGCTTTTTAGGAATAGAGGCTTCACGCTCTAGTTTCTCTTCTCTAGCTTTTATGAGAGCATTTGTAATATGATGCGTGAAAGCCAAATTTATAGCACTAGCATTAGGACTTTTAGCAAGTTTTTGCAAGAACTTTATAACTTCAGAGATGTGGCAATCATCAAAATTCAAACCATTATAATCTAAAGCAATGGGATCATCATCCCCAATGTTGGAAAAAATTTCAGCAGCTGTATCACAGGCGATTTCAGCGATTTTAGCAAGCTTCTGTGCAGTTTTTCGCGCTTTGCATTAGAAGTGGAAACATTGCTAACACCAATTCTTTTATTATTAATAGTAGGAGGTGCAGCAACATGTGTAGCGTTAGCATTACAAGTGGTGGTAATAGTCCAAACTTTAGCTACATTCTTCTCTTTAGCTAGTTTTTCATTTTCTTCTCTATCTCACCTAGCACGCAGTTCAGCCATTAATCTTATATTCTCATTAATTCTAACTTGAATGGCATTTGCTGTAGTAGTAATTTTATCATGATGATTCTCATTAGGCAAAACTTTTGACTTCAAAAGATCAACATCAGCAGCAAGACTATCGACTTTAGAAGCAAGTATATCAATTTTCCCAAGCTTTTCTTCAACAGATTTGTTAAAAGCAGTTTGTGTACTAATAAATTCTTTAATCATGGCTTCAAGTCCAGGGGGTGAACTCCTATTATTGTTGTAAGAATTCCCATAAGAATTACCATACCCGTTGCCATTATTATAAGGATATGGCCTATAGTTGTTACTAGAATTGTTCCGGTAAGCATTGTTGTTGAAATTATTATTTTTAATGAAGTTTACATCAACATGTTCTTCTTGTGCAACCAATGAAGCTAATGGAACATTATTAGGATCAATATTAGTCCTATCATTCACAAGCATAGACATAATAGCATCAATCTTATCACTCAAGGAAGAGGTTTCTTCGACAGAATTTACCTTCTTACCTTGTGGAGCTCTTTCCGTGTGCCATTCAGAGTAGTTGGTCATCATATTATCAAGAAGCTTTGTTGCTTCACCAAGAGTGATGGACATAAAGGTACCTCCAGCAGCTGAATCCAATAAATTCCGCGAAGAAAAATTTAGTCCTGCATAGAAGGTTTGGATGATCATCCAAGTAGTCAGTCCATGGGTTGGGCAATTTTTAACCAGAGATTTCATTCTTTCCCAAGCTTGAGCAACATGTTCAGTATCTAATTGTTTAAAATTCATTATGCTACTCCTCAAAGATATAATTTTAGCAGGGATAATATCTACCAATAAAAGCATCCTTGCATTTAGTCCATGAATCAATACTATTCTTAGGCAGAGATAGCAACCAATCTTTAGCTCTTCCTCTTAATGAGAAAGGAAACAATTTTAGTTTAATAATATCACCATCTACATCTTTATATTTTTGCATTTCACATAGTTCAACAAAATTATTAAGATGGGCAGCAGCATCATCAGAACTAACACCAGAAAATTGCTCTCGCATAACAAGATTCAGTAAAGCAGGTTTAATTTCAAAGAATTCTGCTGTAGTAGCAGGTGGAGCAATAGGTGTGCATAAGAAATCATTATTATTTGTGGTTGTGAAGTCACACAACTTAGTATTTTCAGCGTTGGCCATTTTAGCAACAGTAAATAAAGCAAACTAGATAAAGTAAATGCAAGTAAACTAATTTTTTTGTGTTTTTGATATAGCAAACAAGATAACAAGTAAAGTAAAACTAGCAACTAATTTTTTGTATTTTGATTTAGTGCAGCAAACAAAGTAGTAAATAAAACTAAGCAAGACAAAAACAAAGTAAAGAGATTGAGAAGTGGAGACTCCCCTTGCAGCGTGTCTTGATCTCCCCGGCAACGGTGCCAGAAATTTGCTTGATGCGTGTGGTTGGCACGTCCGTTGGGAACCCCAAGAGGAAGGTGTGATGCGCACAGCGGCAAGTTTCCTCGCAAGAAACCAAGGTTTAATCGGACCAGTAGGAGTCAAGAAGCACGTTGAAGGTTGATGGCGGCGGGATGTAGTGCGGCGCAACACCAGGGATTCCGGCGCCAACGTGGAACCTGCACAACACAACCAAAGTACTTTGCCCCAACGAAACAGTGAGGTTGTCAATCTCACCGGCTTGCTGTAACAAAGGATTAACCGTATTGTGTGGAAGATGATTGTTTGCGTAAAACAAGTAAAACAAGTATTGCAAAGAGATTGTATTTCAAGAAAGAGAATTGGACCGGGGTCCACAGTTCACTAGAGGTGTCTCTCCCATAAGACGAACAGCATGTTGGGTGAACAAATTACAGTTGGGCAATTGACAAATAAAGAGAGCATGACCATGCACATACATATCATGATGAGTATAGTGAGATTTAATTGGGCATTACGACAAAGTACATAGACCGCCATCCAACTGCATCTATGCCTAAAAAGTCCACCTTCAGGTTATCATCCGAACCCCCTCCAGTATTAAGTTGCAAAGCAACAGACAATTGCATTAAGTATGGTGCGTAATGTAATCAACAACTACATCCTTAGACATAGCATCAATGTTTTATCCCTAGTGGCAACAGCACAACACAACCTTAGAACTTTCTGTCACATCGTCCTGTGTCAATGCAGGCATGAACCCACTATCGAGCATAAGTACTCCCTCTTGGAGTTACAAGCATCTACTTGGCCAGAGCATCTACTAGTAACGGAAAGCATGATTGATAATCAACATAACAAGTATTCTCTATTCATCGGATCCCAACAAACGCAACATATAGAATTACAGATAGATGATCTTGATCATGTTAGGCAGCTCACAAGATCCGACAATGATAACACAATGGGGAGAAAACAACCATCTAGCTACTGCTATGGACCCATAGTCCAGGGGTAGACTACTCACACATCACACCGGAGGCGACCATGGCGGCGTAGAGTCCTCCGGGAGATGATTCCCCTCTCCGGCAGGGTGCCGGAGGCAATCTCCTGGATCCCCCGAGATGGGATCGGCGTTGGCGGCGTCTCTGGAAGGTTTTCCGTATCGTGGCTCTCGGTACTGGGGGTTTCGTCACGGAGGCTTTAAGTAGGCGGAAGGGCAAGTCAAGAGGCGGCACGGGGGGCCCAAACCACAGGCCGGCGCGGCCAAGGGTGGGGCCGCGCCGCCCTAGGGTTTGGCCACCCCGTGGCCCCTCTTCGTTTCGTCTTCGGACTTCTGGAAGCTTCGTGGAAAAATAGGCCCCTGGGCTTTGATTTCGTCCAATTCCGAGAATATTTCCTTACTAGGATTTCTGAAACCAAAAACAGCAGAAACAAAGAATCGGCACTTCGGCATCTTGTTAATAGGTTAGTTCCAGAAAATGCACGAATATGACATAAAGTGTGCATAAAACATGTAGATAACATCAATAATGTGGCATGGAACATAAGAAATTATCGATACGTCGGAGACGTATCACGGGGTGTCTCAACTCCCCATCCAACTTACGGTCCTCTTTGTTCCTGAACAGACGTTTCAACCGTGGTATTATAGGAGCATACCACATCACCTTGGCGGGAACCCTCTTCCTGGGTTTCTGGCCCTCAACATCGCCACCAGGGTCATCGCCTCTGATCTTATAATGCAATGCAGTGCATACCGGGCATTCATTCAAATTCTCGTATTCACCGCGGTAGAGGATGCAGTCGTTGATGCATGCATGTATCTTCAGAACCTCTAAACCTAGAGGGCAGACAACCTTCTTTGCTTCGTAAATGCATTTGGCGGGCAACTCGTTATTCTTTGGAAACATATTCTTCAACATTTTCAGCAAGTTTTCAAATGCCGAGTCAGCTACACCTGCCTGTGCCTTCCATTTCAGCAAATCCAGTGTGCAGCCCAGCTTTTTCAGACCATCATCGCATCCGGGGTACAGCGCCTTTCTGTAATCCTCTAACATGCGATCCAAATTCTCCCTCTCCTTTTCAGTTTCGCAGCGTCTCCGTGCATCAGCAATGGTCCGGCCAAGATCATCAACGGGCTCATCACGTGCCTCTTCTTCACCTTCCCCTTCACCTTCCCCTTCACCTTCAGCATCCTCCATGAAAGTATCACCGAAATGAGCAAGATAGCTTTCATCGATAAAATCATCCCATTCTTCATCTTCTTCCATTATAACCCCTCTTTCTCCATGCTTGGTCCAACAATTATAGCTTGGCATGAAACCGTGCCGAAGCAGGTGCATGTGAACATCTCTTGAGGAAGAGTAACCCTTCTGATTCTTACAGTTAACACATGGACAGATAACAAAACCCCCCTGCTTGTTCGCATTAGCCACTACGAGGAAATCTTTCAAACCCGTAGTGAACTCGCCGGAGAGTCGGTTACCGTACATCCATTGCCGATTCATCTGCATTATTATAATATAAAATATACAATTAACCATCATGCATTTGTTAAACTAACTAGCTACAAACAATATAAATTAAACAATGAACTACACACATGCATATTTTATCAATGACACATGAAAAGGTTCAAGTTGCTAACCGCGATCGAGGAGGAAAAAATAAATAAGGAAGCTCAAGTGTGGCTCCAACACTTCATATCATGTTTGTTTCATGCTCTTGGGGCATTTTTATCAAACACCTTGTGTGCATAAGAGGAACCAAAAGCAAACCTACACCCCCTTGTGAAGCTTGTGAAGAGAAGTGGCACCAAATGGCTAAGTGCTGTGAGCTGAGGCCCTTTTATAGGGATGGGCCTTTAGTCCCGGTTGGCCTGGCCAACCGCGACTAAAGGCCTTCGGGGACCTTTAGTCGCGGTTGGCTACAGCCCCTCCCGTCCAACAGCTGGCCAGCGAGCGCGCTGGGCCCAGCTCTTTAGTCGCGGTTCGCCACCCGAACCGCGACTAAAGACCCTATTAGTCGCGGTTCCTATATTTTGGCGACTAATGGGGCTGGACGGAAGGCCATTTTTCTACCAGTGTGAGGAATATTTATTCTTTACAAGACACCAAAGTATTAAATTTAAGGTTTAAACCTTGGTGTGTATTGGTGGCATCACTGTCCTTTGACCATCAAACCACAGGCACTATGCGCAACACCACTAAAGGAACGTTTCTCGAGCGAAATTCAGCAGCAGTTTTGCAATCGACGACGCTACTATCCGGCCGGACCGCGTACATATAGAGATCACCCTCGATCGAGAAGGCCGCGGGACCCTGAACAGAGAGCGACATGGTAATTAACTTTTAATCAAGTTAGGTTTGTTTAACAATGGGGCCACGCGCCCACCGTGAGTGAAGGTGGCCAAGGAGAGGTGACGCGACCGGACGGACGAAAAGCCAAACGACGACGACGACGACGACAGTCACGCACGTACGTTGCGTGCATGGGGAAGGAAGGCTTTCGCCACTCGCCGTCGCGCGCGCTGGAAAGCTGGCTAGGGTACGGGGACGACCGGCCCGAACGATCTATCACGGGATGCGGGCTCTTCACTGGTCCGGATCACATATAGCTTGGTTGCAGTTCAGCGACCCCCTGCTGCTGCTGGTAATTTACTAATTTGTCAGCGATATATACGTGTCGGCAAGTCGATAGATATATGCTATATATGCGTGTTCCGGAGCTAACATATGCAAATACATCATGTCGAGCGTATATACCCTACTAGAAAGCTCATAGAGTTAGACAGCCACCGCCTCGAGAAGAAAACCTAGCGACCTCTAAACTGGGGTTTTGGTAGTCATTTTTTTGTTCGCCTCTATCTATGGAGATTGATTCATCTACAATAAGTGTTCTTCAAACTTTCGTTCCATGTCGAGATCTTTTTCCCGACGTTAATGGTTTAGGTCCAGCTTCGCCACATCTTTTTTTAATCTTTTCTCAAGGTTGTCGCGAGAAGGATTTTCCTCACAATATTTTTCCTGGCAGCTATGTCCTCCACGTTAACTAGGTTGTTCGGTTATTTTCAGGGCGGAGCCACTGGGTGGCAGGCTGGGGCCATGGCCCCCCGTGATTATTTTTTTCTTGAAAAAAACCCTTTGAAATTTGTAGATTTGCCCATAAATTTAGCAAATTTTAGCTATATGCCCCCCTCCAACTTATGTGATGTACATTTAGCTCCCCTTATCTTGTATTCCTGGCTCCGTCCCTAGTTATTTTTTCCTAAAATATTGGTGTTGGAACTTTTGCCGATGTTAATTGACTACTTTAACAGTTATACGCATGCACGTAGCCTAGACATTACGGCTCAAATTAAAATTATTGTAGAATCATCGTTTGTATTTACAGATCTATGATTTGGTATCAAATTGTGTCATGGGAGAAATCAGATTTGTTTGAAGATCTCAAAGATTTGCTTGTTTCTTTTAAACTTTATTTTATAATCGCTAGGCAGAGCTCATGTACTATGTGCTATTTGCTTTAAATATATTTGTGGTATATAGTGCTATAAATGTATATTGATGGTAAAAAAAAGGTTGTAAAATCGTTTAGTTTTTTTTTGTTACACGGCCAATTATTTGACGCACTGAAGCCGAGTTGCCTTCCACTATCTACCAGGGCATCTCCAGCGACGCGACGCATTTCGGACATCCAAAATGTCCGCGAGCGTCTGTTTACGTCGCCAGGCGGACGCGCAAATGGTCGTGTGTCCGTTTGCGTCTGGGGCTGGCTCCAGCGGGGCGACGCATTTTCGGCGCAGGCCAGATTTAAAAAAGAGGAACTAGCGTCAACTTTGCACGAAATTATAGCCGCAAATTGAGCTCTGCAATATGTTCATCACACTTTGCACAAGGTACAGCACAAAGTGGAGCAAAAGGGGCACAACAAGGTCTGAACAGCAATGAAAAAAGTCCAAAAGGAGGCCAAGGTGCTGGGCGCATGGCGATGGCGATCAGGCGTCTCGCGCGCGAATTTTGGCGCGCCTCTTCATGAACCATGCCCTGGTGTCGTCGTCGACGCCGCTCAAGTCGGCAAGCATGATCCTTGTGTCTTCTTCACGTGTCGAGGGTGCTCCTCGGCAATGCCCTCCGATAGGGGCTTAGGGTTGATGGAATCCTGCAAGCTGACACGAGACGTCGGTTCACAGACAAGCGGGGAGAGCGATTTACCCAGGTTCGGGGCCCTCGATGAGGTAAAACCCTTACGTCCTGCCTGTCTGTTCTTGATTATGATGATAATGGGTTACAATGGGGTGCCGAATAGTTCGGCTGAGATCTCGTCGAGATGGCTAATCGCTAGGGAGACCTAACTCTAAGCTTCTGTTAGCTAAGATCGCTAAGATTGATTGTGTCTGTCGACAGCCCCTCTCCTAGCCTTTATATAGGAGGCCAGATCTCAAGAGGCCTAGTCGAGTACGACTAGGTTTACAGTAGATCTATCTGTAGACTTTCCTTGTTCGGCTCCTTCCGCGTCTTGTACTCCAAGGTATCTTCCGTTGCATCGCTCTAGCGGCCCATCTTGCCACCGAGTGCCTTCATGGGCCTCCAACTAGGAAATATAGGGTAGAGCAATATTGGTTACCCGAAGGGTAATGCCCACGTCAGTAGCCCCCGAGTATCTAGCCGAAGGTAGTTCGGGTAGAGACTAAAGCATGCCTCCTCCCAAAGTTCTTCTCCTTGATTGTTCTTGAATCTGTATCATCTTCTTCTGTCGGGTGCGCGTCAGCGCTCCCGATGGGAGTAGCCCCCGAGTCTAGGTACGGATGCTTGCAATCCGTGCGTAGACTCAAGTTGTACCACTCGAACATTTTTCTCTGTCGAAGTTTGTCTGCAGGTCTTCGTAGGTCATCCGATATATTTTCTTCATGCAAGGGATGATAAGTAACGTGCCCAACTTTTGTTGGTTAACTGCCGATGGCAAAACAACGTTACCCTACACAGAATCAAGTCCCCGGGCATGATCCTGGAGTGCGAAAAAAGTTCTGTCGGGTCGCGTCCAGCACTCCCGATGGGAGTAGCCCCCGAGTCTGGGCACGGGTGCTTGTAACCGAGTGCAGACTCGAGTCGAACAATTGTCCCTTTCTTCAAGCCTTCTTTTTTCTTCGAGTCTTCGTTTTATCAGGTGCGAATCAGCGCTCCCGATGGGAGTAGCCCCCGAGTCTAAGTACAGAAGCTTCTCAGTCTGTGCCTAGACTCAAATTCGCTATCCGATACTTTTTTATTCCTTCGACTGTTGTTGCCAGCATTCATGATGTCATTGATGACGTGTTGCTGGCGTGGCTCGATTGACAAGACTTGACCTAACAGGCCCACCCTAGTTCTGCGCAGGCAGATTTTAGGATTTGACCAATGCACGCGCAGCGACCGAGGCGTCTCCTCGATTTTCGCGCGACGTGGGAATAATGGGCCGCCGGTTCCTTTCCCGTTTTAAGCGCTGATGACCCACAAGTATAGGGGATCACAACAGTCTTCGAGGGAAGTAAAACCCAATTTATTGATTCGACACAAGGGGAGACAAAGAATACTTAAAAGCCTTAACAACGGAGTTGTCAATTCAGCTGCACCTGGAAACAGACTTGCTCGCAAGAGTTTATCAGTAGTAACAGTTTTATAGCAGTAGCAGTAGTGAAATAACAGCAGCAGAGTAACAAAGACAGCAGTAGTGATTATAGTAAACATCAGGATTAAAATACTGTAGGCACAGGGATGGATGAACGGGCGTTGCATGGATGAGAGAAACTCATGTAACAATCAAGCAGGGCATTTGCAGATAATAATAAAACGGTGTCCAAGTACTAATCAATCAATAGGCATGTGTTCCATATATAGTCGTACGTGCTCGCAATGAGAAACTTGCACAATATCTTTTGTCCTACCAGCCGGTGGCAGCCGGGCCTCTAGGGAATCTACTGGAAATTAAGGCACTCCTTTTAATAGAGCACCGGAGCAAAGCATTAACACTCCGTGAACACATGTGATCCTCATATCACCGCCATCCCCTTCGGTTGTCCCAATTTCTGTCACTTTGGGGCCTCGGGTTCCGGATAGCAATACGTGTATACAACTTGCAGGTAAGATCATAAAGCAATGAATATCATAATGAATTGATAACATGTTCAGATCTGAGATCATGGCACTCGGGCCCTAGTGACAAGCATTAAGCATAACAAGTCGCAACAATATCATAAAAGTACCAATTACGGACACTAGGCACTATGCCCTAACAATCTTATGCTATTACATGACCAATCTCATCCAATCCCTACCATCCCCTTCGGCCTACAGCGGGGGAATTACTCACACATGGATGGGGGAAACATGGCTGGTCGATGGAGAGGCGTCGGTGGTGATGATGGCGATGATCTCCTCCAATTCCCCGTCCCGGCGGAGTGCCAGAACGGAGTTTCTGGTCCCGAGACGGAGTTTCGCGACGGTGGCGGCGTACTGGATGGTTTCTGGCGATTTCGACTTGCCCCCATGCGTTTTTAGGTCGAAGGCAATAAGTAGTCCGAAGGAGGGCGTCGGGGGCCAGCCGAGGCCGCCACACACTAGGGCCGCGCGCCCACCTCCTGGGCCGCGCCGGCCTAGTGTGTGGGGCCCTCGGGCCCCCACCTAGCTTGCCCTTCTGGCTCCGCCAATATTCTGGGAAAATAGGACCTTCCGCATAAATTCCGAGGATTTTCCTGAAAGTTGGATTTCTGCACAAAAACGAGACACCAGAACAGTTCTGCTGAAAACAGCGTTAGTCCGTGTTAGTTGCATCCAAAATACACAAATTAGAGGCAAAACAATAGCAAAAGTATTCGGGAAAGTAGATACGTTTTGGACGTATCAACTCCCCCCAAACTTAGCTTATTGCTTGTCATCAAGCAATTCAGTTAACAACTGAGTGCGATAAAAGAACTTTCACGAACACATTTGTTCATATGATGTAAATATTCTCATAATATGGCAAGTACTTAAGCAATTCATAATAAGATACATGCAAATAAAATCATCTAATAGCTATGTCAATCATGGAAAAGGTACCAACAAATTAATAATGAGCATCATGAATCATGTCTATCAGAAGGATCGCAATGTTCATAGAATGATATGATAAAGTGGTATCTCGCTTGCCCATAATTGTACAGCAAAACATAAATGCTTGGGCACCTTTGAGGTTCATGAGAAGACTGGCAATATATATTATCAAAGATTAAAGCATCAAAGTTATACCACAATTAATCACATTTTGGGACAAGCATATTATACTAAGAATGACAGTTGTGCTCTCAAGAAAGTGCTCAAAGAAAGGATGGAGACTCAATGTAAAAGTAAAAGATTGACCCTTCGCAGAGGGAAGCAGGGATTAACATGTGCTAGAGCTTTTCATTTGTAAAACAGGAGTAAAATTATTTTGAGAGGTGTTTGTTGTTGTCAACGAATGATAGTGGGTACTCTAACTACCTCGTCAACCAGACTTTCAAGAGCGGCTCCCATGAAGGACGTTATCTCTACCAGCAAGGTAAATCATCCCTCTTCTCTTTTGTTTACACACGTACTTTAGTTTTATTATGGATGACACCCCCCAACCTTTGCTTACACAAGCCATGGCTAACCGAATCCTCGGGTGCCTTCCATCAATCACATACCATGGAGGAGTGTCTATTTGCAATTTAAGTTGCTTACTGATAAATCAGGGCAAAACATGTGAAGAGAATTATTAATGAAAGTTGATTAATTGGGGCTGGGAACCCCGTTGCCGGCTCTTTTTGCAAAATTATTGGATAAGCGGATGTGCCACTAGTCCATTGTGAAAGTCCGTCAAGAGTAAATGACAAGATTGAAAGATAAACACCACATACTTCCTCATGAGCTATAAAACATTGACACAAATTGAGAAGCATTTTGAAGGTCTAAAGGTAGCACATGAGAATTTACTTGGAATGGTTTGAAATGCCATGCATAGGTATTTATGGTGGACACACTGGAATAACTTGGTTTTCAGGGGTTTGGAAGCACGAGCAGCGTTCCCGCTCAGTACAAGTGAAGGCTAGCAATAGACTAGGAAGCGACAATCAAGAGAGCAGTAACTGTCATAATCATGCTTGCGACAAAAATAAATTAATGGAGGCATAAAAATGATACAAGAACTCTGAGGTAAAGTAAATCATCGAGGCTTAATTGACATTTTGTTCAGTCATATGTATGCGTGAGCACGTGCCAAGTTGATTCAAGAGAATTATTCAGAGGATGATACCACAATGTCATATCTATCTATGAATAAAACAATGCAAGCAAATATTTATGACATGCTACTCATATTAATAAATTGGAGCTAATCATGAGAGAACATGAACTACTAGACTTTCTTAAATGACATATACCTCACATGAACCAACTAAGCATGCTCACATGGATGAGTATATGTACAAAAATGAAAACAAATAGAGTTCATACCAGCCTCTCACCGCAATCAGATTTTCGTAGATCGTCATTATTGCTTTTTCACTTGTGTAGCTTGAATAATATGGAATGAAAACCACGCTCCAGCCACCGAAGACCATTGAACTCATGATGAACTTTACAAAACCAAAGAAGAACAGCAAATATTTTTGGTGTTTTCGAATTTAGAAACAAGAACAAAAGAAAACAAGCAAACAAAGCAAAATCTTTTTGGGTTTTCTTATAGCAAACCAACGATAGTAAATAGAGCAAGATAAAAGCAAGAAACTAAAATAAACAAGTGATAAAGAGAAACAACAGAAATATTTTTGGTCTTTTTGTGTTTTAGGAAAGTAACAAAGCAAAAACAAGAAAATGAAAACTAAAAGAAACAAAGAAAAGCAAGATGGCAGAAATCTGCCAAAACTTGACAGCAGTACAGTAATCGATTTTTAAGAAAATCTTACGCTGCTCAGCTCGAAAAGTGTTAAACTAATGAAAGTTAGATAACAACCTGGGGAACATGCACAAAAATTGGCAGCTCAAAATAACGTTCTGGCTGTGCGCATGATCTTTTTTAGTAACAGTCCAGAATCTGTTTTCAGGCAGCACTTCCCCAAATATCATCTTCCTCTCATTAGAAAACCACTCAAAGAGACTAAACAAGTATATACAAGTATCCAGCAACCATAATATGCAAAGAATGAGTGATGCCGGTATACCTCCCCCCAAGCTTAGGTTTTTGGCCTAAGTGGAGATCAACCCCAGCGAGGATCTGGGTTCCAAGCCGGTGGATCATACATGGCGTAGTCATAATAAGGTCCCGATGCAGAGGAAAAACGTGGAGGCTCCTCATACCCAGCTTGTTGATGCGAAGAACTTGCTGCATCGGATGACGAGTCGAGGTGTTCATCGACCTCCTCCGTGTTGTCTCTTGCACGATGGCCTCCTCCCTCTATGTATGCATTTAGTGCACCTTCCGTGACTGACCAATCCTCCCTGGAATCAAGGTTAAATAGAACAGGTGCAGGCAATCCTACTAGTTTTTCAGTTTTCTTAGTTATTCTCCAAGTTTTCTTGTAAAATGTAATCCTGTAAGACAGGTTACTCAAATTGGATGAGTCAGAAACAAATTCATGCTTAATCATGGAGACTATGTCAAGTTTCTCTATGGGAAGCTGAATATCAAGATGGTGAGGTTCTATACCATGCATAGCTAATAAACGGGAGGCGATGAGACCTCCACAAATTCCACCTTTCTCACGGTTAGTGGCAAGTCTGGAAGCTATCAAAGCACCCAAATTATAGGTCTTATTACCTTGCAATGCAGCAGGTAGAAAAGCTAAATCCTGGATAGATAATTTACTTCCATTCTTTCTTGCTAGAACGCACTTGGTGATGAAATAAGCAAAGTAGCGAATAGCTGGGAGTTGGATGCTACTGATTTTACCACCATCCTCTGAGAAGCTTCTTCCATGACAAATCATCTTGAAGAGGTCCAAGAATTCTTGCGGCGATCCCCTTATCTTCTCGCATGATCTCCATTGCGGCACTCTAATTGCTGCACAAAAATCATTGAATGGCAAGTTGACAGTTTTATTATAAATTTTGTACCGAACCATGGGATTAGATCGCGACCAATTGAATTCAAAATCCTGCACTACAGACATAGTCAATTTTGCATATTGGCATGGTTCACCAACAACAAAATCATCCAACCCTGCACGAGAGATTAGACTTTGAACATCTTGCAAGATTCCTGCACTTCTCATAAAATCCACGCACGGGTAGTAAGCGGGGTATACTCCTTCTTCGCGGTGAACTCTCATGACCTGTTGCACCTCCAATTCTTGTTGGTTGAGTTGGTGCCTACTCCCTTCCATTTTCTGAAATTTTTCAACAAACATTATAAAATTTGATTTGGTGACATAAAATTGAGGGAAACTACCATAGGAACTTGCTAGAGTACTAATCATGCATCAAAACTAGTTTCTACCACTTAGAACAAGCATGCAAGCTCACTAAACATGTTACCTACAGCAGCAAAATATTCAAGATATACTTAACCAAACAAAATTCTACTTGGATGATTGGAGGAGTCACATACCGGAGAGCAAATGTGCCAAATTTCAGACAGAAATCTGGGCTGAGCAAAGAAATCGAGAAATCTGGAGCTCTTGAGCAAACACGCGAGTGAGAGGAACCTGGTGCGAGTTTTTTCGGGAGAGAGAAGAGAGTGGGAGGAAGAGATGAAGAAGTGGGGCAAGGAGGGGCCCACACACCAGGGTGGCGCGCCCCCCTCCTTGGCCGCGCCGGCCTGTGGCGTGCCACCCTGGGGTGCCCCACTGGTCATCCCCAGGTGTTCCCAAGTGCCTCGTCGAAAAATAGGACCAATGGTATAATTTTTGTGAATTTTTGAAAACTTTGAAAAATGCACATTTCTGGGTGTCAAAATTATTATTACTGGGCAGGAAAATTTCGAAATCTCTAATTAACTAAAGAACTTTGCAAAACAAAAGTGCTACAGCAAGTAGAACAAGTGGAGGGAGAAAGAGATGTTGTTTAGTTCCTCTATGCATATAAAATGAATTTGTTAACAAGGTTGATCAAGTCTTGCCACCAAATAAATTTTACATAGCATAAGAAGAATTAAACCTCAAATCAATCATGTTACCTTGAATTGTATTGATATGGATCCAGTCACAAGAGTTTGATATTCTTCTTTAGGCTCATATATTGGACAATCAATGGTTCCCACTTTGATAGTTCTCACATTAGAAATTGTATTAACTCCACACGCTTTCTCAATCCTCTTGGGAAAATAAACGGTATGCTCCTTGTCATCGACATTGAAAGTAACTTTTCCTTTATTGCAATCAATAACAGCCCCTGCGGTGTTAAGAAAAGGTCTCCCAAGAATAATAGACATATTATCATCTTCAGGCATTTCCAACATAACAAAATCAGTTAATATCAAGCAGTTATTAGTAACTTGAACAGGAACATCCTCACATATACCAACAGGAATAGCAGTAGATTTATCAGCCATTTGCAAAGATATATCAGTCGGTATCAACTTTTCTAAATAAAGTCTCTTATAAAGAGAGAAAGGCATAACACTAACACCCGCTCCCAAATCACATAGAGCAGTTCTAACATAATTATTCTTAATAGAACAAGGAATAGTCGGTATACCTAGGTCGCCAAGCTTCTTTGGAACCTTACCATTAAAAGAGTAATTAGCAAGCATAGTGGAAATCTCCTCATTAGGAATTTTCCTTTTGTTAGACACAATATCTTTCATATACTTTGAATAAGGAGGCAATTTAATAGCATCAGTCAAAGGTATTTGCAGGAATAAAGGTTTCATCCAATCACAAAATTTATTATAGTGTTCTTCTTCCTTTGATTTTAGTTTCTTAGCAGGAAAAGGCATTTGCTTTTGAACCCAAGGTTCCCTTTCACTACCATGTTTCTTAGCAATAAAATCTTCTTTAGTATACTTCTTATTTTTAGCATGCTTTTCAGGTTCTTCTTCAACCTCTTCTCTATCAACCTCTTCTCTATCAGAAGCATCATTCTTATCATTATCTTTATCATGTTCATTACCACTTTCAGTTTCAGCATCAGAAATAGAAATACTATTAGGATCATTAACAGGCTCAGAGGATTCTACAACAGTTTTATGTTTCTTTTTCTTTTTCTTAGATGGAGCACTAGTTTCAGTTCGTTGAGAATCTTGTTCAACTCTTTTGGGATGCCCTTCAGGATATAGAGGATCCTGGGTAGAAACACCGCCTCTAGTTATTACTTCATAAGCATGTTTTTCTTTAGAATTATCTTTTAACAAGTCATTTTGCACTTTAGTGAGTTGATCAATTTGAGTTTGAACCATTTGAAAATGTTTAACAAGTATCTTAACATCATTGGAGGTTCTCTCCACAATACCATGCAATTCACCAATAGCTCGAGAATTTTCCATTAAATGATTCTCTACTCTCATATTGAAATTATTTTGCTTAACAATATAATTATCAAACTCATCTAAGCATTGAGCAGGAGGTTTTGAATATGGAATATCTTCTCTAGTAAAGCGTTCAAGAGAGTGTACCTCAATCATGGATGAAGGGGGAGTGATCTTACATGAATCTTCTATGGGAGGTAAATTCTTCACATCTTCGGATTTAATACCCTTCTCTTTAAGAGATTTCTTGGCTTCCCTCATATCTTCATCATTTAATTTAATGATACCCCTCTTCTTCAATATCGGTGTCGGGGTTGGTTCAGGTGTAGACCAATCATCATGATTCCGGCCTATTCTCGCCAATAATTCTTCAGCATCGTCTGGAGTTCTTTTCCTGAAAACACAACCAGCACAACTATCCAGGTATGCCCTAGACTCAATAGTTAGTCCACTATAAAATATATCAAGTAAATCATGCTTTTCCAAATCATGGTCAGGCCGAGCTCTAATAAGAGAGCAAAATCTAGCCCAAGCCTCAGGCAATTTCTCTCCATCTTCCTGATCAAAATTATAAATTCTCTGCAAAGCAATATGTTGAGCACTAGCAGGAAAGTATTTCCGGAAGAAAACATCAAGCAATTCTTTTGGACTATTAATAGAATCAGGTGGCAGACTATTATACCAAGTTTTAGCATCATCCTTTAATGAGAAAGGGAAAATTTTAGCAACGAAATAAGTACGCCTCTTAACATCATCAGAAAACAAGCTACTAAGAGTAGATAGCTCAATCATGTGTTCTACAGCACTTTCTTTTTCAGTACCACAAAAAGATGTTTTCTCCACAGTAGATATATGAGACAGATCAAGAGAAAAATCATAATCCTTATCCTTAATGTTTATAGGAGATGTGGCAAATTTAGGATCAGGAGACAGTTTATATCTAACAGTATGTTGTGCAAGCAACTTTTTAATTTTTCTTGCATCAGTAGTAGCATTGCACTTATCAATAAAATCATCATCAAGTTCTACATAATCCTCATCAAGATCATCACTAGAGTATTCAACAGACTCAGGTGAATTAACAGGTGTAGCAGCATTTTCATTAGGAGTTTCAGCATTTTCAATTTGTCTAGACCTAGCAATTGTAACATCTAGAAAAGATCCCAATGAACCACTAACATCAAGCACAGCAGAAGCATCATCAATATTATAAGAATTTTCAGATCTAGCAGAAGTACCAGCATGTGAAGCATGTGGTGGTGAAACAAGTTTATCAATCAAAGACGGTGAATCAAGAGCAGCAGAGGTACTCAGAGTTGTACCTTTTCTTGTAGTGGATGGTAATATGGCGACTTTAGGATCGCGAGGTTTACCCATGATGGAGAATTTGCAGCGAACAATATCAATCCAAGTGAACTTCCAAATAAAGCTATGCTCCCCGGTAACGGCGCCAGAAAATAGTCTTGATGACCCACAAGTATAGGGGATCGCAACAGTCTTCGAGGGAAGTAAAACCCAATTTATTGATTCGACACAAGGGGAGACAAAGAATACTTGAAAGCCTTAACAGCGGAGTTGTTAATTCAGCTGCACCTAGAAACAGACTTGCTCGCAAGAGTTTATCAGTAGTAACAGTTTTATAGCAGTAGCGGTAGTGAAATAACAGCAGCAGAGTAACAAAGACAGCAGTAGTGATTATAGTAAACAGCAGGATTAAAATACTGTAGGCACATGGATGGATGAACGAGCGTTGCATGGATGAGAGAAACTCATGTAACAATCAAGCAGGGCATTTGCAGATAATAATAAAACGGTGTCCAAGTACTAATCAATCAATAGGCATGTGTTCCATGTATAGTCGTACGTGCTCGCAATGAGAAACTTGCACAACATCTTTTGTCCTACCAGCCGGTGGCAGCCGGGCCTCTAGGGAATCTACTGGAAATTAAGGCACTCCTTTTAATAGAGCACCGGAGCAAAGCATTAACACTCCGTGAACACATGTGATCCTCATATCACCGCCATCCCCTTCGGTTGTCCCAATTTCTGTCACTTTGGGGCCTCGGGTTCCGGACAGCAATACGTGTATACAACTTGCAGGTAAGATCATAAAGCAATGAATATCATAATGAATTGATAACATGTTCAGATCTGAGATCATGGCACTCGGGCCCTAGTGACAAGCATTAAGCATAACAAGTCGCAACAATATCATAAAAGTACCAATTACGGACACTAGGCACTATGCCCTAACAATCTTATGCTATTACATGACCAATCTCATCCAATCCCTACCATCCCCTTCGGCCTACAGCGGGGGAATTACTCACACATGGATGGGGGAAACATGGCTGGTCGATGGAGAGGCGTCGGTGGTGATGATGGCGATGATCTCCTCCAATTCCCCGTCCCGGCGGAATGCCAGAACGGAGTTTCTGGTCCCGAGACGGAGTTTCGTGACGGTGGCGGCGTACTGGATGGTTTCTGGTGATTTCGACTTACCCCCGTGCGTTTTTAGGTCGAAGGCAATAAGTAGTCCGAAGGAGGGCGTCGGGGGCCAGCCGAGGCCGCCACACACTAGGGCCGCGCGCCACCCTCCTGGGCCGCGCCGGCCTAGTGTGTGGGGCCCTCGGGCCCCCACCTAGCTTGCCCTTCTGGCTCCGCCAATATTCTGGGAAAATAGGACCTTCCGCATAAATTCCGAGGATTTTCCTGAAAGTTGGATTTCTGCACAAAAACGAGACACCAGAACAGTTCTGCTGAAAACAGCGTTAGTCCGTGTTAGTTGCATCCAAAATACACAAATTAGAGGCAAAACAATAGCAAAAGTGTTCGGGAAAGTAGATACGTTTTGGACGTATCAAGCGCCACGTGTACAACCAGATCCGCTCCACCTCCCACGACGTCTGTGGAGTTATGGCCACAATCCCATGTTAATTCTTCATGGTATAAAATAGAGTACTTCCTCGTTTTTACTTTTTTACGCCTCCCACTGCTCATCTTCTTCGCCCGTCCTTTCTTGCTTCCTTCACTCTTCCCCTCAAAAGCTTCAGTGCCATGGGTAAGAAGAAGGGTGCCAGCTCCTCGGACGCGGCCAAAGTTAGCCGTGACTGGACCGCCTCCGCCATTTCCAACCGCGACATCAACAGACTGCGCACCCTCGGCTTCATCTCCGCATCTGAAGATGACATTCGTCTTCCAGGTGCGGTTTCTCGCCCGAAGCCCCCGAAGGGTTTCACTGTCATGTTCGTCGCCTTTTTGTTCCGTGGTCTTTCACTTCCGGCCCACGAGTTCCTTCGCTCTCTTCTTTTCTTTTACGGGATCCAGCTCTGGCAGCTGACCCCAAATTCCATCCTCCATCTTTCTATCTTCATCACTGTTTGCAAGGCCTTCCTCGGCATTGACCCTCACTGGGGTCTTTGGAGGAAGATTTTCTACGTGAAGCGCCACAATGACAGCAATGGCCGCCCCGTCGTCGGTGGCATTGGCTTTGTTGTTAGGAAGGAGGTCGATTACTTCGACTATCCAATGAAGGAGTCCATTCAGGGCTGGCGCAACAAATGTTTTACCTGCGTGATCCCACAGTGCCTGGGCGACGCTCAAACCTTTCCCCTTTCGAAGATGTCTTGATAGCTAAGCCGAAGAAGTCTTGGCGAAACACCCTTTCTCCCGAAGAGAAGGTGGTGGCCGACAGGCTTTTCGACCAAGTCGTCGTTTTGAAGAATACGGGGGGCTTGACGATGTGCGGCACTGAAGTAGTCTCAGTGTTCCTGCAACGTCGAGTACAGCCACTGATGTCTCGTCCTCACCAATTGTGGCTCTATACCGGCAAAAGTGACAAGTCCAGGGTTATCTCTCCCGACCTTTCGGCTGAGGAGCTCCGAGATGAAGTCCGTCGTCTGACGTGCCTCAGCATGAAGGATAACATTATCCTGACATCGGCTCGTCCTCCTTATGATCTTCACCATCTTCCAACTGAGGTAATCCTTCGCCGTCGTTTTCTTCTTGTTGTCGTTTCTATCTTTTACTGCGCTTTATAGACCCTTTTTCTTTCGACGGGCCCCCTCCGTTACTCATTGCTACCCTCCTCCACCCAAAAGTGGCGTGGTACTAGAGGATGATGATGATGATTCTGAGGGAACCGAGGATGCTCAGCATGCCCTTGAAGACAGCGATGTCCAAGAGGAGGAAGCTGCCGAAGATGATACCTTCCTCAGGAGTAGACGTCGTAAGCAGATACGCGATGATTTTACACAACGGCTGAATCAAGTCCTAGCGGAGGAGATAATGATGTCGATGAAGCTGCTTCGCCTCCTCCTGTTAAGAAGAGTTCAACAAGTTTCTTCGCAGGCGAAGATGATCTGGACCTGTGAGCATCTATACTCTTTTCTTGATTTATTTCCTGTCATTTTGCATGCTAACCGTGCACTGTACTTAAGTAGCTCTGATGACGATGATGTTCCTCTCGCGAAGAGGGCCAAGTTAGCCTCTGAGAGAGCAGCATCGGCTAAGGAGTCGAATCCTTCTCCCGCCAAGTCGACTCCTCCCTTGCGAACGACTGTGGAGAAGATTCCAGTATCGAAAGTCATTCCTCCTGGCGATGCTCCCACTCCGCCGGCTGGCCGCGATCATGTAAGTGTTTAATCTATCTTGCTTTGTCGAGTTTCTGTCAATTGATTCCTCTTGATTTCTCTGGTTGCAGCCGATTTACGTTACAGTCGATGTTGTGGCGGATTTCGCCGAGCAATTCACTCGCCTCGAAGCCGAAAACTCCCAACTTCGGAAGGCCGTCAAATCTTCGGCTGACCAGGTGCTTGAGGCCAACAGGCTTGCTACCGACGCCAAGAATGAGAACGCCTTGCTGAAGGAGGAAGTAAAGAGGCTGAAGCGGCAGATGAAGGATGAACAAGATGCCAGGCGTGCAGCGGCGGCTGCAGTCGACAAGAAGGAAGGCGTCCTCCGCGAATCCGTCAAGGATTTATTTGGTAAAACCCATGATATTCCGCTTCTTTCTTGGTGTTTTTTCATTGATTACTGATATGTCTTTCTTTCAGAGGCCGCCGACATAACTATCAGCCGACGTCATCAGCTTCGGGAGGACTCTACAGCCGATGCCTTGTCACTTGCCGCTGAGTCTAATGTCCAGGTCCTTGGACTTCTGCAAAAGACCAAAGGAGCGTTGTCGAGGCTATACTCGATGATCTTCCGGAAGATGAAGCAGGACAAGACTCTCGACGAGATGGCGGATGCTTTCCTTGTTGATCCTTCCAAGCCCGTGGAGGTATTGAAACGCCGTAGCCGCTTGGTTGGGGCGGTTCTTACTTTTCAATTGCTTATGGGCCATGGGATGGGGTCGGAATTGGAGAAGTTTTCCAAGGCATTGCATGTTGATGATGACAACCATCTGGTCGACCTTGAGCCTTTCAAAAGATCAGCAATAACTTGTGCCAACCAACTTCTGAAGCTAGTGGATGAAGCACAAGCCAAGCCTGTTCCTGAGTCTGCCCCTGGTTCATCGTCAGCGAACCCTTGAACTGTTATTTGACTTGTTGTAAATAAGATCATCCATTACTTGATGTAGTTCAGTTAAAATTCGGCTCTTTTGCCAATTCGAACTTCCTTTTGTCTGTACAATGTATGCTCAGCGCTCCCGATGGGAGTTTTTATGCCAATACTAGTCTGAACTGGGAACTGTACTGCAGATTCTTTCATCTTCTTCCCGTGCCGAGATTTTTCCAAACTCTTCGAGTGACGATGAATCAGGCCTCATCCGCCGCTTACGTGACCAAGTGTCTTGTCTAAATAAAGACATTTTACTTCTCTTCGCGCGATGGCAGCCTTGGTGAAGAAAAGGGGAGAGATAGCGACTGCTATTGAACAGTATGCTCTCGATGGTCTTCACATTGCTTCCGAAAGTTTGGGCTGTAAGTACTAGCTCATCTTCTGATTTCTGGCATAGCTTAAATCTTGTTTTAATTGACATTCGCCCCTTTCCCAGTCGTAGCTTTAGATGCTACTGAGGAGAACAGGAAGATCCACGAAGAGGTCGAGGCGATGACCGACGTTGCGCACCCGACGCACGGTTTGTGGCTGCACCGTCCGAAGGCCGTTGTCATGGCGAAGTTTAAGTACCGGGTGGAAAAGGCGCATTACTACTTCAATAAGTACCATGCTCATCTCACGATGGTTTGGAACACCTTGTTCCCACTGGACCAAGCGCCTGAAACCTTATCTGGCCTGTTTACTCGATTCAAGTCTCCCGAGAGGATTCGACAGTTGGTGCAAAAAGAACTTCTGGCTGGTGCTGAGCTTGCCTTTGCTTCGATATTGGCGTGCCACCCGTCTTTAGATTTGAAAGCCGTGGCAAACACTGAGAGGAGTTTAGGCCAGTACTATGATGTTGCCAGAGGTCCTGCTTACACCATCGTTTCTCGGATGGAGTCATGCCTCGAAAAAGAGCTGAAGGCCCACTGGGACCGGGGAGCCCGATTATGAATGTAATAACCTTATACCTGCATAAGATTGCTTTGTATGAATTTGTTGCGTGTGTGGCACGCTATGTCATTTTGATTTTATTGTCAAGGGCGGCTGAGTGATCAGTTCAACCTGCTCTCTCGACGACTTCGTTGAATTATGCAATGTTATTGCGAAGCCTATATGTAAGTTTTGTAGGAGCGAGACCCATCGGCTTAGCCGAGGGAATTAGACGCTTGGCTTCATCACGCGGTGCACCGGTTTGAGCCTTGTTTTGTGATAATGTAACCATCGACTGCAACACTCGTGTATTTTTCCGAGGCTTGGATTGTTTTTTTTACGCATCATTAATCTTAGCTCCCGATGGGAGTATTTAATTAATGACACTGTGTAAGCGTTTGTTAGGCCAGCGCTCCCGATGGGAGTAAGAGCCGATAGTAGGGCCTCATACGGTATGTTCGGATGATAAGGCATGGGGCAAGAAAAAAGGTAGAAAACCTGATTAGAACTTTTATTCATAATGCAAAAGCGACCTTAAAGGTTGTAGAGTAACTAGAGACAATCGTATTCTATGTATAAAACCGTCGCAGGTGTGCGATGTTCCATGGATTTTCAACATCTTTTCCTGAGGCTGGGTTCTTGAGTCGATAGGCTCCTCCTGGTATCACTTCAGTGACGATGTATGGTCCTTCCCATGGAGATTCAAGTTTCAAGGGTCTCTCCTGCTTCAGTCGAAGTACCATATCCCCGACTCTAAAGCTTCGACATCGTATTCGTCGGCTGTGATAATTCCTCAACGCCTGCTGGTATATCGTCGTTCTTGCCAAGGCAATGTCTCGTGCCTCGTCGAGGAGGTCTGCAGCGTCCTGTAGTGCAATATTGGAAGAGGATTCCGTGTATGCTGTCACTCGAGGTGCTTCAAACCGAACGTCGGCTGGTAGGACTGCCTCAGCTCCATGCACCAAGAAGAACGGGGTGTACTGTGTCGACCTGTTAGGTGTAGTACGCAAACTCCAGAGTACGGATGGTAACTCTTCGACCCAGGCTCCAGCTGCACCTCTAAGGCGTTTCTTGAGGCCATCTACGATGAGACCGTTGGTTCTTTCCACCTGGCCATTGGTCTGCGGATGGGCCACTGATGCAAACTTTAGTTTGATTCCTCCGTCGTTGCAAAATTTCTGAAACTCTTTGGAGTAAAAGTTGGTTCCGTTGTCCAGTGACGATACTGTGAGGCATTCCGAATCAACAGGTTATTCCTTTGAAGAATTGGACTGCTGTTTTAGCTTTTTGATTCCGTACAGGTACTGCCTCGACCCACTTGGTGAACTTATCGACTGCGACCAGTAAGTACGTGTGTCCTCCAGGTAATGACCTTGGCAATGGTCCAACTTGGTCGAGTCCCCATTGAGCGAAAGGCCATGCTAGTGGTATCGTCATCAAATCTGTCGCCGGGGCGTGTGGTTTTGGCGAAAACCGTTGGCAGGGGTCGCATTTCATGACCAGGTCTCGAGCATTCGACGCCGCTGTTGGCCAGTAGAATCCCGCCCTGAAGGCCTTTGCCACGAGGGCCCTGCTTCCTGCGTGATGTCCGCAGGTTCCTTCATGTATCTCTCGCAACAGTGCTTTTCCGTCGTCAATGGCGATACATCTTTGGAAAATACCGGAAATGCTGCGCTTGTAAGGTTCACCGTTTACTATGGTGAAGGCTTTCGACCGCCTAACGATTCATCTTGCTTCTACCGGATCCTCTGGTAACTCCTGTCTCGCTAGATACGCTAAGAACGGCTTGGTCCATAGTGGCTCGAGGAGGTGGACTTGTTCGGCAGGAGGAGTTAGAGATTCTTCGGCAGCATGCTGCGAACTCGTCTCCAATTCATCAGCCGACGGTTTTGGATGTGCCGAGGTTTTTTCTTTTATTGATCGCTCGGTGATCACCTCGTAAAACACTCCGTCCGGGATAGGGGAGCACATGGACCCGATGTTCGCCAAAGTGTCGGCTTCCTCATTGCTAGCTCTGCCGATGTGTTTGAGCTCGCATCCTTCGAACTTAGCTTCCATATTCTGATACAGCTGCCGATAGGAGATCATGTTGTCGCTTACTGCGTCGCACAGGTTCATCGACTGCTGCACCACTAAGTTTGAGTCGCCATAGATCTCTAGACGAGTTGCCCCGCACGCCTTGGCCATTTTCATCCCATACAATAGCGCTTCGTATTCTGCTTCATTGTTCGTCGGCAGAGAGAAGTTCATACGTAGTATATACTTCATCTTATCTCCCTGCGGTGATATCAGCACCACTCCTGCTCCTGCACCTGTGCTCCGTTTTGACCCATCGAAGTACATTACCCATGACCCCGACATGTCGGGTGCTGCTGGCGTCTGTGATTGGATCCAATCTGCCACGAAGTCTGGGAGGATCTGGGATTTTACCGCTGTTCGATTGACGTAAGTTATGTCGTGTGGTGCTAACTCGATGGCCCATTGGGACACTCGACCTGTGGCCTCCGGATTAGTCATTATGCTTTTCAGTGGTGCTTCGCTCACGACGATAATTGGGTGCTCTGTGAAGTAGTGTCGTAACTTGCGGGCCGACCTCCATACTGCGTATGCCAGCTTCTGATGATGGGGATACCTTTGTCTTGCGGGTGTGAGTACTTCACTGAGGTAGTAAACGGGCCTCTGTACGCCATGAACTCTCCCCGTTTCTTCTCTTTCGACGACCAGGACGCTGCTAAAGACTTGGGCTGTTGCGGCTATGTACATGAGCAGTGTTTCCTTTTCACGGGGGGTTACAAGGACTGGAGATGTTGACAAGATTTCCTTTAGCTTGTCGAAGGATTCCTGCGCCTCCTTTGTCCACTCGAACTTTTCTGACTTTTTCATCAAATTGTAGAAGGGCAAAGCTTTTTCCCCCAGCTTGGCGATGAATCTGCTGAGCGCTGCTAGTCATCCTGCCAGTTGCTGCACTTGGTGCAGATTCTTTGGCGGCTCCATATCGAGTATAGCTTTAATCTTCGTGGGGTTGGCCTCGATCCCCCTGGCAGAGATGAAGTACCCGAGTACTTGCCCTCCTAGTACTCCAAAGAAGCATTTTTTGGGGTTCAACTTGATTTTATACTTGTCCAAGTTGTCGAAAGTTTCCCGTAAATCATCGACGAGAGTAGCAGCGTGCTTTGTCTTCACCACGATGTCGTCGATGTAGACTTCGATGTTCCTCCCGATCTGCTCTCCAAGGCAGGCCTGCATGCAACGTTGATAAGTTGCTCCTGCGTTTTTCAACCCGAAGGTCATGACATTGTAACAAAAAACGCCGTGTGGGGTGATGAACGCGGTTAGCTCTTGATCTTCTTTCTTCAGCTTGATCTGATTGTATCCGGAGTACGCATCAAGGAAGGAGAGGCGATCACATCCAGCTGTGGAGTCGACTATCTGGTCGATGCGGGGCAGCGGGAAGTGGTCCTTTGGACAGTGTTTGTTGAGGCTGGTGTAATCGATACACATACGCAGAGCGGTGATGTCCTTTTTGGGCACCATGACAGGGTTGGCCACCCACTCAGATTCTTTGAGCTCTCGAATGAATCCTGCTTTACGGAGTCGATTGACTTCCTCGCCAATTGCTCTTCTTTTGGGTTCGGAAAATCGACGCATTGACTGCTGCACTGGTTTGGCCGTCGGATCAACATTTAGGGCGTGCTCAGCGAGTTCCCTGGGGATACCTGGCATGTCGGATGGTTCCCATGCAAATATCTCCCAGCGCTCACGGAGGAACTCGATGAGCGCGCCTTCCTATGCGACCGTAAGGTCAGCCGACGTATTGACCGTTTTCTTCGGATCGGTGGGATGCACCTGCAGCTTCTTGGCTTCCTTTGTAGCATTGAATTCGTCGGATCTTACGTTTCGGTTGTCGGCTGGTGGTTGCGTATGGTCTGTGGCAGCGTCAATGGCGTTGAGTTCTTCCTTGGCACCGAACTTTGAAGCGATCTTCTGGAACTCCCTATCGCAGGTGTCTGATCGAGCAAAGCTCCCATGAACGGTTATTGGGGTCCCGTTGTTGCCTGGCATCTTCAGTTTTAGGTATGCATAGTGAGGCACGGCCATGAATTTGGCAAAAGCGGGCCTGCCAAGGATGGCGTGATATTGAGACTCCCAGTCGACTACTTCGAACTCGATCTTCTCCTTCCTGAAATTGCTGGGCATACCAAAGACTACGTCCAATGTTGTTTTACCAAGAGAATAAGCGGGTCGAGTCGGTATGATGCCGTGGAACCCTGTGTCAGACTCTCTTAGCATGTCGACTGTTAGACCCATTGCTCTCATGGGATTGGCGAATAATAGATTCAAGCCACTTCCTCCATCCATGAATACTTTGCTCATATTGTACCCCCAATCTGCGCCTCAAGGACAAGCGCTGCGTGACCTGGTCTAGGGACGGCTTTCGGGTGGTCTGTCCTGCTGAAGGAGATGCTTTGCTCCGACCAGTCGATGAATTCGGGTGTGTCAACCATAGCTACTTCTGCATACTTCACTTCTCGCGAGAACTTCTTGATTTTCCTTTTTGAAAAGCTGGTTTTATGGATCATGTTGACCTGTCCGCGTGGCTCTGGGAATACTTCGGCTGGTTCATACTCGTCTTTTTCCATTGGTTCGTATGGTTCTGGTACATACGGTTCTGGTGGATGGCCGTAGGACCTTGCCCACTTCTCCATCATGTGAACTCTTGAGATAGCTTCGGCTCTAAGATCATCGCAGAACTGCCGTATCTCTAGGAAGTGCCGACAATTCCTCAACAAATGACTAGACTTCTCTCGACCATCCTTTGGATCAATGTAGGAGTGGAGGTAACATGGTGCCTCGAGTTGCTCTGTAGCCGAAAGGTACGGAGAATGGGTGCGGCCCCTAATTGATGATGTGTCGTGGCATCCTTGCTCGAACTGTCGAAGATGAACAGCTGTTCTGCCTTCCTCCTCATGATGTGAGCCCTTTCGTTTTTTCCTCTGTCCTGTTATGGCGTCGAAACTTTCTTGATTGCTCTCTTGTATGCCCCTGGGCAGAACTTTTAGGGCTGCTGTTTGAGGAACGTCCTCCGAGGCTGCGACCTTCGGGTCAGATGCGCTGTCGGTAGGGAGGCGAAGAAAGCCTCCAGAGTCGATGATGAAGCGGACGCCGCCGAAAGTAGCGTCCATATTGCGGGACGATCTCGCATGGGTCGGGTGAAGTGTTTCGCGGTGCGGCGCGAACTCGAAGGTTCCGCAGCGGGTCGAGTCTCTTGGCTCTGCTGGTGTCGGTGATTCGAGCAAGAACGCCGCGGACGTGACTGGTACTGCCGATGACCTGCCTTGTGCCGACAGGTTTCCCACAGACGGCGCCAATTGTCGAGGGTGCTCCTCGGCAATGCCCTCCGATAGGGGCTTAGGGTTGATGGAATCCTGCAAGCTGACACGAGACATCGGTTCACAGACAAGCGGGGAGAGCGATTTACCCAGGTTCGGGGCCCTCGATGAGGTAAAACCCTTACGTCCTGCCTGTCTGTTCTTGATTATGATGATAATGGGTTACAATGGGGTGCCGAATAGTTCGGCTGAGATCTCGTCGAGATGGCTAATCGCTAGGGAGACCTAACTCTAAGCTTCTGTTGGCTAAGATCGCTAAGATTGATTGTGTCTGTCGACAGCCCCTCTCCTGGCCTTTATATAGGAGGCCAGGTCTCAAGAGGCCTAGTCGAGTACGACTAGGTTTACAGTAGATCTATCTCTAGACTTTCCTTGTTCGGCTCCTTCCGCGTCTTGTACTCCAATGTATCTTCCGTTGCATCGCTCTAGCAGCCCATCTTGCCACCGAGTGCCTTCATGGGCCTCCAACTAGGAAATATAGGGTAGGGCAACATTGGTTACCCGAAGGGTAATGCCCACGTCATCACGGGTCTTGGCCTCGGCGTCCATCCTCCTCGCCTCGGCGTCACGCAATTTGGCCTCGGCGTTTGCCTTTTTGGCCTCGACGTCCATCCTTTGGACCTCAATGACCTCCTTGGCGGGGTTGTGGTAGATGGCATCTGCGGCCTCTTTTTTCAGACGCCTCTTCTCGTCCCTAGCAGCCAAGGTGGCAAGATTCCCGGACATTATCTTCACCATGCTCTGGGTGAACGCAATGGCCTGCGCCTCCCGGGCTAGATCGGCCTTGGTAGCCTTATGGCCTCGGGGACGAGGTGGAAGGGCTGGACGGCCTTGATCGTCGTCTTCACCGTTGAGGTTGATCGCTGTCCCATTCCTCACAGCTTCGTTGTAGGACGCAAAGCTTGTCATCCACTTGTTGGCGTCCTTGAGCACATCCCAGCAATGGACCATATGGAAGCCCTTCTTATGCGTCGCCCTAAACTTCTCCAAGACGCGGGATACCTGCAATCATAGCCGCCAATGATGTACATAGAATGATGCAAATAGTGTAGAATGATGATGGTTGTATCGTGTTTACCACTGAAATGACGCCAGCGCCGCTTACCGGGTTGTTCTTAGCATGTTCGACCACCGAGCAGAACTTGCTTGTCTCTTGTTTGATGTAGTTCCATCTTTTTCGGAGGGACTCTTCCGTCCGAGGGCTTGTGATATGGTAGGGCAGGTGCATCTTGGTCTCGTTGTACTGCTGCAAGACCTTGGCCCAATAGACCTTACCCTTTTGTTGCGCGCCATTAATACAGTCATGCCTTGTTGCCAGCCACGCTTCGCACAAACACGTGTCCTCGTCGTCCACGAAGCCTTGTGTCCTGCGGCTCTCCCCCTTCTTCTTGGTAGCAATGTCCGTGGGGACAGGCTGTGTTGGCGCGTCGTCGAAGTCGTCGACGGACACAGGTGTAGGCTGCATCTGCTGGGTGGCGAACAACCGTGCGGTTTCGATGTCCTCCGCATCTTACGTTGCCGCCCAGTCATCATGCGGGCCTGTCCCGACCCGATCATCGCCAATGAAGCCGCCGCCGAAGATCATGGCCTGGATGTCTGTCTCATGGCGGTCCTTCCAATACGCCTATGAATGACCGGACGTCAGACGCATGATACACGGTAGTCGCACACATTGAGAGAGCTCACGTACCGGGTCGTCCATCATCGGGGCAGGCGGCGCCATTTCGTCGAACAGGATGCGGGGCTGTGGCATGCTCTCCTCCGGCACCTGGCGCGTCTTGTGTGTCGCGCCCGGGCAGGAATCACCGCTTCTAGGAGTCTGGTTGAGGTCGGGAACCGCCGTCCCGTTGAACTGCTCCGGCGCCCTGGTCAACTGCACTGGCAGCACGCCGGAGGCGAACCGTGACGCCGGTGGACCTGCAAGGGAGCGGGAGTTCCAGGACGCAGCTAGGAACTTACCGATCTCACCGACGAGGCCGGAGGAGCGACGCCGGCGATCCCCTCTCTCTCGACGAGCATGTAGCCCTCCGCTAAGGTCGGATGGAGGGCTACTTGCGCGACGCCGGCTTTGATCTGCATCTGCCAGGCCTGCTGGTTGGCGGCCGCGGCAGTCTTGTTCTTCTGGTTCTGGCGCCGGCCGCGACGCTTCGCGGCCTCGATGACTGTCTCCTCCTTGGAGAGCACCTTCTTTGCCGCCTTCGGCTTTGCCTCCCGGCCGCCGCCGGTGGCGGCCCGCTTAACTTCCGCCGGAGCTGCACCCTCCATTGTGGCTATGGTCGTGGCTACGGGGGAGTGTGGGGCGGCGGCGGGTGCGAGGGTTTGCTTTGCATCCATGGCGGTGGCTGCGGCAGCGAGGACGTCCATCGCTTCTGGACTGCTTGCGCCGGTCTAGTTTGATATTTCGCGCGGGAAATGGCCAGTGGCGGGAATAATAACGGCCTCCCTGCCACTAACGCGTGGGTCCTACGTCTTTTTCGGAGGACACTCGGAGCGTCCGCCGAGACCCAAACCTGGCGCATATTTGGGTCAGATTTGCGTCTCCGCGGACAACCCGATCACTTTGCGTCGCCTCGCTGGAGCAGGTCCAGACGCATTTCCGGTCACGGTGGACGCAAACGGTCAGCTTCCGTTTGCGTGGCGCCGCTGGAGATCCCCTCATGCAAAATGTAAGTGAAATTCTTCATGAGCGCGCTCCAAAGAGATTTAATGGTCTCTCTGCTACTCCACTTGTACAATAAATTTTGTTTCGGAGCATACATTTGTCACCTAAATAATTGCAGCGTATCCTCTTCTGCCTACTCCCTCGAAAACTTTCGACTCCATCGTGCTCTGAATTTGGACGTGCGAGTCCTAGAAACAAGAATAAAACGCCAAGCAAAAGATGGCGCCTTTTAATCATTCCCTAAGACCGCAATTAAATCATGGTGATGGCCTTCTGCACCGACCCGCACGGCGGCTCCTCCACTCAAAGATAACAGCAGAAGCTCAATCGACATGCATGCTTTCTCTTGCAGCCTCTCAATTTAACACATGTTTCAGTCCCCAGTTGCCAGTAAGAAATGTAGCAAACAATAGGCAGCATCACGCGTGATGAGCAGCTAACACAACCTAACCAAGGCATTTGTATACTTAATCTGGGGCTGCGCAAGAACAGGTAAAGACGACTAGAAACGGAGTCAGATCTCTGCATACGCCATTCCAGCTGCTAATAACTTGTACGTATTCCCTTCCACGATAATAGTATTATCATCTTTCCTATAGGTTCTTCCCTGGATCGCCCATTCACCCTCCAGTTCATCTGCACCTTTCATGTGCAGATCCCGTTACTTGGAGAAAATTACAAAAAACCACCACATATCAGGCAGTCGTTTCAAAAAGCAACCAATATTCGAATTCTTTTCAAAAAACCACCACTCTACGGTTAACACGTTGCAAGGTCCACTGATTCACGTCCGACCCGATGTTAATGACGAAACTGACGAAACGGGCCCACTGTCAGGTCTACGTGGCACAGCATAGACGGTGCGCGTTAGCGTCCGTTAACGGCGCGGCCGGTGCCCTAACTTCCACCGTTCCAACACGGTTGGAGGCAGTTCCCCTCACTTCTCCCTCTCCCGCGCACTGACGATAGCCATGGCGGCGGCGAATTCGTCCGGCCTGACCTCACCTGTCGGCGGCGCCGGAGCTGGAAGAGAGGGTGGCGACGGCGAGTTAGCCAATTTGGGGGGCCTACTCTCGGTGGTGGATTCGTCCGACCTCACCTCAGCCACCGCCGCCGCCGGAGCTGGAAGAGACGGTGCCGTTGATGGTGAGGGCGGCGCCGGAGCGGGAAGAGAGGATGGCGTTGACGGCGAGGTTGCCGATCTGGGAGGCCAGGTCGCGGCGGACGTGGATTGCTGCGGGAGCTCAAATCCGTCGACCCTGATGTTTTATTCACCGGAGAAAGCCGCCGCCTCCGCCGTGGCCAATGTTTGGAAGGAGAACCCTGCCTCCAGCAGTCGTTTTACATCAGGATTCGTCGGCGGCATCGAGTAAGTCCTTCCTTTCTCTCAGCTTTTGTTCTTCCTGTCAGACAAAGTGTGTAACCGATTTGTGCTAGGCAAAATAGAGAATTAATTGTTCTTCCTCTGTATATTTGTAGCCTGGATGACGAAATTTGGGATGTAAGGTTCAATTTAGATGGACAGGACAATTTAGAACGATGTTTAGGCCGATCAGACATCACATATCTGAATTTGTTAGCTATGATTGAGTTAGAGGGGTATGGAATCAATGACTGCATGTATTTTGTGAAAGAAAAGGACATAGGGGTTGCTGGAATGGAAGAACTGGATGGAATGAGTAAGGTGGATCAGATGATTGAGCTATAAGAGGAGAAGAAGTGCATAAATATCAGTGTTATTAAGACAGGTAGCTCACTGCCAGTAAACATCAACAAACCAGCAGTAGAAGAGCAAATTCCTATGTCAGAAATAGGTTACCCTATTGTTTACACAGTGGATGATGATGGTGTGGTTTTACCCAGCCAGGAAGAATTTGTTCAGTGCACTAATGATTCAGCTGTGCTTTACCTGTGCACCCAGCAGAGCAACATTGATGATAAGGGCAAGCAGAATGTTGATGAGCAAAGAGAAGCTGCAGCAGGTTGTACAGATGATAAGGAAGAAGAAATTGCAGAAGGCTGTTCAGATGATGAGCAACAACAAATTGCAGAGGACAGGGAAGAGTCTTCAGATGATGATCAAGATGGAGATTTCATGGAAGAGGATGAAGTTGAGACAGAATCTGATGAAGAAAGTGAGCTCAATGAGAAACTTATTGATTTGAAGAAGAGAAAGAGAGCTGGAAGCAAGCAGTTATGTGAGGATGAGGAACCTGAAGACATATTCTGTGATTCAGATAACTCTGATGATGACAGTGACTGTGAGGTGTTGCAAGAGACAGTAGCAGTAACCAAAAAGAAATTGCCAGTGAGGAAAGGACCTACCACCAGATCACATTGCAGCCAACAGAGCACAACACCAGCAGATTAGCTGCCATCTGATGATGAAGGGCAAGATGGTGATTTAGACCCAGAGGATGATGATGGCTTTGAGACAATGTCCTGGGCTCTTCCAAAGGGAAGAAAGAGCAGGGCCAAGAAGATGGACCCTAGGGTCTGGTATAATGAGAGTAGATTGCACCCAGAACAAGGCTTATGCATGAAGATGTGTTTCCAAGATGTGTACCAGTTCAGAAGAGCACTGCAAACCCTGCATATTGCACAGCTTAGAAACTTCAGGTACCACAGGAATTGCAAAGACAGAGTGATGGCAGTGTGCTCTACAGAAGGTTGTCCTTTTTACATGATTGGGTCAGTCATTAAAAATGAAAAAACCTTCTGTCTGAGAAAGTGCCACCTTGAACACACTTGTGGCACATCAGGTGAGCACTGCAAAGTTACAGGAAAGTGGGTTGCAAAGATCTGTGAGTCTAGCATCAGAATTGATCCTAGGACTGGGGTTGAGGCAGTGATGGAGACAACAAAAGAAAAATATGGTGTAGATGTCAAGAAGATGATGGCATACAGAGCAAAGAAGAAAGCTTTGCAAGTTGTTCTAGGAGATCAGATTGAGCAGTACATGAGGCTTAGAGATTATTTACAGACAGTTATAGATACAAATCCTGGCTCCAGATGCATTGTGACAACAAAAATGCTTCTGGAGCATCCTAGTAAGAACCCTAGATTTCATGGGTTGTTCTACTGTCTTGGTGCATCCATTGAAGGGTTTCTTAAAGGGTGCAGACCATTCTTTGGTGAGTTGCATGGTAGCTTTATACAAATATGTAGCAAATTCTTGGTGCATCTAAATGGCAGATTTCTTACATTATTGCTTTTGGTTCTGCAGGGTTAGATGGTTGCTTTGTCAAGCTTAGCACTGGACAACAAATTCTGTGTGCTACTGGAAGGGATGGGAACAACAACCTATTCCCTATTGCTTTTGGTTTGGTTGACAAGGAGGAGACAGCATCATGGTCTTGGTTTCTAACACAGCTCAAATATGCACTTGGTGGTGAGGCTGGGAAATTTGGATACTACACCATTATCTCAGATAGGCAGAAGGTATGTTCCTTTTTTTGTTGAATACATGTTCCATTGTACATAAGTTTGGGTGACAACTTTAGGTTTAGTGTGGAGGTTTAGGTTAGAGTGGGAGGATAAGTGTGGAGGTTTAGGTTAGAGTCCGAGGATTAGTGTCGAGGATTAAGTTAGACTCCGAGGATAAGTGTCGAGGTTTAGGTTAGAGTCCGAGGATAAGTGTCGATGTTTATCTTCAAGTCCGAGGATAAGTGTCGATGTTTATCTTCAAGTCCGAGGATAAGATCCTCGGAGTTTTAGATAAACATCGACACTTATCCTCGGACTTGAAGATAAACATCGACACTTATCCTCGGACTCTAACCTAAACATCGACACTTATCCTCGGACTCTAACCTAAACCTCGACACTTATCCTCGGACTCTAACTTAAACCTCGACACTTATTATTGGAGTTGACTAATTAAAGCTATGAACTAGGGTCTCCTTAATGCAATCAACCAAATATTTCCCAACTGTCCTCAAAGATACTGCCTTAGACACATTTATGCAAACTTTCAAACTGCTGGGTTCAGAGGTGAAGAGCTCAAGAAATTTATGGATGCAGCCAGCTACTCTTACACTCAGCATGGTTTTGATGTTGCCATGGCTAACATGAAAGAGGAGTGCCTAGAGGCTTGGGAGTGGCTAATGAAGATCCCTGTTGCTACTTGGGCTAGATATGCCATGGATTACAACTGCAAGACTGACCTGGTTGTGAACAATCTTAGTGAGGTTTTCAACAGAATGATTTTAGATGTCAGAGGTCAACCAGTTAGAACAATGTTTGATGGCATCAGAAAGAAGCTCATGGTTAGGAATGATGACAAGAGAACTGGAGCAGCAAAGGCAAGATGGGTGATCTGCCCAACATATGCAGAGATTCTGGAAGAGAAAAAGAAGTGGTCAAGAATGTACAGATCAAAGAAATCTGTTGATGGTTTGTGGGAAGTAACCAATGGGACTGACAAAACCTATGATGTGAATTTGACAGCAAGAACATGTGGTTGCAAAAGATGGGACCTTAGTGGAATTCCATGCAGTCATGCTGTCAGTGCCATCTACAAGGCATTCCTACACCCTGAAGACTTTGTGAATGATTTCTTCAAGAAACCAATGTACATGGAGGCATACAATCCAGTGGTTTACCCTGTGCCTGGTGAAGATAGCTGGAACAAAACTGAAACACCTGACATTGATCCACCAGTTTTCAAGGTGTCATTGGGTAGACGTCAAACAAAAAGGAGAAAGGGTAAGTTTGAAGTGCCAGAGCCAAAACAAACCTCTAGAATGGCAAGCATCACATGTGGCAACTGTGGCAAAGTTGGGCATAGGTACACCAACTGTGGTGTCCCACTGAAGCCTTCATTAGAAATGAGGAAAAACAAACATCAGGTATAGTTGCTATGCTTCATCCCTTGTTCACCTTTATTAGTAGCTTATGTTTCTTTATTTCACAGGAGAACAGAGAGGAAGCAAGTGCTGCTCCAGCTGCACCACCAAGTGCTGCACCACCAAGTGATGCTCCATCTGCACCAGCAACTGCTGCTCCTTCTGCAGCACCAAGTGCTGCTCCTGCTGCACCACCAAGTGCTGCTCCATCTGCACCAGCAACTGTTGCTCCTTCTGCAGCACCAAGTGCTGCTCCTGCTGCACCACCAAGTGCTGCTCCATCTGCACCAGCAACTGCTGCTCCTTCTGCACCAGCAACTGCTACCCAAGCCTCTTCAGCACCTGCTCCTGCTGCACCTAAGAAGAAGAAAGCTTCTGCACCTCTGAACCCTCCACCATGGAAGAGGAATACAGGTGCAACTGCTCCAGCTGCACCAAAGAGGAAATCACCAAGTGCTGGAGCATCTGCAGCAGCACCACCTTCTAAGAAGAAAGCAGCATCAACTGAAGCATCAGGAAGTACAACTGCTGCAGGTCCTAGAGCATCTGCTCCTGCTGCAGCTAGTAGAGCATCTGCTGCTCCAAGTGCTAGACCATCTGCTGCTGCTACAACTGCTGCAGCTCCATTCAAAGCCCCCAGGCCAACAAGAGAGAGGAGAGAGAGCACTAGGATGAAGGGATACCTGACAGCAAGCAACATTGACAACCTTACCATGGCAGATATCAAAAAAGATGTTCTGTGATCTCAGTATGTGTATCAGTTATGTATGTAATGTCTAAACCTTGTGCTGGTAGATCTCAAGCAGAGTATGTGTCTGAACCAGGAACTTATGTATGTTTGTATGTGTCTGAACCAGGAACTTATGTTTGTACTGTCTGAATGAGTTATCTTCTCTATCAGTTATCTTCTAGTTACTGCCTGAACCATGTTATATTCAGTTATTGTTATTGTCTGAACCTTGTGCTGCTGGATCTGTATGAGAGTGGTGGTTTTCTGTCATTCACATCCCCAAAAGTGGTTGCTTTTTGTAAAAAACCTGGAAGATTACTACCAGCTCTAGTTTGATATACTGCCAGTACAATCCAATATAGATAACACATGGGTACACAACAAATGGACAGGTTCACACATAACATAACACAAGGGTACACAACAAATTGACAGGTTCACAATGACAGGTTCACACATAAGATAAGTCTGACATACAAATGGACAGGTTCACAAATCTATACCCTAACAAAAGGGTACAGAACACATACAGCACCTACAGCACCTGGGTTCACTTACATAGCTTAGTAGTAGCACAATTAACCATTACAAACTACCAGTACCACAATTAACCATTACAATTTTGCAGTAGGACATCAAATGATCAACTCCTCCTCACACACTTCCCTAATCCTTTTGAGCTTGTCCTTGTTTCCATTGCTAAGCTTCAGCAGGTCATAGAGCATGTACTCCAGCTTTCTCTTCTCCTCATTCAATGCATCCTTCTCTTTCTTCAAAGCATCAGTTTCTGTCTTCCAAGCTTCTCTTCCTGCCTCCAATTCCTCCTTCTTTGCCCTAATGACCTCAGCCTGTGTTTTCTGCAACTGCTTCAACTCAGCAACCTCCTTCTTTAGCTCATTAATTTCATCAGCAGCTCCTGAAGTTATCAACTTGTAATTTCTCTCCACCACTCTTTTTTCAGTCTCTTCTGCAAATTTCTTCACATCAACTAGCAGGCTTGCATACTTCTTCTCAATCTTGTTTTTCTCTACAGCAAGCTCCTCAACAAATCTGGCATGCTCTACCTTGTCATCAATTCTACCTGAATTGCTAGAGTAGTACATTCCCCATAGTTTCTTCAAAGCATTTTGTAGTGGCTCAGGCCACTCACTATCTACCCATGCATGGAAGCCACAGTTCAGAACATGCTGCATAAAAATGAGCACAATTAGGGAAATTATGTATATTATGCTGCAGTAAATATATATCACTCCATGCTATGGTGCACTTAATTCCCCATAGTAAATTATCTATATTTCTACACATACATAATAATACAATGCTGCCCTTAATTTATATCAACTGGAAAAGAAAATGGTTTAGGCATAAATAATTTCAAATATGCTGCCAACAAATGGTTCACATGCTATGGTTCAATTACATAGATTTTTGCTATGAAATTACTAAATATACAGACAATTTCTATGGTTAAATTACAGAGTATTACACACATATAATTACACACAAATATTGCACTGGTTCAACAGCAAAGAATAACACTCACATTTTCAATGGAGCAGAGGTAGAAACGACGACCAGTGTTCGGCCCTTCAAAGGCAACACATCTCACCGGCTCAAGGTTGTGGACACGGCATCGTTCGCCAGATCCCACGGCCAATCCATGAAATGTAGGTTCCTCAGTAGTATCAGGAGCATAGTCGAGGTCATTGAACTCCTATTGAGCAAAAATGCAAACGGAATCAAAGTAAATCGACCAATGCATACAAATCCCCAAATTCTCCCCCAAATCAGAAACCCTAGAAATTCAAATCGGCCACTTACAGGGAGCCTCTCTTAGCTCGTCGACCCGTCGTGCCAGCTCGGCATCGTCTCCCTCGTCGGTGCCTCGCGGGAACGGCAACAAGTCTCCAGGCGGCGGCGCTGCTCCAGTGCGGCGACGGCGACGAGCAAAAGCTCACTGGCTAGGCTAGGGGAGAGTGAGCTGGTCAACTCCACGCGATCCATCCATAAAAAACGACCAAGTGGTGGGCCCCACTGCGCCGTTAACGGTCGTCAACGGCGCTCCGACGCGTACCGTCTATGTTGTGCCACGTAGACCTGACAGTGGGCCTGTTTCGTCAGTTTCGTGATTAACATCAGGTCGGACGTGAATCAGTGGACCTTGCAACGTGTTAACCGTAGAGTGGTGGTTTTTTGAAAAGAATTCGAATAGTGGTTGCTTTTTGAAACGACTGCCCGATATGTGGTGGTTTTTTGTAATTTTCTCCGTTACTTGAGATAAGAATATAGTACTACCAGGAGTACTATACATCAAGTACTCATGTACTATGGCATCCCATCTCCCAGGAATCAACTTATCTAAACGCTGACATGTATGCAGATGGCGTATTTTTGCTGCGAAGACCTACGATATAATATACGGGTCTTGCCAAGTAGGAGAACAATATTACCAATACAATAAGTACTACTAGTAGTACAATCGTTGCATCTGGACGGAGCTATGACTGGACTCGTATCGAATGACAGTTGTTGAAACTGCGCCAGTTCAGTGTGCACACTTCCACGAATCTGGAGTACTTCTGAAACTTTTGTTCGATTATCAGGAATAACACGGAGGAGCTCTCCAGCCAGTAATACTAGCAGAATATGGTACATAAGACATGTTCTAATGAGCTGTTAACAATGAACTAATGATTCCCCGCAAAAAAAAATGAACTAATGATTTCTCTGATGAATGCCAACATCCAGTGCAAAGACAGGGTATCTCTACTATTAAAAGCAAACTGGTGAATGCCTGGTGTCACATTTTCAGGACGGACAATAATACCCCCACATCACAAAGAAAACTCAACTAACAACCATTAGGCGTGGATAACACATTGGCCGGATCCTACACATTCTCAACAACTTTTCAAAACGTCCGGATCACACAGCATTTCAACAAACTTCCATTAGGCGTGGATACCACATTGGCCGGATCCTACACATTCAAAAAAACGGATAAACACATTCTCAACAACTTTTCAAAAAACCGGATCCTACACATTCTCAACAGCATTTCAACAAACTGGCCGGATCCTACACATTCTCAACAACATTTCAAAAAACATCCCGCCACTGCCGGCCACCAGCGTCCAGTATTGACCAAAGTCTTCATCGCCTTCTCCAAAGACCCTGAAATAACACTGACCAAAGTCTTCATCGCCTTCTCCAAAGACGCTGCCGGCCACCGTCTTCATCGTTCAAGGGGACCTTGGCCGCCACTGCCTCGCATAAGGAGCCGTCGCTATAACCTCGATTGTCTTCATCGCCCTAACCAAAGTCTTCATCGCCTTCTCCAAAGACGCTGCCGGCTACCGTCTTCATCGAGCAAGGGGACCTTGTCTTCATCGCCCTGACCAAAGTCGCTGCTGGCCACCGTCTTCGTCACTGACGGCCATCATCTTCATCAAAGCAAGGAGAACTTCATCGGATCGGTTCCGTCATCGGTAAATAATGATCAGCCTGGAATCAACTTATAAAATTTGCAAGAGCAAGTTGCTCATGATCAAACATACAGAGTGTACACATGTAGAGGCGCAGCATTATTTAAGTTATGCAATCAGGTCATATATTTGCTGTTCCAGAAAAGCAAGATGAGATGTGCAACATGGTGTGTACGTGTACACATCAGGTCACTGGTGCTTTCGTTTTGTTGCGTATTTTAAATGTACAGGCTTGATACGGTCCAACTTCAATCTACCTTTGCAATGCCCTCACACCTCTCTACATCATCAGAATCACACCTTTTGTCAAGCTCACACCTCTCTATATCATCACAAATCATAAGGTCACACAAGCGGTAACAGAAAAGAAAATCGTACTAAGTCAAGTGAATGATTTAAGCATGGAAGATTATTTACACATTAGGGAAATATTTTAAACTCACTTTGCACTCATAAATTTCATGAGAAAATCTGAGAAAATAATCTTGTGTAGAAATAAAAATTAACTACAACTAAAACGCACGTGCCAAAAATAAGACCATCGGCTTGTTAAAGTTCTGCCCTATCAAATTATTATGAACATGTATAAAACATTGTAGAAAAGAAAACATATGGAATGACAAGGCCAGGTCAACTGAACTAAAAATATTATAAGTGTGAATACATCCTGTGGCACAAAAGATCAAAGTTAACCGGGAGCGGTGTGCAGGGATACAACAAGCACAATCTGGTAAGCTCTAACATCATACACTGTCTAACCCTCTCACTCTGCTCTCTACTTATGAGTCTGAAAACTACTCTGTTTTTCTGAAAATGCTCTGTTTTGAACAAATTTTCCTTGTAGATATGCAGCAGTTGGCTGCTAGCGACAAGGAAAAAAAATAATGTGTTATCTGCTCACACTAATTCACCCTTGCTGGAAATAGTGGCAGCGGCAAGGCCACATGAAATGCACATATCAACTAATAAGTAAATTTTCTATTTGGTGTATCAATTATCAAACAAAACCACCTTATACTCACAAGTAAATTTTCAAGTAAGTGTCAAGTAAATATATTATGTCAATTTTAATCCATCTGCAATCACAATAAAAAGCACACCTTGGTTGGTGATGTACACTGCAGCCTGGCAGCTGCATAAATAATGATCAGCCTGGAATCAACTTATAAAATTTGCAGGAGCAAGTTGCTCATGATCAAACAAACGTGTAAATAATGCACAGGTATATAAAATTTGCAGGAGTAAGTTTGTCAAAATCACAAACAACAATAATTTTTCAGCTGAAAATGCTCTGTTTTGAACAAATTTTCCTTGTAGATATGCAGCAGTTGGCTGCTAGCGACAAGGAAAAAAAATAATGTGTTATCTGCTCACACTAATTCACCCTTGCTGGAAATAGTGGCAGCGGCAAGGCCACATGAAATGCACATATCAACTAATAAGTAAATTTTCTATTTGGTGTATCAATTATCAAACAAAACCACCTTATACTCACAACTAAATTTTCAAGTAAGTGTCAAGTAAATATATTATGTCAATTTTAATCCATCTGCAATCACAATAAAAAGCACACCTTGGTTGGTGATGTACACTGCAGCCTGGCAGCTGCATAAATAATGATCAGCCTGGAATCAACTTATAAAATTTGCAGGAGCAAGTTGCTCATGATCAAACAAACGTGTAAATAATGCACAGGTATATAAAATTTGCAGGAGTAAGTTTGTCAAAATCACAAACAACAATAATTTTTCAGTGACTTGTTTTTCTTTTCTTATTTGCAGGTCATAAAATGTCACACTTTCCAAATCAACTAATAGATAAAGGAAAAAATGGTATGTAAATCAGTGCACCTTGTTAAATGGTGTTGAACATTGTCAATAATAAGCTGGTGTGCCCATGTCGACAGTGGTTGCTGAGAATGGCTCTTCAAACCGATCACAAGCCATTGGTTTGTCACGCCCACAAACGGGATTTTTCATACGTGAACCACTGGCAGATCAGACAGTTCTGTCATCGGACGATGATGATCAGACACCATTGGCGTGGACATTTCCAACTCAAAGTAACCTCACAATAAGAGGAACTCCATTGGTTGGGGAAAGCTCAAACGGTATGTCCTTTGACTTAGCTTATTTCACTGCATAAGTTTCAGGATGCATTATCATCGTTAACAGTATGCATCAAACGCAGACATACGAGCTCAAATGAGACTGCCCATTGCAACTCAAAGTACACTCACAATAGGAGGCACTCCATCGCCTGGGGGTAGCTCAAACGGTATGACATGAAACCAATTGAATATGTATATTATTTAAATATAGCTGTGTGTATTTTATAATAATTTTATAATACTGAAAAGCTCAAACTGTATGTCATCATTGCAGACAGACAACCTCAAAGTCAACAAACATCACGTGAACGTCAAAGAGCTCGTCGACAACGATTAACTCTTCAGGAGAGGCAAGAGATTAATGCAAATAGACGCGCAAACAGGACAGTTGCAACACCTGCTGAGCGGGAACAAGAGAACGCACGTCGAAGAGATAGTAGGCGCAATCTAACAAGTGAGCAGCGACAAACCATCAATACAAACCAAAGAGCACGTAGGCAGGGGATGTCTCAAGATAGGAGGGAGGCAGCGCGGGATCGACGCAAAGCAAACAACGAGGCTAGGCGGAACACCCCATGTGCTCAATCCATCGCAATGCCACGCCCAGATGCAGCTGTCAACCCGGAAGTCACGAAACGCTCCTCACCTATCACAGCTGATTCTACTCCTGCCTCCCCTTCAACGAGCACACCGGCGTATACCCTCGGGACTGATGGTAATATACACTCATATATTTACTCACGCAATAATAGGTGATGGTTAACGCCTCAAAAATGTTACAGGCGACATTGATGCATTCCTTAGCGGTATCATTGACGACAATGCCATCGCTGACGAACCCAGCGACGAGGAGTACTGCATGTTTGCCGATCAAGGTACGTCTTCCAGTTGTTTTAGGCGACATTGCTGCCTTCCTTCGCGGTATCATTGACAAGTCTGTGACACGCTATGCCTGTAGGTTCTGACGATGATGGCGTGGAAATCGATGATCCGTCAGATGAATCCGGCGTGGGCTCAGTCGATCCTTTTGACTTTGTGTACTCAAACCTACCAGACAGCACGCACATGTTGGAGAAAGTACCGGATTGCAAAAACTGCAAGGCCAAGAGGTTTGAGCATGAGCCCCCTGGTTTCTGCTGTCGAAATGGCCAGATCAGACTGGCTGAACAACGTCCTATCCCGGAGCTCATGAGGTTATGGTCCAGCGCGGATGCGGACTCTCGACATTTTCGACAAAGTATCCGATTCTTCAACGGCCACTTCGCCTTCACAACGCTTGGCGTCACCCTCGACGACAGCTGCACGAATATGAGCTCCGGGGTTTACACATTCCGGGCGAACGGCTCTTTGTACCGTAACGTGCATTCTTTCGGGCCCGGCTCTCGTCCTGAACATCTGCAGTTGTACTTCTACGACGATGATCCTAGCCTGACCCATCGCAAGGAAGCTACCAAGCAACTGGACCAGGAGGTTGTCCGGAAGTTGACGAACATCATGAGAGCAAATCCCTACTCCGAGACATTAAGGACGCTGGGTGCCCATAGGGACAACCTCCAGGATTACCGGATAGAAGTGAACACCGATCAAAAGCTAGACCAAAGGCGATACAATCTACCGATGGCGTCTGAGGTGGCTGCCATCTGGGTCGAGGGGAGCGACCTGGTGAATAGGTTCAAACGCAGCATTACCCTGCACGGGAACAACAATGAGAGGTACAGCATACAAGCCACGCAGGGGTGCTACGACCCAATGTCATATCCCCTCTTCTTCCCAAAGGGGGAGCTCGGTTGGCATCCAAATCTTCCCAAACATGCGGAGTCTTGGGAAGCTGCGCAGCTACCACGAGCAAACCGTGGTGCCAATGAAGGTTCGCCTATTTAAGATGCTTGTGTTTTTTAGAGAAAGAATCATTCTCATGTTGTCTAACATTCATTTTGAAATCTTTCGGCAGAGGGTAGTGGCAATATTTGTGTCTCCGTCAGGGACTACTATTGTTACAGGCTACAGACGCGTCCTGCGATATTCAACCCCATACTGCACGGAGGGCGCCTATTCCAGCAATGGGCGGTCGACATGTACATAAAGATCGAGGGTTGCAGATTAAATTGGTTCAGAGAGCACCAGCCGGAGATACGTGCCGACTTATATAAAGGCATTGTTGATAGCATCACGGCTGGGGAGACACGAGCAAGCGCTGTTGGCATTAGGACTGTTCTCCCCGGTACGTTCCAGGGGTGCTACAGAGACATGAAGAAAAGGCACATGGACGCCATGGCATTGGTGACGACGTACGGCAAGCCTGACGTCTTCCTAACGATGACCTGCAATCCTAACTGGCCAGAGATACAGGATGAGTTGTTTCCTGGTCAAACCGCGCAGGACCGACCTGATCTTGTGGCCCGAGTGTTCAGGGCCAAGCTAGAGACCATGAAAGATATGCTGACTAAGGAGCATATCATAGGCGTTGTGAAGGCGTACGTCTACGTGGTAGAGTTCCAAAAGAGGGGCCTGCCACATGCCCATTTCCTGTTGATCATGGATTCAAGATATAAGCTTGTTGTGCCAGAACAGTATGATCGTGTCATATCCGCCGAGCTTCCTGACAAGCATAAGTACCCTGAACTTTACGCCATGGTCGTCAAGCATATGATGCATGGCCCATGCGGTGTGCTGAAGCCCAAGAACGTGTGCATGCAAGAAGGGAAGTGCAAGTGCAGGTACCCTCGGGAGTTCAACCAGACCACCGTACAGGGAAAGGACTCCTACCCTCTGTACAGGAGACGAAAAGATGGAAGTTCAGCGAAGGTCCGCGGTCAGATGCTAGACAACAGATGGGTAGTGCCCTACAACCCTTACCTGCTCCGCATGTTCAACTGCCACATCAACGTGGAGGTGTGCTCTAGCATAAAGGCTGTCAAGTACCTATACAAATACATATACAAGGGCCACGATCAGACTTCGTTCAACATTGACATACCTGACGCTCAAGGTAACATTGACGAGATCAAGAGATTCGTTGACGCGAGGTGGGTTACTCCTCCGGAAGCAATGTGGAGGATATTCGGGTTCATTCTCTGTGAGAACTACCCATCGGTCCTACAGCTACCGCTACATCTGGAGGGCATGCACAGAGTCACATTCAAAGAAGGAGATGACCTGAACAATGTTCTTGCCAGTGATGGCGCGGACAAGTCTATGCTGACGGAGTATTTCAAGACTAACCGGGACCGCGACGATGCAAGACATATTCTGTACAAGGACTTTCCAGGAACGTTCAGATGGCTATCAACAAAGGTATGGCAGAAGAGGAAAAACCGGGTTTTCCAAGTAGGACGAATCGTTTCAGCCAATCCTGCCGAGGGGGATCGGTACTTTCTAAGGGTGCTTCTAAACCACGTAACAGGCTCCCAGTCCTTCCAAGACCTGAAAACAGTTGACGGTGTGCTATGTGATAACTTCCGGCAGGCCGCCGAGAAGAGGGGTCTCATCGAGGCCGACAACACCCTCGACCAGTGTCTTACTGAGTCAGCCCAATGGGCCATGCCAGTCTTGCTCAGGAGGCTATTCGCGACAATCTTGGTATTCTGTGAGGCCAGCGACATTCGCGGTCTATGGGATAGGCACCTAGAGGATATGTCTGATGACTTCAGGCGACGTCACACGTGCCCTACCGCGGTGGAGCAGGAGGTGTTGCTTGACATCAGGGGCATGCTGCAGTCCATGGGCAAAGACATAAAGTCGTTCCCTCTTCCGGACATTGATGATAATTATGACAACACGGAAGGGGAGGCGAGGGAGGTCATTGAGGAAATGGCTATCGTCGTTGATGAACATGACAAATCTCTTGCGTCCTCACTGAACACCGAGCAGCTGAGGGCATATGACGAAATATTGGCCGCAGTCGACCGAGACCAAGGGGGTGTATTCTTTGTCGATGGTCCTGGAGGCACTGGGAAGACCTTCCTGTACAGGGCATTGCTTGCTAAAGTTCGAGGTGAGAAAAAGATCGCAGTGGCCACAGCGACGTCAGGTGTCGCTGCTTCCATCATGCCTGGAGGTAGGACCGCCCACTCGAGATTCAAGATCCCACTCAACATTGATGCAGAAGGGTCATCGTGCAACTTCACCAAACAATGTGGGACAGCCAAGCTCCTAAGGATGGCTTCGCTCATCCTATGGGATGAGGCCACAATGACAAAGCGGCAAGCGGTTGAGGCACTGGACAAGAGCATGCGTGACATCATGGGCCGACGGGACCGGCCTTTCGGGGGCAAGACCGTCGTGTTTGGTGGAGATTTCAGGCAGGTGCTTCCGGTTGTCAGGAAAGGGAGCCGAGGTCAGATAGTCGAGGCGACCCTGCGGAGTTCGTACCTCTGGAAGGAAATGCGCCCGCTAAGGCTTGTCACCAACATGAGGGCGCATAACGACCAGTGGTTTGCAGATTACCTATTGAGGGTAGGAAATGGCACCGAGGAGACAGACGAGGAAGGCAACATCCGACTCGCAGAAGATATATGTGTGCCTTCAACAGACAACGAGGTCGACGACTTAGAGAAGCTAATCAACCATGTGTTTCCTGCCCTGGACCACAACATGACAGATCCTGGTTACATGACATCTCGAGCAATCCTCTCCACCAAAAACGATAATGTGGATATAATAAACCTACGGATGATAGATCGTTTCCAGGGAGAGGAGAAGATCTACCATAGCTTTGATAGTGCAGAAGACGATCCGCATGGATACTACTCTCAAGAGTTCTTGAACGACCTGACTCCTAATGGTCTTCCTCCTCACACACTTAAGCTGAAGATAAACTGCCCTATTATACTCTTAAGGAACATTGACCCAGCTAGCGGGCTGTGTAACGGCACAAGGCTCGTGGTCCGTGGGTTTCAAAGGAACGCCATCGACGCCGAGATCGTGGTGGGACAACATGCTGGGGAGAGGGTGTTTCTTCCTCGGATACCTCTCTGCCCCTCCGATGACGACATGTTCCCGTTCAAATTTAAGAGAAAGCAATTCCCGGTAAGACTCAGCTTTGCCATGACGATCAACAAGGCGCAAGGACAGACCATTCCGATTGTCGGCGTCTACCTACCTGAGCCGGTATTCTCCCATGGTCAGCTCTACGTGGCGTTGTCAAGAGCCACAACAAAGAGTAACATAAAGATCCTGGCCATCAAGGACAATGGAAAGGACAAGACCAAGAAACCAAAAAAGCGAAAAAGATCTGAGTCCTTAGTAACAACAACGGTGAATATAGTCTACAAGGAAGTCTTAAGCGGTTGATGCCGCTGGTTGTAAACAGACTTCATACATGTGTGCTACTACTGGCAATTAATATATTATTTTCTAGCTGCTGCTCTTTTTTGGCAAACATACTTGGTACACGTGCATCTGAAATGATCGTCCCATCTGTGACATCCACTTGCGAAATGGAGGAATATAAATGAATGGTTAAATGATTTGAATAATATATCTAGATCTTACTTTGGGTTTATCATTTATCTCGAAAATTTGGTTAAATGATTTTCGTCCGGGCAGAATCTGGGACATTAGTAACGTTGCTTACTTGTGAAATGGATGAACACAAATGCATGATTATTATCAACACTTTGAAGAACCAAACACCCAAAGGTGTACGCTACCTATTTATTTAAACAAATTATGCTTGACTTCCCAAAAGATGGGAATGGACTTGTTAAAATAAACAAAATGACTTCAGAGCTAGAACAAACCTATGATAAGCGATGTATTAATAAAACACAGCTTAACAAACTGGAACACGCACAGGTCGCTACCCAGTTTTTGTAAAAGCGCCTGCAATTATTTGCACATGCATTCCAGGTCGCTGCCCAATTTTTGGTGCCACGGGGAGTTAGTTAGTCCAGGTCGTCACGACGCACAGAGATAGATAGAATTTTTTTTTGTTGACGGATAGATAGGATTTGTTAGTTAGGTAGCAACAGTACCTAACAAACCTCCTAGATATAATAACTATTTGTTCGATGGATAAGACTTAGGTAGTTTTGCGTCAGATCAGATTATTATTTTTATTATATAGAGGCGCTAGAAAAGCTCTAACCAATCCAGATAAAACCAAAATTCAAATTTTTTTAGGTTGCCGCCTAAACCAAGGTTTTAGCGGTACATATACCCCCACCTAAAAAAATACAATCCTCATTCTCTCTCCCCGGTTCATTATATCTAGGATTTCCATAGTAATGCACTGGTTAGATAATTTATTCACTATTTCGTGGATACATTTTCATTGTTCAGGCCCTGATTTTAATTCATGTCCTATTTAGATTTTTGTTGCATGCCAATTGGGGTTCAGAACAACTACTGGCTGCAAATATGGTTACTTTCCAAAGTTCAATAAAAACAAGAAAGGGCCTGCAAAACAGATTCCCACGAAAATTGCTAACAGATTTCAGGAATAACTAACTAACAAATCCAAACAACAATAAAAACAAGAAAGGGCCTGCAAAACAGATTCCCACGAAAATTGCTAACAGATTTCAGGAATAACTAACTAACAAATCCAAACAACCCTACAATATTTTCTCCCGAGACCTAAACATATCTCTGTTTCCGTACGAACCTTTTTCTCTCAAGCGACGAATCCTCCAGGCAGCTAGCAATCGCCCACCGGCATCAAGGTACTCCCTCTTCCCCTCTCCACCGGCATCGATTACCACGCGCGCACCGCACACAATCGAGTCAGCAACGCCGATAATCAGAAGGAGATCCATGGCAGCCGCGGCAAGAAGGAGAGAGCCGCGGGGATGCACCACGGCGAGCCGGTCCAGGTTGGGGCGGACGCGGCGGAGTAGGGGCCGCCTGCGGCGAATGACGATGTGGCTCGGCGCCGGAGGCGGGGCGGCCTGCAGCCGGAACCTTGCGCCCGCGGGAGAGGTGGGGCACTAGGTCTTGCGCGAGGTGGGCGGCGAGGTCGGGCGCGGCGGCCGCGGCGGGGGAGGCGAGGAGGTGCAGCGCGAGGGCGCATAGGTGGTGGGCGGCGGGGGCGGCGGTGGAAGGGGAGAGGTCCTTGTGGAGCTGGTGGGTGGCGAGGGGGAGGAGGGAGAGCGAGGCCGGGGAGAGGGAGAGGGAGGCGGCGAGGTAGGCGAGGCGCTTGTGCGTGAGGTGCGGCGAGGCGAGGAGCTCGATGGCCGGGAAGGCGAGCGGGTGGGCGGCGACGGGGGCGAAGTGGAGGGAGGAGAGGTAGGTGAGCTTCTGGAGCGCGGTGGCCTTGGTGGCCGCGTCCGGGGCGCGGATCTCGCGGTGGATCGCGGAGAGCGCGCGGGCGACGGCCGACGACTCGCCGGCGGCGGACTGGTCGGCGCGGAGGGACTTGACGAGGTGCTTCTCCCTGTACGAGATGCTTTTTCCCCCCTGCTCGGTGGGGTGATATAAGGCATTTTCCCCTTTTGCCTTGTTCAAGACATGTAACATGTATATAGCCACGTTACGAGATGCTTTTCTCTCCTTTTTTTTAATCCATCCAGTACTGTAGTTAAGCAACCTCGCTTATAATTGATGTTCTCCTGTTCAGTAACAGGTGGGCTCCAGGATAACAAGCGATCATGTCTACAAATTTTCTCAAATCAATTATGTTTTGACTGTTTTCAGATCGCAAATATTTATCTCTTACAATGTGTATTAACTATTGTAGATCATGGACGGAACTGAGGCAGATACTACAAATGCTTTGAATGAACCTATCGACATAGGTTCAGATACAATGTTGGTGGAAGAGACGAGTTTTACCGAATCAACCAAGGTGATTTTGATTATATTTTTCTGAACACATGTTCCTAGATAAAAAGATCTTTATAATTAATTTCGTTTTTTGCAGGTCATGGACAATATAAAAATGGATGTTGATGTTAAAGAAGCCATCACCAAAAGCCTCGAGGCTACCTTGATGGAAGGGACCCTAGACTCATCGACTCTTTCAAATCCAAAGGAGTCATGTCATAATAAACCAAAAAAAGAAAACACAAACATTATCCCAAAAGGTACTTAGTTCCGCCCTTTCCTTTTTGCTATATTACTTTTTATGTAATTAATGTGGCACACTTATATATCTTGCCAGACTATGTCTGCACCGCGGAAGATTTTGTCGTCATTGAATCAATAATGTCTGCACCTAAAAATACCAACTTTGTGGAGATCGGTGATGCATCGCTATCTAATGACCATTTAAAGTGTCTTACATGTGATGACGGATTTCTGCCCGATGATGTAAGTCAACAAGAAATCACTATTTACACAATATGTGTCTATTTTTAATTTAAATGTATTTTATGTGTTCAATTGTAGGTGATAAATGCCTACATATATTGCATGCGTGCATGTGATCATCTACTTAACAGAGCTGGCAATAAGGTATATATGGATAAAACATACGTCTCCAATATGCTGAAGAAAGACGTAAAAATATATCGTCATATCATAGAGCAGGCATATATTTATCTAAAGCATGACATGGTGAGAACTAAATCCCTACCTATGCATCTCATTTATTATATTTTTAACATGTGTATACCTACTTATGTAATATTTTATTTTAGATCTTCCTACCGATAAATATCAGTAAGACTCACTGGTATTTAGCGGTCATCAATGCGAAGAAACGCTTGATACAAGTATTAGACTCACTTGGTCCTGGAATGGGTAGAACTGACCTCACGTTTATGGTAAGTTATTTGATTATGATCTCCTCTTGACATTTTACTTTTTCCTCGGTGTTTAATATCTTTTTTCCTCATATAACAGCTCCGAGGACTTGAGAAGCACTTAAAGACTGCATCCCAAAGAATGGGATTTGACAAAGGTGAAAAGTGGCACGATCTCGATGTCACGACATGGCCAATAGTAGAGCATATCCGAAAACCAGTGCAGACTGATGGGTATGTTGAATCTCTTGAACTTTCGAATGTGAAAATTACGGTGATACAAAAGTAATGTATTTAAAGGTGTGTTTGGATAGTAGTTAAATTAGACCTTACCATTGAGTAACGGATCGTGGAGAAGCTCAGGCACTTCTTTTTTGGTGTATCAGCTCTATGTCTCTTCTATATGGGTACTAACGTAATTTTTTGTTTTTCTAGGTCGTGTGGTGCACGGTAGTTCAGTGACATGAGATAGAAAATAATATTAACTAAGCAGTTGAGCTACCATGAACCTATGCAAAAAAAAGTTATTAATCCTCTGATCAAGTAGGTCTGAAAACTCTAAATTGTTTACAAAAAATGTGCGGTTTGCCAGTCTGGAGGATTGGGTAGGTCGAATGATATTTTAGCATCCTCCATTGGTACCAGTAGCATGAAGTATACCGAAAATCTTTCTAGATTAATGATTGTTTTAATATTTTTATGTTGATTTGTCTAGATAGAATTCTACTATAACATTTGCTAATTTTGTAGCGCATCGTGCGGGTTGTTCATGTTAAACTTTATGGAATATTGGACAGGCGATATGCTTTCTGACTGCATCACTCAGGTATTATTTTTGTTTAGAGACCGTTAGTAGTATCTTGCATCTTAAATTATTAATTTACAATATCAATGTTTCTTACTACTTTGTAGGAGGATATGAAAGCATTCCGAAGAAAATTAATTGCCATATTGCATGATTCGGAACTAAACAAAATAAGAGGCAGTCCAATATATAATCAATCTAAAGATCAAGAAAATGGATCCGACTCTGATATTACGGAATTGCCAAGCCTAGGTAAAGAACACCAAGGAGATGTAGCCAAAGAAAATATCCAGCTTCCTATTTGCACCTTGTCCACCAAACCAGATGAGTTTGTTGACGAGATATGCAAATACATCATGTCCATTGACGATGCAACATGTTTAAAGTAAGCCTCATAAGATATTGATCAAGCGTCGGTACATATTATTATCATATCATTATTCTTATCAATTATTTTGCAGAAAAGAATGGGTGCGAAGCTCCACACCTTATCCACTAGGATTAATTCTAAAGCAAATTCAGGACATACTCAGGATGGACCAGCCAATGGACAAGGATTGTTTCAACATGGCTGTGCGCATAGTGGCATGTGATGAGATACAATTTTTTATAGAGCCTCCCGTGCACAACATGGACTTGAGATTTTGTGTAAGTTATTATAATCGCATATTTATTGTCACTGTTATGGTTCTAAACCTTTTTTCATTTCAGTCGGCGATATTCCATGGTAGAAAACATCCACTTTGGCGTGTTAAGCCAGATATTAAGGAGTTGGCAACATTTTTTCATAGCTGGCCTGGGATAGACCATAATATATCATCATGCAACATGGTAAGTTAGTCTCTTTTCCATTATTAACATTATTTATGTGTTTTAATGCTCACCACTTGCAGATTTTTTTACCACACGCATTTCTTGGCCACTTCATCTTGTTCACCATCGACAAACATGAGTGTCGTGTATGTATTTTAGACCCATGTTCTGAAACTCTATCAGAAGAGAGGTACCAACTAAAATTACAAAGGTGTTCATTCTATCTAAATGATGCTCTTGAGATAGCGCAACCTGGCTGGAATTCCGATATTTATTTCTGGCCACGTAAATATCCTCACAATATCCCAATACCAACAAGCCCCGACGGGTGATTTTTCTCAGTTATCTTTACAAGCAGCTTATTTTATCGTCATTCTAATGACCAAGATAATGATATGTTCCATTTATTTGCAGAAAATTGTCTGGATACTTAGTATTTAGTTTTATGCTTTCATGGGATGGTAAAAGATTTGTTCATCCAGTTTGCAGCGTGAGTACTCTATGTTCACAATCTTATATTTTTTGTGGGAAGAAAACTTCATGTTAACATGATATACCAATTGTGCAGGATGGTTACGAGCTAAGGAAAAAGTTTTTGATACACATACTCAAGTATCTGGCTAATGAAGTTGAAGACAACATTCCTGAGATCGTGCGAGAATACCTTAGACGCGTCAACGGACCATGGCTTTAATAAATAGTGTATTCAGTCATTTCTCTTCTACAAAATGAATTGTGCGAAGTGGATCTTTAAATATTTTAAGTATTAAATATTTATTTTATATACTTTAATATTTGCATGCATTATTTACACGTTTATGCATTTGACACTATGTTAAAGGGCCGTGGCGAAGCACGGGCATTCTACTAGTAACACTAAACTGGCGCAGTTTAAAAAACAAGATAATCATAGCAAGGATTAAGCAGAAAACCTTTTAACAATAATTCTAAAGGAAGACAGGGTATATCGACGTGATTGCTTACCCAAGTATTAGTAGTTAGCAACCTCCATGGCCTAAGTCAACAACAGAGATCAACGGCCCAAATTTAGTATGTACATCATTACCCTTGCCCTTCCATGTCGCATACTCGAATAATCAAAGGGCAAATCAGTCATTACTACTTGAATAAATTATGTCTAACCTTGGTTTAGGAATCCAGGATTTCTTTGCCTTTATATAGGGGAAACTCTTCTAATCAGTAGTCTGATTTCTATCGAAACGTCGGACGGCTTGTCCGTCGTCCATCCTTGTGGCATCTCAGGGCTGTAAGCATTCCAAAGATCTCCTCCCTGCCCCATAATTACGGGCCAACTTAATTACAGGCCCACCTAATTACACGCCCATCTCCCCAAATCTCTCCCGTTATCTCCGTTAACGATTCGTCTCCTCTAACCGTCCCTGAACTACGCTTCGGAGCTGCCGCTCACCTGCATCGCCGCTCCGCTTACCTGTTCCCTCTGATCTGCTCACCGCCGACGGCCGTCCACTTCTCATCCCCATCCACCGCCATTTTTTCGCCCCTTGTATTCCAGCTGAACCTCCCGTTCGACCATGCTCGGGCCCAAATCCCCCGCTAGGCGCTGTTGAACTCGACGACCCACGGACGAAGAGCGAAATCAACGGCCGATCTGCGGCCCTGTCTCACATCGCCGGTACGCCTCACCTCACTAGCCAGCAACGAGCGTACGGCCGTCTAGATTGCAAGTTTTGGAGCACAACCCTGTAGGCATTCGCGCTGCAGATTTCTGCAACTAGCGGAAGGTATCAAGTCGATTGCATTACTTTTTTCTCAGATGCACAATGCAGCCAATTGACTTCTTTATGTGGTAATTGCATTTTTTTGTTTCAATTTCATCTGATTGTGTATGCCGTGTATGCCATCAGTTCTAAAAATTTTATGGAAAAAATTACTTTCTGTCTCTTTCCACCCTTTTGGCGGCATAAATTGGGTTTGCTCTAGTTCAAAAATTATATGCTTCCAATAGGAATAAGTATTGTTGAGATTCTGTGAACTCTTAGCTTCCGATATTTACTTGCTTCCTAAATAACATACTTATGCTTCTTAGGCACGTGCAGTCTGCACCCTCAGCTCATAGTACCGTTACTATAATATTTACATTTTCTTTCTTTTACATACAGTTTTACAAATATATCTTGTTCATGCTTCACATATTATGCTTCTTTTTTTGTATGCAGCTACCATGAAACCGGTGGATGAGTGTTTGTTGAAGAGCCGATTTGCTGCTGGTCGGTTGAGGGATGTAGTTTTAGGTATGGCGAAGGAACGCAAAGATCATATTCGACTGCGAGGGTGGGGTAATCTTCTGGAGGTTGGTTCTTTCTCAGCTCCCGAGGGACTGCTTGAATGGATTATAGATAGGACAAACCCCGAGCTTGGTGAATTCAGGAACCCACGCAGCAATGCTTCTATATTGTTCACGAAAGATATGATTGTAAAAGTTCTTGGCCTACCTTCTGGTAAAAGGCCGGTTGTTCTCACTGGCAAGCACCAAGAATCAGCACACCGTGAATTCTTCAAAATAGACTATAACCATGGAAGAAGGGCACCAATACACCATGCAATCGATATGCTTGACAAGGGAAATCTGGATGAAGAAACATACTTTAGGACCTTCTTTGAAGTAGCATTGGGTACTTATTTGTGCCCGGGAACTGGAAATATGTTACCTTTGGAATATCTTGGCAGCCTTGATGATTCAAACCAGGTCAAAGATTATGATTGGGGTGCACACATCCTTCAAAATGTAATGTCAGAGGTTGATGCATTCCAAAAGAAGAAAGCAAATAACAAATTACAAAATGAACCAAAAAAGATATGGGTTGGTAGCTGCTTACCTGTGCTCGCGGTATGCTCCTCATTGTTTAATCCCCAACTGCCATTTATCTAATGTCATTTTTATACGTGCAAAAATTATGGTTCTAAATTTCTATCTTGTGCAGATTATTTTCATGGACCATCTTGAATTCCCAGAGTCAAGCTTGTCGGTGCATCACATTGATTACTCGCTCCCTAGAGCATCACATGTTTCTGACGCCGACTTCAAATTTGTTATGAAGCACGACAAAAGTCGATTAAGTCTCAATTCTCATTCATATGGCGCACGCCCTGTAAGTGATGCACCATCTCTATTTACATGTCCTTCTCACATGTATGTTGATCATGACAGTGCTCTATTTTGTAGTTCCGTCCTTTCCACATGACTCCATATGCTAACCAACATGCTCCATTTGGGCACCAACCCGACCAGCCACCGTTGGTATTGGTACCACAGCCTCCACCACAAACTAACATTATTCTGTCTGATGTACGTCGCTTTCCTCACTCTTTTCTAACATATATTCAGTATTAGATTCTTCTACTATACATTTGTGTTTCTTAATTTGATCATGCATGCTTCTAAACAGGCCACCACTCGGCAGGGCCAAACAAGTAACATGAATGTGACTAATGTACACGGCTTTACTCAGCCATTTATCACCAGTGTTCAATTTTAGCTTCTTCTACTCCACATTTATGTTTCTTACTTTGGCCTTGCATGCTTCCAAACAGGTCACGCTTCGGCAGCGTGAAACAAATACAAACCATACTTCCAATGTTAGTTTGCAAGCTTCCAAACATGTCATTACTCCGCAGGCCCAAACAAATCGAAACCATACTACTGAGGTTCTTGCGACACCACTATTACCTTTTGTTATCTGGTTCTTAACCAAAATTATACACTATGCTTCCTTACTACATGCTCACATTCTCTGAATGATACTGACTGCTGATGTATTACTTTATCATTTATGCTTCACGCACAAATACCAATGCTTCACAAGGGTGTTTTTTACGCTTCTTACATCTCAGGAGCATCCAGATTTCATGATCCCCATCTTTGAAAAGCATAAGCAATTATGGGCTAAAGATATGGAAGATATACAAGCAATGTGTACAGAAAAACATGGTACCCGCATGGCTGAGTTTGCAAGGGATGTCATCGCAGCTTGGAAGGTCCATCCTGCACCTACTACTTCCTTTGCGTCGCCCCCAAGGGCTGTAGATGTTTCAAACATTCACGAAGCCGAAGGTAGTGCTTCAAAGGCAACTCCCGAAACACGCTTCTGGAAGGAAGCCGTCCAGATTGCACAGGAGGTGGAAAAGAGCAAAGAGAAGTCAAGCCGCCAAAAAATGAAACCTGATACACCAGCAGCTGCGACTTCAGCTCAAACCAACCCATATCAAGGTGCAAGCCACACGACTTACTATGACATTGAGCCACCTTCTTTCAGTCTTTTACTACCCGGTGAGAGCTGGTCTCAACCACTCCCGCCAACTGACCAACTTGAACAAGCAGATGTTGTCACCACCGGTGTAGGAACCAGTAGTTCAGGTATTTACCATTCTTACACAACTCGCATTTTTTTTGATGCATGCTTCTAAGATAATTATTAATATTGTGCAATCAGGACCCATTGCACAATCATCCTCGCATGAAAAAGATCAATTACCACCACTTGAACAAGAGCAGGCCGCGTCACCTATGGAAGACCTAGCTATCTCACCTGGACATGACCCGGCGACCTCTCATCAACAAGATTTTGCTTCTGCTGCACCTACAAGTGTTCCAAACACAACTATCGGAACAACCCTTACAGGTATATAGTCTATTTAGCCCACTGCTCTATTTCTTTTTCTAATATTCTTAAGCTGGATACGTTTGCTTTCCAAACAGTACCCACTGCACCCTCACATGGGCAAGATCATATAGCATCACGTGAACACGAGCATACAGCCTCACTTGACCCAGCTACATCTCACAAACAAGCCCCATCTGCTGCACCTACTATTGTCATAAAAAGAACTCCAGGTGTGCTATGCATTTTGTACCATTCTTGGTCCTGCTCACCTTGCTTTAGATCTAATTAATATTGCATTACAACCAATATTTGGTGTCCTCATAGAACCTGTACACACAGAAGATACTGAAACCAGCATTGTCGACACCATCGGTACACAAACTCAAGAAAAGAAGAATAGGAAGAAGAGAGCTTTTCTCGGGCTTAACGAAGCAAACGCCTCAAAGAAGATCAAGACTACCGATGACCAGAAGGAATCGTACTACAAATTCATTCTCAAACAATGCGTCAAACCTCCCAAAAAAGGAGAAAAAAGGTTGCCATTACTCCCAGAACTCTCCATGTACATTTCTTTCATATTACTGATTTAGTTGTGCATTCAAATCTAACTCTGCTTTTTCAAGTAAAATTAACCATGCTTCTGCTTCTTTACTTATTTGCATCCATAGGCCACATTTTGTGGATTTTGGTGACTACCATATCTCTTATGAACACTTCCGTGAAGCGCTTCGACCCCGTGGTCACATAGATACCCACGTCATGGAACTATTCATCAGACACTTCAACAACGAGACGGACAACGTGACATCAAATTTACACACATGCACCAAGTTTGCTTTCTCACAATCATTAACGGTACAAATCTTTACATAAGAGATTAGTATTGTGTACATATTGCTGCAATCTTTGTACGTGCAACCCACAAGGGCCCATTTTCTTATTTCATAATGTAGCAAAAACTACTGGTCGATGAGGACAAATTCGACCCTACGAGTTGCCTTCGCGAATTCAACAAACTTTATAAAGAACACAAACTCAAATCAAAGGATCTGGTTAGGACACTTAATTTATTTTCTTACTCAGCATATGTATTCCCGATTTCATACTTCTCAACAATGCTTCTTTTCCTATAATATTTTACAGCTATTTTTTGCGATTGTTGATACCGAACATTGGATCTTGTGCTGCATCAATCTTATTCACAAACAGATCAACATACTTGACTCTATGAAAAGAGTACATAAGACACAAGTTTATGAGAAAGCGGATGTTCTGGCAAGTGCTTTCTTACATTTTCTTTGGTCCACCAATACTTCATTTTACTGATCCTTCTTGCATCACTTAGGTTACTAATTTTAGCAAGCTGGCATCTCTCGCAAAAGCCTTCCCAAATACTAATTTCATGGAGTTTGTATGTTCAAATCCTCTAGAATGCCGCCTTCAGAGCACACTGTAAGCCTCATTCTTAACAAACCCTTGAATTTCACACTTAAGATATTGCTTCCAAGTTTTCCTTTCATTTTTTATGTGCTTCTCTATTAACAAACATATGCTCCTATTAAACATTACATATGCATCTCACAGATTTGATTGCGGTGTCTTCACAATGCTACACATGCAACACTGGGAAGGCAAGATACTGAAACCCTTCTGCATGGTACGTAATAAGCACCTTCGTTTCTTACGTAAATGTTTTGATGCCTCTAATATTCATTTAGGGATTTATTACTACTACAAACTATTACCTAACTTTTCCTTCTTCGAATATTTGATGCATGCAGAAAATGCTTGAAAACCGCATGCTCATTGTCCACGTGATCCTACATTCTACCTTGAACAAGGCTGATCCAACCTGGGTTCTGAAGAAGAAATAAGGAGATCCATTTGCTTCTAAAAAATATAGTTTCAGTCTAGCTTTGTTTCTGTTGGGATCAACCATGATTTTTTTACTCACTTGTTCCGGGTTGGCAAGAATTGGGAATGTAGAAATAATAAGTTTCCGAAACGCTTTGTGAATCATAACAGGTTATTTTATATATTTGTATGAAATTTGAGTCTTCTCTATTTGGTTGACTTTCATTGACTGATGATGCACCTTCCTTTGTATCATGATGCTACCACACTTCATGATCTTCGTTTCATTTCAAATTTTCACATAATTATGAAGCTTTCTATTTCGTGTCAACTATTGCCATGCACCTGTAACTGTGATCTTTTGCTTCCATCACTTACCACTCATGCAATGGATGTTGTATTGTGTTACGTACATAAACATGTTACTTGAGCTTGTTTCTTGATTCAACATGGCTTCCACATAGCTACTGCTCTACTTCTATGCAAGTACGGATGACTATGATTCGTGCTTCCTAAACCGTCACTGCTATATTATGACCTCAACTCCCCATAACCTCTAATTATATCCATGACCCATACATGCTATATATATGCTTCAAACCATCAAAAACATTGCTACCAAGCTATGTGCTAGTTGCACTCCAGATACACAAAAATAGCTTCCAAACGAAATAACCTGCAGTCCCCAACCCTTCATCGTCTTCTTCTGTCTAGACATGGATTGTTGAACTGGTCATTGCTACTTGCACTAAACACTTCTGCTACCACACTACTTTGCTTCATTTACATTAGTATCAAATTTCACAAAATTACGAATATCTATTTTATATTACAAGTACATCCACCCATCTTAGCAAATGATCTATTGCTTCATATACTCAAGAGCCATGCATCATGTAATGTACTGTTACAGAAATTCACTTTAACATGTTACTTCTCACCATCCTGCATCCATGCATCTACTGTCATACTTATATGGAAGCACAAATGACTGCATCAACCATGTTTCTTTTCAACGAAAATACTAAAACCATAGTGAACACAATCACATAATAGATTGGGAGATCCAAAAAATTTAAGAACTAGTAAAATGTAATAGATGACAAGTCTTATATATCTTCAAGAATATATAATGCATCATTGTATATGAAATATGCCTAGTCCATCACAGAGTCAGCTCCGTCTCCCGTCTTATCCTTTCCTCTTGTTCAGCTTGCATCTGTTCTTCGAGCTCCAAGACCGGGCAGTGCCTCCTGGTGTGCGTGGGCTCGCGACATTTAGAGCATGTGTACTTGTTCTTCTTTTTCGTCTGTTGCTTCTCTCCTTTCTTCTTGGCTTGATCTTGCAGATGTTCCACCAATGGCTTCTTCCTTTTCTCTTTATCTTTTGGCCTGCCCTTCTTCGCTGACTGTGGTGGATTCATCAAATTGTTTGTCATCTGAACCACCTCACCAGGTGCTTCTGGCTCGAGCACACCACCAGTCAATCTACGCTTTTCTACCAACCTGTCGACTTGGTCCGCCCACCCATCCACAAGATTGTACGTCTCATCCCCGAAGCATGCCCGAGAAGCAATGCCTGCCAGTTTGCGGCAGAGGGCATTGTACCTCAACGTGTTTGTATCTGGAACTATGCTGCCATTAGAAACCCTGCTACGATCTTGACGGATCGTTGCATCCTCCGACCAACGATGCATTAGGTAGGCTGCTGGTATTTCTTGCACATTTGTGTGTATCATGACCTTCAGGATGTGATGACACAACACACCATTAATGTGAAATCTGTTGCAGGTGCACTCGTACAAATTGTCTTCTGGCTCAACAGTTACAATACGAACTTTTAGAGCTCGCGGATCATTACGTCGAAGCTCAAACTGATTCGAAAATCCTTCACACCGGTTTATGATCAACGCTGACGTCAGCTCCATCATTTCCTTGAATTTTCCAAATACGGCCCTTGTGTAAAATTTTGATGCTTGCTCTTCAATTTTGTATCTGCAAACATATGGCAACCATTAGTTAACTAATGTTTTACTGAAGCACAATTACTAGAATGTCGCAAGCAAACATACACAACATATGAAGCACCGATCAGTACCACAAATACTTTTTTTGCAGTACTAATAATATTTTCCGAAGCAGAAGAACTACAAAGACGAATCTATACAAATGAACATACGAAGCATAAATTATGATATATGGGTCAAAAAATCCAGTTTGGATACAACCAGTAGTTAAACATTTTACTTTTGTGGAACACAAGTACCTACTTTCTACTCTATAGAAGCTCAAAAAGCATACAAACTGAGATACATATTACTAGCTGCTTGAACATCATACCTTGACCATACTGGTGCTGTTGTACCCTCATCAATGTAACCTGCATTGTCCTCCCTATCCAACCTGGTTTCCTGAATGTACTCGTATTGCTTCACAAACTGCCACACCGAGTCTTGAGGGTGCACAAGCTTCTTGAAAAAAGAGTTCAGTCCTTCAGATCGACCCGATTCGTACCCGGTGAATGGGAAGAAGTTTTTCTTGAAGAAAGCGGGTGCCCATGTATGCCTGCAACCCCACATTCTAAGCAGGTGCTCATTCTCTCTCAACTCGTGCTTCAACACCATTTGTTGCCATAGCATCTCAAATTCTTCAATTGTGTCAGATCCATATATACTATAAAAGAATTCCTGCTCAAAGTCTTTACGTGTTATGAACAGCCTTCCTAGCTTTTCCCTAGCAATCCGAAGCACATGCCACAGGCAACATCGATGCACTATATTAGGAAACACCTTATCTATTGCGACTTGCATTGCAACATCCTGATCTGTCATTATGCACGTAGGATATTCATGATGCATAGCTTTCATCCAAGTTTCAAACACCCACTTGAATGTATCACTGGTTTCGTCCGGAAGCAAAGCACATCCAAGCATAATTGTTTGCAAGTGGTTGTTGATCCCCACAATTGGTGCAAATGGCATATCATAGCGGTTGGTACAGAAGGTGGTATCAAAAAAGACACAATCCTTGAACTTTTTATACACCTCTCGTGTCCTTCCATCAACCCAAAAAATTCCCCTCACAGCCTGATTCTCATCCCGTTTCAGATCGTAATAGAACTGTGGACTCTCAGCTTGAAGTTTCTGAAAATACTCAACAGTTTTAGACATATCCTTCTCCGATACTCCCTTCCTCAACATAGTCCGAATGTTGGCCACATCTTTGTCCGTGTAGGTCAGATTTCCAACACGGCCATGCAAATCACCCAATGTTGCCATAATGAGAGAGGTCGGTATATTGCGATTATGCAACGTCTTCAAAAACATGTAGTCTTCATACGGGACTCTCCTATGTGATCGATAGAACCGAGTCCTCCCTTCTGTACTGATCAATTGATGTGTGTGTTCCTCATGGAAAACAGTGACTTCCCATTTCCCACTCCGCAACCCTACTGCCATTCTTGCCTTGCATTCATGCCTGTTAACCTTGTTTCTTTTCCTCTTCGGAGCATCCTTCTTCCCAAAAAAATCTGGTTCTTGGTTACATGCTTCGACTCCACCATCTATTGCACCAAACAACTCAGGATCGTCTATGGGATTGTTCTCCTCTCCATGTACCTTCTCCTTCCTTGCATGAGCACACTCGAACTCCCTCCTTATCAGATGATCACATCCTTTCTTCTGTGTCTTCTTTGAGCATGCTATTCTAGTACCAAAACCAAGCTGCTTCGCGTAGTCATTGTAAAACTCTTGTGCTTCCTCAACCGTGTTGAACACCATACCAACATAAGGTGCTAACGGTGCAGAACATGACCCTTCATCCACTGCAGGCATTGATACTCCTTCAGTGTCCTCCATTTGTATATCCTGCATAAATAAGAGTAATTTTTGTCAGTGCAAAAAATATATGATAACCACTGCTTCATATATGCTTCATTTAGTAATTCAAATGGAAATGCATCCTCTATACATGTAAGTGCTTCCTAAATCGACAGGTTTAATTTAAATCGAAACTCCCCACACCCTCTTCTTCTATGTTTCATACCACCAACAACAGTGCTACGAACCTGAATACTATAGGTCCACTCCAGATACAAACAAATAGCTTCCATGTACCCAAATAGTTCACAATCTCCAATCCTTTATCGTCTTCCTAGTATATAGTACATATTTCCATTTGAAATCATCACAACATATATGATCTAATCCTAATAAATAAAATCCAGGAAGGAAGCACATGAAGGCTCAAACCAACGCAACCATATGGAACCATAAGGATCATCAATAAAACAGGAAAATACTGATGAGAGCAAAAACATTCTGGGGTTCACCTGATTTGCTCCATTGCTTCCTAGAGGCGGATTGCTGAACTGGTCATTGCTGGTACTTGCTGGGAATCTGCTTCCACCAAAATCTAGCGGGGAAGGATGAAGAATTCTGGATGCACGCCTGCGGATTGGATCTTGTTGTGGAGGAAACTCAATATCGTGTGTAAGGTGCGCCATTTTTCACCACAAAGCACTAACTCCAGAACTGAGAAGTCGAGTAGGACGGGCGAGAATGGCGAGCGCGAGGTTAGCGAGCGCGAGGTTAGCGACGTATAATTACGTCCGATGCGGTATTGCGGGAGCTGTTAACTCGTACTTTGCCGTCCATCATTGGAAACTAACGGCATTAACTCTGGGTGGGCCTGTTTCCATATCAGATGGCCATCACGCTTCTCATCAGATGGCTCCGCACTAGTCCGATCCTAAGACATAATCAGTCGTACGATGCCTAGTGGCCCCCTTTATATAGAGGAACCTGTGTTCCGGTGACCAGCCATCCTTGGCACAGGAAACCCAAGGACCAAGCTTGGAAGGCAGATAGCTTGTCTCCCTCCTTCCCAACTGCGCCATCCTACCCCAATCCTATCTCAGTCCTATCAATGGGGAGGTCACCTTGCTGCGATGAGAATGGCCTCAAGAAGGGCCCTTGGGCCGCTGAAGAAGACCAAAAGCTCACAGAGTACATCGTAAAGAACGGCCATGGGAGCTGGAGAACACTGCCGAAGCTTGCAGGTATATGCGATACACGCTTATAATTTCTGTCTGAGAGCCAGGCACAGTGGCCATAGCTAGCTTTTGTTCATAGTGTGACTCATGCATCTCTCACAGGACTGAACAGGTGTGGCAAGAGCTGCAGGCTGAGATGGACGAACTACCTGAGGTCAGATATCAAGAGAGGGAAGTTCACCCCCGAGGAAGAACAGACCATTCTCCAACTACACTCCGTCCTTGGCAACAAGTAATGCACAACCTCTACCAAATCTCTTCCACAGTTCCACATATACTCCTGCCATCTATCAACTGTCCTTTGATATGAGGCTCTCTAGCTAACACCTGTAAACTGTTGTGCTGATCAAACCAGGTGGTCAGCGATCGCAAAGCACCTCCCGGGGCGGACCGACAACGAGATCAAGAACTTCTGGAACACGCACCTCAAGAAGAAGCTGATCCAGATGGGCTTCGACCCCATGACACACCGACCAAGAGCCGACTTCTTCGCTGCGCTGCCACAGCTCATCGCGCTTGCCAACCTCCGCAAGCTCGTGGAGCAGCGTCCATGGGAAGACAACACCTCCAGCCACCTCCAGCTGCAAGCCGATGCAGTCCAGGCAGCAAAGCTTGATTATTTACAGTGCCTGCTTCAGTCTGCAGCGGCCATTGTGAGTAGTCCCACCTCCAGCAGCATAAAAACCATCCCTACTGACCTGGAGCAGATTGGCCTCCTGAGTCCTTCGCAGATGTCTTCCTCTTCCTCGTTGTCGTCCCCGAGGATCCTGGAGAGTATCAACGGCCAAGACTTCTTAACTGGGCAACTGCCTGACATCCAGATACCTAGTAGCTCATTCTATGAACAGCCCATCATCAATGGTGGTAACCAGAACTCAGATTACACTGCGAACAACGGTGCTGGGGAGAATAGCACCCACAAACCGCTATTCATGTCGGAGAACTCCCTTCCGCCGCTTGCTGACTTCCCTATTTGCAACTTTGGGGATGCTTGCAGCACCTCAAGATCTGATGCTGATGGTCACAGCGCTCAGCTCCCTATTTGGTCTGAGTCATTTTATGACCACTTCATGAGCGAGTTTGCATGAGTTCTGACTTACTCGAAGTGTGTGTTACTCCCTCTCCCGTTTGCTTCTCTGCTAGATGTCATGCTTCAAAATAGTCTGACGATTGCTCAGGCATGGAGGCGAGGTCGCGCGGGTTCTGTGGCACAGTGGCGCACAAGCAGAACGTGGGCGACGCTATGGCGCTATGCCGCTCTCGGGACTCAGAGAGCGCCCAGGGACATGCCGCTCGCGTTTCAGCCGCTCTGTTGCACTTTTGGACGAATGCTATTTCCACCATGCGTTTAATGCAGTGCATAATGCACCCGCAGGGGGCCAAACGGCGAGTCCACATGCCAAACCAAATGCATTCATCAATGTCCATCAAAGGCCAACGTGTTCGATAGTTCGCATAGAGGATTCCTCTATTCAAATGAAGTTGACCTTTTACCACGATGATATGTCATATGTGTAATTCGTATTGTCGAAAAGTTTAAGGATGTTTGGAAATAGTTTGGTGTACACTTCAATTGATTTTTTTGATAAAGGGAATATATTAATATCAAAAGATACCAATTACACCCAGCCTGCAATAACGCAACACCCTAATGGCAGTACGGACACAACCAAAAAAGAGAAAATAAAACTAAAAATAAAAGTCCCGCTACAGCATCCCAGACCTAGCAACAACAATACATCCACCACCAAGACAACACCTGAAATACAGACTCTCCAAAAGCGATGCCTCCAAGAAGGGAACAGTGCACCAACACCGTCGTTGCCTGACCAAAGATCTTAGGCTTTCACCCTTGAGATAGTTCCCGCTCTCAAAACAATACCTCCAACAAAAGATCATTGCTAGGCACAACTAGTTAAGGCCAGACCTTGGGTTTTCACCCTGAAAGGTAGGACTCTGAACTTCACATGTGTTGTCACCCCCACTTTCATACCACTGTTGTGGAGCCTAGAACGCCAAGCAAGTCCCTTAACATCGCGGAGACTTGAACCTCCCTTAGCTAGTCCTCCAATCCGGCCTTTATGATATTCCTTCTTCTGGCTTCATCATGGACCAAAAAGTCACTTGGTGTCAACACAGAATAGAGCTTCGCGCCACTCCCTCCAGAACCAAACGTTGGAATAAAAGCATGGGTGCGCGCGACCGAATACCACCCGATCTAGCAAATTCCGGGCAAAAGATGCACTATCCCATTTGCGGGCGGCGCCTTCCGGAACTCATCACTCCAGCTAGATCAAGGCAGACTGGCCTCCGGCAGGTCTGCATCTTCGCATGAGAGAAACCCGAGGACCGGCACCCAAAAAAAGCTAGACCAGCAGTCCCCCACGCTGCCAGTCACTCCTGCTGGATCACCAGAGAGGAAAAAGGTGGCGCGAATCATGCGTAGCACCGCCGAACCGCCGCTGAGGGCGAAGGCCGCCACCGCTCCACCCACTCCTCCATGGCTACCGACGAAGTGCATCAGACCACAGCCAAGCATCTTTGCCGACCGGCGTCCTCAACCTATGCCTCATCGCCTCCCATGATGTGCCGTCGCGGAAGCCCTCTCCTCCCCATCGTCGTTCGATGGGAGGGGCATCGCCACTGGCACCGAAGACGGCGGTAGCGGCGGCCTGAGGGATGGCTGTTGGGCTTGGGGACGGGGTCCTCCACCGCCGCCCGAGAGGGGGCGGCAGGGGAGGTAAGATTTCAAGAGATGGCCCGGTTAGACGGAATTAGCACCCACACACTTCAATTGATGGTACAATTATTGTCCAAGGTGTTTGATGCGTGAACCATGTGGGTATATTATTCACCTTTACCCAATATTTTTACCTGAGGTATATAAATTGAAAAAATTATCATCTCCACAATGTTTCATGATTCTTACAGATGTAGAGATATATCATCGAATTTATGGAGTATTTATGGCCAGAAATGGAATTATCTTTATCTTATAAAATATTGCGGCAGACATATGAAAATATTTTTGCATTAGTGGACTATATAAGTGTAGAGTAGTCTCTGAAATGCTTTTGTGAATTTTTCAGAAAAATAAATACGGGTTGCTTTGGAAGTGAAAGATCGGGGTCTATGTTTCCATTATTTGGAATTGCGGTTTTCTAGATAAAACCCTAGGGATTATCAAGAGTGCCAATAATATTTGTGAACATATTGCTTGGGTTGACACAAACAGGATATCAAGATTACCAACATTATCCACCAAAAGATCCAAATAAAGTTATGTTGGTTCCAAAGAATACGAGGGTAATAGTAGGTGAGAGGAGTGCGCCTAGATAAGTTTACATATGGTAGTGGAGAGTCTAGAGTGCGGCAGCATCGCGCGCGAGGAGTGGGCCGAGGGTTTACAACCTTACATAAAAAATGGGCAATGCAAGTGAGGGTCAACATTTGTGGTAGGGTGCAGGAAAGCCTGGCGCTCATGAGTGTTGTGGTAGATGGAATGAAAGCATTAATTGTTGCTTTATCAATTGTAAGCGACATTAAAAGTTGGGACAAAACTTGAGAATTATCAAGCATGTCCCACTGATTTGTCAGCAAGTCTCACTGACAAGTGCGGGCCACATCTGCCGAGTCATGTACCGTCTTTATGGATCTTTTGTGCAAATATGGCCCACATAGCTGGAGAAGCACCTGTTATGGCGCCCATAAACAAACCCCAACGCTCACTTCCCAACCATGTTTCTATATAATACATGAAACCCTCACTACCCACTCCCAGCTCCTGCTTGTATATGTTGTCGCACTCACAATTAGGGAAAAACCGTAGATCGGGTTATTTTTACAAAGGAAATTAGATCTCACCAAATTCCATCTCTCCTAATAACCGCCCTCCTCACTCTCGTCGTACTATCTCCCGATCCAGCGTAGGCTCCATGTCGCATTCCTCCACCTTTGTTCCTGATTATAAGGTACGGTCTTTATCTCTTCTACATACCATGTTGCATCCTATCGTTTCACCTCCACCTCAGTACCCTATTCTAATCAACCTGCTTTCCCTTTCAGATGCAAGGGTGCGTGGAGAATGGCAGGCATAAATTGTCGCAATACGGTGCGCGCAAGATTGCGGCCATGTATCCACCACTATTTGCAGCAGTCGTCGTGGAGCATGGCGGCCATGTTGCCCTCGTAGTACAACTATCGCAGAGTAGAGATGCCCTCAAGAATATGATTCACTAGATTTTTTCACTTATTTTCCCAAGATAAATGGAAAATGGAAAAAGTCTAGGATTAGTGTTTAATCCTAGATTTCTCCGTTTATCTTTTTGGATTCATTTTTGTAGTTTCATGGGATTCCTCATTGTAATCCTAATGGAATTTTATATATTAATGAAAAATTACTATCTTAATGAAAGAATTGATCAGTTGATTATGTATTATTGACTGTGATTAATTTAGGTATCGTTAAAGATATACCTAGCATGACATAATTATGTGTCACACTTATCTGTATCACGACAACACTATTTGCGCTGCCTGATGTGCCTAGTACGAGAGTATGTGGCGGATCGGTATGCGCCATGAGAAAAAAACGCCATGTCTGCACCATTCCCTGAAGTTATCCATGGCGGCTTTTATTTGTCAGGTGAGCGTGAGGGCGGTGATTAAGAAACCCGGCAGAGCCCGCCTACGCTGTTGTAGTGTTTGGTTGTAGGAACACCTGCTAGAGAGATTTGACATTACAAGTCTCCTGCATTGTATGGAGTTGGACCCATGACACATGGATTCCATGTCACATTCATATTTGTCATAGTTCACCTACCGCAACACTTACATGTGATGGTGTTATTGTCCACCTACTATTTCTCTAAAGAGTCATCCATGTTCACTTATAAGCAGTGCTCCTATTCTTACAAATAGCATGTGGTGGCTTGTTGGGTGCGACGGGAAACTCTAGTGGAACCCTGGCTTATTTTAGGTACAAAGGAAGAGAATGCCCACCCTTCTCTCAACCTGCACACTATGACCCGAAGAGGTATCTGGCTAGGCCCGTTCCGCACAACTTAGCTCATTGCTCATACAATGTAGAACCTAGGTGGGCCCACGATGACCATATCAGACATAGATGCATAGTTCCAATTTAATTCTTCAGATGGCCTCAAGAAATTTGCAACAGGGCTCCTCAAAGCCTAGGAAAATAATACAACATTCCTAATTTTCCTGAACACCACGGTGATCACGCGAAGCCTCTAGAAAATTGCAGAAAGGCCCTCGAGTAGCCTCAAGATTCACAAGAAGATCCCTAGGCATTCAATTGCAAGAATGCCCAGTGGTTTAAATCTTTACAAGATGGTCCTCTAATATTCCAAAGTTCTAAGAAGGCCCTGCACCACACCCCTAGTGGATTAAGTCATTGAAAGAAGGTACCTGGATGTTCTAGGATGTATAAAAAGTTTGTTGAACGTCAACAGAATTGCAAGAATGCTCCTTATGGCTTACAAGAAGGTTTTCAAAAGTTACAAAAATTATTATAGTCACAATAAATCTGGAATTTCACAAGAGAAGGTCCTAGACTTCTCCATGGGTTAAGATAGGTCCACCGTCGACATGGGACTTCAGAAGAGAGGGAGCTAGACTTCTCAAAAATTGCAAGTAGGGTCCAATCCAATTAGCCAAGATTTTGTAGAGAAAACCATGGACTTCTCCTAAATTGCAAATCGACCCTAGTTTTCCTTGGTTTTACAATGAGTCACGTACACTTCTTTGAAACTGTAATATGCTGAGATGGGTATGGTATATTGAGTACTTGACATGTTAGCCCCTGGTGCGGACTCAAGAAAAGATACGCATGACCCATGAAAGAATAGAAGGCAGGCAAAAGCCCAAAGATGGCCCATATCAGGTGAACCGACATAGAGATTGTAACCGACTCGAAGGTGGACTCTGAGACCTAGCCCTCTATATAAGGGCTAGGAGTAGCCACCGAGGAGGGGGTAGACTCATATGTAGAACACCTCTGTAACCCTAGTTTCGCAATATACTGCTCGACAATTTTTTCCAATCTACAATCTTTTATCGGCTACCTTAGTTTGGCTGATAGTTTGGCGGAATCACCATCATTCTCTTTCTTGTAAACCCAAGTCCATCATAATGGGCATTGCCTATGGTACATGCACCCTCGTCATTGGCCCCTGAAAGATCGAGATGTTGCCTAGAGGGGGGGGGGGTGAATAGGCAATTAAAAACTCTTACGGATTTGTCTTGTAATAATGCGGAATTAAACTATCGTTTAGTTTACAAGCACAAACCCTAAATATGCTAAGCTCAACTAAGTGTAACGGTAGCAACTAGAGCTAAGCAAGATAGGCACAAGATATATGTAGCACAAGTGATAGCAAGATATATGTACTTCAAGCACGATGGCTATCACAAGGAACGAGAGCTCGGGTATAGAAATAACCGAGGCACGCGGAGACGAGGATGTATTCCCGTGTTCCCTTGCTTTGCAACAAGGTACGTCACGTTTGGAGGAGTGGAGGTCCCACGAAGGATTCCCCGCGCCACGAAGGCTCACCCTATTCTCCGAACCACACCCACGAAGGATAATGGCCCTTTCCTTATGGTTAGCTTTTCCTCCGCTCCGGAGATGGCAAGCTCCACAACCACTTCACAAGCTCCAGGAAGGAGAAGCCCGGGCCTCTTCACAATCTTCTTGAAGAGATCACCGGAGCACCAACCGCCAAGCCAACTAGGAGGTTTCCCTCCAAGAGTAACAAGCTCACGGTCTCTCACTCGAACTAATCGTGGTGGAGAGCTCAACACTATGCAATGATGCAAAGCAAGAACACTAGAGGTGTTCAAGTCCTTCACTCTCAAATCCCACCCAAACAACAAATGCTAGGATGAGATTGGAGAGGAAGAACAATGGGGAAAGTCAACAAAAGACTCCAAGATCTAGATCCCAAGAGATTCCCTCACTTAGAGAAGAAATGGATTGGTGGAAGTGTAGATCTAGATCTCCTCTCTTAGATCCCTCAAGAATGAGCAAGAATGGTTGGAGGAATCAAAGGGGAGAGCAAGTTCTTCAAATGCAACAATGGAGGAGAGAGAATGGGAAGAACTAACTTGCTCAAGGTGGAAGAAGAGCTATTTATAGCATGGGAGCAAATAAAATTGTTGGGGGAAAAAGACAGAAAAAACGGGCAGAAAAACGGCCCAGCCGGTCACCAGGCCGGTCGACCGGAGCAGCAGCCGGACAGGCCAGCGTGCAGCCTCTCCTTTTTCTCTTTTTCTTTTTATTCTTTTCTCATCTTTCCTTTTTCTTTAATAACTATTGCTCCCGAACTCCGATTGACATGAAACCAATTTTGTTCGAAATATGGAGACTCCTCTCAGAACATTTTAGATGATTTTAGAGAGGGAGTCTCCCACCGTCAAGAACCGGTGAAGACGTCCAAACTCGAAAACGCAATAGAAGATGCATGCGGATTCCGTTTTCGATGAACTTGGGCTTGTTGTAAAGCTAGCAACAAGCTCAAGAACCTCACACAGATAAACACCAAGAAGCAATAAGGATATGCAAAGTATGCAAAGGATTGAGCTCCCTAAGACGATGTGATCAAGTTACCCAACCGAAAGCCCCTCTTAATAGTGCGGCTATGTATCCTATAATCCGGTCTCCCATCAACCACCTTGAGACCGGTAAAAGGAAAACCTAGCAAAGCCATACATTTGCCTTGCGCATCCCGCTTGATCTTGATGATAGCTCTTCAAGCTCCATACAAGCCGGTATGCCTCAACTTGATCATCGTTGCTTCGTGAAGACTCACAAATGCTCCCCCATACACCATGATGGGAAAGCTCCATAGATGTACATCTTCACATGTCCATTATCACCAATGGACGGCAAGCTTCAAGCATGTGATCCACTCAAGATGCTCATCTTGAACTTGCCCAACTCAATCCTTGTATCTTCTCATACTCACATAAGATAGAGCATGGCTAATATTGAGTTCCACATAAGAACTCCATCTTCATTTCTTCTTCTTGATCATATCACATATATATCTTCATACCGATGATCTTGATGCCAATACACAAGATATACCTTTATCTTCATGGCATCCATACTTGAATCCAACACATGGAGTACAAGTAGTACCTATGGAATATTCCTTCATATAAACTCAATGAAAACATTAGTCCATAGGGGTTGTCATTAATTACCAAAACCACACATAGGGGCAATGTACCCTTACAATCTCCCCCATTTTGGTAATTGATGACAACCACAATAAGAGGGTTTATATAATGAATATTAGAAACAAGTACTCAACTTATCCGAGAATAAGTTGTATACAAGAGGTTGTATTTGATATGGTCAAGTAACACAAAGCTACTAGCCCATATCAAAACCGGCTCTACTCACACAACTACAACGAATGCGAGAGATGTGAGTAGAACCAATATATATAGAAAAAACTCCCCCACAATGTATGCACGTGTGATGAACATGAATTCATTGCATATATTGTCAAGATTAACCTTTGGGATAGTTTCCACTATATATATACAACCATGCAAGACATATAAATATGGAATGCATGAGAGGCAAAACACTTAAGCACAAATCGAACTTAAGTCTAAAACCATTCCCTTAAACCCTCTAAACTTCTCCCCCATTGGCATCGATTGTCAAAATGGGTGAAAAATTTAGAAGGCCAATATAATGTGAGTTCCTCCCCAAAGTGTGCACTTCTCATAATTTGAGTGGAATCAAGTGCACATATCCAATGATGAATACTTGAAGGAAGTCAAACTATATTGAGGATCAAAGATTGCATAAAGATAACATGGTGAAATGAGCTTCAACAAGTAAAGCAAGCAATCAAAGATCGAATTGGACAAACAAAGATATCATGATAAGAGAGATATAGTGCTCTAAAAATAAGAAAGCTCCCCAAGGTTCGTGCACAATTTATAATGTTTGCATTTGAATACAATATGCACAAACATGGAATCCTCACTCCCTATACATCATTTAGAACATAACTAAGATAAATAGAATATGCTTATCAAGAACAACTTGAGTCCAACAATTACGAGATATGAGTGCATGAAGAAAAACAAATAAACCAAGCACTCATAAATCTTCTTTACCAATAACACTAAAATCAAAAGGATAAGAAGATGGTTGGCAAAGAACAAGGATATCAAGGTGATGGATTAACGCTCTTATGTATATAAGTTTCTAAAGTGGACAAAATGATCCATAAAGAAACATGCACACACAAGAGGTTAACAAAATAAATAAGACTAGATATCCAAAATGAAGTCATAAAATATACCAAAGGATATTTGCTTAAAAAGCATATATAGCCTATGGCTCCAATTTTCACTAGTGGTATATGAATGAGCTTCAACTAAGAAAATCTCAAAAACATCACAACCAACAATAAGGGAAGTAGAGCTAGTTGGAATATTTTGAGAAAGGCAACAAGTATCATAAATATGGATTTATTTCGCAATTTCATCAATATTGCACGTAAGAGCTCTTTGAGGAATTGATATGCAATAAATTGCTAGAAGGCATATTTGAGATAGGTGAATCATAAACATGATATATATATATATTCCTATCATATGCATCTTCTCAAATTACTCAAATGTTCAATAAGAAGTTTTATTTTAAAAGGGTTTTTCAAGAACCACAATATTTTCGAAATAAATAATTTCATGCCAAGATACAACCTACAAGAGGTTGGATGCTATATGAGAATGCATGAAAAAGATACTTGTTACCGAGATAGCAATGGCTTGATGTAGTAGATAAGAGTTCATCGATCATCCTAGCTTGACTCCAATTCTCATATGGTGACAACACCTTCCTTATAGATGAGACAAGCCTCCATTGCATCTCCAATGTACCTAAAACAACATTCAAGTACATCTTGGTCCCCAAACTTATTGGGTCCAACATGGTTAGACTAACCACAATATATAGGACACACTCCATATAAACATGTGCATATTTAGATGAACTTTGAATTTCATGCACATTTTAGCCATTTAGGATTTGATGGAGTATATCCTACATAATGGATCAAAAGAAAGCAAGCATGCTACAAGTATAAACAAATTACATATAAGCATGCACCAAGACTTTTAAAGATCCAAGAAAGATATACTTTGGACAAAACACCAAAAGAATTAAATAAGGCATAGAGGTGTCACAAAAACAAATTTGTTGTCCAAATTATATCTAAGAAGCAAGTCAAAAGATTTGTTCAACAAAGTTCAACAAATGAACTAAGAAGAAACCATTGAGCATAAAGGATGAAATAAAGCAAACATGCTCAAAGATTTATCTCATTCAACAAATAAAGCATAGAAGAAGGAATGAGATAGCAAAACTCCCAAAAGAGCAAGGTTCGAACAAATAAACCAAACCCACTACACTTTTCACAATGGCACAATGTACCGTAAGGACAAGGTTAGTCTTCCAAAACAAACACTTGATATGAATCAAGAGAATTTATCAAAAGATTTTTCAAAAGGACAAGGAAGACACATGGGAGCAACAAAGATTTCTTGGAAAAAAAATAAGGCAATAAGAAGCAATCCAAGATGAAGATGATCCATAAAATCAACCACATACAAGGTTATCAATTGTCAAAGACAATGAGAATATTGAAATTAACTTCCGGTGGTATATTTCACAAAGGATAGTAAGGATCAATCTTCACAATAAAAGGCATAGTATAAGTATATAGAATTAAGCACTATGCATGGATGAAGATTCTTGATGGCTTCAATTAGTCAAACAATCACGCACGGCAATGATTAGAATAACTTGAAGCAAACGGTGTCCCGAATAAGATATAGTGATATGTATTTGAGGAAGAACCTCACCAAGAATCTCTTACTCAAACAAGAACCAAAAGATGAGCAATAAAAGCTTTTTACTACAAGTGGAGCTTGTTTGAGCAAACATGCCACCTAGGATCAAGATAATTACGTGTATCAACACTAAGTGGCATAACCTCATATGTTCACATTTTCTAGGCTTTTGATATGTACAAAACATATTACTCCCCCATAATGTGATAAGTCATTTCTTCTAAAACAAGAGGCAACTAAAATTCGACTAGAGATGATTAATGGACATTAGAATTTGAATTTCTCATGAGTATGACACACCACATAGTGACTAGATAATCTTGCAATATCAATACTAAGTGGTGGTACCCATGTACACACATTTTAAAGAAAGAGAGATGCACAAAGCATATCACTCCCCCAAAATGGGATGTTCCATTAATCACTTCAAAGAGAGCCAAATAAGATATCATCAAGATGCATTAGGCTCCAAAACAATACACAAGTATATGATGAGTCAAACAAACATACTTGAATACACAAGATAGGTAAGTAAGACACAACACATACACACAAATATTTGGTACAAAACCAAACATGCAAAGGGGCAAGTAACTTACAATAAATATGATGAATTGAAGTATAAGTTACCGCAAGAGGAACATTGGATATAAGATATAAATGATAATACATACGACTTGGCTTGGTCAAAATATAATATATGAAGATCCCTTAATTCTTCATGAAGTAGCCAAGTCTCCAATGACCTCCATATACACCTATTGATCAAATTTGAGCTTGTTGGTCCCCAACCAAGTTGGGTCCTAAGAGGTTAGTCACAATAGGCTTGGCAACCCAAATGGTTCTTTTCTTGAAACCACTTTGAGTTCCAACAAACTTGGCAAACACATTGCCATTCTTATCCTTCCCTAGAGAATAATCATCATCAACAATTATAGGGTTAGATAAGGTACCACCTAAGCAAGAAGAAGCAAAGTGCCCCTTCTCACGGCATAAGTAGCAAGTGTTCCCCTTTCTCTTCTTTATTGATTTCTTCTCTTGGGGAACATTATCTTGATTCTTCTTGGGAAGTGGCCTATCTTTAACTTGAGGTCGAGCATGAGCTTGACCTTGACCTTGCGGCCGTTTCCCTTGTTGTTTCTTACTCAAGTGCTTCTTCTTCTTCAATGGGCATGATCTAACATGATGCCCTTCAACCTTGCACTTGAAGCAAACCAACTTGGCCGGATCATTGACTTTATCTTGGCCCTTCTTCTTGTTGCTCTTGCTCTTGGACTTGTTCTTGTTATTGGAGTTGAATCCAAGTCCACTCTTGTCATTGGGGGATTGTTGCACACTTAGCATCTTGTCAAGTGCGGATTTCCCTCCATGACGCTTTTCTAAGTCTTTCTTCAAAGAAAGAACTTGGGCCTCGAGCTCTTTTATTTCCTCTACATGGTTAGTAGAAATACAAGTACTAGAGGAAGTAGAAGCTTCGTTGTTAGAGCAACAAGGCAAAGTGAGTAATCCAACACAAGGTGTATCACTAGTTTGACTAGATGGATTACAAGGACTAGCACATGGCAATATAGCATTAGTAGTAGAGATTGTGCTAACATCCATATGAGGCTCACAAGATGTTACCTTAGTGATACTTGCCTTATGAGCTAATTTTAGCCCATCATAGGAAATTAGAAGATCATCATGAGAGCTTGAGAGCTTTTTATGACTTTCTTCCAATTCCCTATAATTGCTAGTTAGCAACTCAAGTTGAGCCCTTAGCTCAACATTCTCCTCTAAGGTAGATGCTTCACAAGAATTAGAGTTAGTAGCACAAGCATCAACAATAGTTTTCTCATTTTCATGCATATAGGATTCAATTTTTTGTGTAAGCATAAAATTAGTATGCTTCTCATATTTTAGCTCATGCTTGAGGAGAGTGAATCTCATTTCCTCATTTTCAACATGGGACTCCAACTCCACTATGGTTTCCCTATATTTATTCAAGGTATCCATAGAGTGTTCGAGATTAGCACGAGCTTCATTATTACCATGAAGAGAAGCATATACTATTGCCATATTATGCACCAAGGTATTATATTCTTCATCATTATCATCATCATCATTCTCATCATTAGAGGATGTGTTAGGAGTCAAAGTAGGAGGTACCTTTGATCCATTTGCCATAAGGCACATGTGCATACCGGAGGATGAAGATGAAGATATTCTTGAATCCTCATTTGAAATCATGTCTTGATCCATAGAGTGTTCGGTTTCCTCTACATTGTTAGTCAACAACCAACTAGAGGAAATAGAAGCATTTTGATTATGGGAACAAGACAAGGTAAGCATATCATCATGAGATTTATGTAAGCAATTTATACATGATATGCAAGGACTATCAACACAAGCATGTAGATTATTTTCAATGCTAGATGTGTTTAAGTCCAAAGAGGAAGCATTGCAATGGGATAGAGATGAAGAATCATCACTATTGAGCACAATATCAACATTGCAATTTTCCTCACCACTCACCATATCATTACCTCGTGTCTTGCTACACGTTGGTGAAGTGGAAGAAGATGATAACTCATCACGACCGGAGGTGGAAGCAACTTGGAGCTCTTCATGATGTGAAGGGGAAGAGAGCTCCTCGGAGTCACCACCGACCAATTGAGAGGTGGATCCACCAAACATTTCCTTAAGCTTGATCCACATCTCATGAGATGATTTTCGCTTTATATATATCAAGAACCTACGAAAATCGAGTCTCAAGGAGAATAAAAGCTCATTAGATACTAGAGCTTCAAGATGTAAGTTTTTCTCATCCTCTAAAGATAGATTTTGAGGAACATCGGAGGAGAAAAACCTACATCTAGAAATTGCTCTATATGTGGACACAAGGTCCGAAGATTACAAAGCAAGCAATTTCGCCACAAAAGATAATTTGTGCCATTAAAGACAATTGTGTCATTGTGCACTATACTAGCCGACATCTTTACTCTCAAGGTGGTGAAGCCTAAAACAAGGAGAGACCTTGCTCTGATACCAATTGAAAGATCGAGATGTCGCCTAGAGGGGGGGGTGAATAGGCAATTAAAAACTCTTACGGATTTGTCTTGTAATAATGCGGAATTAAACTATCGTTTAGTTTACAAGCACAAACCCTAAATATGCTAAGCTCAACTAAGTGTAACGGTAGCAACTAGAGCTAAGCAAGATAGGCACAAGATATATGTAGCACAAGTGATAGCAAGATATATGTACTTCAAGCACGATGGCTATCACAAGGAAAGAGAGCTCGGGTATAGAAATAACCGAGGCACGCGGAGACGAGGATGTATTCCCGTGTTCCCTTGCTTTGCAACAAGGTACGTCACGTTTGGAGGAGTGGAGGTCCCTGATGACCCACAAGTATAGGGGATCGCAACAGGCTTCGAGGGAAGTAAAACCCAATTTATTGATTCGACACAAGGGGAGACAAAGAACACTTGGAAGCCTTAACAGCGGAGTTGTCAATTCAGCTGCACCTGGAAACAGACTTGCTCGCAAGAGTTTATCAGTAGTAACAGTTTTATAGCAGTAGCAGTAGTGAAATAACATCAGCAGAGTAACAAAGACAGCAGTAGTGATTTTAGTAAACAGCAGGATTAAAATACTGTAGGCACAGGGACGGATGACGGGCGTTGCATGGATGAGAGAAACTCATGTAACAATCATAGCAGGGCATTTGCAGATAATAATAAAACGGTGTCCAAGTACTAATCAATCAATAGGCATGTGTTCCATATATAGTCGTACGTGCTCGCAATGAGAAACTTGCACAACATCTTTTGTCCTACCAGCCGGTGGCAGCCGGGCCTCAAGGGAAACTACTGGATATTAAGGTACTCCTTTTAATAGAGTACCGGAGCAAAGCATTAACACTCCGTGAACACATGTGATCCTCACATCGCTACCATTCCCTCCGGTTGTCCCGATTTCTGTCACTTCGGGGCCATCGGTTCCGGACAGCGACATGTGTATACAACTTGCAGGTAAGATCAATAAACAATGAATATCATGATGAAGCAATAACATGTTCAGATCTGAGATCATGGCACTCGGGCCCTAGTGACAAGCATTAAGCATAACAAGTTGCAACAATATCATCAAAGTACCAATTACGGACACTAGGCACTATGCCCTAACAATCTTATGCTATTACATGACCAATCTCATCCAATCCCTACCATCCCCTTCGGCCTACAGCGGGGGAATTACTCACACATGGATGGGGGAAACATGGCTGGTTGATGTAGAGGCGTTGGCGGTGATGGCGGCGATGATCTCCTCCAATTCCCGTCCCGGCGGAGTGCCAGAACGGAGACTTCTGGCTCCCGCGACGGAGTTTCGCGATGTGGCGGCGTTCTGGAGGGTTTCTGGTGACTTCGACTTCTCTCCGTGCGTTTTTAGGTCGAGGCCGATAAATAGTCCGAAGGAGGGCGTCGGAGGCCGGCCGAGGGGGCCACACCACATGGCCGCGCGGGCCCCCCCGGGCCGCGCCGCCCTATGGTGTGGGGCCCTCGGGCCTCCACCTTAATTGTCCTTCTGGCTCCGTCGCATTCTTGGAAAATAGGGCCTTCGCATAAATTCCGAGGTTTTTCCCGAAAGTTGGATTTCTGCACAAAAACGAGACACTGTGAGCAGTTCTGCTGAAAAACAGCGTTAGGCCGTGGTAGTTGCATCCAAAATAAACAAATTAGAGGCAAAACAAAAGCAAAGTGTTCGGGATAGTAGATTCTTTTTGGACTTATCAACTCCCCCCAAGCTTAGCTTATTGCTTGTCCTCAAGCAATTCAGTTAACAACTGAGCGATAAAAGAACTTTCACGAACACATTTGCTCATATGATGTATATATTCTCATACTATGGCTAATACTTAAGCAGTTCATAATGAGACACATGCAAATAAGATCATCTAACAGCTATGTCAATCATGAAGAGGTACCAACAATTAATAATAAGCATCATGAATCATGTATATAAGCAGGATTGCAATGTTCATAAGAAAGTATGATAAAGTGGTATCTCGCTTGCCTGTATTTGATTGGCAAAACATAAATGCCCGGGCACCTGTGGAGTTCATAGAAAGACTAGAAGTAGTGATTGTCAAAAGATAAATGCATCAAAGTTATACCACAATCAATCATATTTTGAGACAAGCATATTATACTAAGAATGACAGTTGTGCTCTCAAGATAGTGCTCAAAGAAATAATGGAGACACAACATAAAAGTAAAAGATTGACCCTTCGCAGAGGGAAGCAGGGATTAACATGCGCTAGAGCTTTTCATTTTTGAAAGACAGGAGTAAAATTATTTTGAGAGGTGTTTGTTGTTGTCAACGAATGGTAATGGGTACACTAACTACCTCGCCAACCGGACTTTCAAGAGCGGCTCCCATGAATTATTTGCATATTTATGTGGCACTCCTTCCAACCTTTCTTACACAAACCATGGCTAACCGAATCCTCGGGTGCCTGCCAACAATCACATACCATGAAGGAGTGCCTTTTTATTTTAGTTTTATTATGATGATGACACTCCCCCCAACCTTTGCTTACACAAGCCATGGCTAACCGAATCCTTCGGGTGCCGTCCAACAATCACAAACCATGGAGGAGTGTCTATTTAAGTTAATTAATTTGGGACTGGGAATCCCATTGCCAGCTCTTTTTGCAAAATTATTGGATAAGCGGATGTGCCACTAGTCCATATGAGAGTCCGTCAAAAGTAAATGACAAGGTTGAAAGCTAAACACCACATACTTCCTCATGAGCTATGAAACATAAACACAAATTGAGAAGCATTTTGAAGGTTTTAAAGGTAGCGCATGAGAATTTACTTGGAATGGTTTGAAATGCCATGCATAGGTATTTATGGTGGACACTTTTGGAACAACTTGGTTTTCAGGTGTTTGGAAGCACGAGCAGCATTCCCGCTCAGTACAAGTGAAGGCTAGCAATAGACTAGGGAGCGACAAATCAAGAGAGCAAAGAATCGTCATAATCATGCTTGCGGCAAAATAAATTAACGGAGGCATAAAAGTGATACAAGAACTCTGAAGCAATATAGATCATTGAGGCTTAATTGACTTTTTGTTCAGTCATATGCATGCGTGAGCATGTGCCAAGTCGATATAAATGAATTATTCAGAGGAGGATACCACAATGCCATACTTACTTATGAATAAAACAATGCAAGCAAACATCCATGACATGCTACTCATATTAATAAATTGGAGCTAAACATGAGAGATCATGAACTACTAGACTTTCTCAAATAACATATACCTCACATGAACCAACTAAGCATGCTCACATGGATGAGTATATGTACAAAAATGAAAACAAATAGAGTTCATACCAGCCTCTCACCACAATCATGTTGTCGTAGATCGTCATTATTGCCTTTTCACTTGTGTAGCTTGGATAATATGAAATGAAAACCACGCTCCAGCCACCGAAGACCATTGAACTCAAGATGAACTTTACAAAACCAAAGAAGAACAGCAAATATTTTTTGGTGTTTTTGAATTTGAGAACAAGAACAAGAGGAAACAAACAAACAAAGCAAAATCTTTTTGGGTTTTCTTATAGCAAACTGGCAATAGCAAATAAAGCGAAACAAATGCAAGAAACCAAAGCAAACAAATGGTGAAGAGAAACAACAGAAATATTTTTGGTCTTTTCATGTTTTGGGAAAGAAACAAAGCAAGAACAAGAAATAGCAAACTAGAAGAAACACAGAAAAGCGAGATGGCAGAAATCTGCCAAAACCTGACAGCAGTACAGAAATCGATTTTTACAAAAATCTTACGTTGCTCAGCTCGAAAAGTGTTCAACTAATGAAAGTTAGATAACAATCTGGGGAACCTGCAAAAAAATTGGCAGCTCAAAATAACGCTCTGGCTGTGCGCACGAATTTTTCTAGTAACAGTCCAGAATCTGTTTTCAGGCAGCACTTCCCCAAATATCATCTTCCTCTCATTAGAAAACCACTCAAATGAACAAAACAAATATGTACAAGTATCCAGCAACCATAATATGCAAAGAATGAGTGATGCCGGTATACCTCCCCCCAAGCTTAGGCTTTTGGCCTAAGTGGAGTTCAATCCCATCGAGACCATGAGGTAGTATCTCCGTAGTATGACGAAGATGGATCGTATTCCGGGTATGTGCTAGAAGAAGCACCCGGATACGTGACGGTGTAGTCGTGGGAGGCCTCGGCGTCCTCGGAGTCATGCTGCTGGTGGAAGTCTTGTATCTTCATATGTTCATCCACCTCCTCCTTAGTGCACGACCATGATTGCCTGTCAATACTGAACAAACCTGGTTGGGGAAGAGGGATTTCCTTCTCATCCCCGTCAGCAAACAACATTCTATAGACCATATTATCTAAAGTAGAATCAGTGGTAACAAAATGATGACTCTTCATAGCAGCAATATCGAGTCTCCTAGGGGCCAATGGCACATCATTAGGATCAAGAGGAAGCCTTAGATATGTTAAAACGCGCAATGCAATAATTCCTCCAAAAATAGGCCCTCTATTAGACAGGCGGCGAGCAATAAGAGAACCAAGGTGATAAGATGTCCGACCAGTAAGTGCAATATTCAAGAAAGCAAGATGGTAACTAGCTAGTGTTCTCCCTACCAAGAATGCTAGTAGCAATGTAATATGCAAAATACTTAATGGCGGGGAGTTGAATGTTCCTTATCTTGCCACGCTGAATGGTGCGACAATCATCATCGGTAATCCCTCGATAGAGCTCCAACAAGTCCCGGGGGTTGTCATCAATCCTACTTGCTGTACCTACAGGGGCAATATCCAAAGCACGACAAAAATCTTCCAATTCCATAGTAACAGGATTACCATAGATCTTGAATGCAACTGTCGGCTCATATTGCTTGTTGTGGAACTTGAAGCTCTCGACGAAGATTTTGGTGAGCATGTAGTATTGCTCCCTTTCGTCTTCCATGTAGGTGGCTAAGCCCGCCCTGTTGACCAGGGTGAAGAAATCCTCCAATATCCCTGCATTCCTCAGAAAATCATAGCATGGAAAAGACGAAGCATTAGGAGCCCCGTTGTCCTCTTCGAGCGCGAAGCTAGGCGCGATGATATCCTCGTTGTACGATCGCCTAAGCCGGGTGGCGGCCCTAGAAGGTCTCCCGGTGCTGGTTGTTCCTTTCTTGAACAACTCTCCAAAGTTGAACTTCTTCATCTCTTCTCTGAAATTTTCAACAAGTGATATAAAATTTGATTTGGTGACATATAATTGAGGGAAACTACTATAGGAACTTGCTAGAGTACTAATCATGCATCAAAACTAGTTTATACAACTTAGAACAAGCATGCAAGCTCACTAAACATGTTACCTACAGCAGCAAAATATTCAAGATATACTCAACCAAACAAAATTCTACTTGGATAGGCGGAGGAGTCACATACCGAAGAGCAAATGTGCCAAATTTCAGACAGAAATCTGGGCTGAGCAAAGAGATCGAAAAATCCTGAGCTCTTGAGCAAAAATGCGAGTGAGAGGAACCTGGTGCGAGTTTTTTCGGGAGAGAGAAGAGTGTGGGAGGAAGAGATGCTAAAGTGGGGCAAGGAGGGGCCCACACCACAGGGTGGCGCGCCCACCTCCTTGGCCGCGCCGGCCTGTGGTGTGGCACCCTCTGGTGCCCCACAGGTCATCCTCTGGTGCTCCCAGGTGCCTCGTCGAAAAATAGGACCAACGGTATAATTTTTGTGAATTTTTGAAAACTTTGAAAAATGCACATTTCTGGGTATTTAGTTTATTATTACTGGCAAGGAAAATTTTGAAATCTCCAATTAGCTAAGGAACTTTGCAAATTAAAAGTGCTACAGCAACTAGAGCAAGTGGAGGAAGAAAGAGATGTTGTTTACCTCCTCTATGCATATAAAAAGTATTTGTTAACAAGGTTGATCAAGTCTTGCCACCAAATAAATTTTACATAGCATAAGAAGAAATAAACCTCAAATCAATCATGTTACCTTGAATTGTATTGATATGGATCCAATCACGAGAGTTTGATATTCTTCTTTAGGCTCATATATAGGACAATCAATAGTTCCCACTTTGATAGTTCTCACATTAAAAATAGTATTGACTCCACATACTTTATCAATCTTCTTGGGGAAATAAACGGTATGCTCCCTATCATCAACATTGAAAGTAACCTTTCCTTTATTGCAATCAATAACAGCCCCTGCGGTGTTAAGAAAAGGTCTCCCAAGAATAATAGACATATTATCATCTTCAGGCATTTCCAACACAACAAAATCAGTTAATATCAAGCAGTTAGTAGTAACTTGAACAGGAACATCCTCACATATACCAACAAGAATAGCAGTAGATTTATCAGCCATTTGCAAAGATATATCAGTAGGTATCAACTTATCTAAGTAAAGTCTATTATAAAGAGAAAAAGACATAACACTAACACCGGCTCCCAAGTCACATAGAGCAGTTTTAACATAATTATTCTTGATAGAACAAGGAATAGTAGGTATACCTGGGTCGCCCAACTTCTTTGGCACTTTGCCATTGAAAGAGTAATTAGCAAGCATAGTGGAAATTTCCTCATTGGGGATTTTCCTTTTGTTAGTAACAATATCTTTCATATACTTTGAATAAGGAGGCAATTTAATAGCATCAGTCAAAGGGATTTGCAAGAATAAAGGTTTCATCCAATCACAAAATTTATTATAGTGTTCTTCTTCCTTTGATTTTAGTTTCTTAGCAGGAAAAGGCATTTGCTTTTGCACCCAAGGTTCTCTTTCATTACCATGTTTCTCAGCAATAAAATCTTCTTTAGTGTACTTTTTAATTTAGCATGCTTTTCAGGTTCTTTTTCAACCTCTTCTTTATCAGAAGCATCATTCTTATCATTATCTTTATCATGTTCATTACCACTTTCAGTTTCAGCATCAGAAATAGAAATACTATTAGGATCATTAGCAGGTTCAGAGGATTCTACAACATTTTTATGTTTCTTCTTCTTTTTCTTCTTAGAAGGAGCACTAGGTTCAATGCGTTGAGAATCTTGTTCAATTCTTTTGGGATGCCCTTCAGGATATAGAGGATCCTGGGTAGAGACACCACCTCTAGTTGTTACTTCATAAGCATGTTTCTCTTTAGAATTATTCCCTAACAAGTCATTTTGCACTTTAGTGAGTTGATCAATTTGAGTTTGAACCATATGAAAATGTTTAACAAGCATCTTAACATCATTGGAGGTTCTCTCTACAATATCATGCAATTCACTAATAGCTCGAGAATTTTCCATTAAATGATTCTCTACTCTCATATTAAAATTTTCTTGCTTAACAATATAATTATCAAACTCATCTAAGCATTGTGCAGGAGGTTTCGAATACGGAATATCTTCCCTAGTAAAGCGTTGAAGGGAGTTTACCTCAATCATGGATGAAGGGGGAATTATCTCACATATATCTTCTATGGGAGGAAGATTCTTCACATCTTCATATTTAATACCTTTCTCCTTGAGAGACTTCTTGGCTTCCCTCATATCTTCATCATTTAATTTAATCATACCCCTCTTCTTCAATATTGGCGTTGGAGTTGGTTCAGGCGTAGTCCAATCATCATGATTCCGGCTTATTTTAGCCAATAATTCTTCAGCGTCATCCGGAGTTCTTTTCCTGAAAACACAACCAGCACAACTATCCAGGTATGCCCTAGACTCAATGGTTAGTCCACTATAAAATATATCAAGTAAATCATGCTTTTCCAAATCATGATCAGGCCGAGCTCTAATAAGAGAGCAAAATCTCGCCCAAGCCTCAGGCAATTTCTCTCCATCTTCCTGGTCAAAATTATAAATTCTCTGCAAAGCAATATGTTGAGCACTAGCAGGAAAGTATTTACGGAAGAAAACATCAAGCAATTCTTTTGGACTTTTAATAGAATTAGGTGGCAAACTATTATACCAAGTTTTAGCGTCATCCTTTAATAAGAATGGAAAGATTTTAGCAACAAAGTAAGTACGCATCTTGACATCATCAGAAAACAAGCTACTTAGAGTAGATAACTCAATCATGTGTTCAACAGCACTCTCTTTTTCAGTACCACAAAAGGGTGTTTTCTCAACAATAGCTATATGAGATAGATCAAGAGAAAAATCATAATCTTTATCCTTAATGTTTATAGGAGATGTGGCAAACTTAGGATCAGGAGACAGTTTATATCTAACAAAGCATGTTCTCGCAAGCAACTTTTTAATTTTTCTTGCATCAGTAGTAGCATTGCATTTTTCAATAAAATCATCATTAAGCTCCACATAATCTTCATCAGGATCATCACTAAAATAATCAAGTTCAGGTGAATTAACAGGTGTAGTAGCATTAGGAGTTTCAGTATTTTCAATTTGTCTAGACCTAGCAATCGTAGCATCTAGAAAGGATCCCAATGAGCCACTATCATCAAGCACAGCAGAAATATTATCAATATTATGAGAGTTTTCAGATTCAGCAGAAGTACCCGCATGTGAAGCATGTGGCGGTGAAACAAGTTTATCAATCACAGATGGTGAATCAAGTGTAGCGGAGGTATTCAGAATTGTACCTTTTCTTGTAGTGGATGGTAATATGGCGACCTTAGTATCGCGAGGTTTACCCATGATGGAGAATTTGCAGCGAACAATATTAATCCAAGTGAACTTCCAAATAAAGCTATGCTCCCCGGCAACGGCGCCTTTAAAATGGTCTTGATGACCCACAAGTATAGGGGATCGCAACAGTCTTCGAGGGAAGTAAAACCCAATTTATTGATTCGACACAAGGGGAGACAAAGAACACTTGGAAGCCTTAATAGCGGAGTTGTCAATTCAGCTGCACCTGGAAACAGACTTGCTCGCAAGAGTTTATCAGTAGTAACAGTTTTATAGCAGTAGCAGTAGTGAAATAACAGCAGAGTAACAAAGACAGCAGTAGTGATTTTAGTAAACAGCAGGATTAAAATACTGTAGGCACGGGGACGGATGACGGGCGTTGCATGGATGAGAGAAACTCATGTAACAATCATAGCAGGGCATTTGCAGATAATAATAAAACGGTGTCCAAGTACTAATCAATCAATAGGCATGTGTTCCATATATAGTCGTACGTGCTCGCAATGAGAAACTTGCACAACATCTTTTGTCCTACCAGCCGGTGGCAGCCGGGCCTCAAGGGAAACTACTGGATATTAAGGTACTCCTTTTAATAGAGTACCGGAGCAAAGCATTAACACTCCGTGAACACATGTGATCCTCACATCGCTACCATTCCCTCCGGTTGTCCCGATTTCTGTCACTTCGGGGCCATCGGTTCCGGACAGCGACATGTGTATACAACTTGCAGGTAAGATCAATAAACAATGAATATCATGATGAAGCAATAACATGTTCAGATCTGAGATCATGGCACTCGGGCCCTAGTGACAAGCATTAAGCATAACAAGTTGCAACAATATCATCAAAGTACCAATTACGGACACTAGGCACTATGCCCTAACAATCTTATGCTATTACATGACCAATCTCATCCAATCCCTACCATCCCCTTCGGCCTACAGCGGGGGAATTACTCACACATGGATGGGGGAAACATGGCTGGTTGATGTAGAGGCGTTGGCGGTGATGGCGGCGATGATCTCCTCCAATTCCCCGTCCCGGCGGAGTGCCAAAACGGAGACTTCTGGCTCCCGCGACGGAGTTTCGCGATGTGGCGGCGTTCTGGAGGGTTTCTGGCGACTTCGACTTCTCTCCGTGCGTTTTTAGGTCGAGGCCGATAAATAGTCCGAAGGAGGGCATCGGAGGCCGGCCAAGGGGGCCACACCACATGGCCGCGCGGGCCCCCCCTGGGCCGCGCCGCCCTATGGTGTGGGGCCCTCGGGCCTCCACCTTAATTGTCCTTCTGGCTCCGTCAGTATTCTTGGAAAATAGGGCCTTCTGCATAAATTCCGAGGTTTTTCCCGAAAGTTGGATTTCTGCACAAAAACGAGGCACCAGAGCAGTTCTGCTGAAAACAGCGTTAGTCCGTGTTAGTTGCATCCAAAATACACAAATTAGAGGCAAAACAATAGCAAAAGTGTTCGGGAAAGTAGATACGTTTTGGACGTATCAGTCCCACGAAGGATTCCCCGCGCCACGAAGGCTCACCCTATTCTCCGAACCACACCCACGAAGGATAATGGCCCTTTCCTTATGGTTAGCTTTTCCTCCGCTCCGGAGATGGCAAGCTCCACAACCACTTCACAAGCTCCAGGAAGGAGAAGCCCGGGCCTCTTCACAATCTTCTTGAAGAGATCACCGGAGCACCAACCGCCAAGCCAACTAGGAGGTTTCCCTCCAAGAGTAACAAGCTCACGGTCTCTCACTCGAACTAATCGTGGTGGAGAGCTCAACACTATGCAATGATGCAAAGCAAGAACACTAGAGGTGTTCAAGTCCTTCACTCTCAAATCCCACCCAAACAACAAATGCTAGGATGAGATTGGAGAGGAAGAACAATGGGGAAAGTCAACAAAAGACTCCAAGATCTAGATCCCAAGATATTCCCTCACTTAGAGAAGAAATGGATTGGTGGAAGTGTAGATCTAGATCTCCTCTCTTAGATCCCTCAAGAATGAGCAAGAATGGTTGGAGGAATCAAAGGGGAGAGCAAGTTCTTCAAATGCAACAATGGAGGAGAGAGAATGGGAAGAACTAACTTGCTCAAGGTGGAAGAAGAGCTATTTATAGCATGGGAGCAAATAAAACTGTTGGGGGAAAAAGACAGAAAAAACGGGCAGAAAAACGGGCAGAAAAACGGGCAGAAAAATGGCCCAGCCGGTCACCAGGCCGGTCGACCGGAGCAGCAGCCGGACAGGCCAGCGTGCAGCCTCTCCTTTTTCTCTTTTTCTTTTTATTCTTTTCTCATCTTTCCTTTTTCTTTAATAACTATTGCTCCCGAACTCCGATTGACATGAAACCAATTTTGTTGGAAATATGGAGACTCCTCTCAGAACATTTTAGATGATTTTAGAGAGGGAGTCTCCCACCGTCAAGAACCGGTGAAGACGTCCAAACTCGAAAACGCAATAGAAGATGCATGCGGATTCCGTTTTCGATGAACTTGGGCTTGTTGTAAAGCTAGCAACAAGCTCAAGAACCTCACACAGATAAACACCAAGAAGCAATAAGGATATGCAAAGTATGCAAAGGATTGAGCTCCCTAAGACGATGTGATCAAGTTACCCAACCGAAAGCCCCTCTTAATAGTGCGGCTATGTATCCTATAATCCGGTCTCCCATCAACCACCTTGAGACCGGTAAAAGGAAAACCTAGCAAAGCCATACCTTTGCCTTGCGCATCCCGCTTGATCTTGATGATAGCTCTTCAAGCTCCATACAAGCCGGTATGCCTCAACTTTATCATCGTTGCTTCGTGAAGACTCACAAATGCTCCCCCATACACCATGATGGGAAAGCTCCATAGATGTACATCTTCACATGTCCATTATCACCAATGGACGGCAAGCTTCAAGCATGTGATCCACTCAAGATGCTCATCTTGAACTTGCCCAACTCAATCCTTGTATCTTCTCATACTCACATAAGATAGAGCATGGCTAATATTGAGTTCCACATAAGAACTCCATCTTCATTTCTTCTTCTTGATCATATCACATATATATCTTCATACCGATGATCTTGATGCCAATACACAAGATATACCTTTATCTTCATGGCATCCATACTTGAATCCAACACATGGAGTACAAGTAGTACCTATGGAATATTCCTTCATATAAACTCAATGAAAACATTAGTCCATAGGGGTTGTCATTAATTACCAAAACCACACATAGGGGCAATGTACCCTTACAGCCCCAATGGTCCTACATTCTGTAAAAAATTGTTGGAGATATGCCCAAGAGTTAATAATAAAAGTGTTTATTGTTATATCTTAGTTTTCATGATAAATGTTTACATCCCATGCTATAATTGTATTAACCGGAAACATTAATACTTGTGTGTTTTGTAAACATAAAGGAGTCCCTAGTAAGCCTCTTGTTAAACTAGCACGTTGATTAATAGATGATCATGGTTTCCTGATCATAAACATTGGATGTTATTAATAACAAGATCATGTCATTAGGTGAATGATGTGATGGACATACACCCATAGTAAGCATAGCATATGATCAAGTCATTAAGTTTGTTTTGCTTCAAACTTTAAGATACATAGTAATCTAATCCTTCGACCATTATATCATGTTAATCACCTACATCGGATGGATGCTTTGATGATACCAAACGCTACTTCGTAAATGGATTGTTATAAAGGTGGCATTAAGTTTCAGAAAGTATCGGGTTGAAGCACGTGGATCAATAGTGGGATTTGTCCATCCTAATTACGGATAGATATACTCTGGGCCCTCTCGGTGGAATGACATCCAATTAGCTTGCAAGCATGTGACTAGTTCACAAGGGATATCATATCATAGTACGAGTAAAGAGTACTTATCATTAACAAGGTTGAACTAGGTATGGAGATACAGACGATCAAACTTCGGATAAGTAAAATATCGTGAGACAAAGGGAATTGTTATTCTATGTGAATGGTTCTTTCGATCACGAAGTCATTGTTGAATATGTGGGAGCTATTATGGATCTCCAGACCATGCTATTAGTTATTGATCGGAGAAGAGTCTCGATCATGTCCTCATAGTTCTCGAATCGTAGGGTGACACACTTAAGGTTTGATGTCGTTATAAGTAGATATGGAATATGGAATGGAGTTCGAATGTTGTTCGGAGTCTAGGATGGGATCCAGGACATCACGAGTAGTTTCGGAATGGTCCGGAGAATAAGATTCATATATAGGAAGTCACTTTCCAAGTTTGAAAATGATTCGATGCATTTATGGAAGGCGCTAGAATGTTCTAGAACCTCCCGAAATAAATCACTATGGAAGGTGGAGTCCCGGATGGACTCCACAAACCCTAACCAGCCAACCAAGAGGGAAGGTGGAGTCCATGGTGGACTCCACCACCTTGGCCGGCCAAGGGAGAAGGAAAGGGAGCAATCCCACTTCCCCTAGGTTTCACCCGTATGGCAGTTTTTGGAGTTGGACTTCAAATTGGTTTTGGGGCAACCCTAGGGGGTTCCACCTATATAAAGAGAGGGCGAGAGGAGGAGGCAGCACACAAGTTGACCGCACCACCCAAGGGGCACCAAGGCTGGCGCCCAAGCACCCCCTCTCCCCCAAACCCTAGCTACTCCCTGCTCCTTCTTCTACCGCAGTGCTTACGGCGAAGCCCTGCCGGAGATCTCCACCACCACCATCACCACGACATCGTGATGGCGGGATTCCGAGGAGGATCTACTACATCCGCTGCCCGCTGGAACGGGGAGAAGGACGTAGTCATCAACACCGTACGTGTGACAGATTGCGGAGGTGTTGCCCGATTGTGGCACCGTCAAGATCTTCTACGCGCTTTTGAAAGCGGCAAGTGATCGACTACATCCACCATGAGATTTATCTCGTTAGTGCTTAGCGATCTTCGAGTGTATGTTGATCTTCACCTTGTTGCTACCATCTACTAGATTAGATCTTGGCTTGTTATTCGTTCTTGCGGTAGGAAATTTTTTCTTTTCTATGCTACGAATCCCTACAGTGGTATCAGAGTCGTGTCTATGCATAGATTAGTTGCACGAGTAGAACACAATGATTTTGTGGGCGTTGATGCTTTTGTTGTCGTTTGCTTATCGTGTATTTTGCATCTTGCGGCATGGTGGGATGAAGCGGCCCGGGCTAACTTTACATGACCGCGTTCATGAGACCAGCTCCATGCTTAACATGCAACTTGTATTGCATAAGTGGCTTTGCGGGTGTCAGTTTCTCTCACCATAGTTAAGATTCAATTTACAATTTACAATTGACAACACTTGTGTCAGCGTTGTAATTCATGTTCGTAGGTAGATCGGATCTTAATCGAAAACCCTAAACCACGTAAAATATGCATACCAAATTAGAGACATCTAACTTATTTTTACAGTGTTTGGTGATGTGATTATGAATATATTTGATGTATGAGATGATCCTTATTGTATTGTGGCAACCGGCAGGAGACTTATGGTTGTCTTTATATTTCATGTAGTAGTATTATTTCAAAGTAGTTGTAATAGTTGCTACACGAGGTGAACAACCATGAAGACGGCGCCATGAACCTTGACGCCCCGCCGACGATGATGGAGATCATGCCCGTTCTTTGGAGATGAAGATCAAAGTCGCAAAGATAAAAGGGGCATATCATATCAAATTATGAATTGCATGTGATGTTAATCCTTTTTATGCATCTTGTATTGCTTAGATCACGATGGTAGGATTATAAGATGATCCCTCTCACTAAAAACTCAAGATTAAAAGTGTTCATCCTTAGTTAGCACCATTGCTAAGACTACTTGTTTCGAAGCATCTCGTGATGATCGGGTGTGATAGATTCAACGTGTGCATACAACGGGTGCAAGCCAGATTTGCACATGCAGAAACTAAGGTTCACTTGACGAGCTTAGCATGTACATACATGACCTCGATACACGGAGTACCGAAAGGTAGAGCATGCTCATATGGTTGATATGATGAACATGTTGATTGTTCACCATTGAAGCTACATCATCTCTCGTGATGATCGGACTTGGTGTAGTGAATTTGGTTCGTGTAATCACTAAGGCAACGTGAGGGATGTTGTTTTGAGTGGAAGTTCACCTAGTTAATTTAAGAATTAATAGTAAACTCAATTTATCCTAAACAAAGTCTAAATTGTATTTCAATTAAATTTTGTAGAATTGGTATTCATTTTCTACTTTACGCTAGGCTTGTAATTGAGATAGAAACACTGTTAAATCTAACAACTAACTTTACAGACTGGTACTGTATCGTTAAAGAATCAAGAAATGATTAAGTACTATTGCAAACTTTTGGTAATCCTCAAATTTCTGATTCTAAAAGCAATGGTTTCAGTTAGTATCTAAAATTATCTTGTCTCCATGAAACTTGATGTTCAAATCCGTTTGAAAAGTAAGGAGCTGGAAAGTTTGTTTTCAGCAATAAGCAAGGTGTGAGATATATGTGATATCTAAGACCTTATTACGAGATGATAGAATATAATTTAGTGAGACTACATAAACTCATAAGTTTTATGGGAATGTACGAAGGTTGAAGACGCTAGGCGTCCCGATCCTCCAACTAGTTGGGCACTAACATTATTCGCATTTCCATGTAAGCCATAGTAGCTTCATCATGAAGTTTTCATGATTTGATTGATGAAATTCTGAGTGAAATTGTTCATCACATTAAAAAGTTACAAATAGTAAAATCCGGAACACTTGTCATGTGATGATCAACTTCAAAGTGCGAACCTCAAGGTTAATGGTATTTCACCAACAAGTCTAGAAGTTATTGATGTTGAAGTGTTTTCTGAAATAAGAGGAAAACCGAAAGAGAAACTACAAAATATTTTGGCAGAAAGAAAGAAAAAGACTAGAAAGTCTAGCTCAGGTGTATATAGATGATATACATGTTATGAATGTACTCTTTGATTGGTTACACAATGGAACTCTTGGGCATTTGTACCATATTGGTTGGTATGAGATGTCATACAACACAACGCAATACAATAATACAACGGCCTAAGTGACTGACAAGGAATGTGGTAATAATGCAAATCTGGAACAAAATAAAGTGTTATTATGTTCGTCTTTGGCATTCTACCTAGCCATTCAGATTTATAATAAAGAACTTAATAATTGTTATTTTGTTCTAGTCAAATGAAAACAATGAGTTATTCAAATTATGACCGTACTCCATGTACGATGGATAAGTTATAGAAATCTTAATGGTGAAACACACATACATAACACTAACGCTACATTGCCATAAGCCAAATGATTTAAATTCCACTTATTTGTGGAACCACAATTTAGGTCATATTAGAAAGGAACGCATGAAGAAACACCATGCAAATGGATTTTTGGAGTCATTTGATTTTTGAATCGTTTGGCACTTGCAAATCTTTTCTAAAGAAAATGACTGAAATACCGTTCATAGGCCAAGAGTTGAAGGGGCAACAAACTTAGTGAAAACATACATGATGATGTATGTGGTTCATTGAGCATATTTATGTGTGGAAGATTCTTCTACTTCATGAAAACTTCCAACAATGAATTGAGTGTATATATATGTAGGGATACGTTGCATAGAAAACAAAAAATTTCCTACCGCGAACACGCAATCCAAGCCAAGATGCAATCTAGAAGACGGTAGCAACGAGGGGATTATCGAGTCTCACCCTTGAAGAGATTCCAAAGCCTACAAGATGAGGCTCTTGTTGCTGCGGTAGACGTTCACTTGCCGCTTGCAAAAGCGCGTAGAAGATCTTGATCACGGCGCCACGAACGGGCAGCACCTCCGTACTCGGTCACACGTTCGGTTGTTGATGAAGACGACGTCCACCTCCCCGTTCCAGCAGGCAGCGGAAGTAGTAGCTCCTCTTGAATCCGACAGCACGGCGGCGTGGTGTCGGTGGCGGTGGAGAATCCTGGCGGAGCTTCGCTAAGCGTGCGGGGAAGAAGGAAGAGTGGGGCGGCTAGGGTTTGGGGAGAGGGGGGCGCCGGCCATCTAGGTGGTGCGGCCACCTTGTTGTGTTGGGGTGGCCGGCCCCCTCCCCTTGGCCCCTCATTATATAGGTGGAAGCCCCAAGTGTTGGACTACAAGTCTCCGAATAAGACCCGGACTTTTCTAGAACCTTCCATAGAACCTTCCGGATCATTTTAAATCTTATAAAATGACTTCCTATATATGAATCTTATTCTCCGGACCATTCCGGGACTCCTCGTGATGTCCGGGATCTCATCCGGGACTCCGAACAAATATTCGAACTCCATACCATATTCAAGTTCTACCATTTCAACATCCAACTTTAAGTGTGTCACCCTACGGTTCGCGAACTATGCGGACATGGTTGAGTACTCACTCCGACCAATAACCAATAGCGGGATCTGGAGATCCATAATGGCTCCCACATATTCAACGATGACTTTAGTGATCGAATGAACCATTCACATACGATACCAATTCCCTTTGTCACGCGATATTTTACTTGTCCGAGGTTTGATCATCGGTATCACTCTATACCTTGTTCAACCTCATCTCCTGACAAGTACTCTTTACTCGTACCGTGGTATGTGGTCTCTTATGAACTTATTCATATGCTTGCAAGACATTAGACGACATTCCACCGAGAGGGCCCAGAGTATATCTATCCGTCATCGGGATGGACAAATCCCACTGTTGATCTATATGCCTCAACTCATACTTTCCGGATACTTAATCCCACCTTTATAACCACCCATTTACGCAGTGGCGTTTGGTGTAATCAAAGTACCTTTCCGGTATAAGTGATTTACATGATCTCATGGTCATAAGGACTAGGTAACTATGTATCGAAAGCTTATAGCAAATAACTTAATGACGTGATCTTATGCTACGCTTAATTGGGTGTGTCCATTACATCATTCATACAATGACATAACCTTGTTATTAATAACATCCAATGTTCATGATCACGAAACCATGATCATCTGTTAATCAACAAGCTAGTTATACAAGAGGCTTACTAGGGACTCTTTGTTGTTCACATAACACACATGTATCAATGTTTCAGTTAATACAATTATAGCATGGTATGTAAACATTATCATAAACACAAAGATATATTATAATAACCATTTTATTATTGCCTCTTGGGCATATCTCCAACAATATATATATATATATGGATATATTTATTCGATGAGAAAGAAGTTTGAAACATTTGAATAGATTCAAATAAATTTCAGCATGAAGTGGAAATCATCGTAATAGAATAGTCAAATATCTATGATTCGATCATGGTGGAAATATTTGAATTAAGAATTTTAGCGAACATCTAAGAGAGTTACAAAATTGTTCCACAACTCACGTTTCTTGGAATACCATAGTTATGCTGGAGTATTTGAGAAACGTATCCAAACCTTTTTGGATTAATGATGTGATAAAATAAAATGATGCCATTATATTTTTGTAGATTATGCTTTAGAGACTACTGATTTTACACTAAATAGAGCGTCATCATAATCCGTTGAAATGACACCATACGAGTTATGGCATGGGTATAAAACCTAATAGTCCTTTTCTTAAATTTTGGTATGCATAGCATAAGTAAATGAGTTTACAACCAAAATCAGATGAATGTCTTTGTTGGTTATCCCAGAGAACAATTAGGAATTCTTTCCACTATGAAGTAAAGACAAAAGTATTTGTCGATATTTCTTGCTTATTTCCAAGAAATTGTTTCTAGCGAAGTATTTGAGTGGGAGGACAATAGAACTTGATAAGGTTGATGAACTTGAGCATGATGATTAGAGTAGCGTAGCGTCGGAAATGGTTCCGGAAGCAGTCATGACGATCATGGCTCTCATGTCTATAAAGTGTTATAGTCATAGAGATCGAAGTACCTATTGAACCTTGTAGGTATGGTGTACTTTGTGATCAAATAAATGATTTGTGGACAAAGGATTAATTTTGAACAATGATAAACCAATTACATATATACAAAGAAGTTATGATGGGTCATGGCTCTGTTAAAATGGCTAAGAGCCATGAAATCCAAAATAGTATCTATAATCAAGCTTGGAGCTTGGTAAACCTTTTGAAGGAATAAATACTTTTTGAAAGTAGATGGATCTATAAAATTAATAGACTTGGATATAATATCCTTCAAGAAACTCGACTTGTCAAAAGATTGTTTACGACAAAGTTCAAAGAGCATGGGCTAGAAGATCGATGAGAAAATCTCGGGAGTGTTAGAGTTGTCATCTTAATTGCACCAAAATTTGCTCCCCTTCGTTTTCTTTTTTTTTCCTTCGCCCGCGAGATGATTTTTTTTGGCAAATCAGTCGCAAGCAATGAAGTTTTGCACGGAAAATAATAAGAGTTAAGTGAGATTCAAGGAGCGTAAATTCTTCAGCATGATAATCTCCAAATATTTGAAAAAGGTCGCCGCCCTATAATCCCTAACGGAGGGACTACATCTGAAAATCGATTTCCTACTCGCCAATTCGTGTATAGTTAAAGTTTTGTCTTTTATAGAGCCCTAGGCGAGATGACATTGTTTAGTGACAAGCAAAATGTGTGATTTTGGTACACAAAAAGCTCATTTTAATTGTAAGGCAATTTTGCAATGTCGTCATGGATGCCGACAGCTTAGACATCGTTGACATTGCATTAATGATACCAATCGTCTCTTACTAGTTCTTTACCCAGAATGTGACCTGAGTTGCGACACATATTCTTTTCTACATGTCTAGCCCAACTTAAACTATACTTTCCGTATAACGGACTGACAGCTTGACTGTAAAATGTATTGTGATTGTCTGCAAGTCTGCAACCTGCATACAAAATTAACTGGAGTTGTGACAGGCATTGAAATACCCGAAAGCAACGAATAGATTTTGCTATAGACCAGTTAAACTGTGACAGTCGTCGGCGATCTGATCCACGTTTTAGGATATCTGTATACAAAAATACTTAAGATACACTGAGATTTCTTGTCGTTTAAACTAGATACATTGAATTTTGTCTTGTTGTGCATTTGATGATCAAGCACCCCCAGTAACTGGGATAGCAGAAAGTTCAAACGAGAGAGGAACCACGTGATCTGCAGATGGCGACCAAAATGGTTAGAGCTACGTAGTGACGTAGTGTCAACAGTCACCTGCACCAAATGGTCGGGCTAGCTAGCTGTAGAGAAAGCAGCAGTTGTAAGCGATTTGCACAAAAATAACCAAAAGTGAAAGAAAAGCACAGACTGACCCTCCGGCGGTGAAACTATTTCACTCATCTAACCCTTTTGTGTGGCGTCCCTCTCATGGGCGCCACACATGCCCATGTGGCGCCCCTGCTGCCGGCGCCACAAACCCATCCGACGTGGCCCGTCGACGCTGAGCTGGCGAGCCGATCCGACGTGGCAGCACGTGTAGCGCCACTCTCGCCGGCGCCACACTTTGAAAGTGTGGCGCCCGTGGCAAGGGCGCCACACATCCACTTAAGTTTGGCCGCGCGCGCCCGCCCAGCCCGACCCAGTTTCTTTCTCCTCCCTCTGTTCTTCTTCACTGAGCAATAGGCGCCCGGTTCTCTCTCTCCCCCCCCCTCTCCCCCCACCAAATCCACCACCAAATCATCAGATCTGTCCGTGGAGATCGTTCCCAACTCGTTCCTTGAGGTAATCTCCTCCGTTCCCCTTCTTTTCATCCATTGATTTTGTGTATTTGGTTGAATCTACATGTGAAACCCTAGATGTTGATTTGGTTGATTTGAGGGTGGAGATGGATTTGGTTGGATGTTAGGGTTGTTGAAGTAGGAGAAATGGTAGTGTGCTAGTTTGTATGAGTAGATTATGTTGATTATGGTAACTAATGAACACATGTGTGTATGTGTTGTTCCCATTATGCTAGGGGGATGGAAAGAATTGTTCATGTTCATCATGTGGACAAGGATGCTTTCCTGAAGGGAAACATAGAGCCGGACCCGGAAGAGGTTGACTTGGTGTTTGACCTTAGCCCTAGCTTTGCGGAGGTGGTAGCACAAGTGAGGGTTGAGTTGAATTGGAATGAGCCAAATGATGGTGTTGAGCTAGAGGGAAGGCATAATGTGGGGTTTGGAATGCACACCCGTTGGAAGACAATGCGTATCAACTCCGAGCAACGTTGGTCCGTTTACAAGGAGAAGGTGGCCGGGTCACAAGATAAGGCTTTGGAGTTGTTTGCAACCAAGACGGTTGATGCTCGTATCAAGCTTGATCTTAACCAGCCCTCCTCCCCCGTTCGAGAGAGGAGTCCTCCACCCATGAGCCAAGAAGAGGCCACCCAATCTCCCATTGTCCAATCTCCCATTTCCCAACAACCTCCGTTGGATAATGAGTATGACGAGCATGACGATGGTGATGATGGTTTCGAGATGAATGGCAACAATATCGGTGATTTGGATAAATATTGGACGCAAGAGGAGATGGACCACTCCATTCCTTATTCCCGATGTTATCCGTCGGACTCGGATGATGATGGACCCGAAGAGGAGGTTGACGAGGATGGCTTGACGGCTAAGGAAGCCGAAAGAGCCGAGATCTTCAAGAAGGTAACCGGACGGGATATCCGGGTACCATTGTTCCGTGATGTTAGTCTTGCGGATGGAGCCGTGGTTGATGGTGGCAAAAGTTTACTTATTGGAGCTAGGCCACTATCGAAGAGAGATGTGGATGGTAGGACGGCTATGATCTCTAAAGGGCTCACGTTTGATACCTTCTTGGAATTGAAGATATGGTTGAAGGAGTTCTCCATTAAGCATCATCGCCCTTACCTCGTTGTTCACTCGGACTTGAAGAAGCGGTACACGCTAAAGTGTGTGGATAAAAGGTGCCCATGGGTTGTCCGTGCAAGACCTTTCAAAAAAAGGGCCCTCTTGGCACATAACAAGTTGTGTAGCCACTCACATGTGCCGGGGGCCGAAGCTTGATGGCAAGGATGCGCAGCCGGACCACCGTCAACTCACATCCGAGTTCATTGCATACAAGCTCTCGGCGGAGATATCATCACTTCCTATCATGAGCATTAAGTCCGTGCAAGATACGGTCAAATCCCGGTTTGCCTACGACGTCAAGTACGGGAAGGCATGGAAGGCCAAACAAGCCGCATTTAAGATGTTGTACGGTGATTGGGAGGAAGCATACAACCGAGTCCCTAGGTTGTTGTTAGCGATGGCCGCAACTAACCCGGGCATGGTGCATGTGGTGGAGCCTTCCGCAACAAAAATGACATTGCATGATGGTAAAAGAGTGAGGGTATTTCACCGTGCATTTTGGTCTTTCGAGCAATGCACGAGGGCATTCGAACATTGTAGGCCCGTCATAGCCGTGGATGGTACCTTCTTGACCGGGCAGTACAAGGGCACACTATTGGTGGCAATAGCAAGTGATGCGAGCAACCGTTTAGTACCACTGGCTTTTGCATTGGTAGAGATTGAGAACAATGATAACTGGGAATGGTTTTTCCATATATTGAGGACGAGGGTCATACCACCCTCAAAGGAAGTGTGTGTCATCTCCGATCGTCATCAAGGAATTCTCAATGCGGTGGAGCTTGCAATTCCCGGGCATGCTCCCTTGCATCACCGATGGTGCATGAGGCATTTTTGTGCAAACTTCTACCGGGCATGCAAGAGCAAAGAGTTGTTTGACCTTCTTCAAGATTGTTGCCTCGCTTACTCTGAGCGCCGCTTCGCAAACCTATACAACGGCTTGCTGAAGCACAAAAACCTCAACGCGGGTGGTCAAGAGTTTCTTCATAGACACCTCATATTTAACTCAAAGTGGGCAAGAGCTTATGATGAGGATGGGAGGAGATACGGCCAAATGACAAGCAACATGGCCGAGTGCTTCAACAATGTGTTGAAGGGTGTCCGTGCATTGCCCGTGACGGCAATCATTCAATACACATTCGAGAAGTTGAATGTCTATTTCCAGAACTACGCCGATGAAACGGAGAAGGAAATTGCTATGAATTGCGAGTTCCCAACGAAGGTTCAAGAGTTCATGGATTTTTAGGCGAGGAAGGCGGACTCCCAAACGGCTACATGTTATGACAATGTTGACTGGGTTTACCAAGTGAATGAGCCGGGAGGCACCACACAAGGTGGTGTCCAACACGGAGGCCAGGCTTTCCGTGTGTCCCTAAAGACATGTGAATGCACATGTAGGAGGCCCTCTTTGCTTCATTTGGCTTGCTCCCACTTGCTAACAGCGGCACACACTAGACGTGTCGACTACAATAACCCGCTCACCGTTCGGGAGTCCGAGTTCTCAATTGAAGCCACAAAGAGGACATGGGCTCCAAGGTTTTCTCCTTAGTTGGATCAATCACAATGGCCGGAGTATCATGGAGTGCAAGTTTGGCCAGATCCGGAATGGAAGGTTGTGAAACGTGGAAGAAGAAAGACAAAGAGGTATCACAGAGATATGGATAGATGGGGTCATTCGGGAAACAGGTTATTCCAAGAAGCTCGTGAGCCAACTAATTGTGGATCATGCAATAGTAAGGGCCACAATAAAAGGAAGTGCACATCCGGCAAAAAATCAAAGGGCAATGATGATACCAAAAGTCAAGCATCAAGTAGCCAACAAGCTTCAAATCAACCTCGAAGCCAACAAACCCCAAGCCAACAAACCCCAAGCCAACAAACCCCAAGCCAACAAGCTCCAAGCCAACCGCGTCAACCTCCTCCAAGCCAACCGCGTCAACCTCCTCCAAGCCAACAAGCTCCAAGCACACAAGCCCAACGGCAACAAGCTCCAAGTCAACAAGCTCCAAGGCAACAAGCCCCACGGCAACAAGCTCCTACGCAACAAGCTCCTACGCAACAAGCTCCAAGGCAACAAGCCTCAAGGCATCAACCACAATGGCGACAAGCTCCAAGGCAACCAAGGATTCATGTAGGGCTTAGTAGAGGTCGGCATGGTGGCCGTCGGGGTACTAGTATGCTACGATACCTAGCGAGGCCTTATCCGTATGTGTCTCCAAGTTACTAATTGCATTGTACTTTCTATTTTCATATTCCATGACTAACTTTGGTTTTTCAATTTGGTTTACAGCTATGGCAACTCAACCCACCAAGGGGAAGGGGGCATGGGAGGGCAATGAGAAGGAGGAGTCCGTTTGGGAGGAGGCGGTAAGGACGGTGCGGACCTTTATGTTGTCGAACCATGATGTTGTGTGAACCTTCATCTTCTCGAACCTTCATGTCGTTGAACCTTATTGTAATTGGAACCTTGATGTCGTCGAACCTTATTTGTCGTTTGAACCATTATGCTGTGTCGTACATATTCAGTGCAATGTTGTACTCAAAACTGATATGGTACGATTTTTCATGGTTTTAACACAAGTCAATGTGTGGCGCCCTTCCCACAGGCACCACAGTGCACTGTGTGGCGCCCCTCCCATCGGCGCCACACATGCCAACATGTATCAACTTTTGGGTCGAAAACATCCAGGGGCTCCGGACGATTAGTCCTTAGCCGTTTTGGCGAGGCTCTTTGTGTGGCGCCCGTGGCATCGGCGCCACACTGTGAGGTGTGGCGCCCCTCCCATCGGCGCCACACATGCCAACATGTATCAACTTTTGGGTCGAAAACATCCAGGGGCTCCGGAAGATTAGTCCTTAGCCGTTTTGGCGAGGCTCTTTGTGTGGCGCCCGTGGCATCGGCGCCACACATAGAGCCTCACCAAAACGGCTAAGTCCCAGACGATTTGTCTTACAGTATGTTTTGGGCAATTACAAATGGATGTGTGGCGCCGATGGGAAGGGCGCCACACATTGACTTGTGTTAAACCATGAAAAATCCTACCATATTCCAAGAAAACTGCCATCATGTCAACAGCTATTTCATACACACATCATATCAGCAGTAATTTCGTACACACATCATAGACATAACATCATCATACCTAACATCGTAGCACATAGTTTCATACAATTTAAGATAGAATTCAAACAACACGTAGCAATGAAGATAGAGTTCACAACACTCTAAGTTCTAACTATCGGTGTCCGAGCCGGATTCGCCGGTGTGGTAGTGCACGCGGCAGGCTGTGTCGTCGAACACCTTGACGATCATCTCGCCGTCCCCCTCGTAGAGGAAGGTGAGCTGGTAGCCAGGCTCGAGCGCGAGGTCACGGGCGAACTTGTCCCACCCCGTGTGCAGGTACATCTTGCCCTGCCCGTCGAACAGGACCTCCACGGGCCAGCGGCAGAAGTTGCAGTTGGCCTCCCATAGCTGCAACTGCGCCGGCTCGACGCCATCGACGAACTCGGCGAACTTGTCCGGTAGTCGCTTGATGCCGAGTGGGTCGTCGTCGATGCGGAGGAGGAACTCGAAGCAGCGTTCGTCATGCGAAGACGAGGAGGGTGCAGGTGACGGTGAGCGTGGAGCCGTTGCTGCTCCACCGCGGCGGCCCCTTCCCCGGCCCCGGGGGCGCCCAGGGCCGCGGCCTCGACCGCCTCGCCGGCCACCAGGACCGGCCATCCTACATGTTTACATGTTTGAACCATATTGTGACCCATTCCACTAACAAATATGAGTTATTCCATCACAAATACTAGGCACATGTAACACATTTGAATGCATTTCCTAGGTAAATATTACACATTTCAACACATACATACATAGGGTTTCAACACATACATGTGAAATTTCATATCTAGGTTTCAACAAATGTATGATTCAAACACATGCATACATGAGGCTACCATCTTCAACACAAACACTACAATATAGAGTGCACAAAAAAAATCCATGTCTAGGGTTCATGTCCAAATCTAGCAAGATCTATGAAATTAGTGGATGAATGGAGAAGATTCGAAGGGGATTACCTTGAGAAATGGATGGGGAACGATCTCCACGGACAGATCTGGTGATTTGGTGGTGGATTTGGTGGGGGGAGAGGGGGGGAGAGAGAGAGCCGGCCGCCTCTGTGAGAGAAGAAGAACAGAGGGAGGAGAAAGAAGATGGGTCGGGCTGGGCGGGCTGGCGCGGCCGAACTTAAGTGGATGTGTGGCGCCCTTGCCACGGGCGCCACACTTTCAAAGTGTGGCGTCGGCGAGAGCGGCGCCACACATGCTACCACGTCGGATCGGCTCACCAGCTCAGCGTCGACGGGCCACGTCGGATGGGTTTGTGGCGCCGGCAGCACGGGCGCCACATGGGCATGTGCGCCACACAAAAGGGTTAGATGAGTGAAATAGTTTCGCCGGAGGGTCAGTCTGTGCTTTTCTTTCACTTTTGGGTTATTTTTGTGCAAATCGCTGCAGTTGTAGCCAGGACAGCGACCGAATATATTTGTCAGCCTCGACAGTGAGCGAAACGATCGACTAGTAGCGGTCAGAAAAAAAAAGTCAAAAGCTTTCCGGTAAAGTTGGACATAACAGTTGGGAAAACGCACACACGTCCGCAGGATGATTTGCTACGGGTAACTTACTAGGAAAGCAACGTGCTAACAGCCATGGCCATGGTTAGCCGTATATGGTGGTGTGCTCTACTGCGCATTCTGCATATATGCTTGATGATCTAACGAGCATTGCTGCATGCTTATTTCGACATGCAGGACAAGACTAATGCAAGAGTACGCAGTGGAAAATTTGGTTCAGAGTTGTCTTTAAATAGCACAGCAAAATGTATATATGGGAACTTAATATGAAAACCACGATGACATCTAGCAATATTCAGGAAGGGGACAGTATTAACAATTAAGATTACTGATGATGCCGTCACACTATAGTGCAGACACACACACGGCCTCGCTCAGTTGTCTCTACTGAACCTGAAGGTAGGAGTTAGCTAGGACACTGTGGCTCTAGTCTGATCATTAGCGCCGGTGTCCATCTCCTTGTCAGTTACAGTTCAGTGATGCATGCAGCGCACTGATTCGTGCCCAGGACTCCACCGGCGACAGCGATCGACGACGGCTCAAAGTCACAACCACCGCCGTCGAACCGAAGCCGGAGTTGACCTAATCATGCATCGAGCTAGCTACGCACGAAAGCTCCAGTTAATTAACTAGCAGTAAACGGTAAACGAGATCGTATTGAACCATCATTAACTGAATATATGTACGCGTACTATACCATTCGATCGGACTCGGTCGATCTCGTTGACGTTACCGTTCTGCGTAGTCGACATATAAGTATTAAGGAGGCAAATAATGTAAGCAGATCAATACTAACATAGAGTAGAAAAAAACATAGAGTAGAAAAAACAGCAGTCGATTTCTTCTCGTTAAATCAGACTGTACATAAGCAGACATTGCTGCGACAATACGGTTTATTGAAGCAATATATTATTAGCCTAGCTATGGCACAGTTAGAAACCCATGTCCGGAAGAAACCATCTCTGAGTTGGACACAATGGATATGCCGGAGACTTTTGGCATCGCCTCTTGAATACAGAAGTAGATGGAAAACATGGACACTGGTTTTTAACTTGGAAAACTCGCTGGGGCCAAAAATTACGGGTGCACGAAGATGATCGTCACTATATATCTGAATGAGTTTGCAAACTCATGGCAAACATTCGATTCTTGTAGTTTGAACCTCGCACGAGGAAGGCATTAGCCTGAGCAGGAGGACCAAAAGGTATCAGAAGCTGCCTTCCGTCAAACAGCAACTTTATCTTACTGTATTGCTTAACTTGTTGTCAATGGAAAGTGACGCAATTGTGCACATAGAACGAAGGAGACAAGTCGCACAGGACACATCAGGTAGGAAAGATTAGGGACCAAGAATCATCTATCCCATTGTGTTTGTCATCTTCCACTAGTTCCATCTTTTCTCAGTTGCACCTGGACCGGTGTATGCATAATTATATATGTCTACATCTATATAAGTATATATAGCAATCTGGTTCTCTTTATGCCCACCATCTTCTTTGCAAATGTGTACAACAATTAGATGCAAAATGTTCCAACAATGTGTATATATATACATTTTTCTTATTTATCTGCATATATAGTCATCAGCACTGGACCCTTCAGAATTAGCTCAGATGGCTTGCAGCAGAAACTAACAACTTTTGACAAAAGGAGGTCGATGCCCAAGAGGCTCTCCAAGCTTTAACAAAGGGAGGTTGGTGGATGTGTCTCTAACTATACATATCAACCAAATCCAGCCATTGGTTTGCACTTTTGGATGCATGGTCACTGTGATTAAACCTCAAAGTGAGCATCGTCTGAGGCATTTGGCCTGTTCTGACGATGACGGAGTGCGCTTCGAAGAGTGTAGAGGCGGGCAAAGATCATCATCGGCAAAACACGGGCCGGATGGATGGAATACTTGAAGGAAACAAAACCTGGGGATCGGAGGTTCTTGGGTTGTTGGCTGTACCAACTCCCACACACATATGTCAAAGAAGGGCGTGTGTGCCACTTTTGCCTGTCTATCTATTATCCTTTTTACAATGCCTTGGAACAGGTGTGCATTGCAAGCCTTGATTTAGGCCACATTGCTCTCAGTCACCTGGCTGTGGGTTGATCCAATTATATACTCAAAGAGATGGCGATGAAACTGTTTGACTGTTGTACGTAAGAGTCTTAGGAGTTCGAATTTGTAACACTCCGCCCCTAAAGTTCCGCAAAAACGCAGCCGGGTGGTGAGGGGTTATGGATACAGGTATACAAGAGAGTTGTGCATAAAATAAAGGCTAAGCTAAGAATTAAATGAAGTTCTCAATCCATGATGAAAAAAAGGGTATAACCTTTCCTTGTAGCCCTGTACTTGATCCATTTCAGTTCTTCCTTGAAAGTAGCCTTGCTTCTAAAAGATTTGGGTCTAAAAAATGCTGAGGGGTGTCAAACTAGACTTAATTCTACAAAGTCATAGATTCAGATCACAGAAGACTTAATTCATTCAACCGCAGATCCTAAATGCCCAGGTCACCACACGGTGAGCTTGCCGGTGCACCATGCGATCGAGCAGTTTAGAAATGATCTCTAAACTGGTTAGGACTCAGGAGTTAGGACCCGCCTTGAATGACATGAAATATTCTAGTATTCAAATATGCACCTTTTACAAATTTATGGCCAACTTGACAAACCCTTGCAGGTAGTTTTGCGATCTCCGTTGCATTTCACTGACATGTATATATGCTACTAGTGCAGCTTTAACGTGAATTGATGTTTTCATGCAGAGGCCAGGAATCATACTTCTATTGTGTAAGCTCAGGGGCGTGTTGCCTAATTTCCATTTTTTTTGTCAAATCTATGATCTCCAAGGTGTAACGGTCCAGGGTAGCACCCCTATTAGATTTATTTGTATTTTTCTTTTGTGCATCATCATAACATCATGCATCATATCATCCATGGTTTTTACAAAATAAAATTATTTTAAAACCCTAATTATTTTGTTTTCGCCTCTCATATGGTCTAATAAAACCCCCTTCTTCCCTTTCCTTTAACAAACCCTAACATAAATTTTTTTTTTTATAAAAACTTTGGCACTCCTTCTATCTCCTTCACCACCTCTGTTTTCAAATTGAACCTCTATTTTAGAATGGGTTCAAAATCAATTTGAAAATATAGGTTTTCTAAAATAAACAAAAGAGAAAGATTTCTGAAATAAAATCTAACCCTAACCGGCAGCCCATCTCTCTCTGGCCCAGCTCTCTCTCTCTCTCCCTGGATCCTATCTTCCCGGCGGCCCACCCTCTTCCTCGCAGCCCAACACCAGCCCACCTCTTGTTGGCCCATACCCCTTTGCAAAGGAGGAGATACTCCTCTTGTCGCTTTCTCCCTCACGTCCGGTGCGCGACCACCACCGCACCCACACCTCACCTGCTCCCCCCTATCCTCTCTCGCTGAACCCTAGCGCCCACAAACCTTCCCCCTCTCCCACATGCTGCCGCCACCAGCAACTTTCCATCCCTCTCTTCTTCCTTACAAAACGCACACACCACCAATAACCCGCCGCAGCACCACCGGCGCCCCGACGCTCTGGTCAACCCCGAGCTTGTCCAGGGCCGCCATTTGACGTGCCTCATCCTCCTTGTCTTGCTAATATCGCCCGCCTCATCAGCTCCTAGCCCACTTGTCAGCCAGATCGGCTAGCTCCCCCCTGGGTGAGAAACCTTCATCAGATCTGGATCTAGTTCTTTTGCGCATAACCCCCTGCATCCTTTCCATCTTAACTCGGCGTCCCTCATCTTGTTGTTTTTCTGGAAAACCCCCAGCAGGTTCCGTTTCGACCCGTAGTCCAGTCCGCAGTCCAGCCCCACGCGTCAGTGACACAGGGTACATCTCCCCTCGGTGAGAAAAGTCCCAGCGCCCTTCTGTTTATCTGAAAATTCCAGAAAATGATATATTTTGCTAAATTCATATCTTTTAATCTGTAACTCGAATAAAAATGTTTAATATATGAAAATTCATCAGAAAAATGTGTTGAACATGAATATGCTATCCATATCTCTGTTTGCATCTTACATCATGTCGTTCATCGATGATCGTGTATGTTTCACCCTAATGACAAAGCCGGAGTATTTCGGACACCGCCTAGGGTTAGGGGTGGAATCGAGCCGAGCCGAACCGGCTCGAGGCTCGGCTCATGTAGGCTCGAGGATATTCGAGCTGAGCCCAGGCTTAGCTTGCTGCAGATGAGAAACTAAAAAGCTGGCTCGAGGCTCGGCTCGGAGAGCTCGAGGCTCGGCTCGCGAGCCTTCCACCAAATCAGCCCAGAAAAATCCCCTTCGACCTCCTGCATCCTTAATTCCCATGTTCTTCTCGTCTTCTCACGCGCGATGAACTGACGAAGGTCTCGCACCGGCGCCGCCACCCACTCCATCCTCCACCACCAACGCCGGCTAACACCGCCACCAAATCCTCACCTCCAATGGATCCCTCCATCCCGGACCCGCCGGACCTCGCTTAGGACGGACGCGCGCACTCCGGGCGGGGCCACCCGCCTAGGGTTAGAGGCGGCTGCTTCCCGTCGGCCGTCGGGCCTCTTCCTGCCGGGCTTCCACTGCCGGGCCTCCACTGCCGACGGAGACGACTCTCTCCTGCAGCAGAACACCACCGTCCACCGACCGACGCACCTCACGGACACCACTAGGTCAGTACTGAGTACCTCTCTTCATTTATTTTCTTTCCTAGTAAACTTGTATGATTATATTTTAGTTATTGTAGTTCTAGTTCAGTATACCAATTGGTTCATGAAGTTGAATTATTTTATGCCAACATGTTCTTGCAATTCTAAATATTTTCTGCCATGTATTTGTAGTTGCTAGATTCCTGCACGACTGGTCGTAACCTGCTAGTTGTAGTTCTTGAAGATGCAACATGGATGGGATAATCAAGGATCGCATGCACGTCTGGTGAAGCATGCAATGCAGGGAAGGAGGCGTGCTTACAACAATGCAATGAATTCGAAGACAACTAGTCTGCTTGGCATCCATTCAACTAGACCAGGATCGTCGCAACCCGCAGCAGCGACCGAGTCACAGTGGACAGCAGCAGCTTCTCCAGTAGTCCAATTCAAAGACAGTTGGTCTGCTTGTAATGATTCATTTCTCTATTGTCTTTCTTATTCATATCTAACATTATCATTTTCACTCTTCTAGGAACCAGATGATGGGGATGATGTGGAGTCCATTCCATTTCCAAAAAGCGTGGCTGGGAGCAACTAGTAAGTTGTCTTTTTCTGTACAACAACATAATGTATACAATGGTTCACTAAGGTTCCAGGGAGATGGAACAATGGTTCACAGAGTTTTCTTTTTCATTGTGTGATGCAGATTTGACATGACAGTAAGGTGTTCACTAATGGGTCCAGGGAGATGGAGCAATGGTTTTTTTGTGGTTGAACGGTCGACGGAGACGGGACGATGGAGGGATGGTTCTTTTGTTGTTCAAGTTCATGTTAAGACTTGTCGTTTAGTTGAACTAATGTTTTATTTGTCGAACGAACTGCATATCTGTTGAACGTTCGTGTTCAGAACTTGTGATGTATGCTATTGTTGTCGTGATTGTGTTATCACCAGAATTTGACCGGATCAGAGGTGGGCCGCGATCAAGATTGGGCTTGAATAATATACATGGAAGAAATACGTGAACCGGCCTTGTACACGAAGTTTGGGCTAATTTGCCCTTGTATCTGTAAACCTAGTAGGATACGTGTCGGTGTTAGTTAGAGTTTGGCTCGTGCACGGTTGGGATTATTCCCACGTTAGAAAGTCTACGGACTATAAATATGTATCTAGGGTTATCGAGAAAAACAACAATCACGTTCATCACAAACCAATCTAGGCGCATCGCCAACCCCTTTGTTTCGAGGGTTTCTTCCGGGTAAGCATCATGCTGCCTAGATCGCATCTTGCGATCTAGGCAGTACGCGTTTATTCGTTGTTCATGCGTTGCTCGTGCTGAAGCCTTGTTGATGGCGAGCAACGTGGTTATCATAGATGTGTTAGGGTTAGCATTGTTTCATCGTGTCACATGCTTCCGTCCATGCAACCCTTAGACGTCTAGCCGCCCTTACACCTATCTTAGGTGTAAGGGCGGCACCTTGCTTGATCATTATCTAGTAGATCCGATCCGTTATGATTGCTCCTTGTTCTTCAAGGATTAGTTTAATATCTGCATAGTTAGGCCTTGCAAACGGGTTGAAGGATCCAGTGGCACGTAGGGTGTAGTTTGCTAGCCCTAGGTAAGATGTTCCGGGGATCAACTTCATGTTGGTTTTTAGGCCTTGTCTAGGGCTGGTTTATTATCACCGTGCGTGGCTGCCAGGCTCAATCACGCGTAGGATGTTCCGATTATGCGGTGAAAACCCTAAATTGTCGTAGGTCGCTTTAGCTATATATCGATCAAGCAGGACCACCATGTGATTGTAGACCTCATACGAACCATGGGTGGATCGGCTCCTTGAGCCGATTCACAGGACAACCTGACAGCCAATCGAGGCTCGTATTTAATGTTTACGTGTATGCCATGCAGGAAACTAAGCGAAGCAAATCCATCACCTTCCTGATCAGGTATAGATCAGGTGGCACGCCCTTGCACCAGCATCGGACATGTGTACCAGAGGCTTTGCGGGCCGTCGCTCGAGGGACCAGGGCCAACCGCAGCTCTGAGTTGTTCCCGGCTCTACGTGTTGCCCGTCGCTACTCGCCGGTGGGTTTCTGACGCCAACACATTCTGGCACGCCCGGTGGGACAGTCTTCGACATCAACTGCATCGCCATCTACATCTGAGATGGCGGAAGGTACTCCAGTCACGTACGAGGATCTGACCGAGGAGCTCAAGAAGAAGTATGACGAGGTCAAAGCTATCCTCGAAGCCGACCTGATCGGCTCTTTCCAGAGGACCCGCTCACACGGCATCAGGTGGAAAGGATTCACGCATGAAGGCGCGCTCGATGGAGTGGACCTGTCTACCCCTTTAGAAGAACGTACCAGGTCTCTGCGTCAGGAGATTAATTTCATGGTAGCGCATTCGCTACACCGCCATTCTGAGAACCTGGTGAACACGTTGGAGCGTGTCGCCCTTCGGGTGATCCAGGAGATCATGAGGCATCAGTACTCTCCGTCAGGACCTGCTCTAGGGACTCACCAAGGAGAGATACCTCTCCAGTCCCGACCACCGCTGCCGTTCGCGTTGGCAGCACCAGAGGTGCCGAGTTCACCGGCATTCGTCGTCCACAAGATCGGTGGTGACCCTAGTGATTACCAGTTCTTGTATGAGGCGCCCAAGGAGATCCCTCACGGGTACACGTGCACATACGTGCCAGACTGCAGTACATGGGCACTCACGAACTAGACTACAACAGCAGGGACTTCCGGAACAGCAGGAGGAGCTTCTGGATCAGAACTTGAGAAACAGACGTGGCTAGCTAAGTATGCCACTCCGACGAACCTCCAGAGCTCAACTCCTGCAGCTGGTTCAGATCGCGAGAAGCAGACGTGGCTAGCTAAGTATGCCACGCCAACAAACCTCCAAAGCTCAACTCCTACAGCTAGCTCAGAGCTTGAAAAGCAAGCGTGGCTGGCTAAGTACGCCACTCCAGCGAATCTTCAGAGCTCGACTCCTGCAGCCAGCACCGCGGATCAGATCAGTACCATCTTGAGAGACCAGTTCGGCATGGTGCCGAAAATAAGGGCAATCGGCTATTCCAAGCCGTACCCCAACGAGTACGATTTGATCCCACTACCACCCAAATATCGGCTCCCTGAATTCTCCAAATTTAGTGGGTCAGATGGCTCCAGTTCAATCGAGCATGTGAGCCGATATTTGGCGCAGCTGGGCACGATCTCAGCATCAGATGAACTACGTGTGAGGTTCTTCGCACAGTCCCTCACAGGATCGGCTTTCGGGTGGTACACGTCGCTGCCACCAGACTCAATCCGGACTTGGAAGCAGTTGGAAGAACAGTTCCACATGCAGTATCATTCAGAGGCTTCCGAGGCTGGCATTGCCGATCTAGCACAAGTACGGCAGAAGCGCGGAGAGACAGTGTCAGAATACATCCAGCGCTTCAGGGCCATCAGGAACCGATGCTATTCGGCTCATTTGACTGAAAAAGAGGCAGTCGAGTTGGCGGTGGTGGGTCTCGCATCGCCGATCAAGGACATGGCTTCCCAAGCAGATTACCCTTCACTGGCGCATATGGTTCAGAAACTGACATTATATGAACAGCGCCACCCAGAGTTGTACCAGGACAAATTCAAGCGTGCGGTAGTCCTGGTTGAGACAGAAGAAGATGAAGGCTCTGCGGGAGATCAAGAGATAGCAGTGGCTGAATGGACTCGGAGGGCAAGCCCCGTGTCCTGCAAGTGGGTTAAGCCACAAGGCCCTCCAAAAGGGTTCGACTTCGACGTGACCAAAGCTGAGCAAATTTTCGACCTCTTACTCAAGGAGAAGCAGCTAAAGTTACCCGAAGGCCTCAAAACCCCCACGGCACAGGAGTTGAACGGAAAGCCATACTGCAAATAGCATAACACGTTCACCCATACCACCAACGACTGCAGGGTGTGGCGTCAGCAGATCCAGATGGCGATAGAGCAAGGGCGTCTAATCTTCAGCCAGTATGCCATGAAAGTTGACACTCACCCCTTCCCCGCCGTTAACATGGTGGAGTGCACTTACCCTGGGAGGTGCCGGCCAGGTTTCTCACTCAGCATCAACATGGTAGGGCCTGGGCACCACTCTGGTAAGGACAGAGACGAGGGTAGCCGCTCTCGTAGCAAGGACAAGGAAGAAGCCGTTCCGCGCGATCGGCTCCGACACGATGGCAAGCGCTACATCACAGAGGGAGAAGTGAAGAATGTGCGATATCAACGACCTCTCTCTGATCATCTCCTCAACAAATATGTGAGTCAGTACGACCAACGCCGACGATATGACGACGGTGGCGAAAGAGATAGTCTGGCTAGCAGGGACGCCAGGAGACATCGTCGGCATGATCGAGACGAGGAGAGATATGAGTGCCATGCCAAGGACAAGACAAGGGAGCAAGACGACGTGGACAAGCACTGGGACTGTCCCTTCTTCAAACACTGCTGGGATTCAGGAATGAGTCGATTGCCTACAATCGGCAACTGCCCAGAATGTAGACAGAAAAGAAGAGCACAGGAGACGTGTCAGTGTTCAAGCGTCTAGGACCTCTCCCATCTCGGAACAAGCAAGCTGAGTCCTCTCGGGTGGAAGATCTCGAGGAGTTAGAAGATGACGATGAAGAAGAAGAAGATAAGTACCACCGGCCAAGGTGGTGCCCTGATGGACTCAGCCGTTCCCAAAAGCGTAGGGTTCAACGACTACGTGGCTTGGAGGAAGCCGAAAGGTTATACCTGCACACGTTAAGGAAGGCGCAGCCTGATCTGGCCGCGAAAATTCAACGAACCCTGGACGAAGAGGGTCGACCACAAAAGATGGAGTGGCGCCCCAAGCAAAGGAAAGCCGATGATGAGACATCGGCTGGTACAAACATGGTGTTCATCCTCCCAGCGGAGTTTTGTGCTCCAGGATTAGACGAAGCACCTGTGGCACAACTTGACTGCGGCCCACGGCCAGTTATCTTCGAGAAGCCACGAGAAAGAAGCTACAGGCATCTGAAGGCCCTGTACTTGCGAGGTTACATCAATGGGCAGCCTGTCAACAAGATGCTGGTGGACACCGGAGCGGCAGTCAACATCATGCCATACTCCATGCTACGTCGGTTGGGACGCTCTAGCTCGGATCTGATCAAGACCAACGTTACACTGAGCGATTTCAACGGCCAAGCATCTGAAGCACAAGGTGTTCTGAACGTGGATCTGACCGTAGGAAGGAAAACCATCCCTACGACATTCTTCATCGTCGACAGCAAGAGTACCTATGCTGTCCTGCTAGGGAGAGATTGGATCCACGCCAACTGTTGCATTCCATCCACGATGCACCAATGTCTGATTCAGTGGGATGGAGATGAAGTAGAGGTCGTCCACGCAGATGACTCAGCCGAGATTTCGACGGCTGGCATGAACGTTTGGGAGACGGCAGGCCAAGAGCCACTCTCAGGCATCACTTTGGGCGACTGCGAGCGCATCGACGTGACAAAAAACGGGGTGAGGCTGGTCTTATCCACCGGCCTGACCGTGTAACAAGAGCAAAAACTATAGACGTACGTGGCGAGGCCGATCCTTGTGATCGGCCCCAAAAAATAAAAAGTGATAATCTTGTCTCAAGCATGTCACGTAGTCATAGTAAAGCAAGACCACGATGTAAACCTTCATTGAGCAAGGCAATCAAAATGGGGGCCGATTCCAGCAATCGGCCCATATTATCCTTACCACACGTTTTCCCTGTGTTCAGTGTCGATCTAACAGGTGACGGAAAGCTAGGGTATGGGTTTACATCGGCTGATGAGCTAGAAGAAGTCGACATTGGTCCTGGGGATAAGCCACGACCAACTTTCATCAGCAAAAAGTTAGATCCACATCTTAGGAGCCAGATGATAGCTCTGTTAAAAGAGTACCCAGATTGCTTTGCATGGGATTACACAGAGATGCCTGGGTTAGACAGGAGCATCATTGAGCATCGGCTCCCTCTCAAGAAAGGATTTCGGCCATTCCAACAACGAGCACGTCAGATGAAGGCCAAAATTCTCGAAGAAGTCAAGAAAGAGATCGAGAAAATGTTGACCGCTGGGTTCATCAGGCCATGCAGGTATGCTGAATGGATCTCCAATATCGTACCTGTAGAGAAAAAGGACGGCCGATGGCGTGTGGCAATAGATTTCCGAGATCTCAACAGAGCCACTCCAAAGGATGAATATCCAATGCCTGTGGCAGAAACATTGATCAATGCAGCTGCTGGCCACAAGGTGTTAAGCTTCATGGATGGCAATGCTGGCTACAACCAAATCTTCATGGCTCCAGAAGATATACACAAGACCGCATTCAGAGTACCAGGATCAGTGGGCTTGTTTGAATATGTGGTCATGACTTTTGGGCTGAAGAATGCCGGTGCAACGTACCAACGAGCCATGAATTATATTTTTCATGATTTGATCGGCAAGTTGGTGGAAATCTACATCGATGACGTGGTGGTCAAGTCTGTCTCCATGGAGGGACACTTGGATGATCTGCGGCGCATCCTAGACCGAACTCGGAAGTTCGGACTGAGAATGAATCCAAAGAAGTGTGCCTTTGGTGTGACGGTCGGTCAGTTCCTAGGGTTTCTGGTCCATGAACGAGGAATTGAGATCGGCCTGAAAAGTCAGGAAGCAGTACGTACCATGCAGCCGCCTACCACGAAGAAGGAGCTCCAACGTCTTATCGGCAAGATCAACTTCGTCCGACGATTCATCTCTAACCTGTCAGGACGAATTGAGCCGTTCATGGCGTTGGTGAAGATTAAATCCGATGACGAGTTTCACTGGGGGGCAGAACAGCAGCAGGCGTTTGACGAGATTAAGCGGTATCTGACAACGCCGCCTGTGCTAGTTCCACCTCAGCAAGACAGGCCGTTCTACATCTACCTATCAGTAGCTGACACGTCCATCGCTTCAGTAGTGGTGCAACTCTACGAGGGTGTTGAAAAGGTCGTTTTCTACCTCAGCAGAAGGATGTTGGATGCAGAGACAAGGTATCCTGAGATCGAGAAGCTATGCCTTTGCCTGTTCTTCACCTGCACCAAGCTTCATCACATCCTTTTGACGGCAGAAATCATCGTCATATGCAAGTCAGACGTTGTCAAGCACATGCTGTCGGCTCCTGTTCTGAAAGGCCGACTTGGTAAGTGGATGTTTGCATTATCGGAGTTTGATCTTCGGTATCAGCCTGCGAAAGCAGTCAAGGGACAAGCGTTGGCCGATCTCATAGCTGAACGTATCAATACTAATATAGCAGCACTATCTATACGTGCATGGGCTATGTTCTTCGATGGATCGGCTTGCGACGAAGGTTGTGGCATCAGCATTTTGCTCGTGTCGCCTTGGGGGGCAAATTATTCATTCTCCATCAGGCTATCTACCCCTTGCACTAACAATGTCCCTGAGTATGAGGCAGTACGCAAGGGAATGGAATTTCTTTTAGAAGCCGGAGCAGAGGCGGTGGAACTTTTTGGAGACTCGAAGTTGGTGATCTCCCAGCTCACGGATGAGTACAAGTGCGAGAGTGAGTCACTCTTCCCATATTGGATGGAATGTCGTGAGCTGATGACACAGTTTCGGTACATCAATTTCAATTGGGTCCCAAGATCTCAGAATACCGACGCCAACGATCTCGCACAGATGGCGTCAGGCTATAAGGACATACCAGACGGGTCAGAAGTTCAGGTGCAGTTCCTAGAACAGGATGACTGGAGAGCCGATATCTTCAATTACTTGAAGGATTCGGCTCGGGGGGCACCTAAACGGATAAGATACAAGGCCATGAAATATGTCCTTATAGGAGATGACATGTTCTACAGGACGTTGGAAGGGTTACTGCTCAAGTGCCTGGGACCAACTGAGTCTAATCGGCTCTTACATGAGGTGCATGAAGGTGCCTGTGGAACTCACCAATCGGCTCATAAGATGAAATGGCTGATTAGGCGATCAGGATTTTATTGGCCCACCATGCTTGAGGATTGCTTCAAGTACTACAAGGGATGCCAAGCGTGTCAGATGTTCGGGAAGATTCAGATGGTACCCGCATCAGCAATGAATCCCATCATCAAGCCTTGGCCATTCCGAGGTTGGGGCATGGATATGATCAGCAAAATCCATCCTGCGTCGAGCAAAGGCCACGAGTGGATCTTGGCCATTACAGATTACTTCACCAAATGGGTGGAGGCCGTCCCTATGAAGAAGGTAAAATCAGAAGATGTTATCAAATTTGTGAAAGAACACGTCATTCATAGGTTCGGGATTCCTCAAACCATCACGACCGATGGAGGTTCGGTCTTCATCTCTAAAGAATTCAGAAAATTCTGTGATGAGATGGGAATTAAGCTGATCCGATCATCTCCATACTATGCTCAAGCCAACGGGCAAGCTGAAGCATCCAATCAGAGCCTGATCAAGCTGATTAAGAGGAAAATTGACGAGAACCCTAGGGTTTGGCATGAAACATTGTCAGAAGCTTTGTGGGCCTATCGCATGTCATGCCATGGAGCTATAAAAACTTCGCCATACCAGCTCGTCTATGGGCAGGAAGCCGTATTGCCTTGGGAAATTACGGCTGGATCGAGACGTGTCACGTTTCAGAATGACCTGACAGCTGAAGAATATGCAGCTCTGATGAGTGATACTATTGAGGATGCAACAGAACTTAGACTTTGGTCGTTGGAGAAGATTAAAGAGAACAAAGCCAGGGTAGCTCGTGCATACAATAAGAAGGTGAGACCAAAGGAGTTCCAAGTTGGTGATCTAGTATGGGAAACAGTGTTGCCATTAGGAACCAAGGATAAAGCATATGGCAAATGGTCTCCTAATTGGCACGGTCCATACAAAGTCGTCCAGGTTTTGAAGGGTAATGCATACATGCTGGAGCAGCTGGACGGCGCCAAGTTCCCAGCAGCTGTCAATGGTCAGCACCTCAAGAAATATTTCCCAAGCATGTGGGATGATGGACAGTGAAACATGGGGGGCGATTCAGAAAATCGGCCAGTAAAAAAAATTTATACAAATCACAGCCGATGCGCAAACATCGACTTGAGAAATATGGATACCAGTACAGCCGATGCACGGACATCGACTTCAGAATAATAAAAAAAGCCGATGCATTACCATCGACTCTAGACAGAACAAGCTCAATTGAGCAGGTTAACAGATCAGTTCTAAGCTAGAGCCCATGGCATTTGAGATGATTCTCTCGTTGGATTTCCTGAATCTGTGCGTTTGAAATTTGAGGATGGCGTGGACACGGATGAGGTCTGTTTGATTGAGTGAATAGGCAACCGATTTAGGCCTTAAATGCGTGTTATGGTAGGAGCCGATGCTCTGCCATCGGCTCTTTGTGCAGCAACTTTGTTTGACAATCGGCAAAATTAACAAGGAAGCAAAGTTAATGGAGAAATATTTTCTTCATTAATAAGAGATTTCTTACAAGGAAAGAGCCGATTGCTCAAGGGAGGAAGAACAAAAGAAGGGCCTATTGGCCAATCTACTACTACTACTAGGCCTATACTAGTAGATCCTAGTCTACGGGCCGTTGCTGCCCTCGTCGTCGTCAGAGCTCTTGTCGGCGCTGCTGCCGGCGGGCTCCTCGTCACTGCTCCAGCGCCCCCCAGGGGGGGCCTCATCATCTTTATCGTCGACGTCGTCGTCGTCGTCGTCGTCATCATCGTCTGACCCGACGCGGAACCGCTTCGCCGGCGGGTAATCCTCGAGGGAGTCGTTGTCGTCGTCTTCCTCCTCCTCTTCCTCGGAGAAGGTGTAGCCGTCCCAGGAGAACGAGTCATCCTCGCTCTCCGATTCCAGTTCCCCATCGGCGAGGAACTGGAGCTCTTCGTCTCCGCTGGTCAAGGACTTATCGTCCTCGGACCAAACGGAGGAGGCGTGGTCCTCCTGGTCCCACTCTTCTGGGGCGCGCTCGTCGTGCGCCGCCATCTGAGCCGCCATCGGGTCCCATTCTGGCGTCGGCTCGCGGTAGGAGGAGGAGTAGGACTGGGAGGAGAGATCCGATGAGGCGGAGGAGGAAGAGGAGGAAGACATTGCTCTGGATTGGGGTTTTTTGGGTGCCGATGGACAGAACAGAGCAAGGGGATGAAGTGGCGAACTGTTCGGAGCGGTTAAATAAAGGGGATATAGTGGAGATTTAATGCCATAGCAGTTTCCGAGGAAGTGGTGCCTGAAAGAAAAAAAAACAACGGTCAAATCACGCGGAGAAGTTGAGAAGGCAAGGCATCATGATGAAGGATACTGCGACGGTTTTGCTCTGCCACGACATGACCCGACGAAGAAAAAGCAGAGTGATTTTGGAATTATCAATTCCAAAACCAGGGGGGGCATGTGTTATCACCAGAATTTGACCGGATCAGAGGTGGGCCGCGATCAAGATTGGGCTTGAATAATATACATGGAAGAAATACGTGAACCGGCCTTGTACACGAAGTTTGGGCTAATTTGCCCTTGTATCTGTAAACCTAGTAGGATACGTGTCGGTGTTAGTTAGAGTTTGGCTCGTGCACGGTTGGGATTATTCCCACGTTAGAAAGTCTACGGACTATAAATATGTATCTAGGGTTATCGAGAAAAACAACAATCACGTTCATGACAAACCAATCTAGGCGCATCGCCAACCCCTTTGTTTCGAGGGTTTCTTCCGGGTAAGCATCATGCTACCTAGATCGCATCTTGCGATCTAGGCAGTACGCGTTTATTCGTTGTTCATGCGTTGCTCGTGCTGAAGCCTTGTTGATGGCGAGCAACGTGGTTATCATAGATGTGTTAGGGTTAGCATTGTTTCATCGTGTCACATGCTTCCGTCCATGCAACCCTTAGACGTCTAGCCGCCCTTACACCTATCTTAGGTGTAAGGGCGGCACCTTGCTTGATCATTATCTAGTAGATCCGATCCGTTATGATTGCTCCTTGTTCTTCAAGGATTAGTTTAATATCTGCATAGTTAGGCCTTGCAAACGGGTTGAAGGATCCAGTGGCACGTAGGGTGTAGTTTGCTAGCCCTAGATAAGATGTTCCGGGGATCAACTTCATGTTGGTTTTTAGGCCTTGTCTAGGGTTGGTTTATTATCACCGTGCGTGGCTGCCAGGCTCAATCACGCGTAGGATGTTCCGATTATGCGGTGAAAACCCTAAATCGGCGTAGGTCGTTTTAGCTATATATCGATCAAGCAGGACCACCATGTGATCGTAGACCTCATACGAACCATGGGTGGATCGGCTCCTTGAGCCGATTCACAGGACAACCTGAGAGCCGATCGAGGCTCGTATTTAATGTTTACGTGTATGCCATGCAGGAAACTAAGCGAAGCAAATCCATCACCTTCCTGATCAGGTATAGATCAGGTGGCACGCCCTTGCACCAGCATCGGACGTGTGTACCAGAGGCTTTGCGGGCCGTCGCTCGAGGGACCAGGGCCAGCCGCAGCTCTGAGTTGTTCCCGGCCCTACGTGTTGCCCGTCGCTACTCGCCGGTGGGTTTCTGACGCCAACAGATTGGTACTTTCTAAAACTCTCATGCATGTATCAATGCTCAATTGTTATTTATAACTGTGAAATGTTATATTATTAGCAAAGGTCATGGCGATTTTGTTATTACATCGAGCCTTCGAGCCGGCTTGCGAGCTTCATCGAGCGGGCTTGTCGAGCCTCGAGCCTTGATCATAAGGTTTAGGCTTGGTTTGTCCGACCTTCGAGCCGAGTCGAGCCTGAGCCATGCCTCATCGAGCACGAGCCGAGCCTCGAGCCTCGAGTTTTGTGTCCACCCCTACCTAGGGTTTCCCCGCTCCATTTAAATTTGAAGTAGCACACTCCTGTCATGTAATGCCATGCTAACAACCACTTAAATTTGATGGTAGAAAATGCAACTTCAACCCTAATTGTTTGTCCGGGTTCCGATCCCGCTTAATTTGGATAAGTTGCATCGCATCATCGTTGCCATGTCATGCATATCTTATTGATCATGTTGGATCTTCTTTACCCGTAGTAGTAAGACTTGCATACGTTGTGTGTTCCAGCATTTGCTTCTTCCCGGATAGGATCACGAAGTGGTGCTGTGAGATACGACGAGTTCTTCGGCTGATCTTCGACAATCTTTACAGGTAAGCATTTCCACACTTCTGTCTCTGCAGAAGTCTCCCACCTATTTTATTTTGTCTTCTCACTCGTGCTATCCTTGAGTTGCGATCTTGTCACGTGTCCTACCCACCTGTTACGTCAAGCAGGCCATATTGCGACCACATCCCTCCTACAGCTATTGTTTGGTTATCGGATCTGCCTTGCGAGTCGTAGAGCATGCTAGTGCTATTTATATCTCGTTATCGTTATTGTTATCTTACCGTTTTATCTATTGGGTTGTTGGGAGTTTATCGCATGCTACATCACTTGTTGGAGATAATCATACCATGCTTAACTGTTAACTACTAAAATTGTAAGCAGTGGCATCTGTGAGCCCCTTTGCGAAAGCATCGGATCTTTGTCTCGCTAATGTCCTCTAGGATCCGAGTTCTTGTTATCTGTTCCGAGATTGAGCGCTCTACCCGTACGTGGGTCGGGACCCCCCCCTCACCCATTACTTTTTCTCAAGTCAGTTGAAAAGGGGGCACAACCTTGGTTTTATTTGCCTATGCCATGTATGTCATGCTTTACTTATTGTTGTCTTCGGGTGTTTACATTTTGTTGTCTTCGGGTGTTTATATTCTGTATTGTACCCCGCGGGACATTTAGCGAAGCATGTGGTTTGCACGCCTAGCCGCCGACGTAAATCCTGAGTCCGCCTCGGAGTACGGCCGAACTTCGTCACGGGTAGCTTAGTCGGGTGGCCTCCCTAGATTTTCTTGTTGAACTGGGAACGGTCTTGTTGTGAGACATCGCCTATCGTAAGCGGGCCGAGCATGCGTATGGTTACATTTGGGCAACCCCTGCAGGGTGTACATCTTATCGATAAGCCGTGTCCGCGGTTATAGACGACTTGGAGCTGTATAGCTTGATCATAGAACAACTTACACCTTTATGATTGTTGCTAATAATTTGTTAATAACTTGCGTAGTAATTAGCATCACTACATTTGTTACCTAATAAAAGTTGTCAACCGTGTGAGTGTCTTTGTTAGTACTTCTTCCTAGTGAAGGGGGAAAGCATCGGATGGGTTATGTTTGCAGAGTATAGAACTGTTAGTGCGCTCTCTTATCTATTCTAGCACCTATAAATTGAGAGCGTCTCTATACTTTTTAGTGCTTGCGCGCTGCTTCTTAACCCCACCATATTGCCTATGATGTTTCTCTTGCGTCCTTTAAGTCCCCTGCATGCCTCAAGTACAAAGGACGACTGGTTGACGAATGTTATACGTCTTGAAGTCTTGTTAAGTACGAACCCGTACTAATTGCTGCTTTGGGACATAACCAGGCAGGTATGAAGATCGGTGCGATGATGAACGACGTTAGCAAGGTTACCCTCCGGCTTGGCCTGGGCAGGGTTATGGATGCCATCGTTTATCTTCAGTATTCTTAGTCCAATTTGTATCTTGTCCGTACTCGAATGTATTTGATCTTCTGTATGATTCGGATCATCATGTTGTGTATTTGTATCTTGACTCGTTGGAGTCGTTGTTGATATATCTGTTTTTTGTGGGCTCTATTGTAATCCAGTTGTAATGTTACCGCTCATGTTAATTCCTTTGGCTTCGCGTGTGTGATTCGTCGCGCACGTCGTGTCAAATGGCGTCTCTAAATAGATATCGTGCCGATTTCAGCGGGATCGCTGCAATCCTCACGGTACCGGTTCTGAGGCGTCACACAAGGCTAGCTGCAACTTCATTCATGACCGTCTCTACAGTGCGTGGAGAATTGTGACCTATTTATGGAGGTGTCTTAATGGTTGGAGGACAAAGAGACTCAGGGAGTGATTTTTTCCAACATTGGACCTCCAGCACCCTAGATGTTCATACTGATTCTGAGTTGATCCCGTGTATTGCCCCTTTTATATTTTACCTTTTGTATCGTTGCCTCGTTGGACGCCGGATGATTGTACGGTTGTGTGCATTCTAGTTATGTAGAGTTCAAGTATAATGCTTAAATCTTTTAAGTAATAAAACACCCTTTATAAAAAAAAGATGGGACTCGGAACAAATATCCTCACCCTTCGTCCAAAAAGTTCAGCATCTTTAGTAATCAGGTCCCAACTCTTGTTTAACTGCCCAGCCCTAGAAGGTTTACTATCCCATGCACGAATGAATAGCCCTTTTATATGTCACAACTAGGAAAATTCTTATCGCCGGTGCACCAAAATACCTTATTGTTGGTGTGCCAACGCACGCCGGTGGGAACAGGTCGGTGGTAGCGGCTTATCGCCAGCGCACCAGTTTGGTGCACCGGCGGTAATTTTTAAAAAAAAATCGAAGAAAGGCGGATCTAGATCTCGAGATCTGTCCGTTGCCATGGAGATGCTGAACCGTGGTCGTGGTCATGGTCGCCGCCTTGGTCGTCGCCATCGCCGTGGATTAGCTCGCCGGAGAGGGTAGCTCACCGGAGGAAGGTCGAGGAGGCGGTCGCCGGAAGCATCCATGTACGGAGGTAGGTCAAAGGAGTTTCATATAAAATAAAAAAATTCATCGGATGTCGTATGCAATCGGAGAAGTCATTTTACCGAAAGATGTAGCCATTTTACATAATATATGTCGAAATTCATGTTTGTTAATTTTCCGAACAACTAGAACACATAACACATGGTCATCTCGAAATATTTTATTTTTGGAAGGCGGTCCAGCCGTCCAGGGGATGTGGAAATCTGGCACCACTTACCATCGGTGCACCCCTATAGTGATGCGTCGGCGGTAAGTCTAGTGCATGGCAAGGGAGGTCCTAGGGTATGGGCAACCCTTACGCAGTTACGCTCGGCACGCCAATTATTTGGTCCACCAGTGGTATTTAGGTATCACTGACACCCATAAATTTGGTGCGTCGGCGGTAATATGGCGCCGGCGCACCATTTTTTGACGCATTGGTGGCAGCTCCCGGTCTATAAGGTTTTTTCTAGTAGTGTGTCGGCTTGTACTCTTCCTTGTTTCTTAACTTGTACTCTTCCTTGTTCTTTTAGCACTGCATGGATGAATGCATCCATTAGTTAGCTAGCAGTGATCCAGCGTCAGCGAAGATATCAGCGGATCATGGGGTGTTTAAATTATGCGGCCTGTGATAGAATGAGTTGTTAAGAATTTATGTCTCTCTGTCCTTTATGTGTTGGACCCTGCATGACTCATGCAAGAACCAAGAATCTTCAGACCATACGACCTAAATTAGAGTATATGCGTCTATGCATGGCTGTTGTCATTTAATTTGGAGAATCCTGGTTAGTACACCGGTGCTAATGGAACTTCTTCCCACATGCATGGTGCATGCAAATTTGATTATTTAGCACATGTGAAGCTCCCTGCCGTCAATCAATGTTCTAGTATGTTCTCCTTATATTGGAAACTAAACCCATCTATCTCAAGTAGGAAAGTAATTAGGAAAATGCATTTGGGGAACCACAAAATAGAAATAGTGATACTCGCAAATCATAAAGTGACATGATAATGCTATCTTTCTAGGGTAGATATGATTATCTGATAGCCGGAAAATAGAAAGGAAAAAAACCTAGATGTGGCATATATTATCCTAGGGTTATGAGACATGTGAAAACACAACAAAATAAATCCCCATCCAAGACTTGTAATCAATATTCGAGAGACAAAAGCCATATAAGACAGGGTTATCCTAAGTGGTTAATGGGAAAAAAAGATGCATGGTTTCTCAAAATCCATAATATCGAAAAGTTTCTGAAAAAAGAGATACTATGCATGCGGTGTGGACTGGATCCCCAAACCTAGCAAGCCACCCACCTCCCCTCTCGACCATATGGCTCTCTTCGCCCCCCCTTATCGATGTACGCACATTTCTCGCAATCCACCTCTTTCCCCCAATTGCCGCCTTTTAAGCATCTACATGCCATAAAGTAGATATTAATATAAAATTTGGAGGATTCATTCTTTAGAAACCTTTCTATAGAGCATGTTTGTTAATATGTGGAGTTGACTCCGGGTTATAACTAAATTTACCAATATGGATCCCTCCAAGTTATTTTATTTGGCTTTGTTCCGGTTTGGTAGATAAGAAACCGTAAGAAGTTTTCCTATGAGCACCTTTTTGTATGCGATTACATAGGAAAATCGTCCTTAAGCACATCTAACCTCATGGAAATTTTCCTTCATTTCAGTGACAACTATAACATGCACCTAAACCTTGGGACAAGTAGTTGCGTTTTACTTCTGGTGCAATAAAAACAACTTATATTATAGGTTCGTAGTGGTGTGTTTGGTTCCTGTAATTCAGTATGGCATGCCTATTCAATAATCCTACTATTTCCATATTCAGTATTAATTCTAACTTATGAGCATATATTTATGGTTCCCATATTTCAGATTACAGTATAAGATAGAGAGCCTGACAGTACGGGTAAACGAACGATTGAGTCTATGTACACGGACCACATAGCACCTTTACGATGCCATCCACAGCATGACGCATACGGCATACGTACGTATACACACGGATCACATCGAGAATAAAAAATACAGGCTGACATCGATCGGAGGATTGAGGGAAGGGTACCACGACCGATTAAGCAGAGTGGGACGTCCAAGACACAAGGAGCTAGCCTAAAAAAGTATTCCCTCCCGTTCCAAAACAATTGACGTGGCTTTACCTAGATGCAGATACATCAAAATATGTCTAAAAATATTCACACATAGATAAGCTAAGACACTTAAGTTAAAACGGAGGTAATAGTAATTAAGATGTCGGAGAAGCGACGAATATACGAGATCACAAGCATATAGATTGCTCCCGGGTGAATATGAATTGGGACCAATTAAAGCTTTAGAAATTTGTAACCCACTTCACCGGTTCTACTATGATCATAGTTGTAGATGCATGAACAAGCGAAATTCAGCGACAGTTTCGTGATCGGCGCGCGCGCGAGGCAACTGACCGGACGGACGTCACGGACCCCGAACACGTAGACGCAGAGATCTCCCTGCATGCGATAGGCTCAAGATCGGTCGAGCCAGAACTGAGAGGGACGTGTGAACGTTAATCAAGTTGGGGTTTGTTTAAGTGGCGAAGAAGGAGGGGTGACGCTACCGGACGCGGACGGGCGAAAAGCCAAACAACGAGGACGAAGACGAAGGTCACGCACGTACGTTGCGTGCATGGGGAAGCAAGGCTTTCCCGGCCGGCCGGCCCCACCTCGCCGAGCACGTGGAAATATATCCGTCGCCCGCGCTGGAAAGCTGGCTAGGCGACGGCGACGGCGACGAGCGGTCCGAACGATCGGTTCAGCCTCCAATGCTGTAGCGACGAGGGGATCTATCACGGGATGCGGGTCTTGAAGCTTGGTTGCAGTTCAGCGACCCCTTCTGCTGCTGGTAATTTGTCAACGATATGTACGTTTCGGCAAGTCGATAGATATATATGTGCGACGTGTGTACTTGGGCTGACATATGCAAATACAACGTGTCGACCGTCTGAGTGCAGTGTTAGGCTAGCCATAGTGCTAGTATCATAGGTAGTATCATGAATCCTAGCCCCATCAATTATGGATGAGAGAGAAGATTAGAGTATCATAGGTAAATACCGTATCATAGCGCACATCACGAGAAAAATTAGTATCAGATAAATCTTGTACACAGATTTGTATTGGGATTCTACGAATCAATTAATATAGCAAAACTATGATACTAGTCTATGATATTATGCATTATAGATCTAGTATCATAGAAAAGTATCATATACATAATACTACTATATGATACTACCCACTATGACCAGCCTTATATCTTGCTAGCTGGAAGTTCATAGCATCCGTCTACGTCTGATTGCTACACGGCTATAGCTGGTTACTTTGCGCGCGTTAGAGTCGATTTGCTTTATCGTGCGAAATGTAAGTTCCAAAGAGATCAATGTTCTATTTGCTATTAATTACCTCTTTTCCACCTTTCTAATAAAAAAAGGCTTATATTTTGGAACGGATGTATTACTTGCGACGAGGTATGGCTACCCTCTTGGAGTGGTATGCTCGGTTCTGCCCTCTTCCATGACGTTTGGGCCGGGGCGAAAGCTCCGCATTTTGATGGAAACCGTGACAACTGCATGCGCCATCTCCTCCTTCGAGGCATTATCATCGCCGCATTCGCGCTACCTGGTTATGAGCGTCGGGGTGGGGGGGAGATCCGACGCCATTTCGGATCACCCAGCGGCGGCACCAGAGTGTCGTTCCCTTCATGGAGGTGCTGCGTGGGTTGCTTGTGGAGTCCCCGATTGCAGTTAGAGCCGATTGTGGACACTACTTAGGGCATGGGTCACAGACTCACAGGGCCGCAATGTACACCTATGTTGCCATTTTTTGGCCGCAATGTACACCTATGTTGCCATTTTTTGGATGACGCCTTTCTCGATCGGGTTCTGCCGGCCGCTAGCTGACTTCTCCTAGGCGCTTAGGGGTGGACGTTAAGTTGACCTATGACATTTTGGTTTTGGGCCATGGTAGTGAGGCTGTCGATCTTGAGAGTTGAGACTATGCCTCGTCTCATTGCCACAATGGCTGAAGGTTGGGCAAGGCAAGCCTTCGTTGTGGGGTTGTTTGGAAGAGTGTTGTAAGCCGTTTGGCATGGTGTGTGGCTAGAGGGGCGTATGCGGAGTGGTCATCATTTGATGCCCTTGTATCAAGTCCTTTTTTTCTATCTTAATGCACAACACAGGACATGCAGCTTGCATGTTCTTAATTGATATTTGCTACTTGCCAAATGAAATTGTTTCGGGACATACATATGTCAGATGAATAATTCCACTGTATCGTCTTCTGCCTACTCTCTCAAAAACTTTCGCCTCGATCGTGCTCTGAATTTGGACGTGCGAGTCCTTGAAACAAGAATAAAACGCCAAGCAAAAGATGGTGCCTTCAATTATTCCATAAGACCGGAATTAATCATGGTGATGGTCTTCTGCACCGACCCGCTTGGCGGCTCCACTCAAAGATGACAGCAGAAGCTCAATCGACATGCATGCTTTCTCTTGCAGCCTCTGAGTTTAACACATATTTGAGTCCCCAGTTGCAGTAAGAAATGTAGCAAACCTCTCCCCCGAGGCGGCGGCGCCGCCCACCGTCCCCGGGGAGTTCCCCTCCGCTCCGCCCTCCTCCCCTCCCCTACAGGCCCCCCTCCTCCGCCGCCGTCGCCGAGGACGCCGCGGGGCAAAGCCCCTGTGGTGAGGCGGCGGTGGCGGCTCGGTCCTCCGTCGGCAGAGCGCCGCGCGGCCTGCGGGAGCGTGTGGGGGCGGCGGCCTACACCCTCCTCCTCCGTCGACTGAACGCAGCGGGATGGCGGTGGCCGGCGGATCTCCGGCGGCCGGCGGCGGATGTTGGCTGCGGTGTGGTCGGATCTGGGCCGGAGGTTCGGATCGCGATCCATCGCGGCTGCGTCTCGTCAATGGCACGAGGAGGCTTCGCTGGGTCTTCTTTGCGGCTTGAGGACGTCCGGGTCTTTGGCCCGGGCATGGTGGTGGTGGCTGACTTCATCCACCGAAGGCAGTCGGCCAGGCTGGCTGTGTTGGATTTTTCATCCCACTTCCAGCGCCGGCAGCGAGACGGGGAGGCATAGTAGCCGGTGAAAACCGAGCCGACTCCGGTCATGGCGGGCGATGGCGGCGTCTGCGCCGTTATCTTGTTGAAGGCATCGTCAAGCAACTATCGCTAACCTACTCGTTCCGGCGGCGAGTTGGAGGAGCTTGGAAGCCGGCGATGGTGTCGCCGGTGGAGGGTTGGAGTGGCCAGCCCAGGATGGTCGCCGACGTGGGGGTCCGACCTGAATAAAGGCGGCGGTCCTAGGGCCTCTCTTGCGTGAAGAGGAGGACCTACCGGAGGCCTGGACTCGTGATCTGGCCGGAGTGTTGAGTTCCGGAAGGCTCCACCGATGAATGTAACAGTGCTTTTGCCTGGAGTTTGTTGGATCGGAGGTATTCGGTCGTGCGCACCCATGTTTTTATTCCGACCGATTGGTTCTGGAGGGAGCGGCGCGAAGCTCTTTTTCTTTGATTGACATCAAGTGACTATGGATCCATGATGAAAGTCGGAAGAAGAGAATTTCATGAAGGCCGGAGGGGAGGACTAGCTTAGGGAGGTTCAAGTCTTTGCGATGTTGAGGGACTTGCTTGGTGTTCCGGGCTTCACAACAGCGGTATGAAAGTGGGGGCGACAACACAGGTGAAGTGCAGAGTCCTACCTTTCAGGGTGAAAACCCAAGGTCTGGCCTTAATTGGTTGTGCCTGGCAATGTCCTTGGTGGAGGCATTTGTTTTGAGAGCGGGGACTAGTGTGTAATTCAGGTGTTGTCTTGGCGGTGGATGTATTGCTGTTGTTAGGCACGAGATACTGTAGCGGGACTTTTGTTTCTTAGTTTTCTTTTCTTGTTTTTAGCTGTGTGCATCCGTAGTGCCATTAGGGTGGTGCGTTGTTGCCGAGGCTGGGTGTAATTGGTATCTTCTTGATATTAATATATTCCCTTTATCGAAAAGAAATGTAGCAAACAATAGGCAGCATCACGCGTGATGAGCAGCTTAGCACAACCTAATCAACGCATTTGTATACTTAATCTGGGGCTGCGCAAGAACAGGTAAAGACTAGATACGGAGTCAGATCTCTGCATACGCCATTCCAGCTGCTAATAACTTGTACGTATCCCCTTCCATGATAATAGTATTATCATCTTTCCTATAGGTTCTTCCCTAGGTCGCCCTCCAGTTCATCTGCACCTTTCATGTGCAGGTCCCATTACTGCTTGAGATAAGAATATACAGCAAGTACTAGGGTATCCCAGCTCCCAGGAATCAACTTATCCAAACGTTGACATGCATGCAGATGATGTATTCTTGCTGCGACAGGGTCTTGCCAAAATGCCAAGTATAATACTATTACCAATAGAATAAGTACTAGTAGTCCAATCATTGGAATTTGGAGGGAGCTATGACTGAATTTCAAAAAAACTAATGTTTGGGATGCTACTATGTAGGACTCTTATCGAATGAGAGTTGTTGAAACTGCGCCAGTTTAGTCTGCACACTTCCAGGAATCTACTTCTGAAACTTTTGCCCAATTATCTGGAATAACACTGGAGGGTGCTCCACAGCAAGTAATAGCAGAATATGCTACATGAGACATGTTCTAATGAGCTGCTAACAACGATCTAATGATTTCTCTGGTGAATGCGTTCCAACATCCAGTGGAATGTCACATTTGTACATGATAACAGCAGAAACAAGATAATCACATAAGGATTAAGCAGAAAACCTTTATAAAAAGTCAAAAGGAAGACAGGGTATATCGATGTGATTGCTTACCCAAGTATTAGTAGTTAGCAACGTCCATTACCTAAGTCAACAACAGGGATCAACGGCCCCTTATTTAGTATGGACATCATTACCCTTGCCCTCCTTCGTCACATACTCGAATAATGAAAGGGCAAATCAGTCATTACTACTTGAATAAATTATGTCTAACCTTGGTTTAGGAATCCAGGATTTCTTCGCCTTTATATAGAGGAAGCTGTGTTCCGGTGACCAGCCATCCTTGGCACAGGAAACCCAAGGACCAAGCTTGGAAGGCAGATAGCTTGTCTCCCTCCTTCCCAACTGCACCATCCTACCCCAATCCTATCTCAGTCCTATCAATGGGGAGGTCTCCTTGCTGCGATGAGAATGGCCTCAAGAAGGGCCCTTGGACCACTGAAGAAGACCAAAAGCTCACAGAGTACATCGTAAAGAATGGCCATGGGAGCTGGAGAGCACTGCCGAAGCTTGCAGGTATATGCGATACATGCTTATAATTTCTGTTTCAAAGCCAGGCACAAGTGCCATAGCTAGCTTTTGTTCAAAATGTAGCTCATGCATCTATGCATCTCACAGGACTGAACAGGTGTGGCAAGAGCTGCAGGCTGAGATGGACGAACTACCTGAGGTCAGATATCAAGAGAGGGAAGTTCACCCCTGAGGAAGAACAAACCATTCTCCAGCTCCACTCCGTCCTTGGCAACAAGTACTGCACAACCTCTAACAAATCTCTTCCACATATATATCTGCCATCTATCAACTGTCTGCATGTTGATATAATCTTCAAAAAGTGTTACTATTTGACATGAGGCGCTCTAGCTAACACATGTAAACTGTTGTGCTGATCAAACCAGGTGGTCAGCCATCGCAAAGCACCTCCCCGGACGGACGGACAATGAGATCAAGAACTTCTGGAACACACACCTGAAGAAGAAGCTGATCCAGATGGGCTTCGACCCGATGACACACCGACCAAGAACCGACTTCTTCGCCGCGCTGCCACAACTCATCGCGCTTGCCAACCTCCGCCAGCTCGTGGAGCAGCGCCCATGGGAAGACAACACTTCCAGCCAGGTGCAAGCCGATGCAGTCCAGGCAGCAAAACTCGAGTACTTACAGTGCCTGCTTCAGTCTGCAGCGGCCATTGCGACTAGTCCCAGCTCCAGCAGCATCAACACCATCCCCACTGACCTGGAGCAGATTGGCCTCCTGAGTCCTTCACAGATGTCTTCCTTGTCCTCACTGTCGTCTCCAAGGATCCTGGAGGGTACCAATGGCCAAGACTTCATAACTGGGCAATTGCCTGACATCCAGATACCTAGTAGCTCATTCTTTGAACAGCCCATCATCAATGGTAGTACCCAGAACTCAGATTACACTGCGAACAACTGTGCTGGGGAGAATAGCGCCCACAAACCGCTGTTCCTGTCAGAGAACTCCCTTCCACCGCTTGCTGACTTCCCTATTTCCAACCTTGGGGATGCTTGCAGCACCTCAAGCTGTGATGCTGATGGCAACAGCGCTCAGCTCCCTATTTGGTCTGAGTCATTTTATGACCAGTTCATGAGCGAGTTTGCATGAGTTCTGATAGCAAGTGTGTGTTACTCTTAATTTTGTTTTTCCAAGCTTAGCTTCTCACATCTTACCTCTTGTTTGTGATGTGATCTCCATTTTAGTGTTATAGCTCCAGTTGGATTTTTCTTTTTCTGCGCTATAGATTTTTACATGCATTGGCGAACCATATGCTCCTATACATATATAGTGTTCGCCAAATCACTTGTACATACACATCTACTCCAATATAAATTTTCCACCTTGAATTTTATGTGCCTTATATTTTGATGCATTTTCCTAGTTTAGTTTAATTGATTCATGGGAGACTGGAATCCTGCTGACTAATTCCTAGATAAAATATTGTGTTGATATAATGTCGTAAGAACGACAGGCCTGTGGATGGTATATAACTGTATGCGCCACACCAACCATTTTCTATATGCCAACATGTGTGCACCCTAAGTTTTCTAAATAATAGTACGATAACATATTTGAATAATATTTTACTCAATAATCAACATATCATAAAATCAAGATTTACTAGCACTAAAACAGAGTTGCGGAACATATATGTACTAAGCCACAGTATATAGAGAAGAAACTGTTACGCTATGTGATCTTTCCAAAAGAAAAACTTGTGTTTCAAGTTGTAAATGCTTTATTGAACAATGATATAGTGATGCTCAAAGAAGGAACCTTCCAGATGCTACTATTGGCAGTCCAAGATATTGGAAAAAAACTTGTCTTCCGAGGCAGTTATAGGAAGTTGACTACAACTCTACAAGTTACCGTGTTAAAAGAGAGAATAGAAAGCAAGTAGCAATGATAGGAAGGATACAAGAACCTAAAACATATGCTGCTGTCACTACTAATATTTAATTATACTAATCATGCATGAGCCGTCTGCTTTTCTGAAGCACTGCTGGTGTTTTGCCATAGTCAGTTGTCATCATGTGCTTGTCAGAGATCAAACAGCTTACAGCTTGAAAGCATTCACATCTTGGTTTAGTCTAAAAATTCCATACTTTGTTGAGACTTGTGAGCAGGTAATAGTTGATGCCTTTTCCTCAAAGACATTGACGGCTAACATTAATAAAATCATTTTAAATCAAACAATAACAGCACAGCTTTATTTGACACTGACAAGTGTCAGTTTTCAGATTTTTCTATATAAAGGTGTGAATAGAGTGTGGTTCAATTTTGGTACACCCAAGGACATTTGGGAAAAGGAAGCAAATCAAGGTGCTACCTATGATGCAACAGGTCAGATATTGCATTTAGCCTCCAAGGTTGCTGAACAATAGGTGGTAAACTATTGAAAAATACATATTTGGAGCAGTTGGAACTGGGAAAGGAAAATGCATAGAACACACACACACACAGGTAGACATCCTTTGCTGAATATTGGAATACTTTTGTTGGGTAAGTCTTCTTACATGTTTGATGAAATATCAGATAGTTTTTGAGAAAACTGTGGTTCAAATAAGATGTGATCTCTGTGAATAGTGATTTTCTGATTTTATCAACACGTCTTAGCATAGGTTAAAAACAAAATAGTTATGCAATGTGAAAGTTATCTTGCAATTGTGATCTGATTCTAATCCTGCGGGACAAAAGGAATTTTCTACATAACCTTAGCAAGTGACACTGCATTGCTAGTTGTGCATCTCATGGCACAGCCAATAATGCATAACTCGAAACAGGTCGACAATGAATCCTAACCAGTAGAGTTTCATGTGGCTTTAACAACTTGAAACTGTAATGGGAATTTGTGTTGACACCAAACCCACAACGCTCTCAGAAAAGCGAACACATATGCTTTTAGTTTTTATGTGTTTTAACAGTTGACAGTAAGGGAAAACAATTTATATTTTTATTAGTCAGCAGGTAGTGCCCTTTTTCTTTCTAAGTACCAAAAATAAAACAAAACAATGCTGCGGTAAAAACAAAACTGTCCTGCTAACTGGGGCTGCTATCTCCTTCATTTCTATCAGCAGAACCAAGTCATCAGCTTACAACTATTGAACATTGAATCCATGGCATGGAGCTTTTTTCAAATGAATGCATAAATGCTATCTTACGCTGTCAACATAGCAAACAATCAAAGCCCAACTATGGTACCAAGTGCTGACTGTCTATTGAGCAGAAAATAAGAAGGCTTGACTAGAATGTCTTGTGGGTGAAGCCTCTCCACCATCTCAAGTTAAGATCTTAAGAAGGAGCTCAGCATTACATCCAATTTTGGGCTAAAGGGCCTGGCAATCTGGGCCTAGTCATGGTGAAACTGATTATAGGGCCTGGCAATCTGGGCCTACTCATGATCAAACTGATTATGGGCCTAACTTGATTTGCGAGCTCTATGCAGATACATCTGTAACATACTTTAGAGGCTAGATTAGAAGTTGTAAATTAACAATAACATGGATCTGATTGTTCCTCACAACAAAAGGAACTAGAGTGATCGCAAAAGTTTCCAAATATTTGATAAATGGTAAATTGACCAAAAGATTGCTCCACAAATCAACAAGGTACTATATATATGGTAGAATAATATATTTCTTCTGACTAATTTATATTCTTCATTTAGGTAAATAAGTTCTCCCTGGCATGCCAGGGATGAATAAAGTGAGCAATCTTGACAGTGTCTCATGTTATCACTGGTTCAAAACATGGCCCGGTTAGTTTTAAAATCAATAAGAGTATGCACACACAAAACAACGTTGACTGAGTGGAATAAGGAGTTTGGACACTTAAGCAGACTGGATAAACAACAAGTCACCTGCTTGGGCACACTACGCCTTTTTGTTTTTTCTTATTTCGTGGGCATAAAAATATTGTTTATTTGTTGCCTTTAAGAAGACTACTTATTTGCCAAAGTAGAAATATTTCCCTGCCATGGCAAAAACTCAAAACAATAGGCCACGAACCTGTGTCTCCCCATAGACAACCTTGTTACGCAGTTGTTGCAGTTAAGAGCACAAAGAACAAAATGGTAACACAAAATTGCCCACTGCAATCAAGGTTGAAAATCGAAATGCCATCAAATGACATGCTTTGGCCCAATTGAGCATAGTGAGAAAGCATGTACGCTAGGTACAGAGAGCTTCCTAGTCTTGACAACTAAATAAACTGTGCACAAAGAATATAAGGACAAATGATTAACAAAGAGAGAAGTAGCGGGAAATTCAAATAAACTGAAATTTATAAAAGAACTGGTAACAGACGCTCTGGTTTTAACAGCAAGGACTTAAAAACTGTTACTCTGGATTACAAAACAACCATGATAAGAGGTTAAACCACAGGGAGAAAGGAACCTTCTTTCGAGACATGCGTGAAATGACTTGTGCAGATTGCCCGTTATTTTCTACTCCTCCTCCTTCTTCTCCCTCATGGATGGTGGTGGTCTCACCACAATGCCCAGCTTCCATTTCCTGTCAAGCTTCCTAGACAGTCTTTTGTTGATTCCTTGTTCGATCTCCCTTTCTCTTCTTACAGTCAGCAGACGAGCAACCTGATGTAAAGATGACAACATAAGTCACCAAACAATGTTGTTTTCTTTGGGCTCGGTTCATATTTTCCCGCAGTTCTCTTTTCCCTTATTTCTGAAACTAATTAGTAATATTGGCTCCCTACGAAAGCTAGTAAGCTATTTCCTCGGTTTTAAAATAAGCAAATCTACTCACAAAAACATGTCTAGAAATATCTAAATCTAGACTAAAAGCTACGATTGTTGTTAAGATGAAACGGAGGGAGTACTGTATGTGACATGCTGCTGTTGAGCAAGTGAAAGAATAACAGATTAACTCTGAAGATTCATTCCCATATGTCATAGATATTGATTCACATCTGAGGTTCTAAAATATGAACTACTTCTCTGCAACCTATTTGTTCTAGGTTCTCATGCTAGATGAAGGGTTCAACATTCAACCTATACATGTGTGAATCAAATCCAGCATCAGCACAAACCATCAGTAAATGACTAAGTTCAGTTCACCACTATCAGGCCATGAACTACAGTGCGAATGAGAACCATCAAGCTTTTAACTATCAGATGTCATTCCAATAGCAAATTGGCACACTACCCACTGAAGTATCAGTCACTAGTCCAGTCAGCAGCCGATGATGAGCATTTCAGCATAGAGCATAATTCGATGAAAACGTGTCCTAAACTGAACATGTCGAGCGAGCAGGCCATGTGACTACTCCAAGGTCCAAAGGCCCAGAATGGCAACAGAGTAGCCATGTCCACGAATAAGGGTGGTACTTCGCAAACGAGAACGCAATGTCGCACGCAGCTGAGATCTAACTCAAAGCAATAACCGAGGGAGCGAGAGGTAATACCCTCTTGCGCATGCGGCCGAACTCGCTGGACTTGAACTCCTGGCGCGCGGAGCGCTTCAGGCGGAGCAGGAAGAGCTCCCCCTTGAGGTCCACCACCTCCTCCTCCAGCTTCTCCGTCTCCATGGCCCGTATCTCCTCCAGCTCCTGCTCCCGCTTCGCCATCCTCACCACCGCCGCCTCGCCCCTCCGCGGCGCAGCAGCCAGTCCCGGGAACCGCGCCGCCGACGCGCCCAATGCGCGGAGGCCGAGGAATGAGGTGCGGGGCGTGGACACGGCGAGGCCGCGGGCGGTGGAGGTGAGGGGTGAGGCCGCGGCGAGGGACATCGTCGCCATCTCTGCGTTTGCGCTCTCTGCTCGCGTTCTGCGCTCTGCGCTCTGCCAGTTTGGGCTGGAGGATAAGGGGATGATGTGGGGTTTATCTGCTTGCCCTGGTGGGGTTGGTTGCACGAATCTTGAAAAGTGATCGCAGGGCTGTTATGACGAGACGACCTGAAAGCCTCATATGTGAAGTGATTCGTCACTTAACGGATGTGGTAGAGATGGAAGGTAAGAGCAGGTCTAACAGACCCCGTAAAAGGGGCAAACCCGTATAATAACCGCCGGTTTGAGGGTTTCGGCTCTACCCGGCCGTCTAGCACGCCCCGTAAAAACGGCCCCCGAATCGTTTTTTGCTGTTTTTGAGTACGGGGCGGGTCCTCGCCCCCTACTTGTGCGGGGTGGGAGCGGGGATAGTGGGCGAAGCCGACATCCCAGTCCGAAAGCGCGGACATTTCGATTCCCCACCCGTTTTCCCCCGCGCGCCGCCGCCACCCGCGCGCCGCCGCGCAATCCGTCGATCCGTGCCCCTCCGCCGTCCGCCCAGCCTCGTCGAGGTTCTTCGACGCCCGCCGCACCTCCGCCGCACCCCCGCCGAAGTTCCGCGTCCCTCCGCGCGCGCCGCCCGCCCTCCCGCCGTGGTCTTCTCCGCCGGTGAGTATTCCGCCGCGTTCTTGCTGATGTCATGACATGTTGTGTGATTCTTCACAACATGATCATTGAAGATGAACGAGGTTTAAACTTGCCATGTTTCTATGACAATGTTGGCACCCGAGTGCAGCCCGAGAGGAACCCTGATCGGCTTGAAGCTTTTCTTGCAGCTCATCGAGGCATTGAAAATGCCGAGACTCATCACCAGCTCACCCAAGATCTGATTGATCACCATTGGCAGTTGCATGGCCAATGAGTTTTTACATTCATTTCCCATTGTTGTATGTGTGAAACATTCATTTCCTATTTGTTGTATGTGTGAAACATTTGTTATTTATTTAATTCTTCCATTAGAACATTTGTTGACATTTCCGAGAAACATTATTGTAATAATTAAGACGATTATTGTGTGATGTAAAACATTTATTTTATGTGAATGGTGTGTTGGTTCTAATATGCAATTTGTCAAAAAACCCTGTTTTGAGGGGCCAAAAACTCGGACGAGCTAGCAGAGCCCGTATCCCCACCCCGTAAAACAGAATAGCGAAATCCGGATACAGGGCCCTTTACTCGTGTTATACGGGGCGAAAAAATACGGGGCCTATTAGACATGCTCTAAGAGCATCTCCACCGGCGTCCCCCAAATAGTCGTCGGCAGAGGCGCCGGTACTTTCGTATGTGAGACGTCGGCACTGCATCCTCTATTTGGGGGAGCTGTTCCCACACGGCGGCCCCAAACCGGTGGCCCCGATGATAATATTTTTATAAACTAAATATTTATACATGTAGTTTCATTGTAATGTCATTCAGGATCGAGGGATGAATAATATTTTTGGGCAAATTCGAGTAAAACATTATTCACTCCTCGCCCCGGATGACATTTGAAACCTGCTTATCTCTAGCCTACTACATACTGGCCACGCAGCTCTCTGGAGGTGGACGATCAGCCGCAGCTCTCTTCGATGCTCTCTCCCCTGGTCTCTCCGTTGCTCCTCCGTCGTCGATCCCTCGATGCTCTCTCCGCCACGAACGTCAAATAGGCGGCTCTATCCGCGGCCACCGCCTCCTGACGCAGCTGCTGCTCCAGCTCCTCCCGCCGCCGACGGTGATCCAACTCCTGCCTCTGTAGCCGAAGCTACATCTCCGCCAAACGCCGCCGCTCGTAGACTTCATCCTGCTGTGTCTTCTCCCGCTGCAATCGCGCAGAGCAAGCTCCTCCCGCCCCTGTTGCTAGCGCACCTCCCACCGGCGATGGCTCGCCGCCTCCCACCGCCGCCGCGCCTCCTCGCGCTCCAGCTGCTCCACCTCCTCACGCTCCATCCGCTCCGCCTCCTCCCGCTACTGCCACTCCGCCTCCTGGCTCTGCCGCTCCGCCTCCCGCTCCACCTCCTGGCCCTGCCGCTCGTTGATGGTGCTCCGGTGATGGCACCAGACAATCTTGTTGGCAGTTATTGTGGAAGCGGTTGGGAAACCACAAGAGGAAGGTGTGCTGAGTACAGCAGCAAGTTTTTCCTCAGTACGAAACCAAGGTTTAATCGACCAGTAGGAGAAAGGCGTGACTTCTGAAGGTGTTGCTGGCTGAGTAGTGGCAGGGCGAACTACCGGCGTCAGCAACAACGTGGAACATGCACACAACACAACCAAAGTACTTTGCCCAACTTGCAGTGAGGTTGTCAATCTCACTGGTTTGCTGAAAACAAAGTGTCGTTGCCTATTCGACGGTACCTCGGAGGAGGGATCCTCACGAGGGGGAGAAGAAGTGGGGGTCATAGGGCGGAGAGTCCTCGGGACGATGGTACGCGATTTACCTAGCTTCGGAACACATGCTCGACGACAGGGCCTACTGCTGCTTGTCTGGAATTATATGGCCGCTTTCGCGTTGTTACAATGAGTTGTGGTTGTGCCTCTAGGGCTCCCGGGATCCGGCTTATAAAGGCGCACGGATCTAGGGTTTACATGGAGAGTCCTAGCCGGAATACAAGTTGTCTAACTACGGTACAATGTCTTCCCGTGTACGTCAAGGATCCGCCTTCCATCTATGTCGTGCGGGATCCGGATACCTTATGGGCCTCTACGGATCCAGCCTCCTTCGTAGGTCGACTGGGATCCGGCTCCCTGCTCCTGGGCTGGACTTCATCCTTCATGATCTACAGCAACTGGGACGCTCGATGGGCCACATGCCACACCACCATATGTGGGCCACCCGGGCTTGCCGGATCTAGGCCATGCCGTTGATATACCCATAAAGTATACCCACAACACAAAGGATTAGGCCTATCGAGCGGAAAGAGATGTTTGCAGAAAGTAAATATAACAGAATTGTAGTTGAATTTATCGGTAAAGGAAATAGGATCGGGGAGTTCACTAGAGGTGTCTCTCCATAAAGATAAAATAGCATGTTGGGTGAACAAATTACAGCTGGGCAATTGACAGAATATCGACCATACATGACAAGATGATTACTATGAGATTTAATATGGGTATTACAGCATAATACATAGACCATAATCCAACTGCGTCTATGACTAATAATCCACCTTCAGGTTATCGTCCGAACCCCTTTCAGTATTAAGTTGCAAGCAACAGACTATCGCATCAAGCAAGGTGTGTAAAGTAAATAATAGAATTACCCTCGGATAAAACATTGTTGTTTTCTCCCTAGTAGCAACAACACATCTACAATCTTAGAAGTTAAATGTCACTCTCCCAGAAAACTAGAGGCATGAACCTACTATCGAGCATAATTACCCCCTCTGGGAGTCACAAGTGTGCACTTGGCCAGAGTTTCTACTAGCTACGGAGAGCATGCAAGATCACAAATAACATATGACATGAATATATAATCAATCTCAACATAGTATACAATATTCATCGGATCCCAGCAAACGCAACATATAGGATTACATAAAGATGATTTTGATCATGTAGGGCAGCTCACAAGATCTATACACGAAGCATAAAGTGGAGAAGACAACCATCTAGTTTATGCTATGGACCCATAGTCCAGGGATGAACTACTCACGCATCACTTCGGAGCCGGGCATGGCGATGTAGATGCATCCGGCGATGATTTCCCCCTCTGGCAGGGTGCCGGGAAGATCGAGCTTCAGAACCCCCCGAGATGGGTTCTGCGATGGCGGCCGCGACAGAACTTTTCGTGGATGGAGGCTCGGGTATCCAAGCTTTTCCCGAGAAGATGTAAATATAGGCGGAGGATTTAGGTCGGTGGGGTGCCTGGGGGGCCACACCCCCCTCGGCGCGGGCCAAGGCCAGGCCGCGCCAAGGGTGGGTCTGGCTGCCCTGTGGCACCTCTTCGACCCCCCTCTAGACTTCTTCTCCATTTTGGTAAAATGTTGACTTCGGCTTTTGTTTCGATCAATTCCGAGAATATTTCCTGCACAACTTTTATGAAATACAAAAACATCAGAAAATAGGGAACTGGCACTGTGGCATCTTGTTAATAGGTTAGTGCCGGAAATCATGTAAAAGTGCAACGAAGTGTAAACAAAACATATATGAGTTGGTGTAAAACAAGCATGGAGCATAAAAAATTATAGATACATTTGAGACGTATCAAGCATCCCCAAGCTTAACTCCTGCTCGTCCTCGAGTAGGTAAGTGATAACAAAGATAATTTTTGAGGTGACATGCAGCCAACACAATCTTGATCAAGCATGTAAAGCATTGTGAGCTGGGATCTAAGTACTCTAAACATATGCATGATAGATATAATTCAATAGAACTTAGCAACTATGTTATAACATGAAGAGTAACTCAAACAAAGGATCATGAATAATAGTGCATTGAAAGCAACTGTTTGTTTATGATCATAGAGTAAACATAACAAAGTGGTACTCAACATGTCCTTTATGGAATAGGAAAACATAAATGCTAGGACACCTTCAAAGTTCAGAGGGTGACTAGATACAAGTAATTTAAGAACAAGCAATAGCACAATTATGAATCAATCAATAATAATTTTGGGACACTGATACGTCTCCAACGTATCTATAATTTCTGATGTTCCATGCTTGCTTTATGACAATATCTACATGTTTTGTTCACACTTTATGTCATTATTATGCATTTTCCGGAACTAACCTATTAACGAGATGCCGAAGTGCCAGTTCCTGTTTTCTGCTGTTTTTGGTTTCAGAAATCCTAGTAAGGAAATATTCTCGGAATTGGACGAAATCAACGCCCAGTATCTTATATTTCAAGGAAGCTTCCAGAGCACCGAAGAGGGACCAGATGAGAGCCAGGTGGGCCCCACACATGGTGGCGGCGCGGCCAAGGGGGGGTGATGTCTACGTTCCCCCTCCTTTCCTGTAGACAGTGTTGGGCCTCCAAGAGCAGAGGTTTGTAGAACAGCAGCAAGTTTTCCCTTAAGTGGATCACCCAAGGTTTATCGAACTCAGGGAGGAAGAGGTCAAAGATATCCCTCTCATGCAACCCTGCAACCACAAAGCAAGAAGTCTCTTGTGTCCCCAACACACCTAATAGGTGCACTAGTTCGGCGAAGAGATAGTGAAATACAGGTGGTATGAATAAGTATGAGCAGTAGCAACGGTGCCAGAAAATAGCTTGCTGGCGTGTAGTTGATGGTGATAGTATTGCGACGGTAATGCTTGTGATAAAACGATAAACAAGCGGTAGTAACGCAGTATTTAGGAACAAGGCCTAGGGATTACACTTTCACTAGTGGACACTCTCAACATTGATCACATAATGCAGGATAAATGCATACTCTACACTCTTGTTGGATGATGAACGCATTGCGTAGGATTACACGAACCCTCAATGCCGGAGTTAACAAGCTCCACAATTTGTTCATATTTAAGTAACCTTATAGTGTAAGATAGATCAATACAACTAAACCAAGTACTAACATAGCATGCACACTGTCACCTTCATGCATATGTAGGAGGAATAGATCACATCAATATTATCATAGCAATAGTTAACTTCATAATCTACGAGAGATCATGATCATAGCATAAACCAAGTACTAACACGGTGCACACACTGTCACCTTTACACACGTGCAGGAGGAATAGAACTACTTTAATAACTTTGCTAGAGCAGCACATAGATAAATTGTGATACAAACTCATATGAATCTCAATCATGTAAAGCAGCTCATGAGATTATTGTATTGAGGTACATGGGAGAGATGAACCACATAGCTACCGGTACAGCCCCGAGCCTCGATGGAGAACTACTCCCTCCTCATCGGAGCAGCCGCGGTGATGAAGAGGGCGGTGGAGCTGGCAGCGGGGTCGCGGGAGAAGCCTTAGGGGCACTTCCCCGCTCGGGCAGCGTGCGGGAACGAGACTCCTGTCCCCCGGATCTTGGCCTCGCGATGGCGGCGGCTCCGGAAGGTTTCTGTGGTTTTCGTCGAACGTATCGGGGTTTTCGATCCAGGGGCTTTAAATAGGCGAATAGGCGGCGCGGGGAGGGTCGAAGGGCGACGACACCATAGGGCGGCGCGGCCGGGGCACTGGCCGCGCCGGCCTATGGTCTGGGGCCCAGTGCCTCCCCTCTGGTCCTTCCCGGGTGTTCTGGATGCTTCCGGTGAAAATAGGAACTTGGGCGTTGATTTCGTCCGATTCCGAGAATATTTCGTTACTACGATTTCTGAAACCAAAAACAGCAGAAAACAGGAACTGACACTTCGGCATCTTGTTAATAGGTTAGTTCCAGAAAATGCACGAATATGACATAAAGTGTGCATAAAACATGTAGATAACATCAATAATGTGGCATGGAACATAAGAAATTATCGATACGTCGGAGACGTATCAGCATCCCCAAGCTTAGTTTCTGCTCGTCCCGAGCAGGTAAACGATAAACAAAGATAATTTCTGGAGTGACATGCCATCATAACCTTGATCATACTATTTGTAAAGCATATGTAGTGAATGCAGCGATCAAAACAATGTATATGACATGAGTAAACAAGTGAATCATAAAGCAAAGACTTTTCATGAATAGCACTTCAAGACAAGCATCAATAAGTCTTGCATAAGAGTTAACTCATAAAGCAATAATTCATAGTAAAAGCATTGAAGCAACACAAAGGAAGATTAAGTTTCAACGGTTGCTTTCAACTTGTAACATGTATATCTCATGGATATTGTCAACATAGAGTAACATAATAAGTGCAATAAGCAAATATGTAGGAATCAATGCACAGTTCACACAAGTGTTTGCTTCTTGAGGTGGAGAGAAATAGGTGAACTGACTCAACATAAAAGTAAAAGAATGGTCCTTCAAAGAGGAAAGCATCGATTGCTATATTTGTGCTAGAGCTTCTATTTTGAAAACATAAAGAGAGCATAAAAATAAAGTTTTGAGAGGTGTATGTTGTTGTCAACGAATGGTAGCGCGTACTCTAACCCCCTTGCCAGACAAACCTTCAAAGAGCGGCTCCCATTTTATTTTATTTTGGGTGGCACTCCTTCCAACCTTTCTTTCACAAACCATGGCTAACCGAATCCTCGGGTGCCTGCCAACAATCTCATACCATGAAGGGGTGCCTTTTTATTTTAGTTTTATTATGATGATGACACTCCCCCCAACCTTTGCTTACACAAGCCATGGCTAACCGAATCCTTCGGGTGCCGTCCAACAATCACATACCATGGAGGAGTGTCTATTTTTGTTAATTAATTTGGGACTGGGAATCCCATTGCCAGCTCTTTTTGCAAAATTATTGGATAAGCGGATGAAGCCACTAGTCCATTGGTGAAAGTTGCCCAACAAGATTGAAAGATAAACACCACATACTTCCTCATGAGCTATAAAACATTGACACAAATCAGAGGTGATAAATTTTGAATTGTTTAAAGGTAGCACTCAAGCAATTTACTTTGGAATGGCGGAGAAATACCATGTAGTAGGTAGGTATGGTGGACACAAATGGCATAGTGGTTGGCTCAAGTATTTGGATGCATGAGAAGTATTCCCTCTCGATACAAGGTTTAGGCTAGCAAGGCTTATTTGAAACAAACACAAGGATGAACCGGTGCAGCAAAACTCACATAAAAGACATATTGAAAACATTATAAGACTCTACACCGTCTTCCTTGTTGTTCAAACTCAATACTAGAAATTATCTAGACCTTAGAGAGACCAAATATGCAAACCAAATTTTAGCATGCTCTATGTATTTCTTCATTAATGGGTGCAAAGTATATGATGCAAGAGCTTAAACATGAGCACAACAATTGCCAAGTATCACATTACCCAAGACATTTATAGCAATTACTACATGTATCATTTACCAATTCCAACCATATAACAATTTAACGAAGAAGAAAACTTCGCCATGAATATTATGAGCTAAGAACACATGTGTTCATACGAACCAGCGGAGCGTGTCTCTCTCCCACACAAGCATTTATTCAAACAAAAACAAAAACAAAAGCAAATCGACGCTCCAAGAAAAGCACATAAGATGTGATGGAATAAAAATATAGTTTCAGGGGAGGAACCTGATAATGTTGTCGATGAAGAAGGGGATGCCTTGGGCATCCCCAAGCTTAGACGCTTGAGTCTTCTTGATATATGCAGGGGTGAACCACCGGGGCATCCCCAAGCTTAGAGCTTTCACTCTCCTTGATCATGTTGCATCATACTCCTCTCTTGATCCTTGAAAACTTCCTCCACACCAAACTCGAAACAACTCATTAGAGGGTTAGTGCACAATAAAAATTAACATATTCAGAGGTGACACAATCATTCTTAACACTTCTGGACATTGCATAATGCTACTGGACATTGGTGGATCAAAGAAATTCATCCAACATAGCAAAAGAGGCAATGCGAAATAAAAGGCAGAATCTGTCAAAACAGAACAGCTCGTATTGACTAATTTTAAAATGGCACCAGACTTGCTCAAATGAAAATGCTCAAATTGAATGAAAGTTGCATACATATCTGAGGATCATGCACGTAAATTGGCTTAATTTTCTGAGCTACCTACAGGGAGGTAGACCCAGATTCGTGACAGCAAAGAAATCTGGAACTGCGCAGTAATCCAAATCTAGTACTTACTTTTCTATCAATGGCTTTACTTGGCACAATAAATCACAAAACTAAGATAAGGAGAGGTTGATACAGTAGTAAACAACTTCCAAGACACAAATATAAAACAAAGTACTGTAGCAAAATAACACATGGGTTATCTCCCAAGAAGTTCTTTTCTTTATAGCCATTAAGATGGGCTCAGCAGTTTTAATGATGCACTCGCAAGAAATAGTAGTTGAAGCAAAAGAGAGCATCAAGAGGCAAATTCAAAACACATTTAAGTCTAACATGCTTCCTATGCATAGGAATCTTGTAAAGAAACAAGTTCATGAAGAGCAAAGTAACAAGCATAGGAAGATAAAACAAGTGTAGTTTCAAAAATTTCAGCACATAGAGAGGCATTTTAGTAACATGAAAATTTCTACAACCATATTTTCCTCTCTCATAATAACTTTCAGTAGCATCATGAGCAAACTCAACAATATAACTATCACATAAAGCATTCTTATCATGAGTCTCATGCATAAAATTATTACTCTCCACATAAGCATAATCAATTTTATTAGTAATAGTGGGAGCAAATTCAACAAAGTAGCTATCATTATTATTCTCATCAAGTGTTGGAGGCATAGTATAATCACAACAAAATTTACTCTCCATAGTAGGTGGTACCAAAAGACTACTATCATTATAATCATCATAAATAGGAGGCAAAGTATCATCAAAGAAAATTTTCTCCTCAATGCTTGGGGGACTAAAAAGATCATGAAAACCAGCTTCCCCAAGCTTAGAACTTTCTATATTATTATCAACAATGGTGTTCAAAGCGTTCATACTAATATTACTACCAGCATGCAAATAAGATTCCATAGGTTTTTTAATTTTCGCATCAAACAATCCATGTTTTAAATCAGGAAATAGAATAAGAAGCTCATTCTTGTCCATTATGCCAAACTAGTGTAAACAAGAAACAAAAAGTTGCAATTGCAGGATCTAAAGGAAATAGCTTCGAGTACTTACAACGGCACCGGAAAATAGCTTGGTAGCCGAGGTCCGGAGTGTGAGTACCTTTTACCTTTCCTCCCCGGCAACGGCGCCAGAAAATTAGCTTGATGTCTACGTTCCCCCTCCTTTCCTGTAGACAGTGTTGGGCCTCCAAGAGCAGAGGTTTGTAGAACAGTGACAAGTTTTCCCTTAAGTGGATCACCCAAGGTTTATCGAACTCAGGGAGGAAGAGGTCAAAGATATCCCTCTCATGCAACCCTGCAACCACAAAGCAAGAAGTCTCTTGTGTCCCCAACACACCTAATAGGTGCACTAGTTCGGCGAAGAGATAGTGAAATACAGGTGGTATGAATAAGTATGAGCAGTAGCAACGGTGCCAGAAAATAGCTTCTTTGGCGTGTAGTTGATGGTGATAGTATTGCAGCAGTAATGTAACGATAAAACGATGAAACAAGCAGTAGTAACGCAGTATTTAGGAACAAGGCCTAGGGATTACACTTTCACTAGTGGACACTCTCAACATTGATCACATAACAGAACAGATAAATGCATACTCTACACTCTTGTTGGATGATGAACGCATTGCGTAGGATTACACGAACCCTCAATGCCGGAGTTAACAAGCTCCACAATTTGTTCATATTTAAGTAACCTTATAGTGTAAGATAGATCAATACAACTAAACCAAGTACTAACATAGCATGCACACTGTCACCTTCATGCATATGTAGGAGGAATAGATCACATCAATATTATCATAGCAATAGTTAACTTCATAATCTACGAGAGATCATGATCATAGCATAAACCAAGTACTAACACGGTGCACACACTGTCACCTTTACACACGTGCAGGAGGAATAGAACTACTTTAATAACTTTGCTAGAGCAGCACATAGATAAATTGTGATACAAACTCATATGAATCTCAATCATGTAAAGCAGCTCATGAGATTATTGTATTGAGGTACATGGGAGAGATGAACCACATAGCTACCGGTACAGCCCCGAGCCTCGATGGAGAACTACTCCCTCCTCATGGGAGCAGCAGCGGTGATGAAGATGGCGGTGGAGATGGCAGCGGTGTCGATGGAGAAGCCTTCTGGGGGCACTTCCCCGCTCCGGCAGCGTGCCGGAACAGAGACTCCTGTCCCCCAGATCTTGGCCTCGCGATGGTGGCGGCTCTGGAAGGTTTACGTGGTTTCGTCGAACGTATCGGGGTTTTCGATCCGGGGCTTTAAATAGGCGAATAGGCGGCGCGGGAGGGTCGAAGGGCGACGACACCATAGGGCGGCACGGCCAGGGCCTGGGCCGCGCCGGCCTATGGTCTGGGGGCCCAGTGCCTCCCCTCTGGTCCTTCCCGGGTGTTCTGGATGCTTCCGGTGAAAATAGGAACTTGGGCGTTGATTTCGTCCGATTCCGAGAATATTTCGTTACTAGGATTTCTGAAACCAAAAACAGCAGAAAACAGGAACTGGCACTTCGGCATCTTGTTAATAGGTTAGTTCCAGAAAATGCACGAATATGACATAAAGTGTGCATAAAACATGTAGATAACATCAATAATGTGGCATGGAACATAAGAAATTATCGATACGTCGGAGACGTATCAGGGGGGCGCGCCCCCCTGGTGTGTGGCTCCACCGTGGCCCTTCCGACTCCGACTCTTCGCCTATAAAAGCCTCCCTGACCTAAATCTTCGAGACGAATAAGCCACGGTACGAGAAACCTTCCAGAGTCGCCGCCATCGCGAAGCCAAGATCTGGGGGACAGGAGTCTTTGTTCCGGCACGCCGCCGGGGCGGGGAAGTGCCCCCGGAAGGCATCTCCATCGACATCACCGCCATCTTCATCACCGCTGCTGTCTCCCATGAGGAGGGAGTAGTTCTCCATCGAGGCTAAGGGCTGTACCGGTAGCTATGTGGTTAATCTCTCTCTCCCATGTACTTCAATACAATGATCTCATGAGCTGCCTTACATGATTGAGATCCATATGATGAGCTTTGTAATCTAGATGTCGTTATGCTATTCAAGTGGATTTTAGTTATGTGATTTCCGGAGACTCCTTGTCCCACGTGTGTAAAGGTGACAGTGTGTGCACCGTGTGGGTCTCTTAGGCTATATTTCACAGAATACTTATTCATTGGGTTATGATTTGAGTTGGATGTCTCTATGAAATTGTGGTGTGTTAGTACCTCCTATGAATGCTCACAGTGACAGCGTGGGGTGTTTATTAGTACTTGGGAATACATCTTTAAGGTGTGCCTACATGATGAATTAGTGTTCGTTATCTTGCCAGAGAGTAATTCAGAATAGCATAGTGAAGTGCTTATTTATATTCCTTTATGATTGCAATGTTGAGAGTGTCCACTAGTGAAAGTATGATCCATAGGCCTTGTTTCCGAACATCGAATCTATGTTTATTTACTGTTCTGTAGCATGTTTACTCGCTGCCATATTTATTTCTTATTGCTATTACCACTCATATCCATCCATATTACTTGTATTTCACTATCTCTTCGCCGAACTAGTGCACCTATTGATGTCTACGGGTGCTTCTATTCTTGTAGACAGTGTTGGGCCTCCAAGAGCAGAGGTTTGTAGAACAGCAGCAAGTTTCCCTTAAGTGGATCACCCAAGGTTTATCGATCTCAGGGAGGAAGAGGTCAAAGATATCCCTCTCATGCAACCCTGCAACCACAAAGCAAGAAGTCTCTTGTGTCCCCAACACACCTAATAGGTGCACTAGTTCGGCGAAGAGATAGTGAAATACAGGTGGTATGAATATATATGAGCAGTAGCAACGGCACCAGAAAAGTGCTTTGCTGTCCAGGACTGGCGTGTGGTTGATGGTGGTAATATTGCGGACAGTACAGATGCAGTAGAATAGTAAACAAACAGCGATAGCAGTATTTAGGAACAAGGCCTAGGGATTATACTTTCACTAGTGGACACTCTCAACATTGATCACATAACAGAATAAATAAATAGATGCTAGACTCTACACTCTCTTGTTGGATGATGAACACCACTAACTGTGTAGGATTACACGAACCCTCAATGCCGGAGTTAACAAGCTCCACAATATTCGATGTTCATATTTAAATAACCTTAGAGTGCATGATAGATCAACATAACCAAACCAAGTACTAACATAGCATGCACACTGTTACCATCACACTATGAAAGGAGGAATAGATCACATCAATACCATCATAGTAATAGTTAACTTCATAATCTACAAGAGATCACAATCATAGCATATACCAAGTACTTCATGATGCACACACTGTCAACATTACATCATGGAGGAGGAATAGACTACTTTAATAACATCACTAGAGTAGCATATAGATGAATTGTGATACAAAACTCATATGAATCTCAATCATGTAAGGCAGCTCATGAGATCATTGTATTGAAGTACATAGGAGAGAGATTAACCACATAGCTACCGGTACATCCCTTAGCCTCGATGGAGAACTACTCCCTCCTCATGGGAGACAGCAGCGGTGATGAAGATGGCGGTGGAGATGGCAGCGGTGTCGATGGAGAAGCCTTCCGGGGGCACTTCCCCGTCCCGGTGGTGTGCCGGAACAGAGACTCCTGTCCCCCAGATCTTGGCTTCGCGATGGCGGCGGCTCTGGATGGTTTCTCGTACCGTGGCTTTTCCGTCTCGAAGATTTAGGTTAGGGACCTTTTTATAGGCGAAGAGGCGGCGTCAGAAGGTCAACGAGGCGATGACACAACAGGGGGGCGCGGGCCCCCCTTGGCCGCGCCAGGGTAGTGTCTGGTGGGCCTGTGGCCCCTCTCTGGCGGCTCTCGGGTGTTCTGGAAGCTTCGTCCAATTCTAAGACGCTGGGCGTTGATTTCGTCCAATTCCGAGAATATTTCCTTACTAGGATTTCTGAAACCAAAAACAGCAGAAAACCCCCTTGGTCGCGCCAGAGTAGTGTCTGGTGGGCCTGTGGCCCCTCTCTGGCGGCTCTCGGGTGTTCTGGAAGCTTCGTCCAATTCTAAGACGCTGGGCGTTGATTTCGTCCAATTCCGAGAATATTTCCTTACTAGGATTTCTGAAACCAAAAACAGCAGAAAACAGGAACTGGCCCTTCGGCATCTCGTCAATAGGTTAGTTCCGGAAAACGCATAAAAACGATATAAAGTATGCATAAAACATGTAGATATAAACAATAATGTGGCATGGAACATAAGAAATTATCGATAAGTCTGAGACTTATAAGCATCCCCAAGCTTAGTTTACGCTCGTCCCAGCGGTAAACGATAACAAAGATAATTTCTGGAGTGACATGCCATCATAACCTTGATCATACTATTGTAAGCACATGTAATGAATGCAGCGATCAAAACAATGGTAAATGAGATGAGTAAACAACTGAATCATATAGCAAAGACTTTTCATGAATAGCACTTTCAAGACAAGCATCAATAAGTCTTGCATAAGAGTTAACTCACAAAGCAATAATTAAAAGTAAATGTATTGAAGCAACACAAAGGAAGATTAAGTTTCAGCGGTTGCTTTCAACTTATAACATGTATATCTCATGGATATTGTCAATGTAAAGTAATATAACAAGTGCAATATGCAAGTATGTAGGAATCAATGCACAGTTCACACAAGTGTTTGCTTCTTGAGATGGAGAGAAATAGGTGAACTGACTCAACATAAAAGTAAAAGAAAGGCCCTTCGCAGAGGGAAGCATTGATTGCTATATTTGTGCTAGAGCTTTGATTTTGAAAACAAGAAACAATTTTGTCAACGGTAGTAATAAAGCATATGTGTTATGTAAATTATATCCTACAAGTTGCAAGTCTCATGCATAGTATACTAATAGTGCCCGCACCTTGTCCTAATTAGCTCGGATTACCTGGATTATCATTGCAATGCATATGTTTTAACCAAGTGTCACAAAGGGGTACCTCTATGCCGCCTATACAAAGGTCTAAGGAGAAAGCTCGCATTGGATTTCTCGCTATTGATTATTCTCAACTTAGACATCCATACCGGGACAACATAGACAACAGATAATGGACTCCTCTTTTATGCATAAGCATGTAACAACAATTAATTTTCTCATATGAGATTGAAGATATTTGTCCAAAACTGAAACTTTCACCATGGATCATGGCTTTAGTTAGCGGCCCAATGTTCTTCTCTAACATTATGCATGCTCTAACCATTTTAGTGGTAAATCTCCCTTACTTCAGACAAGACGGACATGCATAGCAACTCACATGATATTCAACAAAGAGTAGTTGATGGCTGATGACCCACAAGTATAGGGGGTGTATCGTAGTATCTTCGATAAGTAAGAATGTCGATCCCAACGAGGAGCAGAAGGTGTTGACAAGCAGTTTCGATGAAGGATTCACTGTAAATGCTCACAGACAAGAATTCAGGGGGTTTTGATGTAACAGTTGAATAAAGTACGAGTAAGTAAAGTGCGAGAGTAATAATTGCAGCGAGTGGCCCAATCCTTTTTAGCACAAAGGACAAGCCGGTTTGTTTACTTATGATGACCAAACGTTCTCGAGGACACACGGGATTTTAGTCTAGTGCTTTCGCTACATACGGCTAAATAATCTTCATTGTTATGATAAGTGTTGTGTGGGTGAACCTATGCTAATGTACCGCCCTTCCTAGGACTAATACATACTTGTGATTATACCCCTTGCAAGCATCCGCAACTACAAGAAAATAATTAAGAATAAATCTAACCACAGCCTTAAACTCTGAGATCCTGCGATCCCTCCTGCATCGATATACCAACGGGGGTTTAGGTTTCTGTCACTCCGGCAACCCTGCAATTAGCAAACGAATACAAGATGCATTCCCCTAGGCCCATAAATGGTGAAGTGTCATGTAGTCGACGTTCACATGACACCACTAGAAGAATAACACCACAACTTAAATATCACACCATTGAATATTACTCAACCATAGTTCACTACTAACATTTAGACTTCACCCATGTCCTCAAGAACTAAACGAACTACTCACGAGACATCATATGGAACATGATCAGAGGTGATATGATGATGAATAACAATCTGAACATAAACTTGGTTCAACGGTTTCACTCAATAGCATCAACAACAAGTAGAGATCGATACCGGGAGAGTTTCCCCTATCAAACAATCAAGATCAAACCCAAATTGCTACGGCAGTGACGGTGTCCAGCGGTGATGACGGCGGTGATGATGGTGGAGATGATGATGATGGTGATGGCGATGATGTCCAGCTCGATGATGGTGACGATGGCGTCGATTTCCCCCTCCCGGAGGGAATTTCCCCGGCGGATTCCTGCCCGCCGGAGAGCTCTTTTCTCTCTGGTGTTCTCCGCCCCGCAGAGGCGGCTGTAACTCTTCGCGAGGTACCCTCTGTGGCTTAGGTTTTCGGGACGAAGGATTTCGCGAAGAAAAGGAGGCGAAAGGGGTCGTGGGCCCCCCAAACCACATGGCGGCGCGGCCAGGGCATGGGCCGCGCCGCCCTAGGGTGTGGGCCTGATACGTCTCCGACGTATCGATAATTTCTTATGTTCCATGCCACATTATTGATGTTATCTACATGTTTTATGCACACTTTATGTCATATTCGTGCATTTTCTGGAACTAACCTATTAACAAGATGCCGAAGTGCCGATTCTTTGTTTTCTGCTGTTTTTGGTTTCAGAAATCCTAGTAAGGAAATATTCTCGGAATTGGACGAAATCAAAGCCCAGGGGCCTATTTTCTCACGAAGCTTCCAGAAGTCCGAAGGAGAGACGAAGAGGGGCCACGGAGGGGCCACACTATAGGGCGGCGCGGCCCCCCTTGGCCGCGCCGGCCTGTAGTGTGGGGCCCCCGTGCCGCCTCTTGACCTGCCCTTTCGCCTATAAAAAGTCTCCGTGACGAAACCCCGATGCGAGAGCCACGATACGGAAAACCTTCCGGAGACGCCGCCGCCGCCGATCCCATCTCGGGGGATCCAGGAGATCGCCTCCGGCACCCTGCCGGAGAGGGGAATCATCTCCCGGAGGACTCTACGCCGCCATGGTCGCCTCCGGTGTGATGTGTGAGTAGTCTACCCCTGGACTATGGGTCCATAGTAGTAGCTAGATGGTTGTCTTCTCCCCATTGTGCTATCATTGTCGGATCTTGTGAGCTGCCTAACATGATCAAGATCATCTATCTGTAATTCTATATGTTGCGTTTGTTGGGATCCGATGAATAGAGAATACTTGTTATGTTGAGTATCAAAGTTATATCTATGTGTTGTTTATGATCTTGCATGCTCTCCGTTACTAGTAGATGCTCTGGCCAAGTAGGGGGTTGTAACTCCAAGAGGGAGTATTTATGCTCGATTGTGGGTTCATGCTGCATTAACACACAGGACGATGTGAGAAAGTTCTAAGGTTGTGTTGTCTGTTGCCACTAGGGATAAAACATTGATGCTATGTCTAAGGATGTAGTTGTTGATTACATTACGCACCATACTTAATGCAATTGTCCTGTTGCTTTGCAACTTAATGTTTGGAGGGTTCGGATGATAACACGAAGGTGGACTTTTTAGGCATAGATGCGGTTGGATGGCGGTCTATGTACTTTGTCGTAATGCCCACATAAATCTCACTCGACTCATCATGAAATGTATGTGCATGGTCATGCTCTCTTTATTTGTCAATTGCCCAACTGTAATTTGTTCACCCAACATCTTTGTTCGTCTTATGGGAGAGACACCTCTAGTGAGCTGTGGACCCGGTCCAATTCTCTTTCTTGAAATACAATCTCTTGCAATCTTGTTCTCTTGTTTTACGCAAACAATCATCTTCCACACAATACGGTTAACTCTTTGTTACAGACAAGCCGGTGAGATTGACAACCTCAACTGTTTCGTTGGGGCAAAGTATCTTGGTTGTGTTGTGCGGGTTCCACGTTGGCGCCGGAATCACGGTGTTGCGCCGCACTACATCTCGCCGCCATCAACCTTCAACGTGCTTCTTGACTCCTACTGGTCCGATTAAACCTTGGTTTCTTGCGAGGGAAACTTGCCGCTGTGCACATCACACCTTCCTCTTGGGGTTCCCAACGGACGTGCCAACCACACGCATCAAGCAAATTTCTCGGCGCCGTTGTCGGGTGAGATCAAGACACGCTGCAAGGGGAGTCTCCACTTCTCAATCTCTTTACTTTGTTTTTGTCTTGCTTAGTTTTATTTACTACTTTGTTTGCTGCACTAAATCAAAATACAAAAAAATTAGTTGCTAGTTTTACTTTATTTGTTATCTTGTTTACTATATCAAAAACACAAAAAAATTAGTTTACTTGCATTTACTTTATCTAGTTTGTTTTATTTACTGTTGCTAAAATGGCCAACGCTGAAAATACTAAGTTGTGTGACTTCACAACCACAAATAATAATGATTTCTTATGCACACCTATTGCTCAACCTGCTACTACAGCAGAATTCTTTGAAATTAAACCTGCTTTCTTGAATCTTGTTATGCGAGAGCAATTTTCTCGTGTTAGTTCTGATGATCTTGCTGCCCATCTTAATAATTTTGTTGAACTATGTGAAATGCAAAAATATAAAGATGTAGATGGTGATATTATTAAATTAAAAATTGTTCCCTTTCTCATTAAGAGGAAGAGCTAAAGATTGGTTGCTATCTCTGCTAAGAATAGTATTGATTCATGGACTAAATGCAAGGATGCTTTTATTGGTAGATATTATCCCCTGCTAAAATTATATCTTTGAGGAGTAGCATAATGAATTTTAAACAATTAGATACTGAACATGTTGCTCAAGCTTGGGAAAGAATGAAATCTCTGGTTAAAAATTGCCCAACCCATGGATGACTACTTGGATGATCATCCAAACCTTCTATGCAGGACTAAATTTTTCTTCACGGAATTTATTGGATTCAGCTGCTGGAGGTACCTTTATGTCCATCACTCTTGGTGAAGCAACAAAGCTTCTTGATAATATGATGATCAACTACTCTGAATGGCACACGGAAAGAGCTCCACAAGGTAAGAAGGTAAATTACATGTCAAGAAACCTCTTCCTTGAGTGATAAGATTGATGCTATTATGTCTATGCTTGTGAATGATAGGACTAATATTGATCCTAATAATGTTCCATTAGCTTCATTGGTTGCACAAGAAGAACATGTTGATGTAAACTTCATTAAAAATAATAATTTCAACAACAATGCTTACCTAACAATTCTAGTAACAACTATAGGCCATATCCTTATAATAATGGCAACGGCTATGGTAATTCTTATGGGAATTCTTACAACAATAGTAGGAGTTCACCCCCTGGACTTGAAGCCATGCTTAAAGAATTTATTAGTACACAAACTGCTTTTAACAAATCTGTTGAAGAAAAGCTTGGGAAAATTGATATACTTGCTTCTAAAGTCGATAGTCTTGCTGCTGATGTTGATCTTTTGAAATCAAAAGTTTTGCCTAATGAGAATCATCATAATAAAATTACTACTACAGCAAATGCCATTCAAGTTAGAATTAATGAGAATATAAGATTAATGGCTGAAGCTGCGTGCTAGGTGGGATAGAGAAGAAAATGAAAAACTAGCTAAAGAGAAGAATATAGCTAAAGTTTGGACTATTACCACCACTAGTAATGCTAATGCTACACATGTTGCTGCACCTCCTACTCATACTAATAAAAGAATTGGTGTTAGCAATGTTTCCACTTGAATGCAAAGCGCGAAAAACTGCACAGAAAGCTGCTAAAGCTATTTGAGCACTTTGTGATAAAGCTGCTGAAATTTTTTCCAACATTGGGGATGATGATCCCATTGCTTTAGATTATAATGGTTTGAATTTTGATGATTGCCACATCTCTGAAGTTATAAAGTTCTTGCAAAAACTTGCTAAAAGTCCTAATGCTAGTGCTATAAATTTGGCTTTCACGCATCATATTACAAATGCTCTCATAAAAGCTAGAGAAGAGAAACTAGAGCGTGAAGCCTCTATTCCTAAAAAGTTAGAGGATGGTTGGGAGCCCATCATTAAGATGAAGATTAAAGATTTTGATTGTAATGCTTTATGTGATCTTGGTGCAAGTATCTCTGTTATGCCTAAGAAAATTTATAATATGCTTGACTTGCCACCGCTGAAAAATTGTTATTTGGATGTTAATCTTGCTGATCATTCTACAAAGAAACCTTTGGGTAAAGTTGATAATGTTCGCATTACCATTAACAATAACCTGGTTCCCGTTGATTTTGTTGTCTTGGATATTGATTGCAATGCATCTTGTCCCATTATATTGGGAAGACCTTTTCTTCGAACTTTTGGTGCTATCATTGATATGAAGGAAGGTAATATAAAATATCAATTTCCTCTCAAGAAAGGTATGGAACACTTCCCTAGAAAGAGAATGAAGGTACCTTTTGATTCTATTATGAGAACAAATTATGATGTTGACACTTCATCTCTTGATAATACTTGATATACACTTTCTGCGCCTAGCTGAAAGGCGTTAAAGAAAAGCGCTTATGGGAGACAACCCATGTTTTTACCTACAGTACTTTGTTTTTATTTTGTGTCTTGGAAGTTGTTTACTACTGTAGCAACCTCTCCTTATCTTAGTTTTGAGTTTTGTTGTGCCAAGTTAAGCCGTTGATAGAAAAGTAAGTACTAGATTTGGATTACTGCACAGTTCCAGATTTATTTGCTGTCACGAATCTGGGTCCACCTCCCTGTAGGTAACTCAGAAAATTAAGCCAATTTACGTGCATGATCCTCAGATATGTACGCAACTTTCATTCAATTTGAGCATTTTCATTTGAGCAAGTCTGGTGCCATTTTAAAATTCGTCAATACGAACTGTTCTGTTTTGACAGATTCTGCCTTTTATTTCGCATTGCCTCTTTCGCTATGTTGGATGAATTTCTTTGATCCACTAATGTCCAGTAGCATTATGCAATGTCCAGAAGTGTTAAGAATGATTGTGTCACCTCTGAATATGTCAATTTATATTGTGCACTAACCCTCTAATGAGTTGTTTCGAGTTTGGTGTGGAGGAAGTTTTCAAGGATCAAGAGAGGAGTATGATGCAACATGATCAAGGAGAGTGAAAGCTCTAAGCTTGGGGATGCACCCGGTGGTTCACCCCTGCATATATCAAGAAGACTCAAGCGTCTAAGCTTGGGGATGCCCAAGGCATCCCCTTCTTCATCGACAACATTATCAGGTTCCTCCCACGAAACTATATTTTTATTCCATCACATCTTATGTGCTTTTTCTTGGAGCGTCGGTTTGTTTTTTGTTTTGTTTGAATAAAATGGATCCTAGCATTCACTTTATGGGAGAGAGACACGCTCCGCTGTAGCATATGGACAAGTATGTCCTTGGTTTCTACTCATAGTATTCATGGCGAAGTTTCTCCTTCGTTAAATTGTTATATGGTTGGAATTGGAAAATGATACATGTAGTAATTGCTATAAATGTCTTGGGTAATGTGATACTTGGCAATTGTTGTGCTCATGTTTAAGCTCTTGCATCATATGCTTTGCACCCATTAATGAAGAAATACATAGAGCATGCTAAAATTTGGTTTGCATATTTGGTTTCTCTAAGGTCTAGATAATTTCTAGTATTGAGTTTGAACAACAAGGAAGACGGTGTAGAGTCTTATAATGTTTTCAATATGTCTTTTATGTGAGTTTTGCTGCACCGGTTCATCCTTGTGTTTGTTTCAAATAAGCCTTGCTAGCCTAAACCTTGTATCGAGAGGGAATACTTCTCATGCATCCAAAATACTTGAGCCAACCACTATGCCATTTGTGTCCACCATACCTACCTATACTACATGGTATTTTCCGCCATTCCAAAGTAAATTGCTTGAGTGCTACCTTTAAAATTCCATCATTCACCTTTGCAATATATAGCTCATGGGACAAATAGCTTAAAAACTATTGTGGTATTGAATATGTAATTATGCACTTTATCTCTTATTAAGTTGCTTGTTGTGCGATAACCATGTTCACTGGGGACGCCATCAACTATTCATTGTTGAATTTCATGTGAGTTGCTATGCATGTCCGTCTTATAGGAAGTAAGAGAGATCTACCACCATATGGTTAAGCATGCATATGTTAGAGAAGAACATTGGGCCGCTAACTAAAGCCATGATCCATGGTGGAAGTTTCAGTTTTGGACAACAATCCTCAAATCTCAAATGAGAAAATTATTAATTGTTGTTGAATGCTTAAAGCATTAAAAGAGGAGTCCATTATCTGTTGTCTATGTTGTCCCGGTATGGATGTCTAAGTTGAGAATAATCAAAAGCGAGAAATCCAAATGCGAGCTTTCTCCTTAGACCTTTGTACAAAGCGGCATAGAGGTACCCCTTTGTGATACTTGGTTAAAGCATATGTATTGCGGTGATAATCCAGGTAGTCCAAGCTAATTAGGACAAGGTGCGGGCACTATTGGTACACTATGCATGAGGCTTGCAACTTATAAGATATAATTTACATGATGCATATGCTTTATTACTACCGTTGACAAAATTGTTTCATGTTTTCAAAATCAAAGCTCTAGCACAAATATAGCAATCGATGCTTTTCCTCTATGGAGGACCATTCTTTTACTTTCAATGTTGAGTCAGTTCACCTATTTCTCTCCACCTCAAGAAGCAAACACTTGTGTGAACTATGCATTGATTCCTACATACTTGCTTATTGCACTTATTATATTACTCTATGTTGACAATATCCATGAGATATACATGTTACAAGTTGAAAGCAACCGCTGAAACTTAATCTTCTTTTGTGTTGCTTCAATATCTCTACTTTGAATTATTGCTTTATGAGTTAACTCTTATGCAAGACTTATTGATGCTTGTCTTGAAGTGCTATTCATGAAAAGTCTTTGCTATATGATTCACTTGTTTACTCATGTCATATACATTGTTTTGATCGCTGCATTCACTACATATGCTTTACAAATAGTATGATCAAGATTATGATGGCATGTCACTCCGGAAATTATACGTGTTATCGTTTTACCTGCTCGGGACGACGAAGCAGAACTAAGCTTGGGGATGCTGATACGTCTCCGACGTATCGATAATTTCTTATGTTCCATGCCACATTATTGATGTTATCTACATGTTTTATGCACACTTTATGTCATATTCGTGCATTTTACGGAACTAACCTATTAACAAGATGCCGAAGTGCCGATTCTGTTTTCTGCTTTTTTTTTTTTCAGAAATCATATTAAGGAAATATTCTCGGAATTGGACGAAATCAAAGCCCAGGGGCCTATTTTCTCACGAAGCTTCCGTAAGTCCGAAGGAGAGACGAAGAGGGGCCACGGAGGGGCCACACTATAGGCGGCGCGGCCCCCCTTGGCCGCGCCGGCCTGTAGTGTGGGGCCCCCGTGCCGCCTCTTGACCTGCCCTTTCGCCTATAAAAAGTCTCCGTGACGAAAACCCCGATCGAGAGCCACGATACGGAAAACCTTCCAAAGGACGCCGCCGCCGCCGATCCCATCTCGGGGGATCCAGGAGATCACCTCCGGCACCACACGGAGAGGGGAATCATCTCCCGGAGGACTCTACGCCGCCATGGTCGCCTCCGGTGTGATGTGTGAGTAGTCTACCCCTGGACTATGGGTCCATAGCAGTAGCTAGATGGTTGTCTTCTCCCCATTGTGCTATCATTGTCGGATCTTGTGAGCTGCCTAACATGATCAAGATCATCTATCTGTAATTCTATATGTTGCGTTTGTTGGGATCCGATGAATAGAGAATACTTGTTATGTTGATTATCAAAGTTATATCTATGTGTTGTTTATGATCTTGCATGCTTTCCGTTACTAGTAGATGCTCTGCCAAGTAGATGCTTGTAACTCCAAGAGGGAGTATTTATGCTCGATAGTGGGTTCATGCTGCATTAACACAGGGACGATGTGAGAGAAAGTTCTAAGGTTGTGTTGTGCTGTTGCCACTAGGGATAAAACATTGATGCTATGTCTAAGGATGTAGTTGTTGATTACATTACGCACCATACTTAATGCAATTGTCTGTTGCTTTGCAACTTAATACTGGAGGGGGTTCGGATGATAACCTGAAGGTGGACTTTTTAGGCATAGATGCAGTTGGATGGCGGTCTATGTACTTTGTCGTAATGCCCAATTAAATCTCACTATACTCATCATGATATGTATGTGCATGGTCATGCTCTCTTTATTTGTCAATTGCCCAACTGTAATTTGTTCACCCAACATGCTGTTCGTCTTATGGGAGAGACACCTCTAGTGAACTGTGGACCCCGGTCCAATTCTCTTTACTGAAATACAATCTCTTGCCAATCTTTGTTCTACTGTTTTCTGCAAACAATCATCTTCCACACAATACGGTTAACTCTTTGTTACAGCAAGCCGGTGAGATTGACAACCTCACTGTTTCGTTGGGGCAAAGTATCTTGGTTGTGTTGTGCAGGTTCCACGTTGGCGCCGGAATCACTGGTGTTGCGCCGCACTACATCTCGCCGCCATCAACCTTCAACGTGCTTCTTGACTCCTACTGGTCCGATTAAACCTTGGTTTCTTACTGAGGGAAACTTGCCGCTTTGCGCATCACACCTTCCTCTTGGGGTTCCCAACGGACGTGCCAACCACACGCATCAGGGCCCACCCTGGGTCCTCCTGGCCCCTCCTTCTGGCTTCCTTCGTCATCTTGAAAAATAGGATTTTTGGTATAATTTCCTTCCACAGTTGATCTTCCGAAATATTGCGTTCTGACGGTGCTTTTTCCAGCAGAATCCTGGCTCCGGTGCTTGATCCTCCAATAATGATGAAACATGCAAAATAGATGAAATAACATAAGTATTGTGTCCCAATATGAAATATATCAATGAATAACAGCAAATTATGATATAAAATAGTGATGCAAATTGGACGTATCAACTCCCCCCAAGCTTAGACTTCGCTTGTCCCCAAGCGAAACTGAGCTCGATAGACAGGACCACATGTTTATGGAGTGAAGAGTCGATAAATAAAATACGGACAAGAAGCATCATATTCATTCACACAAGACATTATAGTAAACAACCTCTTATAACTCAACTTGAAACAAGTATAAGGTAATCACAAGTAAAGGTGCATAAGAAATCATAATTGGTGATGGCAAACTTCGTTCTTGGTCAGAGAACAATTAACAGTTTATACTTATCTCATTGAGCAGCGCTCTCATGTTAAAGTTTATAAGGCACAACTTGCATACTCAATCATAATGGTCTCTTCATAATCATTGATAACGTGCAAAGCTATATTCATTCAGATAAAACTTGTACTAAACAAGGAAGAATAAAAGACATGATGAAGCAAATCACAATATAATGGTTTGATCACAACTACTCAAATGCTTGCTTGAGATGGAGGGAAATAGGTTTACTGACTCAACATAAAGTAAAAGACAGGCCCTTCGCAGAGGGAAGCAGGGATTAAATCATGTGCTAGAGCTTTTTCAGTTTTGCAATCATATAAAGAGAATAAAAGTAACATTTTGAGAGGTGTTTGTTGTTGTCAACGACTGGTAGCGGGTACTCTAACCCCCTTGCCAGACAACCTCCTAAGAGCGGCTCCCATATTATTTTCATTTTGTGTGGCACTCCTTCCAACCTTTCTTTCACAAACCATGGCTAACCGAATCCTCGGGTGCCTGCCAACAATCTCATACCATGAAGGAGTGCCTTTTTATTTTAGCTTTATTATGATGATGACACTCCCCCCAACCTTTGCTTACACAAGCCATGGCTAACCGAAACCTTCGGGTGCCTTCCATCAATCACATACCATGGAGGAGTGTCTATTTAGTTTAATTAATTTGGGACTGGGAATCCCATTGCCAGCTCTTTTTGCAAAATTATTGGATAAGCGGATGAAGCCACTAGTCCATTGGTGGAAGTTGCCCAACAAGATTGAAAGATAAAACACCACATACTTCCTCATGAGCTATGAAACATTGACACAAATAAGAGATACTAAGTTTTGAATTGTTTAAAGGTAGCACATGAAGTATTTACTTGGAATGGCAGAAAATACCATGTAGTAGGTAGGTATGGTGGACACAAATGACATAGGTTTGGGTTAAGGTTTGGATGCACGAGAAGTATTCCCTCTCAGTACAGGTCTTTGGCTAGCAAGGTTAATTAGCAAGCATAAGAGTCGAGGGAAACAAACAAATATACATATGATAGAAACAATCATGCATCTTCCTTGTAAGCACAAACAATCTTAACTTCAGAATAGTAAGCTATGAGCTAACAAGAAAGACAATGAAACATCTACATGTATTTCTCTTTTCTACTTAAACCTCAAAGTGTTGTTGCTATTGACCAATGCTAAGTTTGCCAAAACCAAATAGATTTATTCAATGCTCCCAAAGTGATACCAATACTAACAGCAAGGTAAATCATATAATAGAGATTGCAAACTAGAATAGGATGTGCAATATGTAAATGATAAGACTTCTCATTAATATTCCATAACGATAACTCACACCAAGGGATACATAGATAACCAACTAAAGGAGAGACACTTCCAACTGCAACCCATCTTATATGATAACTTCCCTACTCATGATATGACACTACTTGACAATAAAAGTAAAAGGTAGTAATAATGTGATACCGCGGCACTCCCCCAAGCTTGGAACAAACCAAGGGGATGCCAATACCGATGATGAATTACTCCTGCGGCGATGGTGGTGATGAACTCCTCCCGCGCTTCTTAATAAGCTCCTTCATCTTCAGTTTCTCAGCTTGACAATTCTGCACTAAGATTCGGAGAGATTCATTGTTATCTGAAGTTGGCGATGACGACCTTGTGATGCGAATCGAGTGGTATTCAATCATTCTTCGGAGACGGCAATTCTCCTCCTGGAGTATCTCCACTTCTCTTCTTAGAGCCCGATATTGATCACAAAACTCATCGGTAATCTGTAGCACTTCTTCCATCATGGGGAAGGAGTCGAGGCTAAGAGCGAGTGGTATAGGTCCCTGCAGGTTATGAGAAAAAGAACGTCGAGTGTCAACAGATCCCACCAAGATTTGCTTGCTCCCTCCGGCTTGCTGCTCTTGTCTTGATGGCACCTCCTTCACTTCTTCCTCCGAAAGCCCCTTGCCCTTGTTGTTGGAGGCCATGGTGCTTCTAGACCGAAAACAGATCTGGCGAAACAGCTCGAAACAAAACACGTCGAGAAAACGATATACGGACCTCCGGGGTCCGGGGGATTATATAGCAAAAATTTTCACAACAAACGGAAAGTACCGGATCGAATCCGTAGTCGGAAAGGGGCGACGGGGCGGCCAAACCATAGGGCGGCGCGGGCCCTGGTCAGGCCGCGCCGGCCTATGGTGCCACACCCTCGTGCATCCTTTCCACTCCGTTTCGAACTCGTAATTTTTCATATTTTCCAAAAACAGCGAATATATTGTTCGGAAAGTAAATTGCGTACTTTTCATTACCAGCACTGTTACCTATTCAAAGTCGAGTTAGTGATTGTCAATTTGCCCTTTGATGAAAGCTTAGGTGTTTCCACTTGAATAATATCAACATCAACATTATAGGAATCACCTGAGATATAATGCTTGAGTCTTTGTCCATTCACCACTTGCGTAGCATTGCCTTGGAGAGAGCTAATTTTGATTGCTCCTGAACGATACACCTCCTCGACGACATACGGTCCTTCCCATTTCGAGAGTAATTTCCCTGCAAAGAATCTGAGACGAGACCGATACAATAGGACTTTATCCCCAATATTAAATTCTCTTTTGATAATCCTCCTATCATGCCATTTTTTAACTTTCTCTTTAAAGAGTTTAGCATTTTCATAAGCTTCACTTCTCCATTCATCTAGAGAACTCAATTGCAACAACCTCTTATCACCGGCAAGTTTAGGATCTTTATTTAATTCTCTAACAGCCCAATAAGCTTTGTGCTCTAGTTCTAAAGGTAAATGACAAGCTTTCCCATAAACCATTTTATAAGGTGACATTCCCATGGGATTTTTATAAGCAGTTCTATAAGCCCAAAGTGCATCCTTCAATTTACTAGCCCAATTTTTTCTAGTTTTATTAACGGTCTTTCCCAAAATAGATTTAATCTCTCTATTTGATAATTCTACTTGACCACTAGTTTGAGGATGATAAGCGGAAGCAATTCAATGATTAATACCATACTTAGCAAGAGTTTTTCTAAAACCTCCATGAATAAAATGAGAACCTCCATCAGTCATAATATATCTAGGTACTCCAAATCTAGGAAAAATAATATCTAAAAGCATTCTTAAAGAGGTCTCACCATCAGCACTTTTTGTAGGTATAGCTTCCACCCATTTAGTAACATAATCAACAGCAACAAGTATGTGAGTGTTACCTTAGAAGACGGAAAAGGTCCCATGAAGTCAAATCCCCAACAATCAAACGGTTCAATAACAAGAGTATAATTCATAGGCATTTCATTGCGTCTGGAGATATTACCAACCCTTTGGCATTCATCGCAAGATAAAATAAACTTTCTCGCATCCTTGAAGAGAGTTGGCCAATAAAATCCTGATTGTAGAACCTTTTGCGCGGTTCTTTCTCCGGCGTGATGTCCTCCATAAGCACTACCATGACATTTACTCAATATCTCCTGTTGTTCATATTCGGGAACACATCTTCGCATAATACCATCCACTCCTTCTTTATATAAGTGTGGGTCATCCCAGAAATAATGCCTCAAATCATAAAAGAATTTCCTCCTTTGCTGAGCTGAAAAGGTTGGAGGCAAGTACTTGGAAACAATAAAGTTAGCATAATCAGCATACCAAGGACTGTCTCGCGAGCTCACCTTTATTACAGCCAATTGTTCATTTGGAAAACTATCATTAACAGGAACATGATCATAAACAATATTTTCCAATCTAGACAAATTATCAGCAACAGGATTATCAGCACCTTTCCTATCTACAATATGTAAATCAAATTCTTGCAAAAGAAGTACCCATCTAATAAGCCTCGGCTTAGCATCTTTCTTTGTCATTAGGTATCTAATTGCAGCATGATCAGTATGAATAGTAACTTTTGAATCAACAATATAAGATCTAAATTTATCGCAAGCAAAGACTACAGCTAATAATTCTTTTTCAGTTGTAGCATAATTTCTTTGAGCAGCATCAAGAGTTTTACTAGCATAATGAATAACATTCAGCTTTTTATCTACTCGCTGTCCAAGAACAGCGCCTACAAAGAAAATCACTAGCATCACACATAATCTCAAAGGGTAAGTTCCAATCAGGAGGTTCAACTATAGGAGCAGTTGTTAAGGCTTTCTTAAGAGTTTCAAAAGCTTCCTTACAATCATCATCAAAAACAAATGGTACATCTTTTTGAAGAAGATTAGTAAGAGGCTTTGAAATCTTGGAGAAATCTTTAATAAATCTCCTATATAACCCGACATGACCAAGAACACTACGAATACCTTTAACGTCCCTTGGATAGGGCATCTTCTCAATTGCTTCAACTTTAGCTCTATCAACTTCAATACCTCTCGTAAATTTTATGTCCCAATACAATTCCTTCATTAACCATAAAGTGGCATTTCTCCCAATTAAGAACAAGGTTAGTCTCTTCACATCTCTGCAAAACTTTATCAAGGTTTCGCAAGCAACTATCAAAAGAATTCCCATAGACGGAAAAATCATCCATGAATACCTCTACAATACTTTCACAAAAACCATGAAAAATAGCAGACATGCATCTTTGAAAAGTAGCAGGAGCATTACATAAACCAAAAGGCATGCGTCTATAAGCATAAGTTCCATAAGGACAAGTAAAAGTGGTTTTCTCTTGATCTTTAGCTTTATGACAATTTGTGAAAACCCAGAATAACCATCAAGAAAGCAAAAATGAGTATTTTTAGACAATCTTTCTAGCATTTGATCAATAAATGGTAAAGGGTAATGATCTTTCTTAGTAACTTTATTAACTTTTCAAAAATCAATGCACATTCTATACCCTACAACTACTCTTTGAGGGATGAGCTCATCATTATCATTAGGCACAACAGTCATTCCTCCTTTCTTGGGAACGCAATGCACAGGACTAACCCATCTACTATCAGCAATAGGATATATAATACCAGCTTCAAGAAGTCGTAATACCTCATTCCTTACCACTTCCTTCATCTTCGGAATTAGACGACGCTGATGTTCAACAACAGGCTTTGCATCATCTTCCATATTAATAGCATGTTGGCAAATAGAAGGAGAAATCCCTTTCAAATCATCAAGAGTGTAGCCAATAGCTCCTCGGTGCTTCTTCAATATTTCCAATAACCTTTATTCCTCAATCCCTGAAAGCTTAGAACTAATAATAACAGGATATATTTTCTTATCATCAATATGAGCATATTTAAGATTATCAGGCAAAGGCTTTAAATCAAAAACAGGATCTTCCTTTGGTGGAGGTGTTGTACCCAAATCTTCCACCGGTAAATCATGCTTGAGAATAGGTTGGCGAAGAAAAATTTCCTCAAGCTCATCTCTTTCTTTCCTAAAAACTTCACTCTCGCTATCCTCCAAATGTTGCTGCAAAGGATTGTTAGGAACAAGAACGATAGATGCACACTGTTCCATTTTAAAATCATTACTAGGCAAATCAGCTTTATAAGGAGTTTTAGTAAATTTAGAGAAGTTAAACTCATAAGATTCACCAGCAAATTTAGTCAAAATTTTCTCTTTCTTGCAATCTATAATAGCTCCACAAGTATTTAGAAAAGGTCTACCAAAAATAATAGGACAATAATCACTAGCAGCAGAACCAAGTACCAAAAAGTCAGCAGGATATTTAATCTTACCGCATAAAACTTCCACATCTCGAACAATACCAATTGGAGAAATAGTTTCTCTATTAGCCAGCTGAATAACCACATCAATATCTGATTCTCTATCCTTGTCGTTCTCCCAACCTTCAGTATTTTCTTGGATCCGATCAAGAAGGTCCCTTTTAAACTCTTCTTTGTTGCGTGTAAATGATCCAGAACAAGAAGTATCCAGCAAGGTCTTGTCTTGAAAAGAAAGTCTTGCATAGAAATTATCAATAATAACATTAACAGGAAGCTCATGAATGGGGCATTTGAGCATTAAAGACTTCAATCTCCCCCAAGCTTGGGCAATACTCTCTCCATCATGAGGCCAAAAATTATATATGCGATTCCGATCCTTATGAATTTCACTTGGAGGATAGAACTTAGAATAAAACCGGGGCACAATATCATTCCATTCAAGAGAATCCCCATTATCCAGTAATTTATACCAATGCGCCGCCTTACCAGACAGCGATAAAGAGAATAGTTTCTTCCTCACTTCATCCATAGCAATACCTGCACATTTGAATAACCCGCATAATTCATGCAAAAACAGTAAATGATCACCAGGATGGACAGTTCCATCCCCTTCATAGCGGTTATCCATAACACGTTCAATAATTTTCATAGGTATTTTATATGGTATTACTTCCTCACCTGGCGCCTCATCCACTACCGTTGCAGTAGTAGTAGATTTCCCAAATAAAAATTGAAGAGAAGATCTCTCCATAATGACTTATAGCAAGAAAGTAAATAAAATCAGCACAACAAGAAAGGTTTTCCTTACCAATTCCACTTACCAATAGCGCTTCACTCCCCGGCAACGGCGCCGGAAAATAGTCTTGATGACCCACAAGTATAGGGGGTGTATGGTAGTATCGTCGATAAGTAAGAATGTCGATCCCAACGAGGAGCGAGAAGGTGTTGACAAGCAGTTTCGATGAAGGATTCACTTGTAAATGCTCACGAGACAAGTATTCGTGGGGTTTTGATGTAACGAGTTGAATAAAGTACGAGTAAGTAAAGTGCGAGAGTAATAATTGCAGCGAGTGGCCCAATCCTTTTTAGCACAAAGGACAAGCCGGTTTGTTTACTTATGATGACCAAACGTTCTCGAGGACACACGGGATTTTAGTCTAGTGCTTTCGCTACATACGGCTAAATAATCTTCATTGTTATGATAAGTGTTGTGTGGGTGAACCTATGCTAATGTACCGCCCTTCCTAGGACTAATACATACTTGTGATTATACCCCTTGCAAGCATCCGCAACTACAAGAAAATAATTAAGAATAAATCTAACCACAGCCTTAAACTCTGAGATCCTGCGATCCCTCCTGCATGGATATACCAAAGGGTGTATAGGTTTGTCACTCCGGCAACCCCGCAATTAGCAAACGAATACAAGATGCATTCCCCTAGGCCCATAAATGGTGAAGTGTCATGTAGTCGACGTTCACATGACACCACTAGAAGAATAACACCACAACTTAAATATCACACCATTGAATATTACTCAACCATAGTTCACTACTAACATTTAGACTTCACCCATGTCCTCAAGAACTAAACGAACTACTCACGAGACATCATATGGAACATGATCAGAGGTGATATGATGATGAATAACAATCTGAACATAAACTTGGTTCAACGGTTTCACTCAATAGCATCAACAACAAGTAGAGATCGATACCGGGAGAGTTTCCCCTATCAAACAATCAAGATCAAACCCAAATCGCTACGGCGGTGACGGTGTCCAGCGGTGATGACGGCGGTGATGATGGTGGAGATGATGATGATGGTGATGGCGATGATGTCCAGCTCGATGACGGTGACGATGGCGTCGATTTCCCCCTCCCGGAGGGAATTTCCCCGGCGGATTCCTGCCCGCCGGAGAGCTCTTTTCTCTCTGGTGTTCTCCGCCCCGCAGAGGCGGCTGTAACTCTTCGCGAGGTACCCTCTGTGGCTTAGGTTTTCGGGACGAAGGATTTCGCGAAGAAAAGGAGGCGAAAGGGGTCGTGGGCCCCCCAAACCACATGGCGGCGCGGCCAGGGCATGGGCCGCGCCGCCCTAGGGTGTGGGCCCACCCTGGGTCCTCCTGGCCCCTCCTTCTGGCTTCCTTCGTCATCTTGAAAAATAGGATTTTTGGTATAATTTCCTTCCACAGTTGATCTTCCGAAATATTGCGTTCTGACGGTGCTTTTTCCAGCAGAATCCTGGCTCCGGTGCTTGATCCTCCAATAACGATGAAACATGCAAAATAGATGAAATAACATAAGTATTGTGTCCCAATATGAAATATATCAATGAATAACAGCAAATTATGATATAAAATAGTGATGCAAATTGGACGTATCAATGGCGTCCCCAGGAACATGGTTATCGCACAACAAGCAACTTAATAAGAGATAAAGTGCATAAGTACATATTCAATACCACAATAGTTTTTAGGCTATTTGTCCCATGAGCTATATATTGCAAAGATAGAGGATAGAAATTTAAAGGTAGCACTCAAGCAATTTACTTTGGAATGGCGGAGAAATACCATGTAGTAGGTAGGTATGGTGGACACAAATGGCATAGTGGTTGGCTCAAGGATTTGGATGCATGAGAAGTATTCCCTCTCGATACAAGGCTTAGGCTAGCAAGGTTATTTGAAACAAACACAAGTATAAAGCGGTGCAGCAAAACTTACATAAAAGGCATATTGTAAACATTATAAGACTCTACACCGTCTTCCTTGTTGTTCAAACTCAATACTAGAAATTATCTAGACCTTAGAGAGACCAATTATGCAAACCAAATTTTAGCAAGCTCTATGTATTTCTTCATTAATAGGTGCAAAGTATATGATGCAAGAGCTTAAACATGAGCACAACAATTGCCAAGTATCAAATTATCAAAGACATTTTACCAATTACTACATGTAGCATTTTCCGTTTCCAACCATATAACAATTTAACGAAGCAGTTTCAACCTTCGCCATGAACATTAAAAGTAAAGCTAAGAACACATGTGTTCATATGAACCAGCGGAGCGTGTCTCTCTCCCACACAAGCATTTATTCAAACAAAAACAAAAACGAAAGCACACAGACGCTCCAAGCAAAGTACATAAGATGTGGCCGAATAAAAATATAGTTTCAAGAGAAGGAACCTGATAATTTTTCGATGAAGAAGGGGATGCCTTGGGCATCCCCAAGCTTAGATGCTTGAGTCTTCTTGAAATATGCAGGGATGAACCAGCGGGGCATCCCCAAGCTTAGACTTTTCACTCTTCTTGATCGTAGTATATCATCCTCCTCTCTTGACCCTTGAAAACTTCCTCCACACCAAACTCGAAACAAACTCATTAGAGGGTTAGTGCATAATCAAAAATTCACATGTTCAGAGGTGACACAATCATTCTTAACACTTCTGGACATTTCCCAAAGCTACTGGAAGTTAATGGAACAAAGAAATCCATCCAACATAGCAAAAGAAGCAATGCGAAATAAAAGGCAGAATCTGTCAAAACAGAACAGTACGTAAAGACGAATTTTATTGAGGCACCAGACTTGCTCAAACGAAAATTCTCAAATTGAATGAAAGTTGCGTACATATCTGAGGATCACTCACGTAAATTGGCATAATTTTCTGAGTTGCCTACAGAGAATTAGACCTAGATTCGTGACAACAAGAAATCTGTTTCTGCGCAGTAATCCAAATCTAGTATGAACCTTACTATCAAAGACTTTACTTGGCACAACAATGCAACAAAACTAAGATAAGGAGAGGTTGCTACAGTAGTAACAACTTTCAAAACACAAATATAAAACAAAAGTACTGTAGTAAAATAAACACATGGGTTATCTTCCAAGAAGTGCTTTCTTTATAGCCATTAAGATGGGCTCAGCAGTTTTAATGATGCACTCGCAAGAAATAAGAGTTGAAGCAAAAGAGAGCATCAAGAGGCAAATTCAAAACAAATTTAAGCCTAACATGCTTCCTATGCAAAGGAATCTTGTACACAAATAAATTCATGAAGAGCAAAGTGACAAGATCAGGAAGATAAAACAAGTGTAGTTTCAAAAATTTCAGCACATAGAGAGGTGTTTTAGTAACATGAAAATTTCTACAACCATATTTTCCTCTCTCATAATAATATCTAGTAGCATCATGAGCAAACTCAACAATATAACTATCACATAAAGCATTCTTATCATGAGCCTCATGCATAAAATTATTACTCTCCACATAAGCATAGTCAATTTTAGTAGTTGTAGTGGGAGCAAATTCAACAAAGTAGCTATCATTATTATTCTCATCATCAAATATAGGAGGCATATCGTAATCATAATCAAATTTATCCTCCATAACAGGCGGCACCAAAAGACTACTATCATTATAATCATCATAAATAGGAGGCAAAGTATCATCAAAGAAAATTTTCTCCTCAATGCTTGGGGGACTAAAAAGATCATGCTCATCAAAACCAGCCTCCCCAAGCTTAGAATTTTCCATATCATTAGCAACAATGGTGTTCAATGTGTTCATGCTAATATGTTCCATGGGTTTTTTAATTTTCGGATCAAACCATCCATGTCTTAAATCAGGAAATAGAATAAGAAGCTCATTGTTGTCCATTATGCCTTACTAGTGTAAACAAGAAACAAAAAGATGCAATTGCAGGATCTAAAGGAAATAGCTTCGAGCACACACACAATGGCGCCAGAAAAGTACTTAGTTACCTGGAACCGGAGTATGAGTGCCTTTTACCTTTCCTCCCCGGCAACGGCGCCAGAAAAGTGCTTGATGTCTACGGGTGATTCTATTCTTGTAGACAGTGTTGGGCCTCCAAGAGCAGAGGTTTGTAGAACAGCAGCAAGTTTCCCTTAAGTGGATCACCCAAGGTTTATCGATCTCAGGGAGGAAGAGGTCAAAGATATCCCTCTCATGCAACCCTGCAACCACAAAGCAAGAAGTCTCTTGTGTCCCCAACACACCTAATAGGTGCACTAGTTCGGCGAAGAGATAGTGAAATACAGGTGGTATGAATATATATGAGAAGTAGCAACGGCACCAGAAAAGTGCTTTGCTGTCCAGGACTGGCGTGTGGTTGATGGTGGTAATATTGCGGACAGTACAGATGCAGTAGAACAGTAAACAAATAGCGATAGCAGTATTTAGGAACAAGGCCTAGGGATTATACTTTCACTAGTGGACACTCTCAACATTGATCACATAACAGAATAAATAAATAGATGCTAGACTCTACACTCTCTTGTTGGATGATGAACACCACTAACTGTGTAGGATTACACGAACCCTCAATGCCGGAGTTAACAAGCTCCACCATATTCAATGTTCATATTTAAATAACCTTAGAGTGCATGACAGATCAACATAACCAAACCAAGTACTAACATAGCATGCACACTGTTACCATCACACTATGAAAGGAGGAATAGATCACATCAATACCATCATAGTAATAGTTAACTTCATAATCTACAAGAGATCACAATCATAGCATATACCAAGTACTTCATGATGCACACACTGTCAACATTACATCATCGAGGAGGAATAGACTACTTTAATAACATCACTAGAGCAGCATATAGATGAATTGTGATACAAAACTCATATGAATCTCAATCATGTAAGGCAGTGATACGTCTCCGACGTATCGATAATTTCTTGTGTTCCATGCCACATTATTGATGTTATCTACATGTTTTATGCACACTTTATGTCATATTCGTGCATTTTCTGGAACTAACCTATTAACAAGATGCCGAAGAGCCAGTTGCTGTTTTCTGCTGTTTTTGGTTTCAGAAATCCTAGTAACGAAATATTCTCGGAATTGGACGAAATCAACGCCCAGGGTCCTATTTTGCCACGAAGCTTCCAGAAGACCGAAGAGGAGACGAAGTGGGGCCACGAGGCGGCCAAACCCTAGGGCGGCGCGGCCTGGCCCTTGGCCGCGCCGCCCTGTCATCTGGGCCCTCGTGTGGCCCCCTGACCTGCCCTTCCGCCTACTTAAAGCCTCCGTCGCGAAACCCCCAGTACCGAGAGCCACGATACGAAAAACCTTCCAGAGACGCCGCCGCCGCCAATCCCATCTCGGGGGATTCAGGAGATCGCCTCCGGCACCCTGCCGGAGAGGGGAATCATCTCCCGGAGGACTCTACGCCGCCATGGTCGCCTCCGGAGTGATGAGTGAGTAGTCTACCCCTGGACTATGGGTCCATAGCAGTAGCTAGATGGTTGTCTTCTCCCCATTGTGCTTAATTGTCGGGTCTTGTGAGCTGCCGAATATGATCAAGATCATCTATCTGTAATTCTATATGTTGCGTTTGTTGGGATCCGATGAATAGAGAATACTTGTTATGTTGATTATCAATTTATATCTATGTGTTGTTTATGATCTTGCATGCTCTCCGTTACTAGTAGATGCTCTGGCCAAGTAGATGCTTGTAACTCTAAGAGGGAGTATTTATGCTCGATAGTGGGTTCATGTCTCCGTGAACTGGGGAGTGACGTAAACCTCTAAGATTATGGATGTGTTGTTGCCACTAGGGATAAAACATTGGTGCTATGTTCAAGGATGTAGTCACTGATTACATTACGCGCAATACTTAATGCAATTGTCTGTTGTTAGCAACTTAATACTGGAGGGGGTTCGGATGATAACCTGAAGGTGGACTTTTTAGGCATAGATGCATGCTGGATAGCGGTCTATGTACTTTGTCGTAATGCCCAATTAAATCTCACTATACTCATCATAATATGTATGTGCATGGTCATGCCCTCTTTATTTGTCAATTGCCCAACTGTAATTTGTTCACCCAACATGCTGTTTATCTTATGGGAGAGACACCTCTAGTGAACTGTGGATCCCGGTCCAATTCTCTATACTGAAATACAATCCCATGCAATACTTGTTCTCTTGTTTTACGCAAACAATCATCTTCCAAACAATACGGTTAATCCTTTGTTACAGCAAGCCGGTGAGATTGACAACCTCACTGTTTCGTTGGGGCAAAGTACTTTGGTTGTGTTGTGCAGGTTCCACGTTGGCGCCGGAATCCCTGGTGTTGCGCCGCACTACGTCCCGCCGCCATCAACCTTCAACGTGCTTCTTGACTCCTACTGGTTCGATTAAACCTTGGTTTCTTACTGAGGGAAACTTGCCGCTGTGCGCATCACACCTTCCTCTTGGGGTTCCCAACGGACGTGTCAACTACACACATCAGGCAGCTCATGAGATCATTGTATTGAAGTACATAGGAGAGAGATTAACCACATAGCTACCGGTACAACCCTTAGCCTCGATGGAGAACTACTCCCTCCTCATGGGAGACAGCAGCGGTGATGAAGATGGCGGTGGAGATGGCAGCGGTGTCGATGGAGAAGCCTTCCGGGGGCACTTCCCCGTCCCGGCGGCGTGCCGGAACAGAGACTCCTGTCCCCCAGATCTTGGCTTCGTGATGGCGGCAGCTCTGGATGGTTTCTCGTACCGTGGCTTTTCCGTCTCGAAGATTTAGGTCAGGGACCTTTTTATAGGCGAAGAGGCGGCGTCAGAAGGTCAACGTGGCGACGGCACAACAGGGGGGCGCGGCCCCCTCTTGGTCGCGCCAGGGTAGTGTCTGGTGGGCCTGTGGCCCCTCTCTGGTGGCTCTCGGGTGTTCTGGAAGCTTCGTCCAATTCTAAGACGTTGGGCGTTGATTTCATCCAATTCCGAGAATATTTCCTTACTAGGATTTCTGAAACCAAAAATAGCAGAAAACAGGAACTGGCCCTTCGGCATCTCGTCAATAGGTTAGTTCCGGAAAACGCATAAAAACGATATAAAGTATGCATAAAACATGTAGATATCATCAATAATGTGGCATGGAACATAAGAAATTATCGATACGTCGGAGACGTATCACCTATACATCTGACAAGTGTATTAAGTGTGTTGGGGACACAAGAGACTTCTTGTATCGTGATTGCAGGGTTGCTTGAAAGGGATATCTTTGACCTCTACCTCCCTGAGTTCGATAAACCTTGGGTGATTCACTTAAGGGAAACTTGCTGCTGTTCTACAAACATCTGCTCTTGGAGGCCCAACACTGTCTACAGGAAAAAAAGTGTGCGTAGACATCAAGCTATTTTCTGGCGCCGTTGCCGGGGAACGAAGAAAAGCTACACCACAAAGATTTCTACCTCCCACGTCAACCACGCGCCAGTTGTGGACAATAAGTTATTTTCTGGCGTCGTTGCCGGGGAGGAAAGGTAAACGGTACTCACACTCCGGTCCCAGATAACTAAGTTATTTTCTGACGCCGTTGTAAGTGCTCAAAGCTATTTCCTTTAGATCCTGCAATTGCATCTTTTTGTTTCTTGTTTTTCACTAGCTAGGCATAATGGAAAGTAACAGTGAGCTTTTTAAGCTATTTCCTGAGTTAAGACATGGATTGTTTGATGCGAAAATTAAAAAACCTATTTTGCATGCTAGTAGTAATGATATTAGTATGAACGCTTTGAACACCATTGTTGCTAATGATATGGAAAATTTTAAGCTTGGGGAAGCTGGTTTTGATGAGCATGATATTTTTAGTCCCCCAAGCATGGAGGAGGAAATTTTCTTTGATGATACTTTGCCTCCCATTTATGATGATTATAATGATAGTGGTCTTTTGGTGCCACCTACTATGGAGGATAAATCTAATTATGATTACAATATGCCTCCTATATTTGATGATAGCTACTTCGTTGAATTTGCTCCCACTACAATTAATAAGAATGCCTATGCTTATGTTGGGAGTAGTAATAATTTTATGCATGTAGCTCATGATAAGAATGTTTCATTTGATAGTTATATTGTTGAATTTGTTCATGATGCTACTGAAAATCTTTATGAGAAAGGAAAATATGGTTGTAGAAATTTTCATGTTACTAAAACACCTCTCTATATGCTGAAATTTTTGAAGTTACACTTGTTTTATCTTTCTATGCTTGTTGCATTATGCTTCATGAATTTGTTTATTTACAAGATTCCTTTTTGTAGGAAGTGGGTTAGGCTTAAAAGTGTTTCTAATTTGCGTCTTGATGCTCTCTTTTGCTTCAACTACTATTTCTTGGGAGTGCATCATTAAAATTGCTGAGCCCATCTTAATGGCTATAAAGAAAGCACTTCTTGGGAGATAACCCATGTTTTTATTTTACTACAGCAATTTGTGTTTTATATTTGAGTCTTGGAAGTTGTTACTACTGTAGCAACCTCTCCTTATCTTTATTTTATTGCATTGTTGTGCCAAGTGAAGTCTCTAATAGAAGGTTGATACTAGATTTGGATTTCTGCGCAGAAACAGATTTCTTGCTGTCACGAATTTGGGCCGAGTTCTCTGTAGGTAACTCAGAAAAATCTGCCAATTTACGTGAGTGATCCTCAGATATGTACGCAACTTTCATTAGTTTGGAGTTTTCTCATCTGAGAAAGTTTAGTGACCCAGAAAAATTCGTCTTTACGGATTGTTCTGTTTTGACAGATTCTGCCTTTTATTTCGCATTGCCTCTTTTGCTGTGTTGGATGAATTTCTTTGTTCCATTAACTTCCAGTAGCTTTGGGCAATGTCTAGAAGTGTTAAAAATGATTGTGTCACCTCTGAACATGTGAATTTTTGATTATGCACTAACCCTCTAATGAGTTTGTTTTGAGTTTGGTGTGGAGGAAGTTTTCAAGGGTCAAGAGAGGAGGATGATATATGATTAAGAAGAGTGAAAAGTCTAAGCTTGGGGATGCCCCCGTGGTTCATCCCTGCATATTTCAAGAAGACTCAAGCGTCTAAGCTTGGGGATGCCCAAGGCATCCCCTTCTTCATCAACAATTTATCAGGTTTCTTCTATTGAAACTATATTTTTATTCCATCACATCTTATGTACTTTACTTGGAGCGTCTGTTTGTTTTTATTTTTGTTTTGTTTAAATAAATTCATGCTTGTGTGGGAGAGAGACACGCTCCGCTGGTTCATATGAACACATGTGTTCTTAGCTTTTAATGTTCATGGCAAAGGTTGGAAACAGAAAATGTTGCATGTGGTAGTGGTATAATGAAATACTTGCATAATCTTGTAGATCATTGAGCTTTGATAACTTGATTCTTTGCAAACGTTTTGAGGTATTTAGATGGTAAAGCTTGCTGGATAAATAAGTTAAAATTAGTAGTGGATTGTTGTCTTTAAGCTTGTGCCGTACTACAAACTCTATTTAAATAGTTGAAGGTGTAGTTGGACTTGATAGCTTTCCATGTCTGAGAGTTCATCGTAATAACTAAGTTGTGCTGAAGGTCGAGGGAGCTAGCGGGGTACTTGTGCCATCGTGAACGGCCCTCCTTGGAGTAAATTTTAATCATGCTCTTAATGTTGAACCTGCTAGATGTTTGCAATAAGCTTGTGAGTTCTTTTTGACTAATGTTAAGCTACGGTTTTTGGCACTTCCACCATCCAAATTTGCTAGCCTCTTGATCTTGTGCATTGCCTTTTGCTCACCTTGAGAATTGTGCATACTTCGCCAGTACATCCAAACCCGTGGGAGGACTTTCTCTTGTTCTCCTACACATAAGCCATACATCTTCCTCAAAACAGCCACCATACCTACCTACCACAGCATTTCCATAGCTGTTCCGAGATATATTGCCATGCAACTTCCATTTTACATTACATTACATGTTATCATTTATTATTTATACATTGCTTTGCATGATCCTATACAGCTGATGTGAGGTTTACCCATGTTACGCTAGATCATTGCACATCCTGCTACACTAGCAGAGGCATATAGTTTTATACATCATGTCTTATTCATTATGAGTTATTTGTACCAAAAAGTGTGTTGTCATATTAGGATGTTGCCCCTAAAAGTGAAAAGAGCCATGGAGGCCATCAAAAAGAGAAAAAGAAAAGAAAGAAAAAAATAGAAAAGAAAAAAAAGAGAAAAAAAAGAAAAAGGGGGGCAGCATTACTATCTTTTATCCACACTTGTGCTCATGTTTTAGCACCTGCAGTATTCATAGTCATCATTTGTGCTCATGTTTAGCACCTATATTCCATATGAGAGAGTTTTCATGTTTTACTAGTATAACTATGTGGGGAATTTACACTATAGAACTTGGGTTGTATATTCCAATGATGAGTTTCCTCAAAAGTGCTCTAGGTCTTCGTGAGCAACCAAGTTGGATGCACCCCCACTAGTTCCACTGGAGAGCTTTCATACACATATAACTCTATGTGCATCCGTTGCATGGCAATCACTACTCCTTGCATAGCTTCGATCATAAGACTTCCTCTTGTCTAATGATCACTTATAGCTTTGTAAGACTTTCTTCCATTTGGCCTTCCAAACCCCCATTAACGTTCTTTATGCCATAACATCCTGGTGCCAATGCCAAATGCTTGCGCTCACCGGTTGAGTAGATTTCGAAACAGTTGATTCATGACGTTCATGTTTATGTTTACTTGACTGAATCCTTCTTATGTTGTGAAAATTTACTTGATGCTTGGAATGAAGGATAGAACTTCTATGCTGGATACTTAACACATCTTTAATGAACTTTGTACGGTTTCATGTCTTTGAAGTAATAGTTCATGAAAACTTCTAGCTTGTTTAACTCTTGCATTATCATCTCTTATATCAATATAGACATTTGTTTCGAGTGATTTGATCTCAGTTCATATGCTTTACATCATTATTGGATCAAGATTATGTTGGTAGCATGTCACTTCAGAAATTATCTTTGTTATCGTTTACCTACTCAAGGACGAGTAGGAACAAAGCTTAATTGGGGATGCTGATACGTCTCCAACGTGTCTATAATTTCCGATGTTCCATGCTTGTTTTATGACAATACCTACATGTTTTGTTCACACTTTATGTCATTATTATGCATTTTCCGGAACTAACCTATTAACGAGATGCCGAAGTGCCAGTTCCTGTTTTCTGCTGTTTTTGGTTTCAGAAATCCTAGTAAGGAAATATTCTCGGAATTGGACGAAATCAATGCCCAGTATCTTATATTTCAAGGAAGCTTCCAGAGCACCGAAGAGGAACCAGAGGAGAGCCAGGTGGGCCCCACACATGGTGGCGGCGCGGCCAAGGGGGGGCGGCCCCCTGGTGTGTGGCTCCACCGTGGCCCTTCTGACTCCGACTCTTCGCCTATAAAAGCCTCCCTGACCTAAATCTTCGAGACGAATAAGCCACGGTACGAGAAACCTTCCAGAGCCGCCGCCATCGCGAAGCCAAGATCTGGGGGACAGGAGTCTCTGTTCCGGCACGCCGCCGGGACGGGGAAGTGCCCCCGGAAGGCATCTCCATCGACATCACCGCCATCTTCATCACCGCTGCTGTCTCCCATGAGGAGGGAGTAGTTCTCCATCGAGGCTAAGGGCTGTACCGGTAGCTATGTGGTTAATCTCTCTCTCCCATGTACTTCAATACAATGATCTCATGAGCTGCCTTACATGATTGAGATCCATATGATGAGCTTTGTAATCTAGATGTCGTTATGCTATTCAAGTGGATTTTACTTATGTGATCTCCAGAGACTCCTTGTCCCACGTGTGTAAAGGTGACAGTGTGTGCACCCTGTGGGTCTCTTAGGCTATATTCACAGAATACTTATTCACTGGGTTATGATTTGAGTTGGATGTCTCTATGAAATTGTGGTGTGTTAGTACCTCCTATGAATGCTCACAGTGACAGCGTGTGGTGTTTATTAGTACTTGGGAATACATCTTTAAGGTTTGCCAACATGATGACTTAGTGTTCGTTATCTTGCTAGAGAGTAATTCAGAATAGCATAGTGAAGTGCTTATTTATATTCCTTTATGATTGCAATGTTGAGAGTGTCCACTAGTGAAAGTATGATCCCTAGGCCTTGTTTCCGAACATCGAATCTCCATTTATTTACTGTTCTGTTGCATGTTTACTCGCTGCCATATTTATTTCAAATTGCTATTACCACTCATATCCATCCATATTACTTGTATTCCACTATCTCTTCGCCGAACTAGTGCACCTATACATCTGACAAGTGTATTAGGTGTGTTGGGGACACAAGAGACTTCTTGTATCGTGATTGCAGGGTTGCTTGAGAGGGATATTTTTGACCTCTACCCCCCTGAGTTCGATAAACCTTGGGTGATTCACTTAAGGGAAACTTGCTGCTGTTCTACAAACCTCTGCTCTTGGAGGCCCAACACTGTCTACAGGAAAAGAAGTGTGCGTAGACATCAGACACCTTCAAAGTTCAGAGGGTTTATCAGTAGCAACAGTTTTATAGCAGTGGCAATAATAAAGTAACAGCGGAAATAAAGTAAAAACAGCAGCAGTGGTGGATGCGGTAAACAGCATGATTAAAATATTGTGGGCACATGGATGGATAACCGGGCGTTGCATGAATGAGATGACTCATATAATAGCTAACATGGGCATTTGCAGATAACATGATACAAGTATCCAAGAATAAAATAACCATAGGCGTGTGTTACTATTTAGTCGCGCGTGCTTGCAATGACAAACTTGCGCGACATCTTTTGTCCAACCAGCCCGTTGGAGCGGGGCCTCGAGGGAAAATACTGGTAATTAAGGTACTCCTTTTAATAGAGTACCGGAGCAAAGCATTAACACTCCGTGAACACACGTGATCCTCACATCAAAGCCATCCCCTCTGGTTGTCCCGATTATTGTAACTTCAGGGCCTCGGGTTCAGGACAATGACATGTGTATACAACTTGCAGATATGATCAAGAACAATATATGAAGCATCATCATGAAAACACAATATGTTCAGATCTGAGATCATGGCACTCGGGCCCAAAGTGACAAGCATTAAGTATAACAAGTTGCAACAATGCATAAAATACTCACAACGGATACTAGGCACTATGCCCCGAACAATTCTAATGCTATTGCATGAACGAACTCATCCAATCCCGACCATCCCCTTCAGCCTACAGCGAGGGAACTGCTCACATATGGATGGGGGAATCATGGATGGTTGATGGAGAGGCGTCGGTGATGGCGATGGCGATGATCTCCTCCAATTCCCCGTCGGTGCTAGAACGGAGTTCCTGCCTCCGAAATAGGGTTTCGCGAGGCGGCGACGCTACAGACTTTTCTCTGGAATAACTTCGAACCCCCTAGAGTTTTCTCGTGACGAGGATCTTATAGCCGAAAGGGGAGGCCGAAACGACGAAGGGGTCGGGAATACACCCCCCCAGGCGCGGCCAGGCCTGGGCCATGTACTCCCAGCTCCAGGCCCCCGTGCTCTTCACCTTCTGGCTCCGTGAGTTCCCTGGGAAAATAAGGCATTTGGGTATTTTTCTGGGATTTTTCCTGAAAGTTGATTTTCTACACAAAAACAAGACACCAGGGCAATTCTGCTGAAAACAACAGTTAGTCTGCGTTAGTTGCATTGAAAACACACAAGTTTGAGGGCAAATAATAACAAAAAGGTTCGGGAAAGTAGATACATTTTAGACGTATCGCTCCTCCAACTCCAAACGCAAGCGAAGGCGAATGTCATGCAAGAGCATGCCATGCTCTTTTACGGCCACGCAACGCTCGCTCAGCACATGATCATCCGGGGCACCGGCACGGCCTCGGGGGAGCTTGGCCTCATCCGTGACCCGGCCCCTTCCTCCAAGGTCAACAACCTCGCCGACTGCCCCGTTTGGGTACATGCCCGGCGCGCAGGAAATGGGGGCGCAGTCGGGACGGTACACGTACCCGTCACGGGATGGGTCACCGGAGGTGGGCGAGTCCATGATGGGGCCGTCACCTTCGTCCATTGACCTCAACCGTGCACCGGCGAACTCCAAAGCCCCCAAGCACCTGGGAGCAGCAGCGATGACCGATGCACGCAACCTGCTCGACGATTTGTCGGCCCCTCCGTCTTACCGTGCAGGCACCGTCCACCGTGCAGCCCCCTCCGTCTTACCCGCCGACAATGCCGACCACCGTGCCATATCCTTCGACCGAGCAGGATCCCCAGCCACCTCCCATTGACACAGAGGAGGACACCACTGGCCATCCCGGCAGCATGAACATCGACGAGGAGCCGTTGTTCGTTGAGTAGCTCACACAAGCCGCAGCTGCACAAGCTCGAGGTCGTCGTGTTAGCAAAAGAACCAGCAACTACACGGTGCAGGAGGACAAGATGCTCGTCGATGGATAGTTGACCATTGGGCAAGATGCATTGACAGGTGCTGTGCAGAAGGGGACCGCATTCTGGCGCCGGATCTATGAATACTTCCATGTACATCGCAAATACGGACAAGAGCCATTTGAGAGCGACCGCAACGAGATATCCTCCAAAATAGGTGGGGAGCAATTCAAACGGAATGCAACAAGTTCCATGCGGCGTATGATCACATGAAGCGGATGCCCATTAGCGGCATGGGCATGAAGGAGTTGGTATGATTCTTAACCTCAACTTGTTCATTCGATGTTTGCACATATGTTTGTCATTGTTGTCTCGCTTTGCTTTAGGTGTGGCAAGCTTTGGATTTCTACAAAAGTAACAATGAACAAAAGACCTTTGCCTTCCCTCATTGTTGGAAGGAACTCCATGGCACCCCCAAGTTCCAGGAGAGGTACGAGAGGTACATGGCGACCTTGACTGGCAACAAGACCGCCAAAGATGCCACGGTCATTGACCTTGATAGTGGGTAGCCTTGCGGCAGCTCCGCTTCTCGTGCAAGTCGTCCACGAGGCCAAAAGTCAACCAAAGCTGACATGAAGCGTGATGTTTCGGCCATGCAATTGGTTGACACTTTGAAGGAGATGCATGGTGACAGAGAGGTGTCCACGGACAAGAGGGATGAGAGGAGGCGTCGGGAGAAAGAAGATGACAGAAAGAACTACTTTGATGTACAAAAGAAAAAGCTTGAGATTGAAGAGGTGAAGGCCAAGACCAAAGCTAGAGAAATTGAGCTCAAAGAGAGAGAAACTGAGCTCATAGCAATGGCAAGGGCCAAAGAGGTGGAGTTGAAGGCGAAGGAAGTTGAGCTGAAACGGCAAGCCGAGGACAACCTGATCATGAACGCCGACTTGACCACCATGAGCGAGGCGAAGGGAGCTTGGTTCGAGAAGAGGCAGAAGGAGATCCTAGAGCGCCCAAATTGAGTTGACAATCTCAATTTGTATTTTTTATATTTTTTCAAACTATTGCACATTTTGTTTCTTCATCATGCTACATTTTATTTGATATTATTTTATGCTATTCGATATTATTCTATATTTTTGCTAGATATTATTCTATATTTTTTAGATATTATTTATAAATATGTGTGGCCAAATGGCCTATGTAACACCCCAAATTTCAATGAAAAAGAAAGTTAGAGAATTCAGAAAGCAAAATTTCAAACCAACAAAAACTTTTCTTTTGCATATAGTACCATGCATAGGACTTGTGCATTTGAGTGATATGCCATGATGATTGTTGTTACTTGTATCTTGATGTGCTCTAAAACCCTAGAGTGATCATATGAAGATCACCAACCAAATAAATCAAAGTGGAAGAAAATTCCAATAAATACAAAACCCTAAAAACCCTCACTTATGCTCTATGGCATTTTTATAAATTTTGACCCTAGACCTATTTGGTCTTCACCATTAGTTGAATAATGTTATTAAACACTTATTACAACTTTTGGAACCAAGGTTTCACTTTTCAAATAAATTTCAAACACAATTTCCACTCACATGAGATATTGGCCAAATCTGCCAATTTTAGTCTGATCACCACTTTGAGCCCCTGCAATTCAATTTTCTCAAACCAATTCTTGCTAACTCTTTGCACCATTTCAAAGTCAACATCAAGGTGAACAACTTTGATGAAGACCACCCTGCCAAATTCATCTTTGATCACTAGCTATGCTCATCCAAAGTTGCAACTTTATATTAAGATCAACAATCTCCACTTAGCCATTTTGGCCAAAATTTGAAATCTAATTTTTCCACCACTACCTCCATTCATCTCTGGTCAATTACAACTTATCTCAACACTCACTTTTCAAAAAGGTTCACCATTTGAATTATTTCCATTTTGGATATTTTTGTATTTTCCAAAATTGAACACTATTCCTACACTATAGCAAATAGTGATCTACTCAAACTAACCTACTCTAACCAACCCCAAATGGTCCCCTGGTCCCCTCTCTCACTAACCTCAACATAGAAACCCTAGGGAGGGAGAGAGAACAAGCATGGCATGGCCATGCCGGCCACATGCCGGCCATGCCGCACCACTTCCTCTCTCCTTCATCGCCGACCCTGGCCACCATGTCCCTGCACTCCACCTCACTCTACTGGATCGCCTAGCATCGGCCGTTGTCGAGGAGGAACACAGCACAGGCCAGACAAGCACGCGTCCATGGCGCCCTGAACGCCGCTCGCGTCGCGCGTGGGCACGCCGCGGGCATACACTGGACACGCGCCGCGCCACGACCTCGAGCACGCCCTGGCCCCGCTTGCAACACGTTGAGCATCACCGTGACACCGCAACGCTCCCAGACACGCCCTCGACCACGACCCGCCACCGCCGTCGCCGGAGAAGAGAACCCTGGTCCGCCGCGGACGCGACGGACACGGAAGCAATGCGACCAATTTAGCCACCGCCCGACCCCGCTGTCGCCGCCTATAGCATCGCCAGGAGCCGTAGAACACTGCCACCACCTCGCCTAGCTCGATCGCTTGCCGGAGAAGCCGCGCCATGGTCGACTTCTTCACGGCCAAGCCGCACCCTTGGCCATCTATAAATACCGCGTTCCCTGGACGAAGTTGAGCACACCATCTCGTTCACCACCCTCCACTGCTTCTCCTCCACCAAACCACTCGCTCGATTGTCGCCGGAGCTGCTTCAATTTGAAGCCCGGAGCCCGCCAGTACCGCACCTCGCCGCCGTCGATTGGAGCCGATCCAGGAGACGCCGCCGGTGCCAGGAGCTTCGCCGTCGTCCACATCGACATCACGCACACTGCCAGCCACCGCGGGAGCCCTGGTTAGCTCTCCCACCCCCTAGGCTCGCCGCCAGAACCTCTGCTTCTCGCCGGAGAAGACGACGACCGTCTTGTAGTTGGATTGCCTTCTAATCCAACGCGCCACGTCGCTCGTACCGTTTCGGGTTTTACACGCCGCTGACATGCGGGACCCCCTGTCAGGCAGCCCACGCGGGCACAGACGCGTGGTGGGCTGAGGTGGGCCGTTTTATTTCAAATCGGCCCAGCTTCGTTTTCCCGCCGGCCTGTTTAATTCAAATTCGTTTTAAACATTTTCCAAACATTTTCAATACTGCCCAAACTTTGAAATTAAATAGTTTCCAATTGGCTAAACCAAATTTAGTGAATTTGATATTGTTGGAAAGCCACTGAAATTCTCTATCCAATGCCACTGGCCTCAGGGTCAAATTCTTTGTAGAATTAATGTGACAAAAATAACAAGCCAGGGACTTTTCCCTATTCAAATAATTCTTAAAAATCAACCAAAATAGATATTAAGTTAATTCCAACTCTAATAGCTCATTTTTGACTTACACTAATTGTTTTTGCAATAAAATGGTGTGGTCACTTTGCATGATCATGCCATGGTTTAATGAATGGATATTTTGACTAGTTTAACTAGTTGATATTATCCAAAACTATTAAAGTTAAATTGTGTGAAGTCTTACACTTCATTTAAACTTGTCTCACATGAATTCATGGGATGTTTGGACCCCTGGTTCCAAACTCTCTTATATGAATTTCTTGAGATTTAAATCAAATATAGTGTTATTTAAATGGCATGAGGTGTTCCACCTCATTTAAATCATTCTCCCAAATGATGATGACGATGAACATTTGATCTAGGTCAAGATGAGTTCATCCATGATTGTTGGAGAAATTAAATCTTAAGAAGATTTCAATGAGAGGAAATTATTTCTCAAGAACCCTATGGAAACTATCATTTACATATAGAATACAAATCCTATTTAAATCCCACAACCCATGCACCTAGTTTATTTATGTGTGTGCATAGAGTAGTTTGTGTGTTTATTTGTGATGTGTGGAATAGCCATGGAATTAGTGAGTAATTATACTCGTATTCAAATTTAGACGGTAGCACCGGAGAGTACGCCGAAGAAGAAGGTTGCTACCTGGTTGAGGAAGAGGAACAGTTTGAGAACTACCAAGGCAAGCTAAATTACTATGCAAGCTTTTATTCTTGCCTAGTGCAAAGCCCCTTGGGGCAAGGCACCATGTCTTACCTTTTCTTATGTGAACCCATCCCAAGTTTTTACTTGTTTTCCAAGTGATTTTCCTTTTATAGTTAACTTTGGTCAAAATACAAGTGGTTTTTAGAGTAGGGAGTTAGCCTTTCCAAGCAAAGCAAGGTAGCACCTCTCATGAATTAGAGCTAGTGCTAATGAACTAACCTTAACTACTCTAGATGGGAACTTTGTGATTTTGAAAGGATTTTTAAACCTTGGAATGAAGATGCATTCCATTGAATGAGTTTTGAAGGTGAATATGACCAAGAGAAGATGGTGATTTTTGATAAAACATGATGTGGGTTTGAATGCGATACCTTTCCAATTCTCAAGTACCCCCACAATACCTGATTATGGGTAGGGCTTAACTGGAAGTTTATGCGTCTTAGTATGGGTTCCCTCTAAACAAGCGTCATCGGGGTTATGCCGAAAGCTGCCTCTACCACAAAAGAAACGATACGATATGATGCGAAAGGAGGTGAATGTCCGGCCCAAGCCTGTGCGGTTCCGGAGTTGACAGTTGGTCTTCACTGGGAGGCCAAGCTCATGGGGAGAGGTGCTCATACTAGGATTCGTAAGTGAAAGGTTATGGTTGATGATCCGCGTGCGTGTTACGATTATTCGGGAAATCCCGACGGATGAAATCAAATGTTGTGGCACAAGTGTGCAACCTCTGCAGTGTAAACCTATTCGAATAGCCGCGTCCACGGTTACGGACGGTTGGAAAGGCCATACAGTTTCCGATGTCATATCTTTGAAAATGATGTTGAAAGGTGATGGTGAATTGACTTGTGGTGAATTGAATTGAAATCACCACTTGAATGGTGGGAATGACACTAATGTTCCCCCTTGGGTTAGTTAGCACTTGAATAAGTTTTCTCAAAACTTTGTGAACCAAAACTAGCTTTATGCAAATAAACTAGAGCTTAGCAAACCCTACTAGAATGTCTAGCACTTTTTCTTGAATTAGTTTGCGAGTACTCAACGTACTCACGGCTTTGTCCTGGCTATTCAAATGGCCAGAGTATGAAGATGAACAAGGAGATGACCAGCAGGACGCCTACGACAACTAAGCGCCTTCCGACGTCAAGCGTTGGCCTGTGGACTAGAGAGTCCTTGTATCTTACGCTTCCGCTATGTTGAACTATGAACTTGTGTTTGTTCGTTGATCAATAGATCAACTATTCGTGTAATATGGATCATGTGATTCCAATTTGTAAGACTTATGGGTTGTAATGAATGATGACTGTGATACTTAACTATTATGCCTCGCAACAACAATATTCCTGGGATTGCGATGTATGACATAATAGGCATTCGGACTTAAAAATCCGGGTGTTGACAAGTTGGTATCGAGCCATTGTTTGACCTTAGAAGACCTTAGTTAGAATGGGCGTTACGAAAAATTTAACTTTGAAATCAAATGAAAGAACTTATTTGTGAAAACTTACTACACTCTCGTCTTGAGACTTTGCCAAAATTTGAGGAATCAGGTTCTATCTTATTTGAATCAACTTAAAAATTTGCCACACTTTGCACTCTCTAACTTACTCATCCAATTCTCTTTCAGATGGAGCCGAATGAACCCCTCAACACCAAGTTTTATCAGCTTGGGAACGGAGGAAGCTTGATCTTCGAGCATGACCTCGACTCCTGTCGGATCACCTTGGCCGCCCACACCCCGAGTTTCACGGGATTCAGGTGGACGACCAGCCGGGAGGAACTGCAGTGGATTATCACTTTGCCGACTTGAGGGGCAAGCTGGAGCCTCCCACCTCGGAGAGGATCCTTTTCTCTTTCGGGGAAAGCAGCGGCTCGACGGGCTTGCACGTGCTCTTCGAGGAAGCACTTGCTCGTACGTGCGGACGAGAATACCGAAGCCCTTCGTGAGGAACGCTTTGCGCATCTCGCACGGCGTAACTCGACGGACGACCCATGGATGTGCCACTCCACCCCCGGTTGAGGCACCATGTGGATCACTTGGACTTCATGCTCTACCGGACTCGAGAGGGACCTCGACGCCTCTCGCGCTTACGCGAACCAGACCCATGCTCACATCATCGAGCAGGGTGAGGCGATCAAGCTACTCAACAACGACCGCAGGAACCTTCGCCGGCAGCGTGCCAAGAAGGACGCTACGATTCGCCGCCTTCGCGACCGGATCGCGTCACTTGAGGCCACCTTGTCACGGCCCGGGGAGGATCAGATTCGTCACATGGAGGAGGACGATGAAGGCATCGATATTCGGAGGAGACGCCTTTACGAGCGATGACGATGACTTTGAGGAGGACGAGAACACCGAGGAGGAGGACTACGAGTTCTGGAGGCCGGACAGGATGACTACGTCCGATTGATATCGACGATGAGGAGTAGTTTCACTAGTTTCACTTATAGTAGGTGTGAGTTGTATCCCGTCCTTTGTATCGTAGCATGAGAATGGTTCTTAAAACCATTGGAGTATGTGTGTAGTTTGTACTATGTGTTGCATGAATGAATGAATGTTATGTTTGTCATGAAAAGATTACAAGTTTTCAAATGTTTTTCAAACTAAAATGAACCATAGAATGTTCCCTCTTATCTCATGATCTTCTATACCTTGAGATGGCCCCTCCGAATCGCACCAACGACGCGATGATGCAGCTCTGCAAACCACGCTGCAACCGGGAAACCGAGAGAGCCGAGCGCCAAGCCAACATCATCGCCTTGCGAACATCGCCCAAGGCCATGGAAATCATGACCACCCCGGATCCAAGCTCAAGAACTTCCAGAACACCAACCCTCCGGTGTTTAGCAAGACCGAGGAGCCCCTCGACGCCGACGATTGGCTCCAGGACTATGGAGAACAATGCGGAAGTAGGCCGGAGTGGAAGCCAACGAGAAGGTGTTGTTCGCCACTCACTACCTCGGCTGGACCAGCTCGCGCTTGGTGGACAAGTACCCGTGCCATGAACGGAGGTCAATTCATGACTTGGGAGGATTTCAAACTCAAGTTCAGCAAGTACCATGTACCCCGGGTCTTATCAAGAAGATGAGGGATGAGTTCCGTGAACTGAAACAAGGTCGCATGACGGTGGTTGAGTACCGCGACAAGTTTCTCACTTTGTCAAGGTATGCCTGATGAGGCCGACACCGTTGAGAAGAGGAAGGAGAGATTCCTGAACGGGCTGCATGATGAGATGCAGACTGTCCTCGTCAACATCCCCTTCGCCGACCTCGAAGCCCTTGTTGACTCCGCCATCCGGATGGAGGGCAAGTTAAACCAAGCCAATGAAAACCGCAAACGCCGCATGGCAAATCAGAGTGGATCAAGCCACCCCCAAAAGTTTCGCCCTAGCTCAAGCGGAGGTTTCAATCCGAGACATAACAAACCCCCGTCTGAGAACTCTCGCCCGGTTATCGAACCGAAGTGGAGGAAACTCCAAGCCAGGAGGCTACAACCCCAACTACAACAACAACAACTACAACCGCGCTCCACCTCGAGCCCCGAACACCAACAACACCAACACCAACACCAACCCCAGAACCGGGAGCAATGCCATTCCCGTTGCGAACAAAGCAGGACAAGAGCACTATCACTTGTTATGAGTGTGGTGTAGTGGGGCACTACTCCAACGAGTGTCCCAAGCGTCTTGCCAAGCTCGCCGGCAACACCGCTGCTCTGCTCAGCAGCAACGCCGTGTCTCCACCGGCAAGAAGTTCGCCCCCAACAACCCCAACAACCGCAACGGCCGCCTCTACCACATGAACGCCGAAGAAGCCCGGGAAGCCCCGGATGTGGTGCTGGGTATGTTTTACGTCAACCACACCCCTGCTAGAGTGTTGTTTGATTCCGGAGCATCGCATTCCTTTGTCACCGAAGATTTTGCATCAACAAGTAAAATTCAACCCCTCGGTTTGAAGCATGTTATGATAGTTCAAATCCCGGATCAACCACCAAAGCCAGAAAATTTTGTAAAAATGTGCCAATCAAAATCCATGATGTTGATTTCTTTGCAAATCTCATCATACTTGGAACCAAAGGTTTGGAAGTTGTCCTAGGAATGGACTGGATGTCCAAACACAATGGATTGATAGGCTAGCCAAGAAAGCCATAACCATGACTAGCAGCACCGGAATCGTAGTTGAGCACGTCTCTGAAAAACTACCCGAAAATTTACACGCAACCAAAGTGTATCCAAGCCTACTCTGGATCAAATCGGGGTCGTTTGTCGCTACCCTGATGTGTTTCCGGATGATCTACCCGGTATGCCCCCGGACCGGGATATCGAGTTTATCATCGAGTTAATCCCGGAAGCTGGACCCATCGCCCGAGAGAGCCTACGGCATGAACGCAGCCGAGCTTGTGGAGCTGAAGAAGCAAATAGATGACATGTTAGCCAAAGGTTTGATCAGACCAAGTGCATCCCCCTGGAGATCCCCGTCTTGTTTGTCGACAAGAAGGATGGTGCAAATCGTTTATGCACCGAGCTATCGTAAGCTTAACGATGTCACCATCAAAAACAAATACCCCTTACCCAAGATCGAAGACTTGTTCGACCAACTCACCGGATCCCGAGTTTTCTCGAAAATTGATCTTAGAACTGGTTACCACCAACCGAAAATCCGAGCCACCGATATTCCAAAGCGCCTTTACCACGGATATGGGTTGTATGAGTACAACGTCATGTCATTTGGATGACCAATGCTCCCGCTTATTTCATGAATCTCATGAATAAGATCTTCATGAACTTCTTGGACAAATTTGTCGTTGTTTTCATCGACGACATTTTGGTCTACTCCAAGTCCGAAGAAGAACATGAACGACATCTGGAGATTGTTCTAGAAACCACGAGACAAGCACCGGTTGTACGCCAAGTTTAGCAAGTGTGAGTTTTGGCTGGAAGAAGTTGGATTCCTCGGACACATCTTGTCTGCGGGAGGAATTGCCGTAGATCCCGCCAAGATCAAAGCTGTTATGGAATGGAAAGCTCCGACCACACAAACCGAGGTCCGTGCTTTTCTTGGATTAGCCGGATATTACCGCAGATTTGTAGAAGGTTTTCGAGCATCGCTCGACCAATGACCCTTGCTGAAAAAGGACAGAAAGTTTGAGTGGACCGACAAGTGTGAAGAGAGCTTTCAACAGCTCAAGAGTAGGCGACAACAGCCCCAATCCTGATCATGCCGAGATATCGCAAAGCCCTTTGACGTATATTGCGACGCCTCCAAGACTGGACTTGGATGCGTGCTTATGCAAGAAGGAAAGGTTGTATCCTACCTTTCTAGACAACTCAAGCAACATGAGCAGAACTACCCAACCCACGACCTCGAGCTTGCAGCCGTGGTCTTAGCCTTGAAAGTTTGGCGTCATTACCTCATGGGTAATCGATGCGAGATTTACTCCGACCACAAAAGCCTCAAATACATTTTCACCCGGAAGGAGTTAAACATGAGACAACGCCGATGGATCGAATTGATCAAGGATTACGACATGGAGATTCACTACCACCCCGGCAAGGCCAATGTGGTAGCGGATGCTTTGAGTCGGCTAGTGCCGATTGAACTCCATGCTCGCAACCGAACGACCCTAGTTTACACCAAGAGTTTGAACAGTTCAGACTTGAACTTGTAAGTGAAGGATTCCTAGCCGGCATCGAGCGCAACCCACCTTGATTGGTCAGATCAAGGAAGCCCGAAGGACAACGCTAGCATTGATGGAATCAAGAAAGAAGCAGATAGCCGCGGGAAAAGCCCCGGATTCACCATTGACGAAGCCGGAGTGCTTTGGTACAAAGAACGCCTCTGCGTACCATCGGACTACGACCTGAAACAAGTCATCCTGCAAGAAGCCCATGACACCCTTTACTCAATCCACCCCGGAGGTACCAAGATGTACCAGGACCTGAAAGAACAATTTTGGTGGCACGGAATGAAGAGAGAGATCGGTAGCTATATCGCTAAGTGTGACATCTGCCCGGCGAGTTAAGGCAGAACACCGAGAGACCCGCCGGACTGTTGCAACCCCTTCAGATTCCAGAATGGAAATGGGACTCGTAGGAATGGACTTTATCACCGGACTGCCCAAATCCAGCAAAGGCAATGATTCCATATGGGTAGTGGTCGATAGATTGACCAAAGTCGCCCATTTCATCGCCGTCAAAACCACCTATCAAGGCCCCAAGTTAGCTGAACTCTACATCTCCAGAATAGTCGCTTTGCATGGAACCCCAAAATCGATAGTGTCAGATAGAGGATCACAGTTCACCTCAAGGTTACGCGAGAAAGTGCATGAAGGACTAGGCACTCGCCTAAATTTCAGCACCGCCTATCACCCTCGAGACCGACGGACAGATCGAGAGAGTAAACCAGATCTTGGAAGACATGCTTAGAGCATGCGTCGGAATACGGATCCAAGTGGGAAGACTGCCTACCTTACGCAGAATTCTCATACAACAATAGTTACCAAGCCAGCCTACAGATGGCCCCCTTTGAAGCCTTGTACGGAAGGAAGTGCCGTACCCCCCTGAACTGGTCAGAAGTCGGAGAGAGTCAAGTTTTCGGCCCAGACGTTCTTCGTGAAGCCGAAGAGAAGGTTCACAAGATCCGTGAGTACCTCAAGACTGCGCAATCCAGACAGAAGAGCTACGCCGACAAGAGACGTCGGGAGATGACCTTTGAGATCGGAGATTTTGTCTATCTCAAAGTATCCCCCTTGAAAGGGATGCAAAGGTTTCAGCTGAAAGGAAAGCTTGCACCTCGCTACGTGGGACCTTTCCAAGTCCTCAGCCGCCGAGGTGAAGTATCTTATCAACTGGAGTTGCCTGAAGAAATGTCGGCTGTGCACGACGTTTTTCACATCTCACTTCTCCGGAAATGTCTTGAAGTCCCTGAGAAGACCGAAGTGTTCAAGAACATCGATCACCGATCGGTGGATATCAACAAGGATCTGACTTACCGCGAAGTGCCGATTCGCATCCTAGAAGAAGCTTACCGAACCACCCGCACCCGAAGCATCAAGTTTCTGAAGATCCAATGGAGTAATCATACCAAGGATGAAGTCACCTGGGAACGCGAAGACTTCATGAAGAAGGAGTACCCAGATCTCTTTAGTACCTAACTTTCTTTTTGATCTCGGGACGAGATCTTTTGTAAGGGGGAAGGGTTTGTAACACCCCAAATTTCAATGAAAAAGAAAGTTAGAGAATTCAGAAAGCAAAATTTCAAACCAACAAAAACTTTTCTTTTGCATATAGTACCATGCATAGGACTTGTGCATTTGAGTGATATGCCATGATGATTGTTGTTACTTGTATCTTGATGTGCTCTAAAACCCTAGAGTGATCATATGAAGATCACCAACCAAATAAATCAAAGTGGAAGAAAATTCCAATAAATACAAAACCCTAAAAACCCTCACTTATGCTCTATGGCATTTTTATAAATTTTGACCCTAGACCTATTTGGTCTTCACCATTAGTTGAATAATGTTATTAAACACTTATTACAACTTTTGGAACCAAGGTTTCACTTTTCAAATAAATTTCAAACACAATTTCCACTCACATGAGATATTGGCCAAATCTGCCAATTTTAGTCTGATCACCACTTTGAGCCCCTGCAATTCAATTTTCTCAAACCAATTCTTGCTAACTCTTTGCACCATTTCAAAGTCAACATCAAGGTGAACAACTTTGATGAAGACCACCCTGCCAAATTCATCTTTGATCACTAGCTATGCTCATCCAAAGTTGCAACTTTATATTAAGATCAACAATCTCCACTTAGCCATTTTGGCCAAAATTTGAAATCTAATTTTTCCACCACTACCTCCATTCATCTCTGGTCAATTACAACTTATCTCAACACTCACTTTTCAAAAAGGTTCACCATTTGAATTATTTCCATTTTGGATATTTTTGTATTTTCCAAAATTGAACACTATTCCTACACTATAGCAAATAGTGATCTACTCAAACTAACCTACTCTAACCAACCCCAAATGGTCCCCTGGTCCCCTCTCTCACTAACCTCAACATAGAAACCCTAGGGAGGGAGAGAGAACAAGCATGGCATGGCCATGCCGGCCACATGCCGGCCATGCCGCACCACTTCCTCTCTCCTTCATCGCCGACCCTGGCCACCATGTCCCTGCACTCCACCTCACTCTACTGGATCGCCTAGCATCGGCCGTTGTCGAGGAGGAACACAGCACGAGCCGGACAAGCACGCGTCCATGGCGCCCTGAACGCCGCTCGCGTCGCGCGTGGGCACGCCGCGGGCATACTGCCCGGACACGCGCCGCGCCACGACCTCGAGCACGCCCTGGCCCCGCTTGCAACACGTTGAGCATCACCGTGACACCGCAACGCTCCCAGACACGCCCTCGACCACGACCCGCCACCGCCGTCGCCGGAGAAGAGAACCCTGGTCCGCCGCGGACGCGACGGACACGGAAGCAATGCGACCAATTTAGCCACCGCCCGACCCCGCTGTCGCCGCCTATAGCATCGCCAGGAGCCGTAGAACACTGCCACCACCTCGCCTAGCTCGATCGCTTGCCGGAGAAGCCGCGCCATGGTCGACTTCTTCACGGCCAAGCCGCACCCTTGGCCATCTATAAATACCGCGTTCCCTGGACGAAGTTGAGCACACCATCTCGTTCACCACCCTCCACTGCTTCTCCTCCACCAAACCACTCGCTCGATTGTCGCCGGAGCTGCTTCAATTTGAAGCCCGGAGCCCGCCAGTACCGCACCTCGCCGCCGTCGATTGGAGCCGATCCAGGAGACGCCGCCGGTGCCAGGAGCTTCGCCGTCGTCCACATCGACATCACGCACACTGCCAGCCACCGCGGGAGCCCTGGTTAGCTCTCCCACCCCCTAGGCTCGCCGCCAGAACCTCTGCTTCTCGCCGGAGAAGACGACGACCGTGCGCCGTTGGATTGCCTTCTAATCCAACGCGCCACGTCGCTCGTACCGTTTCGGGTTTTAAACGCCGCTGACATGCGGGACCCCCCCTGTCAGGCAGCCCACGCGGGCACAGACGCGTGGTGGGCTGAGGTGGGCCGTTTTATTTCAAATCGGCCCAGCTTCGTTTTCCCGCCGGCCTGTTTAATTCAAATTCGTTTTAAACATTTTCCAAACATTTTCAATACTGCCCAAACTTTGAAATTAAATAGTTTCCAATTGGCTAAACCAAATTTAGTGAATTTGATATTGTTGGAAAGCCACTGAAATTCTCTATCCAATGCCACTGGCCTCAGGGTCAAATTCTTTGTAGAATTAATGTGACAAAAATAACAAGCCAGGGACTTTTCCCTATTCAAATAATTCTTAAAAATCAACCAAAATAGATATTAAGTTAATTCCAACTCTAATAGCTCATTTTTGACTTACACTAATTGTTTTTGCAATAAAATGGTGTGGTCACTTTGCATGATCATGCCATGGTTTAATGAATGGATATTTTGACTAGTTTAACTAGTTGATATTATCCAAAACTATTAAAGTTAAATTGTGTGAAGTCTTACACTTCATTTAAACTTGTCTCACATGAATTCATGGGATGTTTGGACCCCTGGTTCCAAACTCTCTTATATGAATTTCTTGAGATTTAAATCAAATATAGTGTTATTTAAATGGCATGAGGTGTTCCACCTCATTTAAATCATTCTCCCAAATGATGATGACGATGAACATTTGATCTAGGTCAAGATGAGTTCATCCATGATTGTTGGAGAAATTAAATCTTAAGAAGATTTCAATGAGAGGAAATTATTTCTCAAGAACCCTATGGAAACTATCATTTACATATAGAATACAAATCCTATTTAAATCCCACAACCCATGCACCTAGTTTATTTATGTGTGTGCATAGAGTAGTTTGTGTGTTTATTTGTGATGTGTGGAATAGCCATGGAATTAGTGAGTAATTATACTCGTATTCAAATTTAGACGGTAGCACCGGAGAGTACGCCGAAGAAGAAGGTTGCTACCAGGAGGAGGAAGAGGAACAGTTTGAGAACTACCAAGGCAAGCTAAATTACTATGCAAGCTTTTATTCTTGCCTAGTGCAAAGCCCCTTGGGGCAAGGCACCATGTCTTACCTTTTCTTATGTGAACCCATCCCAAGTTTTTACTTGTTTTCCAAGTGATTTTCCTTTTATAGTTAACTTTGGTCAAAATACAAGTGGTTTTTAGAGTAGGGAGTTAGCCTTTCCAAGCAAAGCAAGGTAGCACCTCTCATGAATTAGAGCTAGTGCTAATGAACTAACCTTAACTACTCTAGATGGGAACTTTGTGATTTTGAAAGGATTTTTAAACCTTGGAATGAAGATGCATTCCATTGAATGAGTTTTGAAGGTGAATATGACCAAGAGAAGATGGTGATTTTTGATAAAACATGATGTGGGTTTGAATGCGATACCTTTCCAATTCTCAAGTACCCCCACAATACCTGATTATGGGTAGGGCTTAACCGGAAGTTTATGCGTCTTAGTATGGGTTCCCTCTAAACAAGCGTCATCGGGGTTATGCCGAAAGCTGCCTCTACCACAAAAGAAACGATACGATATGATGCGAAAGGAGGTGAATGTCCGGCCCAAGCCTGTGCGGTTCCCGGGTTGACAGTTGGTCTTCACCGGGAGGCCAAGCTCATGGGGAGAGGTGCTCATACTAGGATTCGTAAGTGAAAGGTTATGGTTGATGATCCGCGTCGTGTTACGATTATTCGGGGAAATCCCGACGGATGAAATCAAATGTTGTGGCACAAGTGTGCAACCTCTGCAGAGTGTAAACCTATTCGAATAGCCGCGTCCACGGTTACGGACGGTTGGAAAGGCCATACAGTTTCCGATGTCATATCTTTGAAAATGATGTTGAAAGGTGATGGTGAATTGACTTGTGGTGAATTGAATTGAAATCACCACTTGAATGGTGGGAATGACACTAATGTTCCCCCTTGGGTTAGTTAGCACTTGAATAAGTTTTTCTCAAAACTTTGTGAACCAAAACTAGCTTTATGCAAATAAACTAGAGCTTAGCAAACCCTACTAGAATGTCTAGCACTTTTTCTTGAATTAGTTTGCGAGTACTCAACGTACTCACGGCTTTGTCCCTGGCTATTCAAATGGCCAGAGTATGAAGATGAACAAGGAGATGACCAGCAGGACGCCTACGACAACTAAGCGCCTTCCGACGTCAAGCGTTGGCCTGTGGACTAGAGAGTCCTTGTATCTTACGCTTCCGCTATGTTGAACTATGAACTTGTGTTTGTTCGTTGATCAATAGATCAACTATTCGTGTAATATGGATCATGTGATTCCAATTTGTAAGACTTATGGGTTGTAATGAATGATGACTGTGATACTTAACTATTATGCCTCGCAACAACAATATTCCTGGGATTGCGATGTATGACATAATAGGCATTCGGACTTAAAAATCCGGGTGTTGACAGCCTATTTCCCAAATAAATAGGCAATGGACAAATGGGTGGCCGCTGCATTGGGTGCAGCGTGCGACCCAACGGACACGTGGACGCGGGGATGCTGTCCGCCTGGCCACCCAAACGTCCCAAAATAGACGGCCCAACTCGTCCGTTTGGGTTGGAGATGCGCTTAAAGCATCTCCAGTCGCGTCCCCCAAACCGTCCCCCAAAGCAATTTGGGGCGCGCCGGACCAAAAAACGGTTCCAGCCGCGTCCCCCAAAGCCGAATTTTGTCTGGCGCGCCCCGATACGGTGTTCGGCGCCCCGAGCCCGTCCCCGCCCAACAGGGGACGCTCCGGGCACGCCGGACATAACGAAAAGCGAGGCGAAACGACGCGGGCCCGACGCGTCAGCGGCATGGGGAAAATTCGTCTCCACTCCCGCCAAATCCGCCCCTCCCGCCATATCGCGTCTATCCCGCCACACATTTCTGGCCTCCCAACACATATCCCGCCTCCGATTCATTTCTCCTATCCCGCCGATTTGTTTCTCCCTCCCGCCATCCATCCGCCGCCGCTACCCTCTCCCATTCCATGGCGCCGCCGACAGCCCCCAAAAAGATGGCCAAGAAAGCGGCCAAGAAGCCGCCGGACAATGGAACAAAAGGGGCGAAAGCACCGTTCGCGAAGCCACGGAAGGCGCCACCTCCGAAGAAGAAGCCGGAAGGATGGACCGATGATCAATGGCAGCAAGATTGCCTGCGCCGGAAGATGGCGATGGCGGAGCGGAAAGGACGGAGGGCGGCGGAGCAGGAGAAGAAGGCTCCGGCGGCGCGCTAGCACCAACACATAATGGCCGGGTGTATCGCCGCCACCAACGCGAGCCCATGGAGTACGTCCGCGCCGTCGTATGTTCCGGGAATGATCTCTCCTTCGACATCCGCCTTCTACAACGACGGCCCCTCCGCCACTCCCGGGTGTGTGACGCCTAACTTGTCGCCCCACTACCAGGATGCGCTGCCGCTGAAGGAGATATGCCCTAGAGGCAATAATAAAGTTGTTATTATTTATATCTTTATGTTTATGATAAATGTTTATATATCATGCTAGAATTGTATTAACCGAAACATTAGTACATGTGTGATATGTAGACAAACAAGAAGTCCCTAGTATGCCTCTTAAACTAGCTTGTTGATTAATGGATGATTAGTTTCATAATCATGAACATTGGATGTTATTAATAACAAGGTTATGTCATTGTGTGAATGATATAATGGACACACCCAATTAAGCGTAGCATAAGATCTCGTCATTAAGTTATTTGCTATAAGCTTTCGATACATAGTTACCTAGTCCTTATGACCATGAGATCATGTAAATCACTTATACCGGAAAGGTACTTTGATTACACCAAACACCACTGCGTAAATGGGTGGCTATAAAGGTGGGATTAAGTATCCGGAAAGTATGAGTTGAGGCATATGGATCAACAGTGGGATTTGTCCATCCCGATGACGGATAGATATACTCTGGGCCCTCTCGGTGGAATGTCGTCTAATGTCTTGCAAGCATATGAATGAGTTCATAAGAGACCACATACCACGGTACGAGTAAAGAGTACTTGTCAGGAGACGAGGTTGAACAAGGTATAGAGTGATACCGAAGATCAAACCTCGGACAAGTAAAATATCGCGAGACAAAGGGAATTGGTAATATATGTGTATGGTTCATTCGATCACTAAAGTCATCGTTGAATATGTGGGAGCCATTATGGATCTCCAGATCCTGCTATTGGTTATTGGTCGGAGTGAGTACTCAACCATGTCCGCATAGTTCTCGAACCGTAGGGTGACACACTTAAAGTTGGATGTTGAAATGGTAGCACTTGAATTATGGAATGGAGTTCGAATATTTGTTCGGAGTCCCGGATGAGATCCGGACATCACGAGGAGTTCCGGAATGGTCCGGAGAATAAGATTCATATATAGGATGTCATTTTATGTGAAATAAAATGTCGCGGAAGGTTCTATGGAAGGTTCTAGAAGGTTCTAGAAAAGTCCGGAAGAAACCACCAAGGAAGGTGGAGTCCACAAGGGACTCCACCTCCATGGCCGGCCAGCCCTAGTGGGGGTGGAGTCCCAAGTGGACTCCACCATAGGGGGCCGGCCACCCCCCCACATGGGAGGTGGGAATCCCACCTTTGGGTGGGAGTCCTAGTTGGGCTAGGTTTGCCCCCTCCTATGGAAGGTTTTGGTTTCGGGTCTTATTCGAAGACTTGTACACCAACACTTGGGATCCACCTATATAATGAGGGGCCAAGGGAGGGGGCCGGCCACCCCAAGACCATAGCTTGGCCGCCCCCCTTGAGTGGCCGGCCACCCCCTCCCAAACCCTAGCTTTGCTCCTCCACTTCATATTGTCCGGTTTGCTTAGCGAAGCTCCGCCGGACTTCTACACCGCCACCGACACCACGCCGTCGTGCTGTCGGATTCAAGAGGAGCTACTACTTCCGCTGCCCGCTGGAACGGGGAGGTGGACGTCGTCTTCATCAACAACCGAACGTGTGACCGAGTACGGAGGTGCTGCCCGTTCGTGGCGCCGGAACCGATCGTGATCAAGATCTTCTACGCGCTTTTGCAAGCGGCAAGTGATCGTCTACCGCAGCAACAAGAGCCTCCTCTTGTAGGCTTTGGAATCTCTTCAAGGGTGAGACTCGATACCCCCTCGTTGCTACCGTCTTCTAGATTGCATCTTGGCTTGGATTGCGTGTTCGCGGTAGAAATTTTTTTGTTTTCTATGCAACGTTATCCTACAGTGGTATCAGAGCCGTGTCTATGCATAGATGGTTGCACGAGTAGAACACAATGGTTTGTGGGCGTTGATGCTCTTGTTATCTTTAGTTTGAGTACTTTGCATCTTTATGGCATAGTGGGATGAAGCGGCTCGGACTAACTTTACATGACCGCGTTCATGAGACTTGTTCCTCGTTCGACATGCAACTTGTATTGCATAAGAGGCTTTGCGGGTGTCTGTCTCTCCTACTATAGTAAAGATTCAATTTACTCTTCTATTGAAAACATTAGTATCAACGTTGTGGTTCATGTTCGTAGGTAGATTAGATCTCTCTCGAAAACCCTAAACCACGTAAAATATGCAAACCAAATTAGAGACGTCTAACTTGTTTTTGCAGGGTTTGGTGATGTGATATGGCCATGATATGATGATGAATATGTATGAGATGATCATTATTGTATTGTGGCAACCGGCAGGAGCCTTATGGTTGTCTTTAAATTTCATGTTGAGTAGTATTTCAAAGTAGTTGTAATAGTTGCTACATGGAGGACAAACAAGAAGACGGTGCCATTGACCTTGGTGCTACGCCGACGATGATGGAGATCATGCCCGAAGATGATGGAGATCATATCCGTGCTTTGGAGATGAAGATCAAAGGCACAAGAACAAAAGGGCCATATCATATCACATATGAACTGCATGTGATGTTAATCCTTTTTATGCATCTTATTTTGCTTAGATCGCGACGGTAGCATTATAAGATGATCCCTCACTAAAATCTCAAGATAATAAAGTGTTCATCCTTAGTAGCACCGTTATTAAGTCTTATCGTTTCGAAGCATCTCGTGATGATCGGGTGTGATAGATTCGATAAGTACATACAACGGGTGCAAGACAGTTTTGCACATGCGGATACTAAGGTGGCCTTGACGAGCCTAGCATGTACAGACATGGTCTCGGAACACGTGATACCGAAAGGTAGAGCATGAATCATATGGTTGATATGATGAACACTATGAGTGTTCGCCATTGAAATCACACCTTTTCTCGTGATGATCGGGTTTAGGTGCGGTGGATTTGGTTCGTGTGATCACTAAGACAATGCGAGGGATATTGTTTTGAGTGGGAGTTCACTTAGGTTTTTAATTATGTTGAATTAAAATTTGAACTCAATTTGTCATAAAATTAGTCTAAACTATTGCAAATATATGTTGTAGAGATGGCATCCCCAATCAATTTTAATCAGTTCCTAGAGAAAGAGAAACTTAAGAGCAACGGTAGCAACTTCACCGACTGGTTCCGTCATGTGAGGATCTTCCTCTCTGGCGGAAATCTGCAATTTGTGCTTGATGCACCGCTAGGTGACCCTCCTGCAGAAGATGAATCCGATGAAGTAAAAGCTGTTTACGCAACTCGGAAAACTCGGTACTCTCAAGTTCGGTGTGCCATCCTGTGCGATCTGGAATCCGATCTTCAAAAACGTTTTGAGCACCATGATCCTCATGAGTTGATGAATGAGCTGAAAGCTATATTCGAGACTCATGCGGCGATGGAATGCTATGAAGCATCGAAACATTTCTTCAATTTGTATGATGGAAGAAGGCAGCTCCGTTAGTGAGCACATGCTCGCCATGACCGGGCATGCGAAGAAACTCATTGACTTGGGAATAGTGATTCCTAACAGATCGGGGATTAATCGTGTCCTTCAATCACCGCCACCAAGTTACAAGAACTTTGTGATGAACTACAATATGCAGAACATGAACAAGGAGTTACCTGAACTCTTTGGCATGCTAAAAGCTGCTTGAGATTGAGATCAAGAAAGAGCACCAAGTGTTGATGGTCAACAAGACCACCAAGCTTTCAAGAAACAGGGCAAGTCTAAAGGAAAATTCAAGAAGGGTGGCAAGAAAGCTGCCACGCCTCCTATGAAACCTAAGAACGGCCCTAAGCCCGATGCCGAGTGCTATTACCGCAAGGAGAAGGGACACTGGAAGCGTAATTGCTCCAAGTATCTCGGCTGATCTAAAGAGCGGCCTTGTCAAGAAGAAGAAAGAAGGTATATCTGATATACATGTTATAGATGTTTATCTCACTAGTTCTCGTTCTAGTACTGGGTATTTGATCTTGGTTCGGTTGCTCATATTTGTAACTCGAAAGCAGAACTAAAGAATAAACGACAACCGCTGAAAGATGAAGTGACGATGCGCGTTGAAACGGATCCAAGGTCAATGTGATCGCGATCGGGACACTTCCTCTACATCTACCTTCGGGATTAGTTTTAAGCCTAAATAATTGTTATTATGTACCTGCGTTGAGCATGAACATTATATCCGGATCTTGTTTAATGCAAGACGGTTATTCATTCAAGTCCGAGAATAATGGTTGTTCTATTTTTATGAATAATATCTTTTATGGTCGAGCACCACAAAAGAATGGCTTATTTCTGTTAGATCTCGATAGTAGTGATACACATATACATAACATTGATGCTAAGCGAATTAAACTAAATGATAATTCTACTTATATGTGGCACCTGTCGTCTTGGTCATATTGGAGTGAAACGCATGAAGAAACTCCATACCGATGGATTACTTGAATCACTTGACTTTGAGTCACTTGATAGATGCGAAGCATGTCTAATGGGAAAAATGACAAAGACTCCATTCTCTGGTATGATGGAGCGAGCCATGCGACTTATTGGAAATCATACATACCGATGTATGTGGACCAATGAGCGTAGCATCGCGCGGTGGTTATCGTTATGTTCTAACCTTCACGGATGATCTGAGTAGATATGGGTATATCTATTTCATGAAACATAAATCCGAAACTTTCGAGAAGTTTAAGGAATTTCAAAGTGAAGTAGAAAATCAACGTAACAAGAAGATCAAATTTCTACGATCCGATCGTGGAGGTGAATATCTGAGTTATGAGTTTGGCATGCATTTAAAGAAATGCGGAATACTTTCACAATTGACACCGCCGGGAACACCTCAACGAAACGGTGTGTCCGAACGTCGTAATCGAACTCTCTTAGATATGGTTCGTAGTATGATGTCTCTTACCGATTTGCCGTTATCATTTTGGAGTTATGCATTAGAGACAGCCGCATTCACTTTAAATAGAGCACCATCAAAATCCGTAGAAACGACACCGTATGAATTATGGTTTAATAAGAAACCTAAGCTGTCGTTCTGAAAGTTTGGGGTTGCGAAGCCTATGTAAAGAAGTTACAACCGGACAAGCTAGAACCCAAAGCGGAGAAATGCGTCTTCATAGGTTATCCTAAGGAAACTATAGGATACACTTTCTATCACAGATCCGAAGGCAAAATCTTTGTTGCTAAGAACGGAACCTTTCTTGAGAAAGAATTTCTCACTAAAGAAGTGACTGGAAGAAAAGTAGAACTCGATGAGATTGATGAATCTATACTCGTTGATCGAGTAGCGCAGATGCGGAAGTTGTAATTGCACCGCCTACACCGGCAACGAGAGGAAGCTAATGATAATGATCATGAAACTTCGAACGAGGAAACCATCGAACCTCGCAGATCGACAAGGAACGTGCCACTCCTGATTGGTATGATCCTTGTCTAAATGTCATGATTGTGGATAACAATGATGAGGACCACTGCGACGTATGAAGAAGCGATGATGAGCCCGTATTCCAACAAATGGCAAGAAGCCATGAAATCCGAAATGGGATCCATGTATGATAACAAAGTATGGACTTTGGTAGACTTACCCGATAGCCGAAAGGCTGTCGAAAATAAATGGATCTTCAAGAGAAAAACAGATGCCGATGGTAATATTACTGTCTATAAAGCTCGACTTGTCGCAAAGGGTTTCCGACAAATTCAAGGAGTTGACTACGATGAGACTTTCTCACCCGTAGCGAAGCTGAAATCTGTGAGGATTTTGTTAGCAATAGCTGCATTTTTCGATTATGAGATTTGGCGAGATGGATGTCAAAACGGCGTTCCTTAATGGAGACATTGAGGAAGAGTTGTATATGGTACAACCCAAAGGTTTTGTCGATCCTAAAAATGCTTGACAAAGCATGCAAACTTCAGCGTTCAATCTATGGACTGAAGCAAGCATCGAGAAGTTGGAACCGACGCTTTGATAAGGTGATCAAAGACTTCGGGTTTATACAAAGTGTCATGGAGAGGCCTGTATTTACAAGAAAGTGAGTGGGAGCTCTGTAGCATTCCCGATATTATATGTAGATGACATCTTATTGATCGGGAATGATATAGAACTATTAAGCAGTGTTTAGGGTTATGTGAATAATAGTTTTTCAATGAAAGACCTTGGTGAAGCATCGTATATATTAGGCCTCAAGAGTTATAGTGATAGATCAAGACGCCTAATAGGGCTATCACAGTACATATCTGGACAAGATTCTAAAGAAGTTTAGAATGGACGAAAGTAAGAAAGGGTTCTTACCTATGTTACTGTGCAAGGTATTGAGTAAAACTCAAGGACCGGCTACGGCAGAAGAAAGAGAAAGGATGTGTAACATCCCCTATGCCTCGGCGAGAGGATCTATCATGTATGCCATGCTATGTACTAGACCGGATATAGCACATGCCGTTAGTTTGACTAGCAGATATCAAAGTGATCCAGGAATGGAACACTGGACAGCGGTCAAGAATATCTGAAGTACTTGAAAAGAACTAAGGATATGTTTCTTTGTTATGGAGGTGACCAAGAGCTCGTTGTAAACGGTTACACCGATGCAAGTTGGAACACCGATCCCGATGACTCTAAGTCACAACTGGGTACGTGTTTATATTGAATGGTGCTGCAGTAAGTCTGGGCAAGCTCGAAGCGATTGCACGGTGGCGAAGTCTTCAACAGAATCGAGTACATAGCGGCTTCGGAGGCTTCATCGAAGCGGTATGGATGAAGAGGTTCATTGTAGAGCTCGGTGTGGTTCCTAGTGCATTGGACCCATTAATCATTTCTTGTGATAACATGGGTGCCATCGCCAATGCACAAGAGCCAAGGTCACACAAGAGGTCAAGCATATCAAGCTGCGTTACCACTCGATTCGCGAGTACATCGAAGATGGAGAAGTAAAGATTTGCAAAGTACACACCGATCTGACTGTAGCCGATCCGTTGACTACAGCTCTGCCTAGGGCAAAGCAGGACCACCACCCGACTGCCATGGGTGTTAGGTATATTACAATGTAATCTAGATTATTGACTCTAGTGCAAGTGGGAGACTGAAGGAGATATGCCCTAGAGGCAATAATAAAGTTGTTATTATTTATATCTTTATGTTTATGATAAATGTTTATATATCATGCTAGAATTGTATTAACCGAAACATTAGTACATGTGTGATATGTAGACAAACAAGAAGTCCCTAGTATGCCTCTTAAACTAGCTTGTTGATTAATGGATGATTAGTTTCATAATCATGAACATTGGATGTTATTAATAACAAGGTTATGTCATTGTGTGAATGATATAATGGACACACCCAATTAAGCGTAGCATAAGATCTCGTCATTAAGTTATTTGCTATAAGCTTTCGATACATAGTTACCTAGTCCTTATGACCATGAGATCATGTAAATCACTTATACCGGAAAGGTACTTTGATTACACCAAACACCACCGCGTAAATGGGTGGCTATAAAGGTGGGATTAAGTATCCTAAAGTATGAGTTGAGGCATATGGATCAACGGTGGGATTTGTCCATCCCGATGACGGATAGATATACTCTGGCCCTCTCGGTGGAATGTCGTCTAATGTCTTGCAAGCATATGAATGAGTTCATAAGAGACCACATACCACGGTACGAGTAAAGAGTACTTGTCAGGAGACGAGGTTGAACAAGGTATAGAGTGATACCGAAGATCAAACCTCGGACAAGTAAAATATCGCGAGACAAAGGGAATTGGTAATATATGTGTATGGTTCATTCGATCACTAAAGTCATCGTTGAATATGTGGGAGCCATTATGGATCTCCGGATCCCGCTATTGGTTATTGGTCGGAGTGAGTACTCAACCATGTCCGCATAGTTCTCGAACCGTAGGGTGACACACTTAAAGTTGGATGTTGAAATGGTAGCACTTGAATTATGGAATGGAGTTCGAATATTTGTTCGGAGTCCCGGATGAGATCCGGACATCACGAGGAGTTCCGGAATGGTCCTGAGAATAAGATTCATATATAGGATGTCATTTTATGTGAAATAAAATGTCGCGGAAGGTTCTATGGAAGGTTCTAGAAGGTTCTAGAAAAGTCCGGAAGAAACCACCAAGGAAGGTGGAGTCCACAAGGGACTCCACCTCCATGGCCAGCCAGCCCTAGTGGGGGTGGAGTCCCAAGTGGACTCCACCATAGGGGGCCGGCCACCCCCCCACATGGGAGGTGGGAATCCCACCTTTGGGTGGGAGTCCTAGTTGGGCTAGGTTTGCCCCCTCCTATGGAAGGTTTTGGTTTCGGGTCTTATTCGAAGACTTGTACACCAACACTTGGGATCCACCTATATAATGAGGGGCCAAGGGAGGGGGCCGGCCACCCCAAGACCATAGCTTGGCCGCCCCCCTTGAGTGGCCGGCCACCCCCTCCCAAACCCTAGCTTTGCTCCTCCACTTCATATTGTCCGGTTTGCTTAGCGAAGCTCCGCCGGACTTCTACACCGCCACCGACACCACGCCGTCGTGCTGTCGGATTCAAGAGGAGCTACTACTTCCGCTGCCCGCTGGAACGGGGAGGTGGACGTCGTCTTCATCAACAACCGAACGTGTGACCGAGTACGGAGGTGCTGCCCGTTCGTGGCGCCGGAACCGATCGTGATCAAGATCTTCTACGCGCTTTTGCAAGCGGCAAGTGATCGTCTACCGCAGCAACAAGAGCCTCCTCTTGTAGGCTTTGGAATCTCTTCAAGGGTGAGACTCGATACCCCCTCGTTGCTACCGTCTTCTAGATTGCATCTTGGCTTGGATTGCGTGTTCGCGGTAGGAAATTTTTTGTTTTCTATGCAACGTTATCCTACAGCCGCATGGCGGCTTCAACCCCAACAACCTCTATTCCCCAGCGTACGAGCAGCGCGAGCCAGGACCCGGTCTAGACGGCGACCCTTTCACTGGCCGCAGGGGGCCGCTCGAATTCGACGGCGCCGGAGCTGAGGAGGAGGACGGGGGTGAGGACGAGGAGGACGCGGCGGCCCAGGCAGCAACCGCGGAGCAAGAGCCGGCTGACGCGTCTTCTACTGCTATACCTGCGTCGGCGACGGAGCATGCACAACACCGGGCAGATCGCGACGAGGTCATCGTGATCGACGGGCCTGCGTCGACTCAGGATACATCGTCGTCGCCCAACCCCTTCTTCTAATTACCATGCACCACCGGTCTGTAATATGATCGCGCGCCCAGTACTTTGATCGCCGCTACTCTGATCGCGACGATTCGGCGGGAACGATCTCTTTTGAATGCAACAATTTTAATTTCTGATTGGGTGTGGCGTTTGGGGGACGCGGATGGGGAGCGACGTCTCCCAAACGTGGCACGAACAAAACACGTCCCCCCGATCCGGCGCTTCTTGGGGGACGGTTTGAGGGACGCGACTGGAGATGGTCTTAGGGCATCTCCAACCGGGCGACCGCGCCCGCGCGTCCGGATGGGTCGAGCCGGACAAAAACGTGGCCCAGCGCGCGGACCCATCCCTAAAACGGATGGCCGCGGCGTCCGGGACGACCCAAACCCGGCCCAAATCTGGGGCGAGTTTGCGTGGCCGCGGACGCCGAATGCTGGTCGCTCGCGTCCGCCCCTGGCCCGCGTGTCATAGAAATACAAACGTTTTTTTTTCATTGGAAAGAACCATTACAATTTTTTTTAGCCTACTACTTATATCCTAATACGTACGGGGCCGGCGGCCTCGCCGGCGACTCCCTCGCCGTCGGGGCTGTGGATTTCACTCGACGCGGGCGGCCTGTACGCCTGAGGATTCCACTCCAGCTTATGAGCTGGGCGGGGCGGCGGAGGACTTCATCCTCCTCCTTTTCGCTCGCGCGCCTCGGGCGCGCTCGCGCTCCGCCTCCTGACGCGGCACCACCCGCTTTCCGCATAGCTCCAGTTCCTGCAGGGCGGCGCGTTCCACATTGGTGCGCGCCTCCAGGCGGACGCGGCCGGCGGCCTGGGCCTCGTGGTTCCCGTTCCGCCGCCACATGCGCTCTTGTCGGCCGCGCTCCGCCGACGCGAGCCTCCCGGCGTGCCGCTCGGGCGAGGGCATCTGGATGAGGTGGCGGGCTGCTCGCATAGCGAGCAGCTCGTTCTTATGCCCGAGGAGGTCGCCTAGTCGGCGGCGACCGGCCCGGCCGGTCGCCTCGTGCTCCTTCGTCACGCGCGTGATGTCGGCGAGACGCTCCTCGATGGCGGCGTTGATGTTGGCCCGCGAGGTCCTCCTCGTTCACGGGCTCCTCCTCCGCGGCCGCGGCCTCGTACCTGCCCGTCCGCGGTCTCGTGCCGCCCGTCCGCGGCCGCCTCCACCATCTCCGGGTCCCCTTCCCCGCTTCGCCGCCGGCAGCCGACGCGGAGCGCGTCGTTGTCGGCGACCCACCGCGCGTCCGTGCGCGCGGGAACTTTCCCGCGCGTTCCACCGTCCACCATTGCTGTCTCGTCGAGGCCTGCCATGGTGCAGCGCCGCGCAAGGAAGACGAACCACGTGGGCGCGTGTTTGGGTCGCCGCGTTGGGTGCAGCGTGCGACCCAAATGGACACGCGGACGCGGGCCGCTGTCCGCGTGTCCGCTCGGCCACCCAAACGGCCTGCCCAGCGCGTCCGTTTGGGTCGCCCGGTTGGATATGCCCTTATGCAGCCTACCAAACGAGATACTTATTGCGTACTCCGGCACCTCGAGCGGAAAGCGACGACGCATCGGGAAAAGCAACAGTCGGCGCCCGCCGCCGACCAAACCCTCCCCGCCGTCCTCCTCTCCCCGCATTCGCGTTCGCGACGAGAGATCATCAGAACACCGCGGACGCCACCGCCACGTACGCACGCACTCCCCCACAGAGCCACAATATCCCAAAACCGCCGCGCCGTCCGTCTCTTCCCATCCGTGCCCTTCCTCCTCTAATATATCCTGGCCCCTTCTCCAACCCACCGCCACCGCCTCCGCCTCCGCCCTCCCTCTATCCCTCTCCTCCACCTCCGATACCTCATTTCCTTCTCCCTCTCTCTCCCGTCCGCATCGACGCACACGCACACGCCGCCGCCTCCTCCAGATCTAGGGTTCCCCCGCCTCCCACAACCCTCGCGCCCCTCCCCTCTCCCAGCTCACCAACGTCACCTCACTCCCGCTCGCGCATGACGGCCAACGGAGACCACACCGCCGCCGCCCTCCCCATCCACGCCACCCCACCGCCGCCGCCCCAGACGGACGACGAGGCCGAGCGGAGGCGCCGCCGCCGCCCCGCGCGCCGCCCCAAGACGCCCGCAACCCCCACCCCCACCCCCACCTCCGCGCCACCACAGGCCGTCGACCTGGCCGCCTCATCCGGGCCGAGGCCCAGCAGATCGATGCCGCCGCCCGCGCGCCCCGACCTCCGCCCCGACGCCCGCCCCGACCACGCCGCCTCGGGGACGAGGCAGTCCTGCCCGCTGCTCCCCACGCCGTCCCGCGCCGAGCCGCGGGGCCCCGTGGTGGGGACCGCCCCGGGAGGAGCCCCGCGGAGGCTCTTCTTCCAGCCGCACTGGGCCGACCACGTCGTCGAGGACGCACTCAAGGTACTACACCGGATCGCACCTAAACATTCCCTTCGCCCTACTACCTTTCCCATATGCATTCCCTTGGCCGTACTACCTTCCCCTGAACTGATGGTTTCGATTATGTTGTTGTTGCCTCGTCCTCCTCCGTGCAGAGAGGGACCGTCTTCACGGGCAAGCTCCGCGTCAACGCTCACAACCGAAACGAGGCAAGCATCGTTATCTGCTAGCTTCTTATTGTACCGTCTCTGACTCGTGGCTAATGTTTGAATCTGTGCTGCTGCAGGCCTACTGCACTATCGATGGCATCCCCGTGGATATTCTCATTACAGGGACGGCGCAGAACCGAGCGGTAAGTCCACAGTCTGAGCTGCTCTGTCTGAGTGAACGTGTGTTACAAAGCAGAAAGCACTCTGTCTGAGATGCTAACTCTGTGTAATTAGTAGCAACCCCACATTACTAGTAGTTGATGGATAGTTCACAGTCTTAATTAATCATACTTCATTCAGCCTGTCAAATATCAGCATTCAATTACTTGATTTTCAAAGCCACTTTGGTAATTATAATGTGCTAGTAGGAAGGAACTCACTCGGGAAACTAAATGCTTGCCATATTTGCCTAGAGACGGGCCCAAGAACAAAATCACGTTCAATGCTTGTCATTCTACATAATGTACTTTTCAGTTGTTGTGTCATGCCACAGGATTGGGCATTTTAGTTTCTGTTCAACTTCCGATTGCTTGTGACTTCTAGAGAGCATGCACATGGCCAAGTAAGCACATTAGAAATTACCTGCCCTTAACATGATTTTCATTGACATGGAAGTGTGCCCTGCCAACTGATAAATTTGGTTAACTGAATGGTTCAGCAATCGGCATAGGGCCCTTAACATGATTTTCGTTGACATGGAAGTGTGCCATGCGAACTGATATATTTGGTTAATGGAATGGTTCAGCAATCGGCATAGGGAGGGAATACTCCTCCAATATCTATCCCTGCACCCAGAATGGGATGGTGTAGTCTATACATACGGACACATAGGATCATGCATACGTGTACTGCAAAATTCTGTACAATGTTGGTCATTCTGCATCATGTGCTATTCATGTCACATGACCTGGCCTTTTAATTTTTGTTTAACTTATGACTGTTTTGTGACTACGAGAAAGTTATGCTTGAAACCTATGTCTGGCCTGCTCTCCCCCATAAATTGGTCATGTTTAGAGATTACCTGCTCTTTGCATGTTCTCGAATTGACTTTAAAGCATGCCATGTGATCTGATAAATTCTGGTGAATGGAATGGTTCAGCAACCAGCATGTAGGGGGAATACTCCTCCAGTATTTATCCCACCATCAAGAATGAGATGTTACAGTCCATATAAACAAACCCACCAATTCATATAGGATCCCGTATGTTTACTGCAACCAAGCGGTATGCCCTTAGTTCCAAGTTCAACTTACATAGGCAACCAAAGTGGTACGCCCATAGACCAAATAGCATGCTTGAAGCCTGCATTTTTAGTATGTGGCACCTGTAAATGATTCAAGCAAAGCTGCATGATAAGTTATGTTTGTGTTGTTATCATTTTGCTCGGTATGAAATATTCTGTTAAAGATATAGTCTGCCCCTTTGGTGAATTTTGACCTGCACCCTTTATGCAAGTACGTTATCTGTTTCTGCCGCTTTAATCCTGAGAAAACAATCTCCAGATTGCCTTATTTAGAACAAACATTCATGCATGTGAAATATTTTAGCAATATGTATGTAAGGAAGCACTCTCTTGTCCTGATGTGTTATCATATACTCATATAGTTAGATATGGAATTATGCATGTTAAGTTCTGCTTACTTACAGTTTCCTATGATATATAGTTATTATACCATCATACGCCCTCCGTCCCAAAATATAAGGCGCTCTTGAATTTCATTGGTCAACGATTTAAAACTTTGACTCTGATTTTTTCTTATAATATGTCCATAAAATTTGTATAAATATATATGAATGAAAGAGAATTGGAAGACGGATGCAACTATACCATTTGTACATTCTCAATCCATATATTTTAGTATATATTAGTGGTCAAAACTATGCATTAAAGACCGTGCAAAAAATAGTGCCTTATATTTTAGGACGGATGAGTATGCTGTATTATACCACACCACAACATTTTTTTTTGCTTACAATAATATGCTATCCCATTACCCACTTTGCAGATTGAAGGTGATGTTGTCGCCATCACGGTGGATCCTGTTGTTTACTGGACTAGAATGAAAGGACAAAACATCACATCCAACCCTGCCTCTGGAGGAGTTTCTGTTTCTCGTGAAGTTAGTGAAACAAATGGGAATCATAGTTTGAAGAAAGGACAGGCAGATGCCAGCTGCAGGTTTGAAAAGTGCAGTAATGGCCAACCTGTTCCGGACAGGATGCATAGCCAGCACAAGAACAGTAGTTTTAGTCAAGCTGTTATGTGTGAAAATGGGCATGCTATTGTCCCAGAGAATCATGAAGGCTTGGATGAAGGAAATACCGAGTCTGCAAGAGCATTACAGAGGATATGTTCTGTGATATGCAGTCACCCAAGCAGACGCCCTACCGGGAAAGTTGTATCTGTCATAAAGAAGTCTCCTCGCCGTGGGGCTGTTGTAGGTTTCCTTGCTCCTTTCTCAGAATTCCCTGATGGAGAGCAGAGAAATCAGATGAATATGCAGGGTTCGAAGAGGATGAACCATATAGCATCATCGTCTCTGACAGGCTTGGTTCATCTCTTGCCTACTGATCCCAAGTTCCCTCAGATGATTGTTAGTGTTAGCACTTTACCAGATAGTATCAGACAGAGGCTGAAAGAAGGTGATATAGCTATTGAGAAGGAATTAGTTGGTGCACAGATTGATGATTGGAACGAGGAAAGTCCCTATCCCTGGGCTCGTGTTTTACAGTTGTTTGGAAAGGGTGGACAGGTTGAAACACACATGGATGCTATATTGTTTGAGAATGAGATATGTAGTACTCAATTTTTGTCTAAGTCCCTGGCATGTCTCCCTGACATGTCTTGGAAAATCCCACAGGAAGAACTTGCAGCAAGAAAGGATCTGAGAAATGTCCTGACCTTTACAATAGACCCTCCTACTGCGTCAGATCTTGATGACGCAATATCTATTGAGACACTTTCTGGAGGAATTGTCCGTATTGGGGTCCATATTGCAGATGTTTCTTACTTTGTTCATCCAGAGACGGCATTAGATGCTGAGGCCCAGATGCGATCTACTAGTGTTTACACCTTGCGCCGCAAAGTATCGATGCTGCCTTCAAGACTTTCAGAAGAACTTGTTTCACTTAATCCTGGGGTAGACAGGCTTGCCTTTTCAGTTATTTGGGAAATTGATCCTTGTGGGAGCATAGTTAATCGCTGGATTGGTCGTACCATTATCTTTTCATGCTGCAAGCTATCATATGATCTTGTGCAAGATCTGATTTCTAGTGATGCCAACCAGTTGAGATCTGCAGCTGCGTCTCTTCAAGTGCGTGGCATGCTTAAACAGGAGGATATTATAAAGTCCCTTAGATGCCTATATGAGATCTCGAAAAACCTGAAGGATATTAGATTCAAGGCTGGAGCTCTCTCTCTTGATACTTCAAAGCCTATGATCCTATTTGATGAAGATGGGGCTCCATGTGATAGTTATCGCTATAAAAGGAACGATGCATGTTTCATTGTTGAGGAGTTAATGTTGTTGGCGAATATGGCAGCTGCAGAAGTCATATCAAATGCATTCCCTGATTGCGCTCTACTTCGTAAGCACCCTGAACCTAATCCACGGAAGCTCAGGGAGTTTGAGGCATTTTGTGCTAAAAATGGTTTTGAGTTGGATTCTTCATCATCTGGTCAGCTTCATCTTTCAATTTGTAGAATAAAGGAAGAGTTGCAAGATGATCCTGTTCTGTTCGATATTCTCATGTTTTATGCATCAAAGCAAATGCAGTCAGCAGAATACTTTTGCACAGGGGATGTGATAAGCAAGGATGATTGGGCCCATTATGCTCTATCTGTCCCTTTGTATACACACTTTACTTCACCACTTCGAAGATATCCTGATATAATTGTTCACAGGACACTGAGTGCAGTGCTTGAAGCTGAACAGATGTATCTGAAGCATAGGGAAATTTCCACTGGGCGGAATGGAGTCAAAACTAAATCTTGTGAAACAGTGGATAGATGCTTTACAGGCCTCCAGTTTAGTAAGGATGCTGCTGAAACCAAAGAAGGGAGAGAAGCACTGTCTGCCGCAGCTAAGAAGTTTATGGTCCCTAACTCTAATTGTCTTGGGGGTGCTGCTGAATACTGTAATGAAAGGAAATGGGCCAGTCGTCGTGCAGAAGAAGCTGGACAGAAGCTCTACATGTGGGCTCTGCTAAAGAGAAATGAGGTATAATGGTGCATCATCATCTTTCACCTTCTCCAACTAAGTTCGTTGGTAATCTTTATTTTAAGACTTCTGGTTTACTTTTGCAGACCATGGTCTCCAATGCTAGAGTTTTGGGGGTTGGACCAAGGTTCATGTCAGTTTATGTGCCCAAGCTTTCGGTATGACTTTGCCTAACCTCATCTTATAGAAAAGCTCCCATGTTTTATTTTGTTCCTTGGTTGGTCACCTGATCATGATTTTCTGGTGTAGATGGAACGAAGGATATACTATGATGAAGTTGAGGGATTATCTACTGAATGGCTGGAAGCAACTGGAACTTTAGTGCTCGATGCATGCAGGAACAAGCCTGCCCAAAGGAGAGGAAGCCAGTTCAAATGTAGTAGAGCAATTGAGGAAGTCGCAGTGGTGGTGAACCCATCCGAATTAATGTTATCTGAAGACAAAGATGAACCAGGAGCGATAGAGGCTGGTGGTCCTGCTGCTGCCGATTCAGTTTTGCTGAGCGATGACGCAGTGAAAGCTGATGTTGCCCCAGCCGCTCTGCCCCTGGTGATAAGCTACCTGAGCCACATCCCGGTGGTTCTTCATGCAATTGGTGGTGAGGATAGTCCGGTCGACATTGGAGTAAGATTATACATTTCATCATACTTCAAGTGACAAGAAACAGCCCATCATAACAGGAAACGATCTGTGAATTTAACTTCCTCGTAGTTGAACAATCGTAGTAATAAAAGGTGACAGAAGAGTAGCGTTATAGTGTTGTTCAGAGTTCAGCAGGCAGGTGTCAAGGTAGTGCTGTAGGTATCACATTACTGTTCTCCGTTTTTATTCACCCCCCTCCCCATGGCAGCCAAATGATCGTGCAGTGAAGTGGCTTTCCTTTTTGTTCCCAGGCCATTTGACAAGGCGATGCATATTGGCCGTAGTATTGTTATGTGTTCTCTAGTACCTCCTAAAGTACTTTTTTGTTTTGTTTTGTTTTAGTGTGTGAGTCCACCTGCAGTTTTTTTTACTGGTGGGTTTATACATGGTCTATTTCTTCTGAGAAGGAATAGCACTGCTGACTGCTGAGCTCTTCCAAGTCCCGGTAACTTGCTGAAATCCGGACTAAAGTTGTTGCGACAAAGAAATAAATGTGTTGTTACCTCTTTTGTACTGTTTGCGCTCAGCGTCTCCAGTGAGTATACCAGTTATCTTTTATTTATTTATGTATGGTGTATTGATTTTGATCACTGAAGCAGACTTACAGTTACTTCGCGTTCTGAGTTTAGTTAAACTTAGACTCTGTAACCTTTGATAAAAAAATTAAGAGAAAATATCGGCAGCTACAATATAACCTATTGCATTAGAATCATGATTAGATATGTTTTCATATTATACATATTTAATATTATATATATTAATATTTTCTCCTATAATTTCAGTTAAAATTTATAAAGTTTGACTTTAACTAAACCTAAAACGTGAATTAAATAAAAATGGATGGAGTACATAGGATCATCCTTTTTGCGATTCCCGATATGTATTTTCAGGGGAGAGATCGGTTTTATTCATTGGTCATGGTCATTCTTCTGAAAATTACATGTGCTCAATTCACTAATTTGTGGATTGGATAAACAAGGTAAGGCACTGTATGCAACAAAATAAATTTCATCCTAACACAAAAACATATCTATGTCGCAAACATCCACGAGGAGAATTCCTTTCCCACGCACGCTACTTGGAATGCATCCTTATAGTTTGCCGTTGCATGTATAGCAAAAAAAGAATTTGGATCGTCGTAACACACTTGCAAACACAGAACAGGTAAATAATACGCTTAACTATTTTTCATGTCTCCAGCAGGCATACAACAGCACACTTCCCACATCTTTGGCATTTTGCATTGCTTGGAGCTTCATATATGATACTTATACAACACCAAGCTTCCTTCCTGTAGCCTCAGCAACGGCGGAGCTTGACTTAGGCAAAATAATAGAAAACGTAAGTATTTTGCAAAATATACTGTAAAAATGGTAAATACATAGTATGGGAAAAAAATCTACCCAATTTCTAAAAAGTGCTTGGATGCTGGTTGGTAGTTTGAGCACTCGGTTTTTGTACGTCCGATCCGTCTGATCGAAACGCGTTGTGAGTTTGGTTTCCGACAAATTCCCACCTGGCCACGTCCCGCACGTCCCACCTACTACTGGCTTCCGCTGCCTCACGAACCCCCGCCGCCGCTGAATTGGCTTCCGACGCGCCGCCCGCCGCCGGCCTGGTTCCCCACGAGCCACCCGCCGTCGACGGGGTTCCCCGTGCGCTGCTCGCCGCCTGCCCAGTTCTCCCGCGCGCCTCGCGTAGCTCACGCCGCCGGACGCCGTCCGGTTCTCCTGCATGCTCCCGCCGCAGGCAGTTTCCCCTGCTCGCCACCAAACCGGATCCCCAGCACGCCGCCGCTCTAGGCCCAGTGGCTGCCGGTAGAGACCCCATTCCCGCCCCAGGGCTCCGGCCATCGCGTCCGCGGAGGTCGCGTTCTGTCGACTTGCGCGTGCTTGCCTAACAGCCACCAGCTGCGTCGAGCCGTTGACCACGTCTTCCTCCTCTAGCTCAGCCTTGTTACGCCGTTGAGGTGGTTCGAGCTGTATCACAGGATGGCTTCACAGCTGCTGCTGCGAACTGACGAAGCTCCGGCTCTAGCAGAGGATGCGCTCAACCATGTACATCCTCGATGTGAAACCATCTCTTCATTTTTTTCTTCAATTTTGTCCTCCAACTTTACCAAATTTACGCATAAATACATGTACTGTCCTTTTTCACATTTTTAAGGCTTAGGTGAATGTTGCATGGTTTAGCCCCATTCCGCCAAAGATCGATCACCGCACGCATCTGATGTTCGATGTCGAAGCTCCTCTTTTACCTCGCTCTTTTGCTCCCGATGCCGCCGTATGCCGACCTGAATGGTCCGTCCATCATCCTGGAGCTCTCATAGGGGACAGTCAACGCCGATCTCAATGGACATCCCCTTCGGCTCTTGCAACATAGTCTGACGTGACACCCCATTCGGCTTCCTGCAACTCGTGTTGTGCCTTGTGCCATGGCTGATCATTTTAAGTTGTACCTTGCGGCACTAGGTTCCCTGGGGTTGGGCACCGTCGGTCTCAAAACGACATCTTCTTCGTCTTATTGCGGCTCATGTTGCGCCTAGTTTCATGGTTCACGATACCGGCCACATATGTGTTGTGGAGTTGTACCTCATGTCGGTGGCTCCACGAAGATTGCAATTTATTTCTTCGCACATATGTTAAGTTGTATTTTGTAGGCGGTACCATTGGTTCCACATATGAGCTTAGTTGTATTTTGCATATAATAAATTGTACTCTCACACATTTGTTAAGTTGTGTTATGTAGACTGTAGATTGTTGCTTCACACATGTTCTAAGTTGAATATTCACTATTTCTAAGTTGTATACCCATTAGTATTAAGTTGTATACGCACTAGTATTAAGGTGTATACCCACTAGTATTAAGTTGTATACGCAATAGTATAAAGTTGCATACCCACTGCCCACTGGTATTAAGTTGCATACCCACTATAGTTAAATTGCACCCATTGTCCCTGACCAGAACATAGTTGAATGGCCTCGAGTGAAATTGCATGTTCCGGTGTCTAAGTTACCTACCGTTAGTACTCAGTTGGCTACCGGGATTTATTGTGAAGTAGTGCACCATTGTTGTGACTTGCCTACCACATCCTCTAAGTTGCGCATTATTTTTATCGGCGGTATTAATGGTTCCACATATTAGCTAAGTTGTATCTTGCACATAATAAATTGGTTAGTCCCACATTTTCTGAGTCTGTTTTGTAGGCGATATATTTGTTGCTTCACACGTGTGCTAAGTTGCATACCTACTAATTCTAAGTTGCATATTAACTTTTGTTTAGTTGCATACCCACGATGATTAAGTTGCATCCAGTGTCCAATGTAGTTTCACCATGTCTAAGTTATGTACCACCACTACTAAGTTGGCTAGAAACATTATGGTGAAGTTGCGAACCATCATCGTGAACTTGCAAGTCCCTACGTCTAAGTTGCCTACCTTTAGTACTAAGTCGGCTACCGTAATTTGTTGTGAAGTAGCGCACCATTGTCGTGAAGTTGTCTACTAATGCATCTAAGTTGCATATTATTTGATATATGAACTTATATATTGTTGGTACTAATTTAGCTACCTCGTAAACCAACTTGCCAACGATTAGATTGGTATTATTGTTGCGGACTGTTATTGTTGAGTTGAGTATCTAGAAAACTAAGTTGCCTACAAAATACAGGAATATAGTGAACTTGCGTATCAACGTGCCTAAGCCACGTACTGGTAGTACTAAGTCGGCTAGCATCACTCTTGTAAGGTTGCGTAGTTTCTTCATGGAGTTGCATACAACTGCCCCTAAATTGTTTACTGTTTTCTAAGTTGTATACATCGTAGTGTTAAGTTTCATAACCATTATTGCTAAATTGTATACTCCTAGTGCTAAGTTTCATACCCCATATGTGAAATTGCATCTTGCGTAATTTACCTACAAAGGGAATGGCTATCACGGTGTCGAAGTTGCTTACTACTAGTACTAAGTTGACTAACACCACACCTAAATCTGCTAGCACCATCCCTAAGTCTGCTAGCACCACACATAAATTGTGTACATCTAGTACTTTGTTGGCTAGAACTAATATGGTGAAGCTGGGCTCCATTATCGTGAACTTATGTATCATCGTGTCTAACTGAGTTGGTTTTGCGTAACAACTGAGTTGCTTTTCCGTAACAACTGAGTTGGTTTTCAAAAAAAAAATTTGTCAAAAGATATATAAATAGGATCTAGTTTCGAAGATCTTGTCGCAAGAGGTCCAACGGAGAAAATGAAATGCAATTCCAACTTACGGTTTAAGAGTTATGACGTTTTGAAATTTTATTCGCATGAAATTAAACGCACATGTGGTGATTACTGGGCAATTTCCTATGAGCTGTAATAAACTTTCCATTTTTGGACGTGGGGCCTTTCCTTTTTTAAACGAGTGCTAGGTTCCACAAAGAAGCACCCGGATGGGGTGGATGCTGCCTAGCCACGTCCAAAATCTATGAGGTGGGAGGGCCATGGCCCCCCTTGGCCCAACTAAGAAGACTTCATTTGGGGAGTGCTCGAGAGAACCAATTCATGTTCCCCTCTCAGCCTGCTACAGTACCCAAGTGGAGATTACCCTCGTGGATTCCATCGCCCTTGACCCCTCCTTTAGATCCTTCGCCGGCCTCTCTCCCCCTCGCCGCCGGCGGCCATGGTGGCCGGCGCTGGGTGGGAGAGGGGTCTGGCTCCTTGTAGTTTTAGGTTTCTTAGTGATAACCACGCCGCCGGGCTCCCCGGTGTTCCACACACCTCCGTCTTCACCGACGCGCACACCGGTGCTGCCCCATGTCAGCCCGCTCGCGCGCACGCCAACGCGCAGCAAGGAGGGCTCCTCGCCCTCGGTCCGGCGGCTCCCCGATCTGCTGTTTGCACCGGTGCAGCAGCCGCTGCTCTCCCCGCCAACGTCCTCTCCTCCGCTGCGGCCTGTCAACAGGCGGAAGACACTCGCTGGCATGTCCATTAGCCGCACGCTCAGCTTTTCGCTCAAGCAGGCAGCCATGCGCAATAAGGCGAGGCGTAGGGCAGCTCCCGTTGCCAGGAAGGCCGAGGCGGTGCTGTGCCGTGGCCTTGGGATCATCAAAGACGGGGAGGAAGTCACTCAGCAGGCGATGGAGGAATTCGCAGCGAGATTCCAAGGCCAAGTCACTCAGGAGGTTATCGACGCCATGCGAGTTCTCTTCAACATAGGCTCGGATGATGACGACGAGGTCGACCAGGCGATCATCCAGGACGGTGGCGTGGCAGCGCTGGAGCTGGCCCAGGAAGAAGACTGCACTGCTGATGTTTGAGTTGTTGCTTGATCTATTGGTTGGGTCCTGCCGGTTCCCAATGTTAGGACAACCACGTGTTTCGCTGAGTTCTGGTAGTAGTGCTTTTCGTGTTAGGGTCAGCTGCCTTCCCAGGCTGGTGCATGTACCAACGTTTGGGAATTGTCTCCAGGCGCTGCATCATTTGTTAGAATCCTGCTGTATGGGCTTGCTTTGTATCCAATGTTAGACATCCTTCTTAATATTCTCGGGTGGAATGTAAGGGGTTTGAACGACCAAGACCGTCGCGACACTGTCCACGAAATTATTGCAGCCTCATCCTGTCAGATTGTTTGCCTACAAGAAACCAAGCTTGACTCTGTTTCGTCGGCCGACGCCTCCTACATTGGGGGATATCGATTAAAGAGTTTTGCCGAGAGACCGGCAATTGGGACGAGAGGTGGGATTCTCCTCCTTTGGGATGATTCGGTGGTTCAAATCACAAACGTTACTCTCTCCGACCATTGCCTTTCGGCGCATGTGCATCTCCTCAATACGGACCATGAAGGGGATTTCAAGATCACCGGAGTGTATGGGCCAACCGCGTCTTGCCGGAAAGACTTTTTCTTCGCCGAGCTTGTTGGTCATAAGCCGCCGCAAGGGGAACGTTGGCTCGCCCTTGGGGACTTCAATCAAATTCGGAGAGCTAGAGATAAGAACAAGCGGAATGTTGATCGGGGCCGGATAAATCGTTTCCGGGCGGCCCTCCAAGCCTCCGAGCTTACGGAGATTCACTTGCAAAACCGGCGTTTCACCTGGTCCAACGAGAGAGTAAACCCCACGATGTGCAAGCTTGATGCGTTCTATTGCAACTCCGAGTGGGACATCCGCTTTGGCACCCATGTTTTACATGCCCTCTCTTCATCTTTGTCGGACCATTGCCCGCTTCTTCTCTCCGATGTCCGTGGCCCACGTACACCGAGGTCCTTCAAGTTCGAGAACTTTTGGGTTAGGATCCCCGGCTTCAAGGATGTCGTGCAACAAGCTTGGAATGAACCATCCTCTCATGTCGAGCCATGCCAAGTGCTTTTTCATAAGCTTCGTCGCACGGGGAAGTGTTTATCCAAGTGGGGCCGTGGCCTTTTCTCCAACGGGAAGGTTTTGTTGCATGCCGCGCTTTTGGTGATCTTGCACTTTGATATGGCCCAAGAGAATAGGATGCTCACCAATGAGGAGATGAGGCTTAGGGCTCGGCTAAAAAGAAAGGTCATTGCTTTCTCGGTGGTTGAAAGAGCTAGAAAGAAGCAAAGCGCCCGGATTGCATATTTGAAAGAGGGCGATGCAAACACGAAGTTTTTCCACCTTCGGGTCAATGCGAGAAGGAGGAAAAACCACATCCATAGACTAAAGCTTAACAATGGGTGGGTCACCGAGCATGTGGCCAAAGAGGAGATCATCCATAACCACTTCAAGTCCACCATTGGGAGAGGGGAGCCAAGAATCAATGACTTCAATTGGGACACTTTACACTTCGATGATCCGGATTTGCATAGTCTTGGGGAACCTTTCACCGAGGAGGAGGTCCGGAACGCCATCAATCAAATGCCCGGGGACAAGGCGCCGGGGCCGGATGGGTTCACGGGCCTCTTTTTTAGGAAGTGTTGGGACATCATCAAGGGCGACCTCATGAATGTCATACATCTTTTCGGGAGCCTACACGCCGAGAATTTCCATTGGCTCAACTCCGCCAACATTGTCTTGTTGCCTAAGAAGGACGGGGCGGAAGATATCACCGACTTTAGGCCAATAAGTTTGATCCATGCCGTTGCCAAGATCATCTCCAAAATGCTTGCGCTAAGGCTTGGCCCTCTCATGGATGAGCTTGTCTCCAATGCGCAAAGTGCGTTCATAAAGCGGAGAAGCATTCATGATAACTTCCTTTATGTCAAGAACCTTGCTACAAGATTCCATAAAAGCAAAACTCCGGCCTTGCTCTTCAAGCTTGATATTAAGAAGGCCTTCGATTTCGTTCGGTGGGAATACATTATTGACTTGCTTCAAAGGAGGGGTTTCCCTTGCCGCTTCCGTAATTGGATTGTGGCGCTTCTCAAAACCTCCACTTCTAGGGTGCTTCTCAATGGGATTGCCGGCACCCCCATTGTTCACGGCCGTGGGTTGCGCCAAGGTGACCCGCTCTCACCGCTCCTTTTCGTGATTGCCATTGATCCGCTCACGCAAATCCTTGAGCATGCCACCACTCTCGGCCTCATTCACAAGCTCCGAGGTCGCGGGAACATTCTTAGGACGTCTTTATATGCGGACGATGCGGCCGTTTTTGTGGCACCCTTCAAGGAGGACATCCAAAATTTTGCAAGCATCCTTGAGGGCTTTGGTAATGTGACCGGCCTATGCACCAATTTTCAAAAAAGCTCGGTGGTCCCTATTCGGTGCGGCCATGTTGACCTTAACGAGGTCCTTTCGGGGATACCGGCGTCGCGTGCATGCTTCCCGCTAAAGTATTTGGGGCTCCCTCTTTCGGTTTGGTCTCTCAAGAGGGTGGACTTCCAACATCTTGAAGACAAGTGCGTCGGTAAGCTCCCAACATGGTGTGGGAAGCTTGTCGCTACCGCCGGCCGCGCAACCTTGGTCAAGTCCGTCATTGCCTCGCAAGCTACCTTCTACATGACACCTCTTATGCTTCCCCCGGGCACCTTAAAGTTCATCAACAAAATTGAAAGGGCTTACCTTTGGTCCGCAAAGGATACCACGACGGGGGCTAAATGCAAGGTAAATTGGGTGAAGGTGTGTCGCCCCAAGAAGCTTGGGGGTCTTGGGATTCTTAACATGGACAAATTTGCGACGGCACTTAGGCTTCGGTGGCCATGGCTTGAGTGGAAAGACCCCAACAAGATTTGGGTGGGCTCCGGGAACCCTTGCTCTTTTGAGGACATGGAGTTGTTCTATGCATCAACTTCTATCGATATTGGCAATGGGCATAAGGCACCGTTTTGGCACTCCCCTTGGCTACACAATAGGAAGCCAATTGAGATTGCCCCCTTAATCTACAATATCTCTAAACGGAAGAATTGGAAAGTCCATCTTGCCTTGAGTAACAACAATTGGGTTAAGAAGATCGACTTGGAGAAAATCAACAACATGGAGCAACTCAAGCAATTCGTGGAGCTTTGGGTCCTTCTTGACAACTTTCAACTTAGGGAGGAGGTGGAAGACGACATAACTTGGAACCTCACGGCGAATGGCGTTTACTCCTCCAAGTCCGCGTATGAGATCCAATTCATTGGCTCCATTGCCTCCAACATGAACAAGATCGTGTGGAAGGCTTGGGCGCCCCCGAAGGTCAAGTTCTTTGCTTGGCTACTCATGCAAAATAGGGTGTGGACGGCGGACCGTTTACAAGCTAGAGGTTGGCCAAATTGCGACCGTTGCCCCCTTTGCAACCAAACCCTCGAGACCGTTGACCACCTCTTCATTAAGTGCCGTTTTACCATTAGGATTTGGGGTGCCATCAAGGAGTGGATTGGCATCCCATCCATCCATCCAACGCAATGGGCCGACCTCTCCATAAGCCATTGGTGGAACATGATGGCGGGAGGCACCGCTCCTAGTAGGAAGGCTATATCCTCGCTCGCGCTCCTTGTTACTTGGGAAGTTTGGAATGAACGCAACGCAAGGGTCTTCCGCAACAAGCATACACCCTCTCATGTTTCCATCGAGAAAATTAAAGCCAAGGCCCGTTTGTGGGTTAGAGCGGGTGCCAAGCATTTGGGCAACATCATGCCGGGAGAGTGATCCCTTGTAATAACCTTGGTTCCTTTTGTAAAACTCTCCTTAATTAATAGATTGGGGCAAAGCTTTTGCCTCCGTTTCAAAAAAAAAAAAAAAAGCTTCCTCCCCGGCAAATAAAATCGAAGCCAGATCTGGAGACTATCATCTTCCTCCTCCTGCCATTCTTGGTGGGGATGAGGCGGTGATTTGCTCTTCAGCTGACTCCCCCAGGCCGGATCCATGGCAAGGAGTAGCTTCGGCTCTCTTTGCTCCTTTTTCCCCTTGTCCTTCTTTTCTGAAGGAGTCGATGTCCTGGCGAGGCAACGGCTGCTCTCCGGTGAAGCGCTCCGACGACTCTCCAAGGTGGAGGCGCGATGGGAGATGCAGATCTGGCGAGATCTTCTCCAATAATCGCCGCAGTAAGTTTCTCCGTCAAGGTCTTCATCAGCTCTGCTGTTCCTCTCATCGTCATGGTGGCGAAGGAGGTAGCCGAGCTCAGCTTGCTTGGTGGCGGGGAGTTTCTTGCTGCTTCGGAGCTTCTTCCTGGGCGCAACACACAGCGATGACAGTCGCTGTGATCCTTGGCCGTAGTGGCGGCCCATCTGCAACCTCCATGGCGGAGGCCCTCTTGGTCGGCTGCTGGAGCTCGACGCCGCGGGGGAGTCAAGTGGTGCGTCCCCGACTCTCAAGTGGTAGCCAGGGGCCTGATCTTCGCGCCGGACAAGAGTATTCGAGCGTCATGTACTCGGGACTCGGCGGCGACGCCATGAGTCCGCCGGCGATGGGTGGCAGAGAAGCACCTGGACTCGATTGCTTTTCCTTCTTTTTAGTCAGGGTGCTTTGTGCAAAGTGGAAGGCCTCTTCTTCAAATTCTAGGTTTTTCAGGGCAGTAGATGCTAAGGGGCTTTTCGGTAAAATGTACCTGCCACGTGTGTTAATATAAATGTTCCACTGGGGTCTTTTGACCCCATTTCTGTGCAAAAAAAAAAAGAAGACTTCATTTCACTGAGACACTTCATTTTTCTATTTTTGGTCACCTGGTCATGATTTTGCAGATGGAACTAAACTTTCGGTATGACGTCGCCATCACGACTCATCTTCGCCATGGAGGGCTTGGAAGAGCATGGTAAAACCATACGTGGAATTTCGACAAAGATTGTTGAGGAGGCTAAGAATAGCAATCATGCTTAATCTTTGATTAATATTTGAGATTTTAGGCTCAAAATTAATGATAATTTTGAGTATTATCTTTACTATTAAATTCAAAAAGACAGTTGTAAGTTCAGAAATACCAGCTATCGACCCACGCACGGCATAAAACCTTGGGGCATCTCCTCCCGATGGATCGGCACCAAAAAAATCGGTTGACGTACTTGTTCGAGACTTCGAGTCCGGACTCCGATCTACTTCAAAACCTATATATATGTCATCCTAGGGCATCACCGTCCGGACGGTCTGTTTGTGTCTTGTCTCCATCGGTGTCCTCCTGCCCCCACGATCTTACGCGGCCTCTGCACAGTTGTTGTTCCAGATGCACATCCATCGAAGAGACGATCTCGGATGGAATTAAGGGTAGAGGATGTGCAGGACTAGGACGTGCCACGCCATGTATGCCGCTGCTGCATGTCAATCCATTTCCGTGTGAGGCTACCACGCGCATGCATGTATGATGCTGCTAGCTAGGTGATGTTCCTGTCGTGCTTCTCTGAACTCTGAGGACACGAGGAAGGAGTTGGACCACGAAGGAAGAGTACGAAGAAGAGAGGAATGGAGTCTACAAGTTTAAAAATTATCTCGCCCAAGGGCAAAACGCTTCCACGGAATGAGATTAGACGCGCACTTCGCTATGACCATAGACCACTCACGCCTACCTCTCTGCTGCTTTTTTCCATGGATAGTTGTATATAATCTCGTTTTTTCCATGGATGATATATATTAATTTGCAAGCGAACATGATGGCATGGTAAATGTGTCAACACGAACAAAAGTTTGAAAGGGTCACACATGATAGTCACTGAGATAAAGTAAATGCAAGACGGTATTTGTCGCAAGCCAGTCATGAGTTGAATGTTATACATATATCGTAAATTCTTGATGTTTTAATCAATGTATATATGTCTAAATTTGTCGGACCGTGGCAGCTCACGAGTATTCAGCTAGTCTGTAATGGGGGGCCATGGCCCCTGGCTCCATGGAAAGCTCCACCACTGCCTGAAAACAATTACATTATCAATTCAGCGTCTAGTTGTACTATTAAGTGCAATCATAAATCAATGAACAAGTGAAGACGATGAAAATTTCATCTGTTTGTTATTTTGAACTTGATTGTCTGTCAACATAGTTGTAGCAGATAGGAGTGGGCACATCATAATCATATAAGCAATTACTTACAAACCATGACAATAAAAATCTTTTCATCTGCTCAACTAGAAAGATACTGAAATAATATTGAAAATAATAGTAAATCATATCAAAGTGAATGGACATCACGAGGTGTAGAAAGCATACAAAGACATCTTTTATATTTGCTCGGATTAAGAAAATGCCTTAGAACTGGAATTAAACTAGAAAGTAATGTCGGTCCCGCCATAATTGGATTATTTTTGCACCAATCATGAATGATTAAGATTTTGTGGGATTACTCCCTTTGCTCTTAAATAATTGAAGTTATAGGTTTGTCCTAAGTCAAATGTCTTTACATTTGACCGGAACTATGAACAAATGTTCCCTTCTTACCACACTGTTGTTCATATAAGTTTTAATAAAATATCAAACGATGTAGAAAGCTAAACCAAGTTTATTGAAAAAGTTACCCATATCTACATTACCATGAAAATATACACCATGATGAACGTAATGATATTGTCTTGATATTCTAGATATTGATATTTTTTCTATAAGCTTGATTAAACTTTACTCGTTTGACATTTGAAAGAACTTATACGCACACACTTTTGCAAGGAAGGAGTATGTCAATATCATTGGGCATGTGAAATACCGTTGGGCACATGTACTGAAGTTGAGCATGTGAAATATATTTAACATGACATGATAAGTCTGGTTGACGGGGGTGTGTCCATTCTTCAATATGTAGATGATATCAGTTTGTTCATGGAACATGATACTGCTAAGGTTATTAATATGAAGTTGATTCTATGTATTTTTAAACAATTATCTGGCTAAAGATTAACTTTCATAAAAGTGAGTTTTTTGTTTTAGCAAAGCGAAAGAGGTGGAGCATCAATATATGCAAATATTTGGTTGTGAATCTTGCGCTTTACCATTTAGATACTTGGGTGTACCCATACATCATAGAACCCTTCATAATGCGGAGTGGAATCCGGTAGAGAGTCGTTTTGTTTCGAAGCTTGGATGTTGGCGCAGCAAAATGCTATCGTACGGAGATAGGCTTGTACTTATAAATTCAGTTTTAACAAGCTTACCAATGTTTATGGTCTTTTTTTTGGAGATTCCAAAAAGGGTTAGGAAAAGGTTAGATTATTATCATTCCAATTTATTTTGGCAATCCGATGAGAATAAAAAAATACACTCAAAATGGAATATGGTATGCAGACCAAAAGAGCAAGGGGGCTTGGGATTGAAGTGCTTGAGTTAAAAAAATAGATGTCTGCTCAGTAAATGGTTGTTTAAGCTCACAACTGAGGAAGGACTGTGGCAACAATTATTGCACAATAAATATCTTTAAAATAAAACGTTGGCGAAAGTTGAGATCAAGTCCACAGATTCTCCTTTTTGGAAAGGTATGATGCGTGTGAAACATGATTTTTTCACTAGGGGGTATTTTAAAATTGAAAACATCACAACTGTGCGTTTTTTTGGAGGATGTCTGGATGGGGGATTTGCCTCTGGCACAACAATATCCTTCTCTATAAAATATTGTGCAACATAAAAATGTTTTGGTTTCCACGGTACTCGCTCATACACCTATCAATATTTCATTTAGAAGGGGTCTAAATGACCACAAGTGGGGTCAATGGTTGCATCTATGTGAGCGGTTAATTTCAGTAACTTTATCGACTGAGTATGATAGGTTTGTTTGGAGACTCACAGATTCTGGTTTGTTTACTGTTAAATCGATGTATCTAGATTTGATGGATGATCATACTAGATTTCTTCGAAAATACTTGTGGACATTAAAGATTCCCTTAAAAATCAAAGTTTTCATGTGGTTCCTTAGTAATAAAGTACTCCTAACTAAAGTCAATCTTGCTAAGAGGAAGTGAAATGGGTGTCAAAAATGTTGTTTTTGTGATTCTGAGTCAACCATTTCTTTCTTGCCGGCCCTTTTGCCAAAATCGTATGGTGCATGGTTTATCTAGCTTACAATATTCCACCACCGATGAATATCACTAATATGTTTTGTAATTGGTTAAATGGAGTGCGAAAGGTTAACAAAGATAGGATTCGTATTGGCGTTTCAGCTCTTTGTTGGTCTATTTGGAGAACTCGAAATGATTTTTTTAATGAACAAAAGGGCACTAATTTTTGGCCGGTTATTCGGCGAGCTGTTCATTGGGTTCAGCTGTGGGCTTTCCTTCTCCCGGAGAATCAGCGGGAGGATATGGATACTGGAGGCAACCGACTGGTGATGATTGCTCATGATTCTTTTTCCAGGCTACCGGATGGCGGCATATTAATAGAATAGATAATGGCTAATCTGTTTATGTGCCTCATTGTTCTATGGTTGATTCATGTATGGACCTTATCTGATCCCCTTATCTGACCGTCATTGTAAACTTTTACATACTACTGTACCCGTACTTTGAAATAAAATTTTAGCTCTGTGCATCGATTGATGCAGAGGCTGGGGCGCTGCTCCCATATCGAAAAAAATGTGATTATAAAAAAAAAGCAAAAAAATGTTATGTGTACATAAGCAGCGCAGCTCCACTCACCACAGTTGCATATTTCTAGACCAATATCCAATGGTCGTGTAAAAAGACGGGTGAGACTTGTATAAGATCTTCTCGTTAGGTGAGATTGTAAGATCAGATCATAAAAGCATATTTATGAAATGCGAAAGAATCAAACAAAATTATACAACATACTTATGGACTGTATCTACAACTCTAAAAAAAAATCAGCTCAGAACTCAATCTACTTTTAGAGAAACAAAAAAATAAATTCTATTATGAATAGTGTCAGCTTTGGGTGAATAGTTTTACACTATTCATTCCCAGGTTTATCTTTTTTGGCTCTCTAAATTTATGTTGAATTTGAAGCAGCGATTTTTTACGTTCCATATATAACATAGATGTATCTTATCAATTTTTTGAGAATTTTTGAACATGTTTTTTGTCTTAAAAAATTTGATCTCATAAATCCTATCTAAAGCAAGATCCCACCCAATTTGTCCCCGTAAAAAGACACACATCTGCATCACATTCTATCAAATTGTCCTCACAGTCCAGAAACACACATAAGGCCTCGTTTGGCAACAGTGGATTCCAGTGTTTTGGAGTGTATAATACAACGTGTTTTTGGTGAATACACTTCCGTCACCCAATTCCCTTTCTCCCACCCAATACTCTCACACCACAATACTCTCCACCCAATCCCATCGTTTGGCACACAGGGATTAATCTGATCGCATTTGAATACAAACTGGGAGCAAATGGCATGTTGCATTGTGAAGTAATAAAAATCAAAACTATATACCATTCAATATGAAGTAAAATCATAAGCTTTACACAGACATTTCTTTATAAGCATTTCGAAGACAGTAACTTTATGATGCAGTGCAGCAGCATCTACAATAACACACAAGTATTCATAGAGAACATCTCATAACATGGCAAGAAGCATTGTGCACTTTGATGCTACAAAGATCTTAGAAGACTGAACAGGAGAAGCTATGGTGAGCACCTGAACCTGGTGTAATATCAAGTATTGTGCACTTTGATGCTACAAAGATCTTAAAAGACTGAACAGGAGAATCTATGGTGGGCACCTGAACCTGGTGTAATATCAATTATAGCTCCATCAAGTAACATCATGCACACACACCTCCAACAATATGTAATCATATCCATAAAACATAGGCAGGTCTGGAAAATAAATAGTGCAAATTACAGTGCTAAATTTAAATAGTGCAAATTGCAAATATATTAACATGGCACTTCTTGTGCTCAACTTTGGAAGCAGAGATGACAAATTCGCCAGTTCACAATCTTAGAAAACATACACTAAAAACTACTAGCTATGGAGCGTCCTCCTCTTGGATTCCTGAAGTTCAATTATGGTGCATTCCTGAAACAACAGAGGGATAAACAGTGAGTAAACTGTATATGTTACTTCAGACCGATGTCTTTAGTCTACCATTAGATCGACTAGTGTACGTGCATACAGTATACGACCGGTGTCTATATCGTTCATCAGATTACAACAGAGGCATAAAACGGAAAATATGTCACTGATGTTCATCATATTCAACTATGCTTAAACTTTAGTTGTAAGTCTTCATAAGAAGCATTATGTGAGATCATATAAAGAAAGAAGGCAAGCTTCTCTTCAACCTTGATCCTAGTATCTGATAGCAATCCTTCATCTCTAAGATAGTTTGCCAGCCATATAAAGATGTGAGGTTCCATTCTAAAAGCCACCAAACAGTCCTTAATATGGCCACTAAGGATTTCTGTGACTTTTCGCTTGCCATATAGGAAGGAGGGATGGCGTATAGTTTTTTCCACTTTATTACTAAGATGCACATACAGTGCTGGAATAATAAAGAACAACAACTCATCCTCATCATCGGCTTTCCTCTTTCTAATACGCTCTATGCTCTGTAGATCCATTCTATCAATGAAGAAAAACATGTACCACAAGATCAACAAAAATATATGCAGAAACAAGGTATACTATGTGTATACAACAATGAAAGAGCAAATTAAGAAACAAAGAATTGCTTTTACCTTTGCCAGGATGAGGTAAACAGCTCCAAGGGTCAGGCACAGGGTCCCAGCTTGGTGGACCCTCCTCCTCTTCGATTGAAATCCAATAAGGCTTGGGTTCCTGAAAAAGAGGCATAAACTGTTAGTAAGCTGCATATGTTACTGCATAAACAGGCATAAATGGTTACTAAACAGAGGCATAAATAGTTACTAAACAGAGGCATATAATCAGTGGACATGGACAAGTTCACTCACACAGATAAACATAAGCATAAACTTAAGATAGACCAGACCTAGGATAAGTCAGACGGTAAAAGGGAAAATCTACAGGAAATAACAAAATCGTGAACCAGAAGGCAACTATCCAACAGATATGAAATCATAACTACGAATCAACAAAGCCTAAATAGGAAGATGAGCAAACGGAAACTACTACGCTTTGTTTTAGCAGATGCAAGTCAACAATGTGTAAATAGTATGCTGACCAAGCAGACTTGTTTTAGCAGGGCAAGTCAACAATGTCTAAAAGCTTCAGGACACGACATGTCCAAGCCAGGACAGAAACAAAAACAAACACCGATAACGTCCATAACTTTGCATTTGAGTTATCTGACAGCACACCTATCAGTACTCATAGCAACCAAGCCCAACACTTAGCAAGATTCTGCAATATCAAGCTCTGCTTGAACGCCTGAAGTATAGACGCCTGAACCCCAGGCAGAGATTGTATGCTTGACCTGCTGTGAGAAACTACAAAGTACTCGCCATGTATATACCAAAACACCATACCAGAGCTCTGCTTGAACGCCTGAAGTATAGACGTGTTATGCCCTAACCCTCTTTTTGAGCTCAGCCGTAATTGATGGGAATTTCAGAACTAACAATGCATAACCATCGGTGAAGATGCCTACTTGAATATCATCAAATCCACAACATTTTCAGAGTATAACTGCACAACTACGGATCCTACAGGCAACTACAAGGCTCAACGAATTAAGCCAGATAAAATTTTCCATGCACAGGTAAGTCACAGAGTATAACAAATTCATACCGGAGTGAACGCCAGTTCAACGGAGCTGCTGGTGGCCGAGCTGACGGCGCAGAGGATACGGTGGTTGGAGGTTCTGTTGGGGGCGACGGCGAGGAGGCGGCGGGATCTGGCGACTGAAGAGGTCTTCGTGTCGAGGAGGTGGTGGCGGGAGGACGCGGTGGCGAGATCTGGCGGCGGCGAAATCTGACGGCGGCAAGATCGACCGCGCCGTCGGTGAAGCTCCACCGCGACGGTAGTTTTGCTGCAGCCGCCGCCGACGCGCGTGTAAGAAACGCGTCACCCTGCTCGCGTCTTGGAAACCCGTCGACCCGACGAGTTTGTGGGAGTTTTCTCGGGCTTACACGCCTCTATACCGGGCTGCCAAATGGGCTGTAGCGAGTATTTCTGGGTAATGGGCTAGGCTGGTAAAATACACGTGAATCCACCCAGAACCCGGGCTGCCAAACAAGGCCTAAAGGATATACTCACGACGGAAGCTTCAGCATATAATCAAACTGAAACTTCAAATGCAGGTTGCGACATGTCTTACTTGATGGGAGGAGGATTTCTCTTATAATTGTGCTGAAGAATTTTATCCTATGAATCAAACAGCCTTCACAGGATTCCAATCCTACAGAAAATCGTTAATAATCCCTTGAAATGACCCATTGCCCCCGAAATTGATGAAATTGTGGCGTAACACTAAAAAGTCTAAAACAGATATTTGGGCTGGCTAATGAAATCTTGTTTGTTCACATAATCTGATATTTATTGTTCCAAAAATCAAAGAACACAAACCAAACTAAGCACACCGAAACCGAAAATAATAAATAATAAATAAGAAAACATTGACTATCAATCGCTGTAAAAGCTGTTTCCGGCCTTGCCGTCGATCTTGCCCTCCTTCTTGATCTTCTTGATCCTGCGCCGGCGACGGTCGGCTTCCTCCACCCGCCGGACGGCGCGCTCAAGGGTATCAACCCGCTCCGCGAGGGCCCCGATCAGCGCGCACTGCTGCGCGCTCCGCTCGCACAGCGCCGCCACCATCTCCATCATCTTCTTCGCGTCCAAGCCCTCGGCGGTTGCAGCCTCAGTCGTCTTCTTCTCCTCTGTCTCCTCTGCCGCCGCTTCCTGCTGCTCTGCTTTGGGCTCGCCGTCGATGGCGTCGTCTCCCGTCACCATCTCCCATTCCCCTTCCGCCTCTGCCGCGAGCTCGCCATCGCCTTCCGCCTGCTCGCCGGCCGCCACCGATTCCGTAACAGTCGACTCGGTCGCCGCGGAGTCCGGCTCCTCTGCTCTGCCACCGTCAACTTCCATGTCCATCTCAGTGGGTGTTGCATCAACAGAGAAGGAATCCGATCCAATCTGCTCCCCGGGCTGCTGCAACTCCGGCGTCATCCCACTCTCCAGTGCATCGTGAGCCTCGGACATCTCGACGGTGTCAGCCGCCATGGACTCCGCGTCCGCGGCCGCGGGCGGCACCTCCTGGTGGGCCGGCGTGGCCTCCAGGGCGTCGACGGCATCCTGGAGCGCGAGCACCTTCCTGGTCACCTTCTTGCGGTACTCCCTGACGCCGCGCACGGCGTCGAGGCGGAGCACCAGGCGCATGAGCTCCTCGCCGACGCCGATCCTCTTACGCGAGTCGGCGCTTAGCGCCTCCGCCTCGGCCGCCACCCTCGCCGCGACGGCCTCCGCCTCGCGCTCCACGGCGCGCACCTCGCGCATCATCCTCCGCGCCAGGAGGCCGCGCGCCGCCGCCTGCACCTTCACCGCCGCCGCCTCCGCCGACGGCGCCCGCTTCTTCAGAACCGGCGCGGCCTTCCGTGGCGGCTCCGAGTCGGGCCCGGTGACTTCGATCGGGATGGAGGCCGGTCGAGTGGACGTCGGCCTGGGACGCACGTACTCCCTCATCATCGGCTCCGGGATCTCGGCGTCCCGGAAGAACGCGCCTTGGCTCCGTGCCGGAGCTCGGGCGGGGGCTGGGCGGGGGTGGTAGTAAGAGTCGTAGGAGTCGTAGGGGTAGGTGTAGGTGGACGGCGAGGGGTAGTAGTAGTCGTAGGGGTCGTAGCCGAAGAAGCCGCGAGACGCCATTGACGGTGGCTTGTTGTGCTTGGGGTTGAGGTTGAGATGAGATCGATCGTCTGAAATCGGTTACGATTTTGGATGTGTTTGTGATGGGGAGAGATTGGTACCGGAAGGTCTATATATCCGGAGAGGTTGGAAGGTTCCAGAAGGCGTCGGATGTTTCTGGAACTCCGGATTGCTTGCTGAAGGGGCGGGTTACCCGCGGTCTCCTGTTGGTCCTAGAAGATTCGGGAAGGAGATATAGCGGGTGGTGGATGACGCGTGGGCTCAACCGCATTTTTTTGTTTTTTTTTTTGAACAGTGTGAGGCGCCGTAGGCGCCAAATTTTCATTCAGCTCAAGTACAGTTTACAGCATGCAGTACAATTCCCTGTAGAGTGAGATTTTGTAGAGCTAGAACTATAGGGCAGTTATTTTGAAGATGAGCTAAACTAGAACAACTAAAAATAGGCGCAGACTGAGCTTGTCTGATTGCCTGATGTGCACAGCTGTGGGCAACTTCATTAATGTCTCTTTTGATGTGATAAATCTTCGGCTGAAGCTTCCTGGAAGCATGTTTGTAATGTGCAATCTGCTCTCTAATCTCCCAGGGAACCTGATAATCCGTAGTTCTTGTGGCTGCAGCCGCTCTTGCTACCGTCAAGTTATCAGTGAGGAAGGTAACTTGATGTGATTGAAGCCGTTCTGCAATTTGCGCCCCAAGAAGAAGAGCAAGTGCTTCTGCATGCAGCGGTGACGGTGACTTGTCAGCTGAAGCTTGGATGAGTACCGTTGCTTCAAAGTCAGGTCGCTGAAGTTGGCAGTGAACTCCAAGACCTGTAGATGCTCTTCCATGTAGACCTGGAACTTTTGTTGACTTCCACGCAGCATCCGAGAATATCTTGCTTCCCCTAATTGTGAGATCACCTTTGATCGTTTCTCCTTGCTTGATGGCCACCACCTGAGATTGGTCCTCATCTCTATTACCTGAATTTATACTTCGGTTGGCCCCATGGAGAGAATTGCGTAGCACACCACCAGCTTGTAACCTGTCCTCCAATCCCTGCAGAACATCCACCATCTCCATGTTTTGGTTAATAGCAGTTGCTATATGATGGATCTGTTTTGGGTGACTCTCTTTCCTGTTAAATAAGCAATCATTCCGAGCTTTCCAAATGCACCACATAAAAGTTAAAATATTTTTGAGATTGGCATGCGGATGGTTCATTTGTAACATTTTAAGAAGCAGCTCGGTGAGAGAGTCAGTATTCGCAATAAGCAAGTCAGATCTAATAAACCAAGGTTTGCTGAACCAAGCAGCTCTAGCAAAGCTGCAAGTGAAGAAAAGATGTGTTTCATTCTCCTCCACACCACACCTGCAACAGAGCTTACTTATGTGTTTGCTAAACTTACCTGCACGAGCACCTGTAGGTATTGCTTTCCGTAGTAATCTCCACCCAAAAGCTTGAACTCTTGGTGTTATTTGCTTGTTCTTCCAGATTTGATTTAGTAGTTGCTTGGTGGAAGGATGTACCTGCCTTGGCCTTGGTTCTCCATGATCTTGCAGGCTCTGCAGGCAAGCACGATATGCACTTTTTGAATTACATTTACCTGTAGGTGTTAACTTCCAACATAAAAAATCTTCCTCCTGTGAACAAATGATTGGAGTACTTTTTATAGTGCTAGCCATGGGAGCTTGGAAGAGAGAATCAATGAGTTGGTGATTCCAAGCTTGTTGATTTGGAATCCACAAGTCTTTCACTTGGGCTGGGTAGGAATAGTTGCCAGGCTGAATAATTAGAGTATCATAGATGTGAGTCCAATCTTCGCACCACGGACTACTCCAAATAGAGATTTTTCCTTGAGAGATTTGGTAAAAAGAATGAGACTTTAGAATAGGCAGGATTTTGATGATGGAGGCCCAGAAGGATGATTTGGGAACATTTGAATTTGGTCGCCAAATAGAGGAACCTGGAAAATATTTGGATTTTAACACCGCATGGAGGAAGTCATTAGGCTGATCTGCAATTCTCCAGGCTGCCATTAGAATGAGCCCCTGGTTCATGGCTTGCAAATTCCTTATTCCAAGACCACCTTCATTTTTGGGAGAACATATGTCTTTCCAAGCTCTCAAACAAAGGCTCCTCGAATTAGTTTCTTCCCTAACCCCCGTCCACCAAAAATTCCTAATGATAGCTGTGAGTTTGGCTATGAACTTTTTGGTGAAAAGTATGTTAGACATGTAATAGACAGGGATAGAAGAGAAAACAGATTTTATAAGCTCGAGTCTGGCTGCATGAGAAAGCTGGTCAGCCTTGTAAGTCGAGAGTTTAGATTTGAATTTTTCGAAAACAAAATTGTAAGAAGCAGTTCTATCCTTACCAGGTATGATGAGAGGATGTCCAAGGTGAACGAAATTGTTGTCAATGTCTGCGACAGGGAAAACTTGCTTTATGGATTGACAAGTACTGGCCGGGACATGCTTGCTGAAAATAATTCCAGATTTTGTCCAGTTCGGTGTTTGCCCTGACTGGATACAAAAAACATCCAGAATTTGCTTCATTCTCAAGGCTTCTTGAAATGTCGCTTGTCCGCACATTAGAAGATCATCTGCAAAAAGAAGTGAGTGGATTGGAGGGCAATTTGGCCCTAGAGTTATCCCTGCGAAAGAGTTAGCGGACATAGCTTCTTGTAAAGCAATAGATAATTCATTTATGGCAAGAACAAACAAATAAGGAGACAAGGGACAGCCTTGTCGGACACCTCTATCTCCTCGGAATTTTCCAAACGGTTGGCCATTAATGACAACAGAGAATGTCGGTGATGAGACACAAGAATGGATAAGATTAATGAAATGACAATGCAGCCCTTTACGAGCTAGAGCTGCAACTATGAAATTCCATTCTAGTCTATCAAAAGCCTTAGCAAGATCGATTTTAATCATGAAAGCATTGTTTTTCCAGGATGTGAGCGCAAAAGAATGTGTGATCTCCTGAGCAATGATGATGTTGTTACTTATGCGTCTACCTTCTATGAAAGCTTGTTGAGAAGGATGAATATAATCCGGCAAGTGAGGCTTTAGTCTATTTGCAATACATTTTGCAATAATTTTGTATATAACATTGCAAAGACTAATAGGTCTATAATCAGCCGGAACCAAAGGAACAAGCTTCTTAGGAATAAGGGCAATATGAGTATCGTTAATGTGAGATGGCATAATACCAGTTTGGAAGAAATTTCTTACCAGTTGCATGACATCTGATCCAATCCATCCCCATGTAGCAATGTAGAATTCTACATTGAAGCCGTCTGGTCCTGGTGACGCATTTATTTTCATCTCTTTGAGTGTTTCCAGAACTTCATGTTCATCCGGGATAGAATATGTGTAGTCATGTGTATCTTCAGGGAGTTGCGTATGTATGAAGGGCCTGCCATTGTTAGGTTGTGTGGAAGCAAAGATACATCTGAAATAGTTAACAAATGTATTGCTAATTCTGTCAGGCATAAATTGTAGGACGTTGTTTTCATCCTTAACAGATACTATGGTATTCCTTCTCCTTCTTTTAACAATGGCACGATGAAAAAAAGAAGTATTTCTGTCCCCATCTTTGACCCACTGTTTCTTTGCCCTTTGCATGTAAGAATCTGTTAATTTTGTCATAGTTTGCTCATACCGCGTTACCAAAGAGGCTTCCATAGCCTGATCTTGTTCATCCAAAGGCTTCATTTGGATTTGTTTGATCTGGTCCTCGAGATCGTTTAGCTCCTGCTGCAATGGTTTCTTCTTCTTGCACCATATCTTAAGAGAACCTGCAAGATGGTTAGTTCTATTCGAGAAAGATTTGTTTTTTGAAGTGAGCCAAACGGATTTAGCATGGTCTTGGAAATCTTGTTCTTTCAACCACCAATTTTCAAACTTGAAGTGTTTTTTTATTCTACGAACAGGTCCCTCCGTAGAGAGAAGGATGGCGGCATGATCACTTAAACTGTGAATAAGAGGCATGTTATAAACATTGGATATGGGATAAACATCACACCACTCAGCATTAACCAAACATCTATCTAATCTTTCGAAAGTTGGCTTGGAAGAGAATCGTTTATTAGTCCAAGTGTAGGCCGGTCCACTGAAACCCAAGTCAAAAAGACCACAATTCTTAACAAAAGAGCGAAAAACATACATACGAGAACGATTTATATTAGGGGAGTTCTTGTCCATATCATACAAAAGTTCATTCATATCCCCTATACATAACATGGGCATGCTAGAGTTATCATGAACAAAAGAGGTCACTTGATCCCAAATGTAATTAGTCTGGCGATGATAGGGATCACCATAAATACAAACAAGCCCAAATTTCAGATTATTAATACTATTTAGGCAAGTAGCTAAGATCACATGGAAGTTGGCACTATGAATAGAAACTTGAAGGTCATCATTCCACATGAGCCAAAGCCCACCCGAGCGTCGTCGAGAAGATACTACAATGCTATTACACATGCTAAATCTAGTAACCAGATCAGATGGCTTAACTTTGAAAGATTTAATTTCAGATACAAATGTCACCTGGGGTTTCACGGAGCTGATCATCCGGGCAAGGTGACACATTTTTGGACTACCAAGATCTTTTCCCATACCTTGACAGTTCCATCCAAGAGCCTTCATGGCGCTTGAGGCACTTTGTGACTTTGTCGCTGATGTCCCTGCCTCGGGAAGAAAGGGTGATCCACTTACTGCACTGCACTACACCGGAATCAGTGGAATCACAAAAGACTGCGTAATAGGTTGAGCACTGATGGGATCTGGCCAGAGGCGCACAGAACTGCAACCGATGCTCTGTTTCTTCTTCCCGTCCAACGCAAGAAAAATCTGGATCGGGGTTGGGGACTTGGGGTCCGGAGGTGATGATGGGATTGGGAATTGATCCTCAAGAGAAGTAGTTGACTGAGAAGGGGGATTAACGAGCAAGCTGGAGCAGATATCCGGCAACGGCGGGAGAAGATCGCTGGCGAAAGGAAGATCGGCGGAGCAGCAGCAAGGTTACGTAGTAGAGTTCTCTTCTTGGTTCTAGGTGTATTGGAGGATTAAACTTCTGGGGATCTTCAGATTGACGCTGGTAAGAAACAGATCAAGGGGTAGAAAGATTGGATTAGAGAAGAATCGGAAAAGAGAATAGACCTGGAGAGGAATCAGCAAGGAATCGGCATGTCGCCAGTCGCCACTCGGGCATTTTGACGAAGGGAACTAGGGAAGGAATAGCCTCCCGCCCCTGACGATTGGAACATGGGCCTTTGGTGGGCGTTAAACTGGGCCCAGATAAAAGCCCCGTCTAAATCTGTGATTTGTTGGTAACGTTTCTTCTCTCTTCAGAGTAACGAGTTGGTACAGCAAAGTGATCTGACAAAGAAGCTACCTGACTCTTTGCTCAAAAAAAAAAAAAGAGCTACCTGACTCGGCATCAACATGAAATGTTGTGCCTAGAGCCCTAGAACGATATATGTAAAGTAAATTTCGCATGAAGCTGATCGTCCCCTCGCAGAAAAACCATGGCATAATAGGTTCTGTCACAACCCACAAGGGTAATGACTTGGAGCGGCATGTGACCATAGTTAGTTGTTGACATGGGCATCCAATTTGGACGAGCCAATAAAGTTCAGCTCAAAGAACACAAAGACAAACTTCCTATTTAGATCATCCAAGTCACCCTGAAGAACACCGCGGATAAACACGAGTCGTAGAAATGACGTGTGAAGTAGTTCATTACAGTTTTCTCATGTATTTTGTGTGTAGCGGTTCGGTTCAAATTCCATATTCCACAAGGATTCAAGAAACTTGATCTTTGCTTGGTAGCATCGCATTGTAAAACTTGAAGTACACGTTCGTCGTGTACTTCAGGGCTGACTTGGTTGGTTCCTACTTAATGATTTGTTTGAAAAGAAAAGAATGTTCCCTACTTAAGGAATGACATGTCTCCCTAAAATAAGAGTGGGCATTGCTAGTCTTTTAGTTTCAGCTGGATATTATAGTACTTTTACCTAAGTCTAAGAGTGTTCCTGTAAAATGCTTGATTCGAGAAACATGCACTTTGAGGTGGACGTTTTGAGCCACTATTGCACTTTGAACGATATTGAGCAGTTACCGGACCACCTTCTGACACACGTGAGACTCACACAATAGTCACATGGTGAAGGGCTCACACCCTTATCTTGGCACAATATATTTCTCCATGTGCCCGCCCTGCGGTAGGAGAGACTCGACCCTAAGTTGACTGCATCAAGTTGGGTGCACCCCGATCAATATGATAAACAACTGTGGCGGGCTTGAGTTGGAGAAAGAGATGATAAGGAGATATCCACTCTCAACCACAATCTTTTCAATGTAAAGAGTGTACCCCGACTATCATATTGGTGAGGTTGAAGTTCAAACCAAGTAAAATGCAGATACACAAAATAGAAAGTTGTGAATGAAAAAGGAACTACTAACATTTATGTTTTCGTGTCAAGTATACCCGCCTACTACACATGTTATGATTGACCTCACATCGCCATGTGTGGAGTGACAAATTATGCGGTGGAGCTCTCACATTGCCACGTGTCAAGTAACAAATTATGCGGTGGAGGCTCCACGTTGCCACCGCTCATAGGTGCGTTAGACTCATATTACACATGTCATTTTCTTACGGGTCCTCTTGCGTGGCATAGATAGGTTATAAATTTTGTGGCGCTTTATTTACACCTAAATCTATAACAATAAATCTACGCAGGCACATCTAAATCTATAACAATAAATATAGGCATATATTTACATCTAGAGATACAAAATTTATGCAGAAATTTCTTAGAACAAAATTAAAACAGGAGGAGTAGGGGGTATATAAGAGAGTGCAAAGCCAAGATGACTCAACACAAACCAACCACTCGATCGAGATCGACGCACGAACCCCGCGACAGGAACCAAGCAAAAGAAGTAACCGCGCGCCGCCATCGCCATGGACAGCACCGTGGACGCAATGGCGGCGGCCTACGACGCGCTCATCGACGCCGCGGCCGCCGCCGTCCGCGAGCCCGGCCGCGGCCCGGCGCTCGAGGACCTCAAGCGCTGCCTCGACGCCTTCAGCGAGTCCTGCGACCGCGCCGAGGACCTCGTCCAGGCGGCCGCCGCCGGCCTCCTCCCCTCGCCGTCCGCTACCTCCCGCCTCGACGCGCTCCCCCTCGCCGTGCACGCCATCGAGAAGGATCTCGTCCAGGCCGCCGCTGCCGATGTCGACGAACGGGACGAGAAGGAGGTGGAGGTGGAGGAAGAGAGGGATTCCGCGCCCACGCCGCCGGTGCCGGTGCCGGTGCCGGAAGCGGCAGAGGACGAGTAGAGCGTTCGACCAATCGATGTCGTCCCTTGTTGTTTGTGATGTTAATCCTCTTGGTTCTTTGTGCTAATCGGGTGAGTCGTCTGGATCGTGATTACGATGATGAAAAAATAGAACTGAATTAATGTTAGAACGGAGTAGATTAATTCATCACATTTTCTTTTCTAGGAGAGAAACTGCTTTAGCTGTTATGACCGTCATATTGTTGTGTAAGGTTGTTTTCGAATTCGCAGCGAATTTAGAGCGAAATAACAATGGAGAAAATGAAAAGACAGTCCAGGGTAGAAGTAACCTTGGCTTTGCACATCGTCCGCTCTCAACTTCTCATGATCCTAATGCATGCATGTTGCAAATCTTTGTTCGGTATTGTACTTGTATCATCAACAGTCACGCACATAAAAATAACAATAACAATCACCCGGCTGCACAAAAGAAATGTTGCATAATTCGCAAAGAGTTAAAATATTCCCAAATCAAGGCCAGATCCGCACTGAACCGGGCGGCCTAAAATGGATTTTTAATGGAAACATGATTGATGAAGTAACACAACATTTGATTGAAGTAACATTTCCCAACAAGAAAAACTACAACATATTGTACTACGGAAGCCCGAAGACATGAAACCCTAGGTGAAAATTCAGTTAAGAATAAACCTTACCAGAGGGAGGATGGGTCCATCTACAATGGGGCGCTTATGGCCCGACGCTAGGAAATAATTACCGGAGCATCGCTGCAAAACTAAGAGACTAGCGTTTGAAATATCAATGCAAATTAGACCTACTAGACCACCAGCGCTTACATGCACGGAGTAACCGACTCCTTAAGCGCCCAATTAAGAGACTAGCAATGTTCATGCCCTAAGAAGTAAAAAAGAATTCCTACTCACGAAAAGATCCCTGGCCCTAGGAGTAGAAATCTCAAGGCGGAACTGAACCCCTCACGAGAGGTCCCAGGCCCGGGTGCCCAGCATATAGGGCATCAGTTGGATCCACTAAAAATACAGTAATGTGTCAATCTCTAATGAGGCTAACTTTGCCATTTAAATTCCACCATCAAGGTACATTTGAACTTAAAGTCTGCGTTCTTGTATAAATGTGTATAAACCCAGTTAGGGATTCAAAATTTTGTGGCAATGCAGATCCATGATGTATCAGTGTTGGCAGTGATAGCGCAGTAATTTCCCCAAGACCGAGGCAACTGTAGCTTTCCAGATAAACATAATTTGAGCTATAGATTATTTGCTTCAAACACATCGTAATATATTCTTTACTGCATTGTGCAATAATCTATCTTGCACATACATTCCTGTGAATCAGTCCCATTTTTATGAAGAATTCACAGGGCACTTGCCTACTGTAACTCTGTAGCAGTGATGATACCAAGATAGCAATCAAAGTAGTTCAGTAAGTCTGGCAACTGGCATAACAAGAAAATTACAGAATTTACAGACCTCAATAAGACAAGCTATCACTTCCCAGTTACTCCTAAATGGGTCTTGCACACTAAAATTATGGCAACGCCTACTAAAAACTGTACAGACATAACACACACTGATCCGGTAGCTCAAAATCGGCAGATCCCCGGCTTCTCAGTACGGCACAGTGTGAGCATCTCTTCATACTTGGAAGGATAGACAAAGCCCCACAGCTGCATTGTACAGGAAAACCAAAGTTACACATCCGTATCCCTAAATAGAAATCCACAAAAGATTGCAAGAATTTATCCACTTCACAACATTCACGGATATCATAAGATACAGAAATATAGATGTTCCGAGGACCTTGTGTTTCAGCTGCAACCCTAGCTACACTTGCAACATGCAGCTTCTTGAGTCTTGACCATAAGGTGATGTCTGAACTACGAACAATTATTTTTCTTCATTTTATTAGCATCGCGGTTGTGTCATGTAGTATATGTATATTCTGAAGGGGGTAGAACAGGCTTTTACTTTGTGCTCAGTAACACGATGCAGTAAATCTCATGCACATAACCCTGAAAAAATCTCCCTTGATTTTCAGTGGGCAATGTAACTGTTGCATATGTTAGTTGTGTACTTGTGTTCGGTGGTGTGCAGTTGTGCGAGACGAGACTATTCGACCAAACAATGTGGGTCAAAGGGCATGAAAAAAGAGCTTCAAAGAGGAATTGTGAATTGGATGACCAGTGTACTTTACGATATTCATATTTTGGAGCAGTATGGATGTAACTGAATTCATCCCCAGGAGGAAAAAGGGTGAAACTACTTCTTATGGATTGGAGGGAGGTACTGAACATCTTGTTAGAGTTCCTTTCAGGGCATGGGCATGTGTGTTTGTCATGTGTCCATCAGGACTCAGGAGTATGGAAAAGTGTACTTTTGGAAATTGCAATAATGCCATGGGCAAACTGATGAGTTTTTGATGTGGGAAAACAAGCTAATAGTCATAACCACCAACCTACAACTTGCAATAAAGTTTTTGGTTCTTGTTTAAGCCAAATATGGTTTAGATTTTTGCAGTGAAGTAGAGCTACAGATTTCATTATATATGTGTACTTTCATGGAGTCAAAGAACTACTAATCTATGCTTCAGTGTGATAAGTACCTCAACTTCTTTAACCGCAAAGTCCGCGGAATGCGATAAACACTGGTTGTCAAATGTCTCTGAATTTGAACTTGAACCACTCAAACTGCAGAGAGTACACAGAGAAAAGGTGAGGCATTAAGATTGAATTAAATTAGCAAACTGTTAAAAGCATTAAAGAAAACTTTAGAAATGTATATGTGTAGAGGGAGGGATTACAGGTCTGAGTCTAGATAAAGTGCAAAATGACTGCCACCTCCTAGTGCCAAATAGTCAGTAGAGCACACGGTGAAATACTTATTAGCACCTGTAACAAGCAATTTGTTCAACAGTTTAAGAGAATGAGCCAATACATACAAATAACAAGAAACAATTATATGCAGTCTGTTAGCTCAGGGTACACACTGATCTTAATGGAACTTTAGTAAAATATGCTAACATTAGAATGTATCATGATGAAAAGGATCTCGAGGAGCAAAATAAATTATACACAAGTCGACTAGCCCTGATGCACAAAACTGACAAGCAAAATCATATATCTTCTGCCAGCTTTTTGGTGTTCTTACTGAAAAAGCAACGAAAGTAGAGAGATATATATTACCGGTTGGTCGATATATAGCAGGATTGCTGTGTAAACTAGTGAAAACAAAGCAGTTATTGGTCCCCTGCAATAGTTATTAATTTCCATTAATATCAGTTGAAGCTAAGTAGGTGATAGTAAGAATATTATTAGAATGTGTGGGTGGAACCTGATATTTCTTTGTGCTGGATGGCTGTAATGGAGCCTCAACTAAACCACCAAAAACTGCCCCTTTTTTGTCTCCAACTACCTGTTAGAGAACACATTGATAAATAAATAAATAAATAATAGGAAATTAGCAATTAGCAGCTAACAGCAAAAAAGAAAGCACATGAGATATTGCGGAGACTTGTAAGAGACCATATTGTGGAAACATATAAATAAGTACCATTACCCAAGTAAATACTCTTTGGAATTAAACAATATTACTAGTACAATTGGCCACTCCCTTTCAAATACTTGTGAAACACATCAAGCTACTTAAGAAACGTACCAAGAGTGAGTAACCAGGGCACAGCTTACTCCTTCTATATAAAGTAGATAAAGATATTCCATGCCTCCATGTGCTGCAAAATTGTGAACACAAACATTAGACATCAGTTGGCACGTGCAGTCATAACGTATAGGGATAGCAGACTTTAAACCTGTATAGCAAAACCCAGCTCCTTCCTTGAGAGAGAATAGGAAGAGAGGAATAAAGAATGGATCGCATCATCTCTGACAAAAGGACAGATGGCTCTGACATGACTGGCAAATTGTTCAAGGAACTAACTTCCTTTGGTTCTTCGAGCTCCAATACAGGTGCAACCGGTTCAGCATGAGTTGCCACCTCTCTGCCAATTTTAGGCTCTGCACTTTGCTTAAAGCCGCTCATCCTAGCTGCCTTGTTAATGATTTTTCCAATGGAATGCTTCCCTCTGCTTATCAGGCCTGACTTCCCCTTGCTTGCCTTTCCGACCGGTGTTAAGGTTGGGTATCCAATATCTTCGCTCTGCTCAGGAATTATCTCCATTGAAGCGTTAAAAGAGCTAGACGGCGACAAAAATGAGATCATGAATGCTCTAAAGGAAGATGTATCAGGGCCATCAGGAATATCAGAGTTTTGCTCAGAATCTTGCTCATCCTCTGAATTTTCTTCCTCTTCCTCTGCCTCCTACAGCGACCAAAGAAAATGAATGTTGGTCAAAACTTCTGGGATTGTAATAGGATAGCTCTCTGCTACGATACCCTGCGGGGACAGCGTTTATTCGCTGACCCTTACCTTTTCGTTGAGACTCTGTGAACTATTTGGTTTCTAATTATTTTTGAAAAGGTAATTTTCTGGAACATGGGCTACTGACTGGAAGAATCAAGATTACTTGGTACTATGAACTGAATGAATAACATGACGTGTAATTGCAGTTCACTTGTTACAGCTCACGGTCAGAACCATCCATAAAAGTTTCACCGAATGCAGGAGATGAGAGCAGGGAAGTCGTCAAGCACTGGAATTATAGCTTTGAAAAGGAACCACTGGAGTGGAGCTATTCATTTCCTGAGATTTGAGGACCATGGCGACAGAAGAGCAACTTCATTGCTTCGGTTGCTATGCTAGTCGAAACATAGTAGTGAGCTAATTTTACTATCGTAGCAGCAAGTATGACGTTGTAAAGAAACATAGTTATTCTGTAGTTAAATAGCAGTCTAGACTGCGTAGAATCTGTATTCCTGACAAAATCATTAAAAGTTTCCAGCACGAAATGTTGTCAAAACCTCTACCCTAATTAGCAGCGAGCAACAGGCAACAGCGGGCATCCCTAAACCCCGAACAATCGAACGCCAAACCCTAGCAAGATCACGCCCCAGCGGGCAGACCACGCCTACTGGGAGCAACCAAGTCGCCCCCGTAGCGCGAATTGGGGGACGGGAGCGACAACCGAACACGACACTGACTGGACCGAGTCGACTGTAGCAGGAGGGGACGGGGAGAGGAGGATGGGGATCTGGGGGTCTCACGGGGAGGTGCGAGGAGGGCTCGCGCTCGGAGACGGGGTTGAGGATGACGGTGGTGAGGTCGGAGACGAAGTGCGCCGCCTTGCTGCCCAGCGACGGCAGGTACCCCATCCTCCGCCTATTCCTGGCGCGCGCACGCCGCTGAACTCAGGAGCGGCGCGCCGCGCCGCGGGGGTGCGCTCGTCCGCCGCCTCCGGTGCTCCCGCGGCTGATCCGGCTGGGAACCGATCGGGCGGCGACTGGGGGAGGCGGTCGCGCCGTTGCTGTGAGCCTTGATTTGGACCTCCTTTTTTTTTTGCCGTTAGGTGGTGAGGATGGGTTGGAATAAAATTCTGTTGCGGAAGGAAGGATACAGTACAGGAACAGGAAGAGGATAGCTTCTTCGTGTTGTCCGCGGCACAGAAAGACCGTGCGCCGGCGGTGCAGGTGTCAGTCAGGTAGCTGACGCCGGCCGGTGGTCGGACGGCTTTGCCCCTCTGCTTCGTGTCCAAGCTTTCTGTTCCCCCTTTGGCTGGAGTTGGAGACTGGACTGTGTCAAGTCCAAGGATTCGACTCGTCTCGTCTCGTCTCCCACGTTACCATTGTCCATTGAGTCCATTCGCACAAGTGTCTGTCAGCACACCAACTGATTGATCGACTCGGTACGGGTGTCTCGACAAGCAATGCACTGTTGGACCTTTATTATGCTTTCATGAGTTGTCTTGGGGAGACTTTGGCAAAACCCCATGGAAACTTGGTGTTCCAACTTTTCTTTAAAACATGGTAATTTCATTTTCATTGATGAAGGAGAATTTTTTTAAAGAGTTACTACAAGGTCACCATTCGCACAAGTGTCTGTCGCCACATCAATTAAAGGTGACATAGTCACGCTGAAATGACTGTTAAAGCAATGACTGATTGATTGACTCTCTACGGGTGTCTAAGAAAGCAATGCAGTGTTGGACCTTTATACGTACGTTGATGAGTGGTCTTCGGATGACTTTGGCAAAACCCCGTGAAAATTTCGTGTTCCAACTTTTCATTTGAAACAAGACAGTAGATTTGCCAAAAAAAAAAAAAAAAAAAAACGGGTAGAGGCCCAGATGCCCTGGAAGCTTCATTCATTCCGCTGTGGGTACAATTTTACAGCAAAGTCCCTAAGAGATATGGAAATAAAAGATAAGGCTAGTACTTCTACAAGAAAGACATTGGGGGGAAAGAGTAAAAACGCAATCAGGTCCCTTGTCTTCTCCACCGCAACTGCGAGACCTCGAGGCTCGGGTGCCTGTGCTGCTGGAACAAACCGCTTGGTGCAGCGCTGGCTGTGGATCCCTTGCCAAGGCCGGGGAAGATCCTCCACATCGGCACGATGGCTTGGAGGAAGAAGAAACTCGGGCCACCATCGTACCAGAGACCGGAGTGGCTCCATCTGCCATAGATAGCGACGTCGCCGCCGCTTGGGAACTCCGCGAAATTTGGTCGCTTCCTGAGTGCTCGCTGGAGATAGCACTCGACCACCCTACCGCCTTCTTGATCTAGAAGCGAATAAGCGCTCTCCATACTCTCCCCCGCCGCCACGGTGGTCGAGAGGAGGATGAAGACTTCTTCAAGGCCTCCAGGAAGAAGGAAACACCGCTTGAACCTTGAGCTCGCACCCGAGCTCAACCCGCTTCCTCCCTCGCCACCACGGCCGGTCGAGAGAAACGGGGAACTCGAAGACGACTGTATGGCGCCACGCTAGAGCACCAGAGCAGCAAAGCTCGACCTGGGCTTATTAGAGGAGATGACTGGCTCCAATTCCTCCACATGCTCCACCTCCTTCCCCTAGATATTAGCAACGGAGAAAAGCTGTACCAGGAACAACCAGATCTGGCCCAAAAGATCTGGCCTGATCTACTCCAAGACTCCACAATAAGAACAAAAACTAAACTACAGAGGATCGGCGCCTCCCCTCCACCATTTACGACCGGCAGCGCTGACGGGAGCGGCTTCGGTTCGGCCCGGAGTGCTCTCAAAACACTATAGCTACACGAGAGCGGTGGAGGGGGGTCTCTTCTGGCTCATCTGTGATTTGCCATTTTTATTGATCAATGATATGTTTCTAAAGAGTTCTTACAAACCAAGCTTGAGAAATTTTTTAAGGCCGAAATACAAGCCTACTCTCGCGGTATAATGTTACTAACCGCAATAGCCGATGATGAACTCCACAGCATCGCCTCTTCTTCGATCTTGTTGATTATCATGGCCGCGGTACTGGAGTGGTTTCTAAAGGCCGTTCCATTTCTTTCCTTCCAAACTTTCCATGCCAAAGCATTGCAATGGAAGATAGGGCCTTCCTTGATTAACTCCTCTTGTGGATAGCCCCTCGCCACCAAACGTTCCTTGAATCTCTCAAGCTATCGGCCATCCAGCAGTTTTGTATGACGAAGAATTGCAATGGGGGTGGGGGGGTCTCCCAAGGTTTCCAGATCATAGAAGGCATCGTGGGTGATGTTTGGCCCAGCATTTGCATCTTATATATCGACGAAGCGAGGTAGTACCCTTCCTTACCAAACTTCCAAGCAATAGAATATGAGGCGTCATGGTTGAATTAAATAGTGGAAAGTATTTCCCACAACTTGGTGGATTGAATTATGTGCTCAACCGCAAGGTTTTGTTGCGTGTTGTTTTGCGTGACCCAAAAATCATTCTCCATTGCCATCTTGATCGAGCATTTCCTTTTCTTTGAAATATTGAGGTTAGAGGAATATCCTTTGACCTCATGCCATGAGCCAAGCTGACTCCCAAGATAAAGATTTCTCTCCATTGACCAAGGAAACCTTTGTGGCTGCCGCAGAGAGATCTTCATCATTTGGCCGCAAGGGATGCTAAGTGATATCCAAGGTTTGGGATATCCATCCTATCATTCCAAATCCATCGCAACCGCAAAGCCATGGCAACCATTTTTAGGTTGAGAAATAGGAAAAAGCTATGCCGACGGTTAAACCGTCGGCACAGGTCCAGTCTAGCCGTCGGCACAACATTTTTTTTCCTTTTTTTTCCACTACAGACCTGTGCCGACGGTTTAACCGTCGGCATAGCTTTTTCCTATTTCTCCATGGCAGTCTTCAAAAAAAAATAACTAAATCATTCTAATTGAGAAAAATAAGTATAATACATCAAATTTTGCAGAAAAACAAGATCTATCATAGAAAAATATCAAAAATGGAATATTTCGAATACCTAAATAAATTTTCTTAGAAGTGAGCTATAATGTCCGAGGTTTCATGGCTTTCACACACGCCAAAAATGAAAAATGGTCGCTCGTGGGTCGGATTAGAAATCCACGTCTGGGGTATTGCTTACCATTCTAGGGCCCACACACGTGCCAAATATGACCTCGTTTCGGCAAATTATGCCATGTCGAGGCCGTTTCCCACCTCCCCTGAAATCCATAGAACCCCGGACGTGATAGCTTTTTTCGTGAAGGGTTTTCCAAAATAATTGCCACATCCCAGTTTTGACAAACGGAATAGTTACTATGACATATAAAATGACACCACGCGGCTTAGTGGGATTTTTTGACTTCGTTCAAATTGCCATCTGGCCAAAACAGGCACCCCCAAGACATGCGGTATCGCCGTACCGGGCGTGCGGGTGCACCCATTCGCGAAAAAACTAAACGGACAAAAATTAGCACATATAATGATGCGTCGTAGAACTAAAAACATTTTTTCCGGAATTTCTGGAGCGACGGATAGTTGAGCCCTAGTTCAAATCCGGTCAGTTTCCAGCGGATTCGGCGGGACACCGCCGGAAGCCGCATGGGTTCTCAAATAGCTAACGCGTGTACATGCCATGTGATAGGTGGTGCGTAGGTGGTCTACTATCATCGCACGGAGGTTTCACGTCATACTAAAATGCGCCCCATGTAGCTGCTTCACAAATAAAAACCGTTTTGACACGCTAAAAATGAAACGATGGTCGCCCGTGGGTCGGATTAGAAATCTGCACCCGGGGTCTTGCTTCCCATCCTAGGGCCCACACACGTGCCAAATATGACCTCGTTTCGGGAAACTATGCCATGCTGAGGCCGTTTCCCACCTCATTTTCCCTGAAATCCATAGAACCTCGGACGTGATAGCCCTTTTCGTGAAGGATTTTTCAAAATAATTGTCGTATCCCAGTTTTGACAAATGGAATAGTTACCATGACATATAAAATGATGCCACGCGTCTCCGTGGGATTTTTTGACTTCGTTCAAATTGCCATCTGGCCAAAACAGGGCCACCGGGACATGCGGTATCGCCGTACCGGGCGTGCGGGTGCACCCATTCGCGAACAAACTAAACGGACAAAAAATAGCATATATAATGATGCGTCGTAGAACTAAAAACACTTTTTCCGGAATTTCTGGAGTGACGGATAGTTGAGCCCTAGTTCAAATCCGGTCAGTTTCCAGCGGATTCGGCGGGACACCGCCGGAAGCCGCATGGGTTCTCAAATAGCTAACGCGTGTACATGCCATGTGATAGGTGGTGCGTAGGTGGTCTACTATCATCGCACGGAGGTTTCACGTCATACTAAAATGCGCCACATGTAGCTGCTTCACAAATAAAGCCGTTTTGGCACGCTAAAAATGAAACGATGGTCGCCCGTGGGTCGGATTAGAAATCCGCACCCAGGGTCTTGCTTCCCATCCTAGGGCCCACACACGTGCCAAATACTAAAAATTTGAAATACTATGCCGACGGTATAACCGTCGGCACAACAATCTGTGCCGACGGCCAGTCTGTGCCGACGGTGATCGGGCAGTCCCCGACCAGAACTATGCCGACGACGCTACGCCGACGGTCACCGTCGGAACAGCCTATGCCGACGGCCTTCTTTGCTGTGCCGACGGCTGTCGGCAGACTGGAGCTCTCCCGTAGTGTCCCAATTTCCTTTGCAGTTTCCACCCGAGAGCTTCTCACATGCCACCCAATGGAAGTCCCTTCAAATGCTATCGATCTTCATTAGAACCTCTATAGGAACAAGGAACATCAAGTACTGTGACGAAGTAGATGCCAATACTTGTGGGCGTCGCTTTAACAAGCATCATTCGGCTGGCCATAGTGGCATATGCCTTCCTATCCAAGGGATGAGCTTGCCGGCCACCCTATCTTCCAAATCTTGAAAGTGAAATTTTCGGAGCCGTGTCACGAGCAAAGTCAGACCCAAAGAATTCATTGGGAAGGAGGCATGTTGAGCAAGGAAAGCTTGAAGGATGTAGTCAAGGTCAATATTCTCGTAGGAGCCACATGACTTTTTGCACAACTGGTAACAAGCCCGATGACTTGGCCAAAGCTTGTCAAAGTAGTTGCCAAGAAGTTGATATCATCATTTTGGGAGCCACAAATATGGTGGCGTCATCGGTATATATATAGAGAGGTGTGGATTGTTGGAGCTCTCCCACTTAGTCTTTTGGCAGTGTTGTTCCTGAATAGGTAACGCTAACACCCAACCACAAGAAACTTGATAGAAAATCGGATGAACTCATCTCAAATCTGTCCATGCAATTACCAAGCAAAGTGGACGACAAATTTCTGTGAGCATATCTGTTATCTTCTCTGAACATTACAATATATACTGCTAGCATCGTGGTACTGCTTTAGGAAGAATATAAGTAGTACTAATAAACACATGTTTTTTTCCTTATAAAGAGCGCTGTACTACCCATAAACACATGGAATTAAATTGATCACGCATGGGCGCTCAAACTTCCAAAGCCTATATCAGACCACTGACCACATTTACATGTACTTTCCAGTTTCCAGTAGAACCAGACTAGAGATTATCAAGCGACGCGGTTTGCCTGACGACCAGTCGTCTTCCGGTACAGCGGTTTCTGCAGAAGAAGCTGCGCTACCGAGCGATCCATAGGGCTGCCCTGAGTCTCGGTCCATACGCTCGAAGTCTTGATCCTGGCCAGAGGTACCAGAAGCGTCAGTCAGCATTTGGATGTGACCAACCCGAGAGCCATGTTTTTAATAACAACAGATGGTATGAAATCAGAGATAAGTTTCAGAAGTTGACAGATACACTTGCCTGCTCGCAGCACTTGATGAACCCACATTCTGGTCGACACAATGCCTCTGTTCGACATTGTTGGCCAGTCGATACAGGGCATCTCTTATGCACGTCTTGGTTCCCACATCCAACTGCAGTAGCAAATTACATGTATATGACGTTAAGTAGCATAAGCACTGAATATCATTCACGTATCACATGAAAAAAATGTAATGAAACATGGTATGCAAGTTGGTGTGAGTCTCAGTGACCCTGACCTGGTTCATGCCTTCCTGAAGCTTCTGGAACCGAAGATTCTTCACCGGCGCAGCTTTAGCAATCGACGACGGGAGAGGGCTCTCACGTAGTCCTCCCGAACATCCTCTCCCCTTCGAACCCAACTCCAATCCTGAGCTGTTCAGACCAGCCCCATCGCCTGCAAAGCACACTTCAGGAAGAAGCTGATGGTGCATCTGAGGCTGCTTCACCTGAGGGAAGTACATCTCCAGTGGGTTTTCGGACATCTCATCGAGGAACATGTCCGGGGTCGTCGCGTGCGGCTTCTTCTTCTTCTTCGTGGAACTCTGTGGAGCGTAAGCCGAGGCGACGTCGTCTGGCCAGGAGCGAGCGGTGGCGGAAGAAGGTATCATCTCGTCGTTGCGGTACATGGTGCTGGATGATGTTGAGACGAGCATGTCGTCGAAGGGGCAGAGGAGGTCGGCGTCTGAAACCCGTGGGAAATGCTGGATCTCCTCGGAGGAAGAGCGGTTCAGTGGCGACTCCTTTTCTTTATTCTTGGATGGCTGCTGCGTGTTCATGGGAGTTGCCATGTTGATCTGCAGAAGGTGAACAGAGAAGTTAGCATCCAAGATTCTTGTGAGAAATTATGAACGAAGATCCCCATATGGAAGAACGCAAAGATCTGGACTCTCGAGTCGACGAGAAGATATATACCGTCAGCTGTAAATCCTTTGCATCATCATGGAACCTTCAAAATTTGAGGAAAAGTAATCAGGGGCATAAGAGTCTGAAAGTACCTGATCAGTAGTGTCAGGAACTGTCAAATCTATCAGTATGGGATAAGCCGCGCTCTTGCTTGCAACAGTGGATGGATTCAGGTCATTATCAAAGCAGATGCTCGGTACGAGCTGAGCATCAGGCGAGCAGATCGAAGGCCACATCGGGTCATCGAAATAATTGTTGCCCCCTAGCTCAAACGGCGAACCGAGTTTTCTTCAGAAGACGAGAAGTAAAGAAAAAAGGTTTCAGATAAAAAGAGAGGCGGCATTGGATTGTAAAAGGCTGCACGCTCAAGGTCGAAGGCAGTTACCTCAGCTCCGTGTCGACACCCTCCAAGGGGGCCAGCTCAGGCCAGTCGAAGAGGAACAGGTCGCTCCCTTTGTTCCTGTGTTCATCCTGTGATCGCACCGTATCCCCTTGCGGTGGCGAACAGATAATGTCTGAAACGTTGCCGATTCCAGCAGGGAACAATCCCGCTTCCGCACCTGCACGCATTCGATGAACACAACTTCACCTAGACGTACTAGTGAGTAAAACACCGGCATGTAATCGGGGCAAGATCGGTGGCGTACTCATCGTGACAGCAACGTCCTTGTTCTGAATCTGCGCACAGAAGTTGCCTTTTCCATGGGGCACGACGTCGGCGGCTGTACCGCCGCCGTAGACAGTAGTGCTGTTTCTGGCGGTGCCACCTCCCTGCGGTAGGATTCCTGGATTCGCCGGGTACATCTTGGATTTGTCACGGCCTTGAAACAGCGGCATGGCGTGATCGTTGCTTAGAGCAAAGTCGCCGATGGCAAAGTGAGAGACCTGAATGAAAAGGAGAGAAAGAAAACCGATCAGCCCTCACACAAGAGTTTGAACGTTGGATCGACAGGAACCTGCAAACGGACGAGAACAATCAGTCTCAGAGAGAGCAAGCCCGTACCTCGTCGCGGGGCTGGAAGAAGCCCCCTCTCCTCCCGACCACCGGCGCATGCATCGATCGGAAACCGAGCGAACAGCCGAGGATCAGAAACGGGACGGGTGGATGGTTGCGGCAACAGGAAGGCGAAGCGAGCAGCCCGGATGGACGAAGGTAGCAGGAAGCAATGGAAAGCAGGCGCGCGAGTGGAATACTGTTGACGGTGGCGCGGCCGTAGCTTATAACATGCCGCTCGCAGCTGGGTTCGCTTTGCCGCGCCGAACACCCTGTCGAGCTCTAGCCTTATCCCTGCACTAATTGGCCGGGGTTTTCGCCAGGAGGTAGGCGATGCGATCGGGTGCGTAGAAGCTAGCCGTACTTGCGGCTTCCGATGCTTCACCGTTCCGTGCAAGGAGTTAGGCGTCCGTGGCGTCAGAGAACCATTCTCCGGTGAGGCGCTGGATGGTGGGAACGTGTCCTAAAGTGACAGAACGAACGAAGGCCTGTCTGGCTCCGGGTGGAGAGAGGACGACTCTTCTGTCTTCTCTCCCATTGACAGAGCTAGCCGCTCGATCGGCCTAACTCCATTTGCCGGAAACGGAAGGGGGCAGCGCCTCTTTTCCGGCGTGGCAAAGGAGACAGCGACGCGCGCGCGCGCTCCGGCCGGGGGTGGTCGTAGCTAGCTGGTGATTGTTGAACGTGCTCCGTCGACGGATCGATGCTTGCTCGCCAGCTGCCTCGCTAAGCGGTAAGCATCGATGGATCGATCGAGGCCTCGCGCGCGGCAAGGTGGCCGGCCGGCCGGCTTCTTTCACGAGAACGGCAACCGGCGGCCGGTGCGCGCGCGCGCGCGGTGATCGTGCTAGCTAGCTGCTCGATCGATCGGCTCCACACGATGCGTCAGCTCCTCGCAAACGTGTCGACGGCCGGCTGGACGCGCGAGCTACCTAGCTCTTGCCTCCGGGAGGTTAAGTTCGGCAGCGCCTTTTGGTGCTCCGGTCGATCGATGACGTTTCGCGGCTGGGAGCCTGGGAGGACGGCTCGGGTGAGCGAGTGATCGATCGAGAGCGCGACGTCGACGTTTCATGTGCAGTGAGTGTGCCTGTGCATGTGTGTGTAATCTGACAGTAGCGTGGGAGGTGACATGTCACGTGTGAGAACGACCTTGTCTACCGTGTCTCGTCAAAACGACTAGACCGACGAGCGTCTTGTGTTTACTGATTTTTTATAGGGTGTCTCTAACAGTCTCAGTCGAATTACTTTAGCGTGTTTTAATATGGGTCTAAACAAATATAAACAACAGCAAACACGAATCTTCAAGCAAAAACAAAATCTAACGCTAGAAAATGTGACTGAGACATAAGCTACGTCTCAGCTAGCTGAAACTTAGCAATTCCGTTTTTATAGAACGCTACGTACTATCTAGAATGGGGCTCTCTCTGTTTCAAAAGAATTCCATATGAATTACGGAGAATTATATTCCTCAAATTCCTTTTCCCCATAGAACTTTGTCTGGATTTCCAATGGTTATTTTACATGCAAATACTCCATATGAGAAAAAAAAACTTACACTGTGTTTGGTTGCGCCGGAATTCGGCTCGGAATCAGCCAATCTGGAATTTGGATTCATTTCCACCGTTTGGTTTGCGCTCGTAATCGTAACTCGGAAATGGAACCAAATTCCAGCTCGGAATCCTCCTGTGCAAACGCGCCCGCAAAATTTCCGAGGTGGGAAGCTCGGAAACGCGTGGAATCGGGAGGCCGACCGAATCGGTACGCTGCCCCGTTCCTCCTCGCGACAGAAAGGGAGGCATGGCCATCGCCACAGCTGGGAGCTGCCCCTACCACCGCGTCCCCCGCCGGCCGCCGCCCCCGCCGCGTCCCCCCGCCAGCCGCCGCTTTGCCCCCGCTGCCGCCGCCCCCGCCGCGTCCCCCGCGCCCGCTGCCCGCAACCGCGTGACCCTGCAACCACCACCAGAATCCCCATCGAGCTCCTCGTCCCCGTCGTCTCCGGCTCCCAATCGAGCAATCGAGCTCCTCTTCCCGACCGCCCTCCTCGCCCCCATCCCCTCCCTCAGTCCTGCCCTCCCTGCTCGAGACCGCCTGTCCTAACCCTAGATGGCGGCGGCAGGGTGAACGGTGGCGGCGGCCGACTGGGCGGCGGCGTGCTCCTCTCCGGCGCGCGCGGTTGAGCTGGAGGCTGGGCGGCGACGTGCTGCTCTCCGGTGGCACTGGGTGAGCAGCAGCGACTCCAAGGGGAAATTCCATGTTGCTCTCCATTTCTATTTCCATGTACAGACCAAACAAGATTTAGAATTTGGTACCAGACTTGATTCCAAGGGAAAATTCCATGCACATACAATTCGTTTCCATCTTGGATTTGGAATCTTTGGTCCAATTCAATTCCGAGCTCAAATTCATACATCCAAACACAGCATTATGGATATTCTCCCTCTTTCAATGACAATTATGTCATTTACCTATTCCTTCGAACAAGTTCCTATGTTTCTCCCGAGGCGCAACCAAACAATTATTACTATAGACATATGTGTTTTCTATTCCTATATCATTCAACATGCATGCATGGCATGCCTTCTTAACCCGAAGTTTTCCCTATTTTTGTGTTTTCCAAGTAGGCCCTAAAATACCAAACCCGCGTAGATTCAAAGTAGTAACGAAGTAAAGCACATGCTTCTCGCTATGGAAGGCAACGACATCCCATATAAATAACCATTTTGCTTAAATCAGAGACTCGACCTCCTATATGTGGTAATAGCTGACTATGTGTGTCCTACGTGGCACCCTGCACCCGACCTACAACAGTATCTGACTCAGAAGCGTGAGTTAGCAATCGGCCATGTAGGAATCGTCCACGGTTTTACGTGTCCACATCTACATGACATGTGAACTCGACTAGTGGGAAATTCGGAAATTGCGTGAAATGTGATACAGTGTGATAGTAGGAGGGTCAAATGTAGCGAACTATGCCTATGTGTGAACTAAATATGCAAACCACGCTAGTTCTAAAAAGGATAGCATATATACAAACTGCACAACTTATCGTCCACATCAAATGCCTAGGATTCATCAAGTCGAACGCTACAACTTAAAGTGACGCAAGAGCAATGACGTACTTGGTCCTGTTCTCTCGTATAAGCGGTGACATAAAATGCAAAAAGGTATCCATGTCTAATTGAAACGTGTCGGAAATGCTCGAGTCTAGCTATATTAATTCCTTTTCCACTGGTTATACATACACGGTCAGGCGTGCTGCTGGTGTTGTGGACTTGTGGTGTGTAGCGTGCACGTACCAGATCGGACACATGCATCTATTGAGCTGTGTCTCAATAACACAGCTAAGGGTCGTCAGCTACCTCTGCGGCTCTGCCTAACACGGCGAGCGGCACCGTTCCTAGCTCCTCTGTTTTTCTTCCTTTTGTTGAACGCTTTCACCTCTGTTCGGCGCAGAGTTTGACTGTCGTCGTAGAGTGACGGCCATTTGATTGGCAGTGCGTCCCAATTTTCCGTAGCTATGGGCTAGATCTGGTCCAGATTCCGTTCATGAGCTAGACCGGGCCTTCACTGGCTGGTTGTGATGGGCTAACGAACAAGTCTGTTCTTTGTATTGAAGATTTTTCAAACAATTCTGTGCTGGAATGTAGTATCGGCGTCTAGGACCCCTCTCCCTCTCCGGGAAAAAAAACAATGATCGTGTTGTCTAGGATAGCTTAGAGAATCTTCACCCGTGCCCCTCAACTGGCTATTGGGGGCGTCGGACAGAAATGGATGCCTAGTCATGGCCCCAAACACATCTTCGTTCATGCGCGACCCAAAATTGTCGGGCACCCCCAAGCCAATCCCGCCTCACAGGGGTGGCCTGGTGTGCCGAACAGAAGGCATTGCCCATGTAATGTAGGATACCAATAGGAGGATGCTAGCAGCCCAATTTCCCCGCCACCTCGCCTCCCGTCTCTCGCCTGCTCGAGACCTCTTCCAACCCTGCCAAATCGCCATTATTATTGTCGCCGCCATCCCCCTCTCGCCGCCACCTCCAGCCTGTTGCGCGCCACGTCAGCTTCCCCTCTCACCGACCCTCTCGTCTCGCGGTGACCTCTCACCCCGGCTTGCACGCAAGGTGCTCCACCCTTTGCTTCAGTAGGCTCTCATTGTCAGATTTTTGTTGCTCTCACCGGCTTTCGGTCGATTGTTTCATTCATAGACTACGGATAATGATGACATTATGATGATGCATGCTTTCATGGAAGAGGAAGCCAATGTAGTCAGTAGTCACCGACAAAGATGAAAATTGGCAATCCTTGCATATCTTCTACAAATGCAAGTAGACGAGCTAAACAATGTTGCTCCTAGTTGTGATCGTTCAAAGCTTGTGAGAAGGAAGAGCAAGGAAAGATGCCATGATATATGTTGACTATTTTGCTAACCACCCGAACTGCAACCCGAAGGAGTTTCAGTGCTGTGTTTGGATGAAAATGGAGCTATTCATGAAGTTGATGGACGATGTGAGGACGTAAGATACCTACTTTGTGATGAATAAATACGTTGTCTTAGTGCTCGAGTTCTCATCAATTCAGAAATGCATAGCTGCGATGAGGATACTTGCATATGGAGACCCGCAAGATGACTACCTTCGCATGGTTGGGTCCATAGCCATTGAAGACATATATCGATTTTCAAGGCAGTGGTTGTGTTTGGACCACACTATATGAGAAGAAACAACTCGTATCATGACACAAAATGCACATGGGATTTTCTGGAATTCTTGGAAGCATTGATTGCATGCATTGATCATGAAATAACTGTCAATTTGCCTAGCAAAGTTTGTACAAAGGGTATCATGGATATTGCAGTGTGGTGCTTGAAGTTGTGGCTCATTATGACCTCTGGATTTGGCACCTCTTTATTTTGCATGGAGGGATCTCAGAATGACATCAACATGCTTCACGCTCATTGGTGTTTACGAGACTTGCTGGAGACCATGATCCAGAGTGCAACTATGAGATCAATGGCCATCACTATACCAAATGGTACTAACTAGCCGATGGCATCTATCCACGGTGATTGACATTTGTGAAGACAATGATTGAGCCTCAAGGTCAGAAAAAGGCTCACTTTGCTTCGTGTCAGGAGGCTTGCATGAAGAATGTCGAGTTACCGTTTGGTGTGCTCCAATCTCGTTTTGCTGATGTTCGATACTACGACATGATCATCGAGAGTGAGAGGGAAGATCCGCTAGCAAGGGATGATCGTTGATATGATCACCATGATCCTATTGCCACTGTTGATCACCATGTGTTTGCTGATTTTCCCACGATGCACTAGGAGACGAGTGATGAAGTTGTTCATCACGAGCTACGAAATGATCTGGTAGATCACTTGTGGGCGCTCAAAGGAGCCGTCGCTTCGACTATATTTTATTTGTATTGCATGAATGATTTTATTTCTATTTTAATTATTGTGGAACTCATATTTATTTATTTTATATGTTTTAACTTTGCAAAATGCTATGATTTTGTAAAAAATGAACCAAAAACCCTTTTGTGTGCGCCATATAGGGGGGTGCTACTAGGAGAGGCGTCCCCATACATGGCTGGTACTTATGACAGCGCACACATACGCCAAGTCGTCGATAATGGCGCAGGCTATATGAAAGACCCAGCTGAAGCTTGTCTTAGCTCGAGAGAAAAACCACTCTGTACAAAAACAAAGAAAAACGACTAGATGCCTGGTGTCATAGTTTATGTAGGCAAAAGATGGTGCCATAGCGGCGAGCACATCGTGCGTCCTTCCTCTGCATGATCAATCAACAATCTGGTAAGCCAGCGCTGTCACCAACTTAATATTCATCACGATTTCACATTTCCACGTCAAGGAAAAACATAATTATCACGACGTTATCATCGTCAATTTATAAACCAAGTCCAAGTGTGAAGTGTCCATACCGGCCGGCCACACCCTGTCCTATCCAGCACGACGTCGCTCTCATTTCCTGTCCAAATCACGACGCGGCACGGACACGTACCCGAAGTCGTTGAAAGCAGCTCTAGCAGATCCATGAACACGCCGGACACGTACGCTCGTTAAGAGCAACTTTAGCAGATCCGTAAACACGTCCAAAACTGTAAAATGATCGCTTATTTTTGTTCGAAAAATAGAGACCGATCAGATCTTGTAAACACGCATGATCTCTACATTCGAGGTATGCACAACCAAAGCGAGTGTGGCATGTACTCCTCGAATTTTAGCGAGACAGAAGTTTTAGCTCGCGCCAACACCTTTCACACGTAGACTCGCCGAGCCAAATTCCGGCCATAGATACCACCACCGCCACCTAGCCCAGCCACCCTCTATCCCGACCACCGCCGCAGAGCTCCCCAATGCGCCACGGATCTCCCCAATTCCGGTCATAGATACCACCACCGCCGCCTAGCCCAGCCATCCTCTAGCCCGACCACCGCCGCAAAGCTCCCCAATGCGCTGCGGATCTCCCCAATTCCGGCCGTAGACACCACCATTACGGACCTCCCCTATTCTGGCCGTAGACACCACGGCGACGTAGCCACACGCGAGCATGCACGGGCGACCTGACCACACGCGAGCGCCGGGCGATCACCATAGGGCGAGCACGAGGCGGCCGACACGGGCTGAGCGCCCGTGATGGTGGCGGGGCATGCGGTCGCTGGAAGTGGAAGGTAGGGAGAAGGGGGGAAAGGAAAATGCTGACAAGTGGGCCTATGCGTGGCATATTTTCAGACTGATGTTTTACGGTTCTCTTTCACGGGTGCACAACATGTTTTCAGCCCTTAAATCACGTATGCCGTGCTTTTATATGCGTTTTTTAAAGGCCGATATTTGCAGGATCAGCTAGAGATAGTCTAGGAAAGACTAATGAAAACATGAGCAGGTGATGGACCTGTCGGGCCCGGCGACACCCTCTCCACTCACCCTCTCCACATGTGTTTTTAAGGACTGATATTTACATGATTTGCTAGAGATATACTGAAATTAATGGAAATTTGCAAGATATATACTGAAATTAATAAAAAAAATTGCTAGAGATATACTCAAATTAATGGAAATGTGCTAGATATATAGTAGTACTCAGATTAATGCAAAATTGCAAGAGATATACTCAAATTAATGGAAATTTGCCAGAGATATACTCAAATTAATGGAAAAATAAGAGCAGGTGATCGACCCGCGGGCCCCCCTTGACAACCTCTCCACTCACTGCACTGGGCCATCGCACTGTCGGTCGACGCCCATGTGGCGTGGCCCGGCCGGTAGGGCGTCAGCGCGTCGCCACATGCTCCGCCACGTCCGCGGCACCTTCCTCCAATCCAACCACTCCTTCTCTGCACCGCGCATAAAAAGGCCGCGACTCGCGACGCCTGCTCCCCGCGCGCACACCAAGCACGTTCGGACATTCCTTCCCAATCCCGAAATCTCGCCTAGGGAGACCCACACGAACCGCACCGGAGCAATGGCCACCCTCACCGTCCCCGCCGGAGTCCCGCCCGTCGCCGAGGACTGCGAGCAGCTCCGCAAGGCCTTCACAGGTCCGGCCGCCTTCGCTCGCCGTCTCCGCTCCGTTTCTCGGCGTGCGCGCGCATGTGCCTGGACGTACCGCTGACGTGAAACGCGATCCGCTTCATCTCTCTGCTTTGTTCCGCGTGCAGGCTGGGGCACCAACGAGAAGCTCATCATCGACATCCTGGCGCACCGCGACGCCGCGCAGCGCCGCGCCATCCGCGCCGCCTACGCCGAGACCTACGGCGAGGAGCTGCTCCGCGCCCTCAACGACGAGATCCACGGCAAGTTCGAGGTACGCATCCCCGCCATCAGTCGAAACCCACCCGCGCGCGCGCCGATCCACCGATCCGTGCGTCTCCGTTTGCCTGATCCGGTTCGCGCGTGTGTGTGTGTCCCGAAACAGAGGGCGGTGATCCAGTGGACGCTGGACCCGGCGGAGCGCGACGCCGTGCTGGCCAACGAGGAGGCCAAGAAGTGGCACGCGGGGGGCCGCGCGCTCGTCGAGATCGCCTGCACGCGCACGCCCGCGCAGCTCTGGGCCGCCAAGCAGGCATACCACGAACGCTTCAAGCGCTCGCTCGAGGAGGACGTCGCCGCGCACGTCACCGGAGAATTCCGCAAGGTACTATACTCTCTCCGAGATCTCTCGACTCCGCGAGCTCGATCTTGATCTGCCGAAATGCCGTCTTAAAATTGCGTGCACCGCCATCAATCTCTGCTCAAAATTACAAGAGGCAAAGACGCCCACTTAATTATCGGTGGATCAATATGTGCGTAGTTAATTCACCATGATCATGTAACGTGTTTAATTATTTTCCAACATTTCACCCTATTGCTGCTGCCATGATTAGTGCCGTGGAAGACGACTAGCAAAGCAGCTAATCATTCTTTCCATGTAACTGATCGATCTGATGCAGTTTTTTCTTTTCCTTTTGCACTTCTCTCTGGACGCTGATTAGATGTAGTTCTAGATGCGCGGATGGTATGTGCTCGATGATTCCATCTGAGATGTGTAAGCTGCTGCAACTTGTCGAACGAGATCTGGATTACACTAATTCGCCCGCGGCGTCTCTCCATGTGAGGTCGACTGGGACCATTTTATGATTCTAAACTCAGTTGCTACGACGATCTACATTTTTTGGTCTGTAAGATATGCTACCGATCGACATATAAAAAATGATTAGAACCTGAAATTACTTAACTGTAATTCGTGCTACTGCTGCTAAATAGCACATACAGTGCCCAATTTCAAAAATATTTCTTCATCTTAGCTTTTGGTTCCTCTGTAACTGCATTTTGTTGGGTTGATCGGACCACTCTCTCCTATAAACATGTTACTCTTCAGTTAAGCTTGATATCACGATATGCGTTCTGTTTTAGGATATGCTGCTGAACCAGTTAAAATAATGACTAAATTCTGAAATACTACATCGTAATCTATGGTAAAAAAAAACTAAAAAATGGCATCACGACCAATGTCGTCCTTCGTAGGGCTCAACTCTCACTAGATTAGTATGCAAATCATTAATCCATTGTGTCGCGTAACTTGATCATGTTTGATTTATGCAACATGTCACCCTCTATCTGTCTTGATTAGTATAATGTGCCGTGGAGATGACTGGTTAAGCAGCTAATCATTCTATTCATGTATCTGATCTAATGCAGCTTTTCCATTTTTACTGCATCTGGACACTGATAAGATAGTCCTAGTCTTCTAGAGCAAGGATGGTATATGTTTGATGATTCTATCTGAGATATTTGCACTGTTGCAACTCGGCATATGATATCTGGATCGGGGGTCTCTCGTCATGTTAGGTTGATTGGACCATTTTATGGTTATAAACACAATTACTAGCATGATATGCATTTTTTTTACAATGTGCCACTGATCGGATACAAAAATGATTAGAATCTCAAATTCTGATCATCCTAGTGCTTCTAAAGAACACATACAGAATCCAATTCAAAATGGTTATTTCTTCATCTCAGCATTTGATGCCTCTTTTAAGTGCATTTTGGTAGGTTGATAGGACTTGTCACTCTTTAATTAAGATTGATATTATTGATACGTGTTCTGTATTTAGGATTTGCTACTAATCCAGATAATAAGTAATGATTATATAATAGTGGTGCTAAAGAACACGCACAGCCCCCTAATTCAGATATGTTATTTCTTCATCTCAGCTTTTGGTTCCTCTTGTAAGCGCATACCGCTATGACGGCCCAGAGGTGAACACATCGTTGGCACACTCTGAAGCCAAGATACTCCAGGGTAAGATCCATGACAAGGCCTACGGTGATGAGGAAATCATCAGGATTCTCACTACAAGGAGCAAAGCTCAGTTGCTTGCAACATTCAACAGTTACAATGATCAGTTCAGCCACCCCATCAATAAGGTGAATAAGAACTATCTATTTCCTTTCAGTAATAGTTCCCTTTTCCATCAAAAGATAAAAGGTGCTGCATCTTTGGGTGGAACTATGTGAATGATGAATTTCATCAGCCATCCATCAAGCTGAATGATAATAACAAAAATTTCTACTCCCATCAATACAACTTTGTACTGAATCTCTGACGCTTATTATGGATCGGAGGCAGTACAACTGATTTATGTATTCATCAACATCCTCTCTATTAAACACTTGCACTGTACAATTTCATGGAATTTAAGCATCAACTACATATCTTTGTTTCCAAATAGTAATAATAGTACTTACATGTTGACAGAAGAGTAGTTCTTTACACTTTACAGTTTGAGGAGACACTATTTCGTCGTTCATAACTTTTTTTGCTGATCACTAATAGGACTTGAAGGAAGACCCCAAGGATGAGTACCTGGCGACCCTGAGGGCGATCATAAGGTGCTTCACCTGCCCCGACAGATACTTTGAGAAGATTATCAGGCTGGCTATTGGAAGCATTGGTACAGACGAGAACTCCCTTACGAGGATCATAACCACCCGTGCCGAGGTGGACCTGAAGCTTATCAAGGAGGCTTACCAGAAGAGGAACAGCGTCCCACTAGAGAAAGCTGTTTCCAAGGACACGACCAGAGACTATGAAGATATGCTGCTTGCACTCCTGGGAGCAGAGTACTGAGGCGTATGTCTGATCTACCTTCTTGTGTGATGGGGGGAATAAAGAGTGCTTAAAACTGTGAGATGTGTTGTTTTTTCCTGAATGATTATAAACTAGCCTGCATGGCAGTGCTCGTCTGGTAAATTATATGATTCCATCATTTGAGCTGCGGAAAATACCATTGGTGCATTCTAAAGTTCACTCTGGATGATTAGACCGCAGTTCAGTTAGAGCTGAAAAATCATTGTCTCTACTGGTATGATTCATGATCATGATCAGCTAACTGAAGTAGCGACAGGGGAGTGGATTGGTCTCAACCAATTAAAATGCCACCCTAAACTATGAAATCAGCTCTATGAACAAATATTGCTAATCTCTTATACTAGTTTGCATAATGTTTACGTACATCCCGATCAAAGTGCCAGCTTAAAGTTTCATTCATCGTTATCTTTGGTTAAAGGAAAAAAAACATGGCGAATAATGCATCCTTCTGGTCACTCACCTCTTGGTGGATGGTATGTGAATCTTTAATTCATTGTGTCGCGTAGCTGGATCATGATGTATTGTGTTTGGCTTCTGCAACATATCACCCTCTTTCTGTCGTGTTTAGTAAAGTACTGTGTCGTGGAGATGAGTGGTCAAGTAGCAAATCATTCTGTTCATTTTTCTTCGATAAAGAATCATTCTATCCATGTAACTGATCTAATGCAGTTTATCATTTTACTCTCTGAACGCTGATATTAGATGCACGGATTGATGATATATGTTTGATAATTACATGTGAGATGTTTATACTGTTGCAAGTCGTCAAACAAGATCTGGATTATTTTAATTTGCCAGCGGCCTCTCTCCATGTTAGGATAGTTATAAACACAATTACTACCATGATATGCATTTCATTTGTAAGATATGCTACTGACCCAGATATAGAAAGTGGTCAAAATCTGAAATTACTTGAATGTTCATAATATCCGTTGTATTTGTAAGATACGCTACTGATTCAGATATAGAAAGAGGTTAAAATCTGGAAATTACTTAAATGTCCCTGATATGCGTTTTGTTTGTTAGGTTGATTAGGCAAGTTGCTCTTCAGTTAAGCCTGATAGCACGGTATGCGTTCTGTTTTTAGGATGTGGTACTGGTCCAGATAAAAATAAGGATTAAAATTCCGAAATACTTAACTGCATGTATGAAAGCTGCTAAAGAACACCTTCAGTCCCCAAACTCAGATATGTTGGTGCCTCTTGTAAGTGCATACCACTATGACGGCCCAGAGGTGAACACATCGTTGGCACACTCTGAAGCCAAGATACTCCAAGATAAAATCCATGACAAGGCCTATGGTGACGAGGAAATCATCAGGATTCTCACTACAAGGAGCAAAGCTCAGTTGCTTGCAACATTAAACAGTTACAATGATCAGTTCAGCCATCCCATCAATAAGAGCATCTCCAGCCGCGTCCCCCAAAGCGTCCCCCAAAGGGAATTGGGGCGCGCTAGACCAAAAAACCGTTTCAGCCGCGTCCCCCAAAGCCCATTTTTGTCCGGTGCGCCCCGATACGGTGTCTGGCGCCCCGAGCCCGTCCCCGTCCCACAGGGGACGCACCGGGGACGCCGGACACACCGAAAAGCGAGGTGGGGAGTGGCGGGGCTGACTCGTCAGCGGCACAATAAATTTTAACCTAACCGTCGCCTACCTCGTGACGGAAGTTATTGGTTTGCAGCGACGGTGCAGTTCCCGCAGCGACGCGTCCCGTCGCGCCTAGCTCTGCGTGCCGGCGTTAATGAGTGCCACCGCTCCTCCGCCTCCCTCCGGCCTATAAAAGGGCCGCCTCTCATCGTCCCTCTCACACACAAACCCTAGCGCCTCTCTCCCAAACCCTAGCCACCACCATCTCAACAAGACTCGACGCTATGTCTGGTAGAGGCGGAGGCCGACCTCGCGGCCGTGGTCGTGGTCGTGGCCGCGGCAGAGGTGAACGCTCGCCGTCGCCTCCCACGCCGTCGGCTTCATCGTCGGAGATGGACGTGGAGCCGAACGTGCTGTTCGAGTTCGCCCTCGTCCTCAAGGGTGACCCGCGCGGCATCCAGAGGCTGCCGGACTCCTTCGCCGACTACGTCGCCAGCGACGACCGCCCGCGCACGATGCATCTGCGGGAGGCTGCGTGCGGCTACTACCGGTGGATCATCGACGTGATCTACGACGCTCGCGGCAAGATGTACCTAAACATCGGCTGGGAGAAGTTCGCGCGGCACCACAGCCTCGAAGCCGGCTTCATCCTCCTGTTCTCCTACTTCGGCGACAAGGACATGAGCGTCAAGGTCTTCGACGAGACGCGCTGCCGCCGGGACTACCACGGCGATAGCACCGACGAGGAGGACGACTGAGTGTTGTTTCTTCGCAGCGAAACACATGCACGGAAGTTTCTAGATGTTCGCCTCATCGGTAGAACCAACAAGGGCACCATCCTCCCGCTGGATTTTCCAGTTTAGGTGACTGGGTGTGCCCTCGAGTGTTCTTTCTTACCAGCGAACACAGGAAACCTTCGATGCACGGCCTAGTTAGGTTTAGTTTCTTTGCAAAATTTTATATTTGTGTCCACGACGGTTCAAACTATGTATTAGTTTGTGGAAAACCATGTTCCTAACTGTGTTTTCGTGTAAACCATGTTCCCAATTATGTATTAGTTTGTGGAAATTGAAATAAAATGTCAAAAAAAAGTATTTTAAATGTTTGAGGGAGGCGTTTGGGGGACGCGGCTGGGGAGCGACGCCCCCCAAAGACGGCACGAACAAAACACGTCCCCCAAACGCTCAATCCGGCGCGGTTTGGGGGACGCGGCTGGGGATGCTCTAAGGTGAATAAGAACTATCCATTTCCTTTCACTAATAGTTACCTTTTCTATCAAAAGATGAAAGGTGTTGCGTCTTTGGGTGAAACTATGTGAATGATGAATTTCATCAGGCAGCCATCAAGCTGAATGATAATAACAAAAACTTCTACTCCCTCCGATCTGAGGGAGTACAACTGATTTATGTATTCATCAACATCCTCTCTATTAAACACTTGCACTGTACAATTACATTGAATTTAAGCATCAACTGCATATCTTTTTTTTCAAAATAGTAATAACACGGAGTAATAGTTACATGTGACAGAAGAGTAGTTCTTTACACTTCACAATTTGAGGAGGCACTATTTCGTTGTTCAGAACTTTTTCTGCTGATCATTAATAGGAAACACCCACACACATGCTTGTGTGTACAAATGCATTCTCTGTTTCTTACCACATAATTGCAAATAATGTGATATCCATAGAATCACACTTTTATTTCGTGAACACTTTAAACCCTCTAGAGAAGATGCCATCGCATTGAGAGGGCCACTGTGCTTGTTATACGTATATCATTTCAGTTAGTATTTCATTTATGGAAGATAAATCAAAGAGGCTGATTTTGTTTGAAAGTCGGTACATTTAAAAGATGACACCTTTAGATTTATACCATCAAAAGATCTATATCTAAGTTTATACCACCGAAAGGTTTGTCACCTTGCTGGTTTTATCACTCTGTCTGCCCTCTTTTGTTAGATAAATTACTTCCTCTGTTTACTAATATGAGATCTTTCTACAGGTATAATTTAAAGTAGATTAGATATGGATCAAAATGTGTGGACCTACACCCTAAAGCTAGAGGTGGACTAACGAGCTGCTCGGATCGCTAAGCCTATGATCATTAGCTCGTGATCGTCAAGGCTTTGATTGTTAAGCTCGTTAAGAACAACGAGTTGAAATCATGGTTTGGCTCAGCTCCTTACGTGCTTGTTAGCGCTCAGCAGCTGACATGCGTATCTACCTAAGCATGCATATCTACCTCTCAGTGTTCATATCAACACGGTAAGATAGACATATGCAGCTAAGCTAACTAGGCCAGATACCTAGTATGAGGATTAGGCAATGCAAAAGAAAGCATGTGGATCAGAACCGGATATCGTCTTGAACTTGGACACCAGCTTCTTCCGCTAATCCATTGCCCCGACGAGCAGGTACACACCATAGTGTCGTGTGCGGAGCGAGGGGTCTGGCAAGGCGACCAGCGGACGAACATCTAAGGAGGTCAGCACAACCCTAGGGTGCCGCCGCATATGACTAAATGAGGAAAGTTTGGGAGGGCTACTTCGTTAGATCATTGGGTCGCTCCATTGGTCTCCCTTGATGGACTTGGTTGTTGCTTGTTTGCCTCACCTTAAAGGGGCTAGGAGCCTAAGTACCCAACAATGTGGCCCACACTAACTTGTTACCAATCTTAAGCAGCTCACGCACATGTTTGGCTCAATTGTTTAGCTTGTTAACTTTATCGAGCAAAAGAAAATGTTGCTCAACGAGTACTTTTTTTTAAGATGTTGGATCTTTATGTCCAGCCCTAAGTGAACCGCGTCTAAATAATGCATTTACGAAAAATTCTAAAATGTCTTAGAACTGAGTGAGTATTTCTTTTCTGGATTAAATAATTTAAAATTTCCTGTTTTACCCCTGTAGACATATGAACTGAACCCACAGCGCTGTTCAGCACAACTTCGAACAGAACCACCGTCCACGCACAGAGAGAAGCTCCGACCACCGCATTCACGGATCCGTTTGGTTGGTGGACAAACGTGTATGGTATGGGATGGATCAGATTTGGTGGATGGGATTGTCCCAATTAAAGTGATCCCTTGTTTTGTTTGGTTCCAAGAATTTGAGGGGTGGGATGGGATGTGATTAGCTTATATTATTCAACAGCTGTTGGTTAACAAGGCAAATTGCAATTAGCCAAAAAAGGGAACGGTGGAGTTCGACGCCTCAAGCCACCGCCGCACGCGGGTACATCTCCGCAACCTCATCGCCCTGGGTGGGGTGCGACGGCGCGCTGCCGCGGCCGCGCCCGCGCGCGCTCCACAACGTGGCCGCAGCATCAGGAGTGCCGCTGCGCGTCACGATGTGGCCATGCTTTGGCGGGAGGTAGCTGCGCATGTATCCATGAGGCTGGCGGCGACTGGAGGCGTGCGCTCGCGTGTCGACGAGGATCGTCATGGCGGTCCGGCGGCTGGAGGCGTGCGCTCGCGTGTCGACGAGGATCGTCATGGAGGTCCGGCGGCTGGCAGCGACGCGATCTGATGGAGCACGGAGTGCGACGCCGGGAGCTACTGGTCGGGCTCGAGGCGGCCGCACTGGCAGAGACCTCAAGGAGGGCGAGCGCGAGGGTGAAGAGATGCGGCGGCTCGGACGCACCGGCGACGAGGGAGGTGACTCGGTGACGGTTTTCCTGTGGCTCTTTGCGGCTAGAATGGTTTGGTTAGAGAGGGATTAGAAGCGGTCCACACAATTAGCAAAACATGGATGAGGAGGGCCGGCCGATTTTGCCGGATCGGTTGATCCACGTTTTTGGGGGAATATTCTCCTATGAGGGATGGTTCCATCCTTCTCAGTTACAACCAAACACTACCGCATAATGGATGATCCCATCCCATCCCTCTTTTTCTCACGAACCAAACGCACGCCTACTGACCTACCCAGCACCGACCACCGCGGCGGAGGATTTCCTCGGTGGCGCCGGGCGCGCCTCCATCCCAGGCGAAGCCAGCTCCCATAGGCATGGAGAGAAGGGCCCCAGCCGGCCGCCCGAAACCCTAGCCCGAGCGGTCCGTGACATCGCCGGTGCGGCCGCCGCCGCCACACCTCGTCCGGCCGCGGTACGATCTCCGCGACGTCCCCAAGCTCCTCCCTTGTTCTTCCCCGACGCGTGGTATCCCCGAAAGGAGCGAGCTTTTCCCTTGTTTGAAGGATAACGCCCGCCGTCGTCCCGCTCGGGAGACCCACCCAGCCATCCCCACCCTCCTCCCCTTCTCCGTTCACTCCCTCGCCGCCGGTGCCCCGCCGCGTTGGTCCCTCTCCCGTAGCGTGCTGTAGGCGCGGCGGATCTGTCTGTCGGGAGCCGGTGCTGCGGCTTCTTCTTGGGAAAAACCCCAAATCCCCAAACCCTCCAATCTCAATCGCGTCGGCTCCTGCCATTCCGCCATCCCGGCAGCATGTACTACGAACATCAAGGGCCTCGGTGCAGGTGCCCCCATGGAGCCCAGTGTTCCGGAGTACCGCCCTACGGTGGCCTTGCGGCGGCGGCCTTGAACAGCCGCGTACGGCCATTCCCCATGGATGCAGCGACGGAGGCCCAGCTGCGGGGAGTTGGCGTGGTCACCAGAGGACTGGATGCTAAAATCGTCACCCTGCTCTCCTGCGTCCACGCCGTCCTCCCCTCTCCGCCCGTCGTCTCCAGCCACGCCGACCTCTCTGCATCCCTTCTCACCCCACCTTTGGACGGCGGCGACCGCATCAGCGACCTCCCCGACAAGATCCTCCGCGACATCGTCTCCCGCCTCCCTGTCAAGGACGGCGCGCGCACCGCCGCGCTCTCCTGCCGCTGGCGCGGCGTCTGGCGCTCCACCCCGCTCGTCCTCATCGACACTGACCTCCTCCCTGTCGGAAGCGGCTCGGGCCTGCAGGTTGCGTGCGCTGATGCAGCGCACCAGGTCGCGTCCGCCGTCTCCTGCATCCTGCACGCTCACCCGGGGCCCTTCCGCTGCGTCCACCTCATCGGTAGCTACCTGGGGCAGTACCCCGAGGTGCTCGCGTTCTGGCTGCAGCTCCTCGCCGCCAAGGGCGTCCAGGACCTTGTCCTCGTCAACCGCCCGTGGCCGCTCGACATGCCCCTCCCGCGCACCCTGTTCGACATGGCAACCCTCACCCGCCTGTATCTCGGCGTCTTTAAGTTCCCTGACACGACCGGCATCCGGCGCGCTGTGGCATTCCCCTACCTCCGCGAGCTCGGCCTTTGCTGGGTGGCCATGCTGAGGCCGGAGGATATGGATTTCATCCTTGCCAGGAGCCCTGTGCTGGAGATCCTCTGCATCCAGGGGAACATGCTTGTGAACCACCTAGATCTTGTCAGCCGCAGCCTCCGGTGTGTGCAGATCATTGAAGGCGTTGATCTGAACATAACAGTCAAGTACGCCCCACATCTTGAGCGGCTCATTATCTGGTCATCATTTATCCAAGATGACCTGCCCAGGTTGGTCAAGATTGGCCATGCCCCCGCGCTAAGCGTAATTGGCTATTTGGAACCGGAGAGGCACGCACTAGAGATCCGCAACACCGTCATCAAGGTGCATACAACGAACGATGTCAAGTTTCCATTCTTCAATTCCACAATGTATGTTTATGTACATGTGTGATCTGGTCTCACAAAAATGGGTGCATTTTGCAGGCTGGGACAAGGGCGAGTCCGTACACCATGGTCCCAAGCGTCAAGATCCTCGGCTTAAGAGTCTACTTTGCCATCCGCGACAATGCTAAGATGCTGCCCAGCTTCCTCAGATGCTTCCCCAATGTTGAGACGCTTCATCTTGAGGTGACACCACACTTGCTTAACTTGGCATCAATTTCCATCTTTGGGCACTAGCATCATCAATCTATACTGCTAATGCTTCCATCTAGAGCCAAAGTTTTTCTACTTTTTGTTTGAGGTGAGCTGAAATTTCCAACTGATTAATCAATCTACAGTCCAAGGAGACTTATCAGCCCACTGGCAAGCTGAGCTACAAGTTCTGGCAGGAGGTTGGTCCCATCAAATGTGTGCAGTCACACATTAAGCTGATGGTCTTCTATGGCTTCCGAGGGGAGCGGGGCGAGCTTTCCTTCCTCAAGTACTTCCTGGAGAGCGCACCGATGCTGGCAAAGCTGGTTATTATCTATAACAAGCGAAGTTTTACTTCATTGACTGAGGTGAACTCCAAAGTGCAACCTCTGTTTGCTGCAAAATGGGCCAGCCAAGACTGTTCGCTGTTGCTCTTGGAGAGTGCATTTCAAGAAGGTGAAGACAAGTGGTTGCTGAACTTCAAAACAGGATCTGATTTCTCTACAAGGGACCCGTTTGCGTGCGCTGCTGCTCTTGGTGGGTGCCATTTTTAAGGAGAAGGCTTTGTGTTCAGTGAAGATTGGAAAGAGGTTTTTGAGTTTCTACTAGGGGCTCTTTTGAGTTCAGCGGGTGATTAGCTTTTCTAGGGAAACACATTGTTATGCTCTGTTGCCGTAGCTGTAGAGATGATCGACGAATCTACTCCGAACACCTCAGCTTACACATTTAGGATTAGTGCTATTTGTGATTTGATTAGGCAAAGAGATGCTAGCATTGTAAAAGTAAGCGGTGAGGTAAACACTGTAAGCCCTCTAGACTAGGTAGGTTACAGGGTCGAACAAAGCTTTAGCTCAGGGATATACCCCAGGAAGCGATTGCCTTCGATTGTAAACCTTTTTTTGGTCAGAGTTCCTCGTTTTACTCGCAAGACGACCTTTCAGATGTTGGTGCAAAAGACTGTTGCTCAAATGCAGTTTCCTGCGGTTTGTTTATTGAGCTTTGGCCTCTCGTTGATCATGTCAGAACTCACAATTCTGCTGAATGTGTTGCTTGATGCTGGCAGACAGAGATATACTCGCGGGCTATTTCATGCTTTACGAATTTCCTTTAGTTTGTTCCATGGAACGTGTATTCCTTCTGATGTATCCTGGTTGATTTTGCTCGTTTGGAATTGTTAAATTATCATCAGAGCTAAGCTATCTCATGTTGTACTTACGAGTCATTCTGCTGTTTTTTGAGAGAGTTATTCTGCTGTTATGTGCACTAAATCAGTTGATTCGGTTTGTGTACATTGTTACGCGAATTTGCTGTGGTTGTTAGAACAATGCATCCCAAATCCAACTTTCGTGTTCCTCCAATCTTTTGACGAAAGCAGTAGCACTGCTTTTCATTCATAAGAGATAGAAAATAAGTTCAACTATGCCCAGGACAGGAAGACTGAATCACACCGTACCATTCCATTGCGGTCCTTTTATTCCTGCAATTCTCTGTTTAAAAGGCGGCCTTCTCACCGCATGTCTTATTCAGTTACTATGTTTTTTCCCCTCCTTTGCTTCCTCTCTACGGATGATTTCTACCCATTGAATCTACAATGAGCTATCAAGATTAGTCGCTGGACTGCATCGTACAGTACGTTGTACTTCTACAGTCCGCGGTACAATAGTGGCGTAAAGTTGGTGTAATGAAAAAAACAAGAGAAATACTAAAATGTACTGAGATTGTCCACCCCATGAAACAAATTACGGGGTAAAAGAAATTAGGCTGTAGCTAATTTACCTCCTCTAAACTAGCTCGACTTTGGAGAAATAGTAGATGAACCGGTAGACTACAAAATAAGTTCAATTGACCATTCTTTTTAGAACTAGTAGTATTTATAGGAATTCCCTTCAATTGGCCATAGTACATGTTCAAGAACAAACAACTCATAATATAAATGAAGATGATAAGATCAGCAAACTGGGCGATAATATCTTTAGCGGCCATGCACAGCAAGCTGAATTCACCAACTTTAGAATTTCCAAGTGTCAATAAACAACAAGCTTTCATTGTTTATATTTTCGAACCACAACCTATCAAGACATTGTTCTCTTGGTCTATTGATTGATATACCAAAATGTTTGTAGTGTCAATTTTAGTGTTTAGAGAGTTATGCATTGGTTAGAGCATGTCTAACAGACCCATTAAAAGGGCCAAACCCGTATAATAACCGCCGAAATAAGGGGTTGGGTACTACCCGGCCGTCTAGCAGACCCCGTAAAACAAGCCCCCGCATCGATTTTTTACAGTTTTGGCTACGAGGCGGCTCTTCGCCCCTTACTTGTACGGGGCGGGAGGCTGAATACAGGGCCAACCCCTCATCCCATTTCACTAGGGCGCGCGGATATTTCAGAATTCCCAACCGTTTTCCCCACGCCGCCACCATAGCCACCCGCGCGCCGCCGCTGAAAACAGAATATTCCGTAGGATTCTGTTTTACGGAGTGAGGATACGGGATCTGCTAGCTCGGACGAGTTTTCGGCCAGCGAAAAGTAAATACAGGACCCTCTACTCGTGTTTTAAGGGGTAGAAAAATAAGGGGTACGTTAGACATGCTCTTATATTCGCCAAAGGAAAACCCCAAAATCCGAAACCCTCGTCAGCTACTCCGGCAGCGGCGGCGGCGGCGGCGGCGATCACCAGTCCCAATGTACCGCGCGCACCAGGGACCTCGGTGTGCCGGAGCGCCGCCCGTGGGAAGCCTTGCGGCGGCGGCCCTGAACAGCCGCGTGCGGCCCTTCCCCATGGACGCGGCGGCGGAGGCCCAGCAGCGGGAGTGCGGCGTAGTCACGGAGGGACTAGATGCGCACATCGTCACCCTGCTCTCCTGCGTCCACTCCGTCCTCCCCTCTCCGCCCGTCGTCTCCAGCCACGCCGCCCTTCTCCCCCCACCTTCGGACGGCGTCGACCGCATCAGCGACCTCCCCGACAAGATCCTCGGCGACATCGTCTCCCGCCTCCCCGTCAAGGACGGCGCGCGCACGGCCGCGCTCTCCTGCCGCTGGCGCGGCGTCTGGCGCTCCGCCCCTCTCGTCCTCATCGACTCCGACCTCCTCAGTCCTCACCGTCGGAAGCGAGTCGGACGCGCGCGCTGACGCGCGGCGGGTCGCGTACGCCGTCTCCGACATCCTGGACGCTCACCCGGGGCCCTTCCGCTGCGTCCACCTCGTCTGCAGCGGCCTGGAGGAGTACCCGGACCTGCTCGCGCGGTGGCTCCATCTCCTCGCCGTGAAGGGCGTCGGGGAGCTCGTGCTGGCCAACCGCCCGTGGCCGCTCGACACGCCCCTCCCGCCCACCGTGTTCGGCATGGCAACCCTCACCCGCCTGTACCTTGGCGTCTTCCAGTTCCCTGACACGACCGCCATCCGGGGCGCCACGGCATTCCCGCGCCTCCGCGAGCTGGGGCTCTGCTTCGTGGCCATGCTGAGGCGGGAGGACATGGAGTTCCTCCTTTCCAGGAGCCCTGTGCTGGAGATCCTATGCATCCAAGCGAACGTTCTTGTCAAGCACCTAGATCTCGTCAGCCGCAGCCTCCGGTGCGTGCAGATCATCGAAGGCATTGATCTCAACATCGCAGTCAAGAATGCACCACACCTCAAGAGGCTCATCATCTGGTCATCGACGGTCCGAGATGACTTGCCCAGGTTGGTCAAGATTGGGCATGCCCCCTCTCTAAGCATACTTGGCTATTTGGAACCGGAGCAGCACACGCTAGAGATCGGCAACACCATCATCAAGGTGCATAAAGCGATGTCATATTTTTTTCAATTCCACACTGTATGTTTATGTACATGTATGAACTTGTCTCACAAAAGTGGGTGCATTTTGCAGGCTCGGACAAGGGCGAGTCCGAACACCACGGTCCCAAGCGTCAAGATCCTCGGCTTAAGAGTGTACTTCTCCATCCGCAACAATGCTAAGATGCTGCCCAGCTTCCTCAGATGCTTTCCCAATGTCGAGACACTTCATCTTGAGGTGACACCACACTTGCTTAACTTGGCACCAATTTCCATCTTTGGGCACTAGTATCATCAATCGATATTTGCTAATGCTTCCATCTAGAGACAAAGTTCTTTACTTTTTGTTTGAGATGAGCTGAAATTTCTTACTGATTAACCAATCTACAGTCCAAGGAGACTTATCAGCCCACTGGCAGGCTGAGCAACAAGTTCTGGCAGGAGGTCGGTGCTATCGAATGTGTGCAGTCACACATTAAGCTGTTGGTCTTTTATGGCTTCCGTGGGGAGCGTGGCGAGCTCTCCTTCCTCAAGTTCTTCCTGGAGAGTGCAAGGATGCTGACAAAGCTTGTGATTGTGTTCAACAAGGGAAGTTTCGCTTCAGTGACGGAGGCGAACTCCAAAGTGAAACCTCTGTTTTCTACAAAATGGGCCAGCCGAGACTGTTCGCTGTTACTCTTGGAGAGTGCACTTCCAGCAGGTGAAGACAAGTGGTTGTTGAACTTCAAAACAGGATCTGATTTCTCCACAAAGGACCCGTTCACGTGTGCTGTTGCTCTTGGCGGGTGCAGTTTTTAAGGAGAAGGGCTGGTGCTTACTGCTTACTGAAGATTAGAAAGATGTTCTCCACCAGGGGCCTTTTTTGAGTTCATTGGCGATCAGCTTATTCTAGGGAAACACATGGTTAGTCCTCTGTTGCAGTCTCTACCTTCAGTGGAAGGCAACGTTCTGGATCATTGGCTTGTGTTTTTTGGTCAGACTTCCTGGTTTTATTTGCATGACGACCTTCAGAAAGTTGATGCAAAAGACGAGTGTTGCTCAAATGCACTTCTGTATGGTTTATCTATTTAGCTTTGGCCTATTGCTGATAATGTTAGGACTCACAATTTCTGCTGAATGTGTTGCACTACGCTGGCAGACAGATATTTTCGTGAGCTATTCCATGCTTTATTACTGATTCCGTTTAGCTTGTATCATGGAATGGATGTTTCGCCTGATGTGCCATGGTTGATTTTGTGCGTCTGGAATGTTAAATTATTATCAGAGACAAGCTATCTTCTGTGCAGTAGAAATCATTTGCATCAGACATGTACTGTTCACATAGGTAGGGATATGATTCAGATCCGAGTCACAGACCGGAAGAGATTTGTACAATTATATTCGAACAAGACAACCACATCATCTTGTTCTCTAGCAAATTCAACTAAGTTGCAGTTGTTGGAAGAACGAATACATCCTGAATCCAGCTCCTTTTGTTCATCCAGTGTTCCTGAATCCAGTTGCTTTTGTTCATCAAGCGTGGATCTCTGTTTGAATGTGGCCTGTCACCGCAGTCTTGTTCAGTTCTTCTGTATTTGTTCTCCTTTCCTCTCTACGGATTACAGTAGCCTAACTCTTGGATGATTTCAAGCCATTGGTTCTACAATGGACTATCCGGATTGGGCACTAAAGTGCATGGAACAGTACATTCTACGGTTCACAGTACAATAGGCAGCACGCTGAGTTAGTGCAATGAAAAGAACACGAGAAAGCCTACTCCCATGGTCTCTTTATAGAATATATCCAAATTGTGTTTTGCGAAATTGTCAAATGGAAGTGGTAATATTGGACCAGCAAATATCTCTGGTCCAAGTACAGAGGTGATCCAATCGGACCTTCACAATGTTGCATGCTGGTGATGATGTCGATGTCTTCTCCTCCGAGCTCGTGAGTCCCTTCTCCTGAGTATAGTAGTTGTGCGCTTAGGGGTACTATCATCCTGATTCTCCATGTTGTTGTCTGGAAAACCCAGTATACAGGCCAGTGGGTCATCCATGAGATTCCCAAATGATGTCTACAAACATAAACATAAAATGATGCTGTGATTTTACTTCTGTTAGTATAATGCAAAAAAGGCATAAGCTTTTGCATGCAAAAAGATGCATAGATTTCCCTCCATAAAACAAGGATGCCTCTTTGTGTTCTGAGTTCTGATAAACTTCAAGATTAGTTATAACTTACGTTTTTTACCGTCGTCTCGGCAGATATTGTTTTGGCCTTATCTGCCGAGTTGTTTGCTTCAGTCTCCTGCCTTTCCACATAGGTGCCGTCAATATACATGTTACGTGGGATCCACCTGAACTCTAGTTTATGCTGATCAGTGTAGAGCTCCTCGGCATAAAAATGCCTCCGTACTGCTTCAACCGATGATTTCTCATCACTATGCTTAGTAAGTATTCTGCAAGTGAAACAATCAGTTAGCTAGCTACTACACCTGACACAGCAAAAGTAAAGTATCGTGACTTCACAAACCGCACATAGTAGATAGCTCTGTTTTCAACCGTTCATCTCCTTTGTTCAATAAGTATAAAGTACATGTATGCAACGATCTATAGTACACCATCTGCCCTGCAATCAAACCAGCACCTGGAATATCGTTCATCAGATTATCATTCCACTAGAAAAATGTTTAGTGCACACACAAGAACAAACAAGACTCAATTCACCAATAATTTTGAAGGTAGTAACCAAGGTCATTCACTAGACCCATTTTTCTGTCAGGCCAAGAAAAATAGTCTAGCAGCTAGAAGGTTCAATTTAATTTAAATCTTTTGGCCGATCATCTACTGATGCCTGTATCTAAAAAACTGCATGCTTCCTCAACTAAGCCAAGTTGTTTTTACAGTAAACAGAGGGTAATAAGGCACAAAACTGGGAGAAACCAACACGTGCCCTTCCAACTAGAATTTTTGCAATATGAATTACGAAAGCAACCTTGAAGAAGTCCAATAACTGGTATATATTGTTATTGTGTTCCCAAAATTGTTTCCAATTCCAAGTAAGGCTAAATCAATATCAGTTAAATTTCAAAATTTGAAATACAAATGGCAAACCAAGATTTACTAGCTCTGGGAATGGTCGGAAAGTTGTACCATCGACCGTATATTTTAAGAACTGGAAAATATATAGCTTGACTATGCATTTGAATGCCACTTCCAACACAAGGGCCAGTACCAGGTTCATAGCCTTACCAGCACTCACTCCAAGCCTTAATAGTCGAGGCACAGGTTGACCTCCAACAATTTTATGTACTGCAAAACAGAAAAAAATATGTAAGCATGTGTGGTACCAACAGCAAGTCCCTGACAGGAAGCTCAACAGTGACAGTATTTGCAGCATAATTTAATCACAGAAGTTTGATTTGCACTGAAAGTAATCTGTTTCAATTTATTCGAAAGGAAATAGGTGTTACTTCTAAAGAAAAGCCACTTACGTATTAATAGAATACGGATAAGCTCAAACGACGCATATACGACCCAAACTACATGGCACAATGGTTTATAAAACAGAGGCAAGGTGTTGCAGGCATACATAATAACATAAATAGGCACATCAATATCCTTTTTAAGTAATAAGAACGACAAAATAGATAACATTGTTTACTGACAACACTTGGCATGTATCATGGCACATGATACATGCCACAACCCAAACTACAGGCCACAATGGTTTATAAAACAGAGGCAAGGTGTTGCAGGCATACATAATAACATAAATAGGCACATCAATATCCTTTTAAGTAATAAGAACGACAAAATACATAGCATTGTTTACTGACAACACTTGGCATGTATCATGGCACATGCAGGGTGAGCACCCACACATGCCTCCCAAGAAATTAGGCCAGCGATTTTTCTTGAGAATATATATTAGTTAGGCTAAATTAAATATTAGTTCAATTATTGTGCAGCAAATAACCAGACGTTTTATGTGCCCTGAGGCTTGTTTTGGTTCTTGATCATGCGCGTTTGTGCAAATTAAACTAAAATAAGATAACTTGAGTGTAGAAGATGCAGCCAAGAGCAAAAGGTTAAATTCATGTCCACGTTTCTCTTGCCAAGCTCTCACCAGTAAATTGTGGTTACACGGAGAAAAAATAGCAACATGCGAACTGTAGATTCAAAACAAAAAGTATAAAATCAGGTAATTTTTTACTCCCCTCTGACCCATAATATAAGACGTCATTACAACCATTATACTCCTATATTGCTTGTAATAACATCTTATATGATGGGACAAGGGAGTATTTATTATCTTTCCCCAGAACCTATTTGAAGGCCATGGTAGGATCTTCACAAAATGTATGCATGGTTCTGATACTTAAAAAAAGTTAGATGTATACAGATTCCTTACATGTGCCCAAGTTTAATGGGACTCTTTCAAGACCGTTATGTAGTGCTGTCAATTTGTTTTTCCATTCATATACTTTTCACTCTTGCGATATAAAGAAGCTCTAGATTTTCTGGATGAATTGCAAGCATGTGATTGGACATTTTATCTTTTGTCTACTTCCCAACACTGCACTCCATAATAAGAGCTTCATGTCTTCTTGCAATTGTCTTGAGGTGGAACTTAAGAGTAGTGAATTTGCTAAAATACAACATTAAGATACATAGATTAGAAATTAAGGTGGCAAGATCAACTGATTACAAGATGTAATTAGTAGAGAGCATTGTAGTGTGGTATGAACACTATGTTTTCCTAAGTAGGTAAGACTAAGGGCTTAATTTTAGATTTTGCACTGGGCCACCAATTTCTCAGGTACGCTCAAGCACTTGTTAATATCAAAAGAAGAACGGTGTGTACTGGCCAGGAAAAGGGAACAGAGGAATATCTTGCAATTTGAACAACACAGTTCATCGGAGAGCACATGGCACATCAGAGAAAACTGTCACTATCTAACAGTTGTATATCAGTTTTTACATATCCTCACCTCTATTTTTATGATGTAAAATTTAAAAAATCACTCTAGGCTGTTGGGCTGCCAGAAGGTTTCCATGTGCATGCTTGATAAATACTACTATTGGCATAACGCCACACCATAATATGGTTGGTGTAAGGAAACGAGAATTACTGAATTAGACATGCACAACTCTTTATGATTTCTACAGTGTTTCAGTGTTTGGCACGTTTAACATAGACGATTATGTTAAGATCTATTACACATTACTATATACATACCACATCAACTGAGATTGTCCATAAGTTGACTAAGAATTTCTTATGACTAAGTAGATGATGCAAGCCATCCGGTCTAATATTAATTTCCCGCAACCCCTGCACAAATCTCAACGCAGAGGCACTATACTGCTCAGGGTGTAGACTTAGACATAAGAAAACCTCAGGCGACGTAGTCAAATTTAGCAAAACCGAACATCATATTGCCATAACGTTGCCATGTGTCGGTGCTGTATTTTCCACAAACTGTTCTGGACTGGCTCTTGCATAGAAGACATCAAGAGGGGACTCGAAACAGATGGCACTCTAGTTTTATTCTAATAAAGCACAATTTCCATCATTTGAGAACACACTCAAATTCATAGCACAACTCTACGAAGTGGCAATAGCTTACGCTGCAGGCTAAGCTATAACAACAGGTTAACCGACTGTTTCTCATTCAGCACTATTGCAATTTGTAAGCCAATTAACGGCCTCACAGATCGAATGGGGGGTTGTTTACCTTGAGCGGCAGCAAACGATGTAGTGAAGCCGACCAGCGAAGTGGCCACGGTGTAGCTCATGTTGGTGAAGATCGAGCAGGCCCGGAGCATCGTGTCCTGCCGTTGGGTCATGTTCCCCTGAAGCACCAGTAGCGCACCCAGATCAAGAAACCATCAACCGAAACAAGAAGAAGAGTAGGGCAGCGGCGATGCGCGCCTCTTGCGAACCTTGGCCCGCATGGAGACATTCAGCTCCCGGACCGCCTCCCCCCTCTGCAATTGCGAAAGAAACCCCCGTCATTCCCACAGGTGAACGGCACTAGGAGGGACGAAACGAGACCATGAGAGGAGCAATTAGGGCGTCTAGTGGGGATGATCCGGCGAACCTTGCCCAGTATCTGCCCGAAGACGTCCTTCAGCTTCGTCGCCATCGCCGCGCCGCGCCTCTCGCTGCAGTAGTGGAGGAAGACTGGGAGAGCCGGAGAGGAACCGTGGAAGAGGAAGCAGCCTCAGATTTAGGGCTTCAATTTCCATGGACCTTCATGTGCTATTGGGCCGAAATTATTGGATCCTACTTGTTTGACTTCGAGACTTGAGGTAGCCCTGGCCATGGGCAACCCGGCCCGAAAAAGCCAGACCTGAGCCTGAAAATGTTCGCCCGACAGCTGGGGAGCTCCTATACGCCGAGCTGGTCGGTGCGGGGGAACGCACCGCACACCCCCTCCCCCCCGGGCGTATATGGGCTCGGCGCATTTAGTTTGATCGTTGTTCGGATGAATGTACGCCCCCGGCGTGGCTTACTGGGCCCGGCCCAACAGAAACATGTAGGATTTTCTTTTTTCGTTTCTTTTCTATTTGTTAAATTTTTACTATTTTAATATTTTTGAAAAATAAAAAATTATCAAAATCTGAATACTTTAAAATTTTAAATTGAGCATCTCTGCTTTGAATAATTTTTAAAAGATTTTCGCTTTTTTTTAAAAAAATTGAACAATTTTCAAATTGGAACAAATTTTAAATTTGAATAATTTTAAGTTTCAACAATTTTCTAATCTGAACAATTTTAAGTTTAAACTATTTTCTAATTTGAACATTTTTTAATTTGAACAATTTTCTACTTTGAACAATTTTCGATGTGAACAAATTTTAAATTTGAACAAATTTTACATTTGAACATTTTTTAAATTTGAACAAATTTTAAATTTAACATTTTAAAATTTTAAACAACTTTTGAATTTGAACAAATTTCATATTTGAACGTTTTTTAAATTTGAACAGTTTTTAAATTTGAACGGTTTTCAAATTTGAACATTTTTTAATTTTTTCTTCAATTTGAACAATTTATAAAAATTAAAATTTTCGAATCTAAAAAAATTTAAACAAAACTAAAAACAGAAAAAAGAAAAGAAAACAGAAAACAGAAAACAGAAAAAGAAACCAGAAAAGAAAAAGAAAAAGCAAAAACGAATGCACAGGCTAAACAGACCCAAATGGGCTTGGCCCATACCCGACCAGGGGGTGTGCGGTGGCCGGTAGCCACCGACCTGGTCGGTGTATAGGTTTTGCCGACAGCTGAGGCGTGCCAGGCATGGGTAGCCCAAAAACCACATTTAACACTATGGCCCGAGGGCTTTCTGGGTATTTGATCGGGTCGGGTCGAGCTTGGGCTTGATTTTCCAGCGTTGGGCTTTCGTCGGTCCGACACATGGTCAAGTATACTTCAAGGTTTTCTTTTACAGTTCGCCCGCCAGAATTTTTTTTTGCTGATAGGAACAAGAACCAAATCCTCCCAACGAATGTGGTTTCAGTTTTTTTATCATCTAATTTTTTTATGTTGCTTTTCGGTCATTCCATGTGTCAAATGATTTTTTTAAAATAAATTACTTATGTAAATGCTTGCAAATACGTACATAAACTTACTTTCATGAACGCACGTACATCTTACCGTATGATTACCTCCAAAAAAGTGTTGGAGATATGCCCAAGAGGCAATAATAAAAGTGGTTATTATATATCTTTATGTTTATGATAAATGTTTATATACCATGCTATAATTGTATTAACCGAAACATTGATACATGTGTGTTATGTAAACAAACAAATGAGTCCCTAGTAAGCCTCTTAACTAGCTTGTTGATTAATAGATGATTAGTTTCATAATCATGAACATTGGATGTTATTAATGACAAGGTTATATCATTATATGAATAATGTAATGGACACACCCAATTAAGCGTAGCATAAGATCACGTCATTAAGTTATTTGCTATAAGCTTTCGATACATAGTTACCTAGTCCTTATGACCATGAGATCATTGATACGTCTCCGACGTATCGATAATTTCTTATGTTCCATGCCACATTATTGATGTTATCTACATGTTTTATGCACACTTTATGTCATATTCGTGCATTTTCTGGAACTAACCTATTAACAAGATGCCGAAGTGCCGATTCTTTGTTTCTGCTTGTTTTGGTTTCGAATCCTAGTAAGGAAATATTCTCGGAATTGGACGAAATCAAAGCCCAGGGGCCTATTTTCTCACGAAGCTTCCAGAAGTCCGAAGGAGAGACGAAGAGGGGCCACGGAGGGGCCACACCCTAGGGCGGCGCGGCCCCCCCCCCCTTGGCCGCGCGGCCCTGTGGTGTGGGACCCCCGTGCCGCCTCTTGACCTGCCCTTTCGCCTATAAAAAGTCTCCGTGACGAAAACCCCAGTACCGAGAACCACGATACGGAAAACCTTCCAGAGACGCCGCCGCCGCCGATCCCATCTCGGGGGATCCAGGAGATCACCTCCGGCACCCTGCCGGAGAGGGGAATCATCTCCCGGAGGACTCTACGCCGCCATGGTCGCCTCCGGTGTGATGTGTGAGTAGTCTACCCCTGGACTATGGGTCCATAGCAGTAGCTAGATGGTTGTCTTCTCCCCATTGTGCTATCATTGTCGGATCTTGTGAGCTGCCTAACATGATCAAGATCATCTATCTGTAATTCTATATGTTGCGTTTGTTGGGATCCGATGAATAGAGAATACTTGTTATGTTGATTATCAAAGCTATGCTTATGTGTTGTTTATGATCTTGCATGCTCTCCGTTATTAGTAGATGCTCTGGCCAAGTTGATGCTAGTAACTCCAAGAGGGAGTATTTATGCTCGATAGTGGGTTCATGCCTCTGTGAATCTGGAGGAGTGACAAGAACCACTAAGGTTATGGATGTGCTGTTGCCACTAGGGATAAAACATTAGTGCTATGTTCAAGGATGTAGTCACTAGTTACATTACGCGCAATACTTAATGCAATTGTCTGTTGTTAGCAACTTAATACCGGAGGGGTTCGGATGATAACTTTGAAGGTGGACTTTTTAGGCATAGATGCGGTTGGATGACGGTCTATGTACTTTGTCGTAATGCCCAATTAAATCTCACTATACTCATCATGATATGTATGTGCATGGTCATGCTCTCTTTATTTGTCAATTGCCCAACTGTAATTTGTTCACCCAACATGCTGTTCGTCTTATGGGAGAGACACCTCTAGTGAACTGTGGACCCCGGTCCAATTCTCTTTCTTGAAATACAATCTCTGCAATCTTGTTCTACTGTTTTCTGCAAACAATCATCTTCCACACAATACGGTTAATCCTTTGTTACAGCAAGCCGGTGAGATTGACAACCTCACTGTTTCGTTGGGGCAAAGTACTTTGGTTGTGTTGTGCAGGTTCCACGTTGGCGCCGGAATCTCTGGTGTTGCGCCGCACTACATCCCGCCGCCATCAACCTTCAACGTGCTTCTTGGCTCCTCCTGGTTCGATAAACCTTGGTTTCTTTCTGAGGGAAAACTTGCTGCTGTGCGCATCATACCTTCCTCTTGGGGTTGCCCAACGAACGTGTGAAATACACGCCATCAAGCATATTTTCTGGCGCCGTTGTTCGGTGAGATCAAGACACGCTGCAAGGGGAGTCTCCACTTCTCAATCTCTTTACTTTGTTTTTGTCTTGCTTAGTTTTATTTACTACTTTGTTTGCTGCACTAAATCAAAATACAAAAAAATTAGTTGCTAGCTTTACTTTATTTGCTGTCTTGTTTGCCATATTAAAAACACAAAAAAAATTAGTTACTTGTTTTACTTTACTTAATATCATGCATGTTTTTATTTCACTAGTTAAGCATAATGGAAAACAACAAAAATATGAGAGATCTTTATGAACTTTATCTTGAATTAGGACATGATGTGTTTGAAGAGAGAATTAAAAAACCCATGGAACTTTATATGCATGCTAATGAGAATGTTATTACTATGAATGCTTTGAACACCATTGTTGCTAATGCTATGGAAAAATCAAAGCTTGGGGAAGCTGGCTCTGATGAGCATGATCTTTTTAGTCCCCCAAGCATTGAGGAGAAAATTTTCTTTTATGATTATAGTACGCCTCCTATATATGATGATAGCCACTTTGTTGAATTTGCTCCCACTACAACTAATAAAATTGATTATGCATATGTGGAGAGTAATAATTTTATGCATGAGACTCATGATAAGAATTCTTTATGTGATAGTTATATTGTTGAGTTTGCTCATGATACTACTGAAAGTTATTATGAGAGAGGAAAATATGGTTGTAGAAATTTTCATGTTACTAAAATGCCTCTCTATATGCTGAAATTTTTGAAGCTACACTTGTTTTATCTTCCTATGCTTGTCACTTTGATCTTCATGAACTTGTTTATTTACAAGATTCCTATGCATAGGAAGCATGTTAGACTTAAATGTGTTTTGAATTTGCCTCTTGATGCTCTCTTTTGCTTCAAATACCATTTCTTGCGAGTGCATCATCAAAACTGCTGAGCCCATCTTAATGGCTATAAAGAAAGAACTTCTTGGGAGACAACCCATGTTTTAACTACAGTACTTGGTTTTTATTTTGTGTCTTGGAAGTTGTTTACTACTGTAGCAACCTCTCCTTATCTTAGTTTTGTGCTTTGTTGTGCCAAGTTAAGCCGTTGATAGAAAAGTAAGTACTAGATTTGGATTACTGCACAGTTCCAGATTTCTTTGCTGTCACGAATCTGGGTCCACCTCCCTGTAGGTAACTCAGAAAATTAAGCCAATTTACGTGCATGATCCTCAGATATGTACGCAACTTTCATTCAATTTGAGCATTTTCATTTGAGCAAGTCTGGTGCCATTTTAAAATTCGTCAATACGAACTGTTCTGTTTTGACAGATTCTGCCTTTTATTTCGCATTGCCTCTTTCGCTATGTTGGATGAATTTCTTTGATCCACTAATGTCCAGTAGCATTATGCAATGTCCAGAAGTGTTAAGAATGATTGTGTCACCTCTGAATATGTCAATTTATAATGTGCACTAACCCTCTAATGAGTTGTTTCGAGTTTGGTGTGGAGGAAGTTTTCAAGGATCAAGAGAGGAGTATGATGCAACATGATCAAGGAGAGTGAAAGCTCTAAGCTTGGGGATGCACCCGGTGGTTCACCCCTGCATATATCAAGAAGACTCAAGCGTCTAAGCTTGGGGATGCCCAAGGCATCCCCTTCTTCATCGACAACATTATCAGGTTCCTCCCCTGAAACTATATTTTTATTCCATCACATCTTATGTGCTTTTTCTTGGAGCGTCGGTTTGTTTTTGTTTTTGTTTTGTTTGAATAAAATGGATCCTAGCATTCACTTTATGGGAGAGAGACACGCTCCGCTGTAGCATATGGACAAGTATGTCCTTGGTTTCTACTCATAGTATTCATGGCGAAGTTTCTCCTTCGTTAAATTGTTATATGGTTGGAATTGGAAAATGATACATGTAGTAATTGCTATAAATGTCTTGGGCAATGTGATACTTGGCAATTGTTGTGCTCATGATTAAGCTCTTGCATCATATGCTTTGCACCCATTAATGAAGAAATACATAGAGCATGCTAAAATTTGGTTTGCATATTTGGTTTCTCTAAGGTCTAGATAATTTCTAGTATTGAGTTTGAACAACAAGGAAGACGGTGTAGAGTCTTATAATGTTTTCAATATGTCTTTTATGTGAGTTTTGCTGCACCGGTTCATCCTTGTGTTTGTTTCAAATAAGCCTTGCTAGCCTAAACCTTGTATCGAGAGGGAATACTTCTCATGCATCCAAAATACTTGAGCCAACCACTATGCCATTTGTGTCCACCATACCTACCTACTACATGGTATTTTCCGCCATTCCAAAGTAAATTGCTTGAGTGCTACCTTTAAAATTCCATCATTCATCTTTGCAATATATAGCTCATGGGACAAATAGCTTTAAACTATTGTGGTATTGAATATGTAATTATGCACTTTATCTCTTATTAAGTTGCTTGTTGTGCGATAACCATGCTTACTGGGGACGCCATCAACTACTCTTTGTTGAATATCATGTGAGTTGCTATGCATGTTCGTCTTGTCTGAAGTAAGAGAGATCTACCACCATAGGGTTAAGCATGCATATGTTAGAGAAGAACATTGGGCCGCTAACTAAAGCCATGTTCCATGGTGGAAGTTTCAGTTTTGGACAACAATCCTCAAATCTCAAATGAGAAAATTATTAATTGTTGTTATATGCTTATGCATAAAAGAGGAGTCCATTATCATTGTCTATGTTGTCCCGGTATGGATGTCTAAGTTGAAGAATAATCAATAGCGAGAAATCCAATGCGAGCTTTCTCCTTAGACCTTTGTACAGGCGGCATAGAGGTACCCCTTTGTGACACTTGGTAAAAACAATGCATTGTGATGATCCGGTAGTCCAAGCTAATTAGGACAAGGTGCGGGCACTATTAGTATACTATGCATGAGGCTTGCAACTTGTAAGATATAATTTACATGATACATATGCTTTATTACTACCGTTGACAAAATTGTTTCATGTTTTCAAAATCAAAGCTCTAGCACAAATATAGCAATCGATGCTTTTCCTCTATGGAGGACCATTCTTTTACTTTCAATGTTGAGTCAGTTCACCTATTTCTCTCCACCTCAAGAAGCAAACACTTGTGTGAACTATGCATTGATTCCTACATACTTGCTTATTGCACTTATTATATTACTCTATGTTGACAATATCCATGAGATATACATGTTACAAGTTGAAAGCAACCGCTGAAACTTAATCTTCTTTTGTGTTGCTTCAATACCTTTACTTTGAATTATTGCTTTATGAGTTAACTCTTATGCAAGACTTATTGATGCTTGTCTTGAAGTGCTATTCATGAAAAGTTTTTGCTTTATGATTCACTTGTTTACTCATGTCATATACATTGTTTTGATCGCTGCATTCACTACATATGCTTTACAAATAGTATGATCAAGATTATGATGGCATGTCACTCCAGAAATTATCTGTGTTATCGTTTTACACTCGGACGAGCAGAACTAAGCTTGGGGATGCTGATACGTCTCCGACGTATCGATAATTTCTTATGTTCCATGCCACATTATTGATGTTATCTACATGTTTTATGCACACTTTATGTCATATTCGTGCATTTTACGGAACTAACCTATTAACAAGATGCCGAAGTGCCGATTCTTTGTTTTCTGTTGTTTTTGGTTTCAGAAATCCTAGTAAGGAAATATTCTCGGAATTGGACGAAATCAAAGCCCAGGGGCCTATTTTCTCACGAAGCTTCCAGAAGTCCGAAGGAGAGACGAAGAGGGGCCACGGAGGGGCCACACCCTAGGGCGGCGCGGCCCCCCCTTGGCCGCGGGGCCCTGTGGTGTGGGACCCCCGTGCCGCCTCTTGACCTGCCCTTTCGCCTATAAAAAGTCTCCGTGACGAAAACCCCAGTACCGAGAACCACGATACGGAAAACCTTCCAGAGACGCCGCCGCCGCCGATCCCATCTCGGGGGATCCGGAGATCACCTCCGGCACCCTACCGGAGGGGAATCATCTCCCGGAGGACTCTACGCCGCCATGGTCGCCTCCGGTGTGATGTGTGAGTAGTCTACCCCTGGACTATGGGTCCATAGCAGTAGCTAGATGGTTGTCTTCTCCCCATTGTGCTATCATTGTCGGATCTTGTGAGCTGCCTAACATGATCAAGATCATCTATCTGTAATTCTATATGTTGCGTTTGTTGGGATCCGATGAATAGAGAATACTTGTTATGTTGATTATCAAAGCTATGCTTATGTGTTGTTTATGATCTTGCATGCTCTCCGTTATTAGTAGATGCTCTGGCCAAGTTGATGCTAGTAACTCCAAGAGGGAGTATTTATGCTCGATAGTGGGTTCATGCCTCTGTGAATCTGGAGGAGTGACAAGAACCACTAAGGTTATGGATGTGCTGTTGCCACTAGGGATAAAACATTAGTGCTATGTTCAAGGATGTAGTCACTAGTTACATTACGCGCAATACTTAATGCAATTGTCTGTTGTTAGCAACTTAATACTGGAGGGGGTTCGGATGATAACCTGAAGGTGGACTTTTTAGGCATAGATGCAGTTGGATGACGGTCTATGTACTTTGTCGTAATGCCCAATTAAATCTCACTATACTCATCATGATATGTATGTGCATGGTCATGCTCTCTTTATTTGTCAATTGCCCAACTGTAATTTGTTCACCCAACATCTTTGTCGTCTTATGGGAGAGACACCTCTAGTGAACTGTGGACCCCGGTCCAATTCTCTTTACTGAAATACAATCTACTGCAATACTGTTCTACTATTTTCTGCAAACAATCATCTTCCACACAATACGGTTAATCCTTTGTTACAGCAAGCCGGTGAGATTGACAACCTCACTGTTTCGTTGGGGCAAAGTACTTTGGTTGTGTTGTGCAGGTTCCACGTTGGCGCCGGAATCTCTGGTGTTGCGCCGCACTACATCCCGCCGCCATCAACCTTCAACGTGCTTCTTGGCTCCTCCTGGTTCGATAAACCTTGGTTTCTTTCTGAGGGAAAACTTGCTGCTGTGCGCATCATACCTTCCTCTTGGGGTTGCCCAACGAACGTGTGAAATACACGCCATCAATCATATAAATCACTTATACCGGAAAGGTACTTTGATTACATCAAACGCCACTGCGTAAATGGGTGGTTATAAAGGTGGGATTAAGTATCCGGAAAGTATGAGTTGAGGCATATGGATCAATAGTGGGATTTGTCCATCCCGGTGACGGATAGATATACTCTGGGCCCTCTCGGTGGAATGTCGTCTAATGTCTTCCAAGCATATGAATAAGTTCATAAGAGAGCACATACCACGGTACGAGTAAAGAGTACTTGTCAGGAGACGAGGATGAACAAGGTATACAGTGATACCGATGATCAAACCTCGGACAAGTAAAATGTCGCGTGACAAAGGGAATTGGTATCGTATGTGAATGGTTCATTCGATCACTAAGTCATCGTTGAATATGTGGGAGCCATTATGGATCTACAGATCCCGCTATTGGTTATTGGTCGGAGTGAGTACTCAACCATGTCCGCATAGTTCGCGAACCGTAGGGTGACACACTTAAAGTTGGATGTTGAAATGGTAGAACTTGAATATGGAATGGAGTTCGAATATTTGTTCGGAGTCCCGGATGAGATCCCGGACATCACGAGGAGTTCCGGAATGGTCCGGAGAATAAGATTCATATATAGGATGTCATTTTATGTGTTTGAAAATGATTCGGAAGGTTCTATGGAAGGGTCTAGAAGGTTCTAGAAAAGTTCGGAAGAAACCACTAAGGAAGGAGGAGTCCCGGAGGGACTCCACCTCCCATGGCTGGCCAACCCTAAGGGGGAGGAGTCCCAAGTGGACTCCCCAAAGGGGCCGGCCACCCCCCCACATGGAAGGGGGGAATCCCACCTCAAGTGGGATTCCCACCTTGGGTAGGTTTCCCTATCACATGGAAGGTTTTGGGTTCGGGTCTTATTCGGAGACTTGTAGTCCAACACTTGGGGCTTCCACCTATATAATGAGGGACCAAGGGGAGGGGGCCTGATGGCGTGTAACTCACACGTTCGTTGGGAACCCCAAGAGGAAGGTATGATGAGCACAGCAGCAAGTTTTCCCTCAGAAAGAAACCAAGGTTTATCGAACCAGGAGGAGCCAAGAAGCACGTTGAAGGTTGATGGCGGCGGGATGTAGTGCGGCGCAACACCAGGGATTCCGGCGCCAACGTGGAACCTGCACAACACAACCAAAGTACTTTGTCCCAACGAAACAGTGAGGTTGTCAATCTCATCGGCTTGTCAGAACAGAGGATTAACCGTATTGTGTGGAAGATGATTGTTTGCAAAAACAAGAGAACAAGTATTGCAAGAGATTGTATTTCAAGAAAGAGAATTGGACCGGGGTCCACAGTTCACTAGAGGTGTCTCTCCCATAAGATAAACAGCATGTTGGGTGAACAAATTACAGTTGGGCAATTGACAAATAAAGAGGGCATGACCATGCACATACATATCATGATGAGTATAGTGAGATTTAATTGGGCATTACGACAAAGTACATAGACCGCCATCCAACTGCATCTATGCCTAAAAAGTCCACCTTCAAAGTTATCATCCGAACCCCTCCGTATTAAGTTGCTAAGCATGAGACAATTGCATTAAGTATGGTGCGTAATGTAATCAACAACTACATCCTTAGACATAGCATCAATGTTTTATCCCTAGTGGCAACAAAGACAACACAACCTTAGAACTTTCTCATCCTGTCCCGGTGTCAATGCGTGCATGAACCCACTATCGAGCATAAATACTCCCTCTTGGAGTTACAAGCATCTACTTGGCCAGAGCATCTACTAGTAACGGAGAGCATGCAAGATCATAAACAACACATAGATATAACTTTGATAATCAACATAACAAGTATTCTCTATTCATCGGATCCCAACAAACGCAACATATAGAATTACAGATAGATGATCTTGATCATGTTAGGCAGCTCACAAGATCCGACAATGATAGCACAATGGGGAGAAGACAACCATCTAGCTACTGCTATGGACCCATAGTCCAGGGGTAGACTACTCACACATCACTCCGGAGGCGACCATGGCGGCGTAGAGTCCTCCGGGAGATGATTCCCCTCTCGGCAGGTGCCGGAGGCGATCTCCTGGATCCCCCGAGATGGGATCGGCGTTGGCGGCGTCTCTGGAAGGTTTTCCGTATCGTGGCTCTCGGTACTGGGGGTTTCGTCACGGAGGCTTTAAGTAGGCGCAAGGGCAAGTCAGGAGGGGGCACAGGGGACCCACACCATAGGCCGGCGCGGCCAAGGGGGGGGCCGCACCGCCCTAGGGTTTGGGCACCCTGTGGCCCCACTTCGTTTCGTCTTCGGACTTCTGGAAGCTTCGTGGCAAAATAGGCCCCTGGGCGTTGATTTCGTCCAATTCCGAGAATATTTCCTTACTAGGATTTCAAAACCAAAAACAGCAGAAACAAAGAATCGGCACTTCGGCACCTTGTTAATAGGTTAGTTCTAGAAAATGCACGAATATGACATAAAGTGTGCATAAAACATGTAGATAACATCAATAATGTGGCATGGAACATAAGAAATTATCGATACGTCGGAGACGTATCAGCATCCCCAAGCTTAGTTCTGCTCGTCCCGAGCAGGTAAAACGATAACACAGATAATTTCTGGAGTGACATGCCATCATAACCTTGATCATACTATTTGTAAAGCATATGTAGTGAATGCAGCGATCAAAACAATGTATATGACATGAGTAAACAAGTGAATCATAAAGCAAAGACTTTTCATGAATAGCACTTCAAGACAAGCATCAATAAGTCTTGCATAAGAGTTAACTCATAAAGCAATAATTCAAAGTAAAGGCATTGAAGCAACACAAAAGAAGATTAAGTTTCAGCGGTTGCTTTCAACTTGTAACATGTATATCTCATGGATATTGTCAACATAGAGTAATATAATAAGTGCAATAAGCAAATATGTAGGAATCAATGCACAGTTCACACAAGTGTTTGCTTCTTGAGGTGGAGAGAAATAGGTGAACTGACTCAACATTGAAAGTAAAAGAATTGTCCTCCATAGAGGAAAAGCATCGATTGCTATATTTGTGCTAGAGCTTTGATTTTGAAAACATGAAACAATTTTGTCAACGGTAGTAATAAAGCATATGTATCATGTAAATTATATCTTACAAGTTGCAAGCCTCATGCATAGTGTACTAATAGTGCCCGCACCTTGTCCTAATTAGTTTGGACTACCGGATCATCACAATGCACATGTTTTGACCAAGTGTCACAAAGGGGTACCTCTATGCCGCCTGTACAAAGGTCTAAGGAGAAAGCTCGCATTGGATTTCTCGCTATTGATTATTCTTCAACTTAGACATCCATACCGGGACAACATAGACAACAGATAATGGACTCCTCTTTTATGCATAAGCATGTAACAACAATTAATAATTTTCTCATTTGAGATTGAGGATGTATGTCCAAAACTGAAACTTCCACCATGGATCATGGCTTTAGTTAGCGGCCCAATGTTCTTCTCTAACAATATGCATGCTTAACCATAGGGTGGTAGATCTCTCTTACTTCAGACAAGACGGACATGCATAGCAACTCACATGAAATTCAACAAAGAGTAGTTGATGGCGTCCCCAGTGAACATGGTTATCGCACAACAAGCAACTTAATAAGAGATAAAGTGCATAATTACATATTCAATACCACAATAGTTTTTAAGCTATTTGTCCCATGAGCTATATATTGCAAAGGTGAATGATGGAATTTTAAAGGTAGCACTCAAGCAATATACTTTGGAATGGCGGAAAATACCATGTAGTAGGTAGGTATGGTGGACACAAATGGCATAGTGATTGGCTCAAGTATTTTGGATGCATGAGAAGTATTCCCTCTCGATACAAGGTTTAGGCTAGCAAGGCTTATTTGAAACAAACACAAGGATGAACCGGTGCAGCAAAACTCACATAAAAGATATATTGTAAACATTATAAGACTCTACACCGTCTTCCTTGTTGTTCAAACTCAATACTAGAAATTATCTAGACTTTAGAGAAACCAAATATGCAAACCAAATTTTAGCATGCTCTATGTATTTCTTCATTAATGGGTGCAAAGCATATGATGCAAGAGCTTAAACATGAGCACAACAATTGCCAAGTATCACATTACCCAAGACATTAATAGCAATTACTACATGTATCATTTTCCAATTCCAATCATATAACAATTTAACGAAGAAGAAACTTCGCCATGAATACTATGAGTAGAAACCAAGGACATACTTGTCCATATGCTACAGCGGAGCGTGTCTCTCTCCCATAAGGTGAATGCTAGGATCCATTTTATTGAAACAAAACAAAAAACAAAAACAAACCGACGCTCCAAGAAAAGCACATAAGATGTGATGGAATAAAAATATAGTTTCAGGGGAGGAACCTGATAATGTTGTCGATGAAGAAGGGGATGCCTTGGGCATCCCCAAGCTTAGACGCTTGAGTCTTCTTGATATATGCAGGGGTGAACCACCGGGGCATCCCCAAGCTTAGATCTTTCACTCTCCTTGATCATGTTGCATCATACTCCTCTCTTGATCCTTGAAAACTTCCTCCACACCAAACTTAGAACAACTCATTAGAGGGTTAGTGCACAATAAAAATTAACATATTCAGAGGTGACACAATCATTCTTAACACTTCTGGACATTGCATAATGCTACTGGACATTAGTGGATCAAAGAAATTCATCCAACATAGCAAAAGAGGCAATGCGAAATAAAAGGCAGAATGTGTCAAAACAGAACAGTTCGTATTGACGAATTTTAAAATGGCACCAGACTTGCTCAAATAAAAATGCTCAAATTGAATGAAAGTTGCGTACATATCTGAGGATCATGCACGTAAATTGGCATAATTTTCTGAGTTATCTACAGGGAGGTGGACCCAGATTCGTGACAGCAAAGAAATCTGGAACTGCGCAGTAATCCAAATCTAGTACTTACTTTTCTATCAACGGCTTTACTTGGCACAACAAAACACAAAACTAAGATAAGGAGAGGTTGCTACAGTAGTAAACAACTTCCAAGACACAAAATAAAAACAAAGTACTGTAGGTAAAAACATGGGTTGTCTCCCATAAGCGCTTTTCTTTAACGCCTTTCAGCTAGGCGCAGAAAGTGTGTATCAAGTATTATCAAGAGATGAAGTGTCAACATCATAATTTGTTCTCATAATAGAATCAAAAGGTAACTTCATTCTCTTTCTAGGGAAGTGTTCCATACCTTTCTTGAGAGGAAATTGATATTTTATATTACCTTCCTTCATATCAATAGTAGCACCAACATTAAGAAAAGGTCTTCCCAATATAATGGGACAAGATGCATTGCATTCAATATCCAAGACAACAAAATCAACGGGAACAAGGTTATTGTTAACGGTAATGCGAACATTATCAACTTTCCCCAAAGGTTTCTTTGTAGAATGATCAGCAAGATTAACATCCAAATAACAATTTTTCAGCGGTGGCAAGTCAAGCATATTATAAATTTTCTTAGGCATAACAGAAATACTTGCACCAAGATCACATAAAGCATTACAATCAAAAATTTTAACCTTCATCTTAATGATGGGCTCCCAACCATCCTCTAGCTTTTTAGGAATAGAGGCTTCGCGCTCTAGTTTCTCTTCTCTAGCTTTTATGAGAGCATTTGTAATATGATGCGTGAAAGCCAAATTTATAGCACTAGCATTAGGACTTTTAGCAAGTTTTTGCAAGAACTTTATAACTTCAGAGATGTGGCAATCATCAAAATTCAAACCATTATAATCTAAAGCAATGGGATCATCATCCCCAATGTTGGAAAAAATTTCAGCGACTTTATCACGAAGTTTAGCTTTAGCGATTTAGGCGGTTTCTCGCGCTTTGCATTAGAAGTGGAAACATTGCTAACACCAATTCTTTTATTATTATTAGTAGGAGGTGCAGCAACATGTGTAGCATTAGCATTACTAGTGGTGGTAATAGTCCAAACTTTAGCTACATTCTTCTCTTTAGCTAGTTTTTCATTTTCTTCTCTATCCCACCTAGCACGCAGTTCAGCCATTAATCTTATATTCTCATTAATTCTAACTTGGATGGAATTTGCTGTAGTAGTAATTTTATTATGATGATTCTCATTGGGCATAACTTTCGATTTCAAAAGATCAACATCAGCAGCAAGACTATCGACTTTAGAAGCAAGTATATCAATTTTCCCAAGCTTTTCTTCAACAGATTTGTTAAAAGCAGTTTGTGTACTAATAAATTCTTTAAGCATGGCTTCAAGTCCAGGGGGTGAACTCCTATTATTGTTGTAAGAATTCCCATAAGAATTACCATAGCCGTTGCCATTATTATAAGGATATGGCCTATAGTTGTTACTAGAATTGTTCCGGTAAGCATTGTTGTTGAAATTATTATTTTTAATGAAGTTTACATCAACATGTTCTTCTTGTGCAACCAATGAAGCTAATGGAACATTATTAGGATCAATATTAGTCCTATCATTCACAAGCATAGACATAATAGCATCAATCTTATCACTCAAGGAAGAGGTTTCTTCGACAGAATTTACCTTCTTACCTTGTGGAGCTCTTTCCGTGTGCCATTCAGAGTAGTTGATCATCATATTATCAAGAAGCTTTGTTGCTTCACCAAGAGTGATGGACATAAAGGTACCTCCAGCAGCTGAATCCAATAAATTCCGCGAAGAAAAATTTAGTCCTGCATAGAAGGTTTGGATGATCATCCAAGTAGTCAGTCCATGGGTTGGGAAATTTTTAACCAGAGATTTCATTCTTTCCCAAGCTTGAGCAACATGTTCAGTATCTAATTGTTTAAAATTCATTATGCTACTCCTCAAAGATATAATTTTAGCAGGGGATAATATCTACCAATAAAAGCATCCTTGCATTTAGTCCATGAATCAATACTATTCTTAGGCAGAGATAGCAACCAATCTTTAGCTCTTCCTCTTAATGAGAAAGAGAACAATTTTAATTTTATAATGTCACCATCTACATCTTTATATTTTTGCATCTCGCATAGTTCAACAAAATTATTAAGATGGGCAGCAGCATCATCAGAACTAACACCAGAAAATTGCTCTCGCATAACAAGATTCAGTAAAGCAGGTTTAATTTCAAAGAATTCTGCTGTAGTAGCAGGTGGAGCAATAGGTGTGCATAAGAAATCATTATTATTTGTGGTTGTGAAGTCACACAACTTAGTATTTTCAGGGTTGGCCATTTTAGCAACAGTAAATAAAGCAAACTAGATAAAGTAAATGCAAGTAACTAATTTTTTTGTGTTTTTGATATAGCAAACAAGATAGAAAATAAAGTAAAACTAGCAACTAATTTTTTTGTATTTTGATTTAGTGCAGCAAACAAAGTAGTAAATAAAACTAAGCAAGACAAAAACAAAGTAAAGAGATTGAGAAGTGGAGACTCCCCTTGCAGCGTGTCTTGATCTCCCCGGCAACGGCGCCAGAAATTTAGCTTGATGGCGTGTAACTCACACGTTCATTGGGAACCCCAAGAGGAAGGTATGATGAGCACAGCAGCAAGTTTTTCCTCAGAAAGAAACCAAGGTTTATCGAACCAGGAGGAGCCAAGAAGCACGTTGAAGGTTGATGGCGGCGGGATGTAGTGCGGCGCAACACCAGGGATTCCGGCGCCAACGTGGAACCTGCACAACACAACCAAAGTACTTTGTCCCAACGAAACAGTGAGGTTGTCAATCTCACCGGCTTGCTGTAACAGAGGATTAACCGTATTGTGTGGAAGATGATTGTTTGCAGAAAACAGTAGAACAAGTATTGCAGTAGATTGTATTTCAGTAAAGAGAATTGGACCGGGGTCCACAGTTCACTAGAGGTGTCTCTCCCATAAGATAAACAACATGTTGGGTGAACAAATTACAGTTGGGCAATTGACAAATAAAGAGGGCATGACCATGCACATACATATCATGATGAGTATAGTGAGATTTAATTGGGCATTACGACAAAGTACATAGACCGCCATCCAACTGCATCTATGCCTAAAAAGTCCACCTTCAGGTTATCATCCGAACCCCTCCGGTATTAAGTTGCAAAGCAACAGAGACAATTGCATTAAGTATGGTGCGTAATGTAATCAACAACTACATCCTTAGACATAGCATCAATGTTTTATCCCTAGTGGCAACAGCACAACACAACCTTAGAACTTTCATCCTTTGTCCTAGGTGTCAATGCAGGCATGAACCCACTATCGAGCATAAATACTCCCTCTTGGAGTTACAAGCATCTACTTGGCCAGAGCATCTACTAGTAACGGAGAGCATGCAAGATCATAAACAACACATAGATATAACTTTGATAATCAACATAACAAGTATTCTCTATTCATCGGATCCCAACAAACGCAACATATAGAATTACAGATAGATGATCTTGATCATGTTAGGCAGCTCACAAGATCCGACAATGATAGCACAATGGGGAGAAGACAACCATCTAGCTACTGCTATGGACCCATAGTCCAGGGGTAGACTACTCACACATCACTCCGGAGGCGACCATGGCGGCGTAGAGTCCTCCGGGAGATGACTCCCCTCTCCGGCAGGGTGCCGGAGGCGATCTCCTGGATCCCCCGAGATGGGATCGGCGTTGGCGGCGTCTCTGGAAGGTTTTCCGTATCGTGGCTCTCGGTACTTGGGGATTCGTCACGGAGGCTTTAAGTAGGCGGAAGGGCAAGTCAGGAGGGGGCACAGGGGCCCCACACCATAGGCCGGCGCGGCCAAGGGGGGGGGGCGCGCCGCCCTAGGGTTTGGGCACCCTGTGGCCCCACTTCGTTTCGTCTTCGGACTTCTGGAAGCTTCGTGGCAAAATAGGCCCCTGGGCATTGATTTCGTCCAATTCCGAGAATATTTCCTTACTAGGATTTCTGAAACCAAAAACAGCAGAAACAAAGAATCGGCACTTCGGCATCTTGTTAATAGGTTAGTTCCAGAAAATGCACGAATATGACATAAAGTGTGCATAAAACATGTAGATAACATCAATAATGTGGCATGGAACATAAGAAATTATCGATACGTCGGAGACGTATCAGGGCCGGCCACCCAAACACCACAAGGTGGCCGCACCCCTAGATGGCCGGCGCCCCCCTCTCCCCGAACCCTAGCCGCCCCGCTCCTCCTTCTCTCCCGCACGCTTAGCGAAGCTCCACCGGAGTTCTCCACCACCACCAACACCACGCCGTCGTGCTGTCGGATTCAAGAGGAGCTACTACTTCCGCTGCCCGCTGGAACGGGGAGGTGGACGTCGTCTTCATCAACAACCGAACGTGTGACCGAGTATGGAGGTGCTGCCCGTTCGTGGCGCCGTGATCAAGATCTTCTACGCGCTTTTGCAAGCGGCAAGTGAACGTCTACCGCAGCAACAAGAGCCTCATCTTGTAGGCTTTGGAATCTCTTCAAGGGTGAGACTCGACAATCCCCTCGTTGCTACCGTCTTCTAGATTGCATCTTGGCTTGGATTTCGTGTTCGCGGTAGGAATTTTTTTTGTTTTCTATGCTACGTTATCCTACAGTGGTATCAGAGCCGTGTCTATGCATAGATGGTTGCACGAGTAGAACACAATGGTTTGTGGGCGTTGATGCTTTTGTTATCTTTAGTTTGAGTACTTTGCATCTTTGTGGCATAGTGGGATGAAGCGGCTCGGGCTAACTTTACATGACCGCGTTCATGAGATTTGCTCCACGCTCGACATGCAACTTGTATTGCATAAGTGGCTTTGCAGGTGTCTGTCTCTCCTACTATAGTGAAGATTCAATTTACTCTTCTATTGACAACACTAGTATCACCGTTGTGGTTCATGTTCGTAGGTAGATTGGATCTTACTCGAAAACCCTAAACCACGTAAAATATGCAAACCAAATTAGAGAACGTCTAACTTGTTTTTGCAGGGTTTGGTGATGTGATATGGCCATAATGTGATGATGACTATGTATGAGATGATCATTATTGTATTGTGGCAACCGGCAGGAGCCTTATGGTTGTCTTTAAATTTCATGTTGAGTAGTATTTCAAAGTAGTTGTAATAGTTGCTACATGGAGGACAATCATGAAGACAGCGCCATTGACCTTGGTGCTTCGCCGACGATGATGGAGATCATGCCCGTTGATGATGGAGATCATGTCCGTGCTTTGGAGATGAAGATCAAAGGCGCAAAGACAAAAGGGCCATATCATATCACATATGAACTGCATGTGATGTTAATCCTTTTATGCATCTTATTTTGCTTAGATCGCGACGGTAGCATTATAAGATGATCCCTCTCACTAAAATATCAAGATAATAAAGTGTTCATCCTTAGTAGCACCGTTGCCAAGACTTGTCGTTTCGAAGCATCTCGTGATGATCGGGTGTGATAGAATCAACAAGTGCATACAACGGGTGCAAGCCAGTTTTGCACATGCGGATACTAAGGTGGCCTTGACGAGCCTAGCATGTACAGACATGGTCTCGGAACACGTGATACCGAAAGGTAGAGCATGAATCATATGATTGATATGATGAACACTTTGAGTGTTCGCCATTGAAGTTACATCTTGTCTCGTGATGATCGGACTTGGTGTGGTGGATTTGGTTCGTGTGATCACTAAGACAATGCGAGGGATATTGTTTTGAGTGGGAGTTCACCTAGTTTTTAATTATGTTGAATTAAAATTTGAACTCAATTTGTCATAAACATTAGTCTAAACTATTGCAAATATGTTGTAGATATGGCGTCCTCAATCAATTTTAACCAGTTCCTAGAGAAAGAAAAGCTTAAGAGCAACGGTAGCAACTTCACCGACTGGTTCCGTCATGTGAGGATCTTCCTCAATGGCGGAAATCTGCAATATGTGCTTGATGCACCGCTAGGTGACCCTCATGCAGAAACTGAAACCGATGAAGTAAAGAATGTTTACGCGACTCGGAAAACTCGGTACTCTCAAGTTCAGTGTGCCATCCTATGCAGTCTGGAAGCCGATCTTCAAAAACGTTTTGAGCACCACGATCCACATGAGTTAATCAATGAGTTGAAGACTATCTTTGAAACTCATGCGGCTGTGGAATGCTATGAAGCATCGAAACACTTCTTCAGCTGCATGATGGAAGAAGGCAGCTCCGTTAGTGAGCACATGCTCGCCATGACCGGGCATGCGAAGAAACTCAGTGACTTGGGAATAGTGATTCCTAACAGACTGGGGATTAATCGTGTCCTTCAATCACTGCCACCTAGTTACAAGAACTTTGTGATGAATTACAATATGCAGAACATGAACAAAGAGTTACCTGAACTCTTCGCCATGCTAAAATCTGCTAAGATTGAAATTAAGAAAGAGCACCAAGTGTTGATGGTCAACAAGACCACCAGCATCAAGAAACAGGGCAAGTCTAAAGGCAAGAACAAGAAGAGTGGCAAGAAAGCTGCCACGCCTCCTCTAAAACCTAAGACTGGCCCTAAGCCTGATGCTGAGTGTTACTACTGCAAGGAGAAGGGACACTGGAAGCGTAATTGCTCCAAGTATTTGGCGGATCTGAAGAGCGGCCTTGTCAAGAAGAAGAAAGAAGGTATATCTGATATACATGTTATAGATGTTTATCTTACTGGTTCTCGTACTAGTACCTGGGTATTTGATACTGGTTCGGTTGCTCATATTTGTAACTCGAAACAGGAACTAAAGAATAAACGAAGACTACTAAAGGATGAAGTGACCATGCGCGTTGGAAATGGATCCAAAGTCGATGTGATCGTTGTCGGCACACTTCCTCTACATCTACCTTCGGGATTAGTTTTAAGCCTCAATAATTGTTATTTTGTACCCGCGTTGAGCATGAACATTATATCTGGATCTTGTTTAATGCAAGACGGTTATTCATTCAAGTCTGAGAATAATGGTTGTTATATTTTTATGAATAATATCTTTTATGGTCGAGCACCTGAAAAGAATGGCTTATTTCTGTTAGATCTCGATAGTAGTGATACACATATACATAACATTGATGCTAAGCGAATTAAATTGAATGATAATTCTACTTATATGTGGCACTGTCGTCTTGGTCATATTGGAGTAAAACACATGAAGAAACTCCATACCGATGGATTACTTGAATCACTTGACTTTGAGTCACTTGATAGATGCGAAGCATGTCTAATGGGAAAAATGACTAAGACTCCATTCTCTGGTATTATGGAGCAAGCTACTGACTTATTGGAAATCATACATACCGATGTGTGCGGACCAATGAGTGTAGCATCGCTGTGATGGTTATCGTTATGTTCTAACCTTCACAGATGATCTGAGTAGATATGGGTATATCTATTTCATGAAACATAAATCCAAAACTTTTGAGAAGTTTAAGGAATTCCAAAGTGAAGTAGAAAATCAACGTAACAAGAAGATTAAATTTCTACGATCTGATCGCGGAGGTGAATATCTGAGTTATGAGTTTGGCATGCATTTAAAGAAATGCGGAATACTTTCACAATTGACACCGCCGGGAACACCACAACGAAACGGTGTGTCCGAACGTCGTAATCGAACTCTCTTAGATATGGTTCGTTCTATGATGTCTCTTACTGATTTGCCGTTATCATTTTGGAGTTATGCATTAGAGACAGCCGCATTCACTTTAAATAGAGCACCATCAAAATCCGTTGAAACGACACCGTATGAATTATGGTTTAATAAGAAACCTAAGTTGTCGTTCCTGAAAGTTTGGGGTTGCGAAGCCTATGTAAAAAAATTACAACCGGACAAGCTAGAACCCAAAGCGGAGAAATGCGTCTTCATAGGATACCCTAAGGAAACTATAGGGTACACTTTCTATCATAGATCCGAAGGCAAGATCTTTGTTGCTAAGAACGGAACCTTTCTTGAGAAAGAATTTCTCACTAAAGAAGTGACTGGAAGAAAAGTAGAACTCGATGAGATTGAAGAATCTCTGCTCGTTGATCGAGTAGCGCGATCGGAAGATGTTCTGTGCCGCCTGCACCGGCAACAGAGGAAGCTAATGTTAATGATCATGACACGTCAGAGGAGATAGCTACGGAACCTCGCCGATCGACCCGGGACCGTGCCACTCCAGATTGGTATGATCCTTGTCTAAATGTCATGATTGTGGACAACAATGATGAAGACCCTGCGACGTATGAAGAAGCGATGATGAGCCCAGATTCCAACAAATGGCAAGAAGCCATGAAATCCGAAATGGGATCCATGTATGATAACAAAGTATGGACTTTGGTAGACTTACCTGATAGCCGCAAGGCTGTCGAGAATAAATGGATCTTCAAAAGAAAAACAGATGCTGATGGTAATATTACTGTCTATAAAGCTCGACTTGTCGCAAAGGGTTTCCGACAAATTCAAGGTGTTGACTACGATGAGACTTTCTCACCTGTAGCAAAGCTAAAATCTGTGAGGAATTTGTTAGCAATAGCTGCATTTTTCGATTATGAGATTTGGCAGATGGATGTCAAAACGGCGTTCCTTAATGGAGACATTGAGGAAGAGTTGTATATGGTACAACCCAAAGGTTTTGTCGATCCTAAAAATGCTGACAAAGTATGCAAACTTCAGCGATCAATTTCTGGACTGAAGCAAGCATCAAGAAGTTGGAACCGACGTTTTGATAAGGTGATCAATGACGTCGGGTTTATACAGGGTCATGGCGAGGCCTGTATTGACAGGAGAGTGAGGGGGAGCTGTAGCATTCACGATATTATATGTAGATGACATATTATTGATTGGGAATGATATAGAACTATTAAGCTTGATGTAAAGGGTTATTTGAATAATAGTTTTTCAATGAAAGACCTTGGTGAAGCATCGTATATATTAGGCATCAAGATTTATAGAGATAGATCAAGACGTCTAATAGGGCTATCACAGAGTACATACCTGGACAAGATTCTAAAGAAGTTTAGAATGGACGAAAGTAAGAAAGGATTCTTACCTATGTTACTGTGCAAGGTCTTGAGTAAGACTCAAGGTCCTGGCTACGCAGAAGAAAGAGAAAGGATGAGTCGGATCCCCTATGCCTCGGCGATAGGCTCTATCATGTATGCCATGCTATGTACAAGACCGGATATAGCACATGCCGTTAGTTTGACTAGCAGATATCAAAGTGATCCAGGAATGGAACATCGGACAGCGGTCAAGAATATCCTGAAGTACTTGAAAAGAACTAAGGATATGTTTCTTTGTTATGGAGGTGACCAAGAGCTCGTTGTAACAAGTTACACCGATGCAAGTTGGAACACTGATCCCGATGACTCTAAGTCACGGTCACGGGTACGTGTTTATATTGAATGGTGCTGCGATGGCTGGGCAAGCTCGAAGCAGTGCACGGTGGCGAAATCCTCAACAGAATCGGAGTACATAGCGGCTTCAAAGGCTTCATCAGAAGCGGTATGGATGAAGAGGTTCATTGTAGAGCTCAGTGTGGTTCCTAGTGCATTGGACCCACTAGTCATCTACTGTGACAACATGGGTGCCATCGCCAATGCGCAAGAACCAAGGTCACACAAGAGGCTGAAGCATATCAAGCTGCGTTATCATTCGATTCGCGAGTACATCGAAGATGGAGAAGTAAAGATTTGCAAAGTACATACTGATCTGAATGTAGCAGATCCGTTGACTAAAGCTCTCCCTAGGGCAAAGCATGACCAACACCAGAATGCCATGGGTGTTAGGTACCTTACAATGTAATCTAGATTATTGACTCTAGTGCAAGTGGGAGACTGTTGGAGATATGCCCAAGAGGCAATAATAAAAGTGGTTATTATATATCTTTATGTTTATGATAAATGTTTATATACCATGCTATAATTGTATTAACCGAAACATTGATACATGTGTGTTATGTAAACAAACAAATGAGTCCCTAGTAAGCCTCTTAACTAGCTTGTTGATTAATAGATGATTAGTTTCATAATCATGAACATTGGATGTTATTAATGACAAGGTTATATCATTATATGAATGATGTAATGGACACACCCAATTAAGCGTAGCATAAGATCACGTCATTAAGTTATTTGCTATAAGCTTTTGATACATAGTTACCTAGTCCTTATGACCATGAGATCATATAAATCACTTATACCGGAAAGGTACTTTGATTACATCAAACGCCACTGCGTAAATGGGTGGTTATAAAGGTGGGATTAAGTATCCGGAAAGTATGAGTTGAGGCATATGGATCAATAGTGGGATTTGTCCATTCCGATGACGGATAGATATACTCTGGGCCCTCTCGGTGGAATGTCGTCTAATGTCTTGCAAGCATATGAATAAGTTCATAAGAGACCACATACCACGGTACGAGTAAAGAGTACTTGTCAGGAGACGAGGATGAACAAGGTATACAATGATACCGATGATCAAACCTCGGACAAGTAAAATATCGCGTGACAAAGGGAATTGGTATCGTATGTGAATGGTTCATTCGATCACTAAGTCATCGTTGAATATGTGGGAGCCATTATGGATCTCCAGATCCCGCTATTGGTTATTGGTCGGAGTGAGTACTCAACCATGTCCGCATAGTTCGCGAACCGTAGGGTGACACACTTAAAGTTGGATGTTGAAATGGTAGAACTTGAATATGGAATGGAGTTCGAATATTTGTTCGGAGTCCCGGATGAGATCCCGGACATCACGAGGAGTTCCGGAATGGTCCGGAGAATAAGATTCATATATAGGATGTCATTTTATGTGTTTGAAAATGATTCGGAAGGTTCTATGGAAGGTTCTAGAAGGTTCTAGAAAAGTCCGAAAGAAACCACTAAGGAAGGAGGAGTCCCGGAGGGACTCCACCTCCCATGGCCGGCCAACCCTAAGGGGGAGGAGTCCCAAGTGGACTCCCCAAAGGGGGCCGGCCACCCCCCCACATGGAAGGGGGGAATCCCACCTCAAGTGGGATTCCCACCTTGGGTAGGTTTCCCTATCACATGGAAGGTTTTGGGTTCGGGTCTTATTCGGAGACTTGTAGTCCAACACTTGGGGCTTCCACCTATATAATGAGGGACCAAGGGGAGGGGGCCGGCCACCCAAACACCACAAGGTGGCCGCACCCCTAGATGGCCGGCGCCCCCCTCTCCCCAAACCCTAGCCGCCCCGCTCCTCCTTCTCTCCCGCACGCTTAGCGAAGCTCCGCCGGAGTTCTCCACCACCACCAACACCACGCCGTCGTGCTGTCGGATTCAAGAGGAGCTACTACTTCCACTGCCCGCTGGAAGGGGGAGGTGGACGTCGTCTTCATCAACAACCGAACGTGTGACCGAGTACGGAGGTGCTGCCCGTTCGTGGCGCCGTGATCAAGATCTTCTACGCGCTTTTGCAAGCGGCAAGTGAACGTCTACCGCAGCAACAAGAGCCTCATCTTGTAGGCTTTGGAATCTCTTCAAGGGTGAGACTCGACAATCCCCTCGTTGCTACCGTCTTCTAGATTGCATCTTGGCTTGGATTTCGTGTTCGCGGTAGGAATTTTTTTTGTTTTCTATGCTACGTTATCCTACAAAAAGGGAGGAGAGACAACTCTCAAAGCATAGGGAGAAGAGAAGGCCATGGATTTTTTTTTGAACAGGGGAGGCCCCGAAGGACCTAGAGCTTCATTGCAGTTAAAGCGGTGGAGGTACATTTTACAGAAAGGGTTGAAATAAAACTGAAAATTACAAGCGAATCCTTTCAATTTGCATAAAAGACCTTAAAAAGTGACAGGAAAAGCAATCAAGTCCAGCTCCTTCTCCACCACTGCAGGCATCGCCGTAGTCAACCTGCACGTCGGCAGGGACAAGACCACTTGGGGCATGGAGGTGGGAGCCAACTACGACGCAACCAGAGGGCCTCCATAGTGGCAGTAACGCCTGGAGGTTGTTTAAGACCTGGAAGCGACGGCCGGACGCCATCACTCGAGGTTGGAGGGGCCGCCTTTCTGATGAGGACATCCCGTCTCTTGATACAACCGCTGTACCTACAGCTACACAAATACAAGGACCAATCACTCGAGCTCGTGCCAAACAACTTAACTATCAGGTACTTTCGTTTCTTGGAACTATTCCTCACATACATGAGAATATGATGCTGCCTAAATCAGATATGTTTGTTACTCTTAGGAATGATGGACCAAGCATGGATGAGGAGGACAAGCATTGGAGCATGATCATGCATGGAGGAGGGCAGCAAGTATTTGAGGATTGAAGATGACGCCCCAAGTGGAGATTTCAGAACTTTGAAGCCACCATAAGAAGAGATGAAGACATGGACGAAATATAGAGTTTTCCGCCTCATAATTTCGTCCATAGCATAATATGGTGCTGCGTCACCTTTAGTTTTGGGCCAGGCCCATGTCATTTTCGCAAGAATTAAGTCAACCACTTTTTAGAGTCCGTATTGAAGGGGGAAAGGCCTTCTAGGGTTTGGTTCGGCCACCACATGTATGGCTGGCCGAAACCCCACCTTTTCCTCCTTTAAATACCCCCATAGTCGTCACGTTTAGACTCGGATTTTGATTAGATTAAAAGTTAGCCATTGCTGCAACTCTCGTGTACTTCTTTTGAGGCCAACGCCCAGAACAAGACCGACTATTCGGAATCCCACCTTTTTCTCAATAAAGCTTTCATCTTTCATCAGCAATATTCTGATTGCAATATTAGTTCTTACTTGTTCTCGATTTCAGGCAGGAATTAAGACCCTCGTTGGTCAGGCTGATCGCGCATCCGCAAGATCAGTAACTCCCGGAGATTGTCCTAGCGATTGCATTGGCGCACGAGCTTTGTACGTGTAGTCGGATCGTCAAGCACGAACTCCACCAACAAATCGATCTATCCACGTCTCATCGAAAGATCGGCCACCTTTGCCCTATCACTTTCAGCCATGTAGAACGACGACAATGGCGCCGTAGGGAACCTCCCTGTTGCGGATCCAGTGGGCAGTCGAGCAAGAGCAGCATGTCCTCCCCAATCACGCCACCATGCCGAATCAGGGAGAGAAGCTTGCAGCTCCGATCTTACCACCAAATCCAGCCGAATCAGCCTTATTTATGGAGATCTCCACCTTCTTCCGTCGCCGCAGCACCGGCTCCGACCACCAGAGCACCGTGACGCAGCGGAAGAGGATGGTGTGGCAATCTGCCGCCTCCCTCCCGGCATAGACGCCATACGGCATATATGACCAAACTCTAAACCTAACACTACAACTATCTACTCCGGCGCCTTCTCTTGCCTTGCTCCGGCCGGCTATTCCGGCGGAGAGGACATCGGAGCGGCCGGGCAAGAGAGAAAGGACTCTCAACTACTGTAGCGGAGCGAGAGAGGGGGAGGGGGATATGAGAGCGTTTACACCATTATGGCCAGGGAAAATTAAAACGCCCTTTTTTTTGCACCAACTAACAAACATACTCCTTCATTCCCATTTTATGTTGCGCATAATTTTAAATGTAAGTTAAACTGTGCTAACTTTGACAAAAATATAGATAATAATAGAAAGATATACTACGATAAATGCATACAATATGATAATATATATCATGAAAATTCTAAATATATTATTCTTTTATTGTATATGTTTATATTTTTATCAATATAGAAGATAAAGTTTTACGAAGTTTGACTTTGACCAAACTTTATGTGCAACATATTTTGGACAGGAGGAATCCATATTTGATTTTATAATTTCATACATTTGGTGATTTCTCATAATTTTAACTTTGACCGAAATTAATATGCACTATATGAGAATAGAATGATGATAGAAATAGATCGCAGCCGTCGTCTTCAAAAATTATGGCCCAGATTGCCCCACTCCTAGTCCCCACTGCCCTTCCGAAACGCCTAGAGCGCTCCTAGTACCTATCGCGCTCCAGTCGACCAATCTGTGACTGGAACAACCAAATCACCTCGAAATGCCTCGATGGCGGCTCCGATCTGGCCGGCTCGCCTGCGCGATGGCTATCGTGGCGGCGACCGCGGCCGCGGCAGCCGTGGGCGTGGCCGCCGGAGTAGGGGAAGCCGAGGCGGAGTTCGACTACCGGAAGCTATCGGGGATAATAATCCCAGGATTCGCGTCGACGCAGCTGCGGGCGTGGTCGGTGCTCGACTGCCCCTATTCGCCGTTCGACTTCAACCCCCTCGACCCCGTCTGGCTCGACTCCACCAAGGTCGAGATCCCTGTACCGTACCAGCTCCCCCGAAATATCCGACTGCTGTGCTAGTTTTAGCTTTTTTTTTTGTTGCCTAGGGATTATTATTGTGCGTGTTTGTTCTCCCGGTTGGTCGATAGACTAGAAGCAAATCAAACAATCTATGCTGGTTTGAGTACTTTTTTTTCCCACTTCGACTCAGGAACAGCTTTTTGTTGGCATAAAGTTGTTTGCTGTTAGCCCGGAACATGCTTTCCAAACTTAGCTTTCAGGTTTGTCAGAGTAGTGAAGTAGGTAACGGATTTGAACCGTTCCACTGATTCCTGTCTGGCCTCAGTAATGCATAGGAGGAATCTGCTGTAATTTCTGAGAAAATCACATCTACTAATTTATCTGTGGTTAATTTCGTAACACCTTGACTAGTAGTTCTACATTTACCAATTCACCTACTGTTCAGGTATTCACCCTCAGCTCACAAAATTGAAAAGGCACAACGAGTTGGCATGTTTAGTTTAGAAAGTTGTACCACCTAATTCCACAATAAACAGGCATATGCGGCTAGTCATAATCAAAAGACAAGTCCTTGTTCGGCCAAATTATGTCTAACTTGTTCAGAAGAGATAGTGTACTCTGTAGATGGCTACATGCTATTTTGCTACACATATATGATTGTGTACTTGGTAGATTGCTCCCCTGAGTATTTTATCGATTTAATATGTCTAATTTGGTATGTTCAATATGGTGCAGCTTTTCTCTGCTCTAAATTGCTGGCTTAAATGCATGCTGCTTGACCCCTATAACCAGACGGACCATCCAGAATGCAAGTCAAGGCCGGATAGTGGTCTTTCTGCAATTACAGAGTTGGACCCTGGTTATATAACAGGTGAACTTTATACCTTAGTTATTTATAGTAATAGTTTCCGTATTACGTAGCACATGGTCCCTCTTATTATCTTTGGCACCTCATTTTACAAGTTTGAGCTAAAAAGACGAAAACATGAACAAATATGGCATCCAGTGACATTGTGATCACTGGGATGCCCAGTTGTAGTCACTAGTGAGGAACAGATCATATTCTTTATTCTGCTGTAAGCTTTCATTGCATAATAACATTGATTTCATTCACTCAGAATACTTATGTTAATTTAATGCAACGGAGAAAAACATGACCATCCATGGGTGTAACTGCTCTTGTCCGATGCAATGAAGATCAGATGATAAAGTTCCTTCGGACAAGTTTTTAATCTAAATCCATGTACATTTGTTCCTCGGATAACCTATTAGATTTACTTTCGTTGACATTCCATGGTGTGAGACCCAAGCTGAACAAAACAGATGCCCAACTTAAGCCCATGTATGGCAAGATGATTGGGTTTAGTTCCACTTTGTTAGTCAAGAGGAAGTTATGCCCAAGTGTCAAATGCATTTGAAGTTTTCAACCTCCAGTTAACCCTTTTGCATGAAGTGAGGAAAAAGGCCTAACCAGGATGTCGTGATTGTGTGGTTCGTTCACAGTGGGGCAGGCCTAAGCCTATATAGGCTCAAACATTACACATTTTCCTAAGTTAGCTACTGCGCATGTTATTCCTAAAAAAGAAGAATAAAAGAAATGCCCAAATTTGCATTTATCATGTTTGTTAGTATATTATCAAACCATGGAAAAAGGAAAAAGAGCAATGATCGATTTTAAATGTACTAAATACTAATGCGGTCTTCTTGACAATGTTTCAGGTCCGCTTTCTTCAATATGGAAAGAATGGGTCAAATGGTGTGTAGAGTTTGGTATTGAAGCTAATGCCATCATCGCCGTCCCGTACGATTGGAGGCTACCCCCGTCGATGCTTGAGGAGAGGGATCTGTACTTTCATAAATTAAAGTTCGTAATACTTAACTCATCTTCTCATAGAGATACCAATTCTCTCAGTCAGTCCAGTTTCTTGATTCTGTTTGGTGTTTTAAATGTACATGGCTAAGTGACATTCATGTATAATTGTATACTGTTAACGACCTTGCACATCCCCAGCTCACCAGGCAACATTAGGATGCTTACTTAATTGTCTTCTCATGCCCATAAGTGCTGAACATACCTGATGTCTGACATGCTACCCTCTTTTAGAAATATATGACGTTTAAGCCTGGTGACAAACTTCATTGACTTTGGTGGTTGATATATAAAAATGGTTAGATTGTTCAGGTTAAAATGCAACAATCATGGAAGATATATCATAGTATACAATTTGAAATTTTCTTACTACCTTACGCACATAAGTAATGTTTAAGGTTGCATGTCGGATAGATGTCCCAAATGTCATAAATTCATGAATATAGGAATGTTTGGTTGCAGTAACTGATAAGAATAATGCAACTCTGGTTATTTTTAGAAGATCTCATTCCTAAGTGATAAGATTTTGTGCGCCAATTTCACTTGTCATATCCCCATTAAGTTGTAAACGAATTATTAGTTTTATGTAAGCACATATATTTGCGTATAGCTCTACAATTTTTGGTAGTGTTATATGTGGAGAGAGCTTGGTGTTTGATGCTCACAGGTTCTTTCATATGCAGATTAACTTTCGAAATTGCATTGAAACTTCGAGGAGGGCCATCTTTGGTTTTTGCTCATTCCATGGGAAACAACGTTTTTCGGTACTTTTTGGAATGGTTGAAACTAGAAATTGCTCCAAAGCACTACATCCAATGGCTCGACAAACATATACATGCATACTTTGCAGTTGGTACGTCAACCAGAAATCTTTAATTCATCACCAACTGTTTCTTTTCCTCATGCCTCCTGTTTTTTTCTTTCTTTCAGGTGCTCCTCTTCTCGGATCTACTGAATCGATTAGAGCTACTCTCTCTGGGACAACATCTGGTCTTCCAGTCACTGAGGTGAGTTTCAATGATTCTTATTCTATTGCCATAATATTATAAAATTAATGGCACAACAATCCCATAGAATTAGTGACACAACTATCTTACCGTTAGAATTTGTTGAAAATACTTTCTTATAACCATGATGTTGAAGTCTAAAAGTACGTCGCAAGAGAAATTAAAGGAATTTTTTTATTCATGACCTACCAACCTGTCATGGTTTCGGGCAAACCTTAGTCAAATCGTCCTATAAAAACATCAATGGAAGGAGTTTTTTTTTGCAACATGGTTAGTCTTGAATTTAAGGTTTTCCATGTGAAAATTATGTCTTCAAATTTCACCCAGAATGTAGAAATATATTTCCTTGTTCTTCTGCTCTATGTTTTGATTTATGGGCTTCAAATTGTGGCCCTAGATATTCACTGCAGCCTGATAGTATGGTCTTTTGTACCCGACCTGTTGATATGCTGTGATTCTTTGAAGCATATACATTATTTTGTATTTTAGGTAGTATGATTAAGAAAGTCCAGCTGTGTCCAGGATCCAAATTTGTCACTATTGTGCATAGCTTGCCAAAAGTTCAATAGCATTATATGGCATATTGTTTATATGATTCCAATTCCCACTTTATGCATCTAAATTTCTATATTGGTTTCAGGGGACAGCCCGGCTGATGTTTAATTCATTTGCTGCTTCTTTATGGCTCTTGCCATTCTCAAAATACTGCAAAGCTGATAATATATACTGGAAGAATTTTTTTGAGGGAAAGGGAGGTTATCCTCACAGACAACAATGCGATGAGATGGAGTATACTTCAGACTACTCTGGATGGCCCACAACCCTCGTCAGTATCGAGGTTCCTACAGTTCGAGGTTCTTTGTGAAATCACTTCTGTTCTTGCAGATATTAAGTTCTTTTCACTAAGCGGCTGCACTGCCTTTTGTCTTTTCTGTTTCTCCCTTACAGGTACGGATGCGTATCCATCCATTATGGACCTAACAGAGGACATAACATCCAACATGGAGTGTGGAAAGCCAACACTCTTGACATTTTCTGCCAGAGAAGTTTCAGATGGTACTTTGTTCAAAACTATTCTGGATTATGACCCACAGAGCAAAGCCCTTCTTCATCAGCTGGAGAAGTAAGTTTTAGTTATGTTTTCTGCAGTGCTTCTACATCGTAATTGACCAGTGTCTTGAAAAAAAAGATGTGCAGGCTTGAGATACAACTTTTTGGATAGATTGATTGATATAAGTATGGTGCACAGTGTACACTAACTAGTGAACCACCCAACAAAGTCTAGCTTATAATCATAAGTAGCATATAAGAACTTGTATTTTTATCCCTGTTGATCTCAGGTACTACCAGGGTGACCCAGTTCTCAATCCTCTCACTCCCTGGGAGAGACCGCCAATAAAGAATGTATTCTGCATATATGGCATTGATTCTAAGACTGAGGTATAATCATGGATTCTTCTTTAGTTGTAAAAACTATCACTTGTCACTCATGGTTTTTTTATCAAGCAGGTAGGATATTTTTTTGCACCAAGTGGCAAACCATATCCAGATAACTGGATAGTAACAGATGTGATTTATGAGTTTGAACAGTCCCTACTGTCAAGGCAGGTATCAATGATCTTGATTTCAAAAGTTCAGTGCTCATCTAAGCCAAGTACCTGCTGTGTTTCTGCCTGCATGGCTGCTTCTGTGAACGGGTTTCCATAGAGGAGTGTTTATTTGACTGCAACTTGACTTGTTTCATCTAGAGGGTCCAAATGGGTCCTTCTATAGGTTTTGTTTCTGTCATAGTCGTACAGTTGATGATATTATTGTTACTTTGAGATACTTCTGAGGATTTCACTATATGTTAGTTTGCTTTATTTTCTGACATCTATTCCGTGTTTGTACTCATGAAACGTTTGGGGCATCTGTAAAGAAACTGATAGTTTTAGGGCAGGTTCATAGCAAGTTACCCTGCTTTAGTAATTATTACTTTGGTGTCACATATTCACCGTTACTCCAAGTTTTTTTTAACTGTAGACACTCCAAGACTTTAATTTTTGGTCTTCAAAAGTATTTATCTGGGCCTCTTCTAATATTATTTTTCCTTACCAGATCAGGTCATTCTGTTTCCGGAAAGCCAAACAATTCCAGTGGAGATGGAACGGTATGTATTACCAAATGCTTTTCCCACCCAAATTCAATCTCTTTTGGTTGAACTAACGAAATTGCTCTCGATTATCAATTAAATATGTTTCATGGTAGGTATCCTACAACTCCCTCTCATTGTGCAAGCAATGGCTTGGGCCAAAAGTGAACATAACAAGAGCTCCACAGGTATTCTACTTTCTCCCTACTGGTATTATGCTTAACGTGCAAAATGAATACCTGGCTGTAACATCCTTGTTTAGGCTAATCAAACTGTTGTGACTATTTTCTTATGGTGTATCAAAATGTTAATGTGCGGCCCTTCCCTTTCCTTTTGCAGGCAGAACATGATGGATCTGATTTACAAACAAGCATGAATGCTGAGCATTATCATGGTCAGGATCTATTTCCAAACATGACAAGGGCTCCACATGTGAAGTACATAACCTACTACGAAGATGCTGAAAGTATCCCAGGATGGAGAACAGCAGTCTGGGAGCTTGACAAAGGTGCAAAACTGGATTTTCTTTCCCTAATTTGTGTTACAATTCGGTTATAGTACTTCTCCTTGTACCTGCTATTATGTTTCACTATGAGGGACTCCTTCAGAAGTTTCATGCTTGTGCATACATGTTTGCACTAGAGTCAGGAGTATCTTGATGTGAGTATGGTGTTATCATGAACTTGCATCAAATCCTCTATCAGACACAAAAATAAATCCCACATTTTTTTTTTCGAGAAAAGGCAAAAGAATCTGCATTTCTTTTCATTGAACAGGAAGACATCAGGGGTACAACCTCAACCTCCAGAGAGGAGGGACACACACACACACGACCGTCCTCACCAAGCAACCTTTTCTTTTTGCTATGAAACACTAATACTGAGGTTTTCTTTTTGTAAGATGACAAAAGTTTTCTTATTTGAACAGCAAATCACAGGAATATTGTTAGGATGCCGGTAGTTATGCGTGAGTTATGGCTTGAAGTGTGGCATGACATGCACCCTTATTCGAAATCAAAATTTGTGACAAAAGGTCTGCTTCAGTTTCACCTCTTGCAATACTGAGTTCAGTTTCAATTTTCAAGTTCTTTAACAGTAGTCAAACAGCTTTCCGAGGTCCGTTAAGAAACGAAGATTGCCACTGGGACTACGCAAAAGCTCGGTGTGGCTTTCCAGAATTCTGTGAATACAGGTCTTTGACCACTTTGTCCTTGTTTGCCAGTTATACTCTTATTCATAATCGGCAACAATGACATTTTCCAGTCACTTCAAATTTAGGTACACGTTTGGTGACGTGCATCTAGGAATGAGCTGCAGGCTGAAAAATTCATCAACTACGCTCCTTCGGCAGTATATCTGAAGTATGTGGCTTTGGTGACGTAATTATTCTTTTCTCTCTCTTTGTTGAAAACCACATCTGATAGGTTTTACTGATCCATTGCAGACTATTCTTTATTTTTCTGAGTAACTTATGAATTATCACTCACCTGTGTATTATACTGGACATTCCTCTTTTGCTTGGCCATGAAATTACTCGGTGGGGATGTAACATGGACAAGTCGGGCTGAAGCCCCATCTAGAAACAGGTAAAACAATATTGTTGTTTTTGTGGCTATTTTGATATTTGTCACTGATTGGGGCGCCTTATCAGAACTAATTTTGTTTGTAGTTATGATATTTTCAGGACTGGTGTTGTTTGTAACACCAAACCTCCAGCCACGTGGAAGCCACTCGTAGCAGAATTGACTCGATCATGCCAAAGTTTTGCCATGAGATCAGGTTTGGCTGTTTGGGCAGCCAATTGCTCACATTAAGGGTCTGAGAAAGGTACTCCGTGCTTCCGTGGTACTCCCTCGGTCTGGATGTATAGGGTGAATTTCGTTTGGTTAAGTGTTTGACCAACAATGGCTCCATTGGCATGTAATTAGTGTGAGTACGAACTATTGTCATCAGATTTGTACTTACAGGTACTTAGTTGTTACTTCGCCGTGAGTTGGGAAATCTGGTATCTACAGGTGCGAATCTAGCTAAACATCTTTGCAGTTGATTTATTAGATGCGTTTGCTTGATCTCTACTTCTACTTCTGAGTTCTGATTTCTGACGCATGCTGGGTGCTTAGATGGAGGTTGTTTCTCGGAGAGCTTATGTGTTCCTGCAGAGTTGATTTGTCTACGGTAGTCTGCCTTGGTTTGCTTGATTGTACTACCTCCTTTTTTTTTTGCGAATGATTGTACTGCCTGCTTGCACGTGATTGTAAGAGATCAAGAGCTGGGTCGCCGTGCAATCTTGTCCGGTGAAAAGTTGGTTCTTGTGCGCGAAGTAGTCTGCAGAGTCAAAACGTAAGGAACTTTCTAGACACGTTCATCGTTGGGAAAACCAGGTCGGTGGCAGCAGATTCAGGATTTTAATAGGAATACCGCTCTATGCTAGCAATGTACACTCCGGTTCTACTCGGGTTCGAGCATAACCACGGAATCAGTGGACTCTGAGAACCATACACGACCTGTCAAGTCCACGGCAATAAATACTACAGTATTTGAAATAGTATTATAGTACTAAAAAAAGAAGTCTTTACCAGTGACGGTACTGGAGTATAACTTGTTTCGTACGGCTATTGCATCATGTCACTCGCAGCAGGTTCAGGTCAAGAGATTACAATTAACCTAGTGAAAAGCTGCACTGGAGTACTGGACAGGTGGCCTCTTTCGCGCGCTTTCTTTTCAGGTTTTCGTGTACTCTTTCTGTTTGGACCAAATGTCCAAATATATTTTACTTGGACAGGCTCTCCCCGGACATCTTTTTACCAAGAAAACTGTCAACCCGTCACATACTCACATGAATCTCCTCTTGTCACTGGCTGCTATTTTTCGTTGTACACCATTTTCCTTTTGCAGTTCCTCCAGTACCGTCACTGGTGATTCGCAAAAAAAAGTACCGTCACTGGTGACGCCATACGTCGGTTGTCTTCGACGAACCATCAGAACCGCTGCTTCCTGACACATCGGTTCCATGCGGCAACAGAATTAGTATAGAGCACATGAGGATTTTCAGTAGAATACTACTATAAAACAAACAAGGAATAGAAAAAGTACATCTGAACACAAACAGTCTCTTCATTCTCGAACTGAATCACTGTAATAGGGGCACAAATAGTGTTCATCACACAAGTATGCAACCGACTAAGAGATCTCCAGTCGCGTCCACCAAAGCGTCTCCCAAACCGATTTGGGGCGCGCCGGACAAAAATACGCTTCCAGCCGCGTCCCCCAAAGCCGATTTTTGTCCGGCGCGGCTCGATACAGTGTCCGGCGCCCCGAGCCTGTCCCCGTCCCACAGGGGACGCACCGGGCACGCCGGACACAACGAAAGCGAGGCGAAGCGACGCGGGCCCGACGCGTCAGCGACTATTCAAGTTTGGACCTAACCGTCGCCTACCTCGCAGCGGAAGTTATTCGCGCGCAGTGACACACGACGGCATCTTTGCCTTAATGGCGAGGGAGGGGCATGCGAGACGTCTCGTCGGTGCTGCCGAGCCTCCACGCGTCGCCGGCGTTCGCACGCCACCACCCGTTCCCGCGCTTTCTTCCCGCCTCTTCCCACGCTTTCTTTCCGACGCCGACGTCTATAAAAGGCCCTCCCGGCTCAATGGCAGCCACCACAGCCGCCGGCACCCCTTTCTCCACCACAAGCACAACCCTCGTCGTTCCACCGCCGTCTCCTCCACCACCAGTTGGCAATGGCGAACCACCCCGGCGATGACCAGTTCCCTCCACCGTCGTCTTCTCCAGCACCACCTCCACCACCGGATTCGCAGTTCGGCATCGACGTTGCCGCCCGTGAAGAGGAGCGCCAGCGAGGGATGGAGAACTGGCGTGCACATCGCCAGGTGCGGCGGGAGGCACTCGAGCTGCAGGCCCGCCAGCGGCGTGAGGCGGCGCACGCGGCGGATGTAGCGGCGTTCGACGCCCCTGGGCCCGCAGCTGCCGAGAGCGCGGCGGCAGCAGCGTGGCAGGAGGAGGCGCTGGAGGACACCATTGCGGCGTTCAACGCCTCCACGGAAGAAGAGGCGCGGCGGTGCCAGACGGAGGAGATGAGCCGGCGGTGGGATGATGAGCGCCGGCGCCAGCGCGAGGAGCGGGAGGCGCAGTACCGTGAACGGCGGGTGGCGATCGAGTGCCGGCGGCGGGAGTCGATGGAGCGGTCGCTGCAGCTGGCGGCGGAGGAGCGTCAGCAGCGGGAGGCGGCGTTGGCGGCAACGGAGGCGGCATGGAGGAGGCGGGCGGACGAGTTGGCGGCGGAGGCCGACGCGTTGGCGGCGGCGATGATGGAGGCGCCAACGGATGAGGAGGAGGCACCAATGGAGGAGGAGGAGGCCGAGGCAGAGGAGGAGGAGGCCGAGGTGGAGGAGGACGACGACGACGAGTTCGAGTGGTCTAACGACGACGGGCCGCACCCGGACGAGACGGCCGATCAGCAACGCGCGCTCGTCGAGTCCTTCGAGTCGGAGAAGAAGCTCCAGGACGACGCCCGTGCCCGCGAAGAGGCGCAGATTCGTCGCGCCGTCGAGCTCTCCCTCCAGGTGGCGCAGCAGGGGAGGGCGGACGTCGACCCACTGCTGGAGCAGGGCGTCTGGCCACCACCCTACGCACGGAGAGGCGGCGCGCGCAGCAAGAGCTGCGTCGGAGGGGAGGCGACGACGGGGCGGGGCCGTCGAACACACCGCCGGGCGGTCAGTAGGCTAGGTTTAGATGAAATCTAGCCGTTTTCATTCAAACTTTGTAATATATAATCAACTTTGAATGAAAAACCTTTATTTTTGTGCACCAATATTCATTTGGGGAGGGCGTTTGGGGGACGCGACTGGGGAGCGACGTCCCCCAAACGCGGCACGAACAAAACACGTCCCCCAAACGCTCAATCCGGCGCGGTTTGGGGGACGGCTAAATTCACCAAACACAACTGTTTTCCAAAAGAGGTAAATGGCATTGTGCATTTGACACTACAATGAATCCATTAATTTGCTTAGTCATTCTTGCTAGCTATGAGTTACAATACAATTTGCAACCATGATTCGATAATATCACTTAACTAAGAACTAAGTCAATTCTCATTGGAATGTGAATTAGTCACACTTGTACTTTAATGGTTTAACCATCTTACAACTTGTGCTGGAGGAAAAAGGCCAAGACTTGTCAAATGCTAGAATTGAACCGGTGCACGACGAACTTCATGAGACATGCAGTCGAGAGGTGGAGAGTAAACCCCATCCAGGGTTCCGCCCCCTCCCTGACGACGTCGTCGGTCCACTCCACCTCCGGTGGAACTTGGGTCCTAGGGGTGTGGCGGACCACCACCCCTCGTCGGCATTTAGATTTCCATTCTTTGTTTAGGTTGGTTCGTAAGTGTCTTTTTTTTCGGGGTGGTGAAGCGGGAAGCTAAGTCCTAAAGTTAGAATAAATCATCCCCATCCTATGCTCGCTTCAATAGTGCATATAGCGCCGACGGAGGGGATGGGATGAGAGGTGGAGTCGTGTGTTCGGTGGATCTCCTGGGACCCGGTTTCATTGATGTCGTTTTAGGTCTGTTTCTTCCGATCTACGGCTGTCATCATTGACGATGGTAGCTACTCTATTGCACTGGTTGTTTAGGATCTTTTGTTTCAAGAGTACGCGAATGCGTACTTGAATTTTATAGAAGACAGAAATATGTAAAAGAAAAAGGAGCCCAAACACATGCGAAGGGCTCCCAAAGACTCGAGAAAACAAAGAAAAGTACTACTCTCTCCTATCTTGGACTCCTCCTACACTACTGTCGACCCTCCAAGCCGTTTTCAACATCCTGAACTCCTCCACAATGTCGTCCGCAACCTGCTTGGGTGTGCGGCTTCGGTGCCGGTGCTAAAAGGCTTCGGCATTCTTATTCTTCCAGAGGGCATAGCCTACCGTACATATGAGGCCAGCGAACCACCTCCTTTCTCTTGTGCTGCACCTCAATCTTTCTGCTGACCACTAGGCCTCAATCGTATCCTCCCTGCTTGGGATCCTCAAGTTGATCTTCAGTGCATGCCCACATCTAAAAAGCACCACTCTTGCACGATGACTTTCGGATCCGGTGATGGATCTTAGCACGATGACTTTCGGTCCATATCTACTGTAACAAATTCTATTACGATAAGCTTTGCGTGGCTCCGGTGATGGATGTCTGAGTATGGCAGCGCGCCTTCGACCCACGCTAGTGTATAGTTGTCACTAGGTGGTACAAAGTCTTTTTTATATTCTTATTACTTTTCGGATTGTTTGCACTGTCATTATTGATTATTAAGATCGGTATTTTTTTGAAAAGAAAACTTGTGCTGGAGGAACACACCATTCTTATGCGTTCCAAACGCAAACATTAACATGAGCAGACTGAAATTACAAAACCAAACCACCCTTGATTACATTAACAGTCTAGCTGCGTGCTTGAATAATAGTACAGTAGTACTATTCAAAGGAGAAATCGGGCCACGTATCGAATTCCGGCAGCCCGAGGTCCCCCAGCCCGTCAAAGTCAAACACGCCCGGCGTCGGGTGCATCAGTGGCTGCACCACTGCCGGGACGTCGCGGCTGCCGTTGCCGGCGGTAGCTTCCGCGTCTGTGCTCCGCCCCTGCAGCACCGCACCGCCGCACCCGTGCGCCACGGCCAGCAGGGAGTGGCTGGCGGCGGTGGCGTGGGCCCGACGCGGCTGCGGCCGGAAGATGGCGGCCGGCGCCGGCTGGAAGCCGGTGAGCTCCTGAACCATGGCGCGGAAGTTGGACACGTCGGTGGCCACCACGGTGGTGGACGACCGGCGCGACGCCGACTTCCTGGGGCGCCGCGGCGGCGGCTGCGCGTCCGAGGGGAGGACATGACTGGCGGCCTCCCGGGCCGTCGGTGCCGTGTTGCATGGCTGGTACTTGGCGCCGAAAGCCACGGCACGCTCCGCCGCGCCCGAGCGGTCTCGGTCGAAGCTGCAGGAGTACATCGGCGAGTGGTGTTTGGGATGGTCACGCCAGGCACGCACGATCCAAGTAGCGTGCGTAGGGCTGCGCGGAGGAGGGCGGTCAGCTTGACGTGTATTTATAGTGATCTTGGCGGGCAGGAATTGACTGAAGACTCAACCGACAACAGTACACAGTAGTACGAATACTCTACTTCATTTTCTAGTTCGGCAGATCACAAGGGCTGCTGAAGCTGAAACCTGCAGAAAAACCCACACCAGCAGGGTCCTCGTTGTTTGGATTTTTTTCTTCTTCTCGAGATGGGGAGCATAACCTAGCCCCTGATGCACATTACTTTTTTATTGCAAAATTTTGGGTATCCAAATTATTACAATCACTCGTAAAAGTTAAGACACTTATCAACCAATGAAAAAAAGAGATTCATAAATATGCCGCTCGCCAACCTAGGTGTAGAACTTCTGAGCCACCGTCTGCAAATAGATATAGACTCCCACTGATCCTCCGGAGAAAGGCTGGACTAAACTTGAATCCAATGACTAGCCAAGTGAATAACTTGTAAAAAATAATACCTTTATTATTGTTAAAGATAAAATCATTTTTAGCATTTCACATAGACCAACATAAAGCCGGGAAGCCAATAGGAATTCCATCTTTTGTGTGTGTGTGAAATTCCACCAACTTATTAATAATCATAAAAGGTAGTACAAATCGTCTAAAATGTAACAAAAATTATAAATAGGTTCTTCGACCATCCAGTGACGACTACAGACACTAGTACGAGTTGAAGGCACGCCGCCATCCTCGCCCCTCCATCACCGGCACCAGGCTAAGCTTGTCATAATACAACTTGTTGTAGTAGACAGATGAAAAATCGTCGTGCTAAGACCCCAAAGGATTAGCACACTAGAGCAACAACCATCACCAATGATGACAACCATCAATTAGAAGATACTCACATGAAACCACACCAACGAACACAAAAACCGACCGGGTCCCAGGAGATTCGCTAGGCACACGACTCCACGCGCCCTCCGCTGGCTCTAGACACGCCACCGGAGTAAGGATATGATGGAGAGGAGCTTATTCTAACTTTACGATATAGCCGCCGCTTTACCGTCCCAAATAATACATTAAAAAACTACCTAAAAGGAATGACAAACTCCCCGCCGACGATGGGCCATGGTTCGCCGTACCACCAAGGCCCCACAGCCGATGGAGGCGGAGCTAGCGGACCAGCGATGTCGCCGTCGAGAAGAACGAAACTCTAGATTGGTTTTGTGGCTGCCGCCGCCTTCCGATCGCCTTTGCTGGACTCATACTGGTTCGGTATGTGTGGAGTTGAGAGATGTCAGTTTGGCCAGCTTCCAAACATATATTTGTGATGTTAGTTGTTTGAACTTGTGCAACCAATCAACGATCGATGGCATTCGCTAGCTTATACTTATCTTTGTTTTAGAGTAGCTGAAAACCTGTTTGCATGTACGTTTTGGAGACGTTTTTAGAGCATCAGTATAGCAGGCGAAAATAAGGTGGAAAACCTGGGTACGCGGGCACGTGATTTCAATATTTTTTGAAAAAGCTATAAAAATATTTTAGTTTTTTTTAAATAATTTATGTGCGTATATGTCACCTTGATACTTAGCCATGCGCATTTTCAAGAAAAAATACGACCATATGTAACCTACACAAAAAGAGAAAACAGAACTTTGTTATACCGCACATGTACTTCTTATATTGTCAAGAGTACAATTTATTATTTTTGTATAGGTTACATACTTTTATATCTCCGGTTCAAACTTGACATGCACATACCTGGGTACATTCTGTACGCACATGATTTATGCCGCATTTTTCCTATTATTTATTTATTTAATTTTATTGTTAAAAATAGGTTCTGGTGCACTCGAGAGCCAAAAATCTGCGTCCACAGGTCCCTTTATAGTACCGGTATATATGCTAGATTAAAAACATGTTCTACTTACGGTCTGTCCGCCATGGATATTTTTTCCGATGAAGAAGATTTTATTAGTTATAAGTTTTAAGTATTATATGCAGCCGTCCAAAAAATCCCAAACAAAAACAAAAACATAAGAGGACCGATACACAAAAAGATGAGGTTGTATCGTCTCCTAAGACGGTGGAGGTCCAATCCTTTGAGAAAAATGCTATAAAATTTATGGAGTGAGTACACATTGAGAAAAAGTCCTGAACATGTTGAGGTCGCCTCTCAAATTTGTTCAGCTGAACTTGATGATCCTATGATATGCTAATGATTAGTCTTCATACGAACTATTAGTACAAAGGTGTGAAAGCCTCTAAGTCATTTAAAATGTGGAAGTGTGATAGAGCTCACTATGTGGATCTATATATGATCTTAACACTACCGAAAAAGGCTTACCAGCCGGCATACTTTTTTGCACTGATGACGGTAGAGGCCGACGTCATGAGTATATAATCACCAGTAATGTTTACAAGTGACGGACATTTGAAACGCCGGGGATACGATGCAGCGCTAACGATAAAATCGTGTTTCATCCATCTTGGGTAGTTGCTCCATCTATCGAACGGGGAACAACGGCGACATTCTAGTGGCGATAAAAAAAATTATTTACGTCAGCAGGGCTCAGATCTAGTGAGTCTATAATGTGCTGATGGGTTACGGCTGACGGGTTCTATGTCGTCGCTGGTTAAGAAGTGAGAAAAAAAACGCGTGGCCGACTGTCGCCGGTTGTTCGCTTAGCTGACGAGAGGAGCTCACTAGCGATTTATAGGAATATATACCAACATCATTAATGAACTTCCCCTAAACGAGCAGTTTGAAGGACCATGTTGTCATTAGAAATGTAGCACTGACATCTGCATTTTGTTTCTGGTTGTCATTAGTAGTTTTACAGTGACGCACTTATATGTATAAAATAGTGACATTCTATTTTTTTATTCCGTCGTTAGTTATATTTTCAAGCACAAAAGAATTAGCCGGTTTAATAAAATGCAAGCTGGCATTCGTATAAATGAACGTGTAGAAAACCATAATATAGTCATTACATCCATAATAATTTCAGATGTTTAACTCATCAAGTAGGAGTACAAGGATACAAAAGTGTCACTCACAAGAAAAATAGAACCAATAATCCCCGTCTTCACATTCCTGATATTTTGATGATCCACATCTTCCCGTAGTTTCACTGTTGCGAGCAAAACAGAACAAGATTATGGTCGAGATAATTAACTGGCTACCTTGAAAGATGTCGGAAATGAGAAGACAAGTAGTTTATAAGTGAAGAAGATAAGATGCATAAGAGGGACACCTAGCTTCTAAAGATAACATTCAGGGTATAGTTGAACAAAAAACATGCTTCAGCTGAACAAAGAAAGAACTTGCTTCCCAGAAACAAGACAATTGTTCACAATAGTATTTCGAGACATTATAAGGAAAACTAGCTATTAAATAGATCTTTGGTGCTGAAACCTCAGATATTTTTTATGACATCAGATCATTATGATGCAGAGATGGATAGAGAATGCAAAAAGACTGAAAATATGCCTGAAATAGCAAATCAAAAAATTAGAAAATTGTATTACATCAGATAATTGGGCATAGATGCATAGATAGATCGAAATAACATTTTATGGACTCATAGGTATACCTTGTTCTTTCAACTCATTTTTCTCATCATGGTGGCATGTCTCTGGGTCCCTTTCCGCCTCTATAACAGCCTGCATAATGGAGAAAGATGTGTCCATTCTACAAAGAAGATGAAAGTAGTTACCTAAATGAAAATGGTACATGCATCTAACCTACTAAAAGACTATTATACTAGTGTAGAGTACTAAATATTATTAGCAGATTAAAGGATATAAACTGGAGAATACTAGATAACGTTAGGAGAGTAAAGGATATAAATGAGTATCTAACATACTAAATGAGTTGTGTACTTTTGAACGGAGGAGTTGGTACTCCATGAGGGAAACGACGGGTTATGAGGAACCTGCTTTTCTGCCATCTCCTCGGAAGTACGCCGACCTACCGCCTTGGAGGTTTCACAACACTACTTTTTCTACAACTAACAAGATTCAGGTTGAAATGAACACTAACATGAAGCGTATAACATATATAGGTGTTCAAGCAGTTTAAAATTAACAAAGCAACAAGCTCACCGAGGGGATATTGCATGAAGATCCTAAACCTCTTTGAGCAAAACAGTCCACCACAATATTCTTCACTCTCTCCGCAAACTCCTCCGTATTCGAGTAAGATTTGTACACTCTACAAAGAAATTGAACCTAGTTATCAAAATCAAATTAGTAGAAGTATCTAACCTACTAATACACTATTGCAGTACAACAAAATCTAAATGAGTACCTAACATACTAAATGACATGTGTGCACATACCTTGGTCGGAGTAGTTGGTCCAACATGAGAGTAGAAGTTCTAGCACGGGACTCATATCTGCCAAAATACTGCAGCATACTAGATAACATGAGTAAAATAAGAAAATATATGTCATTATAACATGTTTAACAATGTGACATACTGAACTAATTGAAGTGTGAACCCCTGTAAAGCTTAAATGAACAACCCTAAAAATTAACTCCCAAACATAGCGGAAACAATCATAATATGCAGCAATAATAAATGGATATACTTTAATTGCCATGGTCTAGTCCACACACATATATATGATATTAACTCAAACATATCAGTAATGGATGAACACCGTAATTAAGTATGCAAATGAATGATGAATATATAGCCCGCGGGAATAAAGTTATGAAACACATATGATCATTAGTTAAATATAGAATTAAAGGATCATCACCATGATTAACTAATTAAGCAAAGGAACTACAAATAGAAAGTGTGTTGGACTGAACTTAATTTTAAAATAGCTTATGACTGCAGGGAATACTTGTAGGGAATAGAGAATGACAAACATGAATATGTGGACATAGATGATGCATGTAAAATGCATGCATGAACTTTGTAGTTTGTTGACACATATTCCCACATATTTGCAGCATGTATGTTGTTATATCGATATTTTATATTGATTTTTGGAGATTTACCAATGACCCTCTTTATTTGGGTTATAACTCTGCAGGACAGGAAACCCCCGTTTTGTGTATTTTTAGCTATCAGGAACCTAAATGAAGTCAAATGGAGCTAGGACTCTGGAATGTTAATATTTCATCAAGATAAATGTCTGGAGAACTTGGACCTAACGAGATGGGCCAGGAGGGCCGAGAGAGTCATGGTGGCGCGCCCAACCAGGGGGGACACGCCACCCATGCTCTTCCCCCCTCGACCATTCGATTCGCTTGATTCTTTCACCCACAGACTCTGTATGACCTGAAAACCCCTATATAAAGGAGTTCCCAAGACTTACTCAAGGAGAGCGCCATAGAAACACCGAAACATTAAAACAGAGCCAGAACTAGCAAAAGATTGAAGGGGAAACTCTGCCGGAGCCACTGCCGGAGGGATCTGCACCTTCTCCAACGTCCCCACCATCATCATCATGATGAAGAGGGAGTAGTCCACCTATGGACTATGTGTTTGTGGCAGTAGCTTGATCTATTTCTCTCTTGTTTTTCATAGATCTAGTACCATATGAGCTTCCCAACATTATTATGGTCATATATGTAATTCCTATGTGGTGGATCTTTATTCTATGATATTGATATATGAGATTGGAACCTATTATGTGTAAGATGTATTGATAGATTCATATCATGTACCCCGTTCTTAAGTATTTATTCTGATCAAACTTGCATGCAAGAACATATGTGGGGAGAACCGTGTACTAGATGGAGTAGCATGGTGGTAGTAATTGAATAGTGGCAACAAATTGAAGATCTACTATGATATTTACCTTTCTTTTACTGCCTCACTAGGGATAAATTGAATACATGTGCTATAATTATCATGTGACAGTGTGATAATCTAGTTCGTTCAATGTAGCATATTTGATATTCAAATGTTATGTACAATTACTTCAGGCTATACTCTGTTGATTCTTAATTGAAGATTGTTTGGAGTTTTCCCTCTCTTGAGGAGTATAAGAGAGATGTATTGCACCATCTCTATGTTAGTACGTAATGCCCATATGAATGCTTATCAAACACATACTGAACTTTCACCAATATTATGGCATTGATGAATTGTTTGTGTTCATTACACCTTCAAAAGAGAGTAGACAAATGAACCCATGAACCCCGGTCCATTTTAAATCAATAGAAACACCTTTCCAACACTACTACCACACTTTACATTTGCCACTATTTATTAATCCTAAAATACCAAAAATATGATTTTCCACATACGCAAAAACACACAAAACCCACACTACAAGAAAAGTTCTGATAGACAACGTCTCAAAATCGTCCGCTAAGGGGTATTTTTCGTCGCCTATGGGCCTAACCCGACGATATGGGTTCTGTTGTGGAAACTGCGTCAGGCAAAGTCCTACGACGATTTTTTCGGTCCGTCGCGCTTGGGTGCCCTTCCGCCACGGAAAATCGGACCGTTGCCCAAGTGTTTCCGGGAGCCCGTTGACTGCTGACGTCATGCAAACTGACACGTGGCAGACGCCGTTAACTGGCAGTTAACGGCGTTAACCGGCTGAAACCCCGTGGTAGATGGTAGGCCCACACGAGGCCTGCCACGTCTTAAGCGGGCCGGCCCATTAAGTTTGCGGGCCGGGCCAGCTGACTTAGTTTGACCGGTCAACTATATAGCTGGGCTGGTCCATTAGTTACGTGGGCCGGGCCTAACCTCTAAGGTTGGTCGGTCAAAACTTTAATGGGCCGGCCCACTAGCATGTGGGCGGGCCGAATGCACTCGATTGACCGGTCCAACGAGGCAAAAGGGCCGGCCCATAAGACATGTGGGACCCACTTTCACAGTATCGGGCCGGCCCATTTACAAAGTGGGGTCCACATTAAAGCAAGGCCGGCCCAAGAAGTTATTGGGCCGGCCCAATTAGCATGTGGGTCCCACTTTCTGCTATCGGGCCGGCCCATTTAGTACGTGGGGTCCACATTTGATCAAATGGTGGCCCAACAAGCCAGTGGGCCGGGCCAAAAGCACAGGTGGGTCCCACTTTCCTGTTAAAGGGCCAGCCCATTTAGTATGTGGAGTCCACCATATAGCAAGTGGGCCGGCCCAACAAGATAGTGGTCCGGGCCAAAACACAGGTGGGTCCCACTTTCCAGTTAAAGGGCTGGCCCATTTAGTATGTGGGGTCCACCATATAGCAATTGGGCCGGTCCAACAAGATAGTGGGCCGGGCCAAAACACAGGTGGGTCCCACTTTCCTGCTAAAGGGCTGGCCCATTTAGTATGTGGGGTCCACCATATAGCAAGTGGGCCGGCCCACCACGCTAGTGGGCCGGGCCAAAAACACAGGTGGGTCCCACTTTCCTCTTAAAGGGCCGGCCCATTTAGTATGTGGGGTCCATCATATAGCAAGTGGGCCGGCCCAACAAGATAGTGGGCCGGGCCAAAAACACTGGTGGGTCCCACTTTCGTCTTAAAGGGTCGGCCCATTTAGTATGTGGGGTCCACCACAAAAGCAATTGGGCTGGCCCAACTAGTTAGTGGGCCGGCCCAGTAGTGGGTGGGGTCCACCTTCAAGCAAGTGGGCCGGCCCAATTAGAGTGTGGGGTCCACCGTAAATCAAGTGGGCTGGCCCAATAAGTAAGTGGGCCAGCGCGTTTAGTTGCTGTTTATATGCCGGCGTAATAGGCGCTTTAGGATTTTGCGGGCCGGCACATATGTGATTTCGCTTAATTGGGCCGTTTAAGGGATGGGAATTCGTGATTTAGATACTGAGAATATTTACGCAGCATTGATTTATGTCGGATAGCCTCACTTACCACAAGCACCAAAGAAAAAATGCGCGAAAGAACTATAAAAACTAACTAAATATTACATCAGTGCAAGGCTTTGAAAAAATATTACGGAACCCGAGAGAAATTGAATGGTAATTAAACCTAGCATTACTATGAAGCGATCCGGCAATCTTTTAAGTTGTCCATGCAGCACCTATATCTGAAACAAAGACATTACAAGTTAAGACAGCAACTATGGAAACGCAAAGATACTGCAATATTGTTTGCCAAAGAATTTGGAACTCATCATTTCGTCGTTATAACAAGATCATTGTAATGCGCACAATAAGCAAACAAAGAGTGCATGCCGCATACCAACAGCCAATATAACAGAGCATGTTAGAATGAAACATAACACTTACTACTGTCGAGTCCCATGCAAACCAACATGTTCAGGGAGTACAAAATTGGCATGAACAACATAGTAGCAGGCTATAAATTTTGTAACAACGACTGAGCAAGATGAAGTTATGATGGCTACATCTACAGAGCAGGGAATGTAAACCAAAAATAGAAGTTACGATGGCAAAAGCTAAAGAGGAGGGAGTGTGAACCAACATGTGCCAAGTGCAATTACTTCATTTTGGCCGTGAACTAAATAATACTCCTGAACTTATAGTGAAGGGGATGCAAATCAAGATGTTTCGGGATATAAACTTGTAATGAGCAACACATAGAGGATAGTTAATGCTGGAGCTTAGGATGGACCAGATATAGAATATAGTGGGATCACCTGTGAACTTGTATAAGAGGGAATGCAAACCAATATGTTCAGCTTTCCATATGTGAGCGTCATGCCAAGTCAGAGAAACAAGTCAATAATGCAGCTTTTGAAGAACAAGATGGCACGCAAAATTATTATCTAGTGGTATGACAAGTTTATTTGTACTACAGGCTAGATAGCAGAGTGATAGCATGCCAAACTAAGTCCTTACTTTGTTAGCTTACAATGAACTAGATACAAAACAATGGTTCCACCTGTAGTACAGGGAATGCAAGCCAACATGTTCATGGAGTAAAAAATTGGCACAAACAACATAGTAGCAGGCCATAATTTTTGTAACAACGACTGAGCAAGATAAAGTTATGATGGCTAGATCTACAGAGCAGGGAATGTAAACCAAATATAGAAGTTACGATGCCAAAAGCTATAGAGCAGGGCATGCGAACCAACATGTGCAATTACTTAAAATTGTCCATGAACTAAATAATAGCAGGATGTTACTATAATACCTATAATTTTGTAACAACGACTGAGCAAGATAGAAGTTATGATGGCTACATCTACAGATCAGGGAATGCAAACCAAAATGTTCAATCGCTTAAAGTTAGCAATGAAGTAGAAAATAGCAACATGTTACGGTCATAGCTAGGAATGAACTAAAAGAGCTTCAGACAAACAAGCATCTGAACCCAGAACATGGCGCTAAAACAAGGGACTTACATTAGGAGAAGCACTCTGTGGGAGTCACAGCAGATCTTTCTGGGGTTGATAGATCCGGTGATGAAGTACGCTACATGTGCTACTTGGGGTTGGAGAGACGGCCATTACACTTCATGATTACTCATCTCATCTGCAAAAACGTAACGGCGCGTCGTTAGCACAAACAGGTTCCCCCAAGATTAAACAAGAACTTGCAGGCAAGCAATAGAAACGACAGGTAGAAGAGTTTAGATCATGCAAGGCGCCGGTGAAGCAGATCCGGTTCATGCACAGCGGTGTCGGTGAGCTAGATCCGATGCGGTGGACGACGGATCCGGCGAAGCGGCTCCGGTGGGGTGGACGATACCGCAGCTGAAGCGACTGCGGTAGACTGCTGGATGAGTATATGGTTTCGAGGTTCGGCGGGGATGATCCAGTCCGGTTGATGACGGCGTCGATGAAGCGGCTCCGGCAGACAGCCGGATGACGAGGATCGCGAGGCCTCGGGTAGGCCAGGGAAGTCCGGCGGGGATGTTCCGGTGCGGTGGTCGTGGAGGTGGGAGAGAGAGGGACTTGGGAAGTTCCGGTGGGTGGTCTCAGAGGAGAGAGTGAGGGAAATGAATTTTTTTTCGGGGAGTTTCGGAGCTAGGGAGGTGGTGATCGAAAAAATGACGGGTAGACCCCCCACCAACCGACTTATGCATGGACATTGTTGTCATCTTTACGAGGGTAGAATGGGAAGTTAGAGGCGTGTGAAATATTTGTATTTTTCGGGCGGGAAGTTTTGCCGCTGGAATGAGATTTCGAATTTGGCTACAGTCCAAGTAATACAAAAATATGAGACCGTACTAGTACGGCCAAGTGTCACATCAAGTCATCATCACGTTGAAAATCGGTTACCACGATCATAATCATGATATATCTTGAAAATCAATTTTGAAAAGCCCTTCTGAAATATTTCGGGATTGGTACTAGGAGATTTTGCAGCTTGACTAAGAATTGATTTTGAATAAGGCTATGTTCTAAGTTATTTTTTTTCTTCGAAAAGGGGATATGACCCCAGCCTCTGCATCGTGGTGATGCACACGGCCTTTATTAATAATCCAGTCGCAACAAAAGTATTTTTTTTGCAAGGAGCAACAAAAGTATGTTGTACAGATGGTCCAAGTAATATACTCGTGATTGTAATATAAGGCCAGGGGTAGACCGGAACCATATCCTCTAACGTAGAGATGACAAGTCAGGTAAGCACAGTGCTTAAGTAGTGCAAAACGTAGAAGAAAAATCAGGAAAATGTAACAAATACTGTACGTATTTACTGTAGCAATCACTGTATATTTTTACTGTATAAAAAATCGTATAAATATTAAAAAAAGATAGTCATAATTTTGATTGTTACTAATTATCGTAAATGCATATGGCTTACATATATTATGGAAGTTAATTTAGATCAAATTAGACTTAATCATGTAGATGTGGAGAAGGAAAATTAGAGAGGTGTAGCTTAACCGACTTGTCTGCTGCACGTTAGAGGATCTACTTCCGGGGTAGACCATGCTACTTAGACTACTCATAGTGGGAGTAACTAAGGAGTATTAACATAGAGCTGGTTGTGGTAACTAGCTATGTTACCATAATACTTTTCAAGATAGAATGAGTCTACATACTAACTAAAACAATCATGCATGATAGTACTACATCTAAGTTACTATGCATTATGAAGGTAGTAACATAGAGTAGTGTCATATGCATGCGGAAATTCAATTTGGCTCCCGGGTGCATATGCTCCCTCTACTAAAAAAATCATATTTTAAAATGTCGAAAAAATTAGCAAAAAATTTTACATGTACATATTCATAATATATGTTCGTTCGTCAAGTTTCACGAAAAACCAATATTTTTTGTGGTCTATGTAAAAAAGAGAAAACGTATCTTGTGAAAAGCATTATTTTTAGTACTGTATTTTATCTTTTTACACACGTCACATGACAAGTCGCAACTTTGTAAGGGCGTAGCACGAGAAGATGTACATGCGAATTTTTTGTTTCATTTTTTTTTGAAATTCAAAATATGTGTAAGATGCATTTCAAAATGGAGGGAGCATATGCTCCTATGTTTCAAAACACCACTCCCGCATGCGCATGACACTACTATATGGTCACATCAAGTCATAATCACAACCAAAATCAGTTCCCATGTACTATCTCCTAAAAAAACTTAAATTTAAAAACGCGTAGCGAATATTTTGGATTTTATTGGCGGGAGATTGTAGCGCTTGACAGATATTTTCAATTTAGCTGGCGCTAAAAAAATACTGTACTAGAAAAATTGGTAGCTTACTGTAGTACTGCCTCCTTTCAGGGATACAAGGACAAGGACCCATCAACTAAAATAATGTATGAAAATGGTCACCAATGGGCCAACTAATAGTTATACTTTTCCCATGCAGTGCAATATAAAAAATACTACAAATCAGATTAAACCTTGATTAAATATTGGTGCATCCAATCCATTCAGTTTTCATTTAATCCACATCACCAAGGAAACAACCACCAGGTACATAACAAGTGCAGATAGAAGCATCAACAAAATAGTTCAGCATCACAAACCCTTTCACACAACCAAGGGACACCTTTGATCGCCGGTGTTCACTGTGGTATTCAGCATCTCCCACACTTTCTCAGGATGTTGCCCAGGTGGGCTTGACTTGCTTCTAATCCTGCAGTTATACGGTGGATGACTACTCTTTGTGCAGCCACTATTGCTCGTTCCTCTTTGAGTAGTTCATCGAGAACATAAAAAGACAATGACTTGGACCTCAACCTGCGCTTGGGCTTTGACTTGGACTTGGACCTCGACAAATTAGTTGTGAACCCAGCATTACGCAGAAATGTGTTATTGGCTATACCATGACATTGTAGTACCTTGGAAAATGAATTCAGACATTCTTCCTGGGTTTTTTCTATACCATCTTTCTTTGGTTTTGCCAGCTCCACTTTCATGTCAGACTGAGGAGTTTTCAGTTGTTACACATGTGTAAGAGAAGAGATTATAATGTGAAGACATGTGTATGAACTACCTCTAATAATCCTACAAACTGGCATGGCTGATTACCGCATATACATTTTAGTAAGAGCATGTTACATCATATTGACATGTCTTCTATTGCTAACACGTAATAGCAGGACTATAAAAATATGCATGGATCCATGTGTAGAATTCGTAATGTGCATGATATTGCTGAGAAGTATATAAGTGAATTGTACTAGCCCTTTCAACCAGTTCGGACATTTGGTTGTGTTGGCTAGTGCATGAAGCTTGACAAATATGACAAGATATTTCTGCATACAATTGAAAACCATAACTGACATTAGTAGAGAATACTTACAATAACACTCTGTGCAAAATGTCCAGTCAAACCATTTCTGCTCGTCTGGCACACCTTGAATTGCTCAAGTAGACTCATCTCTCTGTCTGTACTCTCACAGTATGCTTGCCTTGCCTTCTGATATTTCGCAAGAGAAAATATAAATTAGTTTCACAACCACGTCACATGCCGACATGCGACAATTGAAAGTTTTCAAAAAAAATATAAATAAAACAGAGACATCAATTTACGATGTATATTGTGCATCTATAAATTCTAAATGATTTACTAATTTAAATATAGTTGTACAGATAACATTCCTTAACATACAGTAGAGGTGTCCAATCAAGCTACGAGATCCTGTACGCTGTTGTAAACGTACATTATTACGAGCATGCATGTTACTTCGAGCGATGAACTACAAATGAAGACTTGTGAGACACATGCTTAAAAAGGAATCAGTAATGTGATCTTGTCTCACTGTCTTCACAGAACATACCAAATTCTTTTGAGCAGACCAATACTCAACAAGATCACACCATTGATCATCAGTCATCTGTAGTATAGGAGAGGTTGTTGGAATATCGCTAGGAGTCCTCCCAGCAAAGTATCTCATCTTTAGCCTATGGCGCTCCTGGCGCAACGCTGAAGAGAATATGCTCCTGATAACAGTGATTACATTCTTCATGTCATCATCAAACTCAAGACATGTCTGTTTACAACAATGGGAACCGTTCATGTGTTAGATAGCTAGCCAACAGAAAGCTAGAGGGAATGTGAACGAGCAACATGGTATTGTTTACGAAAATGACTTACATGTAACATGTGCAGTAAACCTTCAAAATGGGAAGGGGTGTTTACGTGTTGTTTCCATGATGGAAAGATAGGTATTTGAGTCCTGACAAAAACGCCTGTGATCGATGCTATATTAGATGATTCTTGTGGATCCAGTGGCCTTCTGATACCTGCTATAACTGATGTGATGGGAAATCTTGTTCCCATTCGGGCAATCTTATTTTTAAGTGATTTCAAAGTCGTTGGCCCCCTTCGTTTTCTTGGTCGTGGTGGAACTGCAAATTTAAGCATTACATCAAGCTATCAAGGTATTTATGTAACGGAGCATGTAAGGGAACACGTACCTAATTCGGCCCCACCATCATCTTTAAGGAAGAAGTTGTCTCTGGCAGGACTAAATGTCAGCGGGCGATCGTGATTAGTTAGGTGTTGAGAACCTGCTGTTGAAACTGGGTCTGCTGTGACTTGTTCTTGGGTAACTGGATTGGCAACAGGTGGCTGGGGAACATGTGGTTTGGTATTTGCTCCGTCTACAGCTTTTAGACCAACCGATGTGGGGTTAGGTCGAAGCTTTTTATGTTGGTGTTTCGCATTACAATATTTTTTTTGCTTGGTCATCATTTTCAACTAGATTAGAGTGACTCTGAGTCTGAGACCTTGTTTTTACTCTGTTCACTGCATTTGTTTGTGATCTGACATGACCAGCTTGAACCCTTTTTATTTTTAGGTGAGCTGTCAGATATTGATCTTCCTGTTGAACTATGTTCTTCACCTTGTTGGTATTTGAAACGCCCTTACGTGAAGTCCCCGATGCACGCCGAGAGATAAACGGTACTTCAATCAACAAAATCATATACATGCTTGATACGATTATGGAACATAAGAACAGCAAGCCAAGACATGATGAAACATATGTTATTATTATGTGTTAAGCGAAGCAGATGATAATGCTATAACTTGGGCTGGGTTGGACAGATACATCACAGTTATTGAAGATGCAACAATAATGCCAATGAAAAGAGTGAGCAATCACCTTGGGGGGTGGAGTAGGGTGCTTGACAAGGGCATCCTCTTTACTCAGGTCTCCCTCAGACTCTTGTTCAGTAGGATCAAGTTCTGAATAAGAAAATTGATTGTTATCGATGGAGACAGGAGAGGTGTTTGATTGTTCACTGGTGATGCCTATATTTTCTCTCCGGCCCTCTTTGTACTCTACTACAATATCTTTAGCATGCATTAGAAAAAAATGCTAACGAGATTTATCATGGAACTTTGAGTAGAGCAGTAGAAAGGCAAATTAGTAGTAGCAAGTAGATGATAGCTCAAAAAGGAATAAAGCGTAGATCAAAAATAAATGATTTCCCTGTGCATGCCAATTGATGATTACAAGATTTATAAACATGCAGTTTAATAATGTCGACTAATCACTCTGCAGGCTTGACTTCTACTACAGTCATACCATAGGCATGTCACCGATGAACAGTGCCGTAACATGCACTTTCGGCCGTTGGATCGAAAATGAGTAGACAAGATCAAGCACTGTAGTGATGTACTGTAGATGACCCTGTAGCAGATGTACTGTATCGATGCACTGTAGATTTGTCCCTGTAGCGATGCAATCGTGGATTGTCCTGTAGCGTCTCTTGTTCATGTTGATCTGGCCCTCCATTTTCAGTCCAACGATCAGAACATGGTCGCATGTCACAACACTGTTCTCAGGTGACATGCCTATTGCATGTCACCTGATCTCTGTCCAGTGTTTTAGTGGGGATTAGTGGGGATAATACTCTAGAGTATTGTGTGACAGCAGAATTCACCCAATACCCACAAAACCCCATCCCCAATCCACTAGGTAGGGGTAGAGTATTGGGGATTGAAAAAATACACTAAATTTTGCGGAAAAGTAGGGACAAGTGGGGATTAAACTCGCTCATACTCTAGCACCAAACATGCATTGGGGATAAGTGGGGATTTAAAGTTTGGAGCAGATTATCCCTGCTAATCCCAGTAAAACTCTAGTACCAAACAAGCCCTAAAACAGATCGCACGAAACTGATGTTCGGAAATGAAATGCATAACGGAAGCGGCTAAACACCAACCTTCGCATGGGGAGTGGACGGCTTTACGCTTTGGTTTCACGCGGTGGACCGGTTGGGCGCGGGGTCTACCCATTTCACCGTGCGGTAGACCAGGGAGTCGGGAAGCAGATCCGACGCAGCGGCGGAGGTGGACGGCATCCAGAGCAGGATCCGGCGCGGTGGGCGTCGGCTACGGTGGAGCACAAATGGTGCGGTGTGCGCCTTCATCGGGGAAGCAGCTCCGGCTTGCTTGACAACGTCTTCTCGGACACTACAGCGGCTGGTCAGGAGGCTGTGGTGGCGAGGTGGGACGGTGGTGCACTGCCTTCGTCGGGCGAGATGCTCCGATTCGGTGGGTGACGCGTGAGAGATGTGGGATTCGGCGCCTGTGCCGGTGGTATGTTTTAATGGCTGGGGTGAGATTGGCCTTGGCCCGAATAAGAGAAGAACCGCTGGGGACGTTTTTGATGAAAGGATAAGATGGGAAATTCGAACATTTGAAAATTGGAGGCGGCAACCCGAGCTATTTTCGCCGGTGTTTTGGCGCTTCGTTGAAATGGTTTGGTGGATGCGCGAAAAAAAAATGGACGCTGTCCGACCCCATCAAGGTCTCATTTGTAAGCATGGGCGGTACGGCAGCCATCCTACCTTGATTTTTAGTGAATATCCATTCATATATATGTGTTTTTTTCTGAACATTTGAGTACTTAAAACGGACTTCATATGACAAAGTTGCGCCTATTTTAGTGAACACTGCGTGGAGCCGATTTCGAAAACAAAACATGGACTAGGTACCAAAAAACATATATAGACTCGTTCTCCGCATTAAAAAGATTGATGTATCATGGATCTTAGTATATGTAAAATAACCTTGAGCTATTCATTATCATACGCGTAGAATTGAAGACTTCAGATATTTCTTTATATTTGAAAGAAATGCCATGTTTCATCCGACAACATTTATCATCTCATTGAGTTGGCGCTGATTTTATATGTGGTGACGAAAACAACTGAGGCTCCTTTGATTTATAGGATTTAGATCCTACGGGAATTATTCTACACTATTGGTTATATTCATAAGGAACATATCCCATATGAATCTTGTACTACAAATCCTATATGAACAAAACATTAGGTCATCCCTCAGGGAAAAATCCCTTTGGTACAATCAAAGAAACTCATATTCCCATAGGATTCAAATAGACAAGATGTACATACGTTTTTCCTATCCTATGACTTAAAGGACTCCTGAAATGGCTCGACAACAAAGATCGTAAATTCCGAGTTGTGTATCGAGCAAAAGATATTGAAAAAATTCTTGATCGATCGAATTACAAAATGATTTTCAAAAGAACTAAAGTTTTGCCATTGATCACATAATTGGTATGTATATAGGTTCTACTTATAATAAAATATGTTTTGGTTTATTGGGATTGCGTTAGAATTACATGCATCACAATGTCTCGGGACTATTTCGGTATTTACCTCTTCTTTTAGAGTTCGCCCTATCTAAGATTATTTCTGACATTCGCCAATGTTTGCAAGGAATGGCATGCAGTCGATTCCCACCCTGTTTTGGAAAAAATGAAGAAAAAAAAAGTGAACTTGTGGCTATAAAATGATAAGCTTGAATTTTGATATGTTTTAAAAAAAAACTAGCTTCAAAATATGGCCTACCATTTTATATAAAAAACCATGGGTCTTAACGAAAATGCCCAAGGTAAAATGTGCATTACCATTTTGGGGAAAGGTGCAATAAGATTTCATTTTATTGTGGGAAACAAATTGTTGTTGTTTTTTGCCTTTTCTGAATAGCTAAAAAGGTGTCATCTTTTTTCCATACATTCCATAATGTCATAGAACATAAGCATCCGGTGTCCAGATATAGCAACAATTCAGTATAAGACAATACTAACATAGTTTCCATAAAGTACTGCTAACACATAAGAAAACAAAAGATCTAGATGATGACCCAAGAAACAACATCCTTGTATATAATAACAATCTATTGACCATATGGCGGCTTTTGCATCACCCTATCAAAATCATCTGCCTTCAAGCACGAGAGCAGAATGTCGACACGTGCTTCAACATGTTCCAAGATCCTCTTGATGATCTCATGGATATCTGCATCAGCCGAATAGGAATCAAAGTTGTCAGCCACTAGCTTCTGATGAAAAAGAAACATCAGTGTTGAAGGCGTCGATCTTAGGAGTCCCCACATTTCATTACTTGCAAGACCAAGATGATCAAATTCCCTTTACTTCATAAGAATGTCTGGATCGCTGACACGATCGAAATCTTTGCTAGTACCCTCCTTTGGCCGAATTCAAATTTGCATCAGATCTTGGTGCCCATGCCTTTGGTACATGCGGGTAATTTTTTGCCAATATGTCGTGCATTGCACATAGCGTCCTCGTACAGGGGTACTTCTACATCTCTTCTTCCAAATATAATTTAATTTATTTCGGGTTGGATTCAATTTGTTTCAAAATTGTCAGATATACCATTTGTATTGGTAGGAGATGCAGCTTTGAATTTTAATCATTGTTTCTAGGTGCCACACTTGCAGGGGTACAGTCAAGGATTTTATCCAATGTTTCATGTCTTGACAAATCCTTTTCGTAATGGAAGTTGAGACCTCAGCCTCTGCATCAAAATGATGCACATGGAATTTTTAGTATGGTATTCAACAAAATATGATAAGATGCAAAAATCAAACCTTGGACAAATATGACACATGCTCACTTGGGTAGAAAGCCAATCAAACTGATACAAATTACATTGCAGAGTCCTTGCATGTTAAACTATATATTGTCAAACACCACATATATATTAAGGGATACATATTAATTTCGATACTACTACTTTTATGATAGAAGATTTGTAACTACAAACGTTGTGGGTTGTGGCTGCCCTCCTCAATCTACTCACTTGTCTCATCGGCAACCGTCTCCACCTCTCTACATGCACATATGGGTACAATTTCTTCACACCCGAAGAAGATTACTTGTTTCCTGTCATGCTCCGCCACTTGTAGTAGGTGTGCTCCTTTTTCAGAGATGAATTCTCTTTTAGGATGGAGATGTTCTCCTTTTTCAGAGATGAGTTCTCTTTTAGGATGGAGATGTTCTCCTTCGTTAGAGACCCGTTCGATTTACCATGGAGAGGTTCTCCTTCGATAGAGATGAGTTCTCCTTTGATAGAGATGAGTGCTCATTCAAGAGTACGGCATACTCATTCCATAGCTTCATAGCACGGTTTACCAGATGTGCGTTCACATCTCGGAGCTTGGACGCATGGTCAATCAACTCGCGCGACTCATCCAGGAGCGACCGTCGGATTACTTGCAGAGACGCTTCATGTTGTCGTCCTTCATTAGATGGTAGATTCACAGAGCGACCCTGTGTGACACATGATATTATACTAATAAAGTGCAAGAGTGTAACTTCAATAGTAAAAATATAGTACTCCGAAAGTTTGCAGGACTTAAACTTCAATACTCATAGTAATCTGTACAAGACTAACTTCAATAGTAATTGTAATATGTATAAATTTCAATTGCAATACTGTAGTAATATGAGTACTCCGGAGCTTGGAGTAATAAAGTTTCAAACTAAGAACGAAACATGAACTAATAAAGTTTGCCCTATGCATCAATCGATGGAGAGGCTGGATCTCAAGTTCGAAAGGGGGAAAAAGACTGCAGTGAAGTTTCAAGTTTGCATTGAAGTTCGAAAGTGGTAATGCAGCTAGTATTAGTGCAGTAGAAATCCCTTGTGCCTTGTTTGGTTGACGTGTTTTCACATGGTTCAGTGAGTAATATCTAGGTCTTTCTTAATAAGAACACATTTTATCTGTTTGGCAGAAGAGTATTGGACAGGATCAGAGTCGCGGGGATCCTCAGGAAACACTTCCGCGCACGTCGGGTGGACGTGGAATGATACGTCTCCGACGTATCGATAATTTCTTATGTTCCATGCCACATTATTGATGTTATCTACATGTTTTATGCACACTTTATGTCATATTCGTGCATTTTCTGGAACTAACCTATTAACAAGATGCCGAAGTGCCAGTTGCTGTTTTCTGCTGTTTTTGGTTTCAGAAATCCTAGTAAGGAAATATTCTCGGAATTGGACGAAATCAAAGCCCAGGGGCCTATTTTCTCACGAAGCTTCCAGAAGTCCGAAGGAGAGACGAAGAGGGGCCACGGAGGGGCCACACCCTAGGGCGGCGCGGCCCCCCCCTTGGCCGCGCGGCCCTGTGGTGTGGGGCCCCCGTGCCGCCTCTTGACCTGCCCTTCCGCCTATAAAAAGTCTCCGTGACGAAACCCCCAGTACCGAGAGCCACGATACGGAAAACCTTCCAGAGACGCCGCCGCCGCCGATCCCATCTCGGGGGATCCAGGAGATCGCCTCCGGCACCCTGCCGGAGAGGGGAATCATCTCCCGGAGGACTCTACGCCGCCATGGTCGCCTCCGGTGTGATGTGTGAGTAGTCTACCCCTGGACTATGGGTCCATAGCAGTAGCTAGATGGTTGTCTTCTCCCCATTGTGCTATCATTGTCGGATCTTGTGAGCTGCCTAACATGATCAAGATCATCTATCTGTAATTCTATATGTTGCGTTTGTTGGGATCCGATGAATAGAGAATACTTGTTATGTTGATTATCAAAGTTATGCTATGTGTTGTTTATGATCTTGCATGCTCTCCGTTACTAGTAGATGCTCTGGCCAAGTAGATGCTTGTAACTCCAAGAGGAGTACTTATGCTCGATAGTGGGTTCATGCCTGCATTGACACACAGGACGATGTGACAGAAAGTTCTAAGGTTGTGTTGTGCTTTGTTGCCACTAGGGATAAAACATTAGTGCTATGTTCAAGGATGTAGTCACTAGTTACATTACGCACCATACTTAATGCAATTGTCTGTTGTTAGCAACTTAATACCGGGAGGGTTCGGATGATAACCTGAAGGTGGACTTTTTAGGCATAGATGCGGTTGGATGACGGTCTATGTACTTTGTCGTAATGCCCAATTAAATCTCACTATACTCATCATGATATGTATGTGCATGGTCATGCTCTCTTTATTTGTCAATTGCCCAACTGTAATTTGTTCACCCAACATGCTGTTCGTCTTATGGGAGAGACACCTCTAGTGAATTGTGGACCCCGGTCCAATTCTCTTTCTTGAAATACAATCTCTTGCAATACTTGTTCTACTGTTTTTACGCAAACAATCATCTTCCACACAATACGGTTAACTCTTTGTTACAGCAAGCCGGTGAGATTGACAACCTCACTGTTTCGTTGGGGCAAAGTACTTTGGTTGTGTTGTGCAGGTTCCACGTTGGCGCCGGAATCACTGGTGTTGCGCCGCACTACATCTCGCCGCCATCAACCTTCAACGTGCTTCTTGACTCCTACTGGTCTGATTAAACCTTGGTTTCTTACTGAGGGAAACTTGCCGCTGTGCGCATCACACCTTCCTCTTGGGGTTCCCAACGGACGTGCCAACCACACGCATCAAGCAAATTTACGGCGCCGTTGCCGGGTGAGATCAAGACACGCTGCAAGGGGAGTCTCCACTTCTCAATCTCTTTACTTTGTTTTTGTCTTGCTTAGTTTTATTTACTACTTTGTTTGCTGCACTAAATCAAAATACAAAAAAATTAGTTGCTAGTTTTACTTTATTTGCTATCTTGTTTGCTATATCTAAAACACAAAAAAAATTAGTTTACTTGCATTTACTTTATCTAGTTTGCTTTATTTACTACTACTAAAATGAGTAATCCTGAAGTCGAAGTTCGCACGTTTAAGCAACGAGGGGGAGAATGTTTGAGAGATGCTTGGTATAGAATTAGCGATGCTCATAATAGATGCACTAAGAAGCACTCCACCATTATTTTACTCAGGAATTTTTATGTTGGTATCTCTAGCTGGAATAGATATGTTCTTGATAGTCTCGCAAAAGGTGACTTCCTAAGTACTCCTGCATTAGAAGCTAGTTGCATTATTGAGAGCTTATTTGGAATACCCCCTGTTGATAAAGTTAAAACTGAAATCTCTCTTGAAGATGTTATGAAAAAATTGGAAACCATAGAGAAAATTTTTCCAAGTATTGAAGCTAAATTGGAAATATTACTTGATAAAACTGATGAACTTGATAAATCCTTAGGAGGAATTGATGAAAGAATTAGTGTCCTAGGAACTAATGCTGTCCATGATGATCAAATCAATAGGATTGACGAACTTGAAAAAGCTATGGGAACCTTGGGTTCAACATTTTCTTCTCTTAAATATAAGGAGAAAGCTTATGTGGGTAAGGAGCAAAAGTTTATGTATGTCTCTAAAGTGCCTAAACCAAAGAAGTATTATTATAGGCCTAAAATTGACAAAGCCCTTAGTACCACTATGGATGGGGGAGCTCATGATAACAATGCACCGTCTCTTGATAATACTTGATACACACTTTCTGCGCCTAGCTGAAAGGCGTTAAAGAAAAGCGCTTATGGGAGACAACCCATGTTTTTACCTACAGTACTTTGTTTTTATTTTGTGTCTTGGAAGTTGTTTACTACTGTAGCAACCTCTCCTTATCTTAGTTTTGTGTTTTGTTGTGCCAAGTTAAGCCGTTGATAGAAAAGTAAGTACTAGATTTGGATTACTGCACAGTTCCAGATTTCTTTGCTGTCACGAATCTGAGTCCACCTCCCTGTAGGTAGCTCAGAAAATTAAGCCAATTTACGTGCATGATCCTCAGATATGTACGCAACTTTCATTCAATTTGAGCATTTTCATTTGAGCAAGTCTGGTGCCATTTTAAAATTCGTCAATACGAACTGTTCTGTTTTGACAGATTCTGCCTTTTATTTCGCATTGCCTCTTTCGCTATGTTGGATGAATTTCTTTGATCTATTAATGTCCAGTAGCATTATGCAATGTCCAGAAGTGTTAAGAATGATTGTGTCACCCCTGAATATGTCAATTTATATTGTGCACTAACCCTCTAATGAGTTGTTTCGAGTTTGGTGTGGAGGAAGTTTTCAAGGATCAAGAGAGGAGTATGATGCAACATGATCAAGGAGAGTGAAAGCTCTAAGCTTGGGGATGCACCCGGTGGTTCACCCCTGCATATTCTAAGAAGACTCAAGCGTCTAAGCTTGGGGATGCCCAAGGCATCCCCTTCTTCATCGACAACATTATCAGAGTTCCTCCCTGAAACTATATTTTTATTCCATCACATCTTATGTGCTTTTTTCTTGGAGCGTCGGTTTGTTTTTGTTTTTTGTTTTGTTTGAATAAAATGGATCCTAGCATTCACTTTATGGGAGAGAGACATGCTCCGCTGTAGCATATGGACAAGTATGTCCTTGGTTTCTACTCATAGTATTCATGGCGAAGTTTCTCCTTCGTTAAATTGTTATATGGTTGGAATTGGAAAATGATACATGTAGTAATTGCTATAAATGTCTTGGGTAATGTGATACTTGGCAATTGTTGTGCTCATGATTAAGCTCTTGCATCATATGCTTTGCACCCATTAATGAAGAAATACATAGAGCATGCTAAAATTTGGTTTGCATATTTGGTTTCTCTAAGGTCTAGATAATTTCTAGTTTTGAGTTTGAACAACAAGGAAGACGGTGTAGAGTCTTATAATGTTTTCAATATGTCTTTTATGTGAGTTTTGCTGCACCGGTTCATCCTTGTGTTTGTTTCAAATAAGCCTTGCTAGCCTAAACCTTGTATCGAGAGGGAATACTTCTCATGCATCCAAAATACTTGAGCCAACCACTATGCCATTTGTGTCCACCATACCTACCTATACTACATGGTATTTTTCCGCCATTCCAAAGTAAATTGCTTGAGTGCTACCTTTAAAATTCCATCATTCACCTTTGCAATATATAGCTCATGGGACAAATAGCTTAAAAACTATTGTGGTATTGAATATGTAATTATGCACTTTATATCTTATTAAGTTGCTTGTTGTGCGATAACCATGTTCACTGGGGACGCCATCAACTTTTCATTGTTGAATTTTATGTGAGTTGCTATGCATGTCCGTCTTGTCTGAAGTAAGAGAGATCTACCACCATATGTTTAAGCATGCATATGTTAGAGAAGAACATTGGGCCGCTAACTAAAGCCATGCTCCATGGTGGAAGTTTCAGTTTTGGACAACAATCCTCAAATCTCAAATGAGAAAATTATTAATTGTTGGTATATGCTTATGCATAAAAGAGGAGTCCATTATCTGTTGTCTATGTTGTCCCGGTATGGATGTCTAAGTTGAAGAATAATCAATAGCGAGAAATCCAATGCGAGCTTTCTCCTTAGACCTTTGTACAGGCGGCATAGAGGTACCCTTTGTGACACTTGGTAAAAACAATGCATTGTGATGATCCGGTAGTCCAAGCTAATTAGGACAAGGTGCGGGCACTATTAGTACACTATGCATGAGGCTTGCAACTTATAAGATATAATTTACATGATGCATATGCTTTATTACTACCGTTGACAAAATTGTTTCATGTTTTCAAAATCAAAGCTCTAGCACAAATATAGCAATCGATGCTTTTCCTCTATGGAGGACCATTCTTTTACTTTCAATGTTGAGTCAGTTCACCTATTTCTCTCCACCTCAAGAAGCAAACACTTGTGTGAACTGTGCATTGATTCCTACATACTTGCTTATTGCACTTATTATATTACTCCATGTTGACAATATCCATGAGATATACATGTTACAAGTTGAAAGCAACCGCTGAAACTTAATCTTCTTTTGTGTTGCTTCAATGCCTTTACTTTGAATTATTGCTTTATGAGTTAACTCTTATGCAAGACTTATTGATGCTTGTCTTGAAGTGCTATTCATGAAAAGTCTTTGCTATATGATTCACTTGTTTACTCATGTCATATACATTGTTTCGATCGCTGCATTCACTACATATGCTTTACAAATAGTATGATCAAGATTATGATGGCATGTCACTCCAGAAATTATCTGTGTTATCGTTCTACCTGCTCGGGACGAGCAGAACTAAGCTTGGGGATGCTGATACGTCTCCGATGTATCGATAATTTCTTATGTTCCATGCCACATTATTGATGTTATCTACATGTTTTATGCACACTTTATGTCATATTCGTGCATTTTCTGGAACTAACCTATTAACAAGATGCCGAAGTGCCGATTCTTTGTTTTCTGCTGTTTTTGGTTTCAGAAATCCTAGTAAGGAAATATTCTCGGAATTGGACGAAATCAAAGCCCAGGGGCCTATTTTCTCACGAAGCTTCCAGAAGTCCGAAGGAGAGACGAAGAGGGGCCACGGAGGGGCCACACCCTAGGGCGGCGCGGCCCCCCCTTGGCCGCGCGGCCCTGTGGTGTGGGGCCCCGTGCCGCCTCTTGACCTGCCCTTCCGCCTATAAAAAGTCTCCGTGACGAAACCCCCAGTACCGAGAGCCACGATACGGAAAACCTTCCCGGAGACGCCGCCGCCGCCGATCCCATCTCGGGGGATCCAGGAGATCGCCTCCGGCACCTCGTCGGAGAGGGGAATCATCTCCCGGAGGACTCTACGCCGCCATGGTCGCCTCCGGTGTGATGTGTGAGTAGTCTACCCCTGGACTATGGGTCCATAGCGGTAGCTAGATGGTTGTCTTCTCCCCATTGTGCTATCATTGTCGGATCTTGTGAGCTGCCTAACATGATCAAGATCATCTATACGTAATTCTATATGTTGCGTTTGTTGGGATCCGATGAATAGAGAATACTTGTTATGTTGATTATCAAAGTTATGCTATGTGTTGTTTATGATCTTGCATGCTCTCCGTTACTAGTAGATGCTCTGGCCAAGTAGATGCTTGTAACTCCAAGAGGGAGTACTTATGCTCGATAGTGGGTTCATGCATTGACACAGGGACAGTGACAGAAAGTTCTAAGGTTGTGTTGTGCTGTTGCCACTAGGGATAAAACATTAGTGCTATGTTCAAGGATGTAGTCACTAGTTACATTACGCACCATACTTAATGCAATTGTCTGTTGTTAGCAACTTAATACTGGAGGGGGTTCGGATGATAACCTGAAGGTGGACTTTTTAGGCATAGATGCAGTTGGATGACGGTCTATGTACTTTGTCGTAATGCCCAATTAAATCTCACTATACTCATCATGATATGTATGTGCATGGTCATGCTCTCTTTATTTGTCAATTGCCCAACTGTAATTTGTTCACCCAACATGCTGTTCGTCTTATGGGAGAGACACCTCTAGTGAACTGTGGACCCCGGTCCAATTCTCTTTACTGAAATACAATCTACTGCAATACTTGTTCTACTGTTTTCTGCAAACAATCATCTTCCACACAATACGGTTAACTCTTTGTTACAGCAAGCCGGTGAGATTGACAACCTCACTGTTTCGTTGGGGCAAAGTACTTTGGTTGTGTTGTGCAGGTTCCACGTTGGCGCCGGAATCACTGGTGTTGCGCCGCACTACATCTCGCCGCCATCAACCTTCAACGTGCTTCTTGACTCCTACTGGTCCGATTAAACCTTGGTTTCTTACTGAGGGAAACTTGCCGCTGTGCGCATCACACCTTCCTCTTGGGGTTCCCAACGGACGTGCCAACCACACGCATCATGGAACCGCAACACCTCTATGCTCTCGCGTTTCTGGTCGTTCCACATACGTGCTCCGATTGCTGCTTCTCCTTCCAGGCATCCACCCCGTTCTAGCATGGATCAGGCTGAGGGATTGATTCCAATGCAAAATTACAAGTCCTGAGGCCTGCTGGCATGGATTACGTGAATAGAAATTGGATGCTTCACTAATAAGGCCCGAGGAACCCCTCAAAAAAAAACTACGAGTAATAATGCCCCAGGATAGGCTATCTCTCAGGTTGTCCTGATCTGCCGCAAATACTCACGCCAAAACATGGTGAATGAAGTATTTTGCATCAAATCCCCACCGAATAATACTCAGTAGGGGGCTAACTAGTTTTAAACCAATGATTAAACTACATTAACCACTGACCTCGAAGCTCTCCTCCTTGGAGAGGACCGACTCCCCGGCGACGGCGAGGTTGTCTTGCAGCTGCAGCAGGACTGTCACGTCTGAGCCCACGGAGAGGTCGTTGATCCGCTGCCGCTTGGTGGGCACATCAGACTCAACGGCGAGGCCGCCATGCGCCTGCTGCAGCAGCTGTAGGGGGGCGTGCGAGTTGGCGGCGAGGTCCTGTAGTTGCTGTTGGGGGATTACGACGGTGGGCCGCACACCTAACAGGCCCCCTTGTCCACTCGTGGGATTCATCGCCGGAAGATGGGGGTGCAGGGAGGCGCTAATACAGAGGTTGTGGATGGTACAGCCGCCGACGAGCACTGTACAGGTTGGGGCTATAGGATTTTGAAGATGAATGGGGAGAGGCGGCAGGGGCCTATAAATCGAGAGGAGTGAGGTAGCGAGAAGTGAAGTGAATGGGGAGAGGCGGCAGGGGCCTATAAATCGAGAGGGCTATAGGTTGGGACATGATTTTTTCGCAATATTTAAATTTAGATTTAAGCCGCATGTCACCAGGTGACATGCGAAAGCTGCATGTCACCTGATCTCTATCCGTGAAGGACACAGGTCACTCGCAACCTTGTCCATGGTGTCTTGTAGGGACGCGAAACGATATTGTTCACTGTTCGTAGTGTTTTTCATTTTTCTGATTTTTTGAATTTTATGCCCATTTGAATCTTTTGGTCAAATCCTAGGTTTGACAAAGATTTAAACAAGTTTAAAATATATGAAAAGGTAAGCATGGATCCTTCTTAGTCACTCTAAAATGAAGCTTTTGGGATGTTCTTGAAATTTCCATGCTTGACTTCATAAGACAGAGTTTAGGGTTAGGGGTAGATATATACATGATTTGTTTGGTTTGAATATGTCTATACCTTGTTTATCAACTTTAATTCTTACTATATGACATAAGAAAACTATTTGCTTTGGTTTTTCATTTTTCTGATTTTTTTTGAATTTTGATGCCCATTTGAATCTTGTCAAATCCTAGGTTTGACCAAGATAATTTAAACAAGTTTAAAACATGGAAATGAAAAGGGAAGCATGTATCCTTCTTAGTCACTCTAAAATGAAGTTTTTGGGAGGTTTTTGAAATTTCCATGTCTGAAACCCAAAACCACTTCTCTTCATGCTTTACTTCATAAGACAGAGTTTAGGAGTTAGGGGTAGATACATGGTTTGTCTAGTTTGAAACTTTGAATATGTCTAGACCTTGTTTATCAACTTGAATATGCTTACTATATGACATAAGAAGACTATGTACTTTGGTTTTTCATTTTTCTGATTTTTTTAATTTTACGCATTTGAATCTTGGTAAAATCCTAAATTTGACCAAGATTTAGACAAGTTTAACACGTGAAAACGAATAAGTAAGCCTGGATCCTTCTTAGTCACTCTAAAATGAAGCTTTTGGGAGGTTCTTGAAATTTCCATGTTTGAAACCCAAAACCACTTCTCTTCATGATTGACTTCATAAGATCGACAGATTAGTTTAGGGTTAGGGGTAGATATATACATGATTTTTCTGGTTTGAATATGTCTAGACCTTGTTTATCAACTTGAATGCTTACTATATGACATAAGAAAACTATTTGCTTTTGTTTTTCATTTTTCTGATTTTTTTGAATTTTGATGCCCATTTGAATCTTGTCAAATCCTAGGTCTGACCAAGATAATTTAAACAAGTTTAAAACATGAATATGAAAAGGGAAGCATGTATACTTCTTAGTCACTCTAAAATGAAGTTTTTGGGAGGTTTTTGAAAATTCCATGTTTGAAACCCAAAGCCACTTCTCTTCATGCGTGACTTCATAAGATAGAGTTTAGGGGTCAGGGGGTGTAGATACATGTGGTTTGTCTAGTTTGAATATGTCTAGACCTTGTTTAACAACTTTAATGCTAACTATATGACATAAGAAGACTATGTGCTTTGGTTTTTCATTTTTCTGATTTTTTTGAATTTTATGCCCATAAATCTTGGTCAAATCCTAGGTAGAAAAATCGATATACGTATCTATAATTAAATAGGTTAAACTAGGGTTTTGCCCTGTACTACAGATCAAGGTTCAAAAAAATCCAACTACGGGGTTCGAACAACATGATTCTAATCCAAGAATTTTTTCGACCTCATCCAAATGGCCTCAAACTATAGGGTTAGGGGGTATAGATACATGATTTGTCTGGTTTGGATATATCTAGACCCTGTTTATCAACTTGAATGCTTACGATATGACATAAGAAGACTATGTGATTTGGTTTTTCATTTTTCTGATTTTTAGGAATATTGTGCCCACCCATTTGTATCTTCATGAAATCCTAGGTTTGACACAGTTAATTTAAACAAGTTTAAAACATGAAAATGAAAAGGGAAGCATGTAACCTTCTCAGTCACTCTAAATTGAAGTTTTTGGGAGGTTTTTGAAATTTCCAAGTTTGAAACCCAAAACCACTTCTCTTCATGCTTGACTTCATAAGACAAAGTTTAGGGTTAGGGGGTATAGATACATGATTTGTATGGTTTGAATATGTCCAAACCTTGTTTATCAACTGGAATATGCTTACTATGACATAAGAAGACTATGTACTTTGGTTTTTCATTTTTCTATTTTTTTTTAATTTTCTGCGCATTTGAATCATATCTTGGTCAAATCCTAGGTTTGACCAAGATTTAGACAACTTTAACACGTGAAAACGAATAAGTAAGCCTGGATCCTTCTTAGTCACTCTAAAATGAAGCTTTTGGGACGTTCTTGAAATTTCCATGTTTGAAACCCAAAACCACTTCTCTTCATGATTGGCTGAGTTTAATTAGGGTTTTAGGGGTAGATATATACATGATTTTTCTGGTTTGAATATATATGTCTAGACCTTGTTTATCAACATGAATGCTTACGATATGACATAAGAAGACAATGTGATTTGGTTTTTCATTTTTCTGATTTTTTTGAATATTGTGCCCACCCATTTGTATCTTCATGAAATCCTAGGTTTGACCAAGATAATTTAAACAAGTTTAAAACATGAAAATGAAAAGGGAAGCAGCATGTAACCTTCTCAGTTACTTTAAAATGAAGTTTTTGGGAGGTTTTTGAAATTTCCATGTTTGAAACCCAAAACCACTTCTCTTCATGCTTGACTTCATAAGACAAAGTTTAGGGTTAGGGGGTATAGATACATGATTTGTATGGTTTGAATATGTCCAGACCTTGTTTATCAACTTTAATGCGCTTACTATATATATGACATAAGAAGACTATGTACTTTGGTTTTTCATTTTTCTGTTTTTTTATTTTCTGCGCATTTGAATCATATCTTGGTCAAATCCTAGGTTTGACCAAGATTTAGACAAGTTTAACACGTGAAAACGAATAAGTAAGCCTGGATCCTTCTTAGTCACTCTAAAATGAAGCTTTTGGGAGGTTCTTGAAATTTCCATGTTTGAAACCCAAAACCACTTCTCTTCATGATTGACTGAGTTTAATTTGGGTTTTAGGGGTAGTTATATACATGATTTTTCCGGTTTGAATATATATGTCTAAACCTTGTTTATCAACATGAATGCTAGCTTACTATACATATGACATAAGAATGCTATGTGCTTTGGTTTTTCATTCTTTTGATTTTTTTCTGAATTTTTAGGGCCATTTGAATCTTGGTCAAATCCTTGGTTTGACCAAGATTTAAACATTTTTAAAACATGAAAATTAAAAGGGAAGTATGTATCCTTCTTAGTCACTCTAAAATGGAAGCTTTTGGGATGTTCTTGAAATTTCCATGTTTGAAACCGAAAATGACTTCCCTTCATGCTAGACTTCATAAGATCGATAGGGGGTAGATACATGATTTGTCTGGTTTGGATATATCTAGACCTTGTTTATCAACTTGAATGCTTACGATATGACATAAGAAGACAATGTGATTTGGTTTTTCATTTTTCTGATTTTTTTGAATATTGTGCCCACCCATTTGTATCTTCATGAAATCCTAGGTTTGACCAAGATAATTTAAACAAGTTTAAAACATGAAAATGAAAAGGGAAGCATGTAACCTTCTCAGTCACTTTAAAATGAAGTTTTTGGGAGGTTTTTGAAATTTCCATGTTTGAAACCCAAAACCACTTCTCTTCATGCTTGACTTCATAAGACAAAGTTTAGGGTTAGGGGGTATAGATACATGATTTGTATGGTTTGAATATGATGTACTTTGGTTTTTCATTTTTCTGATTTTTTTAATTTTCTGCGCATTTGAATCATATCTTGGTCAAGTTTAACACGTGAAAACGAATAAGTAAGCCTGGATCCTTCTTAGTCACTCTAAAATGAAGCTTTTGGGAGGTTCTTGAAATTTCCATGTTTGAAACCCAAAACCACTTCTCTTCATGATTGACTGAGTTTAATTTGGGTTTTAGGGGTAGATATATAGATGATTTTTCTGGTTTGAATATATATCTCTAGACCTTGTTTATCAACATGAATGCTTACTATACATATGACATAAGAATGCTATGTGCTTTGGTTTTTCATTCTTTTGGATTTTTTTCTGAATTTTTTAGGGCCATTTGAATCTTGGTCAAATCCTTGGTTTGACCAAGATTTAAACAAGTTTAAAACATGAAAATGAAAAGGGAAGTCTGTATCCTTCTTATTTACTCTAAAATGAAGCTTTTGGGATGTTCTTGAAATTTTCATGTTTGAAACCCAAAACGACTTCCCTTCATGCTAGACTTCATAAGATCGACAGGGGGTAGATACATGATTTGTCTGGTTTGGATATATTTAGACCTTGTTTATCAACTTGAATGCTTACGATATGACATAAGAAGACTATGTGATTTGGTTTTCCATTTTTCTGATTTTTTTGAATTTTGTGCCCACCCATTTGTATCTTCGTCAAATCCTAGGTTTGACCAAGATAATTAAAACAAGTTTAAAACATGAAAATGAAAAGGGAAGCATGTATCCTTCTTAGGCACTATAAAATGAAGCTTTTGGGAGGTTTTTGAAATTTCCATGTTTGAAACCCAAAACCACATCTCTTCACATGCTTGACTTCATAAGACAGAGTTTAGGGGTTAGGGGTATAGATACATGATTTGTCTGGTTGGAATATGTCTAGACATTGTTTATCAACTTTAATGCTTACTATATGACATAAGAAAAATAATGTCATGTAAATGAGTTAACTTGGATTTCCTACCCTTGAATCCATAGGAAACTTTGTTCTAATGCACTATAATAATCAACCGAGTTTTACACAAACAGTCTGTCACTTACGTGTGGTGCCCACGCGTGAGGTCCCACACTTCAGTGAGCACAAGTCACGTGCAATAGGTACGGAAACTCCCAGCCATCTTCTTTGTCAAGAGAAGACGCATCAGGATGCGTATTGGAAGTCTGTGGGTCTTTCTGGATCCTTCGGTTGTCCCTCTCACAAAAAAAACAAATCTCTCTCATTCTCGGCCTCGCTCGCTCGCTCGCTCGCTCGCACCTCCTGCTCACTGACAAACCCTGCACAAAAGTCAACATCATCACCCGAAAAAGGGGAGACACCATAATGCTCTCCCTTCTTCTCTCCTTCCGAGTGATCCCTCTTCCTCCGAATTTCACTCGACGGGCAAACACACATGTGCTGCATAGTAATAATAAAAAGGTAGAAAAATCAACCTACGAATCTATAATTAAATAGGTTAAACTAGGGTTTTGCCCAGTACTACAGATCAAGGTTCAAACCTTGTTTATCAACTTGAATATGCTTACTATATGACATAAGAAGACTATGTACTTTGGTTTTCATTTTTCTGATTTTTTTAATTTTCTGCGCATTTGAATCTTGGTCAAATCCTAGGTTTGACCAAGATTTAGACAAGTTTAACACGTGAAAACGAATAAGTAAGCCTGGATCCTTCTTAGTCACTCTAAAATGAAGCTTTTGGGATGTTCTTGAAATTTCCATGTTTGAAACCCAAAACGACCTCTCTTCATGCTAGACTTCATAAGATCGACTGAGTTTAGGGTTAGGGGGTAGATACATGATTTGTATGGTTTGAATATGTCCAAACCTTGTTAATTTATCAACTTGAATGCTTACTATATGACATAAGAAGACTATATGCTTTTGTTTTTCATTTTTCTGATTTTTTTGAATTTTATGCCCATATATTTGAATCTTGGTCAAATCCTAGGTTTGACAAAGATTTAAACAAGTTTAAATTATGAAAATGAAAAGGTAAGCATGGATCCTTATTAGTCACTCTAAAATAAATCTTTTGGGAGGTTCTTGAAATTTCCATGTTTGAAACCCAAAACCACTTCTCTTCATGATTGACTTCATAAGACAGAGTTTAGGGTTTTAGGGGTAGATATATACATGATTTTTCTGGTTTGAATATGTCTAGACCTTGTTTATCAACTTGAATGCTTACTATACATATGACATAAGAATGCTATGTGCTTTGTTTTTTCATTCTCTTTTGATTTTTTCTAAATTTTTAGGCCCATTTGAATCTTGGTCAAATCCTTGGTTTGACCAAGATTTAAACAAGTTTAAAACATGAAAATAAAAAAGGAAGACTGTATCCTTCTTAGTCACTCTAAAATGGAAGCTTTTGGGATGTTCTTGAAATTTTCATGTTTGAAACCGAAAACGACTTCCCTTCATGCTAGACTTCATAAGATCGACAGGGGGTAGATACATGATTTGTCTGGTTTGGATATATCTAGACCTTGTTTATCAACTTGAATGCTTACGATATGACATAAGAAGACAATGTGATTTGGTTTTTCATTTTTCTGATTTTTTTGAATATTGTGCCCACCCATTTGTATCTTCATCAAATCCTAGGTTTGACCAGGATTTAAACAAGTTTAAAACATGAAATGAAAAGATAAGCCTGGATCCTTCTTAGTCACTCTAAAATGAAGCTTTCGGGAGGTTCTTGAAATTTCCATGTTTGAAACCCAAAACCACTTCTCTTCATGATTGACTTCATAATAAGACAGAGTTTAGGGTTTTAGGGGTAGATATATACATGATTTTTCTGGTTTGAATATATATGTCTAGACCTGGTTTATCAACTTGAATGCTTACTATACATATGACATAAGAATGCTATGTGCTTTGGTTTTTCATTCTCTTTTGATTTTTTTCTAAATTTTTAGGCCCCCATTTGAATCTTGGTCAAATCTTTGGTTTGACAAGGATTTAAACAAGTTTAAAACATGAAAATGAAAAGGGAAGTCTGTATCCTTCTTAGTCACTCTAAAATGGAAGCTTTTGGGATGTTCTTGAAATTTCCATGTTTGAAACCGAAAATGACTTCCCTTCATGCTAGACTTCATAAGATCGACAGGGGGTAGATACATGATTTGTCTGGTTTGGATATATCTAGACCTTGTTTATCAACTTGAATGCTTACGATATGACATAAGAAGACAATGTGATTTGGTTTTTCATTTTTCTGATTTTTTGAATATTGTGCCCACCCATTTGTATCTTCATGAAATCCTAGGTTTGACCAAGATAATTTAATCAAGTTTAAAACATGAAAATGAAAAGGGAAGCATGTAACCTTCTCAGTCACTTTAAAATGAAGTTTTTGGGAGGTTTTTGAAATTTCCATGTTTGAAACCCAAAACCACTTCTCTTCATGCTTGACTTCATAAGACAAAGTTTAGGGTTAGGGGGTATAGATACATGATTTGTATGGTTTGAATATGATGTACTTTGGTTTTTCATTTTTCTGATTTTTTTAATTTTCTACGCATTTGAATCATATCTTGGTCAAGTTTAACACGTGAAAACGAATAAGTAAGCCTGGATCCTTCTTAGTCACTCTAAAATGAAGCTTTTGGGAGGTTCTTGAAATTTCCATGTTTGAAACCCAAAACCACTTCTCTTCATGATTGACTGAGTTTAATTTGGGTTTTAGGGGTAGATATATACATGATTTTTCTGGTTTGAATATATATGTCTAGACCTTGTTTATCAACATGAATGCTTACTATACATATGACATAAGAATGCTATGTGCTTTGGTTTTTCATTCTTTTGATTTTTTCTGAATTTTTTAGGGCCATTTGAATCTTGGTCAAATCCTTGGTTTGACCAAGATTTAAACAAGTTTAAAACATGAAAATGAAAAGGGAAGTCTGTATCCTTCTTATTTACTCTAAAATGAAGCTTTTGGGATGTTCTTGAAATTTCCATGTTTGAAACCCAAAACGACTTCCCTTCATGCTAGACTTCATAAGATCGACAGGGGTAGATACATGATTTGTCTGGTTTGGATATATTTAGACCTTGTTTATCAACTTGAATGCTTACGATATGACATAAGAAGACTATGTGATTTGGTTTTCCATTTTTCTGATTTTTTTGAATTTTGTGCCCACCCATTTGTATCTTCGTCAAATCCTAGGTTTGACCAAGATAATTAAAACAAGCTTAAAACATGAAAATGAAAAGGGAAGCATGTATCCTTCTTAGGCACTATAAAATGAAGCTTTTGGGAGGTTTTTGAAATTTCCATGTTTGAAACCCAAAACCACATCTCTTCACATGCTTGACTTCATAAGACAGAGTTTAGGGGTTAGGGGTATAGATACATGATTTGTCTGGTTGGAATATTTCTAGACATTGTTTATCAACTTTAATGCTTACTATATGACATAAGAAAAATAATGTCATGTAAATGAGTTAACTTGGATTTCCTACCCTTGAATCCATAGGAAACTTTGTTCTAATGCACTATAATAATCAACCGAGTTTTACACCAACAGGTCTGTCACTTACGTGTGGTGCCCACGCGTGAGGTCCCACTTCTCTGAGCACAAGTCACGTGCAATAGGTACGCAAACTCCCAGCCATCTTCTTTGTCAAGAGAAGACGCATCAGGATGCGTATTGGAAGTCTGTGGGTCCTTCTGGATCCTTCGGTTGTCCCTCTCAAAAAAAAACAAATCTCTCTCATTCTCGGCCGCGCTCGCTCGCTCGCTCGCTCGCACCTCCTGGTCACTGACAAACCCTGCACAAAAGTCAACATCATCACCCGAAAAAGGGGAGACACCATAATGCTCTCCCTTCTTCTCTCCTTCCGAGTGATCCCTCTTCCTCCGAGTTTCACTCGACGGGCAAACACACATGTGATGCATAGTAATAATAAAAAGGTAGAAAAATCAACCTACGAATCTATAATTAAATAGGTTAAACTAGGGTTTTGCCCAGTACTACAGATCAAGGCTCAAACCTTGTTTATCAACTTGAATATGCTTACTATATGACATAAGAAGACTATGTACTTTGGTTTTCATTTTTCTGATTTTTTTAATTTTCTGCGCATTTGAATCTTGGTCAAATCCTAGGTTTGACCAAGATTTAGACAAGTTTAACACGTGAAAACGAATAAGTAAGCCTGGATCCTTCTTAGTCACTCTAAAATGAAGCTTTTGGGATGTTCTTGAAATTTCCATGTTTGAAACCCAAAACGACCTCTCTTCATGCTAGACTTCATAAGATCGACTGAGTTTAGGGTTAGGGGGTAGATACATGATTTGTATGGTTTGAATATGTCCAAACCTTGTTAATTTATCAACTTGAATGCTTACTATATGACATAAGAAGACTATATGCTTTTGTTTTTCATTTTTCTGATTTTTTTGAATTTTATGCCCATATATTTGAATCTTGGTCAAATCCTAGGTTTGACAAAGATTTAAACAAGTTTAAATTATGAAAATGAAAAGGTAAGCATGGATCCTTATTAGTCACTATAAAATAAATCTTTTGGGAGGTTCTTGAAATTTCCATGTTTGAAACCCAAAACCACTTCTCTTCATGATTGACTTCATAAGACAGAGTTTAGGGTTTTAGGGGTAGATATATACATGATTTTTCTAGTTTGAATATGTCTAGACCTTGTTTATCAACTTGAATGCTTACTATACATCTTTAACTATTAAATTGCAATTGGACCGGTACGTCGTACGTCGTCCGCTCCCTCGACCTAAACAAAGCCTGGTGATTGAGAAAACAAACCGAAACAAATACGGTGTCCCCTCGCCAAGAAAACGGAAGAGAAAGATAGAAACCACCCGCAGGACCCGCTCCTCGCACTCTACCATGACTCGTGAGAATAGCATGCACGCGTCGTTCCGCCGTAACTGCGCGCCCCGATCGGCGAGGAACCATCGCCTTGCGCTGCCGGGACCGGGTCCGTAGCAGTGCGGCTGCTGCTTCCGTCACTGTTCCTGTCGGCTGCCTCCATGATCGTTCCTCTTGGCCGCTGCCGAGAACCACACGGCGATAGCGACGGAACAATTGGCACCGACGTTTTTGCGCCCCGGAGCCACGCCGCACGTTAGTGTCGTCCGAGGAGTTCCTAGCGACTGGTGGAGGTCCTCCAGCTGCTCGACGAGGCTGTCCTATAAAGCGACGATTGGCTAGATAGTCGTGGTTGAGGAAGACGAAAGGAGGAGTATCATGCCGTTTTGTCCGGGTGGCTGATTCTTTGCTATGCTGAACGTCCAGTGTCCTGGTTTAATCTTCGGCACGGAGGTGAGCTTGTGGCCTCGTGGGTGTGGTTGAGGACTTGAGGCAGGTAAGCCATCGCACTGCCTCGCCCGACGGAGCTATGTCCACTACCGTGATCACTACCGTCGCCGCCACGAGCTTCTCCATCGGTCGACCGGAGTGGCGTCTGGGAGACTTAGGCCAGAGCCGCGCATCAAGACCGGCATCATGATTTTCGCCGTGCCGGAGGCGGCCATGTCAACGGACGCACGGCCTACAGCAACTTATCAAAACAAACGCCGCCTGCTGAAGATGCGGGCGAGGGCGTGATCGACCCCGCGACCCCTTCCTCGCAGCCCGCCCCAGGTTCCACGCCTTCCCTCTCCTCTCATCTCTTTTTCAGTGTCAGGCACGAGTGATTTGGTTCTACTCACATAAGATTGCAAGGATTCAGATGATGCGCTCAGATTGCAGCTCCAGTGCCACCCTACATATTGCGAATGTTCATCTCAATTTGATCATTCAAGAGTGTGAATTGTGTTATAGTGATGTTCTGAAGGCAGCTGGTTGGTCAAAAGCGATAGCTTAATTGTTGGCAATCTTAGAAGCCCGAAGAAGATGTTGACCACTTACCCGCAAAAAAAAGAAATTTTACCCGCAAAAAAAAAGAAGATGTTGACCACTTCAAAGTGGTGTGCATACATTAAATTCTTTTTTTCCGCACCTTTGACGGAAAAAAATATGATCAAAAAATCTACAAAACAATATGATGTGATATGAATAAATCATCGTAACTATCTAACCAATATTAAAAGGAAGGGTAACATATAAAAAGGACTCGAGTTCCTCGGCCGAAACCCCGACTCAATTACAAGTTTTTGTGCTCTAGATGATGTGTTGAAGCATCCTGGTAACCATGCAATCATATTTCTGATGTGGTTTAAACAATTTTCGCTCTTCCGCAGCAACACGCGGGCATAGTGCTAGTATGACATAAGAATGCTATGTGCTTTGTTTTTTCATTCTCTTTTGATTTTTTTCTAAATTTTTAGGCCCATTTGAATCTTGGTCAAATCCTTGGTTTGACCAAGATTTAAACAAGTTTAAAACATGAAAATAAAAAAGGAAGTCTGTATCCTTCTTAGTCACTCTAAAATGGAAGCTTTTGGGATGTTCTTGAAATTTTCATGTTTGAAACCGAAAACGACTTCCCTTCATGCTAGACTTCATAAGATCGACAGGGGGTAGATACATGATTTGTCTGGTTTGGATATATCTAGACCTTGTTTATCAACTTGAATGCTTACGATATGACATAAGAAGACAATGTGATTTGGTTTTTCATTTTTCTGATTTTTTTGAATATTGTGCCCACCCATTTGTATCTTCATCAAATCCTAGGTTTGACCAGGATTTAAACAAGTTTAAAACATGAAATGAAAAGATAAGCCTGGATCCTTCTTAGTCACTCTAAAATGAAGCTTTCGGGAGGTTCTTGAAATTTCCATGTTTGAAACCCAAAACCACTTCTCTTCATGATTGACTTCATAATAAGACAGAGTTTAGGGTTTTAGGGGTAGATATATACATGATTTTTCTGGTTTGAATATATATGTCTAGACCTGGTTTATCAACTTGAATGCTTACTATACATATGACATAAGAATGCTATGTGCTTTGGTTTTTCATTCTCTTTTGATTTTTTTTCAAAATTTTTAGGCCCCCATTTGAATCTTGGTCAAATCTTTGGTTTGACAAGGATTTAAACAAGTTTAAAACATGAAAATGAAAAGGGAAGTCTGTATCCTTCTTAGTCACTCTAAAATGGAAGCTTTTGGGATGTTCTTGAAATTTCCATGTTTGAAACCGAAAATGACTTCCCTTCATGCTAGACTTCATAAGATCGACAGGGGGTAGATACATGATTTGTCTGGTTTGGATATATCTAGACCTTGTTTATCAACTTGAATGCTTACGATATGACATAAGAAGACAATGTGATTTGGTTTTTCATTTTTCTGATTTTTTTGAATATTGTGCCCACCCATTTGTATCTTCATGAAATCCTAGGTTTGACCAAGATAATTTAAACAAGTTTAAAACATGAAAATGAAAAGGGAAGCATGTAACCTTCTCAGTCACTTTAAAATGAAGTTTTTGGGAGGTTTTTGAAATTTCCATGTTTGAAACCCAAAACCACTTCTCTTCATGCTTGACTTCATAAGACAAAGTTTAGGGTTAGGGGGTATAGATACATGATTTGTATGGTTTGAATATGATGTACTTTGGTTTTTCATTTTTTCTGATTTTTTTAATTTTTTGCGCATTTGAATCATATCTTGGTCAAATCCTAGGTTTGACCAAGATTTAGACAAGTTTAACACGTGAAAACGAATAAGTAAGCCTGGATCCTTCTTAGTCACTCTAAAATGAAGCTTTTGGGAGGTTCTTGAAATTTCCATGTTTGAAACCCAAAACCACTTCTCTTCATGATTGACTTCATAAGACAGAGTTTAGGGTTTTAGGGGTAGATATATACATGATTTTTCTGGTTTGAATATGTCTAGACCTTGTTTATCAACTTGAATGCTTACTATACATCTTTAACTATTAAATTGCAATTGGACCGGTACGTCGTACGTCGTCCGCTCCCTCGACCTAAACAAAGCCTGGTGATTGAGAAAACAAACCGAAACAAATACGGTGTCCCCTCGCCAAGAAAACGGAAGAGAAAGATAGAAACCACCCGCAGGACCCGCTCCTCGCACTCTACCATGACTCGTGAGAATAGCATGCACGCGTCGTTCCGCCGTAACTGCGCGCCCCGATCGGTGAGGAACCATCGCCTTGCGCTGCCGGGACCGGGTCCGTAGCAGTGCGGCTGCTGCTTCCGTCACTGTTCCTGTCGGCTGCCTCCATGATCGTTCCTCTTGGCCGCTGCCGAGAACCACACGGCGACAGCGACGGAACAATTGGCACCGACGTTTTTGCGCCCCGGAGCCACGCCGCACGTTAGTGTCGTCCGAGGAGTTCCTAGCGACTGGTGGAGGTCCTCCAGCTGCTCGACGAGGCTGTCCTATAAAGCGGGACGATTGGCTAGATAGTCGTGGTTGAGGAAGACGAAAGGAGGAGTATCATGCCGTTTTGTCCGGGTGGCTGATTCTTTGCTATGCTGAACGTCCAGTGTCCTGGTTTAATCTTCGGCACGGAGGTGAGCTTGTGGCCTCGTGGGTGTGGTTGAGGACTTGAGGCAGGTAAGCCATCGCACTGCCTCGCCCGACGGAGCTATGTCCACTACCGTGATCACTACCGTCGCCGCCACGAGCTTCTCCATCGGTCGACCGGAGTGGCGTCTGGGAGACTTAGGCCAGAGCCGCGCATCAAGACCGGCATCATGATTTTCGCCGTGCCGGAGGCGGCCATGTCAACGGACGCACGGCCTACAGCAACTTATCAAAACAAACGCCGCCTGCTGAAGATGCGGGCGAGGGCGTGATCGACCCCGCGACCCCTTCCTCGCAGCCCGCCCCAGGTTCCACGCCTTCCCTCTCCTCTCATCTCTTTTTCAGTGTCAGGCACGAGTGATTTGGTTCTACTCACATAAGATTGCAAGGATTCAGATGATGCGCTCAGATTGCAGCTCCAGTGCCACCCTACATATTGCGAATGTTCATCTCAATTTGATCATTCAAGAGTGTGAATTGTGTTATAGTGATGTTCTGAAGGCAGCTGGTTGGTCAAAAGCGATAGCTTAATTGTTGGCAATCTTAGAAGCCCGAAGAAGATGTTGACCACTTACCCGCAAAAAAAAGAAATTTTACCCGCAAAAAAAAAGAAGATGTTGACCACTTCAAAGTGGTGTGCATACATTAAATTCTTTTTTTCCGCACCTTTGACGGAAAAAAATATGATCAAAAAATCTACAAAACAATATGATGTGATATGAATAAATCATCGTAACTATCTAACCAAAATTAAAAGGAAGGGTAACATATAAAAAGGACTCGAGTTCCTCGGCCGAAACCCCGACTCAATTACAAGTTTTTGTGCTCTAGATGATGTGTTGAAGCATCCTGGTAACCATGCAATCATATTTCTGATGTGGTTTAAACAATTTTCGCTCTTCCGCAGCAACACGCGGGCATAGTGCTAGTATGACATAAGAATGCTATGTGCTTTGTTTTTTCATTCTCTTTTGATTTTTTTCTAAATTTTTAGGCCCATTTGAATCTTGGTCAAATCCTTGGTTTGACCAAGATTTAAACAAGTTTAAAACATGAAAATAAAAAAGGAAGTCTGTATCCTTCTTAGTCACTCTAAAATGGAAGCTTTTGGGATGTTCTTGAAATTTTCATGTTTGAAACCGAAAACGACTTCCCTTCATGCTAGACTTCATAAGATCGACAGGGGGTAGATACATGATTTGTCTGGTTTGGATATATCTAGACCTTGTTTATCAACTTGAATGCTTACGATATGACATAAGAAGACAATGTGATTTGGTTTTTCATTTTTCTGATTTTTTTGAATATTGTGCCCACCCATTTGTATCTTCATCAAATCCTAGGTTTGACCAGGATTTAAACAAGTTTAAAACATGAAATGAAAAGATAAGCCTGGATCCTTCTTAGTCACTCTAAAATGAAGCTTTCGGGAGGTTCTTGAAATTTCCATGTTTGAAACCCAAAACCACTTCTCTTCATGATTGACTTCATAATAAGACAGAGTTTAGGGTTTTAGGGGTAGATATATACATGATTTTTCTGGTTTGAATATATATGTCTAGACCTGGTTTATCAACTTGAATGCTTACTATACATATGACATAAGAATGCTATGTGCTTTGGTTTTTCATTCTCTTTTGATTTTTTTTCAAAATTTTTAGGCCCCCATTTGAATCTTGGTCAAATCTTTGGTTTGACAAGGATTTAAACAAGTTTAAAACATGAAAATGAAAAGGGAAGTCTGTATCCTTCTTAGTCACTCTAAAATGGAAGCTTTTGGGATGTTCTTGAAATTTCCATGTTTGAAACCGAAAATGACTTCCCTTCATGCTAGACTTCATAAGATCGACGGGGGTAGATACATGATTTGTCTGGTTTGGATATATCTAGACCTTGTTTATCAACTTGAATGCTTACGATATGACATAAGAAGACAATGTGATTTGGTTTTTCATTTTTCTGATTTTTTTGAATATTGTGCCCACCCATTTGTATCTTCATGAAATCCTAGGTTTGACCAAGATAATTTAAACAAGTTTAAAACATGAAAATGAAAAGGGAAGCATGTAACCTTCTCAGTCACTTTAAAATGAAGTTTTTGGGAGGTTTTTGAAATTTCCATGTTTGAAACCCAAAACCACTTCTCTTCATGCTTGACTTCATAAGACAAAGTTTAGGGTTAGGGGGTATAGATACATGATTTGTATGGTTTGAATATGATGTACTTTGGTTTTTCATTTTTTCTGATTTTTTTAATTTTTTGCGCATTTGAATCATATCTTGGTCAAATCCTAGGTTTGACCAAGATTTAGACAAGTTTAACACGTGAAAACGAATAAGTAAGCCTGGATCCTTCTTAGTCACTCTAAAATGAAGCTTTTGGGAGGTTCTTGAAATTTCCATGTTTGAAACCCAAAACCACTTCTCTTCATGATTGACTGAGTTTAATTTGGGTTTTAGGGGTAGATATATACATGATTTTTCTGGTTTGAATATATATGTCTAGACCTTGTTTATCAACATGAATGCTTACTATATATACATATGACATAAGAATGCTATGTGCTTTGGTTTTTCATTCTTTTGATTTTTTCTGAATTTTTAGGGCCATTTGAATCTTGGTCAAATCCTTGGTATGACCAAGATTTAAACAAGTTTAAAACATGAAAATAAAAAACGAAGTCTGTATCCTTCTTAGTCACTCTAAAATGGAAGCTTTTGGGATGTTCTTGAAATTTCCATGTTTGAAACCCAAAACGACTTCCCTTCATGCTAGACTTCATAAGATCGACAGGGGGTAGATACATGATATGTCTGGTTTGGATATATTTAGAGCTTGTTTATCAACTTGAATGCTTACGATATGACATAAGAAGACTATGTGATTTGGTTTTCCATTTTTCTGATTTTTTGAATTTTGTGCCCACCCATTTGTATCTTTGTCAAATCCTAGGTTTGACCAAGATAATTAAAACAAGTTTAAAACATGAAAATGAAAAGGGGAGCATGTATCCTTCTTAGGCACTCTAAAATGAAGCTTTTGGGAGGTTTTTGAAATTTCCATGTTTGAAACCCAAAACCACATCTCTTCACATGCTTGACTTCATAAGACAGAGTTTAGGGGTTAGGGGTATAGATACATGATTTGTCTGGTTTGAATATGTCTAGACATTGTTTATCAACTTTAATGCTTACTATATGACATAAGAAAAATAATGTCATGTAAATGAGTTAACTTGGATTTCCTACCCTTGAATCCATAGGAAACTTTGTTCTAATGCACTATAATAATCAACCGAGTTTTTACACCAACAGGTCTGTCACTTACGTGTGGTGCCCACGCGTGAGGTCCCACACTTTAGTGAGCACAAGTCACGTGCAATAGGTACGCAAACTCCCAGCCATCTTCTTTGTCAAGAGAAGACGCATCAGGATGCGTATTGGAAGCCTGTGGGTCTTTCTGGATCCTTCGGTTGTCCCTCTCACAAAAAAAAACAAATCTCTCTCATTCTCGGCCTCACTCGACTCGCTCGCTCGCTCGCACCTCCTGCTCACTGACAAACCCCTGCACAAAAGTCAACATCATCACCCGAAAAAGGGAAGACACCATAATGCTCTCCCTTCTTCTCTCCTTCCGAGTGATCCCTCTTCCTCCGAGTTTCACTCGACGGGCAAACACACATGTGCTGCATAGTAATAATAAAAAGGTAGAAAAATCAACCTACGAATCTATAATTAAGGGCTCCTTTGATTCAAAGGATTTGCATAGGAATTGTGTAGGATTTGGTTCCTATGGGAAAAATTCCTTTACATGTTGTTTGATTCATAGGAATATATCCTATAGGAAAAATTCCTATAGGAATCTTCTAGTGTAATTCCTATAGGAAAAAAGCATTAGCTCATACCTCATGGAAAAATTCCTTTGCTACAATCAAACAAACTTCATCTTCCTATAGGTTTTAAGTAGACATGCCATTCCAATCCTATACCTTTCCTATTCCTATGCTTTTCCTATCCTTTAAATCAAAGGAGCCCTAGTGTAATTCCTATAGGAAAAAAGCATTAGCTCATACCTCATGGAAAAATTCCTTTGCTACAATCAAACAAACTTCATCTTCCTATAGGTTTTAAGTAGACATGCCATTCCAATCCTATACCTTTCCTATTCCTATGCTTTTCCTATCCTTTAAATCAAAGGAGCCCTAAATAGGTTAAACTAGGGTTTTGCCCAGTACTACAGATCAAGGTTCAAACCTTGTTTATCAACTTGAATATGCTTACTATATGACATAAGAAGACTATGTACTTTGGGTTTCATTTTTCTGATTTTTTTAATTTTAACGCATTTGAATCTTGGTCAAATCCTAGGTTTGACCAAGATTTAGACAAGTTTAACACGTGAAAACGAATAAGTAAGCCTGGATCCTTCTTAGTCACTCTAAAATGAACTTTTGGGATGTTCTTGAAATTTCCATGTTTGAAACCCAAAACGACCTCTCTTCATGCTAGACTTCATAAGATCGACTGAGTTTAGGGTTAGGGGGTAGATACATGATTTGTATGGTTTGAATATGTCCAAACCTTGTTAATTTATCAACTTGAATGCTTACTATATGACATAAGAAGACTATATGCTTTTGTTTTTCATTTTTCTGATTTTTTTGAATTTTATGCCCATATATTTGAATCTTGGTCAAATCCTAGGTTTGACAAAGATTTAAACAAGTTTAAATTATGAAAATGAAAAGGTAAGCATGGATCCTTATTAGTCACTCTAAAATAAATCTTTTGGGAGGTTCTTGAAATTTCCATGTTTGAAACCCAAAACCACTTCTCTTCATGATTGACTTCATAAGACAGAGTTTAGGGTTTTAGGGGTAGATATATATATACATGATTTTTCTGGTTTGAATATGTCTAGACCTTGTTTATCAACTTGAATGCTTACTATACATATGACATAAGAATGCTATGTGCTTTGGTTTTTCATTCTCTTTTGATTTTTTTCTAAATTTTTAGGCCCATTTGAATCTTGGTCAAATCCTTGGTTTGACCAAGATTTAAACAAGTTTAAAACATGAAAATAAAAAATGAAGTCTGTATCCTTCTTAGTCACTCTAAAATGGAAGCTTTTGGGATGTTCTTGAAATTTCCATGTTTGAAACCGAAAACGACTTCCCTTCATGCTAGACTTCATAAGATCGACAGGGGGTAGATACATGATTTGTCTGGTTTGGATATATCTATACCTTTTTTATCAACTTGAATGCTTACGATATGTCATAAGAAGACAATGTGATTTGGTTTTTCATTTTTCTGATTTTTTTGAATATTGTGCCCACCCATTTGTATCTTCATCAAATCCTAGGTTTGACCAGGATTTAAACAAGTTTAAAACATGAAATGAAAAGATAAGCCTGGATCCTTCTTAGTCACTCTAAAATGAAGCTTTCGGGAGGTTCTTGAAATTTCCATGTTTGAAACCCAAAATCACTTCTCTTCATGATTGACTTCATAAGACAGAGTTTAGGGTTTTAGGGGTAGATATATACATGATTTTTCTGGTTTGAATATATATGTCTAGACCTTGTTTATCAACTTGAATGCTTACTATATATATGACATAAGAATGCTATATATGTGCTTTGGTTTTTCATTCTTTTGATTTTTTCTGAATTTTTAGGCCCATTTGAATCTTGGTCAAATCCTAGGTTTGACCATGATTTAAACAAGTTTAAAACATGAAAATGAAAAGGTAAGCATGGATCCTTCTTAGTCACTCTAAAATGAAGCTTTTGGGATGTTCTTGAAATTTCCATGTTTGAAACCCAAAACGACTTCGATCTCTTTATGCTAGATTTCATAAGACTGAGTTTTAGGGGTTAGGGGATACATGATTTGTCTAGTTTGAATATGTTCATAGTACTCCCTCTATAGGAACTTGGAGAAAGCAACTGTTGTGCCACACAATTTTGTTGTTTTCCTATTTTTCTTTCATGAAGCTTTACGATGTGGTTCGTGTGTGGGGATCAAGCTCGTAATCTCGTCTCAATTACACAACCAACTACTCTGCTCATCCTTGCATGTAATTAACCAATATAGGAATTTGATTCCACGGAACTTTTTCAGTACATAAGTCTCCTCCTTAACTCCTCTAGTCTCTACCAAGCCGGCCGCCTCGCTACTTCCCTAGCTTCCTCCCTACAGCACACCTCGCCCCCGTACGCGAGCTAGGTCCAGCCGGAGATGGGGCACAGCCGCCCCCGCTGGAAGAATGCTCAGAGGAAGTCCGGGCAGGAGGACAAGGGTGACGCCATCCCGGATGAACTTCTCGGGCTGGTGTTCCTGCGCCTCACCTCGCCTCTGGATCTCGTCCGCGCCGCGTTCGCCTGCAGGAGCTGGCGCAAGGTCATCGCGGCGGAGGACTTTCGTGTCCTCTCCGCTCGCCACGGTGCGCCATCCTCCATAGTCGCCGGCCACTACCACATCAGCTTCTCCCATTGTCACTATCGGCCGTCTGGCTTGCTGCCCCACTTCGTTCCCTCTTCCTCGTCATGTTGGGCCGGGGTCGCCGCAAATAATCTCGCGCTCGACTTCCTCCCACGGGCGCCAAACGGCGACCTCAGTTTGGAGCTCGCCGACTCTCGGGGCGGCCTCCTACTCCTTGCGGACTTCGACCACACCGAACACGGAAAGCCTTTCGAGCAGCCTTCACGTCTCGTCGTCTGCAATCCCCTGGTAGGTCAGTACGTGACGGTCCCTCCACCCCCTGCTGTTTCGCACACAACATTCGTAAGCTTGTTCCTGGGCGCCGCCCGCCATGGCGAGGACGCTGCGGCGCGCATCAGTCTGTCAAATTACAGGGTGACATGCCTGATCTATCATGACGGCATCTGCAAGACCTGTGTGTTCTCGCCTGGCCCTGGTGGCCACGCTTGGACCTCCTCCGGCGCCATCGTGCCTCTCCACGCCACCCACACAGGCCTGTCGGATATCCTCTTTGTGGGGTGCATCGCCCGTTTCTTCCAGTGGTACGTGTTCGGTGGGCTCGGAAACTTCATTCTTGCTCTCGACAGAGAATCCGGTGAGCTCTCACGCTTCGAGAGAGCTCGAGACGAGGACTGGCTTCACACCGTGCCGATTGAGATGCTGGGCGGGCCCTCGCGCGTGCTGAATTGGTACGTGCTAGAGCTTCCGTGGCCACCTACCTTCCGAGCTTGCTTATCCTAGGATTCTGGCTTCCTGGGTTGGATTAGTGTCGGCCATGGTGCTGTCGACACGGTCTGGAGGTTGAAGACGAAGGGCATCTCAAGGATTTTGTTGTAATTTCGTTTTTGTTCAGGTGTTTTGTACTATTTGATGTTTCTCTTAATGCCAGAGGGTTTATTTGCACTAGTCATACTTGACATAGCTGTACGTTTTGAAGATTATATTTAACTTGTTCATCATGATCCGAACTTGTAACATACTCTTAATGCCAGAGGGTTTATTTGCACTAGTCATACTTGACATAACTTCTAACTTGTTTTGAGTAATACGTAGTATGGTATACTAGAATAGGAGGAGTAACACTTTTCGCATTTGGGCCACACTACCTCCATTTCAAGGAATAAGGCGCACGCGTACTCCAAGACGTATCTTTTGGTCAGATTACCTTGACCATTGAATTGACAAGACAATACACAGAGCATTGGGGCGTGCTCGATGGTGCTAGCTGCGGCTATACAGACATGTGATAGGCATCGCGGAAGCGTCGCAAATAGAAAACAAATCATATTTTTTGGGGGAGGATGTTTTGGCTCCTGGTTGCGTATGCTCCCTTTAGTTTGAACTGCAACATCTATATATTTTGAAATGTAAAAAATTCCAAACAAAAAATTAATCTTTTCATCTTCACATGCTAAGAGCGCATAAAGTCTTTCCATAAAAAACTAAATTGTCGTTTGGGCTATGTAAAAAAGATAAAATTTATTGCTAAAAATAAAGTTGTTTGTAATACGGAGTACTTGCTTTTGTCTTCTTACATCAACCACAAAAAATATCGGCTTTTCACGAAACTACACGAACACACATAGATTATCGAGAAGTACATGCGGATTTTTTTGTTAGAATTTTTTGAAAATTAAAAATATGTTTTTTTGGGTCGAGGTAGCATATCCGCCCAATAGCCGAATTAAATTTCCGATTTTATTGGACTGACAATTTCATCGGGAAGACATGGATGCGCGCAGACGGCGTGCAAGGCAAGGCATCGATTTGACCGGACGTACTTAGGGCAGGTCAGGCTGCCAGCGTACTTATTTCGGGCAGGTGAGGTACTAGAACTCAAAGTCCTCCTCAGCGTCTCTCTCTCTCTCTCTCTCTCTGTGTGTCTTTATTGAGTGTACTAGCGCGCGTTCAGGGACTCAAAGTCAGGGAAATGTTTGAGATGCAAAGTAAGAGAATATTTACTCGGTGGAGAAGGACCGGATGGAGTTTCCTTTTCTAGAACTAGAGTTCTTTTTGTACTTTTGGATGTCTTGTCTGTAGTTTCCTTTTACTTGGAGGGTCCTCCTAGCTTGCAGTCTGTAATCCCACCGTCATCATCATAATATAAAAGCAGTGTCGCCAGGTCCTTCGGGACATTTCTGTGTTCAAAAAATGTATGATTTTAGACATGTCGTCTATTTATGTGTGCGATGTTGTATCATCTATTACCATGATTAGTTTGAACGTGTCCATGTTCTAGAACAAAACTTCGGCATGATGTGTCTTTGATTGTGGCAAAGGAACTTTTCCATGAGGTATTAGCTAATGGTTTTTTCCTATAAGATTTGCACTAAAAGATTCCTATATGAATAGTTCCTATGAATCAAATGACTTGTATAGGAATTTTTCCCATAAGAACCAAATCCAACATAATTCCTATGATAATCATATGAATCAAAGGAGCACGATTCCCATAGGATTCAAGTAGACATGACATCCCAATTCTATTATTTTCCTTTTCCTATGAACCAAAGGAGGCCTAACTAGTTGGCCATACTGAAACAATTGCCAAATAAATGCCGTGCATCCTATGGCCCCCGTGAGTTTGACCTAAATTTGAAATCATGGTAAAAGGTGCTTAAAATAGGCAAATAAAAGCATGTAGTCAATTTTTTTTTTGGATGTACTACCTAGGGAAAAATACCAAACATGCCATAATGCAAACTGTGTTTTAGAGAGTAGCCCTTCAAAAAAGTTGGCATCCACTTGTTGATTTTGCTATCGACATGACAAAATAACTGATCAGATGACCAAGTGGTAAAAATTGCAACAGATTAGACCACCACATGGTGGAAACTGCTAAAAATCATGAAAACTGCGAAGAAAAAGTTAAAGTGGTGGTTTGTGCAGCATATGGAGGATTGAGTAGTAGAAGTTGGATGTGCACTACCGTGTGCCCGTGGTAATGTTCGCCTATTATGATGATGGCAAGAAAAAACTCTGCTGAAACTGTCCCGAGCTGATTTGACGAGACAAAATACAGCTACACGGCGTGCAAGGGACGGCTATACAGTACATTAGCTTCTTCTCGGGTCACACGCCTGCACCACAGGTGCAGTAAGTGCAGCAGAGACCAGAGAGAGAAGGAACGCCCGTATTATATTTGATTTCAATTCATATTGTTTTTTTCCTTGCCTCTCCGTCTTCTTCACCGCCATCTTCTCGGTGTTTTCAAGAGTGATTATCAAGTGGAGAGACAATTGCATTGGGAAAGTCTCTCCACTTGATAATCTCTGTTGAAAAACTCGCACGTCTTGTGAAATGTGAAGGCTGCACGCGTGGGGAAGGGAGACGCAAACGCCGCACCGCATCATTAGTACTAGTAGTATACCTTTCTCTCCTCAGGCACCCCGGCTGGCCGCCCGCCGCAATAGTTCCTTGCATAGCGCTTGCCGTCTCCTCCAAAAACCCCCAGCGCACTTGCATCCGCCATCCACCTAAATCCACCGCCGAGTACCTTTCTGTCCTCACCACCGCCGCTGCGCCTATTCCCCTGTCCAGCAGATCCGCTCCGCTACCTGCTACACACTTCGAGCAGACGACTGCGGCGTTGCGTGTGTCGCCGCCGTGTCAGATGGAGGCGGAGCCGCTCAACTCCCGAAGGCGGGTCGAGCCAGATCGGGAAGAGCCTCCGTCGAGCCTCGACCTCATCAGCCGCCTCCCCGACGAGATGCTGCACATCATCATCTCCCTCCTGCCCATGATATCCGCTGTAAGGACAACATTGCTCTCCAAACGGTGGCGCCACCTCTGGCGCTCCGTCCCACTTAACCTCCTCGTCGGCGACAACGACCTCATCAGCCGCCTACCGGACCAGATTCTCCACATCATCATCTGCCACCTGCCCACTATATCCGCTGTAAGCACAACCTTGGTCTCCAAACGGTGGCGCCACCTCTGGCACTCCGTCCCACTTAACCTCGAGATCGACGACCAACTCGCCAAGCAAAACCACAAACGCATCGCCGCGGTCTCCAGTATCCTCGCCGCTCACCCTGGCCCCGCCAGAAGCGTGTCAATCGACCCCTTCAGAACCACTTGCAAGGTCGACACCACGCTCGACAGCTGGTTCCGGTCCAGCACCCTATCTTGCGTCGAGAACCTCAGATTTGATGCTGGAACAGTGATGCGCTCCTTCCCGCTGTCCGCGTTCCGCTGCGCGCCCACGCTGCGCATTGTCAGCATTTCTACTTGCTATTTGCCCGAGATTCATGCCAACTCCATGCTTCTTTTCCCCCAACTCAAAAGGCTCTTGCTCTATAACGTCTACATCTGTAAGGCGACGAACATCGACACTTTGTTCACCCGCTGTATTGTGCTCGAGGCACTTCACCTTGAGGGGGTCCACGGGTTCACCCAACTCAACATTGAAATGCCAAATCTTTGTACAATTAGTGTGGCTAGCTATTGGAAACGCAACACCACCGAACTTATTCAGTTAGACACGGTGCAAATTATGGATGCATCTTGCCTCGAGAGATTGGTCATATGCGTTGATGATGTTCCACTACTAATCCAGGTCGCCAACGCACCAAAGTTGATGGTGTTGGGCTTTGCGTCGTACCCTGGCTGCCAACTTGTTATTGGACGCATAAACTTTTTGGTAGAACAACCTTCTTCTTGTTGAATTAACTCACATTTTTGTTATTTTTTTTGACATATGTACCATTGTCCTGTAGAGGATGATGCCCATAAGCTTGGAAAATTCTCTGTGCACAGTGAAGAACTTGGTTCTAAAATCTGACGGCCCTCGTCTGGATCAACTACTTGCATTTCTTAGATGCTTTCCCTGCACGGAGAAGCTATATATCCAGGTAAATTCGTTGTTGTTAACTGTTTACCACTATGAGCAAAAACTGTAGAGTTACATGGAGTTAACCTGTTATTAGCCTAGATCATTTGAACAATTGTACTAGAAGAACATCCACAATGGAGTTATATTATGTTGGTTCAAAACTAAAATTCTTGTCATTAAATGTGTTGTATATTGTGCATCAGTGAAGTATCATATAAACAAATTATAATATGTGATCTGTGTAAAAAAGAGAAGACATATGTAAATAGTGTGACTTACTATTTACACATCATTTGTTCTTTTTTTGTGTAGATCACATATTATCATATTTTTGGATGAAACTTCACAGAAGCACATGATAGAACACAATGTATGTCCAGACTTTTAGTTTACATTTTTTTTTGGAAACTTGGAAGTGTCAAAAGAAAAATGGGGTGCACCCGCAACTAGTTGCGGATTGGAGTTTCCCATGTTGGTAACCTTTCCCCAACTTTACAATGACAATAACAGATGTAAAAGTGCATCTATCAAATTGGAACGTGTCGGGGATTATGTTGTTCCACGGTCCTCAATTAACACATGATTCAACTCACCTGAGATATTCATTAGTTGATAGCTATGAAGTACTTTGTTATTGTACTGACTACTTAATTTGACTTCTTTGCAGTTTTATAGAACCGGCAATAAGGTTCATGTGCTGCATAATGAGCCACTGTCCCATTGAATGCCTTGATCTCCACCTCAAAGAAATTTCGATTTACGACTACCGAGGAAGGAGAAATGATGTTATTGTCTCCAGGTTCTTTATACGAACACTAGAATGCTCAAAGTAATGAATTTTGGTGTAAGATATCATCACAAGAAGATCTGGTGGGATACCCAGTTCGAGCAGCTAGACCTGAAGAACACCGCTTATAGAGATGTTGATTTTCAGTTTGGATATTTACCATCCTTAGATAAGTTCAGCTCGGACGGTGTTCTTAGCTGGTTGGTACATGACTTGTCAGTGGCTGATCCCTTTGCTAGAGGGATATATGCAAGAGATGGGCCAATTTCTGCATAGTGTTAGTTTAACTCCCTATATTTTGTACTGGTCTGAACAATATATTTTATCACTCTGTTAATGTAGTTCAGACTTGATGTTATTCTTGTGAACATGGTCTAATATTCTAATGCTTTCGCGATGTATGTACTACTAGTGATATATACGAAGCTAGCAATTGGTTGACAAAATTTACTAAAAAAGCCTGTAACGCATGTTCACATTCAGTTCGTCAATGCTAGTGTTCACAGAGGAAAGGTTTATTGTTCACGAGAGGTGACATGTGGGGCCCATGAGCCACGAGAGTCCTCAACGTTTCAAAGGCGGCGGGGATCAAAAAAAGGAAGTAGCCACAAATTAGGGTAAAAAATAACTCCAAGAAAGGAAACTTTTTTTGTAAATAGAGGACGACATGCGGGTCCCATTTTGCACGGGATCGAAAGAAAAAAGGCAAGTGACCAAATATCAGGAGCCAAAAATAATCCACGAAAAGAAACTTTTATTGTACATAGAGGATGACATGTGGGTCCCATTTTGCAATAGCGGTCTCATAGTTTCCAAAGTGCACAGGGATCAAAAGAAAAAGGAAGTAGCCGAGAAATCGGGGTGTCAAAAAATCCATGAAAAGAAAGATTTCAATTGGGCTGCATCCGGACATCTGGGCCTTCGAACTATCGTCTTTGGAAGCCTTTTGACTTGTACAATTTAAGCCCACTCCAAAACAGGAAAGTCCAATGCTTGGCAAAAACAAAAAACAAGGCGATTCAACATATAAGTTTGTTTATGTAAAAACAAAGATTTAATTTATCCCTTTGCAATAGCTCAGAGCGTAATACACTGTTTATTGTCTGCAAAATAATCAAGATATCACATGTTTCTTGTACGGGGAGGCTGACATCAGGGTCCCATGAGCCAGCAGCGTCGTCAACGTTTTAAAGGCGGCAGGAGATCGAAAGAAAAAATAAGCCAAAAATCAGTTGGTAAACAAAACCAAGAAAAGAAACATTTACCTTTCTGAGGGGATGACATGCGGGACCCATGAGGCAGCAGCATCCTCAACTATTCCAAGGCGGCAGGGGATCAAAAGAAAAAGGAAATAGCCAGAAATTAAGTAGGGTAAAAAATAAATCCAACAAAGGAAACTTTTATTGTTCATAGAGGATGACATGCGGGACCCATGAGCCAGCAGCCTCAACGTTTCAAAGTCGGCATGAGATCGAAAGAAAAAGGCAAGTGACCAAATATCAGGAGCCAAAGATAATCCAAGAAAAGAAACTTTATTGTACATAGAGGATGACATGCGGGTCCCATTTAGCATCAGCGGTATCACCGTTTGAGAAGCGACAGGGGATCAAAAGAAAAAAAGGAAATAGCCAGAAATTAATTAGGGGTCAAAAATAAATCCAACAAAGGAAACTTTATTGTTCATAGAGGATGACATGCGGGACCCATGAGCCAGCAGCCTCAACGTTTCAAAGTCGGCATGAGATCGAAAGAAAAAGGCAAGTGACCAAATATCAAGAGCCAAAAATAATCCAAGAAAAGAAACTTGAATGTACATAGAGGATGACATGCGGGTCCAATTTAGCAGCAGCTGTATCAACGTTTGAGAGGCGACAGGCGATCGAAAGAAAAAGGCAAGTGACCAAATATGAGGTGCCAAAAAAAAATCCAAGAAAAGAAAGTTTTATAGTACATAGAGGATGACATGCGGGTCCCATTTAGCATCAGCGGTATCACCGTTTGAGAAGCGACAGGGGATCAAAAGAAAAAAAGGAAATAGCCAGAAATTAATTAGGGGTCAAAAATAAATCCAACAAAGGAAACTTTTATTGTTCATAGAGGATGATATGCGGGACCCATGAGCCAGCAGCCTCAACGTTTCAAAGTCGGCATGAGATCGAAAGAAAAAGGCAAGTGACCAAATATCAAGAGCCAAAAATAATCCAAGAAAAGAAACTTGAATGTACATAGAGGATGACATGCGGGTCCCATTTAGCAAGAAATTGTATCAACGTTTGAGAGGCAGCAGGCGATCGAAAGAAAAAGGCAAGTGACCAAATATGAGGTGCCAAAAAAAATCCAAGAAAAGAAAGTTTTATAGTACATAGAGGATGACATGCGGGTCCCATTTTGTAGCAGCGGTCTCAACGCTTCCAAGGCGGCACAGGACCAAAAGAAAATGAAGTAGCGAGAAATCCAAGAAAAGAAAGATTTCAATTGGGCTGCATCTGGACATCTGGGCCTTCGAACTATCTTGCTGGGCCTTTTGACTCGTACAATTTCAGCCCACTCCAAAACAGGAAAGTTCGGATTTTTCTAAAAAAAACAGGAAAGTCCTATGCTTCACAAAAACAAAAAACAAGGAGATTCAACATATAATTTTGTTTATGTAAATATAAAGATTTAATTTATCAGTTTGCAATAGCTCAGAGCGAAATACAATGTTTATTGTCTGCAATAGCTCAGTTTGCAATAGCTCAGAGTGTATCACATGTTTCTTGTACGGGGAGGCTGACATCGTGGACCCATGAGCCAGCAGCGTCGTCAACGTTTCAAAGGCGGCAGGGGATCGAAAATAAAAAAAACCAAAAATAAGTTGGTAAAAAAATCCAAGAAAAGAAAACATTTATCATTCTGAGAGGATGACCTGCGGGACCCATGAGGCAGCAGCATCCTCAACGTTTATTGTTTATAGAGGCTGACATGTGGGACCCGTGAGCCAGCAGCGTCGTCAACGTTTTAAAGGCGGCAGGAGATCGAAAGAAGAAAAAAAGCCAAAAATCAGTTGGTAAACAAAATCCAAGAAAAGAAACATTAACCTTTCTGAGAGGATGACATGCGGGACCCATGAGGCAGCAGCATCCTTAACGATTCCAAGGCGCCAGGGGATCAAAAGAATAAAAGGAAATAGCCAGAAATTAATTAGGGGTCAAAAATAAATCCACCAAAGGAAACTTTTATTGTTCATTGAGGATGACATGTGGGACCGACCTGCCAACAGCGTCCTCATCGTTTCAAAGGGGGCAGGGGATGAAAAGAAAAAGGCAAATAGCCAGAAATTAGGGGTCAAAAATAACTCCAAGAAAGGAAACTTTTATTGTTCGTAGAGGATGACATGCGGGACCCATGAGCCAGCAGCTTACTCAACGTTTCAAAGGCGGCATGAGATCGAAAGAAAAAGGCAAGTGACCCAATATCAGGAGCCAAAAATAATCCAAGATTTATTGTACATAGAGGATGACATGTGGGTCCAATTTTGCAGCAGCGGTCTCAATGTTTGAAATGCGGCTTGAGATCAAAAGAAAAAGAAAGTAGCTAGTAATTAGGTGGTCAAAAAAAATCCAAGAAAAGAATGTTGATGGACATAGAGGATGACATGCGGGTCCCTTGAGCCAGCAGCTTACTCAACGTTTCAAAGGGGGCAGAGGGGATCAAAAGAAAAAGGCAAGTGACCAAATATCAGGAGCCAAAAATAATCCAAGAAAAGAAACTTGATTGTACATAGAGGATGACATGCGGGTCCCATGAGCCAGCAGGTTCCTCAACGTTTCAAACGTGGCATGAGATCGAAAGAAAAATGCAAGTGACCAAATATCAGGAGCCAAAAATAATCCAAGAAAAGAAACTTGATTGTACATAGAGGATGACATGCGGGTCCCATTGTGCGGCAGTGGTCCCAACGTTTCAAATGCGGCTTGAGATCAAAAGAAAATGAAAGTAGCCAGAAATTAGGGGGTCAAAAAAAAAACTCCAAGAAAGGAAAGCTTTATCGTTCATACAGGCTGACATGTGGGACCTATGAGCCAGCAGCTTACTAAACGTTTCAAAGGCGGCATGGGATCAAAAGAAAAAGGAAATAGCCAAAAATCAGAGGGTGAAAAAAATCCAAGAAATCAAACTTTTATTGTACATAGAGGATGACATGCGGGTCACATGAGTCAGCAGATTCCTCAACGTTTCAAACGTGGCATGAGATCGAAAGAAAAAGGCAAGTGACCAAATATCAGGAGCCAAAAATAATCCAAGAAAAGAAACTTTATTGTACATAGAGGATGACATGCGGGTCCCATTTGCAAGCAGCGTCCGCAACGTTTCCAAGGCGGCACGGGACCAAAAGAAAAATGAAGTAGCCGTAAATCGGGGGTGAAAAAATCCAAGAAAAGAAAGATTTCAATTGGGCTGCATCTGGACATCTGGGCCTTCGAACTATCCTTCTGGGCCTTTTGACTCGTACAATTTCAGCCCACTCCAGAACATGAAAGTTCGGATTTTTCTCAAAAAAAAAACAGGAAAGTCCTATGCTTCGCCAAAACAAAAAACAAGGAGATTCAAGATAATTTGTAAAAATAAAGATTTAATTTATCCGTTTGCAATAGCTCAGAGCGAAATACACTGTTTATTGTCTGCAAAATAATCAAGATATCACATGTTTCTTGTACGGGGAGGCTGACATCAGGGACCCATGAGCCATCAGCGTCGTCAACGTTTCAAAGGCGGCAGGGGATCGAAAATAAAAAAACCAAATATCAGTTGGTAAAAAATCCAAGAAAAGAAAACATTTATCGTTCTGAGAGGATGATATGCGGGACCGATGAGGCAGCAGCATCCTCAACGTTTCCAAGGCGGCAGGGGATCAAAGAAAAAAAGGAAATAGCCAGAAATTAATTAGGGGTTCAAAATAAATCCATCAAAGGAAAGTTTTATTGTTCATAGAGGATGACATGTGGGACCGACCTGCCAACAGCGTCCTCATCGTTTCAAAGGGGGCAGGAGATCAAAAGAAAAAGGCAAATAGCCAGAAATTAGGGGTAAAAAATAACTCCAAGAAAGAAAACTTTTATTGTTCGTAGAGGATGACATGCGGGACCCATGAGCCAGCAGCTTACTTAATGTTTCAGAGGCGGCATGAGATCGAAAGAAAAAGGCAAGTGACAAAATATCAGGAGCCCAAGATAATCCAAGAAAAGAAACTTTATTTACATAGAGGATGACATGCGGGTCCTATTTTGCAGCAGCGGTCCCAACGTTTCAAATGCGGCTTGAGATCAAAAGAAAAAGAAAGTAGCCAGAAATTAGGGGGTCAAAAAAATCCAAGAAAATAAAGTTGATGGACATAGAGGATGACATGCGGGTCCCATGAGCTAGCAGCTTACTCAACGTTTCCAAGGCGGCAGGGGATCAAAAGAAAAAGGAAATAGCCAAAAATCAGAGTGTGAAAAAAAACAAAGAAAATGAACTTTTATAGTACATAGAGGATGACATGCGGGTCCCATGAGCCAGCAGGTTCCTCAACGTTTCAAACGTGGCATGAGATCGAAAGAAAAAGGCAAGTGACCAAATATCAGGAGCCAAAAATAATTCAAGAAAAGAAACTTGATTGTACATAGAGGATGACATGCGGGTCCCAATTAGCAGCAGCGGTATCACCGTTTGAGAGGCTGCACGGGATCGAAAGAAAAAGGCAAGTGACCAAATATCGAGCCAAAAATAATCCAAGAAAAGAAATTTTATTGTACGTAGAGGATGACATGCGGGTCCCATTTTGCAAGACGGTCTCAACGTTTCCAAGGCGGCACGTAACCAAAAGAAAAATGAAGTAGCCAGAAATCAGGGGGTAAAAAAAATCCAAGAAGAAAGATTTCAATTGGGTTGCATCTGGACATCTGGGCCTTCGAACTATCCTGCTTGGCCTTTTGACTCGTACAATTTCAGCCCACTCCAAAACAGGAAAGTTCCGAATTTTCTAAAAAAACAGGAAAGTCCTATGCTTCGCAAAGACAAAAAAACAAGGAGATTCAACATATAAGTTTGTTTATGTAAAAATAAATATTTAATTATCCGTTTGAAATAGCTCAGAGCGCAATACATTGTTTATTGTCCAAAATAATCAAGATATCATATGTTTCTTGTACGGGAGGCTGACATCGGGGACCCATGAGCCAACAAATATCGTCAACGTTTTAAAGGCGGCGAGGGGATGGAAAGAAAAAATAAACCATAAATCTGTTGGTAAAAAATCCAAGAAAAGAAACATTTTCGTTACGAGAGGATGACATGCGGGACCCATGAGGCGACGACATCCTCGGCGTTTATTGTTCATAGAGGTTGACATGTGGGACCCGTGAGCCAGCGGCGTCCTCAACGTTTTAAAGGCTGCAGGTGATCGAAAGAAAAAATAAGCCAAAAATCGTTTGGTCAACAAAATCCAAGAAAATAAACATTTACCGTTCTGAGAGGATGACATGCGGGACCCATGAGGCAGCAGCATCCTCAACGATTCCAAGGCGGCAGGGAAAATATCCAGAAATTAATTAGGGGTTCAAAATAAATCTATCAAAGGAAACTTTTATTGTTCATAGAGGATGACATGTGGGACCGACCTGCCAACAGCGTCCTCATCGTTTTAGAGGGGGCAGGAGATCAAAAGAAAAAGGAAAATAGCCAGAAATTAGGGGTAAAAAATAACTCCAAGAAAGGAAACTTTTATTGTTCGTAGAGGATGACATGCGGGACCCATGAGCCAGCAGCTTACTCAACGTTTCAAAGGCGGCATGAGATCGAAAGAAAAAGGCAAGTGACAAAATATCAGGAGCCAAAGATAATCCAAGAAAAGAAACTTTATTGTACGTAGAGGATGACATGCGGGTCCCATTTAGCAGTAGCGGTCTCAACGTTTCAAATGCGGCTTGAGATCAAAAGAAAAAGAAAGTTGATTGTACATAGAGGATGACATGCGGGTCCCATGAGTCGGCAGCTTACCCAACGTTTCCAAGGCGGCAGGGGATCAAAAGAAAAAGGAAATAGCCAAAAATCAGAGGGTGAAAAAAAATAAAGAAAATAAACTTTTATAGCACATAGAGGATGACATGCGGGTCCCATGAGCCAGCAGGTTCCTCAACGTTTCAAACGTGGCATGAGATCGAAAGAAAAAGGCAAGTGACCAAATATGAGGAGCCAAAAATAATTCAAGAAAAGAAAGTTTTATAGTACATAGAGGATGACATGCGGGTCCTATTTAGCAGCAGCGGTATCACCGTTTGAGAGGCGGCAGGGGATCGAAAGAAAAAGGCAAGTGAAAAAATATGAGGAGCCAAAAATAATTCAAGAAAAGAAAGTTTTATAGTACATAGAGGATGACATGCGGGTCCCATTTAGCAGCAGCGGTATCACCGTTTGAGAGGCGGCAGGGGATCGAAAGAAAAAGGCAAGTGACCAAATATGAGGTGCCAAAAATAATTCAAGAAAAGAAAGTTTTATAGTACATAGAGGATGACATGCGGGTCCCAGTTAGCAGCAGCGGTATCACCGTTTGAGAGGCGGCGAGGATCGAAAGAAAAGGCAAGTGAAAAAATATGAGGAGCCAAAAATAATTCAAGAAAAATAAAGTTTTATTGTACATAGAGGATGACATGCGGGTCCCATTTAGCAGCAGCGTTATCTCCGTTTGAGAGGCGGCAGGGGATCGAAAGAAAAAGGCAAGTGACCAAATATGAGGTGCCAAAAAAAAACCAAGAAAAGAAAGTTTTATAGTACATAGAGGATGACATGCGGGTCCCATTTAGCAGCAGCGGTATCACCGTTTGAGAGGCGGCAGGGGATCGAAAAAAAAGGCAAGTGACCAAATATGAGGTGCCAAAAAAAACTCCAAGAAAAGAAAGTTGATTGCACATAGAGGATGACATGCGGGTCCCATTTAGCAGCAGCGGTCTCAACGTTTCCAAGGCGGCAAGGGATCAAAAGAAAAAGGAAGTAGCCAGAAATCAGGGGGTCAAAAAAAATCCAAGAATAGAAAGAATTTTGGTTCATAGAGGATGACATGCGGGACCCATGATCCTGCATCGTAAACGGCTCGATCGGAGAACGTTGAACGAGATGGCGCGATCGAGAAAAAAAACAATGCCAGAGAGGCTGCCATCTGGGCCCTACATCCCTCGGCGGTGCGGATTTGCGTTGACTCGGCCGGCGAACCCAAGATTTCGAGATGCACCACGTCCCGGGCCACCATACGCGACGTTTTGGCCGCTTTCGTCGGGCTAGGTGGCCTCAAAAACGAGAAAAAAAAGTTTTGACATGCACCACGGAGGGACCCAAAATCGTCGGCCATGGTACACTAGCAACCACGGCGCGACTTCAACTTCGTCGGCCATGGCAACTTTTCTTGTAGTGCCAAAAACCATTATCCATTTATTGTTTTTATTTAGTTTTCTTAGGTTTTTTACTTTAATTTACTTTAATATATACTTTTATTTCCTATTACTAATATGAAACCTTGTGCTTGGCAACCACACAGTAGAGTTGGGGACATAAGGCAACAACTTCATTTTCCAGGTTGCTAGAAGAGGCGAAGAAGAATTCAACTTCTAAGCTAATTCCCCGAGAGTTCGATATAAACCCTCGAGTCATCCTTGTAGGGAAATACACTTGCTATAATACTCTACACTTGGAGTCCCAACGAGTTGGTACACACAGAGTTGTTGCCATCAAGAACATTTTGTAGCGACGTTTTTGAGGAGTTGCAAGAAGCTACATCACTGTGGTTGCTGTGTGGTAAAACACAAGTCAATTACCAAGGCAACTGCTAGAGAATTCTCTAGTGTCGTGGGATTGCAAAAGGGACATCACAATTACATCTTCATTAAGTTGGAGTGAGCACATCTACTAGCATCGTCAACACCAACCTTGTCCAAACACCTAAGCTTGGGGAGTTTGCACCACTTTGAGGTTTTTTTTCTCCTTTAGATTTTCAAAGTAATTTTCGTTGTCTTGTTTTTAGTCTTTTTAGTTTCTCTTTAATACACGAAAAACATAAAAAGTTAGTATCAACCTTACCTTTGTTTTGAAAAACCTAAAGATTCATAAAAATCATTACTTTGCAATATGCTAGCCTCAGAGAAGGAATCTGGTGCAATGTAAATAAACAATTTTAGTCAATATTCCAAAGAATCTTTGATGGAAGCATGGTTTATAATATTAGATATGAAGGAAATATTCCCCGGACAAGACACCCAAGCTATTATACTTAGAATTTTTATGGTGGGCTAAACCCTTGGGCAAAATGTTTCCTAGACTCTTTAACTAATGGTAGATTTATCACAAGGAACCCAACTCAAACTAATAAGGTTATGAAAAATATATTTGGAAACTCTAGAAAAACTAAGAAAGAACTTGAAGTTCAAGAATTAAGGGGATGCTTGGAAGAAACCATAGCTGGCTAACAAAAATCCACTAAGAAGAGATGCCTAGTAAGAGCGATATAAACCAGATTTGCCTCCACATGAGAACTAAACTTAAGACCTTCCCAAATAGTCTCAGTACCCTTGTTAGAAAAACGAAAGATATTGAATATCATGTCAAAACTAATGATTGATTCATTGAGGATGTACACTCCAAGATAACCCTTATAAGCCGCCTCCTAGGACATGCTAGAGACTTGGTAACATCCGTGGAAAGTGAAGAAGAGAATTATAAAATAAGGAAGATAGAAGATATTACAAAAGTAGAAGAAACTACTATGCTTATTGATAAGAAAGAGCCACCAATGATCACAAATGATGCAGAAGTAGAAAAAGTAAAAATGCTAAGAGAAACAAAATAACCTATACTTGACCTTGATAAATGCAGCTTTCATGAACTTATTAATATCCTACAAAAGTTTTCTAATGACCCATCCATTAATATTTATCAAGCATGATTTGGCTCCTACATAGCAAACTATGTAATCAAAGAAAAGATAGAAAGATACAATAATGAAGCCATGATACCATCAAAATCTTGGGGATGTTTGTATCCCCAAAATATTAATCACTATTGGCAGAGAGACCCATCATGATGTCTTAGATCTTGGATCTACTTTCTCTGTGCTATCAAAAGAATTATATGATCTACTAGAACTCAAAACTATGGAAAAATGTTCAATAGATATTTTGCTTGCTAATGACTCAACCACACATGCCTTAGGAAAAGTAAATGATATAATGGTTGAGTTACATATGACTTTTGTGCCTGTTGATTTTGTTATCATGGACATGGGGAGTAAAACCTCTAGTCCTATAATCCTTGGAAAACTTTTTTAAGAACTACACGTGCAATCATTGACTCAAAGGAAGGAAATGTGAAGTTTCAATTTCCACATAAGAAGTGCATCGAACACTTTCCAAGGAAGGAGGAGGTAGCACCAAGATACAAGCTACCACATGATCCCCATACCACTTGAAACAGGTAAGTAAAGCCTAGCTATATGACTATAAAGAAAGCGCTTTGCGGGAGGCAACTCGAGTTATTTTTTTATTTTTGTTTTTTTACATTGCATTCTTGCTGTTGCAAGAGATTTTTTTTTTGTTTTTCTCTCTAGTTTTTAAATAAAGAACCAAGTTTTACCCATTTGAATGTTTTAAAGTTGTGAAACACAAGAGAAAGTTGTTGATTTCTGCACGCTGCTTTTTAGTGCATGATTTTTCTATTTTTTTGGCAACTCCTAAAATCACAAAAAAATCACTAAAGCTGAAAATTTTCATCCTCTATATACAAAAACTTGGAAAAAAATTCTGACATGTTTAAGTGGTCAAATTAAATCCATTTTGTTGCAGGTGAAAATCTAGACAAATTATGTCTACTTGTGTTTGAGCCATTCTTTTGGGTTTAAAAATGTGCTTTCTGGAATACCAAGGATTTTTTCCTTTGATATACTGCAGCAACTATCATATTTCTTGTACCATGATAGATATCTTGCATGATTTAGAAATATACTTCAACGTCTTTGTTAGTGTAATGTCTAGTATTGCTTGGAAATAAATGAGACCACCATGATAGATATCTTGCATGATTCGGAAATAGCTACTGAAACAAACTATATCCCATGATTGAAAGTCTTGATTACAATAGGTTGTATGAACAGAAAAGAAAAGGAAAATGAGAGCAAAAACTGAAATTCAAAGTTATGCTTAGTGTTGCTAGTTTCAAATACTTTGATGAATGATAATTTGCTAGTGCCTTATACAGTGCTACCTTTTGCTCATGTACATGGATGTTTAATTCTAAGGAGACTTTTGGTAATAAATGATTGGCACTATGGACATTATGGCATGCTTTTATATCTTGTTGCTAGCCCAAAATTCTCAAAACAAGCTAAGACTTGTCTCCAAACACCTGAAACCAAAAACCCACCATAATATGTGACACTTGATACTCCAAGTATAATATGTGTGATATGCCTCCAAATACTTCAAAAGATATCTTTTGTGTAGTTTTAAGCTCATGAGAAAGTAAGGCGTGGAGTGATACCACTATGGAAAGTTATGTGTTTGACAAATTATGAGTAGGTTGTTAAGTAGGAACCATGCTGACATGGGGAACACTTTCAACATTGCACTTAAGTTGTTGTCATGTTTAAGCTCTTTGTTATGGGTGATCATCTTGTGTCAAATAAATGGGGTCATCATCCAAAAGACTGGAGTATGCATATATGTTATAGAAAAGCATTGGGCCGCTAATGGAAGCCATGCAAAAACAATCATGGTGAAAGTTTGAAGCATGGGCATCCTCAATCTCCTTTCATAAAACAAAAGGAAAAGAAAAAAACGTACATTACAAGAGGATGTCCATTTGTCTCTTGTCCTACATTCCCGGTATGAATGTCCCCCAAAAGTCGAGATTATCCAATTTTCTTGGGCACTTGTACAGGAGGCATGGATATACCCTTTTGTGACACTTTGTTAAAACAATATGCATATTAAGAATGTCTATGGTAATTCAAAGTTGAGTAGCATGAGGTGTGGTTGCATGTGCCAAGGGGCATGAGACATCCAACTTGTAAGATGTCACACACATAAACCATACAACCTCTGAAAAAAAGATGCTTGGAACTCCATCCTTATGATTACCGTTTATACGAACTACATATCTAAAAACTTTATTTTATGCTTATTTATTGGAGGACTAGCACATGTGTTCCCTGCTTATTTTCTATTATCCAAGCGTCAAAATATCCACAAAAAACAAAAGAGTCTTCCAACAATTCTATAGGTTCATCTAAGTATGCTTGATGGTCTGTAATATTTTTCATTTGTTTGAACACAAGACCACTTATTATTGAGCATGTTTTGTAGAGTGTAAAAGATATCACTTTATAGCTCACTTACATGTTGTTATTCTTTAAAGATTAAACCTTATGTACTTTGTGTGGTAATGAAAAATAAGAAAAGCAACAAACTCCAAAGTCCATATTAGTATTATCACCTATATGCTCGAGGATGAGCATAGGTTAAGCTTGGGGACATTGATGCACGCAAAATGCATGCATGAACTTTGTAGTTTGTTGACACATATTCCCACATATTTGCAATATATATAATGTTATATCCATTTTTTATATTGATTTTTTGGGATTTACTAATGATCACCTTTATTTTGGTTATAACCCTGTAGGACAAGAAACCTTGTTTTGTGTAGTTTTAGCTTTCAGGGACCTAAACGAAGTCAAATGGAGCTAGGATCCTTGGGATGTCAATATTTCATTAAGAGAAATATCTGGAGCATTTGGACCTCACAACAAGGGCCAGGAGAGGTAAAAGAGCCCAGGTGGTGCGCCTAGTTAGGGTGGGCGCGCCACCAAGTGTCTTTCCCTCCTCGGCCGTCCATTTCGCTTGATTCTTTCACCCATAGACTCCGTCTGACCTAAAAACCTCTATATAAAGGACTTCCTGAGGATTCCTCGAGGAGGGCGCCATAGAAACACCGAAACACCAAAACAAAGCTAGAACTAGAGAAGATAGGAGGGGGTAACTCCGCCTGAGCCGCCGCCAGAGGGATCTCTACCTTCTCCAAAATCTCCACCATCATCACCATGATGAGAGGGATTCCTCGTGGAATGATGGAGTTAGTCCCTGAGAGAGGGATTCCTCGTAGAAAGAGGGAATTAGTCCGAATTAGTACCTAAGAGAGGGCTTCCTTGTAGAAGGAGGGAATTAGTCCCTGAGAGAGGGCTTCCACGTAGAATGAGGAAATTAGTCCCTGAGAGATGGCTTCCTCGTAGAAGGAGGGAATTAGTCCCTAAGAGAGGGCGTCCTTGTAGAAGGAGGGAATTTTGTAGTATCACCTGTGCTGATACCGGCAGAGTCACCTCGAAGAGGTTTACCTATGGCGTGGTCCTCGCTGATGCCGACAGCATCACCTCAAGGAGGTTTACCTATGGCGTATTCCTCACTGATGTTGGTGGCGTCACCTCAAGGAGGCTTACCTATGGCGTAGTCCTCGCTGATGTCGCCGGCGTCACCTCAATGAGGCTTAATTATGGCGTAGTCCTCGTAGATGCCGATGGCGTCACCTCAAGGAGGCTTACCTATGGCGTTACCTACAATGTCACCTTGGAGAGGCTTAGCTACGGTGTTGTTGCCGTTTCGGACTTCCTCTGAGGTGATCAGTCTCGAGAGGGGATGCCGGCGGCGTCACCTTGTGGTGGTTTACCTATGGCGTAGTCCTTGCTGATGCCGGTGGCGTCACCTAAAAGAGGTTTACCTATGACGTAGTCCTCGCTAATGCCGACGGTATCACAACAAGGAGGTTTTCGTATGGCGTAGCCCTCGCTGTTGCTAGCGGCGTCACCTTAGGGAGGTTTACCTATGACGTAGTCTTTGCTGATGCTGACGACATCACGTTAGGGAGGTTTACCTATGGTATAGTCCTCGCTGGTTAGGGTTTCCTCGCGAAGAGGAACAAAGTCATGACAACTTCGCCATGGCTGGAGGTTCTCACCGGGAGGGGAAATCCCGAAATCTGACCCTTATTTAGCGCACTAAGTGAAACACACGAATGCCACGTGTTGGAGAAAGACCTTTCCCTGTTTCAAAAAGGTCTTGGAGAAAGACCTTTCCCTGTTTCAAAAAGCGGCATGGCCAAGAAAGCTGAAGAAAATAACACGAACGCGATTGCTACCCCTACACCGACCGCGCAGAGTTATAAATTCAGCTTGCGAAGAGACCCCTTCTAGAGAGGAAAACATGGGTGTAGACATGCATGAGGGTGCGCTTGGAGAGGGAGCCCCTAGCCTCGCAACGGACATGGTGGCGCTCGTGAGACCTCCTTGTCCAGACATTGGGGTGGGATCCTTCCTCGGAGGAGGCCTTGCGGAGCTCGGCGAAGGATTGTCCACCCTCTTCCCCCCTCGTCGACACTTCGAGTGGGGTTCCAGCAAGGGAGAGTTCTCTAGTGGCCCCAGGGAGGGGTCCCCGATTGCGGGAGTGGAGGGATTCCTCTTCCACCCCCGCGAGTTTGTCGATGATCCGGAAAAGCTTGATGGAGCTAGTGAACTTGCGGGATGTGACTGCCTCTCTTACCCTGGGGTGCGCCACACCCGCGGAGAAGGCGGAAACGATCTAACTGCTGAAAACCTTTGGGACCCTTCCGCGGACACGACACCGTCATAGCACAGAGGGAGCCTGGAGTTGAAACCTCCGGGCCATGCCATGTAACGCATCTCCTTTTGGAGGAAAGGACAGGTGGCGTCGTAGACCCGCCGACCCGATACAGAGAAGCCCGAGCCTTCCCTTTTGATCTGCTTGATGGCGAGAACTCGATGCGTTTGCGCGAGCTCAAGGGAAATGAGAGTGTCCACATGAGGTCGAAGGAACCCGAGGAAGGGTGCCCTTGCGAGAGGGTCCCCCGCGGGCGGCAACCGGGTACCGAAAGGCTTCACTGGGCTGGAGGTAGCGACGAAGGTGGGCTTGATGACGCGCACCAGCCATGCGTCGTGGTTGGTGCTGGGGGTCCGTCGTGGAGTAGACCTGTGACCGTGTGGAAGGTCATGATCGCGCCCCACGGAGCCCCCTTGCCCTGGTGCAGGGAGTACGGGAACTCTGGCGGGATGAAGGAGGGTGGAGGCCGATGATTGGTGTGGGTTGGACTCTGCCGGCGCCACGGACTCACGCATAGTGGCTCCACGCGTCGGCCATGTCGATGAAGGGCCTGAGGCACACTTTATCCCCCCAAGCACGCTAGATGTCGACATTTTGGTATCGCGATGGAACACGTGTACCTCGGCAAGACCCTTGAGGTTATCAGACCACATGGGCTAGAAGCAATGCTCCCAGCTCAACAAAGCTATGGCGACGTTGGAGTAGGGCGCTAACAACATGACAAAGAGACACACATAGTTCCCTAGGTTTAGGGCCATCATGGCGAGGTAAAACCCCTACGCCCTGCCTTGGTGTGGTATTTCTATCTATCCAAGAGGAGTATGGTGTTACAAGGTGGTGGTAAGGCGAGCTTTCCTTAGATCTAGATGGGATCTGCTCTAGGTAGAATATGATGGTATCTAGGGAGGGTTGATTTCGGGATCCTCTCTACTGGGTAGCTACCTCCCCACTAGCCCTCCTCCCCAAGGAAACTTGGCGGAGGGGTAACTACAAGAATGCCCAAGGAAGAGGATATATGTCCCTAGCTAAGCCCATGGACTTGGTCCATGGCCAGACCATGTGTCTTGGTCCACAGGGAGTGGTTGTGGACGATGTCAACACTCCCTGCTGTACTTGCACCGTCTACCCTGAACCTTTTGTGAAAGGGGGCAACGACACCCTACTTTATGGAGGTAAACTTGGAGCTCCTCTCATCTTCTCAGGTGCGTCACAGCTTGCGTCATGGTTCCTCAGCTTCATCCCTACACAAGTTCTTGCAGAGGGGTCTTGTACAACATCTCTTAGCGCGTCCCCTCGCGGAGTGAAGTTCCGCGAGGCCTTCTCGTTGCTTGAAATGGCTAAGTCCTGGACCCCTCACGAAGGGCTCCTCGCGAGGTACCTCCTCCCTCGCAGAGACCTCCTATCCCGCATACTTGGGACGCCGTGAGGGCCCAACAGCAGGTGTAACGTGGTACCCCAGGTTTCATTACATTGACATAGAGGTCCCAGACATGCCTTCGGGATGGATATTGGCGAAGGCGACAACACAGGTGCGGGAAGACCTATGCTGAAAAGTCCCTCCCACCAAGTTAGCGTATTGTATACAATAAACCGAGAAAACAACCACCAATACTAGCTACATCTATGATTTTGGTTTCCTTATAAACTTTCCTTCCACAAACTCCACAATGTGTGGGAGTTTTGGCATTGGGTACGCCCTTTTAGAAAATTTCGAGGGATGGACGATTTTAAGGGTGATGTTGGGGTCAGTTTTTCCGTCTCTACGGTGAGCCTCGAAAGGTGGACTGCACGGGAGTCTCTCCGGAGAGTGACATGGCGATAGTGATGGTCTATCTCTTTTGGCCACGAGGGCGGCATGTAGCAGGCGTCAGGGGACCCTAACTCTAGCGCTTCAACAAAGATAGCTCACATATCTTGTTGCGAAGACTTTGCTTGGGGTCACTGAGTGGTCTATCATTCCACGTGTGGTTCGAAGTATTTTCGGGTGAAAGCTCAGCTCTCCAACGCCACTAGTGGCGATTCCTGCGTGCGTCGTAATCCTCTTGAGGGCGTCGTTATAGGTACCTTCTCCATGTTTCGGCTCCGGGTGAAAATCCTTGACCATCTCGGCCTGATGACGGCAACGCTTAGTGTTGTTACCTTCCTGGGGGCATCTTTATGGAGCTTCAGTATCCTCCATCTCGCTTTAGTGTCAGCTCGACCATTCATATTTTCTCTTGTTTATCTTTGATGTGCTTTGTAAGAGAATTTACTCATCAATTTGCAACTATTTAGCCCTTTTAGCTTTGTTTATAAAACAGGGCGAACGGGTGTTTCATGACTTGACTAATTAATGTTTAGAGGGATCAAAAGAAACGACTAGATCCATTATACCCATATCTAGTATCATCTCTTCTACTTCCTTCGTCCCACCAAAATTTTCTCAATTTTATTAATTTTTTTTTGATAAAGTTGAGAAAATTTTGGTGGGACGGAGGGAGTACTAATCCGTGAAACTGAAATATTCTTAATTGTTAGTTTATTCTCGCGGTGGAGAACAGTAACCATGCTACTGCTAATTTCTTGTTGTTTGAAATCTAATAATATCACCGCTGCTTCCTGGAAATATGAATCATGCAGGCGGCCGGGCCGGCGGCCGCGCTTGTCCAGGCGCTGCATCTGCTATGCATCTGCTCTGTCCTTTGGCCTGCCAGTTTCCTGTTTGAAATCTAATGCGGCTGCTGCTTCCGACAAATATGGATCATGCGGGTGGCCGGCGGCCAAGCTTGTCTAGGCGCTGGATCTGCTCGGATTTGCTCTGCCCTTATTATACTCCGTATTAGATTTGGGCCGCGGCTTACCGCGGGCCCTTCTTTCGTGCTGATAATCACTTGGTATAAAACACAAACAAATTCAGTGATAAGCAGTCAGCAAATTCTCCTAAAAAAACCAGTCAGCAAATGAACACATAGTTGATGATTGGTTCCGTGCTTTTTCATACAACACCAGATGATAAAACAGAACACACATGAAAACAGCAATCCTGTACGGAACCCTAAAAGCTCATGGAAGATGGATGCACAAATTGATGGTGTCAAGGATATGTTCAGCTACTTCTGCGTCAATCTATTTACGATGCGAGTACACTAAGAACAGACAAACTTCTCGAAAGATATTTTCGATAAGACAGAGAACCAAAAACCACGCTGAAACAGTATTTAGAAGCTGAACAATTGGAACTTGTATAAAACATATGCATTAACCAGATGATAAATGCACTACAGAAGGGAATCTTGATTTGATGACAGGGATTAGAGATTCCATACAAGATATCAACCAGAAAAAGGAGATAATCTGAACTGAAGAATAATTAGATATGGCCTTATTAGCAACACAGGCTTATCTCCACAAAAACATAAGCTCTTTCTATCCTTCAACAAATTATGTTGCAAACATAAATAAAATCCGTTATGAAAGAAGAATGCATGACTTGATGGCTAACAATTATTTCCTCATGGGACAAGGGAGAAGAGATCATAAGCAAAGAAGTGAACTCCTTGTGGAATTAGATACAATAACTTCTTTGAAGACATCAGTTGACAAATTTGGATGAACTGCAGAGACAGATATCATTCAAGGAAGATATGCAGTGGATGAGTGGTACCTTCTAGAAGCAAAACGTGGGATGCAAGCATCCTGTAACGTGAGTCCACCGGCTAAGCAATGCATATCCGTCTGACCATAGGCAAACAGAAAATGTAGATCAACCATTGTATGCCTGATTGCTGAGCCCATCAACAGTACAAATATAAATTGTTGCCGGAGAATATGGGCAACAAATTAAGCATAAAAGGCATGTGTATGTGTGTAAGAAAAAAAACTGCGATGGATATAATAATTGGGTACATAGTCAGTTGCAGCATCAGCAAGCAGAGCATCAGATTTATCCCTTAGCCACCTTAACATATAGTTAAGTAGTTTCAGATCATCAAGAGGAAAAGTTGGGATGCTTGCAAAGTAAGTTGCTCTTGTTGGAACTTAGCCCATAGCACAATATAAATTCTGAAATTCTCTTGGCCCATTTATATATGGCAAGGGGTGGCTAGTCGAGAAAGATGTAGAGTGGTTTATAAGGGGTCTATTCTAGTCATTATAAGTGAGCGAGGAAAGAGCCCTCGCGTACTGCGCCTCCTCCTTCGTCGTCTCGCCGCGCCGTGGCTTGCGGGAACCTCGCCAAGCCGAGGTTACATTTTTGCTGCTTCTAAACTGCACTATATAAACTCGGACGCAAAATCTAGCCTGAGCAATCAGGTTTTTGGGAGCGCATGTACTCGACCACTGGCAACACGGTGTCGTTCGATGACGAGCTCCCAAACGATGACTTCTTCCTAGATGTCAACAACCTCAACATGGGCGACAACTCCGACGCGACTGCTGCTTCCAACGCTGCAGCCACAGCCAACGCTGCATCATACATGATCCTATCTTTTTTGTTTGAGTTTTTTTTTCTAGAGTTTCTACTTGGTGTTTGCGGTGTTACCATCACTTTGTCTTATCTAGATGTGATTTGTTCATATAATTTGCAGATCTGCATGATTAGTTTACTTGTTGTTTCAATAGTCATTATTTATCAATTGTTTACTAGAATTAAATAATATAGTAATTTGATTATATATTCAACAATTAAAATACCAAAGTCTAGGCAAATGAATTCAAGTGGCGTTGCTGCTGCTACAAGGCCGCCTCCCTTTGATGGTAAACATTATAAGAGATGGCGCATGAGAGCGGTTCTCTGATTTCAAAAATGAACTGACATAGCGACACTCCTGGCAAACCACCGAAGCCGCAACCAACGTTGCACTATGCGTGATCCTGTCTTTCATCTTCCAGTTTTTCCTAGAGTTCCTAGCTGTGGAGTTTGCGTGATATTGTGACGGCCAATCTATCACCTCAAACTCGATGATTAACTCGAAGACATTTCCCAGCCATAAGTGCGTTATATTGTGACGGCCAATCTATCACCTCAAACTCGAGCTTTTCCTTTCTGAAGTTCTCTTTGGTTCCGAACTGCATGTCGAGTGCTTTTTTGCCCAAAGGATAAGTTGGTTTCTCGGGTGTGATGCCATGAAAGCGTGTATCTGTTGGTGTCAGGTTAGCCAATGAGATGTTCATCTTCCTTAAGGTATTCGTATAAATGAGATTTATGTTGCTTCCTCCATCAATGAATATGCGAGAGACATCGTATCCCTCAATCACTGTTGGTAACACCATTGCCGAGTGTCCTGGTCGCGGCACCTGTGGCGGATGATCCTCTATGGTGAATCCTATCAGCTGACTTGACCAGTTTAGATACTCAATGGTTGGAAGGGGTGCCAACACTGCCATGTTTACTTGTCGCGAAATCAGCTTCTGCGATCTATTGATGATCTGCCCTTCTAGATCATCGACACCGCTCCCCTTATAGGGGTGAAATCATCATTGGTGTTTGGGGGACCCGCAATTTGCAGCTGATGTTGGTTCGCACTGGAAATTGCGGGTGGTGGTGGCAATGGTACATGCACCTCACTCCTTGGCCCTTGTGTATTTCATCTCCTGACTGCGTCTGCCTGCGTGCTCTCTGTCGCTCTTTGAAAAGCTTGAAATGTCCGACAGTCTTTCTGGAGATGACCTGACTGTCTTCTTCCACCAGAGTCGACGTAGAAGTGCATCTGGCACGGTCCGTTCAAAAGTTCTTCGGGTGACACGTTATATGGCCGCGGAAACCTTGGTCGACTATTTTGTATTCTGGAACTTGGTGCATCTCTATGGTCAATCCGTTGCTCATTGCTCCCGTGATAATCATCGCGATGGTTTCCACCATTGTTTCCTTGGAAGCCGGCCGATACTTGGCTGGGACCATCGTATTCCACGAAGTTGCAGAAATGTCGCATGTGCTGGTTACCGTTTATTGTGAACAACGTCTTCATCGTCAGCCCACCGATTTGCTATTTACATGAGCTCTGCTACCGTTATTGGGTTAGATCTTCCCAACTCTTCGATGGGGTCCCTTCTGCGGATGCCCGCGATGAACATGTCGATTGCCCTTTCATCAGACATGTGCCCAGCCAAATTTTTGATGATACTCCGCCGCTGGATATACGTTCTCATCGATTCGTCTAGTTTCTGTTTGCAAGTCCTTAACTGCTCTATTGATGCTGGTTTTTGCAAGTGGACCAAAAATTCTTCACGAACAGGTCCTCGAAGGTTTCCCATATATATGTGGATCCTTCCGGCAAGTTCCTCATCCAAGATCTTGCGGCTCCACTGAGGCGAACTTGGATGCTTTGTATAGCTATTGCTCTCGTGCCGCCCATCAATTTTACTGTTTCCAGATAGTCGACCAACCGGTCCTCTAGATCTTGAAGTCCGTCGAACTTTTTATAATTATCGGGTAGCTTGAAGCTAGTGGGTACTCGAGTTTTGCGAACCCTTTGGGTAAAGCAAGGGAGTCCGCACAAGTCTTCATCGATATCCTCTGCTGTCTGACGACTTTCTCGGGTTCTGTTTTCTCGACCTCTTTCCTCTCGTGCTCTGTCGACTCGAGCTTGAGCCGTGTCTTTTCTCGCGTCGCCTTCTCTTGGACCATCTCGAGTTGTTGCCACGGTGCATCGAGGACTATTTTGTCCTGGACTGTTTTAGCGTGGCACATTTTCGAGTTGCTGTACTATTTGTCTTCCTGCTATTGCTGCACCCATGACACCGACTTCTGCCACAGCCATTTGATACAACGATGATCGAAGATCTCCTTGAGGTGGTCTGGATGCCATCAGATATGCGTATGTTGCCATGTATCCTGCCTCTGGTGTTTTCGGGATTATATGCCCTCTCGTATCTATCGACATGAAGGACTGATACGTTGCAAATGTATCTATAATTTTTAATGCTCCATGTTTGTTTTACACCAGTTGCTATATGTTTTGTTTACACTTCGTGGCACTTTTATGCATTTTTCGGAACTAACCTATTGGCAAGATGCCATAGTGCCAGTTCGCTGTTTTCTGCTGTTTTGTATTTCAGAAAAGTTGAACAACAAATATTCTCGAATTGAACGAAACAAAAGCCGAAGATCTTATATTTCCGTAAAGAAGACGAAGTCCAGAGGAGAGACAAAGAGGGGCCACAAGGCGGCCAGACCATGCCTAGGTGCGGCCTAAGCCCTAGCCGCGCCTAGGGGTGGTGTGGGACCTCCACTGACCTCGCCCTTCCGCCTATAAGAAGCCTCCCGACGTGTGAACCCTAAATCAATAAGCCCCCGTCCATGAAAAGTTCCGTAGCTTCGCCACCGTCGCAGACAAGATTCGGAGGACAGAAGTCTCTGTTCCGGCACCCTGCCGGGACGGGGAATTGCCCCCGGAGCCATCTCTATCGATTCCACCGCCATCTCCATAGCCAATGCTAACTCCCATGATGAGGAGTGAGTAGTTCTCCCCCGAGGCTGAGGGCTTTACCGGTAGCTATGTGGTTTATCTATCTCTTCATGTATGATCTTTATGCGATCATGAGATTTGTAATCTAGTTGAAAAAGTAGATGTTATTCTTCAACTATTGTGCTACTCAGGTGGTTTTATCATGTGATCTCCGAGAACACCTTGTCCAACGGTATGAAGGTGACAGTGTGCACACCGTGTTTGTTTTTTAAGCTTAATTTACAGAAATACTTATGAATTGTGGTGACTAGTTAATACCATCTTTTTATGCTCAAGGTGATAGTGTGGGGCGTCCATAAATTTGGGAATACGAACTTTAAGGAATGCTTATGCAGCCCTACACAGTGAATTTGTGTCTGTTATTAATCCGGAGAGTGGTTCAGAGTAGCGTAGTGAAGTGATAATATCTATGTATTCAATTATGGTATCATTGTTGAGAGTGTCCATTAGTGAAAGTATGATCCCTAGGCCTTTTTTCCAAGCATTGAAGCACCGTTAACACCCAGTTCTGCTACAAGTTTGCCTGCTGCCATTTTTATTTCAGATTGCAATTACTACTCACAACCATCCATATTACTTTTATTTAACTATCCCTTCGCCAAACTAGTGCACCTATACACATGACAAGTGTATTGGGTGTGTTGGGGACACAAGAGACTTCTTGTATCGTAATTAAAGGGTTGCTTGAGAGGGATATGTTTGACCTCTACCTCCCTTAGTTCGATAAACCTTGGGTGATCCACTTAAGGAAAACTTGCCGCTGTTCTACAAACCTCTGCACTTGGAGGCCCAACACTGTCTACAAGAATAGAAGCGTGCGTAGACATCAAGCTCTTTTCTAGCACCGTTGCCGGGGAGGTAAGGTAAAAGGTACTCACATCCTCTAGCTACTAAGTCTTTTAGTTGCTGGTGAGTGCTCGAAGTTATTTTCTTTACATTCTGCAATTACATCTTTTTGTTTCTTGTTTTTATTTTCACTAGTTAGGCTTAATGGAAACAAACAAAAAAATTAGAGAGCTTTATAGTATTTATCTTGAGTTAGGACATGAGGTGTTTGAAGAGAAAATTTAAAAACCTATGGAACTTTACTTGCATACTAGTAGCAATGTTATTAGTATGAATTCTTTGAACACTATTATTGCTAATGCTATGGAAAAGTCTAAACTTGGGGAAGCTAGTTTTTATGAAAATGATCTTTTTAGTTTCCCAGCTTTAGAGGAGAAAATTTTCTATGATGATACTATGCCTCTAATATATGATGATTACAATGATGATTATGTTATTTCCAGTCCACCTACTATTGAGGAGAAAATTAATTATGATTACAATATTCCTGCTATATTTGATGATTATGGTGATGAGAATAATAATGGTAGCTATTTTGTTGAATTTGCTCCCTCTACAATTAATAAGAAGGGATTTCTATTTTCGTGCCCTCGGGTCGTTAGTTGTACTCAGTTTTCCCCAGCCCCTTAGTTTTTCCTCAGTTTTCCCCAAGCCTATGTCTGAAACCCGCCAGAAGGAGCTCAGACGGAAGGAATCCGTTTATTTGGACGTTCTGTGCTGACGTGTTGTGCCGCGTCGTCTGTGGGGCCGCGTCGTGTGGGACCGCGTCGCGTGGGGCTGGTAGAAAGGGACCGCGTGGGACAGGACGAGAAGCGTTTAGTTGCACGTGAGCAGGAGCTGGGTTTTGTCTCTCTCGGCCCAAATTAGCATTTTTAAGAGCACATTTTCCCCTCTTTCTCTCTCTGTCTTTTTCACAAAATTAGTATCAAATCTAGAGAAGCTTCTATTTCTGTCTTTCTTCAATATGGCAGCAAATCTAGTAGCAAATCTCTGGGGTTATTTATGCCTTTTGGCCCTCGTTTTTTGCCCAATATGGCAGCAAATCTAGAAGCTAGTATATGATAAATTCACAACAGCATAATCAGAAAACTAAGTACAATACATAAACTGCATACAGCAGCCAAAAGCAGCCAATAACGTTGTTAATGTTCACGACAAACTAAGATGAAAAATATACAAGACGCACGCAATGTATGGACAACAAGAAGATTAGGATACCCCAGGATGAATGAATTTGTTCTTCATTCCTCCTCATATATTTCTTCGTTGCTCCATTCGTGCATTACCCCAAGGAAATATTCATTGAACTCGTTCCGTCTGCAGTGTGCGGCCAATACATCCTCCAGACGGTATGGTCTGTGTTCATTTTTCATACCATAGTTTCCTATTCTATCCACACGTAGTGGCCACTCATCCCATGCCTTTGTATCATGAGAGTACTCTCTGATATAACCCAAATCCGTGTAGTACATGCAGCCAGGTCGAAGTGTCGGGTGCACTCTAGTGTCGACGGAGATAGACCGGATATAATTCACGAAGAAGGCATTACTGCCAATGTTACTGACTGGATGGAGAGAGCGGCTCTGAGTGTCCACACGGTACACCAATGGTTTGCCCGCCAAAGCCCGGTTGACCAACAACACAAGCAGCAGATCACCATCCGACTTCACAAGGTAGAACTTCTCATTTCCAAGTTATGGAAATGAAATTAGTGTCTCCATCTTGACAGTGCTCGCGCGCTGCTGCAACTGTACATTGGTGCACACTATTCTTCCGGACTCAAAATTGTCCGCAGCTATTGCATACAGTTTACCATTGAATGGGGTAATGCAACGCAGACAATGGCTCGATCGAAAATCTTTCTTCTCCCCAATCTTCATATATATCCTTGGTTGGAGTGCTCTCATCGACCCAACCAATTTCCGGCAGGAATTGTGCGGCAACGAAGACCATAGTCGGGGATTTGATTACAGCGACTGAATTCAGAAAAACAGATGGCATCTGCGCCTCAAACATAGTGTTCGATGCCTTTGTGAGTGGGTTCAGAAGCCGTATCTTGTGCGGCGGGTTCTTTTGGGCAAGCACGATGACGCCACGGCAAAAGCCGACGAAGTAGTATCTAAAATATATAGATCAAGATAACATTCAGCACTAAGATGTTTAAGATTGAAAATAAAAAGGTAGATATGGAGGAATTTGAACCTTGTATGAACTTCCGATAGATCTATGGTGACGGAGCGTGATGTGCCGATTTGGAGGAAGGTGAACTCAGCGACGCATGGAAGGGCGTGGTCTAGCATGATCCATTCGTCCAGGTGCACGTCGGGCTCAGGCAAACCTGAGCGCCAATTTCTACAGACTTGCCTCATAGCAGAGTAGGTGTCGGCGTACTCCTCGTTTGCCAGTAAGCATTCGCCGATCTTGTGAAGTGGTCCATCAGCCGAGAGAGAGGCCCAGTTCACGGAGGCGCCGCGCTTGGATGCGCCGCCCTCGGCGGCGACGGGCGCGGAGGCGACGGGCTCGGAGACGACGGCCGCCGGCGCATTCTTCTTCTCCATCGCCGGCAGGGTAGCGTGCCTAGGGCGGTTGGGGTTTTTCCGATTTGGAGAAGTTGATGGGACGTGAGAGGGGTGGTTTCGTGCGTGAGCGAGAATGAGACGACTGTGTGCAGAGGGAGGGAAGGAGGGGCTTACGCGTCCTAAATGCGACCCGCGTCCTACGCGTCCACTATTTGCACGTCTGCACCGCGACACGCGTCAACAATGGCACGTCTTCCACTTCTGCACCGCAACACGCGTCCTCGGGTCTAACCCTGGAAAATTAGATATACTCAGGTATACCCTCGAGTCATATACTAGAATTTTTTATGTGCTCAGTTTTCGCCTTGAGTGCTAATACTGGCTAGTGCAATATACTCAGTTTTACCCTCAAGTGGCTGGTCAACAGAGAGTCAACAAATGGGATTAACTAGTTAAATGAGTTATTTAATGTGCAAAAAATTCCGAAAAAGAGTGGCACTTACTCATTGAGTCTTTACCACAAATTGCCACTTCTCAAATCATAGATAAATCATAGATAAATCAAGTTTCACCACAAATTGCCACTTCTCAAATCACCTAGTAGCTATGAAGGTGCATGGTTTTCCATAATAAGCCCTACCCAAAACAACTTTCCCCAAAACATACTTTGTCTGAATGAGGCCATAATTTTCACACTCATGTAGATTTGTATTGAAAATAGTTTGAGGTAGGCCAAGATGGGTTTCATTGTACAAAACACGCATTTTCCATTTTTTAAATCTCATATTTGAATCCCTTAGTCTGTTTTTTACTCACTTGCCCTTGGTTTCTTGATACTACTCAGTTTTGCCCTCTCCCTTCATAAACTCTCACAGACGCCCAACATTGCCCTGATTGGTCTAGCCCATGTCATGCGGATCGTGCCCGCCGACCGTTGATCGTATGATCTAACGGGCAGGATAACCCCTATCTCTCTCTCTGGTCGGGGCCACCAACCTCTCTCTCTCTCTGTCGTCGGTTAGCTTCACGCAAAGTTTGGTTTTCTGCATTATTTTTCACGAGCTAAATTATAAACTCTTTTTAGGCATTACGTTTCACGCAAAAAATGATAAACCATCACTGATTTGTTGTAGCCATTAATTTTCACGCAAAAAAATGATAAACCATCACCGATTTGTTGTAGCCATTACTTTTCACGCAAAAAATGATAAATCATCACCGATTTTGTTGTAGCCATTACTTTTCACGCAAAAAATGATACACCATCACCCATTTCTTGTAGCCATTACTTTTCACGCAAAAAAATGATAAACCATCACCGATTTTGTTTTAGCCATTACTTTTCACGCAAAATGATACACCATCACCCATTTCTTGTAGCCATTACTTTTCACGCAAAAAAAGGATAAACCATCACCGATTTTGTTGTAGACATTACTTTTCACGCAAAAAATGATACACCATCACCCATTTCTTGTAGCCATTACTTTTCACGCAAAAAACGATAAACCATCACCGATTTTGTTGTAGCCATTACTTTTCACGCAAAAAATGATACACCATCACCCATTTCTTGTAGCCATTACTTTTCACGCAAAAATGATAAACCATCAACGATTTGTTGTAGCCATTACGGTAAATGATAAACTATCACGAATTACCATTTCTTTTAGGCATTACTTTTCACTGTAAAATGATAAACTATATCACGAAGTTCCATTTCCGTCAAGATAGTCCGCATTACTTTTTTCTTGAGATATATACCCCCACAACGGTCGTCTCCTCCTTAATTTATTGTGTAAACCCCCACAACGGTCATCTCCTCCTTAATTTATTGTGTAAACCCCCACCAACGTTCACCTCCTCCTTATTTTATTGTGTAAACCCCTACAACGGTCATCTCTCCCTTATAAACACCCACACGGCCATCCCTTCTGTCAATAGGTTCTGCCTCTCTCTTCTTCGTTCACATACACTTGATCCATTGCCATGGCTTCCACGTCTCGGACGCGGACCGGAAGGGGAAGGGGAAGGGGAAGGGGAAGGGGAAGTGGATCATCATCATTGCCACCACCACCGTCAACACTGCCATTGATCATAGAGGAGTTCTTCATCGTCGTCTATGAAGACCCTTTGGTCGAGAAGGTACGTACGCGTTCCCACATATATGATGCATGTGATTAATTATGGGCATGTTCTAAAAAACCTTTAATTTCAAACGATCGGCGCTCGATCTCTTTGCAGGCTCTCCCAAAAAAGTTTGCGGACTATCTTGACGGCCAGGAGCCAGCTAAGGTGTATCTGCGAGCAGCTGATTGTGGTCCTCGTCTCTGGACCGTGGAGGTCCTATTTGACGGTCAAGGCTGGATGTACCTCGACAAGGGCTGGGAGAATTTCTCCATCGCGCACGGTGTGGATTTCGGCTGCTTCGTACACTTCAAATATGAAGGCGATGATGTGCTCACAGTGGAGGTGTTCGACGGAACAATGTGCAGGAAGTACTACTACTCGGACGATGAAGATACTGACGATGAAAGCGACAACGACGTGAAGCCATGCATCCATCCCCTTTAGATAAGGGGATTATGACCAAGAATATATATGTAGCTTCATATGCATCGATTTAGAGATCTAACTATTTTCTATATATTATGCATGTAAAAGATAATATCGCATTTCCACTATTATTCGAGCACCACATCCTCCAAACGATGCCGATGCCGATGCCGATATCGGCATGGTCAGAACGGCTATGCTCGCCGCCACTGCTAGGTCAACGTCGGGATGCACAATGTTTAGCATAAGAGTCACTTTAGATTAAGCTGCAAAAATAGTCACCTGCCACAGCGGTCATTGGCTGCGGAGGCCCCACAGAGCGGCAATATAATTTTCTATAAATAAATAGACGACCCACTGGTCATTGGCTGCGGCAGCCCCATAGAGCTGCCCCATTTGTCATTGGCAGCACCGCGTATACAATCAGGAAATAAAACGGCCCACGCGTCAGCGGTAGATGGATGGCTACCCATCAGCACGAGATGGTCAGAGAGGAACTACCCTCTATGCAGCCCCACCTCTGTGCAGCCCCACCCGTCAGATTAACGGTAACGGTAAGGCCTCTGACCTGACAGCAACCCACGTCTTCGAGGGGTTTCAAACTAGAGGGAAGGGAAAGCTGAGGAAAAACTAACGAGCTGGGGAAAACTGAGTACAACTAATGAAGCAGGGGCACGAAAATAGAAATCCCTAATAAGAATGACTATGCTTATGTGGGGAGTAGTAATTACTTTATGAATGTGACTCATGATAAGAATGCTTTATGTGATGGTTATGTTGTTGAGTTTATTCATGATGCTACTGAAATTTATTATGAGAGAGGAAAATATGATTGTAGAAGTTTTCATGTTACTAAAACACGTCTCTATATGCTGAAAGTTTTGAAGTTGCTCTTATTTTATCTTCCTATACTTGTCACTTTGTTCTTCGTGCATTTATTTGTGTACAAGATTCTTATGCATAGGAAGTGGGTTAGACTTAAATGTGTTTTGAATTTTCTTCTTGATGCTCTCTTTTACTTCAATTCATATTTCTTATGTGAGCATCTTCTCAAACTACCTCACCTAGCTGAAAGGCGTTAACGAAAAGCACTCTTGGGAGATAATACATGTTTTAATTTATGTATTTTTTTTTGTTGAGTCTTGGAAGCTATTACCTCTGTAATAACCTCTCCTTATCTTTTTTATTTCATTTTTGTGCTAGTAATAGCCTCTAATAGGAAGAAAGTAAGATTTGGGGAAGTTGCTTTCCTGAAACAGATTCTGTGCTGTCACCATAAAAATTCGTATTCCCAGCCAAAACGTAATTTCGAGCTGCCAAGTTTTGAGCATATGACCCAGGTTATTATCTAACTTTCGTTAGTTGAGCACTTTTCGATTTGAGCAACAGAAGATTTTCAAAAAAATCAATCTTTACCTGTTGTTCTATTTTGATAGATTTCTCACTACAAGAAAAGTTCTGATAGGCAACGCCCCAAAATCGTCCGCTAAGGGGTATTTTTCGTCACCTATGGGCCTAACCCGACGATATGGGTTCTGTTGTCAAAACTGCGTCAGGAAAAGTCCTACCACGTTTTTTTCGGTCCGTCGCGCTTGGGCGCCCTTCCGCCACGGAAAATCGGACCGTTGCAGAAGTGTTTCCGGGAGCCCGTTGACTGCTGACGTCATGCAAACTGTCAGTTAACGGCGTTAACCGGCTGAAACCCCGCGGTAGATGGTAGGCCCACACGAGGCCTGCCAAATCTTAAGCGGGCCAGCCCATTAAGTTTGTGGGCCGGGCCAGCTGACTTAGTTTGACCGGTCAACTATATAGCTGGGCTGGACCATTAGTTACGTGGGCCGGGCCTAACCTCTAAGGTTGACTGGTCAAAACATAAATGGGCCGGCCCACTAAGCATGTGGGCCGGGCCGAATGCACTCGTTTGACCGGTCAACAGGCAAAAAGGCCGGCCCACAAGACACGTGGGACCCACTTTCCTGTTATCGGGCCGGCCCATTTTACAAGTGGGGTCCACCTTAAAGTAAGTGGGCCGGCCCAAGAAGTTATTGGGCCGGCCTAATTAGCATGTGGGTCCCACTTTCCTGCTACCGGGCAGGCCCATTTAGTACGTGGGGTCTACAATAGATCAAATGGGCTGGCCCAATAAAAAAGTAGGCCGGGCCAAAAACATGGGTGGGTCCCACTTTCCTGTTAAAGGGCCGGCCCATTTAGTATGTGGGGTCCACCATATAGCAAGTGGGCCGGCCCAGCAAGATAGTGGGCCGGGCCAAAAACAGGGGTGGGTCCCACTTTCCTGTTAAAGGGCCGGCCCATTTAGTATGTGGGGTCCACCACATAGCCAGTGGGCCGGCCCAGCAAGATAGTGGGCCGGGCCAAAAACACAGGTGGGTCCCACTTTCCTGTTAAAGGGCCGGCCCATTTAATATGTGGGGTCCACCACATAGCCAGTGGGCTGGCCAAACAAGAAAGTGGGCCGGGCCAAAATCACAGGTGGGTCCCACTTGCCTGTTAAAGGGCCGGCCCATTTTGTTTGTGGGGTCCACCATATAGCAAGTGGGCCGGCCCAACAAGATAGTGGGCCGGCCCAATAAGCAGGTGGGCCCACTATCGTGTTAACGGGGCGGCCCAATAAGTAAGTGAGCCGGCCCAAAATGAAAGTGGGTCCCACACTACTGTAAATAGGCCGGCCCAATCTGTTGTAGGGCCCTGGTTGTTTGACTAGTCAAATTGCATTAAATTTCATGAGCCTACAATCTGATATCAATGATACACACAATTACATACACAAATAAAATAACAGGAAAATTACAAGGCAATTAATGTGCCCAAATAAAAAAAATACATAGAATCATTGAAGACTTCTATTAGTATCATCAATAACATGTTGACATTTGGCAATCGCCTTGATTGAATCTTGTGTACTCTTGGTCAACATATCAGCTACAGATCTTAAAGCAGCAATACCATGTCTTTTATAAAGTACAGCCTTGAGATATTTACTATTTGATGAAAAGAATGGTCTAGGTTGACGGCTATGAGAGGATGCATCAGAAGAAAGATCAGAACTTTTTGTGGGCCTCTCTTCTGATGAAGATTGCTTCATCACAACTGCATTCTGATAATAATGCAAAAAGAGTTAAACGATGAACTATGCAAACATGTATTAAGCATTGTCGATATGAGATAGTCACAAGTACTAAGCACTGACTTACATTATATCGTTGCATAGGCTCACCCCGGAACCTTTTTTGCGCTCTATCTTCTACTAAGGACTTCTTCATTACAACTGCATTCTAGTAATATTGCAAACATAGTTACAACAGTGAACTATTCAAACATTTATTATGCAATGTAGATATAAGATAATAACAAGTTGCATAAATAAGACAATGTATGAAACTTGTACTAAGCAGACTTACATCATAATGTTGCACAGGGTCGCTTTGGCGAGTATCTTCTAATGATGACTGCTTCACTAAAACTGCATTCTGGTAATATTGCAAACATAGTTACAACAATTAACTATTCAAAAATGTATTACGCAATGTAGGGATCAGATAACAGCATGTAGCAGAAATAAGCACAAGATAAGATAAAATGCATGTACTAAGCACATACTGGCTCGCTGCAGGTCCTTCTCTTGCGTGCACTAGTCATGGTCGACATGCCTGTCATTTTAGGTTCAGCCATCAAGTGAAATGCTAATCCTCTTGCTCCATTGTCCTTAATCTGTGTTTAGATATCACATTTAAGACCAAGTCAGCTGGTTTCAAATAACAAAAAACTTGAGCTGCCAAATGAATAAGCCAATATTTACCAGATATCAGATTAAAACCAACTAGATGTTGCTTTGCATGAGATACGAATTTCAGACATTCAGATTTAGAGTAGGGTAATGCCAAGGTTTTCCACATAAAGTAAACTGGCATTAAGAATGACCAAATGTCAGGTTTAAATCACCTTCGCAGTTGCTCCAAGACAAGCATATCAAATAGGCAGAAACATAGTAAAGCATGGATGGCATTGCTATGGCAGGGTTCCAAGTGTTAATCTCTTGCATAAGGAACAATGCATATAGGTTATAGATAATAACGGAATTACACTGCCAGAGTTACCAACCAAGAACGCAGATTCCAACCTTCCCTAGCGTCCCCGCTGTTAATGTTGGATCTTCTAATAAGTGGTTCGCATGATCAATCCCTAGGAAAAATAACATTGACAAGTTAGTGAACGATAATACAAAGACAAGACATGCACGCAGCAATAACTATACAAGCTGTGCGACAGGAGCATTCATGGAAAAAAATAGCTATAAGCTAAAGACGAGGTATAAGAGCAAGCAGATTGGAAATGCACATAGCATGATTATAAAAGCAGTGTGAGAATAGCAGGCACGAGAAAACAGCTAGCGGCTAGCGGTGAGCTAATGACGTGGTATATGAACAACCAGATTGGAAATGCCCATAGCATGACTATAAAAGGAATAGCATGCAGTACAAAAATAGTTGGCAGCAAATGAATGGGTATAAGGCTATAAATATGTGGATGCACACAGGTGTCAGTAGAATGAACAGGATGGTAGCGACCGGATAATGCTTTTGTACTGTAAAATATTTAAACGAACTTCATGCGAAGTAACACATCAAGAAAGTTAATGGCATATGAGATCTGCAAATAACTACACAAAACATGGCTAAAGAAACACCGCGATCTAACGGGCCAGCGTACTAACCAAGCTGCGGCGGGGTGGACGGGGGCGGCAACTTGCATTCCAGTGGCGGCGAATGCGGGAGACGATGAGTCGACCCTGTTTCAGTAGAAGTACGCATTAGTGAAGCAGATCTGGTTGGCTGGCAAGGGATTCGGTGAAGTTGATACAGCCGCTGCGCCGAGGTAGTCGGTGGAATAGATCGGCTTCTGTGGAGGGGGGCCGCGGTGAAGTAGACCCGGTTCCGTTGGAGAGGATCCGGTGCGTCGACAGGAAAGGCGTTGATTTCTACGCTGTGGATGAGGTCGGCGGTGAAGCAGATCCGTCGGTGGCGAGGTCGGCGGTGAAGCAGATCCGTCGGTGGCGAGGTCGACGGTGAAGCAGATCCGTCGGTGGCGAGGTCGGCGGTGAAGCAGATCCTTCGGTGGCGAGGGCGGCGGGGGAGCGGATCAGGTGGGTGGACAGCCAACACGATCAAGGCTACGCTATGGAGGAGTATGCCGGCGGCGAAGCAGATCTAGTACTATAGAGAGTCAGAGCTTTGGCGTGTGAGAGTATTTTTGAGCTAATGGGGCGAATGGTTGGTGGGTGGGTGTGGGCCTGTGGGGAGGGTTCGGGATCTAGGCAAGATATTTCATTGTTACCGAAAGAGCCCTCCATGGTCGGTGGGTTGTAGCTTCCGAACTAGGGTTAAAAGGGTAAAACTGGTCACGGGATTTTCGAATGGATGCGGCAGGATGATTTGGCGCGCGGCCGAAATTTTTAGTTTCAAGCTACGAGCAGAATGACAAAAATAATATTCTTCCCCAGGGAGCTCTCATTTCTTCCTCTTCTCTTTCTCTCTCGAGTCTCTCCCACTCCCCCGGCTCCTCTCCCCCTTCTCTCCGATGGCCTCGCCGACCGGAGACGAGGCCGACTTCTCTCTGTATATCGCACACCCTCCGAACTAAATTAATTGATTCAACTATCCTTAGACGTGTATGTATCTAGAGTAAAAACATGTGTGGATACACCCATATTTAGATAAGCAAAGTTGAGTCAGCTAATTTGGATCCGAGGGAGGTAGTGTTGTTGTAAGCTTAGATCCAGTGTTTCCCATGAGCAGAATGGCGCAATGGAGTCGGGGATCTCGTCATCGGCTTCAGATCTGGACTATGGTGAATCTGGCGGATCTTGCCGGCCAAACCCCGATCTGGTGCCATCAAGGTGATGGCGCTAACGGTGAGGCTTGCTTTGGTCAGTGCTTCAGATCTGGCCAATGGGGAAGTCAAGCTGCTAACGTTCACAAGCTCGGGGCATACGACGGCGTCATCCGTCTTGCCCGTGAACATCTTGGCCTTTCAGCGGCCCTTCTCAGAGCCAATATGCCGTTGCTGAGGCCCTTCTTCTCCTTCGTCCTGGCGACTATCGGCGACACCGTCCCAAGTGGTGCGTCCCCGGCGACGGAGTTGCTGGAAAGGATGCGGAGCAGAGATCTGATGTGCGGTCCAGAAGGACTCGATTGATTTTCTTCTATATGTTTTGGGGTCCTTTTTGTAAAGTTGCAGGTCCTATTAGTTGTTGTCTAGTTCTTTTGGACCTCTATCTAATTTTTTGGACTAGTTTCCATTTGCACCGATAAACTTGAATTTTGACAAGTTCACGGGGAAAAAAATTCCTTTGCACATATGGACTATCATGTATGAACATTCTTGAGATTTAAACTCTATGTAATGGCCAGCACTTGCGCAAGGGGCTCGTCTAGTGCGCACTAGTTTCCATTAGCACCGATAAATTTGAATCTTGACAATTTCTTGGAAGAAAAAATTGATTCACATATAGCCTATCATGTATGAACATTATTGGGATTCAAACTATACATACACTAGTAGGAAAACCCTTATAGGCGGAGCTTAGTTCTGTGGCGCACCTCGAAAAATGCGCCACAGAAATTTATTTTGTGGCGCACCAGGCAAGGTGCGCCACAAAAATAGCTTAATTTTGTGGCGCACCAGCGAGCCGTGCGCCACAAAAACTTGGTGGGCCCCACAAGCTGTCACCCCCAATCATTGGTTTTACTATTTCTATGGCGCACGGACCACCGTGCGCCACAAAACTAAGCTTATCTGTGGCGCACGGCCATGTTGCGCCACAAAAATAAGATATTCTGTGGCGCACTGCCACTGTGCGCCACAAAAATAAGCTATTCTGTGGCGCAGTTTCCATGGTGCGTGATGTCTACGGGAGCTTCTATTCTTGTAGACAGTGTTGGGACTCCAAGAGCAGAGGTTTGTAGAACAGCAGCAAGTTTCCCTTAAGTGGATCACCCAAGGTTTATCGATCTCAGGGAGGAAGAGGTCAAAGATATGCCTCTCAAGCAACCCTGCAACCACAAAGCAAGAAGTCTCTTGTGTCCCCAACACACCTAATACACTTGTCAGATGTATAGGTGCACTAGTTCGGCGAAGAGATAGTGAGATACAAGTAATATGGATGAGTATGAGTGGTAATAGCAATCTGAGTAAAATATGGCAGCGAGTAAACATTCAACAAAACAGTAAACAAACGGTGATTCGATGCTTGGAAGCAAGGCCCAGGGATCCCGCTTTCACTAGTGGACACTCTCAACAATGATCACATAATAGGACTACTCTACACCCTCTTGTTGGATGATGAACACCATTGTGTAGGATTACACGAACCCTCAATGCCGGAGTTAACAAGCTCCACAATATTCAATGTTCATATTTAAATAACCTTAGAGTGCAAGATAGATCAACACGACTAAACCAAGTACTAACATAGCATGCACACTACTACCATCACACTATGAAAGGAGGAATAGATCGCATCAATACCATCATAGTAATAGTTAACTTCATAATCTACAAGAGATCACAATCATAGCATAAACCAAGTACTTCATGATGCACACACTGCCAATATTACATCATGGAGGAGGAGTAAACTACTTTAATAACATCACTAGAGTAGCACATAGATAATATTCAACTTGATCACAAAGAGAGAGATGAACCACATAGCTACAGCGGAGCCCTCGGCCCCGGGGGTGAATTACTCCCTCCTCATCATGGAGGCAGCGATGGCGGTGAAGATGGCGGTGGAGATGGCGGTGGAGATGGCTCCGGGGGCAATTCCCCGTCCCGGCAGGGTGTCGGAACAGAGACTTCTGTCCCCCGAATTGGAGATTCGCGATGTGGCGGCGCCCCTGGAGTCTTTCTGGAGTTTCGTCAAGCGGTGTCGAAGTTTTAGGTCACGACGGCTTAAATAGGCGAAGAGTCGGAGTCGGAAGAGTCCCGAGGCGACGACACCATAGGGTGGGGTGACCACCCTCCAGGCCGCGCCGGCCTATGGTGAGGAGGCCCTGGGCCTCCCCCTGGCTTGCCCTTCTGGCTCCGTGAGTCTTCCAGCGAAATAGAATTTCTGTAATTTTTCTGGATTTTTCCGAACACTTTGGTTTTTGGGCCTTTTCTGCAATAAACAGACATAATAAACAGAAACTGGCACTGTGGCATCTTGTTAATAGGTTAGTCCAATAAATGCCATAATATGATATAAAGTGCAAGCAAAACATGTAGGTATTGTCATAAAACAAGCATGGAACATCAGAAATTATAGATACGTTGGAGACGTATCAGCATCCCCAAGCTTAGTTCCTACTCGTCCTCGAGTAGGTAAACGATAAAAAGATAATTTCTGAAGTGACATGGTACCAACATAATCTTGATCATACTATTGTAAATCATATGAGATGAATGCAGCGATTCGAAGCAATGTTAATGCAATGAGTAAACAGTTAATCATATAGCAAAGACTTTTCATGAATAGTACTTTCAAGACAAGCATCAATGAGTCTTGCATAAGAGTTACTCATAAAGCAATAAATTCTTAGTAAAGACATTGAAGCAACACAATGGAAGATTAAGTTTCAGCGGTTGCTTTCAACTTGTAACATGTATATCTTATGGATAGTTGTCAATGCAAAGCGATATAACAAGTGCAATAAGCAAGTATGTAAGAATCAATGCACAGTTAATACAAGTGTTTGCTTCTAAGATAGAGAGAAATGGGTAAACTGACTCAACATAAAAGTAGAAGAAAGGCCCTTCGCAGAGGGAAGCATTGATTGCTATATTTGTGCTAGAGCTTTTATTTTGAAAACAAGAAATTTTTTTGTCAACGGTAGTAATAAAGCATATGTATCATGTAAATTATATCTTACAAGTTGCAAGCCTCATGCATAGTATACTAATAGTGCCCGCACCTTGTCCTAATTAGCTTGGACTACCGGAATTATCGCAATGCACATGTTTTAACCAAGTGTCACAAAGGGGTACCTCTATGCCGCCTGTACAAAGGTCTAAGGAGAAAGCTCGCATTGGATTTCTCGCTATTGATTATTCTCAACTTAGACATCCATACCGGGACAACATAGACAACAGATAATGGACTCCTCTTTTATGCATAAGCATGTAGCAACAATTAATTTTCTCATGAGATTGAGGATATATGTCCAAAACTGAAACTTCCACCATGGATCATGGCTTTAGTTAGCGGCCCAATGTTCTTCTCTAACAATATGCATGCTCTAACCATAAGGTGGTAGATCGCCCTTACTTCAGACAAGACGAACATGCATAGCAACTCACATGATATTCAACAAAGAGTAGTTGATGGCGTCCCCAGGAACATGGTTATCGCACAACAAGCAACTTATTAAGAGATAAAGTGCATAAGTACATATTCAATACCACAATAGTTTTTAAGCTATTTGTCCCATGAGCTATATATTGCAAAGGTAGAGGATAGAAATTTAAAGGTAGCACTTCAAGCAATTTACTTTGGAATGGCGGAGAAATACCATGTAGTAGGTAGGTATGGTGGACACAAGTGGCATAGTGGGTGGCTCAAGTATTTTGGATGCATGAGAAGTATTCCCTCTCGATACAAGGCTTAGGCTAGCAAGGTTGTTTGAAGCAAACACAAGCATAAACTAGTACATCAAAACTTACATAAAAGACATATTACAAGCATTATAAGACTATACATCGTCTTCCTTGTTGTTCAAATACCTCACTAGAAAATATCTAGACTCTAGAGAAACCACTCATGCAAACCAAATTTTAACAAGCTCTATGTATTTCTTCACTAATAGGTGCAAAGTATATGATGCAAGAGCTTAAACAAGAGAACAACAATTGCCAAGTATCAAGTTATTCAAGACATCATACCAATTACTACATGTAGCATTTTCTGTTTCCAACCATATAACAATTAACGAAGCAGTTTCAACCTTCGCCATGAACATTAAAAGCTAAGAACACATGTGTTCATACGAACCAGCGGAGCGTGTCTCTCTCCCACACAAGAATTTATTCAAATAAGAACAAAAACAAGAAACATACAGACGCTCCAAGTAAAGTACATAAGATGTGACCGAATAAAAATATAGTTTCAAGAGAAGGAACCTGATAATTTGTCGATGAAGAAGGGGATGCCTTGGGCATACCCAAGCTTAGATGCTTGAGTCTTCTTGAAATATGCAGGGATGAACCACCGGGGCATCCCCAAGCTTAGACTTTTCACTCTTCTTGATCACATTGTATCATCCTCCTCTCTTGACCCTTGAAAATTTCCTTCACACCAAACTCAAAACAACTCATTAGAGGGTTAGTGCATAATCAAAAATTCACATGTTCAGAGGTGACACAATCATTCTTAACACTTCTGGACATTGCCCAAAGCTACTGGAAGTCAATGGAACAAAGAAATCCATCCCACATAGCAAAAGAGCCAATGCGAAATAAAAGGCAGAATCTGTCAAAACAGAACAGTCCGTAAAGACGAATTTTATTGAGGCACCAGACTTGCTCAAATGAAAATGCTCAAATTGAATGAAAGTTGCGTACATATCTGAGGATCACTCACGTAAATTGGTATAATTTTCTGAGTTACCTACAGAGAATTTTGCCCAGATTCGTGACAGCAAAGAAATCTGTTTCTGCGCAGTAATCCAAATCTAGTATCAACTTTTCTATCAACGACTTTACTTGGCACAACAAAACACAAAACTAAGATAAGGAGAGGTTGCTACAGTAGTAAACAACTTCCAAGACACAAATATAAAACAAAGTACTGTAGCAAAATAATATATGGGTTATCTCCCAAGAAGTTCTTTCTTTATAGCCATTAAGATGGGCTCAGCAGTTTTGGTGATGCACCCGCAAGAAATAGTATTTGAAGCAAAAGAGAGCTTCAAGAGGCAAATTCAAAACACATTTAAGCCTAACATGCTTCCTATGCAGAGGAATCTTGTACACAAATGAATTCATGAAGAACAAAGTGACAAGCATAAGAGGATAAAACACGAGTAACTTCAAGATTCTCAACATAAAGAGGGGAAACTTAATATTATTAAGATGCATATAACCATATTTCCCTCTCTCATAATAACTTTCAGTAGCATCATTGATGAAATCCACAATATACCCATCACTTAAAACATTCTTATCATGGTTCATATGCATAGAAGTATCATTAATTTTGGCATAAGAAGAGTTATTCTCATTAATAGTAATTGGAGCAAGATTATTATCAAGAATTTGAACATGGTAAACAAGTTGCATATTAAAAGAATTGTTTTTGGTAATCCAATCATGACTATGAAAAGTTTCATAAGGGTAGTTATAACCTATATCATAGCATTCTTTATAATAATCATCAAAGATCGGAGGCACAGTGTCATCATAAGAATTAGAATAGTTATCTTTCACAGTCGGTTTATCTATGACCATACCATCGTTGTTATTAGAAGGAGATGTATCAAACACATAATGATCAGTAGCAAAAGGATTTTCAAACACCTCTTCCCCAAGCTTAGAGCTTTCTATATCATTATGGGAGGAAGCATGGATAGCACTGACACTATGGCAATTATTATCATCATCATTTTCAGAATTAGTTTCCCAGAGATTTGCAATATCAAAAGTAGTGTGCTCATTCAAATCATGATCTCTAATGTATGTAAAGGGCATAGGAAGATCATCATATTTAGATTCATTATCACAATAATCATTAGGAGCAACATACTTACGGTTACTTAGCGTTATCTCATTCACGCGGGGATACGCCGTTACCTCTTTCTTTTTATTCTCCTTCTTCTTCTTCTTCTTCTTCTTCTTCTTCTTCTTCTTCTTCTTCGTTCCCTTCTTCTTCTTCTTCTTCTCTTCCTTCTCCTCATTTCCTTCTTTAGGAGGAAGAGGCTTGAAGGGTGGCTTGTCCGCATAACCCGATTTACTTTTAGAAACAATAGAAGAAACTTGGGAGGATTCCTCCTTTTCATTAATTAGTTCAAAACACATGGCGGTCCTATCATATTTTGGCAAGGTGTCGTCTTCTAAAATATTTTGTATGTAAGTATTTGTATGGCTATTATCAATGCAATAAGAAAAACACCCATGCAGGACATCATCATTATCAAGATCACTCATATGTAACAAAGAGATTTTTCTCGACAGTTCTTCACACCCCAAAAATAAAGTAAGTTCATCATGCTGATTAGGAGTAATTTCATCATCACAATACAAATTTGCAGCACTCATTGTTTTCAAATTATCATTGGAGGAGCATTGAAAATTAAAATGACCCACTTCATGGCAAACTTCACAAATAAAAGGATAGAGGACACAAACTTTTTTACCAAGATCATCTAGCGCCCTAGACCACTTTCTAGTTTTTTCATTGGTATGATGGATACAATATTCATCTTCGATTTGATTAATTCCACAAGGTCTATGCATTCCACAAAAATTAACATGCTTATAGGAAATAGCATTCTTAGGAGTTTGAGCATGCTTATTGCAATAATTAACAACAATTTCATTCTTCATGCAAGCCTCTTTAAAAGGTTCATGATACTTATCAAAATTCTTCTTAGGCAACTCAAAATGAGAAGCAAAGGATTTATAAAGATTTGCAGCAACTTGAGAGTCAAGACCATAAGTAGCACTCATATTTCGAAACTTATCGGTATCCATAAAAGCTTCAATGCATTCATAATCATAATTTATACCTGACTCTTTACCTTCATTGTTCTCCTATCCTTCAGCGTTCTCCTTAATCCGATCAAGAAGATCCCACCTAGCTTCAACCTCTTTGCTTGTGAAAGATCCTTCCGAACAGGCATCCAGATAGTCCTTGTGTTGTTCTGAAAGTCTCGCATAAAAATTGTTAACAATAACATTACGGGGGAGCTCATGAATGGGACATTTGAGCATTAGTGACTTCAATCTCCCCCACGCTTGAGAAATACTCTCTCCATCACAAGGATAAAAGTTATAAATATAATTCCTATCAATATGCACTTCATGAGGAGGATAAAATTTAGAATAAAAGAGAGATGCAATTTCCTCCCAACCAAGAGAATGACTATTCTCCAACAATTTATACCAATGCGCTGCTTTACCAGACAGCGAAACGGAGAATAGCTTCTTCTTCACTTCATCCATAGAGATACCTGCACACTTGAATAACCCGCATAATTCGTGCAAAAACAGTAAATGATCTCTAGGATGGACAGTTCCATCCCCTTTATAGTGGTTGTCCATAACACGTTCAATAATTTTCATAGGTATTTTATACGGAATACTTTCAGCAGGTGGATTTAAAATATCAGAAGCATCATTAGAGTTATTGCATATGGGAGATAAAGTATTATCAGAGCAAATTTTCTCCCCTAAAGATGGGAAGCTAAAAAGATCACAAAAACTAGCTTCCCCAAGCTTAGACTTCTCCATAGCATTAGCAGTAATTGCATTCATACTAATAACATCGCTACTAGCATGCAAATAAGGTTCCATAGGTTTTTTAATTTTCGCATCAAACAATTCTAAATCAGGAAAAAGACTAAAAAGCTCACCAATTTTGTTGTTGTTTTCCATTATGCCTAACTAGTGTTAACAAGAAACAAAAAGATGCAATTGCAGGATCTAAAGGAAATAGCTTCGAGCACAAACACAATGGCGCCAGAAAAGTACTGTTACCTGGAACCGAAGTATGAGTGCCTTTTACCTTTCCTCCCCGGCAACGGCGCCAGAAAATAGCTTGATGTCTACGGGAGCTTCTATTCTTGTAGACAGTGTTGGGCCTCCAAGAGCAGAGGTTTGTAGAACAGCAGCAAGTTTCCCTTAAGTGGATCACCCAAGGTTTATCGATCTCAGGGAGGAAGAGGTCAAAGATATGCCTCTCAAGCAACCCTGCAACCACAAAGCAAGAAGTCTCTTGTGTCCCCAACACACCTAATACACTTGTCAGATGTATAGGTGCACTAGTTCGGCGAAGAGATAGTGAGATACAAGTAATATGGATGAGTATGAGTGGTAATAGCAATCTGAGTAAAATATGGCAGCGAGTAAACATTCAACAAAACAGTAAACAAACGGTGATTCGATGCTTGGAAGCAAGGGCCAGGGATCCCGCTTTCACTAGTGGACACTCTCAACAATGATCACATAATAGGACTACTCTACACCCTCTTGTTGGATGATGAACACCATTGTGTAGGATTACACGAACCCTCAATGCCGGAGTTAACAAGCTCCACAATATTCAATGTTCATATTTAAATAACCTTAGAGTGCAAGATAGATCAACACGACTAAACCAAGTACTAACATAGCATGCACACTACTACCATCACACTATGAAAGGAGGAATAGATCGCATCAATACCATCATAGTAATAGTTAACTTCATAATCTACAAGAGATCACAATCATAGCATAAACCAAGTACTTCATGATGCACACACTGCCAACATTACATCATGGAGGAGGAGTAAACTACTTTAATAACATCACTAGAGTAGCACATAGATAATATTCAACTTGATCACAAAGAGAGAGATGAACCACATAGCTACAGCGGAGCCCTCAGCCCCGGGGGTGAATTACTCCCTCCTCATCATGGAGGCAGCGATGGCGGTGAAGATGGCGGTGGAGATGGCGGTGGAGATGGCTCCGGGGGCAATTCCCCGTCCCGGCAGGGTGCCGGAACAGAGACTTCTGTCCCCCGAATTGGAGATTCGCGATGTGGCGGCGCCCCTGGAGTCTTTCTGGAGTTTCGTCAAGCGGTGTCGAAGTTTTAGGTCACGACGGCTTAAATAGGCGAAGAGTCGGAGTTGGAAGAGTCCCGAGGCGACGACACCATAGGGTGGGGTGACCACCCTCCAGGCCGCGCCGGCCTATGGTGAGGAGGCCCTGGGCCTCCCCCTGGCTTGCCCTTCTGGCTCCGTGAGTCTTCCAGCGAAATAGAATTTCTGTAATTTTTCTGGATTTTTCCGAGCACTTTGGTTTTTGGGCCTTTTCTGCAATAAACAGACATAATAAACAGAAACTGGCACTGTGGCATCTTGTTAATAGGTTAGTCCAATAAATGCCATAATATGATATAAAGTGCAAGCAAAACATGTAGGTATTATCATAAAACAAGCATGGAACATCAGAAATTATAGATACGTTGGAGACGTATCAGTGCGCCACAGAAATAAGGTATTCTGTGGCGCACTCTTTTCGGTGCGCCACAGAATTAGTGAACCAGATCTACAAAAGTGAGCCAACCTCCCACCTACCACACTACACAAGCCATTCTTCTTCCTCCATCTAGCTCGTCCCCCCCTTCTCTCTCATACCATTTTGACTCTACTTTTCACTTGTTTGGGTATTTATTGCACTTACTTTGGTTGATACTTAATTGGAGTTGAGGAGAAGGCTCTCCATACTCTCTCCTCCTCTCGAACTCATCGATCGCGGTCTCGTCTCGGTATCGAATCTAGAAGGTGAGTAGTTGGAGGAGACATACATATGCTTGGAGGAGACATGCATATGCTTGTAGATCTTGTGTGGCCGTCGTGTGTATGGATGCTTGTTGCAGGTGAAGCGCTTGTGTGTGTGTCGGTGTGGTGCATGGATGTTTGCCGAAATGTTGATTCATTTCCGTTTCGGAAAATTTTGCACTACCCATATGTCCTACTTTGAGGAGAGGTCATGCAGAATTTTTCCGCTCCATGTAATACCTTGAGGAGAGGTACGGCCCATGCATGTGTGTGCATTTGGTGCGGTTCTAATTTCCTGTTCTATGTATACCATTTGCAGGCAAGCATGGTCCTCTCGATGAGTTCCGCTCGAATCTCTAGATACAAGATAGACGCGAAGGAGGACATGATTCGGAACAATAGGCGCCAGATAAGATGTCCGTGTCGATCATGCAAACTCGAGCGCTGGATCAACCCTGATTCCGGACAACTGGAGGAGCACCTGCTGAGGCGCGGTTTCATGCAAGACAACCAGGCGCGGCCGGCCCCATCAAATGGTGCGCATGAAGACCATGTCGAGCGAGATGACTATCATCATGAAGAAGACTATCATCATGCCGACGGGGACTATCATCATGAAGAAGAAGTCGGCGGAGAAGATCATCATGAAGAAGAAGATGCCGGCGGAGAACATCATCATGATGAAGAAGAAGATTCCGGCGCGACCCCGCTAATTTCGGCCTTGCGGGACTCTCATGTTCAAGATCTTCTCCTCCAGGAGACGAGCAACGATAGAGTTGCAGCTAGATAGAGAGCCAAGCTGTCGCAAATGGAGAAAGACGGGATGATTCCGATCTTTCCTGGGTGTCGTCCGCAGGATACGCGCTTGCATGTAACGCTTGATTACCTGCAGATGAAGACGCAGAACAAGTGGACCGATTCCAGCTTCAGCAAGAACTTAAAATTCTGGCACGATCGTCTCCCGGAGGGGAACACATTGCCAAGTAGTACCGAGGAGGCCAAGAAAGTCGTGTGTCCCCTTGACCTACCGCACGAAAAATACCATGCCTGCATTAATGATTGTGTCATTTATAGGTGCGAGTACAAGGACAGAACCACATGTCCGGTGTGTGGCCACGGACAGTACAAGGTTGGGAACAAGAAGGTACCTCGAAAAGTGGTATGGTACTTTCCTATCACTCCCCGTCTGCAGCGGTATTTCGTGGACCCTAAGGAAGCAAAGCTCATACAATGGCACGCGGAAAGGCAGAAGCCCAAAGAAGATCCGGAGATGGGCTATATGCTGACACACCCTTCAGACGCTGGACAGTGGCAAGTATTGGACATCGCCTTCCCTAGGTTCGGGGGCGACGCAAGGAACATCAGGCTGGGTATGAGCACCGATGGACTCAATCCGTTCGGCAACCAGAGTAGCACGCATAGCACCTGGCCTGTGTTTGTATGGCCTTACAACCTACCCCCGTGGCTGTGCACCAAGCAAAGGTACATACACCTGAGTATTCTCATTCAGGGGCCGAAACAACCAGGTGTCGACATGCATTTGTATCTCGGGCTGCTGAAAGAGGAGTTAGACACGTTGTGGAAGACGCCACCCTGTACGTGGGACGCCTACACTAGAACTTATTTCGATATGAGAGCCACGTTGATCACGACGGTCACGGACTATCCTGGTTACGCATATGTATCTGCCCAGGTCGGCCACGGATTCAACGGCTGTGCGAAGTGCATGGACGATACCCCGCATCTACAACTACCAAGGGATCCCGGGTCCTCGAAAACCATCTACCCAGGTGCTCGAAGGTGGCTTCGCTTGGATCACCCGTGGAGAAAATGCGGTGATCTGTTCAATGGTAAAGATGAGCCCGATGGACCCCCACGCCCGAGGAGCGGCGCAGAAATCGATGATCTTCTGAAAAATTGGAAGGAGTGCCCAGCGCCGGGAAAGAAGCGACCGAAGCCAGAGCCGCTGCTCGGTGTATGGAAAGCGAGGTCTGTTTTCCACGACTTGGAGTACTGGAAGGTCCTCCACACGCCCCACAGCCTCGATGTCATGCACATTACGAAGAACGTTACCGAGAGTCTGCTTGGCACTCTTTGCAACTCAGAAAAGTCCAAGGATGGACCGAAAGCAAGATACGATCTTAAACATTTTGGCATCAGGAAAGATCTTCAAGCCCCCGATACTGACGACGACGATGATGATGATGATGATCAGACGGAAGGGACTCAACGTCTCCGCAAAAGGGCTAAGAAGAACGCGGTGCAGCTTCCCGCTGCCTGCTTCACAACGAGTCCGGAGGAGCTCGAGCAGTTTTTCAGGTGCCTCCTAGGAGTGAAAGTTCCTCACGGTTACTCGGGGAATATAAGCAGATATCTGGACGTAGCGAAGAAGAGGTTCACCGGGATGAAGTCTCACGATTGCCACGTGCTAATGACGTAGATACTTCCCATTGCGATCCGAGGCATAATGGACGAGCACGTCCGTGATACGCTGTTTGGCCTTTGCAACTTTTTTGACGTTATCACCAGGAAGTCGATCGGCGTGAGGCAGCTCAAGATGCTACAGGATGAGATCGTGGTGATACTATGTGAGCTCGAGATTTACTTCCCGCCTGCATTCTGTGATATATGCGTCCATCTCCTTCTCCATGTCGTTGAAGACATCAAGCAGCTCGGCCCAACGTTCCTCCACAACATGATGCCTTTCGAAAGGCAGAACGGTGTCATGAAAGGATACGTTCGCAATAGGGCCCGTCCAGACGCAAGCATGGCCAAGGGGTTTCTAACCTACGAGTGCATCTCCTTCTGCCAGAATTATCTAAGCACCGAGGACGACGAGGATCATGTTGGTCTACCCCCCAGGACGCACCTCGGGAGGCTCGCTGGAGTCGGTCACCGCGAGGGATACCGCTCAGTCCATGTCGGCATTGAAAATCGACGCGATGACTTTGAGAGGGCTCACCGGGTTGTGCTACAACACTTAAAACTGATCGAACCTTTCGTGCAAGAGCACAAAAGCATGGTCGAGCAGAATTACATCGATATGGGCCGACCGAGGAAGATGGGAGACGTAACCAAAAAGCACAACTCCAGCTTCACGCGTTGGTTCAAGCAAACTCAACTGGTTGAAGCACAGAGAAAAAGGCCTTCTACCGAAGATGAAAAACTCATATACACCTTATCACAGGGACCCGCGCATAACGTAAGGACCTATCAGGGGTACGACATCAACGGTTACAGATTCTACACCGAGGAAAAGGACAGAAATAGTGAAAATCAAAACTCAGGAGTAACTATGCTGTCATACGGCGATGACGAGACTAATGTCAAGGAAAGATTCTTTGGAAGGATCGAGGAGATATGGGAGCTCAATTACTATGGAGAGACGGTGCCAATGTTTCGTGTGAGATGGGCCAAGAAGGTCGAAAAAGAAGGCCGATATTTCACAACCATGGTTATACCCGATGCAAAATCGAAGAACGCATCCGCGAAAAATGAGCCATGGGTACTCGGTAGCCAAGTTGACCAATGCTTCTTCATCACCGATCCGTCGAGGCCTAGCCGTGTTGTCGTGAGGAGGGGCAAGAGGAGCATCATAGGAATGCAAGGAGATGCCAACGAGGAAGACTTGGACAAAAAAGGTGACCCGAAGATGGAGGAGGAATTCGACAGGCACTTCGACATGCCTACTACTAGTAAAGTAAGAAGGAAGACCTCCCTACCCTCTAAAGGTTGTCCGTTCACGCGAAGAAATCTCAAGGTGGCCGGCATAAAGTATTCAACCGCCAACAACCGAAAGGGCAAGAAGATTGCGAAGAGACGCTAGAGCTCAGAGCCGAGACGAAGAAGATCTTTTTTTGGTCTATCACATGTGTGTGAGTGTGTGTGTTAGACAAGTACATGCATGTGTGTGTGAGAGAAACAAGAACATGTTTGTATGAGACAAGTAATTTATAATTCCCTACTAATTACTAAATAATGTTGTGTTATTTACTATATTTATTGAAATGTAACTAAAATATGAAAAAAGGAACAAAAATTGTGTGGCAGCCAGGGTTCGAACCTGGCTACTAACTGCCTAACATTGGCCTTAACCACTAGACTAGTGCTATATATCTGTCAGGACACAGCAGTAAACCGTTTTGTTTTGCCAAGTGTCTAAATTCTGTGGCGCACTCCCCATTAGGTGCGCCACAGAAATAAGGAATTCTGTGGCGCATGGAAGTGCTGATGCGCCACAGAAAGCTTAATTCTGTGGCGCACTGAGAGGGATGCGCCACAGAATTTGGACACTTAGTGAAATAACTCGATCAACAGCAGTTTCTTCCCCACTCAGTCACTCACAACCCTAGCGCGACACTTCTCTCTCGCGCAACTGCCACCACCGCCTAGCGCCGTTGCCACCGCCTAGAGCCACCGCCTAGCGCCGCCGCTGCTGAGGAGGAGGACGCCCGAGCCGCCGCCGCCACCGAGGAGGAGGAGGACGCCCGAGCCGCCGCCGCCACCGAGGAGGAGGAGGATAGCGCCACCACCACCGCTTGATCCCCGCCACCGCCACCCGTTCGGTGAGAGCTCCTCTCCCCTGTCCTCCCCACTCCCCTGTCCCCTGCCCTAATTCCCTCTCTGGCTAGCCTAGTTGCTATGGATTGCTTGCAATGTTGCTATGGATTGCTCAAATGTGCATCTCCTTGCAATGCTGCTATGGATTGCTCAAATGTGCATCTCCATTAGTAGTTTGGTTGGTTCAATAAAATGCATCAGTAGCAAATGAATGCAGTAGTGCTGCTGTAGTCAAATAGAATTTCAAGAAAAACTAGGTTGTAGTGCTGCTGTAGTCAAATAGGTTGTAGCAAAACAAAAAAAAAACTAGGTTGTAGTGCTGCTGTAGTCAAATAGAATTTCAAGAACACCTCAATTTGCTTTGTAAGAGAGAGTCAAAAGAGGGTTAGTATGAATGCAGTAGCAAATAAAAATGAACAAGCTAATGTTGTAGCAAATGAATGCAGTAGAAACTTAGCAGATAAAAAGCTACTTGCTATCAAGAATAATGTTGTAGCAAAATAAATGTAGAAACAAATGACCTATATCTACTTTGGTGGCATGCTGTAGTGTAGTATGTATATGTTATTGCTAGGATTTGTTAGCAATTCTTGGTGAAAGCTAATGATGCTACTGGTTTAAATGAAAATGATGAAATGATGCTATGATGAAATGATGAAATGTACAAGCTAGAAATTGATTTAGGTTCTCTTGTTCATGCAAATGATGCTACTGGTTTAAATGTAAATGCAAATGATGCAGTCAAATGCTATTTAATTTATTGCTTGCTATTTTTTTTAATTCATTGGTTGCTGTTTTTTTAATTCATTGCTTGCACTAGAGCTAATAAAGTTCTTGCTATTTCTCTGTTGACAATCATAATGCAGTATTTGTATGATGAAACTTCATTTATATGAAGCATATAATGGATGCATAAATCATGCCTGGTAGTGACTAGATGAATGTTGTAAAAGAAGAACACCTAGCAAGATAAGATATATCTAAATAAATGTTCAAAGATAAAAAAGCCGCTGCCTACTATTTGAATGCATATCATCATTGGAATGCAGTGAACCAACCACTGCCTAGTTGATTTTGAATTACTGCTAGGATTTGTTGGCAGTAGCAAATGAATGCAGTAGAAATTTAGAGATAAAAAAAGCTTTTGAAGAATATTCCTGAACCATCAGTACATGATGTGGACAGTAGCAAGAACCATCAGTAATGCAGTAGCAAGAACCATCAGTACATGCATTGTCTCTCCTGACCAAATATGACAGATTTTGAAGAATATTCCTGAACCAAAAATGGACAGGCTCTCCTGACCCATTTTGGGGAATATTCCCAATGGCTTGTCTCTGACCCATTTTGGAGAATATTCTCCCTCTTGTGGATTGACATCACAATTCAAAAAAAGAAACTGATGGCATTGTCCTATGTAACACAACTGTTCAGCTTGTGTTCTCATACCATCTATGCATGCCCTCCATCCTATATAAATGCCTAGTGTAGTGAACCTGAAAACCACACCAAACATGGACAACCTGTCCTGGAGTGCAAAGAGGAGGAGCACTGGCTCACTTGGTGCCTCTGGCTCTAGGGATGCCACTCTTTCCAAAACTTTTTCTATGGGTAGGGCAGACAAGGAGTTGCTAGTGTATCGTAGGAGAAGTGTGCAAGAGAGGGAAGCTTCTGCTGCCAGGTTCAGGGAAGAAGAAGCAGCAGATGGCTTGAACCAGCTAGGTGTGTTCACATACACTACACAAGTTCTCCCAGTTCCAAAATCCAGACCTAAGGGCATGATCAAACTGAAAAAGTATAAGCATCAGTTGAGGGAAGGAGGACCCACAGAGGTGTTGCCCTACTATGTAGAACCAAATCTTGAAGAAAAGGTTAAAGCTAGAGTTATCTTGTGCTGGCTGAGGAAGGGCATGAAAAAAATCAAAGATTTGTTATCCTAGTTTGTTGTAGTTAGTTGTAGTTTCAGCCATCTAGTTTTAGTGTGTGTCCTAGGTTGTCTGAATAATTATGTAATGTAAGGGTTGATGTAATGCTTCCATGCAATGATGAATAAAAGGGTTTATGTAATGCTTCTATGCAGATGGTAGGAAATAATGTATGAAAAAAATCCTATAGTACTAGTTCATGAAATTCTACTGTTTGAATTCATTTAAAATTTGATTAGCTATTGGTTTCAAGATAAGAATGCTACTGTTCATGAAATGCTACTGTTTGAATTCATTTATGAAATGATCATGCTCATGGTCATGCTCATTATCTTGTATATGCTTGTTTGAATTCATTTATGCTTGTTTATACAATATATATGAAGTGAATATGCTAGATAGAAAATATGAAGCTCCATTTGATAGAAGCAGATATTACATTTATTTGTGCTGACATGAAGCAGATAGAAAATGTTATCTATTAATGGAAATGTAGTGCTCCAGGTTGTAGCAGGTAGTACTGTTCCAGGTTGTAGTACTGCTCCAGGTTGTGCTGATATTGCATTTATTTGTGCTGATATGAAGCTGATATGAAGCTGATATGAAGCAGGTAGTACTGCTCCAGGTTGTAGTGCTCCAGGTTGTAGTGCTTTAGGATTTTTGTAGTGCTCCAGGTTGTAGTGCTCCAGGTTGTGGTGAAGTTGTGCTCCAGGTTCCATTTGATACAATATAGTGCTCCAGATTTTTGTAGTGCTCCAGGTAGTAGTGCTCCAGGTTCCATTTGATACAATATATATGAAGTTGTGCTCCAGGTTGTGCTCCTTGCAAACCCTATTTCCTCTGTGTTGATGCAACTTTGTATGGTCTATATATGGTGGATATGTTGGATATATGGTGTATATGGTGGATATTTTTGCAGGGATTTCATTGAGTTGCCCATTTCTCCCGAAGCGTTGATTAACTTCCGTTTCGGTTGAGAAATGGGCACTCCTACGTAGAAAAATTAGCAAAAGTCATGCCGAATTTTTTTGTTGACTTTTGTACTAACTTGTTGCCTCTTTTTAATGAAGTGCAAATAAACATGTCGGGCAGCACTTCTAAGCCCAGGAGCCAGAACGAAGAAGCAAGAGAGGCCAACAAGGACTTCTGGGAGGGCTACGAGCAGCCCCGGAAGGCCGCTGCCGAGTCGCCCGGCGATGAGGAAGAGGGCCGGGACGCCGCCTCCGAGGGAGAGGGCCAGGAGGCCGCCGACGACACCGACGAGGGCCGGGACGCCACCTCCGAGGGAGAGGGCCGGGGGGGCGCCGCCGACACCGGCGACGATGACGATAACTAGGACGCCGCCGCCGAGACCGGTGAAGAGACGACCGATGAAGAGAACGCGGCCAACCGCACGGAAGGTGATAGCGGCGGCAACCCTCAGGAGGGTAAGAAGAAGAGGACGGCGAGGAGGCCAAGGAGGGATCGGAGGCCGCAAGTGCTCGCCAACGTCACCGATCATTTCACGGTAGTCTCCGAAAGTGGCCTACCCTTGGAGCCTTCGTGGGTTGCCAAAGGGTACGGCATGCAACTAGGGTGCATCGTCCGTGAAACCGTGCCGATCCTAACTCAGGACCTCAGAAGCAAGGAGAACGAGGCTCTCGCCCAATCCCTCCTCCAGAAGCTTCACCAACGATACACGTTCCCTGAGCCGTTCAATAAGAAGGTGGAATCTTTAGCTCTCACGAAGATGAGCACCGCCTTGAGCAGCTGGAAGAACCGGCTGAAGAAAAAGATCGATGCCGGTGCAAGCTGGGAGAGGATAAGTACCAAAGAACCGTCGCTCTCCTTAGAAGACTTTAATGCATTCAAGTCTTACTTAGAGAGTGACACTGTTAAAAAATGGACCGCCTGGGGGAAGAAAATGCGGGAGTTGAACTTAGGGACCCACCATTGCGGAAGCGGCGGTTACCGAGGAAAACAGCCCACTTGGGACAAGGAGGATGCCGAGATGGTACGTCTGGGGAAAGAAAACCGCTGGCACAAAATCCAGGATGAACAGGCTAGGAACTTTGTCCGGTCCCGCTACTACTTAGACTGGAAGACGGGGGAATTTATTACGGATCACGAAGACGTGAGGGATTTCGAGAAGTACCTGGTAAGGATAGTTCTATATTATTTCGCTCATCTTATCAGGCAATGAAGCCAAATGGGCTAACCTTAAGTTCCTTTGTCTGAAGGATGAAGAGTTGACGAAGGCTGGCCCGTCGTCCCAGGGGTCGACGGAACCGTGGGACACGCCTTTCAACAGGGCGATGAACAAATACAAGGAGAGGGAGCTGGACAAGCCACCGACGTCGGGTGGCCGTGTGTCCGGCTTTGGCACAAGTATGAAGCTATCCGAGTACTACGGATCGGATGCCAAGATGAGAAAGCTGGAGAGGAGGTCGTTGGCTAAGGATAAATCCGAGGTTCAGGAGCTGAAGAAGAAGGTGGAGTCACTAGAGAAGCTGGTGGCCGAAAAGCCTGTGGAGAACACGGAGATGATGAACAAGTTATTGGACGAGAAGATCCGACAGATCATCCCCCCTGGGTTGATGGAGGGTTTAGCTGCTTGGAATGCGGGAGGTCAAGTGGGGCCGATACATGTGCCCAGCATCAGCGGCAGCAACTCAAGCTTCCACGTGTCGCCGACGGTGCCGCTCCACCCGACGCCGGCTTCGGGGCTCCACCAGACGCCGCCGCTCCACCCGACGCCGCAGCTCCAACCGCCGCCGCAGCTCCAACCGCCGCCGCAGCTCCAACTGGTCGCATCGACGCCCCCAACCGCCGCCCTTGTATCGACAATAGCCGAGATCGACGCCATCAAGGAGGTAAACTCCTTAGTTACTCCTTCGCGTCATCTTCTTTAACTATATATGCCTTTCGTGACTGCCATCTCACGATGCCCAACATGGCGCCCCTGACTCAGGATGAACCATGCATATTTCTGCAAGCGGTGGAGCCCGGCGGCAAGTTGGTGGAAGTTGCTAGCGGCCATGTCATGGCTTCCCGCATTATGCACGGCGCTAGATTGGCGGAAGACGTGGCGAAGGTCAAGTTGGTAATGGTAGTGCCGGAGTACCGCTACGCCATGCCCCCCTTTCAACCTCCGGGCACAGACGAAGGCGACGTTTTGACCCTTGGGGATTGCACCTCATGGGTTATGAAATGGCCGAAGAACCAGATTCGTCTGGGGGGGGTCTTCCGAGTGCTAAGAAAAGCACCGGCGCCACCTCCCCTATCATCCGGCCCAAGATCACCAGCGCCGACGACACCCTTAAGGAACCGGCGGTCGCCGCCCCCACTACCCTGAAGGAACCGGCGGTCGCCGCCCCCACCCGGAAGGAACCGACGATCACCGCCACCACCACACGCCACAAACAGTTGTTGGGAGCGCTACCGCAACGACCGTCAACTAGACGCACGGTACGCCAAGCGGCGGCATCGCAACCGCCACCACCTAAGGTCCAGGACATGGCGCCACTTGATGGCAACGATGCAGATGATGATGATGACATCGATGCCTACATCAACACTGGCGCCTGCAGCCAAGATATGTACATGCCTCCTATGGATGAACAAGCCTTCCGAACACACGGCGATCAACTTGGTCGCCCCCCTACAGTGACGAAGCAGCGCCTGGTCTTCACGGGTCTTTCTCAAGACACTCCTCCGGAGGCTGGCAATCCAGCTCAAGTCAAGCCTGCTACCGTTTTCAGCCCTAACACGCTGCGTAAGACGATCATCGGGGAGCCACCCAAATCAACCCCAGCGACCTCAGAAGCACCACCAGCACCCGAAGCACCACCATCTGCACCACCAGCACCCCCAGTAGGTCAGGTGAAGAAGGCAAGGAAGAGAGGAGCGAAGAAGGGCGCATCTTCGAGCCAGCCTGCTCCTAAGAGGATCCGGGCCGACGACATGGTACCACCTACACCGGATGGCTTGCCCCGGTGTCTTGAAGCTGGTAAACTGATACTGCCTCCGGACATGGAACACCTCGCAAGTGGACCAATGCTCCCTTTGCAGAACACTATTATTTATCTAGAGAGTGTCCTTCTTAAAGAAAAGGATCCAAATTACCCGGTGTTCACGGTCAAGGTGCCGTCCGACCAGAACTTCGTCAATGAAGACCCCGCAGATATCTTCTTCATAGCGTTCGAGGACGTCTTCAACCTATTTCACTCGAAACGGCTCGACTATAACTTGGTCCGCCTATACGCGATCAATCTTCAGATGAAGATCAACAGAGAGAGACCCCGCCACATCGCGGTAGCGGATCCCTACTACATGCGCGATAGCCATCTCCAGGACGGCTCAAGGACACGGACCAAGGCGGTGCGATACCTCCAGAACTTCATGCTCATGTACAAAGAGAGCAACACCATTCTTCTGCCTGTCTTTCCCGAGTAAGTACACATCCGCTCACGGCCGTCGTAACTTATGCTTTCTTATATATTTCTTCCATTGCCGATCATTTCCAACATTCCATTTCAATTGCATGTGTTGAGCAGGGACAAATACTGCACACTCATCATCCTAGATCCGAAGTGGTCACTAGCCCAGTATTTCGACTCGTCGAGTACGACGACGAAGAAAGACTACAAGAGAATAAGGGGTGTTCTCGATGAGGCTATCCTTGGCTACTCCAAAAATGGAGGCACTTTCGACAAAAATGGGCAACATATCAGGCCGGACACTAAAAAGCCCGGGTTCAAGCACGTGATCGACTTCCCTTGTGTCAAGCAGCCAGCTGGCAGCATTAAGGAGGCCTTCTATGTCCTCCATCACCTTAAAGGGTTTGTCGAGGATGCAGAGATGATGTCTTTGCCACCAAGTAAGCGAGACCCCGTTAAAATGTCGAGGCAAATCAATGATGATGATCTTAGAGAAGACTTCCATCGCATCCAAGTAAAGCTCTCGGAAATTATCTTACAAGATGTATCCAACTCATCGGGGCTCTTACACCAACTCAGAGGGTTGTCTAAGAGGGATATCGAAGAATGCCTACATAGGCAGGGTGATGGAAGGACGTGGACGATGAAGGACTTGTACAAGCCGTTCCCGGAGCCGCTCAAGAAGACGTCTCGTTGACCGAGGCCGGTGTGCCTAGCATTACTTTGAATCGATGGACAATTTGTACAGTGTTGTAAACTAAACTTGCTTAATTTGCTCAAAACGGTGGTCGTCGTTGTTGGACTTCAATTACTATTGTAGTCGTTATCGTTGAACCATATTACTATGTGATGCAGATGCTATATGTCTTTTAGGTTTATTATTATTTCCTTGCTTTAATTCTTGTGAATATGTATGCATGTGAACCCTCTAACTCTTCCCATTGCGTTATATACTAATATGCCTTGTGTCCATAGAGATGACGTACTACGTCATGTTCGAGGGGCGGGTTCCAGGAGTGTACGAGGAGTGGGAGGAGTGCAAGAAACAGGTGCACAAGTTTAGCGGCAACTGCTACAAAGGGTACCTGACTAGACACGAGGTGGTTGCCAAGTGGAGGGCGCACCAAGCGAACAAGAGCAAGATGAAGACCTTCCTTGTGCTCTCGCTCTTGCTCATCATCGTCGTGGCGGTACTCTATTTCATCCTAGTGTAGGCGGCGGCCGGTGTCACTTCGTTTGTATCTTGAGATGATGAGAACTTTCTTAATTTGCATCGATTATGAGTTGTATGGAGCTATATGTATAACTCGATCGGGCTCTAAGTAATGTGATGATGATGTGATGATTATATATGTCCATATTATATCTGTCTATATTATATCAGTATATAACCTGTATACGGTGTATAAAACCAGTATAAAACCTGTATAATACACAAGGGAGCACAAAATCGAGTATACCTGTAGATTGTTCTGTGGCGCACCAAAACATAATTCTGTGGCGCACCCATTTCTGTGGCGCAGCTACAACTCATGCGCCACAGAACTACCTATTTCTGTGGCGCACAGGACCCAGTGCGCCACAGAAACGTTAATTCTGTGGCGCACAGCCAGATGCGCCACAGAAACCTTATTTTTGTGGCGACGTTTCTGTGGCGCACCACCCGTGCGCCACAGAAGCCCATTTTCGTGCGCCACTGATGAGGCTTTTCCTACTAGTGATAGATGGCCAACACGTGTGCAAGGGGGTCCCTCTAATGTGCACTAGTTTCCATTAGCACTGATAAATTTGAATCTTTACAAGTTCTCGAAATAAAATTGCTTCACACATATGCCCTATCATGTATGAACATTATTGGGATTCATATTATATATAGATGGCCAACACTTGTGCAAGGGGGTCCTCTAATTCTTGGGGATTTCAATCTCTGTCTCTCTCTCTGTCTCTCTCTCTCTCTCGATCTATCGTTGGTAGCCAGAACAACACACACATGCATGCACTTTATGCGCAAAGGCGCGGGTGCCTCTAATAATTCATGTGTGTGCGTATATTTGAACATATTCTTGGGGATTTCAATCTCCATCTCTCGATCTATATATCGTTGGTGGCCAAGAAACACACTTATATATATACGCATGCACTTTATGCGCAAATTAAGGCGGGTGCCTCTAATAATGTGTGTGCGCACTCGATCGATGATCCCTAAACCTTAAACCATAAAACCCTAAAACCCTAATCCCTAATCACCCTAAACACTAAACCCTAAACCCAAAAACCCTAAACCCTAAACCCTAAAACCTAAACACTAAACCCTAAACCCTAAACCCTAAACACTAAACCCTAAACCCTAAACCCTAGACCCTATACCCTAATTAACACTAACCCTAACCCTAGCCCTAATTAAACCCTACATATATATATAGGCCAATGACACATAATTGCGCATCAAGCAGGCGACCAACTAATTAGCGCTGATAAATTAATTAACTTGAATTTTGACAAGTTCTCGATCTCGAATGAAAACACATTTGATTAAGTAGTCTCATAATATATATATATATATATATAATTAATGTGCATGCGCGCATGGCATACCTTGCATATCATTCGTGCATATATTTCAATATATATTTGAACATATTCTTGGGGATATGTATATATATCAATCTCTCTCTCTCGATCTATATATCGTTGGTGGCCAATAAACACACTTATATATATACGCATGCACTTTATGCGCAAAGGCGCAGGTGCCTCTAATAATGTGTGTGTGCATGACACGCGTACAATACGCGACCGTTGGGAACCCCAAGTGGAAGGTGTGATGCGTACAGCAGTAAGTTTCCCTCAGTTAGAAACCAAGGTTTATCGAACCAGTAGGAGTCAAGAAGCACATTGAAGGTTGATGGCGGCGAGATGTAGTGCGGCGCAACACCAGGGATTCCGGCGCCAACGTGGAACCTGCACAACACAAACTAAGTACTTTGCCCCAACGAGACAGTGAGGTTGTCAATCTCACCGGCTTGCTGTAACAAAGGATTAGATGTATAGTGTGGATGATGATTGTTTGCAGAAAACAGTAGAACAATTGCAGTAGATTGTATTTCAGATGTAAAGAATGGACCGGGGTCCACAGTTCACTAGTGGTGTCTCTCCCATAAGATAAATAGCATGTTGGGTGAACAAATTACAGTTAGGCAATTGACAAATAGAGAGGGCATGACCATGCACATACATGATATGATGAGTATTGTGAGATTTAATTGGGCATTACGACAAAGTACATAGACCGCTATCCAGCATGCATCTATGCCTAAAAAGTCCACCTTCAGGTTATCATCCGAACCCCTTCCAGTATTAAGTTGCGAACAACAGACAATTGCATTAAGTATGGTGCGTAATGTAATCAATAACTACATCCTCGGACATAGCATCAATGTTTTATCCCTAGTGGCAACAGCACATCCATAACCTTAGAGGTTTCTGTCACTCCCCCAGATTCACGGAGATATGAACCCACTATCGAGCATAAATACTCCCTCTTGGAGTTAAGAGTAAAAACTTGGCTAGAGCCTCTACTAATAACGGAGAGCATGCAAGATCATAAACAACACATAGGTAATAGATTGATAATCAACATAGCTTAGTATTCTCTATTCATCGGATCCCAACAAACACAACATATAGCATTACAGATAGATGATCTTGATTATGTTAGGCAGCTCACAAGATCCGACAATGAAGCATAATGAGGAGAAGACAACCATCTAGCTACTGCTATGGACCCATAGTCCAGGGGTGAACTACTCACTCATCACTCCGGAGGCGACCATGGCGGTGTAGAGTCTTCCGGGAGATGAATCCCCTCTCCGGCAGGGTGCCGGAGGCGATCTCCTGAATCCCCCGAGATGCGATTGGCGGCGGCGGCGTCTCTGGAAGGTTTTCCGTATCGTGGCTCTCGGTGTTGGGGGTTTCGCGACGAAGGCTATTTGTAGGCGGAAGGGCAGGTCAAGGGGCGTCACGAGGGGCCCAGGAGACAGGGTGGCACGGCCAGGGCTTGGGCCGCGCCGCCCTACCTTCTGGCCGCCTCGTGGCCCCACTTCGTTGACTCTTCGGTCTTCTGGAAGCTTCGTGTGAAAATAGGCCCCTGGGCGTTGATTTCGTCCAATTCCGAGAATATTTCCTTACTAGGATTTCTGAAACCAAAAACAAGAGAAAACAAAGAATCGGCTCTTCGGCATCTTGTTAATAGGTTAGTTCCAGAAAATGCATAAATATGATGTAAAGTATGCATAAAACATGTAGATATCACCAATAATGTGGCATGGAACATAAGAAATTATCGATACGTCAGAGACGTATCAGCATCCCCAAGCTTAGTTTCTGCTCGTCCCGAGCAGGTAAACGATAACAAAGATAATTTTTGGAGTGACATGCCATCATAACCTTGATCATACTATTGTAAAGCATATGAGCTGAGATCAAATCATTCAAAGCAAGTATCTATATTGATATAAGAGATGATAATGCAAGAGTTAGACAAGCTAGAAGTTTTCATGAACTATTGCTTTAAAGACATGCAACCGTACAAAGTTCATTAAAGATGTATTAAGTATTCAGCATAGAAGTTCTATCCTTCATTCCAAGCATCAAGTAAATTTTCACAACATAAGAAGGATTCAGTCAAGTAAACATAAACATGAACGTCATGAATCAACTGTTTCGAAGTCTACTCAACCGGTGAGCGCAAGCATTTGGTATTAGCACCAGGATGTTATGGCATAAAGAACGTTAATGGGGGTTTGGAAGGCCAAATGAAAGAAAGGCTTGCAAAGCTGTAAATGACCATTAGACAAGAGGAAGCCTTATGATCGAAGCTATGCAAGGAGTAGTGATTGCCATGCAACGGATGCACATAGAGCTATATGTGTATGAAAGCTCTCCAATGGAACTAGTGGGGGTGCATCCAACTTGGTTGCTCACGAAGACCTAGAGCACTTTTGAGGAGGCTCATCATTGGAATATACAACCCAAGTTCTATAGTGTAAATTCCCCACATAGTTATACTAGTAAAACATGAAAACTCTCTCATATGAATGTAGGTGCTAAACATGAGCACAAATGATGACTATGAATAATGCGGGTGCTAAAACATGAGCACAAGTGTGGATAAAAGATAGTAATGCTGCCCCCTTTTTCTTTATTCTCTTTTTTCCTTTTTTCCTTTTTTCTTTCTTTTCTTTTTTTCTTTTTGATGGCGTCCACGGCTCTTTTCATTTTTAGGGGCAACATCCTAATATGACAACACACTTTTTGGTACAAATAACTCATAATGAATGAAACATAATGTATGAAACTGTATGCCTCTGCCAGTGTAGCAGGATGTGCAATGATCTAGCGTAACATGGGTAAACCACACATCAGCTGTATATGATCATGCAAAGCAATATATAAATAATAAATGACAACATGGCATGTAATGTAAAAATGGATGTTGCATGGCAATATATCTCGGAACAGCTATGGAAATGCTGTGGTAGGTAGGTATGGTGGCTGTTTTGAGGAGATGTATGGGCTTATGTGTAGGAGAACAAGAGAAAGTTCTCCCACGGGTTTGGATGTACCTATTAAGTATGCACAATTCTCAATGTGAGCAAAAGGCAATGCACAGTACCGAAGAGGCTAGCAAATTTGGATGGTGGAAGTGCCAAAAACCGTAGCTTAACATTGGTCAAAAAGAACTCACAAGCTTATTGCAAACAACTAGTAGGTTCATCATTAAGAGCATGATCAAAATTTACTCCAAGGAGGGCCATTCACGGTGGCACAAGTACCCCGCTAGCTCCCTCGACCTTCAGCACAACTTAGTTATTACGATGAACTCTCAGACATGGAAAGCTATCAAGTCCAACTACGCCTTCAACTATTTAAATAGAATTTGTAGTACGGCACAAGCTTAAAGACAACAATCCACTACTAATTTTAACTTATTTATCCAGCAAGCCTTACCATCTAAATACCTCAAAACATTTGCAAAGAATCAAGTTATCAAAGCTCAATGTTCTACAAGTATTTTATTATACACTACCACATGCAACATTTCCCGTTTCCAACCATACAACAATTTAACGAAGAAGAAACTTTCGCCATGAATACTATGAGTAAAGCCTAAGGACATATTTGTCCATATGCAACAGCGGAGCGTGTCTCTCTCCCACACAAAGAATGCTAGGATCCATTTTATTCAAACAAATCAAAAACAAAAACAAACCGACGCTCCAAGCAAAGCACATAAGATGTGATGGAATAAAAATATAGTTTCAGGGGAGGAACCTGATAATGTTGTCGATGAAGAAGGGGATGCCTTGGGCATCCCCAAGCTTAGACGCTTGAGTCTTCTTGATATATGCAGGGGTGAACCACCGGGGCATCCCCAAGCTTAGAGCTTTCACTCTCCTTGATCATGTTGTATCATCTCCCTCTCTTGATCCTTGAAAACTTCCTCCACACCAAACTCAAAACAACTCATTAGAGAGTTAGTGCACAATCAAAATATACATGTTCAGAGGTGACATAATCATTCTTAACACTTCTGGACATTGCACAAAGCTACTGAAAGTCAATGGAATCGAAAAATCCATCGAACATATCAAAACAGGCAATGCGAAATAAAAGGCAGAATCTGTCAAAACAGAACAGTTCGTAAAGACAAATTTTATTGAGGCACCAGACTTGCTCAAATGAAAATGCTCAAATTGAATGAAAGTTGCGTACATATCTGAGGATCACTCACGTAAATTGGCATAATTTTCTGAGTTACCTACAGAGAATATTTCCCAGATTTGTGACAGCAAAGAAATCTGTTTCTGCGCAGTAATCCAAATCTAGTATGAACCTTACTATCAACGACTTTACTTGGCACAACAAAGCACAAAACTAAGATAAGAAGAGGTTGCTACAGTAGTAAACAACTTCCAAGACACAAAATAAAAAAAAGGTACTGTAGTAAAAACATGGGTTGTCTCCCATAAGCGCTTTTCTTTAACGCCTTTCAGCTAGGCGCAGAAAGTGTGTATCAAGTATTATCAAAAGATGGTGCATCTACAACGGGGTGTGGAGTTTTCTCAACCATGCATAGTATATTGGATACATAAGTTTCAGCGGCTCCCTTTTCATTAGTCTTGGGCTTGCTACTTTCATCAAACAAATTTTCAGGAACAAGCCAAGCATAGTTATTTTCTAGTGCTTCATGCATTGCTAGGAGCTTACATGGTATTGGTGCTTTAATCTCCCCACCATTATTAACATTATTAGTATACTTAATTCTATCCATATCCATCTTTTCAAGGATACTAACAAAATTGGTATAAGAACCAAGCATCTTATATTTAATAAAGACCTTTCTAGCCTCTCTTGCTATACCACCAAATTCTCTAAGAAGGGTTTCTAAAACAAAATCTTTCTTTTCCCCTTCTTCCATATCACCGAGTGTAAGAAACATGTGTTGGATTATAGGATTGAGATTAACAAACTTAGTTTCCAACATGCGAACTAAAGAAGCAGCAGCAATTTCATAAGTAGGAGCAAGTTCTACCAAGTGTCTATCTTCAAAATCTTCAACGGTACTAACATGATTGAAAAATTCTCCTATATTATTTCTCCCAATTATAGACCCACGTCCTACCGGTATGTCTTTTACGGTAAAATTAAAAGGAAACATGTTGAAATAAGTAAAGCAAATATAAGTAACTAATTTTTTTTTTGGGTTTTTGATATAGAGTGCAAACAAGATAGCAAATAAAGTAAACTAGCAACTAATTTTTTTGTATTTTGATATAATGCAGCAAACAAAGTAGTAAATAAAGTAAAGCAAGACAAAAACAAAGTAAAGAGATTGGGATGTGGAGACTCCCCTTGCAGCGTGTCTTGATCTCCCCGGCAACGGCGCCAGAAATTTAGCTTGACACGCGTACAACATGCGACCGTTGGGAACCCCAAGTGGAAGGTGTGATGCGTACATCAGTAAGTTTCCCTCAGTTAGAAACCAAGGTTTATCGAACCAGTAGGAGTCAAGAAGCACGTTGAAGGTTGATGGCGGCGCGATGTAGTGCGGTGCAACACCAGGGATTCCGGCGCCAACGTGGAACCTGCACAACACAAACCAAGTACTTTGCCCCAACGAAACAGTGAGGTTGTCAATCTCACCGGCTTGCTGTAACAAAGGATTAGATGTATAGTGCGGATGATGATTGTTTGCAGAAAACAGTAGAACAATTGTAGTAGATTGTATTTCAGATGTAAAGAATGGACCGGGGTCCACAGTTCACTAGTGCTGTCTCTCCCATAAGATAAATAGCATGTTGGGTGAACAAATTACAGTTGGGCAATTGACAAATAGAGAGGGCATGACCATGCACATACATGATATGATGAGTATTGTGAGATTTAATTGGGCATTACGACAAAGTACATAGACCGCTATCCAGCATGCATCTATGCCTAAAAAGTCCACCTTCAGGTCGTCGTTGTTGGACTTCAATTACTATTGTAGTCGTTATCGTTGACCCATATTACTATGTGATACAGATGCTATATGTCTTTTAGGTTTATTATTATTTCCTTGCTTTAATTCTTGTGAATATGTATGCATGTGAACCCTCTAACTCTTCCCATTGCGTTATATACTAATATGCCTTGTGTCCATAGAGATGACGTACTACGTCGTGTTCGAGGGGCGGGTTCCAGGAGTGTACGAGGAGTGGGAGGAGTGCAAGAAACAGGTGCACAAGTTTAGCGGCAACTGCTACAAAGGGTACCCGACTAGACACGAGGCGGTTGCCAAGTGGAGGGCGCACCAAGTGAACAAGAGCAAGATGAAGACCTTCCTTGTGCTCTCGCTCTTGCTCACCATCGTCGCGGCGGTACTCTATTTCATCCTAGTGTAGGCGGCGGCCGGTGTCACTTCGTTTGTATCTTGAGATGATGAGAACTTTCTTAATTTGCATGGATTATGAGTTGTATGGAGCTATATGTATAACTCGATCGGGCTCTAAGTAATGTGATGATGATGTGATGATTATATATGTCCATATTATATCTGTCTATATTATATCAGTATATAACCTGTATACGGTGTATAAAACCTGTATAATACACCAGGGAGCACAAAATCGAGTATACCTGTAGATTGTTCTGTGGCGCACCAAAACATAATTCTGTGGCGCACCCATTTCTGTGGCGCAGCTACAACTCATGTGCCACAGAACTACCTATTTATGTGGCGCACAGGACCCAGTGCGCCACGTAACGTTACTCGTGGCGCACAGCCAGATGCGCCACAGAAACCTTATTTTTGTGGCGACGTTTCTGTGGCGCACCACCCGTGCGCCACAGAAGCCCATTTTCGTGCGCCACTGATGAGGCTTTTCCTACTAGTGATAGATGGCCAACACGTGTGCAAGGGGGTCCCTCTAATGTGCACTAGTTTCCATTAGCACTGATAAATTTGAATCTTTACAAGTTCTCGAAATAAAATTGCTTCACACATATGCCCTATCATGTATGAACATTATTGGGATTCATATTATATATAGATGGCCAACACTTGTGCAAGGGGGTCCTCTAATTCTTGGGGATTTCAATCTCTATCTCTCTCTCTGTCTCTCTCTCTCTCGATCTATCGTTGGTAGCCAGAACAACACACACATGCATGCACTTTATGCGCAAAGGCGCGGGTGCCTCTAATAATTCATGTGTGTGCGTATATTTGAACATATTCTTGGGGATTTCAATCTCCATCTCTCGATCTATATATCGTTGGTGGCCAAGAAACACACTTATATATATACGCATGCACTTTATGCGCAAATTAAGGCGGGTGCCTCTAATAATGTGTGTGCGCACTCGATCGATGATCCCTAAACCTTTAACCATAAAACCCTAAAACCCTAATCCCTAATCACCCTAAACACTAAACCCTAAACCCAAAAACCCTAAACCTTAAACCCTAAACCCTAAAACCTAAACACTAAACCCTAAACCCTAAACACTAAACCCTAAACCCTAGACCCTATACCCTAATTAACACTAACCCTAACCCTAGCCCTAATTAAACCCTACATATATATATAGGCCAATGACACTTAATTGCGCATCAAGCAGGCGACCAACTAATTAGCGCTGATAAATTAATTAACTTGAATTTTGACAAGTTCTCGATCTCGAATGAAAACACATTTGATTAAGTAGTCTCATAATATATATATATATATAATTAGTGTGCATGCGCGCATGGCATACCTTGCATATCATTCGTGCATATATTTCAATATATATTTGAACATATTCTTGGGGATATGTATATATATCAATCTCTCTCTCTAGATCTATATATCGTTGGTGGCCAATAAACACACTTATATATATACGCATACACTTTATGCGCAAAGGCGCAGGTGCCTCTAATAATGTGTGTGTGCATGACACGCGTACAACACGCGACCGTTGGGAACCCCAAGTGGAAGGTGTGATGCGTACAGCAGTAAGTTTCCCTCAGTTAGAAACCAAGGTTTATCGAACCAGTAGGAGTCAAGAAGCACGTTGAATGTTGATGGCGGCGAGATGTAGTGCGGCGCAACACCAGGGATTCCGGCGCCAACGTGGAACCTGCACAACACAAACCAAGTACTTTGCCCCAACGAGACAGTGAGGTTGTCAATCTCACCGGCTTGCTGTAACAAAGGATTAGATGTATAGTGTGGATGATGATTGTTTGCAGAAAACAGTAGAACAATTGCAGTAGATTGTATTTCAGATGTAAAGAATGGACCGGGGTCCACAGTTCACTAGTGGTGTCTCTCCCATAAGATAAATAGCATGTTGGGTGAACAAATTACAGTTGGGCAATTGACAAATAGAGAGGGCATGACCATGCACATACATGTAATGATGAGTATTGTGAGATTTAATTGGGCATTACGACAAAGTACATAGACCGCTATCCAACATGCATCTATGCCTAAAAAGTCCACCTTCAGGTTATCATCCGAACCCCTTCCAGTATTAAGTTGCGAACAACAGACAATTGCATTAAGCATGGTGCGTAATGTAATCAATAACTACATCCTCGGACACAGCATCAATGTTTTATCCCTAGTGGCAACAGCACATCCATAACCTTAGAGGTTTCTGTCACTCCCCCAGATTCACGGAGACATGAACCCACTATCGAGCATAAATACTCCCTCTTGGAGTTAAGAGTAAAAACTTGGCCAGAGCCTCTACTAATAACGGAGAGCATGCAAGATCATAAACAACACATAGGTAATAGATTGATTAGCAACATAGCATAGTATTCTCTATTCATCGGATCCCAACAAACACAACATATAGCATTACAGATAGATGATCTTGATCATGTTAGGCAGCTCACAAGATCCGACAATGAAGCATAATGAGGAGAAGAAAACCATCTAGCTACTGCTATGGACCCATAGTCCAGGGGTGAACTACTCACTCATCACTCCGGAGGCGACCATGGCGGTGTAGAGTCTTCCGGGAGATGAATCCCCTCTCCGGCAGGGTGCCGGAGGCGATCTCCTGAACCCCCCGAGATGGGATTGGCGGCGGCGGCGTCTCTGGAAGGTTTTCCGTATCGTGGCTCTCGGTGTTGGGGGTTTCGCGACGAAGGCTATTTGTAGGTGGAAGGGCAGGTCAAGGGGCGTCACTAGGGGCCCAGGAGACAGGGTGGCGCGGCCAGGGCTTGGGCCGCGCCGCCCTACCTTCTGGCCGCCTCGTGGCCCCACTTCGTTGACTCTTCGGTCTTCTGGAAGCTTCGTGTGAAAATAGGCCCCTGGGCGTTGATTTCGTCCAATTCCGAGAATATTTCCTTACTAGGATTTCTGAAACCAAAAACAGTAGAAAACAAAGAATCGGCTCTTCGGCATCTTGTTAATAGGTTAGTTCCGTAAAATGCATAAATATGATGTAAAGTATGCATAAAACATGTAGATATCATCAATAATGTGGCATGGAACATAAGAAATTATCGATACGTCGGAGACGTATCAGCATCCCCAAGCTTAGTTTCTGCTCGTCCCGAGCAGGTAAACGATAACAAAGATAATTTCTGGAGTGACATGCCATCATAACCTTGATCATACTATTGTAAAGCATATGAGCTGAGATCAAATCATTCAAAGCAAGTATCTATATTGATATAAGAGATGATAATGCAAGAGTTAGACAAGCTAGAAGTTTTCATGAACTATTGCTTTAAAGACATGCAACCGTACAAAGTTCATTAAAGATGTATTAAGTATTCAGCATAGAAGTTCTATCCTTCATTCCAAGCATCAAGTAAATTTTCACAACATAAGAAGGATTCAGTCAAGTAAACATAAACATGAACGTCATGAATCAACTGTTTCGAAGTCTACTCAACCGGTGAGCGCAAGCATTTGGTATTAGCACCAGGATGTTATGGCATAAAGAACGTTAATGGGGGTTTGGAAGGCCAAATGAAAGAAAGGCTTGCAAAGCTGTAAATGACCATTAGACAAGAGGAAGCCTTATGATAGAAGCTATGCAAGGAGTAGTGATTGCCATGCAACGGATGCACATAGAGCTATATGTGTATGAAAGCTCTCCAATGGAACTAGTGGGGGTGCATCCAACTTGGTTGCTCACGAAGACCTAGAGCACTTTTGAGGAGGCTCATCATTGGAATATACAACCCAAGTTCTATAGTGTAAATTCCCCACATAGTTATACTAGTAAAACATGAAAACTCTCTCATATGAATGTAGGTGCTAAACATGAGCACAAATGATGACTATGAATAATGCGGGTGCTAAAACATGAGCACAAGTGTGGATAAAAGATAGTAATGCTGCCCCCTTTTTCTTTATTCTCTTTTTTCCTTTTTTCTTTTTTTTTTCTTTTTTTCTTTTTGATGGCCTCCACGGCTCTTTTCATTTTTAGGGGCAACATCCTAATATGACAACACACTTTTTGGTACAAATAACTCATAATGAATGAAACATGATGTATGAAACTGTATGCCTCTGCCAGTGTAGCAGGATGTGCAATGATCTAGCGTAACATGGGTAAACCACACATCAGCTGTATATGATCATGCAAAGCAATATATAAATAATAAATGACAACATGGCATGTAATGTAAAAATGGATGTTGCATGGCAATATATCTCGGAACAGCTATGGAAATGCTGTGGTAGGTAGGTATGGTGGCTGTTTTGAGGAGATGTATGGGCTTATGTGTAGGAGAACAAGAGAAAGTTCTCCCACGGGTTTGGATGTACCAGCGAAGTATGCACAATTCTCAATGTGAACAAAAGGCAATGCACAGTACCGAAGAGGCTAGCAAATTTGGATGGTGGAAGTGCCAAAAACCGTAGCTTAACATTAGTCAAAAAGAACTCACAAGCTTATTGCAAACAACTAGTAGGTTCATCATTAAGAGCATGATTAAAATTTACTCCAAGGAGGGCCGTTCACGGTGGCACAAGTACCCCGCTAGCTCCCTCGACCTTCAGCACAACTTAGTTATTACGATGAACTCTCATACATGGAAAGCTATCAAGTCCAACTACGCCTTCAACTATTTAAATAGAATTTGTAGTACGGCACAAGCTTAAAGACAACAATCCACTACTAATTTTAACTTATTTATCCAGCAAGCCTTACCATCTAAATACCTCAAAACATTTGCAAAGAATCAAGTTAACAAAGCTCAATGTTCTACAAGTATTTTATTATACACTACCACATGCAACATTTCCCGTTTCCAACCATACAACAATTTAACGAAGAAGAAACTTTCGCCATGAATACTATGAGTAAAGCCTAAGGACATATTTGTCCATATGCAACAGCGGAGCGTGTCTCTCTCCCACACAAAGAATGCTAGGATCCATTTTATTCAAACAAATCAAAAACAAAAACAAACCGACGCTCCAAGCAAAGCACATAAGATGTGATGGAATAAAAATATAGTTTCAGGGGAGGAACCTGATAATGTTGTCGATGAAGAAGGGGATGCCTTGGGCATCCCCAAGCTTAGACGCTTGAGTCTTCTTGATATATGCAGGGGTGAACCACCGGGGCATCCCCAAGCTTAGAGCTTTCACTCTCCTTGATCATGTTGTATCATCTCCCTCTCTTGATCCTTGAAAACTTCCTCCACACCAAACTCAAAACAACTCATTAGAGAGTTAGTGCACAATCAAAATATACATGTTCAGAGGTGACATAATCATTCTTAACACTTCTGGACATTGCACAAAGCTACTGAAAGTCAATGGAATCGAAAAATCCATCGAACATATCAAAACAGGGAATGCGAAATAAAAGGCAGAATCTGTCAAAACAGAACAGTTCGTAAAGACGAATTTTATTGAGGCACCAGACTTGCTCAAATGAAAATGCTCAAATTGAATGAAAGTTGCGTACATATCTGAGGATCACTCACGTAAATTGGCATAATTTTCTGAGTTACCTACAGAGAATTTTGCCCAGATTTGTGACAGCAAAGAAATCTGTTTCTGCGCAGTAATCCAAATCTAGTATGAACCTTACTATCAACGACTTTACTTGGCACAACAAAGCACAAAACTAAGATAAGAAGAGGTTGCTACAGTAGTAAACAACTTCCAAGACACAAAATAAAAACAAAGGTACTGTAGTAAAAACATGGGTTGTCTCCCATAAGCGCTTTTCTTTAACGCCTTTCAGCTAGGCGCAGAAAGTGTGTATCAAGTATTATCAAAAGATGGTGCATCTACAACGGGGTGTGGAGTTTTCTCAACCATGCATAGTATATTGGATACATAAGTTTTAGCGGCTCCCTTTTCATTAGTCTTGGGCTTGCTACTTTCATCAAACAAATTTTCAGGAACAAGCCAAGCATAGTTATTTTCTAGTGCTTCATGCATTGCTAGGAGCTTACATGGTATTGGTGCTTTAATCTCCCCACCATTATTAACATTATTAGTATACTTAATTCAATCCATATCCATCTTTTCAAGGATACTAACAAAATTGGTATAAGAACCAAGCATCTTATATTTAATAAAGACCTTTCTAGCCTCTCTTGCTATACCACCAAATTCTCTAAGAAGGGTTTCTAAAACAAAATCTTTCTTTTCCCCTTCTTCCATATCACCGAGTGTAAGAAACATGTTTTGGATTATAGGATTGAGATTAACAAATTTAGTTTCCAACATGCGAACTAAAGAAGCAGCAGCAATTTCATAAGTAGGAGCAAGTTCTACCAAGTGTCTATCTTCAAAATCTTCAACGGTACTAACATGATTGAAAAATTCTTCTATATTATTTCTCCCAGTTATAGACCCACGTCCTACCGGTATGTCTTTTATGGTAAAATTAAAAGGAAACATGTTGAAATAAGTAAAGCAAATATAAGTAACTAATTTTTTTTTGGGTTTTTGATATAGAGTGCAAACAAGATAGCAAATAAAGTAAACTAGCAACTAATTTTTTTGTATTTTGATATAATGCAGCAAACAAAGTAGTAAATAAAGTAAAGCAAGACAAAAACAAAGTAAAGAGATTGGGATGTGGAGACTCCCCTTGCAGCGTGTCTTGTTCTCCCCGGCAACGGCGCCAGAAATTTTATCTTGACACACGTACAACATGCGACCGTTGGGAACCCCAAGTGGAAGGTGTGATGCGTATAGCAGTAAGTTTCCCTCAGTTAGAAACCAAGGTTTATCGAACCAGTAGGAGTCAAGAAGCACGTTGAAGGTTGATGGCGGCGAGATGTAGTGCGGCGCAACACCAGGGATTCCGGCGCCAACGTGGAACCTGCACAACACAAACCAAGTACTTTGCCCGACCGAAACAGTGAGGTTGTCAATCACACCGGCTTGCTGTAACAAAGGATTAGATGTATAGTGCGGATGATGATTGTTTGCAGAAAACAGTAGAACAATTGTAGTAGATTGTACTTCAGATGTAAAGAATGGACTGGGGTCCACAGTTCACTAGTGGTGTCTCTCCCATAAGATAAATAGCATGTTGGGTGAACAAATTACAGTAGGGCAATTGACAAATAGAGAGGGCATGACCATGCACATACATGATATGATGAGTATTGTGAGATTTAATTGGGCATTACGACAAAATACATAGACCGCTATCCAGCATGCATCTATGCCTAAAAAGTCCACCTTCAGGTTATCATCCGAACCCCTTCCAGTATTAAGTTGCGAACAACAGACAATTGCATTAAGTATGGTGCGTAATGTAATCAATAACTACATCCTCGGACATAGCATCAATGTTTTATCCCTAGTGGCAACAACACATCCATAACCTTAGAGGTTTCTCACTCCCTGCATTCACGGAGACATGAACCCACTATCGAGCATAAATACTCCCTCTTGGAGTTAAGAGTAAAAACTTGGCCAGAGCCTCTACTAATAACGGAGAGCATGCAAGATCATAAACAACACATAGGTAATAGATTGATAATCAACATAGCATAGTATTCTCTATTCATCAGATCCCAACAAACACAACATATAGCATTACAGATAGATGATCTTGATCATGTTAGGCAGCTCACAAGATCCGACAATGAAGCATAATGAGGAGAAGACAACCATCTAGCTACTGCTATGGACCCATAGTCCAGGGGTGAACTACTCACTCATCACTCCGGAGGCGACCATGGCGGTGTAGAGTCCTCCGGGAGATGAATCCCCTCTCCGGCAGGGTGCCGAAGGCGATCTCCTGAATCCCCCGAGATGGGATTGGCGGCGGCGGCGTCTCTGGAAGGTTTTCCGTATCGTGGCTCTCGGTGCTGGGGGTTTCGCGACGAAGGCTATTTGTAGGCGGAAGGGCAGGTCAAGGGGCGTCACGAGGGGCCCAGGAGACAGGGTGGCGCGGCCAGGGCTTGGGCCGCGCCGCCCTACTTTCTAGCCGCCTCGTGGCCCCACTTCGTTGACTCTTCGGTCTTCTGGAAGCTTCGTGTGAAAATAGGCCCCTGGGCGTTGATTTCGTCCAATTCCGAGAATATTTCCTTACTAAGATTTCTGAAACCAAAAACAGTATAAAACAGCAACTGGCTCTTCGGCATCTTGTTAATAGGTTAGTTCTAGAAAATGCATAAATATGATGTAAAGTATGCATAAAACATGTAGATATCATCAATAATGTGGCATGGAACATAAGAAATTATCGATACGTCGGAGACGTATCAGTGCACTCGATCGATGATCCCTAAACCTTAAACCCTAAAACCCTAATCCCTAATTCCTAATTATACCCTAAACGTACACCCTAAACACCCTAAACACTAAACCCTAAACCCTAGACCCTAAACCCTAAACACTACACCCTAAACCCTAAACCCTAAACACTAAACCCTAACCCTAGACCATAAACCCTAAACCCTAAACCATAAACCCTAAATATATTTCAATCTCTCTCTAGATCTATATATCGTTGGTGGCCAAGAAACACACTTATATATACGCATGCACTTTATGCGCAAAGGTGCGGGTGCCTCTAATAATGTGTGTGTGCACTCGATCGATGATCCCTAAACCTTAAAACCCTAATCCCTAATCCCTAATTATACCCTAAACGTACACCCTAAACACCCTAAACACTAAACCCTAAACCCTAAACCCTAAACACTACACCCTAAACCCTAAACCCTAAACACTAAACCCAAATCCCTAACCCTAGCTAGACCCTAAACCCTAAACACTAAACCCCAAACCCTAAACCCTATATAGACCCTAAACCCTAATTAACCCTAACCCTAACCCTAAAACCCTAGCTAGCTAACCCTAAACCCTAAACCCTAACAAAACCCTACATATATATAGGCCAATGACACTTAATTGCGCATCAAGCAGGCGACCAACTAATTAGCGCTGATAAATTAATTAACTTGAATTTTGACAAGTTCTCGATCTCGAATGAAAACACATTTGATTAAGTAGTCTTATAATATATATATATAATTAGTGTGCATGCGCGCATGGCATACCTTGCATATCATTCGTGCATATATTTCAATATATATTTGAACATATTCTTGGGGATATATATATATATATGAATCTCTCTCTCTCTCGATCTATATATCGTTGGTGGCCAAGAAGCACACTTATATATATATACGCGTGCACTTTATGCGCCAAGGCGCGGGTGCGTCTAATAATTCATGTGTGTGCGTATATTTGAACATATTCTTGGGGATTTCAATCTCTATCTCTCGATCTATATATCGTTGGTGGCCAAGAAACACACTTATATATATACGCATGCACTTTATGCGCAAATTAAGGCGGGTGCCTCTAATAATGTGTGTGCGCACTCGATCGATGATCCCTAAACATTAAACCATAAAACCCTAAAACCCTAATCCCTAAACACCCTAAACCCTAAACACTAAACCCTAAACCCCCAAACCCCAAACCCTAAACACTAAACCCTAAAATCTAAACCCTAAACCCTAAACCCTAAACACTAGACCCTATACCCTAATTAACACAAACCCTAACCCTAGCCCTAATTAAACCCTACATATATAGGCCAACGACACTTAATTGCGCATCAAGCAGGCGACCAACTAATTAGCGCTGATAAATTAATTAACTTGAATTTTGACAAGTTCTCGATCTCGAATGAAAACACATTTGATTAAGTAGTCTCATAATATATATATAATTAGTGTGCATGCGCGCATGGAATACCTTGCATATCATTCGTTCATATATATATTTCAATATATATTTGAACATATTCTTGGGGATATATATATATATCAATCTCTCTCTCTCGATCTATATATCGTTGGTGGCCAAGAAGCACACTTATATATATACGCATGCACTTTATGCGCAAAGGCACAGGTGCCTCTAATAATTCATGTGTGTGCGTATATTTGAACATATTCTTGGGGATTTCAATCTCTATCTCTCGATCTATATATCGTTGGTGGCCAAGAAACACACTTATATATATACGCATGCACTTTATGCGCAAATTAAGGCGGGTGCCTCTAATAATGTGTGTGCGCACTCGATCGATGATCCCTAAACCTTAAACCATAAAACCCTAAAACCCTAATCCCTAATCCCTAAACCCAAAAACCCTAAACACTAAACCCTAAACCCTAAACCCTAAACACTAAACCCTAAACCCTAGACCCTATACCCTAATTAACACTAACCCTAACCCTAGCCCTAATTAAACCCTACATATATAGGCCAACGACACTGAATTGCGCATTAAGCAGGCGACCAACTAATTAGCGCTGATAAATTAATTAACTTGAATTTTGACCAATTCTCGATCTCGAATGAAAACACATTTGATTAAGTAGTCTCATAATATATATAATTAGTGTGCATGCGCGCATGGCATACCTTGCATATCATTCGTGCATATATTTCAATATATATTTGAACATATTCTTCGGGATATATATATTTCAATCTCTCTCTCTCTCGATCTATATATCGTTGGTGGCCAAGAAATACACTTATATATACGCATGCACTTTATGCGCAAAGGCGCGGGTGCCTCTAATAATGTGTGTGTGCACTCGATCGATGATCCCTAAACCTTAAACCCAAAATTAACCCTAACCCCTAATCCCTAATTATACCCTAATAAACATACACGCTAAACACTAAACCCTAAACCATAAACCCTAAATATATTTCAATCTCTCTCTAGATCTATATATTGTTGGTGGCCAAGAAACACAGTTATATATATACGCATGCACTTTATGCGCAAAGGCGCGGGTGCCTCTAATAATGTGTGTGTGGACTCGATCGATGATCCCTAAACCTTAAACCCTAAAACCCTAATCCCTAATCCCTAATTATACCCTAAACGTACACCCTAAACACCCTAAACACTAAACCCTAAACCTAGACCCTAAACCCTAAACACTACACCCTAAACCCTAAACACTAAACCCTAAACCCTAACCCTAGCTAGACCCTAATATAAACCCCAAACACTAAACCCCAAACCCTAAACCCTAAACCCTATATAGACCCTAATCCCTAATTAACCCTAACCTTAACCCTAAATCCCTAGCTAGCTAACCCTAAACCATAAACCCTAATTAAACCCTATATATATATAGGCCAACGGCACTTAATTGCGCATCAAGCAAGCGACCAACTAATTAGCGCTGATAAATTAATTAACTTGAATTTTGACAAGTTCTCTCGAATGAAAGCACATTTGATTAAGTTCCCTCATAATATATATATACAATTAGTGTGAATGCGCGCATGGCATACCTTGCACATATCATTCGTGCATATATTTCAATATATATCTGAACATATTCTTGGGGATATATATATATATTTCAATCTCTCTCTCTCGATCTATATATCGTTGGTGGCCAAGAAACACACTTATATATACATACGCGCATGCAGTTTATGCGCAAAGGCGTGGGTGCCTCTAATAATGTGTGTGTGCACTCGATCGATGATCCCTAAACCTTAAACCCTAAAACCCTAATCCCTAATTATACCCTAAACGTACAACCTAAACAATGTAAACATTAAACCCTAAACCATAGACCCTAAACCCTAAACACTACACCCTAAACCCTAAACACTAAACCCTAAACCCTAAACCCTATAATTAAACCCTACATATATAGGCCAACGACACTTAATTGCGCATCAAGCAGGCGACCAACTAATTAGCGCTAATAAATTAATTAACTTGATTTTTGACAAGTTCTCTCAGATGAAAACACATTTGATTAAGTTGTCTCATAATATATATATATATAATTAGTGTGCATGCGCGCATGGCATACCTAGCTTGCATATCATTCGTGCATATATTTCAATATATATATTTGAATATATTCTTGGGGATATATATATAGTTCATTCTCTCTCTCGATCTATATATCGTTGGTGGCCAAAAAACACACTTATATACGCATGCACTTTATGCGCAAAGGCGTGGGTGCCTCTAATAATAATGTGTGTGTGCACTCGATCGATGATCCCTAAACCTTAAACCATACAACCCTAAAACCCTAATCCCTAATCCCTAAACACCCTAAACCCTAAACCCTAAACGTACACCCTAAACACCCTAAACACTAAACACTAAACCCTAATTAAACCCTACATATATATAGGCCAACGACACTTAATTGTGCATCAAGCAGGTGACCAACTAATTAGTGCTGATAGATTAATTAACTTGAATTTTGACAAGTTTTCGAATGAAAAACACGTACATTTGATTAAGTTGCCTCACAATATATATATAATTAGTGTGCATGCATGCATGACATACCATGCATGCATATATATATATATATATTTGAACATTCTTGGTGATTTTAATAATCTCTCATCTCTATCTCTCTCTTTATCGATTGGTGTGGCCAGCGCAACGATACACATTATGCTTGCACTTTACGCGCAAAGGCGGGTGCCTCGAATAGTGCATGTCTGTGCACACTCGATCGATCTAGCTAGAGTTTTGATTAATTGTGTAGCACACTAATAAAAAAGTTGTAATTTAATTCACAATAAGTTATAATTAACCCTAACACATAAACCCTCTAAATAAACCATAAAACCCTATATAGCTAGCTATAGGCCAACGATGACCCTTAATTGCGCATCAAGCAGGCCAGGGGTCCTCGCGGTCCTCTAATTAAATATATGTGTCATTAACCCTAAACCCTAAATCGTATATATATATATATAGAAAACTAACCTTAATTAGATAATCAAATCCTCGTTAAAACACATACCCCCAAGCTAATTAATAACCCAATCTAATAAAACATTGCTATATATAGCTAGTAAACCCTAGATTATATAACCCCAATTAATATATATGGCCTATATCGATCATATATATATAGACATTATTGGGATTCATTAATTATATAATAAGTACTGATAATTCAATTAATTATATATATAAGTACTGATAACACAAATAAAGAAGTTGTATTTGAATCCACACAACCCTAATCTAAAACACATAGCCCCTAACATGGCCTAATTAATTGACCCCTTCTCTCTAGCTAATTAGTGGAAATTGCACAAAATCAAAAGGGGTCCCTCACTAATTATACATATATATCTAGATTGTGATAAACTTTTGCCCCATATTTGGTGGATGGGTGCATCTTGGCATGTAAAACAATTAATGTTTGCAAATGGCATTGTCAAAATTTATGTACAAATGATTTCTTTCCATCCAAAGTGCATAAAATGGGAATTTTAATGAAGAAAGTACAAATAAATCAGCTCAACATGCCTCCACACCCCGATTTTCACACGAAGTAGAGCATATTTAAAGGATAATTCCAGAGTTTTACTATTTTTCAAGCAACTTTGATAATTTCCACCCACTCACATAACTTTATGTCGATTTAACGAAAATAGGGCGAATTTAAACTACATGGGCGGAATAGTTTGAATTGTGCGCGCGGCAAAGGGAACCGCCTATTCCTCAACCTTGTGCACGGCAAATTATACATGCAACTCCATTAAACACCACCTACCGGGCGGCCTGGCCGCATGACCCCCCACCCACCGCTACACAACTTATCCCCGTCCGTGCGAAGAGCTTCCCCTCCCCGTCCCGTCCGTGCGAAGAAGAAGCTTCCCCTCCCCGTCGTTCTTCTCGAGACGCACCGCGGTCAAGTTGATCCACGGTAGGGCAGCTATCTCTAGCTCAATCATGCATCGGGCAAGACGGCCTAACGATTTATATTTTCTTGATGTTGCTTAAAAAAATCGTCAGTATGCTCGAACTAATTGGCACTTTATAGTTTTCCGCTCGATTTGTCCTCGATCAATTTGTTCATTTGCGTGGGCATATAGAGTCAGTTCTGCACTCGATCCGTTAATTTGCTGAAATGCCATGGCAGAGTTTTGTACACGATCTGTTTGCTAAAATGTCGATGGGCAATTTTTTTTTGTACTCGACATGATTGCTGAAATGCATAATCATGTACTAGTATAGTTTTGTACTCGATGGATATACATTTCCTACTTCGCCTTAAATTAATCACCAACCATTGTATCTCATAATTAAACAGATGGACAGAACTTGGATACTGCATGGACACTTATGTTCCCCTTCATATATAAATGGTGTTCAACCCTTTATGGGGTTTATTAGAGCTCATGAAGGTCACAACCTGGACATGTATTGCCCGCGCTGCACATGTATGAATGGTGAGAAGAGGCCTCACCATGTAGTGGAAGATCATTTACACATTTTTGGGATGGACCGCACATATGTTAGGTGGGTTTATCATGGTGAACCATATAATGATCCTTCAGCGGGAGAAGCAGATCTTGCTCACACTGTATGTGTGCTGGCATATGTAGTTAATTATTTATATTGATGTTGCCGCTGTTTCGATCAATAGTTTGCATTGCTGTGCAAGGTTCTGTACTCAAATTTAACTTGTTGCAGATGGATGGACGGGAAGGAGAGAAAAAGCGCTTGCTTCAGGAAACGGGTTTCAGCTCTGGGACATGTGATGTGCCAGATGAGAAGGTAAATATGTAAAACGACATTTGTTCAGGTTGCATCCCTTAGATGTTTGTCTAATCTGTTGATGTACTAATTGCAGAAGCATAGAGTTGAAGAGGTCTCTCAGTTTGATGGGAGATTTGAAGATGAATCTCAGTTTGATGCACCTGTGGATGGTACTGATGACAAGCCTTTCATAGACGAAGGTCCTGCACCTGAGATTATCCAGCCTATAGAAGGAGGCCGTGGACTGAGTACACAGCTTTGCGTTGAAGTGGATGCACGCCCAGAGATCATCAGGGGCGTCCTGGTAATCTCAAGACCACCCAGCCCTGATGCACCTGTGGATGGTACTGATGACGAGCCTTTCATACACGAAGGTCCTGCACCTGAGATTATCTAGCCTACAGAAGGAGGCCTTGGACCGAGTACACAACTTTGCGTTGAAGTGGATGCACGCCCGGAGATCATCAGGGGCGTCCCGGTAGTCTCAGGACCACCCAGCCCTGATGCAAAATGTTGACCTACTTTATGATTCGTACTCTTATGTTCTGGTGCTGTAGTATGTACTATCTTTGTTACGATTTGTACCCCTTTGGCGCTAGAACTATAATTAAGCATTCAGTGGATGATCGCGTTGCAAAATTTTACACCCACACAATCAGTTCATCGTATGAGTAGTAGCACAATTACTTCTACAGCCAGTCCTGCCAGCGCATTAATTGGTAGCATGAAACACTTTCAGGCACTCCCCTCTGATTCATATTAATTGACTCAATTTTGTCTAGATATGAATGTATCTAGATGCATTTGTTAACTAGACTAACAAACTTGAGTCAGTTAATATGAATCAGTGTAAACCGCCCAAGTCCTCGAGCAGCTAGTTTATTGACTCTGGACTCCAAGCCTCTCGCGGCAAGCCATCGACGAAGCTTTGACCAGATCTTGGCCCTTTTTTTTTGCAAATAGCAAAGCTTTGACCAGTTCCTCTCGGGATACAGCACGCCGGTGAGCTTGCATGGTTGCCATGAGCACTTTCCGGCGGAACTTCCTCTGCAGCGCCCTCAAGCCGCCGCTGCGAGACAGCACGCAGTGCCTCGAGGTGGACGGAACGGACGAACTCGGGATCTCAGGGCGGGGGGTCCGCCTCGTCCGGGAACGATCTCCAACGGGTTAACGAGGACATGCATGGAGGCCGGGGGATTTGGTTTTTTTTGTTGTTGTTTGAGCTTGGGATTTTGGGTTTTTTCAGATAGGGGAGGAGGAACCGAGGAAGAGGAAGGAACAACCCGCGTGCTTGGCGCGTGGCAGTGTGCTTGAATTTCGAATTTTTGTGAAATGTTTCATTTCCCCGCTGCAATTCGGGGGTTTTCTTGACGCGCCAATGCGTCCCGCGGGCAGGTTCAAGTGAATTTGGGGTGCCACACTATGGGCCCCAGTTTCAGTGAGACATGTAATGACAAGTCACATCAGTAAGTTCACTGTGTAATAAAATATGTTACCCCTCCCCTTTATGTAGCCCCCCTTGTCTCTCCCGATCGAGTGCCGACAGCCGACGGATGCAAGCCGCTAGCTCGATCCCCTCCTTTCGCCTCCACCGTCCAGGCATCCAGCTTGGAGGGGCAAGCTGCATCTAGACCAAGCGGATTAGGTAGTACTAGTAATGTTCTTTCCTTTCTCGAGATCGGTTCTTTTTTCCTCACCTCGATATCTTGCGCATCTATTTCCTATTCTGGGCGAAGGGGTGTCTTTCTGGTCACCCTCGCGCTGGGAGTGATTGATGGGGATGGGGGGCGGGGGCTACCTTTGCTTGGATTGGTGTGTTCTTCCTTTATTTGTCGACGTTTGCAACCTTTGTAGTTTTTGCTGATCCTCACTGTATCTTTTGTCAGCTTGTACATGAAAGGGAAGACCTCGGTGGTGGTGGTGGGGGGGGGCAATGGAGCGTAAAGCCACCACGCATGTGGGCAGTTGGCTGAGCCTGAGCTGCGTCCCTAGCCCCGGAAAGCAGGTACTCCATTTGCTTATCCACTCTGTCTGTCTGCATCCTCAATCTATTCCTGTTCTAGAAAAATGCTTAAAGTAGCACATGTCTTCAGCTGTTTGTGCGTAAAGCCTCTGTGACACCATGCTCTATACTCTCTGTATCAGGTTGGTACCTCCAGGTTCCGTGCTGAGGCTATGGGGAACGATAGCGCCCCACCTGCTGCAGGAGCATGGCCAGATCTGCAGCACAAGAAGCGAAATGCCACTGCCGAGCTGGGCAGGGACCGCCCAGGGGTAATTTTTTTTAACCAACTTACCATGATGTAGTCTGAATCTGATACTCCCTCAGATCCAAATTAATTGACTCAACTATCTGTAGATACGGATGTATCTAGACGTGTTTTAGCTCTAGATACTACTACCTCCATCCCAAAGCTTAGGGCTTATATTATTTTTAGAAAGTCAAACTATACCATATTTGACTAAGCTTTTACCAAAAATCATTAACATGCAAAATACAAAATTAATATCATTAAATAGGTTGTGAAATATATTTTTCTACGGTATCTACACAATATTATATTTGTTGATAGAATGTTCTAAAATTTTGGTCAAACTTTACTTGTTTTGATTTCTCAAAAATAAATAAGCCTTAAACTTTGGGATGGAGGTATCTAGACAAAGCTGAGTCAACTAGTTTTTTTTGTCTGTCCATAGCTAGTGTTCATGGTGCAAAAAGCTAATAGCATCCACTATATGCATCAGTCTATCTCATACAGTAATTCAATATCACTGCTAAGGTCTGCCTTTTGTTTTGCTATTCATATGCAGACTCAAACTTTAGGGCCTTTACTCAAAAGGAAGATCAAAACTGCGGCTGATCAGGCTGCCAGTATGTTGATGCCGCCCCCATCTTCTAAATGTCTCTACAAGCACAAGGCCACGCGTCCGCTGGGTGGTGATATTTTAATGAATATGGTATATTTTCTTAATCCACAAAACATGCCTTGATTTTTGTCTGTTTATTGTCGGTTTTTTCTAATGCTTGCCAAAAGTTTACAACAACAACAACAACAACCAAGCCTTTCAGTCCCAAACAAGCTGGGGTAGGGTAGAGTTGAAGCCCATAAGATCTCGAAGCCAAAAGTTTAGAAACACCAAATTCGTTTGCTTACAATCATCATACAGTAATGTTCATCTACTCTCCAGTTCCCCTAACCCAACAAAAAATGATGTTAATTACTATTTTTAGATTAAAAGAGCACCATTAGGCGCTGTTAATTACGACTTTGAGATTAAAATGTCATTTGCAATTGCTAATTACAATTTTGAGACAAATGATTAGTTTAACCTCGATCTGTTCTGCTCTCCATTTTTCCCAACCAAAAAAAATGTAACCATTCCATTCCATTCCACGCTGTTTCGGAACCGAACACACCCTTGCATTGTTGTGAACTGTTGTCCATACATAGCCATACCCTTCCACTTACATCCAGCACTATATACATCAGTCTGTCTTAGAGTCATTCAATATCACTGCTGACATCTGTTCCCATTCTTATGCAGGATGAAACTGCTGCGCCTTCACTCAAGTGGATGCAAAATGAGGCTGATGAGGCTGCTGTGAGGACGATGGTGCCGGCACCATCATCCGAAAACCTCTAAAAGCACGAGGCCATGGGCCAGCTGGGTGGTGACCTTTTAATGAATCTGGTATATTTTCTTAATCCACATACATGATTTTATTATTATCTGTTTAATTACTGTTGGCTTTGCCTAATGCTTAGCAAAGGTTCAGAAACACTGCATTTGCTTACAATCATCATACACTAATTTTTCACTTTTCAGTCTCTCTCATCCAGTATATAAACTGTTGAGTTCCGTTGGCTTCTTTTGTAATCATTTGCATTGTTGTCAACTGTTGTCTATGCACAACCTTATTCTTCCACTTACATCCCACACTACTTGCATCAGTCTATTTCATAGATTTATTAAATATCAATGATGAGTTCTGTTGCTATTCATATGCAGGATGAAGCTTCGGTGCCTCTACTCAAATGGAAAAAAAAGATCCTGATGAGGCTGCTGTGAAGACGATGGTGCCGCCTCCATCTTCTGAAAACCTCCTCAAGCACAAGGCCACGGGCCAGCTGGGTGGTATCCTTTTCAGTAAGCAGGTATATTTTCTTAATCCTCATACATGATTTGATTTGTCTGTTTATTGCCGGCTTTGTCTAATGCTTACCAATAGTTCAAAAACACACACAACCCTATTCTTCCACTTACATCCAGCACTATATGCATCAGTGCATCATAGATTCATTTTATATATCACTGCTGATGTCTGTTGCTCTTCAATTTTCATATGCAGACTGAAACTGCTAAGCCTTCATTGGTCAAAAGGATTGCAACTGCTGCTGATGAGGCATCTGCAGAGGCTGCCACCAAGTTACTGCCAGCCCCACCTTCTGGATGCTTATATAAGCTCAAGTCCAAGGACCAGCCGGCCGTAACCATCCAAGGGTTCGGGTATATTTTCTTAAGCCACATATACATGCCATGATTTATGTCTGATATTATCACCGGCTCTGTCTAATACTTTTTGGAATTCGGAAACGCCAAATTAGCATGCTTATATTCATCATACACTAAATTTTGACTGTTCAGTTTGTAACATAGTGTTATGCACTTGCTTGTCAACATTTGCATTGCTCTGAACTATGCACTTTACACAACCTAATTCTTCCACTTACATTCAGCGCTACACACCAGTAGTACCTCCCATGTTTCCTTCACCATCCCGATGCCGAGCTTGCGGGAATATGGCGGGCCCATGTACATACCCCGCATATAACACCTCCTATGGCTCTATCTACCTTTCTAATAACTCCTTCACAGAGTTACATGTATGTATTCTCAGTGGTTTAGCATGAATTGGCATATAGTAAAGTCTTGTTTTTAGTCTTCCTGCTTCTTACATTAGTATCAAGTTTCACCTGCAGACTATACCTTGACACCTTGTGAACTTCGTCCAATGATTAACCAGATGTGTCCGCATGAAGGGTCTTTCACTATGCATGGCAATGGCAAATTGATGAACACTTACACGGTCTATGAGGTTTATGTCTACAAGACGCAGGCCATCACATATTTGTATGGACATGATTGGAGAAAGTTTGCTTTTGACTACGGTCTGAAGAAGGGCGACGAGCTGAGGATCAGAAACTCAAACGGGCAGATATACGTAACTGCTTACAGAGTTGGAGACACTTCCAAATATATAATATGTAACTTTTTTGTACTCATATCCTTTGATTACTGCATTCTGAGCAGTTGTTCTAAACCATTCCCTCTGTTCTAGCTTGCTGGGTTTAACATGATCAAAGCTGCAGATCCCCTGATGGAACAGGAGCGGATGTCACAAAGGGCACCCATACCAGCACCAGCACCGGCTTCCCACTCTCCTGCATCAGCACCGGTTCCTGTACCAGCTCCGTTTACTGCATCTACCCAGCAGGCCCCTACATCAGCATTGGTTCCTGTCGAGGCCCCATATACTACACCTGCCCAGCAGGCTCCTGCATCAGCACTGGTTCCTCTAGCTGCACCGTTTACTGCACCTGCCCAACAGTCTCCTGCATCAGCACCGGTTCCTCTAGAGGCACCATTTATTGCACCTGCCCAGCAGTCTCCTGCATCAGCACCAGCTCGTGTACCAGCCCTTGCTCCTGCACCTGCCCCAGCCAGATCACCGAGGTCTCAGCTCATTGCTGTGGCCACCCGTGTGGTGACCAGGACGCATCTGAAGGCTATGTTCGTGAGTATATGACAGCATAACTGCTCTTATCTTGATGTCCAAAGTCTCACATGGTTCAGTCTTTAGTGCATTGGTGCCATCGACTAATTTTTGGTGGTATCTCTTGCTTTGAATCAGAAATTGCCTAAAAGTATCTCCAAGGATCTCAATGCTGGCCGAAGGGGCAAGATTTCCCTCGTCATGGAGAGTGAAGGTCTCACCGTGGAGGGACGGTACTCCGTCAGTCCCACAGATGGCCGCTTGGTTGTTACTTCCAGGTGGAAAAAGTTCATTGGCGGTGCCAAACTTCGCATTGGATCAAAGTTGAAGGTCAAGATCTTTCGATGCCACTGTGACATGCTGGTCATAAAGTTTGCGGTTGTCTAGTTCTGTTGTCCCATGAGCCCTTAGCAAATGCATTTGTAGTTATACTTATATAAGGTTATCTTATCTGAACTGCTAATTAATTGTATGGGTGGTAAAACTCTGGCAAGCTTTTGCTCTTAGCAAGTATGTATGTATGATCAGCTATTATGATAACTAATGTTTGTGTTCATCTTAATTTGCATTTCCGTTTTAGAAAAAAACTTAATTTCTATTTTGGCTGACCTGTTAGAGAACTATCAGATTGAATCCACAACATGATTCAAATAGATTCATTACACCGAGCCACATGTCTTGACCTTGCTATACACTAGTTCCATTAATCAGTGCAAGAAGGCTTACCTGAGCTGCCTGAACCACGGCAGATTCGAATCCACCTTAGCTATCTAGCTAGAAATACAACCTTTGCAGAAAGAGGATTTGCAGTACGGGGAGGCTGACATTGGGGACCCATGAGCCAGCAACGTCATCAACGTTTTAAAGGCGGCAGGAGATCGAAACAAAAAAATAAGCCAAAAATCAGTTGGTAAACAAAATCCAAGAAATGAAACATTTACCTTTCTGAGAGGATGACATGCGGGACCCATGAGGCAGCAGCATCCTCAACTATTCCAAGGCGGCAGGGGATCAAAATAAAAAAAGGAAATAGCCAGAAATTAATTAGGGTAAAAAATAAATCTATCAAAGGAAACCTTTATTGTTCATAGAGGATGACATGTGGGACCGACCTGCCAGCTGCGTCGTCATCGTTTCAAAGGGGGCAGGGGATCAAAAGAAAAAGGCAAATAGCCAGAAATTAGGGGTAAAAAATAAATCCAACAAAGGAAACTTTTATTGTTCATAGAGGATGACATGCAGGACCCATGAGCCAGCAGGTTCCTCAACGTTTCAAACTCGGCATGAGATTGAAAGAAAAAGGCAAGTGACCAAATATCAGGAGCAAAAAATAATCCAAGAAAAGAAATTTTATTGTACATAGAGGATGACACGCGGGTCCCATTTTGCAGCAGCGGTCTCAACGTTTCCAAGGCGGCACAGGACCAAAAGAAAAATGAAGTAGCCAGAAATCAGGGGGTGAAAAAAATCCAAGAAAAGAAAGATTTCAATTGGGCTGCATCTGGACATCTGGGCCTTCGAACTATCCTGCTGGGCCTTTTGACTCGTACAATTTCAGCCCACTCCAAAACAGGAAAGTTCGGATTTATCTAAAAAAACAAGAAAGTCATATGCTTCGCAAAAACACAAAACAAGGAGATTCAACATATAAGTTTGTTTATGTAAAAATAAATATTTAATTTATCTGTTTGCAATAGCTCAGAGCGAAATACAATGTTTATTGTCTGCAAAATAATCAAGATATCACATGTTTCTTGTACGGGGAGGCTGACATCGGGGACCCATGAGCCAGCAGCGTCGTCAACGTTTTAAAGGCGGCAGGGGATGAAAAAAAAAACCAAAAATCAGTTGGTAAAAAAATCGAAGAAAAGAAAACATTTATCGTTCTGAGAATATGGCATGCGGGACCCATGAGGCAGCATCCTCAATATTTATTGTTTATAGAGGCTGACATGTGGGACCCGTGAGCCAGCAGCCTCTTGACAACGTTTTAAAGGCGGCAGGAGATCGAAAGGAAAAATCAGACAAAAATCAGTTGGTAAACGAAATCCAAGTAAAGAAATATTTACCATTCTCAGAGGATGACATGCGGGACCCATGAGGCAGCAACATCCTCAACGATTCCAAGGCGGCAGGGGATAATTCGCAAAAAAAAAATCGCAAAAAAAGGCGGCAGGGGATCAAAAGAAAAAAAAGGAAATAGCCAGAAATTAATTAGGGGTCAAAAATAAATCCACCAAAGGAAACTTTTATTGTTCATAGAGGATGACATGTGGGACCGACCTGCCAACAGCGTCCTCATCGTTTCAAAGGGGCAGGGAATCAAAAGAAAAAGGCAAATAACTAGAAATTAGGGGTCAAAAAATAACTCCAATAAAGGAAACTTTTATTGTTCGTAGAGGATGACATGCGGGACCCATGAGCCAGCAGCTTAGTCAACGTTTCAAAGGCGGCATGAGATCGAAAGAAAAAGGCACGTGACAAAATATCAAGAGCCAAAGATAATCCAAGAAAAGAAACTTTATTGTACATAGAGAATGACATGCGGGTCCCATTTTGCAGCAGCGGTCCCAACGTTTCAAATGCGGCTTGAGATCAAAAGAAAAAAGAAAGTAGCCAAAAATTAGGGGGTAAAAAAACTCCAAGAAAGGAAAGTTTTATCGTTCGTACAGGCTGACATGTGGGACCTATGAGCCAGCAGAGTCCTCAACGTTTCAAAGGCGGCAGGGGATCAAAAGAAAAAGGAAATAACCAAAAATCAGAGGGTGAAAAAAACCAAGAAAATGAACTTTTATAGTACATAGAGGATGACATGCGGGTCCCATGAGCCTGCAGGTTCCTAAACGTTTCAAACGTAGCATGAGATCGAAAGAAAAAGGCAAGTGACCAAACATCAGGATCCAAAAATAATTCAAGAAAAGAAACTTGATTGTACATAGAGGATGACATGCGGGTCCCATTTAGCAGCAGCGGTATCACCGTTTGAGAGGCTGCACGGGATCGAAAGAAAAAGGCAAGTGACCAAATATCAGGATCCAAAAATAATTCAAGAAAAGAAAGTTTTATAGTACAAAGAGGATGACATGCGGGTCCCATTTAGCAGCAGCGGTCTCACCGTTTGAGAGGCGGCATGGGATCGAAAGAAAAAGGTAAGTGACCAAATTTGAGGTGCCAAAAAAACTCCAAGAAAAGAAAGTTTTATAGTACATAGAGGATGACATGCGGGTCCCATTTAGCAGCAGCGGTATCACCGTTTGAGAGGCGGCAAGGGATCGAAACAAAAAGGCAAGTGACCAAATTTGAGGTGCCAAAATAAACTCCAAGAAAAGAAAGTTTTATAGTACATAGAGGATGACATGCGGGTCCCATTTAGCAGCAGCGGTCTCACCGTTTGAGAGGCGGCATGGGATCGAAAGAAAAAGGTAAGTGACCAAATTTGAGGTGCCAAAAAAACTCCAAGAAAAGAAAGTTTTATAGTACATAGAGGATGACATGCGGGTCCCATTTAGCAGCAGCGGTATCACCGTTTGAGAGGCGGCAGGGGATCGAAAGAAAAAGGTAAGTGACCAAATATGAGGTGCCAAAAAAATCCAAGAAAAGAAAGTTTTATAGTACATAGAGGATGACATGCGGGTCCCATTTAGCAGCTGCGGTATCACCGTTCGAGAGGCGTCAGGGGATCGAAAGAAAGAGGCAAGTGACCAAATTTGAGGTGCCAAAATAAACTCCAAGAAAAGAAAGTTTTATAGTACATAGAGGATGACATGCGGGTCCCATTTAGCAGCAGCGGTCTCACTGTTTCCAAGGCGGCAAGGGATCAAAAGAAAAAGGAAGTAGCCAGAAATCAGGGGGTCAAAAAAATCCAAGAATAGAAAGAATTTTGGTTCATAGAGGATGACATGCGGGACCCATGATCCTGCATCGTAAACGGCTCGATCGGAGAGCGTTGAACGAGATGGCGCGATCGAGAAAAAAAACAATGCCGGAGAGGCTGCCATTTGGGCCCTACATCCCTCGGCGGTGCGGATTTGCGTTGACTCGGCCGGCGAACCCGAGAATTCGAGATGCACCACGTCCCGGGCCACCATACGCAACGTTTTGGCCAGTTTCGTCGGGCTAGGTGGCCTCAAAAACGCGAAAAAAAACATTTTGACATGCACAACGGACAGACCCAAAATCGTCGGCCATGGTACACCAGCAACCACGGCGCGACTTCAACTTCGTCGGCCATGGCAACTTTTCTTGTAGTGTTTGCCACTATTTGCATTTGTCTCTTAATTTCTTTCTTTTTGAGTTCTTTTGAGAGCAAGAGATTTTTTAAGAAGTTTCTAAAATAGCTAATGTTTTAATGGATGTTTGATATATGTTAGAACTGAACTCAAGTGTATTTGTTATTTTAATTACACTAATACTCCTAATAAGAATTGTGTGAAGTTTTGTATGAAGGAAGTTTTCAAGTGTAGGGAGAGAAGAATGATTTAATGAGATGAAGTATGGAAAAAGCTCAAGCTTGGGATACCCATGTCACCCCAAGAAATATCCAAGAGGTACAAGCGTCAAAGCTTGGGGATGCCCAAGGCATCCCCTTCTTCATCAACAAAGTATAAGGTCATCTTTCAAGACACTATATTTTTATTGCTTCATATGCTATGTGTTGTTCTTGGAGCATCTTTATTTTTTATTTTAGTTTTATTTTGTTTTGTTTGTTGTAGCATATGATTGGATCCCAACATATATGTTTTGAAGAATTACACACTCTGTTTTAATTGTATAAAATACTCTAGTTTTCACTCTTATTGTTCTGCGAGTGTTCTCTTTTGCTAGTACTGCGTTTAGCTCTGGTTTTCCACTCATATTTTGTTCAGAGCTTGTTAGTTTTCTTCATTTATGTATGATTAACTCTCTGGTCTTTATTGATTATTATCTATGAGAGTTGTTTCAAATAAGTTGATTGATGTTGGAGACGAGTAAAATGTTTCATGCTTATAGTGATGCAAAAGGAAGCTTGTCTAGATTGTGGCATAGACTTTGACATGTCATATTGGATGTTATTCTTATCATATGCTTAGTATTTATTGTTGTAGCATGACTTATCTCAAATATCTGAGAGTGCATAATGTGCAATTGAAAGAATCATATGTTGTTTCCATCATACAAAGCATAATATTATGGTATTCTCCTTTGATGCTTTATTGGGTTGACATGGCACATGCTTATACCATGTTATGACTACAAACCAGTAAACTAAAGCCTCTATGATCATTTAGTTTTTGACTTGTAATATCACTTTATGCTTTAATTAATAATGTTTTGTCGCTATGCATGATTATGTCCATTACTGCTCTCTTATTCGGTCGCTCCCAGTCTTTTGCTAGCTTTCGCCTGTACTGAGTATGAGCTGTACTCGTGCATCCAACCACCAAAAACCAAAGTTTGCCAATTGTGTCCACTATATCTACTTACTAGCATTATTTTTATTCCAAGTATATTCATCATGTTTTTATCTATCTTCCAAATTAAATCTTGTTATGAGAAAATTAGTTAGTAAAGCTCTCACGAACTTGATGTCACATTTACTTTCTTGAACTTAATAAACTTGAACCATTGTGACTATCTTATGAAGATTATATGTTTGCAAATTGTAAGTTGGGAGTTAGCACAACCATGCTTTCATCGGGCACGCTTTCAACATTGCACTTATTCCTATTTAGTTGATATCATATTCTTTTTTTATGGATGCCTAGCGGTGTGAAATAAAATGGAAACTTCTAATGTTCATGGAGTTTGTATATGTGTTAGAAACGCCTGGGCGGCCAATTTAAGCCATGCATCATTCATGGTGGAAATTTATAACGAACCATAGTGAGCATTCTGTGAAGCATCTTCAATAAAAAGCTATGCCCATAGTAAATAAAAGGATTGCCGAGATGCTCATTGTCTGTTTGTCTTGTCATTTTGGTCTGAGAATGCTCCTATTTAGGTTAGGAGTGCTTCCATGTCATGAGGCAGGAGGTACCCTGTTGGCGTTCTCAATGATACATATATACTTACAATGACAAGAACTTATTTGGGACCTAACTTGAGTAGCATGAGGTTTAGGTACTCGTATTCAAGGGGCACGAGATTTTCAACTTGTGATTTGTCAAGCATATAACTCATATTTGCCCTCACATTAACTTTAACCATTCAAGATGCTTATGATAGAGGTAATGAGAGCTCAAAGCTAATGAGTATCATACTTTTTGGAAGGTTTATAAAACTTGTTAATCTTGCTTTCTTCTGCGAAGGACCTTTCTTTTACTTTTATGTTGATTCTTCATCTTCTTGCTTTATGCACCAATTAAGAGAGCATAGTTGTCATTCTGAGTATAATGTGCATAGTCCCAAAGTTTATTATTGATTGATTCATGATTATGATATTGCTTGTTCTCAAATTACTTGTATCTAGTCACCCTTTGAACTTAAAAGGTGTCCTGGCATTTATGTTTTGCTACTTCATAAAGGACAAGCTGAGTACCACTTTTCTATGTCTTCTCTATGCTCATAAACAAACAGTTGCTTTCAGTGCACTATTATTCATGATCCTTTGTTTGAGCTACTTTCATGTTATAACATATTTGCCAAGTTTTATTGTTAGAATTATATCTATCATGTCTATGTTTAGAGTACTTTGATCCCAGTTCACAATGCTTTTACAATAACTTGATCAAGATTGTGTTGGCTACATGTCACCTCAAAAATTATTTTTGTTATCACTTACCTACTCGAGGACGAGCATGAGTTAAGCTTGGGCATGCTGATATGTTGCAAACGTACCTATAATTTTTGATGCTCCATGCTTGTTTTACACCAATTACTATATGTTTTGTCTACACTTCGTGACACTTTTATGCATTTTATGGAACTAACCTATTGACAAGATGCCACAGTGCTAGTTCCATGTTTTCTGCTATTTTGTATTTCAGAAAAGTTGAACAGCAAATATTCTCGAATTGGACGAAAAAAAAGCCGAAGATCTTATTTTTTTAGTAACAAAGACGAAGTCCAGAGGAGGGACGAAGATGGGCCACAGGGCGGCCAGACCATGCCTAGGCGCGGCCCAGGCCCTGGCCGCACCTAGGGGTGGTGTGGGGCCCACTGGCCTCCACCGATCTCGCCCTTCAGCCTATAAGAAGCCTCCCAACATGTGAACCCTAAATCAATAAGCCTCCATCCACGAAAAGTTCCGTAGCTCTGCCACCGACAAGATTCGGTGGACAGAAGTCTCTGTTCTGGCACCCTGCCGGGACGGGGAATTGCCCCCGGAGCCATCTCCATCGACTCCACCACCATCTCCATCGTTGTTGCTGACTCCCATGATGAGTGACTAGTTCTCCCCCGAGAATGAGTGATTTACCGGTAGCTATGTGGTCTATCTATCTCTCCATGTATGATCTTTATGTGATCATGAGCTTTGTAATCTAGTTGAATAAGTAGATGTTATTCTTCAACTATTGTGCTACTCAATTGGTTTTATTATGTGATCTCCGGGGACACCTTGTTCAACGGTGTGAAGGTGACAGTGTGCACACCGTGTTTGTTTCTTAAGCTTAATTTACAGAAATACTTATGAATTGTGGTGACTAGTTAGTACCAGCTTTGTATGCCCAAGGTGATAGTGTGGGGCGTCCATAGATTTGGGAATGCGAACTTGTGTTTGTATGCAGCCCTACGCAGTGAATTTGTGTTTTTATCAAACCGGAGAGTGGTTCAGAGTAGCGTAGTGAAGTGATAATATGTATGTATTCAATTATGGTATCATTGTTGAGAGTGTCCATTAGTGAAAGTATAATCCCTAGGCCTTGTTTTCAAGCATTGAAACGCCGTTTACAACCAGTTCTGCTACATGTTTGCCTCCTGCCATTTTTATTTCAGATTGCAGTTACTACTCACAACCTATTACTTGTATTTCACTATCTCTTCGTCGAAGTAGTGCACCTATACACCTGACAAGTGTATTGTGTGTGTTGGGGACACATGAGACTTCTTGTATCGTAATTGCAGGGTTGCTTGAGAGGGATATCTTTGACCTCTACCTCCCTAAGTTTGATAAACCTTGGGTGATCCACTTAAGTGAAACTTGTTGCTGTTCTACAAAGCTCTGCACTTGGAGGCCTAGCACTGCCCACAAGAATAGAAGTGTGCATAGACATCAAGGACATGTCGAGGTTTTGGATCAGATCATCTCGCTCAGCTTCGAGTATGCCTGCCAACCGAGACCTTGCTCTTTCGCGACACCATCGTATAGATCAGCGAAGACCTCCCTACTAGCAATGGAGTTGGTGGTGTTGGTGAAGTCGGAGTTGGTGAAGCTTTCCGAGTCGCTATCTTGAGATAGATCGGTTTGTGTGACCACACGAAAGTCATATCACCGAACATATCGGTGACTACTCCGCCGTTGGCATGCTTGGTGAAGTGTGGCGGCGAAACTTCTTCGTCGCCTGATTCAATGGACGATGTTGACGATCCCGAGTAATCGGGCTCGACCGCCAACGGTCCCAAAAAAATCGGTGATGAAAAACGGTGCGATCCTTCTTTCCCGACAAGGTAGCGGAAGCTCCTGAAGTCATCTCCGTCAACTCCTCCAGATTGGCATAAGCATGCAAACGGGTGGGAGGATGAGGAACAAAATCGACGAGATCAGGTTGGACTCGTTTACCTCCTTCCATCGCGTTGCTTGCTGTCGATGATGATGTTGACGATGCCATCGAGATCAGAATCTTGCAACCTCCAATTCCAACAGACGACGCTAATTGACGAAGGATTAACTCGTCAATGGCTACGTATTGTAGACTTAGGGTTTCATAAAAAGTAGAGGGTAAGTAGACCTTGAAGGTTTAGACGAAGAAAGGTGCTCAACTCAATATTACGGTGGCTAGGTTACAATGATTCGGTCCCTTCTTTCACCCTCGACTTCCCCTTTATATAGGTGGTGAAGCCGAGGCCTTTCCGTGTCGTACAAGTTACAAATTGTCGGGCCGCTTTGGGCCTTTCCCTATATTGATACAAGTTTCCTATAATAATTCTATTTTCCTAATCCGAGGGCCTCCAACCTTCTAGGCCTCCAAATCTTCGAGTCCATGGGCTTCCTGCTTTCCTGTGGAATTGGGGTACTTATTCGACATGCCCTGTAGGAATACCCATGTCAGTAGATGCAATCGATTTTCCTTGTCTAGATATGATTTGTTCATCTACTCTATTGATCTGCATTATTAGTTTCCTTGTTATTTCTGTAGTCATGATTTATAAATTGTTTACTTGAATTAAATCATAAATTATTTTGCATATATATTCAACAATCCAAAAACATGATTATAGGCAAATGAATTCAAATGTCCTTGCCGCTGCTACAATGCCGCCTCCCTTTGATTGTTCACATTATTAAAGATGGAGCACTAGAGCGGTTCTCTGTTATCAAAACCTAAATTGCTATAGCGATACTCTTGGCAAACCTGAGGGGGAGCTTTCGTCTGCAAAACATGAAGTGTTTGAGAATGTTAGTGCCATGTTTAAGGCAACGTTTTTCACTATGCTTGGCGACAACATTTGAACGGGTTAGTTTGAGCGACTAGAGGGGGAGGAGTGAATAATCCGCTAGTCTATTTTTAGTAATTTTTTCACTTTTAAGGCTAGTATGACAAGTAAAGGTGGAGAATTTGCAAAGTGATGAGCCTAAATGATGCAAGCACTAGAAGGAACAAACAAGGGACAAGAACAACAAGCAAACAAGAGTTGAACAAGTAGTAAGAGTGAACAATACAACCAAGCAGAGATGCGCGATGAAGGTTTGTTTCCCCTAGTTCCTTCCCAAGAGAAGTACATCTATATTTGGATAGGTGGGTTCCACCAAGGCCATCTACTGCCACAAAGGCATCACATTCTTCTCTGGTGAGTCACCGCCAAGGGAACCCACTTCTCCACTAAGATTGCCGGTCGAGTTGGCAAGGCCTTCACACAAGGTTGGGGAAGAACTCCACAACTCAATTAGAGGCTCCCAACGCCATCAAGAACTAGTAGACACCAATCTAGCTTCATGATGGCCTCTCAAAAAGGATCTCCACCAGGGGGATCTGGGATTACAAGTTCCACTAAGGAATAGTTGGGGGAATTTGAAACTTATTAGGTAGATAGGTAGATCAGTCCCTCCTCCTTTGATTCCCAAAGTATGGGGTTGATTGGGCGGCAAGGGAGGGAGATCCATGAGTTTTGAGCTCAAAAACAATGGAGAGAGAGAGAGTGGAAATCGTAGCCCAACAATTAAGAAGACACCTTCCTTTTATGTGCCTCCCCAAAATACAACCGTTGCAGGAAAACTTACCCCCGGAGATTCCAACCTCACTCAGAAGTTCGGGCTGAATCTTCGGTAAGATCCAACCTGGCATCTGGCGCTACACACCCAAGCCAATATAAACCTGGGCCGAAGATTCCGGATAGCACAACCAGAGATTCTGGCTAGGTTCCGTCCTGGTGTTTGTGTGGAGCACAACTTGGCGAAATGACCTCCGGACCGGAGATTCCAGCCAGGTTATGGTCTAGTTTCTACATGGAGCACAACTTAGCGAAATTCTTGGTTGGAACCTCCAAACTGGATACTCAGGTCCTAGCGAAATTCTTGGCTGGAACCTCCAAACGGGAGACGCGTGACAAATCTCCGGCATAGTTCTGGCTTGGCATATGCAGAGGGTGCACCTTGATGCCAGCAAGTCTGGGAGTGCCAGGGCAGGAGATTCTAGCCTGGCACCCTGGACATTCCGGCCTGAGCAACTCAAATTTAATATCTAGTTTTTATTGTAATGCAACATGTATTTTGGGGACTCTCCATCCAACAAAACCTAAGACTACAACTAACTTCAACGGCTTCAAACACCAAGAACCGTAGAGCTTCGTCTTTTCATCCTTTTTGAGGGTTCTCTATTGGTCTGGACTCTTGTAGAAAATCTTCCTATAAGAACTTAACACACATTTATAGTCCCTGGTGTTGTTATCAAACACACAAAACCACTTAGGTAGGGAAATGTTCTTTCAACATTTTTGGCCCATACATGACATTTGATCATGGCAAGGACGTGCGGGCTGCGCTTGAGGCAAAATTTGGGGTCTTGTATGTTGGCATTGAGTTGTATGTAATGAAGCAATACTATGACTACAAGATGACTGGTGAGGGCTCCGTTGTTGAGCAAGCTCATGAGATACATTCACTTGCCAAAGAAGTTGAGCAGTTTAAGTGTATCTTAGCAGAAAAGTTTGCGGTCGGAGCATTATTGCCAAGCTTCCTCCTTCGTGGACGAACTTTGCTACTTCTCTAAAACATAAGACAAGAGTTTTCAGTTTCAGATCTAATTGGGTATCTTCATGTGGAAGAAAAGGCGAGAGCAACACGTGCTTGAGGATTTGAGGGAGATTCTAGTGCCAATGTGGTACAGAAAAAACTTCCAATCCCACAAGTTCAAGAATAAGAACAAATCTGAAGGCAAATGCATGTTTTATGGCAAGAACAATGCCTCACACTCAACCAACTTCAAGAGGAAGAATGATAATAAGAATGGGTCTTGGCACATTTGTGGTGAGCCTTATCATTGGGATCCTAGGAGCCCTAATAATTTTGATAAACGTGGGAACAACGGCAAGACTGCAAATGTTTTTTTACTGCTGGTAATACTAAGATGAAGGACGTTGGTTAAGGTATTTTTCCTACTATCGTTTCAATATATAACTCTCCTGATTGGTGGATAGATACGGGTACAAATACACATGTATGTTCTAATGTTTCCATATTCTATTCTTATCAGTTTGCAAGGACTCCCTCCATGCTGATGGCAAACAACTCATGTGCTTCTGTTCATGGTGTTCGTACGGTAAATCTAAAGTTTACTTCGAGGAAGAGCGTTCACCTGAGAATGTGCATCACGTTCCTTCCATCAATAATAATTTCCTCAGCGGATCACTTTTATATCGAGATGGTGTTAAGTTGGGTTTCAAGTTCAATAAAGTTGTAATTTCTAAGTACGGAGAATTTGTTGGAAAAGGTTATGAGTGTGGAGGCTTGTTTCGCTTATCTTTGTCAGACTTATGTACTCAAATTATTAATCATGTTTGCAATGAGAGTGAGTCCAATATTTTGCACTCACGACTTTGTCATATTAACTTTGGGTGTATGACGTGACTATCCAGTATGAATTTAATTCCGAAATTTACTACTGTCAAGAGTTACAAGTGTCAAGTGTGTGCGTAAGATAAGCAGCCTCGAAAGTCTCACAAGACCACTCAGGTAAGAAACTTGGCACTGCTAGAACTCATATATTCACATCTTTGTGAAATGAATGGCCAGTTGACAAAAGGTGGAAATAGATATTTCATGACTTTAATTGATGACTCCACTCGATACCATTATGTGTACCTTCTGAAATCTACAGATGGACGTTTAATCACTTCAAAATCTGTAAAGCTGAAGCAGAAAACCTGATCATGGTGGATATTATTTTTTGAACGAGTTTGATTCTTTTGTCCGGGCCATGGTATTATCCACGAGAGCATGCCTCCCTACTAATCTCAGTAAAATGGGGTGGCGGAAAGAAAGGACCATACTCTAACTGATTTGGTTAACACCATATTATATACATCAGGATTATCCAAGGTGGGGAGACGATAATGACTGTGAATTATGTCCTGAACCATGTTCCTGCAAAAAAAACATGACTCCTTTTGAGGAATGAGAAAGGAAAAAGTCTCAAACTCTCCTACTTACGAACTGGGGATTTTGGCAAAAATAAACGTGTCAATACCCAAGAAGCACAAGTTTGGACAAAAATCGTGGATTGTGTTTTTCTAGGATATACATTTTATAGCATTGGCTACAAATTTTTGATACTCAAATCTGAGGTATTAAACATGCATGCTGGTACAATTATGGAATCGAATTATGCGATTTTATTTGAGTATATCTTTCCCGTCAAAGACACTTCTAGCTCATCAAATCATGAGATGCATGGTTCATAATCACGAATTAATTACAATTCATGAACCTACAATTGTGGTAGAACCATACTCACGTGGATGATGAGAATGAAGCTCCCAAAAGGATCAAGAGACAGAGGACAACAAAGTCCTTTGGTGACGATTTCATTGTATCTCGTGGATGACACTTCCACTTCTATTTCAGAACCTTATACATCTCAGGACGATGAGTGCTAGAAGGAACATGTCCAAACACTACTGGGAAAATGTTATAGCCGCAACAACACATGTGACGTAAAATCAAATATCCGCACGTGGTAACCAGTGACGAGCACAAGGGGTCTGACCTGGAGGGCTAAACAAATCGGTGATAGTGGACTATTTGCTGGTGTCATGGGTCTTGTGAATAGGGGTGACAAATAAGAGAAAAAAATCCGTCGCTGGTTCGTACCAAAAACTAGTGACACATATGTTTTCGAATGTACATGAGTGGCTATACGAGCAGTTAAGGTCAATCGTTGATCGATTTTCACTTTTAATAGGGACGTGTGTATTGTTGGATTCGTTGGCTAGACATGATGCATACGTGACGGTCAGAGAATGTCATACGTTGCTGGAATGTTTTAGTAGCCCAACATAACGGGCAGCAACAAAGGCGCGACTACCTAGCAAGCTTCATATTCGTTTCCTTCGCAACGCGAGATCCTGTTTGCGGTTGAGCCGGTTCGTTCATAAAATCAACCGCATGCCCTCGACCAACCATTCATTCATTTAAGACCACTATTTCCGTGGAAACCCATCAATTAACTCTCTTTTCAACTCCTCTCTTGCGGTTCCACACTCCGATGACTCCACTCCACGATTGGGGTGACATGACTAGCCGCAGCAGCCGTCGTCTGCTACCCTCGTCGTCGTTGTTGTCAGGCATGACTCTGCTGAAAGACGAGGGCACTAGCACCACCAGTCATCGCCAAAGACCATCCTCGTGTGCGACTCCGCTATAAGAGAAAGACACTAGCAGTCACGGCAGATGTAGCCGCCAACCCTCCTCGCTGTCGTCATCGCAGGTGAATCCGATCGAAGGGAGGACATCCTCGTCGATACCTCCTCCGTGTGCACCCACAACCGCATTGCCCCTAGCACGTGGCCGCTGTATGCAAGAGCTGGCGAAGCATGATGACTAATGATATCTTCATCAACCCTACTGACATGGGATGACATATTGGGTCCACATCTTTGGCATCCCTAGTTCGGATTTATGAAGGAGCATGTAAAGCCCATATGGAAAGAAGATCTAGAAGCATCCTAGGCTCAGGAACTTGATGTGAAGAACAAATCAAAGCACATCAAGAAGCCGACATTGACATAGGCTTATCTATAATCGAACCGGCTTGGACAATGGGAACCTGGCCTCTCATATGAAGGTCGGGAGGAGCCAATGGAGAGGGCACGTTGTTAGATTGATACACAACATATCGTTGTAACCCTAGTTTCGTCCTAGGAACTCAGTGACTTTGAGCATCCAAGAAATAAGATCGGACCACCTTGTTTATCTGATAATCCAACGAATTCACCAGCCCTCCTCTTTCCCTGAAACCTAAGTCCATAACCATGGACATTGCCGAGATGGAGAAATGAACCTCGTCAATTGGGCGCCGGAGTCATGAATTCGGTGGCCCCTTCTTCACCAAGCAACAAATCGACGATTATCGGTGACCAGATCCGTTTTGGCTCCATCAATTTTCTTCCACACACTAGTAGAAAAAAGGCCTTCCATCCCAACCCATTAGTCCCCAAATACTTTGACCCGGGACTAATGGGTCTTTAGTCCCGCTTCTGCTGGTGAACCGAGACTAATGCTCGGGGCAACCGGGACAAAAGGGCTACGGTGGGCTGCGGCCAGGGCAAGAACCTTTAATCCCGGTTGGGGACACCAACCGGGACTAAAGGGTCCCTTTAGTCCCGGTTGGTGTCCCCAACCGGGACTGTAAAATAGAAAATAAAATGATAGAAAATTTAAAAAAATAAATGTTTTCAGATTCTTGTATGTTATGCAACATAGTATTAGGGAAAATTAATAAAGGTTTGAAAAATGGTAAAACCGCAATAACTTTTGCATACGACGTCAAAAAAAAGTATAATATATCAAAATGATCGTGGGAAAAAGTTACATCCGAATTCACCCGGTTAACCAATTTTTAGATTCTCAAAATTCCAAATGAAAATACAAAAGCGGGAAGATTTTAGTTTTTGCTATAAATTACGGATTATATATATATATATATATATATATATATATATATATATATTTAAAACCTAAAATTAATAATTGCATCCTGCATAAAGATTACTATCATTTTTACCCAATTTTTAGATTTTCAAATTTTTAGGTTTTAGGTTTGGCAAAAAAAAATTAATTAATTAATAAAATTAAAAATAATACAAATTAAAAAGTTAATGTTTATTTATTTATTCAAGATTATTATTACATCATTACTTTTTTTATTGAAAGAATTATTTTAAATTCAAACAATAAAGAAATGTGACATCGATCAACATGTTAATAGGATTGATATGATACTACTATCACATACATGCGCGCGAAGCACTTGGATGCGGAATGGGATGGAACTCAGAACTTAACCGTGCTAGTGCTAGAGTAGTGGGAGGATGGGTGACCGAGCGGGAAGTTTGACCACGAGTATGTAATTTGACTAGAGATAAGTGTAGTTAGAGATAGAGACTAAACTATGGAAATAACTGAAATAGTAGAAATTCTGAAAAAATAGAAAAAAAGAGGGAGTGAAAAATAATTAGAAACCCAAATGAATTAAAAAATTAACTCGAAATAGCCTTTAGTCCCGGTTCATGTTACAAATCGGGACTAAATGTCCTTCGCCCCGGCACATGCCAGCCGCCCACGTGGCGGGGCCTTTAGTCCCGGTTCGTAAGCAACTGGGACTAAAGGGGGAGGGAGGAGGGGGGGGGCTTTACTCGCGCATAATTAGTCCCGGTTGCGCAACCGGGATTAATGGCCCTTGCGAACCGGGACTAAATCCCCTTTTTCTACTAGTGTACACCCACCCGCCCTTCTCTCTACCTTCGTCAACATCGTCAGGGGGATGGATCTAATGCCCGGAAGTTTCAATTTTCGTGTCAGATCCCACGGCGCTCTTCCCCTATCGGATCCGATCTGTTTGGGTGCATTCGGCGGCAGGTTCTGAACCAGCTGCAACGTTGGCATCATCCGACGACTCCTCAAGTGAGGTAAACGCATATTTAATTAAACAACATTAAAACAATGATGTCATCGATTATTTCTCCTGTGCATGCATTCAATATTTGTGTCGTGTGGCTGCTAGCTAGCCGCCTAGTCCACGTACGGGCAACAGTAATTAACTAACTAGGTAGTCGAACTGGCACGTGGCCATCCTATAAACTATCCCCGTCACTGAGGTAATTAAACGAGAGCCACAGACATGATCGCATGCTCCGGCTATATAATATCCTTGTCCTATATATACGTGCGTTTTCGTGTACAACCACCACCTGCATCCAGCTCTCGCCTCTCGCACACCACATCGAGTATCAACCTATCTGGTGATTAAAACCCAATCAAGCTGATCACTGGTGCCAGTCATGGATAGCTGCAGCTGGATCCATGGCTACACGGCCAAGAGCAACGGCGGCGGCAACAGCGGCTTCACGTGCGGCTATGCTGCCAGGTGCACTCACAACGCCCAATACTTCATGCTATCGATGGGTTCGATCTATCATCATCTACCAAGGAAAATTTGTCGGGGTTCTTGTTTAATAAAATTAGATGCCATGGATACACATCGTCGAACATCTCATCTCATCCATTTCTTGGCCTTAATTTGGTCGTACAGCTGCATCCCCGCAGCGTTTCAATGCAGGGAGCAGGAGCAGCATGAACTGCTCGTCAGCTCAGAGATTCAGCAGCACCTCAACCAGGCAAGCAGAATGAGAGAACATAAATCCAGGCGGGCGGCAGCCAGCTATTAATTGGCGACTCTCGCTGAGGATCAGTGATTAACTTAGGTGCGTTTGTTCGTGCAGATCAGTAGGGAGATGAACGTGGACGACGAGCCAGCAGCAGCTTACAGCCAGCACTGCAGCTCCGTGGTGGACGACTTCGACTTCCTCACAAATTCATACCACGCCACCGGTGGCGGCAGCTTCCCCTCCTCGTCCTCCACTTCCTCCTCGTTCCGCTCCGCCTCGCTCTCTTGCAGCCAGGAGATCAGCTCGACAGCTGCACCGGCGACCGGACTCCAGTTTCCTGATCCTGAGGTCTCTTCGTTAGTGGCACTGGCACCCGGAGTAGTGATTCCATACGACGACCAGTACGTTGCCAACCTCCAGGAGACACCTGCGGCAATGGCGCCCGGTGGGATGTCAACGAGCATGAGCGCGTTCAGGAGCTACGAGCTGCACCTCGCCCCCCTGCGGAGGCTGACGAAGCCGGCATGTGGGCAGAGGATGTTCAAAACGGCTATGTCAGTCCTTGCAAAGATGCACACGGGGATGAGGTACAACCACCAGCAGCAACAGCAGCAGCATCATAGCTACCAGCAGCAGCAGGCATCGGCGGCCGAGCCGTCAGGAGACAAGCTGCTGCACATGATATCCGAACGCAAGCGCCGGGAGAAGCTGAACGACAGCTTCCACGCCCTCAAGGCGGTCCTCCCTCCTGGCTCCAAGGTATATCTAGATTCTGTATATACATATGTATGCATATATGCATGTAGAATTCTTCAAAGCTATAGTACCGATGCTTAATTTGTTGCCTCGATTCTCTCCCAGAAATTAGACAAGACATCGATGCTGATCATTGCGAGGGAGTACGTGAACTCTCTCAAGTCCAAGGTCCGCGAGCTGGAGGACAAAAACCAGGCGCTCCAGTCACAGCTGGCCCGGCGTGCCACCGGTGCCGAGGAAGAAGAAGCCGGCGCCGGCGAAAAGGTCGAGATCCAGATAACAAGATCCGCGGCGACAGAGCACGATCAGACCGGGGAGGTGTGCACGGTGCATATATCGACAACGCCGGCGCGCAGCACCACAACAGACGTGGTGCTCAGGACCCTGCAGTGCCTGAAAGAGCAGATTGGGGAAGACGTCAGCCTAGTGTCCATGAGCACCGACGACATGCCTCATCGAGCAAACCTGACATTGCACCTCAAGGTAGTACTGTACATTTGTTTCTTACCTTAAAATATACACTGACTAATTTTCTGCCGGCTTAGAATTAATTCAATTTTTACTCAGAAGATGTTCTCTAATTTTAGTTGCAAGTTGCAACGTATATTTAATTAGCAATAATCGCGAAACAATCTAACAAACTGCGACATTTCTCTTTTAGTTGTAAGACTAGCCACAATGGGAGTATGATAAATAGTATCATGTATGCCATCTTGGTAAAAATCTGATGTGGCGCACTAATTAGTGAGGTGAGAGATGGGTGTGGTATCATAATATGATACCGTATCATAGCACGTGAAACTAGAAAACTTAATGGCAAATGCATCATGTACACAAATTTGCATTAAGATTCTACAAAACATTAAATATGATGATACTATGATACTATCTTATAATACTATGCATTGTTGGTTAGTATCATAAACTAATATTATGTGCATGATACTAGTGTATGATACTTTCCATTGTGACCAATCTAACTCATGTCATTGCTTGCTTATTTCACTCCCGTCGCTAGCAGCTTACTTTCTCAGTTCGGGAATACTATACTATGAAGTTAGAGAGTTTTCTTAATTGTTAGAAATTGCAAATCTCTCTTATTTATGGACGTGAAACTATTGATGCATGCAATAGTTATTGAGAAAAAATTATGAATTTTAGTATTAATGAATTGGCTCTGTGGGCTATGATCTCTAACCGAGGGAGTAATTCTTAATTTGCAATCCACATTGAAATTCACTCGTGGCAAGAAATACTGGGACGGAGGGAGTACCAAGCAATCTAACAGTTCAATGCAGTTGCAATAAATTACTACTAATTATAACAACATGACTATTATGCACTTTATTGGTCACACCCTAATTATTAACCCCTGATTTCGTCGCAGTTGGCTTCGGGGGTCAGGTGGGAGGAGGATGCAGTCAGGAATTCCGTGGAGAAGGCCCTCATGATTGGCAGAGAGACGATGATTCGACGACGGCCACATACCGGCCGGTCGGGGCCACAGTGAGTGATGGACCTACTTGTCCATGCTAGCAATCAGCTCGTTCTCATCGTGCTAGCTCAACCACGTCTAAGGATACATGGAATATTCCTCCATGCACGAGAAGTCCGGTGCATCGTCCGATGCACGCATGCACCGTTGATTGTTTTGATTATTTTGAAATTTAGGCGCGCGTGAAGCTTTCGTGCACGCGATAAAATATTTTTGCATCCACAGGATATACAATGGCTGCTCCATCAGTACCACTCTCACATCTATTAATACACTTATTTTTATTTTTAATCTCCAATTTGAAATAGTCTTATATGCCATAATAAATATGTAATATCCCAGGTATTAGGGTTACAAAAATAGAGGAAACAGATGTGTGCATTGCATTCATGCATAGAAAATCTGGGGAATTTTCGCGCGTTCATCTAAAACACAAAGTAATCGAGGTTTCTTTTGTGCCGATGGAACTGATATATGTCATCGACACAAGTGCGATAGATTTCGACATGACCTTTGTTGATTTATTTTGTTTTCGAGGGAAATAGTTTGAATTCAAATTCAATATGAAAGATATAAATTGAAGTAAGAATTTGAATTCCAAACAATAATTTTCTAATTATAATTCAAACAATATTGAATTAGGAATAGGACAATAATAAGAAAAGAAAAATAGAAAATCAAGAATAGGGAAAATACATTTATTAATTGAATACACATTTACAAAGTCATTACAATATCCAATATTATTACAACTAACAAATATTACAAGGATCAAATACAGGAAGCAAAATTAAGCTAATCCTATCTAAATATCTTCTATTCTTCTTTGTCTTGTACCTGCAAAACAAACAAAGAAAACATAAAAGAAGTAAAGCCAAGTGGCTATGTTAAAAATAAAGAGAAATGGAAAAGCTAGATCTTTTCATGTGCCAAGCTGATCCACAAGGGGAGATGCATCTACCCAGCACATGCAGCAGGCAAGCAAGCAGCACACACACAAGGTTGCATGTGTGTGCTGTCGACCACATAGAGAAGATGGGCAGGGTATATATTGCTTTATGGGTGCAACATACAACGGTCTAAGCACCACATAGTTCTCACACCCAATCAACCAGCCAAGAACCACCAAGAACATCATCTGTTCTTCATCTAGACCACCAGACCATCTCAGGAAATATCCCTGTTCATCCAAGCACATCACCCATGTTCTCATCACTCAGAACAACAAGTCTGCTCTAGTAATCACCAGCAGCACATATTCATCCATAAGTACCAAGAAGAACAACCGTATGATTATTTAGAGCCATAAGGAAGCAGATCAAGCAGCTCGGAGGAGCAGGAATTCCACAAGAAGAAAATCAATCAACAGTCCAAAAGGCCAAGATCTCTACAAACAGCAGGTTGGTCCATCAACTTAATAAAAGAATGTGTTCTTAGCATGTGCATCTCAAGGAAAATAAAAGAGTAACATGCAAAGTAAATAAATCCAACCACCCAACAACTAGATCTGGTCTAGGAGGATCAGGAGGAATTATTTCTCTCAGATCTGCATAGTAGTGCTATGCCAAGCTCATCACAGAGAATTTAAGTCAAATATTAATATCTGTTCTTATCCAAGTTTTTGCCTCAGCCCTTGCATCATCAGCTAATGAAAACATTGATCTGTCCATTAAATTTACTCAAGCAACATCAGGAGCTTGGGATGGACAGATTACATCATCTGACCATTGATAGGTCTCCAACGTATCTATAATTTCTGATGTTCCATGCTTGTTTTATGACAATACCGACATGTTTTGTTCACACTTTATGTCATTATTATGCGTTTTCCGGAACTAACCTATTGACGAGATGCCGAAAGGCCAGTTGTTGTTTTCTGCTGTTTTTGGTTCTAGAAAGGCTGTTCGGGCAATATTCTCGGAATTGGACGAAATCAACGCCAAACCTCCTATTTTTCCCGGAAGGCTCCAGAATACCGAAGGAGAGTCGGAGGAGAGCCAGGGGGGCCCACACCATAGGGCCGCGCGGGCCAGACCCTGGCCGCGCCGGCCTAGGGTGAGGCCACCCTGTCAGCCCTCCTGCGCCGCCTCTTCGCCTATAAAACCCCTTTCGACCTAAAAACGCAGTACCAATTGACGAAACTCCAGAAAGACTCCAGGGGCGCCGCCACCGTCGCGAAACTCCAATTCGGGGGACAGAACTCTCTGTTCCGGCACCCTGCCGGGACGGGGAATTGCCCCCGGAGTCATCTCCACCGCCGTCTCCACCGCCATCTTCACCGCCATCGCTGTCTCCATGATGAGGAGGGAGTAATTCACCCCCGAGGCTGAGGGCTCCGCTGTAGCTATGTGGTTCATCTCTCTCCCATGTACCTCAATACAATAATCTCATGAGCTGCTTTACATGATTGAGATTCATATGAGTTTTTGTATCACTATTTATCTATGTGCTACTCTAGTGATGTTATTAAAGTATTCTATTCCTCCTGCACGGTGTAATGGTGACAGTGTGTGCATCCGTGTTAGTACTTGGCGTAGGCTATGATCATGATCTCTTGTAGATTGTGAAGTTAACTATTGCTATGATGGTATTGATGTGATCTATTCCTCCTACATAGTGTGAAGGTGACAGTGTGCATGCTATGTTAGTACTTGGTTTAGTCGTGTTGATCTTTCATGCACTCTAAGGTTATTTAAATATGAACATTGAATTGTGGAGCTTGTTAACTCCGGCATTGAGGGTTCTTGTAGCCCTACGCAATTAGTGGTGTTCATCATCCAACAAGAGGGTGTAGAGTCTAGCATTTATCTTTTTATTCTGTTATGTGATCAATGTTGAGAGTGTCCACTAGTGAAAGTATGATCCCTAGGCCTTGTTCCTAAATACTGCTATCGCTGCTTGTTTACTGTTCTACTGTATTTGTACTGTCCGCAATATTACCACCATCAACCACACGCCAGTCCTGGGCAGCAAAGCACTTTTCTGGCACCGTTACTACTGCTCATACTTATTCATACCACCTGTATTTCACTATCTCTTCGCTGAACTAGTGCACCTATTAGGTGTGTTGGGGACACAAGAGACTTCTTGCTTTGTGGTTGCAGGGTTGCATGAGAGGGATATCTTTGACCTCTTCCTCCCTGAGTTCGATAAACCTTGGGTGATCCACTTAAGGGAAACTTGCTGCTGTTCTACAAACCTCTGCTCTTGGAGGCCCAACACTGTCTACAAGAATAGAAGCTCCCGTAGACATCAACCATACAGCTATGATCAATGCCTATTTCTCATTTTACACTAGCACCTACAGCACCAGATCCTATTCATACATATGTATCCTGTGCACACTCATCTGAGGCACCACAGGATAGATGTGATAATTAGAAAGCACATGGGCACTTATGTAAAGGAAGAAAAGACATTAAACCTAAGCTGTAAGAACGTCGGCTTAAACACAAGCTAACCACCATATAAAGTATCCATTTATAAGCAGTATATCTATCCAGGGATAGATCTCAATACACCACCAAGACAAGCTTGTCCAGGATTATATATACACATGATCTATGAATGAGTAACAACATCCCAGAACTAAAAGCACAAGTAAAATGGGGCACCAAAGCTCTGTAAGCATGCTTCTAAGCTCACAGTCAAACCACCAAACCAAGCATCAAGTAAATAATGCATGCTGCAGTGTATACTCAGTTTCATCAGTAAAGGAAATACAGCCAGCTACATATGCCTGGATGATTAATCATCCAATTAGAGGCACCACTGTAATTATTAAGCAAGGATATGTCCAGTATTGTTTGTGCACTCGATTTAGTCATCACCATAATCAGCCAGTAATACACAACTTGCTCCAGGAACTACTTGAGGTCTAGAAAATGAATTCCAGGCCAACCAAGTAGTGTATAGTTACAACCAAGCCATATCAAACAGGCAAATAAGCTCAACAGCAAGCCAACAATTAAATCCTGCTTGAGAAATCAATAATACCTGTTCCTTGCATATATAAGCCACTAAGAATTAAAAAAGAGTATCACCGAATTGCCTCAGCCAACAGTAATATCCATATTCAGTTTTGCTAGATATAGCATTTCAGCAAAGGCCAGGGATGGTTATCCATCCTAATTAAGGCTGCAATGGTAACAGCAGACCATCAACCCTTTTACAGAATTCCTAGATTACCAAATCATCCAAACTGGAGCCTTACAAAGCACATATTAGCTATCCACTCTTAAGCATACAATCTAGCTCACTAGAATAAGTACTTGACTAATAAATTTACAAGTCATATAGCACCTGAATCAGCATTCCCAAGCATATGCAATAATCAGGCCTAGCACACACAAATTCATGACCACCAAATTTATGGTCTAGAGAGAGAGAGGAGTAGCTCACAGTACCGTAGCGGAGAAGTGGTAGTCGACGCCGAGGTTGCGTTTGTAGCGCCGTCCATCGGTGTCGAGCACAACAGCTCACAGACATATCACAACACCACCACGAGCACCCCATCACCATCACACCACCAACCACCTTCACCACAACACCATCCGACCAAGATCTCAAGGAGGAGGCGTGTATATCGCAGGGAACCAAGCGGAGGCGCAGAGAGCAGAGCCAGTAGAGGAGACGGTCTTGGGCGAGTTATCGGAGCCACGGAGGGGAGCAGCCAAAGGCGCCGGAGACGGTAGCGGCCGGCGGCGACCATGCCAACCCGCAGCTAGGTGTTGCTCCAGGGGTGCAAGCGAGGGCGTGGCGGGGATGACGCAGATGGGGGGGTTCTGTGGAGGAGGTCAAATGGAGCGGGCACGACTGAAGCTGGTCGGCGTATTGGCGGCGCTGGAAGCGGCCGGCGATGGCCGGACATACAGGAGGCGGAACTAGGGTTCCGGGGTCAGAGGCGACCGCTAGAGCCCACGAAAACCAAATTAACCAAGGGGAGGTGATAGAGCTCGTCGAGGAGAGCAAAAGCCCCATCACGATGGTACCGAGGTTGGCCGGGAGCGGCTGGGGGTGGGCGGCGATGCCGCAGGGGCTTGGTGGTCGCGAGAGCGAAAGAGAGGAGGGGGTCGGGTGCGTGAGACGAGAGAGGGGAGAGAGTACTGGGGTTCGATGACCGACCGGGTTCGGTCCTAAACCCGACCAGGTTGGGCCGGACCTGGTTGACCTAGCCATTGGGCCAAACCAACAGGCCATTTGGTCTACATATTGTTTTTTCTTTCCTTTTTCCTAGGAAATTTTACCATTAAAAAAATTAAATAAAAACCAATAAATAAAAGTGGGTAACAGAAAATTACTTTAATAATAATACTATAAAACAAATACTTTAAAGCTAAAGGAACAATAATTTGAAGTTTCCTCTAAATTTAGAAGACCAATTTTAAATCTTAAGTTATTAAGACCTAAATACTAAAAAAATATAATTCTCTTGTTTTTTTTTTCTTTCCATCAAGAAAATAGTAAATATCACATTGTATTAAAATTTCATATAATACAAAATTGTTTCATTATGGTTATGTTTAATCATATGAAAACTCTAATTGATCATTACTTCAACATATAATTCCAAGACCTAGAAATGAATTAAAAGATATACCCTTGTTTCAACTACTATTTAAAACTCTAAATTGCAATTACCTTATTTATTTTAAATAAAAAAACCTGACTCAATAATAACTTGAACTTAGGATTTACTGATTTCAATTTGCTCATCAATTTATTATATGACAAATAGGAAATCCTATTCCATGATTCCAAATGCAACCTAATTCCATTATGAACTAAAACCGTAACTCTATTATTTTGTGTGGACCCTAATTTACTTCCAAACCTAAACCCTAGGTTATAACATGTGATCATAATACTTTCTTTCCATTCATAGAACCATAATAGTAACTAAATACTTATCATGTCCACATAAAATGTAGAAGCCCTATCACTAATAATTTAGTATTCCATGTATTCATACCATCAAACTTAGATGAACAAATAGGGTCAACCAAGTGTAAACCCTAGTTCTTATTCTTAGAGACATCAACCTTAATTATCCATGTTTAGCATCACACCATTGTGATGAACCCTAGTAGAAACCATGCCCCATATTGTGCATCTTATACCATACCCACTAAACCCTAATAGTGTAAAATGTTTATAAACCAGCTTATTTAGGAACCAATTATTCTTTACTTAATGAATTCAAAAGTAAAACCTAGACAACCTCAACCTTAATTGTAATACTTCTTATTACTTAAGAAGTATGTTCTTCAAAAGTTATTCTTTTGAAGAAAATAAGGAATCATCATCAATCCTGCCTAATAGGACCTATAGCCAATAACCAACTATCACCAGCAAGGTATACCAACCTTGATAGCAACTATTTATAATAAATTGCTCTAGATGCTTAGGCTCAACTCAACACCACCAGCTCTAGCTATTGATGAAACCAACATGGTTGGGATCCATCTAATATTTACCCTAGAAACTAGTTGAAAACCATAGTAAACCCTAGAACCCACAAACCTAATTATGATACTTGTTCTTTATCGAAGAACATGTTCTTCAAAAGTTATTCTTTTGAAGTATATAATAAGTAATCATCAACCATGCACTATAGGACTTAAAATTGACAACTTCTCTTTACTTATTATACAACTACTATTCCTTGGTGTGTATGATTGTTACTATGCATTTTACCACCTGCTTATGCTTCTAAAACAACACAACCCTGAATAAGAACCTTGTTTGTGAATCACTCTAAAAAGTGCAACACACCCTAAACTAATCACTACCAATCACTAATCCTAAATCATCGGGGTTAGGTCACGCTTAGAGCGATTGCATCTCATACTTATGCATTATTGCATCCTTGCCAATCTTTTAAACATCATCCTTACCGGACGATGATGCTATTTCAGAATTTGGAGTTATTGCGTATCGAAGACCTTGCCTGCATAATCTTGCAGTCAAGAAAGGCAAGTTCATCACTTGCTCATGTCATTTGAGTATCTTTATCAAATTACTTGCAAAGTACTATGATTATCACTATTGCATAAAAACCAAAACCACTATTTTCATAACTATGAATATGACTATGTGGTGGGCAATGGAACCATGGATTGTGTTGATATGGTGGAGGTTCCATTGCAAGGGTTTATATCCATCTAGGATTAAACAACAAATGTCGTCCAGTGATTCTTGTGCCGTAATACCCGTGTTAACCATAAGATCTGGAGTGGGACAGAATAGTCAATTGTATTTCCACCTCTTGTACATCAACGGATGCGCTTTATTGTAGACCCTTGATCCAAGAGAGGACAAGTGGTACCCTTGATCCAAGAGAGGACAAGTGGTAGGGTGGGGGTCCCGATGAAGTCCCCATGGTTATTGCGGTCTATGATGGGTTGCAGCTACCGGCGAAGGAGTTCATGGTAGAGACCTGAACTGTTGTCGTGGTCAGGGGCCGTCCTTAATTGGTATAAGAGCACCGGCGAGGACCCAGGGTCGGAGTTTGCAGCAAAGGGTGGGTGTATGAGGTAGCGGAGGAATATGATTGGCTATGACCGTATACCGGGCCTCACACCAAAGGAAGTGTGGACGAGAACTAGACTCGGTTGGCACCAAGGTTAAGATCTCTTATGGGTAAAGCAACACACCTCTGCAGAGTGTAATGAATCGTGACCTGTCACTCCCTATTCTGGGTTTGGAACTGCGAACGCGGCTGGAAAGGAGCTCCATGAAGTTCTAGTAAACCGGTGAAGGCTGACGGACATAGTTCTTCTGAATAAAAGCAACCTTTTGAAGAAATGGTTATGAAAACATGCATTGGTATTCGAATTTCTGGTCTAATGCTGTAGCTAGTGCATTAAACACCTCTTTCCTATAATGAACTTGTTGAGTACACTCGTACTCATCCCACTCTTAAATCCCCTGCTTAGATATGGAGGCATCGAAGGAGGATCTACAGTGCAACTCGAAGGCCGAGGAGTCAACAACTACTTCAAGAGACAGGAACCTTGTCAGAGGAGTCAAATACCGCATCCAACAAGGAGAAAACCTAGTTTAGCCATAGAAGGGAACTAGCTTCCTAAACTTAGCTCCTATTTAGAATCTATTCATAGCCCATATAGCTAGTTAAATACTCTACAAATAGAGTTTGTGATAGGACTAGACTACGAGTCGTTCTTCTGGAGTTTATTTGCAGTTTTACCTCATTGTAAAGTAGGAGGCTATGATGATCTTATGTAACAGAGTCAATGTTGTAATTCTATAGACATGCCTTGGACCCGCATATGTTTCTGTTGTACCACTCTGAGCGATATAATACTAGTGGAACGGTGTTTCATTGGTGTTATATCAGACTTGCATACTACACCATGCAGTGGTATGCCGGGTCACCACAGTTCGTATCAGAGCAAATGCTTTGACCCTAGGATTAAAACCCTTTAAAGGAGACCTATAGGTTTGGTAGAGTCTATAGGTTTTTGTCTTAGATAAACCAACTATTTCTTATGACTGGAGATGGGTATTCACTTGAGAATAATCCTGACACACTCAAGTCAACCTTTCTTACCTATCTTTCCCAAGTGAAGTTAGCTAATCCCAAGTATGTAGCACATCATTAAGTCCTTAAAACAAAAGATGAGTAGATCACAGTTGGTATACAATACATGGTAGTCCAAAGAGAGGATACAACCATAAGGAAGATATCCTATTGGAAGATGTGTACCAACACATGTTATGGTTAAGTAAGAATTGTTTAGATGTGTAATAAGAGTAATACCAAATAATGAAGATAGGTGTATAAGAAAAATATCCTATTAGAAGGTGTAAACCAAGACAAATAATGGGAAGGTAAAATTCACCCAACTTGTGAAACAACTGATAGCAAGTGATAAATATAATTTATATGTGACCAGAATAAGTCAATCATGGGAGGTAAGGAGGAGTGACAGAAATGAAATATGTCTACTTACATAGTAGTGATAGTAATCATATGTGACTCACCTGAGAATCATTATGTGATGGGCTAGAACATCATAATTAATTAAGAGGAGTTCAATAAGAAGCCAAGTGCTAAACAATAGTGCAAGAATTGTGTTCCAAAACAATGAGAAGTGTGCCAAGCACATCCAGACCATATGTTTATGGGAGAAACACTTGTAAGTATCGGAGCTATATTCCAATAGTTATGTATTTAGAGTAGCTATGTTAGAAACTAGGTATACCATGTGAAATAGTCCTCAACAAAATGGAAGCGAAGTTAGTACTTCCAAAGAAAATTAGGTTAACCTTAACTATCCTAGACCACTTTGTTTCAAGTTTATCTCATTGCAAATGTGCAATTAAGGTAAAGGGTGAGACAAATAGTAGAATCCCATATATTCGTGCTAAGTATCACGATACAAACCTATCTTATGTGGTGTTATATACTACACATCTGAGCCTGATGTTTAGAGATGTCTTACTCAACTAGTATATTCAGGCCTATGATGGTGTGTATTATATGCACAAAGCTGAATCTTCTTGGATTTTATTGGATTTTCATTGTTTGACTAGATCCATACATGAAGTTTGACTTTGATATGCAAATGCATGTTGCAATATCAAGTTCTTACTTGATGCTATAGATCTAGAGGGTAATAGTATTCGTGTGAGGAACTAACGAATTCTGGATATTCTGAAGACAAGATGAAGGTTCATCAGAAGAAGGAAACAAAGTTGTGGAAAGAAACCACAATATTCAGAAGGTAGTATCAATCAAAACTCATGCTTTACCTCCACAAAGGAGTACTTCAGTACATAAGAAGCATGAAGGTGAGAAATCTGGTGATTATGGTGAAGCTGAAGCTGATCCATAGTCAACATAGAAGAGGGAATGCATGGGAAATCACTTAGGATACTATATTCATAGTGTCAGCTAGTGGTTTTCTTGCAAAACAAACCCTGAAGCAAGGAAGATGACCTATGAAACCATAGCAGATAGAAGAAGACCATAGTTGATATCAGAAAATCACAGTTGGTATAGGAGCAATACTGCGAGATAAAGTAGAAGCAGATGTCCCGACCAATTGGTCAAAACCTATAATAGAGTCCAATTTTAGATAACAAATAGCCACAATTTGTATCAAGTAGTCCGTAATTGGATTATCTGTACCAAGAAGTTGTGAACAAATAAAATTTTGTCAGCCAAATAATTATGACCTATAAAACATTCAGTCGAAGGATTCATGTTGGATGTCCACAAATTGAGTGGATACACCACAAACATTCTTCGCGAGACCTTAGAAGAAGTACAAACCATAAGCTAGACCCAGACCAATATTCTAACCATAAGTCCAAGGGTTGGAAGAAAAGGAGTTGAAGACTATATGAAAACTCTAAGGGGTAGAGTAAAGATTGAGTTGGATGAAAAATGACTCCATACTTTGAGCAAAATAGAAGAAGAAGGTCTGAACTAAAAGGAAGTTCGATCTTATTTTCATAAGACAGTTGGACACTACTTTCAGAAGGATGTCAGACCAGAATCCGAGGTTCATACCTCGAGGAAGTAATAATTGGACTATGACTTGAGAAAGTGAGTAATATTTACTCAGAAGTACGATAGCTCAAGTAAACTAAGGTTAATGAAGTTGGACGAAGGAAACATCGAAGACCAAACAAAGCTTTAAAAAGGCCAAAGACCGAAGGAGTTTGACCATACCAGAATCAAAGACTAGTTGAAAGATTCCTTTCATGGAACCTAAAGAATCCAAAATAGGTATAAGTATCAACCATAAACCAGGATTGGATGGACTAAATGAGTCTAATCCATTCTTAGGGAAATAAACCATCACGACCATTTCCATGGTAAATACCTTACTAAGTACCATTACTATAGTTTTAGCCGGTAATGGGAAACAGAATCAACCTTATACCAGTCTTGTAGAACCAAGTTTTTGGATAAACCATTAGGAGTATGTTACCCAATTAGTCCTTAATTAAGATTGTCAGGACAAGAAGAAGTCCCAATCATTGAATCTTCAATGAGAAAGGAAACAAGCTTATAGAGTTGGAAGAAATCAAAGATTCAAAGTAAGAGCCATGGTTCAGAGAAAGACACTATTGGATTCCAGGAAGAATCTGGACAAGGAATATATTCAATTATATCCACCAAGATCACCATGGAGTTCGAGAAAAGATTTAGTCTGCACATGTCAGATCCATACTCCGAAACGTGAGAGAGTTCAAACTTCGAGGACGAAGTTTAGTTTAAGGGGTAGAGACTGTAATATCCCAGGTATTAGGGTTACAAAAATAGAGGAAACAGATGTGTGCATTGCATTCATGCATAGAAAATCTGGGGAATTTTCGCGCGTTCATCTAAAACACAAAGTGATCGAGGTTTCTTTTGTGCCGATGGAACTGATATATGTCATCGACACAAGTGCGATAGATTTCGACATGAACTTTGCTGATTTATTTTGTTTTCGAGGGAAATAGTTTGAATTCAAATTCAATATGAAAGATGTAAGTTGAAGTAAGAATTTGAATTCCAAACAATAATTTTCTAATTATAATTCAAACAATGTTGAATTAGGAATAGGACAATAATAAGAAAAGAAAAATAGAAAATCAAGAATAGGGAAAATACATTTATTAATTGAATACACATTTACAAAGTCATTACAATATCCAATATTATTACAACTAACAAATATTACAAGGATCAAATACAGGAAGCAAAACTAAGCTAATCCTATCTAAATATCTTCTATTCTTCTTTGTCTTGTACCTGCAAAACAAACAAAGAAAACATAAAAGAAGTAAAGCCAAGTGGCTATGTTAAAAATAAAGAGAAATGGAAAAGCTAGATCTTTTCATGTGCCAAGCTGATCCACAAGGGGAGATGCATCTACCCAGCACATGCAACAGGCAAGCAAGCAGCACACACACAAGGTTGCATGTGTGTGCTGTCGACCACATAGAGAAGATGGGCAGGGTATATATTGCTTTATGGGTGCAACATACAACGGTCTAAGCACCACATAGTTCTCACACCCAATCAACCAGCCAAGAACCACCAAGAACATCATCTGTTCTTCATCTAGACCACCAGATCATCTCAGGAAATATCCCTGTTCATCCAAGCACATCACCCATGTTCTCATCACTCAGAACAACAAGTCTGCTCTAGTAATCACCAGCAGCACATATTCATCCATAAGTACCAAGAAGAACAACCATATGATTATTTAGAGCCATAAGGAAGCAGATCAAGCAGCTCGGAGGAGCAGGAATTCCACAAGAAGAAAATCAATCAACAGTCCAGAAGGCCAAGATCTCTACAAACAGCAGGTTGGTCCATCAACTTAATAAAAGAATGTGTTCTTAGCATGTGCATCTCAGGGAAAATAAAAGAGTAACATGCAAAGTAAATAAATCCAACCACCTAGCAACTAGATCTGGTCTAGGAGGATCAGGAGGAATTATTTCTCTCGGATCTGCATAGTAGTGCTATGCCAAGCTCATCACAGAGAATTTAAGTCAAATATTAATATATGTTCTTATCCAAGTTTTTGCCTCAGCCCTTGCATCATCAGCTAATGAAAACATTGATCTGTCCATTAAATTTACTCAAGCAACATCAGGAGCTTGGGATGGACAGATTACATCATCTGACCCTACAACTATGATCAATGCCTATTTCTCATTTTACACAAGCACCTACAGCACCACATCCTATTCATACATATGTATCCTGTGCACACTCATCTGAGGCACCACAGGATAGATGTGATAATTAGAAAGCACATGTGCACTTATGTAAAGGAAGAAAAGACATTAAACCTAAGCTGTAAGAACGTCGGCTTAAGCACAAGCTAACCACCATATAAAGTATCCATTTATAAGCAGTATATCTATCCAGGGATAGATCTCAATACACCACCAAGACAAGCTTGTCCAGGATTATATATACACATGATCTATGAATGAGTAACAACATCCCAGAACTAAAAGCACAAGTAAAATGGGGCACCAAAGCTCTGTAAGCATGCTTCTAAGCTCACAGTCAAACCACCAAACCAAGCATCAAGTAAATAATGCATGCTGCAGTGTATACTCAGTTTCATCAGTAAAGGAAATACAGCTAGCTACATATGCCTGGATGATTAATCATCCAATTAGAGGCATCACTGTAATTATTAAGCAAGGATCTGTCCAGTATTATTTGTGCACTCGATTTAGTCATCACCATAATCAGCCAGTAATACACAACTTGCTCCAGGAACTACTTGGGGTCCAGAAAATGAATTCCAGGCCAACCAAGTAGTGTATAGTTACAACCAAGCCATATTAAACAGGCAAATAAGCTCAACAGCAAGCCAACAATTAAATCCTGCTTGAGAAATCAATAATACCTGTTCTTTGCATATATAAGCCACTAAGAATTAAACAAGAGTATCACCGAATTGCCTCAGCCAACAGTAATATCCATATTCAGTTTTGCTAGATATAGCATTTCAGCAAAGGCCAGGGATGGTTATCCATCCAAATTAAGGCTGCAATGGTAACAACAGACCAGCAACCCTTTTACAGAATTCCTAGATTACCAAATCATCCAAACTGGAGCCTTACAAAGCACATATTAGCTATCCACTCTTAAGCATACAATCTAGCTCACTAGAATAAGTACTTGACTAATAAATTTACAAGTCATATAGCACCCGAATCAGCATTCCCAAGCATATGCAATAATCAGGCCTAGCACACACAAATTCATGACCACCAAATTTATGGTCTAGAGAGAGAGAGAGGAGTAGCTCACAGTACCGTAGCGGAGAAGTGGTAGTCGACGCCGAGGTTGCGTTTGTAGCGCCGTCCATCGGTGTCGAGCACAACAGCTCATAGACATATCACAGCACCACCACGAGCACCCCATCACCAGCACACCACCAACCACCTTCACCACAACACCATCCGACCAAGATCTCAAGGAGGAGGCGTGTATGTCGCAGGGAACCAAGCGGAGGCGCAGAGAGTAGAGCCAGTAGAGGAGGCGGTCTTGGGCGAGTTATCGGAGCCACGGAGGGGAGCAGCCAAAGGCGCCGGAGACGGTAGCGGCCGGCGGCGACCATGCCAACCCGCAGCTAGGTGTTGCTCCAGGGGTGCAAGCAAGGGCGTGGCGGGGATGACGCAGATGGGGGGTGATACGCGTACAGCACGCGTCCGTTGGGAACCCCAAGAGGAAGGTGTGATGCGTACAGCGGCAAGTTTTCCCTCAGTAAGAAACCAAGGTTTATCGAACCAGTAGGAGCCAAGAAGCACGTTGAAGGTTGATGGCGGCGAGATGTAGTGCGGCGCAACACCAGGGATTCCGACGCCAACGTGGAACCTGCACAACACAACCAAAGTACTTTGCCCCAACGAAACAGTGAGGTTGTCAATCTCACCGGCTTGCTGTAACAAACGATTAGATGTATAGTGTGGATGATGATTGTTTGCAGAAAACAGTAGAACAAGTATTGCAGTAGATTGTATCGATGTAAAAGAATGGACCGGGGTCCACAGTTCACTAGAGGTGTCTCTCCCATAAGATAAATAGCATGTTGGGTGAACAAATTACAGTTGGGCAATTGACAAATAGAGAGGGCATGACAATGCACATACATGATATGATGAGTATAGTGAGATTTAATTGGGCATTACGACAAAGTACATAGACCGCTATCCAGCATGCATCTATGCCTAAAAAGTCCACCTTCAGGTTATCATCCGAACCCCTTCCAGTATTAAGTTGAAAACAACAGACAATTGCATTAAGTATGGTGCGTAATGTAATCAATAACTACATCCTCGGACATAGCATCAATGTTTTATCCCTAGTGGCAACAGCACATCCACAACCTTAGAACTTTCTGTCACCGTCCTGCATTTAATGGAGGCATGAACCCACTATCGAGCATAAATACTCCCTCTTGGAGTTAAGAGCAAAAACTTGGCCAGAGCCTCTACTAATAACGGAGAGCATGCAAGATCATAAACAACACATAGGTAATAGATTGATAATCAACATAACATAGTATTCTCTATCCATCGGATCCCAACAAACACAACATATAGCATTACAGATAGATGATCGTGATCATGTTAGGCAGCTCACAAGATCCGACAATGAAGCATAATTAGGAGAAGACGACCATCTAGCTACTGCTATGGGCCCATAGTCCAGGGGTGAACTACTCACACATCACTCCGGTGGCGACCATGGCGGTGAAGAGTCCTCCGGGAGATGATTCCCCTCTCCGGCAGGGTGCCGGAGGCGATCTCCTGAATCCCCCGAGATGGGATTGGCGGCGGCGGCGTCTCTGGAAGGTTTTCCGTATCGTGGCTCTCGGTACTGGGGGTTTCGCGACGAAGACTATATGTAGGCGGAAGGGCAGGTCAGGAGGCGCCACGGGGGCCCCACACGCTAGGGCCGCGCGGGCCCCCCTGGGCCGCGCTGCCCTAGTGTGGCGGCGCCCCGTGGCCCCACTTCGTCTCTCCTTCGGTCTTCTGGAAGCTTCGTGGAAAAATAGGCCCCTGGGCGTTGATTTCGTCCAATTCCGAGAATATTTCCTTACTAGGATTTCTGAAACCAAAAACAGCAGAAAACAAAGAATCGGCTCTTCGGCATCTTGTTAATAGGTTAGTGCCGGAAAATGCATAAATATGACATAAAGTATGCATAAAACATGTAGATATCATCAATAATGTGGCATGGAACATAAGAAATTATCGATACGTCGGAGACGTATCAGCATCCCCAAGCTTAGTTTCTGCTCGTCCCGAGCAGGTAAACGATAACAAAGATAATTTCTGGAGTGACATGCCATCATAACCTGGATCATACTATTGTAAGCATATGTAATGAATGCAGCTATCAAAACAATGTAAATGACATGAGTAAACAAATGAATCATATAGCAAAGACTTTTCATGAATAGTACTTCAAGACAAGCATCAATAAGTCTTGCATAAGAGTTAACTCATAAAGCAACAATTCAAAGTAAAGGTATTGAAGCAACATAAAGGAAGATTAAGTTTCAGCGGTTGCTTTCAACTTGTAACATGTATATCTCATGGATAATAGTCAACATAGAGTAATATAATAAGTGCAATATGCAAGTATGTAGGAATCAATGCACAGTTCACACAAGTGTTTGCTTCTTGAGGTGGAGAGAGATAGGTGAACTGACTCAACATAAAAGTAAAAGAAAGGCCCTTCGCAGAGGGAAGCATTGATTGCTATATTTGTGCTAGAGCTTTGGTTTTGAAAACAAGAAACAATTTTGTCAACAGTAGTAATAAAGCATATGTGTTATGTAAATTATATCCTACAAGTTGCAAGCCTCATGCATAGTATACTAATAGTGCCCGCACCTTGTCCTAATTAGCTCGGATTACCTGGATTATCATTGCAATGCATATGTTTTAACCAAGTGTCACAAAGGGGTACATCTATGCCGCCTGTACAAAGGTCTAAGGAGAAAGCTCGCATTGGATTTCTCGCTATTGATTATTCTCAACTTAGACATCCATACCGGGACAACATAGACAACAGATAATGGACTCCTCTTTTATGCATAAGCATTCAACAATTATTAATTTTCTCATATGAGATTGAGGATATTTGTCCAAAACTGAAACTTCCACCATGGATCATGGCTTTAGTTAGCGGCCCAATGTTCTTCTCTAACATTATGCATGCTCTAACCATTCTATCGGTAAATCTCCCTTACTTCAGACAAGACGGACATGCATAGCAACTCACATGATATTCAACAAAGAGTAGTTGATGGCGTCCCCAGGAACATGGTTATCGCACAACAAGCAACTTAATAAGAGATAAAGTGCATAAGTACATATTCAATACCACAATAGTTTTTAGGCTATTTGTCCCATGAGCTATATATTGCAAAGACAAAGAATGAAAATTTAAAGGTAGCACTCAAGCAATTTACTTTGGAATGGCGGAGAAATACCATGTAGTAGGTAGGTATGGTGGACACAAATGGCATAGTGTTTGGCTCAAGGATTTGGATGCACGAGAAGTATTCCCTCTCAGTACAAGGCTTAGGCTAGCAAGGTTGTTTGAAACAAACACAAGTATGAACCGGTACAGCAAAACTCACATAAAAGACATATTGCAAGCATTATAAGACTCTACACTGTCTTCCTTGTTGTTCAAACCCTTACTAGAAAATATCTAGACCTTAGAGAGACCAATCATGCAAACCAAATTTTAGCAAGCTCTATGTATTTCTTCACTAATAGGTGCAAAGTATATGATGCAAGAGCTTAAACATGAGCACAACAATTGCCAAGTATCACATTATCCAAGACATTTTAGCAATTACTACATGTATCATTTTTCGATTCCAACCATATAACAATTCAACGAAGAAGATTCAACCTTCGCCATGAATATTATGAGTAAAGCCTAAGGACATATTTGTCCATATGCAACAGCGGAGCGCATCTCTCTCCCACACAATGAATGCTAGGATCCATTTTATTCATACAAAACAAAAACAAAAACAAACCAACGCTCCAAGCAAAGTACATAAGATGTGATGGAATAAAAATATAGTTTCGCTAGAGGAACCTGATAATGTTGTCGATGAAGAAGGGGATGCCTTGGGCATCCCCAAGCTTAGACGCTTGAGTCTTCTTGAAATATGCCGGGGTGAACCACCGGGGCATCCCCAAGCTTAGAACTTTCACTCTCCTTGATCATATTGTATCATCTCCCTCTCTTGATCCTTGAAAACTTCCTCCACACCAAACTCAAAACAACTCATCAGAGGGTTAGTGCACAATCAAAATTTACATGTTCAGAGGTGACACAATCATTCTTAATACTTCTGGACATTGCACAAAGCTACTGAAAGTTAATGGAATCGAAAAATCCATCAAGCATAGCAAAACAGGCAATGCGAAATAAAATGCAGAATCTGTCAAAACAGAACAGTTCGTAAAGACGAATTTCTAAGAGGCACCAGACTTGCTCAAATGAAAATGCTCAAATTTAATGAAAGTTGCGTACATATCTGAGTATCACTCACGTAAATTGGCATAATTTTCTGAGTTACCTACAGATAATTAGGCCCAGATTCGTGACAGCAAAGAAATCTGTTTCTGCGCAGTAATCCAAATCTAGTATGAACCTTACTATCAATGACTTTACTTGGCACAACAATGCACAAAACTAAGATAAGGAGAGGTTGCTACAGTAGTAACAACTTACAAGACTCAAAAATAAAATAAAGATGCAGTAGTAAAAACATGGGTTGTCTCCCATAAGCGCTTTTCTTTAACGCCTTTCAGCTAGGCGCAGAAAGTGTATATCAAGTATTATCAAGAGACGAAGCATCAACATCATAATTTGTTCTAATGATAGAATCAAAAGGTAACTTCATTCTCTTTCTAGGGAAGTGTTCCATACCTTTCTTGTTCTTTTTCTTACTCTTTGATTTAGGGAATACATGTCTACCCCCTGGTGTAGAGGTGAATTTTAGGGTCCCTTCTCCCATATCTATGACTGCTCCCAATAGTTTCAGCAGGGATCTTCCGAGTGTGATTTGTCCCGTTCCTACACATTCAATAACAAGATAATCAATGGATATTGTTCTTCCAAGAATGGTTGTATGCACACCCGCAACTATTCCCTTAGGAATTATAACAGAGTTATCAATAAGAGTTATTCCTTCTCCCCCTTCAACGAATCCCCAAAGTGCCAAAGATTCATGAATACTCTTAGGCATAAGGCAAAATTCAGACATAATATCACAATTAGCATGAAGAGTTTGATCACCGATAACAATTTTAACAGTAGGATCCCATAGTGAAGGTTCAGAGTTCACTAAAACTTGATCAAGACGGTTACGAACATATCTATAATTTTCGTTCAAGCGAGATGCTCTTGTCTCGAGAGTGTTTAATCTATTATAAATGCTAATAAGGGCTGAATCAAAGTTATTAGCTGAATCATGTGATGCAACCAACTTCTTTATGGCATTAAAAGCTTGATCCCCATTGCAATGAAGGAAATCTCCTCCCACTAAAGCATCCAAGGCATATCTATAGCGAATCATAAGACCAAAATAAAAGTTACTAAGAAGCAAACTTAGAGTCATTTGAGGTTCAGCTTTACGATAAGAATCAAAAATTCTGGACCAAGCATCTTTAAAACTCTCCTCATCCCCTTGTTTAAAAGTGAAGACTAATTCCTCAGGTGAGGAAGTAACAGGTGCAGAACTAGACATGGTAACAGAAGTAAAATGCAAGAAACTAAGTAAAATGCAAGTAACTAATTTTTGTGTGTTTTTGATATAGCAAACAAGATAGCAAATAAATAAAACTTGCAACTAATTTTTTGTGTTTTGTTTTAGTGCAGCAAACAAAGTAGTAAATAAAATAAAGCAAGACAAAAACAAAGTAAAGAGATTGGAATGTGGAGACTCCCCTTGCAGCGTGTCTTGATCTCCCCGGCAACGGCGCCAGAAAAAGAGCTTGATACGCGTACAACACGCGTCCGTTGGAAACCCCAAGAGGAAGGTGTGATGCGTACAGCGGCAAGTTTTCCCTCAGTAAGAAACCAAGGTTTATCGAACCAGTAGGAGCCAAGAAGCACGTTGAAGGTTGATGGTGGCGAGATGTAGTGCGGCGCAACACCAGGGATTCCGGCGCCAACGTGGAACCTGCACAACACAACCAAAGTACTTTGCCCCAACGAAACAGTGAGGTTGTCAATCTCACCGGCTTGCTGTAACAAACGATTAGATGTATAGTGTGGATGATGATTGTTTGCAGAAAACAGTAGAACAAGTATTGCAGTAGATTGTATCGATGTAAAAGAATGGACCGGGGTCCACAGTTCACTAGAGGTGTCTCTCCCATAAGATAAATAGCATGTTGGGTGAACAAATTACAGTTGGGCAATTGACAAATAGAGAGGGCATGACAATGCACATACATGATATGATGAGTATAGTGAGATTTAATTGGGCATTACGACAAAGTACATAGACCGCTATCCAGCATGCATCTATGCCTAAAAAGTCCACCTTCAGGTTATCATCCGAACCCCTTCCAGTATTAAGTTGAAAACAACAGACAATTGCATTAAGTATGGTGCGTAATGTAATCAATAACTACATCCTCGGACATAGCATCAATGTTTTATCCCTAGTGGCAACAGCACATCCACAACCTTAGAACTTTCTCACATCGTCCTGCATTTAATGGAGGCATGAACCCACTATCGAGCATAAATACTCCCTCTTGGAGTTAAGAGCAAAAACTTGGCCAGAGCCTCTACTAATAACGGAGAGCATGCAAGATCATAAACAACACATAGGTAATAGATTGATAATCAACATAACATAGTATTCTCTATCCATCGGATCCCAACAAACACAATATATAGCATTACAGATAGATGATCTTGATCATGTTAGGCAGCTCACAAGATCCGACAATGAAGCATAATTAGGAGAAGACGACCATCTAGCTACTACTATGGACCCATAGTCCAGGGGTGAACTACTCACACATCACTCCGGAGGCGACCATGGCGGTGAAGAGTCCTCCGGGAGATGATTCCCCTCTCCGGCAGGGTGCCGGAGGCGATCTCCTGAATCCCCCGAGATGGGATTGGCGGCGGCGGCGTCTCTGGAAGGTTTTCCGTATCGTGGCTCTCGGTACTGGGGGTTTCGCGACGAAGACTATATGTAGGCGGAAGGGCAGGTCAGGAGGCGTCACGGGGGCCCCACACGCTAGGGCCGCGCGGGCCCCCCTGGGCCGCGCTGCCCTAGTGTGGCGGCGCCCCGTGGCCCCACTTCGTCTCTCCTTCGGTCTTCTGGAAGCTTCGTGGCAAAATAGGCCCCTGGGCGTTGATTTCGTCCAATTCCGAGAATATTTCCTTACTAGGATTTCTGAAACCAAAAACAGCAGAAAACAGCAAGTGGCTCTTCGGCATCTTGTTAATAGGTTAGTGCCGGAAAATGCATAAATATGACATAAAGTATGCATAAAACATGTAGATATCATCAATAATGTGGCATGGAACATAAGAAATTATCGATACGTCGGAGACGTATCAGGGGGGTTCTGTGGAGGAGGTCAAATGGAGCGGGGACGACTGAAGCTGGTCGGCGTATTGGCGGCGCTGGAAGCGGCCGGCGATGGCCGGACATACAGGAGGCGGAACTAGGGTTCCGGAGTCAGAGGCGACCGCTAGAGCCCACGAAAACCAAATTAACCAAGGGGAGGTGATAGAGCTCGTCGAGGAGAGCAAAAGCCCCATCACGATGGTACCGAGGTTGGCCGGGAGCGGCTGGGGGCGGGCGGCGATGCCGCAGGGGCTTGGTGGTCGCGAGAGAGAAAGAGAGGAGGGGGTCGTGTGCGTGAGACGAGAGAGGGGAGAGAGTACTGGGGTTCGATGACCGGCCGGGTTCGGTCCTAAACCCGACCAAGTTGGGCCGGACCTGGTTGACCTGGCCATTGGGCCAAACCAACAGGCCATTTGGTCTACATATTGTTTTTCTTTCCTTTTTCCTAGGAAATTTTACCATTAAAAAAATTAAATAAAAACCAATAAATAAAAGTGGGTAACAGAAAATTACTTTAATAATAATACTATAAAACAAATACTTTAAAGCTAAAGGAACAATAATTTGAAGTTTCCTCTAAATTTAGAAGACCAATTTTAAATCTTAAATTATTAAGACCTAAATACTAAAAAAAAAAATAATTCTCTTGTTTTTTTCTTTCCATCAAGAAAATAGTAAATATCACTTTGTATTAAAATTTCATATAATACAAAATTGTTTCATTATGGTTATGTTTAATCATATGAAAACTCTAATTGATCATTACTTCAACATATAATTCCAAGACCTAGAAAGGAATTAAAAGATATACCCTTATTTCAACTACTATTTAAAACTCTAAATTGCAATTACCTTATTTATTTTAAATAAAAAAAGCCTGACTCAATAATAACTTGAACTTAGGATCTACTGATTTCAATTTGCTCATCCATTTATTATATGACAAATAGGAAATCCTATTCCATGATTCCAAATGCAACCTAATTCCATTATGAACTAAAACCGTAACTCTATTATTTTGTGTGAACCCTAATTTACTTCCAAACCTAAACCCTAGGTTATAACATGTGATCATAATACTTTCTTTCCATTCATAGAACCATAATAGTAACTAAATACTTATCATGTCCACATAAAATGTAGAAGCCCTATCACTAATAATTTAGTATTCCATGTATTCATACCATCAAACTTATATGAACAAATAGGGTCAACCAAGTGTAAACCCTAGTTCTTATTCTTAGAGACATCAACCTTAATTATCCATGTTTAGCATGACACCATTGTGATGAACCCTAGTAGCAACCATGCCCCATATTGTGCATCTTATACCATACCCACTAAACCCTAATAGTGTAAAATGTTTATAAACCAGCTTATTTAGGAACCAATTATTCTTTACTTAATGAATTCAAAAGTAAAACCTAGACAACCTCAACCTTAATTGTAATACTTCTTATTACTTAAGAAGTATGTTCTTCAAAAGTTATTCTTTTGAAGAAAATAAGGAATCATCATCAATCCTGCCTAATAGGACCTATAGCCAATAACCAACTATCACCAGCAAGGTATACCAACCTTGATAGCAACTATTTATAATAAATTGCTCTAGATGCTTAGGCTCAACTCAACCCCACCAGCTCTAGCTATTGATGAAACCAACATGGTTGGGATCCATCTAATATTTACCCTAGAAACTAGTTGAAAACCATAGTAAACCCTAGAACCCACAAACCTAATTATCATACTTGTTCTTTATCGAAGAACATGTTCTTCAAAAGTTATTCTTTTTAAGTATATAATAAGTAATCATCAACCATGCACTATAGGACTTAAAATTGACAACTGCTCTTTACTTATTATACAACTACTATTCCTTGGTGTGTATGATTGTTACTATGCATTTTACCACCTGCTTATGCTTCTAAAACAACACAACCCTGAATAAGAACCTTGTTTGTGAATAACTCTAAAAAGTGCAACACACCCTGAACTAATCACTACCAATCACTAATCCTAAATCATCGGGGTTAGGTCACTGATACGTCTCCGACGTATCGATAATTTCTTATGTTCCATGCCACATTATTGATGTTATCTACATGTTTTATGCACACTTTATGTCATATTCGTGCATTTTCTGGAACTAACCTATTAACAAGATGCCGAAGTGCCAGTTGCTGTTTTCTGCTGTTTTTGGTTTCAGAAATCCTAGTAAGGAAATATTCTCGGAATTGGACGAAATCAAAGCCCAGGGGCCTATTTTCTCACGAAGCTTCCAGAAGTCCGAAGTAGAGACGAAGAGGGGCCACGGAGGGGCCACACCCTAGGGCGGCGCGGCCCCCCCCTTGGCCGCGCGGCCCTGTGGTGTGGGGCCCCCGTGCCGCCTCTTGACCTGCCCTTCCGCCTATAAAAAGTCTCCGTGACGAAACCCCGATCGAGAGCCACGATACGGAAAACCTTCCAGACGCCGCCGCCGCCGATCCCATCTCGGGGGATCCAGGAGATCGCCTCCGGCACCCTGCCGGAGAGGGGAATCATCTCCCGGAGGACTCTACGCCGCCATGGTCGCCTCCGGTGTGATGTGTGAGTAGTCTACCCCTGGACTATGGGTCCATAGCAGTAGCTAGATGGTTGTCTTCTCCCCATTGTGCTATCATTGTCGGATCTTGTGAGCTGCCTAACATGATCAAGATCATCTATCTGTAATTCTATATGTTGCGTTTGTTGGGATCCGATGAATAGAGAATACTTGTTATGTTGATTATCAAAGTTATATCTATGTGTTGTTTATGATCTTGCATGCTCTCCGTTACTAGTAGATACTGCGGCCAAGTTTTTGCTATTAACTCCAAGAGGGAGTACTTATGCTCGATAGTGGGTTCATGCCCGCATTGACACCTGGGACGATGATGAAAGTTCTAAGGTTGTGTTGTGCTGTTGCCACTAGGGATAAAACATTAGTGCTATGTTCAAGGATGTAGTCACTAGTTACATTACGCACCATACTTAATGCAATTGTCTCGTTGTTAGCAACTTAATACGGAGGGGTTCGGATGATAACCTGAAGGTGGACTTTTTAGGCATAGATGCAGTTGGATGACGGTCTATGTACTTTGTCGTAATGCCCAATTAAATCTCACTATACTCATCATGATATGTATGTGCATGGTCATGCTCTCTTTATTTGTCAATTGCCCAACTGTAATTTGTTCACCCAACATGCTGTTCGTCTTATGGGAGAGACACCTCTAGTGAACTGTGGACCCCGGTCCAATTCTCTTTACTGAAATACAATCTACTGCAATACTTGTTCTACTGTTTTCTGCAAACAATCATCTTCCACACAATACGGTTAACTCTTTGTTACAGCAAGCCGGTGAGATTGACAACCTCACTGTTTCGTTGGGGCAAAGTACTTTGGTTGTGTTGTGCAGGTTCCACGTTGGCGCTGGAATCACTGGTGTTGCGCCGCACTACATCTCGCCGCCATCAACCTTCAACGTGCTTCTTGACTCCTACTGGTCCGATTAAACCTTGGTTTCTTACTGAGGGAAACTTGCCGCTGTGCGCATCACACCTTCCTCTTGGTGTTCCCAACGGACGTGCCAACCACACGCATCAAGCAAATTTCTGGCGCCGTTGCCGGGGAGATCAAGACACGCTGCAAGGGGAGTCTCCACTTCTCAATCTCTTTACTTTGTTTTTGTCTTGCTTAGTTTTATTTACTACTTTGTTTGCTGCACTAAATCAAAATACAAAAAAATTAGTTGCTGGTTTTACTTTATTTGCTATCTTGTTTGCTATATCTAAAACACAAAAAAAATTAGTTTACTTGCATTTACTTTATCTAGTTTGCTTTATTTACTGTTGCTAAAATGGCCAACGCCGAAAACACTAAGTTGTGTGACTTCACAACCACAAATAATAATGATTTCTTATGCACACCTATTGCTCCACCTGCTACTACAGCAGAATTCTTTGAAATTAAACCTGCTTTACTTAATCTTGTTATGCGAGAGCAATTTTCTGGTGTTAGTTCTGATGATGCTGCTGCCCATCTTAATAATTTTGTTGAATTATGTGAAATGCAAAAATATAAAGATGTAGATGGTGATATTATTAAACTAAAATTGTTCCCTTTCTCATTAAGAGGAAGAGCTAAAGATTGGTTGCTATCTCTGCCTAAGAATAGTATTGATTCATGGACTAAATGCAAGGATGCTTTTATTGGTAGATATTATCCCCCTGCTAAAATTATATCTTTGAGGAGTAGCATAATGAATTTTAAACAATTAGATACTGAACATGTTGCTCAAGCTTGGGAAAGAATGAAATCTCTGGTTAAAAATTGCCCAACCCATGGACTGACTACTTGGATGATCATCCAAACCTTCTATGCAGGACTAAATTTTTCTTCGCGGAATTTATTGGATTCAGCTGCTGGAGGTACCTTTATGTCCATCACTCTTGGTGAAGCAACAAAGCTTCTTGATAATATGATGACCAACTACTCTGAATGGCACACGGAAAGAGCTCCACAAGGTAAGAAGGTAAATTCCTCGAAGAAACCTCTTCCTTGAGTGATAAGATTGATGCTATTATGTCTATGCTTGTGAATGATAGGACTAATATTGATCCTAATAATGTTCCGTTAGCTTCATTGGTTGCACAAGAAGAACATGTTGATGTAAACTTCATTAAAAATAATAATTTCAACAACAACGCTTACCGGAACAATTCTAGTAACAACTATAGACCATATCCTTATAATAATGGCAACGGCTATGGTAATTCTTATGGGAATTCTTACAACAATAATAGGAGTTCACCCCCTGGACTTGAAGCCATGCTTAAAGAATTTATTAGTACACAAACTGCTTTTAACAAATCTGTTGAAGAAAAGCTTGGGAAAATTGATATACTTGCTTCTAAAGTCGATAGTCTTGCTGCTGATGTTGATCTTTTGAAATCAAAAGTTTTGCCTAATGAGAATCATCATAATAAAATTACTACTACAGCAAATGCCATTCAAGTTAGAATTAATGAGAATATAAGATTAATGGCTGAACTGCGTGCTAGGTGGGATAGAGAAGAAAATGAAAAACTAGCTAAAGAAAAGAATATAGCTAAAGTTTGGACTATTACCACCACTAGTAATGCTAATGCTACACATGTTGCTGCACCTCCTACTCATACTAATAAAAGAATTGGTGTTAGCAATGTTTCCACTTCTAATGCAAAGCGCGAAAAACTGCCTGAAACTGCTAAAACTGCTGAAACTGCCTTTGATAAAGCTGCTGAAATTTTTTCCAACATTGGGGATGATGATCCCATTGCTTTAGATTATAATGGTTTGAATTTTGATGATTGCCACATCTCTGAAGTTATAAAGTTCTTGCAAAAACTTGCTAAAAGTCCTAATGCTAGTGCTATAAATTTGGCTTTTACACATCATATTACAAATGCTCTTATAAAAGCTAGAGAAGAGAAACTAGAGCGTGAAGCCTCTATTCCTAAAAAGCTAGAGGATGGTTGGGAGCCCATCATTAAGATGAAGGTTAAAGATTTTGATTGTAATGCTTTATGTGATCTTGGTGCAAGTATTTCTGTTATGCCTAAGAAAATTTATAATATGCTTGACTTGCCACCGCTGAAAAATTGTTATTTGGATGTTAATCTTGCTGATCATTCTTCAAAGAAACCTTTGGGTAAAGTTGATAATGTTCGCATTACCGTTAACAATAACCTTGTTCCCGTTGATTTTGTTGTCTTGAATATTGAATGCAATGCATCTTGTCCCATTATATTGGGAAGACCTTTTCTTCGAACTGTTGGTGCTATTATTGATATGAAGGAAGGTAATATAAAATATCAATTTCCTCTCAAGAAAGGTATGGAACACTTCCCTAGAAAGAAAATGAAGGTACCTTTTGATTCCATTATGAGAACAAATTATGATGTTGACACTTCGTCTCTTGATAATACTTGATACACACTTTCTGCGCCTAGCTGAAAGGCGTTAAAGAAAAGCGCTTATGGGAGACAACCCATGTTTTTACCTACAGTACTTTGTTTTTATTTTGTGTCTTGGAAGTTGTTTACTACTGTAGCAACCTCTCCTTATCTTAGTTTTGTGTTTTGTTGTGCCAAGTTAAGCCGTTGATAGAAAAGTAAGTACTAGATTTGGATTACTGCACAGTTCCAGATTTCTTTGCTGTCACGAATCTGAGTACACCTCCCTGTAGGTAGCTCAGAAAATTAAGTCAATTTACGTGCATGATCCTCAGATATGTACGCAACTTTCATTCAATTTGAGCATTTTCATTTGAGCAAGTCTGGTGCCATTTTAAAATTCGTCAATACGAACTGTTCTGTTTTGACAGATTCTGCCTTTTATTTCGCATTGCCTCTTTCGCTATGTTGGATGAATTTCTTTGATCCATTAATGTCCAGTAGCATTATGCAATGTCCAGAAGTGTTAAGAATGATTGTGTCACCTCTGAATATGTCAATTTATATTGTGCACTAACCCTCTAATGAGTTGTTTCGAGTTTGGTGTGGAGGAAGTTTTCAAGGATCAAGAGAGGAGTATGATGCAACATGATCAAGGAGAGTGAAAGCTCTAAGCTTGGGGATGCACCCGGTGGTTCACCCCTGCATATATCAAGAAGACTCAAGCGTCTAAGCTTGGGGATGCCCAAGGCATCCCCTTCTTCATCGACAACATTATCAGGTTCCTCCCCTGAAACTATATTTTTATTCCATCACATCTTATGTGCTTTTTCTTGGAGCGTCGGTTTGTTTTTGTTTTTTGTTTTGTTTGAATAAAATGGATCCTAGCATTCACTTTATGGGAGAGAGACACGCTCCGCTGTAGCATATGGACAAGTATGTCCTTGGTTTCTACTCATAGTATTCATGGCGAAGTTTCTCCTTCGTTAAATTGTTATATGGTTGGAATTGGAAAATGATACATGTAGTAATTGCTATAAATGTCTTGGGTAATGTGATACTTGGCAATTGTTGTGCTCATGATTAAGCTCTTGCATCATATGCTTTGCACCCATTAATGAAGAAATACATAGAGCATGCTAAAATTTGGTTTGCATATTTGGTTTCTCTAAGGTCTAGATAATTTCTAGTATTGAGTTTGAACAACAAGGAAGACGGTGTAGAGTCTTATAATGTTTTCAATATGTCTTTTATGTGAGTTTTGCTGCACCGGTTCATCCTTGTGTTTGTTTCAAATAAGCCTTGCTAGCCTAAACCTTGTATCGAGAGGGAATACTTCTCATGCATCCAAATACTTGAGCCAACCACTATGCCATTTGTGTCCACCATACCTACCTACTACATGGTATTTTCCGCCATTCCAAAGTAAATTGCTTGAGTGCTACCTTTAAAATTCCATCATTCACTTTTGCAATATATAGCTCATGGGACAAATAGCTTAAAAACTATTGTGGTATTGAATATGTAATTATGCACTTTATCTCTTATTAAGTTGCTTGTTGTGCGATAACCATGTTCCTGGGGACGCCATCAACTATTCATTGTTGAATTTCATGTGAGTTGCTATGCATGTCCGTCTTGTCTGAAGTAAGAGAGATCTACCACCATATGGTTAAGCATGCATATGTTAGAGAAGAACATTGGGCCGCTAACTAAAGCCATGCTCCATGGTGGAAGTTTCGCTTTTGGACAAAGCAATCCTCAAATCTCAAATGAGAAAATTATTAATTGTTGGTATATGCTTATGCATAAAAGAGGAGTCCATTATCTGTTGTCTATGTTGTCCCGGTATGGATGTCTAAGTTGAAGAATAATCAATAGCGAGAAATCCAATGCGAGCTTTCTCCTTAGACCTTTGTACAGGCGGCATAGAGGTACCCCTTTGTGACACTTGGTAAAAACAATGCATTGTGATGATCCGGTAGTCCAAGCTAATTAGGACAAGGTGCGGGCACTATTAGTACACTATGCATGAGGCTTGCAACTTATAAGATATAATTTACATGATGCATATGCTTTATTACTACCGTTGACAAAATTGTTTCATGTTTTCAAAATCAAAGCTCTAGTACAAATATAGCAATCGATGCTTTTCCTCTATGGAGGACCATTCTTTTACTTTCAATGTTGAGTCAGTTCACCTATTTCTCTCCACCTCAAGAAGCAAACACTTGTGTGAACTGTGCATTGATTCCTACATACTTGCTTATTGCACTTATTATATTACTCTACGTTGACAATATCCATGAGATATACATGTTACAAGTTGAAAGCAACCGCTGAAACTTAATCTTCTTTTGTGTTGCTTCAATATCTCTACTTTGAATTATTGCTTTATGAGTTAACTCTTATGCAAGACTTATTGATGCTTGTCTTGAAGTGCTATTCATGAAAAGTCTTTGCTATATGATTCACTTGTTTACTCATGTCATATACATTGTTTTGATCGCTGCATTCACTACATATGCTTTACAAATAGTATGATCAAGATTATGATGGCATGTCACTCCAGAAATTATCTGTGTTATCGTTTTACCTGCTCGGGACGAGCAGAACTAAGCTTGGGGATGCTGATACGTCTCCGACGTATCGATAATTTCTTATGTTCCATGCCACATTATTGATGTTATCTACATGTTTTATGCACACTTTATGTCATATTCGTGCATTTTCCGGAACTAACCTATTAACAAGATGCCGAAGTGCCAGTTGCTGTTTTCTGCTGTTTTTGGTTTCAGAAATCCTAGTAAGGAAATATTCTCGGAATTGGACGAAATCAAAGCCCAGGGGCCTATTTTCTCACGAAGCTTCCAGAAGTCCGAAGTAGAGACGAAGAGGGGCCACGGAGGGGCCACACCCTAGGGCGGCGCGGCCCCCCCCCTTGGCCGCGCGGCCCTGTGGTGTGGGGCCCCCGTGCCGCCTCTTGACCTGCCCTTCCGCCTATAAAAAGTCTCCGTGACGAAACCCCCAGTACCGAGAGCCACGATACGGAAAACCTTCCAGAGACGCCGCCGCCGCCGATCCCATCTCGGGGGATCCAGGAGATCGCCTCCGGCACCCTGCCGGAGAGGGGAATCATCTCCCGGAGGACTCTACGCCGCCATGGTCGCCTCCGGTGTGATGTGTGAGTAGTCTACCCCTGGACTATGGGTCCATAGCAGTAGCTAGATGGTTGTCTTCTCCCCATTGTGCTATCATTGTCGGATCTTGTGAGCTGCCTAACATGATCAAGATCATCTATCTGTAATTCTATATGTTGCATTTGTTGGGATCCGATGAATAGAGAATACTTGTTATGTTGATTATCAAAGTTATATCTATGTGTTGTTTATGATCTTGCATGCTCTCCGTTACTAGTAGGTACTCTGGCCAAGTTTTTGCTATTAACTCCAAGAGGGAGTACTTATGCTCGATAGTGGGTTCATGCCTGCATTGACACCTGGGACAGTGATAGAAAGTTCTAAGGTTGTGTTGTGCTGTTGCCACTAGGGATAAAACATTAGTGCTATGTTCAAGGATGTAGTCACTAGTTACATTACGCACCATACTTAATGCAATTGTCTGTTGTTAGCAACTTAATACTGGAGGGGGTTCGGATGATAACCTGAAGGTGGACTTTTTAGGCATAGATGCAGTTGGATGACGGTCTATGTACTTTGTCGTAATGCCCAATTAAATCTCACTATACTCATCATGATATGTATGTGCATGGTCATGCTCTCTTTATTTGTCAATTGCCCAACTGTAATTTGTTCACCCAACATGCTGTTCGTCTTATGGGAGAGACACCTCTAGTGAACTGTGGACCCCGGTCCAATTCTCTTTACTGAAATACAATCTACTGCAATACTTGTTCTACTGTTTTCTGCAAACAATCATCTTCCACACAATACGGTTAACTCTTTGTTACAGCAAGCCGGTGAGATTGACAACCTCACTGTTTCGTTGGGGCAAAGTACTTTGGTTGTGTTGTGCAGGTTCCACGTTGGCGCCGGAATCACTGGTGTTGCGCCGCACTACATCTCGCCGCCATCAACCTTCAACGTGCTTCTTGACTCCTACTGGTCCGATTAAACCTTGGTTTCTTACTGAGGGAAACTTGCCGCTGTGCGCATCACACCTTCCTCTTGGTGTTCCCAACGGACGTGCCAACCACACGCATCAGTCACGCTTAGAGCGATTGCATCTCATACTTATGCATTATTGCATCCTTGCCAATCTTTTAAACATCGTCCTTACCGGACGATGATGCTATTTCAGAATCTGGAGTTATTGCGTATCGAAGACCTTGCCTGCATAATCTTGCAGTCAAGAAAGGCAAGTTCATCACTTGCTCATGTCATTTGAGTATCTTTATCAAATTACTTGCAAAGTACTATGATTATCACTATTGCATAAAAACCAAAACCACTATTTTCATAACTATGAATATGACTATGTGGTGGGCAATGGAACCATGGATTGTGTTGATATGGTGGAGGTTCCATTGCAAGGGTTTATATCCATCTAGGATTAAACAACAAATGTCGTCCAGTGATTCTTGTGCCGTAATACCCGTGTTAACCATAAGATCTGGAGTGGGACGGAATAGTCAATTGTATTTCCACCTCTTGTACATCAACGGATGCGCTTTACCGTAGACCCTTGATCCAAGAGAGGAAAAGTGGTACCCTTGATCCAAGAGAGGACAAGTGGTAGGGTGGGGGTCCCGATGAAGTACCCACGGTTATTGCGGTCTATGATGGGTTGCAGCTAGCGGCGAAGGAGTTAATGGTAGAGACCTGAACTGTTGTCATGGTCGGGGGCCGTCCTTAATTGGTATAAGAGCACCGGCGAGGACCCAGGGTCGGAGTTTGCAGCAAAGGGTGGGTGTATGAGGTAGCGGAGGAATATGATTGGCTATGACCTTATACCGGGCCTCACACCAAAGGAAGTGTGGACGAGAACTAGACTCGGTTGGCACCAAGGTTAAGATCTCTTATAGGTAAAGCAACACACCTCTGCAGAGTGTAATGAATCGTGACCTGTCACTCCCTGTTCCGGGTTTGGAACTGCGAACGCGGCCGGAAAGGAGCTCCATGAAGTTCTAGTAAACCGGTGAAGGCTGACGGACATAGTTCTTCTGAATAAAAGCAACCTTTTGAAGAAATGGTTATGAAAACATGCATTGGTATTAGAATTTCTGGTCTAATGCTGTAGCTAGTGCATTAAACACCTCTTTCCTATAATGAACTTGTTGAGTACGCTCGTACTCATCCCACTCTTAAATCCCCTGCTTAGATATGGAGGCATCGAAGGAGGATCTACAGTGCAACTCGAAGGCCGAGGAGTCAACAACTACTTCAAGAGACAGGAACCTTGTCAGAGGAGTCAAATACCGCATCCAACAAGGAGAAAACCTAGTTTAGCCATAGAAGGGAACTAGCTTCCTAAACTTAGCTCCTATTTAGCTAGAATCTATTCATAGCCCCTATAGCTAGTTAAATACTCTACAAATAGAGTTTGTGATAGGACTAGTCTACGAGTCGTTCTTCTGGAGTTTATTTGCAGTTTTACCTCATTGTAAAGTAGGAGGCTATGATGATCTTATGTAACAGAGTCAATGTTGTAATTCTATAGACATGCCTTGGACCCGCATATGTTTCTGTTGTACCACTCTGAGCGATATAATACTAGTGGAACGGTGTTTCATTGGTGTTATATCAGACTTGCATACTACACCATGCAGTGGTATGCCGGGTCACCACAGTTGGTATCAGAGCAAATGCTTTGACCCTAGGATTAAAACCCTTTAAAGGAGACTTATAGGTTTGGTAGAGTCTATAGGTATTTGTCTTAGATAAACCAACTATTTCTTATGACTGGAGATGGGTATTCACTTGAGAATAATCCTGACACACTCAAGTCAACCTTTCTTACCTATCTTTTCCAAGTGAAGTTAGCTAATCCCAAGTATGTAGCACATCATTAAGTCCTTAAAACCAAAGATGAGTAGATCACAGTTGGTATACAATACATGGTAGTCCAAAGAGAGGATACAACCATAAGGAAGATATCCTATTGGAAGATGTGTACCAACACATGTTATGGTTAAGTAAGAATTGTTTAGATGTGTAATAAGAGTAATACCAAATAATGAAGATAGGTGTATAAGAAAAATATCCTATTAGAAGGTGTAAACCAAGACAAATAATGGGAAGGTAAAATTCACCCAACTTGTGAAACAACTGATAGCAAGTGATAAATATAATTTATATGTGACCAGAATAAGTCAATCATGGGAGGTAAGGAGGAGTGACAAAAATGAAATATGTCTACTTACATAGTAGTGATAGTAATCATATGTGACTCACCTGAGAATCATTATGTGATGGGCTAGAACATCATAATTAATTAAGAGGAGTTCAATAAGAATCCAAGTGCTAAACAATAGTGCAAGAATTGTGTTCCAAAACAATGAGAAGTGTGCCAAGCACATCCAGACCATATGTTTATGGGAGAAACACTTGTAAGTATCAGAGCTATATTCCAATAGTTATGTATTTAGAGTAGCTATGTTAGAAACTAGGTATACCATGTGAAATAGTCCTCAACAAAATGGAAGCTAAGTTAGTACTTCCAAAGAAAATTAGGTTAACCTTAACTATCCTAGACCACTTTGTTTCAAGTTTATCTCATTGCAAATGTGCAATTAAGGTAAAGGGTGAGACAAATAGTAGAATCCCATATATTTGTGCTAAGTATCACGATACAAACCTATCTTATGTGGTGTTATATACTACACATCTGAGCCTGATGTTTAGTGATGTCTTACTCAACTAGTATATTCAGGCCTATGATGGTGTGTATTATATGCACAAAGCTGGATCTTCTTGGATTTTATTGGATTTTCATTGTTTGACTAGATCCATACATGAAGTTTGACTTTGATATGCAAATGCATGTTGCAATATCAAGTTCTTACTTGATGCTATAGATCTAGAGGGTAATAGTATTCGTGTGAGGAAGTGACGAATTCTGGATATTCTGAAGACAAGATGAAGGTTCATCAGAAGAAGGAAACAAAGTTGTGGAAAGCAACCACAATATTCAGAAGGTAGTATCAATCAAAACTCATGCTTTACCTCCATAAAGGAGTACTTTAGTACATAAGAAGCATGAAGGTGAGAAATCTGGTGATTATGGTGAAGCTAAAACTGATCCATAGTTAACATAGAAGAGGGAATTCATGGGAAATCACTTAGGATACTATATTCATAGTGTCAGCTAGTGGTTTTCTTGCAAAACAAACCCCGAAGCAAGGAAGATGACCTATGAAACCATAGCAGATACAAGAAGACCATAGTTGATATCAGAAAATCACAGTTGGTATAGGAGCAATACTGCGAGATAAAGTAGAAGCAGATGTCCCGACCAATTGGTCAAAACCTATAATAGAGTCCAATTTTAGATAACAAATAGCCACAATTTGTATCAAGTAGTCCGTAATTGGATTATCTGTACCAAGAAGTTGTGAACAAATAAAATTTTGTCAGCCAAATAATTATGACCTATAAAACATTCAGTCGAAGGATTCATGTTGGATGTCCACATATTGAGTGGATACACCACAAACATTCTTCGCGAGACCTTAGAAGAAGTACAAACCATAAGCTAGACCCAGACCAATATTCTAACCATAAGTCCAAGGGTTGGAAGAAAAGGAGTTGAAGACTATATGAAAACTCTAAGGGGTAGAGTAAAGATTGAGTTGGATGAAAAATGACTCCATACTTTGAGCAAAATAGAAGAAGAAGGTCTGAACTAAAAGGAAGTTCGATCTTATTTTCATAAGACAGTTGGACACTACTTTCAGAAGGATGTCAGACCAGAATCCGAGGTTCATACCTCGAGGAAGTAATAATTGGACTATGACTTGAGAAAGTGAGTAATATTTACTCAGAAGTACGATAGCTCAAGTAAACTAAGGTTAATGAAGTTGGACGAAGGAAACACCGAAGACCAAACAAAGCTTTAAAAAGGCCAAAGACCGAAGGAGTTTGACCATACCAGAATCAAAGACTAGTTGAAAGATTCCTTTCATGGAACCTAAAGAATCCAAAATAGGTATAAGTATCAACCATAAACCAGGATTGGATGGACTAAATGAGTCTAATCCATTCTTAGGGAAATACTTATGCATTATTGCATCCTTGCCAATCTTTTAAACATCGTCCTTACCGGACGATGATGCTATTTCAGAATTTGGAGTTATTGCGTATCGAAGACCTTGCCTGCATAATCTTGCAGTCAAGAAAGGCAAGTTCATCACTTGCTCATGTCATTTGAGTATCTTTATCAAATTACTTGCAAAGTACTATGATTATCACTATTGCATAAAAACCAAAACCACTATTTTCATAACTATGAATATGACTATGTGGTGGGCAATGGAACCATGGATTGTGTTGATATGGTGGAGGTTCCATTGCAAGGGTTTATATCCATCTAGGATTAAACAACAAATGTCGTCCAGTGATTCTTTTGCCGTAATACCCGTGTTAACCATAAGATCTGGAGTGGGACGGAATAGTCAATCGTATTTTCACCTCTTGTACATCAACGGATGCGCTTTACCGTAGACCCTTGATCCAAGAGAGGACAAGTGGTACCCTTGATCCAAGAGAGGACAAGTGGTAGGGTGGGGGTCCCGATGAAGTCCCCACGGTTATTGCGGTCTATGATGGGTTGCAGCTACCGGCGAAGGAGTTCATGGTAGAGACCTGAACTGTTGTCGTGGTCGGGGGCCGTCCTTAATTGGTATAAGAGCACCGGCGAGGACCCAGGGTCGGAGTTTGCAGCAAAGGGTGGGTGTATGAGGTAGCGGAGGAATATGATTGGCTATGACCTTATACCGGGCCTCACACCAAAGGAAGTGTGGACGAGAACTAGACTCGGTTGGCACCAAGGTTAAGATCTCTTATGGGTAAAGCAACACACCTCTGCAGAGTGTAATGAATCGTGACCTGTCACTCCCTGTTCCGGGTTTGGAACTGCGAACGCGGCCGGAAAGGAGCTCCATGAAGTTCTAGTAAACCGGTGAAGGCTGACGGACATAGTTCTTCTGAATAAAAGCAACCTTTTGAAGAAATGGTTATGAAAATATGCATTGGTATTAGAATTTCTGGTCTAATGCTGTAGCTAGTGCATTAAACACCTCTTTCCTATAATGAACTTGTTGAGTACGCTTGTACTCATCCCACTCTTAAATCCCCTGCTTAGATATGGAGGCATCGAAGGAGGATCTACAGTGCAACTCGAAGGCCGAGGAGTCAACAACTACTTCAAGAGATAGAAACCTTGTTAGAGGAGTCAAATACCGCATCCAACAAGGAGAAAACCTAGTTTAGCCATAGAAGGGAACTAGCTTCCTAAACTTAGCTCATATTTAGCTAGAATCTATTCATAGCCCCTATAGCTAGTTAAATACTCTACAAATAGAGTTTGTGATAGGACTAGACTACGAGTCGTTCTTCTGGAGTTTATTTGCAGTTTTACCTCATTGTAAAGTAGGAGGCTATGATGATCTTATGTAACAGAGTCAATGTTGTAATTCTATAGACATGTCTTGGACCCGCATATGTTTCTATTGTACCACTCTGAGCGATATAATACTAGTGGAACGGTGTTTTATTGGTGTTATATCAGACTTGCATACTACACCATGCAGTGGTATGCCGGGTCACCACAAAATATCAGATTAACATTCCACCTGAATGTGTATATTTTTTCAGCAATTTCTTTTAAACAAGTCCAAAATATATTTACTTTAAAAAAAAATTGAAATCCGGATTCTTTGCGATAGATCGTGAAAATAATGAAACTTAATGAAAAAGGATTTTAAAGTAGACATAAAAATTATAAACTTACGTTATATAATATACTTATCGAACTTGTCGAATACAAGTTTGAAGTATGGTGGAGTACATTCAAACATGATCATGCACGATAAACCCCTAAAAAAATTAGATACAAAATATGAGATGCCTAAAGATTCACGTCTGAATGACTCCTAATCCATATAGGGTTCCCACTTTCCTCAATACAAATGGACAGGATGGTATTGGCATGCCCCTCCCCTCCTGCCCCCCCATCTTCACCTATCCTTAGTCATGCAATTAGCCCTTCTCAAGGATCCCTCCTCGTGGAGATGGAAGGACCTTTATTCCCTTCTTCTCGAGCATTGTCTGGATCACATCCTACACTAGATTTGTCCGTGTTCATCCAAAGATTTGTGAGATCCAGTTGACTGCGTTCAATGGGGTCGTTGTGGATTATCACAAGGTAAATCATGGTTTTGAGGTTAAGTTTACATGTCATCGTGTCAAGATCCAATGTCTTTGCGTTGCCTCCAAGTGAAGACTTGAGAATGCAAGTCAACTTACTATCACGATAAGAGATGTGCCATCTGATAATGTTGGGACTCCAACTGCAGAGTGTTGTGTCAGCAGAGTATTTTCCCCACAAGGGTGATTCGATGGTTATATCGAACTCTCGGGGAATAGAGTAAAGAGTTATCTCTCCCTCTCTTCTTGTAGCAACCCTGCAAAATAAAATAAAGCCTTGTGCCCCCAACTTCACCGTATGGTTGTCAAGCACAAGGTTTCATGTAAATAAAAGTAAAATAAAATAGTAACTACAGTAAAGTAAACTAAACAAGTAAAGTAAACTAAGTAAAGCGGTAAAGATTTTTTTTGGGGGGTTTTGAGTGCAAATAAGATAAATAAATATTTTTATATTCTTAAATTAAAATAGTGCTGCAAATAAAAAGTAAGATAAATGCAATAGAAAATTGTTTTTTATGATTAAAATTGGACCAGAGTTCTTGGGATAAGTTAGACCAAGACGCAATGGCAAGTCTTGCCTCTAGGCTTCCTTTGTTCCAACACATCCGTGTAGCTTACATACGGCTCTTCAATCATGTCACTCGTAGCAGGGTCACGTCAAGCGATTACAAGAAGCACGACAGGTGCAACCTCTTTTGTGCTCTATCTTTTCAGGTTTTCCTACTCACTCTGTTTGGAATAGATATTCAATTAGAATGTGTACGAAAAAAACTGTCAACCTTTTTTGCTTAAAAATTGTCCGTCTCACCGGTCAACTTTCTTTTACTAAAAAAAACTGTCAACGCATCACATGAATCTCCTCTTGTCACTGGCTGCCATCTTTCCTTGTACCATCACTGGCAACACTAGACGAACGATCAGAACCGTTGCTTGACACGTCTGTTGCCTGTGCCAAACGAATCACACACCCTGCTCCAAATTATAAGATACTCCGTATTTGAAATGTTTTAATACTCCATTCATACTAATTTCAGTAGTATGTACTATATACAGGTCTAAATTAGTGAGCAAATACACTAAAGCGTGTATATATGTACATGCGATTTACAAAAAAAAGAGATAACTTCTTATAATTGGGAATGAAGGGTGTAGAACACATGAATATCTTGTGATAGAAAAGGTAAATAACTTGAGTACTTTAACCATCTAACAACTTGTGCTGCATTGCACCATTCTTTTGTTTTTCCAAATAGTACGTGCCAAACGCAAACATAACCATGAGCAGGATGAAATTACAAAACCAAACCACAGTTGATTACATTGACAATCTAGCGTGCTTGAATAGTCTACTATTCAAAGGACAAGTCAGACCAAGCATCAAACTCCGGCGATCCGAGGTCCGCCAGCCCGTCAAACAAGCCCGGCGTCGGATGCATCAGTGGCTGAACCACTGCCGGGACGTCGCGGCTGCCGTTGCCGGCGGTAGCTGCCGCGTCTGAACTCCGGCCCTGCAGCAGAGCCCCGGCGCCGCACCCGTGCGCGGCGGCCAGCAGGGAGTGGCTGGCGGCGGTGGCGTGGGCTCGACGCGGCTGAGGCCGGAAGATGGCGGCCGGCGGGAAGCCGGTGAGCTCCTGAACCTTGGCGCGGAAGTTGGACACGTCGGTGGCCACCACGGTGGTGGACGACCGGCGCGACGCCGAGGTCGAGTGCCTCCTCCTCGGGCGCCGCGGCGGCAGCTGCTGCGCGTCCGATGGGTCGACCTGGCCGGCGGCCTGCATGTGCACGGGCGCCCAGGTCGTCGTCGCCGTGTTGCATGGCTGGTACTGGGCGCTAAAGGCCAGGGCTCGCTCCGCCTCGCCCGTGCGGTCCCGGTCGCTGCGGCAGGAGTACATCGGCGAGAGGCGTCTAAGATGGCCACGCCACGCCACGCACGATGGAAGTAGCCTGCGTACGGCTCCGAAGGAGGGCGGTCAGTTTGACGTGTATTTATAGCTATCTTGGCAGGAAATTGACTGAAGACTCAACAGTGCAAGGGTAGTACGAATAATTCTAGCTCGGCGGAGCAGTGCTGCTGAAGCTGAAACCTGAAGAATCCGGTCTATTTTAGCCCAAATCTGAAGAGTCGTGGTTGTTCTGACTTGTGCAACCAATCTACATGATGTGCGTTTAAGATGCGTTATCATCCGCATCAGGGTTAGATAGAGTTGTTAAAAATTGATCGCCTGACGACCTGTGCGAAGGAACACCTATCCAGGTGAGCAAAGCCACAAGCAGGGCAGGGCAGATCAAACAGTTGGAAGGCCGTTGCGAAATGGGGTGCGATCGGTGCCTTTCGGTCGAGTAGGAAGGACGTGGTGTTCCTTATTTGTCTTCTACTCGTTGTGTGGAACTTTCTGCGAATGAAACAGGGCCTGATCGATCTCACGTGCATAATTCATAGGGTTTCACATCTGCTAGCCTAGCTACCAGATCAATTCACCGTAAGGGCCTCTTTGGTTCAAAAGATTTGAAAAACACAAGATTAGAGGAAAATCATAAATAGTACATGTATGTCTACTACAACATATTTTGCCTGGCTTCGGTGACGGAGGGCAGGTCGGCGGCATGCTTTTGGTTGACTGCAATGGTTGTAGTCGTCGTTAGGTGGTACGAGGGTGTACCACTAATTTTGCTCACTTTGAGGGCTCTTTGTACTGTTAATGCTGATTATTAATAGATATGTGCACCTTTTCGCGCAAAGAGAGAATGTTATGGCATTTGAAATCCTACATAGATAAAAACACTGAAATTATAACTAAAGGTGTTTCATATGAAATGCAAGACCGATAATAGTAGTTGTTTGGTTGCTTCATAGGAAAAACAAAGATTTTTATGTGAAAGAATATGTGCATATATATATGGCATAGTTTTCATGGATAGTTGATACAAAGGAAAATTTCCATGACATTCGACCAAAAGAATTTTTACTATGAAACTAAATGCAAAGTAACTCATATAGAGAGATCCTATGATTTCGAGTTGAAAGTGCATGCAACCCCCACGTGGGTTTTGAAAATTAATGACAACATCTATGGACTTATGTTTGCATTGAGTTATATTTGTAGAATTTATTCTTAGTCCATTCTTGAACCATTTGTTGGCGTCAAGATTGAAAGATGAAAAAAGTGAAGAAGATCAAGTGATGACCAAGTTGCTGATCCAAAGAATGGTCCCTCGGAAGTTGAGCCTATTGAAAGCATGTCTTGAAGATAAGAAGAAGATAGAGTGAGCTCTTGTGTGTACCTTCAATATATCAATAACATGTAGCAAGAAAAATGAAGTGCAAGTTTAAGATGAGGCATCTCGAAGATTCACATCCTTTAAGTTGTCGGTACATATGATGACGAGGGTTAACCTCGGCAATGAATATGGATATGGACTTCGGGTTTCGGGGAAAGATGTCCGCTAGTGGTTTTGTCGGCTAGCTGGTCAGACAAACACGCTGGTCCAATAGTATAATTATTATGAGGCAAAGTCTTCGTAATACTAGAATATATCTAGGGTTACGACAATGACTCAATATCTCCTCCCGCTGGTCCTCCTAGACTTTATATCGGAGGCTGGGTCATGGACTCCAACTGAGGTAAACATATTAGATATAGATCTTGGAGTTTTTGCAGATTTTCTCGTTTGTTCTTCCTTTCTTATTTTCACATAAGCTTTTGTAGCTTTACTAGAATTTGGGAGTGAAGGACTTGAGCACTTGTGTTTTTTTCCATTGCATTTGGTGAGTCATTTTGTGTTCTCGACGGATATTTCATGAAGTGAAAGTGCGTGAGCTTTTACTCTTGTGTTCTTGTACCCAGGTCGTGTACCTCTTTGGGTTCTTGAAACTCTAGAAAGCTTGGTGGCCTTTTATTGCATTGTGACCTTGGTGGTAATTACTTGGGAGCCTTCAATTGTTTTGGAGTTTTTCTCAAGCTTATGACCTCTCTAGAATTACTTAAAAGTTTACAATTAAGTTGTGGAGCTCGCCGCAAGGTTGTACGTGTTTGGTGACCACCCTCAGAATCCCATAGTGGATTGAGGTTTTCTTTTTTGTGTGTAGGCTCGGGCAGAATATGATGAACCATTGTCCCATTTAGAGTGTGTTTACTTTTGTACTTTACTTTGTGACGACCTTGGTGCTTGAAGTCATATATATTGCTATGACATTGTTGATTAGGTGAAAGAGAGAAGGCAGGACAACTTGAAAGGTTCAGAGGTAGGTCTCCGCCCCCGTCCCTGTCCGCTGCCGGCGCCTCCCTGGCACCGGCGCCCCCCTTCTCTCCCCCTCCCCCCCCCCCCTTCTCTCCAGACATGGCGGGCTCCTCCTCCGCCGGCTCCGGCACCGGGCGTCAGGCTGCGGGCAGAGGCCAGCGCTGGCAACCGGTGGGTTCTGGATCTGGGTCGGTGGAGCGGCCTGTGGTCTCCGGCTTGGGGCTGTCTCAAGACTCCTCGGACTCTGCCTCCTCGAGGCATCTTGGGGGGAGTCGAGGGCGGCGGAGGCCGCCGCCGATGGCCCGCGCAGGATGCAGGCGGAGGCCGCCGCTGATGGCCCGCGCAGGATGCAGGATAGGCTGGTCTGGGAGCAGCCGCCCATGTCGCGCAAGAAGAAGTGGCGCCGGCGCAAGGCGGCGCAGCGCGAGGTGGAGGCGGCGGCTCGTCGCGACGCGGCCCGGCGGTCGGTGTCTCCGGAGTGGTCTGGCCGCTGCTTCAATTGTGGCCGGCCGGGGCACCGCAAGGCGGACTGCACCTTCGAAACCATCTGCCTCAGGTGCGGTCTGGTGGGTCACGAGGCCAGATGCTGTGACCGTCCCCGTAGCCCTGACGCTGAGGATGAACTCAGGCGTCTGGCTTTGGCTAAGCGTGCGCGGTACGAGGGGCCGCAGCGTGAGGAAGCGAATCTGCTGCGTGCGCAGCCGGCCAGGGGAAACCTGTGGCCGGCACCACGAGTTGAGATGGCACCTCCTGTGGTGGCGTGCGCCCTGTTTCGGCCGGAGGAGGAGGTGGAGGCCCCCCTGTGTGTGGTGCGGCGCTCGCCTGGTATGCAGGATCTTGAGCATCGTCTCCGCTTCTATGGTGGCTTACGTCGGTGGCGCCAGGCCGGCTGTCTCGTGTGTGCAAGTTCAGGAGGCGCTTTCTAGCAAGAGAGGGATCCCGTCCGGAGCGTTTTCGGTTCATCCCTTTTGGCCGGAAGATTTCTTGGTGGTGTTCTCCTCGGCCGAGCTCATGGACAGGGTGGCGGCGCGTCCGTCGGTGGAGCATGGGGGTTTCTCCCTGTTCTTCAGGAAGTGGACAAGGCAGGCACAGGCAAAGTTGGAAGTGTGGACTGCCAAGGTTGGCCTGGTCATTGAGGGTGTTCCTCCCCATGCGTTCGAGAAGGAGGTCGTGGAGGAGCTTCTTGGATCGTCTTGCTTGGTTTCGGAGCTGGCGCCGGAGACGGTGAGCAGAGCCAACCTCGCCGTGCTCAAGGTGTCAGCTTGGACCAAGGAGGTTGAGCGGATTCCCACAGCAAGAACGCTGGCAATCCCCGAGCCTTAGGTGCCTGGCGAGGAGACTCCATCGCCTGCACGTGAGCTCTCGGAGGATTCGCGTGGCACACCTCCGCTGACGCCGGACTCCGAGAAGAGGCTGCTCAGGTACAATGTTCTGATCCATGTGGACAGTGTGGAGGAGAACTTGGGGCGGATGGAGCTGTCGTCGGGTAGGCCGGCCTCCCCTTCCGGTGGTCTGGACGGAGCTCAGGATGGCGGTGCGTCGGACGGCGGCCGGGCGGTGCGGCGGCCCCCGTGGCGCCTTGGGGTCCCGGACAGGCGCGGAGGCGCACGGTCCGGGAACGCGGGCGGTACGGGTGGTTAGCAGAGGTCGTACTGCCAGGTGGCAGCTCCTTCTGCCAGTTGGAGGCTTCCACCTATGGGTAGGGGGGCCCATGCGGGCCCTGCAAGGCGCTCTCAGTCAATGGAAGCGACGACGGTGGTCAATAAAGATGGAGGGGAGACGTCTGCGCAACAGCCTCCTCGCGAGTCTGTCCATCCCAACGCAGATACTGCCAACGAGGTTGTCGTACAGAACGATGTGACTGGTCTGGAGCCTCTGCCTCCCGTTGGTGGCGCGGTTTTTGAATCGGGAGTGGGTCTGTCTACTTCTCCCACTACAGTGAGTGTGGTCCCACAAGTGCCTCTTGCTGATTCGTGTAGTCAGCAAAGCAGCACGGAGTCTCTAGAGGCGTCCGGTCCGGTTGGAACCCTTATCGAACAGGTTTTGGAGGGCTCCCCTTCGCAGAAGAGTCGTCACGAGGAGTTTTTCACCGTGTCCCTGTCGGGTGAGGTTGGAGCAGTTGCGACACAGGCTGAGCTTCCTAGGCCAGGGGCAATTCCCTACCTGGACCGGGAGTTGGGCCAGGAACGCAGCGAGTGCAGCGTATGGGGCCGTGGAAGTGATGGGTCTCCCTCTCCCATCGAATCTTCGTACGAAGGGCCCAACAGCGAAATGCAGCTAGTTCGAAAGCAGACGCATGCCGCCAGAGCCTCGCACCCTTCCATGTCGGATGCTGAAGCGATCTCTCTTGGAAGGATGAAGAGCTTCTGCGCCAGGATCCTGAAGGCCTTGGCGCCGCCGCTTCTCAAAGAAGTCCAAGCTTCATCCCTCAGGCCGGAGGCCGAGCCTTTTACTCCTAGGAGGAGCGTCAGATTCGTAACCCCGGTGGCTACTTCTAGCAAGCAACCGAAGAAGGCCTCGGCCGCCGAGACGGTACTGCTCAAGGCGCTTGGAATCACACCTGCAGACCTGTCCGTTGATGAGAACGCTCTCTCTGAGTTCCGGCAGTTCTTTGACTCCCCGGTGCGGGAGCCTCACCTCCAGGTGCTGGCCTCCATCTTCGGGAAGACTATGCCGTCCAGGGGTGACCTGCTGCGGCATGAGACAGTGGAGGCGGCTGTCTGCGTCAGACAGCTCGCGGGGTTAGGAGTTCTCTGTAGCTGTTTCCATGGATTTTGCACCTGATATTTTCTGTTGGAATCCTCGTGGCTTAAATGATCCAGCCAGGAGAGATTCAGTTAGAGAATTGTTAGACACGCTGAGGGTAAACTTGGTATGTCTACAAGAGACTAAGCTGGCTGTAATTGACAGATTTATAGTGAACCAATGCTTGGGACCGTCGTTTGACGAGTTCGATTACTTGCCTGCGGAGGAAACTCGTGGTGGGATCCTACTCGCTTGGAACTCCACGGTGATGACTGTCAGCAACATAGTTCGGGATTCCTTTTCCATTTCTGGAGAAGTTTGTATGAGGGATAGGTTTTCCTGGTGGATCACGGTGGTATATGGGCCGCATACCACGGCTGACAAGATCCTGTTCTTGGAGGAATTGTCACAACGTCGAGCCCAGTGCCCTGGCGCATGGCTCGTCCTGGGCGACTTCAACATGATCCTGCGAGCTTCTGAGAAGAACAACGGGAACCTGCATACGGCGAATATCAGCAGATTTAGAAACTTTGTTGAGGACAATGAACTTAGGGAGGTGTACATGCATGGGCGCAGATTTACGTGGTGCAACGAGCGCCAGATTCCCACCATGTCCAAAATCGACCGCGTTCTGGCGTCAGTTGACTGGGAGCTGCACTACCCGGACTCGCTGCTGCAAGCGCTCTCTTCATCTATTTCAGACCATTCTCCCCTGCATTTGTCGATGAACGCGAGTACCAAACCTGCCAACAGCTTCAAGTTTGAGCTTTTTTGGCTGAAATTGGAGGGTTTCGACGAGGCGGTAAAGGAAGGATGGCGCTGCAACGAGAATCTCACCGACCCTTTCCTGAGACTTGATGCCTGCTTTAGGAGCCTGGCGTCACATCTCCAAGCTTGGGGAGCGAAGCGGGTGGGTAACATCAAACTTCAGATTGCTATGGCCAACGTGCTGGTGCATCGTTTCGACACTGCCCAAGAGAACCGCGCCCTGTCACCTGGAGAAGCTTGGCTAAGGAAAACACTGAAGCATACTATCCTCTGTCTATCCTCTCTCGAGCGAACCATGGCGCGTCAACGTTCCAGAATGAAGTGGCTAACAGATGGGGACGCAAGCTCACGGATTTTCCATGCGGTGGCTAATGGGCGGCGCACTAAAAATTATATCCCTGGCATTTTGCACCAAGGAGAACTTGTCACTGACCAGGCTAAAAAGGAAGAGTTGTTCGCAGATACGTTTCAGGACCTGATTGGAAGGATTCAGAACCGGGAGCACTCTTTCGATCTGGGGGAGATAGGTCTGGCCTCTCATGAGAATGAGCTGCAGGACCTTGGTGACATCTTTACGGAGCAGGAGATTTGGGGAGTGATCAGAGAGCTCCCGCCGGACCGTGCGCCGGGGCCGGACGGATTCGTTGGCGCTTTCTATCAGCGAGCATGGCCATGTATCAAGCGCGAGATCCTAGCAGCACTTTTCAAATTGTTCGTGGGAGATGGGCGCACCTTCGACAGGCTCAATCGCGCACTCATTACCTTAGTCCCCAAGAAAGCTGATGCAATAGAGGTGTGAGACTTTAGGCCTATCAGCCTAGTTCACAGCTTCGCCAAGCTCTTCACCAAGCTGTTGGCAAACCGCTTGCGACCTAAAATGGAGCTCCTAGTGAGTAATAACCAATCTGCATTCATAAAGGGACGGATGCTCCATGACAACTTCCTCCTTGTGCGACAGATGGCGCGGAAAATTCATAGCAGAAAAGAACCAGGTGTGCTGCTAAAACTCGACATCTCGAGAGCCTTTGATTCTCTCTCTTGGGCGTTTCTTCTTGAAGTCCTCCAAGAGTTTGGTTTCCCTGGGATCTGGATTCATTGGATTGCTATTTCCCTCCGCACGGCCAGCACACGCATCTCTGTCAATGGCGTGCCGGGGAGGAGGATCAAGCATGCGAGGGGGCTACGACAGGGAGATCCCCTGTCGCCACAGTTGTTTGTCCTGGCGATGGAGGTTTTCACCTTACTTTTCAGTACAGCGGTGGACGCAGGGGTTCTGTCCCCTTTTGGGAATTGTACCCTGCTACAGCATATCTCCATTTACGCGGATGACGTTGTGATCTTCGTCAAGCCGGAAGTTGCTGATCTTGTTGTGGTCAGAGAGCTCTTGGAGGTTTTTGGGGCAGCCTCAGGTCTGGTAGTCAATTACAGCAAAACTTCGGCGACTTTCATCCGAGGGAGACCTAGGGATAGGGAAGTGGTTCAGAGGCTGCTACGATGTCCTATCGTCAATTTTCCCATTAAGTATCTTGGGCTGCAGCTCTCACTCTCGCCACTGACCAAGGCACAATGGCAGCCGATGCTCGATGCGGTGGTGAAGATCATACCGGCTTGGCAAAGGGGTTTGATTGCGAAACCAGGCCGGCTCACCCTGGTGAAATCTGTCATGGCTACAAGAGTGGTGCACCAGTTTATCGTCGCAGAGGCCCCGGCCTGGCTTCTTGAGGAGATCAACAAGTTCCTTCGTGGATTCTTCTGGGCTGGGAAGGAAAGAGCTAATGGAGGTCAGTGTCTTGTCGCCTGGAATCAGATTTGTAAACCGCTTGTCTATCGGGGGCTTGGAGTGAAGAACTTACGTTTGCAAGGTTTGGCCCTTCGAATTCGATGGGAATGGCTGCGTAGAACTGATGGTATGAGAGCTTGGCAAGGCTTACCTATGCCCAAGGATGGAGAGGCGAGGGAGGCTTTTGACAGTTTGGTGCACATTGAGGTGGGCAATGGACAGAACACACTCTTTTGGCGAGACCGCTGGATCCATGGTAGAGCAGTGACGGACTACGCCCCTGGGATAACCCTTCATGTTAAAACCCGCATCAAGAACTCCAGAACTGTCGCGGAAGCCTTGCTTGACAACCGCTGGATCGGCGACATCAACGGCAACCTTGCAACTAGGGGAGCAAGAGAATGCCTTGCGCTTTGGGTAGCGATACAGGGAGTGCGGCGGGATAATGAGGTACCAGATACTTTCTCTTGGCCATGGGCAGGTGGGGGGACTTACACGGCCAAATCAACATATGATATGCTTGTGCAAGGCTCTGTAAGGTTTCAGCTTGCGGATGCCATCTGGAAGGCCAAAGCCACACCCAAGAGCAAACTCTTCATGTGGCTGGCGGTGCAACATAGGATATGGACCTCCGATAGGAGATTCCGACATGGTCTGCAAGCACACTCGACAGGGTGCTTCGTCTGCTTGCAAGAGGAGGACACCGCGGAACACATTCTCATCCAATGTGTCGTAGCAAGAGAGGTGCTTTTTAGATGTGGGCATGCACTGAAGATCAACTTGAGAATCCCAAGCATGGAGGATACGATTGAGGCCTGGTGGTCAGCTGAAAGATTGAGATGCAGCACAAGAGAAAGAAGGTGGTTCGATGGCCTTATATGTACGGTAGGCTATGCCCTCTGGAAGAATAGGAATGCCGAAGCCTTTCAGCACCGGAACCGAAACCGCACACCCAAGCAGGTTGCGGACGACATTGTGGAGGAGTTCAGGTTGTTGAAAACGGCTTGGAGGGTCGACAGTAGTGCAGGAGTAGGAGTCCAGGATAGGAGAGAGTAGTCCCTTCCTTTGTTTTGCTGGAGTCTTTGGGAGCCCTTCGCATGTGTTTGGGCTCCTTTTTCTTGTACATATTTCTACCTTCTATAAAATTCAGGTACGCATTCGCGTACTCTCGAAAAAAAGACATTGTTGATTATCTTGCTTAGTATAAGTTATTAGTGAATATAGATGAACTCTAGTTTATAGGTTTTGTTCTTGACAAGTTTAAATCCCTAATGTAAAAGAAAATTAAACCGTCTATTCAACCCTTTCTAGATGGCATCCTTTTACTGTGACCGGTCCTACAAACCAAAAAAATCTCTTTAGTGATTTTTTTAAGAGTACAAGTATTACTATCACTATAAAATCTCTTTGAACTAAACAAACCCTAAGAGCATCTCCACTCGTCTCGTCTCCCCGACGAGGCCCCCGAGCGACGTTTTTCCCATCCGGACGGCGAAATTCAGCCCAGTCGCGCCCCCGGTTCCTCGTTTTCGTCCGGATTTGGCCCTTCATCCATCCGACGATCCCACACCATCCCCGGTCCCCCGGGGCACGCTCGGGGACTCCGGACGAAAGAATTTGGCGCGAAACGTCGTGTGGACCCTCGTAGTCGGCGACAGGAAAGCCAAATCCTGTCGATTTCCCTCCAATTTGCTTGCATATCCCCAATCTCTCCCGCCGAATTTGTCCATTCTCCTCCTCGTCTTCCAGTTCCAGTTCCCGTCCTCGTCTTCTCGTCAACCACCGTTCTCCTCCTCGTCTTCTCGTCCACCACCATGCCGCCGAAGGCGAGGAAGCCGCGGGCGAAGAAGGAGCGGCCGTCGGGTATGTCGAACGCAGAGTGGGCGGCGGACGAGATTTGGCGCCAGGTCGAAACAAGCGGCAGGGTGGAGAGGGAGAAAAAAGCCGCCGCCAAGAGGGTGGCGGCGGCCCAGGACGAACAAGCGAGGAAGATCAGCATGGCCATGAGCATGGGCCATGCTCACGGCAGCGGCGGCGGCGCCATGTTCCCCGGCCAATGGCCGACGCAAGGTACAAGCAGTTCCCCGTCGACTTTCTTCCCTTCGATCTACTCGCCGTCGCCGCCTGCCATGTTCCAAGAGGGCACCTACGTCCAACCGTCCAGGTTCACGCCGTCGCCGCCCGAGCTCGCCGTCGGCAGCGGGAACCAGTACGAGGGCACCTCGCCGGCCCTGCGATGAGGGCCACTCCCGTTCGGTGGGATGGCGGCGCCGAACGACGATGAGATCCACGAGATGATCACCTCCGGCTCCATGGCCGCCGCTGCGAGCCCGGGGTTCTTCATGGCCACCTCCGCTGCGAGCCTGGGGTTCTTCACGCAAGAGGAGGCGAGGGCGACGGCAGCTGTCGCGGCACGCAACGAGTATGTGGAGGATGTGGCCGACGGAAGCCAAGCCGTCGAAGAAGAATACGAAGAAGAAGAACAGCCAACTCAAGCCAACGCCAACCTGTCGAAGGGAAAGAAGAAGAGGAAGAAGGACTCGCCGCCTGCCGAACCGCGTATCAAATGGACGCCGAAGGAAGAGGAGTGCCTCGCCGAAGCTTGGATGACCGTGTCCATGAACGGCATAACCGGGGCCAATCAGTCGTTTGACACATATTGGCTTCGAGTGAAGTAGGCGTTCGACGAACGCAAACTCGTCGATCCCTACTTCAGCAAGACGAGCATGAACCGGGGAGACAAGGCAATGGCCACCCATTGGGGGATCATACAGACGGCGTGCAGCAAATGACACGGCGTGCAGGAGGAGATCAAAGAATGGCCGATGAGCGGCCACGGATTGGAGCAAAAGGTATGCTCCGTCGACCCTGCATCACCGAGGTTAGCTGTGCACCGTGTAGTGATCGTCGTGAGCTGACCCGTATCGTCGTACTCTTTTTCCCCAGCTGCGCCGTGCTTTGGACATGTACATGGACGACACCGGCATGCAGTTCAAGTTCCTGAACGTCTACGCCCGCATCGAGAAGTGCGAGAAGTGGGCGGAAACCCGCAAGAACCTCTCGAAGAGCAAGACCAAGAAGTACAACCCCGATGCTCCGGCGGCTGGCTCGGCGGATGGACGCCCGGAACTCGGCCAGAAGAAGCTCAAAGAGCTCAAAAAGACGGGCAATCCCGCCGACAGGCTGCAGGCGTCATTCGACAAGGGCTGGGCCGACGCGAGGACGCACGCCGCCGGGAGGGACGACAAGTTCGACGGCAGGTGGCGGGAGATGCTCGCCAACCAAGGCGTCCGGATCGCCCTACTGAAGACGACGGCGGCGGCGAAGAAGAGGAACACTGACTTGGCGTTTCTGATGGGCGGGAACACGGATCTGATGGACGAGGAGACGAGGATTTTGTACGAGGGCCACCGCAGCGACATCCTCTGACCCACTCCGGCCAGTTCTTCATCGTCTCCGCCGGCTCCTACCTCGTCTTCCTCACCGTCTACGCCGTCGACTGTCGCTGCTTCGACGTCGACTGCCGCTGCTTCGTCGTCGACTGCCGCCGCTTCGACCACGGCGTGTGAGGAAACTGGTCCGTCGGACACCGCCGTGCCAGCCGGGACTGCCGATGAGCCTGTTTCCGTGTAATTTCACTCCTATCGCCGATCTGTGGCTGATCCTTTTGCTGGTCCTTTTGCCGATCAACTGGCCGTATTTGTAGCGCGGGATGACGGTTTGTTTGAATTTAAACTATGTCCGCCGCACTTCGGGTGGACGACTGGAAATACGGTACTCCCCACGACTTTATTTCGTCCAATCCGGCGGTTGTTTCGTCCGGATTTCGTCGTGGGCAGGCCAAACGAGTGGAGATGCTCTAAGAGTCGCGAGATGAAGCAAGGTAACACAACCGTACTAGCTTGCCCACCTTTCTCTACGCAGCTACGATACATGGAGGTCAACCTCATCAGCCAAAGAACTTGCAGTCATGGTATATTGCGGTTATTAGGGTACGTATATGTAGCGAGTTAGAATAGACTGCCAAAGAAGGCAACAAAAATGCAAGACTTGAAATTCAGTCGTAATCGACCATTTCACACCCGTTGTGACTTACGGAAACGTTAAAATCCGTATACAAGACGAGTTAGAACAAACTGGACTGTAGACCATCGTGTACTCCAAGTCTCTTCCTCCTCCGTGTGCCTCTATATATGTCCTTTAACAATACCACAAATTTGAGTCATAGGGAATCATCTATTTTGAGAGCAGTCACCCAAATTTGAGTAGAACCTCAGACAGAAACAAGAATCTCAGCTGCCGATCTAGCTAGCTCTGTTTACATCGACACATGTAGGAATTAATCGTATCGGATGACGTTCGGATCTAGACATGAAGCAGATGTGCTCAATCGCAGGAATCAGTTTGCTGAAAGAATTATCAAAGTTCCTCGCTCCGAGAACAAGGTGGCTCATGCGCTTGCTAAGCGCGCCTTTCGGGATCATTCAGATTCCCGCAGTTTGTTCAGATGTAAATCAAACCTGTTGTCTCCTTCGCTTTGTTTATGCAGGACTTCTCTTTGTAATCTCAGTTATCCCTCTGGGAGGCTGCTGGCAGTTCACTGCCAGGCGTGTTAAATAAAGCATCAGTTTGCCAAAAAAAAAAAAAAAGAAAAAAAAGAAGCAGATGCATGTACTGAACCAGGAGTCCAGGAGACGTCCGCACGCACGAGACGACACGTCACGCAACTATACGAGGGAGATGGATTATAATGCAACGCGTGATGTCACTACCCACTGAATGCATGGTGTGTTGAACTCTTCCTGATAGACGTGGACTCACTCACTCAAAAAAGAATGGGATTGAAGATGGAATTTTTCGACCTGCACGCTTGAAAAACTAGCCGCGCGCCGGCACATGCATGCGATTTTGGCGGTGCTATTTTTTGGCGCTCCGCTTGTACGCCGGAGTTGGACAGAGAAGAAAGTCGTCTGCTCGTGCGTGCGGCAGTCACTTTCTGCGAAAAGACGAGGAAGCGTGAACGTGCCTGCTTCACGGCCTCCCTCCCTTATCAGTTATCACTACGCTAAGTGCTGACTAAAATGGTGGAAAACATGGAAGGATACGTGGTGCACTTGCTTTGGCCCGCGAACACATGATAAAAAAATGGTTTTTCGTTCTCTAAACTGTGGTTTGGGTTCCCCTTTCGTTATAATCATGGTTGTTGCCAAATTTGGCACATGTGGATGTGGCATCCACTGGGGAGTGCATGTGTCCTAGCCGTGCGATGGTTTAATATTCTGGTGTTTTTCCATGTGTGTTTAAACCTTTCTTGTTCAGTGAAGAATACCTTTTTTTAAGAAACCTTTCAAAGAGTGTAGTGCATTCCTGCATCCCGTATAGATAGAATAGACTTCACCCAATTTTAAGGAAAAAATCAGGGCCCAAAAACCATATGCCATGTTTACGAGGAAACCCAGACAAAATTCGCACAATGCCCCCTTTTGTTCCCCTATCTTTTGTCCTAAACATTGATAGAGAAGAAGGGCTGAAGGTGTAGGACGATTGACATGGGCAGACCTTGATGATGGCACAGCGGGGTATGGGGTCACCGTACAAAGACATGTTGATTTGGCGATCTACGGTTTTAGGATTTGGATTAAACGAGAGACCTGAAGTATACTACATGTGTTAAATTTGATAAGACCAATGACCTAAACTCGAAAAATCCAAACACTTATAATGCACGGTAAAAGTACTAAATGATCGTTGTCTAACTATCTATGTGCGGAATTTACCAACAAATCATGATTTTGATATGACTTGAGCATAGACTAGAGATTAGGGACCGAAAGATCTGTCTTGAGAATTTCATGACCGAAATGAACACAACACAGTTAATGTAGTCCACTCTTATCTTTACTAGTCTTGCAATGTTCTTTTTTTAAATGTAAACACATATAATTTTTGGAGGAAACTCCATATATACTACTCAAAAATTTACAAGATGTCCATATATTGCTCAAACTATCCGTGTTCTAAATATGCCACTAAAATCTTGCAATGGATACAATAATTCCACTCTCTACCTGTAAAAAAAATTATTCCACTCTCACCGGTTGATCGTTAGGTGACTATCAAGTGGGTGCAAAGAAGATGAATTTTCCTTTACCCTATTATGTAGATTTTCGGTATCATTTTACCAACACTTTTTTTTGAGAGAGAGAGATAGAGAGTTACCTATACTCTTTCGTGCATGATATAAGCCATCACATTTTGAGTAATTTTGAACACATATTCAAAACAAGTTTCATCATCATAATAATATTTTAGGACCTAATAAACAATCCTTATGCATCAAGATAACAAAAAAAAATCTCTAAGACAGTGAGAGAAGGAGTGCTAAGCACAATGCAAAAACCAACAAACATGCTCGGTGGAGGCTGAAAACTATCAGAAAATTGAAAAACTCTGGAGTGATTATGATGAATTATATTATAACTGAGAAAATCTAGCGGATCCATTTACCCAGAGAATGTGGACGCGGAATGAAGTTGACCTGAAGTTACACCACAAAAGTAACCGGTACCTTCTTGATCGGAGATCCCGTGACTGAAATAGGAAGAACAAGTTGTTGTCCACATTGCTTAGGTTAACAACACATCCACAAACTGTATATCTGGTTGTAGCTGATTGGTTGAAGAAAAATCGGGCACATAAGAGTCGAGTTGAACCTATTCATGTAAATTTTCGTCAAACCAAAAAACTTACTTTATTATATCGTCATTTAAAAAAATATAGCAATCTTCATATCATTTGAGAAAATTTACATGAATAGGTTCAACTTTACTCTTATGTGCCGGATTTTTTTTTCGAAATTTTACAGAACTCATAAGTTCGTTTCTTGCCAGGGTGGCAGGATCTAAATGTTCGCCATTATCTATTTTGCAGGGATCCCCAAAAGTGACCGGGTTCCGGTCGAATCAGATTCGCCGATTTGCAGGAATCTTCCAGTTGGGCTTCAAGCCCAACCCATTGATGAGAGCGGCACGAGCAAATGGGCAGTCAATATTACTGCGCACTTGATGTAGCCTGCCCCTGAATTGCTTCCAGGATACTTCGGAGACAGGAGTACAACATTTGCCATACGCGAAGTGGTAAGCCAAAGCGTCCTTGGTTAGAGATTCCCCAGGTGCCCATAAGAAGTCCTACGAGGCCATGAATGAGTTAGAAAACCTAAGACTAAATAATCTGGATGAAAATAAAACAGTAAGATACACGACAGTGAATCCATTCCCACAGCATACCGTATTTCTGAATTGGTGCTAAAAGTATATTGCTCGCGGGCTCCTTGATTGTCCGTGTCTGGGCCTAAAATGAGGTCAAACCTTCCATGGTTTAAGCAACAGAGAAATATGAAAAGGAAAATAACTAGAGGAAGACCAGGACATCTTCATGAGAGGTGTGAAGCTTGGAAAAGCAGCTCGAGCGGATGCCGGACAACGTTCTTCCCTGGAAGGTAATGGTAGATTTCTGGGCAGAGAAAATATTCTACTTCGCACCATCTGATTATGTAAAAGAGTGTATGGAACGTCTTGCAAAAGGTTTCTCACACACATCTGGGTCCTCCTTACTCATGTTGGCATCATCAAGATTAATAGGGATATATAAGAGGACCATGCCCACACCACCTGGAGATCGAGTTGGGAGATATATAAGAGGAACATGACCCGAAGCAATTAACGGTATGGCCTCACAGAATATCAGTCAATCAGTTCACTAGTTTCTCACACACAAGCATGAAACGATGCCAAGCAGTGGGCTGACACATGATCTTGTTTTATCTGAACTTCTGAACTTGTAAAACAAACCAGTTCCCAACTAAACATGGAAGAGTTTTCTCGAGATTGGAAGGGAAAAAAAAACTCCCGGTGAGGCATTTCGACAACGCTTTTTGAGCACAGGCTGTGATCTCCTAGAGAACGAAAATGCATGTCTACATATATGTGGGTGTCCCCGTCTTATCACATGCTGTCCATTCGGTCCTATTTGCATCAACATGCGTGTCTTTGTTTTGCAGAGAACACCTCCCACCAATACATGCTGTCATGGCACAGTCCCTGCCTGTTATGCATACCAAACCTCACCTTTGTAAACTCGTTCCTGTCCAAACCCTAACCCTCAACCACTTTTGTTTCAGAATAGTGTAGGACAATATTACTTGAATTAGGACGGTATTAGGCAAAATTAGTTTGCAACCTGGGAGTATTAGAATTCAGTCTTCTAGTCCGTCATGTTCCATGGTAAACAAAGTCCATGAGACCACTTTTTGGTGCAATCTGAACATGGAGAATAATCACCAAAAACCATACATACATACATGATTTTGGGCCACCAAAGCTTATTTCCTCTTGTTTGGAAATTACATATTTTCCACCGGAACAAATCAACATACCCATCGGAGAAAAAATAATAATACATCATCCTAGCAAATGACTTTCGGATATGGGAGCATGCAAGAAAGAGTAGGATCTGGTATTCACTAATATTCAGAGGGAAATCCAACATGAACAAACCAGGATCTAACTAGCGTCCAGGTCAGTGGAGCAAACAGGAGTGAGAAGAATTTGTAACATGAATCTTCCAGCATCCAGATCTCAGGAGGAAGATATGCACTAAACAAAAGTCCCACGAACTGATCTGCACCTTGTATTAATACACCAAATAAATACCCCTGTACAACAAGATGCTCCTTGATAGTGAGAGGAGCAAGTCCCAACGAAGAGGAGCAACCTGGCTGCGCTTTCCGGCCGGCCATGACACGCCTTGGTGGAGCACGGAGCCAGGGAGGGGGAGATCAAAGAGAGCGCCGACGAACGGATCCAAGGACAGGGAGAGAGAGGGAAGCGACCATGGTTGGATCGGCGAAGAGGGGGCCACCGGGGTCACGGATGCGGTGTGAGGGAGATAAAGGGCGGCGCCGCCGTTCATGGAGGCAACAGGGTGAATGGGTGTGGCCTGGGGAGAACGCCATGGTGGAGGACGGAGCTGGGGAGAGAATCAGGGAAGAGATAAGATGCACATGTACAGTTTGCTTCCTATAGGGAGAGGAAGATGGACAAAGTACAGGGTGGTGGAGGCAAAGTAGATACACACGAATCTTGGAGCGCCAACAGCCCTTGGATAAGCCATAGACGCCCACGACTATGTAGAATCACCGCGTTGCCTAGAGAACGTCATTGTTGGTGTCGAGTGGTTCATGCTCTCCTAGCCTGAGGTCGACGGCCTCGTTGTGGCAAGCATTGCACTAGATACACACCATAGTGAACAGACTACATACAGACCAAAATAGATGAATCTAATAAAAGCTAGCACGTCTTATATTAGTGAACGGGGGAAGTATTCATAAAAAAAACCTATTGATATAATTCTGCATTATCTTTTCTGATCCAGCATACAAATCGCGGTAACAAACTATAAAAATCTCGATCTCCCATTGTTGTGGACTTGAGGCTGACGCCAATAAATTAGCTGAATAACCTCACCAAATTTCAGTTAATCAGTTCACTAGTTTCTCACACACAAACACAGGTATAAATCGATGTTAAGCACTGGGCTGACAGATCTTGTTTTACCTGAACTTGTAAAGCAAACCATTAGCCGGCGTACGAAATCCAAACAATGCATTTCAAAACTGGACATGGAAGAGTTCTCTCGAGATTGAAAGTGAGAAGAATCCGGGTGAGGCATTTCACCAAACGCTTACTGGGTAGATATGATGGTATCCTAGTGAACGCCATTGCTGTTGTCGGCTGGGTCGTGCTCTCCTAGCCCGAGGTCGACGGCGTCGTTGTGGTAAGCCTTGCACACGAAGTAAATCACAGGATGCGCCACCAGGGCCGCTACGAGCACCGCGCACAGGGCCGCCACCATCGCGAGCGTCGCGGCCACCTGGAAGCCGAAGCCGAGACCCATCCTGCCGTCGAGGACCAGCGACCCAAACACGGCGTGCACGGACTCGAAGCAGTGGACGAGGAAGGCGAAGACGCCGGCCGCGGGGCAGAAGTTGCCGGCGAGGAGCGCGCTGCTCCTGCTGAAGCACCTCCTGGCGCGCTCGTCGGGCTCCAGCACCGACACAACCGCGGCCAGCTGGTAGTCGGCGCCCATGTAGAGCAGCCCGGCGAGGAACCAGTCGCGGGCGTGGCTGAAGTCCAGCGCGCGGGCTCCCGGCGCGGCGGCGAGCCAGACCCACTGGAGCGCGAGCATGGCGGCCCCGGCGGCGCCGGTGTAGAGCAGGACGATGACGAGCGCGTCGAAGACGTTCTCCGCGAGGCGCCTGCACCGGGCCTCCTCGATCAGGCGCTCCACGAGGGCCTCGCGGGCGCGGTCGTCGTCGTGGGCGCAGCAGTAGAAGGACGCGACGGAGATGGCGAAGGAGGCGGCGGTGGAGCACGAGAGGACGATGAGGACGCAGAGGCAGGCGGCCTGGAGGAGGGCGAGGAGGAGGAAGTCGCCCCAGCGGGAGCCCCAGGCGTCGTCCAGGCGGGCGAGGAGGGTGGCGTGCGCGAGCGAGAGCGCGGAGACGTGGAGGGCCAGGGTGACGACGGTGCCGACGAAGCGCGGGGGCCGGGCGAGGACGACGCGGAGGATCTCGCGGAAGATGCCGGCGACCCCGAGGTCCCGGAGGCGGTCCTCCGATGAGGCTGAGCCGGAGCGGCGTGGCGGCGACGGAGGAGGAGGAAGCGGCCGCACCTTGCCGGAGCGGAACATCCACGCGTAGAAGGCGAAGATGAGGAGCACCTGCGGACTCGTGTCGCTGATTTGGTTTCTCTCCGCTCCATCCGATGCGGTGTTTGTTTGCGTACGTGCCACGCTAGAACGGCAAACCGACTTGGAAAGGGGAGAGAGACAGAGAGGATTTTGACAAGAACAAACAAAGCTGGTAAAGTGCAAGTCGTCTCCTCGGTTCGCAAATGCGACCCACTGGAGTACGTCGCGCGCGGATTAATTTGCGCACTTTCTCCAAATTTCGGCAAGGGCGGTCACCGGTTCGGCTGGTGCGCGCTTCTGGTCTATTCGACGCGCGCCAACGGAATACGTACGAATCATGTCATGTATCGATTCCGTCCAGGCGCATCCGCACACGCTTGCCCTCCCGTGCGCGACACCGAGTCCATATCCGCACACGCTCCACCTCCTTATTGGCTCCATTTCAGCTTCCATCTGCTCCACTCCTTCCTTGGCTTCACGGACGCCAGGCGACAGGATCAGCGGCTCCTGCATGCCTAGGGTCAATTAGCAACTGAACCGATGGATCATTTCAGCCTCAGCTCACCTGCTCAGCTAAGTTTTCTCCGTGCGCCTTCTTCCCCTGCCGCGCGCTTGTTGTTCACAACAAAAACCAGCCAAGTCCATGAGGGATAAACGATCTAATTACTAGCCAATCATCAAAGGTCAATGTCACACATTTCTACACCAGCGAAGCGAATTTTCGGGCATTTACTTCACACAGCAGATAGTACAGTACTAGTACTAATCAACAACAAAATTATACTAGTGCACAACCACATCTTTTCTTGGTTCAATAATTTTTGTGGAAGCAAGATCAAAGTAACAACCACGAAACGGGTTGCTTCAATATGCTATTTCTTCAGTCATAAAATCTTCAGTTCAAATACAAACCGCCAGGTCCTAAAATCAACAATTCTGGACAAGTACATTTACTGCGTAGCTGGACACTAGGGATACGCATAGACCCTGTAAACCGGGACGGGGTTGGGACTCACTTGACTATTCACATCACATGCCTAAAAAACTTGAGATGCTTGCTGCAAGATACAAATCTAGACCCTAAACCAATTCGAAGAAGCTTCACCGGCCTGCTGCGGAGTAGCGGACGTGGATGTAGGGAGGACGGTCCCCAATCGCGACCGGATCTCGCGGCAACCGGCACCATTAACTTTGCTGCGGGAAAGGAAGCGGCTGCCATGTCCGCGAACAAGGAAGCAACCACGCGACATACATGGCTCGCGCCGCCGCGTCTTGGCCGGCGTGCAACTCCCTCCGTCGGCCGTGTGCGCGAAGCAATCCGGCAATCTCGAAAGAGTGTCCCGCACCATGCTATCAATGCATCCGTGCCGCCTCTCTCTCTTGGGGAACGGTCAGAGCTAGGAAGGGAGAGGAGAGAGTGAGGTAAGGGATCGTTCGCCAACCCTTGATCTTCACCCAACGGTTCTGAGCACAATAGAAACGAAGCGGGCTGTCGGGCAGGACGTAGGCCAAAATTTGGCTAGGGTTAAAGGCCAACATTTTCTTTCGTCTGTGACTTTTTTATATACGATTATAAACTTTTACGTGGACGATTTTTCCCGCTCGTGTCCTAGGTGTTGCATGCGTCCTCTACTAGACTACGGTGTGCCTCTTTGCCGCCAAAAACACTTCACGTAGGCCTCTTCTAGCTAGCTTAGCTACTCACTCTTTCTCAAATGAACATGTTGTCCTACCCTTCCTAACCATACACACATCGCATCGAAGAGCGGAACCACGAAGACGAACGGGGCCAAGGTGAGTAGCTAAAGAGGGGAGACACCCCGGGGGTGGGGCGAAAGGATGGTAGAGGGCGGCGAGGTGCCAAATTCAGTTGCTTCAGAGTGGGAGTTTTCTGCTATTAGTGGAGAAACTTCCCGCGGCGAAGTCCAGTTTGTGAAGTTGTGTGTTGGATTTTACCCTATCCAACGAACCCTATATACCCAAATTGATTAGGACTCCATGCCCAAGTTCTTGGGTTGCCAACGGATTTGGCATGATTTCATGTGTTCCTCTCTTCTATGATCCTTAAATGGAAATAAGTTATATGTACAAACAATGTGGTGATTTCTAAAAGAGGTGTCATTTCAGAGGAGTTGTGTTTTTAGGGTTTGGGTGTCGGTATATGATCTAGGGTTTGGGTTCCAAATAAAGGGTATCCAAAGGAGGTGCCACTTCAAAGTTGTGTCTAGGCCGGGTTTAGGGTGTCGGTCTAAGATCTACTATCTATCTCTCCGTCCTCAAGTAAGTGTACTTCTAGGTTCAAATTTTGTCCCAACAAAAGTGTACATCTACACTACCAATGCAGTTAATCAATGCAACTAGCTCCTTGTAATCACTCACCAACTCCATTCTCCAATCCTCATTCCTCTCCTCCATCTCAACCACAAATTGTCATTCATCTCCTTCAATTAATAGAGTGGAGACTCATAAAAGATGAGAGAGAATTAAGTTATCTCATATTTTCTAGATGTACATTTATTCGTGGACGGAGGGAATAGGGTTTAGGTTATAGATCTTGGGTTTCCGAAAGAGACGCCCCTTCTAATTAGGATTCTAATGTACCTATCCCACCCCACCACCACCACACACACCCCGAAGATATGCTGAAGAGGCCAAAACCACAACACGTAGACAACACGATCCGTCTACATCAGTCTCGGTCGGTGACGACATACTAGAGTGCTGCGCGTCTCATTGTCCGATGATATTTTAGTGTATGTGGGGACATGTTGAACTAGAAATCATGATTAAGTAGTATAGGCTAGACTAATATCTAAAGTTGTCATACTCCCTCCGTCCACAAATAAGTGTACATGCGGGTTTTTCAAGACAAATTATAAAGTGGAGTGAATGATGCATTGGGAAGATGCATCTCTCATCTTTAATTCTTTCACCCCAATGAGCTAAGTGCATGTAAAAAATAAAGAAAACATATGCTTAATATTATTGGGTTTGATTTCCGTGCGATAAGAGAGAAGCAATTAAAATGCATTGAGAAGATAGGAGTGCACTCTTTTATGGACAATGTTTGGATGTCCACTTATTTGAGAACGGAGAATGTAGATAAATGAGCTGGTTTTTGGCGGAATGCAAAGAGCTACGTAGACACATAGGAGGGTCATTGATGGGCTACATTGCGCCTGCATGTACCTTGTCCAAACAAATACTTTGTGTACGTGCATGGCGAAAGCTGGTCGTGATGGGCTCGTTGAGTAGTTGAAGTTTCATGTGTTAGTTAATTAATTAGCTTGCGTGTTCATTAGCTGCTAAGTGGTGGCTTAGCCCCCAAACGCTAGTCCGTATCCTAGAAGATTTACCTTTGCATGTTTGGTTGGGACAAAAGGAACCAAGTTTATACCACGAAGTTGCCAAATCGATACAAGAGATTGCAACGTGAAAGTTAAGACGAAACAGATATAAAATGAAAATCAAGGCACCAACATGCATGGATAAATAATCTTACATGCGTTTAAGGTTTATCCAAAGTCAAACTTTGTAAAGTTTGATTAAATATTTTGCAAAAAGTATCAACATCTTGAATATAAAATTTGTAGTATCAGAATATATCGATAAACTATATTTTTATATAGTATGCCTTTGATATTATGGTTGTTGATATTTTTTCCTATATTTTTTTTGATAAAGTTAGACTTTGATTAAATGCAGAGCGTGCGCTTGCACGTGACGTGCCCATCTAATCCGCTGGAGATGTGCGTTGCCACTATCGGCAATGCTGTCAATTGCACTCGCACGACCAGCATGGTCCGGCCGGTAGTCCTGACTCGAGCTAGGCGTGAATTTCCCGCTTTCAGTGTTGCCTGGCCTTGATCTCATGAGGAATAAATTAAGCATATTGGGAAGGGCGGGTGCGCGATGCCGATGTCGGCGGCATTGTCAACTGTCTCATGGAGTCTAGGCAGCTCAAACGATGATATCCGACAACAATGAACTAGTACCCACGCACTATGCATCTCAACTAGCTACTACCTCTGTCCCGGTTTATAGGTCTTCGTCGTATCTCTAGGTCGCTAATTTAACCAACATAACATAATACATACTACTATACTACAAACTATACATCATTTGAAAGTTCAGATGTTATACTTTCTAACGGTATAATTTTTGTAGTGTAAAACTTATATTGTATTACTCCCTCCATCCCAAGGAATAGGGCGTAAATAATTTTTCAAAATTTCTTCATAGGATAAGGCGCAGGGTGAGGTTTACACGGTTTCTTCCAAAACTACCCCTTAAATTCCGGAAGTGGAGAAGTAGCTATTATTAGCCTTCCACGGTGCATGCGGGATGCTGGGCCAAAATATCAGTTGAGGAGCAGTTATTGAGGCAATTTTATTGGCCATGCATGTGCATGCGGAGAGACAAGGAAGTAATTGTGAAATTGGGGGGAGAGAAAGGAGGAGACTTCCGTTACCAAAGAGTTAACACGGGAGAGAGTTAAGGAATCCTGCGCATGCATGCAAGGGCAAAGAAAAAAACACTCAATCGCTGCATGTCTTCCTTAATAATCGCGCCACAATTTTTACGCCTTGTTCCTTGAGATGGAGGAAGTAATAAAATTGATGATCTTAGAATACGTGTAGGCTCTCATCACGTGTGCATGAATTGCTCTCACGTAGAACACGCTGGATTGTTTTTGAGCGGAATATAGCATTCCATCAAACATCAGTACAAGAACCAGTCGGTCACACTTCACTGGGCACCAATTTTTTTTTACAAGCACAAGCTCTCCGGACTCCGGAGTTACGAATGTAAGGACTGAAAGAAAACTCAAAAGCTCTCGATTGCAGCGCAAGACACACAATTATGGGAGTCACAAAGAGAGGCAATTGTGAGTTGGATAGGCACGCGCGAGGCGTTGCTTTGGGCGCTTAATTTTAGATGCAGTTATGGATCGCCGGCGAAGTCGAATCGTGACTTGTGTCCGGCCAATCAAATTGCAAAGAGTGCCTGCGAATCACCACAAAACGAGCGCGGCTACAGAAAACACAAAATTTACTCGCTAGCGAGCCACTCACAAATCCACCAGGCCGCATCTCTCCTTGCTCGCGTCGTCTCCCCTCCCCAGCTGTCGGCTGATCCCCTTTGCGCCGCCACCTTCACAGCTCGATTCCGGACAGCTCCGGCAAGGCCTCACGCCGCTGATCTACGCCCCAACACCAGATCATCCTCCCCCATAGGCTCCACGTCGTAAAGCCTTCAATCTGCAAACCCCCGCCGAACCCTTGACGCCCCAACACACCAGATCCTACCCAGCTCCCGGTCGATACCCTTTGCACCACCGCCATGTTTTGACGTGCGCGTGGAGTTCTCCGTCGGCTGCTCAGCTCGGCTCCCTCTGCATCCATCCCCGCAACTCCATCCGCCAATTGCGTCCAAGACGACGGCTCGGATGTCCATCACGGCCGTCGTCGGCAGCCCGGCCGGCTCCCCTCTTCAGAGATACATGCTCAACAGCTCAAGGTACCTCAGTCGTGGTTTGGTCCTGGCCCATGCGTGTTTGCCTTGTTTGTATTAGGGCTTCATTATTAGTTCTGGCTTTTTCTCAAGCCAGAAGGGATGCTATTCAATTATGGATTTGTGTCATTGTGTGCTATGTGCGTGCGTTGGGTTGGGTTCAGGGTTTGGTGTCTGTTCGTTGCAAAAATTGAAGAATAGATAAAGCATAAATTGCACGAGCAATCACAAACACATATCTCTACTAATAAATTTGCAAACCGACTGGTATGTGTACGTCGTCTGCTGCTAGAATTTTTTTTTTATGTTCAGACGGGCTTAATTCGTGGAATAAAAAGAACTATGAATCGCCATGGTTGCTGAACAACTGAAGTTGTTTTCTCTGCCAGCTGCATTGAATAGACTCACCCATGTGAATCAGGTGGTGGGCATTCATGTAAGAATTTTATTTCACATCTGATTACTGGAGGAGAAGAGGATTGAGTGGACAAAGAAGATCGATTCAGGTACAGAACAAATTAAGGGCTGCAAGAATTTCCATAGAGCTATTCGGGCGTTGGTTGCTTGATTAGAGGAGGATGAGGCGACTGTGTTTTATAAATATGCTATTCGTGCATTCTATAGGAGAGAAAAAGGCAGAGGTAGACAAAGGGCAAGATTTGAAGTTAGTCGTATTTGCAATGATCAGACAACCTGTCCATCCATCCACCCGGCCCTTTTCCAAAAAGACTCGAAATTAGGGGAATCTAAAGGCAGGCAAGAAGAACAAAGGTTATAAACGTCGATGCATCTAAAGCTATTCTGAATTTCTGATGTTAATGCCTCAGTGGTACCTTCCAAAATATTTCCGTAGCTACAAGTATTTTTTTGGTACTACCTGATTCGCTCACACTGTCATACACCTTGGATAGACTAGCAAATCGGGGAGTCCTGTATAACAACAGTTCCTCGTGGGGAGTAGTATGCAGCCCATCTTGATGGCATGAGTCTACAAATTCTCCACTACATGATGTGAAAGTAGTATACATCAATAGAAATGGTTGCAAGTGCTCATAAGTTTCTGTGTTATGCCTTAGATACACATGATGAAAACAGACAAGATTGACACTAAGCAATGCTCTTTTCGTTTTCTTTTGAGATGATTATTGCATAGTGCACCGATTGGACTAATATACTAGATTAAAACCCAACATATATTAAATTGTTCGTCTACAACTAAAATAAGGATAAAACCTAACATGCTTGTATGGGAAAGCTCATACATATATTGGAGCACACATATATTTTTTCTTTACCGGTTGCAACACGGGCAACTTTGCTACCAATTAATCCCCACCTGAATCTTTATATATCAGAAGGCCTAAAATGGCAAGCATGCGTTTTACAAGGTGACGTATCCAGGCTAAACACAGCAAAGAGGAGGGGGAGGGGGGAAGCTATTCCATGTTCTGGTGTGCTATTTATGTTATAGTAATCTTGAATTTTGTTTAATTAGGCAAGTTCAAATCTTGTTGGTGATATGGTAATAGTGCTTATGTGCCATGCATGAAGGTCAAGTCCATTCAGACCTTGTACTTAGCCATGTACCTACATGAGATTAGTCCTAGCAGGTACTAGTAGGTTTGTTGGTTTAGGTTGGCTGTGTTAGTTTCTAAACGGAAGACCCTCCGGCCCGGCTTTATATATAGAGCCTCACATGGCACCAATAAAGTCTCGGATAGAACACCCCACACCCACCGCACCACCAAGGTTCGAAACAAGTTGGAGTCGGTTTAGATATTGGTTGCAGCGATGACTGTACGTTTGAGACTAGTCTGTCTCATTCTAGGCGATCAACTCAATCTAGAATGTCGCGATCAAGTCCTATATCTGTTGAAAGGTCCATTTTAGAAAAGAGCCCCCAAATAAAGTTGATTACTTCACTATCTTGTCTAATAGAAAAGAGCCCCCAAATAAAGTTGATTACTTCACTATCTTCTACCAGCTGCTCATGCAATTCTTGGCTAATAGAAAAGGGCCCCCAAATAAAGTTGATTACTTCACTATCTTGTTGTGAGAGTGGATAAATATAGTTGGTTTATATTCACAGTAAATTATCTTTTTCTCATGTGGATGCAGTTCTTGGTTTATGCAGTGTATTAGCTCCCTTTTTTTAATTTGGAACTACAGTTGTGCAATAATTGATTCACAAATTTGGCATGCAAAAGTTGGATACCTATGTATGATGGTGTCCTGGTTCATTAATTTTAAATATGCTATGACCAATGGACGTGGTCACCATCAAGGAGATCCTCGTTACACTTGTTCGGCAGAGCTTCGGGTCTCCATGTTAATTACAACAAGATCTCTGCATATTTCCTGCCATGCAGCGATTAGGAATCCGCTCCTGTCGCCCAGCACCTGGCCTGCCACCTTGTCGAGCTCCCCATCACATACTTAGGTATTCCCCTACACACACGCCAACCTACCATTGATCCTGGAAGGCAAGCTGATGTCGCGACCTGGGCGCCTGGCCTTTGTCAAACCCGTGCTTGGGGCCATGCCACTGCATCAACACCTGGTCCACGAGCTGCCTAAGAAGATCCTCAAGCAATTTGAGAAGATCTAGAGGGACTTCCTCGGGGCTGGCCACGCGGAAGCCAATGTCAGCCACTGCCACATCAACTGGCGCCGCAATGCACCGGCCTTGTTCTACGCTTGAGATGGCTATGGTTCACGCGTACCAACAACAACCGAGCATAGAGCAGTCTCGACCTGCAATTCGCAGCTGCGGAGCACGATCTCTTCTTTGCCTCCACCACTATGTCGTTGGGCACCGACAAACGAGCTTTGTTTTGGGAGGATCGATGGATCACCGGATGTGCAGTATATGAGTGTGTTCCCAGGCGACGCGGGAAGATCAGGACTGTTTCCGATGGTTTGCGAGACAATACCTGGGCGAGGGACATTCATGGGGTCCTAGGCATACACGAAATCGGGAAATACTTGTTGCTATGGCACATTGTTGAGCACACCTTACTCACATACGTGCCATACAACCTACTGTAGAAGTGGACTATGAGTAGCACTTCCACGGTTCCGCCTCACCGCCATCCTGGAAGATGATCTAGAAATGCTGGGCACCTCCACGTGTCAAATTTTTCCATTGGTTTGCCGACCTGGACGGGTCCTGGAGTGCTGATCGGCTTGCTCAACGAAGACTGCAACATTTCATTGCATGCCCTTGGCCCCGGAAACGATCCACCACTTGCTTGTCGAGTGCTCTTTCACCAGACAAGTCTGGCACGAGGTCCTTGCCTGGCGGCGCTTGTCATGCGACGCACCAAGCCACGACACTGCCTCCCTGCTGGACTAGTGTATGGAAACGGCGCAATGACTGCGTCTGCCAGCCGTTCATCAACACTAGAGTTGCCCCAAGAACTGCAGGATTTTTTTCAACTTTGTTGCCTATTTTTGTAAGATGAATATTAGAGCTGCTAAAATGGTATCAATTATAATGAGTAGGTCCAGAATTGTTTCTATTTAATATCTGCAAATTATTTATCGAAAAATGGGGACTTAGACATGAAGAACACCCATACATTCTAGAATGTGTCATTTATGATTAGCCCTTTATTTCTCATATTTCTAGAATTGTGTATTGTTTTTGTTTCTATGTTATATTAGTTGTTTACTACTTTTAAGTAATTATTTCCAACTTACAGAAACCATGGAACCTCAGGTTAGGAAAGATGTCGCTCACTGCTTAGATGCAGCGCTAGTGGTTATGGTGATGTCTCCGTGCCCAGTAGCCATGGATGTCGCTGCCCTGCTGCTCAGCCATGGACAACCTGAGCATCTCCATAAATTACGGCGTCAAGGTAATCTCCCTCTCCTTGTTCTTGAAAGTGAGTTATGTTCGTGTTGCTGGAGAGTTTAGTGATCTCTAACCATTATGTATGTTATTGCCAAATGCCGATTTGCTTGGTCTGAATTAGTTGCTTTTTTTTGTTGGTTCTTGCTGGTCATGTACACTAAGAGACCAGCCATGGTCATGGATTTGGATGTCAACTACCCGCCACAAGCACAAATGCTTTGCCAAGAACAAATCTTATGCCGCCAGGTTGCTAATTACTTCCTACCCATAATAATAACTTCTTTTATTTGTACCATCTACTCATGTAATAATCTCTTCTTTTATTTCTACCAGCTGCCCTGAAAATATTTCTTCTCTATTTTCATTGTTAGAGGGGATTCATATATATTTTCACATTTCAATAGCTCACTTTCTAAATGTATGGATGCATCTGGTTTTTGAATAGTCCCCCCCGAATAGAGTTGATTCCTTCTCTATTTCCTTATTAGAGCGGATTCATGTATATTTTCACAGTACATTAGCTCACTTTCTACGTGGATGGATACATTTAGTTTGTGAATAATTCCCATGTTTCTTTTGGTAAGTTAAAGTGCATTCCCTACCTAGGTATACCTTCTTATGTTCATACAACTATCAATGTTTACTTCGGTTGATTTAGAGTTGGCAGCCCTTAAGAAAAGTAATTTTGTTCTTAAAAATGAATTTGTAGTAATGAATCTTAATTAAACACTGTAGGCTGCAATGATGTGCTTTGGGTTTCAAACTTGTATTCTGCAAGGTTTGCACTGTCAATAATGAAAAAGGCCTTATTTTGATTTATAGGCTAAATTATTTGAGGAGAGAGCATTCTCTAAATTAGCTCTTTCTATTACATTTTATTAATTGTTTTGCAATCTGCACTCGTAAAAAAATCTCCAATCAATAACAAGCACATGTTTATGCATTATGCTTTTGCTGACTATGCAATCCTAAATGGTGGTTTCTCTGATTGTTCACTATGTTCTTGTTCAATGAGGAATAGGTTAGGGAGTTCTGTCCCTGTGTCAAAAAAATTGTAGCACGGAATTGGACGGTGTTTGTGTCTTGGGAAACTGTGCATGCACTTCGCACAAGAGAGCAGAGATCAGTTGGTGCGACATGATCCAGAATTTACACATCTTTTCTCTAGTTTGCACCTATGTTGTTCATTAGTGCTGGTATGGCCTTTGTGTTGCTCTGCGTTAAATTAAATCTGTGAGCTATGCCCTTCATATTTTATTTGCAATGTAACCATGCAGTGTGATGCAAACCACTAAGTTTTGACATCAACTGCCATGCTTCCCGTGGGAGTCCAATGAGAGCTTGAAGTGAAACATTTATTTATTTGGTTGTAGATTTGGAGTTCATATTAGTCAAGTAGCTAGTGTACTAAAGAGCTTGTTTGCTTCTGGCTGAATTGCAGGTCAATAGTTTTATTCACATCACAACAGAAGATTCTCATCATTGAGATGAGCATCCTGAAAACCAAATTCATCATGGTGTTTCAGTATACGAAGGGCATAGCTTACGACTCCATCACCGGCAGCTTCCACACTCCTGATGACGCCGGAGAAGACTCTGACAACGTCCTACTGGTCGGCCTTTGACGACCTCAGGCACGGAGGTGACCAGGATGGATATGCTCACCCGCATCACCATCAAGTACGAAGTTGAGGTATTCCACTCCGTCCACCCATGTTAGTGTAGTCTGGTTCCTGCTAAGTTTTGTGAATGGTGTGCATCATGTTCTTGCTCAATCCAATGAATTGTATGGATGATCAATTATTTAGTCCGGCTGTCAGAAATTTTTGTAGGAAATTAGGAGATGGAGTTTGTCTCTTCAGGCAATGTGACAGTGCTCCGCACAAAAAAAGTACTTGTCTGTGACTAGATCTAGAATTTACCCATATTTTCGGTACTATGTGGCCTAGTGCTGACATGAATAGACTGTTGTCCCTCACCACCAGTGGTGTGTCCATGATTTTGTATGTGATTGTGGGTCAGTAATTCCCATTCAACTTTTTGTCTCCTAAATGCTACTAGGATTGTTATTGGATGGCTATTAATCTACATGAATAAGTTGTGAGACACATGAATGATACTAAATGCATTCGTAATGCAGCTCATGCAGTGTTCCTAGTATTGTGGCTGGCACTAAATTTTGTGCGGTTCTGTTAGCAATTGCTCAAACTTTGAATTTGTTGTTAACTCTAAATTTCAATACATGATTCTTTTGTATTCATGTACTTGAAGTTGAATATGTACTACTCGATGGCTATCCCCGAGAGAAAGTAGGTTCCCAGCCACCTCGTGGACGAGGACACACATGACGAGAACTCCATTGTCTCCCTGCACCCCAACACCATGGTGAGGCTCCAGCTCTTACACCGTCTTGCTCAAGATATGCTGCATCTGCTCTATTCCCTTCTTAGGAGGGTCCAAGCCCAAGAGCTCGAGTTGGTAATCTGGGTGCTAGCCTAGAAATTCTGGTGGCATTGCGTGTGGCTCAGGGGTGCCAGTTCTGCTTGTTAATACGTATACATATCATGGCTTGTTAATCTTGATTGCTCTTACCTAGAGAATATTGTATAATACTTCAAAGGTCGATTGATAGCTTGGGCTTTCGACTAGATCGAGCATGCTTGCGGATTTTGTTGGCATGGTAAGAATTCAATATGTAATGATTTTTCTGGTAACTTGCCTCTACTAATAATGTTGGCATTAATATCCTAAATGGTGGAAAGTAAAGATCATAGTTACCGAATTTTATGCTTATATGTGGTGATCCACTTTACACATATTAGAGTTCGTTTTTCCTGTGTGTAATTACTGTACCAACTTGTTGTGTTGACTGCTTCATATTTGTAAAAAGGAGCACAAAAGATGAGTTATTAATTACTAGTATTAATTTTTTGTCTCGTGTACCAATGTCTGCGCATGATAGACTTATGTTATTTACCAATGTGTATCATCATGTGAAATGTTAAGTATTTGTGATTGAAGCAAGCAAGCAGTGTTAAGCTAGTTTTCTACTAGTTGACACTTGGCAGTATGTTCCATTCTTTGCTCTCATTCCGTGCACACCAAAGTCTACAAGCATGCAAGGTCCTTTATGCTTTCATTCTTAATAGTTAAACGACAATACTGAGTAATATATAATAGAAAATAGAAACATTCCCTACTTGGAAGTCTTACTACCAAAAATCATCTTTTTACATTTGCACTTCATAAAATTTAGTACCAGAAACTGCTTTCTATATAGGTGATTCACAACTTCAAAATCACTTGTTTTGGTCCGTATTATAAGTTTTGATTGCTGCTGTGATACATGACAAGAAAAAAAGAGCTAATATGTGAATTATGCTATATAGAGTAGCTATTGGATTTGGTAATAGGACATGGTTGCTACTTTTAGCATTAGTCCTTGATAGCGCGGACTTTATCCATGTAAAGAACATTTAGAAATTTATAACTCGATCTTAGCATTTAGGCATTTAGTTTGTTATTGCCTTCACAATGGTATTATCTTGATTTTTTTACTCTGGTATTGAACATTCATATCTTTTACTTTTATGCCTTGCCAAAAAATGGCGTGTGAATAAAAATGGGTCTCGCACCATTTGTCCAATGAGTTCTGCAGAGGAAGATACGGCTCACTGTTGTTGTTACTGTAGAGGATGTCGCCCTTGTTGCTGATGCAGCTGTCATGTCCCACGGCTCGACCGTTGATGACCAGTGCTTCATTGAGTTAGAGGATTCTAGGAACCCGCTCGCCGGCATCACCATCAAGCATGTTGTCTAGGTAATCTCACTCTCAACCATGGCGGTTTGGTATGTATGATTGCTGCAGATAGTAATTTGTGTGAATTATGTTCTTTCTCAAAACGAGTAATAAGTTATGCAAAAGTTAAGTTTCACTTTAAAAAAATTGGTAGGAAAGTTGGATGTTAAGTGTGAATGTACTTTAGCAAAAGGAGATTGCACTTTCTGCAACCATCCAGAATTTACACTTGTTTCATGAGATTAAAAGTTGCGTAGAGCACTAGTGTTTGTATGGCGTAGATATTTATATGTGTAGATAGTAATTGTTGTGATGATGATAACACAATGTACTGCATGCTGAAAAAAGCTTGAGATATTCTTGATGTTTATATAAACACACAATCTACGATATTCTTATATACACTTAAGATCAACTTATCTACATATTACTTGTATGAACGAAACATACAATAGTCATCTCTTATGTTATTGTTGAATGTTTCCTATTATTTTATCTTAGGCCAGGTAGTGCATGTATGGTGTGATACTATTCGACTTGAAACAGTTACTATTGTGGTTGAACTAATTAGTAGTCAAGAAATGTAGTATTGTGGTATATAAGAGTTTTTTTTAGATAGATCCGGTGTATATAACTGCATCTGTTGATTCGTGGTTACTCTAAATTTATCTTGAAAGTCTTAAAAATTGCTATATTTGTAACTTCTGTGAACATGCTTAGTCACTCCAAGAACTGCATAATCTACTAGAGGTAGTGAACTATTATTTGACCTCACAATCATCACGTGGTAGTATATGAAATTGTAAAGAATCATAATTGTTGAATAGTGCTTTCTTGTGCCGGGGAGTGACTCTTTCTTTTGTTTTGTTTTTTGTCGTGCAGCCTAGCTTCTTGTTCAAGTTGGTAGTCACATGCAACACTGGTGCAATTAGCTGTTTGCCATGGCGCTGCCTCATGTTGTCCTGCATACTGGAACGTGATTTTTCTCCAACAGGATTCCCAGTAATAGCTTGTATTATGCTTGTCATCTAGAGCTTTCTGTTGCTAGTATGTCATTGGTTGTCTCGTCATAACTATAAATCCTATGGTTTTCTCTTTTCAGATCTATCATGAAAAATGTCACGAGTAGTGTGGCTAGAATCAAGAAGGCTACCAGAGTAGTGTGGCTAGAATCAAGAAGGCCATTTATAAACTCTGCATGGAGATGATTAAGATGACATGAATGTACCAGATTTGCATGTCTGCTGCTGGCCATGCTTCACGAGCTGGACCCTGCATGTTCAGAGAGCAAGGCTTACTGGGAAGTAGCGAAGAATGATCCTAATTTTCCATAGTCTCTCATACATGAACTTGAGCAACTCTGCAATATTTATATTTGTTGGTTGGATGAGCGTCCCATTTTGGTGTTGAAGAAGCCATGGGCTGGCTGGAGTTCATGTGTTACTACTAGTAGGTTTTGTGCCAATTCACACTAAATGTATTTTTCATGATTTTGAGGCAGCACGTGTAGAGAACAAGTTGTGTGTATAAGATTGGAAATCGGTGGATTTATCTCTAATTACATGTTGGCAGTTGCCATCAGCTTGCTCCATCAAGTTAATTTTGATAGGAATGAAATCGTTCTCATTTTTCTCTCTGGCAACATGATCAAATAGTTTTCTAATAATGAAGATATTGTTTTTCTCTCCATCATCAAGTTATGAACAACTTAATGGATGTTCGATGCTGACTAGATTCATTGAACCTACACGTACATATCGTGCAGTTAACCCCTGATTTGCGGTAGTTACGGGATCCCGAGTAGACAAGAAAACTAATTACTCCTTCCGGCTCTAATTACTTATCGTAGATTTAGATTAATGTACCAAAATTTGGTAAGAGTGTTTGGAAAAGTGCCTCGTGGCTGCAGGTGCTGGTGAAAATGACGCTCCATAGGTTTCGATTTTGGTCACACGAAACTAACTAAGGCATAAACAACCAATACCATTGTCGTAAAAGCCTGAAGCTATCTGATGAAAAGGCAGTGGAGCTGTCTATTGTAAACAATCTTACCATAGTGAAAATAAAACATCTGACGTTGTGGCGACGTTGTAGTTTCTTCAAGCCTGATAGCTTCAACTTAAACGAGACGAGGAGAACCATGTCGTTGTTGTTTTCTGGCCGCCAGTCCCACCCAGAGAGCAAATCAGTGGGTGCATGCCCTAGAGAGATTGCTACAATCAATTAGGGAGGTACATGTTTTAAGGAAAAAATCCAGGGCCAGCTCATGTAACGATGAGACGCCTCACATTTATTAGATTGAGCATGCATCACAATAATTAATTAAGACGTTGATTTCCTCATCACTTCATCCTCCCTAACTACAAGGCTCTTTATTTTAGCGGGAACCGTGGCCATGTCACCAATCTATGCAAGTTGCATCGTGACTGTCCATCTGAACAAGCAATAAACAGAGCAGATGGAAACAACCACCATCAGCTTCCCACGCTGCCTCATCTTCCTCCCGCCAGCGCGCTACTTCTTTTTCACAAAAAATCAAGTCTTTCTAACCTCAAACCTGCCTCTATAAGTACAAGGTTATCATCACAAACCGCGTGACGGTAGCGCGTGACTTGTGACTTGTGACTTTGGACTTTGGCGTGGAGTGGGTGAGGTGGGGATGGTGATGGTGATGGTGAGCGAGCATCTTCACCGGCCTCAAAATCTTCATCCAACAGGTAATCGAATCGAAACATGAATTACGAACATGTACGCCAGAGCTAGCTTAATCATGCATGGACTGAGATCTTCTTGCTCTGTTGGACCCCGGCAGTGGCAAGCATATAGATCGCTGGTCGTGGGCAAGGCCGGGACGCGGAGGGAGGCAGGTGTCCGCGATGGTGGATGGGCAAAGAGCACGGCTTGGCCGGCAGGCGAGCGTGACGGAGGAAAGGATACATAGATTAATGTATCAGCCAAGTCCAAACAGTGGTACGCACCTGTCTCTTTCTTCCTCCCCATTTTATTTTTTGATTGTTCGTTAGCTAGAGGTCTGCACTTGACTGACAGTTTGTACAAATCCATCCTCACAGCATACCGCATTTCTTCTTCAACGGGTAATCCTCACTAAATACAACCTTGCAAAATGTAATTGGCATGGAGGTAATATGTGTGTCTTCTGTCATCGGGACAAGACTATCAACAATTATTCTTCTCGTGTAAATTTGTTATTCAAATAGGTTCTGCCTTATAACCACCACAACATTGCAAATATATGTGGTTTTGGCTAAATGGTGTGGATCATAGGTTTAAACTACTTATTAGGGGATCATTTGCTGTTATTTTGTCGCTATGGATGTGTAGAAATGATAAGGTTTTTAGTGATTAAAAATCTTCTCTCAGGCAGGTTATCTATCGGTGCACAACTACACTCCATCATGGTCGTCTCTACAACGTGTGAAGCATCGCGAGCTGTTTATGAAACTGTGGTTTGGGTTCCACTTTCGTTATAATCATGGTTGTTGCCAAATTTGGCACATGTGGCATCCGCCGAGGAGGGCACGTGTCCTAGCCATTCGATGGTTTAATATTTTTTTTTATTTTCCATGTGTGTTTAACCCTTTCTTGTTCAATGAATATTTTTTTTTTTGGAAAACCTATCAAAGAGTGTAACGCATTCCTGAGTCCTGTATAGATAGAATAGAGTTCACCTAGTTTATAAGAAAAATCAGGCCCGAAAACTATATACTATATTTACGAGGAAACCCATACAAAAGTCACACAATGCTCCCTTTTGTTCCCCTAGCCTCTTGTTCGCCGATCACAAAATTGGCATCCACAAGCTTTCCATTGGCAAGTTGTTTTTCCCCGAGCTCTTCTTCGACCGCGACTTTATCCCTCTACCACAACATGGGACAACCGTCATGGACTACACCGTCGGTGAGGAGGAACAAGAGTCGAGGGCGACTCTTCCCCAAGGGGGGGGGGGGGGGAGATGATGTAGCCCCGCTCACCGATGTCGCTACATCAAGACCAACAAGTCCCCCAAGTGGACCGATGACACGAGCCCGAGTTAAAGCTCTACATGATGAGGTGAACTCGCTCCTCACCACCCTTGATCTTGGTACCCCTTTGGATGGATTGCTACCTCATGCCGATGTGTTATGTGTCATTAGGTACAAGGCGCATCAAGACCCCGGAGAGGAGGAAACGCCATGGCCAAGGGAAGGAGAAGAGCAGCTGGACATGGAGATGATCATGAAGCCGAAGCCGACGTCGCTCGAAGCGCTCCAAGGAAGAGACGGACGCTGGCCGGTCCAGGACCCGGTCAGACCGGACCCACAACCGGACGCCCCGGTCACAGGCCCGGTCAACCGGGCGCCAACCGGCGCAGTTCCCTCGTACCGGACGAAGACCGGAAACTTCGCAGATTTCCGGTTTGCGCCCGGTCGACCGGACCCAGGACCGGACAGCCCGGTCACAGGCCCGGTCAGACCGGATCCAAACCGGATCTGACGGGAATGACCCACCAAACTGCCTTAACTTATCCTTTCACGTACCCGTTCGCCCTTGCTGGCCATGTATGCCTATATAAGTAGCCTGGACCCCTTCCTTACCCCTTAGACTTGTTTTGAACTCAAACCTACCTTTGAGCTTAGTCTCCCTTGGGTATCATCCCTCTGTAATCAAGGCACCTTGGTTGTTGATTTGGATCTTGTTGAGTGAGATTCTAGTACAAGTTACTCTCTCTCCCTCACCAAGCTCTTCTTCTCCAACCCCAATCTCTCTCCGGGAATTCTGCCGCGCGCCTCTTCCTCGGAGATTCTATTGGTGTGGTCCATCGAGCCACGGAGGTAAACATCGGGTGTATCGGGTTGGTGTGCGTGCGTGAGTCTCGGAGTTCCTCGTGTTCGTCGTGTTCTTCGTGTTCCTCGCGTTCTCCCATCTCTCCCCTTGGTTTCGAAGTCAATCCGCGAGATCGGGCCACACACGGGGTCTTAGACCTCATCACTGGGAGTATTAGAATTCAGTCTTCTAGTCCGTCATGTTCCATGGTAAACAAAGTCCATGAGACCACTTTTTGGTGCAATCTGAACATGGAGAATAATCACCAAAAACCATACATACATACAGGATTTTGAGCCACCAAAGTTTATTTCCTCTTGTTTGGAAATTACATATTTTCCACCGGAACAAATCAACATACCCATCGGAGAAAAAAAATAATACAGCATCCTAGCAAATGACTTTCGGATATGGGAGCATGCAAGAAAGAGTAGGATCTGGTATTCACAAATATTCAGAGGGAAATCCAACATGAAAAAACCAGGATCTAACTAGCGTCCAGGTCAGTGGAGCAAACAGGAGTGAGAAGAATTTGTAACATGAATCTTCCAGCATCCAGATCTCAGGAGGAAGATATGCACTAAATAAAAGTCCCACGAACTGATCTGCACCTTGTATTAATACACCAAATAAATACCCCTGTACAACAAGATGCTCCTTGATAGTGAGAGGAGCAAGTCCCAACGAAGAGGAGCAACCTGGCTGCGCTTTCTGGCCGGCCATGACACGCCTTGGTGGAGCACGGAGCCAGGGAGGGGGAGATCAAAGAGAGCGCCGACGAACGGATCCAAGGACAGGGAGAGAGAGGGAAGCGACCATGGTTGGATCGGCGAAGAGGGGGCCACCGGGGCCACGGATGCGGTGTGAGGGAGATAAAGGGCGGCGCCGCCGTTCATGCTCTCCTAGCCTGAGGTCGACGGCCTCGTTGTGGCAAGCATTGCACTAGATACACACCATAGTGAACAAACTACATACAGACCAAAATAGATGAATCTAATAAAAGCTAGCACGTCTTATATTAGTGAACGGGGGAAGTATTCATAAAAAAAACCTATTGATATAATTCTGCATTATCTTTTCTGATCCAGCATACAAATCGCGGTAACAAACTATAAGAATCTCGATCTCCCATTGTTGTGGACTTGAGGCTGACGCCAATAAATTAGCTGAATAACCTCACCAAATTTCAGTTAATCAGTTCACTAGTTTCTTTTTTTTTTTGGAGCAACCGGCAGGAGCACTGCCTTTTCATTAAGCAAGAGGGAACAACAAGGTCCAAACTATACAAAGAGAGGGCATTTTTAGATTAAGGTGGTAAAAAGCCCAGAACCCACCATGAAGGACGAGCTACCAAAAAAGAGAACTAATCCGGATCGGCCGGGATGGCCGGGCCGAAGCCATTTATAGCACGATCCCTTTGGAGGATATCCTCGTTTGCTATGCTTGCGACCTGAAAGAATTATCAAAGTTCCTCGCTCCGAGAACAAGGTGGCTCATGCGCTTGCTAAGCGCGCCTTTCGGGATCATTCAGATTCCCGCAGTTTGTTCAGATGTAAATCAAACCTGTTGTCTCCTTCGCTTTGTTTATGCAGGACTTCTCTTTGTAATCTCAGTTATCCCTCTGGGAGGCTGCTGGCAGTTCACTGCCAGGCGTGTTAAATAAAGCATCAGTTTGCCAAAAAAAAAAAAAGAAAAAAAAGAAGCAGATGCATGTACTGAACCAGGAGTCCAGGAGACGTCCGCACGCACGAGACGACACGTCACGCAACTATACGAGGGAGATGGATTATAATGCAACGCGTGATGTCACTACCCACTGAATGCATGGTGTGTTGAACTCTTCCTGATAGACGTGGACTCACTCACTCAAAAAAGAATGGGATTGAAGATGGAATTTTTCGACCTGCACGCTTGAAAAACTAGCCGCGCGCCGGCACATGCATGCGATTTTGGCGGTGCTATTTTTTGGCGCTCCGCTTGTACGCCGGAGTTGGACAGAGAAGAAAGTCGTCTGCTCGTGCGTGCGGCAGTCACTTTCTGCGAAAAGACGAGGAAGCGTGAACGTGCCTGCTTCACGGCCTCCCTCCCTTATCAGTTATCACTACGCTAAGTGCTGACTAAAATGGTGGAAAACATGGAAGGATACGTGGTGCACTTGCTTTGGCCCGCGAACACATGATAAAAAAATGGTTTTTCGTTCTCTAAACTGTGGTTTGGGTTCCCCTTTCGTTATAATCATGGTTGTTGCCAAATTTGGCACATGTGGATGTGGCATCCACTGGGGAGTGCATGTGTCCTAGCCGTGCGATGGTTTAATATTCTGGTGTTTTTCCATGTGTGTTTAAACCTTTCTTGTTCAGTGAAGAATACCTTTTTTTAAGAAACCTTTCAAAGAGTGTAGTGCATTCCTGCATCCCGTATAGATAGAATAGACTTCACCCAATTTTAAGGAAAAAATCAGGGCCCAAAAACCATATGCCATGTTTACGAGGAAACCCAGACAAAATTCGCACAATGCCCCCTTTTGTTCCCCTATCTTTTGTCCTAAACATTGATAGAGAAGAAGGGCTGAAGGTGTAGGACGATTGACATGGGCAGACCTTGATGATGGCACAGCGGGGTATGGGGTCACCGTACAAAGACATGTTGATTTGGCGATCTACGGTTTTAGGATTTGGATTAAACGAGAGACCTGAAGTATACTACATGTGTTAAATTTGATAAGACCAATGACCTAAACTCGAAAAATCCAAACACTTATAATGCACGGTAAAAGTACTAAATGATCGTTGTCTAACTATCTATGTGCGGAATTTACCAACAAATCATGATTTTGATATGACTTGAGCATAGACTAGAGATTAGGGACCGAAAGATCTGTCTTGAGAATTTCATGACCGAAATGAACACAACACAGTTAATGTAGTCCACTCTTATCTTTACTAGTCTTGCAATGTTCTTTTTTTAAATGTAAACACATATAATTTTTGGAGGAAACTCCATATATACTACTCAAAAATTTACAAGATGTCCATATATTGCTCAAACTATCCGTGTTCTAAATATGCCACTAAAATCTTGCAATGGATACAATAATTCCACTCTCTACCTGTAAAAAAAATTATTCCACTCTCACCGGTTGATCGTTAGGTGACTATCAAGTGGGTGCAAAGAAGATGAATTTTCCTTTACCCTATTATGTAGATTTTCGGTATCATTTTACCAACACTTTTTTTTGAGAGAGAGAGATAGAGAGTTACCTATACTCTTTCGTGCATGATATAAGCCATCACATTTTGAGTAATTTTGAACACATATTCAAAACAAGTTTCATCATCATAATAATATTTTAGGACCTAATAAACAATCCTTATGCATCAAGATAACAAAAAAAAATCTCTAAGACAGTGAGAGAAGGAGTGCTAAGCACAATGCAAAAACCAACAAACATGCTCGGTGGAGGCTGAAAACTATCAGAAAATTGAAAAACTCTGGAGTGATTATGATGAATTATATTATAACTGAGAAAATCTAGCGGATCCATTTACCCAGAGAATGTGGACGCGGAATGAAGTTGACCTGAAGTTACACCACAAAAGTAACCGGTACCTTCTTGATCGGAGATCCCGTGACTGAAATAGGAAGAACAAGTTGTTGTCCACATTGCTTAGGTTAACAACACATCCACAAACTGTATATCTGGTTGTAGCTGATTGGTTGAAGAAAAATCGGGCACATAAGAGTCGAGTTGAACCTATTCATGTAAATTTTCGTCAAACCAAAAAACTTACTTTATTATATCGTCATTTAAAAAAATATAGCAATCTTCATATCATTTGAGAAAATTTACATGAATAGGTTCAACTTTACTCTTATGTGCCGGATTTTTTTTTCGAAATTTTACAGAACTCATAAGTTCGTTTCTTGCCAGGGTGGCAGGATCTAAATGTTCGCCATTATCTATTTTGCAGGGATCCCCAAAAGTGACCGGGTTCCGGTCGAATCAGATTCGCCGATTTGCAGGAATCTTCCAGTTGGGCTTCAAGCCCAACCCATTGATGAGAGCGGCACGAGCAAATGGGCAGTCAATATTACTGCGCACTTGATGTAGCCTGCCCCTGAATTGCTTCCAGGATACTTCGGAGACAGGAGTACAACATTTGCCATACGCGAAGTGGTAAGCCAAAGCGTCCTTGGTTAGAGATTCCCCAGGTGCCCATAAGAAGTCCTACGAGGCCATGAATGAGTTAGAAAACCTAAGACTAAATAATCTGGATGAAAATAAAACAGTAAGATACACACTGACAGTGAATCCATTCCCACAGCATACCGTATTTCTGAATTGGTGCTAAAAGTATATTGCTCGCGGGCTCCTTGATTGTCCGTGTCTGGGCCTAAAATGAGGTCAAACCTTCCATGGTTTAAGCAACAGAGAAATATGAAAAGGAAAATAACTAGAGGAAGACCAGGACATCTTCATGAGAGGTGTGAAGCTTGGAAAAGCAGCTCGAGCGGATGCCGGACAACGTTCTTCCCTGGAAGGTAATGGTAGATTTCTGGGCAGAGAAAATATTCTACTTCGCACCATCTGATTATGTAAAAGAGTGTATGGAACGTCTTGCAAAAGGTTTCTCACACACATCTGGGTCCTCCTTACTCATGTTGGCATCATCAAGATTAATAGGGATATATAAGAGGACCATGCCCACACCACCTGGAGATCGAGTTGGGAGATATATAAGAGGAACATGACCCGAAGCAATTAACGGTATGGCCTCACAGAATATCAGTCAATCAGTTCACTAGTTTCTCACACACAAGCATGAAACGATGCCAAGCAGTGGGCTGACACATGATCTTGTTTTATCTGAACTTCTGAACTTGTAAAACAAACCAGTTCCCAACTAAACATGGAAGAGTTTTCTCGAGATTGGAAGGGAAAAAAAAACTCCCGGTGAGGCATTTCGACAACGCTTTTTGAGCACAGGCTGTGATCTCCTAGAGAACGAAAATGCATGTCTACATATATGTGGGTGTCCCCGTCTTATCACATGCTGTCCATTCGGTCCTATTTGCATCAACATGCGTGTCTTTGTTTTGCAGAGAACACCTCCCACCAATACATGCTGTCATGGCACAGTCCCTGCCTGTTATGCATACCAAACCTCACCTTTGTAAACTCGTTCCTGTCCAAACCCTAACCATCAACCACTTTTGTTTCAGAATAGTGTAGGACAATATTACTTGAATTAGGACGGTATTAGGCAAAATTAGTTTGCAACCTGGGAGTATTAGAATTCAGTCTTCTAGTCCGTCATGTTCCATGGTAAACAAAGTCCATGAGACCACTTTTTGGTGCAATCTGAACATGGAGAATAATCACCAAAAACCATACATACATACATGATTTTGGGCCACCAAAGCTTATTTCCTCTTGTTTGGAAATTACATATTTTCCACCGGAACAAATCAACATACCCATCGGAGAAAAAATAATAATACATCATCCTAGCAAATGACTTTCGGATATGGGAGCATGCAAGAAAGAGTAGGATCTGGTATTCACTAATATTCAGAGGGAAATCCAACATGAACAAACCAGGATCTAACTAGCGTCCAGGTCAGTGGAGCAAACAGGAGTGAGAAGAATTTGTAACATGAATCTTCCAGCATCCAGATCTCAGGAGGAAGATATGCACTAAACAAAAGTCCCACGAACTGATCTGCACCTTGTATTAATACACCAAATAAATACCCCTGTACAACAAGATGCTCCTTGATAGTGAGAGGAGCAAGTCCCAACGAAGAGGAGCAACCTGGCTGCGCTTTCCGGCCGGCCATGACACGCCTTGGTGGAGCACGGAGCCAGGGAGGGGGAGATCAAAGAGAGCGCCGACGAACGGATCCAAGGACAGGGAGAGAGAGGGAAGCGACCATGGTTGGATCGGCGAAGAGGGGGCCACCGGGGTCACGGATGCGGTGTGAGGGAGATAAAGGGCGGCGCCGCCGTTCATGGAGGCAACAGGGTGAATGGGTGTGGCCTGGGGAGAACGCCATGGTGGAGGACGGAGCTGGGGAGAGAATCAGGGAAGAGATAAGATGCACATGTACAGTTTGCTTCCTATAGGGAGAGGAAGATGGACAAAGTACAGGGTGGTGGAGGCAAAGTAGATACACACGAATCTTGGAGCGCCAACAGCCCTTGGATAAGCCATAGACGCCCACGACTATGTAGAATCACCGCGTTGCCTAGAGAACGTCATTGTTGGTGTCGAGTGGTTCATGCTCTCCTAGCCTGAGGTCGACGGCCTCGTTGTGGCAAGCATTGCACTAGATACACACCATAGTGAACAGACTACATACAGACCAAAATAGATGAATCTAATAAAAGCTAGCACGTCTTATATTAGTGAACGGGGGAAGTATTCATAAAAAAAACCTATTGATATAATTCTGCATTATCTTTTCTGATCCAGCATACAAATCGCGGTAACAAACTATAAAAATCTCGATCTCCCATTGTTGTGGACTTGAGGCTGACGCCAATAAATTAGCTGAATAACCTCACCAAATTTCAGTTAATCAGTTCACTAGTTTCTCACACACAAACACAGGTATAAATCGATGTTAAGCACTGGGCTGACAGATCTTGTTTTACCTGAACTTGTAAAGCAAACCATTAGCCGGCGTACGAAATCCAAACAATGCATTTCAAAACTGGACATGGAAGAGTTCTCTCGAGATTGAAAGTGAGAAGAATCCGGGTGAGGCATTTCACCAAACGCTTACTGGGTAGATATGATGGTATCCTAGTGAACGCCATTGCTGTTGTCGGCTGGGTCGTGCTCTCCTAGCCCGAGGTCGACGGCGTCGTTGTGGTAAGCCTTGCACACGAAGTAAATCACAGGATGCGCCACCAGGGCCGCTACGAGCACCGCGCACAGGGCCGCCACCATCGCGAGCGTCGCGGCCACCTGGAAGCCGAAGCCGAGACCCATCCTGCCGTCGAGGACCAGCGACCCAAACACGGCGTGCACGGACTCGAAGCAGTGGACGAGGAAGGCGAAGACGCCGGCCGCGGGGCAGAAGTTGCCGGCGAGGAGCGCGCTGCTCCTGCTGAAGCACCTCCTGGCGCGCTCGTCGGGCTCCAGCACCGACACAACCGCGGCCAGCTGGTAGTCGGCGCCCATGTAGAGCAGCCCGGCGAGGAACCAGTCGCGGGCGTGGCTGAAGTCCAGCGCGCGGGCTCCCGGCGCGGCGACGAGCCAGACCCACTGGAGCGCGAGCATGGCGGCCCCGGCGGCGCCGCTGTAGAGCAGGACGATGACGAGCGCGTCGAAGACGTTCTCCGCGAGGCGCCTGCACCGGGCCTCCTCGATCAGGCGCTCCACGAGGGCCTCGCGGGCGCGGTCGTCGTCGTGGGCGCAGCAGTAGAAGGACGCGACGGAGATCGCGAAGGAGGCGGCGGTGGAGCACGCGAGGACGATGAGGACGCAGAGGCAGGCGGCCTCGAGGAGGGCGAGGAGGAGGAAGGCGCCCCAGCGGGATCCCCAGGCGTCGGCCAGGCGGGCGACGAGGGTGGCGTGCGCGAGCGAGAGCGCGGAGACGTGGAGGGCCAGGGTGACGACGGTGCCGACGAAGCGCGGGGGCCGGGCGAGGACGACGCGGAGGATCTCGCGGCAGATGCCGGCGATACCGAGGTCCCGGAGGCGGTCCTCCGATGAGGCTGGGCCGGAGCGCCGTGGCGGCGACGGAGGAGGAGGCACCTTGCCGGAGCGGAACATCCAGGCGTAGAAGGCGAAGATGAGGAGCACCTGCGGACTCATGTCGCTGATTTGGTATTTGTTTGCGCACGTGTCACGCTTGGAAAGGGGAGAGAGAAAGGATTTTGACAAGAACAAAGCTGGTAAAGTGCGAGCCGGTTCCGCGCGCCGTCGAAAGTTGATTGGTTCGCAAATGCGAGCCGATGCACTGTAGTACGTCGCGCGGCAAGTTTCGGCAAGGACGGTCACCGGTTCCGCGCTTCTGCTCGTACTTGTACCTTGTCGATCGGGCGACTGAATGCATCGACCCGACGCGCGCCAACGGAATACACGTACGTACCAATGATGTGTATCGATCGATTCCGTCCAGGCGCTTGCCCTCCCGTGCGCGCGCGACACCGGCCGAGTCGATCGATATCCTGGCTTGCTTATTGTTCACGGACGCTTGTTGTTCAGTCTTAAAATGTTCAGTTCAAATACAAACCGTCATCTCTCTACGGTCCTAAAATCAACAATTCTGGACAAGTACATTTACTGCGTAGCTGGACACTAGGTGTTGCATGCGTCCTCTACTAGACTACGGTGTGCCTCCTTGCCGCCAAAAACACTTCACGTACGCCTCTACTAGCTAGCTAGCTTAGCTACTCACTCTTTCTCCAATTAGGATTAGGATGCCTATATAGTTTTTAGTGGAAATCAATCTTTTACAATTTGAGCAACGTACTATATAGAAGAGAATATCAACATCTACAATTTTAAAATTATTTCATGATGGTTCTAAAATTATTAATTTGGGATTATAGATATTATAACTTTTTCTATATAGTTGGTTAAACTTTGAGAAGTTTGACTTTATCCAAATATTATTAGCATCCTATTTTAGGATAGAGGGATTACGCGTGCACGTGTTGCATTTGCTAGCTATGTCTAATCCGGCCTCCACTAACAACTTGTATAACACTTGATTTATATAGAATCAGTGCTTCACCACGTCATCAACGGTGGTGCTCGAGCCGAAGGAGGTGATCGAAGTGATTTTTATGGCCCCCTAGCATGTTTTGGTTCTCTGACGAGACTATCACCATCTAGCTACTCGTTAGAGAATCCCACGATGGACGACCTCCTTAGTGTCACCGAAGGAGGTGTGTCTCCATCTGGGTGGATCGAGGTGAGGATGCGAGAGATGGGCAAGGAGCGTTGACCCATGAAGAAACAATAGTTATGTTCATGCTACTCTAGCACATGGGATAATATGGACTGTTTCCCACACATAAACTAACACACCTTCTTGGGTTTCACCATGAAGATAGTCTCCGCTCTCAAAACAATGCCATCAACAAGGACATTGCCAGGCACAACCAGTTAAGGCCAAACCTTAGGTTTTCACCCTGAAAGGTAAGACTCTGAACTTCACATGTGCTGCCACCCCCACTTTCATACCACTGCTGCGAAATCCGGAACACCAAGCAAGCCCCTCAACAGCGCAAAGACTTGAACCTCCATTAGCTAGTCCTCCAAACCGGTCTTCATGGTATTCTCTTCTTCTGACTTCAACGTGGATCAGCTGTCACTTGATGTCAACACAGAAAAGAGCTTCACGCAGCTCCCTCAAGAACCAAACAGTCGGAATAAAAGCATGGGTGCGCACGACCGAATACCACCGATCCAACAAACACCAGGCAATAGAAGCACTATTACATTTGCCGGTGGCGCCTTCCGAAACTCAACACTCTAGCCAGATCATGAAGGGCAGGCCTCTGGCAGGTCTTCATCTTCGCCCAAGAGAGACCCTAGGACCGCCGCCTTTATTCAGGTCGGGGCCCCACGCCGCCGACCATCCCAGGCCGGCCAATGTTGCCGCCGGATACACCAAGCGCAGATCACGTAGTCCGGAGACAGCGCTCACGCCTGGGCAACGCCGCAGTCGAACAGCCAGCCCACCACCGCCGGTCGCCGATACCACGGAGATGCGAGGAGAAGAGGACCTAGGGTTTCCCCTTGCATGCTGCCTCCACCCGTACCTCTGCTGCCGGCATGGCACCACAAACGGGGCGCGAACCACCACCTCGTCGTCCATCGTGCCGCCACCGAGCCGAGCCCGAGCGCTGCCACCGAGGCCCCCGACGAGAAGGCCGCACCCTGGTCCGAGGAGGGAGACCCGCGTCCACCCCCCGCGCGCGAGAGGACGAGAGGTCCCCGCCGCTGCCGACCAGGCTTCGCCTAGCCGCGCGCCCCTGGCGGTGGCGAGGGAGGGGAGGGGGAGAGAGGGGTGGCGGCGGCGCTGTTTTAGGGTTTTCTCCCGACCGTCACGTGGGGGCGGCTCGGGAGCAACAATGAACTGCTAATACCCACGTACTATATCCATCACAACTAGCTAGTAGTACATCGTCACGTATGCATGCATGTGCATGAATTGCTCTCACGTAGCACACGAGTTGGATTATTTTTTAGGGGAATCCATCAAACATCAGTACAAGAACCAGTCGGTCACACTTCACTAGGCACCAATATTTTTTTTGCAAGCACAGGCTCTCTGGACTCCGGAGTTACAAAGACTACCCACAATGGGAGTATTATAGATAGTATCATGCATTCCATGCATGTAAAATGCTGATGTGGCAGTGCAATTAAGGATGAAAGAGAGTGTACTAGTATCATAGGTAGATACCGTATCATATATAGCACATACTACTAGAAAAAATAATGCCAAGTAAATCGTGTACACATATTTGCATTGAGATTCTACAAAACAATTAATATATAAAGACTAGTATATGATACCATGCATTGTGGAGATTGTGACTAGTTGAATGTAAGTACTGAAAGAAAACTCAAAAGCTCTCGATTGCAGCGCAAGATACACAATTATGAAAGAGAGGCAATTATGAGTTGGATAGGCACGCGCGAGGCGTTGCTTTGGGCGCTTAATTTTAGATGCAGTTATGGATCGCCGGCGAAGTCGAACCGTGACTTGTGTCGTCCGGCCAATAAAATTGCAAAGAGTGCCCGTGAATCACCACAAAATGAGCGCGGCTGCAGAAAACACAAAATTTACTCGCTAGCAAGCCACTCACCAATCCACCAGGCCGCATCTCTCCTTGCTCGCGTCGTCTCCCCTCCCTAGCTATCGGCTGATCCCCCTTTGCGCCGCCACCTTCACAGCTCGATTCCGGACAGCTCCGGCAAGGCCTCAAGCCGCTGATCTACGCCCCAACACCAGATCATCCTCCTCCATAGGCTCCACATCGTAAAGCCTTCAATCTGCAAACCCCCGACGAACCCTTGACGCCCCAACACACCAAATCCTACCCAGCTCCCGGTCGATACCCTCTGCACCACCGCCATGTTTTGACGTGCGCGTGGAGTTCTCCGTCGGCTGCTCAGCTCGGCTCCCTCTGCATCCATCCCCGCAACTCCATCCGCCAATAGCGTCCGGGACGACGCCTCGGATGTCCATCACGGCCGTCGTCGGCAGCCCGGCCGGCTCCCCTCTCCAGAGGTGCATGCTCAACAGCTCAAGGTACCACTCAGTCGTGGTTTGGTCCTGGCCCATGCGTGTTTGCCTTGTTTGTATTAGGGCTTCATTATTAATTCTAGCTTTTTCTCAAGCCAGAAGGGATGCTATTCAATTATGGATTTGTGTCATTGTGTGCTATGTGCGTGCGTTGGGTTGGGTTCAGGGTTTGGTGTCTCTTCGTTGCAAAAATTGAAGAATAGATAAAGCATAAATTGCATGAGCAATCACAAACGCATATCTCTACTAATAAATTTGCAAACCGACCGGTATGTGTACGTCGTCCGCTGCTAGATTTTTTTTTGTTCAGACGGGCTTAATTCGTGGAATAAAAAGAACTATGAGTCGCCATGGTTTGCTGAATAGCTGAAGTTGTTTTCTCTGCCAGCTGCACTGAATAGACTCGCCCATGTGAATCAGGTGGTGGGCATTCATGTAAGAATTTTATTTCACATTTGCCGGCGGAGGAGAAGAGGATTGAGTGGACAAATAAGATGGATTCAGGTACAGAACAAATTAAGGGCTGCGAGAATTTCCATAGAGCTATTCGCGCGTTTGTTGCTTGATTAGAGGAGGATGGGGCGACTGTGTTTTATAAATATGCTATTCGTGCATTCTATAGGAGAGAAAAAGACAGAGGTAGACAAAGGGCAAGATTTGATGTTAGTCGTATTTGTAATGATCAGACAACCTGTCCATCCACCCGGCACATTTCCAAAAAGACTCGAAATTAGGGGAATCTAAAGGCAGGCAAGAAGAACAAAGGTTATAAATGTCGATGCATCTAAAGCTATTCTGAATTTCTGATGTTAATGCCTCAGTGGTACCTTCCAAAATATTTCCGTGGCTACAAGTATTTTTTTTTTTTGGTACTACCTGATTCGCTCACACTGTCATAAACCTTGGATAGACTAGCAAATCGGGGAGTCCTGTATAACAACAGTTCCTCGTGGGGAGTAGTATGCAGCCCATCTTGATGGCATGAGTCTACAAATTCTCCACTAGATGATGTGAAAGTAGTATACATCAATAGAAATGGTTGCAAGTGCTCATAAGTTTCTGTGTTATGCCTTGGATACACATGATGAAAACAGACAAGATTGACACTAAGCAATGCTCTTTTCGTTTTCTTTTGAGATAATTATTGCATAGTGCACCGAGTGGACTAATATACTAATTAAAACCCAACATATATTAAATTATTCGTCTACAACTAAAATAAGGATAAAACCTAACATGCTTGTATGGGAAAGCTCATACATATATTGGAGCACACATATATTTTTTCTTTACCGGTTGCAACACGGGAAACTTTGCTACCGATTAATCCCCACCTGAATCTTTATATATCAGAAGGCCCAAAATGGCAAGCATGCGTTTTACAAGGTGACGTATCCAGGCTAAACACAACAAAGAGGAGGGGGAGGGGGGAAGCTATTCCATGTTCTGGTGTGCTATTTATGTTATAGTAATCTTGAACTTTGTTTAATTAGGCTAAGTTCAAATCTTGCTGGTGATATGGTAATAGTGCTTATGTGCCATGCATGAAGGTCAAGTCCGTTCAGACCTTGTACTTAGCCATGTACCTATGTGAGATTAGTCCTAGCAGGTACTAGTAGGTTTGTTGGTTTAGGTTGGTTGTGTTAGTTTCTAAACGGAAGACCCTCCGGCGCAGCTTTATATATAAAGCCTCACATGGCAGCAATAAAGTCTCGGATAGAACACCCCACACCCACCGCACCACCAAGGTTCGAAACAAGTTGGAATCGGTTTAGATATTGGTTGCAGCGATGACTGTACGTTTGAGACTAGTATGTCTCATTCTAGGCTATCAACTCGATCTAGAATATCGCGATCAAGTCCTATATCTGTTGAAAGGTCCATTTTAGAAAAGAGCCCCCAAATAAAGTTGATTACTTCACTATCTTGTCTAATAGAAAAGAGCCCCCAAATAAAGTTGATTACTTCACTATCTTGTCTAATAGAAAAGAGCCCCCAAATAAAGTTGATTACTTCACTATCTTCTACCAGCTGCTCATCTAATTCTTGGCTAATAGAAAAGAGCCCCCAAATAAAGTTGATTACTTCACTATCTTGTTGTGAGAGTGGATAAATATAGTTGGTTTATATTCACAGTAAATTATCTTTTTCTCATGTGGATGCAGTTCTTGGTTTATGCAGTGTATTAGCTCCCTTTTTTAAATTCGGAACAACTGTTGTGCAATAATTGATTCACAAATTTGGCACGCAAAAGTTGGATACATATGTATGATGGTGTCCTGGTTCATTAATTTTAAATATGCTATGACCAATGGACGTGGTCGCCATCAAGGAGATCATACACTTGTTCGGCAGAGCTTCAGGTCTCCATGTCAATTACAACAAGATCTCTGCATCTCTCCTGCCATGCAGCGATGAGGAAGCCGCTCATGTCGCCCAGCACCTGGCCTGCCACCTTGTCGAGCTCCCCATCACATACTTAGGTATTCCCCTACACACACGCCAACCTACCGTTGCTCCTGGAAGGCAAGCTGATGTCGCGACCTGGGCGCCTAGCCTTTGTCAAACCCGTGCTTGGGGCCATGCCACTGCATCAATAGCTGGTCCACGCGCTTCCTAAGAAGATCCTCAAGCAATTCGAGAAGATCTAGAGGGACTTCCTCAGGGCTGGCCGCGCGGAAGCCAATGGCAGCCACTGCCACATCAACTGGCGCCGTGTCCGCCGGCCTATTTTGATGGGTGGCCTTGGCGTACACGACTTGGAATGCACCAGCCTTGTGCTACGCTTGAGATGGCTATGGTTCGCGCGTACCAATGACAACCGAGCATAGAGCAGTCTCGACCTGCAATTCGCAGCTGCGAAGCGCGATCTCTACTTTGCCTCCACCACGATGTCGCTGGGCACTGAAAAACGAGCTTTGTTTTGGGAGGATCGATGGATCACCTGATGTGTAGTATATGAGTGCGTTCGATCAGTACTGTTTCCGATGGTTTGCGAGACAATACCTGGGCCAGGGACATTCATGGGGTCCTAGGCATACACGAAATCGGGAAATACTTGTTGCAATGGCACATTGTTGAGCACACCTTACTCACATACGTGCCATACAACCTACTGTAGAAGTGGACTATGAGTGGCGCTTCCACGGTTCCGCCTCACCGCCATCCTGGAGGATGATCTAGAAATAATGGGCACCTCCACGTGTCAAAATTTTCCATTGGCTTGCCGACCTGGACGGGTCCTGGAGTGCTGATCGGCTTGCTCAACGAAGACTGCAACATTTCATTGCATGCCCTTGGCCCCGGAAATGATCCACCACTTGCTTGTGGAGTGCTCTTTCACCAGACAAGTTTGGCACGAGGTCCTTGCCTGGCGGCGCTTGTCATGCGACGCGCCAAGCACGACACTGCCTCCCTGCTGGACTAGTGTATGGAAACAGCTCAATGACTGCGTCTGCCAGCCGTTCATCAACACTAGAGTTGCCCCAAGAACTGCAGGATTTTTTTCAACTTTGTTGCCTATTTTTGTAAGATGAATATTAGAGCTGCTAAAATGGTATCAATGATAATGAGTAGGTCCAGAATTGTTTCTATTTAATATCTGCAAATTATTTATCAAAAAATGGGGACTTAGACATGTAGAACACCCATACATTCTAGAATGTGTCATTTATGATTAGCCCTTTATTTCTCATCTTTATACAATTGTGTATTGTTTTTGTTTCTATGTTATATTTAGTTGTTTACTACTTTTAAGTAATTATTATTTCCAACTTACAGAAACCATGGAACCTCAGGTTAGGAAAGATGTCGCTCACTGCTTAGATGCAGCGCTAGTGGTTATGGTGATGTCTCCGTGCCCAGTAGCCATGGATGTCGCTGTCCTGCTGCTCAGCCATGGAAAACCTGAGCATCTCCATAAAGTACGGCGTCAAGGTAATCTCCCTCTCCTTGTTCCTGAAAGTGAGTTATGTTCGTGTTGGTCTGAATTAGTTGCTTTTTTTGTTGGTTCTTGCTGGTCATGTACACTAAGAGACCAGCCATGGTCATGGATTTGGATGTCAACTACCCGCCTCAAGCACAAATGCTTCGCCAAGAACAAATCTTATGCCGCCAGGTTGCTAATTACTTCCTACCCATAGTAATAACTTCTTTTATTTGTACCATCTACTCATGTAATAATCTCTTCTTTTATTTCTACCAGCTGCCCTGAAAATATTTCTTCTCTATTTTCATTGTTAGAGGGGATTCATATATATTTTCATCTTTCAACAGCTCACTTTCTAAATGTATGGATGAATCTGGTTTTTGAATAGTCCCCCCGAATAGAGTTGATTCCTTCTCTATTTCCTTACTAGAGTGGATTCATGTATATTTTCACAGTACATTAGCTCACTTTCTACGTGGATGGATACATTTAGTTTGTGAATAATTCCCATGTTTCTTTTGGTAAGTTAAAGTGCATTCCCTACCTAGGTATACCTTCTTATGTTCATACAACTATCAATGTTTACTTCGGTTGATTTAGAGTTGGCAGATCTTAATAAAAGTAATTTTGTTCTTAAAAATGAATTTGTAGTAATGAATCTTAATTAAACACTGTAGGCTGCAATGATGTGCTTTGGGTTTCAAACTTGTATTCTGCAAGGTTTGCACTGTCAATAATGAAAAAAGGCCTTATTTTGATTTATAGGCTAAATTATTCGAGGAGAGAGCATTCTCTAAATTAGCTCTTTCTATTACATTTTATTAATTGTTTTGCAATCTGCACTCGTAAAAAAAATCTCCAATCAATAACAAGCACATGTTTATGCATTATGCTTTTGCTGACTATGCAATCCTAAATGGTGGGTTCTCTGATTGTTCACTATGTTCTTGTTCAATGAGGAATAGGTTAGGGAGTTCTATCCCTGGGTCAAAAAAATTGTAGCACGGAATTGGACGGTGTTTGTGTCTTGGGGAAACTGTGCATGCACTTCGCACAAGAGAGAATAGATCAGTTTGTGCGACATGATCCAGAATTTACACATCTTTTCTCTAGTTTGCACCTATGTTGTTCATTACTGCTGGTATGGCATTTGTGTTGCTCTGCGTCAAATTAAATCGGTGAGCTATGCCCTTCATATTTTATTTGCAATGTAACCATGCAATGCGATGCAAACCACCAAGTTTTGACATCAACTGCCATGCTTCCCGTGGGAGTCCAATGAGAGCTTGAAGTGAAACATTTATGTATTTGGTTGTGGATTTGGAGTTCATAGTAGTCAAGTAGCTAGTGTACTAAAGAGCTCGTCTGCTTGTGGCTGAATTGCAGGTCAATAGTTTTGTTCACATCACAACAGAAGATTCTCATCATTGAGATGAGCATCCTGAAAACCAAATTCATCATGGTGTTTCAGTATACGAAGGGCATAGCTTACGACTCCATCATCGGCAGCTACCACACTCCTGATGACGCCGGAGAAGACTCTGCCAACGTCCTACTGGTCGGCCTTTGACGACCTCAGGCACGGAGGTGACCAGGATGGATATGCTCACCCGCATCACCATCAAATACGAAGTTGAGGTATTCCACTCCGTCCACCCATGTTACTGTTGTCTGGTTCCTGCTAAGTTTTGTGAATGGTGTGCATCATGTTCTTGCTCTATCCAATGCATTGTATGGATGATCAATTATTTAGTCCAGTTGTCAGAAATTTTGATAGGAAATTAGGAGATGGAGTTTATCTCTTCAGACAATGTGACAATGCTCCGCACAAAAAAAGTACTTGTCTGTGACTAGATCTAGAATTTACCCACATTTTTGGTAGTATGTGGCCTAGTGCTGACATGAATAGACTATTGTCCCTCACCACCAGTGGTGTGTCCATGATTTTGTATGTGATTGTGGGTCAATAATTCCCATTCAACCTTTTGTCTCCTAAATGCTGCATCTGCTCTATTCCCTGCTCAAGATATACTGCATCTGCTCTATTCCCTGCTTAGGAGGGTCCAAACCCAAGAGCTTGAGTTGGTAATCTGGGTGCTAGCCTAGAAATTCTGGTGGCATTGCGTGTGGCTCAGGGGTGCTAGTTCTGCTTCTTAATACGTATACATATCATGGCTTGTTAATCTTGATTTCTCTTACCTTGAGAATATCGTATAATACTTAAAAGGTCGATTGATAGGTTGGGCTTTCGACTAGATCGAGCATGCTTGCGGATTTTGTTGGCTTGGTAAGAATTCAACATGTAATGATTTTTTTGGTAACTTTCCTCTACTAATAATGTTGGCATTAATATCCTAAATGGTGGAAAGTAAAGATCATAGTTACCGAATTTTATGCTTATATGTGGTGATCCAATTTACATGTACTAGAGTTCGTTTTTTCTGTGCGTAATTACTGTACCAACTTGTTGTGTTGACTGCTTCATATTTGTAAAAAGGAGCACAAAAGCTGAGTTATTAATTACTAGTATTAATTTTTTTGTCTCGTGTACCAATGTTTGCGCATGATAGACTTATGTTATTCACCAATGTGTATCATCATGTGAAATGTTAAGTATTTGTGATTGAAGCAAGCAAGCAGTGTTAAGCTAGTTTTCTACTAGTTGACACTTGGCAGTATGTTCCATTCTTTGCTCTCATTTCGTGCACTCCCAAGTCTACAAGCATGCAAGGTCCTTTATGCTTTCATTCTTAATAGTTAAACGACAATACAGAGTAATAGATAATAGAAAATATAAACATTCCCTACTTGGAAGTCTTACTACCAAAAATCATCTTTTTACAGTTGCACTTCATAAAATTTAGTACCAGAAACTGCTTTCTATATAGGTGATTCACAACTTCAAAATCAGTTGTTTTGGTCCGTATTATAAGTTTTGATTGCTGCTGTGATACATGAGAAGAAAAAAAAAGAGCTCATATGTGAATTATGCTATATAGAGTAGCTATTGGATTGGGTAATAGGACATGGTTGCTACTTTCAGTCCTTGATAGCGCGGACTTTATCCATGTAAAGAACATTTAGAAATTTATAACTCGATCTTAGCATTTGGGCATTTAGTTTGTTATTGCCTTCACAATGGTATTATCTTGATTTTTTACTCTGGTATTGAACATGCATATCTTTTACTTTTATGCCTTGCCAAAAAATGGCATGTGCATAAATTATGTATCTGTGGCAGGTCACCAAATGGGTCTCGCACCATTTGTCCAATGAGTTCTGCAGAGGAAGATACGGCTCACTGTTGTTGTTACTGTAGAGGATGTCTCCCTTGTTGCTGATGCAGCTGTCATGTCCCACGGCTCGACCGTTGATGACCAATGCTTCATTGAGTTAGAGGATTGTAGGAACCCGCACGCCGGCATCACCATCAAGCATGTTGTCTAGGTAATCTCACTCTCAACCATGGCGGTTTGGTATGTATGATTGCTACAGATAGTAATTTGTGTGCATTATGTTCTTTCTCAAAACGAGTAATACGTTGTGGTAAAGTTATGTTTCTTTAAAAAAATTGGTAGGAAAGTTGGATGTTAAGTGTGAATGTAGTTTAGCAAAAGGAGATTGCACTTTCTGCAACCATCCAGAATTTACACTTGTTTCATGAGATTAAAAGTTGCATAGAGCACTAGTGTTTGTATGGCGTAGATATTTATCTGTGTATATAGTAATTGTTGTGATGATGATAACACAATGTACTGCATGCTGAAAAAATCTTGAGATATTCTTGATGTTTATATAAAAACACAATCTACGATATGCTTATATACACCTAAGATCAACTTATCTACATATTGCTTGTATGAACGAAACATACAATAGTCATCGTTTATGTTATTGTTGAATGTTTCCTACTATTTTATCTTAGGCCAGGTCGTGGATGTATGGTGTGATACTATTCGACTTGAAACGGTTACTATTGCGGTTGAACTAATTAGGAGTCAAGCAATGTAGTATTGTGGTATTTAAGAGTTTTTTTAGATAGATCTGCTGTATATAACTGCATCTGTTGATTCGTGGTTACTCTAAATTGATCTTGAAAGTCCTAAAAATTGCTATATTTGTAACTTCTGTGAACATGCTTAGTTACTCCAAGAATTGCATAATCTACTAGAGGTAGTGAAGTATTATTTGACCTCACAATCATCACGTGGTAGTATATGAAATTATAAAGAATCATAATTGTTGAATAGTGCTTTCTTGTGCCGTGGAGTGACTCATTCTTTTGTTTTGTTTTTTTGCCGTGCAGCCTAGCTTCTTGTTCAAGTTGGTAGTCACATGCAACACTGGTGCAATTAGCTGTTTGCCATGGCGCTGCCTCATGTTGTCCTGCATGACCGAGCTGCATGTGTTGTGCATGTGATGCTGTGAAACTCCTGTCAGATCTAGGCCATACTGGAACATGGTTTTTCTCCAACACGATTCCCAGTAATAGCTTGTATTACGCTTGGCATCTAGAGCTTTCTGTTGCTAGTATGTCATCGGTTGTCTCGTCATAACTATAAATCCTATGGTTTTCTCTTTTCAGATCCATCATGAAAAATGTCACGAGTAGTGTGGCTGGAATCAAGAAGGCTACAGTCACCACCATGAAGATGCTAATAGATACTCTGGGAATTTTTCTCTTGCTTGTCCTACGCCATTTATAAACTCTGCATGGAGATGATTAAGATGACATGAATGTACCAGATATGCATGTTTGCTGCTGGCCATGCTTCACGATCTGGACCCTGCATGTTCAGAGAGCAAGGCTTACTTAGAAGTAGCGAAGAATGATCCTAATTTTTCATAGTCTCTCATACATGAACTTGAGCAACTCTACAATATTTATATTTGTTGGTTGGATGAGCGTCCCATTTTGGTGATGAAGAAGCCATGGGCTGGCTGGAGTCCATGTGTTACTACTAGTAGGTTTTGTGCCAATTCACACTAAATGTATTTTTCACGATTTTGAGGCAGCACGTGTAGAGAACAAGTTGTGTGTATAAGATTGGAAATCGGTGGATTTATCTCTAATTACTTGTTGGCAGTTGCCATCAGTTTGCTCCATCAAGTTAATTTTGATAGGAATGAAATCTTTCTCGTTTTTCTCTCTGGCAACATGATCAAATAGTTTTCTAGTAATGAAGATATTGTTTTTCTCTCCATCATCAAGTTATGAACAACTTAATGGCTGTTCGATTCTGACTAGATTCATTGAACCTACACATACATATCGTGCAGTTAACCCCCGGTAGTTACGGGATCCCCAGTAGACAAGGAAATTAATTACTCCTTTCGGCTCTAATTACTATTTAGATTAATGTACCAAAATTTGGTAAGAGTGTTTGGAAAAGTGCCTCGTGGCTGCAGGTGCTGGTGAAAATGACGCTCCATAGGTTTCGATTTTGGTCACACGAAACTAATTAAGGCATAAACAACCAATACCGTTGTCGTAAAAGCCTGAAGCTGTCGTATGAAAAGGCAGTGGAGCTGTCTATTGTAAGCAATCTTACCATAGTGAAAATAAAACATCTGACATCGTAGCGACGTTGTAGTTTCTTCAAGCCTGGTAGCTTCAACTTAGACAAGACGAGGAGAACCATGTCGTTGTTGTTTTCTGGCCGCCAGTTCCACCCACAGAGCAAATCAGTGGATGCATGCCCTAGAGAGATTGCTACAATCAATTAGGGTGGTACATGTTTTAAGGAAGAAATCCAGGGCCAGCTCATGTAACGATGAGACGCCTCGCATTTATTAGATTGAGCATGCATCACAATAATTAATTAGGACGTTGATTTCCTCATCACTTCATCCTCCCTAACTACAAGGCTCTTTATTTTAGCGGGAACCGTGGCCATGTCACCAATCTATGCAAGTTTGCATCATGACGGTCCATCTGAACAAGCAATAAAGAGAGCAGATGGAAACAACCACCATCGGCTTCCCACGCTGCCTCATCTTCCTCCCGCCAGCGCGCTATTTCTTTTTTCCAAAAAATTCAAGTCTTTCTAACCTCAAACCTGTCTCTATAAGTACAAGGTTATCATCATAAACCGCGTGACGGTAGCGCGTAATTTGTGACTTGTGACTTTGGACTTTGGCGTGGAGTGGGTGAGGTGGGGATGGTGATGGTGAGCGAGCATCGTCACCGGCATCAAAATCTTGTCCTGATCGTCCAACAGGTAATCGAATCGAAACATGAATTACGAACCTGTACACCAGAGCTAGCTTAATCATGCATGGACTGAGATCTTCTTCTTGCTCTGTTGGACCCCGGCAGTGGCAAGCATATAGATCGCTGGTCGTGGGCAAGGCCAGGACGCGGAGGGGAGGCAGGTGTCGGCGATGGTTGATGGGCAAAGAGCACGGCTTGGCTGGCCGGCGAGCGTGACGGAGGAAAGGATACAGAGATTACTTTATCAGCCAAGTCGAAACAATGGTACGCACCTGTCTCTTTCTTTTCATACGAGAGCACATTTTTGCCGATTTACAGGAATCTTTCAGTTGGGCTTCAAGCCCTACTCACTCACGCTGATACAACCCATAGATTTAATACATCCATCATATAGGTGAAGTTTCAGAATTATCCATTGTTGTACAGAGAGAAGAGTAACGGAAAAAAAATCAATACTGCGCCACTTGATGTAGTCTGCGCCTGAATTGCTTCGAGGATACTTCTGAGACAGGAGTACAATACGCGAATGGTAAACCAAAGCGTCCTTGGTTAGAGATTCCCCAGGTGCTCATAAGTATACTACATGTGTTAAATTTGATAAGACCAATGACCTAAACTCGAAAAATCCAAACAATTTTAATGCACGGTAAAAGTACTAAATGATCGTTGTCTAACTCTCTATGTGCGGAATTTACCAACAAATCATGATTTTGATATGGCTTGAGCATAGATTAGAGATTAGGGACCGAAAGATCTGTCTTGAGAATTTGATGACCGAAATGAACACAACACCGTTAATGTAGTCAAGTCTTGTCTTTACTAGTCTTGCAAGGTTTTTTTTATGTAAACACAAATAATTTTTGGAGGATACATAAAGGACTAGATGGTACTACGCGGTGTACTAGTTGGAGATTTTGATGAGGACCGGATGGAAAAGTCCCAGTTGAACCTGGGTGCACGTGAACCTAGGTGGAAAATGCATTTTTCAAATGTTAAAAAATTCTGAAATAAAAATAACGGGATACGTATGCATGTTTCATGTGTGCGTAGAAAGTTTTCGCGGAGAAACCACTTTTTTATTTCAGAATCTAAAAAAAGAGAAAATACGTCACATATATACTGCTATATAGCCCTGCAAAATTTCACTTTTTTGCCGAGGCAAAATAAAAGGTTTTTTCCGTCACGAAACTCATGTCCATGGCACATGTTTGAGATCACCTTTGCATTCATTTTGTGTTTCGATTTTTAAAACATGTTTTTACATCAAAAACACACTTTTGAAAAAGTGGGTTCACATGCTCCCAGGTTCTGAAAAGCCAGTCTCAGGACCGGATGGGCTATACAAGGTCACTTCATAGGACGATGGAATCACACCCGGAGCTATGAGAAGAGCTAAAAGAGACACAACTATGTAGTTATGATTTTGTTTTTGTTTTGACTTCTATCTATGAGAGGCGAATAATGTACTACGTGGGTGTTTTTTGAGGGTCGCATGCCGTTTGATCTTCTCGATCATCATCTGTACATGTGGCATGATTATATGGGAGGACCGTGTATCCCATTGGCAGTGTGTGCCTTGCTGGAGATAATAGAATTTGGTGATAAGAAAAGCAAACAAGCAATTCATAGGATCTTATTGGAAAAACCAAGCGTGTTTTATGTCCATTTGTGCATTTCGTGACTGTATGGTTTTTTTCAAATCTGCTAGGATGCCGATCCAACCTGCTACATTAAAACGGGCCGTGGATGGGAGTTCGGTTTCCGAGCCCTACTCCCCTCCGCCGTCTTCGGCCACCTCCTCCGATGAGCAATCCGTCCATCGCCTCCGACGCATTCACAAAACCGCGACCTTCCCGTCGATCCCATGGCTAGCCGCGGAAGCTCCGCGAGGGGAGGCGGTCGGTTGGGCGGCGAAGACTCGCCGCCGCAGCCCCCCATTTTCCGCGAGACGGAGCGCCGGAAATGGAACAAGTCCGAGGGCGCGCGCAAGCATAGCGCCCGGAGGTGGACGAAGTGGGGGCTCACGCCCCCGAGGAAGCTCGCCCGCTACGCAAACGGCGGCGAGGGCTCCTCCTCCCTGTCACGCCGCCTCACCTTCCTCTGCCTCCCCGTCCTCCGCCGCACGTAGAGGTCCCCGGGACCGAATTTTGTTGAAATAGGTCACGCCGCGAAGGAGTAAGATAATTTATGTTTGTAAAAATTATGTATGTATGATGCTCAATCGGAGCAACGAACTATCCTCGTTTATATGTGTTCATCGCCGAATTCTCCCACGAAATTTTAATTTTGTTTTCTCGGTTCATATTTACGGGTTCAATTCTGCTTGCAGTACTCGTGCCGTCGCCTCAGGTGCTTGCTACGGTGGTGCTGGTTCGTGTCTGGGTTCGCCGGCGTAACGTCGGCGCCTACCCTGGACTTGCAGCTGTTAGGGCCGCGCGAGCACTGCCTCGCCATGCCCTAGCCTCTGCTTCCAGGCGCAAGTAAGTGTTGCATCCCACCTTCTCTTCTGTGCGCCTCCCCTCGTTACTGTTCTTCTTCCTCCTCATGCTCTGTTGCTCTCTGGTGATCCTGTGATCACACAGAGCCATGCTATGCCTATGCAAGTTGCCTATGCTTCTGTTATCTGCAAGCTCGTGGCCCAATTACCATGTACTGGTACTGGCACATGCTGCTTTGCTTGCTATTCATGTTGTGCTTGCTTCTCTGCTGCTCCTAGCATGCTCTATACTTGCCATGCTCTGTTGTACTTGCTCAAAAGCTAACTATGCCATGCTATGCTTGGTTATGACTTGCTTGTGCTTACTGGTCTATCATACTTGCTTGTCTAGGTGTACTTGTGATGCATCTGTGACACTTGTGTGTGTGCCAGTGGTGCCTGTGATATGCTTCAGTGCTTACTCTGCAAACCAATGATCCATTGGATCATTCCTTGCTTGTTGGCTAACTTACCTATGTAGCTTGGCTTGCTATAATTGACCCATTTGATCAATTGCTTGTCAGTGATAGCTTACTGGCTAATACTGTGGTTAAATGATTCAATTATCTTTGTGATGCTGATGCTCAAGCATCACTGTGCTGTTGCTTACTTGTGCTGTTGCTCATCTTAGCTATCTAGACTTGCTCTAGTGGCTATGAATTAAACTGTGTTGCTTAACAGTATGCTACTGTCAATGCTTAGCATGGATCTGTGATAAATTCATGCTTGTGTTACTTAAATTCTGATGAACTGCTTATGCAGTAATGATTGAATTACTTGCTTGTGTCTGAATTTGCTATTCATGATTCTTTTACAAGCAATTAGAGTCTGAATCCATTTCTGGATAGTGATGCTTTGTATTTGGCTTGGCCTTGGGATGGTTTTAAGTGTGATGTGACCTCAGTAGCCTTGCTACTGACTGGTTGCTCACATGGTTGGTTGGATCTTGTTGGCTACTCATCTTTGCTTGCATATTTGGGGATCATAATAAATATGAATGCCAATATGCTTGCCTGTGAAGAATCTAGGGTTTCTGATGGTTGTATGCTTAGGACTTACTGTGTAGTCTTAGCTGCTAATCTTTGCCATCTACTGGTGCTATCTGTGCATCTAATCTGGCTAGTGTGTGCATCTGTGCATATGTGCTGGTTTCTGTGTACAAGATCTGTACCTAGATGCTTTTTATTTTAGTGGCTTTTGACTGGCAGTAATCTTTGGTGAAAACCAAGTGATGATCTACCCATATGAGCATCTGCTCATCCCATGCTTAGTTCATGCATATGATGGATCAGATCCATTGGATCTTTTCCAGGTATTTGGTATACCTTGTTCTAGCTCCTAGAAAGAAATGTTTGGTTGATGCAGACTTGGGTTTGTGTCACAGCCCTTCACCTCCAGGTCTTGGATGATCTTCTCAGGTCACCATGATTTCTGGTGGTTGAGTGGTTGTGTGTGTTGGTTCTGTTCTTGCTCAAGAACTGGATGAACTGAGCTTGTTCTTGCTTCACCCTTACCTGGTGAATCCTATCTGGTCGACTGGTTACTGTTTCTAGGGTTTGTGCCCCTTTTATATGAACCCTGCTTCTGTTCTAGCATTGACACACAAGCCTGGCTTGCTTTGGTGACTAAGCTAATGCATGGCCTTGCTGTTGCTGCCCAGCACACTTGAGCTGTGTGCTCTCATATGCTGAAACTTGAGCCCCTGGTGGTGCTCAGGTTTGGTTTGCTGCTGCCCTTATCTTGTGCTGTCCATGGTTTTGGACAAGCACAAGTGTGCATGACACTTGGTTCTGTCCAAACTGAATTCTTTGGCTAACACTAACATTCTGGCTAGTGTTGATGTTTTATTTTGCAGGTTTTTGAAGATGGACATGGCCAGAAGATATTATCCAAGTCATTTAGTCTAGGTTTTAGTTTAGGAACAATACTGTAATCTTCATTTTCATTTCTGTTTATTATTCATCTATTCTTGTATCAAGAATATTGTAAAGACAATGTAATCTATGTTGTGATATCAATAAAGCCCAAGTTTTTGTTTATGAGTTTTTGCTTTATGTAATATTTATATTCTGGAATAAATATTGTATTTATTATTCACTTTGAAATTCAAAGTTGTTTGATTTTATAAGTTGTGTTTAAATTATGAATTCTATTTTTATATTGTTCAATGCTTATTGTTAAATGTATTAACACTTGTCAAATGAAATCAATTCCCCAAATCAACAAGATACAAAAGAGATCATGTCAAAATTTCCCTAACTCACATTGCCTAACCCTAAGTGCAAAATGAGAGAGAACCTCGATCCCTCTTAGGTTTGGTTGCAATAAGGCGCGAAAATTTCCCCAGTTTTGCAATGAAATGCACATCCCATTTCTAAATCTACCCTTCGTTGTTCCTATGTTCTGGGTTATTACAGAAGGCTTCTACCAAGAAGAGGAGGAGGAGAACTTTGATCATCTCAACCATCGAGGCAAGCTAACACCAATGCAAGCTCTATTGTTGCAAGCTAATGTTCTTGCAAATGCAAAGCCCTTGGGGCAAGGCACCATTAGTCTTATCTTACTTACCATGATCCCATCCCAAGTTTTTACCTTACAATTTTTTACTTGATTTATGAAGAAGTTACTTTTATAGTTAACTTTGGTCTAAGTTTAAAGTGATACTAGAGTAGCAAAGTTAGCCTCAAGATGGCCAAGCAAGGTAGCACCCCTCATGATTAGTGCTAGTGCTAATAACTAAAAGTGACTACTCTAGATGGGAACATGTGACTTGTTTTGAATTTGAAAACTTTGGAATGATGAGTCATTCCATTGAAAGATCTTTGAAGGTGAATATGACCTGATTGATATGGTGAATTTTGACTAAAACTAATGTTGGTTGGATGCGATACCTTTCCAATTTTTGAGTACCCCCACAATACCTGATTATGGGTAGGGCTTAACTGGAAATTTATACATCTTAGTATGGGTTCCCTCTAAACAAGCATCATAGGGGTTATGCCGAGGCTGCCTCCGTTGTATGAGAAATGATGTGAAATGAGGTGAATTGTACGGCCAAGCCCTGTGTAGTTCCCAGGTTGACAGTTGGTCTTCACCGGGAGGCCAAACTCATGGGGAGAGGTGCCTATACTAGGGTTTGTAAGTGAAAGGTTATGGTTAAGGGATTTCTATTTTCGTGCCCTCGGTTCCTTAGTTGTGCTCAGTTTTCCCCAGCCCCTTAGTTTTTCCTCAGTTTTCCCCAAGTCCTTGTTTGAAACCCGCAGAAGCAGCTCAGACGGCAGGATTCCCGTTAAGTTGACCGTTCCGTGATGTGCTGACGTGTGGGGCCGCGTCGTGTGGGCCCTCGTCGCGTGGAGCTGGTAGAAAGGGACCGCGTGGGACAGGACGAGATAGCGTTTGGTTGCACGTGAGCAGGAGCTCAGTTTTGTCTCTCTCGGCCCAAATTGGCATTTTCCCTTTTAAGAGCACATTTTCCCCTCTTTCTCTCTCTGTCTTTTTCACCAAATTAGTATCAAATCTAGAGAAGCTTCTCTATTTCTGCCTTTTGACCCTCGTTTTTTGCCCAATATGGCAGCAAATCTAGAAGCTAGTATATGATAAATTCACAGCAGCATAATCAGAAAACGTATAATACATAAACTGCATACAGCAGCCAAAAGCAGCCAATAACATTGTTAATGTTCACGACAAACTAAGATGAAAAAAAAATACAAGACGCACGCAATGTATGGCCAGCTAGAAGATTCCTCATTGCTCATATATTTCTTCGTCGTCCCATCCGTGCATTATCCCAAGGAAATATTCATTGAACTCCTTCCGTCTGCAGTATGCGGCCAATACATCCTCCAGACGGTATGGCCTGTGTTCATTTCTCAGACCGTAGTTTCCCATTCTATTCACATATCGTGGCCACTCATCCCAGGCCTTTGTATCATGAATGTACTCTCTGATATAACCCAAATCGGCGTAGTAGATGCAGCCAGGTAGAAGTGTCGGGTGCCGTGGTGTCGATGGAGATACACCGGATATAATGCACGAAGAAGGCATGACTGCCAATGTTACTGACCGGATGGAGAGAGCGGCTCTGAGTGTCCACACGGTACACCAATGGTTGGTCCTCCAAAAGCATGTTGTCCAACAACACAAGAAGCAGATCACCATCCGACTTCACAAGATAGAACTTGTCATTTCCAAGTTGTGGAACTGAAATTAGTGTCTCCATCTTGACAGTGCTCGCGCGCTGCTGCAACTGTACATTGGTGCACACTATTCTTCCGGACTCAAAATTATCCACAGCTATTGCATACAGTTCACCATTGAACGGGGTAATGCAATGCAAACTATGGTTCTCCATCGAAAAACTACCATCTCCCCAATCTTCATATATATCCTTAGTTGGAGTGCTCTCATCGACCCAACTAATTTCGTTCGGGTAATGTGAGCAAACTAAGACCATAGTCGGGGATTTGATCACAGCGACTGAATTCACAAAAACAGATGGCATCTGCGCTTCAAACATAGTGTTCGATGCCTTTGTGAGTGGGTTCAGAAGCCGTATCTTGTGCGGCGGGTTCTTCTGGGCAAGCACGATGACACCACGGCAAAAGCCGACGAAGTAGTATCTAAAATATATTGATGAAGATAACATTCAACACTAAGATTGAAAATAAGAATATATTAACCCTATAGATATGGAGGAATTTGGAGGAATTTGAACCTTGCACGAACTTCCGATAGATCTATGGTGACGTAGCGGGATGTGCCGAGTTGGAGGAAGGTGAACTCAGCGGCGCGTGGAAGGGCGTAGACTACCATGATCCATTCGTGCAGGTGCACGTCGGGCTCAGGTAAACCTGAGCGCCAATTTCTACAGACTTGCCTCATAGCAGAGTAGGCGTCCACGTACTCCTCATTCGCCAGTAAGCATTCGCCGATCTTGTGAAGTGGTCCGTCACCCACGAGAGAGACCCAGCTCACGGAGGCGCCGCGCTTGGATGCGCCGCCCTCGGAGGCGATGGGCTCGGCGGCGACGGGCTCTGAGGCGACGGGCTCGGCGGCGACGGGCTCGGAGGCGACGGGCTCGGCGGCGACGGGCTCGCGGCGACGGGCTCGGATGCGACAGGCTCAGATGCGATGGGCTCGGCGGCGACGGGCTCGGATGCGACGGGCTCGGGGGCGATGGCCACCGGCGCATTCTTCTTCTCCATCGCCGACAGGGCTCGTACGGCGGTTGGGGTTTTTCCTTCGATTTGGAGAAGTTGATGGGACGTGAGAGGCGTGGTTTCGTGCGTGAGCGAGAATGAGACGTACTGTGTGCAGAGGGAGGGAGAGAGGGGCTTACGCGTCCTAAATGCGACCCGCATCCACTAGTGCACGTTTGCACCGCGACACGCGTCAACAATGGCACGTCTTCCATTTCTGCACCGCAACACGTCCTCGAGTCTAACCTTGGAAATTTAGATATACTCAGGTATACCCTCGAGTCATATACTAGCATTTTTTGTGTGCTCAGTTTTCCCCTTGGGTGCTAATACTGGCTAGTGCAATATACTCAGTTTTACCCTCAAGTGGCTGGTCAACAGAGAGTCAACAAATGGGATTAACCAGTTAAATGAGTTATTTAATGTGCAAAAAATTACGAAAAAGAGTGGCACTTACTCATGGAGTCTTTACCACAAGTTGCCACTTCTCAAATCATAGATAAATCATAGATAAATCATGTTTTACCACAAATTACCACTTCTCAAATCACCTAGTAGCTATGAAGGTGCATGGTTTTCCACAATAAGCCCTACCCAAAACAGCTTTCCCCAAAACATACTTTGTCTGAATGAGGCCATAATTTTCACACTCATGTATATTTGTATTGCAAATAGTTGAGGTAGGCCAAGATGGGTTTCATTGTACAAAACACGCATTTTTCATTTTTTAAATCTCATATTTGAATTCCTTAGTCTGTTTACTACTCACTTGCCCTTGGTTTCTTGATACTACTCAGTTTTGCCCTCTCCCTTCACAAATTCTCACAGACGCCCAACATTGCCCTAATTGGTCTAGCCCATGTCACGCGGATCGTGCCCGCCGATCGTTGATCGTATGATTTAACGGGCAGGATAACCCCTATCTCTCTCTAGTCGGGGCCACCATCCTCTCTCTCTCTCTCTCTGTCGGCGGTTAGCTTCCACCATCTATGTATGCTAAAGGGCGGTTACCCAGTACGCTAAAGTTTGGTTTTCTGCATTATTTTTCACAAGATAAATTATAAACTCTTTTAGGTATTATTTTTCACGCAAAAAATGATAAACCATCACCGATTTGTACTTTTCACGCAAAAAATGATACACCATCACCCATTTGTTGTAGCCATTACTTTTCACGCAAAAAATGATACACCATCACCAATTTATTGTAGCCATTACTTTCCACGGTAAAATGATGAACAATCACCCATTTCTTGTAGCCATTACGGTAAAATGATAAACCATCATCAATTACCATTTCTTTTAGGCATTACTTTTCACGGTAAAATGATGAACAATCACCCATTTCTTGTAGCCATTACGGCAAAATGATAAACTATCATGAATTACCATTTGAAGGGATCTCGGGATACTAAATTAGTGTCATAAATGCTACTACTTTTTCCTATATATGTGGTCAAAGTTTAAAGGGAAGTTTGACGAAACACAAAACCTAGATGACTACCCCCACAACGATCATGTCCTCCTTAGGCTGGCCATAGTGCTAGTATCTAAATAGATCTTGTACACACATTTTGTATTGAGATTCTACAAAACAATAAATTTAGAAGATTATGATATTACCCTATAATACCACCCACTATAGTGATAGTATCATGGGAGGCAAATACCATATGCATGATACAACAATATGATACTATGCACTATGACTAGCCTTAATTTATTGTGTAAACCCCCACAAGGCCACAACGGTCACCTCCTCCTTAATTTATTGTGTAAACCCCTACAACGGTCATCTCTCCCTTATAAACACCCACAACGGCCATCCCTTGTGTCAGTAGGTTCTGCCTCTCTCTTCTTCGTTCACATACACTTGATCCATTGTCATGGCTTCCACGTGGATTATCATCATTGCCACCACCACCGTCAACACTGCCATTGATCATAAAGGAGTTCTTCATCGTTGTCTATGAAGATCCTTTGGTCAAGAAGGTACGTCCGCGTTCCGACATATATGATGCATGTGATTAATTATGGGGGCTACATGTATTTCGCCCTCCGTTTCGTTTCCAGACTATGTTACTATTGCATAATATCAGTGGCGGAGCTAATAACTAATAACCATGGTGCCAACACATATGGTGAAAATTTGCTATTTTGCAAATAAAACAAAAATTACCACCCTGCAGGTTGCACTTGCATCTGATCTGCCAGTGCATAATACCAGACACTATGATAGCCTTAGACATCTTGCATGAAAATTCCACCTAAATTTTTCCATGAAAGAATTAGGCAATAAATGGACTCTATTAATATTACATGTACTACTACTCGGACGACGAAGATACTGACGATGAAAGCGACGACGACGTGAAGCCATGCATCCATCCCCTTTAGATAAGGGAATTATGACCAAGAATATATATGTAGCTTCATATGCATCGATTTAGAGATCTAGCTATATATTATGCATTTAAAAAATTATATCGCAATTTCCACCATGATTCGAGCACCACAGCCTCCAAACGATGCCGATATCGGCATGGTCAGAACGGCTATGCTAGCCGCCACTGCTAGGTCACCGTCGGGAAGCACCATGTTTAGCCTAAGATTCACTTTAGATTAAGCTGTGAAAATAGTCACCTGCCATTGGCTGAGGCGGCCCCACAGAGCGGCTCTATATGATATTCTCTAAATAAATAGACGACCCCAGCGGTTATTGGCTGCGGAGGCCCCACAGATCGGGAATATATAATTTTCTCTAAATAAATAGAAGACCCCACTGGTCATTGGCTGCGGCAGCCCCACAGAGCGGTAATATATGTCTTTTCCTGAAAAATAGACGACCCCACTGGTCATTGGCTGCGGCAGCCACACAGAGCGGTTATATATGTATTTTCTTGAAAAATAGACGACCCCACTGGTCATTGGCTGCGGCAGCCCTATAGAGCGGCCCCATTTGTTATTGGCAGCACCGCGTATACAATCAGGAAATAAAATGGCCCACGCGTCAGCGACAAATGGATGGCTACCCGTCAGCACGAGACGGTCAGAGAGGAACTGCCCTCTGTGCAGCCCCACCTCGATCTGTGCAGCCCCACCCGTCAGAACGGTAACGGTAAGGCCTCTGACCTGACGGCAACCCTCCCGTCCGAGGGGTTTCAAACTAGAGGAAGGAGAAAACTGAGGAAAAGTTAAGAGGCTGGGGAAAACTGAGCACAACTAAGGAACAAGGGGCACGAAAATAGAAATCCCTATGGTTAATAATCCGCGTACTGAGTTACGATGATTCGAGGCTATCCTCAACGGATGAAATCAAATGTTGTGGCACAAGTGTGCAACCTCTGCAGAGTGTAAACCTATTCGAATAGCCGTGTCCACGGTTACGGACGGTTGGAAAGGCCATACAGTTTCCGGTGTCAGATTCTTGAAAATATTGATGAAGTGAATGGTGAATTGAACTGAATTGTTTGGAAACACAACTGAGTTGTGGGAATGACACTAATGTTCCCACTTGAGTTAGTTAGCACATGAAAGAGTCTTTATCAAATACTTGTGAACTAAAATTGGCTTTATGCAAAATAAACTAGAGCTTAGTATCCCCCTTACTAGAATTGATAGTACTTACACCAGTATTAGTTTGCGAGTACTTTAAAGTACTCACGGCTGTGTCCCTGGCTATTCAAATGGCCAGACTATGAAGAGGAGCAGAACTACCAGGAGGACAGATAGCAAGATGTCTACGACAACTAGGGAATCTTCTGACGTCAGACGTTGGCCTGTGGACTAGAGAGTCCCTTCTATTTACGCTTCCGCTATGAACTTTGTGTTCGTTGATCAATAGATCAACTATTTGTGTAATATGGATCAGGTGATCTGAATTTGTAAGACGACTATGGTATGTAATGAATGATGACTTATGATATTCAACTGTTATGTCTCACAACAACAATATTCCTGAGATTGCGATGTATGGCATAACAGGCATCTGGACTTAAAAATCCGGGTGTTGACAAGTTGGTATCAGAGCCATTGTTTGACCTTAGGAGACCCTAGTTAGAATGGACGTCTGAAAAACTTAGTTTCAAAATCAAAGAAGTGAATATTTGTGAAAAACTTATTCTCACTCTTATCCTTGAGATCCTTTTCAAAAGGAGAACTTCATGCTCTACTTTTTCTTTGTAGAAATACATAAAACTTTACACACTTGACCACTTCTTTAACTGACTCATCCTAATTGCTCACAGATGGAGTACACCTGCAAGTCCTATCAGCTTGGCCACGGAGGAAGCCTAATGTTCGAGAAGGATTTGACGCAACTAGTGGAATATCTAGGACGCCCGTATCCCGAGTTCTTCGGAATACCCCTCAATAATCACTCAGGAGGACCACCTCGGTGGGAAGTTACTGCAGATCTACGAAGAAAGCTTGGAGCCCCAATATGGGAAACCATATGGTTTTCTGTAACGGGAAACACTTGGAAGGAAGGACTAGTCAGAGCGATGCAAGAAGCAATTTCCCGTCTGTGCGGACAAAATGAGAACAAGATCAAGAACACTCGCTTTGTTTACTACCCAAGACATGACCTAACGGGAAGACCGATGACCATGCCCCCGCACACGGAGATGAACCACTATGTCGCACATCTGGACTTCATGCTGTACAAGACCCGCAAGGAGTTGGACAACGCCCTCAACTTTCGACAAGCACATTACCCGTGAAGACGAAGAATCCACCCTGAAGAGTAGTATCATTAAAACCACTTTCGTAGGTGTGAGTTCGTATCAGGATCCCCTTGTATCGTAGAGCGAATGAATGGTTCTTCAAACCAACGTTGTGTTAGATTTGTAATGTGTAATGTTTGGTATGAATGAAAAAGTGTTGTTGGTTTTTACCCCCGCAACACTACCCAAGTTTTCAAGTTATGAACTTTTCAAACGATCACAAAACAAACCATAGAAATTTCCCTCTTATCTTATCCTCTACCTCAATATTCAGATGGCCCCACCAACCCGCAGCACCAATCAAGACGCCATGATGCAGATGCTCCAGATGATGATGGCAGACCAAGAAGCCGAGAGAGCTGAACGCCAAGCCAACATTGCGGCACTGCAGCAGATCGCTCAGAACAACAACGGCCATGGAAACCACGACCACCCTGGGTCAAAGCTGAAGAACTTTCAGAACACCAACCCACCTATTTTCAGCAAGACCGAAGAGCCACTTGACGCAGATGACTGGCTCCAGACAATGGAGAACAACCTGGAAGTTGTGGGAGTAGAAACCGCAGAGAGAGTGCTGTTTGCCACTCACTACCTGTCAGGACCTACACGAGCCTGGTGGACAAGCGCCCGCGCAATGAATGCGGGACAGATGATGACCTGGGAGGACTTCAAGACCAAGTTTAGCAAATACCACGTGCCTCAAGGACTGATCAAGAAGATGAGAGACGAGTTCCGCGAACTCAAACAAGGCAGGATGTCCGTGGTAGAATACCGTGACAGATTCCTCACTCTGTCAAGGTACGCCCCGGCCGAAACCGACACCAACGAGAAGCGGAAGGAGAGATTTCTGAACGGACTACATGACGAGATGCAGACTGTCCTGGTCAACATTCCCTTTGCTGACCTAGAAGCCCTGGTGGACTCCGCCATCCAGATGGAAGGAAAGCTGCACCAAGCCAACGAGAACCGCAAACGCCGGATGATGAGCCAGCATGGGTCCAGCAATACCCAGAAGTACCGCAACATCTCAACTGGAGGGTTCACCCCAAGAAACAACAGGCCACCTGCTCAGAATTACCGCCCAACCTACACCAACAACCACGGAGGACCCCCGAAGCCCGGAGGCAACAACAATAACAATCACAACAACAACAACAACCCCAACAGCAACAACAACAATGGGAACAACAACAACAACAACACTGGTCCGAGGACTGGAAGCAACGCCATCCCCGTCGCAACCAAGGACAAGGCCACCATCACTTGTTATGAGTGTGGAGTGGTGGGACACTACTCCGATGAGTGCCCCAAAAGGTTAGCCAACATTGCCACCAATACCGCTGCACCTGCTCAGAACCAGCGCCGCTTTGCCGCAAGAAGGAACCAGAACAACAACAACGGTCGCTTCTACAACATGACTGCAACAGAAGCCCAAGAAGCACCTCAGGCCATGCCAAGTATGTTTTCCTGTTAAATCATATCGCCCAATCTCTCTTAGAAACCTAACTTTTCTTAAAATCTCGGGACGAGATTTGTTTAAGGGGGAAGGGTTTGTAACATCCCAAATTTTAAAACAAAGAAGAAAATGAATTTCCTTTTTCCAAAAATGAGAACCAACAAAAACTTTTATTAAGTAAAGTGCTATGCATAGTGCTCATACCTAATACTTGTGTATTTCCATGATTGTTTGTTTATTACTTTGAACCTATTTCCAAAACCCTAAAACCCTAACCATCTCAAAACCAAAGTGGATCAAATATGAAGAAACTAACATAAAATAAAAAGACATATGGGGCATATAGCCCTAATGTGTAAATCTTGACCCCTACCATTCTTACTTTGCTAAATGGTGGTGAACCATTGTAAACCCCACTAAACCCTAAACCTCATCCCTCTTATCACCATCCATTGAAAAACAAAATAAAAAGAAATGATCTTAAATAAGAAAAAGGCATATGTAAGCCTATGGCTATTTTGGCAAACAATAACTTTTGCCATGGCTACCTTGTGTAGATGGTGTGAAATACCTCAACCCACCTAACCAAGTACTTACCAACAAATCCAAGTGAGAAACAAAAATAAAATAAAACATATGCATAGAGGCATATGTGGCACTTAGCCATAATACCAAATCTTGACCTAGGCACCTACACTTTCCCCAAATGGTTTGAAACTCTTATCAAACTTAAACTAACCCTAAATAGATCCTCACACGTGCCCAATTGGATCAAGAGAACCAAAATGGAAAATAAGAAAAAATCCAATTCCACACACACATGTTATGCCATTTCTGCAAATCTTTACCCTAGACCATTTTGGCCTTCACCATTAGTTGTATTATGTTACTAAACACTTATTACCACTTTTGGAATCAAAGAAACTAAAAATCAAATCAAAATTGAACTCAAATTGTGATCACATATGATATTGGTGAAATCTGCCAATTTCAGTCTGGTCACTACTTTGAGCCCATGTATCTCAAGATTTTGAAACCAAACAATTCCAATTCTTTGCACCTCATACAAGTACAAATCAAGGTGAACAACTTTTGTAAAGACCACCATACCAAAATCATCTTGGATCAAAAACTATGCTCATGCAAAGTTGAGACTTTTTAACAGATTCAGCAATCTCACACTCTGCATTTTTGCAATTCTTTTATTTTTTAAAATTCCACCACCACCTATGATTGTCTCTGGTCATTTGCAACTCATCTAAACCAACCATTTTCAAATTTTGGAACCACATGACCTAAACCAAATTTGGCAAGAATTTGAAAATTACAAATAGGATCCAATCCAAAACACTATTTGGAATAGTGTTTGGCCTAACCCTACTGTCCCACTTGACCCTACTTGGTCCCCTGGTCCCCTCTCTCTCTCTCTTACCAGCATAGGAACCCTAAGGAGGAGCCTAGCATGGAATGGACATGGCCATGCCGGCCATGTTCCACCATGTCCCCTCTCCTATCTTCTCCTTCTTCCCCAACCATGGCCCTCGTGCCATTGAGCTCCACCTCGACCTCCTACGCCTGCCTATGCACGCCATCGTCGGAGAGGACGCCGACACTCGCCGGAACGCGCGCGCCCAGAACGGCCCAGGCATGCCGATGGCGTCGCACGTGCGCGCCACGGACACCACTGGACACGCGCCGCGCCACCACCTCGTGCAGCCCCTGGTCCCTCTCTCGACGGGTTGAGCATCACCGCACAACCACGAAGCCGCCAGACATGGACACGACCGCGACCCGTGACCACCGCCGCCGGAGACGGAGAAGAAATCCCGCCGCATACGCCGCCAGACCTCGCCACGCCCCGACCGTGTTAGGCACCGCCTACGCTACCTGTCGCCACCCAGAGGACCACCGTGACGCACTGAACACCGCCGCGCCCTCGCCTAGCTCGCTAGACCGCCGGAGAAGCCACGCCGCGGTCGAGTTCGCCGCAGCACCACTGTGCCCTTCCGCGCCTATAAAAGGAGACGCCCATTTGACGATATGAGCACACCGCAGCACTCCCCTCTTCTCCCTCGAGCTTCTCGACCACCTCACTGCTCCGATTAGTCGCCGTAGCTCGCCAATCGACGCATCACTGCCGCACGCCGCCGCGGAAGCTCGCCGCCGATTGGAGCCGCCCCAGGACGTGCCACTGCTACCAGTAGCTTCGTCGTCGTCCACCGCTTCACCGAGCATACTGCCCACCGTCGCTGGAGCCCCGGTGAGCCCTCCGAACCCCTAGCGCCGCCGTGCCAGTAACCCCCCCGCTCGCCGGCGGCACGATGAACCCTAGCCGTTGGATCGCCGTCTAATCCTACGCCTCAGAACACACCGTACCGCTTCGGGTTAGATGAGTGGCTGATGGGTGGAGCCCACCATCAGACAGCCCACGCGTGCGTGGACGCGTGTTGGGCTGGACTCTTTCTGTTTAAATGTTTGGGCCCGTTTAATTTTCCCGCCAGGCCCATTTCGTTCAAATTTGATTTTCCAGATTTAGTTTAAATTCAATACTGGCCCTGTGTTCAAAATTGAATAGTTTCAAATTGGCTTAACCAAATTTGATGAACTTTATATTGTTGGAAAGCTAGTGAAAAGATCGACCCAACTACACTGGTCTCACTGTGAGATTCCTTGTAGAAATAATTTGACAAAAAGAAGAAGGCAAGGACTTTTGCACATTCAAATAATTCTTAAAAATCAACCAAAAGGGATATTAAGTTGATTTCAACTCTCATAGCTCACATTTCACTTACACTAATTGTTTCGGTAAAAATATGGTATGGTTACTTTGAGTGACCATGGCCTAGTTTAAATAAGGGACTATATGGCTATTTTAGTTAGTTGATATTGTCCAAAACTATTATGTAAATCATATGAAGTGTTTTGCTTCATTTAAATCTTGTCCCAAGTACTTTCATATGAAGTTGCGACCCTGGTCTAAATGCCCTCACATGAAAATACTTGGTGATATTAAATCATATTTAGTATTGTTAAATACTATGAGGTATTCTACCTCATTTAAATCATTTTCCCAAATGATGATGATGAATGGTTGACTTAGGTCAACATGATTTCATGCATGATTGTTTGAGGAAATTAAATCTTAAGAAGATCCAAGGAGAGGAAATTATTTCCTCCAAGAACTAAATGGAAACTATCTTTTACATATGTAATGAGAGGAAATTATTTTTCTTAAAGAAAGAAAACCAAATGAAACTAATATGTTATGTGGGTCATGAGATTAGAATAGTTAGTGTGAAGCTATTGTGTGCTTAGTATAGCTCTTGAACCCTGTTTGGTGATTGTACTCGTATTCATTTTTAGACGCTAGTACCGGAGAATACCAAGAGGAAGAAGGCTTCTACCAAGAAGAGGAGGAGGAGAACTTTGATCATCTCAACCATCAAGGCAAGCTAACACTAATGCAAGCTCTATTGTTGCAAGCTAATGTTCTTGCAAATGCAAAGCCCTTGGGGCAAGTCACCATTAGTCTTATCTTACTTACCATGATCCCATCCCAAGTTTTTACCTTACAAGTTTTTACTTGATTTATGAAGAAGTTACTTTTATAGTTAACTTTGGTCTAAGTTTAAAGTGATACTAGAGTAGCAAAGTTAGCCTCAAGATGGCCAAGCAAGGTAGCACCCCTCATGATTAGTGCTAGTGCTAATAACTAAAAGTAACTACTCTAGATGGGAACATGTGACTTGTTTTGAATTTGAAAACTTTGGAATGATGAGTCATTCCATTGAAAGATCTTTGAAGGTGAATATGACCTGATTGATATGGTGAATTTTGACTAAAACTGATGTTGGTTGGATGCAATACCTTTCCAATTTTTGAGTACCCCCACAATACCTGATTATGGGTAGGGCTTAACTGGAAATTTATACATCTTAGTATGGGTTCCCTCTAAACAAGCATCATAGGGGTTATGCCGAGGCTGCCTCCGTTGTATGAGAAATGATGTGAAATGAGGTGAATTGTACGGCCAAGCCCTGTGCAGTTCCCAGGTTGACAGTTGGTCTTCACTGGGAGGCCAAACTTATGGGGAGAGAAACCTATACTAGGGTTTGTAAGTGAAAGGTTATGGTTGATGATCCGCGTACTGAGTTACGATGATTCGAGGCTATCCTCAACGGATGAAATCAAATGTTGTGGCACAAGTGTGCAACCTCTGCAGAGTGTAAACCTATTCGAATAGCCGTGTCCACGGTTACGGACGGTTGGAAAGGCCATACAGTTTTCGGTGTCAGATTCTTGAAAATATTGATGATGTGAATGGTGAATTGAACTGAATTGTTTGGAAACACAACTGAGTTGTGGGAATGAGACTAATGTTCCCACTTGAGTTAGTTAGCACATGAAAGAGTATTTATCAAATACTTGTGAACTAAAATTGGCTTTATGCAAAATAAACTAGAGCTTAGTATCCCCCTTACTAGAATTGATAGTACTTACACCAGTATTAGTTTGCGAGTACTTTAAAGTACTCACGGCTGTGTCCCTGGCTATTCAAATGGCCAGACTATGAAGAGGAGCAGAACTACCAGGAGGACGGACAGCAAGATGTCTACGACAACTAGAGAATCTTCTGACGTCAGACGTTGGCCTATGGACTAGAGAGTCCCTTCTATTTACGCTTCCGCTATGAACTTTGTGTTCGTTGATCAATAGATCAACTATTTGTGTAATATGGATCATGTGATCTGAATTTGTAAGACGACTATGGTATGTAATGAATGATGACTTATGATATTCAACTGTTATGTCTCACAACAACAATATTCCTGGGATTGCGATGTATGGCATAACAGGCATCTGGACTTAAAAATTCGGGTGTTGACAGATCCCACGTCGCACTACGGGAAAAACAGGTGCTGCCGTGCAGCCTATGATTGCCGTGAGGCACTGCACGGCAAAGACTTCTTTGCCGTGCGACGCAAGAGGCACGCACGACAAAGACTAAAAGCACGGCAAAGTTTCATGGTGGCGCACGGCAAAGTATCGACGCACGGCAAAGTTAGCAGTGCCTCACGGCAACGCATCAGCGCACGGCAAAGTCCTTCAAAAGCGCACGAGAAAGAAGCCAGGACGGAAAAGACCATAAACGGCGCACGATAAAGAAAAATTTCTCGGCAAAGGGACTGGGACGTTGCCGTGGGTCTAGCTTTACCGTGAGGCCAGGCAAAGTTCATGGCAAAGCCGCCTTTGCGGTGCGAATCCTTCTTTGCCGTGCGGCATCATTCATTTTATTTGTTTTTGTTTCTATTTTATTTCATCTAATACTTACAATTTTTTTATTAGTTTTACTTTTTGATGACTATTTATTAGTGTTACTTAAGACAATGTGCAATACAAAATTACTCTCCATGTTCATCCTCCACATATATCAGGGTTTCGGAGCAATCCACTCTTCGGAAAATCTCCTAAGTGTTATCGCCCAAATGTGAGGAAGGTCACACCAGGGAGCTACTTTTGCACCATTACAAAAAATGAAAAAAGCAGGGGCCTTTGTCGTGTGTGTGCACACGGCAAAGGACTTTTGGCCTCTTTGCCGTGCGCACACCCACGGCAAAGGCACCACGTGGCGCTCACTTGTGCTCCTGGGAGGTCCTGGGGGTGTGCTGCAGCAGACTTTGCCGTGCGTGCTGGCGCACGGTAAAGCCACCGCACGGCACAAAGAAGCCGCACGACAACGTCTGCGCGCACGGCAAAGGAAAGGCCGCACGGCAATGTCACCGCACACGGCAATGCTCTCAGCGCACGGCAAAGGCCTTTGCCGTGCATAACGACCATGCGCACGGCAACGTTGGCTTTGCCGGCGCCCTCTTTGCCGGGCAGACTTTGCCGTGCGTGCACGCACGGCAAAGCCTTTGCCGTACATATAGGGATCTTTGCCGTGCAAAGTGTCATACCGCAAAGCACTGTTTTCCCGTAGTGTCGCTCTTCCCCTGTCGAATCCGATCTGTTCGGATCCATCGGCGGCAGGTTCTGAACCAGCTGCAACGTTGGCATCATCCAACGACTCCTCAAGTGAGGTAAACGCATATTTAATTAAACAACATTAAAAGAATGATGTCATCGATTATTTCTCCTGTACATGCATTCAATATTTGTGTCGTGTGGCTGCTAACTAGCCGCCTAGTCCAGGTACGGGCAACAGTAATTAACTAACTAGCTAGTGGAACTGGTACGTGGCCATCCTATAAACTATCCCCGTCACTGAGGTAATTAAACGAGAGCCAGAGACATGATCGCATGCTCCGGCTATATAATAAATATCCTTGTCGTATATATACGTGCGTTTTCGTGTACAACCACCACCTGCATCCAGCTCTCGCCTCTCGCACACCACATCGAGCATCAACCTATCTCGTGATTAAACCCCAATCAAGCTGATCACTGGTGCCAGTCATGGATAGCTGCAGCTGGATCCATGGCTACACGGCCAAGAGCAACGGCGGCGGCAACAGCGGTTTCACGTGCGGCTATGCTGCCAGGTGCACTCACAACGCCCAATACTTCATGCTATCGATGGGTTCGATCTATCATCATCTACCAAGGCAAATTTGTCGGGGTTCTTGTTTAATCAAATTAGATGCCATGGAAACACATCGTCGAACATCTCATCTCATCCATTTCTTGGCCTTAATTTGGTCGTACAGCTGCATCCCCGCAGCGTTTCAATGCAAGGAGCAGGAGCAGCATGAACTGCTCGTCAGCTCAGAGATTCAGCAGCACCTCAACCAGGCAAGCAGAATGAGAGATCATGAATCCAGGCAGCCAACTATTAATTGGAGACTCTCGCTGAGGATCAACCATTAACTTAGGTGCGTTTGTTCGTGCAGATCAACAGGGAGATGAACGTGGACGACGAACAAGCAGCAGCCTACAGCCAGCACTGCAGCTCCGTGGTGGACGACTTCGACTTCCTCACAAATTCATACCACGCCACCGGTGGCGGCAGCTTCCCCTCCTCGTCCCCCACTTCCTCCTCGTTCCGCTCCGCCTCGCTCTCTTGCAGCCAGGAGATCAGCTCGACAGCTGCACCGGCGACCGGACTCCAGTTTCCTGAGGTCTCTTCCTTAGTGGCACTGGCACCCGGAGTAGTGATTCCATACGACGACCAGTACGTTGCCAACCTCCACGAGACACCTGCGGCAATGGCGCCCGGTGGGATGTCAAGGAGCGTGAGCGCGTTCAGGCGCTACGAGCTGCACCTCGCCCCCCTGCGGAGGCTGACGAAGCCGGCATGTGGGCAGAGGATGTTCAAAACGGCTATGTCAGTCCTTGCAAAGATGCACACGGGGATGAGGTACAACCACCAGCAGCAACAGCAGCAGCATCATAGCTACCAGCAGCAGCAGGCGTCGGCGGCCGAGCCGTCGGGAGACAAGCTGCTGCACATGATATCCGAACGCAAGCGCCGGGAGAAGCTGAACGACAGCTTCCACGCCCTCAAGGCGGTCCTCCCTCCTGGCTCCAAGGTATATCTAGATTCTGTATATACATATGTATGCATATATGCATGTAGAATTCTTCAAAGCTATAGTACCGATGCTTAATTTGTTGCCTCGATTTTCTCCCAGAAATTAGACAAGACATCGATGCTGATCATTGCGAGGGAGTACGTGAACTCTCTCAAGTCCAAGGTCCGCGAGCTGGAGGACAAGAACCAGGCGCTCCAATCACAGCTGGCCCGGCGTGCCACCGGTGCCGAGGAAGAAGAAGCCGGCGCCGGCGAAAAGGTCGAGATCCAGATAACAAGATCCGCGGTGGCAGAGCACGATCAGACCGGGGAGGTGTGCACGGTGCATATATCGACAACGCCGGCGCGCAGCACCACAACAGACGTGGTGCTCAGGACCCTGCAGTGCCTGAAAGAGCAGATTGGGGAAGACGTCAGCCTGGTGTCCATGAGCACCGACGACAGGCCTCATCGAGCAAACCTGACATTGCACCTCAAGGTAGTACTGTACATTTGTTTCTTACCTTAAAATATACACTGACCTATTTTTTGCCGGTTTAGAATTAATTTAATTTTTACTCTGACGATGTTCTCTAATTTTAGTTGCAAGTTGCAACGCATATTTAATTAGCAATAATCGCGAAACAATCCGACATTTTTCTTTTAGTTGTAACTCATGTCGTAGCTGGCTTATTTCACTCCCGTCGCTAGCAACTTACTTTTTTTAAACATAAGGCTTGACGAGCCCAGCTTTGAATTAACAAAGCCATCAACCGGGTCAGGAGTACAAGGTGACACGAAACAAAGAAAAGGAAGAAAGAGAAAAAACTGGGGATACCATCTAGAGATACAAGCCCAGGTGGTGAAGAGCTAAAGCCTAAAACAAAGGAACAAGCAGACCAGCAGCTTACTTTCTCAGTTCGGGAATACTATACTATGAAGTTAGAGAGTTTTCTTAATTGTTAGAAATTGCAATCTCTCTTACTATTTATTGTCATATCTTCATCAATGTGTGCTTATATATATCTTCATGGACGTGAAACTATTGATGCATGCAATAGTTATTGAGAAACAAATATGAATTTTCGTAGTATTAACGAATTGGCTCTCTAGGCTATGATCTCTAACCGAGGGAGTAATTCTTAATTGCAATCCACATTGAAATTCACTTGTGGCAAGAAATACCAAGCAATCTAACAGTTCAATGCAGTTGCAGTAAATTATACTCCATGACTAGCATGACTATTGTGCACTTTATTAGCATGACTAGCATGATGAAGTACAATTGCAGTAAATTTTCATAGTACTAACTTATAACTAGCATGACTATTGTGCATTTTATTAGTCACACCCTAATTATTAACCCCTGATTTCATCGTAGTTGGCCTCGGGGGTCAGCTGGGAGGAGGAGGCAGTCAGGAAATCCGTGGAGAAGGCCCTCATGATTGGCAGAGACGATGATTCGACGACGACCACATGCCGGTCGGGGCCACAGTGAGTGATGGATCTACTTGTCCAGGGACAGAGCCAGGACTGAAGTATAAGGGGGGCAATCTTAGTATGAGGGAGGCAGAACTAGCTAAAATCACATAAATAAGGAGCTGCCATGGCTTCTGTTCAAAGAAAAATCATAAGCATAGGGGGCTGCGTCCCCCCCCCCCCCCCCCCCCTGTCTCCGTCCCTGTACTTGTCCATGCTAACAATCAGCTCGTTCTCATCGTGCTAGTTCAACCACGCCTAAGGATACATCATACATGGAATATTCTTCCATGCACGAGACGTCCGGTGCATGCATGCACCGTTGATTGTCTTGATTGTTTTGAAATTTAGATACGCGTGAAGCTTTCGTGTACGCGATAAAATATTTTTGCATCCACAGGATACAATCGCTGCTCCATCAGTACCACTCTCACATCGTCTATTAATACACTTATTTTATTTTCAATCTCCAATTTGAAATAGCCTTATATGCCATAATAAATATCAGATTAACAATCCACCTGAATGTGTATATTTTTTCAGAAATTTCTTTTAAACAAGTCCAAAATATATTTACTTCCAAAAAAATGTGAAATCTGGATTCCTTGTGATAGATCGCGAAACATAATGAAACTTAATAAAAAAGGGCATTAAAGTAGACATAAAAATTATAAAATTCCGTTATATAACATACTTATCGAACTTGTCTAATACAAGTTTGAAGTATGGTGGAGTACATTCAAACATGATCATGCACGATAAACCCCTAAAAAAATTATATACAAAATATGAGTTGAATGAGATGCCTAAAGATTCAAGTCTGAATGACTCCTAATCCATCTAGGGTTCGCACTTGCCGCAATGCCAATGGACACAACGGTGTTGGCATGCCCCTCCCCTCCCGCCCCCATCTTCACCTATCCTTAGTCATGCAATTAGCCCTTATCAAGGATCCCTCCTCGTGGAGATGGAAGGACCTTTATTCCCTTCTTCTTAAGCATCGTCTGGATCACATCTACACTAGATTTTTCCGTGTTCATCCAAAGATTTGTGAGATCTAGTTGATTGCGTTCAATGGGGTCATTGTGGATTATCACAAGGTAAAATCCTGGTTTTGAGGTTAAGTTTACATGTCATCATGTCAAGATCCGATTTCTTTGTGTTGCCTCCAAGTGCAGACTTGAGAATGCAAGTCAACTTACTATCATGATAAGAGATGTGTCATCTGATGACGTTGTGACTCCAAGTGCAGGGTGTTGTGTGAGCAGAGTATTTTCTCGACAAGGGTGACTCGAGGCTTATATCAAACTCTCAGGGAATGGAGTAAAGAGTTATCTATTCGTCTTTTCTTCTAGCAATCCTGTAAAATAAAATAAAGCCTTGTGTCCCCAACTCCATCGTGTGATTTTCAAGCACAAGGTTTCGTGTAAATAAAAGTAAAATAAAGTACTAACTGGAGTAACAGAAAAATCAATTCAGCTCCCGGGTGCGTATGATCTCTTTACCATAAAAACATATTTCCAAATGTTAAAAAATTTTGACCAAAAAAATTTACATGTACATCTCATAATATATGTGTGTTCGTCAAGTTTTACGAAAAAATGATATTTTTTATAGTCTACATAAAAAAGAGAAAATTTATCTTGTGACAAGTCTTTGTTTTAGCACCGATTTTTGTCCTTTTTCCATGCCACACGACAAGTCAATTTTTCATGAAACAATTTTGTGAGCGCGTAGCACATGAAGATGTACGTGCGAAATTTTTGTATCATTTTTTTTGACATTTGAAAATGTGTCTAACATGCATTTTAAAATAAAGGGAGCATACGCTCCTATGTGCCAAAACATCAAAGAGTAAAGTAAACTAAATAAGTATAAATGTTTATTTGTTTTGGGGTTTTAAGTGCAAATAAGATAAATACATATTTTTGTATTCTGGAATTAAAATAGTGCTACAAATAAAAATAAGATAAATGCAATTAAAAGGTGTTTCTTATGATTAAAATTGAAATGGGTTCATGGGATAAGTTAGACCAAGAAGGCAATGGCATGTCTTGCCAAGGGAAATACCCACTTATGCATGCGTGTACATGCACCCTATATTGAAAGTTCCAAAAAATGTTATTTCAAAGTTTCGGAAAATTTTGAAAAAAAATGCACATATGTAGATATTATGTTGATACTAATTTGTGCAGATTTTGGGATAAAAAATGATCAGACCTACACAAAAATGTGAAACTGCAATTCCCTATTTATGTGAATAGTACCTCACCAACCATTATAGTGTCATTTGAATTTTTTGTGATTTTCGCATAGGCCATATACAATCGTATTTTTTCGTGCAGACTTGCACAAGTAAGCATCAACATAATATGTACTCCCTCCGATTCATATTAATTGACTCCAATATGAATGTATCTAGAACTTAAATATGTCTAGATACATTCATATTAGAGTCAATTAATATGAACCGGAGGGAGTACATGAAAAAAATTATTTCAATATTTTGATACTTTTAAGTAGATATTTCCAATTTAAAAAAACCCGGATGCACATGCACCCCTGTTCACATCCTTCCCCTCCGTCTTGCCAAGGCTTCCTTTGTTCCAACACATCCGTGTAGCTTACATACGGCTCTTCAATCATGTCACTCGTAGCAGGGTCACGTCAAGCGATTACAAGAAGCACGATAGGTGCAACCTCTTTTGTGGCTATCTTTTCAAGTTTTCCTACTCACTCTGTTTGGACTAGATATATTCAATTAGAATGTGTACGAAAAAACTGTAACCTTTTTTGCTGAAAAGTCCGGTCAACTTCCTTTTACTACGGAGTATAAAAAACTGTCAACGCATCACATGAATCTCCTCTTGTCACTGGCTGCCATCTTTCCTTGTACCGTCACTGGCAACACTAGACGAAAGATCAGAACGGTTGCTTGACAAGTCGGTTGCCTGCGCCAAACGAATCACACCCTCTGCTCCAATTTACAAGATACTCCATATTTGAAATATGTTAGTACTCCATTCGTGCTAATTTTAGTAGTATGAACTATATGCAGGTTTAAATTAGTGATTTTCAAAAAAAGTCATTAACCATCCCGCTAATGTGATTTTCAAAACTGCTCTTTTTCTACAGCTTTGGAGCGGCATGTCCAAGCCAAGCGATCGGGAGGGCCTCCGGTGGCTGGAGAACAAGCTAAGGGAGCTGTACGCCGCCGTGAGACCAGGTCACTCAAGCCAGTGAAGATTCAGTAGTCAGGCTTGCGGAGTTGCTTTTGCCCGTGTCCCTTGGGTCGGAGTTCGGATTGACCTTTATGTTTTACCTCGTTTAGTCGTTATTCCTTGGCTAAGCTGTATGCCGCAGCGTTTGTATAACTTGTTAAACCTCTGGGCTTTATTAATTTAAAGTCGGGCATGTTATTGCCTTTTATCTAAAAAAAAAATTAGTGAACAAATACACTAAAACGTGTATATATGTATACACGATTTACAAAAAGCGAGAACTTCTTATAATTGGGAATGAAGGGTGTAGAGAGGACACATGAATATCTTGTGATAGAAAAGCTAAATAACTTGTGTACTTTAACCATCTTACAACTTGTGCTGAATTGTTTCTCAAAAAAAAAAAAATTGTGCTGGATTGCACCATTCTTTTGTTTTCCCAAACAGTACGTGCTAAACGCAAGCATAACCATTAGCAGGATGAAATTACAAAACGAAACCACAGTTGATTACATTGACAATATAGCGTGCTTGAATAGTCTACTATTCAAAGGACAAGTCAGACCAAGCATCGAACTCCGGCGACCCGAGGTCCGCCAGCCCGTCAAACAAGCCCGGCGTCGGATGCATCAGTGGCTGCACCACTGATGGGACGTCGCGGCTGCCGTTGCCGGCGGTAGCTGCCGCGTCTGAACTCCGGCCCTGCAGCAGAGCCCCGGCTGTTAGCGATAATCACTCCGTCGCCGGCACGGCGACGTGTGCCGTACGTATACGAGTAGTGTACGTGTTCCGTTCTGATCTAGGAGTTGTGCCCCGAGTCGGTTAGCTAGTCTAGGTACTATATAATCTATGTAATAGCTAGGCTTGTAACACCACATCGAGAATCAATACGAAAAACAACAGGCTCGATACGGGCCTGTGGCGATACATTGTTTTTCCGTGTGCGTGAGTTGGAGCTAGCTGATCGTACGTGGATTGCTGCTGTTTTGGCTTGTTTGCTGTGCGTGTGCAGGTCACGTCTCGCCGGATCGTCTTCGTCAACGTCGGAAAGAACTCGGCGATTGGGGCTGGGCCAACAATTGGTATCAGAGTCTCGTGGAGGATCTCCTAGTAACGGGAGGTCATGACGAAGGAAGTGGGCGAGTCTTCCGGCGCCGCGGCGCCGGTGTCGACGCAGTATCCGCAGTACATCCGCGACAACTACACGGTGTGGGCGACCACGATGATGTGGGCGCGCTCGAGTCCAACGAAGTCTGGGAGGCTGTTGATCCGGGCGGCGACGAGTTCATGAAGGGTGCGCCGAAGTACCGCAAGGACCGACAGGCACTCACGGCCATCTGCTCGGTGATGCCGATGGACGTGAAGCAGCACCTAATCTCGAAGACATCTGCAAAGGAGGCGTGGGAGACGATCAAGACGCTGAATCTTGGTCATGCGCGTGTCCGCGAGGCGGCCCTACAAACCTTGCAGAAGCAGTACGAGAACCTGGAGATGGGAGTAGATGAGAAGCTGGACGCCTTCGCTTCGAGGGTCGCTACATTGGTCAATGGGATTCGCGCGCTGGGCGAGAAGCTCGAGGAGATCTCGATCGTAAGGCGTTTCCTACGCGCGGCACCGCCGCGTTACTTGCCCGTTGTTTCGGCGATCGAGCAGTGCGTCGATCTCAAGACTCTCACGATGGACGATTTGGTCGGACGGTTCAAGGCGCATGATGAGAGGATGAAGATCACCTACGGCGGCGAAGCAAAAGTGGAGGAGCACGTGATGCTTACGCGCGCCCAGTGGCAGGCAATGGCCGCAAGAGAGAAGAAGAGCAATGGAGCATCAAGCAGCGGTGGTTATCAAGAAGCCTCCCGCCCGGCGAAGAAGTCGGATGAGAAGCCGAAGAAGCCTAAGAAGAAGTTCGATAAAAAGAATCTTCGCTGCCATAAGTGCAACCAGCTCGGTCACTTCAAATCGGAGTGTCGCAACTCTCCGGAGAAGAAGGCTCTCTTGGCGAAGGAAGGAGATGATGGACCAATGATGTTGATGCTCGAAGTATGCGAGCTGATGGACAACGTTGGATCAACTCCGCATGTGCCGGCTAGGGAGATCGTCACGCTCGAGGAAGACAAGGTTTTCCTTCATGACAAGGCGAGGATGAGGACAGCAAGGCATGTCTGGTACCTCGACACAGGCGCAAGCAACCACATGACCGGCGACAAGGCTCAGTTTTCTGAGTTAGACCTCTCGGTGGGAGGAACGGTTCGGTTCGGCGATGGATCGACCGTTGGGATAGCAGGGCGAGGTACTGTCCTGTTTGAGTTGAAGAACGGCGGTCACAAGGTACTCACGGATGTGTACTATATCCCCAAGTTGAAGAGCAACATCATCAGTCTTGGTCAGCTCGCGGAGCGTGGATGCAAGATCGTGATCGAGGACGAGTTCTTATGGGGGTATGATCGTCAAAGGCAACTCATCATGAAGGTGGAGAGGGCGAGGAATCGACTCTACATCCTCAACCTGGATCGGGTGGATCCGGTATGCTTGATGACAAGCATGGAAGACTCGGCATGGAGGTGGCACGCGCGCTACGGGCATCTTAATTTCCAGGCTCTACGGCAACTTGGACAGAAGGAGATGGTACGTGGCTTACCGTGTGTTGATCATGTTGAGCAGGTGTGCGACGGTTGTCTCATTGGGAAGCAAAGGCGAGCCCCGTTTCCAAGGGAGGGACAATATCGAGCAAGCAAGGTTCTTGAGTTGGTGCATGGAGACTTATGCGGACCAATCACGCCGGCGACCCCCGCCGGGAACAAGTACTTTTTGCTCATCGTCGACGACTTCAGTAGATACATGTGGGTTGTGTTGCTGAAGAGTAAGGATCAAGCTTTGCAAGCGTTCAGGATTGTGAAGATGGCAGCCGAGGTGGAGTCCGAGGCAAAGTTGAAGGCCCTCCGTACCGATCGGGGTGGGGAGTTCAAATCCAATGAATTCAAGGCGTTTTGTGAAGCTCATGGGATCCAGCGGTACCTTACCGCGCCATATTCACCGCAGCAAAACGGTGTTGTGGAGAGAAGGAACCAAACCGTGGTGGCCATGGCACGTAGCATGATGAAAAGCAAAGGCGTGCCGGGCAGGTTTTGGGGTGAGGCGGTCACGACGGCCGTCTATCTACTGAACAGGGCACCAACTAAGAGCGTGGTTGGTATGACTCCGTACGAAGCATGGTACGGACACAAGCCCTCGGTTGATCATCTTCGCACTTTCGGGTGCGTGGCGCATGTGAAGACGGTATCCGGGCATACTAGCAAGTTGGCGGATCGAAGTACTCCAATGGTCATGATCGGCTATGAAGCCGGTTCGAAGGCGTATCGCGCGTACAATCCAGTGAATAAACAGTTGGTGGTGACACGCGACGTCGTCTTCGAGGAGGAGAAATCATGGAATTGGGGCTCCGCGGAACCGGTACAATCAATTTCTAATGAAATATTTACTGTAGTCTACAGTGATTCGCATGCAGATGATCAAGAAACAGCATCCCGGGGCGTTACGGATTCAGGCGCTGGTTCAGGTTCAGAAGATGGAGGTCCGGGCGCGACAAGCAGCAGCGCTACGGCTGATGGTGCTAGCGATCGGAACAGCGCGCGGAACGGCAGCGAGTCGAGCGCTCGCTCGACCGAGCCGCTAGGGAGCTCTCCGTACAGGAGTCCTGGAACGAGCAGCAGCTCACGGAGCAGGGCGCGCGGCCCAGACTGGGAGGAGCCAGGGACGCCGGATGAAGAACCAAGCACCCCACGAGATGGCTTTGAAGCTTCACCCAGCAGTCCAGCAAGCCTAGCTGGGCATGGTGCTGTTCCATCACCAGGACGTGGACGGGAATCACAGGGTGGCTCTGATCGTCCTGTTTCCCCGCGAGCTACTGAAGATTCAGCAGACGCTGAAACACGAACTACGTCAGCTTCCGCGTCTCCTCCAAATGCATCGGAAGAAAGGAGACGTCCGTCTACTCCGGAAAAATTTCGAAGCGTACTGGAATTATATCCGCCGGAGACCTTTGGCACAACGCGTGCGCGAGGGAGAGGACAAGGTCGGTGTTTACTCACCGAGGAGCCGACGAAGTTCGAGGACGCAAACACGGAGGAGTGTTGGCGTCGTGCTATGGATGAGGAGTTGGTGTCGATCCGTGACAACAATACATGGAAGCTTGTCGATCTACCCAACGGCCAAAAAGCCATAGGGCTCAAGTGGGTGTACAAGATCAAGAAGGATGCCGAAGGGAATTTGGTGAAACACAAAGCAAGGCTAGTGGCCAAAGGCTACGTGCAAGAGCAAGGTGTGGATTTCGAAGAAGTGTTCGCTCCCGTTGCAAGGATGGAATCGGTGAGATTAATTATCGCTCTCGCGGCTCAAGAATCTTGGAAATTGCATCACATGGATGTGAAATCCGCGTTTTTGAATGGAGAGTTGGAAGAAGAAGTCTATGTGAGGCAACCACCGGGATTCGTCAAGCGAGGAGAGGAACACAAGGTATTGAAGCTACACAAGGCGTTGTACGGGCTACGGCAGGCCCCTCGGGCGTGGAACATCAAGCTTGATCATACATTGATCTCTCTCGGATTCGAGAAGAGCCCACTGGAGCATGCTATGTATAAGCGAGGTCAAGGAAGGGATCGTCTACTAGTTGGCATCTATGTCGACGACCTATTGATAACCGGAGCGGATGAGGAGGAGATTGCTAAGTTCAAGCTACAGATGAAGGAGTTATTCAAGATGAGTGATCTAGGCTTGTTGACCTACTATCTTGGGATCGAGGTGCAACAAAAGCTGGGTGAGATCACACTATGCCAGGAGGCATATGCAAAGAGAATACTCGAGAATTGTGGCATGGAAGATTGCAATCCAACTCAAGTTCCAATGGAACCTCGGCTTAAACTAAGCAAGAAGAGTGAAGCACCCGCGGTTGATGCAACGGAGTATAGGAGTGTGGTCGGAAGTTTGAGGTATCTCGTGAACACAAGACCGGACTTAGCCTATTCCGTTGGCATTGTGAGTCGCTACATGGAAGCGCCCACAACAGAACATTGGGCAGCGGTAAAGCATATACTCAGGTACATCAAAGGGACAACTGACTATGGTATTGTCTATTTGAAGGAGAAGGGGAAGGTGAAGATACTTGGCTATAGTGACAGCGACATGGCAGGCGATGTTGACGACCGTAAGAGTACCTCGGGCGTGGCATATTTCCTTGGAAATAGCATCGTAAGTTGGCTATCACAGAAGCAAAAGGTAGTTGCATTATCTTCCTGTGAAGCTGAGTATATTGCAGCTGCAACCGCGGCGTGTCAAGGTGTGTGGCTAGGGAGGCTACTCGGTGACCTCATGAACGAGGAAGCGGAACGGGTGGTGCTTAATGTTGACAACAAGTCCACAATCTCTTTGTGCAAGAATCCGGTACACCATGACAGGAGTAAGCACATTGATACGCGGTATCACTACATACGGGAGTGTGTAGAGGAGAGCAAGATAGAAGTCAACTACGTTCGCACCGATGATCAGCTTGCAGATATTCTGACCAAGTCTTTGGGTCGACTGAAGTTCTTGGAGATGCGACGAAGGATCGGCGTCCAAGCTGTGAAGACCGGCACATCGTGCTTAGGGGGGTGATTGTTAGCGATAATCACTCCGTCGCCGGCACGGCGACGTGTGCCGTACGTATACGAGTAGTGTACGTGTTCCGTTCTGATCTAGGAGTTGTGCCCCGAGTCGGTTAGCTAGTCTAGGTACTATATAATCTATGTAATAGCTAGGCTTGTAACACCACATCGAGAATCAATACGAAAAACAACAGGCTCGATACGGGCCTGTGGCGATACATTGTTTTTCCGTGTGCGTGAGTTGGAGCTAGCTGATCGTACGTGGATTGCTGCTGTTTTGGCTTGTTTGCTGTGCGTGTGCAGGTCACGTCTCGCCGGATCGTCTTCGTCAACGTCGGAAAGAACTCGGCGATTGGGGCTGGGCCAACACCGGCGCCGCACCCGTGCGCGGCGGCCAGCAGGGAGTGGCTGGCGGCGGTGGCGTGGGCTCGACGCGGCTGCGGCCGGAAGATGGCGGCCGGCGGGAAGCCGGTGAGCTCCTGAACCTTGGCGCGGAAGTTGGACACGTCGGTGGCCACCACGGTGGTGGACGACCGGCGCGACGCCGAGGTCGAGTGCCTCCTCCTCGGGCGCCGCGGCGGCAGCTGCTGCGCGTCCGATGGGTCGACCTGGCCGGCGGCCTGCATGTGCACGGGCGCCCAGGTCGTCGTCGCCGTGTTGCATGGCTGGTACTGGGCGCTAAAGGCAAGGGCTCGCTCCGCCTCGCCCGTGCGGTCCCGGTCGCTGCGGCAGGAGTACATCGGCGAGAGGCGTCTAAGATGGCCACGCCACGCCACGCACGATGAAGTAGCCTGCGTACGGCTCCGAAGGAGGGCGGTCAGTTTGACGTGTATTTATAGCTATCTTGGCAGGAAGTTGGATGAAGACTCAACAGTGCAAGGGTAGTACGAATAATTCTAGTTCGGCGGAGCAGTGCTGCTGAAGCTGAAACCTGAAGAATCCGGTCTATTTTAGCCCAAATCTGAAGAGTCGTGGTTGTTCTGACTTGTGCAACCAATCTACCATCGACAGCGTTCGCTAACTTGAACTTCATTATCTACATGATGTGCGTTTAAGATGCGTTATCATCCGCATCAGGGTTAGATAGAGTTGTTAAAAAATTGATCGCCTGACGACCTGTGCGAAGGAACACCTATCCAGGTGAGCAAAGCCACAAGCAGAGATAGGGTAGACTCCTCGGACTTTCCCCCTGAGTGCCTCTGTTGAGAGTCGCCTCCAGAAGACCGCCTCCGCCCCTCTCCTTCTCTCTTTCCGGCGGCGCGGCCGGCCGGCGAGAAGATGGAGTAGGTGGTCGGTTCCCTGTAAATAGTAGGTTTAGAGTATCCCTAGTGGGGAGGTTGTTTGCCTATGTGCAGTTTGGCGCTATGCCATCTCCTCTTTCCCTTCGCCTGCTGTGGCTGCTCACGGGCGGTGGTCACAGCTTGGAGAAGCTCCTTCTCGGCGTACGTCCATGGTGGGCGACAAGTAGGAGGAACGGATCTGAAGGCGATTGCTTCAATAAGCTCGATTTTCGCGATTCTGGCGGCGGCGGTGCGGATTTTGTTGTTGCCCTTGCAACTCGTCTTGGTGACGAGGGGAAAGGGAAGCATCGAGTCTATGTGCGCATGCGGTTGGACTCGCACCAGGGGAGCAGCTGTGCTTATCCAGGGAGCGCTCTCACGGCGGCGTTCTTCTCGTCGTCGTCCATCATGGTCGAAGGGCGACCGCTCCCGCCTTCGACGTCGGTGATGGTTTCTTCCGGCCGGCGTCCAAAAGTCATCTTCAACCTCCAGGCTGTCATGCCATTGCGGAGGCCTCTCAGCTACGGTGCAGCAGGCTCCCGCCTCCCTGTCCCAAGTGGCGTAGTCCCCGGCGACGTCGAGGTTGGCTGCATCGAGCTCTGGATCAGTCACACTGGAGAAGGAGCAGGATCCAATTGCGTTCCTCTTATTCTTCTTAGGGTCCTAGGTGCAATTTGTAAGGGCTGGTGTGTAATTTCTACATTTCCTGTTGCCTTATCTGTAAAATGTACCAGTGTTGACTTATAATGAGACTCTCGGTCCTTCGGGACTGATCCCCTTTGTTCAAAAAAAAAAAAAAAAAGCCACAAGCAGGGCAGGGCAGATCAAACAGTTGGAAGGCCGTTGCGAAATGGGGTGCGATCGGTGCCTTTCGGTCGAGTAGGAAGGACGTGGTGTTCCTTATTTGTCTTCTACTCGTTGTGTGGAACTTTCTGCGAATGAAACAGGGCCTGATCGATCTCACGTGCATAATTCATAGGGTTTCACATCTGCTAGCCTAGCTACCAGATCAATTCACCGTAAGGGCCTCTTTGGTTCAAAAGATTTGAAAAACACAAGATTAGAGGAAAATCATAAATAGTACATGTATGTCTACTACAACATATTTTGCCTGGCTTCGGTGACGGAGGGCAGGTCGGCGGCATGCTTTTGGTTGACTGCAATGGTTGTAGTCGTCGTTAGGTGGTACGAGGGTGTACCACTAATTTTGCTCACTTTGAGGGCTCTTTGTACTGTTAATGCTGATTATTAATAGATATGTGCACCTTTTCGCGCAAAGAGAGAATGTTATGGCATTTGAAATCCTACATAGATAAAAACACTGAAATTATAACTAAAGGTGTTTCATATGAAATGCAAGACCGATAATAGTAGTTGTTTGGTTGCTTCATAGGAAAAACAAAGATTTTTATCTGAAAGAATATGTGCATATATATATATGGCATAGTTTTCATGGATAGTTGATACAAAGGAAAATTTCCATGACATTCGACCAAAAGAATTTTTTACTATGAAACTAAATGCAAAGTAACTCATATAGAGAGATCCTATGATTTCGAGTTGAAAGTGCATGCAACCCCCACGTGGGTTTTGAAAATTAATGACAACATCTATGGACTTATGTTTGCATTGAGTTATATTTGTAGAATTTATTCTTAGTCCATTCTTGAACCATTTGTTGGCGTCAAGATTGAAAGATGAAAAAAGTGAAGAAGATCAAGTGATGACCAAGTTGCTGATCCAAAGAATGGTCCCTCGGAAGTTGAGCCTATTGAAAGCATGTCTTGAAGATAAGAAGAAGATAGAGTGAGCTCTTGTGTGTACCTTCAATATATCAATAACATGTAGCAAGAAAAATGAAGTGCAAGTTTAAGATGAGGCATCTCGAAGATTCACATCCTTTAAGTTGTCGGTACATATGATGACGAGGGTTAACCTCGGCAATGAATATGGATATGGACTTCGGGTTTTGGGGAAAGATGTCCGCTAGTGGTTTTGTCGGCTAGCTGGTCAGACAAACACGCTGGTCCAATAGTATAATTATTATGAGGCAAAGTCTTCGTAATACTAGAATATATCTAGGGTTACGACAATGACTCAATATCTCCTCCCGCTGGTCCTCCTAGACTTTATATCGGAGGCTGGGTCATGGACTCCAACTGAGGTAAACATATTAGATATAGATCTTGGAGTTTTTGCAGATTTTCTCGTTTGTTCTTCCTTTCTTATTTTCACATAAGCTTTTGTAGCTTTACTAGAATTTGGGAGTGAAGGACTTGAGCACTTGTGTTTTTCCATTGCATTTGGTGAGTCATTTTGTGTTCTCGACGGATATTTCATGAAGTGAAAGTGCGTGAGCTTTTACTCTTGTGTTCTTGTACCCAGGTCGTGTGCCTCTTTGGGTTCTTGAAACTCTAGAAAGCTTGGTGGCCTTTTATTGCATTGTGACCTTGGTGGTAATTACTTGGGAGCCTTCAATTGTTTTGGAGTTTTTCTCAAGCTTATGACCTCTCTAGAATTACTTAAAAGTTTACAATTAAGTTGTGGAGCTCGCCGCAAGGTTGTACGTGTTTGGTGACCACCCTCAGAATCCCATAGTGGATTGAGGTTTTCTTTTTTGTGTGTAGGCTCGGGCAGAATATGATGAACCATTGTCCCATTTAGAGTGTGTTTACTTTTGTACTTTACTTTGTGACGACCTTGGTGCTTGAAGTCATATATATTGCTATGACATTGTTGATTATCTTGCTTAGTATAAGTTATTAGTGAATATAGATGAACTCTAGTTTATAGGTTTTGTTCTTGACAAGTTTAAATCCCTAACGTAAAAGAAAATTAAACCGTCTATTCAACCCTTTCTAGATGGCATCCTTTTACTGTGACCGGTCCTACAAACCAAAAAAAGCTCTTTAGTGATTTTTTTAAGAGTACAAGTATTACTATCACTATAAAATCTCTTTGAACTAAACAAACCCTAAGAGCATCTCCACTCGTCTCGTCTCCCCGACGAGGCCCCCGAGCGACGTTTTCCCCATCCGGACGGCGAAATTCAGCCCAGTCGCGCCCCCGGTTCCTCGTTTTCATCCGGATTTGGCCCTTCATCCATCCGACGAGCCCACACCATCCCCGGTCCCCCGGGGCACGCTCGGGGACTCCGGACGAAAGAATTTGGCGCGAAACGTCGTGTGGACCCTCGTAGTCGGCGACAGGAAAGCCAAATCCTGTCGATTTCCCTCCAATTTGCTTGCACATCCCCAATCTCTCCCGCCGAATTTGTCCATTCTCCTCCTCGTCTTCCAGTTCCAGTTCCCGTCCTCGTCTTCTCGTCCACCACCGTTCTCCTCCTCGTCTTCTCGTCCACCACCATGCCGCCGAAGGCGAGGAAGCCGCGGGCGAAGAAGGAGCGGCCGTCGGGTATGTCGAACGCAGAGTGGGCGGCGGACGAGATTTGGCGCCAGGTCGAAACAAGCGGCAGGGTGGAGAGGGAGAAAAAAGCCGCCGCCAAGAGGGCGGCGGCCCAGGACGAACAAGCGAGGAAGATCAGCATGGCCATGAGCATGGGCCATGCTCACGGCAGCGGCGGCGGCGCCATGTTCCCCGGCCAATGGCCGACGCAAGGTACAAGCAGTTCCCCGTCGACTTTCTTCCCTTCGATCTACTCGCCGTCGCCGCCTGCCATGTTCCAAGAGGGCACCTACGTCCAACCGTCCAGGTTCACGCCGTCGCCGCCCGAGCTCGCCGTCGGCAGCGGGAACCAGTACGAGGGCACCTCGCCGGCCCTGCGATGAGGGCCACTCCCGTTCGGTGGGATGGCGGCGCCGAACGACGATGAGATCCACGAGATGATCACCTCCGGCTCCATGGCCGCCGCTGCGAGCCCGGGGTTCTTCATGGCCACCTCCGCTGCGAGCCTGGGGTTCTTCACGCAAGAGGAGGCGAGGGCGACGGCAGCTGTCGCGGCACGCAACGAGTATGTGGAGGATGTGGCCGACGGAAGCCAAGCCGTCGAAGAAGAAGACGAAGAAGAAGAACAGCCAACTCAAGCCAACGCCAACCTGTCGAAGGGAAAGAAGAAGAGGAAGAAGGACTCGCCGCCTGCCGAACCGCGTATCAAATGGACGCCGAAGGAAGAGGAGTGCCTCGCCGAAGCTTGGATGACCGTGTCCATGAACGGCATAACTGGGGCCAATCAGTCGTTTGACACATATTGGCTTCGAGTGAAGTAGGCGCTCGACGAACGCAAACTCGTCGATCCCTACTTCAGCAAGACGAGCATGAACCGGGGAGACAAGGCAATGGCCACCCATTGGGGGATCATACAGACGGCGTGCAGCAAATGGCACGGCGTGCAGGAGGAGATCAAAGAACGGCCGATGAGCGGTGATGTCTACGCCCCCCTCCTTTTCCTGTAGACAGTGTTGGGCCTCCAAGAGCAGAGGTTTGTAGAACAGCAGCAAGTTTTCCCTTAAGTGGATCACCCAAGGTTTATCGAACTCAGGGAGGAAGAGGTCAAAGATATCCCTCTCATGCAACCCTGCAACCACAAAGCAAGAAGTCTCTTGTGTCCCCAACACACCAAATAGGTGCACTAGTTCGGCGAAGAGATAGTGAAATACAGGTGGTATGAATAAGTATGAGCAGTAGCAACGGTACCAGAAAATAGCTTGCTGGCGTGTAGTTGATGGTGGTAGTATTGCAGCAGTAGTAACGTTAAAGAAACAAGAAACAAGCAGCGATAGCAGTATTTAGGAACAAGGCCTAGGGATTACACTTTCACTAGTGGACACTCTCAACATTGATCACATAACAGAATAGATAAATGCATACTCTACACTCTTGTTGGATGATGAACACATTGCGTAGGATTACACGAACCCTCAATGCCGGAGTTAACAAGCTCCACAATTAATGTTCATATTTTAGTAACCTTATAGTGTAAGATAGATCAAAAGACTAAACCAAGTACTAACATAGCATGCACACTGTCACCTTCATGCATATGTAGGAGGAATAGATCACATCAATACTATCATAGCAATAGTTAACTTCATAATCTACAAGAGATCATGATCATAGCATAAACCAAGTACTAACACAGATGCACACACTGTCACCATTACATCGTACAGGAGGAATAGAACTACTTTAATAACATTGCTAGAGTAGCACATAGATAAATTGTGATACAAATACATTGCAATCATAAAGAGATATAAATAAGCACCTCACTATGCCATTCATCAGTGAATAAGTATTCTGTGAAATATAGCCTAAGAGACCCACACGGTGCACACACTGTCACCTTTACACACGTGGGACAAGGAGTCTTCGGAGATCACATAAGTAAAACTCACTTGACTAGCATAATGACATCTAGATTACAAGCATCATCATATGAATCTCAATCATGTAAAGCAGCTCATGAGATTATTGTATTGAAGCACATAGGAGAGAGATGAACCACATAGCTACCGGTACAGCCCCGAGCCTCGATGGAGAACTACTCCCTCCTCATGGGAGCAGCAGCGGTGATGAAGATGGCGGTGGAGATGGCAGCGATGTCGATGGAGAAGCCTTCCGGGGGCACTTCCCCGCTCCGGCAGCGTGCCGGAACAGAGACTCCTGTCCCCCAGATCTCGGCCTCGCGATGGCGGCGGCTCTGGAAGGTTTCTGTGGTTTTCGTCGAACGTCGATGTTTTTAGGTCAGGGACGAATATATAGGCGGAGAGGCGGCGCAAGGAGGCGGCTGGGGCCCCCACACCATAGGCTGGCGCGGCCAGGGGGCCACCTGCGCCGCCTTATGGTGTGGGTCCCCTGCTGCCCGCCTCCGACTCTCCTTCGGTGTTCCGGAAGCTTCCGGGAATTCTAAGACTTTCGGTGTTGATTTCGTCTGATTCCGAAAATATTTCCTTACTAGGATTTCTGAAACCAAAAACAGCAGAAAACAGTAACTGGCCTTTCGGCATCTCGTCAATAGGTTAGTTCCGGAAACCGCATAAATATGACATAAAATGTGAACAAAACATGTCGGTATTGTCATAAAATAAGCATGAAACATCAGAAATTATAGATACGTTGGAGACGTATCAGCATCCCCAAGCTTAGTTCCTACTCGTCCTCGAGTAGGTAAACGATAAAAGATAATTTCTGAGGTGACATGCTACCAACATAATCTTAATCATACTATTGTAAAGCATATGAGATGAATGCGGCGATTAGAAACAACGTAAATGTAATGAGTAAACAATTGAATCATATAGCAAAGACTTTTCATGAATAGTACTTTCAAGACAAGCATCAATAAGTCTTGCATAAGGGTTAACTCATAAAGCAATAAATTCATAGTAGAGACACTGAAGCAACACAATGGAAGATTAAGTTTCAGCGGTTGTTTTCAACTTGTAACATGTATATCTCATGGATAGTTGTCAATGCAAAGCAATATAACAAATGCAATAAGCAAGTATGTAAGAATCAATGCACAGTTCACACAAATGTTTGCTTCTTGAGGTAGAGAGAGATAGGTGAACTGACTCAACAATAAAAGTAAAAGAATGGTCCTTCAAAGAGGAAAGCATCGATTGCTATATTTGTGCTAGAGCTTTTATTTTGAAAACATAAAGAGAGCATAAAAATAAAGTTTTGAGAGGTGTATGTTGTTGTCAACGAATGGTAGCGGGTACTCTAACCCCCTTGCCAGACAAACCTTCAAAGAGCGGCTCCCATTTTATTTTATTTTTGGATGGCACTCCTTCCAACCTTTCTTTCACAAACCATGGCTAACCGAATCCTCGGGTGCCTGCCAACAATCTCATACCATGAAGGAGTGCCTTTTTATTTTAGTTTTATTATGATGACACTCCTCCCAACCTTTGCTTACACAAGCCATGGCTAACCGAATCCTTCGGGTGCCGTCCAACAATCACATACCATGGAGGAGTGTCTATTTTTGTTAATTAATTTGGGACTGGGAATCCCATTGCCAGCTCTTTTTGCAAAATTATTGGATAAGCGGATGAAGCCACTAGTCCATTGGTGAAAGTTGCCCAACAAGATTGAAAGATAAACACCACATACTTCCTCATGAGCTATAAAACATTGACACAAATCAGAGGTGATAAATTTTGAATTGTTTAAAGGTAGCACTCAAGCAATTTACTTTGGAATGGCAGGAAATACCATGTAGTAGGTAGGTATGGTGGACACAAATGGCATAGTGTTGTTTGGCTCAAGGATTTGGATGCATGAGAAGTATTCCCTCTCGATACAAGGTTTAGGCTAGCAAGGTTGTTTGAAGCAAACACAAGCACGAACTAGTACAGCAAAAATCACATAAAAGACATATTACAAGCATTATAAGACTATACATCGTCTTCCTTGTTGTTCAAACACCTCACTAGAAAATATCTAGACTCTAGAGAAACCACTCATGCAAACCAAATTTTAACAAGCTCTATGTATTTCTTCACTAATAGGTGCAAAGTATATGATGCAAGAGCTTAAACAAGAGCACAACAATTGCCAAATATCAAGTTATTCAAGACATCATACCAATTACTACATGTAGCATTTTCCGTTTCCAACCATATAACAATTAACGAAGCAGTTTCAACCTTCGCCATGAAAATTAAAAGCTAAGAATACATGTGTTCATACGAACCAGCGGAGCGTGTCTCTCTCCCACACAAGCATTTATTCAAACAAAAACAAAAACAAGAACACACAGACGCTCCAAGTAAAGTACATAAGATGTGACCGAATAAAAATATAGTTTCAAGAGAAAGAACCTGATAATTTGTCGATGAAGAAGGGGATGCCTTGGGCATCCCCAAGCTTAGATGCTTGAGTCTTCTTGAAATATGCAGGGATGAACCACCGGGGCATCCCCAAGCTTAGACTTTTCACTCTTCTTGATCGTAGTATATCATCCTCCTCTCTTGACCCTTGAAAACTTCCTTCACACCAAACTCGGAACAAACTCATTAGAGGGTTAGTGCATAATCAAAAACTCACATGTTCAGAGGTGACACAATCATTCTTAACACTTCTGGACATTGCCCAAAGCTACTGGAAGTTAATGGAACAAAGAAATCCATCCCACATAGCAAAAGAGGCAATGCGAAATAAAAGGCAGAATCTGTCAAAACAGAACAGTCCGTAAAGACGAATTTTAAAAGGGCACCAGACTTGCTCAAATGAAAATGCTCAAATTGAATGAAAGTTGCGTACATATCTGTGGATCACTCACGTAAATTGGCATAATTTTCTGAGTTACCTACAGAGAATTAGGCCCAGATTCGTGACAGCAAGAAAACAGTTTCTGTGCAGTAATCCAAATCTAGTATTGACTTTACTATCGAAGACTTTACTTGGCACAACAAAACACAAAACTAAGATAAGGAGAGGTTGCTACAGTAGTAAACAACTTCCAAGACACAAATATAAAACAAAGTACTGTAGCAAAATAACACATGGGTTATCTCCCAAGAAGTTCTTTCTTTATAGCCATTAAGATGGGCTCAGCAGTTTTGGTGATGCACTGACAAGAAATAGTATTTGAAGCAAAAGAGAGCTTCAAGAGGCAAATTCAAAACACATTTAAGCCTAACATGCTTCCTATGCAGAGGAATCTTGTACACAAATGAATTCATGAAGAACAAAGTGACAAGCATAAGAGGATAAAACACGAGTAACTTCAAGATTCTCAACATAAAGAGGGGAAACTTAATATTATTAAGATGCATATAACCACATTTCCCTCTCTCATAATAACTTTCAGTAGCATCATGGATGAAATCCACAATGTACCCATCACTTGAAACATTCTTATCATGGTTCATATGCATAGAAGTATCATTAAATTTGGCATAAGAAGAGTTCTTCTCATTAATAGTAATTGGAGCAGGATTATTATCAAGAATTTGAACATGGTAAACAAGTTGCATATTAAGGGAATCCATTTTGGTAACCCAATCATGACTATGACAAGTTTCATAAGGGTAGTTATAACCTATATCATAGCATTCTTTATAATAATCATCAAAGATCGGAGGCACAATGTCATCATAAGAAATAGAATAGTTATCTTTCACAGTCGGTTTATCTATGACCATACCATCGTTGTTATTAGAAGGAGATGTATCAAACACATAATGATCAGTAGCAAAAGGATTTTCAAACACCTCTTCCCCAAGCTTAGAGCTTTCTATATCATTATGGGAGGAAGCATGGATAGCACTGACACTATGGCAATTATTATCATCATCATTTTCAGAATTAGTTTCCCAGAGATTTGCAATATAAAAAGTAGTATGCTCGTTCAAATCATGATCACTAATGTATGTAAAGGGCATAGGAAGATCATCGTATTTAGATTCATTATCACAATAATCATTAGGAGCAACATACTTACGGTTACCTAGCGTTATCTCATTCACGCGGGGATACGCCGTTACCTCTTTCTTTTTATTCTCCTTCTTCTTCTTCTTCTTCGTTCCCTTCTTCTTCTTCTCTTCCTTCTCCTCGTTCCCTTCTTTAGGAGGAAGAGGCTTGAAGGGTGGCTTGTCTGCATAACCTGATTTACTTTCAGAAACAATAGAAGAAACTTGGGAGGAACCCTCCTTTTCATTAATTAGTTGAAAACACACAGCGGTCCTATCATATTTTGGCAAGGTGTCATCTTCTAAAATATTTTGTATGTAAGTATTTGTATGGCTATTATCAATGCAATAAGAAAAACACCCATGCAGGACATCATCAATATCAAGATCACTCATATGTAACAAAGAGATTTTTCTCGACAGTTCTTCACACCCCAAAAATAAAGTAAGTTCATCATGCTGATTAGGAGTAATTTCATCATCACAATACAAATTTGCAGCACTCATTGGGTTCAAATTATCATTGGAGGAGCATTGAAAATTAAAATGACCCACTTCATGGCAAACTTCACAAATAAAAGGATGGAGGGCACATACTTTTTTACCAAGATCATCTAGAGCCCTAAACCACTTTCTAGTTTTTTCATTAGCATGATGGATACAATATTCATCTTTGATTTGATTAATTCCACAAGGTCTATGTATTCCACAAAAATTAACATGCTTATAAGAAATAGCATTCTTAGGAGTTTGAGCATGCTTATTGCAATAATTAACAACAATTTCATTCTTCATGTAAGCCTCTTTAAAGGGTTCATGATACTTATCAAAATTCTTCTTAGGCAATTCAAAATGAGAAGCAAAGGATTTATAAAGATTTGCAGCAACTTGAGAGTCAAGACCATAAGTAGCACTCATATTTCGAAATTTATCGGTATCCATAAAAGCTTCAATGCATTCATAATCATAATTTATACCTGACTCTTTACCTTCATTGTTCTCCCATCCTTCAGCGTTGTCCTCAATCCGATCAAGAAGATCCCACCTAGCTTCAATCTCCTTGCTTGTGAAAGATCCTTCCGAACAGGCATCCAGATAGTCCTTGTGTTGCCCTGAAAGTCTCGCATAAAAATTGTTAACAATAACATTACGGGGGAGCTCATGAATGGGACATTTGAGCATTAGTGACTTCAATCTCCCCCACGCTTGAGAAATACTCTCTCCATCACGAGGATAAAAGTTATAAATATAATTCCTATCAATATGCACTTCATGAGGAGGATAAAATTTAGAATAAAAGAGAGATGCAATTTCCTCCCAACTAAGAGAATGACTATTCTCCAACAATTTATACCAATGCGCCGCTTTACCGGCAAAAAAGCAGAGAATAGCTTCTTCCTCACTTCATCCATAGAGATACCTGCACACTTGAATAACCCGCATAATTCATGCAAAAACAGTAAATGATCTTTAGGATGGACAGTTCCATCCCCTTTATAATGGTTATCCATAACACGTTCAATAATTTTCATAGGTATTTTATACGAAATACTTTCAGCAGGTGGATTTAAAATATCAGAAGCATCATTAGAGTTATCGCATATGGGAGATAAAGCATTATCAGAGCAAAATATTTCTTCCAAAGCTGAGGAGCAAAAAAGATTATTTTTATATAAACTAGCTTCCCCAAGCTTAGACTTATCCATAGCATTAGCAGTAATTGCGTTCATACTAATAACATCGCTACTAGCATGCAAATAAGGTTCCATAGTTTTTTTAATTTTCGCATCAAACAATTCTAAATCAGGAAAAAGATTAAAAAGCTCACCAATTTTGTTGTTGTTTTCCATTATGCCTAACTAGTGTAAACAAGAAACAAAAAGATGCAATTGCAGGATCTAAAGGAAATAGCTTCGAGTACTTACAACGGCGGAAAATAGCTTAGTAGCTGAGGTCCGGAGTGTGAGTACCTTTTACCTTTCCTCCCCAGCAACGGCGCCAGAAAATAGCTTGATGTCTACGCCCCCCTCCTTTTCCTGTAGACAGTGTTGGGCCTCCAAGAGCAGAGGTTTGTAGAACAGCAGCAAGTTTTCCCTTAAGTGGATCACCCAAGGTTTATCGAACTCAGGGAGGAAGAGGTCAAAGATATCCCTCTCATGCAACCCTGCAACCACAAAGCAAGAAGTCTCTTGTGTCCCCAACACACCAAATAGGTGCACTAGTTCGGCGAAGAGATAGTGAAATACAGGTGGTATGAATAAGTATGAGCAGGTAGCAACAGGTGCCGAAAAATAGCTTTTGGCGTGTAGTTGATGGTGGTAGTATTGCAGCGATAGTAACGTAAAGAAACAAGAAACAAGCAGCGATAGCGATATTTAGGAACAAGGCCTAGGGATTACACTTTCACTAGTGGACACTCTCAACATTGATCACATAACAGAATAGATAAATGCATACTCTACACTCTTGTTGGATGATGAACACATTGCGTAGGATTACACGAACCCTCAATGCCGGAGTTAACAAGCTCCACAATTAATGTTCATATTTTAGTAACCTTATAGTGTAAGATAGATCAAAAGACTAAACCAAGTACTAACATAGCATGCACACTGTCACCTTCATGCATATGTAGGAGGAATAGATCACATCAATACTATCATAGCAATAGTTAACTTCATAATCTACAAGAGATCATGATCATAGCATAAACCAAGTACTAACACGGATGCACACACTGTCACCATTACATCGTGCAGGAGGAATAGAACTACTTTAATAACATTGCTAGAGTAGCACATAGATAAATTGTGATACAAATACATTGCAATCATAAAGAGATATAAATAAGCACCTCACTATGCCATTCATCAGTGAATAAGTATCCTGTGAAATATAGCCTAAGAGACCCACACGGTGCACACACTGTCACCTTTACACACGTGGGACAAGGAGTCTCCGGAGATCACATAAGTAAAACTCACTTGACTAGCATAATGACATCTAGATTACAAGCATCATCATATGAATCTCAATCATGTAAAGCAGCTCATGAGATTATTGTATTGAAGCACATAGGAGAGAGATGAACCACATAGCTACCGGTACAGCCCCGAGCCTCGATGGAGAACTACTCCCTCCTCATGGGAGCAGCAGCGGTGATGAAGATGGCGGTGGAGATGGCAGCGGTGTCGATGGAGAAGCCTTCCGGGGGCACTTCCCCGCTCCGGCAGCGTGCCGGAACAGAGACTCCTGTCCCCCAGATCTTGGCCTCGCGATGGCGGCGGCTCTGGAAGGTTTCTGTGGTTTTCGTCGAACGTCGATGTTTTTAGGTCAGGGACGAATATATAGGCGGAGAGGCGGCGCAAGGAGGCGGCTGGGGCCCCCACACCATAGGCTGGCGCGGCCAGGGGGCCACCCGCGCCGCCTTATGGTGTGGGCCCCCTGCTGCCCGCCTTCGACTCTCCTTCGGTGTTCCGGAAGCTTCCGGGAATTCTAAGACTTTCGGTGTTGATTTCGTCCGATTCCGAAAATATTTCCTTACTAGGATTTCTGAAACCAAAAACAGCAGAAACAAAGAATCGGCCTTTCGGCATCTCGTCAATAGGTTAGTTCCGGAAAACGCATAAATATGACATAAAATGTGAACAAAACATGTCGGTATTGTCATAAAACAAGCATGGAACATCAGAAATTATAGATACGTTGGAGACGTATCAAGCGGCCACGGATTGGAGCAAAAGGTATGCTCCGTCGACCCTGCATCACCCAGGTTAGCTGTGCACCGTGTAGTGATCGTCGTGAGCTGACCCGTATCGTCGTACTCTTTTTCCCCAGCTGCGCCATGCTTTGGACATGTACATGGACGACACCGGCATGCAGTTCAAGTTCCTGAACGTCTACGCCCGCATCGAGAAGTGCGAGAAGTGGGCGGAAACCCGCAAGAACCTCTCGAAGAGCAAGACCAAGAAGTACAACCCCGATGCTCCGGCGGCTGGCTCGGCGGATGGGCGCCCGGAACTCGGCCAGAAGAAGCTCAAAGAGCTCAAAAAGACGGGCAATCCCGCCGACAGGCTGCAGGCGTCGTTCGACAAGGGCTGGGCCGACGCGAGGACGCACGCCGCCGGGAGGGACGACAAGTTCGACGGCAGGTGGCGGGAGATGCTCGCCAACCAAGGCGTCCGGATCGCCCTACTGAAGACGACGGCGGCGGCGAAGAAGAGGAACACTGACTTGGCGTTTCTGATGGGCGGGAACACGGATCTGATAGACGAGGAGACGAGGATTTGGTACGAGGGCCACCGCAGCGACATCCTCTGACCCACTCCGGCCAGTTCTTCATCGTCTCCGCCGGCTCCTACCTCGTCTTCCTCACCGTCTACGCCGTCGACTGCCGCTGCTTCGACGTCGACTGCCGCTGCTTCGTCGTCGACTGCCGCCGCTTCGACCACGGCGTGTGAGGAAACTGGTCCGTCGGACACCGCCGTGCCAGCCGGGACTGCTGATGAGCCTGTTTCCGTGTAATTTCCCTCCTATCGCCGATCTGTGGCTGATCCTTTTGCTGGTCCTTTTGCCGATCAACTGGCCGTATTTGTAGCGCGGGATGACGGTTTGTTTGAATTTAAACTATGTCCACCGCACTCCGGGTGGACGACTGGAAATACGGTACTCCCCACGACTTTATTTCGTCCAATCCGACGGTTGTTTCGTCCGGATTTCGTCGTGGGCAGGCCAAACGAGTGGAGATGCTCTAAGAGTCGCGAGATGAAGCAAGGTAACACAACCGTACTAGCTTGCCCACCTTTCTCTACGCAGCTACGATACATGGAGGTCAACCTCATCAGCCAAAGAACTTGCAGTCATGGTATATTGCGGTTATTAGGGTACGTATATGTAGCGAGTTAGAATAGACTGCCAAAGAAGGCAACAAAAATGCAAGACTTGAAATTCAGTCGTAATCGACCATTTCACACCCGTTGTGACTTACGGAAACGTTAAAATCCGTATACAAGACGAGTTAGAACAAACTAGGACTGTAGTGTGCCTCTATATATGTCCTTTAACAATACCACAAATTTGAGTCATAGGGAATCATCTATTTTGAGAGCAGTCACCCAAATTTGAGTAGAACCTCAGACAGAAACAAGAATCTCAGCTGCCGATCTAGCTAGCTCTGTTTACATCGACACATGTAGGAATTAATCGTATCGGATGACGTTCGGATCTAGACATGAAGCAGATGCATGTACTGAACCAGGAGTCCAGGAGACGTCCGCACGCACGAGACGACACGTCACGCAACTATACGAGGGAGATGGATTATAATGCAACGCGTGATGTCACTACCCACTGAATGCATGGTGTGTTGAACTCTTCCTGATAGACGTGGACTCACTCACTCAAAAAAGAATGGGATTGAAGATGGAATTTTTCGACCTGCACGCTTGAAAAAGTAGCCGCCGGCACATGCATGCGATTTTGGCGGTGCTATTTTTTGGATGCATCTAGCGGGCGGTCGCGTGCCCATTGGTCAATCTGAGCGGTCACCTTAAAATGGAAAGTGCATGTTGGAAGCGCGTCTGATGAAAGGATCTGGCACAATTAATCATTGGCACAATTAATCATTAGGAAAGTTTCTGTCTACACCTCACAAAAACGGAAAGACGTGTCCAGCTGTCAAAGAAACGTAGGCTAGCTGATATCATGTGTTGTTTAAAAAAAACGATAACTTTTAAACCGTGCGGCTAAATTATTATCCGTTTTCACTTCTAGAATCTCCACGACGCGAGCTTCGAAACTAGACCACATTTTCATATGTTTCGATAGATTTTTTTAACAAGCAATTTTAATGCGCGACAGAGCAACTTTGTTGTGCAACAAAACAACTTTGGTGTGCGGCAAAGCAACTTTTGGAGTGCAACGAAAACTATCTTTCGCCACTATCTTTGCAGCAAGTTGCCTACTGATGCGTGTAGTTGACACGTCCGTTGGGAACCCCAAGAGGAAGGTGTGATGCGCACAGCGGCAAGTTTCCCTCAGTAAGAAACCAAGGTTTAATCGAACCAGTAGGAGTCAAAAAGCACGTTGAAGGTTGATGGTGGCGGGATGTAGTGCGGCGCAATACCAGAGATTCCGGCGCCAACGTGGAACCTGCACAACACAACCAAAGTACTTTGCCCCAACGAAACAGTGAGGTTGTCAATCTCACCGGCTTGCTGTAACAAAGGAATAACCGTATTGTGTGGAAGATGATTGTTTGCAGAAAACAGTAAAACAAGTATTGCAGTAGATTGTATGCGATGTAAAGAATAGGACCGGGGTCCACAGTTCACTAGAGGTGTCTCTCCCATAAGATAAAAGCATGTTGGGTGAACAAATTACAGTCGGGCAATTGACAAATAAAGAGGGCATGACCATGCACATACATATTATGATGAGTACTGTGAGATTTAATTGGGCATTACGACAAAGTACATAGACCGCTATCCAGCATGCATCTATGCCTAAAAAGTCCACCTTCAGGTTATCATCCGAACCCCCTCCAGTATTAAGTTGCTAACAATAGACAATTGCATTAAGTATTGCGCGTAATATAATCAGTGACTACATCCTCGAACATAGCACCAATGTTTTATCCCTAGTGGCAACAACACATCCATAATCTTAGATGTTCTTGTCACTCCTCCAGATTCACGGAGACATGAACCCACTATCGAGCATAAATACTCCCTCTTGGAGTTACTAGCATCAACTTGGCCAGAGCATCTACTAATAACGGAGAGCATGCAAGATCATAAACAACACATAGAGATAACTTTGATAATCAACATAAAAAGTATTCTCTATTCATCGGATCCCGACAAACACAACATATAGTATTACAGATAGATGATCTTGATCATGTTAGGCAGCTCACAAGATCCAACAATGAAGCACAATGAGGAGAAGACAACCATCTAGCTACTGCTATGGACCCATAGTCCAGGGGTAGACTACTCACTCATCACTCCGGAGGCGACCATGGCGGTGAAGAGTCCTCCGGGAGATGAATCCCCTCTCCGGCAGGGTGCCGGAGGAGATCTCCAGAATCCCCCGAGATGGGATTGGCGGCGGCGGCGTCTCAAGAAGGGTTTTCCGTATCGTGGCTCTCGCATCGGGGGTTTCGCGGCGGAGGCTATTTGTAGGCGGAAGGGCAGGTAAAGAGGCGGCACGAGGGGCCCACACTACAGGTCGGCGCGGCCAGGGCTTGGGCCGCGCCGCCCTGTAGTCTGGCCACCTCGTGGCCCCACTTCGTCTCCTCTTCGATCTTCTGGAAGCTTCGTGGCAAAATAGGACCCTGGGCGTTGATTTCGTCCAATTCCGAGAATATTTCTTTACTAGGATTTCTGAAACCAAAAACAGCAGAAAACGGCAACTGGCACTTCGGCATCTTGTTAATAGGTTAGTTCCAGAAAATGCACGAATATAACATAAAGTGTGCATAAAACATGTAGATATTATCAATAATGTGGCAAAGAACACAAGAAATTATCGATACGTTGGAGACGTATCAGCATCCCCAAGCTTAGTTCTGCTCGTCCCGAGCAGGTAAAACGATAACAAAGATAATTTCTGGAGTGACATGCCATCATAACCTTGATCATACTATTTGTAAACATATGTAATGAATGCAGCGATCAAAACAATGGTAATGACATGAGTAAACAAGTGAATCATAAAGCAAAGACTTTTCATGAATAGTACTTCAAGACAAGCATCAATAAGTCTTGCATAAGAGTTAACTCATAAAGCAATAAATCAAAGTAAAGGTATTGAAGCAACACAAAGGAAGATTAAGTTTCAGCGGTTGCTTTCAACTTATAACATGTATATCTCATGGATAATTGTCAACATAGAGTAATATAATAAGTGCAATATGCAAGTATGTAGGAATCAATACACAGTTCACACAAGTGTTTGCTTCTTGAGGTGGAGAGAAATAGGTGAACTGACTCAACATAAAAGTAAAAAGAATGGTCCTTCAAAGAGGAAAGCATCGATTGCTATATTTGTGCTAGAGCTTTTATTTTGAAAACATGAAACAATTTTGTCAACGGTAGTAATAAAGCATATGAGTTATGTAAATTATATCTTACAAGTTGCAAGCCTCATGCATAGTATACTAATAGTGCCCGCACCTTGTCCTAATTAGCTTGGACTACCGGATCATCGCAATACACATGTTTTAACCAAGTGTCACAATGGGGTACCTCCATGCCGCCTGTACAAAGGTCTAAGGAGAAAGCTCGCATTTTGGATTTCTCGCTTTTGATTATTCTCAACTTAGACATCCATACCGGGACAACATGGACAACAGATAATGGACTCCTCTTTAATGCATAAGCATGTGGCAACAATTATTATTCTCATATGAGATTGAGGATATATGTCCAAAACTGAAACTTCCACCATGAATCATGGCATTAGTTAGCGGCCCAATGTTCTTCTCTAACAATATGCATGCTTAACCATAAGGTGGTAGATCTCTCTTACTTCAGACAAGACGAACATGCATAGCAACTCACATGATATTCAACAAAGAATAGTTGATGGCGTCCCCAGAAACATGGTTATCGCACAACAAGCAACTTAATAAGAGATAAAGTGCATAAGTACATATTCAATACCACAATAGTTTTTAAGCTATTTGTCCCATGAGCTATATATTGCAAAGATGAATGATGGAATTTTAAAGGTAGCACTCAAGCAATTTACTTTGGAATGGCGGAGAAATACCATGTAGTAGGTAGGTATGGTGGACACAAATGGCATAGTGGTTGGCTCAAGGATTTTGGATGCATGAGAAGTATTCCCTCTCGATACAAGGTTTAGGCTAGCAAGGCTATTTGAAACAAACACAAGGATGAACCGGTGCAGCAAAACTCACATAAAAGACATATTGTAAACATTATAAGAATCTACACCGTCTTCCTTGTTGTTCAAAACTCAATACTAGATATTATCTAGACTTTAGAGAGACCAAATATGCAAACCAAATTAGCAAGCTCTAGGTGTTTCTTCATTAATGGGTGCAAAGTATATGATGCAAGAGCTTAAACATGAGCACAACAATTGCCAAGTATCAAATTATTCAAGACATTTTAGAATTACTACATGTAGCATTTTCCAATTCCAACCATATAACAATTTAACGAAGAAACTTCGCCATGAATATTATGAGTAAAGCCTAAGGACATACTTGTCCATATGCTACAGCGGAGCGTGTCTCTCTCCCATACAGTGAATGCTAGGATCCATTTTATTCAAACAAAACAAAAACAAAAACAAAAACAAACCGACGCTCCAAGCAAAGCACATAAGATGTGACGGAATAAAAATATAGTTTCAGGGGAGGAACCTGATAATGTTGTCGATGAAGAAGGGGATGCCTTGGGCATCCCCAAGCTTAGATGCTTGAGTCTTCTTGATATATGCAGGGGTGAACCACCGGGGCATCCCCAAGCTTAGAGCTTTCACTCTCCTTGATCATATTGCATCATACTCCTCTCTTGATCCTTGAAAACTTCCTCCACACCAAACTCGAAACAACTCATTAGAGGGTTAGTGGACAATAAAAATTAACATGTTCAGAGGTGACACAATCATTCTTAACACTTCTGGACATTGCATAAAGCTACTGGACATTAATGGATCAAAGAAATTCATCCAACATAGCAAAAGAGGCAATGCGAAATAAAAGGCAGAATCTGTCAAAACAGAACAGTTCGTATTGATGAATTTTATCGAGGCACCAGACTTGCTCAAATGAAAATGCTCAAATTGAATGAAAGTTGCGTACATATCTGAGGATCACTCACGTAAATTGGCATAATTTTCTGAGCTACCTACAGGGAGGCAGGTCGGAATTCGTGACAGCAAAGAAATCTGAAACTGCGCAGTAATCCAAATCTAGTATGAACTTTACTATCAAAGACTTTACTTGGCACAACAAAACACAAAACTAAGATAAGGAGAGGTTGCTACAGTAGTAAACAACTTCCAAGACTCAAAATAAAAAACAAAGTACTGTAGTAAAAACATGGGTTGTCTCCCATAAGCGCTTTTCTTTAACGCCTTTCAGCTAGGCACAGAAAGTGTAAATCAAGTATTATCGAGAGACGAAGCATCAACATTATTTTCACAATTTATCCCATTGGGTACCTTAGATTCTCCCTTATCTATAGTGGTTTTAAGAGCTTTATCGATTTTGGGCCTATAATAGCTTTTTGGTTTAGCCCCTTTAGAGATATACATGAACCTTTGCTCCTTTCCCACATAAGCTTTCTCTCTAAACTTTATAGATGAAAAGGTTGAACCCAATGTTCCCATAGCCTCTTCTAGTTCACTAATCCTTTGGGTTTGATTATCATGAATAGCACAAGATTCTAAGATGGCGATTCTCTCATTAATTCCACCTAGAGATTTATCAAGTTTATCAGTGCTATCAAGTAATGCTTTCAAAATAGTATCAATAATTGGAACGTTTTGCTCTATGGTTTCCAATTTTTTCATAACATCCTCAAGAGAGGTTTCAATTTTAGTTTCATTAACAGGTGGTGTTCCAAATAAACTCTCAATAATGCAACTAGCTTCTAAAGTGGGAGCGCCTAGGAAGTTACCTCCCGCGAGACAATCAAGAACATATCTATTCCAACTAGAGATACCAACATAAAAATTCCTGAGCAGGATAGTGGTGGAGTGTTTCTTAGTGCACCTACTATGAGCATCACTAATTCTATACCAAGCATCTTTTAAACATTCTCCCCCTTGTTGCTTAAACGAACGAACTTCAACTTCAGGATTACTCATTTTAGCAGTAGTAAATAAAGCAAACTAGATAAAATAAATGCAAGTAACTAATTTTTTTGTGTTTTTGATATAGTAAACAAGATAGTAAATAAAGTAAAACTAGCAACTAATTTTTTTGTATTTTGGTTTAGTGCAGCAAACAAAGTAGTAAATAAAATAAAGCAAGACAAAAAACAAAGTAAAGAGATTGGGAAGTGGAGACTCCCCTTACAGCGTGTCTTGATCTCCCCGGCAACGGCGCCAGAAATTTGCTTGATGCGTGTAGTTGACACGTCCGTTGGGAACCCCAAGAGGAAGGTGTGATGCGCACAGCGGCAAGTTTTCCTCAGTAAGAAACCAAGGTTTAATCGAACCAGTAGGAGTCAAGAAGCACGTTGAAGGTTGATGGCGGCGGGATGTAGTGCGGCGCAACACCAGAGATTCCGGCGCCAACGTGGAACCTGCACAACACAACCAAAGTACTTTGCCCCAACGAAACAGTGAGGTTGTCAATCTCACCGGCTTGCTGTAACAAAGGATTAACCGTATTGTGTGGAAGATGATTGTTTGCAGAAAACAGTAAAACAAGTATTGCAGTAGATTGTATGCGATGTAAAGAATAGGACCGGGGTCCACAGTTCACTAGAGGTGTCTCTCTCATAAGATAAAAGCATGTTGGGTGAACAAATTACAGTCGGGCAATTGACAAATAAAGAGGGCATGACCATGTACATACATATTATGATGAGTACTGTGAGATTTAATTGGGCATTACGACAAAGTACATAGACCGCTATCCAGCATGCATCTATGCCTAAAAAGTCCACCTTCAGGTTATCATCCGAACCCCCTCCAGTATTAAGTTGCTAACAACAGACAATTGCATTAAGTATTGCGCGTAATGTAATCAGTGACTACATCCTCGAACATAGCACCAATGTTTTATCCCTAGTGGCAACAGCACATCCATAATCTTAGAGGTTCTTGTCACTCCTCCAGATTCACGGAGACATGAACCCACTATCGAGCATAAATACTCCCTCTTGGAGTTACTAGCATCAACTTGGCCAGAGCATCTACTAATAACGGAGAGCATGCAAGATCATAAACAACACATCGACATAACTTTGATAATCAACATAACAAGTATTCTCTATTCATCGGATCCCGACAAACACAACATATAGTATTACAGATAGATGATCTTGATCATGTTAGGCAGCTCACAAGATCCAACAATGAAGCACAATGAGGAGAAGACAACCATCTAGCTACTGCTATGGACCCATAGTCCAGGGGTAGACTACTCACTCATCACTCCGGAGGCGACCATGGCGGTGAAGAGTCCTCCGGGAGATGAATCCCCTCTCCTGCAGGGTGCCGGAGGAGATCTCCAGAATCCCCCGAGATGGGATTGGCGGCGGCGACGTCTCAGTAAGGTTTTCCGTATCGTGGCTCTCGGTACTGGGGGTTTCGCGACGGAGGCAATTTGTAGGCGGAAGGGCAGGTAAAGAGGCGGCACGAGGGGCCCACACTACAGGTCGGCGCGGCCAGGGCTTGGGCCGCGCCGCCCTGTAGTCTGGCCACCTCGTGGCCCCACTTCGTCTCCTCTTTGGTCTTCTGGAAGCTTCGTGGCAAAATAGGACCCTGGGCGTTGATTTCGTCCAATTCCGAGAATATTTCTTTACTAGGATTTCTGAAACCAAAAACAGCAGAAAACAGCAACTGGCACTTCGACATCTTGTTAATAGGTTAGTTCCAGAAAATGCACGAATATGACATAAAGTGTGCATAAAACATGTAGATATTATCAATAATGTGGCATGGAACACAAGAAATTATCGATACGTCGGAGACGTATCACCTACCGTTGTATCGAAGTTGCCTACTGTAATATCCCAGGTTTAGAGGCAATAAAATGAGAAAACACCAAAGTGTGCATTGCATTCATGCATAGAAAATCCGGGGAATTTTCTCGCTTCAAATAAAACTTACCACAGTAACTGAAGTTTCACTTGACTTGCTGGAATTGAAGTAGATCATCAAGTCAAGCGCTATAAACTTCACTGTGATCTTTGCTAAAACCTTGTTTGGGTAGAGATGATTTGATCTATGGACTAGATCAAATGAATTAGTTTTACAACAAACAACACCTTAAGTAAGGATCAACTACAAGATCTTATAAAGGATCTCAACATGCCATTCCTTACCACAACACATGAATAATTATTCAACCATAAATCCAAGAACACAAATAATTAAGAAACTATTCTTTACTTATCTTTTCAATGTCTTCTACTAAATAAATGTTCCTACCATGAGTCACATGGTATATATATTTTCAACCACAATAATTGAATCCATGTCAAGGACATTCAAATTTATTCTTAATTAACTTTGACATTCCAACTTTGTTTCCCAACTCCTACCATTAAACTTAGAGAAAGGAGAGAACTATTCATATGCTTAGGTTATGCATTCAATAGAACCAAACTAAATATTTAAACCTTGTACAAGGGAGGTAATTGTTGATACTAATTAATGATACAAGAAATAAAGTCAAGTATTAAACCCTACTTGACCTAGCTAACACTTGATGGTAAGCAAGAACCTATTCTTCTAGTAATTATAGAGAGGCAAGTGTTGTGATCATTACAACTTGGTAATGATCATAAACCCTAGGGGAACCCTACCTATTCAGTAGAGTTTAACCTAAAGAGGTATACTCAAGTATATGGACTTGTACTTGATCTTGGATAGAGAACCATGATTTACTAATGAATTATTATGAGGCCAACGTGGCCTGTAAGACCCCGTGTGGTCTTTGACTTGTCCACGCCAACGTGGCAGTCAACATATGTTTTGGTCCCACCAGTCAGTGTCTCAGACTAGAAACGAACCGGTACGTTTAGTATTTTCACTTTATTTCAAATTCCAGAAAATAGCTGAAACTTTACAGAAATAGATTAAATTCATTTCAACTCAGAAAAATATGAATAATATATCAAAATGCTCACAAAAATAAACTCTATTCAAATAAAATATAAAACAAAAATGTGTGTCAAAATAAAAATTCACTTATTTTGAACCTTATTAATTATGCCATTTCAATTATTTAAAATACAATTTGAATTCAATAAATTGTTAAGTGTAAAAATTAAATTTTAACTATTCAGTAACTAAGTAAAATGTTAGGATTAATTTTATTTACCATATTTGCATTAACTTAATTATTAGTGGTAATTCATAAACCCTAATTGCAAATTACTATTTTCTATTTTCTTTAAATAGTAATAACTTATGAAAATATTATAAGCCAATATTATTTTGGTAAATCAAAACTTATTTACTTAAACATCTTTAGTTAACAAGTTAATTATTTTAAACCCTAATAACAATTATTAAACCCTGATTCTTAATTAAACCAAAATAGGAGTTACCCTAATTATTAATTCTTGTGGAAAATTAATAAAATGTTAAACCATTACTAATTTTGATTCAAAGTAATTAGTAACCACAACTCTATTACCAATTATAATTTTAGGAGATGTACCATAATTTAGAAACCTAGTTACAATTTGAGTAAGACCTTAATCTCATCAATTCATGTGATCACCCTAAATTAGAAGCAACTCCAAAACCCTAGTTATGTGTTACATGTGATCATGTGAATTTCCCTTACATAGAGAACCTTATTATGTGACCAACAAATACAAGTCATGATCCACCAAAATAAAACTAAGTCACATGAGATTATCATTTCATGTCCCTATTCTTAATTAAAACCTATATGATCCACTAATGTCACCTAGGTATAAACCCTAGCTTGTTACCACATGTTAGCACCATTGATCATCAATCCTATATACCACACCATTAGGATCAACCTCAACCATCAAACCCTAGTAGAACTATAATGATGAACCTTAATACCAACCTTGTGTAGCAAATCACATAACATGCTCCTATCCAACTCAACCCTACTTAAGAAATGATAAACCACTTAGCTGGGCAACCATTAGAGATTACTTAGTTAAGTAGTTGTGCAACCATAGTAAACCCTAATAGCTAATTTATAGAACCATCTTAAACAACCATCCTTTGATATGATGTATATAGGAAACCATAGTAATAACCTTACCAATACTTGCTATATAGAAACCAATCCAAATTAAGAATAAACTAGTTCCTATTAGTGAAACTAAAGGAATCCAAAAGTAAATCCTAGAAGCCATAGCCCCTAATTATAGTAGTTCTTGTTCTTATTTAACCTGTTCTTCAAAAGTTATTCTTTTGAAGTACAAATGTCAATCAAACCTTAGAAGCCCTATCCTTCTTTGAAATACTCAATATTTCTTAAACAACATGTTCTTCAAAAGTTATTCTTTTGAAGTATAGTATAAGTAATCATCAACCATGTTACGTAGAACCTAAAATTGACAACTGTTCTTTATATATTATTCCACCACTATTCCTTATGTGTAAGATTGTTATGATGTCATATACCACTCGATTATGATGCTAATATAACCAAACCCTAATAAGAACCTTGTTTGAGAACCATTCTAAAAGTGCAACCAACCGAAAGAAATCTTTACAACCCATCCATCCTAAGTCATCAAGGTTAGGTTACGCTCGGGACGATTGCATCTCATACTATGCATTATAGCATTTTTGCCAGTTCTTTAAACATTGTCCTTACCGGACAATGATGGTATTTCAGCATTTGGAGTTCTCACGTATCGAAGCTTTTGCCTGCATAATCTTGCAGTCAAGAAGGCAAGTTCATCGCTTGCTCATGTCATTTGATTATTTTTATCAAATTATATGCAAAGTACTATACTTATCACTCATGCATTGAAAAGCAAAGTATTATTTTACAATTATGAATATGACTATGTGGTGGGCAATGGAACCATGGTATGTGTTGATATGGTGGAGGTTCCATTGCATGGGTTATATCACCCTAGGATTAATTACCAATGCCGTCCAGTGATTCTAGCGCCGTACATATCGCGTTGACCATAAGATCTATAATGGCCTGGGAAGTCAGCTGTATCTTTTCCCTTCGCACGCCAACGGATTGGTAGAGACGGTGGGGTGTTGGAGGCACTCGCCAATAGGTTGGGATATCCTTTTAAATCCCCATCCATTAGTGATGTTAATCTCTACCATCTATGAGGGATTGTCCGGAGTACACCATGAGTAAAGCCGTATTATCGGGGAAGTCTCACGGAGGTGTACGGTTGGACAAAAGGGTGGGTTTGCAGTGGTCGCGGAGAAGGCAGTGATTGGCTTGGATCTTACACTGCCCCCACACCAAGGAAGTGTGGACGAGCATGCATCTCGGATAGGTATCAAGGATAAGGTCTCTTATGGGAAAAGTAACGCACCTCTGCAGAGGATACCGAATTGTGACTGTCACTCCCTGTTCCGGGAAGGGAACTGCGACGCGGCAGGAAAGGAACTCCACGAAGTTCTGTTCAACTCCGTGAAGACCGACGGGCATAGTTTTCAGAATAAAATAAACCTTTTGAAGAAATGTTTATGAAAACTTGCATTGGCCTATGACTTTCTGGTCTATGGCTGTAGCTAGTGCATGATACACCTATTTCCTAATATGAACTTGCTGAGTACGCTCGTACTCATTCTATCTCGTTTGAACCCCCTTCTTAGATCAATGCACCGAAGGAGAAACTACCGTGGAACTCGAAGACAATGGAGTCAACTTCTACCTCAGCTATAATGGAAACCTAGACTAGTGATAGAAGGGAACCTTTCCCTAATCCTAGCACCTAAGTAGCTAGATTTCTATAGCAAGCCAATTAGCTCCTAAGCTTGAGTTAGCAACAAGTTAGACTACGAGTCGTTCTTCTGGAGCTTTATTTGAAGTTTTACCTCACTGTAAAGTAGGAGGCTGTGTGGATCTTATGTAAACAGTTCGTGTGTACTTCTATAGACATACCTTGGACTCGCATATGTTTCTGTTGTACCACTCTGAGAGATGTAATATGAGTGGAATGGTGTTTCACTTGTGTTATGTCAACGACTTGTGTACTACACCATGCAGTGGTACGCTGGGTCACCCACAGCTGGTATCAGAGCAAATGCTTTGACCTTAGGATTAAAACCCTTTAAAGGAGACCTATAGGTTTGGTAGTGTCTATAGGAAGTTGTCTTAGCCAAACCAACTACTCTTTTGACTTGAGATGGGTATTCACTTGAGAATAATCCGGACACACTTGAGTCAATCTTTCTTATCTATCTTCCTTAAGTAAAGTTAGTTAGTTATCTTGCTTCATTCCAAATAATTAGAACACCATTGAAGCTTAAGATAAATGGTGGTAGTAGACCACAGTTGGTATACAACCCATGGTAGTCCAAAGAGAGGATACAACCATAAGGAAGATATCCTATTGGAAGAAGTATACCAACACAAGTTATGGTTAAGTAAGAGTCATTTAAAATGCCGAATGACTAATGTTAAGTAATGTAGATAAGTAATATGAGGTAGTATGTACCTATGATGAGTCAATCATAGGAGGTAAGGAAGAGAGATAGGAGTATTTAAGTCTACTTTTCATAGTAGAGTTGGTAATCATATATGATTCACTTGAGAATCATGATGTGAGGGAGTAGAACATCACAAGTGAATTAACAGAAGTATGATGAGGAGTAGGATTTAAGGAATAGTTCGAAAGCTTAGGCCTTAAAATCCTAATAACTGTACCAAGTATGTTAGAACCATAGTCCTTAATTCAAAGAAGGCTTATTTAGAGCATATCACATAGAGAAATCCTAGAGTTATAGGTGGTATATTCTAAACAATCATGTGTTTAGAGTAGACATGTTAGAACTAATTGTATTATAGGAAGTAGTCTTCAATAGCACATATATATAGTATTCTATTTTGTTAGTACTTTCAAAGAAAACTAGGTTAACTTCAACTATCCCAAGCCATTTTGTTTCAAGTTTGTCTCATTGCAAATGTGCAATTAAGATAAATGTTGAGAAAAATAGTAGAAATTCACGTATTGTGCTAAGTATCACAACCTAAACCTATCTTATGTGGTGTTTTATACTACACATCTGATCCTGATGTTTAGGGATGTCTTACCCAATTATTATATTCAGGCATATAAGGATGTGTATTATAAGCACAAAGCTGGATCTTCTTGGATTTTCTTGAATCTTCATTGATTGACTAGATCCATACATGAAGTTGACTTTGATATGCAAATGCATGTTGCAATATCAAGCTCTTACTTGATGTTATAGGTCTAGAGGGTCAAGGTATTCGTGTGAGGAAGTGACGAATTCTGAAGATTTTGAAGATAATATGAAGGTTCACTAGAAGAAAGAAGTCAAATTGTGGGAAGCAACCACAATACTCTACAGGAAGGACCAATAAAACTTACTTCTATCCTTAATCAAGGAGTACTTCAATAAAAGTACCATGGAAGTGAGAAAAATAGTGAATATGAAGCAGAAGAAGTAGAGCTGTATTCATTATGGAAGAAGGGAATGCAAGTGAAGTCACTTACAATACTATTTTCATAGTGTCAACAAGTGGTTTTCTTGCAAAACAAACCCTAGAAGAAGGAAAATAGACAAGTGAAGTCGCAGCTGGTATAATAAGACCGTAGCTGATATAGGATAATCATGAAGAGAAAGAATGTAAAGTGAGGTATATCTTAACTAAAACTATGTAAGTAGCCACAACTGGTAGGTAGATACTGCCTAAAACCATAACATAGCCACAGCTGGTATGCAATCAGCCACATCTGGTACTAGGTAGTCTGCAGCTGGTACCAGATAGCCCACAGCCTGAACATTTCTTTACCCTAAAAGAAAGGGGGATTCCGCAGCTAGTATTTCACAGCTGGTATCTCGTAGTTGGTAAATATTTAGTCGGAGGATTCATAATGGATACCCACAACTGTGTGGATACACCGCAAAGAATTCTTCATGAGACTCTAGAAAAGTACAAACTATAAGCTAGACCAAGACTAATCTTCTAACCTTGGAGTTTAATGATTAGAAGAAAGGAAGATTGAAGATCATTAGTAAACTCCAAGGGGGAGAGGAAGGCTGAATGAGAAGTATTAAGATATAATATTTGGAGTATGATGGACCAAGAAGAAGGTCTGAACTGAGAGGAAGTCCGATCTTATTTTTATAAGGTTGTTGGGAACTACTCATATAATAGTACTCTCAGGAGGTTGTCAGACCAGAAGCCGAGATTCATATCTCGAGGAAGTAAGGGTTAGACCTTAACTTGAGTGGGTAATTATAATTACTCGAAACCAAGAGAACTCAAGTAAGTTTAAGATGATGAAGTTGGATGAAGAAAATGTCGGAGGACAATCCAAGCTTAAGAAGATACTATACGAAGAAGTTTGACCATACTAAAACATACGCCTAGTAGAAAGATTCCTTTCATGGAACCTAAAGAAACCAAAAAGAGGATAACTAGTATAAACTAGAAGCCATGATTGGATGGATTAAATGAGTCTAATCCATTCGTAGGACTAAACAACTAGGACCACACCTATTGTAAATACCTTACCAAGTACCATTACTTTCGTTATGGTAGTAAGGGAAAACAATACCCTACCTTAAATAAATCTTTTAGAATTAAGGTTGGACATCGCAGTTGGTACCCCATAGTGCCATATTACATCGTGGTGGATTACCACAATTTGGTAGAACCAAGTTTTTAGTACCCAAATAGGAAGATGTCACCACAACCATTAGTAAAGACCATTAACACAATAAGACGTCCTAATCCAAGAATCTTTGGAGAGTAAGCCTATAAGTTTAGAGTGCTGGAAGAAATCATAGAATTGAAGAAAGTATCAGTGCCAGACATCAGAAGACTTCCGGAAGGATCTGGACAAGGGATATAATCAATTATATCTAATGTGATCACCATGGAGTTGAAGGATGGTGATCTGTTCAACACATTTCAACATTCCGAAACATGAGAGCGTTCGAACTTCGGGATGAAGTTCAGTTTAAGGGGGAGAGGCTGTAATATCCCAGGTTTAGAGGCAATAAAATGAGAGAACACCAAAGTGTGCATTGCATTCATGCATAGAAAATCCGGGGAATTTTCTCGCTTCAAATAAAACTTACCACAGTAACTGAAGTTTCACTTGACTTGCTGGAATTGAAGTAGATCATCAAGTCAAGCGCTATAAACTTCACTGTGATCTTTGCTAAAATCTTGTTTGGGTAGAGATGATTTGATCTATGGACTAGATCAAATGAATTAGTTTTACAACAAACAACACCTTAAGTAAGGATCAACTACAAGATCTTATAAAGGATCTCAACATGCCATTCCTTACCACAACACATGAATAATTATTCAACCATAAATCCAAGAACACAAATAATTAAGAAACTATTCTTTACTTATCTTTTCAATGTCTTCTACTAAATAAATGTTCCTACCATGAGTCACATGGTATATATATTTTCAACCACAATAATTGAATCCATGTCAAGGACATTCAAATTTATTCTTAATTAACTTTGACATTCCAACTTTGTTTCCCAACTCCTACCATTAAACTTAGAGAAAGGAGAGAACTATTCATATGCTTACGTTATGCATTCAATAGAACCAAACTAAATATTTAAACCTTGTCCAAGGGAGGTAATTGTTGATACTAATTAATGATACAAGAAATAAAGTCAAGTATTAAACTCTACTTGACCTAGCTAACACTTGATGGTAAGCAAGAACCTATTCTTCTAGTAATTATAGAGAGGCAAGTGTTGTGATCATTACAACTTGGTAATGATCATAAACCCTAGGGGAACCCTACCTATTCAGTAGAGTTTAACCTAAAGAGGTATACTCAAGTATATGGACTTGTACTTGATCTTGGATAGAGAACCATGATTTACTAATGAATTATTATGAGGCCAACGTGGCCTGTAAGACCCCGTGTGGTCTTTGACTTGTCCACGCCAACGTGGCAGTCAACATATGTTTTGGTCCCACCAGTCAGTGTCTCAGACTAGAAACGAACCTAAGACGTTTAGTATTTTCACTTTATTTCAAATTCCAGAAAATAGCTGAAACTTTACAGAAATAGATTAAATTCATTTCAACTCAGAAAAATATGAATAATATATCAAAATGCTCACAAAAATAAACTCTAATCAAATAAAATATAAAACAAAAATGTGTGTCAAAATAAAAATTCACTTATTTTGAACCTTATTAATTATGCCATTTCAATTATTTAAAATACAATTTGAATTCAATAAATTGTTAAGTGTAAAAATTAAATTTTAACTATTCAGTAACTAAGTAAAATGTTAGGATTAATTTTATTTACCATATTTGCATTAACTTAATTATTAGTGGTAATTCATAAACCCTAATTGCAAATTACTATTTTCTATTTTCTTTAAATAGTAATAACTTATGAAAATATTATAAGCCAATATTATTTTGGTAAATCAAAACTTATTTACTTAAACATCTTTAGTTAACAAGTTAATTATTTTAAACCCTAATAACAATTATTAAACCCTGATTCTTAATTAAACCAAAATAGGAGTTACCCTAATTATTAATTCTTGTGGAAAATTAATAAAATGTTAAACCATTACTAATTTTGATTCAAAGTAATTAGTAACCACAACTCTATTACCAATTATAATTTTAGGAGATGTACCATAATTTAGAAACCTAGTTACAATTTGAGTAAGACCTTAATCTCATCAATTCATGTGATCACCCTAAATTAGAAGCAACTCCAAAACCCTAGTTATGTGTTACATGTGATCATGTGAATTTCCCTTACATAGAGAACCTTATTATGTGACCAACAAATACAAGTCATGATCCACCAAAATAAAACTAAGTCACATGAGATTATCATTTCATGTCCCTATTCTTAATTAAAACCTATATGATCCACTAATGTCACCTAGGTATAAACCCTAGCTTGTTACCACATGTTAGCACCATTGATCATCAATCCTATATACCACACCATTAGGATCAACCTCAACCATCAAACCCTAGTAGAACTATAATGATGAACCTTAATACCAACCTTGTGTAGCAAATCACATAACATGCTCCTATCCAACTCAACCCTACTTAAGAAATGATAAACCACTTAGCTGGGCAACCATTAGAGATTACTTAGTTAAGTAGTTGTGCAACCATAGTAAACCCTAATAGCTAATTTATAGAACCATCTTAAACAACCATCCTTTGATATGATGTATATAGGAAACCATAGTAATAACCTTACCAATACTTGCTATATAGAAACCAATCCAAATTAAGAATAAACTAGTTCCTATTAGTGAAACTAAAGGAATCCAAAAGTAAATCCTAGAAGCCATAGCCCCTAATTATAGTAGTTCTTGTTCTTATTTAACCTGTTCTTCAAAAGTTATTCTTTTGAAGTACAAATGTCAATCAAACCTTAGAAGCCCTATCCTTCTTTGAAATACTCAATATTTCTTAAACAACATGTTCTTCAAAAGTTATTCTTTTGAAGTATAGTATAAGTAATCATCAACCATGTTCTGTAGAACCTAAAATTGACAACTGTTCTTTATATATTATTCCACCACTATTCCTTATGTGTAAGATTGTTATGATGTCATATACCACTCGATTATGATGCTAATATAACCAAACCCTAATAAGAACCTTGTTTGAGAACCATTCTAAAAGTGCAACCAACCGAAAGAAATCTTTACAACCCATCCATCCTAAGTCATCAAGGTTAGGTTACGCTCGGGACGATTGCATCTCATACTATGCATTATAGCATTTTTGCCAGTTCTTTAAACATTGTCCTTACCGGACAATGATGGTATTTCAGCATTTGGAGTTCTCACGTATCGAAGCTTTTGCCTGCATAATCTTGCAGTCAAGAAGGCAAGTTCATCGCTTGCTCATGTCATTTGATTATTTTTATCAAATTATATGCAAAGTACTATACTTATCACTCATGCATTGAAAAGCAAAGTATTATTTTACAATTATGAATATGACTATGTGGTGGGCAATGGAACCATGGTATGTGTTGATATGGTGGAGGTTCCATTGCATGGGTTATATCACCCTAGGATTAATTACCAATGCCGTCAAAGGATTCTAGCGCCTGTACATATCGCGTTGACCATAAGATCTATAATGGCTCTGGGAAGTCATTGTATCTTTTCCCTTCTGCACGCCACCGGATTGGTAGAGACGGTGGGGTGTTGGAGGCACTGCCGCAATAGGTTGGGATATCCTTTTAAATCCCCATCCATTAGTGATGTTAATCTCTACCATCTATGAGGGATTGTCCGGAGTACACCATGAGTAAAGCCGTATTATCGGGGGAAGTCTACTGGAGGTGTACGGTTGGACAAAAGGGTGGGTTTGCAGGGTCGCGGAGAAGGCAGTGATTGGCTTGGATCTTACACCTGGCCCCACACCAAGGAAGTGTGGACGAGCATGCATCTCGGATAGGTATCAAGGATAAGGTCTCTTATGGGAAAAGTAACGCACCTCTGCAGAGGATACTGAATTGTGACTGTCACTCCCTGTTCCGGGAAGGGAACTGCGAACGCGGCAGGAAAGGAACTCCACGAAGTTCTGTTCAACCTGTGAAGACTGACGGGCATAGTTTTCAGAATAAAATAAACCTTTTGAAGAAATATTTATGAAAACTTGCATTGGCCTATGACTTTCTGGTCTATGGCTGTAGCTAGTGCATGATACACCTATTTCCTAATATGAACTTGCTGAGTACGCTCGTACTCATTCTATCTCGTTTGAACCCCCTTCTTAGATCAATGCACCGAAGGAGAAACTACCGTGGAACTCGAAGACAATGGAGTCAACTTCTACCTCAGCTATAATGGAAACCTAGACTAGTGATAGAAGGGAACCTTTCCCTAATCCTAGCACCTAAGTAGCTAGATTTCTATAGCAAGCCAATTAGCTCCTAAGCTTGAGTTAGCAACAAGTTAGACTACGAGTCGTTCTTCTGGAGCTTTATTTGAAGTTTTACCTCACTGTAAAGTAGGAGGCTGTGTGGATCTTATGTAAACAGTTCGTGTGTACTTCTATAGACATACCTTGGACTCGCATATGTTTCTGTTGTACCACTCTGAGAGATGTAATATGGGTGGAACGGTGTTTCACTTGTGTTATGTCAACGACTTGTGTACTACACCCTGCAGTGGTACGCTGGGTCACCCACACCTACCGTTGTAGAGAAGTTGCCTACTGAAGCAGCGAAGTTGCCTACGTCGCAATGAAGTTTCCTACCGTGGTAGCAAAGTTGCATATCATTTGCAGTGAAGTCGTCTACTGTTTCAACGAACTTGCCTACTCGTTGTTGCAAAGTTGCCTACACTACCGAAAAGCATTATAGGCAACTTAGCAACGATGAAAAGCAACTATTGCAGCAAAGTTGCGAGGATGACTCGGCCGGCATGAGCGGGGGAACGACTGACTCGATCGACGTGGGGGTGTTTCGGAAAGCAACGCTAGCTATGCCAGAGTCACCAAATGTGGGGCGATGATACTTACAACTGTGCTCGTTAGTGGCGAGGGCCGGGATGGCTTGATCGGCAACATTGTTGCTACGAGCGAGCAGGGCTAAACCTTGTGAACTACATCATGGGTGCGGCCAACGACCTAGAGTTGCTCGTATCATTTTTTCTGGTGCATTAGAAGTTGTTGCTGCAGCTGTTGCGAAACCTACCATCGTTGTGAATCAATTGTTTTTGTTGCACATGAAAGTTGCTTTTCCAAACACCAAAGTTGTTTTGCTGCAAAACAAAGTTGCTCTGTTGCGCATCAAAGTTACTTGTTAAAAAATTTCATCGAAACATATGCAAATGTGGTCTAGTTTCGAAGCTCTCGTCGTGAGGATTCTAGAAGTGAAAACGGATTGTAATTTCGTCACACGGTTTAAAAGTTACAGTTTTTTCAAAAAAGACACATGTTATCAGCTAGCCTACTTTTTTTTACTGGACGCACGGTTCAACAGCTGTCGTGTAGTGCGTCCGCCTGGGGCTTCGGTTTGGCACGCACCCGCTTGGAAGAATTCAGGATTTTTTGGCGCTCCGCTTGTACGCCGGAGTTGGACAGAGAAGAAAGTCGTCTGCTCGTGCGTGCGGCAGTCACTTTCTGCGAAAAGACGAGGAAGCGTGAACGTGCCTGCTTCACGGCCTCCCTCCCTTATCACTACCCTAAGTGCTGACTAAAATGGTGGAAAATATGGAAGGATATGCGGTGCACTTGCTTTGGCCCGCGAACACATGATAAAAAATGGTTTTTCGTTCTCTAAACTGTGGTTTGGGTTCCCCTTTCGTTATAATCATGGTTGTTGCCAAATTTGGCACATGTGGATGTGGCATCCACTGGGGAGTGCATGTGTCCTAGCCGTGCGACGGTTTAATATTCTGGTGTTTTTTCATGTGTGTTTAAACCTTTCTTGTTGTTCAGTGAAGAATACCTTTTTTTTTTTTGGGGAGTCCCTGGGAAAAGGGCTGGACGGCCTTCCCAATTGCCCCCGCCTCTCCTCCTCTCCCCTAACCCTAACCCCTCCTCCCACCCCCCCCCCCCCTCGCCCCGCCGCCGCCGACGGTCGCCGCCGGGCCTAGCCCGTGTGGTTGACGGCGGCGGCGAGGCTCCCCTCCTCGTGGTCGGCTGGCGGAGGGCTCAGCGCCCCGCGCGAGCAGGCTCCCCTCGCGAACTTGGCGATGGCGCCCGGTCGGCGGCTGCGGGCGGCGCGGGCGGCGCCGTCCGGGCAGCAGCGATCGCGGGCGGAGCGCGCGGCGGTGGGCGCTCAGGGCGGCGGCGCGTCGGCCATCTGCGCGGCCTGGGCGTTCTCCGGGAGGGCGCAGGTCGCAGGGCATAGGGTGGTTTCGGCCGGCTGGGCAGGGGCCCGGCCCCATTTCGAGCCCCCTGTGTGTCCCCTTTGCCAGATCTGGCGCTGCCGGCAGCCGGGGTGGTTACTGGCCGCAGATCTCGCTGCGGCTGTCCCTCTCCGCCATTCTTCAGATCTGGTGTCGGTACGAGTCGTGGTGGCTGTGGGCAGCCCAGATCGGTGGAGGAGCTCCCTCACCTGGTGATCTGCGTGGGGCAGATGCTAGTGAGGTCGGTTGTCGTCTGTTCGGGAGCGGATGTTCTGCGTCGGTGGTGGCTCTCGGTGCTCTGTTGCGGTCCGGCGGCGCGAGGAGTTTGGTCTCAAGGCGGCGGCCTTGGTCGGTGGGAACCTTGCTGGTTGTCGGGCGAGCTAGAGGTTCTGGTGCTGGTCGTTGGCCATGGTCGTGCGGGCGACGTGGTCGCGGCGAGCAGCTTGTTGTGGCGGCGGTTCGGTCGATATTCGACGGCCTAACCCTGTGTAGAAGAAGGAGAGGCCATGCCGAGGGGAAACCCTTGCCCTTTTGGGCCATGATGGCGACGTCCGCGGACGCCGTCCCCTTCCTGAAGGCATCATGGGGCTTCTCGCCGTCTTTCTACAGTCTCCGGGTGAAAACCCAAGATCCTCGGATCGGGCGGTGGCGGCACTCCGGTGTCGCGATCTTCTTGAAGACATCGTCTTGGAGTCCACAACAAGTAGCTCTCCGAAGGTTGTGTGGCGAAGGTGGCTTCGTTTGGCGATCTTCGGCAAGGCTTGCTCCGTCCCCTTCCCTGGTCGAGCCTCCTTGGTGCTACTTCTCGGTCTGTGAGCAACGCGGGTCAGTCCTTGGTGGTGGTCGGCCTCCGGTGGCGCTTCTGCGACGGAGGAGTGTTGTTGAGGCGCGCGTGAAAATGGCTCGCTCTCGGGTGAGCTCCGGCCCGACACTGTAGACTCCAGCTCTTCTTCGAGTCCTCGTAGGCGCTTTGGCTGAGCTTCTTGGTCGCGCTTCCGGCTGTAGCTTCTTCGGTAATTCGTGTGGGTGTGTGGTGCCGGTCTGTAAGCTGGGTTCAGCACTTTGTATCAATCTCGCCGCTGTTGGCTTTGTTAATTCAAAGTGGGGCACGTTCAGTGCCTTTAATCTAAAAAAAAAAGAATACCTTTTTTAAGAAACCTTTCAAAGAGTGTAGTGCATTCCTGCATCCCGTATAGATAGAATAGAGTTCACCCAATTTTAAGGAAAAAATCAGGCCCAAAAACCATATGCCATGTTTACGAGGAAACCCAGACAAAATTTGCACAATGCCCCCTTTTGTTCCCCTATCTTTTGTCCTAAACATTGATAGAGAAGAAGGGCCGAATGTGTAGGACGATTGACATGGACAGACCTTGATGATGGCACAGAGGGGTATGGGGTCACCTTACAAAGACATGTTGATTTGGCGATCTACGGTTTTAGGATTTGGATTAAACGAGAGACCTGAAGTATACTACATGTGTTAAATTTGATAAGACCAATGACCTAAACTCGAAAAATCCAAACACTTATAATGCACGGTAAAAGTACTAAATGATCGTTGTCTAACTCTCTATGTGCAGAATTTACCAACAAATCATGATTTTGATATGACTTGAGCATAGACTAGAGATTAGGGACCAAAAGATCTGTCTTGAGAATTTCATGACCGAAATGGACACAACACAGTTAATGTAGTCCACTCTTATCTTTACTAGTCTTGCAATGTTGGGATATTCACTTTGGCTCATAGGAGCATTTGCTCCCATTGTGTGAATCTATATTTCGAAGTGTCAAAAAATTCTAAACTAAAAAATTTCATGTACATCTACATATTTTATGTTCGTACATAAGTTTTCAAAAAAAACTATAAAAATTTGTGGCTCCAGTAAAAAAGACAAATTTTGATGCTATAACACGACTACGTACAGGACATTTTTTTATCTTTTTTGTACACGCCACATAAAATGTTGTTTCTCCATGAAAACTTGTGCACTAACATAGAATGTCACGATGTACAGCAAAAAATTTATATCAGAATTTTTTGACCTTTTTAAAATTGTTTTTTAATTATTTTGTATAATAGGAGCATTTGCTCCTATGAGCCAAAACGCCACCTCCTGCAATGTTCTTTTTTTTTTAATGTAAACACATATAATTTTTGGAGGAAACTCCATATATACTACTCAAAAATTTACAAGATGTCCATATATTGCTCAAACTATCCGAGTTCTAAATATGCCACTAAAATCTTGCAATAGATACAATAATTCCACTCTCTACCTGCAAAAAAAAAATTATTCCACTCTCACCGGTTGATCGTTAGCTGACTATCAAGTGGGTGCAAAGAAGATGAATTTTCCTTTACCCTATTATGTAGATTTTCGGTATCATTTTACTAACACTTTTTTTGAGAGAGATAGAGAGTTACCTATACTCTTTCGTGCATGATATAAACCATCACATTTTGAGTAATTTTGAACACATATTCAAAACAAGTTTCATCATCATAATAATATTTTAGGACCTAATAAACAATCCTTATGCATCAAGATAACAAAAAAATTTCTCTAAGACGGTGAGAGTAGGAGTGCTAAGCACAATGCAAAAACCAACAAACATGCTCGGTGGAGCCTGAAAACTATCATAAAATTGAAAAACTCTGGTGTGATTATGATGAATTATATTATAACTGAGAAAATCTAGCGGATCCATTTACCCAGAGAATGTGGACGCGGAATGAAGTTGACCTGAAGTTACACCACAAAAGTAACCGGTACCTTCTTGATCGGAGATCCCGTGACTGAAATAGGAAGAACAAGTTGTTGTCCACATTGCTTAGGTTAACAACACATCCACAAACTGTATATCTGGTTGTAGCTGATTGGTTGAAAAAAAATCGGGCACATAAGAGTCGAGTTGAACCTATTCATGTAAATTCTCTACTTCGCACCATCTGATTATGTAAAAGAGTGTATGGAACGTCTTGCAAAAGGTTTCTCACACACATCTGGGTCCTCCTTACTCATGCTGGCATCATCAAGATTAATAGGGATATATAAGAGGACCATGCCCACAGCACTTGGAGATCGAGTTGGGAGATATATAAGAGGAACATGACCCGAAGCAATTAACGGTATGGCCTCACAAAATATCAGTCAATCAGTTCACTAGTTTCTCACACACAAGCATGAAACGATACCAAGCAGTGGGCTGACACATGATCTTGTTTTACCTGAACTTCTGAACTTGTAAAACAAACCAGTTCCCAACTGAACATGGACAAGTTTTCTCGAGATTGGAAGGATAAAAAAACTCCCGGTGAGGCATTTCGACAACGCTTGTTGGGCACAGGTTGTGATCTCCTAGCGAACGTCATTGTTGGTGTCGAGTGGTTCGTGCTCTCCTAACCAGAGGTCGACGGCCTCAGTGTGGCAAGCCTTGCACTAGATACACATCATAGTGAGTGAATCTACACACAAAAAAATAGACTAGATATATACCAAAATAGATGAATCTTAAAAAAGCTAACACGTCTTATATTAGTGAACCGAGGGAGTATTCATAAATAAAAACCTATTGATATAATTCAGCGTCATCTTTTCCAGCATACAAAACGCAGAACAAACTAAGAATCTCGATCTCCTATTGTGGGCTTCTGGACTTGAGGCTGACCCGAAGAAATTAGCGGAATAACCTCACTGAATTTCAGTTAATCAGTTCACTAGTTTCTCACAGTGTTGTGGGTTTAGGGCTTCTTGTGACCCTACTGGTATCAATTAATCAGTTCAATAGTTCCTCATACACAAGCATGAAACGATGTTAAGCACTGGGATGACACATATCTTGTTTTAGGTGAACTTCTGAAGTATTTCAACAAACGCTTGGAGGGCAGAGGTTGTGATTTCCTAGTGAACGCCATTGTTGTTGTCGACTCGTTCGTGCTCTCCTAGCCCGAGGTCGACGGCCTCGTTGTGGTAAGCCTTGCACACGAAGTAGATCACTGGATGCGCCACCAGCGCCGCCACCAACACCGCGCACAGCGCCGCCACCATGGCAAGCGTCGCCGCAACCTGGAGGCCGAAGCCGAGACCCATCCTGCCGTCGAGGACCAGCGACCCAAACACCGCGTGCACGGACTCGAAGCAGTGGACGAGGAAGGCGAAGACGCCGGCCGCGGCACAGAAGTTGCCGGCGAGGAGCGCGCTGCTCCTGCCGAAGCACCTCCTGGCGCGCTCGTCGGGCTCCAGCACCGACACGACGGCGGCCAGCTGGTAGTCGGCGCCCATGTAGAGCAGCCCGGCGAGGAACCAGTCGCGGGCGTAGCTGAAGTCCAGCGCGCGGGCTCCCGGCGCGGCGACGAGCCAGACCCACTGGAGCGCGAGCATGCCGGCCACCGCGGCGGCGGTGTAGAGCAGGACGACGACGAGCGCGTCGAAGACGTTCTCCGCGAGTCGCCTGCACCGGGCCTCCTCGATCAGGCGCTCCACGAGGGCCTCGCGGGCGCGGTCGTCGTCGGCGGCGCAGCAGTAGAAGGACGCGACGGAGATGGCGAAGGAGGCGGCGGTGGAGCACGAGAGGACGATGAGGACGCAGAGGCAGGCGGCCTCGAGGAGGGCGAGGAGGAGGAAGGCGCCCCAGCGGGAGCCCCAGGCGTCAAGGAGGCGGGCGACGAGGGTGGCGTGCGCGAGCGAGAGCGCGGAGACGTGGAGGGCCAGGGTGACGACGGTGCCGACGAAGCGCGGGGGCCGGGCGAGGACGACGCGGAGGATCTCGCGGCAGATGCCGGCGACCCCGAGGTCCCGGAGGCGGTCCTCCGATGAGGCTGAGCCGGAGCGGCGTGGCGGCGACGGAGGAGGAGGAAGCGGCCGCACCTTGCCGGAGCGGAACATCCAGGCGTAGAAGGCGAAGATGAGGAGCACCTGCGGACTCATGTCGCTGATTTGGATTCTCTCCGCTGCATCCATCCGCTGCGGTATTTGTTTGCGTGTCAAGTAAGGCGGTTGGCACTAGAGTTTTTTATTTATAGAAATTAGTGAGAATTCTCTAGAGGTGAAACCTCTATCTTTATCTGTTTTTTACAAAATTTTATCTCTAATCTACTAGCTAGGTAGGTAGAGTACTGAAAATTGAAAAGAATACACAAAATTTAAAAAATATCGCGCGCCCGAGGCGGGTCACGCTTGCAAAGTCGGTCCTCTTCGCGACCGGGATTTATTACGCCACCGCCATCCCCTGCCCAAATGGGCAAGAGATAAGATTAACAGGATTGCCAGAACCTTCATCTAGGCTGGGGATGAGGGTGAGCACGCTGCGCAAGGAAAAGCTCTTGTCAACTGGAAGACTGTTTGTAGGCCTAAAGGTCTGGACGGCCTTGGGATGCCTGATCTCGAGAGAACTGGGCGCGCTTTGCAGATACGTTGGCCATGGCTAAACTGGACAGACCCTGACCGCACCTGGGCTGGCTCAAAGCTTCCGTGTGACGAGAAGGACATGGCCCTGTTTAGGACCTCTACAAAGATTCCCATCGGGGATGGGGAAACTGCCTGTTTTTGGCACGACAACTGGTGTGACCGCGGTCCTTTGGCCACATGCGCTCCTGACCTTTACTCCATTGCCTCAAGGAAAAACCATACTGTCGCAAAAGAGATGCGAGACAACAACTGGATTCGTTCGGTTGCCAGGATCAGCTCCCCCATCCAGCTGACGCGGTATCTGGAGATTTGGGACATTGTGCATGCAACCACCCTCGACCCGCTGCGTTCGGACTCCATCTCCTAGCTTCTCTCCCCCAGTGGGACCTATAGCGCCGGATCGGCCTACAAGGCCCAATTCCTCGGTAGCCATCCCAGCTTCGTTGCAAAAAAGATTTGGGAGGCTCATGCGGAGCCTAAGTGCAAACTGTTCGCCTGGCTTGCCCTTCATGGGAAGCTTCTCACTGCGGACATGCTTGCTATTCGGGGTTGGACCCATAACCCGACTTGTACTCTCTGCCAGTGATACGTCCCCGACGTATCCATAATTTCTGTCGTTCCATGCTTGTTTTATGACAATACTTACATGTTTTGCTTGCACTTTGTGATGATTTCATGCGTTTTCCGGAACTAACCTATTAACGAGATGCCACAGTGCCAGTTCCTGTTTTCTGCTGTTTTTGGTTCCAGAAAGGCTGTTCGGGCAATATTCTCGGAATTGGACGAAATCAACGCCAAACCTCCTATTTTTCCCGGAAGGCTCCAGAACACCGAAGAAGAGTCGGAGAGGGGCCAGGGGGCCACCACACCACATGGCGGCGCGGGCCAGACCCTGGCCGCGCCGGCCTAGGGTGTGGCGCCCCCAGGTGCCCCCCTACGCCGCCTCTTCGCCTATAAAAGCCCTTTCGACCTAAAAACGCAGTACCAATTGACGAAACTCCAGAAAGACTCCAGGGGCGCCGCCACCGTCGCGAAACTCCAATTCGGGGGACAGAACTCTGTCCCGGCACCCTGCCGGGACGGGGAAGTGCCCCCGGAAGCCATCTCCATCAACGCCACCGCCTCCGCCATGCTCCGTGAGTAGTTCCCCCATGGACTACGGGTTCTAGCTGTAGCTATGTCGGTATTCTCTCCTCCATGTACTTCAATACAATGGTCTCATGAGCTGCCTTACATGATTGAGATTCATCTGATGTAATCGGTGTTGTGTTTGTTGGGATCCGATGGATGATACATTATGATTAGTCTATCTATAAAGTTTGTGGAGTTATTGTTGCTGCAATCTTGTTATTCTTAATGCTTGTCACTAGGGCCCGAGTGGCATGATCTTAGATTTAAGCTCTATATTGTTGCTTAGATTGTATCTACAAGTTGTATGCACATGTCACTGTCCGGAACCAATGGCCCCGAAGTGACAGAAATCGGGACAACCGGAGGGGATGGTAGTGACGTGAGGATCACATGTTTTCACGGAGTGTTAATGCTTTGCTCCGGTACTCTATTAAAAGGAGTACCTTAATATCCAGTAGTTTCCCTTGAGGCCTGGCCGCCACCGGCTGGTAGGACAAAAGATGTTGTGCAAGTTTCTCATTGCGAGCACGTACGACTATATACGGAAAACATGCCTACATGATTAATAATCTTGATGTTCTTTCTTAATGCTTTGATTCCTATCAATTGTCCAACTGTAATTTGTTCATCCAACACTTGTCAATTATTGGAGAGTTACCACTAGTGTAGATCGCTGGGAACCCCGGTCCATCTCTCATCATAATATACTTGTTCTACATGTCATTGGAAGTAGTATCAACTATTTTCCGGTGCCATTGCTCTCATATTGCTATTCGCTTGCTGTGTTATTCTTGTTACATTATTGCTCTCATATTACTGCTACTTTCACATCACCCCTGTTACTAGTGCTTTTCCAGGTGCAGCTGAATTGACAACTCAGTTGTTAAGGCTTATAAGTATTCTTTACCTCCCCTTGTGTCGAATCAATAAATTTGGGTTTTACTTCCCTCGAAGACTGTTGCGATCCCCTATACTTGTGGGTCATCAGCCAGCGCGCCCCTGAGACGGCCTTGCACCTCTGCAAAGATTGTCCTTTCACCATGGCCATATGGAGCATGGTGAAAGGATGGGACAACAACGACTCCCCGGACTCCAGAACCTCCTTCACCTCCATTTCAGAATGGTGGGACGATATGATCGCGGGCAAAACTAGAGACGAGAAACGGCGTATCAGCGGGCGCTTCCTCTACGTTCTCTGGAATGCGTGGAAGGAAAGGAACCGTCGCATTTTCACCGGCCTTCGGCCGACCTACCCCGAGGTGGCGGATATTGCCAGAGAAGACATTTCCCAGCGACAGAGCGCCTTTGCTAGTTTTGGGCCGGCCATCCCGGCCGAGCCAGATTAGTTTCCTTTTGTTTTCTTTTGGTGGGTTTTGCCATGTTACCACCTTAATCTAAACATGCATCTCATTGTACAGTTCGGTCCTTTTTTCCCCCTTGCTTAATGAAGAGGCAGTGCTCCTGCCGGTTGCTCCAAAAAATAAAAAAAAGTTAAGCCAATATTGAACTTGCTCAATAGTCTAGTACCAAATATTCTTTTAGACATAAATGAGGATTTAAGTTTTAATACACGGATTAATCTTCTAGAAACTCTAGTACTGTCAACAAGACCTAAAACGATAAAGGGTGAATTGGTTCTATGCCACTCCTCAATTCACAAGTTGTGTTAATGCTATCACAAAAACTAAAGTTGTTTTTATGCCACTCTCAATTCTTAATACCTCTTTCTATGTCATTTTCAGCAATACAACATGAAAACGGTTCAGTTAATAGTCGTATTTTAGTTTATACCTTCGTATTGACCTAAATAACCCTGTGTTTAGATTTTGGTCGCCTTTTTGGGTGTTTCGGGCGCCAAAAATCCAAAAGTTTCGGATTTTGGCAAAAAGTTGAACTTCTCAGAAAAATCTGTTGAACTTATAGAAAATTAAAATCACTAAAAAGAGTATACTATTCTAATTTGATCCATTTATTTGCAGATTTGCATAAAAAAACTGACATTTTTCGTTCTGTCTAGAAATTGGTCAAATTTTGGCCGAAAATTCGAACATCTCAGAAAAATCTGAAATTTTACACAATGTTAGGAACACTAATATTAGTCTACTGTTCTAATATGAGTCATTTGTGGGCACATAGCGTCCATTAGACAAAGGTGCAAAATACGGTCCTCATTATTGAACACCACATGCAAAAAAATCAGCAGCATTTCCCCACAATTTGGCACATATTTTCAATCAGATTTTGAACATTTTCATAGATAGTATAACAAGCACAATTTAAGAAATTCACAAACATAATATTTCATGGAAGTAGTACGAAAAGCAACAAGATTATAAGAAGAATTTAAGCATGTTCACGGATAGGATAACAAGCACTTGAATAAGCCACCAAGCCAATAAAGAAGGCTTCTTTTTGCACGACTTGCAGGCTGCACAACTGGAGGTGAAGGTGGCGGAGGTATAACAGGATCAAATGCAAAATTCACCGATGTTTTTTTTCTTAGCCTTTTCTTTTGCTGCAGTGTTCTTCACATGGATTTTTTCATGGCCTTCACATGTGTTTTTTTCTTGGCCTTCACATGAGTCTTTTTCTTGGCCTTCTCTTGTGTTGCAGCGCTGGGCTTTTGTGGAGTTGTTCTAGGCTTTTTCCCGCATCAACAACATATGGTTTAGATTGAGTACTATGGGAGCACAAATGTCTAAACTAAATGTATTAGTCAATTCTTGAGAACAAATCCTTGAGCACAAATCCTTGAACAACAATGTCTAAACTGAATGTGTTTGTCACTTTGATCCTACAAATACTTGGAAAATGAACAAAACAATAAACGAAATTGGACAGAGAATTTGGGCCTCACTCGGTCGTGCCTTCCAACTGGAGGTGAAGGTGGCGGAGGTATAACAGGATCAAATGCAAACTGTTACATGCACGGAGAAATATGTTACATTCAGGAATATTTTGCACCATTGGTGGAATTTTTTGCACCACAATTTTGTGACTTTCATAAACTATAGGAAAAAATGTTGGAGACCAGTGTTACATACACAAAAAAATTGATACATGGTTACATAAAACCGTGGTATTTTGAGAAACAGTGAAATAGTTAACAATACTTTGCTAGCCTTATAGTAGTTTGAAAAGCCAAAGTATCAATGAAACCGTCCCTTCGGGTCCTTCCCCTGTTCAAAAAAACAAAATGAAACTGTTTTTTTTTTCAAAGTATTGGACAAAGAAGATTGTCCTCTTTTTTTCTAAAACCTAGAAAGAATTAAAACTGTAGTATTAGTTAGCCAGAGGCTAGAGTTAATAATTTATTTTTTGACAATACTGACCTACCAGAAATTGTAATATATTGGTTGGAGACCTTTTGGTTTCGATTAATCATCAGTTAACTTGACCATCCATTTGCTGAGATTTAGGCAAGATAATGCAACACTACGCTTCTAATAATTCGAAAATCATATTTAAAAATAAAAAGATTTTGCTACAAGCAGAAGTATATATTTAGATCGACCGGCGATCTGCGTTTCACGGGAGCTTTTTGGCGTTGGACCCCGGCCCAGCGACCGGAGCGACCCTGCCGTCGTTGCCGGCGAGCTTCATATACTTGTCCTTCCTGGTGAGCGTGGTGCAATCGTAGCCGAGCTGCTTGGCGATGACCCGCTGCACATGGTTGGCCACGTCCACGGCGCTCCTCCCGCCGGCCCCGCACGTCTCCTCCGGCCGCAGCGCCGGCAGGAACGTCACCTCGTACCCCGGGCGCGGGTTCATGTAGAAGAAGTAAGGGTCCAGGAACTTCCAGCCCCTCGCCGTCGACCCGTAGTAGGTCCCCTGCTGCGCCTCCAGCGCCACCGGCACGATCCTGTCCGTGAGCTCGGCGAACAGCGCCGAGAACCGGAGCAGGAAGGGCTCCCGGCACGTCGTCCCCTCTGGGCACACCACAACGTCGCGCCCGGAGTCGAGCAGCGCCGCGATGCGCGCCGCGTCCGTGGCCCGGTCCCGCGTCAGCGCTACCGCCGGGATGGGCGAGATTGCCGTGGACAGCTTGCTGACGCTGTAGGTGACGCACGTGACGGGGCGGCCGAGCGCGATGTTGAGGATGATGGGGTCCAGCGCGGTGCGGTGGTTGCAGACGAGGAGGGAGCCCGGTGTTCCAGGGCACGGCGCCGGGGGAGGCGTGCCGCGGACGGCCAGGCGGATGCCCATGAGCGCGTAGGTGTGGTGGACAAGGTGGGGCGGGATGGGGAGGTTGAGGAAGACGCGGAGGAGCGCGACGACGAAGCCCAACGGGAGATAGGCTAGCGCGAAGAACGCTTGCGGCGGGTCAGCGCGGCGTACGAGGCGGCCGTCGTGGAAGATGGTGCGGGACAGCAGCGAGTCCGGGGACGCCCGCGGCGCGCGCTTGTCGGTGGGCACCATGTAAGCTTCCTGCGCGGGAAACAAATGAGTCATTGAATTAAAGAAAGGAAATTTTGAATTGCATTCGACGGTTTAAGTACTACCTTGCATACGGCCATGAAGTCGTGGTCGCTCTCGCGGTCGCCGAGCCCGACGTCCGGCATATCCCCGCCAGCAAACAGCTTCTCCACCACCTCCCTCTTCCTCTTGCCGACGAGCACGGCCTTGATCCGCCCCGTGAACCGCTTCCCTCCGGCGAAGGTCTCGAGCTCCGTCCCGGCCACCTCGGCGCCGAGGAACTCCCGCACGAACTCGCCCACCATGACGGCCGGGGACGCGGTGACCACGACCCGCCGCTCCGCGCCCGCGCCGCGGAACACCTCCCACGTGTCGGCGCGCACCCCGGCGGCGTAGTGCCGCGGGAGCACGCCGCGCGCCACGGCCTCGACGTCCCGCGCGCGGAGGCCCGCGAAGGAGACGAAGACGAGGAGCGCGATGGCGGCGGCCTCGGAGACGCCGACGTAGAGGACCAGGAGGAGCGGCGAGACGAGCAGGAGCGCCAGCGCGCGGAGGTAGCTCCCGGCCTCGAGCGCGACGAGGAAGTAGTACGGGAACGCCGAGGAGGAGGCGAGCAGCGTGCCGTCCAGGTCCGCGGCTGCCGTGCGCCGCATCCGCAGCGACGGGTCGTAGGCCGAGACTGGCGGGAACCTCGGCGCCATGGCGGTCTGTTGTCTTGTCACGCGCGCTTTCGGAGTCCTTTCGCGCCCGGTCGCGTGGGTGCAACCTAGAGAAGATTTCGGCTAATTATATAGCTATACGCGACAGAGTTGGTTTCTGTGCTGGTTGAACTGCTGAGCAGCCATGGATGGCGATTGGCGATGGCGATCTCGACGACATGGGTCTTGTTTGGTGAGCCGCCCAACACCAAGATAATTGCAGGGTACCAGCCCTCAGTTTATATCCATCATTATATTATACCAGCCAACTAGACAACCACACGGAATCGTAAATCCTAGTCGCGCGCTCGCGGTAGAACTTAGAAGAGTGAATCAGAGTCAGACTAGAATTATCATCGCAAAGAGATTACAACTTAATTCTGGTTCCGAGTGCCAACAGAATAGCAGAATCTATCTCGATTCCTTATATCTGAATATGACACTCAGTAGGGACGATCCAGCGGTTGCCAAAGTTGTAAGGAAGAGACGAAGATGCTTATTTGGTGATTTTTTTAAAAAAAATGCTTATTTGGTGGGTTCAGTTGAGCCACCAATGGGGAAGCTTTACATGAAAAGGTAAGCAGTGGTTTGATCAGTTTTGGCTTAGTTCGAAATTTGACAAAGGCGGCCATGACTGAATCAATGGATTGCCCGGCAAGTGCTAGGAGCATGCGGCGCTATGCATGGGCCTCTGAGTAGGTCATGGAGCGACACAAAGTGACCGGATCGTTCGTGGCAATGCAAACACGATCCAAATATGTTTCGGATTTGCGTCTCCGTAGACGCTGCGTGGTGAAGCCGAGCGTCCGCTCGCTTATCCCACGGGCCCGCCTGGCAGCGACCCTGGCTTGAGCCGGCGCCAATTCAAAGCACGACTAGCGGAAGAGCAACCGCCGGAGTGGCAACCGCATCGATGGACGCGCCAACCGCCGAAGTGGAGCGCCGAACCGCCACACGGAAGAGCAACCGCACCACTCTCCGGTATATGCGCCACCATTAATCCACGCTCAATAAGACCCCTGCGTCTGCGCCAAGGATCTCCAACCCGCCTGCACCATTCATCTCTAGGAAGCCCATGAGGAACATGTCGTTACCGTCGGACACCGACAGCGAGGGGAAGCCGCCGGGATGGCGGCATTGGTGGGATAGAGCTGCCACGCTGAGCAGCTCTAGCTCCCCGCCGACGGACGGCGAGGAGGAAGGGGAGGCTGTTGCCGAGGACGACCAGGATGAGGAGGGGGACGCCGTTGGCCACGACGGCCAGGACGAGGAGGAGGAGGCGGAGGAGGATTCAGATGCTAGGTGGGCACGGCTAGAGGCGGAGGAGGCGGCGGAGGAGGCGGCCGAGGAGGCAGCGTCGGCGAAGAAGGAGGCAAGGCCCCGGGCAAGGGCGCAGGGTCAGCTTCCGTTCACGAACGGCGGCAAAGACCCCAATGACCACTCGTCGGAGGGGGGACTCAAGCTTGTCGGCCGCGTCGACCGCCGGTACCTCTTCCCAAAAGGTGACGAGCAGGAAGCGCATCCGTGAGGATGACGAGGCTGGATCTTCGAAGAAGTAGTTTAGTAACTTTCATGTTTAATTCGTATGCTAAATTTTAATTTGTTCGAAACATGTATAAATTTTCTGTTCAGCCATGTTGTGCCCCTTTTGAACATGTTAAATTTTAATTTGATTGTTTAATCTATTTTCGGATTTCGGAAATTTCTGGCAAAAATGGCCCGCGCCCGAAATGAGTCAGCCCGCCGGAACCACCCCCGACGTGCGCACGGATATTTTTGGCGTCCGAAATGCGTCGCCCTGCTGGAGATGCCCTTACTGCTACAAAAAAAATTAATGATTGCTGCAAGAACCTAGTCATTTATGTAAAAAATCTCAAACGCAACATGTTTTGTGTGTATGTAGCATTTCTAGAAAATCCAAGATTGGACCTATGCATGCTTGGACCCCATATCATTGCAGCAAAAAATCCCAAACATAACATTTTTTCTGTGTATACAACACTTCTTTGAATGGAACAATAGTTGCAACATTTTTTTCGCGAATCTGTAAAGCTTCCAAAATGTATCAAAAAAATATTGCAACATTCTAAACACACTAATGTAGCAAAAAAAATTGCATTTTTGCAAAGATGTTGACACTAAATAAAACCATATATTAAAGATAGTTTCCCTATTCCGGCTCTAAGCCATGGTCTCTAACACCATGATTTCTGGAGCCTGTTTGCAAAACCGTATCTAATTATATTACCTTTAGATGGCTCAAAAAAACACCTAACTAGTGAGGTAAGACAATCCAACTCTAAAAATATGCAATCTCAGTCGGGTCGGCTCATAAGTAAAACCGACTCCAATGCTAAAAAGACAATTTTTAAAAAATGAAACCCTGCCCATGGCAGATGAACCATGCAACGACATAAATACATTTAGAACATATTGCTAACTTTATTCTGAAAACACAAACTACGCACATATTTTTACAAACACAGATCATGCAACATTTGTGACCATACATAATATTTTCATTCTAGGTAGAAACTACATATCCATGGTCAAGTCCTATGCTTATCCAGAAAAGAAACTCCTTCTTGATAAAAAAGGTATTTGTGCCATCCCTCTGTTTGACTTTGCCTGTTTGACTTTGACTGACAAGAACTTCAAGCTGTCAAGCAAAGAAGCCTGCATGTAAAATATATCATCAGATTGTAATATATATTACAATCACTGTTCAAAAAATCGTCTAATTTAATATTTAATCGTCTGATTAATTGCTACTTGATGGTCACTGATTAGCTGATAAACTCATTTATCTCCCTATTAACTTATTTGTCGCTCGATTAATCAGAAAATTTGCCTATTAATAGCTAATCACCAGCCGACCGAGTTGATACCGATAAGCGATTTTCTCACCATTGATTACAATATAGACAAAAAACAAGATACTCGATTAAGTACATAGCTGCATATTGTATCAATTCCTTGGTAAACAAACAACACAAGCCATTTTATTTTTCCAAAGATGTTACAATATACACTTAAGGCTTCGTTTGGTTGTCGGGAGAGAATTAACCAGGGAATCAGACCCCCACTCCGGAATTACCTGCGCACCAGGGATCCACCGGAATCCCCTCCCACCATGGAAAAATAGTTGTTGCTGTTTGGAGAGTAGAAAGACGAGAATGGTAGGGAACGGGGGGAGACATGGAAAAAATCGAATGTTTCTATTCTTACGTACAACTTAATGCCAATATCAGGAAATAAAAAAGTACAATTTTAATTTCCGACCATAATTAAGTGTCGCAAGCACAGTACAACGAAAATTTTGCAAAAAAAAGTCCACAAATTCAAAACCTTTCAAATCAGGCCTGAAAAATTAGAATCCAAATTCAAATCTTCATCCTCCCTGCCATCCGCCGCCGCTCCGCTTGCCGTCATAGGGCTCCCGCGGGGTCGCCCCACCTAACCCTGCTTGTTGTCAAAGGGTTCCCGTGGGGGTCGCAATGCTCCGCACGTGTAGAACTCTCTCCTACGGCCACGCCGCTGCTCCACTCGCCATTGAAGGGCTTGAGCAAGGTCGCACCGGCGGAGGTCTATTACTAGAGCAGGGCAGCAAGGTCGCACCACTCCCATTCCGATTCCGGCCTCGTAGCCATGTTCCTGTTTTCGCCTTCAACAGGAGCTCGCCCTCCGCCGTCTCTTCCTCGCCGACCACACCTCCAAAGCACCAAAGCTTCTCCGCTGCACCCTCCACCCAACCTCCTGCAGTTTCATGAAAAAGCTTCAGGTCCAGAATAACATTCCATTCCAAAATATCCAACATCTAACAATATATTGCTGGTACTTGCTACTCTAACAATCTGAATAGAGTATTTGAGTATGACTATATCAACCAATCATGTGGAGGAGACCACCCTTCCGGCACACCATGTACTTTAATTTTGCCGATGTCGACATGATGAATTGATGATGGATGTTATCACAAAACATGAGACACCTTTCTTCTAGCTAGCTTGACATGGTGAAATGTTATCCAACTGATCAGGACTAAGCCAAAAAAAAAGCATCAAAATATTATTCGATGTGGTCGCTATTGCTATATTAAACATCAACAAGGCCATGAACAATTTACTCAATGCAACAGAAAAGAAATCAGGTAAGAACCTTTCGGTTTCTCCGATTAGCGGCTAATAACAATATTTTTTCGCGAAAACACAAAAGACTTGCGTTTCGATGCATTGATAGATAGGAAAAAGGTTATATGTACAAGTCCACGAAGGGACCAACACCCCGCACTACAACTCGACCCAAGAAAGAGGACGTAGTCTAGGGGATGATCTGGCGGACGCCCCGGGCCCCCACGCTCACTCACTGTTGCGCCTCGGTCTTGATGTCGTTGAGCAGGAAAGGCACCGAGGGTTGTGCGTTATCAAAGATCGTAGCATTCCGGTGCTTCCAGATCCACCACGCCGTGAGCATGATTACCGACGATGTACCTTTGCGCAACTGGCGGGGAGCGGTCCGCACCGCGTGCGACCACCACTCCACGAAGTCCCCCTCCGAGTCCGGAGGCCCTGAGGTAGATCGGATCCACGAGAGGACCTCGAACCAGACCGTCCTGGAGAATGAGCATCCGGTGAGTAGATGCGCCATAGTCTCCTCGGATTGGTCAGACAGCGGGCATCTGGGCGCATGTGGTAGACCACGACGCGCCAGCCTCTCACCCGTCCAACACCTGTCCAGACAGGCCAGCCATAAAAAGAATTTCACCCTAGGAGGCACCCAGGATCTCCAGTTCAGCTCCCATGATGCTGAGGTGATCCCCCCTGGAAGAGGGCCTCATAGCAAGAATGGGAGGTGTACTGGCCGTCCGTCGTCCACAACCAGGCCATCGCATCTTGCTCCTCCGAAAGCTGGACATCCCTTAGTCTGACCCATAGTTGCACATATTGCCATAGTGCTAGGGGACTCGGTGCTCCAGCTATGTCGGGGATCCAAGTGCGGTCTACCAGTGCCTGACGCACCGTATGTTGGAGATATGCCCAAGAGGCAATAATAAAATGGTTATTATAATATCTTTAAGTTTATGATAATGTTTACATACCATGCTATAATTGTATTAACCGAAACATTGATACATGTGTGTTATGTGAACAACAAGGAGTCCCTAGTAAGCCTCTTGTATAACTAGCTTGTTGATTAATAGATGATCATCGTTTTCATGATCATGAACATTGGATGTTATTAATAACAAGGTTATGTCATTATGTGAATGATATAATGGACACACCCAATTAAGCGTAGCATAAGATCACGTCATTAAGTTATTTGCTATAAGCTTTCGATACATAGTTATCTAGTCCTTATGACCATGAGATCATATAAATCACTTATACCGGAAAGGTACTTTGATTACATCAAACGCCACTGCGTAAATGGGTGGTTATAAAGGTGGGATTAAGTATCCGGAAAGTATGAGTTGAGGCATATGGATCAACAGTGGGATTTGTCCATCCCGATGACGGATAGATATACTCTGGGCCCTCTCGGTGGAATGTCGTCTAATGTCTTGCAAGCATATGAATAAGTTCATAAGAGACCACATACCACGGTACGAGTAAAGAGTACTTGTCAGGAGACGAGGTTGAACAAGGTATAGAGTGATACCGATGATCAAACCTCGGACAAGTAAAATATCGCGTGACAAAGGGAATTGGTATCGTATGTGAATGGTTCATTCGATCACTAAAGTCATCGTTGAATATGTTGGAGCCATTATGGATCTCCAGATCCCGCTATTGGTTATTGGTCGGAGAGAAGTCTCAACCATGTCTACATAGTTCGCAAACCGTAGGGTGACACACTTAAGGTTTGATGTCGTTTTAAGTAGATATGGAATATGGAATGGAGTTCGAAGTTTTGTTCGGAGTCTCGGATGGGATCCAGGACATCACGAGGAGTTCCGGAATGGTCCGGAGAATAAGATTCATATATATGAAGTCACTTTCCAAGTTTGGAAATGATCCGGTGAATTTATGGAGGGTGGTTTCTAGAATTATCCGGAAATAAATTACTATGGAAGGAGGAGTCCCGGAGGGACTCCACAAACCCTAACCAGCCAACCAAGTGGGAGGGTGGAGTCCATGGTGGACTCCACCTCCTTGGCCGGCCAAAGAAAAGGGGGAAGGGGAGAGTCCCTGTCCCTCTAGGTTTCGTCCATAAGGCAGTTTTTCTGTTGGGGTCTTATTCGAAGACTTTGGGCAAACCCTTGGGGTTCCACCTATATAATGAGGAGGAGAGGGAGGGGGCAGCCCATGGCTTGGCCGCACCACCCCTGCCCCCCTTGAGGCCGGCGCCCATGGCACCCCCTCTCCCCAAACCCTAGCACCCCTCCTCCACTACTTCTCCCGCATATGCTTAGCGAAGCTCCGCCGGAGATCTCCATCGACACCGCCACCACGCCATCGTGCTGCCGGGATTCCGAGGAGGATCTACTACTTCCGCTGCCCGCTGGAATGGGGAGAAGGACGTCTTCATCAACACCTAACGTGTGACCGAGTACGGAGGTGCTTCCCGATCGTGGCACCGTGATCAAGATCTTCTACGCGCTTTTGCAAGCGGCAAGTGATCGTCTACCGCAGCAATAAGAGCATACTCTTATAGGCTTTGGAAATCTTCAAGGGTTAGTCTCGCTCATCCCCTCGTTGCTCCCATCTTCTCGATTGCATCTTGGCTTGGATTGCGTTCTCGCGGTAGGAAATTTTTTGTTTTCTATGCAACGTACCCCAACAGTGGTATCAGAGCCGTGTCTATGCATAGATGGTTGCACGAGTAGAACACAATAGTTTTGTGGGCGTTGATGCTCTTGTTGTCTTTAGTTTGAGTACTTTGCATCTTTTTGGCATAGTGGGATGAAGCGGCTCGGACTAACTTTACATGACCGCGTTCATGAGACTTGTTCCTCGTTCGACATGCAACTTGTATTGCATAAGAGGCTTTGCGGGTGTCTGTCTCTCCTACTATAGTGAAGATTCAATTTACTCTTCTATTGACAATACTAGTATCACCGTTGTGGTTCATGTTCGTAGGTAGATTAGATCTTACTCGAAAACCCTAAACCACGTAAAATATGCAAACCAAATTAGAGACGTCTAACTTGTTTTTGCAGGGTTTGGTGATGTGATATGGCCATAATGTGATGATGAATATGTATGAGATGATCATTATTGTATTGTGGCAACCGGCAGGAGCCTTATGGTTGTCTTTAATTTTCATGTTGAGTAGTTTTTCAAAGTAGTTGTAATAGTTGCTACATGAGGTGAACAACCATGAAGACGGCGCCATGGGCCTTGACGCTACGCCGACGATGATGGAGATCATGCCCGTTGATGATGGAGATCATGTCCGTGCTTTGGAGATGAAGATCAAAGGCGCAAAGACAAAAGGGTCATATCATATCACATATGAACTGCATGTGATGTTAATCCTTTATGCATCTTATTTTGCTTAGAACGCGACGGTAGCATTATAAGATGATCCCTCACATTAATATCAAGATAATAAAGTGTTCTCCCCTCGTATGCACCGTTGTACAGTTCGTCGTTTCGAAGCATCTCGTGATGATCGGATCTGATAGACTCAACGTTCACATACAACGGGTGTAAGCCATGTTGCACACGCGGAATACTTGGGTTTGCTTGACGAGCCTAGCATATACAGACATGGCCTCGGGACAACGGAAACTGAAAGGTTGAACACTAGTCATATGGATGATATGATCAACATATTGATGTTCACCATTGAAGCTACATCATCTCACGTGATGATCGGTTTTGGTGTAGTGGATGTGGATCGTGTACCACTTAACAACTATGAGGGATGTTGTATTAAGTGGGAGTTCATTAGTAATTAGATTAAAACATGAACTAATTATCATGAACATAGTCTGAGTAGTATTTTGAATTAATTTTGTAGTATTGGCATCCGTTTTCTACCATGCGCTAGTCTTGTGATTGAGATAGAAATACTGTTAAAATCTGACAAGAAACTTTACGGACTGGTACCGTATTGTTAAAGAATCAAGAAATAATTAAGTCCTATTGCAAACTTTTAGTAAACCTCACATTGTTGATTCAAAAAGAGCTATGGTTTCAATTAGTACCTAAAGTTATCTTGTCTCCATGAAACTTGAAGTTCAAATCTGTTTGAAAAGTAAGGAGCTGAAAATTTAGTTTTCAGAAATAATCAAGGTATGAGATATATGTGATATCTAAGACCTTATTGCAAGATGTTAGAATATAATTTGGTGAGACTACATAAACTCATAAGTTTTATGGGAATGTACGAAGGTTGAAGATGCAAGGCGTCCCAATCCTCCAACTATTGGGGCACTAACAATATTCGCATATCCATGAAGTAATCATCCTTAGTATGCACCGTTGCTAAGACTCGTCGTATCGAAGCATCACGTGATGATCGGGTATTATAGATTCTACGTGTGCATACAACGGGTGCAAGCCAGATTTGCACATGCGAATACTGAGGTTAAAACTTTACGAGCCTAGCATGTACAGACATGGTCTCGGAAAGTCATCATGATACAATGGATAAAATTATGAGTGAAATTGTTTCAATCATATTACAAGGTTACTAATAGTGAAATCCGGAACACTTGTCATATGATGATCAACTTCAAGGTAAAAACCTCAAGATTATTGGTATTTGACCAACAAACCTAGAAGTTATTGATGTTGAAGTGTATTTCTGAATAATGAGGAAAGCTAAAAGAGAAACTACAAAAAGATTATTGGCGGAAAGAAAGAAAAGACTAGAAAGTCTAGCTCGGGTGTATATAAATGATATACATGTTATGGATGTATTCCTCGTTTGGTCACCCAATGAAATTCTTGGGTATTTGTACTACATTGGTTGGTATGAAGTGTCATACAAAACAACGCAATACAAGAATACAATGGACTAAGTGACTGACAAGGAATATGATAGGAATGCACGTCTAGAACAAAAATAAAGTGTTATTATGTTCATCGTTGGCATTCTATCTAGCCCTTAGAATTTATAATAAAGAACTTAATAATTGTTATTTTGCTCTTGTCAAATAAAAACAATGAGTTGTTCAAATTATGACATTACTCCATGTACGATGGATAAGTTATTATCAATTTTAATGGTGAAACACACATACATAACACTGACGCTAAAATGCCGTAAGGCAAATGATTTGAATTCCACTTATTTGTGGAACCGCCATTTAGGTCATGTTGGAAAGGAACGCATGAAGAAACTCCATGCAAATGGATTATTGGAGTCATTTGATTTATGAATCATTTGGCGCTTGCAAATCTCTTCTAAAAGGAATGACTGAAATACCGTTCATAGGCCAAGTTTTGAACGGGCAACTAACTTAGTGGAAACATACATGATGATGTATATGGTTCACTGGGCATAGTTGTGTGCGGGAGATTCTTCTACCTCATGAAAACTTCAAACAATGAATTGAGTATATATATGTGAATATATTCGATAAGGAAGAAGTTTGAAATATTTGAATGGATTCAAATAAATTTCAGCATGAAGTGGAAATCATCGTAATAGAAAAGTCAAATATCTATGATTGGATCATAGTGGAAATATTTGAATTACGAGTTTTAGCGAACATCTAAGAGAGTTATGAAATTGTTCTACAACTCACGTTTCTTGGAGTATCATAGTGATAATGGAGTATCCGAGAGATGTATCCAAACCTTGTTGGATCAATGATGAGATAAAATATTGATGCCATTATATTTCTGTGAATTATGCTTTAGAGACTACCGCTTTACACTGAATAGAGCATCATCATGATCCATTGAAATGACATCATACGAGTTATGACATGGGTATGAACCCTAATAGTCTTTTCTTAAATTTTGGTATGTATAGCATAAGTAAATAAGTTTACAACTAAAATCGGATGAGTGTCTTTGTTATCCCAAAGTATTGATTGGGAATTCTTTCCACTATGGATACAAAGACAAAAGTGTTTGTCGATGTTTCTTATTTATTTCCAAGAAATTGTTTCTAGCGAAGTATTTGAGTGGGAGGACAATAGGTTTTGATAAGGTTTATGAACCTGAGCATAATGATCAGAGTAGCGCAGCATCGGAATTGGTTTCGGAAGCGGCCACGACGATCATGGCTCCCATGACTACAAAGTGTTTTAGCCATGGAGATCGAAGTACATATTGAACCTTGTAGGTATGGTTTACTTTGTGATCAAATAAATGATTTGTGGACAAAGGATTGATTTTGAACAATGATAAACCAACTACAAACAAAGAAGTTATGATGGGCCCTGACTCCGTTAAAATGGCTATACGCCATGAAATCCAAGATAAATAAATACTTTTTGAAAGTAAATAGATCTATAAAATTGATGGACTTGGATGAAATATCCTTGAAGAAGCTCGACTTGTCGAAAAGTTGTTTACGACAAAGTTCAAAGAGTTGATTACGATAAGATTAGATCTTCCGTAGCAATGCTTATAGTCTATGTGGATTATTCTAGTAATCACTACATATTTCTTTTATGAGATATGCTAGTAGGATGGCAAAATACATTACTTATTAGACGTGTGTATTAAAGGTGTATACGAGATACAACCAATTGTTTTGCTAGTCCGTGGAATACTAGATAGGTATACAAACTTCAATAGGATGAAGTGAGTATCACGGAGTTGGAATCTTTACCAGATGAAATAGTCAAAGAGTTTTTGATTTCATCAGAAACGATGAAGAGGCTTGCATTTGCAAGAAATTAAGTGGGAACGCTGAGACATATTTATAATACTTTATGTAGATGACATATAGTTGGTTATAAATGATGTAATTATATACTTGATTAAAAAGGTTTCATTGAGAAATTAACTTCAATGAAAGGATATGGACTGAAACAAATTTAGTGTCAAGATCTATGAAGATAGATTGAAACACATAATAAGTTTAAGTCAAAGTACATAGAATGGATATTGAAGTAGTTCAATATAGAAATATTAAGAAAATATTCTTGTCATGTGAAGGTTTAACAAGACTTGAGTGTATCTGACACTCGATGAGTAAAAACACATGAGTGATTTTAGATCATGAATAATATGTACATAATCAGATATCTTGTGCTCTAAAAGGTTAGGAGCATATACCAGAATGATTCATGTAATGATCATTGAAAAACAGTAAGAATATTCTTGAGTACTTAAAAAGAACCAAGAATATATATATATATATAGTTTTTGTATGAAGAAATGGCAAACAAATCGCTGTAAAGTGTTGCACCGATATTTGTTTTGTCACATATGAAAATAAAATTTCAATTTCAAATTAGACTAAGTGTTGTTTAAAAGGTAGCACAATGAGCTAGAAGTTGTCTATGCTAGATTTAGAAGAGTTCTAAATATTGTGACGGATTCTACAAAAGAAGGCAGAGTATGTCATTGTTTTGACAATGACAAAGGATGTTAAGTCAAGAGGTTCTTTTAGAACTTGGTGTAGTTCCGACAGAGTCAGAACTTTGAAGCTATATTGTGTGTGACAATATTAGTGACATATTTCAGACCGCGGAATTAAGGTTCCACCAGAAGACCAAACATATTTAATGCCGACTCATTTGGAAATAAGTGATGCGTTGAGACGCAAATGAATTACAAAATACATACGGTTCTGAGCATGTCAGATCCGTTGACTAAAACCTCTCCCGTGAGCAAAACATGATAAAGCACCGGAAGGCCAAGGTGTTATATCTTTACAAATGTAAACTAGATTATTGACTCTAGTGCAAGTGGGAGACTGTTGGAGATATGCCCAAGAGGCAATAATAAAATGGTTATTATAATATCTTTAAGTTTATGATAATGTTTACATACCATGCTATAATTGTATTAACCGAAACATTGATACATGTGTGTTATGTGAACAACAAGGAGTCCCTAGTAAGCCTCTTGTATAACTAGCTTGTTGATTAATAGATGATCATCGTTTTCATGATCATGAACATTGGATGTTATTAATAACAAGGTTATGTCATTATGTGAATGATATAATGGACACACCCAATTAAGCGTAGCATAAGATCACGTCATTAAGTTATTTGCTATAAGCTTTCGATACATAGTTATCTAGTCCTTATGACCATGAGATCATATAAATCACTTATACCGGAAAGGTACTTTGATTACATCAAACGCCACTGCGTAAATGGGTGGTTATAAAGGTGGGATTAAGTATCCGGAAAGTATGAGTTGAGGCATATGGATCAACAGTGGGATTTGTCCATCCCGATGACGGATAGATATACTCTGGGCCCTCTCGGTGGAATGTCGTCTAATGTCTTGCAAGCATATGAATAAGTTCATAAGAGACCACATACCACGGTACGAGTAAAGAGTACTTGTCAGGAGACGAGGTTAAGTCATCGTTGAATATGTTGGAGCCATTATGGATCTCCAGATCCCGCTATTGGTTATTGGTCGGAGAGAAGTCTCAACCATGTCTACATAGTTCGCGAACCGTAGGGTGACACACTTAAGGTTTGATGTCGTTTAAGTAGATATGGAATATGGAATGGAGTTCGAAGTTTTGTTCGGAGTCTCGGATGGGATCCAGGACATCACGAGGATTTCCGGAATGGTCCGGAGAATAAGATTTATATATAGGAAGTCACTTTCCAAGTTTGGAAATGATCCGGTGAATTTATGGAAGGTGGTTTCTAGAATTATCCGGAAATAAATTACTATGGAAGGAGGAGTCCCGGAGGGACTCCACAAACCCTAACCAGCCAACCAAGTGGGAGGGTGGAGTCCATGGTGGACTCCACCTCCTTGGCCGGCCAAAGAAAAGGGGGAAGGGGAGAGTCCCTGTCCCTCTAGGTTTCGTCCATAAGGCAGTTTTTCTGTTGGGGTCTTATTCGAAGACTTTGGGCAAACCCTTGGGGTTCCACCTATATAATGAGGAGGAGAGGGAGGGGGCAGCCCATGGCTTGGCCGCACCACCCCTGCCCCCCTTGAGGCCGGCGCCCATGGCACCCCCTCTCCCCAAACCCTAGCACCCCTCCTCCACTACTTCTCCCGCATATGCTTAGCGAAGCTCCGCCGGAGATCTCCATCGACACCGCCACCACGCCGTCGTGCTGCCGGGATTCCGAGGAGGATCTACTACTTCCGCTGCCCACTGGAACGGGGAGAAGGACATCGTCATCAACACCGAACGTGTGACCGAGTACGGAGGTGCTGCCCGATCGTGGCACCGTGATCAAGATCTTCTACGCGCTTTTGCAAGCGGCAAGTGATCGTCTACCGCAGCAATAAGAGCCTACTCTTATAGGCTTTGGAAATCTTCAAGGGTTAGTCTCGTTCATCCCCTCGTTGCTCCCATCTTCTAGATTGCATCTTGGCTTGGATTGCGTTCTCGCGGTAGAAATTTTTTTGTTTTCTATGCAACGTATCCCAACACCGTACGCACCTTCCTGCGCCGTTTAGGAACTAGCGCGAACACCTCTGGCGCCATCTCCTTGATGGACCTGCCGTCCAGCCATCGATCCTCCCAGAAAAGCGCGGACTCCCCATTACCCACGGTCATCGAGGTGGAAGCCGCGAAGATGTCCAGCTCCGCCTTCGAGAACTGCATGTCCAGCCCGCGCCATGGCCGTTGGGGGTCCGTGCGCATCCTCCATAGCCAACGCACCCTAAGGCTTATGGCCATCCGTGCAAGGTCGGGGATCCCCAACCCCCCTAGGTTAAGCGGCCGGCACACCCTTGCCCAGTTCACGTGGCAATGACCTCCATTGGCCTCTGCCCGGCCCACCCAGAGGAACCCTCGCAGGATCTTGTTGATCTGTTTGAGGGTCTTTTTGTTCAGGGCCAGTACCATTAGCTGGTGCAGCGGGATTGCCGCGAGCACCGCTCGGATCAGCGTCAAACGTCCAGCTTGCGGCATCATGGATGCCCGCCATGTCGGCAATTTGTCAGCTAGCCTGTCCAACAGCTGCTGGAAAGTCTCGGCCGACAGCCACCTAATTGACAGGGGAATGCCCAGGTACTTCACCGGAAAAGGCGCTAGCTGGCACTCCATGTGCCCCGCCGCAGCCACAGCTACCTCATCCGAGCAAGCAATAGGAGACACCGAGCACTTAGCGAAGTTGGTGCGTAGGCCGGAGGCTTGCCCAAAAAGCTCCAGGATCCCACGGACCGCACCCGACTCTGCCTCATCCGGGTGACAGAAGATCACCACATCATCCGCATATAGCGACACCGAGGTCGCCAGGTCCCGACGCGCCAACCATCGCAGCATACCCAGCTCAGCTGCCTTGGCGAGCACCTTGTTGAGCGAGTTCATCACTAGGACAAACAACGACGGCGACAGGGGGTCCCCCTATCTCAGTCCCCTCCGATGCCAGATCGGGGGGCCTGGCTCGCCATTGAGCATCACCCAGGTACTAGTCGTGGCCAGCAGCAGAGAGACAATCTCTTGGAACCTCGGCCCAAACCCTAACTTCTGGAGAACCTCCATGAGGAATCCCCAGGATACTGAGTCGAAAGCCCGAGCAATGTCCAGCTTCAAGATCACCCTCGGCTCCTTCCCTCTATGTAGGAAACGAGCTGTCTGCTGTACCAACATGAAGTTGTCATGGATGCACCTTTTGCGAATGAAGGCGCATTGGTTGCGATCCACCAGCGACTCCATCTGGGGTGCCAGCCTAGTAGCCAAAGTTTTCGCCACCAGCTTGGCAAAGATATGAATCAGAGTTATCGGCATGTAGTCGCCTAGCGCCATGGCGTCCGGGCGCTTGGGCAGCAGGACCAGCAGGGCCTGGTTAAGGCCTTGGAGTCCGCGCCCACACATCGTATAAAGCTTGTCGAAAGCCGCCATGAAGTCAGCCTTGACCACCCCCCAACATTTCTGGAGGAACTCAGCCGTGAACCCGTCGGGGCCGGGCGCCTTGCCTGGTGGCAGGTGTCTGATTACTTCCCACACCTCCTCCTCCGTGAACGCTACCTCGAGCTCGGATAGGTCCTCTGGTGTGGTGCCCAAGAAGTCCAAATCCAGCGAGTGTGCCCTCGCCACCGAAGTGCCCAGCAGGCCCTCAAAGTGCGCGAAGGTAGCTTCAGCCATGGCCGCGTGGTCGGAGAGAAAAGCGTTATCCACCCTCAAGCTATGAATCACGTTCTTCTGGCGCCTGTAGGCTGCATGCTGGTGGAAGAAGGCCGTGTTGGTGTCCCCCTCCCTTAGCCATGCTATCTTTGCCCGCTGGCGAGCCATCGTCCGCTCGAGTGAGGCCAGCCCTAGGTAAGCTTGCTTGAGGTGCGCCCAGAGTCGACGCTCATCGGGGGTGAGCAGTCGGGATTCCATGGCGGCGTCCAACCTCAATACCACCTCCCGCGCTATCATAAGCTGCAGTTTGATGCATCCAACCTTTTTTTCGCTCCAGCTCATAAGACGGCGCGTGACGTGGGCACGCCGCCCTAGTGGTCGAAGCACAGATAGGAGGGTTTAAGATGAGCAAAGTCTTCATGGATGGAGGAAGTGGACTCAACTTGATATTCCTTGACACAATTCAAAGTATGGGGATCACCATGAGAATGTTGGAAGACTCAGATACTCGCTTCCATGGGATACTCCCTACTTCACCAGCGTACTCTCTTGGCAAAGCATACCTGAACGTCGTTTTCGGCAAACCCGACAACTTCAGGAAGGAGAAGATCGAGTTTGAAGTCGTGAATTGGGAATCGCAGTACCACGCCATACTCGGGAGACCGGCTTATGCCAAGTTCATGGCTGTACCGCACTATGCATACCTCAAGCTGAAGATGCCAGGGAACAACGGGACAAACATTACAGTCTACGGAAGCTTCTCGCGCTTGGACAATTGTGATCGTGACTTCCAAAGGATTGCTGCAAAGTTTGGGCCACGGCAAGGGGCTGTCGACCCCCCGCCAAAATTGACGATACAAGAAATCAAGGAGGAAAAACTCGACAGGGAGATCAAGAAGAAGCCAACTCCTGAAGCACCAGCAGCAAAAGCATTGGCGGAAAAAGCTTCGGCAGTGGCCAAAGCAGAAGAGATAGGAGGCGGCAAGACGCTAACAATCACTGCCCAAGCACCCGACGAAATCAATAGCGCTGCAGCAACCATCAGCATGGCAAAGAAATCGGAAGATGCCTCTGAAGAAGAGAAGAACCCCTTCCTTGATAAAACACTTCCTTAGTTTCTAAATTTTTCCTTTACTTTACACAGGGCCTCTTGTTTTTCGCCCTCTAGTTTCGTATTTACCTTCTCAATAAACACTTAAATTTCGATTCTTGTTAAAGTATTGCAGTCATCTAAAGCATCTGTGACCGTGCTGCCGCCAAGTAAAGGCATAACTTAACGCGCGGCGGAAGATAGCACCCAGGGCAAAAGCCTCTACGAGCACTGCAAAGAATAATAAAGGACATTAATCCATCCCTCTGCTTCAGATGCCTCTACGAGTGCCGTACAAAGCAAGAGTTTGGAAAAACTTACACACAACCCACGCTCGATATTTCACTAATGAAAATATCAGAGAGCAACGGGCTCATCGGCAGAATCATTACACCCGAAAAATTCGGGAATGACTGTCGAAATTTACAAACGGTTGAAAGCAAAGTTGCGCATACAACAGGTTTAGCAAAACCTGCAACACGAGCTGATCACTCATAATGATTTGCTAACCAACTAGTACACATACATCCAACGGGCAATTAAGCTTCGCTCCTTTGAATATTTGCCAACGGCATGGTAAAAGTACATATTCATGTATCAACCAGATAAAAAGTTTCGGCTCAAAAATCCGAACACTCGGATGGACTAGCCAAATACAATTTACAAAAGTAATTTTACGCCTTTACATCACCCTTGCGGAATTTCCTTTTCCTCAGGTACCTTCGACATCTCCTCAAGCCTGTCGACAATTATATGGGCAGGTGCTAAAACCTTCGGGTACAGCTCCTCGAAATCACCAGTCGCATTGGCGATAGACAACAAGCAAGCTGAAGGATAACAAGCAAGCACAAGGGCAAGCGTGCACTTGGCCCCTGCAAAGACTTGAGATCTTACTAGCTCCCGAACCTTCTTGGCGCTTCCAAATTCAGACATCAAAGTCAAAAGGGTAGGGGGAACTGCATTCAGAGGAAACATTGTTTTCCAAACTACCCTCATAGCCCTGTAGCACTTGTCGAAGAACTGGTGGAGCTGTTGCACTCGATCCTGAAATTTGACGACAGCCGAGGCCTTCGAGTGTTCCCGCCAGAAAATCTCCTCGGATGAGGAAAGCTGAGTCAAAGCATGCACTCGTTCGTGTATCCGCTTGTTCTCTTCCGCATGGTTCAACGCTATGACTGCCAAAAGAATTAGTAAAGACTCAGACAAGAAGTTGCTAGCAAACAGGCAAAGGGATCAGGAAACTTACAGTTTAAACTTTCAGTAGCCTTATGCAGCTCGCCAAGAATGTACCGCTCCACGTCGGCTGCAATCTCGCTCTTTTTATTGATGATGGCAGCTAAGGCATAAGTGTTGCATAAATCCTTTTCCATCTGCGTGATTCGGTCTTTCATGCGCTGGATCCGATCGCTTTCAGGAAGAGCACCCGACGAGTCGTCTGCGAACAAGGGTACTGGGAAGACCTGCAGAAAATACTGATTATAAAGAGGTGATGGATATGGTACAGCCGAACATCCAAAATAACTCCCATCGGGAGAAGTGCAAGAAAGTGATATCATAACAAAAGTGTGCTAACAACACTGCTAGCACGGAGTTTATTACAAGCATGAGTTTTGCGGCAGAGCAATGTTTCGCATCAGCTCAAGGCACAAGTTTGTTACAAGAATCAAGGGAGCTGGGTTTGAGTCGATAAACTAGGGCCAGCCGACGACTTCCTTGATGAAACTAGTTCAAGGAGCTGACGGGCACAAGTAAGAGCAGACGCCTTAAAGGTGCTCAAATCAACAGGTTGCCCATCTCGCTCTTTTGGAAGACCCTTAGTCATTTCCTCGATGTCACCCTTAAAGCCGTAACCCATCATAAGCTGGTAGGCAAGGACAGCACCAAAAGTGCGCGATGTACGCTTGAATACCTCGATGACCTCCTTGGTGTCAACCACGAAGGTATCGATCAGCTGTCCTAGGGTCTTCTCTTGCTTGATCTTGGGGAAGATCATCGAGTGCATCCGCGCCAGAGCACCCTTCCCCTTCACAAGTAGCTCTTGTGTAAGCTGGTGAGAAGCGAGAATCGTCGATACAGCGTTCGCTGGGGAGTTATTTGGAACTCTCTCCAGGGCATCGACAGGGATGTTTGCTGCCTCTGCAGTAGAAAGGAAAAAATTCAGTCATTGACAAAAAGTTTAAATCCATAAGAACGTCATTCGACAGAAGTATGTTAGAGATTACCAAGCAAGGCCAAAGAAGATTGATGAAGGACTTCATCCTTTTCGGCTGCTCGAGCCTCAGCCACCAGCCTGGATGCTTCCTCCTCCTTCAGCTTCTCTTTCAGTCTGGCCAGCTCCTCCTTCAGAGAATCAATCTCTTGGCGAGCCGCGGCAGCTATCTTGACTGCGCCATCCAGTTTCGAGGAAGAAGATTCGACTTCCTCTTGCAGCCGAACTTTGTCAGCCTCTAGGGAAGTGAATCGGGAGGCGAAAACCTCCAGAGAAGAAATAACGCCTCGCAGGTCCTTAAGAGAGAAAGATAAACAATTAAGCAAGGCACGCTCCAAGAAATCTGTATTGCGATCAGAAGAGGACTTACAGAAAAAGGAGCCGCAGTAGCAGCAGTTGGAGAAATATCCTTCCCTTTGGAAAGGGAAGACGTAGTCGATGCTTGAGCCATGGGGGCAGCCTTAGGAGCCGAAGCTTCGGAAGCCACCACGACCGGCGAAACAGCATCAGATTTGGCCTTTTTAGGAGGAGGCTCGATAAAGCCCTCGTCACTGCAAAAGTAAACAGTCGACTGTGATTATAACAGGGGTATGAAAAGTAAAAAAGGCACAGTATAACTTTCAGAAAAGAACTACTTACATGTTGAAGAGATCATCTTCATCGGCAAAGCCGCCGGTTGATCTCTTCGCAGGATAAGCTCTGGCCCCTTCCGCAGCTGCATCAACAAAAGTATCACGATCAGTGTCGACGTTACGCACTGATCCATCTGCGATACAAGTGTTATCGGCTGAGGAGGGAAGATCAGCGTGGGCAACTTCAAGATCCATCGGACCATTATATTCATCCTCTAGACCTGTTTGCTTGGTGGTGTGAAAATCTACGGGGATTCAGGAGCCTCTCCCCTCAGAAGTATCTTCCGGTGAATCACGTGTATTTTCAGAAGCCATAGGGATCTGGCAAAGAAAAATGACAAGTAAGAACAAAGGTAATTATGTCGGCTAAGCAAGAAGCTATAGTAGAGATGTGAAGAAAGGAAAATACCCTTGATGGTGGATGATCAACGTCAAGGGGAGCATAAGAAGAGATCAGCGGAATCGAATCTTCCTGGTTGAAGGAAGTAAGGCGACGGACTTCATCAAGTAACTCTTTCTCTGATAGATCGGCAGCATTAATCCTGGTCTCATCCTTTGGACCTGAGTACAACCACATCGGGTGAACTCTGGCCATGACTGGCTAGATTCGGCGCTTCAGGAATACTGCTGCCACCTCCGTACCAATCATAGTTTGGCCGTCAACTTCTTTGATTCGAAGGAATTTGGCAAACAATTCTTCGGCTGAGGCCCTTTCGTCGGCTGAGAGAATGTTCTTCCAAGAGTCCTTGGGCTTGGCTTCAGAAACATCGGCATAGCAGGGGAGTCGACACTCGGGTGAAGAAGAATCTTTGACGTAAAACCATTTCAGCCTCCATCCTTGCACGGACTCTCTCATTGGGAAATTAAAGTAATTGACTTCTGAGCGAGCAACAAAACCTACTCCTCCGGTGACAAAGTACCCATTACTAGTGCTGTATCTCTTCACGTAGAAGATCTTCTTCCATAGCCCGAAATGAGGTTCAATACCCAAAAACGCCTCGCAAAGGGTGATGAACACAGCAACATGGAGGATTGAGTTGGGGGTAAGTTGCCATAATTGGATTTCGTACGTCCGCAAGAGATGGAGGAGGAATCCATGAGTGGGGAGCGAAAGGCCTCGGTGAAGAAAAGATAAGAACATCACAGAAAATCCGGCAGGAGGATCAGGCCGAGAAATCGCACCTGGAAGGATCACATCTCCCGCGTCGGAGGATATCAATCCTAAGCTCCGGGACCTCTTCTCGTCACGCTTGGTGACGGTTGAAGCTACCCAGTCCCCAGGTTAGACCATTGAGCTCAACGGCGCTGGCGGCGCCGGAGCTGGGGGAGGGGCGCTCGGAGCGCTCCCCTTCGGAAGAGAAGGGGAGGACTTGGCGGCGGCACCTCCGCTGGTGGAGCTAGCGGCGGCGGCAGTATTCTTCTTCTTCACCATCGCAAGATCTGAGGAAGATTGAAAAAGCTGTGGTGGCGGCGCGACAATGGCGAAAGAAGGAAGAAGGGGGAGAATGAGGAGATGCTGCGGGAACCGTGGAGAAGATTGGGAATTTTTTGCCCTTTGGAGATTTTAAGGAAAAGTTAAGAGTTAAGTAAGCACGTGGCACCTGAGGAAGGGGAGGAACAGACGGCCCACTACGCCCATGATTGCGCGAAAATCGAGGAGCCACCTCGATCGTTACGCGTATAGTGGTCAAGCCCTAAAACACTGATTGAACAGAGCTAGGGCTAGCCCGTCATGATGAGACCCGTCAAATCAGCCCGCAGTAGTTACACGTCAGCAATGACGTCATAAATTGGAAGCATTCGAAGGAAACATAAAAAGTCATCGGATGAAGGATTCAAGTCCACGCACGGATTGCAGGCATCCGAACCTGGACTCGGGGGCTACTCCCATCGGGAGCGCTGACGCGCGCCCGATAAAAAGAAGATTCGACAGAATAAGCAGTCGAAGGAACAAGGTTTGAGTCTCTATCCAGACTCGACATTTACTCCCATCGGGAGGACGTGGTGCACACCCGTTGAAAGTTTTTTGCACTCCAGGATCATGCCCGGGGACTTGATTCTGTGTAGGGTAACGTTGTTTTGCCATCGGCAGTTAACCAACAAAAGTTGGGCACGTTATTCATTATCCTTTGCGTAAAGAAAATGTATCGGATGGCCTATGAAGACTTGCGAAAAACTTGGCAGATGAAAGTATTCGAGTAGTACAACTTGAGTCTACGCACGGATTGCAAGCATCCGTACCTAGACTCGGGGGCTACTCCCATCGGGAGCGCTGACGCGCACCCGATAAAAAGAAGATGAAGCATAATCAAGATGAACAAGAGCAATGAAGGAGAAGAATGTCAGGAGAAAACATGCATTAGTCTCTACCCGAATTATCTTCGGCTAGACACTCGGGGGCTACTGACGTGGGCATTACCCTTCGGGTAACCAGTATTGCCCTATCCGGTAGTGACAAATTGGAGGCCCATGAAGATACCTGAAGGCGAGATGGGCCACTAGGTCGGCGCACCAGAAGATTCCTTGACGGGCAAGACAAGGAAGCGAACAAGCAAGGAAAGATTGGATCTAAACTACTGTAAACCTAGTCGTACTCGGTTAGGACCCTTGAGACCTGGCCTCCTATATAAAGGCCAGGAGAGGGGCTGCCGAAGGACGATGAACAATCTTAGCAATCTTAGCCCGGAAAAGCTTAGAGCTAGGTAACCCTAGCAATAGCAATCTCGACTAGATCTCAGCCGAAGTATTCGGCACCCCATTGTAATCCATTGTCATCATAATCAAAGAACAGACAGGCAGGACGTAAGGGTTTTACCTCATCGAGGGCCCCGAACCTGGGTAAATCGCTCTCCCCGCTTGTCTGTGAACCGATGTCTCGTGTCAGCCTACAGGATTCCATCAACCCTAAGCCCCTATCGGAGGGCATTGGCGAGGAGTACCCTCGACAGCGCGTAGTGAGTTTCAACTTAGCGGTGAGCCGCCGGAAGGGGTCAGTGTCTCCTTGGACCACATCCCAGGCGCTCTGGACCACCTCGTCGAACCCATCAAGCCGCAGCCAGAAACGTTCGAACTGGAACCTCTTCCGCCCCGCCGACTGTGTGGTGCATTCAAGGAGGAGGGGGCAATGGTCAGCCACAACCGTCGCCAAGCAGCGCAAGCTGCAGCTACTGTGGAGATCCTCCCAAGCCACCGTGACAAACACCCGGTCAAGCCGTACAAGCGTGGGGGTTTCACGCTCGTTCGACCATGTGTACTATCGACCATGCAGGTAGATCTCCTTCAACTCGCAGTCGTTCAGGAAGCGGCGAAATCTGCCCATCATCCTACGGTTTAGATTACCGTTGTTCTTGTCCTCCGCCCGGTAGATCATGTTGAAGTCCCCACAAAGCGCCCATGGGCCTTGGTGGGTTCCGCGAATATCGCAAAGCTTATCCAGGAAGGCGATCTTGTCCGCCTCCGCCTGTGGCCCGTAAACACAGGTAAGCCACCACCATGGTTCCCCTCCCAAGGGTGCCACCCTAGCAGTGATACTATTAGCACCTATGTGGGCGCTGTCGAGCTGCACCACCCTGCTTATCCAGGCCACAATCACCCCACCCCGAGTACCAGACGCAGGCAAGCAGAAGTACGCATCAAAGTCCGCGCCAAGCGCTTCCATAACAATGGCAGGGGTTACAACTGATAGTTTTGTCTCCTGGAGACGGACAATAGACGCACCCGTAGTACGTACTACACTCCTAACACCCGTACGCCTCGCGCGGTCATTAAGACCCCGCACGTTGGTGATGACCCACAAGTATAGGGGATCGCGATAGTCTTCGAGGGTAGTATAACCCAATTTATTGATTCGACACAAGGGGAGGTAAAGAATACTTATAAGCCTTAACAACTGAGTTGTCAATTCAGCTGCACCTGGAAAAGCACTAGCAACAGGGGTGATGTGAAAGTAACAGTAATATGAGAGCGATAATGAATAACACAGTAGCAGTAATAGCAATATGAGAGCGATGGCACGAGAAGATAGTTGATACTACTTCCAATGACATGTAGAACAGGTATATTATGATGAGATATGGACCGGGGTTCCCAGCGATCTACACTAGTGGTAACTCTCCAATAACAAGTGTTGGGTGAACAAATTACAGTTGGGCAATTGATAAGAATCAAAGGCATTAAGAAAGAATATCAGGCTTATTAATTATGTAGGCATGTTTTCCGTATATAGTCGTACGTGCTCGCAATGAGAAACTTGCACAACATCTTTTGTCCTACCAGCCGGTGGCAGCCGGGCCTCAAGGGAAACTACTGGATATTAAGGTACTCCTTTTAATAGAGTACCGGAGCAAAGCATTAACACACCGTGAAAACATGTGATCCTCACATCACTACCATCCCCTCCGGTTGTCCCGATTTCTGTCACTTCGGGGCCATTGGTTCCGGACAGTGACATGTGCATACAACTTGTAGATACAATCTAAGCAACAATATAGAGCTCAAATCTAAGATCATGCCACTCGGGCCCTAGTGACAAGCATTAAGCATAACAAGATTGCAGGAACCCGTAGTCCATGGGGGAACTACTCACGGAGCATGATGGAGGCGGTGGCGTTGATGGAGATGGCTTCCGGGGGCACTTCCCCGTTCCGGCAGGGTGCCGGAACAGAGTTCTGTCCCCCGAATTGGAGTTTCGCGATGGCGGCGGCGCCCCTGGAGTCTTTCTGGAGTTTCGTCAATTGGTACGGCGTTTTTAGGTCGAAAGGGATTTTATAGGCGAAGAGGCGGCGCAGGGGGGCACCTGGGGGCTCCACACCATAGGGTGGCGCGGGCCCAGGCCAGGCCGCGCCGCCCTATGGTCTGGTGGCCCTCTGGCCCCTCTCCGACTCTTCTTCGGTGTTCTGGAGCCTTCCGGGAAAAATAGGAGGTTTGGCGTTGATTTCGTCCAATTCCGAGAATATTGCCCGAACAGCCTTTCTGGAACCAAAAACAGCAGAAAAACAGAACTGCACCGTGGCATCTTGTTAATAGGTTAGTTCCGGAAAATGCATGAAATCATCATAAAGTGCAAGCAAAACATGTAAGTATTGTCATAAAACAAGCATGGAGCAGCCAGAAATTATGGATACGTCGGGACGTATCGGCATCCCCAAGCTTAGTTCTGCTCGTCCCAGCGAGTAAACGATAAAAAAGAATAATTTCTGTAGTGACATGCTACTTACATAACCTTGATCATACTATTACAAAGCATATGAAATGAATGAAGTGACTCAAGGCAATGATCTATAGTTGTTAACAAGTAGATAACATATAGCAAAACTTTTCATAAAGAGTACTTTCAAGACAAGCATCAAAAGGTTGCACAAGAGTTAACTCATAAAGCAATAAGTTCATAGTAAAGGCATCGAAGCAACACAAAGGAGGATATAAGTTTCAGCGGTTGCTTTCAACTCTCAACATGTATATCTCATGGATATTGTCAACACAAAGTAATATGATGAATGCAAATATGCAAGTATGTAAGAATCAATGCACAGTTGACACAAGTGTTTGCTTCTAAGGTGGAAGGAAGTGGGTAAACTGACTCAACATAAAGTAAAAGAATGGCCCTTCGCAGAGGGAAGCATTGATTGCTATATTTGTGCTAGAGCTTTGGTTTTGAAAACATAAAGAGAGCATAAAAAGTAAAATTTTGAGAGGTGCTTGTTGTTGTCAACGAATGGTAATGGGTACACTAACTACCTCGCCAACCGGACTTCCAAGAGCGGCTCCCATGAATTTTTATTTTTGGGTGGCACTCCTTCCAACCTTTCTTTCACAAACCATGGCTAACCGAATCCTCGGGTGCCTGCCAACAATCTCATACCATGAAGGAGTGCCTTTTTATTTTAGTTTTATTATGATGATGACACTCCCCCCAACCTTTGCTTACACAAGCCATGGCTAACCGAATCCTTCGGGTGCCGTCCAACAATCACAAACCATGGAGGAGTGTCTATTTAAGTTAATTAATTCGGGACTGGGAATCCCATTGCCAGCTCTTTTTGCAAAATTATTGGATAAGCGGATGTGCCACTAGTCCATATGAGAGTCCGTCAAAAGTAAATGACAAGGTTGAAAGCTAAACACCACATACTTCCTCATGAGCTATAAAACATTGACACAAATCAGAGGTAATAAATTTTGAATTGTTTAAAGGTAGCACTCAAGCAATTTACTTTGGAATGGCAGGAAATACCACATAGTAGGTAGGTATGGTGGACACAAATGGCATAGGTTTTGGCTCAAGGATTTTGGATGCATGAGAAGTATTTCCTCTCGATACAAGGCTTAGGCTAGCAAGGTTGTTTGAAGCAAACACAAGTATGAACCGGTACAGCAAAACTTACATAAGAACATATCGCAAGCATTATAATACTCTACACTGTCTTCCTTGTTGCTCAAACACTTTACCAGAAAATATCTAGACCTTAAGAGAGATCAATTATGCAAACCAATTTTAACAAGCTTTACGGTAGTTCTCCACTAATAGGTTTAAACTACATGCAAAAACTTATGATCTACTTGAGAGCTCAAAACAATTGCCAAGTGTCAAATTATCCAAGACATATGAGGCATTTTCTTTTTCCAACCAAACAATAAGTATTGTAGCTTCCAACTTTTATCATTGAACATTAAAAGAAAAATGAAGAACAAGTGTTCATATGAAAAAGCGGAGCGTGTCTCTCTCCCAAACAAGGATAGCTAGGATCCGATCTTATTCAAAACAAAACAAAACGAAAATAAACACACAGACGCTCCAAGTAAAGCACATATGATGTGACCGAATAAAAATATAGTTTCAGGGGAGGAACCTGATAAGTTGATGAAGAAGGGGCATAGTTTTAAAAACCGGACCGGTGGCTGAACCGGCAAGGCTCTCGGTTCACGGTTCACTGGTCCAACCGCTGGTTCACTCGGTTCAACAACTGGACCAGTAATTAAAAATTAATTATTATTACTACTTATATAATAGAGAAATATTGTGTCAAATACGATAACTTTCGTTATGTGGTCGTGAAAGTAGGATGGAATTATGGTTAGCATGTTTAGCAGACGCGAATTCGCTCAGCTCCACGACCAAGGTTCGAATCCCAGCGCCCGCATTTCTTTTTCCGCTCGTGCGCATGCGACTTTCTTATGACCGGTTGGACCAGCTTCCGGTTTTCAATGGTTCAGGTGAAAACCGGCGGTTTGACCGTAAAAATTCCGGTTTGCTTCCTTGTCCGGTCCGGTGCGCCTAATAGACCGGTGGAGGTGCCGGTTCCGGTTTTTTCCGGTCGGACCGCCGGTCCGGTCCGATTTTTAAAACTATGAGAAGGGGATGCCTTGGGCATCCCCAAGCTTAGACGCTTGAGTCTTCTTGAAATATGCAGGGATGAACCACGGGGGCATCCCCAAGCTTAGACTTTTCACTCTTCTTGATCATATATCATCCTCCTCTCTTGACCCTTGAAAACTTCCTTCACAACAAACTTCTCATAAACTTCATTAGAGGGGTTAGTACTCAAAAAAATTGAATCCACCTTGGTCCTGTAGTGGCACATTGCAAGAACTCAATAAAACATTAGCTACAGCTCTCTACGTCTAGAAAAGCTCGCTTAAAGTCCACAAGAGACAATGCAAAAAACAGAGACAGAATCTGCCAAAACAGAACAGCCAGTAAAGACGAATTTTAATAAAATACTTCCGTTGCTCAAATAAGAAAACTCAAAACTAATGAAAGTTGCGTACATATCTGAGGAACACGCACGTAAATTGGCATATTTTTCTGATTTTTCTACAGAGAAAACAGCCCAGATTCGTGACAGATAGAAATCTGTTTCTGCGCAGAAATCCAAATCTAGTATCAACCTTCGATTAGAGGCTTCACTTGGCACAACAAAACACAAAACTAAGATAAGGAGAGGTTGCTACAGTAGTAAACAACTTCCAAGACACAAATATAAAACAAAGTACTGTAGCAAAATAACACATGGGTTATCTCCCAAGAAGTTCTTTCTTTATAGCCATTAAGATGGGCTCAGCAGTTTTAATGATGCACTCGCAAGAAATAGTATTTGAAGCAAAAGAGAGCATCAAAAGGAAAATCCAAAACACATTTAAGCCTAACATGCTTCCTATGCATAGGAATCTTGTAAATAAACAAGTTCATGAAAAGCAAAGTAACAAGCATAAGAAGATAGAACAAGTGTAACATCGAAATTTTAAGCATATAGAGAGGTGTATTAGTACCATGAAAATTTCTACAACCATATTTTCCTCTCTCATAATAATTTTCAGTAGCTTCATGAACAAACTCAACAATATAACTATCACATGCAGCATACTTTTCATGATCCACAAACATATAATTTTTATCAAGTTCAAGAATAGTGGAATTAAAACTTTCAAACTTACTTTTATTAATAATATAACAAGGTAGTTGATCAATCTCAAGAGATATGGGACACATAGATAAAGTCAATAACTCTCCAATCCCATTTTCATTAGTAGTACAATTAATAGTATCAAGTAACATAGGACCATCATCTAGAGCTTTATCATAAACATTTGCCAAGCAAAATTCTTTAGTACCATGCATTTCGACATCAGGCACAAACAAAGCATTATCATAAGATTTATCAAAGTAGCATGGATTATCATATATAACAGTAGCATAATTATTCTCACAAGTATTACTCATAGGTACTGTTTCAAGAGAATCCACAGGAACATAACATTCAACCTCTTTCGGTAAGCATGGAGGACAACCAAATAGTGTAAGAGATGAAGAGTTACTCTCATTAGAAGGTTGGCATGGGTAGCTAATCCATTCTTCCTCCTTTTGTTCGTTGCTCTCCTCTTCTTTTTCATCCAATGAGCATTCAGGTTCATCAATTTCCTCCTCTTTTTCATCCAATGAGCTTTCAGGTTCATCAGTTTCTTCTTCCACAGGTTCCTGCAAATTGTGAGTGCATTCTTGTGCATTAATGAGTCCCTCTTTATAATCAATGATATAAGGATTATTACCGAAGCATTCTATGCAACAATTAAGGATAGAAGAGACATAATCTTTAAGGTCCTTACAAACAACACAAGTTTCATAATTCTCAACCATGAAGGATTCGATCTCAGAGGCTCCCATAAACACGACAAATTGTTCTACCTCTTCGAACCCATAATGAATATAGCAATTCCGATTATAGTTTTTAATTAAAAATTCCTCACTAAAGCCACATTGAAATTTAAGATGTTTAGTATCCTGTTGAGAGCAACAGTTTATATCATGGCGTTTAAGCAAGATTTTAGCAATTGTATTCACTTTTTCTATCATAGCACTCATTACTTCACCAGCTCTTGATTTCCTATAATTATTATAACATTCTATGAGCTCCAAGTAGGTTGTTGGTTCTCCCGTAACAGCAGTTTTTAATTTTTCGGTTTTTCAAATTTTTATGGATTTTTGGGTATATGAGACAAATAAAACAAGACAAAAATAAACTAAGCAAAAGTAAACTACGCAAACTAATACTAGACAGAAATAAACTAAGCACAAATAAACTAGACAAAAGTAAACTAAGCAAAACAAAATAAAATAAAACAGAGAGAGAGGTAAAGTGTACTCCCCAGGTGAACTTATGAGTAGAGCTATGCCTCCCCGGCAACGGCGCCAGAAAACAGTCTTGATGACCCACAAGTATAGGGGATCGCGATAGTCTTCGAGGGTAGTATAACCCAATTTATTGATTCGACACAAGGGGAGGTAAAGAATACTTATAAGCCTTAACAACTGGGTTGTCAATTCAGCTGCACTGAAAAGCACTAGCAACAGGGGTGATGTGAAAGTAACAAGAATATGAGAGCAGTAGTAATGCAGATAACAAGAGCGAATAGCAATATGAGAGCGATGGCACGAGAAGATAGTTGATACTACTTCCAATGACATGTAGAACAGGTATATTATGATGAGATATGGACCGGGGTTCCCAGCGATCTACACTAGTGGTAACTCTCCAATAACAAGTGTTGGGTGAACAAATTACAGTTGGGCAATTGATAAGAATCAAAGGCATTAAGAAAGAATATCAGGCTTATTAATTATGTAGGCATGTTTTCCGTATATAGTCGTACGTGCTCGCAATGAGAAACTTGCACAACATCTTTTGTCCTACCAGCCGGTGGCAGCCGGGCCTCAAGGGAAACTACTGGATATTAAGGTACTCCTTTTAATAGAGTACCGGAGCAAAGCATTAACACACCGTGAAAACATGTGATCCTCACATCACTACCATCCCCTCCGGTTGTCCCGATTTCTGTCACTTCGGGGCCATTGGTTCCGGACAGTGACATGTGCATACAACTTGTAGATACAATCTAAGCAACAATATAGAGCTCAAATCTAAGATCATGCCACTCGGGCCCTAGTGACAAGCATTAAGCATAACAAGATTGCAGCAACAATAACTTCACAAACTTTATAGATAGACTAATCATAATGTATCATCCATCGGATCCCAACAAACACAACACCGATTACATCAGATGAATCTCAATCATGTAAGGCAGCTCATGAGACCATTGTATTGAAGTACATGGGGGAGAGTATACCGACATAGCCTCTTGCTAGAACCCGTAGTCCATGGGGGAACTACTCACGGAGCATGATGGAGGCGGTGGCGTTGATGGAGATGGCTTCCGGGGCACTTCCCGTTCGGCAGGTGCCGAACAGAGTTCTGTCCCCCGAATTGGAGTTTCGCGATGGCGGCGGCGCCTGGAGTCTTTCTGAGTTTCGTCAATTGGTACGGCGTTTTTAGGTCGAAAAGGGATTTTATAGGCGAAGAGGCGGCGCGGGGGGCACTGGGGCTCCACACCATAGGGTGGCGCGGGCCTGAGCCAGGCCGCGCCGCCCTATGGTCTGGTGGCCCTACGGCCCCTCTCCGACTCTTCTTCGGTGTTACGGAGCCTTCCGGAAAAATAGGAGGTTTGGCGTTGATTTCGTCCAATTCCGAGAATATTGCCCGAACAGCCTTTCTGGAACCAAAAGCAGAAAAACAGGAACTGGCACTGTGGCATCTTGTTAATAGGTTAGTTCCGGAAAATGCATGAAATCATCATAAAGTGCAAGCAAAACATGTAAGTATTGTCATAAAACAAGCATGGAACGACAGAAATTATGGATACGTCGGGGACGTATCAGTTGGCCACCATCACCTTAGGTTCGTATAACATTGAAGCGATCAAAAACACCCGAACGACCCATGTCAGGGTCATGCCTCCACAAGGCGACCACCCGACATCCCCATCATCGGCGGGGAGCAGCCTCTGATCGAAGAGAGCGTCTATCCGTAGAACTCCGCGATAGCCTCGATCATGTCATCCGTCAAGGGCAGCTCGTACATCTTGTGGTAAGTATCAAGGGCAGCCTCTGACGGCGCCTCATCCCCAGAGAGTAGGCCAAGCTTGCGCATCAGGTTACGCACCGCCTTCATCTCGGCGTTCATCCCACCCGGTAGCTTTGCGATCCGTGAACTGCGGCGTGGTTGGAAGTTTAGTTCCACCAGCCTCCTCCTCACCGCTGGGGTTTGAAGAAGAGCGTCAGAGCGCGACTTTGCAGCTTCGAGGAACTCCCCGAGCGTCCTCGGCCGTGCCAAAGGAACCGGCGCCCTGGGGACCGGTGTTTGTCGCGCCCTATGAAACACCAGCGGTGGTGAGGCGAAACAGCATACCGACGAAGGCGCGGCACTAGGGGGCGCCGCTGCGCCATTGTCAACGCCATCTCGAGATGGGGGCGGATCTGCCACAATCTCCTTGTCCAGCACCTCATCGTCGCTCTCGTCCTCCGTCCTAGCACCAAACGGCGAAGAAGGAGTAGAGATGATGAGCTCCTGGCCCTGAACTGTCAGCGCTCCCATCCCAGAACCACCTTGATCATCCGATCCAGCAGCGCTGTCCGGCCCATCACTGTGAGAAGCCTTGGAAGGCGGTGGGCTGGCGAAGGCATCAAGGCCCAGCAGCGGCCTGGGCACAAACGGGCCCGCCACGTCATCGAGCGTCGCACTTTGGAAGGAAGGGGGCTCCTCTGGCGCCAAATCGCACTCCAGAGCGGGAAAAGGGATCTCGCACGCACCCACGCGGAAACTTCGCAGTGCGCCTCCACCTTCCGCCGCCAGGTTTGAACGAGAACCCTCCAAAATCCGGCCCACAGTGGACCCCACCGTGACGCAGGCCGCACCCACGACCGGCCGTTGGACGGGTACGACCCGGTCTCCCGAACCGTGCACCGCCGCGTGGACCAGCGGGCCCTCCTGTGCATGGGTCGGTGTACAGCGCGACTCACCCGCGTCGATGGCGCTCGCAGCCGCCAGCTGATCATCGCCGGCGCCCATGGCAGCCAGGGACTCCTCGGCGACCACGCCGGCGCACAGCACCGGCCGGCGCACGTCCGCATTGCACTGCAGGGCAGGCACGGCAAGGACCAGCGTAGCTTCCGTTGCCAAAGCTGGCATGGCGGCGGCGCACGCTCCGGGCACCTGCTCACCCATGGCGCCAACGGCAGCCAGCACATCCGTAGCTTCGCCGCCGGCGGCCTCCACCGCGGTGCGAGCACGCAGTTCCCTGATCTTTCGTCCACCACGTCTCCTCCTCTTGGAACCCCGCGACGGAGCCACCGGCCCACCAACGATCACCCCGGAGGCCAAACTCCTAACGCCGCCGCCACGATCTCCATCACCTTGGCCCGCAGAGGAAGATGATGCAGCAGCACTGCCGCCCTCCGCGCTCCCAGGCAGGGTGTCAGGAACGCCCCTGGTGTAAGAGTATTGCCTCCTTGTTGGCCATGCCGGCGTGCCCCCATCACCGTTCACCGAACGATCCCCAGCACCACGGCGAGTCGCGCTGCGCCGGAAGTCGACCGTCGACGTCACGTGAATGATCAGAGGGTAGGCCAGCGTGTTGATGTGCGGTGGCACGACCGCCTGCGCCGGCGCCGCCATGTCCTCGAACGACGGCGGCTCGTCAGGCTCGACGATGTGGAGGTCCATCTCGCGCGGGATCAACGACGGATCCAAGCACCATGCTGACAGCCGGAAGGTTCCCATGTCCGCGCGACTGCGAGTGAGAGGGTGCAGCCGCTCGACCCACGCCGATGGTGCCAGGATCGCCTCCGCCGTCGCCATGCTCCAAGCATTGGCAGGGACTCCCTCCACCTCAAGCTCCGCATGGACACATAGGCCGCCGGATGCCGCCTGTGTGCGGCGCGCCCATGGCCTGAGCAGCAGCCGGAAGAACGGCGACTCGATGACCTCGTCCCGCAGCACCATGTCACGATCCTCCTTGGTGGCAAAGAAGATCAAGAAGTCTTCAGGTCGGTGGCAATGCACCGAGAAGCTTCCCGGCGGCAGCCTGTGGATGTCTTCCAGCGCCATCGCCACCTCATCCGTGGTGACCGCGCGACGCACGCCGACTATCACCGCGAGCAGCGCCCTCGACAGCGCGTCTTCAGCCTCGTCGATCTCCACCGTCCTGGAGAGAACACAAGCCGCGCGCGCAGGACGGCGTGCAAGCTCGCCACCCATCGCCGGCGCACGCAGCGCCAGGGGCACGACCTGCTCATCCGCGCCACGCCGTGGCCGTGGCAGCGTCTCTGCGCGGCGGGCCTGGGGGAGCACCGGCACGACGGTGCGGTCATCGACAGGGACAGGGGCCACCGTGCGCGCCTCGGCAGAGGCAACCACCATGCCCGCGCCAAGCAGTGAGTTTTGGCGCCCGACGGCAGCCCTCGGCGGTGGGACAACTCTTCTTGGCGCGGCCACGGCCCTGGGCGGCGCCGCAGCTTGGCGCGACGCGGCGACAACCATAGGTGGCGCAGCCTCGTGCCGTTGCACCCATCTCCCGTCCGTCCCAGAGCGTGGAGCTCCGGCATGGACCTGCACCCTAGCGAGCCTCCGGCGCACGCGCACGGTGGTCACCGGCGCTCTCATCCACCCTGCGAGCACGCCCCGCGTCGTTCACTCGCTTCCTGGCCGGCTCCATGGCGTCCGCCGGCGGCGACATCGGCCTCGGCTGGCGGGGGAGCGAGCACGCCCTTGACATGTGCCCCGCCTCCCCGCAGCGCAAGCAGACCGGCCCGGTGGTGCAGTCCTCCGCGCGGTGACCGGGCTGCGTGCACAGGAGGCACAGGCCGCGATAGTCGTCGTAGGCGCCTGGGACGCGCTCCGGGCGCGGTGGCCTCGCCGCCACCTTCTTCCCCGCCCTCCGGCCGCGCTTCCGGGTCACATGCGTGGGCTCCTCCCACGGTGCTTCTTCTTCTTCGTCGACGTCGTCGAGCGGATCCTCCAGGTCGTCGAGCTCGTCGAAGGCGGCGTTCTCCTCCTCCCTGCACACCACGGATCTTACCTCCCTGCGCGCCGAGGAGGACTCCGGCCGGTCGCCGTGCCTCGCCCGCCCGCCAAAGATCGCGCCTTGCTGCGACCGCGGGGTCTCCTCTGAATCTGACCCGCGGCCGCCGCGCCACCGATCTTCTCGCCCGCGCGGACCCGACTATGGCGGCGGGGACGGGGACGGGGACGGCGAGGTAGCCGACGGCGTCATGGCCAAGGCGCCGCCTTGGGCAGGGCAGGGCCCCCTCCGCTCGCGCAGCACTCCGCTCTCGCTGCGCTCCGCTCTCCCTAATAACAATATTGTAAGATGCAAGCTTCCGTGAAGCTCCATTGTTCAGAAAAATGCAACAAAACAGACATATGTTATACTGCTAATCTACTATTCCACAATGAAGATAATAATTAGACGTTAATGCAAAAACGAGTGTGATTTTCTTGTATGAATTGAGATTCCACCATGATTTGAAAGATGCGCTAAAATATGCAGTTAGTAAATGGATAGTAATCCGGACGTTTTTCAAAATTGCACAGCTGTGTTTTCTTCTGTAAAAGAACAAGAGTTCAACAAACGATACTTATTTCACATGTAGGCCTTGTTTGGTACTAGTGTTTCATTGGGAATTAGTGGGGATAATACTCTAGAGTATTGGGTGAATCACTCACCCAATCCCCACAAAACTCCATCCCCAATCCACTAGGTAGGGGTAGAGTATTGGGAATTGAAAAAATTACACTAAAAATTTGGGAAAAAGTGGGGAAAAGTGGGGATAAGTGGGGATTAAACTCTCTCATACTCTAGCACCAAACATGCATTGGGGATAAGTGGGGATTTAAAATTTGGAGCGGATTATCCCCGCTAATCCCCACTAAAACTCTAGTACCAGACAAGGCCGTACAGATGGAACAACGTATGCATGATTAAACACCAAAATCAACAAGATGTGATATCAAATTTTGCTATGAACTCACCAGCCTGCAAGATCTGGAACAACAACTTATCAGCTCGGGGACGAATAAGCCATGATGAACTAGATAACCAGAGCGGATATTATGGGCAGGAGAAGAACGACTGCTGGGCAGTCGCCGTTGTCAGAGGGAAGAGCGGAATTTTGGATGCTTAGCCACCATGGTCGTCGCTGGAGGGAGGCAGAAGCGCCGCTCCCGGTCGCCGGAGAGAGGCGGAGGCGCCTCTCCTAGGTAGACGCTCGCGGCACTCGTCTCACTGGCCGCCGGCCTGCTCTGTGCTTCGTCGACCGTCGTTGTCGCCGGAGGGACAGGGATCTGGGCGGAGCAGATCTTGGGAAGAGGACAACCATCGCCGGAGAGGGGAAAGCTGGGAGAGGAGAGGGACGTGGACGCGATGCGCTCTGCAGGCCCCTGCTCCTGTCGCCGGTGGAGGAAGAACTTGAGGTTGTTGGAGGCGTCGCCTCTCTGCCCGTCGCCTTCTCCGTCGCGAGATGAGACAGGCTCGGGGTTTTCTTTCCCGACCTCAAGCCTCGCGGATTGTTCTCCCGGGGAAGCGCGCGGAAAGGTACGGGTCCCTCTCCCCCCGTGACAACCAAACGGTGCGGTGAGCTGTCCAGTGGCAATTCGGCCCGGGGATTATGCGGTCAGGGAAAACGAGGGGAACCCCCGGGAAAACCTGTAACCAAACGAGCCCTCGTTTGGCTGTTGGGACCGAAATTCCCCAGGAAAATATTCCCTACCGGGAATAGACTGAAACAGGAGCAAAACTCCGGGATTCTATTCCCGACCTCCGGACTAGGGGAAAAATATCCCCGGGAAAAGGCCGGGAATCCGCCGGGATTTGACTAACCAAACGAGCCCTAAATAGAGAAAATGCATGATAACCAAAGTTAAACCTAATATTGGACACAAAAATATAAATATTAATATAATATGCAAAGGTTGATGATAAGTGTTCATACTCCATGCTAGAATTTCATTAACCGGAAATATAATCCTTGTGTGGTTTCATAACGACAATGTATCTCTAGTAAGCCGATACAAGACTAGTTAGTTGATTAATGATGGTTAAGTTTTCCTAACCATAGATATGTGTTGTCGATTAACAATGTAGTCATGTCGTTAGGAGAGTGACGTGATGGACAAAGACCTAACTAAGGCAAGCAATAAGATCATGTCACTATGTTTAAATTGTCATAGCTTTCCAATGTCAGGTATCCTATTCCTTGGACCATGAGATTATGTTTTTACGGGGTACTTGAAGAATACTTTGGAGGCATCAACTCTCACCTCGTAATTGGGTGATCATAAAGGTGTCTTTCAGGTATCTCAAAAACTACTTGTTGGGTAGCACGTATCAAGATTGAGATTTATCCATAGTGACAGAGAGATATACTAGAGGCCTTCTTAGTAACACATATTATATATCTTTTAATGTGTTATACACAAGAGAATTTTGTATTATGATATGAGTAAGGAGTACTTTCTATGAACGAGATTGAACTAGGTATGGTGACACAGGTGATCAAATCTCGGGCAATTAAATATCGCGGGACAAAAGTGAAAGGAGTACATGATTTTTTGAATTCTTGACATCGTGCTTCAACCGATAAAGATCTTCTTTGAATGTGTGGGAGTCATTATATATGGGAATCCATGTCCCGCTATTAAGTATTGATCGAAGATGTGTCTTGATCACGTCCACATATTCTCGAACCCGTAGGGTCCCACACTTAACGCTCAATGACGGTAGGGTAGAAATATGACATTTGTGATGGTGACCAAATGTTTTTCGAAGTCTTAGATGGGATCCAAGAAATCACAAGAAGTTTCAGAATGGTCTGGACATTAAGAAACACATATGGAAAGTCATTTTAGAGTTTTGAATTTTTAGTATTTTTTTGGTATTGTGTCGAGGAGTTCGAGAAGGTCTCAGGGGTCCCATAGTGGGACCCACCTGTCCCACGGGCCCACATGGACCAATAATTAGTAGGGAATACTCTATAGGGACATGCTTACCAGAAGTGCACCCTATTAATGGCATGCAACTGCTTTTATTTGTTGCGTGCCAACACGATGCACTCAACCAGTATTGGCCTACTAGTAGCGCCCCCTGTGCCGAGACACGCGACTACTAAGTGGGCCTCGGCTGCGCCCGGGGTTAGAAATTACCAGCAGCGGGTGCTGATGCCCGCATGCGGCTGGTATGAACGTATCAGCCGCATGTCAACATGCATGTGTGCTTCCAATATATTTGGAACAAGGGGGCTCCGAGCGAGACGAACATAGGGGTAGCGGAGGAGGTCAAAACCCGCGACCATTATATGTACTAAACCAAATTTAAGTCGACCCACCGAGACAGTTTCCCCCGGTTATACTTCAATCATTCCTAACTCCTCCCCACACGCTTGACCTCGACGCGCCCTCTGCCCTTGTCATTGATATTCCGCCTCCGACCATGCCTTGACGTGGTCCATCGCATCAAGCTCGCCATCCATGTCGGGTTTTTCTCACTTCTAGCTCTTCCACACGCAATGTCCACCTCTAGTTCTTCCTCGCCTCTGTCGAGCTTGTCCTCTCCGTCCGTCGACTCCATGCCCTCTCACGGTGAGGAAGCCTCCTCTAGTTCTCCTTGCTGCTAGGTACATCGCTGCTATGCAGAGCTCCTCGTCCTCCTACCCCAGGACTCCCGCCCTCCATGTGCTCGATGAAATGTCGTGTCCAATGGAAAATGGATAACCTAGTCTCTAAATGAGTTGCCAATGTTGGGTTATGTATTCTTTTAAAGGGATTTGAGTTGCTTATGTTTTGCCAAAATTTTGATTACTTTCTATTTCGGCAAATTTCTGCCACTCATAAGTCCGTTACTTAGCCAATATCATGCCAATTTTTTCTGTTAATTTTACTGTTACTAACTACTACAAGAATTTTAAATTTTAGTTCGAAGATGTCAGGAGATCACAACAACTAGGCGACTTGTTCTAACTATTCGCCGCAAGAAGAAGAAAATTTAGTACGTAAGAAGGAGGGTCACAGTTCATTGGCTGCAACGTGACACTGATGACAACGGATAACCAAAACCCCAAGAAGCGCTGAAACATGCTCAACAACATAATGGATATTATCTTGAAAATAAGTCTTGCTAGTGGTGAGCATGTTCTGTCGGTGGAAGATCAGTTACACATCGCTAACCCATCATAAAATTGTCCCGGTTAGTTTTACTATGACTTATACTAGTGAGAGTAAATACATACATGTTAAAATTATTTTTCTGGATAATGTATGAAAGTAATTTCTATGATCAATGTCTCAGTGCCACCTGCAGCCTATTGGATCCATGTTATGTGGCTTCTATGTTGCCCATCATATGGATGTTATAATGTGCAGAATGATGAACCACGCACAATTTCAATTGGCATACAAATTGTCAGGGGTTTTCTATCACGAAGTAACACAGGTACAACGGCAAGAACATTAAGGTTATCAAACTGATGGGGGCTAGCTAGAAGCAACACTCCAAGATGACCAAGTCCATGGTGTCAACAGAGAGAAGCGATGACATCACGACAGAGAGGGACACAAAGTTACGCAGGTTCAAGCCCCTCGTAGTGAGGTCAAACCTTTACATCATGCCTTGGACTTGTGTTGATGCCTCGCGGAGTGATATATGGTGTTTACAAGGATATAGCTTGAAGCTAGCTAGGTCTCGATCGGATCTGCCATGGATGGAAGATGATGGGATCAGAAAGGGACCGGTCTCCACGCCAGATCTGATCGCTTCTACTGGAAAGCTACCCCTCGTTTTAAAGAAGCACCATGTTGGGCCACGAGGTGATAAACAAAATTTTAACCTTACACGAAACTTCCAAGATCTAGTTGAGGTAGAAGACCAGGTGATTACCACTAGAAGCGCGTGTGTGGAAACTCGATGAAGCGCATCGGGGCAGTGTAAATGATCCGATCCGATCCAATCCAATATCGCGCTCATAGAAGAGCTGAACGTATGGACCTCTGTCGGTATCCATACATACGAGGAGTAGCGCCGGCGGTGGATGATACGTCTCCAACGTATCGATAATTTCTTATGTTCCATGCTTGTTTTATGACAATACCTACATGTTTTGTTCACACTTTATGATGATTTTATGCGTTTTCCGGAACTAACCTATTGACGAGATGCCGAAGTGCCAGTTCCTGTTTTCTGCTATTTTTGGTTTCAGAAATCCTAGTAAGGAAATATTCTCGGAATTGGACGAAATCAACGCCCATAACCTTATTTTTCCCGGAAGCTTCCAGAGAGCCAGAGAGGGACCAGAGGGGAGCCCTGGGTGCCCCACACGTGGTGGCGGCGCGGCCCAGGGGGGGGCGCCCCCTGATACGTCTCCGACGTATCGATAATTTCTTATGTTCCATGCCACATTATTGATGATATCTACATGTTTTATGCATACTTTATGTCATATCTATGCGTTTTCCGGAACTAACCTATTGACGAGATGCCGAAGGGCCAGTTGTTGTTTTCTGCTGTTTTTGGTTTTAGAAATCCTAGTAAGGAAATATTCTCGGAATCGGACGAAATCAACACCCAGCATCTTAGGATCACGCGAAGCTTCCAGAACACCCGAGAGAGGCCAGAGGGGGGGCACTGGGCCACCAGACGCCAGGGTGGCGAGGCCCAGGCCTTGGCCGCGCCCCCCTAGTGTGTCACCGCCTCGTCGACCCTCCGACTCCGCCTCTTCGCCTATATAAAGGTCCCTGACCTAAAACATCGAGACGGAAAATCCACGGTACGAGAAACCATCCAGAGCCGCCGCCATCGCGAAGCCAAGATCTGGAGGATAGGAGTCTCTGTTCCGGCACGCCGCCGGGACGGGGAAGTACCCCCGGAAGGCTTCTCCATCGAAACCGCTGCCATCGCCACCGCCATCTTCATCAACACTGCTGTCTCCCATGAGGAGGGAGTAGTTCTCCATCGAGGCTAAGGGCTGTACCGGTAGCTATGTGGTTCATCTCTCTTCCTATGTACTTCAATACAATAATCTCATGAGCTGCCTTACATGATTGAGATTCATATGATGATGCTTGTAATCTAGGTGTCATTATGCTAGTCAAGTAGATTTTACTTATGTGATCTCCGGAGACTCCTTGTCCCACGTGTGTAAAGGTGACATTGTGTGCACCGTGTGGGTCTCTTAGGCTATATTTCACAGAATACTTATTCACTGTTATGAATGGTATAGTGAAGTGCTTATTTATATCTCTTTATGATTGCAATGTGTTTTGTATCACAATTTATCTGTGTGCTACTCTAGTGATGTTATTAAAGTAGTCTATTCCTCCTGCACGGTGTAATGGTGACAGTGTGTGCATCGTGTAGTACTTGGCGTAGGTTATGATTGTGATCTCTTGTAGATTATGAAGTTAACTATTGCTATGATAGTATTGATGTGATTTATTCCTCCTTTCGTAGCGTGAAGGTGACAGTGTGCATGCTATGTTAGTACTTGGTTTAGTTGTGTTGATCTGTCGTGCACTCTAAGGTTATTTAAATATGAACATCGAATATTGTGGAGCTTGTTAACTCCGGCATTGAGGGTTCGTGTAATCCTACACAGTTAGTGGTGTTCATCATCCAACAAGAGAGTGTAGAGTCTAGCATCTATCTATTTATTCTATTATGTGATCAATGTTGAGAGTGTCCACTAGTGAAAGTATAATCCCTAGGCCTTGTTCCTAAATACTGCTATCGCTGCTTGTTTACTGTTCTACTGTATTTGTATTGCCTGCAATATTACCACCATCAACCACACGCCAGTCCTGGACAGCAAAGCACTTTTCTGGCGCCATTACTACTGCTCATATTTATTCATACCACATGTATTTCACTATCTCTTCGCCGAACTAGTTCACCTATTAGGTGTGTTGGGGACACAAGAGACTTCTTGCTTTGTGGTTGCAGGGTTGCATGAGAGGGATATCTTTGACCTCTTCCTCCCTGAGATCGATAAACCTTGGGTGATCCACTTAAGGGAAACTTGCTGCTGTTCTACAAACCTCTGCTCTTGGAGGCCCAACACTGTCTACAAGAATAGAAGCACCCGTAGACATCAAGCACTTTTTTGGCGCCGTTGCCGGGGAGGAAAGGTAAAATGTACTCACACTCCGGATCTCGGCTACTAAGCTATTTTCCGGCGCCGTTGTAAGTACTCGAAGCTATTTCCTTTAGATCCTGCAATTGCATCTTTTTGTATCTTGTTTACACTAGTTAGGCATAATGGAAAAAAACAAAAATATGAGAGATCTTTATGAACTTTATCTTGAATTAGGACATGATGTGTTTGAAGAGAGAATTAAAAAACCCATGGAACTTTATATGCATGCTAATGGGAATGTTATTAATATGAATGCTTTGAATACTATTGTTGCTAATGCTATGGAAAATTCTAAGCTTGGGGAAGCTGGCTTTGATGAGCATGATCTTTTTAGTCCCCCAAGCATTGAGGAGAAAATTTACTTTGATGATACTTTACCTCCCATTTATGATGATTATAATGATAGTAGTCTTTTGGTGCCGCCTGTTATGGAGGATAAATTTGATTATGATTACAATATGCCTCCTATATTTGATGATGAGAATAATAATGATAGCTACTTTGTTGAATTTGCTCCCACTACAACTAATAAAATTGATTATGCTTATGTGGAGAGTAATAATTTTATGCATGAGACTCATGATAAGAATGCTTTATGTGATAGTTATATTGTTGAATTTGCTCATGATGCTACTGGATATTATTATGAGAGAGGAAAATATGGTTGTAGAAATTTTCATGTTACTAAAACACCTCTCTATGTGCTGAAATTTTTGAAGCTACACTTGTTTTATCTTTATATGCTTGTTGCATTATGTTTCATGAACTTGTTTAATTACAAGATTCCTTTTCATAGGAAGCATGTTAGGCTTAAATTTGTTTTGAATTTGCCTGTTGATGCTCTCTTTTGCTTCAAATACTATTTCTTGCGAGTGCATCATCTAAACTGCTGAGCCCATCTTAATGGCTATAAAGAAAGCACTTCTTGGGAGATAACCCATGTGTTTATTTTGCTACAGTAATTTTGTTTTATATTTGTGTCTTGGAAGTTGTTACTACTATAGCAACCTCTCCTTATCTTAGTTTTGTTGCATTGTTGTGCCAAGTAAAGTCTTTGATAGTAAGGTTCATACTAGATTTGGATTACTGTGGAGAAACAGATTTCTTGCTGTCAAGAATCTGGGCCTAATTCTCTGTAGGTAACTCAGAAAATTATGCCACTTTACGTGAGTGATCCTCAGATATGTATGCAACTTTCATTCAATTTGAGCATTTTCATTTGAGCAAGTCTGGTGCCTCTTAGTAATTCTTCTTTACGGACTATTCTGTTTTGACAGATTCTGTCTTTTATTTCGCATTACCTCTTTTGCTATGTTGGATGGATTTCTTTGTTCCATTAACTTTCAGAAGCTTTGGGCAATGTCCAGAAGTGTTAAGAATGATTGTGTCACCTCTGAGCATATGAATTTTTGATTATGCACTAACCCTCTAATGAGTTTGTTTCGAGTTTGGTGTGGAGGAAGTTTTCAAGGGTCAAGAGAGGAGGATGATATACTACGATCAAGAAGAGTGAAAAGTCTAAGCTTGGGGATGCCCCGGTGGTTCATCCCTGCACATTTCAAGAAGACTCAAGCATCTAAGCTTGGGGATGCCCAAGGCATCCCCTTCTTCATCGACAAATTATCAGGTTCCTTCTCTTGAAACTATATTTTTATTCGGTCACATCATATGTACTTTACTTGGAGCGTCTGTTTGTTTTTGTTTTTGTTTTTGTTTGAATAAATGCTTGTGTGGGTGAGAGACACGCTCCGCTGGTTCATATGAACACATGTGTTCTTAGCTTTTAATTTTCATGACGAAGGTTGAAACTGCTTCGTTAATTGTTATATGGTTGGAAACGGGAAATGCTACATGTGGTAATTGGTATAATATCTTGAACAATGTGATACTTGGCAATTGTTGTGCTCATGATTAAGCTCTTGCATCATATACTTTGCACCTATTAATGAAGAAATACATAGAGCTTGCTAAAATTTGGTTTGCATAATTGGTCTCTCTAAGGTCTAGATAATTTCTAGTATTGGGTTGAACAACAAGGAAGATGGTGTAGAGTCTTATAATGTTTACAATATGTCTTTATGTGAGTCTTGCTGCACCGCTTTATCCTTGTGTTTATTTCAAATAACCTTGCTAGCCTAAACCTTGTATCGAGAGGGAATACTTCTCATGCATCCAAAATCCTTGAGCCAAACACTATGCCACTTGTGTCCACCATACCTACCTACTACATGGTATTTCTCCGCCATTCCAAAGTAAATTGCTTGAGTGCTACCTTTAAATTTCTATCCTCTATCTTTGCAATATATAGCTCATGGGACAAATAGCCTAAAAACTATTGTGGTATTGAATATGTACTTATGCACTTTATCTCTTATTAAGTTGCTTGTTGAGCGATAACCATGTTCCTGGGGACGCCATCAACTACTCTTTGTTGAATATCATGTGAGTTGCTATGCATGTCCGTCTTGTCTGAAGTAAGGGAGATTTACAGCTAGAATGGTTAGAGCTAGCATGCATAATGTTAGAGAAGAACATTGGGCCGCTAACTAAAGCCATGATCCATGGTGGAAGTTTCAGTTTTGGACAAATATCCTCAATCTCATATGAGAAAATTAATAATTGTTGAATGCTTATGCATAAAAGAGGAGTCCATTATCTGTTGTCTATGTTGTCTCGGTATGGATGTCTAAGTTGAAAATAATCAATAGCGAGAAATCCAATGCGAGCTTTCTCCTTAGACCTTTGTACAGGCGGCATAGAGGTACCCCTTTGTGACACTTGGTTAAAACATATGCATTGCGATGATAATCCAGGTAATCCGAGCTAATTAGGACAAGGTGCGGGCACTATTAGTATACTATGCATGAGGCTTGCAACTTGTAGGATATAATTTACATAACACATATGCTTTATTACTACCGTTGACAAAATTGTTTCTTGTTTTCAAAACCAAAGCTCTAGCACAAATATAGCAATCAATGCTTCCCTCTGCGAAGGGCCATTCTTTTACTTTTATGTTGAGTCAGTTCACCTATTTCTCTCCATCTCAAGAAACAAACACTTGTGTGAACTGTGCATTGATTCCTACATACTTGCATATTGCACTTGTTATATTACTTTACATTGACAACTATCCATGAGATATACATGTTACAAGTTGAAAGCAATCGCTGAAACTTAATCTTCCTTTGTGTTGCTTCAATACCTTTACTTTGATTTATTGCTTTATGAGTTAACTCTTATGCAAGACTTATTGATGCTTGTCTTGAAAGTACTATTCATGAAAAGTCTTTGCTATATGATTCATTTGTTTACTCATGTCATTTACCATTGCTTTGATCGCTGCATTCATTACATGTGCTTACAATAGTATGATCAAGATTATGATGGCATGTCACTCCAGAAATTATCTTTGTTATCGTTTACCTGCTCGGGACGAGCAGAAACTAAGCTTGGGGATGCTGATACGTCTCCGACGTATCGATAATTTCTTATGTTCCATGCCACATTATTGATGATATCTACATGTTTTATGCATACTTTATGTCATATTTATGCGTTTTCCAGAACTAACCTATTGACGAGATGCCGAAGGGCCAGTTGCTGTTTTCTGCTGTTTTTGGTTTTAGAAATCCTAGTAAGGAAATATTCTCGGAATCAGACGAAATCAACGCCCAGCATCTTAGGATCACGCGAAGCTTCCAGAACAATCGAGAGAGGCCAGAGGGGGGCCACTGGGCCACCAGACGCCAGGGTGGCGCGGCACAGGCCTTGGCCGCACCCCCCTAGTGTGTCACCGCCTCGTCGACCCTCCGACTCCGCCTCTTCGCCTATATAAAGGTCCCTGACCTAAAACATCGAGACGGAAAATCCACGGTACGAGAAACCATCCAGAGCCACCGCCATCGCGAAGCCAAGATCTGGGGGACAGGAGTCTCTGTTCCGGCACGCCGCCGGGACGGGGAAGTGCCCCCGGAAGGCTTCTCCATCGACACCGCTGCCATCTCCACCGCCATCTTCATCAACACTGCTGTCTCCCATGAGGAGGGAGTAGTTCTCCATCGAGGCTAAGGGCTGTACCGGTAGCTATGTGGTTCATCTCTCTCCCTATGTACTTCAATACAATAATCTCATGAGCTGCCTTACATGATTGAGATTCATATGATGATGCTTGTAATCTAGATGTCATTATGCTAGTCAAGTGGATTTTACTTATGTGATCTCCGGAGACTCCTTGTCCCACGTGTGTAAAGGTGACAGTGTGTGCACCGTGTGGGTCTCTTAGGCTATATTTCACAGAATACTTATTCACTGTTATGAATGGCATAGTGAAGTGCTTATTTATATCTCTTTATGATTGCAATGTGTTTTGTATCACAATTTATCTGTGTGCTACTCTAGTGATGTTATTAAAGTAGTATATTCCTCCTGCACGGTGTAATGGTGACAGTGTGTGCATCGTGTAGTACTTGGCGTAGGTTATGATTGTGATCTCTTGTAGATTATGAAGTTAACTATTGCTATGATAGTATTGATGTGATTTATTCCTCCTTTCGTAGCGTGAAGGTGACAATGTGCATGCTATGTTAGTACTTGGTTTAGTTGTGTTGATCTGTCGTGCACTCTAAGGTTATTTAAATATGAACATCGAATATTGTGGAGCTTGTTAACTCCGGCATTGAGGGTTCGTGTAATCCTACATAGTTAGTGGTGTTCATCATCCAACAAGAGAGTGTAGAGTCTAGCATCTATCTATTTATTCTGTTATGTGATCAATGTTGAGAGTGTCCACTAGTGAAAGTATAATCCCTAGGCCTTGTTCCTAAATACTGCTATCGCTGCTTGTTTACTGTTCTACTGTATTTGTACTGCCTGCAATATTACCACCATCAACCACACGCCAGTCCTGGACATCAAAGCACTTTTCTGGCGCCATTACTACTGCTCATATTTATTCATACCACCTGTATTTCACTATCTCTTCGCCGAACTAGTGCACCTATTAGGTGTGTTGGGGACACAAGAGACTTCTTGCTTTGTGGTTGCAGGGTTGCATGAGAGGGATATCTTTGACCTCTTCCTCCCTGAGATCAATAAACCTTGGGTGATCCACTTAAGGGAAACTTGCTGCTGTTCTACAAACCTCTGCTCTTGGAGGCCCAACATTGTCTACAAGAATAGAAGCACCCGTAGACATCACCCCCTATTGTCTGGCCCCACCAGAGCCCCTCCGAGGCTGCCCTTCCGCCTACTTAAGGTCTCCGTCGCGAAAACCCTAGAAGAATAAGCCACGGTACGAGAAACCTTCCAGAGCCGCCGCCATCGCGAAGCCAAGATCTGGGGGACAGAAGTCTCTGTTACGGCACGCCGCCGGGACGGGGAATTGCCCCCGGAAGGCATCTCCATCGACACCACCGCCATCTTCATCACCGCTGCTGTCTCCCATGAGGAGGGAGTAGTTCTCCCTCGAGGCTAAGGGCTGTACCTGTAGCTATGTGGTTAATTTCTCTCCCATGTACTTCAATACAATAATCTCATGAGCTGCCTTACATGATTGAGATTCATATGATGAGCTTTGTATCACTATTAATCTATGTGCTACTCTAGTGATGTTATTAAAGTACTCTATTCCTCCTCCATGATGTAATGGTGACAGTGTGTGCATCATGTAGTACTTGGTGTAGTTTATGATTGTGATCTCTTGTAGATTATGAAGTTAACTATTACTATGATGGTATTGATGTGATCTATTCCTCCTTTCATAGTCTGTCGGTGACGGTGTGCATGCTATGTTAGTACTTGGTATAATTGCGTTGGTCTATCATGCACTCTAAGGTTATTGAAATATGAACATCGAATGTTGTGGAGCTTGTTAACTCCGGCATTGAGGTGCTCTTGTAGCCCTACACAATTAATGGTGTTCATCATCCAACAAGAGAGTGTAGAGTGGTTTTATTATGTGATCAATGTTGAGAGTGTCCACTAGTTAATGTATGATCCCTAGGCCTTGTTTCCAAATACTGCAATCATCGCTTATTTATTGTTTTACTGCATCTTTACTTCCTGTAATATTACTACCATCAACTGCACGCCAGCAAGCTATTTTCTGGCATCGTTACTACTGCTCATATTCATTCATACCACTTGTATTTCACTATCTCTTCGCCGAACTAGTGCACCTATACATCTGACAAGTGTATTAGGTGTCTTGGGGACACAAGAGACTTCTTGTATCGTGATTGCAGGGCTGCTTGAGAGGAATATCTTTGACCTCTTCCTCCCTGAGTTCGATAAAACCTTGGGTGATTCACTTAAGGAAAACTTGCTGCTGTTCTACAAACCTCTGCTCTTGGAGGCCCAACACTGTCTACAGGAAAAGAAGCGTGAGTAGACATCAAGCTATTTTCTGGCGCCGTTGCCGGGGAGGAAAGGTAAAAGGCACTCACACTCTGGTCCCAGGTAACTAAGTTATTTTCTGGTTCCGTTGTAAGTGCTCGAAGCTATTTCCTTTAGATCCTGCAATTGCATCTTTTTGTTTCTTGTTTATCACTAGTTAGGCATAATGGAAAGCAACTATGAGCTTTTTAATCTATTTCCTGAGTTAAGACATGGATTGTTTGATGCGAAAATTAAAAAACCTATGGAACCTTATTTGCATGCTAGTAGCAATGATATTAGTATGAATGCTTTGAACACCATTGTTGGTAATGATATGGAAAATTCTAAGCTTGGGGAAGCTGGTTTTGATGAGCATGATATTTTTAGTCCCCCAAGCATGGAGGAGAAAATTTTCTTTGATGATACTTTGCCTCCCATTTATGATGATTATAATGATAGTAGTCTTTTGGTGCCACCTACTATGGAGAATAAATTTTATTATGATTATACTATGCCTCCTACACTTGATGAGAATAATAATGATAGCTACTTTGATGAATTTGCTCCCACTATTACTAATAAAATTGATTATGTTTATGTGGAGAGTAATAATTTTATGCATGAGACTCATGATAAGAATGTTTCATTTGATAGTTATATTGTTGAATTTGTTCATGAGAGAGGAAAATATGGTTGTAGAAATTTTCATGTTACTAAAACACCTCTCTTTTTGCTGAAAATCTTGAAGTTGTGCTTGTCTAGTTTTCCTATGCTTATTGCATTATGCCTACATGACTTGTTTATTTACAAGATTCCTTTTCATAGGAAGTGGGTTAGGCTTAAATTTGTTTTGAATTTGCTATTTGATGCTCTCTTTTGCTTCAACTCTCATTTCTTGCGGGTGCATCATTAAAATTACTGAGCCCATCTTAATGGCTATAAAAAAAGCACTTCTTGGGAGATAACCCATGTTTTTATTTCACTACAGCAATTTTGTTTTATATTTGTGTCTTGGAAGTTGTTACTACTGTAGCAACCTCTCCTTATCTTACTTTATTGCAGTGTTGTACCAAGTAAAGTCTTTGATAGTAAGGTTGATACTAGATTTGGATTATCAGAAAACAGATTTACATCTGTCACAAATTTGGGCAGGGTTCTCTGTAGGTAACTCAGAAAAATCTGCCAATTTACGTGCGTGATCCTCTGATATGTATGCAACTTTCATTCAATTTGAGAATTTTCATCTGAGCAAGTCCAGTGCCTATAAAAAATTCGTTTTTACGGACTGTTCTGTTTTGATAGATTCTGCCTTTTATTTCGCATTGCCTCTTTTGCTGTGTTGGATGGATTTCTTTGTTCCATTAACTTTCAGTAGCCTTGGGCAATGTCCAGAAGTGTTAAGAATGATTGTGTCACCTCTGAACATGTGAATTTTTGATTATGCGCTAACTCTCTAATGAGTTTGTTTTGAGTTTGGTGTGGAGGAAGTTTTCAAGGGTCAAGAGAGGAGGATGATATATGATTAAGAAGAGTGAAAAGTCTAAGCTTGGGGATGCCCCCGTGGTTCATCCCTGCATATTTCAAGAAGACTCAAGCGTCTAAGCTTGGGGATGCCCAAGGCATCCCCTTCTTCATCAACAATTTATCAGGTTTCTTCTATTGAAACTATATTTTTATTCCGTCACATCTTATGTACTTTACTTGGAGCGCATGTGTGCTTTTATTTTCGTTTTTGTTATTTTCATTCTCTGAATAAATTCATACTTGTGTGGGAGAGAGACACGCTCCGCTGGTTCATATGAACACATGTGTTCTTAGCTTTAATGTTCATGGCGAAGGTTGAAACTGCTTCGTTCATTGTTATATGGTTGGAAACAGAAAATGCTACATGTGGTAATTGGTATAATGTCTTGAATAATTTGATACTTGGCAATTGGTGTGCTCATATAGATCATGTTTAAGCTCTTGCATCATATACTTTGCACCTATTAGTGAAGAAATATTGTAGAGCTGGTTGACATTTGGTTTGCATGATTGGTCTCTCTAAGGTCTAGATATTTTCTAGTAAGGGTTTGAACAACAAGGAAGACAGTGTAGAGTCTTATAATGCTTGCAATATGTTCTTATGTAAGTTTTGCTGTACTGGTTCATACTTGTGTTTGCTTCAAACAACCTTGCTAGCCTAAGCCTTGTATTGAGAGGGATTACTTCTCGTGCATCCAAATCCTTGAGCCAAAAACTATGCCATTTGTGTCCACCATACCTACCTACTACATGGTATTTTCTGCCATTCCAAAGTAAATTGCTTGAGTGCTACCTTTAAAATTCCATTGTTTGTCTTTACAATATATAGCTCATGGGAAACATAGCCTAAAAACTATTGTGGTATTGAATATGTACTTATGTATCTTATTTCTTATTAAGTTGCTTGTTGAGCGATAACCATGTTCCTGGGGACGCCATCAACAATCTTTGTTGAATATCATGTGAGTTGCTATGCATGTTCGTCTTGTCTGAAGTAAGGGTGATTTATCATGAGTTGAATGGTTTGAGCATGCATATTGTTAGAGAAGAACATTGGGCCGCTAACTAAAGCCATGATCCATGGTGGAAGTTTCAGTTTTGGACAACAATCCTCAATCTCTTACGAGAATATTATCTGTTGTTGAATGCTTATGCATTAAAGAGGAGTCCATTATCTGTTGTCTATGTTGTCCCAGTATGGATGTCTAAGTTGAGAATAATCAAAAGCGAGAAATCCAATGCGATCTTTCTCCTTAGACCTTTGTACAGGCGGCATAGAGGTACCCCTTTGTGATACTTGGTTAAAACATATGTATTGCGATGATAATCCATGTAAATCCGAGCTAATTAGGACAAGGTGCGGGCACTATTGGTAATCTATGCATGAGGCTTGCAACTTGTAGGATATCTTATACATAACACATATGCTTTATTACTACCGTTGACAAAATTGTTTCTATGTTTTCAAAATAAAAGCTCTAGCACAAATATAGCAATCCATGCTTCCCTCTTCGAAGGGCCATTCTTCTACTTTTATGTTGAGTCAGTTCACCTACTTCTTTCTAGCTTAGAAGCAAACACTTGTGTTAACTGTGCATTGATTCTTACATGCTTGCATATTTGCATTCATCATATTACTTTGCATTGACAACTATCCATGAGATATACATGTTACAAGTTGAAAGCAACCGCTGAAACTTATATCTTCCTTTGTGTTGCTTCAATGCCTTTACTTAGAATTTATTGCTTTATGAGTTAACTCTTATGCAAGACTTATTGATGCTTGTCTTGAAAGTACTATTCATGAAAAGTCTTTGCTATATGACTCAGTTGTTTAGTCATTATCTTTATCATTGCTTTGAATCACTTCATTCATCTCATATGCTTTACAATAGTATGATCAAGATTATGTTAGTAGCATGTCACTTCAGAAATTATCTTTGTTATCGTTCAGTAGGAACTAAGCTTGGGGATGCTGATACGTCTCCAACGTATCGATAATTTCTTATGTTCCATGCTTGTTTTATGACAATACCTACATGTTATGTTCACACTTTATGATGATTTTATGCGTTTTCCGAAACTAACCTATTGACGAGATGCCGAAGTGCTAGTTCCTATTTTCTGCTGTTTTTGGTTTCAGAAATCCTAGTAAGGAAATATTCTCGGAATTGGACGAAATCAACGCCCAGAACCTTATTTTTCCCGGAAGCTTCCAGAGAGCCAGAGAGGGACCAGAGGGGAGCCCTGGGGGCCCCACACGTGGTGGCGGCGCGGCTCAGGGGGGGGCACGCCCCCTATTGTCTGGCCCCACCAGAGCCCCTCTGAGGCTGCCCTTCCGCCTACTTAAGGTCTCCGTCGCGAAAACCCTAGACGAATAAGCCACGGTACGAGAAACCTTCCAGAGCCGCTGTCATCGCGAAGCCAAGATCTGGGGGACAGAAGTCTCTGTTCCGGCACGCCGCCGGGACGGGGAATTGCCCCCGGAAGGCATCTCCATCGACACCACCGCCATCTTCATCACCGCTGCTGTCTCCCATGAGGAGGGAGTAGTTCTCCCTCGAGGCTAAGAGCTGTACCGGTAGCTATGTGGTTAATTTCTCTCCCATGTACTTCAATACAATGATCTCATGAGCTGCCTTACATGATTGAGATTCATATGATGAGCTTTGTATCACTATTAATCTATGTGCTACTCTAGTGATGTTATTAAAGTACTCTATTCCTCCTCCATGATGTAATGGTGACAGTGTGTGCATCATGTAGTACTTGGCGTAGTTTATGATTGTGATCTCTTGTAGATTATGAAGTTAACTATTACTATGATGGTATTGATGTGATCTATTCCTCCTTCCATAGTCTGTCGGTGACGGTGTGCATGCTATGTTAGTACTTGGTATAATTGCGTTGGTCTATCATGCACTCTAAGGTTATTTAAATATGAACATCGAATGTTGTGGAGCTTGTTAACTCCGGCATTGAGGTGCTCTTGTAGCCCTACACAATTAATGGTGTTCATCATCCAACAAGAGAGTGTAGAGTGGTTTTATTATGTGATCAATGTTGAGAGTGTCCACTAGTGAAAGTATGATCCCTAGGCCTTGTTTCCAAATACTGCAATCATCGCTTATTTACTGTTTTACTGCATCTTTACTTCCTGTAATATTACTACCATCAACTGCATGCCAGCAAGCTATTTTCTGGCATCGTTACTACTGCTCATATTCATTCATACCACTTGTATTTCACTATCTCTTCGCTGAACTAGTGCACCTATACATCTGACAAGTGTATTAGGTGTGTTGGGGACACAAGAGACTTCTTGTATCGTGATTGCAGGGTTGCTTGAGAGGAATATCTTTGACCTCTTCCTCCCTGAGTTCGATAAAACCTTGGGTGATTCACTTAAGGGAAACTTGCTGCTATTCTACAAACCTCTGCTCTTGGAGGCCCAACACTGTCTACAGGAAAAGAAGCGTGAGTAGACATCAGTGGACTGCTAGGTCCAGTACGACGGTTGGACTGAATAGGGGCTAGGGTTCCAATGCATGGACGGGTCTAACTGTGTGCCCTTTGGGTAGCCTACGCTCCACTTATATGGAGGGTGGTAGTGGGTTCTTGCTCCACAACCCTTGTGGAGTGACAGTGGGCTTAATCAACAATTTTGGCCCAACCACTAATTCACTTACTCTAACCACCGCGAGTTCATCTCACTGATTCAGTCCGTGTCTGATTTGGGTCCAACCCAACCCACTTGCTCCCGCTCTTAAGTGTGTGACCACGCATGCCCATGGCGACTTGGACACGACTGGAGTCTCACTCTCAATCGATCAGTTGGTAGCGGCTCCTAGAAGAACGTGCTGACACCCAAGTCCCATAGTTCCATGAAGACATGCCTTTCCAATGTGACTTACGTCTGAGTCCCTTTTTCCTCGCGATATACCTTGTCGGGCTATAAGCGAATTAAAGCGAATTATCGTCATCCTTTTAAAACCTCAACTCTCTTCTCGATCTGTTATATTTGATTCACCCGACTAATGCTTAGTCGTGCATGGACATGCTTTCCGAATCATATCACTCGAGAGGGCCCAAAGAATATCTCTCAGTTGGAGGGGGAAATCCCATCTTGGTTATCCATGTCACGCAACTTGCTTCTTAGCCAGCTTGAAGCCTGCCTTTATAATTATCCTGTTACGGAACAACGTTTGACAGAACCTAACCCGGTTTATCCACAACTCGGATCATACGACAAACTCACTTCTAAGAATTACACTGATTGAGACATACCAATGATGACTTGTTCATTGTATCTTAATATGGGTCTCTCTGATGCATGCCAACCTCTTTAGCTAAATTCGTGTAAGTCGGAATATTATCACCATGCCCAACACAAGTGGAACCAAATCATCAGGTGACATACACATTAGTCTAAATTGTGTGTCCAACACAACTTCGATGTAAGGAAAATCTAATACGAACAATATGAATACACAGTTCCACAATTGAATCACATATTCAATGATGCATATCATATGTTCATACAAGGACAACTTAGTAACTTTATGAATACATTGGGAATTACATCACACATGATTGCCTCTAGGGCATATTCCCAACACACCAGCCCTCCTCCCCACGAAAACTTGGGGGAGGGGTAACCACGTGCATACACAAGTAGGAAGACAACTATCCCTAGATACACACATGAACTAGGTCCATGCCCTAGAAGGGCTCCGGTTCACGAGGGTGGTTGTGGATAATGTCGACACCCCCTGCAGCGTTGCACCGTCCATGGCCAGCCTTTTCAGAAAGGAGGCAACGGGCACTCCACTTTATTTAGGAAATGTCAGAGCTTCCCTTATCTTCCAGGATACGCCATGGCTTGTGTCACCTTCCTTAGCTTCATCTTCACGCAACTTGCCTTGCGGGGAAGCACCATGCATCTCCTCCTAGTGCTTGGCGCGCACTCCTCGCGAGGGCTTCATGTTCTCAGGAAGTGACATGTCATGGCTTCCTCGCTAGGGGCTTCATCCTTGCGGAGCCGTCAGTCCTCATGGAGGGATAGAGCCTTTGCAATTTGTAGATGGGCCACCACACGGGAGCAACATCAGGTGGACACGTTTTCCTCGGGGAGGCCCTCAAGCGCTCGGTGGGATCTTTACCTATAGGAAGAGTTGAAGCTGACCCCTCGTGGTGAAGCTTTTGTCTAGGCCCTGACGCGAAGGTGGTGGATTCCATCCGCTCGTGGTTCGTGAGCCTGGCCTTGTTAGAGGATGCCCCGAGAGGCGAATCTTCCGTGTGAACGAAGAGGTGAGCCTCCTTGGCCTTGGTGCACTTGTCAGTGATTTGGAAGAGCTCGATGGCAGAGGTAAGCTCGTGAATGACGAGTTTCTCCCTCATCCTTGAGTAGGTGACGCTAGCGATTGTGATGATTTCTCTGTCGGAAATTCGGGGATCCTACTGCGGACCTAGTAGAAACGTTGGACGTACTTGTGGAAAGTTTCGTTGGTCCATTGAGTTAAGGCCATGAGGTCGCCCTTGTAGGCGGGCCGGTCGTACGCAGTAGCGAAGTTCGCGATGAAATACTCGTAGAGGTTCCTCCATGAGGAAACAGATGTCGCGATGGCGTTTGTCAGCTAAGCACTGAATGACTCTTTGAGGGCCATGGTGAACCAGTTTGCCATGACATGATGATCTCCACGAGCAGCAAGAATGGCCATTGCGTAGAGTTGTAGAAACTCGAGCGGGTTGCTGGAGCCATCGTAACGCGGAGGGAGCTCTGGGCTAAACCTGTCGGCCCCGATGATGTTGCGCATTCTGACGGTGCTCGATACAAGCAGTTGGGATACCCCAAGGGGAAGGTTTAATCGACCAGTAGGAGAAAGGAGTGACTTCTGAAGGTGTTGCTAGCTGACTTGTGGAAGGGCGCAATACCAGCGTCAGCAACGATGTGGAATCTGCACACAACACAACCACAATACTTCGCCCCAACTCACACTGAGGTTGTCAATCTCACTGGTTTTGCTAAAAACAAACGATTAACCGTATAGTGTGGAAAGAGATGTTTATTTGCAGTGGAATTAAAGAGAACGGTGCTTGCAGTAAGTAAACAGAACAAGATGATTGTATCAGTGTAAAGGAAAGGACCAGGGTCCACAGTTCACCAGAGGTGTCTCTCCGTAAAGATAAATAGCATGTTGGGTTAACAAATTACAGCAGGGCAATTGACAGAATAAAGACCATACATGACAAGATGATTACTATGAGATTCGTTTGGGAATTACAACATAATACATAGACCGTAATCCAGCTGCGTCTATAAGTAATAATCCACCTTCTGGTTAGCATCTGCGCACCTTTCAGTATTAAGTTGCAAGCAACAGATTATCGCATTAAGCAATATGTGTAAAGTAAACAATAGAATTATCCTTAGACAAAGCATTGTTGTTTTCTCCCTAGTAGCAACATCACATCTACAATCTTAGAAGTTATTTTCACTCTTCCAGATTACTAGGGGCATAAACCAACTATCAAGCATAAATACTCCCTATTGGAGTCACAAGTACATACTTGGCCAGAGCATCTACTAGCAACGGAGAGCATGCAAGATCACAAATAACATATGACAAGTATATAATCGATCTCAATATAGTATTCAATATTCATTGGATCCCAGCAAACACAACATGTAGCATTACATAAGAATGTTCTTGATCATGATAGGCAGCTCACAAGATCTAAACATGAGGCACAAAGTGGAGAAGACAACCAACTAGCTACTGTTATGGACCCATAGTCCAGGGATGAACTACTCACGCATCACTTTGGAGGCAGGCATGGCGATGCAGAGGCCTCCGGTGATGATCTCCCTCTCCGTCAGGGTGCCTAGAAGAGCATCAGAACCCTCCCGAGCTAGGTTCAGTGATGGCGGCCACGACGAAACTTTTCGTGGATGGAGGCTCGGGTCTTTAGGGTTTTCCCGAGAAGATGTATAAATAGGTGGAGAGGAGAGGTCGGTGGGGTGCCTGGGGGGCCCACACCACCCTCCAGGCGCGGCCAGGGGGGGCGCGCCCAGGCCTGGCGTGGCCTCCTCCTGGCGCCCCTCCGTCTCTCCTCTAGACTCTGTCTTCGTTTCGGTAAAATAGGAACTTCAGCTTTTGTTTCGTCCAATTCCGAGAATATTTCTTGTACAACTTTTTTGAAATACAAAACAGCAGAAAACGGGGAACTGGCAGTGTGGCATCTTATCAATAGGTTAGTTCCGGAAAATGTATAAAAGTGAAACAAAGTGTAAACAAAACATGTACATATTGGTGTAAAACAAGCATGGAGCATCAAAAATTATAGATATGTTTGAGACGTATCAAGTATCCCCAAGCTTAACTCCTGCTCTTCCTCGAGTAGGCAAGTGATAACAAAAATAATATTTGAGGTGATATGCAGCCAACACAATCTTGATCAAGCTATTGTAAAGCATTTTAAGCTGGGATCAAAGTACTTAAACATAGGCATGATAGATATAATTCTAACAATAGAACTTAGCAACTATGTTACAACATGAAAAGTAACTCAAACAAAGGATCATGAATAATTGTGCACTGAAAGCAACTGTTTGTTTTTTAGCATAGAGAAAATATAGCAAAGTGATACTCAGCTTGTCCTTCATGGAATAGCAAAACATAAATGCCAGGACACCTTTAAAGTTTGAAGGGTGACTAGATACAAGTAATTTAAGGACAAGCAATAGCATAATCATGAATCAATCAATAAGTCATGGGTCTATGAACATTATACTCAGAATGACAACTATGCTCTCTTAATTTATGCATAAAACAAGAAGATGAAGACTGCTCAATATAAAAGTAAAAGAAAGGCCCTACACAGAGGGAAGCAAAATAACTCATGTGCTAGAGCTTTTTATTTTGAATAAAATAGAGGTGTTGAAAATGTATTTTGAGAGGTATATATGTCTATGTCAATGAATGGTATGAAACAATTCATCCTCCTTTCATATAGTGACTTCAAGAGCGGCTCCCATGTAGTTCTCCTATTGCACACCATTATTTAGGATCTCTCTAGTACATAGTGTGCGAAGCTTTTATTTGTTTATTTGTTTATTTTAGTTGGGCTAGGTGAAGGAGATATGCCCTAGAGGCAATAATAATAAAGTAGTTATTATTTATATCTTTATGTTTATGATAAATGTTTATATGTCATGCTATAATTGTATTAACCGAAACATTAGTACATGTGTGATATGTAAACAACAAAGAGTCCCTAGTATGCCTCTTAACTAGCTTGTCGATTAATGGATGATTAGTTTCATAATCATGAACATTGGATGTTATTAATAACAAGGTTATGTCATTATATGAATGATGTAATGGACACACCCAATTAAGTGTAGCATAAGATCTCGTCATTAAGTTATTTGCTATAAGCTTTCGATACATAGTTACCTAGTCCTTATGACCATGAGATCATGTAAATCACTTATACCGGAAAGGTACTTTGATTACACCAAACGCCACTGCGTAAATGGGTGGTTATAAAGGTGGGATTAAGTATCCGGAAAGTATGAGTTGAGGCATATGGATCAACAGTGGGATTTGTCCATCCCGATGACGGATAGATATACTCTGGGCCCTCTCGGTGGAATGTCGTCTAATGTCTTGCAAGCATATGAATAAGTTCATAAGAGACCACATACCACGGTATGAGTAAAGAGTACTTGTCAGGAGACGAGGTTGAACAAGGTATAGAGTGATACCGAAGATCAAACCTCGGACAAGTAAAATATCGCATGACAAAGGGAATTGGTATCATATGTGAATGGTTCATTCGATCACTAAAGTCATCATTGAATATGTGGGAGCCATTATGGATCTCCAGATCCCGCTATTGGTTATTGGTCGGAGTGAGTACTCAACCATGTCCGCATAGTTCACGAACCGTAGGGTGACACACTTAAAGTTGGATGTTGAAATGGTAGAACTTGAATATGGAATGGAGTTCGAATATTTGTTCGGAGTCCCGGATGAGATCCCGGACATCACGAGGATTTCCGGAATGGTCCGGAGAATAAGATTCATATATAGGATGTCATTTTATGTGATTTAAAATGATTCGGAAGGTTCTATGGAAGGTTCTAGAAGGTTCTAGAAAAGTCCGGAAGAAACCACCAAGGAAGGCGGAGTCCCGGTGGGACTCCACCTCCCATGGCCGGCCAACCCTAAGGGGGAGGAGTCCCAAGTGGACTCCCCAAGGGGGGCCGGCCACCCCCTCCCAAGGAAGGTGGAACTCCCACCTCTAGTGGGAGTCCTAGCTTGGGTAGGTTTCATGAGTTATGGAAGGTTTTGGTTTGGGGTCTTATTCGAAGACTTGTAGACCAACTCTTGGGTGTTCCACCTATATAATGAGGGCCAAGGGGAGGGGGCCGGCCACCCCAACACCACCAAGGTGGCCGCACCCCTTGAGGCCGGCGCCCCCCTCTCCCAAACCCTAGCCGCCCCCCTCTCCTCCATAGCTCCCGCACGCTTAGCGAAGCTCCGCCGGAGTTCTCCACCGCCACCGACACCACGCCGTCGTGCTGTCGGATTCAAGAGGAGCTACTACTTCCGCTGCCCGCTAGAACGGGGAGGTGGACGTCGTCTTCATCAACAACCGAACGTGTGACCGAGTACGGAGGTGCTGCCCGTTCGTGGCGCCGGAGGGATCGTGATCAAGATCTTCTACGCGCTTTTGCAAGCGGCAAGTGAACGTCTACCGCAGCAACAAGAGCCTCATCTTGTAGGCTTTGGAATATCTTCAAGGGTGAGACTCGATAATCCCCTCGTTTCTACCGTCTTCTAGATTGCATCTTGGCTTGGGTTGCGTGTTCGCGGTAGGAAATTTTTTGTTTTCTATGCAACGTTATCCTACAGTGGTATCAGAGCCGTGTCTATGCATAGATGGTTGCATGAGTAGAACACAATGGTTTTGTGGGCGTTGATGCTCTTGTTATCTTTAGTTTGAGTACTTTGCATCTTTGTGGCATAGTGGGATGAAGCGGCTCGGACTAACTTTACATGACCGCGTTCATGAGACTTGTTCCTCGTTCGACATGCAACTTGTATTGCATAAGAGGCTTTGCGGGTGTCTGTCTCTCCTACTATAGTGAAGATTCAATTTACTCTTCTATTGAAAACATTAGTATCAACGTTGTGGTTCATGTTCGTAGGTAGATTAGATCTCTCTCGAAAACCCTAAACCACGTAAAATATGCAAACCTAATTAGAGACGTCTAACTTGTTTTGCAGGGTTTGGTGATGTGATATGGCCATAATGTGTTGATGAATATGTATGAGATGATCATTATTGTATTGTGGCAACCGGCATGAGCCTTATGGTTGTCTTTAAATTTCATGTTGAGTAGTATTTCAAAGTAGTTGTAATAGTTGCTACATGGAGGACAATCATGAAGACGGCGCCATTGACCTTGACGCTACGCCGACGATGATGGAGATCATGCCCGAAGATGATGGAGATCATGTCCGTGCTTTGGAGATAAAGATCAAAGGCGCAAAGACAAAAAGGGCCATATCATATCACATATGAACTGCATGTGATGTTAATCCTTTTATGCATCTTATTTTGCTTAGATCGCGACGGTAGCATTATAAGATGATCCCTCACTAAAATCTCAAGATAATGAAGTGTTCATCCTTAGTAGCACCGTTGCCAAGACTTGTCGTTTTGAAGCATCTCGTGATGATCGGGTGTGATAGAATCAACAAGTGCATACAACGGGTGCAAGACAGTTTTGCACATGCGGATACTAAGGTGGCCTTGACGAGCCTAGCATGTACAGACATGGTCTCGGAACACGTGATACCGAAAGGTAGAGCATGAATCATATGGTTGATATGATGAACACTTTGAGTGTTCGCCATTGAAATCACACCTTGTCTCGTGATGATCGGACTTAGGTGCGGTGGATTTGGTTCGTGTGATCACTAAGACAATGCGAGGGATATTGTTTTGAGTGGGAGTTCACCTAGATTTTTAATTATGTTGAATTAAAATTTGAACTCAATTTGTCATAAACTTAGTCTAAACTTTTGCAAATATATGTTGTAGAGATGGCGTCCCCAATCAATTTTAACCAATTCCTAGAGAAAGAAAAACTTAAGAGCAACGGTAGCAACTTCACCGACTGGTTCCGTCATGTGAGGATCTTCCTCTCTGGCGGAAATCTGCAATATGTGCTTGATGCACCGCTAGGTGACCCTCCTGCAGAAACTGAAACCAATGAAGTAAAAGCTGTTTACGAGACTCGGAAAACTCGGTACTCTCAAGTTCAGTGTGCCATCCTGTGCAGTCTGGAATCCGATCTTCAAAAACGTTTTGAGCACCACGATCCTCATGAGTTGATGAAAGAGCTGAAAGCTATTTTTGAGACTCATGCGGCCGTGGAATGCTATGAAGCATCGAAACATTTCTTCAGCTATATGATGGAAGAAGGCAGCTCCGTTAGTGAGCACATGCTCGCCATGACCGGGCATGCGAAGAAACTCAGTGACTTGGGAATAGTGATTCCTAACAGACTGGGGATTAATCGTGTCCTTCAATCACTGCCACCAAGTTACAAGAACTTTGTGATGAACTACAATATGCAGAACATGAACAAGGAGTTACCTGAACTCTTTGGCATGCTAAAAGCTGCTGAGATTGAGATCAAGAAAGAGCACCAAGTGTTGATGGTCAACAAGACCACCAGTTTCAAGAAACAGGGCAAGTCTAAGGGGAAATTCAAGAAGGGTGGCAAGAAAGCTACCACGCCTCCTATGAAACCTAAGAACGGCCCTAAGCCTGATGCTGAGTGCTATTACTGCAAGGAGAAGGGACACTGGAAGCGTAATTGCTCCAAGTATCTGGCTGATCTGAAGAGCGGCCCTGTCAAGAAAAAGAAAGAAGGTATATCTGATATACATGTTATAGATGTTTATCTCACTGGTTCTCGTTCTAGTACCTGGGTATTTGATACTGGTTCGGTTGCTCATATTTGTAACTCGAAACAGAACTAAAGAATAAACGAAGACTACTGAAAGATGAAGTGACGATGCGCGTTGGAAACGGATCCAAAGTCGATGTGATCGCTGTCGGCACACTTCCTCTACATCTACCTTCGGGATTAGTTTTAAGCCTAAATAATTGTTATTTTGTACCCGTGTTGAGCATGAACATTATATCTGGATCTTGTTTAATGCAAGATGGTTATTCATTCAAGTCTGAGAATAATGGTTGTTCTATTTTTATGAATAATATCTTTTATGGTCGAGCACCTGAAAAGAATGGCTTATTTCTGTTAGATCTCGATAGTAGTGATACGCATACACATAACATTGATGCTAAGCGAATTAAATTGAATGATAATTCTACTTATATGTGGCAATCGCTGCCTTGGTCATATTGGAGTGAAACGCATGAAGAAACTCCATACTGATGGATTACTTGAATCACTTGACTTTGAGTCACTTGATAGATGCGAAGCATGTCTAATGGGTAAAATGACTAAGACTCCATTTTCTGGTATGATGGAGCGAGCTACTGACTTATTGGAAATCATACATACTGATGTGTGCGGACCAATGAGTGTAGCATCGCGCGGTGGTTATCGTTATGTTCTAACTTTCACAGATGATCTGAGTAGATATGGGTATATCTATTTCATGAAACATAAATCCGAAACTTTCGAGAAGTTTAAGGAATTCCAAAGTGAAGTAGAAAATCAACGTAACAAGAAGATTAAATTTCTACGATCTGATCGTGGAGGTGAATATCTGAGTTATGAGTTTGGCATGCATTTAAAGAAATGCGGAATACTTTCACAATTGACACCGCCGGGAACACCATAACGAAACGGTGTGTCCGAACGTCGTAATCGAACTCTCTTAGATATGGTTCGTTCTATGATGTCTCTTACTGATTTGCCGTTATCATTTTGGAGTTATGCATTAGAGACAGCCGCATTCACTTTAAATAGAGCACCATCAAAATCCGTAGAAACGACACCGTATGAATTATGGTTTAATAAGAAACCTAAGTCATCGTTCTCGAAAGTTTGGGGTTGCGAAGCCTATGTAAAGAAGTTACAACCGGACAAGCTAGAACCCAAAGCGGAGAAATGCGTCTTCATAGGATACCCTAAGGAAACTATAGGGTACACTTTCTATCACAAATCCGAAGGCAAAATCTTTGTTGCTAAGAACGGAACCTTTCTTGAGAAAGAATTTCTCACTAAAGAAGTGACTGGAAGAAAAGTAGAACTCGATGAGATTGATGAATCTATACTCGTTGATCAGAGTAGCGCGCGATCTGGAAGTTGTACCTGTACCGCCTACACCGGCAACAGAGGAAGCTAATGATAATGATCATGAAACTTCGAACGAGGAAACTACTGAACCTCGCTGATCGACAAGGGAACATGCCACTCCTGATTGGTATGATCCTTTTTTAAATGTCATGATTGTGGATAACAATGATGAGGACCCTGCGACGTATGAAGAAGCGATGATGAGCCCAGATTCCAACAAATGGCAAGAAGCCATGAAATCCGAAATGGGATCCATGTATGATAACAAAGTATGGACTTTGGTAGACTTACCTGATAGCCGAAAGGCTGTCGAAAATAAATGGATCTTCAAAAAAAAAAGATGCTGATGGTAATATTACTTTCTATAAAGCTCGACTTGTCGCAAAGGGTTTCCAACAAATTCAAGGAGTTGACTACGATGAGACTTTCTCACCTGTAGCGAAGCTAAAATTTGTGAGGATTTTGTTAGCAATAGCTGCATTTTTCGATTATGAGATTTGGCAGATGGATGTCAAAACGGCGTTCCTTAATGGAGACATTGAGGAAGAGTTGTATATGGTACAACCCAAAGGTTTTGTCGATCCTAAAAATGCTGACAAGGTATGCAAACTTCAGCGTTCAATCTATGGACTGAAGCAAGCATCAAGAAGTTGGAACCGACGCTTTGATAAGGTGATCAAAGACTTCGGGTTTATACAGTGTCATGGAGAGGCCTGTATTTACAAGAAAGTGAGTGGGAGCTCTGTAGCATTCCTGATATTATATGTAGATGACATATTATTGATCGGGAATGATATAGAACTATTAAGCAGTGTAAAAGGTTATTTGAATAACAATTTTTCAATGAAAGACCTTGGTGAAGCATCATATATATTAGGCATCAAGATTTATAGAGATAGATCAAGACGCCTAATAGGGCTATCACAGAGTACATATCTGGACAAGATTCTAAAGAAGTTTAGAATGGACGAAAGTAAGAAAGGGTTCTTACCTATGTTACCAGGCAAGGTCTTGAGTAAGACTCAAGGACCAGCTACGGCAGAAGAAAGAGAAAGGATGAGTAATATCCCCTATGCCTCGGCAGTAGGATCTATCATGTATGCCATGCTATGTAATAGACCGGATATAGCGCATGCTGTTAGTTTGACTAGCAGATATCAAAGTGATCCAGGAATGGAGCACTGGACAGCGGTCAAGAATATCCTGAAGTACTTGAAAAGAACTAAGGATATGTTTCTTTGTTATGGAGGTGACGAAGAGCTCGTTGTAAGTGGTTACACCGATGCAAGTTGGAACACTGATCCTGATGACTCTAAGTCGCAATCTGGGTACGTGTTTATATTGAATGGTGCTGCAAGTAGTCGGGCAAGCTCGAAGCAGTGCACGGTGGCGAAGTCTTCAACAGAATCAGAGTACATAGCAGCTTCAGAGGCTTCATCAGAAGCGGTATGGATGAAGAGGTTCATTGTAGAGCTCGGTGTGGTTCCTAGTGCATTGGACCCATTAATCATTTACTGTGATAACATGGGTGCCATCGCCAATGCACAAGAGCCAAGATCACACAAGAGGCTGAAGCATATCAAGCTGCGTTACCACTCGATTCGTGAGTACATCGAAGATGGAGAAGTAAAGATTTGCAAAGTACACACTGATCTGAATGTAGCAGATCCGTTGACAAAAGCTCTCCCTAGGGCAAAGCATGACCAACACCAGAATGCCATGGGTGTTAGGTATATTACAATGTAATCTAGATTATTGACTCTAGTGCAAGTGGGAGACTGAAGGAGATATGCCCTAGAGGCAATAATAATAAAGTAGTTATTATTTATATCTTTATGTTTATGATAAATGTTTATATGTCATGCTATAATTGTATAACCGAAACATTAGTACATGTGTGATATGTAAACAACAAAGAGTCCCTAGTATGCCTCTTAACTAGCTTGTTGATTAATGGATGATTAGTTTCATAATCATGAACATTGGATGTTATTAATAACAAGGTTATGTCATTATATGAATGATGTAATGGACACACCCAATTAAGCGTAGCATAAGATCTCGTCATTAAGTTATTTGCTATAAGCTTTCGATACATAGTTACCTAGTCCTTATGACCATGAGATCATGTAAATCACTTATACCGGAAAGGTACTTTGATTACCAAACGCCACTGCGTAAATGGGTGGTTATAAAGGTGGGATTAAGTATCCGGAAAGTATGAGTTGAGGCATATGGATCAACAGTGGGATTTGTCCATCCCGATGATGGATAGATATACTCTGGGCCCTCTCGGTGGAATGTCGTCTAATGTCTTGCAAGCATATGAATAAGTTCATAAGAGACCACATACCACGGTACGAGTAAAGAGTACTTGTCAGGAGACGAGGTTGAACAAGGTATAGAGTGATACCGAAGATCAAACCTCGTACAAGTAAAATATCGCGTGACAAAGGGAATTGGTATCATATGTGAATGGTTCATTCGATCATTAAAGTCATCGTTGAATATGTGGGAGCCATTATAGATCTCCAGATCCCGCTATTGGTTATTGGTCGGAGTGAGTACTCAACCATGTCCGCATAGTTCACGAACCGTAGGGTGACACACTTAAAGTTGGATGTTGAAATGGTAGAACTTGAATATGGAATGGAGTTCGAATATTTGTTCGGAGTCCCGGATGAGATCTCGGACATCACGAGGATTTCCGGAATGGTCCGGAGAATAAGATTCATATATAGGATGTCATTTTATGTGATTTAAAATGATTCGGAAGGTTCTATGGAAGGTTCTAGAAGGTTCTAGAAAAGTCCGGAAGAAACCACCAAGGAAGGCGGAGTCCCGGTGGGACTCCACCTCCCATGGCCGGCCAACCCTAAGGTGAAGGAGTCCCAAGTGGACTCCCCAAGGGGGGCCGGGCACCCCCTCCCAAGGAAGGTGGAACTCCCACCTCTAGTGGGAGTCCTTGCTTGGGTAGGTTTCATGAGTTATGGAAGGTTTTGGTTTGGGGTCTTATTCGAAGACTTGTAGACCAACTCTTGGGTGTTCCACCTATATAATGAGGGCCAAGGGGAGGGGACCGGCCACCCCAACACCACCAAGGTGGCCGCACCCCTTAAGGCCGGCGCCCCCCTCTCCCAAACCCTAGCCGCCCCCTCTCCTCCATAGCTCCCGCACGCTTAGCGAAGCTCCGCCGGAGTTCTCCACCGCCACCGACACTACGCCGTCGTGCTGTCGGATTCAAGAGGAGCTACTACTTCCGCTGCCCGCTGGAACGGGGAGGTGGATGTCGTCTTCATCAACAACCGAACGTGTGACCGAGTACGGAGGTGCTGCCCGTTCGTGGCGCCGGAGGGATCGTGATCAAGATCTTCTACGCGCTTTTGCAAGCGGCAAGTGAACGTCTACCGCAACAACAAGAGCCTCATCTTGTAGGCTTTGGAATATCTTCAAGGGTGAGACTCGATAATCCCCTCGTTGCTACCGTCTTCTAGATTGCATCTTGGCTTGGATTGCGTGTTCGCGGTAGGAAAATTTTTGTTTTCTATGCAACGTTATCCTACACTAGGCACCCAGTTGCCTTGCTCTTTTTGCAATATTAAGGACTTAGCACATTATTCATGATAGTCAAGGTATGAGGTCATGAAAATACAATAAATCATTCAATACTTCCTCATGAGCTAAAATAGGAACACAAAACAGGTAATAGTTTGAAGGTTTTAAAGGTAGCACACAAGCAATTCACTTTGAAGTGGAGGTGAAATACCACATATAGGTATGTATGGTGGACACAATTGGAAAACTTTGTCTTTTAGAATTTGGATGCACAAGTAGAGCTCATACTCAGTACAGGTGAAGGCTAGCAAAAGACTGAGAGCGACCAACTAAGAGAGCAATAATGTTCGTAATCATACATAGCGACAAAACAATATTAATCAAAGCATAGTGATATTACAAGTAAAAAACTAAATGATCATAGAGGCTTTAGTTCACTGGTTTATAGTCATAACATGGTGTAAGAATGTGCCAAGTCAACATAATAAAGCATCAAAGGAGAATATAACAATATTATGCTTTTTATGATGAAAACAACACATGATTCTTTCAATAGCACATTAAGCACTCTCAGCTATTTGACACAAGTCATGCTAAAATAATAACTACTAATCATATAATAACAATAACATCCAACATGACATGCTAAAATCTATGCCATAATCTAGACAAGCTTTCTTTTGCATCACTATAAGCATGAAACATTTTACTCGTCTCCAACACCAATCAATTTATTTGAAACAACTCTCATGGATAATAATCAATAAATACCAGAGAGTTAATCATAACTAATGAAAGAAAATTAACAAGCTCTGAAAAAATAAAAGTGGAGAAACCATAGCTAAATGCAGTACTAGCAAACTAGAACACTCGCAGAACAATAAAAGTGAAAACAAGAGTGTTCTATGCAATTAAAACGTAGTGTGTCATTATCCAAAACAAATATGCTGGGATCCAACCATACACTACAACAAACAAACAAAATAAAACTAAAAACAAAAATAAAGACGCTCCAAGAATAACACATAGCATATGAAGCAATAAAAATATAGCGTATAGAAAGATGACCTAATACTTTGTTGACGAAGAAGGGGATGCCTTGGGCATCCCCAAGCTTTGATGCTTGTACATCTTGAATATTTCTTGGGGTGACATGGGCATCCCCAAGCTTGAGCTTTTGTCCATTGTTCATCTCATTACATCATTCTTCTCTCCCTACATTTGAAAACTTCCTTCATACAATTCTCATTAGCAGCATTAGTGCAATCAAAATAACAAATCCACTTGGGTTCAGTTCTAACATACATCAAACATCCATTAAAATATTAGCTACTGTAGCAACTTCTTAAAAAAGCTCTTTATCTCAAAAGAACAAAAAAAAAAAAGAGTAAGAGGCAAATGTAAATAGTGATAGAAATCTGTCAAAACAGAACATCATGTAAAGATCGATTTTTTCGAAAATCCTCTGTTGCTCAGATCAAAAATTTCAAAACTAACGAAAGTTAGATAATAACCCGGGGCATATGCTGAAAAATTGGCAGCTCAAAATTATGTACTGGCTGGGAGTACGAATTTTTTGGTAATAGCACAGAATCTGTTTCTGGACAGCAACTTCCCCAAATCTTACTTTCTTCCTATTAGAGGCTACTCTTGGCACAAAAACGAAATAAACATGATAAGAAGAGGTTGTTACAGAGGCAAAAACTTCCGAGACTCAACAAAAGAAAAATTACAGAAATAAACATGGGTTATCTCCCAAGAGTGTTTTTCTTTAACGCCTTTCAGCTAGGCGCAGAAACGAGTTCGCATCAAGTATATATTGTCATGTGAAGAAGCATCAAGATTAATGCCAGAAGTCTTTTGAACAAGGAATTTTATTTTATCCATATAAGTTTTAGAAACCCTCTGTTAGCACTTTTGGGTTCACTACTTTCATCAAATGGGTTTTCAGGAACAATCTAATCAAAATTCTTTTCCAGAGCTTCATGCTTTCCTACGGGTTTGAAGGGTATTGGTATTTTGATTTCCTCTCTATTCTCCAATTTGGTTTTTTTCTATCTTTTCAAGTGTACCAATAACATCTACACATGAACCTAGCATCCTAAACTGATCAAAGACTTTCCTAGCTTCTATAACAACATCTCTAAATTCATTAAGCAAAGTTTTGAGAATAAAATATCTCTTTTCATCATTCTCAATTTCATGAAGTTTAAGAAACATTTTCTGAATTATGGGGTTTAGGTAAACAAACCTAGCCTCCAACATTTGAACTAAATAAGCTGCAGCAGTTTCATAATTAGGAGCAAGGTCTACTGAGGATCTATCCTCGATATCTTTGTGCTTACTAATTTGATTAAAGAATTCTTCCATGTTATCTCTCCCAATTATAGAACCACTGATACGTCTCCGACGTATCGATAATTTCTTATGTTCCATGCCACATTATTGATGATATCTACATGTTTTATGCACACTTTATGTCATATTTATGCATTTTCTGGAACTAACCTATTAACAAGATGCCGAAGAGCCGATTCTTTGTTTTCTCCGTTTTTGGTTTGAGAAATCCTAGTAAGGAAATATTCTCGGAATTGGACGAAATCAACGCCTGTGGGCCTATTTTCACACGAAGCTTCCAAGACCGAAGAGTCAACGAAGTGGGGCCACGAGGCGGCCGGAGGGTAGGGCGGCGCGGCCTGTGTCTTGGCCGCGCCGGCCTGTCTCTCTGGGCCTCGTGTGGCCCCCGACCTGCCCTTCCGCCTACAAATAGTCTTCGTCGCGAAACCCCGATCGAGAGCCACGATACGGAAAACCTTCCAGAGACGCCGCCGCCGCCAATCCCATCTCGGGGGATTCAGGAGATCGCCTCCGGCACCCTGCCGGAGAGGGGAATCATCTCCCGGAGGACTCTACGCCGCCATGGTCGCCTCCGGAGTGATGTGTGAGTAGTTCACCCCTGGACTATGGGTCCATAGCAGTAGCTAGATGGTTGTCTTCTCCTCATTGTGCTTCATTGTCGGATCTTGTGAGCTGCCGAACATGATCAAGATCATCTATCTGTAATGCTATATGTTGTGTTTGTTGGGATCCGATGAATAGAGAATACTATGTTATGTTGATTATCAATTTATGTCTATGTTTTGTTTATGATCTTGCATGCTCTCCGTTATTAGTAGAGGCTCTGGCCAAGTTTTTGCTAGTAACTCCAAGAGGGGGTATTTATGCTCGATAGTGGGTTCATGTCTCCGTGAATCTGGGGGAGTGACAGAAACCTCTAAGGTTATGGATGTGCTGTTGCCACTAGGGATAAAACATTGATGCTATGTCCGAGGATGTAGTTATTGATTACATTACGCGCAATACTTAATGCAATTGGCTGTTGTTAGCAACTTAATACTGGAAGGGGTTCGGATGATAACCTGAAGGTGGACTTTTTAGGCATAGATGCATGCTGGATAGCGGTCTATGTACTTTGTCGTAATGCCCAATTAAATCTCACTATACTCATCATAATATGTATGTGCATGGTCATGCCCTCTCTATTTGTCGATTGCCCAACTGTAATTTGTTCACCCAACATGCTATTTATCTTATGGGAGAGACACCTCTAGTGAACTGTGGACCCCGGTCCAATTCTCTATACTGAAATACAATCTACTGCAATTGTTCTACTGTTTTCTGCAAACAATCATCTTCCACACTATACATCTAATCCTTTGTTACAGCAAGCCGGTGAGATTGACAACCTCGCTGTTTCGTTGGGGCAAAGTTCTTGGTTTGTGTTGTGCAGGTTCCACGTTGGCGCCGGAATCCCTGGTGTTGCGCCGCACTACATCTCATCGCCATCAACCTTCACGTGCTTCTTGACTCCTACTGGTTCGATAAACCTTGGTTTCTTACTGAGGGAAACTTGCCGCTGTGCGCATCACACCTTCCTCTTGGGGTTCCCAACGGACGCGTGTCGAACGGAAAGACAACACGTCAACCACGCGCATCAAGCAAATTTCTGGCGCCGTTGCCGGGGAGATCAAGACACGCTGCAAGGGGAGTCTCCACATCGCAATCTCTTTACTTTGTTTTTGTCTTGCTTTACTTTATTTACTACTTTGTTTGCTGCACTAAAGCAAAATACAATAAAAAAATTAGTTGCTAGTTTTACTTTATTTGCTATCTTGTTTGCTATATCAAAAACACAAAAAAATTAGTTACTTGCATTTACTTTATCTAGTTTACTTTATTTACTATTGCTAAAATAAGTAATCCTGAAGTTGAAGTTCATTCGTTTAAGCAACAAGGGGGAGAATGTTTAAGAGATGCTTGGTATAGAATTAGTGATGCCCATAATAGGTGCATTAAGAAACACTCCACCACTATCTTACTCAGGAATTTTTATGTTGGTATCTCTAGCTGGAATAGGTATGTTCTTGATTGTCTCGCGGGAGGTAACTTCTTAAGTACTCCTGCTTTAGAAGCTAGTTGCATTATTGAGAGTCTATTTGGAATACCACCTGTTAATGAAGTTAAAATTGAAACCTCTCTTGAAGATGTCATGAAAAAGTTGGAAACCATAGAGAAAAATTTTCCAAGTGTTGAAACTAAATTGGAAATGTTACTTGATAAAACTGATGAACTTGACAAATCCTTAGGAGGAATTGATGAAAGAATTAGTGTCCTAGGAACTTGTGTTGTCCATGATGTCAATAGGATTGGCGAACTTGAAAAAGCTATGGGAACCTTGGGTTCAACTTTTTCTTCTCTTAAACATAAGGAGAAAGCTTATGTGGGTAAGGAGCAAAAATTTATGTATGTCTCTAAAGTGCCTAAACCAAAAAAATATTACTATAGGCCTAAAATTTACAAAGCCCTTAGTACCACTACAGATGGGGGAGCTTATGGTATCGATGCTTCATCTTTCGATAATACTTGATACACACTTTCTGCGCCTAGCTGAAAGGCGTTAAAGAAAAGTGCTTATGGGAGACAACCCATGTTTTTACTACAGTATTTTGTTTAATATTTGAGTCTTGGAAGTTGTTTACTACTGTAGCAACCTCTCCTTATCTTAGTTTAGTGTTTTGTTGTGCCAAGTAAAGTCGTTGATAGTAAGGTTCATACTAGATTTGGATTACTGCGCAGAAACAGATTTCTTTGCTGTCACGAATCTGGGCAAAATTCTCTGTAGGTAACTCAGAAAATTATGCCAATTTACGTGTGTGATCCTAAGATATGTACGCAACTTTCATTAAATTTGAGCATTTTCATTTGAGCAAGTCTGGTGCCTCAATAAAATTCATCTTTACGAACTGTTCTGTTTTGACAGATTCTGCCTTTTATTTCGCATTGCCTGTTTTGATATGTTCGATGGATTTTTTGATTCCATTGACTTTAAGTAGCTTTGTGCAATGTCCAGAAGTGTTAAGAATGATTATGTCACCTCTGAACATGTATATTTTGATTGTGCACTAACTCTCTAATGAGTTGTTTTGAGTTTGGTGTGGAGGAAGTTTTCAAGGATCAAGAGAGGGAGATGATACAACATGATCAAGGAGAGTGAAAGCTCTAAGCTTGGGGATGCCCCGGTGGTTCACCCCTGCATATATCAAGAAGACTCAAGCGTCTAAGCTTGGGGATGCCCAAGGCATCCCCTTCTTCATCGACAACATTATCAGGTTCCTCCCCTGAAACTATATTTTTATTCCGTCACATCTTATGTGCTTTGCTTGGAGCATCGGTTTGTTTTTGTTTTTTTGTTTTGTTTGAATAAAATGGATCCTAGCATTCTTTGTGTGGGAGAGAGACACGCTCCGCTGTTGCATATGGACAAATATGTCCTTAGGCTTTACTCATAGTATTCATGGCGAAGTTTCTTCTTCGTTAAATTGTTATATGGTTGGAATTGGAAAATGATACATGTAGTAATTGCTATAATGTATTGGGTAATGTGATACTTGGAAATTGTTGTGCTCATGTTTAAGCTCTTGCATCATATACCTTGCACCTATTAATGAAGAAATACATAGAGCATGCTAAAATTTGGTTTGCATATTTGGTCTCTCTAAGGTGTAGATAATTTATAGTATTGAGTTTGAACAACAAGGAAGACGGTGTAGAGTCTTATAATGTTTACAATATGTCTTTTATGTGAGTTTTGTTGCACCGGTTCATCCTTGTGTTTGTTTCAAATAAACCTTGCTAGACTAAACCTTGTATCGAGAGGGAATACTTCTCATGCATCCAAATATTTGAGCCAACCACTATGCCATTTGTGTCCACCATACCTACCTACTACATGGTATTTCTCCGCCATTCCAAAGTAAATTGCTTGAGTGCTACCTTTAAACAATTCAAAATTTATTACCTCTGATTTGTGTTAATGTTTTATAGCTCATGAGGAAGTATGTGGTGTTTATCTTTCAATCTTGTTGGGCAACTTTCACCAATGGACTGTGGCTTCATCCGCTTATCCAATAATTTTGCAAAAAGAGCTGGCAATGAGATTCCCAGTCCCAAATTAATTAATAAAAATAGACACTCCTCCATGGTATGTGATTGTTGGACGGCACCCGAAGGATTCGGTTAGCCATGGCTTGAGAAAGCAAAGGTGGGGAGGAGTGTCATCATAATAAAACTAAAATAAAAAGGCACTCCTTCATGGTATGAGATTGTTGGCAGGCACCCGAAGGATTCGGTTAGCCATGGTTTGTGAAAGAAAGGTTGGAAGGAGTGCCACACAAAAATAAAATAAAATGGGAGCCGCTCTTTGAAGGTTTGTCTGGCAAGGGGGTTAGAGTGCCCACTACCATTCGTTGACAACAACAAACACCTCTCAAAATTTTACTTTTATTGCTCTCTATATGTTTTCAAAATCAAAGCTCTAGCACAAATATAGCAATCGATGCTTTCCTCTTTGAAGGACCATTCTTTTACTTTTATGTTGAGTCAGTTCACCTATCTCTCTCCACCTCAAGAAGCAAACACTTGTGTGAACTGTGCATTGATTCCTACATACTTGCATATTGCATTTGTTATATTACTCTATGTTGACAACTATCCATGAGATATACATGTTACAAGTTGAAAGCAACCGCTGAAACTTCATCTTCCTTTGTGTTGCTTCAATACCTCTACTATGAATTATTGCTTTATGAGTTAACTCTTATGCAAGACTTATTGATGCTTGTCTTGAAGTACTATTCATGAAAAGTCTTTGCTATATGATTCAGTTGTTTACTCATGTCATTTACATTGTTTGGATCGCTGCATTCATTACATATGCTTACAATAGTATGATCAAGGTTATGATGGCATGTCACTCCAGAAATTATCTTTGTTATCGTTTACCTGCTCGGGACGAGCTGGAACTAAGCTTGGGGATGCTGATACGTCTCCGACGTATCGATAATTTCTTATGTTCCATGCCACATTATTGATGATATCTACATGTTTTATGCACACTTTATGTCATATTTATGCATTTTCTGGAACTAACCTATTAACAAGATGCCGAAGAGCCAGTTGCTGTTTTCTACTGTTTTTGGTTTCAGAAATCCTAGTAAGGAAATATTCTCGGAATTGGACGAAATCAATGCCTAGGGGCCTATTTTCACACGAAGCTTCCAGAAGACCGAAGAGTCAACGAAGTGGGGCCACGAGGCAGCCAGAGGGTAGGGCGGTGCGGCCCAGGTCTTAGCCGCGCCGGCCTGTCTCCTGGGCCCCTCGTGTGGCCCCCTGACCTGCCCTTCCGCCTACAAATAGTCTTCGTCGCGAAACCCCCAGTACCGAGAGCCACGATACGGAAAACCTTCCAGAGACGCCGCCGCCGCCAATCCCATCTCGGGGGATTCAGGAGATCGCCTTCGGCACCCTGCCGGAGAGGGGAATCATCTCCCGGAGGACTCTACGCCATGGTCGCCTCCGGAGTGATGTGTGAGTAGTTCACCCCTGGACTATGGGTCCATAGCAGTAGCTAGATGGTTGTCTTCTCCTCATTGTGCTTCATTGTCGGATCTTGTGAGCTGCCGAACATGATCAAGATCATCTATCTGTAATGCTATATGTTGTGTTTGTTGGGATCCGATGAATAGAAAATACTATGTTATGTTGATTATCAATTTATGTCTATGTGTTGTTTATGATCTTGCATGCTCTCCGTTATTAGTAGAGGCTCTGGCCAAGTTTTTGCTAGTAACTCCAAGAGGGGGTATTTATGCTCGATAGTGGGTTCATGTCTCCGTGAATGCGGGGAGTGACAGAAACCTCTAAGGTTATGGATGTGCTGTTGCCACTAGGGATAAAACATTGATGCTATGTCCGAGGATGTAGTTATTGATTACATTACGCGCAATACTTAATGCAATTGTCTGTTGTTAGCAACTTAATACTGGAAGGGGTTCGGATGATAACCTGAAGGTGGACTTTTTAGGCATAGATGCATGCTGGATAGCGGTCTATGTACTTTGTCGTAATGCCCAATTAAATCTCACTATACTCATCATAATATGTATGTGCATGGTCATGCCCTCTCTATTTGTCAATTGCCCAACTGTAATTTGTTCACCCAACATGCTATTTATCTTATGGGAGAGACACCTCTAGTGAACTGTGGATCCCGGTCCAATTCTCTATACTGAAATACAATCTACTGTAATTGTTCTACTGTTTTCTGCAAACAATCATCTTCCACACTATACATCTAATCCTTTGTTACAGCAAGCCGGTGAGATTGACAACCTCGCTGTTTCGTTGGGGCAAAGTACTTGGTTTGTGTTGTGCAGGTTCCACGTTGGCGCCGGAATCCCTGGTGTTGCGCCGCACTACATCTCGTCGCCATCAACCTTCACGTGCTTCTTGACTCCTACTGGTTCGATAAACCTTGGTTTCTTACTAAGGGAAACTTGCCGCTGTGCGCATCACACCTTCCTCTTGGGGTTCCCAACGGACGCGTGTCGAACGGAAAGACAACACGTCAACCACGCGCATCAACCACTACCTATTGATAGGTCTTTCAGAACGTACTTAGGGATCAACATAACGAGCTAAAAAGTAAAGCAACAAAATAGAAACTATTATGTGTGTGTTTTTGATATAAAGAAGCAAACAAGAAAAAGTAAAGTAAACTAAGCAAAACAATAACAAAGTAAAGAGATTTGAGATGAGGGACTCCCCTTGCAGAAATCCTCTTTCTTCCCGGCAACGGCACCGGAAAGTCTTTGACGGTGCTCAATACAAGCAGTTGGGATACCCCAAGAGGAAGGTATGATGAGCACAACAGCAAGTTTTCCCTCAGTAAGAAACCAAGGTTTAATCGACCAGTAGGAGAAAGGAGTGACTTCTGAAGGTGTTGCTAGCTGACTTGTGGCAGGGCACACTACCGGCGTCAGCAACAACGTGGAATCTGCACACAACACAACCACAATACTTCGCCCCAACTCACAGTGAGGTTATCAATCTCACTGGTTTTGCTGAAAATGAAGGATTAACCGTATATTGTGGAAAGAGATGTTTGTTTGCAGTGGAATTAAAGAGAACAGTGCTTGCAGTAAGTAAACAAAACATGATGATTGTATCGGTGTAAAGGAAAGGATCGGGATCCACAGTTCACTAAAGGTGTCTCTCCATAAAGATAAATAGCATGTTGGGTTAACAAATTATAGCTGGGCAATTGACATAATAAAGACCATACATGACAAGATGATTACTATGAGATTCATTTGGGCATTACAACATAATACATAGACCAAAATCCAACTTCGTCTATGACTAATAATACACCTTCCGGTTAGCATCCGCACCCCTTTTAGTATTAAGTTGCAAGCAACAGATTATCGCATTAAGCAATGTGTGTAAAGTAAACAATAGAATTATCCTTAGACAAAGCATTGTTGTTTTCTCCCTAGTAGCAACATCACATCTACAATCTTAGAAGTTATTGTCACTCTTCCAGATTACTAGAGGCATGAACCCACTATCGAGCATAAATACTCCCTCTTGGAGTCACAAGTACATACATAGCCAAAGCATCTACTAGCAACAGAGAGCATGCAGGATCACAAATAACATATGACAAGTATATAATCGATCTCAACATAGTATTCAATATTCATCGGATCCCAACAAACACAATATGTAGCATTACATAAGGTTGATCTTGATCATGATCGCCAGTTCACAAGATCTAAACATGAGGCACAAATTGGAGAAGACGACCATCTAGCTACTGCTATGGACCCATAGTCCAGGGATGAACTACTGACGCGTCACTTCGAAGGCGGGCATGGCGATGTAGAGGCCTCCGGTGATGATCTCCCTCTCCGGCAGGGTGCCGGGAAGAGCTTCAGAACTCTCCCGAGCTAGTGTTGGTGATGGCGGCCGTGACGGAACTTTTCGTGGATGGAGGCTCGGGTCTTTAGGGTTTTACCGAGAAGATGTATAAATAGGTGGAGAGGAGAGGTTGGTGGGGTTCCTGGGGGGCCCACACCACCCCTAGGTGTGGCTAGGGGGAGGGGCGCGCCCAGGCCTGGAGCATCAAAACTTATAGATACGTTTGAGACATATCAATGTCCTCTTCAAGGAAGGGACACACGTCGTTGTAGACACTCTTTCCTCCGACGCGGAAACCGCGACCAGCTTCTGTGATGCCCATGATGGCATGGTCGTAGCGCCCGCACTTTCATTCCAGCATCACGCGGGTGTCCTCCAGCGCCCGTATAACCTCCTGGGGAGGCCTTATGATGAGGTGGGGTGTGTGACGAGAAGGAGGGGGTTCTTCGTGGTTGGGGTCCCCCGGACGCACGCTTATCGAAGGAAAATGTGGTGCGCCCTGGGATGTCGCGGGGCTGGCATGGATAAAGGTGATGTGCTCGTTGACGCATGCGAGCCAGCTGTCGCAGTCGGCGTCAGGAGGCTCATAGAAGAGCAGCTTGCGCTCCGCGCGGAGGGCCGCTTCTGCATCGGGGCAATCCCTAGAGCCCCCGAGCCTAAGCGAGGAATGGAAGGATAGACCGGAGACATCAGGTCAAGGCGTGCAATTACTGGCATGAGCGGACCGAACCCTGATGGCATTGCAGCACTGGGCACGCTGGCTCTAGGCATCGACCATGTCGATGGGCAACCTCATGTGCGCTTTAGCCCCCTACCTGGCGCACCAAATGTCAGGGTATTAGTATCACTAGTAAGAAACTAGCTATAGGTGGAAAGCATTTTTGTGGCGCACCAAATAACCATGCGGCACTAAAAAAATCCGTGGCGCACCCTGATACGTCCAATTTGCATCACTATTTTATATCATAATTTGCTGTTATTCATTGATATATTTCATATTTGGAGATGATACTTATGTTATTTCATCTATTTTGCATGTTTCATGATTATTGGAGGATCGCGCACCGGAGTCAGGATTCTGCTGGAAAAAGCGCCGTCAGAATGCAATATTTCGGAAGATCAACAATTGACGGAATTTATATGAAAAATCCTATTTTTCCAGAAGACGAAGGGAGCCAGAAGGGGGAGCCGAGGAGGTCCGCCATGGGCCCACCTCATGGGCCGGCGCGGGCCCTGCCCTGGCCGCGCCGCCCTGTGAGGAGGGGGCCCACAGCCCCCTCTGGCCTCCTCTCCTTCGCGTATTTCTTCGTCCCGAAAACCTAAGCTCCAGGGGGGACAGTCGCGAAGAGTCACAGCCGCCTCTGCGGGGCGGAGAACATGATACGTCTCCGACGTATCGATAATTTCTTATGTTCCATGCCACATTATTGATGATATCTACATGTTTTATGCACACTTTATGTCATATTCGTGCATTTTCTGGAACTAACCTATTAACAAGATGCCGAAGTGCCAGTTGCTGTTTTCTGCTGTTTTTGGTTTCAGAAATCCTAGTAAAGAAATATTCTCGGAATTGGACGAAATCAACGCCCAGGGTCCTATTTTGTCACGAAACTTCCAGAAGACCGAAGAGGAGACGAAGTGGGGCCACGAGGTGGCCAGACTACAGGGCGGCGCGGCCCAAGCCCTGGCCGCGCCGGCCTGTAGTGTGGGCCCCTCGTGACGCCCCTTGACCTGCCCTTCCGCCTACAAATAGCCTTCGTCGCGAAACCCCCAGTACCGAGAGCCACGATACGGAAAACCTTCAAGAGACACCGCCGCCGCCAATCCCATCTCGGGGGATTCAGGAGATCGCCTCCGGCACCCTGCCGGAGAGGGGAATCATCTCCCGGAGGACTCTACACCGCCATGGTCGCCTCCGGAGTGATGTGTGAGTAGTCTACCCCTGGACTATGGGTCCATAGCAGTAGCTAGATGGTTGTCTTCTCCCCATTGTGCTTAATTGTCGGGTCTTGTGAGCTGCCGAACATGATCAAGATCATCTATCTGTAATTCTATATGTTGCGTTTGTTGGGATCCGATGAATAGAGAATACTTGTTATGTTGATTATCAATTCATGTCTATGTGTTGTTTATGATCTTGCATGCTCTCCGTTACTAGTAGATGCTCTGGCCAAGTAGATGCTTGTAACTCCAAGAGGGAGTATTTACGCTCGATAGTGGGTTCATATCTCCGTGAATCTGGGGAAGTGACAGAAATCTCTAAGATTATGGATGTGCTGTTGCCACTAGGGATAAAACATTGGTGCTATGTTCGAGGATGTAGTTACTGATTACATTACGCGCAATACTTAATGCAATTGTCTGTTGTTAGCAACTTAATACTGGAGGGGGTTCGGATGATAACCTGAAGGTGGACTTTTTAGGCATAGATGCATGCTGGATAGCGGTCTATGTACTTTGTCGTAATGCCCAATTAAATCTTACAATACTCATCATAATATGTATGTGCATGGTCATGCCCTCTTTATTTGTCAATTGCCCAACTGTAATTTGTTCACCCAACATGCTGTTTATCTTATGGGAGAGACACCTCTAGTGAACTGTGGACCCCGGTCCAATTCTCTTTACTGAAATACAATCTACTGCAATACTGTTCTACTGTTTTCTGCAAACAATCATCATCCACACTATACATCTAATCCTTTGTTACAGCAAGCCGATGAGATTGACAACCTCGCTGTTTCGTTGGGGCAAAGTACTTGGTTTGTGTTGTGCAGGTTCCACGTTGGCGCCGGAATCCCTGGTGTTGCGCCGCACTACATCTCGCCGCCATCAACCTTCAACGTGCTTCTTGGCTCCTACTGGTTCGATTAAACCTTGGTTTCATACTGAGGGAAAACTTGCCGCTGTACGCATCACACCTTCCTCTTGGGGTTCCCAACGGACGCGTGTTGTACGCGTATCAAGCACTTTTTCTGGCGCCGTTGCCGGGGATCGAAGGAAAGCTACACCATTTCCTCCCTCGTCAACTACACGCCAGCAAGTACTTTTTATGGCGCCGTTGCCGGGGAGATCAAGATACGCTGCAAGGGGAGTCTCCACATCCCAATCTCTTTACTTTGTTTTTGTCTTGCTTAGTTTTATTTACTACTTTGTTTGCTGCACTAAATCAAAATACAAAAAAATTAGTTGCTAGTTTTACTTTAGTTACTATCTTGTTTGTTATATCAAAAACACAAAAAAATTAGTTACTTGTATTTACTTTACTTATTTCATCATGTTCCCTTTTAATTTTACCGTAAAAAACATGCCGGTAGGACGCGGGTCTATAATTGGGAGAAATAATATAGAAGAATTTTTCAACCATGTTAGTACCGTTGATGATTTTGAAGATAGACACTTGGTAGACCTTGCTCCTACTTATAAAATTGCTACTGCTGCTTTAGTTCGTATGATGGAAACTAAATTTGTTAATCTCAATCCTATAATCCAACACATGTTTCTTACACTAGGTGATATGGAAGAAGGGGAAAAGAAAGATTTTGTTTTAGAAACCCTTCTTAGAGAATTTGGTGGTATAGCAAGAGAGGCTAGAAAGGTCTTTGCTAAATATAATATGCTTGGTTCTTATACCAATTTTGTTAGTCTCCTTGAAAAGATGGATATGGATAGAATAAAGTACACTAATAATATTAATGATGGTGGGGAGATCAAAGCACCAATACCATGTAAGCTCCTAGCAATGCATGAAGCACTAGAAAATAACTATGCTTGGCTTGTTCCTGAAAATTTGTTTGATGAGAGTAGCAAGCCCAAGACTAATGAAAAGGGAGACGCTAAAACTTATGTATCCAATATACTATGCATGGTTGAGAAAACTCCACACCCCGCTGTAGATGCACCATCCTTCGATAATACTTGATACACACTTTCTGCGCCTAGCTGAAAGGCGTTAAAGAAAAGCGCTTATGGGAGACAACCCATGTGTTTTTACTACAGTACTTTGTTTTTATTTTGTGTCTTGGAAGTTGTTTACTACTGTAGCAACCTCTCCTTATCTTAGTTTAGTGTTTTGTTGTGCCAAGTAAAGTCGTTGATAGTAAAGTTCATACTAGATTTGGATTACTACGCAGAAACAGATTTCTTTGCTGTCACAAATCTGGGCAAAATTCTCTGTAGGTAACTCAAAAAATTATGCTAATTTACGTGAGTGATCCTCAGATACGTACGCAACTTTCATTCAATTTGAGCATTTTCATTTGAGCAAGTCTGGTGCCTCGATAAAATTCGTCAATACGAACTGTTCTGTTTTGACAGATTCTGCCTTTTATTTCGCATTGCCAGTTTTGTTATGTTTGATGGATATTTCGATTCCATTGACTTTCAGTAGCTTTTTGCAATGTCCAGAAGTGTTAAGAATGATTATGTCACCTCTGAACATGTATATTTTGATTGTGCACTAACCCTCTAATGAGTTGTTCTAAGTTTGGTGTGGAGGAAGTTTTCAAGGATCAAGAGAGGGAGATGATACAACATGATCAAGGAGAGTGAAAGCTCTAAGCTTGGGGATGCCCCGGTGGTTCACCCCTGCATATATCAAGAAGACTCAAGCGTCTAAGCTTGGGGATGCCCAAGGCATCCCCTTCTTCATCGACAACATTATCAGGTTCCTCCCCTGAAACTATATTTTTATTCCATCACAGCTTATGTGCTTTGCTTGGAGCGTCGGTTTGTTTTTGTTTTTGTTTTGTTTGAATAAAATGGATCCTAGCATTCACTTTATGGGAGAGAGACACGCTCCGCTGTAGCATATGGACAAGTATGTCCTTAGGCTCTACTCATAGTATTCATGGCGAAGTTTCTTCTTCGTTAAATTGTTATATGGTTGGAATTGGAAAATGATACATGTAGTAATTGCTATAATGTCTTGGATAATGTGATACTTGGCAATTGTTGTGCTCATGTTTAAGCTCTTGCATCATATGCTTTGCACCCATTAATGAAGAAATACATAGAGCATGCTTAAATTTGGTTTGCATATTTGGTCTCTCTAAGGTCTAGATAATTTCTAGTATTGAGTTTGAACAACAAGGAAGACGGTGTAGAGTCTTATAATGTTTTCAATATGTCTTTTATGTGAGTTTTGCTGCACCGCTTCATCCTTGTGTTTGTTTCAAATAGCCTTGCTAGCCTAAAACCTGGTATCGAGAGGGAATACTTCTCATGCATCCAAAATACTTGAGCCAACCACTATGCCATTTGTGTCCACCATACCTACCTACTACATGGTATTTCTCCGCCATTCCAAAGTAAATTGCTTGAGTGCTACCTTTAAATTTCTATCCTCTACCTTTACAATATATAGCTCATGGGACAAATAGCTTAAAAACTATTGTGGTATTGAATATGTACTTATGCACTTTATCTCTTATTAAGTTGCTCGTTGTGCGATAACCATGTTCACTGGGGACGCCATCAACTACTCTTTGTTGAATTTCATGTGAGTTGCTATGCATGTTCGTCTTGTCTGAAGTAAGAGCGATCTACCACCTTATGGTTAGAGCATGCATATTGTTAGAGAAGAACATTGGGCCGCTAACTAAAGCCATGATCCATGGTGGAAGTTTCAGTTTTGGACAATATCCTCAATCTCAAATGAGAAAATTAATTGTTGCTACATGCTTATGCATAAAAGAGGAGTCCATTATCTGTTGTCTATGTTGTCCCGGTATGGATGTCTAAGTTGAGAATAATCAATAGCGAGAAATCCAATGCGAGCTTTCTCCTTAGACCTTTGTACGAAAGTGCGGCATAGAGGTACCCCTTTGTGACACTTGGTTAAAACATGTGCATTGCGATGATCCCGGTAGTCCAAGCTAATTAGGACAAGGTGCGGGCACTATTAGTATACTATGCATGAGGCTTGCAACTTGTAAGATATAATTTACATGATACATATGCTTTATTACTACCGTTGACAAAATTGTTTCTTGTTTTCAAAATCAAAGCTCTAGCACAAATATAGCAATCGATGCTTTCCTCTATGAAGGACCATTCTTTTACTTTTATGTTGAGTCAGTTCACCTATTTCTCTCCACCTCAAGAAGCAAACACTTGTGTGAACTGTGCATTGATTCCTACATACTTGCATATTGCACTTATTATATTACTCTATGTTGACAATATCCATGAGATATACATGTTACAAGTTGAAAGCAACCGCTGAAACTTAATCTTCCTTTGTGTTGATTCAATGCCTCTACTTTGAATTATTGCTTTATGAGTTAACTCTTATGCAAGACTTATTGATGCTTGTCTTGAAGTACTATTCATGAAAAGTCTTTGCTATATGATTCACTTGTTTACTCATGTCATATACATTGTTTTGATCGCTGCATTCACTACATATGCTTTACAAATAGTATGATCAAGGTTATGATGGCATGTCACTCCAGAAATTATCTTTGTTTATCGTTTACCTGCTCGGGACGAGCAGGAACTAAGCTTGGGGATGCTGATACGTCTCCGACGTATCGATAATTTCTTATGTTCCATGCCACATTATTGATGATATCTACATGTTTTATGCACACTTTATGTCATATTCGTGCATTTTCTGGAACTAACCTATTAACAAGATGCCGAAGTGCCAGTTGCTGTTTTCTGCTGTTTTTGGTTTCAGAAATCCTAGTAAAGAAATATTCTCGGAATTGGATGAAATCAACGCCCAGGGTCCTATTTTGCCACGAAGCTTCCAGAAGACCGAAGAGGAGACGAAGTGGGGCCACGAGGTGGCCAGACTACAGGGCGGCGCGGCCCAAGCCCTGGCCGCGCCGGCCTGTAGTGTGGGCCCCTCGTGACGCCCCTTGACCTGCCCTTCCGCCTACAAATAGCCTTCGTCGCGAAACCCCCAGTACCGAGAGCCACGATACGGAAAACCTTCCAGAGACGCCGCCGCCGCCAATCCCATCTCGGGGGATTCAGGAGATCGCCTCCGGCACCCTGCCGGAGAGGGGAATCATCTCCCGGAGGACTCTACGCCGCCATGGTCGCCTCCGGAGTGATGTGTGAGTAGTCTACCCCTGGACTATGGGTCCATAGCAGTAGCTAGATGGTTGTCTTCTCCCCATTGTGCTTAATTGTCGGGTCTTGTGAGCTGCCGAACATGATCAAGATCATCTATCTGTAATTCTATATGTTGCGTTTGTTGGGATCCGATGAATAGAGAATACTTGTTATGTTGATTATCAATTCATGTCTATGTGTTGTTTATGATCTTGCATGCTCTCCGTTACTAGTAGATGCTCTGGCCAAGTAGATGCTTGTAACTCCAAGAGGGAGTATTTATGCTCGATAGTGGGTTCATGTCTCCGTGAATCTGGGGAAGTGACAGAAATCTCTAAGATTATGGATGTGCTGTTGCCACTAGGGATAAAACATTGGTGCTATGTTCGAGGATGTAGTTACTGATTACATTACGCGCAATACTTAATGCAATTGTCTGTTGTTAGCAACTTAATACTGGAGGGGGTTCGGATGATAACCTGAAGGTGGACTTTTTAGGCATAGATGCATGCTGGATAGCGGTCTATGTACTTTGTCGTAATGCCCAATTAAATCTCACAATACTCATCATAATATGTATGTGCATGGTCATGCCCTCTTTATTTGTCAATTGCCCAACTGTAATTTGTTCACCCAACATGCTGTTTATCTTATGGGAGAGACACCTCTAGTGAACTGTGGACCCCGGTCCAATTCTCTTTACTGAAATACAATCTACTGCAATACTGTTCTACTGTTTTCTGCAAACAATCATCATCCACACTATACATCTAATCCTTTGTTACAGCAAGCCGGTGAGATTGACAACCTCGCTGTTTCGTTGGGGCAAAGTACTTGGTTTGTGTTGTGCAGGTTCCACGTTGGCGCCGGAATCCCTGGTGTTGCGCCGCACTACATCTCGCCGCCATCAACCTTCAACGTGCTTCTTGGCTCCTACTGGTTCGATTAAACCTTGGTTTCATACTGAGGGAAAACTTGCCGCTGTACGCATCACACCTTCCTCTTGGGGTTCCCAACGGACGCGTGCTGTACGTGTATCAGAACACCAGAGAGAAAAGAGCTCTCCGGCAGGCTGAGATCCGCCGGGGAAATTCCCTCCCGGAGGGGGAAATCGACGCCATCGTCACCGTCATCGAGCTGGACATCATCTCCATCACCATCATCATCATCTCCATCATCATCACCGCCGTCTCCACCGCTGCACATCGTCACCGCTGTAACAATTTGGGTTGAATCTTGATAGTTTGATAGGGGAAACTCTCCCGGTATTGATTTCTACTTGTTATTGATGCTATTGAGTGAAACCGTTGAACCAAGGTTTATGTTCAGATTGTTATTCATCATCATATCACCTCTGATCATGTTCCATATGATGTCTCGTGAGTAGTTCATTTAGTTCTTGAGGACATGGGTGAAGTCTAATTGTTAGTAGTGAACCATGGTTGAGTAATATTCAATGTTATGATATTTAAGTTGTGGTGTTATTCTTCTAGTGGTGTCATGCGAACGTCGACTACATGATACTTCACCTTTATGGGCCTAGGGGAATGCATCTTGTACTCGTTTGCCAATTGCGGGGTTGCCGGAGTGACAAAAACCTGAACCCCCGTTGGTATATCGATGCAGGAGGGATAGCAGGATCTCAGAGTTTAAGGCTGTGGTTAGATTTATCTTAATTACTTTCTTGTAGTTGCGAATGCTTCCAAGGGGTATAATCACAAGTATGTATTAGTCCTAGGAAGGGCGGTATATTAGCATAGGTTCACCCACACAACACTTATCAAAACAATGAAGATTAATTAGCCGTATGTAGCGAAAGCACTAGACTAAAATCCCGTGTGTCCTCAAGAACGTTTGGTCATTATAAGTAAACAAACCGGCTTGTCCTTTGTGCTAAAAAGGATTGGGCCACTCGCTGCAATTGTTACTCTCGCACTTTACTTACTCGTACTTAATTCATCTGCTACATCAAAACCCCCTGAATACTTGTCTGTGAGCATTTACAGTGAATCCTTCATCGAAACTGCTTGTCAACACCTTCTGCTCCTCGTTGGGATCGACATTCTTACTTATCGAAAATACTACGATACACCCCCTATACTTGTGGGTCATCAAGACTATTTTCTGGCGCCGTTGCCGGGGAGTGAAGCGCTATTGGTAAGTGGAATTGGTAAGGGAAACTTTTACTGTTTGTGCTGATTTTATTTCTGCCTGCTGCCATAATTCATTATGGAGAGATCTTCTCTTGAATTTTTATTTGGAAAATCTACTACTACTGCAAAGGTAGTGGATGATGCGCCAGGTGAGGAAGAGATACCATACAAAATACCTATGAAAATTATTGAACGTGTAGTGGATAACCGTTATACAGGGGATGGAACTGTCCACCCTGGAGATCATTTACTATTCTTACATGAATTATGCGGCTTATTCAAGTGTGCAGGTATTGCTATGGATGAAGTGAGGAAGAAACTATTCTCTATATCGCTGTCTGGTAAAGCGGCGCATTGGTATAAATTACTGGATAATGGGGATTCTCTTGAATGGAATGATATTGTGCCCCGGTTTTATTCTAAGTTCTATCCTCCAAGTGAAATTCACAAGGATCGGAACCGCATATAGAATTTTTGGCCTCATGATGGAGAGAGTATTGCCCAAGCGTGGGGGAGATTGAAGTCTTTAATGCTCAAATGCCCCATTCATGAGCTTCCTGGTAATGTTATTATTGATAATTTCTATGCAAGACTTTCTTTTCAAGACAAGACCTTGCTGGATACTTCTTGTTCTGGATCATTTACACGCAACAAAGAAGAGTTTAAGAGGGACCTTCTTAATCGGATCCAGGAGAATACTGAAGGATGGGAGAACGACAAAGATAGAGAATCAGGTATAAATTACGATTATAAATGCATTGAAGCTTTTATGGATACTGATAAATTTCGTAATATGAGTGCTACTTATGGTCTTGATTCTCAAGTTGCTGCAAATCTTTACAAAGCTTTTGCCTCTCATTATGAATTGCCTAAGAAGAATTTTGATAAGTATCATGAACCGTATAAAGATAAAATTGATTCATCTATAAATAAATGTGTTGTAGTTGAAACTGTTGATCATGTTATTCCTGAAGCTTATATTGAAAAAACTCCTTTCCCTGCTAAAATGAAGGAGTACTCTGTTATAAATAGTGCGGTTAATAAAAGTGAAAAGAAACCTATAGAACCTGAAGAACAAATAAAGGTTGAACCTGCTGTTGCAATAGTTAAAGATCTTGTGACTGAAAATGTGGAGGATGGTCATATTATTTTCTGTGAAGATGCCTCTAATATTGTTTCACATCCTAATAAGTCCAAGAAAGCTAGTGTTCCTATGCTATCTGTTAGAATTGGTGATCATTGTTATTATGGTTTATGTGATATTGGTGCAAGTATTAGTGCTATTCCTTATGAGCTTTATACAGAGATTATGCACGAAATTGGTTCTTGTGAACTTGAAGATATTGATGTGGTTATTCGGCTGGCTAATAGAGAAACTATCTCTCCAATTGGTATTGTTCGAGATGTGGAAGTTCTATGCGGTAAGATTAAATATCCTGCTGACTTTTTGGTACTTGGTTCTGCTGCTAGTAAATATTGTGCTATCATTTTTGGTAGATACTTGTGGAGCTGTTATAGATTGCAAGAAAAAGAAAATTTTGACTAAATTTGCTGGTGAATCTTATGAGTTTAACTTCTCTAAATTTGCCAAAACTCCTTATAAAGCTGATTCGCCTAACAATGATTTTAGAGTTGAACAGTGTGCATCTATTGCTCTTGCTCCTAATAATCCTTTGCAGCAACATTTGGAGAATAGTGAGAGTGAAGTTTTTAGGGAAGAAAGAAATGAGCTTGATGAAATTTTCCTTCGTCAACCTATTCTTAAGCATGATTTGCCGGTAGAAGATCTGGGTACAACACCACCACCAAAGGAAGATCCTGTCTTTGATATAAAACCATTGCCTGATAATCTTAAATATGCTCATATTGATGATAAGAAAATATATCCTGTTATTATTAGTTCTAAGCTTACAGAGTTTGAAGAAGAAAGGTTATTGGAAATATTGAAGAAACACCGAGGTGCTATTGGCTACACTCTTGATGACTTGAAGGGGATTTCTCCCTCTATTTGCCAACATGCCATTAATATGGAAGATGATGCGAAGCCTGTTGTTGAACATCAACGTCGTCTAATTCCTAAGATGAAGGATGTGGTAAGAAATGAGGTATTAAGACTTCTTGAAGCTGGTATTATATATCCTATTGCTGATAGTAGATGGGTTAGTCATGTGCATTGTGTTCCTAAGAAAGGAGGAATGACTGTTGTGCCTAATGATAATGATGAGCTCATACCTCAAAGAGTAGTTGTAGGGTATAGAATGTGCATAGATTATCGAAAAGTTAATAAGGTTACTAAGAAAGATCATTACCCTTTGCCTTTTATTGATCAAATGTTAGAAAGGTTATCTAAAAATACTCATTTTTGCTTTCTTGATGGTTATTCTGGGTTCTCACAAATTGCTGTTAAAACTAAGGATCAAGAGAAAACCACTTTCACTTGTCCCTATGGAACTTATGCTTATAGACGTATGCCTTTTGGTTTATGTAATGCCCCTGCTACCTTTCAAAGATGCATGTCTGCTATTTTTCATGGCTTTTGCGAGAGTATTGTAGAGGTATTCATGGACGATTTTTCCGTCTATGGGAACTCTTTTGATAATTGCTTGCGGAACCTTGATAAAGTTTTGCAGAGATGTGAAGAAACTAACCTTGTTCTTAATTGGGAGAAATGCCACTTTATGGTTAATGAAGGAATTGTATTGGGACATAAAATTTCTGAGCGAGGTATTGAAGTTGATAGAGCTAAAGTTGAAGCAATTGAGAAGATGCCCTATTCTAGGGATGTTAAAGGTATTCGTAGTGTTCTTGGTCACGCTGGGTTTTATAGGAGGTTTATTAAAGACTTCTCCAAGATTTCAAAGCCTCTTACTAATCTTCTTCAAAAAGATGTACCTTTTGTTTTTGATGATGATTGTAAGGAAGCTTTTGAAACTCTAAAGAAAGCCTTAACAACTGCCCCTATAGTTGAACCTCCTGATTGGAACTTACCATTTGAAATTATGTGTGATGCTAGTGATTTTGCTGTAGGCGCTGTTCTTGGACAGCGAGTAGATAAAAAATTGAATGTTATTCATTATGCTAGTAAATCTCTTGATGCTGCTCAAAGAAATTATGCTACTACTGAAAAAGAATTGTTAGCTGTAGTCTTTGCTTGTGATAAGTTTAGATCTTATATTGTTGATTCAAAAGTTACAATTCATACTGATCATGCTGCAATTAGATACCTTATGCAAAAGAAAGATGCTAAGCCAAGGCTTATTAGATGGGTACTTCTGTTGCAATAATTTGATTTACATATTGTAGATAGGAAAGGTGCTGATAATCCTGTTGCTGATAATTTGTCTAGATTGGAAAATATTGCTTATGATCCTGTTCCTGTTAATGATAGTTTTCCAAATGAACAATTGGCTGTAATAAAGGTGAGCTCACGAGACAGTCCTTGGTATGCTGATTATGCTAACTTTATTGTTTCCAAGTACTTGCCTCCAACCTTTTCAAATTTCAAAGAAAAGGAGGAAATTCTTTTATGACTTGAGGCATTATTTCTGGGATGACCCACACTTATATAAAGGAGTGGATGGTATTCTGCGAAGATGTGTTCCCGAATATGAACAGCAAGAGATATTGAGTAAATGTCATGGTAGTGCTTATGGAGGACATCACGCCGGAGATAGAACCGCACAAAAGGTTTTACAATCAGGTTTTTATTGGCCAACTCTCTTCAAAGATGCAAGGAAGTTTATTTTATCTTGCGATGAATGTCAAAGGGTTGGTAATATCTCCAGACGCAATGAAATGCCTATGAATTATACTCTTGTTATTGAACCATTTGATTGTTGGGGATTTGACTTCATGGGACCCTTTCCCTCTTCAGAAGGTAACACTCATATACTTGTTGCTGTTGATTATGTTACTAAATGGGTGGAAGCCATACCTACAAAAAGTGCTGATGGTGAGACCTCTTTAAGAATGCTTTTAGATATTATTTTTCCTCGATTTGGAGTTCCTAGATATATTATGACTGACGGAGGTTCTCATTTTATTCATGGTGGTTTTAGGAAAACTCTTGCTAAATATGGTATTAATCATAGAATTGCTTCCGCTTATCATCCTCAAACTAGTGGGGAAGTAGAATTATCAAATAGAGAGATTAAAGCTATCTTGGAAAAAACTGTTAATAAAACTAGAAAGAATTGGGCTAGTAAATTGAAGGAAGCACTATGGGCTTATAGAACTGCTTATAAAAATCCCATGGGTATGTCACCGTATAAAACGGTTTATGGAAAAGCTTGTCATTTACCTTTAGAACTAGAGCACAAAGCTTATTGGGCTGTAAGAGAATTAAATAAAGATCCTAAACTAGCCGGTAAGAAGAGGTTGCTACAATTGAGTTCTCTAGATGAATGGAGAAGTGAAGCTAATGAAAATGCTAAACTCTTTAAAGAGAAAGTTAAGAAATGGCATGATAGAAGGATTATCAAAAGAGAATTCAATATTGGGGATAAAGTCCTATTGTATCGGTCTTGTCTCAGATTCTTTGCAGGGAAATTACTCTCGAAATGGGAAGGACCATATGTCGTTGAGGATGTGTATCGTTCAGGAGCAATTAAAATTAGCTCTCTCCAAGGCAATGCCACACAAGTGGTGAATGGACAAAGACTCAAGCATTATATCTCAGGTGATTCTTATAATGTAGATGTTGATGTTATTCGAGTGGAAACACCGGAGGCTTTCATCAAAGGTCAAATTGACAGTCCGCCAGAACTCGACTTTGAATAGGTAACAGTACTGGTAATAAAAAGTTCGCGATTTACTTTCCGAACAATATTTTTGCTGTTTTTGGAAAATATGAAAAATTACGAGATCGAAACGGAGTGGAGGAGACGCACGAGGGCGTGCCCCCATAGGCCGGCGCGGGCCCCAGCCTGGCCACGCCGCCCTATGAGGTGGCCACATCGTCGCCCCTCTCCGACTCTGGTTCGACCTGGTACTTTCCTTTTGTCGTGAAAATTCCTGCTATATAATCCCCCGGACCCCTGGAGGTCCGTATATCGTTTTCTCGACGTGTTTTGTTTCGAGCTGTTTTCTGCCAGGATCTGCTTCGGATCTAGAGCCATCATGTCTTCGTCGGAAACTCCGAAGGACAACTTCTGCGAGGACTTCATCAACTTGTACATGAACGAGCTGAAGATGCACCCCAAGGAGTTGCTGCTCGTTGATGGAGAGTTGCATATCAAGGATGTCCAGGGTCCTAAAGGAGAAGGAAGCTTGGAAGACAGGATGGAGAAGCTAGAACAGGAGGTCTTCAACTACAAGAAGATGGCTGAGCGTGAAGTGGACATCTTCCACAAGATTGTGTCTGAACTTATTGATGCACACAAGAAGGAGACTGCAAAGCTGTGGGACGACATCCTCTCGCTTCACGACACCACCAACAAACTCCAAGCTCAACTCTATGACGTTCAGAATCAGAACTGTGAGTATGAAAACAGGTTTAAACACATAAGCTATGCTGCTAGTTTCAGGATCCCCGAGACCAAGATGTCGTTTGTTGATGGAGAGCCTCTTCCTTGGAAGTCTGATGATGAGAATTCATCACCACCATCGCCGAAGGAGTAATTCATCATCGGTATTGGCATCCCCTTGGTTTGTTCCAAGCTTGGGGGAGTGCCGCGGTATCACATCATCACTACCTTTTACTTTTTACTATCAAGTAGTGTCATATCATGAGTAGGAAGTTATCATATAAGATGGGTTACAGTGTGGAAGTATCTCTCCTTTAGTTGATTATCTATGTATCCCTTGGTGTGAGTTATCGTTATGGAATATTAATGAGAAGTCTTATCATTTACATATTGCACATCTTATTTTAGTTTGCAATCCCTATTATATGATTGATCTTGTTATTAGTATTGGTATCACTTTGGGAGCATTGAGTAAATCTATTTGGTTTTGGCAAACTTAGCATTGGTCAATAGCAATAACACTTTGAGGTTTAAGTAGAAAAGAGAAATACATGTAGTTGTTTCATTGTCTTCCTTTCTTGTTAGCTCATAGCTTATTATTCTGAAGTTAAAATTGTTTGTGCTTACAAGGAAGATGCATGATTGTTTCTATCACATGTATATTTGTTTGTTTCCCTCAACTCTTGTGCTTGCTAATTAACCTTGCTAGCCAAAAACCTGTACTGAGAGGGAATGCTTCTCGTGCATCCAAACCTTAACCCAAACCTATGCCATTTGTGTCCACCATAACTACCTACTATATGGGATTTCCTGCCATTCCAAGTAAATACTTCGTGTGCTACCTTTAAACAATTCAAAATTTACTATCTCTTATTTGTGTCAATGTTTTATAGCTCATGTGGAAGTATGTGGTGTTTTATCTTTCAATCTTGTTGGGCAACTTTCACCAATGGACTAGTGGCTTCATCCGCTTATCCAATAATTTTGCAAAAAGAGCTGGCAATGGGATTCCCAGTCCCAAGTTAATTAACCATCATAATGTTACAAAAATAGACACTCCTCCATGGTATGTGATTGTTGGACGGCACCCGAGGATTCGGTTAGCCATGGCTTGAGAAAGCAAAGGTGGGGAGGAGTGTCATCTAAATAAAACTAAAATAAAAAGGCACTCCTTCATGGTATGAGATTGTTGGCAGGCACCCGAAGATTCGGTTAGCCATGGTTTGTGAAAGCAAAGGTTGGAAGGAGTGCCAACCAAAAATAAAACTGTATGGGAGCCGCTCTTTGAGAGTTTGTCTGGCAAGGGGGTTAGAGTGCCCACTACCATTCGTTGACAACAACAAACACCTCTCAAAATGTTACTTTTATTCTCTTTATATGATTTCAAAACTGAAAAATCTCTAGCACATGATTTAATCCCTGCTTCCCTCTGCGAAGGGCCTGTCTTTTACTTTATGTTGAGTCAGTAAACCTATTTCCCTCCATCTTAAGCAAGCATTTGAGTTGTTGTGATCAAACCATCTATATTGTGATTAACTTCATCATGTCTTTTACTCTTCCTTGTTTAGTACAAGTTTTATCCGAATGAATATAGCTTTGAAAGTTATCAATGATTATGAGGAGACTATTATGATTGAGTATGCAAGTTGTGCCATATAAACTTTAACATGAAAGCGCTGCTCAATAGATAAGTATAACCTGTTAATTGTTCTCTGACCAAGAACAAAGTTTGCCATCACCAACTATGATTTCTTATGCACCTTTATTTGTGATTACCTTATACTTGTTTCAAGATGAATTATATGAGGAAGTTGTCTACTAGAATGTCTTGTGTGAGTGAATATGATGCTTCTTGTCCGTATTTTATTTATCGACTCTTCACTCCATAAACATGTGGTCCTGTTTACCGAGTTCAGTTTCGCTTGGGGACAAGCGAAGTCTAAGCTTGGGGGGAGTTGATACGTCCAATTTGCATCACTATTTTATATCATAATTTGCTGTTATTCATTGATATATTTCATATTTGGAGATGATACTTATGTTATTTCATCTATTTTGCATGTTTCATGATTATTGGAGGATCGCGCACCGGAGTCAGGATTCTGCTGGAAAGAGCGCCGTCAGAATGCAATATTTCGGAAGATCAACAATCGACGGAATTTATATGAAAAATCCTATTTTTCCAGAAGACGAAGGGAGCCAGAAGGGGGAGCCGAGGAGGGCCGCCATGGGCCCACCTCATGGGCCGGCGCGGGCCCTGCCCTAGCCGCGCCGCTTTATGAGGAGGGGGCCCACAGGCCCCTCTGGCCTCCTCTCCTTTGCGTATTTCTTCGTCCCGAAAACCTAAGCTCCAGGGGGACAGTCGCGAAGAGTCACAGCCGCCTCTGCGGGGCGGAGAACACCAGAGAGAAAAGAGCTCTCGGGCAGGCTGAGATCCGCCGGGGAAATTCCCTCCCGAAGGGGGAAATCGACGCCATCGTCACCATCATCGAGCTGGACATCATCTCCATCACCATCATCATCATCTCCATCATCATCACCGCCGTCTCCACCGCTGCACATCGTCACCGCTGTAACAATTTGGGTTGAATCTTGATAGTTTGATAGGGGAAACTCTCCCGGTATTGATTTCTACTTGTTATTGATGCTATTGAGTGAAACCGTTGAACCAAGGTTTATGTTCAGATTGTTATTCATCATCATATCACCTCTGATCATGTTCCATATGATGTCTCGTGAGTAGTTCGTTTAGTTCTTGAGGACATGGGTGAAGTCTAATTGTTAGTAGTGAACCATGGTTGAGTAATATTCAATGTTATGATATTTAAGTTGTGGTGTTATTCTTCTAGTGGTGTCATGTGAACGTCGACTACATGATACTTCACCTTTATGGGCCTAGGGGAATGCATCTTGTACTCGTTTGCCAATTGCGGGGTTGCCGGAGTGACAGAAACCTGAACCCCCGTTGGTATATCGATGTAGGAGGGATAGCAGGATCTCAGAGTTTAAGGATGTGGTTAGATTTATCTTAATTACTTTCTTGTAGTTGCGGATGCTTGCAAGGGGTATAATCACAAGTATGTATTAGTCCTAGGAAGGGCGGTACATTAGCATAGGTTCACCCACACAACACTTATCAAAACAATGAAGATTAATTAGCCGTATGTAGCGAAAGCACTAGACTAAAATTCCGTGTGTCCTCAAGAACGTTTGGTCATTATAAGTAAACAAACCGGCTTGTCCTTTGTGCTAAAAAGGATTGGGCCACTCGCTGCAATTGTTACTCTCGCACTTTACTTACTCGTATTTTATTCATCTGCTACATCAAAACCCCCTGAATACTTGTCTGTGAGCATTTACAGTGAATCCTTCATCGAAACTGCTTGTCAACACCTTCTGCTCCTCGTTGGGATCGACATTCTTACTTATCAAAAATACTACGATACACCCCCTATACTTGTGGGTCATCACACCCAGGCACGTGTGGCACTAAATAATGGCATTTCTGTGGCGCACCAACTCTCCATGTGCCACAGAAATCTGGTGGGGCACACGGCCAATTTTTGGTTGAAAAATTCTGAGTATTCCTATGGCGCATGGAGCTGGATGCGCCACAGAAATGTCGCCTTTCTGTGGCGCATGTGGTCAAATGTGCCACCCAAAGAGGCATTTCTATGGCGCATGGAGCTACATGGGCCATAAAAGTTTTTTCAACCGTCCACACCCCCACCCCATCCCCCCGCGAATGGAGCTCCACTCATGGAATAAAAAGTTCCTTTGAATTATACTTATATTAAGTGGTATACTTGTAGGGGAAATTAACAAATTTGAATTTCGACTTTTTTTTACAAACAAAGTGTAGAAATCGGTAAAACGGCTTTTCTGGTTGCATACGAAGTCGGAAAAATACGCATAATATATCAAAATGACCAGGAGAAAATTCTACAAACGAATTCAATGGCTGGGCCATTCTAAAATTTATAGAATCCGTAAATTTGAAAAGAGTAAAAAGTTACGGCAAAGTCAAGGTTTTTTCCTGCAAATATAAAAATTTAAAAATAAAAATTCTGTGGCACACCAAATGCACGTACACCATAAAATTGTTAGGCTGGAATTTGAATTCCGGCTGCGCCCTTATCCCTCTCTCTTTTCTCCTCCCCCTCCTCTCCTCCACTTCACCTTCTCCACTACTTCACATTCTCCACCACTTCCTCCCTCCTCTCCTCCACCTCCACTTCTCTCCTTCTCCTCCCTCATGTCCTCCACCTTCGGCCTCCTCCACCACCCGGCGACCTCCTCCTCCTCCATACCCGGCGACCTCCTCCTCCTCCGGCGACCTCCTCCTCCTCCTCCTCCTCCTCCGGCAACCCGCTCCTCCCTACCTCCGGTGACCCCCTTCGGCCGGCCTCCTCGGCCTCCTCATCCTCCTCCTCCACCCACCCACCACCTCCGGTCGGCCTCCTCCTCCTCCTCCACCTTCGCCACCCACCCCAAATACCCACACACCCACCTCCGGTGACCTCCGACAAATTTCAAAAAAAAAAATCCAGCGAAATTCCGGCATCCCCAGATCTAGATATGGCCACCATTTTTTAAATTAAAAAATTATGTGGTGCACCACCGCTGGGTGCACCACAGAAACTTTACTGTGGCGCATGCCTTCCTGGTGCATCACAAAATGTCACTTTCTGTGGTGCATGAGTCTGTGCGCCATAGAATTCACATTTTTGTGGCGTGGATTCTGTGGTGCACCCTCCGTGCGCCACAGAATTCCAAAAATGTGCGCCACTGATAAGAATTTTCCTACTAGTGTATCACAAAGGAACATGGGCACCTCAGCAAGACTCCTAAATTTATTGAACCGCTGGGGGATAGAAGAAACGCTCCAAGCGTACCAAGGCCTTGGCGATGGCGGAGAGAAGCGGAGACAACACGACACAAAGTGACACAGAGTTACCTAGGTTCCGGGACCTCGTGGTGAGGTAAAACCCTACGTCCTGCCTACAGCATAGTTTTACCTACACAAAGTAGACATCTTCTATTTCTCCTTTGTTGTATAGTTGTCATACTTTGTACCTCTTTTGATCATACGTTTTTGTTACCTACCATCCTGATTTCAGCATATTGCCATTGTTGAAGAAGACGCTAGCAAAGCTCTGTAAACAAATTTGTTGGTTTTTGGTTAAAAAAGTTCTTAGCAACAAAGGAGAGTTCCACACTCCTTGAGATGTTGCAAGTGTGAAACTGACTAGGCTATATAGTTAGAAACTATGTCTTTGATCTTTCAAAACTTTCAAACAGTCGATCGTGCTTTCCAAAACTGTAAATTGTAATGCAATCTAGTGCTGCACACTTTGTGAACTGTATATATATATGTTGTTATGTGATTTCCATTGAGATCGAGTAAAGAGTGATGACCCTAGGTAACTCCTATGTACATACATTACCACGCCAGTTGGAATAAACTGACGTGCGCAAAAAAATGACAACAGTAATGGCAACATGCACAAACCGAAGAAACTCCTATAATGTAATAGAAGCGAGAGATGTAACTCGCGAGCAATAGTCGGTGTACTAGTAGATGCCACGCGGCTCGCAACCATTAAACTAATGGCATCATGTATGCAGGACATGCGACTATTGTGCCCACTAAACCCTAGGTTCGGCACGCAAACCGGTAGTGTATTCCACTGGCGAGTTACCAGTCGCGGGCCACGCGACTAGTAGGCAATTCCCTAGTAGTGAAGGGGGGTATGCACAAAACTTCATGGGCAAGGCACACCCGCACCACTTGGCCCATGTGGTTGGCCCAATGGGGGGTGCTTGGGGCCACCATCTTGGGGTAAAGAAACACCCCTCTTGTGCGTCGGCCCTAGGGCTTGGAGAGGGGCCAAGGTTAGATGAACCCCTCCCCTACTCTTGTATAAGTAGCGGGGGTGCAAGGGGAAGGAGAATCCAACCCTAGCGGGCCTTACCCCCTTGCTGCCCCTCTCGTCCTCCTCACCACATGCGCGTGGGCAAAGCCCTGCCCGCGAAGTTCTCCACCATAGACACCACCACCATTGCGCCGCTAGTTGTAGATCTCATTTACCTCTCCATCTATACTTGTTGGATCAAGAATGAGGGACATTGTGGTGCTGCACGTGTGCCTAACTTAGAGGTGCCGCTTGTTGCGGCTTGACCGGATTGAATCGCGAGGAGAAGGACTAAACCAACCGCGGTGCCAAACCGTTTCTGCTTGTGTGCTTCAAGGGTGTCTACATCTAATATCTATTGTTTCTGCATCTACCTAGATTAGATCTTGGATCTTCCTAGATTCGATCTCGTAGTAATTTTTTCTTGTATGCCACGAACCCTATCAATGCTATCAAAGCTAGATCTATGCGTAGATGCTAGTACTAGTACAACACTTTCTGTAGTGGGCATTCATCTTTTTATTACTACCCCACCCACGTGCACATTTGGTTTCGCGAGATAGTGAGCTACACGTATGGTCATGGAAGGGATAAGATGGGACGACAGTAGGTGGATTTGGTGTGAGACGCCCGGCGCTGACGAACCGGTTCATGTATCAGCCGGTTGATAACAAGACTTTTCCAAATAAAAATGGCAAAAGAATTTGCCTTGTTTACAGAAACAGATATGTAATCAATCATGTATAAGGTCCGATTCCGGTTTAGGTATCAACGCGTTCTATTTAGGCAAATAAGCCATTGATCGACACCTTATCGAACTCGGGAAGACGCACAAGGAAACCCCAAATAAGAAGGAGCGCGCTCTGCTATCGATCCCCTATAATCTCAGCCGAATCGATCGACCTCGACGGAAGTTACGATGAGACGACCACGACGTCGGGAGTCACCTGAAGCTAGCAGCAGGCACATCCCGACGGAGATGGTGCGCCGGATTCTGCTCAAGCTGCCGGCCAGGGACGCGATCCGCTCCTCTCGCGTGTCCAAGCAGTTTCGCGACATCGTGAAGGAACCCTCCTTCCCCAAGCACCACGCCGCGGAGCACGCCGTGCCGTCGCCCGGCGGCGGCGCCGAGGCGTTACTCGTGACGGTGAACCGCGTGCCCGGCGGTGGCCTCGACCCCAATATCTACAGCGTCACCTCGTCGAAGCACATGTACCGCCTCACCGACTCCATGGCCATGAGCCACGTCGCCACCAACGTCTGCAACGGCTTCATCTGCTTCGGGCCCGGCGCGTTCGGCGTGGCCCCCGCGGTGTTGTGCAACCCTGCCACCGGCGAGACGCTGGCGCTGCCTGCGGCGCCTCCGTTCAAAGATGACATGGACCGGTACCTCTTCCTCCTAGGGTTCAGCCCGCCCACCGGCGAGTACAAGCTGTTCCGGATATCCTTCCGAGAATCATGTGGAGGCCACTACGTGGACGTGTGCACCTTAGGTGACAGACGCGGATGGCGGAGGCTCCCGCACCTCGTCCCGTTGCGTCAGATTTACGGCGTGCCGCCGGTGTTCGCCGACGGTAAGTTGTATGTGGTGACCGGCCAGTTCCAGTTCACCAATCATCCCGAGGGGATACTAGTGGTCGACGTTGCCAGCGAGACACTATGCACTTACGGCCTCCCGGACATGTTCGTGGGCCCTAGAGGCGACACACTGGTGGACGTCTTGGAGTTGCACGGCCAGTTCTGCCTCGCCTTGAACTATGCCATCGTCTCTCCGGATCGCCCCAAGGTCGAGTTCTGGGTCATGCCGCGGCTGGGCCAGCTGCACGGCGGGAACCACATGCGGCTAGACTGGGTGTTGCGCTACACCTTCTATGTCGAGGTCGACCATGTCAGTAGAAAGGCTGCCGCGACGCCATACGTCTGGGGCAAGCATTACAAGGACCAGCCAAGGGCTGCCTGGCTCGATGAAGACGAAATTCTTTGCTACATGTTGGATGGTTGCCTATACAAGTACAACACAAGAGATCACTCACGGCTGGATGATTTTGTGGCATGGAACGAGAAGGTCCAGCTCCCGACGACTCCATCACCGTCAAACAGGCGGTGGAACATATATGGGGGTTACCGCCCCAGCCTACTCTCACCTCTTACTTTTGCATTGCCTTCGTCCCAAGATGATGAGGATAATGGACGATTTGAGCATGACATGCTACGCGCACTAAGGCCCAGTAAATTAATACGCCGACCTCCAAACGATCACATTGGGCAGGATGCAAGAGGATTTTCCGCGGAACCAACTTTCAAGTTCAACGCAGACGATAAATGTGATAAGGATCTGAAGGAGAGGAAACTACCTTGAAAATTTCTTCACAGCTCATGTCGTTTAGATGAAAATTTATTTTGTCCCAAGGAGAATCATTTTCTCCCAAATATTTATGGCCTACTTCTAGATTTTACTAGAATACCCACATCTCTGAGTCCTTATTTGAATCAAAATACATGTTTGTTAGTGTACAAATAAATATTTTTATAATAGATGAACGTGGCTACACAATGATCGATTACCATATAGTTTTACACAGTTGCCCCCCTGTCTCTGAAAGAGAATAAAATAGAATAGAAACACATAACCAAAAGTAAAAAAAAAAAACGTAGTGGCAGCAACCAATTCCCGCGCAGTTCTCAAAAAACCAATTCCCGCTCAGTTTTTTATCCTGCTTAGGTTTTAGAAGTAGACCATACACCAGAACCAAAGAGGCCCCGAGACGAAAAACAATATACAGCTGCAACAAAACAAATCTGGGGCAGACCCTACCTGATACCCATGGGACTGCTGATACCCCTCCTCTTCCAGGTCCATCTTCTTCCTACAGGCCTACAGCCACCGGCCAGAGGAAACTCCACGGCAGGAACACATCGTAGAACAAAAGTGGCGATTAAAGCAGGAAAAAAGGCATGATCAATATGACCCAGTCAATCTGCTATGCAAAAAATAACCCAACCAAGGTTAATTTACTTCTTATCCAAATCTGTATGAAAAAACACTACTCTACAGAATAAAATAGCTAGACGTGAGTATGATTCTCACCGGACCAGTGTTATGGTGCATGTACAAAACTGGAAACATGTAGTCACATCTCATGTAAAACACAATGTAGCATGAACTGATGTGCAAACTAGGATGTAGCAGAAGTTTGATGTGTACAACATGAACAAATGCATCTAGTTTTCGGAAAGTTTCTGAGATCCAAACATTGAACCACAGCTCAAACATGTACAAAAAGTCTGAACCAAGAATAACATATACAATTGTCAAGTGAAGATTCCGAAGGAGACAAAGAAGTTCAGTCAACACCGAACCATCCTCTAGTAGACAAATATGTTTGAAAATTGAGAACTCCTGTAGAAAACAAGAAATATAAAAGTTAATATTCCTGGTAATTTACTGGCTGTCATGGCAGAAGTTAATTTGTACCATCGGAAAAAAAGGCTCATGTTGTTTCCAGAACTACAAACCCAAAATTTGTATGTCCGAATAAACAATCTTGCAAAGCCAGCTATGTATAACAAAGGGCCAAAGTTAATTTGGACTCATTGTGTAGGGTAGGTGAACAGAATAGCGACGTGGCAGTGCGATATCGGTGTAGAGAGACGGCGGGAACTATGGCTATCGCGGGCCAGGGAGGCACCACGAATCGGGATGGGTGAGCCGCGATGAATATAACGAATAGTTTAAAGGATTTTGTCGACCAAACTAAAATTCCCCCAAAAGGAATGTTTAGGTCTCCTCTGTTTTATAGGATTTTTAAAATATTTTTTTAGGATTGAAATCTAGATTTTTTCAGAAAACTTTTGATTCATATGATTATGTCCCATAGAAATTAGTCTCATAATAATTTTGTACCCTACATCTTACATATAGAATCATGAGGTTAGATCTTATGGAAAATTCTTTCACCGCAATCAAAGTGATTCATCTCCTGATAAAATATAGGTAGAGAATGGCATACCTATCTTACATGGTTTCTATTCCTACACTATATCTATCTAGAATCAAAAGAGGCCCTTACACAATGGCACACGTATTGGAAAGGAGCGCTCATTGGAAAGGCTCTTCATTTGTATGCCAGCAGAATTTTAGGTCTAAAACCTCAGATGCACCACAATATCGTGAAAGGAAGCAGCTAAAACATATAATTAACATCAAGAGATAGGGTAGAAATCATCATTAGGGATTCCTGGAGATGCCATCGTCGCCTGCTTGTTGCAGGCGTGAAACAGGGAGGTTGCGGACAAAGCAGCCGACCTAGAGGTCCTCTTGATCCCCTCCTGTCTCTGCCCTGGCTCTGATGGAGTGTAGGTTGATGCTCCCGTCGCTGCTGTGCCTCCCTAGATCGGTAGAGGTGTGGATGTAGGAGGCCAGAAGAATCAATGTCAGATCGATCGCTGTCAGGGCCTTCACCCTTTATATGGTGGAGGCGACAGGGGACCAAACCACTGAGTTGGTTTTGGTACCCCCGATAAGAGCGCTTAAGTTGCATACCAGAAGGATCACGTACGGGAATAGGTCTAGTGGACATTGGTCCCATGGGCCCCATTTTTCCTTTAACGTTATGTTTTTCACCCTTCTCTTATATCGTCAAGACAGTTCAGTTCTGAACCTGACAGTGTTAAAACCTGACAGATCAAACCAAGCCAGGAGCCTAGGAGGCTAGGACAGTAGTACTAAATCGGATCGGATTAAGTTAACACAGGTGCAGAAAAACAGCGATGTAAGAGAAGGTCCGATTCCGGTTCAGTATCTGCTAGCGTTCGATTTAGGCAAGTAATTGATGGAGATCTTATCTGACTCGGGAAGACGTCCAAGGAAGCCATAAATAAGGAGCTCTGCTTTCCCCTGGGCCCTGACACTGAGCCCTGATCTCAGCCGAATCGATCGACTTCAACGGAAGGAACGATGAGACGACCACGACGTCGGGAGTCACCTGAAGCTAGCAGCAGGCACATCCCGACGGAGATGGTGCGCGAGATTCTGCTCAAGCTGCCGGCCAGGGACGCGATCCGCTCATGCGGCCTCTCCAAGCAGTGTCGCGACATCGTGAAGGACCCCTCCTTCCCCGAGCACCACGCCGCGGAGCACGCCGTGCCGTCGCCCGGCGGCGGCGCCGAGGCGTTACTCGTGACGGTGAACCGCGTGCCCGGCGGTTGCCTCGACCCCAACATCTACAGCGTCACCTCGTCGAAGCACATGTGCCGCCTCACCGCCTCCATAGCCATGAGCCACGTCGCCACCAACGTCTGCAACGGATTCATCTGCTTCGGGCCCGCCGCCTACGGCGCCGTGGCCCCCGCGGTGCTGTGCAACCCTGCCACCGGTGAGACGCTGGCGCTGCCTGCGGCGCCTCCTCCGATCGAAGACGACATGGATCGGCACCTCTTCCTCCTGGGGTTCAGCCCGCCCAACGGCGAATACAAGCTCTTCCGGCTCTCCTTCCAGGAAAGAGGCTACAATGGAGACCACTACGTGGACGTGTGCACCTTAGGTGACAGCCGCGGGTGGCGGGAGCTCCCACACCTCCTCCCCTTCCGCCAGTTCCACAGCGTGCCGCCGGTGTTCCTCGATGGCAAGCTGTACTTGGTCACCAACTCGATGCAGTTCGCCTGGAAGCCAGAAGGGATACTGGTGCTCGACGTGGCCAGCGAGGCGCAATGCACCTATCGCCCACCGGAGGAGGAGTACGTTGACCTTGGCCAGGACGCGCTGGTGGACGTCTTGGAGCAGCACGGGCAGTTCTGCCTCGTCTTGAACTACGTCCTCGTCTCTCCTGATCGCCCCATGGTTGAGTTCTGGGTCATGCCGCGGCTGGGCCGGCTCGACAGCAAGAACCACAAGCGGCTGAACTGGGAGCTGCGCTACACTTTCTACGTCGACGTCGACCATGTAAGTAGAAAGGCCACCGCGTCGCGGGACGCATGGGAGCGCCAGTACATGGACCAGCCAAGGGCCGCCTGGCTCGACGAAGACAAGATGTTGTGCTACATGCTGCGTGATTGCCTATACAAATACAACACAAGAGGGCACTCACGGCCGGCTGGTATTCTGGAATGGCACCAGAAGGTCCACCTCCCAACGACTCCATCGCCGTCAAACCGGCGGTGGAACGTCTATGGAGGCTACCGTCCCAGCCTACTCTCACCTCTTGCTTTTGCATTGCCGTCATCACAAGACGATGAAGAAAATAATGGACGATTTGAGCATGACATGTTACATGCACTCCGTCCTCAAAAATCAAAACTTCACCACACAAATGATCGCGCCAGCGACGGGCCAGGATGCAAGAGGATTTGCCGCAAAACTAACTTTCAACGCAGACAATAAATGTAATAAGGGCGACGGGGGCGGTTTGAATTCAAATCTGCGCCGGCCGGCGGAGGGGTTTCTACCGGCGGCGAGCGGCGGTGACCGGGGCTGGGGAGGCCTGCGGTCGGCGCCGTCACCTGGCGAAGGGATGAGCCGGGGGAGGTTCTGGGCCCTTTCGTTGGAGGAGGACGTCGATGCGAGGTCGGACGATGGGGAGGAAGAAGCAGGGGTTGGGGAGGCTGGCTCGGAGGAGAGCGCTTCCCCGCGACGACCGACGCAGGCTATCTCCCTGGACGGCTTTATCAGCCGGGCGGAGGAGCTCGGTGGGGAGCTCCGCCATGGACGCCGGTCGGCGTTTGCTCCGGGAGGCAGGGGCTCCAGGTTCTCCGCGGGGGCGGCCAGACCGAGATTTGGCCGTTTGGGGGATTCCGGTGGTGGGCGGTACCCACGGCAGAGGTCGTTGCGGCCTGTGGTGGTGGGGGAAACGCCGGGGAGGCCTCCTGTCCGGCCGCCGGACTCGCCCCGGTCGGCGCCGCCAGGGTTGGGGAAACCCGCGGAGCTGAGCTGCGGGGAACGACGCGACGAGGTGTGGGCCTCGTGGGCTCTTGGGCTGGGAGCAGGAGGTGCGGCCCAGCAAGAGTCGCCTCCGGTGGAGGGGGAAAACCTTCTGGAGCTGGGCCTGTGCAGCACACCGAATGGGCTGGAAGGGAGTCTGTTGGAACGGGCTGCCAATGAGGCCGGCGCTGGATCTCCACGGCCTGGAGAGCGGTCGAGGGGGCCGTTTTTCCGGTGGCTTTGGATGCCAAAAGGGTGTACACAGCCAGATCTAGGGTTCCCAGCGAGACACAGTGAGGTGAGAGCTCGTTTGTGTGACCCGTTTGCTCCCCCACACAGACTCCTCCGCCGCCGCGCTTCAGATCCGCCGCTTCTGCTGCGTTCCTTCGCAGAAGTGGTGATGGACAGGGGCTATGACGACGGGCGCAAGAGGAGGTTCGAAGCTGAGGCTGGTGGGCGGAGGCTGGAGGGTGCTGGACGCGGTGACGGTGGGCGGATGAACTACGGTGCGCGCCAGGGCGGCGGTGGTCGGCACGACGGCGGCTACCGCTTTCAAGAAGAGGAGACCAGGGCTCCTGGTTACGGCCGCGACGACGACTGGGGCCCGCCGCCACCGTGGTGGTCGGAGCAACAGCGCAGGGAAGAAGCTGCTTGGAGAAGGCAGCAGGAGGCTCCTCCAGCCAGGGGGCAGGGGGAGTAGTTTGGCAGCGACGGTCAGGGAGACCGGGCGGCTGCTCACCAGAGGCAGGCTCCGCAGAAAGGAAAGGCCAAGAAGGCCCCGACGGGCGCGGCGCTGGCGGCGCAAGCCTCGCAGAAAGGGAAGAACAAGGTGGGCTCCGCCAAGGCTGGGGCGCCGGTGGGAGGCGAGTGCTTCAAATGTGGGCGGGAGGGGCATTTTCAGTCAGAGTGTACCTTTCAGCCGCTGTGCGTTATCTGCAGCGGCGAGGGGCACCCGTCAGCGAGCTGCCCGTCCAAAGGAAGCACCATGCGCCTACAATCGATGGGGCATGCGATCACCGGGGGTGGCTTCTTCAACATTGATGTTGAGCCACTCCGCGGGGGGAATGTGCCGGGCGATTCCTTTGCTGCGGTGATCCAATTCAAGGCGGCGCCTTTGTCGGAGGAACAGCTTTCGGACGAGTTGAAGAACCTTGTTGATGAGATGTGGGATTGGCAGGTGAGGAAGCTCTCGGAGTCGGTGTTTGCGGTGGTCTTCCCCTCGCGTGAGACCCTCCGTATGTCCACGGGAAGTGGGAAGCTCTATCTCCCCTTGAGCAAGTCGGACACGCTGATCCGGGAAGCGTTCCTGGCGCCGAAACCGAGCCTAGTGCTACCATCCACTTGGGTTAAGCTCACAGGGGTGCCGGAGGACCTGATGACCAAGGACAGGCTGAAGGCGGCCTTCACCATGATTGGGCGTCCGATTGATGTTGATGAGCTATCTATTCAGAAGAGGGACCGTGAGCCGATCCGGATGCGGTTCCATTGCCGTTTTCCACAGAGGATCAAAGGATCAGTGCAGGTGTTTGTCAATGGGGAAGGTTTTACCGTGGGAGTACAGGCGGAGACGCCACCCCGGGGAGGTGCGGGTGGGTCAGGGGGTCCACCGCCACCACCACCGGATCGCAGGGACCAGGAGGACGACTATGATTCCGATTACCTCTCGTCGGAGGGAGAATGGAACAAGCATGGTAGAAGGAGGAGGGGCAATGACCAAGGCAAAGACAAAGAGAAGGAGAAGGAGGCGGCACCTCCCGCGGGAGGGAAAGGTGGCTCTGCCGCTGGTGCGACCGCGAAGGGCTCGCAAAGCGCGCCGCCAGCCATGAAGGGGATGGACCTGGGCTTAAAGGCAGTAGAGGCACCCATCGATCAATATGGGTCGAACCTGGGCCTTGATGACCTACACCTTCCGTCTCGGATTGTGGACGGTGAGATGGTGGCAGTGACAGGGGCGGCCGGGAAGGGGTCAGAAACTGGCTTGGCTATGGCTGGGCGTGGCGGGTCCTGGTCGACGGAGACGGGCTCGCAACTGACGGGCTTGGACTCTACAGGGGCGGTGGACAGCCCGGTGGCGGAGGGGCCACCTGCCAAGATTGCCAGGCGTGGACCGTTGGTGGAGGAGTTGGCGGAGGTGGAGTCGGTGGATGCCTTGGAGGACCAGCTCGCGATGCGCCAGGAGGCGGAGAGGCAGCCCAAGGACCTCCAGGCGGATGTGTTGGCTTCGTCCACGCTGGTACAGGGGAAGCGCACCAAGGCTGTCCCGTACACCAGGAGGGCACCAACGACCCCGGCGTCGGCGATCCGCAAGAGTTCGAGCAACGCGGGAGCTGCTGCAGGGAGCACGGCGTTGATGAAGGCGCAGAAACGCATGGCGGACAAGAACCTCGAGACGACTGCGAACAAGGATACATGTACGGACTTCAACCCTCTTGATCTCCTCTCTGATAATCACATCTCGAAGGTGGTGAAGGATAGCTGTGTGGTGTTTTGCCCGAGTGGGGGTACGCCAGGGGAGGCGATTTCGCTACTTAGGGCGAAAGAACGGGTGCAAGCGGCTTTAGCGGCTACAGCTAGACGTCTTGAGCTGGAGGAGCTTGCCAAGAAGGCGGCTGAGAGTGGCCTACCGGACGAGGTCGCGGGGGCAGTAGGGAACTGCTCCCCAGAGGACCCTCGGCAGGAGGTGGAGGTAAGGGATCCTCCAGAGCTGGTTGCTACTGGCGGGGAGCCGGCAGCGAGACTTGGTGCGGTAGTTGAGGGGTCTGACCTCTTGGAGCCAGGACTACACGGGAGTGGTTCAGCTCCGGCCAGGAAAGTCACCCGACGGAGGAGAAAGTCAACTTTAACGGTCAGGAAAGGGAGAGGGAAACGCATAGGCTCATCATGAGGTTCATGATACAGAATATTAGGGGGTTCTGTGCACCGGGGAGGCGCACACAGCTCACGGATATCTTCAAAAACGAACGTGTGGACATTATTGGGCTACAGGAAACGATAAAACAAGATTTCTCAGCTCAGGAACTTAGATGGCTTGAGGTTGGGGGTCAATTCTGCTGGAGTTGGGTACCGGCAGTTGGACATTCCGGGGGAATGCTCCTGGGCTTTAGGGACGAGTCTTTTGAAGTGGGATGCTGGAGGAAGGGATCCTTCTTCATCAGTGCGGATATTTGGCAGAGGAACATCAACAAAAAGTGGAGGTTCATGTTGGTGTATGGACCAGCGGACCATAGTAGGACTTTGGAGTTCCTGGGGGAACTTGAGGGAGAGGTGGCCTCCTGCCAGTTACCTATTGTAGTGGCGGGAGACTTCAATTTGGTTAGAAGGGCAGAGGATAAAAGCAACGGTTCCGTCAACTGGCCCAGAGTGCGGAGGTTCAATGACGCACTGGCTGGCCTGGCGCTTAGGGAAATCACTAGAGCAGGGGCTCGCTACACCTGGACTAATAATCAGAGGAACCCGATTCGGTCTGTGTTGGACAGGGTGTTTGTTTCGCCGTCGTGGGAGACTCTCTTCCCCCTTTGCTCGCTCTCGGCCATCACTAGGATTGGCTCTGACCACTGTCCTCTGATCCTAGATAATGGCGAGAAGGGGCTCAAGAGAACACATAGATTCTTCTTCCAAACATGGTGGTTTGGGGTCCCGGGTTTTGGGGAGCTTGTTAAAGGGAAGATCTGTGCGGGGTTGGACAGGTCAGTAATACATAAATGTAGCATCGATCGCTGGCAGGGAATCGCCAGGACTACCCGACAGTTCCTCAAGGGGTGGGGAGCGAACCTGGGTAAACAGCGGAGGGCTCTTAGGGTAGAGCTTCTCGACCAGGTGGCTAATCTGGATGGGATTGCTGACGCGGCCGGTTTGGATGAGGACGGTTGGCCCCTCCGATACCACTTGGAAGACCAGATTATCCAACTCGATAGCATGGAGGAGGATTATTGGAGACAGCGTAGCAGGCTCAAGTGGACTCTCCAAGGGGACGCTTGCACGGCATATTTCCATGCCTTCGCCAATGGGAGGCGTCGAAAGTGCATGATTCCGCGCCTGATCACTGATACCGGGGAGGTTTCAGAGCAGCAGGAGCTGGTGGAGCACATTTATGAGTTCTACCAGGGCCTGATGGGCTCCGTTGGGGAGGACAGGGTGTTCTCGCTGGCACAGGATCTTTGGCCGGTTGACAGGAGGGTCTCCGAGGAGGAGAACCTGGGGCTGGAGCTGACCTTCACTCATGAGGAGTTAGACGAGGTCCTAGCAGGGATGAAACCGGACTCGGCCCCAGGACCGGATGGGCTCCCGGTGGCGTTCTTCAAGGAGTTCTGGGAGATTCTTAAAGGACCTATTCTTACGATTCTTAATGATTTCGCCCTAGGGAGGGTGGATATCTCCAGGTTAAATTATGGCATTATCTCTCTTATTCCAAAAGTTAGGGGGGCGGACACAGTTAGGCAGTTTAGACCGATCGCCCTCATCAACATCATTTTTAAGTTTGTCGCTAGAGCTTACACCACGAGACTATCCCCGATTGCCCACAGGACGGTGGATCGTAGCCAGACTGCTTTTATTAAGGGGCGATGCCTGCATGAGGGTGTGCTGGCATTGCATGAGATTGCGCATGAACTGCGGGTTAAGAATTTGAAGGGAGTCCTCCTGAAACTGGACTTCAAAAAGGCTTACGACAGGGTGAACTGGGAGTTCTTGAGAGAGGTCCTGCTGAGGAAAGGGTTCTTAGCAGGAGTGGTCCATCGCCTGATGCAATTGGTGGTTGGAGGGAAAACAGCCATCAATATCAATGGCGAAGTTGGGCCATACTTTAGGAACGCGAGGGGAGTGCGGCAAGGGGACCCACTCTCCCCGGTCCTTTTCGACTTTATGGTGGATGCCCTGGCGGCCATGCTGGCCAGGGCCAATGAAGCTGGTCATATCCAGGGGCTGGTTTCCCACTTAATACCCGGGGGGGTGACGCATCTGCAGTACGCGGATGACACTATGATTCTGGTCGAGCCATCAACACTGGGAGTGGCCAACCTCAAGGTGCTTTTGCTGTGCTTTGAGAATATGTCAGGGCTCAAGATTAACTTCACCAAAAGTGAAGCGGTGGTGACAGGGGTCACGGAGGATGAAAAGCTCAGGGTGGCTAATAGCCTTAACTGTAAGTTGGGCTCCCTCCCCATGTCGTACCTTGGGTTACCGGTTTCCGACAAGTCCTTGTCGGTTGCAGACTGGTACTTTCTCACGGAGAAAGTGGGTCATAGGGTTGATCCATGGCAAGGACTTTACCTTGCCTCGGCAGGCAGGCTGGAGTTGACGAACTCGTGCCTTTCGAGCCTCCCGATGTTTGCCATGGGGGTTTACCTGCTCCATGATTCTACTCATGGTCTAATGAACAAGGTTTGATCCCGGTTTTTCTGGGAGGGAGTAGGTAATAAGCGGAAATACCACATGGTGGATTGGGCCACGGTGTGTAAACCGCGGGAGTGTGGGGGATTGGGAATCCTCAACACCAAGCACATGAACATCGCGCTGATGCTAAAATGGATCTGGAAGCTCTACCAGAATGCGGAGGGCCTGTGGGCAGACCTTCTTAGAGCCAAGTACTTGGGAGAAGAGGACTTGTTCTCACCTTTGGTGCCAACGAAAGGCTCACAATTCTGGAACGCTATCCAGAAGGTCAAGTGGTATTTCAAGTTGGGAGCAAGGCACCAAGTCCACGATGGTCGCCGCACCTATTTTTGGCTCGACTGGTGGACAGGGAGGGGCCCATTACGTGAGAGCTTCCCGCTGCTGTTCAGCTGCTGTGACAATCAGTTTATCACGGTGGCGGGCGTGCGAAATGCCGAGGGATGGCGCATCAGGTTTAGGAGAACCTTTGGGCTGGCGGAAATGGTGGAGTGGCAGAATTTATGCAGGATCTTTGACCTACACCCTTTTGATGGTGAGAGAGACGAGGTGTCGTGGGCCCTGGAAGCCTCGGGCCAATTCACCACAAGATCAATCTATTGCCGGTTGTCGCAGGGGGCGGCGGTAACACACTTTAAGGAGGTTTGGAGGGCTAGGGTGCCCCCCAAGATCAAAGTCTTCCTTTGGCAGCTCATTAGGAGTCGGCTTCCCTCCGGGGTTCAGCTGGCTAAGAGGAATGGTCCGTCTAATGGGGATTGCCCCCTCTGTGGGGATACGGAGGACTGCAACCATATCTTCTTTGGATGTCACTTGGCAAGGATGATGTGGGCGGGAATTAGGGAACTCCTACACTGCGACTGGAATCCAACAGGGGTTGGCCATTTCATCGCCATTGTTCATGGTCTCTCGGGGTCTCTTCGTAGGCTAGCTTGGTTCACCTTTGCGGCTCAGTCCTGGGCGCTATGGAACATAAGAAACAAGTTAGCGATAGAAGGGAAACTCATCAACAACCCCGCTGATGCTATTTACCATATGTCCATATACATGCAGAGATGGAGGGTTCTGGTCAGACCGAGAGACCGGCCGCTGCTGGACGCGGCGATGGGCGAGCTTAGGAGGCTACAGGCTACAATCAGGACGGAGGCGGCTGGATGATCACGTCTCATCCCTGGGCGTGTGTTTACCTAGTCCTTGTTGTTGTGTGATGTACGCCTTTCTTGTGCTATTTGGACCTGTGTGGACTTGTTAGAACTTGGTATCAGCTATCGTGATGTGCTGGAGTGCGTTGTATCGAATCATGTGTGGTCGTTGGCTTTATATATAAAGCTGGGCCTTTGGCCTTCTGTTTAAAATAAATGTAATAATTAATAAGGAACTGAAGGAGGCGAAATATCGCCTTGAAGATTTAATTTATCTTCCGAGCTCATGTGATTAACATGAAAATTTAGTTAAACAGAGGCATCCGCGTAGAAACCTTAGCAGCTGCCGCCATCTGCCTCGTCCTTGCCGTCCATAACTAGAAATCGACGGCCCTGAGATGGTGCGGACCATAGACCTGCACTCGGCATTGTATAAGGTTCTGCAAACATAAGAGTTTGGTCAATCGGCATCGTTGTTATGGTGGCTATGATGATGTTTTGCGGGATAAGAATAAGATATACTCACCTCCTTTTCAACCTTGTCAGCGGCAATCTCGCCGGTGGCATTGAGGAGAGCGAGGATACGCCTGGTTGCCGCTTCCACAAAGTAGTGATCTCATTCATTCTACGTGTGTGGTAGGTTTGGTGTTTTTTTTAAGAAATATAGTAGGGAAAGCCCCTACAGTATTCTTTTAATAATAAGAATTCAAATTTGCATCCTCGGTTTGGTGTTACAAGCTTCAGATCAATTTAAGGGTTCAATAGCAACGATTTCGGCTCTAAGGGGCTGGACCTTATTACACTAATAAGAAAAGGCCTATCCGTGGCCCACAAAGTTGTAATACCTATGACGCATGGCCATGTGCAAATGGTAGTACCTAACACCTGATGCATTGGGTGCGCCACTAGTATGTGCACAGACAAGTGCCGCAACTTTGACTTGCGCCACCGGTGTTTATTATTTCGCCACCGGTGTTTATTATTTATTTTTAAAACATATATGGCCGGTGGCCCTGACGCACGCGGTGAATGAAAATGAAATTCAGATTCAAATACTTAAAACATGGGAAATTTTTGAATTTTTTCATTTACTCAGAGATAATTTACATAGGGAATAAATAAAGACAATAATACCTAACTATCTAAGGCTGGCGCACCCCTTTGTCGGCGTCGACGGCGCCGCTGCCTATTCCTCGTTCTTGTCATGGGTGAGGTCGATGGCCGTGGGCGGTGTCCACATGCCTTGTTGTGGCCACACAGGGTACTCCGGGTAGGCCGGAGGCGCCTGTGGCTGTCACCCCGGTGGTCTCTGCTATGTCTGCCATGCCGCTGGCCCTACTACGGCAACGCAGGGTATGCTATGTACACTGGAGGCGCCTGCGGTGGCGGCGGTGGGACCGTCATGCTGAGCCAGTCCGCATGCAATGGAACTTTTGGAGGTTGTGGATGTGCCGCTTGGTGCTCCACCACCAGCACGCTTAGCTGGAGGACATCATCCATCCCCGGCTCCTAGTTCCACTTGGCATCATCCATCGCCATCGAATCCGCGAGGGCGCGCGCGACAACTAGGTCCTCGTTATAGTCCTTCGCATGAGCACGTCCAGCTTTACTGTGGGAGATGCCTCGTCGTTGTCTGTGTCGTCATCATCGTCTTCCTCGTCGTCCTCCGTATTTAACTCCGTGAGTCCTCGCCCGACTGAAAATCATCGTCGTGTTGCGCGCCTCGTGATCCCACACTAATAACGCACGACAGAAATCACGTTCGTGATAGGCGCGATCGTAGCGCAGCGTTGGCGTGACGCCACCGATTTGGCGGCACATCTCCAATTCAAACGTTGGGTCGTCAAACAATAGAGGCTGCACCGACACCCTCGTCAGGTTGAGACGCCATCCTCCCGGGCAGGGATGCGTCGTTGTGGAGGATGGGGCCGGGATCCCTCCACTAGCGTTGGCATTCCCCCAGAGGGAAGTACATCCGGTTGCACTCACGCCGGGGTCGCTGTTGGACGGCCGCCTCCTCCATGGGTCCCTACGGGCCGATGAAATCTGCCACGCACGGAGGCGTCATCAGTTTGCGGGCGAGGCGGGCACGAGGAGCAGGCGGTGATCGGCGGCCCGAGGAAGAGCCGGCCTCATGGTCGTTGAGCGCCTTCTAGAACAATCCCGACATCTTGAGAAGACGATGTCATCGGAGAAGGGGACAACCTCGTGGTCGTTGAGCATCCTAGAGAATACGACGACATCAGAGAGGGCGACAACGATTTGGAGGTGGTTTTCGGTGCTGGCGCACAGGATGGGATGTGGGGGAGATCCTGGCATGGGGCCGATATAAGTATCCCCACACCAGCAATGCCCGCGCTGGTTCCGGCGCCTTCCGCATCAATGATGGCGTAGGAGCCCAATCAGCGGGCATTGATGGACTGCACGTGTTGCCGACTAGCCTTCTACCGCACACACTTAGAAACATGTCGGTCCACCACGCGGGCTATGGCCAGTCAATGCTGGCAGAACGCTTGGCTACTACACCGTTGATCACACTTTTTCCAGTGGCACACCTCAATTTGGTGCGCCAATATTACACGGTGCAACCCGGCCAATGTGGCCACACTTACCACCCGTGACACACCAAATTATGGTGGTGCGTCATGGGTAAGTGCATACTAGTGACTCGCCTGTTTTTATTACACCATAGGTAATAGCAGTGGCACACTAAAAAGTCGGTGTGCCACGGCTAAGCGGCCCATCTATAGCTCTTTTTCTAGTTGTGTTAGGGGCACGAGCACAAAGACTTCTTGACTATTATCGACAACGTCAGGCCGAATCCGGTAAGGGCTCTCCAGCGGCGCGACGCAAAGGGACGCTGAGCGACCGTTTGTGTCCGCCGTGACCGGAAATGCGTCTGGCACCACCTCCAGCGGGGCGACGCAAAGTGACCGGGCTGTCCGCGGAGACGGAAACCTGGCCCAAATATGCGTCAGGTTTGCGTCTCCGCGGACACTCGGCGGTCGCGGAAAATGTCCGCTCGGTCCTCGCACGGGCCCACCTGGCAACGGCACAACTGCTTCGTCTTCCGCGGCATTACTTCCGGGCGGCGCGCTGCAGCCTTTGCAGGGCCGCGTTAATGAAGTGCCTCGGCTTCCGCGAGCGTGCGCAGCGTCGATGCGTCTTCTCCGCCAGTACTGGCACCGAGGCGTCGCTTCGGCAGTCTGCGGCCGCGTTAATGGCGATGCCTCGCGTGGCTCGCGGCCGTCGCCTACCTCTGCGGACGTAGTAATGGCGATGCCACGCATGGCGCGGCCGTCGCCCTGCCTCCGCGCTATATATACAGGGGTCACCATGAGCACCTCCTCCCCACAAACCCTAGCCGCCGCTGCCGTAGCGCCGCTTCCTCTCAAGCAGATCCACCATGAGCAGCGCCAGACGCGGCCAGGCTGCCGCGCCTCCACCTCCACCTTCACCTCCCACTCCACCTCCTCCGGCGTCGAGCTCCTCCAAGGAGTTCGACTCTGACGACAGCACGGGCGACCTCCTCGACCCGGTCAGGGACGCCGCAGCCCTGGCACTCGCGGCGCAGGAAGCAGAGGAGGAGCTGGCGGGCCACGCGGCGTTGGACGCCGAGCTGGAACAGCGCAGGCTTGCGGCTGCCGCTGCAGCCGAGGACTCCGACTCGGAGATATCTTGGTCATCCGATGACCCTGATGCGCCGACGCCGGAGGAGAGGGCGGCGGAGCAGCGGGCCCTCGTCGAGTCTTTCGAGACGCTCAAGGACGAGGCCGCCAACACGAGGCTGGAGCAGTGCCTGCAAGAGGACGCGGCGGCGCACCGAGCCATAGCGGCCGCGCGGGAGGCGGCGGAGAAGCAGGCGACGGAGCGACGCAACGATGGTGCCGGCCCGTCAGGAAGCAAGTAGTCTAGGCCTATAGATCTACTTTGTATAGTTTTTATGCATTTTTATGTACTACTTTCAATGTTTGTACTATGTTGCAATTCAAAAAATGGGCCACCCCGGTGGGAGCACACCCAGACGCAAACGGACGAGCGGACAAAATATGTCCGCGGGCGACGCAAACGGACGCTCGCGACCACTTTTGGGCGTCCAAAATGCGCCGCTGGAGATGCCCTAAGGGAGCGGCAACAACGACGCCTAGCGGAAGTAGTGCATGTTTGGTGGTCCAAGAATCTACATATAATATTTATTATATTATATTTGAGTGCTTTGTATTTCTCGTGACCTCTTGAAATAGATTCTGATCTTTCCCGCCATAGAAAACTTGAAATTTAATTTGTCCCAAAGAAGGGGATCGGAATCATGTTCTCTCAAACGTCGACGGACTACATATTTTATAATTTAATGAAAAACCACATCGGTGAGTATTTATTTGATTCAAAATACATTTTAGTAAGAGCACAAATATACCTGAGACGCTATTTGACCCCAGGCGCAAAATAGTCATCATTTTCCTATTCCGGCTCAGTATCATATAGCGTTCAATTTAGGCAAGCCATTGATCGACACCTTATCGGACTGGGGAAGACGCCGAAGGAAGTCATAAATAAGGAGGAGCTCTCCTTTCCCCTGAGCACTGATCTCAGCCGAATCGATCTACCTCGACGGAACGAACGATCACTACTGTATAGTCTAGATTTAGGGGCATTTCAAAGTGCTCCAATAGGTAGTCAAAGTGCCTCTATTTACTTTTAGGGGCACTTTAAAAAGTGCCCCGGATGCTTGTGTCCCTAAATAAAATAGGGGCACTTTGAATGAAGTGCTCCAAAATCAATTTAGGGGCAGTTTAAGATGTGCCTCAAAAGAGATTTAGGGGCACTTTTAGAGCTGCCCCAAAATGTTTTTAGGGGCACTTTCACAACTGCCCCAGAAAAGTTTTAGGGGCACTTTTAGAACTGCCCTAAAATGTTTTTAGAGACACTTTCAGAACTACCCCAAAAAAGCTTTAGGAGCAACTTGAGAAGTGCCTCAAAAGTGATTTAGGGGCACTTTGAGAACTACCCCATAAGAGATTTAGGAGCACTTTAAGAACTACCCCAAAACACAATTAGAGGCAACTCTAGGAAATACCCAGAAGCACAATTAAAGGCAACTCTATGGATTGCCCAAAAACATAAAATTAGAGGCAACATAATTAAATGCATCACCAGGTTCACTGAACTGAATTAATATTCTTCAAATACAAACAATCTTAAGTTACACTGAACTTATATTCTACACGTCCATCTAATCAATCAAGACGAATTCCATCAGCCAACCTTGTAGTTTGCAAAGTCAGACTATAAAAAATGAGCAACAAGCTTTAATCTTTCACAGGACAACCAATAGCTTCAGCTTTCATCATGGTCCTGGTCTATCAAAACTCCACGCTAATGAGAAGAATGGTGAGAAGAGCTTCAGCTTCTGGAAAAGAAAGAAATAAAGTTAACTATCAAACAATAATCCAAGCCAGGAATCGGAAGAGAAACCAATGGGAAATATGGACATACACACAAGCATGCAAGATGTTCATAAACAGAAGAAGGCAAGGTACAACAGTTCCAAACTTAAGGTAGGAGTTGTTGAATGTATTAGCAATTTTCCCCATGATTTAATCAAATAAAACATTGGATAAAACATGACTAAAAAGTTTGATATTAAACTAGTCATGCAAATCACCATAGAGTAAAGGAGAAACATGTCTAAACTGATTGAGAAGAGCAATATGTTTGCTGACAATGAACCTGAACTTGTTGCTAGGAGAAGAAAGAGGATAATGATCTCATAAAAGGAAAGCAAGAACACATACGGTCCAGAAGAGGAACCAGCGTTGCCGTTGTCGCTGTTGAGAGCCATGTCGCTGAAGAGGTTGCTGATGTCGGGGAAGAAGTCGTCGTTGGGGAAGTAGTCGTCGGCCTCCGTGTCGATGTTGAAGCCAGCAGTCGCGGTAGAACGCTCCCCAAAAACCTTATCGCCTCTCTCCCGTACAGGAGCACAAGAGACGGGGTTCCGGAGGCCTGCTGTCCTGTCCAGCGGTGCACGCCGATAGACGGGATGGAGAAGTCTTGAGCGGCGGCGCAAAGCTCTGGAACCGAGTGGTAGGCGCATATGGTGCTGTGTCTCGTAGTGTATCTCTGTAGAGGAGCGACCTCTTTTATAGGCACGAGAGAGGAGTTGAACAGGCCACGCGAGGAGATGAAACGAAGGGCCGGGAGGTGAACCGAACGAGTGCAAGAAGGCGAACAGCCTACGTATTCAAAACCCACTGAAAAACGTTTCAATTTCTAGCGTTTGTTCATATACCCGTTCATGAGTGGCAAAAAGAAAGAGAGAGAGGCTCTCGGCTCGAGGCATTCCCGCAAACCGCGGCGCGCGCGTCGTGACGTGACGAGACGAGCGAGCGGCGGCGTCGTCGGAGGAGGAGCGCGCGTGTGGCCAGCTCCTATTTCCTCCTATTATTTCTCTTACAAAAGGTATGAAGAGCTCCCCCTATAAGCTACTCCAACTCTTCTTCAACTAGCAATGTGGGACTAAACTTTTGTCCCACCCTTGCCATGCATGAATGGGCCATGTGGGCCTCTAGGATTTATTAGGAATTTCTGGAATATTTATTGTGTTGATCCAATATGGGCCAAAATTCCAACAATCCCCCACCAGATCCTAGAGGCACATAGAATTTGCCTTTGGTTCCAAAACATTGTTTTATATACCGGTACTATAGCGAAGACTGTTAAGTTGAACTTTCGCCAGAACTCTATGCTACACTAGACTGCTACTTGAACAGTGGACTAAGCCTTGAACTGCAAGTTTTCTGCTAATCTAGCTTCACAACGAGCCTTGACCGGTACTAGGCCGTCGCAGGGCTTCCCCGCGGGTGGAGCTTATGCGTCATACTCCATGGCCTTTCATGAGTTTATTAGAAAGCACCCAACTCTCATAGGTTGCGACGTTTTAACAACCAAACTCATATAGGTGTGTTCTTCAACGGATGTTCTGCAGGACAACATCTGTGCTTAAATAAGCAACTTAGAACACATTAAGATAAATCAGCCTACCGTGCAGATTAGGAAAGTATTGCATCTTTTACGGAGTGGTATCATACAAGGAGTAAGGATACTTTCCTCTCGGTTGACATACGACTTGTCTCCCGGTTCTAATTCACGGGATCTCCGATCACATAGAATGGGTTACCACCGTGGACAACTTAAACGGTGGGTCTCATACCCATCTCCTTTGATGCATTATCTATCACGTTACGTGATAGACCCTTCGTGAAGGGGTGCCAAAATTTCTAGATGTATGGATATAATCCAATGCAATAACTTCGGAGTTTCTCATTTTTCCGATGATTTTAATCTCCTCTTCACATGCCTTGATGACTTCATATTATCCTTAGAACCGTTAACCTTGACGATCACGGTTTGATTATCACGATTCATTGGGATAGCGGGTATTGGTTTCTCAACCACAGGTAAGTTCATCAAGAGTTCACGAAGCCACTCGCTTCAACGGTGGGCGTGTCTAGTGCCGTGAGTTCTGCTTCCATTGTTGACCTCGTTAAGATGGTCTCGCTTGCAAGACTTCCAAGAAACAGCGCCACCACCAAGTGTAAATACATATCCACTAGTGGCCTTAATCTCATCAAGACATCGAATCCAGTTTGATTCACTATAACCCTCTAGTACCCTCGGATACCGGTATAGTGAATGCCATAACTCATGATGCCTTTTAGATAGTGCATCACTCTTTCAAGAGCATGCCGGTGATCATCACCAGGGATTTGAGACAAATCGGCTAAGTTTGCTCACAAAGAAAGGCGATGTCGAGCCTCGTAGCGCTAGCCAAATACATCGCCGAGCCAATAATCCGAGAATATCTCGGTTGATCTCTAGCTGTCGTTTTATTCTTTCTAAGCAAAGACACTAGGATCGTAAGGCGTTGGACAAGACTTGCAATCGCTATACCCAAAATGACTCAAGATCTTTTCCACATAGTGAGATTGAAGCAGTGTAATCCCACCATTGTCATCCTTCAACGACTTGATGTTTAAGATTACATCAGCTACCCCAAGATCCTTCATCTCAAAACAACGAGATAAGAAATCCTTGGTCTTCTTGATGATATTCAAAGTTGGTTCAAAAATCGCATGTCATCGACGTATAAGCAAAGAATGACTCCTTCGCCCCCACCATGGCGATAGTACACACATTTATCGGCTTCATTTACAACAAAGCCTTTCGGCAGCTAAAGTTCTTTCGAACTTCTCATGCCACCGCTTTAGGTGCTTGCTTGAGACCATATAAAGACTTCAATAATTTGCACACCTTTCCTTCTTGACCATTTACTACAAATCCATCTGGCTGGTCCATGTAAATTTCCTCATCCAACTCTCCATTTAGGAAAGCTGTCTTAACATCCATTTGATGAATGAGAAGACCGTATGAGGGAGCCAGTGATAGTAGTACTCTAATGGTAGTCAATCTAGCTACAGGTGAGTACGTATCAAAGAAGTCTTCACCTTCCTTTTGGGTATAACCCTTGGCCACAAGCCGTGCCTTGTACTTTTCAATTGTACCATCAGGCCTAAGCTTCTTCTTAAACACCCATTTACATCCTACGGGTTTGCACCCATAAGGACGATCGTAATCTCCCAAGTTCCATTAGCCAAAATGGAATCCATCTCACTTCGGATGACTTCCTTCCAGTAGTCGGCATCTCGGAGATGCATAGGCTTCGAAATAGAAGTGGGAGTGTCATCCACGAGATACACAATGAAATCATTACCAAAGGACTTCGCAGTCCTCCGTCTCTTACTCCTTTTAGGAGCTTCATTGTTATCCTCCTCCAGTTCTCAAGGGGTTCTATCGGAATGGTGGATTCAGGAATTGTAGCGAATTCCTGGATAGATGTACTAGGCATCCCCTGATTCGATGAGCTAGGCATATCCTTCATGGGAAATATATCCTCAAAGAAAGTCGCATCATTCGACTCCATGATTGTACCAACATGCATGTCGGATACCTCAGACTTTACTATCAAGAATCTATAGCCAATGCTATGAAAAGCATAGCCCAGAAAAACACAATCAACAGTTTTTGGTCCAAGCTTGCGCTTCTTGGGAATTGGCACATTGACTTTGGCCAAACATCCCCAAGTCCGTAGGTAAGTGAGTTTCAATCTTTTCTTCTCCCATTCCTCGAATGGAGTCATCTCCTTATTCTTTGTGGGAACTCGGTTTAGAACATGACATGCAGTCAATATCGCCTCCCCCCACCATGCCTTGGAGAGACCCGATGTGTCTAACATGGCGTTAACCAAATCAGTTAGAGTGCGGTTCTTTCTTTCGGCCACCCCCTTTGACTGCGGGGCGTCGGGAGGCGTCCTCGCATGGTTGATACCATGCTCCGCACAAAATGAGTCAAACTCATTGAGAAATACTCTCCACCACGATCGGACCTAAGTCGCTTGATCTTTCGTTCAAGTTGATTTTCTGTTGACTTTATAGATTTTGAAGAAACTTAACGCTTCATCCTTCGATTTGGAAGATACACATAACAATATCTAGTTGAGTCATCAATGAATGTCATGAAGTATTTCTTTCCACCTTTTGTCAACACACCATTCATCTCGCAAATATCCGAATGTATGAGTTCTAGAGGTGCCAAATTTCTTACCTCATGAGCCGTATGAGACTTGCGAGGTTGCTTAGCTTGAACACACACTTGACACTTAGAACCCTTTACATTAGTGAAACTTGGGATTAAATTCAGTTTAGCTAGCCGCGTCATACAACCAAAATTAACATGACAAAGACGTGAATGCCAAACATTTGTCTCAATGTTGGTGCAAATATGATTAACAACTTTATTACAAACGTCTGACAGGGATAGGCGGAACAAACCTCCGCACTCATAGCCTTTACCAACAAAGGTTCCAAATTTTGACACAACAAATTTATTGGACTCAAACACAATCTTGTAGCCATCACGACACAGAAGCGATCCGCTAACAAGATTTTTATTGATAGAAGGGGCATGATGCACGTTCTTCAGGTGCACGATCTTCCCCGAAGTGAACTTCAGATCGACCGTACCAACACCACGAACAGTAGCATGCGAGCCGTTGCCCATCAACACGGAGGAAGTCCCTGCGACCTGATAAGAAGAAAACATGGAGATATCAAAGCACGTACGTGTACATTGGCACTGTGTCAATCCACCATTCAGGAGAATGACATATTGAAAGGACAAAGAGGAAATATACCATACCCAAGATCCTTCATCTCGGTTGTCTCCAATGACAACATTGGCCGTCTTGCCGCCCTTTCCTCGTCGACGCTTGTCAAAGCGGTTTGGGCAATTGGGAGCCCAATGATCGTGGATCACCACAGACGTGGCATACTCCTTTCTTCTTATCGGTCTTCCTTTTGAAATTGGTAGACTGTGAGGCCTTGTTCTTCCCATCAAATTTTCCTTTGCCATCATACTTGTTCTTGTTCTTGGACTTGTAGGATTGGAAGTTCTTCTTCTGTACCAAGTTGGCACTAGAACCTCCCTCAACACCTCGAGCACGTGTGTCTTTTGCCCTTGCCTTTTCTTCCACGTCAAGAGACCCAATGAGATCCGTAGTGGAGAACTCTTGTCTTTTGTGCTTCAGAGAAGTAGCAAAATTCCTCCATGAAGGAGGAAGCTTGGCAATGATACCTCCGGCAATAAATTTGTCCCAAGAACACACAAGTGAATCTGCTCAAGTTCCTTAGCAATGGATTGTATCTCATGAGCTTGCTCAACGATGGAGCGCTCATTAGTCATCTTGAAGTCATAAAATTGTTCCATGACATACAGTTCACTGCCCGCATCCGAGACCCCAAACTTGGCCTCGATTGCGTCCCACATATCCTTGCCCGTAGAGATGGACAAATACGAGTCAACAATGTTCTCGCCAAGAACGCTGATGATAGCACCCCTCAGAAGGGTGTCGGCATCCTCAAAAGCTTTCTCCTCGAGGGGAGTAAGCTCTCCTTCAGGCTTGCCCTTAGTGGCGTCAAAGCATCTCATGGTTGTAAGCCAGAGAATAGCTCTCGCACGCCACCTCTTGTAATTCACGCCCTCGAAAGGAGGAGGCTTAAGAGATGAAGCAAAGCTAACCGGGGAATAATGCCTATAAGATTTTTGGATTGTTGAATGTATTAGCAATTTTCCCCATGATTTAATCAAATAAAACATTGGATAAAACATGACTAAAAAGTTTGATATTAAACTAGTCATGCAAATCACCATAGAGTAAAGGAGAAACATGTCTAAACTGATTGAGAAGAGCAATATGTTTGCTGACAATGAACCTGAACTTGTTGCTAGGAGAAGAAAGAGGATAATGATCTCATAAAAGGAAAGCAAGAACACATACGGTCCAGAAGAGGAACCAGCGTTGCCGTTGTCGCTGTTGAGAGCCATGTCGCTCGAAGAGGTTGCCGATGTCGGGGAAGAAGTCGTCGTTGGGGAAGTAGTCGTCGGCCTCCGTGTCGATGTTGAAGCCGGCGATCGCGGTAGAACGCTCCCAAAACCTTATCGCCTCTCTCCCGTACAGGATCACAAGAGACGGGGTTCCGAGGCTCCGTCGTCCCGTCCAGCGGTGCACGCCGATAGACGGGATGGAGAAGTCTTGAGCGGCGGCGCAAAGCTCTGGAACCGAGTGGTAGGCGCATATGGTGCTGTGTCTCGTAGTGTATCTCTGGAGAGGAGCGACCTCTTTTATAGGCACAGAGAGAGGAGTTGAACAGGCCACGCGAGGAGATGAAACGAAGGGCCAGGGAGGTGAAAGAGAGGCTCTCGGCTCGAGGCATTCCCGCAAACCGCGGCGCGCGCATCGTGACGAGGCGAGCGAGCGAGCGGCGTCGTCGTCGGAGGAGCGCGCGTGTGGCCAGCTCCTATTTCCTCCTATTATTTCTCTCTTACAAAAGGTATGAAGAGCTCCCCTTATAAGCTGCTCCAACTCTTCTTCAACTAGCAATGTGGGTCTAAACTTTTGTCCCACCCTTGCCATGCATGAATGGGCCATGTGGGCCTCTAGGATTTATTAGGAATTTCTGGAATATTTATTGTGTTGATCCAATATGGGCCAAAATTCCAACAGGAGTACATGTAAAAAAATACGTAAACAGAGGCTTAGCTTCGATGGTTTGCTAGACCTACATCACAGGTGAAATATTTTATTAAATTACCTATATGGACAAAGAAATGTAAAAAATATAAAACCTGTTCGTCTCCATGAGATCACCAGCATTGTCAGCTACTAGGTGATCCCGTGGAGCTCGTGCCAATGCTTACTTCATTTGTATATTGATGAAAAAAAACTACCAATATTATACTATGTTTCTCAGGTGTTCAAATATATCATGCATGAGATGGTCTAATGACGATATGTGTAAGTAATATAAGCCCAAGCAGTAGACAGAGAACGAATTTAAACAATCAATAGAAAGACTCTGAGAAGTAACTATAACACAATAAAGCTTGTACTGTAATGAAAAAGAACTTCCTATAAAATGGCTAAATCTATTTTTCCTCCAATCACTCAACATCTTTAATAATGAAAAAACGTAGATACAGCCGATAGATGTGTATACATAACTAAACGACAGAAATTAAATACTCCCTCCGTCACGTAAAACATGTTGGACGGGTTATTTTGCAAAACACCCCTTGGAGAAATCCTGAGACAACCCAAAGTCCACATCGCTCTTCTCCCTCAACCTGCTCCTTCCTCGCTCCGCTCGCACGCCGCTCTTCTCCCTCTCCTCACACGCCGCAGGTCTGCCACGCGGTTCCCCCTCCTCCATTTAGCGCCTCCGTCTAGGTCGCCCGCGCTCTTGCCCCTCTGCTGTATAGCTCCCCCGTGCTGCCCCCCTGCGCCTTCTAGCTCGCTCGCGCTGCTGCCGCCTACGAAGGCCACCGCAGGCCATGGTTGGATTTTTTTGTCCAATACACCGCCGTCGCCTTGCTTCACCCACACCGCCTTGCTAGATCTACGAGCAGCGCTACTCGATCTACTCCCCGGCGGTGAGGAGAAGCTCGAGGTCGCTATCCCCGTTCTTCTCCCACGCCACCGAAACACGGGAGAGGATATGTCGGGCTAGGGGCGTGCAATGTGCTGCTGCAAGCCGGCCACCAGCACGCGCAGTTCCACTCACTTCTCCACATCGCCGCTGTCGCGCATCTCCAGAGGCGCTTGCTCAAGGTATCCGCCAATATGAATCCTTATATTCAACAAGTTCAGTAAAAAAACGTTGTTGTGCTATGTGAGTGCAGACAGTGGTGCGTGAATGACGTACCAAATATATTTTTGCTATTCCTTTATCATCATCTATACATCCTCTTACGGCCAAGCTTGTAAACTTTTTGTGCCCACTGGAAGGCAGAGATGCCAGCTTTGTGCCTCTCTATGCTGTGTAAAAGAGCCTGCTTGCTCAAGGCAGAGGTTACTGTGCTATATGCGTGTGCTGTTCAGGAGCAAATATTCTGAAACAAATCTTCAATTGCTATGTGCGTGTGAGATTTAGGGACTGGTTTATCTTTGCTGCAAATTCTAAAATAAATAAAGCTTGAACTGCATGAGAAGGCAACAGACTATTTGACAGTTCCAATACTTTGGTTGTTCAATTATTAGCAGCCTGTTCATATGCCAATTTTTTATCCCCGGTCCCCATTTGTCAATTATGAATTGCTAGAACAATAAGTGTTTCATGCTTATGTAACTGACTGTGTCCTGCCGTTAGTTATCTGATTCGCCGCTTACATTTCTGAATGTGTGATTGAAGGATGTGTATAGCATGTTGATCTGCTGGACAATCAGTGTTTCATGCTTCAGGGCCAGTGACGGGCAGAACAGAGGGAGGCTGCTTGGATGTCTAGACAACAATGATAGCCAGTAGAGGCGGAGTGAAGAAAACTTGAGACTTATTATGCAGCACAAATAATAGAAGTGACATTGGAAGGGTGACCTGGGTAGGCTTTCAAGAAGCAAAATTTGTCAATATAGTACAGTACATACTTTGATGTCAATACTTGCACTTTACTAGGGATTACCAAACTGTAACTAAATAGACTTAAATAAAGGATGGGATCTTCTTTGAGGGCATGAATTAGTTCAGGGCACGAGTAGTTCAGTCTTTGGCACCTGGGCTGCATATCTGGAGCCAATAGTTGCTCCAATACTTGTTTGCTGTTTTTTTTTACTTAAGTGTGGTATTGACTCTGTCATGTTGCAGGTTTGCACCTTTGTCCTCCATGGCGGGCGGCGGCATGGCGGTGCTGTAGTTGGTGGTGGTGAGGTGGATCTGCGACCAGCCGGCCCTCTTCATCGACATTCCCCGTCTCCTGCCGGCTTCCAGGTATTCCCTAATCTATAAACTATTTTGATGCCTATTTCTTCCTCTTAAGTTTCCAACAACTGAAGTGGTATTGTATGAACTTTGAATCGAACAGATAACTTTTTAAGAAGTAGCATTTTGAGGTGTAGATTTTGCATCTACATCCGAAAGGCTGTATAGAAGTGTTAATGTTCACAGTTTAGGTTACCAATTCCATCTCAACTTATCAACAGTGTTGGATCTAGAGTTTGAAGTGAGCAAATGTCTAATCTTCCATTGGCTTTAATCTGTTCCATTTTGTTATAAATGTTCAGACAAGGATTAAGGACCAATGCTAATGAAGAGAAGAAAATTCAAAAATCAAAGAAGCTATTGATACAACAGGAAAGAAATTAAGATAATTTACCTGTAACAAGTGAAGTCTGCACCATCAGTTGCCAATAAGATGAGACACTGATCTAGTTTCAACAGTATGGAACGCATTACATGACTGGAAGCTGCAAATTGCAATGAAAAACCAATGCATGATATGAGAACATTATCCATGGTAAAAAAACGCAGGTTTAAAAAGACAGTACCAAGAGCATAGGCATTAGAGACTCCCTAAACCTTTATAAAATCCATTGCAGAACAATTAGCGCACAAAGAAAATATAATGAGTATTCAATCTACCATGACATGCTTTAGATGCCCCCGTTACATGATTTTGGGTGAAACCATAAGACAGGGTATTAGGATATCCAAGTTTTCTCACCTGTGAAGAAAGGTCAAACCAGAGCCGCTGTGGACTCAAAGTACTGGAGGACGACCCAGTCGGCAGCTGCGTGTCACACAGACTACATGGCGAGCGGCTGCACCGAGGGGCGCGACTGTGCAGCCGACACAGAGCCAAGGGCCAAGCGTAGAGAGACACACACGATCAAAATAGAAACCGAGCCAAGGAGTCAGACCGTGCCGACGGCCCCGGCCCTCGCGTTGGATATACGGTGGCTCCTCCATGGACACTGTATCCTTCCTCTTTGAAAAGCTAAATTTGGGATTGGAAATAGTACATCCCGGGTTTCAACTTGAAAGCGAGCAGAGGATACAAAAAATTCACCAGTTTACACTTGGGCATCATAATGTGTACTAGTACAGAGGAACTACTACAGTCTACAGACTAAGCAGATTCATTCATTTGACACTAAACTTGTGGTCGAGAAGTAATCATCACCCAACTTTTCGGTTGAAATAAATTAATGATACTAGTATGCTCGTTGTAACAAACTAAATGATGCAGCGGTAGCGGTATCAGTTAGCACACCAGTCTGCTTAATCATTAGGCAGGTAGGCATCGACGAGTCAGACATGTGGCTGCGTGGTCGAGCACACTCACCGTCCTTTGCGCCTTCCACACCATATCCGTGAACTTGCCTTGTTCCATGTCCTCATTCATAAAATGATTTAATGACTTCAGAATGGTAATTATGCAGTAATAGAGGAGCTAGGATTGAGTAAAGAAAAACAGAGTGAGCAGCATCGACAGGAATGCAGTCATATAGAAGAGAACCAGAAAGTACAAACATGTCAAGCTAAATTTTATTCATGATCAATAGTAGGAGAATTATATATCATATAGAAGAAATCATTAGAGCATCTGATGTACTACACAATATCAACTAGAGCTAACAAGGACCCTATTTAACCAATCAATTATCCATTAACCGAAATACCAACAGCTACAACCTAATCAGAGCATCAGCACGGCCATGTACCAGCAACATCACAATGCAGCACTCGTACAGGACATCACCACCATAGTCCTGAAACTAAAACTAACCACGGCTCGTTGGACAAACCATCACAATGCACAAGAGAGATAGAAGGGAGAAGAAATAGCTCACATTGTAGTTCTAGCCGTGGAAGAGGAGAGGGCAGCCACAGGCCCACAGCCTACCACCGCACCACCGTGGGGAGGCCCCGGCCACCCAGGCGACATCAACAGGTGGTAGTCGCCAACGTCGTGATAGCAGGAGAATAGGTGTTGCGAGCCCGAGCCCAACTGCTAGGGTTTCGCGGGCACGCGTGCTTGGGTGGTGTAGGGTGGCGCGGAGGGGTGGATCCAGCGGAGAGGTCCATGGGGGGATCACGCCGGGGCGCGGAGGCGCCAGTATCAGCGGGAGGCGGACGGAGAAGCGCCGGTGAGCCCGAGCTGTGAGGTTAGGGTTTCGCGTAGCCGCGCGTGCTGGCACGGGCGTACATCGTGGCGGCGGGGAAAGTGGCAGAGAAGAGGCAGCAGAGTTTCACCGGTCTACGGCAGCAGATGCGGCGGTTGCAGTGGATGCGGCAGGTAGCCGGGGCGGCGAATGGCGGCAGCGGCGGGGGCGGCGGCGGCGGCGGCGGCGGCGTCGAAGTGGGGAATGGGATAGCGAAAGGGGGGCGCATGCGAGGAGGGTGAGGGAGACACGAAGAGGATGAGAGAGGTGCGGGTCGGCCTGGGGGTGTTGACCTGACCCAGTGGGCTGGCCCAGTAGAGCCCAAACCGACACAACCCAACATCCCAATTCCCTCTCCTTGACGGGAGGTGCTATACACCCCCCACCAGGGTGCCTATTGGGCTGGTCCACTCACGTTTATTTTTCTTTATTTTCTGTTTTTCTCCTTTTCTGCTATTTTGTTTCTTTTCTTTTTAAAAAATTTACAATGCCAATGTGAAACTTTTTCGGAAAAACACAAAATTTATAATACAAACTTTCCAAAATACGAATATTTTTAAAGTTGTATATTTTCGAAAAATTAGAAAACATTATTTTCGAGTTTATTTTTATTTTTTATATGAACAATTTCTGAATTTGAACTATTTTTGGATTTTAAAAATTCGGATTTGAACATTTTTCGAATTTAAACATTATTTGGATTTTGAACAATTTTCGGATTTGAACATTTTTTATGTTTGAATATTGTTTTTAAAATTTGAATTTTTTTAGATTGAACATTTCTAAAAATTTGAACGTTATTTAGATTGAACATTTTCGAAAGTGAACATATTTTAAATTTGAACATTTTTCGATTATGAACATTTTTCGGATACGAACAATTTTTAGCTTTGAACATTTTTCGTTTTAAACACTTATCATATTTGAATGTTTTTCGATTTTGAACTATTTTCAATTTTGAACTTTTCAAATTTGAACTTTTTCGTGAACAAAAATAAAAACAAACAGAAAAGAAAAGGAAACAAAAAATAAAACAGAAAAAGAAAAGAAAAAACAGAAACAGAAACAGAAACATAAATGCAAGTCTAGGTTCATGGGTTTATAGCTAATATGTTTCGTTCATATCAAAAATTTCTTATGTGCTATTACATAATGGGGTTGGATAAGAATTATGAGACGGACTCATCTGTGTTGTCTGATAGTGTAATCATTCTTGTTTGCGTAGCATTGTCTTCTTGAACCTTGCACTTCAAACTCTGCAAGTAGTACCCAATACAAAATTCGATATATCTACTAATTCTGTTTATTTGAACTAAAAAGGAGAACTTCTTTTATGGGTAACATAACTAAACATGGAAGTGACCCTACAAGCTAAGGAACTTCGCCAACTAGTATTATGTACTACTCCGTCTGTATGTACGTCGCCAGTTATTTATTTTATTATCCCTCCAGCATCTGGGAAATAATCCCGCGGTCAAACAAATCGATACTTTTGCATCTTAGCCCCTCACCCATCACCCTATCCGTCCACCATCACCCGATCTCCCTGCTTATCCTCGCCAATAGAAATCTGAGTATGAGAGAATGTAGCGCTAGCCTTGTATCGCTGATGCTAGCTACCTTTTTTTTGCGGGAGAATACGTCTTAGTGTTGCTTTCTATTGGCTATGCTAGCTTGCTGCTGATTGTTCAAAAGACTGAGAGTGACATATCAAAGACATGGTGCAGTATAACTTAGTGTGTGGTTGCTTTTGTACCGCTGATTATTGTATTTCAGTTAACAATGCAATATTTGAATACTTTGCAACCGTATTTCTCTCCTGGTCCTCCACCGCTGTCCTGTCCGGCGTGGCTGCCGACAGCCCGCTAATGAACGTGGCCGGTAATGTGGTGTTCCATGGCCTAGGCCTCACCTCCAACAGCCAGAGCAGCCTGGTCATGGGCAGCGCCACAGCTCTTGCTCCAGCGGATCAGGCGGAAATGCCTTCATATTTTTGTTTTGGGATTCAGAGATATCCTTCCTTTTCTCATGTTTATAGGAGATATCCTTCCTAAAGGCATTGTCATGTACCCCCTTTTTTTTAATCTCAGTCTTCCCTTTTTTCCTTTCGTATCAAAGGGATCCTTACTGGCATGTATTTCCACGCGTGCATTACCAAGTGAGTGCTTCTTTTCGTTCTGGTCATTTCCTTTCCCCTCCACTGTATTGGTTTTACTTGTATATGTGGTCTCCTTATTGTTATTAATACACAAAGGGACAAATAAATGGAAAAATGCTTATGAATAATTTATCTTCGGCAATCTGTCGTAAATACTATGTATCGACAGTTCCTTCTCTATATGAGAGCTTCTGCTATTTCTTGACTACGGTAGTTAGTACCTACTATATGGCTATATCAGAGCTGAATTTCTTTTTTGCTACTGTAGGCTTGCTGCTGCTTTTTCTACTACATATCTCCTTGCTAACATCTCATAGGTTCCATCTACAGTTTTCTTGGTCATTCTTGGTCATATAATATATACACATTCGCTAGAACCATAAGTGCATGATGCATATACTATCAATAGTATGTATGTGTGGCGTACAGTCTGTAAAATGACACCAAGACATGGCGAAGTGCAGCTTACATACAGGCCGCATCGTTTCTAGATTTCTAGACTGAACATTATCGCTATTAAACTGGAGTTATTTTCAGATGCTACAGATATATCGTCATATGCCACAAATAATTTAGTTTATGAGCAAGTTTTGTGGAATTTTTTTGCTGATTGGTCTTCTCTTTTTTCTTTTCCTACAGGTGGATTTGGACCTTAGAAATGAAACATTGGAAAATTATAGCCAATGCTGCAATACTCGGATTTCTAGATATCATGTATATGATGAGTGTCAGATAGGGAGGCAAATCTTGTGGGTTCATGATTTTTTTAATCCAAACTGAGCAAGGCCAACACGGTATCAAGTTCATAGCTTCATTCAGGGCCTCAAAGTTTTGATTGTTTGTTCAGTTGCCAGTCTTCAGCAATGTTTACCCGAAGTTGGTAGTCTTGACAAATACTAAGGCATGTACCCATGACTCTAACTGTGCTCACATGTTTTTTAGGCTAAGATGTGGCAACTAAGAAATTTGTCCCGTGCTTGCATGACAGTCTGGTAATATACTCCTTCTATATATATATATATATATATATATATATATATATATATATATATATATTATGTTACCTCTATTAATTCTAGAACAATCACGGCACGGGTTATATTCATTTGGTCTACTAAATTGGCGAGAGGAGTACCTGCTTCTCAAAAAATGAGTTTTCTATATATAGAGCCTTTTTAGGATGGATCTCTACCTTTTTCCTGCAGCTTGATCACAAGACTTAACTTTTCTTCTTTACGACTTAACTAAACTGACATGTACAATGTGCGTATCAGAGATAGCCAACACCATGGGACTATGTGGTTGGATTATAAGGAAACATAATATCAAGCTACTCCTAAATGTCAGCCAATTTTATCTTCAGGTAGAATTTGAATATTTGAATAATGGTTGTGGAGGCGAACTCTCGAATCGAAAGGTTTTAGGCTTAGTAGAACTAAAACTGAATACATGAGGTGCAGTTTCAGTTCTACTAGGCACGAGGAGGGAGAGGTTAGCCTTGATGGGCAGGTGGTACCAGAGAGAGACACTTTTCGATATTTGGGGTCCATGTTGCAGAAGGATGGCGATATCGATGAAGATGTGGGCCACCGAATCAAGACTGGTTGGATGAAGTGGCGCTAAGCTTCTGGCGTACTCTGTGACAAGAGAGTCCCACAAAAGCTAAAAGGCAGGTTTTATAGGACAGCTATCCGACCTGCGATGTTGTATGACGCTGAGTGTTGGCCAACGAAGAGACGACATATCCAACAGTTAAGTGTAGCAGAGATGCACATGTTGAGATGGATATGTGGCCACACAAGAAAGGATCGGGTACGGAACGACGATATACGGGAGAGAGTTGGGGTAGCACCGATTGAAGAGAAGCTGGTCCAACATCGTCTCAGATGGTTTGGACATATCCAACGGAGGCCTCCGGAAGCGCCAGTGCATAGCGGACGGATAAAGCGTGATGAGAATGTTAAGAGGGGTCGTGGTAGACCAAACTTGACATGGGAGGAGTCCGTTAAGAGAGACCTGAAGGTTTGGAATATCGACAAAGATTTAGCCATGGATAGGGGTGCGTGGAAGTTAGCTATCCACGTTCCGGAACCATGACTTGGCTTCGAGATCTTATGGGTTTCAACTCTAGCCTACCCCAACTTGTTTGGGACTGAAAGGCTTGGTTGTTGTTGTTGTAGAATTTGAATATTTGAATAATGGTTTTAGATTCTAGCAAATATACGAATGCCTAATGTTTTTTAATAACTCAACCCTGCGTACTACCCACTTGAAGTGACCCACTTCAAGATATGGCCATATCGATTTGTTGCCATCCACTGAAATATGCGTCAACAATCCGGACACGGCGTTTTTGATCTCGAGCTCATTTGCTCCTGTTTTGGTGGACCAATAAGGTAGCATGCATGTGTGTGCCAGACATGTTTATCCCAACAGGTGCGATGTGTCAATAATTCAGGAAATATCTTTACCTGTACCTCTACCTGTATGGACTTCCCGTATAGACTGCTGTGAACGGTGGTCAAGCATTGATGATTGGATGGGCAAACGTCACGGCTGTAGGTATGAGCTTCTTCCTGCAGCTCGACATGCACGGCACATGCGTACGACCTTGGCCGCTTGCTCCTTTGAGGCCGAGCATGCCCATGAGCTGCAAGCATTTATTATCTCTGTACGACAGTACTCAAGCACTGTGTAAAAAGAGAGTTACGGATAGAATACATAGTTAAATACACTGACAAAGTCAGAAGAGCATGGAACTTGATTGGTTCAGAAATAGAGAGCATCTACACCCCAGATCAGAAATGAATTTCTCCAACAATCCATCCTAAAGGACACTGACCTATTTATTTGGTGGTGTAGATGGGTTCAGTTTGCACAATCCATCCTTCTGAGTTTTGAGGCATGTGTTCAGCTTTTGGGGTAGATCTTGGTTAGGTTTTAGTTGCCATGTGATTATCTTGCACCACATGCTGTGTCAATGTACCAAGTATATGGTGGAGTCAGAGGTGAAACAACTGCCACTTCTTGCTTCTTCTTGCCACACAACTTGTGGCCTCGAGGGGCGGGGTACTTGCGTGCGGAGAGCCAGTCAATTTGGGCGGTGGAGATATTTAACCCCCTTGTTTCTAATGTGGTTTAGTTTTGGCATAAAATGATTTTATGCACTGAATTGGTTGCTGTACAAGTAGTATGAAAAAGTTTAGGTCACTTTACTGCGATAATGCATCTACGTTGACAAGTTAGTCTGAATATACTCTAATCTCTGACAGTAAGGAGTATTTTGTTAGAATACAGTGTTCTTCCTAAGGTAGTCAAATAAGCTGGTAAGAATATTTTTCCCGTTTCATCCCTTACATATTAGCAACTCTATTAAATGATGGTTGATACCAATTAGCAAAACAATGTACGTTAAGAAAACTTGCTTTCATTAGCTCTATGTATTCACATCTGCCTCTTTTCTTGTCATCTGTAGTAGAGAAAGTTTGACTAAAATTGAGTCAAACACATAATACAGGTGCATTATCTAAAAAAATTCTCAAGGCATTACAAGATAGTTGACAAGAATGTGCTAAACAGACTGCCTACAAGCTTCATCAATGACAAACATGACTCATCTACAGGAGTTGTATTGTATGAATAATTGCCTTCATCCTAGACCAGTCAAGTTAGTTGTGTTTTTTATCATTTGCTAATGCAATTACAATATATTAATTTTTGATGGATTTATATTGGAAAAAAACATGCCTTGTTTGACAGATCTGAAGCATCTGCAGATCCATGAGAATTCTTGTTTGACAAATCTGAAGCAACTTATGGGTGCTCAGATGTTAAATGGTTATATGTACATGTTATGCTTTTCAGTATATATAGTGAAGTCATGTTGGCACATCTTTTATTACTGCAAGGTGCTTCTGTATCTAAATAGAGCTGTCTTTTGTACTGCATTATTTTTTTGTGGTTGGCACATTTTCCATCAATTATTCATGCCTGGATAATGATAAAATTTATTATGTTTTTTTCTACTTAGATTAGGTGGCCTAATTTTTTTTTTCAATTCCATGGCAGCAGCTTCATGTAGCACGACAAGGTACCAATCAGAATTAGCCTGGAAGCTATGATGAAAAAACTGCACCTTCCGTGTCCTAAGTACGAAAGCCAGATTGTTGGAGGATGCTACTTTTCCACCAAAATAATGTTTTACCCTTCTGCACACTTTCTTCGGACTTCCCTCCACCCCACAAGATGCCTTGGAAAAAACAACAAATCAAAGATTTCAACTACACTGCGCTAGAAAGATAGAAGAATGTGAATAGAGGTCTCCACCGTTGGCTGGACACAAGAAGAATCAAAGGCTGTTTGAATTATCTGTTTTTATTACCAGATGTTTATGTCTGTTGTTTACACATAATTTGTTGTTTTTAACTTTGTTTGAATTTGTAACTAAGCACTTGAATTTGGTGTTGTTTCCGTCTACAGATTTTGGGGCATTTGTGAAACTGCCCCAATAGGTATATAGCAATTGGGGCACTTCTTGAAATTGCCCCAATAGGTGTATACCAATTGGGGCACTAGTCAAACTGCCCCAATAGGGGTATACCAATTGGGGCACTTCTCCAAAGTGCCCCAATATGTGTATACCAATTGGGGCACTATTCCAAACTGCCCCAATAGGTGTATACCAATTGGGGCACTTCTCAAAACTGCCCCAATAGGTGTATACCAATTGGGGCACTACTCTAAACTGCCCCAATAGATGTATATACCAATTGGGGCACTACTCCAAACTGCCCCAATAGATAGGGCATTAGAGGCATTTTGACCAAAGTGCCTCTAAAAAAGGGTATTTAGGGACACTTTGAAAAGTGCCCCAGGACAAAGTGCCCCTAAATCCCTACCGTGTAGTAGTGGATGAGACGACCACGACGTCGGGAGTCACCTGAAGCTAGCAGCAGGCACATCCCGACGGAGATGGTGCGCCAGATTCTGCTCAAGCTGCCGGCCAGGGACGCAATCCGCTCCTCCTGCCTTTCCAAGCAGTTGCGCGACGTCGTGAAGGACCCTTCCTTTCCCAGCCACCACGCCGCGGACCACGCCGTGACGTCGCCCGGCAGCAGCGACGCGTAGGCGTTACTCGTGACCGTGAACAGTGTGCCCAGCACTTGCCTCGACACCAGTATCTACAGCGTCACCTCCTCCAAGCACATGTGTCGCCTCACCGGCTCCACGGCCGTGAGCCACCTCGCCACCAACGTCTGCAACGGCTTCATCCTCTTCGGGTCCGCCACCTCCGGCGTGGCCCCCGCGGTGCTGTGTAACCCTGCCACCGGCGAGACGCTGGCCCTCCCTACCGCGCCTCCGCTCCAAGAAGACATGAACCGCTACCTCTTCCTCCTAGGGTTCAGCCCGTCCACCGGCGAGTACAAGCTGTTCCGGCTCTCCTTCCGAGAATCATTAGACGACAGGGGCAACTACGTAGACGTCTACACCTTAGGTGACAGCCGCTGCGGGTGGAGGAAGCACCCGCACCTCGTCCCGTTCCGTCATCTCTACGCCGTGCCGCCGGTGCTCGTCGACGGTAAGTTGTACGTGGTGACTGGCCAGATCCAGCTCACCGGGGAGCCCGAGGGGATACTGGTGATCGACGTGGCCAGCGAGAAACACAGCACTTACCGCCCCCCGGGCGAGTACATCATGGGCAACACGCTACTGGACGGCTTGGACCTGCACGGGCAGTTCTGCCTCGCCGTGAACTACGTGCTCGTCTCTCCCAGTCACCCCAAGGTCGAGTTCTGGGTCATGCCGCAGCTCGGCCGGCTCGACGGCAGGAACCACAAGCGGCTCAACTGGGAGCTGCGCTACACCTTCTACGTCGACGTCGACCATGGCCGTAGAAATGCATCGCAAGGCGCCTGGTTCTGCCACTACAAGCAGCAGCCGAGGGCCGCCTGGCTCGGCGAAGACGGGATGCTGTGCTACATGCTGGACGATTGCCTATACAAGTACAACACGAGAGGACACTCAGGGACGGATGATTCTCTGGCATGGCACCAGAAGGTCCAGCTCCCAACGACTCCATCCCCGGCAAACCGGTGGTGGAACGTCTATGGAGGCTACCGCCCAAGCCTACTCTCACCTCTTGCTTTTGCATTGCCGTCGTCCCAAGGCGTTGAGGCTAATAATGAACGATTTGAGGATGATATGTTACGTGCACTACGGCCCAGTAAATCTGAACTTCCCTCTTCGAATGATCGCACTGGTGATGGGCAGGGACGCAAGAGGATTCGCTGCTGAACCAACTCTCAAAGCAAACCATAAATAAATGTAATAAAGAACAAAATGAGAGGAAATTGGCTTGAAAATTTATCTTCCCAGCTCATGTGATTAACCTGATAATTTTCTTTGTCCTAAAGAACGAAAAAACATTTTCTGCCAAATGTTAATGGCCTCCATATTTTCAGAACTTACTGCCACATCTGTGAGACCTTACTTGAATCAAAATACATTTTATTGGGTATCATTGTTCCATATAGTTCTGGTAACATCCCATAATCAGTGTAATTTGTGATATTGATACATGCTACCAAATAGTAATCCATTTTAGATATTATATTACGTCTAGGAATTGCACTTCTAGTAAAAAACCCCAAGATTCAGTCGGAGGAGACGGAAGGCAAGGGCAAAAAGGTCAAGAAGGACTCTATTTATTGCCCCGCCACATCCTTCACTTTAAATGAGAAAGAAATGGTACACTTTAACTGCTTGATGGGAGTCAAAACAAGTTCTGATTACTCAGGTAAGATCAAGAGATATCTAGACCAAAAAGTTGAATAGACCATTTAGATATGCAGGTGTTGGCGGCCGCTTGCGACATCTTTGCCTCGGAGTTGAGCTCCGACATCTCCTCCTCGCCGTCGACCACTGTGTCTCCATGATCAGCTCGCCTACCAGCTGGGAGAGACACGCTCGGTTCGTAGTTTGCTCCTGCTATCTTTCGCCTGTGTATGGCTGTTGTTGGCCGAGGCTTATCTGTCTGGGCCTTTCCTTGCCTTGGGCTCCCTTCTGGCCCAATGTAAGGATCTGGGATGCTGGCCACGCCTCTGTAACCCTCCTTTATCCTTTTAGCATTTTGTTTTACCCTTTTTCAGCCTATGGCTTTATGATGTAACCCTCTATATGCAACGAACTAAACTGGATCCCTGGTTGGTTTTTCGTCTACCTTGTCGCCTCCTTTTTCAAATGTTAGTTAAGCTTATGCTCGGTTGCTGGAACTTCGCGGTCTCGGTAGACTTCAAAAGCGTATTGACGTCCTTGCCGCTGTTGACTCCTTTCTTCCGTCGATTATGTACATGCAGGAGACCAAACTACCGGATATCTCGTCCTTTGTCGCCCCCTCCTTCCTCCCTCACTCCCTTCGAACCTTCGTCTTCAAACCTTCAGACGGATCCTCCGGAGGCATCACTACTGCTTGGGACGACAAGCTGCTGGAGATTGTCCACCATTCTATTGATGAGTTTTCAGTCACCTCAACTTTTCCTCTCCGATAACCTAACCTTCTCTTTAATCAATGTCTATGGCCCCTGCGTCCATGCCCTGAAAGCAGAATTCCTCACCTCCCTCGAACATATCTTCGCCTCCCTTTCTGGCCCTGTCGCTCTAATGGGGGATTTCAATCTCATTTGGGCACCGCGAGATAAGTCGAATAATAATTTCAATGCCTCTGAAGCAGCCCTTTTCAACGATTTTATCAACAATCTTGGCCTCTTGGAGATTCCTCTCCTTGACCGTCAATTCATGTGGTCCAACCTGCAAGACCCTCCCATCTTAGCTCGCCTTGATCGGGTCCTTGTCAACCCTGAATGGAGTCTCTCCCTTCCTGATTCCACTCTTACCTCTTCCTCCCACCCCACCTCAGATCATGTTCCCCTTCACCTTGAGGCCTCTTCCAAGGCCCCTCGCAGCAATGTTTTTTGTTTCGAAAACTCTTGGCTCTCCCATTCCAGTTTCCCTCCTTTGGTTCTGGCTAATTGGAATAGCATTGGCAGCTCTCATGACCACTTGCCCTCTGTTGGTAAGCTCTGCCTTAAGCTTAAACGTGTTCGGTCTGCTGCCAGGGCTTGGGCCAAAGAGCGTCGCCTGCCCTCCCTATATCTGGTCAACTGACGCTCTGTTATCTCCTTTCTTGATAGACTGGAGGAAGTTCGTAATCTTTCCCCTCTCGAGGGATGCCTCCGATCTTCCGCTAAACTCCACCTCAGTCAAAAAAAAACTTTGACCGTGCTACCTATTGGCGCCAGCGTGCTAAAATTAAGCACTGCATTCTGGGAGATAAGAACTCCCGATACTTCCATCTTTGTGCCTCTGGCCGGATTCGGAAAAATCAGATCAAATCCTTGGAAGCTGATGATGGCAACCATGTCTTCTCCCATCCTTCCAAAGCTTCCATCCTCCAAGGGTTCTTCAAAGAACTTCTTGGGACTCCAGTTTTTTTTGCCGACTCCCTCGACCTCCCATCCTTAGTCCGATCCACCTCCCTCGCCCCCTCCCAAGCGGCCACCCTGGTCTCCCCTTTCACTTTGGATGAAATAAAAATTGCTCTCTTCTCCATGAACGACAATTCTAGCCCTGGGCCGGATGGCTTTGGGCCATCCTTCTACAAAAAAACTGGGATCTTGTCAAGAACTTGTTGCTTCATTGCCAAACCGATTTTCACTACCTTGCAACTTATCTTCGCCTTGTAAACAAGTCTTACATCGCGCTTCTTACAAAAAAAGCAAGGTGCTAATAAACCAGACAATTTCCTTCCAATCTATCTTCAGAATTGTTGCCTCAAAGTTCACTCCAAATGCCTCATGATTCGACTCCGCAGCCTCATCCCCTTCATTGTTCACCCCGATCAAACTGGGTTCAGATCTGGGCGCTCCATTGCCGAGAATTTCGTTTATGTTGCTGACATTGTTCAGGCCTACCACTGCAGAGGGGCGCCGGCTGCAGTTTTTAAACTCGACTTCCGCAAAGCCTTTGACTCCATCAGGTGGGAGGCTCTCGATCGAATTCTGGACGCGAAAGGGTTCCCTAACCTTTGGCGCGAGCGGATCAAGATCCTCAACCAAACCAGCCAAACAACTGTCCTTCTTAACGGGGTCCCGGGGGGTTGGATTCAATGCCGCCGAGGCCTTAGACAAGGAGATCCCCTACCCCCTTCATCTTCAACATTATCGCTGATGTCCTTCAGCAAATGCTCCTTCTTGCTTCTTGATAACCCACAAGTATAGGGGATCGCGGCAGTCTTCGAGGGTAGTATAACCCAAATTTATTGATTCGACACAAGGGGAGGTAAAGAATACTTATAAGCCTTAACAACTGAGTTGTCAATTCAGCTGCACCTGGAAAAGCACTAGCAACAGGGGTGATGTGAAAGTAGCAAAGAATATGAGAGCAAGAGTAACAAAGAATACAGCCAGTAATAGCAATATGAGAGCGATGGCACCAGAAGATAGTTGATACTACTTCCAATGACATGTAGAACAAGTATATTATGATGAGAGATGGACCGGGGTTCCCAGCGATCTACACTAGTGGTAACTCTCCAATAAGTGACAAGTGTTGGGTGAACAAATTACAGTTGGGCAATTGATAGGATTGATAAAGCATTAAGATAGAACATCAATTCATTAATCATGTAGGCATGTTTTCCATATATAGTCGTACGTGCTCGCAATGAGAAACTTGCACAACATCTTTTGTCCTACCAGCCGGTGGCAGCCGGGCCTCAAGGGAAACTATTGGATATTAAGGTACTCCTTTTAATAGAGTATCGGAGCAAAGCATTAACACTCCGTGAAAACATGTGTCCCTCACATCACCGCCATCCCCTCCGGTTGTCCCGATTTCTGTCACTTCGGGGCCTTTGGTTCCGGACAGTGACATGTGCATACAACTTGTAGATACAATCTAAGCAATTCATATAGAGCTTAAATCTAAGATCATGCCACTCGGGCCCTAGTGACAAGCATTAAGAATAACAAGATTGCAGCAACAATAACTTCACAAACTTTATAGATAGACTAATCATAATGTATCATCCATCGGATCCCAACAAACACAACACCGATTACATCAGATGAATCTCAATCATGTAAGGCAGCTCATGAGACCATTGTATTGAAGTACATGGGGGAGAGTATACCGACATAGCTACTGCTAGAACCCGTAGTCCATGGGGGAACTACTCACGGAGCATGGCGGAGGCGGTGGCGTTGATGGAGATGGCTTCCGGGGGCACTTCCCCGTCCCGGCAGGGTGCCGGAATAGAGTTCTGTCCCCCGAATTGGAGTTTCGCGACGGTGGCGGCGCCCCTGGAGTCTTTCTGGAGTTTCGTCAATTGGTACGGTGTTTTTAGGTCGAAAGGGATTTTATAGGCGAAGAGGCGGCGCAGGGGGGCACCTGGGGGCGCCTCACCCTAGGCCGGCGCGGCCAGGGTCTGGCCCACGCCACCTTGTGGTGTGGTGGCCCCTCGGCCCCTCTCCGACTCTTCTTCGATGTTCTGGAGCCTTCCGGGAAAAATAGGAGGTTTGGCGTTGATTTCGTCCAATTCCGAGAATATTGCCCGAACAGCCTTTCTGGAACCAAAAACAGCAGAAAACAGGAACTGGCACTGTGGCATCTCGTTAATAGGTTAGTTCCGGAAAATGCATGAAATCATCATAAAGTGCAAGCAAAACATGTAAGTATTGTCATAAAACAAGCATGGAACGACAGAAATTATGGATACGTCGGGGACGTATCAGCATCCCCAAGCTTAGTTCCTGCTCGTCCGAAGGTGTAAACGATAAAAAGAATAATTTCTGTAGTGACATGCTACTTACATAACCTTGATCATACTATTACAAAGCATATGAAATGAATGAAGTGACTCAAGGCAATGATCTATAGTTGCTAACAAGTAGATAACATATAGCAAAACTTTTCATGAATAGTACTTTCAAGACAAGCATCAAAAGATTGCACAAGAGTTAACTCATAAAGCAATAAATTCAAAGTAAAGGCATTGAAGCAACTCAAAGGAAGATTTAAGTTTCAGCGGTTGCTTTCAACTTTCAACATGTATATCTCATGGATATTGTCAACATAGAGTAATATGATGAATGCAAATATGCAAGTATGTAAGAATCAATGCACAGTTAACACAAGTGTTTGCTTCTAAGGTGGAAGGAAGTAGGTAAACTGACTCAACATAAAGTAAAAGAATGGCCCTTCACAGAGGGAAGCATTGATTGCTATATTTGTGCTAGAGCTTTGGTTTTGAAAACATAAAGAGAGCATAAAAGTAAAATTTTGAGAGGTGTTTGTTGTTGTCAACGAATGGTAGTGGGCACTCTAACCCCCTTGCCAGACAAACCTTCAAAGAGCGGCTCCCATGAATTATTTTTATTTTTGGGTGGCACTCCTTCCAACCTTTCTTTCACAAACCATGGCTAACCGAATCCTCGGGTGCCTGCCAACAATCTCATACCATGAAGGAGTGCCTTTTTATTTTAGTTTCATTATGATGACACTCCTTCCAACCTTTGCTTACACAAGCCATGGCTAACCGAATCCTCGGGTGCCGTCCAACAATCACATACCATGGAGGAGTGTCTATTTTGGTTAATTAATTTGGGACTGGGAATCCCATTGCCAGCTCTTTTTGCAAAATTATTGGATAAGCGGATGAAGCCACTAGTCCATTGGTGAAAGTTGCCCAACAAGATTGAAAGATAAACACCACATACTTCCTCATGAGCTATAAAACATTGACACAAATTGAGAAGCATTTTGAATTGTTTAAAGGTAGCACTCAAGCAATTTACTTTGGAATGGCAGGAAATACCACATAGTAGGTAGGTATGGTGGACACAAATGGCATAGTGGTTGGCTCAAGGATTTTGGATGCATGAGAAGTAATCCCTCTCAGTACAAGGCTTAGGCTAGCAAGGTTGTTTGAAGCAAACACAAGTATGAACCGGTACAGCAAAACTTACATAAGAACATATTGCAAGCATTATAATACTCTACTCTGTCTTCCTTGTTGCTCAAACACTTTTACCAGAAAATATCTAGACCTTAAGAGAGATCAATTATGCAAACCAATTTTAACAAGCTTTACGGTAGTTCTCCACTAATAGGTTTAAACTACATGCAAAAACTTATGATCTACTTGAGAGCTCAAAACAATTGCCAAGTATCAAATTATCCAAGACATATGAGGCACTTTCTGCTTCCAACCAAATAAGAATAAGTGATGTAGCTTCCAACTTTTATCATTGAACATTAAAAGTAAAACGAAGAACAAGTGTTCATATGAAAAAGCGGAGCGTGTGTCTCTCCCAAACAAGGATTGCTAGGATCCGAATTTATTCAAACACAAACAAAAATAAAACATACAGACGCTCCAAGTAAAGCACATATGATGTGACCGAATAAAAATATAGTTTCAGGGGAGGAACCTGATAAGTTGATGAAGAAGGGGATGCCTTGGGCATCCCCAAGCTTAGACGCTTGAGTCTTATTGAAATATGCAGGGATGAACCACGGGGGCATCCCCAAGCTTAGACTTTTCACTCTTCTTGATCATATATCATCCTCCTCTCTTGACCCTTGAAAACTTCCTTCACACCAAACTTCTCATAAACTTCATTAGAGGGGTTAGTACTCAAAAAATTTGAATCCACCTTGGTCCTGTAGTGGCACATTGCAAGAACTCAATAAAACATTAGCTACAGCCCTCTACGTCTAGAAAGCCTTGCTTAAAGTCCACAAGAGACAATGCAAAAAAAACAGAGACAAAATCTGCCAAAACAGAACAGCCAGTAAAGACGAATTTTAAATAAATACTTCCTTTGCTCAAATCAGAAAACTCAAAACTAATGAAAGTTGCGTACATATCTGAGGAACACGCACGTAAATTGGCATATTTTTCTGATTTTTCTACAGAGAAAACAGCCCAGATTCGTGACAGATAGAAATCTGTTTCTGCGCAGAAATCCAAATCTAGTATCAACCTTCGATTAGAGGCTTCACTTGGCACAACAAAACACAAAACTAAGATAAGGAGAGGTTGCTACAGTGGTAAACAACTTCCAAGACACAAATATAAAATAAAGTACTGTAGCAAAATAACAGATGGGTTATCTCCCAAGAAGTTGCTTTCTTTATAGCCATTAAGATGGGCTCAGCAGTTTTAACGATGCACTCGCGAGAAATAGTATTTGAAGCAAAAGAGAGCATCAAGAAGCAATTTCAAAACACATTTAAGTCTAACATGCTTCCTATGCAAAGGAATCTTGTAAATAAACAAGTTCATGAAAAGCAAAGTAACAAGCATAGGAAGATAAAATAAGTGCAACTTCAAAATTTTGAGCACATAGAGAGGTGTTTTAGTACCATGCAAATTTCTACAACCATATTTCCCTCTCTCATAATAGTTTTCAGTAGCTTCATGAACAAACTCAACAATATAACTATCACATGCAGCATACTTTTCATGATCCACAAACATATAATTTTTATCAAGTTCAAGAATAGTGGAATTAAAACTTTCAAACTTTCTTTTATTAATAATATAACAAGGTAGTTGATCAATCTCAAGAGATATGGGACACATAGATAAAGTCAAGAACTCTCCAATCCCATTTTCATTAGTAGTACAATTAATATTATCAAGTAACATAGGACCATCATCTAAAGCTTTATCATAAACATTTGCCAAGCAAAATTCTTTAGTACCATGCATTTCGACATCAGGCACAAACAAAGCATTATCATAAGATTTATCAAAGTAGCATGGATTATCATATATAACAGTAGCATAATTATTTTCACAAGTTTTACTCATAGGTAGTATTTCAAGAGAATCCACAGGAACATAACATTCAACCTCTTTCGGTAAGCATGAAGGACAATCAAATAATGTAAGAGATAAAGAGTTACTCTCATTAGAAGGTTGGCATGGGTAGCTAATCCATTCTTACTCCTTTTGTTCATCGCTCTCCTCTTCTTTTTCATCCAATGAGCTTTCAGGTTCATCAATTTCCTCCTCTTTTTCATCCAATGAGCTTTCAGGTTCATCAATTTCTTCTTCCACCGGTTCCTGCAAATTGTGAGTCCATTCTTGTGCATAAAATGTGTCTCTCTTTATAATCAAGGATATAAGGATTCCTACTGTAGCATTCTATGCAAGAATTAAGGATAGTAGAGACATAATCTTTAAGGTCCTTACAAATAGCACAAGTTTCATAATTCTCAACCATGAAGGATTCTATCTCAGAGGCTCCCATAAATAAGACAAATTGTTCTACCTCTTCGAACCCATAATGAATATAGCAATTCCGATTATAGCTCTTAATAAAATATTCCTCACTAAAGCCACATTGAAATTTAAGATGTTTAGTATCCTGTTGAGAGCAACAGTTTATATCATGGCGTCTAAGCAAGATTCTAGCCATTGTATTCAATTTTTCTATCATAGCACTCATTATTTTACCAGTTCTTGATTCTCTATAACAATTATAACATTCCATAAGCTCCAAGTAGGTTGTTGGTTCTCCCATAACAGCAGTTTTTAATTTTTTGGTTTTTCAAATTTTTATGGATTTTTGGGTATATGAGGAAAATAAGACAAAACAAAAACTAACTAAGCAAAAGTAAACTAAGCAAAATAAAACTAGATAGAAATAAACTAAGCATAAATAAACTAGACAAAAGTAAACTAAGCGAAACGAAATAAAAGAAAATAAAAACAGAGAGAGAGGTAGAGTGTACTCCCCAGGTGAACTTATGAGTAGAGCTATGCCTCCCCGGCAACGGCGCCAGAAAATAGTCTTGATAACCCACAAGTATAGGGGATCGCGGCAGTCTTCGAGGGTAGTATAACCCAAATTTATTGATTCGACACAAGGGGAGGTAAAGAATACTTATAAGCCTTAACAACTGAGTTGTCAATTCAGCTGCACCTGGAAAAGCACTAGCAACAGGGGTGATGTGAAAGTAGCAAAGAATATGAGAGCAGTAGTAACAAGAATACAAAGCAGCAGTAATAGCAATATGAGAGCGATGGCACCAGAAGATAGTTGATACTACTTCCAATGACATGTAGAACAAGTATATTATGATGAGAGATGGACCGGGGTTCCCAGCGATCTACACTAGTGGTAACTCTCCAATAAGTGACAAGTGTTGGGTGAACAAATTACAGTTGGGCAATTGATAGGATTGATAAAGCATTAAGATAGAACATCAATTCATTAATCATGTAGGCATGTTTTCCGTATATAGTCGTACGTGCTCGCAATGAGAAACTTGCACAACATCTTTTGTCCTACCAGCCGGTGGCAGCCGGGCCTCAAGAGAAACTACTGGATATTAAGGTACTCCTTTTAATAGAGTACCGGAGCAAAGCATTAACACTCCGTGAAAACATGTGTCCCTCACATCACCGCCATCCCCTCCAGTTGTCCCGATTTCTGTCACTTCGGGGCCTTTGGTTCCGGACAGTGACATGTGCATACAACTTGTAGATACAATCTAAGCAATTCATATAGAGCTTAAATCTAAGATCATGCCACTCGGGCCCTAGTGACAAGCATTAAGAATAACAAGATTGCAGCAACAATAACTTCACAAACTTTATAGATAGACTAATCATAATGTATCATCCATCGGATTCCAACAAACACAACACCAATTACATCAGATGAATCTCAATCATGTAAGGCAGCTCATGAGACCATTGTATTGAAGTACATGGGGGAGAGTATACCGACATAGCTACTGCTAGAACCCGTAGTCCATGGGGGAACTACTCACGGAGCATGGCGGAGGCGGCGGCGTTGATGGAGATGGCTTCCGGGGGCACTTCCCCGTCCCGGCAGGGTGCCGGAACAGAGTTCTGTCCCCCGAATTGGAGTTTCGCGACGGTGGCGGCGCCCCTGGAGTCTTTCTGGAGTTTCGTCAATTGGTACGGTGTTTTTAGGTCGAAAGGGATTTTATAGGCGAAGAGGCGGCGCAGGGGGGCACCTGGGGGCGCCTCACCCTAGGCCGGCGCGGCCAGGGTCTAGCCCGCGCCGCCTTGTGGTGTGGTGGCCCCTCGGCCCCTCTCCGACTCTTCTTCGATGTTCTGGAGCCTTCCGGGAAAAATAGGAGGTTTGGCGTTGATTTTGTCCAATTCCGAGAATATTGCCCGAACAGCCTTTCTGGAACACAAAACAGCAGAAAACATGAACTGGCACTGTGGCATCTCGTTAATAGGTTAGTTCCAGAAAATGCATGAAATCATCATAAAGTGCAAGCAAAACATGTAAGTATTGTCATAAAACAAGCATGGAACGACAGAAATTATGGATACGTCAGGGACGTATCACTTCTCGCCAGGGGCTCCTCCTCCACCCCCTTGTGGACGATCTCACTTGCCCCATCCTTCAATACACCGATGATACCATTATTATCATTCGGGCCCTCCCCGAGCATGTGGCTAACTTGAAACACATCCTAGATTCCTTCTCTGGGGCCACTGGCCTCACCATTAACTTTCATAAAAGCACTTTCATCCCCATTAAAAATGACCCAGCTTCTGCTCTCTCCATGGCCAACACCATTGGGTGTGTTGTCTCGTCCTTCCCCCAGACCTACCTCGGCCTTCCCCTCTCCACCCACAAGCTCTGTTTTGCTGATTTTGCCCCCATCATCTCCAGGAGTGATATGCGCCTGTCTGGCTGGCGTGGACGATCCCTTCCCATTGGCGGAGGTCTGCTCCTTGTTAACTATGTCCTCACGGCCATGCTCTCCCATGCCATGAACGCTGGCATCCTTCCAGCTGGAGTTGTCGAGGCCATCGATAAGCGACGTCGAGCTTTTCTTTGGACTGGGGAGGAAACCTGTCACAGCGGTCAATGCAAAGTGGCCTGGCCTACCATTTGCACCCCTAAGCACCTCGGAGGGCTGGGCGTCCTCTCTCTCCCTGCTCAAAACTCTGGGCTTCTTGCAAAATTTCTTTCCAAGTTCCACTCAGACTCCTCCGCCCCATGGGCCTGCTGGTTCCGACGTTTCTATGGTTGGAACCAAACAAAGGACCTTGGCGACCGCCATTATCTTGACACCCCTATCTGGAAAGATATCATTGCTGGGCTCGATGCTTTCCGCCTTGCCTCCAAGGTGGTTGTCGGTAACGGTGCCTCTACTTCCTTCTGGTTCGACCTATGGCTCGGGGACGCCACGCTTCACACTTGCTTCCCCTGCTTGTTCTCTCATTCCTCTAGACCTCAAGTCAACGTCTCCTTCATCGTGCAACAAGGCCTCCCGGCTGCCCTTGGACCTCGTCTTTCAGTTGCTGCTATGGCTGAGCTTCGTACCCTCACCTCCAAGTTAAGTGTCGTGGACCTTAATGATGCCACGGACTTTAGAAACAGTCGCCTCACTAACAAAAAGCTTTCAAACAAAAGTTTCTATGTCAACTCTTTGAGGCATCTGCAGAGTGACGATCTTGCCACGGGAATTTGGAGGAATGCTGCCCCTTAAAGTGTAAAGTTTTCTGCTGGCTTGCTCGAAGATGGCGTCTACCAACAAATGAGCGGCGCTTCAGGCACAACCTTTCCTCCTCGGCCACTTGCCTCTCATGTCCAGACGACGAAGACCTCGATCACATGCTCCTCTTATGTCCTAGTGCTCAGGAGGTCTGGACTTTCTTCCACAGGGACTTCGACTCCCGCAACCTAAGATGTTTTGCAGATATTTGGCTCGCGCATGATCACACCTATGAGGAAGCTACGATCAACACCGCCATCACTTGGACTATCTGGAAAAGGAGAAATGCTCTTACCTTCAATAATGGAACTGTTGAGGATCTCCCCTCAGCCATCAGGCGTTGTATAGAGGATGTTAGACTTTGGGCTTTTCGCTGTTCTACTCCCGCCTATTCCTCTGCTTTTAATTTTTGATGCTATGACCCTCCCTGAACTCCTCCTTTCTTTTTTTTCTCCCTCCCTCTAAATCTGTTGTAATGCTCATGTGACCCCCCTTGGGGCTGCTTAGTATATCGTTCAGGCTGGCGCAAGCCCGCCGTAGTCCAGGTTAATTTTTTTTTGTCTCTTTTGCGTAATTCAAAATTAATGTTGATGCAGATGGACACGGACGTCCGCGAGTCCGTTTTGTCCGTGTCCGTCAAAATCGCTAAACGGCGTCGCGGAGAGTCCGTTTAAATTATATGGACTGAACGGACACGGCTTTGTCAGTCTGGTATGTCCGTGTATCCTGAATTTTTTTTGGAAACAGACCTCGAGTGGATAGGCCACGCCGCCCTGCAGTTCGCCACCGCTGGCCCGGCGCGGCGGCGACCCGTCCGCCATCGCCTCCACTTGGCCTACGCCCAGTTCGTCGCCGCCCTCCACCCCGTCCAGTTCCGCGTCCGCCCCTCTACTCCCAGCTCGCAGCCCAGTGTGTGCCCTCCTCGCCTGCGTCATCCCTGTCGTCGTTGCGTGCGGATAAATTGTGGTGGAGGAGGAGAACAATCCGTCAGAGGAGGAGGGGGACAAGAACCCGGCAGAGAAAGAAGATGACGAGAACCCGGCATGGGAGGGCGACAAGTCGGCAGAGAAGGAGGACATGAATCTAGCGGGACAGGTTTGATTTGTTTGATCCATCTCTTCTGATCTCCCCCAAGCGATGCAATTGTTTTCAAATAATACATAGATATCGTTATTAGGTGAGTTTCCTAACCCGGGGAAACAATTGTGGCTCGGTTCGAGTTTGAATTAGGATTCCCCCTGAGTGTCTTATGATGTTGTGGCCGTGGGAGTCAATGGCTTCATCATATGGTATTTCGCATCTATGTGACCGCCATCATGTGTTTTTTCCCTTTCGATCTGATTTAGCAATGAGTGTTAGAAAGGACTTGTTCTTGGTTTCTGCTTGTTGCTACAATGGTACTAGTCGGACTTCATCCAAAATGCAGAGTACCATGAATTTTGCATCGAGATAACAAACAGAACATGCTAGTATTTGTACAGAATTCAGGCATATGCATTTTTCTCTGCTAAACTTCTGCACAAGCATATGCTGATTCCTCGTGATCAACCATTTGTCAATTCCGATTCCCGTTCCAAAGTGCATGCTTACCATCAAATCTCTGAATGCTGAATGGTAATTCAGGCCCATACCGAAGGATGTCATTTAGTACTAGCTATTGTCTGTCTAACTTTGAATGGCTGATAAGGGTGTCATCTGACTTATGTCAAGATCTGCGCCTGTCATTGAGATAGTAGTATACATGTATCACTGATAGGCATTTGTTTAGTTGATTGGGTAATATTCTGGACAAATGTTTAAACTGTATATTATAAGAAATAAGCAAAGGTTCACTAGGACTACATGACATTTAGCACATGGACTGCATGATATACTTTGAGGAAATTTACTTGCTAAAGTGTGTACTGTCCAGGAACTGTAGCTTTCTCATAGTAACACAAACGGCTGCTCATCAAACTGTATGTTATGTTCAATATCAAGAACATCTGATTTTCTGACAGATATTATTTGAGTGTTTCTCATTATGAGTGCCACCCAAGTATTTAATCTTGGGTAAGTGCTATCTCTCTTTAAGTGCTGAATTGCCAATTCTCTGGATAATCAAGGAAGTTGATGACTAGTGTAGTAGTGTAGCTTGATCAAAGAAATTGATTAAAGAAGTTGTTGGTCAGAGAAGTTTATTACTAGTGTAGGTTGTGCATGAAAATATTTTTCCCCAACTAATGATTTGTTCCCACGTTTTCCCCATGTTCCGTGTGGTGGCTTTCGTGGCAACGATGGCTTTGAAGAGTGATGGTTTGTCGCGGCAAGACCTTGTTAGTCGGCTTGGTCCGGCGTGTCCGAGTTTCCTCCATGTTGGTCTTCCGTTGCTGTGGAGTCGGAGCTGCCATGTTCTTCAAGGGTTTTCTCTTGGGCGGCGTACAATGACTTTCAAGGGGTGGTCCAGGTGAAGTTTTCCTTCGGCACGGGTCTCGCGCATCCCCTCTCCGGAGCTCGTCATCCGAGTCGGAGCTGTTTTCCCTGCACGAGGAGCCACATGTTTGGCTTTGGCTGGCTTAAGCCTCGCGGTGCCGCTTCGGCAAGGTCTTCTTTGCTGGTCGCTTTTCGGGGAAGTCAGAGTCGCTCCGGAGTGTGGAATGATGACGATGACGCCGGTGTGCAACCTCGATGACGATCTCCGCCTCGGTGGTGTTTGTGCAGCTTCGGTGGGTTGCCAGGGTGACGGTGTGTGTGCCTTTCGACGGTTGTGTTCCATGAGGGTCAGCATGGGTGTTTGTACCGGTTTTTAGCCGGTTTTCCGTTTAATAAACCGGTTAACCATTCTTCTCTATTAATGAAAATGGCAAGTCTTGCCTCGTTTTAAAAAAACCGGTTGTGCTGTTTCTCTTTGAGTACTAGTTTGTATTTGATATAAGTGAAGTGCAACAAAATGAAGATATCGGGAAGAGTTTATTTTATTCTTTATAGTTTGCGCCAACTAAAGTATAATTTATGTAAATCATTTTGTGTATATATAAGAGTATGTACTGCAAGCTGTTGATCACTGTAGCTAGCGTGCAGAGCCGCGGCTAAGCTAGCTAGTGTATATACCTGATCTGGATCATCAAAGAAATCGCGACAAGCTACTAAAGGTAGCCATGGACGTGTCCGTATTGTCCAGCGCGGACACCGCAGCCAGCTGAACGAGACTCCACGGACCTCCACGGACACCTACCGTGAGCTAACAGTCCATTTAACTTCAAATGCTTAAGTTGTCGCAGCCATGGAAAAACCCCCCATTTGCTCTAGAAATACATATTCATTATTTGATTTGATAATAAGTTAATAACACAATCTGGCATGCCGGAGTGAGCTAGCGATTTGCTTGGAGAATCTCTGTCATAACCATCCTGAGTAAATGTTCCTCCAAGACAATGCCGGCGTGTGTAGCATTAGCAATTGCGAGGGCCTTGAAGTGGACGTTATTCCGCTCTTGCTGCCTACGCAGCTCCTTCCCAAACGCTAGCAGGCTGGCCATATTGACGGTTCCATCTCCTTCGCCGTACACATTCTCGGGAGGCACGTCAAAGTCGCCTTCCCAGAACACCAGCTGCTCCGGTGTTTTGATGCCACCGCCGATGATGTACGTGGTGGGAACCAACGGCGCCTCCACCTCGAGCGTCCGGCGCCTGAGGAAGGGCAGCGTTTGGTCGGCGGTGAAGCCGAGAGCCAGAAGAAGGTCTTCCATGTGGTAGGCCGAGTAGTTCCTGTGTTTGGTTATCACAAGGGGCTTGTGTCCAAAGGCCACAGGGGAGGGCATGGTCAGAAGAGCGCTGGCGAAGGTCCTCCAGAGCGGCCGCAGCTCCATGATGGGAACGGTGGCGATCTGGAAGACGGACGGCCCGGAGGTGAGCTGGGTGATGGTGAGCGTGAAGCCCGTGGGAGGCGGGGGCGAGATGAGGAGGAGGTGCTTGATGAACTTGTTCCTCCAAGGCAAGGGGGTGGACGTGAGGAAGCCGAGGACGGCCGTGGCGCCGAAGCTGTGGCCGACGAGGATGACCGGCTTGTCCCCGTTCTTGCTGCTCGCGTGCTCCACCAGCTTCTGGACACGCGCGACGTAGCCCTCCGATGGAGGGGCGTACCGCATGTCGTAGGGAGCTCCGAAGAGGGTGTCGCCGTCGCGGTAGCCCACCGCCTCTAGCTCCTTGCGGAGGCTTACAAGGCAGAGGTTCTCACGGTCGCTGGATCGAGACGAACTCAGTAATTAGTTGACGCAATGCAACTGAATACTAGCCAAGAACACATAATTAAGCAACTCACGGGACCATCTGTTTCTCGCTGAATCCGTAGGCGGAGCCGAAGTTGAGGACGCGCGTCTCGACGCCGGCGAGGTTCCGGTACTTGTTGTGGACGGGATCGTAGACGAGGGCCATCTGCTCCTGGAAGCACGGCACATAGTCGTGTTCCACCAGGTCCAAGGTGTTAAACTTGTATATCGGGAACCAGCCCTTCCCCTTGAGCGCACCGCAGCGCGGCACTGATGGCGTGTAGGCCTCCGTCAGGCGAGCCTCCAGGTCGGGGCAGCCAAAGCCGGCGAACAAAATCAATGGATGGTACACGTCGAGGCCGCCGGAGCTCAGCCGAGGGAAGCAGTAATCGTGCAGGGGAGCGGGGAGGAGGAGGAGCAGAAAATGGAGCAAACGGAGAAGCGGTGTGCTGCTCATGGCTACAATCCTTGTCTACCTATGGGCTATGGCCTATGGTGATCTGATCTGATCTAAGGAGGCCGTTGTCTCATCTTCACTCTCGATGGGCTATGTGCGTGGCTATACCAAACGTACTGATTGGGTTGGTTGGCCTGGAGCTATCATCTACATGGCGCCTGTACGTTTAGTAATAAAGTTGCGTCCTTGTAACCTTGTTGCAATGGTGAGTGCTGACACCCGGCTGGATCTTCACATGCCACCGCAGCGGTGGAGGTCGACGCCAAATACTGTGCTCTTTTGAGATTTTGATCCACAGCCACACAGACGCGTCATCCGCATGCGTTAATTTCAACGTCAAACAGTGTACTACCGTAGACCATTTTCATCGAATGGCCGCTAGGCGGAAGCAGACCACTGTTTGGGGTGATCAGTCCCCCAATGCTGATCCCCATTTTAAAAAAGTCGAAATCTGTTTTAGAAAACTTTTGAAGAAAATATTGTGCAAAATTACGACGTGAAATTAGTAATATTTTAAGCACAACAAAAATGATAAAATTGTACAAGTTTAAACAAAATTTTGTGGACTTGGTTCCATGGGCAGGGACCAATCAGTGGCCAGGACCACACTTTCTCTCCTCATAGTTGACCTGCATGTGGCATGTATGTGGACATGCCGGACGTGCGGACACAAGTGGACACTGTCGGTCCGACCGTAAAACCGGACCAAATTCAATCGAGGAATGTGGTTGCACGGATAAAAAAACGATCACTTGTCCGTACGCGATCTACCGTTGGGCCTCTTATTTAGGCCGCGGATAACAACGGACGTGTCCGTATGCACCCCTTCGTTGGAGATGACCTTAGGTCCGGCTTGGTCTGTTGTTTATTAGGCCAAACCCGCCGTAAATTTGGTTTTCGAGAAAAATCCGATCGGATTCTAAACTGAGCAGTTGGCTCGTTGTATTATTCACGGTGCTCCCACGTTTCCAGACCGAAAACGAAAGTATGCCCCGATTTTGTTGTGCACCCTACAATTTCAGATCTATAAATTACGGGGGAGGAAAGAAAATGGCTTGCCAAGCGGGGCCTTAATCCACAGAGACAGATGCCTCAAACATTTTCTCCCATACACACGCGTGTGATAACGTTGGAACTCCAAGTACAATGTGTAGTTAGGAAGAGATTTTTCTCACAAGGGTGACTCAAGGGTTTATATCGAACTTTGGGGAATGGAGTAAAGAGTTATCTTTCATCCTCTTCTTCAAGCAATCCTGCAAAGTAAATTAAAGCCTTGTGTCCCAAATCCACCGTGTGATTGTCAAGCACAAGGTTTCGTGTATGTAATGGTAACACAAAATAGTACCGGGAATGATGTTTTGGCACATGGGAGCGTATGCTCCCTATATTTTAAAATGCATGTTAGACATATTTTGAAATGTTAAAAAATTTGAAACAAAAATTTCGCATGTACATCTTCATGTGCTACACGCTCACAAAGTCGTTTCATGAAAAATCGACTTGTCATGTGGCGTGTGTAAAAAAGACAAAATTCGGTGCTAAAACAAAGACTTGTCACAATATAAATTTTCTCTTTTTCACGTAGGCTACAAAAAATATCATTTTTTCGTGAAACTTGACGAACACACATATATTATGGAGATGTACATGTAAATTTTTTTGCCAACATTTTTTAACACTTAGAAATATGTTTTTATGGTAGTGGGATCATACGCACCCGAGAGCCGAATTGAGTTTCTGATAAAATAAAATAAAGCTAAACAAGTGAAATAAACTAAGTAAATACAGTAAAGGTTTGTTTGTTTTGGGATTTTGAATGCAAATAAGATGACAAAATATTTTTTGTCAGATTAAAATATTGCTACAAATAAAAAGTAAGATAAATGCAATGGAAGGGTGTTTCTTATGATGAAAATTGAAAACTGGACTGGGGTTCATGGGTTCACTTGACTATTCTCTCTTTTAAGTTGTAGTGTACAATAAAAATTCATCAATGAAATATGATATGGACATCACGTCCTAACATAAAGATGATGCAACACATCTCTCTTACACCCCACAAGATAGAAATAAAGTTCATGCAATCTTATATTAAGAATTAACAGAGTATAGCCATCAGAACGTTGACATGATGTTTGAATATCAGATATACTACCATGATCAAACAAGATCACCACTTCTTGTCACGTGATGAACATAGCACATGCATTCACTTTATCCCTAGTGAGATATATCAAAATAAAAGGAAAATCCATAATAGATCATGAATTTTTTGTCACTATTCAGTCACTAAAACCATGCTATTCCATCCAACACACACATCACCCCACACACGTTCTTTCATAAAAGTTGGATCGGAACCAATATTTAAGAACGGGGTACATAATATGCATCTATCAATACATCTTACACAAAGTATAGCAAAATCTCATAGCATCATATCATAGAATAAAGATCCACCACATAGGTATTACCAATATGACAATAATTATGTTGAGAAACTCATATGGTACTAAGAACCATAAAGAACATGAGAGAAATAGATCAAGCTACTGCCACAAACCCGTAGCATAGAGGTGGACTACCCCCTCCCCCCTCCCCCGATCATGGTGATGATGAGGAAGACATTGGAGAGGGTGGAGATCCCTCCGACGGCGGCTCCCATGGAGTTTCCGCCTCCAATCTTCTCTATAGCGGCCTCTGCTTTCGTGTTTTTGTGTTTTTGTGGCCCTTCCCTCCAGAGAACTCTTTGGGGTCATATATATAGTGATTTTTAGGTGAAAATACATCGGTGGTCGAAAATATCACGTGTTGTGGATGGTCGACGCCCAAAAGAGCCTAGGTGGTGTGCCCTACCTTGCTGGGCGTGCCACCGGTGCTCTTTTTGGGCCTCTTCATGTGTGCTTCAAGAGCCCAGGTTGCTTTTCTACTTACGAAAAAATGACTCTCCAAAAATCTCAGCTCAAATTAACTTCGTATAGGTCACTGAAAGTGAAAATTATACAAAGCAGAGAATTCATGTTCTGCAGAGTTGTAAGAGCAAAATTCACACCCCAAGTTTTGTGTGTTTGATGACAACACTTGAGTAATCTCACCGTGTGCCTTGAGTATCATTGTTAGATTTGGAAGTACACGGTGACCTCGCCGGACGCGTCAAGATCGGAAGACTGAAGCGTAGTGATAGGTTTTCTGGTTTTGTGTGTGTTTAGTGAGGTAACAAAGTTGGAGAGAAAAAGGGAAGAAAACCAGATTTAGCCAGGCCGGTACTACCGGTACCTGTAGCGGTAGTACCGCTATCCCTATAGGTACCGCTGTCGGTACCGCTCTAAGTCTGCGCTGATTCGCCCTCCAGAAACACGCTGCGGTACCCCTGTTGCGGTCAGAAACCCACCGGCGAGCAGCGACGGGCAACACGGTAGAGCCGGGAGGCTCCCAGGACTGCGGCTGGCCCTGGTCCCTCCGAGCGACGGCCCGCAAAGACTCGGCACGCACGTCCGATGCTGGTGCAAGGGCGTGCCACCTGACCTATACCTGGTCAGGAAGGTGATGGAGGTGCCTCGCTTAGTTTCCTGCATGGCATACACGTAAACATTAAATACGAGCCTCGATCGGCTCTCGGGTTGTCCTGTGAATCGGCTCAAAGAGCCGATCCACCCATGATCCGTACGAGGTGTACGAATATATGGTGGTCCTGCTTGATCAGAATAAAGCTAAAACGACCTACTACGATTTAGGGTTTTCACCGCATAATCGGAACATCCTACTCGTGATTGAGCCTGGCGGCCACGCACGGTGATCGTAAACCGACCCTAGACAAGGCCTAAAAACCAACACGAGGTTGATCCCCGGAACATCCTGTCTAGGGCTAGCAAACTACACCCTACGCGCCACTGGATCCTTCAACCCGTTTGTAAGGCCTAACTATGCAGATATTAAACTAATCCTTGGAGAACAAGGAGCAACCATAACGGATCGGATCTACTAAATAGTGATCAAGCGGGGTGCCGCCCTTACACCTAAGATAGGCGTAAGGGCGGCTAGACGTTTCAGGGTTGCACGACGACAGCATATGATACGATGAACAATGCTAACCCTAACACGTCTAAGATAACTACATTGCTCGCCATCAAAAAGGCTTCAATACGAGCAACGCATGAACAGCGAATAAACGTGTACTGCCTAGATCGCAAGATGCGATCTAGGCAGCATGATGCTTACCCGGAAGAAACCCTCGAGACAAGGGAGTTGGCGATGCGCCTAGATTGGTTTGTGGTGAACGTGATTGTTGTCTATTTCATAAACCCTAGATACATATTTATAGTCCGTAGACTTTCTAACGTGGGAATAATCCCAACCGTGCACGAGCCAAACTCTAACTAACCGACACGTATCCTACTATATTACAGATACACGGGCAAACTAGCCCAAACTTTGCATATAAGGCCGATTCATGTATTCCTTCCATGTATGTTCTTCAAGCCCATCTTTAATCGCGGCCCACCTCTGACTCAGTCAAATTCTGGTGATAACACATGCCCCCCTGGTTTTGGAATTGATAATTCCAAAATCACTCTGCTTTTCTTCGTCGGGTCATGTCGTGGCAGAGCAGAACCGTCGCAGCATCCTTCATCATGATGCCTTGCCTTCCCAACTTCTCCGCGTGACTTGGCAGTTTTTTTTTTCTTTGGGCACCACCTCCTCGGAAACTGCTGCGGCATTGAATCTCCACTATATCCCCTTTTATTTAACCGCTCCAAACAGTTTGCTTTTTCATCCCCTTCGCATTAGCACTCCAAAAGCCCTCCTGTGCCACCATGTCTTCTTCCTCCTCTGCCTCATCGGGTTTTTCCGCCCAATCCTCCTCCTCCCGCGAGCCGACGCCGGAGTGGAACCCGGAGGAGGCCCATGCGGCCAACATTCGCCGCGCCATCGAAGTCGGGGAGGAGTCCAGTCACGATTTCTCCGTCTAGTCCGAGGACGACAAGTCCTTGACCGACGGGGAAAGTGACCTCCGCTTCCTTGCCGACGGGGAAACGGAGGAGGAGAGCGATGACGATCGCTTCTCCTATGATGACTTCACCTCCCCCGAGGAGGAGGAGGAGGAGAAGGAGGAGGAGGACGACACCTCCTCCGACGAACCGCCGGCCAAGCGCTTCTGTCCCTGGCCGGGGAACCTCAGCGACTTCGACAGCGACGACGACAACGCTGACGAGGAGGACGAGGACAACGAGGGCCCTGCCGGCGGCCGCTGCAGCAGCGACGACGAGCCCGCCGGGAGTAGCGTCGACAGCGGCGACGACGGCGACGACGAGGGCAGCGACGGCCCGTAGATAGGACCCTTAGCATAGGATCAGTAGTAGTAGATGGGGCAATGTATCCTCTAGTACTTCCTTTTGAGAGCAATCAGCTCTTTATGTAAGAAATCCTGTTTAGCAATGAAGAATTTCCCCCAATTTGATTTTGCCGATTTCCTTTAAGCTAATTTAGCCGATTCCCCCTCATACTGATTCTGCCGATCTGTTCACTTAGCCAATGCTCAATGAGCCGATGGCAACGCATCGGTCCTTCACAATCTATCCTTCAACTCCTCGATTGATAACTTTGAGATCTGGTGGATAATGTGGAAGACCCTTGCCTTCAAGAGAGCCCTTAAATTCCTCCCACCAGCTCCAGTGATCCTCTTCTGCAACAACTCACCACTTTCGAAGAAGGTTATGATGCAGGGTCAGCCGATGATACTCCAATCGGCTTCCAAAAATAGAGTGTCTACCAAATCAGCTGCCCCCCCCCCCCCGAGCCTCAGTTAAGGTGAGAACAGAGGCGAGGACACACAGTTCAGTCCAAGGGCCTTGAACTCAGGCAATTGAGACAGCCACCATGCAGAGCCAGCCAAACTTGCCCCCATCGATCGCCTCTTCTTCCGTTGAAAGCCGATATTGTAGACGAAACACCAACGGCTTAATGAGCAAAAGGCTGCCTTGCATGCCAAAACTGACGCTTCCGACAGTACTGCTGAACTGGCGCAAAGGGTTGGAAGCCCTCGAAGAGAAAGTTCGGGCACCAAATCGGCTCATTGCGGCTGAGGAAGCTCTCATTGTTCACTCCCTCAAGGAAGCAGAAGGCCTTGAAGCTAAACTGAAGACCGACTTGGTGAAAATCCGCGTCTTGAACACGCAGCTGGTAGATCTTGTGTAATTGGTACTAGAGTCGATGGCTGTGCATCGGCTTTGTTTCTTAGCTCTAAAGTCGATGTCCGTGCATCGGCTGTATACCATGAGAAATTTTTTTTTTACTGGCCGATTTTTTCTATCGGCCCCCAATATTTCACTGCACATGTATCGCACATGTTCATCTGATTAAGTGCCCCCCGAGCCGAATCTGCCAGGTAACTGCGGATATCGGCTCTGTAGTTTGCCAAGGCACTGTATTTGAATGTCGGCTCTGTTAGGACTAGTGTTGACTCTCATCAGCCGACGTAAAACCGCTGCCCATTAGATCGGCGTTGAACACAGACAGAATGTGTGGTGAGGATAATTTTGGCCGATTGCTGGAATCGGCCTCCATGTTGATCGAATCGCTCAATGAAGGTTTTGCAATGTTCCTCCATAGATCTTTGGGGCCGATCCCAAGGATCGGCCTCGCCACGTTTGTCCATAGGTTTGTTCTTGCTATACGGTCAGGCCGGTGGATAAGACCAGCCTAACCCCATCCTTTGTCACGTCGATGCGCTCGCAGTCGTCCAAATTGATGCCTGAGAGTGGCTCTTGGCCTGCTGTCTCCCAAGCGTTCATGCCAGCCGTTGAAATCTCGGCTGAGTCATCTGCATGGATGACCTCTACCTCATCTCCATCCCACTGTATTACGCATTGGTGCATCGTGGATGGGATGCAACAGTTGGCGTGGATCCAATCTCTTCCTAGCAGGACAACATAGGTGCTCTTGCTATCGACAATAAAGAACGTCGTAGGGATGGTTTTCCTTCCTACGGTTAGGTCCACGTTCAGAACACCTTGTGCGTCAGACGCCTGGCCGTTGAAATCGCTCAGTGTCACGTTGGTCTTGATCAGATCCGAGCTGGAGCGTCCCAACCGGGCAGCATGGAGTATGGCATAATGTTGACTGCCGCTCCGGTGTCCACCAGCATCTTGTTGACAGGCTGCCCATTGATATAACCTCGCAAGTACAGGGCCTTCAGATGTCTGTAACTTCTTTCTCGTGGCTTCTCAAAGATAACTGGCAGTGGGCCGCAGTCAAGTTGTGCCATAGGGGCTTCGTCTAATCCTGGAGCACTAAACTCCGTCGGCAGGATGAACACCATGTTTGTGCCAGCCGATGTTTCATCATCGGCTTTCTTTTGTCTGGGGCGCCACTCTTTCCTTTGTGGCCGACCTTCTTCGTCCAGGGTTCGCTGAATTTTAGCGGCCAGATCAGGCCGCGCCTTCCTCAACGTGTGCAGGTATAACCTTTCGGCTTCCTCGAAACCACGCAGTCGCTGAACCCTACGCTTTTGGGAACGGCTGAGTCCATCAGGGCACCACCTTGGCCGGTGGTACTTGTCCTCTTCTTCTTCTTCATAGTCATCTTCCAACTCCTCGAGGTCTTCTTCCCGAGAGGACTCAGTTGGCTCGTTCCTAGATGGGAGAGGCCCAAGACGTTTGAACACTGACACGTCTGTTGCACCCTTCTTCTTCTGTCTACATTCTGGGCAGTTACCGATTGTAGGCAATCGGCTCATTCCTGAATCCCAGCAGTGTTTGAAGAAAGGGCAGTCCCAGTGCTTGTCCGCGTCGTCCTGTTCTCTCGACTTCTCCTTGGCGTAGCGCTCATATCCCTCCTCGTCGCGATCATGCCGACGATGTCTCCTGGCGTTCCTGCTAGCTAGACGATCCCTTTCATCGTCGCTATTGTACCGCCGGCGCTGGTCATACTGACTCACGTATTTATTGAGGAGATGATCAGAGAGAGGTCGTTGATATCGTACATTCTTCACTTCTCCCTCTGTGATGTAGCGCTTGCCATCGTGTCGGAGCTGATCGCGTGGAGCGGCTTCCTCTTTGTCCTTGCTACGAGAGCGGCTGCCCTCGCCTTTGTCCTTTCCAGAGTGGTGCCCAGGCTCGACCATGTTGATGCTTAACGAAAAACCTGGCTGGCACCCCTCGGGGTAAGCGTACTCCACCGTGTTAACGGCGGGGAAGGGGTGTGTGTCGACTTTCATGGCGTACTGGTTGAAGATTAGACGCCCTTGCTCTATCACCATTTGGATCTGATGACGCCACACCCTGCAGTCGTTAGTGTTATGGCTGAACGTGTTATGCCATTTGCAATATGACTTTCCATTCAGCTCCTGTGCTGTGGGGAGTTTGAGACCGTCGGGTAACTTCAGCTGCTTTTCCTTGAGTAAGAGATCAAAAATTTGCTCGGCTTTGGTCACGTCGAAGTCAAACCCTCTAGGAGGACCTTGTGGCTTCACCCACTTGCAGGACACGGGGCTTGCCCCCCGAGTCCATTCAGCCACTGCTACCTCTTGATCTCCCGCAGAGCCTTCGTCTTCATCTGCCTCAACCAAGACTACCGCACGCTTGAATTTGTCCTGGTACAAGTCTGGGAGGCGCTGTTCATATAACGACAGTTTTTGAACCATGTGCGCCAGTGAAGGGTAGTCTGCTTGGGAGGCCATATCCTTGATTGGTGATGCAAGGCCCACCACTGCCAACTCGAATGCTTCTTTTTCAGTCACACGAGCCGAATAACATCGGTTCCTAACAGTTCTGAAGCGCTGGACGTATTCTGACACTGTTTCTCCGCGCTTCTGTCGTACTTGTGCTAAATCGGCAATGCCAGCCTCGGAAGCCTCTGAGTGATACTGCATGTGGAACTGCTCCTCCAACTGCTTCCAAGTCCGGATTGAGTCTGGTGGCAGCGATGTGTACCACCCGAAAGCCGATCCTGTGAGGGACTGTGCGAAGAACCTCACACGCAGCTCATCTCGTCGCCGAGATCGTGCCCAGCTGTGCCAAATATCGGCTCACATGCTCGATGGAGCTGGAACCATCTGATCCATTAAACTTGGAGAAATCAGGGAGCCGATATTTGGGTGGTAGCGGGATCAACTCGTACTCGTTGGGGTACGGCTTGGAATAGCCGATTGTCCTCCTTTTCGGCACCATGCCGAACTGGTCTCTCAGGATTGTACTGATTTGATCCGCGGTGCTGGCTGCAGGAGTCGAACTCTGAAGATTCGCCGGAGTGGCATACTTAGCCAGCCATGCTTGCTTTTCCAGCTCTGAGCCAACTGTAGGAGCTGAGCTCTGGAGGTTTGTCGGAGTGGCATACTTAGCTAGCCACGTCTGCTTCTCAAGATCTATTGCCGAAGTTCCTCCTGCTGTTCCAGAAGTCCCTGCTGTTGCAGTCTGGTTTGTGAGTGCCCAGTTACTGCAGTCTGACACGTATGTGCACGTGTATCCGTGAGGGATCTCCTTAGGCGCCTCATGCAAGAACTGGTAGTCACTAGGGTCACCACCGATCTTGTAGACGACGTATGCTGGTGAATCCGGCACTTCTGGTGCTGCCAACGCGAATGGCAGCGGTGGACGGGACTGGAGTGGCATCTCTCCTTGGTAAGTCCCGAGAGCTGGTCCTGACGGAGAGTACTGATGCCTCATGATTTCCTGGATCACCCGAAGAGCGACATGCTCCAAAGTGTTCACCAGGTTCTCAGAATGGCGGTGCAGCGAGTGAGCTACCATGAAGTTAATCTCCTGACGCAGGGACCTGGTGCGTTCTTCTGACGGGGTGGACAGGTCCACTCCATCGAGCGCGCCTTCAGGTGAGAACCCTTTCCACCTGATGCCATGTGAGCGGGTTCTGTGAAAAGAGCCGATGAGGTCGGCTTCGAGGATTGCTTTGACCTCGTCATACTTCTTCTTGAGCTCTTCAGTCAGATCCTCGTACGTGACTGGGGTGCCTTCCGCCATCTCAGATGTAGATGGCGATGCGGTTGATGTCGTAGGATGTCCCACCGGGCGTGCCAGAATATGTTGCGGTCAGAAACCCACCGGCGAGCAGCGACGGGCAACACGGTAGAGCCGGGAGGCTCCCAGGACTGCGGCTGGCCCTGGTCCCTCCGAGCGACGGCCCGCAAAGACTCGGCACGCACGTCCGATGCTGGTGCAAGGGCGTGCCACCTGACCTATACCTGGTCAGGAAGGTGATGGAGGTGCCTCGCTTAGTTTCCTGCATGGCATACACGTAAACATTAAATACGAGCCTCGATCGGCTCTCAGGTTGTCCTGTGAATCGGCTCAAAGAGCCGATCCACCCATGATCCGTACGAGGTGTACGAATATATGGTGGTCCTGCTTGATCAGAATAAAGCTAAAACGACCTACTACGATTTAGGGTTTTCACCGCATAATCGGAACATCCTACTCTTGATTGAGCCTGGCGGCCACGCACGGTGATCGTAAACCGACCCTAGACAAGGCCTAAAAACCAACACGAGGTTGATCCCCGGAACATCCTATCTAGGGCTAGCAAACTACACCCTACGCGCCACTGGATCCTTCAACCCGTTTGTAAGGCCTAACTATGCAGATATTAAACTAATCCTTGGAGAACAAGGAGCAATCATAACGGAACGGATCTACTAAATAGTGATCAAGCGGGGCGCCGCCCTTACACCTAAGATAGGCGTAAGGGCCGCTAGACGTTTCAGAGTTGCACGACGACAACATATGATACGATGAACAATGCTAACCCTAACACGTCTAAGATAACTACGTTGCTCGCCATCAAAAAGGCTTCAGTACGAGCAACGCATGAACAGCGAATAAACGTGTACTGCCTAGATCGCAAGATGCGATCTAGGCAGCATGATGCTTACCCAGAAGAAACCCTCGAGACAAGGAAGTTGGCGATGCGCCTAGATTGGTTTGTGGAGAACGTGATTGTTGTCTATTTCATAAACCCTAGATACATATTTATAGTCCGTAGACTTTCTAACGTGGGAATAATCCCAACCGTGCACGAGCCAAACTCTAACTAACCGACACGTATCCTACTATATTACAGATACACGGGCAAACTAGCCCAAACTTTGCATATAAGGCCGATTCATGTATTCCTTCCATGTATGTTCTTCAAGCCCATCTTTAATCGCGGCCCACCTCCGCCCTTACACCTAAGATAGGCGTAAGGGCGGCTAGACGTTTCAGGGTTGCACGACGACAGCATATGATACGATGAACAATGCTAACCCTAACACGTCTAAGATAACTACGTTGCTCGCCATCAAAAAGGCTTCAGTACGAGCAACGCATGAACAGCGAATAAACGTGTACTGCCTAGATCGCAAGATGCGATCTAGGCAGCATGATGCTTACCCGGAAGAAACCCTCGAGACAAGGGAGTTGGCGATGCGCCTAGATTGGTTTGTGGTGAACGTGATTGTTGTCTATTTCATAAACCCTAGATACATATTTATAGTCCGTAGACTTTCTAACATGGGAATAATCCCAACCGTGCACGAGCCAAACTCTAACTAACCGACACGTATCCTACTATATTACAGATACACGGGCAAACTAGCCCAAACTTTGCATACAAGGCCGATTCATGTATTCCTTCCATGTATGTTCTTCAAGCCCATCTTTAATCGTGGCCCACCTCTGACTCGGTCAAATTCTGGTGATAACAACCCCTGCTGTAGCCAGGGCGGTAGTACCGCTCACGAGCGGTAGTACCGCTCCAGGTACCGCTTGAGGTACCGTAACGCGTTACGGTCGTACCGCTCCGGTACCGCCCTGGTACCGCTCTGGATCCAGTAAGGTCTGGACCCTATTGCGGTACCTCGAGCGGTACCGCGGGCGGTTGTACCGCTCTGTGTCCTTTGACCAGATCTGGATCGAATTTGAACTCAGAGCGGTAGTACCGCTTACCCCAAAGCGGTAGTACCGCTTAGGCCAAATCTGGACATAACGGTTGGATTTGGAGGAGCCTATTTAAGGGCCCCTTCTTCCCCAACACGATTTTATCTCTTCCCCTTCTCTCTCCTCCATTGTTGCTGAGCTTAATTCTTGAGGATCTCCTTCCCCCTCCAACCAATCTTGCCCTAATTTTGAGGATAGGTGGAGGAGACCCCGATCTATAGTTCTACCAAGAGAGATTTCACAAATACTAGCTATTTCTTAGTGGATCTTGGTGGTAGGGTTCCTTTGGTGGATCTTGGAGAAGAGTTCCTTTGGTGGAGCATTGGGGAGTTCCTTTGGTGGAGCCTTGGAGAGTTTCTTGATGGAGCATTGGAAGAGTTCCTATGGTGGAGCATTGGTGATGGGTTCCTATGGTGGAGCATTGGAGATGTGCAGCTATGGAGTCTAGCTTGGTGATGTACTAGCTCCATAGGGTGTTGGGAGCATCCTTGTGTGTGTGGAGCTCGCCCCAACCTTGTGAAGGAATCACCGCCTCGACCGGTGCCTTAGTGGAAGAGGGAGAGCACCTCCGTGGAGCTCTCTCGAGGAAGAGGGTGAGGCCTTCCTTCGTGGTGTGGCCGCCTAGTCTCTTGTGTGAGACTAGCACCTCCTCAACGCAGACGTAGCTCCTTTAGTGGAGGGAACTGCGGGAAACAAACCTCGACTCGCCTTGCGCCCCCCGGTTGTCTCGCTCCTTACTTTTGTTATCTTGTTGATTCCTTTACTTGTTGCACATGCTCTAGCTTCATTGTAGGATCACCCCCATTGCTAAAAGTCACACCTTTACCTTCCGTTGCATAAAACTTGAAAAAGACTAAAACTTGCCGTAGCGCCATTCACCCCCCTCTTGTTCGCTACGATCCGTTCAAGTGGTATCAGAGCAAGATTTTCTTGCTCGGGCTTTACCGCCTAAGAAATGGCCGAACAAGAGACGGTTGTGAATGGGTCACCTTCCCTTGAGCCACCCGCTCCATCATCTCCCATCGATAGCACTACGGCTACGTTGGATGACCTCAAGAAATTGGAGTCATCCATCGTTGCCCAAATGAAGGCGATGATGATGGAGTTGGTGGTTCAAAAACCAAACCCTCCACCCATAGCAAGTGCTGAGGATCCGCCACCAAAAGCTAACACCCTTCCTCTTGTTGATTTTGTCGCGCAAGCGACAAAAGATTCACAAAAGGAAGGGGTTGGGGATACCGGCACTTCAACAAAAGGGAAGGATGATGACACACCGGTTGCGGAACGTCAAGGGGGTTATCATGCGGTGCCACCACCAAATGATTACACCATTAACGTTCCGATACCGATGCCGCATGTCTTGTCGCATGGTTCACCACCGTTACTCGAGTCAAACAACTTTGAGAATTGGCAATTCTTAATGCGTTCACATGTGTGCAGCGCTTCTACCGAGCTTTGGCGTATCATTGAGGAGGGCTATTCACCACGAGATCCCAAGAAGATGACAAGAAGAGATGTGGTGGATGACCAACTCAACGCCACCGCCATCAACATGATTCATATGGCCATCTCCCCCAAGGACCGCGCTCATATCCGCTCGATCAAGACCGCCAAGGAAGCATGGGACAAACTTGAGAAGCTCTTCCTCGGCAACGCAAGAATCCAAAGCTCTCGCTTTGATGAAGTGAACAACATGGCCGACAATTTTGTCATGATTGAAGGAGAGACCCCCGAAGAGATGTATCGGCGCCTCATCGCTCTTGCCGTACAAATGCAAGATCTTGGAGCAACGTTCGTGGATGACCATTGGATCAAGCGCAAGTTCTACAACGCTCTCCTCCCTTATGAGGAAGTGAAGTCGACGGCCATCCGCCAAAACGCCTCCTTCCGTGCTATGATATCCGATGAAGTCCTTAGCGAAGTCATCGCTTTGGACATCTCCAAGAAGAATGCGGAGGATCTTGTTGCTCGCGCCCACAACTCCCGCAAGCCCAACCTTGCATTGAAGATGAAGGTGCATGAAGCTAGTGAAAGTGATGAGGATCCCGTTGAGTGGGGTTCGGATGATCTCAAGCTCAACTACCATGAGCACATGGCTCTCGCCGCCAAGAAGTTTTGGGATGGAAACATGTCCCAAAACACAAGACCAAGAAGATCACGTGATTCTCCAAGAAGACCCTCCAAGAGCCCAAGAGAAAGGACAAGGGGAAGAACATGCTACAATTGCGGTGACAAGAATCATTTTGTCGCGGATTGTACATTTGAGAGAAGAGAAGATCATGGTGGAAGGCTTATCCCAAAGGATAGGTACAAGCCACTCTCCAAAGGATTCTCCAAGTTCTCCCCAAGGTCCGATGACGACAAGGTCTCCTCCAACAAGAAGCCTAGAGCCTTCATCATCCGTGAAGAGTACACCTCCGATGAAGATGGGGAGCATGAGGACAAGCACTCCAACAAGGAAGGAGAGGGAGTGGCCGCCATCGCCATTTCCACTCCCTCTACCTCCCTCTTCGACTCTCCAAATGAGAACCTCGTCACCAACAATGCACGGTGTCTCATGGCAAAGGTATCCACGGAGGTAAAATCCCCTTCCAAACCATCATCCTCTACTAATGCCTCATATATTGATGATGCCACTAGTCTCACCGTTAAACGTGAGATTATGGGTTTGGATTCCTTGGATTCTTTTCTCACTAACATGAAGGGGGACACCAAGATTCATGTTGGGGCTCTCTTAGCCCAACTTGGTGCGGCACAAGATCTTATCGAGAAGAGGGAGAAGTTGGAAAGGGAAGCGGCCTTTGAGCTTGCCAATCTCAAGGAGGAGCTTGATGATGAAAGGAATCTTCGCATGTCTCTTGAAGCTAGTGTCATTGTTCTCGAAGACAAGAATGAAGCTATTGTTTCACGTCTCACCAAGGATCGAGACCATGCTCTTGAGTTGGTTGGTGACCTCAAGAAGAAGATGCTCTTGCTCGAGGAAGCCAATAAAGCAAAAGACGATGAAGACCCCGATTCTTCCCATGATGAGCTTGTGGATCAAGTCACTTCCTTGAGGAGGCACAATGCCCTCCTCTTGGAAGTCAATGCTCTTCAAGAAGAAGCCTTGGATGAGTACTATCGCTTGTTCAAGGAGAAGACCTCATGTTGCAACCATGAAGAAGAAATAGCCGCTCTTGAGATCACCAAGGCCAAGCTATTGAGTTTGAGTAGCAAGCAAGAAGAGTCGTTGGAGGAGTGTCTCCGTATGAGCAAGGAGAAGGATACGTGTTGTGATCATGAGGAGCAAATAGCCGCCTTGAAGAGAAGGGAAGCCAAGCTCATGGAGATCAACTCCATGCAAGAAGAAACATTGAAGGAGTACTTTCCTTTGAGCAAGGACCGTGCATGTTGCACTCATGAAAGCGACATTGCCAAGATGGAAAATGACAAGCGCTTGCTCATGAAGTTGAACGCTCTCCAAGAAGAAGCCTTGATGGAACACTTCCGGGTGAACAAGGCAAAGGAGGTCCAAGTGTTTGATATTTGCCATCCACACCCGGAGCATGAAGATGAAGTCAATCGCTTGAAGGCCAAGGTGGATAGACTCCAAGTTCAAGCCAAGTACTTGGAAGGAATCATTGAAGCTAAAGATGGAGCCAAAGAGGGCTCGTGCAATGAAGGATGAGTGGCTACCAAGCCAAAGAGAAAGAGGAAGAGGAGGACCAAGAAGAAGATGGACAAGAAGAACATGGAGACCAACCGTGAAGGGATCAATGCTAGCTCAAGAAGGGATGGAGTACCCAACTCCGCCTCGACGGGTTTCGCCGGCTCTAACAACCCTTCTCATGTTCTTTTTGTTGATTACTATGGACATATTCGTGCTCGCTTTATTGGTCCTCATTCCCAAACCCCTTGTTACTAACATGCTAGGATCCATTGAAAAATGGGTACCTAAATCCAAGACTTGATTCCTTGTAGGACTATGCTTCCGGTGGCGCTAAATGGGTGGTTGATAGTGGAGCCACAAGTCATATGACCGGAAGCAAGGATATTTTTGTCGACCTCGTGCCTTCTCTCTCTACCGTTTCATATGGCGACAACACGTGCTCTAAGGTATTGGGTCTTGGCAAGGTGGTGGTAACACCCGACATCTCACTTGTGAATGTCTTCCTTGTCGAGACCCTTGGTTACAACTTACTCTCCGTTCATCAAATTGCTCGTATGGGACTGTGCACATTCTTTGATGAACATATGGTGGTCCTCTTGTGGAGCAAGACACTCAATGTAGCTTTTGTTGGATATGTAGAGAACGGTTTGTATGTTGTCGATTTCTCCGGAAAAACAACATCTTCCGCTCTTTGCTTATTTGCCAAAGGTGACAAGGGTTGGTTATGGCATCGCCGACTAGCCCATGTCAACATGAGGACTTTGCAAAGTCTCCACAAGGGTGGCCACATTCTCGGACTAAAAGAAGATGTCTCTTTTTGCAAGGCCCACCACTGCCAACTCGACTGCTTCTTTTTCAGTCACACGAGCCGAATAACATCGGTTCCTAACAGTTCTGAAGCGCTGGACGTATTCTGACACTGTTTCTCTGCGCTTCTGTCGTACTTGTGCTAAATCGGCAATGCCAGCCTCGGAAGCCTCTGAGTGATACTGCATGTGGAACTGCTCCTCCAACTGCTTGCAAGTCCGGATTGAGTCTGGTGGCAGCGATGTGTACCACCCGAAAGCCGATCCTGTGAGGGACTGTGCGAAGAACCTCACACGCAGCTCATCTGCTGCTGAGATCGTGCCCAGCTGTGCCAAATATCGGCTCACATGCTCGATGGAGCTGGAACCATCTGATCCATTAAACTTGGAGAAATCAGGGAGCCGATATTTGGGTGGTAGCGGGATCAACTCGTACTCGTTGGGGTACGGCTTGGAATAGCCGATTGTCCTCCTTTTCGGCACCATGCCGAACTGGTCTCTCAGGATTGTACTGATTTGATCCGCGGTGCTGGCTGCAGGAGTCGAACTCTGAAGATTCGCCGGAGTGGCATACTTAGCCAGCCATGCTTGCTTTTCCAGCTCAGAGCCAACTGCAGGAGCTGAGCTCTGGAGGTTTGTCGGAGTGGCATACTTAGCTAGCCACGTCTGCTTCTCAAGATCTGTTGCCGAAGTTCCTCCTGCTGTTCCAGAAGTCCCGCTGTTGCGATCTGGTTTGTGAGTGCCCGATCGCAGCCGGCACGTATGTGCACGTGTATCCGTGAGGGATCTCCTTAGGCGCCTCATGCAAGAACTGGTAGTCACTAGGGTCACCACCGATCTTGTAGACGACGTATGCCGGTGAATCCGGCACTTCTGGTGCTGCCAACGCGAATGGCAGCGGTGGACGGGACTGGAGTGGCATCTCTCCTTGGTAAGTCCCGAGAGCTGGTCCTGACGGAGAGTACTGATGCCTCATGATTTCCTGGATCACCCGAAGAGCGACACGCTCCAAAGTGTTCACCAGGTTCTCAGAATGGCGGTGCAGCGAGTGAGCTACCATGAAGTTAATCTCCTGACACAGGGACCTGGTGCGTTCTTCTGACGGGGTGGACAGGTCCACTCCATCGAGCGCGCCTTCAGGTGAGAACCCTTTCCACCTGATGCCATGTGAGCGGGTTCTGTGAAAAGAGCCGATGAGGTCGGCTTCGAGGATTGCTTTGACCTCGTCATACTTCTTCTTGAGCTCTTCGGTCAGATCCCCGTACGTGACTGGGGTGCCTTCCGCCATCTCAGATGTAGATGGCGATGCGGTTGATGTCGTAGGATGTCCCACCGGGCGTGCCAGAATGTGTTGCGGTCAGAAACCCACCGGCGAGCAGCGACGGGCAACACGGTAGAGCCGGGAGGCTCCCAGGACTGCGGCTGGCCCTGGTCCCTCCGAGCGATGGCCCGCAAAGACTCGGCACGCACGTCCGATGCTGGTGCAAGGGCGTGCCACCTGACCTATACCTGGTCAGGAAGGTGATGGAGGTGCCTCGCTTAGTTTCCTGCATGGCATACACGTAAACATTAAATACGAGCCTCGATCGGCTCTCAGGTTGTCCTGTGAATCGGCTCAAAGAGCCGATCCACCCATGATCCGTACGAGGTGTACGAATATATGGTGGTCCTGCTTGATCAGAATAAAGCTAAAACGACCTACTACGATTTAGGGTTTTCACCGCATAATCGGAACATCCTACTCGTGATTGAGCCTGGCGGCCACGCACGGTGATCGTAAACCGACCCTAGACAAGGCCTAAAAACCAACACGAGGTTGATCCCCGGAACATCCTATCTAGGGCTAGCAAACTACACCCTACGCGCCACTGGATCCTTCAACCCGTTTGTAAGGCCTAACTATGCAGATATTAAACTAATCCTTGGAGAACAAGGAGCAATCATAACGGATCGGATCTACTAAATAGTGATCAAGCGGGGTGCCGCCCTTACACCTAAGATAGGCGTAAGGGCCGCTAGACGTTTCAGGGTTGCACGACGACAGCATATGATACGATGAACAATGCTAACCCTAACACATCTAAGATAACTACGTTGCTCGCCATCAAAAAGGCTTCAGTACGAGCAACGCATGAACAGCGAATAAACGTGTACTGCCTAGATCGCAAGATGCGATCTAGGCAGCATGATGCTTACCCAGAAGAAACCCTCGAGACAAGGAAGTTGGCGATGCACCTAGATTGGTTTGTGGTGAACGTGATTGTTGTCTATTTCATAAACCCTAGATACATATTTATAGTCCGTAGACTTTCTAACGTGGGAATAATCCCAACCGTGCACGAGCCAAACTCTAACTAACCGACACGTATCCTACTATATTACAGATACACGGGCAAACTAGCCCAAACTTTGCATATAAGGCCGATTCATGTATTCCTTCCATGTATGTTCTTCAAACCCATCTTTAATCGCGGCCCACCTCCGCCCTTACACCTAAGATAGGCGTAAGGGCGGCTAGACGTTTTAGGGTTGCACGACGACAGCATATGATACGATGAACAATGCTAACCCTAACACGTCTAAGATAACTACGTTGCTCGCCATCAAAAAGGCTTCAGTACGAGCAACGCATGAACAGCGAATAAACGTGTACTGCCTAGATCGCAAGATGCGATCTAGGCAGCATGATGCTTACCCGGAAGAAACCCTCGAGACAAGGGAGTTGGCGATGCGCCTAGATTGGTTTGTGGTGAACGTGATTGTTGTCTATTTCATAAACCCTAGATACATATTTATAGTCCGTAGACTTTCTAACGTGGGAATAATCCCAACCGTGCATGAGCCAAACTCTAACTAACCGACACGTGTCCTACTATATTACAGATACACGGGCAAACTAGCCCAAACTTTGCATATAAGGCCGATTCATGTATTCCTTCCATGTATGTTCTTCAAGCCTATCTTTAATCGCGGCCCACCTCTGACTCGGTCAAATTCTGGTGATAACAACCCCTGCTGTACCCAGGGCGGTAGTACCGCTCACGAGCGGTAGTACCGCTCCAGGTACCGCTTGAGGTACCGTAACGCGTTACGGTCGTACCGCTCCGGTACCGCCCTGGTACCGCTCTGGATCCAGTAAGGTCTGGACCCTATTGCGGTACCTCGAGCGGTACCGCGGGCGGTAGTACCGCTCTGTGTCCTTTGACCAGATCTGGATCGAATTTGAACTCAGAGCGGTAGTACCGCTTACCCCAAAGCGGTAGTACCGCTTAGGCCAAATCTGGACATAACGGTTGGATTTGGAGGAGCCTATTTAAGGGCCCCTTCTTCCCCAACACGATTTTATCTCTTCCCCTTCTCTCTCCTCCATTGTTGCTGAGCTTAATTCTTGAGGATCTCCTTCCCCCTCCAACCAATCTTGCCCTAATTTTGAGGATAGGTGGAGGAGACCCCGATCTATAGTTCTACCAAGAGAGATTTCACAAATACTAGCTATTTCTTAGTGGATCTTGGTGGTAGGGTTCCTTTGGTGGATCTTGGAGAAGAGTTCCTTTGGTGGAGCATTGGGGAGTTCCTTTGGTGGAGCCTTGGAGAGTTTCTTGATGGAGCATTGGAAGAGTTCCTATGGTGGAGCATTGGTGATGGGTTCCTATGGTGGAGCATTGGAGATGTGCAGCTATGGAGTCTAGCTTGGTGATGTACTAGCTCCATAGGGTGTTGGGAGCATCCTTGTGTGTGTGGAGCTCGCCCCAACCTTGTGAAGGAATCACCGCCTCGACCGGTGCCTTAGTGGAAGAGGGAGAGCACCTCCGTGGAGCTCTCTCGAGGAAGAGGGTGAGGCCTTCCTTCGTGGTGTGGCCGCCTAGTCTCTTGTGTGAGACTAGCACCTCCTCAACGCAGACGTAGCTCCTTTAGTGGAGGGAACTGCGGGAAACAAACCTCGACTCGCCTTGCACCCCCCGGTTGTCTCGCTCCTTACTTTTGTTATCTTGTTGATTCCTTTACTTGTTGCACATGCTCTAGCTTCATTGTAGGATCACCCCCATTGCTAAAAGTCACACCTTTACCTTCCGTTGCATAAAACTTGAAAAAGACTAAAACTTGCCGTAGCGCCATTCACCCCCCCCCTCTTGTTCGCTACGATCCGTTCAAGTGGTATCAGAGCAAGATTTTCTTGCTCGGGCTTTACCGCCTAAGAAATGGCCGAACAAGAGACGGTTGTGAATGGGTCACCTTCCCTTGAGCCACCCGCTCCATCATCTCCCATCGATAGCACTACGGCTACATTGGATGACCTCAAGAAATTGGAGTCATCCATCGTTGCCCAAATGAAGGCGATGATGATGGAGTTGGTGGTTCAAAAACCAAACCCTCCACCCATAGCAAGTGCTGAGGATCCGCCACCAAAAGCTAACACCCTTCCTCTTGTTGATTTTGTCGCGCAAGAGACAAAAGATTCACAAAAGGAAGGGGTTGGGGATACCGGCACTTCAACAAAAGGGAAGGATGATGACACACCGGTTGCGGAACGTCAAGGGGGTTATCATGCGGTGCCACCACCAAATGATTACACCATTAACGTTCCGATACCGATGCCGCATATCTTGTCGCATGGTTCACCACCGTTACTCGAGTCAAACAACTTTGAGAATTGGCAATTCTTAATGCGTTCACATGTGCGCAGCGCTTCTACCGAGCTTTGGCGTATCATTGAGGAGGGCTATTCACCACGAGATCCCAAGAAGATGACAAGAAGAGATGTGGTGGATGACCAACTCAACGCCACCGCCATCAACATGATTCATATGGCCATCTCCCCCAAGGACCGCGCTCATATCCGCTCGATCAAGACCGCCAAGGAAGCATGGGACAAACTTGAGAAGCTCTTCCTCGGCAACGCAAGAATCCAAAGCTCTCGCTTTGATGAAGTGAACAACATGGCCGACAATTTCGTCATGATTGAAGGAGAGACCCCCGAAGAGATGTATCGGCGCCTCATCGCTCTTGCCGTACAAATGCAAGATCTTGGAGCAACGTTCGTGGATGACCATTGGATCAAGCGCAAGTTCTACAACGCTCTCCTCCCTTATGAGGAAGTGAAGTCGACGGCCATCCACCAAAACGCCTCCTTCCGTGCTATGATATCCGATGAAGTCCTTAGCGAAGTCATCGCTTTGGACATCTCCAAGAAGAATGCGGAGGATCTTGTTGCTCGCGCCCACAACTCCCGCAAGCCCAACCTTGCATTGAAGATGAAGGTGCATGAAGCTAGTGAAAGTGATGAGGATCCCATTGAGTGGGGTTCGGATGATCTCAAGCTCAACTACCATGAGCACATGGCTCTCGCCGCCAAGAAGTTTTGGGATGGAAACATGTCCCAAAACACAAGACCAAGAAGATCACGTGATTCTCCAAGAAGACCCTCCAAGAGCCCAAGAGAAAGGACAAGGGGAAGAACATGCTACAATTGCGGTGACAAGAATCATTTTGTCGCGGATTGTACATTTGAGAGAAGAGAAGATCATGGTGGAAGGCTTATCCCAAAGGATAGGTACAAGCCACTCTCCAAAGGATTCTCCAAGTTCTCCCCAAGGTCCGATGACGACAAGGTCTCCTCCAACAAGAAGCCTAGAGCCTTCATCATCCGTGAAGAGTACACCTCCGATGAAGATGGGGAGCATGAGGACAAGCACTCCAACAAGGAAGGAGAGGGAGTGGCCGCCATCGCCATTTCCACTCCCTCTACCTCCCTCTTCGACTCTCCAAATGAGAACCTCGTCACCAACAATGCACGGTGTCTCATGGCAAAGGTATCCACGGAGGTAAAATCCCCTTCCAAACCATCATCCTCTACTAATGCCTCATATATTGATGATGCCACTAGTCTCACCGTTAAACGTGAGATTATGGGTTTGGATTCCTTGGATTCTTTTCTCACTAACATGAAGGGGGACACCAAGATTCATGTTGGGGCTCTCTTAGCCCAACTTGGTGCGGCACAAGATCTTATCGAGAAGAGGGAGAAGTTGGAAAGGGAAGCGGCCTTTGAGCTTGCCAATCTCAAGGAGGAGCTTGATGATGAAAGGAATCTTCGCATGTCTCTTGAAGCTAGTGTCATTGTTCTCGAAGACAAGAATGAAGCTATTGTTTCACGTCTCACCAAGGATCGAGACCATGCTCTTGAGTTGGTTGGTGACCTCAAGAAGAAGATGCTCTTGCTCGAGGAAGCCAACAAAGCAAAAGACGATGAAGACCCCGATTCTTCCCATGATGAGCTTGTGGATCAAGTCACTTCCTTGAGGAGGCACAATGCCCTCCTCTTGGAAGTCAATGCTCTTCAAGAAGAAGCCTTGGATGAGTACTATCGCTTGTTCAAGGAGAAGACCTCATGTTGCAACCATGAAGAAGAAATAGCCGCTCTTGAGATCACCAAGGCCAAGCTATTGAGTTTGAGTAGCAAGCAAGAAGAGTCGTTGGAGGAGTGTCTCCGTATGAGCAAGGAGAAGGATACGTGTTGTGATCATGAGGAGCAGATAGCCGCCTTGAAGAGAAGGGAAGCCAAGCTCATGGAGATCAACTCCATGCAAGAAGAAACATTGAAGGAGTACTTTCCTTTGAGCAAGGACCGTGCATGTTGCACTCATGAAAGTGACATTGCCAAGATGGAAAATGACAAGCGCTTTCTCATGAAGTTGAACGCTCTCCAAGAAGAAGCCTTGATGGAACACTTCCGGGTGAACAAGGCAAAGGAGGTCCAAGTGTTTGATATTTGCCATCCACACCCGGAGCATGAAGATGAAGTCAATCGCTTGAAGGCCAAGGTGGATAGACTCCAAGTTCAAGCCAAGTACTTGGAAGAAATCATTGAAGCTAAAGATGGAGCCAAAGAGGGCTCGTGCAATGAAGGAGGAGTGGCTACCAAGCCAAAGAGAAATAGGAAGAGGAGGACCAAGAAGAAGATGGACAAGAAGAACATGGAGACCAACCGTGAAGGGATCAATGCTAGCTCAAGAAGGGATGGAGTACCCAACTCCGCCTCGACGGGTTTCGCCGGCTCTAACAACCCTTCTCATGTTCTTTTTGTTGATTACTATGGACATATTCGTGCTCGCTTTATTGGTCCTCATTTCCAAACCCCTTGTTACTAACATGCTAGGATCCATTGAAAAATGGGTACCTAAATCCAAGACTTGATTCCTTGTAGGACTATGCTTCCGGTGGCGCTAAATGGGTGGTTGATAGTGGAGCCACAAGTCATATGACCGGAAGCAAGGATATTTTTGTCGACCTCGTGCCTTCTCTCTCTACCGTTTCATATGGCGACAACACGTGCTCTAAGGTATTGGGTCTTGGCAAGGTGGTGGTAACACCCGACATCTCACTTGTGAATGTCTTCCTTGTCGAGACCCTTGGTTACAACTTACTCTCCGTTCATCAAATTGCTCGTATGGGACTGTGCACATTCTTTGATGAACATATGGTGGTCCTCTTGTGGAGCAAGACACTCAATGTAGCTTTTGTTGGATATGTAGAGAACGGTTTGTATGTTGTCGATTTCTCCGGAAAGACAACATCTTCCGCTCTTTGCTTATTTGCCAAAGGTGACAAGGGTTGGTTATGGCATCGCCGACTAGCCCATGTCAACATGAGGACTTTGCAAAGTCTCCACAAGGGTGGCCACATTCTCGGACTAAAAGAAGATGTCTCTTTTTGCAAGGATCGTGTTTGTAGGTCTTGCGTACAAGGAATGATGCATGGAGCTCCTCACAGGGCCAAGACTATCATCTCTACCACAAGATGCTTGGAGCTCCTACATGTTGATCTCTTTGGTCCACCATCTCATGAAAGTCTTGGAGGAAAGAAGTATTGCCTCGTCATCGTTGATGACTATTCACGCTACTGTTGGGTATTCTTCTTCAAGTACAAGAGTGAGACTCAACGGACCATGATGGAGTTTTCCAACCAAGTTCAATGCAAGTACGACAACAAGATTCTCGCAATAAGGAGCGACAATGGAACGGAGTTCAAGAACTACACATTGGATGACTTTCTCGGTTAGGAAGGAATCGAACACAAATACTCCACGCCATATACTCCCCAACAAAATGGGGTCGCCGAAAGGAAGAATCGAACCTTGATCGAAGCCGCTCGAGCCATGATGATGGAATACAAGTCCAACTACAATTTTTGGGCGGAAGCTATCTCTACCGCTTGCCATGCTACTAATCGCCTCTACTTTCGCAAAGGTCTTGAGAAGACACCATATGAGATCCTCACCGGCAACAAGCCTAATGTGTCATACTTCAAGGTCTTCGGATGCAAATGCTACATACTTGTCAAGGACACACGCCTATCCAAGTTTGATTCTAGAGCTCAAGAAGGAATTTTCGTTGGCTATGCTACGGATTCTCACGCCTATAGAGTCTTCAACAAGTCAAGTGGACGTGTTGTAGAATCTTGTGATGTGACTTTCGATGAGGATGATAGATCTTTGGAGGAGCGAAGTGCTTCTTGTGAGAAAGGAGATGCATTTCCCCCGGATACCATAGGAAGGATGGGTGTGGGCATTCGCCTACTTCAAACGCTACCTTCTATGAGTACCGGGGAAGGACCAAGTTCCACCCAAGTGGAGCCATCTACACCACAAGGCCAAGCTTCTTCCGTTGATCTAACAAATGCAAGCCAACCTCTACAACAACCTCAAGTTCAACTTCAACCTCAAGATCAACCTTGACATCTACAACAACAATCAAGTCCAAGTTCACCTCAACAAGCTCAAGAACAACATACACCGCAAGCTCGTCTACCTCAACACCCAACATCAAGTGACCAAGATCAAGCTTCAAGTTCTTCTCCGAGTGGTTCGGGGACAATCTTCATGGACAATGATATTCCCTATACCCCCCGAGCCATCCGGATCTCATGACAAGGTTGCCTCTTTCAACGACAATGGAGGTCAAGGCGAGGACCTAAACCGTGATGAAGGCCAAGAGGACTCACAAGAACCATCTCCTCAAGCCGACACTCGCCGTGAAGATCCTACTACAAGACACTTGCGTCTCAAGTCTCATTCCTTGCAAAACATCATTGGTGATCTAAAGAGAAATGTCACCACTAGGAGGCAACTTGCAAACTTTTGTGCGCACCATGCCTTTGTCTCTCGGGTGGAACCACTCAAAGTTGATGATGCCCTCAAGGATCCCGATTGGTTGAATGCAATGCAAGAGGAACTCAACAACTTCAAGAGGAATGATGTATGGACTCTCATGAAGCGACCCGATCATTGCCGCAATGTTATCGGCACCAAGTGGATCTTCAAGAACAAGCAAGATGAAAGTGGCACGGTCATCCGCAACAAAGCAAGATTGGTGGCACAAGGCTATTCTCAAGTCGAAGGCATGGACTTTGGTGAAACCTTTGCACCCGTTGCAAGGCTCGAGTCCATCCGTATCCTTTTGGCCTTTGCCTCACATCATGGCTTTAAGTTGCAACAAATGGATGTTAAGAGTGCTTTTCTTAATGGTCCTCTACATGAGGAAGTGTATGTGAAGCAACCCCCAGGGTTCGAGGATCCCCATTTCCCGGACCATGTCTTCAAGCTCAAAAAGGCCCTATATGGTCTCAAACAAGCTCCTAGAGCTTGGTATGAGCATCTCAAAGAGTTGCTTGAAGACCGTGGTTTCCAAGTGGGGAAAATCGATCCCACTCTTTTTACTAAGAAGGTCAATGGGGAGCTTTTCGTATGCCAACTCTATGTAGATGACATCATATTTGGCTCTACTAACACAAAATTCAACGATGAGTTTGCTATGTTGATGACAAATAGGTTTGAGATGTCAATGATGGGTGAACTCAAGTACTTCCTTGGGTTCGAGATCAAGCAAATGCGACAAGGCACCTTCATCAATCAAGCAAAGTACCTCCAAGACATGCTCAAGCGCTTTGATATGAAGGACGCAAAGGGGATCGGAACTCCGATGAAACTCAAGTGTCAACTCACTCTTGACGAGGGCAGCAAGGCGGTGGATACCAAGCTCTATCGTTCGATGATAGGTTCGCTTCTCTACCTTTGTGCCTCTCGCCCGGATATAATGTTGAGCGTTGGTATGTGTGCACGGTTTCAAGCAAGTCCGAAGGAAAGCCACCTTGTGGCGGTCAAGAGGATCTTTCGATATTTAGTTGATACCCCACACTTCGGACTATGGTACCCAAGGGACACGGACTTTGCTTTGGTTGGTTTCACCGACTCCGATTGGGCGGGCGACAAGATTGATAGGAAGTCTACCTCCGGAGCATGTCACTTTCTTGGGAGATCTTTGGTGTGTTGGTCCTCGAAGAAGCAAAATTGTGTCTCCGTCTCCACCGCGGAAGCCGAGTACATTGCCGCAGCGAGTAGTTGTTCTCAAATCTTATGGATGAGGCAAACCTTGCGGGATTATGGTCTCGAGTATAGCAAGGTGCCTCTTTTGTGTGACAATGAGAGCGCAATCAAGATCGCCTACAATCCAGTTCTTCATGGCAAGACGAAGCACATCGAGATACGGAACCACTTCATCCGGGACCACATTGCTCGCGGAGATATTGTACTATCCTATATTGGCACCAAGGAGCAATTGGCGGACATCTTCACGAAGCCCTTGGATGAGAAGCGCTTTATTGAGTTGAAGCATGAGCTAAATATCATTGATCCGTCAAACTTTGCTTGACCGTCGTGTGCACACACCAATCTTACCGTCATATCTAGATGAAAGGCACGCATGGACATAGGGGGAGTGCGGTTTAAATCCATTGAGCTATCACTCCCCCCATAATGCATAAAGAAATCCAAAACATTTGCTATTTGTCAATTAAGTGACTTATGAGCTTCATGTTGAGTTGTAGTCCGTGAGTCCTAGATACATCTACGCGACCTCACAACTACTATACTCGTACACGGTGGCTTTGGCCACCAAACCCCCCTCCTTGAGGGTTTTTCGGTTCTTCATGACCTTGTTTTGTCTTTCTTCTTTGCTTTCTTCTTCTTGTTTTAAGAACCTCCATCAACCTTGTTTACTCGTGATTTTTGCAAGCTTGGTTTATGTTCTTTTTCTCCATCTCTCTAGTTTCATTACCCTCCTTTTTGGTGTTCCGATGCCAAAGGGGGAGAAGTTCCTAGGTGGATGGAGGCCCTTGTTGTTTGTAGCCGTTTGGTTCTAGTTGCTTACCTTGTCTTATGGCTACATCAACAACCCTATAAAGGCATCCTATTGTGAGTATTGGGTATTCTCAAGGCTATGGTATGATAACTTCACCCAAATCTCTGTATATGATCTTATGTTGCCTCCATATTGTGCATATGCCTCTTGAACATGTCATCTATCTAAGTTGCATATGTGCTTGGTTTGTAAAAACTAGGGGGAGTGATGTCTCTATAACATGTGTATTTGTATTCAAATACATATTCATGACATGCACATGTGTAGGGGGAGCTCCGTCTAGTTTTTGCAAATCTAATGTTCTCATCATAATATTATTTGTTATTGTCAACTCTTGTGTTGTCATCAAACACCAAAAAGGGGGAGATTGTAAGAGCAAAATTCACACCCCAAGTTTTGTGTGTTTGATGACAACACTTGAGTAATCTCACCGTGTGCCTTGAGTATCATTGTTAGATTTGCAAGTACACTGTGACCTCGCCGGATGCGTCAAGATCGGAAGACTGAAGCGTAGTGATAGGTTTTCTGGTTTTGTGTGTGTTTAGCGAGGTAACAAAGTTGGAGAGAAAAAGGGAAGAAAACCAGATTTAGCCAGGCCGGTACTACAGGTACCTGTAGCGGTAGTACCGCTATCCCTATAGGTACCGCTGTCGGTACCGCTCTGAGTCTGCGCCGATTCGCCCTCCAGAAACACGCTGCGGTACCCCTGCTGTACCCAGGGCGGTAGTACCGCTCACGAGCGGTAGTACCGCTCCAGGTACCGCTTGAGGTACTGTAACACGTTACGGTCGTACCGCTCCGGTACCGCCCTGGTACCGCTCTGGATCCAGTAAGGTCTGGACCCTTGCGGTACCTCGAGCGGTACCGCGGGCGGTAGTACCGCTCTGTCTCCTTTGACCAGATCTGATCGAATTTGAACTCAGAGCGGTAGTACCGCTTACCCCAAAGCGGTAGTACCGCTTAGGCCAAATCTGGACATAACGGTTGGATTTGGAGGAGCCTATTTAAGGGCCCCTTCTTCCCCAACACGATTTTATCTCTTCCCCTTCTCTCTCCTCTATTGTTGCTGAGCTTAATCCTTGAGGATCTCCTTCCCCCTCCAACCAATCTTGCCCTAATTTTGAGGATAGGTGGAGGAGACCCCGATCTATAGTTCTACCAAGAGAGATTTCACAAATACTAGCTATTGCTTAGTGTATCTTGGTGGTAGGGTTCCTTTGGTGGATCTTGTTGAAGAGTTCCTTGGTGGAGCATTGGGGAGTTCCTTTGGTGGAGCCTTGGAGAGTTTCTTGGTGGAGCATTGGAAGAGTTCCTATGGTGGAGCATTGGTGATGGGTTCCTATGGTGGAGCATTGGAGATGTGCAGCTATGGAGTCTAGCTTGGTGATGTACTAGCTCCATAGGGTGTTGGGAGCATCCTTGTGTGTGTGGAGCTCGCCCCAACCTTGTGAAGGAATCACCGCCTCGACCGGTGCCTTAGTGGAAGAGGGAGAGCACCTCCGTGGAGCTCTCTCGAGGAAGAGGGTGAGGACTTCCTTCGTGGTGTGGCCGCCTAGTCTCTTGTGTGAGACTAGCACCTCCTCAACGCAGACGTACCTCCTTTAGTGGAGGGAACCGCGGGAAACAAACCTCGACTCGCCTCGCGCCCCCCGGTTGCCTCGCTCCTTACTTTTGTTATCTTGTTGATTCCTTTACTTGTTGCACATGCTCTAGCTTCATTGTAGGATCACCCCCATTGCTAAAAGTCACACCTTTACCTTCCGTTGCATAAAACTTGAAAAAGACTAAAACTTGACGTAGCGCCATTCACCCCCCCCCCCTCTTGTTCGCTACGATCCGTTCAAGAGTTATAAACCAAATAAAGGAAATCATTGATAAATCCCCATAAATTAATGTAAAACATGGTACTATCACCATATATGTTGCATTTATGTGGAAATTCATTCTAATAAATGACAAAGTTTAGGTATGCATTTTACATGAATCCGCATGCAGAGAGATTCGGGCCATCTTTTTTCCACGCATTGCTTTTACTAGTAGGCTCTAAAAATATCACGCGCAGAGTGGGATTCGATCCTCGGACTTCAAGTTATTCAAGCCAGAGCAGACTACAATATTAACCAATTCGGGTATTGTTGCTTGATGCTAGAACTAGATACATATAGTTTGTGTACTATATTTATATATTGTAGCTATAAAATTTATCTTATTTTGTACTTTTAAATACCAACTTTTAACGGGACGAACTCAGTAGATTTTTTCCAGTTGTGTGGGGTTGTCATCGAGATTTTTTGTGTTATTTTTATAAGAAAAATTGTTTTAAATATGGTTGCAACTAGGATTTTTTTGCAAGTGAAGTTGTAACAGCAACTTTTTTTCTAGTTGCAAGGATATACTTGACAAGGACGGTGTGGTCAGCCACCGTGATGAATTTCCCATTCCAAGAAGGGATCTTCCCAGTCGTTTTGTCTTCAAGGGGTTGAAAATCCGCCTTTCGTAGGAAACAGACCAAGAGAGGAAGACCAACGAATTGAGCGGGAACGTAGCTCGAAAGACCGGGATGCCATGGAGGATATCATAAAGGTTGAATCCCTCGCATCTTATAGGCACAACAGAGCTTTTGTGGAGATTAGTGCATAGTCCCGCGACCTCGTCGAACCCTTGAAGGATAGAAGCAAGGTTTTTAAACATCTTGTTTGCAAGGCGCAAGAAAAATGGCCGTGTCATCCACATACAAAGAGACCCTCAACATGATGCCCCTTCTTCTAATCTTGCTGAGCAAACCATGAGTGGAAGCAATCTCAAGGATTTGAGAGATGGGATCACCTTGATGTACCCCTAGTCGTGGTTGATAGGTGAACCCGGCACACCGTTGAGAAGCACCCTTGAAGAAGCGATATCAAGGAAGGATACAGTCCAATTCCAAAAGCGTGGAGGAACGCCGCGCTTTTGGAAAAGGTCGACAATATAATCCCACCGGAGTCAAAAGCCTTTTGAATGTTGAGCTTCAATAGTAAGGCTATAGTTTAGCTTCTATGGAGCCTAGTCGCAAGATTTTTGACATATAGGAAGTTATCATGAAATCTCCTTTTCTTGATAAAAGTGCTTTGAGCCTTGGAAACAAGAGCATCCATATGCGGCGCAAGTTTAATGAAGAGCATCTTGGCGATAATCTTGCCAATGCCATGGATAAGGCTAATGGGGCGAAAGTTGGTGATGTCCTTCGCCCCATCCTTCTTGGAAAAGAGAGCAATGTCGGGAAAGTTAAGCCAACGATAATTGGTGATACGTCCAAAACGTATCTACTTTCCCGAACACTTTTGCTATTGTTTTGCCTCTAATTTGTGTATTTTGGATACAACTAACACGGACTAACGTTGTTATCAGCATAATTGCCCTGGTGTCCCGTTTTTGTGCAGAAATTCAACTTTCAGGAAAATCCCCGGAATTTATGTCAAAGTGGGCCTATTTTTCAGAAGAATCACGGAGCCAGAAGGGCAGGCCTGGGGGAGGCCCAGGCCCCCCAGACACTAGGCCGGCGCGGCCTGTAGGGGGGCGCGCCACCCTAGCGTGTGGCCGCCTCGGCCAGCCTCTGACACCCCCCTCTGGACTACTTAAGGGTTTCGATCTAAAAACGCGAGACGAGAAGTCGAAGTCGCCAAAAACCATCCAGAACGCCGCCACCATCGCAAAACTCCGTCTCGGGACCAGAAACTCCGTTCTGGCACTCCGCCGAGACGGGGAATTGGAGGAGGTCATCGCCATTATCACCACCGACGCCTCTCCATCGACCATCCATGTTTCCCCCATCCATGTGTGAGTAATTCCCCCGCTGTAGGCTGAAGGGGATGGTAGGGATTGGATGAGATTGGTCATGTAATAGCATAAGATTGTTAGGGCATAGTGCCTAGTGTCCGTAATTGGTACTTTGATGATATTGTTGGAACTTGTTATGCTTAATGCTTGTCACTAGGGCCCGAGTGCCATGATCTCAGATCTGAACATGTGTTCATGGAGTGTTAATGCTTTTCTTCGGTGCTCTATTAAAAGGAGTACCTTAATTTCCAGTAGATTCCCTAGAGGCCCGGCTGCCACCGGCTGGTAGGACAAAAGATGTTGTGCAAGTTTCTCATTGCGAGCACGTACGACTATATACGGAACACATGCCTATGGATTGCTTAGTACTTGGACACCGTTTTATTATTATCTGCAAATGCCTGATACGCGTACAGCACGCGACCGTTGGGAACCCCAAGAGGAAGGTGTGATGCGTACAGCGGCAAGTTTTCCCTCAGTAAGAAACCAAGGTTTATCGAACCAGTAGGAGCCAAGAAGCACGTTGAAGGTTGATGGCGGCGAGATGTAGTGCGACGCAACACCAGGGATTCCGGCGCCAACGTGGAACCTGCACAACACAACCAAAGTACTTTGCCCCAACGAAACAGTGAGGTTTTCAATCTCACCGGCTTGCTGTAACAAAGGATTAGATGTATAGTGTGGATGATGATTGTTTGCAGAAAACAGTAGAACAAGTATTGCAGTAGATTGTATTCAATGTAAAAGAATGGACCGGGGTCCACAGTTCACTAGAGGTGTCTCTCCCATAAGATAAATAGCATGTTGGGTGAACAAATTACAGTTGGGCAATTGACAAATAAAGAGGGCATGACCATGCACATACATGATATGATGAGTATTGTGAGATTTAATTGGGCATTACGACAAAAGTACATAGACCGCTATCCAGCATGCATCTATGCCTAAAAAGTCCACCTTCAGGTTATCATCCGAACCCCTTCCAGTATTAAGTTGCAAACAATAGACAATTGCATTAAGTATGGTGCGTAATGTAATCAATAACTACATCCTCGGACATAGCATTAATTTTTTATCCCTAGTGGCAACAGCACATCCATAACCTTAGAGGTTTCTGTCACTCCCCCAGATTCACGGAGACATGAACCCACTATCGAGCATAAATACTCCCTCTTGGAGTTACTAGCAAAAACTTGGCTAGAGCCTCTACTAATAACGGAGAGCATGCAAGATCATAAACAACACATAGATTGATAATCAACATAACATAGTATTCTCTATCCATCGGATCCCAACAAACACAACATATAGCATTACAGATAGATGATCTTGATCATGTTAGGCAGCTCACAAGATCCGACAATGAAGCACATAAGGAGAAGACAACCATCTAGCTACTGCTATGGACCCATAGTCCAGGGGTGAAATACTCACTCATCACTCCGGAGGCGACCATGGCGGTGTAGAGTCCTCCGGGAGATGAATCCCCTCTCCGGCAGGGTGCCGGAGGCGATCTCCTGAATCCCCCGAGATGGGATTGGCGGCGGCGGCGTCTCTGGAAGGTTTTCCGTATCGTGGCTCTCGGTACTGGGGGTTTCGCGACGAAGGCTATTTGTAGGCGGAAGGGCAGGTCAGGGGGCCACACGAGGGGCCCAGACGACAGGCCAGCGCGGCCAAGACCTGGGCCGCGTCGCCCTAGTGTCTGGCCACCTCGTGGCCCCACTTCGTCTCCTCTTCGGTCTTCTGGAAGCTTCGTGGCAAAATAGGCCCCTGGGCGTTGATTTCGTCCAATTCCGAGAATATTTCCTTACTAGGATTTCTGAAACCAAAAACAGCAGAAAACAGCAACTGGCTCTTCGGCATCTCGTTAATAGGTTAGTGCCGGAAAATGCATAATATGACATAAAGTATGCATAAAACATGTAGATATCATCAATAATGTGGCATGGAACATAAGAAATTATCGATACGTCGGAGACGTATTAGCATCCCCAAGCTTAGTTTCTGCTCGTCCCGAGCAGGTAAACGATAACAAAGATAATTTCTGGAGTGACATGCCATCATAACCTTGATCATACTATTGTAAGCATATGTAATGAATGCAGCGATCCAAACAATGTAAATGACATGAGTAAACAAATGAATCATATAGCAAAGACTTTTCATGAATAGTACTTCAAGACAAGCATCAATAAGTCTTGCATAAGAGTTAACTCATAAAGCAATAATTCAAATTAAAGGTATTGAAGCAACACAAAGGAAGATTAAGTTTCAGCGGTTGCTTTCAACTTATAACATGTGTATCTCATGGATATTGTCAACGTAAAGTAATATAACAAGTGCAATATGCAAGTATGTAGGAATCAATGCACAGTTCACACAAGTGTTTGCTTCTTGAGGTGGAGAGAAATAGGTGAACTGACTCAACATAAAAGTAAAAGAATGGTCCTTCAAAGAGGAAAGCATCGATTGCTATATTTGTGCTAGAGCTTTGATTTTGAAAACAAGAAACAATTTTGTCAACGGTAGTAATAAAGCATATGTGTCATGTAAATTATATCTTACAAGTTGCAAGCCTCATGCATAGTATACTAATAGTGCCCGCACCTTGTCCTAATTAGCTTGGATTACCTGGATTATCATCGCAATGCACATGTTTTAACCAAGTGTCACAAAGGGGTACCTCTATGCCGCCTGTACAAAGGTCTAAGGAGAAAGCTCGCATCGGATTTCTCGCTATTGATTATTCTCAACTTAGATATCCATACCGGGACAACATAGACAACAGATAATGGACTCCTCTTTTATGCATAAGCATTCAACAACAATTAATTTTCTCATATGAGATTGAGGATATTTGTCCAAAACTGAAACTTCCACCATGGATCATGGCTTTAGTTAGCGGCCCAATGTTCTTCTCTAACATTATGCAATGCTCTAACCATTTTAGCGGTAAATCTCCCTTACTTCAGACAAGACGAACATGCATAGCAACTCACATGATATTCAACAAAGAGTAGTTGATGGCGTCCCCAGGAACATGGTTATCGCACAACAAGCAACTTAATAAGAGATAAAGTGCATAAGTACATATTCAATACCACAATAGTTTTTAGGCTATTTGTCCCATGAGCTATATATTGTAAAGGTAAAGGATAGAAATTTAAAGGTAGCACTCAAGAAATTTACTTTGGAATGGCGGAGAAATACCATGTAGTAGGTAGGTTTGGTGGACACAAATGGCATAGTGGTTGGCTCAAGTATTTGGATGCATGAGAAGTATTCCCTCTCGATACAAGGTTTAGGCTAGCAAGGTTTATTTGAAACAAACACAAGGATGAACCGGTGCAGCAAAACTCACATAAAAGACATATTGTAAACATTATAAGACTCTACACCATCTTCCTTGTTGTTCAAACTCAATACTAGAAATTATCTAGACCTTAGAGAGACCAATTATGCAAACCAAATTTTAGCATGCTCTATGTATTTCTTCATTAATGGGTGCAAAGTATATGATGCAAGAGCTTAAACATGAGCACAACAATTGCCAAGTATCACATTTTCCAAGACATTATAACAATTACTACATGTATCATTTTCCAATTCCAACCATATAACAATTTAACGAAGAAGAAACTTCGCCATGAATACTATGAGTAAAGCCTAAGGACATATTTGTCCATATGCAACTGCGGAGCGTGTCTCTCTCCCACACAAAGAATGCTAGGATCCATTTTATTCAAACAAAACAAAAACAAAAACAAACCGACGCTCCAAGCAAAGTACAAAAGATGTGATGGAATAAAAATATAATTTCAGGGGAGGAACCTGATAATGTTGTCGATAAAGAAGGGGATGCCTTGTGCATCCCCAAGCTTAGACGCTTGAGTCTTCTTGATATATGCAGGGGTGAACCACCGGGGCATCCCCAAGCTTAGAGCTTTCACTCTCCTTGATCATGTTGTATCCTCTCCCTCTCTTGATCCTTGAAAACTTCCTCCACACCAAACTCAAAACAACTCATTAGAGGGTTAGTGCACAATTAAAATTTATATGTTCAGAGGTGACATAATCATTCTTAATACTTCTGGACATTGCACAAAGCTACTGAAAGTCAATGGAATCGAAAAATCCATCAAGCATAGCAAAACAGGCAATGCGAAATAAAAGACAGAATCTGTCAAAACAGAACAGTTCGTAAAGACGAATTTTATTGAGGCACCAGACTTTCTCAAATGAAAATGCTCAAATTTAATGAAAGTTGCGTACATATCTGTGGATCAATCACGTAAATTGGCATAATTTTCTGAGTTACCTACAGAGAATTAGGCCCAGATTCGTGACAGCAAAGAAATCTGTTTCTGCGCAGTAATCCAAATCTAGTATGAACCTTACTATCAACGACTTTACTTGGCACAACAATGCACAAAACTAAGATAAGGAGAGGTTGCTACAGTAGTAACAACTTCTAAGACTCAAATATAAAATAAAGGTACTGTAGTAAAAAACATGGGTTGTCTCCCATAAGCGCTTTTCTTTAACGCCTTTCAGCTAGGCGCAGAAAGTGTGTATCAAGTATTATCAAGAGACGGTGCATCTACAGTGGGGTGTGGAGTTTTCTCAACCATGCATAGTATATTGGATACATAAGTTTCAGCGGCTCCCTTTTCATTAGTCTTGGGCTTGCTACTCTCATCAAACAAATTTTCAGGAACAAGCCAAGCATAATTATTTTCTAGTGCCTCATGCATTGCTAGGAGCTTACATGGTATTGGTGCTTGATGTCTACGGGTGCTTCTATTCTTGTAGACAGTGTTGGGCCTCCAAGAGCAGAGGTTTGTAGAACAGCAGCAAGTTTTCCTTAAGTGTATCACCCAAGGTTTATCGAACTCAGGGAGGAAGAGGTCAAAGATATCCCTCTCATGCAACCCTGCAACCACAAAGCAAGAAGTCTCTTGTGTCCCCAAAACACCTAATAGTTGCACTAGTTCGGCGAATAGATAGTGAATTACAGGTGGTATGAATATATATGAGCAGTAGCAACGGCACCAGAAAAGTGCTTTGCTGTCCAGGACTGGTGTGTGGTTGATGGTGGTAATATTGCGGACAGTACAGATGCAGTAAAACAGTAAACAAGCAGCGATAGCAGTATTTAGGAACAAGGCATAGGGATCATACTTTCACTAGTGGACACTCTCAACATTGATCACATAACAGAATAAATAAATAGATGCTAGACTCTACACTCTCTTGTTGGATGATGAACACCACTAACTGTGTAGGATTACACGAACCCTCAATGCCGGAGTTAACAAGCTCCACAATATTCGATGTTCATATTTAAATAACCTTAGAGTGCATGACAGATCAACATAACCAAACCAAGTACTAACATAGCATGCACACTGTCACCTTCACGCTACGAAAGGAGGCATAGATCACATCAATACTATCATAGCAATAGTTAACTTCATAATCTACAAGAGATCACAATCATAGCCTACGCCAAGTACTACACGATGCACACACTGTCACCATTACACCGTGCAGGAGGAATAAACTACTTTAATAACATCACTAGAGTAGCACACAAATAAATTGTGATACAAAACACATTGCAATCATAAAGAGATATAAATAAGCACTTCACTATGCCATTCATAACAGTGAATAAGTATTCTGTGAAATATAGCCTAAGAGACCCACACGGTGCACACACTGTCACCTTTACACACGTGGGACAAGGAGTCTCCGGAGATCACATAAGTAAAATCCACTTGACTAGCATAATGACATCTAGATTACAAGCATCATCATATGAATCTCAATCATGTAAGGCAGCTCATGAGATTATTGTATTGAAGTACATAGGGAGAGATTAACCACATAGCTACCGGTACAACCCTTAGCCTCGATGGAGAACTACTCCCTCCTCATGGGAGACAGCAGCGGTGATGAAGATGGCGGTGGTGTCGATGGAGAAGCCTTCCGGGGGCACTTCCCCATCTCGGCGGCGTGCCGGAACAGAGACTCCTGTCCCCCAGATCTTGGCTTCGCGATGGCGGCGGCTCTGGAAGGTTTCTCGTACCGTGGCTTTTCCGTATCGAGGTTTTAGGTCGAGGGGGCTTAAATAGGCGAAGAGGCGGCGTCAGAGGGTCGAAGAGGCGGTGACACCATAAGGCGGCGCGGCCAGGGCCTGGGCCGCGCCGGCCTACCTCCTGGGGCCCATGTGGGTCCACTCTGGCGACTCTCGGGTGTTCTGGATGCTTCCGGGGATTCTAAGATGCTGGGCGTTGATTTCGTCCGATTCCGAGAATATTTCCTTACTAGGATTTCTGAAACCAAAAACAGCAGAAACAAAGAACTGGCCCTTCGGCATCTCGTCAATAGGTTAGTTCCAGAAAATGCATAAATATGACATAAAGTATGCATAAAACATGTAGATATCATCAATAATGTGGCATGGAACATAAGAAATTATCGATACGTCGGAGACGTATCAACATCCCCAAGCTTAGTTTCTGCTCGTCCCGAGCAGGTAAACGATAAACAAAGATAATTTCTGGAGTGACATGCCATCATAACCTTGATCATACTATTGTAAGCATATGTAATGAATGCAGCGATCAAAACAATGTAAATGACATGAGTAAACAGATGAATCATATAGCAAAGACTTTTCATGAATAGTACTTCAAGACAAGCATCAATAAGTCTTGCATAAGAGTTAACTCATAAAGCAATAATTCAAAGTAAAGGCATTGAAGCAACACAAAGGAAGATTAAGTTTCAGCGGTTGCTTTCAACTTATAAGATGTATATCTCATGGATAGTTGTCAACATAGAGTAATATAACAAGTGCAATAAGGAAGTATGTAGGAATCAATGCACAGTTCACACAAGTGTTTGCTTCTTGAGGTGGAGAGAGATAGGTGAACTGACTCAACCATAAAAGTAAAAGAATGGTCCTTCAAAGAGGAAAGCATCAATTGCTATATTTGTGCTAGAGCTTTGATTTTGAAAACAAGAAACAATTTTGTCAACGGTAGTAATAAAGCATATGTGTTATGTAAATTATATCTTACAAGTTGCAAGCCTCATGCATAGTATACTAATAGTGCCCGCACCTTGTCCTAATTAGCTTGGATTACCGGGATTATCGCAATGCACATGTTTTAACCAAGTGTCACAAAGGGGTACCTCTATGCCGCCTGTACAAAGGTCTAAGGAGAAAGCTCGCATATTATATTTCTCGCTATTGATTATTCTCAACTTAGACATCCATACCGGGACAACATAGACAATAGATAATGGACTCCTCTTTTATGCATAAGCATGTAGTAACAATTAATTTTCTCATATGAGATTGAGGATATTTGTCCAAAACTGAAACTTCCACCATGGATCATGGCTTTAGTTAGCGGCCCAATGTTCTTCTCTAACAATATGCATGCTCTAACCATAAAGGTGGTAAATCTCCCTTACTTCAGACAAGACGGACATGCATAGCAACTCACATGATATTCAACAAAGAGTAGTTGATGGCGTCCCCAGGAACATGGTTATCGCACAACAAGCAACTTAATAAGAGATAAAGTGCATAAGTACATATTCAATACCACAATAGTTTTTAGGCTATTTGTCCCATGAGCTATATATTGTAAAGGTAGAGGAATAGAAATTTAAAGGTAGCACTCAAGCAATTTACTTTGGAATGGCGGAGAAATACCATGTAGTAGGTAGGTATGGTGGACACAAATGGCATAGTGGTTGGCTCAAGTATTTTGGATGCATGAGAAGTATTCCCTCTCGATACAAGGTTTAGGCTAGCAAGGCTATTTGAAACAAACACAAGGATGAAGCGGTGCAGCAAAACTCACATAAATGACACATTGTAAACATTATAAGACTCTACACCGTCTTCCTTGTTGTTCAAACTCAATACTAGAAATTATCTAGACTTTAGAGAGACCAAATATGCAAACCAAATTTTAGCATGCTCTATGTATTTCTTCATTAATGGGTGCAAAGTATATGATGCAAGAGCTTAAACATGAGCACAACAATTGCCAAGTATCACATTATCCAAGACATTCTACCAATTACTACATGTAGCATTTTCCGTTTCCAACCATATAACAATTAACGAAGCAGTTTCAACCTTCGCCATGAAAATTAAAAGCTAAGAACACATGTGTTCATACGAACCAGCGGAGCGTGTCTCTCTCCCACACAAGCATTTATTCAAACAAAAACAAAAATGAAAACAAACAAACGCTCCAAGTAAAGTACATATGATGTGACCGAATAAAAATATAGTTTCAAGAGAAGGAACCTGATAATTTGTCGATGAAGAAGGGGATGCCTTGGGCATCCCCAAGCTTAGATGCTTGAGTCTTCTTGAAATATGCAGGGATGAACCACCGGGGCATCCCCAAGCTTAGACTTTTCACTCTTCTTGATCGTAGTATATCATCCTCCTCTCCTGACCCTTGAAAACTTCCTTCACACCAAACTCGAAACAAAACTCATTAGAGGGTTAGTGCATAATCAAAAACTCACATGTTCAGAGGTGACACAATCATTCTTAACACTTCTGGACATTTCCCAAAGCTACTGCAAGTTAATGGAACAAAGAAATCCATCCCACATAGCAAAAGAGGCAATGCGAAATAAAAGGCAGAATCTGTCAAAACAGAACAGTCCGTAAAGACGAATTTTATTGAGGCACCAGACTTGCTCAAATGAAAATGCTCAAATTGAATGAAAGTTGCGTACATATCTGAGGATCACTCACGTAAATTGGCATAATTTTCTGAGTTACCTACAGAGAATTTTGCCCAGATTCGTGACAGCAAGAGATCTGTTTCTGCGCAGTAATCCAAATCTAGTATGAACCTTACTATCAAAGACTTTACTTGGCACAACAATGCAACAAAATTAAGATAAGGAGAGGTTGCTACAGTAGTAAAAACTTCCAACACAAAAATATAAAATAGAGGTACTGTAGCAAAATAAACACATGGGTTATCTCCCAAGAAGTTCTTTCTTTATAGCCATTAAGATGGGCTCAGCAGTTTTAATGATGCACTCGCAAGAAATAGTATTTGAAGCAAAAGAGAGCATCAAGAAGCAAATTCAAAACACATTTAAGCCTAACATGCTTCCTATGCATAGGAATATTGTAAATAAACAAGTTCATGAAGCATAATGCAACAAGCATAGAAAGATAAAACAAGTGTAGCTTCAAGAATTTCAGCACATAGAGAGGTGTTTTAGTAACATGAAAATTTCTACAACCATATTTTCCTCTCTCATAATAATGTCCAGTAGCAACATGAGCAAACTCAACAATATAACTATCAAATGAAACACTCTTATCATGAGTCTCATGCATAAAATTATTACTCTCCACATAAGCATAGTCAATTTTATTAGTTGTAGTGGGAGCAAATTCAACAAAGTAGCTATCAAATATAGGAGGCATATTGTATTCATAATCAAATTTATCCTCCATAACAGGCGGCAACAAAAGACTACTATCATTATAATCATCATAAATAGGAGGCAAAGTATCATCAAAATAAATTTTCTCCTCAATGCTTGGGGGACTAAAAAGATCATGCTCATCAAAACCAGCTTCCCCAAGCTTAGAATTTTCCATAGCATTAGCAACAATAGTGTTCAAAGCATTCATATCAATAACCTTCCCATTAGCATGCATATAAAGTTCCATGGGTTTTTTAATTCTCTCTTCAAACACATCAGGTACTAATTCAAGATAAAGTTCATAAAGATCTCTCATATTTTTGTTGTTTTCCATTATGCCTAACTAGTGTAAACAAGAAACAAAAAGATGCAATTGCAGGATCTAAAGGAAATAGCTTCGAGCACAAACACAATGGCGCCAGAAAAGTACTCTTACCTGGAACCGGAGTATGAGTGCCTTTTACCTTTCCTCCCCAGCAACGGCGCCAGAAAAGTGCTTGATGTCTACGGGTGCTTCTATTCTTGTAGACAGTGTTGGGCCTCCAAGAGCAGAGGTTTGTAGAACAGCAGCAAGTTTCCCTTAAGTGGATCACCCAAGGTTTATCGAACTCAGGGAGGAAGAGGTCAAAGATATCCCTCTCATGCAACCCTGCAACCACAAAGCAAGAAGTCTCTTGTGTCCCCAACACACCTAATAGGTGCACTAGTTCGGCGAAGAGATAGTGAAATACAGGTGGTATGAATATATATGAGCAGTAGCAACGGCACCAGAAAAGTGCTTTGTTGTCCAGGACTGGCGTGTGGTTGATGGTGGTAATATTGCGGACAGTACAGATGCAGTAAAACAGTAAACAAGCAGCGATAGCAGTATTTAGGAACAAGGCATAGGGATCATACTTTCACTAGTGGACACTCTCAACATTGATCACATAACAGAATAAATAAATAGATGCTAGACTCTACACTCTCTTGTTGGATGATGAACACCACTAACTGTGTAGGATTACACGAACCCTCAATGCCGGAGTTAACAAGCTCCACAATATTCGATGTTCATATTTAAATAACCTTAGAGTGCATGACAGATCAACATAACCAAACCAAGTACTAACATAGCATGCACACTGTCACCTTCACGCTACGAAAGGAGGCATAGATCACATCAATACTATCATAGCAATAGTTAACTTCATAATCTACAAGAGATCACAATCATAGCCTACACCAAGTACTACACGATGCACACACTGTCACCATTACACCGTGCAGGAGGAATAAACTACTTTAATAACATCACTAGAGTAGCACACAGATAAATTGTGATACAAAACACATTGCAATCATAAAGAGATATAAATAAGCACCTCACTATGCCATTCATAACAGTGAATAAGTATTCTGTGAAATATAGCCTAAGAGACCCACACGGTGCACACACTGTCACCTTTACACACGTGGGACAAGGAGTCTCCGGAGATCACATAAGTAAAATCCACTTGACTAGCATAATGACATCTAGATTACAAGCATCATCATATGAATCTCAATCATGTAAGGCAGCTCATGAGATTATTGTATTGAAGTACATAGGGAGAGATTAACCACATAGCTACCGGTACAGCCCATAGCCTCGATGGAGAACTACTCCCTCCTCATGGGAGACAGCAGCGGTGATGAAGATGGCGGTGGTGTCGATGGAGAAGCCTTCCGGGGGCACTTCCCCGTCCCGGCGGCGTGCCGGAACAGAGACTCCTGTCCCCCAGATCTTGGCTTCGCGATGGCGGCGGCTGTGGAAGGTCTCTCGTACCGTGGCTTTTCCGTATCGAGGTTTTAGGTTGAGGGAGCTTAAATAGGCGAAGAGGCGGCGTCAGAGGGTCGAAGAGGCGGTGACACCATAAGGCGGCGTGGCCAGGGCCTGGGCCGCGCCGGCCTACCTCCTGGGGCCCATGTGGGTCCACTCTGGCGACTCTCGGGTGTTCTGGATGCTTCTGGGGATTCTAAGATGCTGGGCGTTGATTTCGTCCGATTCCGAGAATATTTCCTTACTAGGATTTCTGAAACCAAAAACAGCAACTGGCCCTTCGGCATCTCGTCAATAGGTTAGTTCCAGAAAATGCATAAATATGACATAAAGTATGCATAAAACATGTAGATATCATCAATAATGTGGCATGGAACATAAGAAATTATCGATACGTCGGAGACGTATCAGTGCTTTAATCTCCCCACGATTATTAACATTATTAGTATACTTAATTCTATCCATATCCATCTTCTCAAGTGTTCTTTTAAAATCGGTGATCATACCAAGCCTATCATGCTTACTAAAAACTTTTCTAGCTTCTTTTGCTATATCCGCAAATTCTCGCACTAAGACTTTTAGAACAAAATCTCTCTTCTCTCCCCTCTCCATATCAGAAAGTGTAAGAAACATGTGTTGTATCATGGGGTTGAGACTAATAAATCTAGCTTCCATCATGCGTACCAAACAAATAGAGGCATCTTCATAAGTAGGGACAGCTTTTGCAAGGGGTATATCTTTAAGATCTTCATGCATACTAACATGGGTGAAAAATTCTTCTATATTATCTCTCCCAATTATAGACCCTTGTCCCACAGGTATATCTTTTACAGTGAAATTAAAAGGAAACATGTTGAAATAAGTAAATGCAAGTAACTAAATTTTTTTTGTGTTTTTAATATAGCAAACAAGATAGCAAATAAAGTAAAACTAGCAACTAATTTTTTTTGTGTTTTGATTTAGTGCAGCAAAAAAGTACTAAATAAAATAATGCAAGACAAAAACAAAGTAAAGAGATTGGGATGTGGAGACTCCCCTTGCAGCGTGTCTTGATCTCCCCGGCAACGGCGCCAGAAAACAGTCTTGATACGCGTACAGCACGCGACCGTTGGGAACCCCAAGAGGAAGGTGTGATGCGTACAGCGGCAAGTTTTCCCTCAGTAAGAAACCAAGGTTTATCGAACCAGTAGGAGCGAAGAAGCACGTTGAAGGTTGATGGCGGCGAGATGTAGTGCGGCACAACACCAGGGATTCCGGCGCCAACGTGGAACCTGCACAACACAACCAAAGTACTTTGCCCCAACGAAACAGTGAGGTTGTCAATCTCACCGGCTTGCTGTAACAAAGGATTAGATGTATAGTGTGGATGATGATTGTTTGCAGAAAACAGTAGAACAAGTATTGCAATAGATTGTATTCAATGTAAAAGAATGGACCGGGGTCCATGATACGTCTCCGACGTATCGATAATTTCTTATGATCCATGCCACATTATTGATGTTATCTACATGTTTTATGCACACTTTATGTCATATTCGTGCATTTTCTGGAACTAACCTATTAACAAGATGCCGAAGTGCCAGTTGCTGTTTTCTGCTGTTTTTGGTTTCAGAAATCCTAGTAAGGAAATATTCTCGGAATTGGACGAAATCAAAGCCCAGGGGCCTATTTTTCCACGAAGCTTCCAGAAGTCCGAAGACGAAACGAAGAGGGGCCACGAGGCAGCCAGAGCATAGGGCGGTGCGGCCCCTGCCCTGGCCGCGCGGCCCTATGGTCTGGGCCCCTCGCGCCGCCTCTTGACCTACCCTTCCGCCTACTTAAAGCCTCCGTGACGAAACCCCCAGTACCGAGAGCCACGATACGGAAAACCTTCCAGAGACGCCGCCAACGCCGATCCCATCTCGGGGGATCCAGGAGATCGCCTCCGGCACCCTGCCGGAGAGGGGAATCATCTCCCGGAGGACTCTACGCCGCCATGGTCACCTCCGGAGTGATGTGTGAGTAGTCTACCCCTGGACTATGGGTCCATAGCAGTAGCTAGATGGTTGTCTTCTCCCCATTGTGCTATCATTGTTGGATCTTGTGAGCTGCCTAACATGATCAAGATCATCTATCTGTAATTCTATATGTTGCGTTTGTTGGGATCTGATGAATAGAGAATACTTGTTATGTTGATTATCAAAGTTATATCTATGTGTTGTTTATGATCTTGCATGCTTTCCGTTACTAGTAGATGCTCTGGCCAAGTAGATGCTTGTAACTCCAAGAGGGAGTACTTATGCTCGATAGTGGGTTCATGCCTGCATTGACACCTAGGACAGTGACAGAAAGTTCTAAGGTTGTGCTGTGCTGTTGCCACTAGGGATAAAACATTGATGCTATGTCTAAGGATGTAGTTGTTGATTACATTACGCACCATACTTAATGCAATTGTCTGTTGCTTTGCAACTTAATACTGGAGGGGGTTCGGATGATAACCTGAAGGTGGACTTTTTAGGCATAGATGCAGTTGGATGGCGGTCTATGTACTTTGTCGTAATGCCCAATTAAATCTCACTATACTCATCATGATATGTATGTGCATGGTCATGCCCTCTTTATTTGTCAATTGCCCAACTGTAATTTGTTCACCCAACATGCTGCTTGTCTTATGGGAGAGACACCTCTAGTGAACTGTGGACCCCGGTCCAATTCTCTTTACTGAAATACAATCTACTGCAATACTTGTTTTACTGTTTTCTGCAAACAATCATCTTCCACACAATACGGTTAATCCTTTGTTATAGCAAGCCGGTGAGATTGACAACCTCACTGTTTCGTTGGGGCAAAGTACTTTGGTTGTGTTGTGCAGGTTCCACGTTGGCGCCGGAATCCCTGGTGTTGCGCCGCACTACATCCCGCCGCCATCAACCTTCAACGTGCTTCTTGACTCCTACTGGTCCGATTAAACCTTGGTTTCTTACTGAGGGAAACTTGCCGCTGTGCGCATGATGTCTACGTTCCCCCTCCTTTCCTGTAGACAGTGTTGGGCCTCCAAGAGCAGAGGTTTGTAGAACAGCAGCAAGTTTCCCTTAAGTGGATACCCAAGGTTTATCGAACTCAGGGAGGAAGAGGTCAAAGATATCCCTCTCATGCAACCCTGCAACCACAAAGCAAGAAGTCTCTTGTGTCCCCAACACACCTAATAGGTGCACTAGTTCGGCGAAGAGATAGTGAAATACAGGTGGTATGAATAAGTATGAGCAGTAGCAACGGTGCCAGAAAAGTGCTTGGCGCGTAATTGATGGTGGTGGTATTGCAGCAGTAGTAACACAGTAAAACAGTAAACAAGCAGTAGTAACTCAGCAGTATTTAGGAACAAGGCCTAGGGATTACACTTTCACTAGTGGACACTCTCAACATTGATCACATAACAGAATAGATAAATGCATACTCTACACTTTTGTTGGATGATGAACACATTGCGTAGGATTACACGAACCCTCAATGCCGGAGTTAACAAGCTCCACAATAATGCTCATGTTTAAGTAACCTTAAGTGTAAGATAGATCAACAGACTAAACCGAGTACTAGCATAGCATGCACACTGTCACCTTCATGCATATGTAGGAGGAATAGATCACATCAATAATATCATAGCAATAGTTAACTCCATAATCTACAAGAGATCATGATCATAGCACAAACCAAGTACTAACACGGTGCACACACTGTCACCATTACACACGTGCAGGAGGAATAGAACTACTTTAATAACACATCGCTAGAGTAGCACATAGATAGTAGTGATACAAAACTCAGATGAATCTCAATCATGTAAAGCAGCTCATGAGATCATTGTATTGAAGTACATGGAGAGAGATGAACCACATAGCTACCGGTACAGCCCCGAGCCTCGATGGAGAACTACTCCCTCCTCATGGGAGTAGCAGCGGTGATGAAGATGGCGGTGGAGATGGCAGCGGTGTCGATGGAGAAGCCTTCCGGGGGCACTTCCCCGCTCCGGCAGCGTGCCGGAACAGAGATCCTGTCCCCCAGATCTTGGCTTCGCGATGGCGGCGGCTCTGGAAGGTTTTCGTGGGTTTCGTCAATCGTGTAGGGTTTTCTGATCCAGGGGCTTCTTATAGGCGAAGAGGCGGTGCAGGAAGGTCGAAGGGGGGCCCACACCCTAGGGGGGCGCGCCCCCCCCCCCTAGGCCGCGCCGGGGTGTGGTGTGGTGGCCCTGCCTCCCTTCTCTGGCGGTTCTCGTGTGTTCTGGATGCTTCCGGGTAAAATAGGAACCTGGGCGTTGATTTCGTCCGATTCCGAGAATATTTCGTTACTAGGATTTCTGAAACCAAAAACAGCAGAAAACAGGAACTGGCACTTCGGCATCTTGTTAATAGGTTAGTTCCAGAAAATGCACGAATATGACATAAAGTGTGCATAAAACATGTAGATAACATCAATAATGTGGCATGGAACATAAGAAATTATCGATACGTCGGAGACGTATCAGCATCCCCAAGCTTAGTTCTGCTCGTCCCGAGCAGGTAAAACGATAACACAGATAATTTCTGGAGTGACATGCCATCATAATCTTGATCATACTATTTGTAAAGCATATGTAGTGAATGCAGCGATCAAAACAATGTGTATGACATGAGTAAACAAGTGAATCATATAGCAAAGACTTTTCATGAATAGCACTTCAAGACAAGCATCAATAAGTCTTGCATAAGAGTTAACTCATAAAGCAATAATTCAAAGTAAAGGTATTGAAGCAACACAAACGAAGATTAAGTTTCAGCGGTTGCTTTCAACTTGTAACATGTATATCTCATGGATATTGTCAACATAGAGTAATATAATAAGTGCAATAAGCAAGTATGTAGGAATCAATGCACAGTTCACACAAGTGTTTGCTTCTTGAGGTGGAGAGAAATAGGTGAACTGACTCAACATTGAAAGTAAAAGAATGGTCCTCATAGAGGAAAAGCATCGATTGCTATATTTGTGCTAGAGCTTTGATTTTGAAAACATGAAACAATTTTGTCAACGGTAGTAATAAAGCATATGCATCATGTAAATTATATCTTATAAGTTGCAAGCCTCATGCATAGTGTACTAATAGTGCCCGCACCTTGTCCTAATTAGCTTGGACTACCTGGATTATCACCGCAATACATATGCTTTAACCAAGTATCACAAAGGGGTACCTCTATGCCGCTGTACAAAGGTCTAAGGAGAAAGCTCGCATTTGGATTTCTCGCTTTTGATTATTCTCAACTTAGACATCCATACCGGGACAACATAGACAACAGATAATGGACTCCTCTTTTAATGCTTTAAGCATTCAACAACAATTAATTCTTTTCTCATTAGAGATTTGAGGATGTTTGTCCAAAACTGAAACTTCCACCATGGAACATGGCTTTAGTTAAGCGGCCCAATGTTCTTCTCTCACAATATGCATGCTCAAACCATTCAACTCAGTGTAGATCGCCCTTCCTTCAGTCACGACGAACATGCATAGCAACTCACATGAAATTCAACAATGAGTTGATGGCGTTCCCCAGTAAACATGGTTATCGCACAACAAGCAACTTAATAAGAGATAAAGTGCATAATTACATATTCAATACCACAATAGTTTTTAAGCTATTTGTCCCATGAGCTATATATTGCAAAGGTGAATGATGGAATTTTAAAGGTAGCACTCAAGCAATTTACTTTGGAATGGCTGGAAAATACCATGTAGTATAGGTAGGTATGGTGGACACAAATGGCATAGTGGTTGGCTCAAGTATTTTGGATGCATGAGAAGTATTCCCTCTCGATACAAGGTTTAGGCTAGCAAGGCTTATTTGAAACAAACACAAGGATGAACCGGTGCAGCAAAACTCACATAAAAGACATATTGAAAACATTATAAGACTCTACACCGTCTTCCTTGTTGTTCAAACTCAAAACTAGAAATTATCTAGACCTTAGAGAAACCAAATATGCAAACCAAATTTTAGCATGCTCTATGTATTTCTTCATTAATGGGTGCAAAGCATATGATGCAAGAGCTTAATCATGAGCACAACAATTGCCAAGTATCACATTACCCAAGACATTTATAGCAATTACTACATGTATCATTTTCCAATTCCAACCATATAACAATTTAACGAAGGAGAAACTTCGCCATGAATACTATGAGTAGAAACCAAGGACATACTTGTCCATATGCTACAGCGGAGCGTGTCTCTCTCCCACACAAGCATTTATTCAAACACAAACAAAAACAAAAGCATACAGACGCTCCAAGAAAAAGCACATAAGATGTGATGGAATAAAAATATAGTTTCAGGGGAGGAACCTGATAATGTTGTCGATGAAGAAGGGGATGCCTTGGGCATCCCCAAGCTTAGACGCTTGAGTCTTCTTGATATATGCAGGGGTGAACCACCGGGTGCATCCCCAAGCTTAGAGCTTTCACTCTCCTTGATCATGTTGTATCATCCTCCTCTCTTGACCCTTGAAAACTTCCTCCACACCAAACTCGAAACAACTCATTAGAGGGTTAGTGCACAATATAAATTGACATATTCAGAGGTGACACAATCATTCTTAACACTTCTGGACATTGCATAATGCTACTGGACATTAGTGGATCAAAGAAATTCATCCAACATAGCAAAAGAGGCAATGCGAAATAAAAGGCAGAATCTGTCAAAACAGAACAGTTCATATTGACGAATTTTAAAATGGCACCAGACTTGCTCAAATGAAAATGCTCAAATTGAATGAAAGTTGCGTACATATCTGAGGATCATGCACGTAAATTGGCTTAATTTTCTGAGCTACCTACAGGGAGGTGGACCCAGATTCGTGACAGCAAAGAAATCTGGAACTGTGCAGTAATCCAAATCTAGTACTTACTTTTCTATCAACGGCTTTACTTGGCACAACAAAACACAAAACTAAGATAAGGAGAGGTTGCTACAGTAGTAAACAACTTCCAAGACACAAAATAAAAACAAAGTACTGTAGTAAAAAAAACACATGGGTTATCTCCCAAGAAGTTCTTTTCTTTATAGCCATTAAGATGGGCTCAGCAGTTTTAATGATGCACTCGCAAGAAATAGTATTCGAAGCAAAAGAGAGCATCAAGAGGCAAATCCATAACACATTTAAGCCTAACATGCTTCCTATGCATAGGAATCTTGTAAATAAACAAGTTCATGAAGAGCAAAGTAACAAGCATAGGAAGATAAAACAAGTGTAGCTTGAAAAATTTCAGCACATAGAGAGGTATTTTAGTAACATGAAAATTTCTACAACCATATTTTCCTCTCTCATAATAACTTTCAGTAGCAACATGAGCAAACTCAACAATATAACTATCACATAAAGCATTCTTATGATGAGTCTCATGCATAAAATTATTACTCTCCACATAAGCATAATCAATTTTATTAGTTGTAGTGGGAGCAAATTCAACAAAGTAGCTATCATCATTATTCTCATCAAGTGTAGGAGGCATAGTATAATCACAACAAAATTTACTCTCCGTAGGAGGTGGCATCAAAAGACCACTATCATTATCATCATAAATAGGAGGCAAAGTATCATCAAAGAAAATTTTCTCCTCAATGCTTGGGGGACTAAAAATATCATGAAAACCAACTTCCCCAAGCTTAGAACTTTCTATATCATTATCAACAATGGTGTTCAAAGCGTTCATACTAATATTACTACCAGCATGCAAACAAGATTTCATAGGTTTTTTAATTTTCGCATCAAACAATCCATGTTTTAAATCAGGAAATAGAATAAGAAGCTCACTGTTGTCCATTATGCCAAACTAGTGTAAACAAGAAACAACAAGATGCAATTGCAGGATCTAAAGGAAATAGCTTCGAGCACAAACACAATGGCGCCAGAAAAGTACTTTACCTGGAACCGGAGTATGAGTGCCTTTTACCTTTCCTCCCCGGCAACGGCGCCAGAAAAGTGCTTGATGTCTACGTTCCCCCTCCTTTCCTGTAGACAGTGTTGGGCCTCCAAGAGCAGAGGTTTGTAGAACAGCAGCAAGTTTCCCTTAAGTGGATACCCAAGGTTTATCGAACTCAGGGAGGAAGAGGTCAAAGATATCCCTCTCATGCAACCCTGCAACCACAAAGCAAGAAGTCTCTTGTGTCCCCAACACACCTAATAGGTGCACTAGTTCGGCGAAGAGATAGTGAAATACAGGTGGTATGAATAAGTATGAGCAGTAGCAACGGTGCCAGAAAAGTGCTTGGCGCGTAATTGATGGTGGTGGTATTGCAGCAGTAGTAACACAGTAAAACAGTAAACAAGCAGTAGTAACTCAGCAGTATTTAGGAACAAGGCCTAGGGATTACACTTTCACTAGTGGACACTCTCAACATTGATCACATAACAGAATAGATAAATGCATACTCTACACTTTTGTTGGATGATGAACACATTGCGTAGGATTACACGAACCCTCAATGCCGGAGTTAACAAGCTCCACAATAATGCTCATGTTTAAGTAACCTTAAGTGTAAGATAGATCAACAGACTAAACCGAGTACTAGCATAGCATGCACACTGTCACCTTCATGCATATGTAGGAGGAATAGATCACATCAATAATATCATAGCAATAGTTAACTCCATAATCTACAAGAGATCATGATCATAGCACAAACCAAGTACTAACACGGTGCACACACTGTCACCATTACACACGTGCAGGAGGAATAGAACTACTTTAATAACACATCGCTAGAGTAGCACATAGATAGTAGTGATACAAAACTCAGATGAATCTCAATCATGTAAAGCAGCTCATGAGATCATTGTATTGAAGTACATGGAGAGAGATGAACCACATAGCTACCGGTACAGCCCCGAGCCTCGATGGAGAACTACTCCCTCCTCATGGGAGTAGCAGCGGTGATGAAGATGGCGGTGGAGATGGCAGCGGTGTCGATGGAGAAGCCTTCCGGGGGCACTTCCCCGCTCCGGCAGCGTGCCGGAACAGAGATCCTGTCCCCCAGATCTTGGCTTCGCGATGGCGGCGGCTCTGGAAGGTTTTCGTGGGTTTCGTCAATCGTGTAGGGTTTTCTGATCCAGGGGCTTCTTATAGGCGAAGAGGCGGTGCAGGAAGGTCGAAGGGGGGCCCACACCCTAGGGGGGCGCGCCCCCCCCTAGGCCGCGCCGGGGTGTGGTGTGGTGGCCCTGCCTCCCTTCTCTGGCGGTTCTCGTGTGTTCTGGATGCTTCCGGGTAAAATAGGAACCTGGGCGTTGATTTCGTCCGATTCCGAGAATATTTCGTTACTAGGATTTCTGAAACCAAAAACAGCAGAAAACAGAAGCGGCACTTCGGCATCTTGTTAATAGGTTAGTTCCAGAAAATGCACGAATATGACATAAAGTGTGCATAAAACATGTAGATAACATCAATAATGTGGCATGGAACATAAGAAATTATCGATACGTCGGAGACGTATCAGCGCATCACACCTTCCTCTTGGGGTTCCCAACGGACGTGCCAACCACACGCATCAAGCAAATTTCTGGCGCCGTTGCCGGGGAGATCAAGACACGCTGCAAGGGGAGTCTCCACTTCTCAATCTCTTTACTTTGTTTTTGTCTTGCTTAGTTTTATTTACTACTTTGTTTGCTGCACTAAATCAAAATACAAAAAAATTAGTTGCTAGTTTTACTTTATTTGCTACCTTGTTTGCTATATCAAAAACACAAAAAAATTAGTTTACTTGCATTTACTTTATCTAGTTTGCTTTATTTACTGTTGCTAAAATGGCCAACGCTGAAAATACTAAGTTGTGTGACTTCACAACCACAAATAATAATGATTTCTTATGCACACCTATTGCTCCACCTGCTACTACAACAGAATTCTTTGAAATTAAACCTGCTTTACTGAATCTTGTTATGCGAGAGCAATTTTCTGGTGTTAGTTCTGATGATGCTGCTGCCCATCTTAATAATTTTGTTGAACTATGTGAAATGCAAAAATATAAAGATGTAGATGGTGATATTATTAAACTAAAATTGTTCCCTTTCTCATTAAGAGGAAGAGCTAAAGATTGGTTGCTATCTCTTCCTAAGAATAGTATTGATTCATGGACTAAATGCAAGGATGCTTTTATTGGTAGATATTATCCCCCTGCTAAAATTATATCTTTGAGGAGTAGCATAATGAATTTTAAACAATTAGATACTGAACATGTTGCTCAAGCTTGGGAAAGAATGAAATCTCTGGTTAAAAATTGCCCAACCCATGGACTGACTACTTGGATGATCATCCAAACCTTCTATGCAGGACTAAATTTTTCTTCACGGAATTTATTGGATTCAGCTGCTGGAGGTACCTTTATGTCCATCACTCTTGGTGAAGCAACAAAGCTTCTTGATAATATGATGATCAACTACTCTGAATGGCACACGGAAAGAGCTCCACAAGGTAAGAAGGTAAATTCTGTCGAAGAAACCTCTTCCTTGAATGATAAGATTGATGCTATTATGTCTATGCTTGTGAATGATATGACTAATATTGATCCTAATAATGTTCCATTAGCTTCATTGGTTGCACAAGAAGAACATGTTGATGTAAACTTCATTAAAAATAATAATTTCAACAACAATGCTTACCGGAACAATTCTAGTAACAACTATAGGCCATATCCTTATAATAATGGCAACGGCTATGGTAATTCTTATGGGAATTCTTACAACAATAATAGGAGTTCACCCCCTGGACTTGAAGCCATGCTTAAAGAATTTATTAGTACACAAACTGCTTTTAACAAATCTGTTGAAGAAAAGCTTGGGAAAATTGATATACTTGCTTCTAAAGTCGATAGTCTTGCTGCTGATGTTGATCTTTTGAAATCAAAAGTTTTGCCTAATGAGAATCATCATAATAAAATTACTACTACAGCAAATGCCATTCAAGTTAGAATTAATGAGAATATAAGATTAATGGCTGAACTGCGTGCTAGGTGGGATAGAGAAGAAAATGAAAAACTAGCTAAAGAGAAAATGTAGCTAAAGTTTGGACTATTACCACCACTAGTAATGCTAATGCTACATATGTTGCTGCACCTCCTACTAATACTAATAAAAGAATTGGTGTTAGCAATGTTTCCACTTCTAATACAAAGCGCGAAAAATTGCCTGAAACTGCTAAAACTGCTGAAACTGCCTGTGATAAAGCTGCTGAAATTTTTTCCAACATTGGGGATGATGATCCCATTGCTTTAGATTATAATGGTTTGAATTTTGATGATTGCCACATCTCTGAAGTTATAAAGTTCTTGCAAAAACTTGCTAAAAGTCCTAATGCTAGTGCTATAAATTTGGCCTTTACGCATCATATTACAAATGCTCTCATAAAAGCTAGAGAAGAGAAATTAGAGCGTGAAGCCTCTATTCCTAAAAAGCTAGAGGATGGTTGGGAGCCCATCATTAAGATGAAAGTTAAAGATTTTGATTGTAATGCTTTATGTGATCTTGGTGCAAGTATTTCTGTTATGCCTAAGAAAATTTATAATATGCTTGACTTGCCACCGCTGCAAAATTGTTATTTGGATGTTAATCTTGCTGATCATTCTACAAAGAAACCTTTGGGTAAAGTTGATAATGTTCGCATTACCGTTAACAATAACCTTGTTCCCGTTGATTTTGTTGTCATGGATATTGAATGCAATGCATCTTGTCCCATTATATTGGGAAGACCTTTTCTTCGAACTGTTGGTGCTATCATTGATATGAAGGAAGGTAATATAAAATATCAATTTCCTCTCAAGAAAGGTATGGAACACTTCCCTAGAAAGAGAATGAAGTACCCTTTTGATTCTATTATGAGAACAAATTATGATGTTGACACTTCGTCTCTTGATAATACTTGATGCACACTTTCTGCGCCTAGCTGAAAGGCGTTAAAGAAAAGCGCTTATGGGAGACAACCCATGTTTTTACCTACAGTACTTTGTTTTTATTTTGTGTCTTGGAAGTTGTTTACTACTGTAGCAACCTCTCCTTATCTTAGTTTTGTGTTTTGTTGTGCCAAGTTAAGCCGTTGATAGAAAAGTAAGTACTAGATTTGGATTACTGCGCAGTTCCAGATTTCTTTGCTGTCACGAATCTGGGTCCACCTCCCTGTAGGTAGCTCAGAAAATTAAGCCAATTTACGTGCATGATCCTCAGATATGTACGCAACTTTCATTCTATTTGAGCATTTTCATCTGAGCAAGTCTGGTGCCATTTTAAAATTCGTCAATACGAACTGTTCTGTTTTGACAGATTCTGCCTTTTATTTCGCATTGCCTCTTTTGCTATGTTGGATGAATTTCTTTGATCCACTAATGTCCAGTAGCATTATGCAATGTCCAGAAGTGTTAAGAATGATTGTGTCACCTCTGAATATGTTAATTTATATTGTGCACTAACCCTCTAATGAGTTGTTTCGAGTTTGGTGTGGAGGAAGTTTTCAAGGATCAAGAGAGGAGTATGATGCAACATGATCAAGGAGAGTGAAAGCTCTAAGCTTGGGGATGCCCCGGTGGTTCACCCCTGCATATATTAAGAAGACTCAAGCGTCTAAGCTTGGGGATGCCCAAGGCATCCCCTTCTTCATCGACAACATTATCAGGTTCCTCCCCTGAAACTACATTTTTATTCCATCACATCTTATGTGCTTTTTCTTGGAGCGTCGGTTTGTTTTTGTTTTTTGTTTTGTTTGAATAAAATGGATCCTAGCATTCACTTTATGGGAGAGAGACACGCTCCGCTGTAGCATATGGACAAGTATGTCCTTGGTTTCTACTCATAGTATTCATGGCGAAGTTTCTCCTTCGTTAAATTGTTATATGGTTGGAATTGGAAAATGATACATGTAGTAATTGCTATAAATGTCTTGGGTAATGTGATACTTGGCAATTGTTGTGCTCATGATTAAGCTCTTGCATCATATGCTTTGCACCCATTAATGAAGAAATACATAGAGCATGCTAAAATTTGGTTTGCATATTTGGTTTCTCTAAGGTCTAGATAATTTCTAGTATTGAGTTTGAACAACAAGGAAGACGGTGTAGAGTCTTATAATGTTTTCAATATGTCTTTTATGTGAGTTTTGCTGCACCGGTTCATCCTTGTGTTTGTTTCAAATAAGCCTTGCTAGCCTAAACCTTGTATCGAGAGGGAATACTTCTCATGCATCCAAAATACTTGAGCCAACCACTATGCCATTTGTGTCCACCATACCTACCTACTACATGGTATTTTCCGCCATTCCAAAGTAAATTGCTTGAGTGCTACCTTTAAAATTCCATCATTTACCTTTGCAATATATAGCTCATGGGACAAAATAGCTTAAAAACTATTGTGGTATTGAATATGTAATTATGCACTTTATCTCTTATTAAGTTGCTTGTTGTGCGATAACCATGTTTACTGGGGACGCCATCAACTTTTCATTGTTGAATTTCATGTGAGTTGCTATGCATGTTCGTCTTGTCTGAAGTAAGGGCGATCTACACTGAGTTGAATGGTTTGAGCATGCATATTGTTAGAGAAGAACATTGGGCCGCTAACTAAAGCCATGATCCATGGTGGAAGTTTCAGTTTTGGACAAACATCCTCAAATCTCTAATGAGAAAAGAATTAATTGTTGTTGAATGCTTAAAGCATTAAAAGAGGAGTCCATTATCTGTTGTCTATGTTGTCCCGGTATGGATGTCTAAGTTGAAAATAATCAAAAGCGAGAAATCCAAATGCGAGCTTTCTCCTTAGACCTTTGTACAAAGTGCATAGAGGTACCCCTTTGTGATACTTGGTTAAAGCATATGTATTGCGGTGATAATCCAGGTAGTCCAAGCTAATTAGGACAAGGTGCGGGCACTATTAGTACACTATGCATGAGGCTTGCAACTTATAAGATATAATTTACATGATGCATATGCTTTATTACTACCGTTGACAAAATTGTTTCATGTTTTCAAAATCAAAGCTCTAGCACAAATATAGCAATCGATGCTTTTCCTCCATGGAGGACCATTCTTTTACTTTCAATGTTGAGTCAGTTCACCTATTTCTCTCCACCTCAAGAAGCAAACACTTGTGTGAACTGTGCATTGATTCCTACATACTTGCTTATTGCACTTATTATATTACTCTATGTTGACAATATCCATGAGATATACATGTTACAAGTTGAAAGCAACCGCTGAAACTTAATCTTCTTTTGTGTTGCTTCAATGCCTTTACTTTGAATTATTGCTTTATGAGTTAGCTCTTATGCAAGACTTATTGATGCTTGTCTTGAAGTGCTATTCATGAAAAGTCTTTGCTTTATGATTCACTTGTTTACTCATGTCATATACATTGTTTTGATCGCTGCATTCACTACATATGCTTTACAAATAGTATGATCAAGATTATGATGGCATGTCACTCCAGAAATTATCTGTGTTATCATTTTACCTACTCGGGACGAGCAGAACTAAGCTTGGGGATGCTGATACGTCTCCGACGTATCGATAATTTCTTATGATCCATGCCACATTATTGATGTTATCTACATGTTTTATGCACACTTTATGTCATATTCGTGCATTTTCTGGAACTAACCTATTAACAAGATGCCGAAGTGCCGATTCTTTGTTTTTGCTGTTTTTGGTTTCAGAAATCCTAGTAAGGAAATATTCTCGGAATTGGACGAAATCAAAGCCCAGGGCCTATTTTTCCACGAAGCTTCCAGAAGTCCGAAGACGAAATGAAGAGGGGCCACGAGGCAGCCAGAGCATAGGGCGGCGCGGCCCCTGCCCTGGCCGCGCGGCCCTATGGTCTGGGCCCCTCGCGCCGCCTCTTGACCTACCCTTCCGCCTACTTAAAGCCTCCGTGACGAAACCCCCAGTACCGAGAGCCACGATACGGAAAACCTTCCAGAGACGCCGCCAACGCCGATCCCATCTCGGGGGATCCAGGAGATCGCCTCCGGCACCCTGCCGGAGAGGGGAATCATCTCCCGGAGGACTCTACGCCACCATGGTCGCCTCCGGAGTGATGTGTGAGTAGTCTACCCCTGGACTATGGGTCCATAGCAGTAGCTAGATGGTTGTCTTCTCCCCATTGTGCTATCATTGTCGGATCTTGTGAGCTGCCTAACATGATCAAGATCATCTATCTGTAATTCTATATGTTGCGTTTGCTGGGATCTGATGAATAGAGAATACTTGTTATGTTGATTATCAAAGTTATATCTATGTGTTGTTTATGATCTTGCATGCTTTCCGTTACTAGTAGATGCTCTGGCCAAGTAGATGCTTGTAACTCCAAGAGGGAGTACTTATGCTCGATAGTGGGTTCATGCCTGCATTGACACCTGGGACAGTGACAGAAAGTTCTAAGGTTGTGCTGTGCTGTTGCCACAATGGATACAACATTGATGCTATGTCTAAGGATGTAGTTGTTGATTACATTACGCACCATACTTAATGCAATTGTCTGTTGCTTTGCAACTTAATACTGGAGGGGGTTCGGATGATAACCTGAAGGTGGACTTTTTAGGCATAGATGCAGTTGGATGGCGGTCTATGTACTTTGTCGTAATGCCCAATTAAATCTCACTATACTCATCATGATATGTATGTGCATGGTCATGCCCTCTTTATTTGTCAATTGCCCAACTGTAATTTGTTCACCCAACATGCTGCTTGTCTTATGGGAGAGACACCTCTAGTGAACTGTGGACCCCGGTCCAATTCTCTTTACTGAAATACAATCTACTGCAATACTTGTTTTACTGTTTTCTGCAAACAATCATCTTCCACACAATACGGTTAATCCTTTGTTACAGCAAGCCGGTGAGATTGACAACCTCACTGTTTCGTTGGGGCAAAGTACTTTGGTTGTGTTGTGCAGGTTCCACGTTGGCGCCGGAATCCCTGGTGTTGCGCCGCACTACATCCCGCCGCCATCAACCTTCAACGTGCTTCTTGACTCCTACTGGTCCGATTAAACCTTGGTTTCTTACTGAGGGAAACTTGCCGCTGTGCGCATCACACCTTCCTCTTGGGGTTCCCAACGGACGTGCCAACCACACGCATCAGTCCACAGTTCACTAGAGGTGTCTCTCCCATAAGATAAATAGCATGTTGGGTGAACAAATTACAGTTGGGCAATTGACAAATAAAGAGGGCATGACCATGCACATACATGATATGATGAGTATTGTGAGATTTAATTGGGCATTACGACAAAGTACATAGACCGCTATCCAGCATGCATCTATGCCTAAAAAGTCCACCTTCAGGTTATCATCCGAACCCCTTCCAGTATTAAGTTGCAAACAACAGACAATTGCATTAAGTATGGTGCGTAATGTAATCAATAACTACATCCTCGGACATAGCATCAATTTTTTATCCCTAGTGGCAACAGCACATCCATAACCTTAGAGGTTTCTGTCACTCCCCCAGATTCACGGAGACATGAACCCACTATCGAGCATAAATACTCCCTCTTGGAGTTATTAGCAAAAACTTGGCCAGAGCCTCTACTAATAACGGAGAGCATGCAAGATCATAAACAACACATAGACTGATAATCAACATAACATAGTATTCTCTATCCATCGGATCCCAACAAACACAACATATATCATTACAGATAGATGATCTTGATCATGTTAGGCAGGTCACAAGATCCGACAATGAAGCACATAAGGAGAAGACAACCATCTAGCTACTGCTATGGACCCATAGTCCAGGGGTGAACTACTCACTCATCACTCCGGAGGCGACCATGGCGGTGTAGAGTCCTCCGGGAGATGAATCCCCTCTCCGGCAGGGTGCCGGAGGCGATCTCCTGAATCCCCCGAGATGGGATTGGCGGCGGCGGCGTCTCTCGAAGGTTTTCCGTATCGTGGCTCTCGGTACTGGGGGTTTCGCGACGAAGGCTATTTGTAGGCGGAAGAGCAGGTCAGGGGGCCACACGAGGGGCCCAGACGACAGGCCGGCGCGGCCAAGACCTGGGCCGCGCCGCCCTAGTGTCTGGCCACCTCGTGGCCCCACTTCGTCTCCTCTTCGGTCTTCTGGAAGCTTCGTGGCAAAATAGGCCCCTGGGCGTTGATTTCGTCCAATTCCGAGAATATTTCCTTACTAGGATTTCTGAAACCAAAAACAGCAGAAAACAGCAACTGGCTCTTCGGCATCTCGTTAATAGGTTAGTGCCGGAAAATGCATAAATATGACATAAAGTATGCATAAAACATGTAGATATCATCAATAATGTGGCATGGAACATAAGAAATTATCGATACGTCGGAGACGTATCAATGCCCTGCTTTGATTGTTACATGAGTTTCTCTCATCCATGCAACGCCCGTTCATCCATCCATGTGCCTACAGTATTTTAATCCTGCTATTTACTATAATCACTACTGTTGTCTTTGTTACACTGCTGCTGTTATTTCACCACTGCTACTTCTATAAAATTGTTGCTACTGATAAACTCTTGCGAGCAAGTCTGTTTCCAGGTGCAGCTGAATTGACAACTCCGTTGTTAAGGCTTTCAAGTATTCTTTGTCTCCCCTTGTGTTGAATCAATAAATTGGGTTTTACTTCCCGCGAAGACTGTTGCGATCTCCTATACTTGTGGGTCATCAAGACTATTTTCTGGCGCCGTTGCCGGGGAGCATAGCTTTATTTGGAAGTTCACTTGGATTGATATTGTTCGCTGCAAATTCTCCATCATGGGTAAATCTCGCGATCCTAAAGTCGCCATATTACCGTCCACTACAAGAAAAGGTACAACTCCGAGTACCTCTGCTGCTCTTGATTCACCATCTGTGATAACTCAACTTGTTTCACCACCACAAGCTTCACTTGCTGGTACTTCTGCTGAATCTGAAAACTCTTATAATATTGATGATGCTTCTGCTGTGCTTGATGAGAGTGGTTCATTGGGATCTTTTCTAGATGCTACAATTGCTAGGTCTAGACAAATTGAAAATACTGAAACTCCTAATGAAAATGCTGCTACACCTGTTAATTCACCTGAGTCTGTTGAATACTCTAGTGATGATCCTGATGAGGATTATGTGGAACTTGATGATGATTTTATTGATAAATGCAATGCTACTACTGATGCAGGAAAAATTAAAAAGTTGCTTCCACAACATACTGTTAGATATAAGCTATCTCCTGATCCTAAATTGGCCACATCTCCTATAAACATTAAGGATAAAGATTATGATTTTTCTCTTGATCTACCTCATATAGCTATTGTTGAGAAAACACCCTTTTGTGGTATTGAAAAGGAAAGTGTTGTAGAACACATGAATGAACTTTCTACTTTGAGTAGCTTGTTTTCTGATGATGTCAAGTTGCGTACTTATTTTGTTGCTAAAATTTTTCCTTTCTCATTAAAGGATGATGCTAAAACTTGGTATAATAGTTTGCCTCCTGGTTCTATTGATAGTCCAAGTGGTTTTCTCGATGTTTTCTTTCGGAAATACTTTCCTGCTAGCGCTCAACATATTGCTTTGCAGAAAATTTATAGCTTTGACCAGGAAGATGGAGAGAAATTGCCTGAAGCATGGGCAAGATTTTGCTCTCTTATCAGAGCTCGACCTGGACATGATTTGGAAAAGCATGATTTACTTGATATATTTTATAGTGGACTAACCATTGAGTCTAGAGCATATTTGGATAGTTGTGTTGGTTGTGTTTTCAGGAAAAGAACTCCAGATGAAGCTGAAGAATTATTGGCTAAAATAGGCCTGAATCATGATGATTGGAATACACCTGAACCAACCCCGAAGCCGATATTGAAGAAGAGGGGTTTAATTAAATTAAATGATGAAGATATGAGGGAAGCCAAGAAATCTCTTAAGGAGAAAGGTATTAAATCTGAAGATGTGAAGAATTTACCTCCCATAGAAGATTTATGCAAGATAATTCCCCCTTCATCCATGATTGAGGTAAACTCTCTTCAATGCTTTACTAGGGAAGATATTCCGTATTCAAAACCTCCTTCTCAATGCTTAGATGAGTTTGATAATTATATTGTTAAGCAAGAAAATTTTAATATGAGAGTAGAGAATCATTTAATGGAAAATTCTCAAGCTATTAGTAATTTGCATGATATTGTGGAGAGAACCTCCAATGATGTTAAGATGCTTGTTAAACATTTTCATATGGTTCAAAATCAAATTGATCAACTCACTAAAGTGCAAAATGACTTGTTAAAAATAGTTCTAAAGAAAAACATGCTTATGAAGTAACAACTAGAGGCGGTGTTTCCACTCAGGATCCTCTATATCCTGAGGGGCATCCCAAAAGAGTTGAACAAGATTCTCAACGAATTGAACCTAGTGCTCCTTCTAAGAAAAAGAAGAAGAAACATAAAAATGTTGTAGAATCCTCTGAACCTGTTAATGATCCTAATAGTATTTCTATTTCTGATGCTGAAACTGAAAGTGGTAATGAACATGATAAAGATAATGATAAGAATGATGCTTCTGATAAAGAAGAGGTTGAAGATGAACCTGAAAAGCATGCTAAAAATAAAAAGTATACTAGAGAAGATTTTACTGCTAAGAAACATGGTAATGAAAGAGAACCCTGGGTTCAAAAACAAATGCCTTTTCCTACTAAGAAACTAAAATCAAAGGAAGAAGAACACTATAATAAATTTTGTGATTGGATGAAACCTTTATTCTTGCAAATCCCTTTGACTGATGCTATTAAATTGCCTCCTTATTCAAAGTATATGAAAGATATTGTATCTAACAAAAGGAAAATTCCTAATGAGGAGATTTCCACTATGCTTGCTAATTACTCTTTCAATGGTAAAGTTCCAAAGAAGTTGGGCGACCCAGGTATACCGACTATTCCTTGCTCTATTAAGAATAATTATGTTAGAACTGCTCTATGTGATATGGGAGCGGGTGTTAGTGTTATGCCTTTTTCTCTTTACAGGAGACTTTATTTTGATAAGTTGATACCGACTGATATATCTTTGCAAATGGCTGATAAATCTACTGCTATTCCTGTTGGTATATGTGAGGATGTTCCTGTTCAAGTTACTAATAACTGCTTGATATTAACTGATTTTGTTGTGTTGGAAATGCCTGAAGATGATAATATGTCTATTATTCTTGGGAGACCTTTTCTTAACACCGCAGGGGCTGTTATTGATTGCAATAAAGGAAAAGTTACTTTCAATGTTGATGACAAGGAACATACCGTTTATTTCCCCAAGAGGATTGATAAAGTATGTGGAGTTAACACTATCTCTAATGTGAGAACTATCAAAGTGGGAGCTATTGATTGTCCTATATATGAGCCTAAAGAAGGATATCGAAATATTATGATTGGATCCATATCAATACAATTCAAGATAACATGGTTGATTTGAGGTTTATTTCTTCTTATGCTATGTAAAATTTATTTGGTGGCAAGACTTGATCAACCTTGTTAACAAATTCATTTTATATGCATAGAGGAGCTAAACAACATTTCTTTCTTCCTCCACTTGTTCTACTTGCTGTAGCACTTTTGTTTTGCAAAGTTCTTTAGTCAATTAGAGATTTCAAAATCTTTTTCCGCCCAGTAATAATAAATTTAATACCCAGAAATGTGCATTTTTCAAAGTTTTCAAAAATTTACAAAAATTATACCGTTGGTCTTATTTTTCGAAGAGGCACCTGGGAGCACCTGGGGATGACCAGTGGGGCACCCCATGGTGGCACCCCACCAGCCGGCGCGGCCAGGAAGGGGGCGCGCCACCCTGTTGTGTGGGCCCCTCCTTGCCCCACTAATTCATCTCTTTCTCCCATCTCATTCTCTCTCCCGAAAAAACTCGCACCAGCTTTCTCTCACTCGCGTTTCTGCTCAAGAGCTCAAGATTTCTCGATCTCTCTGCTCAGCCCAGATTTCTGTCTGAAATTTGGCACATTTGCTCTCCGGTATGTGACTCCTCCGATTATCCAAGTAGAAATTTGTTTGGTTGAGTATATCTTGAATATTTTGCTGCTGTAGGTAACATGTTTAGTGAGCTTGCATGCTTGTTCTAAGTTGTAAAAAATAGTTTTGATGCATGATTAGTACTCTAGCAAGTTACTATAGTAGATTCCCTCAATTATATGTCACCAAATCAAATTTTATAATGATTGTTGAAAATTTTCAGAAAATGGAGTGGAATAGTCATCAACTAAACCAACAAGAATTGGAGGTGCAACAAGTCATGAGAGTTCACCGCGAAGAGGGAGTATACCCCTCTTACTACCCATGCACAGATTTTATGAGAAGTGCAGGAATCTTGCGAGATGTTCAAAATCTAATTTCCAGTGCAGGGTTGGATGATTTTGTTATTGGTGAACCATGCCAATATGCAAAACTGACTATGTCTGTAGTGCAGGATTTTGAATTCAATTGGTCTCAATCTAACCCCATTGTTCGGTACAAAATTTATAATAAAACTGTCAACTTGCCTTTCGATGATTTTTGTGCAGCAATTAGAGTGCCGCAATGGGGATCATGCGAGAAGATAAGGGGACTACCGCAGGAGCTCTTGAGTCTCTACAAGATGATTTGTCAAGGAAGAAGCTTCTTAGAGGATGGTGGTAAAATCAGTAGTATTCAACTCCCAGCTATTCAATACTTTGCTTATTTCATCACCAAGTGTGTTCTTGCTAGAAAGAATGCAAGTAAGTTATCTATCCAGGATTTGGCTTTTCTAGCTGCTGCATTACAAGGTGATAGGACTTACAATTTGGGTGCTTTGATAGCCTATAGACTTGCTACTAACCGTGAGAAGGGAGGAATTTGCGGAGGTCTCATCGCCTCTCGTTTATTAGCTATGCATGGTGTAGAACCTCACCATCTTGATATTCAGCTTTCCGTAGAGAAACTTGACATAGGCTCCATGATTAAACATGAATTTGTTTCTGATTCGTCTAATTTGAGTAACTTGTCTTACAAGATAACATTTTACGAGAAAACTTGGAGAACAACAAAGAAAACTGAAAGACTAGTAGGATTGCCTGCACATGTTCTGTTTAACATTGATTCCAGGAGGGATTGGTCGGTCACGGAAGGTGAACTGAATGCATACATAGAGGGAGATGGCCATCATGCAAGAGACGGCACGGAGGAGGCCGAGGAACACCTCGACTCGTCATCCGATGCAGCAAGTTCTTCGCATCAACATTTTGGGCATGTGGAGCCTTCACCCTTTTCTTCTGCACCGGGACCTTATTATGACTACGTCATGTATGATCCACCGGCGTGGAACCCTGACCCTCGCTAGGATTGAACTCCGCTTAGGCCAAAAGCCTAAGCTTGGGGGGAGGTATACTGGCATCACTCATTCTTTGCATATTATAGTTGCTGGATACTTGTACATACTTTTTTAGTTTCTTTAAGTGGTTTTCTAATAAGAGGGAGATGATATTTGGGGAAGTGCTGCCTGAAAACAGATTCTGGACTGATACCAAAAAAATTCTCAAAAACAGCCAGAACGTTATTTTGCGAAGCCAATTTGTGTGCATGTTCCCCAGGTTGTTATCTAACTTTCATTAGTTGAACACTTTTCGATCTGGGCAGCGGAAGAATTTCTTAAAAAGCGATTACTGTACTGCTGTCAAGTTTGACGAATTCCTGCTGCTTTGTCTTTATGTGACTCTTCTAGTTTTCATTTTCTTGTTTTTGCTTTGTTTCTTTCCTAAAACACAAAAAGACCAAAAATATTTCTGTTGTTTCTCTTCACCATTTGCTTATTTTGGTTTCTTGCTTTTATTTTGCTTTGTTTTCTATCGTTGGTTTGCTATAAGAAAATCCAAAAAGATTTTGCTTTGTTTGCTTGTTTCCTTTTGTTCTTGTTTCCAATTCGAAAACACCAAAAATATTTGCTGTTCTTCTTTGGTTTTGTAAAGTTCATTTTGGATTTCAATGATCTTCGGTGGCTGGAGCATGGTTTTCATTCCATATTATTCAAGCTGCACAAGTGAAAGGCAATAATGACGATCTACGACAATTCGACTGTGGTGAGAGGCTGGTATGAACTCTATTTGTTTTCATTTTTGTACATATACTCATCCATGTGAGCATGCTTAGTTGGTTCATGTGAGGTATATGTCATTTAAGGAAGTCTAGTAGTTCATGATTTTTCATGTTTAGCTCCAGTTTATTAATATGAGTAGCATGTCATGAATGTTTGCTTGCATTGTTTTATTCATAAATAGGTATGACATTGTGGTATCCTCCTCTGAATAATTCATTCGAATCGACTTGGCACATGCTCACGCATGCATATGACTGAACAAAAGTCAATTAAGCCTCGATGATTTACTTTGCCTCAGAGTTCTTGTATCACTTTTATGCCTCCGTTAATTTATTTTGCTGCAAGCATGATTATGACAGTTACTGCTTTCTTGATTGTCGCTCCCCAGTCTATTGCTAGCCTTCACTTGTACTGAGCGGGAACGCTGCTCGTGCTTCCAAACCCCTGAAAACCAAGTTATTCCAAAAGTGTCCACCATAAATACCTATGCATGGCATTTCAAACCATTCAAGTAAATTCTCATGCGCTACCTTTAAACCTTCAAAATGCTTCTCAATTTGTGTTAATGTTTTATAGCTCATGAGGAAGTACGTGGTGTTTATCTTTCAACCTTGTCATTTACTTTTGACAGACTTTCATAATAAGAGCTGGCAACGGGATGCCCAGCCCCAATTAATCAACTTTCGTTAATAATTCTCTTCACATGTTTTGCTCTGATTCATCAGTAAGCAACTTAATTTTGCAAATAGACACTCCTCCATGGTATGAGATTGATGGAAGGCACCCGAGGATTCGGTTAGCCATGGCTTGTGTAAGCAAAGGTTGGGGGGAGTGTCACCCATAATAAAACTAAAGTACGTGTGTAAACAAAAGAGAAGAGGGATGATCTACCTTGCTGGTAGAAATAACGTCCTTCATGGGAGCCGCTCTTGAAAGTCTGGTTGGCGAGGTAGTTGGTGTACCCATTACCATTCGTTGACAACAACAAACACCTCTCAAAATAATTTTACTCCTGTTTAAAAAAATGAAAAGCTCTAGCGCATGTTAATCCCTGCTTCCCTCTGCGAAGGGTCAATCTTTTACTTTCATGTTGTGTGACCATCCTTTCTTTGAGCATTTTCTTGAGAGCACAACTGTCATTCTTAGTATAATATGCTTGTCCCAAAATGTGATTGACTGTGGCATAACTTTGATGCTTTTATCTTTGACAAATCTCTATTTCTAGTCTTTCCATGAACTTCAGAGGTGCCCGAGCATTTATGTTTTGCTGTACAAATACGGGCAAGCGAGATACCACTTTATCATATCCTTTTATGAACATTGCAATCCTGCTGATAGACATGATTCATGATGCTTATTATTAATTTGTTGGTACCTTTCCATGATTGACAAAGCTATTAGATGATCTTATTTGCATGTATCTTATTATGAACTGCCTAAGTACTTGTCCATATCATGAGAATATTTACATCATATGAACAAATGTGTTCGTGAAAGTTCTTTTATCGCACTCAGTTGTTAACTGAATTGCTTGAGGACAAGAAATAAGCTAAGCTTGGGGGAGTTGATACGTCCAAAACATATATACTTTCCCGAACACTTTTGCTATTGTTTTGCCTCTAATTTGTGTATTTTGGATACAACTAACACGGACTAACGATGTTTTCAGCAGAATTGCCCTGGTGTCTCGTTTTTGTGCAGAAATTCAACTTTCAGGAAAATCCCCGGAATTTATATCAAAGGGCCTATTTTTCTAGAAGAATCACGGAGCCAGAAGGGCAGGCCTAGGGGAGGCCCAGGCCCCCCAGACACTAGGCCGGCGCGGCCTGTAGGGGGGCGCGCCGCCCTAGCGTATGGCCGCCTCGGCCAGCCTCTGACGCCCCCCTCTGGACTACTTAAGGGTTTCGATCTAAAAACGCGAGACGTGAAGTCGAAGTCGCCAGAAACCACCGCCACCATCGCGAAACTCCGTCTCGGAACCAGAAACCCCGTTCTGGCACTCCGCCGGGACGGGGAATTGGAGGAGATCATCGCCATCATCACCACCGACGCCTCTCCATCGACCAGCCATGTTTCCCCCATCCACGTGTGAGTAATTCCCCCGCTGTAGGCTGAAGGGGATGGTAGGGATTGGATGAGATTGGTCATGTAATAGCATAAGATTGTTAGGGCATAGTGCCTAGTGTCCGTAATTGGTACTTTGATGATATTGTTGCAACTTGTTATGCTTAATGCTTGCCACTAGGGCCCGAGTGCCATGATCTCAGATCCGAACATGTTATTGTTTCATGATGATATGCATTGTTTTATGATCTTACCTGCAAGTTGTATACACATGTCGCTGTCCGGAACCCGAGGCCCCAAAGTGACAGAAATTGGGACAACCGGAGGGGAAGGCAGTGATGTGAGGATCACATGTGTTCACGGAGTGTTAATGCTTTGCTCCGGTGCTCTATTAAAAGGAGTACCTTAATTTCCAGTAGATTCCCTAGAGGCCCGGCTGCCACCGGCTGGTAGGACAAAAGATGTTGTGCAAGTTTCTCATTGCGAGCACGTACGACTATATACGGAACACATGCCTATGGATTGCTTAGTACTTGGACACCGTTTTATTATTATCTGCAAATGCCCTGCTTTGATTGTTACATGAGTTTCTCTCATCCATGCAACGCCCGTTCATCCATCCCTGTGCCTACAGTATTTTAATCCTGCTATTTATTATAATCACTACTGTTGTCTTTGTTACACTGCTGCTGTTATTTCACCACTGCTACTTCTATAAAATTGTTACTACTGATAAACTCTTGCGAGCAAGTCTGTTTCCAGGTGCAGCTGGATTGACAACTCCGCTGTTAAGGCTTTCAAGTATTCTTTGTCTCCCCTTGTGTCGAATCAATAAATTGGGTTTTACTTCCCGCGAAGACTGTTGCGATCCCCTAAACTTGTGGGTCGTAAATTGGTGACATGGAGGTCCAGTGGAGATTATTTATAGCAATGCCTTGGTGGCAGGTTTTGAAACCTGGGTTTTCAATTTTTATGGTAGGAATTCAAATGTGGCGGCACGTTGTTTAGCTCGTAGCTCTTTGTTTTTGTTTTTGTTTTTGTTTTTGAGACTCTATTATTCTGTATTGTATCCATGACGTACTATGTAATGACATTGTTTGGTCAATAAAAACGTTGTAGTAGTTACAAAAAAAACATTTGTTTAAGGGACGGAGCGGGAGGGGTATCGGGTTGAACAGGTCGGGACTTCAGCACTCGTAGGAGACATATCATGAAGCCTCGGAAAAGAGAAGGAGTGCATGATACGCGTTCAACACGCGCCCGTTGGGAACCCCAAGAGGAAGGTGTGATGCGTACAGCGGCAAGTTTCCCTCAGTATGAAACCAAGGTTGTCGAACCAGTAGGAGCCAAGAAGCACGTTGAAGGTTGATGGCGGCGGGATGTAGTGCGGCGCAACACCAGGGATTCCGGCGCCAACGTGGAACCTGCACAACACAACCAAAGTACTTTGCCCCAACGAAACAGTGAGGTTGTCAATCTCACCGGCTTGCTGTAACAAAGGATTAACTGTATTGTGTGGAAGATGATTATTTGCAGAAAACAGTAGAACAAGTATTGCAGTAGATTGTATTTCAGTAAAGAGAATTGGACCGGGGTCCACAGTTCACTAGAGGTGTCTCTCCCATAAGATAAACAGCATGTTGGGTGAACAAATTACAGTTGGGCAATTGACAAATAAAGAGGGCATGACCATGCACATACATATCATGATGAGTATAGTGAGATTTAATTGGGCATTACGACAAAGTACATAGACCGCCATCCAACTGCATCTATGCCTAAAAAGTCCACCTTCAGGTTATCATCCGAACCCCCTCCAGTATTAAGTTGCAAAGCAACAGACAATTGCATTAAGTATGGTGCGTAATGTAATCAACAACTACATCCTTAGACATAGCATCAATGTTTTATCCCTAGTGGCAACAGCACAACACAACCTTAGAACTTTCTATCACTGTCCCAGGTGTCAATGCAGGCATGAACCCACTATCGAGCATAAATACTCCCTCTTGGAGTTACAAGCATCTACTTGGCCAGAGCATCTACTAGTAACGGAGAGCATGCAAGATCATAAACAACACATAGATATAACTTTGATAATCAACATAACAAGTATTCTCTATTCATCGGATCCCAACAAACGCAACATATAGAATTACAGATAGATGATCTTGATCATGTTAGGCAGCTCACAAGATCCGACAATGATAGCACAACGGGGAGAAGACAACCATCTAGCTACTGCTATGGACCCATAGTCCAGGGGTAGACTACTCACACATCACACCGGAGGCGACCATGGCGGCGTAGAGTCCACCGGGAGATGATTCCCATCTCCGGCAGGGTGCCGGAGGCGATCTCCTGGATCCCCCGAGATGGGATCGGCGGCGGCGGCGTCTCTGGAAGGTTTTCCGTATCGTGGCTCTCGGTACTGGGGGTTTCGTCACGGAGGCTTTAAGTAGGCGGAAGGGCAGGTCAAGAGTTGGCACGAGGGCCCCACACCACAGGGCCGCGCGGCCAAGGGGGGGGCCGCGCCGCCCTAGGGTGTGGCCCCCTCGTGGCCCCTCTTCGTCTCTTCTTCGGACTTCTGGAAGCTTCGTGGCAAAATAGGACCCTGGGCGTTGATTTCGTCCAATTCCGAGAATATTTCCTTACTAGGATTTCTGAAACCAAAAACAGCAGAAAACAGCAACTGGCACTTCGGCATCTTGTTAATTGGTTAGTTCCAGAAAATGCACGAATATGACATAAAGTGTGCATAAAACATGTAGATAACATCAATAATGTGGCATGGAACATAAGAAATTATCGATACGTCGGAGACATATCAGCATCCCCAAGCTTAGTTCTGCTCATCCCGAGCAGGTAAAACGATAACACAGATAATTTCTGGAGTGACATGCCATCATAACCTTGATCATACTATTTGTAAAGCATATGTAGTGAATGCAGCGATCAAAACAATGTATATGACATGAGTAAACAAGTGAATCATAAAGCAAAGACTTTTCATGAATAGCACTTCAAGACAAGCATCAATAAGTCTTGCATAAGAGTTAACTCATAAAGCAATAATTCATAGTAAAGGTATTGAAGCAACACAAAAGAAGATTAAGTTTCAGCGGTTGCTTTCAACTCATAACATGTATATCTCATGGATATTGTCAACATAGAGTAATATAATAAGTGCAATAAGCAAATATGTAGGAATCAATGCACAGTTCACACAAGTGTTTGCTTCTTGAGGTGGAGAGAAATAGGTGAACTGACTCAACATTGAAAGTAAAAGAATTGTCCTCCATAGAGGAAAAGCATCGATTGCTATATTTGTGCTAGAGCTTTGATTTTGAAAACATGAAACAATTTTGTCAACGGTAGTAATAAAGCATATGTATCATGTAAATTATATCTTACAAGTTGCAAGCCTCATGCATAGTGTACTAATAGTGCCCGCACCTTGTCCTAATTAGCTTGGACTACCGGATCATCACAATGCACATGTTTTAACCAAGTGTCACAAAGGGGTACCTCTATGCCGCCTGTACAAAGGTCTAAGGAGAAAGCTCGCATTGGATTTCTCGCTATTGATTATTCTTCAACTTAGACATCCATACCGGGACAACATAGACAACAGATAATGGACTCCTCTTTTATGCATAAGCATGTAACAACAATTAATCATTTTCTCATTTGAGATTGAGGATATATGTCCAAAACTGAAACTTCCACCATGGATCATGGCTTTAGTTAGCGGCCCAATGTTCTTCTCTAACAATATGCATGCTTAACCATAAGGTGGTAGATCGCTCTTACTTCAGACAAGACGGACATGCATAGCAACTCACATGAAATTCAATAATGAATAGTTGATGGCGTCCCCAGTAAACATGGTTATCGCACAACAAGCAACTTAATAAGAGATAAAGTGCATAATTACATATTCAATACCACAATAGTTTTTAAGCTATTTGTCCCATGAGCTATATATTGCAAAGGTGATGATGGAATTTTAAAGGTAGCACTCAAGCAATTTACTTTGGAATGGCGGAAAATACCATGTAGTAGGTAGGTATGGTGGACACAAATGGCATAGTGGTTGGCTCAAGTATTTTGGATGCATGAGAAGTATTCCCTCTCGATACAAGGTTTAGGCTAGCAAGGCTTATTTGAAACAAACACAAGGATGAACCGGTGCAGCAAAACTCACATAAAAGACATATTGAAAACATTATAAGACTCTACACCGTCTTCCTTGTTGTTCAAACTCAATACTAGAAATTATCTAGACCTTAGAGAAACCAAATATGCAAACCAAATTTAGCATGCTCTATGTATTTCTTCATTAATGGGTGCAAAGCATATGATGCAAGAGCTTAATCATGAGCACAACAATTGCCAAGTATCACATTACCCAAGACATTAATAGCAATTACTACATGTATCATTTTCCAATTCCAACCATATAACAATTTAACGAATGAGAAACTTCGCCATGAATACTATGAGTAGAAACTAAGGACATACTTGTCCATATGCTACAGCGGAGCGTGTCTCTCTCCCATAAAGTGAATGCTAGGATCCATTTTATTCAAACAAAACAAAAAACAAAAACAAACCGACGCTCCAAGAAAAAGCACATAAGATGTGATGGAATAAAAATATAGTTTCAGGGGAGGAACCTGATAATGTTGTCGATGAAGAAGGGGATGCCTTGGGCATCCCCAAGCTTAGACGCTTGAGTCTTCTTGATATATGCAGGGGTGAACCACCGGGGCATCCCCAAGCTTAGAGCTTTCACTCTCCTTGATCATGTTGCATCATACTCCTCTCTTGATCCTTGAAAACTTCCTCCACACCAAACTTAGAACAACTCATTAGAGGGTTAGTGCACAATAAAAATTAACATATTCAGAGGTGACACAATCATTCTTAACACTTCTGGACATTGCATAAAGCTACTGGACATTAATGGATCAAAGAAATTCATCCAACATAGCAAAAGAGGCAATGCGAAATAAAAGGCAGAATCTGTCAAAACAGAACAGTTCGTATTGACGAATTTTAAAATGGCACCAGACTTACTCAAATGAAAATGCTCAAATTGAATGAAAGTTGCGTACATATCTGAGGATCACTCACGTAAATTGGCATAATTTTCTGAGTTACCTACAGGGGAAAACAGCCTAGATTCGTGACAGCAAAGAAATCTGTTTCTGCGCAGTAATCCAAATCTAGTATGAACTTTTCTATCAACGGCTTTACTTGGCACAACAAAATACAAAACTAAGATAAGGAGAGGTTGCTACAGTAGTAAACAACTTCCAAGACACAAAATAAAAACAAAGTACTGTAGGTAAAAACATGGGTTGTCTCCCATAAGCGCTTTTCTTTAACGCCTTTCAGCTAGGCGCAGAAAGTGTGTATCAAGTATTATCAAGAGATGGTGTGTCGTTATTATGAGCTCCCCCATCCGCAGTGGTACTAAGGGCTTTGTCAATTTTAGGCCTATAATAATACTTCTTTGGTTTAGGCACTTTAGAGACATACATAAACTTTTGCTCCTTACCCACATAAGCTTTCTCCTTATATTTAAGAGAAGAAAATGTTGAACCCAAGGTTCCCATAGCTTTTTCAAGTTCATCAATCCTATTGATTTGATCATCATGGTCAACACAAGTTCCTAGGACACTAATTCTTTCATCAATTCCTCCTAAGGATTTATCAAGTTCATCAGTTTTATCAAGTAACATTTCCAATTTAGTTCCAACACTTGGAAAAATTTTCTCTATGGTTTCCAATTTTTTTATAACATCTTCAAGAGAGATTTCAGTTTTAACTTCATCAACAGGGGGTATTCCAAATAGACTCTCAATAATGCAGCTAGCTTCTAATGCAGGAGTACTTAAGAAGTTACCTCCTGCGAGACAATCAAGAACATACCTATTCCAGCTAGAGATACCAACATAAAAATTCCTGAGTAAAATAGAAGTGGAGTGTTTCTTAGTGCACCTATTATGGGCATTACTAATTCTATACCAAGCATCTCTTAAACATTCTCCCCCTTGTTGCTTAAACGTACGAACTTCAACTTCAGGATTACTTATCTTAGTAGTAGTAAATAAAGCAAACTAGATAAAGTAAATGCAAGTAACTAATTTTTTTGTGTTTTCGATATAGCAAACAAGATAACAAATAAAGTAAAACTAGCAACTATTTTTTTTGTATTTTGATTTAGTGCAGCAAACAAAGTAGTAAATAAAACTAAGCAAGACAAAAACAAAGTAAAGAGATTGAGAAGTGGAGACTCCCCTTGCAGCGTGTCTTGATCTCCCCGGCAACGGCGCCAGAAAAAGCTGCTTGATACGCGTTCAACACGCGCCCGTTGGGAACCCCAAGAGGAAGGTGTGATGCGTACAGCGGCAAGTTTCCCTCAGTATGAAACCAAGGTTATCGAACCAGTAGGAGCCAAGAAGCACGTTGAAGGTTGATGGCGGCGGGATGTAGTGCGGCGCAACACCAGGGATTCCGGCGCCAACGTGGAACCTGCACAACACAACCAAAGTACTTTGCCCCAACGAAACAGTGAGGTTGTCAATCTCACCGGCTTGCTGTAACAAAGGATTAACGTATTGTGTGGAAGATGATTGTTTGCAGAAAACAGTAGAACAAGTATTGCAGTAGATTGTATTTCAGTAAAGAGAATTGGACCGGGGTCCATAGTTCACTAGAGGTGTCTCTCCCATAAGATAAACAGCATGTTGGGTGAACAAATTACAGTTGGACAATTGACAAATAAAGAGGGCATGACCATGCACATACATATCATGATGAGTATAGTGAGATTTAATTGGGCATTACGACAAAGTACATAGACCGCCATCCAACTGCATCTATGCCTAAAAAGTCCACCTTCAGGTTATCATCCGAACCCCCTCCAGTATTAAGTTGCAAAGCAACAGACAATTGCATTAAGTATGGTGCGTAATGTAATCAACAACTACATCCTTAGACATAGCATCAATGTTTTATCCCTAGTGGCAACAGCACAACACAACCTTAGAACTTTCTGTCACTGTCCGAGGTGTCAATGCAGGCATGAACCCACTATCGAGCATAAATACTCCCTCTTGGAGTTACAAGCATCTACTTGGCCAGAGCATCTACTAGTAACGGAGAGCATGCAAGATCATAAACAACACATAGATATAACTTTGATAATCAACATAACAAGTATTCTCTATTCATCGGATCCCAACAAACGCAACATATAGAATTACAGATAGATGATCTTGATCATGTTAGGCAGCTCACAAGATCCGACAATGATAGCACAATGGGGAGAAGACAACCATCTAGCTACTGCTATGGACCCATAGTCCAGGGGTAGACTACTCACACATCACACCGGAGGCGACCATGGCGGCGTAGAGTCCTCCGGGAGATGATTCCCCTCTCCGGCAGGGTGCCGGAGGCGATCTCCTGGATCCCCCGAGATGGGATCGGCGGCGGCGGCGTCTCTGGAAGGTTTTCCGTATCGTGGCACTCGGTACTGGGGGTTTCGTCACTACAACATATGTGACATTCTATGACGCTCATTCCATGATGTTTCAGTCAAAAAACGTCACAGTTTCTGAAATTTTGACTATTCCCTGACGTTTTTTCACTGTATCGTCACGGAATGAGCGTCATAGAATGTCACATTTGTTGTAGTGACGAGGGCCCCACACCACAGGGCCGCGCGGCCAAGGGGGGGGCCGCGCCGCCCTAGGGTGTGGCCCCCTCGTGGCCCCTCTTCGTCTCTTCTTCGGACTTCTGGAAGCTTCGTGGCAAAATAGGACCCTGGGCATTGATTTCGTCCAATTCCGAGAATATTTCCTTACTAGGATTTCTGAAACCAAAAACAGCAGAAAATAGCAACTGGCACTTCGGCATCTTGTTAATAGGTTAGTTACAGAAAATGCACGAATATGACATAAAGTGTGCATAAAACATGTAGATAACATCAATAATGTGGCATGGAACATAAGAAATTATCAATACGTCGGAGACGTATCAGTGCATTAATCAATATTTTTAAATTACATTTGATAGTGTTTTTTAGGGAACATTTGATAGTGCTTTTATTGGTACTAGTTGAACGCCTGTGCGTTGCTATGGATATTAATTTTTTTATCCCCTTAGATGCATATATGTAAAAAAATACCGGAATATTCATCTATTATATATTAAAAGCAAAATAAGAGTGTTTTTCGTGATACCAGGTTAATCCACATATGCTTAAAAAATATAAACTAATACGTCTGAGATTAAAAGATAACAAATGTTTCGTACAACAATATGTACAAAAGTAAATTTATGGCACGTAAGCACTCTCCAAAATAATATTGTGTACCAATGGCGGTTGGAGCAGCTACGTGACTAAGACTTGGATAACAAATTGATCGACAATTTACATAAGAGACGTACCATTCTAGGACTGCGTTCGCTAAAAGGAAAGCTACCATCTACACTACTTAAAAAGGAGAAATGTGTTATGTATTCTGCCCACGGTCAATACGTCAAAGAGTTTCGTCGTCCTTCGTCGCTCGCCCCGCATGCGCACATAACTGGGCCAAAAGCCCAACTAACTCTCACCGCCGAGAACCTTATCTCGCTCCCCTCTTTTTTTTCTCTCTCACAAACCATGGCGGCAGCAGAGGGCTTCACCGGCCGGCGCCCTATCTCGATCCCCATCACCATCACCATCACCATCTCCACCCCGCACCCCTGATCCTTGACACCACCGCCGCCCCCTCTGGATCCCTGTCTCCACCGGTGCCCTCTGCATCCCTGACTCCACCGGTGCCCTCTTGATCCCCAACACCACTGCCTTCCCTTTGATCTTCGTCTCCATCGTCAACCCCTTGATCCCCAACACCATCGCCACCCCCTGCCCGACGCACCGAACACAGACCCTATTTGAAGGCTGGAATCCATCGGAGGCCATCGTGGTAGTGACGAGGTCGTCATTATCTGCACCCGATGGGAGGTGGGCGGCAAGGAAGGTGCCGCAGCCTCCACAGCTTCCACGGAGTCGCCAGCGCGTGTGTTTCTGCGGCCTTGGAGGCATCCCCTTTTGAGGATGACGGTGCAGATTTGGAGATGTTTGGCGAAGCCATTTCCAACCTGGATCTGGTCTCCAGCCATGCCAACATTTATTTGATTCTTTCGTCTAGGGATTCAAGGTAATTAAACATGTAAAGTGGATTATTAATTGTATACATTAATCCTTCCCATGGGATTAGGGCTGAATTTAATTACCACTACTATGAATTTTTTACATTTTCTCTATTCTGTAAGAGATCGTGCTAGGGGAGTTTTATCCTGATACATACCTTGTGTCCTTGTTGTTATCATATCGATTCTCCCTACAAATTTATTAAGCCTCGGTGGTCCATTTGCTAAAATTTTCATGTCCTGTGTTTGTATCTTGCAAAATGGATATATCTTTGAATAAGTAAAGTTCTAGCAAGGTTGGAAGGGAATTTTTATATCGCAGATAAGCCTACCAGGCAGACAACTTCACGTATCAAACTGAAGCCTCTCCACATGTTGTATCATTAGCGGTATCTCATGCAGTAACAAATGCATAATGCATCCTTGCTTTTTTCGGCCTCAACCTACTTGCTTCACATGTGATGGTAGAGTTTTCTTTCTTTTTAACAGTGATAATTAACCTGGCATCTACTGACACAACAAATATTTTAGTTCTGTTAGATACAGTATGTCCAATGATTTTGCACTACTAGGAGCTTAATTATGTTTGGAACATAAGGCATGCATCCTTTGTATCATCAAATTATATTTTTGTTGTTTGTCCAACCTCTTTCATGCAACCTCTTTGTATTACATGCTTCCTACCATGTACCGTAAAAAGGCTCCTCATTGATGGAATGAAAACATCCATCCGTACTTTTCCTTTCTCACTTAATTTATTGTTAATACCCATTGAACGCAGTGCATGAATATTATAACTCTTCTATATTCCCTCTCCCAATTAGCAAACCTGCACTGCATTGAATGGGTATAGCCTGTACATAATCAGTGAATTATATGTGAAGTGCAATTTTGTCACTTCACTGCTAAACTTGGTTGTTATTTTAAGTTTTGTTCACTTGCATGCAGGATGTAAATGCTGTGCTAATATGGGCTCTAAGGTTTTCGAAATTGAGGAGGATTTTGGGCGTACAAGAGTTCACCAATCAAGCAACTAAGAGATAATTCAACAAGCCATTGAGAGCTGGTGAGACTGTCTATGACCACTGACTACCTTATTTGTTAAGCATCTGTTAACTATCCTAGGATACCTACTGAATGTTTTTTCTGCAATAAGTACGGAACAATAAGAGTGTTTTTTCCATTGAAGAGTTTTTATTCTACTAACGACTCACATTATCCTGCTAAACTTGAGAGCTTCCTTGTGTATCCAGACTGGTTGACTGAATCCATTAGTTGGACTTCAGTGGCGTAACTTTTGCCTCTTGAGGATGAAATGCCCAAAGTTTCTGGTATTCAGTTGATAATGTGCTTTGCACGTACTGGTTTTCATGCTCCAAAGGATATTTGGTCTAACCGAAAGATATATTTTGTATTTCCAATCAAACAAATGTACTAATTTTGTTTCATACATTTTCTTGGTGTTCATTGTACTAAATAAATCAGTTGCATGGCAGGGTATTCTCCCTAAGATGAGCTTTTGATGTCAGGCAAAGACATTGCATTGAGCAGAACAAAGACATTGTAATTCACACCGAGCCGACCGGCGCTCTAGACCAGGTGAGGCAAGACAAGGGAAGTGATTGGAGACAAAATGGAAATGAATTGGGCTAGCTAGCTGGGTCGAATTTGACACCAATAATTTTGGTGTGTTTATTCTTGGGGTAAGAATGATCTCCAGTACACATGTTTCTGGATACTTTTTGGTTTTTCGATGCAACAATGATGCTCAAATCATTATCTTTTATATAAATTTGGAAGGGAAAACCATGCTTATATATCATGATCGCTTATATATTATGATCTTTTATATAATATTTTTCTTAGTGATGAATTGATCAGAAGCACACTGATTTACTTATTGATTTGTGTGCTCCAGGAATGGCTAAACGTGCAAGCAATTTACTTACCGATTTACTTATCATGACGCGAGGAGGTAATAAAGGTGGAACCTGAGGAGCCAGGCAAAGACAAAGTACGAACCTGAGGCAAAGACAAAGTACGAACCTGAGGAGGTAACAAAGGTGGAACCTGGGGCTCACTTGCTGAGACTAAGTTGAACACTGTTTTTAAGGTTAGGTATTGCTTGCACTTGGCACCATTTATATTCAGCACTGCTAAGGTCACAATTTCTGAATTGCTATGTAAAACCTCCAAATCTTAACTCCACCTTTCAGTAATGTGGTGTAACGAGCATTTTTTATCCTTTATTCTTGAGAGATGAATTTGTTTTATTTTCAACTGTTAGAAGAACAACAGCACCATCTGACACTAACATCCCACCTTTTAATTTTACACTGGCTTTTGTAAAAAGTTAGAACAATTCTAAGAAGCACGTGCAGTAGCCTTCACTGAAGAAACCCTGACCTTGGGAGAGATATCACTTTACATAGCCTGTGAAGCCCATTCACTTACCGAAAATAATTATCCGAGCATTACACTCTTTAATCAACGATAGTGTCCCCTCTTGAAATTTGTTTTTTGTGTGTGGGTGCAGGCTCCTCTGGATGACCGCCTCCTCAGTCCTCCCCAAGCACGTGCTGCTGCGTACTGGTCTCCTCCATGGGATGCAATGCCAGCCTGGAAAAAGAAGCTTAGGAATTGGTTAAGGTGATTATTCTATCCATCACATAGCCATGTTAATCGTACTTGTCAATTGAACACTTGAGCGCATTCCTAAAATTGGTGTGCGTTGTTGTAGAAAATTGCTAGCTTAGAAGATGGGTCGTACAGGAGATTTTTACATTGTTGTTGTTCTCGAGGTATGTGGCCTCTCTAATTTTAACTGTCATGTATCAATGCGAGGCATGTTCTAACAGGCCACTAATTCTGTCAGTTCCATGTGATGTCTGTGGATAAGACCTTTGTTTTACATTTACATGAAGATTTACCTTGTTAGTTTATCAGGTTGAAGGGTGTGATCTACAATTTTCAAAGAACCAAAAATTTGGTCCATTAAGAATTGGTAGGGTTGATAACTGCACGAATCAGAATTCCTTTCCGTTTTCTGGACCAAAGTTTAAGTCTGGCTCATGTAGGAATTAGTCGCCTGCCTGGTCAGCTGGATCCCAAAGTGTTTGTGATTCAGAAGTTCAAAAAGACTGGACGTGAACGGGTAAATATCTCCAATTCTTTTACCTGTCATTGTAGTTTAATATTATGTTCGTTTGAGTTCTCTTTAGTTCTTATTAAAAATAATTTAGAAACTCTTTCGTTTGTCCTACCGGTGAATGGTTATGTTCATTCGCTTGAAATGGTATGACCAATAGTATTGAGTGCAACACCCGTGGCTATGTCATACAAGCAAGTTTAATATCTAATTTTCAGTTAATTAAATATCGACAAGTTTCTACAATTCTTCTTGCTGATGGAAAAAGCCTTATTAAGACAAATCAACTTCATTATGTGATTTTTATAAAATCATCTGCATAGACATAAAGATATTGTGGTCAGAACTGAACATAGTGTGACTAGCTACAGTGGTCATATATACCATTTATAATTTGAAAACATACGATAAATTTCTAATTTGAAAACAGTCGGATGCTTATTATTCTTCTAAATATTTAATATATGTTGATCCCCATTCGTCACTTACGGAGAATCAAAGTACAATGGTTCGTTGTGGAGAACCAATTGCATCTTGGAGTCGTGGACGCTCAGGATGCTCACTTTTGGTTTTGGCATGTCCATGTCAAATCGAAAGAGTGTGAGGAAAAAGAAACAAATAAGGATCATGTCTTCAGTTGGCCAATTTGCTAACATTTCTACTTTCTCCGCCTCATGAAACTTGTCTTCAGTTAATAAATGTTGCGTCACTATGGTCATTATATTTAGACCTTTATATGCTTACCTTTCTACCCCCTACAGACATGTTGGTGTACATATTTTCTTACCGCATCATATGTTTCTCTGCTTATACATAGACATGCCCATTTTTCACTAGCACAAACTCTATTCACTATTTGATTGTACAACATTTTCTATGATGATGTTTGCAAGTTGGTAGTTACTCAAGTCGGTATGTGTAATGCAAAAAACTGAATATCATCTACAATATTGACAGTTTAGATATGCTACCTACAAAATACCTCCTCTGAATCTTGTTCTTTCTTTTGCTTCAGCAAGTTGTACACAGCCGCATCAATCATATTTTGCTTAATGCGTTAAAGCTTACCTAATATTTAATTTTTGACCGTTCTATGCACCACTCCTGGCAGTGGTTTGTCTTTGAGATGTCTATATATTGTCATCCTCACCTCCTACTGCAACTCTCAGCTCTAGAATATTTCTTGCTTTCGTAGGATATAATCTTACCCATTTTTTTCCTTTGTCTTGATTTTATATCTACATGTGTGTGTGAAATTTCTGCATATATAATATGCTAATTTTTTTTTCCATTCCTGATGTGCTGCAGGTAGTTCACCTGCAACAGATCATATCGAATCCAGGGAGTGCTATTGTGTTTTGTTCTCTTTGACGCCTTCTATGGAAAGGAAGTTGCCGAACAATCCGATGTGCAAGTACTCTCGGCGGTGGGATAGTCATATCTGCCCAAAGAACTCAAAATGGCTCCAAAAGAATACCAGGTAATAAATGTTGCGTCAATATGGTCATTATATTTAGACCTTTGTATGCATTATCTGGAAAGCATCAGCCAAATATTATATACTTGGCATGAATTTTAGCACGAGTTCTCTATCCATTTAAGTTGGAAACAGGTGTATGGTGGAATCATGAATGATAATTATACTGTATTTTGCATTGGTTGTGGTTACTGTTCAAACCCAACCATTTTCTCTGTAACCATGTTAACATTAGTTGCAACTATATTAGTAGCGAGTTGTGTATTTTCAAAGATCAAAATGTGTGGAATGCTTTGATGATAAGGTGCAGATTTAATTGAAACCTTTGGCTGGCATAATGTTGGGTACTGATAAAAATTCAATGCTCCATGGACAACATTTAACATGAGTTAGGCTAGATTCGGCAAAGCCGAAGATTCTTGATGGTTTGTAAAGAAACATAAGCCTAGAAGCAACAAAGTGTAAGGCTCCAGGAACGTTACTAGACTGCACGCATTTTTTATAGACTGAGTAGTGAAATAAGCGGAATTTCTCATCATTAATGGTCCATACGAGGAGAAATTCATCTTAGGTGGGGTCAGATTGCCGCAGGATACAATTGCAATCTTTGGTAGATAAGAGCACCAAAACCCAGGTCACTATTGAGGAACCAAAGCATCTTGCAGAGCAAGGTAAAAAACAAACGGTTTCTCACTTACGATTTTATATAAATTTAGCATGTTCACTCCAGGTTTTCTTGCTGATGTCATTTTCTAGAATATCGTTTTGTAATAACCACTGAACATGCTAACTGCAAATGTTCAGGGGGCATTCATCTAGGACAAGCATGTTCAGTAAGCATTGTTGGTTGGCTTTGACCACATCCAGGGAAAGAGAAAGCCATAGCAGTTCTCCATTCATACTTGAATTAAGCTTTTTTTACACGATAGTTAATGTTAGGCCTTGAGTGGAACACGATATATAGATGAACATTTCAGTTTACATCATTCATGGTAGAATCATAGCATACCAGAATATTTGATGGCCACAAGAGAATGCACTCAGCCTCAGTTTTCATCTTTGTCTCCGTGTTATGTTCCTAGCGGCAACCCATTCGACAGACGGGTACTAGGGGAGGGAAAAATTAGCACCCAATAGAACAACACATTGGATTTGGGATTTGGGTACGGTGAGAGGCCTTGCAATTCTTTCTTCTCTGCTTCCTTGTTTTGTTGTTCATCTTAGATAGAGAGGTACCAGGTACGTATGAAATGAATTGTATGATGTCCCATTTTCTGTTTGGATTATATGGTAACCATCATATATCTTCAACTCATGTTGCAGCAATCTTGCATTTTTTGGCTGAATGAGTGTGGCTCGATCTGTTCAATGTTTTCTTCAGCCTACTGATGCGTGACTCTGCTCTGATACCTATTCATCCAGCTATCTGTCCTGATTGCATGCCACACAACAAAGGCTGGTCGTTTCATCTGGAGACTGGAGGTGGAACCGCCGGGCAGGCTGAGGCGCCCGCATTGTGACCATCGAGGGGCTCCCAACCACTGTGCAATGACGTCGGCGTGTTTCTGGCAGAACACCCAGTAAACTGTTATGTCACCTAAAAAGTGAGCTATTTTTTCTGTGGTTACTTGGATAGTGGTATCAAATTAAGCGCTACAACTACCTTAAATCTCTTGAATAAATTTATATCTAGCACGATTTGATGATTGTAATATATCTGATTGCACTTGTATTCAGGGTGGAAGAATACAGTGATGATAAGACAGAGAGAGCCCATGAAAGTACTGCTAAGTTTAAGCTTAGTATTGAAGAGTTGGAAATGCTTATTGAATCTTACTGTGGGCTGATGGCGTGATGAAAACTTATTTTGTGTATGTTCCATCTCCTATTATTTACTACTTGTGATTGGCCTAATTGGGAGTCTCGAAAATTTGAGTTTTGATGATAAAATGTGTGCTAATATCAGCTTCATGTTGGATTTGTCTATGGTTTGTCAGCAGGACATTGCCATTTTGTATAGTTTAATTTCACTCTGATCAGAGCACAAGTTCTTCTTTAGCTGTGTAACTAAAAGGCCAAATGTATGCATTATTTTAATAGGTTATTGCAGTATGCAGTTCATTGGTCTGGGACCAAACACGGTGTGTGACCACTGCCGATGGCGGCGGCATGGACTGAGTAATTCAACAACCATCTGTTCATGCAAACTTAATTAACCTTCTCTCCTTTTTTTGATGTTGGTAGTCAACCATAGTTGGTGCGGTTGTATAGGTAAAAAGGTCTTTGTATTGACTGTCTAATGGACTCACCTTGTATTCCTCATTACACAGATAGACAGATTGCAACTTTGTTTAACAGTTTCTTTCACCACTTCATATATTTGCAATTATTCATCAGTTTGAATGCAACTCAGCGTAATAGAACATTTGAATGTAAATCAGCATAATAGAAAGCAGTATGCTAGCTCTGTGTGCAATAAGTGAAACTTTTCCTTTTATTTCCAAAATTAGAGGCTGTAGTTTGGTGATTTTAGTGTGACAGAATCACAGAACACATGATTTTCTACTTATTTTGCTTTAAGGGCCCCATGTCTATTTGGTGCATTGCATGTGTTGAGCAAGTTTGTTCTATCCTCTCATGAAGCTCTCAAAATCTAAATGTACAGGATATCGGTTTTGATCACTAGGAAGGCTTAAGCTTGCCCATCTTTGATTTTAGTGTTGTTAGCTTCTCAACGCTGATATATCGGAAAGAAATATCCCTAAACAGATGTACTCACGCGGGGCGGGCGGGGGGCAGCCGAGTTGTCTCGACATGAATGAATGAACTACAAATGCGACGCAACGAAGGTTTTAATAACTAATATCGAAGGCATAAAAGCCAAGGCTGGGCCGCCGTCAAAGAGGGTAACAATGTTGGCGGGGAGTTAGAGGAATGGCACGGCGGAGGGTGGCCGCGGGGATGGTTGCCTTTCGCTTCTGCTTTGCCACAGCAGTGGGCCCTCATGCCTTTGATTTCCGCCGAACCCAGACAGCCGTCTTCGCCGGTCATGGTTTAAGTTGATGCATTATGTTCGTTTGTTTAAAAGAAATAAATTAAAAAAGTTAGCTTTCAATAATCAGTCACGGTGAATATTAAAATTTTAATATTACTAAAATAAATCGTGCATTAGAAAAAAATGTTCATGTTGTCCAACAATTGTTCACGGCCATTCAAAAAAAATGTTCATTATTTTATTAAAATATTCTATTTTGGAAAAAGAATCACATATTCTAAAAAAAAGTTCATGCATTTCAAGAAATGTATGTGTGTTATGAATTATACTACCTCCGTTTCAATAAATAAGGCGTCCTCATTTTACGAGCTATTGTTTGACCAAGAATTACTTTAAATAGATAAAATAGTTTGTATGAAATTAGTACCATTAAAAAGTTCTTTTCAATACGAATCCAACGGTACTAATTACATATAATATAATCAAGATTTTATTGCTCAAATTTTATGGTCAAAATTCATCTTGGAATACGCGTGCGCCTTATTTCTTGAAACGGAGGTAATATATACATTGAGAAATAAAATTTGAGTACCCGTAGCAACGCACGGGCATTTGTACTAGTCCATTCAAAAAAATCTACCATACCCCAGATCTTTTAGAGGTATCCGCTAAAAAGAGAACAAAACAACCCGTAGCAAATATTTTTGGGATGGAAGCAATCTTGATCGATGCGCGAAGATGTATTTCATAGAATAGAACTGTTGAAGGATACGGTAAAAATATTTTGAAACTGTGTACGCCAACAACTAGCTAGAAACATGGTGACATACATACCATTATATTAGTTAATGCCTAAGTAGGTGTTTGATCAACCCACATCTCATCTCTCCTCCCGCGCGGCACCCCCAGGGCGCCGCCGGGGGATCAGATCCCGTCGCCCAAACACCCCCTCCCCCTCATCCCCTTCTCTCCGCCGCTGTCGCCGGCGCCGGCCGCGGTGGCGGCGGCCCCTAGTACTGAACGGTTCTAGGGGAGGTGGACGTGGCGGCCATCTCCTTGATGCGGCTGGGGCTAGATTGTCGGAGACGGACGCGGGCGGTGGTCGGGGCGGCGTTCCCCGGCCAGGCGGCGGCGCTCTTCACCGGGCCTTCGTGGCTGCAAGTGGAGGAGGTCTGCCGTGGGTCTAGGCTGCCCGCCTAGACCGGTCGTCTTCCTGGCGGCGCGAGCGGGCGTAGGGCGGTGGATCGGTCGGTGGAGAGTTGCGGAGAAGGCGCTACGGCAGCGGCGGTCCTCGGTGGCTGCCGGCGGCGGCCTCAGTGCAGCCGGTGGCGGCACGACCAGGGACTGATCGCGGCTATGTAGCCTGCTGGTTCCCGCACCCCAGGGTCGTTCGTCTTGCTGGATCTTCAATGTGATAGGCGGCGAGGATGGCCGTTTGCGTGGGGGCTCGGCCTGTGTAAAGGCGGTGGTCCTAGGGTTCCTCACGCGCCAAGACGAAGACCTTCTGGATGTTGATCTTCTTCATCGAGCCGGAGTGATGAGTTCCGTAAGGCTCCGCCGACGAATGGAACAGTGCATCTTATGTCTGGAGTTCGCTGGATCGGGTGGTATTCGGTCGCGCGCACCCATGTTTTTATTCCGACCGTTTGGTTCTGGAGGGAGCGGCGTGAAGCTCTTTTTCTATGTTGACATCAAGTGACTATGGATCCATAATGAAAGTCGGAAGAAGAGAATTTCATGAAGGCCGGATGGGAGGAGTAGCTAAGGGAGGTTCAAGTCTACGCGTTGTTGAGGGAGTTGCTTGGTGTTCCGGGCTTCACAGCAGCGGTATGAAAGTGGGGGCGACAACACAGGTGAAGTTCAGAGTCCTACCTTTCAGGGTGAAAACCCAAGGTCTGGCCTTAACTCGTTGTGCCTGACAATGATCTTGTTGGAGGCATTGTTTTGAGAGCGGAGACTATCTTCAGGGTGAAAACCTAAGATCTTTGATCGAGCGACGACGGTGTTAGAGCATTGTTCCCTTCATGAAGGCGTCGTTTTTGGAGTGTCTGTATTTCAGGTGTTGTCTTGGTGGTGAATGTATTGTTGTTGTTAGGCTCGAGATACTGTAGCGGGACTTTTGTTTTTTAGTTTTTTTTTTTTTTGGTTGTGTGCATCCGTAGTGCCATTAGGGTGGTGCGTTGTTGCAGAGGCTGTGTGTAATTGATATCTTTAAATATTAATATATTCCCTTAATCGGAAAAAATTATGTACAGTTCAATTTTGCCTAAGTACGTACTCTGTTTCTGTGATAGCACCTAATCCAGTTTCCTCATGTAATATCGACCAAACAGTTCCATCGCGCGACGGCGATGGGATCTAATCACTACATGCAAATTGGCAGCTTGGGAAAAGTTAACACTGCTTCATCATTTACCTTTATTAATTTTATGATATATATTTTATTCTTTCGGAGCTATTGGGTTACGAAAATTAAAGTTTGTTACTCTTTTCATCCGGAAATAAGTGTATGTCTTTTCCCTTTTGAAAGCCAAATGTTTTTAAATTTTACTAAATGCTTACACAAAAATAGCAACATATTGGCATCAAATTATGATAATATTGATCAACATCTTAAAATGAATCGATAGATATTAATTTAGTGTCATAAATGATGCTGCTTTTTTAGGAAGTTGGTCAAACTTAATATGATTTGAGACATGTCCAAATTTACACTTATTTTTAGACGGGGGATTAGGTCTATATGTCCACACAGACATTATTCGTACTGTCCATCCACACAGACATTTTTAAAGAATGATTAATATTATACCATTCATACAACGGAGGGTGCATAGTTATAGAATTTTTAAGATTTATAAATATATTACAACTTAAGTAAGTGCTTAAAGTGACATCTATTGGGAGAGCCAGTTGTCAGCAGAGACAACAGGTTGGTGAGCAGCAAGAAGTAGGTGCAAGAGTCCTCTTTGTGCTGGCGCATGGGCGTGAGTCTCCACAACCTTGGGGTTTTTGGAGCTGTCGGGACACTGCAAGTGATGCCAAGTTTCCCTAGAGCTTTTGATGGGTCAAAGTGAAAGTTGCCATCTGTGTTGCCGATGAACCAGAGGCGGTCCACAACTTTGGGGAGGACATAGGCCAAGGCATCAGCCGCCAGTGCCACGACGAGATATATCTAGGAGGACGGTGACGAGATCCAGGTAATGGTCCTTAACTATCTAATGAGGTAATTATACTAAGCATCAATGTCTACACATGCACCTAGGTTTATTCATGCCTCCGGGATACAAATACATAAATCCATAGAAATCTTACTTACAAATTGCGTAATGTGACAAGTAATCATGCTTAGCTATCTAATGATGATTTTTTTTTTGATCTACTTGATTTCATGACACATCACGGAAACACTTAGAAGAGTACGACAAGCATGCATAGATGTTTTGCACTGCCCCCGCACTATGCATTTTAAGAAATAAGATAACAGATTGATACTTATATGTCCACACAGACATGATTCGTACTGTCCATCCACCATACTCTAGACCAAGCAAACTTTAATACCTTTTTAAAGAATGATTAATATTACACCATTCATACAACGGAGGGTGCATAGTTATAGAATTTTTAAGATTTATAAATATATTACAACTTAAGTAAGTGCTTAAAGTGACATCTATTGGGAGAGCCAGTTGTCAGCAGAGACAACAGGTTGGTGAGCAGCAAGAAACAGGTGCAAGAGTCCTCTTTATGCGGGCGCATGGGCGGGAGTCTCCGCAGCCTTGGGGTTTTTCGAGCTGTCGGGACACTGCGAGTGATGCCAAGTTTCCCTAGAGCTTTTGATGGGTCAAAGTGAGAGCTGCCCTCTGTGTTGCCGATGAACCAGAGACGGTCCACAACTTTGGGGACGACATAGGTCAAGGCATCAGCCGCCTGTGCCACGACGGCAAATATAGCTAGGAGGACGGTGACGAGATCCAGGTAATGATCATTAACTATCTAATGAGGTAATCATGCTAAGCATCAATGTCTACACATGCAACTAGGTTTCTTGCATGCCTTTGGGATACAAATACATCCATCCATAGAAATCTTAGTTACGAATTGCCTAATGTGACAAGTAATCATGCTTATTTATCTAATTATGAATTTTTTGATCTACTTGGCTTCATGACACGTCACGGAAACACTTAGAAGAGCACGACATGCATGCATGGATGTTCTGCATAGCCCGCGCACTATGCATTTTAAGAAATAAGATAAAGGATTGATACTTAATTTGTGTGTATGGCTAATATCCCCTAGATACATAACAGTTATAAATGTTAACCGCTCACCTAAAGGAAAGTTCGTCGATGTAACTTTCACCTTAAAATGGTTTGATATTAGGTTTATAGTTCCATAAAGATTCAAAACGTATGACATGATTCATTTTGCTTCGGGAGTTATGGTCTTACCATACTACAGATTTGAGTTTATATTGATCTGAATACCATAACTTATTTTAATTTTTCAAAACATGAAACTATCAAAAAAATCATGATAAAACTTTTTGGCGTTTAATCGAACCTAATGGCTCAAGTTATGATTAAAGTACATGTGTATATTTTTTAAAAAACACGATATTGTGGTTCCAATTCTAATCTTTTACTGATACTAAAGATAAGTTCCATCCAACACTACATCAAATGGTATGGGATCTCCTTTACAATATTCTTTTGATAACTTGAATGATAATGTGTTATGTAATTCGGCGTGTACTTTTCAGCTTGTATCTAATGGACAAGATACACATGATGTAGGTACTACCAGGACATCCGAGATGGTTGATGACCCACAAGTATAGGGGATCGCAACAGTCTTCGCGGGAAGTAAAACCCAATTTATTGATTCGACACAAGGGGAGACAAAGAATACTTGAAAGCCTTAAAAGCGGAGTTGTCAATTCAGCTGCACCTGGAAACAGACTTGCTCGCAAGAGTTTATCAGTAGTAACAGTTTTATAGCAGTAGCAGTAGTGAAATAACAGCAGCAGAGTAACAGAGACAGCAGTAGTAATTATAGTAAACAACAGGATTAAAATATTGTAGGCACAGGGATGGATGACGGACGTTGCATGGATGAGAGAAACTCATGTAACAATCAAAGCAGGGAATTTGCAGATAATAATAAAGCGGTGTCCAAGTACAAAGCAATCCATAGGCATGTGTTCCATATATAATCGTACGTGCTCGCAATGAGAAACTTGCACAACATCTTTTGTCCTACCAGCTGGTGGCAGCCGGGCCTCTAGGGAATCTACTGGATATTAAGGTACTCCTTTTAATAGAGTACCGGAGCAAAGCATTAACACTCCGTGAACACATGTGATCCTCACATCACTACCATCCCCTCCGGTTGTCCCGATTTCTGTCACTTCGGGGCCTTTGGTTCCGGACAGCGACATGTGTATACAACTTGCAGGTAAGATCATAAAACAATGCATATCATGATGAAATAATAATATGTTCAGATCTGAGATCATGGCACTCGGGCCCTAGTGACAAGCATTAAGCATAACAAGTTGCAACAATATCATCAAAGTACCAATTACGAACACTAGGCACTATGCCCTAACAATCTTATGCTATTACATGACCAATCTCATCCAATCCCTACCATCCCCTTCAGCCTACAGCGGGGGAATTACTCACACATGGATGGGGGAAACATGGCTGGTCGATGGAGAGGCGTCGGTGGTGATGATGGCGATGATCTCCTCCAATTCCCCGTCCTGGCGGAGTGCTAGAACAGCGACTTCTGGCCCCCGAGATGGAGTTTCACGATGTGGCGGCGTACTGGAGGGTTTCTGGCGACTTCGACTTCTTCCTCGCGATTTTTAGATTGAACCCCTTAAGTAGTCCAGAGGGGGGCGTCGGAGGCCAGCCGAAGGGGCCACACACTAGGGCGGCGCCCCCTGGGCCGCGCCGGCCTGGTGTGTGGGGCCCTCGGGCCTCCACCTGGCTTGCCCTTCTGGCTCCCTGAGTCTTCTGGTAAAATAGGCCCATTGATATAAATTCCGAGAATTTTCCCGAAAGTTGAATTTCTGCACAAAAACAAGACACCAGAGCAATTCTGCTAAAAACAGCGTTAGTCCATGTTAGTTGTATCCAAAATACACAAATTAGAGGCAAAACAATAGCAAAAGTGTTCGGGAAAGTAGATACGTTTTGGACGTATCAACTCCCCCCAAGCTTAGCTTATTGCTTGTCCTCAAGCAATTCAGTTAACAACTGAGTGCGATAAAAGAACTTTCACGAACACATTTGCTCATATGATGTAAATATTCTCATGATATGGCTAACACTTAGGCAATTCATAATAAGGTACATGCAAATGAGATCATCCAACAGATATATCAATCATGGAAAGGTACCAACGATTAATAATAAGCATCATGAATCATGTCTATAAGCAGGATTGCAATGTTCATAAAAGGATATGATAAAGTGGTATCTCGCTTGCCCGAATTTGAACAGCAAAACATAAATGCCCAGGCACCTCTGAGGTTCATAGAATGACTAGAAATAGAGATTGTCAAAGATAAAAGCATCAAAGTTATACCACAGTCAATCATATTTTGAGACAAGCATATTATACTAAGAATGACAGTTGTGCTCTCAAGAAAGTGCTCAAAGAAAGGATGGAGACACAACATAAAAGTAAAAGATTGACCCTTCGCAGAGGGAAGCAGGGATTAACATGCGCTAGAGCTTTTCATTTTTAAAACAGGAGTAAAATCATTTTGAGAGGTGTTTGTTGTTGTCAACGAATGGTAATGGGTACACCAACTACCTCGCCAACCAGACTTTCAAGAGCGGCTCCCATGAAGGACGTTATTTCTACCAGCAAGGTAGATCATCCCTCTTCTCTTTTGTTTACACATGTACTTTAGTTTTTATTATGAGTGACACTCCCCCCAACCTTTGCTTACACAAGCCATGGCTAACCGAATCCTCGGGTGCCTTCCATCAATCTCATACCATGGAGGAGTGTCTATTTGCAAAATTAAGTTGCTTACTGATGAATCAGAGCAAAACATGTGAAGAGAATTATTAATGAAGTTATTAGTTGGAGCTGGGCAGCCCGTTGCCAGCTCTTATTATGAAAGTCCGTCAAAAGTAAATGACAAGGTCGAAAGATAAACACCACATACTTCCTCATGAGCTCTAAAACATTAACACAAATTGAGAAGCATTTTGAAGGTTTTAAAGGTAGCGCATGAGAATTTACTTGGAATGGTTTGAAATGCCATGCATAGGTATTTATGGTGGACACTTTGGAACAACTTGGTTTTCAGGGGTTTGGAAGCACGAGCAGCGTTCCCGCTCAGTACAAGTGAAGGCTAGCAATAGACTGGGGAGCGACAAATCAAGAGAGCAGTCACTGTCATAATTATGCTTGCGGCAAAATAAATTAACGGAGGCATAAAAGTGATACAAGAACTCTGAAGCAATGTAAATCATCGAGGCTTAATTGACTTTTGTTCAGTCATATGCATGCGTGAGCATGTGCCAAGTCGATACAAATGAATTATTCAGAGGAGGATACCACAATGTCATACCTACTTATGAATAAAACAATGCAGGCAAACATCCATGACATGCTACTCATATTAATAAATTGGAGCTAAACATGAGAGATCATGAACTACTAGACTTTCTTAAATGACATATACCTCACATGAACCAACTAAACATGCTCACATGGATGAGTATATGTACAAAAATGAAAACAAATAGAGTTCATACCAGCCTCTCACCACAATCCAATTATCGTAGATCGTCATTATTGCCTTTCACTTGTGTAGCTTGGATAATATGAAGTGAAAACCACGCTCCAGCCACCGAGGACCATTGAACTCAAAATGAACTTTACAAAACCAAAGAATAACAGCAAATATTTTTGGTGTTTTCGAATTGGAAACAAGAACAAAATAAAACAAGCAAACAAAGCAAAATCTTTTTGGATTTTCTTATAGCAAACCAATGATAGCAAATAAAGCAAAATAAATGCAAGAAACCAAAATAAACAAATGGTTAAGAGAAACAACAGAAATATTTTTGGTCTTTTTGTGTTTTAGGAAAGAAACAAAGCAAAAACAAGAAAATGAAAACTAGAAGAGTCACATAAACACAAAGCAACAGGAATTCATCAAACTTGACAGCAGTACAGTAATCGATTTTTAAGAAATTCTTCCACTGCTCAAATGGAAAAGTGTTCAACTAATGAAAGTTCGATAACAACCTGGGGAACATGCACAAAAATTGGATTCGCAAAATATCGTTCTGGCAATTTTTGAGAATTTTTTTTGGTAACAGTCCAGAATCTGTTTTCAGGCAGCACTTCCCCAAATATCATCTCCCTCTCATTAGAAAACCACTCAAAGAAACTAAACAAGTATATACAAGTATCCAGCAACCATAATATGCAAAGAATGAGTGATGCCGGTATACCTCCCCCCAAGCTTAGGCTTTTGGCCTAAGTGGAGTTCAATCCCATGGTGCCCATGAAGTAGCACCTCCGTAGTACGACGAAGATGGATCATATTCCGGGTATGTGCTAGAAGAAGCACCCGGATACGTGACGGTGTAGTCGTAGGAGGGCTCGGCGTCCTCGGAGTCATGCTGCTGGTGGAAGCCTTGTATCTTCAGTTTCTCCTCCACCTCCTCCTTAGAGCGCGACCATGGTTTCCTGTCAATACTGAACAAGTCTGGCTGGGGCAAAGGGATTTCCTTCTCATCCCCGTCAGCAAACAACATTCTATAGACCAAATTATCTGAAGTAGAATCAGCGGTAACAAATTGATGGCTCTTCATAGCAGCAATATCAAGCCTTATAGGAGTTAATGGCACATCATTAGAGTCAAGAGGAAGTTCTAAATGTGCTAAAATGCGCGATGCAATAGTTCCTCCAAAAATAGGCCCCTTGTTAGACAAACGGCGAGCAATAAGAGAACCAAGATGATAAGGTGTCTCTCCAGTAAGTGCAGCAATTAAGAAAGCAAAATGGTAGCTAGAAATATTGCTAGTGTTCTCCCTACCAAGAATGCTAGTAGCAATGTAATAGGCAAAATACTTAATGGCGGGGAGTTGGATGTTTCTTATCTTGCCACGCTGAATGGTGCGGCAATCATCATTGGTGATTTCTCGATAGAGCTCCAACAAGACCCTGGGGTTGTCCTCAATCTTCCTTGCTGTACCTACAGGGGCAATTCCCAATGCAACACAAAATTCTTCCAATTTCATAGTAATAGGATTACCATAGATCTTGAATGCAATTGTCGGGCCATAGTGCTTGTTGCTGAACTTGAAGCTCTCAACAAAGACCTTGGTGAGCATGTAGTATTGCTCCCTTTCATCTCCCATATAGGCGGTTAAGCCCGCCTTATTAACGAGGGTCAAGAAATCATCCAGCAACCCTGCATTACTCAAAAAGTCATAACATGGGAAAGATGAAGCGTTAGGGACTCCATTGTCTTCTTCGGGCTCGAAGCTTGGCGCGATGACATCCTCATTGTAGGATCGCCTGAATCGAGTGGCGGTCCTAGAGGGCCTTCCGGTGCTTGTCGTCTCTCTCTCAAACACTTCTCCAAAGTTGAAATTATCCATCTTCCTTTTCTGAAATTTTTCAACAAACATTATAAAATTTGATCTGGTGACATATAATTGAGGGGAACTACCATAGGAACTTGCTAGAGTACTAATCATGCATCAAAACTAGTTTATACAACTTAGAACAAGCATGCAAGCTCACTAAACATATTACCTACAGCAGCAAAATATTCAAGATATACTCAACCAAACAAAATTCTACTTGGATAATCGGAGGAGTCACATACCGGAGAGCAAATGTGCCAAATTTCAGACAGAAATCTGGGCTGAGCAAAGAGATCGAGAAATCTTGAGCTCTTGAGCAGAAACACGAGTGAGAGAAAGCTGGTGTTGATTTTTTCGGGAGAGAGAAGAGTGTGGGAGGAAGAGATGCTAAAGTGGGGCAAGGGGGAGCCCACACACCAGGGTGGCGCGCCCCCCTTCCAGGCCGCGCCGGCCTGTGGGGTGCCACCCTGGGGTGCCCCACTGGTCATCCCCAGGTGCTCCCAGGTGCATTTTTGAAAAATAGGACCAGCGGTATAATTTTTGTGAACTTTTGAAAACTTTGAAAAATGCACATTTCTGGGTATTAAGTTTATTATTACTGGACAGGAAATTTTTTGAAATCTCTAATTAACTAAGGAACTTTGCAAAACAAAAGTGCTACAGCAAGTAGAACAAGTGGAGGAAGAAAGAAATGTTGTTTAGCTCCTCTATGCATATAAAAAGTATTTGTTAACAAGGTTGATCAAGTCTTGCCACCAAATAAATTTTACATAGCATAAGAAGAAATAAACCTCAAATCAATCATGTTACCTTGAATTGTATTGATATGGATCCAATCATAAGATTTTGATAACCTTCCTTAGGCTCATATATAGGACAATCAATTGTTCCAACCTTGATAGTTCTCACATTAGAAATGATATTAACTCCACATACTTTATCAATCCTCTTGGGGAAATAAACGGTATGCTCCTTATCATCAACATTGAAAGTAACTTTTCCTTTATTGCAATCAATAACAGCCCCTGCGGTGTTAAGAAAAGGTCTCCCAAGAATAATAGACATATTATCATCTTCAGGCATTTCCAACACATCAAAATCAGTTAATATCAAGCAGTTATTGGTAACTTGAACAGGAACATCCTCACATATACCAACAGGAATAGCAGTAGATTTATCAGCCATTTGCAAAGATATATCAGTAGGTATCAACTTATCTAAATAAAGTCTCTTATAAAGAGAAAAAGGCATAACACTAACACCGGCTCCCAAATCACATAGAGCAGTTCTAACATAATTATTCTTAATAGAACAAGGAATAGTAGGTATACCTGGGTCGCCCAACTTTTTTGGAACTTTGCCATTGAAAGAGTAATTAGCAAGCATAGTGGAAATCTCCTCATTAGGGATTTTCCTTTTGTTAGTGACAATATCTTTCATATACTTTGAATAAGGAGGCAATTTAATAGCATCAGTCAAAGGGATTTGCAAGAATAAAGGTTTCATCCAATCACAAAATTTATTATAGTGTTCTTCTTCCTTTGATTTTAGTTTCTTAGCAGGAAAAGGCATTTGCTTTTGCACCCAAGGTTCCCTTTCATTACCATGTTTCTTAGCAATAAAATCTTCTTTAGTATACTTTTTATTTTTAGCATGCTTTTCAGGTTCATCTTCAACCTCTTCTTTATCAGAAGCATCATTCTTATCCTTATCATTATCATTATCATGTTCATTACCACTTTCAGTTTCAGCATCAGAAATAGAAATACTATTAGGATCATTAACAGGTTCAGAGGATTCTACAACATTTTTATGTTTCTTCTTCTTTTTCTTAGAAGGAGCACTAGGTTCAATTCGTTGAGAATCTTGTTCAACTCTTTTGGGATGCCCTTCAGGATATAGAGGATCCTGGGTAGAGACACCGCCTCTAGTTGTTACTTCATAAGCATGTTTCTCTTTAGAATTATTTTTTAACAGGTCATTTTGCACTTTAGTGAGTTGATCAATTTGAGTTTGAACCATTTGAAAATGTTTAACAGGCATCTTAACATCATTGGAGGTTCTCTCCACAATATCATGCAAATTGCTAATAGCTTGAGAATTTTCCATTAGATGATTCTCTACTCTTATATTAAAATTTTCTTGCTTAACAATATAATTATCAAACTCATCTAAGCATTGAGCAGGAGGTTTCGAATACGGAATATCTTCCCTAATAAAGCATTGAAGGGAGTTTACCTCAATCATGGATGATGGGGGAATTATCTCACATATATCTTCTATGGGAGGTAGATTCTTCACATCTTCGGATTTAATACCTTTCTCCTTGAGAGACTTCTTGGCTTCCCTCATATCTTCATCATTCAATTTAATTAAACCCCTCTTCTTCAATATTGGCGTCGGAGTTGGTTCAGGTGTAGTCCAATCATCATGATTCCGGCCTATTTTAGCCAATAATTCTTCAGCTTCGTCTGGAGTTCTTTTCCTGAAAACACAACCAGCACAACTATCCAAATATGCCCTAGACTCAACGGTTAGTCCACTATAGAATATATCAAGTAAATCATGCTTTTCCAATTCATGTCTAGGTCGAGCCCTGATAAGAGAGCAAAATCTTGCCCATGCTTCAGGCAATTTCTCTCCATCTTCCTGGTCAAAGCTATAAATTTTCTGTAAAGCAGCATGTTGAGCACTAGCAGGAAAGTATTTCCGAAAGAAAACATCAAGCAAATCACCTGGACTTTTAATAGAACCAGGAGGCAAATTATTATACCAAGTTTTAGCATCATCCTTTAATGAGAAAGGAAAATTTTAACAGCAAAATAAGTACGCATCTTGACATCATCAGAAAACAAGCTACTCATAGAAGAAAGTTCATTCATGTGTTCTACAGCACTTTCTTTTTCAGTACCACAAAAGGGTGTTTTCTCAACAATAGCTATATGAGATAGATCGAGAGAAAAATCATAATCTTTATCCTTAATGCATATAGGAGATGTGGCAAATTTAGGATCAGGAGATAGCTTATGTCTAACAGTATATTGTGCGAGAAACTTTTTAATTTTTCTTGCATCAGCAGTAGCATTGCATCTATTAATAAAATCATCATTAAGCTCCACATAATCCTCATCAGGATCATCACTAGAATAATCAAGTTCAGGTGAATTAACAGGTGTAGCAGCATTAGGAGTTTCAGTATTTTCAATTTGTCTAGACCTAGCAATTGTAGCATCTAGAAAGGATCCCAATGAACCACTATCATCAAGCACAGCAGAAACATTATCAATATTTTGAGAGTTTTCAGATTCAGCAGAAGTACCAGCAAGTGCAGCTTGCGGCGGTGAAACAAGTTGACTTATCACAGATGGTGAATCAAGAGTAGCAGAGGTACTCAGAGTTGTACCTTTTCTTGTAGTGGATGGTAATATGCGACTTTAGGATCGCGAGTTTTACCCATGATGGAGAATTTGCAGCGAACAATATCAATCCAAGTGAACTTCCAAATAAAGCTATGCTCCCCGGCAACGGCACCAGAAAATAGTCTTGATGACCCACAAGTATAGGGGATCGCAACAGTCTTCGCGGGAAGTACAACCCAATTTATTGATTCGACACAAGGGGAGACAAAGAATACTTGAAAGCCTTAACAGCGGAGTGTTAATTCAGCTGCACCTGGAAACAGACTTGCTCGCAAGAGTTTATTAGTAGTAACAGTTTTATAGCAGTAGCAGTAGTGAAATAACAGCAGCAGAGTAACAGAGACAGCAGTAGTAATTATAGTAAACAGCAGGATTAAAATACTGTAGGCATAGGGATGGATGACGGGCGTTGCATGGATGAGAGAAACTCATGTAACAATCAAAGCAGGGCATTTGCAGATAATAATAAAGCGGTGTCCAAGTACAAAGCAATCCATAGGCATGTGTTCCATATATAGTCGTACGTGCTCGCAATGAGAAACTTGCACAACATCTTTTGTCCTACCAGCCGGCGGCAGCCGGGCCTCTAGGGAATCTACTGGATATTAAGGTACTCCTTTTAATAGAGTACCGGAGCAAAGCATTAAAACTCCGTGAACACATGTGATCCTCACATCACTACCATCCCCTCCGGTTGTCCCGATTTCTGTCACTTCGGGGCCTTTGGTTCCGGACAGCGACATGTGTATACAACTTGCAGGTAAGATCATAAAACAATGCATATCATGATGAAATAATAACATGTTCAGATCTGAGATCATGGCACTCGGGCCCTAGTGACAAGCATTAAGCATAACAAGTTGCAACAATATCATCAAAGTACCAATTACGGACACTATGCACTATGCCCTAACAATCTTATGCTATTACATGATCAATCTCATCCAATCCCTACCATCCCCTTCAGCCTACAGCGGGGCAATTACTCACACATGGATGGGGGAAACATGGCTGGTCGATGGAGAGGCGTCGGTGGTGATGATGGCGATGATCTCCTCCAATTCCCCGTCCCGGCGGAGTGCCAGAACAGCGACTTCTGGCCCCCGAGACGGAGTTTCGCGATGTGGCGGCGTACTGGAGGGTTTCTGGCGACTTCGACTTCTTCCTCGCGATTTTTAGATCAAACCCCTTAAGTAGTCCAGAGGGGGGCGTCGGAGGCCAGCCGAGGGGGGCACACACTAGGGCGGCGCGCCCCCCCTGGGCCGCGCCGGCCTGGTGTGTGGGGCCCTTGGGCCTCCACCTGGCTTGCCCTTCTGGCTCCGTGAGTCTTCTGGTAAAATAGGCCCATTGATATAAATTCCGAGGATTTTCCCGAAAGTTGAATTTCTGCACAAAAACAAGACACCAGAGCAATTCTGCTGAAAACAGCGTTAGTCCGTGTTAGTTGTATCCAAAATACACAAATTAGAGGCAAAACAATAGCAAAAGTGTTCGGGAAAGTAGATACGTTTTGGACGTATCAATGGTTGACTCGTTGGATCAACATATGGATGGAACTAGGAGCAGGTTGTATAAAGAAGTGGTAGATACAATTGGTTGTCAAAAAGTGGGGACTGTCTCACCAATCAACGCTAATGGTATTTCCTCCTTTTCGTTATTGGATCCAGTACCTAATACAGTACCCACATTATCGAAAGTTCACCAATTGTACCAGTGCAACCCACTTTGGAGGATATCATTGCTTTTGGTGGGATACCCAAATCTTCAGTCCAAGTGAGGTCTAGTTCAAGATTGGAAAGCATGCCAGATGTGGATATGCCTCAGATGGAGAAGGCTAAGAAGGTTACACACATGCTTCAGACTACTGCTAGCCCAGGTAAATCATGCATTCCAAAATTTTCGATAATTAATATCCTGGATGATGAAATAGGTCTTAGAGCTGCACGGTTAGGAATTTCTTTAGGTTCATCGGAAAGGTAAATGGAAAAATCAATCAAAGGAATTAAACTACTAGAGAAAAATCGGATATTAACTTTGTTGCAAAATAATTCTCATGATAAAGTAAGTGAAGAGGGGGGCTTCTCATCTCTTGTGATGTCTAAAGTCTCTACCTTATGTGAGGATTTAGTAGAGGAAGATGATATCCTGTTGGGGATTGATGATGATATTGAACCTCTCAAGCCAATTGTGAAGGGAAGAAAAATTAGGCAGAAAAAAGTGTATGATACTACCAATATTTGCAGGAGATCTAGGAAACGGATTAAAAACATTACTCTTAATGCAGAATATAAAAGGTATAAATTGGAATCCAGGGGGTTTTGGTGATACTGCTAAACACCTGTTTGTTAAAGAGGCAATTAGGGAACATAAGTTAGACTTCATAGCCTCATTGGAGACTGGGAGATCTAACTTTTCTATCCCCTTTTTAAATCAATTAGCTACAGGCTATAACTTTACTTGGTTTTGTCTACCACCACATGGCCGTTCTAGGGGTATTCTAGTGGGAATTAATTCGGGTACACTTCAGGTGTTGAAGGTGCCCACTGGTGACTTTTGTGTCAAACTCCATATTAAATGCAAGAGAGATGGTTTTGAATGGGTTCTGGTGCCGGTCTATTGACATAAAGGACATGTCGAGGTTTTGAACCAGATTCTCCCTATCTGCCTCAGGTATATTTTGCAGCCGAGATCTTGCTCTATTTCGAGTTGCTCTGTGACTATCTCCCGAAGTACCAGATTGTTGACTCAAGTTAGCTCTTCGCCTGCTTGACGCAGAGGCTGCTTCCTGCCTTCTATCCAAATCGATTTTCTGCTTCTCGAGCTCCCGCCTGGTACGTGCAAGCCTATATTGATATGCTTGTAACTCCTCAGGTGCCGCCGTTACGGTCATTGGCTCTGTACCATCAATAGCTCTTGCAACTCGATCCCATACTGCCTGCGGAAATCGCACCATCTCTCGTGTTCCCGGTCCGATATATTTTGTTCCTAGACCTCTCGTGAGATCTGCAGGATCGACATACGGATTTCCCGCCTCGTCGAAGTTCTCCGATGTCTCCTCCTGTGGGCGACTCGGATCTCCAATTGCATAAATCTGATGATATTTTGAAATCTGAGCTTTGTTTGGTTTGGTGACACCATCATATAGATTGGTGAAGACCTCGCCAACGATAGTGGATCTATCGATGAAATTGAAGCTGTCGATGCTGCCCGAGTCACCGCTTATATCGGAGTCCGCAGATGACTCGAAAGACATGTCGCTGAAGATCTTGGCAAGTTTTGCACTTGCCATAGTGCTGATGAAGCGTGGCGACGAAATCTCCTCGTCGCCTGACTCGATTGACGATATTGAACTCGGAAAATCGGAATCGACCGCTGATAATCCCGACGAGATCGGAATTTCAAGACAATACGCTCCTTCTTTCTCGACGCGGAAGTGGAACTTTCCGAACGTCATCTCCATGGGTTCCTCCAGATACGCATATGCATCCAAACGGGAGGGCGGGTGAGGAACAAAATCAACTAGACCAGTTTCGATCTGTTTACCTCTGTCCATCGCGTTGCTTGCAGTTGATGAAGTCGACGATCTTGAACGTGCCATTGAGATCAGATCCTTGACACCTCTAGTTCCCACAGACGGCGCTAATTGACAAGGGATTAACTTATCAATGCCTACAAGTTGTAGACTAGGGTTTTAGTCGGAAGTAGAGGGCAAGTAGATCTCGAAGGTTTCAGCCGAAAAGTGCTCGACGATGTGAAAACTAGGGTTGCATGAAACAATGAATTGATCCTCTCTTTGTCCCTCGAATCCCCCTTATATAGGAGGTGGAGTCGAGGGATTCATAATACACAAGTTACAGAGTCCGGGAGGGTTTCCAACCCATCCTGCAAGATTACAAGTATGTATTTCCTAATACAACTCTAGCTTTCCTTAATACTACTTTGGGCTTCCGAATCTTCATATTCATCGAGTCGTGGGCCTTCAGTAAACCCCGGGTACCATCTTTGGTAGGCCATTGGGGATGCCTATGTCAATGGGGCTGCCCAAGACGCACACAAAGCATAATTTTTGGCGGAATTAGTCAGAATTTGTGAATATGAATCACTACCTATGTTGATAGGGGAGATTTTAACATTATACGGAAAAGGGAAGAAAAGAATAATGAAAACTTCAAGGCTAGGTGGCCTTTTATTTTTAATGCAATTATTGAACACTTGAACCTACGTGAAATAGCACTCACTGGGAGACAATTTACGTGGGCCAGTCGTCGTGATGTACCTACATATGAGAAGTTAGATAGAGTGTTGGCATCTATCTCTTGGGAGCAGAAGTTCCCTTTAGTTACAGTACGTGCTCTGTCTAGAGCCGATTCCGATCATACTCCGATACTCTTTGATTCAGGTGTGAAAGCACATCTGGGTAATAAGTCAAAATTCTCCTTTGAGCTATATTTGTTGCGACAAGAGGTTTTTTTATGAGTTTTCTGTTCTCGTGCCCCTAGTTCGTTAGTTGTACTCAGTTTTCCCCAGCCTCTTAACTTTTCCTCAGTTTTCCCCTCCCTCTAGTTTGAAACCCCTCGCAGACCCTCGGACAGGAGGGTTGCCGTCTGGTCAGAGGCCTTCCGTTACTGGTGACGGCTAGGGAGCCGCGGTGGTTTTTACTTGACCGTTGCTTTCGAATTGTATTGACTGTTGACTGGAGGAGCTGACCCAAAGCTTTCCCCTCCGCCCGAGACTAGAGGAGCTCACACACCGCCCCTCCGCCGCCACGCCGTCCTGCCCATCTACCTTATGGCGTCATCCTCCGCCGAGCCGCCCCCACCACCACCTCCAGGAGGCGGAGAGGGCTCCGCCTCCACCAGATCTAGATCTACCCCTGTCGAGGTAGAGTTTGTATTTCCGTCTGGTGTGCCGCCTCTTCCCGTCAGCCACGGAGAAGATTGGGAATCGGAGGGATCTAACGCATCGATTCCATTTGGGTAAGCATCGTCTGCCTATGTGAATTAACAGTAGGCAGTTTTTGAGCGCCAATCGTTGTTGCTCAACTAACTGCTTTGCTTTTCGAATATGATTGATCCAGCGCTGGCTTTTTGGCTGGTGGTTACGCTGGATTCTAGCTTTACACATGATTCTAAACGCTATAAGAATGGGTTTTACTTCCCTACGATGGTTGCAACCACCATCTCGTTGAGGGATTTCAAAGCTAACATCTACGATAAGTACACCTGGAGCTCTCTCGATGCAGTTCATTTTGAATATTTCAATAGCACAGAGCGAAGATTTGTTCCACGAATTTCCGACGATGATCTGGGAATTCTTTTTTGCTTCAAATGCTTCTTGCCGGTTCGGTAAAATTCGTATCCATGTGGACAGGGGCCAGGCATCATCTGGTGCTAGGGCATCATCAAGTGGTCGGTCATAATGTCTCTCTACTGCTGATGCCTCTGCTAATAGTGTGCGCCCCGGCGCTCCTTGTAGGTCCACAGCAGCACCATCTGTCCCCAGTGCTAGTGGTAGCCAGATCGTTCCTGCGGTCGATGTGGAGGACGATGGAGAGATTGGGGATCGGTCTCCTCAAGATGATGAGGATGAGTTGATGTTTCCTGAATTGGTAGATCGATGCAGTAAGCAAGCAATGGAGATCAATACATGGAAGATATTGCTTTTGGTGCCAGATTTGATGACAATGATGATGAAGAGAAGAATGAGAACAATGACAACCTCGTTTTAGCTGATTACGAAGGTGATGACTTGCCAACAATTGAGTGGAACAGGGAGGATCCTCAGCTTGCAGCAGGCACCGTATTTCAAACAATGATGGACTGCCGTAATGCAATTACTACATATTGCCTTCTCTCTGAGAATAATTATGAGGTTATTAAAAGTGAGCCAGGTAGGTTCACAGTTAAATTCCCATACAAGAGGTGTAGGTGGAGGCTGCATGCATCCACAATGCGCAGAAGCACCTTGGTTCATGTACTATGCCAACCAGTTGTGTATTTTAGATCACGGTGTAAAATTTGTTAATTGTTACTGACATCCCTTATCATTATGTTTGAGATAAAGAAGAATGAGGAGGTCCATAGGTGTCGACCTCGAGGGGGAGAGCCAGAGGTGAAAAGAAAGCTAGCGAAGACTAGGTGGTTGGCAGATAGAATCCTAGATTGGCTGAGAGAAACTCCTTCACTTGGTCCAACAGCACTCCAGAAAAAGATGGTTGGGAAGTTTGATATAAAAGTACCTTACATGAGGATGTTCTGTGCAAAGGAAATGGCTCTTGACAAGATCAATGGTCCATGGAATGAAAGCTTTCAGTTGCTTTACACTTTCAAAGCTGAAATGGAGATGGCTAGTCCAGGCAGTGTTGTAGTGATAGACAAGCATACAGTTCCCTACAAATTGAAAAGCGGGAAGGTAATGCACAAGGAATGTTTTAGAAGGGATTTTGTTTGTTTTAAAGCTTGCTGGAAAGGCTTTCTGGACGGTTGCAGGCCTTATTTGGCCACGGATGCAACAGCTCTTCATGATAGGTTTAAAGGACTGCTAGTTGCTGCTACTACAGTTGATGGACACAGTTGGATGTCCCCTGTTGCTTATGGAGTTTTGGAGGTTGAGTCAGAGGAAAGTTGGACTTGGTTTCTGCAGAATTTGCGCGACCTTATAGGTCATCCAACATGACTTGTTATCCACACAGACGCTTGCAAAGGTTTAGAGAGTGCGGTAGAAGCAGTATTCCCTGGAGTGGAGCATAGGGAATGTATGCAACACTTGGTGCAGAATTTTACAAAGAAATTCAAGGGTAAAGTTTTTACTGACAACCTATGGCCAGCTTCATACACATGCAGCTATAGGAAGCATCTGTTTTATTTGGATGTGTTGTATAAACAAAAACCTAGGGTGAAGGAGTACTTGGATGAACATCATGGTAGGGTGTGGTCAAGAAGCCAATTCAATGAAATTTGCAAGGTAGACTATGTAACAAGTAACCTTGCGGAGAGTTTCAATTCAAAGGTCAAGTCATTGAAAGGGCTTATGTTGTGGCAAATATTTGATAAGACTAGGCAAATGTTCATGATAAAGATCGATCTGCATCAAAGAATTGCATCCACACAATATGCTGGCCATCTCATGCTCCCATCTTTGATTAAGTCTTTGCATGACAGGGCAAAACAATTGAAGATGCAATGCGTCAGAAAAGGAATGGAGGCTGAGGTAACCTACACTGATAGTAAAAACATGCAGTGGAGGTATCCAGTGAGTTTGGTTGATAGGAAATGTCATTGTAGGGGATGGCAGATCCGTGGGATACCCTGCATACACGCATTGTTTTTCATGAGTGTTATAGGGGGTGAAGAAGGTGAAGTTGATAAGTATGTGTTAGATTATTTCTTTTTTTGAAAGGAATACGGTAGGGGAAGCCCCTACAGTGGTTTTTTTTAATAATATAAGAACCCAATTCTGCGTCCGTGGGGACTTGAACCTGGGTGGCTGGGTGGTACATCCACTTCCCTAACCGAATGAGCTAGGCTCACTTCTTATCAGATTATTTCTCTGTTGCCAAATTTAGGGTTGCATATGCTATGAATGTTCCTACCTTGTTGGGAAAAATACCAATGGATGACAGTCGATCCAGGCTTCAAACTGTACTCTCCAGTTTTGACTAGACCGACAGGTAGGCCGAGGAAGAATAGGATCAGAGCTAGTGCAGAGGGTGGTGCACCGATTCGAAGACGTAAGTGCAAACGTTGTGGAATCCCTGGACACATTGCTAGGCTTTGTAAAAATGGTGTTGACCCAGCTCTTGGAATGGAAGATCATGCGGGAGCAGCAAATGCAGAGGAGAATGAAGCAGCAATTCAACATTAGGAGATTGAAGCGGCAATTCAACATGAGGAAATTGAACCGATGGATCGAGAGCTGCTTGAAGCGATGAGTCTAGAGGAGAGGGAACAGATTGACAGAGAGTGCTTTGAATTTAATATTGCCCAGCTGAGTGCTAACTTCGAAGAGCAGAATGCAGAAGAAAAAGCACAAGCTTCGCAGAAGAAGAAGAAGAAGAACAAGAAAGAGGGCAAAAGGAAGGTAGACACCGGTAATATCCCTGGTAGGGTTACCCGGAGTAAGGTGGTGGCCCCAGCGAGTCACACCAGGAGCAAGAGAAAGATTTTATTCTGAACAACTAATTTTAATTTGTATGAACAATTTGAATTTGTATGATCCCTTTGTATTGGGGATCCCTTTGCATTGAACAATTTAAATTTGTATGAACAATTTGTATTGGGGTTCCATTTGTATTAGGGTTCCCTTTGTATTGAACAATTTGAATGTAGGGATCCCTTGAATGTATGTGTTAAGCCACATTTAAGCCATATTTATCATTTTCTCTATGGTTTAGGGTTTTAGGGTTTAGGGTTTACGGTTTAATTCAAAATAATTCAAAACATGGTGGAACGTTCCCATGGAGTCTTGTTATGTTACCTACAACCTAGAGAAATAATAATGGAATAGGAAATATAGAGATATGAAGTTTTTATGCCAAAAACTTCAAAACCACTTCCTAGTCCATGAGCTACTAGCTATGAAGATGCAGGGCTTTCTACTCAACACACCTCCCAAATACTCAATATGCTTACAAACTTTGTCGAAATGAGTCCAAATTCATCACACTTGTGTATCTTTGAATTGCAAACAATATCACGTCGGCCAAAATGTACTATATTGTTCAAATAACACAATTTACAATTTTTATGCCAAAAGTTTCAATTTCCCTTAGTCCCTTTATTATTTAGGTGCCCCTATTTTACTTAGTGTTACTCAGTTTTCCCCCTCCAGGCCCACTTGTTTTACTCGGTCCTACTCAGTTTTGCCCTTCCGATAAAAATTTCTTCACTTTTCGCCTCTTAGTTCTACTCAGTTTTCCTCACTTGTACTCACTGGCTGATCTCTGATTGGTCGAGATGTATGTCACACGGATCTTGGTTAGTTGAAAGCTTAACGAACGCTTGCACCGTTCGATCTTTTATGATCGGACGGCCTGTATATCTCTCTCTACCACGATGGACGCATACGGAGAGAAGAGCAGAGAACATACCTACCAACCCTAGCAGTCGCATATTCCAGTCGCATCTTCCTATCTCCTATTTCCTCTCTTACTCCGGCGGTCGCGGCGGCGCGGTTCTAACCGTGCGTGCGGCGGCGTGCGGCAGCGCGGATCTAACCGTGCGGCGGCGTGGATCTAATAGTGCCGGTGAGGATCTAACCCTCAGAAATGGTTGAAATGTCTCTCTCTGCCTCACTTTTGTTTCTCTTCTTAGATCTGTTGATGATGAAGTACACCAAGACGGCGGCCGTGCCGACAGTGGTCATCGATATCAAGATCATTGAAGCCATCGCCTACAACATCGCTTCGACGGTGCAGATCCAGTCTTCAATGTCGGAGCCTGTTGATGTCTCACTTCCGTTGCCTTCCTCAGATCTGTTCCTGATGAAGGACACCAAGACGGCGGACGTGCCAACAGTGGTCATCGATGCCACGAACATTGAAGCCATCGCCTACAACATCGCTTCGACGGTGCAGATCCAACCTTCAATGTCGGAGCCTATTGATGTCTCACTTCCGGTGCCGAGAGTGTGAATCGATGCCAAGACGATTGAAGCCATCGTCTACAACCGCGCTGCAAAGCCGCCGATCCAACCCTCCACAGATCCGTCACTGATGAAGTACACCAAGACAGCGGCACTGCCGACAGTGGTCATCGATGCAATGAACATTGAAGCCATCGCCTACAACATCGCTTCGACGACGGATGGCGCAGATGACCACCCCTTAGCCGCCCGTCGTCCCGGCCCCTCTTGCCCATCGCTGCGCGGCCGTGTTCGACGCTGCAAATTGGGATAAATTATGATCAATTTGTATTTTTCAATTTCAAATTGGGATAAAATTATTCGAACTACTACCTCCGTCTCAAAAAAAGCTTCTCCACGTTCTTGATGTGTCCATGTACATCTGTATGTATGATTTGAATTCTATCCCAACTTGATATGTATTTGATCCGAGAGGTTGGTACATGCTAAAATTATCGCGCGCATTACTTAGCACAACTAGGAAATTGTACGCCAAAATACAGCGGTTAGAGCCACAACAAAATACAGTGGTTAGAGCCATCTACTGAATAACAATTCTATACTATCTAAATCGTCTACCACAACCACATAACTGCTAGGACAGGGATGACAACTAATAAAACTGCCCAAATGAATCTACTTTTCTCCTCTCCCATCACTTGAAGTTCATGTTCTAGATTTTCTACCACTTGATCAAATACGGAAAGATCTATCTCAACTCTCAACTTCTCCTTGCGAATAAGCTCTGAATTCTTCTTTTCTTCCTCTACAGTACGCTTCAGCTCGAATATCATCAGGTTTTTACGGGCCAATTCATCACCTAAATTGGCCACCTTCTCCTCCAAATCCATCCTCTGGCTACACCACTGGGTTGATTCATCTTGGTATGCAATGTACCATGGATCATCGGCTTGCCTGGCTAACTGTAACAATAATAAAAAAGAACAACTGAAATCACTCCAACAGGCCATGGCGGCTCTTTAAATTCAACGGTAGTACATAGAGCAGAAGCTAGATACCTACACTTCCGACGAGGTAGGAGAAGTAGAACGTGGCCACGACATGATTGAACCCCCACCCTCGCCTGTGTACCCGCTATGACCAGACATTGAGGACTATTTCGCACCTGCAAACTCCAATAAATTACGGGAACCGAATTGATTAGGGGGCGGGGGAGGCAGAAGCGGAGGTCTTAGCAAGCTATACTACCAATTGGTGCGTGGAACAAATCCCGGTCGTCGTGGGCGGTGGATCTGCTTGCGGTGGACTTTCCTGCGGTGGGTACAATGCGTGCGGACGAAACAAGTGATAGAGTCGTGGTTGACGTGCACCGCCGTAGTCCGTCCGACGCCGCTGGGGGACAGAGCTGGCGGCGCGATGAGGCGCCGGCGATGGCTGCTCCGTCCGAGGGTGGGGAACGAGCTGCCAGCGGTTCTCCGGTGACTAATGAGATACACAACACTAGGTTCCAGCCATGTTTAGCATAAAATTCACATTAGATTAAGCTGCGAAAATAGTCACCTGATGGGTCTAGCTGAAAAAAAAAATTAAATAGACGACCCCACTGGTCATTAGCTGCGGCAGCCCCACAGAGCGGCAATATATGTCTTTTCCTGAAAAATAGACGACTCCACTGGTCATTGGCTGCGGAGGCCCCACAGAGCGGCAATATATGATTTTCTATAAATAAATAGATGACCCCACTGGTCATCGGCTGCGGCAGCCCCACAGAGCGGCTATATATGTCTTTTCCTGAAAAATAGACGACCCCACTGGTCATTGGCTGCGGAGGTCCCACAGAGCGGCAATATATGATTTTCTATAAATAAATAGACGACCCCACTGGTCATTGGCTGCGGCAGCCCCACAGAGCGGCAATATATGTCTTTTCCTGAAAAATAGACGGCCCCACTGGTTGTTGGCTGCGGCAATCCTATAGAGCAGCCCCATTTGTCATTGGCAGCACCGCCTATAAAATTATGAAATAAAACGGCCCACACGTCAGCGATAGATGGATGGCTGCTCCGGCGTGTCTCCTGGCCCTACCCGTCAGCACGAGACGGTCAGGGAGGAGCTGCCCCTGTGCAGCCCCACCCGGTCAGACTAACGGTCAAGGCCTCTGACCTAACGGCTACCGGCCGTTCCAGCACTTGTGAATGTTTCAAACTAGAGGAGGGGAAAACTGAGGAAAAACTAAGGGGCTGGGGAAAACTGAGTACAACTAAGGACCTGAGGGCACGAAAATAGAAATCCTTTTTTGATTTGATAGTAAAGGAGTGGAATTCGGTTCTGAATGGGTCGAATCCCATGGAAAATTGGCTGAATAAGTTAAGACACATAAGAAGGTTTCTCAAGGGATGGGCAAAGAATCAAAGTGGGAAATACAAAAAGGAAAAAAGAAAGATTATTACATATTATTGATCAATTGGATTTAAAAGCGGAATCTAATCCTTTGAGCGTGAATGAAAGAGAAGAGTTTTAAAAAAGCAAGTGAGTGCTTAAATAAATTAAGGAGGGAAGAGGAGTCGAAATGGGCTCGAATAGCGAAAGTTAAACATATTCAGGAAGGGGGCAATAACATGAAATACTTTCATTTAATAGCGAATGGTAAACATCGCAAAAAGAAAATTTTCCAATTAGAACAAGAAGAGGGAACTATTAATGGGGTACATAATTTGAAGGTCTATATTATAGAGATTTATAAGAAATTATTTGGGGCACCGACACCTAGTACTATTTCTTTAGTGGAGAATGCAACACATGATATACCGCAAATATCACAAACTGAAAATGAGATTCTGACAGCTCCTTTTACTGAAGAGGAGGTGTTTGAGGCAATCTCACAGATGGAACTCAATAAAGCTCCTGGTCCGGATGGTTTTCCGGTGGAGTTTTATCAAAAAATTGCGAAGTAATAAAACATGATTTGATGGCGCTGTTCTCTTAGTTTTGTAAAGGGGAATTGCCCCTTTACAAAAAGAATTTTGGAGTAATCACACTACTTCCCAAGAAAGAGGATGCAGTACATATACAGCAATATAGACCTATTTTCCTCCTGAATATGTTTTTTAAATTTTTTACGAAGGCTGGTGCTAATCGTATTTCAGGGATTGCTCCGAGAGTGATAAAACCAACCCAATCAGCCTTTATGCCGAGTAGGAATATTTTAGAAGGAATGGCCATTTTACATGAAACAGTTCATGAGTTACATACAAAAAATATGGATGGGGTTTTGTTTAAAATTGATTTTGAAAATGCTTATGATAAAGTTAAATGGCCTTTCTTCAACAGACCTTGAGGATGAAGGGTTTTGCTCCTGAATGGGGCCAATTAGTTCAACAGTTTGTTCGGAGGAAGTGTAGGTGTTAAGGTTAATGATGACATTGGTCATTATTTCCAGACAAAGAAAGGTTCGCGGCAGGGGATCCTTTGTCCCCATTGCTTTTTAATATTGTAGTAGACATGTTGGCTATCCTAATTGAGAAAGCAAAAGAGGATAACCAAGTAGGTGGGATGGTTCCTCATCTCGTTGAGGGTGGCCTCTCCATATTACAATACGCCGATGATACCATTCTTTTTGTGCAACATGATCTACACAAGGCGATTAATATGAAATTAATATTATGTTTGTTTGAGGAATTATCAGGACTTAAGATTAATTTTAATAAGGGTGAGATTTTCTGTTTTGGAAAGGCCAAGGAGGAGGAGGATCAGTACAAATAGATCTTTGGATGTGATGCTGGATCACTCCCCTTTAGATACTTGGGTATTCCTATTCACTACAGAAAACTTAAAAATTCTGATTGGTATCCGGTAGAGACTCGATTTGAAAGAAAATTGGGATGCTGGAAAGGGAAATTACTATCATATGGTGATAGGTTAGTCCTTATCAATTCAGTGTTATCGAGTTTACCTATGTTCATGTTATCCTTACTACAAATACCCGTTGGGGTAAGGAAACATCTGGATTTCTATAGATCTAGGTTCTTTTGGCAATCTGATGACAATAAAAGAAAATATAGACTTACTAAATGGAACATTGTGTGTCGCCCAAAGGATCAAGGGGGGCTAGGTATTGAGGTTCTTGAGATTAAAAACAAATGCCTACTGAGCAAATGACTCTTCAAACTTCTTAATGAAGAAGGGGTATGGCAAGAGTTACTTCATAATAAATACTTATGACATAAGACTTTAGCTGAGGTGCAGGCTAAGCCTACTGATTCTCCCTTTTGGAAAGGGTTGATGGAGGTTAAGTGGGAGTTTTTTCTAGAGGCTTTTTCAAAGTGGGAAATGGTATGAATACCCGCTTCTGGGAAGATACGTGGTTAGGAAAAACTCCTTTAGCACACCAATATCCATTATTATATAATATTATACATCACAAGAATGTAACAGTGGCCCATGTTTTAGCTCAACCCCTGCTCAATATTACTTTTCGTAGGATTTTGAGTGGTAATAAGTGGACCTCATGGATAAAATTATGTCGCAAATTGATGAGGGTGAACTTGAGTAAAGATAATGATCGATTTGTTTGGGATTTGACATTCACATGGCTCTTTACGGTTAAGTCTATGTATGAAGACCTTTTGAATGACCATACTCATTTTTTGCGAAAATATCTCTGGAAAGTTAAGGTGCCTCTTAAGATAAAGATTTTCATGTGATTCTTGAGTAACAAGGTTCTTTTAACTAAAGATAATTTATCCAAGCGACACTGGAATGGATGTACGAAATGTGTTTTCTGTGGGGATCAGGAGACTATACAACATCTTTTTTTGGACTGTCCTTTAGCTAAACTTCTTTGGCGTACAGTTAATTTCACTTATGATCTGCCACCTCCATCAAATATTACTAATATATTTGGTAATTGGTTGAATGGAGTAGATAGACAATCTAACGCTTTTATCCGAATTGGGGTTTCCGCTTTATGTTGGTCTATATGGAGGGTCGATATTATCTTTAACAGGAAAAATTCTTTTCATTTTCTGCAGGTTATTCATATGGTGGCACATTGGGTCCAGCTTTGGTCCCTCCTTTCGCCGGAGGGAAAGCGGGATGCTATGGGTACTGGGTGCACACGACTCCTGATGGTCGCTCAGGATATCTTGTGCCAGGCTGGTTGGCGGTATACTAGGAGGATTTGTTGATGAGTCTTCCTTTTTATGACTTGTTTCTTTTATCTGGTTGATTTTTGTATCAACCAGTGGTGATGCTTGAGATATAAACAATACTTTGTTTGAACGTATTTTTAATAAAAGGTCGTGTGCATCATCACGATGCAGAAGCCGGGGTATTTCCCCATTTCGAAAAAAAAATCAACTGCTCTGCATGAGCATATTCAAGGATTTGAAATTGTTGCATAATGTTAGATCACATAATATTATAATTTACATTGGACAAAAATAAAATATAGGAGAGTTAAATTCTGTGATTTAAAATTCCATGTTTCAACTATTTATTAGGCTATCACACCATACATTTATTTCATGAAAACATTTAAACAAGTTAAATTCCATGCCCTCGCATTTGCGAGGGCCAATTTGTTAGTGGTAACTAAATGTACATTTTTTATATTATGTACAATTTGTTTATTTGTTTTGAAGAATCCATAATATTTTATGATAGTTGGTGATTATTAAATTTTAGCATCTGGTATACATATAATGCATGCATTGTCGAATACCGTTGAATGCACGATAACTTGTAAGATACAATTGGCCATGGAAAATCCGGCAATCAACCAAACAATGCAATTTATACTCTCAATGTTTTTATAAATTTCTTACATAATGGTACACTAGAAATCTCCATACTAAGATATTTATATGAACGTACCCAACAGATATATCTACCAAATGTCTAAAAATAAGAATGTGTACAATTTTGTCAATGTCTATGCTATAGAAAATAAGAAGAGTTTTTCTACAAAATACATTTATTTAGCACTAGATAAGTGTAACCATTAATTGACACTGAAATAAAAAGAATGAGATTATTAATATTAGTAACATTTCACATTTGATTAACTATGTGAACTGTGTAATGGGGAAGAAATTATTAAGACTGTAGTATAATAAATTAAATTATATATGAGTATAAAAGTTTAGTGTAAATTATATTTCTCGCCCCGGGTAAATTTAATTACTTGAACCACTCCGTCTTCATCTTATATCTTACTTCAAGAGCAGGCTGGATCCCGGGGTGAATAAAAGAGTTGTTACATAGTGGTTCAAGTAATTAAATTACTACAACACTTGCTAGCTAGATAGTGGTAGTTAAAGGTAGATGATCGCTACAGATTAGTCTTTGGGTAATGATAGGAACTCGGATGAGAATGGAACACAGTGCTACATCTTAAGATGGCAAACACACTTCTTTGGACTCCCAGTGCCACTCCAGTTTTTGGAGTTCCCCTTCCATGAACATAGCCCGGTGCAGTATACAAAGCAGCCTTGGCTCCATGAGACTAAACATGTTTGAGATGTCTTTCACATCGAACATATTTCTGGACAGGAGCGGGTGTGGTGCCGCTTGCACCTGCTGAAGGCGTTGTCGCGTAGTTTGTGCTGCTATTCCTCTTGCGGTTGCTTGCTGTTGTTGGTACTTTTGAAGAGCATGCTGCCACTGTTGAGCCTGCCAAGACTGAACCTGATTTCGACGCATTCCATATGGTGGTAGAGAGGCCGGCGGATTGGAACTATAGATTATCTGCGTACCTTCCTGCTGTTGTTGCTGCTGCGTCAGCTTCAACAGTTGAATGCCCGTAAAGCTGCAGTGCATCAGTAATAAGAGTGGCAATGGCTGCTGCTTCATATTGACAAAAGGGCGCTGCCAAGGTAGGTCGCAAAGCATAAAAGTTCTGTGTATATGGTTCTGCCATTTTGTTCGAAAAAGAATAAAAATGTCATTTCCCATATTTCCATGGTCTGGCATTATTTCTAAAAGAATGATGCCTCGGTGATCTGTTCTAGATTAAAGTTGGGAAGTCCGATAAAAGTAAGACAAGATCAAAAAGTAAACAAAAAAATTTCTTTACGAAGCCAGCATCGCTGTTTTCATTCATTAAGTTAAGATAAAAATAAAGGTCTTTTACAACTGTACAAGAAAATAGGGGCGAGTAGCAAAGGGAAAGAAAATAAAAGTTACAGAGTTGGCAAACCATAGCCCAGGTTGCTCCCTATACAGCAGCAGAGCTCCATTCCCTGAGGTCAGACGATGCGACGCGTGTTATCAAACACTTGGCAGAATTATTGAAGATTCTTGCGTTTCTCTTCTTCAAAATGCGCCACCAAAACAGCATGACCATGGCTTTAAATTCTGTATGTAGATGAGGGGTGATGATCTGGAGGACATATCTGACTCCATGTTAGACGTACTTAGGAGTTAGGACTATGTAGTGTTATGAGACTATGATACTGACTTCGACATATAAGATAACTTTATTCCTCAATTGAGTGAACAAGTGTTGTACTGCCAGTGTCCTACTTGGGTTACAAACTCGAATGAGTAGCCAACCTACCAGCTGCAGCAATCTGATCTCCAATGTGCAAAAGAAATCAGTTTATTGGAATCCAGTACAATTGTCTGTAAATGTAATAGCAGTGGTACAAATGTATCAACAGCAAACAAAAATAACTTATATAGTAGGAATAAAATATTCAAATTACTTGTACCTAAAACATGAAAATTTCAAATTATTTGTACTTACATAAATGTAAGAAACATATCCATGAAGATTTTTCTTCCAAGAAGAATATCTATGAAGCTGCCGAGATATGATCGTTGTAAATGAAGTGGAAATCCAATGGCAGTAGAGTTTGTTCCCACTTATTGCAAAATCCAAGTAAATGTAATTTAATTTACTAAAAATGTAAATACAATCTATTGAGACCTTAAGTATATTTTGCTTGCAGGCAACCATCTATCTTACAATTATGAGAAAAGGAGTTTTTCGTACCAACATCTATCTTACATGTTGCAGATCCTACTTCGTGTCATGAACATCTTCCCCACCAGATTCCAAAACTGATGCGTCAGATACAAAAGTAATAAAACAAAATAATGCTATAGAGCATCTTCAATCAGCACTAATATCTTGTGTAATGACAAAAAAAGGTTATATTATACCAGTTAGTATATGACCCATTTTTATCCTTAGTACATGTTTTTTCGTCAACAGAACTCCCAGTAACACAGACCTCACAATGATGCCCACACCTGCCCTCACAAGGAATTTCAAAACGATCTTTATTCCGAATAGAGTCATTGGAAGGTGATATTGTTCTCGGATGGTTTCTGAAGCTTCCATGATTTTGTAAATACTCCCTCTGATTCATATTAATTTACTCCAATATGGATGTATCTAGAACTAAAATGTGTCTAGATACATCCATATTAGAGTCAATTAATATGAACCGGAGGGAGTAAAAAACCTTATTCGTAAGTTATGAAGATGTGGACCAAAAGACTAAGAAAAATCTATTGATTGAGTGGACAATGTGAGATGGGGAATCACGTACCGTACTATTCTTTGTAAAGAGTACTTGTTTGTTTGACAACCAGATGACATGGCAGCACATATCCGCATGATTTCATTCCAGTGCATGTCCTAAAGCCAAAATGGATTAGTCCAGCTTATCAAATAAATAAATAACCAAGAATATGCAACATAGTATTTCCTATGTTTCGCCGCATGACTTCGCTTGGTGTCAGTCCGGAAGCTACCATAACGGATATGAGCGCTGGAAGGTGACCAACTTGGCCTCTCCAAATATGTATTGAGACTACTCTTAGTGCTGACAAAATTTTACTTACACATCGTTTTGTTACTATTTCTAGTACCTAATCGAGGAAAGAAAAATTCAGTAGAATAGTTAAGTGAAATTTGAAATACATAACCGACAATGTGCATTGAACTCACCAATATCAGCAAGTTTATATTATGTGTTGCTCCTGTTCATCTGAAGTTCCTTGTATCCCGTTTGCTAGTGTATCTTGAACTACATTTGGTGATTTGGACAAAATTGAGCTCACCATCTTGAGCCAGAGAGCAAACTGACCAGCATGTAGCAGAGCAATGAGGTAAACATATGTTATTTTCTGATATTACGCTAGCCTGTTGCTGCTGTATTACTTACTATGCTTGATTTTTTTTTCAATTAACAACTTTCTCTGATTCTCTAATTCAGTTTTGGTCTGCAAGCCACCGTGCTAGTAGTATGTGACTTAACTGATTTTCTGCTTACCAGTCCACAAAGGTAACCAGCAACGACATATTCACAAGTCCTAAATCCCAATCGAGGCACAAATCAGAGAGGTTCAGAAAGGGCCACCCAACAACATTTATCTCGCGGCAAATACGCAGCAAGCAGCAGCGACGGCTAGTATAGAAGGAGCCCGTGGAGGCATACCCGGTGAGGCGGCGCTACAGTTCGGCGGTCATGCTTCGGCTTCGGGATGTGGCATCGCCAGGTCAGCGGTCATGCTCGGAACACCGCCATGGAAGACTCTCCTCCTTGGTTCCTTCGTTCAGCGGTAGCGTGCATGAACCAGGCAGCGACGAGGAAGATGACGGCCGACGCCCGATGGGATTAGATGCATCGGCGGGGCGGCTGCATGAAGAAGATGACTGGAAGGAAGGTGCGTGTGCAAGGGCGACAAATCAGGAACGGGGGAATTTGCGGCGCCGTACGAGTAGTCGACTCCACCTCCTCGTCCTCTTCCATGTCGCACTCCACGAAGGTGCTGTCGCACGCCCGTGAATGCAGTAGCACTGACCTCGGATCGCCCACACGAGCGGGTAAATCGGACGCGATAGCAGGGAGCTCGCGAAGGCACCAGGAGGTGGAGCGGCGGCGGCCTAGGGACGGTCGCTCAATTCAAAGGAGGAAACCCTATGCCTGAGGGGGGAAACGTTTAGCTGCTCTCGTGCGGTTGCATTTTCAATGGTAATATTTTATGGTGTCTCTACGTTCAGTTGACTGAGATTTTCTAAAATCTACACAACTGTAGTTAAAAAAAAAGTGCAACTCAATTCAGTTGCACATTTCTGGCAGAAAAATACAATTACATTTTTTAACAGAAAAGTACAACACAAGCATTTTTTGTAAATGACTTAGACTTAAAAAAATCTTAGTTAACTGATGCATAGCAAAACCGACTATTTTAAATTTTTAATCATGGATCATTGGTTGTACGGGCCTGAATGTGTTAAATGTTTGACATCAAATATTTTTAGTGACGTACGGACTACAATATTATAATAATAGTAAAGATTAGTTTTTTGTTTGGGACTCTGATGAGTGAAACGCGATGGAAAGGAATGGAGGCCCATTTTGTGCAGCTAGACCTATTATACCATGCAAGCTAGAGTTACCCGCAGAAATCCATTCTAGAGCAGAATAAGTGGGGGGCTTCATTTAACGCCTGAGTTTTTCTCAAAAAAAAAAAAAAAAAATTTAACGCCTGAGTCCTGACGCGAACGATAGCGGGTTCACCCGTACGTCCATTCCTTCAGCGAGCTATAGATGAGTCGTTCTAGTAGGATTTTCGGCAATTAGTTTTATTTTTCAGTTTTGGGAATGGTTTTGAACCTTCCCAGGTCGGTTCACTGGTTTTTTGGTTTCCTGGTCGGGTTTCTTGGTTTCGTTTTTTTCTTTTGCTGTTTTCAATTTTCTTTTTCAGGTTTTTGGGAGTTTTCTAAATCTGAATATTTAATTTTTTTGAACTATTTTACGAATTTCAATACTTTTTTGATTATGAACTTTTTCCAAATTTTGATTTTTTTGATTTCAACATTTTAAAATTTTGAACAATTTAAATTTGAACATTTTTTGTATTTTTTTTCTTAATTTTGAACATTTTGTGGCTTGAACAATTTTCAGCTTTTGAACAATTTCAAATTTGTAACATTTTTTAGATTTGAGCCTTTCCGAATTTTGAGCATTTTTTAATATGAACATTTTGTTTAATATCTAGACGTACTTTCTAGCCTTCCGACCAAAAAAACAGATATGAATCTGGGTGGAATGACAAGTCGTGACTTTGATGGTGGGTCGAGGCCCATAATTCAATCGTTGCGTGCGTCAACCACGTGCCCGACGTGTGAAGCCCTAAATAGGGCGCGGGACAAGAGGGAGGTATCCCTATTCTCCGCTCATTGCGGGAGCGAGCGGGCACTCCGCACACCCCCTCGTCTATGGGCCTAGCCCAAGTGCGGTTTGAGTCACTTCTTTCTACGGATAAAGGGTTCCGTTCCTTCATCTTATTTTCGGTTTTTTAGGTTATGCTGTCTTTCACTTTGTTTTTTGGTTTTGTCGATCGTTTTTTTTTTTGAATTTTTTGATTTTTGAACATTTTTCAAGTCTGTAGTCTTTTTTATTTGAACTGTTTTCGAATTTGAACATTTTTAAAATTTGAACATTTATTAATCTAAACAATTTTTATGTTTGAACTTTTTTTGAGTTTGAATATTTATAAGATGTAACTTTTTCGAATTTGAATAATTAATATAAACATTTTTGAATTTGAACAATTTTTAATCTAAACATTTTACAAGTTTGAACAGTTTTCATATTGAACTTTTCCGAATTTAGACAATTTTTAAATTTCAACATTTTCAAAATCCGTTTCACATTTGCTCACAGCCACCCCGGGCTCCGTCAAGGTACGGCCCAGCCTCCGTATATCTCGGTTCCATTTCAATTTAATACCACACGTCCACACCACATGGCTCGCGTGCATGGAAACTGATCCACGGAAGCATGAATGCATCGCGCGGCCGGCAATCTACAAAACCTTGATTACTCCGGATACGATGATTTCAGTTGGCGATTGCCACTGCATATTTGTTTACTTTCCGTACTGCATCCGCACTCCGACACGGAGTGATCTGCATTTGGTTATTTTGAGTACTCCACTATGACACGGAGTAGAACCATTTCATTTCCCCACTATGACATTTTTTTTTATGTCTGGGTGCAGTCCTCCACATCTGCCCGAGTATGTACGGGTCTAGAAGTCCTTCTACATGTCGATGTATGCAACTTGTCTTCTTCGGCAAGTCTCCCTGCGTCATCTTGGTTGTCGACTCCATTGAACAGACTTAGCTTCGCCTTCGAGCCAGTTTAAGTCTCTCCAGGTGCAACCTCATCTTTAGAGGCGACCATCAATCGATCATGTGCCTTCTTTATCATCTGGGCCATATTCCTCTTGCCATTACCCCTTTGATATTAAACTGGACTTCTAAACTAATATCCATATTAATGTTTATCTATCTTTAAATCAATATCCATAAAAAATATTATATATATATATCTAATGTTTGTGTACATGGATTTTTTTCATATTAATTTTTTTATAAAATAATATGCTCATATATCTTTACTATTAAATAAATACGAATACGTCCGTGGTACCTCGGAACCAAGCTCCTCGATTGATCGCCTGGTGTGGGCCGCAAAAAGAAACAATGAGATGGGCCTCTTTCTACACGGTGGCCATAATTGCTACGTCATGGTTTGTTTTAGACAGCAGGCCAACAAATCTCCCCCGCCCGGCTCCTTCTCCACCGCAACTCCGCAGGACCGCAGGTCCTCGCGCCAGACCTCGAGCCTGGCCTCACGGTGGGCAGGACCGCAGGAGGTGACCAAGTCGGCCAGAACTCGAGAAGAGACTCGCGGACCTCGAGCACTCTTTGTCTGGCACCTTACCGCCCCTGTAGTGGTCGCATCAATTGCAATTCGTGTACTTTTGCTGATCCGGCATGTCCTCCTACTGCTTAGAATTCAGGTCGGCATAGTGCTCGGGCTCTTTATTCAACTCCCCTGCGCGTAGCAGGCTAGCAGCCCGTGAGGGAGCCTTTTCCGTCCCCGGCGGAAGGAGGGGCGGTGACAGGCGAGGGAACCCCATCCGGCTTCAGTGGAAGGAGATCGGTGGAAGGACGTGTAGCGGCAGAAGACGTAGGGGAGGTGGCAAGTTCCGGCAAGGGAACACATGCGGCGTCCGGCGAGGGAAGGCATGCTGCGGCGGAGAAGGATTCCGGCCGGTGTTAGACTATGAGATTACGCGATTTGGGTATTTTTGTTTCCCCTACACGATGAGGTACTCGACAAGAGTCACAAGAGGAAATGCGATTTAGTGAACGTCCTTGAACTGGATCGACAAGCTCCTTTTGGCTGGTTGGGTTACCACGTAGTACGAGTTATACAGCCCACGACTACTTTCGCTAATGGGCAAATCATCGTGAAAATATTATATTTGGTCCAGATTCATATATGCCTAAATCTATTTGTTGATGTATGTACGGACACATTGATTCTTAAAAAATACGACTACATACTTCTCAAAAACAAAAAATATATTTACAAATAGATTTTGTTTCTCTAAAAGAAAAATTGACTGGAATGTTCGGTCGTGGCGTCCATGATGTTGCGCCGCGTTTGCTCGTTGCTGAAGTTTATCCCAGTAGAGTGAAAAAGTGGTTCGATAGGGATGGAGGGAGAGAGAGGATTGGCAACACAACAAGCTTTGGAGCGGAATGACGGGGCCCACATCAACCTGAGCTTGCTCCCTGTCTAAGAGTTTGTTGAGGAAAATAATTTTAAGCGGCGGCGAGGATGAGTCACATGGAGAAACCATGAAGCTGATATGGAGGATGGAGGAGATACATTTATTTGTCTTTAACCTACTTATGTATAATTGTTCCGTTAAAAAAATGGTTCCACTACTGACATAGGCATCCCAAATGGGTCTGCCGAAGATAGTACCCGGGGTTTACTGGAGGTCCACTACTCGAAGAATAAGAAGATTCGGGAGCCCAAGATCTATTAAGGAAAGTTAAGAGTTGTAATAGGAAGTGTTATTTGTAATCTGGCGGGATGAGTTAGAAACCGTCCCGGACTCTGTAACTTGTATAGCACGAATCCCTCGGCTCCACCTCCTATATAAAGGGGGAGTCGAGGGACGAAGAAGGGATCGAATCATTGTTTACAAACCCTAGTTTTCACAATCGTCGAGTACTTTTCGGCTGAAACCTTCGAGATCTACTTACCCTCTACTTCTAACTAAACCCTAGCCTACAATCCATAGGCATTGACAAATTGATACCTTGTCAATTGGCGCCGTCTGTGGGAACTAGAGGCGTAAGGATCTGATCTCGATGGCACGTTCAAGATCTTCGACATCGTCAACCGCAAGCAACACAATGGATCGAGGTAAACAGATCGCTGCTGGTCTTGTCGATTTTGTTCCTCACCCACCCTCCCGTTTGGATGCATATGCGTATCTGGCGGAGCCCATGGAGATGACGTTCGGAAGGTTTCACTTTCGCGTCGAGAAGGAGGGATCGTATCGTGTCGAAATTCCGATTTCGTCGGGATCGTCGGCGGTCGATTCTGATTTTTCAAGCTATGCATCGTCAACCGAGTCAGGAGAAGAAGAAACTTCGGCGACACGCTACGTCAGCACCAGAGCAAGAGAGAAACTCGCCAAGATCTTCAACGACATGTCGTTTGAGTCATCTGCGGACTCATATATAAGCGATGGCTCAAGCGATGTCGACAGTTATGACTTCATCGACAAATCTATCACAGTGGGCAAGGTCTTCATCAATCTCAACGATGATTTAACCAAACCCAACATAGATCTGAGTACAAAGTATCATCAGATTTATGCCATTGAAGATCAAGAGGAAACATCTGAGGCTTTCGACGATCTGGGAAATCCATACGTCGATCCCTCCAATCTGCGACAAGGCCTGGGCAACAAATACGTCGGGCCAGAGCCGCGAGACAGAGTTTCGCTTTCGCAAGCAGCGTGGGACAGAGCCACGAGAGCTATGAACGGTACAGAACCAATGGCTACCACGGCCACACCAGAGGAATTTCAAGCATATCAATATAGGCTCGCACGAGCTGCCAGGGAATTGGAAAAACAGACAGCTGAGTTGAACAGGAGAAAGGAGGCAGCTTCTGCATCCAGCAGGAGAAGGGCAGATCTAAGTCGACAATCTAGAACTACGGGTGATAGCCATAGGGAGGCGCGGAACATAGCAAGATCAAGGCTGCAACACATACCCGAAGCAGAAAGAGAACACTTGGTCCAAAACCTCGACATGTCCTTCATGTCGATAGATACAAGAGGAAACATCATCCCTAAGACACCAGAAGCTGGGTATATGGCGACACATACTTTTATCCTTGCATCTAAACCACCTCCAGGTGATCCAAGGGAAACACTGTACAATATGGCGGTAGCAGGAGTTGGAGCTATGGGGAGCAGTTTGTATCAACGCCTCCCGAAGGAGCGGCAAGGCAAAATAGTCCACGACCTACAAGAGCAACGGCAAAGACTCGAAGGACCAAGTGGAGCAAGAGACACAAAGACACAAGCAAGGGTCGACAGAGCGCGGCAAAGCGTAAGGGATCATCGGCAATCTCCGTAACTTAACGACGAGGATATGTGCGGCTTACCATGCTTCACGAGGAGAGTCCGAAAAACTCGAGTCCCCAGGGATTCAAGTTACCCGATAATTTCAAGAAGTTCGACGGCCTCCAAGATCCGAGAGGATTGGCTAGTCGACTATCCGGAGACAGTGAAGCCGACAGAGGAACCAGGGCAACAGCTATGCAAAGCATCCAGGTGCATTTGAGTGGAGCCGCACGATCTTGGATAAAGAAACTCACTCCAGGATCCATCGACAGCTGGGAAAGTTTCGAGGACGTGTTCGTCAAGAACTTCAGATCCACGTGCAAAAAACCCGCGTCGTTAGAAGAGTTGAGAGCATGTCGACAAAAGCCAGATGAGCCAATGAGAAAATACATCCAAAGATGGAATATCATCAAAAACTCGGCAGAAAATATATCTGACGAGAGAGCAATAGATGCGTTTGTCGCAGGAGTCAGGCGTGGAGATTTTGTCGAGGACTTGGGAAGGACCAATCCAAAGACAGTATCCGCGTTAATGGAGATAGCAAATAAATGGGCAGATGGAGAAGACGCCGTCCACAACAAACGGCACAGGTCGCCAGAGGAGGACCGTGGTCGAAACTATCAACCGAGGCGAAGATTTCCTCGGCAGTACCAGAACTATGACGCTCCAGGACAAATTTCGGCAGGTTTTCGAACAAATACAGGAGGAAACAACAGAGATGATTATCAGAGAAGTAGTGAGCAGCGAGGCGATAACAGGGACGACTCTCGCAACAATAGGCAAAATAGTGGGCCTAGGTTCCCAAGGCCTTTCGTGTCCCCTGAAGAGATGATGAATGGACCGTGTTAGATGCATTTTTTCCTCGACAGCAACGGTAAAAGACAGTCAGGGCACTTGCAGAAAGACTGTCGAAATTTTCAGGCAATGTTGCGATACGCAGAGAACGCTAATGCGCGGGCAGCACAGAGAAATCCTCGAGAACCCAGAAGCGAGATTCACTTGCCGCCTCCTCCCGCGATTACAGACGACAATCGGCATCAGCTCAGAATAGCGGCAGCACCTGCACCACCACCTTATGTTGATCCTAATTCCAACGGAGCGGTGTCGATGATTCAGAAGGGAAGGCCGTCCAATAGAGCTCAGAAAGTAATCTCACGACAGGTGTTTATGGCAGAAAAAATGCCTCCACCAACAGTTGAGTATCTTAATTGGTCAGGACAAGATATTGGCTTCACCATAGCAGATCATCCGCAGCAAGTTCCTCGACCAGGGCAGTCAGCACTTATTCTCGCCAAAGATTATCGCGGGATTTGATGTCTCTCGAGTGTTCATAGACGGCGGCAGCAGCCTAAACCTTATGTATGCAGATACATTGAGGAAGATGAACATATCTTTAGCAAACTTGAAACCAACAGACACAAGGTTCCACGGCATCACACCGGAGAAACCAAGTTATCCATTGGGGAAGATCAATCTCGACGTTCAGTTTGGGACCCGAGAAAATTATAGAATCGAGAAGCTCGAATTTGAAGTCGTGGATTTTTCGTCGCAATACCACGCTCTGTTGGGACGACCAGCATATGCTAGATTTATGGCGGTGCCACACTATACATACCTGTTGTGGAGGTTGCCTGGACCAAAGGGACCAATCACAGTCAAAGGAAGCTTTGCCTTAGCCGATAAGTGCGACAAGGATTTTCACCGGCTGTCAGAAACTTTCGGGATGCAAGCTGAGTACTTGGCGTCAAAAAGCATGACTGATTACGACGTACTGCCAGACGTTGGAAGGCCAAACAAAGAATCAACTTTCGATCGAGAAAAATTCAAAAGAAGTACAGATTCACCCGACGGACCCGAAAAGACGACATCTATCGCAAACGACATGGATATCGCATAGGAAAGCGCGCTCGTCGAGTTCCTCCGTGAGAACTGGAAAATCTTCGCATGGTGTCCAGGGTGACATGCCAGGAGTACCTGTGGAACTTGCCGAGCACCACCTAAACTTGGATCCAAAGAGCGAGACCAATCAAACAACCTTTGCGGCGTTTCTCGGAACCAAACCGCAAAGCCATGCTGTCAGAAATTAATCGACTACGAGAAGCTGGTTTTATCAAAGAGATATTCACAGAAGCCACATGGGTAGCAAACCTGGTTGGTGCCGAAGAAAAACACTAAGGTCCTTCGCATGTGCGTCGACTTTACGTGTCTCAATAAACATTGTCCAAAGGATCACTTTCCCCTCCCGAGGATCGATCAAATTATCGACTCCACGGCTGGATGCGAACGTCTTTCCTTCCTGGATGCATATTCTGGTTATAACCAGATTAGATTGAAAGAAGAAGATGAAGTAAAGACCGCGTTTATTACACCTTACGGCGTGTTTTGCTACAGAACAATGCCCTTCGGTCTAAAAAATGCGGGAGCAACATATCAGAGAATGATGCAGAAGTGTTTGGCGACACAGATCGGAAAAAACGTGCAAGTATACATCGACGATGTCGTCATAACGTCAAAAAAGGGGACAACACTGATCGAGGATCTCAAAGAAACTTTTGACAACCTCGACAAATTCTGCCTGAAGCTGAACCCGACGAAGTGTTCCTTTGGCTTCCCAAATAGGAGAACTTCTGGGGTTTCTAGTCTCAGCAAGAGGGATTGAAGCAAATCCCGATAAAATACAAGCTATCGTAACAATGAGGAAGCCAACAAAGTTGAAGGAAATACAACAGCTAACGGGGCGAGTCGCAGCTTTGAGCAGATTCGTCGCTAGGTTGGGAGAAAAAGCGTTACCATTCTACGCTCTGATAAAGCAAGGAGATAAATTCCAGTGGAACGAAGAAGCCGACAGAGCTTTCGAGGATTTGAAGCGCACAATCTCGACACCACCAATTTTGGTGGCGCCAAAAGAAAGGGAACCCTCCCCGCCGTATATCGCAGCCACGCCCCAAGTGGTGAGCACGGTGCTAGTTGTCGAAAGGGAAGAAGAAGGAAAACTCCACGGCGTGCAGAGGCCAGTATACTTCGTCAGCGAAGTTTTATCACCCTCAAAACAAAGGTACCCTCAGTACCAAAAGATAGCATATGGAGTGTTCACAACAGCACGAAAATTGCGCCACTATTTTTCGGCACACCCGATCATAGTGGTCAATGAAGCTCCCTTGTCAAATATATTGAACAATCCAGAAGCTACGGGTCGTGTCTCCCTTTGGGGAATAGAACTTTCCCCTCGGGACATCACGTATGAAAAAAGAAAAGCAATCAAGTCGCAAATACTGCCGGACTTCATCGCAGAGTGGATGGAGTTGCAAAATACAGGACCTCCAGACTTGTCGAGAACCTGGACCATGAACTTTGACGGGTCCAAAAGACTAGAAGGAGGGGCGCAGGAGTAGTACTCATATCACCTGAAGGCGACAAGTTGAAGTACATCCTTCGGATGACGTTCCCTAACGCATCTAACAATGAAGCAGAATATGAGGCTCTCATACACGGGATGAAGATGGCGAAAGCCTGCGGTGCAACTCGACTAAAAAATTTTGGCGACTCACAGTTGGTGGCTCAGCAAGTTATGAACCAATGTGACGCAGTCAATGATAGCATGATGGCATACAAGGAGGTGTACAACGAGCTCGAGAAGTTGTTCGATGGATGCGAAGTAAATCATATTAGTAGATTGAGCAACGACGAAGCCGACGTTCTTGCAAACATCGGGTCGCAATGCCTTGCAGTCCCGCCAGGTGTATTCTGGGAAGAGATAACAGAGAGATCCACCAAGTCGACAAAATCAAAAAAGAAGGAGAAGAAACCCTCGGGGGCTACCAAGGAAAAGCAAGAAGAAGAAGAAGAAGATCAGGACCTGGTCATGGTGATACAGATACCGTGGATGCAGCCGTACATATCATACATCCTCAGGAAAGAAATACCCGACGATCCAGTTGAGGCAAGGCGAGTAATTCGACGCTCCAAAGCTTTCACGGTGGTCAAAGGAGAATTGTATAAGCGAAGTATTTCAGGCGTCTTGCAAAGGTGTGTCACACCCGAAGAAGGAAGAATAATTCTGAAGGATGTACACGAAGGAATATGTGGCCACCACGCAAGTAGTCGAGCTATTGCAGCCAAGGTTTTTCGGGCAGGATTCTACTGGTTGACAGCAATCGAGGACGCCAAAGACATAGTAAGAACTTGCGACGCATGTCAAAGGTTTGCCGCAAAACCTCATTCTCCAGCAGCAGAGCTAGCACCAATACCATTGTCATGGCCCTTTGCCCAATGGGGACTTAATATGGTGGGCAAGTTACACAAATCCTGGCCAGGTGGAAAGGAGTACATGCTAGTAGCTGTCGACAAATTTACAAAGTGGATAGAAGCGAAGCCGATAAATTCACCAGACGGAGCATCCGCAGTAAAATTCATAAAAGGCCTCGTCTTCAGATTTGGAGTGCCCCACAAAGATCGTCAGACAACGGCAGCAACTTCACATCCCACGAATTCAAAGATTATTGCGAAGAAGTGGGTATCAAGTTGCACTTTGCGTCAGTTGCACATCCTCAAACCAATGGGCAAGTCGAGAAAGCCAATGGCATCATCTGCAATGGCATCAAGAAACGCTTGTTAGGACCACTGGAAAAAGCTCGACATACCTGGCCAGAAGAACTACCAAGTGTGTTGTGGAGCATCCGAACAACACCAAACACAGCAACACAGGAAACTCCGTTTTTCTTGGTTCATGGAGCAGAAGCAGTATTACCAATCGAGATAGAGCACAACTCTCCACGCGTCGTCGAATACGACGAAGAAGTGTCGAGAAAAGCGCTAGAAGATGATGTCGACGCACTTGATGAAGCTCGAGATGAAGTACTGTCTCGGGTAACCAAATACCAACAGGACTTGAAGAATTACCACAGTCGACGTTTGCGGCCAAGATCCTTTCAGGTGGGAGACCTAGTTCTTCGGCTCACGCAAAAAAGTCATGAAAAACTCGAATCACCATGGCTTGGCCCTTACATTGTCACGGAAGTAATCGGAGGAGGAGCATACAGGATAAAGGACAAGAAGACAGGGGTGGAGGAGCCAAACCCCTGGAACGTGGCGCAACTCAGGCGGTTCTACGCCTAGAGTTGAAATATAGTCTTTGTAAAACTTCAATGTACTGAAACGCCCGCGAGTTTTCAGACGCACTCTTTTCCTTTTTCGGGGCACCGAGTGGGGCCGGGAAAGGTTTTTAATGAGGCGGGCTCGCGGTGCTGCAATATAATAAAGATAGTGTCAATATAACCTTTCTTCTTTATCGACATGATCAAAGTCTCTGCTCCGACGAATTTCAATATAGTTCATCAAAAAAGAAAAGCCTTGCCTTGGTATTAAAATACCTCGTGAGTGAATAAAAATACAAAATAGTACTCAATAAAGAAGCTCGGGGGCTCATATTCGCCATAAATATATAAATGCCTTGGTTCAAAACCTCGCAATATATAAATACAGTAAAGAGTCACCGAAATACTCGGGGGCTAGACAAACATACAAATATAATGATTGCTTCACAATATAATCACAGTCATGGGTTACAAAGAAGAATTATCTACAGGAGGAAAATAACTAGTCTCGATTCAGTATGTCATCAAGGGTAACTCTGTTTTCTTCAGGAGCAGCGCCAAGAAAATCAGCATAGTGACCATCGGCAAAAAAGTCGGCGTCCATCCGAAGAAGGTCTTCAATCATTTCTTCGGCTACAGGCGAAACCTTCGTGTTAATTCGGTCAATACCAACTCTTCGACGTTTTACCTTCTGATGAACTTTCGCGACAACTTGGGTAAGGTCAAGATTTGAGTGGCAGATCTGGAGCATGATAAGAGCAAATCTGGCGCCAGCTACCAATTGAGCTCTGACAAAATCATGGATACTGCGAGCATCCTTAAATTTTTCCATCAATTCAGGAAGAGTTTTTGGTTGGACGTTCCGAGGAAACATGGAGTTATAAACCATGGACAAGGTCTTGGTACAGAAGTCAAGGAAATCGCGAGTTTGAGAGGTGCGATCCTGAAATCTGACAATCTGGCGGGTCCTCTCTGGCGTAGCCCAAAATAAAGAACCATGATCAAGGGAAAGGTTAACAAGAAGGTTCGTCCTAGTATTCACCCTCTCTTCTTCGGCAACAGCATCAGTAAAAGAACCTATTAAAAGCAACGGAGAAGAAAACTTTAAGAGACGAAGCATGAAGACGAAAAATATCGGAGGATGGAACAAGCATACCCGACATATCTGCACTGGCTTCATTCATTAATTCGAGCATGAAATTTTCTCGAGTAGTCGCCTTTTCAGCCTCGGAAGCAGCAATTTCCTTCGCAGCCACGGCCTCGCGAGCTTGTTGAAGTGCAATTTTTTCGGCTTCAGATGACTTATGAGACTTTTCCATCATCACAAGTGTTTGCTTCTTCGCATACTGAAGTTGCTGCCGAAGTTCATCCAGTTCTTGCGACAAGGTATCCTCGACAGGTGCAGTATCAGCAAAAGCTCTCCTCGAGCGAGAAGAAGAAGGCGAAACATTGGAAGGAGCGGAAGATGGAGTATAGTTATCAAATATCAACTGAAATTTAAACAAGACAACATCAAACAACAAGCAAAGATAGAGTTTTCATTAATCTCTTGGAATAATTACAAGGGCATTACAGTGGAGCTAAGGAAGTACGTGTCGCCAAATGACTACTTTGGCGACAAGAGCAAAAGAAACATAGAAAGAAAAATAAAGAGGCATGCAACTAGACCTCCGGCCTTGATGAGCTAGGAGTCGACGCTGGTCTGATCCCGAGATAGGCCAAGATCTTCTTCGTGTTGGGCTTGGCTGCCTTAATCAGCGACTTCCATCTTGATTGCTCTATCTGCTCGGTGTCGCCAACTTTCGTCCAATCAACAGACTGTCGACTGTCAGCAACCAAAGCGACAGTGTTTTCAACGGCAACCTTCATATTTTCTTGGCGCATCTTCAGTCCAAGGTCTTCCGATGAATTGAACATCTTGGCAAGGTTAAGGAAAGTCGAGGGCTCCTCTTTCTTCGGGAAGAAGTAGGGGAACAACGCCGACAGTCCTGCATTAGCATTCGACACGCCTTCACGAATTTCGGACCCATGCAGCTCCAGATAGGAAAGTGCGTCAAGGAGAGGGTCATCGACAGGATTCGTCAGATCAAAATCCTGGTTTGTTTGGGCTGTCAAGGAAACAAAGCGTTGGTCAAACAACAAGAAACAACGATTCTCATAAAAATAGAAGGGATCAGCAATATTACTGAAAGTGCGGCGACTTTGGGTTTTCAGGCGCTTGAGGATCCCTTGTTCACGAGAAGCTTGCGCAGCTTTATGCTCGTTTAAGGCAGATGTAGCATCCTCAAGTTTTTTCTGCAGTTCCTCGACACCAGCAGCTTTTGCCTTGGCTTCATCAGCTTCGGCCTTGGCTTCGCTAGCAGCGAGTTCGGCTTTCTTGCGAGCCGCCTCACTTTGCTCAAGTTTTTGAGCAAGTGCGTCGGCACGTTTGTTGGCCTCTGCAAGTTTCTCTGTCGAGATATGAAAAAGAGAGAGAAGAAAGATCAAAAATCGCGACAAACAACAGGAGCAAAAAGCCAAGGAAAAACGGCAAGTATAAAAGTCGTTACCTTCGGCTCTGTTAGCATATTCACGGTACCCAATAAATTGGGATCCGATGCGGAGAAGCTCTTTGATCATGGGCTGTTCAAGACGAACACAGCAAGAGAAACATCGGCATGAAAAAGAGAGTGAAGGCGTGAAAAAACAAAATAAAGAAAATATAGATATCGACAAACTTACATCATCTAAGAGCAGAGTCGACGAACTGCCCAACTGAGGGGCAGGTTCAACAATCTTTTCAACCCTTGACCTTTTTGGTGAAGGAGCAAGGGGGCTTGATGGTGGAGTAGTGGTGACGACATTTTGTTGAGGAGGCGAAGATTCTTCTCCTTCAACTAGTGTGTCTGAGGCAAGTACAGTGCGTGACGTGCTCGTCCGAGGAGCCACGTCAACAGTTGGTACTTCTTCCTCGTCATCACTGTTGATCAAAAAATCGGCAGCATAAAAAGCAAGACAAGATAAATATTTCGAGTACAAAAATAGGGAGAAATAAAGACGACTTACGAGCTGACGAGGGATTCAATATAAGGATCATAAGCTGCCTTCGGATGAGAAGGAACAACTTCTTCAGCCTTAGAGGTGCCAGAATCCTCGGCATCATTCCTTTTCCTTTTGTTCCTTGGGGAAACAGCAGGAGGAAGGGATTGCGTCGACTCACTGGCTTCAGACTCAATTTCTTTTTCATGGGAAGCCGCAGATTTGTGAGAACCCGCGACTTCACTTTCGGGAATAGAAGAACCTTGAGTATCTTCGGCAACGATAGCCTGTTCTTCGACTTCTCCATCCTCAGGAAGAGGAGGAAGGGAAGTCATAGTAGGATGGTTCTGTAAAAAAATAGTGACAAAAGGAAAATTAAAGAGATACCAATACAATGAGATGCAGAGAAAGTGCGGAACAAGACAGAAACTCGAGAAGACAAAATACCTCGGGGAGTGGATTGACGGAGCTGTATGGTTCCACGCGACAAGAGGAAGGAATAGGGTCCTTGCCCAGGCGAGAAATTCTTCGAATCAACTTCTCCAAGTCCTTTGAGGAAAGATCACTGGAGATTCTGTTGGCGTCGTTTTCACCAGAATACGTCCAAAGGGGATTTTTGCGAGCCTGAAGAGGCTGCACTCTAATCCTAAGAAAGTAGGCAGTGATTTGAACACCAGACAGCTCTTTGCCTCGAGTGTTTTGAAGCTGATGAATACGAGACATGAGTGCCTCTGTCGCCTTTTTCTCTTCTTCGGAAGCTTCGGCATCCCAGGAGCGGCGGCGCTGAATTCTGGCACTTCCGTCGAAAGGAATTATGTTGTGTTCAACAGAGTTGGCGCTTTCTTCGTGAATGTAGAGCCACTTTTTGCGCCATCCTTGGACAGAATCAGGAAATTTGACGTCGAAGTAATCAACATCAGTTCGGACACAGATAACAACGCCGCCTATGTTATAGGTGACGTTGTGGGAGCCATTGCGGCGGAGGCAGAAAATGCGTTTCCACAGAGCCCAATTAGGAGGGATTCCGAGGAAGCATTCGTAAAGTGTGATGAAAATAGAAATGTGAAGGATGGAATTGGGGGTCAACTGGTGCAGTTGAATCCCGTAAACAAAAAGAAGGCCGCGGAGGAAATCGTGAATTGGGGCCGAAAGGCCGCGGATGAGGTGATCAACGAAACTAACCCGGTACTCCATTGGAGGCTTGGGGTAGCTTTCTTCGCTGGGAAAGCGGATGGCGTCTTCCTTCTTCATGAGGCCAAGCCTCTTCAGCATGTTGGTGTCCTGGTTGGAGATTTTAGATCTCTCCCACTCAAGATCCTCGGCGGCCATCTTGGATTCCGGAGTACTGTGGCGAGTGAGTCGCGTGCGCGGTGGCATCGACGGCAATGGGCAGAGCAATGTTCGTGAGTGCGGAAGATCAGAGAGAGTTGGGCGCAGGGGAAGCTTTTGCGAAGAAGAACAGATGTGCGGCGCAAGCGAGGGAGTGAACGGAGGTTGAAGAAAGGTTTATATAAGAATCAGGTGAAGCAATGCACCGTTGGATGAAGGAATCGTGTGGTGAAAAAAGAGCTTCTAGATAAAAGGGTAAAAAGGTATTTTTACTGAGATAGGCGTTACCGTACGTGCGCCAGGAAAAGCGGAGGACGTGTGACCCCCACTTGCACGACGTGTCAACATGGTGGAAACAATGGACCCACAAGGCAGAAAAATCACGACTATCACCAAGAGATGAAGCAATTTGATTAAGGGAAGCATGTCGACAAGAAAAACAAAAGAAGATTGGCTACATGAGGAATTATTAAATACCTCGGGAGCCTTTGATCAAATACAAGTTTTTGCCCAAATGCTCGGGGGCTACTTGGATAAAAAGTGAAATTTCGAGTATGGCAATATAGAAATTGCGGGAGCCTACAACCAAGCACAAGTCCTTGGCTGTAGACTCGGGGGCTACTCCCATCGGGAGCGCTGTTCGCGCACCCGAGAGATAAAAAAAAGAAGAGAGAGATCATATTGGGAAATAATGACAATATAGCGACAAGGTGGACTAAAATGTCGAGCCTACAACCAAGCACAAGTTCTTGGTTGTAGCCTCGGGGGCTACTTCCATCGGGAACGCTGTTCGCGTGCCCGATGAAATTAACAAAGGAAAGATAGAAAAGCAAGAGAGTATATTTCGAGTTATAATTAACTCTACATATACTCCCATCGGGAGAGCAATATAAGTCATATTTGACTCGATAAAATGTGCCATTCCAACAGCCGGAAAAGCACTCGACAATATATTCTCAGAACGCCGAAGTTGCGATCAATTTCTGAATGCCGCAAATTTACGAAGGTAAGACCCCAGATCCGTTCTGCTGGGCGTGGCATCGCCAAAGACTGCGCTCTGCTACTTTTATCCGTATCAACAGATACGAAGAAAAATCCTAACGGACGCGTTAGGTACCCGATAAATTTGACTGGGACTCGACAGAATGGTAAGACCTTAAGCGGCACCTGTCAAAGTTTACACCAGTATCCCGAGATCATGTCCAGGGACGTGATTTTGAAGTAGGTTTTTGCGGATTGCCACTAGAGCAGTTAACTAGTACCTGATCCGTCAGATGAACTAGCCCCAACTACCATTATCCCTGTACAATATAGAATTTTATGTGAAGAAATATAAAAAAGTTAAAGCTTTCGAATAAAAATAAACAGTGGAGATTTTCCCTGATTCTACGATTCAAGCAAAATCTCGGGGGCTACTGACATAGGCATCCCAAATGGGCCTGCCGAAGATAGTACCCGGGGTTTACTGGAGGCCCACTACTCGAAGAATAAGAAGATTCGGGAGCCCAAGATCTATTAAGGAAAGTTAAGAGTTGTAATAGGAAGTGTTATTTGTAATCTGGCGGGATGAGTTAGAAACCGTCCCGGACTCTGTAACTTGTATAGCACGAATCCCTCGGCTCCACCTCCTATATAAAGGGGGAGTCGAGGGACGAAGAAGGGATCGAATCATTGTTTACAAACCCTAGTTTTCACAATCGTCGAGTACTTTTCGGCTGAAACCTTCGAGATCTACTTACCCTCTACTTCTAACTAAACCCTAGCCTACAATCCATAGGCATTGACAAGTTGATACCTTGTCAACTACTGACATTCTATACGACCTAAAACTACTCTATTTGAAAGAATCAACCTGTTGCAAGTTAGTTGTTCGCTGTTACCATCTCACTTCTTGATCTTTTCAATTTTAAGAGACAAATTTATTAGACATATCTAAATGTCTAAAAATCGACCACGGACATCTATGCTAGTTGAACATAATGTTTATATATTCCTGATGTTCATCTAAGGAGAATTGAAAATATGTATTTATGGGGTCATGTGTATAACCTTTTCATGCATTTTCCAAAAATTAAAAAACACTACGGGAGAAGAATAGATACCGTTTTGGGCCCACCTACATTGTTGCTGAATGTGTGCGACACACCGCTGTTGGGCGTAACATGCATCATCATAAGCAAATCCTATTTGCCGCTCCATGCAGGAGCGTTTCTCTTCCACCTGAAGCGGTCAGGCATGAGCCGACATATTAAACAAGTGACAAATGACCAGTTTTTTCATGTTTTCTTCGGTTTCTTTGTTTCTTATTTGGTTCCTTCCATTTTTCTCGTGTTTCCCTCTAGTTTTCTGGTTCTACCTGTTAGTTTTTATAAACTTTTTAAAACAAGAACTTTTCCAAAAAAAAATAATTTGATCATTTTAAGTTTGAACTTTTTTCCAAATTTAAACATGTTTCACATTTTCAAATTTGGATTTTTTTCAATATGTAAATTTTAAAACCTTAACCTTTTAAACATTAAATTATTTTTAAATGTAAAAATAATAAAAGATAGAGAGAACCAAAGGTGCTATTAAGCTGCATTCGGTGAGGCCCTTTATGGGAAGGCTGCAGGCGGGTTACTCCATCCCACTAAAGGCGGAGTAGGAAGAACCCTATAAACTGCCTAGCGCGACATGGATGCACTGGCAGCACAACGCAGTAGTGTTGTGGATTTTCCTTCTAAGTTCTTTTTGTTGGTTTTTCTAGTTTTCGATTCGGTTTTTGTTCTAGGTTTTTGGTGAGTTTTTATTTGGGTTTTTTCTGTTTGAGTCTTGTTCTTCATTTTTTATTTTTTATTTTTGTTTATACTTTATTTCCATAATTTTATTTTTCACTTATCTTTTGTTCGCTTTAAATTTATAATTTAAACATATTAAACGTTTGAAAATAATCAGTTTTAAATAATGATCATATTTATTAAAAAAATATCCAGATATTTCATGGGGTCTATTTTTAAAAACATTCATATTTTTAGAAATTGTTCAGATTTGAAAATGTTCACTTATTAGACTCCCCTCGGCACCCCTTAAAGCGGTGTATAGCACCTCCCGAGAGGCCGAGAATAGGAGCTTCTGTCGTCAAAAAGAGATTGCGTTGCTCTCTTCTCCCAAATCATCATCGAGTCCCTGCGTCTGTTAATGTTGACTACCGGGGAGCTCGAGTTCCTTCGTGTCATCATTGAGAGAGTCGGTCGAACACTCGCTGTGCGGCCCTGCTCGCCGTATTTAAAACGTTTGTTCGAGATACGGCGAGCGATCCCGATTAGCGAGCTACCTCGTGACGCCATCAAGTGCGACTTTGCATCGGGTAGCTATTCGATCCTAACCTGAGACTAGACTAGCGCCATAGATTTGACGGAGACGGCCTGCTTGTACCTCAAGTGTGATTGCTAGCAGACACACTCGTTCGTTAGGGAGATCCGGCCGGAGATGGTTTTTCTGCACAAGTAGTACTTCGCTGCCAGGTTTGGTTACGGAAAATGACATACTGGCGATAGATGGTACTATTGCTGAATGGCTCATAATTGTTCACTTAAATGCATTTATACCCTCGCTGCCTTGTTGCTCAACGGCGCGCTCGTGCGCGTCTTAAATCGGTATATTCTGTTTGTGCGTGGCAGATCCTTCAACTTTTCTCATCTTTTTTTGTTGTTGAAAATGGTCAAGTCAAAAATTCAAAAAGAAATATTCAAAATTCAAAAAAGGGGTCAAGTCCCGAAGGACCCGAAAACTGCTTATATTTCAATGGTGGGAGTGCAGGTTACAGAAAGTTCAAAAAAAGATGAGAAAAATTACAAGCAGGACCTTCACTTTTACACCAAAAACCTCGAAACGAAACAAGAAAAAGCAGTCGAGCCCATCAGGTCCATCTCCACCGCGGCGCCATGACAAACTCGATAGCACCATGGGAAGGAGAAGAATCGCCATGGGAAGGCAACCCTACTCTCCCCACCTCCGGCTAAGACCTCGATAGCAGGCAACCCTACTCTTCCCACCTCCGGCTGAGACCTCGAGAGCACCATATGAAGGAGAAGAATCATTCTCAGGCACCAAATGCAGCTCGCATCACTTCTAGAAAAATAGCTAGTGCCAATATATCTAGTAGTGAGGCACATGGCTAGTGGTGCGCCATTGCTATATAGCAATGGCGGGACCACTAACACGTGCGCCACTACTAGTCCATTACCAATGGCGCACTAGGTTAGGATTGTGTCATATATTGCTATGTCTAGGGGCTGGAATTTTTTTTAGGCAGGGTTTAGCACTGGCCCATGCCCTGGTGCGCCACAGGTATCTCACACACCAGTGGCGCACTAAGGCATGGTGCGCCACTGCTAAACCCTACCCAAAAAATTTCCACCCCCACTAGGTAGGAGGAAGGGGAAAACCTCAACGGCGCCCCTAGCGAGGGAGTGATGCCTGCAGGCGTCACCACCGTCGTGACCACTGGCCATGGATTTCTCCCGGAGGCCCCAGCCCCACAACCCACCGTGGCTCACCCAGCCGACCTCCGGCGACCAGGCGCGACCACGAATCTGACCGAAGAAGGATGTCCTTCAGATCTGGCGCGTGCGACGCTGGAGAGACCAACACGCCAGACTAGCACTTGTCACTAAGCCACTGCCCACGCAGCCGAGCACGGTAGCCAACAACCACGCGAGCGCCACCCCGCTGGAGAGTCGACGCCGCCCACCAGCCTAGGGCTACCGCCCTAGCTTCCCGAGCCCCCGCCGAGGAAGAAACCCGTAGAAGCCTCCCTTACCTCAGCTGCCAGCCCTCGAAGCAAGAGGAGTCCACAACGTCGTCGCCTCGGTCAAGACGATCCTGGCGCAGAGATCCTCCACCTACACACCACACGGGGGGGGCGAGAGCTCAAATCCCTGCCGCCCCCTTCACTGGCGACGCGAGCTTAGCTCGGCGACGCTCTGGGGGCGACGAGGATGGGGGAGGTGGGAGGGGAGTGGTGGCGGCGCGGGGCTAGGGTTTTGTCTCCTCGGTTGCCAGAAGGGAGGCGAAGCGAGGACTCGCGGAGCATTTTTCGCTGCTCTCTGTAGTGTTACTTCTCCGTCCTCCGTCATCCGTCCGTTCCATAATGTTTGCCATGATTTGTAGTTCAAATTTCGAACAAAGAAAAAACTCGGCGGGCTACACAGAATGAGAATGATCCTCTCGCATCATGGTCACCTGCATGATTGCTGTAATCTGGAAAGCAGTCCAGACGCACCACCCATCACGCACGCGATCGATCCTGATCTGGGAAAGCGGGCAGGGCGTACGTTGACCGTGTCACACACAAGGAGATGCCCGATCGGTGGATGGTTCGCGCCGGCCGCGTCAGGCAAATCCATGGGAATATTGTTGTGTTGCAAAAATCGACGGGAGACCGACCAACCAACCAGCATCAATCAATCAGCAGACGTACATGCGGCACCATGCGTAGCACGTCCAACACGTTTTGAAACCGTCGGTGCGCGGGCGATTAGCGGAGCTAGTAGTAGTAGTGCTGCAAGCAACCAATCAGCCATACAAGCAGTTGATCGAGGATCGCCTTCCTAACAGAGGGATGGATTAACGAGCTGCTCGGATCGTTAAGGCTTAACTCATTAAACTCGTGATCGTTAAGATTTAGATTACTAAGCTTGTTAAGATTAAGGAGGTAAAATCATTGTCTACCTCTGTTTGTTATTTGCTCGCGAGTGCTTACGAGCTGCTCGTTAATTTTTTTTGGCTAACAAGTTAAATACTACATACGTGCACTCGTGATGTATCGAAGCCGCAAAGTGGTACATGATGTCATGGAGCCGAACATAGTAGATGAGCACTAGGATTTGGCTAGCAAAGCAAACTATGCACATATAGTTTTAGTGTTTAAAGCCGGTGAGTTAGATAAGGTCACCATTAACGAGCTGTCCGCGAGGCTCGCCACCTTGCTTGTTTAGCTCATTAATGATATTGAGCTATAATCAATGTTTTGCTATGTTCGTTACTATAACGAACCGAGCTCAATGAGTCGAGCATATGAGGGCTCGTTTACCTCACCAAGCTTCGAGCTTTATGTCCAGCTTCCTAGTTGGTCATGTGTATGCAAGTTGTTGGATGCTAGGGCGCGTTTGCTAGCTCGTATCTCATTTGGCTCGCATGTGAGGGCATGGACTTGGGCTATTTGGAGCTTTCGTTCCCATGTTTTTGTAAGTCATTTGCCATGAAATTCATTTGGCTCGCACCTGAGGGCGCGTATCTCATTTGGCACGTATGCGCACGCGCACACACACAGCTCTCTGATTAACGACGACAACGGCAATATGGCTTCTTCCTATTCTTTGCCCAGCTCTCATTCGCCTTCGGCCATGACTGTACTTAACCACAACTCCTATTAGGTAGCCTAGGATTACATCTTGGTAGGTTGAGCCAGATCTGCGAACTATTTGCATATGTAGCTTGTGTGCCTATGTTTTTGCAGTGCCATTTGCCATGAATTTTCCAGATCTAGGATAGGAAGTGTACAAACGTGAAACTTGTAGGATTAAATGTTGCACTGGCATGAGCTTGTTAGGTAGTGCATCGTCAGGAAGAGCACACCCAACCAATGCGTCGTCAGCCAATGTCTTTTCTACCTATGCTATTAGATGGAGCACCTTTGGTCCAACACAGTAGGGTGAAAGATTTCATCATGGTCTTCATGATCGTTGAATTCTTGGTGTATTGAATCATCTATGATTGGATGTAGCATGCAATGGTATGATAATCTCACCACATTTGAACAATGGTAAAAATATGATAGTCTCATGTGTGTAACCAAACAGCAGGAGCTCGTATCAGCATAGCTAAAATAGGATGTGCGCAGGCCACCGAACGAAATGAGCTTTGTTGCTCAACCAGTTGACGCAAATCCATCATGAGCAACCAAATAACTTGCTAATTGTGACCCAGATCTTATTTATAATAGGTTAAAAGCGACAGACCCTGCATCCAGAAAGTCTCAAAATTGATTCAGCCTACCAAACGCGCCCTACCAGCCACCGCGACCAAACCTCCCAACCCAGCCAACACGTCCAGACTCTCCAGAGCGAGAGGTCAACGGTACGTAGTCGCAGGCCTGCACGCACGCCGTTTGCTCCAAGCCGCGGCGTGCCAGTTGCAGCCAAGACCAAGTGGCCGGGTTGTAATAATAAAGAGAATAATTGTCTGTCTGTGTGTATATGCATGGAAAGAAGAAGAGCAGCCACCTCTTAAACAGAAAAAACCGATACTATAAAGAATTCCGTGGAAATAAATGGAAAGGATGTGCAGGCAGGATCGATACCACAATAATTCAGCTTGCCAGACAGCAGGAGACAAACTGCATTGCGAAAGCCTCTTGGCCTCTTTGCAGGAAATGTCGGTCAAATATATGGTGTTGTTGGGTCGGGTCGGTCATGCAAAGCGGATTTTCTAGCGGCACCGTGACCTACCGGTCACGATCTGCCCGTGCGTTGGCAGCTCGCGATTCGGGCTGGCGGGAGTGGTATTCCGAGTTTCCAATTGGTATCTGCATAGCCAGCTGCGCATTAAATAGGTCAACGTATCTATACGTTCATGTTTGTGGTCTCGTATACCAGTTTGCTTCCTCGCTAACAAAAATCTCCAGACTCCTCATCCCTTTCTCTTCTACTGTCTTTCCTGGACTGGATCCCTCCACTAAATAGCTTCCCTATCTATATACAACCTAGGTTTGAGATTGTATTTCTTGATCAAAGGATTTTCTTTGTTGAGTATTAATGAGGATCAGAAGATGCAAATGTGTGCAATGTTTTTGGTGACCGTTATTTTTTGTTCACCGGAGTGCTACTTTTTTTTTGTTTGCTACAAGAATTGGAGCGAATTTGATTCCTCTATCGATTCTCTGACATTTTTGAACAATTTGTGAAAACTCATGAAACACAAATAAACATGTACGGAAAATCATGAAACATAAAGAAGCATCTTTCAAAAATCATGAAAAAAATCGTGGAAAAAAATCGTGAAACATAAAATTGCATGAAAGCCCTATGATTTATTTGTGACATGTTTGAACTTTATGAGGGAGAAAAATGAATTATGTGTGAAAATTAGTGATTGATTTCTATAACATAATTGGATCCTGATATATTATAAAACATAACAATACATAATGAGAATTTTAATACTCGGTGAACTTGTTCTTAAAACGACATAATATTTGGAACCATGATTGAAAGATATATTCGAACTGACTTTAAATGTCATCTCCTTTTCATGTTAAAAAATGTCCTCTCTTTTTTCCTCCAAAGGAATATGTAGGTCACTAGCTGCGGTGAGAACAATGCAATAACTGAAGAGAGGATGTGGAGAGTAGGTTGTGTGTGGTTAATGGCAGAACTGACCACATGGGTAGGGTCCATTAGCATGCAGAAAATCACAATACAAGATTTACGGGAGAGATACAAACCCTGCTGTAGAAGAAGCACACGAATCATGGCATTTTTGTGTGGTGGATATGTGACCGGTAGGCCACGGTGCCGTTAGAACTGCATTTTCGGTCGGTCATGCGTGCCTAACCTGCGCACTGTGTCTGTACATACCCACAACAGTCCTTTATTCTCTCACTATTCATGTCTACCGCTACTACCTCCTTCCCAACTTTGCAAAAGAATTTTTTTAAAACAAATCTGCGTCGCCATTGCGCGTGCTTATACACGGGAAAAATAAAGTAAGAAGAAGTAGAACACGAATTGAACACACGACAACACGTCGAATAAAACAAAGACACTCGACCTAACTGTGCAGTTCCCACCATGAATATGAAGGCATGGTCCCATGCATGAGAACAAGCCCTCTACCAACGAAATTAAGAGACGACCGATCGAGGCGATTGCGTCCACGGCTCGTGTTCAGAACATGAACTTGATGTGCGTTTTGAAACTGGAAAGGGTGATGGAAACAAAACAATGGATGGATGTGCAGGCGTGTGATGTGATGTGGCGAGTGCACTTCGAAGAAGGCACGCAAATATTTATTGATGAAAAATGATGCAGTACTGTAAAATGTCCATGACTCAATTCATAGAGTACTAGTAGCTTGTGGTTTACACATGGAAAATAATAACAATGCCGAACGATCAATAATAACTGGAACGAGCGAAAAGTGATGTATTGTAAAATGCTTATGACTCAAACGGTAGATTTGTAGCTTGTAGTCTATACACGAAAAATACTCACTCATTCCAAATTTAGGAATTAGGAGGCATATTAGGTTTGGCTAAATTTTGACCAATTATATAGAAATTCCTTATTTCTTCATAATACCAAACGTATACAATATGAAAACATATTTCATAATAGTTCTAATAACATTGAATTGATGTTGTAGATGTTGATATTATTTTCTATACATTCGGTCAAAGTTTATAAAATTTAACTTTGACCAAAACTGATATACATTCTAATTTAGCTAGGATGAAGTAACAATGCCGAAAGTTTGATTTCCTGCACATGTTAGAACATGCTACATTTTTCACCGGCATCTGTAAATAACATTTGGCATTCAAGGTACCACGTGATACACAATGTATCGTGGTCGGTTTTAGGGACCTAAATTAACGTATTTTTAATGCTTCAAGACATAAACTCTAAATTTATTACGAGAAATATACTACTCGCTCCATTCATTAATATAAGACCTTTTATATAGTTTAAAATGAAATAGATATAGATTAAAGTGAGTAACCTACACACTAAAAGTTGACTAGATACGGATCAAAAGGACTAAATCTACAAGGAGCTTAAATATCTTATATTAGTGAACAAAGAGTATAATTTATGCGCCGCTTAATTTTGCACGGCGATCTTTCATGATGTCCCATGCAATTCAAGTAGAGAACTTGCCTTATCTCGTTCCATTAAAATTGTTATCGTGAATAGAGAATGAAATCTTGTTATACAATGGGTTATACTACTTGATATCTTCTCTAGAAATTAATATCATACTAACTAATATGAAAAAGGTGGTCATAAAAATTAAATTGGAGTGGCAAGCCATTGGCTCGCGCTAGTGTATATAGCTATCACTAGGTAATCTAAATGCATCTTCTACAATGAATAAAGTGTGAAGGGATGATCTTAACCATGGGAAGACGGCTCTCTTTGAGAATATCACCTATCTACCACCGAGGATATATTTTCCTAAATTCTCAAACAACCTTTTAAATAACCGCTTCCAACATATCAGTATAAAATTTGTTAATCAGTACATCATCATAACGCAAAATCACCATAACGTAAGACTAGGGGGAAATTGTATTTTCAATCACCACATGACGGTCAACTAACAAACAACTTCCAGAAATTTTCTGTTTTAAGTGTTATATTTCTCTTATTTCTTTCGCATCTAACTCGGCAAAAAGGCACATGCCTTCTTTAAGAAAATAATGGTTTTTGAAAATAAAAGAACTAAACCACTTGCTGAGATGGGATCATAACATAACCGTGCACTTGTATTGCGAGAACATGAACATATAGGTTAGGTCTAAATTGAGGACAAGGAAACACTTACACCACTTTTGAGACCAAACTATTATAAGGAAAATAAGTTATTGCATGATAGAAACCCTAGCTACCACCCTTCGGACCAATCTCTACTCCGCGTCACGGTGCTGGACCTTTGTCGCATAGGCATCGCTCTAGTATTGTACGGCGGAGGAGAGAGGTTCTCTTATCTCTCCCACTATGTAGTAAGATCTCTCTGGTTAGGCTTTGGTGTCGCCATGAAGTCTCTCCGATGTTGATGGTAAGGTTATCCATGTTTTTTTTTTACGACACTAATGCACTTGTCTGCCTAGATAGGGGGGTTCCCTGCTAATATGTGTGTGCAATTGCCAATCTTTGTCATATGTGTAATCTTTAGCTTCTACCACAATTCAACGAGATTTGGTCGTGTATGCATGTGTTTGCATGTACACAAGTGCTTGGACTTCGTGATGTTGTCCATCACCGAAAAGAGTTAGCGCAATGTCAATGAGTTTGGATGCAAACTTCTTTGAGAACTTAATTTGAGACATATAGACTTAGTTGTGAAATCTCCTTTAGTTAGGGTTGATTTTTGTGTCTATGGCTTCCGTTACTGAATTATTTCTGATCATATCATATGTTTTCTTTATCTAGTACGAACTATTTGGTTTTAAAAAGTTAGTAGGAAAGTGAATAAGTCCACAAATAACAAATCTACTCTACCCGCGCAAATTAGACCGATGGCTTTGCTAAATCTTTGAAATCCCCGGGGTAGTTCAATTTTTTGAAATGGTCCTTGGAGTAAAAAAAACGGCTGCCGCAAAGAAAAAACGGAATGTATGTTAAGAAAAAAGAAAGAAACAGGAAAAAAAACTTCCAAAACATGGCCCACGAGAACCCCGAAAAAAGGCAAGGGGATTGGTGTAATATTTCCCATTTAAAACCCCCCATGCCATGCTCCCCACATCCCTGCCCCAACTTCGCAACCTCGTCGTTCGCCACCCTCTCCTCCCTTCCTTCCTTACTTGGTCTGCCCCTGACCTGACCTGACCCAACCCTTCCTCCCCACCGCGCACGACGCCAAGAACCCAACCGCCGAAGCGGCCGCGATCTTCTCCGCCGCCGCCATGACGGAGTCGCCCCGCGCGCCGTCCGGCTGCGCGATGTTCGGCATGTTCCGCCGCCGCCGCTCCGCCTCCATGTCTTCCCTCTCCCGGATCAATGGCCCTCCACAAGTCGCCGCCGATAAGGACGTCGGGGCCTTGCCCGCGCCGGTGAATTCGGCCAAGGCCGGCGCCCACGACGGTTCCTCCATCGTGCCGCGCCCGAAGGTCATGCCTTTGCACGCGCAGACGAACGGCGCCGCAGCGACCCACGCGCCGCGGCCGTCGAGCGACAAGACCAAGCCGGCCAGGGCGACGAACGGCGCGGCAAAGACGGCCGCGGCGGCGTCGCCCGCGGTGGAGTACACGGGCATGGCGGCGGAGCTCGACAAGATGATCCACGACCACCAGCGGGTCAAGGGCACCACGCAGATGATGCGCGCCACGTCGGGCAACATGATGATGCACCGCAACCTCGGCAACCTCAACGCCGCCGGGGGCGGGGGCGGGGGCGCGTCCGCGCGCAGCTCGCTGGAGCGCGGCGGCGGCAACAACCCCAAGCCGGCGCCGGCGAGCAACGGGTACGCGTTCTCCGGCCTGGGGAACATCGTCGCCGGCAAGCCGCAAGGGGGCGGCGACCCGCTGTGCCGGGCGCTGTCGCACCGGACGGACCCGGAGAAGCTCAAGGAGCTGGGCAACGAGGAGTTCCGGGAGGGCCACTACGCGGAGGCGGTGGCGCTCTACGACCAGGCCATCATCATGGACCCGACGCGGCCGGCGTACTGGGGCAACAAAGCCGCCGCCCTCGCCGCGCTCGGCAGGCTCATCGAAGCCGTCGCCGACTGCAGGGAGGCCGTCCGGATCGATCCCTCCTACGCCCGCGCGCACCACCGACTCGGCGGATTGTATCTCAGGTCAGTACGTACCTAACCTACGCACGTAGGGCATTGAGTTCGTCATCATCATCACTAATTGTTGTTTATTGATGCAATGCGACGCGTGCGTGCCTGTTTTCATCTGGTAATTACCTGCCGTAATTTGCCATAGTAAGTGCCATCAATCAAGCTACGTAGTAGTGGATTATACTCCAGGATGTGCGTCGATTAATTGAATTCAAATTAGGAAAGTTGAGCTGTAAACTTAATCTGGATTGAGCACGTATATACATGGTCTTAATTATTGTGCGAAATTTGCTGTAAACTTAGCTGTGAGCTACAAATTAGGGGAGTTTAGCTGTAAACTTAGTACTCCAGTTTTTTTCGTTGACGATTGATTGTTTAACGGTGCCAACTGATGTTTCGTGGAGAACCACTAAGCTAGATGGCAGCTAACAACCGAATGTTAAATGCTTAATAACGAACAGGTTGAAGAATTAGATAATAGCGTGGCTGCTTTTGCATACACTAATGTGTGGTAGACATCGCCGTCGGATTTAGTTTGTTCAACGCCAGGTAGTAGAGTTACAAGTATTGTTATTCCTTGGAAACCTCTAACGTTTCCCCTAAGAAATGGAAAAGACCTTTTGACGATTAGCGCCTAGATACTTTGATCTGCATCCTACACATGCTGTTTAATTTTAAGCATTTGATCATAGGCTAATCTATCAGGTCTAGCTAGCTAAACCTCCATCCTTAAATCACTCTGGCACTTGTGAATTTTTCATGGATGATTGATGATTTCAGTAGCCAATCACTTCCTCCGCAAGCATTCTTAACCCTCCTTTTCAAGTTCATGATTGCACTAGTTAAAATACAACAGGTCTATCTACACATAGTACTTCCCAATCAGCTTAAGATTCAACAATTTTCATAATGATTTTCATACGGGGTGGCTGCTAACAGTTGGTTGTTCGTTTTCAGATTAGGGGAGCCAGACAAGGCCATAAACTACATGAAACAATCGTCCAGGGACTCGACGAGCGCTGACGTCTCCCGCGCGCAGACGGTGAAGAGCCGCATCGCCAAGTGCAACGACGCGCGCAAGCTCAAGGACTGGATCACCGTGCTCCGGGAATCCCAGGCCGCCTTCGCCGACGGCGCCGACTCCGCCCCGCAGGTCAGTGCCACGAACACGCGACGTGGTGGACGTCAACTCTGCACGACCGGCAACGAAAAAATAATACTGCACGAACGTGTCTGACACGACGAGGTCTGTCCGACAGGTAATGGCGCTGCAAGCGGAGGCTATGCTGAAGCTCCAGCGGCACGACGAGGCGGACGCGACGCTGCGCGGCGCGCCGAGGTTCGGCGTCGATGAGTCGGCCAAGCTCTTCGGCACCACGGCGCACGCCTACGTGCTCATGGTCCGGGCCCAGGTCGACATGGCCGCGGGGAGGCTCGAGGATGCGGTGGCGACGGCGCAGACGGCGTGCCAGCTGGACCCGGCTAGCCGGGAGGCGGCGGCCGTGCACCGGCACGCCAAGTTGGTGGCGTCGGCGCGGCTGCGCGGCAATGACCTCTTCAGGGCATCAAGGTTTGCGGAGGCGTGCGCTGCGTACGGCGAGGGTCTCGGCGGCGGTGGCGAGGCCGGCAGCGCCGTGCTGCTCTGCAACCGTGCAGCGTGCCACGCCAAGCTCGGACGGCACGAGAAGGCCGTCGAGGACTGCACCGGTGCGCTCGCCGTGCGGCCCGGGTACAGCAAGGCCCGCCTCCGGAGAGCCGACTGCAACGTCAAGGTCCGTTCTGATGTTTCACCATGTTTTTGCTGCATTGCACGATCTCGCCAGGTTTTGTTAACATTTTGTTGTGCTGGCGATCAGTTGGAGAGGTGGGAGGCGTCGTTGAGAGATTACCAGGTGCTGATCCAAGAACTCCCGGAGAACGAGGACGTGAAGAAGGCTCTCACCGAGGTCGAGGCCAAGATCAAGAGCCAAAGGAATTGATCGTGGGGACACATCTCAGCATTGACGCCAGGTAATTGCAGGCTAAAGCTACTACTGACTATTCATGTTTTATCATGTCTTAACCGTCAACCGGTGCACTTCGCCATAGTCCTGAAGAAATAATGCACTGGTTACTGAATTCTGTGTTGCTACCAAAAACATGTTCCTTGCAAATTGACGAAATAGCAGTCCTACAGAACTAGTAGATCCTAAATAAATAGACTGTTGAACAGACTTGATTAGATTGTTCCTGTACTGAATAAAAAGTATTCTATCACCATACATGCATCAAAGTCTCTTCTAGTACTTCTTGAGCACCAATCACATATGTGTCGGCTATAACAAACGTAGTTTGGTGCCTTTATCTCCCTGATTAATTTAGCTGGTTAGGTTAAGTGTTAGGGCATGATTCCATGACCACGCGCAGATAAAGAAATCAAAGTGGTTTGAAAATCAGGCAGATTCCTTACCCGTGCTTATTCTTTAGTAAAAAGCATTGGCATGCTAATCATAATACAAATTTATTCTTCCTCGCAGGTTTACTTGTTCGGTCGCCTACCGGAGAAATAAACTGCAAATTCTGAAGAGGCCGGGCAAGGCTTTTGACAAAACAACTTTGAAGTCTCCACCCGCTGTTCCGCAGTTTGTGAACAGCAAAACCTGTATGTTTTTTGTTGTTGTGAAACATACACCAAATTACAGAAGAGAATGAAGTGATGGAACTGTACATAATACTCAGTCGCTCCATAGTGATGAATGTATAGTTAGTTATTTATTTGGTTGTGGGGGTGCCAGCAGTGGCTCCCAGGATTTCTGAAGGTTTAAGTTTGCTTCTCAAACAAAACAAGCAGAACAACTGTACACTAAAATGAATGTTCATTCTAAACAGAATATGTGTGGCCATTTATTTAAGCTAGCGTCCCGTGTCACTTTTCCTGAAATTCGAACAGACAGCTTCATTCAGGTACCTAACTGCAGAGAACATGCATAGATCAATGTTCTGTCGTGCCCTTTGTGACCGACTAGATTACAGGCTGTACGCTAATCATGTTGTGCATTAGTGTCTTGTGGAGTTCAACTTCCTACTACAGTTATCAGCTAACAATTTAAGTTATCCAAGTGTTTGGTGTATGTTCTCTGATATAAGTCACTCGATGGTGTTCATATCTGAAGTTCTGAACACAATCGGTAACTTGGCTATTATCCCAGAATCGTCAAAAGGCCATAATTTGATTGTGATAATTCACGCGGTAGAGCATGTTCTATAGCCCCAAGATGATTCGAAGTTATATGCCTGACACGATGCACATTACAACTACTATTACAAATGGAACTTCACTGGGTTTATAGTTTTTGGGCTATACCAGAATATGTATAATAATAGAGCGTATGAAATATTCCTATATATGGATTTCCTAGCCCTTTCCATAATTTTAAACTTTTAGTAAGCTCAATATGGTATCAAAGCATGAGGTTTTGGGATTAAGTCCTGGCATTCACAATTTATTAAAATTGATGCTTGGTCCCTTTTTGAGTCATACATGTGATTCTTCTATTCACGTGTAGGCCTCTATATTCGCAAAAAAAAAAAGGTGTAGGCCTCTATGAGTCACACGTGAGAGGGGAGTTAAAGACCTGCAAGCTAATTGGCTATTTTTATCAGTTCAAAACTTTTGATTGTGTTGACTAGTGCATAAAACTTACAATATGCTGGCACTTGTTCCTGAACCTCTCAAAGAAGAAATGGGCATCTCTCTTTGTCTGTCGCACCATGTGTGTTCCCAATAACAAAATACATGCCCATCACATACAATGGGTGGCCACACAACACAATTACCAAATATTTAAACTTTAAACTAGAGAATTAAGTAAAGTACAATAAGAAATATGCATTTGCTATTCTCGAACAAACTAATATCTACTTCATGATAACTTTAAATTTTTATATCATTTTCCTACACTCTAAAATAATTTCTTCCATTTGTTAGAGAAACTTATCATAGGAATTACAAAATATGTGTTTGGTATACCATTATTCTTTGTTTCCTATCTACACGAGTGGTGTTTCCACGGTTCACAAATTTCCATTTAGGGCATCTACAATGGGAGAACTAGATACACGTTTAAGTGAAAAGAAAATAAAAAAATCCATAAAAGCCAATTATGCATCGCCCAACCTCGCTACGCCGAGCGCATGTTTGGTGCTAAACTAGACACCAAAAGACTCTAAGAGGGTCTTCTCTCCGTCACACGACTCTTGGGAAAAACGCTTGCCTCTCCGTCTACCCAAGCGGCCACCGACCACTTCATCCTCAGCTGCTCACTCCCATCTCTGGCTATCTCTCAGATTTGGATCCCAGGATGAGTCCGCGCCGCTGTGGATCTCCTACTTGTTTGCATCGTCGTTTGTGGGTGTGCTAGAAACACACTATGGAGACCAATGTGTTAGCCGGAAGATTACTAGGTTCCATCTGTCATGTGCAATCTATCATGTGCATGGAGATGTAATCCATTTTACACTGGCTCAACGAAAGAGCTATGCTAGATGGACTGACCAAAGATCAAGCCGACACAAACAAGTGGTCATGTGCTCCGGCTTGAGCAATGAAATCCTTAGACCCGAGATGTTCGCACGATCTGGCTTGTGGACTGTTTGACGTTGAGTTTATTGGGTCCTGATGACCCACAAGTATAGGAGGTGTATCGTAGTACTTTCGATAAATAAGAGTGTCGAACCCAACGAGGAGCAGAAGGTGTTGACGAGCAGTTTTGATCGAGGATTCACCGTAAACACTAGCAAACATGTTTGCAGGGGTATTTGGTATTGCAGATAAATAAAGTACGAGTAAATAAAATACAGTAATAAAAATTGCAATGAGTGGCCCAATCCTTTATATAGAAAATGACAAGTCGGTTGTTTTACTTATGATAACCTGAGGACACACGGGAATTTCGTCAAGTGCTTTCGCTTCACATAGCTAAATAATCTTCAATGGTTTGGTAAGTGTTGTGTGGGCGAATCTATGCTAATGCACTACCCCATACTTGGACTAATACATACTTCTGATTATACCTCTTGCAAGCATCCGCAACTACAAGAAAGTAGTTAAGATAAATCTAACCACAACCTTAAACTTTGAGATCCTACACTCCCTCGTCCACCGGTTTCCTAATGGGGGTTTGAGTTTCTGTCGCTCCTGCAACCCAACAATTAGTAGTCAATTACACGATGCATTCCCCTAGGTCCATAAAGGTGAAGTATCATGTAGTCGACGTTCACATGACACCACTAGAAGAATAGCACCACAAGTTAAATATCAAATCATTGCATATTACTCAACATAGTTCCACTACTAACATCATGACTTATCTCATGTCCTCAAGAACTAAATGAACTACTCATGAGTCATCATATGGATCATAATCAAAGGTGATATATGATGAATAACAATCTAGACATAAACTTTAATTCAATGGTTTCACTCAATAGCATCAACTACAAGGAGCAATCAACACCGGGAAAGTTTCCCCTATGAACTGGACAAGTATTAAACCCAAGATGTTACAGCAGGACGACGAGGAGATGGCGGTGATGATGGTACTAGTGGTGGAGATGATCGTGATAATAATCCCGATGAAGTCCAGCTCGATGGCGGTGACGATGGCGACGATTTCCCCTCTCCAGGAAGGAATTTCCCCGGCAGAATTCTGCCTGCCAGAGAGCTTTTCTCTCTCTGGTTCTCCGCCCCGTAGCGGCGGCGAAATATTTCTCTGGTCCCTCCCCGATCTTAGGTTTCCCGAGGGGTTGAAATACGCGAGGGGGCGTCGTCAGAAGTGGTCCGGGCGCCCAGACCATGCCTAGGCGCGGCCTGAGGCTGGCCCGCTCCTAGGGGTGGTTTGGCCCCCTTAGGGCCCATCTCGGCCTCCCCTTCTGGATTCCTCCATCATCTGGAAAATTAGGATTTTCTGCTTATTTTTTGGGAATTGTCGTTCTTCAGGAATATGATGTCTTGACGGTCCTTTTTCCAGCAGAATCCTGGCTCCGGCGATTAATTCTCCAATAATCATCAAACATGCAAAAATAGATGAAATAACATAAGTATAACCTCTAAATATGAAATATATCAATGAATAACAATAAATTATGATATATAATAGTGATGCAAATTGGACGTATCAGACCCTCTCATGTGATATATTTGGGATCATGGCCATGCATAACTTGAGTAAGTGCTAATCAAGGTTACTAGACTAAAAAGTTATCTGGGAATCACATATCACGGGTACAAGAAAAAAAAGAGTTAAGCTGACATAAGCATAACAAGTTCCTCGCCTGTGGCTTACCACCTATATCGGGACGCAAAGGGATTTAGGCAGAACGTCACATTGATAGGATACTCAAAGGTGTCCGAGTGTCGACATGCTTTGCTAGAAGCCAATGTCGTCTATCAGTTCTGAGTGTAGTCTCACATAACTATGTCGTGAAGGGGATTGTATATACATTTCAAAAATTTACATCTACATGAACACCCAAGATCTATATTATGAATTTGCAGTAATGGGATTCAATCGATATCAACTCACTAAGTAAAGCGGGAGAGCTTGCTAAATATGATGATCCAGGCAACCCCGTAGCTAGGCGATACCTCCCAACTGCGAGGATATCTCCTCCCACTACAACATACTCGGTTTTCACTATTGATTTTGCTTTGTCAACGAATGTTCAAAAATCTTCATAGAGACGTGTTGCTGATGGTTTGGAATTCCGCAGGCAACCTCGCATCACAGATGGCCGGCTGACTATTTGGCTTGCCCGCCATGGATCCATGACGGCTTTGTGCAAGCCTAGAACCCACCCGGCCTGGTCCGCTGTGACGGCAGTGGACATCGTGCATTGCTACCTACCGATCAGATCCTTGGGGGAAGTATGTCAGTTAAATGATTGGGTTGTCAGTCCTATGGCATGACGTCATCCTTATCGTACAGTTGACTACTCCGAAGGAACGTCCTGCTACCTCGTGGCCATGTAGAATTGCATTCGAAGGTTGACACATGTGTTCAGAGTGGGCCATTGGCATGTCGAGAGGTGGCCACTCACAATTCGAACATGTTGCACTTAAAATACCAACACGTGCATGTAGAAGGCCTATTGTCATGTCGACACATGGCCACTCAAAATGCCAACAAGTGGCGCCAGGTGGGCCAGCCTTATCGACACCTGGCCCATTTGTAGAAACCCACGTGGCGACGAACTGACCATTCTACGGCGGACATGTGGTGGTCACAATGAGGACACGTTGCACGTTAGTAGTATTGGGCTGTGGTTTGCAACCCAATAAATTTTCTATCAGGACTGGCCATTTAGTGTGGCCCGTTTATACTAGTTTGTACTAGCGACCCATTTGTTGCGGCCCGTACTGACCAACCTGTTTACCATGGTCCTGTTATCTAGCCCACTTAGGTCTAGCCTTTTAAACTCATCCTTATATGTCCATCCTTACTATTCACGCCCGTTATTTCTATTCTAAAGACGACATGTTTCTTCCAGCCCAAAAATGACGGCATTTTAATAACGCCCTATTAATACCACCAGGCCTACTTATCTCACTCGGTCTGCTATACAAGGCCTGCTCGCCTTAGTGCGTTAAACTATTTGTATCAGTCCATTCATATTTGCCGTTTATTATATTGGCATGTTTTTGATGCAATGCCCTTATGCACGTCAGGTGTGGCTTGGGGGCTCGGTTGCGGGCTTGCGGCAGGGCTAAACATTCTGGAGCCAAGTAGGGAGAGCTCTTTGGAATCTTGGCTGAGTGCAGCACGGACTCTGGTGCACTAGAAGGACAAGAGAAGCTTCGACACCTCATTCTCACCTCGTGGAGTCTTCGGTAACATCTCACAGCAGTGTACCACTTCGTAGCTTTTAGGGCGTACCAGAGCGTGATATGTTGCAAACGTATCTATAATTTTTGATGCTCCATGCTTGTTTTACACCAATTTCTATATGTTTTGTTTACACTTCATTGCACTTCTATATATTTTCTGGAACTAACCTATTGACAAGATACCACGGTGCCAGTTCCCTGTTTCCTGTTGTTTTGTATTTCAGAAAAGTTGTACAGGAAATATTTTCGGAATTGTACGAAACAAAAGCCGAAGTTCCTATTTTACTGTAATGAATATGGAGTCCGGAGGAGAGACGAAGGGGCGCCACGAGGTGGCCACACCTGGCCTAGGCGCAGCCCAGGCCCTAGCCACGCCTAGGGGTGGTGTGGGCCCCTCGGGCATCCACCGTCCTCGCCCTTCCGCCTATATATTCACCTATTCTGGAAAAACCTAAATACCTGAGCCTCCATCCACGAAAAGTTCCGTCGTGGCCGTCATTGCCGACCCTAGCTCGGTAGGGTTCCGAAGTTCTTCCCGGCACCCTGCTGGAGAGGGAGATCATCACCGGAGGCCTCTACATCGCCATGCCCGCCTCCGAAGTGATGCATGAGTAGTTTATTTCTAGACTACGGGTCCATAGAAGTAGCTATATATGGTTGTCTTCTCCAATTTATGCTTCATGCTTAGACCTTGTGAGCTTCCTATCATGATCAAGATCATCTTTATGTAATGCTACATGCTGTGTTTGCTGGGATCCGATGAATATTGAATACTATGGTTGAGATCGATTATATACTTATCATATGTTATTTGTGATCTTGCATGCTCTCCGTTGCTAGTAGATGCTCTGGCCAAGTATGTGCTTGTGACTCCAAGAGGGAGTATTTATGCTCGATACTGGTTTCATGCCTCTAGTGATCTCGAAAAGTGACAATAACTTCTAAGGTTGTAGATGTAATGTTGCTACTAGGGAGAAAACAACAATGACTTATCTAAGGATAATTCTTTTGTTTACTTTACACACATTGCTTAATGTGATAATCTGTTGCTTGCAACTTCATACTGAAAGGGTGCAGACGCTAACCGAATGGTGGATTATTAGTCATAGATGCAGTTGGAATATGGTCTATGTATTATGTTGTAATGCCCAAATGAATCTCATAGTAATCATCTTGTCATGTATGGTCTTTATTTTGTCAATTGCCCAGCTGTAATTTGTTAACCCAGCATGTTATTTATCTTTATGGAGAGACACTTTAAGTGAACTCTGGACCCCGATCCTTTCTTTTACACTGATAAAATCATCCATTGCAAACACATGTTTTGTTTACTTACTGCAAGCACTGTTCTCTTTAATTTCACTGCAAACAAACATATATTTCCACACTCTACGGTTAATCCTTTATTTTCAGCAAAACCGGTGAGATTGACAACCTCACTGTAAGTTGGGGCAAAATATTTTGGTTTTTTTTGTGCAGGTTCCACGTTGTTGCTGACGCCAGTAGTGCGTCCTGCCAAAACTCAGCTAGCAACACCTTCAGAAGTCATTTCTTTCTCCTACTGGTCGATTAAACCTTGGTTTTTTACTAAGGGAAAATTGCTACTGTGCCCGTCATACCTTCATCTTGGGGTTCCCCAACGGTGTGCAACTGCACGACATCAAGCTCTTTTCGGGCGCCGTTGCCGAGGAACTGAAGAAAAGTTACACCATAGAGATTGCCAACTCCCATGTCAACTACAAGCTCTTTTTTGGCGCCGTTGCCAGGGAGAAAGATGATTTCTGCAAGGGGAGTCTCTCATCTCCAATCTCCTTACCTTGTTATTGTTTGCTTAGTTTATTTTACTTTGTCTTGTTTGCTTCATTATATCAAAAACACAAAAAATTAGTAGAATAAACAACAATGATTTTTTTGAGATGGAGAGCTAATCATCCTAAAATATATACTCTTGAGAACACTAAGTTGTGTGACTTTACTAGAATAAACAACAATGATTTTTTTTTACACTTATTGCTCCACCTGCTCCTGAAGCAGCCTTCTATGAAATTAAACATGCTTTGTTAAATCTTGTTATGAAAGAGAAATATTTTGGTGCTAGTACTAATGATGTTGCTTCTCACCTTAATAATTTTGTTGAACTTTGTGAGATGCAAAAGTATAAGGATGTATATGGTGACATTATAAAACTGAAATTGTTTCCTTTCTCTTTGAGATGGAGAGCTAACGATTGGTTGCTATCTTTGCCTAGAAATAGTATTGATTCTTGGGTTAAATGCAAAGATGCTTTCATTGGAAAATATAATCCTCCTACTAAGATTATATCCTTGAGAAGTGACATAATGAAATTTAGAAAATTTGATAATGAACATGTTGCTCAAGCTTGGGAAAGAATGAAATCTTTGGTAAAGAATTTTCCCACTCATGGACTGACTACTTGGAAAATTATCCAAACTTTTTATGCAGGACTGAATTTTTCTTCAACCTTCTGGATTCATCTGCTGGAGGTACCTTTATTTCCATTACTTTGGGGGCCGCAACAAAACTCCTTGATGATATGATGATAAGTTATTCTGAATGGCACACCGAGAGGGCTCCACAAGGTAAGAAGGTAAATTTTGTTGAAGAAACCTCCTCCTTGAGTGATAAAATTGATGTCATTATGTCAATGCTTGTTAATAGTAAAGCTCATGTCGATCCAAATAATGTTCCTTTTGCTTCTTTGGTAACTCAAGAAGAGCATGTTGATGTGAACTTCATTAAAAAAAAAATTTCAACGACAATGCTTGTAGGAATAATTTTGGTAGTAACAATTATAGGCCATATCCTTCTAATAATGGTAATGGTTGTGGTAATTCTTATGGTAATTCCTACAACAATAATAAAAGTGCACCCTCTGATCTTGAAGTCATGCTTAAGGACTTATTAGTAAACAAACTGCTTTAATAAATATATTGAGGAAAAGTTTAGCAAAATAGATTTTCTTGCTTCCAAAGTTGATAGCCTTGCTCTTGATGTTGAATTTCTTAAATTAAAGTTTATGCCTCATTATGTTAAAGAAAGCAAAACTTTGAATTCTATTCAAGTTAGAATTGATGATAATGTTAGGATGTTGGTGGAATTGCATGCTAGGTGGGAAAGAGAGGATGAAATTGCTAGAAATAATAATTCGACTAAAATTTGTACCATTACCACCACTAGTAGTGCTGAAGTCTCAAATGCTAGAAAACCTCCTACTATTAATGGTAAAATAATTGGTGTAGGAAAACTTCCACTCCTTCTACAAAATTGCCTAGAACCACTGGAACTGTTTCTGATAAGAGTGCTGGAATTTTTCGAAGTATGGGAGACAATAGTCCTTTTACCTTTGATAATACTGACTTTGATTTTGATGATTGCAATATCTTTGAAGTAACTAAGTTCTTACAAAATCTTGCTAGAAGTCCTAATGCTAGTGCTATAAATATAGCTTTCACAAAACATATTACAAATGCACTCATGCAAATTAGAGAAGATAAACTAAAACGTGAAGCTTCTATTTCTAGTAAGTTAGAAGATGGTTGGGATCCCATCATTAAGATGAAAGTAGATGACTTTTATTGCAATGCTTTATGTGATCTTGGTGCGAGCATTTCTGTTATGCCTAGAAAAATCTATGATATGCTTGATTTGCCACCATTGGAACAATGTTATTTGGATGTTCATCTTGCTGATGTTGCTAAAAGGAAACCTTTGGGGAGAGTTAATAATGTTCTTATTATGGTTAATAATTACTTTGTCTCCGTTGATTTTGTTATTTTGGATATTGAATGCAATGCTTTTTGTCCTATTATTTTGGGAAAACATTTTCTTATAACTGTTGGTGCTGCTATTGATATGAGAGATGTGATTATGAAATATCAATTCCCACTCAATAAAGGTATGGAACACTTCCCTAGAAAAAGAAAGAAGACACCTTTTGATTCTATTATTAGGACAAGTTATGATGTTGATGCTTCTTGATACGTCTCCAACGTATCTATAATTTCTGATGTTCCATGCTTGTTTTATGACAATACCTACATGTTTTGCTCACACTTTATAATGTTTTTATGCATTTTTCGGAACTAACCTATTAACAAGATGCCAAAGTGCCAGTTCCTGTTTTCTGTTGTTTTTGGTTCCAGAAAGGCTGTTCGGGCAATATTCTCGGAATTCGACGAAACAAAGACCCAGTATCTTATTTTTCCCGGGAGACCCCAGAACACCGAAGGGGAGACGGAGAGGAGGCCCAGTGCCCCCACACCACAGGGCCGCGCGGGCAGGCCCTTGGCCGCGCCGGCCTATGGGGAGGGCGCCCTGGTGCCCCTCCTGCGCCGCCTCTTCACCTATATAAGCCCTTTTGACCTAAAAACACGATACGAATTGACGAAACTCCAGAAAGACTCCAGGGGCGCCGCCGCCATCGCAAAACTCCAATTCGGGGGACAGAATCTCTATTCCGGCACGCCGCCGGGATGGGGAAGTGCCCCCGGAAGCCATCTCCATCAACGCCACCGCCTCCATCATGCTCCGTGAGTAGTTCCCCCATGGACTACGGGTTCTAGCAGTAGCTAGTTGGTACTCTCTATCCCATGTACTTCAATACAATGATCTCATGAGCTGCCTTACATGATTGAGATTCATCTGATGTAATCGGTGTTGTGTTTGTTGGGATCCGATGGATGATACATTATGATTAGTCTATCTATAAAGTTTGTGAAGTTATTGTTGCTGCAATCTTGTTATGCTTAATGCTTGTCACTAGGGCCCGAGTGGCATGATCTTAGATTTAAGCTCTATAATTATTGCTTAGATTGTATCTACAAGTTGTTTGCACATATTGCTGTCCGGAACCCGAGGCCCCAAAGTGACAGAAATTGGGACAAACGGAGGGGAAGGCTGTGATATGAGGATCACATGTTTTCACCAAGTGTTAATGCTTTGCTCCGGTGCTCTATTAAAAGGAGTACCTTAATAGCCAGTAAATTCCCTTGAGGCCCGGCTGCCACCGGCTGGTAGGACAAAAGATGTTGTACAAGTTTCTCATTGCGAGCACGTATGACTATATATGGAAAACATGCCTACATAATTAATAATCTTGATGTTCTGTCTTAATGCTATTTCAATCCTATCAATTGCCCAACTGTAATTTGTTCACCCAACACGTGTCACTTGTTATTGGAAAGTTACCACTAGTGTAGATCGCTGGGAACCCTGGTCCATCTCTCATCATCATATACTCGTTCCTATATGACATTGGAATTAGTATCAACTATTTTCTGGTGCCATCGCCTCTATGTTATTGCTACTGCTGTTGTGTTACTGTTACTATTGCTCTTATATTACTGCTGCTTTCACATCACCTCTGTTACTAGTGCTTTTCCAGGTGCAGCTGAATTGACAACTCAGTTGTTAAGGCTTATAAGTATTCTTTACATCCCCTTGTGTCGAATCAATAAATTGGGTTTTACTTCCCGCGAAGACTGTTGCGATTCCCTATACTTGTGGGTTATCAAGACTATTTTCTGGTGCCGTTGCCGAGGAGGCATAGCTCTACTCATAAGTTCACCTGGTGACATAGGCATCCCCAATGGGCCTGCCAAAGATAGTACCCGGGATTTACTGAAGGCCCACGACTCGAAGAATAAGAAGAATCGGAAGCCCAAGTTGTTACTAAGGAAAGACTAGAGTTGTATTAGGAGATAATATTTGTAATCTTGCGGGATGAGTTGGAAACCCTTGTACAATACGAATCCCTCGGCTCCACCTCCTATATAAGGGGGAGTCGAGGGACAAAGAAAGCATCGAATCATTGTTTCAAAAACCCTAGTTTTCATATCGTCGAGTACTTTTCGGCTGAAACCTTCGAGATCTACTTGCCCTCTACTTCTAACTAAACCCTAGTCTACAACCCGTAGGCATTGACAAGTTAATCCCTTGTCAATTGGCGCCGTCTGTGGGAATTAGAGGCATCAAGGATCTAATCTCGATGGCACGTTCAAGATCGTCAACTTCATCAACAGCAAGCAACGCGATGGATCGAGGTAAACAGATCGCAACTGGTCCTGTCGATTTTGTTCCTCACCCGCCCTCCCGTTAGGATGCATATGCGTATCTGGAGGAGCCTATGGAGATGACGTTCGGAAGATTCCACTTTCGCGTCGAGAAGGAGGGGGCGTATCGTCTTGAAATTCCGATCTCATCGGGATTGTCGGCGGTCGATTCCGATTTTTCGAACTTCACGTCGTCAATCGAGTCAGGCGAAGAGGAGACTTCATCGCCACGCTTCATCAGCACCAGGGCAAGCGAAAAGCTCGCCAAGATCTTCAGCGACATGTCCTTCGAGTCATCCGCGGACTCCTATATAAGCGATGACTCGAGCAGTGTCGACAGTTTCAACTTCATCGACAAATCCACTACAGTGGGCAAGGTCTTCACCAATCTTTATGATGGTGTCACCAAACCCAGCAGAGATCTGAATACAAAATATCATCAGATTTATGCCATCGGAGAGCCAAGCCGCGATCAGGAGGAAACGTCTGAGGCTTTCGACGATTTGGGAAATCCATACGTTGATCCCTCTGATTTACGACGAGGTCTAGGCAGCAAATATGTCGGACCTACACCACATGTTAGGGTTCAACTCCCACAAGCAGCATGGGATAGAGCCGCAAGAGCTATGGATGGCTCAGAACCAATGGCCACAACAGCCACGCCAGAAGAGTTGCAAGCATATCAATATAGGCTTGCGCGAGCTGCAAGGGAGTTGGAAAAACAGACAAATGCTTTGAACAGAAGAAGGGAGGCAGCCTCCGCATCAAGCAGGCGAAGAGCGGAGTTAAGTCGACAATCTGGAACTTCGGGAGATAGCCACAGGGAAGCTCGGAACAGAGCAAGATCAAGGCTACAAAACATACCTGAAGGAGAAAGAGAGCACTTGGTTCAAAACCTCGACATGTCTTTTATGTCAATAGACACGAGAGGGAATATTATTCCCAAGACACCAGAAGCTGGGTATATGGCGACACAGGCCTTTATCCTTGCATCTAGGCCACCTCCAGGAGATCCAAGGGAGGCATTGTACAACATGGCGATGGCAGGAGTCGGAGCCATGGGAATGGCGTTTGCTTCAACACCTCCCGAAGGAACAGCAAGGCAAAATAGTCCAAGACCTGCGGCAGCAGCAATAGTTCCCGAAGGAACAAGTGGGGCAAGAGACACGGCAGCTCAAGCAAGGGTGGACAGAGCAAGGCAAAATTGAAGGGAACATCGGCATTCCCCAGAGCTAAACGTCGAGGATATGTGTGGTTTGCCATGCTTCACAAGGAGGGTCCGAAAACCTCGGGTCCCTTCGGGGTTTAAATTGCCTGATAACTTCAAAAAATTCGACGGCCTGCAAGATCCAGAGGACTGGCTAGTTGATTACCTCGAGACGGTGAAACTCACAGGAGGAACCAGAGCAACAGCTATGCAAAGCATCCAGGTGCATTTAAGTGGAGCCGCGCGATCTTTGATAAAGAAGCTTCCTCCAGGATCTATCGACAGCTGGGATAGTTTCGAGGACGTGTTCGTCAAGAATTTCCGGTCCACCTGCAAAAAGCCCGCATCGCTAGATGAATTGAGGGCGTGTCGACAAAAGCTAGACGAATCAATGAGAAAATACATCCAAAGGTGGAATATCATTAAAAACTCGGCAGAGAATATATCTGACGAGAGAGCGATAGATGCGTTTGTCGCAGGAATCAGGCGAGGAGATTTTGTCGAGGACTTGGGGAGAACTAACCCAAAGACAGTATCCGCATTAATGGAGATAGCAAACAGATGGGCAGATGGAGAAGATGCTGTTCACAACAAACGACATAGGTCACCAGAGGAGGACCGTGGCCGAAACTATCAAAATAGGCGACGATTCCCTCGGCAGTACTCGGGCTATGATGCTCCCGGGCAAATTTTGGCTAGCTTCCGAGCAAGCGTCGGAGGAAACAATAGAGATGATTATCAGAGGAGCAACGAGCAGTGAGGCGACAATAGAGACGACTCTCGAAACAATAGGCAAAATACAGGGTCAAGGTTTCAGAGACCTTTCGTGTCTCCCGAAGAGATGATGAACGGGCCGTGTCAGATGCATTTTTATTTCGACAATAACGGAAAAAGACAGTCAGGACACTTGCAAAAGGATTGCCAAAATTTCCAGGCAATGTTAAGGTGGGCAGGGCATGCCAATGCTCAGGCAGCGCACAGAAATCCTCAAGGACCCAGGAGTGAGATTCACTTGCCACCTCCTCCCGCAATTACGGACGAAAATCGACATCAGCTCAGAATAGCGGCAGCACCTGCACCACCGCCTTATGTTGATCCCAATTCCAACGGAGCGGTCTCGATGATTCAGAAAGGCCGGCCATCCAATAGAGCTCAGAAAGTAATCTCGCGACAGGTGTTCATGGCAGAGAAGATGCCTCCACCAACGGTTGAGTATCTTAATTGGTCAGGGCAAGATATCGGATTCACAATAGCGGATCATCCACAGCAAGTTCCTCGACCAGGGCAATCAGCACTTATCTTACCAGCAGTAATTGCAGGATTCGACGTATCTCGAGTGTTCATAGATGGCGGCAGCAGTTTAAACCTTATGTATGCAGATACATTAAGGAAGATGAACATATCCCTAGCAAACCTGAAACCAACCGACACGCGATTCCACGGTATTACACCGGAGAAGCCAAGTTATCCGCTGGGGAAGATTAATCTCGACGTTCAGTTTGGGACCCGAGAAAACTACAGAACAGAGAAGCTGGAATTTGAAGTTGTAGATTTCCCATCACGATACCACGCTTTGTTGGGATGACCAGCATATGCTCGGTTTATGGCGGTACCACATTATACGTACCTGTTGTGGAGGATGCCTGGACCTAAGGGACCAATCACAGTCAAAGGAAGCTTTGCGCTAGCCGATAAGTGTGATAAGGATTTTCATCGACTGTCAGAAACCTTCGGGATGCAAGCAGAATACATGGCGTCAAGGCTCACGACTGACTATGATGTGTTGCCAGATGTAGGAAGGCCCAACAAAGAATCAGCTTTTAACACCGAGAAAAATTCTAAGGAGGTGCAGATTCACCCGACAGACCCGAAAAAGACAACGTCCATTGCGACAGACATGGACCTCGCATAGGAAAGCGCGCTCGTCGAGTTCCTCCATGAGCACTGGAATATCTTCGCATGGTGTCCAGCTGACATGCCATGAGTACCCAGGGAACTTGCCGAGCACCACCTAAACTTGGATCCATTGGCGAGACCAATAAAACAACCTTTGCGGCATTTTTCGGAGCCAAACCGCAGAGCTATGCTGTCAGAAATCGATCGACTGAGAGAAGCTGGTTTTATCAAGGAGCTGCATACATAAGCCACATGGGTAGCGAACCCAGTGTTGGTGCCGAAGAAAAACACTAAAGTCCTTCGCATGTGTGTCGACTTTACGTGTCTCAATAAACATTGTTCAAAGGATCACTTTCCCCTCCCAAGGATCGATCAAATCATCGACTCCACGGCAGGATGTGAACGTCTTTCCTTCTTGGATGCATATTTTGGTTATAACCAAATCAGATTGAAAGAAGAAGATGAGGTCAAAACAGCGTTCATCACACCTTATGGCGTGTTTTGCTACCGAACAATTCCTTTTGGTCTGAAAAACGCGGGAGCAACATACCAGAGGATGATGCAGAAGTGCTTAGCAACGCAGATTGGGAAAAACGTACAAGTGTACATCGACGATGTCGTCATAACATCAAAAAAGGGCACGACGTTAATCGAGGATCTGAAGGAAACCTTCGATAACCTCGACAAGTTTTGCCTTAAGTTGAACCCAACGAAGTGTTCCTTTGGTGTCCCTGCAGGAGAACTTCTTGGTTTTCTAGTTTCAGCAAGGGGGATTGAAGCAAATCCTGAAAAAATCCAAGCTATCGTAACAATGAGGAAGCCAACAAAGTTGAAAGAAATACAGCAGCTAACTGGGCGAGTCGCAGCTTTAAGCAGATTTGTCGCCAGGTTGGGAGAAAAAGCGTTACCATTCTACGCTTTAATCAAGCAAGGAGAGAAATTCCAGTGGAACGAAGAGGCAGATAGAGCCTTCGAGGATTTAAAGCGCACAATTTCGACACCACCAATCTTGGTGGCGCTGAAAGAAAAGGAACCTCTCCTGTTATACATTGCAGCTATGCCTCAGGTGGTAAGCACGGCGCTAGTCGTCGAAAGAGAAGAAGAAGGAAAACTCCATGGAGTACAAAGGTCGGTATATTTCATCAGTGAAGTTTTATCACCTTCCAAACAACGGTACCCGCAGTACCAGAAGTTGGCATATGGAGTGATCACAACAGCAAGAAAATTGCGCCACTATTTTTCGGCACACCCGATAATAGTGGTCAATGAAGCACCTCTATCAAATATACTGAACAATCCAGAAGCTACAGGGCGTGTCTCCCTTTGGGGAATAGAACTTTCCCCTCGGGACATCACGTATGAAAAAAGAAAAGCAATCAAGTCGCAAATTCTGCCAGATTTCATTGCAGAGTGGATGGAGCTGCAAAATACAGGACCCCTAGATTTGTCGAGAACTTGGACCATGAACTTCGATGGATCCAAGAGAGTAGAAGGAGCTGGTGCAGGAGTGATACTCATATCACCTGAAGGCGACAAATTGAAGTATGTCCTACGGATGACATTCCCAAACGCATCTAACAATGAAGCAGAATATGAAGCTCTTATACACGGAATGAAGATGGCGAAAGCTTGCGGCGCAACTCGACTAAAAATCTTTGGCGACTCACAATTGGTAGCTCAGCAGGTTATGAACCAATGTGATGCAGTCAATGACAGCATGGTGGCATACAAGGAAGTGTACAACGAGCTTGAGAAGCTGTTTGATGGATGCGAAGTAAATCACATCAGTAGGCTGAGCAACGATGAAGCCGATGTTCTCGCAAACATCGGGTCGCAGTGCCTTGCAATCCCGCCAGGTGTGTTTTGGGAAGAGATAGCTGAGAAATCCACAAAGCCAAAGAAGGCGCAGAAGAAGAAGAAGGAGGAGAAAACTTCGGCGCCTCTCAACGAAGCTCCAGACAAAGAAGAGGACCAGGAGCTGGTGATGATGGTAGAAGTCCCATGGATGCAAGCATACATATCGTATATCCTAAGGAAAGAAATACCCGACGACCCAGTTGAAGCAAGGCGAGTTATTCAATGATCCAAAGCTTTCACAGTGGTCAAAGGGGAGTTATACAAGCGAAATATTTCGGGCGTACTGCAAAGGTGCGTTACACCCGAAGAAGGAAGTATAATCTTAAAGGATGTACACGAGGGAATATGTGGTCACCACGCGAGCAGTCGAGCTATTGCGGCCAAGGTTTTTCGGGCTGGATTTTACTGGTTGACAGCAATCGAGGATGCAAAAGAGATAGTACGAACTTGCGATGCGTGCCAGAGATTCGCCGCAAAACCCCACTCTCCGGCAGCAGAGCTGATGCCAATACCATTGTCTTGGCCCTTTGCACAATGGGGACTCGATATGGTGGGAAAATTACACAAGGCTTCGCCAGGAGGATACGAGTACATGTTGGTTGCTGTCGATAAATTCACCAAGTGGATAGAAGCAAAGCCGATAAATTCACCAGATGCAGCATCAGCAATAAAATTCGTGAAGGGCATCGTTTTTCGATTTGGAGTACCTCACAGCATCGTCACAGACAATGGTAGTAACTTTACGTCCAAGGAGTTCAAGGCATACTGCGCAGAAGTAGGCATCAAATTGCACTTCGCGTCAGTTGGGCACCCGCAAACCAACGGTCAAGTCGAGAAAGCCAATGGTATCATCTGCAACAGTATTAAAAAGCGCCTGCTAGGACCGCTTGAAAAGGCTCGACATACCTGGCCAGAAGAATTGCCAAGTGTCTTGTGGAGTATTCGAACAACACCAAACACGGCAACACAAGAAACTCCGTTCTTCTTAGTCCATGGAGCTGAGGCAGTACTACCGATCGAAATAGAGCATGACTCCCCAAGAGTCACGGAGTATGATGAAGAAACCTCAAGAAGAGCTTTGGAGGACGATGTAGATGCACTCGACGAAGCTCGAGATGAAGTACTTTCACGGGTTACCAAGTACCAGCAAGACCTAAAAAACTACCACAGTCGACGATTACGGCCAAGATCTTTTCAAGTCGGAGATTTAGTACTACGGCTCAACCAGCAAAGTACTGAAAAACTCGAGTCGCCATGGCTTGGCCCTTACATCGTCACAGAAGTAATAGAAGGAGGAGCATACATGATCAAGGACAAGAAGACAGGGGTTCCCGAGAAAAACCCCTGGAACATGGCGTAGCTCAGGCGGTTCTACGCTTAGAGCCGAAATATAGTCCTCCTTTGTAAAAAATACAATGTACTGAAACGCCCGCGAGTTTTCAGACGCACTCTTTTCCTTTTCAGGGCACCGAGTGGGGCTGGAAAGGTTTTTAATGAGGCGGGCTCGCGGTGCTGCAATATAATAAAAGATAGTGATGATATACATCTTTTTTCTTCGACAGGCTCGGGGGCTCATAACCCACGATAGCAAAATACATATATTTTCGCAAAACAGTAAATTCTTCGAGATGACAAAATAGTATAAGCTCCAGCCAAAGGCTCGGGGGCTTCGCAATATAAATTACACTTTACAATATAGACAACTTCATTAATACAAAGAATTCGACAAAAAAATATAGACATAACTTTTCGCAATATAGTACAACTCAGTCAAGGCCTAATATACTATCTATGGATAAACCTTTGTTATTTGCAGCAGTTGTCTTGTGCTCAGCATAGCTCCCCTTGACGAAGAATTCAGAATCCATCCGAAGAAGTTCATCCATCATCGCTTCGGCCACAGGAGTCACCATGTCATTGATTTCGTCGACGTTATTCTTTCGTCGCGATTTTTTGGCCAGGCAGTAAGAGACAATCTTCGTCAGATCTAATTTTGGATGGCAAATATGTATCATGATCATGGCGAATCTAGCTCCAGCAGTCAACTGAGCTCGTACAAAGTTATGAATACGAGGGGCATCTCGAAACTTTTCCATCAATCCAAGAAGAGTATCGGGAGCTTCATCTCGAGGGAACATAGTCTTGTAAACAAGGGTCAAGGTTCTCGTGCAGAAGTTAAGGAATTCGCGAACCTGACAGGCGCGGTCTTGAAACCTGACAATCTGTTGGGTCCGCTCGGGAGTGGCCCAGAACAGACAGCCGTGGTTAAGAGAAAGGTTAACGAGGAGGTTCGTTCTTACATTAACCCTTTCATCTTCAGCAGCAGCGTCGAGAACAGAACCTATTTAAGCAAAAGAACAAGAAATTCAAAAAAAGGGGGTACAGCAAAAGACAGAAGAAGTTCTGGGTTGAAAAAGCATACCTAACATATCCACACTAGCTTCAGTCATTAGCTCGAGCATACTATTTTCTCGAGTAGTTGCTTTTTCGGCTTCCGAAATAGCAGCTTCCTTGGCAGTTATGGCTTCTTTAGCTTGTTGAAGGGCAATTTTCTCTCTTTCGGATGCTTTGCGGGATTGCTCCATCATCGCAAGAGTTTGCTTTTTCATGGACTGAAGTTGTTGGCGAAGTTCTTGCAAATCTTGCGAGGAGTGTTTACTTGAAGAACTTTCGATAAGGTCATCATCGACAAGTGTCTTCTTCGAGAAGGAGGAAGCAGGAAAAGTATCGGCAGGATGAGGATTTGCGGAGTAGTTATCAAATATCAACTGGAAAAGAAAATTTCAGTATCAATGATCACGCAAAATAGAATTCCATTGATCTTCGGGAAATTTACACAGATATTACAGAAGGAGTCTTCAAAAGAATTACTACGACAGTTGTCGCCAAAGCTACTGTGACGACAACATCAAAAGAAACAGTAAAAATAAAAACAGAAAAAGATAGGGCATTCTACTAGACCTCCGGCTTCGACGAGCTAGGAGCAGGAGTAGGCTTGCATCCAAGATAGGCAAGGATCTTCTTTGAGTTGGGCTTTGAAGCTCTGATCAGCGATTGCCACTTCGTGGTCTCCATCTGCTGCGTGTCGCCAACTTTGGTCCAGTTGATATTTTGCTGGCTGTCAGCAACCAGAGCAATAGTGCTTTCCACAGCGATCTTCATATTTTCTTGGCGAAGCAAGTCCAAGATCCTCTGGGGGATTGAAGCACTTGGCAAGAGCAAGGATGGTTGCGGGTTCCTTTATCTTCGGGAAGAAGTAAGGGTACAACCGCGACAATCCTTCCCTAGCCACAGTAAGACCTTCGCGTGCTTCATCTCCGTGAAACTCCAGGAAAGCAAGTGCGTCAAGAAGAGGATCATTGTCGGGATCTTCAAGTTCATATTCTTGAGATGTTTTCCCTGTCGAGGCAGAAATTTATTGATCAACAAACGAGTAAAGAAAAGCAAGTCCAAAGAATACAAAATAGTTGAGGTACTCACTGACAAAGCGACGGCTTTGCGATTCCAGGCGTTTAGTAATCGCGTCTTCACGAGCAGATTGTGTGGCTATATGCTCGCTCAACGAAGTCTCGGCGTCGTGAAGCCTCTTCTGAAGTTCTTCGACACCAGCAGCGTCTGCCTTGGCCTTGTCAGCATCTGCCCTAGCCTTACTAGCATCTGATTCGGCCTTCTTACGAGCCTCCTCACTTTGCTCTAATTTTTGAGCAAGTGTGTCGGCACGTTTGTTGGCCCCTGCAAGTTTTTATGCCAAAATAGTCAAATATAGTCAAAATCACGACAAGAAAGGAGTAAGAGGTCATGGGTAAAGAGAAGCATAAGTCATTACCTTCAGCTTTGCTAGCATACTCGCGATACCCAACGAATTGGGCACCGAAGCAGATGAATTCCTTAATCAAAGGCTGTTAAAGAAAGATAGAGAAAGCAAAAGCGTCAGTATGGGAAAAAGTGCGATAGCACAAAACGAAAAGAAGCAAACAATGAAAACGTCGATAGCATCAGAAAGTATTCAAGGACTTACATCATCCAAAAGAGGAGTCGAGGAGCTACCCAATTGTAAGGTAGGCTCTGTGATTGATTCAACCCTCGCCCTTTTTGGTGAAGGGACGAGGGGGCTTGCAGGAGGAGTAGGTGCGTCGGTGTTTTGTTGAGGAGGCGAAGATTCTTCTCCTTCAACTTGCACTTCAGAAACAACTAAAGTATGCGACGTACTCGTTCGAGCAGTTGCATCAATAGCTGGCGTTTCTTCCTCATCACCACTACGATTAAATGGCGACAGTATAAGAAGCAAGATAGACAAAAATCTTCAAGAGGCAAAACAGTAAGAAGCAAGGGGTGACTTACGAACTGACGAGGGCGTCAAGGTATGGATCAAAAGCTGCCTTCCGAGTTGAAGGAGCAGCTTCTTCGGCTTTGGAGGTGCCGGAATCTTCGACTTCTGTCCTCTTCCTCTTGTTCTTTGGAGAAACAGCAGGAGGAGGAGAGTGTGCCGATGTGGTAGCCTCGGAGTTAGCCTCCTTTTTAGAGGATCCCGCAGATTTTCGAGAACATGCGGGTTCACTCTCAGGGCAAGGAGCACCCTGGTTGTCATCAGTGACAACGGCTCGTTCTTCGACTTCTCCACCTTCAGGAAGGGGAGGAAGAGAGACAAGATCTGGATGGTTCTAAAAAAAAACAAAGGGGGATGTCAATAAAAGAGTTATGCAAAGGCTGTCAAACAAACATGCGCAAGTCGACAAAGGTTACCTTAGGAAGCGCATTGGTGGCGCTATATGGTTTTACGCGACAAGATGAGGGGACAACATCTTTCTTGCTGAGGGAGGAGATTTTTCGGACAAGTTTTTCTAAATCCTTGACCGACAAATCCACCGACAGCCGATCCACATCATTATCGCCAGCATACTTCCAGAGGGGATTTTTGCGAGCCTGTAGAGGCTGCACTCTGATTCTAAGGAAATATGCCGTGATTTGGATACCCGACAGTTCTTTGCCGCGGGTGCTTTGAAGCTCGTGGATGCTGGTCATCAGTGCCTCCGTCGCCGTTTTTTCTTCGTCGGTAGCCTCTGCATCCCAGGAGCGGCGGCGATAGATTTTCTCGGCACCATCAAAAGGAGGAATGTTGTCTTCAACACACCCATGATTCTCCTCGTGGATGTACAGCCATTTTTTGCGCCACCCTTGAACTGAGTCAGGGAATTTGACATCGAAGTACTCGACATCAGGGCGAACGCAGATACAAACACCGCCTACGTTATAGGCGACATTGGCAGAGCTATTACGGCGACACAAACAGATGCATTTCCATAACGCCCAGTTAGGCTGGACGCCGAGGAAGGATTCGCAAAGAGTGATGAAGATGGAAATATGGAGGATAGAGTTGGGAGTGAGATGATGAAGTTGCAATCCATAAACGAAAAGCAACCCCCGAAGAAAATTGTGAATGGGGGCAGAGAGGCCACAGATGAGATGATCAACGAAACTAACCCGATACTCCATTGGAGGGGTTGGGTAGCTCTCTTCGCTGGGGAAGCATAGCGCCTTTGGCTTCTTGCTGATCCCCAGTTTCTTCAGCAGGTTGATGCCTTGGGCAGAGATTTTGGATCTCTCCCACTCAGCGCTCCCCAGATCTGCGGAGGCCATCTTTGATTCAGGAGTGCTGTGCCTGATCAATCTGCGCGGTGGCATCAACAATGGCGCAGGAGTACAGCGTGAGAAGAGTTGAGCTCAAGGAGCTATGGGGCGCAAGAGGAGATTTTTGCAAGAGGAGAGCAGAGGAGCGGCGCAAGCGAAAGTGCGGAAGGAAGAAGATGAAGCCCTTAAATAGAGGTGCGGCGAATCGGCGCACCGTTAGATGGAAAAAGTGTGAGGCAGATGGTGTACACGTGGAGCAAGGGTAAAAAAGTAATTTCGTCTTGTAGGCGTTACAATGCGTGCGCCAGAAAAAGCGGAGGACGTGTGTCCCCCACTTGCACGACGTGTCAACACGATGTGTAATTTGGGCCCGCAAGGCAGCGAGAGAGAACTTCCCGCGATTTCCAGGAGCAGCGGTCGTGGCTATCGTCAGCAATGATGTCACCTTAGCAAGAGAAAATTTCGACTCACCAGTTTCATAAAAAAGGCGACAGCAAAAGATATTGGAGAGCCTTTGATCAAATACAAAGTTTTTGATCAAATGCTCGGGGGCTACTTTGGAAAAATGAAAAAATTCGAGAAAAGACAAAATAGAAAGGGCGTGATCCTATGATCAAATACAAATATTTGCTCATAGCCTCGGGGGCTACTCCCATCGGGAGCGCTGTTCGCGCACCCGCAAGATTTGAAAATTTCGAGACAGACAGAAAATATGGCGACATAAGGTGTGGAGCCTACATCCAATGACAAGTCCTTGGTTGTAGCCTCGGGGGCTACTCCCATCGGTAACGCTCTTCGCGTACCCGATGAAATTATAAAAAAGAAAGATAGAAGAACAAGAGAGTATATTTCGAGTTATAAGTAACTCTACATATACTCCCATCGGGAGAGCAATATAAGTCATCCGTTGACTCAATAAAATGTGTCATTCCAACAGCCGAATAAGCAGTCGACAATATATTCTCAGAACGCCAAAGTTGCAAACAATTTCTGAAGCAAAACTTGCGAAGGTAAGACCCCGATCCGTTCTGTGTGGCGTGGCACCGTCTCTGACGTCGGTTTGCTACTTTTATCCGTATCAACAGATACGAAGAAAAATCCTAACGGACGCGTTAGGTACCCGATAAATATGACTGGGACTCGACAGAATGGTAAGACCTTAAGCGGCACCTGTCGAAGTTTACACCAGTATCCCGAGATCATGTCCAGGGACGTGATCTTGAAGTAGGTTTTTGCGGATTGCCACTAGAGCAGTTAACTAGTACCTGATCCGTCAGATGAACTAGCCCCAATTACCATTATCCCTGTACAATATAGAAATTCATATGCAAAGAAATATGGAGAAAGTCAAAGCTATCGAGTAAATATAACGGTGGAGATTTTCCTTGACTCTACGATTCAAGCAAAATCTCGGGGGCTACTGACATAGGCATCCCCAATGGGCCTGCCAAAGATAGTACCCGGGGTTTACTGAAGGCCCACGACTCGAAGAATAAGAAGAATCGGAAGCCCAAGTTGTTACTAAGGAAAGACTAGAGTTGTATTAGGAGATAATATTTGTAATCTTGCGGGATGAGTTGGAAACCCTCCCGGACTCTGTAACTTGTACAATACGAATCCCTCGGCTCCACCTCCTATATAAGGGGGGGTCGAGGGACAAAGAAAGCATCGAATCATTGTTTCACAAACCCTAGTTTTCATATCGTCGAGTACTTTTCGGCTGAAACCTTCGAGATCTACTTGCCCTCTACTTCTAACTAAACCCTAGTCTACAACCCGTAGGCATTGACAAGTTAATCCCTTGTCACCTGGGGAGTACACTCTACCTCTCTCTGTTTTTATTTTGTTTTATTTTGTTTTGCTTAGTTTACTTTTGTCTAGTTTATTTGTGCTTAGTTTATTTCCGTCTAGTATTATTTTTCTTAGTTTACTTTTGCTTAGTTTCCTTTTGTTTTTTTTTATTTTTTCTCATATACCCAAAAATCCATAAAAATTTGAAAAACCTAAAAATTCAAAACTGTTCTTATGGAAGAACGCATAACCATGTTGGAGCTTATTGAAATATATAATAATTATAGAGAATCAAGAACGGGTAAAGTCATGAGTGCTGTGATAGAAAAATTGAATACAATTGCTAAAATCTTGCTTAAACGCCATGATATAAACTGTTGCTCTCAACAGGATACTAAATATCTTAAATTCCAATGTGGCTTTAGTGAAGAAGTTTTAATTAAGAACTATAATTGGAATAACTATATTCATCTTGGGTTCGAAGAAGTAGAACAATTTGTCATATTTATGGGAGCCTCTGAGATAGAATCCTTCATGTCTAGAAATTATGAAACTTGTGTTGTTTGTAAGGACCTTAAAGATTATGTCTCTTCTATCCTTAATTTTTGCATAGAAAGTTACAGCGATAATCCTTATATCATTGATTATAAAGAGAGACTCATTAATGCACAAGAATGCACTCACAATTTGCAGGAACCTGTGGAAGAAGAAATTGATGAACCTGAAAGCTCATTGGATGAAAAAGATGAGGAAATTGATGAACCTGAAAGCTCATTGGATGAAAAAGAAGAGGAGATTGATGAACAAAAGGAGGAAGAATGGATTAGCTACCCATGCCAACCTTCTAATGAGAGTAATTCTTTATCTCTTACACTATTTGATTGTCCTCCATGCTTACCAAAGGAGGAGGAATGTTATGTTCATGTGGATTCTCTTGAAATAGTACCTATGAGTAAAACTTGTGAGAATAATTATGCTACTGTTATCTATGATAATCCATGCTATTTTGATAAATCTTATGATAATGCTTTGTTTGTGCCTGATATCGAAATGCATGGTACTAAAGAGTTTTGCGTAGAAAATGTTTAGGATAAAGCTCTAGATGATGGTCCTATGTTACTTGATAATATTAATTGTACTACTAATGAAAATGGGATTGGATAAGTCTTGACTTTATATAGGAGTCCCATATCTCTTGAGATTGATCAATCATCTTGTTATATTATTGATAAAAGTGGGTTTGAAAGTTTTAATCCCACTATTTTTGAGCTTGATAAAAATTATGTGTTTGTAAATCATGAAAAACATGCTTTATGTGATAGTTATATTGTTGAGTTTATTCATGAAGCTACTGAAAATTATTATGAGAGAGGAAAATATGGTTGTAGAAATTTGCATGGCACTAAAACACCTCTCTACATGCTGAAAATTTTGAAGTTACTCTTGTTTTATCTTCTTATGCTTGTCACTTTGTTCTTCATGAATTTATTTGTGTACAAGATTCCTATGCATAGGAAGTGGGTTAGACTTAAATGTGTTTTGAATTTGCTTTTTGATGCTCTCTTTTGCTTCAACTCTTATTTCTTGTGTGAGCATCATTAAAATTGCTGAGCCCATCTTAATGGCTATAAAGAAAGCACTTCTTGGGAGATAACCCATGTGTTTATTTTACTACTGTTTTGTTGTGTCTTGGAAGTTTTTACTACTGTAGCAACCTCTCCTTATCTTTATTTTATTGTATTTTTGTGCCAAGTGAAGTCTCTAATAGAAGGTTGATACTAGATTTGGATTTCTGCGCAGAAACAGATTTCTATCTGTCACGAATTTGGGCAGGGTTCTCTGTAGGTAACTCAGAAAAAATTTGCCAATTTACGTGCGTGTTCCTCAGATATGTACGCAACTTTCATTAGTTTTGAGTTTTCTGATTTGAGCAACGGTAGTACCTCTTAAAAAATCATCTTTACTGGCTGTTCTATTTTGACAGATTCTGTCTCTGTTTTTTGCATTGTCTCTTGTGGACTTTAAGCAAGGCTTTCTAGATGTGGAGAGATGTAGCTAATGTTTTATTGAGTTCTTGCAATGTGTCACTACAGGACTAAAGTGGATTAAAGTTTTTTGAGTACTAACCCCTCTAATGAAGTTTATGAGAAGTTTGGTATGAAGAAAGTTTTCAAGGGTCAAGAGAGGAGGATGATATATGATCAAGAAGAGTGAAAAGTCTAAGCTTGGGGATGCCCCCGTGGTATATCCCTGCATATTTCAAGAAGACTCAAGCGTCTAAGCTTGGGGATGCCCAAGGCATCCCCTTCTTCATCAACAACTTATCAGGTCACTTCTATTGAAACTATATTTTTATTCGGTCACATCTTATGTGCTTTACTTGGAGCATCTGTGTGCTTTTATTTTTGTTTTTGTTTGAATAAATTCGGATCCTAGCTGACAAGGTATCAACTTGTCAATGCCTACGGGTTGTAGACTAGGGTTTAGTTGGAAGTAGAGGGCAAGTAGATCTCGAAGGTTTCAGCCGAAAAGTACTCGACGATTATGAAAACTAGGGTTTGAGAGACAATGATTCGATGCCTTCTTCGTCCCTCGACTCCCCCTTATATAGGAGGCGGAGCCGAGGGATTCGTGTTGTACAAGTTACAGAGTCCGGGAAGGTTTCTAACTCATCCCGCAAGATTACAAATAACACTTCCTATTACAACTCTAGCTTTCCTTAATAATATCTTGGGCTTCCGAATCTTCTTATTCTTCGGGTAGTGGGCCTTCAGTAAATCCCGGGTACTATCTTCGGCAGGCCCATTTGGGATGCCTATGTCACTAGCAATCCTTGTGTGGGAGAGATACACACTCCGCTTTTTCATATGAACACTTGTGTTCTTCGTTTTACTTTTAATGTTCAATGGTAAAAGTTGGAAGCTATTGCATTTATGGTTATTTGGTTGGAAACAGAAAATGCCTCATATTGTCTTGGATAATTTGATACTTGGCAATTGTTTTGAGCTCTCAAGTAGATCATGATTAAGCTCATGCATCATGTAGTTTAAACCTATTAGTGGAGAACTACTGTAGAGCTTGTTGAAATTGGTTTGCATGATTGGTCTCTCTAAGGTCTAGATATTTTCTGGTAAAAGTGTTTGAGCAACAAGGAAAACAGTGTAGAGTATTATAATGCTTGCAATATGTTCTTATGTGAGTTTTGCTGTACCGGTTCATACTCGTGTTTGCTTCAAACAACCTTGCTAGCCAAAGCCTTGTACTGAGAGGGAATGCTTCTCGTGCGTCCGAAACCTTGAGCCAAAACCTATGCCATGTGTGTCCACCATACCTACCTACTATGTGGTATTTCTCTGCCATTCCAAGTAATACTTCATGTGCTACCTTTAAACAATTCAAAATTTATCATCTCTTATTTGTGTCAATGTTTTATAGCTCATGAGGAAGTATGTGGTGTTTTATCTTTCAATCTTGTTGGGCAGCTTTCACCAATGGACTAGTGGCTTCATCCGCTTATCCAATAATTTTGCAAAAAGAGCTGGCAATGGGGTTCCCAGCCCCAATTAATCACAAATAGACACTCCTCCATGGTATGTGAAATGTTGGAAGGCACCCGAGGATTCGGTTAGCCATGGCTTGAGAAAGCAAAGGTGGGGAGGAGTGTCATCTAAATAAAACTAAAATAAATAGACACTCCTTCATGGTATGTGATTGTTGGAAGGCACCCGAGGATTCGGTTAGCCATGGCTTGTGAAAGCAAAGGTTGGATGGAGTGTCACCCAAAAATAAAAATAAACTACATCATGGGAGCCGCTCTTTGAAGGTCTGTTTGGCAAGGGGGTTAGAGTGCCCACTACCATTCGTTGACAACAACAAACACCTCTCAAAACTTTACTTTTATGCTCTCTATATGATTTCAAAACTTAAAAATCTCTAGCACATGATTTAATCCCTGCTTCCTTCTGCGAAGGGCCTTTCTTTTACTTTATGTTGAGTCAGTTTACCTACTTCCTTCCATCTTAAAAGCAAACACTTGTGTCAACTGTGCATTGATTCTTACATACTTGTTTATTTGCATTCATCATATTACTTTGTGTTGACAATTATCCATGAGATATGCATGTTGAAAGTTGAAAGCAACCGTTGAAACTTAAATCTTCCTTTGTGTTACTTCGATGCCTTTACTTTGAATTTATTGCTTTATGAGTTAACTCTTATGCAAGACTTTTGATGCTTGTCTTGAAAGTACTATTCATGAAAAGTTTTGCTATATGTTATCTATTTGTTAGCAACTATAGATCATTGCCTTGAGTCACTTCATTCATCTCATATGCTTTACAATAGTATGATCAAGGTTATGTAAGTAGCATGTCACTACAGAAATTATTCTTTTTATCGTTTACCTACTCGAGGGCGAGTAGGAACTAAGCTTGGGGATGCTGATACGTCTCCAACGTATCTATAATTTCTGATGTTCCATGCTTGTTTTATGACAATACCTACATATTTTGCTCACACTTTATAATGTTTTATGCGTTTTCCGGAACTAACCTATTAACAAGATGCCGAAGTGACAGTTCCTGTTTTCTGTTGTTTTTGGTTCCAGAAAGGCTGTTCGGGCAATATTTTCGGAATTCGACGAAACAAAGACCCAGTATCTTATTTTTCCCGGGAGACCCCAGAACACCGAAGGGGAGACGGAGAGGAGGCCCAGGGCCCCCACACCACAGGGCCGCGCGGGCAGCCCCCTGGCCGCGCCGGCCTATGGGGAGGGCGCCCTGGTGCCCCTCCTGCGCCGCCTCTTCGCCTATATAAGCCCTTTCGACCTAAAAACACGATACGAATTGACGAAACTCCAGAAAGACTCCAGGGGCGCCACCGCCATCGCGAAACTCCAATTCGGGGGACAGAATCTCTGTTCCGGCACGCCGCCGGGACGGGAAGTGCCCCCGGAAGCCATCTCCATCAACGCCACCGCCTCCATCATGCTCCGTGAGTAGTTCCCCCATGGACTACTGGTTCTAGCAGTAGCTAGTTGGTACTCTCTATCCCATGTACTTCAATACAATGATCTCATGAGCTGCCTTACATGATTGAGGTTCATCTGATGTAATCGGTGTTGTGTTTGTTGGGATCCGATGGATGATACATTATGATTAGTCTATCTATAAAGTTTGTGAAGTTATTGTTGCTGCAGTCTTGTTATGCTTAATGCTTGTCACTAGGGCCCGAGTGGCATGATCTTAGATTTAAGCTCTATAATTATTGCTTAGATTGTATCTACAAGTTGTTTGCACATATTGCTGTCCGGAACCCGATGCCCCAAAGTGATAGAAATTGGGACAACCGGAGGGGAAGGCTCTGATATGAGGATCACATGTTTTCACCAAGTGTTAATGCTTTGCTCCGGTGCTCTATTAAAAGGAGTACCTTAATAGCCAGTAGATTCCCTTGAGGCCCGGCTGCCACCGGCTGGTAGGACAAAAGATGTTGTACAAGTTTCTCATTGCGAGCACGTATGACTATATATGGAAAACATGCCTACATAATTAATAATCTTGATGTTCTGTCTTAATGCTATTTCAATCCTATCAATTGCCCAACTGTAATTTGTTCACCCAACACTTGTCACTTGTTATTGGAGAGTTACCACTAGTGTAGATCGCTGGGAACCCCGGTCCATCTCTCATTATCATATACTCGTTCCTATATGACATTGGAATTAGTATCAACTATTTTCTGGTGCCATCGCCTCTATGTTATTGCTACTGCTGCTGTGTTACTGTTACTATTGCTCTTATATTACTGCTGCTTTCACATCACCCCTGTTACTAGTGCTTTTCCAGGTGCAGCTGAATTGACAACTCAGTTGTTAAAGCTTATAAGTATTCTTTACCTCCCCTTGTGTCGAATCAATAAATTTGGTTTTACTTCCCGCGAAGAATGTTGCGATCCCCTATACTTGTGGGTTATCACTTCTTCACTTGAAAATACTTGATACGAGCTCTTTTCAGCGCCTAGCTGAAAGGCATTAAAGAAAAGCACTCTTGGGAGATAACCCATATTTTATTTCTGTAATTTTTCTTTCGTTGGGTCTTGAAAGTTATTACCTCTGTAATAACCTCTCGTTATCATTTTTATTTCGTTTTTGTGCCAAGAATAACCTATAATAGGAAGAAAGTAAGATTTGGGAAAGTTGCTGTCCTGAAACAGATTCTATGCTCTCACAAAAAAATTCGTATTCTCAGCCAGAACGTAATTTTGAGCTTCCAACTTTTGAGCATATGCCCCAGGTTATTATCTAACTTTCATTAGTTTTGCACTTTTCAATTTGAACAACAAAAGATTTTTGAAAAAAAAATCAATTTTTACCTGCTGTTCTGTTTTGGCAGATTTCTGCCACTATTTACTTTTGCCTCTTAATCTCTTTTTTTAGTTCTTTTGAGAGAAATAGATTTTTGAAGAAGTTGCTACAGTAGCTAATTTTTTAATGAATATTTTACATATGTTAGTACTGAACCCAAGTGGATTTATTATTTTGATTGCACTAATGTTGCTAATGAAAATTGTGTGAAGTTTTGTATGAAGGAAGTTTTCAAGTGTAGGGAGAGAAGAATGATGTAATGAGATGAAATATGGACAAAAGCTGAAGCTTTGGGATGCCCATGTCACCCCAAGAAATATCCAAGAGGTACAAGCGTCAAAACTTGGGGATGCCCAAGGCATCCCCTTCTTCATCAACAAAGTATCAGGTCATCTTTCTAGACGCTATATTTTTATTGCTTCATATGCTATGTATTGTTCTTGGAGCGTCTTTATTTTTGTTTTTAGTTTTATTTAGTTTTATTGTTTTAGAATATGGTTGGATCCCGACATATTCGTTTTGGAGAATGACACACTCCGTTTTAATTGCATAGAACGCTCTAGTTTTCACTCCTATTGTTCTGCGAGTGTTGTCTTTTGCTAGTACCGCGTTTAGCTCTTGTTTTTTCACTCATATTTTGTTCAGAGCTTGTTAGTTTTCTTTAGTTAGGTATGATTAGCTCTCTGGTCTTTATTGATTACTATCTATGAGAGTTGTTTTAAATAAATTGATTGGTGTTGGAGACGAGTAAAATGTTTCAAGCTTATAGTGATGCAAAAAGAAGCTTGTTTAGACTGTGGCATAGACTTTGGCATGCCATGTTGGATGTTATTTTGATTATATGCTTAGTAGTTATTGTTGTAGCATGACTTGTCTCAAATAGCTGAGAGTGCTTAATGTGCCATTGAAAGAATCATGTGTTGTTTCCATCATAAAAAGCATAATATTGTGGTATTCTCCTTTAATGCTTGATTGGGTTGACTTGGCACATGTTTACATCATGTTATGACTACAAACCAGTCACCTAAATCCTCTATGACCATTTCGTTTGTTGACTTGTAATATCACTTTCTTTGATTAATAATATTTTATCGCTATGCATGATTATGGCCATTATTGCTCTCTTAGTTGGTCGCTCCCAGTCTTTTGCTAGCCTTACTCTACTCGTGCATCCAACTACCAAAAACCAAAATTTCCAATTGTGTCCACCATACCTACCTATATGTGGTATTTCACCGCCACTCCAAAGTGAATTGCTTGTGTGCTACCTTTAAACCTTCAAACATTATTACATGTTTTGTGTTTTATTTTAGCTCATGAGGAAGTGTTGAATGCTTTATCATATAATTCATGTTTATTATGGCTTCACACTTTGACTAGCATGCATCATGTGCTAGTCCTTAATTTTGCAAAAGAGAAGGCGCGGGTGCCCACCCACTAAATATAAATTGAACCAATAATCTAAATCTCCTAACACTATGTACTTGAGAAATCATGAACTTAGCTTGTTTAAACAAAGAGAAGAGAAACTTTATTGTTCTCTCTATGGGAGCTGCTCTTGAAGCCATTAAACATGAAAGGATGATAGAACATTTGATGCTTCGTTGACATAGACATGCATACCTCTCAAAATATATTTTCAACACCTCTATTGCATTCAAAATAAAAAGCTCTAGCACATGAGTAATCTTGGATCCCTCTACAGAGGGCCTTTCTTTTACTTTTATGTTGAGTCTTTATCTTTTTTACTTCATGCACCAATTAAGAGATCATAGTTGTCAATCTGAGTATAATGTGCATAGTCCCAAAATTTAATATTGATTGATTCATGATTATGTTATTGATTCTTCTCAAATTACTTGTATCTAGTCACCCTTTTAACTTTAAAGGTGTCCTAGCATTTATGTTTTGCTACTTCATAAAGGACAAGTTGACTACCACTTTGCTATGCTTTCTCTATGCTAAAAAACAAACAATTGCTTTCAGTGCACAATTATCCATGATCTTTTGGTTGAGTTACTTCTCATGTTGTAACATAGTTGATAAGTTCTATTGTTAGAATCATATCTATCATGCCTATATTTAGAGTACTTTGATCCCAGCTCACAATGCTTTTACAATAACTTGATCAAGATTGTGTTGGCTTCATGTCACCTCAAAAATTATTTTTGTTATCACTTACCTACTCGAGGACGAACAGGAGTTCAGCTTGGGATGCTGATACGTTGCAAACGTATCTATAATTTTTGATGCTCCATGCTTATTTTACACCAATTTCTATATGTTTTGTTTACACTTCGTTGCACTTTTATACATTTTTCAGAACTAACCTATTGACAAGATGCCACAGTGCCAGTGCCAGTTCCCAGTTTTCTGCTGTTTTGTATTTCGGAAAAGTTGTATAGGAAATATTATCGGAATTGGACGAAACAAAAGCCGAAGTTCCTACTTTACTGTAACGAAGACAGAGTCCGGAGGAGAGACGAAGGGGCGCCACAAGGTGGCCACACCTGGCCTAGGCGCGCCCCAGGCCCTGGTCGCGTCTAGGGGTGGAGTGGGCCCCTCGGGCACACACCGACCTCGCCCTTCCGCCTATTTATCCACATGTTCGGGAAAAACCTAAATAACCGAGCCTCCATCCACGGAAAGCTCCGTCGTGGCCGCCATCACCAACCCTAGCTCGGAAGGGTTCTGAAGCTCTTCCAGGCTCCCTGCCGGAGAGGGAGATCATCATCGGAGGCCTCTATATCGCCATGCCCGCCTTCGAAATGATGCGTGAGTAGTTCATCTCTGCACTACGGGTACATAACAATAGCTAGATGGTTGTCTTCTCTAATTTATGCTTCATGTTTAGATCTTGTGAGATGCCTATCATGATCAAGATCATCTTTATGTAATGCTACATGGTGTGTTTGCTGGGATCTGATGAATATTGAATACTATGGTTCAGATCGATTATATACTTGTCATATGTTATTTGTGATGTTGCATGCTCTCCGCTGCTAGTAGAGGCTCTGGCCAAGTATGTGCTTGTGACTCCAAGAGGGAGTATTTATGCTCGATAATGGGTTCATGCCTCTAGTAATCTGGAAGAGTGATAATAACTTCTAAGGTTGTAGATGTGCTGTTGCTACTAGGGAGAAACAACAATGCTTTATCTAAGGATAATTCTATTGTTTATTTTACACACATTGCTTAATGCGATAATCTATTTCTTGCAATTTATATTGAAAGGGTGCATAAGTGGATTATTAGTCATAGACGTGGTTGGATTACGGTCTATGTATTATGTTTCTCAAATGAATCTCAAAGTAATCAGCTTGTCATGTATGGTCTTTATTCTGTCAATTGCCCAGCTGTAATTTGTTCACCTAGCATGTTATTTATCTTTATGGAGAGACACCTCTAGTGGACTGTAGACCCTGGTCTTTTTCTTTTACACTGATAAAATCATCCACTACAAACACATGTTCTGTTTACTTACTGTAAGCACTGTTCTCTTTAATTTCACTGTAAACAAACATCTCTTTCCACACTATACAGTTAGTCCTTTGTTTTCAGCAAACCAGTGATGAGATTGACAACCTCAGTGTAAGTTAGGGTAAAATATTTTGGTTATGTTGTGTGCAAGTTTCACGTTGTTGCTAACGTCGGTAGTGCGCCAAAAGTCAGCTAGCAACACCTTCAGAAATGATTTCTTTCTCGTACTGGTCGATTAAAACTTTGGTTTCTTACTGAGAGAAAACTGCTACTATGTTCATCATACCTTTCTCTTGGGGTTTCCCAACGGTGTGCAACTGCACAACACCAAACTCTATTCTGGCGCCGTTACCGGAAAACTGAAGAAAAGTTACACCATAAAGATTGCCAACTCCCATGGCAACTGCAGAGCGTTTCAAGACAAGTTTAATCTTTGAAAGATGGCGAGAGTAGGAGGAAGGCTACCAATGTCACTAGAGTAGGCTTTAGAGAATTGGTTGTGTGTGTGAAATTCACTGTTCGAAGCCGTAGTGACGGCTCTTGTACAAACAATTTTTCTTATTTTCTACTCGTATAAAGATTTAGTACGGTGTACCCTCGAAAAAGTTAAACAGTAAGATTATTAGTTAGAAAAACACGGAGCCAAAACATACTGTACCACACTACCACGGACCACGGTCGGCGGGTCCCTCTGCCCAACGTGTCAACGCCATTAAATGTGGCCCAGATCTTTGCGAGTGCGTTGACCAATGCCCGCTCATCTTCTCAGGCGACTCTTTTCCCGCTCCCGCAAACCTTTCCCGCCATTTTCCTGGTAGCGCCCCTCCTCAAATTCCCAAAACCGTGGCCTCCTCCATTTCCCCGTCTCCATCGCCATAATCCTCTCCCGATTTCCCTCAGCACATCCCAAGACCTAGCCGCCATCGTGTGCTGGTGCCTGGTGGCCGCCGATCACCGTCACTCCGCCGCCGCCACCCTGCATCGTGCGTCTCGGCTCCTCCCTCCGTTGAGCTCCCCGAGAATGGCGTCGCCGCCGGAAGTTGATCTCGCCGAGTACGAGCGCCTCCGTGCGGAGAACATCCGCCTCAAAGAGATCATCCTCGCCTCCGCCCGCCGCAAGGCCGACGACCTCTCATCCGCCATCAAGTCCTCCGAGCCTCCTGCCGCGCGCCGGCGCACCATCCGCCTCTCTCAATCCCCTCCCGACGCCCAGCCCGCCCCTCCCACGCCCACCCCATCCAAGCGCCGTGCTCCAAAGCCCACCCCCTCCCAACGCCATGGTCGGAAGCCCACACCGTCCCGCCAGCGTGCTCCGAAGCCCGCCCTCTCTCCAACGCCGATGCCCCGCAGCACCACCTTCTCCTCCTCGCTCGCATCCACCATCCTGGATGCCGTCTCGCTTTCACCAGGGGCTGCCAAGCTCCGTGCCGACGGGTTCGATGCCGGGAAGGAGCTCGTGCTGAGACCTACCAACACGAGGAAGCTGCTGCCCAACAGGATACCGGCCCTCCTGGTCCTGCCGCTGGTCGACCGGACAGTTGTGGCGGCGGGGAACATCTTGGGGAATGTTGGGTTCTGGCACGCCGACCGGGAACCTGGTGTGGCGGAGACAGATGGGGTGTTCGAGTATTTGCCCCACCAGGGCCCTGTGGCAGCAATCGTCGCACACCCGGCCCTGCCACACAAGGTGATTCTGCTGCTGCTCTTCAGTTTGGAATTCTAGTTTCTTTTATATGTATGGTATGGTGTTCAATTCAGTTTCAATGTATTTGCTCCCTATTTAATGGGGATTCTTTCATATAGATCTACAGCTGTAGCCATGGGGGTGAAATTTGTCATATGGACGTTGAGAAGGAGAGCTTTAATATTATCCACTCGTGTGACTACCCTGTTTATTCACTCTGTCAAGCCCCGGACAGTGCTAGCTGCCTCTATTTCGGTGGCGCGAACGGTACGCTGAAACTCTCTGATGAGCGGATGGGCAAGGTATCAACCACGTGGGACTCACATGACAATGCAGTCAACTCGATAGATTTTCATCCAGAGAAGAAACATATGCTCGCCACAAGCTCAACAGATAAAACAGCACGTGTGTGGGATCTCAGAAGGCTTCAGGAGAATAACAAATATTGTTTGAAGGTTCTCCAACATGATTCTTCTGTTCAGTCGGCTTATTTCTCACCTAGTGGCCGCATGCTAGCAACAACAAGGTAACTGAATTTGCTCTGTTTTATGTCCGTTCTATTGTTTTGGTATTAAGTATTTCACTGGTTGATCTAATGAATGTGTTTCTGCAACAATCATCACCATGCCATGTACTCTGATTGTGTTCTGGATTTTAATTGGTACCTCCGCAAATCTTTTAGCATATGTATGATGTTAATTTTAATAGGTTTATATTACTAGTCGGTAATCCCGTGTGCTTGCAGTGTACTAAATAGTACTGTATATTTCATTGCTGGGCAAGGAATTTTTGAGTTACATTGCTATTGATTCGTTGGCCTTGCTTCGAGGAATTACAGACAGGGACATAGGCTTTAGAAATCAAAATGAAAAGCGTAAACTTAAAATTGTTATCTTTCATTTTATCATAATTGTTACAACTTGGTACAACCAGATGAGCGGCCTATACATTTATTCTTTTTTTCAATGATTAACGTGGTAGTTTTAGTTAGTATAGCAATGGATGTGACTTTTAAGCCGAAGTGTAACACTTGATTAATTCTTTGCATAAGCATGTTCACTTAGCATAAGTAGTACCTAGATTCAGGCCTAAACATTATGCCATTTGTATTTCACGTATCTATTAGCAGTTTGGACAGGCACTGATGGCATGATGGTAGATCTTTTTCCTGAAATATCTGGAATAGTTCTTTCACTGCTGCTACCTACAGTTATTAACTTCTCAGGAATGCTTATTTCAGTTTCATTTTTGGATCCATATTCACAGCAATTTAGTCAAGTTGCCCTTTTTAACTAACACTCAAATAAAGTCGAGATCAGTTTTTGAGCGTTTGAAAGTATTAGGAGTTTAGGACCAAATGTAGTCTTGAATTAGAGTCGAGGGGCCAAAAGTGGACTTCTTTCTAGACAATAATGAATCCTGAAGTGGATGGTGTGAAATTTCAGTTTTCTGTTTTAGTTTGCTGCACCTTGCGTAAGCAGGAATTGTCATCATTCTCATTTAGTAAGAGGAAGAAAGACTAAAGAATCCCCCCCTAGTATATACCGTCATTAAAACAGCTGCAACTCTTTCCCAATAGTATAGTACTATTTTAAATAGTCCCCTTGATTGATAGTAATTTATAGTGATATGATCTATTTCAGACAGTTTTTGTGGTATGGCCAACTTAACCCAGATTACAAATGAAACTAGCACCGGATATATCAATCTAATGTTTCACAGGATTTTGTTGGTACAACTGGCAAACTTATTCCTGCTCTGTCCACTGTCCAGCCTTGACGATACCGTCAGAGTCTTTGAAGGGGATGACTTTGATAGCTCGCACATTATCAACCATAATAACCAGACAGGACGCTGGATTTCTTCATTCAAGTACGACAGCTCTTCTTTTCACCATGTGGCTAGCTAGCTAGCTAGCTTCACGATCTTACACATATATCTCTTGCTCAAACCGAGTTGATTGATTGTTGCAGGGCAATCTGGGGCTGGAACGACACGGACCTGTTTATCGGAAACATGAAGCGGGCGATAGATGTCATCTCAGTTGGTAGCAGCAGTGACGGCGGTGGCCTCATCTCGGCTCCGCGCAGCGCGTGCCTCCAAAGCCAGCACATGACGACCATTCCTTGCAGGTTGTCCGCACATCCATACAAAGTTGGCCATCTTGTTTGCGCGAGCTCTGGCAGCGTGTTCCTTTGGACCAGGGCTTGATATATTGGACCAACAAGATCTCTGAAACAGGCAGTTCCGTTTCAACCCAGTGCTCTTTGATGGTTATCTAACTAACTCGTGAGTCGTCGATCGCCTGTTGTGTTTCAAGAAGTCGTGCTGCTGGGGAACATGTTGGTTTTAAGGACTGCTTGTTCAGTATCCTGCCTAAGTTTTGTTTCGCGTGGTACTCTCGTAGTAGTACAGTATAATTCTTTCTTTCTAATGTTTTGGCTGGGTGGAGCAGTTGTCAGGTTAGAACCAATTGAGTCTTTTGAGCCCATGTTCTTACTATGCTGCCTCCTTTCTTGTGCATGCTGTCCTTTTCTCGCTCGATCACGTCCTTTGTTTGCTTAGGCCATGTAATTAACAATGGCTTGAGATCGCCCTTCCCATAGAAGTGCCACCTTACAGTTTTTTGCTTAGTTAGCAGAGAGAAAATAAAGAAAAAGAAGGTTGTATTCTCTTAGCTACGGGACGATCTGCAAAATTGTGGTTTGGTCAGAGGTGAGGAGACTCCTCCTCGCCTCGGTGCGGTGGCAGCTGTGGCGGGATAGACCCCACGCGCCTCCTCCCAGCCTCTCCTCCCGCGCCTCTCCTCCTGCCGCCGCCTCCCGGGTCATTGACAGGCAAAGCCTATGTGGTGTGGCGGCGGCAAAGCTCCTTGTCCTTAGATCGGGAAGCAGTGGCGGTGCTCGCTGGCCCAATCCTTTACGGATGGAGATGACCAGGAGGGTCTGACAGTTTGGCGGTGAACGGTGCGATGCGGTGGCATGGTATAGGTGAGCCCGATATGGGCTTAGATGGGCTCGAATGGGCCACAACCTATACAATTGCTTCATCTTGGTGTCTCCATCGACAGCAAACGGTAGTACTTATGGGCTAGACCCATAACATGAGGAAGTCGAGGGCTCCGACCTCGGATATGGTGGTGGTGGCCTCGTCCTTCATAGGGGGCGGTCGGAATCGTTGGGTGGTGGATGGTGGCGTGGGGTGGAGTGGGGGTTATGCTTTTCCTCTTCGAAGAATAAATGTGCGCTCCTACTAGGATTCTTCTCCGCTAAGACAGTGGTCTGCTTTGATATGGCGTCAGGGGGTATGATTTTCCTCTTCTTGTTGTCTAAGGCCAAGGACTTTGGGGTGCTTAAATGCATCGCAACTCAGGAGTTGCCAACATTATTTTCCTTTATGCGGATGACATATTCTTCTTCTTCCACCCAGATGATACAGAGTTGTGCACAATGCGTGAAATCTTAGCTCTCTATGGAGAGACATCAGGTTGCCTAGCACTTCGATAAATGCCCAGTCTCCCCGATTGTGTGTTTAGAGTAGGCGGGCAGCGGTTATGGAGTGTGAGATGGCACCCCTCCGTGTCAAGTTCCTTGGGATCACATTGTCGATACGCCTGCTTTCAACATCGGCAATCCAACCCCTGGTGGACATTGTAGCTGACCACCTATCCTTATAGAAGGCCTCCATGATGACAAATGTTGGGTGCCTTGCAGTTTTCTAATCAGTGCTCATGGTGATCTCGCTACATCAAATCATCGTACTCGGTCTTAACAAAATGACCCTAAAGCTAGTACATAAGAGAGTGATAGGATGACTTTGGGCTGGCCGAGCAGATTTGAATGGTGGCCATTTCTGGCCTACCGTATGTCGACCATTTTTTTTTTGATAATGGGCGCTTTATTACTCATAGAAAGCAATTACACCCGATCTCTGCATAGTTAAGATGCACACAGCTGTTTAAAGAGTCTGAATATTCTGGAGAGTTAAAAAAGGCGAATTACATATTAGACATGAGGAAATGTAAAACGCCTAAGGTGAAGGCGGAGGCCCATTCCGTAGATTATGCTGCCACCCATATAGGGAAAAAGTATACCCCGCCGTGTCCTCCAACCATGTAATACCTCCGTAAATAGGTCGCGGTTGTCCACCTTCTGTAGCGCAGACCACGAACGGAGAGTAGCGGTACATATGTAGATAACCTGCAAGAGAGAACCATTTTTATCATTAAAAACTTTGTCATTTCTACACAGCCATAACGACCATATAATGGCAAGCGCCCCCACCCGTGGAGCCAATTACCGAAGATGTTGGTCACACTAGTCGGGGGATACAGATCAGAAGCTACTTGGATGCATGAACATATAGATCTAGCAAAGCGACATTGGAAGAACAAGTGTTTAATCGTCTCATCATGTTGACAAAAAACACACCGCGTACTCTCATTCCAGTTGCGTTTCACAAGATTATCTTTGGTTAGGATTACTCCTCGACGCAAATACCAGCCATTTTTTTCTAAATTTTGAACGGTATCTTCATCTTCCAAATTTTCTTGTTTTTATCGACTGGTATTATCGGTTAGATAATGGCATTGTACAATGAACTTACAGAGATAATTTTCCATTGGATTGTAAGTTTCAACGAAATTCATCTTGCCCTTCAGACAACTGGATGGATTCCAAACGCAATAGTAAGGCGTTCCATGCAAGAAGTCTCGGACCGATTAAATCTCGTCTAAATGTCACAATCGGAGGTGAGGTTGCCATTACTAATGCAATGGTATCACTTTTGCGACGAACAATGCTGTATAACGCTGGATATTGTTTCGACAGAGGTCTATTCCCTAGCCATGTATCCTCCTAAAACCGTATCTGCGATCCATCTTTAATAACGAAAGTACCATATCTGAAGAAAATATCTTCGTTGCCATTAGGCCAGCCCAAAAATGCGAATCTCCTGGTTTCCAAAGGATCTGTGATAGCGCTTTGTCACCGATGTACTTTCTTCTAACCATGGTCTGCCATACGCCATCTTCGGTAAGTAGCTTAAAAAGCCACTTACCTAACAAGGTTGAGTTCTTGACTTCAAGATCATGAACTCCTAGCCAACCCATATCTTTAGGTCGGCATCCGACAGACCACTTGACCAGCCGATATTTCTTTTTTTCACTATCCCCTTGCCAAAATAATCTCGATCTATTATAATCGAGGTTGTGTAATACACCTTTTGGAAAATATGAAGAAGGATATCATATACATCACCATGTTGGTGAGTACTGAATTAATGAGAACAATCTTCCTCCAAGGCATATCATTTTACCTTTTCAACTACTAAGTCTCTTCTGAAGTCTTTCCTCGACTAGTTTCCACTCAGCCATCGTTAATATCTGATAATGAATCATGATACCCAGATAGTTGATAGGAAACTGGCCTTGCCCACAACCAAACAGTTCCGAATATTCGGCGACTGATTCCTGAGCGTCACCAAAACATAACAATTCACTTTTATGGAAGTTTATTTTGAGACCCGATAAATGCTCAAAAGCAGCCAAAATCAGCTTTACATTTTGAGCTTTATCGATATCGTGTTTCATAAATAAAATTGTATCATCGGCGTATTGAAGGATTGATAAACCCCCATCTACAAGATGTGGGACCACTCCTTTAATTTGACCATCAGATTTGGCTCGTTCGATCAATATATCGAGCATATCTGTCATAATGTTGAATAAAAGTGGTGATAGAGGATCGCCTTGGCGTAAAACTTTTCGTGTCTGGAAGAAGCGTCCCGTATCTCGTTGACACGAATCGCAACACTTCCTCCATACACAAAATTATGGATCAACGCTCTCCACCCTGGTGAAAAACCTTTCATCCTGAGTGTCTGATGGAGAAAAGACCAGTTGACTTTATCAGAAGCTTTCTTAAAATAAAGTTTTAAGATTACCCCATTCATCTTTTTGGTATGCAGTTCATGAACCACCTCATGTAGAACCACAACCCCATCTAGAATATTGCATCCTTGCATGAAAGCGGTTTGCGATGGCCTTACCACATGATCAGCCATTGTATTCAATCTAATGGTGGCCACTTTCGTGAATATCTTGAAACTTACATTTAAGAGGCAAATGGGTCTGTATTGTTGAATCCTTTCTGCCTCTTTAACTTTGGGTAACAAGATAACCTCGCCAAAATTATGACGGAAAAATTCTAGCTATCCAGCGTGTAAAACACTTAACATTTGTAGAAGGTCATCTTTGATAGTATCCCAAAAAGTCTGATAAAATTCATCAGGGAAACCATCTAGACCCGTGGATTTGTTATGTTCCATTTGGAAAATAGCCTTATTAACTTCCTCCTCCGAGTAAGGAGCCGTTAAAACCGCATTCTCCTCCTGGGAAACTTGGGGGTATATCTGCTATTTGAGACTCATCCAGAGAGAAGGAACTCTCATTTGGCGAACCAAATAGACCCTTATAGTAATTAGTAATATAGGATTTGAGTTGCTCATGGCCTTCAATCAGACCCTCATCTTGTACTAGAGATTGTATACGTTTTTTTACTGTGACGGCCATCGGCAATCCCATGAAAATATCTCGTATTTGAATCTCCTTCTAGAATGAAAGTGGCTTTTAAACGTTGGTACCATTTTAACTCTTCTTCCCAAAGGAGATCCGCTAATTGAGTATTAGATTGGGTTTTTCAAATCCAATTCGATGCTCGTTAGAGGTCTCAGCAAGAGCTTCAATCTCATCTATGATAGATGATAGACAAAGCTTCTCCTTTTTAAGAATACCAGCTGTATGGCTCGCCCATCCAGAAAGGTGTTTACGAAAAGCTCGCATCTTTTATTCCACCTTATAACCGGATTGTTGGCATACACTGGTCTTTCCCACATATTTTTAACCATCTCGTGAAAACCTTCCCGCTGTAACCATCCAATTTCAAACTTAAATGTTTTCTTAGACAACGGTCTTGTTAATCTGGTAGTTAAAAGTATGGGAGCATGGTCCGACGGTTTTTCAATACGTTCTAGAGCGCGGACTGACAGCATCGGATATTTATCCTCCCACATGGTATCCATCAAGACACGGTATAATTTTTTGTATGTTGGGTTAGGTAAACTGTTAGCCCATATGAACTTGCCATCTCAACCTCTCTCAAGTCTAAGCTATCTATGACAGCGTTAAACAAGAAAGGTTAGTGGCCATTAAAAGGGCCTTTACTTTTCTCATGGCGGAATCTCAGCAAGTTGAAATCACCCCCTATGAGAATAGGTTATGGATTATCCTTTGCAGGATTCACAAGCTCACGTAAAAAGTCAGCCTTAAAGTTATCCTGGATCGCACCATAAACGGAGAGGAGACTCTGAAAGAACATCTCTCACATTATGTTTTGTGTGTTTGATGTCAATATATGTGATACACTAATGTTTGTTTAAGTGGTACAGGGATTACAAAGATTCATATTTATGTGTGTTGGATTTGGTCGGTCTGTCAAAAGTTAACAGCAAAAAGATGGCCAGGCCGGATAATCCGGGCCGAATATTGTTGAAATATCCGGCCCCCTAATTTTGGCTAAGTCTTCGAGGGAAAAGCAGCGCATTATAGGGGCCGGACTTTTGCCCGGATATTGTCCCGGTATTGTACCAGGGCCGGAATATCCGGGCCGGATATTTTGGAAATATCCGGCCCCCTCGAATTTGGCTAAGGACTGGAAGAAAAAAAGTCTGGCATAGGGCCAGATATTTGGCCGGATAAAGTCACACTTTTGTCCCGAAGGCCGGATTATCCGGGGGGGGCGGATTATCCGGCCCTTACTTAGGCCGGAATATCCGGCCCCCCGGAAGCTGCAACGGCTCAATTTTGAGGGGAGGTATAAATACCCCCTTCTTCTACCTTGGTTGCTTGCTCAATCATTACACAAGAAATCTGCCAAGCCACCTCCATTAGAGCCACCTCAAGAAACTCAAGATTTGCAAGATCTCCTTCCTCCCCCAACCAAAGCTCTTGATCTTTGGAGATTCGAAGGAGAAGACACCGATCTACATCCTCACCGAAGCGTTCTTCATTTCCCCCTCTCTTGTTTGAGGGATCTCATGCTAGTGTTCCTATTTGGTTCCCTAGTTGATTTGTGTTGATGTATTGTTGTTGATTGTTGTGTTGTAACAGATTTGGGAGCCTCCAATTTGGTTGTGGATGTGTGCCCCAAGAACCTTGTAAAGGCCCGGTTTCCGCCTCGAGGAAATCCCTTAGTGGAAGTGGGCTAGGCCTTCGTGGCGTTGCTCACCGGAGATCTGAGTGAAGCCTTCGTGGCTGTTGGTTTGGCTTTCGTAGCAACCACACTCCTCCAAACGTAGACGTACCTTCTTGCAAAGGAAGGGAACTACGGGAATCATCTCCGTGTCATCGCGTGCTCGACTCTCGGTTACCTCTATCCTATTCTATCTCTATATTGCTTAGATATATCTTGCTTAGTTGTTTGCCTTGTCATATAGGTAAATTCACTTAGTTGCATATCTAGAGAATTTACCTTTTGTGTCAAGCCTAAATTGAAAAAGAACTAAAAATTGGTTAGCACCTATTCACCCCCCCCTCTAGGTGCGGCATACGATCCTTTCAATTGGTATCAGAGCCTCGGCTCTTATTTCGGGCTTAACCGCCTAAGAGTATGCTGGACGATGGACCATCGGAAGGGGAGACTAGGCCGGTCACCATGGAGGATATCAACTCGTTGAAATCATCCATGGATGCTCAAATGGAAAGCATGAGAAAAATGATTTTCGAGCTTTTGGCTCCTCCCCGTCCCGTGGCTCCCACCATAGAGGTTAATATCACGGATGCGGTTGTAGAGGGTGATACTTCGGTATTACCCTCCGCTACCACACCCATGGATGGTGATAACTCAAACACTGACAAACCCCCCATTGCATCTCCTAAGGGAACTAGTGGAAGTGAGAGCTACAATCGAGTACCTCCACCTTTCCAATCACCCGATATACCGGTTCCCCATCCTCATATAAACATCCGGGGCGACCCACCTAAGTTTTCCGTTAATGATTACGATACTTGGCAATTTGAGTTTAGCTCTCATGTTCGCAGTGCCTCCAATGAACTTTGGAGAATCATCGAGGAAGGCTTCAATCCTTACAACCCCAAGAAGTTGACTAGAAGAGAAGCGGTTGATAGTCAACTCAACAACACCGCCTTGCACATGATTCAAACCGCCGTGGGGACTAAGGAGTTGACTCGTGTTCGGCATTTCACCACCGCCAAGGATGCTTGGGATGCTTTGGCCGCGAGTTGCATTGGAAGCGAGAGCACAAGAAGGAACAAGTATAATGCTCTTCGGAATAAAGCCGAAGGATTCATGAGGCTTCCGGATGAAGATCATGAAGACATGTATGGAAGACTTCTCACCGTTGCCGACGCCTTCTGGATTGTTGGTGCCTCTCACATTAATGACTCTTGGATCAAGGAGAAGTACATTGAGTGCATGATGCCATTCGAGCCTATTGATGTCAAGACACTTGTCGGAAGAGAATGCTATGCCTCTCTCACCTCTCAACAAGCCGTGCACGAGATGCAAGCTCTCAAGGTGCTTGAGCAAAACTCTCATGATTCTCGCAATCGTGCCATTGGGATGACAAAAGGGTCCAACCTTGCCTTGGTGGTCAACCCCGTGCAAGAAGTGATTCCTCAAGAATCTTATAGGGCATCTTGGAGCATGACCTATCCGGAAGACTTGGAACACCACTACCATGACCACATGGCATTCCATGCAAACACCTTTTGGATTGATCCTTCCAAGGTCAAGGAGGACAACATCAAGAGAAACAACTCAAGGGGTCCCTCAAGCTCGGGCCCAAGAACAAGATCTTGCTACAATTGCAATGACAAGCGCCATTTCATTGCCGAATGTCCTTATGAGAATAGGGAGACTCATGGTGGAAGGCTCATCCCCAAGGACAAGAGCAAAGACTCAAAGGGCAAATATTCAAAGCCCCTCAACAAGAAATTCTACAACAAGAACAAGAAGGGCAAGAGGCCCTCAAGGATTGTGCTAGTGGCTAATGAAGAATACTCTTCCGATGAGATTGCAAGTGCTAGTGATGATGATGAAGAGGAAAGCTCAAGAGAAGTGGCCGCCATTGTCACCACCAACATTCCCTCTTCATCTCTCTTTGATTCACCCAATGAGAACCCTCAACGCAAGAATGCACATTGCTTCATGGCAAGGTCCACCTTGGACACATCTATTGTGCTATCAACTCAAGAAGAGTATACCTCCGGAGATGAAGATGTTGATGATGAAGAAGATGCAACCTCAAATGGATTGGTTGCCCTTGCCTCCCTCGCTACTAGCTCTTCATCAACAAGTGAATCTCCCAATGAAGTCATTCATGTGGAGGAAGAAAGTTGCCTCATGGCTAAATCTTCCGAGGTATCATCTCCTAACCCCTCTATGCCTAACATTGCTAATGATCTAGGGGTTGATCCCGCTAGTCTAAAAGTGAAACAAGAAATGCTAGAGTTTGATGATTTCATTAGTAACCTACAAGGTAACACTAAGAAGCATGTTTCAAGTCTTATGGTTCGTATGGCTCAACTAAATGATACTCTTGAGAAAAAGTGCCAAATAGAGAGAGAAGACTCTCTAGAAATACATGCTCTTAAAAATGCTCTTGAGGAATGTCAAGAAACTATAGCATCTCTTGAAAAGAAGCTAGAAAGTCTTGAAGAACCTCAAGATAAACTTAACAAGCTCACTAAAGCTAGAGATCTTGCTAGAGCTAAGACTAAAGTGCTTATAAAGGAAAAGGCCAAATTTGGTGTTGATCATGAGAAACTTGTGAAGGATCTAGATGAACTAGACAAGGCTCACAAAGCCTTAAAGAGTGAATACTCTCTCCTCTCCGAGTCTTATGAGCAACTTCAAATTAGGCTAGCTTCATATGACATACCTAGTACCTCTACTCCTTCATGTGATCATGCAAATATTATTGAGGAAAATGCTAGGTTGAAGGATGAACTTGCTAAGGCCTCCTCTCCCCAAAGTAAACTTTCCTTGGATGATCTTTTGAGTAAGCAAAGGTCAAACAATGGGAAGGAGGGACTTGGTTTTAATACCAAGGCTAAAAAGGCAAACAAGAAAAAGACCAAGCCCACACATGAGAAAGCTAATGGTGAACCCCGAAAGGGCAACACCATTAATGATGATGGTGCGGGAATAGATAACCCTCACTATGTTCTCTTTAAAGATTATTATGGTGATGTTTATGCTAAATATGTTGGTCCATATGATGGTTATGTTGCTTGGTCTATTTGGGTTCCAAAGACCCTTGTTGCTAACAAAAGAGGACCCATTGAAAAATGGGTACCTAAATCCAAGAATTGATCTCATGTAGGACTATGCCGCCGGAGGTTCAAAATGGGTACTTGATAGTGGATGTACAAGTCATATGACCGGCGGCAAGAACCTCGTCAAGGAGTTGAGGCCCAACATAAATAATATCACCGTCTCCTTTGGCGATAATTCTACATCCGAGGTATTGGGTTTTGGCAAGGTTGTGGTTGCACACAACATTACTCTTGTGGATGTCATGCTTGTCAAAACCCTTGGTTACAATTTGCTTTCCGTTTCCGCCCTTGGCAAGATGGGTTTCGCCGTCTTTATTGATAAAGATATTGTGGTCCTCTTGTGGAGCAAGACTCTAAAAGTCGCATTCGTTGGGTATCACGAATACAACTTGTATGTGGTGGACTTTTCGGGGACCACCACGACAAGTGCGATGTGCCTATTCGGAAAGGCGGACGTGGGTTGGTTGTGGCATCGCCGCCTAGCCCATGTCAACATGAGAACTTTGCAAAGTCTTCACAAGGGGAACCATATTGTGGGACTAATGGAAAATGTGTCTTTTGCCAAAGATCGTGTTTGTAGGGCTTGTGTTGAAGGCAAAATGCATGACTCTCCGCATCCAAGCAAGACCATTATCTCTTCCAAGAGGATCTTGGAGCTCCTTCATGTGGATCTCTTTGGTCCCGTTACTCATGCAAGTCTTGGTGCGAAGAAACATTGCTTGGTGATTGTCGATGACTACTCAAGATACACTTGGGTCTACTTTCTCAAGACGAAAGATGAGACTCAACAAATATTCATTGACTTTGCTACCGAGGTGCAACGCCAACACAACCTCCTCATTATGGCAATAAGAAGTGACAACGGCTCCGAGTTCAAGAACTACACACTCAATGATTTTCTTAGTGATGAGGGGATTCGTTATCAATATTCCGCTGCTTACACCCCTCAACAAAATGGTGTTGCGGAGAGGAAGAATCGGACTCTTATGGATATGGCAAGGTCTATGATGGCGGAGTATAAATCCCGCTATAACTTTTGGGCCGAAGCCATCTCTACCGCTTGTCACTCCTCCAACCGGCTCTATCTCCGCAAGGGCTTGAACAAGACTCCATATGAAATACTCACCGGGAACAAGCCTAATATCTCATACTTCAAGGTGTTCGGGTGTAAGTGTTTCTACAAAATCAAAGGAGTTCGTTTATCTAAATTCGCTCCTAAAGCTTTGGAGGGTATATTTGTTGGTTACAGTGCCGAGTCTCACACTTATAGAATCTTTGATAAAGCCTTCGGGATTATCATTGAATCTTGTAGTGTGAAGTTCGAAGAGAATGATGGCTCCCAAGTGGGGCAAGTTGATGTTTGTGCAGGTGATGAAATACCTCAAGATGCCATAGTAAGAATGGGTGTGGGATTTTTCCGCCCCATTGAGGGACACGGTGTGGCGTCTCGGGAAGGACTATGCTCTACTACGGTGGAGCCCTCATCTTCTCAACATCAACAAACCCCATCAAGTGAAGCAAATGATGCACCAACCGAAGAACAAGAACAAAACCCTCCCTCTAGTGTGCAAGATCAAGGACAAGATCAAGGACAAGATCAAGGACAAGATCAAGGTCAAGATCAACCAAGAATTCATGATGGTTCCGACGAGTATCCATTTGATATTTGCTCCGCACCAAATGATGTCCAAGATCAAGCACATGATGTTGAGCACTCACAAGAAATTGTAGTTGCTCAAGTTGAAGGTCAAGACGGGGACCCAAAAGATCAAGTTGATCAAGTGATACCTCCAAGGCCAAGAAGAACCAAGGAGGAGATCGAGGCCCGTCGTCTAGCAAGAAGAGAAAGGAACCTTGAGCTTCGTGATCACACTCATGATAAGGTTCTTGGTGATATAAGGGCAAAGGTTTCCACAAGAAGGCAATTGGCTAATTTTAGCAACCATCATGCTTATATCTCCTTAGTGGAACCCAAGAAAGTATTTGAAGCCCTTGAAGATTCGGATTGGTTGGAAGCTATGCACGAAGAACTCAACAACTTCAAGCGCAACAAAGTGTGGACATTAGTAGAGAAGCCAAAGGGGTGCCCCAATGTTATTGGCACTAAATGGATATTCAAGAACAAGCAAGATGAGTTTGGAAATGTTGTGAGGAACAAGGCAAGATTGGTGGCTCAAGGGTTCTCTCAAGTTGAGGGAATTGACTTTGGAGAAACCTATGCTCCCGTGGCTCATCTTGAGTCCATCCGTATCCTTCTTGCTTATGCATCGCATCATAACTTCAAGTTACAACAAATGGATGTGAAAAGTGCATTTCTTAATGGTCCTATACATGAAGAGGTTTATGTTAAGCAACCCCCGGGGTTCGAGGATCTCAACTTCCCTAACCATGTCTACAAGCTCGATAAAGCTCTTTATGGTCTCAAACAAGCTCCTAGAGCTTGGTATGAGCACCTTAAGGAATTATTGGTAGACCGTGGGTTTGATGTTGGGCTAATCGATCCCACTCTTTTTACTAAGAGGGTCAATGGGGAGCTTTTCGTTTGCCAATTATATGTTGATGATATTATCTTTGGCTCTAGTAACAAAGCTTTCAATGATGAATTCTCAAAGCTTATGACCGATAGGTTTGAGATGTCTATGATGGGAGAGATGAAGTTCTTCCTTGGTTTTGAGATCAAGCAATTGAGAGGAGGAACCTTCATCAACCAAGAAAAATATCTCCAAGACATGCTCAAGAGGTTCAAGATGACCGAGATGAAAGGTGTTGCCACTCCTATGGTTACCAAATGTCATCTTGCACTTGATCCCAATGGTAAAGAGGTGGATCAAAAGGTATATCGCTCCATGATAGGATCCTTGCTTTACCTTTGTGCATCTAGACCGGACATAGTGTTGAGTGTTGGTGTGTGTGCAAGGTATCAAGCTTCTCCTAAGGAGAGCCACATGATAGCTCTCAAGAGAATCTTTCGATATTTGGTTGATACCCCAAGATATGGTATTTGGTACCCCAAAGGCTCAAGTTTTATTCTCAATGGGTACACCGATGCGAATTGGGCGGGAGACAAGGATGATAGGAAATCAACCTCCGGGGCTTGCCAATTTCTTGGTAGGTCCTTGGTGTGTTGGTCATCTAAGAAGCAAAATTGTATATCTCTCTCCACCGCCGAAGCCGAATATGTTGCCGCCGCAAGTGGATGCACTCAATTGTTATGGATGAGGCAAACTTTAAAGGAATACGGTGTCATTTGTGACAAAGTGCCTCTTTTATGTGACAATGAAAGTGCCATCAAGATTGCCTATAATCCGGTGCAACATTCAAGAACGAAGCATATTGAGATCCGGAATCATTTCATTAGGGATCATGTTGCCCGTGGTGATATTGAGCTTATCTATGTTCCTACCAAGGATCAACTTGCCGATATATTCACGAAGCCTCTTGATGAAGCAAGGTTCACTTATTTGAGGAATGAGCTAAATATCATCGATTCAAGGAGTATAGCTTGACCATCTTGCAAACACACCTTCGTCTCAAAACTTTATTTGGTTTAGATGTGGGCATGGAAATAGGGGGAGTGCGGTTTAAATTATTGAGCTATCCCTCCCCCCATAATGCCAACATTAAAGATTTCATTCTCGTTATATCATATGTTGATATGTGAGCTTAAATGATGAGTATTGGTTTGGACCCAAGATATATCTTCGCGGTGCCATACCATAACACTCATATATGGTGGCCTAGGCCACCACACTCTTCTTCGTGAAGAGTTGGAGTTGTTTGGATTTTCATTGGATTTTATTGACATCTCCATGTTCTTATGGGAAATCACTCTAGTTTGGCCTTATTTGCTCATATCTTGCAAACTTGAGTGACCATGTACCATTAACAGTTTGTATCTTCTAAAACCTAAGCCTACTCTCTCCTATAAGCCATTTCCATCTTGCTCATTTATCATGTTTGGTAAAAACTTGGAGTTTGAGGTTTTTCGGTCAGATGATCTAGGTTGCTCCATCTTATTGGTAAATTTGCACCTTATATGTGACGTGATACATTATTGCATCACATATGGGTCATGCAAATAACCAACGAAAGATGGGCCGGATTCACGGTGATTCTGGAATTTTCCAGAACCCCGGATAATCCGGCCCCAGGAGACCCCGGAAAATCCGGCCCGGCCGGATTATCTGCCCTAAGCTAGGGCCGGATTATCCGGCCTGGACAGATCTTGAAAGGGTTGAGGTCGAGGCCGCGGGGGGGCAAACGGTTCACACCACCCCCCACGCGCCTCTCTCTCCTCTTTCTCCTCTCAAGATCGCCGGACCTCCTCCTCCTCGCCGGAGAAGCTCCGTCCGCCCCCTCTCGGAGTTCTTGGGTGGATCGGGTGCATCTCCTCCCTAGCTACCTTCTCCTCCAAGCGGTTTCCACAATGGATGTGGGTATGATTCACAATCTCTAACCCTAGATGTTGTGTTTTATATGTGCTATTTTCTTGGTGGAATTGGTGTCTAGTTGTTCCAAATCACGTGTAGTGTACTCCTCTTGCATGCTATGAGGCCGATCTAGTCTTAGACAAGCTTCTGATTGGAAAACTGCAACTTTCGCAGGGCCGGATTATCCGGCCCCCGCGCTGGCCGGATTATCCGGCCTGGCCGGATTATCCGCCCCCTGGGGACCCCGGATTATCCGGCCTGGAGCTTCATCGCCGCTGCAGTTTTTGCTTCAATCTATCATGTCTAGATTTGTACCGACTTATAGCATGTTTCTCGAGTATATTACTGTATCTTACATGACTTATGAGCATTACCTTCTCTTTGCTAGCCGCCTTTGCTTCTCACAGGTGGTGCTTCTCGGGGTGGTCGGAGACGCTCAAGGCATGATCGATCTAGTGTCGAGTATGCACCCAATGCACCTCGCAAGTCCGTCGCTTCAAGGCGGAAGAACAAGGAAGTGAGGGAGAACTACAAGGCCATGGACCCAGTCTCTTATTCCGCTATCCGCATGAAGAACTGGTATGAAGATGTTCCAAGGGATGAAAAGATAGATGGCAGGAGATACTGGTGCATGGAGCAGGACTTCATCTACAAGGATGTCTATGAGCCCATGAAGAATCTGAGACCCATGCAAGCTATCAATGTGGACATTCTGGCTGTCAACAATCACTTTGAAGATGCAATCTGGGTAGCTGGAAGGATGGGCTTGCATGATATCATGAAGATTCAATGTGACTATAGCCCAGATTTGGTGAAGCAATTCTTTGCCACTTTGGCAATCAAGAAAGATGAGGAACGCACTATGGAATGGATGACTGGCTCCACTCACTGCAGTGCCACTCTGCGCCGATTTGCTGGTATTCTTGGAGTTCCTGTTGATGAGGGTCGTCGCCTTCATGGTCCACAACAGACAGATAAGAATACTCTTGTGGATCTCTATACCTCAGCGGGAAAAATTGGTTTTGCTAAGGGGCTGCTTCCCATATACAGTCAGTTGCTCCGGTTCTTTCGGGCAACCATTTGCCCAAGTGGTGGTAACAATGATGCTCTCCGGGGAGCCCTTGTGGACCTTATGCACCTCAGCTATAAGTGTGCTCGTGATCTTAATGAGGAACGGAACTACACTCTTGATATCATGGACTTTATCTTCCATGAAATCCATGATGCCATGGTCTCCCGGACCACCATACCATATGCACCCTACATCCAGCTTCTCATCAACAACTCTGTGGCTTTGAGTGGTGAAGACTTGAGTGGGTATCCTTTGATGAAGCACAATGTCAAGAAGGCCTACAGCCTTAAGCCAGTCTCTTCAGCTGTACCTGCACCTGACACTTTCATGGGTGATGCTCGTTCTAGTGGTTTTGCTCCTGCTCGTCATCCTGATGTCCCGGCTATGAGGAAGCAAGTGAGCCGGCTTAGTTGGTTTCAGCATCACATCGTTTGCATGAACATTGAGATCCATAAGGAGAACTATGCAGCTAGCCGAGAGCGTTCTGAGATTAAGCATACTCAGGCGGTTATTCTACACAAGCTCAGTGGTGATCAAGGACCCCCGCCTCAGCCTCCAGCTCACCAGGGTTACAGTGGATGGCAGTCTGCACAGGTTCCATGGAGTGATCTTGATGATTGCCTTCAAAGGTCCAACACCTCTCGCCGCTCTCCGGATGCATCTGACACTGATGAGGAAGAAGAGGAAGCGGCATACCAGTTCGATGATGAAGAAGCCTCCGAGTGATTCCCATGGGACGTGTAGCATCGCGCTTGTCCCCTTTTTGGCGTCTCGATGCCAGAGGGGGAGAAGTGTTCTATTAGGATTCTCGGGGATTTGCATGGTTTGGGCACAAGCATATGCGTTTATCATTCTTATATTGCTTGTGTTCCCTCTTATTTGAACTATTTGGTTTGTTTGTGTGCCGTTCAAAACTATGTGCTATGTGGTGCGAGACATTGTTATGGTTTTCGGATTTCTATTTGTTGAGATCAAGGATATTACATTATGTGTGATGCTATATCTCCGCATTATATATCTACACATGGGTATGATTTCTTGCATCCTATCTCAACTTCATATGTGTCAATGTCTATTGTTAGAGCTCATGTTGGATATCTCTTGTGTTGAGGCACCATACTCCTATGTGTTGTGTATTTGTATTCAAATGCAAATTACTTATATGCACACATGTAGGGGGAGTGCCTCTATGTTTTGCCATCATGCTTGTCTCTATAGTGATTCTCTTGCAAATCCGTATATTGTCATCAAACACCAAAAAGGGGGAGATTGAAAGAACATCTCTCACATTATGTTTTGTGTGTTTGATGTCAATATATGTGATACACTAATGTTTGTTTAAGTGGTACAGGGATTACAAAGATTCATATTTATGTGTGTTGGATTTGGTCGGTCTGTCAAAAGTTAACAAAGAAAAAGATGGCCAGGCCGGATAATCCGGGCCGGATATTGTTGAAATATCCGGCCCCCTGATTTTGGCTAAGTCTTCGAGGGAAAAGCAGCCTTGAAAGATAGGGCCGGACTTTTGCCCGGATATTGTCCCGGTATTGTACCAGGGCCGGAATATCCGGGCCGGATATTTTGGAAATATCCGGCCCCCTCGAATTTGGCTAAGGACTGGAAGAAAAACAAGTCTGGCATAGGGCCGGATATTTGGCCGGATAAAGTCACACTTTTGTCCCGAAGGCCGGATTATCCGGGGGGGCGGATTATCCGGCCCTTACTTAGGCCGGAATATCCGGCCCCCCGGAAGCTGCAACGGCTCAATTTTGAGGGGAGGTATAAATAACCCCTTCTTCTACCTTGGTTGCTTGCTCAATCATTACACAAGAAATCTGCCAAGCCACCTCCATTAGAGCCACCTCAAGAAACTCAAGATTTGCAAGATCTCCTTCCTCCCCCAACCAAAGCTCTTGATCTTTGGAGATTCGAAGGAGAAGACACCGATTTACATCCTCACCGAAGCATTCTTCATTTCCCCCTCTCTTGTTTGAGGGATCTCATGCTAGTGTTCCTATTTGGTTCCCTAGTTGATTTGTGTTGATGTATTGTTGTTGATTGTTGTGTTGTAACAGATTTGGGAGCCTCCAATTTGGTTATGGATGTGTGCCCCAAGAACCTTGTAAAGGCCCGGTTTCCGCCTCGAGGAAATCCCTTAGTGGAAGTGGGCTAGGCCTTCGTGGCGTTGCTCACCGGAGATCTGAGTGAAGCCTTCGTGGCTGTTGGTTTGGCTTTCGTAGCAACCACACTCCTCCAAACGTAGACGTACCTTCTTGCAAAGGAAGGGAACTACAGGAATCATCTCCGTGTCATCGCGTGCTCCACTCTCGGTTACCTCTATCCTATTCTATCTCTATATTGCTTAGATATATCTTGCTTAGTTGTTTGCCTTGTCATATAGGTAAATTCACTTAGTTGCATATCTAGAGAATTTACCTTTTGTGTCAAGCCTAAATTGAAAAAGAACTAAAAATTGGTTAGCACCTATTCACCCCCCCCCTCTAGGTGCGGCATACGATCCTTTCAGACTCCAAATGAAATTATCAGCTCTATTCCAAATAGTGAGTTTGATATGGTACTCACCATCGGAATTAGCCAAAACTTCCATCGAATCTGTCCGGACTCCAATGAGCAAGCCACCAGACCTACCTCTAGGTGGGTGAGAAAACCATTCAAAGTCTATTCCACCGGATAACCGGTTTAAAAAACTTTGAGAGTAATCACGCTTACCCGTCTCAGAAATAGCAATAAAATCTAAATTATATTCCTTACAACAATCGGCAATATGAGAGTGCTTAGCCAAGTCACAAAGACCTCTGCTATTTCTAAACATGCCATTCATTTGGAAACTAACTTAGATTTTGTGGCTAAACCAGACTTATGCTTCTTCTTCTTTTACGCATAAGACTTAGAAGACCGTCGAGAGGCTTTTAGGTCATAGACTCTAACCTCGACTGCTCCAAGTCCACCTCCAAAATACCACCTACTAGAGTAGAAAGAAGATGACCATCTGAGATGATATCATCTTCCTCCTCCTCTAGAGAAGATAGTTCAGTCCCCCTTCATAATTACCGTGATACGGTCATATTCCAAATGCCTCAAGACGTTGTCCGAAACCGAAATCTCCTCCGAAGTGCGACCCAAAGAAACACCTACACTACCTAATGCCGATCACTTAGCGGTTAGCCTTTAGACTCGGTGGATCTGGAGGATGTGTACCGACCCGGTGGTGTGACCTTGGTGCAGCCTCGATATGCATATCTCTTGGATCGAGCTCTAGGTGTTTAACACCTCCGAAAGGTTGTGGTGGGCGATGGAGAGACAACTCTTCTTCTGGGTGGACAAATGGTTAGATAGGAAGTCCACCAGAGAGATAGCACCGGATCTCATCGCACTAATCTTGAAGCGTGATCCAAAGCGTCGTATAGTGAGAGAGGAGATGGTGGAGCACCGATGTATCGCTGATATACATGGCGCTAAGATTGCTGGCCCTTTCGCAATACGTCTAGATGTGGATAAATGTGAGAGACATCAAGCTTACGACAAAGCCTTATAACCTCCTCCGGAGATGGATGTCGACGTGGAATACTCCTGCAAATCTGTTACGAGTTCCTCTTTCCATGGAGCCATCGTATCGAGATCTTGGAGATTGGCCTAGCGCGCCTGGTCCTGCAACGACTGACAGGCTAGCGGGACGGTGCTCTAACACCCCCATGCCATCCTATGTGCGACCAATCGGAAGAGACTATATATGCAACACCTTATCACCGGTTTCCCATTCTCAAGGGCAATCTGGTACGAGGTGCTTTCATGGATCCGATCCACAGTGGGGCCAGTGAGTGCGGAGGAAGACTTGGTGGAGCAGTGGTCGAAGGCTATTGAAACTACACCCCACGCCATGCGCAAGGGCACCTCGTCATCGTAACGTTGATGGTATGGGTGGACTTGGAAGCTTCAGAATGCATTATCTTCGACAATGTATCCCCCACATAATGAAAGTCTTCTTGACACAATTTGATTTAAAGTTTGATCTTGGGCTCCAGCGGGTGCGATTGGCCTAGACGTGTGGATCCCGCCGTAGCTTAGATCTAGTGGTTTGAGCTGTATGGTGTTTGCTGGTCTCGAGCTAGAAAATATTGTAAAAAACTCTATTTTCTAACAACGCATCAAAATGCAGCGGTTGCGATTGGCCTAGATGCGTGGATCCCGCCGCAGCTCAGATCTAGGGGGTTGAGTTGTACGGTGTTTGGTTGTCTCGAGCTAGAAAATATTGTAAGAAACTCTATTTTCTAACAATGCATCAAAATGCAAATGCTTTTTGCATTTCACAATTCTTTTTTCCAATATACCTTCGCATTAGAAATTAATATCTAATCAACATATAGCTTTGAAATCCATCGGATAACAGACTGACAGCGATTGCAGTTGCCCATACAGCGTGCCGTTCTTGTCATAGAACCCGGGCATTTTGACTATTAATTGTACTTTCAGAAACAAAGACAGTTGTCGCTAAACCCGGCATGCATGATCATAAAAAGACAATATCATCTCTTTCTCTCACAGCTAATATGAGGTGAATGGTGGGAAACCGTGACAGCCAATTGTTCCAAGCATACAACCAGAAAACAACAATCCTGATCGAATAGTTAATCATAGAGATTCCAATCAAGTACGTACTAGTATATAATTAAGAGTAGGGTTTTGTGGAAATGGTGAATGGAACCTGGGTGCGCGCGCACCCATTTATGAAAAGTTTAAAATAATGTTATGTAAAAGTTTTCAAAAAGTGTGAAATAAATTTTTGTATGTAGATATTATGTTGACACTTACTCGTGTGTGTTTTCACGGAAAAATACGATTGTGTGTGATCTACACAAAAATGAAAAAATGCAAATTCCTATTCCTATGAATAGTACAAATTCCTGTTCACTATTCTCATTTGGATATTTTGTCATTTTTATGCAGGCCATACACAATGGTATTTTTTCGTGAAAACTCACACGAGTAAGTATCAACATAATTTTGAACTTTTCGAAACTTTTTCGTGAAAACTCACACGAGTAAGTACATGCAAAATTTTACTTCACATTTTTTTGAAACTTTTAAATAGCATTATTTTGAACTTTTCGTAAATGGGTGCGCAGGCACCCAGGTTCCATTCGTCCGGGTTGATCATACAAAAAATATATAAGCATGAGTAAAGCTCTAGAGAACTGTACTACTATATCAAAATTGAAGTTAAAGCATTGGCAGGGAGGTATACACTTCATCTTACATTACTCATCACATATTACAAGTACTAATATTCACGATCTACACCGGTAAAATATAGTAAGGGATCTCTATCACAGCAATATCTACAGAGCAGGATTTGTTTTACTGAGAGACCTACATGCTGGCCTTCTCGAAACTAATCCACATGCTGATCGAATCCTTTTACACGATCCGTAGGTAGGTTGCAAGAACAAGAAAGGAGAATCGGCAGAGCGAAAGGAGAATCGGCAGAGCGAAAGGAGAAAAAGAAAGTTGAAAATCACACATACATTGTTCACAAAACGAGATGATGGATCATCACTTCTTCCAGCTCCGGCAGCGTAAGATGGAGTCGTCGCCGCCGACGATCCATGTCTCCTTGGCAATGTCCACGGACACATGGAAGAAGTCAGGTGGGTACCTCATCACCACCAGATTCTCCTTCTCCACCTCTTCCTCCTCCCCTGCCTTCTTGGCGATCTTCGCTTCCCCATCGTCCCCTGCATCTACTCCCAGCCTCCTCGCTAGCCCCTTCGCCGGCGCCGACCGACACCGCATCAGCATCAGCGCGTTCGCTGGCGGCGCCGTGTCTTCTTCCTCATCATGCGGTTGTTCTTGTTCTTGCTGCTTCTTTCTGGAAGGAACTCTCTTGTCTTCCTCCAGCACCATGAACCACTTGGTCAATGGGTCGTCGTGCTCTGTTCCCTTTAGCGCCCGTTCCACCTTCTCCTCTGCTTCGTCGTCCTCGTCCTCGGAGCTGTACTCCACAACGGCGCCGGGGAACCTGCCAAAGCAACCGGAGACGTTGAGCCGGAAGGCGCCATGGAAGGCGTTCAGGAACGGCAGCGCGTCCTTCTTGATCCCGAGCGCGTGCATCCACGTGGTGGATTTCTTGGGCGCCTTCCCGCCGGCGCCGGCCTTGGGCTTGGCCGACCGGGAGACCTTGATCTGTCCCGCGCACCCCACCTTGGGCGACGACGGCTCGTTGTCCACGTCGACGTCCACCGCGGCTAGGCGGCGGCTCCTGCTGGCCGCGGCCGCCCTGAGGTGCGAGCCGGACAACGACGGCCGGCCGCTCGTGCTGTGCCGGCGCTCGGAGGAGGCGGACGGCCGCGACGGGCTGCAGGTCGTCTTGGGCGGCATCAGAGCCAGGTGCGCCCGCGGCGGGAAGCACACGAGGAAGTCGGCGGCCGTGCCGCTGCTCCCTCTCCTGCTCCTTCCTCTCATCACGACTGTACGTACGTGAAGTTGAAGCTTGTTCTTCTTCCTCTTACTCCACCTCTGCTCCTAGCTTGTGTCTGCCTGTTGTGAAGCTAGCTTGAGGCTGTGATGAGTGATCGATCTGTCTGTTTAGGTGGCAGTTTTATTAGCCCGGAGCCTACCGGCTTTAGGTTGGCGCTGGCGCCTAAAGAAGCATAAGCCGAAATAAACAAAGCAGAGCAACATGTAAGCAGAAAAGCTTAAGCCAAAATGATACAAGCAGCATACGGCGTCGTGCTGTTTGGCCATATGTTTGAGCTAAGATTGTAGTGATTTGGGTTAGAATATTGCAATTTGGGGATCTGATTGAGGTAGTTGATCAGGGGCATCTTTAAGTGGGGGCTCTTAGAAACTTATTTATGGGTGTAATCTACTTGGGTGTTTGTGAAGCAACAGTAGTCTACCACCTTCCAAGCTTGATCCAGTCGAAAGGAATATCGGCGTAATCTACTGTTGCATAGCGGGGAATTTATTTATGTGCATGCGTATCATATGAGGAGCCCAGTTTTGTACTACGGACTACTATTCTTTTCATCAAGAACTCGTTCATTTTTAAATTTTCGGCAAACTTAAGAGCTCGATCGCCTTTGTATTATACTACTGCCATCGCTAGGAGCTTTGGTTTTTAAAAAGTGTGCTAGGATGGCTTAACAGGCCTACTTGCTGCACAAAACTACAAACGCGTACAGAAAACGTGCATATGCATTGCTTACACATTGTAGCAGTAAACCTCGCAGTATTGACATGATCTTGCCTAGATTTTTCAGGGGGATTGTGTACTACATTTGCTGCGATTCCGCTTTTGGACAAGACTCCTGGCAACCGTTTGGATGAACAAAGCATAATTAGGGCCAAAGCCTTGTGATTGAGCAGATAAACTTAACTATTCACAACTTCAAACTAGGCAAGCTTATATGTAATCATTAAAAAAAATGAAATCTTGCATAATAAAAGGAGAATATCGATACAGCCATAGCAAAGAAAATAATAGAATTACATACGTTGGAGAATATCGATACAACCACAGCAAAGTCGCATCTGAACTGTCCGTTCTTGCGCTACCGTTGCTCTCGTCGATGATGGAAACCTCCGAGAAATTCATCCACATAAATACCTAAAAGGTAAGTAAAGGACTAAATATCGATGAATTGCCGCATTAGTAGACCATCACGTCTAGAGGAGAATGACAATCTTTCCAAGCTTATCGACAGGGTCATGACCCCGATCTAGACATGCAGCCACACCAACATCGCCGACCAGGTTGATGACCTTGCTTGAAAGTAAGAGATGTCGAAGAAGACAACATTGTCGCCAATAATTCCTAAGGAGCCATGCCAATACATGGAAGCAAAGAACAAACCCATCGCCGATGAATATCGATAAGGATAAAAGCTCACAAGCTCCTTGGTAATGTGGGACCAAGAGAGGATTAGGGTAAGATGACACTAATTCTAGATAGCATGTTATCACTATCTAAGCGATGTCGCCACGACATCAAAACTAAGCTGAAGAAATCTTAATACAAAGCAAACAAGAGACGAGAATAATCCCCCATCCGCCCAGGTGCTGGAATGGCGGTGATTGTATATGGAGGTTATATCATGGAATTTGTGGGATTCACGCCCATGAACAAAATAAATTCGAGAAAAGCTCTCATACCTTGCAAGATGTGGAATTATATTTAGTCTCATATTGCTAGTGGTGAGGGAGATTGACCAACATATAATAGTTGGTTTTCTAGCATCGTTAAAAGCTCAAGAAGAGGAGGGATACGTGTGCGCTCCTCCTCCACCGCGCCATGCTCAACCTAGTTTGCACTTTTTTAATGCCAACGATCATGGTGTTGGTAATATTTTTATTAATTTACTTGATATACAACTAAGATAAAAGCGTGCTAGGTTTTTATCCCTTCATATGTTGCATGGTAGAGGTATGTTGTTCCTCGCCTTATGAACTTGTAGGAGTACGAGTCTATGTGAGGCAAGTACTCAGTTCACAACTTCAACTGACAGTGGGGTACAGAATTGACATCTACAGAGTCGTTGCCTCAAAAGGCATCTCTTCCACTCTAGCTACCGGTATACTTGTCCATGCTGTGGTGGTCCAACGGGGTCGATCGTGCACGTCCATAACTTGACCCCTTTGCTCCAGTACCTCTCGATGGTCACGTCTTCTCCCAGTACGGCCGGCGCGGCGCCTAACCTAACAATAATTCATATGCGATCAGGTATAATTTCTCTTCTTCATGGGTTTTAGCGGGTGCGAAGCGTTTGGAAGATTTAATTCCGGGAGAGTAATTCGTTTTGTTTAACCTTGTTTTGGTTATGTAAGCTTCTCAAACTTGCTAAACTTCTCCTTAATTAATAGATCCGGGCAAAGCTTTTGCCCCCGTTTCGAAAAAAAAATTTCTCTTCTTCAGAACGTGCATTGTTCGTACCGGTGCCGCGTCTCTCACGAGTACAAGAACACAAGTCCAATGGGTACACCATTCGCGTGCACACCGGAGGAGCAGAGCGCTTTCCATGAGCCACCACTAGCTCGCGTTTATAATTCTCCGCAATCATGGGATGAGCCTCACCTAATGATGATATCTCGAGCCATTAGCACTGAAAAAGCACCGAGCTACGCTACTGATGATTGATTTCTGCCGTGATTAGTTTGTTAATCCGCGTCGCAATGATATAAGAGGGAGGAAGGGTTGGTATGCGCAATTGTTTTGTTGAAAGCAGGTTGGCGAGTGCATGAGTGATCGGAGCCTGGTGATGTGTAAAAGGATTAAAGGGTAGCTCGAATCCATTTAAGAAGAACGGGTGCCATTATGGGGGGATGCATCACGCACACTATTGAGAGCTCATGAGATGATAGAAGAAGGGTGGAGGTATGGAGGAGGTGAGTGAGTGAGTGGCTGGACCCTCCACCACGAGCCAAGATTTGGAGCCAGAGATTCGTTGCCATTGCCAACTTGATTTGCTTTGCTCCGCACGCATAGCTAGCTAGCTACCCCAGCCAGCCGGAGGCCATCCTGTGTGAGCTGCTGCACGCCGCCGCTTTCTACAGTGTTCCGGTGGAGTGTCCATTTCTGTGACTTTATAGAGCTTCAGGGTTCGGTGGAACTCCCTGCAATCATATGGTCATTCGAGGACCATGCATGTGTTCTAGTAGTTCCCCATGTCGTCCATTGCAGTGTTTCGTTTGGATTCTTCTGGCGATCAGTTGCATGCTCCTTGTACATTTTGCTGAGGAAAAAGAGTAGATGCCTAGATGGCACCTATCTATCATCTGTTTCAAAATAATTGTACAAACTTTATAGATGTATCTATCTATAGAAATGCATCAAGACACACGATCCGTATCTACACAAAGTTGCGATACTAATTTTGAAATGGAGGCGGTATTTTTGAAAACATGAATCTTACCCATGGGTTTAACACCCAAGAAAGTGCAGACATACAGTACCCCCCGTCCGGCTTGAAGTGGACGCGAAAAATTTATTTAAATTCGGATACATCTATACAATATTTATTGTATAAGTATATTGGAATTTAGACAAATCTAGAATATCTTTTTTGAGGCGGAGGGAGTAGCAAAGTTACCAGCGCTTGCGAACTGTTAAAATTCAGCGTGAATTGCTTAAAATCTACCACTTTATGGGGTTCGGTTTGTCCATACCATCACCGGTAAGATTTTAACAAAACACATAAGCATTCAGTATGGTTTTGCCCATAGCCGAAACGGTCGCATCAATGGTTGAGAAGTGTTTGTGACACCACATTTTTTTTTGCTACATTTAGAATATATTTTCATTGCACTTGAACACGAAACATAATTCTGTGGGTTGCATAGTTAGTTTTTTTAAATTATTTGCAATAATTATTTTATTCTAAAAGGAACATCAACAAAGCAATTATGTTACACTAAAGGTTACAACAGTATAGCACTAACTAGGATACAAACATAAAGGTGTCTTTGTTATATCATGAAACAAAATCAACCATCGTATTAGAGTCACCATCGCACGAGCCAGCGAGAGAGGTAAGGATACATGATATATTAGGTCATGGATGGGTTTTGATCCTGAATAGGATGTCTATCACTCTAGTTAATCACATGTCAACATGTAGGCATAACATGTCAGTTTTACCGTTAATAACCTTTAAATTGACTCTTTAGGGTATGTGGATAGACTGGCCCAATGGTAGTGAGTTTTAGTAAAATGTTAACATGGTTATGGTTTTGAGCTAAGCAAACCTAAAGGTGGTGGTTTATGTCAAATTTACTCCGTTACATATCCAAGTATGATGCAAGAAAATATGAAAATCATTTTATTTGGTAATAGTGACAGCCGCTCTGTCTAGTAAGTGGTACCATTTTAGAAATTTTGAACTGACCTTTAAAACAAATTATAAAACTATATGATGTAAAAAAATAAGGAAAATCTTAAGGAGCTGTTTTTCTTCCTAGCCAACTGAAACAGATTTTATGTACCAAGATAGGGCATGTCTTCTTTTTGTGTCCATACAAGATAGGGAATGACAATTGTGTGCATTCTAAACCATCTAGCCTAGGTGATCTGTATAATAGATTCACTGGTAGAAAAACAGGCTTCCGTCCAGCCCCATAAGTCGCGAAGCTATAGGAACCGCGACTAATGGGACCTTTAGTCGCGGTTCGGGAGGCGAACCGCGACCAAAGGCCTGGGCCCAGGGCGCTCGGTGGCCAGCTGGTGCACGTGGGGGGCTTTAGTCGCGGTTGGCCTTGCCAACCGCGACTAAACAGTTCGAAGGCCTTTAGTCGCGGTTGGCCAGGCCAACCGGGACTAAAGCCCCTCCCCTATATATACCCATCCAGCAGCCAACACTTAGCCATTTGGAGCCATTCTCTTCACATACTTCACAAGTGGGTGTTAGGTTTGCTTTTGGTTCCTCTTATGCACATAAGGTGTTTGATGAAATGCCCCAAGAGCATGAAACAAACATGATATGAAGTGTTGGAGCCACACTTGAGCTTTCTCATTTATTTTTTCCTCCTCGATCGCGGTTAGCAACTTGAACCTTTGATGTGTCATTGATAAAATATGCATGTGTGTAGTTCATTGTTTAATTTATATTGTTTATAGCTAGTTAGTTTAACAAATGCATGATGGTTAATTATATATTTTATATTATAATAATGCAGATGAATCGGCAATGGATGTACGGTAACCGACTCTCCGGCGAGTTCACTACGGGTTTGAAAGATTTCCTCGTAGTGGCTAATGCGAACAAGCAGGGGGGTTTTGTTATCTGTCCATGTTTTAACTGTAAGAATCAGAAGGGTTACTCTTCCTCAAGAGATGTTCACATGCACCTGCTTCGGCACGGTTTCATGCCAAGCTATAATTGTTGGACCAAGCATGGAGAAAGAGGGGTTATAATGGAAGAAGATGAAGAAGGGGATGATTTCTTCGATGAAAGCTATCTTGCTCATTTCGGTGATACTTTCATGGAGGATGCTGAAGGTGAAGGGGAAGGTGAAGGGGAAGGTGAAGAAGAGGCACGTGATGATCCCGTTGATGATCTTGGTCGGACCATTGCTGATGCACGGAGACGCTGCGAAACTGAAAAGGAGAGGGAGAATTTGGATCGCATGTTAGAGGATCACAGAAAGGCGCTGTACCCCGGATGCGATGATGGTCTGAAAAAGCTGGGCTGCACACTGGATTTGCTGAAATGGAAGGCACAGGCAGGTGTAGCTGACTCGGCATTTGAAAACTTGCTGAAAATGTTGAAGAATATGTTTCCAAAGAATAACGAGTTGCCCTCCAGTACGTATGAAGCAAAGAAGGTTGTCTGCCCTCTAGGTTTAGAGGTTCTGAAGATACATGCATGCATCAACGACTGCATCCTCTACCGCGGTGAATACGAGAATTTGAATGAATGCCCGGTATGCACTGCATTGCGTTATAAGATCAGAGGCGATGACCCTGGTGACAATGTTGAGGGCCAGAAACCCAGGAAGAGGGTTCCCGCCAAGGTGATGTGGTATGCTCCTATAATACCACGGTTGAAACGTCTGTTCAGGAACAAAGAGCATGCCAAGTTGTTGCGATAGCACAAAGAGGACCGTAAGTCGGACGGGGAGTTGAGACACCCCGCAGATGGAACGCAATGGAGAAAGATCGACAGAGAGTTCAAAGATTTTGCAGCTGACGCAAGGAACATAAGATTTGGTCTAAGTACGGATGGCATGCATCCTTTTGGCGAGCAGAGCTCCAGCCATAGCACCTGGCCCGTGACTCTATGCATCTACAACCTTCCTCCTTGGTTGTGCATGAAGCGGAAGTTTATTATGATGCCAGTGCTCATCCAAGGTCCGAAGCAACCCGGCAACGACATCGATGTGTACCTAAGGCCATTAGTTGATGAACTTTTACAGCTGTGGGGCAGACCTGGTGTCCGTGTGTGGGATGAGCACAAAGAAGAGGAATTTGACCTACGAGCGTTGCTTTTCGTAACCATCAACGATTGGCCTGCTCTTAGTAACCTTTCGGGACTGTCAAATAAGGGATACAATGCATGCACGCACTGCTTACATGAGACTGAAAGTGTACATTTGCCAAATTGTAAGAAGAACGTGTACCTTGGGCATCGTCGATTTCTTCCGAAAGGTCATCCAGTAAGAAAGAAAGGCAAGCATTACAACGGCAAGGCAGATCACCGGCCGAAGCCTGCGGAACACACTGGTGCTGAGGTATTTGATATGGTCAAGGATTTGAAAGTCATCTTTGGAAAGGGTCCTGGCGGACAATCAGTTCCGAAGGGAGCTGACGGGCACGCAGCCATGTGGAAGAAGAAATCTATATTCTGGGAGCTAGAATATTGGAAAGTCCTAGAAGTCCGCTCTGCAATCGACGTGATGCACGTTACGAAGAATATTTGCGTGAACCTCCTAAGCTTCTTGGGCGTGTATGGGAAGACAAATGAAACAAAGGAAGCACGGCAGGACCAGCAAAGTTTGAAAGACCCTGATGACCGGCATCCGGAACGGTTTCAAGGTCGTGCCAGCTACGCTCTGACCAAAGAAGAGAAGGTCATCTTTTTTGAATGCCTGAGCAGTATGAAGGTCCCGTCTGGATTCTCGTCCAATATAAAGGGAATAATAAACATGGCGGAGAAAAAGTTCCAAAACCTGAAGTCTCACGACTGCCACGTGATTATGACGCAATTGCTTCCGATTGCTTTGAGGGGGCTCCTGCCGGAAAATGTTCGAGTAGCCATTGTGAAGCTATGTGCATTCCTGAATGCAATCTCTCAGAAGGTAATCAATCCAGAAGTTCTACCACGGTTACAGAACGATGTGATCCAATGTCTTGTCAGTTTCGAGTTGGTGTTCCCGCCATCCTTCTTCAATATTATGACGCACCTCCTGGTTCACCTAGTCGATGAGATTTCCATTCTCGGTCCTGTATTTCTACACAATATGTTCCCCTTCGAGAGGTTCATGGGAATATTAAAGAAATATGTTCGTAACCGTGCTAGGCCAGAAGGAAGCATCGCCAAGGGCTATGGAAATGAGGAGGTAATTGAGTTTTGTGTTGACTTTGTTCCTGACCTTAAGCCGATTGGTCTTCCTCGATCGCGGCACGAGGGGAGACTAAGTGGAAAAGGCACGATCGGAAGGAAATCAACGATATGTATGGACGGCCATTCTCTGACTGAAGCACACCACACAGTTCTGACCAATTCCAGCTTGGTGGCTCCGTACTTTGAGAAACACAAGAATATTTTACGCTCGGACAACCCTGTGAAGCCTGAATCCTGGATTAGGAAGGCCCACATGGAGACTTTCGGCAGTTGGTTGAGAAAACATTTAATGAATGACGATCATGTTGTAGATCAGCTGTACATGTTGGCCAAGACACCATCTTCGACTATAACGACTTTCCAAGGGTACGAGATAAATGGGAATACATTTTACACGATCGTCCAAGATAAAAAGAGCACCAACCAAAACAGTGGTGTCCGCTTTGATGCAGCAACCGAGAATGGGCAAAAGGTCACATATTATGGTTACATAGAGGAGATATGGGAACTTGACTATGGACCCTCCTTTAGGGTCCCTTTGTTCCGGTGCAAATGGTTCAAGCTAACAGGAGGTGGGGTAAAGGTGGACCAGCAATACGGAATGACAATGGTGGATTTCAACAATCTTGGTTACCTTGATGAACCATTCGTCCTAGCGAAAGATGTCGCTCAGGTTTTCTATGTGAAGGACATGAGTAGCAAACCGAGGAAACGGAAAGATAAGAAAACGATCAGTACATCATGCGATGATCCAAAGCGCCACATTGTTCTTTCAGGGGAAAGAAACATCGTGGGAGTGGAGGACAAGACAGACATGTCAGAAGATTATAATATGTTTGCTGAAATTCCGCCCTTCAAAGTGAACACCGACCCAAGCATTAAGTTAAATGATGAGGATGCTCCATGGATACGGCACAATCGTAAGCAAGCAGGGACACAAGGAAAGAAATGATGTGTAATAATTTATTGTACCAAACTTTGTTGAATGGATCATGTGAATTATATTACCCGTGATGTGTTTGGTGCCCATTTTCGAATGATTCAATTGACTCGAGATAGCACTGATGATACATGAAATTTGGAGTGATTCAGTCATACTCCTGCCTAGGCGTATAATATGCATACTCGTAGTCTTCATAGCCGCCGCCGTTGTACTGGTAGTCGTCGCCTTCTAAGTTGCCGCCGTCGTCGTCGCTGCTGTCGTCGCTGTCGTCGGGCGGCGCTCGTGGCTCGAACTGAGGGTAGCGCAGGCGGGGGATATCGCCGGCCGTGATGTAGTCCATGACGCTCTGCAGAGTCCGGCCGTACCACCATAGCCGACGGCCGGCCTCGTGGAAGTTTCCAGGAGGCAGACCGTCCTCCTCATACCTGGCGAGCGCCCTCTCACGCCGATTGATGAAGAAGGCGTCCCAAGTATGCTGGTTATCGGGATGCCAGCGGGGATTCATCCGCTGCTCCGGCGTGAGGTCGAGGTAGTAGTGGTTCGTGATGGCCGCCCGGCGCTCAGTACCCTCAGGGACGGGAGGGACCGGCATGCCGCCGGCGCTTAGGCTCCAGCCGGCGGGGACGCGGTAGCCCGGTGGGCAAGGGTAGTTCGGGGCGCAAAGCTCCTCCACCTGCTGGTAGGTTAGAGTGGGTGCGGTGGAAGCCATGAGAGAGTGATGAGAGATTGTAGAGATGTGATAATGCTGGCCAAGCCGGGCTACATATATGTAGTGACAAATGGCGGGAAAAATGGGAGCGGGAAGACAGGAGGCGGGAAGAAAGTGGCGGGAAGAAAGAGGCGGGAAGACGAGGCGGGAAGAGGGGGTCGGCGGAAAGACAGAGGCGGGAAGAGGGGGCCAACGAGAAGACAGAGGCGGCCGGGAAGAACTGGTGGGAAAACTGGTGGGAAGAGGGAGGCGGAAAGATTTCTATTTTTAAGATTTTGAATTGAATTAGTTTTATTTTTCTGAATTTTTTGATATATTATTGGTATTTTTAAAATTTTGAATTGAATTAGTTTTATTTTTCTGAATTTTTTGATATATTATTTCTATTTTTAAGATTTTGAATTGAATTAGTTTTATTTTTCTGAATTTTTTGATATATTATTTGTATTTTTAAAATTTTGAATTGAATTAGTTTTATTTTTCTGAATTTTTTGATATATTATTTGTATTTTTAAAATTTTGAATTGAATTAGTTTTTTTTTCTGAATTTTTTGATATATTATTTGTATTTTTAACATATTGAAATGAATTAGTTTTATTTTGCTGAATTTTTTGATATATTACTTGTATTTTTCACATTTAGAAATGAATTAGTTTTATTTTCACATTTAGAAAATGAAAATAATTTTGAAAAAGGACTTTAGTCGCGGTTGGCCTGCCAACCGCGACTAAAGGTCGTTTTCCGCGGGAAACCGAAAATGGGGCGAAAAATGCTTTAGTCGCGGTTGGGGTCACCAACCGCGACTAAAGGGTACCCTTTAATCGCGGTTGGTGACTCCAACCGCGACTAAAGCCCCGACGGTATAAATACCGCGCGCCGCAGATGGCTGTTCGGTACTCATCTTCTCCGTCGATACGTGGAGCTCTCGCGTCCCTGCTCGCTGCTTGCCGACGCCGTCGGCTGCCCCCGCCGGCCCTTCGCACGTCGCCGACCGCCGCCGCCGCCGCCCTCGAAGCGACCGCCGCGCCGCCTCGAAGCGACCTCGCTGCCCCCACGCGCCGGCGCCGCCCGTACGTCGATCTCTCCGCGCGCCGCGAACGCGCGCTCTCCGGTCGTCGCCTCAATCTCCGCGCCGCCGCACACACACGCCGCCGCACACCACGCGCGCGCCGCGCAAGACACGGCCACCACGCGCGCGCCGGCCGCCTCGAACCGCCGCCACCCACCGCCGCGGGAGAGAGAGGGCGGGGCGCGCCAGTACACACGGCGCCCCTGCCTCGATCTCTCTCTCATTTTTTTTTTGTTTTTGTTAATTAAAATTGTAAACTAAAATTTGACTTAAAAAAGATTATGTAAAAAAAATTAAAATTTGACTTAAACGAATTAACTTGTTGTTAATTAAAATTGTAAACTAAAATTTGACTTAAAAAGTTTGTCTAAAAAATGAACTAATTAAAATTTCACTTAAAACACTTAAAATTAAGCTTTTTTCACTTAAAAAAGCGTGATCTGCGGCGGCGTCCAAGCTCTAGCCTCTAGGAGCTTTTTTGACGCAAGGAATCAGCCTGACCGCGTCGCACGGAAAATAGGATCCGATCGAGACAAAAAGCGTACCAACGGACTCACGTTTAATGGACTCGGTCGTCGAATTGATGTCAGCCTGGCCGCGTCCCTCGCGAACGTCAACGTGTGAGACGGTTTGCACTTGCGCGAGCGATCGATCAGCAGAAACCAAAACTATCTAACTCTTGCCCAGACCCCCGCCGCCGCTGCCGCCCCCCCTTTCGCCAGCGCCCTTTCGCCACCGACCCCGCGTGTATATGGAGGGGGCGGCGAGGCCCTCGCCGCCCCCTCCGTATACGCGCAGGGTTTTTTTTTTGTTTTTTTACGAGAGAGAGGATCGGCACCGCCACCTCCACTGCCACCGCCCTTTCGCCACCGCCACCGGTCTCTCGGTCACGCGGTCACTGCGAGGCGAGGTCGATCGTCCGCATATACACATCTAATACGCGTCACCGCCCTTTCGCCACCGCCCTTTCGCCACCGCCACCGGTCTCTCGGTCACGCGGTCACTGCGTCCCCCCTCTCGCCTCCCTCGTCGTCCTCTCTGTTTATATGTAGAAGAGATGTGGTAATGCATATACACAATTAATTTGTTTTGACTACATGTTTTCAGGACTGACATATGGCGGACGATAGAGCTGACCCGATTCTGGACAACTATGATCCGGACCTTGAAGACCATATGTTCGGCATCATAAAAGGCTATATTCTATATGTGCCGACCGGACAAGAAGAAGATGATATCTCTTCTTATCTGAACCTTGAGGGTGAAGATGAAGGGCGCCGTCAGCAAGATGATGCCGAAGAAACGTCGAAAAACGACGATCTTCAATTGGAAGTAGCAACCACCTCCGACGCCGAGGTATATATATACATTGAGCCTCTGGTGATACAAACTAACTGATTTGAATAAATATGTGTGTACTAACGCGCGCGACTCTCTTTCTTATTTTAGCCCTCGGCCGGATCGTCGAAAAAATCGAGTACGTCGTCAAAGCGTGGCGCAACCAAGACGATGAAACCAGGAGAAACATGCACCATCGAGGTTGTCGAGGAAGCAATCGGCAGGCCGCTGGAGCCCAGCAAGAACGCCACCAAGTTTATCAGCCAATGCGGAGCCGTTGTTAGAGACAACGTCTCGATCACCGTCCAGGAGTGGAATGAGCCAAAGAAGGCACGTCTTGGTTTCACTTTTGTCGATAAGAGAACAAAAAAAGATTGCTTCAACAAGCTTATGGAACATTTCGTTCTACCTCCGGAATACCGCAAATACGATGAGAAGGGTAACAAGATTGAGGAAAACAAGGAGAGGTGCAAGCTAGTCAAACAGTTCGCTCTTTCTAAGATGTCCAACGCATTCCGGAAATACAAGCAAAATCTAGCCCATGACTTTGTCAAGCAGGGCAAGACTCCGGATTTCAAAGGACAATATGAGAAACTGCAACATGATTGGCCAGAATTTGTGAAGCAAAAGAAATCGGAGCAGTTCCTTGAAATATCGAAAAAAATAAGGATAATGCGGCCAAGAAGGAGTACAATCATATTATGGGGCCAGGAGGGTATCGCTTTTGGCAGCCTAGGTGGGAGAAGATGGAGAACGAGCTGAGGGCGCGAGGAATCCGTCAGCACGGAGGGATGGGACCCAAGGGCCAAAAGCTGGTGGTACGGGCATGGGGGATCGCTGAACCCGGAGACAGGGGAGTGTGTTTATCAGGGCAAAATAATTAAACCCACCCAAAAGCTTATTGAGGCAATGAGGGATGCTCAAGAGGGGAGGATCAAGTTCAACAGAGAGAACGACGCCCTGACAAAAACCCTCGGGAATCCTGAACACGGAGGACGTGTACTGTCGTGGTATCGTCACGGCATATGCCATAGGGTGGCTAATCGAAGTGGTTCCTGAGGGATCTCACGGCGGTATCCGGATGCGGGTATGGGCACGAGCGACACGGCGACGTACCCAGGTTCGAGGCCCTCCGATGGAGGTAAAACCTCTACTCCTGCTATGAGTGTATATGATGATCACACAATACAATGGTGCTCTTGGAGCTGTGTCCGGCTGCTCCTGAGAGGCTAAGGAAGACTATGGTCTCTCTCACAGGGCAGCTCTGTAGGTGGGTGAAAGCAATCAAATGATCGATCCCCTGCACGAGAGGGGGTAGTGCGGCTTATATAGGCACCGGCACTTTACATATAAGACCCTATAGTTTACTGGCCGGCTGGGCCGGCTTCGGCTTCCGCTCCTTCCCGAGGCGGTGACGTCAGGAGTGGTTGAGGCATCGTGGCCTGTCCCATCCGGCTGCCACGGTCAGCGGTATGGAGAGGAGCTGTCCCTGTCGCCGTCAGCCACTGTAGCCGGTACGGATCGTCGTAAGCCCTGACGGCCTGTCCGGTGCGCGGCACTATTGCTCCACAGTGCCCCGCACTTTACGGAAGATGGAGTCAGCGTGGACTTTAGGAACCCGGATCACCAACCCGGTTCCTTCCAGTGCAAGACTCGCCAGCCTCGAGTCGGTCTGAGGTACAAACCCCAGTCGGATATGGCTTGTAGAAGCCGGCCCAGCCACAGCATTGGCGGCCGTAGCCAGGCCGACTAGGACCTAGAGCCAGCCGGCTTCCGGACCAGCCGGCCACGGCGCCAGCCGGCTGCTCCTCAGCCGGCCTTTGCCGCGAGCCGGCCAGTGGCCAGCCGGCTGCTCCGCGTCCATTGCCCTATCCGGGGTCTTCCCCCCGACATTAGCCCCCGAAGCTGGCAAGGTCCTGCGTCCAGAAGGACCTAGGCAGGTTTTCCTGGCTTCCCGAATATATTAGACGGCACTTGGAGGGGCCGACTGAGAATTTCCATTCAGCCGGCTGCGCCCTCATCCGGCTCGTTCCTGCCTGCTGCTTCTAGCCGGCCGCTTTTTACACTTGTACACTTTTTGCTTTTTCGCAAGATCTGATGGCGCCTCCGCCTTGCTGATGAATTTTGGCTCGGGTGGAACTTATTGTCCGGCTCCGGCTTGCGGCGCGCCGGAGTCTCCGCCGCCTCGGGTCCTGCGCCCGACTTGACTGGTCTGACGCCTGGCCCGGCGGTCGGTTCGTCTGGTCACATCAATGTCCCCCCGGATCCGGTGCGGTAGTGGGCGACGTGGTGTGGCCGTTTCCGATAACCGTTGTGGACGTGGGAGGATTTACGGCGCAGTAAATCCGGGGACGTGGCCCACGACCGCCACTTGGAGGCCAACCGCCCGCGGCAGGAGGCTATAAATGCCGCGGGGGAGGCATCGAGGCGGCCACTTGCCATTCTCTTCCTCCTCGCGCTCCTGCTTCCATCGCTCCCTGCGCGCTCGAGCTCGTTGTTGCTCCGGCGAACGCCTCCCGCTGGCGAACTCCGGCGGGCGAATCTCCACCGATCCGCCGCCGCCACTCCGTCGATCCGGCGCCACGGGGCCGCGCGTCTCGACGGAGCGTCCTCAGCCGCCGTTGTCGCCGCCGCGGTCGCAAGGTTCTTCCTCACCGTTTAGTCTCTCCTGGTCATCTTCTTCCTCGACCTCGTCAATGGCGTCCCCCAGCGGATCGTGGAGGGGCTCCTACATGCAGGAGGACGACATTGAACGCCTGGTGCGCCTCCGGCGGATCCCGCAGTCGGTGATCACGCGGGTGCCCGGCGAGGAGGTGGAGCCCGAGCCGCGGCCCGGCGAGCGCGTCGTCTTCGGCGCGCACCTCGATCGCGGGCTGGGCCTGCCGGCTTCGACGTTCTTCCGGCAGTTCCTCGACCACTTCGGCCTTCAGCCGCACCACCTGCCGGCCAACGCGTGCGTCCTCCTGAGCTGCTTCGTGGCGTTCATGGAGGCTTACGCCAGCTTGTGGCCCGACATCGACTTCTGGAGTCGGCTCTTCTTCTTGAAGGCGCAGACCAACGACGGCCGCCTGCGAGCCTGCGGCGCCGCCTCGATCTACACCCGGCCTGGTACGCCTTTCCCCAAAATCCCCACCGTCGACTCGGTGAAGAACTGGCAGATGTCATTCTTCTACGTGCGCAACGAGGGGGAGCTCGTCGACCGGATCAACCTGCCGGAGTTCAACCCGGCTCCCCCAGTCGGCCGGATCAACTGGAGCCACAACGCCCGCTCGTCGGATCCGAACGCCGAGGTGAACCTGCTTTGGGACTTCCTGGCGACAGCCACCGATGGCGGGCTGACTGCCGAAGATCTCCTCTGCACCATCGCCGAGCGCCGGGTGCTGCCGCTCCAGATGCGCAACCACAAGATCGGGCACATGTCCGGCCGGTTCGATCCGAACCGGACGTCCATTGCGCCGCTCACCAAGGCCCAGGTGGCCAGCCGGGTGAACCACATCACCAAGGCGAACCTGTCGGAGGACTGGAGTTACGGGCTGGTGCCCTGCGACAGGGACCGTCCACCGGCGCGGGTAAGCCTCGTGTCTTTGCCATTTTCCGGCTTGCGGCTGCGAGGCCGGCTTCCTTTTTCTTCTGCCGACTTCCGGCTTGTCATATGCTTATGTTTTCTGTCTTTCTAGCTTTTTGAGCGCCAGAACGCCGAGGACGGCGACCTGGCGACGAGGAGGTGGACGCCGGATCACGTCGATCCGGCTGACCAAGCCGGCGACCATGCCGGCGACGACGACCTGCCGCAGGCGCCTGATCTAGGCGGCCAGGGGGAGCACAATCCGCCCCCCTCACCAGAGCAGCAGGAGGAGGAGGAGCCGGCGACGTCCGGCACGGGGCCAATCCCTGCCGTGCCTCTGCGTACGAGGCCGCCAAGCACCACGGCGACTTCGGCGCCCAAGGGCACGAAGCGAGCCGGCTCCACCGCCGCCTTGGAGGCGAAGGCGAAGAAGCAGCGCCGACAGCAGCCGAAGAAGGTCCCGGAGCAGGCCGGGTGAGTTCTCTTTCTTTTTCTTGTTTGATTCCTTTTCTTTCCTTACTTTCATGCTTATTGTCTTTCTGTTTATCCGGCTAGGGCCCCCATCAAGTTTGCCCAGGGCGGCGGCTCCCGGCAGGCTCCGCACGTCGCGTCGCCGCCGCCGCGCCAAAGGAGGGAGCCGACGCCGCAGCCTTCATCGCGCGCTCCTACGCCACCGCCGCCTGCGGGTACTGCGCCTTCCGCAGGGGCATCTTCCTTCGCCGTGCCGCTGGCCTCAGCGCCTGATCGCGGCACGCGGGTCGAGCCGACTCGGCGGCCGACGCTGGACGACATGTTCCCGCGCCGGACACCTCTTTCTCGGACCCAGCCGCTGGGGCCGGGCGGGCATGCCGCCTTCAACCGGAGCCGGAGCCGGCAGGGCTGCTCCTCGAACCGGCGTTGGCAGGGCTGCGCCGCCCGCGGCCGGAGCCGGCACCAGGCCCACCGTGGTGGAGCTGGACGAGAGCCGGAGGGGCGCCTGTGCGCCGGAGACAACTGGGCCGGCTGGGCCATCCGCTGCGCCCGGAGCGACGCCGCCGCCGCAGCCGACGACAGAGGAGCCGGCCAGGAAGGAGCCGGCGAGAGACGAGCCGGCGCGCATGGAGGGCGCCGACTCGCGCGCGCTGGTGAGGACGGGGACCCCATCGGCGTCACCGCAAGGCCTGCACGTGGCCAAGGGCGCACTTCTTCTTCAGGTGCCGTCCGCCTCCGACTCCAGCCTCGGCTCGGCTGCCACCATGGAGCAGGCGTGGCTCCGCGCCGACTCCTACGAGGTGTCCAGCCGGGAGGGGAACCCCGGCCAAGCATCGGTGGAGATGTTCTTCTCCAGCCTGCAGGCCAATCTCAAGGCCAGGGCAGCCGAGGCCGCGGCTAACGTTGCCAAGGTGGAGGAAGCCGGCAAGGTAAGCTTCGTCTGTTTTTGATCTGATCATTATCCTGGTAGCCCTCCGAGGCATGGGCCGGCTGCTTGGAGCCGGCACGGGTTTCGCCTGATCGACTAACTTTTTCTTTTCCTTAGGCTGTGATGGACCGGCGCACCACTTTGTACAATCGCGCCGTCATCCATTACCACAAGGACAAGCTGGACCGGGCCGACTTGGCCCGCGAGCTGGAAGCCGTCAAGGGTAAGCTCTATGCTTCTTTCGACTTAATGTCTTGTTTTCTTTCAGTCTTGGTTGGCTGACATTTCTTTCTGGCCACCTCGCAGTTGAAGCCGCCAAGGTCCCGCAGCTGGAGTCGGATCTCCGAGCCGCTCGCGCCCAGTGCGCCGAGAGCGAGGAGGCGGGCCGATCCGCCGCCGGCAAGCTCAAGCTGGCTGAGCAGGAGCTGACGCGGCTGCGCCTGCTGGAGCAGAACCATCTCACCGAGCTCAACTCCCTCAGGACGGCGGAGAAGGCGAAGGTGGATGATCTGAGCCGGCGGCTGACGGAGGTGGAGAAGCAGCGGCTTGCGCTGCAGGAGGAGGTCACCGCCAAGTCCACAGAGCTGACGGCTACCGCCAAGCGTTGGACCGACGATTTTAGCGCGCTTGATCGCGGCTTGGCGGGTGAGTACATCTCTATGTTCCTTTCCCTTTGCCGGCTTTCGGCTGTCGACTGCCGGCTTTCGTTGGCAGCCGGCAGCAGAAACTTCTGATTTCTTCGTTATCCTCATCTTCGGGCTGGCGACAGTCGGTTCTTGCCGGCTGCCGCCAGGCTTTTCCTTTTGGCTTAGGACTTCGAAAATTTGCATTTTTCAGCTTATTTCGGCTTTGATGGTTTCTAACTAGCTTCTTCTTCTTGCAGCGGCCTTCCCGGAGACGCAGGAGGCGGCTTTGGCAGCCGTTGGCGTCGCGCGCGACTCTAGGAGGCGGGAGACCGGCGAGGGCAGCTCGGAGTACTTCTCCATGGAGGACCACCTGGCGTCCATGGCTGCCCGCATCGAGCCCGTCACCAAGCTCGGCTGGGAGCTCCGGAAGGCGGCTGAAGAGCTGGTGCCCATGCTGTGGCCTGAAGAGGCGGCGCCGCAAGATATCTCCGGCCTCATCTCCGCGATGGAGCGGGCGCCGGACCGCTTCCTCGACTGGAAGGAGTCGGCCACGCGCGCCGGTGCCGACATGGCGCTGTCCTTCGTCCTCTCCTGGTACAACGAGGTGGACCTGGGGCAGCTTGAGTTCCGGCGAGCCGGCGTGGAGGACAAGCTCCCGGCCGAACTCAAGGCCGCCCGTCTTGCTCGAGCCAGCACCATCGCTGACTTCGTTGACAAGGCCCTCTTCGTCGCGGACCCGAACCCTTCTCCATCCGATGGAGATTACATGGACGATGAGGAGGCGGAGGACGTGCTCGAGGACGACCCGGCGGCCGGCTCCGCTGATGCCCCTCCGGCTTAGATTTCCTGCTTTCCAGTTGTTATTTTGCCAAGACAATTTATTAAATCCCCGGTATGCCGGGTGCAGATGTATGAATATTATCGCCCTTTAATTATGTCACACTTTAATGTGTTTGTTAATCATTTGTGTGCCGAGTTGCTTTCTTTCGACTCGTTCGCTTTTTCCCATCCGCCCCACTCTTCGGCTGTGCTCTTGCCGGTCGTACGTCCGACTTGCGATCCGTCGCCGGATCAAGAGCGGGCCGCTGGGTGAGGCCGACAGTATTTCAGTCGAACGAGCTGAATTCGGCAATCCGGTACTTTTATGAAAAGTTGCAAGTCAACTCGCTTTTACTCTTTCCCTTAGTCGTTTTTCGCGTGCCGGCTCCCTAGGCCTTACTCCCGCCAGCCGGACAGCCGGGTTGCGGTCTGTAGCTGGATCGGAAGCCATTGTCGGAAACCGGATCACGTTACTGAGCCGGCCGCGTGAGAGGGTTCAAGCCAATTGGCGAAACAAGGTAAAGTACGCGAAAAACTTGTCGGAAACGGCGCTCTTGGCGCAAGCTTTTTCATAACTCACAAAAGGGATACAAGGGATACATACATTCCTGCTCTCATGTGTAAAATGGGCGGAGTAACCTGACATTCCAGGGACGTTTAGTCTCCTCGTCAGCCTTGTCCGGCTTGTTTTTCTTAGCCTCTTGGGCATCTATGAGATAGTAGGAATCATTGCCTACTGCCTTGCTCACGATGAAGGGACCCTCCCATGGGGATGACAGTTTATGCTGTCCGGCTGTCCTCTGGATCAGCCGGAGCACTAGGTCTCCTTCTCGGAATGCTAAGGGCTGGACCTTCCGGCTGTGATAGCGTCGGAGGCTTTGCTGGTAGATAGTAGATCTAGACTCAGCCAGCAGCCGGGCCTCTTCGACCAGGTCAACTCCATCTTCGCGAGCTTCTTTGGCTTCGGCTTCTGTGTAAAGCTTGATCCTTGGGGCATCATGCTCGATATCAGTCGGCAAGACGGCTTCGGCCCCGTATACGAGGAAAAATGGTGTGAAGCCGACTGAGCGGTTTGTCGTCGTGCGCAGGCTCCACAGCACATTGGGCAGTTCTTCAATCCAGCAGCCGGCTGCTCGCTCGAGCGGCTCCACCAGCCGGGGCCGGATGCCGGCTAGGACTAAGCCGTTAGCCTTTTCCACTTGTCCGTTGGACTCTGGGTGTGCTACGGAAGATAGGGCCATCCGGATCCCCATTTCTCCGCAGTAGCGAGAGAAGATGCCTTGGGAGAAGTTGGTGCCGTTGTCGGTGATGATGGTGTGGGGGTAGCCGAATCTCACAATGATTTCCTTGAGGAATGTGACGGCTGTGGACCCGTCCAGTTTCTTGATTGGCTTGGCTTCGATCCACTTGGTGAATTTGTCAATCATCACCAAGAGGTGTGTCATGCCGCCTCGCGCTGTTCTGAATGGGCCTACCATATCCAAGCCCCATACGGCAAATGGCCATGTGATGGGGATGGTTTTCAAGGCGGAAGCCGGCTGGTGTCTTTGCTTTGCGAAGCGCTGACAGCCGTTGCACTTCTTCACCAAATCTTCTGCGTCTCTGAGCGCGATCGGCCGCAAAAACCGTGCCGGAAGGCTTTGGCCACTATGGCTCTGGATGAGGCGTGATGTCCGCACTCTCCTTGATGGATTTCCCGTAGGAGTTCAATCCCTTCAGCCGGCTCGACGCACCGCTGGAACACCCCACTTACGCTGCGTTTGTACAGCTGGTGGTTGATGATGGTATAGGCCTTGGCCCTTCTCTCAATCTGCCTGGCCTGGACTCTATCATCAGGCAGCACACCGTCGGTGAGGTAGGAGAGGAATTCTTGTGCCCATGAAGGTACGCATCTTATCTCGAATACGCTGACCAACAGGGCCTCCTGCGTGGGAGCTTCCGGATTCGACTGCATGGTCGCCGGGTTCGGCTTGCTAGCCGGCGGGTTCGGCTTGCTAGCCCCCGAGTTTGGCGATGAAGCACCGGTTGGACTGAGAAGTCCCCGGGTTCGGCATGCTAGCCGGCGGGTTTGGCTTGTTAGCCCCCGACTTGGGCGATGAAGCCCCCGGGTTCGGCTGAGCAGCCCCCGGGTCAGCCGGCACGAATATTGAATCCGAGTCCGGTGACGGTATGATGGACGGCTTCTTGAGAACCGCCAAGGCGACACCCGGCGGAATGGCTTGCCGGGTTGAGCCAATCTTGGATAAGGCATCAGCCGCTTCGTTGTTTGCTCGTGGCACATGGTGGAATTCGCAGCCGTCGAAGAAGCCGGATAACTGCTGGACATGGAAGCGGTATGAGGCCATGTTGGCGTCCTTCGCGTCCCAGTCGCCCGATGCTTGCTGTATAACCAAGTCGGAGTCGCCGAAGCAGAGTATGCGACGCACGCCAATCTCCTTGGCCAGCTTCAGCCCATGAATGAGCGCTTCATATTCCGCCACATTGTTGGATGCGGCGAAGTGGATCTGCAGGACGTAGTCCAGCCGGTCCCCCTTGGGAGAGGTGATGACGATGCCGGCTCCCAAGCCGTTGCGCATCTTCGAGCCATCGAAGTGCATCTTCCAATGTGTGGAATCCGGCACAGGCGGCAGGTACTGCATCTCAGCCCGGGCCGACGAAGAAGTCCGCGAGGATCTGCGACTTGATGGCTGTGCGTGGCTCGTAGAGGATGGTGTGGGCGGCCAGCTCCAGGGCCCACTTGGCAACCCGGCCGTTGGCATCCTTGCTGCCGATGATTTCCGCCAAGGGTGCTGTGGCAACCACCCTGATGGGGTGTTCTTGGAAGTAGTGCTTGAGCTTCTTGGCCGCCATGTAGACGCCGTAGGTGACCTTCTGGTAGTGGGGGTAATTTTGCTTCGACTGGGAGAGCACTTCGCTAAGGTAATAGACTGGGCGCTGAACCAGCTGCTCCCTGTTGCCGGCTTCTCTGCGCTCCACCACCAGGACAACGCTAACCACTCGGTTGGTGGCTGCGATGTACAACAGCATCGGCTCCATTGAAGCCGGCGTTGCAAGGATTGGCGCGGTTGAGAGCACGCGCTTCAAGTCACGGAAGGCCTCGTCCGCCTGCGGTGACCAGACGAACTTGTCCGCCTTCTTCATTAGTTGATACAGGGGCAGTGCCTTCTCCCCCAGCCGGCTGACGAAGCGGCTCAAGGAGGCCAGGCAGCCAGCAAACTTCTGGACGTCCTTGAGGCACTGCGGCAGTTCCATCTTCTCCAGGGCACTGATCTTGTCCGGGTTGGCTTCGATCCCTCGCTGAGAGACGAGGTAGCCAAGGAGCTGGCCAGACGGCACGCCGAATGTGCACTTGGCCGGGTTGAGCTTCATCCGGAATCTTCTCAAATTGGTGAAGGTTTCTCTCAGGTCATCAAGGAGGGTAGTCGTCTCCTTGGTCTTTACAACGACATCATCCACATATGCATGAACGTTTCTGCCGACTTGATCCTGCAAGCATTTTTGCATGCACCTTTGGTAGGTGGCGCCTGCATTTTTCAAGCCGAACAGCATAGTCGTGTAGCAATAAGCCCCGTACGGGGTAATGAACGAAGTCTTTATTTGATCAGCCGGATTCAAAGGAATCTGGTGGTAGCCTGAATAGGCGTCTAAGAAAGACAACAGTTCACAGCCGGCAGTCGAGTCTATGACTTGATCTATGCGCGGCAGGGGGAAGGGATCCTTTGGGCACGCCTTGTTCAGGCTGGTGTAGTCGATACACATGCGCCAGGAGCCGTTCTTCTTCAAAACCAGGACCGGGTTCGCCAACCAGTCCGGGTGCAGCACTTCCATGATGAAGCCGGCAGCTAGGAGCCGGGCGATTTCTTCACCGATGGCCTTCCTTCGTTCTTCGGCGAAGCGCCTGAGAGGCTGCTTCACCGGCTTGGCTTCAGGCCGGACGTGGAGGTGGTGCTCAGCCAACTCCCTCGGCACACCCGGCATGTCTCTTGGAGTCCATGCGAAGATGTCCCGATTCTCACGGAGGAAGCTGGTGAGCTCGCTTTCCTATTTCTTGTTCAAGCCGGCACCGATGGTGACGAACTTGTCCGGCTGCGCCGGGTCCAGCAGGATCTTCTTGGTGTTGTCGGCCGGCTGGAAGTGAGTCGTCCCAGCCGGGTTGCCCGCAGCCGGCATGTCTGTCTGCGCAGCTTTGGCGAGGGCGACGGCGTCGTGGATGAGCTGCTTCTCGGTGGCGATGACCAGCGTCTGGGCCATCTTGGAGCTCTGCGTGGCGCAGTCCATGGAGCGGCGGTAATCGCCGGCTACGGTAATGACCACCTTGGGGCCAGGCAGCTTCATCTTCAGGTACCCATAGTGGGGCACCGCCATGAACTTGGTCAGGGCCGGCCTGCCCAGGAGCGCGTGGTATGGACTCACGAGGTCCACCACCTCGAACTCGATTCTCTCGGTGCGGAAGTGGTCCGGCTTCCCGAACATCACCTCCAGCGTGATCCGGCCGATCGGCTGGCAGCAATGGCCTGGCACGATGCCATGGAAGACGGTGGGGGTGGGGCGCAACTCGGCCTCCTGGATGCCCAGCTTGCGGGCGGTGTCGCGGTTGAGGATGTTGATGCTGCTGCCGCCGTCGATGAGGACGCGCGAGAAACGCACGCTGCGCCGGGTTGTGCCGATGGTGGGGTCGAGGACCATGGCGTAGCTGCCCGGCTTCGGCAGGACAGCCGGTGTGTCGCGGCGATCAAAAGTGATGGCCTGCTCTGACCAGTTTAGGTACTGGGGGACCGGCGGTATGACCGCGTTGACTTCGAGGGAACGGCGCTCTTGGCTCGTCCTGTCCTCGGGCTCGGAGGTGAAGATGATGTAGGTGGCGTCTTCGGCCAGATATCGGCCGGCATGGTGCACTTGGTTAGCCTCGTGGTGCTCGAGGTTGGCGTTCTCTGCGCCGGCTTGGCCACCCGGCCCGCCGGCTGGTGGAGGCGGGGCGGGAGGCGGGAGGGGTTCACCGCTTGTCAGCCGCTTCATGAAGTGGCAGTCGCGGGTGGTGTGGTTGGAGGGGTTCTTGCCGCTGTGGTACTTGCACGGCGAGTCGAGCATCTGCTCGAAGGTATACTTCGGCTTCCACTGCCGGTCTTGCTTCTGGCGGCGGCTACCGCCTGCCGCGTTGTCTGCCACGGCGGCCACGTGGGCGGAGCCGTACCGGCGGTCCGGCTGGTCGCTGTGATGCTTGCCGCGGTAGTTGTCCCGCCGGCTGCCGTGCGAGGCGCCCTCGGCCGGCTTGTTGTTGTCCCTTCTGGTGGGGGCCGGTGAAACGTCAGCCGGCGCCTTGCCGGCTTCCTCAGCCAGCGCGTACTTGTCGGCGATGGCCATCAAGGCGGCCATCGACTTGGGGTCACTGCGGCGCAACTTGTGCCACAGCATGGTGTAGGGCCGCCAGCCGCGCATGCTGAAGCTGATGGCCTGGATCTCGTGCACGCCCTCACAGAGTTGCGCATCTCGCACCAGGCGCGTCGGTGCACGCGCGATCCGTCTCGTCGGGGCCCTGCTTGCACATCTCGAGCTGCTGGGGGCGACCCGGCCGGCGATAGGTGCCGGTGAAGTTGCTGATGAAGGCCGCTTCGAAGTCGAGCCAGCCGTTTATGCTGCCGGCTGGCAGGTTGTTGAGCCATGTGCGGGCGGAGCCGACCAGCATCAGGGGGGAGTAGCGCACGGCCCAGCGCTTGTTGCCTTTGGCGATGCCGACTGCGGTGGAGTAGTCCTGCAGCCAGTCCTCCGGCTTGGCGGTGCCGTCGTACTTGGGGGTGTCACGGGGGAGCGTGAAGCCTTCGAGCGTGGGCTCGTTGGCGATGCGGGGCCCGAAGCACTTTGGGCCGGCTGGAGCTTCTTCTTCCGCAATGCGGGATTCGACCAGCCGGTCGAGGCGATCTCGGGCGTCGGCGGGCTCGATGCGCGGGCCCAGCCGGGAGTGTGCCGGCTGGCGTGCGCCGCTTGCTTCTGGGGCCGCTCGGTGATGGCGGCGTGGCCCGGAGTCTTGCTCCTGGTTCCGGCTTGGAGGGGGCCGGCTGCGGCTGCTGCCGCTCGGCTGGTGGCTTGGCCGGCCCGAGCTGTGCGTGGCCCGGGAATCATGGCGCCGGCTTGGTGCTGGGGAGGAGGACTCGGCCGTGTCCCTGGCGCCTTCCCTGTCATTGCCTGCAGCTCCACGAGCGTGAGAAGCTCTGGGGGCATTGACATACCTGGGGTCGGCGATCTGCCTGTTGGCTGTGTTGAGCAGCTCAGTCACCCGCCAGGTCTGGCGGCGTAACTCTTCGCCTTCGAGGCGGTTCAGCTCTTCTGCGGCGGCTTCTGCCGCGCGCACGTTCTTGTCGGGGGTGTTGTAGACGGGGAGTTCCGCGGACGGAGCCAGCGAAGGAGCGTCGTCGCGGGCGATCTCAGCGCCAAGGTCGCGGCCCCTGCGGCGGATGTGGCCAGCTCGGCTTGGCTCGTCGCCGCCTGGAGTGAGGCCGTGGGCGCGGTTGTACTCGCGCTAGGTGATCTCCATCTGGCGCTTAGCAGCAGCCAGTTCTTCGGTTTGCTTGAGGAGGAGCTGGCGGTGCGCCTCCAAGTCCGCCTCGATGGCGGTGGGGTCGGCACCAGGCGTGAGCGGGGTGCTCAGCTTTGCCCGGACTGCATCCAACCGGGACGGTGGTGGTGGCGCTTTTGGGCCCGAGCCGGAGGCGTTGGGGTCGATGTTGCGCTCCAGGTTGGGGCCGCGCATGCGCGGGTTCTTGGTGGGGAGCTCGTCGCCAGCCATCATGACTTGCACGACGGCGGGGCTGGCGGGAGCGCTGCTGCCGGCTCGCGGAGGAGGGCTAGCGCAGCGCAGCACCTGCCGCGGGTAGCGCGGCGGTGCGACGGTGGCGACGTAGACGTCGAAGCCGCCGAAGGAGATGACGCTGCCGCCGGCTGGGAAGGGCCGGTCAGCGAAGCAGCCAGCGTTGTCGCTGACGCAGTCGAGGGAGCCGAATCTCCAGATCAAGCCTGAAGCGACTCGCTCGCCGGTGGTGATGGTGAGGCCCGTCCGGATGAAGACACCGGCCGAGGATGCTGAAGGCCCCACGGTGGGCGCCAAATGTCGTGGTATCGTCACGGCATATGCCATAGGGTGGCTAATCGAAGTGGTTCCTGAGGGATCTCACGGCGGTATCCGGATGCGGGTATGGGCACGAGCGACACGGCGACGTACCCAGGTTCGAGGCCCTCCGATGGAGGTAAAACCTCTACTCCTGCTATGAGTGTATATGATGATCACACAATACAATGGTGCTCTTGGAGCTGTGTCCGGCTGCTCCTGAGAGGCTAAGGAAGACTATGGTCTCTCTCACAGGGCAGCTCTGTAGGTGGGTGAAAGCAATCAAATGATCGATCCCCTGCACGAGAGGGGGTAGTGCGGCTTATATAGGCACCGGCACTTTACATATAAGACCCTATAGTTTACTGGCCGGCTGGGCCGGCTTCGGCTTCCGCTCCTTCCCGAGGCGGTGACGTCAGGAGTGGTTGAGGCATCGTGGCCTGTCCCATCCGGCTGCCACGGTCAGCGGTATGGAGAGGAGCTGTCCCTGTCGCCGTCAGCCACTGTAGCCGGTACGGATCGTCGTAAGCCCTGACGGCCTGTCCGGTGCGCGGCACTATTGCTCCACAGTGCCCCGCACTTTACGGAAGATGGAGTCAGCGTGGACTTTAGGAACCCGGATCACCAACCCGGTTCCTTCCAGTGCAAGACTCGCCAGCCTCGAGTCGGTCTGAGGTACAAACCCCAGTCGGATATGGCTTGTAGAAGCCGGCCCAGCCACAGCATTGGCGGCCGTAGCCAGGCCGACTAGGACCTAGAGCCAGCCGGCTTCCGGACCAGCCGGCCACGGCGCCAGCCGGCCACGGCGCCAGCCGGCTGCTCCTCAGCCGGCCTTTGCCGCGAGCCGGCCAGTGGCCAGCCGGCTGCTCCGCGTCCATTGCCCTATCCGGGGTCTTCCCCCCGACATGTACGAGGCATGGGGCACATTCCGTGGAAAGTAGGGTTCCCCCAGAACGATGACCCGTATGGTTACAGAAGCCGTAAGAGAAAGATGGACCGGGAAGCAGATGTTGTGGCGCGGTTGGCATCGGAAATGGATGTCATGAAGAAAACCGTGAGTGTACTAGTAGCCGAAAGAGATGCAGCTCGGGCGCAGCATGAAGATCATCCATTGGATCTCGGAAGCCAGAAGCGGAGAAGCAGCGTGGCTTCCACGGAGGCCCCACCGGCTGGTGCACCGACGATCGAAATTACTGCACCGGAGCCTCTGGTGGTCGAAATTACTGCACCGGAGCCTCCTCGCTACCCCGTGGACGATATAAAGGAGATGAAAGCATGTCATCTGTATTATCCTATCGGGAACATGTCCATGAAGGTAGCCATCGGCAGTGCTTTACCACCTGGAGCACTCCACCACAACAACCCCATTCAAGATGGCTATGCTCGTGTCACGGTGGAGGACATAGTCCAAGGGTTTGAGGACCTGGACATTGACATTGCTACACCTGAAGGGGCGACAAGACTTGGAGATGTCAAGCGCCAGTTCATTCTATGGCAGAAGAAGTTTATCAAGTTTCCAGGCGAGGCGCCAACAAGTCCACCCCCCTACGGTGGTGGTGGTGGCGGCGGTGGTGGTGGTGGTGGTGGTGCTTCACCTACACCTCCTTCACGTCAGCCGACGCCGCCCCCCAGTTCACCTCCAGCGGGTAAGCAGCCGCCGCCCCCTAGTCCGCCCCGGGCGGGTAAGCAGACGCCGCCCCCCAATCCACCTCCGGCGAAGAAGCAGAAGCAGCATTCCTGGATTATTAACCCGAACCCTTACGTACCTAAGAAAACAAAGGTACCGGAGCCATCACTGAAGCCTCTCCCCACGAGGCCTTGGGAACGTAGTGCCGAGGAAGTCGAGGCGGCCGCGACTGCTGATTTAGAGAAATGGAAGGCGGCCTGCAAGAAGAAAAGAGAGCCCGAGCCCAAGCCAGTATTTTCTGATGAGCAAAAGAAGTGGGCTAAGTCATTTTTGAACGCACCGTCCCAAGCCGCGAAGAATCTGCCTGACGACTATGCACGTGAACTAAAGAATCAGGCACGCATGTTCAAGGAGAAGAATGAGGAGGCCGATAAAGCGGAATTACAAAGTGCACAAAGCGGGAAACGAGTTGTTGCCCAGCTCGGGGAACAAAGTAAACAATCGATTGCCCCGCTTATAGTGACAGCCGCCGGTCCGGATGCCCCCGAAATCATAGAAGCTGCGGCAGCAGGGATTGACCGTAACGAGTGCCGAGAGAACAAGCGGCCAACTTAGGTATTACTCTTCGTGAACTGTTAGGCCTTGATGAGGCGCCGGTGAAGGAGGTAGTACTTACATATGTGAAGAATGGGCCTCTCGTCGAGCTGCGCAGAAGAGGATCTACCTCCACAAATGAAAGGTCTGCTGAACTGGTACAAGGGTTACATAAAATATAAAAACGCCAAAGATTATATTTATGCGGAAGTTGGATATGAGCATCACTTCAAACAATACTCTGTACAAATTCATCTGAGTGAATTGTTCCAGCTTTTCAATCTGCGCGAGCTCGACAAATCTATCATCAGTTGCTACGTTCTGTAAGTGATTTATTTCTACCCCATCTCGTTCATATTGCCTGCACTATATATATATATATATATATATATATATATATATATATATATATATATATATATATATATATATATATATGTCCTAACTATATTGTTGTGTCCGCTATTATACATGCAGATTGAAGATTAAGGAATGCAGAGTAAGGAGCATCCATGATGTTGGGTTCATTGACCCACACATCGTTAATGGATATACGTTAAAGCATCACCCCGCCGACGTGGAGAAAGACCTGTGGCGGTTTCTTGATAAGCAGGAACTCAAAAGTGATATTCTATTTCCTTACCATTTTGGGTGAGTGTTTATGTCTTGAGCACATTCTCTTTTGTTTACTCCATGCATGGTATGTGGCCGGCTAATCGATGAGTTATGCATGACGATCGTGCATGTATCGTGTCCGCAGGTTCCACTGGATTCTGCTAGTAATTAAAGTTGACAAATCAGAATGTATCGTCCACGACTCTCTGGATATGGATAAGGCGGAGTGGGCCGACATGAGACAAATGATTCAAAAGTAATTGTTTTCATTCATTTGCGCTCTATATCGATCGGCCTATTTCGTTCATTTCCTAATTAAGCTTCAAGTAATTAACTAATAACTCTCTTGTTCATTTAATTTTCTTTGCCTCGTAGGGTTTGGAGACGGTTCGCAGATACAAAGGTCGGTGAATTCAAGAAAGAGCTAAATTTCATGCGGTCAAAGGCTAAGAATGGTAGCGATATGCAGCCACCGGGAACCAATCTGTGTGGATACTATGTCTGTGAGATGATCCGGAGATACACCTCTGAGCGCGTTCCGAGTGATCTCAATGCTCAGAGGAATAACCTCCGGATGATGCTTAGTCCAGAAGCTCGCTTCCGACCACTTCAAGAGGAACTAGCTGGATGGTTCAGGAGGGAAGTCCTCCATCCTAAAGGAGAACACCATTGCGACGACGTAGAACTATACATGCATTAAATTATGTATGGAAACTTGTTCAAACTTGTATATGGTCATCCGATGATATTGAATATATATTGTATATTCCTCTTGAATTCTTTTTGGTTCTAATTTCAAATTTGTTTGAAATTGTACATTCATATGCATGTATATATGTAGTACCGTAGAATATGTGAAACTCCTTCAAAATTACAATAAAGCACAAAAGAAATAAAACAATATACAAATTAAACAGAAAATATGTTTAGGGGGGGGGGGCAGGTTTAGGGGGGCCTAAAACCCTAAACCTGCGGCGGCCTTTAGTCGCGGTTGGCCAGAAGAACCGCGACTAAAGGTCCTCCGCCCCGACGGCCGCCTGGCGCCCACGTGGACGGGCCTTTAGTCGCGGTTCGTAAGGAACCGCGACTAAAGGGGGGGGCCTTTAGTCGCGCTACTTTGGTCGCGGTTGCGCAACCGCGACTAATGGCAGTTGCGAACCGCGACCAAAGGCCCTTTTTCCACCAGTGATTTGCATTTTCTAATATTACATGTTGTGCGTTTTTTCTATTCGTGAACCATAGTTGCATTAATCTACCTAGCTGCATGATAGTAGCATGAATTATAAAGTGAGAAATAGGACACGGCAGAAACGCTTACCATGTAATGTTACACCTCCGTTATTTTTTATAGTGTGATCAAAGACACCTCCATTCTATGTTCCACACAGCCCTAGATCAACACAAATCTCTTCAAGGTCAAACAACTCAAAGAGGCCCTATGTGTCTCTCTCGGCCAAAGTCAACCAAAGTCGTATTCTAGGGCTTCTTTGATTCGCAGGATTCGTATAGGAATTGTATAAGATTTAGATCCTATGCGAAATTTTTCTACACTACTACCTAATGAAAATTTTCCTTTGGCACAATAAAACACAACTAGTCTTTCTATAGGATTCAACTAGCCATGACATCTCAATCCTATAATTTTTCTATTCCGATGATTTTCCTATCCTATGAATCAAAGGAGCCCCTAGTGTCTTCTAGTATGCACTACTACTACGTTTCAAGTTCCTGAGCATCCATATTTAATGAGACCACACAAAGTTTAAGGCTCCTACCTAACTCCATGGGCTATGTAGGCCTGCTTGCCCTAATTAGTCCATACGCCATTTTCCAGCTTCAGTTAGAATTTTTGCACCACTACCTCTCTCTCTCTCTCTCTCAAAAAGGAGAGAGACAGAGAGTGAGCGAATTCCTCCACAAAATATGTTCACCGAGAATCCTCAATTTTAGGAGGAGAAGTGAGTGAAAAATAATAATAAAATGAGTGCACATTAGTTGATAGAAACCTGGAAATATTCCTTATGATCACCTATTGTTGAAAATTTTCTCACTGAATGTGTGAATATCCTTTTCATACGTGTTTTTAAAATTTAGTTTGATGTATCGTGTGCCTTGGTCTTAAAGGCTGGGAACACATCGACAAGCGAGGCAGTGAGGCACATGTTGTGTGCGGACTGCGGTTGTGCACACCTTCGGTTGTCCGCACCTTGTACCCTCCTTGAGTTCCTAGCTCAAGATACAGAGTGACGTGGAAGTACCCATGCGAGATGAACACCCCATGCGACATGGACACCGTGACTCAGATACACTGCTGAACCACGGACTAACAGGATTGCGTGTTTCCATTGCGTGCTTCGTTTGGATATTTTTCTAAGATTAAATGAGTAGATGGTGTATATAATATCGTTTAGGTACGCGTTTCTGGGAAGACACATGGTTAGGTGACCGACCCTTAGCTGAACAATTCTCTTCGATATATAATATCGTACGCCGGAGAAACGTTTTGGTATCGGATGTTTTAATAGGTAATCCGCTGAATATCGAATTCAGAAGGAATTTATCTAATGATAGAATGGATGTTTGGCTACTTCTTTTACAACGCCTAATTAGGATCAACTTGTCAGTAGATCCGGATATTTTTGTTTGGAAATTAACAACTTTCGGTATCTTTTCGGTCAAATCTATGTATGCGGATATAATGAACGGTCATACGGTTTTCTTGCGCAAATATATTTGGAAAATAAAGGTAACACTGAAGATGAAGATTTTCATGTGGTTTCTATATAAAAAGGTGATTCTTACGAAAGCCAACCTTGCTAAACGGAACTGGAATGGATGTAAAAAAATATGCCTTTTGTGATGCTAATGAATCAATAAATCATTTATTTTTGATTGTCCCTTCGCTAAGCTTATTTGGAGAACCATTCAATTTACTTTTAATATCCCTCCGCCGGCCAATGTTACGAATATGTTTGGAAATTGGTTAAATAGAGTCGACAAAAGGTCCAAAGAACAAATCCGGACGGGTATTTGTGCTTTGATGTGGGCTATATGGAATTGCTGTAATGACATTGTTTTTAACAAGAGTACGAACTCTCATTTTTTACAGGTTATCCGTATGGTTACACATTGGATCCACGAATGGTCCTACCTTCTGCCGGAGGCACAACGTACACATATGGATTCTGGATGCATCCGTCTGGAGATGGTAGCTCGGGATATCTACAACCTGGGTGGCTGGCAGCTTACTATAAAATTACAAGATGCTTAAGAGACTCATTCTTTTTGTTTTCCTTTGGTTAATCTTTGTGTACACTTTATGTGATCCATGAGTTGTATGAATTCTAAATTTTAAAACTTTTAATAAAAGGCTGTGTGCATCTATTGATGCAGAGGCCGGGGCGATGCTCCCATTTCGAAAAAAAAGATGGTGTAGATTTGCATCATCCACAGTTCTGGTCTATCTTTGCAACATGAATCTCACGCGTGGGTTTAACGTCCAAGAAAGTGCAGACATATAAAGTAACACGCGGAAGCAAACTGTAAAATTTCAGAGTAAATTGCTTCTTAAAATCCATCACTTTTTGGGCTTCGCTTTGCTCAATACCACCACACCCGTTAATGTTTACCAAAACCCACAAGCATTCGGTAAGGTTCTAGACATAACCTAAATGGCCTCACACACTGTTGTTAAGTGTTTGTGAGTTGTGACACATATGGCATGTTGGAGATGTGCCCTAGAGAAAAATAATAAAGATGTTTCATTGTCATATCTCTATTGTTCATAATAAGTTTTATGCCATGCTATAACTGTATTAAGTGGAAATATTCGTTAGTCCTTAGTCAACTAGTCCTTGGTTAATAGATGATCAAGGTTTCCTGATCATGGACATTTATTTCAGTTAACAATATAGTCATGTCATTGGATAAATGATGTGATGGACACACCGAACATAAGTATTATAGTGAGATCTAGTAACAAAGTTCATCATTGCGATTAATAGGAAACCGTTGTAACTTACTCCTTAGACCGTGAGATCATATCTAATCACTATCACCGGAGGCTGCCTTGACTGCATCAACCATCACACCGTAACAAGGTGATCATAAAGGTGTAGCTCAGGTATTCTGAAGGGTATGTTGAGACATATGTATCGGGATTTGTCCATCCGCTTGACAGATAGGTACTCTGGGTCCACTCAATGAGATTACATCTATAAAGTTTGCAAGCATGTGACTAGGTCACAAAAATGTAATATCACAGGAGGAAGTAAATGTGTTTGTACGCAACGGGATCGAACTAGGTATGGATATACGAAAGATCAGATCTCGGACAAACCAAGTATCATGAGACAAAGGGAATAAGACTCGATGTTTAAAGTTCAATCGATAAGGTTTTTTCGTGGAAAGTATAGGGACCATTATGGGTTTCCAGACCCCATTGCTGGTTATTGATCGGAGAGATGTCTCGATCATGTCTACACATTCCCGAACCATAGGGTGGCACTCTTAAAGGTTTTCGACACTTAGGTTTTGATTCGGGATAGCCGGAATTGTTCCGCAGAGATATCAAAAAAGTTCTAGAGTCGATGAATTGTTTGGAAACTTAAATAATTTGTTTTAGTATTAAAATAGATTTAAAACTAGGCTAACCCCTAATGGGCCACCATATGGTAGACCATTAAGGGGGCGCCGCCACCAAGGGAATGGGGGGGGGGGGGGGGCATGCAGGTGCCGCTGATGCATGTAAAATGCATACATGAACTTTGTAGTTTGTTGTCACATATTACCATATATTTGCATCTTATATAATGTTATTTGCATGTTTTATATTATTTTTGGCGATTATCTAAACAATACCCTCTCATCTGGTTCTAACGTTGTCTGGCAGAAAACACCTTCTCTTAGTATTTTTTTTTTACTTTTGAGGAGCTACGGGACTGGAAAGGGTAAGGTCAGGGGCCATGCTTCGGAAATTTTGAGACGAATAAAATGAACTAAAGTGGGACACCAGGAGGTCAAAGGGCTGAGAATAAGTCCCGGTTGCCCCCCTAGGGCGTGCCACCAGGTCTCGTTTTGCCCTCGTCCATCCGATTCGCCTCAATCTCGCGCGCACGGACTTTGTTTGACCTAAAAAAACCCTATATATACGAACCCTTAGGGTTTGTCGAGTTGACGGTGGCGGAGGTCAAAACACATAAACAAAGACTTAGCAGGCCGCCACCTGCAGAGATCGGAGGGGGGAAACGCTGCCGGAATCACCTCGCGGTGGACTCCACCCCCTCCGGCGTGGTTATTATCATCATCTTCATCAACACCCTCTGCACCATCTTCATCTACCACTCATAATATCTTGGCAAACATGATGTGTGAGGCAATCTATCATTTTCCCGCGATGTATTGTACATCTATATCTTTGTTTGAGTAGTGACATGTTCTTGGAAATTGTAAGATAATTTGTTGATGGTTGCATATAAGTATCTGTTATTGAAAGGACACGGATGTCGCCTAGAGGGGGGTGAATAGGCGATTTAAAACTTTTACGAGATGGGCTTAACAAATGTGGAATAAAACTAGCGTTTACTTTGTCAAGCCCAAAGCCTATATACTATGGTTCACCTATGTGCACCAACAACTTATTCTAAGCAAGGGTTCACCTATGTGTACCAACAACTTATGCTAAGCAATACAAGCAACTTATGTGATAGCAAGATATGTATAACTTCAAGCACGATGGCTATCACAAGGTAAAGTGCATAAGTAAAGAGCTCGGGTATAGAGATAACCGAGGCACGCGGGAGACGAAGATTTATCCCGAAGTTCACACTCTTGCGAGTGCTAATCTCCGTTGGAGAGGTGCGGTGGCTTAGTGCTCCCGAACGCCACAAGAGGCTCACCTTGAGGTGTGGTTGCTCGATGCACACCAACGCCACAAAGGCCTCACCCCAAGATGCGGTACTCACACCACACACCGAACGCCACGAAGGCGCCTCACCTAAATCTCTGGTGACCCTCGCCACAAAGGCCTAGGTCACGGTTCCACTAAGGGATTTCCTTCGAGGCGGAAACCGGGCCTTACACAAAGCTTGGGGCACGCATCCACAACTTAATTGGAGGCTCCCAAGAAATCGCCACAAAGGCCTCAAATCCGTCTAGGGTTCCAAGAACCCAAGAGTAACAACTTTCTTGCTTTCACTTCCACGAATCACCGTGGAGAACTCAAACCGATGCACCAAATGCAATGGCAAGAACACCACAAAGATGCTCAAGTACTTCTCTCTCAAATTCGAACAAAGCTACAAAAGCTATTGGGGGAATGAGAGAGGAAGAACAAATAGGAGGAGGAACACCAAATTTCTCCAAGATCTAGATCCAGTGGATTCCCCTCACAAAGAGAGGGATTTGATTGGTGAAGATGTAGATCTAGATCTCCTCTATTTTTCTCTCAAATAGATGCAAGATTCATGGGAGGGAGAGGGAGATAGCAAGCTCAAAGAAGGTCAACAATGGAGGCAAAAACGAGCTCAAACGGATGGGGAACTTTGGGGAAGAAGACCCCCTTAAATAGGGCAAGAGAAATCTGCCCGTTATGCACAAAACTCGTCAAAACCGGAACTTCCGGTCATTTGGGGCGGAACTTCCGCCCCCCGGAAGTACCGGCCAACTTCCGGGTGAAGTAGGGCGTCCCCGGAAAGCTTACAGTATGTTTTCTGCGTGCAGAATCGTCATTTCCGGAAGTTCGGTGGAAGTAGGGCGGAAGTTCCGGCCACCGGAACTTCCGGCCAACTTCCGGCCAAAAAGCTGCTTCACGGAAACTTGAGTAACTTTTGCATCCGGACTCCGATTTTGATGATCTTGGGCTCGTTTCGAAGCTAGTAACAAGCTATACAAGATCATGTAGGGAACCATCATAGTCCAGTAAGTTAGGATAGAAACAAATGATGAAAGGTTTGACCTATCTAAAAAATACATACCGGTAAAACCCCCAATCTTGAAAATGCAACAAGTTGCCCATGCAAAAACCATTTTTGATGAACTAGAGCTTCTCATGAGAATAAGAACAAGCTCTAAAACATAACATGGATAAGATCCAAGTAAAACCAAGAAAGATGATGAACCAAACTCGAAAACGCAACAAGTGATCTATGCGAAATCCGTTTTCGATGAACTAGAGCTTGCCATGAGAATAAGCACAAGCTCTAAAACATCACATGGATAAGGTAAAAATAACAACCAAGAAAGATGATGCAAGGATGCAAAGGTTTGAGCTCTCTCCGAATGATACGATCGAGTTACTCACTCGAGAGCCCTCTTGATAGTACGGCAACAAAACTATAAACCGGTCTCCAACTACACTATGAGATCGGTGGGAAAGAAACCCTATCAAGAGCAAACCTTATACTTGCGCATTCCACTTGAGCTCGATGACGATGATCTTGACCTCAACAAGATGGAACACATTTCTTGCTTGTGCTTGCTTGACGAAGTCTTGTGGATTGCTCCCCCATAATCCACCATGGGAGAGCTTCTTCGGCGCATCTTCACATAACCATGACCACCATGTGGATTGCTCCCCCATAATCCACCATGGGAGAGCTTCTTCTTCGGCACATCTTCACATATCCATGATCACCATGTGGATGGCAAGACTCAAGCAAAGGATCTCTTCGAGATGGCTCATCTTGAACTTGCACTTCATTTCTCCATGGCAAGCTTCAAGCTTATGAACTCTTCGAGTTGGCTCATCTTGAACTTGCACTTCATTTCTTCATTCTTCATCATGTTGATGTCTTGAAGTAACTTGAGGGCTCACTTCATCTTCATCTTCAAGACATACTTGACACTTGATATCCTTCATCAAATTCTTCTTATTGCAACCTTGAAGCCAACATATGGTTCAAGAATTGCCTATGGACAACTCCTACAAATATAACTCAAATGCAAACATTAGTCCATAGGGATTGTCATTAATTACCAAAACCACACATGGGGGCTCCATGCACTTTCAATCTCCCCCATTTTGGTAATTGATGACAATCTCTTTTAGAGGGTTTATATAAGGAATTGAAGTAGCAAGCAAGTTGAATATATAGAGCAAACTCCCCCATAATATATGCATGTGTGAATTATCTTGACTTTCATTGCATATATTGGCATTCAAAGCCTAGTGGAGTTTCCTCTAACTATTCAACTATGCAAAACAACAAGATGCAATGCAATAAAGGCACATGCTTAAGCACAAAGCAAAGACATAACCAAATTCCCTTAAACCCTCCAAACTTCTCCCCCATTGGCACCAATTTCCGAAATGGGTGAAAAATTTAGAAGGTCAATATAGTGAGAGTTCCTCCATAGCGTGTGCATTTCTCATAATTTGAGTGGAATCAAATGCACGTATCCAATGACGAATATTCAGAAGGAATCACGCTATAGATAGGATCAGAGATTGCAAAAAGATAACAAAGTCTAGAAGCTTCAACAAATGAAGCAAGCAACCAAATGAACCACAAGGAAGATACCAAAAGAAAGATAGATATTATGATAAGATCAAGAAGATTGCTCTAAATAATATGAGGAAGCTCCCCAAGGTTTGTGAACTAAACTAGACAATTTGCATTGGAGTATAAAGTGCACAAACATGGAATCATCACTCCCATAATATTATTCAAAAACAAAAGATACCAAGTGAAACAAACTCTAATGATCACCACAAGATAGTGTTCTAAATCAAATGAGGAAGCTCCCCAAGGTACATGCATAAATAAAATGTTGCATTTGAATACAATATGCATAACATGGAATCCTCACTTCCTCATTTAAAACACAAACATTTGTAATAGATCATAGATAGAAAAGTAAGCTAAACACTTGCAACAAACAAATAGTTGAGCAACAAGTAAGAGGCACCATAATAAAAAGGCTCAACCGAGATGATATGTGAAAGGCATGATAAAGCATATTATAAGACTATTACAAGGATGAGCAAAAAGCATCATCATAGTCTTCAATGAATTATATTGCTTAGCATGACCAATCAACACGCAATAAATAAATAAGATATCAAAAGGAGATGTATCATCTCTTATGTGTATAAGTTTATCTAAGTGGGCAATATCACAAAGATATTTATCCACAAAGAAACATGCACATACAAAATAGATACACAAGAAAAATAGTATGATATCCAAGACGAAGTCATACAATATACCAATAAGAATTTTTGCTTAATAGCATGGCCAAAGGCTCAATTTTATCTTATTGTACATTCATGAACTTCAACCACAAACAACTAAAATACATCACAAATATCAACAAGGGATAGAAGATAGTTGGGATGCATTTGAGAAAGGCAACAAGTATCACAAACGAGGAAACCAAAAGAAGTAGCTAAATTTGCACTTTCATCTATATTGCACATGTGAGAGCCTTGAGGAATTGATATGCAATAAAATTGCTAGATAGGCATAGTTGGGATGGATGAATCATGAGAATGATTTAAAATACTTCCCAACAAATGCACTCATCTCAAATTACTCACATTCACAATAAAGAGGTTTCATTAAGACTTTTGCAAGAAGCACAACATTTGAAAATCAAGAGATTCTTGCCAAGATGCAACCATAAGGTTGGATACAAGAAAAGTATCCATGAGAAGATACTTGTTACCAAGATAGCATTGGTGTGGATGTAGTAGATATGTGTTCGTTGACCATCCTAGCTTGCCTCAAGTTACCATTGAGTCACCACTTCTTTCCAAGAGTGAGACAAGCATCCAATGCATATCCATTGTACCTAACACGAAGGTAAGTACAAAATGGTCCCCAAACTAATTGGGTCCGAAGTAGTTAGACACACTACAACATATAGGACAAACTCCACAATTCTATGTGCATATAGATATGAAACTGAATTTCATGCACATCTTAGCCAAATTAGGATTTGATGAAGTTTACCCTATATATTGGATCAATGAAAGTGACACATGCCATAAGATATACATATGTTAAATATGCATGCACAATACTTTCAAGGACCAAATGGAGATACAATTTGGACAAAACAAAAAATAAATCAAGAGACAATGGTTGTCCAAATTATATCAAAGAATCAAATCAACACAAGATTGACTCCAAATACTTATCTCATTATAAGAAGCTAACTAAGCCTAAGCACAAAGGAATGAGATAACCAACTCCCAAGAGAGCAAGGTTCCAACAAATAAACCAAACCCTCAACACTTTTTATGATGGCACAAAGTACCAAAAAGAAAATTTATGTCTCCCAAAACTAAATTTTTGATAAAGATCAAGAGAAGTTTAAACATTATAACAAATATAGGAGAGATCCCCCAAGATTAGTGCATTATCTAGGATTTAGAATATGGATACAAAATGCACACAACTAGGATCATCACACTACCTATATCTACTAAAAAATGCTAAGAAAGTTTGAATAGACAAATTAGATCCATAAGATGCAAGGAAGACACATGGGAGTCAAAGCACAACAAATTCATGGCAATAAATAATGCAATTTAAACACAAGAGCCAATGTAGATATGATCAATAAATATCTACCTCATAATTGATTACCAATTGTCCTAGGACAAGAGGTATTAGGAAATATTTCCCGGTGGTAGTTTGTAAGTATACATAAGATCATATTTACAACGAACAAAGAATATGGTAAAAGATAAGAGTTAACCATCATGCAAAGATAGTTTCTTGATAGCTTCATTTAGTCATACCAACATGCAAGGCAATTAATAGTATTCATACCAATATGCAAAGCAATTAATAGTATTCATACCAACATGCAAAGCAATTAATAGTATGACTTGAAGCACATGGTTTTCCAAAAATGTATTGAGGAACACGTTGTGAAAAACCATGCCAAGAAAAACTTTCACAAATAAGATCCACAAAGATATTAGCAATGAAGCCATTTAAGCAAATTGGAGCTTGTTTGAGCAAACATGCCACATAGGAGAGAGATAAATTACGGTATCAATTCTATGTGACACAACCTCAAATGTTCACATTTTCTAGGCTTGTAATATGCACAAAGCTTATTACTCCCCCATAATGTGATAAGGAATTTATTTTCACAAGAGGCAAATAAGATCCAACTAGAGATATTAATGGACATTAGAATTTGAATTTCTCATGAAGATGACATACCACATAGCGACTAGATAATCTCGCAATATCAATTCTAAGTGATATTCCTCATGTACACACATTGTTTAGGATCGTGAAATTCCCAAAGGAATATCACTCCCCCAAAATGGGATAGTCCATTAATCGCTCATAAGAGCCATATAAGATACAACAAGATGCAAAGAGGCTCCAACACAAACACAAATACATGGTGTGCAACCAAACATGCATAGACTTGATTTCTCAAGCAAAAACAAGTAGGAAGCACAATATATACAAACACATGTTAGAAACAAAACTAACACATGCAAAGGGGCGAGTAACTTTCAATATAAATGAGTTGAGAACATGGTACCGCAAGGAGGAACATTGAATATATGATAGAAGCAAGATAGCCAAAAGACTTGGCTTGAGATAATATAAATGATGAAGATCCCTTAATTCTTCATGATGTAGCCAAGTCTCCAATGCCCTCCAACAAGCACCTATTGATCAAGTTTTGGATTGTTGGTCCCCAACTAAGTTGGGTCCTAAGAGGTTAGTCACAATAGGCTTGGCAACCCAAATGGTTCTTTTCTTGACACCACTTTGAGCTCCAACATATTTGGCAAACACATTGCCACCCTCATCCTTACGAAGAGAATAAACATCATCAATGGTGATAGAGTTGGATGAGTTACCAATAGTGCAAAAGGAGGAGATGTGGCCCTTCTCACGGCATATGTACCAAGTTCTTTTCTTCTCCTTCTTCTCACTAGATTTCTCCACAATGGGAGCATTGGCTTGATTCTTCTTGGGAAGTGGCATTTCTTCAACTTGAGGTTGAATATGTGTTTGAGCTTGAGACCGCTTCCCTTTTGCTTCTTCTTCAAAGGGCAAGATCTAACATGATGCCCTTCAATTTTGCACTTGAAGCAAACAATCTTGGCCGGATCTTTGACTTGTAATTGGCCCTTCTTAATCTTGTTGTTCTTGGACTTGATCTTGTTGTTGGAGTTGAATCCAAGTCCACTCTTGTCATTGGGGGATTGTTGCACACTTAACATCTTGTCAAGTTTGCATTTCCCTTCATGACCCTTTACCAAGTCGTTCTTCAAAGAAGAGACTTGGGCCTTGAGCTCTTTGATTTCCTCTACATGGTTAGCAACAACACAAGTACTAGAGGAAGTAGAACCTTCAGTGTTAGAGCAACAAGGCAAGGAAGATAATTCATCACAAGATTTAGCAATATTATGAGTGGATGAATTACAAGGACTAGCACATGGCAATATAACATTTTGAGTAGTAGTGCTAGTACCCACATGAGGCTCACAAGGTGTTGCCTTTGATATTATAGCCTCATGAGCTAACTTTAGCCTATCATGAGAGGCTAGAAGATCCTCATAGGAGCTAGAAAGCTTTCCATGATTTTCTTCCAATTTCCCATAATTGCTAGTTAGCAATTTAAGTTGAGCCCTTAGCTCAACATTCTCCTTCAAGATAGATGCTTCACAAGAAGTAGAGTTAGTAGCACAAGCATCATTATTAATAGAAATGGGAGAAGGCAAGTTTTCATGCTCTTTTAGATAAGAAGCTTTAAGTTGCTCATGCGACTCGGTGAGTTTGGTGAGCGCACTCTCAATAACCCTTGAGCCCTTTTTGAGTTGCTCAAAATCCTCAAGGATGCATTAACAAACACAAGCTTATCATTTTTTAGCTTTAGTTCATTTGCCACCTCAAGAGCTCTATCATGGTTTTCCTTTTCTCTAGACAATTCTAGAGCAAAGGTTTCCTCAAGAGCTTCCTTGGTGGTTTGTTCTTCTTCAAGTTCATCCTTTAGAGATGCCACATCATTGGCATACTCTCGTTCAAGAGCACCCATTTTATCAATGGTGTTCTCATGCATCCAAATAAGTTTTTGGCTCTCAATAGCGGTAGTCAAGATTTCAAAGAAGTGAGAGCTAGCAATTTTATCTTTGAAAAGAACCTTGAATACACTCTTACCCTTATCGCGTAGAGAGACAACCCAATCATCTTCTTCATATTCCTCCTCATCCTTATCCCCACGAGAAATATTAGGTTCCATGGTAGGAGGTACCGTGGAACCCTTGGCCATAAGGCATATATGAGAACCGTGAGATAAATATGAGGAGTTACTTGAGGCTCCTTTCAAGATCTTGTCTTGACCAATAGAATCTTTGGTTTCCTCTACATTGTTAGCCACACAACAACTAGAGGAAATAGAAGCATTTTTATCATGGCCACAAGACAAATCAAGCATATCATCATGAGATTTATTCAAGCAACTTACACATGATATGCAAGGACTATCAACACAAGCATGTAAATCATTTCTAGAGATAGATGTGTTTAAGTCCGAAGATGAAGCATTGCAATGAGATAGAGATGAGGAATCATCAATAGTAAGCTCAATATCAATATTGCAATTTTCATCACCACTCACCATATCATTACCTTGTGTCTTACCACACTTTGGTGAAGTGGATGAAGATGAGAACTCATCACGGCCGGAAGTGGAAGCAATACAATCATCCTCAATAATATTGGACACATCATATTTGTCTTTAAGCTTTGTCCATAATTCATGAGCGCTACCAAAGGGCATGATTGAAGAAGTAACTACATTGCTCACAACAATGGAAAACACATGAGAAGCAAGAGCATCAAGGCAAGAGTTTTTCTCCTCCTCAAGAGATAAATTTTGAGGATCCTTAGGAGAAGAAAAACCCATGCCAAGAAATCGCTCCATGTCCGGGGACATACCCCGTAAGATTTTAAGCACATAAATTTTCCATAGATCATAATTTGTGCCATCAAATATAAACAAGTTATTGTGCGCTAATCCCCTAACCGACATCTTTACTCTCAAGGCGGTGAAGCCTAAGAATGAGAAACCTTGCTCTGATACCAATTGAAAGGACACGGATGTCGCCTAGAGGGGGGTGAATAGGCAATTTAAAACTTTTACGAGATGGGCTTAACAAATGTGGAATAAAACTAGCGTTTACTTTGTCAAGCCCAAAGCCTATATACTATGGTTCACCTATGTGCACCAACAACTTATTCTAAGCAAGGGTTCACCTATGTGTACCAACAACTTATGCTAAGCAATACAAGCAACTTATGTGATAGCAAGATATGTATAACTTCAAGCACGATGGCTATCACAAGGTAAAGTGCATAAGTAAAGAGCTCGGGTATAGAGATAACCGAGGCACGCGGGAGACGAAGATTTATCCCGAAGTTCACACTCTTGCGAGTGCTAATCTCCGTTGGAGAGGTGCGGTGGCTTAGTGCTCCTGAACGCCACAAGAGGCTCACCTTGAGGTGTGGTTGCTCGATGCACACCAACGCCACAAAGGCCTCACCCCAAGATGCGGTACTCACACCACACACCGAACGCCACGAAGGCGCCTCACCTAAATCTCCGGTGACCCTCGCCACAAAGGCCTAGGTCACGGTTCCACTAAGGGATTTCCTTCGAGGCGGAAACCGGGCCTTACACAAAGCTTGGGCACGCATCCACAACTTAATTGGAGGCTCCCAAGAAATCGCCACAAAGGCCTCAAATCCGTCTAGGGTTCCAAGAATCCAAGAGTAACAACTTTCTTGCTTTCACTTCCATGAATCACCGTGGAGAACTCAAACCGATGCACCAAATGCAATGGCAAGAACACCACAAAGATGCTCAAGTACTTCTCTCTCAAATTCCAACAAAGCTACAAAAGCTATTGGGGGAATGAGAGAGGAAGAACAAATAGGAGGAGGAACACCAAATTTCTCCAAGATCTAGATCTAGTGGATTCCCCTCACAAAGAGAGGGATTTGATTGGTGAAGATGTAGATCTAGATCTCCTCTATCTTTCTCTCAAATAGATGCAAGATTCATGGGAGGGAGAGGGAGATAGCAAGCTCAAAGAAGGTCAACAATGGAGGCAAAAACAAGCTCAAACGGATGGGGAACTTTGGGAAAGAAGACCCCCTTAAATAGGGCAAGAGAAATCTGCCCGTTATGCACAAAACTCGTCAAAACCGGAACTTCCGGTCATTTGGGGCGGAACTTCCGCCCCCCGGAAGTACCGGCCAACTTCCGGGTGAAGTAGGGCGTCCCCGGAAAGCTTACAGTATGTTTTCTGCGTGCAGAATCGTCATTTCCGGAAGTTCGGCAGAAGTAGGGCGGAAGTTCCGGCCACCGGAACTTCCGGCCAAATTCCGGCCAAAAAACTGGTTCACGGAAACTTAAATAACTTTTGCATCCGGACTCCGATTTTGATGATCTTGGGCTCGTTTCGAAGCTAGTAACAAGCTCTACAAGATCATGCAGGGAACCATCATAGTCCAGTAAGTTAGGATAAAAACAAATGATGAAAGGTTTGACCTATCTAAAAAATACATACCGGTAAAACCCCCAATCTTGAAAATGCAACAAGTTGCCCATGCAAAAACCATTTTTGATGAACTAGAGCTTCTCATGAGAATAAGAACAAGCTCTAAAACATAACATGGATAAGATCCAAGTAAAACCAAGAAAGATGATGAACCAAACTCGAAAACGCAACAAGTGATCTATGCGAAATCCGTTTTCGATGAACTAGAGCTTGCCATGAGAATAAGCACAAGCTCTAAAACATCACATGGATAAGGTACAAATAACAACCAAGAAAGATGATGCAAGGATGCAAAGGTTTGAGCTCTCTCCGAACGATACGATCGAGTTACTCACTCGAGAGCCCTCTTGATAGTACGGCAACTAAACTATAAACCGGTCTCCAACTACACTATGAGACCGGTGGGAAAGAAACCCTATCAAGAGCAAACCTTATACTTGCGCATTCCACTTGAGCTCGATGACGACGATCTTGACCTCAACAAGATGGAACGCATTTCTTGCTTGTGCTTGCTTGACGAAGTCTTGTGGATTGCTCCCCCATAATCCACCATGGGAGAGCTTCTTCGGCGCATCTTCACATAACCATGACCACCATGTGGATTGCTCCCCCATAATCCACCATGGGAGAGCTTCTTCTTCGGCACATCTTCACATATCCATGATCACCATGTGGATGGCAAGACTCAAGCAAAGGATCTCTTCGAGATGGCTCATCTTGAACTTGCACTTCATTTCTCCATGGCAAGCTTCAAGCTTATGAACTCTTCGAGTTGGCTCATCTTGAACTTGCACTTCATTTCTTCATTCTTCATCATGTTGATGTCTTGAAGTAACTTGAGGGCTCACTTCATCTTCATCTTCAAGACATACTTGACACTTGATATCCTTCATCAAATTCTTCTTATTGTAACCTTGAAGCCAACATATTGTTCAAGAATTGCCTATGGACAACTCCTACAAATATAACTCAAATGCAAACATTAGTCCATAGGGATTGTCATTAATTACCAAAACCACACATGGGGGCTCCATGCACTTTCAGTTATCTTCTATGATGATCTCTTGTACATATATATGAGTGCACACATATGTTGGGGAATGCATGATGTTTTTGCCGTTGCATGATGCTAGGTGGAGGGACAACTGGAGCTTGACAGAAACCATGTCCCAATTTTTAGATTCATGTTTCATTAATTCATGGTTAATCGACATGGGGTGTAACTATGGGGAACTTTAAACTTACAACGGTGGTTGGAATTTATGTTTTAATAATTCCCTTGTTTTCTCTTAATTGGCCTTGGGATCAATCACTAGTGGTGTATTTGCTCATGTTTATGACTGCACCAATCTATGGTTCCTCTCTGGAAGAAGCGCTAAAAAGACTATACCCAGTTTCACTAATTGCGACAACCACATAAATGAAATATCAATTTTCCTGAAAAATTACTCCCTTGAGTTAATTCATATTACTCTACTTCACCTCACTTTACTTATCTTGCATTAGTTTTACTTCTTGCATTTTATTTTCAGCACTTATAGTTTATAGTAAAAAATTGACTTCACACACACACACACACACACACACACACACACACACCATATTTCCTAGCTTTGCATAGAAGGCTATATAAGAGGGTTATAGGTCTTTAGAGAATATATAGTTTACCTTCATCGCCTCGTGAGTTCAACACTTAAATACTTATCGAATTGTACTGCGTTGACCCCCTGCACTTGGGGGTTATCAGCCGCTGATACGTCTCCAACGTATCTATAATTTCTTATGTTCCATGCTAGTTTTATGACAATACCTACATGTTTTATTCACACTTTATAATGTTTTTATGCATTTTCTGGGACTAACCTATTAACAAGATGCCACAGTGCCAGTTCCTGTTTTCTGCTGTTTTTTTATTTCAGAAAAGTTGGTTTACAAATATTCTCGGAATTGAACGAAACAAAAGCCCACGGCCCTATTTTCCACGGAGTGTTCCAGAAGACCGAAGAAGAGTCGAGGAAGGCCAGCAGGGGGCCCACCCCATAGGGCGGCACGGGGGGCCCCACTGTCGCGCCGACATGTGGGGAGGGAGCAGCCTGGCTCCCCCGACGCTGCCCCTTCATCTATTTATTCCTTCGTCTCCGAAAACCCTAGCACCGAGAGTCAAAATACGAGAACAGTTCCAGAGACACCGCCGCCGTCAACCCTATCTCGGGGGGTTCAGAAGATCTCCTCTGGCACCCTGCCGGAGAGGGGAATCATCACCGAAGGGCTCTACATCACCATGCCCGCCTCTGGACTGATGCATGAGTAGTTCATCCTTGGACTATCGGTCCATAGCAGTAGCTAGATGGTTGTCTTCTCCTATTGTGCCATCATGTTTAGAGCTTGTGAGCTGCCTATCATGATCAAGATCATCTATTTGTAATGCTACATGTTGTGTTTGTTGGGATCCGATGAATATGGAATACTATTTCAATTTCATTATTGATCTATCATATATGTGTTGTTTATGATCTTGCATGCTCTCCGTTGCTAGTAGAGGCTCTGGCCAAGTTGATACTTGTAACTCCAAGAGGGGGTATTTATGCTAGATAGTGGGTTCATGCCTCCATTGAATCTGGGACAGTGACAGAAAGTTCTAAGGTTGTGGATGTGTGATACGTCTCCGACGTATCGATAATTTCTTATGTTCCATGCCACATTATTGATGATATCTACATGTTTTATGCATACTTTATGTCATATTTATGCATTTTCTGGAACTAACCTATTGACGAGATGCCGAAGAGCCAGTTGCTGTTTTATGCTGTTTTTGGTTTCAGAAATCCTAGTAAGAAAATATTCTCGGAATTGGACGAAATCAACGCCCAGGGGCCTATTTTCACACAAAGCTTCCAGAAGACCGGAGAGCTAACGAAGTGGGGCCACGAGGCGGCCAGACGATAGGGCGGCGCGGCCCAGGTCTTGGCCGCGCCACCCTGTCATCTGGGCCCCTCGTGACGCCCCCTGACCTGCCCTTCCGCCTACAAATAGCCTTCGTCGCGAAACCCCCAGTACCGAGAGCCACGATATGGAAAACCTTCCAGAGACGCCGCCGCCGCCAATCCCATCTCGGGGGATTCAGGAGATCGCCTCCGGCACCCTGCCGGAGAGGGGATTCATCCCCCGAAGGACTCTACACCGCCATGGTCGCCTCCGGAGTGATGAGTGAGTAGTCTACCCCTGGACTATGGGTCCATAGCAGTAGCTAGATGGTTGTCTTCTCCTTATGTGCTTCATTGTCGGATCTTGTGAGCTGCCGAACATGATCAAGATCATCTATCTGTAATGCTATATGTTGTGTTTGTTGGGATCCGATGAATAGAGAATACTATGTTATGTTGATTATCAATTTATATCTATGTGTTGTTTATGATCTTGCATGCTCTCCGTTATTAGTAGAGGCTCTGGCCAAGTTGATGCTAGTAACTCCAAGAGGGAGTATTTATGCTCGATAGTGGGTTCATGTCTCCGTGAATCTGGGGGAGTGAGAGAAACCTCTAAGATTATGGATGTGTTGTTGCCACTAGGGATAAAACATCGATGCTATGTCCGAGGATGTAGTTATTGATTACATTACGCACCATACTTAATGCAATTGTCTGTTGTTAGCAACTTAATACTGGAAGGGGTTCGGATGATAACCTGAAGGTGGACTTTTTAGGCATAGATGCATGCTGGATAGCGGTCTATGTACTTTGTCGTAATGCCCAATTAAATCTCACAATACTCATCATATCATGTATGTGCATGGTCATGCCCTCTCTATTTGTCAATTGCCCAACTGTAATTTGTTCACCCAACATGCTATTTATCTTATGGGAGAGACACCTCTAGTGAACTGTGGACCCCGGTCCATTCTTTTAATCGAATACACCCATCGCAATACTTGTTCTACTGTTCTCTGCAAACAATCATCATCCACACTATACATCTAATCCTTTGTTACAGCAAGCCGGTGAGATTGACAACCTCACTGTTTTGTTGGGACAAAGTACTTTGGTTGTGTTGTGCAGATTCCACGTTGGCGCCGGAATCCCTGGTGTTGCACCGCACTACACTCCGCCGCCATCAACCTTCAACGTGCTTCTTGGCTCCTACTGGTTCGATAAACCTTGGTTTCATACTGAGGGAAAACTTGCCGCTGTACGCATCACACCTTCCTCTTGGGGTTCCCAACGGACGCGTGCTGTACGCGTATCAAGACTGTTTTCTGGCGCCGTTGCCGGGGAGATCAAGACACGCTGCAAGGGGAGTCTCCACATCGCAATCTCTTTACTTTGTTTTTGTCTTTCTTTATTTTATTTACTACCTTGTTTGCTGCACTAAATCAAAACACACAAAAAATTAGTTGCTAGTTTTACTTTATTTGCTATCTTGTTTGCTATATCAAAAACACAAAAAAATTAGTTACTTGCATTTACTTTATCTAGTTTGCTTTATTTACTATTGCTAAAATGGGTACTCCTGAAAATACTAAGTTGTGTGACTTCACAACCACAAATAATAATGATTTCTTATGCACACCTATTGCTCCACCTGCTACTACAGCAGAATTCTTTGAAATTAAACCTGCTTTACTAAATCTTGTTATGCAAGAGCAATTTTCTGGTGTTAGTTCTGATGATGCTGCTGCCCATCTCAATAATTTTGTTGAAATATGTGAAATGCAAAAGTATAAAGATGTAGATGGTGACATTATAAAATTAAAATTGTTCCCTTTCTCATTAAGAGGAAGAGCTAAAGATTGGTTGCTATCTCTGCCTAAGAATAATATTGATTCATGGACTAAATGCAAGTATGCTTTTATTGGTAGATATTATCCCCCTGCTAAAATTATATCTTTGAGGAGTAGCATAATGAATTTTAAACAATTGGATACTGAGCATGTTGCACAAGCATGGGAAAGAATGAAATCCTTGGTTAAAAATTGCCCAACCCATGGACTGACTACTTGGATGATCATCCAAACCTTTTATGCATGACTGAATTTTTCTTCGCGGAACCTATTGGATTCAGCTGCTGGAGGTACCTTTATGTCCATCACTCTTGGTGAAGCAACAAAGCTTCTTGATAATATGATGATTAATTACTCTGAATGGCACACGGAAAGAGCTCCACAAGGTAAGAAGGTAAATTCTGTCGAAGAAGCCTCTTCCTTGAGTGATAAGATTGATGCTATTATGTCTATGCTTGTGAATGATAGGACAAATATTGATCCTAATAATGTTCCGTTAGCTTCATTGGTTGCCCAAGAAGAACATGTTGATGTAAACTTCATTAAAAATAATAATTTCAACAACAATGCTTACCGGAACAATTCTAGTAACAACTATATGCCATATCCTTATAATAATGGCAACGGCTATGGTAATTCTTATGGGAATTCTTACAACAATAATAGGAACACACCCCCTAGACTTGAAGCTATGCTTAAAGAATTTATTAGTACACAAACTGCTTTTAACAAATCTGTTGAAGAAAAGCTTGGGAAAATTGATATACTTGCTTCTAAAGTCGATAGTCTTGCTGCTGATGTTGATCTTTTGAAATCGAAAGTTATGCCTCATGAAAATCATAATAATAAAATTGATACTACAGCAAATGCCATCCAAGTTAGAATTAATGAGAATATAAGATTGATGGCCGAATTGCGTGCTAGGTGGGAAAGAGAAGAAAATGAAAAAGAAGATAATATAGCTAAAGTTTGGACTATTACCACCACTAGCAATGCTAATGCTACACAAGTTGCTGCACCTCCTACTAATAATGGTAAAAGAATTGGTGTTAGCAATGTTTCCACTTCAAATGCAAAGTGCAAAAAACTGCTTGAAACTGCTAAAACTGCTGAAACTCCCTGTGATAAAACTGCTGAAATTTTTTCCAACATTGGGGATGATGATCCCATTGCTTTAGATTATAATGGTTTAAATTTTGATGATTGCCACATCTCTGAAGTTATAAAGTTCTTACAAAAACTTGCTAAGAGTCCTAATGCTAGTGCTATAAATTTGGCTTTCACGAAACATATTACAAATGCTCTCATAAAAGCTAGAGAAGAGAAACTAGAACGCGAAGCTTCTATTCCTAGGAAGCTAGAGGATGGTTGGGAGCCCATCATTAAGATGAAGGTCAATGACTTTGATTGTAATGCTTTATGTGATCTTGGTGCAAGTATTTCTGTTATGCCTAAGAAAATCTATAATATGCTTGACTTGCCACCATTGAAAAATTGTTATTTGGATGTTAATCTTGCTAATCATTCTACAAAGAAACCTTTGGGGATAGTTGATAATGTTCGCATTACCATTAACAATAACCTTGTCCCCGTTGATTTTGTTGTCTTGGATATTGAATGCAATGCATCTTGTCCCATCATATTGGGAAGACCTTTTCTTCGAACTGTTGGTGCTATCATTGATATGAAGGAAGGTAATATTAAATATCAATTTCCTCTCAAGAAAGGTATGGAACACTTCCCTAGAAAGAGAATGAAGTTAGTGATTCTATTATTAGAACAAATTATGATGTTGACACTTTGTCTCTTGATAATACTTGATACACACTTTCTGCGCCTAGCTGAAAGGCGTTAAAGAAAAGCGCTTATGGGAGACAACCCATGTTTTTTACTACAGTATTTTATTTTATATTTGTGTCTTGGAAGTTGTTTACTACTGTAGCAACCTCTCCTTATCTTAGTTTTGTGCATTGTTGTGCCAAGTAAAGTCGTTGATAGTAAGGTTCATACTAGATTTGGATTACTGCGCAGAAACAGATTTCTTTGCTGTCACGAATCTGGGCTAAATTCTCTGTAGGTAACTCACAAAATTATGCCAATTTACGTGAGTGATCCTCAGATATGTACGCAACTTTCATTAAATTTGAGCATTTTCATTTGAGCAAGTGTGGTGCATCAATAAAATTCGTCTTTACGAACTGTTCTGTTTTGACAGATTCTGCCTTTTATTTCGCATTGCCTGTTTTGATATGTTCGATGGATATTTCGATTCCATTGATTTTCAGTAGCTTTGTGCAATGTCCAGAAGTGTTAAGAATGATTATGTCACCTCTTAACATGTATATTTTGATTGTGCACTAACTCTCTAATGAGTTGTTTTGAGTTTGGTGTGGAGGAAGTTTTCAAGGATCAAGAGAGGGAGATGATACAACATGATCAAGGAGAGTGAAAGCTCTAAGCTTGGGGATGCCCCGGTGGTTCACCCCTGCATATATCAAGAAGACCCAAGCGTCTAAGCTTGGGGATGCCCAAGGCATCCCCTTCTTCATCGACAACATTATCAGGTTCCTCTAGTGAAACAATATTTTTATTCCATCACATCTTATGTGCTTTGCTTGGAGCGTCGGTTTGTTTTTGTTTTTGTTTTTGTTTTGTTTGAATAAAATGGATCCTAGCATTCCTTGTGTGGGAGAGAGACACGCTCCGCTGTTGCATATGGACAAATATGTCCTTAGGCTTTACTCATAGTATTCATGGCGAAGTTTCTTCTTCGTTAAATTGTTATATGGTTGGAATTGGAAAATGATACATGTAGTAATTGCTATAATGTCTTGGATAATGTGATACTTGGCAATTGTTGTGCTCATGTTTAAGCTCTTGCATCATATACTTTGCACCTATTAATGAAGAAATACATAGAGCATGCTAAAATTTGGTTTGCATAATTGGTCTCTCTAAGGTCTAGATAATTTCTAGTATTGAGTTTGAACAACAAGGAAGACGGTGTAGAGTCTTATAATGGTTACAATATGTCTTTTATGTGAGTTTTGCTGCACCGCTTCATCCTTGTGTTTGTTTGAAATAACCTTGCTAGCCTAAACCTTGTATCGAGAGGGAATACTTCTCATGCATCCAAAATCCTTGAGCCAACCACTATGCCATTTGTGTCCACCATACCTACCTACTACATGGTATTTCTCCGCCATTCCAAAGTAAATTGCTTGAGTGGTACCTTTAAAATTTCCATTCTTCACCTTTACAATATATAGCTCATGGGACAAATAGCCTAAAAACTATTGTGGTATTGAATATGTACTTATGCACTTTATCTCTTATTAAGTTGCTTGTTATGCGATAACCATGTTCCTGGGGACGCCATCAACTACTCTTTGTTGAATATCATGTGAGTTGCTATGCATGTTCGTCTTGTCTGAAGTAAGGGAGATTTACCACTAAAATGGTTAGAGCATTGCATAATGTTAGAGAAGAACATTGGGCCGCTAACTAAAGCCATGATCCATGGTGGAAGTTTCAGTTTTGGACAAATATCCTCAATCTCATATGAGAAAATTAATTGTTGCTACATGCTTATGCATAAAAGAGGAGTCCATTATCTGTTGTCTATGTTGTCCTGATATGGATGTCTAAGTTGAGAATAATCAATAGCGAGAAATCCGATGCGAGCTTTCTCCTTAACCTTTGTACAGGCGGCATAGAGGTACCCCTTTGTGACACTTGGTTAAAACATGTGCATTGCGATGATAATCCAGGTAATCCGAGCTAATTAGGACAAGGTGCGGGCACTATTAGTATACTATGCATGAGGCTTGCAACTTGTAAGATATAATTTACATGACACATATGCTTTATTACTACCGTTGACAAAATTGTTTCTTGTTTTCAAAATCAAAGCTCTAGAACAAATATAGCAGTCGATGCTTTCCTCTTTGAAGGACCTTTCTTTTACTTTTATTGTTGAGTCAGTTCACCTATCTCTCTCCACCTCAAGAAGCAAACACTTGTGTGAACTGTGCATTGATTCCTACATACTTGCATATTGCACTTGTTATATTACTTTGCATTGACAATTATCCATGAGATATACATGTTATAAGTTGAAAGCAACCGCTGAAACTTCATCTTCCTTTGTGTTGCTTCAATGCCTCTACTTTGAATTATTGCTTTATGAGTCAACTCTTATGCAAGACTTATTGATGCTTGTCTTGAAGTACTATTCATGAAAAGTCTTTGCTATATGATTCATTTGTTTACTCATGTCATTTACATTGTTTTGATTGCTGCATTCATTACATATGCTTACAATAGTATGATCAAGGTTATGATGGCATGTCACTCCAGAAATTATCTTTGTTATCGATTACCTGCTCGGGACGAGCAGAAACTAAGCTTGGGGATGCTGATACGTCTCCGACGTATCGATAATTTCTTATGTTTCATGCCACATTATTGATGATATCTACATGTTTTATGCATACTTTATGTCATATTTATGCATTTTCTGGAACTAACCTATTGACGAGATGCCGAAGAGCCAGTTGCTGTTTTCTGCTGTTTTTGGTTTCAGAAATCCTAGTAAGAAAATATTCTTGGAATTGGACGAAATCAACACCCAGGGGCCTATTTTTCACACGAAGCTTCCAGAAGACCGGAGAGCTAACGAAGTGGGGCCACGAGGCGGCCAGACGATAGGGCGGCGCGGCCCAGGTCTTGGCCGCGCCACCCTATCATCTGGGCCCCTCGTGACGCCCCCTGACCTGCCCTTCCGCCTACAAATAGCCTTCATCGCGAAACCCCCAGTACCGAGAGCCACGATACGGAAAACCTTCCAGAGACGCCGCCGCCGCCAATCCCATCTCGGGGGATTCAGGAGATCGCCTCCAACACCCTACCGGAGAGGGGATTCATCTCCCGAAGGACTCTACACCGCCATGGTCGCCTCCGGAGTGATGAGTGAGTAGTCTACCCCTGGACTATGGGTCCATAGAAGTAGCTAGATGGTTGTCTTCTCCTTATGTGCTTCATTGTCGGATCTTGTGAGCTGCCGAACATGATCAAGATCATCTATCTGTAATGCTATATGTTGTGTTTGTTGGGATCCGATGAATAGAGAATACTATGTTATGTTGATTATCAATTTATATCTATGTGTTGTTTATGATCTTGCATGCTCTCCGTTATTAGTAGAGGCTCTGGCCAAGTTGATGCTAGTAACTCCAAGAGGGAGTATTTATGCTCGATAGTGGGTTCATGTCTCCGTGAATCTGGGGGAGTGAGAGAAACCTCTAAGATTATGGATGTGCTGTTGCCACTAGGGATAAAACATCGATGCTATGTCCGAGGATGTAGTTATTGATTACATTACGCACCATACTTAATGCAATTGTCTGTTGTTAGCAACTTAATACTGGAAGGGGTTCGGATGATAACCTGAAGGTGGACTTTTTAGGCATAGATGCATGCTGGATAGCGGTCTATGTACTTTGTCGTAATGCCCAATTAAATCTCACAATACTCATCATATCATGTATGTGCATGGTCATGCCCTCTCTATTTGTCAATTGCCCAACTGTAATTTGTTCACCCAACATGCTATTTATCTTATGGGAGAGACACCTCTAGTGAACTGTGGACCCCGGTCCATTCTTTTAATCGAATACAATCTACTGTAATACTTGTTCTACTGTTCTCTGCAAACAATCATCATCCACACTATACATCTAATCCTTTGTTACAGCAAGCCGGTGAGATTGACAACCTCACTGTTTCGTTGGGACAAAGTACTTTGGTTGTGTTGTGCAGGTTCCACGTTGGCACCGGAATCCCTGGTGTTGCACCGCACTACACTCCGCCGCCATCAACCTTCAACGTGCTTCTTGGCTCCTACTGGTTCGATAAACCTTGGTTTCATACTGAGGGAAAACTTGCCGCTGTACGCATCACACCTTCCTCTTGGGGTTCCCAACGGACGCGTGCTGTACGCGTATCAATGTGCTGTTGCCACTAGGGATAAAACATCAATGCTTTGTCTAAGGATATTTTTATTGTTTACATTACGCACAATACTTAATGCAATTGTTTGTTGCTTGCAACTTAATACTGGAAGGGGTGCGGATGCTAACCCGAAGGTGGACTTTTTAGGCATAGATGCATGCTGGATGGCGGTTTATGTTCTTTGTCATAATGCCCTAAGTAAATCTCATAGTAGTCATCATGATATGTATGTGCATTGTTATGCCCTCTCTATTTGTCAATTGCCCAACTGTAATTTTTTTACCCAACATGTTATTTATCTTATTTGAGAGACACCACTAGTGAACTATGGACCCCGGTCCATTCTTTTACATCTAAAATACAACCTACTGCAATCATTGTTCTCTTTTGTTTTCTGCAAGCAAACATCATTTTCCACACCATACGTTTAATCCTTTGTTTTAAGCAAGCCGGTGAGATTGAAAACCTCACTGTTAAGTTGGGGCAAAGTAGTTTGATTGTGTTGTGTAGGTTCCATGTTGGCACCGAAATCCCTGGTGTTGCGCCGCACTACACTCCTTCACCAACAACCTTCACGTGATCTTCATCTCCTACTGGTTCGATAACCTTGGTTTCTTACTGAGGGAAAACTCGCTGTTGTACTCATCATACCTTCCTCTTGGGGTTCCCAACAGACATGTGCTTTACCGTCACAAGCAGCTACTTTTCTGGCGCCGTTGCCGGGGAGATCAAGACACGCTGCAAGGGGAGTCTCTCACACCCAATCTCTTTACTTTGTTTATTGTCTTGCTTTATTTTATTTTCTGTCTTATTTGCTTTCTTTATATCAAAAACACAGAAAAAATTAGTTACTTGTTTTACTTTATTTAATTCGGTTTTGCTTTATTTATTTTTATTATTGCTAAAATGAGTACTCGTGAGAACACTAAGTTGTGTGACTTCACTAGCACAAATAATAATGATTTCATATGCACTCCTATTGCTCCACCTGCTTCTACAACCGAATTTTATGAAATTAAACCTGCTTTACTAAATCTTGTTATGAGAGAGCAATTTTCTGGTGTTAGTACTGATGATGCTGTTGCCCATATTAATAATTTTGTTGAACTTTGTGAAATGCAAAAGTCTAAGGATATAGATGGGGATATTATAAAACTGAAATTGTTTCCTTTCTCCTTGAGAGGAAGAGCTAAAGATTGGTTGCTATCTTTGCCTAAAAATAGTATTAGTTCATGGACTAAATGTAAAGATGCTTTCATTGGAAAATATTATCCTCCTGCTAAAATTATATCTTTGAGAAGTAGCATTATGAATTTTAAGCAATTGGATAATGAACATGTTGTCCAAGCATGGGAGAGAATGAAATCTTTGGTAAAGAATTGCCCCACCCATGGACTAACTACTTGGGTGATCATCCAAACCTTTTATGCAGGATTAAATTTTTCTTCAAGGAACCGATTGGATTCAGCTGCTGGAGGTACTTTTATGTCCATCACTTTGGGTGCTGCAACAAAGCTTCTTGATGATATGATGATCAACTACTCTGAATGGCACACTGAAAGGACTCCTCAAGGTAAGAAGGTAAATTCTGTTGAAGAAACCTCTTCCTTGAGTGATATGTTGATGTTATTATGTCTATGCTTGTTAATGGTAAATCTCATGTTGATACTAATAATGTTCCTTTAGCTTCATTGGTTTCTCAAGAAGAGCATGTTGATGTGAACTTCATTAAAAATAATAATTTCAACAACAATGTTTATAGGAATAATTTTGGTAACAACAACTATATGCCATATCCTTCTAATGGTGGTAATTCTTATGGTAATTCTTACAACAATAGTAGGAGTGTACCCTCTGATCTTGAAGTCATGCTTAAAGAATTTATTAGTACACAAACTTCTTTTAACAAATCTGTTGAGGAAAAGTTTGGTAAAATTGATGTTCTTGCTTCTAAGGTTGATAGTCTTGCTCTTGATGTTGATCTTTTAAAACTGAAAGTTATGCCTAATGAAGTTAAAGATACTAAGTCATTTGCTACAGCAAATGCTATCCAAGTTCGAATTAATGACAATATTAGAATGATGGCTGAATTGCATGCTAGGTGGGAAAGAGAAGAAAAACTTGCTAAAGAGAATAATATAGCTAGAGTTTGGACTATTACCACCACTAGTAATGTTGATGCTTGATATGTTGCTAAACCTCCTACTATCAATGGTAAAATAATTGGTGTTGGCAATGTTTCTACTTCTACTACAAAGCGTGCAAAATTGCCTAAAACTGCTGAAACTATTTGTGATAAAAGTGCTGAAATTTTCCAAAGTGTTGGGGACAATGGTCCCATTGCTTTAGATCATAATGTTTTTGATTTTTATAATTGTCATATTTCTGAAGTTATTAAGTTCTTGTAAAAACTTGCTAGAAGTCCTAATGCTAGTGCTATAAACTTGGCCTTTACAAAACATATTACAAATGCTCTCATTAAAGCTAGGGAAGAGGAAATAAAACTTGAAGCTTCTATCCCTAGGAAGTTGGAAGATGGTTGGGAGCCCATCATTAAAATGTAGGTCAATGATTTTGATTGTAATGCTTTATGTGATCTTGGTGCAAGTATTTCTGTTATGCCTAAGAAACTTTATGATATGCTTGACTTGCCACCTTTGCAATGTTGTTATTTGGATGTTAATCTTGCTGATAATTCTACAAAAAAACCTATTGGGAGAATTGACAATGTTCACATTACGGTTAACAATAACCTTGTCCCCGTTGATTTTGTTGTTTTGGATATTGAATGGAATGCATCTTGTCCTATTGTTTTGGGAAGACTCTTTCTTCGAACCGTTGGTGCTATTATTGATATGAAAGAAGGAAATATTAAATATCCATTCCCTCTTAAGAAAGGTATGGAACACTTCCCTAGAAAGAGAATGAAGATGCCTTTTGATTCTATTATTAGAACAAATTATGATGTTGATGCTTCTTCTCTCGATGTTACTTGATTTTCACTTTCTGCGCCTAACTATTTTATTTCCCTAGAAAGCGCTTATGGGAGACAGCCCATTATTTTATTTCTGCAATTTTTGTTTTATATTTGAGTCAAGGTGCCCGTTACTACTGTAGCAATACCTTTTTATCTTTATTTTATCGCATTGTTGTTCCAAGTAAAGTCTTTGATAGAAAGTTGATACTAGATTTGGATTTCTGCGCAGAAACAGATTTTTAGCTGTCACGGTTTTGAGTTTTTCTCTCTGTAGAAAAATCTAAAAATCCTAAAAAAATTCATGAGTAATCCTCAGATATGTACGCAACTTTCATTCAACTGGAGCTTTTCCATCTGAGCATGTTAAGTGGCTAGAAAAAATTCTTCTTTATGGACTGTTCTGTTTTGACAGATTCTGCCTTTTATTTCGCATTGCCTCTTTTACTGTGTTTGAGTGGGTTTTTTGCTCCATTAAATTTCAGTAACCTTGGGTAATGTCCAGAAGTGTTGGGAATGATTGTTTCCTTGCTGAACATGTGAATTTTTGATTATGCACTAACCCTCTAATGAGATTCCTTTGAGTTTGGTGTGAAGGAAGTTTTCAAGGATCAAGAGAGGTGGATGATATAATATGATCAAGAAGAGTGAAAAGTCTAAGCTTGGGGATGCCCCCGTGGTTCATCCCTGCATATTTCGAGAACACTCAAGCGTCTTAGCTTGGGGATGCTCAAGGCATCCCCTTCTTCATCAACAACTTATCAGGTCACCTCTAGTGAAACTATATTTTAATTCCGTCACATCTTATGTGGTTTATTTGGAGCGTCTGTGTGCTTTTATTTTCGTTTTATTATTTTCATTCTCTGAATAAATCGGATCCTAACATGCTTGTGTGGGAGAGAGACACGCTCCGCTTTTTCATTTGAACACTGGTGTTCTTCGTTTTACTTTTAATGTTCATGGCAAAAGCTGAAAGCCGCAACACTTATTGCTATTTGGTTGGAAACAGAAAATGCTGCATGTGGTAGTAGGTATACTGTCTTGAATAATTTGATACTTGGCAATTGTTTTGAGCTCTCAAGTAGATCATGTTTAAGCTCTTGCATCATGTAGTTTAAACCTATTAGTGGAGAACTACCGTAGAGCTTGTTGAAATTTGGTTTGCATGATTGGTCTCTCCAAGGTCTAGATATTTTCTGGTAAAAGTGTTTGAGCAACAAGGAAGACAGTGTAGAGTCTTATAATGCTTGCAATATGTTCTTATGTAAGTTTTGTTGTACTGCTTTATACTTGTCTTTGCTTCAAACAACCTTGCTAGCCAAAGCCTTGTACTGAGAGGGAATGCTTCTTGTGCATCCAAAACCTTGAGCCAAAACCTATGCCATTTGTGTCCACCATAACTACCTACTATGTGGTGTTTTTCTGCCATTCCAAGTAAATACTTCATGTGCTACCTTTAAACAATTCAAAACTTTATTACCCCTTATTTGTGTCAATGTTTTATAGCTCATGAGGAAGTATGTGGTGTTTTATCTTTAAATCTTGTTGGGCAGACTTTTGAAGGAGATATGCCCTAGAGGCAATAATAAAGTGGTTATTATATATCTTTATGTTTATGATAAATGTTTATATACCATGCTATAATTGTATTAACCGAAACATTGATACATGTGTGATATTTAAACAACAAAGAGTCCCTAGTATGCCTCTAAACTAGCTTGTTGATTAATGGATGATTAGTTTCATAATCATGAACATTGGATGTTATTAATAACAAGGTTATATCATTGTATGAATGATGTAATGGACACACCCAATTAAGCGTAGCATAAGATCACGTCATTAAGTTATTTGCTATAAGCTTTCGATACATAGTTACCTAGTCCTTATGACCATGAGATCATATAAATCACTTATACCAGAAAGGTACTTTGATTACATCAAACACCACTGCGTAAATGGGTGGTTATAAAGGTGGGATTAAGTATCCGGAAAGTATGAGTTGAGGCATATGGATCAACAGTGGGATTTGTCCATCCCGATGACGGATAGATATACTCTGGGCCCTCTCGGTGGAATGTCGTCTAATGTCTTGCAAGCATATGAATAAGTTCATAAGAGACCACATACCACGGTACGAGTAAAGAGTACTTGTCAGGAGACGAGGTTGAACAAGGTATAGAGTGATACCGATGATCAAACCTCGGACAAGTAAAATATCGCGTGACAAAGGGAATTGGTATCGTATGTGAATGGTTCATTCGATCACTAAAGTCATCGTTGAATATGTGGGAGCCATTATGGATCTCCAGATCCCGCTATTGGTTATTGGTCGGAGTGAGTACTCAACCATGTCCGCATAGTTCGTGAACCGTAGGGTGACACACTTAAAGTTGGATGTTGAAATGGTAGAACTTGAATATGGAATGGAGTTCGAATATTTGTTCGGAGTCCCGGATGAAATCCCGGACATCACGAGGAGTTCCGGAATGGTCCGGAGAATAAGATTCATATATAGGAAGTCATTTTATGAGATTTAAAATGATCCGGAAGGTTCTATGGAAGGTTCTAGAAGGTTCTAGAAAAGTCCGGAAGAAACCACTATGGAAGGCGGAGTCCCAAAGGGACTCCACCTCCATGGCCGGCCAACCCTAGAGGGGGAGGAGTCCCAAGTGGACTCCCCCAAAGGGGGCCGGCCACCCCCCCACATGGAAGGGGGGAATCCCACCCCAAGTGGGATTCCCACCTTGGGTAGGTTTCCCTATCACATGGAAGGTTTTGGGTTCGGGTCTTATTCGGAGACTTGTAGTCCAACACTTGGGGCTTCCACCTATATAATGAGGGCCAAGGGGAGGGGGCCGGTGACACGCGTATAGCACGCGACCGTTGGGAACCCCAAGTGGAAGGTTTGATGCGTACAGCAGTAAGTTTCCCTCAGTTAGAAACCAAGGTTTATCGAACCAGTAGGAGTCAAGAAGCACGTTGAAGGTTGATGGCGGCGAGATGTAGTGCGGCGCAACACCAGGGATTCCGGCACCAACGTGGAACTTGCACAACACAACCAAAGTACTTTGCCCCAACGAAACGGTGAGGTTGTCAATCTCACCGGCTTGCTGTAACAAAGGATTAGATGTATAGTGTGGATGATGATTGTTTGCAGAAAACAGTAGAACGAGTATTGCAGCAGATTTATATTCGATGTTAAAGAATGGACCGGGGTCCACAGTTCACTAGAGGTGTCTCTCCCATAAGATAACACTACTAGGAAAAGGCCTAGCCGTAAGACTGCCATCAGTGGCGCACCATGGCTGCCGTGCGCCACTACTACTTAGCAGTGGCGCACCACAAAACGGTGGGCCACTGTTACAAAAGTAGTAGTGGCGCACCTTGATTCTGGTGCGCCATAAGTAAGTGGTGACAGGAGGCCAGATCCTCCCCCAACCTAGTAGTGGCGCACGTCGATGGGGTGCGCCACTGCGACAGGCCTTACCTATGGCGCACGTTGTAGAGGTGCGCCACTGCTAGGAGGTGTCCAGAGACCGTTTAGAGATGATAGGCTTAGCAATGGCGCACTGCTGTGGTGCGCCACTGCTACATAGGTTACCTATGGCGCATGTCATTAGGTGCGCCACTGCTAGGGGGTGGCCATAGCCCCTTTTTAGAGATGAGAGGCGTAGCAGTGGCGCACCACTTAGTAGTGCGCCATTGCTATGTCTTAGCTTAATAGGTAAGTAATGGTGAAGCTTTCTTAGCTTAATACCCTACTCAATCTCAACTTTTTACCTCATCCAACACTCTAGGTCTCGCCGTATCGGTAACTTTGTTGGTTTTATGCTTTGTGTGTGACCGGTTCCGATCGTCTTGCACACACACATATGTGCGCATGCGTGAAAATCGTCTCGATCACGCGCGTGCATGTGTGTTGTATGCGAAGCCTCCACATGTGTTGTATATGCAAAGCCTCCGATCCACACATGTGTTGCATGTGTTTGTTTGCAGGGATTTGAAATGCAAAGGTCACCGCGAAATATGAGCCATGGGTACTAGCTTCCCAAGTGGACCAATGCTTCTTCATTACCGACCCGCAAAAGCCCAGCCGTGTTATCGTGAGGAGAGGCAAAAGGAGCATCATCGGAATGGATGGAGCCGCCAACGAGCTAGACTTTGACCAGTATGGCGATCCGAAGATGGAAGATGACGACGACGATGATGAAGAACCATACACAACAAGAAGAAGCAGGACCACCCTACCTAAAGGCCGTCCATTCAAGAGAAGAAATCTAGGAGTTCCGGGGCTAAATTATTCAACCGCGAGAAAGAAGGGCAAGAAGATTGTGAAAAGATAATTATGTATCATTTTCTTGTATGAATAACGGATGTCATATTGTTAATCTACACATTGTACCGATCAAAATAGACATATAATTTATATTTTTGGATATTTTATAGATTCTATAGTATTTTAACTATTCTACATAATTATAATTATTTATGCCTTTTATTTTGGTGTATTATGCTATTTTGGATGTTTATTATAGTGTTAAATCAATTTAAAAAGAAAAGGAAAAAAAATTGGGGCCGCCAGGGTTCGAACCTGGCCGGCAGGGGTTTGGCACAAACCAACCAGGGACAGAGCCAGTGCGGTACTAAGCGGGATATGTCAATCCCCCGCGCATTATTCTTTTGACCCAGCCATAAAGAGGCAGTGGCGCACCCCTAGAGGTGCGCCATTGCTAAGCCTCATAGTGGCGCACCCCGAGAGGTGCGCTATTGCTAAGGCGTCAGGGGACTTAGTGAAATTTCCCCTTTCTTCCCCCGTTCGACCAGATCCCACCTGCCCTGAGCGACGCCGCCGTCCCTCCCTTCCCTGAGCGACGCCGCCGTCCCTCGATCTGCCTCGCGCTGCCACCCCTCCCCTGAGTGACGCCACCTCCCACCGGCGGCCGCCACCCCTCCCCTGAGCAACGCCCCCTCCTCGACCCCGGCGGCCAGATCCCCTCGACCTCGATCCCCCTCCTCCCACCGGTGGCCTCTCCTCCTCGATTTACCGCCGGCGACCGCCTCTCCCACCTCGTCTGCGACCTTGTCCTCGACCTCGCCGCGGAGGAGCAGCACCTCGTCTGCGACCTCGTCCCCGACCTCGCCACGGAGGAGCAGCACGCCACGCAAGCGTCCTGGAGCAGCAGCGGGAGAAGCACGCCGTGCCGCCCTCGACCGCTGACGCCACCACCGCATCCTTCCAAGGTAGGTTTCTTACTGCTGCTGCTCCCCCTCCTCTGCTGCTAGGATTTTTTACATGCACCTAGCACCTGCCTTGTGAATCTGTTCTCCTGTGTGTGCACTAGAGCCTGTTTGGCATGAGCTTTACAATCCACGATAGTAGCACTCGTATGCTGTATTGCTGTGTGTTATCAGAAGAAAAATCAAAGGTAATGGACATATTGATGCTTATCACCAAACATGATCTAAGCACAAAAAAGAAAAGAACTGCTGCTCCTTAGAGGAGAACCTGTGAAGTGGGTCAATATATTTCAACAGCGTGTTAGGCCTAGATCTTTGAGAAGTGGGTTGGCGTGCATGCTAAAACTTAATTTGAGGATATAATTTTCCTTAGAGGAGCAATACCGCTAGCATTACATTAGGATAAGGTGAATATATGACTCGTTTTTTAAGGTATTTTACATTAATATATCAAGCAGTATTGAGTGATTATTGAACTTGTATTCCACTATAAGAAAATAGGAGGAAAAGGTGAAACCATTCTTGAATGTGGGCATGTTCATATCTAGTTTTGTGGTTCTGTTCATACAAATAGCACACTTGCTTCATTTGGCTGATCAAAGAAATTCATGGTAAATATGTAGTTGGTGTTGTGTCTGTATTTGGCTGCTATAGTATATATCTTGCAAGGTTTTGTTTTGGAATGAACACCGTAAACTGCAGCATGAGGATTTCATCTGTATTCTAGGTACTATGTGCTTGCTAGGTTGCTTGCTGCTGCTGCTATGTGCTTGCTAGGTTGCTGCTATGTGCTTGCTAGGTTGCTTGCTTGCTGCTGCTGCTATGTGCTTGCTAGGTTGCTGCTATGTGCTTGCTAGGTTGCTTGCTTGCTGCTGCTGCTATGTGCTTGCTAGGCTGCTGCTGCTATATATGTGCTTGCTTGCTGCTGCTGCTTCTAGGTTGCTTGCTTGCTTGCTGCTGCTGCTAGGTTGTTAGGTGCAGGAATACTCTCTGTAATTTTGATTTCACAAAAGGAGTTCATAGGAATGCAGCTAGTTCTTTGTAGTTTAGTTTTACCATTTATTTTGTTGCAGATGTAGCAAGCAAGGAAGGGGGAAAAGATGTTTTAGTTCATAAAAAGAACAAGTTCATTCTCTGGTTTAGTTCACACTAATTAGCGTTAAAGATAATTGGAGTATACCGGACTTTGAAATTTAGTTCTCTGGTTTGAAATTTAGTTCTAACTGCTGATGCTAACAGTGTTCATTTTGATGTTTACAGCACTAGTTGTAGCAGCACCTGACCGCCACGTGCACCTTGGAGCAGCAGCTGGAGAAGCACGCCGCGCCGCCCTCGATCATCATAGCTTCTTTTTTTTAGAGGTGAGGTGCTGCTAGGTGCATGTGCTAGGTAACTCTTTTATTTTTAGAGTTCAAAGCTTACTGAATTTTTATTTTGAAAATTTGCAAGGGTTGGAGCAGGAGCAGGAAAAGCACGGCGCCGTCGCCCTCGACTGCTAACGCCACTGCAGAAGACCGCCGCCGCATCCTCCAAGGTAGCCCGTGACTCCCCGCGACTCACGGTGAGCAACACCTTAGGTCTCCTGCTTGCTGGTGCTGGTGTGAGCTGCTGCTGGTGTTGGCTGCTAGCTGCTGCTGGCTGATGCTGCTGGTAGTTGTTGCTGGTGTTAGCTGCTGCTAGCTACTAGCTGTTGCTGCTTGCTATTGATGCATGCTGCTAGCTGCTAGCTGCTGTTGCTGCTTGTTGTTGATGCATGGTGCTAGCTGCTGCTGCTTGCTTGCTGTTGATGCATGCTGCTGCTTGCTCTTGATCTGTTGCTGCTGCTTGCTTGCTGTTGGTGCTCAGCTGGTGTATATGGTGTCATATTCTTGTGCAGGGATCGACAGAGTTGCCCATTATCGCTGAAATGTTGATTCATTTCCGTTTCGGCGAAAATGGGGCACTCATATGTCCATAAATTAGCATAGGTCATGCCCAATTTTTCCGTGAAATCTTGCGCTAATTTTATGCATTTTTTCCTACTTAGTTCAAACATGGCCAACAACGAAGAGGCCGGCGGCAGCGGCAGCAAGCCGTTCTGGATGCTAACCGATGAAATTGAGGTGATGGAGTCACAACCTCGCCGCGACGACGGCGAGGATGATGGCCCCGATCCAGAGTACCGAGCGGACGATGCCGCCGAGGATGACACCAGTGATGGTGCCGCCGAGGATGACACCACGGATGGTGCCGCCGAGGATGACACCGGCGCACCGAAGAAGCTACGGAGGGAGCGTCGCCCGAATGTGCTCAGCACCGTGAAGCAAGCATTCACCGAAGTGAACGCCACTGGGCATCCAACGGCGCCCCCTGATTTAGTCAAAGGGTACTCTGCCCAACTCGGGTGCATCCTCCGGAGCACGGTCTCGATCAACACCGAGAACCTCAGGCATCCTGACCGAGCGAATTTGCGCACTCTCCTCTTCAAGAAGCTACACGAACGATACGAGTTCCCGGTGGACTGCTCAGAAAAGCGTCTCATGCGGAACAAAGTGCACAATGCCGCCCTCACGAAGATGAGCACCGCCCTCGCTAGTTGGAGGACCCGAGTGAAGAAAATGATTAATAATGGTGAGAGTTACGAGAAGATCAAGGAGTCAAATCCCTCGATCACCGAGCAAGACTACGCTGATTTCAAGATCAAGTGCGAGAGCGAGTCAACGTCGGATTCTAGTCAGTGGGGGAAGGACATGCGAAAACTGAACTTAGGCACCCACAAACTTGGTCCTGGCGGTTTTAGGGTGGCGCAACCGAAATGGGACGCCGCGGATGAGGAGCGTGTGAAGAATGGCCTCGAGCCCCTCCTCCCGCAATATACAAACAAGCAAACCAGGAACTTTCTCCTGGCCCGGTACCGTATTGACCCGAAAACAAAGGAGCTCACCACCACTCCGGATGTGAAGGAGTTTGAGGCTCTTCTGGTAAGGAATGCACCCGCTTAATTAGCTCCTTTATGGTTGCATTCTTATTGTTGAATCCAAATTTCTAAATGGTTCATGCATGTTCCTCCCGTAGGCTAAGGAGATCGCTACGGAAAGTGAAAAGGAAGCTAGTAGCGGCGCGGGGTCCACGAGCTCCTCGCAGTGTGCCCCTTGGGACAACCCTTTAAATAGGGCGTTGAATGCCCACAAGAAGAGGGATCCATTGAGTAAGCCGACGTCGGCTGGTCGTGTGGTCGGCGAAGGATGCTCTATGAAATGGTCAGAATACTATAAGTCGGGGAAAAAGGAGAGAAAGGCCACCATCGATGAGAAGGAGGTCGCACAGCTCAAGGCACAAGTTGCGCAGATCCCGACATTGGTCGAGGAGCAAGTGCGGCAACAAGTGCAACAAATCGTGGAGACCCAACAGAGGACGCAAAGACAGCAAGTGGAGGACCAAGTGGGCACGACGCTTAGCTCCCTCATCCCTACCTTGGTTGCCGGTCTGGACGCGTGGTATGAGGGAGGAAAAAAGGGGCCTCCCCCGGTTCCCAGTTTCACGGGCAGCAACTCCCACAGCGTGGAGCCATCGGTGAGTCCGCAGGCGGCAACAATGGTGTCTCCGGCGGCGCCAACATTGGTGGCTCCGGCGGCGCCAACCTTGGTGGCTCCCGCTGCACCAACCGTGGTGGCTCCCGCGGCGCCAACCTTGGTGTCTCCCGCGGCGCCATTACTTCAGCTCAATGCACCCGTCGCTGCGGATAATACGCCGCCCGGCACCGCGCCAACAAGCGGCCACTCCATCAGTTGCACGCCCGCCGCCGGCGGTGCCTCGACCTTAGCCGAGCTGGACGCCATCACGGTAACCAACCCTTGGCCAATGACTTCCATATATATCCTTGCCTTTGACTAGCTAGCCATCCCTAACGCCCTACATGTTTTCCGCAGAGCTCCGCCGTCGACGTCCCATGCACTCTCCCCGCAGTTTGTGAACGGCGAGTTGATCGATGTTGCCAAGGCCAAAATTGTTCAACCGAGCAACCGTCAGTTACACGGTAAACCCATGCAACCCGACGTGTATAGGATTCAACTGGTTCGGGTGCTTAGCGGCTACGACGACGTGCTACCTCCCTTTCAACCCCATGGTGCCGACGAAGATGAGGTCCTTACCCTCCAGCATTGCTTCAATTGGTCCATGGTTTGGCCAAAGAGCCAGATTCGTTTGGGGGCGAGGGACACCACCCCACAGACAGCACCCCCAGCCGTGCCGGTGCCAAGCCATGGCAAGACCACCCCAACGGTGCCGCAATCAGCTGATGTGGACATGGCTGATGTGGACATGCAGATGGCACAGGATCTGAACGATGGTCCGAACGAGGACAGTACGTTCGCCAACCTGGACTGCAACTTCGATTTTGGGGTGATGGACTACGATCTCAGTAGCCAACCCTCTCAAGCTGCCGCCGAGGGGAAAACCTATTGCAACAAGCGGCGCCTATTCTGTTCTCAGGAGACGCCTCCAGCTACCGATTTCACCGAGACTCAGCCGATAGCCGAGGTGAGAAGTGTTATCAGTCCTAACACACTGAAGAAGGCTTGCGAAGAGGAGAATGCAGTCCCAAAGAAAATGAAGCCGAAGGGACGGAAAAGAAAGAAGAAGGATGACAAGTCTCGCCAGCCAGCCGTTACCTATCCGTGCTCAGGACGGGCCACCAAAGGCTCAAGAATATAGAGGCGAGGGTGCATGTGTCGGGTGAGCGGATGCTAGTTCAAAGATTGTACGATGCTGCACCCGGTCCTATGCGATCTCTGGTTGACGGTGTTATGTTTATGGAGGAGCGGCGTCTCAGGGAGAAAGATAATGGATACCCAGTGTATGTTGCCAAGGTGCCCTCGGGCCATGGCTTTGTCGATAGTGGCTTCGCGGAGAATATCTTCCTGCGGTATGATGACATCTTCGCCATGCTGAACAGTTATCCGCTGCACTACACCTTCATTCGCCTATACTCGCTCAGCAAGGCGATGCGGATCATTAGAAACAAGATCCCGGACATCGCGATAGCCGACCCCTTCTACATGCGTGCCGTCCACTTGGCCACCGCCGGAGACCGGGCAATCGCGAGTGGATACCTCAAAGACTTCTTTCTAGCGAACCCCGAAGAAGTGTAACATCCTCCTGCCTGTATTTCCCGAGTAAGTCACCCCGGCCCTCACCGTATCGTTCTTAACTTGTGATTTTTTAGATTTCAATCGTCATGTTCTTAAACATTATGTGTTCTACGCAGAGACAAAACCTGCACACTCATCTCCATAACCCCGAAGCATTCCGTGGCCACATACCTCGATGCGGACGGTAAGTCAACCACGGACTACACGAATGTCAAGGCCGTACTTGATGATGCTCTCAATGGCTACGTCAAAGCGAAAGGCAACATGCAGAGGCCAAATGTTAGGTACGGGAAGCATGTGTTCAAGCACCAAACAAAGTTTCCCCGCGTCAAGAAGCCGCCTTCTAGTAACAAGGATGCCTACTACGCCCTCTATCACATGGATAAGTTCATACGGGACCAGCAGCAGCTTACGCTACCTGAGCATCTCGAGACCGGGCCAACAAATTGGCGCGGGTCCCCGACGACGGCATCAAGCAAGACTTCTTCCGCATCCAAGTAGAGTTTTGTGAAATCATCCATCAAGATGTCGTTAGAAGCGCGGGAGTTCTTCGCCGGCTATCACCGTCAAACAAGTGACATAGACACAAAGCTCCAAATGCAGGGTGACGACTACCGCTCATGGATGTGCTTGAAGAAAGGCGGCGGTTTTATCCACGCTCCGAGAAAGTCTTGATGTGCGAGCCTAGTTATGTAGTTGTGAACTAAAGACGAGCTTCTGTTGTAATAAACTTTATCCAGCACTTTACTTGCTATTAATTACTAGTTCGGCTATGTTTGTGAACTTATATATATGGCTCTGTCGTTTTCCGCACTTGATTTGGTCGTTAATTTTGTTTGCATATGCCGATGATTAGAATGGTTGGTCACTTGTACACTTGGGGGTGGAGCGAGCGAGCCTGGTGTGATGGCACAAATATCCATGTCTTGTGCATCCTACTCCGGCCTCGCTCACTCCATCCCTGAATGTTAAAATTTGTTTTGACCAACAATGTATGAGGCATTCCATTTAGTTCATAGTAGCTACTTATCTCTTGTTTGAGTTGGCACTTCTTAATTGCATTTGGCCGATGATTAGAATGTTCGGTCAACTGTACACTCCGGGGTGTCGCTAGTGAGCCTGGTGTGATGGCACAAATATCAATCTCTTGTGCATCCTACCTGGCCTCACTAACGCCATCCCGGGATGTTCATATTTGTTTCGATCGACAAAGTATGAGGCCCTTGTCATTCTTCCATTTGCTTTCGTATTTTTAAAATGCCGATGATTAGAATGTTTGGTCACTTGTACACTTGGGGGAGGGGCTAGTGAACCTGGTGCGATGACACAAGTATCAATCTCTTGTGCATCCTACTTGGTTTCACTTACCCCTTCTCTAAATGTTAATATTTGTTCCGACCAACAAAATATGAGGCATTCCATTTAGTTCATAATAGCTACTTGTCTCTTATTTGAGTTGGCACTTCTTAACTGCATTGGCCTTTCTTCCATTTTAGTGCCAATGATTAGAATGTTTGGTCAACTGTACACTCCGGGGTGACGCGGTGAGCCTGGTGTGATGGCACAAATATCAATCTCTTGTGCATCCTACCTGGCCTCACTGACGCCATCCCGGGATGTTCATATTTGTTCCGACCAACAATGTATGAGGCATGCCTTTTAGTTCATACTACTTGGATTGTTTTTGAGTTTGCTCTTATTCGTTGCAAACATCTATGAGCGCGTGCACTAATGTTTCTTTAGCTTGTGCATATGTACGCAGATATGACGTGGTATGTCGTGTACAAGGGCAAGGTTCCCGGAGTCTACAACGACTGGGAGGAGTGTCGGAGACAGGTTCACCATTTTAGCGGTAACAGCTACAAAGGGTACACCACTAGAGCGGAGGCCGAAGATAGATACGCACGCTATTTGGCGGGAGAGAGGACGGAGCGGAGGAGGAACCGGATGAAGACCACTATTATCGGGATGGTGCTAGTAGTGACTCTAGCTCTCTTCTATGTGATTGTACTTTAGATGATCGATCTTGTGTAACCACTAGCTCATTTGCGACTTTGTAACCCCGTAACTTGCATTGTAACCTCGTAACTTCTCTAATGTGAAATCTTGTGAATCATGTGGGGCTAATGTGAAGAATTATGTATGGATAAGTTGTGCTGTTGTTTATATGTGTTATGTATCCTGTATTGTGCTATTGTACTGTGATATACAACCTGTATAAATACCTGCTAGGATACAAAAAAAAAATTCGAAATTCGTAGCAGTGGCGCACTAGTGGCCCATCAGTGGCGCACGTCCACTAAGTAGCAGTGGCGCACTGCGCTGGATCCAGCGGCGCACTGCCCTGTGATCCCCTCCGAGACTAGCAGTGGCGCACCAGGAACCTCAGCAGTGGCGCACGTCCTGGAGACAGCAGTGGCGCACGTCCACACGCAGCAGTGGCGCACCGCCTCGCTGAAACAGTGGCGCACGCAAAACAGTAGCAGTGGCGCACCTCGTCTAGACAGTGGTGGCGCACTGCCCTTGACCAACAGTGGCGCACCACTTTGGAGTAATAGTGGCGCACTGCTGGACATGTCACGGGCGCACCACGCTGGGCGCCACTGGTATCCAGGCTAGTAGTGGCGCACCCCTAGTGCGCCACTACTAGGAGTTAGCAGTGGCGTGATAGCAGTGGCGCACCACTAGTGCGCCACTGAAGGCTATATGTGGTGCGCCACTGATTGCCTTTTTCCTAGTAGTGTAAATAGCATGTTGGGTGAACAAATTACAGTTGGGCAATTGACAAATAGAGAGGGCATGACAATGCACATACATGATATGATGAGTATAGTGAGATTTAATTGGGCATTACGACAAAGTACATAGACCACTATCCAGCATGCATCTATGCCTAAAAAGTCCACCTTCAGGTTATCATCCGAACCCCTTCCAGTATTAAGTTGAAAACAACAGACAATTGCATTAAGTATGGTGCGTAATGTAATCAATAACTACATCCTCGGACATAGCATCAATGTTTTATCCCTAGTGGCAATAGCACATCCACAACCTTAGGGCTTTCTGTCACTCCCCCAGATTCAATGGAGACATGAACCCACTATCGAGCATAAATACTCCCTCTTGGAGTTACAAGCATCAACTTGGCCAAAGCCTCTACTTGTAACGGAGAGCATACAAGATCATAAACAACACATAGATAGATTGATAATCAACATAACATAGCATTCTCTATCCATCGGATCCCAACAAACACAACATATATCATTACAGATAGATGATCTTGATCATGTTAGGCAGCTCACAAGACCCGACAATGAAGCATAATGAGGAGAAGACAACCATCTAGCTACTGCTATGGACCCATAGTCCAGGGGTGAACTACTCACTCATCACTCCGGAGGCGACCATGGCGGTGAAGAGTCCTCCGGGAGATGATTCCCCTCTCCGGTAGGGTGCCGGAGGCGATCTCCTGAATCCCCCGAGATGGGATTTGATACGTCCAATTTGCATCACTATTTTATATCATAATTTGCTGTTATTCATTGATATATTTCATATTGGGACACAATACTTATGTTATTTCATCTATTTTGCATGTTTCATCATTGTTGGAGGATCAAGCACCGGAGCCAGGATTCTGCTGGAAAAAGCACCGTCAGAACGCAATATTTCGGAAGATCAACTGTGGAAGGAAATTATACCAAAAATCCTATTTTTCAAGATGACGAAGGAAGCCAGAAGGAGGAGCCAGCTGGACCCAGGGTGGGCCCACACCATAGGGCGGCACGGCCCATGGCCTGGCCACGCCACCATGTGGTGTGGGGGCCCCATAGCCCCTTTCGCCTCCTTTTCTTCGCGAAACCCTTCGTCCCGAAAACCTAAGCCACAGAGGGTACCTCGCGAAGAGTTACAGCCGCCTCTGCGGGGCGGAGAACACCTGAGAGAAAAGAGCTCTCCGGCGGGCAGGAATCCGCCGGGGAAATTCCCTCCGGGAGGGGGAAATCGACGCCATCGTCACCGTCATCGAGCTGGACATCATCTCCATCACCATCGTCATCATCTCCACCATCATCACCGCCGTCTTCACCGCTGGACACCGTCACCGCCGTAGCAATTTGGGTTTGATCTTGATTGTTTGATAGGGGAAACTCTCCCGGTATCGATCTCTACTTGTTGTTGATGCTATTGAGTGAAACCATTGAACCAAGTTTATGTTCAGATTGTTATTCATCATCATATCACCTCTGATCATGTTCCATATGATGTCTCGTGAGTAGTTCGTTTAGTTCTTGAGGACATGGGTGAAGTCTAAATGTTAGTAGTGAACTATGGTTGAGTAATATTCAATGCTATGATATTTAAGTTGTGGTGTTATTCTTCTAGTGGTGTCATGTGAACGTCGACTACATGACACTTCACCATTTATGGGCCTAGGGGAATGCATCTTGTATTCGTTTGCCAATTGCGGGGTTGCCGGAGTGACAGAAACCTAAACCCCCGTTGGTATATCGATGCAGGAGGGATAGCAGGATCTCAGAGTTTAAGGCTGTGGTTAGATTTATTCTTAATTACTTTCTTGTAGTTGCGGATGCTTGCAAGGGGTATAATCACAAGTATGTATTAGTCCTGGGAAGGGCGGTACATTAGCATAGGTTCACCCACACAACACTTATCATAACAATGAAGATTATTTAGCCGTATGTAGCGAAAGCACTAGACTAAAATCCCGTGTGTCATCGAGAACGTTTGGTCATTATAAGTAAACAAACCGGCTTGTCCTTTGTGCTAAAAAGGATTGGGCCACTCGCTGCAATTATTACTCTCGCACTTTATTTACTCGTACTTTATTCAACTGTTACATCAAAACCCCCTGAATACTTGTCTGTGAGCATTTACAGTGAATCCTTCATCGAAACTGCTCGTCAACACCTTCTGCTCCTCGTTGGGATCGACATTCTTACTTATCGAAAATACTACGATACACCCCCTATACTTGTGGGTCATCAAGACTATTTTCTGGCGCCGTTGCCGGGGAGTGAAGCGCTATTGGTAAGTGGAATTGGTAAGGAAAACCTTTCGTTTGTGCTGATTTTATTTCTGCCTGCTGCTATAAGTCATTATGGAGAGATCTTCTCTTCAATTTTTATTTGGGAAATCTACTACTACTGCAACGGTAGTGGATGAGGCGCCAGGTGAGGAAGTGATACCATATAAAATACCTATGAAAATTATTGAACGTGTTATGGATAACCGCTATGAAGGGGATGGAACTGTCCACCCTGGAGATCATTTATTGTTCTTACATGAATTATGCGGTTTATTCAAGTGTGCAGGTATTGCTATGGATGAAGTGAGGAAGAAACTATTCTCTTTATCGCTGTCTGGTAAAGCGGCGCATTGGTATAAATTACTGGATAACGGGGATTCTCTTGAATGGAATGATATTGTGCCCCGGTTTTATTCTAAGTTCTATCCTCCAAGTGAAATTCATAAGGATCGGAATCGCATATATAATTTTTGGCCTCATGATGGAGAGAGTATTGCCCAAGCTTGGGGGAGATTGAAGTCTTTAATGCTCAAATGCCCCATTCATGAGCTTCCTGGTAATGTTATTATTGATAATTTTTATGCAAGACTTTCTTTCCAAGACAAGACCTTGCTGGATACTTCTTGTTCTGGATCATTTACACGCAACAAAGAAGAGTTTAAAAGGGACCTTCTTGATCGGATCCAAGAAAATACTGAAGGTTGGGAGAACGACAAGGATAGAGAATCAGGTATAATTTATGATTATAAATGCATTGAAGCTTTTATGGATACTGATAAATTTCGTAATATGAGTGCTACATATGGTCTTGATTCTCAAGTTGCTGCAAATCTTTATAAAGCTTTTGCCTCTCATTATGAATTGCCTAAGAAGAATTTTGATAAGTATCATGAACCGTATAAAGATAAAATTGATTCATCTATTAATAAATGCGTTGTAGTTGAAACTGCTGATCATGTTATTCCTGAAGCTTATATTGAAAAAAATCCTTTCCCTGCTAAAATGAAGGAGTACTCTGTTATAAATAGTGTGGTTCATAAAAGTGAAAAGAAACATGTAGAACCTGAAGAACAAATAAAAGTTGAACCTTTGTTGCAATAGTTAAAGATCTTGTGACTGAAAATGTGGAGGATGGTCATATTATTTTCTGTGAAGATGCTTCTAATATTGTTTCACATCCTAATAAACCCAAACAAGCTAGTGTTCCTATGCTATCTGTTAGAATTGGTGATCATTGCTATTATGGATTATGTGATATTGGTGCAAGCGTTAGTGCTATTCCTTATGAGCTTTACACGGAGATTATGCATGAAATTGATTCTTGTGAACTTGAAGATATTGATGTGGTTATTCAGCTGGCTAATAGAGAAACTATTTCTCCAATTGGTATTGTTCGAGATGTGGAAGTTCTATGTGGTAAGATTAAATATTCTGCTGACTTTTTGGTACTTGGTTCTGCTGCTAGTGATTATTGTCCTATTATTTTCGGTAGACCTTTTCTAAATACTTGTGGAGCTATTATAGATTGCAAGAAAGAGAAAATTTTGACTAAATTTGCTGGTGAATCTTATGAGTTTAACTTCTCTAAATTTACCAAAACTCCTTATAAAGCTGATTTGCCTAGTGATGATTTTAAAATGGAGCAGGTGTGCATCTATTGTTCTTGTTCCTAACAATCCTTTGCAGCAACCTTTGGAGGATAGCGAGAGTGAAGTTTTTAGGAAAGAAAGAGATGAGCTTGAGGAAATTTTTCTCCGCCAACCTATTCTGAAGCATGATTTACCGGTGGAAGATTTGGGTACAACACCGCCACCAAAGGAAGATCCTGTTTTTGATTTAAAGCCTTTGCCTGATAATCTTAAATATGCTCATATTGATGATAAGAAAATATATCCTGTTATTATTAGTTCTAAGCTTTCAGAGATTGAGGAAGAAAGGTTATTGGAAATATTGAAGAAACACCAAGGAGCTATTGGCTACACTCTTGATGATTTGAAAGGGATTTCTCCTTCTATTTGCCAACATGCTATTAATATGGAAGATGATGCAAAGCCTGTTGTTGAACATCAGCGTCGTCTAATTCTGAAGATGAAGGAAGTGGTAAGGAATGAGGTATTAAGACTTCTTGAAGCTGGTATTATATATCCTATTACTGATAGTAGATGGGTTAGTCCTGTGCATTGCGTTCCCAAGAAAGGAGGAATGACTGTTGTGCCTAATGATAATGATGATCTCATCCCTCAAAGAGTAGTTGTAGGGTATAGAATGTGCATTGATTTTCGAAAAGTTATTATAGTTACTAAGAAAGATCATTACCCTTTACCATTTATTGATCAAATGCTAGAAAGATTGTCTAAAAATACTCATTTTTGTTTTCTTGATGGTTATTCTGGGTTTTCACAAATTGCTGTTAAAGCTAAAGATCAAGAGAAAACCACTTTCACTTGTCCCTATGGAACTTATGCTTATAGACGTATGCCTTTTGGTTTATGTAATGCTCCTGCTACTTTTCAAAGATGCATGTCTGCTATTTTTCATGGTTTTTGTGAGAGTATTGTAGAGGTATTCATGGATGATTTTTCCGTCTATGGGAATTCTTTTGATAGTTGCTTGCGAAACCTTGATAAAGTTTTGCAGAGATGTGAAGAAACTAACCTTGTTCTTAATTGGGAGAAATGCCACTTTATGGTTAATGAAGGAATTGTATTGGGACATAAAATTTCTGAGAGATGTATTGAAGTTGATAGAGCTAAAGTTGAAGCAATTGAGAAGATGCCCTATCCGAGGGATGTTAAAGGTATTCGTAGTGTTCTTGGTCATGCTGGGTTTTATAGGAGATTTATTAAAGATTTCTCCAAGATTTCAAAACCTCTTACTAATCTTCTTCAAAAAGATGTACCATTTGTTTTTGATGATGATTGTAAGGAAGCTTTTGAAACTCTAAAGAAAGCCTTAACAACTGCTCCTATAGTTGAACCTTCTGATTGGAACTTACCCTTTGAGATTATGTGTGATGCTAGTGATTTTGCTGTAGGCGCTGTTCTTGGACAGCGAGTAGATAAAAAACTGAATGTTATTCATTATGCTAGTAAAACTCTTGATGCTGCTCAAAGAAATTATGCTACAACTGAAAAAGAATTATTAGCTGTAGTCTTTGCTTACGATAAATTTAGATCTTATATTGTTGATTCAAAAGTTACTATTCATACTGATCATGCTGCAATTAGATACCTTATGACAAAGAAAGATGCTAAGCCGAGGCTTATTAGATGGGTACTTCTTTTGCAAGAATTTGATTTACATATTGTAGATAGGAAAGGTGTTGATAATCCTGTTGCTGATAATTTGTCTAGATTGGAAAATATTGCTTATGATCCTGTTCCTGTTAATGATAGTTTTCCAAATGAACAATTGGCTGCAATAAAGGTGAGCTCGCGAGACAGTCCTTGGTATGCTGATTATGCTAACTTTATTGTTTCCAAGTACTTGCCTCCAACCTTTTCAGCTCAGCAAAGGAGGAAATTCTTTTATGACTTGAGGCATTATTTTTGGGATGACCCACACTTATATAAAGAAGGAGTGGATGGTATTATGCGAAGATGTGTTCCCGAATATGAACAACAGGAGATATTGAGTAAATGTCATGGTAGTGCTTATGGAGGACATCACGCCGGAGAAAGAACCGCGCAAAAGGTTCTACAATCAGGTTTTTATTGGCCAACTCTCTTCAAGGATGCGAGAAAGTTTATTTTATCTTGTGATGAATGCCAAAGGGTTGGTAATATCTCCAGACGTAATGAAATGCCCATGAATTATACTCTTGTTATTGAACCGTTTGATTGTTGGGGATTTGACTTCATGGGACCTTTTCCCTCTTCAGAAGGTAACACTCACATACTTGTTGCTGTTGATTATGTTACTAAATGGGTGGAAGCCATACCTACAAAAAGTGCTGATGGTGAGACCTCTTTAAGAATGCTTTTAGACATTATTTTTCCTAGATTTGGAGTGCCTAGATATATTATGACTGATGGAGGTTCTCATTTTATTCATGGAGGTTTTAGAAAAACTCTTGCTAAGTATGGTATTAATCATAGAATTGCTTCCGCTTATCATCCTCAAACTAGTGGTCAAGTAGAATTATCAAATAGAGAGATTAAGTCTATTTTGGGAAAGACTGTTAATAAAACTAGAAAGAATTGGGCTAGTAAATTGAAGGATGCACTATGGGCTTATAGAACTGCTTATAAAAATCCCATGGGAATGTCACCTTATAAAATGGTTTATGGGAAAGCCTGTCATTTACCTTTAGAACTAGAGCACAAAGCTTATTGGGCTGTTAGAGAATTAAATAAAGATCCTAAACTTGCCGGTGATAAGAGGTTGTTGCAATTAAGTTCTCTAGATGAATGGAGAAGTGAGGCTTATGAAAATGCTAAACTCTTTAAAGAGAAAGTTAAAAAATGGCATGATAGAAGGATTATCAAAAGAGAATTTAATATTGGGGATAAAGTCCTATTGTATCGGTCTCGCCTCAGATTCTTTGCAGGGAAATTACTCTCGAAATGGGAAGGACCATATGTTGTCGAGGAGGTGTATCGTTCAGGAGCGATCAAAATTAGCTCTCTCCAAGGCAATGCCACGCAAGTGGTGAATGGACAAAGACTCAAGCATTATATCTCAGGTGATTCCTATAATGTTGATGTTGATATTATTCAAGTGGAAACACCGGAGGCTTTCATCAAAGGGCAAATTGACAGTCCGCCAGAACTCGACTTTGAATAGGTAACAGTACTGGTAATGAAAAGTACGCAATTTACTTTCCGAACAATATTTTTGCTGTTTTAGGAAAATATGAAAAATTACGAGTTCGAAATGGAGTGAAAAGGACGCACGAGGGGGTGCCACCATAGGGCGGCGCGGCCTGGCCTGGGCCCGCGCCGACCTATGGTTTGGCCGCCTTGTCGCCCCTTTCCGACTCTGGTTTGATCTGGTACTTTCCTTTTGTCGAGAATTTTTTTGCTATATAATCCCCCGGACCCCTGGAGGTCCGTATATCGTTTTCTCGACGTGTTTTGTTTCGAGCTGTTTCCGCCAGGATCTGTTTTCAGTTTAGAAGCACCATGGTCTCCAAGAACAAGGGCAAGGAGTTTCCGGATGAAGATGATCGAGATCTTGGGTGGAAAGAGGAAGACAAGGACGTCAAGGAAGAGGATGAAGAAGAGGTGGAGGAAGATTCGCGCGCACACCCGCGTGCTACCATCGCAAGCATCAAGGTGGTGGACAACCCTTTTAGTGCAAACAAGAGCGCAAGAATTCGCACTGGAGGAGCGGTTCCACGTCATTACCTAGCTCCGAAAACATCTCTATCAGGCATTCACCATCCCTTCCACAATCTAATTTTCAATAATCAAATTGAAGGGACTCCAAAGGCAGCATTGCCTAGCCAGTGGGATATAGATCGTTCTAACACTGCAGGAGGGAAGGAGCCTGAGGCTAAAGAGTGGGGAAATAACTCCAAGAGCTGGGACTCGCCGTCGGACAGACTCCTTAACCGCGTCGAGCACAATTCAGAGATGATTCGCAATCTCACATACAGGATTGATGAGCTTCAGGAGCTTATTGAGAAGCTTGTCAGGAATTCATCACCACCATCGCCAAAGGAGTAATTCATCATCGGTATTGGCATCCCCTTGGTTTGTTCCAAGCTTGGGGGAGTGCCGCGGTATCACATCATCACTACCTTTTACTTTTATTGTCAAGTAGTGTCATATCATGAGTAGGGAAGTTATCATATAAGATGGGTTGCAGTTTGGAAGTATCTCTCCTTTAGTTGGTTGTCTATGTATCCCTTGGTGTGAGTTATCGTTATGGAATATTAATGAGAAGTCTTATCATTTACATATTGCACATCTTATTCTAGTTTGCAATCTCTATCATATGATTTACCTTGTTGTTAGTATTGGTATCACTTTGGGAGCATTGAATAAATCTATTTGGTTTTGGCAAACTTAGCATTGGTCAATAGCAACAACACTTTGAGGTTTAAGTAGAAAAGAGAAATACATGTAGATGTTTCATTGTCTTTCTTTCTTGTTAGCTCATAGCTTATTATTCTGAAGTTAAAATTATTTGTGCTTACAAGGAAGATGCATGATTGTTTCTATCACATGTATATTTGTTTGTTTCCCTCGACTCTTATGCTTGCTAATTAACCTTGCTAGCCAAAGACCTGTACTGAGAGGGAATACTTCTCGTGCATCCAAACCTTAACCCAAACCTATGTCATTTGTGTCCACCATATCTACCTACTACATGGTATTTTCTGCCATTCCAAGTAAATACTTCATGTGCTACCTTTAAACAATTCAAAACTTAGTATCTCTTATTTGTGTCAATGTTTTATAGCTCATGAGGAAGTATGTGGTGTCTTATCTTTCAATCTTGTTGGGCAACTTTCACCAATGGACTAGTGGCTTCATCCGCTTATCCAATAATTTTGCAAAAAGAGCTGGCAACGGGATTCCCAGTCCCAAATTAATTAAACTAAATAGACACTCCTCCATGGTATGTGATTGATGGACGGCACCCGAAGGATTCGGTTAGCCATGGCTTGTGTAAGCAAAGGTTGGGGGGAGTGTCATCATCATAATAAAACTAAAATAAAAAGGCACTCCTTCATGGTATGAGATTGTTGGCAGGCACCCGAGGATTCGGTTAGCCATGGTTTGTGAAAGAAAGGTTGGAAGGAGTGCCACATAAAATGAAAATAATATGGGAGCCGCTCTTTGAAGGTTGTCTGGCAAGGGGGTTAGAGTACCCGCTACCAGTCGTTGACAACAACAAACACCCCTCAAAATGTTACTTTTATTCTCTTTATATGATTGCAAAACTGAAAAAGCTCTAGCACATGATCTAATCACTGCTTCCCTCTGCGAAGGGCCTGTCTTTTACTTTATGTTGAGTGAGTAAACCTATTTCCCTCCATCTCAAGCAAGCATTTGAGTAGTTGTGATCAAACCATTATATTGTGATTTGCTTCATCATGTCGTTTATTCTTCCTTGTTTAGTACAAGTTTTATATGAATGTATATATCTTTGCAAGTTATCAATGATCATGAAGAGACCATTATGATTGAGTATGCAAGTTGTGCCTTATAAACTTTAACATGAGAGCGCTGCTCAATGAGATAAGCATAATCTGTTAATTGTTCTCTGACCAAGAACAAAGTTTGCCATCACCAATTATGATTTCTTATGCACCTTTATTTGTGATTACCTTATACTTGTTTCAAGTTGAGTTATATGAGGAAGTTGACTACTGTAATGTCTTGTGCGAATGAATATGATGCTTCTTGTCTGTATTTTATTTATGGACTCTTCACTCCATAAACATGTGGTCCTGTTTATCGAGCTCAGTTTCGCTTGGGGACAAGCGAAGTCTAAGCTTGGGGGGAGTTGATACGTCCAATTTGCATCACTATTTTATATCATAATTTGCTGTTATTCATTGATATATTTCATATTGGGACACAATACTTATGTTATTTCATCTATTTTGCATGTTTCATCATTGTTGGAGGATCAAGCACCGGAGCCAGATTCTTTGGAAAAAGCACCGTCAGAACGCAATATTTTGGAAGATCAACTGTGGAAGGAAATTATACCAAAAATCCTATTTTTCAAGATGACGAAGGAAGCCAGAAGGAGGAGCCAGCTGGACCCAGGGTGGGCCCACACCATAGGGCGGCGCGGCCCATGGCCTGGCCGCGCCACCATGTGGTGTGGGGGCCCCACAGCCCCTTTCGCCTCCTTTTCTTCGCGAAACCCTTCGTCCCGAAAACCTAAGCCACATAGGGTACCTCGCAAAGAGTTACAGCCGCCTCTGCGGGGCGGAGAACACCAGAGAGAAAAGAGCTCTCCGGCGGGCAGGAATCCGCCGGGGAAATTCCCTCCGGGAGGGGGAAATCGACGCCATCGTCACCGTCATCGAGCTGGACATCATCTCCATCACCATCGTCATCATCTCCACCATCATCACCGCCGTCTCCACCGCTGGACACCATCACCGCCGTAGCAATTTGGGTTTGATCTTGATTGTTTGATAGGGGAAACTCTCCCGGTATCGATCTCTACTTGTTGTTGATGCTATTGAGTGAAACCATTGAACCAAGTTTATGTTCAGATTGTTATTCATCATCATATCACCTCTGATCATGTTCCATATGATGTCTCGTGAGTAGTTCGTTTAGTTCTTGAGGACATGGGTGAAGTCTAAATGTTAGTAGTGAACTATGGTTGAGTAATATTCAATGCTATGATATTTAAGTTGTGGTGTTATTCTTCTAGTGGTGTCATGTGAACGTCGACTACATGACACTTCACCATTTATGGGCCTAGGGGAATGCATCTTGTATTCGTTTGCCAATTGCGGGGTTGCTGGAGTGACAGAAACCTAAACCCCCGTTGGTATATCGATGCAGGAGGGATAGCAGGATCTCAGAGTTTAAGGCTGTGGTTAGATTTATTCTTAATTACTTTCTTGTAGTTGCGGATGCTTGCAAGGGGTATAATCACAAGTATGTATTAGTCCTGGGAAGGGCGGTACATTAGCATAGGTTCACCCACACAACACTTATCATAACAATGAAGATTATTTAGCCGTATGTAGCGAAAGCACTAGACTAAAATCCCGTGTGTCCTCGAGAACGTTTGGTCATTATAAGTAAACAAACCGGCTTGTCCTTTGTGCTAAAAAGGATTGGGCCACTCGCTGCAATTATTACTCTCGCACTTTATTTACTCGTACTTTATTCAACTGTTACATCAAACCCCCCTGAATACTTGTCTGTGAGCATTTACAGTGAATCCTTCATCGAAACTGCTTGTCAACACCTTCTGCTCCTCGTTGGGATCGACATTCTTACTTATCGAAAATACTACGATACACCCCCTATACTTGTGGGTCATCAAGACTATTTTCTGGCGCCGTTGCCGGGGAGTGAAGCGCTATTGGTAAGTGGAATTGGTAAGGAAAACCTTTACTGTTTGTGCTGATTTTATTTCTGCCTGCTGCTATAAGTCATTATGGAGAGATCTTCTCTTCAATTTTTATTTGGGAAATCTACTACTACTGCAACGGTAGTGGATGAGGCGCCAGGTGAGGAAGTGATACCATATAAAATACCTATGAAAATTATTGAACGTGTTATGGATAACCGCTATGAAGGGGATGGAACTGTCCACCCTGGAGATCATTTATTGTTCTTACATGAATTATGCGGTTTATTAAGTGTGCAGGTATTGCTATGGATGAAGTGAGGAAGAAACTATTCTCTTTATCGCTGTCTGGTAAAGCAGCGCATTGGTATAAATTACTGGATAACGGGGATTCTCTTGAACGGAATGATATTGTGCCCCGGTTTTATTCTAAGTTCTATCCTCCAAGTGAAATTCATAAGGATCGGAATCGCATATATAATTTTTGGCCTCATGATGGAGAGAGTATTGCCCAAGCTTGGGGGAGATTGAAGTCTTTAATGCTCAAATGCCCCATTCATGAGCTTCCTGGTAATGTTATTATTGATAATTTCTATGCAAGACTTTCTTTTCAAGACAAGACCTTGCTGGATACTTCTTGTTCTGGATCATTTACACGCAACAAAGAAGAGTTTAAAAGGGACCTTCTTGATCGGATCCAAGAAAATACTGAAGGTTGGGAGAACGACAAGGATAGAGAATCATGTATAATTTATGATTATAAATGCATTGAAGCTTTTATGGATACTGATAAATTTCGTAATATGAGTGCTACATATGGTCTTGATTCTCAAGTTGCTGCAAATCTTTATAAAGCTTTTGCCTCTCATTATGAATTGCCTAAGAAGAATTTCGATAAGTATCATGAACCGTATAAAGATAAAATTGATTCATCTATTAATAAATGCGTTGTAGTTGAAACTGCTGATCATGTTATTCCTGAAGCTTATATTGAAAAAACTCCTTTCCCTGCTAAAATGAAGGAGTACTCTGTTATAAATAGTGCGGTTCATAAAGGTGAAAAGAAACCTGTAGAACCTGAAAAACAAATAAAAGTTGAACCTGCTGTTGCAATAGTTAAAGATCTTGTGACTGAAAATGTGGAGGATGGTCATATTATTTTCTGTGAAGATGCTTCTAATATTGTTTCACATCCTAATAAACCCAAACAAGCTAGTGTTCCTATGCTATCTGTTAGAATTGGTGATCATTGCTATTATGGATTATGTGATATTGGTGCAAGCGTTAGTGCTATTCCTTATGAGCTTTACACGGAGATTATGCATGAAATTGATTCTTGTGAACTTGAAGATATTGATGTGGTTATTCAGCTGGCTAATAGAGAAACTATTTCTCCAATTGGTATTGTTCGAGATGTGGAAGTTCTATGTGGTAAGATTAAATATTCTGCTGACTTTTTGGTACTTGGTTCTGCTGCTAGTGATTATTGTCCTATTATTTTCGGTAGACCTTTTCTAAATACTTGTGGAGCTATTATAGATTGCAAGAAAGAGAAAATTTTGACTAAATTTGCTGGTGAATCTTATGAGTTTAACTTCTCTAAATTTACCAAAACTCCTTATAAAGCTGATTTGCCTAGTGATGATTTTAAAATGGAACAGTGTGCATCTATTGTTCTTGTTCCTAACAATCCTTTGCAGCAACATTTGGAGGATAGCGAGAGTGAAGTTTTTAGGAAAGAAAGAGATGAGCTTGAGGAAATTTTTCTCCGCCAACCTATTCTGAAGCATGATTTACCGGTGGAAGATTTGGGTACAACACCACCACCAAAGGAAGATCCTGTTTTTGATTTAAAGCCTTTGCCTGATAATCTTAAATATGCTCATATTGATGATAAGAAAATATATCCTGTTATTATTAGTTCTAAGCTTTCAGAGATTGAGGAAGAAAGGTTATTGGAAATATTGAAGAAACACCGAGGAGCTATTGGCTACACTCTTGATGATTTGAAAGGGATTTCTCCTTCTATTTGCCAACATGCTATTAATATGGAAGATGATGCAAAGCCTGTTGTTGAACATCAGCGTCGTCTAATTCCGAAGATGAAGGAAGTGGTAAGGAATGAGGTATTAAGACTTCTTGAAGCTGGTATTATATATCCTATTACTGATAGTAGATGGGTTAGTCCTGTGCATTGCGTTCCCAAGAAAGGAGGAATGACTGTTGTGCCTAATGATAATGATGAGCTCATCCCTCAAAGAGTAGTTGTAGGGTATAGAATGTGCATTGATTTTCGAAAAGTTAATAAAGTTACTAAGAAAGATCATTACCCTTTACCATTTATTGATCAAATGCTAGAAAGATTGTCTAAAAATACTCATTTTTGTTTTCTTGATGGTTATTCTGGGTTTTCACAAATTGCTGTTAAAGCTAAAGATCAAGAGAAAACCACTTTCACTTGTCCCTATGGAACTTATGCTTATAGACGTATGCCTTTTGGTTTATGTAATGCTCCTGCTACTTTTCAAAGATGCATGTCTGCTATTTTTCATGGTTTTTGTGAGAGTATTGTAGAGGTATTCATGGATGATTTTTCCGTCTATGGGAATTCTTTTGATAGTTGCTTGCGAAACCTTGATAAAGTTTTGCAGAGATGTGAAGAAACTAACCTTGTTCTTAATTGGGAGAAATGCCACTTTATGGTTAATGAAGGAATTGTATTGGGACATAAAATTTCTGAGAGAGGTATTGAAGTTGATAGAGCTAAAGTTGAAGCAATTGAGAAGATGCCCTATCCGAGGGATGTTAAAGGTATTCGTAGTGTTCTTGGTCATGCTGGGTTTTATAGGAGATTTATTAAAGATTTCTCCAAGATTTCAAAACCTCTTACTAATCTTCTTCAAAAAGATGTACCATTTGTTTTTGATGATGATTGTAAGGAAGCTTTTGAAACTCTAAAGAAAGCCTTAACAACTGCTCCTATAGTTGAACCTCCTGATTGGAACTTACCCTTTGAGATTATGTGTGATGCTAGTGATTTTGCTGTAGGTGCTGTTCTTGGACAGCGAGTAGATAAAAAACTGAATGTTATTCATTATGCTAGTAAAACTCTTGATGCTGCTCAAAGAAATTATGCTACAACTGAAAAAGAATTATTAGCTGTAGTCTTTGCTTGCGATAAATTTAGATCTTATATGGTTGATTCAAAAGTTACTATTCATACTGATCATGCTGCAATTAGATACCTTATGACAAAGAAAGATGCTAAGCCGAGGCTTATTAGATGGGTACTTCTTTTGCAAGAATTTGATTTACATATTGTAGATAGGAAAGGTGATGATAATCCTGTTGCTGATAATTTATCTAGATTGGAAAATATTGCTTATGATCCTGTTCCTGTTAATGATAGTTTTCCAAATGAACAATTGGCTGCAATAAAGGTGAGCTCGCGAGACAGTCCTTGGTATGCTGATTATGCTAACTTTATTGTTTCCAAGTACTTGCCTCCAACCTTTTCAGCTCAGCAAAGGAGGAAATTCTTTTATGACTTGAGGCATTATTTTTGGGATGACCCACACTTATATAAAGAAGGAGTGGATGGTATTATGCGAAGATGTGTTCCCGAATATGAACAACATGAGATATTGAGTAAATGTCATGGTAGTGCTTATGGAGGACATCACGCCGGAGAAAGAACCGCGCAAAAGGTTCTACAATCAGGTTTTTATTGGCCAACTCTCTTCAAGGATGCGAGAAAGTTTATTTTATCTTGTGATGAATGCCAAAGGGTTGGTAATATCTCCAGACGTAATGAAATGCCCATGAATTATACTCTTGTTATTGAACCGTTTGATTGTTGGGGATTTGACTTCATGGGACCTTTTCCCTCTTCAGAAGGTAACACTCACATACTTGTTGCTATTGATTATGTTACTAAATGGGTGGAAGCCATACCTACAAAAAGTACTGATGGTGAGACCTCTTTAAGAATGCTTTTAGACATTATTTTTTCTAGATTTGGAGTGCCTAGATATATTATGACTGATGGAGGTTCTCATTTTATTCATGGAGGTTTTAGAAAAACTCTTGCTAAGTATGGTATTAATCATAGAATTGCTTCCGCTTATCATCCTCAAACTAGTGGTCAAGTAGAATTATCAAATAGAGAGATTAAGTCTATTTTGGGAAAGACTGTTAATAAAACTAGAAAGAATTGGGCTAGTAAATTGAAGGATGCACTATGGGCTTATAGAACTGCTTATAAAAATCCCATGGGAATGTCACCTTATAAAATGGTTTATGGGAAAGCCTGTCATTTACCTTTAGAACTAGAGCACAAAGCTTATTGGGCTGTTAGAGAATTAAATAGAGATCCTAAACTTGCCGGTGATAAGAGGTTGTTGCAATTAAGTTCTCTAGATGAATGGAGACGTGAGGCTTATGAAAATGCTAAACTCTTTAAAGAGAAAGTTAAAAAAATGTCATGATAGAAGGATTATCAAAAGAGAATTTAATATTGGGGATAAAGTCCTATTGTATCGGTCTCACCTCAGATTCTTTGCAGGGAAATTACTCTCGAAATGGGAAGGACCATATGTTGTCGAGGAGGTGTATCGTTCAGGAGCGATCAAAATTAGCTCTCTCCAAGGCAATGCCACGCAAGTGGTGAATGGACAAAGACTCAAGCATTATATCTCAGGTGATTCCTATAATGTTGATGTTGATATTATTCAAGTGGAAACACCGGAGGCTTTCATCAAAGGGCAAATTGACAAATCCGCAGAACTCGACTTTGAATAGGTAACGATGATCTTGGTAATGAAAAGTACGCAATTTACTTTCCGAACAATATTTTTGCTGTTTTTGGAAAATATGAAAAATTACGAGTTCAAAACGGAGTGGAAAGGACGCACGAGGGGGTGCCACCATAGGGCGGCGCGGCCTGGCCTGGGCCCGCGCCGACCTATGGTTTGGCCCCCTCGTCGCCCCTTTCCGACTCTGGTTCGATCTGGTACTTTCGTTTTGTCGAGAAATTTTTTGCTATATAATCCCCCGGACCCCTGGAGGTCCGTATATCGTTTTCTCGACGTGTTTTGTTTCGAGCTGTTTCTGCCAGGATCTGTTTTCAGTTTAGAAGCACCATGGTCTCCAAGAACAAGGGCAAGGAGTTTCCGGATGAAGATGATCGAGATCTTGGGTGGAAAGAGGAAGACAAGGACGTCAAGGAAGAGGATGAAGAAGAGGTGGAGGAAGATTCGCGCGCACACCCGCGTGCTACCATCGCAAGCATCAAGGTGGTGGACAACCCTTTTAGTGCAAACAAGAGCGCAAGAATTCGCACTGGAGGAGCGGTTCCACATCATTACCTAGCTCCGAAAACATCTCTATCAGGCATTCACCATCCCTTCCACAATCTAATTTTCAATAATCAAATTGAAGGGACTCCAAAGGCAGCATTGCCTAGCCAGTGGGATATAGATCGTTCTAACACTGCAGGAGGGAAGGAGCCTGAGGCTGAAGAGTGGGGAAATAACTCCAAGAGCTGGGACTCGCCGTCGGACAGACTCCTTAACCGCGTCGAGCACAATTCAGAGATGATTCGCAATCTCACATACAGGATTGATGAGCTTCAGGAGCTTATTGAGAAGCTTGTCAGGAATTCATCACCACCATCGCCAAAGGAGTAATTCATCATCGGTATTGGCATCCCCTTGGTTTGTTCCAAGCTTGGGGGAGTGCCGCGGTATCACATCATCACTACCTTTTACTTTTATTGTCAAGTAGTGTCATATCATGAGTAGGGAAGTTATCATATAAGATGGGTTGCAGTTTGGAAGTATCTCTCCTTTAGTTGGTTGTCTATGTATCCCTTGGTGTGAGTTATCGTTATGGAATATTAATGAGAAGTATTATCATTTACATATTGCACATCTTATTCTAGTTTGCAATCTCTATCATATGATTTACCTTGTTGTTAGTATTGGTATCACTTTGGGAGCATTGAATAAATCTATTTGGTTTTGGCAAACTTAGCATTGGTCAATAGCAACAACACTTTGAGGTTTAAGTAGAAAAGAGAAATACATGTAGATGTTTCATTGTCTTTCTTTCTTGTTAGCTCATAGCTTATTATTCTGAAGTTAAAATTATTTGTGCTTACAAGGAAGATGCATGATTGTTTCTATCACATGTATATTTGTTTGTTTCCCTCGACTCTTATGCTTGCTAATTAACCTTGCTAGCCAAAGACCTGTACTGAGAGGGAATACTTCTCGTGCATCCAAACCTTAACCCAAACCTATGTCATTTGTGTCCACCATATCTACCTACTACATGGTATTTTCTGCCATTCCAAGTAAATACTTCATGTGATACCTTTAAACAATTCAAAACTTAGTATCTCTTATTTGTGTCAATGTTTTATAGCTCATGAGGAAGTATGTGGTGTCTTATCTTTCAATCTTGTTGGGCAACTTTCACCAATGGACTAGTGGCTTCATCCGCTTATCCAATAATTTTGCAAAAAGAGCTAGCAACGGGATTCCCAGTCCCAAATTAATTAAACTAAATAGACACTCCTCCATGGTATGTGATTGATGGACGGCACCCGAAGGATTCGGTTAGCCATGGCTTGTGTAAGCAAAGGTTGGGGGGAGTGTCATCATCATAATAAAACTAAAATAAAAAGGCACTCCTTCATGGTATGAGATTGTTGGCTGTCACCTGAGGATTCGGTTCGCGATGGTTTGTGAAAGAAAGGTTGGAAGGAGTGCCACATAAAATGAAAATAATATGGGAGCCGCTCTTTGAAGGTTGTCTGGCAAGGGGGTTAGAGTACCCGCTACCAGTCGTTGACAACAACAAACACCCCTCAAAATGTTACTTTTATTCTCTTTATATGATTGCAAAACTGAAAAAGCTCTAGCACATGATCTAATCATTGCTTCCCTCTGCGAAGGGCCTGTCTTTTACTTTATGTTGAGTGAGTAAACCTATTTCCCTCCATCTCAAGCAAGCATTTGAGTAGTTGTGATCAAACCATTATATTGTGATTTGCTTCATCATGTCGTTTATTCTTCCTTGTTTAGTACAAGTTTTATCTGAATGAATATAGCTTTGCAAGTTATCAATGATCATGAAGAGACCATTATGATTGAGTATGCAAGTTGTGCCTTATAAACTTTAACATGAGAGCGCTGCTCAATGAGATAAGCATAATCTGTTAATTGTTCTCTGACCAAGAACGAAGTTTGCCATCACCAATTATGATTTCTTATGCACCTTTATTTGTGATTACCTTATACTTGTTTCAAGTTGAGTTATATGAGGAAGTTGACTACTGTAATGTCTTGTGCGAATGAATATGATGCTTCTTGTCCGTATTTTATTTATCGACTCTTCACTCCATAAACATGTGGTCCTGTTTATCGAGCTCAGTTTCGCTTGGGGACAAGCGAAGTCTAAGCTTGGGGGGAGTTGATACGTCCAATTTGCATCACTATTTTATATCATAATTTGCTGTTATTCATTGATATATTTCATATTGGGACACAATACTTATGTTATTTCATCTATTTTGCATGTTTCATCATTGTTGGAGGATCAAGCACCGGAGCCAGGATTCTGCTGGAAAAAGCACCGTCAGAACGCAATATTTCGGAAGATCAACTGTGGAAGGAAATTATACCAAAAATCCTATTTTTCAAGATGACGAAGGAAGCCAGAAGGAGGAGCCAGCTGGACCCAGGGTGGGCCCACACTATAGGGCGGCGCGGCCCATGGCCTGGCCGCGCCACCATGTGGTGTGGGGGCCCCACAGCCCCTTTCGCCTCCTTTTCTTCGCGAAACCCTTCGTCCCGAAAACCTAAGCCACAGAGGGTACCTCGCGAAGAGTTACAGCCGCCTCTGCGGGGCGGAGAACACCAGAGAGAAAAGAGCTCTCCGGCGGGCAGGAATCCGCCGGGGAAATTCCCTCCGGGAGGGGGAAATCGACGCCATCGTCACTGTCATCGAGCTGGACATCATCTCCATCACCATCGTCATCATCTCCACCATCATCACCGCCGTCTCCACCGCTGGACACCGTCACCGCCGTAGCAATTTGGGTTTGATCTTGATTGTTTGATAGGGGAAACTCTCCCGGTATCGATCTCTACTTGTTGTTGATGCTATTGAGTGAAACCATTGAACCAAGTTTATGTTCAGATTGTTATTCATCATCATATCACCTCTGATCATGTTCCATATGATGTCTCGTGAGTAGTTCGTTTAGTTCTTGAGGACATGGGTGAAGTCTAAATGTTAGTAGTGAACTATGGTTGAGTAATATTCAATGCTATGATATTTAAGTTGTGGTGTTATTCTTCTAGTGGTGTCATGTGATTCGTTTGCCAATTGCGGGGTTGCCGGAGTGACAGAAACCTAAACCCCCGTTGGTATATCGATGCAGGAGGGATAGCAGGATCTCAGAGTTTAAGGCTGTGGTTAGATTTATTCTTAATTACTTTCTTGTAGTTGCGGATGCTTGCAAGGGGTATAATCACAAGTATGTATTAGTCCTGGGAAGGGCGGTACATTAGCATAGGTTCACCCACACAACACTTATCATAACAATGAAGATTATTTAGCCGTATGTAGCGAAAGCACTAGACTAAAATCCCGTGTGTCCTCGAGAACGTTTGGTCATTATAAGTAAACAAACCGGCTTGTCCTTTGTGCTAAAAAGGATTGGGCCACTCGCTGCAATTGTAACTCTCGCACTTTATTTACTCGTACTTTATTCAACTGTTACATCAAAACCCCCTGAATACTTGTCTGTGAGCATTTACAGTGAATCCTTCATCGAAACTGCTTGTCAACACCTTCTGCTCCTCGTTGGGATCGACATTCTTACTTATCAAAAATACTACGATACACCCCCTATACTTGTGGGTCATCAGGATTGGCGGCGGCGGCGTCTCTGGAAGGTTTTCCGTATCGTGGCTCTCGGTACTGGGGTATTCACGACGAAAGCTATATGTAGGCGGAAGGGCAGGTTAGGGGGCGTCACGGGGGCCCCACACGCTAGGGCCACACGGGCCCCCCTGGGCCGCGCCGCCCTAGTGTGGCGGCGCCCCGTGGCCCCACTTCGTCTTCCCTTCGGTCTTCTGGAAGCTTCGTGTGAAAATAGGCCCCTGGGCGTTGATTTCGTCCAATTCCGAGAATATTTCCTTACTAGGATTTCTGAAACCAAAAACAGCAGAAAACAACAACTAGCTCTTCGGCATCTCGTTAATAGGTTAGTGCCAGAAAATGCATAAATATGACATAAAGTATGCATAAAACATGTAGATATCATCAATAATGTGGCATGGAACATAAGAAATTATCGATACATCGGAGACGTATCAGCATCCCCAAGCTTAGTTTCTGCTCGTCCCGAGCAGGTAAACGATAACAAAGATAATTTCTGGAGTGACATGCCATCATAACCTTGATCATACTATTGTAAGCATATGTAATGAATGCAGCGATCAAAACAATGTAAATGACATGAGTAAACAAATGAATCATATAACAAAGACTTTTCATGAATAGTACTTCAAGACAAGCATCAATAAGTCTTGCATAAGAGTTAACTCATAAAGCAATAATTCATAGTAGAGGTATTGAAGCAACACAAAGGAAGATTAAGTTTCAGCGGTTGCTTTCAACTTATAACATGTATATCTCATGGATATTTGTCAATGTAAAGTAATATAACAAGTGCAATATGCAAGTATGTAGGAATCAATGCGCAGTTCACACAAGTGTTTGCTTCTTGAGGTGGAGAGAGATAGGTGAACTGACTCAACAATAAAAGTAAAAGAAAGGCCCTTCGCAGAGGGAAGCATTGATTGCTATATTTGAGCTAGAGCTTTGATTTTGAAAACAAGAAACAATTTTGTCAACGGTAGTAATAAAGCATATGTGTCATGTAAATTATATCCTACAAGTTGCAAGCCTCATGCATAGTATACTAATAGTGCCCGCACCTTGTCCTAATTAGCTCGGATTACCTGGATTATCATTGCAATGCATATGTTTTAACCAAGTGTCACAAAGGGGTACCTCTATGCCGCCTGTACAAAGGTCTAAGGAGAAAGATCGCATCGGATTTCTCGCTATTGATTATTCTCAACTTAGATATCCATACCGGGACAACATAGACAACAGATAATGGACTCCTCTTTTATGCATATGCATTTAGCAACAATTAATTTTCTCATATGAGATTGAGGATATTTGTCCAAAACTGAAACTTCCACCATGGATCATGGCTTTAGTTAGCGGCCCAATGTTCTTCTCTAACATTATGCATGCTCTAACCATTCTAGCGGTAAATCTCCCTTACTTCAGACAAGACGGACATGCATAGCAACTCACATGATATTCAACAAAGAGTAGTTGATGGCGTCCCCAGGAACATGGTTATCGCACAATAAGCAACTTAATAAGAGATAAAGTGCATAAGTACATATTCAATACCACAATAGTTTTTAGGCTATTTGTCCCATGAGCTATATATTGCAAAGGTAGAGGATAGAAATTTTAAAGGTAGCACTCAAGCAATTTACTTTGGAATGGCGGAGAAATACCATGTAGTAGGTAGGTATGGTGGACACAAATGGCATAGTGGTTGGCTCAAGGATTTTGGATGCATGAGAAGTATTCCCTCTCGATACAAGGCTTAGGCTAGCAAGGCTATTTGAAACAAACACAAGGATGAAGCGGTGCAGCAAAACTCACATAAAAGACATATTGTAAACATTATAAGACTCTACACCGTCTTCCTTGTTGTTCAAACTCTTACTAGAAATTATCTAGACCTTAGAGAGACCAATTATGCAAACCAAATTTTAGCAAGCTCTATGTATTTCTTCATTAATAGGTGCAAAGTGTATGATGCAAGAGCTTAAACATGAGCACAACAATTGCTAAGTATCACATTATCCAAGATATTTTAGCAATTACTACATGTATCATTTTCCGATTCCAACCATATAACAAATTAACGAAGAAGAAACTTTCGCCATGAATATAATGAGTAAAGCCTAAGGACATATTTGTCCATATGAAACAGCGGAGCGTGTCTCTCTCCCACACAAAGAATGCTAGGATCCATTTTATTCAAACAAAACAAAAACAAAAACAAACAGACGCTCCAAGCAAAGTGAATAAGATGTGATGGAATAAAAATATAGTTTCACTAGAGGAACCTGATAATGTTGTCGATGAAGAAGGGGATGCCTTGGGCATCCCCAAGCTTAGACGCTTGAGTATTCTTGAAATATGCAGGGGTGAACCACCGGGGCATCCCCAAGCTTAGAGCTTTCACTCTCCTTGATCATATTGTATCATCTCCCTCTCTTGATCCTTGAAAACTTCCTCCACACCAAACTTAAAACAACTCATTAGAGGGTTAGTGCATAATCAAAATTTACATGTTCAGAGGTGACATAATCATTCTTAACACTTCTGGACATTGCACAAAGCTACTGAAAGTTAATGGAATCGAAAAATCCATCAAGCATAGCAAAGCAGGCAATGCGAAATAAAAGGCAGAATCTGTCAAAACAGAACAGTTCGTAAAGACGAATTTTACTGAGGCACCAGACTTGCTCAAATGAAAATTCTCAAGTTGAATGAAAGTTGCATACATATTTGAGGATCACTCACGTAAATTGGCATAATTTTCTGAGTTACCTACAGAGAATTAGGCCCAGATTCGTGACAGCAAAAAAATCTGTTTCTGCGCAGTAATCCAAATCTAGTATGAACCTTACTATCAACGACTTTACTTGGCACAACAATGCACAAAACTAAGATAAGGAGAGGTTGCTACAGTAGTAACAACTTCCAAGACTCAAATATAAAATAAAAGTGCATAAGTAAAAACATGGGTTGTCTCCCATAAGCGCTTTTCTTTAACGCCTTTCAGCTAGGCGCGGAAAGTGTATATCAAGTATTATCAAGAGATGATGCGTTGACATTCTTACCAGGGGCGTTGCTCTTACCCTTCTTACTCTTATTCCTACTCTTTGGTCTAGGGAATACATGACCGCATCCGGGTGTAGAGGTAAAATTTAGAGTGCCTTTCCCCACATCTATGATTGCTCCCATGAGTTTCAGCAGGGATCTTCCAAGCGTGATTTGTCCTGTCCCTACACATTCAATAACGAGATAATCAGTGGATACCGTCCTTCCAAGAAAGGTTGTGAAAACACCTTCAGCTATACCCTTAGGAATTATAACAGAGTTATCAGTAAGAGTTATTCCTTCTCCCCCTTCAGTAAGTTCCCAAAGTGTCAAAGATTCATAAATACTTTTAGGCATAAGGCAAAACTCAGACATAATATCACAACGAGCATGAAAAGTTTCACCACCAATAGCAACTTTAACGGTAGGCACCCACATTTAAGGTTCGAAGCTTAATGGAACATAATCATAGTATTCGCGAATTTGGTTGTACACTTCTTTTAAACAGGATATATTTGTTTCGAGAGTGTTTAATCTATTATGAATGCTAGCATGAGATGGATCAAAATTATTATCGGAGCTAGATGATGTAATCAATTTTCTTATGGCATTAAAAGCTTGATCCCCATCACAATGAAGGAAATCTCCTCCCACTACAGCATCTAAGGCATATCTATAGCGAAGAATAAGCCCAAAATAAAAGTTACTAAGAAGAAAACTTAGGGTCATTTTAGGTTCAGTTTTACTATAAGAATCAAAAATTCTAGACCAAGCTTCTTTAAAATACTCTTCACCTCCTTGTTTAAAAGTGAAGATTTATTCCTCTGGTGATAGAGTAACAACTACAGGACTAGTCATGATAATAAAAATAAGGTAAATGCAAGTAACTAATTTTTTTGTGTTTTTGATATAGAGTGCAAACAAGATAGCAAGTAAAGTAAAACTAGCAACTATTTTTTTGTGTTTTGATTTAGTGCAGCAAACAAAGTAGTAAATAAAATAAAGCAAGACAAAAACAAAGTAAAGAGATTGGGATGTGGAGACTCCCCTTGCAGCGTGTCTTGACCTCCCCGGCAACGGCGCCAGAAATTTAGCTTGACACGCGTACAGCACGCGACCGTTGGGAACCCCAAGTGGAAGGTGTGATGCGTACAGCAGTCAGTTTCCCTCAGTTAGAAACCAAGGTTTATCGAACCAGTAGGAGTCAAGAAGCACGTTGAAGGTTGATGGCGGCGAGATGTAGTGCGGCGCAACACCAGGGATTCCGGCGCCAACGTGGAACCTGCACAACACAACCAAAGTACTTTGCCCCAACGAAACAGTGAGGTTGTCAATCTCACCGGCTTGCTGTAACAAAGGATTAGATGTATAGTGTGGATGATGATTGTTTGCAGAAAACAGTAGAACGAGTATTGCAGCAGATTTGTATTCGATGTTAAAGAATGGACCGGGGTCCACAGTTCACTAGAGGTGTCTCTCCCATAAGATAAATAGCATGTTGGGTGAACAAATTACAGTTGGGCAATTGACAAATAGAGAGGGCATGACAATGCACATACATGATATGATGAGTATAGTGAGATTTAATTGGGCATTACGACAAAGTACATAGACCGCTATCCAGCATGCATCTATGCCTAAAAAGTCCACCTTCAGGTTATCATCTGAACCCCTTCCAGTATTAAGTTGAAAACAACAGACAATTGCATTAAGTATGGTGCGTAATGTAATCAATAACTACATCCTCGGACATAGCATCAATGTTTTATCCCTAGTGGCAACAACACATCCACAACCTTAGGGGTTTTTGTCACTCCCCCAGATTCAATGGAGACATGAACCCACTATCGAGCATAAATACTCCCTCTTGGAGTTACAATCATCAACTTGGCCAAAGCCTCTACTAGTAACAGAGAGCATGCAAGATCATAAACAACACATAGATAGATTGATAATCAACATAACATAGCATTCTCTATCCATCGGATCCCAACAAACACAACATATAGCATTACAGATAGATGATCTTGATCATGTTAGGCAGCTCACAAGACCCGACAATGAATCATAATGAGGAGAAGACAACCATCTAGCTACTGCTATGGACCCATAGTCCAGGGGTGAACTACTCACTCATCACTCCGGAGGCGACCATGGAGGTGAAGAGTCCTCCGGGAGATGATTCCCCTCTCCGGCAGGGTGCCGGAGGCGATCTCCTGAATCCCCCGAGATGGGATTGGCGGCGGCGGCGTCTCTGGAAGGTTTTCCGTATCGTGGCTCTCGGTACTGGGGTATTCGCGACGAAGGCTATATGTAGGCGGAAGGGCAGGTCAGGGGGCGTCATGGGGGCCCCACACGCTATGGCCATGCGGGCCCCCCTGGGCCGCGCCGCCCTAGTGTGGCGGCGCCCCGTGGCCCCACTTCGTCTTCCCTTCGGTCTTCTGGAAGCTTCGTGTGAAAATAGGCCCCTGGGCGTTGATTTCGTCCAATTCCGAGAATATTTCCTTACTAGGATTTCTGAAACCAAAAACAGCAGAAAACAGCAACTGGCTCTTCGGCAGCTCGTTAATAGGTTAGTGCCGGAAAATGCATAAATATGACATAAGGTATGCATAAAACATGTAGATATCATCAATAATGTGGCATGGAACATAAGAAATTATCGATACGTCGGAGACGTATCAGCCGGCCACCCCAACAAGCACAAGGTGGCCGCACCACCTCAAGTGGCCGGCGCCCCCCTCTCCCCAAACCCTAGCCGCCCCGCTCCTCCACTTCCCGCACGCTTAGCGAAGCTCCGCCGGATTTCTCCACCACCACCGACACCACGCCGTCGTGCTGCCGGATTCAAGAGGAGCTACTACTTCCGCTGCCCGCTGGAACAGGGAGGTGGACGTCGTCTTCATCAACAACCGAACGTGTGACCGAGTACGGAGGTGCTGCCCGTTCGTGGCGCCGTGATCAAGATCTTCTACGCGCTTTTGCAAGCGGCAAGTGAACGTCTACCGCAGCAACAAGAGCCTCATCTTGTAGGCTTTGGAATCTCTTCAAGGGTGAGACTCGATAATCCCCTCGTTGCTACCGTCTTCTAGATTGCATCTTGGCTTGGATTGCGTGTTCGCGGTAGGAATTTTTTTGTTTTCTATGAAACGAATCCCTACAGTGGTATCAGAGCCATGTCTATGCATAGATGGTTGCACGAGTAGAACACAATGGTTTTGTGGGCGTTGATGCTCTTGTTATCTTTAGTTTGAGTACTTTGCATCTTTGTGGCATAGTGGGATGAAGCGACTCGGACTAACTTTACATGACCGCGTTCATGAGACTTGTTCCTCGTTCGACATGCAACTTGTATTGCATAAGAGGCTTTGCGGGTGTCTGTCTCTCCTACTATAGTGAAGATTCAATTTACTCTTCTATTGACAACATTAGTATCAACGTTGTGGTTCATGTTCGTAGGTAGATTAGATCTCTCTCGAAAACCCTAAACCACGTAAAATATGCAAACCAAATTAGAGACGTCTAACTTGTTTTTGCAGGGTTTGGTGATGTGATATGGCCATAATGTGATGATGTATATGTATGAGTTGATCATTATTATATTGTGGCAACCGGCAGGAGCCTTATGGTTGTCTTTAAATTTCATGTTGAGTAGTATTTCAAAGTAGTTGTAATAGTTGCTACATGGAGGACAATCATGAAGACGGCGCCATTGACCTTGACGCTACGCTGACGATGATGGAGATCATGCCCGAAGATGATGGAGATCATGTCCGTGCTTTGGAGATGAAGATCAAAGGCGCAAAGACAAAAGGGCCATATCATATCACATATGAACTGCATGTGATGTTAATCCTTTTATGCATCTTATTTTACTTAGATCGCGACGGTAGCATTGTAAGATGATCCCTCACTAAAATCTCAAGATAATAAAGTGTTCATCCTTAGTAGCACCATTGCCAAGACTTGTCGTTTCGAAGCATCTCGTGATGATCGGGTGTGATAGAATCAACAAGTGCATACAACGGGTGCAAGACAGTTTTGCACATGCGGATACTAAGGTGGCCTTGACGAGCCTAGCATGTACAGACATGGTCTCGGAACACGTGATACCGAAAGGTAGAGCATGAATCATATGGTTGATATGATGAACACTTTGAGTGTTCGCCATTGAAATCACACCTTGTATCGTGATGATCGGACTTAGGTGTGGTGGATTTGGTTCATGTGATCACTAAGACAATGCGAGGGATATTGTTTTGAGTGGGAGTTCACCTAGATTTTTAATTATGTTGAATTAAAATTTGAACTCAATTTGTCATAAACTTAGTCTAAACTTTTGCAAATATATGTTGTAGAGATGGCGTCCCCAATCAATTTTAACCAGTTCCTAGAGAAAGAAAAGCTTAAGAGCAACGGTAGCAACTTCACCGACTGGTTCCGTCATGTGAGGATCTTCCTCTCTGGCGGAAATCTGCAATTTGTGCTTGATGCACCGCTAGGTGACCCTCCTGCAGAAACTGAAACCGATGAAGTAAAAGTTGTTTACGCGACTTGGAAAACTCGGTACTCTCAAGTTCAGTGTGCCATCCTGTGCAGTCTGGAATCCGATCTTCAAAAACGTTTTGAGCACCACGATCCTCATGAGTTGATGAATGAGCTGAAAGCTATATTTGAGACGCATGCGGCCGTGGAATGCTATGAAGCATCGAAACATTTCTTCAGTTGTATGATGGAAGAAGGCAGCTCCGTTAGTGAGCACATGCTCGCCATGACCGGGCATGCGAAGAAACTCAGTGACTTGGGAATAGTGATTCCTAATAGACTGGGGATTAATCGTGTCCTTCAATCACTGCCACCAAGTTACAAGAACTTTGTGATGAACTACAATATGCAGAACATGAACAAGGAGTTACCTGAACTCTTTGGCATGCTAAAAGCTGCTGAGATTGAGATCAAGAAAGAGCACCAAGTGTTGATGGTCAACAAGACCACCAGTTTCAAGAAACAGGGCAAGTCTAAGGGAAAATTCAAGAAGGGTGGCAAGAAAGCTGCCACGCCTCCTATGAAACCTAAGAACGGCCCTAAGCCTGATGCTGAGTGCTATTACTGCAAGGAGAAGGGACACTGGAAGCGTAATTGCTCCAAGTATCTGGCTTATCTGAAGAGCGGCATTGTCAAGAAAAAGAAAGAAGGTATATATGATATACATGTTATAGATGTTTATCTCACTGTTTCTCGTTCTAGTACCTGGGTATTTGATACTGGTTCGGTTGCTCATATTTGTAACTCGAAACAGGAACTAAAGAATAAACAAAGACTACTGAAAGATGAAGTGACGATGCGCGTTGGAAACGGATCCAAAGTCGATGTGATCGCTGTCAGCACACTTCCTCTACATCTACCTTCGGGATTAGTTTTAAGACTAAATAATTGTTATTTTGTACCCGCGTTGAGCATGAACATTATATCTGGATCTTTTTTAATGCAAGACGGTTATTCATTCAAGTCTGAGAATAATGGTTGTTCTATTTTTATGAATAATATCTTTTATGGTCGAGCACCTGAAAAGAATGGCTTATTTCTGTTAGATCTTGATAGTAGTGATACGCATATACATAACATTGATGCTAAGCGAATTAAATTGAATGATAATTCTACTTATATGTGGCACTGTCGTCTTGGTCATATTGGAGTGAAACGCATGAAGAAACTCCATACCGATGGATTACTTGAAACACTTGATTTTGAGTCACTTGATATATGCGAAGCATGTCTAATGGGAAAAATGACTAAGACTCCATTTTCTGGTATGATGGAGCGAGCTACTGACTTATTGGAAATCATACATACCAATGTGTGCGGACCAATGAGCGTAGCATCGCGCGGTGGTTATCGTTATGTTCTAACTTTCACAGATGATCTGAGTAGATATGGGTATATCTATTTCATGAAACATAAATCCGAAACTTTCGAGAAGTTTAAGGAATTCCAAAGTGAAGTAGAAAATCAACGTAACAAGAAGATTAAATTTCTACGATCTGATCGCGGAGGTGAATATCTGAGTTATGAGTTTGGCATGCATTTAAGGAAATGCGGAATACTTTCACAATTGACACCGCCGGGAACACCACAACGAAACGGTGTGTCCGAACGTCGTAATCGAACTCTCTTAGATATGGTTCGTTCTATGACGTCTCTTACTGATTTGCCGTTATCTTTTTGGAGTTATGCATTAGAGACAGCCGCATTCACTTTAAATAGAGCACCATCAAAATCCGTAGAAACGACACCGTATGAATTATGGTTTAATAAGAAACCTAAGCTGTCGTTCCTTAAACTTTGGGGTTGCGAAGCCTATGTAAAGAAGTTACAACCGGACAAGCTAGAACCCAAAGCGGAGAAATGCGTCTTCATAGGATACCCTAAGGAAACTATAGGGTTCACTTTCTATCATAAATCCGAAGGCAAAATCTTTGTTGCTAAGAACGGAGCCTTTCTTGAGAAAGAATTTCTCACTAAAGAAGTGACTGGAAGAAAAGTAGAACTCGATGAGATTGAAGAATCTATACTCATTGATCAGAGTAGCGCAGTACCGGAAGTTGTACCTGTACCGCCTACACCGACAACAGAGGAAGCTAATGATAATGATCATGAAACTTCGAACGAGGAAACTACTGAACCTCGCAGATCGACAAGGGAACGTGCCACTCCTGATTGGTATGATCCTTGTCTAAATGTCATGATTGTGGATAACAATGATGAGGACCCTGCGACGTATGAAGAAGCGATGATGAGCCCAGATTCCAACAAATGACAAGAAACCATGAAATCTGAAATGGGATCCATGTATGATAACAAAGTGTGGACTTTGGTAGACTTACCTGATAGCCGCAAGGCTGTCGAGAATAAATGGATCTTCAAGAGAAAAACAGATGCTGATGGTAATATTACTGTCTATAAAGCTCGACTTGTCGCAAAGGGTTTCCGACAAATTCAAGGAGTTGACTACGATGAGACTTTCTCACCTGTAGCGAAGCTAAAATCTGTGAGGATTTTGTTAGCAATAGCTGCATTTTTCGATTATGAGATTTGGCAGATGGATGTCAAAACGGCGTTCCTTAATGGAGACATTGAGGAAGAGTTGTATATGGTACAACCCAAAGGTTTTGTCGATCTTAAAAATGCTGACAAAGTATGCAAACTTCAGCGTTCAATCTATGGACTGAAGCAAGCATCAAGAAGTTGGAACCGACGCTTTGATAAGGTGATCAAAGACTTCGGGTTTATACAGTGTCATGGAGAGGCCTGTATTTACAAGAAAGTGAGTGGGAGCTCTGTAGCATTCCTGATATTATATGTAGATGACATATTATTGATTGGGAATGATATAGAACTATTAAGCAGTGTAAAAGGTTATTTGAATAATAGTTTTTCAATGAAAGACCTTGGTGAAGCATCGTATATATTAGGCATCAAGATTTATAGAGATAGATCAAGACGCCTAATAGGGCTATCACAAAGTACATACCTGGACAAGATTCTAAAGAAGTTTAGAATGGACGAAAGCAAGAAAGGGTTCTTACCTATGTTACCAGGCAAGGTCTTGAGTAAGACTCAAGGACCGGCTACGGCAGAAGAAAGAGAAAGGATGAGTAATATCCCCTATGCCTCGGCAGTAGGATCTATCATGTATGCCATGCTATGTACTAGACCGGATATAGCACATGCTGTTAGTTTGACTAGCAGATATCAAAGTGATCCAGGAATGGAACACTGGACAGCGGTCAAGAATATCCTGAAGTACTTGAAAAGAACTAAGGATATGTTTCTTTGTTATGGAGGTGACCAAGAGCTCGTTGACAAGGTATTAACTTTTCAATGCCTATGGATTGTAGGCTAGGGTTTAGTTGGAAGTAGAGGGCAAGTAGATCTCGAAGGTTTCAGCCGAAAAGTACTCGACGATTATGAAACTAGGGTTTGTAAAACAATGATTCGATCCTCTCTGCGTCCCTCGACTCCCCCTTATATAGGAGGTGGAGCCGAGGGATTCGTGTTGTACAAGTTACAAAGTCCGGGAAGGTTTCTAACTCATCCCGCAAGATTACAAATAAGACTTTCTATTACAACTCTAGCTTTCCTTAATAATATCTTGGGCTTCCGAATCTTCTTATTCTTCGGGTAGTGGGCCTTCAGTAAACCCCGGGTACTATCTTTGGCAGGCCCATTTGGGATGCCTATGTCAGTAGCCCCCGAGATTTTGCTTGAATCGCAGAGTTAAGGAAAATCTCCACTGTTTATTTTTATTCGACAGCTTCAACTTTTTCTATATTTCTTCTCATAAACTTCTATATTGTACAGGGATAATGGTAGTTGGGGCTAGTTCATCTGACGGATCAGGTACTAGTTAACTGCTCTAGTGGCAATCCGCAAAAACCTACTTCAAGATCACGTCCCTGGACATGACCTCGGGATACTGGTGTAAACTTCGATGTGTGCCGCTTAAGGTCTTACCATTACGTCGAGTCCCAAGAAATTTATCGGGTACCTAACGCGTCCGTTAGGATTTTTCTTCGTATCTGTTGATACGGATAAAAGTAGCAGAGCGCAGTCTTCGGCGATGCCACGCCCAGCAGAACGGATCTGGGGTCTTACCTTCGCAAATTTGCGGCATTCAGAAATTGATCGCAACTTCGGCGTTCTGAGAATATATTGTCGAGTGCTTTTTCGGCTGTTGGAATGGCACATTTTATCGAGTCAACAATGACTTATATTGCCCTCTCGATGGGAGTATATGTAGAGTTAATTATAACTCGAAATATACTTTTTTACTCTTCTATCTTTCTTTTTCTCTTTCTTTCTTTCTTTTTTATAATTTCATCGGGCACGCGAGCAGCGTTCCCGATGGGAGTAGCCCCCGAGGCTACAGCCAAGGACTTGTACTTGGGTGTAGGCTCCATGCCTTATGCCGCTATATCTTCTTTTATCTCCCGAAGTTTTATAATTTCTCGGGTGCGCGAACAGCGCTCCCGATGGGAGTAGCCCCCGAGGCTATGAACAAATATTTGTATTTGGTCATAGGCTCACGCCATTTCTATCTTGTCATTCTGGATCTTTTCCTTTTTTCCAAAGTAGCCCCCGAGCATTTGATCAAAAACTTGTATTTGATCAAAGGCTCAGCATTATTTTTCAGTGTCGCCTTTTATGAAGCTGTTCAGTCGAATTTTTTCTTCTGCCAAGGTGACGTTATTGCTGACGATAGCCACGATTGCTAGTCAGAAATTTGCCACAAGTCTTTTCTCGCTGCCATGCGGGCCCAATTGATCCACTATCTTGACACGTCGTGCAAGTGGGGGACACACGTCCTCCTCTTTTTCTGGCGCACGCACCGTAACTTCCCCAACGTTGAATTACTTTTTTACCCTTGTTGCAACGTGGGTATCATCTGCCACACATTTTCCTTATCCAACGGCTCGTCGTTTCACCGCACCCCTATATAAGATCGTCTTCTTCCTCCTTGAGCACTTCCGCTCGCACCGTCCTCCTGATCTCATCTGCAAATTTCTTCCTGCGATCCACAGCCACCTAAGCTCCTCGCCTCCAGGCTGCAAACCCTGCGCCATTGTTGATGCCACCTCGTCGATTGACATGGCACAGCACGCCGGAGTCCTCCATGGCCGCCGTGGATCTTGGGGCGGCGGAGTGGGAAAGATCGAAAATTTCCACTCAAGACATCAACATGCTGAAGAAGCTGGGGATCAGCAAGAAACCCAAGGCATTGTGCTTCCCCAGTGAGGAGAGCTACCCAACCCCTCCAATGGGGTACCGGGTAAGTTTTGTCGATCACCTCATCCGCGGTCTGTCCGCCCCCATTCATCCTTTTCTCCGTGGACTGCTTTTTATCTACGGTCTGCAACTCCACCACCTCACGCCAAACTCCATTCTTCACATCTCCATTTTCATCACTCTTTGCGAGGCTTTCCTTGGCGTCCAGCCTAACTGGGTGCTATGGAAGCGCATTTTCTTCTGTCGCCGTAATGGCTCTCCCAATGTCGCCTATAATATAGGCGGCGTTGTAATTTCTGTTCGGTCCACTGTCGACTACTTCGATGTTAAACTCCCTGACTCAGTTCAAGGATGGCGCAAGAAGTGGTTGTACATTCAGGAGGAAAACCACGGATGTGCTGAGGACAACATCCCTCCTTTTGATGGTGCCGAGAAAATCTTTCACCGCCACTCCTGGGACGCAGAGGCTACCGATGAAGAAAAAGCGTCGACAGAAGCCTTGATGGCTCGCATCCACGAGTTACAAAATACTCACGGCAAAGAATTATCGGGTATCCAAATCACTGCATACTTTCTTAGGACTAGAGTGCAGCCACTTCAAGCTCGCAAGTATCCTCTCTGGAAATATGCTGGCGAGAAGGATGAAGATCGGCTGTCGGTGGATTTGGAGGTCAAAGACTTGGAAAAGCTTGTCCGAAAAATCTCGTCTCTCAGCAAAAAAGATCCTGTCCCTTCTTCTTGTCGTGTAAAACCATTCAGTGCCGCCAATCCACTCCCCAAGGTAACCTTTGTCGACTGTCTGGTTATTGCTTTGCTATTTTTATTGCAACTCCTTTTTTGACATCTTCCCCTATTTTATTTTTATGTTGTGCAGAACCATCCAGTCCTTGTCTCGCTTCCTCCTCTTCCTGAAGGTGGAGAAGTCGAAGAAAGGGCCATTGTCCCTGATGAAAACCAAGAGGCTCCCTCTTTTGTGAATGAACCCGTGGATTCTCTAAAATCTGCGGCTTCTTCTGAAAAAGACGGTGCTTTCGAAGGTACTGCATCAGCGCAATCTCCTCCTCCTGCTGTTTCTCCAAGGAACAAAAGGAAGAGGAATGATGTCGAAGATTCCGGCACCTCCAAAGCCGAAGAAGTTGATCCTTCACGCCAGAAGGCAACTTATGATCCATATCTCGCCTCCCTCGTCAGCTCGTAAGTCACCTTGGTTTCCCCTCATTTCTGTACTCGAAGATTTTTATCTCATCTTGCTTTTTATGCTGTCGATTTTTAATCGCAGTGATGATGAGGAGGAAGTACCGACTCGTGACGTGGCTCCTCGGACGAGCACGTCACATACTTTACTTGTTTCGGAGACGCCAATTGAGGGAGAAAAATCCTCGCCTCCTCAACAAAACGTCGTCTCCACCACTCCTCCTTCAAGCCCCCTTGCTTCTTCGCCAAAAAGGACAAGGGTTGAAACAATTGTAGAGCCTACCCCTCAGTTGGGTAGCTCTTCACATTCGCTCTTAGATGATGTAAGTTTTTGATTTTCCTACCAGTATCTGTATTTCCTCTGTTTGCTTCTTTTGTGCCTTCATATTTTTCTCGTACCGATATTTTCTTTCTCTGTTCTTTTTTGACAGCCCATGATCAAAGAGCTTGTTCGCATTGGATCCCAATTCATTGGGTACCGTGAATATGCCAGCATGACTGAAGGTAACAACTTTTTTGCTGCCATTGTTTCTAACTTCTTGCTCCTTTTTTGTCGCAATTTTGACTGTTCTTTTCTATTTTGACAGAGAAACTTGCAGAGGCCAACAGGCTTGTCGACACTCTTGCTCAGAAACTGGAGCAAAGTGAAACGGCTCGCAAGAAAGCCGAACTTGATGCTAGCCAAGCCAAAGCAGAGGCTGATGAGGCCAAGACAAAAGCTGCTAGTGTCGAAGAACTGCAGAAGAGACTTGAGGATGTCGAAATTGCTTTGAACGAGCACAAGGCCGCACAAGCTACTCGTGAAAAGGGAATCCTCAAGCATGTGAACACGCAAAATCGACGCTTCCTCGGTAACTTTGTTGATCCCTTCTATTTTTCTTAGGACTTGCTTTCTTTTGTTTTTACTTTCTGTCGACTAACATATATTTTCTATGGCAGGTCAAACAAGCCAAGAGTTCGATCTTGAGAATCCCACCGATGATCCTCTGCTTGACGCACTTTCTTATCTGGAGTTTCATGGCCAAGAAATTCGTGAAGGCGTGGTGAATGCTGACGCAGGATTGTCGAAGTTGTTCCCCTACTTCTTCCCGAAGAAAGAGGAGCCTAAGACTTTCCTTGCCCTTGCCAAGGACTTCAATCCACCAGAGGATCTTGGACTGAAGATGCGTCAGGAGAACATGAAGGTTGCTGTTGAGAACACTATTGCCTTGGTCGCTGACAGTCAACAAACTGTTGACTGGATGAAGGTTGGCGACACCGAGCAGATAGAACAATCAAAATGGAAGTCGTTGATCAAGGCAGCCAAGCCCAACACGAAGAAAATCCTGGCCTATCTCGGGATCAAGCCATCTTCAACTCCTAGCTCATCAAGGCCGGAGGTCTAGTTGAATGCCTTTGCTTTTTCTTTCCTTTGCTTTCTCTATTTCTTTTGCTGTTGTCGCCATTTTAGCCTTGGCAACAATTACCCTTTTAGTCCCTTTGGAGAACTTCTTTTGTAATGTCCGTGTAAACTTTCTAGAAATCAATGAAATTCCTCTTGGTACTATCATTGATCCTGGGACTTTCTTTTCCAGTTAATATTTGATAACTATTCGACCAACCCTTGCTCTGCCGATGCTTCACCTGCTTCTTCCTTCTCGAAGAAAATACTAGTCGATGATAATCCCCTCGAAGGTTCTTCAAGCAAACATTTGTCAGAAGATTTGCGAGAACTTCGACAACAGCTTCAATCCATGAAGAAACAGACCCTGGCAATGATGGAACAATCTCGGAAATCTTCTGAAAAAGAGAAACTTGCTCTCCAACAAGCCAAAGAAGCTATGGCTGCGAAGGATGCTGCTGTGCTGGAAGCTAAAGCAGCCGCTACTCGAGAAAATAGCATGCTTGAGCTGATGTCCGAAGCTAGCACAGATATGTTAGGTATGTGTTTCCAGCCTCGTACTGCCTCCTTTTTTGCTTTACTGTGCCTCCCCTTAAATTTTTTGCCTTGTCGCTTAATAGGCTCGGTTCTTGATGCTACCGCCGAAGACCAAAGAGTGCTCGAGAGAACGAATCTTCTCGTCAATCTTTCCCTTAACCATGGGTGTCTGTTCTGGGCCACTCCTGAGCGGACCCAACAAATTGTCAGGTTCCAAGATCGAGCTTGCCAGGTGCACGAATTTCTCAGTTTTTGCACGACAACATTAACCCTTGTTTACAAGACTTTGTTTCCTCGAAATGAGGTTCCCAAAACTCTTCCTGAATTGCTAGAGGTATTTAGAGATGCTCCCCGCATTCATAATTTTGTGCGAGCTCAATTGACTGCTGGAGCAAGGTTTGCCATGATTATGATAAATATTTGCCACCCCAAATTAGACCTGACGAAGATTGTTGCTGATTGCTTGGCCAAGAAATCGCGGCGAAAAAATGATATTGACACAATCAATGAGATGGTAACTCCTGTGGCCGAGTCGATGATAGATGAGCTTCTTCGGATGGACTCAGAATTCTTCGTCAAGGGGTCCTATGCTGAACATAAAACAACCAGAGGCTTGTCCATAGATAGTATTTTAGGCTTTGACTGATTTGTACCATATTGCAAAACCTTGTGTCTCTATCTTTTTTGATTTCTTTTTTTATTTCCGAAGAAATTTGTTGTATATTGCAAAGTGCTCTATATTGTTGGAGCCCCCGAGCCTTCTGGCTAGAGTTTGTACTGTTTTTTCCATCTCGAAGATTTTTCCTTCTGTTGTAATAAGACATCTTTGTTTTTTCATTGATGGATTGCAAGTCTTCGAATATCTTAGTGTCGAAGTTCTATATTTTTGTTGCGAGGTTCTTGGACCAAAGCAATAAGATTTTTGACGTGTACACTATATTTATAATTGTTAGCTTCCGATTTTTATATTTGGCGAGGTATTAGTGTACCAAGGCGAAATATTTCGGTAAGTCTAGTTTGTCTATATTGTACGTATTTTGAGACTTGAAGGCGTTGAGCCCCCGAGCGTGTCGAAGAATAAGAAGTATATCTCCACTATCTTTATTATATTGCAGCACCGCGAGCCCGCCTCATTAAAAACCTATCCGGCCCCACTCGGTGCCCCGAAAAGGAAAAGAGTGCGTCTGAAAACTCGCGGGCGTTTCAGTACATTGTATTTTTACAGAGAAGGACTATATTTCAGCTCTAGGCGTAGAACCGCCTGAGCTGCACCACGTTCCAGGGGTTTTTCTCGGGAGCCCCTGTCTTCTTGTCCTTGATCCTGTATGCGCCTCCGTCGATGACTTCCGTGACAACGTAAGGCCCCAACCATGGTGATTCGAGCTTCTCAGTACTTTTTTGATTTAACCGCAAGAACAAATCCCCGACCTGAAAAGATCTTGACCTTAACCGTCGACTGTGGTAGTTTTTGAGGTCTTGCTGGTATTTGGTGACTCGTGAAAGTACTTCATCTCGAGCTTCGTCGAGTGCGTCCATATCATCCTCCCGAGCTTTTTGTGATGTTTCTTCGTCATACTCTGTTACTCTTGGAGAATCATGCTCTATTTCAATTGGTAGTACTGCTTCAACTCCGTGGACGAGAAAAAATGGAGTTTCTTGTGTCGCCGTATTTGGTGTTGTTCGAATACTCCACAAAACACTTGGTAATTCTTCTGGCCAAGTATGTCGCGCTTTTTCAAACGGTCCTAGCAGGCGCTTCTTGTGGCCGTTGCAGATGATACCATTGGCTTTCTCGACTTGTCCGTTAGTTTGCGGGTGCCCAACTGACGCAAAGTGCAATTTAATGCCTACTTCTGCGCAGTATTCCTTGAATTCCTTGGACGTAAAGTTTGAACCATTATCTGTAACAATGCTATGAGGCACTCCAAACCGAAAAACGAGGCCTTTCACGAACTTTATTGCTGACGCTGCATCTGGTGAATTTATTGGCTTCGCTTCTACCCACTTGGTGAATTTGTCGACAGCGACCAGCAGGTACTCGTATCCTCCTGGCGAAGCTTTGTGCAACTTGCCCACCATATCAAGTCCCCATTGGGCAAAGGGCCACGACAATGGTATTGGTGTTAATTCTGCCACTGGAGAGTGAGGTTTTGCGGCAAATCTTTGACACGCGTCGCAGGTTCGTACTATTTCCTTGGCATCCTCGATTGCTGTCAACCAATAGAATCCTGCCCGAAAAACCTTGGCTGCAATAGCTCGACTACTTGCGTGGTGGCCACATATTCCTTCGTGTACATCCTTCAGAATTGTTCTTCCTTCCTCAGGTGTGACACACCTTTGCAGGACGCCTGAAATACTTCGCTTGTATAACTCCCCCTTGATCACTGTGAAAGCTTTGGATCGTCGAATAATTCGCCTGGCCTCAACTGGATCGTCGGGTACTTCTTTCCTGAGGATATATGATATATACGCTTGCATCCAAGGAACTTCTACCATCATCACAAGTTCTTGGTCCTCTTCATCCTCCGTGGTTTCTTTGAGGGGCGCCGAAGTTTTTCCTTCCTTTGCTTTTTTCTGCACCTTTTTCGGCTTCGTGGATCTCTCCGCTATTTCTTCCCAAAATACTCCTGGCGGGATTGGGAGGCACTGCGATCCGATGTTTGCGAGAACGTCGGCTTCATCATTGCTCAATCTACTGATGTGATTTACCTCACACCCGTCAAACAGCTTCTCAAGCTCATTGTATACCTCCTTGTATGCCATCATGCTATCATTGACTGCGTCACATTGGTTCATAACTTGCTGAGCCACCAATTGTGAGTCGCCAAAGATTTTTAGTCGAGTTGCACCGCAAGCTTTCGCCATCTTCATCCCGTGTATGAGGGCTTCATATTCTGCTTCATTGTTGGATGCGTTAGGGAACGTCATCCGAAGGACGTATTTCAATTTGTCGCCTTCAGGTGATATAAGTACTACTCCTGCGCCAGCTCCTTCTGCTCTCTTGGACCCATCGAAGTTCATGGTCCAAGTTCTCGACAAATCTGGGGGTCCCGTGTTTTGTAGCTCCATCCACTCTGCAATGAAATCGCGTAACTTGCGACTTGATTGCCTTTCTTTTTTCATACGTGATGTCCCGAGGGGAAAGTTCTATTCCCCAAAGGGAGACACGCCCTGTAGCTTCTGGATTGTTCAGTATATTTGAAAGAGGTGCTTCGTTGACTACTATTATCGGGTGTGCCGAAAAATAGTGGCGCAACTTCCTTGCCATTGCAATTACTCCATATGCTAGTTTCTGGTACTGCGGGTACCGCTGTTTGGAAGGCGATAAAACTTCACTGATGAAATATACTGGCCTTTGCACTCCATGGAGTTTTCCTTCTTCTTCTCTTTCAACGACTAGCACCGTGCTAACCACTTGGGGCGTGGCTGCAATATACAGTAGGAGAGGTTCCTTTTCCTTCGGTGCCACCAAGATTGGTGGTGTCGAGATTGTGCGCTTCAAATCCTCGAAAGCTCTATCGGCCTCTTCGTTCCACTGGAATTTCTCTCCTTGCTTTATCAGAGCGTAAAATGGTAACGCCTTTTCTCCCAGCCTGGCGACGAATCTGCTCAAAGCTGCGACTCGCCCAGTTAGCTGCTGTATTTCTTTCAACTTTGTTGGCTTCCTCATTGTTACGATAGCCTGTATTTTGTCGGGATTTGCTTCAATCCCTCTTGCTGAAACTAGAAACCCCAGAAGTTCTCCTGCTGGAACGCCCAAAGAACACTTCGTCGGGTTCAGCTTGAGGCAGAATTTTTCGAGGTTGTCAAAGGTTTCCTTGAGATCCTTGATCAGCGTTGCCCCCTTTTTTGACGTTATGACGACATCATCGATGTATACTTGCACGTTTTTCCCAATCTGTGTCGCCAAACACTTCTGCATCATCCTCTGATATGTTGCTCCCGCGTTTTTCAGACCAAATGGCATTGTTCTGTAGCAAAACACGCCATAAGGTGTGATGAACGCTGTCTTTACTTCATCTTCTTCTTTCAATCTGATCTGGTTGTAACCAGAATATGCGTCCAGAAAGGAAAGACGTTCACATCCAGCCGTGGAGTCGATAATTTGATCGATCCTCGGGAGGGGAAAGTGATCCTTTGGACAATGTTTATTGAGACACGTAAAGTCAACGCACATGCGAAGGACCTTAGTGTTTTTCTTCGGCACCAACACAGGATTTGCTACCCATGTGGCTTCTGTGTGCAACTCCTTGATGAAACCAGCTTCTCGTAGTCGATCGATTTCTGACAGCATGGCCTTGCGGTTTGGTTCCGAAAAAGGCCGCAAGGGTTGTTTGATTGGTCTCGCTAGTGGATCCAAGTTTAGGTGGTGCTCGGCAAGTTCCCTGGATACTCCTGGCATGTCAGCTAGACACCATGCGAAGATTTTCCAGTTCTCACGGAGGAACTCGACGAGCGCGCTTTCCTATGCGAGGTCCATGTCGTTTGCGATGGACGTCGTCTTTTTTGGGTCTGTCGGGTGAATCTGCACCTCCTTAGAATTTTTCTCGGTATTGAAAGTTGATTCTTTATTTGGCCTTCCAACGTCTGGCAGCACATCGTAGTCAGTCATACTCCTTGACGCCAAATACTCAGCTTGCATCCCGAAAGTTTCTGATATCCGATGAAAATCCTTATCGCACTTATCAGCTAAGGCGAAGCTTCCTTTGACTGTGATTGGTCCCTTAGGTCCAGGCGTCCTCCACAATAGGTATGTATAATGTGGTACCGCCATAAATCTAGCATATGCTGGTCGTCCCAACAGAGCGTGATACTGTGACGGAAAATCCACAACTTCAAACTCCAGCTTCTCGATTCTATAATTCTCTCGGGTTCCAAACTGAACGTCGAGATTGATCTTCCCCAGTGGATAACTTGGTTTCTCCGGTGTGATACCATGGAATCTCGTGTCTGTTGGCTTCAAGTTTGCTAAGGATATATTCATCTTCCTCAATGTATCTGCATACATAAGGTTTAAGCTGCTGCCGCTATCTATGAACACTCGAGAGACATCAAATCCCGCAATGACCGCTGGTAGAATAAGTGCTGACTGCCCTGGTCGAGGAACTTGCTGCGGATGATCTGCTATGGTGAAGCCAATATCTTGCCCTGACCAATTAAGATACTCGACTGTTGGTGGAGGCCTTTTTTCTACCATGAACACCTGTCGCGAGATTACTTTCTGAGCTCTATTGGATGGCCTTCCCTTCTGAATCATCGACACCGCTCCGTTGGAGTTAGGATCAACGTAAGGTGGTGGTGGTGGTGCTGCCGCTATTCTGAGCTGATGTCGATTGTCTTCCGTAATTGCGGGAGGAGGTGGCAAGTGAATCTCGCTCCTGGGTTCTCGAGGATTTCTCTGTGCTGCTCGAGCGTTAGCATGCTCTGCCCACCTTAACATTGCCTGGAAATTGCGACAATCTTTCTGCAAATGTCCTGACAGTCTTTTTCCGTTGCTATCGAGGAAAAAGTGCATCTGACACGGCCCATTCATCATCTCTTCAGGAGACACGAAAGGCCTTGGGAACCTAGGCCCGCTATTTTGCCTGTTGTTCCGAGAATCGTCTCTATTATCGCCTCGCTGCTCATTGCTTCTCTGATAATCGTCTCTGTTGTTTCCTCCTGCGTTTGCCCAAAAGCCTGCCGAAATTTGTCCTGGAGCATCATAGTTCGGGTACTGCCGAGGAAATCGCCGCCTCGGTTGATAATTTTGACCACGATCCTCCTCTGGCGACCTGTGCCGTTTGTTGTGGACAGCATCTTCTCCATCTGCCCATCTGTTTGCTATTTCCATTAACGCGGATACTGTCTTTGGGTTGGTCCTTCCCAAGTCCTCGACAAAATCTCCACGCCTGATTCCTGCGACAAACGCATCTATCGCTCTCTCGTCAGATATATTTTCTGCCGATTTTTTGATGATGTTCCACCTTTGGATATATTTTCTCATTGGCTCGTCTGGCTTTTGTCGACATGCTCTCAACTCCTCTAACGACGCAGGTTTTTTGCACGTGGACCTGAAGTTCTTGACGAACACGTCCTCGAAGCTTTCCCAACTGTCGATAGATCCTGGAGGGAGTTTCTTTATCCAAGACCGTGCGGCTCCACTCAAATGCACCTGGATGCTTTGCATAGCTGTTGCTCTGGTTCCTCCTGTGAGTTTCACCGTCTCGAGATAATCAACTAGCCAATCTTCTGGATCTTGAAGGCCATCGAATTTTTTGAAATTGTCAGGCAACTTGAATCCCGAAGGTACTCGAGTTTTCCGCACTCTCCTCGTGAAGCACGGCAAACCACACATATCCTCGTCATTTAACTCTGGGGACTGCCGATGTTCTCTTCTGCTTTGTCGCGCTCTGTCGACCCTTGCTTGTGCTGCCGTATCTCTCGCTCCACTTGGTCCTTCAGGAACTGCTGCTGCTGCTGCCGCAGGTCGTGGACTATTTTGCCTTGCTGTTCCTTCGGGAGGTATTGATACAAACGCCGTCCCCATGGCTCCAACTCCTGCTATCGCCATGTTGTACAGTGTTTCCCTTGGATCTCCTGGAGGTGGTTTAGATGCGAGGATAAAAGCATGTGTCGCCATATACCCAGCCTCTGGTGTTTTAGGGATGATGTTTCATCTTGTATCTATCGACATAAAGGACATGTCGAGGTTTTGGACCAGGTGCTCTCTTTCTGCTTCGGGTATGTGTTGTAACCTTGATCTTCCTCTGTTCCGAGCCTCCCTGTGGCTATCACCCGAAGTTCTAGATTGTCGACTCAACTCTTCCCTTCTCCTGATAGATGCAGAAGCTGCCTCCTTTCTTCTGTTTAACTCAGCTGCCTGTTTTTCCAATTCTCTTGCAGCTCGTGCGAGCCTATATTGATATGCTTGTAATTCCTCTGGCGTGGCTGTGGTGGCCATTGGTTCTGATCCATCCATAGCTCTCGCGGCTCTATCCCACGCTGCTTGCGGGAGTCGAACTCTGTGTCGCGGCTGTGGCCCGACGTATTTATTGCCCAGGCCTCGTCGCAGATCGGAGGGATCGACGTATGGATTTCCCAGATCGTCGAAAGCCTCAGATGTTTCCTCTTGATCATTGCTTGGCTCTCCAATGACATAAATCTGATGATATTTTGTATTCAGATCTATGTTGGGTTTGGTGACACCATCGTTGAGATTGGTGAAGACCTTGCCCACTGTAGTAGATTTGTCGATGAAGTCGTAACTGTCGACACTGCTTGAGCCATCGCTTATATATGAGTCCGCAGATGACTCAAACGACATGTCACTGAAGATCTTGGCGAGTTTCTCTCTTGCCCTGATGCTGATGTAGCGTGACGACGAAGTTTCTTCTTCTCCTGATTCGGTTGACGATGTATAGCTTGAAAAATCGGAATCGACCGCCGACGATCCCGACGAAATCAGAATTTCGACACGATATGATCCTTCCTTCTCGACGCAAAAGCGAAACCTTCCGAACGTCATCTCCATAGGCTCCGCCAGATACGCATATGCATCCAAACGGGAGGGTGGGTGAGGAACAAAATCGACAGGACCAGCAGCGATCTGTTTACCTCGATCCATTGTGTTGCTTGCAGTTGATGATGTCGAAGATCTTGAACGTGCCATCGAGATCAGATCCTTACGCCTCTAGTTCCCACAGACGGCGCCAATTGACAAGGTATTAACTTGTCAATGCCTATGGATTGTAGGCTAGGGTTTAGTTGGAAGTAGAGGGCAAGTAGATCTCGAAGATTTCAGCCGAAAAGTACTCGACGATTATGAAACTAGGGTTTGTAAAACAATGATTCGATCCTCTCTGCGTCTCTCGACTCCCCCTTATATAGGAGGTGGAGCCGAGGGATTCGTGCTGTACAAGTTACAAAGTCCGGGAAGGTTTCTAACTCATCCCGCAAGATTACAAATAAGACTTTCTATTACAACTCTAGCTTTCCTTAATAATATCTTGGGCTTCCGAATCTTCTTATTCTTCGGGTAGTGGGCCTTCAGTAAACCCCGGGTACTATCTTCGGTAGGCCCATTTGGGATGCCTATGTCACTCGTTGTAAGTGGTTACACCAATGCAAGTTGGAACACTGATCCTGATGACTCTAAGTCACAGTCTGGGTACGTGTTTATATTGAATGGTGCTGCAGTAAGCTGGGCAAGCTCGAAGCAGTGCACAGTGGCGAAGTCTTCAACAGAATCAGAGTACATAGCGGCTTCAGAGGCTTCATCAGAAGCGGTATGGATGAAGAGGTTCATTGTAGAGCTCGGTGTGGTTCCTAGTGCATTGGACCCACTAGTCATTTACTGTGACAACATGGGTGCCATCGCCAATGCACAAGAACCAAGGTCACACAAGAGGCTGAAGCATATCAAGCTGCGTTACCACTCGATTCGTGAGTACATCGAAGATGGAGAAGTAAAGATTTGCAAAGTACACACTGATCTGAATGTAGCAGATCCGTTGACTAAAGCTCTCCCTAGGGCAAAGCATGACCAACACCAGAATGCCATGGGTGTTAGGTATATTACAATGTAATCTAGATTATTGACTCTAGTGCAAGTGGGAGACGGAAGCAGACATGCCCTAGAGGCAATAATAAAGTGGTTATTATATATCTTTATGTTTATGATAAATGTTTATATACCATGCTATAATTGTATTAACCGAAACATTGATACATGTGTGATATGTAAACAACAAAGAGTCCCTAGTATGCCTCTAAACTAGCTTGTTGATTAATGGATGATTAGTTTCATAATCATGAACATTGGATGTTATTAATAACAAGGTTATATCATTGTATGAATGATGTAATGGACATACCCAATTAAGCGTAGCATAAGATCACGTCATTAAGTTATTTGCTATAAGCTTTCGATACATAGTTACCTAGTCCTTATGACCATGAGATCATATAAATCACTTATACCGGAAAGGTACTTTGATTACATCAAACACCACTGCGTAAATGGGTGGTTATAAAGGTGGGATAAAGTATCCGGAAAGTATGAGTTGAGGCATATGGATCAACAGTGGGATTTGTCCATCCCGATGACGGATAGATATACTCTGGGCCCTCTCGGTGGAATGTCGTCTAATGTCTTGCAAGCATATGAATAAGTTCATAAGAGACCACATACCACGGTACGAGTAAAGAGTACTTGTCAGGAGACGAGGTTGAACAAGGTATAGAGTGATACTGATGATCAAACCTCGGACAAGTAAAATATCGCGTGACAAAGGGAATTGGTATCGTATGTGAATGGTTCATTCGATCACTAAAGTCATCGTTGAATATGTGGGAGCCATTATGGATCTCCAGATCCCGCTATTGGTTATTGGTGGGAGTGAGTACTCAACCATGTCCGCATAGTTCGCGAACCGTAGGGTGACACACTTAAAGTTGGATGTTGAAATGGTAGAACTTGAATATGGAATGGAGTTCGAATATTTGTTCGGAGTCCCGGATGAGATCCCGGACATCACGAGGAGTTCCGGAATGGTCCGGAGAATAAGATTCATATATAGGAAGTCATTTTATGAGACTTAAAATGATCCGGAAGGTTCTATGGAAGGTTCTAGAAAAGTCCGGAAGAAACCACTATGGAAGGCGGAGTCCCAAAGGGACTCCACCTCCATGGCCGGCAAACCCTAGAGGGGGAGGAGTCCCAAGTGGACTCCCCCAAAGGGGGCCGGCCACCCCCCCACATGGAAGGGGGGAATCCCACCCCAAGTGGGATTCCCACCTTGGGTAGGTTTCCCTATCACATGGAAGGTTTTGGGTTCGGGTCTTATTCGGAGACTTGTAGTCCAACACTTGGGGCTTCCACCTATATAATGAGGGCCAAGGGGAGGGGGCCGGCCACCCCAACAAGCACAAGGTGGCCGCACCACCTCAAGTGGCCGACGCCCCCCTCTCCCCAAACCCTAGCCGCCCCGCTCCTCCACTTCCCGCACGCTTAGCGAAGCTCCGCCGGATTTCTCCACCACCACCGACACCACGCCGTCGTGCTGCCGGATTCAAGAGGAGCTACTACTTCCGCTGCCCGCTGGAACGTGGAGGTGGACGTCGTCTTCATCAACAACCGAACGTGTGACCGAGTACGGAGGTGCTGCCCGTTCGTGGCGCCGTGATCAAGATCTTCTACGCGCTTTTGCAAGCGGCAAGTGAACGTCTACCGCAGCAACAAGAGCCTCATCTTGTAGGCTTTGGAATCTCTTCAAGGGTGAGACTCGATAATCCCCTCGTTGCTACCGTCTTCTAGATTGCATCTTGGCTTGGATTGCGTGTTCGCGGTAGGAAATTTTTTGTTTTCTATGCAACGAATCCCTACAACTTTCACCAATGGACTAGTGGCATATACACCCGCTTATCCAATAATTTTGCAAAAAGAGCTGGCAACGGGGTGCCCAGCCCCAATTAATTAACTTTCATTAATAATTCTCTTCACATGTTTTGCCCTGATTTATCAGTAAGCAACTTAATTTTGCAATAGACACTCCTCCATGGTATGTGAAATGTTGGAAGACACCCGAGGATTCGGTTAGCCATGGCTTGTGAAAGCAAAAGGTTGGGAGGAGTGTCATCTATAAATAAAACTAAAATACATGTGTAAACAAAAGAGAAGAGGGATGATCTACCTTGCTGGTAGAGATAACGTCCTTCATGGGAGCCACTCTTTGAAAGTCTGTTTGACAAGGGGGTTAGAGTGCCCACTACCATTCGTTGACAACAACAAACACCTCTCAAAACTTTAGTTTTATGCTCTCTTTATGATTTCAAAACTTGAAAAGCTCTAGCACATGATTTAATCCCTGCTTCCCTCTGCGAAGGGCCTTTCTTTTACTTTATGTTGAGTCAGTTTACCTACTTCTTTCTATCTTAGAAGCAAACACTTGTGTCAACTGTGTGCATGGATTCTTACATGCTTGCTTACTGCACTCATCATATTACTTTCTGTTGACAATTATCCATGAGATATACATGTTGAAAGTTGAAGGCAATTGTTGAAACTTAAATCTTCCTTTGTGTTGCTTCAAAACCTTTTATTAAGAATCCATTGCTTTATGAGTTAACTCTTATGCAAGACTTTTTGATGCTTGTCTTGAAAGAACTATTCATGAAAAGTTTTTGCTATATGATTCAGTTGTTTAGTCATTATCTTTTTGTTAGCAAACTATAGACCATTGCTTTGAGTCACTTTATTCATCTCATATGCTTTACAATAGTATTGATCAAGATTATGTTGGTAGCATGTTGATACGTCTCCGACGTATTGATAATTTCTTATGTTCCAGGCCACATTATTGATGATATATACATGTTTTATGCATACTTTATGTCATATTTATGCATTTTCCGTCACTAACCTATTAACGAGATGCCGAAGAGCCAGTTGCTGTTTTCTGCTGTTTTTGGTTTCAGAAATCCTAGTAAGGAAATATTCTCGGAATTGGACGAAATCAACGCCCAGGGGCCTATTTTGCCACGAAGCTTCCAGAAGACCGAAGATGATACGAAGTGGGGCCACGAGGTGGCCATACGCTAGGGTGGCGCGGCCCAAGCCCTGGCCGCGCCGGCCTAGTGTGTGGGCCCCTCGCGTCGCCCCCTGACCTGCCCTTCCGCCTACATATAGTCTTCGTCGCGAAACCCCCAGTACCGAGAGCCACGAGACGGAAAACCTTCCAGAGATGCCGCCGCCGCCAATCCCATCTCGGGGGATTCAGGAGATCACCTCCGGCACCCTGCCGGAGAGGGGAATCATCTCCCGGAGGACTCTTCACCGCCATGGTCGCCTCCGGAGTGATGAGTGAGTAGTTCACCCCTGGACTATGTGTCCATAGCAGTAGCTAGATGGTCGTCTTCTCCTAATTATGCTTCATTGTCGGATCTTGTGAGCTGCCTAACATGATCAAGATCATCTATCTGTAATGCTATATGTTGTGTTTGTTGGGATCCGATGGATAGAGAATACTATGTTATGCTGATTATCAATCTATCTATGTGTTGTTTATGATCTTGCATGCTCTCCGTTATTAGTAGAGGCTCTGGCCAAGTTTTTACTCTTAACTCCAAGAGGGAGTATTTATGCTCGATAGTGGGTTCATGCCTCCATTAAATCTGGGACAGTGACAGAAAGTTCTAAGGTTGTGGATGTGCTGTTCCCACTAGGGATAAAATATTGATGCTATGTCCGAGGATGTAGTTATTGATTACATTACGCACCATACTTAATGCAATTGTCTGTTGTTTGCAACTTAATACTGGAAGGGGTTCGGATGATAACCTGAAGGTGGACTTTTTAGGCATAGATGCATGCTGGATAGCGGTCTATGTACTTTGTCGTAATGCCCAATTAAATCTCACAATACTCATCATATCATGTATGTGCATTGTCATGCCCTCTCTATTTGTCAATTGTCCAACTGTAATTTGTTCACCCAACATGCTATTTATCTTATGGGAGAGACACCTCTAGTGAACTGTGGACCCCGGTCCATTCTTTTACATCGAATACAATCTACTGCAATACTTGTTCTACTGTTCTCTGCAAACAATCATCATCCACACTATACATCTAATCCTTTGTTACAGCAAGCCGGTGAGATTGACAACCTCACTGTTTCGTTGGGGCAAAGTACTTTGGTTGTGTTGTGTAGGTTCCACGTTGGCGCCGGAATCCCTGGTGTTGCGCCGCACTACATCTCACCGCCATCAACCTTCAACGTGCTTCTTGGCTCCTTCTGGTTCAATAAACCTTGGTTTCTTACTGAGGGAAAACTTGCCGCTGTACGCATCACACCTTCCTCTTGGGGTTTCCAACGGACGCGTGCTGTACGCGTATCAAGCTCTTTTTCTGGCGCCGTTGCCGGGGAGATCAAGACACACTGCAAGGGGAGTCTCCACATCCCAATCTCTTTACTTTGTTTTTGTCTTGCTTTATTTTATTTACTTTCTTGTTTGCTGCACTAAAACAAAATACAAAAAAAATTAGTTGCTAGCTTTACTTTATTTACTGTCTTGTTTGCATACTCTATATTAAAAACACAAAAAAAATTAGTTACTTGCATTTGCTTTACTTATTTCATCATGTTTCCTTTTAATTTTACTGTAAAAGATATACCGGTGGGACAAGGGTCTATAATTGGAAGAGATAATATAGAAGAATTTTTCACCCATGTTAGTATGCATGAAGATCTTAAAGATATACCCCTTGCAAAAGTTGTCCCTACTTATGAAGATGCCTCTGTTTATTTGGTACACATGATGGAAGCTAGATTTATTAGTCTCAACCCCATGATACAACACATGTTTCTTACGCTTTCTGATATGGAGAGGGGAGAGAAGAGAGATTTTGTTCTAAAGGTCTTAGTGCGAGAATTTGCGGATATAGCTAAAGAAGCTAGAAAAGTTTTTAGTAAGCATGAAAGGCTTGGTATGACCACCGATTTTAAAAGAACACTTGAAAAAATGGATATGGATAGAATCAAGTACACTAATAATGTTAATGATGGTGGGGAGATTAAAGCGCCAATACCCTGTAAGCTCCTAGCAATGCATGAGTCACTAGAAAATAACTATGCTTGGCTTGTTCCTGAAAATTTGTTTGATGAGAGTAGCAAGCCCAAGACTAATGAAAAGGGAGCCGCTGAAACTTATGTATCCAAAATACTATGCATGGTTGAGAAAACTCCATACCCCGCTGTAGATGCTCCATCTTTCGATAATACTTGATACACACTTTCTGTGCCTAGCTGAAAGGCGTTAAAGAAAAGCGCTTATGGGAGACAACCCATGTTTTTACTACAGTAATTTGTTTTATATTTGAGTCTTGGAAGTTGTTACTACTGTAGCAACCTCTCCTTATCTTAATTTTGTTGCATTGTTGTGCCAAGTAAAGTCTTTGATAGTAAGGTTCATACTAGATTTGGATTACTGCGCAGAAACAGATTTCTTGCTGTCACGAATCTGGGCCTAATTCTCTGTAGGTAACTCAGAAAATTATGCCAATTTACGTGAGTGATCCTCAGATATGTACGCAACTTTCATTCAATTTGAGCATTTTCATTTGACCAAGTCTGGTGCTAAAATAAAATTCGTCTTTACGAACTGTTTTGTTTTGACAGATTCTGCCTTTTATTTCGCATTGCCTGTTTTGCTATGCTTGATGGATTTTTTGATTCCATTGACTTTCAGTAGCTTTGTGCAATGTCCAGAAGTATTAAGAATGATTATGTTACCTCTGAACATGTAAATTTTGATTGTGCACTAACCCTCTAATGAGTTGTTTTGAGTTTGGTGTGGAGGAAGTTTTCAAGGATCAAGAGAGGGAGATGATACAATATGATCAAGGAGAGTGAAAGCTCTAAGCTTGGGGATGCCCCGGTGGTTCACCCCTGCATATTTCAAGAAGACTCAAGCGTCTAAACTTGGGGATGCCCAAGGCATCCCCTTCTTCATCGACAACATTATCAGGTTCCTCTAGTGAAACTATATTTTTATTCCATCACATCTTATGTGCTTTGCTTGGAGCGTTGGTTTGTTTTTGTTTTTGTTTTGTTTGAATAAAATGGATCCTAGCATTCTTTGTGTGGGAGAGAGACACGCTCCACTGTTGCATATGGACAAGTATGTCCTTAGGCTTTACTCATAATATTCATGGCGAAAGTTTCTTCTTCGTTAAATTGTTATATGGTTGGAATTGGAAAATGATACATGTAGTAATTGCTAAAATGTCTTGGATAATGTGATACTTGGCAATTGTTGTGCTCATGTTTAAGCTCTTGCATCATATACTTTGCACCCATTAATGAAGAAATACATAGAGCTTGCTAAAATTTGGTTTGCATAATTGGTCTCTCTAAGGTCTAGATAATTTCTAGTATTGAATTTGAACAACAAGGAAGACGGTGTAGAGTCTTATAATGTTTACAATATGTCTTTTATGTGAGTTTTGCTGCACCGGTTCATCCTTGTGTTTGTTTCAAATAACCTTGCTAGCCTAAGCCTTGTATCGAGAGGGAATACTTCTCATGCATCCAAATCCTTGAGCCAACCACTATGCCATTTGTGTCCACCATACCTACCCACTACATGGTATTTCTCCGCCATTCCAAAGTAAATTTCTTGAGTGCTACCTTTAAAATTTCCATTCTTCACCTTTGCAATATATAGCTCATGGGACAAATAGCCTAAAAACTATTGTGGTATTGAATATGTACTTATGCACTTTATCTCTTATTAAGTTGCTTGTTGTGCGATAACCATGTTCCTGGGGACGCCATCAACTACTCTTTGTTGAATATCATGTGAGTTGCTATGCATGTCCGTCTTGTCTGAAGTAAGGGAGATTTACCACTAAAATGGTTAGAGCATGCATACTGTTAGAGAAGAACATTGGGCCACTAACTAAAGCCATGATCCATGGTGGAAGTTTCAGTTTTGGACAAATATCCTCAATCTCATATGAGAAAATTAATTGTTGCTACATGCTTATGCATAAAAGAGGAGTCCATTATCTGTTGTCTATGTTGTCCCGGTATGGATGTCTAAGTTGAGAATAATCAATAGCGAGAAATCCGATGCGAGCTTTCTCCTTAGACCTTTGTACATGCGGCATAGAGGTACCCCTTTGTGACACTTGGTTAAAACATGTGCATTGCGATGATAATCCAGGTAATCCGAGCTAATTAGGACAAGGTGCGGGCACTATTAGTATACCATGCATGAGGCTTGCAACTTGTAGGATATAATTTACATAACACATATGCTTTATTACTACCGTTGACAAAATTGTTTCTTGTTTTCAGAACCAAAGCTCTAGCACAAATATAGCAATCGATGCTTCCCTCTGCGAAGGGCCTTTCTTTTACTTTTATTATTGAGTCAGTTCACCTATTTCTCTCCACCTCAAGAAGCAAACACTTGTGTGAACTGCGCATTGATTCCTACATACTTGCATATTGCACTTGTTATATTACTTTACATTGACAAATATCCATGAGATATACATGTTATAAGTTGAAAGCAACCGCTGAAACTTCATCTTCCTTCGTGTTGCTTCAATGCCTCTACTATGAATTATTGCTTTATGAGTTAACTCTTATGCAAGACTTATTGATGCTTGTCTTGAAGTACTATTCATGAAAAGTCTTTGCTTTATGATTCATTTGTTTACTCATGTCATTTACATTGTTTGGATCGCTGCATTTATTACATATGCTTACAATAGTATGATCAAGGTTATGATGGCATGTCACTCCAGAAATTATCTTTTTTATCGTTTACCTGCTCGGGACGAGCAGAAACTAAGCTTGGGGATGCTGATACGTCTCCGACGTATCGATAATTTCTTATGTTCCATGCCACATTATTGATGATATCTACATGTTTTATGCATACTTTATGTCATATTTATGGATTTTCCGGCACTAACCTATTAACGAGATGCCGAAGAGCCAGTTGCTGTTTTCTGCTGTTTTTGGTTTCAGAAATCCTAGTAAGGAAATATTCTTGGAATTTGACGAAATCAACGCCCAGGGGCCTATTTTGCCACGAAGCCTCCAGAAGACCGAAGATGATACGAAGTGGGGCCACGAGGTGGCTAGACGCTAGGGCGGCGCGGCCCAAGCCCTGGCCGCGCCGGCCTAGTGTGTGGGCCCCTCGCGTCGCCCCCTGACATGCCCTTCCGCCTACATATAGACTTCGTCGCGAAACCCCCAGTACCGAGAGCCATGAGACGGAAAACCTTCCAGAGACGCCGCCGCCGCCAATCCCATCTCGGGGGATTCAGGAGATCGCCTCAGGCACCCTGCCGGAGAGGGGAATCATCTCCCGGAGGACTCTTCACCGCCATGGTCGCCTCCGGAGTGATGAGTGAGTAGTTCACCCCTGGACTATGGGTCCATAGCAGTAGCTAGATGGTCGTCTTCTCCTAATTATGCTTCATTGTCGGATCTTGTGAGCTGCCTAACATGATCAAGATCATCTATCTGTAATGCTATATGTTGTGTTTGTTGGGATCCGATGGATAGAGAATACTATGTTATGTTGATTATCAATCTATCTATGTGTTGTTTATGATCTTGCATGCTCTCCATTATTAGTAGAGGCTCAGGCCAAGTTTTTACTCTTAACTCCAAGAGGGAGTATTTATGCTCGATAGTGGGTTCATGCCTCCATTAAATCTGGGACAATGACAGAAAGTTCTAAGGTTGTGGATGTGCTGTTGCCACTAGGGATAAAACATTGATGCTATGTCCGAGGATGTAGTTATTGATTACATTACGCACCATACTTAATGCAATTGTCTGTTGTTTGCAACTTAATACTGGAAGGGGTTCGGATGATAACCTGAAGGTGGACTTTTTAGGCATAGATGCATGCTGGATAGTGGTCTATGTACTTTGTCGTAATGCCCAATTAAATCTCACAATACTCATCATATCATGTATGTGCATTGTCATGCCCTCTCTATTTGTCAATTGCCCAAATGTAATTTGTTCACCCAACATGCTATTTATCTTATGGGAGAGACACCTCTAGTGAACTGTGGACCCCGGTCCATTCTTTTACATCGAATACAATCTACTGCAATACTTGTTCTACTGTTCTCTGCAAACAATCATCATCCACACTATACATCTAATCCTTTGTTACAGCAAGCCGGTGAGATTGACAACCTCACTGTTTCGTTGGGGCAAAGTACTTTGGTTGTGTTGTGTAGGTTCCACGTTGGCGCCGGAATCCCTGGTGTTGCGCCGCACTACATCTCGCCGCCATCAACCTTCAACGTGCTTCTTGGCTTCTACTGGTTCGATAAACCTTGGTTTCTTACTGAGAGAAAACTTGCCGCTGTACGCATCACACCTTCCTCTTGGGGTTCCCAACGGACGCGTGCTGTACGCGTATCACATGTCACTTCAGAAATTATTCTTTTTATCGTTTACCTACTCGAGGGCGAGTAGGAACTAAGCTTGGGGATGCTTCATACGTCTCCAACGTATCTATAATTTCTTCTGTTCCATGCTAGTTTTATGACAATACCTACATGTTTTATTCACATTTTATAATGTTTTTATGCATTTTCTGGGACTAACCTATTAACAAGATGCCACAGTGCCAGTTCCTGTTTTCTGCTGTTTTTTATTTTAGAAAAGTTGGTTTACAAATATTCTCGGAATTGGACGAAACAAAAGCCCACGGCCCTATTTTCCACGGAGTGTTCCAGAAGACCGAAGAAGAGTCGAGGAAGGCCAGCAGGGGGCCCACCCCATAGGGCGGCATGGGGGGCCCCATGATGACCCACAAGTATAGGGGGTGTATCGTAGTACTTTCGATAAATAAGAGTGTCGAACCCAACGAGGAGCAGAAGGAGTTGACAAGCAGTTTCGATGAAGGATTCACTGTAAATGCTCACAGACAAGTATTCAGGGGGTTTTGATATAGCAGATAAATAAAGTACAAGTAAGTAAAATGCAAGAGTAATAATTGCAGCGAGTGGCCCAATCCTTTTTAGCACAAAGGACAAGCCGGTTTGTTTACTTACGATGACCAAACGTTCTTGAGGACACACGAGAATTTAGTCTAGTGCTTTCGCTTCATATAGTTGATTAATCTTCATTGTTTTGATAAGTGTTGTGTGGGTGAACCTATGCTAATGCACCGCCCTTCCTAGGACTAATACATACTTGTGATTATACCCCTTGCAAGCATGCGCAAATACAAGAAAGTAATTAAGATAAATCTAACCACAGCCTTAAACTCTGATATCCTGCTATCCCTCCTGCATCGATATACCAACGAGGGTTCAGGTTGTTGTCACTCCGGCAACCCCGCAATTAGCAAACGAATACAAGATGTATTCCCCTAGGCCCATAAAGGTGAAGTATCATGTAGTCGACGTTCACATGACACCACTAGAAGAATAACACCACAACTTAAATATCAAACCATTGAATAATACTCAACATAGTTCACTACTAACATTTAGACTTCACCCATGTCCTCAAGAACTAAACGAACTACTCACGAGAAATCATATGGAACATGATCAGAGGTGATATGATGATGAAAAACAATCTGAACATAAACCTTGGTTCAATGGTTTCACTCAATAGCATCAATAACAAGGAGTAATCAATACCGGGAGAGTTTCCCCTATGAAATAATCAAGATTCAACCCTAGATGTTACAGCGGTGACGAGGTGCAGCGGTGGAGATGACGGTGACGGTGGTGGAGATGATGGTGATGATGATCCCAATGAAGTCCAGCTCGATGGCGGTGACGATGGCGTCGATTCCCCCCTCCAGGAGGGAATTTACCCGTCGGATTTCAGCCTGCCGAAGAGCTCTTTTCTCTCTGGTGTTTTCCGCCCCGCAGAGGCGGCTGTGACTCTTCGCGATTATTCCCAGCACCTTAGGTTTTCGGGTAGAAGAAGTACGCGAAGGAGAGGCGGCCGAAGGGGGCTGTGGGCCCCTCCCCACAAGGCGGCGCGGCCAGGGTAGGGCCCGCGCCGGCCTATGGGGGGGCCCATGGCGGCCCTCCTCGGCCCCTCCTTTTGGCTGGCTCTTTCTTCTGGAGAAATAAGATCTTCGGTGTAATTTCCGTCAATTGTTGATCTTCAGAAATATTGCATTCTGACGGTGCTTTTTCCAGCAGAATCCTGACTCCGGTGAGTGATTCTCCAATAATCATGAAACATGCAAAATAGGGGAAATAACATAAGTATCATCTCTAAATATGAAATATATCAATGAATAACAGTAAATTATGATATAAAATAGTGATGCAAAATGGACGTATCACCCCACTGCCGCGCCTACATGTGGGGAGGGAGCCCCCTGGCTCCCCCGACGCTGCCCCTTCGCCTATTTATTCCTTCGTCTCCGAAAACCCTAGCACTGAGAGCCAAAATACGAGAACAGTTCTAGAGACGCCGCCGCTGTCAACCCTATCTCGGGGGGTTCAGAAGATCTCCTCCGGCACCCTGCCGGAGAGGGGAATCATCACCGGAGGGCTCTACATCACCATGCCCGCCTCCGGACTGATGCGTGAGTAGTTCATCCTTGGACTATGGGTCCATAGCAGTAGCTAGATGGTTGTCTTCTCCTATTGTGCCATCATGTTTAGATCTTGTGAGCTTCCTATCATGATCAAAATTTGTAATGATACATGTTGTGTTTGTTGGGATCCGATGAATATGGAATACTATGTCAAGTTGATTATTGATCTATCATATATGTGTTGTTTATGATCTTGCTAGTAGAGGCTCTGGCCAAGTTGATACTTGTAACTCCAAGAGGGGGTATTTATGCTAGATAGTGGGTTCATGCCTCCACTGAATCTGGGACAGTGACAGAAAGTTCTAAGGTTGTGGATATGCTGTTGCCACTAGGGATAAAACATCAATGCTTTGTCTAAGGATATTTGTATTGTTTACATTACGCACAGTACTTAATGCAATTGTGTGTTGCTTGCGACTTAATACTGGAAGGGGTGCGGATGCTAACCCGAAGGTGGACTTTTTAGGCATAGATGCATGCTGGATGGCGGTCTATGTTCTTTGTCGTAATGCCCTAAGTAAATCTCATAGTAGTCATCATGATATGTATGTGCATTGTTATGCCCTCTCTATTTGTCAATTGCCCAATTATAATTTTTTTACCCAACATGTTATTTATCTTATTGGAGAGACACCACTAGTGAACTGTGGACCCCGGTCCATTCTTTTACATCTGAAATACAACCTACTGCAATCATTGTTCTCTTTTGTTTTCTGCAAGCAAACATCATTTTCCACACCATATGTTTAATCCTTTGTTTTCAGTCACTGTTAAGTTGGGGCAAAGTAGTTTGATTGTGTTGTGCAGGTTCCACATTGGCACCGGAATCCCTGGTGTTGCGCCGCACTACATTCCTTCACCAACAACCTTCACGTGATCTCCGTCTCCTACTGGTTCGATAACCTTGGTTTCTTACTGAGGGAAAACTCGCTGCTGTACTCATCATACCTTCCTCTTGGGGTTCCCAACGGACGTGTGCTTTACCGTCACAAGCAGCCGCCCCCACCAAATCCTAGGTGAGACGGAGGCCCAAGGGGGGCATGTGGTGGAGGCTCCACCTCCCCCACGCCTATATAAGGAAAGGAGCCTTCTCTCCCTCTCTCTCTCTCTCTCCGTCATGTGTGGTTCCGAAATATTGGAACGTGCATACGGGCTTTGAGATCTCCACCATAAGCATGCCATCGTGTCGCTGGATCCTTGATCAAGATCTTTTTACTTCCGCTGTTTTGCTGGACTGGAACCTGGGGGACGCCTACATCTTACGCGTGTAGAACTATGTAAGTGATGGCAGTTGTAGCACTCCCCCGCATGTATGTCTTCAAGACCTTGAGGTCGGTGTCACCGGTCGACTACATCAACACGGTTTGTTGGAACGTAACACTTCAGGTCTTAAAGGGTATAAACACCAAAACTCATTACATCTGCATAGTATATACCTTGGCTATGGCATTCTCGTTGGTAGGAATTTTTTGTTTTCTGTTGCGGAACCCTTCATGGCTAACCTGCATGCCAGAGCTTGTGATGCCATATTGCCATTTGAAGGTTCAAACGTAAACATGAGTTTGGAAATTAGCTCATTTTGGATGAAATATTATTTAGTTAGGAGATCATTCATGAATTTCTATACTTTTCTGGGACATTTGATCTATTTAATTCAACGTTTAAAATTGTAACATGTAAAAGGGGATGTTAGTATATATCTTATTGGTCCATTTCTTATTGAAGTTTTGTCCATTTAGTTCGGAGATCATTTAAGGCTTACTAATCAGATTCTGATGAGAAATGTAAATTTTTAGACAACATTTGAAGTTTGAAACCATAGAACTTATTCAAGGAGTGAACTACTGGTCCATTTTTTGCTAGAACTTTAAATCTTAGTCAGGAGACCGTTTCTGGTTTTCTAGTTTATTTTTCATATTTTATGGCAAGTTTGGATTTCAGCCATTTTTAGTTTTCGTGAACGTTCCCATACCATTATTACGGCATTCTAGAAGCAATTGTCCGCCACATTTAGAAGATTTTTTTGGCAACACTTGAACACGAACCATAATTATTTGTGCATAATTATGTTTAAAAGTATATACCATGCGTATTTTGTTCCATAACATCAATAAGGTAATAGTGTATTTACATCAAAGTTAAAAAAAATATAATACTCAATAGGATAACAACAAAGTATCTTTGTGAGGTTTGATATATTAGGTCCTTGCCAGGTTTTGAGCCTAACCAAATTCTACATCACATCTGTTACTCGCATATCATTCGAATTATTACACGACCCAAAATTGACTCTCTAGGGTATGTGGAATAGAAAGGCGGTATGATAATGAGTTTTATTAAAATGTTAACATTGTGATTGTTTTGAGTTAAGAAAACCCTAAATGGTTTTCCCTTATATAATTTACTCACATATCCAAGTATGATGCCAGAAAATAGAAAAATCATTTTATTTGGGATTAGTTACACTTGATCGTTCTTGTAATTATTAATATTTTGGACATTTTGAAGTGACTTTTAGAGAAAATTATAAAACTATATTATGTAAAATAATAATGACAATCTTAAGGCGACATTTTCTTCCTAGCCAACTGAAATAGATTTTATATACCAAGATAGGGTATGTATTTTTTTTGTGCATACAAGATAGAGAATGCCAATTGCGTGCTTTCTAAACCATCTAACATAGGTGATATATACAATAGATTTGTATTTTTTAATATTTTCAACATATTGTTTGTTTGTTTATTTGTTTTCTGCATGTGGACCAAAGTTGCATTTTAAATCTGTTGCATGGTAGAAGTATGGGTTAGAATGTGAGGAATAGGACAAGGCAAAGAAATGCATACCATATCATGCTACACCTCCATTAACTTTTATAATTTGAGCAAAGCCGCCTCTATTGCTATGTTCCACACAACCCTAGAATCAACTCAAATATCTTGAAAAGGCAAACAACTTAAGGCGGCCCTTTGTGCCTTTGGGCCAAAGCCCTGTTCAAGTGTCTGGCACTCTGCACTGCGTCTCAAGTTCCTGGGCTTCGATAAGTGATGAGACTACACGAAGTTTGAGCCTTGCAACCAGCTGCGTGGATCCTGTAGGGCGAATCCCCTCCCTGGCAATCGCTCGCTCGAGCGATCGGTTTCTGTGGCGCGGAGCGCTCACGCGAAAGCGTGACTCAATTCCCTTTGTATCACGTAGTGCTTTAATTGCGTTCACATGTGTTCACACTAACAGCTTGTATTACTACTTTGCAAGTTGCATTAGCGTTCACACTGCATGCATGCACATGCACAGAGCATCACATGGATTTGCATTTAATGAGCTAACTTTTCAGCACTCTTTCATAAGTTGTTGCATGCATACACATAGCATCTCACTCTTTTTCTTCAGCACGAGGCAGACTCTCAATTCACTTTTTATAATTCCCTTTTTTTCGTATGGTAATTCAGATTTAATGGGGTCCTTTTGCAATTCCCTTTTTCGGGCCAGTGGTTTTTAAGGGGGAAAATAACGGGTGGGAAGATCCACTTGCAACTCAAATGAACTACCACTTGCTACTCAAATTAAGTACTGTTTTAAGTTGTAATCTAACAAAAGTTGCTAAAAAAATTCTTAATGAAAATTACTTTTTAGGGTTGCTAGTTATTTATATTTACCGTTGATAAATAACGGGGCACCGGGTTGATAACTTGTAAACAAAAAAAGAGTCGCTACATTTTTTAAATTAAATTAAATTTTTAGGGCTGATATTTATTTATTGATAAATAGCGGGTCACCGGGTTGATAGCTTCTAAACTAAAAGAGAGTGGCTAAAATATTCTAAATGAAATACTTTTTAGGATTATTATTTATTTTATATTTATCGTTGATAAATAACGAGGCACCGGGTTGATAGCTTGTAAAATAAAAAAATGTTCGCTAAAATATTCTAAATGGAATACTTGTTAGGGTTGGTAGTTATTTATAATTACCATTGATAAATAACGGGGCACCGGGTTGATAACTTGTAAACTAAAAAGAGTCGCAAAAATATTCAAAATAAAATTAGATTTTTAGGGTTAGTAGTTAATTATATTTACTGTTGATAAATAACAGGACACCGGGTTGATAGCTTCTAAACTAAAAAATATCGCTAAAATGTTTTAAAATAAAATTAACTTTGGGGTTGATAATTTTATATATTTACCGTTGATCACTCAAGTACGGAGGGGTTGATTATTCAGATAGAGAGGGTTGATAACTTTTAGCCCGAAAAAAGTGTCTCGAAACATATCAACATGGGTGCTAGTTTTGAAGATCTCGTCGAGACGGATTTATTGGTGAAAGTGAATCTTTATTTGGAGTTGTCGTTTGAAAGTTAAAACGTTTTGAATTTACAAATTTGGAAAAGATTCCGCTGACATCAGCATATTCGTCTATTTGTGCATGCATGCAGAACTTTCCCTCAATAGCCTACACCAGGTTGATAATTTTATATATTTACCGTTGATCACTTAAGTACGGAGGGGTTGATTATTTCAGATAGAGAGGATTGATAACTTTTAGCCTGAAAAAAAGTTTCTCGAAACATATCAACATGGGTGCTAGTTTTGAAGATCTCGTCGAGACGGACTTTTTGGTGAAAGCGGATCTTAATTTGGAGTTATCGTTTGAAAGTTAAAACATTTTGAATTTTCAAATTTGAAAAAGATTTCGCTGACATCAGCGGATTCGTCTCTTTGTGCATGCATGCAGAACTTTCCCTCAATAGCCTGCACCAGGTTGATAATTTTATACATTCATCGTTGATCACTCAAGTACGGAGGGGTTGATTATTCAGATAGAGAGGGTTGATAACTTTTAGCTCGAAAAAAAGTTTCTCGAAACATATCAACATGGGTGCTAGTTTTGAAGATCTCGTCGAGACGGATTTATTGGTGAAAGCGGATCTTAATTTGGAGTTATCGTTTGAAAGTTAAAACGTTTTGAATTTTCAAATTTGGAAAAGATTCCGCTGACATCAGCAGATTCGTCTATTTGTGCATGCATGCAGAACTTTCCCTCAATAGCCTACTCCAGGTTGATAAATTTATACATTTACCGTTGATCACTCAAATACAGAGGGATTGATTATTCAAATAGAGAGGGTTGATAATTTTTAGCCAGAAAAAAAATTTGTCGAAACATATTAACATGGGTGCTAGTTTTGAAGATCTCGTCGAGACGAATTTATTGGTGAAAACAGATCTTAAATCAGAGTTGTCGTTTGTGAGATAAAACATTTTGAATTTTTAAATTTTGAAAGATTCTCGCTTACGTCATCAAATTCGTCTGTTTCTACATGCATGCAAAACTTTCCCTCAATAGCCTCCACTACAGTCCAAAATTTGCCAAAAAAGGAAAAAATGTTTGGTTAGAAACCGATTGCTCAATCCCTCCCTGGCGCACGAGCGCTAGCTAGGGCAGCCCTACAGGGATCCTCCACAAATATCTACAGCGAGAATCCCCTACAAATATCTTTATCAGAAAAATATTATCTAAGGATGAAAATGTGAGTGTGAAAATAATAATACCCGCACCGTCCATAAAAAAAATATCTCAGCTTTATCCAAATTCGCATTTAACTACACACTAAGACACGTCTAGATACATGCATATTTTAATAAACTTAAGACATGGTTTTATGTACGGGGGAGTACAAATTGAGTGCACATTTTTTGCTATATACCTAGAAATATTCCTGATGATCACCTATTGTTTTTTTCTTGGAAATTGATCGCCTATTGTTTTGAATTTTCTCGCCAACTGTCTGAATCTCCTGTTCTTACGGTTTTTATTTAGTTTGCAAATTCATGTGCCTTAGTCTTGATGTCGGAGAAAACATCAACTAGCGTGGCGATGGCGCACATGTTCTGTTCACCTTGCAGTCTTGCACCCTGCATCCTGCATTGACTTTTCTAGCTGGAGATACGGAGTGGAAGTATCCTTGCAGGCGAGCGTGGGCGATGGACACCACGACTGATGCAGTTCTGGCAGAACTGAATCTACAATCATGAACCGCCCGCGGCCGCTGAAGATGTCGAGGTTGCCGCGCTCCAAGTAGGAGTGGTCCTGCTTAGGGCATCTCCAACGGGGCGATCCATCCCGCGCCCGCGTGTTCGGATGGATCCAGACGGACAAAAACCCGGCCCAGCACGCGGACCCATCCCTAAAACGGATGGCCACGGCGTCCGGAACGACGCAAACCTGGTCCAAATCTGGGCCGGGTTTGCGTGGCCGCGGACGCGAAAGGCTGGTCGCTCGCGTCCGCCCCTTGTCCGCCCCTGGCCCACGTGTCATGGACATAAACATTTGTTTTCATTTAAAAGAACCCATTACAATTTTTTTTAAACTACTACTTCTATCCTACTACGTACGGGGCCGGCGGCCTCGCCAGCGGCTCCTCGCCGCCGTCGGGGCCGTGGATTTCACTCGACGCGGGCGGCCTGTACGCGTGAGGATTCCACTCCAGCTTACGAGCTGGGTGGTGCGGCGGCGGCAGCTGCGGCTTTCATCCTCCTCCTTTCTGTCCGCGCGCCTCGGGCGCGCTCGCGCTCCACCTCCTGTTGCGGCACCATCCGCTTCCCGCATAGCTCCAGCTCCTGCAGGGCCGCACGTTCCACAGCGGTGCGCGCCTCCAGGCGGACGCGGCCGGCGGCCTGGGCTTCGTGGTTCCCCAGGAGCCGGCGCATGCGCTCTTGCCGGCCGCGCTCCGCCGACGCAGCAGCCTCCCGGGCGCGCCGCTCGGGCGAGGGCATCTGGATGAGGTGACGGGCTGCTCGCATAGCGAGCAGCTGGTTCTTCTGCCCGAGGAGGTCGCCTAATCGGCGGCGGCCGGCCCGGCAGGTGGCCTCGTGCTCCTTCGTCACGCGCGTGAGGTCGGCGAGACGTTCCTCGATGGCGGCGTTGATGTTCGCCAGCGCGAGGTCCTCCTCGTCGACGGACTCCTCCGCGGCGGCCGCCCCCTCCTCCGCGGCATCGTACCAGCCGTCCGCGGTCTCGTGCCATCCGTCCGCGGCCGCCTCCACCATCTCCGCATCCCCTTCCTTCGTCGCCGCCGCCTCCGCCGCGACGCGAAGCGCCTCGTCGTCGGCGACCCACCGCGAGTCCGCGCGCTCCTCCTCCTCCGTCCGCGGGAACCTGGCCCGGGCGGCGAGGGAGAGCTTGGCCCACGTGGCCTGCAGGGTGCGCGGCATGGCGCTGATACGTCCAAAACGTATCTACTTTCCCGAACAGTTTTGCTATTGTTTTGCCTCTAATTTGTGTGTTTTGGATACAACTAACGCGGACTAACGCTGTTTTCAGCAGAACTGTTCTGGTGTGTCGTTTTTGTGCAGAAATCCAACTTTCAGGAAAATCCTCGGAATTTATGCGGAAGGTCCTATTTTCCTAGAATATTGGCGGAGCCAGAAGGGCAAGCCAGGTGGGGGCCCGAGGGCCCCACACACTAGGCCGGCGCGGCCCAGGAGGGGCCCGCGTGGCCCTAGTGTGTGGCGGCCTCGGTTGGCCCCCGACGCCCTCCTTCAGACTACTTATTGCCTTCGACCTAAAAACGCACGGAGGAAGTCGAAGTCGCCAGAAACCCTCCAGAACGCCGCCACATCGCGAAACTCCGTCTCGGGAGCCAGAAGTCTCCGTTCTGGCACTCCGCCGGGACGGGGAATTGGAGGAGATCATCGCCATCATCACCACCGACGCCTCTCCATCAACCAGCCATGTTTCCCCCATTCATGTGTGAGTAATTCCCCCGCTGTAGGCCGAAGGGGATGGTAGGGATTGGATGAGATTGGTCATGTAATAGCATAAGATTGTTAGGGCATAGTGCCTAGTGTCCGTAATTGGTACTTTGATGATATTGTTGCAACTTGTTATGCTTAATGCTTGTCACTAGGGCCCGAGTGCCATGATCTCAGATCTGAACATGTTATTGTTTCATCATGATATTCATTGTTTTATGATCTTACCTACAAGTTGTATACACATGTCGCCGTCCGGAACCCGAGGCCCCGAAGTGACAGAAATCGGGACAACCGGAGGGGATGGTAGTGATGTGAGGATCACATGTGTTCACGGAGTGTTAATGCTTTGCTCCGGTACTCTATTAAAAGGAGTACCTTAATATCCAGTAGATTCCCTTGAGGCCCGGCTGCCACCGGCTGGTAGGACAAAAGATGTTGTGCAAGTTTCTCATTGCGAGCACGTACGACTATATATGGAACACATGCCTATTGATTGCTTTGTACTTGGACACCGTTTTATTATTATCTGCAAATGCCCTGCTATGATTGTTACATGAGTTTCTCTCATCCATACAACGCCCGTTATCCGTCCCCGTGCCTACAGTATTTTAATCCTGCTGTTATTTCACTACTGCTACTGCTATAAAACTGTTACTACTGATAAACTCTTGCGAGCAAGTCTATTTCCAGGTGCAGCTGAATTGACAACTCCGCTGTTAAGGCTTTCAAGTATTCTTTGTCTCCCCTTGTGTCGAATCAATAAATTGGGATTTACTTCCCGCGAAGACTGCTGCGATCCCCTATACTTGTGGTTATCAAGACTGTTTTCTGGCGCCGTTGCCGGGGAACATAGCTTTACTTGGAAGTTCACTTGGATTGATATTGTTCGCTGCAAATTCTCCATCATGGGTAAAACTCGCGATCCTAAAGTCGCCATATTACCATCCACTACAAGAAAAGGTACAACTCTGAGTACCTTTGCTACACTTGATTCACCATCTGTGATAAGTCAACTTGTTTTACCGCCGCAAGCTTCACTTGCTGGTACTTCTGCTGAATCTGAAAACTCTCATAATATTGATAATGTTTCTGCTGTGCTTGATGATAGTGGTTCATTGGGATCCTTTCTAGATGCTACAATTTCTAGGTCTAGACAAATTGAAAATGCTGAAACTCCTAATGAAAATGCTACTACACCTGTTAATTCACCTGAACTTGATTATTCTAGTGATGATCCTGATGAAGATTATGTGGAGCTTAATGATGATTTTATTAATAGATGCAATGCTACCGCTGATGCAAGAAAAATTAAAAAGTTTCTCACACAATATACTGTTAGACATAAGTTATCTCCTGATCCTGAATTTGCCACATCTCCTATATGCATTAAGGATAAAGATTATGATTTTTCTCTTGATCTATCTCATATAGCTATTGTAGAGAAAGCACCCTTTTGTGGTACTGAAAAAGAAAGTGCTGTAGAACACATGATTGAACTTTCTTCTGTGAGTAGCTTGTTTTTTGATGATGTCAAGATGCGTACTTACTTTGTCGCTAAAATTTTTCCTTTCTCATTGAAGGATGATGCTAAAACTTGGTATAATAATTTGCCTCCTGGTTCTATTAAAAGTCCAACTGATCTGCGTGATGTTTTCTTTCGAAAGTACTTTCCTACTAGTGCTCAACATATTGCTTTACAGAAAATTTACAGGTTTGACCAGGGAGATGAAGAGAAATTGCCTGAGGCTTGGGCAAGATTTTGTTCTCTTATCAGAGCTCGACCTGGACATGATTTAGAAAAGAATGATCTACTTGATATATTTTATAGTGGACTAACCATTGAGTCTAGAGCATATTTGGATAGTTGTGCTGGTTGTGCTTTCAGGAAAAGAACTCTGCATTTAAGTGAAGAATTATTGGCTAAAATAAGCCGGAATCATGATGATTGGAATACACCTGAACCAACTCCAATGCCAATATTGAAGAAGAGGGGTTTAATTGAATTGAATGATGAAGATATGAGGGAAGCTAAGAAGTCTCTCAAGGAGAAAGGTATTAAATCCGAAGATGTGAAGAATCTACCTCCCATAGAAGATATATGTGAGATAATTCCCCCTTCATCCATGATCGAGGTAAACTCCCTTCAACGCTTTACTAGGGAAGATATTCCGTATTCGAAACCTCCTGCGCAATGCTTAGATGAGTTTGATAATTATATTGTTAAACAAGAAAATTTTAATATGAGAGTAGAGAATCATCTAATGGAAAATTCTCAAGCTATTAGCAATTTGCATGATATTGTGGAGAGAACCTCCAATGATGTTAAGATGCTTGTTAAACATTTTCAAATGGTTCAAACTCAAATTGATCAACTCACTAAAGTGCAAAGTGACTTGTTAAAAAATAATTCTAAAGAGAAACATGCTTATGAAGTAACAACTAGAGGTGGTGTCTCTACCCAGGATCCTCTATATCCCGAAGGGCATCCCAAAAGAATTGAACAAGATTCTCAACGCATTGAACCTAGTGCTCCTTCTAAGAAAAAGAAGAAGAAGAAACATAAAAATGTTGTAGAATCCTCTGAACCCGTTAATGATCCTAATAGTATTTCTATTTCCGATGCTGAAACAGAAAGTGGTAATGAACATAATAATGATAATGATAATGATAAGAATGATGCTTCGGATAAAGAAGAGGTTGAAGATGAACCTGACAAGCATGATAAAAATAAAAAGTATACTAAAGAAGATTTTATTGCTAAGAAACATGGTAATGAAAGAGAACCTTGGGTGCAAAAGAAAATGCCTTTTCCTGCTAAGAAACTAAAATCAAAGGAAGAAGAATACTATAATAAATTTTGTGATTGGATGAAACCTTTATTCTTGCAAATCCCTTTGACTGATGCTATTAAATTGCCTCCTTATTCAAAGTATATGAAAGATATTGTTACTAACAAAAGGAAAATCCCCAATGAGGAGATTTCCACTATGCTTGCTAATTACTCTTTCAATGGCAAAGTTCCAAAGAAGTTGGGCGACCCAGGTATACCTACTATTCCTTGTTCTATTAAGAATAATTATGTTAAAACTGCTCTATGTGACTTGGGAGCCGGTGTTAGTGTTATGCCTTTTTCTCTTTATAAGAGACTTTATTTAGATAAGTTGATACCTACTGATATATCTTTGCAAATGGCTGATAAATCTACTGCTATTCCTGTTGGTATATGTGAGGATGTTCCTGTTCAAGTTACTAATAACTGCTTGATATTAACTGATTTTGTTGTGTTGGAAATGCCTGAAGATGATAATATGTCTATTATTCTTGGGAGACCTTTTCTTAACACCGCAGGGGCTGTTATTGATTGCAATAAAGGAAAGGTTACTTTCAATGTTGATGATAAGGAGCATACCGTCTATTTCCCCAAGAGGATTGATAAAGTATGTGGAGTCAATACTATTTCTAATGTGAGAACTATCAAAATTGGAACTATTGATTGTCCTATATATGAGCCTAAAGAAGGTTATCAAAGTCTTATGATTGGATCCATATCAATACAATTCAAGGTAACATGATTGATTTGAGGTTTATTTCTTCTTATGCTATGTAAAATTTATTTGGTGGCAAGACTTGATCAACCTTGTTAACAAATACTTTTTATATGCATAGAGTAGGTAAACAACATCTCTTTCTTCTTCCACTTGTCTTACTTGCTGTAGCACTTTTGTTTTGCAAAGTTCCTTAGTTAAATAGAGATTTCAAAAAAAAATCCTGGCCAGTAATAATAAATTTAATACCCAGAAATGTGCATTTTTCAAAGTTTTTAAAAATTCACAAAAATTATACCGTTGGTCCTATTTTTCGAAAATGCACCTGGGAGCACCTGGGGATGACCAGTGGGGCACCCCAGGGTGGCACCCCACAGGCCGGTGCGGCAAGCAAGGGGGGCGCGCCACCCTGGCGTGTGGGTCCCCCTTTGCCCCACTTTAGCATCTCTTCCTCCCAGACTCTTCTCTCTCCCGAAAAAATCGACACCAGCTTTCTCTCACTCGCGTTTTTGCTCAAGAGCTCAGGATTTTTCGATCTCTTTGCTCAGCCCAGATTTCTGTCTGAAATTTGGCACATTTTCTCTCCGGTATGTGACTCCTCCGATTATCCAAGTAGAATTTTGTTTGGTTGAGTATATCTTGAATATTTTGCTGCAGTAGGTAACATGTTTAGTGAGCTTGCATGCTTGTTCTAAGTTGTATAAACTAGTTTTAATGCATGATTAGTACTCTAGCAAGTTCCTATAGTAGTTCCCCTTGATTATATGTCACCAAATCAAATTTTATATTGTTTGTTGAAAAATTTCAGAGAAGGAAGATGGATAATTTCAACTTTGGAGAAGTGTTTCAGAGAGAGACAACCAGCACCGGAAGGCCCTCTAGGACCGCCACCCGATTCAGGCGATCCTACAATGAGGATGTCATCGCGCCAAGCTTCGCGCCCGAAGAAGACAATGGGGCTCCTAATGCTTCATCTTTCCCATGTTATGATTTTCTGAGTAATGCAGGGTTGTTGGATGATTTCTTCACCCTCTTCAACAGGGCGCGTTTAGCCGCCTATGTGGGAGATGAAAGGGAGCAATACTACATGCTCACCAAAATCTTCGTCGAGAGCTTCAAGTTCCACAACAAGCACTATGGCCCGACAGTTGCATTCAAGATTTATGGTAATCCTATTACTATGGAATTGGAAGAAATTTGTGTTGCATTGGGTATTGCCCCTGTAGGTACATCAAGGAAGATTGATGACAACCCCCGGGTCTTTTTGGAGCTTTATCGAGGGATCGCTAATGATGATTGTCGCACCATTCAGCGTGGCAAGATAAGAAACATCCAACTCCCCGCCATTAAGTATTTCGCCTATTACATTGCTACTAGCATTCTTGGTAGGGAGAACACTAGCAATATTTCTAGCTACCATCTTGCTTTCTTGATTGCTGCACTTACTAGACAGACACCTTATCATCTAGGTTCTCTTATTGCTCGCCGCTTGTCTAACAGGGGGCCTATTTTTGGAGGAACTATTGCATTGCGCATTTTAATACATTTACAACTTCCTCTTGACTCTAATGATGTGCCATTAACTCCTAGGAGGCTTGATATTGCTGCAATGAAGAGCCATCATTTTGTTACCGCTGATTCCACTTCAGATAATTTGGTCTATAGAATGTTGTTTGCTGACGGGGATGAGAAGGAAATTCCCTTGCCCCGGACAGATTTGTTCAGTATTGACAGGAAACCATGGTCGCGCTCTAAGGAGGAGGTGGAGGAGAAACTGAAGATACAAGGCTTCCACTAGCAGCATGGCTCCGAGGACGCCGAGCCCTCCTACGACTACACCGTCACGTATCCGGGTACTTCTTCTAGCACATACCCGGAATATGATCCATCTTCGTCGTACTACGGAGATGCTACTTCATGGCCACGATGGGATTGAACTCCACTTAGGCCAAAAGCCTAAGCTTGGGGGGAGGTATACCAGCATCACTCATTCTTTGCATATTATGGTTGCTAGATACTTGTATATACTTGTTTAGTTTGATTGAGTGATTTTCTAATGAGAGGGAGATGATATTTGGGGAAGTGCTGCCTGAAAACAGATTCTGGACTGTTACCGAAAAAAAATTCTCAAAAATAGCCAGAACGATATTTTGCGAAGCCAATTTTTGTGCATGTTCCCCAGATTGTTATCTAACTTTCATTAGTTGAACACTTTTCGATTTAAGCAGTGGAAGAATTTCTTAAAAATTGAGTACTGTACTGCTATCAAGTTTGACGAATTTCTGCTGCTTTGTGTTTATGTGACTCTTCTAGTTTGCCATTTCTTGTTTTTGCTTTGTTTCTTTCCTAAAACACAAAAAGACCAAAAATATTTCTGTTGTTTCTCTCCATCATTTGTTTACTTTGGTTTCTTGCATTTATTTTGCTTTATTTGCTATCGTTGGTTTGCTATAAGAAAATCCAAAAAGATTTTGCTTTGTTTGCTTGTTTCCTTTTGTTCTTGTTTCCAATTCGAAAACTCCAAAAATATTTTCTGTTTTTCTTTGGTTTGTAAAGTTCATCTTGAGTTGAATGGTCTTCGGTGGCTGGAGCGTGGTTTTCATTTCATATTATCCAAGCTACACAAGTGAAAGGCAATAATGACGATCTACGACAATTGGATTGTGGTGAGAGGCTGGTATGAACTCTATTTGTTTTCATTTTTGTACATATACTCATCCATGTGAGCATGCTTAGTTGGTTCATGTGAGGTATATGTCATTTGAGAAAGTCTAGTAGTTCATGATCTCTCATGTTTAGCTCCAATTTATTAATATGAGTAGCATGTCATGGATGTTTGCTTGCATTGTTTTATTCATAAGTAGGTATGGCATTGTGGTATCCTCCTCTGAATAATTCATTTATATCGACTTGGCACATGCTCACGCATGCATATGACTGAACAAAAGTCAATTAAGCCTCGATGATTTACATTGCTTCAGAGTTCTTGTATCACTTTTATGCCTCCGTTAATTTATTTTGCCGCAAGCATGATTATGATAGTGACTGCTCTCTTGATTTGTCGCTCCCCAGTCTATTGCTAGCCTTCACTTGTACTGAGCGGGAACGCTGCTCGTGCTTCCAAACACCTGAAAACCAAGTTGTTCTAAAGTGTCCACCATAAATACCTATGCATGGCATTTCAAACCATTCCAAGTAAATTCTCATGCGCTACCTTTAAAACCTTCAAAATGCTTCTCAATTTGTGTTAATGTTTCATAGCTCATGAGGAAGTATGTGGTGTTTAACTTTCAACCTTGTCATTTACTCTTGACGGACTTTCATTATGGACTAGTGGCACATCCGCTTATCCAATAATTTTGCAAAAAGAGCTGGCAATGGGATTCCCAGTCCCAAATTAATTAACCTAAATAGACACTCCTCCATGGTATGTGATTGTTGGACGGCACCCGAAGGATTCGGTTAGCCATGGCTTGTGTAAGCAAAGGTTGGGGGGAGTGTCATCATAATAAAACTAAAATAAAAAGGCACTCCTTCAGGGTATGAGATTGTTGGCAGGCACCCGAGGATTCGGTTAGCCATGGTTTGTGAAAGAAAGGTTGGAAGGAGTGCCACATAAACATTAAAATAATTCATGGGAGCCGCTCTTGGAAGTCCGGTTGGCGAGGTAGTTGGTGTACCCATTACCATTCGTTGACAACAACAAACACCTCTCAAAATAATTTTACTCCTGTTTTAAAAATGAAAAGCTCTAGCGCATGTTAATCCCTGCTTCCATCTGCGAAGGGTCAGTCTTTTACTTTTATGTTGTGTCTCCATCCTTTCTTTGAGCACTATCTTGAGAACACAACTGTCATTCTTAGTATAATATGTTTGTCTCAAAATATGATTGATTGTGGTATAACTTTGATGCTTTTATCTTTGACAATCACTATTTCTAGTCTTTCTATGAACTTCAGAGGTGCCTGAGCATTTATGTTTTGCTGATCAAATATAGGCAAGCGAGATACCACCTTATCATACTCTTTTATGAACATTGCAATCCTGCTTATAGACATGATTCATGATGCTTACTATTAATTGTTGGTACCTTTCCATGATTGACATAGCTGTTAGATGATCTTATTTGCATGTATCTTATTATGAGCTGCCTAAGTGTTAGCCATCGCATGAGAATATTTACATCATATGAACAAATGTGTTCGTGAAAGTTCTTTTATCGCTCAGTTGTTAACTGAATTGATTGAGGACAAGCAATAAGCTAAGCTTGGGGGGAGTTGATACGTCCAAAACGTATCTACTTTCCCGAACACTTTTGCTATTGTTTTGCCTCTAATTTGTGTGTTTTGGATACAACTAACACGGACTAACGCTGTTTTCAGCAGAACTGTTCTGGTGTCTCGTTTTTGTGCAGAAATCCAACTTTCAGGAAAATCCTCGGAATTTATGCGGAAGGTCCTATTTTCCCAGAATATTGGCGGAGCCAGAAGGGCAAGCCAGGTGGGGGCCCGAGGGCCCCACACACTAGGCCGACGCGGCCCAGGAGGGGCCCGCGCGGCCCTATTGTGTGGCGGCCTCGGTCGGCCCCCGACGCCCTCCTTCGGACTACTTATTGCCTTCGACCTAAAAACGCACGGAGGAAGTCGAAGTCGCCAGAAACCCTCCAGAACGCCGCCACATCGCGAAACTCCGTCTCGGGAGCCAGAAGTCTCCGTTCTGGCACTCCGCCGGGACGGGGAATTGGAGGAGATCATCGCCATCATCACCACCGACGCCTCTCCATCAACCAGCCATGTGTCCCCCATTCATGTGTGAGTAATTCCCCCGCTGTAGGCCGAAGGGGATGGTAGGGATTGGATGAGATTGGTCATGTAATAGCATAAGATTGTTAGGGCATAGTGCCTAGTGTCCGTAATTGGTACTTTGATGATATTGTTGCAACTTGTTATGCTTAATGCTTGTCACTAGGGCCCGAGTGCCATGATCTCAGATCTGAATATGTTATTGTTTCATCATGATATTCATTGTTTTATGATCTTACCTACAAGTTGTATACACATGTCGCTGTCCGGAACCCGAGGCCCCGAAGTGACAGAAATCGGGACAACCGGAGGGGATGGTAGTGATGTGAGGATCACATGTGTTCACGGAGTGTTAATGCTTTGCTCCGGTACTCTATTAAAAGGAGTACCTAAATATCCAGTAGATTCCCTTGAGGCCCGGCTGCCACCGGCTGGTAGGACAAACGATGTTGTGCAAGTTTCTCATTGCGAGCACGTACGACTATATATGGAACACATGCCTATTGATTGCTTTGTACTTGGACACCGTTTTATTATTATCTGCAAATTCCCGGCTATGATTATTACATGAGTTTCTCTCATCCATCTAACGCCCGTTATCCGTCCCCGTGCTTACAGTATTTTAATCCTGCTGTTATTTCACTACTGCTACTGCTATAAAACGGTTACTACTGATAAACTCTTGCGAGCAAGTTTGTTTCCAGGTGCAGCTGAATTGACAACTCCGCTGTTAAGGCTTTCAAGTATTCTTTGTCTCCCCTTGTGTCGAATCAATAAATTGGGATTTACTTCCCGCGAAGACTGCTGCGATCCCCTATACTTGTGGGTTATCAGGCGCCGGAGAAGGTGGAGGGGAAGAGAATGGTGATGCGGTCTGTGTGAGACCGCCGCCGTCTTTTATAGCCGGCGGTCTGGCGGGAAACTTGGGCGCGAGCGCGCGCCAATGGCGTTTTCGCGCGCGGGGGAACCTTGGTGCGCGCGGGATCTTTCCCGCGCGTTCCACCGCCCACCATGGTTGTCCCGTCGAGGCCTGCCATGGCGCAGCGCCGCGCAACGAAGACGAACCACGTGGCGTCTCTTTGGGTCGCCGCGTTGGGCGACGCGTGCGACCCAAACGGACACGCGGACGCGGGGCGCTGTCCGCGTGTCCGGGCGGCCACGCAAATGGCCCAAAACGGACGGCCCAGCGCGTCCGTTTGGGTCGGCCGGTTGGAGATGCCCTTACTCCCCATCGGCCCGCCCGCCGACGCCGACGGTAGTAGTTGACGTCCGCCGTGGTCAGCTCCAGCGTGATGTTGGCGTCCGTCCCGGCCTTCCAGATCGACCCCGGCCGTATGGATGCACAGCGTGTACACGCGCTGGTTGCTGTCGACGCCCACCACGCCGGCGCCCCTGGTAAGCTGGGCAACGCAACGACCGATCGACAGATCTAGGTGGAACGAGCTTAGAGCAGGTCTAACACACCCCTTAAAATGCCCAATCCCGTAAAATAACCGCCGATATACGGGGTAGAGCTCTACCCGGCCGTCTAACAGACCCCTTAAAACGCCCAACCCCGTAAATTTTTTACAGTTTTGGTTACGGTGCGGCTCCTCGCCCCTTACAAGTACATGGCGGGAGGCTGAATACAGGGCCAACCCCCACTCGTGGCGCGTTGAACTTTCAGAAAATTGCAACTGCTTCCGCCTCTGCACGCATCCAATCGCGCCAAATCGACACCCAATCGCGCCAAATCGAGATACTTCGCCGGGACTATGGGCATCGCCGTCGGCTGGTGTGCGCGCTTGGCCTGGGAGGCGCTCGTGCGGCCGGCCGGCCGGGCGGCTGCGGGACGAGGCGAGCGCTGTGGGCGTGGGTGGGGAAAGCAGGCGGCCGGGCGCGTGCGGGGCGAGGCGGCACGCGTGCTCGCTGGCGGAGCAGCGGTGCGGGAGACAGGGGAAGCGGCGAGCGCGGCGCGGGGTGGTAGGCCGCGGGCGAGCGCGCGGGCGCCGGGAGGCAGGGCGAGCACGCGGGCGCGGGAGGCAGGGCGAGCGCGCCGGCACGTTGAGGCAGTGGCGCGAAGCGAGCGCGCGTGGCAGTGCAGGGCGCGGTCCGGCGCGGGAGGCAGGGTGGGGCGGGGCGGCGCGCGGGAGCAGCGGCGCAGGAGGCATGGTGCGGGGCGAGCGCGGCGCGGGGTAGGGGCAGGCCGGTCCGGGAGCCAGACGGGCGGGGGCACGGCGAGCGGCGTCGAAGCAGGCCGGTGGTCGGCTGCCGGCCAGGGCTGGGCAGGCCTGGGGCAGAGGCAGTGGTTGGAGGAGGAAGAAGGAGAGGAGGAAGAAGAGGAAAAAAAGAAAAAATTGATTTGGCATATTCTAGGAATATGCTTTTTTACAGTTTAGGGATACGGGGTCTGCTAGCTCGGACAAGTTTTTGCCCGATCGAAATCGAATACAGGGTCCTCTACTCGTGTTATACGGGGCAGAAATTTAGGGACCTGTTAGACATGCTCTTAGGCAAGACGACGACAGAGGCAACCGACGAAAGACCAGTGCATCTGTGCATGTATGCCCGGTGCCCGCCCACATCACGGAGCAATACCTCTCCTAGAGCCGATTTTGGGGGCGGCTTCCCCAGGAAGCTGGGGGAGAGCAACTTCTCGGAGAAGCCGAAAAAGAACTGAGCCTACATCCGTTGTCACACTCGCTCGCGTGCACAACCGTGGTAAGCGGGCGCCTTGCACGATACTTAAGGGCTACCTTAGCTAGCAGTTAAGTGTCCAAAGCAAATTGAGCGATCAGTTTTGAACATTTTTTGTCATTTTAGGCAATTTTAGACTGTAGTGCATGCTATTTTAGGAAAGTTCTGCATGCACGAAGAACGAAATAAATCTGATGATGTAAGCTAGAATCTTTTCGAATTCAAAAATTTAAAACGTTTTATCTTACAAACGACACCCGATTTAAAATCCGTTTTCACATATGACTCGGTCTCGACGAGATCTTCAAAACTAGCATCCATATTAATATACTTCGACGATTTTTTTTCGGGGTAAAAGTTATCAACCCTCTCTATTTGAATAATCGATCCTCCGTACTTGAGTGATCAACAATAAATGTATAAAATTATCAACCCCAGAGTTAATTTATTTTGATGGATTTTTTTAGCTCACATGTTATTAGTCGATATTTCCTTTTCTAGCAATTGTTTGACGAAATTTGCTATTTATGGAAAAATGTTGCATGCATTTGGTACAAGACAAAAAGAATGATATCAGCGAGATTCTTTCTTAATTCTAAAATTCAAAATGTATTATCTCCTAAATGGCAACTTCAATTTAAGATACGTTTTAGAACTCGCCAGTCCATATAAGATCAATGACGACATGCGACATGCAGTTTCTCATCACGGTAGGAGAGGAATCCAAGGACCGCCACCTTTATTCAAGCCGAGCCAGCAGCCTCCACGCCACCCGCTGGCAACCTGCGGGATCTGCCTCCCCGAGCCCAACCGAAGGCCACGGCCAGTGGCACCAAGGAGACGACAGCGCAGGGTTGATCCACCAATGGAACCGATAGTGACACATCGAGAAGGAGATGGAGAGATGGCATAGACAACCACGTAGATCAAGATCAAGGGTTTGTCCCGAGCCGACTCGCAGCCTAGCTCTCACCGCTAGTCAACCGCCGCCAAGGGGGACCTCCACCACCACCCCGGGCAATGGAGCCACCCTGGCCACTGGTTGTCGAGTTGCCGGCCGTCTCCGCCCTAGTATCCGGCAAACCACCACGCCCAGGCCTCCTTCGTCGGCCGGGCCTGATGCCATCGCAGCGAGGGCCAGAGGCAACGGCGGCAAGAGTCCAAGACGCGCAAGTGATGGGTGCGCGGGGGTGGCGCGATGGGATCTCCATTGGCGGCATCCTGGGGGGGGGGGGGGGGGCGCGAAATTTCTTAACTTGGCAAAATATTTATCAAGAAAATCATGGATAGAAACTTTCTAAGGAGGAAAATTTATGAGTGTCCTAAACTCCTAACTCGAAATATTCCTTATGATCATCTATTGTTTAGAAACATTCTCGCTGAAGATTCTCCTCTTCTTGAGTTTCTATATTCTGATGGAGAGTCGTGTACCTCAAATACCGAGAAATCATCAACCAGCGTGATGGTGGCACACATGTTGCGTGCGACCTGCACCCTCCATTGACATTCCAGATTGAGATTGAAAATCATGTACTGTACAAACATTCACACAAATGGAAATGCCAAATCAACACCATCTGTCGTACAAACTAGACTAGTCACAACTCCCATGATACATGGCACATGTCCCGATTATTTCACCAGCAGATGCAGCAGCACAAAAACCAAGCAATACAACACGTAAGGGGGGACGGGGTGTGCGTGTGGCTCTACCCTCACGCCACGACGCCATCGTCGTAGGAGCAGTGGTCAACGACGGCCTCAAGCTTGTACGGCGCCGCGTCAGTGGCGAGCCACTGCTCGACGGTGAACAGCTGCTGCGCGCAGCCTCTGTGGGGGCCCGTGACGGTGACCTCGACGTAGTTGCAGTACCAGCCGTGGTGGTCGCCGGAGCCGTCGGAGGAGACCCTCATCCGGCACGGCGTGGACGCCATGCATGGGCCGCGGCCGCTGAAGATGTCCAGGTTCCCGCGCTCGAAGTAGGAGTGGCCCTCGTACATCAGCCCGCCCCACGACGGCAGGTCCGTCATCTCCACGCCGTCGTAGTTGTCCGCGGTCGTCAGCTCCAGCGAGATCGTCGCGTCCGTCCCGGCCTTCCAGATCGACCCCGTCCGCACGTACACCGTGTACACGCACTCGTTGCTGTCGCCGCCCACCACGGCGCCTCTGGTCAGCTGTCGATCGAATCGTGAGGCGCCGATGAGTACGAGCCAAACCGTAATCATGCATGTCAACAGGAGAGGCAGGGTGATCACCTTGATCGAGGTCGGGAGGTCGCGGCCATGCGCGAGCGCGGCGGCGGAGGCCACGACGGCGAGGAGGAGAGCGACGCTGATCCGAGCCATAGATGACGGGTCAGAGTGAGATCGAGCTGTTGTGTGAGCTGCAGAGATATGAGGAATGGGGAGTGGATGATCGTATAAAAAGGAAGTTCTGCGAGCTGTGCAATTTTATTCCAGTTCGTTTGAATCGTGTTTTCAATGCAGGCGACCCCGTGCTGGACTAGGCCGTGCCAGCTGTTCAGCATAGCTGATGTGGCAGCGAATGTTCTTCCGAACGTAAACGAGATATTCGAGTTGGAGCACTGGAATTTGGAAGAAAATTTTGTCGCCGACGTGAACTAATGAACAAATGCAAAAGGAATCCGAGAATACACAGACACGGCGCCCTGGTAATCATGCAAGTTCAGCTGCGTAAAATATGAAATGGGTTGTAATGAACTTGTGTGTTTCGATGATCAAGAACTAACAGAAGAAGACATATCTCCTTTGTTGTATGTTCTTGGTGGTGACCTGCTGCAAAGTTATGTGAATCATGCTTTCAGAGAAGGAAGATTAAAGGCTCCAATTCCCAACAGAGGCAGTAATGATTACCCCATTATACAATATGCAGATGATACTATTATCATGTTGCCAGCTGAGGCAGATCAGTTACAAGTTTTGAAAGAACTACTGGAGGAATATTCTGCTTTTACTGGGCTCAAAGTCAATTACCATAAATCATCACTTATTCCTATCAACATATCTCAAACTGAAGCTGAGGCTCTGTCAACACAAATACAATGTTCTATTGCATCAATGCCCTTCCCATATCTTGGCATCCCTATGGGTACTACTAAGCCAACAATAAGAGATTTATCCCCACTAACTGATAGAATTGAAAGAAGGCTCACTGCTTCAGTCTCTTTCTTATCATATGGTGACAGGTTAATTCTGGTCAATTCTGTATTGTCATCAATGCCCATTCATTTTCTTAGTACATTACACATACCAGATGGAGCCATTGAGGTAATTGATAGAGCTAGAAGGAACTGTTTATGGAGAAAGAAAAAAGATGATGAGAAAGCACACTCCCTGGCATCTTGGGAGATGATTTGTAAACCAAAAAACAAGGGTGGCTTGGGTATCATTAATCTGAAAATTCAGAATAAATGTCTTATGTTGAAGCAATTGCATAAATTCTACAACAATGTGGATCTTCCCTGGGTCAAGTTAATTCGAAACTCATATTATTATAAGGAAGTTCCACATGCAGTTACTATCTGTGGTTCCTTTTGGTGGAGGAATATTATGAAGCTATTTGATACTTATAGGAAAATGACACATTGCAATTTGGGGAATGGAGAGACAATTCTATTTTGGACGGATAACTGGAAAAATATGTTCTTTGATGAAAGGTTTCCAAGATTGTTTTCATTTGTCAAGGATAAACTTATCTCAGTAAATGAGGCTTTACAGATTTCTGATCCTGCACAAGCTTTTCATCTCCCTCTATCAAATGCAGCTTCAGATGAGTTGAGAACGTTACAGAACATTTTGAGAGGTGTGGTCACATCGGAGAATCAAGATCAATGGCTGATTTCATGTAACAAAAATGGAGATTTTGTCCCAAGTCAAGTATACAGATTAGCCTACCAACATATTCCCTCTCATTTTCCATCTCAATGGATCTGGAAGAGTAAGTGTACATCCAAGCATAAATTTTTTGCTTGGCTCATTGTGCATGATCGTATCAATACAAAGGATATGCTTAGAAGAAGACATTGGAATGTCACATCAGACCACAGTTGTGTGTTATGCAGTACCCACGCATTGGAGGATTGGTCACACTTATTTTTTGAGTGTATGTTTAGTGTGAGAATTTGGATATATCTGTTGACGTCAGAAACCCACCGACGGGCAGCGACGGGTCAACACCGTAGAGCCGGGAAGAGTCTAGAGCTGCGGCTGGCTGAGACCCCTCCGAGCGACGGCCCGCAAAGCACTTCTGGTCACACGTCCGATGCTGGGTGCAAGGGCGTGCCACCTGACCTATACCTGGCCAGGAAGGTGATGGAGATGCCTCGCTTAGTTTCCTGCATGGCATACACGTAAACATTAAATACGAGCCTCGATCGGCTCTCAGGTTATCCTGTGAATCGGCTCAAGGAGCCGATCCACCCATGATTCGTACGGGGTGCACGAATATATGGTGGTCCTGCTTGATCAAGATAAAGCTAATGAGATCTACGACGATTTAGGGTTTTCACCGCATAATCGGATCATCCTACTCCAGGTTGGGCCTCGCGGCCACGCACGGTGCTCGTAAGCCGATCCTAAACAAGGCCTAAAAACCAACACGAAGTTGATCCCCGGAACATCCTGTTTAGGACTTGCGAACGCCACCCTACGTGCCGCTGGATCCTCCCCCCCTTTGTAGGGCCTAACTATTGCAGATATTAAACTAATCCTTGTAGAACAAGGAGCAATCGTAACGGATCAGATCTACTAAATAAAGATCAAGCGGGGTGCCGCCCCCACACCTGAGATAGGTGTGAGGGCGGCTAGACATGCAAGGGTTGCACTACGTAAGCATGTTATACGAAGCACTATGCTAACCCTAACACATCTATGATAACTACGTTGCTCGCCATCAACAAGCCTTCAGTACGAGCAACGCGTGAACAACATGGAGCTTGTGCTGCCTAGATCGCAAGATGCGATCTAGGCAGCATGTCGCTTACCTGATAGAAACCCTCGAGACGAAGGAGTTGGCGATGCGCCGAGATTGGTTTGTTTGGGTTGAACGTGAGTTGTTGTTTATTCCATAAACCCTAGATACATATTTATAGTCCAGGGGACTTTCTAATTTAGGCATGCACCTAACCGTGCACGGGTAAAACTCTATCTTCTAATCTAAGATGCGATCTACTATAATACAGATACACGGGCCACCTAGCCCAAACTCTCCGTGCAAGGCCGCTTCAGAGATCTTTCACGTGTAATCCTCCAAGCCCATCTCCCTTACGGCCCACCTCCTGATTTGGCCAAAATCTGGTGATAACACATGCCCCCCTGGTTTTGGAATTGATAATTCCAAAATCACTCTGTTCTTCTTCGTCGGGTCATGTCGTGGCAGAGCAGAACCGTTGCAGTATTCTTCATTATGATAACTTGCCTTCTCAACTTCTCTGCACGATTTGACAATTCTGGCCCCACCTCCTCGGAAACTGCTCGAGCAATAAATCTTTGCTCTATCCCCTTTATCTGCAGCATCGAACAGTCCATCTCTTCATCCTCCAGTTCCAAACTAGCCGTCAGCCAAAAAACCCTCTCCTTTCCGAGCCATGTCGTCCTCTTCCTCCTCTTCCGTTTCTCTCCAATCCTCTTCCTCAAGCGAGTTGATTCCAGAGCACGACCAGATGGAGGCGTACAACCGGCGCGCTCCCAAGCATTGGGACAAGCGGGAGTGGGACTTCGACTTCGTACCAGAGGGCGAAGACCTCGTCTGGTCAGACGGGGCCATGCCCCTAACTGACGGGGAAGATGACCTCCGGTTCCTGGTTGACGGAGCACTGGAGGCGGAGAGCGATGACAACGACCCCCTCTTCTGGGGTAAATTCACTTCCGTCACCAAAGAAGAAGAAGAGGATGATTGATACGTCTCCGACGTATCGATAATTTCTTATGTTCCATGCCACATTATTGATGTTATCTACATGTTTTATGCACACTTTATGTCATATTCGTGCATTTTCTGGAACTAACCTATTAACAAGATGCCGAAGTGCCGATTCTTGTTTCTGCTGTTTTTGGTTTCAGAAATCCTAGTAAGGAAATATTCTCGGAATTGGACGAAATCAAAGCCCAGGGGCCTATTTTCTCACGAAGCTTCCAGAAGTCCGAAGGAGAGACGAAGAGGGGCCACGGAGGGGCCACACCCTAGGGCGGCGCGGCCCCCCCCCTTGGCCGCGCGGCCCTGTGGTGTGGGGCCCCCGTGCCGCCTCTTGACCTGCCCTTCCGCCTATAAAAAGTCTCCGTGATGAAACCCCAGTACCGAGAACCACGATACGGAAAACCTTCCAGAGACGCCGCCGCCGCCGATCCCATCTCGGGGGATCCAGGAGATCGCCTCCGGCACCCTGCCGGAGAGGGGAATCATCTCCCGGAGGACTCTACGCCGCCATGGTCGCCTCCGGTGTGATGTGTGAGTAGTCTACCCCTGGACTATGGGTCCATAGCAGTAGCTAGATGGTTGTCTTCTCCCCATTGTGATATCATTGTCGGATCTTGTGAGCTGCCTAACATGATCAAGATCATCTATCTGTAATTCTATATGTTGCGTTTGTTGGGATCCGATGAATAGAGAATACTTGTTATGTTGATTATCAAAGCTATGCTTATGTGTTGTTTATGATCTTGCATGCTCTCCGTTATTAGTAGATGCTCTGGCCAAGTTGATGCTAGTAACTCCAAGAGGGAGTATTTATGCTCGATAGTGGGTTCATGCCTCTGTGAATCTGGAGGAGTGACAAGAACCACTAAGGTTATGGATGTGCTGTTTCCACTAGGGATAAAACATTAGTGCTATGTTCAAGGATGTAGTCACTAGTTACATTACGCGCAATACTTAATGCAATTGTCTGTTGTTAGCAACTTAATACTGGAGGGGGTTCGGATGATAACCTGAAGGTGGACTTTTTAGGCATAGATGCAGTTGGATGACGGTCTATGTACTTTGTCGTAATGCCCAATTAAATCTCACTATACTCATCATGATATGTATGTGCATGGTCATGCTCTCTTTATTTGTCAATTGCCCAACTGTAATTTGTTCACCCAACATGTTGTTCGTCTTATGGGAGAGACACCTCTAGTGAACTGTGGACCCCGGTCCAATTCTCTTTACTGAAATACAATCTACTGCAATATCGTTTCTCTTGTTTTCGCAAACAATCATCTTCCACACAATACGGTTAATCCTTTGTTACAGCAAGCCGGTGAGATTGACAACCTCACTGTTTCGTTGGGGCAAAGTACTTTGGTTGTGTTGTGCAGGTTCCACGTTGGCGCCGGAATCTCTGGTGTTGCGCCGCACTACATCCCGCCGCCATCAACCTTCAACGTGCTTCTTGGCTCCTCCTGGTTCGATAAACCTTGGTTTCTTTCTGAGGGAAAACTTGCTGCTGTGCGCATCATACCTTCCTCTTGGGGTTGCCCAACGAACGTGTGAAATACACGCCATCAAGCATATTTTCTGGCGCCGTTGCAGGGGAGATCAAGACACGCTGCAAGGGGAGTCTCCACTTCTCAATCACTTTACTTTGTTTTTGTCTTGCTTAATTTTATTTACTACTTTGTTTGCTGCACTAAATCAAAATACAAAAAAATTAGTTGCTAGTTTTACTTTACTTGCTATCTTGTTTGCTATATCAAAAACACAAAAAAAATTAGTTTACTTGCATTTACTTTATCTAGTTTGCTTTATTTACTGCTACTAAAATGAGTAATCCTGAAGTTGAAGTTCGCACGTTTAAGCAATGAGGGGGAGAATGTTTGAGAGATGCTTGGTATAGAATTAGCGATGCTCATAATAGATGCACTAAGAAGCACTCCACCATTATTTTACTCAGGAATTTTTATGTTGGTATATCTAGCTGGAATAGATATGTTCTTGATAGTCTCGCAAAAGGTGACTTCCTAAGTACTCCTGCATTAGAAGCTAGTTGCATTATTGAGAGCTTATTTGGAATACCCCCTGTTGATAAAGTTAAAACTGAAATCTCTCTTGAAGATGTTATGAAAAAATTGGAAACCATAGAGAAAAATTTTCCAAGTATTGAAGCTAAATTGGAAATATTACTTGATAAAACTGATGAACTTGATAAATCCTTAGGAGGAATTGATGAAAGAATTAGTGTCCTAGGAACTAATGCTGTCCATGATGATCAAATCAATAGGATTGACGAACTTGAAAAAGCTATGGGAACCTTGGGTTCAACATTTTCTTCTCTTAAATATAAGGAGAAAGCTTATGTGGGTAAGGAGCAAAAGTTTATGTATGTCTCTAAAGTGCCTAGACCAAAGAAGTATTATTATAGGCCTAAAATTGACAAAGCCCTTAGTACCACTATGGATGGGGGAGCTCATGATAACGATGCACCATCTCTTGATAATACTTGATACACACTTTCTGCGCCTAGCTGAAAGGCGTTAAAGAAAAGCGCTTATGGGAGACAACCCATGTTTTTACCTACAGTACTTTGTTTTTATTTTGTGTCTTGGAAGTTGTTTACTACTGTAGCAACCTCTCCTTATCTTAGTTTTGTGTTTTGTTGTGCCAAGTTAAGCCGTTGATAGAAAAGTAAGTACTAGATTTGGATTACTGCACAGTTCCAGATTTCTTTGCTGTCACGAATCTGGGTCCACCTCCCTGTAGGTAACTCAGAAAATTAAGCCAATTTACGTGCATGATCCTCAGATATGTACGCAACTTTCATTCAATTTGAGCATTTTCATTTGAGCAAGTCTGGTGCCATTTTAAAATTCGTCAATACGAACTGTTCTGTTTTGACAGATTCTGCCTTTTATTTCGCATTGCCTCTTTCGCTATGTTGGATGAATTTCTTTGATCCACTAATGTCCAGTAGCATTATGCAATGTCCAGAAGTGTTAAGAATGATTGTGTCACCTCTGAATATGTCAATTTATAATGTGCACTAACCCTCTAATGAGTTGTTTCGAGTTTGGTGTGGAGGAAGTTTTCAAGGATCAAGAGAGGAGTATGATGCAACATGATCAAGGAGAGTGAAAGCTCTAAGCTTGGGGATGCACCCGGTGGTTCACCCCTGCATATATCAAGAAGACTCAAGCGTCTAAGCTTGGGGATGCCCAAGGCATCCCCTTCTTCATCGACAACATTATCAGGTTCCTCCCCTGAAACTATATTTTTATTCCATCACATCTTATGTGCTTTTTCTTGGAGCGTCGGTTTGTTTTTGTTTTTTGTTTTGTTTGAATAAAATGGATCCTAGCATTCACTTTATGGAGAGATACACGCTCCGCTGTAGCATATGGACAAGTATGTCCTTGGTTTCTACTCATAGTATTCATGGCGAAGTTTCTCCTTCGTTAAATTGTTATATGGTTGGAATTGGAAAATGATACATGTAGTAATTGCTATAAATGTCTTGGGTAATGTGATACTTGGCAATTGTTGTGCTCATGATTAAGCTCTTGCATCATATGCTTTGCACCCATTAATGAAGAAATACATAGAGCATGCTAAAATTTGGTTTGCATATTTGGTTTCTCTAAGGTCTAGATAATTTCTAGTTTTGAGTTTGAACAACAAGGAAGACGGTGTAGAGTCTTATAATGTTTTCAATATGTCTTTTATGTGAGTTTTGCTGCACCGGTTCATCCTTGTGTTTGTTTCAAATAAGCCTTGCTAGCCTAAACCTTGTATCGAGAGGGAATACTTCTCATGCATCCAAAATACTTGAGCCAACCACTATGCCATTTGTGTCCACCATACCTACCTATACTACATGGTATTTTTCCGCCATTCCAAAGTAAATTGCTTGAGTGCTACCTTTAAAATTCCATCATTCACCTTTGCAATATATAGCTCATGGGACAAATAGCTTAAAAACTATTGTGGTATTGAATATGTAATTATGCACTTTATCTCTTATTAAGTTGCTTGTTGTGCGATAACCATGTTTACTGGGGACGCCATCAACTACTCTTTGTTGAATATCATGTGAGTTGCTATGCATGTTCGTCTTGTCTGAAGTAAGAGAGATCTACCACCATAGGGTTAAGCATGCATATGTTAGAGAAGAACATTGGGCCGCTAACTAAAGCCATGTTCCATGGTGGAAGTTTCAGTTTTGGACAACAATCCTCAAATCTCAAATGAGAAAATTATTAATTGTTGTTATATGCTTATGCATAAAAGAGGAGTCCATTATCTGTTGTCTATGTTGTCCCGGTATGGATGTCTAAGTTGAAGAATAATCAATAGCGAGAAATCCAATGCGAGCTTTCTCCTTAGACCTTTGTACAAAGCATAGAGGTACCCCTTTGTGACACTTGGTAAAAACAATGCATTGTGATGATCCGGTAGTCCAAGCTAATTAGGACAAGGTGCGGGCACTATTAGTATACTATGCATGAGGCTTGCAACTTGTAAGATATAATTTACATGATACATATGCTTTATTACTACCGTTGACAAAATTGTTTCATGTTTTCAAAATCAAAGCTCTAGCACAAATATAGCAATCGATGCTTTTCCTCTATGGAGGACCATTCTTTTACTTTCAATGTTGAGTCAGTTCACCTATTTCTCTCCACCTCAAGAAGCAAACACTTGTGTGAACTATGCATTGATTCCTACATATTTGCTTATTGCATCTATTATATTACTCTATGTTGACAATATCCATGAGATATACATGTTACAAGTTGAAAGCAACCGCTGAAACTTAATCTTCTTTTGTGTTGCTTCAATGCCTTTACTTTGAATTATTGCTTTATGAGTTAACTTTTATGCAAGACTTATTGATGCTTGTCTTGAAGTGCTATTCATGAAAAGTCTTTGCTTTATGATTCACTTGTTTACTCATGTCATATACATTGTTTTGATCGCTGCATTCACTACATATGCTTTACAAATAGTATGATCGAGATTATGATGGCATGTCACTCCAGAAATTATACGTGTTATCGCTTTTACCGCTCGGGACGAGCAGAACTAAGCTTGGGGATGCTGATACGTCTCCGACGTATCGATAATTTCTTATGTTCCATGCCACATTATTGATGTTATCTACATGTTTTATGCACACTTTATGTCATATTCGTGCATTTTCTGGAACTAACCTATTAACAAGATGCCGAAGTGCCGATTCTTTGTTCTGCTGTTTTTGGTTTCAGAAATCCTAGTAAGGAAATATTCTCGGAATTGGACGAAATCAAAGCCCAGGGGCCTATTTTCTCACGAAGCTTCCAAGTCCGAAGGAGAGACGAAGAGGGGCCACGGAGGGGCCACACCCTAGGCGGCGCGGCCCCCCCCTTTGGCCGCGCGGCCCGTGGTGTGGGGCCCCCGTGCCGCCTCTTGACCTGCCCTTCCGCCTATAAAAAGTCTCCGTGATGAAACCCCAGATCTGAGAACCACGATACGGAAAACCATCCAGAGACTCCGCCCCCGCCGATCCCATCTCGGGGGATCCAGGAGATCGCCTCCTGCACCCTGCCGGAGAGGGGAATCATCTACCTGAGGACTCTACTCCGCCATGGTCGCCTAAGTTGTGATGTGTGAGTAGTCTACCCCTGGACTATGGGTCCATAGCAGTAGCTAGATGGTTGTCTTCTCCCCATTGTGCTATCATTGTCGGATCTTGTGAGCTGCCTAACATGATCAAGATCATCTATCTGTAATTCTATATGTTGCGTTTGTTGGGATCCGATGAATAGAGAATACTTGTTATGTTGATTATCAAAGCTATGCTTATGTGTTGTTTATGATCTTGCATGCTCTCCGTTATTAGTAGATGCTCTGGCCAAGTTGATGCTAGTAACTCCAAGAGGGAGTATTTATGCTCGATAGTGGGTTCATGCCTCTGTGAATCTGGAGGAGTGACAAGAACCACTAAGGTTATGGATGTGCTGTTGCCACTAGGGATAAAACATTAGTGCTATGTTCAAGGATGTAGTCACTAGTTACATTACGCGCAATACTTAATGCAATTGTCTGTTGTTAGCAACTTAATACTGGAGGGGGTTCGGATGATAACCTGAAGGTGGACTTTTTAGGCATAGATGCAGTTGGATGACGGTCTATGTACTTTGTCGTAATGCCCAATTAAATCTCACTATACTCATCATGATATGTATGTGCATGGTCATGCTCTCTTTATTTGTCAATTGCCCAACTGTAATTTGTTCACCCAACATGCTGTTCGTCTTATGGGAGAGACACCTCTAGTGAACTGTGGACCCCGGTCCAATTCTCTTTACTGAAATACAATCTACTGCAACATCGTTCTCTACCGTTTTTACGCAAACAATCATCTTCCACACAATACGGTTAATCCTTTGTTACAGCAAGCCGGTGAGATTGACAACCTCACTGTTTCGTTGGGGCAAAGTACTTTGGTTGTGTTGTGCAGGTTCCACGTTGGCGCCGGAATCTCTGGTGTTGCGCCGCACTACATCCCGCCGCCATCAACCTTCAACGTGCTTCTTGGCTCCTCCTGGTTCGATAAACCTTGGTTTCTTTCTGAGGGAAAACTTGCTGCTGTGCGCATCATACCTTCCTCTTGGGGTTGCCCAACGAACGTGTGAAATACACGCCATCAATGATGAAGACGAAGACGTCTCCTCCGACATGAAGAAGGAACAGGAGGACGATACCTCTTCCGACGAACCGCCGCCAAAGCGCATCCGTGGCTGGGCCTGGTCAGATGAGGACGATGATGATGACGAAAACGAAGCCCCCACTGAAGGTCACAGTAGCAGCACCGAGGGATTCGTCGACAGCAACAATGAGGGCAGCCACCCCAGCGACGGCGAAGACAGCAACAGCCCTTAGAATAGGGACCTACTAGTATAAGATTAGCAGTAGCAATCTGTCCCTTTTGCTGACTAATCGCCTTCTCTTTGTAAGAAATCTTATAATCAATGAAAAATTTCCGTTGACTTTGCCGATGTTCTTTATGCTGATTTAGCCGATTTTTCCTCATCTGACTTTGCCGATCGTTAGCCTAACCAATGCTTAATGACCAGATGAGGCCACGCCTTGGTCTCTCACGATAATCTGCGAGACAGGCCAACTCAGTCGCCCTTCCAAGCTAACCAACTCTGCCGATGACGATAGCACTGGGTGAAGCCGATCGCAGCAGACCGGCGATTGATCTTGAGCGGGCGTTTTTAAGAGAGCCCCGGAACTGTTGCTGAATCAGCTGGATGCTGAAACTGATAACTCTGTAACAAAAGCATCATTCTTCAGAACAGTTGCGGTGTAGAGCCAGCTGATTCCAACAAAATCGGCTCCCAAAGCCAAGAAACTCTCGGGCGAGTTGCCCCCCGAGCCTCATCCAAAGCAAACCAAATGCGTCGCCATCGGCCTCCAAGTTATAATGCAGAGCCAGCCGATTCCAACCAAATCGGCTCTCCAGAGCAAAGATATCTCAGGGCGGGCTGCCCCCCGGGCCTCTTGATTTCCGGAAGAGGCTTCCCAACTCCTCCTGCGCCTTGCTGACCAGACCAGCTCATCATCTTTGGCTGACTAATGCAACTTCCGGTGAGGATGTTTTTGAATCCCTGATACCCTCCTATACTCTGGGCGTAACAACCTCTGGAAGTGACCTTGATCAAGCAGCCACCTTGGTCCTGCCAAGCAAAACGCCATAGCCGCTCGACTCGTAATCGGCTGTGCTCATGCTCCTAGGATAGGCTACTTCATCGGGCTTCTGCTTATATCAGCTGTACCTCTTTAGTCGATAACCATGCTCCTAGGATGTTTTTTTTTACTGGCCGATTTTTTCCTATCGGCCCAGAATGTTTTACTGCACACCTGTTCACCTGTTCTGTGATTAGATGCCCCCCGAGCCGAATCTGTCAGGTAACTGCAGATATCGGCTCTGTAGTTTAGTCAAGGCATTGTATTTGCACGTCGGCTTTGGTAGGACCAATGTTGATTTTCCCTGACTCAATCAGCCGACGTAAACCGCTGCCCAGTAGATCGACATTGCATGCAATCAGAACATGTGGTGAAGATAATTTTGGCCGATTGCTGGAATCGGCCTCCATATTTGATTGAAGCGTTCGATGAAGGCATTGTGCTTTTCCTTCATATACCTTTGGGGGCCGATCCCAAGGACCGGCCTCGCCATACTTGCTCATTGGTGTGTTCTTGCTACTCGGTCAGGCTGGATAAAACCAACCCAACCTCTGACTTTATGCGCTTGCCGTCGTCCACCTTGAGTGCATCGTATAATCGTGGAGCACTAAGCTCCGTCGGAAGGACGAGCACCATGTTTGTGCCAGCTGATGTTTCATCATCGGCTTTCTTTTGCTTGGGACGCCACTCCATTCTCCGTGGACGACCCTCTTTATCCAGGGTTCGCTGAACTTTTGCAGCCAGATCAGGCCGTGCCTTCCTTAGCGTATGCAGGTATAACCTTTCAGCTTCCTCCAGGCCGCGCAATCGCTGAACCCTGCGCTTTTGTGAACGGCTGAGTCCGTCAGGGCACCACCTTGGACGGTGGTACCTGTCTTCTTCTTCTTCTTGTCCCTCGTCTTCGGAATCCTCGAGATCTGCCCACCGAGGGGACTCAGCACGTTTGCTCTGTGGCGGGAGAGGCCCTAAGCGCTCGAACACAGACACATTGGCTGCCTCCTTCTTCTTCTTGTTGCATTCTGGGCAATTGCCGATTGTGGGCAATCGGCTCATTCCTGAATCCCAGCAGTGTCTGAAGAAGGGGCAGTCCCAGTGCCTGGCGTTGTCATCTTGCTCCCTTGATCTTTCCGTGGCATGGCGCTCGTGCTCCTCCTCATCGCGATCGTGCCGACGATGTCCTCTGGCTTCTCTAGCCAGACGATATCCTTCATCATCGTAGCTGGATCGTCGGCGTTGGTCATACTGACTCACATATTTGTTGAGGAGGTGATCAGAGAGGGGTCGCTGATATCTTATGTTCTTCACTTCTCCCTCTGTGACGTAGCGCTTGCCATCATGACGGAGCCGATCGCGTGGAGCGGCCTCCTCTGTGTCCTTGCTACGAGAGCAGCTGCCCTCGTCTCCATCTTTGCCAGAGTGGTTCCCAGGTCCTACCATGTTGATGCTGAACGAGGATCCTGGCTGGCAACCTTCAGGGTAGGTGAACTCTACCATGTTAACGGCGGGGAAGGGCTGGGTGTCGACCTTCATGGCGTACTGGTTGAAAATTAGACGCCCCTTCTCTATCGCCGCTTGGATGTGCTGACGCCATACCCTGCAGTCGTTGGTGGCATGGGAGAGCGAGTTGTGCCATTTGCAGTATGGCTTTCCGTTCAGCTCTTGCACCGTGGGGAATTTGAGACCTTCAGGAATCGTCAACTGTTTCTCCTTGAGCAGGAGGTCGAAGATTTGTTCAGTCTTGGTCACATCAAAATCAAATCCCCTGGGTGGGCCTGGTGGCTTTACCCATTTGCAGGGCACTGGGGTTCCTCCCCGAGTCCATTCAGCCACTGCTACCTCTTGGTCTCCTGCAGGAACTTCGTCTTCCTCTGCATCGACCAGGACTACTGCACGCTTGAACTTGTCTTGGTACAGGTCCGGGTGGCGCTGTTCATATGCTGATAGTTTCTGAACCATGTGCGCCAGCGAGGGATAATCTGCTTGGGAGGCCATGTCCTTGAGCTGTGTTGGAAGGCCGGCTACCGCCAACTCGACTGCTTCCTTTTCAGTTATACGAACCGAATAACATCGGTTCCTAAGATTCCTGAAGCGCTGGATGTATTCTGTCACAGCTTCTCCGCGCTTCTGACGTAGTTGTGCTAGATCTGCAATGCCAGACTCGGAAGCCTCTGAATGGTACTGCATGTGGAACTGCTCTTCCAACTGCTTCCAAGTTCGGATGGAGTCTGCTGGCAAAGAGGTGTACCATCCGAAAGCCGATCCCGTGAGGGACTGCGAGAAGAGCCTCACGCGTAGCTGATCCGACACTGAAGCCGGTCCTAGTTGTGCCAAATATCGGCCGACGTGCTCGATGGAGCTGGAGCCATCTGATCCACTGAATTTGGAGAAGTCAGGGAGCCGATATTTAGGTGGCAGCGGGATCATCTCGTACTCGTCAGGGTACGGCTTGGAATAGCCGATTGCCCTTCTTTTCGGCACCATGCCGAACTGGTCTCTCAGTATAATACTGATCTGATCCGCTGTGCTGGCTGTAGGAGTTGAACTCTGAAGATTCGCCGGGGTGGCGTACTTAGCCAGCCATGTTTGCTTTTCCAGCTCTGAGCCAACTGCAGGAGCTGAGCTCTGGAGGTTCGTCGGGGTGGCGTACTTAGTTAGCCACGTCTGCTTCTCGAGCTCTGTCGCTGAGGTTCCTCCTGTCTTCCCAGAAGTCCCTGATGTTGTGGCCTGGTTTGTGAGTGCCCAGTTGCCACAATCCGGCACATACGTGCACGCGTACCCGTGAGGGATCTCCTTAGGCGCCTCGGTCAAGAACTGGTAGTCACTGGGGTCACCACCGATCTTGTAGACGATGAATGCCGGTGTAGCCGGCACTTCAGGTGCTGCCAACGCATATGGCAGCGGTGGACGGGACTGGAGTGGCAACTCTCCTTGATGCGTCCCGAGAGCTGGTCCTGACGGCGAGTACTGGTGCCTCATGATCTCCTGGATCACGCGAAGAGCGACACGCTCCAACGTGTTGACCAGGTTCTCAGAGTGGCGGTGTAGCGAGTGAGCCACCAAGTAGTTGATCTCCTGCCGCAGGCCCCTGGTGCATTCCTCCGATGGGGCAGAGAGGTCTATCCCATCGAGTGCACCTTCCGGTGAGAATCCCTTCCATCTGATGCCATGGGAACGGGTTCTCTGAAAAGAGCCGATGAGGTCGGCTTCGAGGGTGGCCTTGATCTCGTCATATCTCTTCTTGAGTTCGTCAGGCAGCTCCTCGTAGGTGACTGGCGTGCCGTCCGCCATCTCAGATGTAGATGGCGATGTGGTTGATGTAGACGATTGTCCCACCGGGCGTGCCAGAATGTGTTGACGTCAGAAACCCACCGACGGGCAGCGACGGGTCAACACCGTAGAGCCGGGAAGAGCCTAGAGCTGCCGCTGGCTGAGACCCCTCCGAGCGACGGCCCGCAAAGCACTTCTGGTCACACGTCCGATGCTGGGTGCAAGGGCGTGCCACCTGACCTATACCTGGCCAGGAAGGTGATGGAGATGCCTCGCTTAGTTTCCTGCATGGCATACCCGTAACCATTAAATCCGAGCCTCGATCGGCTCTCAGGTGATCCGGTGAATCGGCTCAAGGAGCCGATCCACCCATGATTCGTACGGGGTGCACGAATATATGGTGGTCCTGCTTGATCAAGATAAAGCTAATGAGATCTACGACGATTTAGGGTTTTCACCGCATAATCGGATCATCCTACTCCAGGTTGGGCCTCGCGGCCACGCACGGTGCTCGTAAGCCGATCCTAAACAAGGCCTAAAAACCAACACGAAGTTGATCCCCGGAACATCCTGTTTAGGACTTGCGAACGCCACCCTACGTGCCGCTGGATCCTCCCCCCCTTTGTAGGGCCTAACTATTGCAGATATTAAACTAATCCTTGTAGAACAAGGAGCAATCGTAACGGATCAGATCTACTAAATAAAGATCAAGCGGGGTGCCGCCCCCACACCTGAGATAGGTGTGAGGGCGGCTAGACATGCAAGGGTTGCACTACGTAAGCATGTTATACGAAGCACTATGCTAACCCTAACACATCTATGATAACTACGTTGCTCGCCATCAACAAGGCTTCAGTACGAGCAACGCGTGAACAACATGGAGCTTGTGCTGCCTAGATCGCAAGATGCGATCTAGGCAGCATGTCGCTTACCTGATAGAAACCCTCGAGACGAAGGAGTTGGCGATGCGCCGAGATTGGTTTGTTTGGGTTGAACGTGAGTTGTTGTTTATTCCATAAACCCTAGATACATATTTATAGTCCAGGGGACTTTCTAATTTAGGCGTGCACCTAACCGTGCACGGGTAAAACTCTATCTTCTAATCTAAGATGCGATCTACTATAATACAGATACACGGGCCACCTAGCCCAAACTCTCCGTGCAAGGCCGCTTCAGAGATCTTTCACGTGTAATCCTCCAAGCCCATCTCCCTTACGGCCCACCTCCTGATTTGGCCAAAATCTGGTGATAACAATATCTACAAGTTAATTGGGTACATGGTTCTGGGCCAGAGATGTTAAAAGAGACTAAGAGAAGATTCAAAGGCCCCTGTTTTACAGAAGTAATAATTCTTGCATGCTGGAATATTTGGAAACAAAGAAATAATAAGATTTTTAAAGGCATACAGCCAACTTTCAGGAATTGGAAAACTGGCTTCATTACAGATGTTACCCTTCTTAAACATAGGGTAAAGGAGAGCTCTATAGGTCTTTTGTCATCATGGATTGACAACTTGTTGTAATCAGTAGGTAGGTAGTTGTTGTATATATTTTCTTAGTCTTTTGTACATACTTTATTTGATTTTAAGCAATAAAAGGCTGTGGGGGGCTCCCCTACAGTAATTAAGTTCAAAAACAGAAGAAGACATGTTCATACAAGACTTTAGGGAAAAGGCAACCGTCTATAGAGGTTACGATCTAGAGGCTAAACTGCTAACTAAATCTTCACATATTAGTAGCAATGTGGTGAAAATTTAGGGATATAGAGAGAAAATGCAAAACCCGACCCGAATCCAGGGAGGTCCTTGACGAGGAACTTCTAAAATGAATCACATCAAGATGGAAATCCCTAGATCTATGAGGCACTAGAGAGGATGCCTCGGGGAAGAAGATAGGTGGTCAAGATTTCGCACGTGGCGTAACATGAACAACATGACAACAATTGAAGGAGATGGACATATCCAGTCTACTCTTGCAGCGATCACTGGTAGAAAAACAGGCTTCCGTCCAGCCCCATTAGTCGCGAAACTATAGGAACCGCGACTAATGGAACCTTTAGTCGCGGTTCGGGAGGCGAACCGCGACCAAAGGCTTGGGCGCAGGGCGCTCGGTGGCCAGCTGGTGCACGTGAGGGGCTTTAGTCGCGGTTGGCCAGGCCAACCGCGACTAAACGCCTTCGGGCACCTTTAGTCACGGTTTGCCAGGCCAACCGCGACTAAAGCCCCTCCCCTATATATACCCATCCAGCAGCCAACACTTAGCCATTTGGAGCCATTCTCTTCACAAACTTCACAAGTGGGTGTTAGGTTTGCTTTTGGTTCCTCTTATGCACATAAGGTGTTTGATGAAATGCCCCAAGAGCATGAAACAAACATGATATGAAGTGTTGGAGCCACACTTGAGCTTTCTCATTTATTTTTTCCTCCTCGATCGCGGTTAGCAACTTGAACCTTTGATATGTCATTGATAAAATATGCATGTGTGTAGTTCATTGTTTAATTTATATTGTTTGTAGCTAGTTAGTTTAACAAATGCATGATGGTTAATTATATATTTTATATTATAATAATGCAGATGAATCGGCAATGGATGTACGGTAACCGACTCTCCGGCGAGTTCACTACGGGTTTGAAAGATTTACTCGTAGTGGCTAATGCGAACAAGCAGGGGGGTTTTGTTATCTGTCCATGTGTTAACTGTAAGAATCAGAAGGGTTATGTAACGACCCGGAAAAACCCAATATTAGATTTTTCTCCGTTGCTTGTTTTTCCGTGTCGTTCCAAGTCATCATGTCATTTGCATCATACCATCCACATGATTTTAACAAAATAAAATTATTTTAAATAAAAACTATTTTGTTTCCCCTCCCCTATGGTTTTTATAATAAACTCTAACCCTTCTCTCCTATTTCCTATTTTATAATTATACCTTTTCAATAATTAATTTTGGTATTAAAATGTGCTTTGATTTGATTACAAATAAATTAACTATTTGAAAAACTAAATTTGAATCTCACTCTCGTATCTGGTTCAAATTCAAAACTGAATAGGATTTCGAATTCAAAAAGGTTTAAATAAAAACAGGAAAAGAAAACCTAAAACCCCCAACCCTCTCTATCTGGCCCTCTTCCTCTCTGGCCCGGCAGCCAGCAGCCGCCAGCTCCACCCCGGCGGCCTGTTTCCCTTCCTCCACCACTTCGGCCCACCTTTTCTTCTCTGGCCCGAGTCCAGCCCACCTCCACACATCGAAGGGGTATCCCCTTCTCGTCTGTCGTCTTCCTGGACGAGTCACGCAGAGAGCGTGCTCGCTTTCCTCCACCAGCGCCGTGGTCCTCCCCCACTCAACCACCGCGCCCGCCTCCACCTGCTCCCTCCTTTTTCCTCCCTTAAATCCCCCACCTCGAGTTCTCCGCAGAAACCCTAACCTCCCTCTTTCCCCCTCTCACGCCGCCGCCATCTCCCCTTCTCCTTTTTTTTCTCTATTCTGTGAAACACCGTGAGCTCCTCGCCGGCGCCCCGCCATTCTTGTCCACCCCGCGCCAAGCCGTTGGATCCTGGAGATCCGCCTCGTCGAGCTCTACGTCCGGGTGCGAGGAATCGCTCTGGGAGCCCTCCAATCGAGCACACTTCGCCGTTCCCTTCTCGCAAGTCCGGCGGCAATTTCTCCAATTCCGGCGAGAACCGTGCACCTCCGGCCACACGGACCCCGTCATCGCGTTCCTGGTAACTCCGCGACCCTCCTGGACCTCCTCGTCCCCTTCCTTGCTTCTGGGTTCTGCACCTCGCCTTGATGCCGACCCGTTTCCGCGCAGAACCTCGCCGACGGCGGCCCTCCGGTGACCTCTCCATGGCGGCGCCGCCCTCCCCTGATCCGCGCCGACGAGGCGCACCTGGAGAGCCCCCGCGCGCATCCTGGAGGCCCCTGCACCATCCGCGAGCGCGACGCCCCGCCGCGGTGACCGCCTTCCTGGAGAACGCGAGCGGCATCGGCCGCACAACGAGCACCTGGTGGGCGTGCTTGGATGCTTTGCCAGCTCAGCCGTCCACGTGGCCGCGGGGCCCTCTCGTCAGCGACTGCAGCTGACCACCCCGCGGTGAGAAAACCCCCCCAACCCCAGATCTGTTGTTTTTCGTTTGGGCCCCTGCATGTTTTCGCAGATCAAACCGCAGTCCCTAGCCTGGCCGTTTTCCACAGTAACCCCTGTATCTTTGCAAACCAACCCGGGGTCCTTCCCCCTTTACAGTAATTATTTCTGGGCCCTTTCCTTTTAAATAAAATCTGTTTAATTACTTTTTAAATAGCAAATACCAATCTGTTAATAACTTTTAAATGGTAATTCATATGAAAATGTTTTCTACATGAAAATTGATCAGAAAAATGTGCTGAACATGAATATGCCATCCATTCATTTGTTTGCATCTCGCATCATGTCGCGCGTTGATAGTTATGCATGTTCACCTCACATATATGCGGAGTATTTTGGATTTCCAACTATGGTTTTCCCCGCTCCGTTTAACTTTGAAGTAGCTCACCCTTGCCATGTCTATGCCATGTTAATCAACACTTAAATTTATCGGTAGAAAATGCAACTCCAACCTAATTTGCTTGTCCGGGGTTCCGACTCCGATTAATATGAATAAGTTGCATTGCACCATATCTGCCATGTCATGCATATCATCTTCATCATGCTGGTTCTTCATCCGTAGTAGTAAGTTCGCATCCGTTGTGTGTTCCAGCATTTGCTTCTTCCCGGATAGGATCACGAAGTGGTGTGGTGAGATACGACGAGTTCTCCGACAAGTTCTTCTGCAGCTTTTCACAGGCGAGCCCTCCCTCTTCACCTATTTTACTCTCTCCCTCGCATTGCTATCCCATATGTTGCGATTCTTTATCGAGTCACGTGTCCTATTCCACTTGTTTACCATAATACTCCTATATGTATCATTCCTTACCCATAGCCGTTGCTTGATGTTTGAGCCTTGCGAGTCGTAGGCGTGTTTAGGCTCTGTTGTTTATCTCGATCTGTTATCGGGATATGTTGGGTTGTTGGGAGGTTATCACATGCTATACCAGTTGTTGGAGATACACATGCTTTACTTAATTGTTAACAACTAAAATTGTAAGCAGAGGCATCTGTGAGCCCCTTTGCGAAAGCATCGGAACTTTGACTTGCTAATGTCCCCTAGGACCCGAGTTCTTGTTATCTGTTCCGAGATTGAGCGCTCTACCCATGCGTGGGGACGATTATTGGGACCCCCCCCTCACCCATTACCTTTTCTCAAGTTAGTTGAAAAGGGGGCCACAACCTTGGTTTTATTTGGCGCATGCATGTTTATATACTGTTGCCTTCGGGTGTTTACTTCCTGTTGCCTTCGGGTGTTTATATTCTGTACTGTACCCCGCGGAACGTTTAGCGAAGCGTGTGGTTTGCACGCCTAGCCGTTAACGCAAACCCTGAGTCCGCTTCGGAGTACTAGGACCGTTACGGGTAGCTTAGTCGGGTGGCCCCCTAGACTTTCTTGTTGAACTGGAACGGTCTTGTTGTGAGACATCCACCTGTCGTAAGTGGGTCGAGCATGCGTATGGTTACATTTGGGCAACCCCTGCAGGGTGTACATCTTATCGATAAGCCGTGTCCGCGGTTATGGACGACTTGGAATTGTATAGCTTGATCATAGAACAACTTACACCGTTATCTTGTTGCTAATAATCTGATAATAACTTGCGTAGTAATATAGCCTTACTACAACCGTTACCCAATAAAATTTGTCCACCGTTGAGTGCCTTTTACATTGCCTCTTCGCAATTGTTGGAGGGGATATGTGTAATCGGCTGGGTTATGCTTGTGTAGTATTTTATCTGTCACCTTGTGCGCTCTCTTATCTTATCTGATTAGACGGATATTGTAGCGTGTCTCTATTGGTTATAGTTTTGCTGCCGCTAAACCTACCATATAGCCCCCGGCGATATATATATTATACTCGCCCGGCGAGCATAGCCATTTCTAGTCTCGCTAAGTACGTGCCGGAGTTCGTTCCTTGGTACTTACTCTCGCCTTTTCCCCTTTCTCTTTTGCTTCCTCCTCTCTTGTCTGCAACCGATGGCCCGACTTTGACAGTACAAGATGACGACGTTAGCAAGGTTACCCTTCCGCTTGGCACAGGTGTGGTTATGGACGCCACTGGTTATCTTCAGGACTCTTAGTCCAATTTGTATCTTGTCCGTACTCGGACGCATTCGATCTTTTGTATGATTCGGATCTTTGTATGTATCTATTTGTATCTTGACTCGTTGGAGTCGTTGTTGTATATATGTATCTTGTGGGCTCTATTGTAATCCTGTTGTAATGTTACCGCTCGTGTTAATTCCTCTGGCATCACGTGTGTGATTCTTCGCGCACGTCGTGTCGGAGGGCGTCTCTGAATCGATATCGTGCGGATTTCGGCGGGATCGCTGGAATCCTCAGGATACCGGTTTGGGGGCGTCACAAGTTGGTATCAGAGCTCAGGTTGACGGTACCCCACTAGTCCAGCCTGTAGGATAACCTTGCCAACGGACGTTGTTGTGTCTAGTGTCGAAAACCTATTTTCTGATAATTCGTTGGATAGTTCTGATTAGTTCTGATTTTTCTCCTTACCTATATTCTTTCTCCTCTTACCTTTGCGAGTTTTGAGTCTTCTCTTATCTGCTTCTCTGAGTCTTAGGTTCCGACGTGGGTTAGACGATCTTTGCCTTATCCTAATAGGTCCGATCTTCGGAGTATTCCGACAGAGGCACATCATCAACACCGGAACAACGACTTCTTGTTAGTGGTGTCGCCGATCTACGTGGAGCAAGAACTCTTGTTAGTGGTGTCGAGAAGATCAACACTTCGCCATAAGAAGGTTCCACCTCAAGGTCGGGTGCTCGTCAACATGGTACAAGAAGATCCGATAGTTTAACCAACTCCCCCTTAGGTTGACGTGGAACCTCGGGGCGAGGTTCCTTGTTAGTGGTGTCGTTTGTAACGACCCGGAAAAACCCAATATTAGATTTTTCTCCGTTGCTTGTTTTTCCGTGTCGTTCCAAGTCATCATGTCATTTGCATCATACCATCCACATGATTTTAACAAAATAAAATTATTTTAAATAAAAACTATTTTGTTTCCCCTCCCCTATGGTTTTTATAATAAACTCTAACCCTTCTCTCCTATTTCCTATTTTATAATTATACCTTTTCAATAATTAATTTTGGTATTAAAATGTGCTTTGATTTGATTACAAATAAATTAACTATTTGAAAAACTAAATTTGAATCTCACTCTCGTATCTGGTTCAAATTCAAAACTGAATAGGATTTCGAATTCAAAAAGGTTTAAATAAAAACAGGAAAAGAAAACCTAAAACCCCCAACCCTCTCTATCTGGCCCTCTTCCTCTCTGGCCCGGCAGCCAGCAGCCGCCAGCTCCACCCCGGCGGCCTGTTTCCCTTCCTCCACCACTTCGGCCCACCTTTTCTTCTCTGGCCCGAGTCCAGCCCACCTCCACACATCGAAGGGGTATCCCCTTCTCGTCTGTCGTCTTCCTGGACGAGTCACGCAGAGAGCGTGCTCGCTTTCCTCCACCAGCGCCGTGGTCCTCCCCCACTCAACCACCGCGCCCGCCTCCACCTGCTCCCTCCTTTTTCCTCCCTTAAATCCCCCACCTCGAGTTCTCCGCAGAAACCCTAACCTCCCTCTTTCCCCCTCTCACGCCGCCGCCATCTCCCCTTCTCCTTTTTTTTCTCTATTCTGTGAAACACCGTGAGCTCCTCGCCGGCGCCCCGCCATTCTTGTCCACCCCGCGCCAAGCCGTTGGATCCTGGAGATCCGCCTCGTCGAGCTCTACGTCCGGGTGCGAGGAATCGCTCTGGGAGCCCTCCAATCGAGCACACTTCGCCGTTCCCTTCTCGCAAGTCCGGCGGCAATTTCTCCAATTCCGGCGAGAACCGTGCACCTCCGGCCACACGGACCCCGTCATCGCGTTCCTGGTAACTCCGCGACCCTCCTGGACCTCCTCGTCCCCTTCCTTGCTTCTGGGTTCTGCACCTCGCCTTGATGCCGACCCGTTTCCGCGCAGAACCTCGCCGACGGCGGCCCTCCGGTGACCTCTCCATGGCGGCGCCGCCCTCCCCTGATCCGCGCCGACGAGGCGCACCTGGAGAGCCCCCGCGCGCATCCTGGAGGCCCCTGCACCATCCGCGAGCGCGACGCCCCGCCGCGGTGACCGCCTTCCTGGAGAACGCGAGCGGCATCGGCCGCACAACGAGCACCTGGTGGGCGTGCTTGGATGCTTTGCCAGCTCAGCCGTCCACGTGGCCGCGGGGCCCTCTCGTCAGCGACTGCAGCTGACCACCCCGCGGTGAGAAAACCCCCCCAACCCCAGATCTGTTGTTTTTCGTTTGGGCCCCTGCATGTTTTCGCAGATCAAACCGCAGTCCCTAGCCTGGCCGTTTTCCACAGTAACCCCTGTATCTTTGCAAACCAACCCGGGGTCCTTCCCCCTTTACAGTAATTATTTCTGGGCCCTTTCCTTTTAAATAAAATCTGTTTAATTACTTTTTAAATAGCAAATACCAATCTGTTAATAACTTTTAAATGGTAATTCATATGAAAATGTTTTCTACATGAAAATTGATCAGAAAAATGTGCTGAACATGAATATGCCATCCATTCATTTGTTTGCATCTCGCATCATGTCGCGCGTTGATAGTTATGCATGTTCACCTCACATATATGCGGAGTATTTTGGATTTCCAACTATGGTTTTCCCCGCTCCGTTTAACTTTGAAGTAGCTCACCCTTGCCATGTCTATGCCATGTTAATCAACACTTAAATTTATCGGTAGAAAATGCAACTCCAACCTAATTTGCTTGTCAGGGTTCCGACTCCGATTAATATGAATAAGTTGCATTGCACCATATACGCCATGTCATGCATATCATCTTCATCATCCGGTTCTTCATCCGTAGTAGTAAGTTCGCATCCGTTGTGTGTTCCAAAGATTTGCTTCTTCCCGGATAGGATCACGAAGTGGTGTGGTGAGATACGACGAGTTCTCCGACAAGTTCTTCTGCAGCTTTTCACAGGCGAGCCCTCCCTCTTCACCTATTTTACTCTCTCCCTCGCATTGCTATCCCATATGTTGCGATTCTTTATCGAGTCACGTGTCCTATTCCACTTGTTTACCATAATACTCCTATATGTATCATTCCTTACCCATAGCCGTTGCTTGATGTTTGAGCCTTGCGAGTCGTAGGCGTGTTTAGGCTCTGTTGTTTATCTCGATCTGTTATCGGGATATGTTGGGTTGTTGGGAGGTTATCACATGCTATACCAGTTGTTGGAGATACACATGCTTTACTTAATTGTTAACAACTAAAATTGTAAGCAGAGGCATCTGTGAGCCCCTTTGCGAAAGCATCTAACTTTGACTTGCTAATGTCCCCTAGGACCCGAGTTCTTGTTATACGTTCCGAGATAGAGCCCTCTACCCATCCGTGGGGACGATTATAGGGACCCCCTCACCCATTACCTTTTCTCAAGTTAGTTGAAAAGGGGCCACAACCTTGGTTTTATTTGGCGCATGCATGTTTATATCTTGTTGCCTTCGGGTGTTTACTTCTGTTGCCTTCGGGTGTTTATATTCTGTACCGCACCCGCGAACGTTTAGCGAAGCGTGTGGTTTGCACGCCTAGCCGTTAACGCAAACCCCGAGTCCGCCGAGTACGGCCGGACTTCGTTACGGGTAGCTTAGTCGGGTGGCCCCCCTAGACTTTCTTGTTGAACTGGGAACGGTCTTGTTGTGAGACATCCACCTGTCGTAAGTGGGTCGAGCATGCGTATGGTTACATTTGGGCAACCCCTGCAGGGTGTACATCTTATCGATAAGCCGTGTCCGCGGTTATGGACGACTTGGAATTGTATAGCTTGATCATAGAACAACTTACACCGTTATCTTGTTGCTAATAATCTGATAATAACTTGCGTAGTAATATAGCCTTACTACAACCGTTACCCAATAAAATTTGTCCACCGTTGAGTGCCTTTTACATTGCCTCTTCGCAATTGTTGGAGGGGATATGTGTAATCGGCTGGGTTATGCTTGTGTAGTATTTTATCTGTCACCTTGTGCGCTCTCTTATCTTATCTGATTAGACGGATATTGTAGCGTGTCTCTATTGGTTATAGTTTTGCTGCCGCTAAACCTACCATATAGCCCCCGGCGATATATATATTATACTCGCCCGGCGAGCATAGCCATTTCTAGTCTCGCTAAGTACGTGCCGGAGTTCGTTCCTTGGTACTTACTCTCGCCTTTTCCCCTTTCTCTTTTGCTTCCTCCCTCTTTGCTTGCAACCGATGGCCCGACTTTGACAGGTACAAGATGACGACGTTAGCAAGGTTACCCTTCCGGCTTGGCCTGGGCAGGGTTATGGACGCCACTGGTTATCTTCAGGACTCTTAGTCCAATTTGTATCTTGTCCGTACTCGGACGCATTCGATCTTTTGTATGATTCGGATCTTTGTATGTATCTATTTGTATCTTGACTCGTTGGAGTCGTTGTTGTATATATGTATCTTGTGGGCTCTATTGTAATCCTGTTGTAATGTTACCGCTCGTGTTAATTCCTCTGGCATCACGTGTGTGATTCTTCGCGCACGTCGTGTCGGAGGGCGTCTCTGAATCGATATCGTGCGGATTTCGGCGGGATCGCTGGAATCCTCAGGATACCGGTTTGGGGGCGTCACAGGTTACTCTTCCTCAAGAGATGTTCACATGCACCTGCTTCGGCACGGTTTCATGCCAAGCTATAATTGTTGGACCAAGCATGGAGAAAGAGGGGTTATAATGGAAGAAGATGAAGAAGGGGATGATTTCATCGATGAAAGCTATCTTGCTCATTTCGGTGATACTTTCATGGAGGATGCTGAAGGTGAAGGGGAAGGTGAAGGGGAAGGTGAAGAAGAGGCACGTGATGATCCCGTTGATGATCTTGGTCGGACCATTGCTGATGCACGGAGACGGGCGAAACCGAAAAGGAGAGGGAGAATTTGGATCGCATGTTAGAGGATCACGTAAAGGCGCCGTACCCAGGATGCGATGATGGTCCGAAAAAGTCGGGCTGCACACCGGATTTGTCGAAATGGAAGGCACAGCAGTGTAGCCGACTCGGCATTTGAAAACTTGCCGAAAATGTTGAAGAATATGTTTCCAAAGAATAACGAGTTGCCCGCTTGATGCGTACGAAGCAAAGAAGGTTGTCCGCCCTCTAGGTTTAGAGGTTACGAAGATACATGCATGCATCAACGATCGCATCCTCTACCGCGGTGAATACGAGAATTTGAATGAATGTCCCAGGTATGCACCGCATTGCGTTATAAGATCGAGGCGATGACCCCGGTGACGATGTTGAGGGCCGAAACCCGGAAGAGGGTTCCCGCCAAGGTGATGTGGTATGCTCCTATAATACCACGGTTGAAACGTCTGTTCAGAACAAAGAGCATGCCAAGTTGTTGCGATGGCACAAAGAGGACCGTAAGTCGGACGGGAGTTGAGACACCCGCAGATGGAACGCAATGGAGAAAGATCGACAGAGAGTTCAAAGATTTTGCACTGACGCAAGGAACATAAGATTTGGTCTAAGTACAGATCGCATGAATCCTTTTGGCGAGCAGAGCTCCGACCATAGCACTGCCCGTGACTCTATGCATCTACAACCTTCCTCCTTGGTTGTGCATGAAGCGGAAGTTCATTATGATGCCGTGCTCATCCAAGGTCCGAAGCAACCCAAAGAACGACATCGATGTGTACCTAAGGCCATTAGTTGATGAACTTTACACTGTGGGGCAGACTGGTGTCCGTGTGTGGGATGAGCACAAAGAAGAGGAATTTGACCTACGAGCGTTGCTTTTCGTAACCATCAACGATTGGCCTGCTCTTAATAACCTTTCGGATCACAAATAAGGGATACAATGCATGCACGCACCGCTTACATGAGACCGAAAGTGTACATTTGCCAAATTGTAAGAAGAACGTGTACCTTGGGCATCGTCGATTTCTTCCGAAAATTCATCCAAAGAAGAAAGAAAGGCAAGCATTACAACGGCAAGGCATATCACCGAAGCTGCGGAACACATCTTGGTGCCGAGGTATTTGATATGGTCAAGGATTTGAAAGTCATCTTTGGAAAGGGTCTGGCGGACAATCGATTCCGAAGGGAGCCGACGGGCACGCATGACCATGTGGAAGAAGAAATCTATATTCGGGAGCTAGAATATTGGAAAGTCCTAGAAGTCCGCTCTGCAATCGACGTGATGCACGTTACGAAGAATATTTGTGTGAACCTCCTAAGCTTCTTGGGCGTGTATGGGAAGACAAATGATACAAAGGAAGCACGGCAGACCAAAGAACGTTTGAAAGACCACGATGACCGCATCCGGAACGGTTTCAAGGTCGTGCCGGCTACGCTCGACCAAAGAAGAGAAGGTCATCTTTTTGAATGCTCGAGCAGTATGAAGGTCCCGTCTGGATTCTCGTCCAATATAAAGGGAATAATAAACATGGCGGAGAAAAAGTTCCAAAACACGAAGTCTCACGACCGCCACGTGATTATGACGCAATTGCTTCCGATTGCTTTGAGGGGCTCTGTAGGAAAATGTTCGAGTAGCCATTGTGAAGCTATGTGCATTCCTCAATGCAATCTCTCAGAAGGTAATCAATCCAGAAGTTCTACCACGGTTACAGAACGATGTGATCCAATGTCTTGTCAGTTTCGAGTTGGTGTTCCCGCCATCCTTCTTCAATATTATGACGCACCTCCTGGTTCACCTAGTCGATGAGATTTCCATTCTCGGTCCTGTATTTCTACACAATATGTTCCCCTTCGAGAGGTTCATGGGAATATTAAAGAAATATGTTCGTAACCGTGCTAGGCCAGAAGGAAGCATCGCCAAGGGCTATGGAAATGAGGAGGTAATTGAGTTTTGTGTTGACTTTGTTCCTGACCTTAAGCCGATTGGTCTTCCTCGATCGCGGCACGAGGGGAGACTAAGTGGAAAAGGCACGATCGGAAGGAAATCAACGATATGTATGGACGGCCATTCTCTGACTGAAGCACACCACACAGTTCTGACCAATTCCAGCTTGGTGGCTCCGTACTTTGAGAAACACAAGAATATTTTACGCTCGGACAACCCTGGGAAGCCTGAATCCTGGATTAGGAAGGCCCACATGGAGACTTTCGGCAGTTGGTTGAGAAAACATTTAATGAATGACGATCATGTTGTAGATCAGCTGTACATGTTGGCCAAGACACCATCTTCGACTATAACGACTTTCCAAGGGTACGAGATAAATGGGAATACATTTTACACGATCGCCCAAGATAAAAAGAGCACCAACCAAAACAGTGGTGTCCGCTTTGATGCATGATACGTCTCCGACGAATCGATAATTTCTTATGTTCCATGCCACATTATTGATGTTATCTACATGTTTTATGCACACTTTATGTCATATTCGTGCATTTTCTGGAACTAACCTATTAACAAGATGCCGAAGTGCCAGTTGTTGTTTTCTGCTGTTTTTGGTTTCAGAAATCCTAGTAACGAAATATTCTCGGAATTGGACGAAATCAACGCCCAGGGTCCTATTTTGCCACGAAGCTTCCAGAAGTCCGAAGAAGAGACGAAGAGGGGCCACGAGGCAGCCAGAGCATAGGGCGGCGCGGCCCCTGCCCTGGCCGCGCGGCCCTATGGTGTGGGCCCTTCGTGCCGCCTCTTGACCTGCCCTTCCGCCTACAAATAGCCTCCGTTGCGAAAACCCCAGTACCGAGAGCCACGATACGGAAAACCTTCCAGAGACGCCGCCGCCGCCGATCCCATCTCGGGGGATCCAGGAGATCGCCTCCGGCACCCTGCCGGAGAGGGGAATCATCTCCCCGGGAGGACTCTACGCCGCCATGGTCGCCTCCGGTGTGATGTGTGAGTAGTCTACCCCTGGACTATGGGTCCATAGCGGTAGCTAGATGGTTGTCTTCTCCCCATTGTGCTATCATTGTCGGATCTTGTGAAATTTGCCTAACATGATCAAGATCATCTATCTGTAATTCTATATGTTGCGTTTGTTGGGATCCGATGAATAGAGAATACTTGTTATGTTGATTATCAAAGTTATATCTATGTGTTGTTTATGATCTTGCATGCTCTCCGTTACTATTAGATGCTCTGGCCAAGTAGATGCTTGTAACTCCAAGAGGGAGTATTTATGCTCGATAGTGGGTTCATGCCTGCATTGACACCGGGACGATGTGAGAAAGTTCTAAGGTTGTGTTGTGCTGTTGCCACTAGGGATAAAACATTGATGCTATGTCTAAGGATGTAGTTGTTTATTACATTACGCACCATACTTAATGCAATTGTCTGTTGCTTTGCAACTTAATACTGGAGGGGGTTCGGATGATAACCTGAAGGTGGACTTTTTAGGCATAGATGCAGTTGAATGGCGGTCTATGTACTTTGTCGTAATGCCCAATTAAATCTCACTATACTCATCATGATATGTATGTGCATGGTCATGCCCTCTTTATTTGTCAATTGCCCAACTGTAATTTGTTCACCCAACATGCTGTTTATCTTATGGGAGAGACACCTCTAGTGAACTGTGGACCCCGGTCCAATTCTCTTTACTGAAATACAATCCCATCGCAATATTGTTCTCTTGTTTCTGCAAACAATCATCTTCCACACAATACGGTTAATCCTTTGTTACAGCAAGCCGGTGAGATTGACAACCTCACTGTTTCGTTGGGGCAAAGTACTTTGGTTGTGTTGTGCAGGTTCCACGTTGGCGCCGGAATCCCTGGTGTTGCGCCACACTACATCCCGCCGCCATCAACCTTCAACATGCTTCTTGGCTCCTACTGGTTCGATAACCTTGGTTTCATACTGAGGGAAACTTGCCGCTGTACGCATCACACCTTCCTCTTGGGGTTCCCAACGGACGCGTGTTGAACGCGTATCAATGCAGCAACCGAGAATGGGCAAAAGGTCACATATTATGGTTACATAGAGGAGATATTGGAACTTGACTATGGACCCTCCTTTAGGGTCCCTTTGTTCCGGTGCAAATGGTTCAAGCTAACAGGAGGTGGGGTAAAGGTGGACCAGCAATACGGAATGACAATGGTGGATTTCAACAATCTTGGTTACCTTGACGAACCATTCGTCCTAGCGAAAGATGTCGCTCAGGTTTTCTATGTGAAGGACATGAGTAGCAAACCGAGGAAACGGAAAGATAAGAAAACGATCAGTACATCATGCGATGATCCAAAGCGGCACATTGTTCTTTCAGGGAAAAGAAACATCGTGGGAGTGGAGGACAAGACAGACATGTCAGAAGATTATAATATGTTTGCTGAAATTCCGCCCTTCAAAGTGAATACCGACCCAAGCATTAAGTTAAATGATGAGGATGCTCCATGGATACGGCACAATCGTAAGCAAGCAGGGACACAAGGGAAGAAATGATGTGTAATAATTTATTGTACCAAACTTTATTGAATGGATCATGTGAATTATATTACCCGTGATGTGTTTGGTGTCCATTTTCGAATGATTCGATTGATTCGAGAAACCACACTGATGATACATGAAATTTGGAGTGATTCAGTCATACTCCTGCATACAGGAAATTTGGAGTGACTAAGTCATACTCCTGCATACATGAAATTTGGAGTGATTTAGTCATACTCCTGCCTAGGCGTATAATATGCATACTCGTAGTCTTCATAGCCACCGCCGTTGTACTGGTAGTCGTCGCCTTCTAAGTTGCCGTCGTTGCCGTCGGCTTGTCGTCATTGTCGTCGGGCGGCGCTCGTGGCTCGAATCGAGGGTAGCGCGGGCGGGGATATCGCCGACCGTGATGTAGTCCATGACGCTCTGCAGAGTCCGGCCGTACCACCATAGCGACGGCCGCCTCGTGGAAGTTTCCGGGAGGCGAGACCGTCCTCCTCATACACAGCGAGCGCCTCTCACGCCGATTGATGAAGAAGGCGTCCCAAGTATGCCGGTTATCGGGATGCCGGCGGATTCATCCGTCGCTCGGCGTGAGGTCGAGGTAGTAGTGGTTCGTGATGGCCGCCCGACGCGCAGTACCCTGAGGGACGGGAGGGACCGGCACGCCGCCGGCGCTTAGGCTCCAGCCGGCGGGGACGCGGTAGCCCGGTGGGCAAGGGTAGTTCGAGGTGCAAAGCTCCTCCATCTGCTGGTAGGTTAGAGTGGGTGCGGTGGAAGCCATGAGAGAGTGATGAGAGATTGTAGAGATGTGATAATGCTGGCCAAGCCGGGCTACATATATGTAGTGACAAATGGCGGGAAAAATGGGAGAGGGAAGACAGGAGGCGGGAAGAAAGTGGCGGGAAGAAAGAGGCGGGAAGAAATTGGCGGGAAGAAATTGGCGGGAAGAAAGAGGCGGGAAGACAGGGAAGAAATGGCGGGAAGACGAGGCGGGAAGAGGGGGTCGGCGGAAAGACAGAGGCGGGAAGAGGGGGCCAACGAGAAGACAGAGGCGCCGGAAGAATCAAAGGGAAGACCTTGTGGGAAGAGGGAGGCGGAAAGATTTCTATTTTTAAGATTTTTAATTGAATTAGTTTTATTTTTCTTAATTTTTTGATATATTATTTGTATTTTTAAGATTTTGAATTGAATTAGTTTTATTTTTATGAATTTTTTGATGTATTATTTGTATTTTTAAAATTTTGAATTGAATTATTTTTATTTTTCTGAATTTATTGATGTATTATTTGTATTTTCAACATTCTGAATTGAATTAGTTTTATTTTTCTGAATTTTTTGATATATTATTTGTATTTTTAGTTTTATTTTGAATTGAATTAGTTTTATTTTTCTGAATTTTTTGATATATTATTTGTATTTTTAAAATTTTGAATTGAATTAGTTTTATTTTTCTGAATTTTTTGATATATTATTTGTATTTTTAAAATTTTGAATTGAATTAGTTTTATTTTTCTGAATTTATTGATGTATTATTTGTATTTTCAACATTTTGAATTGAATTAGTTTTATTTTGCTGAATTTTTTGATATATTATTTGTATTTTTAACATTTAGAAATGAATTAGTTTTATTTTCCTGAATTGTTTGATATATTATTAATATTTTTAACATTTAGAAATTAAAAAGTATTTTGAAAAAGGTCTTTAGTCGCGGTTGGCCGTATTTTCCGTGGGAAACCAAAAAACCGCCGAAAAATGAGCTTTGGTCGAGGTTGGGGTCCCCAACCGCGACTAAAGGGTACCCTTTAGTCGCCCTTTAGTCGCGGTTGGTGACCCCAACCGCGACCAAAGCTCATTTCCTATAAATACGTGCGGGCGGCGCGCGGACTCACTTCTTCTTCCTCTCCAGTCGAACCGCCAGGCTGCCGCGCCTCTTCGTCGACCTCGCCGCGCGTCTCCTCGTCCTCGCCGACCGTCGCCCTCATCGCCGCCGTCGGCGCGCCGCCTCCGTCGCCGCCGTCGCCTCGCGATTCGTCGCCGGCCTCCCCCTTTCAACCCTTCTTGCGCGCCCTCCTCTCTCACGCGCGGCGCCGCGCGCTCTCTCTGCCGCGCGCGCCCTCGGCCGCGTTGCTCGCCTCGCCGCCGGCCGCGCGTCAAAGCGCCGCCGCCCCTTGCCAAAGCGCCGCCGCCCCTCGCCGCCCGTCGTTCGTCGCCACGGAAGGAGATGGCTGATACGCGTACAGCACGCGTCCGTTGGGAACCCCAAGAGGAAGGTGTGATGCGTACAGCGGCAAGTTTTCCCTCAGTATGAAACCAAGGTTTATCGAACCAGTAGGAGCCAAGAAGCACGTTGAAGGTTGAGGGCGGCGAGATGTCGTGCGGCGCAACACCAGGGATTCCGGCGCCAACGTGGAACCTACACAACACAACCAAAGTACTTTGCCCCAACGAAACAATGAGGTTGTCAATCTCACCGGCTTCTTTGTAACAAAGGATTAGATGTATAGTGTGGATGATGATTGTTTGCGAAAACAAGAAACAAAGATTAAAGAGATTGTATTTCAGTATAGAGAATTGGACCGGGGTCCACAGTTCACTAGAGGTGTCTCTCCCATAAGATAAACAACATGTTGGGTGAACAAATTACAGTTGGGCAATTGACAAATAAAGAGGGCATGACCATGCACATACATATTATGATGAGTATTGTGAGATTTAATTGGGCATTACGACAAAGTACATAGACCGCTATCCCGGCATGCATCTATGCCTAAAAAGTCCACCTTCAAAGTTATCATCCGAACCCCCTCCGCATTAAGTTGCTAACAACAGACAATTGCATTAAGTATTGCGCGTAATGTAATCGGTGACTACATCCTTGAACATAGCACCAATGTTTTATCCCTAGTGGCAACAAAGACATCCATAATCTTAGAGATTTCTGTCACTTCCTGCATTCACGGAGACATGAACCCACTATCGAGCATAAATACTCCCTCTTGGAGTTACAAGCATCTACTTGGCCAGAGCATCTACTAGTAACGGAGAGCATGCAAGATCATAAACAACACATAGACATAACTTTGATAATCAACATAACAAGTATTCTCTATTCATCGGATCCCAACAAACGCAACATATAGAATTACAGATAGATGATCTTGATCATGTTAGGCAGCTCACAAGACCCGACAATTAAGCACAATGGGGAGAAGACAACCATCTAGCTACTGCTATGGACCCATAGTCCAGGGGTAGACTACTCACACATCACTCCGGGAGGCGACCATGGCGGCGTAGAGTCCTCCGGAGATGAATCCCCTCTCCCACAGGGTGCGGAGGCGATCTCTGAATCCCGAGATGGGATTGGCGGCGGCGGCGTCTCTGGAAGGTTTTCCGTATCGTGGCTCTCGGTACTGGGGGTTTCGCAACGAAGGCTATTTGTAGGCGGAAGGGCAGGTCAAGAGGTGGCACGAGGGGCCCACACCCTAGGTCGGCGCGGCCAAGGGCCAGGCCGCGCCGCCCTATGGTGTCGCCACCTCGTGGCCCCACTTCGTCTCCTCTTCGGTCTTCTGGAAGCTTCGTGGCAAAATAGGACCCTAGGCGTTGATTTCGTCCAATTCCGAGAATATTTCGTTACTAGGATTTACGAAACCAAAAGCAGCAGACAAAGAATCGGCACTTCGGCATCTTGTTAATAGGTTAGTTCCGAAAATGCACGAATATGACATAAAGTGTGCATAAAATATGTAGATATCATCGATAATGTGGCATGGAACACAAGAAATTATCGATACGTCGGAGACGTATCAGCATCCCCAAGCTTAGTTCTCGCTTCGTCCCAGCGAGTAAAACGATAACAAAGATAATTTCTGGAGTGACATGCCATCATAACCTTGATCATACTATTTGTAAAGCATATGTAGTGAATGCAGCGATCAAAACAATGTATATGACATGAGTAAACAAGTGAATCATATAGCAAAGACTTTTCATGAATAGTACTTCAAGACAAGCATCAATAAGTCTTGCATAACAGTTAACTCATAAAGCAATAATTCAAAGTAAAAGCATTGAAGCAACACAAAGGAAGATTAAGTTTCAGCGGTTGCTTTCAACTTGTAACATGTATATCTCATGGATATTGTCAACATAGAGTAATATAATAAGTGCAATATGCAAGTATGTAGGAATCAATGCACAGTTCACACAAGTGTTTGCTTCTTGAGGTGGAGAGAAATAGGTGAACTGACTCAACAATGAAAGTAAAAGAATGGTCCTCCATAGAGGAAAAGCATCGATTGCTATATTTGTGCTAGAGCTTTTATTTTGAAAACATGAAACAATTTTGTCAACGGTAGTAATAAAGCATATGTATCATGTAAATTATATCTTACAAGTTGCAAGCCTCATGCATAGTATACTAATAGTGCCCGCACCTTGTCCTAATTAGCTTGGACTACCGGATCATCGCAATGCACATGTTTTAACCAAGTGTCACAAAGGGGTACCTCTATGCACTTTGTACAAAGGTCTAAGGAGAAAGCTCGCATTGGATTTCTCGCTATTGATTATTCTCAACTTAGACATCCATACCGGGACAACATAGACAACAGATAATGGACTCCTCTTTTATGCATAAGCATGTGACAACAATTAATTTTCTCATTTGAGATTGAGGATATATGTCCAAAACTGAAACTTCCACCATGAATCATGGCTTTAGTTAGCGGCCCAATGTTCTTCTCTAACAATATGCATGCTTAACCATAAGGTGGTAGATCTCTCTTACTTCAGACAAGACGGACATGCATAGCAACTCACATGATATTCAACAAAGAATAGTTGATGGCGTCCCCAGTGAACATGGTTATCGCACAACGAGCAACTTAATAAGAGATAAAGTGCATAAGTACATATTCAATACCACAATAGTTTTTAAGCTATTTGTCCCATGAGCTATATATTGCAAAGGTGAATGATGGAATTTTAAAGGTAGCACTCAAGCAATTTACTTTGGAATGGCGGAGAAATACCATGTAGTAGGTAGGTATGGTGGACACAAATGGCATAGTGGTTGGCTCAAGGATTTTGGATGCATGAGAAGTAATCCCTCTCGATACAAGGTTTAGGCTAGCAAGGTTATTTGAAACAAACACAAGGATGAACCGGTGTAGCAAAACTCACATAAAAGACATATTGAAAACATTATAAGACTCTACATCATCTTCCTTGTTGTTCAAACTCAATACTAGAAATTATCTAGACCTTGGAGAGACCAATTATGCAAACCAAATTTTAGCATGCTCTATGTATTTCTTCATTAATGGGTGCAAAGCATATGATGCAAGAGCTTAAACATGAGCACAACAATTGCCAAGTATCACATTATCCAAGACATTTATAGCAATTACTACATGTATCATTTTCCAATTCCAACCATATAACAATTTAACGAAGAACAAACTTCGCCATGAATACTATGAGTAGAAACTAAGGACATACTTGTCCATATGCTACAGCGGAGCGTGTCTCTCTCCCATACAATGAATGCTAGGATCCATTTTATTCAAACAAAACAAAAAACAAAAACAAACCGACGCTCCAAGCAAAGCACATAAGATGTGATGGAATAAAAATATAGTTTCAGGGGAGGAACCCGATAATGTTGTCGATGAAGAAGGGGATGCCTTGGGCATCCCCAAGCTTAGACGCTTGAGTCTTCTTGATATATGCAGGGGTGAACCACCGGGGCATCCCCAAGCTTAGAGCTTTCACTCTCCTTGATCATATTGTATCATCTCCCTCTCTTGATCCTTGAAAACTTCCTCCACACCAAACTTAGAACAACTCATTAGAGGATTAGTGGACAATAAAAATTAACATGTTCAGAGGTGACACAATCATTCAACACTTCTGGACATTGCATAAAGCTACTGGACATTAATGGATCAAAGAAATTCATCCAACATAGCAAAAGAGGCAATGCGAAATAAAAGGCAGAATCTGTCAAAACAGAACAGTTCGTATTGACGAATTTTATCGAGGCACCAGACTTGCTCAAATGAAAATTCTCAAACTGAATGAAAGTTGCGTACATATCTGAGGATCACTCACGTAAATTTGCATAATTTTCTGAGTTTCCTACAGAGAAAACAGCCCAGATTCGTGACAGCAAAGAAATCTGTTTCTGCGCAGTAATCCAAATCTAGTATGAACTTTACTATCAATGACTTTACTTGGCACAACAAAACACTAAACTAAGATAAGGAGAGGTTGCTACAGTAGTAAACAACTTCCAAGACACAAAATAAAAACAAAGTACTGTAGTAAAAACCATGGGTTGTCTCCCATAAGCGCTTTTCTTTAACGCCTTTCAGCTAGGCGCAGAAAGTGTGTATCAAGTATTATCAAGAGATGGTGCATCTACAGCGGGATGCGGAGTTTTCTCAACCAGGCATAGTATATTAGATACATAAGTTTTAGCGTCCCCCTTTTCATTAGTCTTGGGCTTGCTACTCTCATCAAACAAAATTTCAGGAACAAGCCAAGCATAGTTATTTTCTAGTGCATCATTCATTGCTAGGAGCTTACATGGTATTGGCGCTTTGATCTCCCCACCATTATTAATATTATTAGTGTACTTTATTCTATGCATATCCATCTTTTCAAGGAGACTAACAAAATTGGTATAAGAACCAAGCATATTATATTTAGCAAAGACCTTTCTAGCCTCTCTTGCTATACCACCAAATTCTCTAAGAAGGGTTTCTAAAACAAAGTCTTTCTTTTCCCCTTCTTCCATATCACCGAGTGTAAGAAACATGTGTTGGATTATAGGATTGAGGTTAACAAATTTAGTTTCCATCATACGAACTAAAGCAAGAAGCTGCAATTTCATAGGTAGGAGCAAGTTCTACCAAGTGTCTATCTTCAAAATTTTCAACTGATCTTGACATGATTGAAAAATTCTTCTATATTATTTCTCCCAATTATAGACCCACGTCCTACCGGTATGTCTTTCGTGGTAAAATTAAAAGGAAACATGATGAAATAAGTAAAGTAAATGCAAGTAACTAATTTTTTTTTGTGTTTTTGATATAGCAAACAAGATAGCAAATAAAGTAAAACTAGCAACTAATTTTTTTTGTATTTTGATTTAGTGCAGCAAACAAAGTAGTAAATAAAACTAAGCAAGACAAAAACAAAGTAAAGAGATTGGGATGTGAAGACTCCCCTTGCAGCGTGTCTTGATCTCACGCAACGGCGCCGTAAAAGAGCTTGATACGCGTACATCACGCGTCCGTTGGGAACCCCAAGAGGAAGGTGTGATGCGTACGGCGCAAGTTTTCCTCGGTATGAAACCAAGGTTTACCCAACCCAGGTAGGAGCCAAGAAGCACGTTGAAGGTTGATGGCGGCGAGATGTAGTGCGGCGCAACACCAGGGATTCGGCGCCAACGTGGAACCCGCACAACACAACCAAAGTACTTTGCCCCAACGAAACAAATGAGGTTGTCAATCTCACCGGCTTCTTGTAACAAAGGATTAGATGTATATTGTGGATGATGATTGTTTGCGAAAACAAGAAAACAAGATTGCAAGAGATTGTATTTCAAAGATAGAGAATTGGACTGGGGTCCACAAGCTCACTAGAGGTGTCTCTCCCATAAGATAAACAAAGCATGTTGGGTGAACAAATTACGGTTGGGCAATTGACAAATAAAGAGGGCATGACCATGCACATACATATTATGATGAGTATTGTGAGATTTAATTGGGCATTACGACAAAGTACATATTTGCTATCCAAAGATGCATCTATGCCTAAAAAGTCCACCTTCAGGTTATCATCCGAACCCCTCCGGTATTAAGTTGCTAACAATAGACAATTGCATTAAGTATTGCGCGTAATGTAATCGGTGACTACATCCTTGAACATAGCACCAATGTTTTATCCCTAGTGGCAACAAGACATCCATAATCTTAGAGATTTCTCATCACTTCCTGCATTCACGGAGACATGAACCCACTATCGAGCATAAATACTCCCTCTTGGAGTTACAAGCATCTACTTGGCCAGAGCATCTACTAGTAACGGAGAGCATGCAAGATCATAAACAACGCATAGACATAACTTTGATAATCAACATAACAAGTATTCTCTATTCATCGGATCCCAACAAACGCAACATATAGAATTACAGATAGATGATCTTGATCATGTTAGGCAGCTCACAAGACCCGACAATTAAGCACAATGGGGAGAAGATAACCATCTAGCTACTGCTATGGACCCATAGTCCAGGGGTAGACTACTCACACATCACTCCGGAGGCGACCATGGCGGCGTAGAGTCCTCCGGGAGATGAATCCCCTCTCCGGCAGGGTGCCGGAGGCGATCTCCTGAATCCCCCGAGATGGGATTGGCGGCGGCGGCGTCTCTGGAAGGTTTTCCGTATCTTGGCTCTCGGTACTGGGGTTTTGCAACGAAGGCTATTTGTAGGCGGAAGGGCAGGTCAAGAGGCGGCACGAGGGGCCCACACCCTAGGTCGGCGCGGCCAAGGGCCAGGCCGCGCCGCCCTATGGTGTCGCCACCTCGTGGCCCCACTTCGTCTCCTCTTCGGTCTTCTGGAAGCTTCGTGGCAAAATAGGACCCTGGGTGTTGATTTCGTCCAATTCCGAGAATATTTCGTTACTAGGATTTCTGAAACCAAAAATAGCAGAAAACAAAGAATCGGCACTTCGGCATCTTGTTAATAGGTTAGTTCCAGAAAATGCACGAATATGACATAAAGTGTGCATAAAACATGTAGATATCATCAATAATGTGGCATGGAACACAAGAAATTATCGATACGTCGGAGACGTATCAATGGCGCGCGGCGCGCGGCCGGCCATCCGGAGATCGAGAGGAGAGAGGAGAGCAGATCGGCCCCGGCCAAATTTTCTTTTTTTTAACTAAAAATTAATTAATTTAATTATAACTTATTATTTGTATAACTAATTAAGTTGTTTTTGTAACTAATTAAAGTTTAAATTTGTAACTAATTAATTAAAGTGGTAAATCTATATCTATATATATCTATATCTATACTTTAAATTGTAAATTTGTAACTAAGTTTTTAAATTAAAATGGTAACTTAATTAAATTGTAACTTAATTAAAGTGTATAATTAAAGTGTAACAAAAAACTTAGTTACAAACAAAAAAACTAAAAAAACCGCGCCGGTCTCTCTCTCACCGTCCGTGCTCCTCGCCGCCCTCCTCCTCTCCCCTTCCCGCGCGCCGCCGGCCGGCCCTCTCTCTCTCACCGCGCACGCGCACGCGCCGGCCTCTCTCTCACCGCATGCGCATGCGCCGTCGATCTCTGCCGCGCCGCCTCGTCGATCTCTGCCGCGCCGCCTCACTAAAATTTGTAACTTAAAATTTGTATAACTTAAAATTTGTAACTTAAAATTTGTTCCCGCGGTATCTCTAAGTTTATTTGACTACAAAATTTATTTGAGTTTGTCAAAATGCCTAGATTCTTTTAATACTTTCGCCACCGCCACCCCTTTCGCCACCGCCACCCTTTCTCCACCGCCCCCTTTCGCCACCGCCACCGCCCCCCTTCTTCACTTAATTAATTTGTTTTGACTACATGTTTTCAGGACTGACATATGGCGAACGATAGAGCTGACCCGATTATGGAGAACTATGATCCGGACGCTGAAGACCATATGTTCGGCATCATAAACGGCGATATTCTATATGTGCCGACCGGACAAGAAGAAGATGATATCTCTTCTTATCTGAACCTTGAGGGTGAAGATGAAGGGCGCCGTCAGCAAGATGATGCCGAAGAAACGTCGATTAACGACGATCTTCAATTATAAGTAGCAACCACCTCCGGGCCGAGGTATATATATACATTGAGCTCTGGTGATACAAACTAACTGATTTGAATAAATATGTGTGTACTAACGCGCGCGACTCTCTTTCTTATTTTAGCCCTACGCCGGATCGTCGAAACATACGAGTACGTCGTCAAATCGTGGCGCAACCAAGACGATGAAACCAGGAGAAACATGCACCATCGAGGTTGTCGAGGAAGCAACCGGCAGGCCGCTGGAGCCCCGCAAGAACGCCACCAAGTTTATCAGCCAATGCGGAGCCGTTGTTAGAGACAACGTCTCGATCACCGTCCAGGAGTGGAATCAGCCAAAGAAGGCACGTCTTGGTTTCACTTTTGTCGATAAGAGAACAAAAAAAGATTGCTTCAACAAGCTTATGGAACATTTCGTTCTACCTCCGGAATACCACAAATACGATGAGGAGGGTAACAAGATTGAGGAAAACAAGGAGAGGAGGAGGCTAGTCAAACAGTTCGCTCTTCATAAGATGTCCGACGCATTCCGGAAATACAAGCAAAATCTAGCCCATGACTTTGTCAAGCAGAACAAGACTCCGGATTTCAAAGGACAATATGAGAAACTGCAACATGATTGGCCAGAATTTGTGAAGCAAAAGAAATCGGAGCAGTTCCTTCAAATATCGAAAAAAATAAGGAAAATGCGGCTAAGAAGGAGTACAATCATATTATGGGGCCAGGAGGGTATCACCTTTGGGTGCCTAGGTGGGAGAAGATGGAGAACGAGCTGAGGGCGCGAGGAATCCGTCTGCACGGAGGATGGGACCCAAGGGCCAAAAGTTGGTGGTACGGGCATGGGGGATCGCTGAACCCGGAGACAGGGGAGTGTGTTTACCAGGGCAAAATAATTAAACCCACCCAAAAGCTTATTGAGGCATTGAGGGATGCTCAAGAGGGGAGGATCAAGTTCAACAGAGAGAACGACGCCCTGACAAAAGCCCTCGGGAATCCTGAACAAGGAGGACGTGTACGAGGCATGGGGCACATTCCGTGGAAAGTAGGGTTCCCCCAGAACGATGACCCGTACGGTTACAGAAGCCGTAAGAGAAAGATGGATCGGGAAGCAGATGTTGTGGCGCGGTTGGCATCGAAAATGGATGTGATGAAGAAAACCGTGAGTGTACTAGTAGCCGAAAGAGATGCAGCTCGGGCGCAGCATGAAGATCATCCATTGGATCTCGGAAGCCAGCAGCGGAGAAGCAGCGTGGCTTCCACGGAGGCCCCACCGGCTGGTGCACCGACGATCGAAATTACTGCACCGGAGCCTCCTCGCTACCCCGTGGACGATATAAAGGAGATGAAAGCATGTCATCTGTATTATCCTATCGGGAACATGTCCATGAAGGTAGCCATCGGCAGTGCTTTACCACCTGGAGCACTCCACCACAACAACCCCATTCAAGATGGCTATGCTCGTGTCACGGTGGAGGACATAGTCCAAGGGTTTGAGGACCTGGACATTGACATTGCTACACCTGAAGGGGCGACAAGACTTGGAGATGTCAAGCGCCAGTTCATTCTATGGCAAAAAAATTTATCAAGTTTCCAGGCGAGGCGCCAACAAGTCCACCCCCCTACGGTGGTGGTGGTGGCGGCGGTGGCGGTGGTGGTGGTGGTGCTTCACCTACACCTCCTTCACGTCAGCCGACGCCGCCCCCCAATTCACCTCCAGCGGGTAAGCAGCCGCCGCCCCCTAGTCCGCCCCGGGCGGGTGCGAACGCCACCCCCAATCCACCTGCGCGAAGAAGCGGCGGCAGTCCTGGATTATTAACCCGGACCCTTATGTACCTAAGATAACAAAGGTACCGGAGCCATCACTGAAGCCTCTCCCCACGAGGCCTTGGGAACATAGTGCCGAGGAAGTCGAGGCGGCCGCGACTGCTGAATATGAGAAATGGAAGGCGGGCTGCAAGAAGAAAAGAGAGCCCGAGCCCAAGCCAGTATTTTCTGATGAGCAAAAGAAGTGGGCTAAGTCATTTTTGAACACACCGTCCCAAGCCGCGAAGAATCTGCATGACGACTATGCACGTGAACTAAAGAATCAGGCACGCATGTTCAAGAAGAAGAAAGAGGAGGCCGAGAAAGCGGAATTAGAAAGTGCACAAAGCGGGAAACGAGTTGCCCAGCTCGGGGAACAAAGTAAACAATCGATTGCCCCGCTTATAGTGACATCCGCCGGTCCGGATGCCCCCGATATCATAGAAGCTGCGGCAGCACAGGGATTGACTGTAACGAGTGCCAGAGAACAAGCGGCCAACTTAGGTATTACTCTTCGTGAACTGTTAGGCCTTGATGAGGCACCAGTGAAGGAGGTAGTACTTACATATGTGAAGAATGGGCCTGATACGTCTCCGACGTATCGATAATTTCTTATGTTCCATGCCACATTATTGATGTTATCTACATGTTTTACGCACACTTTATGTCATATTCGTGCATTTTCTGGAACTAACCTATTAACAAGATGCCGAAGTGCCGATTCTTGTTTTCTGCTGTTTTTGGTTTCGAGAAATCCTAGTAACGAAATATTCTCGGAATTGGACGAAATCAACGCCCAGGGCCCTATTTTGCCACGAAGCTTCCAGAAGTCCGAAGAGGAGACGAAGAGGGGCCACGAGGGGGCCACACCCTAGGGCGGCGCGGCCCCCCCTTGGCCGCGCGGCCCTGTGGTGTGGGGCCCTCGTGCCGCCTCCTGACCTGCCCTTCCGCCTACTTAAAGCCTCCGTTGCGAAACCCCCAGTACCAAGAGCCACGATACGGAAAACCTTCCAGAGACGCCGCCGCCGCCGATCCCATCTCGGGGGATCCAGGACATCGCCTCCGGCACCCTGCCGGAGAGGGGATTCATCTCCCGGAGGACTCTACGCCGCCATGGTCGCCTCCGGAGTGATGTGTGAGTAGTCTACCCCTGGACTATGGGTCCATAGCAGTAGCTAGATGGTTGTCTTCTCCCCATTGTGCTATCATTGTCGGATCTTGTGAGCTGCCTAACATGATCAAGATCATCTATCTGTAATTCTATATGTTGCGTTTGTTGGGATCCGATGAATAGAGAATACTTGTTATGTTGATTATCAAAGTTATGTCTATGTGTTGTTTATGATCTTGCATGCTCTCCGTTATTAGTAGATGCTCTGGCCAAGTTGATGCTAGTAACTCCAAGAGGGAGTATTTATGCTCGATAGTGGGTTCATGTCTCCGTGAATCTGGAGGGGTGACAAGAACCTCTAAGGTTATGGATGTCTTGTTGCCACTAGGGATAAAACATTGGTGCTATGTTCAAGGATGTAGTCACTAATTACATTACGCGCAATACTTAATGCAATTGTCTGTTGTTAGCAACTTAATACCGGAGGGGTTCGGATGATAACACGAAGGTGGACTTTTTAGGCATAGATGCAGTTGGATGGCGGTCTATGTACTTTGTCGTAATGCCCAATTAAATCTCACTATACTCATCATAATATGTATGTGCATGGTCATGCCCTCTTTATTTGTCAATTGCCCAACTGTAGTTTGTTCACCCATCATGCTGTTTATCTTATGGGAGAGACACCTCTAGTGAACTGTGGACCCCGGTCCAATTCTCTATACTGAAATACAATCTACTGCAATACTTGTTCTACTGTTTTCTGCAAACAATCATCTTCCACACAATACGGTTAATCCTTTGTTACAGCAAGCCGGTGAGATTGACAACCTCACTGTTTCGTTGGGGCAAAGTACTTTGGTTGTGTTGTGCAGGTTCCACGTTGGCGCCGGAATCCCTGGTGTTGCGCCGCACTACATCCCACCACCATCAACCTTCAACGTGCTTCTTGGCTCCTCCTGGTTCGATAAACCTTGGTTTCTTTCTGAGGGAAAACTTGCTGCTGTGCGCATCATACCTTCCTCTTGGGGTTCCCAACGAACGTGTGAGTTACACGCCATCAAGCTCTTTTTCTGGCACCGTTGCCGGGGAACTGAAGAAAAGTTACACCACAAAGATTTCTATCTCCCACGTCAACTACACGCCAGCAGCTCTTTTTCTGGCGCCGTTGCCGGGGAGATCAAGACACGCTGCAAGGGGAGTCTCCACTTCTCAATATCTTTACTTTGTTTTTGTCTTGCTTAGTTTTATTTACTACTTTGTTTGCTGCACTAAATCAAAATACAAAAAAAATTAGTTGCTAGTTTTACTTTATTTGCTATCTTGTTTGCTATATCAAAAACACAAAAAATTAGTTACTTGCATTTACTTTATCTAGTTTGCTTTATTTACTGTTGCTAAAATGGCCAACCCTGAAAATACTAAGTTGTGTGACTTCACAACCACAAATAATAATGATTTCTTATGTACACCTATTGCTCCACCTGCTACTACAGCAGAATTCTTTGAAATTAAACCTGCTTTACTAAATCTTGTTATGCGAGAGCAATTTTCTGGTGTTAGTTCTGATGATGCTGCTGCCCATCTTAATAATTTTGTTGAACTATGTGAAATGCAAAAATATAAAGATGTAGATGGTGACATTATAAAATTAAAATTGTTCCCTTTCTCATTAAGAGGAAGAGCTAAAGATTGGTTGCTATCTCTGCCTAAGAATAGTATTGATTCATGGACTAAATGCAAGGATGCTTTTATTGGTAGATATTATACCCCTGCTAAAATTATATCTTTGAGGAGTAGCATAATGAATTTTAAACAATTAGATACTGAACATGTTTCTCAAGCTTGGGAAAGAATGAAATCTCTGGTTAAAAATTCCCCAACCCATGGACTGACTACTTGGATGATCATCCAAACCTTCTATGCAGGACTAAATTTTTCTTCGCGGAATTTATTGGATTCAGCTGCTGGAGGTACCTTTATGTCCATCACTCTTGGTGAAGCAACAAAGCTTCTTGATAATATGATGATCAACTACTCTGAATGGCACACGGAAAGAGCTCCACAAGGTAAGAAGGTAAATTCTGTCGAAGAAACCTCTTCCTTGAGTGATAAGATTGATGCTATTATGTCTATGCTTGTGAATGATAGGACTAATATTGATCCTAATAATGTTCCGTTAGCTTCATTGGTTGCACAAGAAGAACATGTTGATGTAAACTTCATTAAAAATAATAATTTCAACAACAATGCTTATCGGAACAATTCTAGTAACAACTATAGGCCATATCCTTATAATAATGGCAACGGCTATGGTAATTCTTATGGGGATTCTTACAACAATAATAGGAGTTCACCCCCTGGATTTGAAGCTATGCTTAAAGAATTTATCAGTACACAAACTGCTTTTAACAAATCTGTTGAAGAAAAGCTTGGGAAAATTGATATACTTGCTTCTAAAGTTGATAGTCTTGCTGCTGATGTTAATCTTTTGAAATCGAAAGTTTTGCCTAATTAAAATCATCATAACAAAATTACTACTACAGCAAATGCCATCCAAGTTAGAATTAATGAGAATATAAGATTGATGGCTGAATTACGTGCTAGGTGGGATAGAGAAGAAAATGAAAAACTAGCTAAAGAGAAGAATGTAGCTAAAGTTTGGACTATTACCACCACTTGTAATGCTAATGCTACACATGTTGCTGCACCTCCTACTATTAATAATAAAAGAATTGATGTTAGCAATGTTTCCACTTCTAATGCAAAGCGCGAGAAACTGCCTGAAACTGCTAAAGCTTGAAATCGCTCGTGATAAAGCTGCTGAAATTTTTTCCAACATTGGGGATGATGATCTCATTGCTTTAGATTATAATGGTTTGAATTTTGATGATTGCCACATCTCTGAAGTTATAAAGTTCTTGCAAAAACTTGCTAAAAGTCCTAATGCTAGTGCTATAAATTTGGCTTTCACGCAACATATTACAAATGCTCTCATAAAAGCTAGAGAAGAGAAACTAGAGCGCGAAGCCTCTATTCCTAAAAAGCTAGAGGATGGTTGGGAGCCCATCATTAAAATGAAGGTTAAAGATTTTGATTGTAATGCCTTATGTGATCTTGGTGCAAGTATTTCTGTTATGCCTGAGAAAATTTATAATATGCTTGACTTGCCACCACTGAAAAATTGTTATTTGGATGTTAATCTTGCTGATCATTCTACAAAGAAACCTTTGGGGAAAGTTGATAATGTTCGCATTACCGTTAACAATAACCTTGTCCCCGTTGATTTTGTTGTCTTGGATATTGAATGCAATGCATCTTGTCCCATTATATTGGGAAGACCTTTTCTTCGAACCGTTGGTGCTATCATTGATATGAAGGAAGGTAATACAAAATATCAATTTCCTCTCAAGAAAGGTATGGAACACTTCCCTAGAAAGAGAATAAAGTTACCTTTTGATTCTATTATGAGAACAAATTATGATGTTGACACTTCGTCTCTTGATAATATTTGATGCACACTTTCTGCGCCTAGCTGAAAGGCGTTAAAGAAAAGCGCTTATGGGAGACAACCCATGGTTTTTACCTACAGTACTTTGTTTTTATTTTGTGTCTTGGAAGTTGTTTACTACTGTAGCAACCTCTCCTTATCTTAGTTTAGTGTTTTGTTGTGCCAAGTAAAGCCGTTGATAGAAAAGTTCATACTAGATTTGGATTACTGCGCAGAAACAGATTTCTTTGCTGTCACGAATCTGGGATGTTTTCTCTGTAGGTAACTCAGAAAATTATGCCAATTTACGTGAGTGATCCTCAGATATGTACGCAACTTTCATTCAATTTGAGCATTTTCATTTGAGCAAGTCTGGTGCCTCGATAAAATTCGTCAATACGAACTGTTCTGTTTTGACAGATTCTGCCTTTTATTTCGCATTGCCTCTTTTGCTATGTTGGATGAATTTCTTTGATCCATTAATGTCCAGTAGCTTTATGCAATGTCCAGAAGTGTTAAGAATGATTGTGTCACCTCTGAACATGTTAATTTTTATTGTCGCTAACCCTCTAATGAGTTGTTCTAAGTTTGGTGTGGAGGAAGTTTTCAAGGATCAAGAGAGGAGTATGATGCAACATGATCAAGGAGAGTGAAAGCTCTAAGCTTGGGGATGCCCCGGTGGTTCACCCCTGCATATATTAAGAAGACACAAGCGTCTAAGCTTGGGGATGCCCAAGGCATCCCCTTCTTCATCGACAACATTATCAGGTTACTCCCCTGAAACTATATTTTTATTCCATCACATCTTATGTGATTTTCTTGGAGCGTCGGTTTGTTTTTGTTTTTTGTTTTGTTTGAATAAAATGGATCCTAGCATTCACTTTGTGGGAGAGAGACACGCTCCGCTGTAGCATATGGACAAGTATGTCCTTAGTTTCTACTCATAGTATTCATGGCGAAGTTTCTCCTTCGTTAAATTGTTATATGGTTGGAATTGGAAAATGATACATGTAGTAATTGCTATTAATGTTTTGGGTAATGTGATACTTGGCAATTGTTGTGCTCATGTTTAAGCTCTTGCATCATATGCTTTGCACCCATTAATGAAGAAATACATAGAGCATGCTAAAATTTGGTTTGCATATTTGGTTTCTCTAAGGTCTAGATAATTTCTAGTATTGAGTTTGAACAACAAGGAAGACGGTGTAGAGTCTTATAATGTTTTCAATATGTCTTTTATGTGAGTTTTGCTGCACCGGTTCATCCTTGTGTTTGTTTCAAATAAGCCTTGCTAGCCTAAACCTTGTATCGAGAGGGAATACTTCTCATGCATCCAAAATACTTGAGCCAACCACTATGCCATTTGTGTCCACCATACCTACCTACTACATGGTATTTTCCGCCATTCCAAAGTAAATTGCTTGAGTGCTACCTTTAAAATTCCATCATTCACCTTTGCAATATATAGCTCATGGGACAAATAGCTTAAAAACTATTGTGGTATTGAATATGTAAGTATGCACTTTATCTCTTATTAAGTTGCTTGTTGTGTGATAACCATGTTTACTGGGGACGCCATCAACTACTCTTTGTTGAATTTCATGTGAGTTGCTATGCATGTTCGTCTTGTCTGAAGTAAGAGCGATCTACCACCTTATGGTTAAGCATGCATATTGTTAGAGAAGAACATTGGGCCGCTAACTAAAGCCATGATCCATGGTGGAAGTTTCAGTTTTGGACATATATCCTCAATCTCATATGAGAAAATTATTAATTGTTGTTACATGCTTATGCATAAAAGAGGAGTCCATTATCTGTTGTCTATGTTGTCCCGGTATGGATGTCTAAGTTGAGAATAATCAATAGCGAGAAATCCAATGCGAGCTTTCTCCTTAGACCTTTGTACAGGCGGCATAGAGGTACCCCTTTGTGACACTTGGTTAAAACATGTGCATTGTGATGATCCGGTAGTCCAAGCTAATTAGGACAAGGTGCGGGCACTATTAGTATACTATGCATGAGGCTTGCAACTTGTAAGATATAATTTACATGATACATATGCTTTATTACTACCGTTGACAAAATTGTTTCATGTTTTCAAAATCAAAGCTCTAGCACAAATATAGCAATCGATGCTTTTCCTCTATGGAGGACAATTCTTTTACTTTCAATGTTGAGTCAGTTCACCTATTTCTCTCCACCTCAAGAAGCAAACACTTGTGTGAACTGTGCATTGATTCCTACATACTTGCTTATTGCACTTATTATATTACTCTATGTTGACAATATCCATGAGATATGCATGTTACAAGTTGAAAGCAACCGCTGAAACTTAATCTTCCTTTGTGTTGCTTCAATGCTTTTACTATGAATTATTGCTTTATGAGTTAACTCTTATGCAAGACTAATTGATGCTTGTCTTGAAGTGCTATTCACGAAAAGTCTTTGCTTTATGATTCACTTGTTTACTCATGTCATATACATTGTTTTGATCGCTGCATTCACTACATATGCTTTACAAATAGTATGATCAAGGTTATGATGGCATGTCACTCCAGAAATTATCTGTGTTATCGTTTTACCTGCTCGGGACGAGCAGAACTAAGCTTGGGGATGCTGATACATCTCCGACGTATCGATAATTTCTTATGTTCCATGCCACATTATTGATGTTATACATGTTTTATGCACACTTTATGTCATATTCGTGCATTTTCTGGAACTAACCTATTAACAAGATGCCGAAGTGCCGATTCTTTGTCATTGCTGTTTTTGGTTTCAGAAATCCTAGTAACGAAATATTCTCGGAATTGGACGAAATCAACGCCCAGGGTCCTATTTTGCCACGAAGCTTCCAGAAGTCCGAAGAGGAGACGAAGAGGGGCCACGAGGGGGCCACACCCTAGGGCGGCGTGGCCCCCCTTGGCCGCGCGGCCCTGTGGTGTGGGGCCCTCGTGCCGCCTCCTGACCTGCCCTTCCGCCTACTTAAAGCCTCCGTTGCGAAACCCCCAGTACCGAGAGCCACGATACGGAAAACCTTCCAGAGACGCCGCCGCCGCCGATCCTATCTCGGAGGATCCAGGAGATCGCCTCCGGCACCCTGCCGGAGAGGGGATTCATCTCCCGGAGGACTCTACGCCGCCATGGTCGCCTCCGGAGTGATGTGTGAGTAGTCTACCCCTGGACTATGGGTCCATAGCAGTAGCTAGATGGTTGTCTTCTCCCCATTGTGCTATCATTGTCGGATCTTGTGAGCTGCCTAACATGATCAAGATCATCTATCTGTAATTCTATATGTTGCGTTTGTTGGGATCCGATGAATAGAGAATACTTGTTATGTTTATTATCAAAGTTATGTCTATGTGTTGTTTATGATCTTGCATGCTCTCCGTTATTAGTAGATGCTCTGGCCAAGTTGATGCTAGTAACTCCAAGAGGGAGTATTTATGCTCGATAGTGGGTTCATGTCTCCGTGAATCTGGAGGGGTGACAAGAACCTCTAAGGTTATGGATGTGTTGTTGCCACTAGGGATAAAACATTGGTGCTATGTTCAAGGATGTAGTCACTAATTACATTACGCGCAATACTTAATGCAATTGTCTGTTGTTAGCAACTTAATACTGGAGGGGGTTCGGATGATAACCTGAAGGTGGACTTTTTAGGCATAGATGCAGTTGGATGGCGGTCTATGTACTTTGTCGTAATGCCCAATTAAATCTCACTATACTCATCATAATATGTATGTGCATGGTCATGCCCTCTTTATTTGTCAATTGCCCAACTGTAATTTGTTCACCCAACATGCTGTTTATCTTATGGGAGAGACACCTCTAGTGAACTGTGGACCCCGGTCCAATTCTCTATACTGAAATACAATCTACTGCAATACTTGTTCTACTGTTTTCTACAAACAATCATCTTCCACACAATACGGTTAATCCTTTGTTACAGCAAGCCGGTGAGATTGACAACCTCACTGTTTCGTTGGGGCAAAGTACTTTGGTTGTGTTGTGCAGGTTCCACGTTGGCGCCGGAATCCCTGGTGTTGCGCCGCACTACATCCCGCCGCCATCAACCTTCAACGTGCTTCTTGGCTCCTCCTGGTTCGATAAACCTTGGTTTCTTTCTGAGGGAAAACTTGCTGCTGTGCGCATCATACCTTCCTCTTGGGGTTCCCAACGAACGTGTGAGTTACACGCCATCAGGGCCTCTCGTCGAGCCTGCGCAGGAAGAGGATCTACCTCCACAAATGAAAGGTCTGCTGAACTGGTACAAGGGTTACATAAAACATAAAAACGCCAAAGATTATATTTATGCGGAAGTTGGATATGAGCATCACTTCAAACATTACTCTGTACAAATTCATCTGAGTGAATTGTTCCAGCTTTTCAATCTGCGCGAGCTCGACAAATCTATCATCAGTTGCTACGTTCTGTAAGTGATTTATTTCTACCCCATCTCGTTCATATTGCCTGCACTATATATATATATGTCCTAACTATATTGTTGTGTCCGCTATTATACATGCAGATTGAAGATTAAGGAATGCAGAGTAAGGAACATCCATGATGTTGGGTTCATTGACCCACACATCGTTAATGGATATACGTTACAGCATCACCCCGCCGACGTGGAGGAAGACCTGTGGCGGTTTCTTGATAAGCAGGAACTCAAAAGTGATATTCTATTTCCTTACCATTTTGGGTGAGTGTTTATGTCTTGAGCACATTCTCTTTTGTTTACTCCATGCATGGTATGTGGCCGGCTAATCGATGAGTTATGCATGACGTACTGTGCATGTATCGTGTCCGCAGGTTCCACTGGATTCTGCTAGTAATTAAAGTTGATAAATCAGAATGTCTCGTCCACGACTCTCTGAATATGGATAAGGCGCTTTGGGCCGACATGAGACAAATGATTCAAAAGTAATTATTTTCATTCATTTGCGCTCTATATCGATCGGCCTATTTCGTTCATTTCCTAATTAAGCTTCAAGTAATTAACTAATAACTCTCTTGTTCATTTAATTTTCTTTGCCTCGTAGGGTTTGGAGACGGTTCTCAGATAAAAAGGTCGGTGAATTAAAAAAAGAGCTAAATTTCATGCGGTCAAAGGCTAAGAATGGTGGCGATATGCAGCCACCGGGAACCAATCTGTGTGGATACTATGTCTGTGAGATGATCCGGAGATACACCTCTGAGCGCGTTCCGAGTGATCTCAATGCTCAGAGGAATAACCTCCGGATAATGCTTAGTCCAGAAGCTCGCTTCCGACCACTTCAAGAGGAACTAGCTGGATGGTTCAGGAGGGAAGTCCTCGATCCTAAAGGAGAACACCATTGCGAGGACGTAGAACTATACATGCATTAAATTATGTATGGAAACTTGTTCAAACTTGTATATGGTCATCCGATGATATTGAATATATATTGTATATTCCTCTTGAATTCTTTTTGGTTCTAATTTCAAATTTGTTTGAAATTGTACATTCATATGCATGTATATATGTAGTACCGTAGAATATGTGAAACTCCTTCAAAATTACAATAAAGCACAAAAGAAATAAAACAATATACAAATTAAACAGAAAACATGTTTAGGGGGGGGGGAGGGGCAGGTTTAGGGGGGGCCTAGAAGAACCGCGACTAAAGGTCCTCCGCCCCGACGGTCGCCTGGCGCCCACGTGGACGGGCCTTTAGTCGCGGTTCGTAAGCAACCGCGACTAAAGGGGAGGGCCTTTAGTCGCGCTAATTTGGTCGCGGTTGCGCAACCGCGACTAATGGCAGTTGCGAACCGCGACCAAAGGCCCTTTTTCCACCAGTGGATGCTGAATGTATATCTTGTGGAAAATATTAAAAAATAAAAGCTGGTCAATTTTTGTAGTTCTTGGCCGTTTTTTCGTGGACTAGAATTATGGATAATTTTTTGAATTCCAGATGGTCCGAAAACAACCTGGATGATTTTCTGAATTCTGGATGACCATTCATTGGGATCATGTCCAGAATGGCGGCGGCAGCGGGAGCTTGTCTCTCTGTAATAGCTTAGTTACTTTTCGGTTGAAATTTCAGTTGTAATCCAGACATAATGTCTACCAGTTCGAGGTTGAGAGAAGAGATAAAAATCATACCCTAACAGATATTTCCTGGGCTTTGATGATTAATGAGACAACACGAAGTTTCGGCCTTGTAACTAAGCACATGGGCTCTCTAAGCCTGCCTGCCCTCCTTAGTACTTGCTCCATTTTTTATTTTCATTCACTGAGAATTCCTCCACGAAATTCACTATAAAATTCATTAACAGAAAAATCTTATCCAAGGATGAAATAGTGAACGTGAAAAAAAATAGAGTGGACATTAGTTACTTAGAAATATTCCTGATGATCACGTATTATTTTAAATTATCTCAATGAATGTCTGAATCTCGTACATTTATTTATTTATTTTCAAGAGTCGTGTGCCTTGGTCTTAAGGAGTGTGAAAAATTCTCGGTCTGACTGAGAACTACAGTTAGATAGATGTATCTAAAGTAATTGAATTTTACTTGCAATCCATATTGTGATTCACCATAAGCATAAATTAGGAAGCAAATCTAACAGTCTAGAGGCATTTTTTCTAGTTGCAGCTCAGTTACAAATAAAAGAAAAATCCACTGTAACAAATTTCCAACTCAAATGCACAACTTACAATACAAGTATGATAGCGTAGAACTCGACTAAGTACAAAATTATTTCTCGGATAAACTACGAAAAACCAGTCCTGAATTTGGGTGTAGATGCTCCTGATTGAATAAAAAAACAAAAAAAGAATAAACAAATTTTAAAAAATCTGAAATTTTTGGAGAATGAACATAAACAAGTGTCCTAACTGCACACCAAAAAACTCCGAGAAAAAACTTATGTAGTGGTTTGTGCAAAAAAAGATAAAATGCGGTGTTGTTTGGAACATCTAGATTTGTTTCTTACATCACTTCGATTTGTCTTTTTTTTGCACATACCACTATATATGTCTTTTTCCTGATATTATTGGTGTGTAGTTAGGACCGGAGGGAACCGCAGCATGAGGAATGTCCGCGTCTCGTCGCAAGGCTCATTCGGAGTTTTGGGTCATAGGGCGGGCAGTCCGGGGCACAAGGGTCCTGGTACTACCCAGGTGCGAAGAACCCCGGAGGCGACTGCAATGAGCAAAAATGTAACTCACCGGCCTAAACGACGAGCAAACACTCGAACGTGAGAGCAAGGGATCACCCAACGAATGGACGAGCTCCAAGGAGGGAGGAGAGAGGGAGGCAAGAACCATGCTTTCAGAGAAGTGGCGGTCCACTCTGACAAAAAAAAATAACAGACTAAGCCGTGCCGTAAGGGGGGCATTCTTCACACGGGACGGGGCCAAGGCCTTCATGTATGGGTGACAGATCGGCCATAGGAGTACTCCGGGATATACACAAGCCTAAAACTGGAATGCGGATCTATTTATCTGGAATTCTATCTTCTGAAATAAAGAGTTGCCTATCTTCAGAAATGCTGGTATAGTTGACTTGCCTCTGTTCTCGCACCGGTGTCTGCCAGGGTCTGAACCATTAGGTAGAGGATCAGCTGAAAGAAAAGGCAGACAAAGATCTTGTGCCAGATCCGTATACATTCAGCACCCTCATTACAGCATTTGCTAAGCATGAAAAGTGGTTGGAGCTATGCTTATGTGCACGAAAATGCAGGAGTAAGGATGGCACCCAGAGACGAGGAAGGGTGTACTTGTTCATGTTCATTGTCCAAAAATTTCAGATTTTTTTAATTTCTTGCTATTTTTCAAAAAAAAAAACAACCAGAAGAGTCCACATCCGGGTTTAGAAATGACTTATCCGCTAAACTAGCAAAACCGTAGTGTTAAAGGCTAAGAAAACATCAACCAGTGAGACAGTGGTGCACTGGCGCACTTGTTGTGCAACCTGCTCCCTGCATTAACTTTTTAGCTCGAGATATGGAGCGGAAGTATACATGCGTGCCGGCGTGGGAGATGGACACCACGACTCGGCTACAATGTGTTAAATTATTAGATAATTTTCGTGTGAGTTTAATTACCGAAAGCAACATTACAGATGCACAAACATATTTAACCATACACATCAGATTAAGCACATGCATCAGATCTGAACATGGAACAAGTAGCAGTGCAAAGTAGGAGAGGAAAAGCACGTACATCGCGACCGGGAAGGTCGCACTAGCAGTAGCACCACCACCACCATGGATATTGTTGATGTCGCCCAAGGTGTAGTCGGATCTGTCAATGAAGCAGTCGAACCGGCGAAGAAGAGCACGAACAACAGCGAGCAGTCGCGTCGAGACGCTCCCCAAGAACCTTATCGCCCGTCTCCTGGTGCAGGATCTCAACGGACGGAGTTTCGGAGACCTGCTCTCCCGGACGGATGTGCATGCAATCGCCGGGATGGGGAATACTAGAGAGTAGCGTAGCAAAAGGAACTTCGCGAGAGAGACGAACTAGAGAGTTCTGAGAACTGTATATCTCTAGATCTGATCTGTCTCCTTGTATAGCCTGGGAGGAGAGACGACCCGACCGCGTTGCCACGCGTAGGAAACCAGGGACACGCGGCGAGCATGCACATGCAGGTCGACACGTACCCAACTCAGTTGGTGCACCAAACAAAAATTAGGCTTCCTTGAGTGTGTCTCGAACTCGAACTCGAGTCACGAAACGCGACGTGCGTGCGTGACGAGGCGAGGCGGGCGGAGGAGGAGTGCGCGAGGGCTCCTTCTATTCTCACTCACTTGGAATGACTAGAACGGCAGCCCTTATATACCACTCCAACTCTCTCCCAACTAGCAATGTGGTACTAAACTTTGTCCCCCAAGGCTGTCCCAAGCTGCCAACGTGATGGGCCTTGAGATTTCAGGAATTGTAGACTATATGGGCTGCCTTACTGGGCTGCAGCCCATCTACATTCAACAATCCCCCACCAGATCTCATATGCACATCAGATGATACATTAGTTCCATTCACTGTTTAATATACCTGCACTTCGGTGGAGACTGTTAAGTTGAACTTCCACTTAGGCAAGGTGCTACGCTTGACTATAACTGAACAATGGACTATGCCTTGAATTGTCAGTCTTTGTGTAGCAAGTTTCGTTCACTGCCGGAACGGTACTATGCTACCATAGTCTTCCCCTCGGGTGGAGCTTATAAGTCATGCTCCTCGGCGCTTCATGAGCTTACTAGAGATTCACCCAAATCTCCCACACTATGACCAGTAGTGTCGCTCATATAGGTGTGTTCTTTAAAGATCGCCCTGTAGGACAACGTCTTCGCTCATCAAGAGCCGTTCAGAACACATTAAGACATTGTCAACCTGCCTTACAGTAGCTATGAGAGAATTGCATCTGCAGCGGAGTGGGAGTATTAAATTTTCTCTCAACTCAGTTGCTCCGGTTTGTTTTCCCAGGTCCTAGTTCACGGAATTTCCGATCACATAGGTTGGGTTACCCCCTCGGCAACTCAGGTGGGTCTCAAACCCATCTCCCTCGATGCAAGGTCTATCATGTTTCTTGATAGTCCTTTTGTGAAAGGATCTGCCAAATTTTTAGCACTTTGGACATAATCCAATGCTATCACTCCGGAGTTCTTCAGTTTTCTGACAGACTTCAATCTCCTCTTGATATGTTTGGAACTTTTCATATTATCCTTAGAACTTTTCACTTTGATAATCACAGTTTGATTATCACAGTTCATGAGGATGGCCGGTAATGGTTTTTCAACCATAGGCAAGTCCATCAAGAGCTCACGAAGCCATTCCGCTTCGACAGTAGCTGTATCTAATGTTGTGAGTTCTGCTTCCACAGTTGACCTCGTTAAGATGGTCTGATTGCAAGACTTCCAGGAAACAGCGCCACCACCAAGAGTGAAAACATATCCACTTGTGGCCTTCATCTTAGGATCTGAAATCCAATTGGAATCACTATACCCTTCAAGTCCTCTTGGATACCCGGTATAATGAATTCCATAACTCATGGTTCCCTTTAGATAGCGCATCACTCTCTCAAGAGCATGCCAATGATCATCTCCCGGGTTGGCCACAAACCGGCTAAGTTTGCATACAGCAAACGAGATATCAGGCCTCATAGCGCAACCTAAATACATGAGTGAACCAATGATTTGAGAGTATCTCAATTGATCTTTAGTTGCCTTTTCATTCTTTCGAAGCAAGACACTAGGATCATAAGGTGTGAGAGAAGATTTGCAATCAGCATAGCCAAATCTGCTCAACACCTTCTCTACATAATGAGATTGCACAAGTGTAATCCCATCATTCTCATCTCTCAATAACTTGATGTTCAATATAACATCAGCTTCTCCAAGATCTTTCATCTCGAAACACTGAGATAAGAAGGTTTTTACCTCCTCAATCACTTTGAGACTTGTCCCAAAAATTAGTATGTCATCCACATACAAGCATAGGACAACTCCCTCACCCCAACCATGGCGATAGTACACACATTTGTCGGCTTCATTAACAACAAAGCCCACATATGTCAAAGTTCTTTCAAACTTCTCATGCCATTGTTTGGGAGCTTGCTTGAGACCATATACATATTTCTTTAATTTACACACCTTTCTTTCTTGACCTTCTAGTACGAAACCATAAGGCTGTTTGATACGTCTCAAACGTATCTATAATTTCTGATGTTCCATGCTACTTTATTGATGATACTCACATGTTTTATACATACTTTATGTCATATTTATGCATTTTCCGGCACTAACCTATTAACAAGATGCCGAAGAGCCAGTTGCTGTTTTCTGCTATTTTTGGTTTCAGAAATCCTAGTAAGGAAATATTCTCGGAATTGGACGAAATCAACGCCCAGGATCTTATTTTCCACGAAGCTTCCAGAACACCGAAAGGGAAACGAAGTGGGGCGACGAGGCGGCGACACGCCAGGGCGGCGCGGCCCACCCCCTGGCCGCGCGGCCCTGTTGTGTGGGCCCCTCGCGTCGCCCCTAAACCTACCCTTCCGCCTACTTAAGCCTTCGTCGATAATAGTTCCAGTACCGAGAGCCACGATACGGAAAACCTTCCAGAGACGTCGCCGCCGCCAATCCCATCTCGGGGGATTCAGGAGATCGCCTCCGGCACCCTGCCGGAGAGGGGAATCATCTCCTGGAGGACTCTTCACCGCCATGGTCGCCTCCGGAGTGATGTGTGAGTAGTTCACCCCTGGACTATGGGTCCATAGCAGTAGCTAGATGGTCGTCTTCTCCTAATTGTGCTATCATTGTTGGATCTTGTGAGCTGCCTAACATGATCAAGATCATCTATCTGTAATGCTTGCGTTTGTTGGGATCCGATGAATAATGAATGCTATGTTATGTTGATTATCAATCTATCATCTATGTGTTGTTTATGATCTTGCATGCTCTCCGTTATTAGTAGAGGCTCTGGCCAAGTCATTACTTGTAACTCCAAGAGGGAGTATTTATGCTCGATAGTGGGTTCATGCCTCCATTAAATGCAGGACGGTGTGGAAAGTTCTAAGGTTGTGGATGTGCTGTTGCCACTAGGGATAAAACATCAATGCTATGTTTAAGGATGTATTTGTTGATTACATTATGCACCATACTTAATGCAATTGTCTGTTGTTTGCAACTTAATACTGGAGGGGGTTGATACGTCTCCGACGTATCGATAATTTCTTATGTTCCATGCCACATTATTGATGATATCTACATGTTTTATGCATACTTTATGTCATATTTATGCATTTTCTGGAACTAACCTATTAACAAGATGCCGAAGAGCCGATTCTTTGTTTCTGCTGTTTTGGTTTCAGAAATCCTAGTAAGGAAATATTCTCGGAATTGGACGAAATCAACGCCCAGGGGCCTATTTTCACACGAAGCTTCCAGAAGACCGAAGAGTCAACGAAGTGGGGCCACGAGGCGGCCAGAAGGTAGGGCGGCGCGACCCAGGTCTTGGCCGCGCCGACCTGTCTCCTGGGCCCCTCGTGTGGCCCCCTGACCTGCCCTTCCGCCTACAAATAGCCTTCGTCGCGAAACCCCCAGTACCGAGAGCCACAATACGGAAAACCTTCCAGAGACGCCGCCGCCGCCAATCCCATCTCGGGGGATTCAGGAGATCGCCTTCGGCACCCTGCCGAAGAGGGGATTCATCTCCCGGAGGACTCTACACCGCCATGGTCGCCTCCGGAGTGATGAGTGAGTAGTTCACCCCTGGACTATGGGTCCATAGCAGTAGCTAGGTGGTTGTCTTCTCCTTATGTGCTTCATTGCCGGATCTTGTGAGCTGCCTAACATGATCAAGATCATCTATCTGTAATGCTATATGTTGTGTTTGTCGGGATCCGATGGATAGAGAATACTATGTTATGTTGATTATCAATTTATATCTATGTGTTGTTTATGATCTTGCATGCTCTCCGTTATTAGTAGAGGCTCTGGCCAAGTTTTTACTCTTAACTCCAAGAGGGGGTATTTATGCTCGATAGTGGGTTCATGTCTCCGTGATACTGGGAGTGACGAAACCTCTATGGTTATGGATGTAGTGTGGCCACTAGGGATAAAACATTGATGCTTTGTCCGATGATGTAGTTATTGATTACATTACGCACCATACTTAATGCAATTGTCTGTTGTTTTCAACTTAATACTGGAAGGGGTTCGGATGATAACCTGAAGGTGGACTTTTTAGGCATAGATGCATGCTGGATAGCGGTCTATGTACTTTGTCGTAATGCCCAATTAAATCTCACAATACTCATCATAATATGTATGTGCATGGTCATGCCCTCTCTATTTGTCAATTGCCCAACTGTAATTTGTTCACCCAACATGCTATTTATCTAATGGGAGAGACACCTCTAGTGAACTGTGGACCCCGATCCAATTCTTTACATCTGAAGTACAATCTACTGCAATTGTTCTACTGTTCTCTGCAAACAATCATCATCCACACTATACATCTAATCCTTTGTTACAGCAAGCCGGTGAGATTGACAACCTCACTGTTTCGTTGGGGCAAAGTACTTGGTTTGTGTTGTGCAGGTTCCACGTTGGCGCCGGAATCCCTGGTGTTGCGCCGCACTACATCTCGCCGCCATCAACCTTCAACGTGCTTCTTGGCTCCAACTGGTTCGATAAACCTTGGTTTCATACTGAGGGAAAACTTGCCGCTGTACGCATCACACCTTCCTCTTGGGGTTCCCAACGGACGCGTGTTGTACGCGTATTAAGCTCTTTTTCTGGCGCCGTTGCCGGGGAGATCAAGACACGCTGCAAGGGGAGTCTCCACATCGCAATCTCTTTAATTTGTTTTTGTCTTGCATTATTTTATTTACTACTTTGTTTGCTGCACTAAATCAAAACACAAAAAAATTAGTTGCTAGTTTTACTTTATTGGCTATCTTGTTTGCTATATCAAAAACACAAAAAAATTAGTTACTTGCATTTACTTTATCTAGTTTGCTTTATTTACTATTCTAAAATGGGTACTCCTGAAAATACTAAGTTGTGTGACTTCACAACCACAAATAATAATGATTTCTTATGCACACCTATTGCTCCACCTGCTACTACAGTAGAATTCTTTGAAATTAAACCTGCTTTACTGAATCTTGTTATGCGAGAGCAATTTTCTGGTGTTAGTTCTGATGATGCTGCTGCCCATCTCAATAATTTTGTTGAACTATGTGAAATGCAAAAATATAAAGATGTAGATGGTGACATTATAAAATTAAAATTGTTCCCTTTCTCATTAAGAGGAAGAGCTAAAGATTGGTTGCTATCTCTGCCTAAGAATAGTATTGATTCATGGACTAAATGCAAGGATGCTTTTATTGGTAGATATTATCCCCCTGCTAAAATTATATCTTTGAGGAGTAGCATAATGAATTTTAAACAATTGGATACTGAGCATGTTGCACAAGCATGGGAAAGAATGAAATCTTTGGTTAAAAATTGCCCAACCCATGGACTGACTACTTGGATGATCATCCAAACCTTTTATGCAGGACTGAATTTTTCTTCGCGGAACCTATTGGATTCAGCTGCTGGAGGTACCTTTATGTCCATCACTCTTGGTGAAGCAACAAAGCTTCTTGATAATATGATGATTAATTACTCTGAATGGCACACGGAAAGAGCTCCACAAGGTAAAAAGGTAAATTCTGTCGAAGAAACCTCTTCCTTGAGTGATAAGATTGATGCTATTATGTCTATGCTTGTGAATGGTAGGACTAATGTTGATCCTAATAATGTTCTGTTAGCTTCATTGGTTGCTCAAAAAGAACATGTTGATGTGAATTTCATTAAAAATAACAATTATAATAATTCTAGGCCATATCCTGCTAATGGTAACTCTTATGGTAGATATACTTCACCTAATGAGGAGAAGATGTTAGAAATTGAAAGATCCACCAAGAACTTTATGCAAGCACAATATGAGCAAAATAAATTGTTTACTAAAACTATGAATGAGCAATCTACCTTGTTGAAGAATATAGGAAATCAACTTGAAAATCTGAATATGGAGATCTCTGGGTTGCAAACTAAACTTGCAAATGCTGAAAACCGAATCTCATACATATCTGCGTCACAATCTTCTTCAATTAATAAAATGGCTGCTAAACCTGAGGATATTGATAATAAAATTGTTACTACAACAAATGCCATCCAAGTTAGAATTAATGAGAATATAAGATTGATGGCCGAATTGCGTGCTAGGTGGGAAAGAGAAGAAAATGAAAAAGAAGATAATATAGCTAAAGTTTGGACTATTACCATCACTAGTAATGCTAATGCTATACATGTTGCTGCACCTCCTACTAATAATGGTAAAAGAATTGGTGTTGGCAATGTTTCCACTTCAAATGCAAAGCGCGAAAAACTGCCTGAAACTGCTAAAACTGCTTGTGATAAAACTGCTGAAATTTTTTCCAACATTGGGGATGATGATCCCATTGCTTTAGATTATAATGGTTTAGATTTTGATGATTGCCACATCTCTGAAGTTATAAAGTTCTTACAAAAACTTGCTAAGAGTCCTAATGCTAGTGCTATAAATTTGGCTTTCACGAAACATATTACAAATGCTCTCATAAAAGCTAGAGAAGAGAAATTAGAACGCGAAGCTTCTATTCCTAGAAAGCTAGAGGATGGTTGGGAGCCCATCATTAAGATGAAGGTCAATGACTTTGATTGTAATGCTTTATGTGATCTTGGTGCAAGTATTTCTGTTATGCCTAAGAAAATTTATAATATGCTTATCTTGCCACCATTGAAAAATTGTTATTTGGATGTTAATCTTGCTGATCATTCTACAAAGAAACCTTTGGGGAAAGTTGATAATGTTCGCATTACCGTTAACAATAACCTTGTCCCCGTTGATTTTGTTGTCTTGGATATTGAATGCAATGCATCTTGTCCCATCTTATTGGGAAGACCTTTTCTTCGAACTGTTGGTGCTATCATTGATATGAAGGAAGGTAATATTAAATATCAATTTCCTCTCAAGAAAGGTATGGAACACTTCCCTAGAAATAGAATGAAGTTACCTTTTGATTCTATTATTAGAACAAATTATGATGTTGACACTTCGTCTCTTGATAATACTTGATACATACTTTCTGCGCCTAGCTGAAAGGCGTTAAAGAAAAGCGCTTATGGGAGACAACCCATGTTTTTACTACAGTACTTTGTTTTATATTTGTGTCTTGGAAGTTGTTTACTACTGTAGCAAACTCTCCTTATCTTATTTTTGTGCATTGTTGTGCCAAGTAAAGTCGTTGATAGTAAGGTTCATACTAGATTTGGATTACTGCGCAGAAACAGATTTCTTTGCTGTCACGAATCTGGGCAAAATTCTCTGTAGGTAACTCAGAAAATTATGCAAATTTACGTGAGTGATTGATGACCCACAAGTATAGGGGATCGCGATAGTCTTCGAGGGTAGTATAACCCAAATTTATTGATTCGACACAAGGGGAGGTAAAGAATACTTATAAGCCTTAACAACTGAGTTGTCAATTCAGCTGCACCTGGAAAAGCACTAGTAACAGGGGTGATGTGAAAGTAGCAGTAATATGAGAGCAGTAGTAACAGTAACACAACAGCAGTAATAGCAATATGAGAGCAATGGCACCAGAAGATAGTTGATACTACTTCCAATGACATGTAGAACAAGTATATGATGATGAGAGATGGACCGGGGTTCCCAGCGATCTACACTAGTGGTAACTCTCCAATAAGTGACAAGTGTTGGGTGAACAAATTACAGTTGGGCAATTGATAGGAATCAAAGCATTAAGATAGAACATCAGGCTTATTCATTATGTAGGCATGTTTTCCGTATATAGTCGTACGTGCTCGCAATGAGAAACTTGCACAACATCTTTTGTCCTACCAGCCGGTGGCAGCCGAGCCTCAAGGGAAACTACTGGATATTAAGGTACTCCTTTTAATAGAGTACCGGAGCAAAGCATTAACACTCCGTGAAAACATGTGTCCCTCACATCACCGTCATCCCCTCCGGTTGTCCCGATTTCTGTCACTTCGGGGCCTTTGGTTCCGGACAGTGACATGTGCATACAACTTGTAGATACAATCTAAGCAATAAGTATAGAGCTCAAATCTAAGATCATGCCACTCGGGCCCTAGTGACAAGCATTAAGCATAACAAGATTGCAGCAACAATAACTTCACAAACTTTATAGATAGACTAATCATAATGTATCATCCATCGGATCCCAACAAACACAACACCGATTACATCAGATGAATCTCAATCATGTAAGGCAGCTCATGAGACCATTGTATTGAAGTACATGGAGGAGAGAATACCAACTAGCTACTGCTAGAACCCGTAGTCCATGGGAGAACTACTCACGGAGCATGGCGGAGGCGGTGGCGTTGATGGAGATGGCTTCCGGGGGCACTTCCCCGTCCCGGCAAGGTGCCGGGACAGAGACTTTTGTCCCCCGAATTGGAGTTTCGCGATGGCGGTGGCGCCCCTGGAGTCTTTCTGGAGTTTCGTCAATCGGTACTGCGTTTTTAGGTCGAAAGGGGTTTTATAGGCGAAGAGGCGGCGCAGGGGGGCACCTGGGGGCGCCTCACCCTAGGCCGGCGCGGCCAGGGTCTGGCCCGCGCCGCCTTGTGGTGTGGTGGCCCCCTGGCCCCTCTCCGATTCTTCTTCGGTGTTCTGGAGCCTTCCGGAAAAAATAGGAGGTTTGGCGTTGATTTCGTCCAATTCCGAGAATATTGCCCGAACAGCCTTTCTGGAACCAAAAACAGCAGAAAACAGGAACTGGCACTGTGGCATCTCGTTAATAGGTTAGTTCCGGAAAATGCATGAAATCATCATAAAGTGCAAGCAAAACATGTAAGTATTGTCATAAAACAAGCATGGAACGACATAAATTATGGATACGTCGGGGACGTATCAGCATCCCCAAGCTTAGTTCCTGCTCGTCCCGAGCAGGTAAACGATAAAAAGAATAATTTCTGTAGTGACATGCTACTTACATAACCTTGATCATACTATTACAAAGCATATGAAATGAATGAAGTGACTCAAGGCAATGATCTATAGTTGCTAACAAGTAGATAACATATAGCAAAACTTTTCATGAATAGTACTTTCAAGACAAGCATCAAAAGTCTTGCACAAGAGTTAACTCATAAAGCAATAAATTCAAAGTAAAGGCATCGAAGCAACACAAAGGAAGATATAAGTTTCAGCGATTGCTTTCAACTTTCAACATACATATCTCATGGATAATTGTCAACATAAGGTAATATGATGAATGCAAATATGCAAGTATGTAAGAATCAATGCACAGTTAACACAAGTGTTTGCTTCTAAGGTGGAAGGAAGTAGGTAAACTGACTCAACATAAAGTAAAAGAACGGCCCTTCGTAGAGGGAAGCATTGATTGCTATATTTGTGCTAGAGCTTTGGTTTTGAAAACATATAGAGAGCATAAAAGTAAAGTTTTGAGAGGTGTTTGTTGTTGTCAACGAATGGTAGTGGGCACTCTAATCCCCTTGCCAGACAAACCTTCAAAGAGCGGCTCCCATTTTATTTTATTTTTGGGTGGCACTCCTTCCAACCTTTCTTTCACAAACCATGGCTAACCGAATCCTCGGGTGCCTGCCAACAATCTCATACCATGAAGGAGTGCCTTTTTATTTTAGTTTTATTATGATGATGACACTCCCCCCAACCTTTGCTTACACAAGCCATGGCTAACCGAATCCTTCGGGTGCCGTCCAACAATCACATACCATGGAGGAGTGTCTATTTAGTTTAATTAATTTGGGACTGGGAATCCCATTGCCAGCTCTTTTTGCAAAATTATTGGATAAGCGGATGAAGCCACTAGTCCATTGGTGAAAGTTGCCCAACAAGATTGAAAGATAAAACACCACATACTTCCTCATGAGCTATAAAACATTAACACAAATTGAGAAGCATTTTGAATTGTTTAAAGGTAGCACTCAAGCAATTTACTTTGGAATGGCAGGAAATACCACATAGTAGGTAGGTATGGTGGACACAATTGGCATAGTGGTTGGCTCAAGGATTTTGGATGCATGAGAAGTATTCCCTCTCGATACAAGGCTTAGGCTAGCAAGGTTGTTTGAAGCAAACACAAGTATGAACCGGTACAGCAAAACTTACATAAGAACATATTGCAAGCATTATAATACTCTACACTGTCTTCCTTGTTGCTCAAACACTTTTACCAGAAAATATCTAGACCTTAAGAGAGATCAATTATGCAACCAATTTCAACAAGCTTTACGGTAGTTCTCCACTAATAGGTTTAAACTACATGAAAAAACTTAAACATGATCTACTTGAAAGCTCAAAACAATTGCCAAGTGTCAAATTATCCAAGACATATGAGGCATTTTCTGTTTCCAACCAAATAAGAATAAGTGATGTAGCTTCCAACTTTTATCATTGAACATTAAAAGTAAAACGAAGAACAAGTGTTCATATGAAAAAGCGGAGCGTGTCTCTCTCCCAAACAAGGATTGCTAGGATCCGATCTTATTCAAACAAAACAAAAATAAAAGCACACAGACGCTCCAAGTAAAGCACATATGATGTGACCGAATAAAAATATAGTTTCAGGGGAGGAACCTGATAAGTTGATGAAGAAGGGGATGCCTTGGGCATCCCCAAGCTTAGACGCTTGAGTCTTCTTGAAATATGCAGGGATGAATCACGGGGGCATCCCCAAGCTTAGACTTTTCACTCTTCTTGATCATATATCATCCTCCTCTCTTGACCCTTGAAAACTTCCTTCACAACAAACTTCTTATAAACTTCATTAGAGGGGTTAGTACTCAAAAATTTTGAATCCACCTTGGTCCTGTAGTGGCACATTGCAAGAACTCAATAAAACATTAGCTACAGCTCTCTATGTCTAGAAAAGCTCGCTTAAAGTCCACAAGAGACAATGCAAAAAACAGAGACAGAATCTGCCAAAACAGAACAGCCAGTAAAGACGAATTTTAATAAAATACTTCCGTTGCTCAAATCAGAAAACTCAAAACTAATGAAAGTTGCGTACATATCTGAGGAACAGGCACGTAAATTGGCATATTTTTATGATTTTTCTACAGAGAAAAAAGCCCAGATTCGTGACAGATAGAAATCTGTTTCTGCGCAGAAATCCAAATCTAGTATCAACCTTCAATTAGAGGCTTCACTTGGCACAACAAAACACAAAGCTAAGATAAGGAGAGGTTGCTACAGTAGTAAACAACTTCCAAGACACAAATATAAAATAAAGTACTGTAGCAAAATAACACATGGGTTATCTCCCAAGAAGTTGCTTTCTTTATAGCCATTAAGATGGGCTCAGCAGTTTTAATGATGCACTCGCAAGAAATAGTATTGGAGGCAAAAGAGAGCATCAAAAAGCAAATCCAAAACAAATTTAAGTCTAACATGCTTCCTATGCAAAGGAATCTTGTAAATAAACAAGTTCATGAAAAGCAAAGTAACAAGCATAGGAAGATAGAACAAGTGTAACTTCAAAAATTTCAGCACATAGAGAGGTGTTTTAGTACCATACAAATTTCTACAACCATATTTTCCTCTCTCATAATAATTTTCAGTAGCTTTATGAACAAACTCAACAATATAACTATCACATGCAGCATACTTTTCACGATTTCCAAACATATAATTTTTATCAAGTTCAAGAATAGTGGAATTAAAACTTTCAAACTTACTTTTATTAATAATATAACAAGGTAGTTGATCAATCTCAAGAGATATGGGACTCATAGAATAAGTCAAGGACTCACCAATCCCATTTTCATTAGTAGTACAATTAATATTATCAAGTATCATAGGACCATCATCTAGAGCTTTATCATAAACATTTGCCAAGCAAAATTCTTTAGTACCATGCATTTCGACATCAGGCACAAACAAAGCATTATCATAAGATTTATCAAAGTAGCATGGATTATCATATATAACAGTAGCATAATTATTCTCACAAGTTTTACTCATAGGTAATATTTCAAGAGAATCCACAGGAACATAACATTCAACCTCTTTCGGTAAGCATGGAGGACAATCAAATAATGTAAGAGATGAAGAGTTACTCTCATTAGAAGGTTGGCATGGGTAGCTAATCCATTCTTCCTCCTTTTGTTCGTCGCTCTCCTCTTCTTTTTCATCCAATGAGCTTTCAGGTTCATCAGTTTCTTCTTCCACCGGTTCCTGCAAATCGTGAGTGCATTCTTGTGCATTAATGAGTCTCTCTTTATAGTCAATGATATAAGGATTATCACTGAAGCATTCTATGCAACAATTAAGGATGGAAGAGACATAATCTTTAAGGTCCTTGCAAACAACACAAGTTTCATAATTCTCAACCATGAAGGATTCGATCTCAGAAGCTCCCATAAATACGAAAAATTGTTCTACCTCTTCGAACCCATAATGAATATAGCAATTCCGATTATAGCTCTCAATAAAATATTCCTCACTAAAGCCACATTGAAATCTAAGATGTTTAGTATCCTGTTGAGAGCAACAGTTTATATCATGGCGTCTAAGCAAGATTCTAGCAATTGTATTCAATTTTTCTATCATAGCACTCATTATTTTACCAGTTCTTGATTCTCTATAACAATTATAACATTCCATAAGCTCCAAGTAGGTTGTTGGTTCTCCCATGACAGCAGTTTTTAATTTTTCGGTTTTTCAAATTTTTATGGATTTTTGGGTATATGAGGAAAATAAGACAAAACTGAAATAAACTAGACAAAAGTAAACTAGGCAAAGTAATACTAGACAGAAATAAACTAAGCACAAGTAAACTAGGAAAAAGTAAACTAAGCAAAACAAAATAAAATAAAAAAGAGAGAGAGGTAGAGTGTACTCCCCAGGTGAACTTATGAGTAGAGCTATGCCTCCCCGGCAACGGCGCCAGAAAACAGTCTTGATGACCCACAAGTATAGGGGATCGCGATAGTCTTCGAGGGTAGTATAACCCAAATTTATTGATTCGACACAAGGGGAGGTAAAGAATACTTATAAGCCTTAACAACTGAGTTGTCAATTCAGCTGCACCTGGAAAAGCACTAGTAACAGGGGTGATGTGAAAGTAGCAGTAATATGAGAGCAGTAGTAACAGTAACACAACAGCAGTAATAGCAATATGAGAGCAATGGCACCAGAAGATAGTTGATACTACTTCCAATGACATGTAGAACAAGTATATGATGATGAGAGATGGACCGGGGTTCCCAGCGATCTACACTAGTGGTAACTCTCCAATAAGTGACAAGTGTTGGGTGAACAAATTACAGTTGGGCAATTGATAGTAATCAAAGCATTAAGATAGAACATCAGGCTTATTCATTATGTAGGCATGTTTTCCGTATATAGTCGTACGTGCTCGCAATGAGAAACTTGCACAACATCTTTTGTCCTACCAGCCGGTGGCAGCCGGGCCTCAAGGGAAACTACTGGATATTAAGGTACTCCTTTTAATAGAGTACCGGAGCAAAGCATTAACACTCCGTGAAAACATGTGTCCCTCACATCACCGTCATCCCCTCCGGTTGTCCCGATTTCTGTCACTTCAGGGCCTTTGGTTCCGGACAGTGACATGTGCATACAACTTGTAGATACAATCTAAGCAATAAGTATAGAGCTCAAATCTAAGATCATGCCACTCGGGCCCTAGTGACAAGCATTAAGCATAAAAAGATTGCAGCAACAATAACTTCACAAACTTTATAGATAGACTAATCATAATGTATCATCCATCGGATCCCAACAAACACAACACCGATTACATCAGATGAATCTCAATCATGTAAGGCAGCTCATGAGACCATTGTATTGAAGTACATGGAGCAGAGAATACCAACTAGCTACTGCTAGAACCCGTAGTCCATGGGAGAACTACTCACGGAGCATGGCGGAGGCGGTGGCGTTGATGGAGATGGCTTCCGGGGGCACTTCCCCGTCCAGGCAGGGTGCCGGGACAGAGACTTCTGTCCCCCGAATTGGAGTTTCGCGATGGCGGCGGCGCCCCTGGAGTCTTTCTGGAGTTTCGTCAATCGGTACTGCGTTTTTAGGTCGAAAGGGGTTTTATAGGCGAAGAGGCGGCGCAGGGGGGCACCTGGGGGCGCCTCACCCTAGGCCGGCGCGGCCAGGGTCTGGCCCGCGCCGCCTTGTGGTGTGGTGGCCCCCTGGCCCCTCTCCGACTCTTCTTCGGTGTTCTGGAGCCTTCCGGGAAAAATAGGAGGTTTGGCGTTGATTTCGTCCAATTCCGAGAATATTGCCCGAACAGCCTTTCTGGAACCAAAAACAGCAGAAAACAGGAACTGGCACTGTGGCATCTCGTTAATAGGTTAGTTCCGGAAAATGCATGAAATCATCATAAAGTGCAAGCAAAACATGTAAGTATTGTCATAAAACAAGCATGGAACGACAGAAATTATGGATACGTCGGGGACGTATCAGTGATCCTCAGATATGTACGCAACTTTCATTCAATTTGAGCATTTTCATTTTAGCAAGTCTGGTGCCTCAATAAAATTCGTTTTTACGAACTGTTCTGTTTTGACAGATTCTGCCTTTTATTTCGCATTGCCTGTTTTGATATGTTCGATGGATTTTTCGATTCCATTGACTTTCAGTAGCTTTGTGCAATGTCCAGAAGTGTTAAGAATGATTATGTCACCTCTGAACGTGTATATTTTGATTGTGCACTAACCCTCTAATGAGTTGTTTTGAGTTTGGTGTGGAGGAAGTTTTCAAGGATCAAGAGAGGGAGATGATACAACATGATCAAGGAGAGTGAAAGCTCTAAGCTTGGGGATGCCCCGGTGGTTCACCCCTGCATATATCAAGAAGACTCAAGCGTCTAAGTGTAATATCCCAGGTTTAGAGGCTACAGAATGAGAGAACACCAAAGTGTGCATTGCATTCATGCATAGAAAATCCGGGGAATTTTCGCGCTTTCAAATAAAACTTACCACAGTAACTGAAGTTTCACTTGACTTGCTGGACTGGAAGTAGATCATCAAGTCAAGCGCTATAAACTTCACTGTAATCTTTGCTAAAACCTTGTTTTGGGTAGAGATGATTTGATCTATGGGCTAGATCAAATAGAATTAGTTTCATAACAAACAACACCTTAAGTAAGGATCAACTACAAGATCTTATAAAAGATCTCAACATGCCATTCCTTACAACAACACATGAATAATTATTCAATCCTAAATCAAAGAACACAATTAATTAAGAAACTATTCTTTACTTATCTTATCCATGTTTTCTACTAAATAAATGTTCCTACTATGAGTCACATGGTATATCTTTTCAACTACAATAATTGAATCCATGTCAAGGACATTCATATTCATTCATCATTAACTTTGGATCATTCCAACCTTGTTTTCCAACTCATACCATTAAACCCAGAGAAAGGAGAGAATCATTCATGTGCTTATTCTATCCATTGAATAAAACCTAGATTACTATTTAAACCTTATCCAATTGAGGTACTTGTTGATACTAATCAATGATACAAGAAATATAAGTCAAGTACTAAACCCTATTTGACCTAGCTAAAACTTGATGGTAAACAAGAACCTATTCTTCTAGTAATTATAGAGAGGCAAGTGTTGTGATCATTACAACTTGGTAATGATCATAAATCCTAGAGAAACCTTACCTATTCAGAAGAGCTCAACCTAAAGAGGTATACTCAAGTATATGGACTTATACTTGATCCTGGAGAGAGAACCATGATTCACTAATGAATTATTATAAGGCCAATACATTGATCATTACAAATTGGGTGATGATCATAAACCCTAAGAATCTAAGTGAGTGTGTTAAGAGAAGTATTAAATAAGAGATATTAGTGATGAATAAGTGGATCATGTTTAATGCATGATCTTACCTTATAAATTGAGATGATAAGTTAAACCTATATATGTGATTCATAGATCTCATTTTTCACATGAAATGATAAATATATCAATAGTAGTAATCCAGACCAATACTCATGCCTTGTATAGAGTAGTAATGATGTTGTATTTAAACCTTGCCAATCCAAATATCACTTCGGATTATAATTAGAACCCTGCCATACCTCATGCCTATTTATACTTAAATTTAGTGAAAATTATGCAAAACTCTAAACCCTTTCACATAGGATCCACCCCACATAAAATATTGTTTCCTAACTTGTGTATCATGGATCACAAGTAATAAACCAAGCCATATATATTTAAGACCTAAATGCCTTTGGTGAGTAGAGTGAAACAATATTCAATTCTATTTGGCTTTCCAAGTACTTGCTTTGGGAACCAAATGAAATAGTATTTTTATAAAATAGAATCACCACAAGAGCAATTGAATTAACTATGAGGATTATAGGATTCATCCTAAATAATTTAAGTCAAAGCTTGATTGATGATTATAGAGGTTATATAACCATCTTCTTAAACCCTAGAAATAATTCTTCACATAAAATCATAAACCAATCCCATTTCCTTTACCATTTGCTAAACCCTAGCCATAATTAAAATATATGAGAACCCTTAATATTGCTAAGTACTAGCAAAATCAAATGTTATGTTTACCATGCATCTGTTATAAATTTTCAAATCAATCAAACAGATTTGGTTCCTAAATTAAATAGGAATTGAGATAAACCCTTAACCCATATCCATTTTACCATTTTAAATGCACCTCACAAGAACACCAAGTTAATCACATATTAAGTATTTGTTTAAACAACAAAACTATGCAGTGAGCCTTATTATCAAATTGTATTGATATTCAAATAATTTAGAACCTGCAAAACAAAACAGAATTCAAAATTGACTTCAAATAACAAAATAGAAAACAGAAATATAAAACAGAATTTGAAAAGAGAGAAAAGAGAGGGAAACTCACCTGTCCTGGACCGTGCAGCCCACCAAGCCAACCCAGCAGCAGCCCAATAGCAACTCAGCCCACGTCCAAATACCGATTCGCGTGCGTCAATAATCGTGCGAAGAGAAAAGCCTCGTTCTTCTTCTTCCCCGGCGACGACAGCGCGACCATGCCAGTCGGCGACGCCCTCGTCGATGATAAGCACGGATCCGGACGCCAACAAGACGCTCAAGACTTGCACTAAGCGATTTGCGTCCGAGCATATCCAGAAGAGAAAGATCTGCGTCCAGAGAACTCTCCAGGCACCGCCACCTCTCGGCCATCATCGTCGTCGTGTCGCAGCCTCCGTGCTCCCCTCGGCCTATAAATAGAGGGGAAAGCACCGCCGCGCACTTCTTGATCTCATCCACCTCTCCAATTCCTCTCAGATCCTCTCTGTGTTTCAATGTCTTCCTTCACTGTTCGCCGGTGACCTCCATGGCGCCGCCGATTGAGAGCACCTCGGAGAGTGTGGTGTGGCTTGGAGGATGCGCAAGAGCCTGCAGATCATCCTGGTGGAAGGAATCGAAGAGAGGAGGTCTCAATCGCCGCCAATCGACCGTTCCCTTTGATCGGCATCCCGCAGAAAATCGAAGCTAGCCGTCGTCTTCGTCTCTGGCAGACTCCGTCGAGCATCTGGGAAGCATCAAGGTGAGCAGGCGCGTCGATTGAGCCATTCGTTGCTTCCTAAAGTGCATCCTAGCGTTAGTTCATAAGTTGGCCGGACTGCGCCGCCGCAGATGAGCTCACCGGCGATGCTCCAGTGACCTTTGGGTGGTGGCGTTGATGCTCGCGAGGTCAGTATCGAGTCCTGGTTCGAACGCGCCAGGTTAGATAGTTACTGGGGGTCTCTAGCCGTCGTTTTGTTGCTCGCCGGAGCATCGCCGGCGTTCTCTCCGGCGAGAGCGACGTGTCCTGCCTCGTCAGCGTTGGTTGACTGGTCTTTGCCCGTGTGGCAAATGACCCAGTCAACGGTCCCACCAGTCAGTCTCTGCGGGTATAAGTGAACGGGTAAGTTTAGTGTTTTAGATTTATTTCAAATTCCAGAAAATCACTGAAACTTTGCAAAATTGTATAAAATCCATTTCAACTCAGAAAAATATAAATAATATATCAAAATGTTCACAAAAATAAACTATATTCAAATAAAATATAAAACAAAAATGTGTGCCAAAATAAAAATTCACTTATTTTTAACTTATTTAATTATGCCTTTTCATTTATTTAAAATGCAAATTGAATTCAATAAATAATTAAGTTCCAAACTTAAATTTTAACTATTCAGTAACTAAGTAAAATGTTAAGATTAATTTTATTTACCATATTTGCGTTAATTTAATTATTAATGGTAATTCATAAACCCTAATTTGCAAATTACCATTTACCATTTTCTTTAAATAGTAATAACTCAACAAAATATTAAAAAACCAATATTATTTTAGTAGCCCAACAATTATGTGCTTAAGCATTTTTAGTTAACAAGTCATTATTTTAAAACCTAACAATAATTAGGAAACCCTGATTTCTAATTAAACCCTAACTAGTAATTATTTTAATTCTTAAACCTCTAACAATTAATAGCATGTTAAAATTATTAATAAACTTTATTTCAAGTATTTAATCACATTAATTCTAGTACCAAGTATTACTTTAAGAATTGGATCATAATTTAGAAACCCTAGTTTTAATTATAAGTTAGAATCTTGATCCCATTATTTTATGTGATCATTTGAAAATGCTTTAACCCTAAAACCCTAGTTATGTGCCACATGTGATCATGTGAGATCCCTCTATACATATAGAACCCTAATAAGAAACCAATGAATGCATGCTTATGATCCACTAGCATAAACCAAGTCACATGAGATTATCGTTTCATGTCCATATTCTTAGTTAAAACCTATATGATTCACTAGTATCACCTAAGTATAAACCCTAACTTGTTAATTGAATTAGTATCACACCATTAGGATTAACCTCAACCATCAAACCCTAGTTAAACCATGATGATAAACCCTAATACCAACCTTGTGTAGCAAATCACATCACATGCTCCTAATCAACTAAACCCTACTTAGGAAATGATAAGTCACTTAGCTTAGAAACTATTAGTGATTATTTAGTGAAGCAAATGAGAAACCATAGTAAACCCTAGTAGCTAATTTATAGAACCATCTGGATAACCATCCTTTGATATGATATCATAATCAACCATAGTAATAAACCTGCCCATACTTGTTGTATATAGAACCAATTCAACTTAAGCACCCAACTAGTTCCTATTAGTGGAACTAAATGAATTCAATAGTAAACCCTAGAAAGCCATAACTCCTATGCATAGTAGTTCAGATTCTTATTTTAACCTGTTCTTCAAAAGTTATTCTTTTGAAGTACAAATGTTAATCAAACCATATAAGCCATAGTTCTTATTTGAAATACTTATTATTTCTTAAACAACATGTTCTTCAAAAGTTATTCTTTTGAAGTATAGCATAAGCAATCATCAACCATGTTCTGTAGAACCTAAAATTAACAAATGTCTTGTATATTATTCCACCACTACTTTTTGATGTGTATGATTGTTATGATGTCTTATATCACTTGGATATGATGTTAATTTAACCAAACCCTAATAAGAACCTTGTTTGAGAACAATCCTAAAAGTGCAACAAACCCTAAAGAAATCTTTACAACTCATACATCCTAAATCATCGAGGTTAGGTTACGCTCGGGATGATTGCATCTCATACTATGCATTATAGCATCTTTGCTCGTTCTTTAAACATTGTCCTTACCGGACGATGATGGTATTTCAGAATTTGGAGTTATCACGTATCGAAGCTTTTTCCTGCATAATCTTGCAGTCAAGAAAGGCAAGTTCATCGCTTGCTCATGTCATTTGATTATTTGTATCAAACTATATGCAAAGTACTATACTTATCACTCATGCATTGAAAAGCAAAGTATTATTTTACAATTATGAATATGACTATGTGGTGGGCAATGGAACCATGGTATGTGTTGATATGGTGGAGGTTCCATTGCAATGGGTTATATCACCCTAGGATTAAGTATCAATGCCGTCCAGTGATTCTTGCGCCGTACATATCGCGTTATCCATAAGATCTATAATGGCTCTGGGGAAGTCAGCTGTATCTTTTCCCTTCTGCACGCCAACGGATCGGAGAGCCGGTGGGGTGCTGGAGGCACTGCCGCAATAGGTTGGGATAGCCTTTTAAATCCCCATCCATTAGTGATGATAAGCTCTTCGATCTATGAGGGATTGTCCGGAGTACACCATGAGTAAAGCCGTATTATCGGGGGAAGTCTAATGGAGGTGTACGGTTGGACAAAAGGGTGGGTTTGCAGGGTCGCGGAGAAGGCAGTGATTGGCTTGGATCTTATACTGGGCCTCACACCAAAGGAAGTGTGGACGGGGACATACTCTCGGCCGGCAACATGGTTAAGATCTCTTGTGGGGTAAAGTAACGCACCTCTGCAGAGGGTATCAAGAATTGTGACTGTCACTCCTTTGTTCGGAAGGGAAGCTGAACGCGGGCAGGAAAGGAACTCCACGAAGTTCTAGTCAACCTGTGAAGACTGACGGGCATAGTTTTCAGAATAAAATAAACCTTTTGAAGAAATGTTTACAAAAACTTGCATTGGCCTATGACTTTCTGGTCTATGGCTGTAGCTAGTGCATGATACACATATTTCCTAATATGAACTTGCTGAGTACGCTCGTACTCATTCTATCTCGTTTGAACCCCCTTCTTAGATCAATGCACCGAAGGAGAAACTACCGTGGAACTCAAAGACAAAGGAGTCAACTGCAACAAGATGAAGAATCCAATCAAAGAAGTCATTGGAGTCCACTTCTGCATCAGCTATTATGGAAACCTAGACTAGTAATAGAAGGGAACCTTTCCCTAATCCTAGCACCTAAGTAGCTAGATTTCTATAGCAAGCCAATTAGCTCTTAAACTTGAGTTAGCTATAAGATAGACTACGAGTCGTTCTTCTGGAGCTTTATTTGAAGTTTTATCTCACTGTAAAGTAGGAGGCTGTGTGGATCTTATGTAAACAGTTCGTGTGTACTTCTATAGACATACCTTGGACTCGCATATGTTTCTGTTGTACCACTCTGAGAGATGTAATATGGGTGGAACGGTGTTTCACTTGTGTTATGTCAACGACTTGTGTACTACACCATGCAGTGGTACGCTGGGTCACCACAGCTGGTATCAGAGCAAATGCTTTGACCCTAGGATTAAAACCCTTTAAAGGAGACCTATAGGTTTGGTAGTGTCTATAGGAAGTGTCTTAGCTAAGCCAACTATGCTAAACCAATTATTCTTTTGACTTGAGATGGGTATTCACTTGAGAATAATCCTGACACACTTGAGTCAATCTTTCTTATCTATCTTTCTTAAGTAAAGTTAGTTAGTTATCTTGCTTCATTCCAAACAAATAGAACACCATTGAAGCTTAAGATAAATGGTGGTAGTAGACCACAGTTGGTATACAACACATGGTAGTCCAAAGAGAGGATACAACCATAAGGAAGATATCCTATTGGAAGATGTATACCAAGTCATGTTATGGCTAAGTAAGAGTCATTTAAAATGTCAAATGACTGATGTTAAGTAAGGGAGATAAGTTATATGAGGTAGCATATGTCTATGATGAGTCAATCATAGGAGGTAAGGAAGAGTGATAGGAGTTACATGAGTCTACTTTCAATAATAAACTAGGTACTCATATATGATTCACTTGAGAATCATGATGTGATGAAGTAGAACATCCTAAGTAAGTTAACAGAAGTATGATGAGGAGTAGGATTTAGGGAATAGTTCGAAAGCTTAGGCCTTAAAATCCTAATAACCGTACCAAGTATGTTAGAACCATAGTCCTTAATTTAAAGAAGGACAATTTAGAGCATATCACATAGAGAAATCCTAGAGTTATAGGTGGTATATTCTAAACAATCATGTGTTCAGAATAGACATGTTAGAACTAATTGTATTATAGGAATTAGTCCTCAATAGCACATACATATGGTATACTGTTTTGTTAGCATTTCCAAAGAAAACTAGGTTAACTTCAACTATCCCAGGCCATTTTGTTTCAAGTTTGTCTCATTGCAAATGTGCAATTAAGATAAATGTTGAGACAAATAGTAGAAATTCACGTATTGTGCTAAGTATCACAACCTAAACCTATCTTATGTGGTGTTATATGCTACACATCTGATCCTGATGTTTAGGGATGTCTTACCCAACTACTATATTCAGGCATATAAAGATGTGTATTGTATGCACAAAGCTGGATTTTCTTGGATTTTCTCGAATCTTCATTGATTGACTAGATCCATACATGAAGTTTGACTTTGATATGCAAATGCATGTTGCAATATCAAGCTCTTACTTGATGTTATAGGTCTAGAAGGGAAAGGTATTCGTGTGAGGAAGTGACGAATTTTGAAGATTTTAAAAATAAGATGAAGATTCACTGGAAGAAAGAAGTCAAATTGTGGGAAGCAACCACAATACTCTACAGTAAGGACCAATCAAGCTCACTTTTATCCTTAATCAAGGATTACTTCAACATGGAAGTATCATGGAAGTGAGAAAAATAGTGAATATGGAGTAGTAGTAGTGGAGCCATATTCATTCTGGAAGAAGGCAATGCAAGTGAAGTCACTTACAATACTATTTTCATAGTGTCAACAAGTGGTTATCTTGCAAAACAAACCCTAGAAGAAGGAAAATAGACAAGTGAAGTCGCAGCTGGTATAATAAGACCGCAGCTGATATAGGATAATCATGAAGAGAAAGCATTGAAAGTTAGGTATATCTTAACTAAAACTATGTAAGTAGCCACAGCTGGAAAGTAGATATTGACTAGAACCATAACATAGCCACAGCTGGTATCCAATAAGCCACATCTGGTACTAGGTAGTCTGCAGCTGGTACCAGATAGCCCACAGCCTGAACAGTTCTTTACTCTAAAAGAAAGGGGGATTCCGCAGCTAGTATTTCACAGCTGGTATCTCGTAGTTGGTAAATATTTAGTCGGAGGATTCATAATGGATACCCACAACTGTGTGGATACACCACAAAGAATTCTTCGTGAGACTTTAGAAAAGTACAAAATATAAACCAGACTTAAACCAACTACCTAACCTTGGAGTTTAATGATTAGAAGAAAGGAAGTTTGAAGATCATTAGTAAACTCCAAGGGGGAGAGGAAGGCTGAATGAGAAGTATTAAAATATGATTTGGAGTGTGATAGATGGAGAAAAAGGTCTGAACTGAGAGAAAGTCCGATCTTATTTTTATAAGGTTGTTGGGAACTACCCATATAATAGTACTCTCAGGAGGTTGTCAGACCAGAAGCCGAGGTTCATATCTCGAGGAAGTAAGGGTTAGACCTTAACTTAAGTAGGTAATTGTAATTACTCAAAACCAAGAGAACTTAAGTAAGTATTCGAAAATGAAGTTGGATGAAGAAGTTATCGGAGGACAATCAAAGCCTAAGAAAACAAAAGACCAAAGGGTTTGACCATACCAAAACTAATGATTATTCGAAAGATTCCTTTCATGGAACCTAAAGAAACCAAAAGGAGGATAACTAGCATAAACTAGAAGCCATGATTGGATGGACTAAATGAGTCTAATTCATTCGTAGGACTTAACCACCAGGACCATGTCTATTATAAATACCTTACTAAGTACCATTACTTTCGTTATGGTAGTAAGGGAAAACAATACCTTATTTTAAACCAGTCTTTTAGAATTAAGGTTTGGACATCGCAGCTGGTACACCATAGTGCCATATTACATCGCAGCTGGATTATCGCAGCTGGTAGAACCAAGTTTTGAGTACCCAAATAGGAAGATGTCACCACAGCTGGTACCCAAATAGGAAGATGTCACCACAACCATTAGTAAAGCCCATTAACACAATAAGATGTCCTAAACCAAGGATCTTTGAAGAGTAAGACTAGAATATTAGAGTGTTGGAAGAAATCATAGAATAAAAGAAAGTATCAGTGCCAGACATCAGAAGACTTCCGAAAGGATCTGGACAAGAGATATAATCAATCATATCTAATATGATCACCATGGAGTTGAAGGATGGTGATCTGTTCAAGACATTTCAACATTCCGAAACATGAGAGCGTTCGAACTTCGGGACGAAGTTCAGTTTAAGGGGGAGAGGCTGTAATATCCCAGGTTTAGAGGCTACAGAATGAGAGAACACCAAAGTGTGCATTGCATTCATGCATAGAAAATCCGGGGAATTTTCGCGCTTTCAAATAAAACTTACCACAGTAACTGAAGTTTCACTTGACTTGCTGGACTGGAAGTAGATCATCAAGTCAAGCGCTATAAACTTCACTGTAATCTTTGCTAAAACCTTGTTTTGGGTAGAGATGATTTGATCTATGGGCTAGATCAAATAGAATTAGTTTCATAACAAACAACACCTTAAGTAAGGATCAACTACAAGATCTTATAAAAGATCTCAACATGCCATTCCTTACAACAACACATGAATAATTATTCAATCCTAAATCAAAGAACACAATTAATTAAGAAACTATTCTTTACTTATCTTATCCATGTTTTCTACTAAATAAATGTTCCTACCATGAGTCACATGGTATATCTTTTCAACTACAATAATTGAATCCATGTCAAGGACATTCATATTCATTCATCATTAACTTTGGATCATTCCAACCTTGTTTTCCAACTCATACCATTAAACCCAGAGAAAGGAGAGAATCATTCATGTGCTTATTCTATCCATTGAATAAAACCTAGATTACTATTTAAACCTTATCCAATTGAGGTACTTGTTGATACTAATCAATGATACAAGAAATATAAGTCAAGTACTAAACCCTATTTGACCTAGCTAAAACTTGATGGTAAACAAGAACCTATTCTTCTAGTAATTATAGAGAGGCAAGTGTTGTGATCATTACAACTTGGTAATGATCATAAATCCTAGAGAAACCTTACCTATTCAGAAGAGCTCAACCTAAAGAGGTATACTCAAGTATATGGACTTATACTTGATCCTGGAGAGAGAACCATGATTCACTAATGAATTATTATAAGGCCAATACATTGATCATTACAAATTGGGTGATGATCATAAACCCTAAGAATCTAAGTGAGTGTGTTAAGAGAAGTATTAAATAAGAGATATTAGTGATGAATAAGTGGATCATGTTTAATGCATGATCTTACCTTATAAATTGAGATGATAAGTTAAACCTATATATGTGATTCATAGATCTCATTTTTCACATGAAATGATAAATATATCAATAGTAGTAATCCAGACCAATACTCATGCCTTGTATAGAGTAGTAATGATGTTGTATTTAAACCTTGCCAATCCAAATATCACTTTGGATTATAATTAGAACCCTGCCATACCTCATGCCTATTTATACTTAAATTTAGTGAAAATTATGCAAAACTCTAAACCCTTTCACATAGGATCCACCCCACATAAAATATTGTTTCCTAACTTGTGTATCATGGATCACAAGTAATAAACCAAGCCATATATACTTAAGACCTAAATGCCTTTGGTGAGTAGAGTGAAACAATATTCAATTCTATTTGGCTTTCCAAGTACTTGCTTTGGGAACCAAATGAAATAGTATTTTTATAAAACAGAATCACCACAAGAGCAATTGAATTAACTATGAGGATTATAGGATTCATCCTAAATAATTTAAGTCAAAGCTTGATTGATGATTATAGAGGTTATATAACCATCTTCTTAAACCCTAGAAATAATTCTTCACATAAAATCATAAACCAATCCCATTTCCTTTACCATTTGCTAAACCCTAGCCATAATTAAAATATATGAGAACCCTTAATATTGCTAAGTACTAGCAAAATCAAATGTTATGTTTACCATGCATCTGTTATAAATTTTCAAATCAATCAAACAGATTTGGTTCCTAAATTAAATAGGAATTGAGATAAACCCTTAACCCATATCCATTTTACCATTTTAAATGCACCTCACAAGAACACCAAGTTAATCACATATTAAGTATTTGTTTAAACAACAAAACTATGCAGTGAGCCTTATTATCAAATTGTATTGATATTCAAATAATTTAGAACCTGCAAAACAAAACAGAATTCAAAATTGAATTCAAATAACAAAATAGAAAACAGAAATATAAAACAGAATTTTAAAAGAGAGAAAAGAGAGGGCCGTGTAGCCCACCAAGCCAACCCAGCAGCAGCCCAATAGCAACTCAGCCCACGTCCAAATACCGATTCGTGTGCGTCAATAATCGTGCGAAGAGAAAAGCCTCGTTCTTCTTCTTCCCCGGCGACGACAGCGCGACCATGCCAGTCGGCGACGCCCTCGTCGATGATAAGCACGGATCCGGACGCCAACAAGACGCTCAAGACTTGCACTAAGCGATTCGCGTCCGAGCATATCCAGAAGAGAAAGATCTGCGTCCAGAGAACTCTCCAGGCACCGCCACCTCTCGGCCATCATCGTCGTCGTGTCGCAGCCTCCGTGCTCCCCTCGGCCTATAAATAGAGGGGAAAGCACCGCCGCGCACTTCTTGATCTCATCCACCTCTCCAATTCCTCTCAGATCCTCTCTGTGTTTCAATGTCTTCCTTCACTGTTCGCCGGTGACCTCCATGGCGCCGCCGATTGAGAGCACCTCGGAGAGTGTGGTGTGGCTTGGAGGATGCGCAAGAGCCTGCAGATCATCCTGGTGGAAGGAATCGAAGAGAGGAGGTCTCAATCGCCGCCAATCGACCGTTCCCTTTGATCGGCATCCCGCAGAAAATCGAAGCTTGCCGTCGTCTTCGTCTCCGGCAGACTCCGTCGAGCATCTGGGAAGCATCAAGGTGAGCAGGCGCGTCGATTGAGCCATTCGTTGCTTCCTAAAGTGCATCCTAGCGTTAGTTCATAAGTTGGCCGGACTGCGCCGCCGCAGATGAGCTCACCGGCGATGCTCCGGTGACCTTTGGGTGGTGGCGTTGATGCTCACGAGCTCAGTATCGAGTCCTGGTTCGAACGCGCCAGGTTAGATAGTTACTGGGGGTCTCTAGCCGTCGTTTTGTTGCTCGCCGGAGCATCGCCGGCGTTCTCTCCGGCGAGAGCGACGGGTCCTGCCTCGTCAGCGTTGGTTGACTGGTCTTTGCCCGCGTGGCAAATGACCCAGTCAACGGTCCCACCAGTCAGTCTCTGCGGGTATAAGTGAACGGGTAAGTTTAGTGTTTTAGATTTATTTCAAATTCCAGAAAATCACTGAAACTTTGCAAAATTGTATAAAATCCATTTCAACTTAGAAAAATATAAATAATATATCAAAATGTTCACAAAAATAAACTCTATTCAAATAAAATATAAAACAAAAATGTGTGCCAAAATAAAAATTCACTTATTTTTAACTTATTTAATTATGCCTTTTCATTTATTTAAAATGCAAATTGAATTCAATAAATAATTAAGTTCCAAACTTAAATTTTAACTATTCAGTAACTAAGTAAAATGTTAAGATTAATTTTATTTACCATATTTGCGTTAATTTAATTATTAATGGTAATTCATAAACCCTAATTTGCAAATTACCATTTACCATTTTCTTTAAATAGTAATAACTCAACAAAATATTAAAAAACCAATATTATTTTAGTAGCCCAACAATTATGTGCTTAAGCATTTTTAGTTAACAAGTCATTATTTTAAAACCTAACAATAATTAGGAAACCCTGATTTCTAATTAAACCCTAACTAGTAATTATTTTAATTCTTAAACCTCTAACAATTAATAGCATGTTAAAATTATTAATAAACTTTATTTCAAGTGTTTAATCACATTAATTCTAGTACCAAGTATTACTTTAAGAATTGGATCATAATTTAGAAACCCTAGTTTTAATTATAAGTTAGAATCTTGATCCCATTATTTTATGTGATCATTTGAAAATGCTTTAACCCTAAAACCCTAGTTATGTGCCACATGTGATCATGTGAGATCCCTCTATACATATAGAACCCTAATAAGAAACCAATGAATGCATGCTTATGATCCACTAGCATAAACCAAGTCACATGAGATTATCGTTTCATGTCCATATTCTTAGTTAAAACCTATATGATTCACTAGTATCACCTAAGTATAAACCCTAACTTGTTAATTGAATTAGTATCACACCATTAGGATAAACCTCAACCATCAAACCCTAGTTAAACCATGATGATAAACCCTAATACCAACCTTGTGTAGCAAATCACATCACATGCTCCTAATCAACTAAACCCTACTTAGGAAATGATAAGTCACTTAGCTTAGAAACTATTAAATGAGAAACCATAGTAAACCCTAGTAGCTAATTTATAGAACCATCTGGAAAACCATCCTTTGATATGATATCATAATCAACCATAGTAATAAACCTGCCCATACTTGTTGTATATAGAACCAATTCAACTTAAGCACCCAACTAGTTCCTATTAGTGGAACTAAATGAATTCAATAGTAAACCCTAGAAAGCCATAGCTCCTATGCATAGTAGTTCAGATTCTTATTTTAACCTGTTCTTCAAAAGTTATTCTTTTGAAGTACAAATGTTAATCAAACCATATAAGCCATAGTTCTTATTTGAAATACTTATTATTTCTTAAACAACATGTTCTTCAAAAGTTATTCTTTTGAAGTATAGCATAAGCAATCATCAACCATGTTCTGTAGAACCTAAAATTAACAAATGTCTTGTATATTATTCCACCACTACTTTTTGATGTGTATGATTGTTATGATGTCTTATATCACTTGGATATGATGTTAATTTAACCAAACCCTAATAAGAACCTTGTTTGAGAACCATCCTAAAAGTGCAACAAACCCTAAAGAAATCTTTACAACTCATACATCCTAAATCATCGAGGTTAGGTTACGCTCGGGACGATTGCATCTCATACTATGCATTATAGCATCTTTGCTCGTTCTTTAAACATTGTCCTTAACGGACGATGATGGTATTTCAGAATTTGGAGTTATCACGTATCGAAGCTTTTGCCTGCATAATCTTGCAGTCAAGAAAGGCAAGTTCATCGCTTGCTCATGTCATTTGATTATTTGTATCAAACTATATGCAAAGTACTATACTTATCACTCATGCATTGAAAAGCAAAGTATTATTTTACAATTATGAATATGACTATGTGGTGGGCAATGGAACCATGGTATGTGTTGATATGGTGGAGGTTCCATTGCAATGGGTTATATCACCCTAGGATTAAGTACCAATGCCGTCCAGTGATTCTTGCGCCGTACATATCGCGTTATCCATAAGATCTATAATGGCTCTGGGGAAGTCAGCTGTATCTTTTCCCTTCTGCACGCCAACGGATCGGAGAGCCGGTGGGGTGCTGGAGGCACTGCCGCAATAGGTTGGGATAGCCTTTTAAATCCCCATCCATTAGTGATGATAAGCTCTTCGATCTATGAGGGATTGTCCGGAGTACACCATGAGTAAAGCCGTATTATCAGGGGAAGTCTACTGGAGGTGTACGGTTGGACAAAAGGGTGGGTTTGCAGGGTCGCGAAGAAGGCAGTGATTGGCTTGGATCTTATACTGGGCCTCACACCAAAGGAAGTGTGGACGGGGACATACTCTCGGCCGGCAACATGGTTAAGATCTCTTGTGGGGTAAAGTAACGCACCTCTGCAGAGGGTATCAAGAATTGTGGATCGTCACTCCTCGTTCCGGAAGGAGCTGCGAACGCGGCAGGAAAGGAACTCCACGAAGTTCTAGTCAACCTGTGAAGACTGACGGGCATAGTTTTCAGAATAAAATAAACCTTTTGAAGAAATGTTTACAAAAACTTGCATTGGCCTATGACTTTCTGGTCTATGGCTGTAGCTAGTGCATGATACACATATTTCCTAATATGAACTTGCTGAGTACGCTCGTACTCATTCTATCTCGTTTGAACCCCCTTCTTAGATCAATGCACTGATACGTCCAATTTGCATCACTATTTTATATCATAATTTGCTGTTATTCATTGATATATTTCATATTGGGACACAATACTTATGTTATTTCATCTATTTTGCATGTTTCGTCATTATTGGAGGATCAAGCACCGGAGCCAGGATTCTGCTAGAAAAAGCACCGTCAGAACGCAATATTTCGGAAGATCAACTGTGGGAGGAAATTATACCAAAAATCCTATTTTTCAAGATGACGAAGGAAGCCAGAAGGAGGGGCCAGGAGGACCCAGGGTGGGCCCACACCCTAGGGCGGCGCGGCCCATGCCCTGGCCGCGCCGCCATGTGGTTTGGGGGGCCCACGACCCCTTTCGCCTCCTTTTCTTCGCGAAATCCTTCGTCCCGAAAACCTAAGCCACAGAGGGTACCTCGCGAAGAGTTACAGCCGCCTCTGCGGGGCGGAGAACACCAGAGAGAAAAGAGCTCTCCGGCGGGCAGGAATCCGCCAGGGAAATTCCCTCCGGGAGGGGGAAATCGACGCCATCGTCACCGTCATCGAGCTGGACATCATCGCCATCACCATCATCATCATCTCCACCATCATCACCACCGTCATCACCGCTGGACACCGTCACCGCCGTAGCAATTTGGGTTTGATCTTGATTGTTTGATAGGGGAAACTCTCCCGGTATCGATCTCTACTTGTTGTTGATGCTATTGAGTGAAACCATTGAACCAAGTTTATGTTCAGATTGTTATTCATCATCATATCACCTCTGATCATGTTCCATATGATGTCTCGTGAGTAGTTTGTTTAGTTCTTGAGGACATGGGTGAAGTCTAAATGTTAGTAGTGAACTATGGTTGAGTAATATTCAATGGTGTGATATTTAAGTTGTGGTGTTATTCTTCTAGTGGTGTCATGTGAACGTCGACTACATGACACTTCACCATTTATGGGCCTAGGGGAATGCATCTTGTATTCGTTTGCCAATTGCGGGGTTGCCGGAGTGACAGAAACCTAAACCCCCGCTGGTATATCGATGCAGGAGGGATCGCAGGATCTCAGAGTTTAAGGCTGTGGTTAGATTTATTCTTAATTACTTTCTTGTAGTTGCGGATGCTTGCAAGGGGTATAATCACAAGTATGTATTAGTCCTAGGAAGGGCGGTACATTAGCATAGGTTCACCCACACAACACTTATCATAACAATGAAGATTATTTAGCCGTATGTAGCGAAAGCACTAGACTAAAATCCCGTGTGTCCTCGAGAACGTTTGGTAATTATAAGTAAACAAACCGGCTTGTCCTTTGTGCTAAAAAGGATTGGGCCACTCGCTGCAATTATTACTCTCGCACTTTACTTACTCGTACTTTATTCAACTGTTACATCAAAACCCCCTGAATACTTGTCTGTGAGCATTTACAGTGAATCCTTCATCGAAACTGCTTGTCAACACCTTCTGCTCCTCGTTGGGATCGACATTCTTACTTATCGAAGATACTACGATACACCCCCTATACTTGTGGGTCATCAAGACTATTTTCTGGCGCCGTTGCCGGGGAGTGAAGCGCTATTGGTAAGTGGAATTGGTAAGGAAAACCTTCTTGTTGTGCTGATTTTATTTACTCGCTTGCTATAAGTCATTATGGAGAGATCTTCTCTTCAATTTTTATTTGGGAAATCTACTACTACTGCAACGGTAGTGGATGAGGCGCCATGTGAGGAAGTGATACCATATAAAATACCTATGAAAATTATTGAACGTGTTATGGATAACCGCTATGAAGGGGATGGAACTGTCCATCCCGGTGATCATTTACTGTTTTTGCATGAATTATGCGGGTTATTCAAATGTGCAGGTATTGCTATGGATGAAGTGAGGAAGAAACTATTCTCTTTATTGCTGTCTGGTAAGGCGGCGCATTGGTATAAATTACTGGATAATGGGGATTCTCTTGAATGGAATGATATTGTGCCCCGGTTTTATTCTAAGTTCTATCCTCCAAGTGAAATTCATAAGGATCGGAATCGCATATATAATTTTTGGCCTCATGATGGAGAGAGTATTGCCCAAGCTTGGGGGAGATTGAAGTCTTTAATGCTCAAATGCCCCATTCATGAGCTTCCTGGTAATGTTATTATTGATAATTTCTATGCAAGACTTTCTTTTCAAGACAAGACCTTCTGGATACTTCTTGTTACGGATCATTTACACGCAACAAAGAAGAGTTTAAAAGGGACCTTCTTGATCGGATCCAAGAAAATACTGAAGGATGGGAGAACGACAAGGATAGAGAATCAGGTATAATTTATGATTATAAATGCATTGAAGCTTTTATGGATACTGATAAATTTCGTAATATGAGTGCTACATATGGTCTTGATTCTCAAGTCGCTGTAAATCTTTATAAGGCTTTTGCCTCTCATTATGAATTGCCAAAGAAGAATTTTGATAAGTATCATGAACCGTATAAAGATAAAATTGATTCATCTATTAATAAATGCGTTGTAGTTGAAACTGCTGATCATGTTATTCCTGAAGCTTATATTGAAAAAACTCCTTTCCCTGCTAAAATGAAGGAGTACTCTGTTATAAATAGTGCGGTTCATAAAAGTGAAAAGAAACCTGTAGAACCTGAAGAACAAATAAAAGTTGAACCTGCTGTTGCAATAGTTAAAGATCTTGTGACTGAAAATGTGGAGGATGGTCATATTATTTTCTGTGAAGATGCTTCTAATATTGTTTCACATCCTAATAAACCCAAACAAGCTAGTGTTCCTATGCTATCTGTTAGAATTGGTGATCATTGCTATTATGGATTATGTGATATTGGTGCAAGTGTTAGTGCTATCCCTTATGAGCTTTACACGGAGATTATGCACGAAATTGATTCTTGTGAACTTGAAGATATTGATGTGGTTATTCAGCTGGCTAATAGAGAAACTATTTCTCCAATTGGTATTGTTCGAGATGTGGAGGTTTTATGCGGTAAGATTAAATATCCTGCTGACTTTTTGGTACTTGGTTCTGCTGCTAGTGATTATTGTCCTATTATCTTTGGTAGACCTTTTCTAAATACTTGTGGAGCTATTATAGATTGCAAGAAAGAGAAAATTTTGACTAAATTTGCTGGTGAATCTTATGAGTTTAACTTCTCTAAATTTACTAAAACTCCTTATAAAGCTGATTTGCCTAGTAATGATTTTAAAATGGAGCAATGTGCATCTATTGTTCTTGTTCCTAATAATCCTTTGCAGCAACATTTGGAGGATAGCGAGAGTGAAGTTTTTAGGAAAGAAAGAGATGAGCTTGAGGAAATTTTTCTTCGCCAACCTATTCTCAAGCATGATTTACCGGTGGAAGATTTGGGTACAACACCTCCACCAAAGGAAGATCCTGTTTTTGATTTAAAGCCTTTGCCTGATAATCTTAAATATGCTCATATTGATGATAAGAAAATATATCCTGTTATTATTAGTTCTAAGCTTTCAGGGATTGAGGAAGAAAGGTTATTGGAAATATTGAAGAAGCACCGAGGAGCTATTGGCTACACTCTTGATGATTTGAAAGGGATTTCTCCTTCTATTTGCCAACATGCTATTAATATGGAAGATGATGCAAAGCCTGTTGTTGAACATCAGCGTCGTCTAATTCCGAAGATGAAGGAAGTGGTAAGGAATGAGGTATTACGACTTCTTGAAGCTGGTATTATATATCCTATTGCTGATAGTAGATGGGTTAGTCCTGTGCATTGCGTTCCCAAGAAAGGAGGAATGACTGTTGTGCCTAATGATAATGATGAGCTCATCCCTCAAAGAGTAGTTGTAGGGTATAGAATGTGCATTGATTTTCGAAAAGTTAACAAAGTTACTAAGAAAGATCATTACCCTTTACCATTTATTGATCAAATGCTAGAAAAATTGTCTAAAAATACTCATTTTTGCAGAGATGTAAAGAAACTAACCTTGTTCTTAATTGGGAGAAATGCCACTTTATGGTTAATGAAGGAATTGTATTGGGACATAAAATTTCTGAGAGAGGTATTGAAGTTGATAGAGCTAAAGTTGAAGCAATTGAGAAGATGCCCTATCCGAGGGATGTTAAAGGTATTCGTAGTGTTCTTGGTCATGCTGGGTTTTATAGGAGATTTATTAAAGATTTCTCCAAGATTTCAAAACCTCTTACTAATCTTCTTCAAAAAGACGTACCATTTGTTTTTGATGATGATTGTAAGGAAGCTTTTGAAACTCTAAAGAAAGCCTTAACTACTGCTCCTATAGTTGAACCTCCTGATTGGAACTTACCCTTTGAGATTATGTGTGATGCTAGTGATTTTGCTGTAGGCGCTGTTCTTGGACAGCGAGTAGATAAAAAACTGAATGTTATTCATTATGCTAGTAAAACTCTTGATGCTGCTCAAAGAAATTATGCTACAACTGAAAAAGAATTATTAGCTGTAGTCTTTGCTTGTGATAAATTTAGATCTTATATTGTTGATTCAAAAGTTACTATTCATACTGATCATGCTGCAATTAGATACCTAATGACAAAGAAAGATGCTAAGCCGAGGCTTATTAGATGGGTACTTCTTTTGCAAGAATTTGATTTACATATTGTAGATAGGAAAGGTGCTGATAATCCTGTTGCTGATAATTTGTCTAGATTGGAAAATATTGCTTATGATCCTGTTCCTGTTAATGATAGTTTTCCAAATGAACAATTGGCTGTAATAAAGGTGAGCTCGCGAGACAGTCCTTGGTATGCTGATTATGCTAACTTTATTGTTTCCAAGTACTTGCCTCCAACCTTTTCAGCTCAGCAAAGGAGGAAATTCTTTTACGATTTGAGGCATTATTTCTGGGATGACCCACACTTATATAAAGAAGGAGTTGATGGTATTATGCGAAGATGTGTTCCCGAATATGAACAACAAGAGATATTGAGTAAATGTCATGGTAGTGCTTATGGAGGACATCACGCCGGAGAAAGAACCGCGCAAAAGGTTCTACAATCAGGTTTTTATTGGCCAACTCTCTTCAAGGATGCGAGAAAGTTTATTTTATCTTGTGATGAATGCCAAAGGGTTGGTAATATCTCCAGACGCAATGAAATGCCTATGAATTATACTCTTGTTATTGAACCGTTTGATTGTTGGGGATTTGACTTCATGGGACCTTTTCCGTTTTCGGAAGGTAACACTCACATACTTGTTGCTGTTGATTATGTTACTAAATGGGTGGAAGCTATACCTACAAAAAGTGCTGATGGTGAGACCTCTTTAAGAATGCTTTTAGATATTATTTTTCCTAGATTTGGAGTACCTAGATATATTATGACTGATGGAGGTTCTCATTTTATTCATGGAGGTTTTAGAAAAACTCTTGCTAAGTATGGTATTAATCATAGAATTGCTTCCGCTTATCATCCTCAAACTAGTGGTCAAGTAGAACTATCAAATAGAGAGATTAAATCTATTTTGGGAAAGACCGTTAATAAAACTAGAAAGAATTGGGCTAGTAAATTGAAGGATGCACTTTGGGCTTATAGAACTGCTTACAAAAATCCCATGGGAATGTCACCTTATAAAATGGTTTATGGGAAAGCTTGTCATTTACCTTTAGAACTAGAGCACAAAGCTTATTGGGCTGTTAGAGAATTAAATAAAGATCCTAAACTTGCCGGTGATAAGAGGTTGTTGCAATTGAGTTCTCTAGATGAATGGAGAAGTGAAGCTTATGAAAATGCTAAACTCTTTAAAGAGAAGGTTAAAAAATGGCATGATAGAAGGATTATCAAAAGAGAATTTAATATTGGGGATAAAGTCCTATTGTATCGGTCTCGTCTCAGATTCTTTGCAGGGAAATTACTCTCGAAATGGGAAGGACCATATGTTGTCGAGGAGGTGTATCGTTCAGGAGCAATCAAAATTAGCTCTCTCCAAGGCAATGCTACGCAAGTGGTGAATGGACAAAGACTCAAGCATTATATCTCAGGTGATTCCTATAATGTTGATGTTGATATTATTCAAGTGGAAACACCGGAAGCTTTCATCAAAGGGCAAATTGACAGTCCGCCAGAACTCGACTTTGAATAGGTAACAGTACTGGTAATGAAAAGTACGCAATTTACTTTCCGAACAATATTTTTGCTGTTTTTGGAAAATATGAAAAATTACGAGTTCGAAACGGAGTGGAAAGGACGCACGAGGGCGTGCCACCATAGGGCGGCGCGGCCTGACCTGGGCCCGCGCCGACCTATGGTCTGGCCGCCTCGTCGCCCCTTTCCGACTCTGGTTCGATCTGGTACTTTCCTTGTGTCGCGAAATTTTTTACTATATAATCCCCCGGACCCCTGGAGGTCCGTATATCGTTTTCTCGACGTGTTTTGTTTCGAGTTGTTTCTGCCAGGATTTGCTTCGGATCTAGAGCCATCATGTCTTCGTCGGAAACTCCGAAGGACAGCTCCAGCAAGGATGTTGGCAACTTGTACATGGAAGAGCTGAGGATGCACCCCAAGGAGTTGCTGCTCGTTGAGGGAGAACTGCAGGTCAAGGATGTCCAGGGTCCTAAAGGAGAAGGAAGCCTGGAAGACAGGATGGAGAAGCTAGAACAAGAGGTTTTCAAATACAAGAAGATGGCTGAGCGTGAGGTGGATATCTTCCACAGGATTGTGTCTGAACTCATTGCTGAACATGAGAAGGAAACTGCAAAGCTTTGGAGCGACATCCTCTCACTTCACGACACCACCAACAAGCTCCAAGCACAACTATATGATTTTCAGAATCAGAACTGTGAGTATGAAAACAGGTTTAAATACATAAGTCGTGCTGCTAGTTTCAGGATCCCCGAGACCAAGATGTCGTTTCTTGATGGAGAGCCTCTTCCTTGGAAGTTTGATGACGGGATTTCATCACCACCATCTCCACAGGAGTAATTCATCATCGGTATTGGCATCCCCTTGGTTTGTTCCAAGCTTGGGGGAGTGCCGCGGTATCACATTATCACTACCTTTTACTTTTATTGTCAAGTAGTGTCATATCATGAGTAGGGAAGTTATCATATAAGATGGGTTGCAGTTGGAAGTGTCTCTCCTTTAGTTGGTTATCAATGTATCCCTTGGTGTGAGTTATCGTTATGGAATATTAATGAGAAGTCTTATCATTTACATATTGCACATTTTATTCTAGTTTGCAATTTCTATCATATGATTCACCTTGTTGTTAGTATTGGCATCACTTTGGGAGCATTGAATAAATCTATTTGGTTTTGGCAAACTTAGCATTGGTCAATAGCAACAACACTTTGAGGTTTAAGTAGAAAAGAGAAATACATGTAGATGTTTCATTGTCTTTCTTGTTAGCTCATAGCTTTTTATTCTGAAGTTAAAATTGTTTGTGCTTACAAGGAAGATGCATGATTGTTTCTATCACATGTATATTTGTTTGTTTCCCTCGACTCTTATGCTTGCTAATTAACCTTGCTAGCCAAAGACCTGTCGAGAGGGAATACTTCTCGTGCATCCAAACCTTAACCCAAACCTATGCCATTTGTGTCCACCATACCTACCTACTACATGGTATTTTCTGCCATTCCAAGTAAATACTTCATGTGCTACCTTTAAACAATTCAAAACTTAGTATCTCTTATTTGTGTCAATGTTTCATAGCTCATGAGGAAGTATGTGGTGTTTTATCTTTCAATCTTGTTGGGCAACTTCCACCAATGGACTAGTGGCTTCATCCGCTTATCCAATAATTTTGCAAAAAGAGCTGGCAATGGGATTCCCAGTCCCAAATTAATCAAACTAAATAGACACTCCTCCATGGTATGTGATTGATGGACGGCACCCGAAGGATTCGGTTAGCCATGGCTTGTGTAAGCAAAGGTTGGGGGGAGTGTCATCATCATAATAAAGCTAAAATAAAAAGGCACTCCTTCATGGTATGAGATTGTTGGCAGGCACCCGAGGATTCGGTTAGCCATGGTTTGTGAAAGAAAGGTTGGAAGGAGTGCCACACAAAATGAAAATAATATGGGAGACGCTCTTAGGAGGTTGTCTGGCAAGGGGGTTAGAGTACCCGCTACCAGTCGTTGACAACAACAAACACCTCTCAAAATGTTACTTTTATTATCTCTATATGATTTCAAAATTGAAAAAGCTCTAGCACATGATTTAATCCCTGCTTCCCTCTGCGAAGGGCCTGTCTTTTACTTTATGTTGAGTCAGTAAACCTATTTCCCTCCATCTCAAGCAAGCATTTGAGTAGTTGTGATCAAACCATTATACTGTGATTTGTTTCATCATGTCTTTTATTCTTCCTTGTTTAGTACAAGTTTTATCTGAATGAATATAGCTTTGCAAGTTATCAATGATCATGAGAAGACCATTATGATTGAGTATGCAAGTTGTGCCTTATAAACTTTAACATGAGAGCGCTGCTCAATGGGATAAATATAATCTGTTAATTGTTCTCTGACCAAGAACGAAGTTTGCCATCACCAATTATGATTTCTTATGCACCTTTACTTGTGATTACCTTATACTTGTTTCAAGATGAGTTATAAGAGGTTGTTTACTATAATGTCCTGTGTGAATGAATATGATGCTTCTTGTCCGTATTTTATTTATCGACTCTTCACTCCATAAACATGTGGTCCTGTCTATCGAGCTCAGTTTCGCTTGGGGACAAGCGAAGTCTAAGCTTGGGGGGAGTTGATACGTCCAATTTGCATCACTATTTTATATCATAATTTGCTGTTATTCATTGATATATTTCATATTGGGACACAATACTTATGTTATTTCATCTATTTTGCATGTTTCATCATTATTGGAGGATCAAGCACCGGAGCCAGGATTCTGCTGGAAAAAGCACCGTCAGAACGCAATATTTCGGAAGATCAACTGTGGGAGGAAATTATACCAAAAATCCTATTTTTCAAGATGACGAAGGAAGCCAGAAGGAGGGGCCAGGAGGACCCAGGGTGGGCCCACACCCTAGGGCGGCGCGGCCCATGCCCTGGCCGCACCGCCATGTGGTTTGGGGGGCCCACGACCCCTTTCGCCTCCTTTTCTTCGCGAAATCCTTCGTCCCGAAAACCTAAGCCACAGAGGGTACCTCGCGAAGAGTTACAGCCGCCTCTGCGGGGCAGAGAACACCAGAGAGAAAAGAGCTCTCCGGCGGGCAGGAATCCGCCGGGGAAATTCCCTCCGGGAGGGGGAAATCGACGCCATCGTCACCGTCATCGAGCTGGACATCATCGCCATCACCATCATCATCATCTCCACCATCATCACCACCATCATCACCGCTGGACACCGTCACCGCCGTAGCAATTTGGGTTTGATCTTGATTGTTTGATAGGGGAAACTCTCCCGGTATCGATCTCTACTTGTTGTTGATGCTATTGAGTGAAACCATTGAACCAAGTTTATGTTCAGATTGTTATTCATCATCATATCACCTTTGATCATGTTCCATATGATGTCTTGTGAGTAGTTCGTTTAGTTCTTGAGGACATGGGTGAAGTCTAAATGTTAGTAGTGAACTATGGTTGAGTAATATTCATTGGTGTGATATTTAAGTTGTGGTGTTATTCTTCTAGTGGTGTCATGTGAACGTCGACTACATGACACTTCACCATTTATGGGCCTAGGGGAATGCATCTTGTATTCGTTTGCCAATTGCGGGGTTGCCGGAGTGACAGAAACCTAAACCCCCGCTGGTATATCGATGCAGGAGGGATCGCAGGATCTCAGAGTTTAAGGCTGTGGTTAGATTTATTCTTAATTACTTTCTTGTAGTTGCGGATGCTTGCCAGGGGTATAATCACAAGTATGTATTAGTCCTAGGAAGGGCGGTACATTAGCATAGGTTCACCCACACAACACTTATCATAACAATGAAGATTATTTATCCGTATGTAGCGAAAGCACTAGACTAAAATCCCGTGTGTCCTCGAGAACGTTTGGTAATTATAAGTAAACAAACCGGCTTGTCCTTTGTGCTAAAAAGGATTGGGCCACTCGCTGCAATTATTACTCTCGCACTTTACTTACTCGTACTTTATTCAACTGTTACATCAAAACCCCCTGAATACTTGTCTGTGAGCATTTACAGTGAATCCTTCATCGAAACTGCTTGTCAACACCTTCTGCTCCTCGTTGGGATCGACATTCTTACTTATCGAAGATACTACGATACACCCCCTATACTTGTGGGTCATCATGCACCGAAGGAGAAACTACCATGGAACTCAAAGACAAAGGAGTCAACTGCAACAAGATGAAGAATCCAATCAAAGAAGTCATTGGAGTCCACTTCTGCATCAGCTATTATGGAAACCTAGACTAGTAATAGAAGGGAACCTTTCCCTAATCCTAGCACCTAAGTAGCTAGATTTCTATAGCAAGCCAATTAGCTCTTAAACTTGAGTTAGCTATAAGATAGACTACGAGTCGTTCTTCTGGAGCTTTATTTGAAGTTTTACCTCACTGTAAAGTAGGAGGCTGTGTGGATCTTATGTAAACAGTTCGTGTGTACTTCTATAGACATACCTTGGACTCGCATATGTTTCTGTTGTACCACTCTGAGAGATGTAATATGGGTGGAACGGTGTTTCACTTGTGTTATGTCAACAACTTGTGTACTACACCATGCAGTGGTACGCTGGGTCACCACACTAAGCTTGGGGATGCCCAAGGCATCCCCTTCTTCATCGACAACATTATCAGGTTCCTCCCCTGAAACTATATTTTTATTCCGTCACATCTTATGTGCTTTGCTTGGAGCGTCGGTTTGTTTTTGTTTTTGTTTTGTTTGAATAAAATGGATCCTAGCATTCATTGTGTGGGAGAGAGACACGCTCCACTGTTGCATATGGACAAATATGTCCTTAGGCTTTACTCATAGTATTCATGGCGAAGTTTCTTCTTCGTTAAATTGTTATATGGTTGGAATTGGAAAATGATACATGTAGTAATTGCTAAAATGTCTTGGATAATGTGATACTTGGCAATTTTTTTGCTCATGTTTAAGCTCTTGCATCATATACTTTGCACTTATTAATGAATAAATACATAGAGCATGCTAAAATTTGGTTTGCATATTTGGTCTCTCTAAGGTCTAGATAGTTTCTAGTATTGAGTTTGAACAACAAGGAAGACGGTGTAGAGTCTTATAATGTTTACAATATGTCTTTTATGTGAGTTTTGCTGCACCGGTTCATCCTTGTGTTTGTTTCAAATAGCCTTGCTAGCCTAAACCTTGTATCGAGAGGGAATACTTCTCATGCATCCAAAATACTTGAGCCAACTACTATGCCATTTGTGTCCACCATACCTACCTACTACATGGTATTTCTCTGCCATTCCAAAGTAAATTGCTTGAGTGCTACCTTTAAACAATTCAAAAATTTATTACCTCTGATTTGTGTCAATGTTTTATAGCTCATGAGGAAGTATGTGGTGTTTATCTTTCAATCTTGTTGGGCAACTTTCACCAATGGACTAGTGGCTTCATCCGCTTATCCAATAATTTTGCAAAAAGAGCTGGAAATGGGATTCCCAGTCCCAAATTAATTAATAAAAATAGACACTCCTCCATGGTATGTGATTGTTGGACGGCACCCGAAGGATTCGGTTAGCCATGGCTTGAGAAAGCAAAGGTGGGGAGGAGTGTCATCATAATAAAACTAAAATAAAAAGGCACTCCTTCATGGTATGAGATTGTTGGCAGGCACCCGAAGGATTCGGTTAGCCATGGTTTGTGAAAGAAAGGTTGGAAGGAGTGCCAAACAAAAATAAAATAAAATGGGAGCCGCTCTTTGAAGGTTTGTCTAGCAAGGGGGTTAGAGTGCCCACTACCATTCGTTGACAACAACAAACACCTCTCAAAATTTTACTTTTATGATCTCTATATGTTTTCAAAATCAAAGCTCTAGCACAAATATAGCAATCGATGCTTTCCTCTTTGAAGGACCATTCTTTTACTTTTATGTTGAGTCAGTTCACCTATCTCTCTCCACCTCAAGAAGCAAGCACCTGTGTGAACTGTGCATTGATTCCTACATACTTGCATATTGCACTTGTTATATTACTTTGCATTGACAATATCCATGAGATATATATGTTATAAGTTGAAAGCAACCGCTGAAACTTCATCTTCCTTTGTGTTGCTTCAATACCTCTACTTTGAATTATTGCTTTATGAGTTAACTCTTATGCAAGACTTATTGATGCTTGTCTTGAAGTACTATTCATGAAAAGTCTTTGCTTTATGATTCAGTTGTTTACTCATGTCATTACCATTGTTTTGATCGCTGCATTCATTACATATGCTTTACAATAGTATGATCAAGGTTGTGATGGCATGTCACTCCAGAAATTATCTTTGTTATCGTTTACCTGCTCGGGACGAGCAGAAACTAAGCTTGGGGATGCTGATACGTCTCCGACGTATCGATAATTTCTTATGTTCCATGCCACATTATTGATGATATCTACATGTTTTATGCATACTTTATGTCATATTTATGCATTTTCTGGAACTAACCTATTAACAAGATGCCGAAGAGCCAGTTGCTGTTTTCTGCTGTTTTTGGTTTCAGAAATCCTAGTAAGGAAATATTCTCGGAATTGGACGAAATCAACGCCCAGGGGCCTATTTTCACACGAAGCTTCCAGAAGACCGAAGAGTCAACGAAGTGGGGCCACGAGGCGGCCAGAAGGTAGGGCGGCGCGGCCCAGGTCTTGGCCGCGCCGACCTGTCTCCTGGGCCCCTCGTGTGGCCCCCTGACCTGCCCTTCCGCCTACAAATAGCCTTCGTCGCGAAACCCCCAGTACCGAGAGCCACGATACGGAAAACCTTCCAGAGACGCCGCCGCCGCCAATCCCATCTCGGGGGATTCAGGAGATCGCCTCCGGCACCCTTCCGGAGAGGGGATTCATCTCCCGGAGGACTCTACACCGCCATGGTCGCCTCCGGAGTGATGAGTGAGTAGTTCACCCCTGGACTATGGGTCCATAGCAGTAGCTAGATGGTTGTCTTCTCCTTATGTGCTTCATTGTCGGATCTTGTGAGCTGCCTAACATGATCAAGATCATCTATCTGTAATGCTATATGTTGTGTTTGTTGGGATCCGATGGATAGAGAATACTATGTTATGTTGATTATCAATTTATATCTATGTGTTGTTTATGATCTTGCATGCTCTCCGTTATTAGTAGAGGCTCTGGCCAAGTTTTTACTCTTAACTCCAAGAGGGGGTATTTATGCTCGATAGTGGGTTCATGTCTCCGTGAATGCGGGGAGTGTGAGAAACCTCTAAGGTTATGGATGTACTGTTGCCACTAGGGATAAAACATTGATGCTATGTCCGAGGATGTAGTTATTGATTACATTACGCACCATACTTAATGCAATTGTCTGTTGTTTTCAACTTAATACTGGAAGGGGGTCGGATGATAACCTGAAGGTGGACTTTTTAGGCATAGATGCATGCTGGATAGCGGTCTATGTACTTTGTCGTAATGCCCAATTAAATCTCACAATACTCATCATAATATGTATGTGCATGGTCATGCCCTCTCTATTTGTCAATTGCCCAACTGTAATTTGTTCACCCAACATGCTATTTATCTTATGGGAGAGACACCTCTAGTGAACTGTGGACCCCGGTCCAGTTCTTTACATCTGAAATACAATCTACTGCAATTGTTCTACTGTTCTCTGCAAACAATCATCATCTACACTATACATCTAATCCTTTGTTACAGCAAGCCGGTGAGATTGACAACCTCACTGTTTCGTTGGGGCAAAGTACTTGGTTTGTGTTGTGCAGGTTCCACGTTGGCGCCGGAATCCCTGGTGTTGCGCCGCACTACATCTCGCCGCCATCAACCTTCAACGTGCTTCTTGGCTCCTACTGGTTCGATAAACCTTGGTTTCATACTGAGGGAAAACTTGCCGCTGTACGCATCACACCTTCCTCTTGGGGTTCCCAGCGGACGCGTGCTGTACGCGTATCAGGGGTTCGGATGATAACCTGAAGGTGGACTTTTTAGGCATAGATGCATGCTGGATAGCGGTCTATGTACTTTGTCGTAATGCCCAATTGAATCTCACACTACTCATCATAACATGTATGTGCATTGTCATGCCATCTTTATTTGTCAATTGTCCAACTGTAATTTGTTCACCCAACATGCTATTTCTTATGGGAGAGACACCACTAGTGAACTGTGGACCCCGGTCCATTCTTTTACATCGAATACAATCTACTGCAATACTCGTTCTACTGTTTTCTGCAAACATCATCATCCACACTATACATCTAATCCTTTGTTACAGCAAGCCGGTGAGATTGACAACCTCACTGTTAAGTTGGGGCAAAGTACTTTGGTTGTGTTGTGCAGGTTCCACGTTGGCGCCGGAATCCCTGGTGTTGCGCCGCACTACACTTCGCCGCCATCAACTTTCAACGTGCTTCTTGACTCCTACTGGTTCGATAACCTTGGTTTCTTACTGAGGGAAAAGCTTTCCGCTGTACGCATCACACCTTCCTCTTGGGGTTCCCAACGGGCGTGTGCTTTACGCATCATCAAGACTGTTTTTCTGGCGCCGTTGCCGGGGAGATCAAGACACGCTGCAAGGGGAGTCTCCACTTCCAATCTCTTTACTTTGTTTTTGTCTTGCTTTATTTTATTTACTACTTTGTTTGCTGCGTTATATCAAAACACAAAAAAATTAATTGCTAAGCTTTACTTTATTTACTATCTTGTTTGCATTCTCCATATTAAAAACACAAAAAATTAGTTACTTGCATTTACTTTATCTAGTTTGATTTATTTACTGTTGCTAAAATGGGTACTCCTGAAAATACTAAGTTGTGTGACTTCACAACCAAAAATAATAATGATTTCTTATGCACACCTATTGCTCCACCTGCTACTGCAGCGGAATTCTTTGAAATTAAACCTGCTTTACTGAATCTTGCTATGAGAGAGCAATTTTCTGGTGTTAGTTCTGATGATGCTGCTGCCCATCTTAATAATTTTGTTGAACTACGTGAAATGCAAAAGTATAAGGATGTAGATGGTGACATTATAAAATTAAAATTGTTTCCTTTCTCATTAAGAGGAAGAGCTAAAGATTGGTTGCTATCTCTGCCTAAGAATAGTATTGATTCATGGACTAAATGTAAGGATGCTTTCATTGGTAGATATTATCCTCCTGCTAAAATTATATCTTTGAGAAGTAGCATAATGAATTTTAAACAATTGGATAATGAGCATGTTGCCCAAGCATGGGAAAGAATGAAATCTTTGGTTAAAAATTGCCCAACCAATGGACTGACTACTTGGATGATCATCCAAACCTTTTATGCGGGACTGAATTTTTCTTCGCGGAACCTATTGGATTCAGCTGCTGGAGGTACCTTTATGTCCATCACTCTAGGCGACGCAACAAAGCTTCTTGATAATATGATGATTAATTACTCTGAATGGCACACGGAAAGAGCTCCAGAAGGTAAGAAGGTAAATTCTGTCGAAGAAACCTCTTCCTTGAGTGATAAGATTGATGCTATTATGTCTATGCTTGTGAATGGTAGATCTAATTTTGATCCTAATAATGTTCCGTTAGCTTCATTGGTTGCCCAGGAAGAACATGTTGATGTGAACTTCATTAAAAATAATAATTTTAACAACAATGCTTATCGGAACAATTCTAGTAACAACTATAGGCCATATCCTTATAATAATGGTAACGGTTATGGTAATTCTTATGCGAATTCTTACAACAATAATAGGAATACACCCCCTGGACTTGAAGCCATGCTTAAAGAATTTATTAGTACACAAACTGCTTTTAACAAATCTGTTGAAGAAAAGCTTGGGAAAATTGATATGCTTGCTTCTAAAGTTGATAGTCTTGCTGCTGATGTTGATCTTTTGAAATCGAAAGTTATGCCTAATGAAAATAAAGATATTAAGTCATTTTCTACAGCAAACGCCATCCAAGTTCGAATTAATAAGAATATAAGATTGATGGCCGAATTGCGTGCTAGGTGGGAAAAAGAAGAAGATGCCAAAGATAATGTAGCTAAAGTTTGGACTATTACCACCACTAGTAATGCTAATGCTTCACATGTTGCTGCACCCCCTACTATTAATGGTAAAAGAATTAGTGTTGGCAATGTTTCCACTTCTAATGCAAAGCGTGAAAAACTGCCTGAAACTGCTAAAACTGTTGAAACTGCCTGTGATAAAACTGCTGAAATTTTTTCTAATGTTGGGGATAATGATCCCATTGCTTTAGATCATAATGGTTTCTATTTTGATGATTGTCACATCTCTGAAGTTATAAAGTTCTTACAAAAACTTGCTAAAAGTCCTAATGCTAGTGCTATAAATTTGGCCTTTACAAAACATATTACGAATGCTCTCATAAAAGCTAGAGAAGAGAAACTAAAACTTGAAACTTCTATTCCTAGGAAGTTAGAGGATGGTTGGGAGCCCATCATTAAGATGAAGGTCAATGACTTTGATTGTAATGCTTTATGTTATCTTGGTGCAAGTATTTTCGTTATGCCTAGGAAAATCTATAATATGCTTGACTTGCCACCATTGAAAAATTGTTATTTGGATGTTAATCTTGCTGATAATTCTACAAAGAAACCTTTGGAAAGGGTTGACAATGTTCGCATTACGGTTAACAATAACCTTGTCCCCGTTGATTTTGTTGTCTTGGATATTGAATGCAATGCATCTTGTCCCATTATATTGGGAAGACCTTTTCTTTGAACTGTTGGTGCTATTATTGATATGAAGGAAGGTAATATTAAATATCAATTTCCTCTCAAGAAAGGTATGAAACACTTCCCTAGAAAGAGAATGAAGTTACCTTTTGATTCTATCATTATAACAAATTATGATGTTGATGCTTCATCTCTTGATAATACTTGATACACACTTTCTGCGCCTAGCTGAAAGGCGTTAAATAAAAGCGCTTATGGGAGACAACCCATGATTTTACTACAACACTTTTGTTTTATATTTGAGTCTTGGAAGTTGTTACTACTGTATCAACCTCTCCTTATCTTAATTTTGTTGCATTGTTGTGCCATGTAAAGTCTTTGATAGTAAGGTTCATACTAGATTTGGATTACTGCGCAGAAACAGATTTCTTGCTGTCACGAATTTGGGTTGAATTCTCTGTATGTAACTAAGAAAATTCTGCCAATTTACGTGAGTGATCCTCAGATATGTACGCAACTTTCATTCAATTTGAGCATTTTTATTTGAGCAAGTCTGGTGCCTCTTAAAAATTCGTCTTTACGAACTGTTCTATTTTGATAGATTCTGCCTTTTATTTCACATTGCCTGTTTTGCTATGTTTGATGGATTTCTTTATTCCATTAACTTTCAGTAGCTTTGTGAAATGTCTAGAAGTGTTAAGAATGATTATGTCACCTCTGAACATGTGAATTTTGATTATGCACTAACCCTCTAATGAGTTGTTTTGAGTTTGGTGTGGAGGAAGTTTTCAAGGATCAAGAGAGGAGGATGATACAATATGATCAAGGAGAGTGAAAACTCTAAGCTTGGGGATGCCCCGGTGGTTCATCCCTGCATATTTCAAGAAGACTCAAGCATCTAATCTTGGGGATGCCCAAGGCATCCCCTTCTTCATCGACAACATTATCAGGTTCCTCTAGTGAAACTATATTTTTATTCCGTCACATCCTATGTGCTTTGCTTGGAGCGTCTGTATGTTTTTGTTTTTTGTTTTGTTTGAATAAGATGGATCCTAGCATTCATTGTGTGGGAGAGAGACACGCTCCGCTGTTGCATATGGACAAATATGTCCTTAGGCTTTACTCATAATGTTCATGGTGAAGGTTAAAACTGCTTCGTTAATTGTTATATGGTTGGAAACGGGAAATGCTACATGTGGTAATTGGTAGAATGTATTGAATAATTTGATACATGGCAATTGTTGTGCTCATAAGGATCATGTTTAAGCTCTTGCATCATATACTTTTCACCTATTAGTGAAGAAATACATAGAGCTTGCTAAATTTGGTTTGCATGATTGGTCTCTCTAAAGTCTAGCTATTTTCTAGTAAGGGTTTGAACAACAAGGAAGACAGTGTAGAGTCTTATAATGCTTGCAATATGTTTTTATGTGATTTTTGCTGTACCGGTTCATACTTGTGTTTGTTTCAAATAACCTTGCTAGCCTAAGCCTTGTATTGAGAGGGATTACTTCTCGTGCATCCAAATCCTTGAGCCAATAACTATGCCATTTGTGTCCATCATACCTACCTACTACATGGTATTTCTCCGCCATTCCAAAGTAAATTGCTTGAGTGCTACCTTTAAACAATTCAAAATTTATCACCTCTGATTTGTGTCAATGTTTTATAGCTCATGAGGAAGTATGTGATGTTTATCTTTTAATCTTGTTGGGCAACTTTCACCAATGGACTAGTGGCTTCATCCGCTTATCCAATAATTTTGCAAAAAGAGCTAGCAATGGGATTCCCAGTCCCCAAATTAATTAACCTTCATAATTTTACAAAAATAGACACTCCTCCATGGTATGTGATTGTTGGACGACACCCGAGGATTCGGTTAGCCATGGCTTGAGAAAGCAAAGGTGGGGAGGAGTGTCATCTAAATAAAACTAAAATAAAAAGGCACTCCTTCATGGTATGAGATTGTTGGCAGGCACCCGAGGATTCGTTTAGCCATGGTTTGTGAAAGCAAGGTTGGAAGGAGTGCCACCCAAAAATAAAAATGTTTCATGGAAGCCGCTCTTTGAAGGTTTGTCTGGCAAGGGGTTAGAGTACCCACTACCATTCGTTGACAACAACAAACACCTCTCAAAACTTTACTTTTATGCTATCTTTATGTTTTCAAAATAAAAGCTCTAGCACAAATATAGCAATCAATGCTTCCCTCTTCAAAGGGCCATTCTTTTACTTTTATGTTGAGTCAGTTTACCCATTTCCTTCCAACTCAAGAAGCAAACACTTGTGTTAACTGTGCATTGATTCTTACATACTTGCATATTTGCATTCATCATATTACTTTATGTTGACAACTATCCATGAGATATACATGTTACAAGTTGAAAGCAACCGCTGAAACTTAATCTTCCTTTGTGTTGCTTCAATGCCTTTACTTTGAATTTATTGCTTTATGAGTTAACTCTTATGCAAGACTTATTGATGCTTGTCTTGAAAGTACTATTCATGAAAAGTCTTAGCTATATGATTCAGTTTTTTACTCATTGTCTTTACCATTGCTTCGGATCGCTGCATTCATTACATATGCTTACAAATAGTATTGATCAAGATTATGATAGCATGTCACTTCAGAAACTATCTTTGTTATCGTTTAACTACTCAGGACGAGTAGGAACTAAGCTTGGGGATGCTTGATACGTCTCAAACATATCTATAATTTCGTATGGTCCATGCTACTTTATTGATGATACTCACATGTTTTATACATACTTTATGTCATATTTATGCATTTTCCGGCACTAACCTATTAACAAGATGCCGAAGAGCTAGTTATTGTTTTCTGCTGTTTTTGGTTTCAGAAATCCTAGTAAGGAAATATTCTCGGAATTGGATGAAATCAACGCCCATGATCTTATTTTTCCATGAAGCTTCCAGAACACCGAAAGGGAAACGAAGTGGGGCGACGAGGCGGCGACACGCCAGGGCGGCGCGGCCCACCCCTGGCCGCGTGGCCCTGTTGTGTGGGCCCCTCGCGTCGCCCCTAAACCTACCCTTCCGCCTACTTAAGCATTCGTCGATAATAGTTCCAGTACCGAGAGCCACGATACGGAAAACCTTCCAGAGACGCCGCCGCCGCCAATCCCATCTCGGGGGATTCAGGAGATCGCCTCCGGCACCCTGCCGGAGAGGGGAATCATCTCCCGGAGAACTCTTTACCGCCATGGTCGCCTCCAGAGTGATGTGTGAGTAGTTTACCCCTGGACTATGGGTCCATAGCAGTAGCTAGATGGTCGTCTTCTCCTAATTGTGCTATCATTGTTGGATTTTGTGAGCTGCCTAACATGATCAAGATCATCTATTTGTAATGCTACATGTTGCGTTTGTTGGGATCCGATGAATAATGAATGCTATGTTATGTTGATTATCAATCTATTATCTATGTGTTGTTTATGATCTTGCATGCTCTCCGTTATTAGTAGAGGCTCTGGCCAAGTCGTTACTTGTAACTCCAAGAGGGAGTATTTATGCTCGATAGTGGGTTCATGCCTCCTGTGAGAACCGGAACTTAACTTTCCGATCCTCCTGTGTTACTCGTCAATCCCAGGATCAATATTGACGACACAGCGAAATGTATATCATTACAGATGTACAAAAATTAATTATTACAAAGTTTGAATAGCCACATAGTGTGACATTCATTACAATCAGAAAGCACAGCGGATAAATAAAACGCGAAGTGACTCCATCTCAGCCACAGGCAGTTGATGTAGTCCACGAGGCCTCACTCTTCAATGTCGTCGTAGTTGTTGTAGTCTTCCTTGTCTTTGTAGTACTCTGAATATCAACAAAAGTTTTGCCATGAGTACATTTCGTACTCAACATGCCCCCTCGATGCAAGACCTAATATATCTACATGAGGCTTCAAAGGAAGGCTGTAGGTTCTTTTGCATAAAAGCCAATTTTATTTGCAATATATTTGATAAAAGCAGTTTTAGACGAAAACATCTTTATAATGAGTGTAATATTTCTCATCAATGTGATTGTCCTTGACAACTCACGTATCTCATAGGATCCGGATTCCAGGGAAATGATGAAAGGAGAGAGAGAGAGGCAAAGAGGGAAATAGCAAAACAGGTTCCTGTATGTCAAGAAGGATTCATGTGTCGTCCATGACCGTGGACACGGCTATTCGAATAGTTTTAACTCTGTAGAGGTTGTACACTTTTCCCACACGACACAACCCCGTCTTGTTGCCCACCAGCCGTCGCTGATTTAGTACACACCAATTGGTGTACCGGCAGAGGGATCGTGACAAGGTCTTTTAGTTAGATCCCCCAAAGATGTGACATGCCCACCGGGTCTGGCGCACGGTATTGAGAGTACGTCCCAAACCGGTCCCACCATCTGTGCCGAAGGTTCTTCCGTAGGCAGCCACCTCATGTGCGGTACGACGACATCAACACCTAAGGCTGACTAACTTACTTAACCAGGCCAGTGCCCATATAGCATGTGGTTGTACGGTTGTCACAATCTTCAAATCCAAGACTTATTAGGACCCTTATGCGGCACGAACGACGGATTGCTCCCTGCAACTTGTGAAGGGCAGTCAATCGCTCCTTCAACATTTGATTCAGCTGTCGCCCGCGCCATGTTTAGATGGTAAGTTTCACCCAGAGTAGAAGAGAGAGTAGAGGAAGCAACAACGGCTAATCAGCCTAGCTCAATGAGCTCAACAACTTTCAAAAGGATATGTTTGACCCGAAGGTCGATCAATTCCTCCAAAGAGGCAATAGGAAGTATCCTAATGATTATTTAGCATGCTAAGCATCTCTACTCTATCAGGATTATTATATAATCTCTACTCAGGGTATCAAGTAAAAGGCGACAAGCGAATCAAGGTTGGTGTGTCAATCGACACGCTAGCTACTGGAATAAAATAGCATATATATTTGTAAAACACAAAATAGCATGCAATTTGTAAAACTGGGATAAAATATGATGAGAGGGCATGCCTTCGTTGATGAAACCTTCGTCTTTCTCGATAACCTGATTATGTCCACGTTCAACCTCGCCACTCCCTACTCGTCGTAACGATAGGAAATAGCAACAAAATAAATACCAAAACAATAATCACCAAAAGCGAATGAAAGACAAATAAGAGCGAAGAGTGGGTAGGTGTAGAATCAGATGGGATAACTTGGATGGAATTGAGAAAGTGAGTTGTTGTAACTCGAATAAGAATCAACTAATATGGATATGAAGATAGGATAAATTATCGGGATAAATGTCCATCATAAGATATCGCGGAGGGATCGTTATAACTAGCTAACCACGTACACATGATCTAAAGGTTATGGTACAGTTGGTCACGACCGTGTTAGATAAAAACGCGTGCAACATAATATGGCATAACTAGACAACTTGCAAATAAGACATACAACTAAATCATACTATACTAGTTTGATATAATCAAACGAAACCAACCATACTTGCCATATAACTAAGGGGTAGGATATCGACTAACTAACATGAAACACGAACTAGCCAAAGCATTATATTGTCTACCACACAATGTAACATACATCTTATAAGCTAACCTACATGCACGGAACACCAAATAAATCTATATATAACTAAACAAGAGTAAGACATGTTATGAACTATTTGACAAGTAAATATATGCTAGCATATATGAAGACACCTCAAAATATAGTATGCAATACTAACATGAAAATAAGCTATCATCTATGCATGTAACACAAATGACCGATCAATGGAGTATCACATGAACAACATATACAACTATAATATAGACCAAGCATGATCGTGCACACAACTATAACAATAAGCTACTAAAATAAATAGAATCAAGCATCTTATATGACACACGACCATGGTAGCTAAACATGAACGATAAACCAGTTAAACAACATATATGTAATATCACGACAAGCTAGTTGCATAAAGTAATATTAGACCAAATAAGTGTATGCATGAGCTACTAGTTAAACAAGAGCAATTAAACAATGTCATCATCTTATATGCATATCTAGCATACTAAACAAGTAATTAAATAGTATACGCTCATATAATATATAGAAGAAACTAACAAGAACAATTCATGTCACAAATATAATAGTACCAATATATTGCGTGAAATACTAAGCATAGATTATTATAACATACATATACCAGAGGGGTTGATCATGCATGACTAACAAGTATAACTAGCTAAAAATAAAACATGGATGGAACTAAAACATGGCAAGCAATCGTATAACAAATATAAACAAAGGCAACCAAATAGCCAAACAGCCTAACATGCTATTAGATCATAAGTTAAAATAAAGAATAACCTTCTAAGAAAATAATCAATAGCTAGTATAAATAAAATAGAATTGTAATAACACCAGCTCAAATGCTATTTAGAGATAACCAACCGATCTGAAATAGTTTTAGAAACTACTAAATGGTACTACCATCATGTATAAAAATTACATTGTAACAAGTCCTAATCATGCAATAAAACGAATGCTACTTTTATTCTAGCACAAAGGCATGGTAAGAAAAGAAGGCTAAGCAACAGACAGGAACAATATGATATGTTCTACTGATAAATACCTCACTAGCTAGTCAACCTTAGAACAGATACACGTAGTGCAATGACATCATAGCTAAACATCCATGATCAAAACAGTAATAGTTGTAACCAAACTAGACATCACGAAGCTAGAAGCAGTATACAAGCTATGCATATGCAACTACAATGACATGTACAGTTTTGTGCTGTGTATGCAACGACTTCAACTATAACTTCGGAAATAGTTTGCGAATATAAACACAACCATCCGGACTACTAGCTTCCTAGAGTCACTGGTACCTAACATGAGTTGGAAACCAAAACAGAAAAAAACGTGTTCTAGGCGTGCTAAACTGACGATGCCACCGGATGGCATTCGGTTCACCGGCGACATGATGAACTACCGAACTAAGGTTGAGGATCATGTCTAGGAGGTAGCTCTATGGATGGGGATCACGTTCCGAGCAAAAGAAACGGCTGGTTCTCACCGAGTTCGTCGCAGTTTGAGGTAGACGTCGGTGGCCGGAGTCGATCGCGTTGCCGGAGGTGTCGTGGATAATCAACGCTTTCCCTTCTCCTTCCGTGGGTTGAATTCCTTGCTCCTGGTGACCTCCCTGGCGCAGCAGCTCCTCCTCTCGTGGCCTGGGTCGTCGGGAACGACGACGGCGTTCGGCGACGTTCTCGCGAGTTTGGCTTACTATGTGAGCCTATGGCTCCAGTGGTGGAGTTGGATGAAAGAGGAGAGCAGGGGCTTCGGTCTGAGGCTATATTAGAGGAGATCATGCGTTCTAGGGGACGTGCTTAAAGAGAGGTTTAAGGCTGAGGTAAAGAGGCAGTTTATGGCTGGCGTTTCCGCTCACATTCAGTACGTACGTTCGGGAAGACGATGCAGTGCAACGGTTTGCTTGCCTGGTCCTGCGGCGGTATCCTGGTACGTGCGAAGATGAGAGCGAGCGAGTCTCACTTGGCTGGGGCGGCAGGGCTGGCTCGCCTGGAGTGCTAGGTGCGGACGTTGTACGTTTTGCAGTCGGCCGGTCTCCTCGCGTGCGACGACTCGGGCGATCTACTACTTATTTGGCTGGGATGCATTGGTACGTAGGAAAGCGAAAGGAAAGGCTTTTGGTGATGTATCGGTAGAATGAAAGAATAAACATGACTACATGAGCTGGCTATCCTACTAGGGAAGGTCGAGAACAGTATCGATCGAGCACAAGGAACATAAAAGGAAAGGATAAGTGGAGGGAGATAGCCTGCCCGATGCATGCAGATAGCTAGGTACAAGAAGGGAATAGAAAGATGAAGAAAAATGATTGTGTGGTGCACGGTACACAAGTAGGTCAGCTAAAAGCATGACATGGGGCATGCATGCGCTTTTCCAATGGAATTTTAGAGAGAGACAAATAAAAACGAAATTGGCAAGTCAAAATGAGATCCAAATAAAAACATAAGAAGCACTTTGAGACATTAATCTCCTTCTTTTATATGTCAAATTAATTCCAAACATTTGGGATTAATTTTAAGAACTCTAAATAAAATATTATTTATTTTATCACAACGCAACATCCTTTGTTTGAAAAAAAATTCAGTCTGTAAAAATCAGGATGTTACAATTCTACCCCCCTTAAAAGGAATCTCGACCCCGAGATTCGGGATAAGAGAAAAGATTTGGCAACTCCTAACACACGGCATCTTCGCATTTCAATGTTGCTTCATCCTTGGTGTAATAGTTCTATTAAACTTTGCAACAGTTGATCACATTTCTTCTGATGGTTCTTAACTGCTCATCAAGAATATTCAACGTGGTACTATTTGCATTTGGGCGGTGCCTCGATCTAACTCGATGTCGAACTTTATCTCATGCTCTGGTGGTAGAACTGGTAGCTCGTCTGCAAAAAGATCTTGATATTATTTAAAAACTCTAACATCCGTCACCATCATCTCCTTCAAGTTGTCCAGCAGGCTATCTACTAATGTATGGGGTGCTAATTCAGCTTGTTGTCATGACTCCTCCATCTTAAGTTTCAATACCATGGACTTCACCCTCAACAAGGTTATATCTTCAAAAGTTGGTCCACCTCCATGTCCACTTTTGTGCCAACCTCATTTGTGACCACAACTCGATTGGCATTCATCATGTTGTTTCTTGGGGTCAGGATAGACGAGAGGGAAATAAACTAACCCATAACCAAACATATTAGAAACTAAGCATGAAAAATCCAAATAAAAACTTCAAGCAAATTATTTTGGAAAATAAGGTTTTAGTATGACTACATAAAACAACAAACAAATGTAGTCAATACTCAAAACAAATTTCTAACATACGTAGTATACCTATCTAAAGGGTTCTACAAAAACTCATCCTATAAGTTTGTCTTCTCTTGGCATCTTCAGCATTGAAGAATGAAGTGCTTGATATATGAGTCTTTAATCCATGTGTTCTTGAGATGACTTCTCCTAAATAGGAAATGGTATACTAAAGAAGTAGCTAGGAAAGAAGAATCAAAACACAATGGTGAAGAAGGTGAGACAAGGAATAGCAATAGTCAAGAATTAGACTACGAGGATTTTTATAAATAACTTTTTTTGTTTTTAACAAAAGAAAATTTGTCCTAAAGGTTTTCCATTCTAACTAAGGCCACGCGACTAGGTCAACATCGGCTCTGATACCACTTCTGTGAGAACCGGAACTTAACTTTCCGATCCTCCTGTGTTACTCGTCAATCCCAGGATCAATATTGACGACACAGCGAAATGTATATCATTACAGATGTACAAAAATTAATTATTACAAAGTTTGAATAGCCACATAGTGTGACATTCATTACAATCAGAAAGCACAGCGGATAAATAAAACGCGAAGTGACTCCATCTCAGCCACAGGCAGTTGATGTAGTCCACGAGGCCTCACTCTTCAATGTCGTCGTAGTTGTTGTAGTCTTCCTTGTCTTTGTAGTACTCTGAATATCAACAAAAGTTTTGCCATGAGTACATTTCGTACTCAACATGCCCCCTCGATGCAAGACCTAATATATCTACATGAGGCTTCAAAGGAAGGCTGTAGGTTCTTTTGCATAAAAGCCAATTTTATTTGCAATATATTTGATAAAAGCAGTTTTAGACGAAAACATCTTTTATAATGAGTGTAATATTTCTCATCAATGTGATTGTCCTTGACAACTCACGTATCTCATAGGATTCGGATTCCAGGGAAATGATGAAAGGAGAGAGAGAGAGGCAAAGAGGGAAATAGCAAAACAGGTTCCTGTATGTCAAGAAGGATTCATGTGTCGTCCATGACCGTGGACACGGCTATTCGAATAGTTTTAACTCTGTAGAGGTTGTACACTTTTCCCACACGACATAACCCCGTCTTGTTGCCCACCAGCCGTCGCTGATTTAGTACACACCAATTGGTGTACCGGCAGAGGGATCGTGACAAGGTCTTTTAGTTAGATCCCCCAAAGATGTGACATGCCCACCGGGTCTGGCGCACGGTATTGAGAGTACGTCCCCAAACCGGTCCCCCCATCTGTGCCGAAGGTTCTCCCGTAGGCAGCCACCTCATCTGCGGTACGGCGACATCAACACCTAAGGCTGACTAACTTACTTAACCAGGCCAGTGCCCATATAGCATGTGGTTGTACGGTTGTCACAATCTTCAAATCCAAGACTTATTAGGACCCTTATGCGGCACGAACGACGGATTGCTCCCTCCAACTTGTGAAGGGCAGTCAATCGCTCCTTCAACATTTGATTCAGCTGTCGCCCGCGCCATGTTTAGATGGTAAGTTTCACCCAGAGTAGAAGAGAGAGTAGAGGAAGCAACAACGGCTAATCAGCCTAGCTCAATGAGCTCAACAACTTTCAAAAGGATATGTTTGACCCGAAGGTCGATCAATTCCTCCAAAGAGGCAATAGGAAGTATCCTAATGATTATTTAGCATGCTAAGCATCTCTACTCTATCAGAATTATTATATAATCTCTACTCAGGGTATCAAGTAAAAGGCGACAAGCGAATCAAGGTTGGTGTGTCAATCGACACGCTAGCTACTAGAATAAAATAGCATATATATTTGTAAAACACAAAATAGCATGCAATTTGTAAAACTGGGATAAAATATGATGAGAGAGCATGCCTTCGTTGATGAAACCTTCGTCTTTCTCGATAACCTGATTATGTCCACGTTCAACCTCGCCACTCCCTACTCATCGTAACGATAGGAAATAGCAACAAAATAAATACCAAAACAATAATCACCAAAAGCGAATGAAAGACAAATAAGAGCGAAGAGTGGGTAGGTGTAGAATCAGATGGGATAACTTGGATGGAATTGAGAAAGTGAGTTGTTGTAACTCGAATAAGAATCAACTAATATGGATATGAAGATAGGATAAATTATCGGGATAAATGTCCATCATAAGGTATCGCGGAGGGATCGTTATAACTAGCTAACCACGTACACATGATCTAAAGGTTATGGTACAGTTGGTCACGACCGTGTTAGATAAAAACGCGTGCAACATAATATGGCATAACTAGACAACTTGCAAATAAGACATACAACTAAATCATACTATACTAGTTTGATATAATCAAACGAAACCAACCATACTTGCCATATAACTAAGGGGTAGGATATCGACTAACTAACATGAAACACGAACTAGCCAAAGCATTATATTGTCTACCACACAATGTAACATACATCTTATAAGCTAACCTACATGCACGGAACACCAAATAAATCTATATATAACTAAACAAGAGTAAGACATGTTATGAACTATTTGACAAGTAAATATATGCTAGCATATATGAAGACACCTCAAAATATAGTATGCAATACTAACATGAAAATAAGCTATCATCTATGCATGTAACACAAATGACCGATCAATGGAGTATCACATGAACAACATATACAACTATAATATAGACCAAGCATGATCGTGCACACAACTATAACAATAAGCTACTAAAATAAATAGAATCAAGCATCTTATATGACACACGACCATGGTAGCTAAACATGAACGATAAACCAGTTAAACAACATATATGTAATATCACGACAAGCTAGTTGCATAAAGTAATATTAGACCAAATAAGTGTATGCATGAGCTACTAGTTAAACAAGAGCAATTAAACAATGTCATCATCTTATATGCAAATCTAGCATACTAAACAAGTAATTAAATAGTATACGCTCATATAATATATAGAAGAAACTAACAAGAACAATTCATGTCACAAATATAATAGTACCAATATATTGCGTGAAATACTAAGCATAGATTATTATAACATACATATACCAGAGGGGTTGATCATGCATGACTAACAAGTATAACTAGCTAAAAATAAAACATGGATGGAACTAAAACATGGCAAGCAATCGTATAACAAATATAAACAAAGGCAACCAAATAGCCAAACAGCCTAACATGCTATTAGATCATAAGTTAAAATAAAGAATAACCTTCTAAGAAAATAATCAATAGCTAGTATAAATAAAATAGAATTGTAATAACACCAGCTCAAATGCTATTTAGAGATAACCAACCGATCTGAAATAGTTTTAGAAACTACTAAATGGTACTACCATCATGTATAAAAATTACATTGTAACAAGTCCTAATCATGCAATAAAACGAATGCTACTTTTATTCTAGCACAAAGGCATGGTAAGAAAAGAAGGCTAAGCAACAGACAGGAACAATATGATATGTTCTACTGATAAATACCTCACTAGCTAGTCAACCTTAGAACAGATACACGTAGTGCAATGACCTCATAGCTAAACATCCATGATCAAAACAGTAATAGTTGTAACCAAACTAGACATCACGAAGCTAGAAGCAGTATACAAGCTATGCATATGCAACTACAATGACATGTACAGTTCTGTGCTGTGTATGCAACGACTTCAACTATAACTTCGGAAATAGTTTGCGAATATAAACACAACCATCCGGACTACTAGCTTCCTAGAGTCACTGGTACCTAACATGAGTTGGAAACCAAAACAGAAAAAAACGTGTTCTAGGCGTGCTAAACTGACGATGCCACCGGATGGCATTCGGTTCACCGGCGACATGATGAACTACCGAACTAAGGTTGAGGATCATGTCTAGGAGGTAGCTCTATGGATGGGGATCACGTTCCGAGCAAAAGAAACGGCTGGTTCTCACCGAGTTCGTCGCAGTTTGAGGTAGACGTCGGTGGCCGGAGTCGATCGCGTTGCCGGAGGTGTCGTGGATAATCAACGCTTTCCCTTCTCCTTCCGTGGGTTGAATTCCTTGCTCCTGGTGACCTCCCTGGCGCAGCAGCTCCTCCTCTCGTGGCCTGGGTCGTCGGGAACGACGGCGGCGTTCGGCGACGTTCTCGCGAGTTTGGCTTACTATGTGAGCCTATGGCTCCAGTGGTGGAGTTGGATGAAAGAGGAGAGCAGGGGCTTCGGTCTGAGGCTACATTAGAGGAGATCATGCGTTCTAGGGGACGTGCTTAAAGAGAGGTTTAAGGCTGAGGTAAAGAGGCAGTTTATGGCTGGCGTTTCCGCTCACATTCAGTACGTACGTTCGGGAAGACGATGCAGTGCAACGGTTTGCTTGCCTGGTCCTGCGGCGGTATCCTGGTACGTGCGAAGATGAGAGCGAGCGAGTCTCACTTGGCTGGGGCGGCAGGGCTGGCTCGCCTGGAGTGCTAGGTGCGGACGTTGTACGTTTTGCAGTCGGCCGGTCTCCTCGCGTGCGACGACTCGGGCGATCTACTACTTATTTGGCTGGGATGCATTGGTACGTAGGAAAGCGAAAGGAAAGGCTTTTGGTGATGTATCGGTAGAATGAAAGAATAAACATGACTACGTGAGCTGGCTATCCTACTAGGGAAGGTCGAGCACAGTATCGATCGAGCACAAGGAACATAAAAGGAAAGGATAAGTGGAGGGAGATAGCCTGCCCGATGCATGCAGATAGCTAGGTACAAGAAGGGAATAGAAAGATGAAGAAAAATGATTGTGTGGTGCACGGTACACAAGTAGGTCAGCTAAAAGCATGACATGGGGCATGCATGCGCTTTTCCAATGGAATTTTAGAGAGAGACAAACAAAAACGAAATTGGCAAGTCAAAATGAGATCCAAATAAAAACATAAGAAGCACTTTGAGACATTAATCTCCTTCTTTTATATGTCAAATTAATTCCAAACATTTGGGATTAATTTTAAGAACTCTAAATAAAATATTATTTATTTTATCACAACGCAACATCCTTTGTTTGAAAAAAAATTCAGTCTGTAAAAATCAGGATGTTACACCTCCATTAAATCTGGGACAGTGACAGAAAGTTCTAAGGTTGTGAATGTGCTGTTGCCACTAGGGATAAAATATCAATGCTATGTCTAAGGATGTATTTGTTGATTACATTACGCACCATACTTAATGCAATTGTCTGTTGTTTGCAACTTAATACTGGAGGGGGTTCGGATGATAACCTGAAGGTGGACTTTTTAGGCATAGATGCATGCTGGATAGAGGTCTATGTACTTTGTCGTAATACCCAATTGAATCTCACACTACTCATCATAACATGTATGTGCATTGTCATGCCATCTTTATTTGTCAATTGTCCAACTGTAATTTGTTCACCCAACATGCTATTTCTTATGGGAGAGACACCACTAGTGAACTGTAGACCCCGATCCATTCTTTTACATCGAATACAATCTACTGCAATACTCGTTCTACTGTTTTCTGCAAACATCATCATCCACACTATACATCTAATCCTTTGTTACAGCAAGCCGGTGAGATTGACAACCTCACTGTTAAGTTGGGGCAAAGTACTTTGGTTGTGTTGTGCAGGTTTCACGTTGGCGCCGGAATCCCTGGTGTTGCGCCGCACTACACTTCGCCGCCATCAACCTTCAACGTGCTTCTTGACTCCTACTGGTTCGATAACCTTGGTTTCTTACTGAGGGAAAAGCTTTCCGCTGTACGCATCACACCTTCCTCTTGGGGTTCCCAACGGGCGTGTGCTTTACGCGTCATCACTGTTCCATGTAAATTTCCTCGTCCTACTCTCCATTTAGTAAAGCCGTCTTAACGTCCATTTGATGAACGAGAAGACCGTGTGAGGCAGCCAATGACAGTAGTACTCGAATGGTGGTCAATCTCGCCACAGGTGAGTAGGTATCGAAGAAATCTTTGCCTTCCTTTTGGGTATAGCCTTTGGCTACAAGACGAGCTTTGTACTTCTCAATAGTACCATCAGCTCGAAGATTCTTCTTAAATACCCATTTACATCCTACAGGTTTGCACCCATAAGGACGCCCAGTTAATTCCCACGTTCCATTAGCTAAGATGGAATCCATCTCGCTTTGAACCGCTTCCTTCCAGTAGTTTGCATCAGGAGATGCGAAAGCTTCTGAAATGGTAGTGGGAGTATCATCCACAAGATACACAATGAAATCATTACCAAAAGACTTCGCAGTCCTTTGTCTCTTACTCCTTGTGGGAGCTTCATTTGTCATCTTCATCAGAATCTGAACTCTCATCATCAGATTCGTCATCAGACTCCATAGGAGTTTCATGTATTGGATCAGATTCCCAACTAGACATGCCATGCATATCTCTCATAGGAAATATATCCTCAAAGAATGTAGCATTTCTTGATTCAAAGATGGTGCCAACATTCATGTCGTCCACTCCAGATTTCACCACAAGAAATCTATAAGCAATGCTATGGGCAGCATAGCCAAGAAAGACACGGTCCATGGTTTTTGGTCCAAGCTTTCGCTTTTTGGTGATTGGCAAATTCACTTTAGCCAAACAGCCCCAAGTTCGTAGGTAGGAGAGTGTTCGTATTTTCTTTTCCCATTCCTCATAAGGGGTAATCTCTTTATTCTTGGTTGGAACACGGTTTAGGACATGACACGAAGTCAATATAGCCTCCCCCACCATTCCTTGGATAAACCCGAAACATCTAACATGGCGTTAACCAAATCTGTTAGAGTACGGTTTTTCCTTTCCGCAATCCCATTGGATTGTGGGGAATTGGGAGGCATCCTCTCATGGATTATACCATCTTCCGCACAGAATAAATGTAACTCATTAGAAAAGTACTCTCTACCACGATCGGACCGAACCCTTTTTATCTTTCTTTCAAGTTGATTCTCAACTTCAGCCTTATAGATTTTAAAGAAATCAAGAGCCTCATCTTTAGTTTTCAGGAGATACACATAACAGTACCTAGTGGAATCATCAATCAAAGTCATGAAATATTTCTTTCCACCTCTTGTCAACTCACATTCATCTCACATAGATCTAAATGTATGAGCTCTAGTGGTGCCAAGTTTCTTTCCTTCGCAGGCTTGTGAGGCTTGCGAGGTTGCTTTGCTTGCACATTCCCTCACATTCATAGCCCTTTCCAACAAAAGTTTCATACTTAGACAGTACAACTTTATTGGACTCAAACACCAACTTAAACCCATCTTTCATAAGACGGGACCCACTAGTGAGATTCTTCTTGATAGAAGGGACATGCAGCACGTTCTTCAGTTGCACGATCTTTCCCGAAGTAAACTTCAGATCTTCCGTGCCAACACCACGAACAGTAGCATGTAACCCATTCCCCATCATTACTGAGGAACCTCGGGCCTGATAAGAGGTAAACATGGAGATGTCAGCACACACATGAACATTGGCACCTGTATCAACCCACCATTCTGTGGGCTGAAACACCAAAAGAACAGTAGGTAATATATTACCATACCCTGTAGTTCCTTCCTCTGTGTTGCCAATGACCATGCTGACAGAGTTTGAGTTCTGTCCAGCCTGACATTTCTTTCCTTTGCGTTGTGGACAGCGATTGGCCCAATGGCGTGTCTTGCCACACACCCGGCAAGGATCTTTCTTCTCCGTTTTCCCCTTCTTCTTGAAGTTGGTAGTCTGGAAGACTCCCTTATTCTTTCCCTTGGACTTGTGGGCATTTTTCTGTACCATATTGGGAGCAGAACGTCCCTCGGTTCCTCCAATGTGTTTGTCTTTTTCCCTCGCCTTCTCCTCAACATCTAGAGAGCCCATGATATTCTCAACAGAGAACTCATGCCTCTGATGTTTCATAGAAGTGGCAAAGTTCCTCCATGAAGGGGGAAGCTTAGCGACAATGCATCCCGCGACAAACTTGTCCGGTAGCACACACTTAAGGAGCTCAAGTTCCTTTGCTATGATCTGTATCTCATGAGCCTGTTCTACTACAGATCGGTTCTCAACCATTCTGTAGTCATTGAACTGCTCCATAGCATACAGTTCACCTCCGGCATCGGCAGCACCAAACTTAGCGTCCAGTGCATCCCACAGTTCCTTCCCATTTCGGATGTGCAGATAAGCATCAACCAACTTATCTCCAAGCACACTTAGGACGGCACCCACAAAGATTATGGTGGCATCCCTGAACGCTTTATCCTCGCCAGGAGTAAGCAGACCTCTGAGAGTACCTTCCGCAACCCGGTGCACGCCCATAGAAGTGAGCCACAAGAGGGTTTTATTTTGCCATCTCTTGAAATGAGAACCCGTAAACGGGCTCGGTTTAAGCGCAGCAGTAAAACCAGACGGTGAAAATTGCCTAAGCATATAAGGTTTTTGGATTGTTAGATTATTAGGCAATTTCCGTGTGAGTTTAATTACCGAAAGCAACATTACAGATGCACAAGCATACTTAACCATACACATCAGATTAAGCACATGCATCAGATCTGAACATGGAACAAGTAGCAGTGTAAGGTAGGAGAGGAAAAGCACGTACATCGCGACCGGGAAGGTCGCACTAGCAGCAGCACCACCACCACCATGGGTATTGTTGATGTCGCCCATGGTGTATTCGGATCTGTCGATGAAGCAGTCGAACCGGCGAAGAAGTGCACGAACAGCAGCGAGAAGTCACGCCGAGACGCTCCCCAAAAAGCTTATCGCTCGTCTCCCGGTGCAGGATCTCAACGGACGGAGTTTTAGAGGCCTGCTCTCCCGGACGGCTGTGCACGCAGTCGCCGGGATGGGAAATACTAGAGAGTAGCGTAGCAAAAGGAACTTCGCGAGAGAGACGAACTAGAGAGTTCTGAGAACCGTATATCTCTAGATCTGATCTGTCTCCTTGTATAGCCTGGGAGGAGAGATGACCCGACCGCGTTGCCACGCGTAGGAAACCAGGGACACGCGGCGAGCATGCACATGCAGGTCGACACGTACCCAACTCAGTTGGTGCACCAAGCAAAAATTTAGGTTTCCTTGAGTGTGTCTCGAACTCGAACTCGAACTCGAGTCACGAAACGCGATGTGCGTGTGTGACGAGGCGGGCCGGGCGGAGGAGGAGAAGTGCGCGAGGGCTCCTTCTATTCTCACTCACTTGGAATGACTAGAACAACAACCCTTATATACCACTCCAACTCTCTCCCAACTAGCAATGTGGGACTAAACTTTGTCCCCCAAAGCTGTCCCAAGCTGCCAACGTAATGTTGAATGTAGATGGGCTGCAGCCCAATAAGGCAGCCCATGTGGTCTACAATTCCTGAAATCTCAAAGCCCATCACGTTGGCAGCTTGGGACAGCCTTGGGAACAAAGTTTAGTTCCACATTGCTAGTTGGGAGAGAGTTGGAGTGGTATATAAGGGCTGCTGTTCTAGTCATTCCAAGTGAGTGAGAATAGAAAGAGCCCTCGCGCACTCCTCCTCCTCCGCCCGCCCGTCTCGGCTCGGCACGGCACGTCACGTCACGACACGTCACGCACGCACGTCGCGTTTCGTGACTCGAGTTCGAGTTTGAGACACACTCAAGGAAGCCTAAATTTTTGCTTGGTGCACCAACTGTGTTGGGTACGTGTCGACCTGCATGTGCATGCTCGCCGCGTGTCCCTGGCTTCCTACGCATGTCAACGCGGGCGGGTTGGCTTCCTTCCAGGCTATACAAGGAGACCGATCAGATCTGGAAACAGTGCTCTTAGATCTCTCTCTCGCAAAGTTCCTTTTGCTGTGCTACTCTCTAGTCTTCCCCATCCCGGCGACTGCGTGCACAGCCGTCCGGGAGAGCAGGCCTCCGAAACTCCGTCCGTTGAGATCCTGCACCGGGAGACGGGCGATAAGGTTTTTGGGGAGCGTCTCGGCGCGACTGCTCGCTGCTGTTCGTGTTAATCTTCGTCGGTCCGTCTGCTTCATCAATGACTACGACTACACCATGGGCGACATCAACAACTCCCATGGTGGTGGTGGTGCTACTGCTAGTGCGACCTTCCCGGTCGCGATGTACGTGATTTCCCTCTCCTACCTTGCACTGCTACTCATTCCATGTTCAGATCTGATGCATGTGCTTAGTCTGATGTGTATGGTTAAGTATGCTTGTGCATCTGTAATGTTGCTTTCGGTAATTAAACTCACACGGAAATTGCCTAATAATCCAACAATCCAAAAACCTTATTTGCCTAGGCAATTTTCACCGTCTGGTTTTGCTGCTGCGCTCAAACCAAGCCCGTTTACGGGTTCACATTTCAAGAGATGGCAGAGTAAGACCCTCTTGTGGCTCACTTCTATGGGCGTGCACCGGGTTGCGGAAGGTACTCCCAGAGGTCCGCTTACTCCTGAAGAGGATAAAGCGTTCGGGGATGCCACCGTAATCTTTGTGGGTGCCGTTCTAAGTGTGCTTGGAGACAAGTTGGTTGATGCTTATCTGCACATACGAAATGGGAAGGAACTATGGGATGCACTGGACGCTAAGTTTGGTGCTGCCGATGCCGTAGGTGAACTGTATGCTATGGAGCAGTTCAATGACTACAGAATGGTTGAGAACCGATCTGTAGTAGAACAGGCTCATGAGATACAGATCATGGCAATGGAACTCGAGCTCCTCAAGTGTGTGCTACCGGACAAGTTTGTCGCGGGATGCATTGTCGCTAAGCTTCCTCCTTCATGGAGGAACTTTGCCACTTCTCTCAAACATCAGAGGCATGAGTTTTCTGTTGAGAATATCATGGGCTCTCTGGATGTTGAAGAGAAGGCGAGGGCAAAAGACAAACACACTGGAGAAACCGAGGGACGTTCTGCTGCCAATATGGTGCAGAAAAATGCCCACAAGTCCAAAGGAAAGAATAAGGGAGTCTCCCAGACTACCAACTTCAAGAAGAAGGGGAAAACGGAGAAGAAAGATCCTTGCTGGGTGTGTGGCGAGACAGGCCATTGGGCTAATCGCTGTCCACAACGCAAAGGAAAGAAATGTCAGGCTGGACAGAACTCAAATTCTGTCAGTATGGTCATTGGCAACACAGAGGAAGGAACTACAGGGTATGGTAATATGTTACCTACTGTTCTTTCGGTGTTTCAGCCCACGGAATGGTGGGTTGATACAGGTGCCAATGTTCATGTGTGTGCTGACATCTCCATGTTTACCTCTTATCAGGCCCGAGGTTCCTCAGTAATGATGGGGAATGGGTTACATGCTACTGTTCGTGGTGTTGGCACGGTAGATCTGAAGTTTACTTCGGGAAAGATCGTGCAACTGAGGAACGTGCTGCATGTCCCTTCTATCAAGAAGAATCTTGTTAGCGGCTCCCGTTTTATGAAAGATGGGTTTAAGTTGGTGTTTGAGTCCAATAAAGTTGTACTGTCCAAGTATGGAACTTTTGTTGGAAAGGGATATGAATGTGAGGGAATGTTTCGCTTCTCTGTAGAAGACTTCTGTGATAATGTTGTGAACCATGTAAGCACTAGTGTTAATGAAACTAATGTTTGGCATTCACGACTTTGTCATGTTAATTTCAGTTGTATGACGCGGCTTGCTGATATGAGTTTAATTCCGAAATTCACGTTTGTCAAAGGCTCTAAGTGACATGCTTGTGTGCAAGCAAAGCAGCCTCACAAGCCTCACAAGCCTGCGAAGGAAAGAAACTTGGCACCACTAGAGCTCGTGCATTCAGATCTATGTGAGATGAATGGTGAGTTGACAAAAGGTGGAAAGAAATATTTCATGACTTTGATTGATGATTCCACTAGGTACTGTTATGTGTACCTACTGAAAACTAAAGATGAGGCTCTTGATTTCTTTAAAATCTATAAGGCTGAAGTTGAGAACCAACTTGAAAGAAAGATAAAAAGGGTTCGGTCCGATCGTGGTGGAGAGTACTTTTCTAATGAGTTCAATTTATTCTGTGCGGAACATGGTATAATCCATGAGAGGACGCCTCCCAATTCCCCACAATCCAATGGGATTGCGGAAAGGAAAAACCGTACTCTAACAGATTTGGTTAACGCCATGTTAGATGTTTCGGGTTTATCCAAGGAATGGTGGGGGGAGGCTATATTGACTCCGTGTCATGTCCTAAACCGTGTTCCAACCAAGAATAAATAGATTACCCCTTATGAGGAGTGGGAAAAGAAAAGACCAACACTCTCCTACCTACGAACTTGGGGTTGTTTGGCTAAAGTGAATTTACCAATCACCAAAAAGCGAAAGCTTGGACCAAAAACCGTGGATTGTGTCTTTCTTGGCTATGTTGCCCATAGCATTGCTTATAGATTTCTTGTGGTGAAATCTGGAGTGGACGACATGAATGTTGGCACCATCTTTGAATCAAGAGATGCTACATTCTTTGAGGATATATTCCCTATGAGAGATATGCATGGCATGTCTAGTTGGGAATCTAATCCAATACATGAAACTCCTATGGAGTCTGATGAGGAATCTGATGATGAGAGTTCAGATTCTGATGAAGATGACAATGAAGCTCCCACAAGGAGTAAGAGACAAAGGACTGCAAAGTCCTTTGGTAATGATTTCATTGTGTATCTTGTGGATGATACTCCCACTACCATTGCAGAAGCTCTCGCATCTCCTGATGCAGACTACTGGAAGGAAGCGGTTCAAAGCGAGATGGATTCCATCTTGGCTAATGGAACGTGGGAGTTATCTGAGTGTCCTTATTGGTGCAAACCCGTAGGATGTAAATGGGTATTTAAGAAGAAGCTTCGAGCTGATGGTACTATTGAGAAGTACAAAGCTCGGCTTGTAGCCAAAGGCTATACCCAAAAGGAAGGCGAAGATTTCTTCGATACTTACTCACCTGTGGCGAGATTAACCACCATTCGAGTACTACTGTCATTGGCTGCTTCACACGGTCTTCTCGTTCATCAAATGGACGTTAAGACGGCTTTCCTAAATGGAGAGTTGGATGAGGAAATTTACATGGAAACAGCCTGATGGTTTTGTACTACAAGGTCAAGAAAGAAAGGTGTGTAAATTAAAGAAATCTTTGTATGGTCTTAAACAAGCACCCAAACAATGGCATGAGAAGTTTGAAAGAACTTTGACATCTGTGGGCTTTGTTGTTAATGAAGCCGACAAATGTGTGTACTACCGCCATGGTGGGGGTGAGGGAGTTGTTCTATGTTTGTATGTTGATGACATACTAATTTTTGGGACAAGTCTCAAAGTGATTGAGGAGGTAAAAACCTTCTTATCTCAATGTTTCGAGATGAAAGATCTTGGAGAAGCTGATGTTATACTGAACATCAAGCTTTTGAGAGATGAGAATAATGGGATTACACTTGTGCAATCTCATTATATAGAGAAGGTGTTGAGCAGATTTGGCTATGCTGATTGCAAATCTTCTCTCACACCTTATGATCCTAGTGTCTTGCTTCGAAAGAATGAAAAGGCAACTAGAGATCAATTGAGATACTCTCAAATCATTGGTTCACTCATGTATTTAGCTTGCGCTACGAGGCCTGATATCTCGTTTGCTGTGTGCAAACTTAGCCGGTTTGTGGCCAACCCGGGAGATGATCATTGGCATGCTCTTGAGAGAGTGATGCGCTATCTAAAAGGAACCATGAGTTATGGAATTCATTATACCGGGTATCCAAGAGGACTTGAAGGGTATAGTGATTCCAATTGGATTTCTGATGCTAAAATCAAAGCCACAAGTGGATATGTTTTCACTCTTGGTGGTGGCGCTGTTTCCTGGAAGTCTTGCAAGCAGACCATCTTAACGAGGTCAACCATGGAAGCAGAACTCACAGCATTAGATATAGCTACTGTCGAAGCGGAATGGCTTCGTGAGCTCTTGATGGACTTGCCTATGGTTGAAAAACCAATACCGGCTATCCTCATGAACTGTGATAATCAAACTGTGATTGTCAAAGTGAAAAGTTCTAAGGATAATATGAAAAGTTCCAAACATATCAAGAGGAGACTGAAGTCTGTCAGAAAACTGAGAAACTCCGCAGTGATAGCATTGGATTATGTCCAAAGTGCTAAAAATCTGGCAGATTCTTTCACAAAAGGACTATCAAGAAACATGATAGACCTTGCATCGAGGGAGATGGGTTTGAGACCCACCTGAGTTGCCGAGGGGGTAACCCAACCTATGTGATCGGAAATTCCGTGAAGTAGGACCTGGGAAAACAAACCGGAGCAACTGAGTTGAGAGAAAATTTAATACTCCCACTCCGCTGCAGATGCAATTCTCTCATAGCTACTGTAAGGCAGGTTGACAATGTCTTAATGTGTTCTGAGCGGCTCGTGATGAGCGAAGACGCCGTCCTACAGGGCGATCTTTTGAAGAACACACCTATATGAGTGACACTACTGGTCATAGTGTGGGAGATTTGGGTGAATCTCTAGTAAGCTCATGAAAGGCCGAGGAGTATGACTTATAAGCTCCACCCGAGGGGAAGGCTAAGGTAGCCTAGTACCGTGCCGGCATTGAGCGAAACTTGCTGCACAAAGACTGACAATTCAAGGCATAGTCCATTGTTCAGTTGTAGTCAAGCGTAGCACCTTGCCTAAGTGGAAGTTCAACTTAACAGTCTCCACCGAAGTGCAGGTATATTAAACAGTGAATGGAACTAATGTGTCATCTGATGTGCATGTGAGATCTGGTGGGGGATTGTTGAATGTAGATGGGCTGCAGCCCAATAAGGCAGCCCATGTGGTCTACAATTCCTGAAATCTCAAAGCCCATCACGTTGGCAGCTTGGGACAGCCTTGGGGAACAAAGTTTAGTCCCACATTGCTAGTTGGGAGAGAGTTGGAGTGGTATATAAGGGCTGTTGTTCTAGTCATTCCAACTGAGTGAGAATAGAAAGAGCCCTCGCGCACTCCTCCTCCTCCTCCGCCCGCCCGTCTCGGCTCGGCACGGCACGGCACGTCGCGTTTCGTGACTCGAGTTCGAGTTCGAGACACACTCAATGAAGCCTAAATTTTTGCTTGGTGCACCAACTGTGTTGGGTACGTGTCGACCTGCATGTGCATGCTCGCCGCGTGTCCCTGGCTTCCTACGCGTGTCAACGCGGGCGGGTTGGCTTCCTTCCAGGCTATCAGATCTGGAAACAGTGCTCTTAGATCTCTCTCTCGCAAAGTTCCTTTTGCTGTGCTACTCTCTAGTCTTTCCCATCCCGGCGACTGCGTGCACAGCCGTCCGGGAGAGCAGGCCTCCGAAACTCCGTCCGTTGAGATCCTGCACCGGGAGACGGGCGATAAGGTTTTTGGGGAGCTTCTCGGCGCGACTGCTCGCTGCTGTTCGTGTTAATCTTCGCCGGTACGTCTGCTTCATCAATGACTACGACTACACCATGGGCGACATCAACAACTCCCATGGTGGTGGTGGTGCTACTGCTGGTGCGACCTTCCCGGTCGCGATGTACGTGATTTCCCTCTCCTATCTTGCACTGCTACTTATTCCATGTTCAGATCTGATGCATGTGCTTAGTCTGATGTGTATGGTTAAGTATGCTTGTGCATCTGTAATGTTGCTTTCGGTAATTAAACTCACACGGAAATTGACTAATAATCCAACACGTAATGGACCTTGAGATTTCAGAAATTGTAACTATATGGGCTGGCTTACTAAGCTGCAGCCCATCTACATTCAACACAATGCTGAGCCACGGACTGATATAGTTATACTAGAACTGAATCTACGATTATGATCATAATCCTCGCGTATAGCAGTGGACAGAAGAACACAGATCTGTGCACAATGAAAAGCATCGACAAAGATCCACAAATTAACGGAGACGCCAGATCCCCAGGTCAACACTTCCTCTCGTACAACACCCACCAGCGCGAGGTTTAGATGGACCTGCTGTATTGGCTCATAGGTGCATACGAACATATTACAAAAAAAATGCATAAATATAAATTTTAGATATCGAAAGAATCCAAAATAAAACTTTATGTGTAAGTCTAAATATTTTATGTTCGCACACAACTATTTGGGATTAAAAAACATTTTATGTAGTCTTGTAAAAAGATGAAAAAGAATGTTCCGTGAATAGTCATGTTGCAACATCATAATTTGTCTTTTTATATGGGACACAAAAAATTTCATTATTTCCCAAAAACACATATGATGTCTTCGTCTAGATGTAAATGTGAAGTTTGCATACTGTTGGGAGTGATGTTTTGGCTCTGGGTGCGTATGCTCCCTTTAGTTAAAACTACAACTTTGATATATTTTGGAATGTTAAAAAATTCCAAATGAAAAATTACATGCCAAGTGCGCACAAAGTCTTTCCATGAAAAATCAACTTGTCGTTGGAGAGTGGACTAATGGAACCGGGCGGTATATGATCCTGCGCGAAATCAGCTTTTGATTGGTCCATTTATTTTGCATGGGGTCCACTTACGGAATGGGTGCTTTCCATATACAGGTACAAAACGAAACCGGGTACAAAACGAGAGTATATACGCGTGTGGGGCAATCTGTCCTCTCCCCCGCCCCATCGTTCCCGATCCCATCTCAAGATCATCACCGCCGCGCTCGGCTGATCCCCGAGCTCGCCTGGAGGCCATGTCGAGGCCGCCCCGTCGACGACGCCACGTCGGCGCTGCCCCCGTCTCCGACGCTGCCCCGCCCGCACCGGCTCAGGCGCGTCGACAACGCCGCTCATCAAGGCGCCCTCCGCCGCCAACCTCCACCACGCGGGCCTGGCCATGGCCACACCACCACAGCAGGTGCGCCCGCGACGGCGCCGGCCTCCGCCGTCTGCCCGCCCGACGGCCTCCACGCCTCCGCCATCAGCCTCTCTCGCCCGGCGCCACGCCGCTCGTCGCCATGGTTTCGCTTGCGCCCGGGGCCACTTGAGCGGCGCACGGGATCGGGTCGCGCGAGCGACCGACGACGAGCCCCAACGGCGGGCCGCCGTTGGATCGCGGGGGCGGCACCGGACCATTGCCGGGCGGTTCCCGACCCCGCCCACGTGGAAGCACCGACGCGCCGGGGCCGGCGCGTCATCGTCGCCGCGCCACGACCGCGCTCTTCTGCCGAGCACGCCACGTACGTGTCCGCCACGCCGCCCCGCCCGCAGGCTTCCACCACGTGGCCACGTCCGCCACCCGGCGCGCCCGCCACGTCCGCCGCGGCCGTTGGAGGAGCAGCACGGTCGCGCCGCGGGACGCCGCCGCGTGTGCCGCGCAGCTGCACCGAGCCCCGCCCCGAGCGCGTCCCGACGGCCATCACCGAGTGGACCGAGCTGCCGTGCACGCGATTAGCAGGAGCAGGGGCGGCGCTAAGCACGAAATTTCCGTGTCGTTGTTGTATGTCGCAGGGCCCTCGAGCTACGAGGGTAGGCGAGCAAGAGGCCGGTGGCTGGAGGGAGAGCTCGATGGAGGGCTCGCCGCCGCCAGGAGATGGGGGATTTTGGAATCAGGGGAGAGAGAGGCGTGGAGAACGGGTGGGCTCGATCTCCTGGTCAAACAGGGGAAAAACGCTTTTATCTCTCGTTGGTATGGGCCCACCCTATGTATTGTGTCTGTATCTCCTTTGTACTCAATAAAATGCTCAGATGTTGTTTGGGGACCACTGCACACGTGGGCGAATGATAGGCCAATTTCTGCCAGGAGCATATAGCGCCCGGTTCATTCTCGACTTTCCCCCCTTGTCGTTTGTGCTATGTAAAAAAGACAATTGTGAGACTTGTTTTGTCTTTTCTACATCGACCACAAAAAATATTTGTTTTTGTGAAACTGCACGGACGCACATAGATTGTTGTACATGCGAAATTTTTTGTTAGAATTTTTTAACAATTAAAAATATATTTTTTGGGTGAAGGGAGAATATGCACACAAGAGCTGAATTGAATTTCTAACTTTTTTGTTATTTTCAAATATATTACACATATTGGGTTTATATAAACCCATGAGCCGAATTGTATATTCCAAGGACTAGTCCCGACTCTCATCACATCACATACATATCAAGTCCCGATTAGTTAACTGAGAAGGTACAAGTAACAAGATCAAGTCTTGATTAGTTCACCAGGCACATACAAGTAACAAAATCGAATCTTGATTAGTTCACCAGGCAGGTACGAGTAACAACCCACAACTTAATGTCGTGTACTCCTCCTCACGTCAAGGCAGCACCTGGGACAACGACCACGAGCTTGTATGACGAGATGTGGGATGGCGAACAACTACTGTGCATAGCCCATGTGGGGGGCGTGACTGAAACCTAGGCGTATTTGTAGTACCAGCCGTGATGGTCACGAGGGTGCCATCGGCATAGTTAATAAAATCCAATGTATAGTTATATTTATCAAAAAAAGACATCAATTAAATAATTACATTACATGATACAAATATACAAAATAGCTTACAAGCAACAAACTTTTTTGTCACAAGCAAAAAATATATAACATTTATCGTTCTTACCTCGTCTAAGCGAGAAACCGACATACAGAGGTAAGCAAGAGATATTTGCCACATCCTAATTGGAGCCGAACCATGTAAGGGACATTTTAAATCTAAAAGTGGTGTTGTATGGAACATATCTCGTTTCATATTTAATTGTGATGCGAAAAATTACACCACATTTTCTCGAGTGTCTGTAGCACTCACTTGATTCCGGTAATAGATATTAACTTAGACATTTTGTAAGGTCTTTAATATAAACTATAGATCTAAATTTGTAAAAACATCATGACAGTCTTAGGGCGCCATTTATATTTTTTGATTTTGTGTTTTTTTACAACAAATGTGATAGCTTGTAGGACAATTTGAATTTTCTTATATTTACAATATATTTTCATTTGTTTTCTATTAGAAGATAGATGTGGGACTAGAATTGCATTTTAAAGTTTTTTGTATGGTATAATATTTCTTGCATAGTATGATTAGAGTGAGAGAAATAGTAAAAGCCACAATATAATTTCAAGAATATATAGGGGAGTAGAATAGGAATTCAACAACAAAAATATAACATTAGAGGTGTTCATCTCGGAATGTTAGGTCCAAACATTTATATGTTGCGAGGTGATGCGAGAACTCTTTGGAATCCTAAAGAAAAAGCATATAATTTGAGTCTCTCTGTATAGTTAAGACAAGAAAATGGATACGGTTGAATTTTAGACTTCCATTACTAACTATTATAGTTTGGGCAGAGGCACCACGATTACTATGTTCTAGACAACCCTAGAAACAACTCAAATTCCTTCATGACCCAGATATTCAAGTGTATATGTCAATTATATGGGTTTGGGTCGTTACAGAGACCACACGAAGTTTGAGCCTCGTCACCGCTCTCTTGGCCTGTCTGGCCTCACTTCTTCCCCGTTTTCCATCTCCATGGAGAGAATAAATCTACCAAATATATCCATAGAGAGAATTCGTATATGAAATATATCCCAAATTCTCAAAAAAAGGCCGATCTTTGCGAAGGGAGGCAACTCGCTCTGCATGTGATAAATGACGCGTTGTGATACTAGAAAATTCATGAGAAAAAGGTCTCAATGCTCGCCACGTGTCCTGAGGAGAATCGAGATGGGGATGGGGGAGAAAAGATACGGACAGGTGGAACCGTGGAAGGTGAGTTGTCTTAGTTTTCCCTTTTATTTTTTTAGATTTTTTTAAATGAAATATCTTGCGAACCGTAAGTTCAAATTACGAACAGTTTTATTTTTATTTTTGAGATCCTCACGTCGAGATCTTCAAAACTTGATCCTATGTTGATAGTACTTCTAATTTTAGTTTATTTGGTGTAGTTTTTCCCGTTTACTTGGTAACTGTAATAGCTTGTGTGTGCGACTATACTTGCACTTGCTCGTGTGTGTGACTGTATTTATGTATTTGTACTTGCTCGTGTATACGGCTGTATTTCTATACATGTACTTACTCGTGCGCGCGACTATTGTACTTGCTCGACTATACTCGCAGACTATACTCGCATTCTATATATGTAACTTCACAAAAATGTACTCGAACTTATCTGTGCATGTGTTTATACCTGCATTTGTGCTACTTTCATGCATGGATGCATAGTGATCAATGCATGCATACTGTGAACTAGCTGATGGATCTTAAAATAAAATCTAGCTAATTGACGCATGGATATGCTACTCGCGCGCTCATGATGGAAGGACGGAAGTAGTTGCCCTAGCGCCGGCGCGCTCGCGCAACTCGGCCACACACCCAGGATTGCTCGCGCAGGTACTTCACGCTCTCTTGGTTGGGAGCGGCTAGTACTGTCATGTGTCATCACCTCGATAGTCCGGTTCCTTTCAGAGAGGTTGGTCTTCACGTAGTGATATGTACACCGAGAATCCTCTACAAGAATCTCTATCATGAAAATCTTAGCGAGAAATTTACTATGAAGAAAAATGTGATTCTTCAAGAATATTCCTTAGAATTACTTGTTTAGAAATTTTGTGTTAAATGTCTGAATATCCTCTTCTTGCGATTTCCTATTGCGAAGAGCCGTGTGCCTTGAACGTTCGAAAACATCAACCAGCGTGGCAGTGTCACGCACGTTGTCTGCAACTTGTGCCTTGCATTGAATTCCTAGCACGGGATACATAGTGGAAATAACTGTGCACGGGCGGGAGGGAGACGGACAACACGGCTCGGCTAGAGTGGTGCACGCCTGACCATAGATCCCATTCGGGATGTCATCCCCAGGGTATGGGTAAGGGTAAGGGTAGATGTATCTCATACATGTACATATTGCCTTCAATCTTACTTCATACTCGTCACCTGGCATTATAGCTTGAGGGTCTTCCCCTCGAACTCAGCTAATTCTTTCCTTTCTGAATCTCGTCCTTTCTTTGTCTCATATGAGATGAAAAATCTAGGCCACTTCACTTGGATATCCAAGTAAAGGTGAAATCGTAAAAATAGCTACGCTTAAACCACATCAACTTGACTAAAAATAGTCATAAATAGCAGCATATAACCATAATTTATAAAAACAACATATTTTAAATATTAACATAAAATTATAACAAGACCATATTATAAAAGACAACACATTCTCATGAACACAAACACTTGACCATGAATAACAACACATCGGGATGTGATCACGTAAAGATGATATAAACCACATCAATCATATGACATGAGGTGAAATGATTCTAAATAGGGGTTTAATCCTCACTAACATAACAACAATTAGAAGACCGGGAAGCGTGAGGTTCATCCTAGCAACATGAAGGTGTGATTAGGAGCAAAACTAACTACTTTAGAATATTATGGCTGGCCACTTGTCAAATTTATATAGGTAAATGGGTAAGTGGGTATGGGTTCTATGATCCCATACCCGTACTTGGTCTACCCGGTGCGTATGATATTTTCATTTTTACAAATTCATGGGTAATTTTCTGTTTCATACCCGTACTTCTTTTGTGTTCTTACCCGGCAGGTACGCGGATCATGGTTACCCAATATCATCCCTATAACCTATACATTTCTACCAGAACTGAACCTACAATAATGTAATTCATCTACGAGGAACTCTAGCAGATTCTAGATATCCCAAAGTCGAATATATTAGATTGGGTACCTCCAAACCTATTTTTTTGGTACCACGCCAAACAAATAGATTTCCCAAATTTGTACCGGATACTGAAAATTAAACAGTAATACAAATCAAAATTATTATTGTTTCAATATCACACAATATAGCAATAATGAAATTGCAATGAATGTTCAAATCAAATAAATAGACAAATTAAGAATCACCCATAATGGAATGAATGATTCAAATTACACATGAACAAATATGAGAAAAAAGGAGACTATTTTTCTCAAAATAGTTGTCAGTGCTCCTCAACGAGATCATTATATATAAAGTTGGGTATGAGTGCCCATGTTTTCAATTTGCCGGTAAGTCTCAAGGAAAAATTGGATCCGATATGGGTTTCTCTAGTGTTTGACACGGTTTCCTACATTTTCAAAGAATATTTCCAAGTACATGTCCCTGTCATCCTCGATGATTATGTTATGTAGAATCGCACATGCACTCATGAGTTTTGAGAGGGGCTTCTTGTCCCGCAAAGGAGCAGGGTCTCGAACAATGGCAATTCTAGCCTGCAACATACAAAGAGCTATCTAAATGTCTTTGTGGTATGCTTATTCAATTTTGGAAAAAACACATTCCTTCTTTGTTTTTGGATGGTCTTCAAAAACATTACGGGACACATGCGAGGAAATTGATAGTCGGCCCAACGCTACCCGAAAAGCAAGGGGGCGGTGATGGCGGTAGCGGTCTTGCCCCCCCCCCCCTTGATTCAAACCTTGCCAAACGAGCGGTCCCTTTGATAGAGTTGTCGACGGATCCATGGCGGTAGCATATTTTTGATGTTGCGGGCGAAACAAAACCTGCACACGCATGCTCACTAGGAGCAGGGAAAGAGGTGGCGGAGGGCAGGTAAGATTTTCCGCAACACGGGATGAACGGGAATAGCGGGGATCTACAGCGGCATACAGATGGGTAGGGGCGATGGGGAAGGAGGCTCGGACGCGCACTTAGAAGAAGCTGAAATTTTAGCCCGCGCAATGCTTTTCCGCGTGATCAGAGGTGCTGGATTTGGGAAGCTTAAAACTGGGGATATGGCGGGTGGCAGGTCAAATTGTAGATACTTTTAGGCGAATGATTCCAGTCAGGTGACCAATAGGGGGCATAGATCGATCGTTCCGCGTTCAGTCATCCCTCTCTGGACCATTCTCTTGTTTCGTTCCCACCGGCCCAAGTTATGTACGTTCGCGAGCCCACCCATCCCATCATGTATGTCTTTCTGGCCCAAATTTCTACTAGCAAACATGCATGTATATTTTTCGGTGCGATGTTGCATACGCCTTTCAAAATTGTAACAAAGTTGCATGAGTTTTGTTAATAATATGCATGTGAAATGTTGTAAGGTTTCCTTGGCATTTTACCATAAGTTTTTTTTTGTTTCCCCCAATATTTCGATGTGTGCATAATTTATTTCAAAGTTGCATGAGTTTTGGTAATAATATGCATGAGTTTTTTGATGATGCTTTGAGATTCGGAGAAAGAAAGTTGCTGGGAGAAAAGGTTTCCATCTATTTCTGAGTTTTACCAAAGGGGCGTGCTCAGCGTCGGTCGGCTGATGTGAGCCAAAAAATCGGTTGCAGTCTGCGCCGCCCGATCGCGATCCAACGACCAGAACAAGCCGCAACGCAGTTTAGCATTTTAACCCCTAGATTTTGAGAAATCAACCCGCGGTCCTAACTTCTTCACTTAAAAACGAAAAGGTGTATCTCTTTGGCTCTATCCTTCCTATTATTTACGACAAATATGCCATCGTGCTGATTTGTCCCTAGGGTAGAGGGTGTTACAACAAAAACAGTCACCCCGTATACAAAAAAATATACTTTTACAACAAAAAGTGACAATATTTTTTAAAAATAATGTCACAATAAAGTGGTTAAACCAACAAATTGTTTGCTGGAGATCGATTTACAACAAAAGTAGCCAATATTATTAACAAAAACCGAAGTCTATTACAACAAAAATCCATATGTTTATAAAAATAGAAAATAAAATATTAATTTGCTACATATTGAATTACAACAAAAGTCACCAACTTCTTTTACAAAAAGTCACAGACGATTACAATAAAAAAAATCAATATGTTTGCAAAAATGACGGAAAGTGGTCAAGCGACATTTAATTTGCTACATATTGAATTATAACAAAAGTCACAAACACTTTTTATAAAGGTGTCTAACGATTACAACAAAAGTCTATATATTTGCAAACACTGGAATTAACAATTAATTTGCTACATATTGAATTACAACAAAATCCACCAACTATTAATACAAAAGTCAAAAACAATTAAAACAAAAATATGTATGGTTGCAAAACACTGCAAAGTGGTCAAGCAAAATTTAATTTGATACATATTAAATTACAACAAAAAACACCAACTATCTTTACAAAAAGTCACACATGAATACAACAAAAATTAGGTGCAAAAGAAGCGAAGCAGTGCACCAGCAAATTGATCTCTATGTGTGTTCAGTGCTGGACCAAACGGACGAACACGGGATGTGCCATGCGGGCGAACAGCTAATGGGCCAAATTCCAGGCAAGCTAACGAGCCGCGGGCCCAGCAGCGACGACGGAACCGAGCGACCGATCTTTTCCCTCGACCGGTCGCCGGATGAGAAGCATTTTCCTTACCAAAAGGAGGTGAGACCCATTAGACTATACATAAAGCCACGAGAATCGCACGGGATTATCGGGTCAAAGATGGTCACCGCTTCTTTTCCCCACCCACCCTTCCCTTCCTCCCCTCCTTCCTGCCTTTAGCCATCTTCTTCTCCGGCGGCCATGGCTGAGCTGGATTGACCCGCGCCACCACAGCCAAGAAATTCACCAGCGCTACCTCCACGTCCTCGAAAAGCTCCTCCACTGAATCGGTCCAGCTCCAGCACACTCCACCGTCCCCATCGTTGAGCTCGGAAGTCAGCTATTACTTCTGTAACACATGGATATGGGAAGATGTTGTTCGCAGGTATGTCGAGTTCTCGACGACTCGACGGTCGACCGGATGGTGAAGAGCGGGTTGTAGAACCACGAGCTTGAAGAGAAGATTCGGTGATTGGATTTAGTGGAGAGCGGGCTGTAGGAGCAGCATTTGCAGAAGGTAGAACAGCGCAGAGCTCAGCAGAGAAACAACAGCAATCTTCAGTCCCAGGAAGTTTGTAGGTTTAAAAGCTTCGATCATTATTTTGAGCTCTGGTTCGTCGTCCCTAGCTCATTAGCAGTTCTGCTTGCTGTAATTTCGTTAGCAACTCATTAGCAGGTACCGTGAACAGCTACTGATGACTAGATGAGTGCATTTAGCAGGTAATCAGTTGATCTACAACATGTGTTTTTGTTATTGGCCATTGCTTACATGCCAAAGGAACAACCTGGCACAGCCAGCAGTGAACTCTGGCAACTTTCAGCCCCTTATTTCATGGTGCTACTTTATAGCTTGTTCAGTTGAATTAGTTAATGTCGATCCTGTCATCTTAGCCGGCGAGCTGCAAATTGAGCTCATCAGCAACTTGTTTGTGTTTAAAACAAAACATTGCGCAAATGGCATGGAAAACACGGCCTCAGACGATATGGCTCCTTCCCACCTCTTGCGAGATGTCTCTCCTATACTTGTCCGCCTGCCATAAGCTGCAAGAAGCCGATTCTTTTTAGTAGCTGGTGAGAACGGCTGCGCAGGTAGGCTGCCCGGCGTTTTCGACTCCACCTTGACAAAGTAGAGGTACATAACCTTGCCCTTGTCGAGGTCCCGGCACCGCCTGGCTCATCACCGGCATCAGCAGGCTGTACACCTGCGACCGCTGGCCCATCTCCGCGATCGCCGGCATCAGCTTCCTCTCCCCTCCCGACGTGCCAGAGCTGCTCTGAGACGCTGATGCGCCGCAGATACTCGGCCGGCGCGTTCCGCAGCAAGATTTGTGCCAGCACGAGTCGCCGCATTTCCCTGCTCACACCGTCACGTGCTCGATGTAATCCAACGCCGCGGTGCGCCTCGTCAAGGTGAGTCGCATCGGCAGTAGTACAGTTACACTATGAACACGCAAAAGAAGAACTCAACATCCCAAACCAGCGGCGGCCCAATAGACGATGAAGATTAGGACGTGCCGCACAAGACCAGGAGGCGAGGTACTCGGGCACAAGGAAGAAGTCATCTTGTACCTGCGCGGAGAGGATTGGAGGTATAGATGCTGCACCACGGAGTAGGTGCCGGCGGCTAAAGCGGCCGGAGCAGCCGCACCAGGTTGTAGAGGAAACGGAGCAACCCTGCAAGCGGCCAAAGCAGACGGAGCAGCGGCACTGGCGGCTACAAGCAGACCATTCGGGCCGGCCGGTAAAGGTAGGCGGAGAGCCATGCCAGTGTAAAAAAGCTTGATTTTTTCACGGCTGACGACGGCGAGGATTTTGCCGGAGAGGGGAAAACACAGGCGGCAGTCAGCAGGCCACGGCCACTGCGTGGCCTAGATGGAGCCAATCTCTAGCTAGTGAGCAGTGACAGGAAGCAAAGAGTCCACGCTCACGCCGCGCGTCAGAAAGGGAAAAGTGAAAGAAGGATGTGACATATAAAATGGTGATGGAACAGAATGTAGAGAGAAAAAGGCCAATCGACCACATCCGGCGGGAATCTCAAAGAATTCATCAATGGTACATAACACATCCACACTCATGCTTGTGTGTACAAAACCCATGCCCGTATGTTTTTTGTTGTCAAAAGAGACAACAAATGTTACAACTTTGCTATAAGTGCTTTCTCGGATTTTTTATATGAAGTTTTACATGTTTTTCGAGAAAGCGGTTAATATATTATTTTTTTGTTGTAGTTATTGTTTTTCTGTTGAAATAGATAGTAATTTATGTTGTCAACCAATCTGTAGCGAAACAAAATATCGTTAACCCCTTTTCGTTGCTACAAACATATGTTTTTTTGTTGTAAGATGTTGCGATTTTTTGTTAAAAATAGTTGGTGATTTTAATTATAAATCATTCTACAGCAAAAAAACATTGTTTTTTACCTCTTTTTTGTTGTATTGTGATCCAAATTCATTCTAAAGGGAGGCTAACTTCTGACGAGCGGAGCGAGGCCCGTTGTCAGTACGCTTGGGCCGAAAAATGGCGATTATTATCGGGCCGGAGGTGCTAGGACAGAAGAAACATGCCCACAATGAAACACATGGACACATATGTGCCGACAATGAAAACATGGACAAAGATCCAACAATTGGAGGTGTCAGATGAACATCTCTCTTACAAAACCACCACGTACGGCGACGACTAGTCACTGACAACTCTCATCACAGCACAACCGCATACACATCACTCATCAGATCCCGATCGATTATTTCACGAGCAGCTGCAATAGCTGATCCAGTACGTACGAACAAAAACTCCATGCCGGAGGCGGCCTCACGCGGAGGCGGTGCCATCGACGGCGGAGCACTGGTCGACGACGGACTCGAGCTTGTACGGCGAGACGTCGGTGGCGAGCCACTGCTCGACGGTGAACAGCTGCTGCGCGCAGCCCTTGTGGGGGCCGGTGACGGTGACCTCGACGTAGTTGCAGTACCAGCCGTGGTGGTCGCCGGTGCCGTCGGAGGCCAGCTTCATCCGGCACGGCGCGGACGCCATGCAGGGCCCGCGGCCGCTGAAGATGTCGAGGTTGCTCCGCTCGAAGTAGGAGTGGCCCTCGCCCATGAGCCCGCCCCACGACGGCAGGCCCGTGATCTGGATGCCGCTGTTGTCGGCGGTGGTCAGCTCCAGCGTGATGTTCGAGTCCGTCCCGGCCTTCCAGATCGACCCCGTCCGGATGTACACCGTGTACACGCACTCGTAGCTGTCGCCGGCGGCGACCCTGGTCAGCTGCGCGCGGATCGACGTGCCAAGGTTAACGATGAGTATACGAGTTAAACAGTAATCATGTAAAGATGAGAGGGAGGGTGGTCACCTTGATGGGAGTCTGGAGGCCGCGGCCATGCGCGAGCGCGACGGCGGAGGCCGCGACGGCGACGACGAGGAGGAGAGCGGCGGCGAGCCGAGCCATGGATGACGACGGATCGGAGTGCGATCGAGCTGGTGTGTGAGCTGCGGAGATTTTTGGTGTGTGGGGAGTGGATGGTATAAAAAGGAAATGGTTGATGAGGCTGCGTGGGGCCTTAGCTGTCGGTCACCGTGGCGCCGATCCGATCCGGAAGATCTAAAAATTCTGCATTTTTTGTGCATGTTCGTCTGAATCGACCATTATTATTCAATGCAGGCGTCGTGCTGGACCTGGACAGGGCCATGCCACCTGCTCCGCGATCGTTCATATACTGATTTAATTGACTTCAATCTGAACCATTGTTTGCTCACTCTCTTGTCTCCCTCGCGTCAATTTAAACGCAACGGAAGGAGTACATGTGGCACAAATCCATGGAAATGAAACGAGATGCTCGAGTAGCAGGCACTGGATTTTGGATTACAGTACAGTACAAAAAATGTTGTTGACGTGAACTGATTAACGGACTCAGATGGAATCCGAGAGAAGACACGGCCCTGGTAATGGTGCGAGGTCGATATAAACTAATAATGCAAGTTGAGCTGCATTCTGCATCGCGGCAAGGGTAGACTGGATCTGTCCATGTCATTCCGTTGCTCTCATGTTGCCACGTTGGTCATGTTATGCCCCATGCCGACATTACTAGACCCCAGCTCGCTCTTATCTTCAATTGATCCAGATATGAAATCAATGAGCGAAAATAACCTCCCTACCTTACCATAGCTACCAGGGTCTCTGTGATTAACAAAAACTCCATGGAAATTTGTAATAGAGCTAAGACTAGCCTGTTAGCTAAGTTAGAGCACAAAGCACAACCAGCTCAACATTAAGGGCTTCTATGATTCATGAGAGTTGCATAGGAGTTTTCCTGGAACTTCACAGGACACAGTTTAGTTCCCAGTAGATTCAGGAAAATGTCCCGTGTATCAAAAGGCCCTAGAAAATTTAATTCGAACAGGCCTTCGCTGGGAAACATTTAACAGAGACAGCTTACCAAACCAATCCCAATACATGTATGTCACAAAACTGCAAAAACAAGAAACAAAACCATGCTAAATTTGGAAAATTAGAATCAACAATGAAGCAGTTGTACAAGTTTACAAGGCAAAGAGAACTGCAAGAGTTCTCCCCAGTGTGCAGGCAACAGAGCCATCTCGTTACAACATTCGCGGTGAACACTAATTAGTAAACTAGTCAAACTGTTGCCGCAGAGCCATCTCAGTTTCGCTCTTCCACGAAGCGTGTGAAGATTGCCCTCTCATCCTCTTGACCTTCTCCTTGTCCTTGACAGCAGAAGTCTTCTTCTTCTCAGGCTCCTTTGTCTGCATCGGTTTATCATTGCAAACAGGGCATACCATACCTTGCGCGTGTGAATATGTCTTTGGTATACCGCACTGGAGACACATTCTACAAATCGAAAAGGAAAAAACACTGTTAAGAGCCTTACAAGATATAGCCAGGAATGACGATAGCCCGTATACAGAATTCAGCCATGTTATATGCTCAGTACACTTTTGTCTAGTTATCTCGTAATTGTGTCAGTGAATGGACGTGAGCATTTGTTACCTTAGAAGCTCGGCAGCATCTTCTGGACCAGGATTTGAGGCACCGATTTTTCTCTTTCCTTCAACAGAACCTGGAGGATTGGCACCAGTCTTCGTGTCGCTGCTAACTCGTTCGTGATCAGCAATCAACTGTGGTTTCGCCGACACAACCGCACCTGAAGATAGTTTTCTAGTCAGATTAACCAGGGGGCAACAAAAATCTGAAATAGAATATAAATGATAGGAACAGAACTAGGATTATTATCAGATGCCAGCACATATGATAAGATCTCCTTTACCATCTATCTAATATTCAAGCTAGTAACAAGCTATGAAATTTTGCAATTCAGTCATAATGCATGTCCTATTAAAAAGGGAAAAGGTATATCCATTTGAAGCACAAAACAGAACCTTGAGGATTGGCACCATTCTTCATGTCACTGCTAACTCGCTCACGAATGGCAACCAACTGCGGTTTTGCCGCCACAACCGCACCTGAACATAGTTGTTAATCAGATTAGCCATAGCCCAACATGAACTTGAAATGAATGACTGGCATGGATATAACTAGGACTACTATCGGAAGCCAGCACACATTATAACTGCCTCTCTTCTATTCTATGTACCTCATATCTAAACAAGTTGAATTTTGCAATTCAGTCATAGTGCAGAGGCAATTTAATATGGCCAATTGCACCCATTTCATAAACATGCAGAGAGGATGATGGGTTTTTATCGACCTATTCATTAAAAAGTATTTATACAATTATTTCCATGCAAATCCTCACAATAAGAAGTAAAGCTAGATACCCAAATCTATAGTTCTTTACTCCTTCTAAGTTTTCTAACAAACAAATGGAAGTAAGAGTAGGATCATAGTTACAGTACAAAACAAATCTATTTCAGCTTATTCAGTGATGTGAGAATGGATCCCAAATCAAATATGCAGTTTCTAGCCCAGTAGATATATAGTGCACGAGTAGCATATAACAATGAGGTATCGTAACGATAATATTGTACAAAAAATATCTCCTCATTGTTATCTCTATTTTCTATGCTAAATATGCTGGCCAGACGATCATCTCAGTTTCATAATACTTGTGCACACTATCAAGCAATATGACATGTCAAATAACAACAGAAAACAACACAAACTCCGCTAGTTCAACTCACTTGTGACAAATGTCAAATGGAAAGACTAGACAGGCGTAGTTCATGCCACTATGCACCATAAACACACCAACAAAACTAAAGAGTAACTACTTCTCAAGTAGAGCCCCACGAATTGTAAGTTATACTAGAATCAATTCGACCAACTCTAGGTTCTTAGAACCTAAAGTCCATGGATTGATGACACTAACCCTGTAGGCTGTAGCAACGCAGTTCTATAATCAAACGTAATCAGAACAGTACGAGAGGACTAAGGGTGAAACAAAAACAACAAGAAGAAATACTTCTCACATAAAGCCAGATTGGGACAAGGAATTCTCGCTCTAACCAAATAAATGAGTAAGAGACCGTATATTATTTACTTAGTACAGCACGAATCATTTGCTTAAGCGTCGAACACAGACAATTTTAACCTAAGGAATTACCAAAATATCATGGTCAGCAGTTAAACTAGCACAAGTGACAAGTTTAAACGTCTCACCGGGAGGCGGCGGCTTTCTCCCCTGCTTGGAGCGGCGATCGAGCACGCCGAGCGCCTCCCGCACCTCCTCGGGCTGAGCGACCCTGCGGTTGAGGAAGTCCGGGGGCCCGGAGATCTCGGCGAAGACATCCAGCGCGGAGGGCAGCGAGGAGTCCCCGTCGCCGGGGCTAGGGTTTACGCGACGGCTCGGCCTGGCGGCCGGCTTCGGGGGAGCGGACGCCTCGTCGACGTCGGATCCAGATTCTTCGGCCGATGAGCCGCCGGAGTCGCTCAGGTCGGCGGCGGCGCCGGCGGCGGGGTCGTCGTCCTCGGCGGAGGAGTAGCCTCCTAGAAGCGCCAAGCTCATCTCCGTGGTCGTTGTTCGTGGGCCTTCCTGGCTCGATCCGCCGCGAATCTAACACCGCGGCGCCGATTTTGTTCAGTACTCCACAGGCCTCTTTCTACTCAAGAATCGGCGCACACAAGGCCCGCCAAAGCAGACATGGGCTTTTCCTCCGAGTGGCCCAGATTAATGTGTTGTCAGCGGCCTATCTGCTGTTACAGACTATTTTTTCCTTTCGCCATTTTGGCCCATTTGATCTCTGGGTAGACCGGTGGGCTAGGTGTTGTCAAGAAACAAAAGTGAGTTGTCGGACTGTGGCCCATCTAATCTTAGGCCGCTTGTTGACACCATTCCTGAACGGAATGCCACCAAATCTTCCTCGAAAAAGGATGGGCGCAAATAGTTAGAGTGCGGCACGGTCTGTAGGTGGTGTGATACATACATGCATGCATGCATACAAAAACGAAACGATGATGCAACCAAGTTGTTTTGTAAAATCGAAAATCAAAATATATTACCTCTCAAACTACTAGAGTTCTAGTACAACTCACGACCCTCTTCACCATTGTCTTTGCTTCGACTTAGATGTTGAAAATAGACACCACATCGGGTTGTTTCGACGATGCACCCGGCGACTTTTAAAGGTGTCACTATATTTTGTGTTGAAGTTACCATGTGGTAACTTTTTTTTATGAAATTGCTCGTCAACTAATGTGTAATAAAGATCTTAAAAAAAGGTTGTCGAAACATGCCGGTGTGGCTCTAGTTTAGAGATCCTCGTAGACACGAAACCAACGGTAAATATTTTTTGGAGTTCTGAAGTTTAAGGGTGGAAAATATTTTAAAGAGATGAAATCAACTTTCTATTAATGTGATTATATCGTGCACTTTGCAATTATCTTTTTCCTCATGTGAGTAACAATGGGCGAAACTTCCTTTTTAATGAACGTGCTGATCAACAATGGGATACCGAGTATTATTATTCGACTGGATATGCACATAGTGAAACTATCGTGAATTTGTGATCATACATGTATGTGACTTGGTTCAAAAATCATGTATCATTTATGTTTTTAATTTTTTCAATCTCCCACACAATGAATAAATGGTTTATGACAAGAACATTTTTACATGGATAATATAAATACAAATGGGTATGCCATAAGAATTCCACAATATGGGTAGGAAAATGTCTTAGGGTTTTCTGGTGCGCGAAGATTCAAAATACACATTGCAGGATATAGTCCAAGAGATGAGGAGTGTGACGTTTTGGAGACCGAGCTACATGTAGCTCTTTATTTTCAAAGACTCAAAATTCATATTTCAAAGTTTAAAAAAGATATAAAACAAAATCCTAGAGGTAACCAATGATGTATACTACAATGGCGCGAAATCTCAATGCAAACTGATTCGTATTGTAGGCTACCAGTTTCCATAACAAATCACATGCTACAATGGCGTTTCAGATTTTTCTAACATTTTAAAATTTATTTTTATACATATTTTGTAACAGTTCTATATACACCCAAAACACCACCTCACATGTGAAGGATTGTATATACTCCACTGGCATAGACCCCACATAATATGAGTGGAAATGCCTGATCAAGCAAGCAGCCATGTCGACATGCGCGTGCTTGGCGACACACACCAGTCGTATACAGCAGATATCACGGGCACGTGTCCACCATATAAACTGGGGACACTCTCGAGCAGCAATCGGACATGGCTGCCAGTTTCCATGGGAGCATCTTTAACGGAGCGACATATCAAACGTTTAAAAGTGGTCACGTGCATTTGTTTGCGTCGCTTCGCGGTCATATTTTGATCGTACGTGTGTTTCCGTCTGGTGTACTTTCAGCGGGACGATCTATTTTTATTTTTCAATAATATTTTTGATTCACCAAGTAAACAGCTACTATACTACAAACTAAAGGAGATACAAGCCCTAGGATATTTCCTTCGTTGCGTCTCTCCCTCGTCTGCTTCTCCACCGCCCGCCGTGCGGCCGCTAAAGCTCGATGCTTCGTCGCGTCCTCTAGCAGGCTCTGCCGTAGCGTCTCGTTCGCGGCATCCTCGGTCTTCTTGAGCATCTCGAAGGAGTCGACTAACGCCCTCTGCTCTGCCGCCCTCTCCTTCGGGGTAGGCTCATCAATGTCATCAGATGACCAATCGATGTCGGAGGAGTCGTCCTCTGCGGCGGTCGCCTCCCTGCGGCGTTCCATCTCAGCGTTGAACGCCGCGTGGGCCGCCCGCTCCTCCTCTGCTTCCTGCTCTGCATCAACCATGAACTTTTCATCAATGGCCGCATCGAGAACGTTGTCGCTGCTTTCGTCGTCCTCCAACTCCTCGTCGGAGCTCTCGACCGGGGGAGGTGGAGTCAGAGGTGGAGGCGCCGTAGCCTGGCCGCGGTCGCGCTGCTCATGGCAAAGGTGGAGGTTGTGCGGCGGCGACGCTACGATGGAGATTGTGTGGTGGCTAGGGTTTTGCGTGGGAGAAGATGAGATGCGTGCATCCTGTTTATATAGGCCAGAGGAATGCGTCGGGCGCAACAGGCGTGGCATCGCTATTACTTCGTGCGCAGAGGTGGGCGACGGCCGCCCGGCACGCGAGGGATCGCCATTAACGTGGCAGTAGACTACCGAAGTGATGCCTCGGCGCCAGTACTGACGCGCCTCAGAAGACGCATCGAGTTTGGATAGCTGCTAGGGGGCCCGACGAAATGTCTGCCAGACGCGAGCGGACAGTCGGCGCGTCCACGCAGTATTCGCAGAGACTCATCCGAGACGTATATTTAGATCAGGTTTACGTCGTACACTATGCGTCCTGTTGGAGGCTGTCGCAGACACATTTTTTTTGAGAATTCGGCAGGTGAGCTGCTCGATATATTACAGAAGAAGATTTGGCTCCGTTAATAGGGAAACCGGGCCCAAAAACCATACAGGGCGACCGAGTTTATGAGGAAAACCGGCCCAAAAACCGCACAAATATCGGAGCCTCATCGCCCACACGATACCAGACTACCGACGACCAAACACACACCACCAAACCCGGAGCCGCTGCTCCGACGTCCCTTGCTCGGAGGCGAGCCGCAACGCCGCACGGCATGGACGTCTTGTAGCCCAAACTACCAAGGCGACCATCCGCGGACTACGAACGCCGCGCCAAAAGATCCGAGGCCGCCTCCCCGACATGCCAGCCACACCGACCGTCCCGTCGTGTAGGCCGGGCCGACGAGCTTGCTACCCACGGAGCACCAACACGCCACCCATGCCTTGCTAGACCATGACCACACCCCATGGAGTCATCGTTGCAAGACCTTCCGAGGCTGCCGCCTCGTAGATACATTTTTGATCCGCGCGAACACAAACAATCGCTCCCGTCGGCCAACTAGAGATGTCGTGAGAGCTCCAATAAATGACTTGACAAGTTGGAGCCACCATGCATGCGTGGGTAGCTTTGACACATGTGAACCGACTGACCACTCGGCGACACGAGCACGATGGAATCTCTCGCTCACCCCTGCCGCTGTTTCCAGATTCCACCACCACCCCCGTTCGCCTTCGCTTTCGCCCGGGAAGAAAGAATCTAGGTCAAAGTCTAGATTCTCGCGAAGCGCTGCACACACACAAAGGAGTAAGTATTATTGGAGGGCAAGCAAGCAGTAGTAGCCGGCCAATCTCCTGCCCTTCTTTCCCTACAATATGACTCGATCGGGGCGAAAAGAAGGGAACCTTTTTTTGGGCTGGGCCACGTGAAACCCAAAGCTGTTTTGGGGGCATCCGTCCGCCCTCCATGGATCGATGATGAGTGTGTATGTGTGAGTTGTGTAGCCGTGCTTTCTGCCTAGCTTTGTTTCTTTCATAACATGGTGAATGATCGGTGGACAAGTCTAGTAGGATGATGGGAGTATGCAACTTTGCCTGTACTAGCACGCAATTATGTAGACCATTGGATTAGCATATGGATTGCTTTTGGGCAATGTGTGCTCTACCTTACTAGCTACTTCTTGGTTCTTCTTTTTCCAAATGGAGATGCTCCTAGCATCAGCATCGAAAAGATAGATACAACTTTATTAATTGAATTATTCAACAAAAGATTAATAAAAATCATACATTAAAAAATCTGAACCCACCACTGCACATCTACAAACCCGACAATATGGTGAAGACCATGTCAGAGCCTCTCATCAACTAGGATCTAGAAATATCGCATACCCCAAGACACTTTCTAAACGAAACGGAAGCACTTATTCGTTCTAGTAGACTCTTAGCGAGCACCTCATGCACACGTTTTCGAAGCCGTCAACGCCGCTAGACCTGCCATCGACGTCTCCACGTCGCCAAACAACACTCCCATCCAACGCTTGTCCATCAAGACGTGTCCGCTCCGCCGCCAGTGCCGAGTGGTCTTTCTTCTCTTTCTCCAATGTTTTATTTTGGGTACAAGAACGGTTGATTGTATGAAGCGACATGCACATTATATGCATGTATTGCGGTCCAATAATAGTGTTGCCGTGGCAGTTAGTTTTAGCTATATCAGAATCATATGATTGCTCAACCGCTGAAAACAATTTGATATCTTTGTGCTAGCTGGCCAGTGATGGTCGGTGCTCACTTCAGTAACCGGCAGATTCTGATAGCTGAACTAACAACTATATTTTTCAGCACCTCATGATATCCTCTAAGCTTGTCTCAATGAAACATATTCTTTGCCGGATGCCATCGTTACCTGCAGCAGATGTAAATTGAAAATATCCTATAAGGGCCTGTTTGGTTCCCAGCCACACTTTGCCAAGCCAAAGTTTGGCAATTTGGCATGTGTTTGGTTCTTGCCACACTTTAGAGCTGCCACACATCACTATCCATATGGCCCACTTATCATAGAGTGAATTTTTGCCAACTTTTGCCACACTTTGTGGCTTCCAAAATCCTAGCCACACTTTTGTGGCTGCCACACTTGCCAAAGTTAGGCTTGACAAAGTGTGGCTAGGAACCAAACAGGCCCTAAAACAAAACAACTAGCAGCCGTAAGAAGGCACAAGAGTCCCCGAGAACTTGGTCGGTTTACATACAAAACCGCCTCCAACGTGCAATCTCAGTTAGTTCTGTACTAGAGAGTGACTCGTTCTGGATTAACAACTGACTATGCATGCGAGTCTACAGACGATAAAACCCTCATGGTAGCTCCATCCCAGTTCGCTCTACAACCCCACACATATCCACCTCCTCCACCGAAGTTGCCGTCCCGATTCTTGCTCTATGCGGGCGGTAGTGCTCGCATTCCTGCTTGGAAAACAAACAAATAAAAATCGTTGTTCATGCACCACCAAGTTCTATCTATGATTGAATCTACAACAATAGAACCAAGGAGACCCGCCGAGAGAATGCGGAAGGCTCGATGCAGACTCTGGGCGCGGCGATCCCCGTACCTAGGCATATCCCTTCGAGGAGTGAGAACTTAATCTCATCCTTCCTCTAAGAATAGAACGAGCAATTCCTTCTTCGGTATCCACACATACAACTTAACAACCGATAGGGCTATGCCGTCTAGGGTGTACTCGTGTTAGTGGAAGTAGTGTAGCATTAGGTCGTGGAGAAAACCCCGCACATGAGAGAATGAGAGAGAGCCACATGGGCAATTATGTTGTCCACTCAGAGAGGAGCGGATTGGTTTATATAGGAGGAGGGATGGGAAAACTTTGGGGAGGGGGAAGGGTTGCCCCTCCTTGGCCACTGCCCCTCCCCTAGGCCGACTTCCACTTGGCCGCCACCTTCCCTTGGTGAGCTAGCCGAAGGGGGGCTCCAAACCATTGCCCACTTGGGTTGCCTTGAGGTGTCCCTTTGGGGACCTTAGGGAGATGGTCTGCTGGCCCAGATAGGCCACTAAGGGCCCACACAGCCAACCAAAGAGGGGTGAGGCCTTTCGGTCTCCCATTTTCTCCCTCCGGTTACTCTGACACCACTCTCTAGAAGTTTGGAACCCCTTATTTATCTCAAATAAATTCTGGAACAATTCAGAAAAATCACCAAAACTACCACGATCATTCCGGAAGATTTATGTAGTGTGATTCTCTCTCATAAAATATCTCGGATCAATCACTGTACTCACGGAACTATTCCGGCGACAGCGGAATGACATTAATACTTCACCGAAACTATTTTGATATCGCATTAAATATTCCGGACGATGTCGCAACTACTTATCATATATAAAGCTAATTACACTAGAGATTGCTTTGACTAAAGTCCCGTGTGACCCAGCAGGTTTGGTAATATACAGACATGGCCCTCAAACCCTTTTCGAACCAACAACCAACATCGGAGTCTGGTTGCCCATGATCGCTCCTATGCATATACGAATGATTTCGAGCGAACCCTTGTGGTTGTGAATACGTTAATTCATATCACCTCAAGGTACATATTACACAAGGCGATATTTTGGTATCCTTCTGATGCGAACGCTTTGACCACTATACCTACCATCCTCGTTCTGGTATCATACTCATTACTCGCATAAGTATTCTGGTATCAACATGATCAATCTCAGGTAGCGTGCGTGGACTATATGGTGATACCGTAATACTTAGAGTGCCCAGAGATGTATCTTCTCACCAGCAGGAGGAGTAATATCCTGCTCATGAACTATCAAAGTATGTAGCCATACTTTTAGATGAACCCAAACAAAGGTGTTATTTCCCCGGTTACGAGTTGCGTCGGACAATGATCAGGATACATCCTTCTATATGTGGACGCTTGATATTCTCACGGCCGAAGGAATTATACGTAAGTTAACACGGAAAAATTATACTAATAACATGTGATGATACTATTTTGTAGCATAAATTGGGTCGGTTCAGTACCATCGTTCGACCAACAATGTACTCTCACGCTGAACGGTATCCCTGTTACAATAACAATACACTTGATCTGGTTCGGAAAACGTGATCATCGATCAACCTCTAACCTAGTCCTAGATGCGGGACTATGAGCAACTTGTTTCTCAGATCTCCACACATGCTTGTGAGTTTTTCTACCAAATCACATATTTGATAATCACATCAGTTATAACATAAAGGACAAAACATTGCAATTAAGAACTTGGAATATATATATATATATATATATATATATATATATATATATATGTATATGTATACATTAACAATTATAATATCCTCTAGGGCGTATTTTCGTATTGTCACTCATCTAATGCTCTATCTAGCTTCAACTATGCCTATTTTTCATGATTTACTAGTTCTCATTCATTTTCATATGAGTATTGCACAAATATTAGTTTTTATTAGGATTTTAATACGTTTCCTTGTCTTTTACTTGTGCGTAGGTGTTATATATGATTATGAATAAAGCAAGGCAAAAGAGGTCAAACATGGGGAAATATGGAGAAGTTGTAGGCACTAGACCTAACCATATGAGGTGTGGAAAAATTCATATTTTCCCTTCATCTCATATTAAATAAATCTAATACTATGGTGATGTAGCCCTCGTCCATATGAGTCCAGCGAGCCAAAGAACACCCAAATCAGAGTTCATGTGAAGAAATGGTGGGCCAAATACGAAAGACACCAGAAGTCTTAACGACCGTCAATACAGGAACGGCTGGCCGTACCGCCCGTACCGGGTTCTGGGTGACGAAAATCAGCAGAACCGACACGTTTTTTCACAGAATTCGCCCATGTTTGTTTCTAGACCTTCCTTAGGTCATATGCAACATAGGATAGGCTATTGGGGACCCTCCTAGGCCTATATAAAGAGGTGAGGAGTCAAGGAGAAGGCATCATCTCCTCGTACCTCCATGGTGGAACCCTGCCACCTTGCCAACTCCATATAGCCACCGCCTCCATAAGATCTCTACTATCACCACCACACAAGAGGAAGAGGGACTTGGATCTTGAAGGCTTCAACACTGATCAACATCATCGTCACCATCAACAACGTCTCCAACACTGATCCGCTTTGTCTACTTGGTTGAGATCCAAACCCTAGTGAGGATTTTATTTTCTATTCAATTGTACATTTGCATTTGATTCATATTATTGAGATGATGTTAATCCCCTTCATATGTGATTAGTTATCTTGTTCTTGGGGAGACATGGAGAAACCCTATCAATATTATGATATGAAATAAGGATTATATATAATTTCAGTTCATGATGCACGTATTAGTTTTCTCTCTGAATATTATGTGAAGTCCACCATGTAATATTTGCCTACGGGACTAGAGAGAAACTTACCATTGGTCATGTGGTAGAATGTACGGTGCTAAGTAACATAACATGGTGGTGTGCTATTCATGTGGTTAACGAGGAATAGAGGGGGTTCACAAAGGTCATATCAATATCCATGGGGAAACCCTTAATTGTGAGGGATCAAAGTAGCTTGCTCATGATCATTGCAGTCGCTGTTCGGGGTGAAATAACATATGGCTTATTTATGATCATCTTATTTTGGATCTCTTCCCATAAATGTGTATGCAAGATGATATAGATTCATCCTAATCATAAATAGTGCCAATGCTAGTGCTAGATCCTACACTCCTCGAGAACTCCTTAGCCATATTGTCTTTTCCACAATCACGCCCATTACTCTTATTTACTTTAGCTTATTACTTTGTTCTTGTTTACTTTTGTTCTCAAACACCAACACCCTTTATACACTAGTACTTGGAATTAGGGATAACTTACAAGTACTCTCTACTAAATAGTAATGAGGGCATAAATACCTCCACCAATAGATCTCCATGGTTTGATACTCTTACTTCAAAACTAGCTACATACAAACTGTGCACTTGCAGTCATAGGGTGACATGGTGATGCCCCTGGTACCTAGCTAGTCGGGAATTGTTTGTGTTTTAGGGCATAAATCTCTATTGTCATGATCTTCACCTATTTTTGGGTTTGTAGGTGTTGCGTGGTGGCTTCGGGTTGTTTCGACAAAAAATATAAATAAAGGTTGTATGCATCTTTTGGATGCAGAGGCTGGGGGTCTCAACCTCCTTTTAAACTAAAAAAATATATATAGTATATGCTCTTGGGAAGGAAGTCGGCATCAGCTTCTCATGGTCGGTCCGTCAGGCTGCAATCCTCCATAACAATGCCTCCTTGTCGCGAGCTCTGACCTTATAACTTCACCAAACCCTCCCATTGTTGCCTTTTTGTGCACTATATATGCCACGGCCTTCGTGCCATGTTGATTGTGTGACGGTGATGATGGCTACTAGCAACGCCAAAAATATCTTGATACGTTGGGACTCTAAGTGCAGAGTGTTGTATCAACAGTGTATCTTCCCCACAAGGGTGACTCGAGGGTTTATATCAAACTCTCGGGGAACTGGACATAGAGTATTATCTTCTCTCTTCTTCTAGCAATTCTGCTAGTAAAATAAAAGCCTTGTGTCCCCAACTCCACCGTGTGGTTGTCAAGCACAAGGTTTTGCGTAAGTAAATAACCACAAGTAAAAATAAAGCGAGTAAAACTAGATGAAATAAAGTTACTAAGTAAAAACCGTAAAGGGGTTGATTATTTTTGGTGTTTTGAATGCAAATAAGAAAAGTAAATATTTTTATATTTTCAGATTAAAATAGTTCTGCAAATAGAAAACAAGATAAAAGAAATATAAAGGTGTTTCTTATGATAAAAAAGTGGACCGGTATTCATGGGTTCACTTGGCTATTCCCTCTTTTAAGTTGTAGTGGACAAATAGTAATTCATCAATGGGATATGAGGATAAAGAACAATAACATGAGTAAGATACGCATTCATATGGGCACCACGTCCTAACATAGAGATGATGCAACACATCTCTCTTATACTTCACAAGAAAGGGAAAACTCCATGCAATCTTGAATTAAGAATTAACAAAGTATAGATTTAAGTACTTTGACATGATGTTTGAATATCAAATATGCTACCTTGACCAAACAAGATAATCACTTTTGTCACATGACGAACATAGCACATGCATTCACTTTATCCCTCGTGAGGTAGGAAAAGAAAAGGCAAAGTCATAATAGATCATGAATATGTTGTCACTGTTCAATCACTAAAATCATGCTACTCCATCTAATACACATATCACCCCACACATGATTTTGCATAGATGTTGGATTGGAACAAATAATTAAGAATGGTGTACATAATATTCATCTATCAATATATCTTACACATAATACGATCAGATATCATAGCACAATATCATAGAATAAGGATCCACCACATAAGTATTACAAATATGGCCATAATCATGTAAGGCAAATCATATGGCACTAAGAACTATTAAGAACATGATAGAAATAGATCAAGCTACTGCCACAAATCCGTAGTCTAGAGGTCGACTACTCTCCCTTGATCATGGTGATGATTATGAATACGTTGGAGAAGGTGGAGATCCCTCCGGCGGTGATCCCGGTGGAGTTTCCCCCTCTAATCTTCTCTATTGCAGCTTCCATTTTCATGTTTATGTCTTTCTCCGGCTCTCTCCCCCGATAACTCTTGGGGCCATATATATAGTGATTTTTAGGTCAAAATACATCGGTGGGAGAAAATATCACGCGGTTTGGACGATCGACGGCCGAAAGAGGGTTGATGGCACACCCTACATGTTTGGGTGCGCCACCTGGGATCTTTAGGGCCTCAGGCCCTTCCAGGTGAGGTTCCCATGCCCAAGGTGATTCTCCCGATGAAAAAATGATGCTCCAAAAATCTCAGCTCAATTTGACTCTGTGTAGGTCTTTGAAAGTGAAAATACACAAAACAGAGTTTTCCTGTTCTGCAGGGTTATAAACCAAATAAAGGGGATCATTGGTAAATCTCCGTAAATAAATGAAAAACATGGTATTATCATCATATATGTTGCAAATATGTGGGAATTCAATATGATAAATGACAAAGTTCATGTATGCATTTTACATGCATCAACATCCCCAAGCTTAACCTATGCTCGTCCCGAGCATGAAGGTGATAAAACTAACATGAACTTTGGAGTTTATAATATATAGCTTCTAAATAATCATGCAAAGTATCACAAGGTTCAGTCAATGAAGAATAAAAATAAGTAATATGAACTCATCAAGTGATAACTCTTACGTTCTACAAAGCATGCATAATAGTAAATAGTATTGTAAGAAACATGAATGATAAGTAATACGAATCATAAAGCATGCTTAGGGGAATCCTGTAGAATTGTTGGAAGACTCTTTGTCCTCTCTTTTCAGGAATATTTCTTTTGAATCTTGAACTCAAGAAAGTAAGCAGGAAATGTATGTGCTAAACCTCCAACAAAGTAAAAAGTAGAGAGCATAAAACATGGTTTTGAGCTATACAATTCGTGTCAACCATAATAATAAGGATAGGGTACAGACTATCTCATGTATGAAGATATCTATGTGTCACGAGTTTGAACTCTTATGATTAAGTGTTTCCTGATTTTCTTGAATGTTAAGGACTACACCTCTCGCTTCACAACTTTGGGTTACCAAGACTTTTCAACATAGATGTTTTAACCAAGTATCACAATGGGGTACTAATGCATGTAAAATGCATACATGAACTTTGTCCTTTATCATATTAAATTACCATATATTTGCAACATATATGGTGATAATACCATATTTTACATTGATTTATGGGGATTTACCAATGATCCCCTTTATTTGGGTTATAACTCTGCAGAACAGGAAAACCATGTTTCGTGTATTTTTCACTTTCAGAGACCTGCACGTAGTCAAATTGAGCTGGGATTTTTGAAGCATCATTTTTTCATCGGGAGAATCACCCTAGGCCTTGGCAGCTCACCTGGAGAGGCCTGAGGGCCGAAAGGGGCTAGGTGGCACGCCCAGTAAGGTAGGGCGCGCTACCCACCTCCGTTCGACCGTCGATCGTCTGATTGCCCTGATTTTTTCGCCAACCTACGTATTTTGCCCTAAAACCACTATATATATGACCCCCGAAGAGTTCTCGGGAGTAGTGCGCCGCACAAACAAAGAAACGCGAAAACGTAGGCTACTGCCGAGAAGATTGGAGGGGGAAACTCCACCGGGAGCACCGTCGGAGGGATCTCCACCTTCTCCAACGTCTTCATCATCATCACCATGATCGAGGGAGAGTAGTCCAGCTCTGGACTACGGGTTTGTAGCAGTAGCTTGATCTATTTCTCTCATGGTATTCATAGTTCTTAGTGCCACATGAGCAGCATAACATGATTATGACCATATTTGTAATACCTATGTGGTGGATCCTTATTCTACGATATTGTGCTATGAGATCTGGTCATTTTATATGTGAGATGTATTTATAGATGCATATTATGTACCCCATTCTTAAGTTTATGTTCTGATCCAACATCTATGCAGGAGCATGTGTGGGGTGATGTGTGTATTAGATGGAGTAGCATGGTTTTAGTGATTGGATAGTGACAATATGTTCATGATCCATTATGGCTTTACATTTTCTTTTGCTACCTGACTAGGGATAAAGTGAATGCATGTGCTATGTTCGTTACATGACAGTATTGATGATCTTGTTTGTTCAAGGTAGCATATTTGATATTCAAAATTCATGTCCAAAGTACTTATGGCTATGCTCTATTAATTGTTAATACAAGATGGATGAAGTTTTTGTCTTGTTGAGTATAAGAGAGATGTGTTACATCATATCTATGTTAGTACATGATGCCCATATTAATTCTGATCTTACATATACTATTATTTGCACCTTCATATCTCATTGATGAATTGCTATTTGTCCACCACAACTTAAAGAGAGAATAGTCAAGTGAACTCATGAACACCGGTCCACTTTTTATCATAAGAAACACCTTTATATTGCTTTTACCTTGTTTTCCATTTGGTGCACTATTTTGATCCTAAAATACAAAAATAATTTAATTTTCTTATTTGCACCCAAAACACCAAAAATAATCAACCTCTTTACAGTTTTTTACTTAGTTATTTTATCTATTCTAGTTTTATCTGCTTTATTTCTACTTGTGTTAATTACTTACGTGAAACCTTGTGTGCTTGACAAGCACACGGTGGAGTTGGGGACACAAGGCATTTATTTTACTTGCAAGTTTGCTAGAAGAAGGGAGAAAAGTATACTCTTTGCCCAGTTCCCCGAGAGTTTGATATAAACCCTCGAGTCACCCTTGTGGAAAAATACTCTGTTGATACAACACTCTGCAGTTGGAGTCCCAGAATATCAAGATCTTTTGGCGTTGGTAACAGTCATCAACAAGAGCATTTTCTGGCGTCGTTGCTAGGGAGTAATCAAGACACTCCATCATGCCCGTCAACCGTCATCAAAGTATTTTCTGGCGCCGTTGCCGGGGAACTGAAAGGAGTGCATTACAGTGATTGCCAACTTCCACAATCAAGTAAGAGATTTTCTGGCACCTTTGCAATCTTCTTACAACTGCGTCTCATCAAAGCTTAGGGAGGTAACACCGATGTGAGCTCTCTTATCTCTTTTAGATTTTGCATAGTATTTTATTTGTCTTGTTTTTAGTTTTTTCTTGTTAGTTATTTTTATTATAAACTGAAAAACACATAAAAATGAAAAATATCAAAAATACTCATGGTATGGATACTAGTCAAGATAAAAATGTCACGTTGAAAGAGGAATATAAAAAATTTCTGACATTTATTGAATATAGAGAATCGTGTGAAGGGAAATGACTAAAAAGTTTCTGAAGGCTTCTAAATAAAGCTGCTACTGAGTTTCTTGCACATTATGAAAGGTCTTGTAACTTTTGTTGTGGTGAACACTTTCATTTCCAATGTAAATCCCATGAACAACATGCAATTGCCTCCTATAATACTTATAGTTATGTTCATAGGCTGGAGGAAGTAGATTAATTTGTGAGCTTTATGGCACCCTTTGAAGTAAAGGCTTGCCTTGAGGATATCTATGAAGAAACTGGTGAAACTCATGACTATGATTTTAATGTCTGTATTATCCTAAATCGTTGCATAGACGACTTTTCTGATAATATATGTGTTCTTGACTATAATGAAAATATTTGTATAGCCCGAGAAAACACTAGCTCATTACATAAATAAGAAAATGAAGAAGCGATAGTTCCATCTAAGCTTGGGGAAGAGTGGGATCTTACACCTTCACCATCAATATGTGATAATAAATCTTAAACTGATTATGCTCTACATGATGGCTTATTTTTGCTTGAGAATCCTCCATCCCTAGAAAGTACTATGTTATGTGAGGACAAAAATTATAAACTTTTTGTTTGTGATCATGCTCTCATTCATGATAATTCCATGTTATTATTAAAATATCCTATTCACACAATAGAGGAGAAATATGCTCATGTTGAGAACTAGTTGTATGGTTTACAATTATCTTATGCCTATGGAAAATCTTCTTTCAGTCCTGATGTCATTATAAAAGTGGTACTAATAATTATTTTGAAAAGGGAAAGCATGATTATGAGTCCCTTAATAAATTTAATGATCCTCTTTATATGCCACAATTCTCTAAGATTCATGATTCAAATAGTTACATTATTAACTTTCCTTCAAGTAAATGCAATTATTATGAAAGAGGAGAATATAAGCACCCTCTCTATAGTAATGATGATTATAAAATGAATTTAACTACTATAGATATGCTTTGGTATACTCTTATTGGCTATTAGTAATTCGTATATAAAATACCAATGCATAGGAAGAAAGTTAGACTTCGTTACTACTTGTTGCATATTTCATGTTGTGTGCTAATGTGCTTTAAAGTGTTAAATATATTTATTGTTATGGTAACACCAAGGAACCCTGGTATATTGTTATCATATACTATTTGTAATAATGAGAAGGGGATAATTAAGAAGCATCAGTCTTACAAGATCATTTCTCCTACATGAATCAAGTAAGTAAGCCTAGCTATATGGCTATAAAGAAAGCGCTTTACGGGAGGTAACCCGAGATGTTTTTATTTGTATTTTTTTATTTTTCAAGCTTGCTGTAGCATGTTAGTTTTCTTATAGTTTACACCCTGGTTTATAAATGAAGTATCAAGTTTTTTAAATGTTTGGATGTTTAAAGTTGCAAACATAATATGGAGTTGCTGATTTCTGCGCTGCACTTTTTAGTGCATAATTTTTGTCTGTTTTTTGGTAACTCCTAAATTCTTTATAAAATAATGGTAGTTGTAACTTTAATCCTCTATATGCAGGTAAATTGTCTTGATTTTCTGAGGTGTCTAAGTCGTGCTAAAAATTTAGTTTTGCTGCAGCAAAAAATCTGGACATATTCTGCCTTACTTTGTTAGATCCATTCTATTGAGTATCAAAATATTTTTTTAATTAGAACTTTTGATACAATAGAATTATTAGAAAATTATGTGCTCTCTGGCTCATGAATATATAGTTTTATTCTTGAGTAAAATGGAAGCAAGCATGATTTCTTTGTACCTTTAACATCACCTCATAGAAAAGAATGGGCAAAAAAGTTTGTGTTGAAGTTTTTCACATGGAATGGAGGAATATCACACTAAGATGATTAAAGTATGATAAATATCATAATATTAGTAATTCCCATGACACCCCACTGGACTCATTCATAAACTCCAGGTTTGAGCACCTCTAAACTCTGTTTTTTTAGCAACATAGAATTTTCGCAAAAACTTGAAGTGTCCTTGTTTTATTTGTGTCTAGTTTTTTTTGTTTTATTTCATGAGAGGACCATCATATTGAGTGTTTATAATGCATATGCATGAGCTAGTGGAAAAAACTATTTATCTCTGAATGTTCAAAGTAAAATAAGTTGCATGCTTATAAAAGAAAAGGAGGAATGCCTAAAAGCTGAAATTTATATTATGTATTGTATTTCTAGTTTCACATGCTCTATTGAGTGATGATTTGTTATGTGCCTTATTCAGTGCTACTTCTTGCTAGTATACATAGATGTTTAATTTTAAGTATCATTGATTAATGATGAATGAATAGTCTATGGATATTATTGCATGCTTTTAGACCTCTTGCTAGCCAAAAGATTTGAATTCTTACACAAGCACAGACTTGTTTCCAAGCTCAACTCAAATACAATGTATATCATATATACCTACATATATAGCACTTGCTATTCTAAGTAAAATGTGTGTGGTTTGCCTCCAACCTTATCAAAACATCCTTTTGTGTAATTTAAAGATCATAAGAAAGTAAGGTTTGGTAGGAAATACCACTATGCATGTTGTTGGTTTGACTGATTATGAGCAATGAGCTTGACCGTCACCATGTTTACTGGGGAAGTCTTTCAACATTGCACTTTTGGGGTATTGCACCCTGCGTTGATCATCATTTATTTTGTTTTGTTGATGGCTATCTCTTGTGGAATGAATGGTGGTTATTTTAAGCAAGTAGGCATACATTGTTAGAGAGGAGCAATGGGCCGCTAACCAAAGCCATGCCTAATCATGGTGGAAGTTTCAACAATGATATTCCTCAATAGGAAGATTGAAAAAAGAGTTGTGAAAAAAGAGTTGTGAAAAAAAGGGTTGTGAAAAATGAGAGTGAGAAAAGAAAAGATAGAAAAAAGAGTATGAGGAAAAAAGTGAGAGAGAGTTAGAGAGGATGCTCAACGTATGTTGTTCATGGTGTCCGGTATGGATGGACTATATAGTTGATATGCACATATCCTTTGGTCCTTTGGACAGGCGGCATGAAGATACCCCATTGCGATACTTGGTTAAAACATGTATGTTGAAACGTCTTGGTAACCCGAAGCTGACTAACAAGAGGTGTAGTCCTTATCATTCAAGAAAATGAGGCAACACTTACTCATAAGAGGTCAAACTCATGACACATAGATATCTTCATACATGAGAATACTTGGTACCCCATCCTTATTATTATTGTTGACATGAATTGCATAGCTCAAAACCATGTTTTATGCTCTCTAGTTTTTATTTTGTAGGAGGTTTATCACATACATTCCCTTCTTACTTTTTTGTGTTCAAGAGTCAAAAGAAATATTCCTGACAAGAGAGGACGAAGAATTTTCCAACAATTCCATAGGATTCTTCTAAGCATGCTTTATGATTCATAATACTTATCATTCGTGTTTCTTACAATGCTATTTACTTTTATGCATGTTATGTAGAATGTAAGAGTTATCACTTAATGAGTTCATATTATTTATTGTCATTCTTTATTGACTGAACCTTGTGATACTTTGCATGATTATTTAGAAGCTATATAGCATAAAATCCAAATTCATGTTAGTTTTATTACCTTCATGCTCATGACGAGCATAGGTTAAGCTTGGGGATGTTGATCGATGTAAAATGCACATGAACTTTATCCTTTATCATATTGAATTCCCACATATTTGCAACATATATGATGATAATACCATGTTTTACATTGATTTATGGGGATTTACCAATGATCCCCTTTATTTGGGTTATAACTCTGCAGAACAGGAAAACCCCGGTTCGCGTTTTTTTCACTTTCAGAGACCTACACGGAGTCAAATTGACCTGGAACTTTTGGAGCATCATTTTTTCACCGGGAGAAGCACCCTGGGTCTTGGAAGCTCACCTGGAGAGGCCCGAGGGCCGAAAGATGCCAGGTGCGCGCTAGTAAGGTAGGGCGCGCCACCCACCTCTGTTCGGCCGTCCATCGTCCGATTTCCCTAATTCTTTCGCCAACCGACGTATTTTTACCTAAAAACCACTATATATATGACCCCAAAGAGTTCTCGGGAGGAGAGAGCCCCACGAACACAAAAAGGAAAAATGGAGGCTGCTACTGAGAAGATTGGAGGGGGAAACTCCATCGGGATCATCGCCGGAGGGATCTCCACCTTCTCCAACGTCTTCATCATCATCACCATGATCGAGGGAGAGTTGTCCACCTCTGGAATACAGGTTTGTGGCAGTACCTTGATCTATTTCTCTCATGTTCTTCATACTTCTTAGAGCCATATGAGCTGCATAACATGATTGTGGCCATATTTCTAATACCTATGTGGTGGATCCTTATTCTATGATATTGTGCTATGAGATCTGATCATATTATGTGTGAGATGTATTAATAGATTCATATTATGTACCCTGTTCTTAAGTTTTTGTTCTGATCTCAAATCTATGCAAAAGAGTGTGTGGGGTGATGTGTGTATTAGATAGAGTAGCATGGTTTTAGTGATTGGATATTGACAATATGTTCAAGGTCTATTATGCATTTGCCTTTTCTTTTTCTACCTCACTTGGGATAAAGTGAATGCATGGGCTATGTTCATCACGTGACAGTACTGGTGATTTTGTTTGTTCAAGGTAGCATATTTGATATTCAAACTTCATGTCAACGTACTTATAGCTATGCTCCGTTAATTCTTAATACAAGATTGATGAAGTTCCTTTCTTATCGAGTATAAGAGGGATGTGTTGAATCATCTCTATGTTAGGACGTAATTCCCATATTAATTTTGATCTTACATATACTATTATTTGCACCTTCATATCTCATTGATGAATTGTTATTTGTCCACCACAACTTAAAGAGAGATTAGTCAAGTTAACCCATGAACCCCGGTCCACCTTTTATCATAAGAAACACATTTATATTGCTTTTACCTTGTTTTTTATTTGCTGCACTATTTTAATCCGAAAATACAAAAAAATATTTACTTTCTTATTTGCATCCAAAACACCAAAAACAATCAACCTCTTTGCAATTTTTTACTTAGTTTCTAGTTTTATTTGCATTATTTATACTGGTGTTATTTACTTACATGAAACCTTGTGCTTGACAACTACATGGTGAAGTTGGGGACACAAGGAATGTATTTTACTTGCAGGATTGCTAGAAGAAGGTAGAAGAGTGTACTCTTTGTCCAGTTCCCCGAGAGTTCGATATAAACCCTCAAGTCACCCTTATGGGGAAAATACTCTTCTGATACAACACTCTACACCTGGAGTCCCAGTGTATCAAGATCTTTTGGCGTTACTAATAGCCGTCATCAGGTACGTTCATGCCGCCTGTAGAAAGGACGAAAGGAGATGGGTATCCCAACTATAGGCAATCCATACCGGGTCAACATGAACAACAGACGTTGAGCATCCTCTCTAACTATCTCTCACTTTTTTCTCATACTCTTTTTTCTTTCTTTTCTTTTCTTTTTCCACTATCCTTTTTTCACAACTCTTTCTCTCTTAATTTTTTCAAACTTCCTATTGAGGATGCTCGTTGCTGAAACTTTCACCATGATTAAGCATGGCTTCGGTTAGCGGCCATTGCTCTTCTCTGACAATGTATGCATACTTTCTTAAAATAATCTTCATTCATTCCACAAGAGATAGCCATCAACAAAAACAAAGTGGGGTGCAATACCCCGATAGTGCAATGTTGAAAGACTTCCCAGTAAACATGGTTACGGTCTAACTCATTACTCGTAATCAGTAACACCCACAACATGCCTAGTGGTATTTTCCTTTCATACCTTACTTTCTTATGAGCTTTAAATTACACATAAAGGATATTTTGAAGAGGTTGGAGGAAAAACACACACATTATACTTGGAATAGCAACTGCTATATAGTTAGGTATGATAAACATTGGATTTGAGTTGAGCTTGGAAACAAGTCTATGGCTGTGTAAGAATTCAAATCTTTTGCCTAGCAAGAGGTCTAAAAGCATGCAATAGTATCCATAGACTATTCATTCATCATCAATCAATGAAACTTAAAATTAAACATCTATGTATACTATAACAAATGATCACTCAATAGAGCATGTGAAACTAGAAATACCATACACAAAATAAATTTCAGCTTTTAGACATTCCTCATTTTCTTTTATAATCATGCAACTTATTTTATTTGAACATTCAGAGATAGGGAGTTTGGTCCATTAGCTCATACATACGCAGTATAAACACTCAATATGATGGTCCTTTCAATTTAAACACAAAACTAGACAGAAATAATACAAGGACGCTTCAAGTTTTTGCGAACATTATATGTTGCTCAAAATACAGAGTTTAGAGGTGCTCAAACCTGGAGTTTGTGAACGAGTCCAATGGGGTGTCATCGGCATCCCCAAGCTTATTATATTCATCATACTTGAATCATATTAGTGTGATATTCCTCCATCCTCTATGAAAAAACTTCAACACAAACTTTTCTGCCCATTATTTTCTATGGGGTGATGTTAGAGGTACAAAGAAATCTTGCTTGCTGCAATTTTACTCAAGAGTAAAATTATATCTTCATGAACCAGAGAGCACATAATGCTCTAATCATTCTAGTATATCAAAAGTTCAATGAAAAAAATATTTTTATACTCAAAGGAATGGATCTAACAAAGTAAGGTAGAATCTGTCCACAATTTTGGCTGCAGCAAAACTAAATTTTTGGCATGACTTAGACACCTCAGAAAGTTAAGCAAATTTACGTGCATATAGATGATGAAAATTTACAGCTGCTGTGATTTTATCAAGAATTTAGGAGTTACCAAAAAAATCGTGCACTAAAAAGAGCGCAGAAATTAGCAACCTCATATTATGTTTGCAATTTTAAACATCCAAATGGGTAAAAACTTGATACTTCATTTGAAAACCAGAGAGTAAACTAAAATAAAACTAACATGCTACAGCAAGCATGAAAAATAAAAAATCAAATATAAAAACATCTCGGGTTGCCTCCCGTAAAGCGCTTTCTTTATAGCCATATAGCTAGACTTACTTACTTGATTCAAGTGTCATGGAAATTATGTGGTAGCATGAATGCTACCTCCTTCCTCGAAAATTTCTCCATACACTTCTTGTGTGGGAACTGAAACTTGAGATTCCTTTCTTTACAATCAAATGATAGCTCTTGTTGTTCTCATAAAAGGTCTTCTAAGGATTATAAGACTAGAGGTATTTTTCCCCATGTCCATAACAATGAAATCAACATGCACACATGTCATATGAAATTCAACCATTACATCATTTACTTTTACTAAAACCTTTTTGATTGAATCATCAGTAAGTAATGAATCAATAGAGCATTTTTCCATATTTTTTAGATTAAGCAATTCATATAGCTCTTTTGATATGACAGAAACACTAGATCATAAATCTAGAATGACATGATGTGTTTCTTTTCAATATATATTAAAATCTTGGGGATCCACGCATCCACAAGCTTATGTGGTATCATAGACTCATTGTTCTATCTTCGATTCTTTTCTTTAATTAAATAATTAGCATTATAGGAACCAAAACTAGCTTTGATTAACATTAATAATGGGATCTTTAGCAAATTTCTCAATTATAGCAATTAATTCATGCAAGCTACATTTATCAAGATCCAAGAGTGATTCCCTAGATTCACTAAGCATTTTAACTTATTCAATTTGTTTATCATTAGCAAGCATAAGAGTCTCTTTTTCATCCATAGCATTCAAAGTTTCCCAAGATTTATCTATAACTTCTTGCACATATTTAATTGTTTCTTTATGGCTCTTTTGTTGCAAGAGATTTTTGAAAGACACAACTTCTTGTGTTAAGAGCTCAAATTTATCAATTAATGCATCTTTCTTTTCAAATTTTGCTATGAATTCTTTATTCAACTCCTTTTGTGTAGAAATAAAAGATCTAATGGCGTTTTCTAATTTAGTAGAGTTACTACCACTAGCATATTTTGTTGGGCACATAAGGTGGCCGACCATAGTTTTTATTGTTGTTCCCATACCCATTGTTGCCAAAGTTTCTTATAAAATTAACATCAATATTTTCATTATTGTTTCCAACTAATTCTTGACCTCTTGTAAAGGGACATTGTCATTATTTTGCTTGGCTATGTAGGCAAGCATGACATCAATTTTATTAGATAAAGGATTTTCTTCTTCAATAGAATGCACTTTCTTTGTGGGATTAGGTGATCTTTCAGTATGCCATTGACTATGATTATGTAACATGCTTTCTAATATGGTTTTAGCTTGAAACACAGTTTTACCCATAAAAGCACCTCCCGTAGCAGAATATATCATGCTTCTAGACATTATGTTTAACCCATTATAGAAAGACTGTAAGATAGTCCATTCATTAGGTCCATGTGATGGGAAAGTTCTAATCATGTTTTTAATCCTTTCCCACGTTGTTGCTACATGTTCATTATCATTTTGTCTAAATGACAAGATGCTATTTCAATTTTTTAGAATCTTAATAGGTGGGCAGTACTTTTTAATGAAAGCCTCTTTAAGATCATCCCAAGAATTAACAATAGCAGTAGGTAATGACAATAACCATTCTTTAGCTTTTCCTCTAAGAGAAAATGTGAATAATTTTAGCTTGACAATATTGTTTTCCACATTTTTAAACTTTTGCATATCACAAATTTCGCAGAAATTATGTAAATGCATAGAGGCATCTTCACTAGCACTACCGACAAATTGCTCCCTAGTTATAAGATGTATTAACCTAGGACTTACTTCAAAGATTTCAACAGTTATCTTAGGTGTAGTGATAGGCTTAGCTATAAAATGATCATTAGGAGTGTTTGTGTAATCACACAACTTAGTATTTCTTTCCACCATGATTTTCAGAAGATAGTTACTACTAATTTTTGATTGTTTTTCAATTTTTAAGAAAAAGAACTAACAAGAAAAAACTAAAAACAAGCAAACAAAGACTAAAAACAAGACAAATAAAATATGATGCAAAATCTAAAAGAGATAATAGAGCTCACAATGGTGTTAACTCCCCAAACTTTGGTGAGACGCAGTTGTAAGAAGATTCTTGTAGGAAATACCTCTTATGCAGCAACCACTATGATGTAACTCCTTTCAGCTCCCCCCGCAACGACACCAGAAAATACTCTTGATGGCGGTTGACAGGGCTTGATGGAGTGTCTTGATTACTCCCCGGCACGGCGCCAGAAAATACTCTTGATGATGGATACTAGCAACGCTAAAAAGATCTTGGTACGTTGGGACTCCAAATGCAGAGTGTTGTATCAGCAGAGTATCTTCCCCACAAGGGTGATTCGAGGGTTTATATCGAACTCTCGGGGAACTTGACAAAGAATATTATCTTCTCTCATCTTCACTAGCACCATAAACACATCTCTCTTATACTCCACAAGAAAGGGAAGACTCCATGCAATCTTGAATTAAGAATTAACAGAGTATATAGCTTTAAGTACTTTGACATGATTTTTGAATATCAAATATGCTACCTAGACCAAACAAGATCATCACTTTTGTCACGTGATGAACATAGCATATGCATTCACTTTATCCCTAGTGAGGTAGCAAAAGAAAAGGCAAAGCCATAATAGATTGTGAATATGTTGTCACTATTCAATCACTAAAACCATGCTACTCCATCTAATACACACATCACCCCACACACGCTCTTTGATAGATGTTGGATCAGAACAAATACTTGAGAACGGGGTACATAATATGCATCTATAATACATATTACACATAATATGATCAGATCTCATAGCACAATATCATAGAATAAGGATCCACCACATAAGTATTACAAATATGGCAGCTAAAAAAGTATTACAAATATGGCCATAATCATGTGAGGCAACTCATATGGCAGTACAAACTATGAAGTGGTGTCGAAGGATCAGGATGGGCAAGCTATTGACCTCAGCCTTTTCAAAGTATCATAGTGCAAATGCGCACTGCACCCTCTTGAATTGGTATCGGCTAATAAATCAACTTCCGGAAGAACTGGCCCAAGTTTATCGACGCAGACTCAAGCCCCTTGAATTTTCTTTGTCAAGTTGTAATCTTATCGTTTGGCTCAAACAATGCCTTTTCTAAGGCCTTTTTATCGTAATGAATTCCATGCTGGCAATGTTGCTAGTTTTTCCCTGTTTAATTGTGATGTTCCTAGATTTTTAATGCATGCTCCCGATGGGAGTGAAATCAATTGACGTTGTATATATTCCTTGACACACTCGATGACGTATTTTGCAGGTGGCTCCTGTACCTTCCTTTGTCGAAGGTTCTTTAGCTAATGATTCTGAAAGTGATCGGCTTCAACGCATGAAGGCCCGCATTCTTCAATGTAAAAAGATATGTGTGGTATCCACGCCATGGCTGCTATTATAAACAAGAAATGCGTGCTAGCTATTGATGCATAACGATATGTACTAAGTGAGGTGCAAAAAGCAATAGAAAGCTTGAACCGTAATTGGCCGTCCCTTCCTTGTTTTCTTCGATGATGTCGATAATTTCTTTCTGATTTCAACTTTGTGATTGCTTTTGTCAATCATAGCTCTTAATTTATCGGAAGAGAACAAACGAGTGCATGAACGTGGATGCTTTAACCAATCTAGCACATTTCAATGAAGTCTTCTGGACGAATAAGTCGAAGGCCGCTACTATCGCAAAATTTCAAGATCGGGTGCAACAAGTGCATCGGTTCTTTGACAAGTGCCATGCATGTATGAAGATGATCTAGAAAACAATGTTTCCCCTCAACCCAATTCCTCCATCATTTTTGGCCTTGATAGTAAACTTCAAAACTGCTAAAAAGGTGCACGAATTGGTTCACAATCAACTTCTTGCAAGAGCCGGATCAGCTTTTGCTTTTGTGTTGTCGCAGCACCCTTCATTGGACTTGATGGAATTGCGAATGCTGATGGTGATGTAAGCAAATTTTATCCTGCTGTAAAAGTCCCTAATTCTATTATAATTGATAGGCTATAAGACAACACGGAAGTAGATGACCCAATAGGAATTCCGTAAAAATAACTTTGATGATGTTGTACTCCTATTGTAATGATAACTTTATGCATCCGATATTTTCTTGCACCCGAATATTCGGGTGCATTAGGTACGAGTTTACTCATGTGTATGATGTAACTTTGCTTACCCAATCTTAAATAACTTGTTGGAGACAACACATTTGCCACTTTTGTCAAAGTATCACTTCCTCACAACTTATCTTTAAATGTCGGTGGCAGATTTTCCGATGTATTTGTTGACTAAGATGCAATTCTTGATGCTCTTAGCCTTTTTTAGGCATCGTTATTTTGATGCTTTTTAATGAAAGTTATCGGCGGCAAATTCTTTGAGTGATCATCTCATGTTGCAGGTTCGATGAACCCGTAGTAATCGCAACTTTGCATCAACCGATGATGTATGTTTTGGCGGCAGCCCCCGAGTAAATCGAGGGAACTATGACTGCCATCGACTCCGTCGCTCTTAGTACCTCCTTGTTTGATGTGCTGGCATGGGCCTTCCATAAGTAGTTTTATCCTTACCATCACCAGCACTCGCATGTTCCCTGAGGCTTCGGCAAAGGATAATTGTATACTGTTATTTTGTAAGTCCCGTTGATTACCATCCATTGCAGCGCTCATACTTTTCCCAAGGATTTAGATGATAATTTCGGGTATAACCATTACAAGCGACCCTCGATCTTTTTTATCGGGTTCACTTGTTGAAGTCAATGTTTGCGGTATTATGCGAAATAGTCTTGAAAAAATTATTCGGGTGTCCCGAATCAACTCAATACTCGAATAAACGAAACTTGGATCTTTACTAATAAGTTTATGACGATAAGATAAGCTAATACTGCTATTGCTAAAATATCCTTATTGAAAGTAAAATTCTATGAAAATAAAGATGATGCCACCGCTCGTCTTCTTAAGTAAGAGGAGGGTCCTTCTTATCTTGATCCACGCCTAAGGAGCCGGTAGCTCTCGAGGTGCCGATGATTTTTGGTGCGATTTCGATGGTTCCCTTAGGAATACTTGCGATTATCGCCAGAGTATTAGCGCCTTCGACTGAAACCTTGTCATCAACCGCTGAAGGTGCAATAGCTGGAACTACCATTGAATAATTATCTACTTTTTTCTTCGACTTCTTAATAATATCATCCTCCTTAAGCTTAGAATCTTTGTCACGAGAAGCTAACCGAGAGGGAAAGTCGATAGTTTCCTGTTTTACTCCAAACTTAGCAGCAATCTTCTGAAACTCGCGGTCGCAATTATCTGACCGAGAGAAACTTCCATGGACTGTGACATTGGTCCCATTGTTGCCTGGCATTTTGAGCTTTAGGTATGCATAATGTGGCACAGCCATGAACTTGGCATAAGCTAGTCTTCCGAGTATAGCGTGGTACTGCGATTCTCAATTCACTACCTCAAACTCAATCCTTTCTTTCCTGAAATTGTTAGATTTCCCGAAGACGACATTCAAGGAAATTCTGCCAAGAGGGTATGCTAGCAAAGTAGGGACAATGCCATGGAAACATGTGTCAGACTCCTCCAACATATTGGTTGCGATGCCCATATTTTTGACTGTGCTTGCGAATATCAGATTTAGTCCGCTTCCACCATCCATGAACACTTTGCTCATATTGAATCCTCCGATTTATGCTTCGAGTACCAAGGCAGCATGACCTGGTCTTGGGATAGACATCGGATGGTCGACCCTGCTAAATAGGATGATCTGTGATGACCAATCAACATATTCCGGAATGTTCGCCATGGTACTTTCCGCAAGGTTGATTTCTTGCGTAAGCTTCTTCATCTCTCTTCTAGAAACACCTGTTTTGTGAATCATGCTCATCTGTCCCCGTGGTGGGGGAAAACCTTCATTAGAATTACGAGTTTGAACTTGCTGAACTTGGTGCTGAGGCGGAGGTGGCGGCAGGTTCGGCTGCTGCAGCTGTCCCCTACCTGTTTCGTAGAACTTCTGAATAACAATAAACTGCCGATAATCTCGGAGCAAATGACTAGACTTTTTGGTGTTATCCATGGGATCAATGTACGCGTGTATATAACAGGGAGCATTTAGCTATTCAGCAAAGGTTAACTCTAGGACCCTTGAAGGTCGCACCCTGTAAATGCCACGATTTCCTCCTGATTTATTGCGATTGTTGTCCCGACGATCATCACGCCTATCGCCACGTTGATCATCGATCGATCGTCACGCTGATGGGAAAATCCGGCAGCTACAATGTTAGTATCATCGTACCCATGATCTTTCCTCTTCTTACGGCGATCACGCCGATGGCCTGAATCATGCCTCAGCTGGTCATCATCTTCATCGTCACAGCGTAACCGTTGGCAATCTCCATAAGCGTAGTAATAGTTTTTTGGCTTCTTTCGACCAAGTTCTTCAATATAGGATTCTCATCGGATGCCATCACTGAAGGCATCAATTGCTCTGTCGACAGAAACATCTTCGGCAATGTTTAGGAGCTTAGTAAAGAGCCCAATGTACATGCGCATTGATTCCTTCGGCTTCTGCTGACAGTGACGTAGTTCTTCGATTCTGATCGGACACTTGTACGTGCCCTGAAAGTTTTTTATGAAGGCGTCGACCAAATCTTCCCAGGATCTAATAGATCTCTTCGGCAGGCCTCTCAACCATGCTTGTGCTGAATCTTTCAGGTAAAGTTGTAGATATTGCATTGCTTCTATTTGATTTCCCTTGTGCAATATCACAGTCTGTAAGTAATCATCTATCCAAGACCTCGGCTCTTGTTGTTCGTCGTATTTAGCAGCATCAGTGGGAGTAGGCTTGAATCTCTTCGGTGGCATCGTCTCCCGAATCTTATAACTTAAGAAATCGGCTCCTGGAAGATCGCCATCATATTCCTGGGTTTCCTCGGAATCGTCGCTATCATATCCTTCACTTGCAGCACGTCGACGTCGAGCTTTGTCGATTCTGCTCTGTGTAATATCATCGCAAGTGTCTTTCGAACGATTATGCTTGGATCCATTGCCCTGATGCGTAGTTTTTTCCTTCCTAGGGGCGAGCTTATCTCCAAGGATCGCGAGACTTTCCAACGCACCTCGATGTGCTTGTGCCATGGGCCCATTGGGTGTCGGCTGGTGATTGATCAAGTAGGCTGCGAGGTTAGCAGTTGCTGAAAGGACACGGATGTCGCCTAGAGGGGGGGTGAATAGGCGGTTTAAAACTTTTACGAGATGGGCTTAACAAATGCGGAATAAAACTAGCGTTTACTTTGTCATGCCCAAAGCCTATATACTATGGTTCACCTATGTGCACCAACAACTTATTCTAAGCAAGGGTTCACCTATGTGCACCAACAACTTATGCTAAGCAATACAAGCAACTTATGTGGTAGCAAGATATATATAACTTCAAGCACGATGGCTATCACAAGGTAAAGTGCATAAGTAAAGAGCTCGGGTATAGAGATAACCGAGGCACGCGGGAGACGATGATTTATCCTGAAGTTCACACTCTTGCGAGTGCTAATCTCCGTTGGAGAGGTGCGGTGGCTTAGTGCTCCCGAACGCCACAAGAGGCTCACCTTGAGGTGCGGTTGCTCGATGCACACCAACGCCACAAAGGCCTCACCCCAAGATGCGGTACTCACACCACACACCGAACGCCACGAAGGCGCCTCACCTAAATCTCCGGTGACCCTCGCCACAAAGGCCTAGGTCACGGTTCCACTAAGGGATTTCCTTCGAGGTGGAAACCGGGCCTTACACAAAGCTTGGGGCACGCATCCACAACTTAATTGGAGGCTCCCAAGAAATCGCCACAAAGGCCTCAAATCCGTCTAGGGTTTCAAGAACCCAAGAGTAACAACTTTCTTGCTTTCACTTCCACGAATCACTGTGGAGAACTCAAACCGATGCACCAAATGCAATGGCAAGAACACCACAAAGATGCCCAAGTACTTCTCTCTCAAATTCCAACAAAGCTACAAAAGCTATTGGGGGAATAAGAGAGGAAGAACAAATAGGAGGAGGAACACCAAATTTCTCCAAGATCTAGATCTAGTGGATTCTCCTCACAAAGAGAGGGATTTGATTGGTGAAGATGTAGATCTAGATCTCCTCTATCTTTCTCTCAAATAGATGCAAGATTCATGGGAGGGAGAGGGAGATAGCAAGCTCAAAGAAGGTCAACAATGGAGGCAAAAATGAGCTCAAACGGTTGGGAAACTTTGGGGAAGAAGACCCCCTTAAATAGGGCAAGAGAAATCTGCCCGTTATGCACAAAACTCGTCAAAACCGGAACTTCCGGTCATTTGGGGCGGAACTTCCGCCCCCCGGATGTTCCGGCCAACTTCCGGGTGAAGTAGGGCGCCCCCGGAATGCTCCCGGTATGTTTTCTGCGTGCAGATTCGTCATTTCCGGAAGTTCACCGGAAGTAGGGCGGAAGTTCCGGCCACCGGAACTTCCAGCCAACTTCCGGCCAAAAAACGGCTTCACGGAAACTTGAATAACTTTTGCATCCGGACTCCGATTTTGATGATCTTGGGCTCGTTTCAAAGCTAGTAACAAGCTCTACAAGATCATGCAGGGAACCATCATAGTCCTGTAAGGTAGGATAGAAATAAATGATGAAAGGTTTGACCTATCTAAAAAAGACATGCCGGTAAAACCTCCAACCTCGAAAATGCAAGAACTTGAGTTAGGAAACTTGGATTTGGGTGAAACCAATTTTGTTGTAAAGAAGATGACAAGAGCTACCCCACAAAGAGTGAAAAGCTTAAGAACAAGTGGGGTAGGTTTTTCTATGTATTTTAGAGTGAAACCTCTCAATACGAGAAACCGAGAAAAACTCCAATATCGAAAACGCAACAAGTGATTCATGCGGAATCCGTTTTCGATGAACTAGAGCTTGTCATGAGAATAAGCACAAGCTCTAAAACACCATATGGATAAGATACAAATATAAACCAAGAAAGATGATGCAAGGATGCAAAGGTTTGAGCTCTCCGAAGGATACGATCGAGTTACTCACTCGAGAGCCCTCTTGATAGTACGTCAACTAAATTATAAACCGGTCTCCAACTACACTATGAGACCGGTAAGAAAGAAACCCTATCAAGAGCAAACCTTATACTTGCGCATTCCACTTGAGCTCGATGATGACAATCTTGACCGCAACAAGATGGAACGCCTTTCTTGCTTGTGCTTGCTTGACGAAGTCTTGTAGATTTCTCCCCCATAAACCACCATGGGAGAGCTTCTTCTTCGGCGCAACTTCACATATCCATGATCACCATATGGATGGCAAGATTCAATCAAAGGATCTCTTCAAGATGGCTCATCTTGAACTAGCACTTCATTTCTCCATGGCAAGCTTCAAGCTTATGATCTCTTCGAGTTGGCTCATCTTGAACTTGCACTTCATTTCTTCATTCTTCATCATGTTGATGTCTTGAAGTAACTTGAGGGCTCACTTCATCTTCATCTTCAAGACATACTTGACACTTGATATCCTTCATCAAATTCTTCTTATTGCAACCTTGAAGCCAACATATGGTTCAAGAATTGCCTATGGACAACTCCTACAAATATAACTCAATGCAAACATTAGTCCATAGGGATTGTCATTAATTACCAAAACCACACATGGGGGCTCCATGCACTTTCAATCTCCCCCATTTTGGTAATTGTTGACAATCTCTTTGAGAGGGTTTATATAAGGAATTGAAGTAACAAACAAGTTGAATATATAGAGCAAACTCCCCCATAATATATGCGTGTGTGAATGATCTTGACTTTCATTGCATATATTGGCATTCAAAGCCTAGTGGAGTTTCCTCTAACTATTCAACTATGCAAAGCAACTAGATGCCATGCAATAAAGGCACATGCTTAAGCACAAAGCAAAGACATAACCAAATTCCCTTAAACCCTCCAAACTTCTCCCCCATTGGCACCAATTTCCGAAATGGGTGAAAAATGTAGAAGGCCAATATAGTGAGAGTTCCTCCATAGCGTGTGCATTTCTCATAAATTGAGTGGAATCAAATGCACGTATCCAATGAAGAATACTCGGAAGGAATCACACTATAGATAGGATCAAAGATTGCAAGAAGATAACAAAGTCAAGAAGCTTCAACAAATGAAGCAAGCAACCAAATGAACCACAAAGAAGATACCAAAAGACAGATAGATATTATGATAAGATCAAGAAGATTTCTCTAAATAATATGAGGAAGCTCCCCAAGGTTTGTGCACAAAACTAGAAAATTTGCATTGGAGTATAAAGTGCACAAACATGGAATCATCACTCCCATAATATCATTAAAAAAGATACCAAGTGAATCAAACTCTAATGATCACCAAAAGATAGTGCTCTAAATCAAATGAGGAAGCTCCCCAAGGTACATGCATAAATTAAAATGTTGCATTTGAATACAATATGCACAACATGGAATCCTCACTCCCTCATTTAAAACACAAGCATTTGTAATAGATCATAGATAGAAAAATAAGCTAAACACTTGCAACAAACAAATAGTTGAACAACAAGTAAGAGGCACCATAATAAAAAGGCTCAACCAAGAGGATATGTGAAAGGCATGATAAAGCATATTATAAGACTATTACAAGGATGAGCAAAAATCATCATCATAGTCTTCAATGAATTATATTGCTTAGCATGACCAATCAACACACAATAAATAAATAAGATATCAAAAGGAGATGTATCATCTCTTATGTGTATAAGTTTCTCTAAGTGGGCAATATCACAAAGATATTTATCCACAAAGAAACATGCACACACAAAATAGATACGCAAGAAAAAAGTATGATATCCAAGACGAAGTCATGCAATATACCAATAAGAATTTTTTCTTAATAGCATGGCCAAAGGCTCAATTTTATCTTATTGTACATTCATGAACTTCAACCACAAACAACTAAAATACATCAGAAATATCAACAAGGGATAGAAGATAGTTGGGATGCATTTGAGAAAGGCAACAAGTATCACAAACGAGGATACCAAAAGAAGTAACTAAATTTGCACTTTCATCTATATTGCACATGTGAGAGCCTTGAGGAATTGATATGCAATAAAATTCTAGATAGACATAGTTGGGATGGATGAATCATGAGCATGATTTAACATACTTCCCAACAAATGCACTCATCTCAAATTACTCACATTCACAATAAAGAGGTTTCATTAAGACTTTTGCAAGAAGCACAACATTTGCAAATCAAGAGATTCATGCCAATATGCAACCATAAGGTTGGATACAAGAAAAGTATGCATGAGAAGATACTTGTTACCAAGATAACATTGGTGTGGATGTAGTAGATATGTGTTCGTTGACCATCCTAGCTTGCCTCAAGTTACCATTGAGTCACCACTTCTTTCCAAGAGTGAGACAAGCATCCAATGCATATCCATTGTACCTAACACAAAGGTAAGTACAAAATGGTCCCTAAACTAATTGGGTCCGAAGTAGTTAGACACACTATAACATATAGGACAAACTCCACAATTCTATGTGCATATAGATATGAAATTGAATTTCATGCACATCTTAGCCAAATTAGGATTTGATGGAGTTTACCCTATATATTGGATCAATGAAAGTGACACATGCCATAAGATATACATATATTAAATATGCATGCACAATACTTTCAAGGACCAAAGGAAGATACAATTTTGACAAAACACCAAATAAATCAAGAGACAATGGTTGCCCAAATTATATCAAAGAATCAAATCAACCCAAGATTGACTCCAAAGACGTATCTCATTATAAGAAGCTAATTAAGCCTAAGCACAAAGGAATGAGATAACCAACTCCCAAGAGAGCAAGGTTCCAACAAATAAACCAAACCCTCGACACTTTTTATGATGGCACAAAGTACCAAAAACAAAATTTATGTCTCCCAAAACCAAATTTTTGATAATGATCAAGAGAAGTTTAAGCATTATAACAAATATAGGAGAGCTCCCCCAAGATTAGTGCATTATCTAGGATTTAGAATATGGATACAAAATGCACAAAACTAGGATCATCACGCTACCTATATCTACTAAAAATGCTAAGAAAGTTTGAATAGACAAATTAGATCCATGAGATGCAAGGAAGACACATGGGAGTCAAAGAACAACAAATTCATGGCAATAAATAAGGCAATTTAAACACAAGAGCCAATGTAAATATGATCAATAAATATCTACCTCATAATTGATTACCAATTGTCCTAGGACAAGAGGTATTAGGAAATATTTCCCGGTGGTAGTTTGTAAGTACACATAAGATCATATTTACAGCGAACAAAGCATATGGTAAAAGATAAGAGTTAACCATCATGCAAAGAAAGTTTCTTGATAGCTTCATTTAGTCATACCAACATGCAAGGCAATTAATAGTATTCATACCAACATGCAAAGCAATTAATAGTATTCATACCAACATGCAAAGCAATTAATAGTATGACTTGAAGCACATGGTTTTCCAAAAATGTATTGAGGGACACGTTGTGAAAAACCATGTCAAGAAAAACTTTCACAAATAAGATCCACAAAGATATTAGCAACGAAGCTATTTAAGCAAATTGGAGTTTGTTTGAGCAAACATGCCACATAGGAGAGAGATAATTTACAATATCAATTCTATGTGACACAACCTCAAATGTTCACATTTTCTAGGCTTGTAATATGCACAAAGCTTATTACTCCCCCATAATGTGATAAGGAATTTATTTTCACAAGAGGCAAATAAGATCCAACTAGAGATATTAATGGACAATAGAATTTGAATTTCTCATGAATATGACATACCACATAGAGACTAGATAATCTTGCAATATCAATTCTAAGTGATATTTCTCATGTACACACATTGTTAGGATCATGAAATTCCCAAAGGAATATCACTTCCCCAAAATGGGATAGTCCATTAATTGCTCATAAGAGCCATATAACATACAACAAGATGCAAAGAGGCTCCAACACAAACAAAAATACATGGTGTGCAACCCAATATGCATAGACTTGATTTCTCAAGAAAAGCAAGTAGGAAGCACAACATATACAAACACATGTTAGGAACAAAACTAACACATGCAAAGAGGCGAGTAACTTTCAATATAAATGAGTTGAGCACATGTTACCGCAAGGAGGAACATTGAATATATGATAGAAGCAAGATAATCTAGACTTGCCTTGAGATAATATAAATGATGAAGATCCCTTAATTCTTCATGATGTAGCCAAGTCTCCAATGCCCTCCAAAAAGCACCTATTGATCAAGTTTTGGATTGTTGGTCCCCAACTAAGTTGGGTCCTAAGAGGTTAGTCACAATAGGTTTGGCAACCCAAATGGTTCTTTTCTTGACACCACTTTGAGCACCAACAAATTTGGCAAACACATTGCCACCCTCATCCTTACGAAGAGAATAAACATCATCAATGGTGATAGAGTTGGATGAGGTACCAATAGTGCAAAAGGAGGAGATGTGGCCCTTCTCACGGCATATGTAGCAAGTTCTTTTCTTGTCCTTCTTCTCACTAGATTTCTCCACAATGGGAGCATTGGCTTGAATCTTCTTGGGAAGTGGCATTTCTTCAACTTGAGGTTGAATATGAGTTTGAGCTTGAGACCGCTTCCCTTTTTTCTTCTCCTTCAAAGGGCAAGATCTAACATGATGCCCTTCAATTTTGCACTTGAAGCAAACAATCTTGGCCGGGTCTTTGACTTGTAATTGGCCCTTCTTAATCTTGTTGTTCTTGGACTTGTTCTTGTTGTTGGAGTTGAATCCAAGTCCACTCTTGTCATTGGGGGATTGTTGCACACTTAACATCTTGTCAAGTTTGCATTTCCCTTCATGACCCTTTACCAAGTCGTTCTTCAAAGAAGAGACTTGGGCCTTGAGCTCTTTGATTTCCTCTACATGGTTAGTAACAACACAAGTACTAGAGGAAGTAGAACCTTCATTGTTAGAGCAATAAGGCAAGAAAGATAATTCATCACAAGATTTAGCAATATTATGAGGGGATAAATTACTAGGATTAGCACATGGCAATATAACATTTTGAGTAGTAGTGCTAGTACCCACATGAGGCTCACAAGGTGTTGCCTTAGATATTATAGCCTCATGAGCTAACTTTAGCCTATCATGAGAGAAGAAGGTCCTCATAGGAGCTAGAAAGCTTTCCATGATTTTCTTCCAATTTCCCATAATTGCTAGTTAGCAATTTAAGTTGAGCCCTTAGCTCAACATTCTCCTTCAAGATAGATGCTTCACAAGAAGTAGAGTTAGTAGCACACACATCATTATTAATAGCAATGGGAGAAGACAATTTGTCATGCTCTTTTAGATAAGAAGCTTTAAGTTGCGCATGCGACTCGGTGAGTTTGGTGAGCGCACTCTCAATAACCATTAAGCCCTTTTTGAGTTGCTCAAAGTCCTCAAGGAGTTTAGCATTAACAAACACAAGCTTATCATTTTTTAGCTTTATTTCATTTGCCACCTCAAGAGCTCTATCATGGTTTTCCTTTTCTCTATACAATTCTATAGCAAAGGTTTCCTCAAGAGCTTCCTTGGTGGTTTGTTCTTCTTCAAGTTCATCCTTTAGATATGCCACATCATTGGCGTACTCACGTTCAAGAGCACCCTTTTTATCAATGGTGTTCTCATGCATCCAAATAATTTTTTGGCTCTCAATAGCGGTAGTCAAGATTTCAAAGAAGTAAGAGCAAGCAATTTTATCTTTGCAAATAACCTTGAATACACTCTTACCCTTATCGCGTAGAGAGACAACCCAATCCTCTTCTTCATAAACATCCTCATCCTTATCACCACGAGAAGTATGAGGTTCCATGGTAGGAGATACCGTGGAACCCTTGGCCATAAGGCACATATGAGAACCGTGAGATAAAGATGAGGAGTTACTTGAGGCTCCTTTCAAGATCTTGTCTTGACCAATAGAATCTTTGGTTTCCTCTACAATGTTAGTCACACAACAACTAGAGGAAATAGAAGCATTTTTATCATGGCCACAAGACAAAGCAAGCATATCATCATTAGATTTATTCAAGCAACTTACACATGATATGCAAGGACTATCAACACAAGCATGTAAATCATTTCTAGTGCTAGATGTGTTTAAGTCCAAAGATGAACCATTGCAATGAGATATAGATGAAGGATCATCAATAGTAAGCTCAATACTGACATTGCAATTTCCATCACCACTCACCATATCATTACTTTGTGTCTTGCCACACATTGGTGAAGTGGATGAAGATGAGAACTCAACACGGCCAGAAGTGGAAGCAATACAATCATCCTTAATAATATTGGACACATCATATTTGTCTTGAAGCTTTGTCCATAATTCATGAGAGCTCCCAAAAGGCATGATTGAAGAAGTAACTACATTGCTCACAACAATGGAAAACACATGAGAAGCAAGAGCATCAAGGCAAGAGTTTTTCTCCTCCTCAAGAGATAAATTTGGAGGATCCTTAGGAGAAGAAAAACCCATGCCAAGAAATCGCTCCATGTCCTGGGACATACCCCGTAAGATTTTAAGCACATAAATTTTCCATAGATCATAATTTGTGCCATCAAATATAAACAAGTTATTGTGCGCTAATCCCCTAACCGACATCTTTACTCTCAAGGCGGTGAAGCCTAAGAATGAGAGACCTTGCTCTGATACCAATTGAAAGGACACGGATGTCGCCTAGAGGGGGGGGGGGGGGTGAATAGGCGGTTTAAAACTTTTACAAGATGGGCTTAACAAATACGGAATAAAACTAGCGTTTACTTTGTCATGCCCAAAGCCTATATACTATGGTTCACCTATGTGCACCAACAACTTATTCTAAGCAAGGGTTCACCTATGTGCACCAACAACTTATGCTAAGCAATACAAGCAACTTATGTGATAGCAAGATATATATAACTTCAAGCACGATGGCTATCACAAGGTAAAGTGCATAAGTAAAGAGCTCGGGTATAGAGATAACCGAGGCACGCGGGAGACGATGATTTATCCCGAAGTTCACACTCTTGCGAGTGCTAATCTCCGTTGGAGAGGTGCGGTGGCTTAGTGCTCCCGAACGCCACAAGAGGCTCACCTTGAGGTGCGGTTGCTCGATGCACACCAACGCCACAAAGGCCTCACCCCAAGATGCGGTACTCACACCACACACCGAACGCCACGAAGGCGCCTCACCTAAATCTCCGGTGACCCTCGCCACAAAGGCCTAGGTCACGGTTCCACTAAGGGATTTCCTTCGAGGCGGAAACCGGGCCTTACACAAAGCTTGGGGCACGCATCCACAACTTAATTGGAGGCTCCCAAGAAATCGCCACAAAGGCCTCAAATCCGTCTAGGGTTCCAAGAACCCAAGAGTAACAACTTTCTTGCTTTCACTTCCACGAATCACCGTGGAGAACTCAAACCGATGCACCAAATGCAATGGCAAGAAGACCACAAAGATGCTCAAGTACTTCTCTCTCAAATTCCAACAAAGCTACAAAAGCTATTGGGGGAATAAGAGAGGAAGAACAAATAGGAGGAGGAACACCAAATTTCTCCAAGATCTAGATCTAGTGGATTCCCCTCACAAAGAGAGAGATTTGATTGGTGAAGATGTAGATCTAGATCTCCTCTATCTTTCTCTCAAATAGATGCAAGATTCATGGGAGGGAGAGGGAGATAGCAAGCTCCAAGAAGGTCAACAATGGAGGCAAAAATGAGCTCAAACGGTTGGGAAACTTTGGGGAAGAAGACCCCCTTAAATAGGGCAAGAGAAATCTGCCCGTTATGCACAAAACTCGTCAAAACCGGAACTTCCGGTCATTTGGGGCGGAACTTCCGCCCCCCGGAAGTTCCGGCCAACTTCCGGGTGAAGTAGGGCGCCCCCGGAATGCTCCCGGTATGTTTTCTGCGTGCAGATTCATCATTTCCGGAAGTTCACCGGAAGTAGGGCGGAAGTTCCGGCCACCGGAACTTCCAGCCAACTTCCGGCCAAAAAACGGCTTCACGGAAACTTGAATAACTTTTGCATCCGGACTCCGATTTTGATGATCTTGGGCTCGTTTCAAAGCTAGTAACAAGCTCTACAAGATCATGCAGGGAACCATCATAGTCCTGTAAGGTAGGATAGAAATAAATGATGAAAGGTTTGACCTATCTAAAAAAGACATGCCGGTAAAACCTCCAACCTCGAAAATGCAAGAACTTGAGTTAGGAAACTTGGATTTGGGTGAAACCAATTTTGTTGTAAAGAAGATGACAAGAGCTACCCCACAAAGAGTGAAAAGCTTAAGAACAAGTGGGGTAGGTTTTTCTATGTATTTTAGAGTGAAACCTCTCAATACGAGAAACCGAGAAAAACTCCAATATCGAAAACGCAACAAGTGATTCATGCGGAATCCGTTTTCGATGAACTAGAGCTTGTCATGAGAATAAGCACAAGCTCTAAAACACCATATGGATAAGATACAAATATAAACCAAGAAAGATGATGCAAGGATGCAAAGGTTTGAGCTCTCCGAAGGATACGATCGAGTTACTCACTCGAGAGCCCTCTTGATAGTACGTCAACTAAATTATAAACCGGTCTCCAACTACACTATGAGACCGGTAAGAAAGAAACCCTATCAAGAGCAAACCTTATACTTGCGCATTCCACTTGAGCTCGATGATGACAATCTTGACCGCAACAAGATGGAACGCCTTTCTTGCTTGTGCTTGCTTGACGAAGTCTTGTAGATTTCTCCCCCATAAACCACCATGGGAGAGCTTCTTCTTCGGCGCAACTTCACATATCCATGATCACCATATGGATGGCAAGATTCAATCAAAGGATCTCTTCAAGATGGCTCATCTTGAACTAGCACTTCATTTCTCCATGGCAAGCTTCAAGCTTATGATCTCTTCGAGTTGGCTCATCTTGAACTTGCACTTCATTTCTTCATTCTTCATCATGTTGATGTCTTGAAGTAACTTGAGGGCTCACTTCATCTTCATCTTCAAGACATACTTGACACTTGATATCCTTCATCAAATTCTTCTTATTGCAACCTTGAAGCCAACATATGGTTCAAGAATTGCCTATGGACAACTCCTACAAATATAACTCAATGCAAACATTAGTCCATAGGGATTGTCATTAATTACCAAAACCACACATGGGGGCTCCATGCACTTTCAGTTGCTCCTTCGATAGTTTTCGGCATGAGCATGCCTGCGGTGTCCATGGTCATAAAGGAATTGGACAAGTTTGAAGTTATCTCCCTTGCATCATCTTCCGAAAGTCGAGGCATCCTCGGTCGATATCTTCCTGAACCTTGATTGCTACGTGATGCACTTCCATGTGATGCTCTACATCGCTCACTAGACTGATCGGCTGCGTGGCGGCATCGATCGAGACCTGCGTGCTCGTTTGACAATTGCGCACGATTCCTTTCCAAGATTGTATGATATGCATTGAGGGTCCCTGCCGAAGCTCCAGAAGGGATTCAAGTATTATTGGTTATAGCAGCACGAGAAATTTCCCATTCTTCCTTGGTGATAGTGTAGTCATTATTATCATTACTAGAGCTATTTTCAATGTTGTGATGCCTATGATTGGCGCGCGGGGTGTGTTCTCCTTCTTCTCCATTGACTGGGTTGAGGATAGCATAGATCTGATGATGCACCACTTTCCAGGTAGCTGCCCTGGCGATACTGTCGATACTTTCCTCATCCGAAGAATAATTGGCTCTGCAGATGACAAGGTATCAACTTGTCAATGCCTATGGATTGTAGGCTAGGGTTTAGTTGGAAGTAGAGGGCAAGTAGATCTCGAAGGTTTCAGCCGAAAAGTACTCGACGATTATGAAAACTAGGGTTTGCAAACAATGATTCGATGATCTCTGTGTCCCTCGACTCCCCCTTATATAGGAGGCGGAGCCGAGGGATTCGTGTAGTACAAGTTACATAACCCGGGAAGGTTTCCAACTCATCCCGCAAGATTACAAATAACACTTCCTATTACAACTCTATCTTTCCTTAAATATATCTTGGGCTCCCGAATCTTCTTATTCTTCGGGTAGTGGGCCTTCAGTAAACCCCGGGTACTATCTTCGGCAGGCCCATTTGGGATGCCTATGTCAGTAGCCCCCGAGATTTTGCTTGAATCGTAGAGTCAGGGAAAATCTCCACTGTTTATTTTTATTCGACAGCTTCAACTTTTCTATATTTCTTCACATAAAATTCTATATTGTACAGGGATAATGGTAGTTGGGGCTAGTTCATCTGACGGATCAGGTACTAGTTAACTGCTCTCGTGGCAATCCGCAAAAACCTACTTCAAGATCACGTCCCTGGACATGACCTCGGGATACTGGTGTAAACTTCGACAGGCGCCGCTTAAGGTCTTACCATTCCGTCGAGTCCCAGTAAAATTTATCGGGTACCTAACGCGTCCGTTAGGATTTTTCTTCGTATCTGTTGATACGGATAAAAATGTGAGCGCGATCTTCGGCGATGCCACGCCCGACGAAACGGATCTGGGGTCTTACCTTCGCAAATTTGCGGCATTCAGAAATTGATCGCAACTTTGGCGTTCTGAGAATATATTGTCGAGTGCTTTTCCGGCTGTTGGAATGGCACATTTTATCGAGTCAAAGATGACTTATATTGCTCTCCCGATGGGAGTATATGTAGAGTTAGTTATAACTCGAAATATACTCTTTTGCTCTTCTATCTTTCTTTTTTCTCTTTCTTTCTTTCTTTCTTTTAAAATTTCATCGGGCACGCGAACAGCGTTCCTGATGGGAGTAGCCCCCGAGCCTACAGCCAAGGACTTGTTCTTGGTTGTAGGCTCCACGCCTCATGCCGCTATATTCTCCTTTTATCTCCCGAAGTTTTTCAACTTCTCGGGTGCGCGAACAGCGCTCCCGATGGGAGTAGCCCCCGAGGCTATGAACAAATATTTGTATTTGGTCATAGGCTCATGCCACTTCTATTTTGTCTTTCTAGATCTTTTTCTTTTTTCCAAAGTAACCCCCGAGCATTTGATCAAAAACTTGTATTTGATCAAAGGCTCAATCATTATTTTTCCGTGTCGCCTTTTATGAAGCTGTTGAGTCGAAATTTACCTTCTGTCAAGATGACGTTGTTGCTGACGATAGCCACGATTGCCTGTCAAAAATTTGCGACAAGCCTTTTCTCGCCGCCATGTGGGCCCAATTAATCCACTATCTTGACACGTCGTTGATACGTCTCCAACGTATCAATAATTTCTTATGTTCCATGCCACATTATTGATGTTATCTACATGTTTTATGCACACTTTATGTCATATTCGTGCATTTTCTGGAACTAACCTATTAACAAGATGCCGAAGTGCCGATTCTTTGTTTTCTGCTGTTTTTGGTTTCAGAAATCCTAGTAAGGAAATATTCTCGGAATTGGACGAAATCAACGCCCATGGGCCTATTTTTCCACGAAGCTTCCAGAAGTCCGAAGACGAAACGAAGAGGGGCCACGAGGCAGCCAGAGCATAGGGCGGCGCGGCCCCTGCCCTGGCCGCGCGGCCCTATGGTCTGGGCCCCTCGCGCCGCCTCTTGACCTACCCTTCCGCCTACTTAAAGCCTCCGTGACGAAACCCCTAGTACCGAGAGCCACGACACGGAAAACCTTCCAGAGACGCCGCCAACGCCGATCCCATCTCGGGGGATCCAGGAGATCGCCTCCGGCACCCTGCCGGAGAGGGGAAACATCTCCCGGAGGACTCTACGCCGCCATGGTCGCCTCCGGAGTGATGTGTGAGTAGTCTACCCCTGGACTATGGGTCCATAGCAGTAGCTAGATGGTTGTCTTCTCCCCATTGTGCTATCATTGTCGGATCTTGTGAGCTGCCTAACATGATCAAGATCATCTATCTGTAATTCTATATGTTGCGTTTGTTGGGATCCGATGAATAGAGAATACTTGTTATGTTGATTATCAAAGTTATATCTACGTGTTGTTTATGATCTTGCATGCTTTCCGTTACTAGTAGATGCTCTGGCCAAGTAGATGCTTGTAACTCCAAGAGGGAGTACTTATGCTCGATAGTGGGTTCATGCCTGCATTGACACAGGACGATGTGAGAAAGTTCTAAGGTTGTGTTGTGCTGTTGCCACTAGGGATAAAACATTGATGCTATGTCTAAGGATGTAGTTGTTGATTACATTATGCACCATACTTAATGCAATTGTCTGTTGCTTTGCAACTTAATACTGGAGGGGGTTCGGATGATAACCTGAAGGTGGACTTTTTAGGCATAGATGCAGTTGGATGGTGGTCTATGTACTTTGTCGTAATGCCCAATTAAATCTCACTATACTCATCATGATATGTATGTGCATGGTCATGCTCTCTTTATTTGTCAATTGCCCAACTGTAATTTGTTCACCCAACATGCTGTTTGTCTTATGGGAGAGACACCTCTAGTGAACTGTGGACCCCGGTCCAATTCTCTTTCTTGAAATACAATCTCTTTGCAATACTTGTTCTCTTTGTTTTCTGCAAACAATCATCTTCCACACAATACGGTTAATCCTTTGTTACAGCAAGCCGGTGAGATTGACAACCTCACTGTTTCGTTGGGGCAAAGTACTTTGGTTGTGTTGTGCAGGTTCCACGTTGGCGCCGGAATCCCTGGTGTTGCGCCGCACTACATCCCGCCGCCATCAACCTTCAACGTGCTTCTTGACTCCTACTGGTTCGATAAACCTTGGTTTCTTACTGAGGGAAACTTGCTGCTGTACGCATCACACCTTCCACTTGGGGTTCCCAACGAGCGTGTGCTTTACGCGTCATCAAGCTAAATTTCTGGCGCCGTTGCCGGGGAGATCAAGACACGCTGCAAGGGGAGTCTCCACTTCTCAATCTCTTTACTTTGTTTTTGTCTTGCTTAGTTTTATTTACTACTTTGTTTGCTGCACTAAATCAAAACACAAAAAAATTAGTTGCTAGTTTTACTTTATTTGCTATCTTGTTTGCTATATCAAAAACACAAAAAAATTAGTTTACTTGCATTTACTTTATCTAGTTTGCTTTATTTACTACTATTAAAATGAGTAATCCTGAAGTTGAAGTTCGTACGTTTAAGCAACGAGGGGGAGAATGTTTAAGAGATGCTTGGTATAGAATTAGTGATGCCCATAATAGATGCACTAAGAAACACTCCACCATTATTTTACTCAGGAATTTTTATGTTGGTATTTCTAGCTGGAATAGATATGTTCTTGATAGTCTCGCAAAAGGTGACTTCCTAAGTACTCCTGCATTAGAAGCTAGTTGCATTATTGAGAGTTTATTTTGAATACCCCCTGTTGATAAAGTTAAATCTGAAATCTCTCTTGAAGATGTTATGAAAAAATTGGAAACCATAGAGAAAAATTCTCCAAGTATTGAAGCTAAATTGGAAATGTTACTTGATAAAGCTGATGAACTTGATAAATCCTTAGGAGGAATTGATGAAAGAATTAGTGTCCTAGGAACTTGTGATGTCCATGATGATCAAATCAATAGGATTGATGAACTTGAAAAGGCTATGGGAACCTTGGGTTCAACATTTTCTTCTCTTAAATATAAGGAGAAAGCTTATGTGGGTAAGGAGCAAAAGTTTATGTATGTCTCTAAAGTGCCTAAACCAAAGAAGTATTATTATACGCCTAAAATTGACAAAGCCCTTAGTACCACTACTGATGGGGGAGCTCATAATAACGACACGCCATCTCTTGATAATACTTGATACACACTTTCTGCGCCTAGCTGAAAGGCGTTAAAGAAAAGCGCTTATGGGAGACAACCCATGTTTTTACCTACAGTACTTTGTTTTTATTTTGTGTCTTGGAAGTTGTTTACTACTGTAGCAACCTCTCCTTATCTTAGTTTAGTGTTTTATTGTGCCAAGTTAAGCCGTTGATAGAAAAGTAAGTACTAGATTTGGATTACTGCGCAGTTCCAGATTTCTTTGCTGTCACGAATCTGGGTCCACCTCCCTGTAGGTAGCTCAGAAAATTAAGCCAATTTACGTGCATGATCCTCAGATATGTACGCAACTTTCATTATATTTGAGAATTTTCATTTGAGCAAGTCTGGTGCCATTTTAAAATTCATCAATACGAACTGTTCTGTTTTGACAGATTCTGCCTTTTATTTCGCATTGCCTCTTTTGCTATGTTGGATGAATTTCTTTGATCCACTAATGTCCAGTAGCATTATGCAATGTCCAGAAGTGTTAAGAATGATTGTGTCAGCTCTGAATATGTTAATTTTTATTGTGCACTAACCCTCTAATGAGTTGTTTCGAGTTTGGTGTGGAGGAAGTTTTCAAGGATCAAGAGAGGAGTATGATGCAACATGATCAAGGAGAGTGAAAGCTCTAAGCTTGGGGATGCCCCGGTGGTTCACCCCTGCATATATTAAGAAGACTCAAGCGTCTAAGCTTGGGGATGCCCAAGGCATCCCCTTCTTCATCGACAACATTATCAGGTTCCTCCCCTGAAACTATATTTTTATTCCATCACATCTTATGTGCTTTTTCTTGGAGCGTCGGTTTGTTTTTGTTTTTGTTTTGTTTGAATAAAATGGATCCTAGCATTCACTTTATGGGAGAGAGACACACTCCGCTGTAGCATATGGACAAGTATGTCCTTAGTTTCTACTCATAGTATTCATAGCGAAGTTTCTTCTTCGTTAAATTGTTATATGGTTGGAATTGGAAAATGATACATGTAGTAATTGCTATTAATGTCTTCGGTAATGTGATACTTGGAAATTGTTGTGCTCATGATTAAGCTCTTGCATCATATGCTTTGCACCCATTAATGAAGAAATACATAGAGCATGCTAAAATTTGGTTTGCATATTTGGTTTCTCTAAGGTCTAAATAATTTCTAGTATTGAGTTTGAACAACAAGGAAGACGGTGTAGAGTCTTATAATGTTTTCAATATGTCTTTTATGTGAGTTTTGCTGCACCGGTTCATCCTTGTGTTTGTTTCAAATAAGCCTTTCTAGCCTAAACCTTGTATCGAGAGGGAATACTTCTCATGCATCCAAAATACTTGAGCCAACCACTATGCCATTTGTGTCCACCATACCTACCTACTACATGGTATTTTCCGCCATTCCAAAGTAAATTGCTTGAGTGCTACCTTTAAAATTCCATCATTCACCTTTGCAATATATAGCTCATGGGACAAATAGCTTAAAAACTATTGTGGTATTGAATATGTAATTATGCACTTTATCTCTTATTAAGTTGCTTGTTGTGCGATAACCATGTTCACTGGGGATGCCATCAACTATTCATTGTTGAATTTCATGTGAGTTGCTATGCATGTCCGTCTTGTCTGAAGTAAGAGCGATCTACCACCTTATGGTTAAGCATGCATATTGTTAGAGAAGAACATTGGGCCGCTAACTAAAGCCATGATCCATGGTGGAAGTTTCAGTTTTGGACATATATCCTCAATCTCAAATGAGAAAATTATTAATTGTTGTTACATGCTTATGCATAAAAGAGGAGTCCATTATCTGTTGTCTATGTTGTCCCGGTATGGATGTCTAAGTTGAAGAATAATCAATAGCGAGAAATCCAATGCGAGCTTTCTCCTTAGACCTTTGTACAGGCGGCATAGAGGTACCCCTTTGTGACACTTGGTCAAAACATGTGCATTGTGATGATCCGGTAGTCCAAGCTAATTAGGACAAGGTGCGGGCACTATTAGTACACTATGCATGAGGCTTGCAACTTATAAGATATAATTTACATGATGCATATGCTTTATTACTACCGTTGACAAAATTGTTTCATGTTTTCAAAATCAAAGCTCTAGCACAAATATAGCAATCGATGCTTTTCCTCTATGGAGGACAATTCTTTTACTTTCAATGTTGAGTCAGTTCACCTATTTCTCTCCACCTCAAGAAGCAAACACTTGTGTGAACTGTGCATTGATTCCTACATACTTGCTTATTGCACTTATTATATTACTCTATGTTGACAATATCCATGAGATATACATGTTACAAGTTGAAAGCAACCGCTGAAACTTAATCTTCTTTTGTGTTGCTTCAATGCTTTTACTATGAATTATTGCTTTATGAGTTAACTCTTATGCAAGACTTATTGATGCTTGTCTTGAAGTGCTATTCATGAAAAGTCTTTGCTTTATGATTCACTTGTTTACTCATGTCATATACATTGTTTTGATTGCTGCATTCACTACATATGCTTTACAAATAGTATGATCAAGATTATGATGGCATGTCACTCCAGAAATTATCTGTGTTATCGTTTTACCTGCTCGGGACGAGCAGAACTAAGCTTGGGGATGCTGATACGTCTCCAACGTATCGATAATTTCTTATGTTCCATGCCACATTATTGATGTTATCTACATGTTTTATGCACACTTTATGTCATATTCGTGCATTTTCTGGAACTAACCTATTAACAAGATGCCGAAGTGCCGCTTGCTGTTTCTGCTGTTTTTGGTTTCAGAAATCCTAGTAAGGAAATATTCTCGGAATTGGACGAAATCAACGCCCAGGGGCCTATTTTTCCACGAAGCTTCCAGAAGTCCAAAGACGAAACGAAGAGGGGCCACGAGGCAGCCAGAGCATAGGGCGGCGCGGCCCCTGCCCTGGCCGCGCGGCCCTATGGTCTGGGCCCCTCGCGCCGCCTCTTGACCTACCCTTCCGCCTACTTAAAGCCTCCGTGACGAAACCCCCAGTACCGAGAGCCACGATACGGAAAACCTTCCGAGACGCCGCCAACGCCGATCCCATCTCGGGGATCCAGAGATCGCCTCCGGCACCCTGCCGGAGAGGGGAAACATCTCCCGGAGGACTCTACGCCGCCATGGTCGCCTCCGGAGTGATGTGTGAGTAGTCTACCCCTGGACTATGGGTCCATAGCAGTAGCTAGATGGTTGTCTTCTCCCCATTGTGCTATCATTGTCGGATCTTGTGAGCTGCCTAACATGATCAAGATCATCTATCTGTAATTCTATATGTTGCGTTTGTTGGGATCCGATGAATAGAGAATACTTGTTATGTTGATTATCGAAGTTATATCTACGTGTTGTTTATGATCTTGCATGCTTTCCGTTTCTAGTAGATGCTCTGGCCAAGTAGATGCTTGTAACTCCAAGAGGGAGTACTTATGCTCGATAGTGGGTTCATGCCTGCATTGACACCTGGGACAGTGACAGGAAGTTCTAAGATTGTGTTGTGCTGTTGCCACTAGGGATAAAACATTGATGCTATGTCTAAGGATGTAGTTGTTGATTACATTACGCACCATACTTAATGCAATTGTCTGTTGCTTTGCAACTTAATACTGGAGGGGGTTCGGATGATAACCTGAAGGTGGACTTTTTAGGCATAGATGCAGTTGGATGGCGGTCTATGTACTTTGTCGTAATGCCCAATTAAATCTCACTATACTCATCATGATATGTATGTGCATGGTCATGCTCTCTTTATTTGTCAATTGCCCAACTGTAATTTGTTCACCCAACATGCTGCTTGTCTTATGGGAGAGACACCTCTAGTGAACTGTGGACCCCGGTCCAATTCTCTTTACTGAAATACAATCTACTGCAATACTTGTTCTACTGTTTTCTGCAAACAATCATCTTCCACACAATACGGTTAATCCTTTGTTACAGCAAGCCGGTGAGATTGACAACCTCACTGTTTCGTTGGGGCAAAGTACTTTGGTTGTGTTGTGCAGGTTCCACGTTGGCGCCGGAATCCCTGGTGTTGCGCCGCACTACATCCCGCCGCCATCAACCTTCAACGTGCTTCTTGACTCCTACTGGTTCGATAAACCTTGGTTTCTTACTGAGGGAAACTTGCTGCTGTACGCATCACACCTTCCACTTGGGGTTCCCAACGAGCGTGTGCTTTACGCGTCATCAGTCGTGCAAGTGGGGGACACACGTCCTCCGCTTTTTCTGGCGCACGCACCGTAACTTCCGCGATGTTGAATTACTTTTTTACCCTTGATGCCACGTGGCTATCATCTATCACACATTTTCCTTATCCAACGGTTCGTCGTTTCACCGCACCCCTATATAAATTCATCTTCTTCCTCCTTGGACACTTCCGCCCGCGCCGTCTTCCTTCTCTCAGCTGCAAATTTCTCCTGCAATCCACAGCTTCCTAAGCTCTTTGCCTCCCTGCTATGAATCCTGCGCCATTGTTGATGCCACCTCGTCACTTGACAAGGCACAGCACGCCGAAATCCTCCATGGCCGCCGTGGATCTCGGAACGGCGGAGTGGGAAAGATCCAAAATTTCCACTCAAGACGTCAACATGCTGAAGAAGCTGGGGATCAGCAAGAAACCCCAGGCATTGCACTTCCCCAGCGAGGAAAGCTACCCAACCCCTCCAATGGGGTACCGGGTAAGTTTTGTCGACCACCTCATCCGCGGTCTTTCCGCCCCCATTCATCCTTTTCTCCGTGGACTTCTTTTTATCTACGGTCTTCAACTCCACCACCTCACGCCGAATTCAATCCTCCACATCTCCATTTTCATTACTTTGTGCGAGGCCTTCCTCGGCGTCCAGCCTAACTGGGCGCTATGGAAGCACATTTTCTTCTGCCGCCGCAATGGCTCGCCCAATGTCGCCTATAATATAGGCGGCGTTGTAATTTCTGTTCGACCCACTGTCGACTACTTCGACATCAAGCTTCCTGACTCAGTTCAAGGATGGCGCAAGAAGTGGTTGTACATTCAAGAGGAGAACCACAGATGCGCAGAAGACAACATCCCTCCTTTTGATGGCACCGAAAAAATCTTTCTCCGCCGCTCATGGGACGCGGAGGCCACCGAAGAAGAAAGGGCGTCGACAGAAACCTTGATGGCTCGTATCCACGAGTTACAAAATACTCGCGGCAAGGAATTATCAGGTATCCAAATCACTGCATACTTTCTTAGGACTAGGGTGCAGCCGCTTCAGGCTCGCAAGCATCCTCTCTGGAAATATGCCGGTGACAAGGACGTAGATCGGCTGTCGGTGAATTTGGAGGTCAAGGACTTAGAAAGACTTGTCCGAAAAATTTCATCTCTCAGCAAAAAAGATGCTGTTCCTTCTTCTTGTCGAGTGACGCCATTCAGCGCCGCCAATCCACTTCCCGAGGTAATCTTTGACTAATTGTCTTGTTGTTGCTTTGCTATCTTTTTTGTAACTTTATTTCTGATATTGCTCCCTGTTTTGTTTTGCACAGAATCATCCAGACCTTGTCTCGCTTCCTCCTCTCCCTGAAGGTGGAGAAGTCGAAGAAAGGGCCATTGTCACTGATGACAATCAGGAAACTCCATCTTTTGTGAATGAACCCGTGGATTCTCGAAAATCTGCGGGTTCTTCCGAAGGTACTGCGTCGGCACAATCTCCTCCTCCCGCTGTCTCCCCGAAAGGCAAAAGGAAGAGGAACGATGTCGAAGATTCCGGCACTTCTAAAGCCGAAGAAGTTGACCCTTCTCATCAAAAGGCAGCTTATGATCCTTATCTTGAATCCCTCGTCAGCTCGTAAGTCATTTTTATTTCTCCTTATTTCTGTACTTGAAATGTTTATCTTGTCTTGCTTTTTATGCTGTCGATTTTTAATCACAGCGATGACGAGGAAGAAGTACCAACTGTTGACGTGGCTCCTCGGACGAGCACGTCACATACTTTACTTACCTCAGACACGCTAGTTGAAGGAGAAGAATCCTCGCCTCCTCAACGAAACGTCGTCACCACTACTCCGCCATCAAGCCCCCTTGCTCCTTCACCAAAAAGGACAAGGATTGAAACGATTATTGAGCCTGCCCCTCAATTGGGCAGCTCTTCTACTCTGCTCTTGGATGATGTAAGTTTTTTCATTTTCTTGCCGATATCTATATTTCCTCTATTTTGCTTTTTCACGCCTTCACTCTTTTTTCATACCGATATTTCTCTTCCTTTGTTCTTCTTTGACAGCCCATGATCAAAGAGCTTATCCGCATCGGATCCCAATTCATTGGGTACCGTGAGTATGCCAACAGAGCTGAAGGTAATAACTTTTTTGCTGTCGTTGTTTTTGACTTCTTGCTCCTGTCATTTGTCGCAACCTTTTTAACCTTTCTTTTTTTCTTTTTTATTTCGACAGAGAAACTTGCAGAGGCCAACAAACGTGCCGACGCACTTGCTCAAAAACTGGAGCAAAGTGAAGCGGCCCGCAAGAAAGCCGAACTTGTTGCTAGCGAAGCCAAAGCAGAGGCTGATGAAGCCAAAACAAAAGCTGCTGGTGTCGAGGATCTGCAGAAGAGACTTGAGGATGCTGAAACTGCTTTAAACGAGCACAAAGCCGCACAGGCTGCTCGTGAGCAGGGGATTCTCAAGCGCCTGAAATTGCAAAGTCGACGCATTCAAGGTAATATTATCGATCCCTTCTATTTTTTAGTGGACCTGCTGTTTCTTTTTTTTGACCAACGTTTATTTCCTGTGGCAGGCCAAACAAACCAAGAGTTTGATCTGGAGAATCCCGACAATGATCCTCTCCTTGACGCACTTTCTTATCTGGAGCTTCATGGATCCGAAATTCGTGAAGGCGTGGCGAATGCTAATGCGGGACTGTCGACGCTGTTCCCCTACTTCTTCTCGAAGAAAGAGGAGCCCTCGACTTTCCTTGCCCTTGCCCAGAGCTTCAATTCGTCAGAGGACCTTGGACTGAAGATGCGCCAGGAAAACATGAAGATTGCTGTCGAGAGTACTGTTGCCCTGGTCGCTGACAGCCAACAAACTATTGATTGGATGAAGGTTGGCGACACCGATCAGATAGAGCAGTCAAGATGGAGGTCGTTGATTAAGGCAGCCAAGCCCAACACAAAGAAAATCTTGGCCTATCTCGGGATCAAACCAGCTTCAACTCCTAGCTCATCAAGGCCGGAGGTCTAGTTGCATGCCTCTTTGTTTTTTCTTTCTCTGTTTCTTTTGCCCTTGTCGCCAATTTAGCTATGGCGACAATTATCCTGGTAGCCCTTTAGGAGACACTTCTTTTGTAATGCCTATGTAAATATTTCTAGAAATTAATGAAATTCCCTCTGGCACTATCATTGATCCTGGCACTTTCTTTTCCAGTTAATATTTGACAACTATTCGACCAATCCTTGCTCTGCCGATGCTTCTCCTGCTTCTTCCTTCTCGAAGAAAATGATAGTTGATACCGACCCCCTTGAAGGTTCTTCGAGCAAACATTTCTCGGAGGATTTGCAAGAACTTCGACAACAACTTCAGTCCATGAAGAAACAAACTCTGGCAATGATGGAACAGTCTCAAAAAGCATCTGAACAAGAAAAACTTGCTCTCCAACAAGCCAAAGAAGCTGTGGCTGCCAAGGATACTGCTGTATTGGAAGCAAAGGGAGCCACTACCCGAGAAAATAGCATGCTCGAGCTAATGTTGGAGGCTAGCACAGATATGTTAGGTATGTTTTTCTAACCTCGCAATGCCTCCTCTTTACTTTGCTGTGCCCCCCTTCAGATTTCTTGCCTTGTCGCTTAATAGGCTCGGTTCTTGATGCTGCCGCCGAAGATCGAAGGGTGAACGAGAGAACAAATCTTCTCGTCAATCTTTCCCTTAACCATGGCTGTTTATTCTGGGCCTCCCCTGAACGAACCCAGCAAATTGTCAGGTTTCAAGATCGTGCTTGCCAAGTGCGCGAATTTCTCAACTTTTGCACGACAACATTAACCCTTGTTTACAGGACTTTGTTTCCTCGAAATGAAGTTCCCAAAACTCTTCCTGAATTATTAGAGGTATTCAGAGATGCTCCTCGCATTCATAATTTTGTGCGAGCTCAATTGACAGCTGGAGCGAGGTTTGCCATGATTATGATAAATATTTGCCATCCAAAATTAGACCTGACGAAGATTGTTGCTGATTGCCTGGCCAAAAAATCGCGGCGAAAGAATGATATCGACTCAATCAATGAGATGGTAACTCCTGTGGCTGAGTCGATGATGGATGAGCTTCTTCGAATGGACTCAGAATTCTTCGTCAAGGGGTCCTATGCTGAGCATAAGACAACCAGAGGCTTGTCCATAGATAGTATTTTAGGTTTTGACTGATTTGTACTATATTGAACAACATTATGTCTATATCTTTTTTGATTTCCGAAGAAATTTGTTGTATATTGTAAACTGCTCTATATTGCTGGAGCCCCCGAGCCTTCTGGCTAGAGTTGTACTGTTTTTTTTCCATCTCGAAGATTTTTCCTTCTGTCATAATAAGATACCTCTGTTTTTTCATTGATGGGTTGAAAGCCCCCGAGTCTCGTGGTGTCAAAGTTCTATATTTTTGTTGCGAGGTTCTTAGACCAAAGCAGTAAGTTTTTTGGCGCGTACTATATTTATTATTTTATTAGCTTCCGATATTTGGCGAGGTATTTAGTGTACCAAGGCGAAATATTTGGGTAAGTCTAATATGTCTATATTGTACGTATTTTGAAACTTGAAGGCGTTGAGCCCCCGAGCGTGTCGAAGAATAAGAAATATATCTCCACTATCTTTATTATATTGCAGCACCGCGAGCCCGCCTCATTAAAAACCTTTCCGGCCCCACTCGGTGCCCCGAAAAGGAAAAGAGTGCGTCTGAAAACTCGCGGGCGTTTCAGTACATTGTATTTTTACAGAAGAGGACTATATTTTGACTCTAGGCGTAGAACCGCCTGAGTTGTGCTACGTTCCAGGGGTTTTTCTCGGGAACTCCCGTCTTCTTGTCCTTGATCCTGTATGCGCCTCCGTCGATGACTTCTGTGACAACGTAAGGTCCTAACCATGGCGACTCGAGTTTTTCAGTGCGCTCTTGATTGAGTCGCAAAACTAAGTCTCCGACTTGAAAAGATCTTGGTCTCAAACGTCGACTGTGGTAATTTTTCAGGTCCTGCTGATATTTGGTTACCCTTGATAATACTTCGTCTCGAGCTTCGTCGAGTGCGTCGACGTCGTCTTCCAATGCTTTCCTGGAAGCTTCTTCATTATACTCTGTGACTCTAGGGGAGTCGTGCTCTATTTCTATTGGCAGTACTGCCTCTGCTCCATGGACGAGGAAGAACGGGGTCTCCTGTGTCGCTGTATTTGGTGTTGTTCGGATGCTCCATAACACACTTGGTAGTTCCTCTGGCCAGGTGTGTCGAGCTTTTTCCAGTGGTCCTAATAGGCGTTTCTTGATGCCATTGCAGATGATGCCATTGGCTTTCTCGACTTGACCATTGGTTTGAGGATGTGCAACTGACGCGAAGTGCAATTTGATGCCTACCTCTGCGCAGTACGCCTTGAACTCCTTTGACGTAAAGTTGCTGCCATTGTCTGTAACGATGCTATGAGGTACTCCAAATCGAAAAACGATGTCCTTCACGAATTTTATTGCTGACGCTGCATCTGGTGAATTTATCGGCTTTGCTTCTATCCATTTGGTGAATTTGTCGACAGCAACCAGCAAGTACTCATATCCTCCTGGCGAAGCTTTGTGCAACTTGCCCACCATATCAAGTCCTCATTGGGCAAAGGGCCACGACAATGGTATTGGTGTTAATTCCGCTGCTGGAGAGTGAGGTTTGGCGGCGAATCTTTGACATGCGTCGCAAGTTCTTACTATTTCCTTGGCATCTTCGATTGCTGTCAGCCAATAGAATCCTGCTCGAAAAAATTTGGCTGCACTAGCTCGACTACTTGCGTGGTGGCCACATATTCCTTCGTGTACATCCTTCAGAATTATTCTTCCTTCTTCAGGTGTGACACACCTTTGCAGGACGCCTGAAATACTTCGCTTGTATAATTCCCCTTTGATCACTGTGAAAGCTTTGGATCGTCGAATAACTCGCCTTGCTTCAACTGGATCGTCGGGTATCTCTTTCCTGAGGATATATGATATATATGCTTGCATCCAGGGAATTTGTACCATCATCACAAGCTCTTGGTCTTCTTCATCCTCCGTGATTTCTTTGAGGGGTGTCGAAGTTTTCTCTTCTTTTGCTTTTTTCTGCACCTTTTTTGGCTTTGTGGATCTCTCCGCTATTTCTTCCCAAAATACTCCTGGTGGGATTGGGAGGCACTGCGACCCGATGTTTGCGAGAACGTCGGCTTCATCATTGCTCAATCTACTGATGTGATTTACCTCACATCCATCAAACAGCTTCTCGAGCTCATTGTACACCTCCTTGTATGCCATCATGCTATCATTGACGGCGTCACATTGGTTCATAACTTGCTGAGCCACCAATTGTGAGTCGCCAAAGATTTTTAGTCGAGTTGCACCGCAAGCTTTCGCCATCTTCATCCCGTGTATGAGGGCTTCTTATTCTGCTTCATTGTTGGATGCGTTAGGGCACGTCATCCGAAGGACGTATTTCAACTTGTCGCCTTCAGGTGATATAAGTACTACTCCTGCGCCAGCTCCTTCTACTCTCTTGGACCCATCGAAGTTCATGGTCCAGGTTCTCGACAAATCTGGGGGTCCCGTGTTTTGTAACTCCATCCACTCTGCAATGAAATCTGGCAGAACTTGCGACTTGATTGCCTTTCTTTTTTCATACGTGATGTCCCGAGGGGAAAGTTCTATTCCCCAAAGGGAGACACGCCCTGTAGCTTCTGGATTGTTCAGTATATTTGAGAGAGGTGCTTCATTGACTACTATTATCGGATGTGCCGAAAAATAGTGACGCAACTTTCTTGCCGTTGCAATTACTCCATATGCTAGTTTCTGGTACTGCGGGTACCGCTGTTTGGAAGGCGATAAAACTTCACTGATGAAATATACTAGCCTTTGCACTCCATGGAGTTTTCCTTCTTCTTCTCTTTCGACAACTAGCACCGTGCTCACCACTTGAGGCGTGGCTGCAATATACAGCAGGAGAGGTTCCTTTTCCTTCGACGCCACCAAAATTGGTGGTGTCGAGATTGTGCGCTTCAAATCCTCGAAAGCTCTGTCGGCCTCTTCGTTCCACTGGAATTTGTCTCCTTGCTTTATTAGAGCGTAAAATGGCAACGCTTTTTCTCCCAGCCTGGCGACGAATCTGCTCAAAGCTGCGACTCGCCCAGTTAGCTGCTGTATTTCTTTCAACTTCGTTGGCTTCCTCATTGTTACGATAGCTTGTATTTTATCGGGATTTGCTTCGATCCCTCTTGCTGAAACTACAAACCCCAGAAGTTCTCCTGCTGGGACGCCAAAAGAACACTTCGTCGGGTTCAGTTTGAGGCAGAACTTGTCAAGGTTGTCAAAGGTTTCCTTGAGATCCTCGATCAGCGTTGTCCCCTTTTTTGACGTTATGACGACATCGTGGATGTATACTTGTACGTTTTTCCCAATCTGTGTCGCCAAACACTTCTGCATCATCCTCTGATATGTTGCTCCCGCATTTTTTAGACCAAAGGGCATTGTTCTGTAGCAAAACACGCCGTAAGGTGTAATAAACGCTGTCTTTACTTCATCTTCTTCTTTCAGTCTGATCTGGTTATAACCAGAATATGCGTCCAGGAAGGAAAGACGTTCATATCCAGCCGTGGAGTCGATAATTTGATCGATCCTCGGGAGGGGAAAGTGATCCTTTGGACAATGTTTATTGAGACACGTAAAGTCGACGCACATGCGAAGGACCTTAGTGTTTTTCTTCGGCACCAACACAGGATTTGCTACCCATGTGGCTTCTGTGAATATCTCTTTGATAAAACCAGCTTCTCGTAGTCGATAGATTTCTGACAGCATGGCCTTGCGGTTTGGTTCTGAAAAACGTCGCAAGGGTTGTTTGATTAGTCTCGCTAGTGGATCCAAGTTTAGGTGGTGCTCGGTAAGTTCCCTGGGTACTCCTGGCATGTCGGCTGGACACCATGCAAAGATTTTCCAGTTCTCACGGAGGAACTCGACGAGCGCGCTTTCCTATGCGAGGTCCATGTTGTTTGCGATGGATGTCGTCTTTTTCGGGTCTGTCGGGTGAATCTGCACCTCCTTAGAATTTTTCTCGGTGTTGAAAGTTGATTCTTTGTTTGGCCTTCCAACGTCTGGCAACACGTCGTAGTCAGTCATACTCCTTGACGCCAGGTACTTAGCTTGCATCCCGAAGGTTTCTGATATCCGATGAAAATCCTTATCACACTTATCGGCTAAGGCGAAGCTTCCTTTGACTGTGATTGGTCCCTTTGGTCCAGGCAACCTCCACAACAGGTATGTATAATGTGGCACCGCCATAAATCTAGCATATGCTGGTCGTCCCAACAGAGCGTGGTATTGCGACGGAAAATCCACGACTTCAAATTCCAGCCTCTCGATTCTATAATTCTCTCGGGTTCCAAACTGAACGTCGAGATTGATCTTCCCCAATGGATAACTTGGTTTCTCCGGTGTGATACCGTGGAACCTTGTGTCTGTTGGCTTCAAGTTTGCTAAGGATATGTTCATCTTTCTCAATGTATCTGCGTATATAAGGTTTAAGCTGCTGCCGCCGTCTATGAACACTCGAGAGACATCAAATCCCGCAATAACTGCTGGTAAGATAAGTGCTGACTGCCCTGGTCGAGGAACTTGCTGCGGATGATCTGCTATGGTGAAGCCAATATCTTGCCCTGACCAATTAAGATACTCGACTGTTGGTGGAGGCATTTTTTCTGCCATGAACACTTGTCGTGAGATTACTTTCTGAGCTCTATTGGATGGCCTTCCCTTCTGAATCATCGACACCGCTCCGTTGGAGTTAGGATCAACATAAGGTGGTGGTGGAGGTGCTGCCGCTATTCTGAGCTGATGTCGATTGTCGTCTGTGATCGCGGGGGGCGGTGGTAAGTGAATCTCACTCCTGGGTTCTCGAGGATTTCTCTGTGCTGCCCGAGCGTTAGCGTGCTCTGCATACCTTAGCATTGCCTGGAAATTGCGACAGTCTTTCTGCAGGTGCCCTGACTGTCTTTTTCCGTTGCTGTCGAGGAAAAAGTGCATCTGACACGGCCCATTCATCATTTCTTCGGGGGAAACGAAAGGCCTCGGGAACCTAGGCCCGCTATTTTGTCTGTTGTTGCGAGAATCGTCCCTGTTATCGCCTCGCTGCTCACTGCTTCTCTGATAATCATCTCTGTTGTTTCCTCCTGTGTTTGCCCGAAAACCTGCCGAAATTTGTCCTGGAGCGTCATAGTTCGGGTACTGCCGAGGAAATCGTCGCCTCGGTTGATAATTTCGACCACGGTCCTCCTTTGGCGACCTGTGCCGTTTGTTGTGGACAACATCTTCTCCATCTGCCCATTTGTTTGCTATTTCCATTAACGCGGATACTGTCTTTGGGTTGGTCCTTCCCAAGTCCTCGACGAAATCTCCACGCCTGATTCCTGCGACAAACACATCTATCGCTCTCTCGTCAGATATATTTTCTACCGAGTTTTTGATGATGTTCCATCTTTGGATGTATTTTCTCATTGGCTCGTCCGGCTTTTGGCGACATGCTCTCAACTCCTCCAACGACGCAGGTTTCTTGCATGTGGACCGGAAGTTCTTGACGAACACATCCTCGAAGCTTTCCCAGCTGTCGATAGATCCTGGGGTAAGTTTCTTTATCCAAGATCGTGCGGCTCCACTCAGATGCACCTGGATGCTTTGCATAGCTGTTGCTCTGGTTCCTCCTGTGAGCTTTACTGTCTCGAGATAATCAACTAGCCAATCCTCTGGATCTTGAAGGCCGTCGAATTTCTTGAAATTGTCGGGTAACTTGAATCCTGAAGGGACTCGAGTTTTTCGGACTCTCCTCGTGAAGCATGGCAAGCCGCACATATCTTCGTCGTTAAGCTCCGGGGATTGCCGATGTTCCCTTCTGCTTTGCCGCGCTCTATCGACCCTTGCAAGGGCTTGTGCTGCCGTGTCTCTTGCTCCGCTTGGTCCTTCAGGGGCTGTCGCTGTTGCTGCTGCAGGTCGTGGACTATTTTGCCTTGCCGCTCCTTCGGGAGGCGTTGATACAAACGTTGTCCCCATAGCTCCAACTCCTGCTATCGCCATAGTGTATAGTGTTTCCCTTGGGTCTCCTGGAGGTGGTTTAGATGCGAGGATAAAAGCTTGTGCCGCCATATACCCAGCCTCTGGTGTCTTAGGGATGATGTTCCCTCTTGTATCTATCGACATAAAGGACATGTCGAGGTTTTGGACCAAGTGCTCTCTTTCTGCTTCGGGTATGTGTTGTAACCTTGACCTTCCTCTGTTCCGGGCCTCCCTGTGGCTATCACCCGAAGTTCTAGATTGTCGACTTAAATCTGCCCTTCTCCTGCTGGATGCAGAAGCTGCCTCCTTTCTTCTGTTTAACTCAGCTGTCTGTTTTTCCAATTCTCTTGCAGCTCGTGCGAGCCTATATTGATATGCTTGCAACTCCTCTGGTGTGGCTGTGGTGGCCATTGGTTCTGAACCGTTCATAGCTCTCGCGGCTCTATCCCATGCTGCTTGCGAAAGTTGAACTCTGTCTCGCGGCTGTAGCCCAACGTATTTATTGCCCAGGCCTCGTCGCAGATCGGAGGGATCGACGTATGGATTTCCCAGATCGTCGAAAGCCTCAGATGTTTCCTCTTGATCTTCAATGGCATAAATCTGATGATATTTTGTATTCAGATCTATGTTGGGTTTGGTGACACCATCGTTGAGATTGATGAAGACCTTGCCCACTGTAATAGATTTGTCGATGAAGTCGTAACTGTCGACACTGCTTGAGTCATTGCTTATATATGAGTCCGCAGATGACTCAAACGACATGTCGCTGAAGATCTTGGCGAGTTTCTCTCTTGCCCTGGTGCTGACGTAGCGTGTCGACGAAGTTTCTTCTTCTCCTGATTCGGTTGACGATGTATAGCTTGAAAAATCAGAATCGACCGCCGACGATCCCGACGAAATCAGAATTTCGACACGATACGATCCTTCCTTCTCGACGCGAAAGCGAAACCTTCCGAACGTCATCTCCATAGGCTCCGCCAGATACGCATATGCATCCAAACGGGAGGGTGGGTGAGGAACAAAATCGACAAGACCAGCAGCGATCTGTTTACCTCGATCCATTGCGTTGCTTGCGGTTGATGATGTCGAAGATCTTGAACGTGCTATCGAGATCAGATCCTTACGCCTCTAGTCCCCACAGACGGCGCCAATTGACAAGGTATCAACTTGTCAATGCATATGGATTGTAGGCTAGGGTTTAGTTGGAAGTAGAGGGCAAGTAGATCTCGAAGGTTTCAGCCGAAAAGTACTCGACGATTATGAAAACTAGGGTTTGCAAACAATGATTCGATGATCTCTGTGTCCCTCGACTCCCCCTTATATAGGAGGCGGAGCCGAGGGATTCGTGTAGTACAAGTTACATAACCCGGGAAGGTTTCCAACTCATCCCGCAAGATTACAAATAACACTTCCTATTACAACTCTATCTTTCCTTAAATATATCTTGGGCTCCCGAATCTTCTTATTCTTCGGGTAGTGGGCCTTCAGTAAACCCCGGGTACTATCTTCGGCAGGCCCATTTGGGATGCCTATGTCAGCAGACGAACGGCGTGTCATCTGAACCCAGCCCATGTCTGGTGTCGCAGTTGAGACAATAGTACGATGTCAGATTGGATGATGCAGAGTCATCGGATCCAAGAAACATAGATGATGTTGAATGGCACGCAGTTGATGACGACGAAGGTGTTGGTGTTGATGCCGATAACGCAGCCGATAGGCCGACCGAGACCGGAGTCGATGCGGTCGATCCTGCTACTGATGACGATGGAGTCTTTGTTGTGTTGGGAGCGAGCGGATCAGGTAGCCAAAGGATTCCCTAGGCGTTGATGCAGTAGTGGATGCTCCCGAACGCCATATCCAGCCCGCCTTGAAGATCCGAAAAGATGGGACGAGAAGAGTCAGTGTGCGGAGTAAACTCGAAGGACCCGAATCGAATCGAGTTCCCCGAGCTTGGTGATGAAGGGGCCGACGATAACGTTGGCGACGCTGATGGATTCATGGATGACATAGCCGAAGCAGTTGATGACGAGTCTTGTGTCAACAGGCTCCCCACAGACAGCGCCAATTGACGAGGGTGCTCCTCGGCAATGCCCACCTTTTGGGGCTTAGGGTTGATGGAATCCTGCAGTCTGAAACAAGACATCGGATACCAAACAGACATGGAGAGAGATTTACCCAGGTTCGGGGCCCTCGATGAGGTAAAACCCTTACTTCCTTCTTGTATGATCTTGATTATCGAATATATCTGAGTTACAATGGGGTAGCCAAAGGCTATGACTAAGATATCGTCGAGAGGCTAAGATTTTAATTACCTAGCTCTAGACTTGTGATGAATCTATCTATTGTGATTGTGTGTCTCTCGGAAGACCCTCTCCTGGCCCTTATATTGTAGGCCAGGTCTCGAGAGTTCTGCCCGGGTTCGACTAGGTTACAAAGAGTTATATTTCTAATCTTTATTTGTTTAACGTCTTCCTGCCTTGTCCGTCAAGAATCCTTTTTCGGAACCGATGTATTGGTCCACCTTGGTCGGTAGGTGATCTACATGGGCTCCTGGTTGGGCCATAGGAGGTACCATAATACTAGTTAGGCGAAGGGTAATGCCTACATCAGGTGGCTTTGCCTTTGTTTCATAAGAAAATTTTCCTTTGTATGTCCAATGGTTCAGTGTATCAGTAGATTCAGTATTCCCCTTCCAAGAACAAATCTGGTTATCTCCATTTTTATCTTCCCTCTCACCTTATATGAGTAAATATCTGTTGTAGGACTTCTCTCTAATCTGATGTGGATAGATGAGGCAAAGCAAAGCTCAAGTCCATCCAACACATCACCACAACTTCACCCCTGAAGTTGCCATCTATATGTGTCTTGAACTGGCTCTTTTAACATTCACACAATCCCAAGCTTATTACATTCGCGAACTCATATATACTTCAAGTTTGAGTGTTATTCCTAATTAAGTTGAATGTAAGCTCAAAATTGAACTTATAAATTTAAGTATTGTTTCGCTAAGTTCATTGAAGAACAACAACCTATTTCAATGTCACCACAAAAAAAAATGTCCAGTACTCAATGGCCACAACTCTCCTTCTGCCCTGGTGAAAATGCCATATATGTCTTTGATGATTCATAATATCCCCCAACAAATTCATATAATGTGTACCGACAAATTAAGTATATATTGTGTTGGTAAGGTCTTTTTGCGGTGCTAAGTTGAAAGTATTCTTAAAAGGGAGCCTATCTCGATGACACTCCAAAAATATATGGTTTCATGCATCATGCAAGAGCTTCTTCTCCGTGACATTGCTAAGAACAACTTATTATGAATGTGTAAGCAATACTTAAGATGAGTTATTAGAGATTATCAACGAACAAAATGAATCAAACATTTTTTAACACAAAATGAATTTTATATTTATGTGTAATCAGGGATATTAGGGCCACATCTATTTTTATAAGTTTCTGTTGTGACATATTGGGTGCACTCTACAAGATACATTTTACAAGGGAGTGGATTGTAAAGTTTGATATACCAAATTGCAAGAGCAGTGACAATGTTATATTTTGTTGAAATTTACAAAATGTTTTGTTCACACGTCGGCCGAAGAAGTTTCCATCTTAAAAGGCAAAACTTTGAACATGGTCAGGGTAGAGCTAGATAATGGAGTTTTTAAGGTTGGTGATGGATGTAACAAAGATAAGGTCAAAGATATTTGCTCCCAATCTTTCAGATTAGCACCCCTTATGAAGACAACGATGTAACCATCACCATATGCTCTTCATTTGTTGGCAACTCCATTATTCTAATTATGGTGTGGAACCAACTGTGATGTTAGCGACTTATTACAGTCGGTTCCTCCTTCACATCTTACTGAGGTTGTGGAGTGTTGGAGTCAGTTAATATACTTCGTCTGTTTATAACTCTTGTCGTGATTGTAGTTCAAATTTAAACCGAAACCACGATTTTTTTAAACCGAGGGAAAACTACTCTTGTTTTAGCTTTTTGAACCTATTATGGTGCACAACTAGCCTCTTATAACTTTAAAAATAGATTACTATAGCTCTAGTTTGTTACGGACAATAGATGAAACAACCTGAAAGGCTATAGGCGTGCCCGTTGTGTACCGGTCAATACATGGAAGACAATAAAGAAATTGATCCAAACATGTAGGGCATGTTTGGTAGCATCGGCCTTTTTTGCGCTACCGAGGGTTGGGTGACATAGCCCATCCAAAACAATCTCTGGGCCATCTCCACTTCATTTGGCAGCCTAGGTTTCATCACTTGGGGCAAAAGCTTCCCGATGATTGGTTGGCTACAATCAAGCCCAAAATGGTTATAGCGATGCAATGTTGTCTGTTTGGTAGCATCCATGTAACAATTGAGGGAACCTCTTCTCTTTATTGGTGACCTTACTATACACCACCACCATCAGTTTAGTCCCTAATTGCTAACAATGGTAGTTCAACATTACCGTCTGGTGGTAATCAATGAGACAGTTCATCATTACAGTACGGTGGTAATCAAAGGGGTTGTTTTTCTCCTCTTTATCCTTCTCCTCAGCCTCCTTCTCATTCACCTCCTTTTTATCGTCCTCCTCCTATCCCTCTTACGAGGAGGAGGAGGACAAGGAGAGAAGGAGACGAAGAAGAATGTTGAGAAGAAGGAGAAGACGATGAAGAAGAAGAAGAACAAGAGGAAGAGGATAAGAAGAAGAAGAATAGGAGGAAGAAGAAGAAGAAGAGGAAGAGGAAGAAGAATAAGAGGAGGAGGAAGAAGAAGAAGCAAGGGAAGGGCAAGAAGATGGAGAAGAATAAAATTCTTCTTCTTTGACTTTCTTTGATCTATTCCTTGAATTGAACTCGTTCAAATAATACATGCTTTTCCTGAAGGGTGGTAGACACCCCGGTTGGCATGCATATCCAACATCTTGTAGGTAAAAATTATCATCAAGGATGTTTAACCCATCAGCCCTAGACAAGCTGTCAGCACGATAGCCTACATCATGATCAGATCCTTCACAACTACCTTGCACATATGTGAACTTCAGATAAAAATCCACAGCAGCCAGCACATTATGGCTAGTATATTTCTTCCTTCTCTGTATGCGAAAAACTAAGCTTTCAACACCCTAGCTATCACAGGAGTACCATCGATCACCCAAATACAATCATGTCAACATACCAACAACGAGTCATGATCAAGCTACCATAGTTGCTGCCCAATACACTACTAGAAAACAGGCAATCAATGGCGCACCTGTTTTTGCCATCAGTGGCGCACTAGTGGTGCGCCACTGATATCACGCCACTGCTAACAATTAGTAGTGGCACACTAGTGGTGCACCATTGCTATCTGACTTAGCAGTGGCGCACCAGGTAGTGCGCCACTACTAGCTTCATGGTGCGCCACTCCTAAATGTCTGAGGTGCGCCACTGGACAGAAACAAGATGCGCCACTACTAAAATTTGAAATTTCTAGATCTGGATCTGGCACATTTTTTTCTGAATTTTTTTGGCTCGTTATTTTTTGGCTCATTCTTGTTGCTAGAATTATTTGTACAATGTTCATTCTCATTTTTCTTAGCCTAGCTGCCGGTGAGGATGGATGAGAGAGGTAGGAGAGGTGAGGAGAGGTGAAGAGAGGTGAGGAGATGGAGGATGTAGAAGAGGATGAACAAGAGGACGAAGGCTAGAGGTAATGGATGCCAGAGGGTCGCCGGAGGGTCGCCGGAGGGTCGTCGTAGGGTCATCGTAGGGTCATCGGAGAGTAAGGTTACCGAAGGTCACCATAGTGGAGGAGCTCGCCGGAAAGTAAGGTCACCGGAGGTTGACATAGTGGAGGAGGTCCGGAGTGAAAGGAGAAGTAGAAGAAAATGATGAAAAGAGATGAGGAGAGGAGAGGAGGAGAGCAGGAGGAGGAGAGGAGAATGTGTGGAGGAGGAGGGAGGAGGGGGTAAGTGGCTGGCTCCTCCCATTTTGAATCCCATTTTGAAATTCATGGGAGGGAAGGTTAGCAGTGGCGCACAAGCCATGGGTGCGCCACCGCTAATTTTTTCTATTTTTTGCCCAAAATCTAAAACCTGAAAAAGTCCCGTTTCTGTTTTGATTTTGACGAATCCATTTTTTGTCGAAACGACCGTAGGTCGTTGAATTCGAATAGGAAATTTTGCGTAGATACTTTTGATATAAAAAAGTTTTTCATCGGAAGTCGTATGCAACCAGAAATCCCGTTTTACCGAAAAATAACGTCATTTTGCATAATATGTCAAAATTCATGGTTTTAAATTTTCATTAAAACTAGATGGCATAACATATGGTCATCTCGAAGGATTTTATTTTTTGAAATTTCTATCTATTTTTTTTCAAAGCCGAAAAGGCGATCCACAGGGGGTGGAAATGTTTGGGCACCACTTAGAAGTGGCGCACCAAGCATGGTGCGCCACTACTAAATGATGCCCAAACATGTCCATCACCCCCTTTATATAGCAATGGCGCACTATGTAGAGGTGCGCCACTGGCACATAAAATAGCTGTGGCGCACCTCTGCATGGTGCGCCATTGCTATGTATAAGGCTGGGTCAAACCCATGTTCAAACATTTTTTATAGTGGCCCACCACTTTCCGGTGCGTGACTGCTAAGTAGTAGTGGCGCACTGCCCTCCTGGTGCGCCACTAACACCCATCTTACGGCTAGGCCTTTTCCTAGTAGTGGTACAATCATGTCAACATACCAACATAGAGTCATGATCAAGCTACCATAGTAGTTGTATGATGAAAAAACTAGAGAATCGTTGCTCACTCCGAAATATGGCCACAATATGTTGTTATTCTTGATCTTGGGAGGTGTGCGGCCAGTTGGTGGCTTGATCATATCTCCTCAGAGCTCTCCAACTGCAAACAACACATGCTTGAAGTAGCGAGAAACGGTCTCCATGGATTTCCTAAATATGCTACGGATCACTCTAAACCTGTGGTTATGAACCACAACATGAACAAACCAAGAGGATTGATCTTCCAAACTGACGTTGGATGCTATCTTCAAGCAGTCCCTATCTATGAACATTTTGACAAGTGCATAGAAAGGTGATATTCTCATCCAGAGCATTTGGATAGATTCTACATCGTTGGAGCCTTCGGATCTCGTTTTAACATAGGTGAGCCGAGGAAAGAAAGCATGACTGACTACTCTCTTGCGCAGAAGCAGGATCCAGGCCTGAATGACAGCAATGAGTGTTGTTGCCTAATGGATAAGTTCGATCTAGTTTCCTAATCAAAGCAATCTAACATGAGCAATGGCTAAATCGACCCTACAGTACTAGAAAAATCGATCTAGGGTGGGGAGGAGGGCTGTGCGTTTACCACCGCCATGGTAGGCAAGGGAGACGTGTCGGAATCAGAGAAGAAGGAGAAGAGCCTCTGTCTTCGCTGCACACATTGTCACAGATCCGGTGCCGGAGACGAAGAAGACGAGCTCCTCCTCTAGTGGACGGCGAGTGTAGTTCTTTAAGACCTCTAAAGGCCACAACTTAGACACTGCAACCATCTAAGAGCATCTCCATCGGCGTCCTCCAAATAGGCTCCAGCAGGGGCGCCGGCACTACCGTATGGGTGGCGCCGGCAGAGCATTCTCTATTTTGGGCTGATGTTCCCACACCGGCACCCCCATATGGCAGCCCCAATATAAATTTAAATTTAAAATGAAATTTAAAAGCCAAAATTCATACAAATATTGACTAGTTCTATACAAAAGTGACTCGAATTTAAACTAAAAACTTTAAAAAACTAGCAGCGTGCGTCGACGGTGCTGAAGTCAAGTTTGTTGTCGTCATCGCCGTCGTCGTTGCTGGACGTGCCAAAGGACCAGTCGTCGTCGTCCTCCACCTTTGGCGCTGGCGGCTCGGAAGGTCCAGCGATGTCAACGAAGTTGGAGCCGTGGTCCCTAGCGGACCACACCGCCACCTGCCACGGGTCCATCGTCAGTTGCCGGTAGTCCTCCTCGACGGAGCGGCCGACGATGAAGTTTTGCCCGGGGAACTCCTCCAGGTCGTCGCTGCCACGGAGGGCCGCCGGCGCTTGCGCCTCCATCTCCCACTATTGCCTCTTCGCTGGCGGAAGTGGTGTGGTGGCGTTCTCCTCTTTGATGCAGCAGCGTAGGGCCGACCGCGTCGTCCGACGGGCCGGAGCCGAAGATGCGGGCCTCGCCCCATCATCGATGACGATGCCACCTAAAGGAGGCGCGTGCGCTGCCGAGCGCACGCGCGGCAGCCGGCGACGGACGACCTGGTGCGCGAGCTCCCAGACGCCGTCGGCCTTGCCGGCGGCCTCTGTAGAGGCGGTGCCACCGCCGCCATGCACCCCGCCTGCAGGTAGTACATCGAAATGCGCGGCGGGTCGCCGCGGACGCGCTGGCGTTAGCCGTACTGCTGCAGCGTGGCGTCGACGTTGTGGCCGAGCCACCTGGCACGGCGGCCAACATTGTTGAAGCGTCCGTTCGCACGGCCGATCGCCCGCGCGAGCTCGATAGCGTGCTCCTCTTCGAATCACCGGCCACACCGGGCTGTTGAACTTGTTCGACGGCATGCTCCTATCCACCGACATCATCTGCTTCTGCCGCTCGGTGATGAGGCACAAAGCTCCGGTCCTACCGGTGGCGGCGGTGGCATGGCAAAGCCGGTGTTGGAGATGTGCCAAGCTTTACGGGGATGCGCTGCCAGTATAGTACACCCGCCTCATCGTAGGTTAGTTGCAGCGAGCGGAGCACGCCGCCGGCCTCGCCGTTGTGCGCCATCGCGTCGGTGGGCTGCGTGGGGGAGGTGGGTGTTTAGCGCGGCGTCTGCGACAATGGCGGTGGCGGCAGCTAAGGTTGGAAGACGGGGAAGAAGAGAGGTGCGTGCCGGTGGGGTTTTAAGGGAGGCGGCGGACGTGCATTGAAGGCGCGTGGGGGAGGCGGGTGGATGCCGCGTGGTTAGTCGCCGTCCTCGTCGCCGCTTCGGTTTCCACGCGGGAGGGCATTAACGCCGACGACGAACCTTCCCGCGTCGTTTCCAACGCGAACTATCGCGTCCTCTCGCTGCCAAGCCGGCCCCACCAGCGAAAACCGATGTGACAAGATGCGCCGGCGCGTCCGATTCACACCCTTCGTGAAGGGGCTGGCACAGGGTTGCCGGCGCTTCTATTGGGCTCGAAAAAGCGCCGACGCTTTTTGCGACGTGCCAATACGAGCCCATTTTCGATGCCGACCTCCAAAATGCTATCGGAGCCGCTATCCATCCGGGCCGCCGGTGGAGATTCCCGATTTTCTGCTTCCCGTGAGGCTGTTTCGAGGAGATGCAAGCTACCGAAATACGGCCGAAAGCAGAGATACTCCTAAACCTGACTCACGGCTGCACAGTGGAAGCTCGGCCATTGCTACTTCGGGCGCTCTCCCGTGCAAGCATGGAGCACAGGTCGCGCACGCAGAAGAGGCCATACTACGGTAGCGTGCTACTAGAACAATCGCTACCATACGTGCAGCACGGGAAGCAGCGAGACGTCCGGCAGGCGTACTTGAGGCTCAGCCTTGAGGGCCTGGGGATTGGGCACACGGCAACCGAGGCTGGAGGGCAAAGCTGCGTGTGCAGCCGGTCGGATGCAGGCCGGCCGGCCGCGGCGGTCGCGCGCCATGCATGCATGCCCGTCCAAGCTACCGCCTGCTCCCCGGCCGGCGGTGGAGCGACGTCTCGATCCGTCCATCGGCGTCCGGTCACTTCGATGAAACTGAGGCTGGGCGTACGACTCCATGCTATACGCGCGCGCTTCGCAAGGTGAACTGCTGCCGGAAACAAAAGCGGAGAAGTGTTGGCTGGAAGCCGACGTCCACGAATCGACCAAGGACGGGTACAAAAGTACGCATACTTGGCACGAACCATGCCGGCCGGCCGGGCCCCGGCCGGCTTGCTAGTGGCGACTGCAGATATGGAAAGATGCGCGGGTGGTCACTCGGAGCCAGAACATGTCGCACTTGTGTTAATTGTGGATTTGTGGTCCGTCCGTCCGCCCGTGGATCTGAGATCCGACTGCTACGTGGGACTGATACGATAGGCGGCTCGAACGGCATGCATGTTCACTGCATGCTCGGCTCCCTCCTACGTCCTCGCTTTTCCCTGCCCTAGAAGTAGAACCCGACCTTCGTCTTGTTGGCCCGTCCTAAAAAAGATGCATTGATCATTACATGGATAGCCCATATTATTGACTTAGTCAATACGGCTCAACCTAGACCAAGCCGACTGTCCTAATGGGGTATTGGAGCGATCGAGCGAGAGTGAAATCATTGAAACGGCCCCTCCGGAACTACTCGTATCATCAAACTTCTCCAAGATATTTGGTGGTGATGCCTAGATTTCTGATCCACGTCGAACTTCTTCACGAGCTTAACGAGTAGCTCATAAGCATATAACAAACCGAACCAATCTTCACTTTTAGCTTGCCAAGGATAACGAGCTTAATGAGCCAAGTGTTAACGAGTCTAGCAGTTCGTTAGTCCAACCCTAGTCTAGGGCACAAAGATCATGCTCCACTATGATCCTCTTATGAATTCGATCCGTTCTACGGTTAGTATCGTAAAACTAAAGAAAGAAGCTTCAGTCACCAAGACATGCATAAACCAGCGTTGATCGACAAGCTGTGCCACGAGAGTGGATTTTGTACCATCCGTGTGAGACACCGTGAATGTATCCAACGTGGTCCGTTGGTTCTTGAAGATTTGTGCCAAGTTTTTTTCTATTTTTGTCAAAGCTAGTCATGTTTTAGAGTGCTACATAATTTTTTATTTTCATTTTTTGCTATGTACAAACACAATACATTGTGGATCCACGGTGCATATATACCTTGCATATACAGTAGAGGCTCATTTGTTTCCCTACAGGCCACATCATGGTTATGACTCAAGGTTTTTTTTTCTCGGCTGGAAAATTACTGGTGGGCTATTTACAGTTTTCAAAAAATTCCAAACAAGATTTGTTAAACGAATTTATAATTTTTCCTTAATTTTATCAAAAAAAAATATGTTTGAGAATTTTTTTTGTAGTATTGGTAGAAAGATTTTTCGGTGGTAACCAGAATAAGTGGTTTACGGCGAGATTTTAGAAATCTCGGTCGAGAAAAAAATACCCTGGTTAAGATATATGAAGCGATTAGCTAGCTAGTACTACAACAGAACTAATAGTTGAGGACATGGAAGAGTCATGCAAAACTGCGACGTACAAATTAGTGAAGACGCAGGAGAGGAAGAAAACAAGAGAGGGAAGCAGACAAAGGAGGCTGCATGGAGGTAGAGAGGGAGGAAAGGTGATAGGACGGATACGCACAGTACGTCGATCTGGACATGTGCGTGCATGCAGGACGAAGCATCAGCAATGACTGGTACAAGTACAACATATATGGACATGGTAAGTCGACAAAATAGGAGAGTACCCACGAATATTTGGGCCGCGCCCACCCCGGAAACAAGGTGCGCGCCAGCCAGGAGAGAGATCGCTCGATGTTTACGGTGTCTCGACAGCCTGACGCTGGCTGAAAGGCTTAAGGCTGTATACCATTTTTGCGGGAGAGGCTTGTTTGCTCCTGCGCGCATACCAATGTGCCTAGTCTTCAATGGCCGCATCGACGGATCATACTACCTGCAATGGGTGTAGTGACTAGTGAGCTAGCTAGCTAGGCTGGCACGTGTGTAAGATATAGACGCACGCGCGGTATTGTGCTTATTTTTTGCGTTTGGAAAATGCAAACTCGATCGAGGCATGTGTGTAAAGGGACTTCGGGTATCCTAGAGTCCGAATTATAGGATGCTCTACTCCCTCCATCTTGTTCGGCTATACTGTGTGCGCGGCAGTGCATGCATGTCGACACGCAGACAAGAAGCTGCACACGTCCAAGAGGCGCGGAAAAGCTGCGTCCATGACTCAATCGATCGTCCTCGCCGGACCCCTTCTCTGAGTTCTCTCCCGCAATGCCGCCGACCCACTTGAACATGCATGCATGACCGTCCAAAGCGAATACTCAACGAAAGAAGCATGTGTATCACCCTGGTAATTAATGGCATAGGCTAAGGACATCTCCAGCGGGGCGATATCATTTCGGACGAGTCGGGTCGAATGGTCGAAGTCGGCCACGCGTCCATTTGCGTCTAGGGGTGTCCCCAGCGAACCAACGCATAATTTTTTTCCCATTGATAAATCCATAATTTGCATTAATAAAAAATATAAAAAGACTTAAAAATGGCCAGCAAGGCCTGCTAAAACCTATCTATGGGCTACTGCTCGTCGTCGCTGTCGAGGTCGATGAATTCCGACGTCGGCCATGGAAGTTGGTACGCCGACTGTGGAGGAGGAAGGGCAGCCTGCGGCAACTGCGACAAGGCCATCGGCGATGCAGGAGGCTATGGTGAAGGTGGCCATGGATCACATGCCGTAGAAGGAGCAGGAGTCGGCGCACAGTCGTTCGAACGCATCGGCATGGCCGGAGGAGTCGCCGGCCTCCCCTGCGCGAGCGCTGACTCGCGAAGGTGGATGGCGAGCCCCACCCACATAGCGAGCTCGTTGAGCTCGTCGATCTTTCTATTGGCTAGTGACATGGCAATGGACTCCTCCTCGCTAATGTCCGACGGCTGGCTCTCCGAATCCGCCGTCCCGACGGCGTCGTGGTCGTTGTTTCCACGCTCGGCCTCGGCGGCATAGTCGTCGTCGTCCTCGTTGTCGTTCTCGTCTTCTTCCGCGGCGATCTCACGGTCGAAGTAGTCGAGGTCACCGAGGTATCCCGCTCGGTGGCGTGTGTCGAACTCCCACGTCCCGAACGAGATCCAGTTGTATGAGTTGAGCGCATACGCCAGATCTTCTTGGAGATCGGCCGACAAGATGGCTTGGCGGTGGCGCACCTCGTCGTGGCGCTCTCGGCCCTGGCGTGGCACGGGGGGACCGGCACGCGCCTGGAGTTGAGGTATCAGCCTCCTTCGGGCATGTTAGTGTCCGACCATGGCACCGGCCGGTTTTCCTCCCACAGGCGACACACGAACTCGATGCGGACGTACCGCCAGACCAGCGGTTTCTTGCCGGACCGCCAGCCGCTAGCCATGTGTTCATTCTTGGTTTTGCGGAAAGACCAAGATTTCTTTCCCATGGCGTCGGTCGACAAATTGGGCGCCGCAAGCGAATATTTAAAAGGCTCGGACGTCATCTCGCCTTCAATCTCATGCCACTGCGACGCCGCCCTTCAGTGCATGCTCGCGGAAGCCGAGGCACACCATTAACGCGGCCCTGAAAAGCTGCAGCGTGCCCGCCCGTAAGTTATGCCTCGTTGAAGACGAAGCATCTATGCCGCTGCCAGGCGGGCCCGTGCGAGAAGCATGCGGACGACCTCTGCGTCCGCGCAGACACAAACATGCCACACATTTGGGCCATGTTTACGTCTCAGCGGACGGGTCGGACACTATGCGTCGGGCCGGTAGAACAGGGTACAGATGCATTTTCGGTCCGAACGTTCGCAAACGAACGCCCCATTGGAGATGCCCTAAGGGCATGGCCAACACATTGCCCTAGGGTACTGTTTCACAACTTTAGTTAGGTTTGGATGGTCCAAAGTAGGTTCGGATGAGAAGGCAACATCGTCTGCATGAAGCGGGATCTTAGGACATTTCCAATGGGCCGACGCAAAACGGATGCTAAACATGTCCGCGCGCGTATGTTTGCATCGGCCGTGGACACCAAATTGATTGTACAGGGCCTCCGCGTCCGGGTATGCCTTGCGGGCCAATGCAATTTTTCCCCTCACAGTTTCAAGGTCGGTAATGGCGGTTTAACGTCCCACCAAGCCCTGTCCCTAACGATTACCACTTCCCGTTCGGGGGCAATATTTCCCGCGCACGGCCAGTAGATTGGCGCGTTTTCTCCGCCATTTCGCACGCTGATGACCCACAAGTATAGGGGGTGTATTGTAATACTTTTGATAAATAAGAGTGTCGAACCCAACAAGGAGCAAAAGGTATTGACAAGCAGTTTTGATCAAGGATTCACTGTAAACACTAGCAAACATGTTTTCATGGGTATTTGATATTGCAAATAAATAAAGTACGAGTAAATAATAGACAGTAATAATAATTGCAGCGAGTGGCCCAATCCTTTCTAGACCAAAGGACAAGCCGGTTGTTTTACTTATGATGACTAAACGTTCCTGAGGACACACGGGAATTTCGTCAAGTGCTTTCGCTTCACGCAGCTGAATAATCTTTATCGATTTGGTAAGTGTTGTGTGGGTGAACCTATGCTAATGCACTACCCCAACTTGGACTAATGCATACTTATGATTATACCCCTTGCAAGCATTCGCAACTACAAACAAATAATTAAGATAAATCTAACCACAACCTTAAACTTTGAGATTCTACACTCCCTCATGCATTGGTTTCCCAACGGGGGTTTAGGTTTCTGTCACTCCCGCAACCCCACAATTGGTAGCCAAATACACTATGCATTCCACTAGGCCCATAAAGGTGAAGTATCATGTAGTCGATGTTCACATGACACCACTAGAAGAATAACACCACAACTTAAATATCAAACCATTAAATATTACTCAACATAGTTCCACTACTAACATTTTAACTTCTCCCATGTTCTCAAGAACTAAAAGAACTACTCACAAGACATTATATGGATCATGATCAGAGGTGATATAATGATGAATAACAATCTGGACATAAACCTTAATCCAATGGTTTCACTCAATAACATCAACTACAAGGAGTAATCAACACCGGGAAAGTTTCTCCTACGAACTAGATAAGAATCAAACCCAAAATGTTACAGGGGGGACAGAGTGGAGATGGTGGTGATGATGGTGCTAGTGATGGAGATGATGATGATGATGTTTCCGATGAAGTACAGCTCGATGACGGTGACGATGGCGATGATCTCGCCCCTCCAGGAAGGAATTTCCCCGGCATATTTCTGCCTGCCAGAGAGCTTTTCTCTCTCTGTGGTTTTTCGCCCCGTAGCGGTGGCGGAATATTTTTTTTGTTCGCTCCTTCTCTGTTTAGGGTTCTCGGGGTATGAACACGTGAAGGAACGATGTCAGAGGTGGGCCAGGGCCACCACACCATGCCTAGGCGCAGCCAGGGGGTGGCCCGCGCCTACGGGTGGTGTGGGCCCCTCCTGGCCCACCTCAGGCTCCCCTTCTGGCTTCCTCCGGCATCTAGCAAAATAGGAACTTCTAGGTATTTTCCAGGCATTTCTGTTCTTCAGAAATATGGTATCTTGACGGTCCTTTTTCCAGCAGAATTCTGACTCCCGCAGTTAATTCTCCAATAATCATCAAACATGCAAAAATAGATGAAATAACATAACTATCATCTCTAAATATGAAATGGATCAATGAATATCAGTAAATTATGATATAAAATAGTGATGCAATTTGAATCGACCGGGAGAACCGCGCACTAGAGGATGCCCTCGTGGCGAGGGACGAGGCAGTGGTGGCAGTGGTGAGGGAGAGGGTCCGCTACCACAACGACCTTGCTTGAAGAGGAGAAGGGGAGTAATTTTTCGCTAATTCCCCGAGAGTTCGATATAAACCCTCAAATCACCCTTAATTGTGGGGAAAGGACGCTTGCTACAACACTCTGCACATGGATTCGAAAGCAATTACACATGGAGTTGTTGCCATCAGGTGGGCACGGGACTGGTAGTGAATACCATTGGCGAGGTACCAGTCGCGGGTCGGGGCCCGTGTCTGGTAGCCAAAATTCACACGCGACTAGTAGGCTTTTCCCTACCAATGTAATGGACCTCACCAATGAATGGTCTGATGGTGATGATTATGCATACTACAACCAAGGGAGCTCAGATGATGAGATGATCGAAGAATGTTCGACCGTAACATTCTTGGGAGAAAGCACAAGATTTGCGACTATGATGGGGTTTACGATCTTGAGCTGATCGCAGTTGACTTCGTGGACTAACGAGAGAATGACAACCACCAAAATAGCTAACACAAGTACGGAAATCACGATGGAGGAGGCTACCGTAAGCCAGGATGCAATTTTCAACCTTGATGAGTTCAACACAAAGGGCCTTCAGTAACCCAAATGTTGTCGGGTCCTGCAATATCCACTTCTACGTAGATGACATTGGTAGGAAGACCAAGCCGCACCTTGAAGGACTATCTTCAGTTTCAAAAACTCTAGGAGGCCTACAACAACATACATCAACAAGCCATCAACGAGGGCCATCCTCCGGTACGTGGGATGATCGCTTACAACACACCACCTCCCCTCCGCCACTGGTGAACCACGGAGCCCCATCGGCTGGTACCACTCAGCAACATCAATAGAATTATGTGCATACACTCATGCAAATGCAGTGTACCCAAAACAATTGGGGAGTCTATGCATGATGATTCAGAAGGGGTTTGCTCACGTGACAAGTCAATATGGTTGTTAAAGCGCAAACTGCTACACCTGAGTACCTCAACTGGTCAGAGCAGCCCATTGGGTTTGATCGAGCAGATCAGCCCCCCTTGCGTCCCTCGGCTAGGGTACACTACTCTCGTGCTTGAGGCCTAGGTTTGTGGATATACAAGATGAACAAATTCTTCATGGACGGTGGTAGCAGACTCAACCGTATATTTTCCAGCACGTTAAATGCAATAAACCAACCTGTTGTTGGGCCAAATCGATCTCGACGTCATCTTTGGTGGCCCTCGTAACTTCCGTAGTACGAAAATCACCTTTGAAGTCATAGATTGACCTTCACAGTACCATGCTATATTTGGATGACCGGCGTATAAATGGTTGATGGATGTTCCACACCATGCCTACTTAAAATTGAAGATGCTTGGAACCTTTGGCCGCAAAATCATCCATGGAAGCTTCACATGCTCAGATAATTGTGATAGGGAATTCAGCAAACTCAATGAGTCGTTTGGCATGCAGAAAGAACTCGCACAACTTAAGGAATTGACAGATACAAACATCATTCCCAAGATACAGAAGACCGCACCAGAGATGTCATTTGACTCCAGCGGTGGCACACGAGCACATTGATGTCTATGGACGCTTCTATTCTTGTAGACAGTGCTGAGCCTCCAAATGCAGAGGTTTGTAGAACAGCATCAAGTTTCCCTTAAGTGGATCAACCAAGGTTTATCGAACTCAGGGAGGTAGAGGTCAAAGATATCCCTCTCAAGCAACCCTCCAATTACGATACAAGAAGTCTCTTGTGTCCCCAACACACTCAATACACTTGTCAGATGTATAGGTGCACTAGTTCGGCGAAGAGATACAAAAATGCAAGTGATATGGATGAATATGAGTGGTAATAACAATCTGAAATAAATATGGCAGCGAGTAAACATGCAGCAAAACAGTAAATAAATGGTGATTCGATTTTTGGAAACAAGGCATAGGGATCATACTTTCACTAGTAATCACTCTCAACAATGATATCATAAAGGAATATACATATAAGCACTTCACTATGCTACTCTGAAAGACTCTCTGGTTGGATGACGAACACTAATTCACCGTGTAGGTCTGCAAAAGCAAACCTTAAAAATGTATTCCCAAATAATAATGAACACCCCGCGCTGCACTTTGAGCATTCATAGCCGGTACTAACACACCACAATTTCATAAAGACATCCAACTCAAATCATAATTCAGTGAACAAGTATTCTGTGAAATATAGCCTAAGAGACCCACACGGTGCACACACTCCACCTTTACACACGTGGGACAAGGAATCTCCGGAGATCACATAAGTAAAATCCACTTGATTCGCATAACAACATCTAGATACAAAGCTCATGGTCACATAAAGATCACACCATGGGAGAGAGAGATAGACCACATAGCTACCGGTAGAGCCCTCAGCCCCGAGGGAGAACTACTCCCTCCTCATCATGGGAGTCAGCAACTGCGATGGAGATGGCGGTGGAGTCGATGGACATGGCTCCAGGGGCAATTCCCCATCCCGGCAGGGTGCCGGAACAGAGACTTCTTTCCCCCGAATCTTGTTTGCGACGACGGCGGAGCTACAGAACTTTTCGTGGGCGGAGGCTGGTATATTTAGGGTTTTTGCGTCGGGAGCTTTATATAGGCGGAAGGGCGAGGATGGTGCAGGCATGGTGGCCCCAGACCACCCCTAGGTGCGGGCCAGGGCTAGGCTGCGCCTAGGGTAGGTCTGGCCACCCTGTGTCCCTCCTCCATCTCTGCTCTGGACTCCGTCTTCGTTCTGGTAAAAATAGGAACTTTGGCTTTTGTTTTGTCCAATTCCGAGAATATTTCCAGTACAACTTTTCTAAAATACAAAACAACAAGAAACAGGGAACTAGCACTGTGGCATCTTGTCAATAGGTTAGTGCCGGAAAATGCATAAAAGTGCCACGAAGTGTAAACAAAACATATAGAAATTGGTGTAAAACAAGCATGGAGCATCAAAAATTATAGATACGTTTGCAACGTATCAACATCCCAAAGCTTAACTCATGCTTGTCCTCGAGTAGGTAAGTGATAACAAAATAATTTTTGAGGTGACATGAAGCCAACACAATCTTGATCAAGCATTTAAGCATTGTGAGCTGGGATCAAACTACTCTAAACATAGGCATGATAGATATAACTCATTAGAACTTAGCAACTATGTTAAAACACGAAGAGTAGCTCAAACAAAAGATCATGAAAAACAGTGCATTGAAAGCAACTGTTTGTTTATGAGCATAGAGTAAACATAACAAAATGGTACTCAACATGTCTTTTATGGAATAGGAAAACATAAATGCTAGGACACCTTTAAAGTTCAAAGGTTGACTAGATACAAGTAATTTGAGAGCAAGCAATAGCACAATCATGAATCAATCAATAATAATTTAGGGACTATGCACATTGCACTAAGAATGAAAACTATGCTCTCTTAATTGATGCATAAAGCAGAAGATGAGAGTAAAAGAGAGACTCTTTGCAGAGTAAGCAAGATAAACAAGTTTTATAAACCTTTAAAAAAGTATGGTACTTATTAGCTTTGAGCTCTCATTGCCCGTATCATAAGCATCTTCAATGGTTGAACTTAATGTCAGTCAAAAATGAGCTATATGCTTGCAAATCACAAGTTGAAAATCTCATGCCCCTTGAACGCGAGTACCTAAACCCCATGCTACTCAACTTAGGTCCCAAATAAGTTCTTGTCATTGTAAGTATGCATGTATCATTGAGAACCGCCAACGGGGTACCTCTTGCCCGATTATATGGAGGTACTCTTGTAGGAGCAATCCCATGCCAAAATGACAAGACAAACAGACAGTGAGCATCTCAGCAATTCTTTATTTACTATGGGTATAGCTTTTTATTTCAAATGCTTCGTAGAATGCTCACTATGGCTTAGCTGTAAATCTCCACCATGAATGATGCATGGCTTAGATTAGCGGCCCAGGCGTTTCTCTAACTCATATACAAACTGCATGGACTTACAATTTTCCATTTTATTTCGCACCGCTAGGCATCCATAAACAAAAGAACATCACATCAACTAAATATAAGTGCAATGTCGAAAGTGTTCCCCATAAAAGCATGGTTCTACTAACTCCCAACTCGCAATTTCCAAACACATAAACTTCATAAGATAGACACAATGATCAAATTTATTAAGTGGAAGAAAGTAAATGTGCCATCAAGTTCGTGAGAGCTTTACTGACTAATTTTCTCATGCCAAGATTTAATTTGGAAGATAAAAACATGATGAATTACTTGGAATAGCAATAATGCTACTAGGTAGATATGGTGGACACAATTGGCAAACTTTGTTTCATGGTGGTTGGATGCACGAGTAGAGATCATACTCAGCACATGCGAAGGCTACCAAAAGACTGCGAGCGACCAACTAAGAGAGCAATAATGGCCATAATCATGCACATCGACAAAACATTATCAATAAAAGCATAAAGTGATATTACAAGTCAAAAACTAAATGATCATAGAGGCTTTAGTTGACTGGTTATAGTCATAACATGGTGTAAGCATGTGCCAAGTCAACCCAATAAAGCATCAAAGGAGAATACCACAATACTATGCTTTTATGATAGAAACAACACATGATTTTTTCAATGACACATTATGCACTCTCAGCTATTTGAAACAAGTCATACTACAACAATAAATACTACGCATATGACAATAATAACATCCAACATGACATGCCAAAGTCTATGCCACAGTCTAGACAAGCTTCCTTATGCATCACTATAGTCTGAAATATTTTACTCATCCAAAGCCAATGAACTTATTTGAAATAACTCTCAGATATGAAATACATTATGGACTAGAGAGATAATCATAGACATATAAATAATACTAACGAGATCTGAACAAAATTCAAGTGAAAGAACATGAGCTAAACGAAGTACTAGCAAACCAGAACACCCGCAGAACAATAACAGCGAAAACTAGAGCGTTCTATGCAATTAAAACGGAGCGTGTAACTATCCCACACAAGAATAGTAGGATCCAAACATATGATATATCAAACAAAACAAAACAAAAGAAAATAAAACTAAAAACAAAAATAAAGACGTTCCAAGAACAACACATAGCGTATGAAGCAATAAAAATATAGCGCGTAGAAAGATAACCTATTGCTTTGTTGATGAAGAGGGGATGCCTTGGGCATCCCCAAGCTTTGATGCTTGTACCGCTTGGATATGTATTTGGGTGCAGGGGCATCCCCAAGCTTGAGCTTTTGTCCATTCTTCATCTCATCACATCATTCTTCTCTCCCTACACTTGAAAACTTCCTTCATACAAAACTTAACACAATTCTCAATTAGCAGCATTAGTACAATCAAAATAAACAAATCCACTTGGGTTCAGTTCTAACATATATTAAAGAATTAGCTACTGTATCAACTCTTCAAAAAGCTCTTTGATCAAATAGAACTCAAAAATAAAGAGATTTAAGAGGCAAATGCAAATAGTGCAGAAATCTGTCAAAACAGAATAGCAGGTAAAGATTGATTTTTTTCAAAAATCATCTGTTGCTTATCTCGAAAAGTGGTCAACTAACGAAATTTAGATAATAACCTGGAGCATATGCATAAAAATGAAAGCTTAAAATTCCGCTCTGGCTATTTTTATGAATTTTTATGGTAACAACACAAAATCTGTTTTTAGGACAGCAACTTCCCAAAATCTTACTTTCTTCCTATTAGAGGCTATTCTTGGCACAAAAACGAAATAAAAATGATAAGGAGAGGTTATTACAGAGGTAAAAAATTCTAGGACTCAACATAAAAGAAAAATTACAGAAATAAAATAATGGGTTGTCTCCCATAATCGCTTTTTTTAATGCCTTTCAGCTAGGCGTAGTAGTTTGAGAAGATGCTCACATAAGAAATATGAATTGAAGTAAAAGAGAGCATCAAGGAGAAAATATGAAACACATTTAAGTCTAACCCACTTCCTATGTATAGGAATCTTGTACAAAAATAGATTTACAAAAAACAAAGTGACAAGCATAGGAAGATAAAACAAGAGTAACTTCAAAACTTTCAGCATATAGAGTGGTGTTTTAGTACCATGAAATTTATACAACCATATTTTATGCTCACATAATAACTTTCAGTAGCATCATGAATAAACTCAACAATATAACCATCACATAAACCATTCTTATCATGAGCCACATGCATAAAATAATTATTACTCCCCACATAAGCATAGTCATTCTTATTAATTTTAGTGGGAGCAAATTCAACAAAATAGCTATCATTATTATTCTCATCACTATATTCATCAAATATAGGAGGAATGTTGTAGTCATAATTAACTTTCTCCTCAATAGTAGGTGGACTGAAAATAACATAATCATCATTGTAATCATCATATATTGGAGGCATAGTATCATCATAGAAAATTTCCTCCTCCAAAGCTAGGGAACTAAAAAGATCATTTTCATAAAAACTAGCTTCCCCAAGCTTAGACTTTTCCATAGCATTAGCAATAATGTTGTTCAAAGAATTCATACTAATAACATTGCTACTAGCATGCAAGTAAAGTTCCATAGGTTTTTAATTTTCTCTTCAAACACCTCATGTCCTAACTCAAGATAAAGACTATAAAGTTCTCTAATTTTTTTGTTGTTTTCCAGTAAGCCTAACTAGTGAAAATAAAAACAAGAAACAAAAAGATATAATTGTAGAATCTAAAGGAAATAACTTCGAGCCCTCACCATGTAACGATCCGACCCGGTACGGGTTGAATCTCTGTGCATAGTAGTGCTAGTCCCTGGATCAATCGCTAGCACACACAGTTTAAGATGTAATACCAAGAAACAAAGGTCTTTATTACATCGCATGATCCAGTAATTACAAAGTAACATTACAAATTGCATAGCCCGAAGCTAGCATTATATCAGAGTTTACAACGAAACATATCAGCATGGAGTCCTTCGTCTTCATGTGCCACAGGCGAGCATGTCGAGTATAGACTCGTAACCCTAACCATCGAACCTGACTCGTTCATCAAAATATCTGCAACATAAAACGTTGCAGCCACACAGGGTCAATACATTTGGAATTGTATTGGCAAATGTCACTATTTGGTGGATATATAAATGGCGCCTAACAACTACGTGCTCATTTGGCAGGTGGAGTTTAGGCTCTTTTGCGAAAAGCAATAGTTTCCCTATCCTTTACAAACATTTTTTTATTCTTTAAAGATCATCGTCTAGGAACATATTAGCATAACCCATGCCGTCGCAAGATAGTTAGCTTCATATGCTCCTAAACATCTACGGACATGCTAGCATAGGCCCATGTAAACACAAGACAACCTAGCTTTGCATGCTCCTAAACCCATTGTTTGCCCCATCAAATTTTATTAAGAAATTGGAATGATGAGATCTTCCAAACAGTAACATGCCTAGTTGCTCATAGTTGTCCGTAACCGGGGACACGGCTAAGTACTTAGTTTGACACTCTCGAGAGGATTGTACACTTTACCCACATGACCTAGTCATCCCCTTTTACCATGATGCTCAATTTGCTCAAATGGTCGGGAAAAGACTAAGTAGAGACCGTTTTCAGAAGTAGTACCCCGAGCCATCTGGACGGACCCATGCCAACCTACACATCTACATCTTCTAGTCACGTCAGGTCGGGTTCCTACAACCTACTTAGTCAAGCCAGAGCCCATATGACATGCGGCTGTACACGGAAGCTACTAAACAAGAAACCTGTCAAATCTCTTTGTTTCTGGGTGGCCATCCACAAGTGTGATACACACGACCGCCATAGACATGACTCCGTTGTAACCACTCAACATAAACCAAGCAAACCACTTCCACCCAGATGATTCATTATCTTAGGTTGTTTTATTACATAAAACAATACTTTCACCATACCACATATCACATCATGAAATCCCAGCCACGCATCTACAATAGCAACGCTAAGCATACTACAGTACGGTGGTGACAAAGAATAAAGCATGAAATCATATGGCTATCCTAGATAGGTTTATTGGCATAGCAATATATAATTTGAAAAACTCCTACACATACATAGCTACTGAAAATAACTACAATGTGCATACAAAAATAATAGGATAGAACAGTGTGTGACACTTGCCTTTTTGGTATCTGGAGAATTCTGCACTTCTCTCAATCAAAACTCGTATCTCTCCGTACAACTATAACATAAAAGTAACAGAACATAAACACACATTCAAACAACAAGAAAATCAAGCAAGACAACAATTTAGAAAGATTTGTTATTCATTGTATTTTAGTTTTCATTAAATTGATGGTTAATTGGAAAATTAAAGGTATGGATTGCAAGATATGAACTTGAGATATTGAATGGATGAGTCAAACGCTTGGAAAGGAAATGATTAGGTAAGTCAAGTTCTCAGAAGGAAAATGATTGATAAGAACCTATGGCCAATGGTTGTTTGCTACTCAAGGATGGATAATTATAATGATGCTTGTGTTTTAGAAACTCTCACAAGCATCGCAAGTGCAACTCAAAATGCAACTTGACAATTGACATAGTGTGAAAACACTTATCAAAGTAGCACAAATTCACACATAGACTTGGGTATGAGGTAATGGTATATTTAATTACTCAAATAACTCATTTGTAATTTGAATAGCCCAAGCTTAACAAATATGATCGAATGGCATGAGATTGGATAGACATGAATGGTATTCAAGATGTGGATCAAAGATTCTAAAGGATGTCAAGGTTTCAACACATGTGTAGAGTGTCTCCACAACACTTGCACAGGGAAAATCTATAAATAAGATTTGTCACAATTTAGTCAAATAACTCATGTGTAGTTTGAATATTGTGAGCTAGTCAAATATAATTAGGATAGATATGATCCTAGACATGATGACACATCTAAATGATTTTGGTAGATGGGATGCTCATATGATTTACTTTGGCAAAATGAAATTATGGGTTTAAGCTTCAACCTCAATGTTTACAAAAATAAATTATGATATTGGTTTCCATGGATATTGATGAGTAACACATATTCAAAAGAAAAGATATGATCAAGTAGGGTTTATGGATTGTGTCGTATGACACATAGAAGGATATTAATTCAAATCTAAAACCATGTGAAGTGAATATAATCAACTAAACTAAACATGTGTGCTACTGGATGAAGAGTTTCAATGTGATTGAGTTGCAAAAGGAGTCACCTTAAAAAGATGTATAGAATTTAAGATATGCCAAAATTACTCAAATCCTCATATTTAGACTTGAATACTTGCAAATAGTTCAAAGTTTTATGAAATGATGTTATTGAACAGGGGACATCAATAAATTCCATTTGAAAAAAAAGAATCACTTGATTTGGCTTTATAGAATTTGAGTTATGTAAAATACTCAAATTCACATGTTCAAATTTGAATATTTAAAAATTACTTGAAAGTCAAATTTTATTTTACATTTGTATTCTAAACATTTTTATGAGTTCAGGGGTATATAATTTTTAAATTTTGGGCGTGTAATTATTTTTTTATAATTTGTACAAGATTAAACGTTTCGGGGCCTTTTAATAATTTCATCCGAAAAGTTGTCAGAAAAAGTTGCTCGGATGAAAAAGGTTTCTACATGAAAGTTATAGATGATTTAATTACAAACCTAATGCAAAAAATATCGCCTAAAACCGACCTATAGATCATTTGATATGAAATTTTGAAGTTAGACATAAGATATGAGCTAGCATATACAGGAACGGATCGATCGGTATGTGAGGCTGAGCTGTTCAGTTTATTATAAGCTAACAAACACCCTTAGATTTCGATCAGACGGCATCAATGGATCTGCTAAAATCTTTCTGAACTATGAAGCGCTAGCTGGCTTACATGTTGACGAAGGAGACACTGGCGTGATCGCGCGCGGTCCATGTCCCCTCTCCGGTGGTGTCCTGGCTCAGGGAAAATGTCCACGGGAACCAGCTCTTCGCGCAGAGCTCGGTGTTGAGGCCGGCGGTCTCGATCTCTTCCGTGTAACAACGACGAGGACGGCCGGAGGTGGTGCTGCTCCGGTGTGATCCAGTCGAGGTGATAGTTCCCGTCGTTCTAGTGGTCGTCGGCGGTGGTGGCGAGGTCGACGTGAAGCGGACGAAGATGAAGGGGTCGACTGCATACAGGGCGTTGCCTCGGAGGCCCTGAGTTGCCGGCGTTCTTCGGACGGAGTTGCCAAGGCTGCGGCAACCTCAGATTTCTTCGGCGTCAGCGCTACGCTGCGAGGAAAAAGAAAACGAAAAAGAAGTGGAGAAGATGCGCAAGAACAAGCTGATCAAATAGGGACCAAACGGGGGCAGAAAAACCTTGAATACTCGTCGGAATCGAGAGAAATACGGCGACGGCAGAGACGGACTCCGGCGAGCAAAATCGTCAGCCTGGCGGCGGGATTGGTTAGGGTTTTTGCGGGATAAAGTGTGCACAGGTGTGGGTTATTTATAGATAGAATTTCGTGGAAAAAGAGAGCACGAAATCGAACGGAACCGGCGAAGAAACAGGAGATTTTCGGTTCTGGTTCATACGCGTACGTGAGATAAACTCTGGCTAGAGGTTGAAGATAGCTGCGGCCTCCGCGACAGTGAGAGAAGAAAAAGAAAAAAAACGAAAAGGAAAAGGCAGCGTGGCTGCGCTGCGTGACTTGGCCTCTGGCCTCTCGCGAGCGTGCGCGCGTGCGCGGTTCCGGCTTGGCCGGCCCGGCCGGACGTTCTTTTTCTTTCATTCTTTTCTATTTTCTGATTTGTATTTTACATTTTCTAGTTTCAGTTTGGGTATCCAATTTTAGAGAAACTAAACATGAAGGTTCTGTAAAAATTAGTGTACAGTATGTGGACAATATGGAATACTATTTCAGTCCAAACAAGCACATGGTATATATATTTTGTGCACTTAGCCTAATAGACTATTAGCAAAATTTAGAAATATAATTTATATTTTATAAAACCAAGCAATTAAAATATTTCACGAAAATGAAACCTTTTGCAGATTTTATTTCAACATAGATTATGGTATTGAAGTCGAAACGACTCAATTAACTTTATAAAACTCATTTTGGTCAAAAACCAAATTACAAAAATGTTATTATAAATATAACGCTTTATATGGCTACTTGGGCATTGATATATCAGAATAAGGTTTGGGCCTTTTGTCTCAAAATAGAATCTTATATGATTTCAAAACCATGAAACATAAATAGGTTTGGTTTGGAAATATTTTGAAAACAAATCTTTGTGAAAACTTATTTTGGGAAAGGCTTATAAATAAACTCAAAAAGTTTTAGTTCCTTGTGAAATTTCAACAAAGACAAACAATTCAATCAACTTAATTTATTTATCTTTACATTCTAAAATTTGAAAATTTTCGGATGTTACAGACTACCACCCTTAAAAGGAATCTCGTCCTCGAGATTCGAGAAAGGCTAGAAAGAAAGATGGGTTTGGGATATGTTGGGGTGGGCTACCACCCTTAAAGGAAATTTTTCTAGGCAGTCTTAAGTCTTGGGTTTAGGTTAAGACTATCTTGGGTATAACTTGGCACATCCTAGGACATGACTTGACACCAGGTCATCTTCTGAAAACATCTATGGCTTCTGATTTAATATCCAATAGGTGGTATTTATCACATATAGTGAACAACATATATTTTCAAAATGACTTGAGTGGGCTTTTCCTCGTGGTTAGGCTTCTAATCCCTATGGGCTGGTGGTTGAACTACTTTTGGCTCTTAGGGGTCACTCTTCGGGTCAATCAGAGACCAAAATGAGAGGAATTTACGACATCCTTCATCCTCTTACTTGTTAGTGCCATCGACGGTCTTCCACTATCTTCATCTTGTAGTTGGATGTTCATTCTCATTGTAGTCCTATGCTTGGCAGTACTTGCCTACTATAAGGGTACAATATTTCTCCATCCTAAGGTTTAGGCTTATCATCGACATCTCTTTTTTAGGTATGTCTCTCTAGATTTGCAAAGTCAATATTACGAAAGCGAATAATAAGAGTAGTAGGAATGGTGATCAATCCATCCTGCAACCAGATCATTACTCCGTATTTGATTATTGAATCTCGTATTCTAACACTTGGTCAACCTCGCAAGTTTTATAAAAAAAATCCATGGAGAATTGAATCAATGTTTCATTCCCCAATTATTGAATTGTTTTGAAAACATTTCTATCGATCCTTAACTAGGGTTGTGTGTATCTCACACTCTTCGGTTCTTCATCTTGATAGGGACATCAAGTTTGGTTTGGCTAAGGTTGTCTTCATTACGAATTGTCGAGAAGACACTTGCTAGGTTGAGGTATAGATGAGAATGGATAGAAGGATCTAAAGAAGATTCCTACCCTTAAACCGACAGATCAAGGCAATTCATCATACAAACAAGATCTAACAAGCATTCATCACATCAAGCAAACTAGTTCAAACACACACAAAAAATCTAGTATGGTCATACCACAAGTTAGTATGATCATAACGCTATTGCAATATCGTTGGTGTAATAAGTGGTGGTCTATTCTATTTCTGGATTCAATGCTACAACTTCTTCTACTGTTATGATGTATCTTTGGGGTTGTCAAGGATGCATCGAGGTATTCTCCAAGTTCTTCGTTGGCCTTCCATGAAGTTGCACCATGCTGAGTCGAATAATAACATATGAAGCATCGGTCTTCACACTTAAGGGACATGGTCATCATTAGTCCTTCCTTGATGGATTTCAAGAGTTAGGCCATCTAAGGTAAGAGGAAATTCTTTCGAAGGTGAAATAGATGAGAATACAAGAAGTTCAAAATGCATGATCTTTTTAATAAAAACTGGACTAAATAGATTTTTCATCCTAAGGTCATCCAATTACTATTCCAAACCTAGGGTCACGAACCTACAGTCAACACAATGCTCTGATACCATCTGTAACGATCCGACCCGGTACGGGTTGAATCTCTGTGCATAGTAGTGCTAGTCCCTGGATCAATCGCTAGCACACACAGTTTAAGATGTAATACCAAGAAACAAAGGTCTTTATTACATCGCATGATCCAGTAATTACAAAGTAACATTACAAATTGCATAGCCCGAAGCTAGCATTATATCAGAGTTTACAACGAAACATATCAGCATGGAGTCCTTCGTCTTCATGTGCCACAGGCGAGCATGTCGAGTATAGACTCGTAACCCTAACCATCGAACCTGACTCGTTCATCAAAATATCTGTAACATAAAACGTTGCAGCCACGCAGGGTCAATACATTTGGAATTGTATTGGCAAATGTCACTATTTGGTGGATATATAAATGGCGCCTAACAACTACGTGCTCATTTGGCAGGTGGAGTTTAGGCTCTTTTGCGAAAAGCAATAGTTTCCCTATCCTTTACAAACATTTTTTTATTCTTTAAAGATCATCGTCTAGGAACATATTAGCATAACCCATGCCGTCGCAAGACAGTTAGCTTCATATGCTCCTAAACATCTACGGACATGCTAGCATAGGCCCATGTAAACACAAGACAACCTAGCTTTGCATGCTCCTAAACCCATTGTTTGCCCCATCAAATTTTATTAAGAAATTGGAATGATGAGATCTTCCAAACAGTAACATGCCTAGTTGCTCATAGTTGTCCGTAACCGGGGACACGGCTAAATACTTAGTTTGACACTCTCGAGAGGATTGTACACTTTACCCACATGACCTAGTCATCCCCTTTTACCATGATGCTCAATTTGCTCAAATGGTCGGGAAAAGACTAAGTCGAGACCGTTTTCAGAAGTAGTACCCCGAGCCATCTGGACGGACCCATGCCAACCTACACATCTACATCTTCTAGTCACGTCAGGTCGGGTTCCTACAACCTACTTAGTCAAGCCAGAGCCCATATGACATGCGGCTGTACACGGAAGCTACTAAACAAGAAACCTGTCAAATCTCTTTGTTTCTGGGTGGCCATCCACAAGTGTGATACACACGACCGCCATAGACATGACTCCGTTGTAACCACTCAACATAAACCAAGCAAACCACTTCCACCCAGATGATTCATTATCTTAGGTTGTTTTATTACATAAAACAATACTTTCACCATACCACATATCACATCATGAAATCCCAGCCACGCATCTACAATAGCAACGCTAAGCATACTACAGTACGGTGGCGACAAAGAATAAAGCATGAAATCATATGGCTATCCTAGATAGGTTTATTGGCATAGCAATATATAATTTGAAAAACTCCTACACATACATAGCTACTGAAAATAACTACAATGTGCATACAAAAATAATAGGATAGAACAGTGTGTGACACTTGCCTTTTTGGTATCTGGAGAATTCTGCACTTCTCTCAATCAAAACTCGTATCTCTCCGTACAACTATAACATAAAAGTAACAGAACATAAACACACATTCAAACAACAAGAAAATCAAGCAAGACAACAATTTAGAAAGATTTGTTATTCATTGTATTTTAGTTTTCATTAAATTGATGGTTAATTGGAAAATTAAAGGTATGGATTGCAAGATATGAACTTGAGATATTGAATGGATGAGTCAAACGCTTGGAAAGGAAATGATTAGGTAAGTCAAGTTCTCAGAAGGAAAATGATTGATAAGAACCTATGGCCAATGGTTGTTTGCTACTCAAGGATGGATAATTATAATGATGCTTGTGTTTTAGAAACTCTCACAAGCATCGCAAGTGCAACTCAAAATGCAACTTGACAATTGACATAGTGTGAAAACACTTATCAAAGTAGCACAAATTCACACATAGACTTGGGTATGAGGTAATGGTATCTTTAATTACTCAAATAACTCATTTGTAATTTGAATATCCCAAGCTTAACAAATATGATCGAATGGCATGAGATTGGATAGACATGAATGGTATTCAAGATGTGGATCAAAGATTCTAAAGGATGTCAAGGTTTCAACACATGTGTAGAGTGTCTCCACAACACTTGCACAGGGAAAATCTATAAATAAGATTTGTCACAATTTAGTCAAATAACTCATGTGTAGTTTGAATATTGTGAGCTAGTCAAATATAATTAGGATAGATATGATCCTAGACATGATGACACATCTAAATGATTTTGGTAGATGGGATGCTCATATGATTTACTTTGGCAAAATGAAATTATGAGTTTAAGCTTCAACCTCAATGTTTACAAAAATAAATTATGATAATGGTTTCCATGGATATTGATGAGTAACACATATTCAAAAGAAAAGAAATGATCAAGTAGGGTTTATGGATTGTGTCGTATGACACATAGAAGGATATTAATTCAAATCTAAAACCATGTGAAGTGAATATAATCAACTAAACTAAACATGTGTGCTACTGGATGAAGAGTTTCAATGTGATTGAGTTGCAAAAGGAGTCACCTTAAAAAGATGTATAGAATTTAAGATATGCCAAAATTACTCAAATCCTCATATTTAGACTTGAATACTTGCAAATAGTTCAAAGTTTTATGAAATGATGTTATTGAACAGGGGACATCAATAAATTCCATTTGAAAAAAAAGAATCACTTGATTTGGCTTTATAGAATTTGAGTTATGTAAAATACTCAAATTCACATGTTCAAATTTGAATATTTAAAAATTACTTGAAAGTCAAATTTTATTTTACATTTGTATTCTAAACATTTTTATGAGTTCAGGGGTATATAATTTTTAAATTTTGGGCGTGTAATTATTTTTTTATAATTTGTACAAGATTAAACGTTTCGGGGTCTTTTAATAATTTCATCCGAAAAGTTGTCAGAAAAAGTTGCTCGGATGAAAAAGGTTTCTACATGAAAGTTATAGATGATTTAATTACAAACCTAATGCAAAAAATATCGCCTAAAACCGACCTATAGATCATTTGATATGAAATTTTGAAGTTAGACATAAGATATGAGCTAGCATATACAGGAACGGATCGATCGGTATGTGAGGCTGAGCTGTTCAGTTTATTATAAGCTAACAAACACCCTTAGATTTCGATCAGACGGCATCAATGGATCTGCTAAAATCTTTCTGAACTATGAAGCGCTAGCTGGCTTACATGTTGACGAAGGAGACACTGGCGTGATCGCGCGCGGTCCATGTCCCCTCTCCGGTGGTGTCCTGGCTCAGGGAAAATGTCCACGGGAACCAGCTCTTCGCGCAGAGCTCGGTGTTGAGGCCGGCGGTCTCGATCTCTTCCGTGTAACAACGACGAGGACGGCCGGAGGTGGTGCTGCTCCGGTGTGATCCAGTCGAGGTGATAGTTCCCGTCGTTCTAGTGGTCGTCGGCGGTGGTGGCGAGGTCGACGTGAAGCGGACGAAGATGAAGGGGTCGACTGCATACAGGGCGTTGCCTCGGAGGCCCTGAGTTGCCGGCGTTCTTCGGACGGAGTTGCCAAGGCTGCGGCAACCTCAGATTTCTTCGGCGTCAGCGCTACGCTGCGAGGAAAAAGAAAACGAAAAAGAAGTGGAGAAGATGCGCAAGAACAAGCTGATCAAATAGGGACCAAACGGGGGCAGAAAAACCTTGAATACTCGTCGGAATCGAGAGAAATACGGCGACGGCAGAGACGGACTCCGGCGAGCAAAATCGTCAGCCTGGCGGCGGGATTGGTTAGGGTTTTTGCGGGATAAAGTGTGCACAGGTGTGGGTTATTTATAGATAGAATTTCGTGGAAAAAGAGAGCACGAAATCGAACGGAACAGGCGAAGAAACAGGAGATTTTCGGTTCTGGTTCATACGCGTACGTGAGATAAACTCTGGCTAGAGGTTGAAGATAGCTGCGGCCTCCGCGACAGTGAGAGAAGAAAAAGAAAAAAAACGAAAAGGAAAAGGCAGCGTGGCTGCGCTGCGTGACTTGGCCTCTGGCCTCTCGCGAGCGTGCGCGCGTGCGCGGTTCCGGCTTGGCCGGCCCGGCCGGACGTTCTTTTTCTTTCATTCTTTTCTATTTTCTGATTTGTATTTTACATTTTCTAGTTTCAGTTTGGGTATCCAATTTTAGAGAAACTAAACATGAAGGTTCTGTAAAAATTAGTGTACAGTATGTGGACAATATGGAATACTATTTCAGTCCAAACAAGCACATGGTATATATATTTTGTGCACTTAGCCTAATAGACTATTAGCAAAATTTAGAAATATAATTTATATTTTATAAAACCAAGCAATTAAAATATTTCACGAAAATGAAACCTTTTGCAGATTTTATTTCAACATAGATTATGGTATTGAAGTCGAAACGACTCAATTAACTTTATAAAACTCATTTTGGTCAAAAACCAAATTACAAAAATATTATTATAAATATAACGCTTTATATGGCTACTTGGGCATTGATATATCAGAATAAGGTTTGGGCCTTTTGTCTCAAAATAGAATCTTATATGATTTCAAAACCATGAAACATAAATAGGTTTGGTTTGGAAATATTTTGAAAACAAATCTTTGTGAAAACTTATTTTGGGAAAGGCTTATAAATAAACTCAAAAAGTTTTAGTTCCTTGTGAAATTTCAACAAAGACAAACAATTCAATCAACTTAATTTATTTATCTTTACATTCTAAAATTTGAAAATTTTCGGATGTTACACACCAGCAACTAAAAAAACTTAGTAGCCAGAGGATGTGAGTACATTTTACCTTACCTCCCTGGCAACAGCGCTAGAAAAGAGCTTGTTGCCATGGGAGGCAATTCTTTGTGATGTAACTTTTCTTCAGTTCCCCGGCAACGGCGCCAGAAAAGCTCTTGATTTCTACGCACGCTTCTATTCTTGATGACAGTGTTGGGCCTCCATGTGCAGAGGTTTGTAGAACAGCATCAAGTTTCCCTTAAGTGGATCACCCAAGGTTTATCGAACTCAGGGAGGTAGAGGTCAAAGATATCCCTCTCAAGTAACCCCGCAATTATGATACAAGAAGTCTCTTGTGTCCCCAACACACCCAATACACTTATCAGATGTATAGGTGCACTAGTTCGGCGAAGAGATAGTAAAATCCAAGTGATATGCATGAATATGAGTGATATTAACAATCTGAAATAAATATGGCAGAGAGTAAACATGCAGTAAAATAGTCAATAAACGGTGATTCGATATTTGGAAACAAGGCCTAGGGATCATACTTTCACTTGTGTTCACTATCAACAGTGATATCATAAAGGAATATAAATATAAGCACTTCACTATGCTACTCTGAAAGACTCTATGGTTGGATAACGAACACTAATTCACCGTGTAGGTCTGGAAGAGCTAACCTTAAAAATGTATTCCCTAGTACTAATGAACACCCCGCGCTACACTTTTAGCATTCATAGGCGGTACTAATACACCACAATTTTATAGAGACATCCAACACAAATCATAATTCAGTGAACAAGTATTCTGTGAAATATAGCCTAAGAGACCCACACGGTGCACACACTCCACCTTTACTCACGTGGGACAAGGAGTCTCTGGAGATCGCATAAGTAAAATACACTTGAATAGCATAACGACATCTAGATACAAAGCTCATGGTCACATAAAGATCACACCATGGGAGAGAGAGATAGACCACATAGCTACCGGTAGAGCCCTCAGCCCCGAGGGAGAACTACTCCCTCCTCATCATGGGAGTCAGCAACGGCGATGGGGACTGCGGTGGAATCGATGGAGATGGCTCCGAGGGCAATTCCCTGTCCCGGTAGGGTGCCGAAACGGAGACTTCTGTCCCCCGAATCTTGTTTGCGACAGCGGCGGAGCTACGAAACTTTTCATGGCCGAAGGCTGGTATATTTAGGGTTTTTGCGGGGGGGATTTATATAGGCGGAAGGGCGAGGTCGGTGGAGGCCTGGTGGCCCCAGACCACCCCTAGGCGTGGGCCAGGGCCAGGCCGCGCCTAGGGTAGGTCTGGCCACCCTGTGGCCCTCCTCCATCTCTGCTCTGGACTCCGTCTTCGCTACGGGAAAAATAGGAACTTTGGCCTTTGTTTCGTCCAATTCCAAGAATATTTCCTGTACAACTTTTCTAAAATACAAAACAACAGAAAACTGGGAACTGGCACTGTGGCATCTTGTTAATAGGTTAGTGCCGGAAAATGCATAAAAGTGCCATGAAGTGTAAACAAAACATATAAAAATTGGTGTAAAACAAGCATGGAGCATCAAAAATTATAGATACGTTTGCAACGTATCACACATCACATGCATCCTATGGATCCCACCAAGACAACCCTCATATCAACGAGTTTGGAAAATGCATAGGAAATTGCAGTCGTCGAATTTCTCCGTGAGCGCGGGGAAATATTTGCCTGGTATCCAGCTGACAGCTCAGGAGTTCCTGGGGAATTCGCCAAGCATGGAATCAATGTTTATCCAGGCGCAAGACTTGTGCAGCAGTAGCTGCACCATTTCTCGGAACCAAAACACAAGGCCATTGGTAAGGGATTCCATAGGCTACTTCAAGCCAAGTTTATCCGGGAAATCAAGCAATTGACATGGTTAGCCAACCTAGTTTTGGTACCAAACAAAAACACTGACATACTTTGTATGTGCATTGACTTCACTACAACAAAAACAACAACAAAACCTTTATTCCCAAACAAGTTGGGGTAGGCTAGAGGTGAAACCCATAAGATCTCGTAACCAACTCATGGTTCTGGCACATGGATAGCAAGCTTCCATGCGGCTCTTTCCATGGATAGTTCTTTGGTGATACTTCAGTCCTTCAGATATCTCTTTACGGACTCCTCCCATGTCAAGTGTGGTCTACCCCGTCCTCTCTTGACATTATTAGCATGCTTTAGCCATCCACTACGCACTGGAGCTTCTGGAGGCCTGCGCTGAATATGCCCAAACCATCTTAGCCGATGTTGGACAAGCTTTTCTGCAATCGGTGCTACCCCAACTCTATCTCGTATATCATCATTCCGGACTCGGTCCTTCCTCGTGCGGCCACACATCCATTTCAACATGCGCATCTCCGCCACACCTAACTGTTGAACATGCCGCCTTTTAGTCGGCCAACACTCACCGCCATACAACAATGTGTGTCGAACCTTCGTCCTATAGAACTTGCCTTTTAGCTTTTTTGCCACTCTCTTATCACAAAGAATGCCAGAAGCTTGGCGCCACTTCATCCATCCGGCTTTGATTCGGTGGTTCAGATCTTCATCAATATCCCCATCCTTGTGCAGGATTGACCCCAAGTATCGAAAGGTGTCCTTCTGAGGCACCACCTGCCCATCTAGGCCAACCTCCTCCTCCTCGTGCCTAGTAGTACTAAAACCGCACATCATATACTCAGTTTTAGTTCTACTAAGTCTAAAACCTTTTGATTCCAAGGTTTTTCTCCATAGTTGTAACTTCCTATTGACCCCCGTTCGACTATCATCGATTAGGACCACATCATCCGCAAAGAGCATACACCATGGGATATCTCCTTGTATATCCCTTGTGACCTCATCCATCACCAAATCAAATAGATAATGGCTCAAAGCTGACCGCTGGTGTAGTCCAATTTTAATCGGGAAGTCATCAGTATCACCATCTCTTGTTCGAACACTTGTCACGGCAGTATCGTACATGTCCTTGACGAGGGTAATGTACTTTGCTGGGACTTTGTGTTCCTCTAAGGCCCACCACATGATGTGCCGCGGTATCTTATCGTAGGCCTTCTCCAAGTCAATGAACACCATATGCAGGTCCTTCTTTTGCTCCTTGTATCTCTGTATAAGTTGTCGTACCAAGAAGATGGCTTCCATGGTCGACCTCCCAGGCATGAAACCAAACTGATTTTTTGGTCACGCTTGCCATTAGTCTTAAACGGTGCTCAACGACTCTCTCCCATAGCTTCATTATATGGCTCGTAAGCTTAATTCCACGGTAGTTAGTACAACTCTGAACATTCCCTTTGTTCTTGAAGATTAGTACTAATATATTGCGTCTCCATTCTTCTGGCATCTTGTTTGCCCGAAAAATGGAGTTGAAGAGCTTAGTTAGCCATACTATCGCTATGTCTCCGAGGCCTCTTGATGACCCACAAGTATAGGGGATCGCAACAGTCTTCGAGGGAAGTAAAACCCAATTTATTGATTCGACACAAGGGGAGCCAAAGAATATTTGTAAGCCTTAACAGCGGAGTTGTCAATTCAGCTGCACCTGGAAATAGACTTGCTCGCAAGAGTTTATCAGTAGCAACAGTTTTATAGCAGTGGCAGTAGTGAAATATCAGCAGCAGTGTAACAAAGATAGCAGTAGTGATTATAGTAAACAGCAGGATTAAAATACTGTAGGCACAGGGATGGATGAACGGGCGTTGCATGGATGAGAGAAACTCATGTAACAATCAAGGTAGGGCATTTGCAGATAGTAATAAAACAGTATCCAAGTACTAAACAATCCATAGGCATGTGTTCCGTATATAGTCGTACGTGCTCGCAATGAGAAACTTGCACAACATCTTTTGTCCTACCAGCCGGTGGCAGCCGGGCCTCTAGGGAATCTACTGGAAATTAAGGTACTCCTTTTAATAGAGCACCGGAGGAAAGCATTAACACTCCGTGAACACATGTGATCCTCATAACACCGCCTTCCCCTCTGGTTGTCCCAATTTCTGTCACTTTGGGGCCTCGGGTTCCGGACAGCAATATGTGTATACAACTTGCAGGTAAAATCATAAAGTAATGAATATCATCATGAATTGATAACATGTTCAGATCTGAGATCATGGCACTCGGGCCCTAGTGACAAGCATTAAGCATAACAAGTTGCAACAATATCATAAAAGTACCAATTACGGACACTAGGCACTATGCCCTAACAATCTTATGCTATTACATGACCAATCTCATCCAATCCCTACCATCCCCTTCAGCCTACAGCGGGGGAATTACTCACACATGGATGGGGAAACATGGCTGGTCGATGGAGAGGCATCGGTGATGATGATGGCGATGATCTCCTCCAATTCCCCGTCCCGGCGGATTGCCAGAACGGAGTTTCTGGTCCCGAGATGGAGTTTCGCGATGGCGGCAGAGTTCTGGATGTCTTCTAGCAATTTCGTCTAACCCCCGTGCGTTTTTAGGTCGAAGCCCTTAAGTAGTTCAGAGGGGGGCACCTGGGGCTGCCCGAGGCGCCGCCACCATTGGCCGGCGCTGCCCAGGGGCCTGCCGCGCCACCTGGTGGGGTGGCTGCCTCGTGGCCCCCCTCCTTCTGGTCTTCTGGCTCCGTTATTCTTCTGTGAAAATAGGCCCATTGGAATTAATCCCGGGGATTTTCCTGAAAGTTGAGTTTATGCACAAAAACGAGACACCAGGGCAATTCTGCTGAAAACAGCGTTAGTCCGTGTTAGTTGTATCCAAAATACACAAATTAGAGGCAAAACAATAGCAAAAGTGTTCGGGAAAGTAGATACGTTTTGGACGTATCAACTCCCCCCAAACTTAGCTTATTGCTTGTCCTCAAGCAATTCAGTTAACAACTGAGTGCGATAAAAGAACTTTCACGGACACATTTGTTCATATGATGTAAATATTCTCATGATATGGGCAAGTAATTAAGCAATTCATAATAAGATACATGCAAATAAAGTCATCTAATGGCTATGTCAATCATGGAAAAGATACCAATGATACGTCTCCGACGTATCAATAATTTCTTATGTTCCATGCCACATTATTGATGATATCTACATGTTTTATGCATACTTTATGTCATATTTATGCGTTTTCCGGAACTAACCTATTGACGAGATGCCGAAGGGCCAGTTCCTGTTTTCTGCTGTTTTTGGTTTCAGAAATCCTAGTAAGGAAATATTCTCGGAATCGGACGAAATCAACGCCCAGCATCTTAGAATCCCCGGAAGCTTCCAGAACACCCGAGAGTCGCCAGAGGGGAGCCCTGGTGGGCCCAGGAGGTAGGCCGGCGCGGCCCAGGCCCTGGCCGCGCCGCCTTACCATCTCACCGCCTCTTCGACCCTCTGACGCCGCCTCTTCGCCTATATAAAGGTCCCTGACCTAAAACATCGGGACAAAAAAGCCACGGTACGAGAAACCATCCACAGCCACCGCCATCGCGAAGCGAAGATCTGGGGGACAGGAGTCTCTGTTCCGGCACGCCGCCGGGACGGGGAAGTGCCCCCGGAAGGCTTCTCCATCGACACCACCGCCATCTTCATCACCGCTGCTGTCTTCCATGAGGAGGGAGTAGTTCTCCATCGAGGCTCGGGGCTGTACCGGTAGCTATGTGGTTCATCTCTCTCCCTATGTACTTCAATACAATAATCTCATGAGCTGCCTTACATGATTGAGATTCATATGATGATGCTTGTAATCTAGATGTCATTATGCTAGTCAAGTGGATTTTACTTATGTGATCTCCGGAGACTCCTTGTCCCACGTGTGTAAAGGTGACAGTGTGTGCACCGTGTGGGTCTCTTAGGCTATATTTCACAGAATACTTATTCACTGTTATGAATGGCATAGTGAAGTGCTTATTTATATCTCTTTATGATTGCAATGTGTTTTGTATCACAATTTATCTGTGTGCTACTCTAGTGATGTTATTAAAGTAGTTTATTCCTCATGCACGGTGTAATGGTGATAGTGTGTGCATCGTGTAGTACTTGGTGTAGGCTATGATTGTGATCTCTTGTAGATTATGAAGTTAACTATTGCTATGATGGTATTGATGTGATCTATGCCTCCTTTCGTAGCGTGAAGGTGACAGTGTGCATGCTATGTTAGTACTTGGTTTGGTTGTGTTGATCTGTCATGCACTCTAAGGTTATTTAAATATGAACATCGAATATTGTGGAGCTTGTTAACTCCGGCATTGAGGGTTCGTGTAATCCTACACAGTTAGTGGTGTTCATCATCCAACAAGAGGGTGTAGAGTCTAGCATCTATTTATTTATTCTGTTATGTGATCAATGTTGAGAGTGTCCACTAGTGAAAGTATGATCCCTAGGCCTTGTTCCTAAATACTGCTATCGCTGCTTGTTTACTGTTCTACTGCATCTGTACTGTCCGCAATATTACCACCATCAATCACACGCCAGTCCTGGACAGCAAAGCACTTTTCTGGTGCCGTTGCTACTGCTCATATTTGTTCATACCACCTGTATTTCACTATCTCTTCGCCGAACTAGTGCACCTATTAGGTGTGTTGGGGACACAAGAGATTTCTTGCTTTGTGGTTGCAGGGTTGCATGAGAGGGATATCTTTGACCTCTTCCTCCCTGAGATCGATAAACCTTGGGTGATCCACTTAAGGGAAACTTGCTGCTGTTCTACAAACCTCTGCTCTTGGAGGCCCAACACTGTCTACAAGAATAGAAGCTCCCGTAGACATCAAGCACTTTTCTGGCGCCGTTGCCGGGGAGGAAAGGTAAAAGGCACTCATACTCCGGTTCCAGGTAACAGTACTTTTCTGGCGCCATTGTGTGTGTGCTCGAAGCTATTTCCTTTAGATCCTGCAATTGCATCTTTTTGTTTCTTGTTTACACTAGTTAGGCATAATGGAAAACAACAAAAATATGAGAGATCTTTATGAACTTTATCTTGAATTAGGACATGATGTGTTTGAAGAGAGAATTAAAAAACCCATGGAACTTTATATGCATGCTAATGGGAATGTTATTAATATGAATGCTTTGAACACTATTGTTGTTAATGCTATGGAAAATTCTAAGCTTGGGGAAGCTGGTTTTGATGAGTATGATGTTTTTAGTCCCCCGGGCATTGAGGAGGAAATTTTCTTTGATGATACTTTGCCTCCTATTTATGATGATTATAATGATAGTAGTCTTTTGGTTCCGCCTGTTATGGAGGATAAATTTGATTATGATTACAATATGCCTCCTATATTTGATGATGAGAATAATAATGATAGCTACTTTGTTGAATTTGCTCCCACTACAACTAATAAAAATGACTATGCTTATGTGGAGAGTAATAATTTTATGCATGAGACTCATGATAAGAATGCTTTATGTGATAGTTATATTGTTGAGTTTTCTCATGATGCTACTGGACATTATTATGAGAGAGGAAAATATGGTGGTAGAAATTTTCATGTTACTAAAACACCTCTCTATGTGCTGAAATTTTTGAAGCTACACTTGTTTTATCTTCCTATGCTTGTTACTTTGCTCTTCATGAACTTGTTTATTTACAAGATTCCTTTTCATAGGAAGCATGTTAGACTTAAATGTGTCTTGAATTTGCCTCTTGATGCTCTCTTTTGCTTCAAATACTATTTCTTGCGAGTGCATCATTAAAACTGCTGAGCCCATCTTAATGGCTATAAAGAAAGAACTTCTTGGGAGATAACCCATGTGTTTATTTTGCTACATTAACTTTGTTTTATATTTATGTCTTGGAAGTTGTTACTACTGTAGCAACCTCTCCTTATCTTAGTTTTGTTGCATTGTTGTGCCAAGTAAAGTCTTTGATAGTAAGGTTCATACTAGATTTGGATTACTGCGCAGAAACAGATTTCTTGCTGTCACGAATCTGGGCCAAATTCTCTGTAGGTAACTCAGAAAATTATGCCAATTTACGTGAGTGATCCACAGATATGTACGCAACTTTCATTCAATTTGAGCATTTTCATTTGAGCAAGTCTGGTGCCTCAATAAAATTCGTCTTTACGAACTGTTCTGTTTTGACAGATTCTGCCTTTTATTTCGCATTGCCTGTTTTGATATGTTCGATGGATATTTTGATTCCATTGACTTTCAGTAGCTTTGTGCAATGTCCAGAAGTGTTAAGAATGATTATGTCACCTCTGAACATGTATATTTTGATTGTGCACTAACCCTCTAATGAGTTGTTTTGAGTTTGGTGTGGAGGAAGTTTTCAAGGATCAAGAGAGGGAGATGATACAACATGATCAAGGAGAGTGAAAGCTCTAAGCTTGGGGATGCCCCGGTGGTTCACCCCTGCATATATCAAGAAGACTCAAGCGTCTAAGCTTGGGGATGCCCAAGGCATCCCCTTCTTCATCGACAAATTATCAGGTACCTTCTCTTGAAACTATATTTTTATTCGGCCACATCTTATGTACTTTACTTGGAGCGTCTGTGTGCTTTCGTTTTTGTTTTTGTTTGAATAAATGCTTGTGTGGGAGAGAGACACACTCCGCTGTTGCATATGGACAAATATGTCCTTAGGCTTTACTCATAGTATTCATGGCGAAAGTTTCTTCTTCGTTAAATTGTTGTATGGTTGGAAACGGGAAATGCTGCATGTGGTAGTGTATAATTAAATACTTGTAGAACATTGAGCTTTGATAACTTAATTCTTTGCAAATGTTTTGAGGTATTTAGATGGTAAGGCTTGCTGGATAAATAAGTTAAAATTAGTAGTGGATTGTTGTCTTTAAGCTTGTGCCGTACTACAAACTCTATTTAAATAGTTGAAGGCGTAGTTGGACTTGATAGCTTTCCATGTCTGAGAGTTCATCGTAATAACTAAGTTGTGCTGAAGGTCGAGGGAGCTAGCGGGGTACTTATGCCACCGTGAACGGCCCTCCTTGGAGTAAATTTTAATCATGCTCTTAATGATGAACCTGCTAGTTGTTTGCAATAAGCTTGTGAGTTCTTTTTGACTAATGTTAAGCTACGGTTTTTGGCACTTCCACCATCCAAATTTGCTAGCCTCTTCGGTACTGTGCATTGCCTTTTGCTCACATTGAGAATTGTGCATACTTCGCCAGTACATTCAAACCCGTGGGAGAACTTTCTCTTGTTCTCCTACACATAAACCCATACATCTCCTCAAAACAGCCACCATACCTACCTACCACAGCATTTCCATAGCTGTTCCGAGATATATTGCCATGCAACATCCATTTTTACATTACATGCCATGTTGTCATTTATTATTTATATATTGCTTTGCATGATCATATACAGCTGATGTGTGGTTTACCCATGTTACGCAAGATCATTGCACATCCTGCTACACTGGCAGAGGCATACAGTTTCATACATCATGTTTCATTCATTATGAGTTATTTGTACCAAAAAGTGTGTTGTCATATTAGGATGTTGCCCCTAAAAATGAAAAGAGCCGTGGAGGCCATCAAAAAGAAAAAAAAAGAGAAAGAAAAAAAAATGAAAAGAAAGAAAAAAAAGAAAAAAAGAAAAAAGGAAAAAAGAGAATAAAAAAAAGGGGCAGCATTACTATCTTTTATCCACACTTGTGCTCATGTTTTAGCACCCGCATTATTCATAGTCATCATTTGTGCTCATGTTTAGCACCTACATTCATATGAGAGAGTTTTCATGTTTTACTAGTATAACTATGTGGGGAATTTACACTATAGAACTTGGGTTGTATATTCCAATGATGAGCCTCCTCAAAAGTGCTCTAGGTCTTCGTGAGCAACCAAGTTGGATGCACTCCCACTAGTTCCATTGGAGAGCTTTCATACACATATAGCTCTATGTGCATCCGTTGCATGGCAATCACTACTCCTTGCATAGCTTCGATCATAAGGCTTCCTCTTGTCTAATGGTCATTTACAGCTTTGCAAGCCTTTCTTCCATTTGGCCTTCCAAACCCCCATTAACGTTCTTTATGCCACAACATCCTGGTGCTAATACCAAATGCTTGCGCTCACCGGTTGAGTAGACTTCAAAACAGTTGATTCATGACGTTCATGTTTATGTTTACTTGACTGAATCCTTCTTATGTTGTGAAAATTTACTTGATGCTTGGAATGAAGGATAGAACTTCTATGCTGAATACTTAATACATCTTTAATGAACTTTGTACGGTTGCATGTCTTTAAAGCAATAGTTCATGAAAACTTCTAGCTTGTCTAACTCTTGCATTATCATCTCTTATATCAATCTAGATACTTGCTTTGAATGATTTGATCTCAGCTCATATGCTTTACAATAGTATGATCAAGGTTATGATGGCATGTCACTCCAGAAATTATCTTTGTTATCGTTTACCTGCCCGGGACGAGCAGAAACTAAGCTTGGGGATGCTGATACGTCTCCGACGTATCGATAATTTCTTATGTTCCATGCCACATTATTGATGATATCTACATGTTTTATGCATACTTTATGTCATATTTATGCGTTTTCCGGAACTAACCTATTGACGAGATGCCGAAGGGCCAGTTGCTGTTTTCTGCTGTTTTTGGTTTCAGAAAACCTAGTAAGGCAATATTCTCGGAATCGGACGAAATCAACGCCCAGCATCTTAGAATCCCCGGAAGCTTCCAGAATACCCGAGAGTCGCTAGAGGGGAGCCCTGGTGGGCCCAGGAGGTAGGCCGGCGCGGCCCAGGCCCTGGCCGCGCCGCCTTACCATCTCACCGCCTCTTCGACCCTCTGACGCCGCCTCTTCGCGTATATAAAGGTCCCTGACCTAAAACATCGGGACGAAAAAGCCACGGTACGAGAAACCATCCAGAGCCGCCGCCATCGCGAAGCCAATATCTGGGGGACAGGAGTCTCTGTTCCGGCACGCCGCCGGGACGGGGAAGTGCCCCCGGAAGGCTTCTCCATCGACACCACCGCCATCTTCATCACTGCTGCTATCTCCCATGAGGAGGGAGTAGTTCTCCATCGAGGCTCGGGGCTGTACCGGTAGCTATGTGGTTCATCTCTCTCCCTATGTACTTCAATACAATAATCTCATGAGCTGCCTTACATGATTGAGATTCATATAATGATGCTTGTAATCTAGATGTCATTATGCTAGTCAAGTGGATTTTACTTATGTGATCTCCGGAGACTCCTTGTCCCACGTGTGTAAAGGTGACAGTGTGTGCACCGTGTGGGTCTCTTAGGCTATATTTCACAGAATACTTATTCACTGTTATGAATTGCATAGTGAAGTGTTTATTTATATCTCTTTATGATTGCAATGTGTTTTGTATCACAATTTATCTGTGTGCTACTCTAGTGATGTTTAAAGTAGTTTATTCCTCCTGCACGGTGTAATGGTGACAGTGTGTGCATCGTGTAGTACTTGGCGTAGGCTATGATTGTGATCTCTTGTAGATTATGAAGTTAACTATTGCTATGATGGTATTGATGTGATCTATGCCTCCTTTCGTAGCGTGAAGGTGACAGTGTGCATGCTATGTTAGTACTTGGTTTGGTTGTGTTGATCTGTCATGCACTCTAAGGTTATTTAAATATGAACATCGAATATTGTGGAGCTTGTTAACTCCGGCATTGAGGGTTCGTGTAATCCTACACAGTTAGTGGTGTTCATCATCCAACAAGAGGGTGTAGAGTCTAGCATCTATTTATTTATTCTGTTATGTGATCAATGTTGAGAGTGTCCACTAGTGAAAGTATGATCCCTAGGCCTTTTTCCTAAATACTGCTATTGCTGCTTGTTTACTGTTCTACTGCATCTGTACTGTCCGCAATATTACCACCATCAATCACACGCCAGTCCTGGACAGCAAAGCACTTTTCTGGTGCCGTTGCTACTGCTCATATTTGTTCATACCACCTGTATTTCACTATCTCTTCGCCGAACTAGTGCACCTATTAGGTGTGTTGGGGACACAAGAGATTTCTTGCTTTGTGGTTGCAGGGTTGCATGAGAGGGATATCTTTGACCTCTTCCTCCCTGAGATCGATAAACCTTGGGTGATCCACTTAAGGGAAACTTGCTGCTGTTCTACAAACCTCTGCTCTTGGAGGCCCAACACTGTCTACAAGAATAGAAGCTCCCGTAGACATCAACCAACAAATTAATAATAAGCATCATGAATCATGTCTATCAGCAAGATTGCAATGTTCATAAAAGGATATGATAAAGTGGTATCTCGCTTGACCGTATTTGTACATCAAAACATAAATGCTCGGGCACCTTTGAAGTTCATGGAAAGACTGGAAGTAGATATTATCAAAGATAAAAGCATCAAAGTTATACCACAGTTAATCACATTTTGGGACAAGCATATTATACTAAGAATGACAGTTGTGCTCTCAAGAAAGTGCTCAAAGAAAGGATGGTGACTCAATGTAAAAGTAAAAGATTGACCCTTGGCAGAGGGAAGCAGGGATTAACATGCGCTAGAGCTTTTCATTTTTAAAACAGGAGTAAAATTATTTTGAGAGGTGTTTGTTGTTGTCAACGAATGGTAGTGGGCACTCCAACTACCTCGTCAACCAGACTTTCAAGAGCGGCTCCCATGAAGGACGTTATCTCTACCAGCAAGGTAGATCATCCCTCTTCTCTTTTGTTTACACACGTACTTTAGTTTTATTATGGATAACACTCCCCCCAACCTCTGCTTACACAAGCCATGGCTAACCGAATCCTCGGGTGCCTTCCAACATTCACATACCATGGAGGAGTGTCTATTTGCAAATTAAGTTGCTTACTGATAAATCAGGGCAAAACATGTGAAGAGAATTATTGATGAAAATTAATTAATTGGGGCTAGGAACCCCGTTGCCAGCTCTTTTTGCAAAATTATTGGATAAGCGGATGTGCCACTAGTCCATTGATGAAAGTCTGTCAGGAGTAAGTGACAAGGTCGAAAGATAAACACCACATACTTCCTCATGAGATATAAAACATCAACACAAATCGAGAAGTATTTTGAAGGTTTAAAGGTAGGACATGAGAATTTACTTGGAATGGTTTGAAATGCCATGCATAGGTATTTATGGTGGACACTCTGGAATAACTTGGTTTTCAGGGGTTTGGAAGCACGAGCAGCGTTCCCGCTCAGTACAAGTGAAAGCTAGCAATAGACTGGGAAGCGACAATCAAGAGAGCAGTAACTGTCATAATCATGCTTGCGACAAAATAAATTAACGGAGGCATAAAAGTGATAGAAGAACTCTGAGGTAAAGTAAACCATCGAGGATTAATTGACTTTTGTTCAGTCATATGCATGCGTGAGCATGTGCCAAGTCGATTAAAGTGAATTATTCAGAGGAGGATACCACAATGTCATACCTATTTATGAATAAAACAATGCAAGCAAATATCTATGACATGCTACTCATATTAATAAATTGGAGCTAAACATGAGAGATCATGAACTACCAGACTTTCTTAAATGACATATACCTCACATGAACCAACTAAGCATGCTCAGATGGATGAGTATATGTACAAAAATGAAAACAAATAGAGTTCGTACCAGCCTCTCACCACAGTCGAGTTGTCGTAGATCGTCATTATTGCCTTTCACTTGTGTAGCTTGAATAATATGGAATGAAAACCAAGCTTCAGCCACCAAAGACCGCTGAACTCCATAATGAACTTTACAAAACCAAAGAAGAACAACAAATATTTTTGGTGTTTTCGAATTGGAAACAAGAACAAAAGGAAACAAGCAAACAAAGCAAAATCTTTTTGGATTTTCTTATAGCAAACCAATGATAGCAAATAAAGCAAAATAGGAGCAAGAAACCAACATAAACAAATGGTAAAGAGAAACAATAGAAATATTTTTGGTCTTTTTGTGTTTTAGGAAAGAAACAAAGAAAAAACAAGAAAATGAAAACTAAAAGAGTCACATAAACACAAAGCAGTAGAAATTCGTCAAACTTGACAGCAGTACAGTAATCGATTTTTAAGAAGTTCTTCCGCTGCTCAGCTCAAAAGGTGTTCAACTAATGAAAGTTAGATAAGAACCTGGGGAACATGCAAAAAAATTGGCTTCGCAAAATAACGCTCTGGCTGTTTTTGAGATTTTTTTTGGTATCAGTCCAAAATCTGTTTTCAAACAGCACCTCCCCAAATATCATCTCCCTCTTATTAGAAAACCACCTTAAGAAGCTAAACAAGTATGTACAAGTATCCAGAAATTGTAATATGCAATGAATGAGTGATTCCGGTATACCTCCTCCCAAGCTTTGGCTTTTGGCCTAAGTGGAGATCAATCCCATGGTGCCCATGAAGTGGCACCTCCGTAGTACGACGAAGATGGATCATGTTCTGGGTATGTGCTGGAAGACGCAACAGGATACGTGACGGTGTACCCATAGGAGGGCTCGGCGTCCTCGGAGTCATGCTGATGGTGGAACCCATGTATCCTCAGCTGCTCATCCACCTCCTCCTTAGAGCGCGACCACGGTTTCCTGTGAACACTGAACAAATCGGTCTGCGGCAAAGGGATTTCCCTCTCATCCCCGTCAATAAACAACATTCTATAGACAATATTATCTAAACTAGAGTCAGTTGTAACAAATTGGTGACTCTTCATAGCAGCAATATCAAGCTTTATAGGAGTTAATTTCTCATCAGTAGGGTCAAGAGGAAGATCTAGATATGTAATAATGCGTAAGGCGACAATTCCTCCAAAAATGGGCCCCTTGTTAGATAAACGACGAGCAACAAGAGCACCAAGATGATAAGGTGTCTTTCCAGTAAGTGCAGCAACTAGGAAAGCAAGATGATAACTAGAAATATTGCTAGTGTTCTCCCTACCAAGAATGCTAGTAGCAAGATAGTAAGCGAAATATCTAATGGCAGGGAGTTGAATGTTTCTTATCTTGCCGCGCTGAATGGTGCGGCTATCATCATTGGTAACTTCTCGATAGAGCTCCAGCAAAGCCTTGGGATTTTTCTCGATCTTCTTCGCTGTACCTACAGGGGCAATATCCAATGCAGCACAAAATCCTTCAACTTCATAGTAATAGGCCTATCATAAATCCTGAATGTAACTGATGGTTGGTAGTGCGTGTTGTTGAACTGAAAGCTTTCAACAAAGATTTTAGTTAGCATGTAGTATTGATCCCTCTCATCTTCCATATAGGTGGATAAGCCCACATTATTGATGAGGAATAAGAAGTCATCAAGCAGCCCACATGGAAAGGATGAAGCATTAGGAACTCCATTATCCTCTTCAACTTCGAAGCTCGGTGCGATGACATCCTCATTATAGGATCGTCTAATTCGAGTGGCTGCCCTTGAGGGCCTCCCCGTGCTTGTCGTCTCTCTTTCGAACACTTCTCCAAAGTTATAATTATCCATCTTCCTTTTCTGCAATTTTCAACAAACATTATAAAAGTTGATTTGGAGACATATAATTGAGGGAAACTACTATAGGAACTTGGTAGAGTACTAAACATGCATCAAAACTAATTTTTACAACTTAGAACAAGCATGCAAGCTCACTAAACATGTTACCTACAGCAGCAAAATATTCAAGATATACTCAACCAAACAAAATTCTATTTGGATAATCGGAGGAGTCACATACCGGAGAGCAAATGTGCCAAATTTCAGACAGAAATATGGGCTGAGCAAAGAGATCGAAGAATCCCGATTTCTTGAGCAAAAATGCGAGTGAGAGAAAGTTGGTACGAGTTTTTTCGGGAGAGAGAGTGAGATGGGAGGAAGAGATGACTTAGTGGGGCAAGGAGGGGCCCACACCACAGGGGGGCGCGCCCCCCTCCTTGGCCGCGCTGGCACATGGGGGGCAGCCCTGGGGTGTGATACGCGTACAGCACGCGTCCGTTGGGAACCCCAAGAAGAAGTGTGATGCGTATAGCAGAAAGTTTTCCCTCAGTAAGAAACCAAGGTTTATCGAACCAGTAGGAGCCAAGAAGCACGTTGAAGGTTGATGGCGGCGGAGTGTAGTGCGGCGCAACATCAGGGATTCCGGCGCCAACGTGGAACCTGCACAACACAACCAAATTACTTTGCCCCAACGTGACAGTGAGGTTGTCAATCTCACCGGCTTGCTGTAACAAAGGATTAGATGTATAGTGTGGAAGATGATGTTTGCAGAGAACAATAAGAACAAGTATTGCAGTAGATTGTATTTGATGTAAAGAATGGACCGGGGTCCACAGTTCACTAGTGGTGTCTCTCCCATAAGAAATAGCATGTTGGGTGAACAAATTACAGTTGGGCAATTGATAAATAGAGATGGCATGACAATGCACATACATATTATGATGAGTAGTGTGAAATTCAATTGGGCATTACGACAAAGTACATAGACCGCTATCCAGCATGCATCTATGCCTAAAAAGTCCACCTTCGTCCAGTATTAAGTTGCAAACAACAGACAATTGCATTAAGTATGGTGCGTAATGTAATCAACACAAATATCCTTAGACATAGCATTGATGTTTTATCCCTAGTGGCAACAGCACATCCACAACCTTAGAACTTTCTGTCACTGTCCCAGATTTAATGGAGGCATGAACCCACTATCGAGCATAAATACTCCCTCTTGGAGTTACAAGTAACGACTTGGCCAGAGCCTCTACTAATAATGGAGAGCATGCAAGATCATAAACAACACATAGATGATAGATTGATAATCAACATAACATAGTATTCCATATTCATCGGATCCCAACAAACGCAACATGTAGCATTACAAATAGATGATCTTGATCATGATAGGCAGCTCACAAGATCTAACAATGATAGCACATGAGGAGAAGACAACCATCTAGCTACTGCTATGGACCCATAGTCCAGGGGTGAACTACTCACACATCACTCCGGAGGCGATCATGGCGATGAAGAGTCCTCCAGGAGATGATTCCCCTCTCCGGCAGGGTGCCGGAGGCGATCTCCTGAATCCCCCGAGATGGGATTGGCGGCGGCGGCGGCTCTGGAAGGTTTTCCGTATCGTGGCTCTCAGTACTGGGGTATTCTCGACGAAGACTATATGTAGGCGGAAGGGCAGGTTTAGGGGCGTCACGAGGGGTCCACACGCCAGGGCCGCGCGACCCAAGCCCTGGCCGCGCCACCCTGCTGTGGCGTCACCTCATCGCCCCACTTCGTTTCCCTTTCGGACTTCTGGAAGCTTCGTGGAAAAATAAGACCCTGGGCGTTGATTTCGTCCAATTCCGAGAATATTTCCTTACTAGGATTTCTGAAACCAAAAACAGCAGAAAACAACAACTGGCTCTTCGGCATCTTGTTAATAGGTTAGTGCCGGAAAATGCATAAATATGACCTAAAGTATGTGTAAAACATGTAGCTATTGTCATAAAACAAGCATGGAACATAAGAAATTATCGATACGTTGGAGATGTATCAGCATCCCCAAGCTTAGTTCCTACTCGTCCTCAAGTAGGTAAACGATAACAAAGATAATTTCTGAAGTGACATGCTATCATAATCTTGATGAATACTATTGTAAGCACATGTAATGAATGCAGCGATTCGAAGCAATGGTAAAGACAATGAGTAAACAACTGAATCATATAGCAAAGACTTTTCATGAAAAGTACTTTCGAGACAAGCATCAATAAGTCTTGCATAAGAGTTAACTCATAAAGCAATAAATTCTAAATAAAGGCATTGAAGCAACACAAAGGAAGATATAAGTTCAGCGGTTGCTTTCAACTTGTAACATGTATATCTCATGGATAGTTGTCAATACAAAGTAATATGATGAATGCAAATATGCAAGTATGTAAGAATCAATGCACAGTTAACACAAGTGTTTGCTTCTGAGATGGAATGAAATGGGTAAACTAACTCAACATAAAAGTAAAAGAATGGCCCTTCGCAAAGGGAAGCATGGATTGCTATATTTGTGCTAGAGCTTTTATTTTGAAAACATAAAGAGAGCATAAAAGTAAAGTTTTGAGAGGTGTTTGTTGTTGTCAACGAATGGTAGTGGGCACTCTAACCCCCTTGCCAGACAGACTTTCAAAGAGCGGCTCCCATGAAAGATTTTTATTTTTGGGTGGCACTCCTTCCAACCTTGCTTTCACAAACCATGGCTAACCGAATCCTCGGGTGCCTGCCAACAATCTCATACCATGAAGGAGTGCCTTTTTATTTTAGTTTTATTTAGATGACACTCCTCCCCACCTTTGCTTTCTCAAGCCATGGCTAACCGAATCCTCGGGTGCAGTCCAACAATCACATACCATGGAGGAGTGTCTATTTGTAAAATTATGAAAGTTAATTAATTGGGGCTGGGAACCCCATTGCCAGCTCTTTTTGCAAAATTATTGGATAAGCGGATGAAGCCACTAGTCCATTGGTGAAAGTTGCCCAACAAGATTGAAAGATAAACACCACATACTTCCTCATGAGCTATAAAACATTGACACAAATAAGAGGTAATAACTTTTGAATTGTTTAAAGATAGCACTCAAGCAATTTACTTTGGAATGGCAGAGAAATACCATGTAGTAGGTAGGTATGGTGGACACAAATGGCATAGTTTTTGGCTCAAGGATTTGGATGCACGAGAAGTATTCCCTCTCAGTACAAGGCTTAGGCTAGCAAGGTTATTTGAAGCAAACACAAGTATGAACCGGTACAGCAAAACTCACATACAAACATATTGCAAGCATTATAAGACTCTACACTTTCTTCCTTGTTGTTCAAACCCTTACTAGAAAATATCTATGAGACCAATCATGCAAACCAAATTTTAGCAAGCTCTATGTATTTCTTCACTAATAGGTGCAAAGTATATGATGCAAGATCTTAAACATGATCCATATTAGCACAACAATTGCCAAGTATCAAATTATTCAAGACATTATACCAATTACCACATGTAGCATTTTCTGTTTCCAACCATATAACAATTAACGAAGCAGTTTCAACCTTCGCCATGAACACTAAGAATAAAGCTAAGAACATATATGTTCATATGCAACAGCGGAGCGTGTCTCTCTCCCACACAATGAATGCTAGGATCCAATTTTATTTAAACAAACAAAAACAAAAACATACAGACGCTCCAAGTAAAGCACATAAGATGTGATGGAATAAAAATATAGTTTCACTAGAGGAACCTGATAATGTTGTCGATGAAGAAGGGGATGCCTTGGGCATCCCCAAGCTTAGATGCTTGAGTCTTCTTGAAATATGCAGGGATGAACCACGGGGGCATCCCCAAGCTTAGAGCTTTCACTCTCCTTGATCATATTGTATCATCCTCCTCTCTTGATCCTTGAAATCTTCCTCCACACCAAACTCAAAACAACTCATTAGAGGGTTAGTGCATAATCAACAAATTCACATGTTCAGAGGTGACATACTCATTCTTAACACTTCTGGACATTTCACAAAGCTATTGAAAGTTAATGGAATAAAGAAATCCATCAAGCATAGCAAAACAGGCAATGCGAAATAAAAGGCAGAATCTGTCAAAACAGAACAGTCCGTAAAGACGATTTTTTAGGTGCACCAGACTTGCTCAAATGAAAATGCTCATATTGAATGAAAGTTGCCTACATATCTGAGGATTACTCACGTAAATTGGCAGATTTTTATGAGTTACCTACAGAGAATACTACTCAAATTCGTGACAGCAAGAAATCTGTTTCTACGCAGTAATCCAAATCTAGTATGAACCTTACTATCAAAGACTTTACTTGGCACAACAATGCAATAAAATAAAGATAAGGAGAGGTTGCTACAGTAGTAACAACTTCCAAGACTCAAATATAAAACAAAAGTGCGGAAGTAAAATCATGGGTTGTCTCCCATAAGCGCTTTTCTTTAACGCCTTTCAGCTAGGCGCAGAAAGTGTGTATCAAGTGTTATCAAAAGATGAAGCATCAACATCATAATTTTCACAACTTATCACATTAGGTATCTTAGATGCTCCATTATCTATAGTGGTATTAAGAGCTTTGTCAATTTTAGGCCTATAATAGTTTTTTGGTTTAGGCACCTTAGAGACATACATGAACTTTTTCTCCTTACCGACATAAGCCTTCTCCTTAAACTTAATAGAAGAAAAAGTTGAAACCAAGGTTCCCATAGCCTCTTCAAGTTCACTAATCCTTTGGGTTTGGTTATCATGAATAGCACAAGCTTCTAAGATGGCAATTCTCTCATTAATTCCACCTAGAGATTTGTCAAGTTTATCAGTGCTATTAAGTAATTCTCCCAATTTAGTCTCAACACTTGGAAGATTTTGCTCTATGGTCTCCAACTTTTTCATGACATCTTCAAGAGAGATTTCAATTTTAACTTCATTAACAGGTGGTATTCCAAATAAACTCTCAATAATGCAACTAGCTTCTAAGGCAGGAGTGCCTAGGAAATTACCTCCCGCGAGACAATCTAGAACATACCTATTCCAGCTAGAAATACCAACATAAAAATTCCTGAGTAGGATAGTGGTGGAGTGTTTCTTAGTGCACCTATTATGAGCATCACTAATTCTATACCAAGCATCTTTTAAACATTCTCCCCCTTGTTGCTTAAACGAACGAACTTCAACTTCAGGATTACTCATTTTAGCAATAGTAAATAAAGCGAACTAGATAAAGTAAATGCAAGTAGCTAATTTTTTTTTAATATGGGGAACGCAAACAAGATAATAAATAAAGTAAAGCAAGTAACTATTTTTTGTATTTTTGATATAGTGCAGCAAACAAAGAAGTAAATAAAATAAAGCAAGACAAAAACAAAGTAAAGAGGTTGGAAGTGGAGACTCCCGTTGCAGCGTGTCTTGATCTCCCCGGCAACGGCGCCAGAAAAAGAGCTGTTGACGTGGGAGTTGAAAATCTTTGTGGTGTAACTTTTCTTCGTTCCCCGGCAATGGCGCCAGAAAAAGAGCTTGATACGCGTACAACACACGTCCGTTGGGAACCCCAAGAGGAAGGTGTGATGCGTACAGCAGCAAGTTTTCCCTCAGTAAGAAACCAAGGTTTATCGAACCAGTAGGAGCCAAGAAGCACGTTGAAGGTTGATGGCGGCGGAGTGTAGTGCGGCGCAACACCAGGGATTCCGGCGCCAACGTGGAACCTACACAACACAACCAAATTACTTTGCCCCAACGTGTCAGTGAGGTTGTCAATCTCACCGGCTTGCTGTAACAAAGGATTAGATGTATAGTGTGGAAGATGATGTTTGCAGAGAACAGTAAGAACAAGTATTGCAGTAGATTGTATTTGATGTAAATAATGGACCGGGGTCCACAGTTCACTAGTGGTGTCTCTCCCATAAGAAATAGCATGTTGGGTGAACAAATTATAGTTGGGCAATTGACAAATAGAGATGGCATGACAATGCACATACATATTATGATGAGTAGTGTGAAATTCAATTGGGCATTACGACAAAGTACATAGACCGCTATCCAGCATGCATCTATGCCTAAAAAGTCCACCTTCGGGTTAGCATCCGCACCCCTTCCAGTATTAAGATGCAAACAACAGACAATTGCATAAAGTATGGTGCGTAATGTAATCAACACAAATATCCTTAGACAAAGCATTGATGTTTTATCCCTAGTGGCAACAGCACATCCACAACCTTAGAACTTTCTGTCACTGTCCCAGATTAAATGGAGGCATGAACCCACTATCGAGCATATATACTCCCTCTTGGAGTTACAAGCATCAACTTGGCCAGAGCCTATACTAGCAACGGAGAGCATGCAAGATCATAAACAACACATATATGATAGATTGATAATTAACATAACATAGTATTCCATATTCATCGGATCCCAACAAACGCAACATGTAGCATTACAAATAGATGATCTTGATCATGATAGGCAGCTCACAAGATCTACCAATGATAGCACATGAGGAGAAGACAACCATCTAGCTACTGCTATGGACCCATAGTCCAGGGGTGAACTACTCACACATCACTCCGGAGGCGATCATGGCGATGAAGAGTCCTCCGGGAGATGATTCCCCTCTCCGGCAGGGTGCCGGAGGCGATCTCCTGAATCCCCCGAGATGGGATTGGCGGCGGCGGCGTCTCTGGAAGGTTTTCCGTATCGTGGCTCTCGGTACTGAGGTATTCTCGACGAAGACTATATGTAGGCGGAAGGGTAGGTTTAGGGGCGTCACGAGGGGCCCACACGCCAGGGCCGCGCGGCCCAAGCCCTGGCCGCGCCGCCCTGCTATGGCGTCGCCTCGTCGCCCCACTTCGTTTCCCTTTCGGACTTCTGGAAGCTTCGTGGAAAAATAAGACCCTGGGCGTTGATTTCGTCCAATTCCGAGAATATTTCCTTACTAGGATTTCTGAAACCAAAAACAGCAGAAAACAGCAACTGGCTCTTCGGCATCTTGTTAATAGGTTAGTGCCGGAAAATGCATAAATATGACATAAAGTATGTATAAAACATGTAGGTATTGTCATAAAACAATCATGGAACATAAGAAATTATCGATACGTTGGAGACGTATCAGGGTGCCCCACTGGTCAGCCCCAGGTGCTCCCAGGTAGCTCTTCAAAAAATAAGACCAACGGTATAATTTTTGTAAATTTTTGAAAACTTTGAAAAATGCACATTTCTGGGTGTTAAAACTATTATTACTGGGCAGCAAAAGATTTTTAAATCTCTAAACAATTAAAGAACCTTGCAAAACAAGTAGTGCTACAGCAAGTAGAACAAGTGGAGGAAGAAAGAAATGTTGTTTAGCTCCTCTATGCATATAAAATATACTTGTTAACAAGGTTGATCAAGACTTGCACCAAATAAATTTTACATGACATGAGAAGAAATAAACCTCAAATCAATCATGTTACCTTGTATTGAATTGATATGGATCCAATCCTAATATTTTGATATCCTTCTTTAGGCTCATATATAGGACAATCAATAACTCCCACTTTGATAGTTCTCACATTGGAAATTGTATTAACTCCACATACTTTATCAATCTTCTTGGGAAAATAAACAGTATAATCCTTGTCATCAACATTGAAAGTAACTTTTCCTTTATTGCAATCAATAACAGCCCCTGCGGTGTTAAGAAAAGGTCTCCCAAGAATAATAGACATATTATCATCTTCAGGCATTTCCAACACAACAAAATCAGTTAATATTAAGCAATTATTAGTAACTTGAACATGAACATCCTCACATATACCAACAGGAATAGCAATAGATTTATCAGCCATTTGCAAATATATATCAGTTGGTATCAACTTATCCAAATAAAGTCTCTTATAAAGAGAAAAAGGCATAACACTAACACCTGCTCCCAAATCACATAGAGCAGTTCTAACATAATTATTTTTGATAGAACAAGGAATAGTTGGTATACCTGGGTCGCCCAGCTTCTTTGGAACTTTGCCATTGAAAGAGTAATTAGCAAGCATAGTGGAAATTTCCTCATTAGGAATTTTCCTTTTGTTAGAGACAATATCTTTCATATACTTTGAATAAGGAGGCAATTTAATAGCATCAGTCAAAGGGATTTGCAAGAACAAAGGTTTCATCCAATCACAAAATTTACTATAGTGTTCTTATTCCTTTGATTTTAGTTTCTTAGCAGGAAAAGGCATTTGCTTTTGAACCCAAGGTTCCCTTTCATTACCATGTTTCTTAGCAATAAAATCTTCCTTAGTGTACTTTTTATTTTTAGCATGCTTTTCAGGTTCATCTTCAACTTGTTCTTTATCAGAAGCATCATTCTTATCATTATCTTTATCATGTTCATTACCACTTTCAGTTTCAGCATCAGAAATAGAAATACTATTAGGATCATTAACAGGCTCAGAGGATTCTACAACAGTTTTATGTTTCTTCTTCTTTTTCTTAGAAGGAGCACTAATTTCAGTTCGTTGAGAATCTTGTTCAACTCTTTTGGGATGCCCCTCAGGATATAGAGGATCCTGAGTAGAAACACCACCTCTAGTTGTTACTTCATAAGCATGTTTTTCTTTAGAACTATTTTTTAACAAGTCATTTTGCACTTTAGTGAGTTGATCAATTTGAGTTTGAATCATATGAAAATGTTTAACAAGCATCTTAACATCATTGGAGGTTCTCTCCACAATATCATGCAATTTACTAATAGCTTGAGAATTTTCCATTAAATGATTCTCTACTCTCATATTAAAATTATCTTGCTTAACAATATAATTATCGAACTCATCTAAGCATTGATCAGGAGGTTTTGAGTACGGAATATCTTCCCTACTAAAGCGTTGAAGAGAGTGTACCTCAATCATGGATGAAGGGGGAGTTATCTTACATAAATCTTCTATGGGAGGTAAATTCTTCACATCTTCAGATTTAATACCTTTCTCCTTAAGAGATTTCTTGGCTTCCCTCATATCTTCATAATTTAATTTAATCAAACCCATCTTCTTCAATATTTGTGTCGGGGTTGGTTCAGGTGTAGTCCAATCATCATGATTTCGGCCTTTCTAGCCAATAATTCTTCAGCTTCGTCCGGAGTTCTTTTCCTGAAAACACAACCAACACAACTATCCAGGTATGCCCTAGACTCAATGGTTAGTCCACTATAAAATATATCAAGTAAATCATGCTTTTCCAGATCATGTCCAGGTCGAGCTCTGATAAGAGAGCAAAATCTTGCCCAAGCTTCAGGCAATTTCTCTCCATCTTCCTGGTCAAAACTATAAATTTTCTGCAAAGCAACATGTTGAGCACTAGCAGGAAAGTATTTCCGAAAGAAAACATCAAGCAAACCACTTAGACTATCAATAGAATCAGGAGGCAAACTATTATACCAAGTTTTAGCATCATCCTTTAATGAGAAAGGAAAAAATTTAGCAACAAAATAAGTACGCGTCTTGATATCATCAGAAAACAAGCTACTCAAAGTAGACAGCTCAATCATGTGTTCTACAGCACTTTCTTTTTCAGTACCACAAAAAGGTGTTTTCTCAACAATAGATATATGAGATAAATCAAGAGAAAAATCATAATCCTTATCCTTAATTTTTATAGGAGATGTGGCAAATTTAGGATCAGGAGACAGCTTATATCTAACAGTATGTTGTGCAAGAAGCTTTTTAATATTACTTGCATCAGTAGTAGCATTGCATTTAACAATAAAATCATCATCAAGTTCCACATAATCTTCATCAAGATCATCACTAGAGTATTCAGACTCAGGTGAATTAATAGGTGTAACCGTATTTTCATTAGGAGTTTCAGTATTTTCAATTTGTCTAGACCTAGCAATTGTAGCATCTAGAAAAGATCCTAACGAACCACTATCATCAAGCACAGCAGAAGCATCATTAAAATTATAAGAATTTTCAGATTCAGCAGAATTACCAGCATGTGAAGCTTGTGGTGGTGAAACAAGTTGACTTATCACAGATGGTGAATCAAGAGCAACAGAGGTACTCAGAGTTGTACCTTTTCTTGTAGTGGATGGTAATATGGCGACTTTAGTATCGCGAGGTTTACCCATGATGGAGAATTTGCAGCGAACAATATCAATCCAAGTGAACTTGCAAATAAAGCTATGCTCCCCGGCAACGGCGCCAGAAAATAGTCTTGACGACCCACAAGTATAGGGGATCGCAACAGTCTTGGAGGGAAGTAAAACCCAATTTATTGATTCGACACAAGGAGAGCTGATGTCTACGGGTGCTTCTATTCTTGTAGACAGTGTTGGGCCTCCAAGAGCAGAGGTTTGTAGAACAGCAGCAAGTTTCCCTTAAGTGGATCACCCAAGGTTTATCGATCTCAGGGAGGAAGAGGTCAAAGATATCCCTCTCATGCAACCCTGCAACCACAAAGCAAGAAGTCTCTTGTGTCCCCAACACACCTAATAGGTGCACTAGTTCGGCGAAGAGATAGTGAAATACAGGTGGTATGAATGAATATGAGCAGTAGCAACGGCACCAGAAAAGTGCTTTGCCCAGGACTGGCGTGTGGTTGATGGTGGTAATATTGCGGATGAGAGATGCAAGAAAACAGTAAACAAGCAGCGATAGCAGTATTTAGGAACAAGGCCTAGGGATTATACTTTCACTAGTGGACACTCTCAACATTGATCACATAAATAAATAGATAGATGCTAGACTCTACACTCTCTTGTTGGATGATGAACACCACTAACTGTGTAGGATTACACGAACCCTCAATGCCGGAGTTAACAAGCTCCACAATATTCGATGTTCATATTTAAATAACCTTAGAGTGCATGACAGATCAACATAACCAAACCAAGTACTAACATAGCATGCACACTGTCACCTTCACGCTACGAAAGGAGGCATAGATCACATCAATACCATCATAGTAATAGTTAACTTCATAATCTACAAGAGATCACAATCATATTCTACGCCAAGTACTACACGATGCACACACTGTCACCATTACACCGTGCAGGAGGAATAGACTACTTTAATAACATCACTAGAGTATCACATAGATAAATTGTGATACAAAACACATTGCAATCATAAAGAGATATAAATAAGCACTTCACTATGCCATTCATAACAGTGAATAAGTATTCTGTGAAATATAGCCTAAGAGACCCACACGGTGCACACACTGTCACCTTTACACACGTGGGACAAGGAGTCTCCGGAGATCACATAAGTAAAATCCACTTGACTAGCATAATGACATCTAGATTACAATCATCATCATATGAATCTCAATCATGTAAGGCAGCTCATGAGATTATTGTATTGAAGTACATAGGGAGAGAGATTAACCACATAGCTACCGGTACAGCCCTTAGCCTCGATGGAGAACTACTCCCTCCTCATGGGAGACAGCAGCGGTGATGAAGATGGCGGTGGAGATGGCAGCGGTGTCGATGGAGAAGCCTTCCGGGGGCACTTCCCCGTCCCGGCGGCGTGCCAGAACAGAGACTCCTGTCCCCCAGATCTTGGCTTCGCGATAGCGGTGGCTCTGGAAGGTTTCTCGTACCGTGGCTTTTTTCGTCTCGAGGTTTTAGATCGAGGGGGCTTAAATAGGCAAAGAGGCGGCGTCGGAGGGTCAACGAGGCGGTGTCACCACAGGGGGGCGCGGGCCACCCCTGGGCCGTGCCGGCCTACCTCCTGGGGGGCCTGTGTCCCCTCTCTGGCGGCTCTCGAGTGTTCTGGATGCTTCCGGGGATTCTAAGATGCTGGGCGTTGATTTCGTCCGATTCCGAGAATATTTCCTTACTAGGATTTCTGAAACCAAAAACAGCAGAAAACAGCAACTGGCCCTTCGGCATCTCGTCAATAGGTTAGTTCCGGAAAACGCATAAATATGACATAAAGTATGCATAAAACATGTAGATATCATCAATAATGTGGCATGGAATATAAGAAATTATCGATACGTCAGAGACGTATCAGCATCCCCAAGCTTAGTTTCTGCTCGTCCCGAGCAGGTAAACGATAACAAAGATAATTTCTGGAGTGACATGCCATCATAACCTTGATCATACTATTGTAAACACATGTAATGAATGCAGCGATCAAAACAATGGTAAATGATATGAGTAAACAAATGAATCATATAGCAAAGACTTTTCATGAATAGTACTTCAAGACAAGCATCAATAAGTCTTGCATAAGAGTTAACTCATAAAGCAATAAATCAAAGTAAAGGTATTGAAGCAACACAAAGGAAGATGAAGTTTCAGCGGTTGCTTTCAACTTGTAACATGTATATCTCATGGATAGTTGTCAATGCAAAGCAATATAACAAGTGCAATATGCAAGTATGTAGGAATCAATGCACAGTTCACACAAGTGTTTGCTTCTTGAGGTGGAGAGAGATAGGTGAACTGACTCAACATAAAAGTAAAAGAATGGTCCTTCAAAGAGGAAAGCATCGATTGCTATATTTGTGCTAGAGCTTTGATTTTGAAAGCAAGAAACAATTTTGTCAACGGTAGTAATAAAGCATATGTGTCATGTAAATTATATCTTACAAGTTGTAAGCCTCATGCATAGTATACTAATAGTGCCCACACCTTGTCCTAATTAGCTCGGATTACCTGGATTATCATCGCAATGCACATGTTTTAACCAAGTGTCACAAAGGGGTACCTCTATGCCGCTTGTACAAAGGTCTAAGGAGAAAGCTCGCATTGGATTTCTCGCTATTGATTATTCTCAACTTAGACATCCATACCGGGACAACATAGACAACAGATAATGGACTCCTCTTTTATGCATAAGCATGTAGCAACAATTAATTTTCTCATATGAGATTGAGGATGTTTATCCAAAACTGAAACTTCCACCATGGATCATGGCTTTAGTTAGCGGCCCAATGTTCTTCTCTAACATTATGCAATGCTCTAACCATTTTAGCGGTAAATCTCCCTTACTTCAGACAAGACGAACATGCATAGCAACTCACATGATATTCAACAAAGAGTAGTTGATGGCGTCCCCAGGAACATGGTTATCGCACAACAAGCAACTTAATAAGAGATAAAGTGCATAAGTACATATTCAATACCACAATAGTTTTTAGGCTATTTGTCCCATGAGCTATATATTGTAAAGGTAGAGGATAGAAATTTAAAGATAGCACTCAAGCAATTTACTTTGGAATGGCGGAGAAATACCATGTAGTAGGTAGGTATGGTGGACACAAATGGCATAGTGGTTGGCTCAAGGATTTTGGATGCATGAGAAGTATTCCCTCTTGATACAAGGTTTAGGCTAGCAAGGTTATTTGAAACAAACACAAGGATGAAGCGGTGCAGCAAAACTCACATAAAAGACATATTGTAAACATTATAAGACTCTACACCATCTTCCTTGTTGTTCAAACTCAATACTAGAAATTATCTAGATCTTAGAGAGACCAATTATGCAAACCAAATTTTAGCATGCTCTATGTATTTCTTCATTAATGGGTGCAAAGTATATGATGCAAGAGCTTAAACATGAGCAAAACAATTGCCAAGTATCACATTATCCAAGACATTATAGCAATTACTACATGTATCATTTTCCAATTCCAACCATATAACAATTTAACGAAGAAGAAACTTCGCCATGAATACTATGAGTAAAGCCTAAGGACATATTTGTCCATATGCAACAGCGGAGCGTGTCTCTCTCCCACACACTGAATGCTAGGATCCATTTTATTCAAACAAAACAAAAACAAAAACAAACCGACGCTCCAAGCAAAGCACATAAGATGTGATGGAATAAAAATATAGTTTCACTAGAGGAACCTGATAATGTTGTCGATGAAGAAGGGGATGCCTTGGGCATCCCCAAGCTTAGACGCTTGAGTCTTCTTGATATATGCAGGGGTGAACCACCGGGGCATCCCCAAGCTTAGAGCTTTCACTCTCCTTGATCATGTTGTATCATCTCCCTCTCTTGATCCTTGAAAACTTCCTCCACACCAAACTCAAAACAACTCATTAGAGAGTTAGTACACAATCAAAATATACATGTTCAGAGGTGACATAATCATTCTTAACACTTCTGGACATTGCACAAAGCTACTGAAAGTCAATGGAATCGAAAAATCCATCGAACATATCAAAACAGGCAATGCGAAATAAAAAGCAGAATCTGTCAAAACAGAACAGTTCGTAAAGACGAATTTTATTGAGGCACCAGACTTGCTCAAATGAAAATTCTCAAATTGAATGAAAGTTGCGTACATATCTGAGGATCACTCACGTAAATTGGCATAATTTTCTGAGTTACCTACAGAGAATTTTGCCCAGATTCATGACAGCAAAGAAATCTGTTTCTGCGCAGTAATCCAAATCTAGTATGAACCTTACTATCAACGACTTTACTTGGCACAACAATGCACAAAAATAAGATAAGGAGAGGTTGCTACAGTATTAAACAACTTCCAAGACACAAAATAAAAACAAAGTACTGTAGTGAAAACATGGGTTGTCTTCCATAAGCGCTTTTCTTTAACGCCTTTCAGCTAGGCGCAGAAAGTGTGTATCAAGTGTTATCAAAAGATGGTGCATCTACAGCGGGGTTTGGAGTTTTCTCAACCATGCATAGTATATTGGATACATAGGTTTCAGCGGCTCCCTTTTCATTAGTCTTGGGCTTGCTACTCTCATCAAACAAATTTTCAGGAACAAGCCAAGCATAGTTATTTTCTAGTGCTTCATTCATCGCTAGGAGCTTACATGGTATTGGTGCTTTGATCTCCCCACCATCATTAATATTATTAGTGTACCTTACTCTCTCCATGTCCATCTTTTCAAGGAGACTAACAAAATTGGTATAAGAACCAAGCATCTTATATTTAATAAAGACCTTTCTAGCCTCTCTTGCTATACCACCAAATTCTCTAAGAAGGGTTTCTAAAACAAAATCTTTCTTTCCCCCTTCTTCCATATCACTGAGTGTAAGAAACATGTGTTAGATTATAGGATTGAGATTAACAAATTTAGTTTCCAACATGCGAACTAAAGCAGCAGCAGCAATTTCATAAGTAGGAGCAAGTTCTACCAAGTGTCTATCTTCAAAATCTTCAACGGTACTAACATGATTGAAAAATTCTTCTATATTATTTCTCCCAATTATAGACCCACGTCCTACCGGTACATCTTTAAGAACAAACTTAGGAGGAAACATGATGAAATAAGTAAAGCAAATATAAGCAACTAATTTTTTTGTGTTTTTGATATAGCAAACAAGATAGCAAATAAAGTAAAACTAGCAACTAATTTTTTGTATTTTGATTTAGTGCAGCAAACAAAGTAGTAAATAAAATAAAGCAAGACAAAAAACAAAGTAAAGAGATTGCGATGTGGAGACTCCCCTTGCAGCTTGTCTTGATCTCCCCGGCAACGGCGCCAGAAAAAGAGCTGCTGGCGCAAAGTTGACGTGGGAGTTAGAGATCCCTGTGATGTAACTTTTCTTCAGGTCCCCGGAAACGGCGCCAGAAAAGTGCTTGATGTCTACGGGTGCTTCTATTCTTGTAGACAGTGTTGGGCCTCCAAGAGCAGAGGTTTGTAGAACAGCAGCAAGTTTCCCTTAAGTGGATCACCCAAGGTTTATCGATCTCAGGGAGGAAGAGGTCAAAGATATCCCTCTCATGCAACCCTGCAACCACAAAGCAAGAAGTCTCTTGTGTCCCCAACACACCTAATAGGTGCACTAGTTCGGCGAAGAGATAGTGAAATACAGGTGGTATGAATGAATATGAGCAGTAGCAACGGCACCAGAAAAGTGCTTTGCCTAGGACTGGCGTGTGGTTGATGGTGGTAATATTGCAGACAGTAGAGATGCAGTAAAACAGTAAACAAGGAGCGATAGCAGTATTTAGGAACAAGGCCTAGGGATTATACTTTCACTAGTGGACACTCTCAACATTGATCACATAAATAAATAGATAGATGCTAGACTCTACACTCTCTTGTTGGATGATGAACACCACTAACTGTGTAGGATTACACGAACCCTCAATGCCGGAGTTAACAAGCTCCACAATATTCGATGTTCATATTTAAATAACCTTAGAGTGCATGACAGATCAACATAACCAAACCAAGTACTAACATAGCATGCACACTGTCACCTTCACGCTACGAAAGGAGGCATAGATCACATCAATACCATCATAGTAATAGTTAACTTCATAATCTACAAGAGATCACAATCATATTCTACGCCAAGTACTACACGATGCACACACTGTCACCATTACACCGTGCAGGAGGAATAGACTACTTTAATAACATCACTAGAGTATCACATAGATAAATTGTGATACAAAACACATTGCAATCATAAAGAGATATAAATAAGCACTTCACTATGCCATTCATAACAGTGAATAAGTATTCTGTGAAATATAGCCTAAGAGACCCACACGGTGCACACACTGTCACCTTTACACACGTGGGACAAGGAGTCTCCGGAGATCACATAAGTAAAATCCACTTGACTAGCATAATGACATCTAGATTACAATCATCATCATATGAATCTCAATCATGTAAGGCAGCTCATGAGATTATTGTATTGAAGTACATAGGGAGAGAGATTAACCACATAGCTACCGGTACAGCCCTTAGCCTCGATGGAGAACTACTCCCTCCTCATGGGAGACAGCAGCGGTGATGAAGATGGCGGTGGAGATGGCAGCGGTGTCGATGGAGAAGCCTTCCGGGGGCACTTCCCCGTCCCGGCGGCGTGCCGGAACAGAGACTCCTATCCCCCAGATCTTGGCTTCGCGATGGCGGTGGCTCTGGAAGGTTTCTCGTACCGTGGCTTTTTTCGTCTCGAGGTTTTAGGTCGAGGGGGCTTAAATAGGCGAAGATGCGGCGTCGGAGGGTCAACGAGGCGGTGTCACCACAGGGGGGCGCGGGCCACCCCTGGGCCGCGCCGGCCTACCTCCTGGGGGGCCTGTGTCCCCTCTCTGGCGGCTCTCGGGTGTTCTGGATGCTTCCGGGGATTCTAAGATGCTGGGCGTTGATTTCGTCCGATTCCGTGAATATTTCCTTACTAGGATTTCTGAAACCAAAAACAACAGAAAACAGCAACTGGCCCTTCGGCATCTCATCAATAGGTTAGTTCCGGAAAACGCATAAATATGACATAAAGTATGCATAAAACATGTAGATATCATCAATAATGTGGCATGGAACATAAGAAATTATCGGTACGTCAGAGACGTATCAGGAGCCAAAGAATATTTGTAAGCCTTAACAGCGGAGTTGTCATTTCAGCTGCACCTGGAAACAGACTTGCTCGCAAGAGTTTATCAGTAGCAACAGTTTTATAGCAGTAGCAGTAGTGAAATATCAGCAGCAGTGTAACAAAGACAGCAGTAGTGATTATAGTAAACAGCAGGATTAAAATACTGTAGGCACAAGGATGGATGAATGGGCGTTGCATGGATGAGAGAAAATCATGTAACAATCAAGGTAGGGCATTTGCAGATAGTAATAAAACAGTATCCAAGTACTAAACAATCCATAGGCATGTGTTCCGTATATAGTCGTACGTGCTCGCAATGAGAAACTTGCACAACATCTTTTGTCCTACCAGCCGATGGCAGCCGGGCCTCTAGGGAATCTACTGGAAATTAAGGTACTCCTTTTAATAGAGCACCGGAGGAAAGCATTAACACTCCGTGAACACATGTGATCCTCATATCACCGCCTTCCACTCCGGTTGTCCCAATTTCTGTCACTTTGGGGCCTCGGGTTCCGGACAGAATTATGTGTATACAACTTGCAGGTAAAATCATAAAGCAATGAATATCATCATGAATTGATAACATGTTTAGATCTGAGATCATGGCACTCGGGCCCTAGTGACAAGCATTAAGCATAACAAGTTGCAACAATATCATAAAAGTACCAATTACGGACACTAGGCACTATGCCCTAACAATCTTATGCTATTACATGAACAATCGCATCCAATCCCTACCATCCCCTTCAGCCTACAGCGGGGGAATTAATCACACATGGATGGGGAAACATGGCTGGTCGATGGAGAGGCATCGGTGGTGATGATGGTGATGATCTCCTCCAATTCCCCGTCCCGGCAGAGTGCCAGAACGGAGTTTCTGGTCCCGAGACGGAGTTTCGCGATGGCGGCGGAGTTCTGGATGTCTTCTGGCAATTTCGTCTAAACCCCGTGCGTTTTTAGGTCGAAGCCCTTAAGTAGTCCAGAGGGGGCACCTGGGGCTGCCCGAGGCGCCGCCACCATAGGCCGGCGCGGCCCAGGGGCCTGCCGCGCCGCCTGGTGGGGTGGTTGCCTCGTGGCCCCCCTCCTTCTGGTCTTCTGGCTCCGTTATTCTTCTGTGAAAATAGGCCCATTTGAATTAATCCCGGGGATTTTCCTGAAAGTTGAGTTTCTGCACAAAAACGAGACACCAGGGCAATTCTGTAGAAAACAGCGTTATTCCGTGTTAGTTGTTTCCAAAATACACAAATTAGAGGCAAAACAATAGCAAAAGTGTTCGGGAAAGTAGATACGTTTTGGACGTATCACCTCTCCACACCTCAATGGGGATACAATCAAGGCCCATTGCCTTGCCTCCCTTCATCCTTTTCAACGCCTCCTTTACCTCAGATTCTTGGATCCGTGATACGTCTCAAACGTATCTATAATTTCTTATGTTCCATGCTACTTTATTGATGATACTCACATGTTTTATACACACTTTATATCATATTTATGCATTTTCCGGCACTAACCTATTGACAAGATGCCGAAGAGCCAGTTGATGTTTTCTGCTGTTTTTGGTTTCAGAAATCCAACAAAGGAAATATTCTCGGAATTGGACGAAATCAACGCCCAGGGTCTTATTTTTCCATGAAGCTTCCAGAATACCGAAAGAGTTACGAAGTGGGGCGATGAGGCGCCGCCACGCCAGGGCCGCGCGGCCAGGCTAGGGCCCGCGCCGCCCTGTTGTGTGGACCCCTCGTGTCGCCCCTAAACCTACCCTTCCGCCTACTTAAAGCCTTCGTCGAGAAAACCCCAGTACCGAGAGCCACGATACAGAAAACCTTCCAGAGACGCTGCCGCCGCCAATCCCATCTTGGGGGATTCAGGAGATTGACTCCGGCACCCTGCCGGAGAGGGGAATCATCTCCCGGAGGACTCTTCATCGCCATGATCGCCTCCGGAGTGATGTGTGAGTAGTTCACCCCTGGACTATGGGTCCATAGCAGTAGCTAGATGGTTGTCTTCTCCTCATGTGCTATCATTGTTAGATCTTGTGAGCTTCCTATCATGATCAAGATCATCTATTTGTAATGCTACATGTTGCGTTTGTTGGGATCCGATGAATATGGAATACTATGTTATGTTGATTATCAATCTATCATATATGTGTTGTTTATGATCTTGCATGCTCTCCGTTGCTAGTAGAGGCTCTGGCCAAGTTGATACTTGTAACTCCAAGAGGGAGTATTTATGCTCGATAGTGGGTTCATGCCTCCATTTAATCTGGGACAGTGACAGAAAGTTCTAAGGTTATGGATGTGCTGTTGCCACTAGGGATAAAACATCAATGCTTTGTCTAAGGATATTTTTGTTGATTACATTACACACCATACTTAATGCAATTGTCTGTTGTTTGCAACTTAATACTGGAAGGGGTGCGGATGCTAACCCGAAGGTGGACTTTTTAGGCATACATGCATGCTGGATAGCGGTCTATGTACTTTGTCGTAATGCCCAATTGAATTTCACACTATTCATCATAATATGTATGTGCATTGTCATGCCATCTTTATTTGTCAATTGCCCAACTGTAATTTGTTCACCCAACATGCTATTTCTTATTGGAGAGACACCACTAGTGAACTGTGGACCCCGGTCCATTCTTTTACATCGAATACAATCTACTGCAATACTTGTTCTTACTGTTCTTCGCAAACATCATCTTCCACACTATACATCTAATCCTTTGTTACAGCAAGCTGGTGAGATTGACAACCTCACTGTTACGTTGGGGCAAAGTATCTTGATTGTGTTGTGCAGGTTCCACGTTGGCGCCGGAATCCCTGGTGTTGCGCCGCACTACACTTCGTCACCATCAACCTTCACGTGCTTCCTTGACTCCTACTGGTTCGATAAACCTTGGTTTCTTACTGAGGGAAACTTGCTGATGTACGCATCACACCTTCCACTTGGGGTTCCCAACGGACGCGTGATGTACGCGTATCAAGCTAAATTTCTGGCGCCGTTGATGGGGACGTGAGGAAAACTACACCACAGAGATTTCTAACTCCCACGTCAACTGCATGCCAGCAAATAAATTTCTGGCGCCGTTGCCGGGTAGATCAAGACACGCTGCAAGGGGAGTCTCCTACTTCCAATCTCTTTACTTTGTTTTTGTCTTGCTTTACTTTATTTTATTTACTGCTTTGTTTGCTCATTATATCAAAAATACAAAAAAATTAGTTACTTGCTTTACTTTATTTACTATCTTGTTTGCGTTCTCTATATTAAAAACACAAAAAAATTAGTTACTTGCATTTACTTTATCTAGTTTGCTTTATTTACTATTGCTAAAATGGGTACTCCTGAAAATACTAAGTTGTGTGACTTCGCAAGCACAAATAATAATGATTTCTTATGCACACCTATTGCTCCACCTGCTACTACAGCAGAATTCTTTGAAATTAAACCTGCTTTACTGAATCTTGTTATGAGAGAGCAATTTTCTGGTGTTAGTTCTGATGATGCTGCTGCCCATCTTAATAATTTTGTTGAACTATGTGAAATGCAAAATTATAAGGATGTAGATGGTGACATTATAAAATTAAAATTGTTTCCTTTCTCTTTAAGAGGAAGAGCTAAAGATTGGTTGCTATGTTTGCCTAAGAATAGTATTGATTCATGGACTAAATGTAAGGATGCTTTCATTGGTAGATATTATCCTCCTGCTAAAATTATATCTTTGAGAAGTAGCATAATGAATTTTAAGCAATTGGATAATGAGCATGTTGCCCAAGCATGGGAAAGAATGAAATCTTTGGTTAAAAATTGCCCTACCCATGGACTGACTACTTGGATGATCATCCAAACCTTTTATGTAGGATTAAATTTTTCTTCGCGGAACCTATTGGATTCAGCTGCTGGAGGTACTTTTATGTCCATCACTCTAGGCGCTGCAACAAAGCTTCTTGATAATATGATGATTAATTACTCTGAATGGCACACGGAAAGAGCTCCACAAGGTAAGAAGGTAAATTCTGTTGAAGAAACCTCCTCCTTGAGTGATAAGATTGATGCTATTATGTCTATGCTTGTGAATGGTAGATCTAATGTTGATCCTAATAATGTTCCTTTAGCTTTATTGGTTGCTCAAGAAGAGCATGTTGATGTAAACTTCATTAAAAATAATAATTTAAACAACAATGCTTAGAGGAATAATTCTAGTAACAACTATAGGCCATATCCTTCTAATAATGGTAATGATTATGGTAATTCTTATGGTAGATATGTTTCACCTAATGAGAAAAAGATGTTAGAAATTGAAATATCTAGTAAGAGCTTTATGCAATCACAATATGAGCAAAATCAATTGTTTACTAACACTATGAATGAAAAATCTACCTTGTTGAAAAATATAGGAAATCAACTTGAAAATCTGAATATGGAGATCTCTGGTTTGCAAACTAAGCTTGCAAATGCTGAAAACCGAATCTCATACATGTCTGCGTCACAATCTTCTTTAATTAATAAAATGGCTGCTAAACCTGAGGATAATGATAATAAAATTGTTACTACAGCAAACGCCATCCAAGTTCGAATTAATGAGAATATTAGATTGATGGCCGAATTGCGTGCTAGGTGGGAAAAAGAAGAAAATGCTAAAGAGAATAATGTAGCTAAAGTTTGGACTATTACCACCACTAGTAATGAAAATTTTCACATGTTGCTACACCTCCTACTATCAATGGTAAAATAATTGGTGTTGGCAATGTTTCTACTCCTAATGCAAAGCGTGCCAAACTGCCTGAAACTGCTAAAACTGCTGAAACTACTTGTGATAAAACTGCTGAAATTTTTCAAAATGTTGGGGACAATGATCCCATTGCTGTAGATCATAATGGTTTAGATTTTGATGATTGTCACATCTCTGAAGTTATAAAGTTTTTACAAAAACTTGCTAGAAGTCCCAATGCTAGTGCTATAAATTTGGCCTTTACAAAACATATTACAATTGCTCTCATAAAAGCTAGAGAAGAGAAATTAAAACTTGAAACTTCTATTCCTAGGAAGTTAGAAGATGGTTGGGAGCCCATCATTAAGATGAAGGTCAATGATTTTGATTGTAATGCTTTATGTGATCTTGGTGTAAATATTTCCGTTATGCCTAGGAAAATCTATAATATGCTTGACTTGCCACCATTGAAAAATTGTTATTTGGATGTTAATCTTGCTGATAATTCTACAAAGAAACCTTTGGGGAGGATTGATAATGTTCACATTACGGTTAAGAATAACCTTGTCCCCATTGATTTTGTTGTCTTGGATATTGAATGCAATGCATCTTGTCCCATTATATTGGGAAGACCTTTTCTTTGAACTGTTGGTGCTATTATTGATATGAAGGAAGGTAATATTAAGTATCAATTTCCTCTCAAGAAAGGTATGGAACACTTCCCTAGAAAGAGAATGAAGTTACCTTTTGATTCTATTATTAGAACAAATTATGATGTTGATGCTTCGTCTCTTGATGTTACTTGATTCACACTTTCTGCGCCTAGCTGAAAGGCGTTAAAGAAAAGCGCTTATGGGAGACAACCCATGATTTTACTTCTGCACTTTTATTTTATATTTGAGTCTTGGAAGTTGTTACTACTGTAGCAACCTCTTCTTATCTTTATTTTATTGCATTGTTGTGCCAAGTAAAGTCTTTGATAGTAAGGTTCATACTAGATTTGGATTACTGCGCAGAAACAGATTTCTTGCTGTCACGAATTTGAGTAGTATTCTCTGTAGGTAACTCAGAAAAATCTGCCAATTTACGTGAGTAATCCTAAGATATGTACGCAACTTTCATTCAATTTGAGCATTTTCATCTGAGCAAGTTAAGTGCCCCATAAAAATTCGTCTTTACGGACTGTTCTGTTTTGATAGATTCTGCCTTTTATTTCGCATTGCCTGTTATGCTATGTTTGATGGATTTCTTTATTCCATTAACTTTCAGTAGCTTTGTGCAATGTCCAGAATTGTTAAGAATGATTCTGTCACCTCTGAACATGTGAATTTTTGATTATGCACTAACCCTCTAATGAGTTTGTTTTGAGTTTGGTGTGGAGGAAGTTTTCAAGGATCAAGAGAGGAGGATGATACAATATGATCAAGGAGAGTGAAAACTCTAATCTTGGGGATGCCCCCGTGGTTCATCCCTGCATATTTCAAGAAGACTCAAGCATCTAAGCTTGGGGATGCCCAAGGCATCCCCTTCTTCATCGACAAATTATCAGGTCACCTCTAGTGAAACTATATTTTTATTCCGTCACGTCTTATGTGCTTTACTTGGAGCGTCTGTATGTTTTTATTTTTTTTGTTTGTTTGAATAAAATTGGATCTTAGCATTCATTGTGTGGGAGAGACACGCTCTGCTATTGCATATGAACACATATGTTCTTAGCTTTATTCTTAATGTTCACGGCGAAAGTTGAAACTGCTTCGTTAATTGTTATATGGTTGGAAACAGAAAATGCTACATGTGGTAATTGGTATAAGGTCTTGAATAATTTGATACTTGGTAATTGTTGTGCTCATATAGATCATGTTTAAGCTCTTGCATCATGTACCTTGCACCTATTAGTGAAGAAATACTGTAGAGCTTGTTGACATTTGGTTTGCATGATTGGTCTCTCTAAAGTCTAGATATTTTCTGGTAAGGGTTTGAACAACAAGGAAGACAGTGTAGAGTCTTATAATGCTTGCAATATGTTCTTATGTAAGTTTTGCTGTACCGGTTCATACTTGTGTTTGCTTCAAACAACCTTGCTAGCCTAAGCCTTGTATTGAGAGGGATTACTTCTCGTGCATCCAAAATCCTTGAGCCAAAAACTATACCATTTGTGTCCACCATACCTACCTACTACATGGTATTTCTTTGCCATTCCAAAGTAAATTGCTTGAGTGCTACCTTTAAAATTCCATTCTCCATCTTTGCAATATATAGCTCATGGGAAAAATAGCTTAAAAACTATTGTGGTATTGAATATGTACTTATGTATCTTATTTCTTAATAAGTTGCTTGTTGAGCGATAACCATCTTCCTGGGGACGCCATCAACTATTTCACCTTTTTTGAATATCATGTGAGTTTCTATGCATGTTCGTCTTGTCTGAAGTAAGGGTGATTTATCATGAGTTGAATGGTTTGAGTATGCATATTGTTAGAGAAGAACATTGGGCCGCTAACTAAAGCCATGATCCATGGTGGAAGATTCAGTTTGGACAACAATCCTAAATCTCTTATGAGAATATTATCTGTTGTTGAATGCTTATGCATTAAAGAGGAGTCCATTATCTGTTGTCTATGTTGTCCCAGTATGGATGTGTAAGTTGAGAATAATCAAAAGCGAGAAATCCAATGCGAGCTTTCTCCTTAGACCTTTGTACATGCGACATAGAGGCACCCCTTTGTGATACTTGGTTAAAACATATGTTATGCAATGATAATCCATCTAAATCCAAGCTAATTAGGACAAGGTGCGGGCACTATTGGTAATCTATGCATGAGGCTTGCAACTTATAGGATATCTTATACATAACACATATGCTTTATTACTACAGTTGACAAAATTGTTTCTTGTTTTCAAAATAAAAGCTCTAGCACAAATATAGCAATCCATGCTTCCCTCTGCGAAGGGCCGTTCTTTTAATTTTATGTTGAGTCAGTTTACCTACTTCCTTCTATCTTAGAAGCAAACACTTGTGTTAACTGTGCATTGATTCTTACATGTTTACCTATTGCACTTGTTATATTGCTTTATGATGACAACTATCCATGAGATATACATGTTACAAGTTGAAAGAAACTGCTGAAACTTAATCTTCCTTTGTGTTGCTTCAATGCTTTTACTAAGAATCTATTGCTTTATGAGTTAACTCTTATGCAAGACTTATTGATGCTTGTCTTGAAAGTACTATTCATGAAAAGTCTTTGCTATATGATTCAGTTGTTTACTCATTGTCTTTACCATTGCTTCGAATCACTTCATTCATTACATATGCCTACAATAGTATTAATCAAGATTATGATAGCATGTCACTTCAGAAATTATCCTTGTTATCGTTTACCTACTCGAGGACGAGTAGGAACTAAGCTTGGGGATGCTTGATACGTCTCAAACGTATCTATAATTTCTTATGTTCCATGCTACTTTATTGATGATACTCACATGTTTTATACACACTTTATGTCATATTTATGCATTTTCCAGCACTAACCTATTGACAAGATGCCGAAGAGCCAGTTGCTGTTTTCTGTTGTTTTTGGTTTCAGAAATACTACAAAGGAAATATTCTCGGAACTGGACGAAATCAACGCCCAGGGTCTTATTTTTCCACGAAGCTTCCAGAAGACCGAAAGAGTTACGAAGTGGGGCGACGAGGCACCGCCACGCCAGCGTCGCGCGGCCAGGCTAGGGCCCGCGTCGCCCTGTTGTGTGGGCCCCTCGTGTCGCCCCTAAACCTACCCTTCCGCCTACTTAAAGCCTTCGTCGAGAAAACCCCAGTACCGAGAGCCACGATACGGAAAACCTTCCAGAGACGCCGCCGCCAATCCCATCTCGGGGGATTCAGGAGATCGCCTCCGGCACCCTGCCGGAGAGGGGAATCATCTCCCGGAGGACTCTTCATCGCCATGATCGCCTCCGGAGTGATGTGTGAGTAGTTCACCCCTGGACTATGGGTCCATAGCAGTAGCTAGATGGTTGTCTTCTCCTCATGTGCTATCATTGGTAGATCTTGTGAGCTGCCTATCATGATCAAGATCATCTATTTGTAATGCTACATGTTGCGTTTGTTGGGATCCGATGAATATGGAATACTATGTTATGTTGATTATCAATCTATCATATATGTGTTGTTTATGATCTTGCATGCTCTCCGTTGCTAGTATAGGCTCTGGCCAAGTTGATGCTTGTAACTCCAAGAGGGAGTATATATGCTCGATAGTGGGTTCATGCCTCCATTTAATCTGGGACAGTGACAGAAAGTTCTAAGGTTGTGGATGTGCTGTTGCCACTAGGGATAAAACATCAATGCTTTGTCTAAGGATATTTGTGTTGATTACATTACGCACCATACTTTATACAATTGTCTGTTGTTTGCATCTTAATACTGGAAGGGGTGCGGATGCTAACCCGAAGGTGGACTTTTTAGGCATAGATGCATGCTGGATAGCGGTCTATGTACTTTGTCGTAATGCCCAATTGAATTTCACACTACTCATCATAATATTGTATGTGCATTGTCATGCCATCTTTATTTGTCAATTGCCCAACTGTAATTTGTTCACCCAACATGCTATTTCTTATTGGAGAGACACCACTAGTGAACTGTGGACCCCGGTCCATTCTTTTACATCGAATACAATCTACTGCAATACTTGTTCTTACTGTTCTCTGCAAACATCATATTCCACACTATACATCTAATCCTTTGTTACAGCAAGCCGGTGAGATTGACAACCTCACTGTTACGTTGGGGCAAAGTATCTTGATTGTGTTATGCAGGTTCCACGTTGGCGTCGGAATCCCTGGTGTTGTGCCGCACTACACTTCGCCACCATCAACCTTCACGTGCTTCCTTGACTCCTACTGGTTCGATAAACCTTGGTTTCTTACTGAGGGAAACTTGCTGCTGTACACATCACACCTTCCACTTGGGGTTCCCAACGGACGCGTGTTGTACGCGTATCAAGCTAAATTTCTGGCGCTGTTGCCGGGGACGTGAAGGAAAACTACACCACAGAGATTTCTAACTCCCACGTCAACTGCACGCCAGCAATCCGCCGCACAAAACGCCTACTGGTATCATCAAAGGAGTTATCTAGTTCCATGGTAGAGCTCTCAGTCTCCCCATTGAATAGCCCATCGAAGTACTCCTGCCATCTATGCTTAATCTCCTTGTCCTTCACGAGGAGCTGGTCTGCTCCGTCCTTGATGCATTTGACTTGGCCAATATCCCTCGTCTTCCTCTCTCGGATCTTGGCCATCCTATAGATGTCCTTTTCGCCTTCATTCGTGCCTAACCGCTGGTAGAGGTCCTCATATGCCTGGCCCCTTGTTTCACTCACAGCTTGCCTTTTGTCCTTCTTTGCCATCTTGTACTTCTCCATGTTGTCTGCACTCCTATCCAGGTACAGGCATCTGAAACAATCCTTCTTCTCCTTAATAGCCTTCTGGACATCAATGTTCCACCACCAGGTATCCCTAACTTTGCTTTTACTTCCCCTGGACAAACCAAACTCCTCTAAGGCCACCTTATGAATATAGGTTGCCATCTTCATCCACATATTGCCCGCATGACCTCCTTCCTCCCAAGGGCCCTCCTTAATGACCTTCTCCTTGAACGTCTGGGCTACCTCCCCCTTGAGCTTCCACCACTTCGTTCTAGCGCATTTCGCACGCTTGTCTCGCTGGACACGAAGTCGAAAGCGGAAGTTAGTCACCACAAGCTTATGCTGATGGACAACACTCTCTCCAGGTATCACCTTACAATCTAGGCACACACTCATGTCTTCTCTCATTGAGAGGATGAAGTCAATCTGGCTACTGTGGTGGCCACCACTAAGAGTCACTAGATGAGATTCTCTCTTTTTAAAGAGGGTGTTAGCTACGATCATGTCGTACACTAAAGAAAAGCTTAGGACATCTTCCCCTTCTTGATTCCTGATGCCATAGCCAAAGCCCCCATGCACCCCATCAAAACTTATGTTAGATGTACCCGCATGACCATTAAGGTCTCTTCCTATGAAGAGCTTTTTGCCACTAGGTACACCCCTAACCAATTCCTCTAGGCCTTCCTGGAACTCCCTCTTGGTGTTCTCATTGTGGCCTATTTGCGGGGAATAAGAACTAACAACATTGAGAAATAAGTCCCCAACTACCAGCTTGACCAGGATAATCCGGTTCCCACATCTCTTGACGTCTACCACTCAAGATTTGAGGCTCTTGTTGATCAAGATGCCTACTCCATTTCTGCTTGGAGCCATTCCCGTATACCACAGCTTGAAGCCGGTATCCTCTACTTCCTTCGTCTTCTGTCCTCTCCACTTAGCCTCCTGGACGCAAAGGATATCAACACCTCTCCTCACCGCTGTATCAACTAGCTCCCAAAGCTTACCTGTCAGGGACCCTACGTTCCAGCTACCTAAGTGAATCCTCCTAGGCTCGGCTAGCTTCCTTACCCTTTGCACTCGTCGAGTCAAATGCGAAGACCCTTGCTCATTTTCCACTACACAACGGGCACCGATGTAGTGCGCTGATGTCTACGCACACTTATATTCTTATAGAAAGTGTTGGGCCTCCAAGTGCAGAGGTTTGTAGAAAAGCAGCAAGTTTCCCTTAAGTGGATCACCCAAGGTTTATCGAACTCTAGGAGGTAGAGGTCAAATATATCCCTCTCAAGCAACCCTGCAATTACGATACAAGAAGTCTCTTGTGTCTCCAACACACCCAATACACTTGTTAGGTGTATAGGTGCACTAGTTCGGCGAAGAGATAGTGAAATACAAGTAATATGGATGAGTATGAGTGGTAATTGCAATCTGAAATAAAAATGGCAGCAAGCAAACATGTAACAAAACTAGTTGTAAACGGTGTTTCAATGCTTGGAAGCAAGGTCTAGGGATCATACTTTCACTAGTGGACACTCTCAACAATGATACGATAATTGAATACATAGATATTATCACTTAACTATGCTACTCTGAACCACTCTACGGTTTGATAATAAACACAAATTCATTGCGTAGATCTGCATATGTATTCTTTAAAGTTTGCATTCCCAGTCTATGGACACCCCACGCTGTCACTTTGAGCATACAAAGATGGTACTAACTAGTCACCACAATTCATAAGTATTTCTATACATTAAGCATAAGAAACAAACATGGTATGCACATTGTCACCTTCACACCGTTGGACAAGGTGTCCCCGAAGATCACATGATAAAACTACTTGAGTAGCACAATAGTTGAAGCATAAAGTCTACTTATTCAACTAGATTACAAAGCTCATGATCACATAAAGATCATACATGGAGAGATAAATAGACCACATAGCTACCGTTAATTCCCTCGGCCTCGGGGGAGAACTACTCACTCCTCATTGTGGGAGTCAGCAATGACGATGGAGATGGCAGTGGAGTCGATGGAAATGGCTCCGGGGGCAATTCCCTGTCCCGGAAGGGTGCCGGAGCAGAGACTTCTGTCCCGAATCTTGTCTGCGACAATGACGGAGCTACAGAACTTTTCGTGGACGAAGGCTTATTGATTTAGGGTTTTTGCGTCTGGATGTATTTCTAGGCGGAAGGGTGAGGTCGGTGGAGGCCAGGTGGCCCCACACCAGCCCTAGGTGCGGGCCAGGGCGAGGCCGCGCCTAGGCATGGTCTGGCCACCTTGTGGCCCCCTTCGTCTCTCCTCCGGACTGTGTCTTCGTTACAGAAAAATACTGACTTCGGATTTTGTTTCTTCCAATTCCGAGAATATTTCCTGTACAACTTTTCTGAAATACAAAACAGCAGAAAACAGGGAACTGGCACTGTGGCATCTTGTCAATAGGTTAGTGCCGAAAAATGTATAAAAGTGCAATGAGCAAAACATATATAAATTGGTGTAAAACAAGGATGGAGCATCAAAAATTATAGATACGTTTGCGACGTATCAACATCCCCAAGGTTAACTCCTGCTCGTCCTCGAGTAGGTAAGTGATAACAAAATAATTTTTGAGGTGACATGAAGCCAACACAATCTTGATCAAGTATTGTAAAGCATTGTGAGCTAGGATCAAAGTACTCTAAACATAGGCATGATAAATATACATGAAGAGTAACTCAAACAAAGGATCATGAATAATTATGCACTGAAAGTAACTTTTTGTGTTTGAGCATAGATAAAACATAGCAAAGTGGTACTCAGTATGTCCTTCATAAAGTAGCAAAACATAAATGTTAGGACACCTTTAAAGTTCAAATGGTGACTAGATAGAAGTAATTCAAGAACAAGCAATGTCATAATCATGAATCAATCAATAATAGTTTTGGGAGTATGCACATTGCATTAAGAATGACAACTATACTCCCTTAATTGGTGCATAAATAAGAATATGAAGACTCAACATAAAAATAAAAGAGAGACTCTTTGCAGAGTAAGCAAGATAAACAATTTTTAAAAACCTTCCAAAAAGTATGGTACTCATTAGATTTGAGCTCTCATTGCCCCTATCATAATCATCTTGAATGGTTAAAGTTAATGTGATGGAAAATATGAGCTATATGCTTGACAAATCACAAGTTGAAAATCTCATGCCCCTTGAATACGAGTACCTAAACCTCATGCTACTCAACTTAGGTCCCAAATAAGTTCTTGTCATTGTAAGTATACATGTATCATCGAGAACCGCCAACGGGGTACCTCCCGCCCCTTGATATGGAAGTACTCCTGCATAGGAGCAATCCCACGCCAAAATGGCAATACAAACAGACAATGAGCATCTCAGCAATCCTTTACTATGGGTATAGCTTTTTATTTAAGATGCTTCATAGAATGCTCACTATGGTTCGCTTTAAATTTCCACCATGAATGATGCATAGCTTAGATTGGCGGCCCAGACGTTTCTCTAACACATATACAAACTCCATGGACTTACAAGTTTCTATTTTATTTAGCACCGCTAGGCATCCATAAACAAAAGAACATGACTTCAACTAAATATGAATACGTGCAATGTTGAAAGCGTTCCCCATGAAAGCATGTTTGTGCTAACTCCCAATTTGCAATTTGCAATCATATAAACTTCATAAGATAGTCAAAATGATCAAGTTTATTAAGTGCAAGAAAGTAAATATTCCATGACGTTCGTGAGAGCTTTACTGACTAATTTTCTCATGCCAAAATTTAATTTGGATGATAATAAAAACATGATGAATATACTTGAAATAGAAATAATGCTACTAGGTAGATATGGTGGACACAATTGGCAAACTTTGGTTTATAATGGCTGGATGCACGAGTAAAGTTCATACTCAGTACAAGCGAAAGCTAGCAAAAGACTGGGAGCGACCAACTAAGAGAGCAAGAATGTCCATAATCATGCATAGCAACAAAACATTATCAATCAAAAGCATAAAGTGATATTGCAAGTCAAAAACTAAATGATCATAGAGGCTTTAGTTGACTGGTTATAGTCATAACATGGTATAAGCATGTGCCAAGTCAACCCGATACAACATCAAAGGAGAATACCACAATATTATGCTTTTATGATGGAAACAACACATGATTCTTTCAATGAAACATTATGCACTCTCAGCTATTTGAAACAATTCATGCTACAAAAATAAATACTAATCATATGACAAGAATAAGATCCAACATTGCATGCCAAAGTCTATGCCACAGTCTAGACAAGCTTTCTTTTGCATCACTATAGACATGAAACATTTTACTCATCTCCAAAACCAATCAACTTATTTGAAATAGCACATAGAGTTGAAAAACAATATGGAACAGAGAGATAATCATACATAAATAAAGAAAAAGGCGAGCTCTGAACAAAATTAGAATCGAAAACCAAGAGCTAAATGCAGTACTAGAAAACTAGAACACTCGCATAACAATAATAGCGAAAGCTAGAGTGTTCTATGCAATTAAAATAGAGCGGGTCTTTCTAAAAAATAAATGTGCCGGGTTCCAAAATATGCTACAGAAAACAAAACAAAACAAAACTAAACTAAAAACAAAAATATATAAGCTCCAAGAACAACACATAGCGTATGAAGTAATAAAAATATAGCGCATATAGAGATGACCTGTTGCTTTGTTGATGAAGAGGGGATGCCTTGTGCATCCCCAAGCTTTGACGCTTGTACTTCTTGAATATTTCTTGGGGTGAAGGGGCATCTCCAATCTTGAGATTTTTTCTATTCTTCATCTTATCACATCACTCTTCCCTCCCTACACTTGAAAACTTCCTTCATACAAAACTTCACACAATTCTTTATTAGCAACATTAGTACAATCAAAATAAAAAAATCCACTTGGATTCAGTTCTAACATATATCGAACATCTATTAAAGCATTAGCTACTATAGCAACTCTTCAAAAAGCTCTTTGATCAAAATAACTCAAAAAGAAAGAGAATAAGAGGCAAATGCAAATAGTGGCAGAAATTTGTCAAAACAAAACAACAGGTAAAGATCGATTTTTTTAGAAAATCTTATGTTTCTTATCTCGAAAAGTGTTCAACTAATGAAAGTTATATAATAACCTGGGACATATGCACAAAAATTGACAGCTCAAAATTCCGCTCTGGCTATTTATATGAATTTGTATGGTGACAACACGGAATGTGTTTTCAGGACAACTTCCCTATATCTTAGTTTCTTCCTATTTGAGGCTATTCTTGGCACAAAAGTTAAATAAAAATGATAAGGAGAGGTTATTACAGAGGTAATAACTTGCAAGACTCAAAATAAATTACAGAAATAAAACCTGGGTTATCTCCCAAGAGTGCTTTTCTTTAACGCCTTTCAGCTAGGCGCAGCAGTTTGACAAGATGCTCACATAAGAAATATGAATTGAAGCAAAAGAGAGCATCAAGAAGCAAATATAAAACAAATTTATGTCTAACCCACTTCCTATGCATATAAATATTGTACACAAATAAATCCATGAAGAACAAAGTGACAAGCATAGGAAGATAAAACAAGTGTAACTTGAAAACTTTCAGCATATAGAGAGATGTTTTAGTAACATAAAAACTTCTACAACCATATTTTCCTCTCTCATAATAATTTCCAGTAGCATCATGAATAAACTCAATAATATAAATATCACATAAAACATTCTTATCATGAGCCACATGCATAAAATAATTATTACTCCCCACATAAGCATAGTCATTCTTATTAATTGTAGTGGGAGAAAATTCAACAAAATAGCTATCCATTATTATTCTCATCACCATAATCATCAAATATAGGAGGCATATTGTAATCATAATTAATTTTCTCCTCAATAGTAGGTGGACTAAAAATAACATAATCATCATTGTAATCATCATATATTGAAGGCATAGTATGATCATAGAAAATTTCCTCCTCTAAAGCTGGGGAACTAAAACGATCATTTTGATAAAAACTAGCTTCCCCAAGCTTAGAAGTTTCCATAGCATTAGTAATAATGGTGTTCAAAGAATTCATACTAATAACATTGCTACTAGCATGCAAGTAAAGTTCCATAGGTTTTTTAATTTTCTCTTCAAAAACCTCATGTCCTAACTCAAGATAAATACTATAAAGCTCTCTAATTTTGTTGTTGTTTTCCATTAAGCCTAACTAGTGAAAATAAAAAAAAAGAAACAAAAAGATGTAATTGCAGAATCTAAAGGAAATAACTTCGAGCACTCGCCAACAACTAGAATACTTAGTAGCTAGAGGATGTGAGTACCTTTTACCTTACCTCACCGGCAACGGCGCCAGAAAAGAGCTTGATGTCTATGCATGCTTCTATTCTTATAGACAGTGTTGGGCCTCCAAGTGCAGAGGTTTGTAGAATACCAGCAAGTTTCCTTTAAGTGGATCACCCAAGGTTTATCGAACTCAGGGAGGTAGAGATCAAAGATATCCCACTCAAGCAATCCTGCAATTACGATACAAGAAGTCTCTTGTATCCCCAACACACCCAATACACTTGTCAGGTGTATAAGTGCACTAGTTCGGCGAAGAGATAGTGAAATACAAGTAATATGGATGATTATGAGTGGTAATTGCAATCTAAAATAAAAATGGCAGCAAGCAAACATGTAGCAGAACTGGTTGTAAACAGTGTTTCAATGTTTGGAAACAAGGCATAGGGATCACAACTTCACTAGTGGACACTCTCAAAAATGATACCATAATTTAATACATAGATATTTTCGCTTAACTGTGCTACTCTGAACCACTATCCGATTTGATAATGAACACAAATTCATTGTGTAGATCTGCATAAACATTCCTTAACGTTCGTATTCCCAATCTATGGACACCCCACGATGTCACTTTGATCATACAAAGATGGTACTAACTATTCACCACAATTCATAAGTATTTCTATACATTAAGCATAAGAAACAAACACGGTGTGCACACTGTCACCTTCACACCGTTGGACAATGTGTCTCCGGAGATCACATAATAAAACTACTTGAGTAGCACAATAGTTGAAGCATAAGATCTACTTATTCAACTAGATTAAAAAGCTCATGATCACATAAATATCATACATGGAGAGATAAATACACCACATAGCTACGGTAAAGCCCTTAGCCTCGGGGGAGAACTACTCACTCACTCATCGTGGGAGTCAGCAAGGGCGATGAAGATGGAGTGGAGTCGATGGAGATGGCTCCGGGGGCAATTCCCCATCCCGGCAGGGTACCGGAACAGAGACTTCTGTCCCTCGAATCGTGTCTACGACGGCGACAGAGCTACGGAACTTTTCATGGATGGAGGATTATTGATTTAGGGTTTTTGCGCCAGGGAGGTATTTATAGGCGGAAGGGCGAGGTCGGTGGAGACCAGGTGGCCCCACACCACCGCTAGGCGTGGGCCAAGGCCAGGCCACGCCTAGGCATGGTCTTGCCACCCTATGGCCCCCTTTGTCTCTCCTCCGGACTCTGTCTTCGTTACGGAAAAATATTGACTTCGGCTTTTGTTTCGTCCAATTCCGTGAATATTTCCTGTACGACTTTTCTAAAATACAAAACAGCAGAAAACATGGAACTGGCACTGTGGCATCTTCTCAATAGGTTAGTGTTGGAAAATGTATAAAAGTGCAACGAAGCATGATCAAAACATATATATATTTGTGTAAAACAAGCATGGAGCATCAAAAATTATAGATATGTGTTTGCGACGTATCGCGCGCTACTAAGGATGCGATGACCCGATCCTTGCTCACTTGCCACCGTATCCAGATCAAGATACGGCACGCCACCTAGGGGGTGACGGCCCGGCCCTTGAACATTTGACACCACACCAGTGTTCCGATATGGCGCGTTGCTAAGAGGGTTACGCGTCAAAGAAAACATTTTATGTTTCATCTCCATAAGAGTGGCTGGGTTTTTTTACGTTGGCTCGCCAAGCCTATCACAACCCTTCTCCTTTACCCGGGCTTGGGACCGGCTATGTTGGGACAACATAGGCGGAGTTGTGCATTGACTTCACTAACCTCAAAATATACTATCCAAAGGATCACTTTCCATTACAGCGTATAGACCAAATAGTCGATTCCACTACACACTGTGAGCGCCTATGTTTCCTTAATGCCTATATTCAGGCTATATTCAGATAAGCATGATGGTGGAGGATGAAGTGAAGACTGCCTTCGTCATCCCTTATGGCATCCAATGTACACAACGATGCCCTTCGGACTTAAGAACGCGGGAACCACTTATCAGAGAATGATGGAAACATGCCTGAAAGAATCACGGTTTCTCCATCAGAGGCCTGAATTCGGGTAAAACCTCGTTTGTCCCCTTTGCGTTGTGCTTTTACACCGTTGAAATCACCATCACGCTTATTCCCCAAAACCCAAGTCCATCTAGTATGGGCATTGCTGTGGTTACCCCACGTCACTTTGCACATCAACTGAACTTCAAAAATGACAGAAGAATATATAATAACACCGGAACTTCTGTTGAGCACGTGTTAGTGAATAAAATGGAGTGAGATTTACCATTTCTTCTCCTCTCCGCATAGAATCTTTGAACACTCTTTATTAGCACACACAAAAAAAAAAAAACTAACACAATAAGTTTTTTCTATTTCACATGGGTTGCCTCCCATGAAGCGCTTCTAGTTAAGGTATCTTCCTTCAACAATATTATTGGTGATAGAATTTACTTAGGTATCTTCCTTACCCTTGATAATATATAGTAGCTCATCTACCTTTGTTGTAAATTATTCATTCTTCTCCTCGGTGATTGAGTTCACCTTACTTGAGGATGATATTTCTACATACCATTAGGAATGGTTGCTCTGCATATCATTAAGAAGTTGTTTGGCCACATCTATCGGCTTGCTCATTAATGTGCCTCCTGTTGAAGTGTCAAGCATAGACTTAGACATTGTATTAGGACCATTATAAAATAAATGGAGGATTGACCATTACTTCCATCCCATGGTTGGGACAACTCATACGGATTTCTTCATCATCTCTCACGCATGCGCTAGTGGTTCATGATCTTCCTGCCTAAAGCCTGTAATTAATGTTAGATCTAAGTCGCATAGTCTTAGCTGGAGGAAAAACCTTGGCCATAAAAATGGTAGTGCATTCCTTTCATGAAGTAATACCGCCCTAAGACAAAGCTAAAAGCCAATCTTTTGCTTTTCCTCTAAGTGAGAAAGAAAATAAATGCAACTTGACCGCATTAGGGTCAACATCCTTTATGCATATCATATCGCATATCTCAGTAAATATACTTAAGTGCAAACCTGAATCCTTAGCAGCCGAGACTTCAAATTGGTTCTGTTGAAGCAAACGCAAAACTTTAGGCTTAATTTCATAATTTTCCACCGTTACAACGGGCTAAATAATAGGTGCACACATAAAATCATTCTTAGGGGTAGCATATTCCGCAAGCTTCATTTGTGCCATAGTGCCAATTTTTTTGGTGTTTTTGAATAAGAAAAGTAACAAGACAAGTTACCAATTTTTCTATGGATTTTGAATTGATGGTAAACTAATTACAATATATAAACTAGAACAAAATAAAATAAACTAACAAGGCCTCTAATAACCTTACCAGGATAGCGAATTGCTTCCCCGACAACGGCGCCAGAAAAAGCGTTGATACCTTCAATCCAGATTACGGATGAAGTATAGTAGCTTCTCCCCAGGAGACTTAGGTTTATCGAACCTTGGAAAACACTTGTTGATGGTTCAGAAACGTCTACAAAACTTGCTAGTTTGTTTTACCTTATATTTACCGGACCTTTACAGTTTACTCTGTATCTTGGGTTGTGTCAATGGATGGAGATATGCCAGGGTTGAGGTTTCACCCATAGCTATACATACATATGAGATAAATATAAAGTTAAGCACATTCATGTGTAAACGACCTAACACAGATAGGATTTCTAGGTAGCACATCGGTAAATACTATAGCCCATGCAAGCCACATGCATAACATATAGTCTCCTGGTCCAACCATTATATCATGAACTACCAGGCTATGACCGATTATTAAGTGAAATACATACCAAAGCATTAAGATCTATAATGTTGTTGTTGTTCCCAAATGGATCACTAAACAACTACTGTGCTCCCCTTGTTGTCACTGGGTTCACACGTAGGCACCGGTTACCACACATCTCACCTCGAACCTTAATCAATACTCAGGGTCTTGGGAACCTGACATTTCCTTAGATTGAGGTAAGAGACAATAATACAAATACAAATCTGCTATGAAATCACCACACAATATTTCCATGTAATTAGATGCTCATAATTGCTGCGAGGCTACTCCTCAACCCGCATCTCGTGAGGACTACTCACTAATAATAATAAGATCAAGGATAGAAAACATTCTAGAATTACTTAGATCAATACCAAGTATCCTTACAAGGTCGCCAACCGTGAGGAGATCTCAAATACAAGTTATGGATATGGCTATGAGATGGGATGGAGATGATGAACTATGGTGGTAGTGAAGTGGTGGATCTTCGTAGGGTGGTTTATAATGCAGTCTGAGAAATGGTTGCCATCCTACGGTGGCTGGGAGTCTCGAAATATATAGGCATTTTCACGAAAGTTGCTCCGTTTGACCTAGCGCATGCGCTATCGGGTGGTACGAGCGCGCGGTATGAGCAAGCTCCGCCCGTACTAGCGTTGTTAACACTTCTGGGATTCCCTCTTCAACCCTAGTTGAGTTGGGAGTATTGGTAACGCATGATTCTTCCTTACTTGCACCAGATTTCGCAATAAAATGTGATTTCCAGCATCACAAAATTTAAAACAAGGATTTACACATCAATTTCAGCTTCATTATGTCTAAGACGGTGGTGATGTCGGCCTAATATAATCTGGATTATTTTCAAACCTATCTGAATCTCAATCCATATGAATTAAATAATTTAGACTATCAACTTCGACATAAGTCTACCTCAAACCGGAAACACCAACCGGAGCTCGAGCACGAGGAAGCCTACATTTTGAACATCAAAATCTTCTCTATTCTTTGCATTTCGAAAAATCCTTATAATTATTCTTGCACATATAGGTCTGTATGTGTATATTTTTTTATAGAATAATGTTCTCATATATGAAATACACAAAAATTTAAAATGTGGAGACAATATTCAAAAATTATAATGCTTACTTAGAGCAACAACTTTTTGCGAATTTTCTGTAGCCTAAAATATAAGGTATTCTTCAACAAATTTACATCTTAATGAATATGTAAATAAATTCAGGTTTTTCTCGAAATTTGAAATATCGACTTATGTTTTTCGAAAGTACCGGGTTCCTTAGATCCTAGGGTCCACATAAAATAAATAAAATAATACAATATCTCAAAGATACTAAGGCTATATGTTTATTCCTGCTTGCTTATTGTCATGCAGATTTCATCTGCGTTGCCCTGAACCCCATGAAGTGCAACTTGCTAGTAATATATCCTTGTTAGATCTGAAACTGCATTTGTCGTGGCTGTTAAGGAAAGGGAGCAAACTAGACCTGATATTTTTGTATATGACAAAGCACTTTGCATGAAACAGATTAAAGGAGGAGCAAAAGGCAAAAGGAGGATCGATGGGCTGGAGAAGGAAACGAGGAAGAAAACGATTTAGGTAGGAAGCGGAAAGCTGTTTCGATCTTTTTTGTTAGGAAGATGTTTTCAATCTCAATTAGTTTTTTCATTCTTCCCATTACGTGCGCACTAGCAAGAGCCCGATGGCGACCCAGAAAATCTGAGCTCTCGGTGCCAAGTGCGCAGATAAAACGTCTTTCCATCTCAAATACGCATGGCATGCATCTCAACCTATAAAAAGTGCTCAGTTAATGATATCTCTCCAACCATTTTTGGACGAACTTGACCTACCTATCTACATCTTTCTGATCCATGAACACAAAAACAATGAAACTACTGTGTTGTGTTGTTTGCAAGTACACACAGCTGCACAACAAAGTAAGAGATATATATATTACTGTATTAGCAGTTCGTTTGTTATTCCTGGTTGCAGTCTCCACTAACGCCATCGGTTTTTTATATGTAGCAAGCGTAAAAGACAGATCAGATTTTGTCCAATCAAAGCTAGTAAGTGCTCAACCGGCCAACCAAATTGGGTGTTGCAGAATCGTTTAAGTTGACTCCCTTCTTTTCAAGTTGTTTTATTCCAAAGTCAAAACTGTTCGGCAACAAGTACACAGAACAATGAAACAAGAATCGACAGTTTCTAACATGCGAAATAGGAAGCAGAGCAGTCGAGCATAATCGATACCAGAAAATCTCGCAATTATTCAGTCCACCCAATTTCATAATCGTGCAAAAGAAAGGAGAAGTGAATTCTCTATAGAATAAGGGAGATGAGAAAAATACAACTATTTTCAGTTGAACTCGACAGAAACTTGTCCTGGAATGGCCTCTGCTTTTGTCCTGTAGGTAGAAACAGCGAAGCGAGCTACCAATTGTGACCAAATTCATCGCAAAAAAAAAAAACTACTCCCCCGCTCGATACCTTTTAGGGTTTTAGGTTTAAATTTATACTAAAACCTAACAATCATTATGGATCGGATGGAGTATTTTGTGAAATTGTGCCTTGTGCAACTGTACATCTGGCGGCTCTCTCATTCACTTGGAACAAATGCACAAAATATGTTTCCTTTGGTTAAGTGTTCTGTACTTCTCACCTTTTCCATAAGCTTCGCATGGTAGGTGAACAACGTACAAATGACATCAGATATCAGGCTTAAGACTCGGCAAACACAGTTTTAATTATAAACTGATCCATTTTATATATGTCAACATTTAGGTATGAGCAATGGACAAGTTGGGATGCAACAAGGGAACTTTGACAGAGCACGAAAAGAGTAGTGAGATGCACACTAGGCTAACTCATACGCGGGTAACCAAAAACGTCTCGAGTGTCTCCAAAAGTCACGTCTGCTGCTTAAACAAGCAAATCTCAAGAACAAAGCTGAACTAACAGAAAATTATTTAGCAGCCTTTACAAGTAGATCACAACTTACAATTCTGTTACCATTCTAATGGTAACTTAAAATATATCTCAAGAAAAGTTTGGTGGAACAAGAGAGCGGCACCCTCTTCTGTTGCCTAGTTCCGCCAATTAAATTGCCTGATTATATCGTGGAAAATAAGATGACAATTTACCATTTTATAAGGAGCAAACCAACCAAAATCGAATATAACCACCCTTGTCAGTCGTCATTGAGCACGATAACCTCCAGGGCACAGATGGCTGTCCTGGCTACAGACACCATTGCACATACATAGAAACCCCACAGCAAATAAGATCGTCGTCAAGGTTGCTCACAGTTATCATCATCACCACTCCACAAGTTCGTAACTCGGAGTTCGATGCCGAATAAGGCTAACAATGAAGTTCTTATAGCAATTGGTCTGATGTCCCGTTAGTCCATGCCAAGCATTCGGCCGCACACATGGAAGATTGGTAGCTTGATTTTGATTTTTTTTTTCGAAATGGGGATACCCCGGCCTCTGCATCGGTTGATGCACACAGCCATTTATTAAAAAAGCGAAATATTCAAAGTTTATGAAACACTTTCGCTAATGAAGACCTTCAAAACCGTACATCCTATCACAAGTCATTACCACCATTCGGACGATGTCCCAACAGCTTCTATTTCCCACTACATAGAAGCCCAACACAAAGAATTGTCGGATCCCGCTGAAAAGCTCAATATAGATCGAAAATGGCTCCATTGCTTTTATTATTATTTAGGAAATGGAGATTTAGATATAAAAAATTGGCTCCATTTCCTTCCCAAAATTTCCAGAAAATTCCACACAAAAATTTTATGTTCAATATAGAACATAGGAAAACCATGTTCATCTCCAAATAAATATTGCAAAAATTTATTTGATGCAATAGGACTTTGTATAGGCACTTAAATAACTCCCAAAAGAAATGATTTAGGGCTTATAAAGTGCCCAAATTAGTTCCTATGAGTTCCAAATGATGCTCAAATCATGTGATGCATATTAATGTTACACTTAGAAAGCATGGAAACATCCCATATTATTTTTTCGCAAGTTGCAAGTTTCCATAATCCCTAACTTTTTGTTGGTAGAAACCCATAGTGTACATGTACAAAAAATCTAAATTTATTTTCAAAGATTTCACAATGGATTTGAAGTGTCGACCGTTCTTCTACACCTTCTCGCGGATGCTTGCTTTTCATACATGACTGGTCATGCCAATGTTATAACCTACTAGCTACTAGCTCGGAGATATTTTTACATTTTCTTGTACATGTTTACTTCATAGAAAAATTTCTACAAAGGAGAAGGGCTGGTCCTTTGATTTTGAGGGCTCTAGGCGTTACAACACCAAAGGGCCCTTGAACATAGTAACGAAGCTTCTGTATAGATAGGGGGCAATCCCCCCCCCCCCCCCCCCACACACACACACACTTAAACACTTAATAAAATTTCTTAAATATATATCTATAAAAATATCCTAAATTTAAAATTACTAAAAGGTGTAGCCTGATTGATGTTATTGGGTTCCACAACAATCTATGTCAAACTCGGTCACTTGGTTAGACACAAAAGGCTTTAAACCCGTTGCATTGACATAAGTGAGTCATAAATTTTGAAGTACATCATTTTTTGAGTAAGAGGAGTCAGAATAGAGTTATGAGGGGCCATAACTTAAACCATCTCTTGACTGTTGGATCTCAAAATCTATATTGTATCAAACGAAAAGTGACTTTGGCACATGAGTACCAGTGCTCCTGGTAAAAAAAAAACATATTTTTGAGATTCCAAAAAAATTGAGCTTAAATGTGCACATACATAGAAATCTTCTGAATTTATTGTAAAAAATTCGGAAGAAAATATGCTGTATTATGAACTATATAAAAAAATTCTTACAAAAATTGTCCCTATACACAACCATAATTTTTTCTGTAGCTAAAAATTCAACATAACTTGAAAATTCCCACGAGTATTCATGATATATGTATGTATTCATGGAATAATTTAAGTCATGATATACATAACTTAAAATACAGTTTTCAAATATTTCAAAAACCGGGAACACCAAATCTTGGTATGTATCAATACAAATAAACAAACAATCTTTAGCCCAAGCCCTAGCTCCTGGGGGCAAAGGAATACGGCCCTGCAAAGGAGTCCCCGTTTCAACTTTTGGCCCAACGACAAAGGCCCTCCAGCTTCACCATTGGCTGCGCATGAAAGAAAAGCATAAGTAAAACCCATCGTGGACTCGTGCACGCGGCGTACCACGGCACGGCGCACCAATACCAGCTCCATCCGTCCATCCATCGCGCACACCGCATGGGAACCCACGGGGAGGCAGGCCCCACGTGCCCGCCCATTGCTCCAGCTATAAGTAGCCGCGTTATCCCACTTCGCCTCCACCCACCTTAACCTCTCTGTCTCTCACACAAGCACGCACGCACGCACAAGCTGCGACCTGTGCGCCGTCTCGCCGGAGCTTGCCGTTCGAACCGTCGTACGTTGCACGAGCCGGCCATCCGGGTTTGCTTGTGCGCTCCTGTGACATGACGACGAGCCAGGACGTGGTCGTTTCGGAGATGGGCATTGGGGCGGGCGGGGCGGCGATGCCTGGCTCCGGCGCCACGGGCCTCTTCGCGTGCCGGAGCGCCGCCAGCGCAGCCGGAGCCATGTCCATGCGGCAGACGTACCTCGACCTTGCTGCCGCCGCGGCGCGCTCCGCGAGCTGCACCTGGGTCGACGCCATGCGCGCCTCCTCGCCCACCCGCTCCCGCGCCGGCGCCGCCGCCGCCGCCTCCGACGTCGACGAGCTCACGGCCTGGATGGTCAGTTCCTGCACTCGTGCTCCTCCCCTTGGTCTTGCCACCGCGGCATTACGGTGGCCCTCCATGCCGGTGTTCTAACTTCTAACCTTTTCTTTGGTCCGATGAGCAGAGGAAGCACCCGTCGGCGCTGGGCAAGTTCGAGCAAATCGCAGCCGCGTCCAAGGGGAAGAAGATCGTCATGTTCCTGGACTACGACGGCACCCTCGCGCCCATCGTCGCCAACCCCGACGCCGCCTACATGAGCGACGCGGTTAGTCACTCGCCGTCGCCGCCCGCAACACTCCACTTCTCCATGGACGGCCTTCCCCGGCCTGAAAAAACCATACATATTTGCTGAACGATGTCGTCTCTCCTGTGCGCAGATGAGGGCTGCGGTGCGCGACGTCGCGAAGCACTTCCCGACGGCGATCGTCAGCGGGCGGTGCCGCGACAAGGTACATTCCCCCGTGCCACTACTTGTCTCTGCCGCGCGCGCGCGCGTCAGATACTTGCGCGTGCGTATACATTACATGGTGACTATTTTGGCTTATGTATGTTCTTGCGGTGGTGCGTGCGTGTACGTAGGTGTACAACTTCGTCGGCCTCTCCGAGCTCTACTACGCCGGCAGCCACGGCATGGACATCAAGGGACCGAGCTCCAATGTATGACCAGTGTTCAGCTGCCCTCTTCTTCTCCATAATCTAGTAGCTACTAGTGGCTAAGTAATCTTTTTTACTACTCTCGCTGACTAATCTGCTCCCGTGCCAATCTGCAGCCCGAGTCTGTCCTATGCCAACCTGCAAGCGAGTTCCTCCCCGTGATCGATGAGGTATTTCAATCAGTTTAACTTGTCCACTAGTGTTTAGTTATCTACTGCTAGCTAGCTGCTTGATTAGTCGATGCACACACAGTGAGGAGTCTAATATATGGCTGTGAATCACATTTTTGTCAGGTGTACAAGCTGCTGGTGGAAAAGACCAAGTCCACACCTGGAGCCAATGTGGAGAACAACAAGTTCTGCCTGTCCGTCCATTTCAGATGTGTTGATGAAAAGGTAGGAAAGCCCTACTCTATCTCGGGCTCGGGATACCAGGCCACTTGGCCACTTAATTTAACAGACGTGCCGCATCATGTGCGGTTAATTTATCTATCTATCCATCTTCCTCGTCTGAACCACGCATCCCTCCCCTGAAACGCATGCAGAGATGGAACTTCCTGGCGGAGCAGGTCAAGGCCGTGATCAAGGACTATCCCATGCTGAAGCTCACGCAAGGGAGGAAGGTGAGTCTTGTTTATTCTTTTACTACACTGTTGTCTGTTGATAAACTCAGCATCAGTTGACATTTCCTTGTGAAGATCTTCATCAAAGATTGCAACTTTTTAATTTGCATAGGTCTTCGAGCTGAGGCCGAGCATCATGTGGGACAAGGGCAAGGCCCTGGAGTTCCTGCTGGAGTCGTTGGGCTTCGCCAACTCCAGCGACGTCCTGCCGGTGTACATCGGCGACGACCGCACGGACGAGGACGCCTTCAAGGTGCTGAGGAAGAGGGGCCAGGGCGTGGGGATCCTGGTGACTAAGTCCGCCAAGGAGACCAGCGCCTCCTACTCCCTCCAGGACCCCGGCGAGGTCATGGAGTTCCTGCTCCGGCTCGTCGAGTGGAGCCGAATCAGGTCGTCGTCGCCGGCCATGATCCGGCCGCGAGTGTAACGTGCTAGCCAGTAGAGATCGATCTAGGACGCGATGGACACCGGTCAATCGGTCGATCCCAAACATCGGTGTCCAATCCAATCATGCAAACATACCCCACCGTGCACCTACATTTTTCTCTCTGATGATTTCTGTGGTGGTCACCGAGAGAGGACGACGAGCTAGCTGGGGGAGCTCCAGCACGCACTGTGGGAGCTGCGGCAAGCAAGCGTGCGCGCACAGCTACTTCCCCGGCACTACTACTACTAGTAGATCCACCACTACTGCTACCCTTGTTGTTTTTGGTCCCATGGGCTTGGAAGGCATATGCAAAGCTACCTGCCACTCCTAGACCCTCACCGAGAAAGAAGCTTCTTCTTGGCTCTATTATTTCTGCCCCAGTGTATGTAACTAGTTAGCTAGGATCCACTCAGTTCGTCATCATGCTTGTTCAGTGCCTACCTATCCCTGTAAAATGTACTAGTAACGAAAATTAATAGTCATCTATCATTTCGTACGATCTCTCCTGGTTGGATGCTATTTATCTTGTCATTTACCGCCTTTCATTTCGGCGACCCTCTCATGGCTTTGAAGATACTCCCCCAGTTTCATAATTACCGTCGTAGTTTCAGTTTAACTTCGTTTCATAATTCTTGCTGTGGTTTTAGTTCAATGCAAGAATATGATCGAAACTGAGGGAGCATTATACAGTGATAGCATATCTGAGCACGAACCTTAAGAAAACAAAGGTTGCAGCCGTACAAAGACCTCTGCAGGAGGCATGTGAAGGCCCTGTTGCGTGATCTCCCTGCAAGATCACTTGCCTGTACTAATCGTGACAATTAGCTCCCGTTAATCTCGCAGGATATACTTTTACAATCTGGCTGCTGATTCGTGGCAAGCATGCAGCTGTGATGAATGGCCACATTGCCAAGCTAGCAGGGGTGGCTTCTGTTTGTTTTCTCGGCCTGTATTGTACTGCGGGAGCAGCCTATATAGAGATGGTGATTTGTAATGTGTGCCAGATGATCCATCAGATCTACACCAACCTATACAAACTCCATTTCAAAAAAAAAAAACCTATACAAACTCACGCTGTGGATTCCATGATTCCGTGACCGGGACATGCATACAATATATAGGGCGGCCGGCCGGCTCATCCAGCCATGCCGATGCTGTGGTCCTATGTATGACCTAATAACTTACTAAGCTTGCTGCTCAGTGTGCATTGTCTACACGCCTGTGCATCTGTTTAATATTCAGGGTAAGTTTATGATATGATCAGACTGCCCGGTAAAGTATCCTGCCACGGAGCTGATTAAGCACGTCCTAATTAACAACCTCTGAAGCCTGTGGACTTGATTAGGCCGCAACTCCCATCTACATGACCCATCATTAGTAGCTCGATCAATGATTAATCAATCACCGGTAGATGCATTAAGTCAGTGATGAAGACTTCCTCTCTAGCTACCCTCTGTCCAGATGGTTCCTCACAATGATTCGATTCCATCGATGCATATTCTCATGTGGTCTCGCTAGCTCGCATGGTAGTACATTTCCAGAGCACTAGCTCATGTTCTAGTGCTGCAAAAGCCCAGCCCTACTTCTTAAAATGTTCACCTTTTTAATCAGCAATCTTATGGATGCAAGCCAAGAAGAGTTGACTGCTGGGGGGCCACCGGTATATCATTGGTGTGTTTTACTGACAGGCATCCATCGTGCCACTACCTCTTTTTCCCTGCCTCCAAAAGAAGGTTTCCTATGACGCCAAAGGAGTAAATGCACCTGCAAATGGAAGCATTGCCAATCAGATACACACACACACAATAATGCACCCTCTGTGGACCAATATTATCAGTAGCTTCTTTGGTACCCGTTTGTCCTGCATGCATTGCATACACACATGAATATAAGTTACTGTACACACAATCTATGCAACACTGGAGCACACACAAGTCTAGGTTCGGGATAGAAATCTTGTTTATATATGAATCACTATAAAGCTAGAAGATGAACTAACTAGCATCGTTTTGGAGAAGCCTTTTCGAAGTCAGGGTGTCTATCACATCACTATTGCTGAGATTGTTGATGCGAGTCCCTCTTTGTTTCGCCGAGGTCTTTGTTTCGCCTGTGTGCATCGTTAATGTATATACTTGCTCTAGTAATTATATTGTTGTAGAGACTTTGTGTAAATCATATGTTTTCGGTATTAGTACATTACCATTATTAAAAAAACTACATCATGCCCTCCATCCAGTTCTATGATCCACTTGATGCCTACATCTTCCCCACCTCTCTCCTTAAGTACGTTGCATGGTCGCACCTATTGCCTTTGTCCCTAAAAGTACGTTCCAGGCCCATAGTAATGGTATTAGACCGGGAACTCGTATCTCGGTCGAGAGTGTAATGATGCCTGCGCCTATTCATTGGTCGTTGGTCCCATATGTCAAGGAGCCTAACATGGCCCTCTTGTTGTCATCTTGTAGCGAGGCTTCCCCCCAATTTTCAGTACCCGAAAAGCGCCCATGAAGAGAAATCTTCTCTTCCCAAGTATTAGGCATGGTTGAGAGTTGGAGCAGTGGACATGCATTTGCTCGATCATGGGTAGTGAAGTATAGCCACTAGGACAAGAGGATTGTGAACACCAACTAGAAGATCAAGCAGTAAATTCGTACCTGTGAGAAGAGTCTGCAATAGATGGCATGCATGGAAGACCAGCTTGTGACTCACACAAGAAGATACCGATGTTGGAACGTACGGTGCTGCTTGAAACTTCATTACCCACTCGGAAGGGGTAAAAAGTGAGATTCTTGTCGGCATGGTATTCTATCTGATGGTGTGCTATGTTGAGATGTTGTAAGAGCTTATGTCTCACTAGTTGTGCAATTGTCAGGACACTCGCCATTGAGGGTGGCTTAGTAGAAATTTTCTAACCAACATCCTTGATCTTGATCTTTTTTGAGGCTTGTAGCTCCATGAAAGCTAAAACACTAACAAAAGGTTTTTCTGTCATGCAGAGTTAAATGATAAAATGTTTGCATTTCATGGGAAAACCCATAAATAAATGTAAATACATGGTTAGAACTTTATATATGATGTAAATATGAAGGAATATGACCTAATAAACTACAAAGTTTATGGATAAATTTTACTTGCATCAACATCCCCAACCTTAACTTATGCTCTTCGTCGAGCATAAGGTGATAAAATAACATGGACTTTAGAGTTTATTATCATTAGTTGTATGGTTTGAATGATTATTGTTGCTCAAGGTGCAAGAAAGTATTGAGAATCAAAAAACAATTAAACAATCATATCATGAAGTAGTAGTTCACATATAACAACAAGATAATAAGAAACCATACCAACTCTTGCACCATAACAACTTTCAAGATCCTGATGAACAATGTTGCGATCTTTTTGTGCAAATCGGTGCTTTTTTGCTTTTACCTCTATATTGGTCTAGAATATATTGTAAAAGACATGTGTCTTTTGACTGAAGTAGAAGTAGGACCTTTGCAGAGGGAAGCACCACTATAGAAAAGGCACCAATACCCAGCCAATGTTTTGGACAGCACAAGCAAAAACTTACATGTAAATGTTTCTTGGCTAGCGGATGGGCTTTAATAGCGGCAAATCTAGCACATACATTTTTACCACGGTAGATCCCTTATGGGTAGATAACTATGTCATGATATGTCGTAAGAGTGACCCGCGCATCTAAATGTCATTCTAGTTCAATGGAGGCATTAATTATGGACATGTGGACTAGACTAGATTGGATGTTTACACACTGGGCCAGACCGTCTAGGAGCGTGCTCACCCACGCGCCCCCGGGAGAAGTGCCCCAACACGGGGAGTCATCCTGGCTACAACTCGGCTCGAGGAGAAGCCCTAGGACAAGGTCGGCCCGTCCCCCTGCGAGACTAAGGCGCTTTCCCCATCAGCACACAAGGATAGGACCTAAATAGGTCACGACCTAACTAGACCAGGTAAGCTAGCTAGCTAGGATGAAGCACCGGCCACACGCCGTACGCGGCGGGACACACTCGCCATGTTTCGGCCACGCGGCCCGCCCTAGGCTACGTGTCCTCACAACACCTTGTGGTATCCCCTTGCAAATATAAAAGGAGGCCTAGGCTGTGAGGAAAACATGGGGCATAGAATGGAAGGAACCATCGACTCCTTCCCTGGGGAACAAATGTTGTATTAGAAAATATCCAGAGCATAGTTGCAGGACGTAGTGTTTCGCACAACGCGGCCTGAACCTGGGTTAAAAAGTTGTATATCTGTGTGACTGTGAGCTTCTTGCCATACGTTGATTGATCTCGCTGTGCTCCTCGCCCCCGCCCCCCCCCCCCAACCCCCAAGTAAAAGGGGAGTTCCAGTCCCCGGTGTCTAAATCCACATCATGATGATCCCCAACTCCACCAAGTGGTTTTCAAGCACAAGGTTTCATTTTAGAATAGAAAAGAAATATGAAAATGATATAGCTAAAGTAAATCTGTAGCAAGTAAAGTAAACTAAATTCAATGCAAAATTAAAGTGGTATGGTGATGATAGTGATGGATACTACATGAAAAAACTAAATGAATGTATGATAGATGTTTTGTATTTTCTGAATAAATGAGTGTTGAAAATAAAAATGTGCATAAATGCAAGTAAAATGTGTTTTATCGTAAAAAAACAGACACGAGTTCATAGTTTTCCTTGTCTACTCTCTCATATATTTGGTGTAATCAAAACGGCTTCAAATAAGACATAATATTGATGTAACCTCATGAAGTGTCTGATAAGAATTCATATGAGCATCACGTCCTAAGGTTGGGATGATATAAAACATCCCACTAATACTCCTCTAGTACGGAACTCGCTACAAAGTAGGTTTAATATACATATAGTATTGCCTTCGCTTATGTGACATGATGTGGATTGTTAAATATACTACATCAAACGATATGAGATCACCTAAGATTGTCACTAGGAAATTGTAGTATATGTTTTCAGTTATACATGCTGAGGTAACAACGGAAGGGTAAAACCCTTAGGAGGACCCAAACTTTCTATCAATGTCAAGTTCCATACAGCCATGTTATTCCAACTAATGCACATGTTCCCCTTATCGTGGTCTATCATACTAGTTGGATCATAACAAGTAATCAAGAACGGGGTACATAATACACATCTACTTTGTTGTATATGTGCCCTAGAGGAAAATAAATAATGATGTTTTATTACCATATATGTAATTGTTCATAACAAGTTTTATGCCATGCTATAACTGTATTAAGGGGAAACATTGATACACTTATGGTATGTAAAAAAAACCTTGTGTGGGGACCCCCAAGGTCGTAGGCTAGACAGACCCAGATCTCCATCTGGCATAAGCCTAACCCGGATCTCTAGGGCCTACAGGAAGAGAATCGGTAACACAACAGTGACTCTACGACTCAAAGAGTAATACAAGCTCATAACTGAGCAAAGAACCAACGTATTACAAGCAGAGGTCACTGACCTGACATTACATCAATTAACGAAAGCGAAGTTATGCTATTCTAAATAGCAAGATAGCAAAAGGCCTAAGAGATCAGGAGCATAACGGCGATGTCCTAGCCCATAGATGCCACGCTGCTACTGTAGGGATTCGTAGCATAGAAAACAAAAAAATTCCTACCGCGAGAACGCAATCCAAGCCAAGATGCAATCTAGAAGATGGGAGCAACGAGGGGATGAACGAGACTAACCCTTGAAGATTTCCAAAGCCTACAAGAGGAGGCTCTTGTTGCTGCGGTCAACGATCACTTGCCGCTTTCAAAAGCGCGTAGAAGATCTTGACGGTGCCGCAATCGGGCAGCACCTCCGTACTCGGTCACACGTTCGGTGTTGATGACGACGTCCTTCTCCCCGTTCCAACGGGCAGCGGAAGTAGTAGATCCTCCTCGGAATCCCGGCAGCACGACGGCGTGGTGGCGGTGTCGATGGAGATCTCCGGCGGAGCTTCGCTAAGCATATGCGGGAGAAGTAGTGGAGGAGGGGCGCTAGGGTTTGGGGAGAGGGGGTGCTATGGGCGCCGGCCTCAAGGGGGCAGGGGTGGTGCGGCCAAGCCATGGGCAGCCCCCTCCCTCTCCTCCTCATTATATAGGTGGAACCCCAAGGGTTTGCCCAAAGTCTTCGAATAAGACCCCAACAGAAAAACTGCCTTATGGACGAAACCTAGAGGGACAGGGACTCTCCCCTTCCCCCTTTACTTGGCCGGCCAAGGAGGTGGAGTCCACCATGGACTCCACCCTCCCACTTGGTTGGCTGGTTAGGGTTTGTGGAGTCCCTCCGGGACTCCTCCTTCCATAGTGATTTATTCCGGATAATTCTAGAAACCACCTTCCATAAATTCACCGGATCATTTCCAAACTTGGAAAGTGACTTCCTATATATGAATCTTATTCTCCGGACCATTCCGGAACTCCTCGTGATGTCCTGGATCCCATCCGAGACTTCGAACAAAACTTCGAACTCCATTCCATATTCCATATCTACTTAAACGACATCAAACCTTAAGTGTGTCACCCTACGGTTCGCGAACTATGTAGACATGGTGGAGACCTTTCTCCGACCAATAACCAATAGCGGGATCTGGAGATCCATAATGGCTCCCACATATTCAATGATGACTTTAGTGATCGACTGAACCATTTACATACGATACCGATTCCCTTTGTCACGCGATATTTTACTTGTCCGAGGTTTGATCATCGGTATCTCTATACCTCGTTCAACCTCGTCTCATGACAAGTACTCTTTACTCGTACCGTGGTATGTGGTCTCTTATGAATCATTCATATGCTTGCAAGCTATTAGACGACATTCCACCGAGAGGGCCCAGAGTATATCTATCCGTCATCGGGATGGACAAATCCCACTATTGATCCATATGCCTCAACTCATACTTTCCGGATACTTAATCCCATCTTTATAACCACCCATTTACGCAGTGGCGTTTGAAGTAATCAAAGTACCTTTCCAGTATAAGTGATTTACATGATCTCATGGTCGAAAGGACTAGGTAACTATGTATCGAAAGCTTATAGCAAATAACTTAATGACGTGATCTTATGCTACGCTTAATTGGGTGTGTCCATTACATCATTCATATAATGACATAATCTTGTTATTAATAACATCCAATGTTCATGATCACGAAACCATGATCATCTATTAATCAACAAGTTAGTTATACAAGAGGCTTACTAGGGACTCTTTGTTGTTCACATAACACACATGTATCAATGTTTCGGTTAATACAATTATAGCATGGTATGTAAACATTATCATAAACACAAAGATATATTATAATAACCATTTTATTATTGCCTCTTGGGCATATCTCCAACAGTCTCCCACTTGCACTAGAGTCAATAATCTAGTTTACATTTGTAAAGATATAACACCTTGGCCTTCCGGTGCTTTATCATGTTTTGCTCACGGGACAAGTTTTAGTCAACGAATCTGACATGCTCAGAAACGTATGTATTTTGCAATTCATTTGCGTCTCAATGCATCACTCATTTTCTAAATGAGTCGGCATTCAATATGTTTGGTCTTCTGGTGGAACCTTAATTCCGCGGTCTGAAATATGTCACTAATATTGTCATACACAATATAGCTTCAAAGTTCTGATACTATCGGAACTACACCAAGTTCTCAAAGAACCTCTTGACTTAACATCCTTAGTCATTGTCAAAACAATGACATATTCTGCCTTTGTTTGTAGAATCCGTCACAACATTTAGAACTCATCTAAATCTAGTATAGACAACTTCTAGCTCATTGTGCTACCTTTTAAACAACACTTAGCCTAATTAGAGATTGAAATTTTATTTTTATATGTGACCAAACTAATATCGGTGCAACACCTTACAGCGATTTGTTTGACATTACCCCATATAAAATTATATATATCATTTGTTCTTCTAAAGTACTCAAGGATATTTTTACTATCGTCCAATGATCATCACATGAATCATTCTGGTATATGCTCCTAACCATTTAGAGCATAGGACATCTCATATTGTACATATTATTCGTGATCTAAAATCACTCATGTGTTTTTACTCATTGAGTGTCAAATACACTCAAGTCTTATAAAACCTTCACATGAAAAGAACACCTTCTTTATATTGAACTACTTCAATATTCATTCTATGTACTTTTTAACTTAAACTTTTATGTGTTTCAATCCATCTTCATAGATCTTGACACTAAATATGTTTCAGTTCATATCCTTTCATTGAAGTTTAATTCTCAATGAAACCTTTTTAATCAATTATATAATTACATTATTTATAATCAACGATATGTCACCTACATAAAGTATTACAAATATGTCTCAGCGCTCCCACTTAAATTCTTGCAAATGCAAGCTTTTTCATCGTCTCTGATGAAATCATAACTCTTTGATCATTTCATCCGGTGAAGATTCCAACTCCGCGATACTCACTTCATCCAATTGAAGTTCGTATACCTATCTAGTATTCCACGGACTAGCAAAACAATTGGATGTATCTTGTATACACCTTTAATACACACTTCTGTTAAGTAATGTATTTTCCCATCCTATTAGCATATCTCATAAAAGAAATATGTAGCGATTACTAGAATAATCCACATAGACTATAATCATTGCTACGGAAGATCTAATCTTATCGTAGTCAACACTTTGAACTTTGTCGTAAACTATCTTTCGACAAATCGAGTTTATTCATGGATATTCCATCCAAGTCTATCAATTTTATAGATCCATTTACTTTCAAAAAGTATTCATCTATCTTGGATTTCATGGCATATAGCCATTTTAACGAAGTCAGGTCCCATCATAACTTCTTTATTTGTAGTTGGTTTATCATTGTTCAAAATCAATCCTTTGTCCACAAATCATTTATTTGATCACAAAGTAAACCATACCTACAAGGTTCAATGTGTACTTCGATCTTCATGGCTAAAACACTTTGTAGTCATGAGAGCCATGATCGTCGTGGCCGCTTCCGGAACCAATTCCGATGCTGTGCTACTCTGATCATTATGCTCAGGTTTCATAAACCTTATCAAGTTCTATTGTCCTCCCACTCAAATACTTCGCTAGAAACAATTTCTCGGAAATACGAAACATTGACAAACACTTTTGACTTTGTCTCCATAGTGGAAAGAATTCCCAATTAATTCTTTGGGATAACCAACAAAGACATTTGTGACGCCCCAAAACCGGTACCATGAGGATCCCAGCGAATCCGCCGAAATCCGCACGATATCGATTTTAGGAGACGCACCACCAAGCGCCTCGTACACGCCGAAGCATGCACGCGATGCGGGTGGAATCAATCACGAGAGGTAACATTACAACATGATTACAATAGAGCCCACAAGATACAGATATATTACAGCAACGACTCCAACGAGTCAAGATACAAATAGATACATACAAAGATCCAAATCATACAGAAGACCAAATACATCCGAGTACGGACAAGATACAAATTGGACTAAGAGTCCTGAAGATAAACGATGGCGTCCACAACCCTGCCCAGGCCAAGCCGGAAGGGTAACCTTGCTAGCGTCGTCTTCATCGAACATATCTTCATACCTGCCCGGTTATATCCCGTAGAAGCAGCAATAAGTACGGGTTCGTACTTAACAAGACTTCAAGACGTATAAGCATTCGTCAACCAGTCGTCCTTTGTACTTGAGGCACGCAGGGGACTTAGAGGACGCAAGAGGAACGTCATAGGCAATATGGTGGGGTTAAGCGGCAGCGCGCAAGCACTAAAAACCTATGGAGACACTCTACAACAGTCGTCTATCAGAGAAGGTGAGAGAGCGCACAAACTAACAGTTCTATACTCTGCAAACATAACACAGCCGATGCGTTCCCCCCTCGCAAGGAAGTACTTACAAGGGCACTCACACGGTTGTCAAGTTTTAACCATTTATTGTTGAAGTTTTGCTAACTTATTACGCAAGTTATTATCAATGAACAACAAGTGTAAGTTGTCTATGGTCGAGTCATACAGCTCCAAGTCGTCCATAACCGCGGACGCGGCTTATCGATAAGATTTTACCCTGCAGGGGTGCCCAAATGTGCCCACACGCACGATCAACCCACTTGCGACAGGTGGATATCACGACTCGCACTCTCCTTCACGACAACAATGTCCAGAAAGCCACCTAACCAAGTTGAACCCGTATCGAAGTCCGGCCGTATCTCCGAAACGGACCTAGCTATTGCGTGCACGGCTTCCGAGGGTCAAAACACACACAGGGGCGAATGACCCGCTTCAGCATGCGATAAACGCTCAGGCCGCAAACCTATACGTGCATACCAGAAACAAGGGATACAAGGCACCCAGGGGCTTCCCAAAGTAAATAAGTAACATGCTGGCATGCACGCAAACAACAAATGGTAAAACATTACGAAACTAGTTGTGGCCACTGGACAAAGCTGTAGATTCCGGCAGTGGTCGAGGGGAGACCCAGAAACATACCCACGTGTGATTAGAGCGCTCAGTCTCGGAACAGATAACAAGAACTCGGGGTCCTAGATTTCATGGAAACACAAGTGAGCCGTCATAAAACGATCAGCTGACCCACCGATGCCTCCGCTAACAACTATTAACAAGTAACCATGATATCCTCAACAGATATAACCATGTAGCATGTGTCATGTTCACCAACAGATAACCCGATAAGATAGCAGTAACGGTAACGAGATATAACAGCACTAGCATGCACTACGACTCGCAAGGCAGACCCGATAACCAAAACAATAGCCGTAGGAGGTGGTGGTGGCAATATGGGCTGCTTGAGGTAACAAGTGGAAAGGACACGTGACAAGAACGCAACTTAAGGATAGCATGAGGGAGAAGGCAAAATAAAATAGGTGAGCGACTTCTGCAGGGGCAGAAGTATAGGGGAAAATGCTTGCCTGTTAAAGCTTGCCGAGGGACATCCGGAGAACTTGTCGTATCTCACCACACCACTTCGTGATCCTATCCGGGAAGAAGCAAATGCTGGAACACACAACGTATGCAAGTCTTACTACTACGAATAAAGAAGATCCAGCATGATCAAGATGATATGCATGACATGGCAATGATGATGCGATGCAACTTATCCAATTAAGCGGAGTCGGAACCCCGGACAAACAATTAATAGGTTCGAGTTGCATTTTCTACCATCAAAGTTAAGGGTAGATTAGCATGCACAACATGGCAGGGCTGAGCTACTTCAATATTAAGCGAAGCGGAAAACCGTATCCGACAATTTCCAAATACTCCGCATATTAGTTATTAGGTGTGATGCAAACTATCACGACACGATATGGTGCGAGATGCAAACAAGGATATGGATGGCATATTTAGATTGTACACAATAAAATAGATATATTATTTGTGTCATTTAGATTTATAAAACAGGAAGCCGAACGGGGACTGTTCTCACCAAGCTGCAGTGGCCGACACGCGGGACTGGTTGCTCCTGACCATGCACTGTCTAGGATCTGCTGTAGATGTGTCACCGGAGGTCACTGGCGGAGGCAGCAAAGAATGAAACAAGCTCTAATGCTGGGCTACTGATGGGCTCGGCGTCGGTTCAGAGAGGAAGAAGTGGGCTGGAAGGATTGGACGTGGTGATAACACGAGTGATCAGGCTGCTATTTTGCTTTCTCTCTTCTCTTTATGTTTGTTGCTTCTTCTCTTCTTTTCTTGCTGAATTCTTCCGGCCAAAGAACAAGATGAGAGGAAGGTTTTTAAAAGATTTGAAACACAATATTTTGGTTTTAGAATACTTTTGCGAAGTCTAAAGATATTTGGTTTTGGTTTTAATTAAAATAAGAAAAAGGAGAAAGGTGGGTTTTTTATAGAACCATACAAGAGAAAACTAAAATAGATTTGATTTAAATAATTTTATTTTGTAAAAACATGGATGATATGCTGCATGATGTCATGATGATGCATAAAAGAAAAATAATAATCAAAACTATTAGGGGTATTTTTCCCGGGTCGCTACAATCGACACCACTAACAAGGAATCTCGCCCCGAGATTCCACGTCAACCTAAGGGGGAGTTGGTTAAACTATCGGATCTTCTTGTACCATGTTGACAAACACCCGACCTCAAAGTGGAACCTTCTTCTGGCGATGTGTTGATCTTCTCGACACCACTAACAAGAAGTAGTTGTTCCGTCGTCGATGACGCACTTTCGTCGGGACCTCCGATGATCGGACCTATTGGGATAAGGCAAAGATCGTTCAACCCACGTCGGAACCTAAGACTCAGAGAACTCAGATAAGGGAGAAGACTCAAAACTCGCATAGGTAAGATGAGAAAGAATATAGGTAAGAAGAAAAAATCAGAACAAATCAGAACTATCCAACGAATTTTTGAAAATAGTTTGGACTCTCTAAACTCAACGACCGTTGGCAAGGTTATCCTAAAGGCTGGACTAGTGGGGTACCGTCAACCTGAGGCTCTGATACCAACTTGTGACGCCCCAAAACCGGTACCATGAGGATCCCAGCGAATCCGCCGAAATCCGCACGATATCGATTTTAGGAGACGCACCACCAAGCGCCTCGTACACGCCGAAGCATGCACGCGATGCGGGTGGAATCAATCACGAGAGGTAACATTACAACATGATTACAATAGAGCCCACAAGATACAGATATATTACAGCAACGACTCCAACGAGTCAAGATACAAATAGATACATACAAAGATCCAAATCATACAGAAGACCAAATACATCCGAGTACGGACAAGATACAAATTGGACTAAGAGTCCTGAAGATAAACGATGGCGTCCACAACCCTGCCCAGGCCAAGCCGGAAGGGTAACCTTGCTAGCGTCGTCTTCATCGAACATATCTTCATACCTGCCCGGTTATATCCCGTAGAAGCAGCAATAAGTACGGGTTCGTACTTAACAAGACTTCAAGACGTATAAGCATTCGTCAACCAGTCGTCCTTTGTACTTGAGGCACGCAGGGGACTTAGAGGACGCAAGAGGAACGTCATAGGCAATATGGTGGGGTTAAGCGGCAGCGCGCAAGCACTATAAACCTATAGAGACACTCTACAACAGTCGTCTATCAGAGAAGGTGAGAGAGCGCACAAACTAACAGTTCTATACTCTGCAAACATAACACAGCCGATGCGTTCCCCCCTCGCAAGGAAGTACTTACAAGGGCACTCACACGGTTGTCAAGTTTTAACCATTTATTGTTGAAGTTTTGCTAACTTATTACGCAAGTTATTATCAATGAACAACAGGTGTAAGTTGTCTATGGTCGAGTCATACAGCTCCAAGTCGTCCATAACCGCGGACGCGGCTTATCGATAAGATTTTACCCTGCAGGGGTGCCCAAATGTGCCCACACGCACGATCAACCCACTTGCGACAGGTGGATATCACGACTCGCACTCTCCTTCACGACAACAATGTCCAGAAAGCCACCTAACCAAGTTGAACCCGTATCGAAGTCCGGCCGTATCTCCGAAACGGACCTAGCTATTGCGTGCACGGCTTCCGAGGGTCAAAACACACACAGGGGCGAATGACCCGCTTCAGCATGCGATAAACGCTCAGGCCGCAAACCTATACGTGCATACCAGAAACAAGGGATACAAGGCACCCAGGGGCTTCCCAAAGTAAATAAGTAACATGCTGGCATGCACGCAAACAACAAATGGTAAAACATTACGAAACTAGTTGTGGCCACTGGACAAAGCTGTAGATTCCGGCAGTGGTCGAGGGGAGACCCAGAAACATACCCACGTGTGATTAGAGCGCTCAGTCTCGGAACAGATAACAAGAACTCGGGGTCCTAGATTTCATGGAAACACAAGTGAGCCGTCATAAAACGATCAGCTGACCCACCGATGCCTCCGCTAACAACTATTAACAAGTAACCATGATATCCTCAACAGATATAACCATGTAGCATGTGTCATGTTCACCAACAGATAACCCGATAAGATAGCGATACTTGATAACGAGATATAACAGCACTAGCATGCACTACGACTCGCAAGGCAGACCCGATAACCAAAACAATAGCCGTAGGAGGTGGTGGTGGCAATATGGGCTGCTTGAGGTAACAAGTGGAAAGGACACGTGACAAGAACGCAACTTAAGGATAGCATGAGGGAGAAGGCAAAATAAAATAGGTGAGCGACTTCTGCAGGGGCAGAAGTATAGGGGAAAATGCTTGCCTGTTAAAGCTTGCCGAGGGACATCCGGAGAACTTGTCGTATCTCACCACACCACTTCGTGATCCTATCCGGGAAGAAGCAAATGCTGGAACACACAACGTATGCAAGTCTTACTACTACGAATAAAGAAGATCCAGCATGATCAAGATGATATGCATGACATGGCAATGATGATGCGATGCAACTTATCCAATTAAGCGGAGTCGGAACCCCGGACAAACAATTAATAGGTTCGAGTTGCATTTTCTACCATCAAAGTTAAGGGTAGATTAGCATGCACAACATGGCAGGGCTGAGCTACTTCAATATTAAGCGAAGCGGAAAACCGTATCCGACAATTTCCAAATACTCCGCATATTAGTTATTAGGTGTGATGCAAACTATCACGACACGATATGGTGCGAGATGCAAACAAGGATATGGATGGCATATTTAGATTGTACACAATAAAATAGATATATTATTTGTGTCATTTAGATTTATAAAATAGGAAGCCGAACGGGGACTGTTCTCACCAAGCTGCAGTGGCCGACACGCGGGACTGGTTGCTCCTGACCATGCACTGTCTAGGATCTGCTGTAGATGTGTCACCGGAGGTCACTGGCGGAGGCAGCAAAGAATGAAACAAGCTGTAATGCTGGGCTACTGATGGGCTCGGCGTCGGTTCAGAGAGGAAGAAGTGGGCTGGAAGGATTGGACGTGGTGATAACACGAGTGATCAGGCTGCTATTTTGCTTTCTCTCTTCTCTTTATGTTTGTTGCTTCTTCTCTTCTTTTCTTGCTGAATTCTTCCGGCCAAAGAACAAGATGAGAGGAAGGTTTTTAAAAGATTTGAAACACAATATTTTGGTTTTAGAATACTTTTGCGAAGTCTAAAGATATTTGGTTTTGGTTTTAATTAAAATAAGAAAAAGGAGAAAGGTGGGTTTTTTATAGAACCATACAAGAGAAAACTAAAATAGATTTGATTTAAATAATTTTATTTTGTAAAAACATGGATGATATGCTGCATGATGTCATGATGATGCATAAAAGAAAAATAATAATCAAAACTATTAGGGGTATTTTTCCCGGGTCGCTACAACATTCATCCGATTTTGGTTGTAAACTTATTTACTTATGCTATGCATACCAAATTTTAAGAAAAGACTATTAGGGTTCATACCCATGCCATAACTCGTATGATGTCATTTCAAACGGATCATGATGATGCTCTATTTAGTGTAAAAGCGGTAGTCTCTAAAGCATAATCCACAAAATATAATGGCATCAATATTTTATCTCATCATTGATCCAACAAGGTTTGGATACATCTCTCGGATGCTCCATCATCACTATGATACTCCAAGAAACGTGAGTTGTAGAACAATTTCATAACTCTCTTAGATGTTCGCTAAAATTCGTAATTCAAATATTTCCACCATGATCCAATCATAAATATTTGATTTTTCTATTACGATGATTTCCACTTCATGCTGAAATTTATTTGAATCTATTCAAATGTTTCAAACTTCTTCCTTATCGAATATATACATATATACTCAATTCATTGTTGGAAGTTTCCATGAAGTAGAAGAATCTCCCGCACACAACTATGCCCAGTGAACCACATACATCATCATGTATTTTTCCACTAAGTTAGTTGCCCGTTCAACTCTTGGCCTATGAACGGTATTTTAGTCATTCTCTTTAGAAAAGATTTGCAAGCGCCAAACGATTCAAAAATCAAATGACTCCAAAAATCCATTTACATGGAGTTCCTTCATGCGTTCCTCTCTAACATGACCTAAATGGCGGTTCCACAAATAAGTGGAATTCAAATCATTTTGCCTTATGGCATTTTAGCGTCAGTGTTTATGTATGTGTGTTTTCACCATTAAGATTTATAATAACTTATCCATCGTACATGGAGTAATGTCATAATTTGAACAACTCATTGTTTTTATTTGACCAGAGCAAAATAACAATTATTAAGTTCTTTATTATAAACTAAGGGCTAGATAGAATGCCAACGACGAACATAATAGCGCTTTATTTTTTTTCCAGACGTGCATTTCTATCATATTTCTTGTCAGTCACTTAGGCCATTGTATTCTTGTATTGCGTTGTTTTGTATGACACTTCATACCAACCAATATGGTACTAATACCCAAGAATTTCATTGTGTGACCAAACTAGGAATACAACCATAACATGTATATCATTTATATACACCTGAGCTAGACTTTCTAGTCTTATTTTTTTCTTTCTGCCAAAATATCTTTTGTAGTTTCTCTTTTAGCTTTCCTCATTATTCAGAAAACACTTCACCTTCAATAACTTCTAGGTTTGTTGGTCAAATACCAATAACTTTGAGGTTATTACTTTGAAGTTGATCATCATATGACAAGTGTTCCAGACTTCACTATTAGTAAATTTGTAATATGATGAACAATTTCACTCATAATTTTATCCATCAATTCATGACGACTTTCCGAGACCATGTCTGTACATGCTAGGCTCGTAAAGTTTAACCTCAGTATTCGCATGTGCAAAACTGGCTTGCACCCGTTGTATGCACACGTAGAATCTATAACACCCGATCATCACGAGATGCTTCGAAACGACGAGTCTTAGCAACGGTGCATACTAAGGACGATCACTTCATGGATATGCGAATATCGTTAGTGCCCCAAAAGTTGGAGAATTGGGACGCCTGACGTCTTCAACCTTCATACATTCCCATAAAACTTATGATTTTATGTAGTCTCACCAAATTATGTTCTATCATCTTGCAATAAGGTCTTAGATATCACATATATCTCATACCTTGATTATTTCTGAAAACAAAATTTTCAGCTCCTTACTTTTCAAACAGATTTGAACTTCAAGTTTCACGGAGACAAGATAACTTTAGGTACTCATTGAAACCATAGCTCTTTGAATCAACAATGTGAGGTTTACTAAAAGTTTGCAATAGGACTTAATCATTTCTTGATTCTTTAACAATACGGTACCAGTCCATAAAGTTTCTTGTCAGATTTTAATAGTATTTCTATCTCAATTACAAGACTAGCGCTTGGTAGAAAACGGATGCCAATACTACAAATTAATTCAAAATACTACTCAGACTATGTTTATTATAATTAGTTCATGTTTTAATCTAATTACTAATGAACTCCCACTTAATACAACATCCCTCATATAGTTGTTAAGTGGTACACGATCCACATCCACTACACCAAAACCGATCATCACGTGAGATGATATAGCTTCAATGGTGAACATCAACATGTTGATCATATCATCCATATGACTCGTGTTCAACCTTTCGGTTTCCGTTGTCCCGAGGCCATGTCTGTACATGCTAGGCTCGTCAAGCAAACCCTAGTATTCCCCGTGTGCAACATGGCTTACACCCGTTGTATGTGAACGTTGAGTCTATCACATCCGATCATCACGAGATGCTTCGAAACGACAAACTGTGCAACGGTGCATACGAGGGGAGAACACTTTATTATCTTGATATTAATGTGAGGGATCATCTTATAATGCTACCGTCGCGTTTTAAGCAAAATAAGATGCATAAAGGATTAACATCACATGCAATTCATATGTGATATGATATGGCCCTTTAGTCTTTGCGCCTTTGATCTTCATCTCCAAAGCACGGACATGATCTCCATCATCAACGGGCATGATCTCCATCATCGTCGGCGTAGCGTCAAGGTCCATGGCGCCGTCTTCATGGTTGTTCACCTCATGTAGTAACTATTACAACTACTTTGAAATACTACTCAACATGAAATTTTAAAGACAACCATAAGGCTCCTGCCGGTTGCCACAATACAATAATGATCAGCTCATACATATTCATCATCACATCATGGCCATATCACATCACCAAACCCTGCAAAAACAAGTTAGACGTCTCTAATTTGGTTTGCATATTTTACGTGGTTTAGGGTTTTCGAGTAAGATCTAATCTACCTACGAACATGAACCACAACGGTGATACTAGTGTTGTCAATAGAAGAGTAAATTGAATCTTCACTATAGTAGGAGAGACAGACACCCGCAAAGCCACTTATGCAATACAAGTTGCATGTCGAGCGTGGAGCAAATCTCATGAACGCGGTCATGTAAAGTTAGCCCGAGCCGCTTCATCCCACTATGCCACAAAGATGCAAAGTACTCAAACTAAAGACAACATAAGCATCAACGCCCACAAAACAATTGTGTTCTACTCGTGCAACCATCTATGCATAGACACGGCTCTGATACCACTGTAGGGATTCGTAGCATAGAAAACAAAAAATTTCCTACCGCGAGAACGCAATCCAAGCCAAGATGCAATCTAGAAGATGGGAGCAACGAGGAGATGAACGAGACTAACCCTTGAAGATTTCCAAAGCCTACAAGAGGAGGCTCTTGTTGCTGCGGTAGACGATCACTTGCCGCTTTCAAAAGCGCGTAGAAGATCTTGACGGTGCCACAATCGGGCAGCACCTCCGTACTCGGTCACACGTTCGGTGTTGATGACGACGTCCTTCTCCCCGTTCCAGCGGGCAGCGGAAGTAGTAGATCCTCCTCAGAATCGCGGCAGCACGACGGCGTGGTGGCGGTGTCGATGGAGATCTCCGGTGGAGCTTCGCTAAGCATATGCGGGAGAAGTAGTGGAGGAGGGGCGCTAGGATTTGGGGAGAGGGGGTGCTATGGGCGCCGGCCTCAAGGGGGCAGGGGTGGTGCGGCCAAGCCATGGGCAGCCCCCTCCCTCTCCTCCTCATTATATAGGTGGAACCCCAAGGGTTTGCCAAAAGTCTTCGAATAAGACCCCAACAGAAAAACTGCCTTATGGACGAAACCTAGAGGGACAGGGACTCTCCCCTTCCCCCTTTACTTGGCCGGCCAAGGAGGTGGAGTCCACCATGGACTCCACCCTCCCACTTGGTTGGCTGGTTAGGGTTTGTGGAGTCCCTCCGCGACTCCTCCTTCCATAGTGATTTATTCCGGATAATTCTAGAAACCACCTTCCATAAATTCACCGAATCATTTCCAAACTTGGAAAGTGACTTCCTATATATGAATCTTATTCTCCGGACCATTCCGGAACTCCTCGTGATGTCCTGGATCCCATCCGAGACTTCAAACAAAACTTCGAACTCCATTCCATATTCCATATCTACTTAAACGACATCAAACCTTAAGTGTGTCACCCTACGGTTCGCGAACTATGTAGACATGGTTGAGACCTTTCTCCGACCAATAACCGATAGCGGGATCTGGAGATCCATAATGGCTCCCACATATTCAACGATGACTTTAGTGATCGACTGAACCATTTACATACGATACCGATTCCCTTTGTCACGCGATATTTTACTTGTCCGAGGTTTGATCATCGGTATCTCTATACCTCGTTCAACCTCGTCTCATGACAAGTACTCTTTACTCGTACCGTGGTATGTGGTCTCTTATGAACCATTCATATGCTTGCAAGCTATTAGACGATATTCCACCGAGAGGGCCCAGAGTATATCTATCCGTCATCGGGATGGACAAATCCCACTGTTGATCCATATGCCTCAACTCATACTTTCCGGATACTTAATCCCATCTTTATAACCACCCATTTACGCAGTGGCATTTGAAGTAATCAAAGTACCTTTCCGGTATAAGTGATTTACATGATCTCATGGTCGAAAGGACTAGGTAACTATGTATCGAAAGCTTATAGCAAATAACTTAATGACGTGATCTTATGCTACGCTTAATTGGGTGTGTCCATTACATCATTCATATAATGACATAATCTTGTTATTAATAACATCCAATGTTCATGATCACGAAACCATGATCATCTATTAATCAACAAGCTAGTTATACAAGAGGCTTACTAGGGACTCTTTGTTGTTCACATAACACACATGTATCAATGTTTCGGTTAATACAATTATAGCATGGTATGTAAACATTATCATAAACACAAAGATATATTATAATAACCATTTTATTATTGCCTCTTGGGCATATCTCCAACAGCTACTTGGGAATCCCAAGCTGCTCGTCGATGTCGACCTAGAAACCACCATTTGTTTGAGCAACTTCGTCTGAAACAAAGCATGCAAAGCTGAGTACAGGGACTCAGCAAGACTTGGTACAACCTGTTAGCAAAGCTGATATGCGAGGCTTTATGTAGAGCTTATTTTGCGTAAATCTGGTTTTCCCTTGTAAAACAAAAGGGATCAGAAGCCCGTCTACTCATATCATTTAAAAAAGGGATAAGAGAGCGATATATCTAGCTCTACTGACCATCATATTGAATCCACCGAGATCTTCATCATTACCTAAACCTATCAACTAGGATCACCCCCTTCGATACCCTGAGAAGCGATCCTTATCACACATTGATTCCAAATTTTACGATTAGGTTAAAGTTGTCTATGATCACAAAATCCATCACCAAGTCGTCCGTAACCGTGGACACGGATTTTCGAAAACATTTAACCCTGCAAGGGTGTACAACTTTACCCACACGCGCCGACCGACTCTTAGCGCCGTCATGTACATGCTTCCTCGGCGTGCAGGCAGAGGGTGGTCGACCAAAACCTTTCCCTTGTTTCTCCTATTGCATGAGTTAACCTAATTGGAGAACTCCGTCATCATAGGTAGCCTTGCTCCGAGGCGGTCCCGGTTATTGTGCGCAGGGATCCAGTTCAATGCCTCCAGCATCCTTCACCCCGACCACGCCCTGTATTATGCACCTTTGAAAACCTTTTCCACCTTTTCCCCATGCGTATGGAAATGGAACTCACAAACTAAGTGACTCATGGGTAAGCTAGGCAAGTTCGGGCCAAGGGGTTCCCATGGGCCCCGTGTGGCTTGATACGTCTCAAACGTATCCATAATTTCTTATGTTCCATGCTAGTTTTATGACATACTCACATGTTTTATACACACTTTACTTCATTTATACGCATTTTCCGGCACTAACTTATTAACGAGATGCCGAAGCGCCAGTTCTTGTTTTGTGCTGTTTTTGGTTTCAGAAATCCTACACAGGAAATATTCTCGGAATTGGACGAAATTAATGCCCAGGGTCTTATTTTTCCACGGAGCTTCCAGAAGACCGAAGGGGATACGAAGTGGGCCCACGAGGTGGCGACACCACAAGGCGGCGCGGCCAAGGAGGGGCCCGCGCCGCCCTATGGTGTGGGCCCCTCGAGCGCCCCCCCTACTCTGCCCTTCCGCCTACTTAAACTCTCCATCGCGAAAACCCTATTACCGAGAGCCACGATACGAAAAAAGTTCCAGAGACGCCGCCGCCGCCAATCCCATCTCGGGGGATTCAGGAGATCGCCTCCGGCACCCTGCCGGAGAGGGGAATCATCACCGGAGGGCTCTACATCACCATGCCCGCCTCCAGATTGATGCGTGAGTAGTTCATCCTTGGACTATGGGTCCATAGCAATAGCTAGATGGTTGTCTTCTCCTCTTGTGCTATCATGTTTAGATCTTGTGAGCTGCCTATCATGATCAAGATCATCTATTTGTAATGCTACATGTTGTGTTTGTTGGGATCCGATGAATATTGAATACTATGTCAAGTTGATTATCAATCTATCATATATGTGTTGTTTATGTTCTTGCATGCTCTCCGTTGCTAGTAGAGGCTCTGGCCAAGTTGATACTTGTGACTCCAAGAGGGAGTATTTATGCTCGATAGTGGGTTCATGCCTCCATTGAATCTGCAGGACAGTGTGAGAAAGTTCTAAGGTTGTGGATGTGCTGTTGCCACTAGGGATAAAACATCAATGCTTTGTCTAAGGATATTTGTGTTGATTACATTACGCACCATACTTAATGCAATTGTCTGTTGTTTGCAACTTAATACTGGAAGGGGTGCGGATGCTAACCCGAAGGTGGACTTTTTAGGCATAGATGCATGCTAGATAGCGGTCTATGTACTTTGTCGTAATGCCCTGATTAAATCTCATAGTAATCATCATGATATGTATGCATCTCTATTTGTCAATTCCCCAACTGTAATTTTTTCACCCAACATGCTATTTATCTTATGGGAGAGACACCACTAGTGAACTGTGGACCCCGGTCCATTCTTTTACATCTGAAATAGAATCTACTGCAATCTCTGTTCTCTGTTGTTTTCTACAAGCAAACATCATTCTCCACACCATACATTTAATCCTTTGTTTACAGCAAGCCAGTGAGATTGACAACCTCACTGTTAAGTTGGGGCAAAGTATTTTGGTTGTGTTGTGCAGGTTCCACGTTGGCGCCGGAATCCCTGGTGTTGCGCCGCACTACACTCCTCCGCCAACAACCTTCACGTGGCCTTCATCTCCTACTGGTTCGATAACCTTGGTTTCATACTGAGGGAAAACTTGCTGCTATACGCATCACACCTTCCTCTTGGGGTTCCCAACGGATGTGTGCTTCACGCGTTATCAAACTCTTTTTCTGGCGCCGTTGCCGGGGAGATCAAGACACGCTGCAAGGGGAGTCTCTCACATCCAATCTCTTTACTTTGTTATTGTCTTGCTTTACTTTATTTTATTTTCTGCTTTGCTTGCTTTCTCCATAATCAAAAATACAAAAAAATTAGTTACTTGCATTACTTTATTTACTATCTTGTTTGCGTTCTCTATATTAAAAACACAAAAAAAAATTAGTTACTTGTTTTACTTTACTTAATTTAGGTTGCTTTATTTACTATTGCTAAAAATGAGTAATCCGGAAGTGGAAGTTCGTTCGTTTAAGCAACAAGGGGGAGAAAGTTTTAAAGATGCTTGGTATAGAATTAGTGATGCTCATCATAGGTGCACTAAGAAACACTCCACTATTATCCTACTTAGGAACTTTTATGTTGGTATATCTAGTTGGAATAGGTATGTTCTTGATACTCTTTCGGGGGGTAATTTCCTAGGTACGCCTGCTTTAGAAGCTAGTTGCATTATTGAGAGTCTAGTTGGAATACCACCTGTTAATGAAGCTAAAATTGAAATCTCTCTGGAGGATGTCATGAAAAAGTTGGAAGCCATAGAGAAAAATCTTCCAAGTGTTGAGACTAAATTGGGAATATTACCTGATAATACTGATAAACTTGATAAATCCGTAGGAGGAATTAATGAAAGAATTGCTATCTTAGAAACTATTGCTATCGATGATAATCAAACCCATAGGATTGATGAACTTGAAAAGGCTATGGGAACCTTGGGTTCAACTTTTTCTTCTCTCAAGTTTAAGGAGAAAGCTTATGTGGGTAAAGAGCAAAAATTCATGTATGTCTCTAAGGTGCCTAAGCCAAATAATTGTTATAAGCCTAAAATTGATAAAACCCTTAGTACCACTATGGGAAATTTAGATAATGGAGCATCTAAGGTACCCTCTGCGACAAGTTGTGTTTGTAAGGAAAATTATGATGTTGATGCTTCATCTCTCGATAATACTTGATTCACACTTTCTGCGCCTAGCTGAAAGGCGTTAAAGAAAAGCACTTCTTGGGAGATAACCCATGTATGTTTTTATTACTGTTTTGTTGAGTCTTGGAAGTTGTTACTACTGTAGCAACCTCTCCTTATCTTTACTTTATTGCATTGTTGTGCCAAGTAAAGTCTCTAATAGTTAAGTTGAAACTAGATTTGGATTGCTGCACAGAAACAGATTTCTACCTGTCACGAATTTGCATAGATCTCTCTGTAGAAGAATCAAAAAAATCTGCCAATTTACGTGCGTGATCCTCAGATATGTACGCAACTTTCATTAGTTTTGAGCTTTTTCATCTGAGCCTGTTAAGTGCCACTAAAAAATTCGTCTTTACGGACTGTTCTGTTTTGACAGACTGTGCCTTTTATTTCACATTGCCTCTTTTGCTATGTTGAATGGATTTCTTTGTTCCATTAACTTTCAGTAGCTTTGTGCAATGTCCAGAAGTGTTAAGAATGATTATGTCACCTCTGAATATGTGAATTTTTGATTATGCACTAACCCTCTAATGAGTTTTTTTTGAGTTTGGTGTGGAGGAAGTTTTCAAGGATCAAGAGAGGAGGATGATACAATATGATCAAGGAGAGTGAAAAGTCTAAGCTTGGGGATGCCCCCGTGGTTCATCCCTGCATATTTCAAGAAGACTCAAGAGTTTAAGCTTGGGGATGCCCAAGGCATCCCCTTCTTCATCGACAACTTATCAGGTCACCTCTAGTGAAACTATATTTTTATTCCGTCACATCTTATGTGCTTTATTTGGAGCGTCTGTTTGATTTTATTTTTGTTTTTGTTTGAATAAACTCGGATCCTAGAATTCTTTGTGTGGGAGAAAGACACGCTCCGCTCGTTCATATGAACACTAGTGTTCTTAGCTTTACTTTTAATGTTCATGGCGAAGGTTGAAACTGCTTCGTTGATTGTTATATGGTTAGAAACAGAAAATGCTTCATGTGGTAAATGGTATATTGTCTTGAATAATTTGATACTTGACAATTGTTGTGCTCAAATAGATCATGTTTAAGCTCTTGCATCATGTACTTTGCACCTATTAATGAAGAACTACCGTAGAGCTTGTTGAAATTTGGTTTGCATGATTGGTCTCTCTAAGTCTAGATATTTTCTGGTGAAGTGTTTGAACAACAAGGAAGACAGTGTAGAGTCTTATAATGCTTGCAATATGTTCTTATGTAAGTTTTGCTGTACCGGTTCATACTTGTGTTTGCTTCAAACAACCTTGCTAGCCAAAGCCTTGTACTGAGAGGAATTACTTCTCGTGCATCCAAATCCTTGAGCCAAAACCCATGCCATTTGTGTCCACCATACCTACCTACTATGTGGTATTTCTCTGCCATTCCAAAGTAAATTACTTGAGTGCTACCTTTAAAATTTCATTCTTTGTCTTTGCAATACATAGCTCATGGGAAAATAGCCTTAAAAACTATTGTGGTATTGAATATGTTGCTATGTATCTTATTTCTTATAAGTTGCTTGTTGAGCGGTAACCATGTTTCTGGGGACGCCATAAACTATTACAACTTTGTTGAATATCATGTGAGTTGCTATGCATGTTCGTCTTGTCTGAAGTAAGGGCGATTTATCATGATCAAATGGTTTGAGTATGCATATTGTTAGAGAAGAACATTGGGCCGTTAACTAAAGCCATGAATCATGGTGGAAGTTTCAGTTTGGACATTAATCCTCAATCTCTTATGAGAATATTATCTGTTGTTGAATGCTTATGCATTAAAAGAGGAGTCCATTATCTGTTTTCTATGTTGTCCCGGTATGGATGTCCTTAGTTGAGATCTATCAAAAACGAGAAATCAAATGCGATTTATCTCCTTGGACCTTTGTACATGCAGCATAGAGCTACCCCTTTGTGACACTTGGTTGAAACATATGTTATGCAATGATAATCCATGTTAATCCAAGCTAATTAGGACAAGGTGCGAGCACTATTGGTATTCTATGCATGAGGCTTGCAACTTATAAGATGTCTTATGCATAACACATATGAATTATTACTACCGTTGACAAAATTGTTTCTATGTTTTCAAAATAAAAGCTCTAGCACAAAAATAGTAATTCATGCTTCCCTCTGCGAAGGGCCATTCTTTTACTTTATGTTGAGTCAGTTTACCTACTTCTTTCTATCTTAGAAGCAAACACTTGTGTCAACTGTGTGCATTCATTCTTACATACTTGCTTATTTGCATTCATCATATTACTTTGTGTTGACAATTATCCATGAGATATACATGTTGAAGTTGAAAGCAACTGCTGAAACTTATATCTTCCTTTGTGTTGCTTCAAAAATTTCTACTAAGAATTTATTGCTTTATGAGTTAACTCCTATGCAAGTCTTATTGATGCTTGTCTTGAAAGTACTATTCATGAAAAGTCTTTGCTATATGATCAGTTGTTTAGTCATTGTCTTTAACATCACTTCATTCACTTCATATGCTTTACAATAGTATTGATCAAGATTATGATAGCATGTCACTTCAGAAATTATCCTTGTTATCGTTTACCTACTCGAGGGCGAGTAGGAACTAAGCTTGGGGATGCTTGGAACGTCTCAAACGTATCCATAATTTCTTATGTTCCATGCTTGTTTTATGACATACTCACATGTTTTATACACACTTTACATCATTTATACGCATTTTCCGGCACTAACTTATTAACGAGATGCCGAAGCGCCAGTTCCTGTTTTGTGCTGTTTTTGGTTTCAGAAATCCTACACAGGAAATATTCTCGGAATTGGACGAAATTAACGCCCAGGGTCTTATTTTTCCACGGAGCTTCCAGAAGACCGAAGGGGATACGAAGTGGGGCCACGAGGTGGCGACACCACAAGGCGGCGCGGCCAAGGAGGGGCCCACGCCGCCCTATGGTGTGGGCCCCTCGAGCGTCCCCCAACTCTGCCCTTCCGCCTACTTAAACTCTCCGTCGCGAAAACCCTATTACCGAGAGGCACGATACGGAAAAAGTTCCAGAGACGCCGCCGCCGCCAATCCCATCTCGGGGGATTCAGGAGATCGCCTCCGGCACCCTGCCGGAGAGGGGAGTCATCACCGGAGGGCTCTACATCACCATGCCCGCCTCCGGATTGATGCGTGAGTAGTTCATCCTTAGACTATGGGTCCATAGCAGTAGCTAGATGGTTGTCTTCTCCTCTTGTGCTATCATGTTTAGATCTTGTGAGCTGCCTATCATGATCAAGATCATCTATTTGTAATGCTACATGTTGTGTTTGTTGGGATCCGATGAATATTGAATACTATGTCAAGTTGATTATCAATCTATCATATATGTGTTGTTTATGTTCTTGCATGCTCTCCGTTGCTAGTAGAGGCTCTGGCCAAGTTGATACTTGTGACTCCAAGAGGGAGTATTTATGCTCGATAGTGGGTTCATGCCTCCATTGAATGCAGGACAAGGTGAGAAAGTTCTAAGGTTGTGGATGTGCTGTTGCCACTAGGGATAAAACATCAATGCTTTGTCTAAGGATATTTGTGTTGATTACATTACGCACCATACTTAATGCAATTGTTTGTTGTTTGCAACTTAATACTGGAAGGGGTGCGGATGCTAACCCGAAGGTGGACTTTTTAGGCATAGATGCATGCTAGATAGCGGTCTATGTACTTTGTCGTAATGCCCTGATTAAATCTCATAGTAATCATCATGATATGTATGCATCTCTATTTGTCAATTCCCCAACTATAATTTTTTCACCCAACATGCTATTTATCTTATGGGAGAGACACCACTAGTGAACTGTGGACCCTGGTCCATTCTTTTACATCTGAAATACAATCTACTGCAATCTCTGTTCTCTGTTGTTTTCTACAAGGAAACATCATTCTCCACACCATACATTTAATCCTTTGTTTACAGCAAGCCAGTGAGATTGACAACCTCACTGTTAAGTTGGGGCAAAGTATTTTGGTTGTGTTGTGCAGGTTCCACGTTGGCGCCGGAATCCCTGGTGTTGCGCCGCACTACACTCCTCCGCCAACAACCTTCACGTGGCCTTCATCTCCTACTGGTTCGATAACCTTGGTTTCATACTGAGGGAAAACTTGCTGCTATATGCATCACACCTTCCTCTTGGGGTTCCCAGCGGACGTGTGCTTCACGCGTTATTATGGTTGCACGCTCAGTCTTGGTTCCGAATGCGTGAATTCAGGTCCTAGTATCGGCGAGAACAAGTCAAATCACCACATCCCCATGTGGCGGCCTGATACGTCTCCGACGTATCGATAATTTCTTATGTTCCATGCCACATTATTGATGTTATCTACATGTTTTATGCAAACTTTATGTCATATTCGTGCATTTTCTGGAACTAACCTATTAACAAGATGCCGAAGTGCTAGTTGCAGTTTTCTGCTGTTTTTGGTTTCAGAAATCCTAGTGACGAAATATTCTCGGAATTGGACGAAATCAACGCCCAGGGTCCTATTTTGCCACGAAGCTTCCAGAAGACCGAAGAGGAGACGAAGTGGGGCCACGAGGCGCCCAAACCCTAGGGCGGCGCGGCCCAGGCCTTGGCCGCCCCGACCTGTGGTGTGGGGCCCTCGTGCCCCCTCCTGACTTGCCCTTCCGCCTACTTAAAGCCTCCGTCGCGAAACCCCCAGTACCGAGAGCCACGATACGGAAAACCTTACTGAGACGCCGCCGCCGCCAATCCCATCTCGGGGGATTCAGGAGATCGCCTCCGGCACCCTGCCGGAGAGGGGATTCATCTCCCGGAGGACTCTACGCCGCCATGGTCGCCTCCGGAGTGATGTGTGAGTAGTCTACCCCTAGACTATGGGTCCATAGCTGTAGCTAGATGGTTGTCTTCTCCCCATTGTGCTTCATTGTCGGGTCTTGTGAGCTGCATAACATGATCAAGATCATCTATCTGTAATTCTATATGTTGCGTTTGTTGGGATCCGATGAATAGAGAATACTTGTTATGTTGATTATCAAAGTTATGTCTATGTGTTGTTTATGATCTTGCATGCTCTCCGTTACTAGTAGATTCTCTGGCCAAGTAGATGCTTGTAACTCCAAGAGGGAGTATTTATGCTCGATAGTGCGTTCATGTCTCCGTGAATCTGGGGAAGTGACAGAAATCTCTAAGATTATGGATGTGTTGTTGCCACTAGGGATAAAACATTGGTGCTATGTTCAAGGATATAGTCACTGATTACATTACGCGCAATACTTAATGCAATTGTCTGTTGTTAGCAACTTAATACTGGAGGGGGTTCGGACGATAACCTGAAGGTGGACTTTTTAGGCATAGATGCATGCTGGATAGCGGTCTATGTACTTTGTCGTAATGCCCAATTAAATCTCACAGTACTCATCATAATATGTATGTGCATGGTCATGCCCTCTTTATTTGTCAATTGCCCAACTGTAATTTGTTCACCCAACATGCTGTTTATCTTATGGGAGAGACACCTCTAGTGAACTGTGGACCCCGGTCCAATTCTCTATACTGAAATACAATCTACTGCAATACTGTTCTACTGTTTTCTGCAAACAATCATCATCCACACTATACATCTAATCCTTTGTTACAGCAAGCCGGTGAGATTGACAACCTCACTGTTTCGTTGGGGCAAAGTACTTTGGTTGTGTTGTGCAGGTTCCACGTTGGCGCCGGAATCTCTGGTGTTGCGCCGCACTACATCCCGCCGCCATCAACCTTCAACGTGCTTCTTGGCTCCTACTGGTTCGATAAACCTTGGTTTCATACTGAGGGAAAACTTGCCGCTGTACGCATCAAACCTTCCTCTTGGGGTTCCCAACGGACGCGTGTTGTACGCGTATCAAGCACTTTTTCTGGCACCGTTGCCGGGGAGATCAAGACACGCTGCAAGGGGAGTCTCCACTTCCCAATCTCTTTACTTTGTTTTTGTCTTGCTTTATTTTATTTACTACTTTGTTTGCTGCATTATATCAAAACACAAAAAAATTAGTTGCTAGCTTTACTTTATTTACTGTCTTGCACTCTATATCAAAAACACAAAAAAATTAGTTACTTGTTTACTTTACTTAATATCTTGCATGTTTTTATTTCACTAGTTAAGCATAATGGAAAACAACAAAAATATGAGAGATCTTTATGAACTTTATCTTGAATTAGGACATGATGTGTTTGAAGAGAGAATTAAAAAACCCATGGAACTTTATATGCATGCTAATGGGAATGTTATTACTATGAATGCTTTGAACACCATTGTTTCTAATGCTATGGAAAATTCTAAGCTTGGGGAAGCTGGCTCTGATGAGCATGAACTTTTTAGTCCCCCAAGCATGGAGGAGAAAATTTACTTTGATGACACTTTGCCTCCCATTTATGATGATAGTGGTATTTTGGTGCCACCTACTATTGAGGATAAAGTTTATTATGATTATACTATGCCTCCTACATTTGATGATTATGGTGATGAGAATAATAATGATAGCTACTTTGTTGAATTTGCTCCCACTACAATTAATAAGAATGACTATGCTTATGTTGGGAGTAGTAATTATTTTATGCATGAGACTCATGATAAGAATGCTTTATGTGATAGCTATATTGTTGAGTTTGCTCATGATGCTACTGAAAGTTATTATGAGAGAGGAAAATATGGTTGTAGAAATTTTCATGTTACTAAAACACCTCTCTATGTGCTGAAATTTTTGAAGCTACACTTGTTTTATCTTCCTATGCTTGTCACTTTGCTCTTCATGAACTTGTTTATTTACAAGATTCCTATGCATAGGAAGCATGTTAGACTTAAATGTGTTTTGAATTTGCCTCTTGATGCTCTCTTTTGCTTCAAATACCATTTCTTGCGAGTGCATCATCAAAACTGCTGAGCCCATCTTAATGGCTATAAAGAAAGAACTTCTTGGGAGACAACCCATGTGTTATTTTGCTACAGTACTTTGTTTTATATTTGAGTCTTGGAAGTTGTTTACTACTGTAGCAACCTCTCCTTATCTTAGTTTAATGTTTTGTTGTGCCAAGTAAAGTCTTTGATAGTAAAGTTCATACTAGATTTGGATTACTGCGCAGTTTCAGATTTCTTTGCTGTCACGAATTTCGACCTGCCTCCCTGTAGGTAGCTCAGAAAATTAAGCCAATTTAAGTGCGTGATCCTCAGATATGTACGCAACTTTCATTCAATTTGGGCATTTTCATTTGAGCAAGTCTGGTGCCATTTTAAAATTCGTCTTTACGAACTGTTCTGTTTTGACAGATTCTGCCTTTTATTTCGCATTGCCTCTTTTGCTATGTTGGATGAATTTCTTTGATCCATTAATGTCCAGTAGCCTTATGCAATGTCCAGAAGTGTTAAGAATGATTGTGTCACCTCTGAACATGTTAATTTTTATTGTGCACTAACCCTCTTATGAGTTGTTTCGAGTTTGGTGTGGAGGAAGTTTTCAAGGATCAAGAGAGGAGTATGATGCAATATGATCAAGGAGAGTGAAAGCTCTAAGCTTGGGGATGCCCCGGTGGTTCACCCCTGCATATATCAAGAAGACTCAAGCGTCTAAGCTTGGGGATGCCCAAGGCATCCCCTTCTTCATCGACAACATTATCAGGTTCCTCCGCTGAAACTATATTTTTATTCCGTCACATCTTATGTGCTTTGCTTGGAGCGTCGGTTTGTTTTTGTTTTTGTTTTTGTTTGAATAAATGGATCCTAGCATTCACTGTATGGGAGAGAGACATGCTCCGCTGCTGCATATGGACAAGTATGTCCTTAGGCTTTACTCATAGTATTCATGGCGAAGTTTCTTCTTCGTTAAATTGTTATATGGTTGGAATTGGAAAATGATACATGTAGTAATTGCTATAAATGTCTTGGATAATGTGATACTTGGCAATTGTTGTGCTCATGTTTAAGCTCTTGCATCATATACTTTGCACCCATTAATGAAGAAATACATAGAGCATGCTAAAATTTGGTTTGCATATTTGGTCTCTCTAAGGTCTAGATAATTTCTAGTATTGAGTTTGAACAACAAGGAAGACGGTGTAGAGTCTTATAATGTTTACAATATGTCTTTTATGTGAGTTTTGCTGCACCGGTTCATCCTTGTGTTTGTTTCAAATAGCCTTGCTAGCCTAAACCTTGTATCGAGAGGGAATACTTCTCATGCATCCAAAATACTTGAGCCAACCACTATGCCATTTGTGTCCACCATACCTACCTACTACATGGTATTTCTCTGCCATTCCAAAGTAAATTGCTTGAGTGCTACCTTTAAAATTCCATCATTCACCTTACAATATATAGCTCATGGGACAAATAGCTTAAAAACTATTGTGGTATTGAATATGTACTTATGCACTTTATCTCTTATTAAGTTGCTTGTTGTGCGATAACCATGTTTCTGGGGACGCCATCAACTACTCTTTGTTGAATTTCATGTGAGTTGCTATGCATGTTCGTCTTGTCTGAAGTAAGAGAGATCTACCACCTTATGGTTAAGCATGCATATTGTTAGAGAAGAACATTGGGCCGCTAACTAAAGCCATGATCCATGGTGGAAGTTTCAGTTTTGGACAAAATCCTCAATCTCATATGAGAAAATTATTAATTGTTGTTACATGCTTATGCATAAAAGAGGAGTCCATTATCTGTTGTCTATGTTGTCCCGGTATGGATGTCTAAGTTGAGAATAATCAATAGCGAGAAATCCAATGCGAGCTTTCTCCTTAGACCTTTGTACAGGCGGCATAGAGGTACCCCATTGTGACACTTGGTTAAAACATGTGCATTGTGATGATCCGGTAGTCCAAGCTAATTAGGACAAGGTGAGGGCACTATTAGTATACTATGCATGAGGCTTGCAACTTGTAAGATATAATTTACATGATACATATGCTTTATTACTACCGTTGACAAAATTGTTTCATGTTTTCAAAATCAAAGCTCTAGCACAAATATAGCAATCGATGCTTTTCCTCTATGGAGGACCATTCTTTTACTTTCATTGTTGAGTCAGTTCACCTATTTCTCTCTACCTCAAGAAGCAAACACTTGTGTGAACTGTGCATTGATTCCTACATACTTGCATATTGCACTTATTATATTACTCTATGTTGACAATATCCATGAGATATACATGTTATAAGTTGAAAGCAACCGCTGAAACTTAATCTTCCTTTGTGTTGCTTCAATGCCTTTACTTTGAATTATTGCTTTATGAGTTAACTCTTATGCAAGACTTGTTGATGCTTGTCTTGAAGTGCTATTCATGAAAAGTCTTTGCTATATGATTCACTTGTTTACTCATGTCATATACATTGTTTTGATCGCTGCATTCGCTACATATGCTTTACAAATAGTATGATCAAGGTTATGATGGCATGTCACTCCAGAAATTATCTTTGTTATCGTTTTACCTGCTCGGGACGAGCAGAACTAAGCTTGGGGATGCTGATACGTCTCTGACGTATCGATAATTTCTTATGTTCCATGCCACATTATTGATGTTATCTACATGTTTTATGCACACTTTATGTCATATTCGTGCATTTTCTGGAACTAACCTATTAAAAAGATGCCGAAGTGCCGATTCTTTGTTTTCTGCTGTTTTTGGTTTCAGAAATCCTAGTAACGAAATATTCTCGGAATTGGACGAAATCAACGCCCAGGGTCCTATTTTGCCACGAAGCTTCCAGAAGACCGAAGAGGAGACGAAGTGGGGCCACGAGGCGCCCAAACCCTAGGGCGGCGTGGCCCAGGCCTTGGCCGCGCCGACCTGTGGTGTGGGGCCCTCGTGCCCCCTCCTGACTTGCCCTTCCGCCTACTTAAAGCCTCCGTCGCGAAACCCCCAGTACCGAGAGCCACGATACGGAAAACCTTACTGAGACGCCGCCGCCGCCAATCCCATCTCGGGGGATTCAGGAGATCGCCTCCGGCACCCTGCCGGAGAGGGGATTCATCTCCCGGAGGACTCTACGCCGCCATGGTCGCCCCCGGAGTGATGTGTGAGTAGTCTACCCCTGGACTATGGGTCCATAGCTGTAGCTAGATGGTTGTCTTCTCCCCATTGTGCTTCATTGTCGGGTCTTGTGAGCTGCATAACATGATCAAGATCATCTATCTGTAATTCTATATGTTGCGTTTGTTGGGATCCGATGAATAGAGAATACTTGTTATGTTGATTATCAAAGTTATGTCTATGTGTTGTTTATGATCTTGCATGCTCTCCGTTACTAGTAGATGCTCTGGCCAAGTAGATGCTTGTAACTCCAAGAGGGAGTATTTATGCTCGATAGTGGGTTCATGTCTCCGTGAATCTGGGGAAGTGACAGAAATCTCTAAGATTATGGATGTGCTGTTGCCACTAGGGATAAAACCACTGTTCAAAAACTAGGCCGATTCAGCGATTACTAGGCCGATTAGTCGCTACTAGGGGTCTGACCGTGTCGATTACCATTAATCTCTTGTGTTAATCCTTTAGCCCGATTAATCGTACCGAAAGTCCGATTACTAGGTATGTTCCCGATTAACTACTGCACTTGGTAAAAAAAGTTATAAACTTTTCAATGCATATAGCTAGTACATGCGCTACCCCTCCCCAACAAAGTAGGTTTTGCAAAGCTCCCGCTTGATTGCAGCCTCCAACAGCTCGAATTCCGCTGTCGCCAACTAGTTCTTTGCTCTCCCAGACCAATTATTCTTAGTTGCCTAGATACAGGAGCTCGACCACCTTGAGTAGCTCGTGCAGGAGCTCAAGGGTGCCTTCGATAGGTTCGGTGGTTGAGGTGTAAGAGGGGTCGTACCCTTGCTAGGTAGGTGGTGGGAGAAGATAAAGTTCAGAGGTGAGAGAATAAGAAGTGGAAGGAAGAAACGCGACTTCGACTAGTGGATCCGGATTCGCTCGTGACCTTGAAGATTAGCTCACAGAGGAGAAGCATACATGTTTTTCTGGGATTTTAGGCTCTAGAGAAGTAGGGTCAGACATATAGAGGCTCATATACTATTATTTTTCTTATATAAACTATTTTTACGTGCTAATTTGTGTAGGTTACACCGATTAATAGCCGACCGATTACATTGGTGCTATGTTCAAGGATATAGTCACTGATTACATTACGCGCAATACTTAATGCAATTGTCTGTTGTTAGCAACTTAATACTGGAGGGGGTTCGGACGATAACCTGAAGGTGGACTTTTTAGGCATAGATGCATGCTGGATAGCGGTCTATGTACTTTGTCATAATGCCCATTAAATCTCACAGTACTCATCATAATATGTATGTGCATGGTCATGCCCTCTTTATTTGTCAATTGCCCAACTGTAATTTGTTCACCCAACATGCTGTTTATCTTATGGGAGAGACACCTCTAGTGAACTGTGGACCCCGGTCCAATTCTCTATACTGAAATACAATCTACTGCAATACTTGTTCTCTTGTTTTCGCAAACAATCATCATCCACACTATACATCTAATCCTTTGTTACAGCAAGCCGGTGAGATTGACAACCTCACTGTTTCGTTGGGGCAAAGTACTTTGGTTGTGTTGTGCAGGTTCCACGTTGGCGCCGGAATCTCTGGTGTTGCGCCGCATTACATCCCGCCGCCATCAACCTTCAACGTGCTTCTTGGCTCCTACTGGTTCGATAAACCTTGGTTTCATACTGAGGGAAAACTTGCCGCTGTACGCATCACACCTTCCTCTTGGGGTTCCCAACGGACGCGTGTTGTACGCGTATCGCGGCCCATCCAAACCTTTAATCATGTTTAATTATCATCACTGATCTTACCACGTCATCTTGCCATACAAGGTTCATTCGCAGCTCTGATTCATCAATCGGATGGATCAGAATTTGTCAACTAAGCATGGCTAAGCATATCTAATATAACAGTTCTAGCAATGCACATAAGCTCAAACCTAGTCTTGCTGGGAGCAGTGGATCAGGGTATTTTAGGCTACAAGGATGGTAAATGCAACACATAGGATAAATATATATGCCGATAAAACATATTGGAATCGTATGCAATATGTAGGAACCAGAAGTAAAAGCATTTCGAAATCATATAGAACCAGGCTAGGGCTTGCCTTTGTCCCTAAAAACCCATATGGATCTTCGATGATCTTGTACTTGACTTGGCCGTCGATGGACAAGTATTGAGTTGCATCATTGTCGATATTCATCATCTCGGGCACTTACTCTATCGATCGCAAAGAAGCAAACACCTGAAATGTGAAAGAACAATCAACACATGGCATCGATGCAATGTGCATACAAGAATGATGATATGACATGTTGAAGGCATTGTGTTAAGACCTATGACATGTCCAACAATTTAATTGAGGTTCGACGGAATTAGGGTTAGCACTTCCGGAGCCTCACTGGGGTACAATAAGTTCTTCTAAAACAACTAGGGTTCAAAGTTGTTTATCAATGCATGATTTTATAACCAAATTGTAGATCTCATTTTTCGAAACTTTTGATATATTATACATATTTTCTGATTTAAAATGAATTACTTATGAATTTCACAAGATTTAATTCATTTTAAATCATTTCCGGAAATTCCAGGATATTAATAAATGGATTTCTATTTTCGTGCCCTCGGGTCCTTAGTTGTACTCAGTTTTCCCCAGCTCCTTAGTTTTTCCTCAGTTTTCCCCAAGCCCTTGTCTGTAACCCGCAGAAAGAGCTCGGACGGAAGGAATCCCGTTTAGTTGACGTTGGTTGGTGCTGGCAAGTGGGGCCGCTGTTGGTGCCCCGCAGTGGACACGTCTCCACTTATCCAGATCATCGTGGGACCCACAACTTGTCCACGTTAGCGCGCCGGACCCACAGCTTACCCAGGTGACCGTTGCAAAATGGTAGCCCGAGCCAGCCCCGCGCCCGTGCCCGTGCCCGTGCCATTGCTTCCCCTTTCTTTCTCCGCGCCCCATTGTTCTTCTTCTCCGCCAGCGGCAGCCCTTCTCCGGTAGGCGGGTGATGTCTAGTTTCTCTACGACCTCCCGTTCTTCATGGCCGCAGTATGGACCCGTACCTTTGACAAGATGCCCTGACTGCCCACGCCAGGAGCCTCTGAAGTGGTCGATCTGTAAGACGGACGAGAACGGCAACCGTGGATGTGAGTTCGTTGCATGCGAGAGCTTGCCATATAGAGAGGGGGATAAGGTTAGATCTCGCTCCAATTTCTCTGTTTTCTCTCGATTTTCTTGTTATTCCCTCGAATTTGGGATTTAGGGTTCACGTTGTTGTTTTCAGATCTTGAAGAAATGCAGGCATTTCGAGTGGATCGATGTGTACGTTCAGAGGCTTCAGTTGCAGGAATCAATTGGCGCTATTGGGGGGCGCAATTTGGGAGGGGGGGGACTTGCTATAGAGAATGCGACGGAGAGAGGAGCCGTTCCGATTATGCCTAATGCTCCCAATGCAGAACTGGTGGAAGTGAAGGGAGAACTGAAGAAAATGAACAAGCAGTTAAGGCAGCTGATCGAGTTGAAGAAGCAAGCTAACCTGATGGCTGGTTGTTTTTTTGTTGTATAATTACGATCGGATTCTTATCATTGCTCACCAGGCGCTAGAAGTTGTTACAAGGGATACCTTACAAATCCATTATTCAGTTACATGTACTTGTAGTTGTTTTCAAAGTTAGTGTGTGCATTCACCGAAATTACCAACTATATTCCCTAAAAGAAAAGGAAAGCTAAAGATAGTTGATAATTGTTAGAGGGGTGACAAATAATGCAATCACCGAAATCCGCAAATATGTATGCCTCATGTTTATAACAAAATTATACCACTTTTAGGCCGTTTCAAAATACCAATACCATATCCCAAACTATATTCCCTAAAAGAAAAGGACAGCTAAAGATAGTTGATAATTGTTAGAGGGGTGACAAATAATGCAATCACCGAAATCCGCAAATATGTATGCCTCATGTTTATAACAAAATTATACCACTTTTAGGCCGTTTCAAAATAGGGTCCCTTCAAAATACCAATACAATATCCCAAACTATATTCCCTAAAAGAAAAGGACAGCTAAAGATAGTTGATAATTGTTAGAGGGGTGACAAATAATGCAATCACCAAAATCCGCAAATATGTATGCCTCATGTTTATAACAAAATTATACCACTTTTAGGCCGTTTCAAAATACCAATACTATATCCCAAACTATATTCCCTAAAAGAAAAGGACAGCTAAAGATAGTTGATAGCAATCACCGAAATCCGCAAATATGTATGCCTCATGTTTATAACAAAATTATACCACTTTTAGGCCGTTTCAAAATACCAATACTATATCCCAAACTATATTCCCTAAAAGAAAAGGACAGCTAAAGATAGTTGATAATTGTTAGAGGGGTGACAAATAATGCAATCACCGAAATCCGCAAATATGTATGCCTCATTTTTATACCAATACTATATCCCAAACTATATTAAGTGGCAAACTCGTTATTGCACATAAATAGAGGGGTGGGCATTCTCCACCGACAGAGAGAGAGAGGGGTGGCGACGAAGAGAGAGAGAGAGAGAGGTTGCCACGAAGAGACGGATAGGGGTATACTGCCCGTTAGATCAGTGGATCAACGGTTCATGGAGTCGATCCGTGTGACAACGGCTCAACCAATCAGGATAAGTTTGGGCTTCTTAGAGCATTTGTGACAGTACTTGAGGGCAAAACTGAGTAGTACTAAGAATCCAAGGGCACATAAATAGTAAATAGACTAAGGGATTCAAACAAAAGAATTACAAAATGAAAAATGTGTGTTTTGTACAATATAATTCATATTGGGCTACATCAAATTATTTGCAATTCAAATATACATGAGTGTGACAATTATGGCATCATTTAGAAAAACTATGTTTTGGGAAAGATGTTTTGCAAAGGGGTTTGGGTGGAAAACCATGCATCTTCATAGCTACACTAGTGATTTTGAGAAGTGGCAATTTGTGGTAAAACTTGATTTATATATGTTTGTTAAGGTTTTCTAGGTGGCAGGTTGCGTAGGAAGACTCCATGAGTAGTTGCCACTATGTTTTTATTTTTTTTGGATTTTTTTGCGCATGAAATGACTCAATTAGCTATGTTAATATCATTTGTTGACTCTCTGTTGACCAGCTACTTGAGGGTAAAACTGAGTATATTGCACTTGCCGGTCTAAGTCCTCGAGGGGAAAACTGAGTACAGATAAAATTTCTGTATAAGGCCTGAGGTTATAACTGAGTACACCAAACGTCCCAGGGTTAGACTCGTGTAGCGGTGCACGCTGCAGCCGTGCATAGCGGACGCGTGTTGCGGTACACGCCACCTTCGTCTTTATAGAGCCCCTATTTCTCTCCCTCGACGCACGTTCTCACTGGCTCACTGCAACCGCCTCTCCTGTCCCATCATCTTTTTCACAACCGAAGAAAAAACCCCGAAGAAAACCGCCGGCGATGGAGAAGAATGAGATGCCCATTGTCGGCACATCAGCCGCCGCCCCCGTCCAGGCCCCTGTCGCTGCTTCCAACGTAGCAGCCGGCGCATCGGCCGCCGCCCCGTCCGTGCCCTCGTCGCTGCTTCCAACGTAGCAGCCGGCGGATCGGCTGCCGCCGCCGTCCAGGCCCCTGTCGCTGCTTCCAACGTAGCAGCCGGCGGATCGGCCGCCGCCCCCGTCCAGGCCCCTGTCGCTGCTTCCAACGTAGCAGCCGGCGCATCGGCCGCCGCCACCGTCCAGTCCCCCGTCGCTTGGGACCCGTACGAACCAGTGCAATACGACGCGCCGGAGAACCCCTACGACACCAGCATCGTCGAGAACGAGCCGGAGGTAACCCTTTGTTCCCTTGTTCTTATCTCATTTCAATCATTTTGTTTAGATCTAGCGTTATTACGGTTCGTCTGTTCCTAGTTCAATCCTTTTGTGTTAGATCTTGCGTTATTACTGTTCGTCTGTTCCTAGTTCGATCCTTTTGTGTTAGATCTTGCGTTATTAGTGTTTGTGATTTGCTTTTGTTTAAGATTTGTGCCGATGATGATGAATATTTGGGCATAAATTGATTCAGGGTTTGGTCAGTAAACAATTGGTGTGTACAAATTTGTTGTGCATGATCTTTGGTTTGCTGACTCAAATCCTGGATATAAGTGTGTCCAATGTAACTGAGGCTACCTCTTTTTTCGAGCCCCTATTATCATGCATGATTTTTGTTCACTCTCTGTTCCATCATCGTTGCAATTGACTCCGTTTTTTTTGCACGATCTTTGGTGCTACGTGACAGGTGCAGAGTAGCGACGTCGACAGTGACGACGAGTCCTTCCACACCAAGACTCGTCACGTCCTCAGGAGGCTGCAGTCCGGCCATTACGATGGCCCCTTTGCTCGAGGCATTTACAAGTGCCCCTTCTGCAACAGGAAGCTCCGCGCAACCGACTTCAACTCCCTGGTGAACCATGCTGAATCCATTGGCAGATGTGGCGCTAGAGTTGGAAGGACCGTGAACGTGCATGCGTACATGGCCAAACACAAAGCACTTGGGATTCACCTGCACAACCTCCAAGCGAGTCACACGCGCTACCTGGAGGCGTTGAACGTGCCTACTGCACTCTCTGTATGTGACTGCTCTATCTGTAGAGCAGCTTAAATTCATGTAAAATGTAGCTTATGTTGGATCTATCGGTACTACTTCTGGATCTGTCCTGAATATATCTATGCTATGTTGGTTGCTGTATGCAGCTTATCCTATATTTTCTCTCTAGATTTGTGCCCTAGATTTCCTACCTGATTGGGTAAAAATGAAGGCATAAAGAAATGAATGGCGTTAAAAAACAGAAGGACAAGCTGCTCTAGATTTGCTACCAATTTGGGCTATCAAATATGAATGAGATCGAGCGAGAGAGAGGAAAAAGGTACATTGAAAACTGCTAATCTGGGCGAAAGAGACAGAAACCACTCGTGCTCCCGTCCCGGACCCACACGGCTCCACACGCTACGGCCCCACAAACATGGTCTCGTCCTGTCCCACGCGGTCCCTTCCTACCAGCCCCACACGACGCGGTCCCACACGACGCGACCCCACAAACGACACGACCCCACTCGTCAGCACGGAACGGTCAACTTAACGGATTCCTTTCGTCCGAGCTCCTTCTGCGGGTTCAGACAAGGGCTTGGGGAAAACTGAGGAAAAACTAAGGAGCTGGGGAAAACTGAGTACAACTAAGGACCTGAGGGCACGAAAATAGAAATCCCATTAATAAAACCCGAAAAGCATTGACCCACATGTCGGGGTTTTATTCATTTCATTAATATTTACAAAATGAATAAATATCTGATACGCGGACCCACCTATCAATGTATTTATCAATTACAGAAAAATAGAAAAAGAAAAAGGAAAAAGATGGTGGGCCCCGCCGGAGTCAACCACGTGGTTGATACGTCCAATTGGCATCACTATTTTACATCATAATTTTCTGTTATTCACTGATATATTTCATATTTAGAGCTAATACTTATGTCATTCCATCTATTTTTGCATGTTTGATGATTATTGGAGAATTAACCACCGGAGCCAGGAGTCTGCTGGAAAAAGGACCATCACGGCACCATATTTCTGAAGACCAACAATTCCCAACAAAGATATAGAAAATCATATTTTTCCAGATGACGGAGAAAGCCAGAAGGGGAGGCCGAGATGGGCTAGGGGGTTCCAAACCACCCCTAGGCGCGGGCCCACCCTAGGCCGCGCCTAGGCACGGTCTGGGCGCCCTGGCCCATTTCTGACGGTTCCCCTTGCATATTTTAACCCCTCGAGAAACCTAAGATCGGGGCTACGACCAGAGAAATATCCCGCCACCGCTACGGGGAGGAGAACCAGAGAGAGAGAGAAAAGCTCTCTGGCAGGCTGAAATCTGCTGGGGAAATTCCTTCCTGGAGAGGGGAGATCGTCGCCATCCTCACTATCATCGAGCTGGACTTCATCGGGATCATCATCACCATCATCTCCACCACTAGTACCATCATCACTGCCGTCTCCATGCCGTCCCACTGTAACATCTTGGGTTTGATACTTGTCTAGTTCATAGGGGAAACTTTCCCGGTGTTGATTACTCCTTGTAGTTGATGCTATCGAGTGAAACCATTGAATTAAGTTTTATGTCCAGATTGTTATTCATCATTATATCACCTCTGATTATGATCCATATGATGTCTCGTGAGTAATTCGTTTAGTTCTTGAAGACATGGAAGAAGTCATGATGTTAGTAGTGGAACTATGTTGAGTAATATGCAATGATTTGATATTTAAGTTGTTGTGTTATTTTTCTAGTGGTATCATGTGAACGTCGACTACATGATACTTCACCTTTACGGGCCTAGGGGAATGCATTGTGTATTTGGTTACTAATTGTGGGGTGGTGAGACCGACAGAAACCCAAACCCCCGCTAGGAAACCGGTGCACGAGGGAGTGTAGGATCTCAAAGTTTAAGGTTGTGGTTAGATTTATTTTAATTACTTTCTTGTAGTTGCGGATGCTTGCAAGAGGTATAATCAGAAGTATGTATTAGTCCAAGTATGGGGTAGTGCATTAGCATAGATTCACCCACACAACACTTACCCAACCATTGAATATTATACAATTATTACTACTGCATTTTATTTACTCGTACTTTATTTATCTGCAATACCAAATACTCCTGCAACCCTGTTTGCTAGTGTTTACACTGAATCCTCGATTAAAACTGTTCGTCAACACCTTCTGCTCCTCGTTGGGTTCGACACTCTTATTTATCGATAGTACTACGATACACCCCCTATACTTGTGGGTCATCAAGACTATTTTCTAGCGCCGTTGCCGGGGAGTGAAGCGCTATTTAAGAGTGGAATTGGTAAAGGTAACTTTTAAAGTAAGTGTTGTTTTTATTTTTATCTGCTACTGCTTTATTTCATTATGGAGGCGTCTCCGTTTGACTCTCTATTTGGAATTACTACTATCACTGTTACGGTAGTAGATGAACCACCGCATGTTCAATTGGATCCTTTTAAAATACCTATGAAAATTATTGAACGTGTTACGAATAACTGGTATTATGGAGATGGAACTGTCCATCCGGGTGATCATTTACTCTTTATACATGAATTATGCGAGTTGTTCAAGTGTGTAGGTATCTCAATGGACCAAGTTAAGAGGAAATTATTCTCTTTATCACTTAAGGGAAGAGCTGCGGAATGGTATAAAATGCTGAAGAATGGCCGATCTATTGGATGGGAGGAAATTGTATCTCTGTTTTATTCTAAATTTTATCCTCCAAGTGAGATTCATAAAGATCGGAATCAAATATATAATTTCTGGCCTCAAGATGGAGAGAGTATTGCCCAAGCGTGGGGGAGATCGAAGTAACTAATGCTCAAATGTCCCATTCATGAGCTCCCCAGTAATATTGTTATTAATAACTTCTATGTGAGGCTTTCTCTTCATGATAAGGATCTACTGGATGCTTCTTGTTATGGATCATTTACACGTATGAAGGAAGAAGCTAAATGGGATCTTCTCGACCGCATTCAGGAAAGTACTGAAGGATGGGAGAATGATAAAGGAAGAAAGTCAGGTATTAATTATGATTATGAATGCATTGAATCTTTTATGCAAACTGATGACTTTCGTAATACTAGTGCTATTTATGGTCTTGATTCTCAAATTCTTGCACCTTATAAGATTGCCTCTTATCTTGATGTTCCCTGATGTCTACGCCCCCTCCTTTTCCTGTAGACAGTGTTGGGCCTCCAAGAGCAGAGGTTTGTAGAACAGCAGCAAGTTTTCCCTTAAGTGGATCACCCAAGGTTTATCGAACTCAGGGAGGAAGAGGTCAAAGATATCCCTCTCATGCAACCCTGCAACCACAAAGCAAGAAGTCTCTTGTGTCCCCAACACACCAAATAGGTGCACTAGTTCGGCGAAGAGATAGTGAAATACAGGTGGTATGAATAAATAGTAGCAACGGCACCAGAAAAGTGCTTTGCCCAGGACAGTAAACAAGCAGTAGTAACGCAGTAAAACAATAAACAAGCAGCGATAGCAGTATTTAGGAACAAGGCCTAGGAATTAGACTTTCACTAGTGGACACTCTCAACTTTGATCACATAACAGAATAGATAAATGCATACTCTACACTCTTGCTGGATGATGAACACCATTGCGTAGGATTACACGAACCCTCAATGCCGGAGTTAACAAGCTCCACAATTCAATGTTCATATTTAAATAACCTTAGAGTGCATGAAAGATCAATAGTACTAAACCAAGTACTAACATAGCATGCACACTGTCACCTTCATGCTAAGAAAGGAGGCATAGATCATATCAATACTATCATAGCAATAGTTAACTTCATAATCTACAAGAGATCATAATCATAGCCTACGCCAAGTACTAACACGGATGCACACACTGTCACCATTACACCGTGCAGGAGGAATAAAACTACTTTAATAACATCACTAGAGTAGCACATAGATAAATTGTGATACAAAACACATTGCAATCATAAAGAGATATAAATAAGCACTTCACTATGCCATTCATAACAGTGAATAAGTATTCTGTGAAATATAGCCTAAGAGACCCACACGGTGCACACACTGTCACCTTTACACACGTGGGACAAGGAGTCTCCGGAGATCACATAAGTAAAACCCACTTGACTAGCATAATGACATCTAGATTACAAGCATCATCATATGAATCTCAATCATGTAAGGCAGCTCATGAGATTATTGTATTGAAGTACATAGGAGAGAGATGAACCACATAGCTACCGGTACAGCCCCGAGCCTGGATGGAGAACTACTCCCTCCTCATGGGAGACAGCAGCGTTGATGGAGATGGCGGTGGTGTTGATGGAGAAGCCTTCCGGGGCACTTCCCCGTCCCGGCGGCGTGCCGGAACAGAGACTCCTGTCCCCCAGATCTTGGCTTCGCGATGGCGGCGGCTCTGGAAGGTTTTCTCTGGTTTCGTCGAACGTCTCAGGGTTTTCGCGACGGAGGCTTTAAATAGGCGGAAGGGCAAGGTCGGTGGACTTCTGGGGGGCCCACACTATAGGGGGCGCGCCCCCCCCTTGGCCGCGCCGGCCTAGGGTTTGGTGGCCCTGTGCCCCCTCTCTGGCAGTTCTCGTGTGTTCTGGATGCTTCCGGGCAAAATAGGAACCTGGGCGTTGATTTCGTCCAATTCCGAGAATATTTCTTTACTAGGATTTCTGAAACCAAAAACAGCAGAAAACAGGAACTGGCACTTCGGCATCTTGTTAATAGGTTAGTTCCAGAAAATGCACGAATATGACATAAAGTGTGCATAAAACATGTAGATAACATCAATAATGTGGCATGGAACATAAGAAATTATCGATACGTCGGAGATGTATCAACATCCCCAAGCTTAGTTCCTGCTCGTCCCGAGCAGGTAAACGATAAACAAAGATAATTTCTGGAGTGACATGCCATCATAACTTTGATCATACTATTTGTAAGCATATGTAATGAGTGCAACGATCAAAACAATGGTAAATGACATGAGTAAACAAATGAATCATATAGCAAAGACTTTTCATGAATAGTACTTCGAGACAAGCATCAATAAGTCTTGCATAAGAGTTAACTCATAAAGCAATAATTTAAAGTAGAGGTATTGAAGCAACACAAAAGAAGATTAAGTTTCAGCGGTTGCTTTCAACTCATATCATGTATATCTCATGGATATTGTCAACATAGAGTAATATAACAAATGCAATATGCAAGTATGTAGGAATCAATGCACAGTTCACACAAGTGTTTGCTTCTTGAGATGGAGAGAAATAGGTGAATGACTCAACATAAAAGTAAAAGAATGGTCCTTCAAAGAGGAAAGCATCGATTGCTATATTTGTGCTAGAGCTTTGATTTTGAAAACAAGAAACAATTTTGTCAACGGTAGTAATAAAGCATATGTATCATGTAAATTATATCTTACAAGTTGCAAGCATCATGCATAGTATACTAATAGTGCCCGCACCTTGTCCTAATTAGCTTGGACTACCGGATCATCGCAATGCACATGTTTTAACCAAGTGTCACAATGGGGTACCTCTATGCCGCCTGTACAAAGGTCTAAGGAGAAAGCTCGCATCGGATTTCTCGCTATTGATTATTCTCAACTTAGACATCCATACCGGGACAACATAGACAACAGATAATGGACTCCTCTTTTATGCATAAGCATGTGGCAACAATTAATTTTCTCATTTGAGATTGAGGATATTGTCCAAAACTGAAACTTCCACCATGGATCATGGCTTTAGTTAGCGGCCCAATGTTCTTCTCTAACAATATGTATGCTCCAACCATAAGGTGGTAGATCGCTCTTACTTCAGACAAGACGAACATGCATAGCAACTCACATGAAATTCAACAAAGAGTAGTTGATGGCGTCCCCAGTGAACATGGTTATCGCACAACGAGCAACTTAATAAGAGATAAAGTGCATAAGTACATATTCAATACCACAATAGTTTTTAAGCTATTTGTCCCATGAGCTATATATTGCAAAGGTGAATGATGGAATTTTAAAGGTAGCACTCAAGCAATTTACTTTGGAATGGCGGAGAAATACCATGTAGTAGGTATATATGGTGGACACAAATGGCATAGTGGTTGGCTCAAGTATTTTGAATGCATGAGAAGTATTCCCTCTCGATACAAGGTTTAGGCTAGCAAGGCTATTTGGAACAAACACAAGGATGAAGCAGTGCAGCAAAACTCACATAAAAGACATATTGAAAACATTATAAGACTCTACACCGTCTTCCTTGTTGTTCAAACTCAATACTAGAAATTATCTAGACTTTAGAGAGACCAAATATGCAAACCAAATTTTAGCATGCTCTATGTATTTCTTCATTAATGGGTGCAAAGCATATGATGCAAGAGCTTAAACATGAGCACAACAATTGCCAAGTATCACATTATCCAAGACATTATAGCAATTTACTACATGTATCATTTTCCAATTCCAACCATATAACAATTTAACGAAGAAGAAACTTCACCATGAATATTATGAGTAGAAACTAAGGACATACTTGTCCATATGCAACAGCGGAGCGTGTCTCTCTCCCACACAAGAATTTATTCAAACAAAACAAAAACAAAAAGAAACCTACGCTCCAAGTAAAGTACATAAGATGTGACCGAATAAAAATATAGTTTCAAGGGAGGAACCTGATAAATTTGTCGATGAAAGAAGGGGATGTCTTGGGCATCCCCAAGCTTAGACGCTTGAGTCTTCTTGATATATGCAGGGGTGAACCACCGGGGCATCCCCAAGCTTAGAGCTTTCACTCTTCTTGATCATAGTATATCATCCTCCTCTCTTGACCCTTGAAAACTTCCTCCACACCAAACTTGAAACAAACTCATTAGAGGGTTAGTGCATAATCAAAAACTCACATGTTCAGAGGTGACACAATCATTCTTAACACTTCTGGACATTGCCCAAAGCTACTGGAAGTTAATGGAACAAAGAAATCCATCCCACATAGCAAAAGAGGCAATGCGAAATAAAAGGCAGAATCTGTCAAAACAGAACAGTCCGTAAAGACGAATTTTAAAAGGGTACCAGACTTGCTCAAATGAAAATGCTCAAATTGAATGAAAGTTGCGTACATATCTGAGGATCACTTACGTAAATTGGCATAATTTTCTGAGTTACCTAGAGAGAATTTAGCCCAGATTCGTGACAGCAAAGAAATCTGTTTCTGCGCAGTAATCCAAATCTAGTATGAACCTTACTATCAACGACTTTACTTGGCACAACAAAACACAAAACTAAGATAAGGAGAGGTTGCTACAGTAGTAAACAACTTCCAAAACACAAAATAAAAACAAAGTACTGTAGCAAAATAACACATGGGTTATCTCCCAAGAAGTTCTTTTCTTTATAGCCATTAAGATGGGCTCAGCAGTTTTAATGACGCACTCGCAAGAAATAGTATTTGAAGCAAAAGAGAGCATCAAGAAGCAAATTCAAAGCACATTTAAGTCTAACATGCTTCCTATGCATAGGAATCTTGTAAATAAAAAAGTTCATGAAGAGCAAAGTAACAAGCATAAGAAGACAAAACAAGTGTAGCTTCAAAAATTTCAGCACATAGAGAGATGTTTTAGTAACATGAAAATTTCTACAACCATATTTTCCTCTCTCATAATAACATTCAGTAGTATCATGAGCAAACTCAACAATATAACTATCACATAAAGCATTCTTATCATGAGTCTCATGCATAAAATTATTACTCTCCACATAAGCATAATCAATTTTATTAGTAGTTGTAGTGGGAGCAAATTCAACAAAGTAGCTATCATTATTATTCTCATCAAGTGTAGGAGGCATAGTATTATCATCATATATGGGAGGCAAAGTATCATCAAAGAAAATTTTCTCCTCAATGCTTGGGGGACTAAAAAGATCATGAAAACCAGCTTCCCCAAGCTTAGAACTTTCTATATCATTATCAACAATGGTGTTCAAAGCGTTCATACTAATATTACTTCCAGCATGCAAATAAGATTCCATAGGTTTTTTAATTTTCGCATCAAACAATCCATGTTTTAAATCAGGAAATAGAATAAGAAGCTCATTCTTGTCCATTATGCCAAACTAGTGTAAACAAGAAACAAAAAGTTGCAATTGCAGGATCTAAAGGAAATAGCTTCGAGTACTTACAACGGCGCCGGAAAATAGCTTAGTAGCCGAGATCCGGAGTGTGAGTACCTTTTACCTTTCCTCCCGGCAACGGCGCCAGAAAATAGCTTGATGTCTACGCCCCCTCCTTTTCCTGTAGACAGTGTTGGGCCTCCAAGAGCAGAGGTTTGTAGAACAGCAGCAAGTTTTCCCTTAAGTGGATCACCCAAGGTTTATCGAACTTAGGGAGGAAGAGGTCAAAGATATCCCTCTCATGCAACCCTGCAACCACAAAGCAAGAAGTCTCTTGTGTCCCCAACACACCAAATAGGTGCACTAGTTCGGCGAAGAGATAGTGAAATACAGGTGGTATGAATAAATAGTAGCAACGGCACCAGAAAAGTGCTTTGCCCAGGACAGTAAACAAGCAGTAGTAACGCAGCAGTAGTAACGCAGTAAAACAGTAAACAAGCAGCGATAGCAGTATTTAGGAACAAGGCCTAGGGATTAGACTTTCACTAGTGGACACTCTCAACTTTGATCACATAACAGAATAGATAAATGCATACTCTACACTCTTGTTGGATGATGAACACCATTGCGTAGGATTACACGAACCCTCAATGCCGGAGTTAACAAGCTCCACAATTCAATGTTCATATTTAAATAACCTTAGAGTGCATGAAAGATCAATACGACTAAACCAAGTACTAACATATCATGCACACTGTCACCTTCATGCTAAGAAAGGAGGCATAGATCATATCAATACTATCATAGCAATAGTTAACTTCATAATCTACAAGAGATCATAATCATAGCCTACGCCAAGTACTAACACGGATGCACACACTGTCACCATTACACCATGCAGGAGGAATAAAACTACTTTAATAACATCACTAGAGTAGCACATAGATAAATTGTGATACAAAACACATTGCAATCATAAAGAGATATAAATAAGCACTTCACTATGCCATTCATAACAGTGAATAAGTATTCTGTGAAATATAGCCTAAGAGACCCACACGGTGCACACACTGTCACCTTTACACACGTGGGACAAGGAGTCTCCGGAGATCACATAAGTAAAACCCACTTGACTAGCATAATGACATCTAGATTACAAGCATCATCATATGAATCTCAATCATGTAAGGCAGCTCATGAGATTATTGTATTGAAGTACATAGGAGAGAGATGAACCACATAGCTACCGGTACAGCCCCGAGCCTCGATGGAGAACTACTCCCTCCTCATGGGAGACAGCAGCGTTGATGGAGATGGCGGTGGTGTTGATGGAGAAGCCTTCCGGGGGCACTTCCCCGTCCCGGCGGCGTGCCGGAACAGAGACTCCTGTCCCCCAGATCTTGGCTACGCGATGGCGGCGGCTCTGGAAGGTTTTCCCTGGTTTCGTCGAACGTCTCAGGGTTTTCGCGACGGAGGCTTTAAATAGGCGGAAGGGCAAGGTCGGTGGACTTCTGGGGGCCCACACTATAGGGGGGCGCGGCCCCCCCTTGGCCGCGCCGGCCTAGGGTTTGGTGGCCCTGTGCCCCCTCTCTGGCGGTTCTCGTGTGTTCTGGATGCTTCCGGGCAAAATAGGAACCTGGGCGTTGATTTCGTCCAATTCCGAGAATATTTCTTTACTAGGATTTCTGAAACCAAAAACAGCAGAAAACAGGAACTGGCACTTCGGCATCTTGTTAATAGGTTAGTTCCAGAAAATGCACGAATATGACATAAAGTGTGCATAAAACATGTAGATAACATCAATAATGTGGCATGGAACATAAGAAATTATCGATACGTCGGAGACGTATCATTCCCAAAAAAGGAGTGGAACTAGTGCTTTTGCCTCTTATATTTCTTGATGTTCCCAAAAAGGAGTGGAACAAGTATCATGCACCTTATAAGGATATTGTTAATTCTGTTCCTACTAGAAACATTGAAGTTTGTACTGCTGATCGTGGTTTACCTGAACCTTATATTGAAAAAGTACCTTTCCCTGCCAAGGTAAAGGAACATTCTATTGTAACTAGTGTGGTTAATAAAAGTAAAAAAGAAAGCTATAGAACCTGATGAAGAAATAACTATTGAACCCGTGGTAGCAATAGTAAAGGACTTGGTTACTGAAAATGTAGAAGATGAACATATTATATTTTGTGAAGATGCTTCTAATATTGTTTCACATCCTAGTAAATCCAAGAAAACTAGTGTTCCTGTGCTTTTTGTCAGAATAGGTGATCATCGCTATTATGGTTTATGTGATATTGGTGCAAGTTCTAGTGCTATTCCTTATGAGCTTTACAGGGAAATTATGCATGAAATTGGTTCTTGTGAACTTGAGGAAATTGATGTGGTTATGCAACTTGCTAATAGAGAGACCATCTCTCCAATCGGTATTTTTAGAGATGTGGAAGTTTTATGTGGTAAGATTAAATATCCTGATGATTTTCTAGTACTTGGTTCAGTTGCTAGTAAGATTTGTCCTTTAATTTTTTGTAGACCTTTCTTGAATACTTGTGGTGCTATTATAGATTGCAAGAAGGAGAAATTTCTTACTAAATTTGATGAGAATCTTATGAATTTAATTTTTCTAAGTTTACTAAAGCTCCTTATAAAACCGAATTGCCTAATGAAGATTTTAAAGTTGAACAACTTGCTTCTATTCCTGTTTCTCATAACAATGCTTTGCAGCAATATATGGAGGATCACGAAAGTGAGGTCTTTGTGGAAGAAAGAAAGGAAATTGACGAGATTCCGGAGATGCTTAAGCACGATTTACCTGTGGAAGAGTTGGGTACCACGCTACCGCCCAAGGAGGATCCTGTTTTCGATCTAAAACCTTTACCTGATGATCTTAAATATGCTTATATTGATGATAAGAATATATATATCCTGTTATTATTAGTTCTAAACTTTTAGGACTAGAAGAGGAAAGATTATTGGGAGTATTGAAGGAGCGCCGACAAGCTATGGGATATACTCTTGATGATTTGAAGGGGGTTTCTCCTACTATATGTCAGCACGTTATTAATACGGAACCAGATGCAAAGCCAGTTGTTGAACATCAACGCCGTTTAATTCCGAAGATGAAGGATGTGGTAAGAAATGAGGTATTGAAACTTCTTGAAGCTGGTATTATTTATCCTATTGCTGATAGTAGATGGGTTAGTCCTGTGCATTGTGTCCCTAAGAAAGGAGGAATTAGTGTTGTGCCTAATGAGAAAAATGAACTTATTCCTCAAAGAGTAGTAGTTGGTTATAGGATGTGCATTGATTATAGAAAAGTTAATAAAGTTACTAAGAAAGATCATTATCCTTTACCTTTTATTGATCAAATGTTAGAAAGGTTGTCTAAGAAAACTCATTTTTGTTTCCTTGATGGTTATTTTGGGTTTTCTCAAATTGTTGTTAAAAAGCAAGATCAAGAAAAAACCACTTTTACTTGTCCTTATGGAACTTATGCTTATAGACGTATGCCTTTTGGTTTGTGTAACGCTCCTGCTACATTTCAAAGATGCATGTCTGGTATTTTCCATGGTTTTTGTGAAGAAATTGTGGAAGTATTCATGGACGATTTCTCCATCTATGGGACTTCTTTTTTATTATTGTTTGCACAATCTTGATAAAGTTTTGTAGAGATGTGAAGAAACTAATCTTGTTCTTAACTGGGAGAAATGCCACTTTATGGTAAATGAAGGAATTGTTTTTGGACATAAAATTTCTGAAAGAGGTATTGAAGTCGATAGAGCCAAAGTGGAAGCAATTGAGAAAATCCCATGTCCTAGGGATGTTAAAGGAATTCGTAGTGTTCTTGGTCATGTTGGTTTCCATAGGAGGTTTATTAAATATCTCTCTAAAATTTCAAAGCCTCTTACTAATCTTCTCCAAAAGGATGTACCTTTTATTTTTGATAATGATTGTAAAGAAGCTTTTGAGACTCTAAAGAAGGTTTTAACCACTGCTCCTATTGTTCAACCACATGATTGGAATTTACCCTTTGAAATTATGTGCGATGCTAGAGATTTTGCGGTAGGTGATGTTCTTGGACAGCGAGTAGATAAGAAGTTGAATGTTATTCATTATGCTAGTAAGACTCTTGATGCTGCTCAAAAGAATTGTGATACTAATGAAAAAAATCTAGCTGTAGTCTTCGCTTATGATAAATTTAGACCTTATATTGTTGATTCGAAAGTTACTATTCATACTGATCATGATGCTATTAGGTACCTTATGGAAAAGAAGGATGCTAAGCCTAGACTTATTAGATGGGTGTTGCTTTTACAAGAGTTTGATTTGCATAATTTGTCTAGATTGGAAAAAATTTCTTATGATTCTATTCCTTTTAATGATAGTTTTCCAAATGAACAACTGGCTGCAATAAAGGTAACCTCGCGTGAGAGTCCTTGGTATGCTGATTATCCTAACTTTATTATTTCCAAGTGATAACCCACAAGTATAGGGGATCGCAACAGTCTTCGAGGGAAGTAAAACCCAAATTTATTAATTCGACACAAGGGGAGGTAAAGAATACTTATAAGCCTTAACAACTGAGTTGTCAATTCAGCTGCACCTGGAAAAGCACTAGTAACAGGGGTGATGTGAAAGCAGCAGTAATATGAGAGCAAAGGTAATAAAGAATACGATAACAGCAGATGGCAGTAATATGAGAGCAATGGCACCAGAAAATAGTTGATACTACTTCCAATGACCTGTAGGAACGAGTATATGATGATGAGAGATGGACCGGGGTTCCCAGCTATCTACACTAGTGGTAACTCTCCAATAACAAGTGTTGGGTGAACAAATTACAGTTGGGCAATTGACAGGATTGAAATAGCATTAAGACAGAACATCAAGATTATTAATCATGTAGGCATGTTTTCCATATATAGTCATACGTGCTCGCAATGAGAAACTTGCATAACATCTTTTGTCCTACCAGCCGGTGGCAGCCGGGCCTCTAGGGAATCTACTGGAAATTAAGGTACTCCTTTTAATAGAGCACCGGAGCAAAGCATTAACACTCCGTGAAAACATGTGATCCTCATACCTAAGCCTTCCCCTCCAGTTATCCGATTCTTTGTCACTCTGGGGCCTCGGGTTCCGGACATAGACATGTGCAAACAACTTGTAGATACAATCTAAGCAATAAGTATAGAGCTTAAATCTAAGATCATGCCACTCGGGCCCTAGTGACAAGCATTAAACACAACAAGATTGCAGCAACAATAACTTCACAAACTTTATAGATAGACTAATCATAATGTAACAATCCATCGGATCCCAACAAACACAACACCGATTACATCAGATGAATCTCAATCATGTAAGGCAGCTCATGAGATCATTGTATTGAAGTACATGGGAGAGAGAGTACCAACTAGCTACAGTTAGAACCCGTAGTCCATGGGGGAACTACTCACGGAGCATGATGGAGGCGGTGGCGTCGATGGAGATGGCTTCCGGGGGCACTTCCCCGTCCCGGCAGGGTGCCGGAACAGAGATTCTGTCCCCCGAATTGGAGTTTCGCGATGGCGGCGGCGCCCCTGGAGTCTTTCTGGAGTTTCGCCAATTCGTGTCGAAGATTTAGGTCAGGACGTCTTAAATAGGCGAAGAGGCGGAGTCGGAAGGGCCACGGGGCCCCCTCACAGTAGGGGGGCGCCCCCCCTAGGCCGCGCCGCCACCATGTGTGGGGCCCTTAGGGCTCCCCTCTGGTCCCACTCTGGCTCACTTGAAGCTTCCGGGAAAAATAAGGTTCTGGGCGTTGATTTCGTCGAATTCCGAGAATATTGCCTGAACAGCCTTTCTGGAACCAAAAACAACAGAAAACAAGAACTGGCACTGTAGCATCTTGTTAACAGGTTAGTTCCGGAAAATGCATGAAAACATTATAAAGTGTGAGCAAAACATGTAGGTATTGTCATAAAACAAGCATGGAACATCAGAAATTATAGATACGTTGGAGACGTATCAGCATCCCCAGTAGGTAAACGATAAAAAGAATAATTTCTGTAGTGACATGCTACTTACATAACCTTGATCATACTATTGTAAAGCATATGAGATGAATGAAGTGACTCAAGGCAATGATCTATAGTTGCTAACAAATAGATAACATATAGCAAAACTTTTCATGAATAGTACTTTCAAGACAAACATCAAAAGTCTTGCATAAGAGTTAACTCATAAAGCAATAAATTCAAAGTAAAAGCATTGAAACAACACGGAGAAAGATTTAAGTTTCAGCAGTTGCTTTCAAGTTTCAACATGCATATCTCATGGATAATTGTCAGCACAAAGTAATATGATGAATGCAAATAAGCAAGTATGCAAGAGTCAATGCACAGTTGACACAAGTGTTTGCTTCTAAGATGGAAGGAAGTAGGTAAACTGACTCAATCATAAAAGTAAAAGAATGGCCCTTCGCAGAGGGAAGCAGGGAGTAAATCACGTGCTAGAGCTTTTCAAGTTTTGAAATCATATAGAGAGTATAAAAGTAAAGTTTTGAGAGGTGTTTGTTGTTGTCAACGAATGGTAGTGGGCACTCTAACTACCTCATCAACCAGACTTTCAAGAGCGGCTCCCATGAAGGACGTTATCTCTACCAGCTAGGTAGATCATCCCTCTTCTCTTTTGTTTACACATGTACTTTAGTTTTATTATTTATGGATGACACTCCTCCCAACCTTTTGCTTTCACAAGCCATGGCTAACCGAATCCTCGGGTGCCTTCCAACATTCACATACCATGGAGGAGTGTCTATTTGCAAAATTAAGTTGCTTACTAATAGATCAATGCTAAACACGTGAAGAGAATTATTAATGCAAGTTGTAATTAATTGGGGCTGGGAACCCCATTGCCAGCTCTTTTTGCAAAATTATTGGATGAGCGGATGAAGCCACTAGTCCATTGTGAAAGTCTGTCAAAAGTAAATGACAAGATCGAAAGATAAAACACCACATACTTCCTCATCAGCTATAAAACATTGACACAAATAAAAGATAATAGCTTTTGAATTGTTTAAAGGTAGCACATGAAGTATTTGCTTGGAATGGCAGGAAATACCACATAGTAGGTAGTTATGGTGGACACAAATGGCATAGGTTTTGGCTCAAGGTTTTGGATGCACGAGAAGCATTTCCTCTCAGTACAAGGCTTTGGCTAGCAAGGTTGTTTGAAGCAAATACAAGTATGAATCAGTACAGCAAAACTTACATAAGAACATATTGCAAGCATTATAAAACTCTACACTGTCTTCCTTGTTGCTCAAACACTTTTACCAGAAAATATCTAGACCTTAGAGAGACCAATCATGCAAACCAATTTCAACAAGCTCTACGGTAGTTCTCCACTAATAGGTTTAAACTACATGATGCAAGAGCTTAATCATGACCTACTTGAGAGCTCAAAACAATTGCCAAGTATCAAATTATTCAAGACAATATGAAGCATTTTATGTTTCCAACCAAATATCAATAAGTGTTGCGGTTTTCAACTCTGCCATGAACATTAAAATAAAGCTAAGAACACCAGTGTTTATATGAAAAACGGAGCGTGTCTCTCTCCCACACAAGGATTGCTAGGATCTGAATTTATTCAAACATAAACAAAAATAAAAACACACAGACGCTCCAAGTAAAGCACATAAGATGTGACCGAATAAAAATATAGTTTCAATAGAAGAAACCTGATAAGTTGATGAAGAAGGGGATGCCTTGGGCATCCCCAAGCTTAGACGCTTGAGTCTTCTTGAAATATGCAGGGATGAACCACGGGGGCATCCCCAAGCTTAGGCTTTTCGTTCTTCTTGATCATATATCATCCTCCTCTCTTGACCCTTGAAAACTTCTGCCACGCCAAACTTCTCATAAACTTCATTAGAGGGGTTAGTACTCAAAAAAAAACTTTAATCCACTTTGGTCCTGTAGTGACACATTGCAAGAACTCAATAAAACATTAGCTACAACTCTCCACGTCTAGAAAGCCTTACTTAAAGTCCACAAGAGACAATGCAAAAAACAGAGACAGAATCTGTCAAAATAGAACAGCTAGTAAAGACGAATTTTTAAGAGGTACTTCTGTTGCTCAAATCAGAAAACTCAAAACTAATGAAAGTTGCGTACATATCTGAGGAACATGCATGTAAATTGGCATATTTTTCTGAGTTAGCTACAGAGAGCCCTGCCCAAATTCGTGACAGATAGAAATCTGTTTCTGCGCAGAAATCCAAATCTAGTATCAACCTTCTATTAGAGACTTCACTTGGCACAACAATGCAATAAAATAAAGATAAGGAGAGGTTGCTACAGTAGTAACAACTTCCAAGACACAACAAAACAGTAGCAAAATAAAGACATGGGTTATCTCCCAAGAAGTGCTTTCTTTACAGCCATTAAGATGGGCTCAGCAATTTTAATGATGCTCACATAAGGATGAGAGTTGAAGCAAAGAGAGCATCAAAAACCAAGTATGAAACAAATTTAAGTCTCACCCACTTCCTATGCATAGGAATCTTGTACACAAATAAATTCATGAAGAACAAAGTGACAAGCATAGAAAGATAAAACAAGAGTAACTTTAAAAGTTTCAGCATATAGAGAGGTGTTTTAGTACCATGCAAATTTCTACAACCATATTTTCCTCTCTCATAATAATTTTCAGTAGCTTCATGAACAAACTCAACAATATAACTATCACATGCAGCATACTTTTCATGATCCATAAACACATAATTTTTATCAAGCTTCGAAATAATAGGATCAGAACTTTCAAAACCACTTTTATCAATAATATAACAAGTTGATTGATCATTCTCAAAAGATATGGGACTCCTAGATAAAGTCAAGACCTTTCCAATCCCATTTTCATTAGTGGTATAATTCATATTATCAAGTAACATAGGACCATCATCTAGAGCTTTATCATAAACATTTGCTAAGCAAAACTCTTTAGTACCATGCATTTCGACATCAGGCACAAACAAAGCATTATCATAGGATTTATCAAAGTAGCATGGATTATCATAGATAACAGTAACATAATCATTTTCACAAGTTTTGCTCATAGGTAATATTTCAAGAGAATCCACAAGAACATAACATTCATCCTCCTTTGGTAAGCATGGAGGACAATCAAATAGTGTAGGAGATAAAGAGTTACTCTCATTAGAAGGTTGGCATGGGTAGCTAATCCATTATTCCTCCTTTTGTTCATCACTCTCCTCTTCTTTTTCATTCAATGAGCTTTCAGGTTCATCAATTTCTTCTTCCACAGGTTCCTGCAAATTGTGAGTGCATTCTTGTGCATTAATGAGTCTCTCTTTATAATCAATGATATAAGGATTATCACTGTAACTTTCTATGCAAAAATTAAGGATAGAAGAGACATAATCTTTAAGGTCCTTACAAACAACACAAGTTTCATAATTTTTAGACATGAAGGATTCTATCTCAGAGGCTCCCATAAATATGACAAATTGTTCCACCTCTTCGACCCCAAAATGAATATAGCTATTCCAATTATAGTTCTTAATTAAAACTTCTTCACTAAAGCCACATTGAAATTTCAGGTGTTTAGAATCCTGTTTAGAGCAACAGTTTATATCATGGCGTTTAAGCAAGATTTTAGCAATTGTATTCAATTTTTCTATCACAGCACTCATAACTTTTCCCGTTCTTGATTCTCTATAATTATTATATAATTCTATAAGCTCCAAATAGGTTGTAGGTTCTCCCATAGCAACAATTTCTAATTTTTAGGTTTTTCAAATTTTTATGGATTTTCGGGTATATAGGGAAAATAAAACAAGACAAAAAGAAACTAAGCAAAAGTAAACTAAGCAAAATAAAATAAAATAAGATAAAAACAGAGATAGAGGTAGAGTGTACTCCCCAGGTGAACTTATGAGTAGAGCTATGCCTCCCCGGCAACGGCGCCAGAAAATAGTCTTGATAACCCACAAGTATAGGGGATCACAACAGTCTTCGAGGGAAGTAAAACCCAAATTTATTGATTCGACACAAGGGGAGGTAAAGAATACTTATAAGCCTTAACAACTAAGTTGTCAATTCAGCTACACCTGGAAAAGCACTAGTAACAGGGGTGATGTGAAAGCAGCAGTAATATGAGAGCAGTAGTAACAGTAACACATCAGTAGTAGAAGTAATATGAGAGCAATGGCACCAGAAAATAGTTGATACTACTTCCAATGACATGTAGGAATGAGTATATGATGATGAGAGATGGACCGGGGTTCCCAGCTATCTACACTAGTGGTAACTCTCCAATAACAAGTGTTGGGTGAACAAATTACAGTTGGGCAATTGATAGGATTGAAATAGCATTAAGACAGAACATCAAGATTATTAATCATGTAGGCATGTTTTCCATATATAGTCATACGTGCTCGCAATGAGAAACTTGCATAACATCTTTTGTCCTACCAGCCGGTGGCAGCCGGGCTTCTAGGGAATCTACTGGAAATTAAGGTACTCCTTTTAATAGAGCACCGGAGCAAAGCATTAACACTCCGTGAAAACATGTGATCCTCATACCTAAGCCTTCCCCTCCAGTTATCCCAGTTGCTGTCACTCTGGGGCCTCGGGTTCCGGACATAGACATGTGCAAACAACTTGTAGATACAATCTAAGCAATAAGTATAGAGCTTAAATCTAAGATCATGCCACTCGGGCCCTAGTGACAAGCATTAAACACAACAAGATTGCAGCAACAATAACTTCACAAACTTTATAGATAGACTAATCATAATGTAACAATCCATCGGATCCCAACAAACACAACACCGATTACATCAGATGAATCTCAATCATGTAAGACAGCTCATGAGATCATTGTATTGAAGTACATGGGAGAGAGAGTACCAACTAGCTACAGCTAGAACCCGTAGTCCATGGGGGAACTACTCACGGAGCATGATGGAGGCGGTGGCATCGATGGAGATGGCTTCCGGGGGCACTTCCCCGTTCCGGCAGGGTGCCGAAACAGAGATTTTGTCCCCCAAATTGGAGTTTCGCGATGGCGGCGGCGCCCCTGGAGTCTTCCTGGAGTTTCGTCAATTCGTGTCGAAGATTTAGGTCAGGACGGCTTAAATAGGCGAAGAGGCGGAGTCGGAAGGGCCACGGGGCCCCCTCACAGTATGGGGGCGCCCCCCCTAGGCCGCGCCGCCACCATGTGTGGGGCCCTCAGGGCTCCCCTCTGGTCCCACTCTGTCTCTCTGGAAGCTTCCGGGAAAAATAAGGTTCTGGGCGTTGATTTCATCGAATTCCGAGAATATTCCCCGAACAGCCTTTCTGGAACCAAAAACAACAGAAAACAGGAACTGGCACTGTGGCATCTTGTTAATAGGTTAGTTCCGAAAAATGCATGAAAACATTATAAAGTGTGAGCAAAACATGTAGGTATTGTCATAAAACAAGCATGGAACATCATAAATTATAGATACGTTGGAGACGTATCACCAAATATTTGGCTCCAACATTTACAACTCACCAAAGAAGGAAATTATTTTATGATTTGAGGAATTATTTTTGGGATGACCCACACTTACATAAAGAAGGAGTGGATGGTATTATGCGAAGATGTGTTCCAAAATATGAACAATAGGAGATATTGAGGAAATGTCATAGTAGTGCTTATGGAGGACATCATGCTGGAGATAGAACTGCACAAAAGGTTCGACAATCAGGTTTTTATTGGCCAACCCTCTTTAAGGATGCGAGAAAGTTTATTTTATCTTGTGATGAATTCCAAAGAGTTGGTAATATTTCTAGACGCAATGAAATGCCTATGAATTATTCTCTTGTTATTGAATTATTTGACTGTTGGGGATTTGTGTTTATGGGCCATTCTCCTCCTTTAGAAGGTTATACTCATATACTTGTTGTTGTTGATTATGTTACTAAATGGGTATAAGCTATACCTACAAAGAGTGATGATGGTGAGACCTCATTAAAAATGCTTAAGGATGTTATTTTTCCTAGATTTGGTGTGCCTAGATATCTTATGACTGATGGAGGTTCTCATTTTATTCATGGTGCTTTTAGAAAGACACTTGCTAGATATGATGTTAATCATAGAATTGCTTTAGCCTATCATCCTCAAACAAGTGGGCAAGTAGAATTTTAGAATAGAGAGATTAAATCTATTTTGTAAAAGACTATTAATAAATCTAGGAAGAATTGGGCTAGTATGTTAAATGATGATTTATGGGCTTATAGAACTGCTTATAAAAACCCAATGGGTATGTCTCCTTACAAAATGGTTTATGGGAAAGCTTTTCACTTACCTGTAGAATTAGAACACAAAGTTTATTGGGTAGTGAAAGAACTTAATAGAGACTTTAAACTAGCCGGTAAGAAAAGGTTGCTTGACTTGAGTTCTTTAGATGAATGGATAAGTGTAGCTTATGAAAATGCTAAAATCTTTAGGGAGAAGGTTAAAAAGTGGCATGATAAGATAATTCTTAAAAGAGAGTTCCATGTAGGCGATAAAGTTTTATTGTATAGGTCTCATCTCAGATTTTTTGCACGAAAATTACTCTCGAAATGGGAAGGACCTTTTATTATTGAAGAGGTGTATCATTCCGGTGCCATAAAAATTGCTTCCTTGAAGGATAATACTACACAAGTGGTGAATGGGCAAAGACTCAAACATTATATTTATGGAGATTCTTATAATGAAGATGTTGATATTATTCAAGTGGTGACTCCAGAAGAAGTCATTACGAAGCAAATCTAGGAATTTGCAGAGTCCATTTTCGAATAGGTAACACTTTTACTAAGAAAAAGTTTGCGTTAAGCTTTCCAGGTTATGTTTTTGTTGTTTTTGCTAAATATGAAAAATTACGAGTCGGAAACGGGTAGGAGAAGGTGCCCAGGGGCACCAAACCACCCCTAGGCGCGGGCCAGCTCCAGGTCGCGCCTAGGCATGGTCTGGGCGCCCTGGAGCCCCTTTCCGACCCGGTTTCGCCTTGTTCTCTTCCTTTTGTTACGAATTTTTTTGCTATATAATCCCCCGGATCCCCGAGGTCTGTATATTCTGTTCTCATCTTGTTTTTCTTCGATCTATTTCTGTCCAGATGTCATCCTGGGGTTCATCTTCAGAGGATCGCGAGCTTCGACGCTGGTGCAAGCTCCTCCATGATCTTGAATGGAGGACTCTTGCTGGACGGATGGAGGAAGTTCTACACCTCAGCTCCTTCCCTGCAGCAGAGGAGGCCATTTGAGTCACTGATGAGTTTTGTGATAAATATCGAGCTCTGAGGAAGGAGGTGGAGATTCTTCGAGAGGAGAACAATCGGCTTCGTAGAATGTTGGAGAACTTTCTTACTCCAATCATGGATGCACCACCACCACCGAAGGAGTAATTCTTCATCGGTATTGGCATCCCCTTCGCTTGTTCGAAGCTTGGGGGAGTTCCGTGGTATCACACTATTCTCTTTTACCTATTTACTTTTCAGTAGAGTCATATCATGAGTAGCGAAGTTATCATATATGATATTTTGCAGTGTGGAAGTATCTCTTCTTTAGTTGATTATCTATCTATCCCTTGGTGGGAGTTTCCGTTATGGAATATTAATGAGAAGTTTTTATCATTTACTTTCTGCACATCTTATTTTAGTTTGTAATTTCGGTCATATGATTAATCTTGTTGGCTAGTATTGGTATCACTTTGGGAGCATAAAGTAATTCTAGTTGGTCTTGGCAAACTTAGCATTGGTCAGTAGCAACATTACTTTGAGGCTTAAGTAGAAATAAGAGAAATACATGTAGATATATTATTCGATTATCTTTCTTTCTTGTTGGCTCATAAGCTTAATATTCTTAAGATTAAATCGTTTGTACCCCCAAGGAAGATTGCATGATTGTTTTCTATCACATGTATATTTGTTTGTAGCGCTCAACTCTTATGCTTGCTACCTAACCTTGCTAGCCAAAGACATGTACTAAGAGGGAATGCTTCTCGTGCATCCAAACCATGAACCAAAAATTCATGCCATTTGTGTCCACCATACCTACCTATATGTGGTATTTCACCGCCACTCCAAAGTGAATTGCTGATGTGCTACCTTTAAAACCTTCAAACATTACTACCCGTTTTGTGTTTTGTTCTTAGCTCATGGGAATATAGACTAAAAATACTATTGTGATCAGGATTGTGTAACTTATAAGTTGCTGGTTGTGCGATAACCATGTTGTCTGGGGAACGCCATCAACATGTCTCTTTTTGTTGAATATCATGTTTTACCATGCTATGAATGTCCATCTTGTGTGAAATAATTGGGGTTGCTGATGCTTCTTGTCCGTATTTTGTTTCGCTTGGGGACAAGCGAGGTCTAAGCTTGGGGGAGTTGATACGTCCAATTTGCATCACTATTTTACATCATAATTTACTGTTATTCATTGATATTTTTCATATTTAGAGGTAATACTTATGTCATTCCATCTATTTTTGCATGTTTGATGATTATTGGAGAATTAAGCACCGGAGCCAGGAATCTGCTGGAAAAAGGACCGTCAACGCACCATATTTCTAAAGACCAACAATTCCCAACAAACATACATAAAATCATATTTTTCCAGATGACGGAGCAAGCCAGAAGGGGAGGCCGAGATGGGCTAGGGCGCTTCAAACCACCCCTAGGCGCGGGCCCACCCCAGGCCGCGCCTAGGCATGGTCTGGGCGCCCTGGCCCACTTCTGACGGTGCCCCTCGTGTATTTTAACCCCTCGGGAAACCTAAGATCGGGGGTACGACCAGACAAATATTCCTCCGCTTCTACGGGGCGGAGAACTAGAGAGAGAGAAAAGCTCTCCGGCAGGGTGAAATCTGCTGGGGAAATTCCTTCACGGAGAGTGGAGATCATCACCATCGTCACCGTCATCGAGCTGGACTTCATCGGGATCATCATCACCATCATCTCCACCACCAGAACCATCATCACCGCCGTCTCCACGCTGTCCCGATGTAACATCTTGGGTTCGATACTTGTCTAGTTCATAGGGGAAACTTTCCCGGTGTTGATTACTCCTTGTAGTTGATGCTATTGAGTGAAACCATTGAATTAAGGTTTATGTACAGATTGTTATTCATCATTATATCACCTCTGAGTATGATCCATATGTTGTCTGGTGAGTAGTTCGTTTAGTTCTTGAGGACATGGGAGAAGTCATGCTGTTAGTAGTGGAACTATCTGTAGTAATATGCAATGATTTGATATTTAAGTTGTGGTGTTATTCTTCTAGTGGTATCATATGAACGTCGACTACATGATACTTCACCTATATGGGCCTAGGGGAATGCATTGTGTATTTGGCTACTAATTATGGGGTGGCGGGAGCGACAAAAACCCAAACCCCCGTTGGGAAAACCGGTGCACGAGGGAGTGTAGGATATCAAAGTTTAAGGCAGTGGTTAGATTTATCTTATTTACTTTCTTGTAATTGCGGATGCTTGCAAGAGGTATAATCACAGGTATGTATTAGTCTAAGTATGGGGTAGTGCATTAGCATAGGTTCACCCACACAACACTTACCCAACCATTGAATATTATACAACTATGTGAAGCGAAAGCACTTGACGTAATTCCCGTGTGTCCTCAGGAATGTTTGTTCATCATAAGTAAAACAACCGGCTTGTCCTTTGCTCTAAAAAGGATTGAGCCACTCGCTTCAATTATTACTACGACATTTTATTTACTCGTACTTTATTTATCTGCAATACCAAATACCCCTGCAACCCTGTTTGCCAGTGTTTACTGTCAATCCTCGATCAAAACTGCTCGTCAACACCTTCTGCTCCTCGTTGGGTTCGACACTCTTATTTATCAAAAGTACTACGATACACCCCCTATACTTGTGGGTCATCAGTGGTCAACCACCGGTGTGCTGCCGCCGGTGACCACACCGCGACGGTGTTGTGGCGCACGCGCGGGGGAGCGACAGGGTGCATTCGACCACCCTACTGCGGCGAGCAGTTTGGTGGAGGCCCCACGACCTGGAGGTTGCTGGAGTGACGCTGACGATGGTGACTAGCAGCAGAGGACCCGGGCGTGCGGCGCGGGGGAGGTACAGAGAGAGAAAGGGAGTGGGGCTCGTTAGCACCGGCGGCTCACCAGGGAGCTCGTGGTAGGGTTGCCGAGGCCGGGGGAGCTCCAACAACGTCGATTCGACGGCGGCCGGTGACGGGGAAGACGGAGATGGTCAGCTCGAATTTGAGCTTGCGCGAGCGATTCCTTCGGCTGCTGAGGTCTTGACGACGAGGCGAAGCTCAAGAGGATCAAGGCAGGGAACGAGGAGGTGAGGAACAACGGCGTGGGCGTTGACTGTCAGTGCTAGGGTTTCGGCCAGCTTGGAAACGAGCAAAGGAGAGCAGGGGAGGGGAAGTAAGGCGAGGACCTATGGTTTCCAGCGGCGGTAGGGGCACTTATAGGCGCCGACGGGCGGCGACGAGTAGCGAGGCGATGACACGCAGGTGCTTCCTCTATAGTGAGGTTGAGGATGATGGGGGAGTTTGCAAATAACCCCCTAGGGTATTTTTCTGGGCTGAGGTGGGCCTCGGTTGCGCCAAAGAGAAGAGAGAGGTGGAGATGCTAGGCTGCTACCCAATTAGAGAGGGGTTTCTTTTCTCCCTTTTTTCTAAATTCTGTTTTTATTCCTTTTTGCTGTTTTGGAAATTTATTTAAAAATGCAAAGTTTTGAAACTTCAAAACATCATGGCCTTCTTGACATAATGCAAATGGGCCACAAACTTTAGTTTGAAATGTTGAAACATTTTGAGCATTTGAATTTGAGAGAGATTTTTACAAACATTAGGGTTTTCAAATTTCACTTCAATGCATTTTTCTAGGAAAAATAAACATGATGTTCATGATGCACAAACAACCCTGATTAGGTTTATTAAAATACGATGTTACACCTTGTCCCCAGTAAATAGCCCATTGATTAATAAGATGATCAAGGTTTCCTTATCACGGACAACCAACGTCATTAATAGTGGAGTCATGTTGTATAACGTGATGGACACACACCCATAAGGTATTGCAATGTGATCAAGTCACAAAGTTCAACATTGCGTTAGCAGCATAAAATGTTGTAGCCTAATCCTTAGACCGTGAGACCATATTTAATCACTTTCACCCGCAGCTGCTTTGACATCTTCAACCGCTACACCATAATAAGGTAATCCTAAAGGTGATGGTCAGGTCTTCCAATAGGATGGGTTGATGCATATGTGTTAATAGCGGGATTTTTACATCGTGTGATGGATAGATAGAGAAGGGCCCACTTGGTGATATTATATCGCACCTCTTGGAAACATCTGACTAGGTCACGAGGATATGATATCACAATAACAAGTGGAATATGTTTGTCGGTAAAGAGGTAGAACTAAGGTATGCCAGATACCGAAGATAAAGTCCCGGACAAACTAGGTATCGTGTAACAAAGGGAATGGGACTTGATGTCGAGGTTCAAACGATAAACATAAATTTGTGCTTGCGTAGGGACCGTTATGGTTTTCTAGAACCCCCTGATAGTCATTGACCGTAGAGTCGTCTCTATCATGTCTACGCATTCTCGAATCCGTAGGGTGGCATACTTAACGATATACGACGCTTTCAGTTGTATCTGGGATCGATAGAGAACATAGAGAAAACACTAGAACTGTTCCGGAGAGGTATCAGAATAAGTTCTGGAGTTAACGAGTTGAACGAAGACTTAATTATACTACCTCCGTTTTAAAGAATAAGGTGCGCGCGTATTCCAAGACGAACTTTGACCAAAAAATTGAGCAAAAAAATCTTGATTATATTATATGTAAATAGTATCATTGGATTCATATTAAAAAGCACTTTCTAGTGATGTTAATGTCATACAAACAATCTTTGTATATTTGAAGTAATACTTGGTCAAATAAAAAGCACAAAAAAGGAGGGCGGCTTATTCTTTGAAATGGAGGGAGTATGATTTATTATTTAATTAAATGAATTAAATATTAAAAATATAAAGAAAAGGGAAATGCCCCGAATTGGGCCACCATAGGGAAGCCCAATAAGGGGGCCGGCCAGGCCACCAAAGGGGAAGGGAGGCCAGGGGCCCAAGAGGTTAATTAGGTAGTGCCAACCCTAACCCTAGGGGCTAGCAGCAGCGACATGGAAGGGGGTGGCGGCCGCCCTAGGTGGCCCCACCTCCTCCTCTCCACCCCCTATATAAAGATCCCCTTGGGGCTCTTCCCTCATTCAATTCATCGACCTTTGCCATCTCTCTCTTCCTCTCTCCCTCATGTGTGTGTTCCCAAGTTAGGGACGTGCATTTGGGAGACCTCTACACCATACACACGTCTTCGTTCTGTTGGGACATTGATCCAGATCTACTGCTTCCGGTGCTTCGCTGTATGGGGGCCCGGAGAACGTATATATACCGTACGTGTGTTGTACTGCGGATGTTGTGGGTATACTTCATGGGTGTACCATCGACAGTGCCTAGATCCGGCAAGCCCGGGTGGCCCACAGATGGTGATGAGGCATGTGGCCCATCGGGCGGCCCAGTTGCTGTTGATCTTGACGGAAGATGTCCGTTCCAGGAGCAGGGAGCCGGATCCGACCGACCTTTGGAGGAACCCGGATCCATGAAGGCCCAGTAGGGACCCGGATCCGGTACGACATAGATGGAAGGGTGGATCCTTGACGTACACGGCAAGACATTGTACCGTAGTTAGGCAAACCTGTAATCCGGCTAGGACTCTCCATGTAAACCCTAGATCCGTGCGTCTTTATAAGCCGGATCCTGGGAGCCCTAAGGGGCACAACCACAACTCATTGTAACAACGCGAAAGCGCCCAGATAATTCCAGACAAGCAGCAGTAGGCCCTGTCCTCGTCCAGGTGTTTCGAAGCTGGGTAAATCGCGTACCACCGTCCCGAGTGCACTCCGCCCTATGGCCCCTACTTATTCTCCCCCTCGTGAGGATTCCTCCTCTGAGGTACCGTCGAATAGGCAACAACAGTTGGCGCCCACCGTGGGGCCTGCGGCGTCTGGAGGCCGGAACCGGGAGGGTTCCGCCATGGGAAGCTTCGACGACACCATCGCTGTGGGGCGTGTCCTTTACACCGGAAATCTGCCGATCGTCCCTCCGGATGAGTGCTGGATTCCGGCTAAAACCGACCCCGTCAAGCTCTCCATCGTCCCAGTTGGCGGCATTCACATCTTCATCGGGGAAACCGTCGATTCCGACGGAAACCCACTGGTAAGTAGCGCCGACGCGGCCGCCGCAGAGCTGGACGCTGTCGCAAAGATCCGATCTGAGACGCTGGAACTTCCTAGCGAAGATTCCGCCTTAGATCTGAAAAAATCAAAACCCACCCAATCCGCCCCTGAGCAGGAAGTAAAGGTGGAAGACCAATGTAGATCCGCCTGGGTCTCCCAGGTGTTAGAGAAGCAAAGGTGTCACTTCGTGCACTTCTTGGCCCATACCGCCGGAACCGCCCCTCAAGAAGCCGGAGCTGGTCCCGAGCAGGTCGAGGCCCCGGAAAACAACGCTGCTTCGGATCAGCAGGAGGCTGTCGGAGAAAGCGGAGCCCCGGTGGAAGAGTATATTTTGGGCAACCTAAGCCCAATTTCCGGAGATACCCAATCCACGGAGACTGAAGAGTTCGACCGCAAGGTGAAGGAATATGGATACGGTAATCAGTCTAAAGTTGACTCCGCCCAGCCAAAGAAGGTACTTGCGACCGTAGCGGCGCTGGGAGAACATGGATCAGAAGGGGCAGCCACCCAATCCGACCCCCAGCCATCCCGTCAGGGATCTCCAATGTCGCGGGAGCGACCCCACAAGGATTCTTCCTCGGAGGACCTCCTGTCGCCTGAAGAGATGGTTGCACAAGCAGGCATGGATGCGGTTTATCGCTCGGATATTCTTAACAAACCCATCACTCCCGAAGACATAGAAGCATTAGAAGCTAAGAGACTGGAGCTGCTGGCCACAGCCAAGAAGTTTAAGGACACTGCAGCCGCCATGCTGGAGGAAAGAAAGCACGCCGCAGTATTTGTGGAAGACTTCATCCAACGCGAGCAGGAGGTGGACGAAGGACTGGCAAAGGTCAAGGAACTCCGAAAGCATTGGGAGGACAAGATCGTTGAAGCTCATCATGAGGTCGAAAGGGCCCGGCGTGAGTTGATAGCTCCCCGCAGGATCACCTTCGCAACTCCAACGGAGCAGCAGCCGTTCGCAACCCCAAAGGACAATATGACAAAGGCTGCAGAGATCTTGAAGAAAAAGAACGAGGAGATCGATATCGACTACGTTCGCACGCTCGTCGCTTCAGCAATGATGCAGCAGAGCAAGGCAGACACTTCGCGCAAGTTGGAATCTAACCCGGAGCATTGCGTCTCCACTGCGCAGAAGGACGCCCACGACAATCGCCATCGAGATGACGAATCGCGAACCGGATCTTCGGAACGCAGAAGGAAAGCCAGAGAACACCCAAATCCAATCCCCGTCCCATCAAGGACGCCTCCGTCAGATCCAAGAAAGGGAAAGGATGCAATGTACTCTGGACGGGACAAGTACCGCAACACCTCTCCTCCGCCCAATGGTTACCCGCGTCCCCCTCGCCGCCATAGTCCAGCCGGAAACACCAGGCCCCAGGGGCATGGTGGAATTGTTATCCGCGACAACGTGCTGCCCTCAAGAAACAGAAACAGGGAGCGCACGCCGGAACCTCGCCGGAACCAGAACAACGATCGTGAGCCCGAGCCTAGGAGGAGTCGGAATGAGGAGCGCGACCCGGAACCTCGCCGGAGCCGGAACGACCAGGGCAGCCAACGCCATGACGAAGGCAGCCGCAGGAGCCGGAGCCAGCACCGGGAAGGCCGAGGAGAATCTGAAGGCGGAAGCAAGAAGTCAGATCGACCCCCTCGCAGGTCTCCCTCACCACCACCTAGCGGTGGCGGCGGAGGTGGAGGCGGCGTCCGGAGATCTCGCTCTCGTTCACAGTCTCCTCGCCACGGTTCGCGCGACGCGCGGGAACGCCTCAACGAATACAGAACTGACTACATCGGTCTGAAGTGCTTTGGCAGGATGATTCGAGAGGAACCAAAGCCAAGGATGAACCTCAAACTACCCGGAAACCTGTAGCATTATGATGGCACCGAAAGGCCGGATACCTGGATTGAGGATTACTATAATGCAGTAACCTTTGCCGGAGGAACCCCTAATATCGCCTGCCGCATGCTCCAGTTATACCTTGTAGGTCCAGCCCGGATCTGGCTCAGCGACCTCGAGAAGAACTCCATCTTTTGCTGGTTTGACCTGAAGACCGCTTTCGAGAAACACTTCAGAGGCACCTACAAAAGACCCGCCACGGCAAGCGACTTACAAGCTTGTATCCAGAAGAAGGGAGAATCCTCAAGACACTTCCTCACACGATGGTTGGCATGCAGGAACGAGTGCGAAAACGTCGACCACACCACTGCCATGTACGCCTTCATTGGAGGATTGCAGAGAGGAGGATTGCTGAGGCATAAGCTCACTTGTTTGGCTAATGCAAATAAGCTGACTTTGGATGAAATGATCTCCATTGCCAGTGACCATACTGCCGCCGATGATGACGCAGGCGGTGATCTTGCAGCTACAGCAATCCCCCTACACCAACAAAAGAAGGACCGTGATAACGGCAGCAGCAGCAGCCATAAATGCAAGAACCCTGAGGACCAGAAGAGTGGCGGATCCGAGATGGTCGCCATGGCGTTTCAACGTGGAGGTTCAGGAGGCGGAAGAGGACGCGGCCGTGGAGGCGGAGCCGGCAGGGGTCAGCAGCATGGCACTGAGGTCACAGCTGGCGGATCCCGCGCCCCGCAAACCTACGAGGAGTACAGAGACATGCCCTGCCTGGCCCACCTGGATCCGGTTACAGGGAAGTCCACTCACACAAACCGCAACTGCAAGTGGGTCGATGATCTAAAGAGCGACCCGGAGGTAGGATACAAGCGAGCCCGGAAGCATCGCCCACGCGGCAAGGGAGGCAAGGGCAAGAACAAAGACAAGGAGGAGGACAGTTCCGAGGCGATGGATGAAGATGATAACTCGCCGGATCCCAAGGCAGGGTCCGCAGGTAAATCCAACCCATTCGAGAAAAAGAGCGTGGGGGCTTACCACACTTTCCTCGGAACCCCAACAGTCCGCGCTACCAAGTCAGCTACTCGGATCCTGAACGCCACAGTTCCGGCTGTGCCGCAGTATGTCAGGTGGTCGGAAGTCCCGTGCACATTTGACAGGAAGGATCACCCTGCCATTGTGCCAAAAGAATGCTACGCCTTGGTTGTAAGTCCCCGCATAGACGGGTATGACTTCTCCAAGTGCCTCATGGATGGTGGAGCCAGCTTGAACATCATGTACCTGGAGACTCTAGAGCGGATGAACCTCACCAAGGAACAGCTCAAGCACAGCAACACTGAGTTTCATGGCGTAGTTCCGGGTAAGAAGGCAAATTCCCTCGGCAGCATCACACTTCCCGTGGCCTTCGGCGATGTTCACAATTTCCGTGAAGAGAAGATCACGTTCGAAGTTGTGCCCTTCAAGAGCTCCTACCACGTCATTTTCGGCAGGCCCACCTACCACAAGTTCCACGCGAGAGCGTGCTACATCTACAACAAGCTCAAGATTCCGGGTCCTAAGGGTATGATTACCGTATCCGGAGACTACAAAAAGGCTCATGAGTGCGAGTTGGGCGAAGCCGCCTTCGCAGAGTCTGTGATATCTGGAGAAGAGCTGAAAGGCTACAGAGCCGCGGTGGATCCGACAGAAATGCAGACCACCAAGAAGCAGATCTCCGAACAGAAAAACTCCTTCAAGGCCGCGATAGAGACCAAGAAAGTCAACTTCAAGGAAGGCGACGATTCCAAGCAAGTCTCAGTCGGAGCCAACATGGACCCCAAATAGGAAGACGCGCTCGTCGAGTTCCTCCGCGCTAACATGGATATCTTCGCATGGCAACCTTCTGACATGTCCGGAGTACCTAGGGAACTCGCCGAGCACTACCTCAACATAAATCCGGGGGCTAAACCGGTGAAGCAAGCTATGCGACGCTTTGGAGATAAGAAGCGCCGCGCCATAGGAATGGAACTAGCTAAGTTACTAGAGGCAGGTTTTGTAATAGAAGTTATCCATACTGATTGGGTCGCAAATCCAGTCCTTGTACCCAAAAAGAACACTGAAATACTAAGAATGTGCATCGATTACTCTGGCGTGAACAAGCATTGCCCGAAGGATCCGTTACCCTTGCCGCGCATTGACCAAGTCATTGATTCGACGGCGGGGGCGGAACTTCTGTGTTTTCTTGATGCATACTCCGGGTATCATTAGATCCTGATGAAGGAGTCTGACCAAAAGGCGACCTCATTCATCACCCCATTTGGCACTTACTACTATGTTACTATGCCCTTTGGCTTGAAAAATGCAGGTGCCACCTACCAACGTACGATGCAGCGGTGCTTGAAGGACCAGATCGGCCGGAACGTACACGCCTACGTCGACGACATCGCGGTCATGACTCGGAAAGGATCCGACTTGATCAGCGATCTCACAGAAACCTTTGAGAATCTCCGTCGATACAAGATGATGTTGAACCCGCTGAAGTGCGTCTTTGGCGTACCAGCTGGAAAACTCCTTGGCTTCATTGTCTCTAACAGGGGCATTGAAGTGAACCCGGAAAAAATAAAGGCAATTTTGTGCATAAAAAGGCCAACTTGTCTCAAAGATGTGCAACGGCTCACTGGTTGTGTCGCAGCAATCAGCAGGTTTGTTAGCCGTCTTGGCGAGAAGGCACTTCCCCTGTACAAGCTATTGAAGAAAACAGACAAGTTTGTCTGGGACGAGGCAGCAGATGCAGCTCTTCAAGGGTTGAAGGACATACTCACCTCCCCACCTATCCTAGCAGCTCCAGGAGAGTCAGAGCCTATTCTCCTTTACCTGGCAGCTACCAACAGGGTCATCAGCCTCGTCATCGTGGTGGAACGACAGGAAGAAGGTCACGAGTATGGAGTCCAAAGGCCAGTATACTATATTAGCGAAGTCCTTACGGAGTCCAAACAGCGCTACCCTCACTTTCAGAAGTTGGCCTACGGAGTTTTCCTAGGCAGCAGGAAGCTGAGACACTACTTCCAAGAGCATCCAGTAACAGTCGTGAGCAGGGCTCCGCTGTCAACGATTCTCAACAACGCTGACGCAATGTAACGCACGCAAAAAATGGGGCATTGAATTATCCGCCTTTGACATCAACTACAAAGCCAGGACCGCGGTCAAATCCCAGGTCTTGGCAGATTTCGTCGCAGATTGGACAGAAGTTCCGGATGCAAACCTGGAGCCGGAACCAGAAACATGGGTTATGCACTTCGATGGATCCAAACAGCATCAAGGCTCAGGAGCCGGAGTCACCCTGAAGTCCCCCACAGGAGAAGAACTGCAGTATGTCCTGCAGATACACTTCGAAGCTACAAACAATATGGCGGAATACGAGGCTCTACTACACGGATTGTGCATCGCCAAGGAAATAGGGATCAAGCACATTATATGTTGCGGAGATTCAGACCTGGTGGCACAGCAAGTAGCCGGAACCTGGAACGCCAGAAACTCAGTCATGGCGGCCTACAGAGACGAAGTTGACGAGATCGCCAAACATTTCCTCGGATACGAATTCAAGTACGTCAGACGAGATGACAACACAGCGGCAGATATGCTATCCAAGCTCGGATCCGGCAGGAAGCCAATTCCGCCTGGAATTTTCTTGGAGCATCTCAGGATACCCTCGGTGAAGGGCGCTAACCCGAAAAACCCAGAGGTGGCAGTATCTCCGGCTGGAGAAGTGATGATCATCATTCCGGCTTGGACACAGCCTTTCCTGGACTACCTCATCAATCAGAAGTTGCCAAAGGACAAGGTCCTCGCGCGACAGATCATCAGGCGAGCACGATCCTACACAATTGTTGATGGACAGCTCTACAAACGAAGCGCAACAGGGGTATTTCTCAAATGCGTCTCTAATCAAGATGGCATTGAAATCCTCAGAGAGATCCATGCAGGGGATTGCGGGCATCATGCTGCTCCCAGGTCACTCGTTGCAAAAGCTTTTCGGCTAGGCTTCTATTGGATCACAGCTAAAGAAGATGCTGATAAGATAGTCAAGACCTGCCGAGGTTGTCAGTACTACGCTACTCAACCAAATGCTCCAGCCCAAGAACTGAAGACCATACCTATCACCTGGCCGTTTGCGGTCTGGGGGCTCGATATGGTTGGTAAGTTAAAAAGATCATCTCCTGGCGGTTTTGAATACCTCCTGGTCGCTGTTGACAAGTTCAGCAAATGGATCGAGGCTAAGCCAGTGAGAAAAGCCGACGGTGCTACGGCACTAAAATTCGTCTGCAGCCTCGTGATGAGATTCGGCATCCCACACAGCATAATCACAGATAATGGCACAAACTTCGCACAGGGAGAATTGAAGGATTATTGTGAGACAGTAGGGATTCGACTGGACCTTGCATCTGTGGCTCACCCACAATCCAATGGTCAAGTTGAAAGGGCTAACGGCCTAATATTATCAGGAATTAAGCCACGCCTTGAAGAACCGCTGCGACGAGCAGCTGGAGCTTGGGCTGACGAGTTGGAAGCTGTCTTGTGGAGTTTGCGAACTACCCCTAACAGGTCAACAGGGTTTACTCCATTTTTCCTGGTATACGGATCCGAAGCCGTGCTTCCCTCCGACATCATCCACGATTCGCCGCGAGTTTCCGCCTTCAATGAAGAAACAGCTGACGAGGCCAGACAGCTATCCGTGGACCTGATCGAGGAAGCTCGGAATTTAGCTGACCAGCGCTCCGCCATTTACCAGCAGAAGCTCCGACGTTATCACAGTCATCGAGTTCGGAATCACTCTTTCATGACAGGAGACCTGGTCCTCCGCCTTCGGCAGGTGAAAGACCATAAGCTGCAGTCTCCATGGGAAGGACCCTTCATCGTTAGCAAAGTGCTTCATAACGGATCGTACTACCTTGTTGATTTCCGAGAGCTGAAGGACAGACCTGCTAATTGGCACCGGAAACGCAAGCGTGAGGATCCGGATGACATCTACGACGAGGCAGATCGCCCCTGGAACATCGCACAGCTACGTCCTTTCTACACTTAGCGTATTTTTTCCGAGTTACAAACTCTGTAATAATTATACATGATCAATGAAATAAAGCTTATGGTTCACTCTTTGAGTCTTTTACCTCCTTTACTTGTTCGTTTTAGATCGTGTATGCTTTTTCCGACTAAAACCGCAGAGCTGGATGTTTCCGCCTAGGCGTGTATAAAAGTCGTGATTTTCAAAAATCGTCCTTTAGGACGTAAGCTTAAGTTTTCTGATTAAATTGTTATCTGTTGCGAACTCGTGGATTCCTAGCAGCGATTTCCGGCACCTATGCTTGGGGGCTTATTTCCGCGGTTATTGACGGATTGCCATTGGGCTTCGTCGCCGCTGGCAAGTGTTTCCGGCTAAGGTCTTCCGGCTCGCGGAAGGTCAAGCGGGCAAGCCGGAAAACAACGAAGTCAGCACTTGCTTTCCAACACAAAAACGAAACATGCATATAATATTAAACGGATAGCAGGATAAGTGTTCTCCACCCGCGCATAACATGTTTTCGTCCCTAGCTACTTAAAAATTTAAGTTATTCATTACAAACCCACTCCGGGGTCAAAAGTGATGCATCGATTCTCATTGTTTCACAGGTTCTCGGAGGATTGCTCTTCGTCAGAAGCTATGTAGGCGGAGCCATCATCCGAGCCACCGCCTGAGACGCCGTCGTCGAAGTCGGAGCCTTCCTCGTCGTGGTCATCACTTGACCCGGAGCCTTCCTCATCGCCCTCCTCGGCAGCTTCTTCTTCCTCCTCCTCCTGGTCGGAAAAGCCTTTGGGAAGATCATATTTGTTGTACCAGAACGAGTGGTTAACTCGTCCAGCAAAAAGGCGATCAAATCCCATGGGCTTTCGCGAGGAGATGTCTCATGACGGTATCCTTGGGGACTCCGCGTGCGACATCTGCAAATCTCATGGTGGGGAAGTGCGCCTTGCAGGTGGCTAGCACGAGGGCAGCGACTCCGCGAGATGAAGATTCCTGCCAATCTTTGATAAGCTCCGGCACGTTCCGCATGAGTTTCGTCATGCGGTCAATCACCGTTGTCTTGGCTCTCTTCAGGTTGAGGGACTTGGCGATTCCGCGACATGCTTCGACGAGGTCCTCGATTGAGGTCCGCGCTTCATCATATGCCTCAGTCCTTTTGAGGGTTGAATCTTTGGTCCACTCAAAGCCAAGGCTCGCTGCAAAGTAAAAAAGATCAGTTTCTTCCGCGGACAGAGAGAATTTTGAGGAAGCCGGAGTCAAGACAATAACAAAAAGGGTCCTTACGGAAGATCAACTTGTCAACTGCTTCCGCCTCTGCCTCCTGGCTCTTGTTCTTGGCCTCCAGGGTGGTCACCCTTTGCTGGCTCTTCTTGAGTTTGTCAGCCAGTTCCGCCATCTCGCGGGAATGTTTCTCTGAGAGCTCCTTCTTTTCTTTAGTTTCCTTCTCGGAGGACTCTTTCAAGAAGTTCTTCAGAGTTTCATTCTCCGCCTCCAATACTTGGACCTTGGCGGATAAGGCATCGATGGTGGGGCGCTTGTCAGTTTCCTCTGAAAGCAGAACATCACACAAGTTACACACTATGGTTGCTCAATACAGTACAAATTTAAGCAACTCAGTTTTCTCACCCTTCAGTCGGGTCTCCAGGCGGAGCACAGCTTGACGACTACTCTCAGCAGTCTGGCGCAGCCCTTCTATTTCCGTCATCTGCTCCAGCACATGGACGCGCAGATCTTCGTGCAGCTTCCGCGTGCTCTGAAACGCAGAGAGGATTTAGCCGGAAATTCAAAATTCTGGGGGCTGGCGAGGAGTTTAAAGTTCTGGATTGAGAAAATTTCAAATTTCCGTCTAAGACTAATGTTGAGAGAAGCATTGGCTAACAGATGTTACACGGAAAAATGTCTGAACCAATGCTTGGGGGCTAGTGTTACCTGGCGCACCTCCTTATGCTTAGCAAAAAAGACCTTGAGTTCGCTCTCAAGGTCGGAGAGCTCCTTCATCTCTGTATCCGCAGGCCCCCATACTTTCTCCATCATGGCTGAAATTTCCGCGTGACGTTGAGAAAGGGGGAGCTTCTGCAGCGACGAAGTTTGGGACGCGCCAGTGGCATGGATCAGCTGCACTTTCTGCTCGTATTGTTCGGCCGTTGGCTCGGCGGAAGTAGCGGTGGGTTGTTCAGGCGGAGGAGCAGATGAGGAGGCACCCTTGCCGGAATCGCCTTGCGCAGTCTCGGCGGCCGGATCTTCAGGGATGTCATCAACGTTGATGACGTCCTTAGGATCCGGCTTGGCGGCTGAAGCAGCCTTGGGTGGAATTCCGACTTCTGGTGTGACTGGTATGGAAGCCGGAGACGGCTTAGTCTTCTTCTTGGGGGCTTTAGAGGCCTTGGGGGGCTGGTTTTCGGAACTTCTGTTGCAAAAAGAAAAGAGCATTACGATTAAGTATGTGCTGATTCACGATAGCGGAAGAATTTTCCTTTGAAGACTTTGCACTTACCCGGAAGGTCTGAAGAACTGCTGGATGTCCGTTTGGGATCGGTTGCTGGTATCGATGAGCTTGAGGCGCTTTTTCTCCGCCTCCGCCTTGCGAGTTGCTGCGATGTTGAGCACGTCGCGGGCACGTTTGGCCGAAGGGCTGGAGGGGGCAGCCCTTTTCCTCTTAGAAGGGCGCGGAGCCTCGTGAGCTTCCGCCTCTGATGCAGCTTCCGGATCTGTGTTGCCAGTGGAAGGAATCCGGAGGAGAGTTCCGAGTTCACTTTCTTCAAGCGCCTCGAGCTAATGCATAGAGTTAAACACTTAGACAAAAAAATTGAATGTGAAGAAACACAATGGGCTAAAGTCAAGGCGACGTACCGCGGTTCCGGAACCATTCATGTGAATGTCTTTGTTGCACACGTGAACGTGAAGTTCACGCGGAATCTTGATGAGTACCCGGATCCTCTTGTCGATGGCGTCGGCGGAAAGATTGTCTTTTGTGGCGCGCATTGGGTCGTCGCGCCCTGTGTACTGGAACATCAGGTGGTCCCTGTGTTGGAGCGGCTGGATCCGCTTGGTGAACCAGGAAAGGGTCAAGTCCTTCCCTGTCAGCCCCTCCTCCGTTAGCTTGCAGATCCGCCTGACGGCGCGTGTGAGCTGGGGCGACTCGGAGAGGTGGGGGCAGTGTGACCATGCCGGAAGCTCGGTGGCGGGGCAGTTCTTGAACAGCGGCAACTTCCTTGTGCTCGCTGGGTCGGAGACGTCCTTCAAGTAGAAGAAGCCCCCTGACCAGTACCGCGCGGATTCGTGGCGGTCGGTGTGGGGGTAGACGCGGCCTGGGCGGATCATGAAGGTGATGGATCCGCATGTTGCTAGGTCGGTGGACTGCCGGATCCTCTCCTTCTTGATAGTAAAGTAATATTGGAACAGGGAGAGCTCGGGAGTTACCCGGAGATGGCCCTCACAGAGGGTGACGTGATTGCTGATCGCAAGCACGCTGTTCGGAGAAATGTTATGGGGCTGGAGCCCATAGACCTTCAGGATCTCCAAGAAGAAGTCCGAAGGCGGAAATGAAAAGCCCCGCTCCACCAGTGCTTTCGTCAGCACCATCTCGTTTTCCTCCGGAGCTGGAGCTAAGGCGTTCGGAACTGACCTCCAGCTTCCGGGTTGCAGGAAGCCCTCCGCCTCGAGGTTCTGCAGCTCCATCTCGGTGGTGGTGCAGGGCCACCATTTTCCCTTGGCTTCAGAGTCTCGTTGACGAGCCTTCGATTTTTTGGCAATGATCTCTTCCGCCTTGTGCTCCGCCTGATCCACCCCGGAGGTTTTCTCCGGGTTAGCAGAAGTCCCTTCAGCCTCCTTGCCGGAATCCTTTGAAGGATCCAGCCTGACTGGGACGAAGGGTGGAGGGGCGGAGGAGATTGGGGTTGCCAGGATTGGTTCAGAGGTTGGAGGTGGAGTCGTTGAAGACATCTGAAGAAAAGACATTGGCGGAAACATTCCTTAGTCGGATCCAGTGTCGTCAACCTAACGTTCATCACTACCAACTACGGCGCGAGAGTGAAGCTCGAAAACTCACCGTGATGGAGTCCGCGGTGGCCGGAGTCGCCGGCGACGAGGTTTCTGCGCGGTGGCTCGCCGAAGTTAAGAACAAGACGAACTCCGTGCGGCGGCGAAGCAGCTCCGGCGAAACTCCGGCGAGATTCCGGCACGGCGAAGAGAAAGCTCGAGGCGGCGCTTCGCAGAGAGGTAGAAAGGGGGGTGAATGAGGATTATGGGGTCGACGGTGGATATTTATAGGCCGAAGGGACGAGATTCGTGCTCCGCATCCTGTGGTCGGAACGCAAGCGTCGCACCGTTGGATGCGTGACACGTGTCCCAAACCCTAAACGGTAAAAATGGCTAGAGATAAGTTACCGCACAAATCGCGCGAAAATGGCGCCAGAATTGGCGGAACCGTTTGAGCCTTTTAAGGTTTTGGGTAATTGCGTGAAAATAAGTTGGCTCTCGTTCGCAAGCAGGGAAGTAACCCGGAAACGTATTTCGTGGGAGCATTTTCCGACTAAAAGTTGGGAAAAGAAGAAAATGTGAAGTTGGAGTTCTTCAAGTTTCTCCGCGTTACCCATATTATCGGAAACCATGGTGGACTAGCGAGGCGGAAACAGCTGGCGAAACTCGGAGAACTCTGGGGGCTACTGTTGTGGGTATACTTCAAGGGTGTACCATCGACAGTGCCTAGATCCGGCAAGCCCGGGTGGCCCACAGATGGTGATGAGGCATGTGGCCCATCGGGCGGCCCAGTTGCTGTTGATCTTGACGGAAGATGTCCGGCCCAGGAGCAGGGAGCCGGATCCGACCGACCTTTGGAGGAACCCGGATCCATGAAGGCCTAGTAGGGACCCGGATCCGGTACGACATAGATGGAAGGGTGGATCCTTGACGTACACGGCAAGACTTTGTACCGTAGTTAGGCAAACCTGTAATCCGGCTAGGACTCTCCATGTAAACCCTAGATCCGCGCGTCTTTATAAGCCGGATCCTGGGAGCCCTAAGGGGCACAACCACAACTCATTGTAACAACGCGAAAGCGCCCAGATAATTCCAGACAAGCAGCAGTAGGCCCTGTCCTCGTGCAGGTGTTCCGAAGCTGGGTAAATCGCGTACCACCGTCCCGAGTGCACTCCGCCCTATGGCCCCTACTTATTCTCCCCCTCGTGAGGATCCCTCCTCTGAGGTACCATCGAATAGGCAACGACAGCGGAGGCGCGAAACTTTGAGCACTTCATCGTTGGGACTTCTTTATGACCTTGAGGTTGGCGTTGACATACAACTTCATCAACCACGTTCATAGTGAACGTTAAGCTTTTTGGTTTTCAAGGGTATGAACAGCGAATCCATACATTGCTTTGCATCTCTATAGAATATGTCTTGGCTATGTTATTATGTTGTATGATTTTTGTTTTACTCAACAAAACCCTACAGTGGTATCAACGATCTATGCATAGATGTATTTGTACGGATAGGACACATAGATGTACGTGGGCATTGATTCTCTAATTGTTACCCACTCACGTAATCTCTCTCATTACTGCAACATTGTTTGATAAAGCGGCCCCAACCGACCTCACACGTACACCTACGTGAAACTGGTTCCGTATTTGACATATGGCTTGTACATATTGATGACGTTGGGACTCCAAGATCATAGTGTCGTAGTCAGAGAAGTTGTTTTCCCCAGAAGGGTGACTCAAGGGTTTATATTGAACTCTTAGGGAATTGTCTTATAGGTATCTCTTTTCCTCTTCTTCTAGCAATCCTGCAAAGCAAAGTATTGCCTTGTGTCTGCAACTCCACCGTGTGGTTGTCAAGCACAAGGTTTCGTATTAGTGATTGTAGATAAAAGAAGTAAAAAAATAAATAAACAATGAACTAAGTAAAAGCATTAAATAGATAGTTGTTTTGGGGTTTGTGTGTGATTAAGTAGACAAAGTATTTTTTAATATTTTCGGATTAAAATAGTGTTGCAAGTAGAAAGTATGATAAAAGCAATGGAAAGGTGTTTCTTATGATTAAAATTGGACTGGGGTTCATGGGTTCACTTGTCTACTCTCTTTTTAAGTTGTAGTGGATCTAACAATTCATCAATGAGATAATATTGGTGGAACTTCAATATGTGTTTGATAAGAATTCATATGAGCATCACGTCCTAACATAGAGTTGATGCAACACATCTCTCTTATACTCCACAAGAAAGGGAAAACTCCAAGAAATCTTGTATTAAGAATTAACAGAGCATAGCATTAAGTACTTTGAGCATCAGCATAATAGAATTATCACTTTCGTCACGTGATAAACATGGCACATGCATTCACTTTATCCCTAGTGAGGCAGCAATGGAAAAGGTAAAACCTTAATATATCATGAATTGGTTGTCACTATTCAATCACTAAAACCATGCCACTCCATCTAATACACACATCTCCCCACACATGTTCTTGCATACAAGTTGGATCATAACAAGCACTTAAGAACGGGGTACATAATGTGCATCTATCAATACATCTTACACATAATAGATTCCAATCTTATATCTCAATATCATAGAATAAATATCCACAACATAGGAATTTCATATATGACCATAATCATGTTGGGAAGCTCATATGGTACTAAGATATATGAAGAACAAGAGAGAAATAGATCAAGCTACTGCCACAAACCCATAGTCCAGAGGTGGACTACTCCCCCTTCATCATGGTTTTGATGTGAAATACGTTGGTGAAGGTGGAGATCTCTCCAACGGAGTTTCCCCCTCCAATCTTCGGTGTTGCAGCCTCTGTTACAGTGTTTCTATCTTTCCACAGCTCTCCCCCCGAGGAAACCCTGGGGGTCATATATATAGGGTTTTTAGGTCAAATGGTGTCCGTGGGCGAAAGAATCATGCAAAACGGGTGGTCGATGGCGAAAATAGGGTGGGTGGAGTGCCCACCTTTACTGGGAGCGCCACCACTTCTCTTTTGGGCGTCAGGCCCTCCCTCGTGAGGTCCAAGCGCTCCAGATGTTTCTCATGGTGAAATATTGACGTCCCCGAAATCCTTGCTCAATTTGACTCCGAATAGGTCCCTGAAAGTGGAAATTACACAAACCAGGGTTTTCTTGTTTTGTAGAACCCAAATAAAGGGGATCATTGGTAAATCCCCATAAATCAATATAAAACATGGATATAACATCATATATGTTGCAAATATGTGGAAACATGTGTCAATAAAGTACAAAGTTCATGTATGCATTTTACATGCATCACATATATGCGGCTATGGGGTGTATGTCTCTCTTACTTTAGTGGTGTGGCTTTTGCATACAGACGGCCCTGAACAAGGGACTAAGAGAGACAATTAGTTAATCAATGTTGTGGTTTTGAAGTTCGTTATGAACTATTCTTCTGTAATAGCCCTAATGGTCACGTAAAACATGCAAAGATAAAAGTAGAGGTATATAACTTTGTTTTGTAGAGGGCACATGATATGGTATGGCTGAGGTAAGTTTATGAATTTTTCGAAGACTATAATGTGGAGGCACCATGGACCCTTGGCGCCATTCCAGAGCGCACAATGGAGATCAAGGCACGACGATGATCATATCATGTCACCATTTAATTTCATGTGATGTTATTATTGTTTTTTTCTTATGATGCATGTATTAGATATCCGACGGTAGCATTATAAGATGATCCCTCAATGAAATACCAACAGTAGTGTTCTCCCTTAGTGTAAACCACCAAGAAAGCTCATCATTATGAAGCAGACCATGACGATTGGGTGCTAGACATATTGACGTTCACATACCGTGGGTGTAAGCCATGTTGCACATACTGCACAAACACTAAGGTTACTTTGGCGAGCCTAGCATGTGTAGACATGGCCTAGCAACACAATTGACCGAAGGGTTAAGCATGAATCGTATAGATGATACGATTGATATATCGATGTCTACCCTTGAAGCTATGCCATCGGCCGTGACGATCGGGGGTAGTGTAGTGAATTTGGATCATGTAATCACTAAAACAACAATGATGGATGTTTGTTTGAGTGGGATTTATTTTATATTTAAATACGAATTAAAACATGAACTCATATAATATGAACATAGGCTTGATGTATTTTGCAAATGCCATTGTAGATGTCTCGCCGCACCTTCAACCTTGGACAATTTCTTGAGAAATAGGAACTTAAAACTGATGGGTCGAACTTCGCCACCTGGTACCGCACCTTGAGGATTCTCCTCGCCCCCCACAAGATGATCACCGATTTCAAGGATGCATATTTTGCACTGCAAGCTAAGCTGAGAGGTATGAAGATTCGAAGCTATTCTTCTCAGAAAAATGGAAGAGCAGAACAGCGTGGGCGAGTGATAACCCACAAGTATAGGGGATCGCAGCAGTCTTCGCGGGTAGTAAAACTCAATTTATTGATTCGACAGAAGGGGAGACAAAGAATACTTGAAAGCCTTAACAACGGAGTTGTCAATTCAGTTGCACCTGGAAACAGACTTGCTCGCAAGAGTTTATCAGTAGTAACAGTTTTATAGCAGTAGCAGTAGTGAAATAACAGCAGCAGATCGAGTAACAGAGACAGCAGTAGTGATTATAGTAAACAGCAGGATTAAAAATACTGTAGGCACGGGGACGGATAACGGGCGTTGCATGGATGAGAGAAACTCATGTAACAATCAAGCAGGGCATTTGCAGATAATAATAAAACGGTGTCTAAGTACAAAGCAATCAATAGGCATGTGTTCCAATTATAGTCGTACGTGCTCGCAATGAGAAACTTGCACAACATCTTTTGTCCTACCAGCCGGTGGCAGCCGGGCCTCAAGGGAATCTACTGGATATTAAGGTACTCCTTTTAATAGAGTATCGGAGCAAAGCATTAACACTCCATGAACACATGTGATCCTCACATCACTACCATCCCCTCCGGTTGTCCCGATTTCTGTCACTTCGGGGCCATTGGTTCCGGACAGCGACATGTGTATACAACTTGCAGGTAAGACCATAAACAATGAATATCATGATGAAGTAATAACATGTTCAGATCTGAGATCATGGCACTCGGGCCCTAGTGACAAGAATTAAGCATAACAAGTTGCAACAATATCATCAAAGTACTAATTACGGACACTAGGCACTATGCCCTAACAATCTTATACTATTACATGACCAATCTCATCCAATCCCTACCATCCCCTTCAGCCTACAGCGGGGGAATTACTCACACATGGATGGGGGAGACATGGCTGGTTGATGGAGAGGCGTCGGTGGTGATGGTGGCGATGATCTCCTCCAATTCCCCGTCCCGGCGGAGTGCCAGAACGGAGACTTCTGGCTCCCGAGACGGAGTTTCGCGATGTGGCGGCGTTCTGGAGGGTTTCTGGCGACTTCGACTTCTCCCCCGTGCGTTTTTAGGTCGAAGGCAATAAGTAGTCCGAAGGAAGGCGTCGGGGGCCAGCCGAGGCCGCCACACACTAGGGCCGCGCGGGCCCTTCCTGGGCCGCACCGGCCTAGTGTGTGGGGCCCTCGTGCCCCCACCTGGCTTGCCCTTCTGGCTCCGTCAGTATTCTGGGAAAATAGGACCTTTCGCATAAGTTCCGAGGATTTCCCTGAAAGTTGGATTTCTGCACAAAAACGAGACACCAGAACAGTTCTGCTAAAAACAGCGTTAGTCCGTGTTAGTTGCATCCAAAATACACAAATTAGAGGCAAAACAATAGCAAAAGTGTTCGGGAAAGTAGATACGTTTTGGACGTATCAACTCCCCCCAAGCTTAGCTTATTGCTTGTCCTCAAGCAATTCAGTTAACAACTGAGCGATAAAAGAACTTTCACGAACACATTTGTTCATATGATGTAAATATTCTCATGCTATGGCTAACACTTAGGCAGTTCATAATAAGATACATGCAAATAAGATCATCTGATAGCTATGTCAATCATGGAAAGGTACCAACAATTAATAATAAGCATCATGAATCATGTATATAAGCAGGATTGCAATGTTCATAAAAGAGTATGATAGAGTGGTATCTCGCTTGCCCATGTTCGATCAGCAAAACATAAATGCTCAGGCACCTCTGAAGTTCATAGAAAGACTAGAAATAGTGATTGTCAAAGATAAAAGCATCAAAGTTATACCACAATCAATCATATTTTGAGACAAGCATATTACACTAAGAATGATAGTTGTGCTCTCAAGAAAGTACTCAAAGAAAGGATGGAGACTCAATGTAAAAGTAAAAGATTGACCCTTCGCAGAGGGAAGCAGGGATTAACATGCGCTAGAGCTTTTCATTTTTAAAACAGGAGTAAAATTGTTTTGAGAGGTGTTTGTTGTTGTCAACGAATGGTAATGGGTACTCTAACTACCTCATCAACCAGACTTCCAAGAGCGGCTCCCATGAAGTTTTATTTTTGGGTGGCACTCCTTCCAACCTTGCTTTCACAAACCATGGCTAACCGAATCCTCGGGTGCCTGCCAGCAATCTCATACCATGAAGGAGTGCCTTTTTATTTTAGTTTTATTTAGATGACACTCCTCCCCACCTTTGCTTTCACAAACTATGGCTAACCGAATCCTCGGGTGCCAACCAACAATCACATACCATGGAGGAGTGTCTATTTATAAATTTATGAAGGTTAATTAATTTGGGGCTGGGAACCCCGTTGCCAGCTCTTTTTGCAAAATTATTGGATAAGCGGATGTGCCACTAGTCCATTGGTGCAAGTCCGTCCGGAGTAAATGACAAGATTGAAAGATAAACACCACATACTTCCTCATGAGCTATAAAACATAAACACAAATTGAGAAGCATTTTGAAGGTTTAAAGGTAGCGCATGAGAATTTACTTGGAATGGTTTGAAATGCCATGCATAGGTATTTATAGTGGACACTTTGGAACAACTTGGTTTTCAGGGGTTTGGAAGCACGAGCAGTGTTCCCGCTCAGTACAAGTGAAGGCTAGCAAGAGACTAGGGAGCGACAAATCAAGAGAGCAGTAACTGTCATAATCATGCTTGCGGCAAAATAAATTAACTGAGGCATAAGGGTGATACAAGAACTCTGAAGCAATGTAAATCATCGAGGCTTAATTGACTTTTGTTCAGTCATATGCATGCGTGAGCATGTGCCAAGTTAATTCAAACGAATTATTCAGAGGAGGATACCACAATATCATACCTATTTATGAATAAAACAATGCAAGCAAACATCCATGACATGCTACTCATATTAATAAATTGGAGCTTAACATGAGAGATCATGAACTACTAGACTTTCTTAAATGACATATACCTCACATGAACCAACCAAGCATGCTCACATGGATGAGTATATGTACAAAAATGAAAACAAATATAGTTCATACCAGCCTCTCACCACAATCAGATTATCGTAGATCGTCATTATTGCCTTTTCACTTGTGTAGCTTGAATAATATGGAATGAAAACCACGCTCCAGCCACCGAAGACCATTGAACTCATAAAGAACTTTACAAAACCAAAGAAGAACAGCAAATATTTTTGGTGTTTTCGAATTTGGAAACAAGAACAAAAGGAAACAAGCAAACAAAGCAAAATCTTTTTGGATTTTCTTATAGCAAACCAACGATAGCAAATAAAGCAAGATAAAAGCAAGAAACTAAAATAAAAAAGTGGTGAAGAGAAACAACAGAAATATTTTTGGTCTTTTGGTGTTTTAGGAAAGAAGCAAAGTACGAATAAGAAAATGAAAACTAAAAGAAACACAGAAAAGCAAGATGGCAGAAATCTGCCAAAACCTGACAGCAGTACAGAAATCGATTTTTACAAAATTCTTCCGTTGCTCAGCTCGAAAAGTGTTCAACTAATGGAAGTTAGATAACAACCTGGGGAACATGCAAAAAAATTGGCAGCTCAAAATAACGTTCTGGCTGTGCGCACGAATTTTTTTAGTAACAGTCCAGAATCTGTTTTCAGGCAGCACTTCCCCAAATATCATCTCCCTCTCATCAGAAAACCACTCAAAGAAACTAAACAAGTATGTACAAGTATCCAGCAACCATAATATGCAAAGAATGAGTGATGCCGGTATACCTCCCCCCAAGCTTAGGCTTTTGGCCTAAGTGGAGATCAACCCCAACGAGGGTCTGGGTTCCATGCCGGTGGATCATACATGGAGTAGTCATAATAAGGTCCCGATGCAGAAGAAAAGCGTGGAGGATCCTCATGCCCAACTTGTTGATGCGAAGAACTTGCTGCATCGGATGACGAGTCGAGGTGTTCTTCATCCTCCTCCGTGTTGTCTCTTGCATGATGGCCTCCTCCCTCTATGTGTGCATTAACTGCACTTTCCGTGACTGACCAATCCTCCCTGGAATCAAGGTTAAACAGAGCAGGTGCAGACAATCCTACTAATTTTTCAGTTTTCTTAGTTATTCTCCAAGCTTTCTTGTAAAATGTTATTCTATAAGACAGGTTGCTCAAATTAGATGAATCAGAAACAAATTCATGCTTAATCATGGAGACTATGTCAAGTTTCTCTATGGGAAGTTGAATATCAAGGTGGTGAGGTTCTACACCATGCATAGCTAATAAACGAGAGGCGATGAGGCCTCCACAAATTCCTCCCTTCTCACGGTTAGTAGCAAGTCTGTTGGCTATCAAAGCACCCAAGTTATAAGTCTTATCACCTTGTAATGCAGCAGCTAGAAAGGCTAAATCCTGGATAGATATTTTACTTCCATTCTTTCTTGCTAGAACGCACTTGGTGATGAAATAAGCAAAGTAGCGAATAGCTGGGAGTTGAATGCTACTGATTTTACCACCATCCTCTGAGAAGCTTCTTCCATGACAAATCATCTTGAAGAGGTCCAAGAACTCTTGCGGCGATCCCCTTATCTTCTCGCATGATCCCCATTGCGGCACTCTAATTGCTGCACAAAAATCATTGAATGGCAAGTTGACAGTTTTATTATAAATTTTGTACTGAACCATGGGGTTAGATCGCGACCAATTGAATTTAAAATCCTGCACTACAGACATAGTCAGTTTTGCATATTGGCATGGTTCACCATCAACGAAATCATCCAACCCTGCACGAGAGATTAGACTTTGAACATCTTGCAAGATCCCTGCACTTCTCATAAAATCCACGCACGGGTAGTAAGCGGGGTATACTCCTTCTTCGCGGTGAACTCTCATGACCTGTTGCACCTCCAATTCTTGTTGATTGAGTTGGTGCCTACTCCCTTCCATTTTCTGAAATTTTTCAACAAACAATATAAAACTTGATTTGGTGACATATAATTGAGGGAAACTACCATAGGAACTTGGTAGAGTACTAATCATGCATCAAAACTAGTTTCTACCACTTAGAACAAGCATGCAAGCTCACTAACATGTTACCTACGGCAGCAAAATATTCAAGATATACTCCACCAAACAAAATTCTACTTGGATGGTTGGAGGAGTCACATACCGAAGAGCAAATGTGCCAAATTTCAGACAGAAATCTGGGCTGAGCAAAGAGATCGAGAAATCTGGAGTTCTTGAGCAAAAACGCGAGTGAGAGGAACCTGGTGCGAGTTTTTTTGGGAGAGAGAAGAGAGTGGGAGGAAGAGATGCTGAAGTGGGGCAAAGGGGGACCCACACACCAGGGTGGCGCGCCCCCCTTGCTGGCCGCGCCGGCCTGTGGGGTGCCACCCTGGGGTGCCCCACTGGTCATCCCTGTGTGCTCCTGTGTGCCTCGTCGAAAAATAGGACCAACTGTATAATTTTTGTGAATTTTTGAAAACTTTGAAAAATGCACATTTCTGGGTATTAAGTTTATTATTACTGGCGAGGAAATTTTTTGAAATCTCTAATTAACTAAGGAACTTTGCAAAATAAAAGTTCTATAGCAACTAAAGCAAATGGAGGGAGAAAGAGATGTTGTTTACCTCCTCTATGCATATAAAAAGTATTTGTTAACAAGGTTGATCAAGTCTTGCCACCAAATAAATTTTACATAGCATAAGAAGAAATAAACCTCAAATGAATCATGTTACCTTGAATTGTATTGATATGGATCCAATCACAAGAGTTTGATATTCTTCTTTAGGCTCATATATAGGACAATCGATAGTTCCAACTTTGATAGTTCTCACATTAGAAATTGTATTAACTCCACACGCTTTCTCAATCCTCTTGGGAAAATAAACGGTATGCTCCCTATCATCAACATTGAAAGTAACCTTTCCCTTATTGCAATCAATAACAGCCCCTGCGGTGTTAAGAAAAGGTCTCCCAAGAATAATAGACATATTATCATCTTCAGGCATTTCCAACACAACAAAATCAGTTAATATCAAGCAGTTATTAGTAACTTGAACAGGAACATCCTCACATATACCAACAGGAATAGCAGTAGATTTATCAGCCATTTGCAAAGATATATCAGTCGGTATCAACTTATCTAAATAAAGTCTCTTATAAAGAGAGAAAGGCATAACACTAACACCGGCTCCCAAGTCACATAGAGCAGTTTTAACATAATTATTCTTAATAGAACAAGGAATAGTCGGTATACCTGGGTCGCCCAACTTCTTTGGAACTTTGCCATTGAAAGAGTAATTAGCAAGCATAGTGGAAATTTCCTCATTGGGGATTTTCCTTTTATTAGTAACAATATCTTTCATATACTTTGAATAAGGAGGCAATTTAATAGCATCAGTTAAAGGGATTTGCAAGAATAAAGGTTTCATCCAATCACAAAATTTATTATAGTGTTCTTCTTCCTTTGATTTTAGTTTCTTAGCAGGAAAAGGCATTTGCTTTTGAACCCAAGGTTCCCTTTCATTACCATGTTTCTTAGCAATAAAATCTTCTTTAGTATACTTTTTATTTTTAGCATGCTTTTCAGGTTCTTCTTCAACCTCTTCTTTATCAGAAGCATCATTCTTATCATTACCATTATTATTATCATGTTCATTACCACTTTCAGTTTCAGCATCAGAAATAGAAATACTGTTAGGATCATTAACAGGCTCAGAGGATTCTACAACATTTTTATGTTTCTTCTTCTTTTTCTTAGATGGGGCACTAGTTTCAGTTCGTTGAGAATCTTGTTCAATTCTTTTGGGATGCCCTTCAGGATATAGAGGATCCTGGGTAGAGACACCACCTCTAGTTGTTACTTCATAAGCATGTTTCTCTTTAGAATTATTTTTTAATAAGTCATTTTGCACTTTAGTAAGTTGATCAATTTGAGTTTGAACCATTTGAAAATGTTTAACAAGCATCTTAACATCATTGGAGGTTCTCTCCACAATATCATGCAAATTGCTAATAGCTTGAGAATTTTCCATTAAGTGATTCTCTACTCTCATATTAAAATTTTCTTGCTTAACAATATAATTATCAAACTCATCTAAGCATTGCGCAGGAGGTTTTGAATACGGAATATCTTCCCTAGTAAAGCGCTGAAGGGAGTTTACCTCAATCATGGATGAAGGGGGAATTATCTCACATATATCTTCTATGGGAGGCAGATTCTTCACATCTTCAGATTTAATACCTTTCTCCTTGAGAGACTTCTTGGCTTCCCTCATATCTTCATCATTCAATTTAATTAAACCCCTCTTCTTCAATATTGGCGTTGGAATTGGTTCAGGCGTAGTCCAATCATCATGATTCCGGCCTATTTTAGCCAATAATTCTTCAGCTTCGTCTGGAGTTCTTTTCCTGAAAACACAACCAGCACAACTATCCAAATATGCCCTAGACTCAATGGTTAGTCCACTATAAAATATATCAAGTAGATCATTCTTTTCTAAATCATGTCCAGGTCGAGCTCTGATAAGAGAACAAAATCTTGCCCAAGCCTCAGGCAATTTCTCTTCATCTCCCTGGTCAAATCTATAAATTCTCTATAAAGCAACATGTTGAGCACTAGCAGGAAAGTATTTTCGAAAGAAAACATCACGCAAATCAGTTGGACTTTTAATAGAACCATGAGGCAAATTATTATACCAAGTTTTAGCATCATCCTTTAATGAGAAAGGAAAAATTTTAGCGACAAAATAAGTACGCATCTTGACATCATCAGAAAACAAGCTACTCATAGAAGAAAGTTCAATCATGTGTTCTACAGCACTTTCTTTTTTAGTACCACAAAAGGGTACTTTCTCTACAATAGCTATATGAGATAGATCAAGAGAAAAATCATTATCTTTATCCTTAATGCATATAGGAGATGTGGCAAATTTAGGATCAGGAGATAACTTATGTCTAACAGTATATTGTGTGAGAAACTTTTTAATTTTACTTGCATCAGCAGTAGCATTGCATCTATTAATAAGATCATCATTAAGCTCCACATAATCTTCATCAGGATCATCACTAGAATAATCAAGTTCAGGTGAATTAACAGGTGTAGTAGCATCAGGAGTTTCAGTGTTTTCAATTTGTCTAGACCTAGCAATTGTAGCATCTAGAAAAGATCCCAATGAACCACTATCATCAAGCACAGCAGAAACATCATCAATATTATAAGAATTTTCAGATTCAGCAGAAGTACCAGCATGTGAAGCATGTGGCGGTGAAACAAGTTTATCAATCACAGATGGTGAATCAAGAGCAGCAGAGGTACTCAGAGTTGTACCTTTTCTTGTAGTGGATGGTAATATGGCGACTTTAGGATCGCGAGGTTTACCCATGATGGAGAATTTGCAGCGAACAATATCAATCCAAGTGAACTTCCAAATAAAGCTATGCTCCCCGGCAACGGCGCCAGAAAACAGTCTTGATAACCCACAAGTATAGGGGATCGCAGCAGTCTTCGCGGGTAGTAAAACCCAATTTATTGATTCGACGCAAGAGTTTATCAGTAGTAATAGTTTTATAGCAGTAACAGTAGTGAAATAACAGCAGCAGAGTAACAGAGACAGCAGTAGTGATTATAGTAAACAGCAGGATTAAAAATACTGTAGGCACGGGGACGGATAACGGGCGTTGCATGGATGAGAGAAACTCATGTAACAATCAAGCAGGGCATTTGCAGATAATAATAAAACGGTGTCTAAGTACAAAGCAATCAATAGGCATGTGTTCCAATTATAGTCGTACGTGCTCGCAATGAGAAACTTGCACAACATCTTTTGTCCTATCAGCCGGTGGCAGCCGGGCCTCAAGGGAATCTACTGGATATTAAGGTACTCCTTTTAATAGAGTACCGGAGCAAAGCATTAACACTCCGTGAACACATGTGATCCTCACATCACTACCATCCCCTCCGGTTGTCCCGATTTCTGTCACTTCGGGGCCATTGGTTCCGGACAGCGACATGTGTATACAACTTGCAGGTAAGACCATAAACAATGAATATCATGATGAAGTAATAACATGTTCAGATCTGAGATCATGGCACTCGGGCCCTAGTGACAAGCATTAAGCATAACAAGTTGCAACAATATCATCAAAGTAACAATTACGGACACTAGGCACTATGCCCTAACAATCTTATACTATTACATGACCAATCTCATCCAATCCCTACCATCCCCTTCAGCCTACAGCAGGGGAATTACTCACACATGGATGGGGGAAACATGGCTGGTTGATGGAGAGGCGTCGGTGGTGATGGTGGCGATGATCTCCTCCAATTCCCCGTCCCGGCGGAGTGCCAGAACGGAGACTTCTGGCTCCCGAGACGGAGTTTCGCGATGTGGCGGCGTTCTGGAGGGTTTCTGGCGACTTCGACTTCTCCCCCGTGCGTTTTTAGGTCAAAGGCAATAAGTAGTCCGAAGGAGGGCGTCGAGGGCCAGCCGAGGCCGCCACACACTAGGGCCGCGCGGGCCCTTCCTGGGCCGCGCCGGCCTAGTGTGTGGGGCCCTCGTGCCCCCACCTGGCTTGCCCTTCTGGCTCCGTCAGTATTCTGGGAAAATAGGACCTTTCGCATAAATTCCGAGGATTTCCCTGAAAGTTGGATTTCTGCACAAAAACGAGACACCAGAACAGTTCTGCTGAAAACAGCGTTAGTCTATGTTAGTTGCATCCAAAATACACAAATTAGAGGCAAAACAATAGCAAAAGTGTTCGGGAAAGTAGATGCGTTTTGGACGTATCAGCGAGCATGTGGTCAAGATGTCTGGCTACGTTCAGCGCCTGAATGCTTTGGAATGCCCGATTCCGAACAAACTGGCAACTGATAGAGTGTTGCAATCGTTGCCCTAGCTTTAAAGGATTCATCTTGAACTACAACATGCAATGGATGACTAATACCCTTTCTGAGTTGTTCTCAATGCTCAAGATTGTTCAAAAAGAGATCAAGAAGGAGCATAATATGCTGATGATAAACAAGACCTTTAGCCAATAGAAGTCTCGCAAGAAGGGCACATGGGCGAGAATGGGAAACCTAGGAAGAATGGAAAAACTGTTGCCACCACTCCTAGGGCTCCTAAGCATGGGCCTAAGCCAGGTGTCGAGTGATTCTACTGCAAGGGGGATGTTCACTGGAAGCGCAACTGCCCCAAATACCTGGAAGATAAGAAGACCGGCGAGATCGCTGGAATGGACAAAGGTATCCGATATATATGTTATTGATGTTTACATCACAAGTGCCAAGAGTAATACCTGGATATTTTATCCATGATCTATTGCTCACATTTGTAACTCTCGGCAGGTGTTACGTAATAAGCGGGGCTTGGCAAAGGACAAAGTGATGATGCACGTTGGCAGCGGTCACAAAGTGGACGTGGCGGCTATCGGCACTCTTCATCTTAGTCTACCTTTAGGATTGATATTAGTTTTGAATAAGTGATTTTTTGTACCCGTGTTAGTATGAACATTATTAGTGGATCTTTCTTAATCAAGATGGATATTTATTCAAGTCTAATACAACTGGTTGTTCCATTTTTATGAATGAGATGTTTTATGTTCATGCACCGAAGCACAATGGTTTATTCATTCTGAATCTTGATCGTAATAATTCGCATATTCATAGCATAGATGTCAAGAGATGTAAGATGGTGATGACAATTCCATGTACTTATGGCATTTCCGTCTTGGTCATATTGGTGTAAAGTGCATGAAGAAATTCCATTCTGATGGGTTTGTGTATTCATTAGATTTTGAATCTCTTTAAAGATGCAGACCATGCCTCATGGATAACATGGCTAGGATATCGTTCAACGGTATAGTGTAACGGGCGATTGACTTATTGCAATAATATATATCGATGTGTATGGACCAACGAGCGTGTCGACACGCAATGGTTATCACTACTTCGTGACTTTCACAGATGATTTAAGTAGGTATGGGTATATCTATTTGATGAAACACAAATCTGAAACCTTTGAGAAATTTAAGGAATTTCAGAGTGAAGTTTAGAATCAACTCAACAAGAATATCAATCACCTTCGATCTGATCGAGGAGGCGAGTATTTGAATCGTGAGTTCAATGCACATAGCAAGACTTGTGGTATTATACCACAACTTACGCCAAATGGAACGCTACAAAGAAATGGTGTATCCGAATGACGTAAGCGACATCTATAGGATAGCGTACGATCTATGATGTCCTTTACCGACTTACCGTTAGCATTTTTGGGGCCAAGCGTTAGATACAACCACATTCATTTTAAAAGGGGCTCCATCCAAATCCTAGGAGACAACGCCATACGAATTATGGCATGGCAATAAGGCAAAGTTGCCATTCTTAAAATTTGGGATTGTGAAGCTTATGTAAAACGCTACAATCCGACAAAATTGAACAAAAAGCGGAAAAGTGCATATTTATAGGGTATACAAGGGAAACTGTTGGGTACACCTTCAAAAACAAACCGAGGGCAAACTGTTTGTCGCAAATAACGTTAGCTTTCTCGAGAAGGAGTTTATCGCCAAAGGTGTTAGCGAGAGGGAAGTAGAGCTTGATGAAATTACCGCTCTGCAAATGTCGAGTGGTGCAACGGAACATGTTTCGGAGCCGTCCTCTTCAGTGGGAGCGGAACAGAATGATACTGATCATAATGAAGAAAATGATACTAATCATAATGGTAATGATGAATGATGAAGATCACGACTTTCATCATGAAAAAATTACTGAACCGCACAGGCCTATAAGAACACGCAGTACCCCTAAGTGATATGGTGATCTCATTAAGACCATTGTCTTAGTTGGACATGTCGAGCCTGCGAATTACAAAGAAGCAATGGGAGGACCCGAGTCCGAGAAATGACTTGAAACCATGAAATCCGAGATTGGATCTATGCACAAGAACAAAGTATGGAATTTGGTTGATATTCCCAATGGCCGCAACGCCATTAAGAATAAATGGATCTTCAAGAAAAATATGGACGGTGAAGGAAACGTCACTATCTACAAATCTCGAAGGGTTTCGACAAATTCAAGGAATGGACTATGATGAGACTTTCTCTCCCGTATCGATTAAGTCTATACGGATTTTACTAGTAGTTTCTATGTATTTCGATTATGAAATATGGAAGATGAATGTCAAAACGGTGTTCCTTAATGGAAACATGGAGGAAGAGTTGTATATGGTACAACCCGAAGGTTTTATCAATCCTGACAATGCTGGGAAATTATGCAAACTTCAACATTCAATCTATGGACTGAAGCAAGCATCTCAGAGCTGGAATCTTTGATTTGGTGAACTAATCAAAGAGTTTGGATTTGTCCAAAACTTCGAAGAGGCCTGCATATATAAGAAAATTATTGGGAGCTTTGTCGCATTCCTAGTACTCTATGTGGATGACATATTGCTAATTGGGAATCATGTGAATCTACTAAAAAGTGTGAAGGATAATTTGAATAGCAAATTTTCCATGAAGGATATGGGTGAAGCTACTTACATTTTAGGCATCAAGATCTATAGAGATAGATCGAGACGTCTATTAGCACTAAGTTAGGGAACGTACCTAGAAAGATATTGAAAAGGTTCAATTTGGATCAGGCTAAGAAAGGTTTCTTGCCTGTGTTAAAAGGTACAAAGTTGAATTTGACTCGGAGTCTAGCAATGGAACAAGATATAGAGAGAATGTCTACCATTCCTTATGCTTCAGCCATATGTTCTATCATGTATGCCATGCTATGCACTCGCCCTGACGTGGCCCTGGTGGTTAGTATGACTAATCGTTTCCAGAGTAATCCTTGAATGGAACACTTGACAACTGTGAAGAACATCCAGAAGTACTTGAAAATGTCTAAGGATATGTCTCTTGTCTTTGGTGGAAATGGAGAAACACTCGACGTAAAAAAGTTACACCGATGCCAGTTTTGACTCTGACCCGGATGATTCAAAGTCTCAATCTTGATATGTGTTTATGGTAAATGGAGGATCAGTGAGCTGGAAGAGCAAGAAACAAGTCACAACTTCTCAATCGACGATGGAGTCGGAGTACATAGCTACTTTAGATGTGGGAAATGAAGTTGTTTGGCCGAGGAAGTTCATCTTTGAGCTTTGCATATTCCCGAGTATGCATGACCCTGTGATTCTCTTTTGTGATAACGCGAGAGTCATTGCCAATATGAAGGACCCAAGGGCACACATTCCCTAGAGATATCACATCATAAGGGATTATGTCTATGACAAAGAAGTACTCCCTCCGTTCCTTTCTATAATGCCTATTGTTTTTTCGCTTTTGTTTCAGAATATAAGAGTAAAGCTATGTATTTTTGCAAAGAACCCCTTCGACCGATCTGTTCCCGTCCAGAAAATCTGGGAACGAATCTGTTCCCGTCCAGAAAATCTGGAAACCAATCTATTCCCGTCCACAAAATGTGGAAACCAATCTATTCCCGTTCAAAAAATGTGGAAACCAATCTGATTATGGAAAGAATAGCGGGAGAGAGGGAGTATATGACGCGATCGGTTATGGAAACAGGATTATTTTCTGAGATCTGATTTCATTTTCCTATTTTGTCTCTAAGATCACTAGGGGGTTTTGTGTCAAAAAATGGCTTGCGTTAATTTCCGTGCCAAAATACAATAGGCACTATAGAAAGGAACGGAGGGAGTAAAATTTTGCAAAATACATACGAATATGAATGTCGCGAATCCACTGACGAAGCCTCTACCACAAGTGAAGCATGATGAGCACCAAAGGTGTTATAGCTTTGCCAAATGTAAACTAGTTTATTTGTAATCTAGTGAAAGTGGGAGACTATTGGATATGTGCCCTAGAGGCAAATAAATAAAGATGGTTTATTACCATATGCGTAATTGTTCATAATAAGTCTTATGTCATGCTATAACTGTATTAAGTGGAAATATTCATGCATGTGTGGTATGTAAACAAAACATTGTCCCTAGTAAAATAGTACATTGATTAATAATATGATCAAGGTTTCTAATCATGGACAACAATGTCATTAATAATGGATTTATGTTGTATAACATGATAGACACGCGCCCATAAGGTATGACAATGTGACCAAGTTACAAAGTTCCCCATTGCGATACTGGCATAAATGTTGTAACCTAATCCTTAGACCATGAGACCATATTTAATCATTCTCACTGGCGGCTGCTTTGACATCATCAACCGCTACACAGTAACAGACTAGTCATAAAGGTGTTGCTCAGGTATTCCAATGGGGGATGGGTTGAGGCGTATGTGTCAATAGCTGGATTTATACATCTTGTGATGGATAGATACCAAAGGGCCCACACGGTGATATTATATCAACACCGCTTTCAAGCATGTTACTAGGACACGAGGATATGATATCACAATAATAAGTTGAATATGTTTGTTGGTAACGAGATAGAACTAAGGTATTCCAGATACCAAAGATCAAGTCTCGGACAAACTAGGTATCATGTAACAAAGGTAATGGGACTCGATGTTGAGGTTCAAATGATAAACATAAATTCGTGCTTTCGTAGGGACCGTTATGGTTTTCCAGAACCCCTTGATAGTCATTGATCGTAGAGTCGTGTCAATCATGTCTACGCATTCCCAAACATGTAGGGTGGCACACTTAAGGGTATACGACGCTTTGAGTTGTATCCGGGATCGATAGAGAAAAGAGAGAGAACACAAGAATTATTACGGAGAGGTATCGGAGTAAGTTCCAAAGTAAATGAATTGTTTGGGGACTTAATAATAAATTTTATTATTTAATTAAATGAATTAAATCTTAAAAATGTAAAGAAAAACGGAAATACCCCTAATTGGGCCACCATATGGCAAAAATAAGGGGGGCCGGCCGGGCCACCAAAGGGGAAGGGTGGTCGGCAGCCCAAGAGGGTCAGTCGCGCCAACCCTAAGCCTAGGGGGATGGTGGCAGCAAGGAAGGGGGTGACGGCTTCCCTAGGTGGCCACACCTCCTCCTCCCCATCCCCCTATATAAATATCCCACTTGGGGCTCTTCCCTCATTCAAGTCATTGGTCTTTGCCATCTCTCTCTCCCTCTCTCCCTCGCATGCATGTTCCCAAGTTAGGAACGTGCATTAATTCGAGAGACCTCTACACCATACGCACGTCATCGTGCTGCTAGGACATCGGTCCAGATCTACTTCTTCTGCTGCTTCCCTGGATGGGGCCTGGAGGACGTCTATACATCGTACGTGCGTAGAACTGTGAAGGCACGGCACTTGGAGCGCTTCATCATTGGGACTTCTTCACGACCTTGAGGTCGGCATCGATGTACAACTTCATCAACCACGTTCATCTCCATAACTTTGCAAGGGTCTTCAAGGGTATGAACACTGAATCCCTCTATAACTTTGCATCTCCATAGAATAGATCTTGGCTATGTTATTATGTTGTAGAAATTTTTGTTTTATGCAACGCAAACCTAAATACATCAAACACAATCTAAAAACTGCAAACTTAAATACTCATCTCATAAAAACCAGAGATTCGCCACAAAGGGATTACAAATAAATGGCCATAATCATCTTAGGCAGCTAATGCAGTAAAATGCATACATGAACTTTCCACTTTGTTGCCGCATATTACCACATATTTGCATCTTATATAATGTTATTTTCATGTTTTATATTGTTTTCGAAGATTTTCTAAACAGTCCCCTGTCCTCCTGTTCTAACTTTGTCTGGCAGGAAACACCTCTTTTTAGTGGTTTTGACTTCCAGGAGCTACGAGACTCAAAAAAGGGCAAGGTCAGGGGCCCGCTTAGGAAATTTTGAGACGAACAAAATGAGCTAAAGTGGCACACCAAGAGGTCAAGGTGCTGGAAACTAGAGCAGGTGGCGCGCCCACCCCCGTAGGGCGTGCCACCTATGCTCATTTCCCCCTCGACCATCCGATTCGCCTCAATCTATCACGAACTGACTTGTTTTGACCTAAAAACCCTACATATACGACCCCCAAGGTTTCATCAAAGATAAGACGGTGGAGATAAAAAAACACATAAACAGATAGTCAGCAGGCCGCCGCCGGTGGAGATCGGAGGGGGGAAACGCTGCCGGAATCTCCTCCGGTAGACTCCTCCCCCTTCGGTGTGGTCATCATCATCATTTTCATCAACATCATCATTTCTGTCACCATCTTCATCTACCCTTTGTAATCTCTTGGCAAACATGATGTATGATGAAATATATTGTTTTCCCATGATCTATTGTATCTCTAAGTTGATGTTTGAGTAGTGATTTTTTCTTGTCAATAGTGATATAGTTTGTTGTTGGTTGCATACAAGTATATGTTATCTTCTATGATGATCTTGTTGTACTAAAATATGAGTGCGTACATATGTTGGGGGATGCACAAGGTTTTCACCGTTGCATGTTGATAGGATGAGGGATAGCCGGAGTTTGACAGAAACCATGTCCCAATTCTTAGATTCATGTTGTATTAATTCGTGGTTAATCAACGGGGGATATAACTACGGGGATCTTTAAACTCACAGCGGTGGTTGGCCTTTATGTCCTAATAATTCACTTGTTTGTTCTTAATTAGCCTTGGGATCAATCACTAGAGGTGTAATTGCTCATGTTTATGGCTACACCTATCTATGGCTCCTCTCTAGAAGAAACTATAAAAATACTATCTTTGTGCTTCACTAATTATGACAACCACACAAATGAATTAGCGATTTGCTAGAACACTTACCCCTTGAGTTACTCCATTTCACTTCACTTCAGCTCACTTTACTTTACTGCACTTTACTTTTCTTCCATTAGTTTTAGTCCTTGCATTTTATATCCAGCACTTGTAGTTTTATAGTAGAAATATCTTCACACAAACACACACACTATAGATCCTAGATTAGCATAGAAGGCCATATAAGTAGGTTATAGGGCTTCAGAGAATAGATAGTTTACCTTCAACTCCTCGTGGGTTCGACACTCAAATACTTATCTAATTGTACTGCGGTGATCCTCTTCACTTGGGGGTTATCAGCAGCTCATATGGCACTAAAAGATTGATAGCGTGAGAGAGATGGAAGAAGCTACTTCCGCAAACCCATAGCCAAGGGTGCACTACTCTCTCTTCATCATGCTGATGAAGGATTTGTTGTTGGAGAGGTTTTAGATGCAAGTCGGCGGAACTTCGAGGGGGAGATGGGCCTTACTACGTGGCAGGGGTATCACGCTGCGTGTTGGGCCCAATCTTGGGCCCGCTCTTGCTCCAAGTGAGGTCTAGGTGCTCCAAGCATTCTTCTTCCATAAAAACTTGCGTGGAAAAAAATTAAGGTCAATTTGAGTTCGCGAAGGTCCTCGAACGTTAAAAATATGCAAAACAGGATTTCCTTGTTAAAATATTCAAAACAGGATTTCCTTGTTTGTTGAGTTATAATACAAATAAAATGGATCTTTTATTAAAATGTCGAAAATCATTTGGAAACATGATTATAAACACTTATATGAATCAATTATGATGGAACACAATAAACTACAAAGATCATATATGCATTCTACATGCATGAGCTCCGCTGCTCGTCTCGTGCATACTGTCGCCACCAAGGATGATGGTATCCTCCGGCCCGCATCCCACCTCGCCTCTCAACCACATGCACCTCGGCGTGACCAGATTTGACCGGGGAGGAGATGAGGCCCACGATGAGGCGAGTGCTCGGAGGCTCTAAAAGTTTTACTCCATCGTAATTTCTGGTGAAGACTCACAATCCCCCACACTCCATAATAAATTGTAAGATGTCTTAATTAAAGTACATTTTCACATGTAAAATGGATGGCGAGTTTCAAACTTATGATCTCCCCAAGATATTCATCTTGAACTTGCACTTCTCAATCTTTTATCTTTGATGCATTCTTTACTTCCTTCTTCTTGATCAACTTACATTCATCTCTTCAAATCTATGATCTTGATGCTAACCCTCAAAATATTTTTTTTCATCATTGATTCAACCTTTAATCCAACATGGTCTTCAAACATTACTTATGGAGAGCTCCTTTGTATAAGAACTCAATGAAACATTACTCCATACAGATTGTCATTAATTACCAACACACTTAGGGCCTATGCAATTTCACCTATCGTGTTTGATGTGTCTGTGTGGCTTGGCCTCGCGGGGTGACATTGGTGTCACGGAATCTCCTTGCGCATATCGGCGATGGAGTTGTGAATCTTCTCAAAAAATTCCTTGAACTCAATAGCCTTATTTGGCTGCGAGCCATCGAGCTTTCGATGAATTTCCCTATACGGGAAGGAGGTTGGTGGTTGGTTTATGTTACCATATGTTAGGGTTTGAGATCGGAATCACTCAGCGCGCACACACACAAGTATCGATCCAGGATACGGATTTTCCTTACAAAGGAATTGCAATCAAAAGGCTAAGAGATTAACTAACTAAAGCATGTCGTGAGTCCGGTTCGGTGATCTGCTAAATGACTTCGTCTTCCTCGCCTCTCTTCCCAAACAGCGGTTGCCTTAGAGCATCTCTAGCAGATCCCGCAAACCCGGTCTGCATCGCCCTATGCAGGCCGGTATGCGGTTTTCTGCGCAAAAACGTCCCTAAGCAGACACCGCAAGCGCGGCCCAGCCCACAAACGCGTTGCAGGCCCCCGCTCTCGGCAGCCGAAAAACCACATATATGGCGGCCGAGAGCGTTGATGCAGGCCGGCCCACATCCCCTCGCAGCTGCCTCCTCTCCTCCTCCGCCGCCACCGCCAGTGAAATCCGGCGAGCCGCAGCTCCGCCCGCGCTCCTCCCGCCAGATCCACTGCGCCACATCGATGCCATGGCCTCCCGCAGGACTCCCGGCGGCAGCGGCTGGCCTTTTGGCCGCGGCGGAAGCCAATTCGAGCGCGGGGAGGGCTCGAACGACGCCGGCGGAGCGGAGCGGACGGAGGCCGCGCGGCGGAGCTCCGACCTGGCCCGCATGTGCGCCGCCCGCCGCTACGTCAACCTCGGGATGCCGCGCCGGCGTACTACCGCCGCGAATCCATCCGCTACGCGTTCGTCCTCGCGCGCGGCACCTCCGCCGCCGGAGCCGGAGATGATCCCGGGTCGCGAGGGCGACTACGTCACCGACGCCGACCTTGAGCGAGTCGTCGCCCCGCTGGCGGACGCGCCGACGCTCGAGCCCGAGGACTTCGTCCACGACGAGATCCTCGAGCAGATGGTCCAGTCCGTCGAGTACATCACCGCCACCGCCACCGCGACACCACCCTCCGCCGCGACCCCACCGTCCACCGTGACGCCATCCTCCGCCGTGATGCCACCCTCCGCCGCAAACTGGGTCTTCCTCGAGTGAAGCAGCGTGGTCCGCGGCGTCGCCGCCACGGCATTGGCTCCGGTGAGCCCAATTTTGCTGCTCAAAACATGCCGTGGCGGCGACCGTAGTATGTTTAGTTTTAATTTGCCTATGTTTTAGCTTAATTGTAATGATCTGAACTAAATTCATAGTATGTTTTAGCTTAAATTCAAACTGAAATGTATGATCGTGCTTGTTCCTGCAAAAATTCTTGCTTTTCCAGTTTTGTATGCCGTATCTGCTCCGCCCGAGTGTTCTTCGACCTGCAAAGGTCGATTTTCTTGGCCCGCATCCACCGTTTTTAGCTTTGCGGTTTGCAGTATCTGCTAGAGATGCTCTTACCGGACCGGTCAGGCCGATAGTATCTGGTATGAGGGATCATATCTCGGTCGAGAGTCTAATGATGGATGGCAAGTAGAGGTTGCATATTTTGATGTATTTGTTGGCCTTCGACACGAGTGGTAATAATACATTTTTCTTTCTCCAAAAGAAATTCGGAGAGGGAACAATTGATACTAGAAACATCCACCAACAACTGATGGAAACACTTTGAATTGAATATACTGCATAAACTACTGAGCATCACTATCAGGCCTGCATTCACCACAGCTAGCCAACCGGAAGTTCCCATCGATGGAGCTGCAGAGAAACCCATCACCCTCGATCTGCAGTCTCTGTTGGTCACAGCAGCTCGAGGTAGGGTTAGGAGTTGGACCCCGGCTTTGATCCTATGAAAAGGTTCAAAGAGGCCTCGTCAGTCGTACTTTATGTCTTTCTTTGCCTTTAATTGGGATGCCCCAGCAACCAACCCCCTCTTTGGCTCAAGTCAAGTGTATTCGGTGCAACTAGGACTGATGAAATGCTACACTAGCTACTAATATCCTGCATCGACGACAGCGAGGCTGCGAGGGGAGGTGTTGCATTGCGGCGATGGGGACAATACATATCATATGGCGCTTTCCATGTCATTGTTACTGCACTGTCACAATCTTATCTTTCTGCCCTACCTGCAATCTATATAATTGCAGGCTTAATTAAATACTCGTCAAATCTTGAAGAGTACTAGCAAAAAATAGTGTCTTACTTAGTATTATCTAAAAGAAAGAAAGCTAGTAATTTTTTTAGATAAAACTAAAGAAATCAGTAGTACAGATGATGGGAGTATATGTATGTCCAAAGAAACGACCGATCTCAGGTCGTCCATGCATCATGATCATGCGTACATGCATCGATCCACTGGCCACAAGCTAACTGTCCGCATTGTTTCCTATGTTCCTACACGGTAACACATGCCAACATGCCATTACTAAAACAGGCGCGGCCACACAAACACAGCGTCTAACCGTATAGTATCGCACGCTAACTGGCATTGAGATCCCCTAATTAACCCAAAACCCATGAGCGATGATCGGGGAAGAGGTTAAAGAAAAGGATCGGCGCCATTAGAATACATGATGCAACCATTATAGGGTGCAGGGAAGTAATGCTAGTTTATAGAGATCCAAGCAGCTTTGCGTGGATAAATATTCTACTCTGCGTAGCGAAGGCCTGGGAGAAAGCTGGGTGCCCTTGAATCAAGAGACATTGGCGAGCCAGACCCCCACACGCCCCACATGGCCCCCAGGTGGGGAGATCTACCCCCTGTCTCTTACTATTCGCCTAATTGAACAACCTCTCATCAAACAAGCTAGTAGTAGTACTAGGACATATCTAATTTCTACACTCCTGGAGTACTAAGATTTCCATGGCAAAAAATGTGACAGAGACAAGAAGAGATAGTGAGGGGGAGAAAGGATGCTCTCACCTTTTTTGTTTTTTTGAGAGATACCGCGCATGCCCTACTACTAATTCATGTGGCTTTTTTAGGTAGATCAAAAGGAGGGCAGTGGGCGGGGTGACTGGCGATCGAGGCACAAATTATGTGTAAAGGAATATGCTGGTTGAGAAGGGAGTTGGAATCCACTAAAGGCAGTGTGCTTTTCTCTGCAGCACCACCTGCGGGCTAAGCTATAGAGGAGGTATTGGTACGCAGCCAGGGAGGGCAAGGGCAAGCTACTCATCATAGTAAGGTCATCTCCAGCGGCCCGACGCACATTTCGGTCACTGAAAGTGACTGCGCGCACGAAATTGTCCTTCGGGCCACAATTGACCGTTTGCGTCTAGGGATGCCCCCAACGGCTCTACAAATTTTGTCCGGCAAGACCGGTTTGGGTCTTTTCCACCAAAATAAAGCAATATATGAAACAAATTAGCCATACAAACAGCGAAAATAGAGGTTAAAAATAATTTATTATTACATCCAAATAAATGTCAAAGTCTACATGCATTTCCATGCATGAAAATATATAGAGCATAGTTCACAATTAACAGATGAAACAACATGAGATTGACTACTCATTATTCTTTTTATAGCCAGCCAATGCCCACTGATGGTTAATCAAATCCTTCTGTAGGCATTTGGAAATGTTGCTGTCGGAGACTTCAACATTCAAATTCAGAAACTCCTCCCAGGTTCATGCCCCAAGGTTTGGCTCAACCAATTCACCCTGAAAGTCGCATCCATGTTCATTGCGGCCATCGGGACATTCTGTCTCCACGATCATGTTGTGTGTGTGACCACAGAACAAGTCATGGAACTAAGAGATCTAGGATAGTAAGACGGTGTGGCGGGGCGGCGGTGGGGTGACGGCGTTGCCCTAGGGTTGCAAAGAAGGGGAGGGGGACGTGAATGAAGGTCGTTCGATTTCGTTGTCCCTAGTGTGCAGGGCTGGCTAGGAATACAAGGTCACGCGACGGTAATTTGGGCTGCGTTTACTACCCGTGGACAACCCGGCCAGTTTGCGTCGGGGCGCTAGGATAGGGGTGGGGTGGTAGACCCATTTTTTGGCCGCACGGACGTAAGCGGTGACTTTATGTCCGTTTGTGCCAGGCTGCTGGAGATGCCCTATGCTAAAAGGGAGGGAAGGGCATCTTCGGTGACATACAACAGCGGCCTGATCCCGGTCTGAGCCAAGGCCTGTACGGGCCGTGACCATTGTTGTGTTTATTGCATCACGACGTCACCAACGATGGCACGCGAAGGAACTACAGGGTTAGTACCCACTAGTGGAAAACTGGGCAATAGGCCCGGTCCATTTGGGCCTTTAGACCCGGTTCCAGAACCGGGACCAACTAGGCGGGACTAAAGGGGGTACCCTTTAGTCCCGGTTCAAAGATAAACCGGGCCTAAAGGCCTCAACACGTGGTGCGACCAGGGAGCTCGCGCTGGAAGGGCTTTGGTCCCGGTTCGTGGTACGAACCGGGCCTATGTTTCTCTGCGCGCAGAGAATTGCTATTTCTGCCGCGGCACAGATTTGGGCTGTACCGGCGTTTCTCTGCGGCAGAGAAACAGTCTGTTTCCCTTGCCGCGGCAGAGTTTCAGCAATGCATATATATATCATTCAAGAAACCACAAAAAATCGTCATGAATATATATAGACATCGTCAACAGTACACGACATAGTCAACACAGTACACGTAATGCATGCATATTTACAATACAACTTTTCCTGAACGAATATCCTCCGCCGTCACGATCTTCCGATAGTGCTCTCCACCTGGGGTAAGGACCTCGGTAATAAAGAATCCCGCGATATCCTCTTGAATTGCTTTTATTTGATCCGCTGTTATGAGAGTGTCCCGCAGGCGTGTCATCTATATTTAAAAAAGGAGATCAATATATAAATGGAACTCAATACAATAGATGGTACTAATTAAGATTAATTGTGAAAATTTGTTATCGTACACGAGTGTGGTGTATTTGGGGATCCCCACCCTTGGGACAGGACATGTCACGCATGAAGGTGCAGACGTAGTATCCACATAAGTTATTCCCTTTTTCCTGCCTCATACACTTTACGAAAAAATAGTTCGATCAAACTAATAATCAAGCATCGTATTGAAAGTAAATATCATATATAAAGTTTCACGGACATAGCTATATATATAGTACTACTTACAGGGTAATCTCTAAATGTAAGCTCCGGTTTCCATTCACCCGGAACAATATTGATGAACCGTTTCCAAGCCCTGCCCGGCAAAAAATAATGAGTAAATGAGTAATTGATTAGTTGATGATATCTTCGAATTAGAGCAGATGAAGATGCCAATACGAAATTGATTGAAACTACCTCTGGAGGATGGCAGCCATGTCCGCCCATTCCGCATATTCTTTACGTTTCGAGTCCATGACGTTTACGACTCCAAGGTGAAGATCAATGATTAGGAGAATAAAATGGAAACTGCACAAGCATAGCTCAATGATTACGAGAATAAAGTGGAAGGTGCACAAGCATAATGTATGTTATATATAACACTCACTTGAAGTTGTAGGGAAAGAATATATCCTCTTTGTCTGCTTGCTTCTCTAAAAACATTACGATGTTGTCCTCTGTGTCCTTGGCGAAGTCTTGAACCGTAACTTCATGAACTGTGTTTGGGTCTATGAACCCCAGCGGTAGGAGCTTGCCTCTTTTGTATTCCAGCTTCTTCATTCTGCATAATTAAATGTATAGCGTACACAAAGAATATAATGAGGATAATTGTTAGTGCAAATGAATGAGCTACAAACTTAATTACACAAATAAATCACTTACAGAGTAGCAAGCGATGACAGCTTTGTCGAGGGCGTCTTGATTGAATAACTGAAACAGTTCTTCTACGTCAATGTTTATCTCGTCTTCCCCCCGGAAGTAATGCTCATCTCTAAGATACACCGTGAGGTAGCGATCACCTCTTCGACAGGCTTTCAGGTACCATTCATGCAACCTTCGCATCTGAGTCCCTAGACGCGCGAGCTCGCCAGGTTTGACGAGATCAGATCCGTATCTATACTTGTTTACCACTTGAGCCGTTGGATAGTAATCTTCGTACTCAGCGATGCTCCCGAGCTCTAGCCGCCCGTTCGATCATCGATGCCGTCTCTGGATCATGATATGGCTCCACGGTGAAGTGGGGTGCGGCACGAATGTCCTGCTTGTCCAAGCTGGGCGACTTTTTGCTTCTTTCATCGCTTTAGAGGACTGTCCAAGAGAGCGGTCATAATCAGCTCTCAGCTCAGGTCTCTTCATTCTCGTCTCGGCAAAGTGCTTCACTGTCTGCGGTGGAATAAACATCTTCTTCGGCGCAGTTGCAAGAAACGCCTTTTGCTCTTCAGTCTGCTCATGTGGCAACAACTCTGGAGTCTGTTCCCTCATTGGAGTTGATGATCTCTTCGGAGCTGTAGGAGGTGCCGCGGACCGCTTCCTCTTTTGCTTAGGTGGAAGCGGCGGAGTCTCCTGACGAGGAGGAGGAGGCGGCGGAGTATTTTCACGCGGAGGAGACCGGTCATGGATAGGGAATCATCATCGCGCAGAGGAGAATCATCACGCGGAGGAGACTGCACAGTGGCGGAGGAGGCGGAGGTGGCCCGCTTGTTGGCTTCTCACCTGGAAACACAATGTTCTCCTTCCGCCATTGCACGGTGGTTCTACGGGCTTCTCCCAGTTCTTTGATTTCCCCATCTTCACCTGCAGGGTGCTCAAGCACCAACCCCTCATACTCTCTCAACACTTCATCCACCATCACAACAGCAAAGTCGTCTTGGACCGGACGGCAATGGTAAGACCTTGTAGGTAAGAGGATGCCGACCGCCGCCTTGAAGGATAGGTTGAAAACTTTAACATGCAGCTCACAAGGACGGCTCTCAGTGAGATCATCCACGGGGGGGTAGCGAGGAGGCTCGACCACCTGGTCATCATCATCATCATTATCCACCTGCTGAGAGGAAGCCACGCTGCTTTTCCGGTGTGGTTGAGATTGCAGCGGGGCGATGGCAGTGAGCGGTGCAGGGATCTACGACTGCCCCGAGCCATCCGAGATGTAAGTACTTGGGTTACCATGGTTAATTGGGCTTGCATGGTGCTCATACCCTCCTCTAAGTTAGCTGGCGGTCTGTTTCCCTTGCCTTCCTCCTCTCATGGCTTTTATCGGAAATCTCTTCCTTTCCGCAGAAAGCCATACTTCCACGGAACGGAGCCTGCTGTGCCTCGTGTTCGTCCGCCGTGTTCTTTGTTCCCAAGGGCGCGTGTCAGCTCATCGTTCTCTCTTTCGGGCTGGAACAACCCCGCCTCCACGTCCCTATGTGCCTTTTCCAGGGCATCAATGGGAACCTTCAGATGAGCTTTCTTATAGATGCACTTCCCTGTTTCTGGATCCAACGTTCCCCCAATCCCGTAGAACCACTCCTTGCACCGTTCGATCCAACCGTGTGTCCCTAATCTGATCCCTTTACTGGGCCGTTCCGCCTCGCCTGCCTCCCACTTAGGACGGTTAGCCCCGTATCCACCTGGACCCAGAATTTGGTGATATAGCTTAAAAGCACCATTTACCATATTTATTACCGACATTCTCAAAATTCTTCGACTCCGTGCTGTACTTCACGAATTCGTCCCAGTGATTTTTTACCTTCTCACTGTCCGAGTCTTCTTTAACTTGATAAGGCGGCGCAATCTTTTCTTGTGGCTCTTGAATAGTTCGGCCATCTTCTTCTTGCCAAACTCGCGGAGGGCCTGCTCCATCTTGGCCTTCTCAGCGTCACCCCCCTCTTCGGGTACTATGTTGAAATGTGCCATGAGCTTGTTCATAATGCTGTTTTTGGCTACATCATCGATATAAAGACCTTGAGCTTCTTCCTCTGCAGACAGCACTAGTCCCTTCGGCTTGTGCCATTCTCGAACGGTGATCGGGACGTGGTCCCTAACAAGCACTCCGCATTGAGCTATAAATGCCTTTGCACCTTTCTCGAGCAATCGGTTTACCATCCTTGTCGATGTGGGTGATGTCGTGCCTAACACCGTCATCCAACTTTTGGCCGGGCCTCGCTTCCTCGACTTTACAGAAGAAGTGCTCGATCCGGAGGGCTAAAAAAGAAATAGTTCATAGTCAGTACAATTTCATTAGTTAATGCATCTAGTCGATCAACAGCGGCTTAATTAATTTATATACCTCGGTGATAACTACAGTTCGGGAGCCATTATGATGATCTTGTTCCTCACCGGCGCCACTAGGATCTTCTTCCTCAATATCCTCCGCTCCCTCACCGGAGTCATTCAAATAAGTTGCGGTGACATCGTCACCGCCATCATCTGGAATAACGTCGTCGTCGCGATCATCCAGAGTACCGTTTGCTATGAGTTCCTCCATGAAATTTTCTTGAATTTCATCTCTCTCCATGCTTTCTACAACGACCTGCAAGCTATACATAGGAACCATCATATGATCAAATTAAGGATAATGCGTAAAACAGAAAATGGAGTTACATATGTGTATTTATTAACTAAGGATAGATATTATAGTGCTGAAAGCAGATACTGCGATTACATGCATACATAGATCGGGTTCATGTTTATTTAACCCTAATACATATCAATCACTACTACAACCACTCAACCGCGCAGACCGGGTCCTAGAGGGCGCCGACCGGGTCCTGAGCCGCGCTGGGTGTGCCCCCAAAGCCACGGAACAATAACGGGAGCATAGCTAACATGAGATCCCCGCATAACGCTCCATCCGGTCCTATACATGTTGTCTAACGCGTACATGTAACGGCGAACGTGTTGGTCCTCCGCTTCAATGCGCTGAGCTACCTCCTCCGGCGGGGCCGGCTCCCTCTGAAACGACCGTGGCCCATAAGACCTCCACCAAAGAATATCCGGGTCGACAACGGGACCCGGATTCCGCACCAAGGTGCGCGACCCGGAAGCTAAGACCTCCCAGTGCCACCGGCGGAGCCCGGGTCCCGGACCTCCCCCATCTGCTCCATCTCCTCGGTGAGAGTCAGACCACGGCCCGCCGGCTGTCGCTGTCGCGGCATCGTAGCTACGAAAACAAATCATATATGTATACTAATATAAATAAAAAACATGATATTGTGCTAAATAAAAAACTTCACTACTTTTGTACTAACGCCGCGTTCCACGACCCTGTTTTGGGGGCGTCGGCAGGGGCGCCGGCAGTACCGGCACCGCCACGGACTCGGCGCTCCTCCTCGCTCGCTCTTTCTCTATTTCGCGACCCTAAGTCTATGTCGCGGCGGCACCGCTACGGACTCGGCACCGCCACGGTCTAAGTCGTCGGCGCGGCAAGTAGCGCCGACACAAATGAATCTATTTTCTAACTTTTCTAACTTTTTCCTAACTAATTTTACTAACTTTTTTCTAACTAATTTTACTAACACTAACTAACTAATTTTCTAACTTTTCTCTAACTAATTTTACTAACACTAATTTTTCTAACACACTAACTAATTTTACTAACACACTAACACATTAACTAATAATTTTACTAACACACTAATTTTACTAACACACTAACTAATTTTACTAACACACTAATTTTAACTAAATTTTCACTAAAACTAACTACACTATTTTTTTTTGCGGGGTAAAACTAACTACACTTTAATCTAACAAATGAAAAAAAAAAAAAGCCGGATCGAGGAGGCTTACCGGCGGAGGGAGAGGCGCGGTGGCGGCCGGCGGGGTCGGCGGCGGCGATGGCGGCGGACGGCGAGGAGAGGCGGAGGCGGGCGCGGCGGAGGCGAAGCGCGGCGGAGGCGGGCGCGGTGGCGGCGGACGGCGAGAGGAGTGGAGGAGGCGGCGGCCGACGTGCGCGCGGGGAGAGAGAGAGGAGGCGGGGATGGTGCGGACGGCGCGGGTGGCGGCGGCGGCAATGGCGCACGGGAGGGCGGCGGCGGCAGCGGCGTGGGCGCGCGGCAGTTGGGCAGCCCGGCGGCGCTCAGCGCTCGTCTCCGCGGGATTGATCGCCGCGGAGACGAAGTCCTTTCTTTTATACTCCCCCCTTTGGACCCGGTGCGTTTACAAACCGGGTCCAAAGACTTTGGACCCGGTTTGTAAAACAAACCGGGACTAAAGGCCTTTTTTGCGTTTTGCGCGCGCAAAAAAGGTTTTAGTCCCGGTTTGTAATACAAACCGGGTCCAAAGGCCAATTTTTTAAAAAATTTCATTCCCGCCTTATTTCAAGTGAAAAAAAGCCACCGTCGCCACCGCCACCGCCTGCCCACCACCGCCACCGCCACCGCCTGCCACCACCGTCACCGCCATGTACGGGCCACCGCCGTGCCTGGCCCCGCCGCTTCCCGCGCCACCTGTCGCCGCCGCTTCCACGTGCCACGCCCGCCGCTTCCCCGCGCCACCTGTCGCCAAACTTGCCGCGTCGCTGTGCTATAAAGCGCCGCGTGCGCGCGGAACCACACGTCGCCGTCGCCTCCGTTCATTCGTCGCCGGGATGCCGCCGCGCCGTCGCGGCTCGTCCGGTTTCCGTGGCGTCCGAGCGCGGCCGAACGGTAGGTTCTACGCCGAGATGCGTGCCGGTGGCTTCCGGCTCACCTCGCACGTACAACACCCGGAGCTGGCGGCGCGCGCTTACGACGCGGCCGCATGGCGATTTCGGCGGCCACGGTGCGACATGAACTTCCCAGACGTTGAATCGCTAGAGGAGGCGGAGTTCCTCGCGCCGACGCCGTGCCTCGTCGACGACGAGGACCGTCGCCGCCACCGCCAGGTGCAGCGCCGGATCGCAATCGCCGAGCACGACGAGGAGTTGATGCGCCAGTGGAGGGCGCAGTTCCCCAACGACGTCGACAACACCGCCGCGTTCTTCGCTGACCTCCGGGCACAACGCAGGTCCAACAGGCGCCATCGTCGGGCCGTCGCCGTGTTCGAGCTCGATAACCCGAATACAACTTGGGCCGACAACGACCCTCGGTGGGACGACATTTGGACCGAGACAACCTCCGACGACGAGTAGATCGACTAGACTAGTTGTTTATCTATTTTATTGTATTTTCAATAAAGTCGTTGTGGCAGACGCTGATGATGAGAAAAGTTTCCCGCCAGATTACATGTGGAATTAAAGTACAGAACTCAACTGAAAATTAATTAAGATACATGGCCAGATAGTACTCGTGCCTAGCCCTATAGTACTCGTGCCTAGCTCAACTGAAAATTAATTAAGATACATGGCCAGATTCGACTGTTCGAGTCATTCAGTCATACTCGTGCCTAGCCCTGTAGTACTCGCCACTGTAGTCGTCGTAGTCGCCGTCATCATCGTCGGCGGCATCGGGGTCGCGGTAGTCAAACCTCGGCGGGAGAGCACGCGTGGGCTGGGACTGAGGGTAGCGCAGGCGGGGGCCACGGTGGGCCATGACGCCCTGGAGAGTTCGGTCGCGCCACCACAGCCGACGGCCGGCCTCGTTGAAGTTCGAAGGAGGCGGGCCGCCCTCCTCGTGCCTGGCGAGCGCCCTCTCACGCCGATTGATGAAGAAGCTCTCCCAAGTCGGGCTGTAGTCGGGATGCCACTGGGTATTCCTCCGCTGCTCTGGCGTGAGCTCGAAGTAGTAGTGGTTCGTGATGGCCATCTCGCGCGCCACACCTAGAGGGACAGGAGGGACCGGTACCCCTCCGACGCTCAGCAACCAGCCGGTAGGGACGCGGTAGCCCGGCGGGCAGGGGTAGTTCGACGCGCAAAGCGCCTCCGCCTCCCGGAGGGTTAGAGATACGATGGAAGCCATGTGACCTGGTGATGAGGTTTGCAGATATGAGTCTAGATGTGATATGTAAATGGAGGCCAAGCCAACATATATATAGTGAAAAAATGGCGGGAGGACGGAGGTGGGAAGCAGTGGAAAGCGCGGGAAGAAAAATAGGCGGGAACGCAGTGGCGCCAAAAACTGTCGGTGGGATAAGGACGTGTGGGTAACCTTTAGTCCCGGCTGGTGGGTACAACCGGGACTAAAGATCCTTTTTGGGTACATCTAACAAATCTGTCGGTGGGATAAGGACGTGTGGGTAACCTTTAGTCCCGGCTGGTGGGTACAACCGGGACTAAAGATGTCGGCAGATAAGAACGCATGGGTGGACGCACCGCTTCGATGAGATAAAGCATGTAGCGCACGACGCCCTGTCGAAGGAACAAGACAAAGTAGAAGAGGTGCCGTGCCTATAAAAGGAGCATCGATACGCCTTGCCAAGCCCCTGAACGACTACATCTCATCTAACAGTGTTGGGGAAAGGGTTGGGAAATCTCCCGTGGCGCATCTCCACTTTTAATATCTTACATACAGTTACATGATTACACAAAAATAAATGGGAAATTGATTGCCATGTTGAGATACTCATTTGTGCCATGAACATTCTTCAATTAACTTGATGATGGAGCATCTTCATCATTTAATTAATCTTCTTCGGCCGTAACCATGGAGCATCTTCATCATTTAACTTGATGCTTGGATCAATGTTCACTCAAGGGTGGAATTTCATCAAATTGATTATAATCTTCTGACATGTCTGTCTTGTCCTCCACTCCCACGATGTTTCTTTTTCCAGAAAGAACTATGTGGCGCTTTGGCTCATCGTTTGATGTATTTGTTTCCTTATGTTTCCTTTTTCTTGGTTTGGTAGACATATCCTTCACATAGAAAACCTGGGCCACATCCTTGGCTAGGACGAATGGTTCGTCTCTATACCCAAGATTGTTGAGATCCACTGTTGTCATTCCATACAACTTGTCTACCTGAACCCCGCCTCCTGTTTTGTTGACCCATTTGCACCTAAACAAAGGGACCTTAAAAGAAGGTCCATACTCAAGTTCCCATATATCCTCTATGTAACCATAATATGTGTCATTTGGGCCTTCATTCATTATTGCATCAAAGCGGACACCACTGTTTTGGTTGGTGCTCTTTTTATCTTGGGCGATCGTGTAAAATGTATTCCCATTTATCTCGTACCCTTGGAAAGTCACTACAGTCGAAGATGGTGTCTGGGCCAGCAAGTACAACTGATCTTCAATATGTTTGTTATTCAGGAGATGTTTTTGCAACCAACCGCCGAAAGTCGACATGTGTTCACGTCTAATCCAATCGTTCGACTGCCCCGGGTTCTGGGAGCGTAGAAAGTTCTTGTGGTCATGATACGTCTCCAACGTATCGATAATTTCTTGTGTTCCATGCCACATTATTGATGTTATCTACATGTTTTATGCACACTTTATGTCATATTCGTGCATTTTCTGGAACTAACCTATTAACAAGATGCCGAAGTGCCAGTTCCTGTTTTCTGCTGTTTTTGGTTTCAGAAATCCTAGTAACGAAATATTCTCGGAATCGGACGAAATCAACGCCCAGGTTCCTATTTTACCCGGAAGCATCCAGAACACACGAGAACCGCCAGAGAAGGGAGGCAGGGCCACCACACCACACCCCGGCGCGGCCTAGGGGGGGGCGCGCCCCCCTAGGGTGTGGGCCCCCCTTCGACCTTCCTGCGCCGCCTCTCCGCCTATAAAAAGCCCCTGGATCAGAAAACCCTACACCGATTGACGAAACCCACGAAAACCTTCCAGAGCCGCCGCCATCGCGAAGCCAAGATCTGGGGGACAGGATCTCTGTTCCGGCACGCTGCCGGAGCGGGGAAGTGCCCCCGGAAGGCTTCTCCATCGACACCGCTGCCATCTCCACCGCCATCTTCATCACCGCTGCTGCTCCCATGAGGAGGGAGTAGTTCTCCATCGAGGCTCGGGGCTGTACCGGTAGCTATGTGGTTAATCTCTCTCCATGTACTTCAATACAATGATCTCATGAGCTGCTTTACATGATTGAGATTCATCTGAGTTTTGTATCACTACTATCTATGTGCTACTCTAGCAATGTTATTAAAGTAGTTCTATTCCTCCTGCACGTGTGTAATGGTGACAGTGTGTGCACCGTGTTAGTACTTGGTTTGTGCTATGATCATGATCTCTTGTAGATTATGGAGTTAACTATTGCTATGATAATATTGATGTGATCTATTCCTCCTACATATGCATGAAGGTGACAGTGTGCATGCTATGCTAGTACTTGGTTTAGTAGCGTTGATCTATCTTACACTAAAGGTTACTTAAACATGAGCATTATTGTGGAGCTTGTTAACTCCGGCATTGAGGGTTCGTGTAATCCTACGCAATGTGTTCATCATCCAACAAAAGTGTAGAGTATGCATTTATCTATTCTGTTATGTGATCAATATTGAGAGTGTCCACTAGTGAAAGTGTAATCCCTAGGCCTTGTTCCTAAATACTGTTGCGTTACTACTACTTGTTTACTATTTTACTGCGTTACTACTGCTGCAATACCACCACCATCAACTACGCGCCAAGCACTTTTCTGGCACCGTTGCTACTGCTCCTATATATTCATACCACCTGTATTTCACTATCTCTTCGCCGAACTAGTGCACCTATTAGGTGTGTTGGGGACACAAGAGACTTCTTGCTTTGTGGTTGCAGGGTTGCATGAGAGGGATATCTTTGACCTCTTCCTCCCTGAGTTCGATAAACCTTGGGTATCCACTTAAGGGAAACTTGCTGCTGTTCTACAAACCTCTGCTCTTGGAGGCCCAACACTGTCTAGAGGCAAGGGGGGGGAACGTAGACATCAAGCACTTTTCTGGCGCCGTTGCCGGGGAGGAAAGGTAAAAGGCTCTCATACTACGGTCCCAGGTAAAGTATTTTTCTGTTGCCGTCGTGTGTGTGCTCGAAGCTATTTCCTTTAGATCCTGCAATTGCATCTTTTTGTTTCTTGTTTACACTAGTTTGGCATAATGGACAACAATGAGCTTCTTATTCTATTTCCTGATTTAAAACATGGATTGTTTGATGCGAAAATTAAAAAACCTATGAAATCTTCTTTGCATGCTGGTAGTAATATTAGTATGAACGCTTTGAACACCATTGTTGACAATAATATAGAAAGTTCTAAGCTTGGGGAAGCTGGTTTTCATGATATTTTTAGTCCCCCAAGAATTGAGGAGGAAATTTACTTTGATGACTCTTTACCTCCTATTTATGATGATTATAATGATAGTGGTCTTTTGGTGCCACCTACTATGGAGAGTAAATTTTGTTGTGATTATACTATGCCTCCTACACTTGATGAGAATAATAATGATAGCTACTTTGTTGAATTTGCTCCCACTACAACTAATAAAATTGATTATGCTTATGTGGAGAGTAATAATTTTATGCATGAGACTCATGATAAGAATGCTTTATGTGATAGTTATATTGTTGAGTTTGCTCATGTTTCTACTGAAAGTTATTATGAGAGAGGAAAATATGGTTGTAGGAATTTTCATGTTACTAAAATACCTCTCTATGCGCTGAAATTTTTCAAGCTATACTTGTTTTATCTTCCTATGCTTGTTACTTTGCTCTTCATGAACTTGTTTATTTACAAGGTTCTTATGCATAGGAAGCATGTTAGACTTAAATGTGTTTTGTATTTGCCTCTTGATGCTCTCTTTTGCTTCAAATACAATTTCTTGCGAGTGCATCATCAAAACTGCTGAGCCCATCTTAATGGCTATAAAGAAAGAACTTCTTGGGAGATAACCCATGTGTTATTTTACCTACAGTACTTTGTTTTTATTTTGTGTCTTGGAAGTTGTTTACTACTGTAGAAACCTCTCCTTATCTTAGTTTTGTGTTTTGTTGTGCCAAGTTAAGCCGTTGATAGAAAAGTAAGTACTAGATTTGGATTACTGCACAGTTCCAGATTTCTTTGCTGTCACGAATCTGGGTCCACCTCCCTGTAGGTAGCTCAGAAAATTAAGCCAATTTACGTGCATGATCCTCAGATATGTACGCAACTTTCATTCAATTTGAGCATTTTCATTTGAGCAAGTCTGGTGCCATTTTAAAATTCGTCAATACGAACTGTTCTGTTTTGACAGATTCTGCCTTTTATTTCGCATTGCCTCTTTCGCTATGTTGGATGAATTTCTTTGATCCACTAATGTCCAGTAGCATTATGCAATGTCCAGAAGTGTTAAGAATGATTGTGTCACCTCTGAATATGTCAATTTATATTGTGCACTAACCCTCTAATGAGTTGTTTCGAGTTTGGTGTGGAGGAAGTTTTCAAGGGTCAAGAGAGGAGGATGATATACTATGATCAAGAAGAGTGAAAGCTCTAAGCTTGGGGATGCACCCGGTGGTTCACCCCTGCATATATCAAGAAGACTCAAGCGTCTAAGCTTGGGGATGCCCAAGGCATCCCCTTCTTCATCGACAAATTATCAGGTTCCTTCTCTTGAAACTATATTTTTATTCGGTCACATCTTATGTGCTTTACTTGGAGCGTCTGTATGATTTTATTTTTGTTTTGTTTGAATAAAATGGATCCTAGCATTCACTTTATGGGAGAGAGACACGCTCCGCTGTAGCATATGGACAAGTATGTCCTTGGTTTCTACTCATAGTATTCATGGCGAAGTTTCTCCTTCGTTAAATTGTTATATGGTTGGAATTGGAAAATGATACATGTAGTAATTGCTATAAATGTCTTGGGTAATGTGATACTTGGCAATTGTTGTGCTCATGATTAAGCTCTTGCATCATATGCTTTGCACCCATTAATGAAGAAATACATAGAGCATGCTAAAATTTGGTTTGCATATTTGGTTTCTCTAAGGTCTAGATAATTTCTAGTATTGAGTTTGAACAACAAGGAAGACGGTGTAGAGTCTTATAATGTTTTCAATATGTCTTTTATGTGAGTTTTGCTGCACCGGTTCATCCTTGTGTTTGTTTCAAATAAGCCTTGCTAGCCTAAACCTTGTATCGAGAGGGAATACTTCTCATGCATCCAAAATACTTGAGCCAACCACTATGCCATTTGTGTCCACCATACCTACCTATGCTACATGGTATTTTCCCGCCATTCCAAAGTAAATTGCTTGAGTGCTACCTTTAAAATTCCATCATTTACCTATGCAATATATAGCTCATGGGACAAATAGCTTAAAAACTATTGTGGTATTGAATATGTAATTATGCACTTTATCTCTTATTAAGTTGCTTGTTGTGCGATAACCATGTTTATCGGGACGCCATCAACTTTTCATTGGTTGAATTTCATGTGAGTTGCTATGCATGTTCGTCTTGTCTGAAGTAAGGGCGATCTACACTGAGTTGAATGGTTTGAGCATGCATATTGTGAGAGAAGAACATCGGGCCGCTAACCGAAGCCATGTTCCATGGTGGAAGTTTCAGTTTTGGACAATAATCCTCAAATCTCTAATGAGAAAAGAATTAATTGTTGTTGAATGCTTAAGCATTAAAAGAGGAGTCCATTATCTGTTGTCTATGTTGTCCCGGTATGGATGTCTAAGTTGAGAATAATCAATAGCGAGAAATCCAATGCGAGCTTTCTCCTTAGACCTTTGTACAGGCGGCATAGAGGTACCCCTTTGTGATACTTGGTTAAAGCATATGTATTGCGGTGATAATCCAGGTAGTCCAAGCTAATTAGGACAAGGTGCGGGCACTATTAGTACACTATGCATGAGGCTTGCAACTTATAAGATATAATTTACATGATGCATATGCTTTATTACTACCGTTGACAAAATTGTTTCATGTTTTCAAAATCAAAGCTCTAGCACAAATATAGCAATCGATGCTTTTCCTCTATGAGGACCATTCTTTTACTTTCAATGTTGAGTCAGTTCACCTATTTCTCTCCACCTCAAGAAGCAAACACTTGTGTGAACTGTGCATTGATTCCTACATACTTGCTTATTGCATTTGTTATATTGCTTTGCATTGACAATTATCCATGAGATATACATGTTACAAGTTGAAAGCAACTGCTGAAACTTAATCTTCCATTGTGTTGCTTCAATGCTTTTACTATGAATTATTGCTTTATGAGTTAACTCTTATGCAAGACTTAATTGATGCTTGTCTTGAAGTGCTATTCATGAAAAGTCTTTGCTATATGATTCACTTGTTTACTCATGTCATTACCATTGTTTTGATCGCTGCATTCACTACATATGCTTTACAAATAGTATGATCAAGGTTATGATGGCATGTCACTCCAGAAATTATCTTTGTTATCGTTTTACCTGCTCGGGACGAGCAGAACTAAGCTTGGGGATGCTGATACGTCTCCAACGTATCGATAATTTCTTGTGTTCCATGCCACATTATTGATGTTATCTACATGTTTTATGCACACTTTATGTCATATTCGTGCATTTTCTGGAACTAACCTATTAACAAGATGCCGAAGTGCCGATTCCTGTTTTCTCGCTGTTTTTGGTTTCAGAAATCCTAGTAACGAAATATTCTCGGAATCGGACGAAATCAACGCCCGGGTTCCTATTTTACCCTGAAGCATCCGTAACACACGAGAACCGCCAGAGAAGGGAGGCAGGGCCACCACACCACCCCCCCGCGCGGCCTAGGGGGGGGGCGCGCCCCCCTAGGGTGTGGCCCCCCCTTCGACCTTCCTGCGCCGCCTCTCCGCCTATAAAAAGCCCCTGGATCAGAAAACCCTACACCGATTGACGAAACCCACGAAAACCTTCCAGAGCCGCCGCCATCGCGAAGCCAAGATCTGGGGGACAGGATCTCTGTTCCGGCACGCTGCCGGAGCGGGGAAGTGCCCCCGGAAGGCTTCTCCATCGACACCGCTGCCATCTCCACCGCCATCTTCATCACCGCTGCTGCTCCCATGAGGAGGGAGTAGTTCTCCATCGAGGCTCGGGGCTGTACCGGTAGCTATGTGGTTAATCTCTCTCCATGTACTTCAATACAATGATCTCATGAGCTGCTTTACATGATTGAGATTCATCTGAGTTTTGTATCACTACTATCTATGTGCTACTCTAGCAATGTTATTAAAGTAGTTCTATTCCTCCTGCACGTGTGTAATGGTGACAGTGTGTGCACCGTGTTAGTACTTGGTTTGTGCTATGATCATGATCTCTTGTAGATTATGGAGTTAACTATTGCTATGATAATATTGATGTGATCTATTCCTCCTACATATGCATGAAGGTGACAGTGTGCATGCTATGCTAGTACTTGGTTTAGTAGCGTTGATCTATCTTACACTAAAGGTTACTTAAACATGAGCATTATTGTGGAGCTTGTTAACTCCGGCATTGAGGGTTCGTGTAATCCTACGCAATGTGTTCATCATCCAACAAAAGTGTAGAGTATGCATTTATCTATTCTGTTATGTGATCAATATTGAGAGTGTCGACTAGTGAAAGTGTAATCCCTAGGCCTTGTTCCTAAATACTGCTGCGTTACTACTACTTGTTTACTGTTTTATCAAGCATTACTGCTGCAATACCACCACCATCAACTACGCGCCAAGCACTTTTCTGGCACCGTTGCTACTGCTCCTATATATTCATACCACCTGTATTTCACTATCTCTTCGCCGAACTAGTGCACCTATTAGGTGTGTTGGGGACACAAGAGACTTCTTGCTTTGTGGTTGCAGGGTTGCATGAGAGGGATATCTTTGACCTCTTCCTCCCTGAGTTCGATAAACCTTGGGTATCCACTTAAGGGAAACTTGCTGCTGTTCTACAAACCTCTGCTCTTGGAGGCCCAACACTGTCTACAGGAAAGGAGGGGGAACGTAGACATCAGGTCACCGATATACGGAGCCACCAAGGTGGAACTTTGTAGGACTGTGTAGTGTGCTTGAGTCAAAGAAATCCCGTCCCTACATATCATTGATTTCCTTCCTAGCGTGCCTTTTCCACTTAGTCTCCCTTCATGCCGCGATTCAGGAACACCAATCGGCTTAAGGTCAGGAATAAAGTCAACACAGAATTCAATGACCTCCTCTGTTCCATAGCCCTTGGAGATGCTTCCTTCTGGCCTAGCACGGTTATGAACATATTTCTTCAAGACTCCCATGAACCTCTCGAAGGGGAACATATTGTGTAGAAACACAGGACCGAGAATGGAAATCTCATCGACCAGGTGAACGAGGAGATGTGTCATAATATTGAAGAAGGATGGTGGGAACACCAGCTCAAAACTAACGAGACATTGGACCACATCATTCTGCAACCTCGGTAGAATTTCTGGATTTATTACCTTCTGAGAAATTGCATTGAGGAATGCACATAGCTTCACAATGGGCAGTCGAACATTTTCCGGTAGAAGCCCCCTCAATGCAATCGGAAGCAACCGTGTCATTATCACGTGACGGTCATGAGACTTCAAGTTCTGGAATGTTTTCTTCTCCATATTTATTATTCCCTTTATATTGGAGGAGAAGCGGACGGCAGGACCTTGATACTGCTAAGACATTCAAAAAATATTTCCTTCTCTGCTTTTGTAAGAGCGTAGCTGGATAAATGACGTCCTTTAACTCTCTCATGCAGCTTTTTGGGGTCTTTCCAACGTTGCTGGTCCTCCCGTGCTTCTGGTGTATCTTTTGTCTTCCCGTACACACCCAGAAAGCCTAGCAGGTTCACGCAAAGATTCTTCGTCACGTGCATCACATCGATTGAAGAGCGGACCTCTAAGACTTCCCAATAGGGTAGATCCCAAAATATAGATTTCTTCTTCCACATGGGCGCGTGTCCGGCATCGTCATTCGGAACAGACCGTCCGCCAGGACCCTTTCCAAATATTACATCTAGATCCTTGACCATACCAAATATATCAACACCATCACGATGGGGAGGCTTCCTCCGGTGATCAGCCTCACCGTTGTAATGCTTGCCTTTCTTTCTTACGGGATGGGTAAGCCTAAGAAATCGACGATGCCTCTGGTACACGACCTTCTGACCTTTTTCCAAATAATCACCTTCGAGCTCATGTAAACAGTGTGTGCATGCATTGTATCCCTTGTTTGACTGTCCTGAAATGTTACCAAGAGCAGGCCAGTCATTGATGGTTACGAAAAGCATCGCTCTTAGGTCAAATTCCTCCTGCTTGTGCTCGTCCCACACACGTACACCTGCTAGGGACCACAGCTGTAGAAGTTCTTCGACTAATGGCTTCGGTACACATCAATGTCGTTCCCGGGTTGCTTCGGGCCTTGTATGAGCACCGGCATCATAATGAACTTCCGCTTCATGCACAACCAAGGAGGAAGGTTATATATACAAAGAGTCACAAAGCCAGGTGCTATGGCTGCAGCTCTGCTCTCCAAAAGGATTCATGCCATCTGTACTGAGACCAAACCGTAAGTTCCTTGCATCCTGTGCAAAGTTTGGGAACTCTCTATCGATTTTCTCCACTGGGAGCCATCAGCAGGGTGCCTCAACATCACGTCTTTCTTACGGTCTTCTTTGTGCCATCGCAACAACCTAGCATGCTCTTTATTTCTGAACAAGCGTTTCAGCCGTGGTATTATAGGAGCATACCACATAACCTTGGCAGGAACCCTCTTCCTGGGGCGCTCGCCCTCAACATCACCAGGGTCATCTCGTATGATCTTATACCGCAATGCAAAGGCACACCGGACATGCATCCAAATTCTCGTACTCATCGCGGTAGAGGATGCGGTCATTAATGCATGCATGTATCTTTTGCACATCTAATCCTAGAGGGCAGACAATCTTCTTCGCCAAATGCGTGCGGCGGGCAATTAATTTACCCCTTGGAAGCTTCCTCTTAATTATTGTCAGCAACTTTCCAAATCCTGAGTCAGTGACACCGTTCTCTGCCTTCCATTGCAACAATTCCAGTGTGCTGCCTAGCTTTTTATGGCCATCTTCGCAAGTTGGGTATAACAATTTGTTGTGATCTTCTATCATCTTGTCGAAGGCCAACCTTTCCTTTTCAGTTTCACATTCTCTCCTTGCATCAGCAATGGCCCGGCCAAGATCATCATCGCAGGCTCATCCGGTGCCTCTTGATCTTCTACTTCATTGTCTTCATTGCCTTCTCAGTATCATCGTATTCAGGGAAATTGGGATAACCGTCATCATCCTCTTCCTCTTCGTCATTGTCTTCCATCATAACCCCTCTTTCTCCGTGCTTGGTCCAACAATAGTAATCGGGCATGAAACCGGATCGCAGAAGGTGGCTGTGAATGAGACTCGAGCGAGCGTAATTTACGGTATTCTTGCAGTCCACACATGGACAATACATGAAGCCACCATGTTTGTTTGCCTCCGCCACGGCCATAAAATTATCCAGGCCCGCAGTGAACTCGTCAAACCGTCGGTCAATGTACATCCATTGCCGATTCTTCTGCATGATATAATTAAGCTGATCAAAACCATTACAGAACATCACGATGTATATATACACATGCATTTTATCAATTGCAGATGAAAAGGATAAAGTTGTTAACCTCGATGAAGAAGAAAAAAGCAAGTTAAGTGTGGCTTGATTTGTGTAAACTCAAGTGGCAAATCCTCTTAAGCATTTCATCGAACACCTCTTGTGCATGTGAAGAAGAGAGGAAAGCAACACACCCCTCTTGTGAAGATAGTGAAAAAATGGCTAAGTGTGGCTCACACTTGGGCAGGGGCAAGGTTATATAGCCAGAGGGGGGCCTTTGGACCCGGTTTGTCATACAAACCGGGACGTAAGGGTTCCCCAGGCTGTCACGGCCTGCCGCCCCCTGCGGGTGGACCGTTAGTCCCCGTTTTTATGACAAACCCGGACCAAAGGCCGCTACAGGACAGGCGCGAGCAGGTGGGGTCGTCCTGGGCAGAAACGAACCGGGTCCAATGGGGGCATTGGACCCGGTTTGGTTCAGCAGTGGGTCATTTGCTTGGGTCCAAAGGCCTCTTCTCCACTAGTGACCGTAGCACGAGGATGTCTGGGGCAGCAGTCTCGGGCATGCTAGTGGTGGCCTCCTCCTTCATCGGGGGCGGTCCGGTATGTTTGGTGGCGGATGGCGGCATGGGGGTATGCTTGTATGCAACAAAGAATAAAGGTGGTATGGCTCTGTTGTTCTTCGAGCACGAAGGCATCGATCTGTTGTATGTCGGTCTCCTCGATTTGGCCACCGAGTTCCATGTCTTCCTCCCAAAGATTTCCGCAGTTTGGCGCAGGGCACTACTGGATATCTAGAGTGGAATCGACGGCCGTACGATCCTTTATTTTCAGACAAAGTGGCTTCATTTGGGCGAGGCGTGAAGCTTTGGCTTCTTTTGAGTGCCATGTGACATGTCTTAATATAGAATTCAATAAAACTACAGATTGGAGAAAGAAGTGGTGGCTGCGATCGGAGGTTGGTAATGGCGGAGAGGGTAGTAGTTGCGATGAAGACAATGCGGCACATGTTCTCCCTATGTGGCGGGTGTTCGGTGACTTGCGATAGCAGCTTTGGCAAGCGGAGTGGTAGCACAGGTGGACTGCATTCTTGGTGGTGCTCCTCGAGTATCGAGGCATGATTTTCGGATGAAAACTCAAGTTCTGGCCTTCATTGGTTGTACCTGGCAGTGGCAATGGCTTTGTTGAAGGCACTGTTTTAAAAACTCAGACTTTCTGTAAGGCGGAAAACCGAATATCTTCGATCGGACGATGACAACCAAACCTTGTGCATTGTATCTTTCTTGGAGTTGTTGTTTTTGGAGAATCTCGTTTGTAGTTGGGGTGTTATCTTCGGTGGTGGTTACTGTTAATGTTGTGAGTGTATCAACACCGCGTCGGGGTCTTTGTTTTCTTTTCTCATTTTTATTATTTTTTCTTGATTGTGCGCATCCTTGATGTATTTAGACATTTCCTTGGTGTAGAGGATGTGTGTAATTGATATGTTTATGATATTAGTATATTCCTTTTATCAGAGAAAAAAAAGTTAAAAGGGTTTGACATTGGACAGGTGTCCCCCCGCACACACTAAATTTGCCCCCTTTCCTATGTGGAAAGTCGCCGAGTCCACTGTGTTCGTTAGCTCATGATTGGGTGGGTGCCTAAGCCTCGCATAAAATAACTAACCCTAGATGCCATCATTATTGGTGCATAGTAGTATGCCCATGTCTTTGCAGGGACTGGATCCTCTGACTTGAAGAAGCCAAGTCAGGTAAGCTACATTTCCCTAACTTTCCTTCTTTCAAACTATATAGTTTAAGCCAAAATAACTAGAATACAATTACATAATATAAATTTATGTTATGTATTTAGAATAATTACATAGAAGCAAACTTATGGTGTAATAAAACTTAATTTAATTTTTTATATCTACAGTAACTATCTACAGTAATTAATTGCAGTAATTAATAGGGTAATTAAACCACGATTCCCTGACTTTGCTTCTTTCTTTTACCTGACTTGCCTCCTCAACGTTAGAGGATCCATCCCGGTCTTTGCAGGAGTAGTAGTCGTTGTTGGGTTGGGACTACTGTACGAATGAATCTGAGACAGACCACTAGCCATAACTTGAAGAGTCTTGAGCAGAAGAGAATGCTTGACGAGTCCCGAGAATCTAATGCCTGCCAATGATGGACCTAATCTACCTACGTAGCCACCTGCAGGTGTTAGGAGAAGAACGACTGCTCATGCCTGCCCATCTGCCAATGCCAGATCCATCTTTCTCACCATGCGCATGACATGCCGCCTTGTAGCTAGCAGCTCCCTGTTACCACGAGACTTTCTCCAAAAGCATTGCATGCCTAAGACCAGTAAGGACTCGGTCCACAAGTTCATATACTATATCCATACATTCACATAGCTAGCTAGGCACACTGTGCAACGTGGCAGTGTAGCATAGATCAAATCTTGCATATACAAAGGGTAGTAGACATGGAACCTAGATCAAATCCTGCTTGTATATGTGGCTAACTAGCTAGTGGTGGTATAAAATTGCCATGCGCATTTTGGTCTCACTAGGAGTAGTTGCTTCCAAGCATCGATCGAGGTGGTAGCTGGAGCATGCGTTTGAGTTGACGAGAACGACTGTACATGTGCGGCTTTGGCGCCGGCGTGCCGGCCCTGGACTGACGGCTCACGAGCGGGCGCGCAGCTTTTGGCACTCAGTTGGGTAGGGGGGCCGTGCGGCGTCAGTTGTGTCGCGCGCTCGCGCGCATGGCGGTAGCTACGGCTTTTCCATGGCCCGGTCGCGATCGATCGATGATCCATCCGCCCGCTACAGGCGCTTATTAGGCTAGGCCCCGGCCGCCGGCCGGCGACATGGGGAAAGCTCGGCCGTGCATGCGTACGAGCTCGTCTCGGCCGTGGCGCCTGAACTGGACACGTAGAATTATCCCAACCTGTTCGCAGAGGCTGGCTACGGCGGCTAGCTGCATGATCTCCATGGGCTAGAAGCTCTTAGGCTAGGCCCCGGCCGCCGGCCGGCGACAAGGGAAAGCTTGGCCGTGCATGCGTACCGTACGTGCTCGGTGTGTGTGTCGATCGTCTCGGCATGGCGGCTGAACTGGACATGTAGAATTATCCCAACCTGTTACCCGGCGGTCGGCGCCAGTAGAGGCCGGCCGGCCGGTTATGGCGGCTAGCAGCATGCGCGCGCGCGCAGGTTACGCATGATCCGCGCGCATGTCCTCCAGCGCATGCGCCCGTGCGTCGTGCGTCGGGTTCATTTGTTTAGGCGCGCGCGGGGATAGGAGCGGCGTGGTTGCACAGATCGACGACGATACGTGTTGGCTCGCCATAGGGACAGCAGCATGTGCCTCACTCCACAGGTTTATCCATCCAACGCATGTATCTTCTTACGGTTTTGCTAATTCTCGGCAAACTGAGAGTTAGCTTAGACCTCGGTAGAATCTCCCATCGTTCAAATCGCGCCAAAATTCATGCATCATCTTCTACCTTGGACACACACAGAGGGAGGAGGGAGGAGGGAGGGGGCGGGGGAACTACATCTGGGCATGGGCAGCCCGGCCCGGACGGCCCGGCCCGACCCGGCCCGAAAATCCCGGGCCGGGCCGGGTCGGGCTTGCACTTCGGGCTGGGCTCGGGCCTGAAATCTGAGCCCGAACGTCGGGCCGGGCCGGGCTCGGGCCTTCATTTTTTCTCATTTTAGCCTGGTCGGGCCGGGCTTCTTGGGCCGGGCCGGGCTTTTTACTCGTTCGGGCCGGGTTCGGGCTTAAATTACAGGCCCGACGGTCGGGCCGGGCCGGGTTCGGGCTTGACATTTTAGGTTCGGGCTTTTTCGGGCTTGGCCCGAAACCCGGCCCGGCCCGAGTTTTGCCCAGGTGTAGGGGGAACGTCCGCCGAGCCGGAGCCGGCGACGGCGCGGTTGGCTGCAGCGGAGACGGCGACGGCGAGGATGAACCTTAGGGTTTAGGATGCGGGTGCGGGGTGCCGGCGCCGGAGAAGAAAGAGGCGGGGCTTAGAGGGATGGCCAGGGCGGCGGTGGACCGGCGGTGGGGAGCTTGGGGCAGGGCGGGGCGGCGAGGGCGCGGCAGCGCGCCGGCCGCGGGCGGGGTGGATGGCGGTCCGGCCGACGATGGTTGCGGGGGAGGCTGGCCGAAGGTGGAGAAGAAGTTGTCGGTGGCGGAGGTGGCCGAGAGTTAGTTAACTCTGAGTTAACCGAGATCTAGATGGACCCATCTTCTTATTATGGGAAGTTTATAGTAAGTCATACGTAGTACTTCTAAAATTAAGAAATCATGAATCATATCAACACACTAAACTACAAGAAACGCTCTAGCCCAGAGTTTGCGAGAACTATTCCAGTGAGCCCTCCTACAAGCTAGATGCCGACGGGCAAAACCAACGCCGACAAACGTTTACTGATATCTTAGATTCCTCAAAATAATAAACGAAATAGGATTTTTTGCATGGTATAGATTTTGAGGAAAAGAAAAAAATTTAAACAAGCAAATTTCATGCTATTGTTATTTGAATTAAAGATTTATTATTACTTATTCATTGTTGTTTAGTAAAATACTTTCTTGGAATTCAAAAATAAAGATGTGTGACATCATAGTCCGAGGGATAATAGGGTTGATAAGGTAATATTCACTAGTAGAAAAAGGGGCAATAGGCCCGGTCCATTTGGGCCTTCAGACCCGGTTCCCGAACCGGGACCAATTAGGCGGGACTAAAGGGGGTACCCTTTAGTCCCGGTTCAAAGATCAACCGGGCCTAAAGGCCTCGACACGTGGTGCGGCCAGGGAGCTCGCGGTGGAAGGCCTTTGGTCCCGGTTCGTGGTACGAACCGGGCCTAGGTTTCTCTGCCGCGGCAGAGAATTGCTATTTCTCTGCCGCGGCACAGATTTAGGCTGTACCAGCGTTTCTCTGCCGCGGCAGAGAAACATGGCGTTTCTCTGCCGCGGCAGAGTTTCAGCAATGCATATATATCATTCAAGAAACCACAAAAAATCGTCATGAATATATATAGACATCGTCAACAGTACACGACATAGTCAACACAGTACACGTAATGCATGCATATTTACAATTCAACATCTCCTCTACGAAGATCCTCGATCGTCACGATCTGCCGCGGATAGTGCTCTCCACCTGGGGTAAGGGCCTCGGTAATAAAGAATCCCGCGATTTCCTCTTGAATTGCTTTTATTTGATCCGCTGTTATGAGAGTGTCCCGCAGGCGTGTCATCTATATTTAAAAAAGGAGATCAATATATGAATGGAACTCAATACAATAGATGGTACTAATTAAGATTAATTGTGAAAATTTGTTATCGTACACGAGTGTGGTGTATTTGGGCATCCCCACCCTTGGGACAGGACATGTCACGCATGAAGGTGGAGACGTAGTATCCACATAAGTTATTCCCTTGTTCCTGCCTCATACACTTTACGAAAAAATAGTTCGATCAAACTAATAATCAAGCATCGTATTGAAAGTAAATATCATATATAAAGTTTCACGGACATAGCTATATATATAGTACTACTTACAGGGTAATCTTTAAATGTAAGCTCCGGTTTCCATTTACCCGGAACAGTATTGATGAACCGTTTCCAAGCCCTGCCCGGCAAAAAATAATGAGTAAATGAGTAATTGATTAGTTGATGATATCTTCGAATTAGAGCAGATGAAGATGCCAATACGAAATTGATTGAAACTACCTCTGGAGGATGGCAGCCATGTCCGTCCATTCCGCATATTCTTTACGTTTCGAGTCCATGACTTTTACGACTCCAAGATGAAGATCAATGATTAGGAGAATAAAGTGGAAACTGCACAAGCATAGCTCAATGATTACGAGAATAAAGTGGAAGGTGCACAAGCATAATGTATGTTATATATAACACTCACTTGAAGTTGTAGGGAAAGAATATATCCTCTTTGTCTGCTTGCTTCTCTAAAAACATTACGATGTTGTCCTCTGTGTCCTTGGTGAAGTCTCGAACCGTAACTTCATGAACTGTGTTTGGGTCTATGAACCCCAGCGGTAGGAGCTTGCCTCTTTTGTATTCCAGCTTCTTCATTCTGCATAATTAAATGTATAGCGTACACAAAGAATATAATGAGGATAATTGTTAGTGCAAATGAATGAGCTACAAACTTAATTACACAAATAAATCACTTACAGGCAGTAGCAACTGATGACAGCTTTGTCGAGGGCGTCTTGATTGAATATCGAAACAGCTTCTTCTAACTCAAGGTTTATCTCGTCTTTCCCCCGGAAGTAATGCTCATCTCTAAGATACACCGTGAGGTAGGCATCACCTCTTCGACAGGCTTTCAGGTACCATTCATGTAACCTTCGCATCTGAGTCCCTAGACGCGCGAGCTCGCCAGGTTTGACGAGATCAGATCCGTATCTATACTTGTTTACCACTTGAGCCGTTGAATAGTAATCTTCGTACTCAACTGATGCTCCCTGAGCTCTAGCCGCCCGTTCGATCATCGATGCCGTCTCTGGATCATGATAGGGCTCCACGACGAAGTGGGGTGCGGCCTGAATGTCCTGCTGTCCAAGCTGGGCGACTTTTTTTGCTTCTTTGCTCGCTCTAGAGGACTGTCCAAGAGAGCGGTCATAATCAGCTCTCAGCTCAGGTCTCTTCATTCTCGTCTCGGCAAAGTGCTTCACTGTCTGCGGTGGAATAAACATCTTCTTCGGCGCAAGAAACGCCTTTTGCTCTTCGATCTGCTCATGTGGTAACAACTCTGGAGTCTGTGCCCTCATTGGAGTTGATGATCTCTTCGGAGCTGTAGGAGGTGCCGCGGACCGCTTCCTCTTTTGCTTAGGTGGAGGCGGCGGAGTCTCCTGACGAGGAGGAGGAGGCGGTGGAGTATTTTCACGCGGAGGAGACTGGTCATGGATAGGGGAATCATCATCGCGCAGAGGAGAATCATCACGCGGAGGAGACTGCACAGGTGGCGGAGGAGGCGGAGGTGGCCTGCTTGTTGGCTTCTCACCTGGAAACACAATATTCTCCTTCCGCCATTGCACGGTGGTTCTACGGGCTTCTCCCAGTTCTTTGATTTCCCCATCTTCACCTGCAGGGTGCTCAAGCACCAACCCCTCATACTCTCTCAACACTTCATCCACCATCACAACAGCAAAGCCGTCTTGGACCGGACGGCAATGGTAAGAACTTGTAGGTAAGAGGATGCCGACCGCCGCCTTGAAGGATAGGTTGAAAACTTTAACATGCAGCTCACAAGGACGGCTCTCAGTGAGATCATCCACGGGGGGGTAGCGAGGAGGCTCGACCACCTGGTCATCATCATCATCATTATCCACCTCGTCGAGAGGAAGCCACGCTGCTTTTCCGGTGTGGTTGAGATTGCAATGGGCGAGGGCATTGAGCAATGCAGGATCTACAGCCTGCCCCCGAGCCATCTGAGATGTAAGTACTTGGGTTACCATGGTTAATTGGGCTTTCATAGTGCTCATACCCTCCTCTAAGTTAGCCAGGCGGTCTGTTTCCCTTGCCTTCCTCCTCTCATGGCTTTTATCAGGAAATCTCTTCCTTTCCGCAGGAAAGCCATACTTCCACGGAACGGAGCCTTCTGTGCCTCGTGTTTGTCCGCCGTGTTCTTTGTTCCCAAGGGCGCGTGTCAACTCATCGTTCTCTCTTTCGGGCTGGAACAACCCCGCCTCCACGTCCCTATGTGATCTTTCCAGGGCATCAATGAGAACCTTCAGATGAGCTTTCTTATAGATGCACTTCCCTGTTTCTGGATCCAACGTTCCCCCAATCCCGTAGAACCACTCCTTGCACCGTTCGATCCAACCGTGTGTCCCTAATCTGATCCCTTTACTGGTCAGTTCCGCCTCAGCTGCCTGCCACTTAGGACGGTTAGCCCCGTATCCACCGGACCTTAATTTGGTGATATAGCTTCAACGCAGCATTTGCCTTATTTATTTCCGACCTTCTCTTAAATTCTTCTGACTCCGTGCTGTACTTCACGAATTCGTCCCAGTGATTTTTTACCTTCTCACTGTCCGGAGTCTTCTTTAACTTGATAAGGCGGCGCAATCTTTTCTTGTGGCTCTTGAATAGTTCGGCCATCTTCTTCTTGCCAAACTCGCGGAGGGCCTGCTCCATCTTGGCCTTTTCAGCGTCACCCCCCTCTTCGGGTACTATGTTGAAATGTGACATGAGCTTGTTCATAATGTTGTTTTTGGCTACATCATCGATATAAAGACCTTGAGCTTCTTCCTCTGCAGACAGCACTAGTCCCTTTGGCTTGTGCCATTCTCGAACGGTGATTGGGACGTGGTCCCTAACAAGCACTCCGCATTGAGCTATAAATGCCTTTGCACCTTTCTCTGGAGCAATCGGTTTACCATCCTTTTCGATGTGGGTGATGTCGTGCCTAACACCGTCATCCAACTTTTTGGCCGGGCCTCGCTTCCTCGACTTTACAGAAGAAGTGCTCGATCCGGAGGGCTAAAAAAGAAATAGTTCATAGTCAGTACAATTTAATTAGTTAATGCATCTAGTCGATCAACAGCGGCTTAATTAATTTATATACCTCGGTGATAACTACAGTTCGGGAGCCATTATGATGATCTTGTTCCTCACCGGCGCCACTAGGATCTTCTTCCTCAATATTCTCCGCTCCCTCACCGGAGTCATTCAAATAAGTTGCGGTGACATCGTCACCGCCATCATCTGGAATAACGTCGTCGTCGCGATCATCCAGAGTACCGTTTGCTATGAGTTCCTCCATGAAATTTTCTTGAATTTCATCTCTGTCCATGCTTTCTACAACGACCTGCAAGCTATACATAGGAACCATCATATGATCAAATTAAGGATAATGCAAAAAACTGAAAATGGAGTTACATATGTAGTTCTTAACTAAGGATCGATAATATAGTGCTGAAAGCAGATACTGCAGTTACATGCATACATAGATCGGGTTCATGTTTATTTAACCCTAATACATATCAATCACTACTATAACCACTCAACCGCGCAGACCGGGTCCTAGAGGGCGCCGACCGGGTCCTGAGCCGCGCTGGGTGTACCCCCAAAGCCACGGAACAACAACGGGAGCATAGCTAACATGAGATCCCCGCATACGCTCCATCCGGTCCTATACATGTTGTCTAACGCGTACATGTAACGGCGAACGTGCTGGTCCTCCTCGCTCGCTCTTTCTCTATTTCGCGACCCTAAGTCTATGTCGCGGCGGCACCGCTACGGACTCGGCACCGCCACGGTCTAAGTCGTCGGCGCGCGCGGGGGGCGGCGCCGACATAAATGAATCTATTTTGTTAATTTTTTTGTAACTAATTTACTAACTATTTTTGTAACTAATTTACTAACTATTTTTGTAACTAATTTAAATCAAATTATGTACTAATTTACAATCATCTATTTTGTAACTAAACTAATTAACTATTTTACTAACTAATTTACTAACTAATTTTCTAACTATTGTTTTAACTAATTTTTCTAACTTAACTATTGTTTCTAATTTTACTAACTAATTTTTCTAACTATATTGTTTCTAACTAATTAACCTAACAAACTAATCTAAAAAAATGACTAAAAAAGAAAAAAAAGAAGGGCCGGGTGGGGCGGCGGCTCTTACCGGTGGAGATGGCCGGCGCGGCAGAGGAGGCGTGGTGGCGGGGGCGCAGCCGGTGGCGCAAGCGGCGGCGGAGGCGACATGCGCGGCGGCGGGACACGCAGGCGTGCGCGCGGCGGTGGAGGCCGGAAGAGGCGCGCGGTGGCGGCAGAGACGGCGCGCGGGCGCGTGGGGAGGAGGCGGAGGGCGGCGGCGCACGGCAACGGCGGAGACAGCGGGCGCGGGCGCTGCGCGGTGGCGACGGCGACAGCGGCGGCGGCGATTTCGCGTGGGTGTGGCGGTTGGGCAGCCTGGCGGCGCTCGCTTCGTCTCCGCGGGATTGATCGCCGCGGAGACGAAGTCCTTTCTTTTATACTTCCTCCCTTTGGTCCCGGTATTACAAACCGGGGACCAAAGGTCTTTGTCCCGGTTTGTAATACAAACCGGGACTAAAGGCCATTTTTGCTGCGTTTTGCTGCGCACAAAAAAGGCCTTTAGTCCCGGTTTGTAATACAAACCGGGTCCAAAGGCCACTTTTTTAAAAAAGTTTCATTCCCGCCTTATTTCAAATGAAAAAAAAGCCACCGCACTGCCACACGTGTCCACTGCCGCCACCGCCATGCATGTACAGGCCACCGTCGCCACCGCCGTGTACTGGCCACCGTCGCCACCGCCGTGTACTGGCCACCGTCGCCACCGCCACCGCCTGGCCACCACCATCACCGCCATGTACGGGCCACCGCCGTGTACTGCCCACCACCGCCACCGCCATGTACTGGCCACCACCGCCACCGCCACACGTGTCCCTTCCCCGTGCCACGTGTCGCCGCCGCTTCCACGTGCCTCGCCCCGCCACCACCACCGTGCGACGTGTAGATCCCGCTTCCACGTGCCACGCCCCGCCGCTTCCCCGCGCCACCTGTCGCCGCCGCTTCCACGTGCCACGCCCCGCCGCTTCCCCGCGCCACCTGTCGCCAAACTTGCCGCGTCGCTGTGCTATAAAGCGCCGCGTGCACGCGGAACCACACGTCGCCGTCGCCTCCGTTCATTCGTCGCCGGGATGCCGCCGTGCCGTCGCGGCTCGTCCGGCTTCCGTGGTGTCCAAGCGCGTCCGAACGGTAGGTTCTACGCCGAGATGCGCGCCGGTGGCTTCCGGCTCACCCTCGGCACGTACAACACCCCGGAGCTGGCGGCGCGCGCTTACGACGCGGCCGCATGGCGATTTCGGCGGCCACGGTGCGACATGAACTTCCCAGACGTCGAATCGCTAGAGGAGGCGGAGTTCCTCGCGCCGACGCCGTGCCTCGTCGACGACGAGGACCGTCGCCGCCACCGCCAGGTGCAGCGCCGGATCGCAATCGCCGAGCACGACGAGGAGTTGATGCGCCAGTGGAGGGCGCAGTTCCCCAACGACGTCGACAACACCGCCGCGTTCTTCGCTGACCTCCGGGCACAACGCAGGTCCAACAGGCGCCACCGTCGGGCCGTCGCCGTGTTCGAGCTCGATAACCCGAATGCAACTTGGGCCGACAACGACCCTCGGTGGGACGACATTTAGACCGAGACAACCTCCGACGACGAGTAGATCGACTAGACTAGTTGTTTATCTATTTTATTGTATTTTCAATAAAGTCGTTGTGTGATACGTCTCCGACGTATCGATAATTTCTTATGTTCCATGCCACATTATTGATGTTATCTACATGTTTTATGCACACTTTATGTCATATTCGTGCATTTTCTGGAACTAACCTATTAACAAGATGCCGAAGTGCCGATTCTTTGTTTTCTGCTGTTTTTGGTTTCAGAAATCCTAGTAAGGAAATATTCTCGGAATTGGACGAAATCAAAGCCCAGGGGCCTATTTTCTCACGAAGCTTCCAGAAGTCCGAAGGAGAGACGAAGAGGGGCCACGGAGGGGCCACACCCTAGGGCGGCGCGGCCCCCTTGGCCGCGCGGCCCCGTGGTGTGGGGCCCCGTGCCGCCTCTTGACCTGCCCTTTCGCCTATAAAAAGTCTCCGTGACGAAAACCCCGCATCGAGAACCACGATACGGAAAACCTTCCAGAGACGCCGCCGCCGCCGATCCCATCTCGGGGGATCCAGGAGATCGCCTCCGGCACCCTGCCGGAGAGGGGAATCATCTCCCGGAGGACTCTACGCCGCCATGGTCGCCTCCGGTGTGATGTGTGAGTAGTCTACCCCTGGACTATGGGTCCATAGAAGTAGCTAGATGGTTGTCTTCTCCCCATTGTGCTATCATTGTCGGATCTTGTGAGCTGCCTAACATGATCAAGATCATCTATCTGTAATTCTATATGTTGCGTTTGTTGGGATCCGATGAATAGAGAATACTTGTTATGTTGATTATCAAAGCTATGCTTATGTGTTGTTTATGATCTTGCATGCTCTCCGTTATTAGTAGATGCTCTGGCCAAGTTGATGCTAGTAACTCCAAGAGGGAGTATTTATGCTCGATAGTGGGTTCATGCCTCTGTGAATCTGGAGGAGTGACAAGAACCACTAAGGTTATGGATGTGCTGTTGCCACTAGGGATAAAACATTAGTGCTATGTTCAAGGATGTAGTCACTAGTTACATTACGCGCAATACTTAATGCAATTGTCTGTTGTTAGCAACTTAATACTGGAGGGGGTTCGGATGATAACCTGAAGGTGGACATTTTAGGCATAGATGCAGTTGGATGACGGTCTATGTACTTTGTCGTAATGCCCAATTAAATCTCACTATACTCATCATGATATGTATGTGCATGGTCATGCTCTCTTTATTTGTCAATTGCCCAACTGTAATTTGTTCACCCAATATGCTGTTCGTCTTATGGGAGAGACACCTCTAGTGAACTGTGGACCCCGGTCCAATTCTCTTTACTAAAATACAATCTACTGCAATACTTATTCTACTGTTTTCTGCAAACAATCATCTTCCACACAATACGGTTAACTCTTTGTTACAGCAAGCCGGTGAGATTGACAACCTCACTGTTTCGTTGGGGCAAAGTACTTTGGTTGTGTTGTGCAGGTTCCACGTTGGCGCCGGAATCTCTGGTGTTGCGCCGCACTACATCCCGCCGCCATCAACCTTCAACGTGCTTCTTGGCTCCTCCTGGTTCGATAAACCTTGGTTTCTTTCTGAGGGAAAACTTGCTGCTGTGCGCATCATACCTTCCTCTTGGGGTTGCCCAACGAACGTGTGAAATACACGCCATCAAGCATATTTTCTGGCGCCGTTGCCGGGGAGATCAAGACACGCTGCAAGGGGAGTCTCCACTTCTCAATCTCTTTACTTTGTTTTTGTCTTGCTTAGTTTTATTTACTACTTTGTTTGCTGCACTAAATCAAAATACAAAAAAATTAGTTGCTAGTTTTACTTTATTTGCTATCTTGTTTGCACTCTATATCAAAAACACAAAAAAAAATTAGTTACTTGCATTTACTTTACTTAATATCATGCATGTTTTTATTTCACTAGTTAAGCATAATGGAAAACAACAAAAATATGAGAGACCTTTATGAACTTTATCTTGAATTAGGACATGATGTGTTTGAAGAGAGAATTAAAAAACCCATGGAACTTTATATGCATGCTAATGGGAATGTTATTACTATGAATGCTTTGAACACCATTGTTGCTAATGCTATGGAAAATTCTAAGCTTGGGGAAGTTGGCTCTGATGAGCATGATCTTTTTAGTCCCCCAAGCATTGAGGAGAAAATTTTATTTTATGGTTACAATATGCCTCCTATATATGATGATAGCCACTTTGTTGAATTTGCTCCCACTACAACTAATAAAATTGATTATGCTTATGTAGAGAGTAATAATTTTATGCATGAGACTCATGATAAGAATGCTTTATGTGATAGTTATATTGTTGAGTTTGCTCATGATACTACTGAAAGTTATTATGAGAGAGGAAAATATGGTTGTAGAAATTTTCATGTTACTAAAACACCTCTCTATGTGCTGAAATTTTTGAAGCTACACTTGTTTTATCTTTCTACGCTGGTTGCATTATGCTTCTTGAACTTGTTTATTTACAAGATTCCTCTTCATAGGAAGCATGTTAGACTTAAATGTGTTTTGAATTTGCCTCTTGAAGCTCTCTTTTGCTTCAAATACTATTTCTTGCGAGTGCATCATCAAAACTGCTGAGCCCATCTTAATGGCTATAAAGAAAGAACTTCTTGGGAGATAACCCATGTGTTTTTTTTACTACAGTACTTTGTTTTTATTTTGTGTCTTGGAAGTTGTTTACTACTGTAGCAACCTCTCCTTATCTTAGTTTTGTGTTTTGTTGTGCCAAGTTAAGCCGTTGATAGAAAAGTAAGTACTAGATTTGGATTACTGCACAGTTCCAGATTTCTTTGCTGTCACGAATCTGGGTCCACCTCCCTGTAGGTAACTCAGAAAATTAAGCCAATTTACGTGCATGATCCTCAGATATGTACGCAACTTTCATTCAATTTGAGCATTTTCATTTGAGCAAGTCTGGTGCCATTTTAAAATTCGTCAATACGAACTGTTCTGTTTTGACAGATTCTGCCTTTTATTTCGCATTGCCTCTTTCGCTATGTTGGATGAATTTCTTTGATCCACAATGTCCAGTAGCATTATGCAATGTCCAGAAGTGTTAAGAATAATTGTGTCACCTCTGAATATGTCAATTTATAATGTGCACTAACCCTCTAATGAGTTGTTTCGAGTTTGGTGTGGAGGAAGTTTTCAAGGATCAAGAGAGGAGTATGATGCAACATGATCAAGGAGAGTGAAAGCTCTAAGCTTGGGGATGCACCCGGTGGTTCACCCCTGCATATATCAAGAAGACTCAAGCATCTAAGCTTGGGGATGCCCAAGGCATCCCCTTCTTCATCGACAACATTATCAGGTTCCTCCCCTGAAACTATATTTTTATTCCATCACATCTTATGTGCTTTTTCTTGGAGCGTCGGTTTGTTTTTGTTTTTTTGTTTTGTTTGAATAAAATGGATCCTAGCATTCACTTTATGGGAGAGATACACGCTCCGCTGTAGCATATGGACAAGTATGTCCTTGGTTTCTACTCATAGTATTCATGGCGAAGTTTCTCCTTCGTTAAATTGTTATATGGTTGGAATTGGAAAATGATACATGTAGTAATTGCTATAAATGTCTTGGGTAATGTGATACTTGGCAATTGTTGTGCTCATGATTAAGCTCTTGCATCATATGCTTTGCACCCATTAATGAAGAAATACATAGAGCATGCTAAAATTTGGTTTGCATATTTGGTTTCTCTAAGGTCTAGATAATTTCTAGTATTGAGTTTGAACAACAAGGAAGACGGTGTAGAGTCTTATAATGTTTTCAATATGTCTTTTATGTGAGTTTTGCTGCACCGGTTCATCCTTGTGTTTGTTTCAAATAAGCCTTGCTAGCCTAAACCTTGTATCGAGAGGGAATACTTCTCATGCATCCAAAATACTTGAGCCAACCACTATGCCATTTGTGTCCACCATACCTACCTACTACATGGTATTTTCCGCCATTCCAAAGTAAATTGCTTGAGTGCTACCTTTAAAATTCCATCATTCACCTTTGCAATATATAGCTCATGGGACAAATAGCTTTAAACTATTGTGGTATTGAATATGTAATTATGCACTTTATCTCTTATTAAGTTGCTTGTTGTGCGATAACCATGTTTACTGGGGATGCCATCAACTACTCTTTGTTGAATTTCATGTGAGTTGCTATGCATGTTCGTCTTGTCTGAAGTAAGAGAGATCTACCACCATAGGGTTAAGCATGCATATGTTAGAGAAGAACATTGGGCCGCTAACTAAAGCCATGTTCCATGGTGGAAGTTTCAGTTTTGGACAACAATCCTCAAATCTCAAATGAGAAAATTATTAATTGTTGTTATATGCTTATGCATAAAAGAGGAGTCCATTATCTGTTGTCTATGTTGTCCCGGTATGGATGTCTAAGTTGAAGAATAATCAATAGCGAGAAATCCAATGCGAGCTTTCTCCTTAGACCTTTGTACAGGCGGCATAGAGGTACCCCTTTGTGACACTTGGTAAAAACAATGCATTGTGATGATCCGGTAGTCCAAGCTAATTAGGACAAGGTGCGGGCACTATTAGTATACTATGCATGAGGCTTGCAACTTGTAAGATATAATTTACATGATACATATGCTTTATTACTACCGTTGACAAAATTGTTTCATGTTTTCAAAATCAAAGCTCTAGCACAAATATAGCAATCGATGCTTTTCCTCTATGGAGGACCATTCTTTTACTTTCAATGTTGAGTCAGTTCACCTATTTCTCTCCACCTCAAGAAGCAAACACTTGTGTGAACTATGCATTGATTCCTACATACTTGCTTATTGCACTTATTATATTACTCTATGTTGACAATATCCATGAGATATACATGTTACAAGTTGAAAGCAACCGCTGAAACTTAATCTTCTTTTGTGTTGCTTCAATACCTTTACTTTGAATTATTGCTTTATGAGTTAACTCTTATGCAAGACTTATTGATGCTTGTCTTGAAGTGCTATTCATGAAAAGTCTTTGCTATATGATTCACTTGTTTACTCATGTCATATACATTGTTTTGATCGCTGCATTCACTACATATGCTTTACAAATAGTATGATCAAGATTATGATGGCATGTCACTCCAGAAATTATCTGTGTTATCGTTTTACCTGCTCGGGACGAGCAGAACTAAGCTTGGGGATGCTGATACGTCTCCGACGTATCGATAATTTCTTATGTTCCATGCCACATTATTGATGTTATCTACATGTTTTATGCACACTTTATGTCATATTCGTGCATTTTCTGGAACTAACCTATTAACAAGATGCCGAAGTGCCAGTTGCTGTTTTCTGCTGTTTTTGGTTTCAGAAATCCTAGTAAGGAAATATTCTCGGAATTGGACGAAATCAAAGCCCAGGGGCCTATTTTCTCACGAAGCTTCCAGAAGTCCGAAGGAGAGACGAAGAGGGGCCACGGAGGGGCCACACCCTAGGGCGGCGCGGCCCCCCCCTTGGCCGCGCGGCCCTGTGGTGTGGGGCCCCCGTGCCGCCTCTTGACCTGCCCTTTCGCCTATAAAAAGTCTCCATGACGAAAACCCCGATCGAGAACCACGATACGGAAAACCTTCCCGGAGACGCCGCCGCCGCCGATCCCATCTCGGGGGATCCAGGAGATCGCCTCCGGCACCCTGCCGGAGAGGGGAATCATCTCCCGGAGGACTCTACGCCGCCATGGTCGCCTCCGGTGTGATGTGTGAGTAGTCTACCCCTGGACTATGGGTCCATAGCAGTAGCTAGATGGTTGTCTTCTCCCCATTGTGCTATCATTGTCGGATCTTGTGAGCTGCCTAACATGATCAAGATCATCTATCTGTAATTCTATATGTTGCGTTTGTTGGGATCCGATGAATAGAGAATACTTGTTATGTTGATTATCAAAGCTATGCTTATGTGTTGTTTATGATCTTGCATGCTCTCCGTTATTAGTAGATGCTCTGGCCAAGTTGATGCTAGTAACTCCAAGAGGGAGTATTTATGCTCGATAGTGGGTTCATGCCTCTGTGAATCTGGAGGAGTGACAAGAACCACTAAGGTTATGGATGTGCTGTTGCCACTAGGGATAAAACATTAGTGCTATGTTCAAGGATGTAGTCACTAGTTACATTACGCGCAATACTTAATGCAATTGTCTGTTGTTAGCAACTTAATACTGGAGGGGGTTCGGATGATAACCTGAAGGTGGACTTTTTAGGCATAGATGCAGTTGGATGACGGTCTATGTACTTTGTCGTAATGCCCAATTAAATCTCACTATACTCATCATGATATGTATGTGCATGGTCATGCTCTCTTTATTTGTCAATTGCCCAACTGTAATTTGTTCACCCAACATGCTGTTCGTCTTATGGGAGAGACACCTCTAGTGAACTGTGGACCCCGGTCCAATTCTCTTTACTAAAATACAATCTACTGCAATACTTATTCTACTGTTTTCTGCAAACAATCATCTTCCACACAATACGGTTAACTCTTTGTTACAGCAAGCCGGTGAGATTGACAACCTCACTGTTTCGTTGGGGCAAAGTACTTTGGTTGTGTTGTGCAGGTTCCACGTTGGCGCCGGAATCTCTGGTGTTGCGCCGCACTACATCCCGCCGCCATCAACCTTCAACGTGCTTCTTGGCTCCTCCTGGTTCGATAAACCTTGGTTTCTTTCTGAGGGAAAACTTGCTGCTGTGCGCATCATACCTTCCTCTTGGGGTTGCCCAACGAACGTGTGAAATACACGCCATCATTGTGGCAGACGCTGATGATGAGAAAAGTTTCCCGCCAGATTACATGTGGAATTAAAGTACAGAACTCAACTGAAAATTAATTAAGACACATGGCTAGATAGTACTCGTGCCTAGCCCTATAGTACTCGTGCCTAGCTCAACTGAAAATTAATTAAGATACATGGCCAGATTCGACTGTTCGAGTCATTCAGTCATACTCGTGCCTAGCCCTATAGTACTCGCCACTGTAGTCGTCGTAGTCGCCGTCATCATCGTCGCTGGCATCGGGGTCGCGGTAGTCAAACCTCGGCGGGAGAGCACGCGTGGGTTGGGACTGAGGGTAGCGCAGGCGGGGGCCATGGTGGGCCATGACGCCCTGGAGAGTCCGGTCGCGCCACCACAGCCGACGGCCGGCCTCGTTGAAGTTCGAAGGAGGCGGGCCGCCCTCCTCGTGCCTGGCGAGCGCCCTCTCACGCCGATTGATGAAGAAGCTTTCCCAAGTCGGGCTGTAGTCGGGATGCCACTGGGGATTCCTCCGCTGCTCTGGCGTGAGCTCGAAGTAGTAGTGGTTCATGATGGCCATCTCGCGCGCCACACCTAGAGGGACAGGAGGGACCGGTACCCCTCCGACGCTCAGCAACCAGCCGGTAGGGACGCGGTAGCCCGGCGGGCAGGGGTAGTTCGACGCGCAAAGCGCCTCCGCCTCCCGGAGGGTTAGAGATACGATGGAAGCCATGTGACCTGGTGATGAGGTTTGCAGATATGAGTCTAGATGTGATATGTAAATGGAGGCCAAGCCAACATATATATAGTGAAAAAATGGCGGGAGGACGGAGGCGGGAAGCAGTGGAAAGCGCGGGAAGAAAAATAGGCGGGAACGCAGTGGCGCCAAAAACTGTCGGTGGGATAAGGACGTGTGGGTAACCTTTAGTCCCGGCTGGTGGGTACAACCGGGACTAAAGATCCTTTTTTGTGTCATCTAACAAAACTGTCGGTGGGATAAGGACGTGTGGGTAACCTTTAGTCCCGGCTGGTGGGTACAACCGGGACTAAAGATGTCGGCAGGATAAGAACGCATGGGTGGACGCACTGCTCGATGAGATAAAGCATGTAGCGCACGACGCCCTGTCGAAGGAACAAGACAAAGTAGAAGAGGTGCCGTGCCTATAAAAGGAGCATCGATACGCCTTGCCAAGCAGATCAACAAGCCAAGCAGAGTTTCATTCCCATGGATGAAGGGAAGGGTTGGGAAATCTCCCGTGGCGCATCTCCACTTTTAATATCTTACATACAGTTACATGATTACACAAAAATAAATGGGAAATTGATTGCCATGTTGAGATACTCATTTGTGCCATGAACATTCTTCAATTAATTTGATGATGGAGCATCTTCATCATTTAATTAATCTTCTTCGGCCGTAACCATGGAGCATCTTCATCATTTAACTTGATGCTTGGCTCAATGTTCACTCTGAAGGGTGGAATTTCATCAAACTGATTATAATCTTCTGACATGTCTTTCTTGTCCTCCACTCCCACGATGTTTCTTTTTCCAGAAAGAACTATGTGGCGCTTTGGCTCATCGTTTGATGTATTTGTTTCCTTATGTTTCCTTTTTCTTGGTTTGGTAGACATATCCTTCACATAGAAAACCTGGGCCACATCCTTGGCTAGGACGAATGGTTCGTCTCTATACCCAAGATTGTTGAGATCCACTGTTGTCATTCCATACAACTTGTCTACCTGAACCCCGCCTCCTGTTTTGTTGACCCATTTGCACCTAAACAAAGGGACCTTAAAAGAAGGTCCATAGTCAAGTTCCCATATATCCTCTATGTAACCATAATATGTGTCATTTGGGCCTTCATTCATTATTGCATCAAACCGGACACCACTGTTTTGGTTGGTGCTCTTTTTATCTTGGGCGATCATGTAAAATGTATTCCCATTTATCTCGTACCCTTGGAAAGTCACTACAGTCGAAGATGGTGTCTGGGCCAGCAAGTACAACTAATCTTCAATATCTTTGTTATTCAGGAGATGTTTTTGCAACCAACCGCCGAAAGTCGACATGTGTTCACGTCTAATCCAATCGTTCGACTGCCCCGGGTTCTGGGAGCGTAGAAAGTTCTTGTGGTCACCGATATACGGAGCCACCAAGGTGGAACTTTGTAGAACTGTGTAGTGTGCTTGAGTCAAAGAAATCCCGTCCCTACATATCATTGATTTCCTTCCTAGCGTGCCTTTTCCACTTAGTCTCCCTTCATGCCGCGATTCAGGAACACCAATCGGCTTAAGGTCAGGAATAAAGTCAACACATAATTCAATGACCTCCTCTGTTCCATAGCCCTTGGAGATGCTTCCTTCTGGCCTAGCACGGTTATGAACATATTTCTTCAAGACTCCCATGAACCTCTCGAAGGGGAACATATTGTGTAGAAACACAGGACCGAGAATGGAAATCTCATCGACCAGGTGAACGAGGAGATGTGTCATAATATTGAAGAAGGATGGTGGGAACACCAGCTCAAAACTAACGAGACATTGGACCACATCATTCTGCAACCTCGGTAGAATTTCTGGATTTATTACCTTCTGAGAAATTGCATTGAGGAATGCACATAGCTTCACAATGGGCAGTCGAACATTTTCCGGTAGAAGCCCCCTCAATGCAATCGGAAGCAACTGTGTCATTATCACGTGACAGTCATGAGACTTCAGGTTCGGGAATGTTTTCTTCTCCATATTTATTATTCCCTTTATATTGGAGGAGAAGCCAGACGGGACGTTGATACTGCTAAGACATTCAAAAAATATTTCCTTCTCTGCTTTTGTAAGAGCGTAGCTGGATAAATGACGTCCTTTAACTCTCTCATGCAGCTTTTTGGGGTCTTTCCAACGTTGCTGGTCCTCCCGTGCTTCTGGTGTATCTTTTGTCTTCCCGTACACACCCAGAAAGCCTAGCAGGTTCACGCAAAGATTCTTCGTCACGTGCATCACATCGATTGAAGAGCGGACCACTAAGACTTCCCAATAGGGTAGATCCCAAAATATAGATTTCTTCTTCCACATGGGCGCGTGTCCGGCATCGTCATTCGGAATAGACCGTCCGCCAGGACCCTTTCCAAATATTACATCTAGATCCTTGACCATACCAAATATATCAACACCATCACGATGGGGAGGCTTCCTCCGGTGATCAGCCTCACCGTTGTAATGCTTGCCTTTCTTTCTTACGGGATGGGTAATCCTAAGAAATCGACGATGCCCCAGGTACACGACCTTCTGACCTTTTTCCAAATAATCACCTTCGAGCTCATGTAAACAGTGTGTGCATGCATTGTATCCCTTGTTTGACTGTCCTGAAATGTTACCAAGAGCAGGCCAGTCATTGATAAGGATGGCAATGGGCAGGGTATGGGCAGGGTAGAGCAATACCATACCCATACCCGTATAGTCGATGGGTACAAACTTCTACCCATACCCGTGCCCATGGATATAAAACTTTACCCATACCCATACCCGGCGGGTACCCGTACCCATTGGGTACCCGGTGGGTAGGCTAAATTGTACATACGTTTCTCGCAATTTTACATTTATCGATAATAAATTTTATTAAAAAATGAATCATCTCAACTCAATAACAGGTAGTTGAGTAGTACATAATTATTAAAAAAAATATAAAACCCATTCTCATATAGTAACTTATAAGTCAACAAAAGTAGACGTGTAACATAAGAAATTGTCAATAAACAGGCAGGGTATGGGTATACCCGCGGGTACAAAGCTATACCCGTGCCCTACCCATGACTTAACGGGTAGTGTATGGGTACTACTCATGGGCATAAAACTGTACCCATACCCTACCCATGCGGGTACGGTACCCGCGGGTACCCATACCCATGGGTAAAATTGCCATCCTTAGTCATTGATGGTTACGAAAAGCATCGCTCTTAGGTCAAATTCCTCCTGCTTGTGCTCGTCCCACACACGTACACCTGCTAGGGACCACAGCTGTAGAAGTTCTTGGACTAATGGCTTCAGGTACACATCAATGTCGTTCCCGGGTTGCTTCGTGCCTTGTATGAGCACTGGCATCATAATGAACTTCCGCTTCATGCACAACCAAGGAGGAAGGTTATATATACAAAGAGTCACAGGCCAGGTGCTATGGCTGCAGCTCTGCTCTCCAAAAGGATTCATGCCATCTGTACTTAGACCAAACCGTAAGTTCCTTGCATCCTGTGCAAAGTTTGGGAACTCTCTATCGATTTTTCTCCATTGGGAGCCATCAGCAGGGTGCCTCAACATCACGTCTTTCTTACGGTCTTCTTTGTGCCATCGCAACAACCTAGCATGCTCTTTATTTCTGAACAAGCGTTTCAGCCGTGGTATTATAGGAGCATACCACATAACCTTGGCAGGAACCCTCTTCCTGGGGCGCTCGCCCTCAACATCACCAGGGTCATCTCGTCTGATCTTATACCGCAATGCAGTGCACACCGGACATGCATCCAAATTCTCGTACTCATCGCGGTAGAGGATGCAGTCATTAATGCATGCATGTATCTTTTGCACATCTAATCCTAGAGGGCAGACAATCTTCTTCGCTTCGTACGTACTGGCGGGCAATTCGTTACCCCTTGGAAGCTTCCTCTTAATTATTGTCAGCAACTTTCCAAATCCTGAGTCAGTGACACCGTTCTCTGCCTTCCATTGCAACAATTCCAGTGTGCTGCCTAGCTTTTTATGGCCATCTTCGCAAGTTGGGTATAACAATTTGTTGTGATCTTATATCATCTTGTCGAAGGCCAACCTTTCCTTTTCAGTTTCACATTCTCTCCTTGCATCAGCAATGGCCCGGCCAAGATCATCATCAGCAGGCTCATCTGGTGCCTCTTGATCTTCTACTTCATTGTCTTCATTGCCTTCTGCAGTATCATCGTATTCAGGGAAATTGGGATAACCGTCATCATCCTCTTCCTCTTCGTCATTGTCTTCCATCATAACCCCTCTTTCTCCGTGCTTGGTCCAACAATAGTAACTGGGCATGAAACCGGATCGCAGAAGGTGGCTGTGAATGAGACTCGAGTGAGCGTAATTTACGGTATTCTTGCAGTCCACACATGGACAATACATGAAGCCACCATGTTTGTTTGCATCCGCCACGGCCATAAAATTATCCAGGCCCGCAGTGAACTCGTCAAACTGTCGGTCAATGTACATCCATTGCCGATTCATCTGCATGATATAATTAAGCTGATCAAAACCATTACAGAACATCACGATGTATATATACACATGCATTTTATCAATTGCAGATGAAAAGGATAAAGTTGTTAACCTCGATGAAGAAGCAAAAAGCAAGTTAAGTGTGGCTTGATTTGTGTAAACTCAAGTGGCAAATCCTCTTAAGCATTTCATCGAACAGCTCTTGTGCATGTGAAGAAGAGAGGAAAGCAATACACCCCTCTTGTGAAGATAGTGAAAAAATAGCCAAGTGTGGCTCACACTTGGGCAGGGGCAAGGTTATATAGCCAGAGGCGGGGCCTTTGGACCCGGTTTGTATTACAAACCGGGACTAAAGGGTTCCCCACGACTGACACGGCCTGCGGCGCCCTGCGGTGGACCCTTTAGTCCCGGTTTGTAATACAAACCGGGTCCAAAGGCCACTACCGGACAGGCGCCAGCGAGTGGGGTCGTCCTGTGCAGAAACGAACCGGGACCAATGCCCCCATTGGACCCGGTTTGGTTCAGCACTGGGACATTTGCTTGGGACCAAAGGCCTCTTCTCCACTAGTGATTATCAACAAACTATAACTACTTTGCCGGAAGCTCATCCGGAAGGAATGAATAAGTTAAGCGTGCTGAACTGTGGAAGTAGCCATAGAATGGGTGGCCGACCGAGAAGTTTGACCGCGAGTGAAAATTTTGACTTGAGAGCATGCTAAGATATTAAGCTCTGAGACAATTAAATTTTTTGAAATTTCAAACCGTCAAACGGCCGTTAACCTCTACGCCGACGACCAACCGTATGCTACGCTGACGACCAGCCGTCGGCATAGGCTACGCCAACGGCACACTCGCCTGTGCTGACGGTAGCCGTCGGCATATGCTACGCCGATAGCCAGAAAAAGGCGTTGGCACCTTGAGCGTTTCTTGTAGTGACATCCACAACACACAAATAATTTTAGATTAAGTTGGCTGAAATTCGCTTTCTCGTTGGCCAATTGTTATTTCCGTGAATTCACTCAATTTGCTTTTTTTTTCCTTCAATTTTTTTTTCTAGAAACCACTTTTATTTTTATTTAGATGCACTCCTAATCTAAATCAACCGTGTAGAACATGCAATAGGTTTCTACTCTTTTACTTGAACATTTGAATTTTTTGATGGTCGGTTACAAGAGATTAAGGTGTCAAATAATACAAAAAAATGAAACCAAATTGAGAAACTTCAAACTGTCCAATAGCCGTCAACCTCTACGCCGACTGCCAACCGGATGGTACGCCGACGGCAAACTCACCTGCATTGACGCCTTGAGGTGCCGACGGGGCAATACCGGCAGCAGCCATCGGCATAGGTTACGCCGACAGCCAAATATGTCTATGCCGATGGCTTCTGGCCGTCGACACCTTGAGTATTTCGTGTACTGACATCCTGTTGCCTGCCAAAACCCACCGGCGAGCAGCGACGAGCAACACGGAGAGCCGAGAGGCTCCCAGGACTGCTGGTGGGCCCTGGTCCCTCGGGCAACGGCCCGCAATGCTCCGGCACACGTCCTGACGGTCGCAAGGGCGTGCCACCTGACCTATAACTGGTCAGGAAGGTGTTGGATTGCTTCGATCAGCTTCCTGCATGGTAGACACGTAAATATTAAATGAGCCTCGATCGGCTCTCAGGTTACCCTGTGAATCGGCTCAAAGAGCCGATTGCCCCATGGTTCATATTGGATTTATGACAACATGGGGATCCTGCTTTATCAAAACCAAGTTAAATCAATCTACGACAGTTTAGGGTTTTCACCGCATAACCGGAACATCCTACACGTAATTGAGCCTGGCAGATACGAAAGATAACGGAAAACTAGTCCTAGAGGAGGCCTAAAAACCAACGTGGAGTCGATTCCCGGAACATCCCTTCTAGGATTGGCAAACCATACCTTACGCACTACTGGATCATTCAACCCGTTTGCAAGGCCTAACCATGCGGATATCAAACCAATCCTTGAAGAACAAGGAACAACTATAACAGATCAGATCTACTAAATAAAGATGAAGCAAGGTGTTGCCCTTACACCTAAGATAGGTGTAAAGGCAGCTAGATATCGAGGGGCAGCATAACTAAGCAAGCATATTCAGAAAAGCATCGATGCAAGCCCCAAAACATCTACGATAAGGGTGTTACTCGCTATCAACAAGGCTTCAGTACGAGCAACACCAGATAATGAATAAACCGATACTGCCTAGATCGCAAGATGTGATCTAGGCAGCATGATGCTTACCCGGAAGAAACCCTCGAAACAAGGGGTGGCAATACGCCTAGATTGTGTTTGTTGTGAACGTGGTCGTCCTTCTTTCTCAATAACCCTAGGTACATATTTATAGTCCGGGGACTTTCTATCTTTGGAATAAACCTAGTCGTATACGACCAAACTCTATCTCTTAATTCTAAACTAAGATGCGATCTACCATAATGTACAGATACACGGGCAATCTAGCCCAAATTCTCGCACAAGGCCGATTCAGAGACACTTCATGTAAATATCCTCCAAGCCCATCTCAATTACGGCCCATCTTCTGATTTGGCCAAAATCTGGTGATAACACATGCCCCCCTGGTTTTGGCAATAATAATTCCAAAACCACTCTGTTTTTCCTTCATCGGGTCATGCGTTGCAGAGCAGAATGCTACAGTGCCCTTTCATCATGATGCCTTGCCTTCTCAACTTCTCCACACTGCACGATTTGACAGTTTTGGCACCGCATCCTCGAAACTACCACAGCATTGAATTATCTTCCACTATATTCCCCTTTATTTAAACTCATCTGCGCAGTTCGCTTCCTCGTCGCCTCCTCATCCTCTGTTCCTCTGCATTAGCACTCGAAAAAAAACCCCTTCCTCTGCCATGGACTCCTCCTCCTCTGCCTCCTCGGCCCTCTCTTTCCAGTCCTCCTCCTCCAGCGAGCCGATGCCGGAGTACGACCCGATAAGGGCGTACGAGGCCCGCGCCCCAGAGTGGTGGGATGAGAGGGACTGGAACTTCTCCGTCGAGTCCGAGGATGACGACTCCTTGACCGACGGGGAGGATGACCTCCATTTCCTCATTGATGGGGATTTGGAGGAGGAGAGCGACGACGACGCTCTCTGGGGCGAAGACATCTCCTCCGACGAGGAGGAGGATGAGGAAACGGAGGAGGACACCTCCTCCGACGAGTACCCGCTGATGAAGCGCTTCTGCGCCGGGTCGGAGGATGATGACGACGACGATGATGATGAAGAAGACGAAGCCCCTGCCGGCGGCTTCGACAGCAGTGACGAAGGCGTCACCGGCAGCAGCGCCGACGGTAGCTACGACGGCGACGACGAGGGCAGCGACGGCCCCTAGGCTAGGGACTCCTAGTATAGGGCTAGTAGTAGTAATTTAGGTGGTAGATCATCCTTTTGAGAGAAATCGGCTCTTAGTTGTAAGAAATCCTCTTATCAATGAAGAATGTTTCCCAATTCGATTTCTCCGATTGTCCAATTTGATTCTTCCGATTATCAGAGTAAGTCCACGCACCAAGAACCGATAGCAACGCATCGGTCTTTCGCCATAAAACGCCAATAAGGCCAAACTCAGTTACCTAATTAGACAGGTCCAAACAGACATTCCACAAATTCAAACGGTAACTTGATGCCTGCTCGTAACAGTTTGTTCCACTAGAGTCGATGGCTGCGCATCGGCTTTTTTGTTTTTTTTACTGGCCGATTTCATGCATCGGCCCCCATATTTTACTGCCCATCATCCCACATACTTGGGAAATACTTCTTGAGATGCTGGCCATTGACAGCCACTGGGAACTTCACGCCGCTCAGCTCCTCGAGCATGTATGCATTACCCTTTAAAACTTGGTCGACTCTGTACGGCCTGTGCCAATTTGGAGACCATTTACCATACACTTTATCCTTAGTCCCCAACGGCAACATAGCTTCCCATACCAGATCACCAACGTGGAACTCCTTTGGTCTCACCTTCTTATTGTACGCACGAGCTACCTTGGCTTTGTTCTCTTTAATTTTCTCAAGCGACCACAGTCTAAGTTCCGTGACATCCTCTATGCTATCACTCATCAGGGCTGCATATTCTTCAGTTGTTAAATCATTCTGAAACGTAATCCGTCTCGAGCCAGCTGATACGTCTCCGACGTATCGATAATTTCTTATGTTCCATGCCACATAATTGATGTTATCTACATGTTTTATGCACACTTTATGTCATATTCGTGCATTTTCTGGAACTAACCTATTAACAAGATACCGAAGTGCCGATTCTTGTTTCTGCTGTTTTTGGTTTCAGAAATCCTAGTAAAGAAATATTCTCGGAATTGGACGAAATCAACGCCCAGGTTCCTATTTTGCCCGGAAGCATCCAGAACACACGAGAACCGCCAGAGAGGGGGCACAGGGCCACCAAACCCTAGGCTGGCGCGGCCAAGGGGGGGCCCGCGCCCCCCTATAGTGTGGGCCCCCCAGAAGTCCACCGACCTTGCCCTTCCGCCTATTTAAAGCCTCCGTCGCGAAAACCCTGATACGTTCGACGAAACCCACAGAAACCTTCCAGAGCCGCCGCCATCGCGAAGCCAAGATCTGGGGGACAGGAGTCTCTGTTCCGGCACGCCGCTGGAACGGGGAAGTGCCCCCGGAAGGCTTCTCCATCGACACCACCGCCATCTTCATCAACGCTGCTGTCTCCCATGAGGAGGGAGTAGTTCTCCATCGAGGCTCGGGGCTGTACCGGTAGCTATGTGGTTCATCTCTCTCCTATGTACTTCAATACAATAATCTCATGAGCTGCCTTACATGATTGAGATTCATATGATGATGCTTGTAATCTAGATGTCATTATGCTAGTCAAGTGAATTTTACTCGTGTGATCTCCGGAGACTCCTTGTCCCACGTGTGTAAAGGTGACAGTGTGTGCACCGTGTGGGTCTCTTAGGCTATATTTCACAGAATACTTATTCACTGTTATGAATGGCATAGTGAAGTGCTTATTTATATCTCTTTATGATTGCAATGTATTTTGTATCACAATTTATCTATGTGCTACTCTAGCAATGTTATTAAAGTAGTTTTATTCCTCCTGCACGGTGTAATGGTGACAGTGTGTGCATCCGTGTTAGTACTTGGTTTATGCTATGATTATGATCTCTTGTAGATTATGAAGTTAACTATTGCTATGATGGTATTGATGTGTATTATTCCTCCTACATAGCATGAAGGTGACAGTGTGCATGCTATGTTAGTACTTGGTTTAGTCGAATTGATCTTTCATGCACTCTAAGGTTATTTAAATATGAACATTGAATTGTGGAGCTTGTTAACTCCGGCATTGAGGGTTCGTGTAATCCTACGCAATGGTGTTCATCATCCAACAAGAGTGTAGAGTATGCATTTATCTATTCTGTTATGTGATCAATGTTGAGAGTGTCCACTAGTGAAAGTCTGATCCCTAGGCCTTGTTCCTAAATACTGCTATCGCTGCTTGTTTCTTGTTTCTTGCGTTACTACTGCTGCAATACTACCACCATCAACTACACGCCAGCAAGCTATTTTCTGGCACCGTTGCTACTGTTCATACTTATTCATACCACCTGTATTTCACTATCTCTTCGCCGAACTAGTGCACCTATTAGGTGTGTTGGGGACACAAGAGACTTCTTGATTTGTGGTTGCAGGGTTGCATGAGAGGGATATCTTTGACCTCTTCCTCCCTGAGTTCGATAAACCTTGGGTGATCCACTTAAGGGAAACTTGCTGCTGTTCTACAAACCTCTGCTCTTGGAGGCCCAACACTGTCTACAGGAAAAGGAGGGGGCGTAGACATCACCAGCCGTGATTTCCCAGGGCAACACGGCTTCTTGTCCATAGACCAGATGGTATGGCGAGGTTTTTATCGCTCCATGACATGACATGCGATAAGCCCACAAAGCCTCTGACAATACCTCGTGCCAACGTCTAGGGTGCTCGTTGATTTTCCTCTTAATCAGCTTGATAAGGCTCTTGTTGGACGCTTCAGCCTACCCATTTGCTTGAGCATAGTATGGAGACGATCGGATCAGCTTAATTCCCATGTCCTCGCAGAACTTTCTAAACTCGCGAGAAATAAAAACCGAACCTCCATCGGTCGTGATAGTCTAGGGAATCCCGAATCTATGAATGACATGCTCCTTCACGAAATTGATGACATCTTTCGATGCCACTGACTTCATAGGGACGGCCTCCACCCATTTAGTGAAATAATCTGTAATGGCCAGAACCCACTCATGGCCTTTGCTCGATGGAGGATTAATTTTGCCGATCATATCCATGCCCCAACCTCGAAATGGCCAAGGCTTGATGATGGGATTCATCGCTGATGCGGGTACCATCTGAATACTCCCAAACTTCTGACATGCTTGACACCCTTTATAGTACTTAAAACAATCCTCAAGCATGGTGGGCCAATAAAATCCCGATCGCCTGATCAGCCATTTCATCTTATGAGCCGATTGGTGAGTTCCACAGGCGCCTTCGTGTACCTCGTGTAAGAGCCGATTTGACTCGGCCGTTCCCAAACATTTGAGGAGTAACCCTTCCAAAGTTCTGTAGAACATGTCATCCCCAATAAGGACATACTTCATGGCCTTGTATCTTATCCGTTTAGGTGCCCCCCGAGCCGAATCTTTCAAGTAATTGAAGATATCGGCTCTCCAGTCATCTGGCTCCGTAAATCGTGCACGAACATCGGCTCCATCTGCTACGTCCTTGTAGCCTGACGCCATCTGTGCGAGATCGTTTGCCTCGGTATTTTGTGACCTTGGGATCCAATTGAAGTTTAGGTACCTAAATTGTGCCATTAGCTCACGGCATTGCATCCATAATGGGAAGAGCGACTTGCTCTCGCATCTGTATTCCTCCGTGAGTTGGGAAATCACCAATTTGGAGTCTCCAAAAAGTTCCACTGCTTCTGCCCCGGCTTCCAATAGCAACTCCATTCCCTTGCGTATTGCTTCATACTCAGCGACATTGTTGGTGCAAGGGGTAGGTAGCCTGATGGAGAAGGAATATGTTGCCCCCCGAGGCGACACGAGCAGAATGCCGATGCCGCAACCATCATCACAAACCGATCCATCGAAAAACATTGCCCATGCACGCACAGACAGTGCTGCTATATCAGTGTTGATTCGTTCAGCAATAAGATCGGCCAACACTTGTCCCTTGACTACTTTCGCAGGCTGATACCGGATATCAAATTCCGATAATGCAAACATCCACTTACCGAGTCGGCCTTTCAACACAGGAGCCGACAGCATATGTTTGATGACATCTGATTTGCATATGACGACAATTTCCGCTGACAGCAAGATGTGATGAAGCTTGGTGCAGGTGAAAAATAAGCAAAGGCACAACTTCTCGATCTCAGGGTACCTAGTTTCTGCATCCAACATCCTTCTGCTGAGGTAGAAAACCACTTTCTCCAGACCATCATAAACTTGCACCACTACTGAGGCGATGGAAGTGTCAGCTACTGACAAGTAAATGTAGAAAGGCATGTCTTGCTGGGGCGGAACCAACACAGGTGGCTTCGTTAGATACTCCTTAATTTCGTCAAATGCTCGTTGTTGCTCTGCCCCCCAGTGAAACTCCTCATCAGTTTTAATTTTTACCAACCCCATGAACGGCTCAATCCGTCCTGACAAATTGGAGATGAACCTCCTGACGAAGTTGATTTTGCCGATGATACACTGGAGTTCTTTCTTCGTGGTAAGTGGCTTCATTGTTCGCACTGCCTCTTGACTTTTTAGGCCGATCTCAATTCCGCGTTCATGAACCAAGAAATCCAGGAATTGACCGGCCGTTACACCAAAAACACACTTCTTTGGATTCATTCTTAGTCCGAACTTTCTAGTTCGGTCCAGGACGTGTCGCAAATCTTCCAAGTGTCCTTCCACTGAAACAGACTTGACTACCACGTCATCGATGTAAATCTCCACCAACTTGACGATCAGATCATGAAAGATGTAGTTCATGGCTCTTTGGTACGTTGCGCCGGCATTCTTCAGTCCAAATGTCATGACCACATATTCAAACAAGCCACCGAGCCTGGTACTCTGAATGCAGTCTTGTGTATATCTTCTGGAGCCATAAAAATTTGGTTGTAACCGGCATTGCCATCCATGAAACTCAAAACCTTATGACCAGCAGCTGCATTGATCAACGTCTCTGCTACCGGCATTGGGTACTCATCCTTTGGAGTGGCTCTATTGAGATCTCGAAAATCTATGGCGACGCGCCATCGGCCGTCCTTTTTCTCTACAGGCATGATGCTAGAAATCCACTCAGCATACCTGCATGGCCTGATGAACCCGGCGTTCAACATTTTCTCGATCTCTTTCTTGACTTCTTCTAAGATTTCGGCCTTCATCTGTCGTGCTCGCTGCTGGAACGGCCGAAATCCTTTCTTCAGAGGGAGCCGATGCTCAATGATGCTCCTGTCTAACCCGGGCATCTCTGTGTAATCCCATGCAAAGCAGTCTGGGTACTCTTTCAACAAGGCTATCATCAGGCCCCTCAGCTGCGGATCTAACTTTTTGCTGATAAATGTTGGTCGTGGCTTATCCCCAGGACCAATGTCAATCTCTTCTAGCTCATCAGCCGATGTAAACCCATATCCTAGCTTTCCGTCGCCTGCTAGATCGATGTTGAACACAGGCAAAACATATGGTGAGGATAATTTGGGCCGATTGCTGGAATCGGCCTCCTTTTTCATTACATTGCTCAATGAGGGTTTACAACTTATTGGTGCTCTATGACGACTACGTGACATGCTTGAGGTGAGATCATTGCTTTTTATTTTTTGGGGCCGATCGCAGGGATCGGCCTTGCCACGCACGTCCATTGCCTTTAGTCTTGCTACTCTGTCAGGCCGATGGATAAGACCAGCCTCACTCCGTTTTTTGAAGCTTCGATGCGCTCACAGCCGTCCAAACTGATTCCAGAGATCGGCTCTTGGTCGTCTGCATCCCAAATATTCATGCCAGCTAGTGAGATCTCGATCGAGTCATATGCATGAACGACCTCCACTTCATCTCCATCCCACTGTATCAGGCATTGGTGCATCGTGGATGGAATGCAGCAGTTGGCGTGAATCCAATTCCTCCCTAGCAGGACATAGGACCGATAGATCTTGAACTTCCTCGACAGATTCAAGGATACTCAAGCGCATATGATTACTCTTGACAGACTCAAGAACTCTCACACCTTTATTGGATAACTGGACGAACGTCCAAGACGCCGTCACACACGCCGATCCCATAGGGACGGTGATAATATGAACTTGGAGTTCTACATTATTCTGAATCAATTCTAGACTACTGAAACCCTAGCCGCACCTCCACCTTATATGAGGGGTGGGGTGGCCGGCCAGCCAGCCTTTATTGGGCCTAACCTAGTTCGACTTGGACAGGCCCAAGTCAAACGGACTCTATTAAAACCCTAGATGGCCCACAGCATGACCTGGCTACATTATTTTCTCCTAATAACAAGATTATAATAAACTACTGGTACAACCTTAGACCCAAATATCATATCAATGGCTGTCCTAGAGTACCAGGCCCGGATATCCATATCATAGGCACGATTCTATGTACAATAAAATTGATTACGTTTACACCTAAGAGCTCAAGTATTGTGGGGTTATTTGAGAAGCATCTTCTCCCTATCACGGTCATGTGCCTAGTGGACATGTTATATTTCTTATGAAAAGTACTTATCTCACGATTTATTTCTAATTCTGGCTCCATCTAAAAAGGCATTTACAACCTTTTTATATACAATCTACAACTAGAATTGTGTCATTAGTAGTGCAAGGAATTGACTACGATGTGTTATTCGACAATGCTCCTTTAAATACTGACAATTATCCATGTGAGCGGCGCAAATTATCGATCCTAATTGTTTTAGGAGAAGTTGTGAATTTTATTAACTGGTTTCCAACTTGTTACCAGAAGTGTTGTAGCATGAAATTCATGAAAAATAAAAACTAGGGGAAAATTATATTACACAACGTAAAGATGTTAAGTTCAGAAGATCACAAACACAAAGAGTTCGAACTATTTAGGAATCCTAGGTTTTTTTTTGTTGGTGTAGGAGTATTTGACAGAAAATACTAAGCCCACAAAGTCCCCACCTAACAAGGCCCTCCCATCCATATTTTGACAAGGTACATCAAGTTCATGCTCCTTCACACAAAGCAGATGATCTCTAGCATTCAAAATCTCTTTTGCTCCTTCACAATTCTGAAGACTTCTAGGAGATACAAAGACTTCTAACACCGCAAGCCCCTCCAAATGAAAACAATAGATGTGCTTTCCTTGAAGCTTGAACTCTTGCAAAATTTCTCAAAGGAATCACTCAAAACACCAAAGATTGGTGTGAATTTGATGGGAATGTGGGGGAAAAGGTTAGGATTCAAAGCCTTTGGTTGTCTCTGTTTCACCACAACTCCCTAAGGGGTAGCAGCATGTATATATAGCTAAGGACGGATTTGACTGTTACACGGAACGGTAACATGCCTAGATGTTCTCTTGAAAATCCTCGGAAGCATCGGGCTAGTTCAAAATTTGAATAGTCGGAGCGGGAAGATACTTCCATAAAAGTATTGGCTATATACCAAGTATCACGTCTTCCTGAACACCTCAAGATTCATCAATACCTCCAAGTTATAAAACATAAACAATATGATCCTCGTGAGAAAATGAAGTTATATGTCGTCCAAAGAAAATATATGGTGCCCAAACATACCAATATGTTTCAACGGGTATTTCCTTAGCATTTCTTTCTTGCAAAAATTTGTTATATTGTTGTCATCGACATGACAATGTGTGCTTGGTTACTTTGTGATTGAAATGTAATGGTGTTTGAGTTAGTCTATCATATGAACGAAATCTGTTATAGTTTAATTGTTTGTGATGTGTGTTAGTTTAATTTTCTACAAACTCAGTGCAAACGGTTAAACTAGAATAACCATTATTGATGAGCAGGATCATCAAAAACGGAGATATATCTAGATGAATGCTGCCAAAAAGGTGCCACATCGTTGATGGTAATTTTTCCCGTTGCCAAAGTGGCCTTCATATCATATACATGCTCCTTGCAACGAGCCCTTTCTCCATTGCCATAGGGGATTTTGACCATTGTCCATAGAGTCTATATGTACTAGTGTAGGCACATCTTTACATGTCCATTAATCCAAATGGGCAGTAAGATTCAAGCATCTTCTAGGTGGATATTCCTGATCTTGACTTTGACTTGATCAAACTCAGATGGTTTCTTCTTTATTTATAATGATTATGTCTTGAAGAGAACCATGAATAATCATACAATCTTCTTCTTCAAGACATGCTTCAAATAGGCTCAACTCTCATATGACCCTCCTTGAATTACACCTTGGTCATCACTGAATTTTCTTCACTTTCTTATACCTTTAACCTTGAAGCCATATGGTTCAAGCAGTGCATGTGGACACGAACTTAATGTATAGCTCGATGCAAACATTAGTACATAAGGATTATCATTAATTACAAAAACTACACATGGAGATTCCGTGCACTTTCACATATGAACTTTTCATGTCAACATAACAAAAGAGAAATAGGTGAGAGACATAACACCATGGGGATCAAGAGGTCGCAAGGAGGTAGCGGAGAGAAGAACACCGAGTGAGGATGAAAATAGAACTACAACGGGAAGAAGACAACACAGAGGGTCATGTGGCAGGCACGATCGATAAAACACTGCACCATTGGGTGTGGAACCGATCTGATTCGTTTTCACAAGAGGATGCTCAAAGTTAGAAGAAAAAAAATGTACTGTAATAAAAATAAGGGATTTCTATTTTCGTGCCCTCGGTTCCTTAGTTGTGCTCAGTTTTCCCCAGCCCCTTAGTTTTTCCTCAGTTTTACCCTAGCCTTTGTCTGAAGACCCGCAGAAGGAGCTCAGACGGAAGGAATCCGTTTATTTGGACGTTCTGTGCTGACGTGTTGCGCCGCGTCGTCTGTGGGGCCGCGTCGTGTGGGGCCGCGTCGCGTGGGGCTGGTAGAAAGGGACCGCGTGGGACAGGACGAGAAGCGTTTGGTTGCACGTGAGCAGGAGCTGGGTTTTGTCTCTCTCGGCCCAAATTGGCATTTTTAAAAGCACCTTTTCCCCTCTTTCTCTCTCTGTCTTTTTCACCAAATTAGTATCAAATCTAGAGAAGTTTCTATTTCTGTCTTTCTTCAATATGGCAGCAAATCTAGTAGCAAATCTCTGGGGTTATTTATGCCTTTTGGCCCTCGTTTTTTGCCCAATATGGCAGCAAATCTAGTAGCAAATCTAGAAGCTATTATATGATAAATTCACAGCAGCATAATCAGAAAACTAAGTATAATACATAGGTAAACTGCATACAGCAGCCAAAAGCAGCCAATAACATTGTTAATGTTCACGACAAACTAAGCTGCAAAAATATACAAGATCACGCACGCAATGTATGGACAACAAGAAGATTAGGATGAATGAATTTGTTCTTCATTCCTCCTCATATATTTCTCCGTCTCTCCATTCGTGCAATTCCCCAAGGAAATATTCATTGAACTCCTTCCGTCTGCAGTGTGAGGCCAATACATCCTCCAAACGGTATGGCCTGTGTTCATTTCTCAAACCGTAGAGTCCTATTCTATCCACACGTAGTGGCCACTCATCCCAGGCATTTGTATCATGAGAGTACGCTCTGATATAACCCAAATCCGTGTAGTAGATGCTGCCAGGTTGAAGTGTCGGGTACACTCTGGTGTCGATGGAGATACACCGGATAAAATTCCCGACGAAGGCATTACGCCAATGTTAGTGACCGGATGGAGAGAGCGGCTACGAGTGTCCACACGGTACACCAATGGTTTGCCCGCCAAAGCCGCGCTGACCAACAACACAAGCAGCAGATCACCATCCGACTTCACAAGGTAGAACTTCTGACGTCCAAGTTCTGGAAATGAAATTAGTGTCTCCATCTTGACAGTGCTCGCGCGCTGCTGCAACTGTATATTGGTGCACACTATTCTTCCGATCTCAAAATTGTCCGAAGTTACCGCATACAGTTCACCATTGAACGGGGTAATGCAACGGAAAACATGGTTCTTGATCGAAAATCTTCCTTCTCCCCAATCCCCATCTTCATTTATATCCTTAGTTGGAGTGCTCTCATCGACCCAACCAATTTCCGGCGGGTAATGTGTGGCAACGAAGACCATAGTCGGGGATTTGATAACAGCGACTGATTTCAGAAAAACAGATGGCATCTGCGCCTCAAACATCGTGTTCGATTTCTTTGTGAGTGGGTTCAGCAGCCGTATCTTGTGCGGCGGGTTCTTCGGGTCAAGCACGATGACGCCACGGGAAAAGCCGACGAAGTAGAATCTAAAATATATTGAAAAGATAACATTCAGCACTAAGATTGAAAATAAGATCTATGGTGACGCCACGGGAAAAGCCGAGGAATTTGAACCTTGCACGAACTGCAGATAGATCTATGGTGACGTAGCGGGATGTGCCGAGATGGAGGAAGGTGAACTCAGCGGCGCGTGGAAGGGCGTGGTGTAGCATGATCCATTCGTGCAGGTGCACGTCGGGATCAGGTAAACCTGAGCGCCAATTTCTACAGACTTGCCTCATAGCAGAGTAGCTGTCCACGTACTCCTCTTTCGCCAATAAGCATTCGCCGATCTTGTGAAGTGGTCCGTCAGCCGTGAGACCGGCCCAGTTCACGGAGGCGCCGCGCTTGGATGCGCCGCCCTCGGATGCGCCGCCCTCGGAGGCGACGGGCTCGGCGGCGACGGGCTCGGCGGCGACGGGCTCGGCGGCGACGGGCTCGGAGGCGACGGGCTCGGAGGCGACGGGCTCGGGGCGATGGCCGCCGGCGCATTCTTCTTCTCCATCGCCGGCAGGGGAGGGCTCGTACGGCGGTTGGGGTTTTTTGGAGAAGTTGATGGGACGTGAAGGGGTGGTTTCGTGCGTGAGCGATAATGAGACGTATTGTGTGCAGAGGGAGGGAGAGAGGGGCTTACGCGTCCTAAATGCGACCCGCGTCAACAATGGCACGTCTTCCACGTGCACCGCGACACGCGTCAACAATGGCACGTCTTCCACTTCGCATCGCAACACGCGTCCTCGAGTCTAACCCTGGAAATTTAGATATACTCATGTATACCCTCGAGTCATATACTAGCATTTTTTGTATGCTCAGTTTTCACCTTGAGTGCTAATGCGGCTAGTGCAATATACTCAGTTTTACCCTCAAGTGGCTGGTCAACAGAGAGTCAACAAATGGGATTAACTAGTTAAATGAGTTATTTAATGTGCAAAAAATTCCGAAAAGGAGTGGCACTTACTCATGGAGTCTTTACCACAAATTTCCACTTCTCAAATCATAGATAAATCGTAGATAAATCAAGTTTCACCACAAATTGCCACTTCTCAAATCACCTAGTAGCTATGAAGGTGCATGGTTTTCCATAATAAGCCCTACCCAAAACAGCTTTCCCCAAAACATACTTTGTCTGAATGAGACCATAATTTTCACACTCATGTAGATTTGTATTGCAAATAGTTTGAGGTAGGCCAAGATGGGTTTCATTGTACAAAACACGCATTTTCCATTTTTTTAAATCTCATATTTGAATCCCTTAGTCTGTTTACTACTCACTTGCCCTTGGTTTCTTGATACTACTCAGTTTTGCCCTCTCCCTTCACAAACTCTCGCGTACGCCCAACATTGCCCTGATTGGTCTAGCCCATGTCACGCGGATCGTGCCCGACGACCGTTGATCGTATGATCTAACGGCAGGATAACCCCTATCTCTCTCTCTCGTCGGGGCCACCACCCTCTCTCTCTCTGTCGTCGGTTAGCTTCACGCAAAGTTTGGTTTTCTGCATTATTTTTCACGAGCTAAATTATAAACTCTTTTTAGGCATTACTTTTCACGCAAAAAATGATAAACCATCACCGATTTGTTGTAGCCATTACTTTTCACGCACAAAAATGATACACCATCACCCATTTCGTGTACCCATTACTTTTCACGCAAAAAATGATAAACCATCACCGATTTTGTTGTAGCCATTACTTTTCACGCACAAAAATGATAAACCATCACCGATTTGTTGTAGCCATTACTTTTCACGCACAAAAATGATACACCATCACCCATTTCGTGTAGCCATTACTTTTCACGCAAAAAATGATACACCATCACCCATTTCTTGTACCCATTACTTTTCACGCAAAAAAGATAAACCATCACCGATTTCTTGTAGCCATTACTTTTCACGCACAAAAATGATACACCATCACCCATTTCGTGTACCCATTACTTTTCACGCAAAAAAATGATAAACCATCACCGATTTTGTTGTAGCCATTACTTTTCACGCACAAAAATGATAAACCATCACCGATTTGTTGTAGCCATTACTTTTCACGCACAAAAATGATACACCATCACCCATTTCGTGTAGCCATTACTTTTCACGCAAAAATGATACACCATCACCCATTTCTTGTACCCATTACTTTTCACGCAAAAAACGATAAACCATCACCGATTTCTTGTAGCCATTACTTTCCTTTTAGGCATTACTTTTCACGGTAAAATGATAAACTATACCCCCACAACGGTCGACTCCTCCTTAATTTATTGTGTATAAACCCCCACAACGGTCATCTCCTCCTTATTTTATTGTGTAAACCCTACAACGGTCATCTCTCCCTTATAAACACCCACACGGCCATCCCTTGTGTCAATAGGTTCTGCCTCTCTCTTCTTTTCGTTCACATACACTTTATCCATTGCCATGGCTTCCACGTCTCGGACGCGGACCGGAAGGGGAAGGGGAAGGGGAAGGGGAAGTGGATCATCATCATTGCCACCACCACCGTCAACACTGCCATTGATCATAGAGGAGTTCTTCATCGTCGTCTATGAAGACCCTTTGGTCAAGAAGGTACGTACGCGTTCCCACATATATGATGCATGTGATTAATTATGGGCATGTTCTAAAAAACCTTTAATTTCAAGGGTTCCCTAATTTCAAACGATCGGCGCTCGATCTCTTTGCAGGAACTCCCAAAAAAATTTGCGGACTATCTTGACGGCAAGGAGCCAGCTAAGGTGTATCTGCGAGCAGCCGATCGCGGTCCTCGTCTCTGGACCGTGGAGGTCCTATTTGACGGACAAGGCCGGATGTACCTCGACAAGGGCTGGGAGAAATTCGCCATCGCGCACGGTGTGGATTTCGGCTGGTTCGTACACTTCAAATATGAAGGCGATGATGTGCTCACAGTGAAGGTGTTCGACGGAACAATGTGCAGGAGGTACTACTACTCAGACGACGAAGATACTGACGATGAAAGCGACGACGACGTGAAGCCATGCATCCATCCCCTTTAGATAATTAAGGGGATTATGACCAAGAATATATATGTAGCTTCATATGCATCGATTTAGAGATCTAGCTATTTTCTATATATTATGCATGTAAAAAATAATATCGCATTTCCACTATTATTCGAGCACCACATCCTCCAAACGATGCCGATGCCGATGCCGATATCGGCATGGTCAGAACGGCTATGCTCGCCGCCACTGCTAGGTCAACGTCGGGATACACAATGTTTAGCATAAGAGTCACTTTAGATTAAGCTGCGAAAATGGGCTGAGGCGACCCCTACAGAGCGGCTCTATATTATATTCTCTAAATAAAATAGACGACCACAGCGGTCATTGGCTGCGGAGGCCCCACAGAGCGGCAATATATAATTTTCTATAAATAAATAGACGACCCACTGGTCATTGGCTGCGGCAGCCCCATAGAGCGGCCCCATTTGTCATTGGCAGCACCGCGTATACAATCAGGAAATAAAACGGCCCACGCGTCAGCGGTAGATGGATCCACCCGTCAGCACGAGACGGTCAGCGAGGAACTGACCTCACGGTAACGGTAAGGCCTCTGACCTGACGGCAACCCGCGTCTTCGAGGGGTTTCAAACTAGAGGGAGGGGAAAACTGAGGAAAAACTAACGAGCTGGGGAAAACTGAGTACAACTAACGAAGCAGGGGCACGAAAATAGAAATCCCTAAAAATAAAAGTTGCAAACTGTTGGTTAAATGAAAAATATGCTTTGTCTCAATAGAATCTACGGAAGTTATAGTTTGTAACAGTAGTACAGTACTCTATTTAGTGTACAGTCTTATGGTAATCATTTCCGTACAAATACTGCAAGCAATTCTATAAGTACAGCTTGACGAGTACAATATATTGTATGGATGCACATATTTAAGAGAGCGACATTACACCAGAGACTCAACTAAATTACATGAATCCTTTGTGCTGTCAAACTCAGTTGACATAGATAATAAAAGCCGCCAAAAGAAATGGCAAACGACCTATCAGGGAGAGAAAACAAAGATTGCGCTTAGGAGGCAAGGAGCGACAGCGAAATAACTTGCTACGGCGATCTTCAGCATCGTGTTATGGTTTGTTTTAGGAGGCTAGTTAAGGTCTGATTGGCACTGGCGATCGACCACCTAGCCAAACTAAATTCAGCTTTATATACTACTCGAGTAAACAAGCGATCCCAACTCAATTGACATTAATGATCATCGGATAGTACCTGAGTAAACAAAAGAGCTCCAAACCCAGTCGGCATTTACAATCATACCACCAAAAAAATTGTGAATTGAGGAGGCGAGGATCGACAGCGAAATAACTAGCCAGGCCGATCCTTAGCATCTTATTATGGTTTGTTTTAGGAGGCTAGTTAAGATCTGACCGGCACTAGCGATCCACCAGCTAGCTAAACTAAATCCAGCTTTATATACTACTCGAGTAAACAAACGATCGACCGATTTGGCTTCTCCACATAGTAGTTAACCCGTCGCTGCAACCGTGAGTCGCCACTTTCAGAGTGACGGTTGTTGCATCTTCAGGGCCTCATATTCCATGACCTTTACATTTTTCGAGCCTCCAGCATCAACAACGAAGGCGACATCGCGTGAGAAAGTACAATAGCATCGGACACAATCACATAGACACACGCGGATTAAGAACCAGAAATGTGAAGAGTCGAGTGGCCCTTCAAATTTAAAAAGTGTGCTACGAATTGAAGCCGAAGGCAGGTACGCGCGGCGGTGTGTGTGTGTGTAGATGACAGTGACGCCGGCTAAAGAAGGAGATTCAGCGTGAGCAAATGAGATCGCGAGTGGCATCACCGGTCGAGCTGACTGTGCTCGACATCAACCTCTTCCTGTCCCTCTCGCTCTCGGCGCCGCAGGTCAACTTCGCGTCCGACCTGGCGCCGCATGGGAAATACATATGAAACGCCTCTTCTATACTGCCGTGCCCAATCATCAGTGATCATCGGTTGGACGCGAGACTTCTTATCGGAATCTCCTATCCGCTACTAAATACCAGAGCGGTTAGCAACCGAAATGACAAGGAAAATGTGTGTGCCATTACTCAATTGGAGCTACTGGTCTATGATGCTGCGAATTAACAACGAACAGCCGTGACTCATCAGAGCTGACTTGTAAAATGAAGCACATGGGAGTTGAGAAGTGATTAGGCGGTTAGCCGAACAAACAACGTGCATGTTTGTGTTGGAACGCGTTATAGGTTTCACTTCTCGGTTGAATTTTGTTCTTTGTATATACTTGTTCCCTGAAAGGATTCCCTGGTTGATGTGCAAGTGCTAGCTGAAGCTTCAACTCGTTGGACCCAGTATCTGCTGTTATGAATGACCAAGTTTTTTTTTTAGCATATGAATGACCAAGTGTGACTCCTAAAAAGAAGGGGAAACACTTGCAATCCTCCGGGGGATCACGTCACGGATCGTCCGCCTCGCTGGCACGCACAGCGACCGACTCAAACCGCGCATAGCGGTGAGTAGGGCCCACCACCTGTCTTATTTTCTGAGATGGATTCTCCTCCACTCATTTTCCCCTTCCTCGCGCTCTCTCTCCCATGTCCCGAGCAAATCCTCCTCTCCCATGTCCCGAGCAAATCCTCCTGGTTCCTCCTCTAGTCCTCTGCCCACCGCCGCCCATGGCGCTCCCCACTCCGGCAAGCGCCCCAAACTCGAGGAGTAGCTTCGCCCCCCTCGTCCTCTTCCGTTCGCTGCGAGCTCCATCCCTAGCCCGCCGCCCCGCAAGCTCGGGCAGGGAGACGATTCCTCATCTGTCGTCCTGGGCCGCTCCTCGACCTCTTCATCATCCCCGTCGGCGGCGGTGGTTATGGAGTACTAGTTTAATGGCTACGATCATTTGCTGCCAGCGGCGGTCATCCTGGCTACAAATCCTGCTTGCTCCTAGCCATCCGCTCCGGCCGCCCGGTGCTACAAAGGCAGCCGGCGCTACTAAAGAAGGCCGTCGGCGCTGTTACAGATATTCGCCGGAGATGCTACAGTCGAACACCGGTGCTGCTACGATGGGGCGCCTGTTCTGCTACAAAAGCCCGTTGGCTCTGCTACAAAAAAACCGACGGCTCTGCTACGAAAGGTTGTCGGAGCTGCTACAATCGGCCGCCGGCGCCGTCGGCTCTGCTACAATTGCCTGCCGCGTCTGCTACAGAAGACGGCCACAGCTGCTACAAGTGGCCGCCGGCGCCGTCAGGCTCTGCTACAATTACCCGTCGCGTCTGCTACAAAAGGCGGCCGGAGCTGCTATAATTGGCCGCCAGCGCTCACTGCTGCGAGCCGCCGCTGCTGCTGCAAGTAGTCCACCGCCAGCGCTCACTGCTCCCACCCGCCGCGGCCGTTGCTACGAGCCGCCGCCGCCGTTGCTCCCACCCTCCGCGGCCGTTCCTTCCATCCACCGTTGCTGCGACCATCCGTGGCCATTGCTCCGACCCGCCGCGGCTGTTGCTACGAGCTGCTGCCGCCGTTGCTGCGACCCCCCGCCGCCGTTGCTACGATGGGCGTCTTCTCCAGCGACGGCCATCGCTGTCGGGGGAGAGGTGCTGATGCGAAGCTTTTTGGGGATGGGTTTGTGGGCTTGTGCTGCGAAGCTTCCGCTGCTGCTGCAAGCTGGAGACGGACCTTCCTTGCCGGCGGTGTGATGAGGGACGACGGCGGCACGAAACGAGCGACGCCGATGACTTGAGATTTTTTGCGCGCCGGAGGGAGGCGAGCGACAGAGGGGATGCAATGTCGCGTTCGCTGGGAATCGTAGTTATTTTTCTAATCGGTGAAGACGACAAGGTGTACATGGGTTGCGTGGGCTGTTTCGGGTGACCAGGCAATGTCTAATCTTGACCGTAGGTGCGCTAGCATCCGACGGTTGCGGATCCAGGGGATCTGGGATTTGATCCCCCGGGGGACGCTCAGCACTATCCAAAAAGAAGACAAATTGTGGGTAGGCCGTAACCGAAGGAACGCCTGGAACTTGGGAATATGGGCCTATTCATTTCCATTTATTAGAATATGCAGTGCCAGAACGAAAGGCAGAAAGGGCTTTAGGCCCAATATCGAGACCAGATTAGACCTGTATGCACAGTTTTGGCGGATCCCCTATTCTCCGCTCAACGCGGGAGCGCGCAGTCGCTCCGCTCAGAGCGGGATCGAGTTGGGCCGGCCCATTAGCGACGGAATTTGTTTTCCTTCGATTTTTTCTTTCAGTTTTCTCATTTTTTACTTGTTTTTCATTTGGTTCTGCTGGTTTTTTGCCTCCAGTTTTTTGTTTTGCTGATTGGTTTTTTCTGAATTTCCAAATTTTGAACTTTTTTGAATTTGAACGTTTTTTAAGTTTGAATATTTTTAGATTTGAACATTTTTAAATTTGAACAAAATTTTAAGTTTAAACAATTTTTATTTTGAACACTTTTAGATATGAACATTTTTTGCGTTTGAACAATTTTCAGATCTGTTTTCTGTTCTGATTTTAAAATTTTCATATTATAAATTTGTTTAAATTCGAAATTTGTTCAAATTCGAAATTTGTTCAAATATGAATTTTGTTCAATTTAAAATTCTTAGTTTTCAAAAATAATCAATTTTCAAATCTGAACAATTTTGTAGTTTGAACATTTTCAAAATCTGAACAATTTCTAAATTCGAACATTTATTTAAAAATTGAATATTAAAAAAAACCACAGAAAACCATAACGATAGAATTCAGGGATTTGAATCCCGAACGACCAGAGGTCTAGCTACAGCGAACCCAAATGGGCCAGCCCAGGTCGTGGGTCCTTAAGCGATTCGGTCCCTTGCATCGCTTAAAGCGATGTATAGGAGCACCCACAGTTTTGGGGGGGGGGGGGGGGGGAAACCTATACACCGACCAGGTTTCTTTTTTCTGTTTCTTTTTTCTTTCTTAAAAAAATCAAAAATGAAAATTTTCAAAAATGAAAAAATGTTTAACTTTAAAAAAAATTCAGATTTTGAAATATTTAACTATAAAAATCTTTAACTTTTTAAAAATGTTCAAATTTGAAAATCGTTCAAACTTAAAAATTGTTCAAATTTAAAAATCGTACAAACATAAAATCGTTCAATCTTAAAAATTGTTCAAAAATAAAAGTCGTTCAAACTTAAAAATCGTTCAAACATTAAATTATTGAAATTTAAAAATCGTTCAAAATTGAAAGCGTTCAAATTTGTGAACTGTTCTAATTTTTTTAAAATATATTTTTAAGAACATTCGTATTTAAAAAAATTCATGTTTGTGAAAAAATATTTTTTTTCCGAAAATACTCGGATTATGGAAAATAAAAAAAAAACAGCAGAAAAAGAAAAGAAAACGAAACCAGAAAAGAAAAACACAAATTACCTTCTAGTGGGTCGCGGCCCAGCAAGCCACCGCAGCCACACAGGGTATGCGGTGCGAACCCCGCCGTGGGAGCTGCTTTACACCGACCTGGTCGGTGTATAGCAGCCACCGACCACCCCCTTGTTGGGCCGGCCCACGATTTGCTGAAACAGTTTGCTGTGGATTCGGTGCGGACGGGCCGGCCCAAGTTTGTTTTTCTTTTTTCTTTTCTCATGTTTTCTCTGTTTTAAATCTGAACAGTTTTAAATTTGAACAAAATTCGAATTGAACGATTTTCGAATTTGAACAAATTTCAAAAATTGAACGATTTTTCGAATTTGAACAAATTTTAAAATTGAACGATTTTCGAATTTGAACAAATTTCGAAAATTGAACGATTTTTCGAATTTAAACAAATTTTGAAATCGAACGATTTTCGAATTTGAACAAATTTTGAAATCGAACGATTTTCGAATTTGAACAATTTTTTAAAATTGAACGATTTTTGAATTTGTTCAAATTTCGAAATTCGTTCAAAACTCAAAATTTGTTCAAACTTCAAAATTTGTTCAAATTACAATTTTTTTAATTTCGAAATTTGTTCAACTTTTGAATATGAACAATTTTCAAACTAGAACATTTTTAAAATTTGAAAATTTTTGAAAATTATTTTTGAACAGAAAAATAAAACGATAAAAAAATAAACACAAAAAAAGAAAACAGAAAAGGAAAAAGAAAACCGAAAAGAAAAACCGAACAAAACCAGCAAAAACTTGAAAAAACGAAAAAACCCGCAGCTAACGGAAAAACCAACGTGCTATATGGGCCTGGCCCATGCTCGGAGAGGGTGTGCGGCGATCCGTATACACCGACCTGGTCGGTGTATAGGATTTGCCCCCCGCACCGACCTGGTTGGCAAACAGGAGCTCCCGGTTTTGGGTTGCCAAACTTATTCATCGCTCACTACGGAAGCGAATCCTCCCGCCTGAAGCGATCAGCGGTTGGGCCGGCCCATTTAGCAAGAGAAATAGGTGGTTTTTCAGTTGGTTTTCCTGGTTCTGTCGGTTTCGAGTGGTTTCTAGAAACTTTCAGCCCGGTTTTCCTGATTCAGTGGGTTTCTTCGGTTTTTTCTAGTTTCACCAGTTTTTTTTTATTTTTTTGCACTTTTCTATCTCCTGTTTTTCTACATTTTACGAATTTAAAAAATGCTTAAATTAAAAATGTTCAAATTTAAAAATGTTCGAACTTATAAAATGTTCGAATTTTAGGATATTCAAATTTAAAATGTTCAAATTATAAAATTTCAAATTTAAAAATGTTTGAATTAAAAAAATTCAAACTTAAAAGATGTTCAAATTTAAAAATGTTTGAACTAAAAATGTTCAAACAAAAAAGTGCTCATTTTCAAAACAACAATAAAAAAATTAAATAAAATTTCAATTTCCAAAAAATATGAGATATTTTTAAAACTTCAGATTTTGAAAAAAAATCTAAACAAAAAACAAAACAGAAACGTAAAACATACGTTTAACTAGGCTCCGTCGGTGGACACAAGGCTTCACGCTTAAAGTGGGGATTAGGCGCTCCCGTTTTGGGTTCTCTTATTGGGAACATCCTATTAGCTGCCTGTCTCGGCAAATAAGTTTACTGCCACCTAAAGCCTCCCACTGCCTGACTGCCAAACAACTTCGTGTGTTTTTTCGTTTAAATTTATTTACTTTTTGTTATAATTTTCAATTCCTAGTTTCAATTGAATTTATCATTTTTATAGCATGCTTTATTTTTATCTTTCTAGTTTTTGGTATTGTTTTATTTCTATTTCTACATTACTTTTTTAAAAAATCGAAACATTATTTTGGTATAATCTGAAGTACATAAACTTTTAAGTGTGGCTACAAGAATATTAAACTATTACTTTTGATCATTTCACCTTGAACAAATGAACATTTTCTTTGCACATCATGAACATTTTTGAGCATATATGCAAAACATGGACATCTATTTTGACATCAGCAAACATATAACTTTTGTAATGCATTAATATATTTTGCCTTATCAAAAAACTTAAAAATAAACATAGGCTCAGTATAAATAAAAGGAAAGAAAAATAAAGCAGTACCAACTATTGGGACACACCACATAACTACTATATTAAAGCTGAACAGCTTTGATTTTTCTCCTAATTTTGAACCTGTTCTGAATTAATGTCGGCTATTATTTGTGTGCAGTTTTGGTGCTCCGTGGGAATTTTTGAACGCGCTGGGATTCGTGGTTACATATGTGCAACTTTGCTGGTTTCTTTTCTTGGTGCATGTAAGTTGGGATTTTGTGGTTCTCCGGCCGTGTGACCACAGCTAAGACACGTATGGGAAGTTGCGCCGATGCGGTGGATGCTCAGTCAAAGCGGCATCACAGTACCAACACAACCGATGGCACACGGCTCTTCTCCTTGCCTTTTCCCCTCGGTCAAACCTGTAGCACGAGTAGCCCCTCATCGTCTTCCCTCCCCTACCGTCGAGTCATCTCCCGCTTCCTTCCCTCCAGCTGCGTCGGGACCTTTCCTAGGTGCTGCCTCGAGCGATGGAACTCGGAAACTGCGGCCGACGGCGCGGCGGTCGAGCTCAGGTGGTGGCGGTTGTTCGGCGGCGGTCGGCTTCTTGGTTGTGGAGGGGCTACTGATGCGCGGGGCTGTGGTGATCTCCACTGGCCGAGGAGGCCGCTTAATCTCAAAGCAGCTAGCCAGGGCGTCCTCCTTGCTCGAGGCCACGCTGGGCACTGGGAAGGCTGCAGAGCCGCTCCTCCAAGGCTCCAAGCTATTCCATCACGCCCTCCTCCCGGCGACGCGGACAAGATTATGAAGCCGGGCGGACAAAGGCGTCAAGGGAAAAGCTCCATTTACCGGAGCTCTGGCCGCTGCCGTACCCGGTGTCCGCTCGCTGCTGCGGCGCTTCGCGGTAGATCGAGGGGCGAGCTCCCGTGCCTGCCGACGGAACCGCCTCGCCTTGGCGACGATAGCCTTTTTTATCTAATTTTTTTTGGAGGAATAGGGGAGAAGAGGAGGGAGCCGGAGCGCTCAACGCCTCCCACTCCCACAACAGAGGCGGTGGCTGTAGGGGGGCTGCGAGTGCTCACCCTGATTGGAGCACAGTTTCCTATCCCTCATTGGAGCATGTCAGTATTTGTTATTTGTGCATGTTCTTCCCTGGAGATTCGATCTGGGTGAGGTGAGCCAGAATGTCAGGGAAGGGAAGGTCTCTGACGATGCTCCAGGACCATCTTGCCGCCTCCACCGTGGAAGGGGGCCGGAGACGACTATGACTCCTCCCCAGCAACCACTGCTCCCAGGTGTATTCTTCTTCTGTTGGAGATATGCCCAAGAGGCAATAATAAAATGGTTATTATAATATATCTTTGTGTTTATGATAATGTTTACATACCTTGCTATAGTTGTATTAACCGAAACATTGATACATGTGTGTTATGTGAACAACAAAGATTCCCTAGTAAGCCTCTTGTATAACTAGCTTGTTGATTAATAGATGATCATGGTTTCGTGATCATGAACATTGGATGTTATTAATAACAAGGTTATGTCATTATATGAATGATGTAATGGACACACCCAATTAAGCGTAGCATAAGATCACGTCATTAAGTTATTTGCTATAAGCTTTCGATACATAGTTACCTAGTCCTTTCGACCATGAGATCATGTAAATCACTTATACCGGAAAGGTACTTTGATTACATCAAACGCCACTGCGTAAATGGGTGGTTATAAAGGTGGGATTAAGTATCCGGAAAGTATGAGTTGAGGCATATGGATCAACAGTGGGATTTGTCCATCCCGATGACGGATAGATATACTCTAGGCCCTCTCGGTGGAATGTCGTCTAATGTCTTGCAAGCATATGAATAAGTTCATAAGAGACCACATACCACGGTACGAGTAAAGAGTACTTGTCAGGAGACGAGGTTGAACAAGGTATAGAGTGATACCGATGATCAAACCTCGGACAAGTAAAATATCGCGAGACAAAGAGAATAGGTATCGTATGTGAATGGTTCATTCGATCACTAAGTCATCGTTGAATTTGTGGGAGCCATTATGGATCTCCAGATCCCGCTATTGGTTATTGGTCGGAGAGAAGTCTCAACCATGTCTACATAGTTCGCGAACCGTAGGGTGACACACTTAAGGTTTGATGTCGTTTAAGTAGATATGGAATATGGAATGGAGTTTGAAGTTTTGTTCGGAGTCTCGGATGGGATCCAGGACATCACGAGGAGTTCCGGAATGATCCGGACAATAAGATTCATATATAGGAAGTCATATTCCAAGTTTGGAAATGATCCGGTGCATTTATGGCAGGTTCTAGAAGGTTCTAGAAAAGTCCGGAAGAAAGACACTATGGAAGGTGGAGTCCCGGAGGGACTCCACTAGCATGGCCGGCCAAACCCTAAGGGGGAGGAGTCCCAGGTGGGCTCCACCTTGGTGGCCGGCCAGCCCCACCTCCTTGAGTAGGACTCCCCCCTTGAGTAGGTTTCCCACCTTTGGGAAGTTTTGGTGTTGGGGTCTTATTCGAAGACTTGGACTACAACTCTTGGGGCTTCCACCTATATAATGAGGGACAAGGGGAGGGTGGCCGGCCACTCTTTCCTCCAACCTTGGCTGCCCCCTTCATGGCCGGCGCCCAAGGCACCTCTCTCCCCAAACCCTAGCGCCCCTCCTCCACATACAACTCCCGCATACGCTTAGGCGAAGCCCTGCCGGAGTTCTCCATCGACACCGCCACCACGCCGTCGTGCTACCGGGATTCCGAGGAGGATCTACTACTTCCGCTGCCCGCTGGAACGGGGAGAAGGAAGTCGTCATCAACACCGAACGTGTGACCGAGTACGGAGGTGCTGCCCGATTGTGGCACCGTCAAGATCTTCTACGCGCTTTTGAAAGCGGCAAGTGATCGTCTACCGCAGCAACGAGAGCCTCCTCTTGTAGGCTTTGGAAATCTTCAAGGCTTAGTCTCGTTCATCCCCTCGTTGCTCCCATCTTCTAGATTGCATCTTGGGTTGGATTGCGTTCTCGCGGTAGGAAAATTTTTGTTTTCTATGCTTCGAATCCCTATAGTGGTATCCGAGCCGTGTCTATGCATAGATGGTTGCACGAGTAGAATACAATTGATTTATGGGCGTTGATGCTTTGTTGTCTTTAGTTCGAGTACTTTGCATCTTTGTGGCATGGTGGGATGAAGCGGCTCGGGCTAACTTTACATGACCGCGTTCATGAGACTTGCTCCACGTTCGACATGCAACTTGTATTGCATAAGTGGCTTTGCGGGTGTCTGTCTCTCCCACCATAGTGAAGATTCAATTTAATCCTTGTCGTTGCCTAATCGACGGTACCCCGGAGGAGGGATCCTCACGAGGGGGAGAAGAAGTAGGGGCCATAGGGCGGAGTGCTCTCGGGACGGTGGTACGCGAGTTACCCAGCTTCGGAACACCTGCACGATGACAGGGCCTACTGCTGCTTGTCTGGAATTATCTGGGCGCTTTCGCGTTGTTACAATGAGTTGTGGTTGTGCCTCTAGGGCTCCCGGGATCCGGCTTATAAAGGCGCACGGATCTAGGGTTTACATGGAGAGTCCTAGCCGGATTACAGATAGCCTAGCTACGGTACAATATCTTGCCGTGCACGTCACGGATCCGCCTTCCATACACGTCGTACTGGATCCGGGTTCCTCATGGGCCTCCCTGGATCCGGGTCACTCCTAGGTCGGTACGGATCCGGCCTGCTGATCCTGGGCTGGACTTCTTCCTTCATGATCAACAGCAACTGGGCCGCCCGATGGGCCACATGCCTCATCACCATCTGTGGGCCACCCGGGCTTGCCGGATCTAGGCACTGTCAATGGTACACCCATGAAGTATACCCACAACAGTAGCCCCCAGAGTTCTTCGAGTTTCGCCAGCAGTTTCCGCCATGCTTGTTTCTTAGGTTTCCGGCATCGTCGGCAACGCGGAGAAACTTGAAGAGCTCAAACTTTGCATTTTCTTCTTTTTCCAACTTATAGCCGGAAAATGCTCTCATCCTGCGGGACTTCATCCATCGACGTTCCAAAGAACATTTCCGGGTTACTCCCTGCTTGCGAACAAGAGCCAACTTATCTTCACGCAATCACCCGGAATCTTAAAAGACTCAAACGGTTCCGCCAATTCTGGCGCCATTTTCGCGCGATTTGCGCGGTAACTTATCTCTAGCCATTTTTACCGCTAGGGTTTGGGACACGTGTCACGCATCCAACGGCGCGACGCTTGCGTTCTGACCATAGGATGCGGAACACGAATCTTATCCCCTCAGCCTATAAATATCAGCCGTCGACCCCTTCTCACCCCATTCACCCCCTTTTCACCTCTCCTCCGAGCGCCGCCCGCGAGCCTCTTCTCCGCCGCGCCGGAACCTGCCGGAAAGTCGCCGGAGCATCGCCGGAGCAAGCCCTCCGCCGCAGTGTTCTTCGTGTTCTTAACTCCGGCGAACCACCGCGCGGAAAAACTCGTCGCCGGCAACCCCGACCACCGCACGCGCCATTACGGTAAATCCTCGAGCTCAAACTTCGCGCCGTAGTTGGTAGGGATGAACTTGGGGAAGACGAATTGAGATCCGACTAAGGAAAGTTTCCGCCAACCTTTTTTTTTTCTTCAGATGTCTTCGACGACTCCGCCTCCGAGCTCGGAACCGATCATGGCGACGCCCCTTTCCTCCGCCCCTCCTCCCTTTGTTCCCATCAGGCTGGATCCTACAAAGGATTCCGGCAAGGAGACTGAGGGGACCTCTGCTCACCCGGAGAAAACCTCCGAGGCGGGCCAGTCGGAGCAGCAAACAGAAGAGGCTGCCAAGAAATCAAAAGCTCGGAAGCGCGACTCCGAAGCTAAGGGGAAGTGGTGGCCCTGTACCACCACCGAGATGGAGTTAAAGAATCTCGAGTCAGAGGGCTTCCTGCAACCCGGAAGCTGGAGAACAGTTCCAAATGAACCAGCTCCGGCTCCAAGGGACAACGAGATGGTGCTGACGAAGGCACTGGTGGAGCGCGGATTTTCGTTTCCGCCTTCAGATTTCTTCCAGGAGATTCTGAAGACATACGGACTCCAACCTCACAACATATCTCCGAACAGCGTGCTCGCCATCAGCAACCACGTTGCTCTCTGCGAAGGCCACCTCCGGGTAACCCCAGAGCTCTCTCTCTTCCAATACTACTTTTCTGTCAAGGAGGAGAAGATCCGCCAAACTTCCGAGTTGGCGACTTGCGGATCCGTCACCTTCATCATCCGCCCGGGCCGCATTTACCCCCCCACTGACCGCCACGAATCCGCGAGATACTGGTCTGGGGGCTTCTTCTATCTGAAGGACGTCTCCGACCCTGCGAGCGACAAGAAGCTATCACCTTTCAAGAACTGCCCCGCCACCGAGCTTCCGTCTTGGACGCACTGCCCCCACTTCTCCGACTCGCCTCAGCTGACCCGCGCTGTCAGGCGGATCTGCAAGCTTACGGAGGAGGGGCTGACGGGAAAAGACCTAACCCTCTCGTGGTTTACGAAGCGGATCCAGCCGCTGCAACATCGGGACCGCCTGATGTTTGAATACACAGGGCGCGACGATCCGATGCGCGCCACCAAGGATAACCTCTCCGCCGACGCCATCGACAAAAGGATCCGGGTCCTCATCAAGATCCCACGTGAACTCCACGTTCACGTATGCAACAAAGACATCCACACGGAGGGATCCGGAACTGCGGTACGTCGTCTTGACTTTGGTTTATCGCTTTTCTTCAAACTTTTGGCTAAGTGTAACTTTGAACTAGCTCGAGGCGCTTGAGGAAAATGAGCTCGGAACTCTCCTCCGAGTCCCATCCACCGGCCTCACGGATCCGGAAGCCACGTCAGAGGCGGAAGCTCCTGAAGCTCCACGTCCCGCGAAGAGGAAGAAGCCAGCCCCTTCCAGCCCTTACGCGAAACGCCCCCGCGAAACTCTCAGCATCGCGGCTACCCGGAAAGCTGAGGCGGAAAAGAAGCGCCTCGCGCTGATCAATACCAGCAACAAGGGGCAGCCTGCCATCCAGCACTTTTTCAAGCCTTCCGGGTAAGCGTCTTCTTCCTAGACCCAAGTTCTGGTTAACACTTGCTCTTATATTTGTATGTTTTTCCTGAAGTTCCGGAAGCCAGCCTCCCAAGGCCCCAAGGGTCATCAAGAAGAAAGCCAAACCATCTCCGGCTTCCTTCCCTATCACTCCTGAAGTGGAAGTTCCACCAAAGGCTTCATCTGCCAGCAAGCCGGATCCGAAGGACATCATTGACCTTGATGACCTTCCGGAAGGCCCTGCCCACCATGGCGACTCCACCCAGGGGACCTCCTCTCCCATGCCTCCACCAGATCAACCAAGTTCCGCTTTCGCGGGACCTACTGATGAGGAGCAAGAGCAAAAGGCCAAGCTCCTCCAAGTTACCAATGCGACCCGCGTCAGCCTCGAGCCAACTCCGTCCCTCCGAAAACTTACCCTCGCAGAGCGTCACGCGGAAGTTTCCGCCATGCTGAACAAGGTATGGGGGAAACCGGAGGAGGAAGTGGGTTATCTCGCGGAACTGGAGGATAGCCTGAAGGAATTTTTCGCCAAGCACAAGGAAGTGCGGCAGGTAATACTAGCCCCCAAGCATTGGGTGATATAGTTTCGTGTAAAATGTATTAGCCAATGCTTTCTCAAAATGTACTGTTAGGCGGAAATTTGAAATCTTCGCCAAGTCTGAAATCTTCGCCAGCCCCCCAGATTTTAATATCCGACTAACTCTCTGCTGCTTCTCAGTCCACGCGGAAATTGCACGAAGATTTGCGCATTCACGTGCTGGAGCAAATCAAGGAGATCGAGGGACTGCGCGAACACGCGGAAAATAGCCAAAAGGCTATCCAGCTGCTTGAGACCCGACTTCAAGGTACGAGATTCGGATATTCACTTGTGCTGACAGTTGTTCAGGGTGCATAACATGTTCAATTCTGCTTGCAGAAGAAACTGCCAAGCATTCCTCGCTTGATGAACTATCCGCCAAGGTCAAGGTGCTTGAGGCGGAGAACGAGTCCCTCCAAAACTTCATGAAAGAATCTTCAAGCAAAGAGACTGAGGCGAGGAAGGAGCTCTCCGAGAAACATGCTCGTGAGAAGGCGGAACTGATCGACAAGCTGGAGAAAAGCCAAGGTCGCGCGCTCTCCCTAATTACCAAGAACAAAGCCCTGGAAGCGGAGGCGGAAGCCATTGACAAACTTATCTTCCGTAAGCATGTTTCCGCGTCGTTGCTCCGACCACCTTTGCATATTTTCTCTGACGGAACTGATCCTCTTTCTTCCGCAGCGAGCCTTGGCTTTGAATGGACAAAGGATTCAAATCTGACGAGGACGGAGGCGTACGAAGAAGCGCGGAAATCAATTGATGCGCTGTTTGGAGCTTGTCGCGGAATCGCCACGGCTCTGCGGCTAAAGAAGGCCAAAACCAGTGTCATCGACACGATGACCAAACTTATGCGACAGGTGCCGGAGTTTATGAAGGACTGGCAAAAGTCTTCAGCGCGCGGAGCCGCCTCCTTAGTCCTGGCCACCTGCAAGGCTTTCTTCCCCTCACTCAACCTGGCGCAAGCTGCACGCGGAGCCCCCGAGAGTTCCGACATGAGCGCCCTCCTCGCGGAAACTGAAGGCTATGAAGAGCTGTTTGTCAGGCGAGTGGATCACTCGTTCTGGTACAAGCAGCACAATCTGCCCGAAGGTTTTTCCGATGCGGAGGAGGAAGCGGGCGAGCCAGAGTATTATGGGGAAGGATCCGGGTCCAGCAGCGAGCTCTCCGGAGAAAACTCTGGAGACGACTCTGAAGCCGGATCTGGTGGCAGTGACGACGGCTCCAGCTACCAGCAATCTGAAGAGGAGGACTCCGAGTAGAGTTCCTGTTTGAAACATTGAAAAAAGTTGCATCATTTTGGCCCCAGCGAGGGTTTGTAATAAGACTAAATTCTTAAGTAGCTAGGAATGAAACGATAATGCATGGGGCGGAAACACTTATCCTGCTATCCGTTAAATATTATGTGCATGTTTCGTTTTATGTCGGAAAGCAAGTGCTGATTTCGCTATTTTCCGGCTTGCTCGCTTGACCTTCCACGAGCCGGAAAACCTTAGCCGGAAACGCTCGCCAGCGGCGACGAAGCCCAATGGCAGTCCGTCCATAACCGCGGAAACAAGCCCCATGGCCATGGTGCCGGAGATCGCTACTAGGAATCCACGAGTTCGCAATGTATAACAACTTAATCAGAAAACTTAAGCTTACGTCCTAAAGGACGATTTTGAAAAATCACAACTTTCATACACGCCTAGGCGGAAAAAATCCAGCTCTGCGGTTTTAGTCGGAAAAAACATACACGATCTAAAATGAACAAGTAAAGGAGGTAAAAGACTCAAAAGAGTGAACCAGAAGCTTTATTTCATTGATCATGTATAACTATTACAGAGTTTAGAACTCGGAAAATATATGCTAAGTGTAGAAAGGACGTAGCTGTGCGATATTCCAAGGGCGATCTGTTTCATCGTAGATGTCATCCGGATCCTCACGCTATGCGTTTCCGGTGCCGCTAGCAGGTCTATCCCTTAACTCGCGGAAATCAACAAGGTAGTACGACCCGTTATGAAGCACTTTGCTAACGACGAAGGGTCCTTCCCATGGAGATTGCAGCTTATGGTCTTTCACTGTCGAAGGCGGAGGACCAGGTCTCCGCCATAAAGGAGCGTTTCCGAACTCGACGACTGTGATAACGTCGGAGCTTTTGCTGATAGATGGCGGATCTCTGATCTGCTAAGTTCCGAGCTTCCTCGATCAGGTCCACAGATAGCTGTCTGGCCTCGTCAGCTGTTTCTTCATTGTAGGCGGAAACTCGCGGTGAATCGTGGATGATGTCGGAGGGAAGTACGACCGGATCCGTATACCAGGAAAAAAGGGGTAAACCCTGTTGATCTGTTAGGGGTAGTTCGTAAACTCCACAGAACAGCCTCCAACTCATCAGCCCAAGCTCCGGCTGCTCGTCGCAGCGGTCCTTCAAGGCGTGGTTTAATTCCTGATAATATTAGGCCGTTAGCCCTTTCAACCTGACCATTGGACTGTGGATGAGCCACAGATGCGAGGTCCAGTCGTATCCCCATTGTCTCACAATAATCCCTCAATTCTCCTTGAGCAAAGTTCGTGCCATTATCTGTGATTATGCTGTGCGGGATGCCGAATCTCATCACGAGGCTGCAGACGAATTTTAGTGCCGTAGCACCGTCGGCTTTTCTCACTGGCTTAGCCTCGATCCATTTGCTGAACTTGTCAACAGCGACCAGGAGGTACTCAAAACCGCCAGGAGATGATCTTTTTAACTTACCAACCATATCGAGCCCCCAGACCGCAAATGGCCAGGTGATAGGTATGGTCTTCAGCTCTTGGGCTGGAGCGTTTGGTTGAGTAGCGTAGTACTGACAACCTCGGCAGGTCTTGACTATTTTATCAGCGTCTTCTTTAGCTGTAAGCCAATAGAAACCTAGCCGAAAAGCTTTTGCAACGAGTGATCTGGGAGCGGCGTGATGCCCGCAATCCCCTGCGTGGATCTCTCTGAGGATTTCAATGCCATCTTGATTGGAGACGCATTTAAGAAATACCCCTGCTGCACTTCGTTTGTAGAGCTGTCCATCAACTATTGTGTAGGTTCTTGCTCGTCTGATGATCTGTCGTGCGAGGACCTCGTCCTCTGGCAACTTACGATCGATGAGGTAGTCCAGAAAGGCTGGGTCCAAGCCGGAATGATAGCCATCACTTCCCTAGCCGGAGACACTGCCACCTCTGGGTTTTCCGGGTTAGCGCCCTTAACTGAGGGTATCCGGAGATGCTCCAGGAAAATGCCAGGCGGAATTGGTTTCCTGCCGGATCCGAGCTTGGATAGCATGTCTGCCGCTGTGTTATCGTCTCTCCTGACGTACTTGACTTCGTATCCGAGGAAGCTCTTGGCAATCTCGTCAACTTCGTCTCTGTAGGCCGCCATGACGGAATTTCTGGCGTTCCAGGTTCCGGCTACTTGTTGTGCCACCAGGTCGGAATCTCCACAGCATATGATGTGCTTGATCCCAATTTCCTTAGCGATGCGCAGACCGTGCAGTAGAGCCTCATATTCCGCCATGTTGTTGGTAGCTTCGAAGTGGATCTGCAGAACATACTGCAATTCTTCTCCGGTAGGGGATTTCAGGGTGACTCCGGCTCCTGAGCCTTGATGCTGTTTGGATCCGTCGAAGTGCATGACCCATGTCTCTGGTTCCGGCTCCAGACTTGCATCCGGAGCTTCTGTCCAATCTGCAACGAAGTCCGCCGTAACTCGGGATTTTACCGCGGTCCTTGGCTTGTAAGCGATGTCGAAGGCGGATAATTCGATGCCCCATTTAGCCGTACGTCTGTTGCGTCGGCGTGGTTGAGTATTGTTGACAGCGGAGCCTTGCTCACAACTCATTCGGATGCTCTTGGAAATAATGCCTCAGCTTCCGGCTGCCTAGGAACACGCCATAAGCTAGCTTCTGAAAGTGAGGATATCTCTGTTTTGATTCCGTCAGCACCTCGCTGATGTAGTAGACAGGTCTCTGGACGTCATATTCATGACCTTCTTCCTTTCGCTCCACCACGATGACGAGGCTGACGACTTTGTTGGTAGCTGCCAGATAAAGGAGCATTGGCTCTGACTCTACTGGAGCTGCCAAGATAGGCGGGGAGGTGAGTATTTCCTTCAACCCTCGAAGAGCTGCATCAGCTGCGTCGTCCCAGACAAATTTGTCTGTTTTCTTCAGCAGTTTGTACAGAGGTAGTGCCTTCTCGCCAAGACGGCTAACAAACCTACTGATTGCTGCAACACAACCAGTTAGTCGTTGCACATCTTTGAGACAAGTTGGCCTTTTGATGCACAGGATTGCCTTGATCTTTTCCGGGTTAACCTCAATGCCTCTATGAGAGACTATGAAGCCAAGGAGTTTTCCGGCTGGCACGCCAAAGACGCACTTCAGCGGATTCAACATCATCTTGTACCTGCGGAGGTTGTCGAAGGTTTCTGTGAGGTCGCTGATCAAGTCGGATCCTTTCCGGGTCATGACCGCGATGTCGTCGACGTAAGCGTGCACGTTCCGGCCAATTTGGTCCTTCAGGCACCGCTGCATCGTACGCTGGTAGGTAGCACCTGCATTTTTCAAACCAAAGGGCATAGTAACATAGCAGTAAGTACCGAACGGGGTAATGAATGAAGTCGCCTTTTGGTCGGATTCCTTCATCCGGATCTGATGATACCCGGAATACGCATCAAGAAAACACAGAAGTTCCGCCCCTGCCGTCGAATCAATGACTTGGTCAATGCGCGGCAAGGGGAACGGATCCTTCGGGCAGTGTTTGTTCAAGCCAGAGTAATCGATGCACATTCTTAGTATTTCAGTGTTCTTTTTGGGTACAAGGACGGGATTCGCGACCCAATCGGTGTGGATAACTTCCATTACAAAACCTGCTTCTAATAACTTTGCTAGTTCCATCCCTATGGCGCGGCGCTTCTTATCTCCAAAGCGTCGCATAGCTTGCTTCACTGGTTTGGCCCCCGGATTTATGTTGAGGTAGTGCTCGGCGAGTTCCCTAGGTACTCCGGACATGTCAGAAGGTTGCCATGCGAAGATATCCATGTTAGCGCGGAGGAACTCGACGAGCGCGCTTTCCTATTTGGGGTCCATGTTGGCTCCGACTGAAACCTGCTTGGAAGAGTCACCTGGAATGAGGTCATGCTTCTTGGTTTCTATCGCGGGCTTGAAGGAGGTTTTCTGCTCGGAGATTTGCTTCTTGGTGGTCTGCATCTCAGTCGGATCCACCGCGGCTCTATAGCCTTTCAGCTCTTCTCCGGATATCACAGACTCTGCGAAGGCGGCTTCGCCTAACTCGCACTCATGAGCCTTTTTGTAGTCTCCGGATACGGTAATCATACCTTTAGGACCCGGAATCTTGAGCTTGTTGTAGATGTAGCACGCTCTTGCGTGGAACTTGTGGTAGGTGGGCCTGCCGAAGATGACGTGGTAGGAGCTCTTGAAGGGCACAACTTCAAACGTGATCTTCTCTTCGCGGAAATTATGAACATCGCCAAAAGCCACGGGAAGTGTGATGCTGCCGAGGGAATTCGCCTTCTTACCCGGAACCACGCCATGAAACTCAGTGGTGCTGTGTTTGAGCTGTTCCTTGGTGAGGTTCATCCGCTCTAGAGTCTCCAGGTACATGATGTTCAGGCTAGCTCCGCCATCCATGAGGCACTTGGAGAAGTCATACCCGTCTATGCGGGGACTTACAACCAAGGCGTAGCACTCCTTTGGCACAATTGCGGGATGATCCTTCCGATCAAATGTGCACGGAATTTCCGACCACCTGACGTACTGCGGCACAGCCGGAACTATGGCGTTCAGGATCCGGGTAGCTGACTTGGAGGCGCGTACTGTTGGGGTTCCGAGGAAAGTGTGGTAAGCCCCCACGCTTTTTTTGTCGAATGGGTTGGATTTTCCTGCGGATCCTGCCTTGGGATCCGGCGAGTTATCATCCTCATCCATCGCCTCGGAACTATCATCCTCTTTGTCCTTGTTCTTGCCCTTGCCACCTTTTCCGCGAGGGCGGTGCTTCCGGGCGCGCTTGTATCCGGCCTCCGGGTCGTTCTTTAGATCATTGACCCACTTGCAGTTGCGGTTGGTATGAGTGGACTTCCCTGTAACCGGATCCAGATGGGCCAGGCAGGGCATGTCTCTGTACTCCTCATAGGTTTGCGGTGCGCGGGATCCGGCAGCAGTGACCTCGGAGGTATGCTGCTGACCCCTGCCGGCTCCGCCTCCGCGTCCGCGTCCTCTTCCGCCTCCTGGACCTCCGCGTTGAAACGCCATGGCGACCATCTCGGATCCGCCACTCTTCTGGTCATCAGGGTTCTTGCGCTTATGGCTGCTACTGCCGCCATTGTCACGGTTCTTCTTTTGTTGGTGCAGGGGGATTGCTGTAGCTGCGAGATCACCGCCTGCGTCGTCATCGGCGGCAGTGTGGTCGCTAGCGATGGTGATCATGTCATCCAACGTCAGTTGATTTGCATTGACCATGCAGGTTAGCTTGTGTCGCAGCAATCCTCCTCGCTGCAAGCCCCCAATGAAGGCGTGCATTGCTGTGCGGTTGTCAACGTTCTCGCACTCGTTTCTGCATGCCAACCATCGGGTGAGGAAGTTTCTCGATGTTTCGCCCTTCTTCTGGATGCAAGCCTGTAGGTCGCTTGTTGTGGCAGGTCTCTTGTAGGTGCCCCTGAAGTGTTTCTCAAAAGCATTCTTCAGGTCGAACCAGCAAAAGATGGAGTTCTTCTCGAGGTCACTGAGCCAGATCCGGGCTGGACCTACAAGGTACAACTGGAGCATGCGGCAGGCGATGTTAGGGGTTCCTCCGGCGAAGGTTACAGCATTGTAGTAATCCTCGATCCAGGTATCCGGCCTTTCGGTGCCATCATAGTGCTTCAGATTTCCGGGTAGCTTGAGGTTCATCCTTGGCTTTGGTTCCTCTCGAATCATCCTGCCAAAGCACTTCGGGCCAATGTAGTCGGTTCTGTACTCGTTAAGGCGGTCCCGCGCGTCGCGCGAGCCGTGGCGAGGAGACTTAGAGCGAGAGCGAGATCTCCGGCCATTGCCTCCGCCTCCACCTCCGCCGCCACCGCTAGGTGGTGGGGAGGGAGACCTGCGAGGTGGGCGGTCTGACTTCTTGCTTCCGCCGTCTGAATCTCCTCGGCCTTCCTGGTGCTGACTCCGGCTCCTGTGGCTGCCTTCGCCTTGGCGCTGGCTGCCCTGGTCGTTCCGGCGAGGCTCCGGGTCACGGCTCCGACGAGGCTCTGGGTCCCGGCTCCTACGAGGTTCTGGATCGCGGTTCCGGCGAGGCTCTGGACCGCGGTCTTCATTCCGACTCCTCCTGGGCTCGGGCTCATGAACATTGTTCTGATTCCGGCGAGGTTCCGGCGAGCGCTCCCTGTTTCTGTTTCTTGGCAGCACGTTGTCGCGGATAACAAGCGCACCATGCCCTACGGGCCTGGTGTTTCCGGCTGGACTACGGCGGCGAGGGGGTCGCGGGTAACCGTTGGGTGGAGGTGAGGGGTTGCGGTATTTGTCTCTTCCGGAGTACATCGCGTCCTTTCCCTTCCTTGGATCCGACGGAGGCGTCTGTGACGGAACGGGGATCGGATTTGGGTGCTCCCTGGCCCTTCTTCTGTGCTCCGACGATCCGGTGTGCGATTCATCGTCCTTCTGCGCGGTAGATACACAGTTATCCGGATTGGATTCCAACCTGCGCGAAGTATCTGCCTTGCTCTGCTGCTGCATTGCTGAAGCGACAAGTGTGCGGAGATAGTTGATGTCAACTTCTTCGTCCTTCTTCTTCAGCAATTCCGCTGCTTTCTGTATGTTGTCCTTGGGAGTTTCCAGCGGCTGGTGATCTGCGGGCGTGTTGAAGGGTATTCTGCGAGGCGGAATTGCTTCTCTAACAATTCGATCGGCCTCCGCCTGCGCATAGGTCATCTTTACCTCCCACTCAGCCCTCATGCTCTTGACTTGCTCGAGTGTGGCAGCAATCTCGCGGTCCTGTCTCTCGAAGTTTTCCGTCCAGGCCGCATGATCTGCCCTTCCTATCCTTAACGCAGCTTCGGTGTCGGCGAGCCTCTTGGCTGTGGCCAGCATTTCCTTTCTGGCGGTCTCTAGGGCCTCCAGATCTGCGGCGTCGCCCGGGGTTATAGGTGTGTTAAGAACTGCTCGCGCGGCCACCTCTTCTGCTGACAAGATTTCCTCCGAGGGAGAATCCCTTTGGGGTCGCACCCGAGACATTGGAGATCCTTGATGGGATGGTTGGGGGTCAGATTGGCTGACTTGGTCTCCGGATCCAGTTTGCCCCAGCGCTGCTACCGTTGCGAGAACCTGCTTGGGCTGGGCGGAGTCGACTTCAGGCTGATCGCCATATCCGTACTCCCTTATCTTGCGAACGAAGTCATCAGATTCCGTGGACGGGGTGTCGCCGGAAATTGGGCTCAGATTGCCCAAGATCGACTCTTCAACCGGAGCTTCGCTTTCTCCGACAAGCTGAGCCTGATCCGGATCCGCGTTGTGCTCCGGTGCCTCTACATGCTCAGGACCAGCTCCGACTGCTTGAGGGGCGGTTCCGGCGGTGTGGGCCAAGAAGTGTACGAAGTGGCACCTCTGCTTTTCTAACACCTGGGAGACCCAGGCGGATCTGCATTGGTCTTCCACCTTTGTTTCCTGCTCAGGGGCGGATTGGGTGGGCTTTGAAATTTCCAGATCCAAGGCGGAATCTTCCTTGGGAAGCTCCTGCATCTCAGATCGGACCTTCGCGACAGCGTCCAGCTCTGCGGCGGTCGCGTCTGCGTTACTTACCAGTGGGTTTCCGTCGGAATCGACGGTTTCCCCGATGAAGATGTGAATGCCGCCAATTGGGACGATGGAGAGCTTGACGGGGTTTGTCCTAGCCGGAATCCAGCACTCATCCGGAGGGACGATCGGCAGATTCCCGGCGTAAAGGACGCGCCCCACAGCGATGGTGTCGTCGTAGCTTCCCATGGCGGAACCCTCCCGGTTCCGGCCTCCAGACGCCACAGGCCCCACGGTGGGCGCCAACTGTCGTTGCCTAATCGACGGTACCCCGGAGGAGGGATCCTCACGAGGGGGAGAAGAAGTAGGGGCCATAGGGCGGAGTGCTCTCGGGACGGTGGTACGCGAGTTACCCAGCTTCGGAACACCTGCACGATGACAGGGCCTACTGCTGCTTGTCTGGAATTATCTGGGCGCTTTCGCGTTGTTACAATGAGTTGTGGTTGTGCCTCTAGGGCTCCCGGGATCCGGCTTATAAAGGCGCACGGATCTAGGGTTTACATGGAGAGTCCTAGCCGGATTACAGATAGCCTAGCTACGGTACAATATCTTGCCGTGCACGTCACGGATCCGCCTTCCATACACGTCGTACTGGATCCGGGTTCCTCATGGGCCTCCCTGGATCCGGGTCACTCCTAGGTCGGTACGGATCCGGCCTGCTGATCCTGGGCTGGACTTCTTCCTTCATGATCAACAGCAACTGGGCCGCCCGATGGGCCACATGCCTCATCACCATCTGTGGGCCACCCGGGCTTGCCGGATCTAGGCACTGTCGATGGTACACCCATGAAGTATACCCACAACAATCCTTCTATTGACAACACTAGTATCACCGTTGTGGTTCATGTTCGTAGGTAGATTAGATCTCACTCGAAAACCCTAAACCACGTAAAATATGCAACCAAATTAGAGACGTCTAACTTGTTTTTGCAGGGTTTGGTGATGTGATATGGCCATGATGTGATGATGAATATGTATGAGATGATCATTATTGTATTGTGGCAACCGGCAGGAGCCTTATGGTTGTCTTTAAATTTCATGTTGAGTAGTATTTCAAAGTAGTTGTAATAGTTGCTACATGAGGTGAACAACCATGAAGACGGCGCCATGGACCTTGACGCTACGCCGATGATGATGGAGATCATGCCCGTTGATGATGGAGATCATGTCCGTGCTTTGGAGATGAAGATCGAAGGCGCAAAGACCAAAGGGCCATATCATATCACATATGAATTGCATGTGATGTTAATCCTTTATGCATCTTATTTTGCTTAGAACGCGACGGTAGCATTATAAGATGATCCCTCACATTAATATCAAGATAATAAAGTGTTCTCCCCTCGTATGCACCGTTGATATAGTTCGTCGTTTCGAAGCATCTCGTGTTGATCGGATGTGATAGACTCAACGTTCACATACAACGGGTGTAAGCCATGTTGCACACGCGGAATACTTGGGTTTGCTTGACGAGCCTAGCATGTACAGACATGGCCTCGGGACAACGGAAACCGAAAGGTTGAACACGAGTCATATGGATGATATGATCAACATGTTGATGTTCACCATTGAAGCTACATCATCTCACGTGATGATCGGTTTTGGTGTAGTGGATTTGGATCGTGTACCACTTAATAACTATGAGGGATGTTGTATTAAGTGGGAGTTCATTAGTAATTACATTAAAACATGAACTAATTATCATGAACATAGTCTGGGTAGTATTTTGAATTAATTTTATAGTATTGGCATCCGTTTTCTACCATGCGCTAGTCTTGTAATTGAGATAGAATTACTGTTAAAATCTGACAAGAAACTTTACGGATTGGTACCGTATTGTTAAAGAATCAAGAATTGATTAAGTCCTATTGCAAACTTTTAGTAAACCTCACACTGTTGATTCAAAGAGCTATAGTTTCAATTAGTACCTAAAGTTATCTTGTCTCCGTGAAACTTGAAGTTCAAATCTGTTTGATAAGTAAGGAGCTGAAAATTTAGTTTTCAGAAATAATCAAGGTATGAGATATATGTGATATCTAAGACCTTATTGCAAGATGATAGAATATAATTTGGTGAGACTACATAAACTCATAAATTTTATGGGAATGTATGAAGGTTGAAGACGCCAGGTGTCCCAATCCTCCAACTATTGGGGCACTAACGATATTCGCATATCCATGAAGTGATCGTCCTTAGTATGCACCGTTGCTAAGACTCGTCGTTTCGAAGCATCACGTGATGATCGGGTGTTATAGATTCTACGTGTGCATACAATGGGTGCAAGCCAGATTTGCACATCCGAATACTAAGGTTATACTTTACGAGCCTAGCATGTACAGACATGGTCTCGAAAAGTCGTCATGATATGATGGATAAAATTATGAGTGAAATTGTTCATCATATTAAAAGGTTACTAATAGTGAAATCCGGAACACTTGTCATATGATGATCAACTTCAAAGTAAGAACCTCAAGGTTATTGGTATTTGACCAACAAACCTAGAAGTTATTGATGTTGAAGTGTTTTTCTGAATAATGAGGAAAACTAAAAGAGAAACTACAAAATTTTATTGGCAGAAAGAAAGAAAAGACTAGAAAGTCTAGCTCAGGTGTATATAAATGATATACATGTTATGGATGTATTCCTTGTTTGGTCACATAATGAAATTCTTGGGTATTTGTACCAGGTTGGTTGGTATGAGATGTCATACAAAACAACGCAATACAAGAATACAATGGCCTAAGTGACCGACAAGGCACGTCTGGAACAAAAATAAAGTGTTATTATGTTCGTCGTTGGCATTCTATCTAGCCCTTAGAATTTATAATAAAGAACTTAATAATTGTTATTTTGCTCTGGTCAAATAAAAACAATGAGTTGTTCAAATTATGACATTACTCCATGTACGATGGATAGGTTATTATAAATCTTAATGGTGAAACACACACACATAATACTGATGCTAAAATGCCATAAGGCAAATGATTTGAATTCCACTTATTTGTGGAACCGCCATTTAGGTCATGTTGGAAAGGAACGCATGAAGGAACTCCATGCAAATGGATTTTTGGAGTCATTTGATTTTTGAAACATTTGGCGCTTGCAAAATCTTTTCTAAAAGAATGACTGAAATACCGTTCACAGGCCAAGATTAGAACGGGCAACTAACTTAGTGGAAACATACATGATGATGTATATGGTTCACTGGACATAGTTGTGTGCGGGAGATTCTTACACTACATGAAAACTTCCAACAATGAATTGAGTATATATATGTGGATATATTCTATAAGGAAGAAGTTTGAAACATTTGAATGGATTCAAATAGATTTCAGCATGAAGTGGAAATCATCGTAATAGAAAAGTCAAATATCTATGATTGGATCATAGTGGAAATATTTGAATTACGAGTTTTAGCGAACATCTAAGAGAGTTATGAAGTTGTTCTACAACTCACGTTTCTTGGAGTATCATAGTGATGATGAAGTATCTGAGAGACGTATCCAAACCTTGTTGGATTAATGATGAGATAAAATAAAAGGAAGCCATTATATTTTTGTGGATTATGCTTTAGAGACTACCGCTTTTACACTGAATAGAGCATCATCATGATCTGTTGAAATGACACCATACGAGTTATGGCATGGGTATGAACCCTAATAGTTCTTTCTTAAATTTTGGTATGCGTAGCATAAGTAAATAAGTTTACAACCAAAATCGGATGAATGTCTTTGTTGGTTATCCCAGAGAATTGATTGGGAATTCTTTCCACTATGAAGTAAAAGACAAAAGTGTTTGTTAATGTTACTTGCTTATTTCCAAGAAATTGTTTTCTAAGCGAAGTATTTGAGTGGGAGGACAATAGAACTTGATAAGGTTTATGAACCTGAGCATAATGATCAGAGTAGCGCAGCATCGGAAATTGGTTCCGGAAGCGGCCACGACGATCATGGCTCCCATGACTACAAAGTGTTTTAGCCATGGAGATCGAAGTACATATTGAACCTTGTAGGTATGGTTTACTTTGTGATCAAATAAATGATTTGTGGACAAAGGATTGAATTTGAACAAATGATAAACCAACTATAAACAAAGAAGTTATGATGGGCCCTGACTCCGTTAAAATGGCTATACGCCATGAAATCCAAGATAGATGAATACTTATTGAAAGTAAATTGATCTACAAAATTGATGAAGTTTGACTTGTCGAAAAGTTGTTTACGGCAAAGTTCAAAGAGTTGACTACGATAAGATTAGATCTTCCGTAGCAATGCTTATAGTCTATGAGGATTATTCTAGTAATCGCTACACATTTCTTTTATGAGATATGCTAGTAGGATGGCAAAATACATTACTTAACAGAAGTGTGTAGCAAAGGTGTATACAAGATACAACCAAGAGTTTTTGCTAGTCCGTAGAATACTAGATAGGTATACGAACTTCAATTGGATGAAGTGAGTATCGCGGAGTTGGAATCTTCACCGGATGAAATAGTCAAAAGAGTTTTTGATTAGAGACGATGAAGAGACTTGCATTTGCAAGAAATTAAGTGGGAGCACTAAGACATATTTATAATACTTATGTAGATGACATATAGTTGGTTATAAATGATGTAATTATATACTTGATTAAAAGGTTTCATTGAGAAACTAACTTCAATGAAAGGATATGGACTGAAACAAATTTAGTGTCAAGATCTATGAAGATAGATTGAAACACATAATAAGTTTAAGTCAAAGTACATAAAATAGATATTGAAGCAGTTCAATATAGAAATATTAAGAAAATGTTCTTGTCATGTGAAGGTTTAACAAGACTTAAGTGTATCTGACACTCGATGAGTAAAAACACATGAGTGATTATAGATCACGAATAATATGTACACAATCAGATGTCCTGTGCTCTAAAAGTGTTATGAGCATGTAGCAGAATGATTCATATGATGATCATTGAAAAACAGTAAGAATATTCTTGAGTACTTAAGAAGAACCAAGGATATATATATTTTTTTGTATGGAGATATGACAAACAAATCACTGTAAGGTGTTGCACCGATATTTGTTTTGTCACATATGAAAATAAAATTTCAATCTCAAATTAGACTAAGTGTTGTTTTAAAAGGTAGCACAATGAGCTAGAAGTTGTCTATGCTAGATTTAGAAGAGTTCTAAATATTGTGATGGATTCTACAAAAGAAGGCCGAGTATGTCATTATTTTGACAATGACAAAGGATGTTAAGTCAAAAGGTTCTTTGAGAACTTGGTGTAGTTCCGACAGAGTCAGAACTTTGAAGCTATATTGTGTATGACAATATTAGTGACATATTTCAGACTGCGGAATTAAGGTTCCACCAGAAGACCAAACATATTTAATGCCGACTCATTTGGAAATGAGTGATGCGTTGAGACGCAAATGAATTGCAAAATACATACGTTTCTGAGCATGTCAGATCCGTTGACTAAAACCTCTCCCGTGAGCAAAACATGATAAAGCACCAGAAGGCCAAGGTGTTATATCTTTACAAATATAAACTAGATTATTGACTCTAGTGCAAGTGGGAGACTGTTGGAGATATGCCCAAGAGGCAATAATAAAATGGTTATTATAATATATCTTTGTGTTTATGATAATGTTTACATACCATGCTATATTTGTATTAACCGAAACATTGATACATGTGTGTTATGTGAACAACAAAGATTCCCTAGTAAGCCTCTTGTATAACTAGCTTGTTGATTAATAGATGATCATGGTTTCGTGATCATGAACATTGGATGTTATTAATAACAAGGTTATGTCATTATATGAATGATGTAATGGACACACCCAATTAAGCGTAGCATAAGATCACGTCGTTAAGTTATTTGCTATAAGCTTTCGATACATAGTTACCTAGTCCTTTCGACCATGAGATCATGTAAATCACTTATACCGGAAAGGTACTTTGATTACATCAAACGCCACTGCGTAAATGGGTGGTTATAAAGGTGGGATTAAGTATCCGGAAAGTATGAGTTGAGGCATATGGATCAACAGTGGGATTTGTCCATCCCGATGACGGATAGATATACTCTGGGCCCTCTCGGTGGAATGTCGTCTAATGTCTTGCAAGCATATGAATAAGTTCATAAGAGACCACATATCACGGTACGAGTAAAGAGTACTTGTCAGGAGACGAGGTTGAACAAGGTATAGAGTGATACCGATGATCAAACCTCGGACAAGTAAAATATCGCGAGACAAAGGGGATAGGTATCGTATGTGAATGGTTCATTCGATCACTAAGTCATCGTTGAATTTGTGGGAGCCATTATGGATCTCCAGATCCCGCTATTGGTTATTGGTCGGAGAGAAGTCTCAACCATGTCTACATAGTTCGCGAACCGTACGGTGACACACTTAAGGTTTGATGTCGTTTAAGTAGATATGGAATATGAAATGGAGTTCGAAGTTTTGTTCGGAGTCTCGGATGGGATCCAGAACATCACGAGGAGTTCCGGAATGGTCCGGAGAATAAGATGCATATATGGGAAGTCATATTCCAAGTTTGGAAATGATCCGGTGCATTTATGGCAGGTTCTAGAAGGTTCTAGAAAAGTCCGGAAGAAAGACACTATGGAAGGTGGAGTCCCGGAGGGACTCCACTAGCATGGCCGGCCAAACCCTAAGGGGAAGGAGTCCCAGGTGGGCTCCACCTTGGTGGCCGGCCAGCCCCACCTCAAGGAAAGGTGGGAGTCCCACCTTGAGTAGGACTCCCCCCTTGAGTAGGTTTCCCACCTTTGGGAAGTTTTGGTGTTGGGGTCTTATTCGAAGACTTGGACTACAACTCTTGGGGCTTCCACCTATATAATGAGGGACAAGGGGAGGGTGGCCGGCCACTCTTGCCTCCAACCTTGGCTGCCCCCTTCATGGCCGGCGCCCAAGGCACCTCTCTCCCCAAACCCTAGCGCCCCTCCTCCACATACAACTCCCGCATACGCTTAGGCGAAGCCCTGCCGGAGTTCTCCATCGACACCGCCACCACGCCGTCGTGCTGCCAGGATTCCGGGGAGGATCTACTACTTCCGCTGCCCGCTGGAACGGGGAGAAGGACGTCGTCATCAACACCAAACGTGTGACCGAGTACGGAGGTGCTGCCCGATTGTGGCACCGTCAAGATCTTCTACGCGCTTTTGAAAGCGGCAAGTGATCGTCTACCGCAGCAACGAGAGCCTCCTCTTGTAGGCTTTGGAAATCTTCAAGGGTTAGTCTCGTTCATCCCCTCGTTGCTCCCATCTTCTAGATTGCATCTTAGCTTGGATTGCGTTCTCGCGGTAGGAATTTGTTTGTTTTCTATGCTTCGAATCCCTACATCTTCTTCTTGGAGTCCACTCTTTCTTGATTTTTTTGGCCTCTTGAGAGTGGCTCTCTCTATTGCTTGCAGGCCCTTCCCCAGGGATACCATGTACATGTATAAAGACGAGGACTTGCAACTCGGACCCGAGCATGTCGGCGGTGAAGTTGGGTGCCCAGCCACGCTCTCCTCTTAATTGGTGTATGTGTTTTTTCTTGGATTCCACTGTGTTGAGAGTTTGGTTTCTTGCAGACTCCGACCAGGATAGCCAGATCGCAAAGAGGGCGACAATCATACTACTCATCGTCCTGCAGGTATATCTTCTTCTTTTCCATTTCGTTGTTTGGCTTGCGATTAGTTTTTTCCAGTTTAGAGTGAGGGAGCACTCAATGAATCTGATTAATTTAGATAGCCAGATAAATCAATATGACAGATGTAGACAACGAGGTAGTTACCTATATGTGCTAAGGTCTGACCACATGTTCACCTAAATGTTCGATTACTTGAAACTGGAGTGCCTCAGGTACTTGTATGTCCGAGCATTCTATGTACTTGATTTAGATTGGTGGTGTTTTATTCCATAGTTTCATTTGCAGAGCATAGGTGCTCTTGAATGAGGATCCAGGGCTGATAAAAATGGTTAGTTGTTGAATGTGCAATCTTGTATTCACTAGATTATTCTCAATGGGGAACGGCTTATCAGTTAAGTTTAGCTGCTGTTACACAAACTTCCTTTTGCTACCTTCTTTACATCACTAAGAGCTACCGAACCAATTGTGAAAAATAACACACCAGGATCTCTATATCTTTGACATATTCATACCACATATGTATTTCTAGAATACCTGTTGCCTGTTGAGTAACGAGAAACTGACGAAGTGCAAGGGCGTATGGTATCTTAAGTCAAATTAATATGCAAATTCCATTGAATTTGCTTTTGTCTAAGTAGACGTGTTAGGCCAGGAAGAATCTGAGGTATCTCATGAAATTTTCACTAGCCTAGATATAAGGAGAATGGATTTATTTTCCAAACTACAGACACACAACATGATTTCTTGTATAATCGTTACAATATAGAATAATAATTTTTAAATTTAAAGGCAGCACGTGACTTGCCCAAAAAAGTATCGTATTTAGTTTATTAAGTTATTAATAACATACTGATTCGTTACAATGGCAGAAGCCCATGTCGAGGTTGCATTTGGACAAGTGAACCCTTCAATTGCAAGATCCTTTCTCACCCATAAAAGCTCTTCATCAAATAGTGGTGCCTTACGTTTGCCACTCCCATTTGTTCCATATTTACCTTCATCTGAACGCTTACAGAGTAATTTATTATCTATTCTGCAATAACTATATGATGTCTGAAGTTACAACTTCTGCTGCAATGTTACCCAATCAGTCTAGCGAACCCGTTAGGGTGGGATTGGGGTGTTGGCTAAGTATTTACCTGGAAAATAAGAACACGACAGAGCACAATTGAACATACATACTGTATTTAATAAATATAGGACGATCGCTAGCGGGTCGCATCAAGCAACGACGAACTACAGATTCAAGGACGTCCAACTGCTCAACTATTCCCCTCGCCAGCTATGCTGCCAGCCAGGGCCACAACGAGCAATTGTTCCTTTTCTAAAAGCCACATGTTTGCTCTTTTAAATGAAGACAATAACCCTCCACATACCTGAATCTTTCTATAGCACCTATACACTAATTCCTCCGGTGATTTCATCCATGCGTCTGAAACTAGCTGGCCCTTTCTTCTTCTAGCAGCCAAACGGAAATTTCAGTTTTTCTTTTAACATAGGGAATCCTCAAGGGAAAACAACTGAACACAATGCAGTACCTATGATTGAACGAGCTCCTGGATTCTGAGCATATCGGTGTACAAGAAGTTTAATTGATAGGTGTGATGGTCATAATTTATCTGGGTCAAAGCACAACTCGTGTTTCTCTGCAATCTAAGGGGGTTGTCATTTTGCTCTCAGAACATGAGATCTCATCAGTGTCTGTCTTACTTCAAAACACAAAGAAAATTAAACAATGGGATTTGCGTAGCTGACCTAGAAAACCTGGGGTTAGGGGTCTTTGTGTATCTTGCTTTAAGGACTTTGTAGTATTTGATGAAATAATTGCGGATGCCAAATTATTTGTCCTGAAAGGAACATGTGTGTGTACTAATCTACTTGGTTTTTTTGGGTTTATATTTATATATACACTGATGGAGTGCATCGTGTGTTGTCACTTAGTAAGCTTGATTTAATATGCATCTTTAATATAATAATCACATTTTCCCCATATATTATTGCAGCCACATTCATTGTTTTGCTAAGCAATGAGTGAATTAGCTGTTGTAGCTACAATACTTCGTTTACTCTTTCAGTAGAAATATTCTATATAAAGAAACCTAAAGAAACCATGTGGTACAAGAATGATAAAGGTTTTGCATTTTACAAGGGCTATGGTTATACTATATGAAATTTTGTAGGAAAGCTAGGTATTCCATTGAGATTGTTTGCAATCAGCCAATGGCGTTAGCTTTGATTATATTTTCCTTCAGCCATGCGATTATTAACAATCATCACGAGGTTGTACTCTATTTTTGCGTAACTTTTTGTATAGATTATGAGCAACCATCATGACTGCCACTCTGAAGTTGAGGCCCTGCTGACTCTTGGCTATATGTAGAAATTGAAGCTGACATTTCAAGAAAGGCTCCATTCAGTTCTATGATCCAGGCATTCCGGTACATGTCAATAGAGAATCTGAAGCTATAACTCTTATAAAGGCTCATGTATGGTGTAAGTTCTTAGGCAATCTGTTATCTTCTTTTACCACATAGACATTATTTCAGCATTTCATATATCTCTGTGCACCAGGTGTTGCCTCTTTATCTTGGAGCTATTGTGGGATCTGATGAATATATGTAAGCTGCTCCTCTGTGAATGGGAAGTTAGTAAAATTATATTACCCAGTTGTTAATACATGCGATTTTAAAATTCTTTACATGATCGGACGAAAAATGTTACATCTCACTGAAATATGTCATGTTGTCATCACTTCTGACTTGTGTCACTTGAAATGTTATATGTGACTGAAAAATCAGAGTGCATACCATCAGCTTACTTAGTATTTCTACTTATTATTTTCTGACTAATATATTTTGTGTAGGGACAGAGAAGATGGTTTAAGTTCATTTCCTCAATAGTCATGTTTCGCATTGATCTTATCAGATCTCTAGCACTTCTCCGTCGTAAAAACTTTGGCTTCCAATTAAACAGCAACTACATTACATGGGCATGCAAAAAAAAAAAATTTGGTAAGGCCAGCTTTTCCTCAAATCCAAACAGACTCATAGTTTGCAAGTTATCTAGAAACTCTTTGTGCCTGCTAAATATAAATATTTAGAGGATGTGCCTTTTTGTCCGACAGTGTGCATTGCATGCTAAACACATATCACTCCTCGACCTACTTCTCGCCTGACAGCCTGGATCAAGCTTGAGAAGAGCATCATTGCCAAGTGAAGACGGGAGTGGCTAAAATAGAGTTTGTGTATGGAGTTAGAACATTGTGTAAACGTATATTATCAAAACTAGCAAGTCTACTATTATAGTGTGCGTGTTTACCATATTTCTCTATGCCCTCCCACTATTGGTGTATACCATTTACCTATTTCTCAAGGTTAACTTTTTATGCACGTGATTTCAATGTATGATTATCAGATTTCATTACCAATCATCTTAAAATGGACTATATTTAAACAAGAAGATATTTCATCAATTCAAGTGTGGCCTTAAAGTTATTACTATCAGCGTATTACACATTACATAGTCAGCGCGGCGTGCCGCCGCGCCCTTTCATGCTAGTTTATTTCATGAAGAAACCTCATAGGAAGATCTCTCATATTGCACGCAATGGGCACCAAATCGGAGGTTTCCATTTGAAGCGCACTGTGTTGGTCGGTTCCGTAACCAAAACTAAAGCAGTGGTCACGGGTGTGCCAACCAAATAGGACTTCTCAAAAAAAAGATCTCTCATATTGCACGCAATGGGCACCAAATCGGAGGTTTCCTTTTTTTTTCTTATACTAGTACAAATGCCCGTGCGTTACTACGGGTACTTAAATTTTATTTCTCAATGAATATATATAATCCATAGCTTAGTATGAAACTTTAAAACAAATCAAGAATATCATAAATATAGTACATCATGATAATACCGAACGCAATAACAAGACATCATTGTTGTGCATCTGCGTGGTTCAAGTTCTAGATCATTCTTGTTGCTCTTTCACGGTAAGTCTCGCACCCGTGTTATGGACCGTCATAACTATCAACTCAACAATTTCTTATTTTGGATGTATAATAAATTTGTTTGTCCTTTGCAACATGAGAAAAACATGGCATTTGTTGTCAGTTAAGAAACATGATAGTTAACCTCCACTCATTCCCCTCATCTCCTTGGTTGTCCATGTCACATTGTCTCAAGCCTTGCGGTTTTAAAGGATAGACTATGCAGCGAACAATTTTTTTTTGGCTATTTGGTACAACTTGTTTTATTCTCTTACAAAAGTTCGCAACACTTTGAAACTCCTTATGTTACAAAATCTCTCTCAAAATTTCAATCCTAATAGAAATATTTGTTTACAAGAACAGTTAGGTAGTATCATTTGTCCTTACATGCTTACAAACTACTCTGCGGAGTGCATATCCCATAACTTGCATATGTTACAACTTTTTGCCCAATTAAGTTATCCTTTTCAATACTTGCATTTCTAAGCATGTTTTCTCCGTAAATTTTTCAACTTATCAGACTTTTCCATTTAACCATATAATTTCCTTCACAGATAGAAGTCAAAAGCTTTTAACATCATAGGTCATTGACTTGTTATTTGACTATTATATTTTGATGTCTTGCATCAATACTAAATAAGTTCTGAACTAATTAAAGTACTACAAAACATGGGATTTGTGCTACGAAACGGAAATTCTTCTTCACATCCACCTCGTATTCATGCTAGTGTGGATGTCGAGTGAATCACATCTGAAACAACCACACATCAAAATGTCCATCGAATATTTGCATCTACTCATAGTGCAGTTTCTAAGAGCTTTCAGATAATTTAGATAAATCCACTTCAGATAATTTAATGCAAGAGCTTCATTTCAAAGATAGAAAAAGATAGAAATCCACAAATATACATATTGGAACAAAATAAATTGTATGCATATATATCTCATAGGTACTCCACTTTATATCTGCAAACCCAAGGAAATTGTAAGCAGTCAATTCGAGCTCCTAGATCATTCTTTGGAATCAATTCCATAATACTTGGTGCATATTAACTTGAAGACAGAAAAATCTAGAGTGGCAAACGGGCAATGCCTGATCTATACAGAATCTTTGTCTTCAGCTAAAGTAGAGTGAGCTAGGTTCAAGCAACCGGCCTCCTAGTCATCATCCTACCTCTATTCTAGAGTTACTATCAATTAAACATAATCAGAAGTTAAATCAAGGGAACTGATAGCGAAGCCAAACTGCAACATTTACCGCTATATAAACAAATAGCATTTTCTTCTCAGGCAATATGATGTTCAAAAGAGAATTCGTATGTACTTCTCAAATGGAGATAAGTACCTGCACGTTGACAATCTCGATTTCAGTTTGGAATTGGTCACTCGCAAGTACAAACCAGAATTGATATCCTAGAATTCATATAGTATAATTACTTTGAAGTGAGGCACTAAAAAATATCTGCATTAGCCATTGTCCTACAAAATTCAGTGCATCTTAGGTATGCTCCACGCATCCACCAAGGAAAGCCACATTTTCTCATTTCACCAAAAGTAAAGCCAAAAAAAACGTGCAACTAAAACACAAAGGATGCAAACTCATGGGCATCTCAACAGTACACCAAATTAATTTGCAGGGTAGTGTCAATTATTTAATGTTCATCCATACTACTTGTTAAAGAATAAAAAGCTGGATGTCACTTAATTTAACCTAACACAAGTAATTTCATCTAGGAGCCAATCTAAAAAAAATGATCGATAAATATGGCAGTTGACATCCAGGGATTTATAGACTTCAAAATGTAAGTACATGTGCGAAATTTAATCTTAAACCAACAGTTTCGCATTGGTTAGATTTGCTGCCAAAACATATGTTTCCTGAAGGGACACGGTTTCACCTATGCAACCACTAAAAAAGGGGACATATATAAACAAATAACCTTTTCCTTGGTCCAAGTTGTAGCTTGAAGTAACACATGAACATTATCATGGACAGATCAGCATTACAATCCCTGCATGTGTTGAATCCTTATAATGCAAGTAAACATGAGGCGTTTTGATCGAGACTAAATACGGATTTACCTGTACCGCGGTCGATGTTAACAGTGACCTCACACACAAGATGTTGATCATGTCTTAGCTGGTTCTAGAATCCCACTCTTTATGTACGGAGGCCCTGTACATGCACAATAAATGCTAAAGATTAATGCTTACCAACACAATAAGCCAAGAATGAGGGAACGGGTCAGATTACACCCAAAACTGGAATTCATCGTTAGTTTTTTTTATCATGCCAGCTCCCTACAAAAGTTTGAAGAATTGTTGTGTTCAAAAGTTCAGGTAATTCAGAGTTAGGGGACTTGGTTGTTTGAGTGTTGTGGGAAAATAAAACCATGCTTTGATGCTCGTCCTTCTTCTAGTTGCGGCCAAACCTGAAATCCAAACGAATCAATCAGCTAGTGCAGCGACGGCAGATTATTCAGAGGCAGAGTAGGACAAAGCATGTCTCAATGGCATGTCGTTGCACTGATTTGAGGAGCGCGTCGAGGAAGCGCTCGTGCTCCTCCGGGCGCCACGTCTCCCTCGGCCTGAGGAGCCGTCCTACCTTCCCACTGCCGGTCCCTCCCTCCCGGCGTGGGAGTCCATCTCCCTCATGGTTTCCTCGGGCTGCTCCACCTCTGGGAGACATTCCAGCCGCAAGAAGAAGGCGAGTAGGGAACAAAGCCATCCTAGGGGGAGTAGGCAGCGATGCAGCATCTTGGTCGCCCATGACCCTGGATCCAGTCTCATCGCAAAGCTTCAGGCGCATGGAAATAAAATGTTGTTATGTTAGATGAATAAGTCGCATGGCGATTGATCCATTCTAGACAAGACACGATTATAAACAACATGTGGTTTATAAATAACCAAATCCACAGAATTATAATCCACAAGGCAAACTGTAAATAATTATTTTTTCTATTCAACTATTTTATTTATATGCAGGACTACAATAGTTTCAGGCTTGTTCCAAGTTCTAACCTATTAGCAATAGTTTCAGGCCACAGCTGTTTCCCTACAATAGTTTCAGTCAATTGTTTTCTCAAGAACATGTAAATTGAAACCCCATTCTTAAATATGAAGACAACAAACAATCTTCTCATTGTACAAAAATTCGAGATAGTAGTATGAAACTGGAAAAGCAATACACTACGGACTGAACCATACATTCACGGTTGACTTTCTAAAAAAATCATTCCCATGTGACAGTAAAGGATATCAAACAATTTAGGATTGGGATTCAGAGTTCTACTGTCCGGATGGTGGCGGCAGAGGTTTGCGTGCACCCAGATTCAGAGCAGAAGCTCATGGATCTTGGCTAGCTGATTGCAGGAGACAACATCGATTTTGCCAAGACCGAATCAAGAAGCGGCATGTCGCTCAACCTCAAGAAATACGGGAGACCGGGAGACGGACCTTGGCGTGAGAAACTGCTTCCTTGCGAGACGCTGGGAAGATGGTGTGGTCCGGTTTGCCCTCACCCTCGCCGTCTCCGCCTCGGCCTCGCCGGCGCCGAGGCTGCTCGGATCCGCTCCGCCAGTGGCTACTCTTCCGTCGCTCCCCCAGTCCCCGTCAAGCCCTCGGCGCTAGGGTCTTCCATGTACTCCGCAGCCCCGACCCCGGCGCCGAAGCCCTGAGCCTCCACCGGACAACGTGACCTACCGACAAGCCAGCGAACCGGCGAGATTCAGTGATTTGTGAGATGCAGTGTACTGCAGTAGGTGCGATGCGGTATCGTGAGTGATTTGTTAGGCTTGACCTATTTGTGCGCGAGAGACGCGGAACAAGGAGCGCGACAAAAGGCGACGACCTAGAAATAAATGAATCGGTACAGTGGCATCTGTAAGTATTATGTGATTTAGTGGGAGGGCAAAATGGTCAGATAAAAATATGGAGGACGAAACCTTTGATCGAAGGAAACAGAACCAGTTCCCCCTTTTTATATAGTAGAGAAGTTTCTTCTTTATTTTTTGTTTTTCTACTTTCTCTTTTCTTTTCTAGTATTTTCATTATTTTTTAGATTTTTTTTTTTTTTGAGGTAACCAATCCTTCCTTTATTCATATAGTAACATTTTTGGGTACAAAGAAAGGATCAGGGAAGGAACCCAGCCAAACATGACGACCAGTTTGTAAAGCTACTGAAAAGGTTGCAAAATTATGAGCTTCAACATTATAGGTCCTTCGTTCATAAATAACAGTGGACCTATTGAACTGGCGTCGACGATCCTTAATCTCCATCAAAACAGGGCTATAAGAAGCCAGACTTCCCTCATCGATGGATCGCGAGATAACCAAACAATCTATGGTCACCTGAACATTTTTAAGTGAGAGATCCTGAGCCAAGGCGAGCCCCTCCGAGCAAGCAAAAGCTTCCAAAGTTGCAGGATCAGAAATGCCTTCGAAGACACGAGCTGAAGCACCTAAATAAACACCGTTCTCATCTCTACAGATCGCACCAACTGCTCCAGCAATTCTAGTTTTCGACAACGCTGCATCAACACTTACTTTGTACATTCCTGGTGGTGGAGGAACCCAAACATGCTGATGGTTTGGCCGGCGAGTAAGAGGGCATTTTTTAGTCTGAACACCATCAGTTAATTTGAGATCAGCCAGAAATGAATTGACAAAGCCAAAAACTGAAAGAGGACTCTGAAAAATCTGCTCATGTATCGCTTTCCTTCTTGCAGTCCAGATCGCCCACAACGTCACAGATACTTTCACAAAATCCTCATGTGACAAAGTTTCCAGCAAGAAGAATAGCCATTCTTTAGCATTTCCACAATTGTTAGCCAACAAATGCTCGACAAGCTCTTCATCAACAAGAGCCCAGGTGCTCGCAGCCATGTTGCACTGTAATAAAGAATGTCTCCATGAGTCATTAGGGGCGTGACATAAGCTACAAGAGCAATTGTTAGACATCTGACGTCGGTGAAGAACATTTCCTGTGGGGAGAGATTGGTGTGAGAGTCTCCAGAGAAAGACCCTTATATATCTTTGATGGAACTTTAGTATGCCACATGGATGTCCAATTCTTATAGTTATTACAGCCACTAGAACTGGCCGTCCCATCCAGCCAAGCCTCCCTCTCATTTTTTGTTTTAGATAACATCCTGTAAGCAGACCTTACTGAAAAATTTCCATGTTTCTCAAAATGCCAGGCCCAAAAATCCTCATGGTTTGCCAAACCCAGTGGAATGGAGCGGATGATTTCTATATCCATTGGAAGGAAGTTTAACCTGAGTTGCTCCAAGTTCCAAGATCTGTTAGCATGGTCGATGAGTTGGGACACCCACACAGGCGAGTACTCATTAATGGACACTACAGGGCAACGTCTTGAATCTCTTGGCAGCCAGTTATCAGACCAGATCCGAGTTTGTTCACCTGAACCAATACGTTTGATAAGCCCAAGTTTTAAAGCATCTCTACCTTCACTAATAGCCCGCCAGATCTTGGAGGGTCTTGGGCCCAAATCAGCAGTCAAGATATCATTCTCTGGATAATAAAGCGCCTTGAGGATTCTTGCACTAAGAGAGGTAGGATTAGAAAGCAATCTCCATGCCTGCCTAGCCAGAAGCGCAATGTTAAAAAGCTCCATATCTCTAAATCCCAAACCACCATCAAATTTTGGTTTTGTCATATCGCTCCAAGAAACCCAGTGAGTTTTTCTCTTACCCTGACTAGAACCCCACCAAAAGCTTCTAATCGCTGAGTTTATATGTTCACACAACCCTCTGGGCAGCTTAAAACAAGACATAGAGAAAGTGGGGATAGCCTGAATGACTGATTTAATCAGAATGCCCTTACCACCAAAAGAAAGAAACTTTTCCATCCACCCAAGAATATTATTCCAGATCCTTTCCTTGATATTTTTGAAAGCATCGTTCACTGAATGTCCAATCTCCGTTGGCATGCCCAGATACTTCTCAGAAAGTGACTCATTGGACACCTGAAGAATCTGTTTTACATCTTCCCTAATCAGTCGTGGACAACCCTTACTGAAATGTATAGATGATTTGCTCAGATTTATTCTTTGTCCCGAAGCGTGACAGTAAAGTTGTAAGACTTCAGAAAGCTCAACTGCTGCACCAGAATTTGCCTTGAGGAAAAGCAAGCTGTCGTCTGCAAAAAGAAGATGATTGACCCGGGGTGCAGTAGGCGCCACTTGGATGCCCACCAAATTTTCTGACATACCCCTGCTCCTTAACAAGCAAGACAGACCTTCAACTGCTAACAAGAACAAATAAGGTGAAATGGGGTCTCCTTGGCGGATCCCCCTAGAGGGCTTGAAATCATCCAACTTACTACCATTGAAAAGGACAGAAAAGGAAACCGATGTAACCACACTCATAATAGAGGAGACCCAAGAATGATCAAACCCAAGTTTCAGCATAATGGCTTGAAGATAATTCCACTCCAGCCGATCATATGCTTTCGTCATGTCCAGCTTAAAAGCACAAAAATGCTGGTTCTGTGGACGTTTCTTTTTCATGAAGTGAAGGCATTCAAAAGCAGAAATGATGTTGTCAGTAATCAGCCTCCCTGGGACAAAGGCTGACTGCTCCTCAGAGATAATGTCAGGTAAGATCACCTTAAGTCTGTTAGCCTGAGCCTTTGACACAATCTTTAGAATGACATTGCATAAGCTTATTGGGCGAAATTGAGACAGTAGGGTTGGATGAGATACCTTTGGAATGAGAACCAGAACAGTTTGATTGATATTCTCAGGCGACACCCTTTTATTAAGAACATCTAGCACTGCTGTAGAAATCTCAGGGCCGCATAAATCCCAATGTTTCTGATAAAAATGAGCAGGCATCCCATCAGGACCCAGGGCCTTTGTGGGAAACATTTGAAACAGAGCAAATTTGACTTCACTCTCAGAGTAAGGAGCAAGAAGCAAATCATTCATTTCCCTGGATACTTTGCAAGGAACCGTGTTGAGAACAACATCCATATTATATGTGCCTTCCGCCTCATATAGAGAATTAAAGAAATCATTAGCCATGCCTCTCATCTCCTCAACATCCTCAGTTACAGACCCATCAGCTTTAGAAAGCTGCTCAATTTTGTTCCTCCGTTTCCTCATAGATGCCTTTTGGTGGAAAATTTTTGTGTTATTATCACCTTCACGTAGCCACTGGACCCTTGACCTCTGACGCCACATAACTTCTTCTCTATGGTTCAGTTCCACAATTCTATCACAGATCTTGTTTTCTTCATGAGATGGGCCCAAACGATGAGGATCATCCCTAAGCTCAGCTAATCTTGACATCAGCAAATGAATTTCCTTTCTCACATTGCCAAACACGTCGGTACTCCAGCTAGAAAGCTCACCTGACAAATTCTGGAGCTTAGATGTCACTTCATGTAAAGACATTGCCGTTCCTTTTTCTTTCCATTTATCTTCCAAGAAAGAGTGAAAAGAGTCGTGGGCTTCCCACATTAACTCATAACGAAACTGGCGATGTCCCCTAACATGGCTGCTTTCAGTACGATCCAAGACGACCAGCAAAGGGCAATGATCGGACTTTGCTGCAGTGAGGTGACGAACAACAGCATTCGGGAAATGTTCCCACCATGGGAGAGAGGCCAAGCCACGATCGAGACGAACTCGTGTGTAAGATCCCCCACGGACTTTTTTCTCAAAAGTCCAATCACGGCCAATGTAACCCAGGTCGATGAGGCCACAAACATCGACCGCTTCACGAAAGCCACGCATTTGCAAAGGATCCCTTTGACCAACGCCCAGATGTTCTTCAGGACGGAGAACTTCATTGTAGTCTCCAACAGAAATCCAAGGAAGGTCTGACTCAGTACTTAAGAACTTCAAAAGATCCCAGGTTTTGTGTCTGAGGTGCGTCTGAGCTTCACCATATATACAAGTCAATCTCCACTTTTCCTTTCCTGCTTCAGAGACAATCATGTCAATATGATACTGCGAAAAGTGGATCAACTCCAAACGTAGGTTATTATTCCAGTACATAGCTAAACCACCACTACGACCATCACTGCTGACAGCACAGCAATTATCAAAGCCAAAAGAACGAGACAGGTTCCGAGCTCGGCCACTCTGAATTTGAGTTTCTACAACACAGAGAACCGAGGGGCGGTTTTGCGCAACTAAGTTGCGCAATTCTCGAATTGTCGCGTCGTTGCCCAAGCCGCGACAATTCCAGAAAAACAGACTCATTGATCCCGGCGGTACCCCTCGAGGAGGCCCGCCGATCCAGACTTATTAAGGTGACTTTCATCAGCAGCATCCGAAACTCCGGTCCTGCTCCTCTTCACATCCCTCTTCAAAGAAGAAATAGGTGGAACAAATGAGGGAGACGAAAAATCAGGGTCAAACTTGTTTTTTAAATCTTCAAACTTCCCTTGTCGACCTCCAACCAATTGGAGCTGAGGAGCAGGACGTTTCTTGTTTGGATCATTCGTCAACTGATCATCCTCTTCCATCTCATTTTCATTTCCCTCCTCAAAAGACTGGTTGAAGGTGTCAAAATCCTTTAGAGCATCAGAACCACGGCCTCCTCTACCACCGCGACCAGAACCACGACCAAACCCACGGGCTGGTGGTCGAATAGAGGGACGCCAACCACCATCAGCTTTCAGGTCCTTGAAGATGAGAGCATCCGGAGGGTGAACACCATCTCCATGTTCCTTGTAAATATGGCCAAGAAAACCGCAGACCGCACACCAGTCAGGGAGCCTTTCATATTTAACCAAGAAGATCTGCCTTTTTGAGTTTCGAATAATAGACACGGCACGCTTTAACTGCTTCCGAACATCAATTCTAACATGAGCCCGGTAATAGTTTCCAGTGTAGTCAAATGATTGAGGCTCAGCTGCCTCAAACTCGCCAACCTTGCTTGCAAGAGTTTTCACCAAATCCTTATACCCTACTGGGAGGTCATGAATTTGGATCCATAACAGAAGTGTGTTCAAATCAATCGTTGATGGCTTTGTGAATCCATCGTATGGAGCTAGAAGAACCGTCTTCCCTCTGAAAACCCAGGGCCCACCAGCCATGACCTTCTCCCAATCTCCCAGGGACGCAAATTGGAAGACAAAAAGATTGTCGCCATGAACTCTGATCTTAACATCTTTGGCCAAATCCCAAGCAGTCCGCATGTTTTTGAAAAACCAGAAATGACTGAAATTTGATTCTGTATGTACCTTTCCAACTGCAAGCCAGCGGGTAGCCTCGTCCGTTCTCTCAGGCAATTCTTCAAACACCACGTCGTCGAGATCCTCCTCACGGAGGCCCAACTTCGCCATCAGACCATCAACATCCTCAACAACCGACGCAGACTCCGAAGAGGAAGCCTTGTCAGACGTTGCTCCCCCAGAGGCTGTCTTCTCGTTCGCCGTCGCCATATGAGACCAAGAAACAGAAAGCAGAAATCGAAACCCAGCTCAGAAACAATACACCAGATCAAACCAAGGCCAGGGAAGGGTGCGAAGAGCTTCCCGAAATCAGCCTGAGAAAGAACCAGGGGAGATGCTGGCTGGGATCGGAGCAAGTTCTCAACGCGCGGCGTCGCCGGCGAGAGGAAAAGTCCGAGTTCGCTTGGAACTCTGTTCTGTTATGATTTGGGTCCATTATTTTTTAGATGAACGCATAGTACAATATGCCGCACAATTCACGTTTCAGCCCGGTTGATCAGAAGACGCCCAGGTCTGTTACCGGAGCAGCAGCCCAGTAATGCTAACAGGCCGTCACGTGCGTTCAGGCGCGGTGAAAATACGCAGAGATGCTCGGTGAGACGATCTGAAGATCTAGGACGTTCAATGGCTTGATCGGATGGCTCAGAACGTCAAACAACTATGGTGGCTTCTAGGTAGTTCAATTTTACGGTTACTTAACAGGTCGTATTAAATCTGTGTTAACCTGAATTCCTTGTTTCATAAACTCGCAGGAGCACTTGTTCACCATATATGATACCATGCACGTTATAGATGAGCATATCAGACTTTTTGTATGGCAAAGAGAATAGAATTATTCTTTTTTATTGTTAGTTGATTATTTCAGTTCTTGTTTGCAATTTCGTTACCAAGTAGAACCATCAACTTAGTACTAACAAACTGTTACTCACGAGAGACATTTGACCAGGAGAAAGCAGTAAAGAATCATGCCAAAAATTTAATTTATACTCTCAAAATTTCCATAAATATGATTACCTAACTAGAAACTACTACTCCCTCTGGCTCAAAATATTATTGCAGTTTCAGTGAACGTAGATAGATTTAGCCTATATTTTGAGTATATCCACGGCAAATATTTTAGTCCGAATGGAGTATCAAATATTGTGAAGACCACATCTTTCTGGGATCTCTTCCATAATATGTATATATGAAAATGGTTTATGCAGTTGTCAAGAGATAATTTACAGAGAAAAATATCACAGAATACACTTTAAGTTTCAACTATATAAATTCCAAATATAACAAATAGTACTACATTTATTATTTATTAACTTTGTTATGTGGTTAGCTATGGGATATAAATAATATAAAATGATACCATCAAGACTACACATGCCTAAAACAAGTTGCAACAAAAGTATACAAGTTCAGTGTAAACTATTTTAATTTAATTTCAGTCCACATGGGGTTTCATTATGCTTGGACTCACCCTGATATTGCGCGTCATAATTGCTCCTAGCGGAAATGAGCGGGCTAGCACACCTATTTCCACATCGGCAACCAAGTCTTTGAACAAGTTGAAGCGAAAGTGTGGTAGAAGACGAAGAAGATTTGGGATGAAATAAATGTCATCGTGTCAAATCCGTGTACATTATTAATCAATATACCACTTTCTTGTCTTCATCCTTATAATACAATGATGCGCATCAAAGTTTATTATTCGTGAACTTTTGTTTTTTACAATCTTCCATTTTACGCTTACAAATCAACTTTGTATTTTATTGTACGTTTCTCTTTTAGGGCTCCTTTGATTCATAGAATTGGAAAAACAAAAGAATAGGAAATACAATGGATTCAAATGTCATGTGTACTTGATTCCACTGTTCAAATACTAGGCCGAATCAATGACTAATAAGCCGATTAATCGCTACGTACTAGGGGCAAGAATATGCCGATTACGTCTAATCGCTCGTGTTAATCCTTTAACCTAATTAATTGCTTTGGCGGCCCGATTTACTATGAAATTTCCCGATTAATTAGTCCACTTTGATCAATAAAGTTGCAAAATTTCCAACCGTCCAGCCGCTACCACCAAATCAAGTAAATTGCGAAGCTTCAACTCAATTCTTACCTCCAAGAGATCGATTCCCGCCGTTGCTGAACAATCACCATTGCCCACCAAAACCTTGGATACAGGATGCCGACCGCCTTGAGGAGCTCGTCGAAGAGCTCCAGGACGCCTTCAAATGGGGTAGATGGTTGATGTGTTAGAGGGGCAGGACCCTAGATAGGTGGTGGGAGTCAAAGGGCAAACAAGGAGAATTAAAAGAAAGGAACATGGTGGCTGTTTGTGACTCCTTTGTCACTCATGACCTAGAAGATTACATCATAGAGGAGAAATGTACATATTGTAATAGAATTTTGGGCTCTAGAGAAGTAGGAAATGCATATAGAGACCCATATACTATTTGTTTTGTTCCTATATAGATGTGTTTTGGGTGCTAATTTGTGTAGGTTGCATCGATTAATAGCCCATCCAAATTCCGATTGTTCACTACTCCCAAGCAGACCGAGCAATTAACGATTACCGATTTTCTTACCCTTGCTTGATTCCTATAAAAAATGAAGTGACTTTAATTGTAGTGAAGAAATTTTCCATGATATATGACTTAATGATTTTCCTATATTATTTACACTATAAATTTTATATAGGACTAGTTTCTATAGGATATTTTTCCTATAAACTAAATAACTTGTGTAGGAAGTTTTTCTTAGGACCTAAATTCTACACAATTTGTATATAAATTCTAAGAGTCAAAGTAGTCCTTATGCAATCTTATGGCTTTTCGGTGGGAAATTGGATTATGATATACTTGTGAGTCGTGACAAAATGCCGAAATACTTGTGAGTCGTGATAAAATGGTACTCCCTCCTTTCTTAGATATAAGGCATATAGTATTTTGAGAATCAAAATCCAAAATATAAGGTGTATTGCGCTGCACTGCACCACTTGTCCGGGCAATTTTCTTTGGGATTACTTTACATTTTCTTATCTTATGCAAAGTTATCTATTTTCCCATGTCAATTGTCCAACAGTAATTCCGTCCAAATCTGGTGCAATTTTCCCTCAATATCCATTTTTTAATTTCCATGCTAAAACTTTTTTTTTATTTAGAACGAGCTAAAACTATATGGGTTGTATCAAGCAATGGAGGGAGTAATACATGGTCGATTGTTAGGCCCAAAAACATCGATCGTGTCCTTTAAGGCCGCATGGGTGTTCACAAACAGGCTGACATTCTTGATAGCACAAAGGTCGGCCTTTGCAGAAACGTCCATACAGATTGCGCCTGCAACTCGGTGGGCCATGTTTTCTCTGTCCTTTTTTCCTTCGCATATCGTAAGTTTCTGTTTGGAAATTGGCTGAGACGTACCAACTGTTCTTTCTCTTCTTCCTTTTCGGGGAGCCAAGACACATCATTCGTGGCATACATTGTTGCCTCGTCTAGCGTTTGGTAGTATGCATGAAATTTTTACACCACTGCGTGAAATGGGTCTCCCCGTGCGTCGCAAATGAGCCATGGGTCATGAAACGCGGATCGTTTGGTAGCCTGAACGGTTTTTTTTTTGCGCCGGAGAGGGAAGCCAAGCCCCATTGTTTAGGTGCCTGCACAAACTACTTTCTTTTCATGCGGCATACAGTCTGTTTGGTTGCAGATAGGAGCGTCATGTGGTAACCCCTTCCCTTAGAGTGGTGAGGTTATCCAGTACTGCAAACTGAAAAACAATACACAACAGATTCAGTTCATCATAGAAGGTGCTGGTAATACAAAGTAACTACTTAGTGGATGATGCATCACGAGCGAAGCAACTATACGTCATGAGGCATCACAGTTTTATCACACGAGGGGTTAGTATAATACCACCTCGGACAAGTTCCATGTTACAGACTGGGGATCAGGTTGTAGCAAGTCCTAGCTAATGGAGGGATACGAGATCATCTCCCAAAATCAGCAGATCATGATGAAGGAAGCAGAAGCACTAAGCAGGAAACTGTTTGCGGAGCCAGGTCCTAAACCAGGTCCTCCTCTCCGCTAGCTGCAGCTAACGGTACTCAGCATATTCTGCTTCGTTGTCTGCAATGAAGTTGATTGCCCTAACCAGCAAGTTAGGTTGGAACAGTTGCGCCTTGCACAGAACCGGGACGTGAAGATCATCTTCATCTAAGCATAGTTCGTGATGGGGTGCCGACGTACTGACGATACCTTGGGTAGCGCTGCAATCCACAAGGAACAACTGTTAGTGCGGACGATATTAACGTACTTTCAGATCTATGAAGGAACTCAATGAGGCTTCGTACCTGAATGTACTCATCCACCGTCTCTTCATCACAATCATAGAAGCAACATCCATCTTCGCTCCAGTCCAGTATGCGATCGGATTTCATCTTCACTATGACGCTCCACTTTGTCCTCCAGTTTCTGATTTGGTTGTACAGGTGAAAAGTCGTCACATGTATGTCAGCGAATGCAAGAACATCAACTGCTACCTTCTTCGTATGTTGCTTTTTGAATCCCATATTGAAACAGACGCCGCTACGGACAAGCTGAACTAACCTGTTGAGCACAAACTCTGATAGCTCAGGTTTCCAAACCATGGCAGATTTGCTTGTAATTAGACATGGCTGAGTATTCACGGTAGGCGCAGACAGATCAGGGAAGCACAATGGTATGATCGCCTACATGAAAAACACTAGCAGGTCAATGAACTACCACAGGCACATCCACATCCTTCAGCAGTACCACATCAATGAACTGCCACTACCAGTACCACATCAATGAACTATCATTACCACTACCACATCAATGAACAACGAGATAAGTAAGAGCGGTCTTACAGTTAAATGAGCCACACGCATCACCGAGTTCGGGGAAGCAGGGGACCCTGGCGAAGATGCAGGTAGCACCACCGTCCAAGTGGAAGAGTCAGATGCAACGGCGACAACGGTCCCCGTGGTAGAGTCAGATGCAACCTAGACAACCTCCACAACCTCGACCGGCGACGAAGGAATGTCCTACAATGGATTCGTTCAGACATCCCTTGTGTACCCAAAAGATCTAGATCTAAAGCTAAGGTTTACAAAAGCTTACCACAAACGAAGTCATCGATGCAGAGGAAGAAGACGACCATCCGCCGCAGTAGCCGCTGCCTCAGCCTGCATCGTCGCCGCAAGCCTCGCCGACCGTGCGGGTTAGGAATAGACGACCATATTGGTAGATCGGGAAGGGTGGATGAGCTCGAGATGGGGGGAAATGGGAGATTTGGATTTGGCGGTGAGAGCGCTGCCGCTATATATGGTGGCAAAAATTCAAGCGCAATGACCGAATTCATCCTGCCGAGATTTCGTCGTCCCGCGCAAGCTCGCGCTATCTCCCGCGGTGGCTCTGCAAGAACGCGGCGTTCTCCAGTTGTGCGGAAACGAGGGTGACTCGCTAGAAACGGCCGAACTGGGCCTCCTCCAGGGCCTAGTCCGAGGGTGCTTTGAGAACTGGTTCGTGCAAGAACGCGAGCGAGACCAGGCAACCAAACGAGACATAAATGGCTGGCCCGATGCGAGCCAAGGGGCGCTCAGGCTACCAAACACGTCCTATAACTAGGTAAACGTAGTTTATTTATCTTCCATTTATTTTGTTCTCATTTCTATATTGCGATGCGCTCTGTTTGAGTTAGCTGGGGTATGCTATGGGGATGTCCATGCTATGGACGGGCAAGCTTTTTGCGCCAGTTGGACATGCATGGGACACGTGATTGATAATCGTCGTACGCGTGCTCTTCACTCTTCAGGCGCGTCCGGAGTGCGTCGTATAAGCGCATTGCTACGGTACACGTACATCCGTGCACAAGTCAACATGACGGCTAATCACTAATCAGAATCACTGTGAAATGTGGAAACGATGAGCAAGAGGCCAAACTTGGCGCGAGTCACCCATTGAAGCAGCACAGACGAAAGGCGTCAATAAACCAAACCGGCCAATCGCACCTCACACGTGACATGGCAGTTAAACCTAACCACACCCGAACAACCGAGATCACAACATAAATCCACAGTCATGGAACACCAGTGACCTGCCTGAGAAGTTACCGAGCTACACGTCCACGACGAGTCGCCAAACTAACATCACCTCACCTCGCCCTGGCATTTAGGTTCAGTTCGTTCAACCATATCGCCGCAATCTTCGCGGCAAAGTTAAGTCGATGATGCAATCTGCAGCGGTAGGCTGGCAAACTGGCAAGGCAACATCGAGCAGGCAAATGGGCGAGTAATTTTCACACCACACGCAATAAGCTTGCCGCGAAATAAATTGGCTCGATAGAACTAGCGCTAGACTGCTACTAGTTGGCAGATTCTACGAGCTCCAGAGCGAGCCAAATCAGTCGGCCTCCGGCGGCACCAAGGGTCCAGCTCGCCGCCGCTTTCCACGACTTGGACGACCACTCTACTCCTCCTCTACTGCGAGCTGCGGATGGACTCGCGTGATCGAGGTGTGGAAGCATCATATTCCCCACAACTTTGCCTGCCTTTTCCTCCCTCATCGAATCCATCCAAATCTCGGCCATAATTCACACTGTATTGAAGATTGGTTTTGGAGTGAGTGGGCGTTGCGGCCGCGCTCTACTCGTTCCTAGACGAATGAATATGTTCCTAACCCATCACTAACAGTAAGAAGAAGAAGAAGAAAAAGCGTAAAAAAGTTGGGTGGCATTTGTTCGACGGAATGAGAACAAACAAAAGGGGTAGACCCAAGCATAGAGAGGGTGGTTGGTTGGTTAGGGGATGCCCCATTATCTTTGGTGCTCTTCTTCTACCTTTCACCAGCGACTTTGGACGTTTGGATAATCAGAGAATTGTCTTGCATCTAGTGGAAGGGGAGCCGTGGGATGCGGAAGCGATGAGGGCCGGCTGGCCCGGCGCCACCACCCGGTCGTTGTCCAAGGATAAGCTCGGAACTGCTCGATGGGTACGGGGAAAATCCGGACGCTACTTTGGCAGATTGTTTGTCTCGGAATATAAGTGAAGAAATAAAATGTATCTGCAAATTCAAATTGGGGTGTGATGTTGGTGCTTTCGTCTGCATCCTAACAAAAGAATCAGAGAATTGGCAAGAGTCGTGGGATTGGAAGTTGGATTGCTACATCTGAATTTCCACTGACGGACGGAGCGCGAGTTGGTCAAGAAGGTTAAGAGAGCGCGGCAAGCAACAGCTGTGTCAAACTTGGTCGCGACATATGAATTAGTGGTGGTCGCTAAATATGAATCGTGGGTCCTTGGGATATAGGGCACGATTGGCTCGCAAGCAACAAACGTGGGAGGCAAGATTGGAATTAACGTCCCAATGATTCTGTGCTCACACCACCTTAGAGCATCTCCACTCGTCCCCCCGAACAGGCCCCCGGCGAGCGTTTTTTCCATCCGGACGGCGTAATTCGGCCCAGTCGCGCCCCCGGTTCCTCGTTTTCGTCCGGATTTGGGCCTAAATCCATCCGGCGATCCCACGACATCCCCGGCCCCCCGGGGAGCGCTCGGGGACTCCGGACGAAGCGAAAGCGCGCGTGGCCCCAACTTGTCGGCGACAATGGCCTCCGATCTACGGCAAAACCCTCGTCTTCCCGATCTACGGCAAAACCCTCGTCTTCCCGATCTACGGCAATACCCTCGTCGAACGAAAGCTTTGAACTCTCAATTGGTGCAACATAGATAGATTATATATATATTTCGAATATAATTCGAATAAACATAAGAATTACATATAAAAACTAAAAAACTAAACTACTTCTTCTTCTTCTTAGAAGGCCCCGCCTCATCGTCGTCGCGGCGACGCTTCCGGCTCGCCACCTCCTCGTCGGAGGAAGTTGAGTCCTCCTCGTCGTCCTCATCTTCGTCCTCCTCCTCCTGCTCCTCCTCCTGCTCCTGCTCCTCCTCCTCTTCCTCGGCCTCTTCCTCGGCCTGCTCCACGGCCTCTTCGTCCTCCTCCTCGTCGTCCAACTCGTCCTCGCTGGCCGGCGGGGGGGAATCGTCGCTGCTGGACGATGCAGCTGCATCCCACCAATGGCGCCATCCAGGCGGCTTCCCCTCGCTGTCGGTGTCCGATGGCCAAGAGATATCGCTCATGGTTGACGGAGGATGGTGACGAGAGAACAGATGAATGGCGTCGCCCGTCGAAAACCGTATATGTAGGTCTCTCGACGACAGAGAGCGCCGGTTGCTCTTCCCCGGAGTTCGTGCTCCATTACGGCGGTTCTCGCATCGAGGCCACTTCGACCGTTCCCGACGAGTCGTTCCGGCTCTCCAGTCCACTTCGCGACGGTTCAATGCGTCGAGGGAACTCCGACGATTGCCCTTCCCGGTGACTGCGCCGTCGCTATGCACGCGGTGGGTGCGCGTCCATGGGCTCGCGGCTGGGAAAATGGGCCTCCCCAGGCCAAAAACTACATCCATCCGGCGCTAAATTTCGCCGGATTTGGGCGTGGGGAGCCCAAACGAGTGGGGATGCTCTTACTCCTAGGGTACCACGAGGGAGTGATTTTGATCAGTTAATGGAGGATGGCGACGCTTAGAGCCTCTGACACCGACCCCGGCGATCCCGCCACCGCTGCCGCCACCATCATCTCCGCCCCCACCTCCGATCGATCTCCCGCCCTATCTCCACCTGTGGCTCGGGTGTGGAAGGCCGCACTCATATCAATCGCTGATGGAAAAATTTCACGAAATCCATGATTCCTGAGAATCGGCAAGTCTGGGGTTTCGGTGCTCAAATCCAATCTGCAGCAGATAGGTCCATAGGTGGTGCTGGATTCCATCAGTTGCGGAGCTTGCCGTTGGATCAATGCGGTCTGGGTCAAAACCGGCCGGAGATGAAGAACGGTGCTCAATTTTGTCGTGATTTTCGTCGCGTGCCCTCCTGTGCGCGCGCTTGCGAGGTGGTCCGATTGGGTTGGCAGCTCGGTTTGGCTAGATCCATGGCGGCCTGCGTCCAAAATGGTTCTGGGCCGCAACCCAACACTGTTATGGCCGCATCCTTATCCACCACCACACCGCCCCGGATCAACCCTAGAACCAATCTGGCGGGTGCGGTCGTGTTCGCCTCGCAACCTCCCACGCCGCGATCTCACTCTCCCGCCCCAAATCCACCACTGATTTGGTCCGCAATCATCACCGGAGATCGAAGATCGCTCGCGCAAGTGCTGCAGTCACCTCCACCGATGGATCGACGCTATAGTGGCCCTAGGCGTTCCCAACCGAGAAGATCTCCGAGGAACTACTTCGGCAACCGTCCTCGGCCTGGATCTGAGGCTGACCGTCGTGAAGAGCAGCACCGCTGGGAGGATGAAAGGCGTCGTGATGCAGAATGGAGATTCGATGAAGAACGTCGCAGGGAAGAGGACATGAGAGCTGTTGATCAAGAGCGGCTCCGCATGGAGGAACGCCGCCGTGTCGAGGAGCGACGCCGCCTTGATGAAGACCGTCGACGGGAGGCGTCCCGCATCTCAGAGCGGGTGGCCCGTGAAAGGGCGCTGGCGGACAAACGACGCAAGGAGGATGAAGCTTGCTCGCGCGACCGTTGGGCACATCGGACTGAGATGCTGCCTGGTGCTTCTTCGCATCTGGAGGATTTGAACAGATCTGTTGACGTAAGTTTGAACACCTCTTCCTCTATACCACCTGCAGTTGCAACTGCAGGGTCTGATAGGGTAGATGTTAGCCTGAATCAACATCAGTCAATTTCTAGTTTGAATGTTTCTCCGATTGCTCCTACTATGCCAGAACCAGTGGGGTCCTCTGTACCTCCACCTGGTCTCGGCTTGAATCTACCTGGGCTGCTGATAACAGATTCACTAAGTTCAAAGGTTCATGTATGAATTGCTGTGGTGAATACCATTTAGATGTCTACCAGAATAGAGATCCTTGGGATTACAAGGTTCCTTTCTTTGGTAGTGAAGAATTTGGGTCTGATTTTTATTCAATTCTTGTTCCTAAGGTGGAAGCACAGCCTGTGGAGCAGCTGAGCTATGCTCATATTAAAGTGGAAAAAAGGTGAAGTAAATTGTAAAAATATTGAACATGAATTCAATGTCTAGGCAGAATCTATGAAGATAAACTGGAGGTTCTTTGCAAAAGAAGTTTCTCCTACTGAATTCAGGAGAAGGTTTCCTTCAGCAAAAGCTATTGAGGAACTAGTACATTTTGGCAAGCTCTTCATGAAAACTGTTCCTGGGGCAATTATCTCCCTGGAGAAGTGGGCTGGGGATATTCAACATATTTCTATGATGGAAGAAGCTTGATTCATGGTGAAAGGGATTCCTATGAATTTCATAAACAGGTCTACTGTGGTCTATGATGCTAGCTTAGTGGGGAAACCTCTTGCACTAGACAAGAACATCCTCAGAATTTTTTCCTATGTGATGGTAAAAATTGGGAGCCAGGATTTGTCCTTGGTTCCAAACACAAGGATTGGTGAGATCAAAAGTGCTTTCCATGAATTCCAATACACCAGGGGGGTCTGTGAACCAACTCATACTCCTAGTACAAGAATTGTTGTGGCTGATACTAACCAAGGGGATGTAGGTGCTCATGGAACTCCTAAGAGACAGAGACTGGCAGGAATGAATCAGATGCTGAGTCTCAGTCTGCTCCTCCAAAAATTGGCAGCACTACTGATAAGAATACTTGCTCAAATAGATAGACTGCTGCAGCTATATATGTAGCTGCTGGTAGAGATACAGGTAAGAGGAAACTTTTTGAGGTTGACATGATGGATAATGCTGACAAGTCTACAACTGCTGGTACTTCTAACTCCAATCTCCCCCAAGATAAGCCTGCTGCTATTGATCCTTATCTGATGTACACAAGTCTGTGGCTGATGCTTTTGCTCCAAATGCTTTGTCTCCTAGGCAAGCTTCCTCTAGTGCTTCTGCTTCTCCTTCATTTACTCAATTCTTGCATACCCTGGTGAAATCTAGCAGTGATAAGGCCTTTATGATTTAGAAAGGATACAAGAAATAGTTAGGTCCTATCCTGGAGGCACTTAATGAAGTGGATCTCTCTGAGGAAAAGGTGGATTATGACAGTACTAATTCTGAAAGTGCTGCAACATCTGAGCGGTATATCAATCCTGGTCAGGGTGTGTTGGCCTTAGTTGTTCCTTCCCTTCAGCATGAAAGGACTATTGTAGTAATACATGTTGATGGTTCTCAACCTGAAGCTGACTGCACTCAAGAAGATCCTCTATCCCAGGTTGATAACCCTGTTGACATGGAGTCCAATGATGTTGCTGGAATTAATGGCTGTTTACCTCAAGCAGGTGCTGGCCCACAGGCAATCAGAATGAGCTCCAGGATCATTTCTCAAGACTTGCACTCTACCGGAATCTCAGAGAGAGCAAGTAGGAATGCAGCTGCAAGAGATTTATCAGGTACTAATCTTACTTCCTACAATTCTTTTGCTTTACTTGATGATGATATTATTCGTGATAGGGCCCCTTAATTGGAGGACAATCCTGAAACCTTAACTATGGAGAAAATCAATTACTTAAAGGATCTAGAACAAGCTAGGCATGTTATTGTTGTAGCTCAAACTGCTCAAGATCCAGATATTGAATCGGATTCTGATAGAATTTTACTCCTGGGCTTTGAGAGAGACGAAGATATGGGGGAAGATGACGATTTTACAAATGTGGTGTCTAGAAGGAACAGGAACAAGAGAAGAAGTGATGTAAAATCTGGGAAATGGAGAGAGACACCAACAAAATCAGGTGGTTCTCTTAGAGGGGCCCATTCAAAATCAAGTGTTTCCTTGGTAAAAGTTAACAATGATCACCCTTTGTGTGACATTGTTACTGGAACAAGATGTAGGAAAAAACCCAAGATATCTATGATAGGAGCTACTCTTAATTGCAAATGTGTGGGTAAAAAAGGCATGAGCAGTTTTTTGTCAGATTTTATCAAGGAACAAGATGTTGACTTCTTAGGCCCGCAAGAAACTATCAAGAAAGATTACTCTCCTGCTTTTTTGGGGACTATTGACCCACAGGGACATTTTGCCTGGGAATGGAGTAGCTCCATTGGTAGAAGTGGTGGAATTCTGCGTAGTTTAGGCTATCCATATTCTCCATCACTGATATTGTTGTTGGTAAAATTTTCATCAAAATTACTTTGATGGATTTGAAGCTTAACCTGAACTGGTGCTTGGTGAATGTGTATGGTGCTGCACAGCTGTGTGACAAGGAAGATTTTCTGACAGAGCTTGGTATGGTTTGTAGTGATCAGAGACTCCCTTTACTCATTGGAGGAGATTTCAATATTCTTAGATTTTCTTTTGAGAAGAATAAAAGAATGAGAAGTAACAGGTGGACATATATGCTTAATTCCATCATTAATGCTTATGCTTTGAGAGAAATTCATTTGTCTGCTGGCCATACACTTGGACAAATAGTCAAGCTAACCCCACCCTTGAGAAATTGGATAAATTCTTGATGAGTAGTGATTGGGAGTCCCTTTAACAACAGTTCATAAATTAAACAGGGACATGTCTGATCATAATACCTGGATTCTTGACACCATGGAGAATAACCCTAAGAAGAAATATGAGTTCAGATTTGAAAAATGTTGGATAAAGGAGGAAGATTTCCTTGCCGGAGTGGATAGAGGTTGGCAGCAAAATGTCAGGGCAAAGAACAGTCTAGACAGATTGAAGAAAAAAATTAAGAATGTCAGAAACAACTTGAAAGGTTGGGTTATAATTTGAGGGGAAGAAATAAAAAGGAAGAGTGAAATATCTCAAGCTCTTGCTGATTTGGAGATGAGGGAGGAGTGTTCTCCTTTGCCTGCTACTGATATTCAAAAAAGGGCAGAGCTTCAACAAGAACTACTTGATATTCTTGACAGAGAAGAATGCTTCTGGCGACAGAGGGCAAGAGACAATTGGTTGTTGCAGGGAGATTGCAACACAGCTTATTTTCACATGATGGCAAATGGTTGCAAAAGGAAAATCCACTATTTTCTCTCTGAAACATGGGGATTCTGTGCTTCAGGGCGATGAAGAGCTTTTGAAGCATGCTACAGAGTTCTATAACAATCTTTTTGGCCATGTTGGGGACAGAGGGGTCAGGTTGAGTGGTGATGTATGGAGCAGTGAGGAGAGACTTAATGATACTGATAGGGAAAAATTGGGCAGAAGATTTACAGAGGAGGTCAAGAATGTTGTTGATCAGATGGAAAAAAACAAAGCAGTCGGCCCTGATGGGATTCCCATTGAATTTTACCAAGTGTGTTGGGAGATAATCAAAACATATCTTATGGCTATTTTTGATGATCTATATGATCACAAGATTGACCTTGCAAGAATTAATTATGGTATTATTACCTTGATTACAAAAGGTGATGATGCTGATAGAATTCAAAAGTTCAGGCCTATTTGTCTGTTGCAAGTTTTGTTCAAATTTTTCACCAAAACACTTACTGTCAGAGCTGCACCAGTTATGGAAAAATTGTTGTCTCAATATCAAACTGCTTTTATTAAAGGGAGATACATCACTAATGGGTGATGTTGCTCCAAGAAGTCCTGAGAGAAAGAAAATTTAGGAAACAACTAGGGGTTGTTTTGAAGATTGACTTTAAAAAAGCATATGACAAAGTCAATTGGAATTTCTTGTTTGACTGCTGCTCCCAGAAAGGTTTCAGTGATAGCTGGATTGTCTGGATAAAAAAATATGGTGACTAATGAAACCTTGAGTGTGAAAGCGAATGATAAAATTGGTCCATATTTTTCTAGTTGCAAGGGAGTTAGGCAAGGTGATCCTTTTGCCCCTTTCCTTTTCATTATGGTTGCCAACAATTTGTCCAAAATGGTGCTCCTGGCACAACAGAATGGAGTCATCACAGGTCTGGCCAGTAATCTGATAGAAAATGGAGTCGTTGTGCTTTAATATGCTGATGATACCATACTCCTAGTTCAAGACAGTGAAGAACATGTTGTGAATTTGAAACTTATCCTGTATATTTTTGAATCTAAGTCTGGTTTCAAGATTAATTTTGAGAAAAGTGAGGTCATGATGATACTGGATGATGAGTTTAAAGCACATAATTTTGCCTCCATATTTAACTGCTAGCAAGGGAGTTGGCCTATAAAAAAATTGGGCACTCCAGTGTGTGCAACGAATCGGGAAACACAGTCGTTCATTCTTATCCTTCCCGGTCTCTCTCTTGCTACAGTACCTGAGAGCGCTCCCGTGCTTCCCGGGCCGATCCGAGGCCAAACTCGCCGGCGTGGCCGGTCGAGGGAGGCGGAGGAGAGGTGTCGGAGTTCCCTCTGTAGATAGTAGGTGTAGGTTTAGTTTTTCTCTAGTTTCAGCCTTGTGTTGGTTGGGCGCTATGCCCGGATGTGAAGCTCGAGATTGGGAGAGGGTCTCTGCTCTGGGGTTGGTCTTCGCCGTGTTCAAGCTCCTCTGGTCGGAGCTGTGGATGGTGATGACGGCCTCCGCATCCTTAATAAAGCTCTTTGTTCCTGGGTGCTTCGAGGTGGAGGGGGTGATGTTGTGAAGCTACTTCTGGCCGGCCAAGGCGGCGAGGAGAAGCGGCTATGCAGCAGCTGCATTCCTGCACGGAGCTTGGCGTATGGTTTGGCTGCCCCCGTTCTGACCTGCCGTGGAGGCGAGGGGAAGGGGTGGTGCTCGACCTGCTCGCCATCTCTTTCGAGGCGCTGCTCTTGGCGCTGTCACCATCGACGACGTGGCCTCGCCCGTTCTCCTTTCCTCTTGGCCGGCCATGGAGGCGAGGGAGAGGAAAACGGAGCTGGCGCGGCTGCTGATGTTTGCTGGTGGCACCGGGGGTCTCTGGAGTCTGCGCCCTCTGCAGCAGCCCCCAAGCGACGGCGAAGGTGCGTTGCCGCTATCTTCGGCCACAGGGGTGGCCCTGCTGCGCTCGGCCTACATGGCCAGAGCTTGTTCTTCCTCCTTCAGTGGAGGATCTTCCTGGATCTCGGCGTGGCGGAGAACGCCACTGCTCCACCAAGTGGTCTCGTCCCCGGTGGGTGCAGAGGTAGCCGCGCTGCGAGGTCAACGTTCGTCGGCGGTGAAGCTCGACCTGATCGCTTTCGCGATCTTTCTTATGGTGTTGTATGTCAAAAATAGGGACCTACGTGCTATTTTTGTTTTCCTTTGGGGTCATCTCTGTAAACGTACACACCACCGCTGTTTAAATGCAGACTCTCGGTCCTTCGGGACCTTTATCCTTTCAAAAAAAAGTGTGTGCAAGGAGACCAACAATTGCTGAGATAGGTTTCCTTGGGGAGAAAACAAAGAAGAAAATAGGTGGCTAGATGGGAAATGCCATGTCTATTGGTGGGAGAGTGATAAAAATTGATGCCTGCTTGTCAAGTGTTGCTGTTTATCAGATGTCTATGAGGCTGCTGCAAAAGTCAAACATTGAACAGATGGACAAGCCCATTAGATCCTTTTTTTGGGCTGGGAGTGCTGATAAAAGAAAAAATCATGTTTTCAAGTTGAAGTGGATTTGTAAACCCAAGAAAAAGGGTGGGTTGGGAATTAAAATTATGCACAAGTTTAATATCAGTTTAATGTGCAAGTGGTGGTGGAAACTGGTGAATGGATCAGGTCCTTGGCAGAATTTGATGAAACAGGAGTACATGAGGTATGGAGGTGTATTCTGTACAAGGAAAAAACCTAGAGATTCTCCTCAATGGATAGATATGTTACAAGTTAAGCATATTTACTTGAATGGGAGAAGAATGCATGTGGGGAATGGCAGAGATACAAGTTTTTGGTGTGATGCTTGGTGTGATCAGATATCACTGAAGGACAGATTTCCAGAAATTTATGATATATGTATTGAATAATTTGTGACTGTGGCTGATGCAGCTGCCATGAACTGGAATTTCTCCTTTAGAAGGTGGATGACACCTGATATTTCCGTGCAAATCCATGAGTTAACTCAAATTATGGCACAAACTGTCCTTACTGATGAGCATGATAAACCTGTTTGGAAATGGACAAAAGGAGGTAAATTCTCTGTTAAATCAGTATACAATCACTTATGTGGTAATGGCCTGGACAAATCCTTCAAACACCTCTGGAAGAGCAAAATTCCCTTGAAAATCAAGATTTGGTTGTGGGTCATTTGGCACAATGCTATTTCTATAAAAGATAATCTCCTGAGAAGAAATTGGCAAGGGAGTGCCATTTGCCAGTCCTAAATTAATTTCTCATCTTTTATTTTCCTGCGCACAGCTGCTAAATATGTGGTGATGTTGGTAAAGTGATTGGAGCCCACTCGAGACCAGGCTCCTTTACACACTGGTGGTTCTCCCAGTTTATTTCTACTAGTAGAAACACGCAGATTGCAGGGTTGGATGCTATATGTTGGGCTATTTGGAAGCTCAGAAATCGATCCCGCTTTGAGCACAAATTGATCAAAAATCTTGTTGAGCTAATAACCTATTCTACTGTTTTTATGATACATTGGGAAGGGCTAAACAGTGAGAAGGATGCTGGTGATTTGCGAGCAGGTGCTGATGGGCTGTTGAGACTTGCTAGTGCGACAAATGCTGGTGGTGCTACACAAGATGGGTCTAGGCAACACCAACGACCCTTACAGATCAGGGATGCAAGTGTTCCCGTTGCTGATGTGGATGATATGGAGGTGGAAGACCAAGAAGATGCCAGTGCATGAGGGCTTTTATCCGTTTGTTGCTGGGATGATCTTGTCAAATATGTGTTCTTGCCGTAGTTTTTTCGGTAATTTTATCCTTGAACTTCTATGGTGGTTTCGCTAGCAGTTCGCGGCGATGTAATAGTTTAGACTTGCCTATTGTTTTTTTCTCTTTTGAACTGGCCAGCGTTTTGGCATGATACTTCTTTGTTTCGTTATTCCTAGGTAATGAAATCCGATCCACGAGGATTGTTTGGAAAAAAAATGAATCTGTTGTGCTTGACAGCTTGAGTCCCACTTTGCACTTCAGCTGGAGTGCTTATCACACATATCACACGCTCAAAGTCTCGTGAAAAAAGCATGACGATACAACCTTTCCAAGTGGAACAAAAAAGCATACAATGGTAATCTGATTGCGAGTTCGTTTCCTGTGATTAGACATGTTTCCACGAAGCTGAACCCGACGGCATCATCATCCCACACTTTTGTTTCTGAAAAGCCATCATCATGAACACTTTGGTGGCGCAAGCCGATTGAAAAGCACAACGTTCTCAGGGATGATGCACACATGTAACAGCAAGAGCACTACACATCACGGCATCAGGTCTTGCAGATCACAGATCATCAGACAAACAAGCATACGAGAGTGTACCAGCAAGAACACTGAACATCACTGCATCAGTACATCGCAGATCATCCCACAAACAAACATCTCAGAGACAAGCACATAGTTACATAAGCAAGTGAATTTCTGAACTGGTAGCTAAAACAGGATTACAGCTCTCGACTGGCCCTGCCGAGCGAAAAAACAGCCGGCAGATCAACCAGGAGATCAGTTACACGGCGACGTAGTAGCAACGACCTTACTGAACACCACTGGCTACTACTGCTACTAGTTACTTGCTGCTAGTCGCAACCGCCATGGCCGACGTCTAAAATGCCATCGAGCCAGAGCCGCTGCCAATTGGAAATGAAATTACATCTTAGCTACGGAGCTTAACGAAGACTGTATGTACTAGTAGTAGCAGTTGCTTCATGTTCACGAGAGGATGGAGTCCCAGTCGATCTCCACGGACGGGTACTTGCGCAGGTGGAAGGTCTCTGACTCGTCCCACGGCGTCTCCGTGAAGTCCAGCTTCTCCATCTCCGGGACGGGCGGCGGTGGAGGAGGAGACCCCGCGGACACGCCGGAGTCCTCGCCCTCCGTCGACTCCGAGCACTTGGGGGACTCCGGCTCCGCGCCGTTCTTGGAGGAGGGCGCGGCGAGGGACTGGCAGATGGCGGTGAGCTTGGCGTCGACGGAGGCGTGGAGCGGGCCGGCCAGGTGGGCGCCGCCGCGGCGGAGCGACGGGAAGTTGAGGCGCGCCTGCTCGCCGCGGAGGCGGAAGGCGGCCTTGTCGTAGGCGAGCGCGGCGTCCTCGGCGGTGTCGAAGGTGCCGAGCCACAGCCTGGTCCGGTTCTTGGGGAGGCGGATCTCCGCCACCCACTTGCCCCAGTGCCGCTGCCGCACGCCGCGGTAGAGCTTCGACTGCGCGGCCACCACCCCGGCCATCGCCAGAGCGGCCGCGCGCGGTGGCGACCCGGACTGCTTCATCGGCAGGCCGCGCGGGCCGAGGAAGGAGCCGGCCAGGCCCCTCTGCTGTTGCTGCTGCTGCTGGACGAAGAACTGGGCCTGGATCTGCTGGATCTGGGCCGGGCCGAGCTGAGCCAGCCCCATCGGCCCGTTCACGGCCGACGCCGCGTACTGCGACGAGTAGAGCGGCGGGAGCTGCGAGAAAGACGACGAGGTGGTTGCGGCGGCGGTGGGAACGTAAGAGGCGTAGGAGGATGGAGTGGCCATGTAAGAAGAATCTTGGGTGATGGAGGAGGAAGAAGGGGAGTAGTAGGGATACTGGTAGGGAGAGGAAGCGCCCGTGATAAAAGGTTCGAGCGCTTTCATGAGCTCCTGATCCGAAGCAGAGGTGGTGGTAGAGGAGGCGATCTGGTGGGTGTTATACTTGTACATGTCTATGGCTGCGGCCATGAGGGCTTGGATCGGCAGAGGTAGAAGAAGATCGAGGCTGAGCTAAAAATGGAATGGAAAAAAGGGAGCTTTCCCCGTTCCTCAATAAAATTAGAGAAACAAAGGGAGCTGGGGAAAATAAATCGGACGAACAAGAAGGGTATTGCAAAAGAACCCTTTCCGGCCGTACCGAGGCAGAGGAAGGCTGAAAAAAGAAGGCAAGAATCCAGGAGAGAAAAAAGGTTCTCTGGATCTCTGTTCCTCCTAGCTAGGAGAGTGGTGAGTGCTGCCGAGAAATCAAGAAAGCCCCGAGCAAGGACGCTTCTTTCGATCTAATAATCCGAGAAGAAACGCCTGCTTTGGACCTTGCAGATTTCTCGCTTGATTCTTTCCTGCCGCTAACAAGGTCTCAGAGAAGTTCAGAGAGCAAACCTGCCGTCGTCGCCGGTGCTGGTGCTGAAGAATTCGTCGTCGGATCGGGATCGCTCAACCTCACCGTGGAGTGGAATGGGATGTGGCGGGGCTGCGTGTTCTTGAGGTGGTGGTGGGGGTTGAGGCGTCTCTCTGAGGAAGAAGAGGCGTCGCTCCCGGGCCTTTTATAGCCCCAAGGCTCTGGCCGTGCAAGCAAAGCGAAGCAACCATTATTCCCCGTGCAATCTGCCACCGAGCGTTCTGATTAAATTTTTCGTTAATCGTTTCTTGTTGGGAGTTTGCATTTGCGATTTTGAAAATGGGATGTTGCTATCGTCCGTGTCGTCAGCCTACGGCAGGTAGCACGCGCGAATACCAAGTTGCGGCCAATAGGGTTCTGCCACGTGTCCTCCGGACACGCGGGTGATCGTCGCCACACTGTTTTTTGTGTGCAAATGGCAGCGTGGGATTGGATGGTAGTGCTCTCGTCTGACTTCAATTTGCGCTGCTGTTTGCCCTTCGGAATATGGCTTCTACGTTGCACCAAGAGCTACAAACCCATTGATTTAAAATGGAACACGCTTCTTCACCCATTACAGTCTTTTCTTCTAAGCATACATTTGAGAATCTCTCTTCTTTGCAGAATTCTAAAAATTACAGTAATATTACCTCCGTTTGAAAATATAACCTTTTTTAGAAAGCTAGTTTAGAACGAAGGAAATATAAAAGAAAAACATGATTACAATATCATATCATATTGAAGCTAGGATAAACCGAAAACGGAGAAATATTTCAGACAAGTTTGGTTGTACCAGAGGGAAAATAGCTTTTCTTCTTTTTTTTCTTACGATATTCTTCTTACAAATATCTGAGTTGGTAACATCGCAATTACTATTCAGATTATTTACTAGAAAATAACCATTGTCCGCATGAATGAGACATTAGGTTGACTGGATAGGTGTATATTCTCCTTTCGCAAAAATAAGAATAGGTGTACATTCAGATAATTACTTTTGTTTTGAACATAGTTAATGACTATGATGCCACATACAATTAAAAAAAACTAATGTGGCGCTAAAAAATTATTCCCTTTGTTCCATAATTCTTGTTGTTAATTTGTCAGCTACAAGAATTATGGAATAGTGGGAGTGACTTTTATAGTTTTATTGCAACACACAACCATTTTGTTGGTTTTTTATAGATGGCATAATTGTCATGGGAAGCAAAGAAAAAATCACGATGATGGACTCAAAAGAAATTTTCCATGGATTTGCATGTAGATGCAATAGAAGTTCTTGCAATTTCTAATCCTACGGACCAAACAATTTGTATAGTACTCCTTCCTTCCGGAAATATGCTGCATATAAGTTTAAGTGTAAGTCAAACTTTGTATAGTTTGCCCATATATAAATGCAAGCATATTAATCTTGGCATTATCTGTTGCATACACCATGAAAATATAATTTATGGTGATTCTCGTAATCTAAGTTTGGTATTATAAATATTGATATCTTTTCACATATATTTAGTAAAACATTAATTTTATTGAATTTGACTAAAAGTTATATGCAACATAAACTAGGACGGAGGGTGTATATGAAAAATTTGTAAGAAATGGAATTCTAGAAAACTCCCACACATCTCCTTTAGCCCAAAGAGACATTGAGTATAATTTTATCCATTAGTTTAACTACATCCGTTGTATTTCTAGCAATTAAAAAAACTAAATATGACTTCATAATTAGGGACTTCTAAAAAATACATTTTTATGAGTAATAAAAAAAGGAGAGACTCGTCCTTGCATGGTGGACTGTAAAGACCGAAAAAAAATTCAATATTGTAGAAGTGTTTTTCATATATATATATTATTTTTCATTTTGGGATCTTTTGTCATGGTATTTAGTGTACTTTGAGTCCTTGACATAGCTTGCTTCTAGTACCAAACCTCTGACTGAAGAAATATTTTTCAAAATCTTAAATCGTCTTGTAGCTCCCCCTGTGTAAGAAAACTCTAGAACAACTGCTGTTGCATGGTCACAATCAAAACCAGTGGTGTGAAAATGGGAGAAATAAATTGTGATTTGGGCTTGGTACTGTTTTGTTCCATGGAGCCGTGGGCACCGCCGATTAGGACCTCAAAAAGGACAAGGTTGAATGGTAGTGCCTGCTCAATTATACCTCCTCCATTTGCAAGTCCACTTGCGAGCAAATGTACCATCGATGAGTTTATAATTGGGCGATGATTTTCCCATTGGCCTGCGCAACCACCACGTGATTGTATAGTACGAAGTCCCTCTCATGACGCGTTTTGCTGCCAAATTGAGGCAAAAACATAAATTCTCAGATAGCTACACGAGGAGAAAATTATCACGAAATGGGAGCGTTTGTTCAGACTTTGCTGGTTTCGATCGACCTCCGTTCAAGTCGGACCGAGTCATCCGTGGATGATTGCTTCGGGTTTACTGCCACTTGTCAGCATGGTTTAGTTCGCTGATTGTAATTGTAGAACTGTTTAATCGAAAACTAGGTTCTGCATGCAAACAGATCAAGCTGAATTGCGCTGGTAATTATTCAGCAAGAAAATGCGGCGACTCTCGTAAGTCAAGAATCTGCACGGAATTTGCCCCCATGAAGAGGCAACAAGAGTAGCACATACACCTCCACAATCGGGCGCGTTCTGGACCAATCATCGCCGGCGAAAAATCTGGCAACCGCGCGGAGCGACGCGGCCGCGCCGTGGGCACGGAACACGCATGACGTTGACACGGCGAGCGGAGGTTCCCGAGAGAGCTCCGCCGTGCAACGCGACGCCTTCTCTTTTGGGTGCCAGGTCAGCGACGCGTGCTGATTTGAGGCGTGTGGGCTCGCCGGCGTTGCGTGTGCGGGCACGCCTGCCATGGCCGCGCTCCCACGGGCAACCGCTGCGTTTTCGGCAAGGAAACCGACGCATCTCCGAGCACGGCCGGCGTGACAAGCCGCCGGTCGCTTCGGTGTTGGCCTCGTGTCTGCCCAAAAGTGAACCTAAGGAAGACGATCGATCCACCTCGGTTCTAGGACATGACATCGCTGCCGTACGTAGCTCTCGCTCACCTGCTGGCTTATTTCTACTCCCGGGCAGCACACGGATCGTCGCGTACACGTAGCACGATCATGCTGTCCTGAAAAAATCGGCAAGTTGGTAGATGCCTAGGCCTGAGGAGAGGTGAGCGTATTGGCCACCGGCTCAACGCCACTATCGACTGCCCTAAATCTCATGCTTGCCGTGCATGTAAATTAACATCCAGAGAGTGACATTTTTGGTTTGAGCTTCTGTTTTTTGCGAGTTGAGGATGAGGCCGATGAGGTCTGAGGTCCGGGAGAAGCATCTGGATTGTGGATGTACGATACCACATGAATCCAGCAGAGGCTTAGCGTCCCCCGCTACCGAACTCGTTAATCAAAGATATCCGCTGCATTAATCTACTGGGACCGCGTCGCTGAAGAAGAAGATAGGCATTGGAGGCTTAGAAACTGCGTCATGGCCATCTCCCAGTGCGACACCCAGGTTCGTCTCCATCGGTAACCGGTCCAGATATGCTTGTTAATCATCGGGGTGAGCTAATCCTGGAGTGGAGTTTAATGGGTGGACAACAGGAGCTCATCCTTGAGCGTCAGCGAGCATGGCGACATCCCAGCCACCAAACGCTAACCTAACCTAGACCTAATAATTGGTGCTGCCTAGTCCTCAAAATTTAGTACTCTCTAATCCGATACAGTAGGATGCTATATAGTCGTGATTTCAATTAATTATGTGCAATAGCTGAATGTAGCGGATTCCCCCCGTGACCCCCTCACGTCGTCTCCTCTGGGCGACTGGGGGGGGGGGGGGGGGCGAACCCTAACCCCCGCCGCCGCCTCCTCTTCCCCCACCTCCCCTCCCTCCCCTCGCCGTCCCCTGAGGCTGCTGCCGGCGAAGCCGCGCAGAGCCGGTGAAGGGGGCGGCGGGGATCTGTGCGCGGGCTCCCCTGGCGCGGTGGCACGGAGGTTGGCTGCCGTGTGAGGGGGGCATGGCCTCCGCCGCTGGCTGCTCGACACCCCTCCTTCCCCCGTCCTCCTCTCCGGCTCGGCCTCGCCGGTGCTGGACGTTGGTGGCCAGCGGCTAGGGTGCTGCCCGTCACGGCTTTGGCTGGGGCCATGGATCTGGGCGGCGGCCCATCTGGCGTGGCGACGACGTGCTCGCGGCGGGCGGCGTTGCGGGTGGCTCTGGCCATCGGTCTCGTCCTCTTGGGAGGTACGACCACGGCGGGCGGCGGCTGCGGCTTGGAGGTCCTCCTCCTCGTCAATCTGGTGCGTGTCTCCCCGTCCGGATCTCTCTCCTCCACCGGTTTGGTTGAGGGCGGCGGGTGCTCCCTGTCCTCGAACATGGTGTGGGTGTTGGTGGTTTACTTGGGACCAGGGGAAACTCTAGGTCGGCTGGCTCGGCCCAGCGGCGGCGACGCCTTCGGGCGCCGTTCTTCATCCTTGGAGGCGTGGTTGAGGTCCCCTGTTTACACCCCGACCTACCTCCTGGGCGAAAGCCCAAAATCCTGCAGATTGGGCGACGTCGACGTGCTGCACGCCGTGTCCTTGTTGGAGGTGTCGCCTGGGGAGTGTGGTGCTCGGTGAGAAGAGTTGAAGGCGGGAGCTTTGACATGTGCAGCTGCTTCCGGTGGCTTTCCTGCCTCTCTCAGGTTCTCCAAGGTCAGCAATGGTTTTGGCGGATGTGGTGTGCTCCTTTCCTTCGGTGGTCGTGGTTTGGGGCTGTCCCGGGGCTCGAGTCCAACTCCTCTCCAGCTCTTGGGTGAGCTGGTCTCATGTCCGATGGTTCGACGCCTTCGAGCCAAGGCGAGAGGGTAGGGACCCTCTTCGGCGTGAGAACAAGAGGGTGTCTGATGCTTGCAGTCTAGGGTGTCTTCCTCGAGCACAATCTCCATCCTGCTTCATGGCAGTGCCTCGTCGTGCCTTCTGTTCTTGATGTCTTGGTGCCGGAGCGTGGTAGTCTTCACCTGGCAAGTTCCTTCGGTGCTTGCGTCTAGTGTTGAGTTGTAAGCTGTCCGGGGTGCTCCCTTGTATCGTTCGGCCGTTGTGGTGTGTGGTGTGTGGTGTTGTGTTGTGGGTGGGTGGCCCTGTGTAATCCCTGGCCGGTTGATGACTTTGTTAATTCAAAGTCGGGCTCCTCTGAGCCTTCTGTTTAAAAAAAATAGCTGAATGTACTAATTTTGATCTATAACATCCGTTGTTGTCTATTAACAATTCAACCTCACGGAAAAATTGACCACCGTGGAGCCTGCTCCTCCCCCACCCCCCACTCTCCTGTGAGGGCGAGCCGGGTCGAACCCTAGCCACTGTGTTTCTTCGCTCCCTCCGCCGCCGCTGTTGAGGGCCGCCAGGCGCCAAGCGTTGCATGTGCAGTGTTGGTGACCGGCCTTTCCCCATGAGCGTGGAGCCCTGGCGCAGTGCACGGCGGCCTATGGCGGTTTCCCTCGGCTTGGTCACGGTCCGACGTGGCGGAGTGGGACCCGTGTGTCGGGATGAAGGAGGCGTAGCGGCGCCGTTCTTGGCGGCGGAGCGGCGAGGTCGGGATGTGCGGTGGCAACGCTCGCTCGGTCTAGATCTGGCCCCTTTTGGGCCCATCTGGATTGGGCCGGCGTAGGCCCTTTGTTCAAGGGCGGCGTTCCCTAGAGGCGAAAAAGGCACGTCGACGGTGGCAGGATGGTGGCGGCGCTACAACCGGCCTCCTACATCTTGGCGGCGGGGATTTCGCGGGCTAGTGTGGGCCCGGCCGAGCCAGTATGTGCATGGTTTGTCCTTGCTTCCACGTCAGGTCATCTTCCGCGAAGGCGGTGGAGGTAGTTCACTCCCGCATGGTTGTGGTGTGCTACCCTCTGCCTTGTTGTCTCCCTTTTCCTCCTCTAGGCCTTGTGCCGATGTCCACAAGAGACATAGAGGATGACTTCAAGATCGTGGTGGTGTGTGCTGGTGTGCAGAAGGTCGGGTGGAGCTCATTGAATCGTCTAGGATGGTGGTTTTGGGGGTTGGGATTTATCCATCTCGGCTCATCCGACTCTGACACGGTGGCACCTGAGGGTGCCGCCTTGCCTTCCTGAAGGGCGTCGGATGTACCCCCTCTCCATTCCCTTCAGTGTGCCGGGGGAAACCCTAGGATTACTCTGGATAGCACCGGTGTCGTCGTCGTTCTCCTTGTTGAAGGTGTTGTTTTGGTATGCGGCGTTTCGGTGTGCTAGGAGCGTGGTGGAAATTCTTTGGAGGACGCATCTGTTGCGGGTTATCATCATTCTTGTCGAGTTGTAAGTGTTGGCATTTGTTTCCTTTCTTTCTTTCTCTGATGTTTATTTGGGCTTGGTTGTAATGCAGTTCCAATATATTTGTATCGTGTGGTTGATATATTAATATAGTAAGACGAAAGTCTATTTCAATGATAAATTTACTAATTTTCTGTATTTTTTGTGGACTGGACGAGCCAGGCCAGAAGATATTGTGTGTATGATGGGCGGAGGAGGAGAGGAGGAATAATCTGGGTGGAGGCTAGCTAACGAAAATGACTAATGAGTATCTTTTGTGTGGCGTTGCCCTCGTAGAATCCAGTTCACAGGCGCGGTGCGCGTGCCGCATACAATCATTCGATTCAGATCGATTTTTCGATGTTTCTCTCAGCTTTCCAACACGCACGACGCCGCAGTTCACGAGCTGCGGTCTCGACCTTATCAGGTGTCCGCTTTAAGCACACGCGAATCCTGCGGGTGTTGGTGTTTCTCGCACGACTAAAATGCGTGTTATCAGCTCTCTTTGACCAAATCTGAAGGGATTTGCGTGACCGTTGATACGAAGCTGTGATTGTACCTACAGGCTACAGGTACTGCCCTTCTTTGAGCAAGTGCTTCTGTGGATTAGACCAATCGAAATGAAAAACAAGTGGGTTGGGGCGGCTGCCCTAGCCGAGAGCCATCATCTTTACTTCTGAAGGAAGAGCTCGAACCTAGTTTCGCTTTCAAGCGTTCAACTCGGGGAAGATAGTTTCCGGTGCCTCGAGCGTGACCACAAGGTTAACACATGTCGTGAGCCCTCCTTTAGATGCATCCATTGTCGTCATACTGGTCATCGGGAGTGTTTCTGTCCCGCGCGCTTTCCTGCCGCTCGTTCTCCCTCTCTGGAGCTCGTTCTTCGGACGCATGTGCTGACAAAGGGTTAACCTTATCAATGCACATGATGATGGACTTGGGTTTCTAGAAGAAGGACACTGACGAACCAACAAACCGCGATCAGCCAAATTAGGCAGCCGATGAATATTATAATCAAAGGCGAATCGCCGAGATTGTATTATGTCGAACTAGGGTTATAAGGTGTCTCGTCCCAATATGTCCCCTCTCGGTGGCTCCTCCCAACCCTTATATAACGGGCTAGGTCTCAGAGTTCACCTCGAGGTCGAATTACATTACAAGTCGGTTCACCCGATATGAGCTTAACTTTCGTAACGTAGTATCTTCGGCTTCATCTGGATTTCTTTGTCGGCTTTCTTCTATTTTCTCCTGGGCTTTGTAGCTAATCATAACTTACTAAATAAAACTAACAAGCTCTGAACAAAATATGAGTGAAAAACAAGAACTAATTACAGTACTAGCAAAAGAGAACACTCACAGAACAATAAGAGTGAAAACTAGAGTGTGCTATGAAATGAAAACGGAGTGTGTCAATCTCCAAAACAAGTATGCTGGGATCCAACCATATAATACAGCAAACAAAAGATAAGTAAATAAAAAATAAAAAATAAAGATGCTCCAAGAACAACACATAACATATGAAGTAATAAAAATATAGTGTCTTGAAAGATAACCTGATATTTTTGTTGATGAAGAAGGGAATGCCTCGGGCATCCCCAAGTTTTGACACTTGTACCTCTTGGATATTTATTGGGGTGACATGGGCATCCACAAGCTTGAGCTTTTGTCCATCCTTCATCTCATCACATCATTCTTCTCTCCCTATACTTGAAAACTTCCTTCATACAAAACTTCACATAATTTTCATTAGCATCATTAGTGCAATTAAAATAACAAATCCACTTTGGTTCAGTTGTAACATTATTAAAACACCCATTAAAACATTATCTACTGTACAAAAACTTCTTTTAAAAGCTCTTTCTCTCAAAAAAACTCAAAAAGAAAAAGATTAAGAGGAAAATGCAAATAGTGACAGTTATTTGTCAAAACAGAACAATAGGTAAAGATTATTTTTTTTGAAAATCCTCTGTTGCTCAAATATAAAAGTGCAAAACTAATGAAAGTTAGATAATAACCCGGGACAAGTGCTCAAAATTTATTAGATCAATCCTACGTCTTGGCTGAGAATAATAATTTTTTTGGTGGCAGCATAGAATCTGTTTTAGGACAACAACTTCCCCAAATCTTACCTTCTTGCTACTAGAGGCTATCATTGGCACAAAAACGAAATAAAAAGGATAAATAAAGGTTATTATAGAGGTAACAACTTTCAATACTCAACAAAAGAAAAATTGCAGAAATAAAACATGGGTTATCTCCCAAGAGTGCTTTTCTTTAACGCCTTTCAGCTAGGCGCAGAAAGCTTGAATCAAGTATTTTCAAGTGAAGAACCATCAAGATTAATCACTTCCTCTAAAACGCAGCTTGTCAAAATAGGCACTTTAGATACCCCTGGAGATGGTTCAACATGTAAATCCCTCTTAGTTGCACTAAAGGTTTTATCAATTTTAAGCATATTATGGGGTTTTGGTATAGGCACCTTGGAAACATACATGAATTTTTGCTCTTTTCCTACAAAAGCTTTCTCCTTCTTAAACCCGAGAGAAGAAAAAGTTGAACTTAAAATTTTCATAGCCTCCTCAAGTTTACCAATCCTAAGGTTTCGATTATCATGGGTATTGCTAGACTCTAAGACAGTGATTCTTTATTGATACTTTCTATTGATTCATTAACTTGGCTAGTATTATCACGGAAATTTGGTAAACTTTTCTCTAGAGAGCTCAGTCTTTTTACAACATCTTCCAAAGTGATCTCAGTTTTAACAACATTAGTAGATGGTATTCCTACTAAACTTTCAATTAAATTGCAGGCTTCCAAAGCAGGAGTACCCAGAAAATTACCCCCTGTGAGAGTATCCAGAACATACCTATTGTAGCTAGATATAACAACATAAAAATTCCTAAGAAGAATCACGGTAGAATATTTTTTTAGTACATCAATGATGAGCATCACTTATTCTATACCAAGCACCTTTCAAACTTTCTCCCCCTTGTTGCATAAAAAAACGAACCTCAACTTCAAGAATATTCATTCTAGCAAGACTAAAACAGACCAACAAAAATAACAACTATAATAGAAACTAGTTTTTTTTGTGGTTTTGATCAAAAGAAGCAAACAAGAAAAGTAAAATAAATTAAGCAAAACAATAACAAAGTAAAGAGATTGGAGATGAGAGACTCCCCTTGCAGAAATCCTCTTTCTCCCCGGCAACGGTACCAGAAAAGAGCTTGATGTTGTGCAGAGCACGTAATTGGGAAACCCCAAGAGGAAGGTATGATGAACACAACAACAAGTTTTTCCTCAGTAAGAAACCAAGGTTTAATCGACCAGTAGGAGAAAGAAATCACTTCTGAAGGTGTTGTTGGCTGACTTTGGCAGGGCGCACTACCGGTTTCAGCAACAACATGAAACCTGCACACAACACAACCAAAATACTTTGCCCCAACTTACAGTGAGGTTGTCAATCTCACTAGTTTTGCTGAAAAACAAATGATTAGATGTATAGTGTGGAAAGAGATGTTTGTTTGCAGTGAAATAAAGAGAACATATATTTACATTAGATGGATTTATCAGTGTAAAAGAAAGGACCGGGGTCTACAGTTCATTAGAGGTGTCTTTCCATAAAGATAAACAACATGTTGGGTAAACAAATTACAGTTGGGCAATTGAGAGAATAAAGACCATACATGACAAGATGATTACTATGAGATTCATTTGGGCATTACATCAAGATTCATAGACCGTAATCCAACTGCATCTATGACTAATAATCCACCCTCAGGATATCATCCGAACAACTTTGGGTATTAAGTTGCAAGCAACAGATTATTGCATTAAGTAAAGTGTGTAAAGTAAACATTAAAATTATCCTTGGATAAAGCATTGTTATTTTCTTCCTAGTAGCAACATCACATCTACAACCTTAGGAGTTACTGTCACTCTCCCAGATTACTAGAGACATGAACGCACCATCGAGCATAAATACTCCCTCTTGGAGTCAGAAGCACATACTGGGCCAGAGCATCTACTAGCGACGGAGAGCCTGCAAGATCACAAATAACATATAAACAGGTCTATAATCAACTCAACCATAGTATTCGATATTCATCGGATCCCAGCAAACACAACATGTAGTATTGTATAAAGATGATCTTGATCATGATATGTAGCTCACAAGATCTAAACATGAAGCATAATGAGGAGAAGATAACCATCTAGCTACTGCTATGGACCTGTGGTCCAGAGATGAACTACTCATGCATCACTTCGGAGGTGGGCATGGTGATGAATAGGCCTCCGGTGATGATCTCCCTCTCCGGCAGGGTGCCAGGAAGAGCTTCAGAACCCTCCTGAACTAGGGTCAACGATGGCGGCGGCTACAGAACTTTTTGTGGATGGAGGCTCGGGTGTTTAGGTTTTTCCCGAGGATGTGAATTTATAGGAGAAATGGCGAGGTCAGTGGGCGCCCGAGGGGCCCACACCACCCCTAGGCGCGGCCAGGGATGGGCCGTGCCTAGGGGTGGTGTGGGCACTGATACGTCCAATTTGCATCACTATTTTATATCATAATTTGCTGTTATTCATTGATATATTTCATATTTGGAAATGATACTTATGTTATTTCATCTATTTTGCATGTTTCATGATTATTGGAGGATTGCGCACCGGAGCCAGGATTCTGCTGGAAAAAGCACCGTCAGAATGCAATATTTCGGAAGATCAACAGCTGACAGAAATTATATGGAAAATCCTATTTTTCCAGATGACGAAGGGAGCCAGAAGGGGGAGAAGAGGGGACCCGAGGTGGGCCCACCCCATAGGCCGGCGCGGCCCAAGGCCTGGCCGCGCCGCCCTGTGAGGAGGGGGCCCACAGCCCCCTCTCGCCTCCTTTTCTTCGCGTACGCCTTCGTCCCGAAAACCTAAGCCCGAGGGAAATAGTCACGGAGCGTCACAGCCGCCTCTGCGAGACGGAGAACACCAGAGAGAAAAGAGCTCTCCGGCAGGCTGAGATCCGCCGGGGAAATTCCCTGCCGGAGGGGGAAATCGACGCCATCGTCACCGTCATCGAGCTGGACATCATCTCCATCACCATCATCATCATCTTCATCATCATCACCGCCGTCTCCACCGCTGCACCTCGTCACCGCTGTAGCAATTTGGGTTTGATCTTGATTGTTTGATAGGGGAAACTCTCCCGGTGTTGATTTCTACTTGTTATTGATGCTATTGAGTGAAACCGTTGAACCAAGGTTTATGTTCAGATTGTTATTCATCATCATATCACCTCTGATCATGTTCCATATGATGTCTCGTGAGTAGTTCGTTTAGTTCTTGAGGACATGGGTGAAGTCTAAATGTTAGTAGTGAAGTATGGTTGAGTAATATTCAATGTTATGATATTTAAGTTGTGGTGTTATTCTTCTAGTGGTGTCGTGTGAACGTCGACTACACGACACTTCACCTTTATGGGCCTAGGGGAATGCATCTTGTACTCGTTTGCCAATTGCGGGGTGATACGTCTCAAACGTATCTATAATTTCTTATGTTCCATGCTACTTTTATGATGATACTCACATGTTTTATACACATTATATGTCATTATTATGCATTTTCCGGCACTAACCTATTAACGAGATGCCGAAGAGCCAGTTGCTGTTTTCTGCTGTTTTTGGTTTCAAAAATCCTAGTAAGGAAATATTCTCGGAATTGGACGAAATCAAAGCCCAGGGTCCTATTTTTGCACGGAGCTTCCAGAAGACCGAGGGGGAAAGGAAGTGGGGCCACGAGGCGCCGCCACAACAGGGCGGCGTGGCCAAGCCCTAGGCCGCGCGGCCCTGGCGTGTGGGGCCCTCGTGTGGCCCCCCGCGTTGCCCTTCCGCCTACTTAAAGCCTCCGTCGCGAAACCCCCAGTACCGAGAGCCACGATACGGAAAACCTTACTGAGCCGCCGCCGCCAATCCCATCTCGGGGGATTCAGGAGACCACCTCCGGCACCCTGCCGGAGAGGGGATTCATCTCCCGGAGGACTCTACACCGCCATGGTCGCCTCCGGATTGATGAGTGAGTAGTTCACCCCTGGACTATGGGTCCATAGCAGTAGCTAGATGGTTGTCTTCTCCTCATGTGCTTCATTGTCGGATCTTGTGAGCTGCCTAACATGATCAAGATCATCTATCTGTAATGCTATATGTTGTGTTTGTTGGGATCCGATGGATAGAGAATACTATGTTATGTTGATTATCAATCTATTACCTATGTGTTGTTTATGATCTTGCATGCTCTCCGTTGTTAGTAGAGGCTCTGGCCAAGTTTTTGCTAGTAACTCCAAGAGGGAGTATTTATGCTCGATAGTGGGTTCATGCCTCCATTAAATGCAGGACGATGTGAGAAAGTTCTAAGGTTGTGGATGTCTTTGTTGCCACTAGGGATAAAACATTGATGCTATGTTCGAGGATATAGTTATTGATTACATTACGCACCATACTTAATGCAATTGTCTGTTGCTTGCAACTTAATACCGGAAGGGGTTCGGATGATAACCTGAAAGTGGACTTTTTAGGCATAGATGCATGCTGGATAGCGGTCTATGTACTTTGTCGTAATGCCCAATTGAATCTCACAATACTCATCATGTTATGTATGTGCATTGTCATGCCCTCTCTATTTGTCAATTGCCCAACTGTAATTTGTTCACCCAACATGCTATTTATCTTATGGGAGAGACACCTCTAGTGAACTGTGGACCCCGGTCCATTCTTTTACATCGAATACAATCTACTGCAATACTTGTTTTACTGTTCTCTGTAAACAATCATCATCCACACTATACATCTAATCCTTTGTAACAGCAAGCCGGTGAGATTGACAACCTCACTGTTTCGTTGGGGCAAAGTACTTTGGTTGTGTTGTGCAGGTTCCACGTTGGCGCCGGAATCCCTGGTGTTGCGCCGCACTACATCTCGCCGCCATCAACCTTCAACGTGCTTCTTGGCTCCTACTGGTTTGATAAACCTTGGTTTCTTACTGAGAGAAAACTTGCTGCTGTACACATCATACCTTCCTCTTGGGTATCCCAACGGACTAGTGCTTTACCGTCACAAGGAAGCTACTACACGCTAGCAGCATATTTTCTGGCGCCGTTGCCGGGGAGATCAAGACACGCTGCAAGGGGAGTCTTCACAATCCAATCTCTTTACTTTGTTTTTGTCTTGCTTTATTTTATTTACTACTTTGTTTGCTGCACTAAAACAAAACACAAAAAAATTAGTTGCTAGTTTTACTTTATTTACTATCTTGTTTGCTATATCAAAAACACAAAAAAATAGTTACTTGCATTTACTTTATCTAGTTTACTTTATTTACTGCTGCTAAAATGAATACTGCTGAGAATACTAAGTTGTGTGACTTCACAACCACAAATAATAATGATTTCTTATGCACACCTATTGCTCCACCTGCTACCACAGCAGAATTCTTTGAAATTAAACCTGCTTTACTGAATCTTGTTATGCGAGAGCAATTTTCTGGTGTTAGTTCTGATGATGCTGCTGCCCATCTCAATAATTTTGTTGAACTTTGTGAAATGCAAAAGTATAAAGATGTAGATGGTGACATAATAAAATTAAAATTGTTCCCTTTCTCATTAAGAGGAAGAGCTAAAGATTGGTTGCTATCTCTGCCTAAGAATAGTATTGATTCATGGACTAAATGTAAGGATGCTTTTATTGGTAGATATTATCCCCCTGCTAAAATTATATCTTTGAGGAGTAGCATAATGAATTTTAAACAATTAGATACTGAGCATGTTGCACAAGCATGGGAAAGAATGAAATCTTTGGTTAAAAATTGCCCAACCCATGGACTGACTACTTGGATGATCATCCAAACCTTTTATGCAGGACTGAATTTTTCTTCACGGAACCTATTGGATTCAGCTGCTGGAGGTACCTTTATGTCCATCACTCTTGGTGTAGCAACAAAGCTTCTTGATAATATGATGATTAATTACTCTGAATGGCACACGGAAAGAGCTCCACAAGGTAAGAAGGTAAATTCTGTCGAAGAAACCTCTTCCTTGAGTGATAAGATTGATGTTATTATGTCTATGCTTGTGAATGATAGGACAAATATTGATCCTAATAATGTTCCGTTAGCTTCATTGGTTGCACAAGAAGAACATGTTGATGTAAACTACATTAAAAATAATAATTTCAACAACAATGCTTACCGGAACAATTCTAGTAACAACTATAGGCCATATCCTTATAATAATGGCAACGGCTATGGTAATTCTTATGGGAATTCTTACAACAATAATAGGAATACACCCCCTGGACTTGAAGCCATGCTTAAAGAATTTATTAGTACACAAACTGCTTTTAACAAATCTGTTGAAGAAAAGCTTGGGAAAATTGATATACTTGCTTCTAAAGTTGATAGTCTTGCTGCTGATGTTGATCTTTTGAAATTGAAAGTTATGCCTAATAGGGATAATGAAAATAAAATTGTTACTACAGCAAATGCCATCCAAGTTAGATTTAATGAGAATATAAGATTAATGGCTGAACTGCATGCTAGGTGGGAAAGAGAAGAAAATGAAAAACTAGCTAAAGAGAATAATGTAGCTAAAGTTTGGACTATTACTACCACTAGTAATGCTAATTCTACACATGTTGCTGCACCTCCTATTTATAATGATAAAAGAATTGGTGTTAGCAATGGTTCCACTTCTAATGCAAAGCGCGAAAAACTGCTCGAAAGCTAAAGCTACTGAAACCGCTCGTGATAAACCGCTGAAATTTTTTTCAACATTGGGGACAATGATCCCATTGCTTTAGATCATAATGGTTTGGATTTTGATGATTGGCATATCTCTGAAGTTATAAAGTTCTTACAAAAACTTGCTAAGAGTCCTAATGCTAGTGCTATAAATTTGGCTTTCACGAAACATATTACAAATGCTCTCATAAAAGCTAGAGAAGAGAAACTAGAACGCGAAACTTCTATTCCTAGGAAGCTAGAGGATGGTTGGGAGCCCATCATTAAGATGAGGGTCAATGACTTTGATTGTAATGCTTTATGTGATCTTGGTGCAAGTATTTCTGTTATGCCTAAGAAAATTTATGATATGCTTGACTTGCCACCATTGAAAAATTGTTATTTGGATGTTAATCTTGCTGATAACTCTACAAAGAAACATTTGGGGAGAGTTGATAATGTTCGCCTTACCGTTAACAATAACCTTGTCCCCGTTGATTTTGTTGTCTTGGATATTGAATGCAATGCATCTTGTCCCATTATATTGGGAAGACCTTTTCTTCGAACTGTTGGTGCTACCATTGATATGAAGGAAGGTAATATTAAATATCAATTTCCTCTCAAGAAAGGTATGGAACACTTCCCTAGAAAGAGAATGAAGTTACCTTTTGATTCTATTATTAGAACAAATTATGATGTTGATGCTTCATCTCTTGATAATACTTGATATACACTTTCTGCGCCTAGCTGAAAGGCGTTAAAGAAAAGCGCTTATGGGAGACAACCCATGTTTTTACTAAAGTACTTTTGTTTTATATTTGAGTCTTGGAAGTTCTTTACTACTGTAGCAACCTCTCCTTATCTTAGTTTTATTGCATTGTTGTGCCAAGTAAAGTCTCTAATAGAAAGAAGATACTAGATTTGGATTACTGCGCAGAAACAGTTTTCTTTGCTGTCACGAATCTGGGTAAAATTCTCTGTAGGTAACTCAGAAAATTATGCCAATTTACGTGAGTGATCCTCAGATATGTACGCAACTTTATTTAGTTTTAAGTTTTCTCATCTGAGCAAGTCTGGTGCCTGTTAAAAATTCGTCTTTACGAACTGTTCTGTTTTGACAGATTCTGCCTTTTATTTTGCATTGCCTGTTTTGCTATGTTAGATGGATTTCTTTGTTCCATTGACTTTCAGTAGCTTTGTGCAATGTCCAGAAGTATAAAGAATGATTGTGTCACCTCTGAATATGTGAATTTTGATTATGCACTAATCCTCTAATGAGTTTGTTTTGAGTTTGGTGTGGAGGAAGTTTTCAAGGATCAAGATAGGAGGATGATATACACTATGATCAAGGAGAGTGAAAGCTCTAAGCTTGGGGATGCTCCGGTGGTTCACCCCTACATATATCAAGAAGACTCAAGCGTCTAAGCTTGGGGATGCCCAAGGCATCCCCTTCTTCATCGACAACATTATCAGGTTCCTCCCCTAAAACTATATTTTTATTCCATCACATCTTATGTACTTTACTTGGAGCGTCTGTTTGTTTTTGTTTCTGTTTTGTTTGAATAAAGTTGGATCCTAGCATTCATTGTGTGGGAGAGAGACACGCTCCGCTGTTGCATGGACAAATATGTCCTTAGGCTTTACTCATAGTATTCATGGTGAAAGTTTCTTCTTCGTTAAATTGTTATATGGTTGGAATCGGAAAATGATATATGTGGTAATTGGTTGTTATCACCAGATTTTGGCCAAATCAGGAAGTGGGCCGTGAGAGAGATGGGCTTGGAAGATCACACGTGGAAGATCTCTGAAGCGGCCTTGCGCGAAGAGTTTGGGCTTGATTGCCCGTGTATCTTTAATTATGGTAGATTGTATTTTAGATTGAAAGATAGAGTTTTACCCGTGCACGGTTAGGTGCACGCCTGAATTAGAAAGTCCCCTGGACTATAAATATGTATCTAGGGTTTATGGAATAAACAACAACCAACGTTCAACCAACCAAATCAATCTCGGCGCATCGCCAACTCCTTCATCTCGAGGGTTTCTATCGGTAAGCAACATGCTGCCTAGATCGCATCTAGCGATCTAGGCAGCACAAGCTCCACGTTGTTCATGCGTTGCTCATACTGAAGCCTTTTTGATGGCGAGCAACGTAGTTATCATAGATGTGTTAGGGTTAGCATAGTTCTTCGCGTAGACATGCTATCGTAGTGCAACCCTTGCATATCTAGCCGCCCTCACACCTATCTCAGGTGTGGGGGCGGCACCCCGCTTGATCGTTATTTAGTAGATCTGATCCGTTACGATTGCTCCTTGTTCATCAAGGATTAGTTTAATATCTGCAATAGTTAGGCCTTACAAGGGGCTGGAGGATCTAGCGGCACGTAGGGTGTCGTTCGTTAGTCCTAGACAGGATGTTCCGGGGATCAACCTCGTGTTGGTTTTTAGGCCTTGTCTAGGATCGACTTATGATCACCGTGCGTGGCCGCGAGGCCCAATCCTGAGTAGGATGTTCCGATTATGCGGTGAAAACCCTAAATCGTCGTAGATCTAATTAGCTTTATCTTGATCAAGCAGGACCACCATATATTCGTGCACCCCGTACGAATCATGGGTGGATCGGCTCCTTGAGCCGATTCACAGGATAACCTGAGAGCCGATCGAGGCTCGTATTTAATATTTACGTGTATGCCATGCAGGAAACTAAGCGAGGCATCTCCATCACCTTCCTGACCAGGTATAGGTCAGGTGGCACGCCCTTGCAATCAGCATCGGACGTGTGACCAGAAGGCTTTGCGGGCCGTCGCTCGGAGGGACCTCGGCCAGCCGCAGCCCTAGGTTGTTCCTGGCTCTACGGTGTTGCCCGTCGCTGCCCGCCGGTGGGTTTCTGACGACAACACATTCTGGCACGCCCGGTGGGACAAGCTTCTACATCGACCACATCGCCATCTACATCTGAGATGGCAGACGGCACGCCAGTCACGTACGAGGACCTGACCGATGAGCTCAAGAAGAAGTATGACGAGATTAAGGTCATCCTCGAGGCCGACCTCATCGGCTCTTTCCACAGAACCCGCTCCCATGGCATCAAGTGGAAGGGGTTCTCACATGGAAGTGCGTTCCAGGCCCGTCCGCCGTTGCCATGCGCATTGGCAGCACCAGGAGTACCGATTTCACCGGCGTCCACCGTTAACATGGTGGAGCGTACTTACCTTGAAGGGTGCCAGCCAAGATCCCCACTCGACATCAACATGGTGGGACCTGGGCACCACCCTGGTAAGGACGGAGATGAGGGCAGCTGCTCTCATAGCAAAGACACAGAGGAAGCCGCTCCACGCGAACGGCTCCGCCAAGACGGCAAGCGCTACGTCACAGAGGGAGAAGTGAAGAACATAAGATATCAGCGACCTCTCTCTGATCACCTCCTCAACAAGTACGTGAGTCAGTATGACCAACGCCAGCGATACAACGACGATGATGAAGAAGATCGTCTGGCTAGGGACGACAGGAGACATCGTCGGCATGATCACGACGAGGAGCGATACGAGCGCCACGCCAAGGAAAAGTCGAGGGAGCAGGACGACGTGGATAGGCACTGGGACTGCCCCTTCTTCAGACACTGCTGGGATTCAGGAATGAGCCGATTGCCAACAATCGGCAACTGCCCAGAATGCAAACGGAAGAAGAAGGATGCAGCTAAAGTGTCTGTGTTCGAGCGTCTAGGGCCTCTCCCGCCTCGGGACAAGCATGCTGAGTCCGCTCGGGTGGAAGATCTCGAAGAACTAGAGGACGATGATGAAGAAGATAAGTATCATCGGCCAAGGTGGTGCCCTGATGGGCTCAGCCGTTCCCAGAAGCGAAGGGTTCAGCGTCTGCGTGGGTTGGAGGAAGCTGAAAGATTATACCTGCACACGTTGAGGAAGGCACGGCCTGATCTGGCCGCCAAAATTCAGCGAACCCTGGACGAAGAAGGTCGGCCACCAAGAAAAGAGTGGCGCCCCAAGCAAAAGAAAGACGATGAAGATACATCGGCTGGCACAAACATGGTCTTCATCCTTCCAACGGAGTTTAGCGCTCCAAGATTATATGAAGCACCTGTGGCACAATTGGACTGCGGCCCACGGCCGATCATCTTTGAGAAGCCGCGAGAAAGAAGTTACAGGCATCTGAAGGCCCTGTACTTGCGAGGTTACATCAATGGGCAGCCTGTCAACAAGATGTTGGTAGACACCGGAGCGGCAGTTAACATTATGCCATACTCCGTGCTACGTCGGTTGGGACGCTCCAGCTCGGATCTGATCAAGACCAATGTAACACTGAGCGATTTCAACGGCCAAGCATCTGACGCACAAGGTGTTCTGAATGTGGATCTAACCGTAGGAAGGAAAACTGTCCCTACGGCATTCTTTATTGTCGACAGCAAGAGTACCTATGCTGTCCTATTAGGAAGAGATTGGATCCACGCCAACTGTTGCATTCCATCCACGATGCACCAATGCCTGATACAGTGGGATGGAGATGAAGTAGAAGTCGTCCACGCAGATGATTCAGTCGAGATTTCAACAGCTGGCATGGACGTTTGGGAGACATCAGGCCAAGAGCCACTCTCAGGCATCAATTTGGACGACTGCGAGCGCATCGATGTGACAAAGAACGGGGTTAGGCTGGTTTTATCCACAGGCCTGACCGTGTGATAATTGGAGCAAATCAATGAGCAAACGTGGCGAGGCTGATCCTTGTGATCGGCCCCAAAAATTTATGGAGGAACATCACAAAACCTTCATCGAGCAAGCAACGTAGAGGCCGATTCCAGCAATCGGCCAAAATTTATCCTCACCATCCATTCTGCCTGGGTTCAACGTTTGATACAGCATGGATTACCTAAAGAGCCGATACCATCAAGTCTTTTGACAGAATCGGCTCGGGGGGCCACCTAGGTGGATAAAACACGAGGATATGAAGTAGGAGTATCTTGCAAACGACCAGCAGCCCGAGATATTCATTGATGATGGGTATTGAAGTATGGGGGCCGACACATAAATCGGCCGAAAATTCGATATTTTTTAAGCACAACCGATGTGCAGACATCGACTTAAGGATAAAAGCCGATGTATGGGAGCCGATACATGAGCAGTTATCGAGTTACATGGAGAAGCTCTACTGGAGGAACCCCCTCAATGGAATTGTTTGGTGACTCAAATCGGCTCTTCAAGGATCCCTAACTCCCATTAGCAAGTCTTCAAGTTCGGCGGTGCTAGCAGCATAAACGTGACATCTTCTAGAACCAGGACTGCGGGATTGAGGATCGTAACCCTGACTAACGACAAGAGCAGCATAAACATGCAAGTCAGGGTAAGGATGAGCCTAACGAAGGGAGCATATCTCTTCTAGGACCAGGAGAACAGCCGATGATGAAGCAATCGGCTGTAACGTTTTTTGCCTGAGGCTTGACCAAGGTGGTGACTTGGTAGCTGTCACTTCCAGGGGTTGTTACGTCCAGAGTTTTGGAGGGCATCAGAAATTCAAGACATCCTCACCGGAAGTTGCTTCAGCCTGCCAAAGTTGATGAACCGATCTGATCAGCCAGGCGCAAGATTTGAGCTGGAGAAGCTCGAGGGGGCAGCTTGCCTCGAAATTTCTTCACTCTGAAGAACCGATTTTGTTGGAATCGGCTGATTCTGCACTACGAGTTGGAAACCGAGGATGGTTGACTTGGTCGGCTCACTGCTATTCTCGCCCCGACTGAGGCTCGGGGGGCAGCTTGCCCCGAAAGGTCCTTTGCTATAAGGAGCCGATTTTGCTGAAATCGGTTGGCTCTGCATCTCAATTTGATTTTGAGAGATGGTTGCTGTAAGAAAACAGAGCAGGATTATAAAACATCACTGCAGACTATCACGAGGGAATTTGTGGACGAGTGATGCCTGTTCTGCAGAAGTGGCAGCTTCGACGTTTGAATTGATCCAGCAACAGTCCTAGGGCTCTCCTGAAGGCAAAGAGGATCTGGAAGAGAAGGATGCGGCAGAAGAATGTCTGAAATATAAAGTTAATGAGGAGGCTGGACGTGATTTCAGGAGTTTTGCCGCTAATTTTAACATGCCATTCTGTTGGATCTGCATTTACAAGATCTAGGGTTTGCACGATTGTGGCTTGGCCCTGTTTGACCGGGAGTTTGGGGGGTCCGGATGGATCTATCTCGAAATTTATCGTGAGAGACCGATGCGTTGCCATCGGCTCATTGAGCATTGACCGAATTGACAATCGGCAGAATCAGTACGAAGGATAATCGGCTAAATTATCATAAAGGAAATCGGCAAGATCAAATTGGGGAAATTCTTCATTGATAAACGAGATTTCTTACGAAAAGAGCTGATTGCTCTCAAAAGGAGGTCCTAGGGGATACATTGCCCCGTCTACCACTACTGGCCCTAGGCTAAGATCCTATCTAGGGGCCGTTGCTGCCCTCGTCGTCGTCATCGTCGTCGTCGCCGTTGTCGGCGCTGCTCCCGACCGGCTCGTCGTCGCTGCTGTAGCGACCGCCGGTAGGACCCTCGTTGTCTTCGTCCTCCTCATCAGCGTCGTCATCGTCGCTGTCGAAGTCGCTGAGGTTCCCGGGCCAGGGGCAGTGGCGTTTGGCCGGCGGCTCGTCGGAGGAGCTGTCGTCCTTCTCCTCCTCCTCCTCCTCCTCCTTCGCCTCCTCGGAGGAGGTGACCCCGTCCCAGGGAAAGCGACCGTCATCACTTTCCTCCTCCGACTCCCCATGGGCGAGGAAGCGGAGGTCGCTCTCCCCGTCGGTCAGGGACTTGTCGTCCTCTGACCAGATGGAGAAGTTGTGGCTCGGCTCGTCCCCGGCCTCGATGGCGCGGCGGATGTTGGCCGCATGGGCCTCCTCCGGGTTCCACTCCGGCGTTGGCTCGCGGAAGGGGGAGGACTGGGCGAAAAGATCCGATGAAGAAGAAGAAGAGGAAGACATGGTGGCAGAAAAGGGATTTTGGGGAGTGCTAATGCGAAGAGGATGAAGAGGAGAACTGTTCGATGCGGTTAAATAAAAGGAGATGGAGATTTAATTTTCGAGCAGTTTTCGAGGACGTGGTGCCAAAACTGTCAAATCGTGCAGAGAAGTTGGGAAGGCAAGTCGTCATGATGAAACATACTGCGACGGTTCTGCTCTGCCACGACATGACCCTTCGAGGGAAAAACAGAGTGGTTTTGAAATTATCATTGCCAAAACCAGGGGGGCATGTGTTATCACCAGATTTTGGCCAAATCAGGAAGTGGGCCGTGAGAGAGATGGGCTTGGAAGATCACACGTGGAAGATCTCTGAAGCGGCCTTGCGCGAAGAGTTTGGGCTTGATTACCCGTGTATCTTTAATTATGGTAGATTGTATTTTAGATTGAAAGATAGAGTTTTACCCATGCACGGTTAGGTGCACGCCTGAATTAGAAAGTCCCCTGGACTATAAATATGTATCTAGGGTTTATGGAATAAACAACAACCAACGTTCAACCAACCAAATCAATCTCGGCGCATCGCCAACTCCTTCATCTCGAGGGTTTCTATCGGTAAGCAACATGCTGCCTAGATCGCATCTAGCGATCTAGGCAGCACAAGCTCCACGTTGTTCATGCGTTGCTCGTACTGAAGCCTTTTTGATGGCGAGCAACGTAGTTATCATAGATGTGTTAGGGTTAGCATAGTTCTTCGCGTAGACATGCTATCGTAGTGCAACCCTTGCATATCTAGCCGCCCTCACACCTATCTCAGGTGTGGGGGCAGCACCCTGCTTGATCGTTATTTAGTAGATCTGATCCGTTACGATTGCTCCTTGTTCATCAAGGATTAGTTTAATATCTGCAATAGTTAGGCCTTACAAGGGGCTGGAGGATCCAGCGGCACGTAGGGTGTCGTTCGTTAGTCCTAGACAGGATGTTCCGGGGATCAACCTCGTGTTGGTTTTTAGGCCTTGTCTAGGATCGACTTATGATCACCGTGCGTGGCCGCGAGGCCCAATCCTGAGTAGGATGTTCCGATTATGCGGTGAAAACCCTAAATCGTCGTAGATCTAATTAGCTTTATCTTGATCAAGCAGGACTGATACGTCTCCGACGTATCGATAATTTCTTATGTTCCATGCCACATTATTGATGTTATCTACATGTTTTATGCACACTTTATGTCATATTCGTGCATTTTCTGGAACTAACCTATTAACAAGATGCCGAAGTGCCGATTCTTTGTTTCTGCTGTTTTTGGTTTCAGAAATCCTAGTAAGGAAATATTCTCGGAATTGGACGAAATCAAAGCCCAGGGGCCTATTTTGTCACGAAGCTTCCAGAAGTCCGAAGGAGAGACGAAGAGGGGCCACGGAGGGGCCACACCCTAGGGCGGCGCGGCCCCCCCTTGGCCGCGCGGCCCTGTGGTGTGGGGCCCCCGTGCCGCCTCTTGACCTGCCCTTCCGCCTATAAAAAGTCTCCGTGACGAAACCCCCAGTACCGAGAGCCACGATACGGAAAACCTTCCAGAGACGCCGCCAACGCCGATCCCATCTCGGGGGATCCAGGAGATCGCCTCCGGCACCCTGCCGGAGAGGGGAATCATCTCCCGGAGGACTCTACGCCGCCATGGTCGCCTCCGGTGTGATGTGTGAGTAGTCTACCCCTGGACTATGGGTCCATAGCAGTAGCTAGATGGTTGTCTTCTCCCCATTGTGCTATCATTGTCGGATCTTGTGAGCTACCTAACATGATCAAGATCATCTATCTGTAATTCTATATGTTGCGTTTGTTGGGATCCGATGAATAGGGAATACTTGTTATGTTGATTATCAAAGTTATATCTATGTGTTGTTTATGATCTTGCATGCTCTCCGTTACTAGTAGATACTACGGCCAAGTTTTTGCTATTAACTCCAAGAGGGAGTACTTATGCTCGATAGTGGGTTCATGCTGCATTGACACAGGACGATGTGAGAAAGTTCTAAGGTTGTGTTGTCTTTGTTGCCACTAGGGATAAAACATTAGTGCTATGTTCAAGGATGTAGTCACTAGTTACATTACGCACCATACTTAATGCAATTGTCTGTTGTTAGCAACTTAATCTTTGGAGGGGTTCGGATGATAACCTGAAGGTGGACTTTTTAGGCATAGATGCAGTTGGATGACGGTCTATGTACTTTGCCGTAATGCCCAATTAAATCTCACTATACTCATCATGATATGTATGTGCATGGTCATGCTCTCTTTATTTGTCAATTGCCCAACTGTAATTTGTTCACCCAACATGCTGTTCGTCTTATGGGAGAGACACCTCTAGTGAACTGTGGACCCCGGTCCAATTCTCTTTACTGAAATACAATCTACTGCAATACTTGATCTACTGTTTTCTGCAAACAATCATCTTCCACACAATACGGTTAACTCTTTGTTCTGACAAGCCGGTGAGATTGACAACCTCACTATTTCGTTGGGGCAAAGTACTTTGGTTGTGTTGTGCAGGTTCCACGTTGGCGCCGGAATCACTGGTGTTGCGCCGCACTACATCTCGCCGCCATCAACCTTCAACGTGCTTCTTGACTCCTACTGGTCCGATTAAACCTTGGTTTCTTACTGAGGGAAACTTGCCGCTGTGCGCATCACACCTTCCTCTTGGGGTTCCCAACGGACGTGCCAACCACACGCATCAAGGACCACCATATATTCGTGCACCCCGTACGAATCATGGGTGGATCGGCTCCTTGAGCCGATTCACAGGATAACCTGAGAGCCGATCGAGGCTCGTATTTAATGTTTACGTGTATGCCATGCAGGAAACTAAGCGAGGCATCTCCATCACCTTCCTGACCAGGTATAGGTCAGGTGGCACGCCCTTGCAATCAGCATCGGACGTGTGACCAGAAGGCTTTGCGGGCCGTCGCTCGGAGGGACCTCGGCCAGCCGCAGCCCTAGGTTGTTCCCGGCTCTACGGTGTTGCCCGTCGCTGCCCGCCGGTGGGTTTCTGACGACAACATTGGTATAATATCTTGAATAATGTGATACTTGGCAATTGTTGTGCTCATGTTTAAGCTCTTGCATCATATACTTTGCACTTATTAATGAAGAAATACATAGAGCATGCTAAAATCTGATTTGCATGTTTGGTCTCTCTAAGGTCTAGATAATTTCTAGTATTGAGTTTGAACAACAAGGAAGACGGTATAGAGTCTTATAATGTTTACAATATGTCTTTTATGTGAGTTTTGCTGTACCGGTTCATCCTTGTGTTTGTTTCAAATAACCTTGCTAGCCTAAACCTTGTATCGAGAGGGAATACTTCTCATGCATCCAAAATCCTTGAGCCAACCACTATGCCATTTGTGTCCACCATACCTACCTACCACATGGTATTTCTCCGCCATTCCAAAGTACATTGCTTGAGTGCTACCTTTAAAATTTCCATTCTTTACCTTTACAATATATAGCTCATGGGACAAATAGCTTAAAAAACTATTGTGGTATTGAATATGTACTTATGCACTTTATCTCTTATTAAGTTGCTTGTTGAGCGATAACCATGTTCCTGGGGACGCCATCAACTATTTCTTTGTTGAATATCATGTGAGTTGCTATGCATGTCCGTCTTGTCTGAAGCAAGAGAGATCTACCACTTTACGGTTAGAGCATGCATATTGTTAGAGAAGAACATTGGGCCGCTAACTAAAGCCATGAATCATGGTGGAAGTTTCAGTTTTGGACATACATCCTCAATCTCATATGAGAACACTAATTGTTGCTACATGCTTATGCATTAAAGAGGAGTCCATTATCTGTTGTCCATGTTGTCCCGGTATGGATGTCTAAGTTGAGAATAATCAAAAGCGAGGAATCCAAAATGCGAGCTTTCTCCTTAGACCTTTGTACAGGCGGCATGGAGGTACCCCATTGTGACACTTGGTTAAAACATGTGTATTGCGATGATCCGGTAGTCCAAGCTAATTAGGACAAGGTGCGGGCACTATTAGTATACTATGCATGAGGCTTGCAACTTGTAAGATATAATTTACATAATACATATGCTTTATTACTACCGTTGACAAAATTATTTCTTGTTTTCAAAATAAAAGCTCTAGCACAAATATAGCAATCGATGCTTTCCTCTTTGAAGGACCATTCTTTTACTTTTATGTTGAGTCAGTTCACCTATTTCTCTCCACCTCAAGAAGCAAACACTTGTGTGAACTGTGCATTGATTCCTACATACTTGCATATTGCACTTGTTATATTACTTTACATTGACAATATCCATGAGATATACATGTTACAAGTTGAAAGCGACCGCTGAAACTTTATCTTCCTTTGTGTTGCTTCAATACCTTTACTTTGAATTATTGCTTTATGAGTTAACTCTTATGCAAGACTTATTGATGCTTGTCTTTAAGTACTATTCATGAAAAGTCTTTGCTTTATGATTCAGTTGTTTACTCATGTCATTACCATTGCTTTGATCGCTGCATTCATTACATGTGCTTACAATAGTATTGATCAAGATTATGTTGGTAGCATTGTCACTTAAGAAATTATCTTTGTTATCGTTTACCTACTCGGGACGAGTAGGAACTAAGCTTGGGGATGCTTGATACGTCTCAAACGTATCTATAATTTCTTATGTTCCATGCTACTTTTATGATGATACTCACATGTTTTATACACATTATATGTCATTATTATGCATTTTCCGGCACTAACCTATTAACGAGATGCCGAAGAGCCAGTTGTTGTTTTCTGCTGTTTTTGGTTTCAGAAATCCCAGTAAGGAAATATTCTCGGAATTGGACGAAATCAAAGCCCAGGGTCCTATTTTTGCACGGAGCTTCCAGAAGACCGAGGGGGAAAGGAAGTGGGGCCACGAGGCGCCGCCACAATAGGGCGGCGCGGCCAAGCCCTAGGCCACGCGGCCCTGGCGTGTGGGGCCCTCGTGTGGCCCCCCGCGTTGCCCTTCCGCCTACTTAAAGCCTCCGTCGCGAAACCCCCAGTACCGAGAGCCACGATACGGAAAACCTTACTGAGACGCCACCGCCGCCAATCCCATCTCGGGGGATTCAGGAGATCGCCTCCGGCACCCTGCCGGAGAGGGGATTCATCTCCCGGAGGACTCTACACCGCCATGGTCGCCTCCGGATTGATGAGTGAGTAGTTCACCCCTGGACTATGGGTCCATAGCAGTAGCTAGATGGTTGTCTTCTCCTCATGTGCTTCATTGTCGGATCTTGTGAGCTGCCTAACATGATCAAGATCATCTATCTGTAATGCTATATGTTGTGTTTGTTGGGATCCGATGGATAGAGAATACTATGTTATGTTGATTATCAATCTATTACCTATGTGTTGTTTATGATCTTGCATGCTCTCCGTTGTTAGTAGAGGCTCTGGCCAAGTTTTTGCTAGTAACTCCAAGAGGGAGTATTTATGCTCGATAGTGGGTTCATGCCTCCATTAAATACGGGACGATGTGAGAAAGTTCTAAGGTTGTGGATGTGCTGTTGCCACTAGGGATAAAACATTGATGCTATGTTCGAGGATATAGTTATTTATTACATTACGCACCATACTTAATGCAATTGTCTGTTGCTTGCAACTTAATACCGGAAGGGGTTCGGATGATAACCTGAAAGTGGACTTTTTAGGCATAGATGCATGCTGGATAGCGGTCTATGTACTTTATCGTAATGCCCAATTGAATATCACAATACTCATCATGTCATGTATGTGCATTGTCATGCCCTCTCTATTTGTCAATTGCCCAACTGTAATTTGTTCACCCAACATGCTATTTATCTTATGGGAGAGACACCTCTAGTGAACTGTGGACCCCGGTCCATTCTTTTACATCGAATACAATCTACTGCAATACTTGTTTTCTTGTTCTCTTGCAAACAATCATCATCCACACTATACATCTAATCCTTTGTAACAGCAAGCCGGTGAGATTGACAACCTCACTGTTTCGTTGGGGCAAAGTACTTTGGTTGTGTTGTGCAGGTTCCACGTTGGCGCCGGAATCCCTGGTGTTGCGCCGCACTACATCTCGCCGTCATCAACCTTCAACGTGCTTCTTGGCTACTACTGGTTCGATAAACCTTGGTTTCTTACTGAGGGAAAACTTGCTGCTGTACACATCATACCTTCCTCTTGGGGTTCCCAACGGACGAGTGCTTTACCGTCACAAGGGAGCTACTACACGCTAGCACGGGGTTGCTGGAGTGATAGAAACCTGAGCCCCCGTTGGTATATCGATGCAGGAGGGATAGCAGGATCTCAGAGGTTTAGGCTGTGGTTAGATTTATCTTAATTACTTTCTTGTAGTTGCGGATGCTTGCAAGGGGTATAATCACAAGTATGTATTAGTCCTAGGAAGGGCGGTACATTAGCATAGGTTCACCCACACAACACTTATCAAAACAATGAAGATTAATTAGCCGTATGTAGCGAAAGCACTAGACTAAAATCACGTGTGTCCTCAGGAACGTTTGGTTATTATAAGTAAACAAACCGGCTTGTCCTTTGTGCTAAAAAGGATTGGGCCACTCGCTGCAATTGTTACTCTCGCACTTTACTTACTCATACTTTATTCATCTATTACATTAAAACCCCCCTGAATACTTGTCTGTGAGCATTTACAGTGAATCCTTCATCGAAACTGCTTGTCAACACCTTCTGCTCCTCGTTGGGATCGACATTCTTACTTATCGAAGATACTACGATACACCCCCTATACTTGTGGGTCATCAAGACTATTTTCTGGCGCCGTTGCCGGGGAGTGAAGCGCTATTGGTAAGTGGAATTGGTAAGGGAAATTTCTACTGTTTGTGCTGATTTTATTTCTACCTGCTGATACGTCTCCGACGTATCGATAATTTCTTATGTTCCATGCCACATTATTGATGTTATCTACATGTTTTATGCACACTTTATGTCATATTCGTGCATTTTCTGGAACTAACCTATTAACAAGATGCCGAAGTGCCGATTCTTTGTTTTCTGCTGTTTTTGGTTTCAGAAATCCTAGTAACGAAATATTCTCGGAATTGGACGAAATCAACGCCCAGGGTCCTATTTTTCCACGAAGCTTCCAGAAGTCCGAAGATGAAACGAAGTGGGGCCACAGGGTGCCCAAACCCTAGGGCGGCGCGGCCCCCCCTGGCCGCGCCGGCCTATGGTGTGGGGCCCCTGTGCCCCCTCCTGACTTGCCCTTCCGCCTACTTAAAGCCTCCGTGACGAAACCCCCAGTACCGAGAGCCACGATACGGAAAACCTTACTGAGACGCCGCCACCGCCGATCCCATCTCGGGGGATCCAGGAGATCACCTCCGGCACCCTGCCGGAGAGGGGAATCATCTCCCGGAGGACTCTACGCCGCCATGGTCGCCTCCGGAGTGATGTGTGAGTATTCTACCCCTGGACTATGGGTCCATAGCAGTAGCTAGATGGTTGTCTTCTCCCCATTGTGCTATCATTGTCGGATCTTGTGAGCTGCCTAACATGATCAAGATCATCTATCTGTAATTCTATATGTTGCGTTTGTTGGGATCCGATGAATAGAGAATACTTGTTATGTTGATTATCAAAGTTATGTCTATGTGTTATTTAAGATCTTGCATGCTCTCCGTTATTAGTAGATGCTCTGGCCAAGTTGATGCTAGTAACTCCAAGAGGGAGTATTTATGCTCGATAGTGGGTTCATGTCTCCGTGAATCTGGAGGAGTGACAAGAACCACTAAGGTTATGGATGTGCTGTTGCCACTAGGGATAAAACATTGATGCTATGTCTAAGGATGTAGTTATTGATTACATTACGCGCAATACTTAATGCAATTGTCTGTTGTTAGCAACTTAATACAGGAGGGGGTTCGGATGATAACCTGAAGGTGGACTTTTTAGGCATAGATGCAGTTGGATGGCGGTCTATGTACTTTGTCGTAATGCCCAATTAAATCTCACTATACTCATCATGATATGTATGTGCATGGTCATGCCCTCTCTATTTGTCAATTGCCCAACTGTAATTTGTTCACCCAACATGCTGTTTATCTTATGGGAGAGACACCTCTAGTGAACTGTGGACCCCGGTCCAATTCTCTTTACTGAAATACAATCTACTGCAATACTTGTTCTACTGTTTTCTGCAAACAATCATCTTCCACACAATACGGTTAATCCTTTGTTACAGCAAGCCGGTGAGATTGACAACCTCACTGTTTCGTTGGGGCAAAGTACTTTGGTTGTGTTGTGCAGGTTCCACGTTGGCGCCGAAATCCCTGGTGTTGCGCCGCACTACATCCCGCCGCCATCAACCTTCAACGTGCTTCTTGGCTCCTCCTGGTTCGATAAACCTTGGTTTCTTTCTGAGGGAAAACTTGCTGCTGTGCGCACCATACCTTCCTCTTGGGGTTCCCAACGAACGTGTGAGTTACACGCCATCAAGCTAGATTTCTGGCGCCGTTGCCGGGGAGATCAAGACACGCTGCAAGGGGAGTCTCCACTTCTCAATCTCTTTACTTTGTTTTTGTCTTGCTTAGTTTTATTTACTACTTTGTTTGCTGCACTAAATCAAAATACAAAAAAATTAGTTGCTAGTTTTACTTTATTTGCTATCTTGTTTGCTATATCAAAAACACAAAAAAAAATTAGTTACTTGCATTTTCTTTACTTGATTCATCATGTTTCCTTTTAATTTTACCACAAAAGACATACCGGTAGGACGTGGGTCTATAGTTGGGAGAAATAATATAGAAGAATTTTTCAATCATGTTAGTACCATTGAAGACTTTGAAGATAGACACTTGGTAGACCTTGCGCCTACTTATGAAATTGCTGCTGCTTCTTTAGTTCACATGTTGGAAACTAAATTTGTTAATCTTAATCCTATAATCCAACACATGTTTCTCACACTTGGTGATATGGAAGAAGGGGAAAAGAAAGATTTTGTTTTAGAAACCCTTCTTAGAGAATTTGGTGGTATAGCAAGAGAGGCTAGAAAGGTCTTTGCTAAATATAATATGCTTGGTTCATATACCAATTTTGTTAGTCTCCTTGAAAAGATGGATATGGATAGAATAAAGTACACTAATAATATTAATGATGGTGGGGAGATCAAAGCACCAATACCATGTAAACTCCTAGCTATGAATGATGCACTAGAAAATAACTATGCTTGGCTTGTTCCTGAAAATTTGTTTGATGAGAGTAGCAAGCCTAAGACTAATGAAAAGGGAGCCTCTGAAACTTAGATAGATAAGATAACATGCATTGTTGAGGCAACTCCTAAAGCCCAAGGTAAGGATGATGCACCACCCTCCGATAATACTTGATACACACTTTCTGCGCCTAGCTGAAAGGCGTTAAAGAAAAGCGCTTATGGGAGACAACCCATGTTTTTACCTACAGTACTTTGTTTTTATTTTTTGTCTTGGAAGTTGTTTACTACTGTAGCAACCTCTCCTTATCTTAGTTTTGTGTTTTGTTGTGCCAAGTTAAGCCGTTGATAGAAAAGTAAGTACTAGATTTGGATTACTGCGCAGTTCCAGATTTCTTTGCTGTCACGAATCTGGGTCTACCTCCCTGTAGGTAACTCAGAAAATTAAGCCAATTTACGTGCATGATCCTCAGATATGTACGCAACTTTCATTCAATTTGAGCATTTTAATTTGAGCAAGTCTGGTGCCGTTTTAAAATTCGTCAATACGAACTGTTCTGTTTTGACAGATTCTGCCTTTTATTTCGCATTGCCTCTTTTGCTATGTTGGATGAATTTCTTTGATCCACTAATGTCCAGTAGCATTATGCAATGTCCAGAAGTGTTAAGAATGATTGTGTCACCTCTGAATATGTTAATTTTTATTGTGCACTAACCCTCTAATAAGTTGTTTCGAGTTTGGTGTGGAGGAAGTTTTCAAGGATCAAGAGAGGAGTATGATGCAACATGATCAAGGAGAGTGAAAGCTCTAAGCTTGGGGATGCCCCGGTGGTTCACCCCTGCATATTCTAAGAAGACTCAAGCGTCTAAGCTTGGGGATGCCCAAGGCATCCCCTTCTTCATCGACAACATTATCAGGTTCCTCCCCCGAAACTATATTTTTATTCCATCACATCTTATGTGCTTTGCTTGGAGCGTCGGTTTGTTTTTGTTTTTGTTTTGTTTGAATAAAATGGATCCTAGCATTCACTTTATGGGAGAGAGACACGCTCCGCTGTAGCATATGGACAAGTATGTCCTTGGTTTCTACTCATAGTATTCATGGCGAAGTTTCTCCTTCATTAAATTGTTATATGGTTGGAATTGGAAAATGATACATGTAGTAATTGCTATAAATGTCTTGGGTAATGTGATACTTGGCAATTGTTGTGCTCATGATTAAGCTCTTGCATCATATGCTTTGCACCTATTAATGAAGAAATACATAGAGCATGCTAAAATTTGGTTTGCATATTTGGTTTCTCTAAGGTCTAGATAATTTCTAGTATTGAGTTTGAACAACAAGGAAGACGGTGTAGAGTCTTATAATGTTTTCAATATGTCTTTTATGTGAGTTTTGCTGCACCGGTTCATCCTTGTGTTTGTTTCAAATAACCTTGCTAGCCTAAACCTTGTATCGAGAGGGAATACTTCTCATGCATCCAAAATACTTGAGCCAACCACTATGCCATTTGTGTCCACCATACCTACCTACTACATGGTATTTCTCCGCCATTCCAAAGTAAATTGCTTGAGTGCTACCTTTAAAATTCCATCATTCACCTTTGCAATATATAGCTCATGGGACAAATAGCTTAAAAACTATTGTGGTATTGAATATGTACTTATGCACTTTATCTCTTATTAAGTTGCTTGTTGTGCGATAACCATGTTTCTGGGGACGCCATCAACTACTCTTTGTTGAATTTCATGTGAGTTGCTATGCATGTTCGTCTTGTCTGAAGTAAGAGCGATCTACCACCTTATGGTTAAGCATGCATATTGTTAGAGAAGAACATTGGGCCGCTAACTAAAGCCATGATCCATGGTGGAAGTTTCAGTTTTGGACATATATCCTCAATCTCATATGAGAAAATTATTAATTGTTGTTACATGCTTATGCATAAAAGAGGAGTCCATTATCTATTGTCTATGTTGTCCCGGTATGGATGTCTAAGTTGAAGAATAATCAATAGCGAGAAATCCAATGCGAGCTTTCTCCTTAGACCTTTGTACAGGCGGCATAGAGGTACCCCTTTGTGACACTTGGTCAAAACATGTGCATTGTGATGATCCGGTAGTCCAAGCTAATTAGGACAAGGTGCGGGCACTATTAGTACACTATGCATGAGGCTTGCAACTTGTAAGATATAATTTACATGATACATATGCTTTATTACTACCGTTGACAAAATTGTTTCATGTTTTCAAAATCAAAGCTCTAGCACAAATATAGCAATCGATGCTTTTCCTCTATGGAGGACCATTCTTTTACTTTCAATGTTGAGTCAGTTCACCTATTTCTCTCCACCTCAAGAAGCAAACACTTGTGTGAACTGTGCATTGATTCCTACATATTTGCTTATTGCACTTATTATATTACTCTATGTTGACAATATCCATGAGATATACATGTTACAAGTTGAAAGCAACCGCTGAAACTTAATCTTCCTTTGTGTTGCTTCAATGCTTTTACTATGAATTATTGCTTTATGAGTTAACTCTTATGCAAGACTTATTGATGCTTGTCTTGAAGTGCTATTCATGAAAAGTCTTTGCTATATGATTCACTTGTTTACTCATGTCATATACATTGTTTTGATCGCTGCATTCACTACATATGCTTTACAAATAGTATGATCAAGATTATGATGGCATGTCACTCCAGAAATTATCTGTGTTATCGTTTTACCTCGCAGGGACGAGCGAACTAAGCTTGGGGATGCTGATACGTCTCCGACGTATCGATAATTTCTTATGTTCCATGCCACATTATTGATGTTATCTACATGTTTTATGCACACTTTATGTCATATTCGTGCATTTTACGGAACTAACCTATTAACAAGATGCGAAGTGCCGATTCTTTGTTTCTGCTGTTTTTGGTTTCAGAAATCCTAGTAACGATATATTCTCGGAATTGGTCGAAATCAACGCCCAGGGTCCTATTTTTCCACGAAGCTTCCAGAAGTCCGACGATGAAACGAAGTGGGGCCACAGGGTGCCCAAACCCTAGGGCGGCGCGGCCCCCCCTGGCCGCGCCGGCCTATGGTGTGGGGTCCCTGTGCCCCCTCCTGACTTGCCCTTCCGCCTACTTAAAGCCTCCGTGACGAAACCCCCAGTACGGAGAGCCACGATACGGAAAACCTTACTGAGACGCCGCCACCGCCGATCCCATCTCGGGGGATCCAGGAGATCGCCTCCGGCACCCTGCCGGAGAGGGGAATCATCTCCCGGAGGACTCTACGCCGCCATGGTCGCCTCCGGAGTGATGTGTGAGTATTCTACCCCTGGACTATGGGTCCATAGCAGTAGCTAGATGGTTGTCTTCTCCCCATTGTGCTATCATTGTCGGATCTTGTGAGCTGCCTAACATGATCAAGATGATCTATCTGTAATTCTATATGTTGCGTTTGTTGGGATCCGATGAATAGAGAATACTTGTTATGTTGATTATCAAAGTTATGTCTATGTGTTATTTAAGATCTTGCATGCTCTCCGTTATTAGTAGATGCTCTGGCCAAGTTGATGCTAGTAACTCCAAGAGGGAGTATTTATGCTCGATAGTGGGTTCATGTCTCCGTGAATCTGGAGGAGTGACAAGAACCACTAAGGTTATGGATGTGCTGTTGCCACTAGGGATAAAACATTGATGCTATGTCTAAGGATGTAGTTATTGATTACATTACGCGCAATACTTAATGCAATTGTCTGTTGTTAGCAACTTAATACTGGAGGGGGTTCGGATGATAACCTGAAGGTGGACTTTTTAGGCATAGATGCAGTTGGATGGCGGTCTATGTACTTTGTCGTAATGCCCAATTAAATCTCACTATACTCATCATGATATGTATGTGCATGGTCATGCCCTCTCTATTTGTCAATTGTCCAACTGTAATTTGTTCACCCAACATGCTGTTTATCTTATGGGAGAGACACCTCTAGTGAACTGTGGACCCCGGTCCAATTCTCTTTACTGAAATACAATCCCATCGCAATACTTGTTCTCTTGTTTTCTGCAAACAATCATCTTCCACACAATACGGTTAATCCTTTGTTACAGCAAGCCGGTGAGATTGACAACCTCACTGTTTCGTTGGGGCAAAGTACTTTGGTTGTGTTGTGCAGGTTCCACGTTGGCGCCGGAATCCCTGGTGTTGCGCCGCACTACATCCCGCCGCCATCAACCTTCAACGTGCTTCTTGGCTCCTCCTGGTTCGATAAACCTTGGTTTCTTTCTGAGGGAAAACTTGCTGCTGTGCGCATCATACCTTCCTCTTGGGGTTCCCAACGAACGTGTGAGTTACACGCCATCACCTGCTGCCATAATTCATTGTGGAGAGATCTTCTCTTGAGTGTTTATTTAGGAAATCTACTACTACTGCAAAGGTAGTGGATAAGGCGCCAGGTGAGGAAGAGATACCATACAAAATACCTATGAAAATTATTGAACGTGTAGTGGATAACCGTTATACAGGGGATGGAACTGTCCACCCTGGAGATCATTTACTGTTCTTACATGAATTATGCGGTTTATTCAAGTGTGCAGGTATTGCTATGGATGAAGTGAGGAAGAAACTATTCTCTATATCATTTATGCCTGGTAAAGCGGCGCATTGGTATAAATTACTGGATAATGGGGATTCTCTTGAATGGAATGATATTGTGCCCCGGTTTTATTCTAAGTTCTATCCTCCAAGTGAAATTCACAAGGATCGGAACCGCATATATAATTTTTGGCCTCATGATGGAGAGAGTATTGCCCAAGCTTGGGGGAGATTGAAGTCTTTAATGCTCAAATGCCCCATTCATGAGCTTCCTGGTAATGTTATTATTGATAATTTCTATGCAAGACTTTCTTTTGAAGACAAGACCTTGCTGGATACTTCTTGTTCTGGATCATTTACGCGCAACAAAGAGGAGTTTAAAAGGGACCTTCTTAATCGGATCCAGGAAAATACTGAAGGATGGGAGAACGACAAAGATAGAGAATCAGGTATAAATTATGATTACAAATGCATTGAAGCTTTTATGGATACTGATAAATTTCGTAATATGAGTGCTACTTATGGTCTTGATTCTCAAGTTGCTGCAAATCTTTATAAAGCTTTTGCCTCTCATTATGAATTGCCTAAGAAGAATTTTGATAAGTTTCATGAACCGTATAAAGATAAAATTGATTCATCTATAAATAAATGTGTTGTAGTTGAAACTGTGGATCATGTTATTCCTGAAGCTTATATTGAAAAAACTCCTTTCCCTGCTAAAATGAAGGAGTACTCTGTTATAAATAGTGCGGTTCATAAAAGTGAAAAGAAACCTATAGAACCTGAAGAACAAATAAAAGTTGAACCTGCTGTTGCAATAGTTAAAGATCTTGTGACTGAAAATGTAGAAGATGGTCATATTATTTTCTGTGAAGATGCTTCTAATATTGTTTCGCATCCTAATAAGTCTAAGAAAGCTAGTGTTCCTATGCTATCTGTTAGAATTGGAGATCATTGTTATTATGGTTTATGTGATATTGGTGCAAGCATTAGTGCTATTCCTTATGAGCTTTACACGGAGATTATGCACGAAATTGGTTCTTGTGAACTTGAAGATATTGATGTGGTAATTCGGCTGGCTAATAGAGAGACTATCTCTCCAATTGGTATTGTTCGAGATGTGGAAGTTTTATGCGGTAAGATTAAATATCCTGCTGACTTTTTGGTACTTGGTTCTGCTGCTAGTAAATATTGTCCTATCATTTTTGGTAGACCTTTTCTAAATACTTGTGGAGCTATTATAGATTGCAAGAAAGAGAAAATTTTGACTAAATTTGCTGGTGAATCTTATGAGTTTAACTTCTCTAAATTTACCAAAACTCCTTATAAAGCTGATTTGCCTAATAATGATTTTAGAATTGAACAGTGTGCATCTATTGCTCTTGCTCCTAATAATCCTTTGCAGCAACATTTGGAGAATAGTGAGAGTGAAGTTTTTAGGGAAGAAAGAAATGAGCTTGATGAAATTTTTCTCCGTCAACCTATTCTTAAGCATGATTTACCGGTAGAAGATCTGGGTACAACACCGCCACCAAAGGAAGATCCTGTCTTTGATTTAAAACCATTACCTAATAATCTTAAATATGCTCATATTGATGATAAGAAAATATATCCTGTTATTATTAGTTCTAAGCTTACAGAGTTTGAAGAAGAAAGGTTATTGGAAATATTGAAGAAACACCGAGGTGCTATTGGCTACACTCTTGATGACTTGAAGGGGATTTCTCCCTCTATTTGCCAACACGCCATTAATATGGAAGATGATGCAAAGCCTGTTGTTGAACCTCAGCGTCGTTTAATTCCTAAGATGAAGGATGTGGTAAGAAATGAGGTATTAAGACTTCTTGAAGCTGGTATTATATATCCTATTGCTGATTGTAGATGGGTCAGTCCTGTGCATTGTGTTCCTAAAAAAGGAGGAATGACTGTTGTGCCTAATGATAATGATGAGCTTGATGTATACGCCCCCTCCTTTTCCTGTAGACAGTGTTGGGCCTCCAAGAGCAGAGGTTTGTAGAACAGCAGCAAGTTTTCCCTTAAGTGGATCACCCAAGGTTTATCGAACTCAGGGAGGAAGAGGTCAAAGATATCCCTCTCATGCAACCCTGCAACCACAAAGCAAGAAGTCTCTTGTGTCCCCAACACACCTAATAGGTGCACTAGTTCGGCGAAGAGATAGTGAAATACAGGTGGTGTAAATAAGCAGTAGCAACGGCACCAGAAAAGTGCTTTGCCCAGGACAGTAAACAAGCAGTAGTAATGCAGCAGTAGTAACGCAAGAAACAAGAACAAGCAGCGATAGCAGTATTTAGGAACAAGGCCTAGGGATCATACTTTCACTAGTGGACACTCTCAACATTGATTACATAACAGAATAGATAAATGCATACTCTACACTCTCTTGTTGGATGATGAACACATTGCGTAGGATTACACGAACCCTCAATGCCGGAGTTAACAAGCTCCACAATTCAATGTTCATATTTAAATAACCTTAGAGTGCACGAAAGATCAACACGACTAAACCAAGTACTAACATAGCATGCACACTGTCACCTTCACACTATGTAGGAGGAATAGATCACATCAATACCATCATAGCAATAGTTAACTTCATAATCTACAAGAGATCACAATCATAGCCTACGCCAAGTACTAACACGGATGCACACACTGTCACCATTACACCGTGCAGGAGGAATAAAACTACTTTAATAACATCACTAGAGTAGCATGCAGATAAATTGTGATACAAAACACATTGCAATCATAAAGGGATATAAATAAGCACTTCACTATGCCATTCATAACAGTGAATAAGTATTCTGTGAAATATAGCCTAAGAGACCCACACGGTGCACACACTGTGACCTTTACACACGTGGGACAAGGAGTCTCCGGAGATCACATAAGTAAAATTCACTTGACTAGCATAACGACATCTAGATTACAATCATCATCATATGGATCTCAATCATGTAAGGCAGCTCATGAGGTTATTGTATTGAAGTACATAGGAGAGAGATGAACCACATAGCTACCGGTACAGCCCTTAGCCTCGATGGAGAACTACTCCCTCCTCATGGGAGACAGCAGCGTTGATGAAGATGGCGGTGGTGATGATGGAGAAGCCTTCCGGGGGCACTTCCCCGTCCCGGCGGCGTGCCGGAACAGAGACTCCTGTCCCCCAGATCTTGGCTTCGCGATGGCGGCGGCTCTGGAAGGTTTTTGCGGGTTTCGTCGAACGTGATAGGGTTTTCGCGACGGAGGCTTTAAATAGGCGGAAGGGCAAGGTCGGTGGAGTCCTGGTGGGGCCACACACCAAGGCGGCGCGCCCTACCCCCTGGCCGCGCCGGCCACAAGTGTGGGCCCACCAGGGCTCCCCTCTGGCGGCTCCCGGGTGTTCTGGAAGCTTCGTGTAAAAATAGGATGCTGGGCATTGATTTCGTCTGATTCCGAGAATATTTCCTTACTAGGATTTCTGAAACCAAAAACAGCAGAAAACAGGAACTGGCACTGCGGCATCTCGTCAATAGGTTAGTTCCAGAAAATGCATAAATATGACATAAAGTATGTATAAAACATGTAGGTATCATCAATAAAGTAGCATGGAACCGATACGTCGGAGACGTATCAGAGCTCATACCTCAAAGAGTAGTTGTAGGTTATAGAATGTGCATTGATTTTCGTAAAGTTAATAAAGTTACTAAGAAAGATCATTATCCTTTGCCTTTTATTGATCAAATGTTAGAAAGGTTATCCAAAAATACTCATTTTTGCTTTCTTGATGGTTATTCTGGGTTTTCACAAATTGCTGTTAAAACTAAGGATCAAGAGAAAACCACTTTCACTTGTCCCTATGGAACCTATGCTTATAGACGTATGCCTTTTGGTTTATGTAATGCTCCTGCTACTTTTCAAAGATGCATGTCTGCTATTTTTCATGGCTTTTGCGAGAGTATTGTAGAGGTATTCATGGATGATTTTTCTGTCTATGGGAATTCTTTTGATAATTGTTTGCGGAACCTTGATAAAGTTTTGCAGAGATGTGAAGAAACTAACCTTGTTCTTAATTGGGAGAAATGCCACTTTATGGTTAATGAAGGAATTGTATTGGGACATAAAATTTCCGAGAGAGGTATTGAAGTTGATAGAGCTAAAGTTGAAGCAATTGAGAAGATGCCCTATCCTAGGGATGTTAAAGGTATTCGTAGTGTTCTTGGTCATGCTGGGTTTTATAGGAGGTTTATTAAAGACTTCTCTAAGATTTCAAAGCCTCTTACTAATCTTCTTCAAAAAGATGTACCTTTTGTTTTTTATGATAATTGTAAGGAAGCTTTTGAAACTCTAAAGAAAGCCTTAACAACTGCTCCTATAGTTGAACCTCCTGATTGGAACTTACCATTTGAAATTATGTGTGATGCTAGTGATTTTCTTTGTAGGTATTGTTCTTGGACATCGAGTAAATAAAAAATTGAATGTTATTCATTATGCTAGTAAAACTCTTGATGCTGCTCAAAGAAATTATGCTACTACTGAAAAAGAATTGTTAGCTGTAGTCTTTGCTTGTGATAAGTTTAGATCTTATATTGTTGATTCAAAAGTTACTATTCATATCGATCATCTTTTGCAATCAGATACCTTATGCAAAAGAAAGATGCTAAGCCAAGGCTTATTAGATGGGTACTTCTGTTGCAAGAATTTGATTTACATATTGTAGATAGGAAAGGTGCTGATAATCATGTTGCTGATAATTTGTCTAGATTGGAAAACATTGCTTATGATCCTGTTCCTGTCAATGATAGTTTTCCAAATGAACAATTGTCTGTAATAAAGGTGAGCTCGCGAGACAGTCCTTGGTATGCTGATTATGCTAACTTTATTGTTTCCAAGTACTTGCCTCCGACCTTTTCAGCTCAGCAAAGGAGGAAATTCTTTTATGACTTGAGGCATTATTTCTGGGATGACCCACACTTTTATAAAGAAGGAGTGGATGGTATTCTGCGAAGATGTGTTCCCGAATATGAACAGCAGGAGATATTGAGTAAATGTCATGTGAGTGCTTATGGAGGACATCACGCCGGAGATAGAACCGCGCAAAAGGTTCTACAATCAGGTTTTTATTGGCCAATTCTCTTCAAAGATGCAAGGAAGTTTATTTTATCTTGTGATGAATGCCAAAGGGTTGGTAATATCTCCAGACGCAATGAAATGCCTATGAATTATACTCTTGTTATTGAACCGTTCGACTGTTGGGGATTTGACTTCATGGGACCTTTTCCCTCTTCAGAAGGTAACACTCATATACTTGTTGCTGTTGATTATGTTACTAAATGGGTGGAAGCCATACCTACAAAAAGTGCTGATGGTGAGACCTCTTTAAGAATGCTTTTAGATATTATTTTTCTTCGATTTGGAGTTCCTAGATATATTATGACTGATGGAGGTTCTCATTTTATTCATGGTGGTTTTAGAAAAACTCTTGCTAAATATGGTATTAATCATAGAATTGCTTCCGCTTATCATCCTCAAACTAGTGGGCAAGTAGAACTATCAAATAGAGAAATTAAATCTATCTTGCAAAAGACTGTTAATAAAACTAGAAAGAATTGGGCTAGTAAATTGAAGGAAGCACTATGGGCTTATAGAACTGCTTATAAAAATCCCATGGGAATGTCACCTTATAAAATGGTTTATGGAAAAGCTTGTCATTTACCTTTAGAACTAGAGCACAAAGCTTATTGGGCTGTTAGAGAATTAAATAAAGATCCTAAACTAGCTGGTAATAAGAGGTTGCTGCAATTGAGTTCTCTAGATGAATGGAGAAGTGAAGCTTATGAAAATGCTAAACTCTTTAAAGAAAAAGTTAAAAAATGGCATGATAGAAGGATTATCAAAAGAGAATTTAATATAGGGGATAAAGTCCTATTGTATCGGTCTCGTCTCAGATTCTTTGCAGGGAAATTGCTCTCGAAATGGGAAGGACCATATGTTGTTGAGGAGGTGTATCGTTCAGGAGCAATAAAAATTAGCTCTCTCCAAGGCAATGTCACACAAGTGGTAAATGGACAAAGACTCAAGCATTATATCTCAGGTGATTCTTACAATGTAGATGTTGATGTTATTCGAGTGGAAACACCGGAGGCTTTCATCAAAGGACAAATTGACGATCATGAGTAACTCGACTTTGAATAGGTAACTTGATCGGTAATAAAAAGTTCGCGATTTACTTTCCGAACAATGTTTTTGCTGTTTTTGGAAAATATGAAAAATTACGAGATCGAAACGGAGTGGAGGAGACGCACGAGGGCGTGCCCCCATAGGCCGGCGCGGGCCCCAGCTAGGCCGCGCCGCCCTATGAGCTGGCCGCCTCGTCGCCTCTTTCCGACTCTGGTTCGACCTGGTACTTTCCTTATGACATAAAAATTTATTCTATATAATCCCCCGGACCCCTGGAGGTCCGTATATCGTTTTCTCGACGTGTTTTGTTTCGAGCTATTTCTGCCAGGATCTGTTTTCAATCTAGAAGCACCATGGTCTCCAACAACAAAGGCAAGGGGCTTTCGGATGAAGATATTCAAGATCCCGAGTGGAAAGAGGTGGACGAGAGCGTCAAGGAAGAAGATGAAGAAGAAGTGGAGGAAGACTCGCGTGCGCACCCGCGTGCTACCATCGCAAGCATCAGGGTGGTGGAGAACCCTTTCAGTGCAAAGAGGAACACAAGAATTCGCACCGGAGGAAAGGTTCCACGTCACTACCTAGCTCCAAAGACATCTCCTCCAGGCACCTACAACCCCTTCCGCAATCTAATTTACAATAATCAAATTGAAAGGACTCCCAAGGCAGCATTGCCTAGCAATTGGGATATAGATCGTTCTAACACTGCAGGAAGGATGAAGCCTGAAGCTGAAGAGTGGGGAAATAAATCCAAGAGTTGGGACTCGCCGTCGGACATACTTCTTAACCGCGTCGAGCATAATTCGGAGATGATCCGCAATCTCATGTACAAGATTGATGAGCTTCAGGAGCTTGTTGAGAAGCTTGTCAAGAATTCATCACCACCACCGCCGAAGGAGTAACTCATCATCGGTATTGGCATCCCCTTGGTTTGTTCCAAGCTTGGGGGAGTGCCGCGGTATCACATCATCACTATCTTTTACTTTTTACTATCAAGTAGTGTCATATCATGAGTAGGGAAGTTATCATATAAGATGGGTTGCAGTGTGGAAGTATCTCTCCTTTAGTTGGTTGTCTATGTATCCCTTGGTGTGAGTTATCGTTATGGAATATTAATGAGAAGTCTTATCATTTACATATTGCACATCTTATTTTAGTTTGCAATCCTTATTATATGATTGATCTTGTTATTAGTATTGGTACCACTTTGGGAGCACTAAATAAATCTATTTGGTTTTGGCAAACTTAGCATTGGTCAATAGCAACAAAACTTTGAGGTTTAAGTAGAAAAGAGAAATACATGTAGTTGTTTCATTATCTTTTTTTCTTGTTAGCTCATAGCTTATTATTCTGAAGTTAAAATTGTTGGTGCTTACAAGGAAGCTGCATGATTGTTTCTATCACATGTATATTTGTTTGTTTCCCTCGACTCTTATGCTTGCTAATTAACCTTGCTAGCCAAAGACCTGTACCGAGAGGGAATACTTCTCGTGCATCCAAACCTTAACCCAAAACCTATGCCATTTGTGTCCACCATAACTACCTACTACATGGTATTTCCTGCCATTCCAAATAAATATTTCGTGTGCTACCTTTAAAACAATTCAAAAATTTATTACCTCTTATTTGTGTCAATGTTTTATAGCTCATGAGTAAGTATGTGGTGTTTTATCTTTCAATCTTGTTGGGCAACTTTCACCAACGGACTAGTGGCTTCATCCGTTTATCCAATAATTTTGCAAAAAGAGCTGGCAATGGGATTCCCAGTCCCAAGTTAATTAACCTAAATAGACACTCCTCCATGGAATGTGATTGATGGACGGCACCCGAAGGATTCGGTTAGCCATGGCTTGTGTAAGCAAAGGTTGGGGGAGTGTCATCATAATAAAACTAAAATAAAAAGGCACTCCTTCATGGTATGAGATTGTTGGCAGGCACCCGAGGATTCGGTTAGCCATGGTTTGTGTAAGCAAAGGTTGGAAGGAGTGCCAACCAAAAATAAAACTTTATGGGAGCCGCTCTTTGGGAGTTTGTCTGGCAAGGGGGTTAGAGTACCCGCTACCAGTCGTTGACAACAACAAACACCTCTCAAAATGTTACTTTCATTCTCTTTATATGATTTCAAAACTGAAAAGCTCTAGCACATGATTTAATCCCTGCTTCCCTCTGCGAAGGGCCTGTCTTTTACTCTATGTTGAGTCAGTAAACCTATTTCCCTCCATCTTAAGCAAGCATTTGAGTTGTTGTGATCAAACCATTATATTGTGATTTGCTTCATCATGTCTTTTATTCTTCCTTGTTTAGTACAAGTTTTATCTGAATGAATATAGCTTTGCAAGTTATCAATGATCATGAGGAGGTTATTATGATTGAGTATGCAAGTTGTGCCATATAAAATTTAACATGAGATCGCTGCTCAATAGATAAGTATAATCTGTTAACTGTTCTTTGACCAAGAACGAAGTTTGCCATCACCAACTATGATTTCTTATGCACCTTTATTTGTGATTACCTTATACTTGTTTCAAGTTGAATTATATGAGAAAGTTGTTTACTAAAATATCTTGTGTGAATGAATGTGAAGTTTCTTGTCCGTATTTTATTTATCGACTCCTCACTCCATAAACATGTGGTCCTGTTTACCGAGTTCAGTTTCGCTTGGGGACAAGCGAAGTCTAAGCTTGGGGGGAGTTGATACGTCCAATTTGCATCACTATTTTATATCATAATTTGCTGTTATTCATTGATATATTTCATATTTGGAAATGATACTTATGTTATTTCATCTATTTTGCATGTTTCATGATTATTGGAGGATTACGCACCGGAGCCAGGATTCTGCTGGAAAAAGCACCGTCAGAATGCAATATTTCGGAAGATCAACAGCTGACAGAAATTATATGGAAAATCCTATTTTTCCAGATGATGAAGGGAGCCAGAAGGGGGAGAAGAGGGGACCCGAGGTGGGCCCACCCCATAGGCCGGCGCGGCCCAAGGCCTGGCCGCGCCGCCCTGTGAGGAGGGGGCCCACAGCCCCCTCTCGCCTCCTTTTCTTCGCGTACGCCTTCGTCCCGAAAACCTAAGCCCGAGGGAAATAGTCACGGAGCGTGTCACAGCCGCCTCTGCGAGGCGGAGAACACCAGAGAGAAAAGAGCTCTCCGGCAGGCTGAGATCCGCCGGGGAAATTCCCTGCCGGAGGGGGAAATCGACGCCATCGTCACCGTCATCGAGCTGGACACCATCTCCATCACCATCATCATCATCATCTTCATCATCATCACCGCCGTCTCCACCGCTGCACCTCGTCACCGCTGTAGCAATTTGGGTTTGATCTTGATTGTTTGATAGGGGAAACTCTCCCGGTGTTGATTTCTACTTGTTACTGATGCTATTGAGTGAAACCGTTGAACCAAGGTTTATGTTCAGATTGTTATTCGTCATCATATCACCTCTGATCATGTTCCATATGATGTCTCGTGAGTAGTTCGTTTAGTTCTTGAGGATATGGGTGAAGTCTAAATGTTAGTAGTGAAGTATGGTTGAGTAATATTCAATGTTATGATATTTAAGTTGTGGTGTTATTCTTCTAGTGGTGTCGTGTGAACGTCGACTACACGACACTTCACCTTTATGGGCCTAGGGGAATGCATCTTGTACTCGTTTGCCAATTGCGGGGTTGCGGGAGTGACAGAAACCTGAGCCCCCGTTGGTATATCGATGCAGGAGGGATAGCAGGATCTCAGAGGTTAAGGCTGTGGTTAGATTTATCTTAATTACTTTCTTGTAGTTGCGGATGCTTTCAAGGGGTATAATCACAAGTATGTATTAGTCCTAGGAAGGGCGGTACATTAGCATAGGTTCACCCACACAACACTTATCAAAACAATGAAGATTAATTAGCCGTATGTAGCGAAAGCACTAGACTAAAATCCCGTGTGTTCTCAGGAACGTTTGGTTATTATAAGTAAACAAACCGGCTTGTCCTTTGCGCTAAAAATGATTGGGCCACTCGCTGCAATTGTTACTCTCGCACTTTACTTACTCGTACTTTATTCATCTGTTACATTAAAACCCCCCTGAATACTTGTCTGTGAGCATTTACAGTGAATCCTTCATCGAAACTGCTTGTCAACACCTTCTGCTCCTTGTTGGGATCGACATTCTTACTTATCGAAGATACTACGATACACCCCCTATACTTGTGGGTCATCAGGCACCTCATGGCTCTTCTTTGTCTCCCCTTTGGACTCTGTCTTCGTGAGTCCAATTCCATTTCATGTACAACTTATCTAAAATACAAATAGCAGAAAACAGGAACTGACATTGTGGCATCTTGTTAATAGGTTAGTTCTAGAAAATGCATAAAAATGCCACAAAGTGTAAAAAAAACATATAGAAATTGGTGTAAAACAAGCATGGAGCATAAAAAACTATAGATACGTTTGCAACGGATCAAACCTCCACCACAAAAGGATCAAAAGGCGCACCAATAACTGATGAGCACCGCAGTACCCAGTGTCACAACACACAAAGCCAAGACGAAAGGGCCGGGAAGTTGTGAGCAGGAGCCGAGGCCCCCGCGACCTGGCCGAACACTGGCGAACGCCGAGTTGCCGCGCCCTGCAGTCCTAGCCACCGCAACCCTCACCATCCTCGCCCTGCGGAGCATCGGCATCCATCGCCAACGGCAACACTCTGGCCGCCGACGCGCCACCACAGTCAAGGGGGACGCCTCTAGTCGTCGGATTGAGTCAGGCCCGCCACATCTGGGCGCCCGAGCCCATAGGCGAGCCGCCCCCGCCCACCAGGGTTGAAGCCACCGGATCCAAGCCACATTCGTCGTCATGAGCATGCCTAGGGAACACCGCCGAGGGCCGTTGCCTCATGCTGGACCTTCCCATGCACCGACTTCAGGTCTAGATGCGCCCAAGGCCAAGCTCCACACGCAAGAGAACAGCTCCCGCTGTCACCGGACGGTAATGCGTGTAAAATGCATACATGAACTTTGCACTTTATTGCAACATATTGCCATATTTGCATCTTATATAATGTTATTCCTGTGTTTTATGATGTTTTAGGGGATTTTCTAAATATCCCCCTCCTCCCGTTCTAATTTTGTTTGGCAGGAAACACCACTTTTTAGTGTTTTTGACTTTCCAGGAGCTACGGGACTACAAAAAGGGCAAGGTCAGGGGCCACGCTTCGGAATTTTCGAGACAAACAAAATGAGCTAAAGTAGGTCACCAGGAGCTTAACAGCCTGGGAAACTGAGGGGGTGGCGCGCCCTCAACCTCTGGGCGCGCCACCAGGCCTCTTTCGGCCCTCGAGTGTCCGTTTCGCCTCAGCTTTTCATGAACCAACTTGTTTTGCCCTAAAAACTACTATATAAATTAGCCCGGGGGGTTTCGTCAAGGCTACGGTGGCGTAGATCAAAAACATAGAAACAAAGAGTCAGCAGGCCGCTGTCGGCGGAGATCGGAGGGGGGAAACGCTGCCAGAATCTCCTCCGGTGGACTCCACCCCCCTTTGGTGAGGGCATCAGCACCATCTTCATCATCTTCATCAACATCTACAACAACTCTTCATCACCCCCCTCTGTAATCTCTTGGAAAATATGATGTATGATGCAATATATTGTTTTTCCATGATCTATTGTATCTCCATGTTGATGTTTGAGTAGTGAATTGTTCATGGCAATTGTTATATAGTTTGTTGTTGGTTGCATACACGTATTTTTTTATCTTATATGATGGTATTATGTATTGATATATTAGTGCACACATATATAAAGGGGAGGCATAAGGTTATCATTGTTGCATGTTGATAGGATGATGGATAGCGGGGAGTGACAGAAACATTGTCCCGATTCTTAGATGCATGTTAATGGGCGGGGGTCCAATTATGGGGACCTTTAAACTTACATCAGTGGTATTCTTAGATGCATGTCTTAATAATTCCTTTGTTTGCACATTCCGATGGCCTTAGGATCAATCACTCGGGGTGTACTTGCACATGTATATGGCTACACCTATCTATGGCTCCTCTCTAGAAGAAACACTAAAAAGACTATAATGAGCTTCACTAATTGTGACAACCACACAAATGAAATAGCAATTTGCCTGAACACTTGCTCTCTTGAGTTACTCCATTTCAGTTCTCTTCATCACACACACACAACATCTCCTAGCTTTGCATAGAAGACCATATAAGTGTTATAGGGCTTTAGAGAATAGATAGTTTACCTTCAGCTCCTCGTGGGTTCGACACACACATATTTATCGAATTGTACTGCTGTGATCCCCTGCACTTGGGGGTTATCAGACGCATGCAGACTATGCCCGCTGACGAGAGCTGGCAACGGGGTGGAGGGCCGGGAGAGGTGGGGTGGTGGTGGAGGAGGCTTGGGAATCCGCCCGAATCGTTCTGAAGAATACTCTAATCTAAAATAGTTTCATGAGGGGAGCCCACATATAATGCAAATATCATAGAATGTCATACAAATATCAACAAAGTTCATGGATAATGTATCGACATGTGGAAAGTGGCATGTTGGGTCTATGTATTCGTACATCGCGGATGAAAATAGGACAGAGATTTGGTGAATATGGGCACCAGTGATCTCTTCATTAAAAAAAGTTCTTATTTCTAAGTTTTTAGAAAGTGTGAACAAAAATTATGATGTAGTTAGTAATGAATCTCACAAAGCTGCAAATTTTGAATTGAAAAAAAATGTGTAGTTTGGACTACACAAAAATAACAAAAGTGTAGATCTGACCATATTGATTTTAAATCTCTAAAAAAGGATAGACTTTGTCATTTTTGTTTAGCTTAGAACACAGAATATTTTAAACTGAGATTTTACACGTTAGTGGGATATATCATATGTTACTTTTAAAATTTTGTTTCATGATTTTTTAAAACATGTAAATAAAAAATCGAATTCTTTAAAAAACTTCATGGAGTGAGGATCAACATAACGCCCAGTGTCGTATGCACAGGACTTCCAAAGCCCCAAGCACTATATTTCCATAAGAGAACTCAAAAGTGCAGCTCATATATAAATGGTGAATCGTTTCATCAGTCATAAAACTCACTCGTACTTCTTACTACCATTCCAATTCCGTTAGCGAAATTGATTTTTCTTCTTGTGATTACCCCTCTATAAACGTACCAATAGAAAGTCTTAATCTTGAGGGCAAGCGTAAACACCAAATCTGTTATTTTTGGAAAAAAAAAGGGTGATATTTTCATGGGAAAGTCCTTTTGGCTCCCAAGCACTAGTGCTCTTTTCCACGTAGTGGTTTTTGCTTGTGGATAACCCAAAGCAGGCCACCCCATGAAAGGCCAGTAGTAGTATGAGAGCAGTCAAGCACATATGGAGAGATTGATGCAAGCTACTTCCAAAAATTCATAGTTCAAAGATGGATTACTCCATCTTCATCATGGTGGCGGTGGTGGTGCTATTGATGGAGGAGGAAAAGCAGCTGGGGCCACTATGTCGGAGTTTCCACTTTCTATATTCGCAAGAACTTCTTTGTTTTGTGTATTTCTCTTTCCGCAGCCAGCTCCTCGCGATGTCGCGATATGGCCTAGGCAAGTTCATCTCCATGCCATTCGCTCATATTCTTGTATTTCCCGAAAAATGACCTGGCAAAAATTTAGGGTCCCTTTGGTGTCCTTAAGGTTTCTGCAACTAAAAAACAAGCAAAGCAGGATTTTCTTGTCCTACAACATTAAGAACCAACAAAAGAGAACTGTGTTGCAAATCCATATAAATCAATGTAAAACAACTAGAGAATTTCACATATAATACAAATATTATAGAATATCATATGAATATCAACAAAGTTCATGGCTATATTTTACATGCATCAACATGTGGAAAGTTTCATACTGCATCCATGTATTGATACATCTCGAATGAAAATAGTTTTTTTGTGTGAAGAAAACAGATTTGGAAGTTGACGGTTATATTCTTGTATTTCCCCCACATATAAGGTGTGTGGAAAAGGTTTGGGTTTAATACAGATTTGGTGTCTGTAAGGTGTGTGAAACTAAAAAAAAACAAGCAAAACTGGGTTTGCATGTCGTGCAGTATTAAACCCAAACAAATGAGGTCTTTGTTGCAAATCCATATAAGTCAATGTAAAAAAAAAACTAAGAAACCTCACATATAATGCAAATATCATAGAATGTCATACATATATCAATAGAGTTCATGGATACATTCAACATGTATAAACATGTGGAAAGTTGCATGTTAGGTCCATGTATTCATACATCGCGAACGAAAATGGCTTTTTTTTTAAGAAAACGAATTCGGAGTTGACGTTTGCGCTCAAGAGATTAAGACTTTTAATTGATACCTTCGTAGAGGGGCAATCTCAAGAAAAAAAAAGAGACAATTAACGGAATTGGAATGGTAGCAAGAAGTAGGAGTGAGTTTTATGACTGTGATGAAACGATTCATACGTGACCTGCACTTTGGAGATTCTCTTATGGAAAAAATAGTTCATGTAGCTTTGGAAGTGCTGTGCACACGACGCTGGAAAAAAATAGTTCACTAGGTCCATGAAGTATTTTTTTTATCAGACTTGGCTCTTTTCCAGGTAGTGGTTTTTGCTCGTGGATATGCAGGCCACCCAGGAGAAGCTCGGGGTACGTAGAGGTAGGACATATCTTTTCCCTTGGTTTGTACGTGTTGTTGTTGTTCAGAGCTGAAACTAGCACGAGAGATTGTGCTTATCTGTTTGTAAGCGCGGACGGGCCTACGAACCGCCCCAGCATCGATATCGATCCCTCCGTGCAGCAGGCAGCATTCCGTCCGTAGTGGTGGCCGGACTCGCCGGGTCAAAAAGCTGTAGGCCCTCTCCTCCAAGTGCAAAACACAGCCTTCTACTCCACGCGATATGGACATGCCAGTCACGCCACTCGACACACACGGACGATCGATCGTGATCGAGGCAGTGCTCACCGACGCAATCATAGGCAGCAGATCGCTCTCATCTTCTCCCTCCGTGACTCAAATGTGGCTTCTCGTGTGTTCCATGCTTGAAGCGGAGCAGTGTCGAGCTCGTACATACGTGAATCTCGTTGTCGACAGGAGTGAAGTGATGGCGTACATACGTCTTTCTGAAAAAAGGCCGGTGGTTGTTGCTGTGCGATCGTGCCGTATGAGTGCATCTTCTTTTGACTTCCTGTCGCCGAGCCGAGATCTGATCGGGCAGTCATGGAACGCGGCTTCTGCATGCCGATCCATGACTGTTTAGGGCACGCCGATAAACTCACCCAACCTCCCCATGAACTCCTGTCTGCCCATCCTTAGCTTCTTCCGATCCGATCGTGTTGTGAATGCCGCCGGGTAAGCCTCATGCGTAACTTAGAGTCCGCGCCCGTGCTGCTTGCGCTGGAATGTGCAGAGCGACTCAGGAGTCAGGACGACAGTTTACTCTGAAGAAATGTACAACGGCATCGTATTCATCACGAATCTCAGAAATAAAACATTTGTTGAAGCTATCGTCTGCGAGCAGTTAGCAGCATGACGATATTTTCATAGTCATCCATTCGGAGCGTGCTGCGTGCCGTAGGGGCATGTGACATTGACACCAGATCAGGACTTTTTTTTTTTGCGAATCACCAGATCAGGACTAAGAAACACTGCAAGTAGTTTTTGGATTTTCTCCCTCTCAGCCGCAAACCACCCAGGGCGCACACAGTTTCTAATGACCCAGGAGCAGAGGACACCTACTAGCATAACACCATCTGTTTATCTTTTGTACTTCCTCTCTAGGGCGTGCGCGTACCCCTAGGTCATAAATTTGATCGAGTTAGCATTAGTTATATGTTATAAAAATTATATCATTAGAAAGTTTTGTTATATTTTCTCATGATATAATTTTTGCGTTATATAATTTAAATTATATAGGACCTAAGAATACAGGGAAGACTAATAAACTGAGACGGAGGAGTATTGCCGATGTGTTTGTTTATGGTGAGAGGCCTGAATTTTGAGAGACATGTCACAATAAGTGTACAGATGAGGCTTTGAGCTTACCAAAAGACACACATTTGAGTGCTAAACATTTAGGTAAAAATTCATACAATAATTGCAAACTTACCTATGAACTTTGGTAAACCATATGATCATTTAGCAGTAGTGAAAATTGACAACGTAAAATAACTTTTCACAGATTGGTTTAAGAAATTAATAAGGACAAGCTTCTATCAATTCTTTACATATATGATTAAAAACTGAAACTCAACAATATGTTTTTCTTCAAGTTTCAAGAAATAGGTTCATGTGCACCCTGGCCCCATAGTAAGACTTTCTGCTCGAATCCATCTAATGCTGTTCGTCCTTTGTGAGACTATGGCCATGAAGCAAAACATTTTTCCTTTGCAAATATTTACCATTTTGATCTACATGAATGGGCAATGCTCCAGCCTGTTTTCTTGAATATTTTGTTATGAATTTAACAGCACAAATTATCATGTCTCTTGATTATTATAACAAGTTTCTAGAGCTTCAATCCTACAATTATTAAAACATACGTACTACGGAATCTTCTAGGATTCAGAATCCTACAATTCGGGATAAAAAAGGTAACAAGTTTCTAGAGCTTCAATCCTACCAAAGAGTCACCATTCGGTTAATACTTAATCCTCTAAAATATTACAAATATTACGAAAAACATATAATTTGGGATCTGGGAAAGTAACAAAATGTTGCTTGAGGTACAATAATCCTAGCAAAGAGTTGACATTGAGTTAATACCATATGAAAATCCTACAGTCGAAAGAACACCCTACTATCCGGGATCAAACAAAGTAACATCTTACTAGAGCTTCAACTAGCAAAGCGTCGCCATTCAGTTAGTACTCAATAGTCAACTTTTGCCGCGCCCAAGTATGCGACTCTCATGCAGATCAACAACAATCATATGTGGCATCTTAAGTCGCTTTGTACAGGTAAGGTTGAATTGCATAGTATTCTGATACGGGTGAGGTGATGAACAGTGAAAATGATAGCTCTGGCGACTGCGGGGGCGATCCCGCGCCCGCCCTGACCCCTACGACGCCGCCGGCGAAGGGAGGGAGTTTGAGCGCGCCGGCTGGCCGGCGGGAGGCGACCGCAGGGGCGGGGCAACTCCGTGGCAAGTTCTGGGTGCTTGCGGACCTGTCGGGCGATGAGGGGGAGACGGCCGGGGGCGCGCCGGTCCTGTCGGGCTCGGAGGAGGAGGAGCAGGGGCTTGCCTCCCCTCGGCGCCGCCCCTCACCGGCGGCGACCCTGGAGGACTATATCCAGCGTGCGGAGGAGCTAGGGGGTTCGCTTCGTCACCGGAGACGCCGGCGGGCGTTTGCTCCGGGAGGGCGACCGGCGCGGTCTGTGGCGGCGGTGGCTTCGGCGCGGTTCTGGCGGCTGGGGGATGCTGGCAGGCAACAGCCTCCCAGGGGCCGCGGCGCTGCGCTCTCCGTCGTTGACCAGCGTGGTCCTCCGGCGTCCACAGGAGTTTGGGCGGCGCCGCCGGTAGCGCGGGCGGATACCACTGCTAGGGTTCCTGGAGAGATGGCTGCTTCTGGGGGAGCGGTAAACCAGGCCCTGGCTGGGCCTGGGCCGGATGCGCAGCCCAGTGTGGACTTCATCCTGGACTTGCCCACGGGCTTTGAAGGCGGCCTGCTGGAGCCTGTGACGCCTCCTCCTCTAAGGGAGAATGTGAGGGGTGGGCCGTTTGGTGGTCTGCGGCCCACGGTGCCTGGCCCAGGCCGACGCGTCAGGTATAAGTGGCTTTGGCTCCCGTCGGGTTGCCCCATTCCTTCGCTAGGGTTTCCTGCGAGAGCGAGTGAAGTGAGGCGGCGGCTGCAGGATCCTCTCGTACCTCCTCATCGGCTCCTCCGTAGAATCCCACCACCATCTCCTCTCTCTCGCTCCTTTGCGGACGCGCTGATGGATCGTGGTGGAGACGAGGGTCGCAAGCGGCGCCTCGACGAGCCCGGACGGCGAGCGGGGGGCGCACGGCAGGCGGTCGGGAGGCGGAAGAGATGGGGGAGGCGGAGGGAGACAGGAGGGAGGTGGATCTGGCGACGGCGATTGGCTTGGCCGGGAGGGTGGCTGGAGGCAAGACCAAGGCAGGATTGAGGTTGGGTACCGGTACCAAGACGGTGACCAGGGATACAGGTATCAAGAGCGTGGCAGGGAAGATTGGGATGCTCCGCCGCCGAGGTGGAGAGACCAGCAGCGATGGGAGGAGGCTCGTGATGCGCCACCCCAGGAGGCCTATGGTGCCAGGGGCCAGGGCGAACGGGAGGGCTTCGCTGGTCAGGGAGACCGCGGCCAGCGTGCGCAAGCCAAGGTGAAAGGGAAGAAGATTGCAGGCGGCGGCGCAGAAAGGCAAGAACAAGGTGGGACAAGCCAAGGCAGGTGCTCCGGCGGCCGGTGAATGTTTCAAGTGTGGCAGGGAGGGGCACTACCAGTCCGAGTGCCAATTTGAGCCTTTGTGTGTCATCTGCAGCGGGGAGGGTCACGCTTCGGCGAGCTGTCCAAGCCGCGTGAAGACGCTGAGGCTACAGTCCATGGGGCATGCCATTACTGGGGGCGGTTTTTACAACATTGATGTGGTGCCTTTGGGGGCGGGGCAGGGTGCCCGGGAGTCTTTCTCTGCCGTCATTAAGTTCAAGGACGAGCCGCTGCAGGAGGACAAGCTGACTGAGGAACTGAAGCTGCTGGTGGATGACCTTTGGGACTGGCAGGTGACCAAGCAGTCCGAATCAGAGTTTACGGTGGTTTTTCCTTCGCGCGCGACTCTTCGCTTGGCTACTGCGAGCGGAAAACTATTCCTGCCGCTGAGCGAGAAGGAGACTGAGATCAGAGAGGCGTTCCTTGCTCCCAAGCCGAGCCTCGTGTTGCCGTCGACTTGGGTCCGCCTGTCAGGGGTGCCGGAGGACTTGATGACCAAGGAGCGGCTCATGGCTGCGTTTGTCATGGTAGGGAGGCCTATTGATGTGGATGAGCTTTCGATCCTCAAGCATGACAGGGAGCCCATCCGTATTCGGTTCCAAGGGAGGTACCCGGAGCGCATGAAGGGGTCGGTTCAGGTATTTGTTAATGGGGAGGGATACACTGTGACGCTGCAGACGGAGGCGGAGCCGCGTGGGGGTGCAGGTGGGAGCAATGGCGGTCCGCCGCCCCCACCTCGGCAGGACCGCGACGATGTGGACTCGGATGAGATGTCCTCTGATGATGAATGGAACAAGCACAGGAAGAAGTCTACTGAGCAGGAGAAGGAGAAGGCAAGGACACAGTGCCGGGTACCGGGAAGGGTTCGGGCCAGTCTGGGGCTCGGAAGGCGGCTTCCCAGAGCGCGCCTGAAAGTATAGAGATGGTAAACCTAGAGGGGGGTTGATACGTCTCCGACGTATCGATAATTTCTTATGTTCCATGCCACATTATTGATGTTATCTACATGTTTTATGCACACTTTATGTCATATTCGTGCATTTTCTGGAACTAACCTATTAACAAGATGCCGAAGTGCCGATTCTTTGTTTCTGCTGTTTTTGGTTTCAGAAATCCTCGTAAGGAAATAGTCTCGGAATTGGACGAAATCAAAGCCCAGGGGCCTATTTTCTCACGAAGCTTCCAGAAGTCCGAAGGAGAGACGAAGAGGGGCCACGGAGGGGCCACACCCTAGGGCGGCGCGGCCCCCCCCTTGGCCGCGCGGCCCTGTGGTGTGGGGCCCCCGTGCCGCCTCTTGACCTGCCCTTCCGCCTATAAAAAGTCTCCGTGACGAAACCCCCAGTACCGAGAACCACGATACGGAAAACCTTCCAGAGACGCCGCCGCCGCCGATCCCATCTCGGGGGATCCAGGAGATCGCCTCCGGCACCCTGCCGGAGAGGGGAATCATCTCCCGGAGGACTCTACGCCGCCATGGTCGCCTCCGGTGTGATGTGTGAGTAGTCTACCCCTGGACTATGGGTCCATAGCAGTAGCTAGATGGTTGTCTTCTCCCCATTGTGCTATCATTGTCGGATCTTGTGAGCTGCCTAACATGATCAAGATCATCTATCTGTAATTCTATATGTTGCGTTTGTTGGGATCCGATGAATAGAGAATACTTGTTATGTTGATTATCAAAGTTATGCTATGTGTTGTTTATGATCTTGCATGCTCTCCGTTACTAGTAGATGCTCTGGCCAAGTAGATGCTTGTAACTCCAAGAGGGAGTACTTATGCTCGATAGTGGGTTCATGCCTGCATTGACACCGGGACAAAGGATGTGAGAAGTTCTAAGGTTGTGTTGTGCTGTTGCCACTAGGGATAAAACATTAGTGCTATGTTCAAGGATGTAGTCACTAGTTACATTACGCACCATACTTAATGCAATTGTCTGTTGTTAGCAACTTAATCTTTGGAGGGGGTTCGGATGATAACTTTGAAGGTGGACTTTTTAGGCATAGATGCGGTTGGATGACTGTCTATTTAATTTGTCGTAATGCACATTTAAATATCACTATACTCATCATGATATGTATGTGCATGGTCATGCTCTCTTTATTTGTCAATTGCCCAAGCTGTAATTTGTTCACCCAACATGCTGTTCGTCTTATGGGAGAGACACCTCTAGTGAACTGTGGACCCCGGTCCAATTCTCTTTCTTGAAATACAATCTACTGCAATACTTGTTCTACTGTTTTGCAAACAATCATCTTCCACACAATACGGTTAACTCTTTGTTACAGCAAGCCGGTGAGATTGACAACCTCACTGTTTCGTTGGGGCAAAGTACTTTGGTTGTGTTGTGCAGGTTCCACGTTGGCGCCGGAATCACTGGTGTTGCGCCGCACTACATCTCGCCGCCATCAACCTTCAACGTGCTTCTTGACTCCTACTGGTCCGATTAAACCTTGGTTTCTTACTGAGGGAAACTTGCCGCTGTGCGCATCACACCTTCCTCTTGGGGTTCCCAACGGACGTGCCAACCACACGCATCAAGCAAATTTACGGCGCCGTTGCCGGGAGATCAAGACACGCTGCAAGGGGAGTCTCCACTTCTCAATCTCTTTACTTTGTTTTTGTCTTGCTTAGTTTTATTTACTACTTTGTTTGCTGCACTAAATCAAAATACAAAAAAATTAGTTGCTAGTTTTACTTTATTTGCTATCTTGTTTGCTATATCTAAAACACAAAAAAAATTAGTTTACTTGCATTTACTTTATCTAGTTTGCTTTATTTACTGTTGCTAAAATGGCCAACGCTGAAAACACTAAGTTGTGTGACTTCACAACCACAAATAATAATGATTTCTTATGCACACCTATTGCTCCACCTGCTACTACAGCAGAATTCTTTGAAATTAAACACCTTTCTTGAATCTTGTTATGCAAGAGCAATTTTCTGGTGTTAGTTACGATGATGCTTGCTGCCCATCTTAATAATTTTGTTGAACTATGTGAAATGCAAAAATATAAAGATGTAGATGGTGATATTATTAAACTAAAATTGTTCCCTTTCTCATTAAGAGGAAGAGCTAAAGATTGGTTGCTATCTCTGCCTAAGAATAGTATTGATTCATGGACTAAATGCAAGGATGCTTTTATTGGTAGATATTATCCCCCTGCTAAAATTATATCTTTGAGGAGTAGCATAATGAATTTTAAACAATTAGATACTGAACATGTTGCTCAAGCTTGGGAAAGAATGAAATCTTTGGTTAAAAATTGCCCAACCCATGGACTGACTACTTGGATGATCATCCAAACCTTCTATGCAGGACTAAATTTTTCTTCACGGAATTTATTGGATTCAGCTGCTGGAGGTACCTTTATGTCCATCACTCTTGGTGAAGCAACAAAGCTTCTTGATAATATGATGATCAACTACTCTGAATGGCACACGGAAAGAGCTCCACAAGGTAAGAAGGTAAATTGGTCGAAGAAACCTCTTCCTTGAGTGATAAGATTGATGCTATTATGTCTATGCTTGTGAATGATAGGACTAATATTGATCCTAATAATGTTCCGTTAGCTTCATTGGTTGCACAAGAAGAACATGTTGATGTAAACTTCATTAAAAATAATAATTTCAACAACAATGCTTACCTAACAATTCTAGTAACAACTATAGACCATATCCTTATAATAATGGCAACGGCTATGGTAATTCTTATGGTAATTCTTACAACAATAATAGGAATTCACCCCCTAGACTTGAAGCCATGCTTAAAGAATTTATTAGTACACAAACTGCTTTTAACAAATCTGTTGAAGAAAAGCTTGGGAAAATTGATATACTTGCTTCTAAAGTCGATAGTCTTGCTGCTGATGTTGATCTTTTGAAATCAAAAGTTTTGCCTAATGAGAATCATCATAATAAAATTGCTACTACAGCAAATGCCATTCAAGTTAGAATTAATGAGAATATAAGATTAATGGCTGAACTGCGTGCTAGGTGGGATAGAGAAGAAAATGAAAAACTAGCTAAAGAGAAGAATATAGCTAAAGTTTGGACTATTACCACCACTAGTAATGCTAATGCTACACATGTTGCTGCACCTCCTACTCATACTAATAAAAGAATTGGTGTTAGCAATGTTTCCACTTCTAATGCAAAGCGCGAAAAACTGCCTGAAACTGCTAAAACTGCTGGAACTGCCTTTGATAAAGCTGCTGAAATTTTTTCCAACATTGGGGATGATGATCCCATTGCTTTAGATTATAATGGTTTGAATTTTGATGATTGCCACATCTCTGAAGTTATAAAGTTCTTGCAAAAACTTGCTAAAAGTCCTAATGCTAGTGCTATAAATTTGGCTTTTACACATCATATTACAAATGCTCTTATAAAAGCTAGAGAAGAGAAACTAGAGCGCGAAGCCTCTATTCCTAAAAAGCTAGAGGATGGTTGGGAGCCCATCATTAAGATGAAGGTTAAAGATTTTGATTGTAATGCTTTATGTGATCTTGGTGCAAGTATTTCTGTTATGCCTAAGAAAATTTATAATATGCTTGACTTGCCACCGCTGAAAAATTGTTATTTGGATGTTAATCTTGCTGATCATTCTACAAAGAAACCTTTGGGTAAAGTTGATAATGTTCGCATTACCGTTAACAATAACCTTGTTCCCGTTGATTTTGTTGTCTTGGATATTGAATGCAATGCATCTTGTCCCATTATATTGGGAAGACCTTTTCTTCGAACTGTTGGTGCTGTTATTGATATGAAGGAAGGTAATATAAAATATCAATTTCCTCTCAAGAAAGGTATGGAACACTTCCCTAGAAAGAGAATGAAGGTACCTTTTGATTCCATTATGAGAACAAATTATGATGTTGACACTTCGTCTCTTGATAATACTTGATACACACTTTCTGCGCCTAGCTGAAAGGCGTTAAAGAAAAGCGCTTATGGGAGACAACCCATGTTTTTACCTACAGTACTTTGTTTTTATTTTGTGTCTTGGAAGTTGTTTACTACTGTAGCAACCTCTCCTTATCTTAGTTTTGTGTTTTGTTGTGCCAAGTTAAGCCGTTGATAGAAAAGTAAGTACTAGATTTGGATTACTGCACAGTTCCAGATTTCTTTGCTGTCACGAATCTGAGTCCACCTCCCTGTAGGTAGCTCAGAAAATTAAGCCAATTTACGTGCATGATCCTCAGATATGTACGCAACTTTCATTCAATTTGAGCATTTTCATTTGAGCAAGTCTGGTGCCATTTTAAAATTCGTCAATACGAACTGTTCTGTTTTGACAGATTCTGCCTTTTATTTCGCATTGCCTCTTTCGCTATGTTGGATGAATTTCTTTGATCCATTAATGTCCAGTAGCATTATGCAATGTCCAGAAGTGTTAAGAATGATTGTGTCACCTCTGAATATATCAATTTATATTGTGCACTAACCCTCTAATGAGTTGTTTCGAGTTTGGTGTGGAGGAAGTTTTCAAGGATCAAGAGAGGAGTATGATGCAACATGATCAAGGAGAGTGAAAGCTCTAAGCTTGGGGATGCACCCGGTGGTTCACCCCTGCATATTCTAAGAAGACTCAAGCGTCTAAGCTTGGGGATGCCCAAGGCATCCCCTTCTTCATCGACAACATTATCAGGTTCCTCCCCTGAAACTATATTTTTATTCCATCACATCTTATGTGCTTTTTCTTGGAGCGTCGGTTTGTTTTTGTTTTTGTTTTGTTTGAATAAAATGGATCCTAGCATTCACTTTATGGGAGAGAGACACGCTCCACTGTAGCATATGGACAAGTATGTCCTTGGTTTCTACTCATAGTATTCATGGCGAAGTTTCTCCTTCGTTAAATTGTTATATGGTTGGAATTGGAAAATGATACATGTAGTAATTGCTATTAATGTCTTGGGTAATGTGATACTTGGCAATTGTTGTGCTCATGATTAAGCTCTTGCATCATATGCTTTGCACCCATTAATGAAGAAATACATAGAGCATGCTAAAATTTGGTTTGCATATTTGGTTTCTCTAAGGTCTAGATAATTTCTAGTATTGAGTTTGAACAACAAGGAAGACGGTGTAGAGTCTTATAATGTTTTCAATATGTCTTTTATGTGAGTTTTGCTGCACCGGTTCATCCTTGTGTTTGTTTCAAATAAGCCTTGCTAGCCTAAACCTTGTATCGAGAGGGAATACTTCTCATGCATCCAAAATACTTGAGCCAACCACTATGCCATTTGTGTCCACCATACCTACCTACTACATGGTATTTTCCGCCATTCCAAAGTAAATTGCTTGAGTGCTACCTTTAAAATTCCATCATTCGCCTTTGCAATATATAGCTCATGGGACAAATAGCTTAAAAATATTGTGGTATTGAATATGTAATTATGCACTTTATCTCTTATTAAGTTGCTTGTTGTGCGATAACCATGTTCACTGGGGACGCCATCAACTATTCATTGTTGAATTTCATGTGAGTTGCTATGCATGTCCGTCTTGTCTGAAGTAAGGGAGATCTACCACCATATGGTTAAGCATGCATATGTTAGAGAAGAACATTGGGCCGCTAACTAAAGCCATGCTCCATGGTGGAAGTTTCAGTTTTGGACAACAATCCTCAAATCTCAAATGAGAAAATTATTAATTGTTGGTATATGCTTATGCGTAAAAGAGGAGTCCATTATCTGTTGTCTATGTTGTCCCGGTATGGATGTCTAAGTTGAAGAATAATCAATAGCGAGAAATCCAATGCGAGCTTTCTCCTTAGACCTTTGTACAGGCGGCATAGAGGTACCCCTTTGTGACACTTGGTAAAAACAATGCATTGTGATGATCCGGTAGTCCAAGCTAATTAGGACAAGGTGCGGGCACTATTAGTACACTATGCATGAGGCTTGCAACTTATAAGATATAATTTACATGATGCATATGCTTTATTACTACCGTTGACAAAATTGTTTCATGTTTTCAAAATCAAAGCTCTAGCACAAATATAGCAATCGATGCTTTTCCTCTATGGAGGACTATTCTTTTACTTTCAATGTTGAGTCAGTTCACCTATCTCTCTCCACCTCAAGAAGCAAACACTTGTGTGAACTGTGCATTGATTCCTACATATTTGCTTATTGCATCTATTATATTACTCTATGTTGACAATATCCATGAGATATACATGTTACAAGTTGAAAGCAACCGCTGAAACTTAATCTTCTTTTGTGTTGTTTCAATGCCTTTACTTTGAATTATTGCTTTATGAGTTAACTCTTATGCAAGACTTATTGATGCTTGTCTTGAAGTGCTATTCATGAAAAGTCTTTGCTATATGATTCACTTGTTTACTCATGTCATATACATTGTTTCGATCGCTGCATTCACTACATATGCTTTACAAATAGTATGATCAAGATTATGATGGCATGTCACTCCAGAAATTATCTGTGTTATCGTTTTACCTGCTCGGGACGAGCAGAACTAAGCTTGGGGATGCTGATACGTCTCCGACGTATCGATAATTTCTTATGTTCCATGCCACATTATTGATGTTATTGATGTCTACTTCCCCCTCCTTTTCCTGTAGACAGTGTTGGGCCTCCAAGAGCAGAGGTTTGTAGAACAGCAGCAAGTTTTCCCTTAAGTGGATCACCCAAGGTTTATCGAACTCAGGGAGGAAGAGGTCAAAGATATCCCTCTTATGCAACCCTGCAACCACAAAGCAAGAAGTCTCTTGTGTCCCCAACACACCTAATAGGTGCACTAGTTCGGCGAAGAGATAGTGAAATACAGGTGGTATGAATATATATGAGCAGTAGCAACGGTGCCAGAAAATAGCTTGCTGGCGTGTAGTTGATGGTGGTGGTATTGCAGCAGTAGTAACACAGTAAAACAGTAAACAAGCAGTAGTAACTCAGCAGTATTTAGGAACAAGGCCTAGGGATTACACTTTCACTAGTGGACACTCTCAACATTGATCACATAACAGAATAGATAAATGCATACTCTACACTTTTGTTGGATGATGAACGCATTGCGTAGGATTACACGAACCCTCAATGCCGGAGTTAACAAGCTCCACAATTCGTTCATATTTAAGTAACCTTTAGTGTAAGATAGATCAATATAACCAAATAGATCACATCAATACCATCATAGTGATAATTAACTCCACAATCTACAAGAGATCATGATCATAGCCTACGACAAGAACCACACGGTGCACACACTAGTCACCTTTACACACGTGCAGGAGGAATAGAACTACTTTAATAACATCACTAGAGTAGCACATAGATGAATTGTGATACAAAACTCATATGAATCTCAATCATGTAAAGCAGCTCATGAGATCATTGTATTGAAGTACATGGAGAGAGATTAACCACATAGCTACCGGTACAGCCCCGAGCCTCGATGGAGAACTACTCCCTCCTCATGGGAGTAGCAGCGGTGATGAAGATGGCGGTGGAGATGGCAGCGGTGTCGATGGAGAAGCCTTCCGGGGGCACTTCCCCGTTCCGGCGGCGTGCCGGAACAGAGACTCCTGTCCCCCAGATCTTGGCCTCGCGATGGCGGCGGCTCTGGAAGGTTTCTGTGGGTTTCGTCGAACGCCTCAGGGTTTTCGATCCAGGGGCTTTATATAGGCGAAGAGGCGGTGCAGGAGGGCTTCTGGGGGGCCCACACCATAGGGCGGCGCGGCCCCCCCTCTGGCCGCGCCAGGGTGTGGGGCCCCAGGCTCCCCTCTGGCGGCTCTCGGGTGTTCTGGATGGTTCCGGGAAAAATAGGAACCTGGGCGTTGATTTCGTCCGATTCCGAGAATATTTCGTTACTAGGATTTCTGAAACCAAAAACAGCAGAAAACAGGAACTGGCACTTCGGCATCTTGTTAATAGGTTAGTTCCAGAAAATGCACGAATATGACATAAAGTGTGCATAAAACATGTAGATAACATCAACAATGTGGCATGGAACATAAGAAATTATCGATACATCGGAGACGTATCAGCATCCCCAAGCTTAGTTCTGCTCGTCCCGAGCAGGTAAAACGATAACACAGATAATTTCTGGAGTGACATGCCATCATAACCTTGATCAAACTATTTGTAAAGCATATGTAATGAATGCAGCAATCAAAACAATGTATATGACATGAGTAAACAACTGAATCATAAAGCAAAGACTTTTCATGAATAGCACTTCAAGACAAGCATCAATAAGTCTTGCATAAAAGTTAACTCATAAAGCAATAATTCAAAGTAGAGGTATTGAAGCAACACAAAGGAAGATGAAGTTCAGCGGTTGCTTTCAACTTATAACATGTATATCTCATGGATAATTGTCAATGTAAAGCAATATAACAAATGCAATAAGCAAGTATGTAAGAATCAATGCACAGTTCACACAAGTGTTTGCTTCTTGAGATGGAGAGAAATAGGTGAACTGACTCAACAGTAAAAGAATGGTCCTCCATAGAGGAAAAGCATCGATTGCTATATTTGTGCTAGAGCTTTGATTTTGAAAACATGAAACAATTTTGTCAACGGTAGTAATAAAGCATATGCATCATGTAAATTATATCTTATAAGTTGCAAGCCTCATGCATAGTGTACTAATAGTGCCCGCACCTTGTCCTAATTAGCTTGGACTACCGGATCATCACAATGCACATGTTTTAACCAAGTGTCACAAAGGGGTACCTCTATGCCGCCTGTACAAAGGTCTAAGGAGAAAGCTCGCATTGGATTTCTCGCTATTGATTATTCTCAACTTAGACATCCATACCGGGACAACATAGACAACAGATAATGGACTCCTCTTTTATGCATAAGCATGTAACAACAATTAATAATTTTCTCATTTGAGATTGAGGATATATGTCCAAAACTGAAACTTCCACCATGGATCATGGCTTTAGTTAGCGGCCCAATGTTCTTCTCTAACAATATGCATGCTTAACCATAAGGTGGTAGATCGCTCTTACTTCAGACAAGACGAACATGCATAGCAACTCACATGAAATTCAACAAAGAGTAGTTGATGGCGTCCCCAGTGAACATGGTTATCGCACAACAAGCAACTTAATAAGAGATAAAGTGCATAAGTACATATTCAATACCACAATAGTTTTTAAGCTATTTGTCCCATGAGCTATATATTGCAAAGGTGAATGATGGAATTTTAAAGGTAGCACTCAAGCAATTTACTTTGGAATGGCGGAAAATACCATGTAGTAGGTAGGTATGGTGGACACAAATGGCATAGTGTTGTTTGGCTCAGGATTTGGATGCATGAGAAGTATTCCCTCTCGATACAAGGTTTAGGCTAGCAAGGTTATTTGAAACAAACACAAGGATGAACCGGTGCAGCAAAACTCACATAAAAGACATATTGTAAACATTATAAGACTCTACACCGTCTTCCTTGTTGTTCAAACTCAATACTAGAAATTATCTAGACCTTAGAGAGACCAATTATGCAAACCAAATTTTAGCATGCTCTATGTATTTCTTCATTAATGGGTGCAAAGCATATGATGCAAGAGCTTAAACATGAGCACAACAATTGCCAAGTATCACATTACCCAAGACATTAATAGCAATTACTACATGTATCATTTTCCAATTCCAACCATATAACAATTTAACGAAGAGGAAACTTCGCCATGAATATTATGAGCTAAGAACACATGTGTTCATACGAACCAGCGGAGCGTGTCTCTCTCCCACACAAGCATGATGTAATCCAATTTATTCAAACACAAACAAAAACAAAAACAAACCGACGCTCCAAGCAAAGCACATAAGATGTGACGGAATAAAAATATAGTTTCAGGGGAGGAACCTGATAAGTTGTCGATGAAGAAGGGGATGCCTTGGGCATCCCCAAGCTTAGACGCTTGAGTCTTCTTGATATATGCAGGGGTGAACCACCGGGGCATCCCCAAGCTTAGACTTTTCACTCTTCTTGATCATAGTATATCATCCTCCTCTCTTGACCCTTGAAAACTTCCTTCACACCAAACTCGAAACAACTCATTAGAGGGTTAGTGCACAATAAAAATTAACATATTCAGAGATGACACAATCATTCTTAACACTTCTGGACATTGCATAATGCTACTGGACATTAGTGGATCAAAGAAATTCATCCAACATAGCAAAAGAGGCAATGCGAAATAAAAGGCAGAATCTGTCAAAACAGAACAGTTCGTATTGACGAATTTTAAAATGGCACCAGACTTGCTCAAATGAAAATGCTCAAATTGAATGAAAGTTGCGTACATATCTGAGGATCATGCACGTAAATTGGCTTAATTTTCTGAGCTACCTACAGGGAGGTAGACCCAGATTCGTGACAGCAAAGAAATCTGGAACTGCGCAGTAATCCAAATCTAGTACTTACTTTACTATCAAAGACTTGACTTGGCACAACAAAACACAAAACTAAGATAAGGAGAGGTTGCTACAGTAGTAAACAACTTCCAAGACACAAATATAAAACAAAGTACTGTAGCAAAATAACACATGGGTTATCTCCCAAGAAGTTCTTTCTTTATAGCCATTAAGATGGGCTCAGCAGTTTTAATGATGCACTCATAAGAAATAGTATTTGAAGCAAAAGAGAGCATCAAGAGGCAAATTCAAAACACATTTAAGTCTAACATGCTTCCTATGCATAGGAATCTTGTAAATAAACAAGTTCAAGAAGCATAATGCAACAAGCATAGAAAGATAAAACAAGTATAGTTTCAAAAATTTCAGCACATAGAGAGGTATTTTAGTAACATGAAAATTTCTACAACCATATTTTCCTCTCTCATAATAACTTTCAGTAGCAACATGAGCAAACTCAACAATATAACTATCACATAAAGCATTCTTATCATGAGTCTCATGCATAAAATTATTACTCTCCACATAAGCATAATCAATTTTATTAGTAATAGTGGGAGCAAATTCAACAAAGTAGCTATCATTATTATTCTCATCAAGTGTTGGAGGCATAGTATAATCACAACAAAATTTACTCTCCATAGTAGGTGGTACCAAAAGACTACTATCATTATAATCATCATAAATAGGAGGCAAAGTATCATCAAAGAAAATTTTCTCCTCAATGCTTGGTGGACTAAAAAGATCATGCTCATCAAAACCAACTTCCCCAAGCTTAGAATTTTCCATATCATTAGCAACAATGGTGTTCAAAGTATTCATGCTAACATGTTCCATGGGTTTTTTAATTTTCGCATTAAACCATTCATGTCTTGACTCAGGAAATAGTACAAAGAGCTCACAGATGTTTTCCATTATGCCTAACTAGTGTAAACAAGAAACAAAAAGTTGCAATTGCAGGATCTAAAGGAAATAGCTTCGAGCACAAACACAATGGCGCCAGAAAAGTACTTTACCTGGAACCGAAGTATGAGTGCCTTTTACCTTTCCTCCCCGGCAACGGCGCCAGAAAAGTGCTTGATGTCTACTTCCCCCTCCTTTTCCTGTAGACAGTGTTGGGCCTCCAAGAGCAGAGGTTTGTAGAACAGCAGCAAGTTTTCCCTTAAGTGGATCACCCAAAGTTTATCGAACTCAGGGAGGAAGAGGTCAAAGATATCCCTCTTATGCAACCCTGCAACCACAAAACAAGAAGTCTCTTGTGTCCCCAACACACCTAATAGGTGCACTAGTTCGGCGAAGAGATAGTGAAATACAGGTGGTATGAATATATATGAGCAGTAGCAACGGTGCCAGAAAATAGCTTGCTGGCGTGTAGTTGATGGTGGTGGTATTGCAGCAGTAGTAACACAGTAAAACAGTAAACAAGCAGTAGTAACTCAGCAGTATTTAGGAACAAGGCCTAGGGATTACACTTTCACTAGTGGACACTCTCAACATTGATCACATAACAGAATAGATAAATGCATACTCTACACTTTTGTTGGATGATGAACGCATTGCGTAGGATTACACGAACCCTCAATGCCGGAGTTAACAAGCTCCACAATTCATTCATATTTAAGTAACCTTTAGTGTAAGATAGATCAATATAACCAAATAGATCACATCAATACCATCATAGTGATAATTAACTCCACAATCTACAAGAGATCATGATCATAGCCTACGACAAGAACCACACGGTGCACACACTAGTCACCTTTACACACGTGCAGGAGGAATAGAACTACTTTAATAACATCACTAGAGTAGCACATAGATGAATTGTGATACAAAACTCATATGAATCTCAATCATGTAAAGCAGCTCATGAGATCATTGTATTGAAGTACATGGAGAGAGATTAACCACATAGCTACCGGTACAGCCCCGAGCCTCGATGGAGAACTACTCCCTCCTCATGGGAGTAGCAGCGGTGATGAAGATGGCGGTGGAGATGGCAGCGGTGTCGATGGAGAAGCCTTCCGGGGCACTTCCCCGTTCCGGCGGCGTGCCGGAACAGAGACTCCTGTCCCCCAGATCTTGGCCTCGCGATGGCGGCGGCTCTGGAAGGTTTCTGTGGGTTTCGTCGAACGCCTCAGGGTTTTCGATCCAGGGGCTTTATATAGGCGAAGAGGCGGTGCAGGAGGGCTTCTGGGGGGCCCACACCATAGGGCGGCGCGGCCCCCCCTCTGGCCGCGCCAGGGTGTGGTGTGGGGCCCCTGTGGCTCCCCTGGCGGCTCTCGGGTGTTCTGGATGGTTCCGGGAAAATAGGAACACAGGCGTTGATTTCGTCCGATTCGAGAATATTTCGTTACTAGGATTTACGAAACCAAAAACAGCAGAAAACAGAGGCGGCACTTCGGCATCTTGTTAATAGGTTAGTTCCAGAAAATGCACGAATATGACATAAAGTGTGCATAAAACATGTAGATAACATCAACAATGTGGCATGGAACATAAGAAATTATCGATACATCGGAGACGTATCAGTTATCTACATGTTTTATGCACACTTTATGTCATATTCGTGCATTTTCTGGAACTAACCTATTAATAAGATGCCGAAGTGCCGATTCTTTGTTTTCTCGCTGTTTTTGGTTTCAGAAAATCCTAGTAAGGAAATATTCTCGGAATTGGACGAAATCAAAGCCCAGGGCCTATTTTCTCACGAAGCTTCCAGAAGTCCGAAGGAGAGACGAAGAGGGCCACGGAGGGGCCACACCCTAGGGCGGCGCGGCCCCCTTGGCCGCGCGGCCCTGTGGTGTGGGGCCCCCGTGCCGCCTCTTGACCTGCCCTTCCGCCTATAAAAAGTCTCCGTGACGAAACCCCGATGCGAGAACCACGATACGGAAAACCTTCCAGAGACGCCGCCGCCGCCGATCCCATCTCGGGGGATCCGGGAGATCGCCTCCGGCACCCTGCCGGAGAGGGGAATCATCTCCGGAGGACTCTACGCCGCCATGGTCGCCTCCGGTGTGATGTGTGAGTAGTCTACCCCTGGACTATGGGTCCATAGCAGTAGCTAGATGGTTGTCTTCTCCCCATTGTGCTATCATTGTCGGATCTTGTGAGCTGCCTAACATGATCAAGATCATCTATCTGTAATTCTATATGTTGCGTTTGTTGGGATCCGATGAATAGAGAATACTTGTTATGTTGATTATCAAAGTTATGCTATGTGTTGTTTATGATCTTGCATGCTCTCCGTTACTAGTAGATGCTCTGGCCAAGTAGATGCTTGTAACTCCAAGAGGGAGTACTTATGCTCGATAGTGGGTTCATGCCTGCATTGACACTGGACGATGTGAGAAAGTTCTAAGGTTGTGTTGTCTTGTTGCCACTAGGGATAAAACATTAGTGCTATGTTCAAGGATGTAGTCACTAGTTACATTACGCACCATACTTAATGCAATTGTCTGTTGTTAGCAACTTAATACTTGGAGGGGGTTCGGATGATAACTTTGAAGGTGGACTTTTTAGGCATAGATGCAGTTGGATGACGGTCTATGTACTTTGTCGTAATGCCCAATTAAATCTCACTATACTCATCATGATATGTATGTGCATGGTCATGCTCTCTTTATTTGTCAATTGCCCAACTGTAATTTGTTCACCCAACATGCTGTTCGTCTTATGGGAGAGACACCTCTAGTGAACTGTGGACCCCGGTCCAATTCTCTTTCTTGAAATACAATCCCATCGCAATACTTGTTCTCTTGTTTTACGCAAACAATCATCTTCCACACAATACGGTTAACTCTTTGTTACAGCAAGCCGGTGAGATTGACAACCTCTTTGCTTCGTTGGGGCAAAGTACTTTGGTTGTGTTGTGCGGGTTCCACGTTGGCGCCGGAATCACTGGTGTTGCGCCGCACTACATCTCGCCGCCATCAACCTTCAACGTGCTTCTTGACTCCTACTGGTCCGATTAAACCTTGGTTTCTTACTGAGGGAAACTTGCCGCTGTGCGCATCACACCTTCCTCTTGGGGTTCCCAACGGACGTGCCAACCACACGCATCAGGGGTGAATAGGTTTCTACAAGTTTTAATTCTTTCTTTGCAATATTAGGCTTTGCGGAATATAAAGATGAGCCTAATGCAAACTAGGTGAAGCAACCTATATGAGGATACAACTAACTCGAGCACGAAGGCTCTCACTGTGCGATTAAATCACAAGTAAGGAGTTCGGTTAGAGATAACCGATAGCACGCGGAGACGAGGATGTATTCCCGTGTTCCCTTGCTTTGCAACAAGGTACGTCACGTTTGGAGGAGTGGAGGTCCCACGAAGGATTCCCCGCGCCACGAAGGCTCACCCTATTCTCCGGAGCCTATCCCACGAAGGAATAGCTCACTCACTTGTGGTAGACTTTGAGGTAGCCTCCAAACCTTCACAATCTTGCCCGGAGCAAATCCACAGCCCGGATGCTTCCGGACTCCTCTTGCCTACCTAGGGTTTCCAAGGAACCCTAGGAAGCAAGCTTCTCAATGAATACAAGGGGGAATGAGATTTGGCTTGGTAGAACGGTAGATCGGGTCCTCCTCTAATGATTCCCCGGAGGGATTTGAGTTTGGGTGGAGGAGGAGGGAGATCTGAGGCTTTTGGTGTTTCTAGCAATGGAGTAAGAGAGAGAGAGCTCAAGAACAGCTTATAATGTGTTGCCTAGCTATTCAGAGGTAGGAGAAGGGCTACTTATAGTGTCACTTGTAATATGGCCGTTGCTCACTTGACACATCAGCTTTCTCCCGAGAAACCCGGTCAACCGGACCACAGACCGGACAGCCTAGCGCAGGGGCAGGTCCGACCGGACCAGGGACCGGACCCGCCGGTCCAAACCGGACGACAGACCGGATCATGACCGGACCCTTGAAGTGACGCGCAGTACTCCCTCCGGTTGCAGTCAGCGCAGAGCTCGGTTGGCGCCGGGGGCGCCCGGTCGGTAGCCCGGTCGGACCGGGCCAGGGACCGGACCCGCCGGTCCAAACCGGGCGGCAGACCGGACCTTGACCGGGGACTTCTTCATGTCTTCCAGTACGTCGCCCGGTTGCCATCAGCGCAGGAGCCGGTTGGCGCCGGAGCGCCGGCCCAGCCGATCGGCCGACCGGACGGCAAACCGGAAGCTGCCGGCGCACGGGCAGTCCAACCGGACCTATGACCGGCGGCCTCTTTGGAGAACCCCTTTTGATTGTAGTCGAAGTGGGGGGTCTCCTTTAGCCTTCTTGTTCCTTGATACACCATTTATGCCTCTTTGGCTAATACACAGGATTATCTTTATAAACATGTATTAGGCCAAATACTCTAGCACGGTGTCATTGTAACCAAAACAATGGATAAGGGTAAAATACCCTTACAATCTCCCCCTTTTTGGTATACGATGACAAACCGAGCTAGAGTCACATATAGATATTATGATAAGCTCTAAACCTTGATTCCATATAAGATATTACGACAGCTCCCCCATAATGTGTGCACTTGGAGAAATTGTGTTTGAATACAAAGTGCACCATTTGTGGAGTATGAGAAGCTCCCCCAATATCTTTAGGAAACAAGCATGATATAGACAAGTATATCAAGATATATAGACATAATGCATGATCATCCTAATAGAGTGATTAAGCATACAAATAGTCGTCCATACACGAATTATTCGAAGTAGCAAATGGTTCTTGAGAAATTAAAGCAAATAAGCACAAGCCATATAAGAATCAAATAAAGAAACACCCATGGCTTGTGACAACCAAAGAACCCCGTGGTCCTAGACTCTACTCTCTTCTCCCCCTTTGGCATCGGAACACCAAAAAGGCGAAGAAAAGAGAAGACATGCTATCGCACCCATCAGTAGAACTCATGCCCAGTGGAATATGAGCTCTCGCCAGCGCGCTCGGCATCATCATCCTCATCACCTTCATCCTCTTCCTCGTCATCAGCAGCAGCATCAGTAGGGGCACGAGCAGTCCTAGGAGGAAGACCACCATGAGCATACATGGAGAAGTCGAAGTTCTGGATCATCTCATCGGTTAGGGGAGGCATCTCCCACTGTGGTGCTACCACAGGCTCCATCTCAGGTCCAGAAGGAGGAACAGAGGCATTCCTTGAAGCCATGAACTAATTCTGTCGCCTCCTTGTCTCCTGGTTCAAAGCAAGACTCTGATGGGCAACATCATTGGTGTTCTTGCACATTTGCCACATGCTGGAGAAGAAACGAGCGGAACCGCGCTTGGGGCGCCGAGAGTAGCTGGAACTAGCATCATGATCATGGTGTTCCTTGGAACGGCGCTCAGAAGGCAACATGGCAGGGATTTCTGGACGTGTGTCCTGAAGAGGGAACTTGAATGCATCCATGATGATCCGTTCCTCTAGCGTGTTGAGAGGAGGAGGAACTATGTAGTTGATGAGCCGCTGAACATACTGAGCATAGTTGGGAGTCATGCGGGCCAAAACTGAACGCTTCAGTTCACAGTGAATGAAATCACAGCCATCAATCTTCCTTATTCTGTCAGGATGGCAATAGTACATCAGATTCAGGTGGTAGTTCCTGACTTCACTGGTGTCGCCTGACTTGCTGATGAGATTCTCACGGAACATCTTGGCAAGGACATAGTAAGAGTAGTACATCCCTGAGATAGTGGGAGGCCCAACTGTAGGGTTCGAGGGATAGCAAAAGGAGATGTCACCTTTAGCAAGCTTAGGTCGAGAATGAATCTTGAACCCTTGAGCAAGGCCACCACCAAAGCCCATGGCTGCAGAGAACTGAGAGTAGGTGCATGAGTACTTCTCCTTGCCAGTCATCCAAGTCATAGTGCGATCCTCATCATCATGGAAGAATACGGTGCAGTGGAACTGTCGGACTAGAAGTGGACAATAGATGCTTTCCTTTTGGGCATCATCGGGCTTCAGGCACACAAGCTCATATAGACCCAAACCCTTCAAGGTATCAACCACAAAGCGGTACTTTGTGGCTGCATACAAGTTAAGCTCGTCGGTGTTGATGACCTTGGGCATCACAACAGCACCATTCTTCATACATTCTCTAGTGTTATAGAAATCTTCCCAAAGTTGTGCTTGAGTCTTGGTCCAGAAGAACTTGTCCCCACCAGTGTAAGTCCGTTGCTCAAAGCGATATGGGTTCTCCATCCTCACACTTTGCCAATCACCACGATGTGCTGTTCCCACATTAAAGGCTGGCACTATCTCATCACCCTCTTGGGGAACATGCTTGTCCTTCCTCTTACCACTCTTGCTTCTTCCCCCAGCTGAGCTGGAAGTGTCAGTAGTCTGAGGTGCTTTAGGAGGCATGCGGCCACTAGAACGGCGTGGTGGAGGCACCGTGGGCCTTCCTCGCTTGGCAACAGTGCCACGGTCTTCACCACTCCAACTATCTGTGATTGAGAAAATAAAGCGAGGATAGCAGTGGGGTAAGTGTACATGTCATCAGTAAATAGGGAAGCCAAAAAGCATAGCATATATTCAAGTGTTTTGATGAGGTCATGCGAAGAACTGGGCGATCCGGCGCACAGGCCGGTCCAACCGGACGGCAGACCGGATGAGCCGGTTGCCAATCCGGTTGACCGGGCGGCACGCCGGGCCGGCCGGTTGAGAGGCCGGTCGACCGGGCGGATGACCGGGTCTGTCGAATTGTGAGATGTTGCCCAGAAATTCTACCACAAAATCATGCAAAAACTCATAAACTTGAACATAGACTATAGCATTGTGTTGTGAGACACTCTAAAGGCAGGAGGACTTACAAACCCTAACCCTAACCCTAAAAGTTTCCAAAATTTGTCCAAAATTTGCAAGGTGTGAGGGGAACTAGAGGATAGGGAGGAAGATAGACCACATTACCCGAAGACATGGTCCTCCTTGATCAAGAGAGCAAGAAGAACACGAGGTAGGTCTTGAAACCCAAGAACTCCAAGATTTCCCAAAGTAGGTTGAGAGGGACCAAATCCTTTGGTGGAGTTGCTCCAAGGGGCCCGATCTATGATTTGGTGAAGTTTGAGGGGTTGCTTGTGGTGGGAAGACCCTAGAGCATGTGGGAGGAGATGGGGGCGGAGGCCATGGAGGTTTGGGAGATGGGGGATAATGAGGAAGAAGATCCCCAAGGGGTATCCTCTCCAAGACATAACAGCCCGCACGGCCGGTCGGGCGCCCTGTCGACCGGGCCAGACGCCGGACGACCCGGCGCAAAGGCCGGTCCGACCGGGCCAGTGACCGGCCAGAGTCAATTCGCCCAAAAATGTGTCATTTTGCCTCGTTTTGCCCCTATTCTTTGTGTAAATGTGTGTGAGAGCTCAAATGATGACATGTACATATAGATAGATAGATGATGATGAGATGAGCATAGACATGGGGTTGGAAACACAAAGTTCTCTAGGCATACCCATTGGAGAGAAAATCCAAACAAGATGAGAATAGCAACAATGGGCATGATTCGAAGTGTATATCAAGAATCATAAGTCATTTTTTTTTTATTTTTGGAAATGATGCTCGCACTAAAATCATTGGGCCTTATATAGTCAAATCAATTTGTAATGAAGGCTCAATGAGGGGCGGGGGATTACTCCCCCTATGTGAAAGCGCAAATGTCATGTGACCGCGAAGAGACATGCTTGGGTCCACATAATGACATTGGGTCTATTTATGTTGCACACATAGGTATGCATCATACCAAGACATGGTAAGATGACTATCCCTATATGTGCTATGCCTCTAAGCTAGATAGCAAGATAAATGCAAGAATATCGTGCAAGAAGTTAATCAATCCAAGTTTTTAGGATCAAGAATACCAAGTTCTCCTCTCAAGTTAACAAAGCGGGCTTCATCCAAAGGCTTAGTGAAAATATCCGCCAATTGGTAGGTCGTTCCCACATGAGTGAGATCAATATCCTTATTGGCAACATGATCACGTAGGAAGTGATGGCGAATGTCAATATGTTTGGTGCGACAATGTTGAACCGGGTTATTGGCGATCTTTATTGCACTTTCATTGTCACAAAGAAGAGGCACCGTACCAAGAGACACACCATAGTCTTTCAAGGTTTGCTTCATCCATAACAATTGAGTGCAACAAGATGCCGCGGATATGTATTCGGCTTCGGCGGTGGATAGGGCGGTGGAGTTTTGTTTCTTGGATGACCAACTCACCAATGACCGGCCAATAAATTGGCAAGCCCCGGAGGTAGACTTCCGATCAACCTTATCACCGGCCCAATCGGAATCCGAATAGCCAATGAGTTCAAAGGTTGACCCCTTTGGATACCATAGCCCGAGAGTAGGAGTGAGAACAAGGTATCTTAGTATCCGTTTGACCGCCATTAAATGGCTCTCCTTGGGAGCGGATTGAAAACGAGCACACGTCCCTACACTTAGCATGATATCCGGCCTAGAGGCACAAAGGTAGAGCAAGGATCCTATCATGGAGCGGTATACCTTTATGTCCACATCCTTCTCACCGTCACATGAACCAAGTTGCCCCGTTACGGGCATGGGTGTCTTCATTGGACTTGCATTGGTCATGTTGAATTTCTTGAGCATGTCCTTCACATACTTTTCTTGAGAGATGAAGGTGCCTTTTGCAAGTTGCCTCACTTGGAAGCCTAGAAAGAACTTCAACTCTCCCATCATGGACATCTCAAATTTCCTAGTCATCAATAGCTCAAAAGCTTTGTTATGATTGGGGTTAGTTCCTCCAAAAATAATATCATCAACATATATTTGACATATAAAGAGGCCACCCCCTTTAACCCGCTTGGTGAAAAGGGTGGAATCGACCGTACCCATGCAAAACCCATCATGTAGTAAGAAATCCCTAAGGAACTCATACCAAGCACGTGGAGCTTGCTTGAGACCGTAGAGTGCCTTATGGAGTAAATACACGTGGTTGGGTCGGCATGGGTCTTCGAAACCCGGGGGTTGAGCCACATATGCGGTTTCTTTTAGGGGACCATTCAAAAATGCACTTTTCACATCCATTTGATATAATTTGAAATTGTGGAAAGATGCAAATGCAAGCAAAAGACGAATAGCTTCAAGACGGGCTACCGGCGCAAAGGTATCCTCAAAATCCATACCTTCTATTTGGGCAAACCCTTGCGCCACTAACCTTGCTTTGTTTCGTATAACAATGCCATTCTCATCTTGCTTGTTCTTGAATACCCATTTGGTCCCAATGACATTGATGCGATGATCCTTGGGTCTCTCAACTAGAGACCATACTTCATTACGAGTGAAACACTCCAATTCTTCTTGCATGGCAATTACCCAATCCGGATCGACCAAGGTTTCTTGTACCTTAAGTGGTTCAAAACTAGACACAAAAGCATGATGTTGACAATAAGTGATAAGTAATGCATGGTGTCTACGAGTTACCACTCCTCTTGAGATGCTACCAAGGACTTGATCCACTTTCATGTCACTTGCCCTTGTAGCGGCCTTGATCTTCCGAACGGTTCCTTCATGATCAATGAATTCATCTCTTGCTAGTACTTGATCATGAGGGACCACTTGAGCTTGATCATGAGTTGAGGATGTTTCTTGATCGTCATCATGATCTTGCTCCATGGAATGAGGATCTTCTTCTTGTTCTTCGGATTGCGACTCATCTTGAGTAGAGGATGGTTCTTGAGTTGCACTTGATGGTTCGGCTTGAGTTGAGCTAGGCTCCACTTGTGGCGTGCTTGAGACATCTACTCCATCATCTTGATCATCATTATGAACCTCCATGGGCCGGATGTGTCCAATGCCCATATGCTTGATGGCACTAGATGGATCATCATCATTACCTGCAACACATGGAACAACTTGCTCCACTTGGGAGCCATTATCCTCCAAGAACACCACGTCACAAGATACTTCAATAGTCCCGGAGGACCGGTTGTAGTATCTATAGGCATGAGAGTTCTCCGCATATCCAACAAATATACCCTCTATGGTTCTAGTTTCAAATTTACCGAGCTTTCCTTTGTTGTTCTTAACAAGGCATTTGCATCCAAAGACACGAATATACATGACATTAGGCTTGTTACCGGTAAGGAGCTCGTATGGGGTTTTGTTGTGGAGGGGACGGAGGAAGAGCCGGTTGGAGTAGTGGACGGCCGTAGAGATGGCTTCTCCCCAAAAATTGTGGGGTGAGTTGAATTCACTCAACATGGTTCTTGCCATCTCAATGATAGTCCGGTTCTTCCTTTCAACAACACCGTTTTGTTGAGGGGTGTATGGCGCCGAAAACTCATGCTTGATGCCCTCATCATCCACAAACTCTTGCATAGTGTAGTTCTTGAACTCGGTGCCATTGTCGGTCCTAATTGCCTTGATCTCGGATTCATACATACGTTGAGCTTTCTTGGCGAAGGTGATGAACTCTCTATGGGTCTCGTCCTTAGACTTAAGGAGAAAGACCCAAGAGTATCTTGAGTAGTCATCAACAATGACAAGTCCATACTTGCTCCCACCAAGAGTATCATAATGTGATGGCCCAAAGAGGTCCAAATGAAGGAGCTCCAAAGGCCTAGATGTGGTAACAATACTCTTGATGGGATGCTTCTTCTTGAGTTGCTTTCCGGCTACACATGCACTACAAACACGATCTTTCTCAAAAGAAACGCCGGTTAGTCCCACAATATGCTCACCCTTTAGGAGTTGTTTAAGATTCCTCATGTTAACATGACCAAGGCGGCGATGCCACAACCATCCTTCGTCATGCTTGGCCGCCATTAGACATGTGGAGAAGGAGGGGCTCTCTTTCGAGAGGTCAACCATGTAAAGGTTGTTCTCCACATATCCAACAAGGACCAATTTGAGATTGTCACTCCTAAAGACTTGCACATAATATTTAGTGAAATATGAATTGTAACCGGCATCAGCAAGATGATATATAGAAAGTAAGTTATAGCCAAGGTGTTCAACAAGCATAACCGTCTCAAGGCACAAGTCCTTAGAGATTGCTACCTTGCCATACCCAAGTACCTTTCCCTTTGAGTTGTCACCAAAGGTAATGCTTGACTTCTTGTTGATATCTTCAATGAATTGATCAAGCACACCTTTTCCTCCGGTCATATGATTGGTGCATCCACTATCAAACACCCATTTTGGACCACCTAGGAGGAATACCCCTACAAAATCAAGTAGAGGATTTAGGAACCCATCGATTAATGGGTTCCTTTGCAATGGCAACAATATCTTTTGGTACCCAAATTGAGTACTCTCTATAAGCATAGCCATTAGGAGGGCCAACATAGTTAGCATAGACATCACCATAATAATCAACAAATAATGCATAGTGATCGTTTGGCCCCGTGCGGTCACCACTAGTGGCTTTGCCCTTTGAGGCTTTGCCATTGTTAGTGACCTTCTTGTTCTTATCTTGAGCGGGTTTCTCCTTCTTGTAGTTGTTCTTCTTGTGGGACTTGGGAGTATATCCAAGTCCATACTTTTGATTGTTTGACCTTTGCTTACTCAAGAGGTCATCCAATCCCATCTTGTTCTTGGCGGTGGTGAACTTTGCAAGTTCCTTTGTTAGCCTAACATTTTCCTCAAGAATAGATGCTTGCTCACAAGAAGATTCATTAGGATGATAGTCAAGACCATATTTGGTCACCAAGGACTCAAGATATGCATTGGTCTCAACATGCAAAGAAAGTTCCTCTTGTAAACGAATATGTTCCTCAACAAGTTTAGCATGCTCACTAGTAAAGGAAATGGAGGAACAAGCAAGCTTTTCAACATCAATGGGATCCTTCATTGATCCAAGAGCCCTTTTGTAGGATTCTTGAAGTAGATCATGGTTCTCTCCAAGTTTCTTGAGCTCATCCTTGACAAGCTTGTTAGCTCTTTCAAGGTGGTCAAGATCCCTAGTGAGAGAAGCATGAGCAACTTCAAGTTCCTCCTTTGAGGCATTGAGCTCTTGGGTCAATAATTGAGCCCTATCAATAGTTTCTAGGTCCTTAACTTTATCAAGTTCATAAGTTTCAATTTGTTGCTTAAGGCCTTGAGATATGCACCTTTCGGTTTTTAGCTCTTGTCTTAGGAGATTGAATCTCCGTTCCTTCTCATTCAATTGATATTCTAATTCCTCAATGGACTCATCCTTTTCTTTGAGTGAGTCCATCAAGAAATCAAACTTGACAAGAGCTTCACCACGAAGGGTGCATCTAACATCATAGAGTTCCTTAAGCACTATTAATTCTTCTAGATCTTCGTTTTCATCATCAAGAACACTAGATAGGGAAGGTGGAGGTTCCATTACCTTGGTTTCCCTTGCCATAAGACAAGAGCCAATGATTGGAGAGGAGGGAGAGTCATCGGAGTCATCATCTTGAGTTGTTCTTGCCATGAAGGAAGAGCCAACATCATTCTCCGTGGAGTAATCTTTGGAGTAGTCATATGTGAAGAGTGACCCGGGCTTAGAGTAAGCTAAACCGGCCACTCCGGCCTCCTTCTCCTCATCTTCCTCTTCTTCATCGGACAAGTACTCGGCCCCAACAAAAGCTCTTCCCTTGTTCTTCTTGTACCGATCGTTGATTGGGTTCGGCTTCAATCTTGGCTTGACCCCTTTGATGAACTTTGGCTTGTCTACCCTTTTCTCATAAGGGCACTCATTTGCAAAGTGGTTATCTTCATCACAATTGTAGCAAGTTCTCTTCTTCTTCTTGTCATTGAGGAGCATTGGGAACTTTGCCTTGTACTACTTGGCAAAGAAAGCAAAGTCGGTAGCAATGTCACTAGTTGAAGTCATCTCTTCATCTTCTTCAATTTCATAGTCTTCTTTGCTTCCATGGTCGGCTCTAGCTTTGAGAGCAAGGTTGTGTGACGCTTCATGGTTGTGTGAGGCTTCATCAACACGGTTCATTGCCTTGAGCCTCTTTCCGGCTTTGGCCATGCTTTCATTGGCGGCCACATAGGAGACTAAATCATCGGAGTTGAGATCGGCACTCTTGGTCATGATTTGCAAGTTGAGTGCAAGGTTGGTGTCTTCTTGTTTGACGGCAATCATAGCAATGACCTTGGATTTTATGAAGGCTTCGTTCATCTCGAAGCCGTCATTGTACTTCTCAGCACCAAGTCCCTTGACCCTTACTTTTAGAGCACCAAGCCTAGCATAGGCATCGGATACGGATTCTCCATCTCGAATCATGAACTGGTGGGCCTCTTGCTTTGCGGTCTCATAGAGAGATGATTGGATCAAATCGGTTCCCTCTTGGAGTACTACGATCCGATCCCACAACTCTTTAGCGGAGACAATGTCATCGACTTGATCAAGAAGCTTGCGGTTGATGCCACTTCTAATCTTGTCACGTGCGGATGCATTGAGTTGACGGTTGTAGAACTCAGTGGAGGTCAACCGAGTAGGATCTTGTGGCTCCCGATGTCCATGAACAATGAGCTCCCATAGCTCCACACTGCAGCTGCGAATATGAGATTCCATAGCAGATTTCCAATGTGGAAAGTGAGTTCCATCATAATGGGGAACGGTCCCACTATGGTTTATATGAGGCATGGGTGAAGTGTTTTTGGGATAGTCATGGTTAACATCATGGTAGGTTTCCTTAGAGGCCGAAGCCCCACTAGGAGTTCCACCCGCAGTTAGGTTCTTAAGCATGGCAGACATTTCTGTCATTTGGTTTTGTAACTCATCCTCCTTTTTCTTCTTCTCGGCCTCATATGCCAAGAATCTAGATTTCATCTCTTTAACCGAAAGGTTAGAGTCGTCATCTAGACCCTCGAAGAGTTTATCCATCTCACCCTTAAGGCGGTGAAGCCCTTAATAAGAGTCCAGGCTCTGATACCAATTGAAAGTATAGAGATGGTAAACCTAGAGGGGGGTGAATAGGTTTCTACAAGTTTTAATTCTTTCTTTGCAATATTAGGCTTTGCGGAATATAAAGATGAGCCTAATGCAAACTAGGTGAAGCAACCTATATGAGGATACAACTAACTCGAGCACGAAGGCTCTCACAGGCAGTTAAATCACAAGTAAGGAGTTCGGTTAGAGATAACCGATAGCACGCGGAGACGAGGATGTATTCCCGTGTTCCCTTGCTTTGCAACAAGGTACGTCACGTTTGGAGGAGTGGAGGTCCCACGAAGGATTCCCCGCGCCACGAAGGCTCACCCTATTCTCCGGAGCCTATCCCACGAAGGAATAGCTCACTCACTTGTGGTAGACTTTGAGGTAGCCTCCAAACCTTCACAATCTTGCCCGGAGCAAATCCACGGCCGGATGCTTGGGACTCCTCTTGCCTACCTAGGGTTTCCAAGGAACCCTAGGAAGCAAGCTTCTCAATGAATACAAGGGGGAATGAGATTTGGCTTGGTAGAACGGTAGATCGGGTCCTCCTCTAATGATTCCCCGGAGGGATTTGAGTTTGGGTGGAGGAGGAGGGAGATCTGAGGCTTTTGGTGTTTCTAGCAATGGAGTAAGAGAGAGAGAGCTCAAGAACAGCTTGTAATGTGTTGCCTAGCTATTCAGAGGTAGGAGAAGGGCTACTTATAGTGTCACTTGTAATATGGCCGTTGCTCACTTGACACATCAGCTTTCTCCTGAGAAACCCGGTAAACCGGACCACAGACCAGGACAGCCTAGCGCGAGGGCAGGTCCGACCGGACCGAGGACCGGACCCGCCGGTCCAAACCGGACGACAGACCGGATCATGACCGGACCCTTGAAGTGACGCGCAGTACTCCCTCCGGTTGCAGTCAGCGCAGAGCTCGGTTGGCGCCGGGGGCGCCCGGTCGGTAGCCCGGTCGGACCGGACCAGGGACCGGACCCGCCGGTCCAAACCGGGCGGCAGACCGGACCTTGACCGGGGACTTCTTCATGTCTTCCGATGCGTCGCCCGGTTGCCATCAGCGCAGGAGCCGGTTGGCGCGGAGCGCCCGACCAGCCTTGATCGGCCGGACGGCAAACCGGAAGCTGCCGGCGCACGGGCCGGTCCAACCGGACCTATGACCAGCGGCCTGCTGGAGAACCCCTTTTGATTGTAGTCGAAGTGGGGGGGTCTCCTTTAGCCTTCTTGTTCCTTGATACACCATTTATGCCTCTTTGGCTAATACCTGGGATTATCTTTATAAACATGTATTAGGCCAAATACTCTAGCACGGTGTCATTGTAACCAAAACAATGGATAAGGGTAAAATACCCTTACAGCGCCACCTGCGTCCAAGGTCCAGGGAGGATCGCTGGACGGGGTGGTTCAGCCCATTGATCAGTATGGGACAAACCTGGGTCTCGCAATGGGGCTGGCCACACCTGTGCAAGTGGGGCTGGTGGCTGATAAGGAGCCGGTGATGGCTCTGGGTCGTGGGTTGCTGGAGGCCACGGAGGGCTCGATGGTGTCTATGGAGACGGACTCTCAGGTCACAGACCCGATTGCCTCCTGGGTGGCGGAGAGCCCATCCATGGGAGGTCCTCCATCCAAGATTGCGAGGATGGGCTCGCCGGCAAGGGAGCCGGAGGTCGACACGGAGGACTGGGTGGTGACTGACTCGGAGGAGGAAGACGGTTCTCGCAGGGAAGTGGTGCTCACTCCGGCCTCGAAGAAGGATCTGGTGCGCGAGGCCATGGTGGATGCTCCGCTCGTGCAAGGGAAGAGGTCTGATACGTCCCCGACGTATCCATAATTTCTGTCATTCCATGCTTGTTTTATGACAATACTTACATGTTTTGCTTGCACTTTATGATGATTTCATGCATTTTCCGGAACTAACCTATTAACGAGATGCCACAGTGCCAGTTCCTGTTTTCTGCTGTTTTTGGTTCCAGAAAGGCTGTTCGGGCAATATTCTCGGAATTGGACGAAATCAACGCCAAACCTCCTATTTTCTCCGGAAGGCTCCAGAACACTGAAGAAGAGTCGGAGAGGGGCCAGGGGGCCACCACACCACATGGCGGCGCGGGCCAGGCCTAGGCCGCGCCGGCCTAGGGTGTGGCGCCCCCAGGTGCCCCCCTGCGCCGCCTCTTCGCCTATAAAATCCCTTTCGACCTAAAAACACCGTACCAATTGACGAAACTCCAGAAAGACTCCAGGGGCGCCGCCGCCATCGCGAAACTCCAATTCGGGGGACAGAACTCTGTTCCGGCACCCTGCCGGAACGGGGAAGTGCCCCCGGAAGCCATCTCCATCAACGCCACCGCCTCCGCCATGCTCCGTGAGTAGTTCCCCCATGGACTACGGGTTCTAGCAGTAGCTATGTCGGTATACTCTCCCCCATGTACTTCAATACAATGGTCTCATGAGCTGCCTTACATGATTGAGATTCATCTGATGTAATCGGTGTTGTGTTTGTTGGGATCCGATGGATGATACATTATGATTAGTCTATCTATAAAGTTTGTGAAGTTATTGTTGCTGCAATCTTGTTATTCTTAATGCTTGTCACTAGGGCCCGAGTGGCATGATCTTAGATTTAAGCTCTATATTGTTGCTTAGATTGTATCTACAAGTTGTATGCACATGTCACTGTCCAGGAACCAATGGCCCCGAAGTGACAAATCGGGACAACCGGAGGGATGGTAGTGATGTGAGGATCACATGTTTTCACGGTGTGTTAATGCTTTGCTCCGGTACTCTATTAAAAGGAGTACCTTAATATCCAGTAGTTTCCCTTGAGGCCCGGCTGCCACCGGCTGGTAGGACAAAAGATGTTGTGCAAGTTTCTCATTGCGAGCACGTACGACTATATACGGAAAACATGCCTACATAATTAATAAGCTTCGATGTTCTATCTTAATGCTTTGATTCCTATCAATTGCCCAACTGTAATTTGTTCACCCAACACTTGTCACTTATTGGAGAGTTACCACTAGTGTAGATCGCTAGGAACCCGGTCCATCTCTCATCATAATATACCTGTTCTACATGTCATTGGAAGTAGTATCAACTATCTTCTCGTGCCATCGCTCTCATATTGCTATTCTTTGCACGTATTCTTGTTACTACTTTGCTCTCATATTCTTGTTACTTTCACATCACCCCTGTTGCTAGTGCTTTTCCAGTGCAGCTGAATTGACAACTCAGTTGTTAAGGCTTATAAGTATTCTTTACCTCCCCTTGTGTCGAATCAATAAATTTGGGTTATACTACCCTCGAAGACTATCGTGATCCCCTATACTTGTGGGTTATCAAGACTGTTTTCTGGCGCCGTTGCCGGGGAGGCATATCTCTACTCATAAGTTCACACAGGGAGTACACTCTACCTCTCTCTCTGTTTTATTTTATTTTGTTTTGCTTAGTTTACTTTTGTCTAGTTTATTTTTGCTTAGTTTATTTCTGTCTAGTATTAGTTTGCGTAGTTTACTTTTGCTTAGTTTATTTTTGTCTTGTTTTATTTGTCTCATATACCCAAAAATCCATAAAAATTTGAAAAACCAAAAAATTAAAAACTACTGTTATGGGAGAACCAACAACCTACTTGGAGCTCATAGAATGTTATAATAATTATAGGAAATCAAGAGCTGGTGAAATAATGAGTGCTATGATAGAAAAAGTGGATACAATTGCTAAAATCTTGCTTAAACGCCATGATATAAACTGTTGCTCTCAACAGGATACTAAACATCTTAAATTTCAATGTGGCTTTAGTGAGGAATTTTTAATTAAGAACTATAATCGGAATTGCTATATTCATTATGGGTTCGAAGAGGTAGAACAATTTGTCGTGTTTATGGGAGCCTACGAGATCGAATCCTTCATGGTTGAGAATTATGAAACTTGTGTTGTTTGTAAGGACCTTAAAGATTATGTCTCTTCTATCCTTAATTGTTGCATAGAATGCTTCGGTAATAATCCTTGTATCATTGATTATAAAGAGAGACATATTAATGCACAAGAATGCACTCACAATTTGCAGGAACCGGTGGAAGAAGAAATTGATGAACCTGAAAGCTCATTGGATGAAAAAGAGGAGGAAATTGATGAACCTGAAAGCTCATTGGATGAAAAAGAAGAGGAGAGCGACGAACAAAAGGAGGAAGAATGGATTAGCTACCCATGCCAACCTTCTAATGAGAGTAACTCTTTATCCCTTACACTATTTGATTGTCCTCCATGCTTACCGGAAGAGGTTGAATGTTATGTTCCTGTGGATTCTCTTGAAATAGTACCTATGAGTAATACTTGTGAGAATAATTATGCTACTGTTATTTATGATAATCCATGCTACTTTGATAAATCTTATGATAATGCTTTGTTTGTGCCTGATGTCGAAATGCATGGTACTAAAGAATTTTGCTTGGCAAATGTTTATGATAAATCTCTAGATGATGGTCCTATGTTACTTGATAATATTAATTGTGCTACTAATGAAAATGGGATTGGAGAGTTCTTGACTTATTCTATGAGTCCCATATCTCTTGAGAATGATCAACTACCTTGTTATATTATTAATAAAAGTAAGTTTGAAAGCATTAAATCCACTATTCTTGAACTTGATAAAAATTATATGTTTGTGGATCATGAAAAGTATGCTGCATGTGATAGCTATATTGTTGAGTTTGTTCATGAAGCTACTGAAAATTATTATGAGAGAGGAAAACATGGTTGTAGAAATTTGCATAGTACTAATACGCCTCTCTATATGCTTAAAATTTTGAAGTTATACTTATTCTATCTTCCTATGCTTGTTACTTTGCTTTTCATGAACTTCTTTATTTACAAGATTCCTTTGCATAGGAAGCATGTTAGGCTTAAATGTGTTTTGAATTTGCCTCTTGATGCTCTCTTTTGCTTCAAATACTATTTCTTGCGAGTGCATCATCAAAACTGCTGAGCCCATCTTAATGGTTATAAAGAAAGCAACTTCTTGGGAGATAACCCATGTGTTATTTTGCTACAGTACTTTATTTTATATTTGTGTCTTGGAAGTTGTTTACTACTGTAGCAACCTCTCCTTATCTTAGTTTTATGTTTTGTTGTGCCAAGTGAAGCCTTTAATCGAAGGTTGATACTAGATTTGGATTTCTGCGCAGAAACAGATTTCTATCTGTCACGAATCTGGGCTGTTTTCCCTGTATAAAAATCAGAAAAATATGCCAATTTACGTGCGTGTTCCTCAGATATGTACGCAACTTTCATTAGTTTTGAGTTTTCTGATTTGAGCAACGGAAGTATTTTATTAAAATTCGTCTTTACTGGCTGTTCTGTTTTGGCAGATTCTGTCTCTGTTTTTTGCATTGTCTCTTGTGGACTTTAAGCGAGGTTTTCTAGACGTAGAGAGCTGTAGCTAATGTTTTATTGAGTTCTTGCAATGTGCCACTACAGGACCAAGGTGGATTCAAATTTTTTGAGTACTAACCCCTCTAATGAAGTTTATGAGAAGTTTGTTGTGAAGGAAGTTTTCAAGGGTCAAGAGAGGAGGATGATATATGATCAAGAAGAGTGAAAAGTCTAAGCTTGGGGATGCCCCCGTGGTTCATCCCTGCATATTTCAAGAAGACTCAAGCGTCTAAGCTCGGGGATGCCCAAGGCATCCCCTTCTTCATCAACTTATCAGGTTCCTCCCCTGAAACTATATTTTTATTCGGTCACATCATATGTGCTTTACTTGGAGCGTCTGTGTGTTTATTTTCGTTTTGTTTTGTTTGAATAAGATCGGATCCTAGCTATCCTTGTTTGGGAGAGAGACACGCTCACACTTGTTCTTCGTTTTACTTTTAATGTTCAATGATAAAAGTTGGAAGCTACAATACTTATCTTTATTTGGTTGGAAAAGGTAAATGCCTCATATGTCTTGGATAATTTGATACTTGGCAATTGTTTTGAGCTCTCAACTAGATCATAAGTTTTTGCATGTAGTTTAAACCTATTAGTGGAGAACTACCGTAAAGCTTTGCATAATTGATCTCTCTTAAGGTCTAGATATTTTCTGGTAAAAGTGTTTGAGCAACAAGGAAGACAGTGTAGAGTATTATAATGCTTGCGATATGTTCTTATGTAAGTTTTGCTGTACCGGTTCATACTTGTGTTTGCTTCAAACAACCTTGCTAGCCTAAGCCTTGTATCGAGAGGGAATACTTCTCATGCATCCAAAATCCTTGAGCCAACCACTATGCCAATTGTGTCCACCATACCTACCTACTATGTGGTATTTCCTGCCATTCCAAAGTAAATTGCTTGAGTGCTACCTTTAAACAATTCAAAATTTATCACCTCTGATTTGTGTCAATGTTTTATAGCTCATGAGGAAGTATGTGGTGTTTAGCTTTCAACCTTGTCATTTACTTTTGACGGACTCTCATATGGACTAGTGGCACATCCGCTTATCCAATAATTTTGCAAAAAGAGCTGGCAATGGGATTCCCAGTCCCAAATTAATTAACCAAAATAGACACTCCTCCATGGTATGTGATTGTTGGACGGCACCCGAAGGATTCGGTTAGCCATGGCTTGTGTAAGCAAAGGATGGGAGGAGTGTCATCATAATAAAACTAAAATAAAAAGGCACTCCTTCATGGTATGAGATTGTTGGCAGGCACCCGAGGATTCGGTTAGCCATGGTTTGTGAAAGAAAGGTTGGAAGGAGTGCCACCCAAAAATAAATATGCAATAATTCATGGGAGCCGCTCTTGAAAGTCCGGTTGGCGAGGTAGTTAGTGTACCCATTACCATTCGTTGACAACAACAAACACCTCTCAAAATTTTACTTTTATGCTCTCTATATGTTTTCAAAACCAAAGCTCTAGCACAAATATAGCAATCGATGCTTTCCTCTTTGAAGGACCATTCTTTTACTTTTATGTTGAGTCAGTTACCTACTTCCTCCCACCTTAGAAGCAAACACTTGTGTTAACTGTGCATTGATTCTTACATACTTGCATATTTGCATTCATCATATTACTCTATGTTGACAATATCCATGAGATATGCATGTTGAAAGTTGAAAGCAACCGCTGAAACTTATATCTTCCTTTGTGTTGCTTCGATGCCTTTACTTTGAATCTATTGCTTTATGAGTTAACTCTTGTGCAATCTTATGATGCTTGTCTTGAAAGTATTATTCATGAAAAGTTTTGCTGTATGTTATCTATTTGTTAGCAACTATAGATCATTGCCTTGAGTCACTTCATTCATTTCATATGCTTTGTAATAGTATGATCAAGGTTATGTAAGTAGCATGTCACTACAGAAATTATTCTTTTTATCGTTTACCTGCTCGGGACGAGCAGGAACTAAGCTTGGGGATGCTGATACGTCCCCGACGTATCCATAATTTCTATCATTCCATGCTTGTTTTATGACAATACTTACATGTTTTGCTTGCACTTTATGATGATTTCATGCATTTTCCGGAACTAACCTATTAACGAGATGCCACAGTGCCAGTTCCTGTTTTCTGCTGTTTTTGGTTCCAGAAAGGCTGTTCGGGCAATATTCTCGAAATTGGACGAAATCAACGCCAAACCTCCTATTTTCTCCGGAAGGCTCCAGAACACCGAAGAAGAGTCGGAGAGGGGCCAGGGGGCCACCACACCACATGGCGGCGCGGGCCAGGCCTAGGCCGCGCCGGCCTAGGGTGTGGCGCCCCCAGGTGCCCCCCTGCGCCGCCTCTTCGCCTATAAAATCCCTTTCGACCTAAAAACACCGTACCAATTGACGAAACTCCAGAAAGACTCCAGGGGCACCGCCGCCATCGCGAAACTCCAATTCGGGGGACAGAACTCTGTTAGGCACCTGCCGGAACGGGAAGTGCCCCGGAAGCCATCTCCATCAACGCCACCGCCTCCGCCATGCTCCGTGAGTAGTTCCCCCATGGACTACGGGTTCTAGCAGTAGCTATGTCGGTATACTCTCCCCCATGTACTTCAATACAATGGTCTCATGAGTTGCCTTACATGATTGAGATTCATCTGATGTAATCGGTGTTGTGTTTGTTGGGATCCGATGGATGATACATTATGATTAGTCTATCTATAAAGTTTGTGAAGTTATTGTTGCTGCAATCTTGTTATTCTTAATGCTTGTCACTAGGGCCCGAGTGGCATGATCTTAGATTTAAGCTCTATATTGTTGCTTAGATTGTATCTACAAGTTGTATGCACATGTCACTGTCCGGAACCAATGGCCCCAAGTGACAAATCGGGACAACCGGAGGGGATGGTAGTGATGTGAGGATCACATGTTTTCACGGTGTGTTAATGCTTTGCTCCGGTACTCTATTAAAAGGAGTACCTTAATATCCAGTAGTTTCCCTTGAGGCCCGGCTGCCACCGGCTGGTAGGACAAAAGATGTTGTGCAAGTTTCTCATTGCGAGCACGTACGACTATATACGGAAAACATGCCTACATAATTAATAAGCCTGATGTTCTATCTTAATGCTTTGATTCCTATCAATTGCCCAACTGTAATTTGTTCACCCAACACTTGTCACTTATTGGAGAGTTACCACTAGTGTAGATCGCTGGGAACCCCGGTCCATCTCTCATCATAATATACCTGTTCTACATGTCATTGGAAGTAGTATCAACTATCTTCTCGTGCCATCGCTCTCTTATTGCTATTCTTTTCTTTGTGTTCTTGTTACTCTGCTCTCATATTACTGTTACTTTCACATCACCCCTGTTGCTAGTGCTTTTCCAGGTGCAGCTGAATTGACAACTCAGTTGTTAAGGCTTATAAGTATTCTTTACCTCCCCTTGTGTCGAATCAATAAATTTGGGTTATACTACCCTCGAAGACTATCGCGATCCCCTATACTTGTGGGTTATCAAGGTCCCTCGCGATCCCTTACGCGCGCAAGAAGAAGGCGGTGGTGGCGGCCGTTCGCAAGAGCGGCAGACACGGGGGCGCTGACGCTGGGGCCTCGACGCTTCAGAAGGCGCAGCGGCTAGCTGCGGAGAAGAATCTGGAGAACGTCAAGGACAAGGACAAAGGTACGGACTTCTCGATTCTCGATGTTCTCCCTGACTCTCACCTGTCCTCGGTAGTTAGGGATAGTTGTTTGCTCTTTCATCCGAAGACCGGGGTGCCTGGGGAGGCACTGTCGTTGATTAGGGCCAAGGAGGCCGTGCAAGCGGCTTTGGCAGAAACGAGACACCGCCTCAAGGCGGAAGCTGATGCCAGGCGGGAGGAGGCTGCTGCCAAGGCGGCTGAGGGGTCTGGTACCGCGGGTGAAGGGACACCCGCCCCGGATAGCTCCTCGGATGTGGCCCCGGGAGAGGCTACTTGTGCAGGGGCAACCGGCGGGTCCAAATAGGGCGTCTCCACAACTGAGATGATCGGGCTATCTGGTCGTCCTAGGCGCAAGTGTACTCAGTCGTGCAGGCCCGTGTTGACTGTCCGTAAGGGACAGACCAAGCGGAAGAGTTCCAGATGAGGGCGCTTATCTACAACCTCAGGGGTTTTGGGCGGCTAGGGCGCCGCTCTCAACTCAGATCGTATATGAGGCAGGAAAGGGTGGATATTCTTGGCCTCCAGGAGACCATTAGGCCGGATTTCACCTCAGGGGAGCTTCGGAGCCTAGAGTGTGGGGGCCAGTTCGTATGGGACTGGGTACCGGCTGAGGGGCATTCAGGGGGAATGCTGCTGGGCTTTAGGGACGAGTGCTTTGAGGTGGGCGTGTGGAGGAAAGGGAAATTCTTCATTAGCGCTGACATCTATCAACGCAGCAACAAAGCAAAGTGGTTCTTTGTGCTCGTCTACGGCCCAGCTGACCATTCTAGGACTGGGGAATTCCTAGATGAGTTGGAGGGGGAGGTGACCAACTGCCAGCTTCCTTTGGTGGTGGGAGGTGACTTCAACCTCATCAGAAGGAGACAGGATAAGAGCAACGAGGTGGTCTGCTGGTCGAGGATTAGACGCTTTAATGATGCTATTGCGGCTATGTCCGTAAGGGAATTGAATCGGGCAGGGGCTAGATTCACTTGGACCAACAACCAACTGGACCCTATCCGCTCGGTGCTCGACAGGGTGTTTGTCTCTCCATCGTGGGAGACGATGTTTCCGCTTTGCTCTCTCTCGGCGATCACCAGGATAGGGTCCGATCATAACCCCCTATTCCTGGATAGTGGGGAGCGTGGGATCATGAGATCACCGCGGTTCTTCTTTAAGACGTGGTGGTTTCGTGTGGCCGGGTTTGACGAGCTTCTGCTGGGCAAGATTGAGTTCTGCATTCATGGGAAGGGGCCCCATCGCTGCAGCATTGAGCTCTGGCAGTGTATATGCCTACGCCAGTTCCTCAAGGGGTGGGGTGCGAACCTCGGAAAGGAGAAACGGGACTTCCGGGCGGAGCTCTTGCGCAAGGTGGGAGAGTTAGACTCGATCGCGGACTCCACAGGGCTGGATGAGGAGGGATGGGCCCTCCGTTACTACCTTGAGGACCAGCTTGTCCACTTGGATGAGGTGGAGGAGGATTACTGGAGACAGCGGAGCCGTCTCCAATGGACCCTCAAAGGGGATGCATGCACTGCCTATTTTCATGCGATAGCTAATGGGAGAAGGAGGAAGTGCATGATTCCGCGTCTTAGGGTAGACGACACAGAGATAGAGGACCAGAGGGGTTTGATTGACCATATCTACAACTTCTACTCGGGGCTAATGGGGACAGAAGGAGAACAGCGGGTGTTCTCACTTGGCCCCGACCTCTGGGATGAGGCGGCCAAGATCACTCAGGAGGAGAACTTAGCCCTGGAAATTACTTTTACGCCAGAAGAGCTAGACGAGGTTCTGCACTCCATGAAACAAGACTCGGCTCCGGGACCGGATGGCTTGCCGGTTCTGTTCTTTGAGAGGTTCTGGGGAGCACTTAAAGGACCTATTCTTTAGATTCTTAACGATTTTGCCCTAGGGAGGGTGGACATCGCTCGGTTAAACTACGGTATTATCTCCCTTATACCGAAGGTGAAAGGGGCCGATGACATTAAGCAGTTTCGGCCCATAGCTCTTATCAACGTCATCTTCAAGTTCATAGCTAAAGCATATGCGATTAGGCTAGCACCTTTAGCGAATAGGACGATCGACAGGAATCAGACTGCGTTCATCAAGGGTAGGAGCCTGCATGAGGGTGTGCTGGCCCTGCATGAGATCACTCACGAGTTGAGAGTCAAGAAACTTAAGGCCATTCTTCTTAAGCTTGACTTCGAGAAGGCTTACGATAGGGTCAACTGGGATTTCCTGAGGGAGGTCCTACTGAGAAAGGGATTCTCAGGGACGGTGGTGCACCGTCTGATGCAACTGGTCATGGGGGGACAAACTGCGGTAAATGTCAACGGGGAGATTGACCCTTACTTTCGAAATGCAAGGGGTGTTCGTCAATGGGACCCTCTTTCGCCTATCCTGTTTGACTTCATGGCGGACTCGTTGGCGGCCATTCTTTCGAGGGCTAAGGAGGCGGGGCACATCCAGGGAGTGGTGCCTCATCTCATCCCCGGAGGAGTGACCCACCTCCAATACGCGGATGACACGATGATTATGATCGAGCCTTCGCAGTTGGGGATTGCGAACCTGAAGTTTATCCTTCTTTGCTTCGAGAATATGTCAGGGCTCAAGATTAACTTTGACAAGATCGAAGCCATTGTGACAGGGGTCTCAAAGGTGGAACAATGCAGAGTGGCTGCTGCTCTGAATTGCAGGCTAGGGAGCTTCCCTTTCCGCTACCTTGGCCTCCCGATGAGCGACAAGAGGCTGACTGTAGCAGATTGGTTCTTTCTGACGGAGAAGGTCGGACATAGGGTCGACCCCTGGCAGGGCCTTTACCTGGCATCGGCGGGAAGACTAGAGTTGACAAACTCTTGTCTCTCCAGCTTACCGATGTTTGCCATGGTCCTGTACCTTCTCTATGATTCGACGCATGGGGCGATGAACACCACGCGTGGCCGATTCTTTTGGGAAGGAGTTGGTAACAAGCGCAAGTATCATATGGTGGACTGGGCTACGGTGTGTAGACCTAAGGAATACGGTGGGCTGGGAGTCCTCCACACCAAGAACATGAACATTGCGCTTTTGGTAGGCTGGATTTGGAAGCTCTATCATAATGCGGAAGGTCTATGGGCGAACCTCATCCGAGCCAAGTACCTGGGCAATAATGACTTGTTCTCCCCCTTGGTCCCAACCAAAGGGTCCCAGTTCTGGAATTCATTACAGAAGCTCAAATGGTATTTCAAGCTCGGGCCTAAGCATCTTGTTCGCGATGGGAGGCGGACGTATTTCTAGTTGGACTGGTGGACGGGGAGGGCCCCCCTACACCTGTCTTTCCCTCGCCTCTTCGCTTGCTGTGATAACCACTTCGCCACGGTGGCCGCGGTCAGGGCGGAAGGGGGGGTGGCACATCAGGTTTCGGCGTACCTTCGGCACGGCAGAGATGGTGGAATGGGAAAACCTTTGCAGGATTTTCGACCTCCATCCGACCTCCATGGGGGAGGACCAGGTCTCTTGGGCCGTGGAGCCGTCTGGGATTTTCTCCTCTCACTCTCTCTACCTACGCTTGTCGCAAGGGGCGACTATCACGTTCTTCAGGGAAGTGTGGGCTACTAGGGTTCCCCCGAGGATTAGAGTTTTCCTCTGGCAGCTCATTAGGGGGAGGCTTCCGTCTGCGGAACAGGTGGCCAAGAGACACGGTCCCTCCGACGGGAGCTGCGCGATGTGTGGAGTGGTGGAGGATTGCGACCACATCTTCTTCAACTGTCACCTCGCGAAATTCTTATGGGCAGGAGTTAGGGAACTCCTCTCATGCAACTGGAATCCGACAGGGGTCGGCGATTTCATCGCCTTAGTGCAAGGCATGTCGGGGCCCTTACGTAGGTTAGCTTGGTATGCCTTTGCGGCGCTAGGTTGGACGCTTTGGAATACATGCAACAAGCTAGCTCTAGAAGGAAAGGTCATTGCTCATTCGGCTGATGCTCTGTTCTTGATGTCTTTACACATGCAGAGCTGGAGGGTACTGGTCAGACAGCGGGACCGGGGCCTACTGGACGAGGCGTTGGGAGAGCTTAGGCGGCTACATGCGAGGACGAGGACGGCAGCGACAGCTCAGGCGTCCTAGTTATCTATCTTTTCCCTTTTCCTAGTATGGTGTGCCTTAGTGGCGTCTGCCCGGATGTGGGTCAGTGTTGATGTTGGTGGATCGGTGTCAGACTTGTTGTTGTATCGTATTGTATCGTTTGACATTGCCATGAGGGCTTTATATATAAAGCCGGGCCAGAGGGCCTTATGTTTATAGCATGAAGAACTGGATTTACGTCTATTGCAATTAGTGCTCTCTATTTGAGAATATTGACAATTAAATCGTGTAGTATTACTTTGAGATTTGCATGTTTGTCTTCAAATAAGAATACTAGAAACTAATATTTCCAGATAAAATGATGTGGTATGTGAACATGGAAAAACAAAGGAGCATCTTTATCTCCGCTTCGGAAGCGCTAGGCCTTGCAGAGTTTAATGCGTTGAGATGAATGATGCCATGTTTGCAAGAAGTCTACTCCGTTGCTTGCAAGAATCCCTCTCCCCATGGAGCAAACAAAGGATTGCTTCTAAATGGCATAAATTTCTCTACTTTGGAAGTACTTGTCCTAGACTTCGGTCTGTCGACATCAAACCACTCTAATAACCTATGCTGATGTGTGATAATAAGATTTGTATCCGTGTTCAATAATGACATAATTAACCGTGTGATGCACTTTTAACCAGTGATTTTTTTTCCAGAATTAAGCTAAATAATTAGCCAGTATAATGTCCAAGGCATCAGCATAAAATGCAGCAACTCAGCACAAAGTGAAATGTGTCTCACAGTTTTCAGTGAGCATGCCCAAACCAAGAAAAATAAAACTTTGTTGGTAATTGAACTGGGAATGAAATACGACATGGCTACATGCTTAGTTGTTTTTTTACCCCAGAAGAACAAAATTTTGTAGCGGGCTCCAACCTGACTTGGACTAGTTTATTTCTAGACACGTACTGATACTGATGATTGATTTATAGGCCCATGAAAGCTCAGTGGAAATGGGCTGCTACATGGACCGTCAAGTGATACCATTTACGTTTTTTTGCTACTGAAATAACTCCAATTCAGTATACAGTGTTCTGTAAATAGAGATAACCTATTTATGCAAGGTTTCAATCAAGAAATAAATAATGCTGAAAACTGTAAGTATAGTTTGATATGCATCTTTACTGTTGCAAGTAAACATCTATAGTATTCTTAAAACTGTGTTAAACAGTTTTAAAAAACAAGGTTCAAAGGATCTTCCACATTCACTCTAGAACAAACATGTATAAACTGTTCAATTAGTAGTTACTTTATAGGTAGGAAGAGGAGTTCATAATATATATAGTTGTTAGCCGCACATGGCAATGAACAAAAACTTGGTATAAGCAAAACTATAGAGTTTGAAACTGCTGTAGCATGTTTCACCCTTTTTACCATCTATCAGTTCTGCAAACATGGGTACAGATACGATTTAGATATAATGTGCTCCATTTTCTGCTGAAATTATATACAAATCCTACAAGAGATTTGACATGCTCCCAACAAAAAAAGGAGAGGAATTTGCCTTCATCATTCTCATGAAATGCAACCGATCAAGCAAAACAATCAAGACATCTAGAGAAAGTTTGATGGTTAGTTTACAGATCTCTTACCATGTTACTTCTGCAATCAAGTCAATCGATCATATAAAACATCACCACACGCCCTCTGGACAATTTGGAATTTTCCAAAATATGAATAAATTGAACTCCAGCCAATATCATGTTAAAACTGCACGAACCAGCCTATGTCAATGGAGACGGGAGGTGATTTCTGCCCGCTGCTCAATATGCGTCTTGCAGCTTCTGTTACTGAGGATAATGTCTGAAAAAACCATTTGGAGGATCTCAACCTGAGAATCGTCTGTTTCTTCCAATTCTGGAGAAGAAAGGCACATACTACAAAAATCGTTTCCAGAGCTAGTACGTCGACATCCTTTTGAGCCATTCAAGTCAGGTATCCTTTCGATAGTGTTGGCAAAATTTTCCATCATAGCATTACGCCAGATTGGTTGAGCTACCTCAAGAAACTTAAAAAATGCCAAGACCGGAAGATCGACACTTCCTATATCAGGTTCTTCCTTGTCATCTCGTCCATGGTAATCTGAACCACCGAGCTTCAAAAGCTCATAAGTATCTGCCAGATCGCTCAATCCTGTTGAAGGCAAATACAGCAGTTGATTGCATTTAAGTTTCGGATAAAATAGACAGATTCTGAAGATGCTCATTATTGTGTGCATAAATGACTTAAATGAATAATTACTTGTTACAATTGCAAAATGATTATGCTGTTCATACCAGATAGTTTCCCATCGCTTCGATAGGCCTCAATACCGTGCAGACCAGCCGCTTTCAAATCCTTTATAGCAGGAACAGGATTTTTCAATGCCCATGGGTGAGCCAAAACTGCTAAACCCCCAGTTCTACAAATTAGTTGCACAACAGTTTCCCCAGCTGGCTCACTACCACTGCAAAGGAACAACAGAAATCCACAATAATAAGACCACTCTGCACCTGGCATGAGATGAAGAATATAGTTACACAAAAGAAATACTTACGTAGCATAAGCAGGCCCTCCATCATACAGGTATCTGCTAAAAGCTTGCCTAAGATTATCAACATATCCAGCTTTAATCATGGCACGTGCCACGTGCACTCGGCCTGGAGCCACTCCATTCCCTGCTATATTACACACGTCTTCAAACTTCAGCGGCATATCGAGGTTCCTAAGTTTGAATAACATCTCCTTCGCACGAGTATAGCGGCCCTCCCTGATGCTAGATAGAACCTTCTCCAGCTCCTGAGATTTAGCAGGCCCCCAACTAGCGTAGTATGCAAGAATATGAACAGGTTCCTCGGCTCCTGATCCATTACTTCCATAACAACAAACAATTTTGAGAATCAACCACTTCAATGTGAAAAGCATATAAACTTGGGAAGAGGGTTACCCAGGCCGATAAACTGCGCTTATCTCAACGGCTGGGATGATCCTGATGCAAAATTCCTTTGCTGACTCAATCGCCTCCGGAACACCAGCCATGGTGTCATGATCAGTCAGTGCGAGCACTTTCACCTGCGCTGGTCACCAGGTGAGCAGAATTAGTGTACGAAGGTACAAGGCATTAGCATTCCAAAACAACAAATAGATCCATCAATCGCAAGGCTATTCGCGCTTGCATTAGATATTTAGATCCTCGAACCAATGTGGTTCATCACATCTACTACCACCGTCCTAAAATAAGTGTCTCAATTTTGTCTCTATCTAGACGCAGTTTAGTTGTAGATACATCCGCATCTAGAAAACGTTGAGACACTTATTTTTTGTACGGAGGGAGTATGTCACTGGATTAAATGTTGGGCTCTTTTAGTGAAGTAACACGAAAGAAAGAAAAAAATACTGTTACAAACCGCAGCAAGTCCGGAACAGGTTGTAGCTAAGGTGTTCAGCAGAGCAGGATGATGAGCTCGGACAAGTTATTACGAGGAAACTCAAGAACATGGAGCTACAATTCACATACGCATTTATTTTTTTAAGTGCTTGATATTGCCCCTTGAACTTTTATGGTGTTTTCCCTGTATTTTTTTTTCAGAGTTGTAATCTGGGTTTCCTGAACAAAAATAGATTAAAAAAGACAGTTGTACTGCTGGGTTCGGAATTACTACCTCTGGTCACATTTAATCAAGGTTTAAAATAGCACGCTATTTCTCCGCTAATAGCTCGCTATAGCATATTTAGAGGGTCCACGCTAAATTTTAGTAATTTTGCTCGCTGTGGCGATATTTGCGAAATAGCATGTTATATCGCGCTAAAACTTCATAGCGTTAGCGTGCTATTTTTTTCAGGCAAGTTGCTTTCACTTTTTCGTGGTGATGAACTGCAATCTGTTGGTTCTACTTCTAAATCAGAAGATAATAGCGCTAATGCTAATATTTTTTAATAAATAATGTATACTATGTTGTTGCCTTGCGAAATGCTGATGTTAGCCTTCTAAAATATTTGAGATCTATTTTATATGTGGTTATGCATGTATGATTCAGTCACTTGTGAACTATATCGTTCTAGTAAAATTGTTTATTTTTAGGCTATATTTAGTATTATTTTGAAAAAACGCTATTTGAAATATACCACGCTATTTGCACAATATAGCGTCCATAGCGTTTGAAGGAGGTTGCCGCTATTTCATTTAGCACGCTAATTTAAACCTTGCATTTAATCCATGCGGAACAAAACTACGTGCATGCTAGGATTGGCACCCCCTCAGCGTCGATTTAATCCGAACGGAGAGTTATAGATTTCAAAAGACATACATAGCACAGTTGACAGCTCTATCGTCGAGTACGTCGCAGACGTATCTACAGTTGGTGAAAGGACAGAGGAAACGCGTTTCCCCAGCTGAATCGTACCGTACCGATCGATGTTTCCGAATCTGATTCCGGTACGATGGCTCCGGTACGAGGGACGGTCTACCGTACTGCGTTTCCTGTTACATCCACTTTTCCAACCAGTTAAGCTAGCCTCACTTCCTTGTCCCTTTTACATTTTTCGATAATGTGGCTCTTTTACATAGTAAGTGAATTGAAACAAAAGTACTGCACCAAAGCGTAGCAAGACTATAACAAGTGGTGGAGGTGGGTTTGCAGCGGATACAGATATTAGGCTGGTCATAGTGGGGAGTAACATAAGGTGGTGTCATGCATAAGTTACTAGTCCATGTTACTACCTTCATAGTGGAAAGTAACTTAGAGATTGTATCATGCAAAGTCTCATTTATTAGTTTGTAGACTCATTTTACCTTGGGGTGTGTGATGTTATGGTAACATAGCTAGTTACCACCTCCCTCTCTTTCTTCATTTATTGCTATGTCATGTCACCAAAACACCTTGAAATGTGTGATGTTACTACCTAAGTTACTCCCACTATGAGCAGTCTTAGCTCCAACATGTCATCGGCTGCTATGAATGATCAAGAAGATTGAAGCTGCAGTTTGCATTTCACTTTGGAAATTGTAATGCTGGGTGGTACATTAAATTGTAATGTTGGGTTTCGTCAACAAAAATAGATTCAAAAAGGAGAGTTATAATGCTGGGTTTCACTTGAGAGTTACAGATTGACATCGTAGCACAGTTCTTTCGTCGACGAGCACGTCGCAAACGCCCCTACATTTGGTGAAAAGGACAGAGGAAAGAAAATGCTTAGCTTACCCCATTGCGGTGCGCGCGCTGGACGAGCGCAGCGGGCGAGAGCGAGCCGTCGCTGCGCGCCGAGTGCGCGTGCAGCTCCAGGGCCACGCGCGGGCGCCGCCTCCCGAACTGCGACAGGTGCGCACAGTCTCCGACCTCCTCCTCGTCGTCGCCCGCCTCGCCGCGGCGAGCCCAGCGGAGCACGGACCGCAGCGCGGCCACCTCCTCCTCGCTCGGCGTCCTCCTCCGCTTCTTCTTCTTCTTCTTGCTCCTGGCCCGCGCCTTCTTCTGCGTCTCCCGACCGTCCGCGTCGCCCGGTGGCGCGGCATCGACCGGCGCGGCCGCGGCGAGCACCGCGTCCTCTTCGTCGGTCGTAGGAGCGGCGGGGCGAGTCGTCGTCGTCGTCGTCATGTGGGCTGGCGCCCGTGGAAGGTGCTGCAGGCGCTACAGGTTGTGGGCGTGCGTGCGCGAGGCGAGGGCGTGGCGCAATAAAGAGCTACTAGGGAGGTGGCATGGGAAAGCCGTGGTCAGAGGCTTTTAAGAGGAGATTGAGCGGTCACCGTCAGTGACAGGGAAGGGAGCGAGTGTCTGACTGACTGAATGAGGCGGTCTCGGGAGGAGGGGGGCCGCCCCGCCGCGCTCGTGTCGTGTGCCCGTCGTCTCGCCCCAATAACTACGGTCTACTGATCATGGTCATGCTGCTCCTGCGACTGCGATACACAGTGCTGTCGACACGGGTCGCGTATTGTTGTTCAGCTCCCATACAAACCACCCAACAAAAAATGAAACAAACTTGAATATAAGAGCATCTCCACCGACTCGTTCCAGTTCCATATAGTCACCGGCGGGGTCGCTAGCATTGCTGTATGGAGGATACTGGTAGTGCATCCTCTATTTGGCGACGCTATTTCCACACCGACGGTCTCCAAAACTTTTTTTTTCAATATTTTGAAACAACATATCAATCACATTTTATTCATACTATATTCAGTAATTCATACAATCACACAAATAGTATTAAATTATTCGTGCAATCAAACAAATCTCATACAATCAATCAAACAAATAGTACTTAAATTATTCATACAACCAAACAAATAGAAATAAGATCGTGCATTGTTGGCGGCTCCTCTCCTCGCCCACAAATGCGCAGCTAGATCCGCCTTTAATTGTACATGGACACCTGCATCTCGAACATTGTGCATATGAAGAAAAGTGGCAAATTCTTGGGGTACATGCTCTACCTTAGCAAGTAGCCCTTGATAATCAAATGATTGATCATCCTGCATAGGTTCGTCGCGCTCGATATTAATGATCATGTTGTGCATGATCACATAGGCGTTCATCACCTTCCACATCTGAGACTCAGACCAAGTGAGAGCAGGGTACCTGACAATGGCGAAACGTTGTTGAAGCACCCCAAAAGCACGCTCAACATCCTTGCTTGTTGCTTCCTAGCATGTTGCAAAATAAGCTTCCATCTCGTTTGCTGGAGAACGAATTGTCTTCACAAATGTAGCATATGTCGGGTAGATACCATCATCTAGATCGTTTACCTCAAAGTTCACGGCAGAAGCTTGTCCCTCGTCTAGCCTGGCAAACACCGGAGAGAGCTGCAGCACGTTGGTATCATTGTTTTATCCTGCCATGCCAAAAAGTTGTACATTTAAAAAAATAAATTGTTTTGAATTTGAACATATTTTAAATTTGAAGTTTTTCAAAAAGTTGAATCAAAATCCAAAAAAATTAAAATTTTGCATGAACATTTGTCGATTTTTTATATTTTCGAATAAGATTTTTTTTAACACCAACAATTTTCAAAATTGAACGTCTTTTAAATATGATTTTTAAAAAAAAAATTGAACCCGATTTTCAAATTTAAACATTTTTTTAATTTGATTATTTTTAATTTTTAACTTTTCAGATTGAACAAAAAAATAGAGAAGAAACAAAAAGAAAAAAATTAAAAGAAAAAATAAAAAGAAACAAAAAAGAAATAAAAAGGAAAAGGAAAAGCAAAGACAAAACGAAAATGAAACAGAAAGCAGAAATAAACGGCAAACTGGGCCGATCAGGCTGGGCCATACCGCGCGCGAGGGTGTACGACGACGTTAATGGAAAATCTGGTCGGCGTATAGAAATTGCCAAAAATAAGGTAGGCGGAGCTACACCCAGGCATACCTGGGCATGTGTCGGGCCGGGCCGGGCCTCGGGCCGGCCCGAGGTAGGCCCGACGCAAAAAAATTTGGCCCAAGCCCGGCCCGGCCCGGCCAAAAACACACCAAGCCCGCCGGGCCGTCGGGCCGCGGGCCGGGCCGTAGGCTTAATCTCACTTTTCGGGCTACCTAGGCCCGGCCCGGCCCGGGTGTCGGGCCAACATATCTCGGCCCAGACCCGAGTTTTTCGGGCCGGGTCGGGCCGGGCCGCTCGGGCCGGGCTGCCCATGGCCAGATCTGCACCCAGGGCAACCAGGACCATAGCTCGGGCGCACGAATCCTATTCATCGCTTATTAGCGATGCGTATAAACCTCCGCACGCACGATGGTCAGTTATGGGCCTGGCCCAGTTATTCGAGACAACATCCATGTTTTAGCGCGATAAATATTTAAATTCATCTGCATTGGCATTTAAGGTGCGGGTGTGCCAGTATACATTTGTATACAAAGAAAATAGTTGCAAACACAAAGAAATGGGAAACTTGTATTTTATCGATTCTCGGCAATTTAAAGATTCCCATCTCATATGTATTTTCTATATTTGCACCTGAATACATCTGACAAAGACGGATTGCGAAGTTCCTCATTCCTGGAGCCTCGAAAGACTTTCTAGTTAATTACATCCATGGACCGGCTTAGGTCCACGAAATACCTCCGATTAAACTGTCGTTAGCATGGTTATCATTATTAACCCTGATGTTGTTGGCTCGTTGAACTTAACAAATCTGATAATGCCCAGCGAAATGAATTGCAAAAGTGAAGCACACATGACACACATATTTAACGTGGAAAACCCAAATTGGGTAAAAACCACGGTGGCACGGAGGCCAAATCATCCACTATGAGAATATTTGTGTACATCCAATGTTAAAATGAGCTTATATCCGCTGGCACCTGCTTGCTTGCCCTTGTCTATGATCATAATCTTTCATTGTCATGTTTCATTTGCATAGATCCTCATACAGCCCCAAAATATGTATTTGGTGTCGTTGGTCAAATCAAATCCCTCCTCATGCCAGGACCCGTGAATAAACTCCATCGGCCAAGGAAAAAATGACTCAAATTTAGCCTGTATGAATAACCTGTGACTTACTGAACATTTTTACTGAATCACGTCTTGATAGGTAGGCGTAATATTCCATGATCGCGACAATGAACACCCATCTCATATCTTGTATGGCTCGAAGCCTCGTGTGCCATCAAGGGCGACACGGAAAACCGATCGGGGACGATGAAAACCCGTCACATATCATGTATGGCACAAGGATTCCGTCAATGATAAAATCACCTGTCACATAACCTCCTCGTCTCAAAGCCGTGGTTGGGGGTAAAATCATATCGAACCTGCTTGGCTCAAAGCCGAGACCGTCCATGATCAAGATGGTGATCGCCATCACGTAACCTGCTAGCTCGAGCCATTACCAGGGATAGGGATCGTCCGGCCAATAACCTGCTGACTTGAAGCCGTCCTGTGATCGGGGATGGGGATCTCCCACCAAATAACATGCTGGCTGGAAGCCATGATCTGGTATAGGGATCACTAGCTAAATGACCTGCTGGCCCGAAGCCATGATCTGAGTCATCACCGTATGGCTCAAAGCCGTGAATCAGACCTGTACGCCATGAATACTTTTGATCTAGAGAAAGAAGCGGATGAGATGTGCTGCCGGATTGGAAGGAAACCCTTGTCCTCCTCCTCGTTGAACCTGTTCAGCTTGTGCGCCGGTGGCCGGCGTTAGCGTACAACGATGGTAATCATCTGTGGGTATTGCGCGATGGCGGCGTGGGTGGAGGGGGCGCGTGGTTGTAGTGTCATCTCTAACTCATCACCCCTATCCTGAATTCCTTTTCTCGGCTTGGCCCTGTTGATGTCTGCGCGTGGGTGGATCGATTGAGTGAATGGATCGCTCCTAGGCAGTTTGCTGCGTGTGGTGTGATGGTGTAGATCGGTTTTCTGCGGCATCCAGCTCTGCCGTTGCGTGCGGCCGGAAAGTCTCTGCCCCTCCTGCCTCTCGATGTGAGGTCCCTTTTATATTTTCTCCTCGCCTATGGCGATCAGGTATGATGATTACCCATTACATAACATGCTAGATCAAAGCCTCGGCCGGGTAAAGAGATCACACGCCACGTAACCTGCTCTGGCTCAAAGCCATGGTCAAGATGGTGATCGTAACCTGCTGGCTCGAGGCCTATGTACCGTTATCCCGATGACGATGGCGCTCTACCGCGCGCTCCTGTTACTTGTATTATTTCCATAGATCCTTCCTCGACCTGAACCTGCGGCTGGACGTCGATGGGTGGATGGATGATGGTCAGCGGCACATGTGAGCGGCCGAGGCGTGACTGCTTTTTATGGGATGCTGTGGAGAAAATGCACTGCAGCGCTGCGCCCGGCGGCGTGGATCGTTCGCCGTCGAGGAGGGATCTCTCCTTTTTATCCCCATCCCCGGCTGACCTCTCCTCTCCGCTCTTTTGTATTTGCCTCTAGCGAGTCTGTCTCGCGGTGGGCTGCACTGCTAACATGAAAACAACTTCGCCGCAGTGCTCGGGCTAAACGACGCTCATCCAAAACGACCCGCTGCTGCCCTTGATAGTTGATACTTATCCAAACTAAACAACTTGCCAACTGCAAGATTACACACGTACGCGCAGCTTAGAAAAACAGGCCATGCAGGCTGATGAATGTCCCACGTAATTGACATGTCCATCAATCAACCAGCACAGGTCCTCCCCATAATACTTTTCTTAACAAAACAGGCCATGCAGAACTCTTAGCTACCACAGGGTGTGTACGGGTGTGTATCCCAATGCCTACCAAATCATTTCTAGTGCCTGAATCAAATACATGTCTCTCTCTTTACGTCCATATATATGATTCTTTGTCCCTTTTCGTTTACTTGGGAAATCTTCTTGATATTTTGCACACACTTACAGTTGTGATTTAAAATCTATGTAATCTATAAAACCATGACAAAATATCATCAAACAAATGCCCCTTGCGAAGTATAGTGTGAATGGCGTAGCAATTCGGACTGTGCTTAGCGAAACTAAGGTCGCAAAATTGTAATCCTCCGTTGTAGATTGATAATAGTGAGCAACATCCTTCTAGCAGCCGTTGTATTTTCATGCCATCTATTTCTTCTGCTGTTTGTTTTTTCTGCTACTGCAGTACTAATCAATGCATAAGTGTAGATCGAATCCCTGATGCTGGGTGCCCCTATCTAGTAGCCATACAACTTACTGTGTACTGAAACTTTGACTTGTATACCTTCTCAAAGCGGGTGTACATCAGCTCATTCTTCTTGAAAATGAAACCCGCTCAAGGCACATCCTTGTACTGTCAGCTGATCATGCATTGTCTCAAGTATACCTGAACCTTGTAGTTCATCTCATCCTGAACATTGACGATGTCACAACGAAAGCCCTGTCGTGTATATCCATGGTAGAGACTCAATCTCCTGGTGACCATAAGTCCATAATGGTGTCCATCAATAAGATGATAAGCGACATATAAACCTATCTGTTTCGGCAAAGCCAGAACGAATAAACCATGTCTTGTATAAGCCATAATAGAAAGTCAATCTCATTTGAAACTTGTATTTTGGAAATGCCACAACGAAAATCCATGTCGTGTAGGATATATCCTATTGCGACCGTAATGGTGCCTGCCAATAGGATGACGAATATCATATATAAACCTGCAGAGCCATGACGAAAATCCATGTCTTGGCCTGATATAAAAAAAATATCCATTGCGTCCAAGATGGTCCCAGTCAATAAGATGATAAATCTCATATATGAACCTGTATTTTGAAAATGCCACAACGAAAATCCATGTCATGTAGATTCAATCCCATTGTGACCATAATGGTGCCAGCCAACAGGACAAATCTCATATGTAAACATGCAGAGCCATGGCGAAAATCCATGTCGTGACCTGATATATATAAAAAAATCCATTGCGACCAGGATGGTCCTAGCCAATAGGATGATACATCGCATATATGAACCTGTATTTTGGAAATGCCACAACGAAAATCTATGTCGTGTAGAGTCAATCCCATTGCGACCAGAATGGTGCCAGCCAATAGGATGACAATTTCGTATGTGTAAACTTGTAGAGCCATGACGAAAATCCATGCCGTGGCTTGATATAAAAGAATCCCATCGCGACCAGAACGGTGCCAGCCAATAGGATGGTAGGGTTTGATGGCTATAGTAGTATTAATTTTAGGGTGTAGCGAAATATCATGCTACTATCCAAGGATATCCTGCGACCATTTTTTTTAGTGACGGTGCCATCCAGGTTTCTCATCCTATATTATGTACCATTCCCGTATTATTGAGATGTGTGCGAAAGATCATGCATCACCTCAAAGTAGTTTATCAGCTCTATTGCGATCGCTTTGCTGCTATGATGCCAACCAATGGAGTTGAAAGGTTTCACAGTTCCACATGAACCGCGTTGGCAAGCTTCACTACTCCTTAAAATATCATATCATGGTGAAATATCACACCATTGCATTGTGCGGCGAAATATCATACCACTTCATTGTGTGGCAAAATAATACCACTGGATCGTGTGGTCAAATATCATACCACACTGGTGAAATATCATACCATTGCATTGTGCGGCGAAATATCATACCACTTCATTGTGTGGCAAAATAATACCACTGGATCGTGTGGTCAAATATCGTACCACTGTCTTCTGGCGAAATATCATACCATTGCATTGCCATTGTTCTGAAATATAATGCGATCTTCTTTTAGTGGCAGTGCCAGCCAGATTCTCGTACGTACTTTATATGTGACATTCCCTTACTATCGAGGTGTGTGGAAGATCATGCCTCCCCTCAAAGTAATTTTATCGACTCTAATGCAATCGCCTTGCTGCTGCGATGAAACCAATTAATGGAGTTGAAAGGTTTCACGGTTCCACATGAACCACCCAGGCATGCTTTACTGCTCCTTTATAGAGTGGCAAATCAAACATCGGGATGCCAATTCCGATTTGTATTTAGTAGTTGGTGGAGACATAGATATATTGTACCTATATTGTGGGTTCATGCTGAATATCCAATATTCTGACATATATAAACCAATTCTTGAATGTATCCTTAACCTTTATATGTGCTAGTGCAGGGGGAACTCCCGGCACATCGAATATTGGGCTTTCATGTTTACCCTTGCATCTCAATTGAACTCCCCTGGTTGAGGACTTACTCCCTCTAATTGGAGGATAAATATTTTCTCAAGTTGAATATGTACTTTCAATGAGATACGCCAATGTAATGTCATGGTAATGTGCTCAGCAGTTACATGGGCTAAATCATCATCCCCCATCCAATGGGTGGAGCTAACTCGTGAGTACTAGAGCCTAGGAAAAGTACACCTTCACATCTGGCCGGACGGTCATTTGCCCATTCCTGCTATAGTTTATATGAAGCTTTTTATACATAGCCCGTGCAACTGCTTAAGCTAGCCAGGTCTTGCTTCCGCTGCTGCTCCCATCACATTAAGGCAAGAGAACCTCAAGGAGACAAGGAAAAAATATTGTGACCTGTAACATTTTCAGATGTGTTGCATTTACTTATGTATCCGAAAGTATGCTGCTCGACTGGAGACATGGTTCCACCTGTAGGGCCCCTAAAATCACACATTTGATGCAGTACAGAAGGAGCTCCTTCATTTTTAGCACCCTCAGCTATGCTTGAGAATATACAGTAGGCTACTTCAGACCACTTTTTGTTACATACGGGCCTCGGTCTCAGCTCTGGTCCTCTGGATAAGAAAACTGGGGTATTCTGACTTTTCATCAGTGCTTAAGTTTGCTATGTGGACCCCTGTTGCCTTTTAGCAGTTGAATAACTTCTACATGTTTAGAGCGAGCTCTAAATTTGACAGACTCCTCATAGTGCACAATTCCTCAAAAGAATATGGGTGTCCAGCCTACTCGATCGATCATGTCGGCATGTCGCTAACTGTGCAAACAACATAGTGACATTGCTTCCGCCCCTGTAAGCCTCTTATAAGTATTGCCTTGTAGGAAATAACCACACGGAGTATTATTTCAATGTTGAGGGTGACCTGACGTATTACATACCTACTTGCTTTAGAGTCAACATGGCCTCTAAAGTGGTAGAGATTCCTTTTTTTAAGTGAGGACGTCTTGGTTACAACTTGGCTACAAGTCGATTATTCTTATCATGTTTGAAATGTGTTCAAGTATTGCTCGGATCATTTTCATCTCTTTCTTCTCTCTCTTTGCTACAGTGCTTTGAGAGTCCTCTTCTCCCCCTGAGAGCTCCTCCGACTCGATTGCGGCGGTGCTGCCACTTGGAGGAGAGAAGGATGGGTGGCTCGGACTATACGGAGTAGATTTAGGTGTTTTAGTTGTTTCGGCGGTCTGCCGTTTGTAGGCTTCATGCCTGTAGTTTGGAGTGGAGTTCTAGATCTTGGCGGCCCTGGAGCGCTCTTGGGTCTCTTCTTCTCGCCCTCAGGCTTCTCTGGTTGGAGTTGGGAGTTGAGGAGAGGGCCACCATCTCCTTTAATAAAGTCGTTGCTCTGTGCCATCACCTGATGTGGGGAGGAGACGCTGGGATTCTTCCTTTGGCCGGCCATGGCAGCGAGGAGAGGAAGGGTGCCGATGTTTCATCCTCTGCAGAGGGATGTTGGCGGGGAAGATTACTGCTGCGACTTGGTGAAGAAATTTCTAGGAGTTCATGAAGGAGATATGCCCTAGAGGCAATAATAAAGTGGTTATTATTTATATCTTTATGTTTATAATAAATGTTTATATATCATGCTATAATTGTATTAACCGAAACATTAGTACATGTGTGATATGTAGACAAACAAAGAAGTCCCTAGTATGCCTCTTAACTAGCTTGTTGATTAATGGATGATTAGTTTCATAATCATGAACATTGGATGTTATTAATAACAAGGTTATGTCATTGTATGAATGATGTAATGGACACACCCAATTAAGCGTAGCATAAGATCTCGTCATTAAGTTATTTGCTATAAGCTTTCGATACATAGTTACCTAGTCCTTATGACCATGAGATCATGTAAATCACTTGTACCGGAAAGGTACTTTGATTACACCAAACACCACTGCGTAAATGGGTGGCTATAAAGGTGGGATTAAGTATCCGGAAAGTATGAGTTGAGGCACATGGATCAACAGTGGGATTTGTCCATCCCGATGACGGATAGATATACTCTGGGCCCTCTCGGTGGAATGTCGTCTAATGTCTTGCAAGCATATGAATGAGTTCATAAGAGACCACATACCACGGTACGAGTAAAGAGTACTTGTCAGGAGACGAGGTTGAACAAGGTATAGAGTGATACCGAAGATCAAACCTCGGACAAGTAAAATATCGCGTGACAAAGGGAATTGGTATTGTATGTGAATGGTTCATTCGATCACTAAAGTCATCGTTGAATATGTGGGAGCCATTATGGATCTCCAGATCCCGCTATTGGTTATTGGTCGGAGTGAGTACTCAACCATGTCCGCATAGTTCACGAACCGTAGGGTGACACACTTAAAGTTGGATGTTGAAATGGTAGAACTTGAATATGGAATGGAGTTCGAATATTTGTTCGGAGTCCCGGATGAGATCCCGGACATCACGAGGAGTTCCGGAATGGTCCGGAGAATAAGATTCATATATAGGAAGTCATATTCCAAGTTTGGAAATGATCCGGTGCATTTATGGCAGGTTCTAGAAGGTTCTAGAAAAGTCCGGAAGAAACGCACTATGGAAGGTGGAGTCCCGGAAGGACTCCACAAGCTTGACCAGCCAAACCCTAAAGGAGGAGTCCCAGGTGGGCTCCACCTAGAGGTGGCCGGCCACCCCACCTCAAGGAAAGGTGGGAGTCCCACCTTGAGTGGGACTCCCTCCTTGAGTAGGTTTCCCACATATGGGAGGTTTTAGTGTTGGGGTCTTATTCGAAGACTTGGACTAGAACTCTTGGGGCTTCCACCTATATAATGAGGAGGAGAGGGAGGGGGCAGCCACTCTTTGGCTCAGCCTTGGCCGCACCCCTTAGAGGGCCGGCGCCCAACCCCCCTCTCTCCCCAAACCCTAGCGGTCTCTCTCCTCCACCACATCCCGCACGCTTAAGCGAAGCTCCGCCGGATTTCTCCACCACCACCGACACCACGCCGTCGTGCTGTCGGATTCAAGAGGAGCTACTACTTCCGCTGCCCGCTGGAACGGGGAGGTGGACGTCGTCTTCATCAACAACCGAACGTGTGACCGAGTATGGAGGTGCTGCCCGTTCGTGGCGCCGGAACCGATCGTGATCAAGATCTTCTACGCGCTTTTGCAAGCGGCAAGTGATCGTCTACCGCAGCAATAAGAGCCTACTCTTATAGGCTTTGGAATCTCTTCAAGGGTTAGTCTTGATCATCCCCTCGTTGCTACCGTCTTCTAGATTGCATCTTGGCTTGGATTGCGTGTTCGCGATAGGAAAATTTTTGTTTTCTATGCAACGTTATCATACAGTTCATCCTTAGCAGCTCTTCATCGATGTCTGCCTGCCATCCAGCTGCTATAAGCCTCGTGGCTGTGGGACAGCCACTCCCGCCCTGGTCACCGGCAAGCTGGCGAGATCTGTACAACCTCCAGGCCTTTGTGCCAGATTGGAGGCCTTCTGGCCCCGATGCATGCGCTCCCGACGCTCCACCCCAAGTGGCCATGTCCTCGGTGGTGGTGCACTCGACTGCGATCGGTTGCTCCGTCAAGGATTTGGTGGAGAAGGAGCTAGTCGACGCCCTGGTCTTGATTGCTTTTCTAATTTTTGTGCTAGGGTCTGTAGTGCAATATCCAAGGGCCATGTTGTAATTTTCTCTGGTTCCGAGGTCCTTCGTGTAAAAGTTGCTCCACCAACGATAATCTAATGCGGCAGTCGGGGTCCTTCGAGACCCTTTCCCCTTGTTAAAAAAAAAGGTATTGAAGACCATCTTCAAATGAATTTTATGGTTCTGAAAACATTATGGCCGCAATGTTCCAGGCAGGAACATCATGATCCTGTTTCATAGTGGGATGAAGCGGCCCGGACTAACTTTACATGACCGCGTTCATGAGACTTGTTCCTCGTTCGACATGCAACTTGTATTGCATAAGAGGCTTTGCGGGTGTCTGTCTCTCCTACTATAGTGAAGATTCAACTTACTCTTCTATTGACAACACTAGTATCACCGTTGTGGTTCATGTTCGTAGGTAGATTAGATCTCTCTCGAAAACCCTAAACCACGTAAAATATGCAAACCAAATTAGAGACGTCTAACTTGTTTTTGCAGGGTTTGGTGATGTGATATGGCCATGATATGATGATGAATATGTATGAGATGATCATTATTGTATTGTGGCAACCGGCAGGAGCCTTATGGTTGTCTTTAATTTTCATGTTGAGTAGTTTTTCAAAGTAGTTGTAATAGTTGCTACATGAGGTGAACAACCATGAAGACGGCGCCATGGACCTTGACGCTACGCCGACGATGATGGAGATCATGCCCAAAGATGATGGAGATCATGTCCGTGCTTTGGAGATGAAGATCAAAGGCGCAAAGACAAAAGGGCCATATCATATCACATATGAACTGCATGTGATGTTAATCCTTTTATGCATCTTATTTTGCTTAGAACGCGACGGTAGCATTATAAGATGATCCCTCACATTAATATCAAGATAATAAAGTGTTCTCCCCTCGTATGCACCGTTGTAACAGTTCGTCGTTTCAAAGCATCTCGTGATGATCGGATGTGATAGATTCAACGATTCACATACAACGGGTGTAAGCCATGTTGCACACGCGGAATACTTGGGTTTGCTTGACGAGCCTAGCATGTACAAACATGGCCTCGGGACAACGGAAACCGAAAGGTTGCACACGAGTCATATGGATGATATGATCAACATGTTGATGTTCACCATTGAAGCTACATCATCTCACGTGATGATCGGTTTTTGGTGTAGTGGATTTGGATCGTGTACCACTTAACAACTATGAGGGATGTTGTATTAAGTGGGAGTTCATTAGTAATTAGATTAAAACATGAACTAATTATCATAAACATAGTTTGAGTAGTATTTTGAATTAATTTTATAGTATTGGCATCCGTTTACTACTATGCGCTAGTCTTGTAATTGAGATAGAAATACTGTTAAAATCTGACAAGAAACTTTACGGTTTGGTACCGTATTGTTAAAGAATCAAGAATTAATTAAGTCCTATTGCAAACTTTTAGTAAACCTCACATTGTTGATTCAAAGAGTTATGGTTTCAATTAGTACCTAAATTTATCTTGTCTCCGTAAAACTTGAAGTTCAAATTTGTTTGAAAAGTAAGGAGCTGAAAATTTAGTTTTCAGAAATAATCAAGGTATGAGATATATGTGATATCTAAGACCTTATTGCAAGATGATAGAATATAATTTGGTGAGACTACATAAACTCATAAGTTTTATGGGAATGTATGAAGGTTGAAGACGCCAGACGTCACAATCCTCCAACTATTGGGGCACTAATGATATTCGCATATCCATGAAGTTATCATCCTTAGTATGCACCGTTGCTAAGACTCGTCGTTTCGAAGCATCACGTGATGATCGGGTGTTATAGATTCTACGTGTGCTTACAATGGGTGCAAGCCAGATTTGCACATGCGAATACTAAGGTTAAACTTTATGAGCCTAGCATGTACAGACATGGTCTCAAAAAGTTGTCATGAATTGATGGATAAAATTATGAGTGAAATTGTTCATCATAGTTACTAATAAGTGAAATCTAGAACACTTGTCATATGATGATCAACTTCAAAGTAAGAACCTCAAGGTTATTGGTATTTGACCAACAAACCTAGAAGTTATTGATGTTAAAAGTGTTTTTCTGAATGATGAGGAAAGCTAAAAGAGAAACTGCAAAAGATATTCTGGCAAAAAGATAAGAAAAGACTAGAAAGTCTATCTCAGGTGTATATAAATGATATACATGTTATGGTTGTATTCCTAGTTAAGTCACACAATGAAATTCTTGGGTATTAGTACTATATTGGTTGGTATGAAGTGTCATACAAAACAACGCAATACAAGAATACAATGGCCTAAGTGACTGACAAGGAATATGATAAGAATGCACGCCTGGAACAAAATAAAGTGTTATTATGTTCATCGTTAGCATTCTATCTAGCCCTTAGAATTTATAATAAAGAACTTAATAATTGTTATTTTGCTCTGGTCAAATGAAAACAATGAGTTGTTTAAATTATGACATTACTCCATGTAAAATTGATAAGTTATTATAAATCTTAATGGTGAAACACACATACATAACACTGACGCTAAAAATGCCATAAGGCAAATGATTTGAATTCCACTTATTTGTGGAACCGCAATTTAGGTCATGTTAGAAAGGATCGCATGAAGGAACTCCATGCAAATGGATTTTTGGAGTCATTCGATTTGTTGAATCGTTTGGTACTTGCAAAATCTTTTCTAAAAGGTAATGACTGGAATACCGTTCATAGGCCGAAGAGTTGAACGGGCAACTAACTTAGTGAAAACATACATAATGATATATGTGGTTCACTGAGCATAGTTGTGTGCGGAAGATTCTTCTACTTCATGAAAACTTTCAAACAATGAATTGAGTATATATGTGGATATATTCAATAAGGAAAAGTTTGAAACATTTGAATAGGATTCAAATAAATTTCAGCATGAAGTGGAAATCATCGTAATAGAAAAGTCAAATATCTATGATTGGATCATGGTGGAAATATTTGAATTACGAGTTTTAGCGAACATCTAAGAGAGTTATGAAATTGTTCTACAACTCACATTTCTTGGAGTATCATAGTGATGATGAAGTATCCAAGAGATATATCCAAATTTTGTTGGATCAATGATGAGATAAAATATTGATGCCATTATATTTTTGTGGATTATGCTTTAGTGACTACCGCTTTTACACTGAATAGAGCATCATCATGATCCGTTGAAATGACACCATACGAGTTATGGCATGGGTATAAACCTTAATAGTCCTTTCTTTGAATTTTGGTCTAAGATTTTTCAACCAAAATCGGATGAATGTCTTTGTTGGTTATCCCAGAGATTTAATTGGGAATTCTTCCCACGAGACAAAGACAAAAGTGTTTGTCAATGTTTCTTATTTCCAAGAAATTGTTTCTAGTGAAGTTTTTGAGTGGGAGGACAATATAATTTGATAAGGTTTATGAACCTGAGCATAATGATCAGAATAGCGCAGCATCGGAATTGGTTTCGGAAGCGGCTACGACGATCATGGCTCCCATGACTACAAAGTGTTTTAGCCATGGAGATCGAAGTACATATTGAACCTTGTAGGTATGGTTTACTTTGTGATCAAATAAAAGATTTGTGGACAAAGGATTGATTTTGAACAATAATAAACCAACTACAAACAAAGAAGTTATGATGGGCCCTGACTCCGTTAAAATGGCTATACGCCATGAAATCCAAGATAGATGAATACTTTTTGAAAGTAAATGGATCTATGAAATTGATGGACTTGGATGAAATATCCTTGAAGAAGCTCAACTTGTCGAAAAATTGTTTACGACAAAGTTCAAAGAGTTGACTACGATAAGATTAAATCTTCCGTAGCAATGCTTATAGTCTATGTGGATTATTCTAGTAATCACTACATATTTCTTTTATGAGATATGTTAGTAGAGTGGCAAAATACACTACTTAACAGAAGTGTGTATTAAAGGTGTATACAAGATACAACCAAGAGTTTTGCTGGTCCGTGGAATACTAGATAGGTATACGAACTTCAATGGATGAAGTAAGTATCGCGGAGTTAGAATCTTCACCAGATGAAATAGTCAAAGAGTTTTTGATTTCATCAGAAACGATGAAGAAGCTTGCATTTGCAAGAAATTAAGTGGGAGCGCTAAGACATATTTATAATACTTTATGTAGATGACATATAGTTGGTTATAAATGATGTAATTATATACTTGATTAAAATGTTTCATTGAAAATTAAACTTCAATGAAAGGATATGGACTGAAACAAATTTAGTGACAAGATCTATGAAGATAGATTGAAACACATAAATAAGTTTAAGTCAAAGTACATATGATGGATATTGAAGTAGTTCAATATAGAAATATTAAGAAAATGTTCTTGTCATGTGAAGGTTTAACAAGACTTGAGTGTATCTGACACTCAATGAGTAAAAACACATGAGTGATTATAGATCACGAATAATATGTACACAATCAGATATCATGTGCTATAAAGTGTTATGAGCATATACCAGAATGATTCATATGATGATCATTGGACGACAGTAAGAATATCCTTGAGTACTTTAGAAGAACTAAGGATATATATATATATTTTTGTATGAAGAAATGACAAACAAATCGCTGTAAGGTGTTACACCGATATTGGTTTTGTCACATATAAAATATATTTTCAAATCTCAAATTAGACTAAGTGTTGTTTAAAAGGTAGCACAATGAGCTAGAAGTTGTCTATGCTAGATTTAGAAGAGTTCTAAATATTGTGACGGATTCTACAAAAGAAGGCAGAGTATGTCATTGTTTTGACAATGACAAAGGATGTTAAGTCAAAAGGTTCTTTGAGAACTTGGTGTAATTCCGACAGAGTCAGAACTTTGAAGCTATATTGTGTGTGACAATATAAGTGACATATTTCAGACAGCGGAATTAAGGTTCCACCAGAAGATCAAACATATATAATGCCAACTCATTTGGAAATGAGTGATGCGTTGAGACGCAAATGAATTACAAAATACATACATTTCTGAGCGTGTCAGATCCGATGACTAAAAACCTCTCCCGTGAGCAATACATGATAAAGCACCAGAAGGCCAAGGTGTTATATCTTTACAAATGTAAACTAGATTATTGACTCTAGTGCAAGTGGGAGACTGAAGGAGATATGCCCTAGAGGCAATAATAAAGTGGTTATTATTTATATCTTTATGTTTATAATAAATGTTTATATATCATGCTATAATTGTATTAACCGAAACATTAGTACATGTGTGATATGTAGACAAACAAAGAAGTCCCTAGTATGCCTCTTAACTAGCTTGTTGATTAATGGATGATTAGTTTCATAATCATGAACATTGGATGTTATTAATAACAAGGTTATGTCATTGTATGAATGATGTAATGGACACACCCAATTAAGCGTAGCATAAGATCTCGTCATTAAGTTATTTGCTATAAGCTTTCGATACATAGTTACCTAGTCCTTATGACCATGAGATCATGTAAATCACTTGTACCGGAAAGGTACTTTGATTACACCAAACACCACTGCGTAAATGGGTGGCTATAAAGGTGGGATTAAGTATCCGGAAAGTATGAGTTGAGGCACATGGATCAACAGTGGGATTTGTCCATCCCGATGACGGATAGATATACTCTGGGCCCTCTCGGTGGAATGTCGTCTAATGTCTTGCAAGCATATGAATGAGTTCATAAGAGACCACATACCACGGTACGAGTAAAGAGTACTTGTCAGGAGACGAGGTTGAACAAGGTATAGAGTGATACCGAAGATCAAACCTCGGACAAGTAAAATATCGCGTGACAAAGGGAATTGGTATTGTATGTGAATGGTTCATTCGATCACTAAAGTCATCGTTGAATATGTGGGAGCCATTATGGATCTCCAGATCCCGCTATTGGTTATTGGTCGGAGTGAGTACTCAACCATGTCCGCATAGTTCACGAACCGTAGGGTGACACACTTAAAGTTGGATGTTGAAATGGTAGAACTTGAATATGGAATGGAGTTCGCATATTTGTTCGGAGTCCGGATGAGATCCCGGACATCACGAGGAGTTCCGGAATGGTCATGTGAATAAGATTGTTATTTAGGTAGTCTTATTCCAAGTTTGGAATTGATACGGTGCATTTATGGCAGGTTCTAGAAGGTTCTAGTTAAGTCCTGAATAAACGCACTATGGAAGGTGTAGTCCGGAAGGACTCCACAAGCTTGACCAGCCAAACCCTAAACGAGGAGTCCCCGGTGGGCTCCACCTAGAGGTGGCCGGCCACCCCACCTCAAGGAAAGGTGGGAGTCCCACCTTGAGTGGGACTCCCTCCTTGAGTAGGTTTCCCACATATGGGAGGTTTTAGTGTTGGGGTCTTATTCGAAGACTTGGACTAGAACTCTTGGGGCTTCCACCTATATAATGAGGAGGAGAGGGAGGGGGCAGCCACTCTTTGGCTCAGCCTTGGCCGCACCCCTTAGAGGGCCGGCGCCCAACCCCCCTCTCTCCCCAAACCCTAGCGGTCTCTCTCCTCCACCACATCCCGCACGCTTAAGCGAAGCTCCGCCGGATTTCTCCACCACCACCGACACCACGCCGTCGTGCTGTCGGATTCAAGAGGAGCTACTACTTCCGCTGCCCGCTGGAACGGGGAGGTGGACGTCGTCTTCATCAACAACCGAACGTGTGACCGAGTATGGAGGTGCTGCCCGTTCGTGGCGCCGGAACCGATCGTGATCAAGATCTTCTACGCGCTTTTGCAAGCGGCAAGTGATCGTCTACCGCAGCAATAAGAGCCTACTCTTATAGGCTTTGGAATCTCTTCAAGGGTTAGTCTTGATCATCCCCTCGTTGCTACCGTCTTCTAGATTGCATCTTGGCTTGGATTGCGTGTTCGCGATAGGAAATTTTTTGTTTTCTATGCAACGTTATCATACAGTTCATCCTTAGCAGCTCTTCATCGATGTCTGCCTGCCATCCAGCTGCTATAAGCCTCGTGGCTGTGGGACAGCCACTCCCGCCCTGGTCACCGGCAAGCTGGCGAGATCTGTACAACCTCCAGGCCTTTGTGCCAGATTGGAGGCCTTCTGGCCCCGATGCATGCGCTCCCGACGCTCCACCCCAAGTGGCCATGTCCTCGGTGGTGGTGCACTCGACTGCGATCGGTTGCTCCGTCAAGGATTTGGTGGAGAAGGAGCTAGTCGACGCCCTGGTCTTGATTGCTTTTCTAATTTTTGTGCTAGGGTCTGTAGTGCAATATCCAAGGGCCATGTTGTAATTTTCTCTGGTTCCGAGGTCCTTCGTGTAAAAGTTGCTCCACCAACGATAATCTAATGCGGCAGTCGGGGTCCTTCGAGACCCTTTCCCCTTGTTAAAAAAAAAGGTATTGAAGACCATCTTCAAATGAATTTTATGGTTCTGAAAACATTATGGCCGCAATGTTCCAGGCAGGAACATCATGATCCTGTTTCACTGTTACAGGCTGGTGCCCCTGCGTTTCTTTCAAAAGCACAGATACCTGAACCAAAAAAAGGCCTGCCTTGACAAGGCGTCACACATTCGGTAGACCAATGTTGTTAAACATTGCCAAATTAATTTGGTGCCTATTATTATCCTCCCAATGATAGTACCTCTTACACCTGTTTCGCCTGACGGAGGGAACATAGTAGCTGCGCTCTTGCTCTGAATGTGGCTTGTGCCTGAGCAAGATAGAATGAACCTGGAGGGTAAGGCTCACTCATATATATATTGCTCTGAATTTGTTTACTGCATTCCTTGCCACTCACTGGTAGACTATTGAAATCATAACCTTGCTGCATTAATCTGCTCAGGGTGCAAAAGAGAATACATCTTCTTATTGTGAGCTTGTTCAGTACAATTGCCGAAAATATTAGAGCCTCCAGGACTTCTTTACTCATGAAACCAGGACGAAATTATTTTCTCTGACCTGTGGCATTAGCAATAATATATTTATATATCACCATTATGCCTTTTATCATGGACAAACAGAGCCATCAAAATGAACCTGGATCTAAATATCTTGCAACTTATAGCACCAGCATGCAATAATTTGAAAAGATGAGTGTCTCCGTGATATCGGACTTGGTGTTCACATGGCGTTATTTAGGCGCACTTTCTGACCGCAAACAGTCTAATAAATACATGAAAGGTCTTTTCCACAACTTGTTCATCTTCCATATATAAGTACTGAGGAATTTATGCAATTCAAGCACACATGCTGAGTGCAACTTCGAGAGAGAATATTAGGCCATGTATGTTGAACCATTTGGGACTAAACTTTTGCTGGTGCTTCCTGAATGAATCATCTATGGCTCATAATTTTTTAGCTTCCATATCCATACGTATCAGCATGTGTAGTCCTTCCTCTGCTATTGTTTGACTAATTTTTGAGAGACTTTCCACATGCCAAAGAGACTGAAGATTTAGAGCACCTAGAGTAATATGTCTTCTTCATCTGTGAACTATCTCAGGTCAAAACTGTTGTGGTTCGCCCGTAATAAATTCTGAACTTTTTTTCGATAAAGGAGCATAGCTCTAGCCTCTGCATCAATAGATGCACACGGCTTGCTTTATTAAAAACGAAGTATCAAGTCACAACATATCTAAAATCACTTATTACAATCACGGAAAAGCTAGGGTCGATACATGAATCAACCAGCTGAAGATATGACAAATAGAAAAGCTATGCATTTGCAATCCTATTAAGATGCCGCCACCCAGTAGCCTGGAAAAAGAAGTCCTGAGCAACCGCTAACATCCGGTTGCATCCAATAACCATAGCCTCCCGTTGTTCCACTGGGAGAAGGTAAACCCATTGCTGAGTTGAATGAGCAGCTCACCGGATAACCTGCAAAAAAATTGTTCCAGATTGTTTATTAAAGATAATATCATTTCTAGTTCTCCATATAGCCCAACATAAGGCTGAAACACCAATCCGAATTTTCAATTTATCGTCTTTCCTCACCCCATTCAGCCATCTACCAAACATATTAGTAATATTAGCTGGCGGAGGAATATTATAAGTAAAGTACATCATTCGCCACACTATCTTTGCAAAAGGGCATTGAATAAACAAATGATTAACGGTTTCTATGGAATCACAAAAACAACACTTTTAACATCCCTTCCACTTCTGTTTAGCTAAATTATCCTTAGTTAGAAGCACCTTATTACTAAGAAACCACATGAATTTTTTTATTTTCAACGGAAGCTTCAACTTCCATAGATACATGCGAAGATAGACAGTATGGTCATTCATCCAATCAAGGTACATAGACTTAACTGAAAAAATGCCGGTATATGTAAGCTTCCAAATAAACTTATCAGGTTCAGAAGTTAACTCAATAGTAATCAAACGTTGGCAAAGATGTAACCATTGTACCCACTTATTATCATTCAGCCCTCTTCTAAAAGAGATATTGAGAGGTTCAGTGGCGAATACAGTCGATACTAACACATTTTTATGTTGAATGATATTTTACAATGCCGGATATTGATGAGATAATGGCCTATCGCCCAGCCACACATCCTCCCAGAACCTAACAGATGTACCATCCCCCACTCTAAAGAAACCTCTTTGGAAGAATTCCGCTTTCACATGCATAAGACCCTTCCAAAAAGGTGAATCAGTCGGTTTAGCCTCTACTTGTGATAATGTTTTATTTTTAAGGTATTTGTTACTTAAGAGCTGCTGCCACATACCCTCCTCCGACAGAAGTTTAAACAGCCATTTGCTTAATAAGCATTTATTTTTTAATTCTAGAACCTCAATACCCAATCCACCTTGATCCTTTGGTCTACACAATATATTCCATTTAGATAATCTATATTTCTTTTTGTGTTCATCTGATTGCCAGAAAAAATTTGATCTATAAAAATCTAACCTCTTCCTCACCCCAATTGGGATTTCCAAGAAAGAGAGCATAAACATAGGGAGGCTTGTAAGAACCGAATTTATCAAGACCAACCTATCACCATACGACAACATTTTACTACGCCAGCACCCCAATTTAGAAGCAAACCGAGTTTCAATAGGATTCCACTCCGCATTCCGCAAAGTCCTATAATGTACCGGAATACCCAAATACCTCAATGGCAAGGTTCCAGATTCACACCCAAATATGTTCCTATATTGGTCCTCCATATCCTTTGCCTTACCAAAAGCAAAGATTTCACTCTTATGGAAGTTAATTTTTAAACCCGATAATTGTTTAAAAATGCTTAAGACTTATCCCGACACTCCCACCTTGCACAAAATGCTTTATTCTATCACACCAAATAGGATCAAATCCCTTCAGACGTAAAACTTGTTGTAAGAATGGCCATTTAACCTTATCATACGCCTTTTCAAAGTCAATTTTGAAAATTACCCCATCTAGTTTTTTTCTATGCATCTCATGAATTGTTTCATGTAAAACTACCACTCCTTCTAGAATATGTCTTCCAGGAATAAAAGCTGTCTTTGTAGGTCTAATTACTTTTTGAGCAACCTCAGAAATACGGTTTGTCGCAACTTTAGTAAAAAAATTGAAACTCACATTGAGCAAGCATATGGGCCTATACTGTTGAATCTGAGTTGCATTTTCTTTTTTCGGTAATAGAGTAATCACCCCAAAATTCAGCTTATATAGAGGCAACTCCCCTTTCTGAAAGCTCTCAAATAAAGCCATCGGATCATTTTTAATAACCCCCCAAAAATGTTGGTAGAACTCCGCAGGAAAGCCATCTGGTCCTGGTGATTTATTATGTTCCATTTGAAAAATCGCATCATGAACCTCCTCCATTGAGAAGTTTACAATTAACATTGTATTCTCCTCCGCCGACAACTGCGGAATATCATCAGTTCTGTCTTCATGCAATGAGACCGAACTAGAATCGGGATCACCGAATAACTTTTTATAATATTCCGATATGTACACCTTTAGATTATCGTCCCCAACAATAGTTCCTTCATCCTGTTCAAGTTGATAAATTTTCTTTTTTCTATATTTACCATTCGCTATAAGGTGAAAATATTTAGTGTTATCACCCCCTTCCTGAATATACTTCACTTTAGCCCTTTGTGCCCACTTGATCTCTTCCTCTGGACGGAGCTTATTTAATTTTTCATTTGCTTGTTTTAAATCATTGCACTCGAGCTGTGATAAAGGCATTGTTTCCGCTTTAATATCCAAAGTATCTATAATATTCAACAATCGTTCCTTCTCCCTCTTGTATTTTCCACTTAAATTCTTTGCCCAACCACGCAAAAATCGGCACAAATGCCTTATTTTATTCTGCCACGTTTGAATTGGAGTCTTCCCAAGTGGGCCGGCTGCCCATTCTTTAGCAATAAGCTCATAAAACCCGTCTTGTTCTAACCAAGCCAACTCGAACGAGAAACGTGGTTTATTTCCTACATGTGCCTGTATCCCTGCATCAATCAAAGCGGTGTGTGATCCGATCCAGAGCGAGTCAAAGCCCGGACAGTGACCAGAGGATATTTTTGTTCCCATTCAACACTTGCAAGAACCCTATCCAATTTTTCATATGTAGGATTTTGTCTTCTACTTGCCCAGGTAAATTGTCGCCCAGACAACGCAATTTCTCTTAGATTAAGATTCTCAATAATCGCATTAAAAATAAATGGCCAGCGGGGGTTGAAGTTATTATTACTTTTATCCTCGGGTTTTCTCAAAATATTAAAATCCCCAGCTAATAACATAGGTATTGTTTCAGATTCACATGTCCTCACTAACTCTGCCAGAAACTCATATTTGTTTTTATCTTGTGCCGCACCATACACCGGCACTAGTAACCATTGAAAACCATCTTTTTTTAGAAGTGATAGACAACTTCACACACTAGTCTCCACTGTCAACCCTATTTACCACCAAAGTGGCTGTGTTAATCCCTACAAGAATTCCGCCCGACCTCCCATGTGGTGGCAAACAGAACCAAGCAAACTCTTTACCCGCTGCTAAGTCTCGTAGAAAATGAACCGCAAAATTAGACCGTCCTGTCTCTAGCAAAGCGATAAAATTTAAGTCATACTCCCTTATCGATTCTTTGACAAACAAATGTTTCCCTGGATCTTTAAACCCTTCACTATTCCACGTCAGTCCTCTCAGATTTGTCATTGTAATTTTGATGGTTTAATTCTAATTCGGTTACTTCTTCTAATATTTTTATTATCAAACGATCTCTTTTTGCGTTGTTTTCTCTCCTTAGTAAGAACCTGAGGAATCTGTACATCTACATCACTCAGAAGGTTCTCCTCTGTCTCTAAATCGTCACATAAATCAGATGCCCGAGAAACCGCTAAACAAAGAGAAGCATTTTCAAGTTTTTTGTCCGCTTGATCATTACTCTTTAACATAGTGAGTGATCTATTTAACTCATAATCTTTTATTATCTTAGCTGACTTAACGCAGTCGGAATGAGAGATACCCAAAGAAACCCCCAAAGACTTAGCATTCTCGATAATTTGATCCTCTGAAAAAGACGAAATGGAAGTAGGTTTCGAGGTAGACATACCTATCACAGGCGTCTCCGCACGCTTTTTTACGATCGACATCGCCCTCTCCATTTGCGTCATATCCGCGTTAGGCTGGGTCCGCAGTCTTCCACTCGACCGCACATCCCGCCTCGCCTCTTCCTGAATCCCTCCAAAAGCAACAATTTGCTCTGTTGTATACTGTACATTCTTCGGCATCTCTTTATTCATAGCAACAGTATCATTTGCAGCAACAAACTCTCCCTGTGAAGCATTGGTTTTTTGCTCAAAAATCGAAAGACACTTATTTTTATCAGGATAAACAGATGAAACATTTTTCACCTTAATTTGCTTAGACGCCGTGATCGTCGAAGTCGCGGGCGTCGCTACAGTCGTGTGCATGGCACTGTCATTTCCATGCAGCACATACCGAGCCTCTACATTACCTCTGCCCAAAGGCGAAACAGCGCCGAGAGCCAAAGGCTTCTGGCTACATGTTGCCGTGAAGGGCTGCCCAGGCAGAGAACCTGCCAGCTCTTCCATCACTGCACCCGGCGCGTGCACAGCACCAACGCGGCCGACCATCGCTGCATGCCCAGGCGAGCGTGGAAAGCGAGCCTGGCCGCCTGACACTGCATGCCCAGGCGACGAAGGCGCACCTGTCTGGCTACCTGACGCAGCATGCCCAGGCGAGGAAGGAGCGCACGTCTGGTCGCCCATCGCTGCATGCCCCGGGGCGCGTGCAGTATGCATGCCCGGCGCGATCGACGTCGGCTGCAGCACATTAGCAGCAGCACTTGGCGATTTCGGTACATATGCCGGCTTCCGAAACTCAACAGGGGCACAACTCAGAGAAAAACTCGGAGAGCTCGGCACATACTTCTCAACCTCCTCCGCCACATTACTAAAAGCAGAAAGCAAATATTTAGGACTAATACACTCATTATTCGGACTAAAAAATACATCATCATACCTTATTGTATTTTTAGAACCAGATATATCTTTGGTCACACTCTTCCCAGCACCATTGTTACCTTCCTTAAACCCATGCAAACCCACTGTCTTTGCATTTGTATTTTGCTGTGAATTAGATGCCTCTTTTTCATCCTTTTTCTCCCCATTGTTCTTAGTTCTCTTAACATTCCGATCCGCCTCAAAGCCTCCTTGCTTGTCATGAGTATGAGAATGGGAATCATCATCACCCCCATCTTCTGGAGCATCAGACATAGTAACATCATTATTAATATTGGGTTGCTCTCCCTCTACCTCAAACCTCAGCCGAAAAAACTCATTTTAAATCTTAAGATCCCAAGATTCGGGAATAAGATTAGTATCGAGACAAGTGATAAGCATGTGCAAAACATTATTTTGCCTTGTAAAGGTAATATCAATATCCAGAGCCTTGCCGAAAACATCACCCAATGCCCAAAGAGATAGATAATCATCTAAAGCTACCGGTGGAAGTCCATACACTCGTATCCACACATTTTCGGGTGTCCAAGCAGGTTGAATTTCCTTCTTCCAAAAATCAAACAACATGAAACCTTCTGAAATGTTGTACCCTTACCAACTCAACTTTACTTGGGAAATTAACTCTAAACACATTCTCTTCCATCTGCTCCACCTCCCACTGATAAAGAGGGTCAGGGACAATCCACTGTAAGTGATTAATCAATTGCTCAGCAGAAAGCTCACTGCCTGATACTTCCACACGACCCAATCTAGTATTTTCCACCCTTGGTCTAACTGAAGCTGACAGAGGAAGCTCCCAAAAAGCGAGATCCGGGTGACCCGTGTCGTACATAGCTAGGCGGGGTCTAGGAGCACGGAGAAGTGGACAATCTTTCGAAGCATGCTCCGGCCTTTGGCAACATTCACACAACACCGCCTCACAATCATTGAGGAAATGTCCAGTCTTCCGACAGCGAAAACAACTCGGCCCCTTCTTTTTAGTGGCTGCGACAAATTCAGCCTCTGTTAAATTTTCAAAGTCCCCACCAGAAACACATCCTGCCACTGCCAAGAGCACCTCCTCTGCCCTCCGACTCCCCTGCTGCTGTTGCCCTTGCCCATTTGCATTGTTCTGCATCGACACCTGCCCTGGCTGCGTTCTAGCAAAACCAGGTTGACGCCCCACCGGCGGTACTGATATGGAAGGCCTGTCCTTGTGCATCTGTGGCTGGGCAGCCGGCTGTTGAGCCACCGGCTGCAGATCAGAGCGCCCCACCAGTTGGCGAGCAAAAGCGTCAGCCGCATCGGCCACCATCTTATGTTGCACATCCGTCAATCCTGAGACATTGGTAGCATACCTACCATTCCCATTGGCAGCCAAAGAATTTGCATTATTGTTTGAAACAGATCTTCGGGCATTATAATTACCGTAATAACCAGCTTGGCGACGAGTGTCTGCACGGCTGCTGTACCCTTGGTAGCTTCGATTTCCACCAGCAGCATACGATCGACCCGGACCAGCCCGAAACACACCATCAGCAAAAACATTATTTGCCTGATCAGTGAAATTACCGGCACCCTGTCCATCCCCGGCCGTTCCACTAGGGCCTCCCTCATGGAAGTTTGGTCCTCGTCCTCCGTCCTGAAATCCTCCCCCTCTGCCTCCACGTCCCCCTCCATCGCCAGCACCTTCCTGCCAACCAGCGCCTCCCCGCCCACCGTAATGACCACGGCCCCGGTTCGGAAATCCTCCCCGGCTCGCCATGGTTTCTGGAGGACGGCGAGCGGTCGCCCCTGGAGCGACGTCAGGGCGGCGTGCGGCGAGTTTTTGTGTGACAGAGAGCGGCGGCAAATGCGAGGGCAAAAAACCACTTGTGTGAACTGGTATGCAACTATACCACTTGTGTGATAATCCCTTTGATCAATTACCTGAATATGAGAATTTTGGTTCGCGAACCAACAAATATTCCTGAACCAACATATTGATATTAGAATAAACTGAACTAAGTCTCTGTGACAACCTGTCCAACACCTGCACCTGTATTTGGTAGGTGAACCATGCCATTACCGGAAAATTGATCATCTTAAGTCTCCATGGATGAACCTCGCATGTACAATAATCGAATGAAGCAACAATCACCAGGTATGTTTGTCTGGATGACAAAAAGAAGAAGCATGTAGCACTGATTCGTGTGTACGTGGAGAAAACCTGAACCCTGGTTGTGTAATGCCTTGTTCTTTATAGGATTGCGGGTAAATAACTCCTCATATTTTCATTCCTCGCGCCCTGCCCCCGCATGGTCATGGTTCACCAAGAGGCACCAATTTTAAGCTGAGTTTTGGAGTAAGATCCGACAAGAGCACACCAGCATAGCCATTGGATTTCGAATAGTTCCTGTGGTTGCCATGTTTAGGCAAATTGTGGTATCATGGATAAACTTTAGAAATGGTTTTTTTTTTTGTTTACAAGTTGCTGACCGAACCTGCCGCTCAGTTCATAATTGGAGTATGACCCATAGCAAATGTACCTGGAGGTTACCCTGTGGTAAAATAGTGGCTGCCCCATGTAAACTTTGAGTTGCTTGTGAGACTATAGTCATGTAGTGGCTGCCAGTTAACCGACTCATTTAGCTGATACCTGAATACAAAAGTTCTAAAGAATACAAGCTTCGTGATGTTCATGCTAGCTCGGCAGCACTCATGCATAGATCATCATTGGTATCATGTGCACTTGTCTAGTGCAACGACTGACCCCCTATGTTGATCTGTGGCACAACATGGCCATCCAAAATAAATGCTTCTTTCTCTACTCCTCTTTATCTTGCGTTGGTATATCAGTCAAGCTCATCTGCCCTGATGAAGGTAAATACTTATCTCACCGGATCCTGACATTACATGCTAAAATGGCCATTGTGACTTTAAACTTCCTTTAAATATCTCCAGAATGCCAGTTTCATGTCACATATACTCTTCTGACCTGTTTCCCAAGGCATAGGACTTGACCTCATCACCAATGAAGACGTAACTGGAGAATGGATGATGAGCGAACGATGACCACCAAAGCGCAGCGAAGATGGGAGGAGAATCATGTCCCACTGGGCGTGCCATTTGTTTTAGCGCGATAAATATTTAAATTCATCTGCATTGGCATTTAAGGTGCGGGCGTGCCAGTATACATTTGTATACAAAGAAAATAGTTGCAAACACAAAGAAATGGGAAACTTGTAATTTTATCGATTCTCGACAATTTAAAGATTCCCATCTCATATGTATTTTCTATATTTGCACCTGAATACATCTGACAAAGACGGATTGCGAAGTTCCTCATTCCTGGAGCCTCGAAGGACTTTCCAGTTAATTACATCCATGGACCGGCTTAGGTCCACGAAATACCTCCGATTAAACTGTCGTTAGCATGGTCATCATTATTAACCCTCATGGTGTTGGCTCGTTGAACTTAACAAATCTGATAATACCCAGCGAAATGAATTGCAAAAGTGAAGCACACATGACACACATATTTAACGTGGAAAACCCAAATTGGGTAAAAACCACGGTGGCACGGAGGCCAAATCATCCACTATGAGAATATTTGTGTACATCCAATGTTAAAATGAGCTTATATCCGCTGGCACCTGCTTGCTTGCCCTTGTCTATGATCATAATCTTTCATTGTCATGTTTCATCTGCATAGATCCTCATACAGCCCCAAAATATGTATTCGGTGTCGTTGGTCAAATCAAATCCCACCTCATGCCAGGACCCGTGAATAAATTCCATCGGCCAAGGAAAAAATGACTCAAATTTAGCCTGTATGAATAACCTGTGACTTACTGAACATTTTTACTGAATCACGTCTTGATAGGTAGGCGTAATATTCCATGATCGCGACAATGAACACCCATCTCATATCTTGTATGGCTCGAAGCCTCGTGTGCCATCAAGGGCGACACGGAAAACCGATCGGGGACGATGAAAACCCGTCACATATCATGTATGGCACAAGGATTCCGTCAATGATAAAATCACCTGTCACATAACCTCCTCGTCTCAAAGCCGTGGTTGGGGGTAAAATCATATCGAACCTGCTTGGCTCAAAGCCGAGACCGTCCATGATCAAGATGGTGATCGCCATCACGTAACCTGTTAGCTCGAGCCATTACCAGGGGCAGCAGCGGGTCGTTTTGGATGAGCGTCGTTTAGCCCGAGCACTGCGGCGAAGTTTTATTCATGTTAGCAGCGCAGCCCACCGCGAGACAGACTCGCTAGAGGCAAATACAAAAGAGCGGAGAGGAGAGGTCAGCCGGGGATGGGGATAAAAAGGAGAGATCCCTCCTCGACGGCCAACGATCCACGCCGCCGGGCGCAGCGCTGCAGTGCATTTTCTCCACAGCATCCCATAAAAAGCAGTCACGCCTTGGCCGCTCACATGTGCCGCTGACCATCATCCATCCACCCATCGACGTCCAGCCGCAGGTTCAGGTCGAGGAAGGATCTATGGAAATAATACAAGTAACAGGAGCGCGCGGTAGAGCGCCATCGTCATCGGGATAACGACACATAGGCCTCGAGCCAGCAGGTTACGATCACCATCTTGACCATGGCTTTGAGCCAGAGCAGGTTACGTGGCGTGTGATCTCTTTACCCGGCCGAGGCTTTGATCTAGCATGTTATGTAATGGGTAATCATCATACCTGATCGCCATAGGCGAGGAGGAAATATAAAAGGGACCTCACATCGAGAGGCAGGAGGGGCAGAGACTTTCCGGCCGCACGCAACAGCAGAGCTGGATGCCGCAGAAAACCGATCTACACCATCACACCACACGCAGCAAACTGCCTAGGAGCGATCCATTCACTCAATCGATCCACCCACGCGCAGACATCAACAGGGCCAAGCCGAGAAAAGGAATTCAGGACAGGGGTGATGAGTTAGAGATGACACTACAACCACGCGCCCCCTCCACCCACGCCGCCACCGCGCAATACCCACAGATGATTACCATCGTTGTACGCTAACGCCGGCCACCGGCGCACAAGCTGAACAGGTTCAACGAGGAGGAGGACAATGGTTTCCTTCCAATCCGGCAGCACATCTCATCCGCTTCTTTCTCTAGATCAAAAGTATTCATGGCGTACAGGTCTCACGTGAAGGTGATCATCATCCTGTGAATCACGGCTTTGAGCCATACGGTGATGACTCAGATCATGGCTTCGGGCCAGCAGGTCATTTAGCTAGTGATCCCTATACCAGATCATGGCTGCCAGCCAGCATGTTATTTGGTGGGAGATCCCTATCCCCGATCACGGACGGCTTCAAGTCAGCAGGTTATTGGCTGGACGATCCCTACGCCTTGGAGTTGGAGCTCCGGACCGGAACCCTCTTTCTTCCAGTCCTCACAGCGCAGCACGCTCTGCACCCTCTTCCTTCCGTTCTCGAAGCCTCACGACCCCTTGGTGGAATGCAGCTAATCGCTTGTGCAGTTCGCCCACCACTCTGCCCGGTTCCCCTCCTTTCCATCTCGGCACCACCAATGAAACGGCGCCGCGTGTCAAATCACCCTGCGCGCGGTATTATCAAAACAAACGAGGAGCATCAGTCGTCCACATCTGCCTTTGTATTCTGATGAAAACTCTCTGTCGCAGATCAAACGTGTTGTGTTTTTTTTGTGCATAATCTTTGTGAAAACACCTGCTGATCAGCTTGCACAAAATACGGTAGAGGAAAAAACAGTTCTGGATCGAAACGCGCCTGTGTGTTCCCGTGCTGTGAGCAAGGCAATTTACTCTCAATTAATAACTGACGATTGCAGCTCACATAACGCATCTGTTTGTGTTGCACAATGCATAGAAACACGATTTTATTTTCGCAGATAGCACATTTTTGTTGCTTAATTTGTTGCACCGGGCTCGGATGGATCAGTTTGCACGTCCGATATAATTATTTTCTCAAATTTACGCCATGAAATAAAAATAAATACTGCACTTGTATGGCGATCCAAGACCGCAAATCATGGAGGGAAAATAGGGGTCTTCTGGATCTGTTGGAATCGTCATCTCCATCAGACAACATGAGGGAGATGTAGCCAGTAAATGAGAAGATGGGTCGATGGAGTTCATCATCGTCATCGCCAGCACACCGCCCCCGCCGCCGCCCTGTCACCGAGTGAGATCGTCCGCACCTCTTCTCCCTTATACAACGGGAGGGATATGTAGGAACTAAATGAGGAGATGGGGTTGACGCAATTCGTCATCCTCATCGCCAGCACACCGCCCCCTGCCAATGTTGTTGTGTCGCACCACCTCGTGGCCGTTCGCTATTTTGTTTACTGGGATGTTTGGTTGTTACGGGGAGGATTGCCACACTGGACGCCAATCAGCAGACCCGGCTCGTCGAATAACTTGTTGAGCAACAGCCTTTTCTAGCTGCAAAAGTTGTCTTGTTTCCATATTTTGTGCAACAAATATATGCTACTTACTGTAAAGCAGCATGGTATGTGCTGTAGTTTTCACGCGATTTGAGCAAGTGAAGTAAGTATCGCTGCCGCCGCGCAGGCCACATTTACTCCTACTGGGTGCTACCTGATCGGGAGCCAACCTGGCTCATTGACTCCGGCCGGCCTCCACCTGACGCGCCTCCATCACTTCCATTTCCACAGCGCAAGTGCTCACCCCTCTTCACTTCACTCTATTTAACCATCACTCACTCCACACTCACTCTCCATAGCTCAAGAAAGAAAGCTCCAACGAGACCAGAGAAACCATGGCGCTCGGCAAGGCTGCGGTGGCCGCGTTGGCGGTGTCCCTCCTCCTGCTCAGCACCATCAAGGCAAGTCGACACTACATCTGCTTAAGCTCTCTTGCATACTAGAACTGAATACCATGGCATCTGCTCCCCATTCTTTCTCACTCACACGGCTGCACGATTCTGTTTCTCAACACCTCGATCCGGATCATGGACAGGCCGCCGACTATCCTCCCGCCGCCGCTCCGTCTCTCGGCCCTCCTCCCCACAAGATCGTCGACCCCTCCAAAGGTACATCCTGCACCCAGCTTTCAGAGATCAGCCTGATCGATGTTGCGAGAAATGCTAGCTGATCCCGAAACTCTGTGTCCGTCCTCGCAGACTGCGGCGACGCCTGCGACCTCAGGTGCAGCGCCAACTCGCGCAAGAACATGTGCAGCCGGGCGTGCCTCAAGTGCTGCAGCGTCTGCCGCTGCGTGCCGGCGGGCACCGCCGGCAACAGGGAGACCTGCGGCAGCTGCTACACCGACTGGACCACCCACGGCAACAAGACCAAGTGCCCGTGACCCGCCTAGCGTCGTCCATGTCTATATCTGCTCCCGATTCCCCTGCCAAAATCACTCCGCCTACAGCTAGCCTCCTCATGGTTCCTTCCTGTGTGTTGTTTGGACTCTCTATGCTTATGTTTTTTTTCATTGTGTAAAATTGAGTACCCCTGTATTAGCTGAGTGTCTTTTTAGTTTAATATCTTTACTATTATATTCCAGTTAGTCGTACGTCATACAACGCGTTTGGTGAAGGAGATTCGGAGTATTCAGGCCGTTCGATCATCCCTCGACATCTCTGCTCAAATTTTAACACATCTGCACCGTCCCCCTTCTCCCGTTGTTAAATCAACACTTAAGGACCAAAATCTCTCGAATCATCATTTATTGTTACTTCCCAAAATTTCCCTGTTACTTGCCAAAATATGCCTTTTGGAACTACGGTACATATGCTATCATATCAAAACAAATCTTTGCAATTTCTTAACACGGAATCACAAATTCGACCTGCTCAGATGCGTCTCTGTCTAGCTCCCTCGACTTTGACGTCTACTTCGACGCCGCCATAGGCACAACCTCTCGCTGCCTTTGCCAATCTGAGCTACGCCGGTGGACGGCTACCTGGAAAACTGCAATACTGCAACAACGACGACGGCCAGGACGCAACCTGCAGCGTGCAGCTGCGCGTCGAACAAAACAAAGTAGATGCGACATTCCACACGGCGATGAACCTAGGCACGAGCGGGTGCGCATCCATGGATCACACCTGCTGCCGGAGGAGGTGCGGTTTCCCGGTGGTGTGGCCGCACGCGTGTACTCCTTAGCTGCCAACAGGTGCGCCTGCGTCTCCCGGAATGCACCGGCGCTAGAGCTGGCCGTTCGACGAGTAGGTCCATCCAAAACGAGGGCCGGCGACATCGCCCTACGCCAGATGTGACAAGATTGTCCGGACGGCATCAAGCTGCACCAGCTTCTTGAATATTCAGACATGACGCACCGCGCACATACATAATTTACCATCTATTGTCCCTCGGATGATCTGTATCTAGCAATTTGGGTGTTGGAAGGCTGAGGTGAGCTCTGAATTCATAACAACTGGCCACTAGAGTCGTCTACCACGAGCAGATTCTTGATCTATGGTAATTAATCTATTATTATTTTCCATTGGGTTTACTTCAAATGTACTAATAGTGCTTCGTTCAGTTTTGTGGATTAGCCATAGTTTATTTTTTGGATCAACTTAGTTTACTGCAACGTATTTTTGATGGTGCATCTCAAAACTATGATACCACTCTGTAAGGCACCCTTTTTTATCTTGCACTTTTATGTCCATGTATTGTACTTATGTAATGCACAAGACGAACATTCCTCATTTAATTATAACTTTAGCTGTATTTCTGATGCATGGTGATGCTCATTTTGTTTGTATTATTTAAATCTTTGTTTGTGAAAAGATATACATTAGAGCAGAGGCAAAGTGACTCAAAGCTACATGACCATATTCCGTAAGTTGAACCACTTTATGATCTTATGTGTCTTTTCTGCTATGCATTGGATACAATTATTCATCCTGCTTTATTTTTTTGCTCGAATACCAATTATTGTTCATTCACGTTTTTGTGCCCCAAACTTAGTTTTTGATAGTGACAAATGGGAAACATGTCATTCAAGTCGCACGTTGCTTTCTAATATATTAACCATAATTTTATTTCTGAAGATGAGCTTAATAGATCTATTATTATGTATGAAATGAGGCAACCTGAACATTTAGCTCCTAGAAACTTCAACATTCCCAATTCCACGCTATGTACATTTTTAGGTACCCGTAACCTGTTCAAAATACACAATGAATGAAGAGCACCATATTGGTGGTCTGACTTGCAGCCCCAAAAAATCGAAACCTAAACAGATGAATTAGAATTTTTTCCACACAGGTTGAGTTATGCTAATGATTCAAAATACATACATGCACAACATTCACGTAAAACTAAAATATGGTCAGACTGTTGCCTAACCATGTACTGTAGCTTTCAAAATTCCATGCATATTTTCGCATACGACCATGTTCTTATTAGCTGCCATTGATATCACGGTTTGAAAGAATGGTGGTGTGTTATTATGTATCATGATTACTCACAAAGGTTGCAGTAGTGTTTTTACAAAATTTATCACCTTTATATTATTCAGATATAGGACAATGATTCACACATTCTTTGGTGCAGCAACATATCCGGCAGAAAGGAATTAATCTACCAGTCCCTAGAACTAGAAGCACTATGAATTTGTTGTGACTATGTTAAGCACGTTGACATGCATGGTGTTAGTGAGTTCACTAAGAAAAGATACGTTTATTAATTTTCTGTTGTGGTTTCCATTGTACCATTTCTTAAGTATTGTGTCTTCATTTGACAGAAATCTTTGTCAATGTTCACACATTTATAATTATATTTATAAGTATATGTACGATCATAGTACTATGAAACTATTTCAATATCTGTGACTATGGATCTTGAAAGAAAAATTACTTCCTTCCGTTTCTCAAATTTACCAAATGATTGCTCGTTACGATGGGAGAGGCTTAACGAGAGCAGGTACTTAGGAAAGGTCCATGTAGGATATGAACTGTAACTCAAGATACGTCCTCGTTAAATTTTCGCAAGACGTTTGCATCAGTGTATAGTGTATACATGTCAGGAATTGGAGTAATATCAACCTATTTTTTCCTGATATGTTATGCACATCGTTTTACTGGAATACTATACACCTAATTTTGCATGCGCATCGTATTTATATATGTGTGACGAAAAAATAAATTTACATACCGTAGCAACGCACGGGCACTTAACTAGTTAGCTGAGTATTTGTCTGTTGTAAAACCATCCGGGGTTTATGTGATCAGCGAACAATTTGGCTCAAACATCTACCGTACCACTCCCTCTGTTCAACGTTTAGACATGTTCAAATAAACTAGATACGCACCATAATAAAGCAATCTTCTACACTCTAAAAGTAGACAAGATACATAGTACCAAAATAGATAAATATATAAAAAAGTTTAAACATCTTATGTTACTGAGCCAGCCGAGGGAGTACTTACTACATTGCTCACAAAAACAGAATGAGTTGCTACGTACGCATTCTATTCGGCTTGTTCCCCGTGGCCATGAGAACACCACTACACCGTCTGTCGCATCTGTTGTCGTGTTGCAAGTGCCTCATACGGAGTATATATCAAATCCCACTAGAGGATCATTTAAGTACACGCACACGCGCGCATGCATCGGTACCATCTACTAATGTCTAAGGTAAAAGTCATGGAATAGTGTGGAGATGATAAGGCGTGGTCACGGGCTCACGTCACGCACGTAGCAGTACCACCAACCTCCACCAAGCCGTGTTCCGAGTGGCATTCAATTCCTTCCTCCGATCCCCTTGGTACCTGCACATAAACACGGCAGCCAACAATGAATCAGGCCTCGTTTGGACGCAGCGGTACCCATTCCCAGGGAACGGACGCCCCCAACCAGATTTTCCCGGCCACTCGGGAAGGAAACCCTCCCATTCCCGGGGAAAATGCGCGAGCCCATTTGGTAGCAAGGGGGAGGTCGATGAATTCAGGTTGAAGCGCGCGTCTCTCTTTGTTTCTCTGACACGCTCGCCTGCTTCGGGTCTCCTTCCATTCTCGCTAGCTAGCATGGTCCATCCGTACGTATCAATCAACAGATGTATGGATGCATGTGCTAGTAGCCAGCTCGTTACAACCACAACAGGTGATGAAAACGCAAATCCAAGCCTCCTAGACACAAGAGTATTACAAAATTTGGGGTAAAAGCTAGAAAATTGAAACAACACAGCAAACAATTACATTTTTTTTTTTTACAAATGCCAGACGCATAAATAAATAGATAATCGTTCTTTAATTGAGAAAATGAAAATAATAACAATTATATAAAATTATAAGTGGGTGGCTTTTTGTAAAGTCTAAGAAGAAACAATACTGCACAAATAATTCAAACAAGATTCTAGACAAATGCGCAATCGAGCACGTCGCCGGCTGCGGTGCTCCTGCTCGCCAAATGGTGTGTTCCTGTCCCAAATAGCGACTTCCATGAATCCATTAAGCATAGGTCAAATCCCAGGAATTATGAGCATAAATCCAACGAGAAAACTGAAGATTTTGTAAGAGCCAATTCGTCCAGATACTTAATCGATTTATGCAAATTATTTGATTGATGTTATGCTAAAATTAAGCAAAGTGTTCACTTGATAATATATGTACTTAGCACTGAACAATTCCTATCTAAATGATGAATTACTAAAAAGCCCACAACTATTTGAAGAAATATCAGCCCTTGTTTCAATACCAAAAAGATATAAAATTGATACTAGGAGACATCAAAGCTGAAATTACTTATATAGAACACAAACATGAGTATCAGCAGAATAAAGTGTAAGAAGGTGAAGTATGGACATACTGGTGGCTCTGTTCATATGCTACCATGAACAACAAACATGAGTATCAGCAGAATAAAATGCCATAAAGTTATACCACCGCCAAGAGTTCCGGTGTTCTCTGCGCAGAGGAGATTCAATTCGTTGGAGCAGAGGAAGTTGATCCAACGGAGGAAAGGGGAGAGGCAAGATAGGCTCGGTAGCCGGATGGAATGGTCGCGAGCTCTCGGTGACGTGGCATCGCCGACTCCCTGTCGCTTGTATGAAGGCGAGTGGAGGAGAGCTCCGACGGATGTAATGTAGACATCTAATGCATAATTGGTGAATTAGATCCATATGCACCTCAAAGTTGCGTTCCACCTAGATGCAGGTTGTTCACAGCACACATGACACTGAGAAACAAGAAATTGCGACATGCTGGGAAGATAACTAGAACTACGGATTGACATCAGAACCATTTTTAAAAATTGGACAGATCGAATGATAACACTGATCTTTCTTTTCATGTCTCGGCACCTCAAGTTCAGTTCAGACAGCAGAACATATTTCATTCTCCAATTCAGGATCGCATAACCTCGCAAAGGGAAAACAAGTCCTCACTGCAAAGTACGATCATCCTTCTTGTTCATTTCAAGAACTTCAACAGAAAAGTGAAGAACTTCACAAGATAGAAGCTAGAAAATAAATTGGAACTGTGAAATTACTTGACCAATCATATGCCACCTTCTTCATGGTCTTCAACAATAATTCCATCTACACCAGATTCCATAGCTTCCACGGCTTCTTCCTCCTCAAAATTACCAACCTGTGAATCCGACAACAGGAAATCTTAGTAACCATAATCAACAAAACAAGTTCAAGGGCATGTACTTGCTCATATCATCATCATAGAGCACCAGGGCTTCACTACCGATATACTGGATCTGGAGCAATACCATTATCAGTACAGATCGGAGAAGAGAAGTTAAAGGGAAAGGAAAAACGGGAGAGGAAGTGAAGGGGTTTACAACACTCACCGGACCACCGTCGATCGTTGCCGCAGTGGAGAAAATCATGAAGGCGGAGTACAGCTTCAACGCGATCCGGTCGGGGAAGAAAGGGGCTTCGAGGATGAGGTCGGGGAGGGGAGGCGCCGGAGGTGGGGATGGGAAGGGAGGCGCGGGACAGTGTCAGGACCCGGTGGTCGCCGACGGAGTCGAGGAAGAAGGACGGCGAGCACGGCGCTCGACCGGAAGCGATAAAGAGACAAAGGACCGAAAATTTAGGGTTTTTATTAGCGTCCCTCCCTTCCACCCTCTCCCACTCCTTTATACTGCAGGAGCAGGACCACGCTTGATTACAAAGTTTGCAAATCACAGTTCAAACCGGCTGGGCACCGATCCCTATTACATTTGAATTTGAACTAAACGAACTAGAGCCGTTGGATGAAGCGGAGCAGCGAGGACTGATACGTCTCTGACGTATCGATAATTTCTTATGTTCCATACCACATTATTGATGATATCTACATGTTTTATGCATATTTTATGTCATATTTATGCATTTTCCGGCACTAACCTATTAACGAGATGCCGAAGAGCCAGTTGCTGTTTTCTGCTGTTTTTGGTTTCAGAAATCCTAGTAAGGAAATATCCTCGGAATTGGACGAAATCAACGCTCAGGGGCCTATTTTCACACGAAGCTTCCAGAAGACCGGAGAGCTAACGAAGTGGGGCCACGAGGTGGCCACACAACAGGGCGGCGCGGCCCAAGCCCTGGCCGCGCCACCCTAGCATGTGGGCCCCTCGTGACGCCCCTTGACCTGCCCTTCCGCCTACAAATAGCCTTCGTCGCGAAACCCCCAGTACCGAGAGCCGCGATACGGAAAACCTTCCAGAGACGCCGCCGCCGCCAATCCCATCTCGGGGGATTCAGGAGATCGCCTCCGGCACCCTGCCGGAGAGGGGATTCATCTCCCGGAGGACTCTACGCCGCCATGGTCGCCTCCGGAGTGATGAGTGAGTAGTCTACCCCTGGACTATGGGTCCATAGCAGTAGCTAGATGGTTGTCTTCTCCTTATGTGCTTCATTGTCGGATCTTGTGAGCTGCCGAACATGCTCAAGATCATCTATCTGTAATGCTATATGTTGTGTTTGTTGGGATCCGATGAATAGAGAATACTATGTTATGTTGATTATCAATTTATATCTATGTGTTGTTTATGATCTTGCATGCTCTCCGTTATTAGTAGAGGCTCTGGCCAAGTTTTTACTCTTAACTCCAAGAGGGAGTATTTATGCTTGATAGTGGGTTCATGTCTCCGTGAATCTGGGGGAGTGAAAGAAACCTCTAAGATTATGGATGTGTTGTTGCCACTAGGGATAAAACATTGATGCTATGTCCGAGGATGTAGTTATTGATTACATTACGCACCATACTTAATGCAATTATCTGTTGTTTGCAACTTAATACTGGAAGGGGTTCGGATGATAACCTGAAGGTGGACTTTTTAGGCATAGATGCATGCTGGATAGCGGTCTATGTACTTTGTCGTAATGCCCAATTAAATCTCACAATACTCATCATATCATGTATGTGCATGGTCATGCCCTCTCTATTTTTCAATTGCCCAACTGTAATTTGTTCACCCAACATGCTATTTATCTTATGGGAGAGACACCTCTAGTGAACTGTGGACCCCGGTCCATTCTTTACATCTGAAATACAATCTACTGCAATTGTTCTACTGTTCTCTGCAAACAATCATCATCCACACTATACATCTAATCCTTTGTTACAGCAAGCCGGTGAGATTGACAACCTCACTGTTTCGTTGGGGCAAAGTACTTTGGTTGTGTTGTGCAGGTTCCACGTTGACGCCGGAATCCCTGGTGTTGCGCCGCACTACATCTCGCCGCCATCAACCTTCAACGTGCTTCTTGGCTCCTACTGGTTCGATAAACCTTGGTTTCTTACTGAGGAAAAACTTGCCGCTGTACGCATCACACCTTCCTCTTGGGGTTTCCAACGGACGCGTGTTGTACGCGTATCAAGCAGATTTTCTGGCGCCGTTGCCGGGGAGATCAAGACACGCTGCAAGGGGAGTCTCCACATCCCAATCTCTTTACTTTGTTTTTGTCTTGCTTTGTTTTATTTACTACTTTGTTTGCTGCACTAAATCAAAACACAAAAAAATTAGTTGCTAGTTTTACTTTATTTACTGTCTTGTTTGCATATTCTATATCAAAAACACAAAAAAATTAGTTACTTGCATTTACTTTATTTACCTTTAGTTTATTTCATCATGTTTCCTCCTAAGTTCATCCTAAAAGACATACCGGTAGGACGTGGGTCTATAATTGGGAGAAATAATATAGAAGAATTTTTCAATCATGTTAGTACCATTGAAGATTTTGAAGATAGACACTTGGTAGAACTTGCTCCTACTTATGAAATTGCTGCTGCTTCTTTAGTTCGCATGTTGGAAACTAAATTTGTTAATCTCAATCCTATAATCCAACACATGTTTCTTATACTCGGTGATATGGAAGAAGGGGAAAAGAAAGATTTTGTTTTAGAAACCCTTCTTAAAGAATTTGGTGGTGTAGCAAGAGAGGCTAGAAAGGTCTTTATTAAATATAAGATGCTTGGTTCTTATACCAATTTTGTTAGTATCCTTGAAAAGATGGACATGGAGAGAGTAAGGTACACTAATAATATCAATGATGGTGGGGAGATTAAGACAACAATACCTTGTAATCTCCTAGGAATGAGTGACGCTCTAGAAAATAATTATGGTTGGCTTGTACCTGAAAATTTGTTTGATGAGGATAGCAAACCTAAGACTAATGAAAAGGGAGCCTCTGAAACTCACATAGATAAGATAAAATGCATAGTTGAGAAAACTCCCAACACCAATTTTGATGCTTTACCTCTTGATAATACTTGATATACACTTTCTGCGCCTAGCTGAAAGACGTTAAAGAAAAGCGCTTATGGGAGACAACCCATGTTTTTACTACAGTACCTTTATTTTTATTTTGAGTCTTGGAAGTTGTTTACTACTGTAGCAACCTCTCCTTATCTTAGTTTTGTGCATTGTTGTGCCAAGTAAAGTCGTTGATAGTAAGGTTCATACTAGATTTGGATTACTGCGCAGAAACAGATTTCTTTGCTGTCACGAATCTGGGCCTAATTCTCTGTAGGTAACTCAGAAAATTATGCCAATTTACGTGAGTGGTCCTCAGATATGTACGCAACTTTCATTCAATTTGAGCATTTTCATTTGAGCAAGTCTGATGCCTCAATAAAATTCGTCTTTACGAACTGTTCTGTTTTGACAGATTCTGTCTTTTATTTCGCATTGCCTGTTTTGCTATGCTTGATGGATTTTTCGATTCCATTGACTTTCAGTAGCTTTGTGCAATATCCAGAAGTGTTAAGAATGATTATGTCACCTCTGAACATGTAAATTTTGATTGTGCACTAACTCTCTAATGAGTTGTTTTGAGTTTGGTGTGGAGGAAGTTTTCAAGGATCAAGAGAGGGAGATGATACGATATGATCAAGGAGAGTGAAAGCTCTAAGCTTGGGGATGCCCCGGTGGTTCACCCCTGCATATATCAAGAAGACTCAAGCGTCTAAGCTTGGGCGTGCCCAAGGCATCCCCTTCTTCATCGACAACATTATCAGGTTCCTCCCCTGAAACTATATTTTTATTCCGTCACATCTTATGTACTTTGCTTGGAGCGTCGGTTTGTTTTTGTTTTTGTTTTGTTTGAATAAAATGGATCCTAGAATTCATTGTTTGGGAGAGAGACACGCTCCGCTGTTGCATATGGACAAATATGTCCTTAGGCTTTACTCATAGTATTCATGGCGAAGGTTGAATCTTCTTCGTTAATTTGTTATATGGTTGGAATCGGGAAATGCTACATGTAGTAATTGGTAAAATATCTTGGATAATGTGATACTTGGCAATCGTTGTGCTCATGTTTAAGCTCTTGCATCATATACTTTGCACCTATTAATGAAGAAATACATAGAGCTTGCTAAAATTTGGTTTGCATAATTGGTCTCTCTAAGGTCTAGATAATTTCTAGTATTGAGTTTGAACAACAAGGAAGACGGTGTAGAGTCTTATAATGTTTACAATATGTATTTTATGTGAGTTTTGCTGCGCCGCTTCATCCTTGTGTTTGTTTCAAATAGCCTTGCTAGCCTAAACCTTGTATCAAGAGGGAATACTTCTCATGCATCCAAAATACTTGAGCCAACCACTATGCCATTTGGTTCCACCATACCTACCTACTACATGGTATTTCTCCGCCATTCCAAAGTAAATTGCTTGAGTGCTACCTTTAAAATTTCTATCCTCTACCTTTACAATATATAGCTCATGGGACAAATAGCCTAAAAACTATTGTGGTATTGAATATGTACTTATGCACTTTATCTCTTATTAAGTTGCTTGTTGTGCGATAACCATGTTCCTGGGGACGCCATCAACTACTCTTTGTTGAATATCATGTGAGTTGCTATGCATGTCCGTCTTGTCTGAAGTAAGGGAGATTTACCACTTATTTAATGGTTAGAGCATGCATATTGTTAGAGAAGAACATTGGGCCGCTAACTAAAGCCATGAATCATGGTGGAAGTTTCAGTTTTGGACATATATCCTCAATCTCATATGAGAACATTAATTGTTGCTACATGCTTATGCATTAAAGAGGAGTCCATTATCTGTTGTCTATGTTGTCCCGGTATGGATGTCTAAGTTGAGAATAATCAATAGCGAGAAATCCAATGCGAGCTTTCTCCTTAGACCTTTGTACAGGCGGCATAGAGGTACCCCTTTGTGACACTTGGTTAAAACATGTGCATTGCGATAATCCCGGTAATCCAAGCTAATTAGGACAAGGTGCGGGCACTATTAGTATACTATGCATGAGGCTTGCAACTTGTAATATATAATTTACATAACACATATGCTTTATTACTACCGTTGACAAAATTGTTTCTTGTTTTCAAAATCAAAGCTCTAGCACAAATATAGCAATCAATGCTTTCCTCTTTGAAGGACCTTTCTTTTACTTTTATTTTTGAGTCAGTTCACCTATCTCTCTCCACCTCAAGAAGCAAACACTTGTGTGAACTGTGCATTGATTCCTACATACTTGCATATTGCACTTGTTATATTACTTTGCATTGACAACTATCCATGAGATATACATGTTATAAGTTGAAAGCAACCGCTGAAACTTCATCTTCCTTTGTGTTGCTTCAATACCTCTACTTTGAATTATTGCTTTATGAGTTAACTCTTATGCAAGACTTATTGATGCTTGTCTTGAAGTACTATTCATGAAAAGTCTTTGCTATATGATTCATTTGTTTACTCATGTCATTTACATTGTTTTGATCGCTGCATTCATTACATATGCTTACAATAGTATGATCAAGGTTATGATGGCATGTCACTCCAGAAATTATCTTTGTTATCGTTTACCTGCTCGGGACGAGCAGAAACTAAGCTTGGGGAGACGTATCGATAATTTCTTATGTTCCATGCCACATTATTGATGATATCTACATGTTTTATGCATACTTTATGTCATATTCATGCATTTTTCGGCACTAACCTATTAACGAGATGCCGAAGAGCCGATTCTTGTTTTCTAACATTTTTGGTTTCAGAAATCCTAGTAAGGAAATATTCTCGGAATTGGACGAAATCAACGCCCAGGGGCCTATTTTCACACGAAGCTTCCAGAAGACCGGAGAGCTAACGAAGTGGGGCCACGAGGTGGCCACACAACAGGGCGGCGCGGCCCAAGACCTGGCCGCGCCACCCTAGCGTGTGGGCCCCTCGTGACTCCCCTTGACCTGCCCTTCCGCCTACAAATAGCCTTCGTCGCGAAACCCCCAGTACCGAGAGCCACGATACGGAAAACCTTCCAGAGACGCCGCCGCCACCAATCCCATCTCGGGGGATTCAGGAGATCGCCTCCGGCACCCTGCCGGAGAGGGGATTCATCTCTCGGAGGAATCTACGCCGCCATGGTCGCCTCCGGAGTGATGAGTGAGTAGTCTACCCCTGGACTATGGGTCCATAGCAGTAGCTAGATGGTTGTCTTCTCCTTATGTGCTTCATTGTCGGATCTTGTGAGCTGCCAAACATGATCAAGATCATCTATCTGTAATGCTATATGTTGTGTTTGTTGGGATCCGATGAATAGAGAATACTATGTTATGTTGATTATCAATTTATATCTATGTGTTGTTTATGATCTTGCATGCTCTCCGTTATTAGTAGAGGCTCTGGCCAAGTTTTTACTCTTAACTCCAAGAGGGAGTATTTATGCTCGATAGTGGGTTCATGTCTCCGTGAATCTGGGGGAGTGAGAGAAACCTCTAAGATTATGGATGTGTTGTTGCCACTAGGGATAAAACATTGATGCTATGTCCGAGGATGTAGTTATTGATTACATTACGCACCATACTTAATGCAATTGTCTGTTGTTTGCAACTTAATACTGGAAGGGGTTCGGATGATAACCTGAAGGTGGACTTTTTAGGCATAGATGCATGCTGGATAGCGGTCTATGTACTTTGTCGTAATGCCCAATTAAATCTCACAATACTCATCATATCATGTATGTGCATGGTCATGCCCTCTCTATTTTTCAATTGCCCAACTGTAATTTGTTCACCCAACATGCTATTTATCTTATGGGAGAGACACCTCTAGTGAACTGTGGACCCCGGTCCATTCTTTACATCTGAAATACAATCTACTGCAATTGTTCTACTGTTCTCTGCAAACAATCATCATCCACACTATACATCTAATCCTTTGTTACAGCAAGCCGGTGAGATTGACAACCTCACTGTTTCGTTGGGGCAAAGTACTTTGGTTGTGTTGTGCAGGTTCCACGTTGACGCCGGAATCCCTGGTGTTGCGCCGCACTACATCTCGCCGCCATCAACCTTCAACGTGCTTCTTGGCTCCTACTGGTTCGATAAACCTTGGTTTCTTACTGAGGGAAAACTTGCCGCTGTACGCATCACACCTTCCTCTTGGGGTTCCCAACGGACGCGTGCTGTACGCATATCAAGGACCGTTGATTGTTGTCATCTGATAGTGAACAGTCCTGACAATGCCCTCCCCCCTCCAGACAAGACCTCAGGGCTTGAATGCTGGAAATGTTCGCCGCACGAACTCCGCATCCTCCTAGGTGGCATCTGCCGGTTCCAGGCCCTCCCATTGTATCAACCATTGGGGAACACCCACCTCATAGTCGTCTGTCTCATGTCGGCGAGGTACTTGTCTGCGTTCCAGAATGGCCGTTGGAAAGAACTTGATTTTGTCGTCAGGTGTGACAAGCGGTAATTCAGCAGAGGGTACATCTGATTTTCCCACATGTTTCTTCAAGTGGCTCACATGGAAAACATCATGTAGTAGTGTACCAGATGGCAATTGCAATTTGTATGCACGTTTCCCCACCAATTGCACAATTTTGAATGGTCCATACCAACGAGGAGCTAGTTTCAAGGGATTACCTCTGCCCGGAGCATTTTCTCTTTGTGGTACCATCTTCAAGTATACCATATCCCCCAGGAGAAAGGATCTTGGTGTTCTGTTCAAATCTGCTTATTTCTTCATCTTATGTTGTGCCCTTGCCAGATTCTGTTGGAGAACATTGATCATTTTTTCCTTCTCTTGCAATGTAGCTTGAGCTTCCTGAGACAAGTGTGATATATTTGGAAGTTGAGCCAATACTGGTGGTGGATACTCATATAGTGCTTCAAATGGGGACATTTGGATGGCAGTATGGTAGCAGCTGTTGTACCAGAATTCAGCAGCTGGCAGATATGTATTCCATTTCTTTGGTTCTTGAAAAGCCATGCATCGCAGGTACTGCTCCATACACTGGTTCACACGTTCTGTTTGGCCATCTGACTGAGGGTGATAAGCAGTGGAGAAGTGTAGGGAAATCTTCATTGTAGAGAAAATTTCTGACCACAGCTTGCTCAAGAAAATTTTATCTCTATCAGATGTGATCACACTTGGTGGACCATGAAGTTTGATCACATTATCAATAAACAGAGTAGCCACTGTCTTGACTGAGTATGGGTGGGATAGGGGAAGAAAATGTGCATACTTTGTCAGCCTGTCTACTACCACCAATATTACATCCTTGCCATGAGAGATGGGTAATCCTTCCACAAAATCCATGCTAATCTCTGACCATTTTGTATCTGGAATGTGGAGAGGATCTAACAAGCTAGGGTACTGTACCTTCTCTGTTTTGGAGATTTGGCACACAGGGCAAGATGCAACTTTAGCAGCTACATATTCTTTGAGTTTTGGCCAGTGGAATATCCTTTTCAGTTTACTGTATGTGACTCTTGTGCCAGAATGTCCACCAAAAGCTGAAGAGTGAATAGAATCAAATATTTTCTGTTTCAAGTCAGTAGCACTACCAATGCAAACTCTGTCTTTGTATCTGAGAACACCAGATTGAGCTGAGTAATTGGAGTTGCTTGCAGGATTTATAGTTAGTTCTTGCAAGAGTTTTGTGTATTCTTCATCTCCCTCATAAGTGCTGGTAATATCATTGGTCCATGTTGGTACAGCAACTGCAAGTGGTAGACATTGATCCTGTATTTGTCTGTTTTCATCAGGCTGATATTGTCTAGATAATGCATCTGCTGCTGTATTGTCTTTGCCTTTTTTGTACTGTACTGAGAAATCAAACTCTAGTAACTTCAGCATCAGCTTGTGTTGTATTCCTTCAAGCTGTCTCTGGCTAGCAATGTATTTGAGGCTACATTGATCTGTTTTGATTACCAGCTTATTCCCCAAGAAATAATGCCTCCACTTCTTTAGAGCTTGCAGTATGGCCATTGCTTCTTTTTCATATACTGACAGTGTTTTGTTTTGGGGCCATAGAGCTTTACTGTAGTAAGCAAGGGGTTTTGCATTCTGCATGAGGACAGCTCCCAAGCCTGTGTCACAAGCATCAGTCTCCAATGTGAAGGGCAGCTCGAAATTTGGTAGTGCTAGCAGTGGTGGATTGGTCATTGTTGCTTTGAGTCTCTCAAATGCATTTTGTTGTTCTGATCCCCATTGAAAGGAATTTTTCTTCAGTGCAGAGTGAAGGGGTTGGCAAACATGTGCATAATTAGGAATAAACCTCGTGTAATATCCTGTGAGTCCCAAGAATCCCCTGAGTTTCTTCACTGTTGTTGGAATTTCCCACTTGATTATATCCCTAATTTTTGTTGGATCAGTGGCTACACCCTTGCCTGAAATTATGTGACCCAAATATTCAACTTGTGTCTGCTCAAACTGACACTTTGATAATTTGGCCTTTAACTTGTGTTGCTTGAAGATAGAGAGCACTGTTTGCAGGTGTTCCATATGTTCAGTCTTTGACTTGCTATAGACCAATATGTCATCAAAGAATACTAACACAAATTTCCTCAAGTGTGGTGCAAATATTGTATTCATGAGTTGCTGAAGTGTGGCAGGGGCGTTGCACAACCCAAAAGGCATCACTAAGTATTCATAATGACCCATATGAGTAGAGAAGGCTGTCTTGGCAATATCATCTTCCTTCATACGTATTTGATTGTACCCTGCCCTTAAATCAAACTTGGAGAATATTTGTGCACCATGTAATTCATCCAGGAGATCCTCAATAACTGGTATAGCAAATTTGTTTTTGATGGTCTGCTCGTTCAAGCCTCGAAAATCAGTGCAAAGCCTCCATGATCTATCCTTTTTAGTGACCAATAAGATTGGTGATGAGTAAGGGCTTTTGCTGATCCTTATTTCTCTTCTCTGGAGCATGTCTTTAATTATCTGTTCCACTATGTTTTTTTGACTGTGGGACATTCGATATGGGCGAATGTTTGGTGGTTTTGCACCTTCTTTCAGTGGTATCTGATGGTCAACATCTCTAGGTGGTGGTAGTCCACTTGGTGTCTCAAATATATCCTTAAATGCATTTAACAGTGTTTGTATCCCACTGGAATGCTGTTCAGTCACCTGTTCTTCAGTTTCGTCAGTTGTTGCTGTGTAAATGAGCAAATAGCCTGTGGCCCCCTGAGCAATCAACTTGTTACATGTATTAGAAGAAATGAGTAGGTTATCCACTGGTAACAAGTGATCATGTAATGTAATCAATTTTCCTTGCACACCAATGGTCAACTTTCTTTCCAGGAAGTCAAAAGTAACAGGGTTGTGCTGCTTAAACCAATTGACGCCCAATATGACATCTGCACCTTGTAGCTCCAAGATACGAAAGTTTGTTTCAAACTTGTGTCCCTCAACAGTGAACTTGCAGTTTTGTGCCATGAAACTGGATGTGAGAGTGCCTCCACCTGCTACTTTCACTGTTCTGGCCGGTATGGCTGTAAGAGGTATTTTATTTTTCTTGGCAAAAGCCATATCCATGAATGTACTTGTGCTACCTGTATCAGCAAGTGCAACAGCTTCTGTTTTGTTTATTTGAAGGAGTAGGGATATGGTAGAGTCACTAGGGCACCCACTATAAGCAGCTGCAGAGATGCTCATTGCCACTTCATCAGCTTGAGCTACAGGAACGTTTTCTGCAGGTTGCACAGCTTCAGGTATTGGCATAACTTGGACTTGTTCAATTGCTGGTGGAGGTGGGTCGTGCAGTCCTTGATCCAACTGATATGTTGCCTCATCCAAACCCTGTAATTCTATCATTCTGATGGCCTGCTGCATTTGTGGGCATCTGTGCCCAAGAAAGAACCTACCATGACAGTGCCAACATTCTCTCTGTGCTCTGTTTTGTTGTGGTATGTTGGGCCCATTTCTGTTATCCCTAGGAGGAAGCCTCTGCTGCTGTTGTTGATTGTATGCCCTCTGTGGAGGAGGTGCAATAGGTGCTGCAGTTGCCTTTTTTACATTGCACAAGTAAGCTTGTTCATACTTGCGGGCATACCAGTAAGCATTGAGAAGGGAGTCTGGTTTCTGGCACTGGACAAGATGTTTGATGCTATCTTTTAGTCCACTGGTGAATCTGTCCACAAAGAACATTTGGGGCAAATATGGACATGTCCTCTTCATCTGTGTCATCCATGTCTCATAAGCATCAATATATGTGTTAACAGTTGTTTGTTGCTTCAACTGTTGTAGCTGCTCCATTGGATCTGCAACTATGTTTTCAGGAAATCTTGTGATTAACACTTTGCCCAACTCTTCCCATGTGATGTGCTACAGATCAATGCCAGAACTACTAAGCCAAGTCTTTGCCTATCCTCTTATGTGGGCAATTCCCCATTTTACTCTGCTATGAGCTGGAATATCTACCAGGTCGAATATGTCTTCACATTCTAGGAGCCATGATCTCGGTGAATCGCCCAAGAAGGTAGGTATTTCCACATGAGGAGTTCTGAACTACGGCTCCACATTGTTTTGTTGCACATATGTGTTAACTGTCTGGTTGTTGAATCGGTTTGTGTATTGGGATGGCTGAGGCTGTAGGTTTTGTCTCTGGTGGCTGTAAGTAGTGGCATTTGGTATGGAGGTGTTGTATGTTGGTGGTGGTTGTGGGTTTTGGCTTGTGTTTGTGGAAGTGTTGTTGCGTAGGGTGGTGGTTTGTTGGGGCGGTGGGATGGGGTTTTGTTGTTGTGTTGGTGGTGTGGGTAGGTAGTAGTGGGGTTGGGTGTTGGGGTTTGTCCGTTGCTCGAAGACATGCCGGTGCTCTGTTTGTGTCGTGCCACTCGTGCTCGGCTCTGTTTCAGGCGCGACGTTCTTCTGTCGAACATCTTCCGCGCAGGGTTGCACAGGCAGTTGGGATGGAGTAAAAGTTCCAAGATTTGGTGGGAAAGGAGGTGTAACTGGGTTGGGTGTTGCTGTTTGAGATGGTGGCGGTGGTGTCGGATGTGCATGCTGTGGATTAGGCGTGGTTTGGGGTGTTGGGATTTCTGGGATGGGTGAAAGCTGAGTGTGCGAGCGGTGCGGCGGAGTGACAAAGGGTTGAGCTTGGCCGGTATCCGGCGAGGTCATACCTTCCGAAGGCGTGAGCTTGTCGAGGCTGAGCTGCATCTTCTGCATCATCGCCACCATATTTTGCATCTGGCCTGTGAGCATGCCGATGGCGGCCGCGGACTCCTCCTGGTGAGCGCGAAGACGTCGGCCCACGGAGCGCGCATCTCGTTCCGCATGCTCTCGCGCACGACGAGCGGCGAGGTCCGCATCTGTCGATGAAGCAGATCGTATCACCGGTCCCCCATCTGTGCTAGCGTCACGGGATGAGTGGTGCGAACGACTGGAAGCTCGGGATCTCGGCTTGTGGGACATGGTTTCGAGCGCCGCCGGAGCGAGCTCGTTTGGAAGGGGTAGATCCGCCGTCTTGGTAGAGGGGGAAGGAGATAGGTAGGCCGGAGTGGTCAGAGGAGCGAGGGCTCTGATACCACCTTGTCAGGACCCGGTGGTCGCCGACGGAGTCGAGGAAGAAGGACGGCGAGCACGGCGCTCGACCGGAAGCGATAAAGAGACAAAGGACCGAAAATTTAGGGTTTTTATTAGCGTCCCTCCCTTCCACCCTCTCCCACTCCTTTATACTGCAGGAGTAGGACCACGCTTGATTACAAAGTTTGCAAATCACAGTTCAAACCGGCTGGGCACCGATCCCTATTACATTTGAATTTGAACTAAACGAACTAGAGCCGTTGGATGAAGCGGAGCAGCGAGGACCATTGATCGTTGTCATCTGATAGTGAACAGTCCTGACAGACGGTTGATACGTCCAAAACGTATCTACTTTCCCGAACACTTTTGCTATTGTTTTGCCTCTAATTTGTGTATTTTGGATACAACTAACACGGACTAACGCTGTTTTCAGCAGAATTGCTCTGGTGTCTTGTTTTTGTGCAGAAATTTAACTTTCGGGAAAATCCTCGGAATTTATACCAAAGGGCCTAATTTACCAGAAGACTCGGGGAGCTAGAAGGGCAAGCTAGGTGGAGGCCCGAGGGCCCCACACACCAGGCCGGCGCGGCCCAGGGGGGGGGCGCCCTAGTGTGTGGCCCCCTCGGCTGGCCTCCCACGCCCCCCTCTGGACTATAAAAAGGTTTTGATCTAAATAACGCGAGGAGGAAGTCGAAGTTGCCAGAAACCCTCCAGTACGCCGCCACATCGTGAAACTCCGTCTCGGGGACCAGAAACTCCGTTTTGGCACTCCACCGGGACGGGGAATTGGAGGAGATCATCGCCATCATCACCACCGACGCCTCTCCATCGACCAGCCATGTTCCCCCATCCATGTGTGAGTAATTCCCCCGCTGTAGGCTGAAGGGGATGGTAGGGATTGGATGAGATTGGTCATGTAATAGCATAAGATTGTTAGGGCATAGTGCCTAGTGTCCGTAATTGATACTTTGATGATATTGTTGCAACTTGTTATGCTTAATGCTTGTCACTAGGGCCCGAGTGCCATGATCTCAGATCTGAACATGTTATTGTTTCATCATGATATGCATTGTTTTATGATCTTACCTGCAAGTTGTATACACATGTCGCTGTCCGGAACCAAAGGCCCCGAAGTGACAGAAATCGGGACAACCGGAGGGGATGGCGGCGATGTGAGGATCACATGTGTTCACGGAGTGTTAATGCTTTGCTCCGGTACTCTATTAAAAGGAGTACCTTAATATCCAGTAGATTCCTGATACGTCTCCGACGTATCGATAATTTCTTATGTTCCATGCCACATTATTGATGATACCTACATGTTTTATGCACACTTTATGTCATATTCGTGCATTTTCTGGAACTAACCTATTAACAAGATGCCGAAGTGCCGATTCTTTGTTTTTCTTTGTTTTGGTTTCAGAAATCCTAGTAACGAAATATTCTCGGAATTGGACGAAATCAACGCCCAGTGTCCTATTTTGCCACGAAGCTTCCAGAAGACCGAAGAGGAGACGAAGTGGGGCCACGAGGTGGCCACACCCTAGGGCGGCGCGGCCCCTGCCCTGGCCGCGCGGCCCTATGGTGTGGGCCCCTCGTGCCGCCTCCTGACCTGCCCTTCCGCCTACTTAAAGCCTCCGTCGCGAAACCCCCAGTACCGAGAGCCACGATATGGAAAACCTTCCCGGAGACGCCGCCGCCAATCCCATCTCGGGGATTCAGGAGATCGGCTGCGGCACCCTGCCGGAGAGGGGAATCATCTCCCGGAGGACTCTACGCCGCCATGGTCGCCTCCGGAGTGATGTGTGAGTAGTCTACCCCTGGACTATGGGTCCATAGCAGTAGCTAGATGGTTGTCTTCTCCCCATTGTGCTTAATTGTCGGATCTTGTGAGCTGCCTAACATGATCAAGATCATCTATCTGTAATTCTATATGTTGCGTTTGTTGGGATCCGATGAATAGAGAATACTTGTTATGTTGATTATCAAAGTTATGTCTATGTGTTGTTTATGATCTTGCATGCTCTCCGTTATTAGTAGATGCTCTGGCCAAGTTGATGCTAGTAACTCCAAGAGGGAGTATTTATGCTCGATAGTGGGTTCATGTCTCCGTGAATGCGGAGGGGTGACAAGAACCTCTAAGGTTATGGATGTCTGTTGCCACTAGGGATAAAACATTGGTGCTATGTTCAAGGATGTAGTCACTTGATTACATTACGCGCAATACTTAATGCAATTGTCTCGTTGTTAGCAACTTAATGCGGAAGGGGTTCGGATGATAACTTTGAAGGTGGACTTTTTAGGCATAGATGCATGCTGGATAGCGGTCTATGTACTTTGTCGTAATGCCCAATTAAATCTCACAATACTCATCATAATATGTATGTGCATGGTCATGCCCTCTTTATTTGTCAATTGCCCAACTGTAATTTGTTCACCCAACATGCTGTTTATCTTATGGGAGAGACACCTCTAGTGAACTGTGGACCCCGGTCCAATTCTCTATACTGAAATACAATCTACTGCAATATTGTTCTACTGTTTTTCTGCAAACAATCATCATCCACACTATACATCTAATCCTTTGTTATAGCAAGCCGGTGAGATTGACAACCTCACTGTTTCGTTGGGGCAAAGTACTTTGGTTGTGTTGTGCAGGTTCCACGTTGGCGCCGGAATCTCTGGTGTTGCGCCGCACTACATCCCGCCGCCATCAACCTTCAACGTGCTTCTTGGCTCCTACTGGTTCGATAAACCTTGGTTTCATACTGAGGGAAAACTTGCTGCTGTACGCATCACACCTTCCTCTTGGGGTTCCCAACGGACGCGTGTTGTACGCGTATCAAGCTCTTTTTCTGGCGCCGTTGCCGGGGAGATCAAGACACGCTGCAAGGGGAGTCTCCACTTCCCAATCTCTTTACTTTGTTTTTGTCTTGCTTAGTTTTATTTACTACTTTTTTGCTGCACTAAATCAAAATACAAAAAAATTAGTTGCTAGTTTTACTTTATTTGCTATCTTGTTTGCTATATCAAAAACACAAAAAAATTAGTTACTCGCATTTACTTTATCTAGTTTGCTTTATTTACTACTGCTAAAATGGCTACCCCTGAAAATACTAAGTTGTGTGACTTCACAACCACAAATAATAATGATTTCTTATGCACACCTATTGCTCCACCTGCTACTACAGCAGAATTCTTTGAAATTAAACCTGCTTTACTAAATCTTGTTATGCGAGAGCAATTTTCTGGTGTTAGTTCTGATGATGCTGCTGCCCATCTTAATAATTTTGTTGAACTATGTGAAATGCAAAAATATAAAGATGTAGATGGTGACATTATAAAATTAAAATTGTTCCCTTTCTCATTAAGAGGAAGAGCTAAAGATTGCTTGCTATCTCTGCCTAAGAATAGTATTGATTCATGGACTAAATGCAAGGATGCTTTTATTGGTAGATATTATCCCCCTGCTAAAATTATATCTTTGAGGAGTAGCATAATGAATTTTAAACAATTAGATACTGAACATGTTGCACAAGCATGGGAAAGAATGAAATCTTTGGTTAAAAATTGCCCAACCCATGGACTGACTACTTGGATGATCATCCAAACCTTTTATGCAGGACTGAATTTTTCTTCGCGGAATTTATTGGATTCAGCTGCTGGAGGTACCTTTATGTCCATCACTCTTGGTGAAGCAACAAAGCTTCTTGATAATATGATGATCAACTACTCTGAATGGCACACGGAAAGAGCTCCACAAGGTAAGAAGGTAAATTCTGTCGAAGAAACCTCTTCCTTGAATGATAAGATTGATGCTATTATGTCTATGCTTGTGAATGATAGGACTAATATTGATCCTAATAATGTTCCGTTAGCTTCATTGGTTGCACAAGAAGAACATGTTGATGTAAACTTCATTAAAAATAATAATTTCAACAACAATGCTTATCGGAACAATTCTAGTAACAACTATAGGCCATATCCTTATAATAATGGCAACGGCTATGGTAATTCTTATGGGAATTCTTACAACAATAATAGGAATTCACCCCCTGGACTTGAAGCCATGCTTAAAGAATTTATTAGTACACAAACTGCTTTTAACAAATCTGTTGAAGAAAAGCATGGGAAAATTGATATACTTGCTTCTAAAGTCGATAGTCTTGCTACTGATGTTGATCTTTTGAAATAGAAAGTTATGCCTAATAGGGATATTGAAAATAAAATTGTTACTACAGCAAATGCCATCCAAGTTAGAATTAATGAGAATATAAGATTGATGGCTGAACTGCGTGCTAGGTGGGATAGAGAAGAAAATGAAAAACTAGCTAAAGAGAAGAATGTAGCTAAAGTTTGGACTATTACCACCACTAGTAATGCTAATGCTACACAAGTTGCTGCACCTCCTACTAATAATAATAAAAGAATTGGTGTTAGCAATGTTTCCACTTCTAATGCAAAGCGCGAGAAACTGCCCGAAAGCTAAAAGCTGAAAGCGCTGTGATAAAACTGCTGAAATTTTTTCCAACATTGGGGATGATGATCCCATTGCTTTAGATTATAATGGTTTGAATTTTGATGATTGCCACATCTCTGAAGTTATAAAGTTCTTGCAAAAACTTGCTAAAAGTCCTAATGCTAGTGCTATAAATTTGGCTTTCACAAAACATATTACAAATGCTCTTATAAAAGCTAGAGAAGAGAAACTAGAGCGTGAAGCCTCTATTCCTAGAAAGTTAGAGGATGGTTGGGAGCCCATCATTAAGATGAAGGTTAAAGATTTTGATTGTAATGCTTTATGTGATCTTGGTGCAAGTATTTTTGTTATGCCTAAGAAAATTTATAATATGCTTGACTTGCCACCGCTGAAAAATTGTTATTTGGATGTTAATCTTGCTGATCATTCTACAAAGAAACCTTTGGGGAAAGTTGATAATGTTCGCATTACCGTTAACAATAACCTTGTCCCCGTTGATTTTGTTGTCTTGGATATTGAATGCAATGCATCTTGTCCCATTATATTGGGAAGACCTTTTCTTCGAACCGTTGGTGCTATCATTGATATGAAGGAAGGTAATATAAAATATCAATTTCCTCTCAAGAAAGGTATGGAACACTTCCCTAGAAAGAGAATGAAGTTACCTTTTGATTCGATTCTATTATTAGAACAAATTATGATGTTGACACTTCGTCTCTTGATAATACTTGATACACACTTTCTGCGCCTAGCTGAAAGGCGTTAAAGAAAAGCGCTTATGGGAGACAACCCATGTTTTTACCTACAGTACTTTGTTTTTATTTTGTGTCTTGGAAGTTGTTTACTACTGTAGCAACCTCTCCTTATCTTATTTTAGTGTTTTGTTGTGCCAAGTAAAGTCGTTGATAGTAAAGTTCATACTAGATTTGGATTACTGCGCAGAAACAGATTTCTTTGCTGTCACGAATCTGGGCTGTTTTCTCTGTAGGTGACTCAGAAAATTATACCAATTTACGTGAGTGATCCTCAGATATGTACGCAACTTTCATTCAATTTGAGCATTTTCATTTGAGCAAGTCTGGTGCCTCGATAAAATTCGTCAATACGAACTGTTCTGTTTTGACAGATTCTGCCTTTTATTTCGCATTGCCTCTTTTGCTATGTTGGATGAATTTCTTTGATCCATTAATGTCCAGTAGCTTTATGCAATGTCCAGAAGTGTTAAGAATGATTGTGTCACCTCTGAACATGTTAATTTTTATTGTCGCTAACCCTCTAATGAGTTGTTCTAAGTTTGGTGTGGAGGAAGTTTTCAAGGATCAAGAGAGGAGTATGATGCAACATGATCAAGGAGAGTGAAAGCTCTAAGCTTGGGGATGCCCCGGTGGTTCACCCCTGCATATTCTAAGAAGACTCAAGCGTCTAAGCTTGGGGATGCCCAAGGCATCCCCTTCTTCATCGACAACATTATCAGGTTCCTCCCCTGAAACTATATTTTTATTCCATCACATCTTATGTGCTTTGCTTGGAGCGTCGGTTTGTTTTTGTTTTTGTTTTGTTTGAATAAAATGGATCCTAGCATTCACTTTATGGGAGAGAGACACGCTCCGCTGTAGCATATGGACAAGTATGTCCTTAGTTTCTACTCATAGTATTCATGGCGAAGTTTCTTCTTCGTTAAATTGTTATATGGTTGGAATTGGAAAATGATACATGTAGTAATTTGCTATAATGCCTTGGATAATGTGATACTTGGCAATTGTTGTGCTCATGTTTAAGCTCTTGCATCATATGCTTTGCACCCATTAATGAAGAAATACATAGAGCATGCTAAAATTTGGTTTGCATATTTGGTCTCTCTAAGGTCTAGATAATTTCTAGTATTGAGTATGAACAACAAGGAAGACGGTGTAGAGTCTTATAATGTTTACAATATGTCTTTTATGTGAGTTTTGCTGCACCGGTTCATCCTTGTGTTTGTTTCAAATAAGCCTTGCTAGCCTAAACCTTGTATCGAGAGGGATTACCTCTCATGCATCCAAAATACTTGAGCCAACCACTATGCCATTTGTGTCCACCATACCTACCTACTACATGGTATTTTCCGCCATTCCAAAGTAAATTGCTTGAGTGCTACCTTTAAAATTCCATCATTCACCTTTGCAATATATAGCTCATGGGACAAATAGCTTAAAAACTATTGTGGTATTGAATATGTACTTATGCACTTTATCTCTTATTAAGTTGCTTGTTGTGCGATAACCATGTTCACTGGGGACGCCATCAACTACTCTTTGTTGAATTTCATGTGAGTTGCTATGCATGTTCGTCTTGTCTGAAGTAAGAGAGATCTACCACCTTATGGTTAAGCATGCATATTGTTAGAGAAGAACATTGGGCCGCTAACTAAAGCCATGATCCATGGTGGAAGTTTCAGTTTTGGACAATATCCTCAATCTCATATGAGAAAATTATTAATTGTTGCCACATGCTTATGCATAAAAGAGGAGTCCATTATCTGTTGTCTATGTTGTCCCGGTATGGATGTCTAAGTTGAGAATAATCAATAGCGAGAAATCCAATGCGAGCTTTCTCCTTAGACCTTTGTACAAGCGGCATAGAGGTACCCCTTTGTGACACTTGGTTAAAACATGTGCATTGTGATGATCCGGTAGTCCAAGCTAATTAGGACAAGGTGCGGGCACTATTAGTATACTATGCATGAGGCTTGCAACTTGTAAGATATAATTTACATGATACATATGCTTTATTACTACCGTTGACAAAAAAATTTCATGTTTTCAAAATCAAAGCTCTAGCACAAATATAGCAATCGATGCTTTTCCTCTATGGAGGACCATTCTTTTACTTTCATTGTTGAGTCAGTTCACCTATTTCTCTCCACCTCAAGAAGCAAACACTTGTGTGAACTGTGCATTGATTCCTACATACTTGCATATTGCACTTATTATATTACTCTATGTTGACAATTATCCATGAGATATACATGTTATAAGTTGAAAGCAACCGCTGAAACTTAATCTTCCTTTGTGTTGCTTCAATACCTTTACTTTGAATTATTGCTTTATGAGTTAACTCTTATCCAAGACTTATTGATGCTTGTCTTGAAGTACTATTCATGAAAAGTCTTTGCTATATGATTCACTTGTTTACTCATGTCATATACATTGTTTTGATCGCTGCATTCGCTACATATGCTTTACAAATAGTATGATCAAGGTTATGATGGCATGTCACTCCAGAAATTATCTTTGTTATCGTTTTACCTGCTCGGGACGAGCAGAACTAAGCTTGGGGATGCTGATACGTCTCCGACGTATCGATAATTTCTTATGTTCCATGCCACATTATTGATGATATCTACATGTTTTATGCACACTTTATGTCATATTCGTGCATTTTCTGGAACTAACCTATTAACAAGATGCCGAAGTGCCGATTCTTTGTTTCTGCTGTTTTTGGTTTCAGAAATCCTAGTAACGAAATATTCTCGGAATTGGACGAAATCAACGCCCAGGGTCCTATTTTGCCACGAAGCTTCCAGAAGACCGAAGAGGAGACGAAGTGGGGCCACGAGGTGGCCACACCCTAGGGCGGCGCGGCCCCTGCCCTGGCCGCGCGGCCCTATGGTGTGGGCCCTCGTGCGCCTCTGACCTGCCCTTCCGCCTACTTAAAGCCTCCGTCGCGAAACCCCCGATGCCGAGAGCCACGATATGGAAAACCTTCCCGGAGACGCCGCCGCCAATCCCATCTCGGGGATTCAGGAGATCGCCTCCGGCACCTGCCGGAGAGGGGAATCATCTCCCGGAGGACTCTACGCCGCCATGGTCGCCTCCGGAGTGATGTGTGAGTAGTCTACCCCTGGACTATGGGTCCATAGCAGTAGCTAGATGGTTGTCTTCTCCCCATTGTGCTTAATTGTCGGATCTTGTGAGCTGCCTAACATGATCAAGATCATCTATCTGTAATTCTATATGTTGCGTTTGTTGGGATCCGATGAATAGAGAATACTTGTTATGTTGATTATCAAAGTTATGTCTATGTGTTGTTTATGATCTTGCATGCTCTCCGTTATTAGTAGATGCTCTGGCCAAGTTGATGCTAATAACTCCAAGAGGGAGTATTTATGCTCGATAGTGGGTTCATGTCTCCGTGAATCTGGAGGGGTGACAAGAACCTCTAAGGTTATGGATGTGCTGTTGCCACTAGGGATAAAACATTAGTGCTATGTTCAAGGATGTAGTCACTGATTACATTACGCGCAATACTTAATGCAATTGTCTGTTGTTAGCAACTTAATACTGGAAGGGGTTCGGATGATAACCTGAAGGTGGACTTTTTGGGCATAGATGCATGCTGGATAGCGGTCTATGTACTTTGTCGTAATGCCCAATTAAATCTCACAATACTCATCATAATATGTATGTGCATGGTCATGCCCTCTTTATTTGTCAATTGCCCAACTGTAATTTGTTCACCCAACATGCTGTTTATCTTATGGGAGAGACACCTCTAGTGAACTGTGGACCCCGGTCCAATTCTCTATACTGAAATACAATCTACTGCAATCTTGTTCTCTTGTTTTTCTGCAAACAATCATCATCCACACTATACATCTAATCCTTTGTTACAGCAAGCCGGTGAGATTGACAACCTCACTGTTTCGTTGGGGCAAAGTACTTTGGTTGTGTTGTGCAGGTTCCACGTTGGCGCCGGAATCTCTGGTGTTGCGCCGCATTACATCCCGCCGCCATCAACCTTCAACGTGCTTCTTGGCTCCTACTGGTTCGATAAACCTTGGTTTCATACTGAGGGAAAACTTGCCGCTGTACGCATCACACCTTCCTCTTGGGGTTCCCAACGGACGCGTGTTGTACGCGTATCAATTCCCTAGAGGCCCGGCTGCCACCGGCTGGTAGGACAAAAGATGTTGTGCAAGTTTCTCATTGCGAGCACGTACGACTATATATGGAACACATGCCTATGGATTACTTTGTACTTGGACACCGTTTTATCATTATCTGCAAATGCCCTGCTTTGATTGTTACATGAGTTTCTCTCATCCATGCAACGCCCGTCATCCATCCCTGTGCCTACAGTATTTTTACTCTGCTGCTGTTATTTCACTACTGCTACTGCTATAAACTGTTACTACTGATAAACTCTTGCGAGCAAGTCTTTTTCCAGGTGCAGCTGAATTGACAACTCCGCTGTTAAGGCTTTCAAGTATTCTTTGTCTCCCCTTGTGTCGAATCAATAAATTGGGTTTTACTTCCCGCGAAGACTGCTGCGATCCCCTATACTTGTGGTTTATCAAGACTGTTTTCTGGCGCCGTTGCCGGGGAGCATAGCTTTATTTGGAGGTTCACTTGGATTGATATTGTTCGCTGCAAATTCTCCATCATGGGTAAATCTCGCGATCCTAAAGTCGTCATATTACCATCCACTACAAGAAAAGGTACAACTCTGTGTACCTCTGCTACACTTGATTCACCATCTGTGATAAGTCAACTTGTTTCACCGCCGCAAGCTTCACTTGCTGGTAGTTCTGCTGAATCTGAAAACTCTCATAATATTGATAATGTTTCTGTTGTGCTTGATGATAGTGGTTCATTGGGATCCTTTCTAGATGCTACAATTGCTAGGTCTAGACAAATTGAAAATACTGAAACTCCTAATGAAAATGCTGCTGCACCTGTTAATTCACATGAACTTGATTATTCTAGTGATGATCCTGATGAGGATTATGTGGAGCTTAATGATGATTTTATTAATAGATGCAATGCTACTGCTGATGCAAGAAAAATTAAAAAGTTTCTCGCACAATATACTGTTAGACATAAGCTATCTCCTGATCCTAAATTTGCCACATCTCCTATATGCATTAAGGATAAAGATTATGATTTTTCTCTTGATCTATCTCATATAGCTATTGTTGAGAAAACACCCTTTTGTGGTACTGAAAAAGAAAGTGCTGTAGAACACATGAATGAACTTTCTTCTATGAGTAGCTTGTTTTCTGATGATGTTAAGATGCGTACTTATTTCATTGCTAAAATTTTTCCTTTCTCATTAAAGGATGATGCTAAAACTTGGTATAATAATTTGCCTCCTGGTTCTATTAAAAGTCCAGGTGATTTGCTTGATGTTTTCTTTCGGAAATACTTTCCTGCTAGTGCTCAACATGCTGCTTTACAGAAAATTTATAGCTTTGACCAGGAAGATGGAGAGAAATTGCCGGAAGCTTGGGCAAGATTTTGCTCTCTTACGAGGGCTCGACCTAGACATGATTTGGAAAAGCATGATTTACTTGATATATTCTATAGTGGACTAACCGTTGAGTCTAGAGCATATCTGGATAGTTGTGCTGGTTGTGTTTTCAGGAAAAGAACTCCAGACGAAGCTGAAGAATTATTGGCTAAAATAGGCCGAAATCTTGATGATTGGAATACACCTGAACCAACTCCGACGCCAATATTGAAGAAGAGGGGTTTAATTAAATTGAATGATGAAGATATGAGGGAAGCCAAGAAGTCTCTTAAGGAGAAAGGTATTAAATCCGAAGATGTGAAGAACTTACCTCCCATAGAAGATATATGTGAGATAATTCCCCCTTCATCCATGATTGAGGTAAACTCCCTTCAACGCTTTACTAGGGAAGATATTCCGTATCCGAAACCTCCTGCTCAATGCTTATATGAGTTTGATAATTATATTGTTAAGCAAGAAAATTTTAATATGAGAATAGAGAATCATCTAATGGAAAATTCTCAAGCTATTAGCAATTTGCTTGATATTGTGGAGAGAACCTCCAATGATGTTAAGATGCTTGTTAAACATTTTCAAATGGTTCAAACTCAAATTGGTCAACTCACTAAAGTGCAAAATGACTTGTTAAAAAATAATTCTAAAGAGAAACATGCTTATGAAGTAACAACTAGAGGCGGTGTCTCTACCCAGGATCCTCTATATCCTGAAGGGCATCCCAAAAGAGTTGAACAAGATTCTCAACGAATTGAAACTAGTGCCCCTTCTAAGAAAAAGAAGAAGAAACATAAAAATGGTGTAGAATCCTCTGAACCTGTTAATGATCCTAATAGTATTTCTATTTCCGATGCTGAAACTGAAAGTGGTAATGAACATGATAATGATAATGATAAGAATGATGCTTCTGATAAAGAAGAAGTTGAAGATGAACCTGAAAAGCATGCTAAAAATAAAATGTATACTAAAGAAGATTTTATTGCTAAGAAACATGGTAATGAAAGGGAACCTTGGGTACAAAAGCAAATGCCTTTTCCCGCTAAGAAACTAAAATCAAAGGAAGAAGAGCACTATAATAAATTTTGTGATTGGATGAAACCTTTATTCTTGCAAATCCCTTTGACTGATGCTATTAAATTGCCTCCTTATTCAAAGTATATGAAAGATATTGTCACTAACAAAAGGAAAATCCCCAATGAGGAGATTTCCACTATGCTTTCTAATTACTCTTTCAATGGCAAAGTTCCAAAGAAGTTGGGCGACCCAGGTATACCGACTATTCCTTGTTCTATTAAGAATAATTATGTTAGAACTGCTCTATGTGATTTGGGAGCCGGTGTTAGTGTTATGCCTTTTTCTCTTTATAAGAGACTTTATTTAGATAAGTTGATACCTACTGATATATCTTTGCAAATGGCTGATAAATCTACTGCTATTCCTGTTGGTATATGTGAGGATGTTCCTGTTCAAGTTACTAATAACTGCTTGATATTAACTGATTTTGTTGTGTTGGAAATGCCTGAAGATGATAATATGTCTATTATTCTTGGGAGACCTTTTCTTAACACCGCAGGGGCTGTTATTGATTGCAATAAAGGAAAAGTTACTTTCAATGTTGATGACAAGGAGCATACCGTCTATTTCCCCAAGAGGATTGATAAAATATGTGGAGTTAATACTATTTCTAATGTGAGAACTATCAAAGTGGGAACTATTGATTGTCCTATATATGAGCCTAAAGAGGGATATCAAAATCTTATGATTGGATCCATATCAATACAATTCAAGGTAACATGATTGATTTGAGGTTTATTTCTTCTTATGCTATGTAAAATTTATTTGGTGGCAATACTTGATCAACCTTGTTAACAAATACTTTTATATGCATAGAGGAGGTAAACAACATCTCTTTCTCCCTCCACTTGTTCTACTTGCTGTAGCACTTTTGTTTTGCAAAGTTCCTTAGTTAATTAGATATTTCAAAAAAAAATCCTGTCCAGTAATAATAAACTTAATACCCAGAAATGTGCATTTTTCAAAGTTTTCAAAAATTCACAAAAATTATACCGTTGGTCCTATTTTTTGAAGACGCACCTGGGAGCACCTGGGGATGACCAGTGGGGCACATCAGGGTGGCACCCCACAGGCCGGCGCGACCTGGAAGGGGGGCGCGCCACCCTGGTGTGTGGGCTCCCCCTTGCCCCACTTCCTTATCTCTTCCTCCCACACTCTTCTCTCTCCCGAAAAAACCAGCACCAGTTTTCTCTCACTCGTGTTTCTGCTCAAGAGCTCAAGATTTCTCGATCTCTTTGCTCAGCCCAGATTTCTGTCTGAAATTTGGCACATTTGCTCTCCGGTATGTGACTCCTCCGATTATCCAAGTAGAATTTTGTTTGGTTGAGTATATATTGAATATTTTGCTGCTGTAGGTAATATGTTTAGTGAGCTTGCATGCTTGTTCTAAGTTGTATAAACTAGTTTTGATGCATGATTAGTACTCTAGCAAGTTCCTATAGTAGTTCCCCTCGATTATATGTCACCAAATCAAATTTTATAATGTTTGTTGAAAAATTTCAGAAAATGGAGTGGAAGAGACATCAGCTAAACCAAAAAGAATTGGAGAGGCAACAAGTCATGAGAGTGAACCGCGAAGAGGGAGTATACCCCTCTTACTACCCGTGCACAGATTTCATGAGAAGTGCAGGAATCTTGGGAGATGTTCAGAATCTAATTTCTCGTGCAGGGTTGAATGATTTTGTTGACGGAGAACCATGCCAGTATGCAAAATTGACTATGTCTGTTGTGCAGGATTTTAAGTTCAATTGGTCGCAATCTAACCCCATGGTTCAGTACAAAATTTATAATAAAACTGTCAACTTGCCATTCAATGATTTTTGTACAGCAATTAGAGTACCGCAATGGGGATCATGCGAGAAGATAAGGGGATCGCCGCGAGAGCTCTTAAACCTCTTCGAGATCATTTGTCATGGAAGGAGCTTCTCAGAGGATGGTGGTAAAATTAGTAGCATTCAACTCCCAGCTATCCGCTATTTTGCTTATTTCATTACTAAGTGCGTTCTTGCTAGAAAGAATGGTAGTAAATTATCTATCCAGGATTTAGCTTTTCTAGCTGCTGCACTGCAGAATAATAGGGCTTATAATTTGGGTGCATTGATAGCCTATAGACTTGCTACTAACCGTGAGAAGGGCGGAGTTTGTGGAGGTCTCATCGCCTCTCGTTTACTAGCTTTGCATGGAGTAGAACCTCACCATCTTGATATTCAACTCTCCATAGAAAAACTTGACATAGTCTCCATGATTAAACATGGATTTGTTTCTGATTCATCTAATTTGGGTAACCTATTTTACAAGATGACATTTTATAAGAAAGCTTGGAGAATAACTAAGAAAACTGAAAAACTAGTAAGATTGCCTGCGCCTGTTCTATTTAACCTTGATTCCAGGGAGGATTGGTCAGTCACAGAAGGTGCACTGAATGCACACATAGAGGGAGGAGGCCATCATGCAAGAGACAACACGGAGGAGGCCGAGGAACACCTCGACTCGTCATCCGATGCAGCAAGTTCTTCGCATCAACATTTTGGGCATGTGGAGCCTCCACGCTTTTCTTCTGCATCGGGACCTCACTATGACTATGCCATGTATGATCCACCGGCGTGGAACAGCGACCCTCGCTGGGGTTGAACTCCACTTAGGCCAAAAGCCTAAGCTTGGGGGGAGGTATACCGGCATCACTCATTCTTTGCATATTATGGTTGCTAGATACTTGTATATACTTGTTTAGTTTCTTTGAGTGGTTTTCTAATGAGAGGGAGATGATATTTGGGGAAGTGCTGCCTTAAAACAGATTCTGGACTGTTACCACAAAAATTCTCAAAAATAGCCAGAACGATATTTTGCGAAGCCGATTTTTGTGCATGTTCCCCAGGTTGTTATCTAACTTTCATTAGTTGAACACTTTTCGATTTGAGCAGTGGAAGAATTTCTTAAAAATCGATTATTGTACTGCTCTCAAGTTTGATGAATTCCTGCTGCTTTGTGTTTATGTGACTCTTCTAGTTTCCATTTTCTTGTTTTTGCTTTGTTTCTTTCTTGAAACACAAAAAGACCAAAAATATTTCTGTTGTTTCTCTTCACCATTTGTTTATTTTGGTTTCTTGCATTTATTTTGCTTTATTTTCTATCGTTGGTTTGCTATAAGAAAATTCAAAAAGATTTTGCTTTATTTCCTTGTTTCCTTTTGTTCTTGTTTCCAATTCGAAAACACCAAAAATATTTTCTGTTCTTCTTTGATTTTGTAAAGTTCATTTTGAGTTCAATGGTCTTCGGTGGCTGGAGCATGGTTTTCATTTCATATTATCCAAGCTACACAAGTGAAAGACAATAATGACGATCTACGACAATTGGATTGTGGTGAGAGGCTGGTATGAACTCTATTTATTTTCATTTTTGTACATATACTCATCCATGTGAGCATGCTTAGTTGGTTCATGTGAGGTATATGTCATTTAAGAAAGTCTAGTAGTTCATGATCTCTCATGTTTAGCTCCAATTTATTAATATGAGTAGCATGTCATGGATGTTTGCTTGCATTGTTTTATTCATAAGTAGGTATGACATTATGGTATCCTCCTCTGAATAATTCATTTGAATCGACTTGGCACATGCTCACGCATGCATATGACTGAACAAAATTCAATTAAGCCTCGATGATTTACATTGTTTCAGAGTTCTTGTATCACTTTTATGCCTCCGTTAATTTATTTTGCCGCAAGCATGATTATGACAGTGACTGCTCTCTTGATTTGTCGCTCCCCAGTCTATTGCTAGCCTTCACTTGTACTGAGCGGGAACGCTGCTCGTGCTTCCAAACCCCTGGAAACCAAGTTGTTCCAAAGTGTCCACCATAAATACCTATGTATGGCATTTCAAACCATTCCAAGTAAATTCTCATGCGCTACCTTTAAAACCTTCAAAATGCTTCTCAATTTGTGTTAATGTTTTATAGCTCATGAGGAAGTATGTGGTGTTTATCTTTCGACCTTGTCATTTGCTTTTGACGGACTTTCATAATAAGAGCTGGCAACGGGGTGCCCAGCCCCAACTAATAACTTCATTAATAATTCTCTTCACATGTTTTGCTTTGATTCATCAGTAAGCAACTTAATTTTGCAAATAGACTCTCCTCCATGGTATGAGATTGATGGAAGGAACCCGAGGATTCGGTTAGCCATGGCTTGTGTAAGCAAAGGTTGGGGGGAGTGTCGCCCATAATAAAACTAAAATACATGTGTAAACAAAAGAGAAGAGGGATGATCTACCTTGCTGGTAGAAATAACGTCCTTCATGGGAGCCGCTCTTGAAAGTCTGGTTGGCAAGGTAGTTGGTGTACCCATTACCATTCGTTGACAACAACAAACATCTCTCAAAATAATTTTACTCATGTTTTAAAAATGAAAAGCTCTAGCGCATGTTAATCCCTGCTTCCCTCTGCGAAGGGTCAATCTTTTACTTTTATGTTGTGTCTCCATCCTTTCTTTGAGCACTTTCTTGAGAGCACAACTGTCATTCTTAGTATAATATGCTTGTCCCAAAATATGATTGACTGTGGTATAACTTTGATGCTTTTATCTTTGACAATCTCTATTTCTAGTCTTTCTATGAACCTCAGAGGTGCCTGGGCATTTATGTTTTGCTGTTCAAATTCGGGCAAGCGAGATACCACTTTATCATACCCTTTTATGAACATTGCAATCCTGCTTATAGACATGATTCATGATGCTTATTATTAATTGTTGGTACCTTTCCATGATTGACATAGCTATTGGATGATCTTATTTGCATGTACCTTATTATGAACTGCCTAAGTGTTAGCCATATCATGAGGATATTTACATCATATGAGCAAATGTGTTCGTGAAAGTTCTTTTATCGCACTCAGTTGTTAACTGAATTACTTGAGGACAAGCAATAAGCTAAGCTTGGGGGGAGTTGATACGTCCAAAACGTATCTACTTTCCCGAACACTTTTGCTATTGTTTTGCCTCTAATTTGTGTATTTTGGATACAACTAACACGGACTAACGCTGTTTTCAGCAGAATTGCTCTGGTGTCTTGTTTTTGTGCAGAAATTCAACTTTCGGGAAAATCCTCGGAATTTATACCAAAGGGCCTAATTTACCAGAAGACTCAGGGAGCCAGAAGGGAAAGCCAGGTGGAGGCCCGAGGGCCCCACACACCAGGCCGGCGCGGCCCAGGGGGGGCGCGCCGCCCTAGTGTGTGGCACCCTCGGCTGGCCTCCGATGCCCCTGATGGCGTGTATTTCACACGTTCGTTGGGCAACCCCAAGAGGAAGGTATGATGCGCACAGCCGCAAGTTTTCCCTCAGAAAGAAACCAAGGTTTATCGAACCAGGAGGAGCCAAGAAGCACGTTGAAGGTTGATGGCGGCGGGATGTAGTGCGGCGCAACACCAGAGATTCCGGCGCCAACGTGGAACCTGCACAACACAACCAAAGTACTTTGCCCCAACGAAACAGTGAGGTTGTCAATCTCACCGGCTTGCTGTAACAAAGGATTAACCGTATTGTGTGGAAGATGATTGTTTGCAGAAAACAGTAGAACAGTATTGCAGTAGATTGTATTTCAGTAAAGAGAATTGGACCGGGGTCCACAGTTCACTAGAGGTGTCTCTCCCATAAGACGAACAGCATGTTGGGTGAACAAATTACAGTTGGGCAATTGACAAATAAAGAGAGCATGACCATGCACATACATATCATGATGAGTATAGTGAGATTTAATTGGGCATTACGACAAAGTACATAGACCGTCATCCAACTGCATCTATGCCTAAAAAGTCCACCTTCAGGTTATCATCCGAACCCCCTCCGGTATTAAGTTGCTAACAACAGACAATTGCATTAAGTATTGCGCGTAATGTAACTAGTGACTACATCCTTGAACATAGCACTAATGTTTTATCCCTAGTGGCAACAGCACATCCATAACCTTAGTGGTTCTTGTCACTCCTCCGCATTCACAGCGGCATGAACCCACTATCGAGCATAAATACTCCCTCTTGTATTTACTAGCATCAACTTGGCCAGAGCATCTAATAATAACGGAGAGCATGCAAGATCATAAACAACACATACGCATAGCTTTGATAATCAACATAACAAGTATTCTCTATTCATCGGATCCCAACAAACGCAACATATAGAATTACAGATAGATGATCTTGATCATGTTAGGCAGCTCACAAGATCCGACAATGATAGCACAATGGGGAGAAGACAACCATCTAGCTACTGCTATGGACCCATAGTCCAGGGGTAGACTACTCACACATCACACCGGAGGCGACCATGGCGGCGTAGAGTCCTCCGGGAGATGATTCCCCTCTCCGGCAGGTGCCGGAGGCGATCTCTGGATCCCCCGAGATGGGATCGGCGGCGGCGGCGTCTCCGGAAGGTTTTCCGTATCGTGGTTCTCGGCACCGGGGGTTTCGTCACGGAGACTTTTTATAGGCGAAAGGGCAGGTCAAGAGGCGGCACGGGGCCCCACACCACAGGGCCGCGCGGCCAAGGGGGGCCGCGCCGCCCTAGGGTGTGGCCCCTCTGTGGCCCCTCTTCGTCTCTCCTTCGGACTTCTGGAAGCTTCGTGAGAAAATAGGCCCCCGGGCTTTGATTTCGTCCAATTCCGAGAATATTTCCTTACTAGGATTTCTGAAACCAAAAACAGCAGAAACAAAGAATCGGCACTTCGGCATCTTGTTAATAGGTTAGTTCCGTAAAATGCACGAATATGACATAAAGTGTGCATAAAACATGTAGATAACATCAATAATGTGGCATGGAACATAAGAAATTATCGATACGTCGGAGACGTATCAGCATCCCCAAGCTTAGTTCTGCTCGTCCCGAGCAGGTAAAACGATAACACGTATAATTTCGGAGTGACATGCCATCATAATCTTGATCATACTATTTGTAAAGCATATGTAGTGAATGCAGCGATCAAAACAATGTATATGACATGAGTAAACAAGCGAATCATAAAGCAAAGACTTTTCATGAATAGCACTTCAAGACAAGCATCAATAAGTCTTGCATAAGAGTTAACTCATAAAGCAATAATTCAAAGTAAAGGCATTGAAGCAACACAAAAGAAGATTAAGTTTCAGCGGTTGCTTTCAACTTGTAACATGTATATCTCATGGATATTGTCAACATAGAGTAGTATAATAAGTGCAATAAGCAAATATGTAGGAATCAATGCATAGTTCACACAAGTGTTTGCTTCTTGAGGTGGAGAGAAATAGGTGAACTGACTCAACATTGAAAGTAAAAGAATAGTCCTCCATAGAGGAAAAGCATCGATTGCTATATTTGTGCTAGAGCTTTGATTTTGAAAACATGAAACAATTTTGTCAACGGTAGTAATAAAGCATATGTATCATGTAAATTATATCTTACAAGTTGCAAGCCTTATGCATAGTATACTAATAGTGCCCGCACCTTGTCCTAATTAGCTTGGACTACCGGATCATCACAATGCATTGTTTTTACCAAGTGTCACAAAGGGGTACCTCTATGCCGCCTGTACAAAGGTCTAAGGAGAAAGCTCGCATTGGATTTCTCGCTATTGATTATTCTTCAACTTAGACATCCATACCGGGACAACATAGACAACAGATAATGGACTCCTCTTTTATGCATAAGCATATAACAACAATTAATAATTTTCTCATTTGAGATTTGAGGATTGTTGTCCAAAACTGAAACTTCCACCATGGAACATGGCTTTAGTTAGCGGCCCAATGTTCTTCTCTAACATATGCATGCTTAACCCTATGGTGGTAGATCTCTCTTACTTCAGACAAGACGAACATGCATAGCAACTCACATGAAATTCAACAAAGAGTAGTTGATGGCGTCCCAGATAAACATGGTTATCGCACAACAAGCAACTTAATAAGAGATAAAGTGCATAATTACATATTCAATACCACAATAGTTTAAAGCTATTTGTCCCATGAGCTATATATTGCAAAGGTGAATGATGGAATTTTAAAGGTAGCACTCAAGCAATTTACTTTGGAATGGCGGAAAATACCATGTAGTAGGTAGGTATGGTGGACACAAATGGCATAGTGGTTGGCTCAAGTATTTTGGATGCATGAGAAGTATTCCCTCTCGATACAAGGTTTAGGCTAGCAAGGCTTATTTGAAACAAACACAAGGATGAACCGGTGCAGCAAAACTCACATAAAAGACATATTGAAAACATTATAAGACTCTACACCGTCTTCCTTGTTGTTCAAACTCAATACTAGAAATTATCTAGACCTTAGAGAAACCAAATATGCAAACCAAATTTTAGCATGCTCTATGTATTTCTTCATTAATGGGTGCAAAGCATATGATGCAAGAGCTTAATCATGAGCACAACAATTGCCAAGTATCACATTACCCAAGACATTTATAGCAATTACTACATGTATCATTTTCCAATTCCAACCATATAACAATTTAACGAAGGAGAAACTTCGCCATGAATACTATGAGTAGAAACCAAGGACATACTTGTCCAAATGCTACAGCGGAGCGTGTCTCTCTCCCATAAAGTGAATGCTAGGATCCATTTTATTCAAACAAAAAAAACAAACCGACGCTCCAAGAAAAAGCACATAAGATGTGATGGAATAAAAATATAGTTTCAGGGGAGGAACCTGATAATGTTGTCGATGAAGAAGGGGATGCCTTGGGCATCCCCAAGCTTAGACGCTTGAGTCTTCTTGATATATGCAGGGGTGAACCACCGGGTGCATCCCCAAGCTTAGAGCTTTCACTCTCCTTGATCATGTTGCATCATACTCCTCTCTTGATCCTTGAAAACTTCCTCCACACCAAACTCGAAACAACTCATTAGAGGGTTAGTGCACATTATAAATTGACATATTCAGAGGTGACACAATCATTCTTAACACTTCTGGACATTGCATAATGCTACTGGACATTAATGGATCAAAGAAATTCATCCAACATAGCGAAAGAGGCAATGCGAAATAAAAGGCAGAATCTGTCAAAACAGAACAGTTCGTATTGACGAATTTTAAAATGGCACCAGACTTGCTCAAATGAAAATGCTCAAATTGAATGAAAGTTGCGTACATATCTGAGGATCATGCACGTAAATTGGCTTAATTTTCTGAGTTACCTACAGGGAGGTGGACCCAGATTCGTGACAGCAAAGAAATCTGGAACTGTGCAGTAATCCAAATCTAGTACTTACTTTTCTATCAACGGCTTAACTTGGCACAACAAAACACAAAACTAAGATAAGGAGAGGTTGCTACAGTAGTAAACAACTTTCAAGACACAAAATAAAAACAAAGTACTGTAGGTAAAAACATGGGTTGTCTCCCATAAGCGCTTTTCTTTAACGCCTTTCAGCTAGGCGCAGAAAGTGTGTATCAAGTATTATCAAGAGATGAAGTGTCAACATCATAATTTGTTCTCATAATAGAATCAAAAGGTACCTTCATTCTCTTTCTAGGGAAGTGTTCCATACCTTTCTTGAAAGGAAATTGATATTTTATATTACCTTCCTTCATATCAATGATAGCACCAACAGTTCGAAGAAAAGGTCTTCCCAATATAATGGGGCAAGATGCATTGTATTCAATATCCAAGACAACAAAATCAATGGGAACCAGGTTATTGTTAATGGTAATGCGAACATTATCAACTTTACCCAAAGGTTTCTTTGTAGAATGATCAGCAAGATTAACATCCAAATAACAATTTTTCAGCGGTGGCAAGTCAAGCATATTATAAATTTTCTTAGGCATAACGAGAGATACTTGCACCAAGATCACATAAAGCATTACAATCAAAATCTTTAATCTTCATCTTAATGATGGGCTCCCAACCATCCTCTAACTTTTTAGGAATAGAGGCTTCACGCTCTAGTTTCTCTTCTCTAGCTTTTATGAGAGCATTTGTAATATGATGCGTGAAAGCCAAATTTATAGCACTAGCATTAGGACTTTTAGCAAGTTTTTGCAAGAACTTTATAACTTCAGAGATGTGGCAATCATCAAAATTCAAACCATTATAATCTAAAGCAATGGGATCATCATCCCCAATGTTGGAAAAAATTTCAGCAGCTTTATCACTGGCAGTTTCAGCTTTTAGCGATTTCAGCAGTTTTTCGCGCTTTGCATTCGAAGTGGAAACATTGCTAACACCAATTCTTTTATTAGTATGAGTAGGAGGTGCAGCAACATGTGTAGCATTAGCATTACTAGTGGTGGTAATAGTCCAAACTTTAGCTATATTCTTCTCTTTAGCTAGTTTTTCATTTTCTTCTCTATCCCACCTAGCACGCAGTTCAGCCATTAATCTTATATTCTCATTAATTCTAACTTGAATGGCATTTGCTGTAGTAGTAATTTTATTATGATGATTCTCATTAGGCAAAACTTTTGATTTCAAAAGATCAACATCAGACAAGACTATCGACTTTAGAAGCAAGTATATCAATTTTCCCAAGCTTTTCTTCAACAGATTTGTTAAAAGCAGTTTGTGTACTAATAAATTCCTTAAGCATGGCTTCAAGTCCAGGGGTGAACTCCTATTATTGTTGTAAGAATTCCCATAAGAATTACCATAGCCGTTGCCATTATTATAAGGATATGGCCTATAGTTGTTACTAGAATTGTTAGGTAAGCATTGTTGTTGAAATTATTATTTTTAATGAAGTTTACATCAACATGTTCTTCTTGTGCAACCAATGAAGCTAATGGAACATTATTAGGATCAATATTAGTCCTATCATTCACAAGCATAGACATAATAACATCAATCTTATCACTCAAGGAAGAGGTTTCTTCGACAGAATTTACCTTCTTACCTTGTGGAGCTCTTTCCGTGTGCCATTCAGAGTAGTTGATCATCATATTATCAAGAAGCTTTGTTGCTTCACCAAGAGTGATGGACATAAAGGTACCTCCAGCAGCTGAATCCAATAAATTCCGTGAAGAAAAATTTAGTCTGCATAGAAGGTTTGGATGATCATCCAAGTAGTCAGTCCATGGGTTGGGCAATTTTTAACCAGAGATTTCATTCTTTCCCAAGCTTGAGCAACATGTTCAGTATCTAATTGTTTAAAATTCATTATGCTACTCCTCAAAGATATAATTTTAGCAGGGGGATAATATCTACCAATAAAAGCATCCTTGCATTTAGTCCATGAATCGATACTATTCTTAGGCAGAGATAGCAACCAATCTTTAGCTCTTCCTCTTAATGAGAAAGGGAACAATTTTAGTTTAATAATATCACCATCTACATCTTTATATTTTTGCATTTCACATAGTTCAACAAAATTATTAAGATGGGCAGCAGCATCATCAGAACTAACACTGAGAAAAATTGCTCTCGCATAACAAGATTCAAGAAACGAGGTTTAATTTCAAAGAATTCTGCTGTAGTAGCAGGTGGAGCAATAGGTGTGCATAAGAAATCATTATTATTTGTGGTTGTGAAGTCACACAACTTAGTGTTTTCAGCGTTGGCCATTTTAGCAACAGTAAATAAAGCAAACTAGATAAAGTAAATGCAAGTAAACTAATTTTTTTGTGTTTTTGATATAGCAAACAAGATAGCAAGTAAAGTAAAACTAGCAACTAATTTTTTTGTATTTTGATTTAGTGCAGCAAACAAAGTAGTAAATAAAACTAAGCAAGACAAAAACAAAGTAAAGAGATTGAGAAGTGGAGACTCCCCTTGCGGCGTGTCTTGATCTCGACAACAGCGCCGAGAAAATATGCTTGATGGCGTGTATTTCACACGTTCGTTGGGCAACCCCAAGAGGAAGGTATGATGCGCACAGCAGCAAGTTTTCCCTCGTAAAGAAACCAAGGTTTATCGAACCAGGAGGAGCCAAGAAGCACGTTGAAGGTTGATGGCGGCGGGATGTAGTGCGGCGCAACACCGTAGATTCCGGCGCCAACGTGGAACCTGCACAACACAACCAAAGTACTTTGCCCCAACGAAACAGTGAGGTTGTCAATCTCACCGCTTGCTGTAACAAAGGATTAACCGTATTGTGTGGAAGATGATTGTTTGCGAAAACAGTAGAACAGTATTGCGATGAGATTGTATTTCAGTAAAGAGAATTGGACCGGGGTCCACGGTTCACTAGAGGTGTCTCTCCCATAAGACGAACAGCATGTTGGGTGAACAAATTACGGTTGGGCAATTGACAAATAAAGAGAGCATGACCATGCACATACATACCATGATGAGTATAGTGAGATTTAATTGGGCATTACGACAAAGTACATAGACCGTCATCCAAGCGCATCTATGCCTAAAAAGTCCACCTTCAGGTTATCATCCGAACCCCTCCAAAGTATTAAGTTGCTAACAACGAGACAATTGCATTAAGTATTGCGCGTAATGTAACTAGTGACTACATCCTTGAACATAGCACTAATGTTTTATCCCTAGTGGCAACAGCACATCCATAACCTTAGTGGTTCTTGTCACTCCTCGATTCACGGAGGCATGAACCCACTATCGAGCATAAATACTCCCTCTTGGAGTTACTAGCATCAACTTGGCAGAGCATCTACTAATAACGGAGAGCATGCAAGATCATAAACAACACATAAGCATAGCTTTGATAATCAACATAACAAGTATTCTCTATTCATCGGATCCCAACAAACGCAACATATAGAATTACAGATAGATGATCTTGATCATGTTAGGCAGCTCACAAGATCCGACAATGATAGCACAATGGGGAGAAGACAACCATCTAGCTACTGCTATGGACCCATAGTCCAGGGGTAGACTACTCACACATCACACCGGAGGCGACCATGGCGGCGTAGAGTCCTCCGGGAGATGATTCCCCTCTCCGGCAGGGTGCCGGAGGCGATCTCCTGGATCCCCCGAGATGGGATCGGCGGCGGCGGCGTCTCTGGAAGGTTTTCCGTATCGTGGTTCTCGATGCGGGGTTTCGTCACGGAGACTTTTTATAGGCGAAAGGGCAGGTCAAGAGGCGGCACGGGGCCCCACACCACAGGGCCGCGCGGCCAAGGGGGGCCGCGCCGCCTGGGGTGTGGCCCCTCCGTGGCCCCTCTTCGTCTCTCCTTCGGACTTCCGGAAGCTTCGTGAGAAAATAGGCCCCTGGGCTTTGATTTCGTCCAATTCCGAGAATATTTCCTTACTAGGATTTCTGAAACCAAAAACAATGACAAAGAATCGGCACTTCGGCATCTTGTTAATAGGTTAGTTCCAGAAAATGCACGAATATGACATAAAGTGTGCATAAAACATGTAGATAACATCAATAATGTGGCATGGAACATAAGAAATTATCGATACGTCGGAGACGTATCAGCCCCCCTCTGGACTATAAAAAGGTTTCGATCTAAAAAACGCGAGGAGGAAGTCGAAGTCGCCAGAAACCCTCCAGTACGCCGCCACATCGCGAAACTCCGTCTCGGGGACCAGAAACTCCGTTCTGGCACTCCACCGGGACGGGGAATTGGAGGAGATCATCGCCATCATCACCACCGACGCCTCTCCATCGACCAGCCATGTTTCCCCCATCCATGTGTGAGTAATTCCCCCGCTATAGGCTGAAGGGGATGGTAGGGATTGGATGAGATTGGTCATGTAATAGCATAAGATTGTTAGGGCATAGTGCCTAGTGTCCGTAATTGGTACTTTGATGATATTGTTGCAACTTGTTATGCTTAATGCTTGTCACTAGGGCCCGAGTGCCATGATCTCAGATCTGAACATGTTATTGTTTCATCATGATATGCATTGTTTTATGATCTTACCTGCAAGTTATATACACATGTCGCTGTCCGGAACCAAAGGCCTCGAAGTGAGAGAAATCGGGACAACCGGAGGGGATGGCGGCGATGTGAGGATCACATGTGTTCACGGAGTGTTAATGCTTTGCTCCGGTACTCTATTAAAAGGAGTACCTTAATATCCAGTAGATTCCCTAGAGGCCCGGCTGCCACCGGCTGGTAGGACAAAAGATGTTGTGCAAGTTTCTCATTGCGAGCACGTACGACTATATATGGAACACATGCCTATGGATTACTTTGTACTTGAACACCGTTTTATCATTATCTGCAAATGCCCTGCTTTGATTGTTATATGAGTTTCTCTCATCCATGCAACGCCCGTCATCCATCCATGTGCCTACAGTATTTTTACTCTGCTGCTGTTATTTCACTACTGCTACTGCTATAAACTGTTACTACTGATAAACTCTTGCGAGCAAGTCTGTTTCCAGGTGCAGCTGAATTGACAACTCCGCTGTTAAGGCTTTCAAGTATTCTTTGTCTCCCCTTGTGTCGAATCAATAAATTAGGTTTTACTTCCCGCGAAGACTGCTGCGATCCCCTATACTTGTGGGTTATCAACGGTCCTTAGATCCGGTCGCTAGAGGTCGAGAGGAAGGGGAGGGGCGGGGTCCGGTCGCCGTCGCCAACGCATGTCGCGTTGCCTCACGCGTCGCCTCGCGGAATCTGATCCGCGACTCGGTAGTGGTGGAACGAGTTCCCCGGTTTCGACGCGGAACGGACGCGGATGGGTGGGCTCATGTGCTACCAAACGGGACAATTATATTTACCGGAGCGATTTGAACCCGGGTTTCACCACCCAGGGAATACGCGGGGAACCCACGCGGAACGAGTGCAACCAAACGAGCCTTCAGAGGCTAGCTAGCGACGTGAAAGTGGGATAATTATATCAGGATTTATTAACAAGGAAAAAGAGAATCTAGAGTTTGAAATGAGAGTCAAATTAGTCAACCCAACTGGCCCCACTTATCATATTTGTCCTACTTCTACCTTCTTTCCAGTTTTATTACTTATAGAAAATATGTAACCATAAATCCACCATCTGCATAATTGAGATGCACGACACAATACAAGTGATCATCACAGGATCTGTATGAACATCTAAAGAGGTGGAGGTCCAGTATGTACAACATCCTCTATATTGGGAAACAAATATCCATGCTATATCTTTTAGCCGTGTAGACACATTCATACATAAGTAAAGATTCTCGGTACACTTAAGAGACAATCATGAATGGAGCAAATTAGTGCACCAGTAAATAACCTGCAAGAGGGAACAATTTTTATCATTAAACACCTTGTCATTTTTACAAAGCCATAGCGACAAAATAACGGCAATCCTCTCACCTATTAAGTACTTTAAACCTATGATCCAGCTCATTTCGCTAGTTGCCTCAAATATTCGCAACGCTACGTGGTGGGTATAACGTAGAACCTATTTGGATGACTGGTCATACAGATTTACAAAACAAAAATTAGAAGATAAGTGTTCAATTGTCTCTTCCTGATGACAAAACACGCATTTTTTTACATCCATGCCAATTTTATCTTATAAGATTATCTTTAGTAAGAGTTAATTACCCCTACCAAGATACCACGCAAACTAATCTTTATTTTCCAGATTTTTTATTACTATCAATCGACACGTCACACCGGATCAAAGAACTACACATGAAGTCCATAGATAATTTCCACTCTCATGTAAATTCGAATGAAACTAGTCTGTCCCTTGCGTTAACTGGACCATAACTAGGCGCGGAAGCAAGGCATTCAAGGATGCTGGCCCCGGACCAACAAGATCATGTCTCAAAATCGCATTCGGAGGTCCACATTGTACATTTAGGGATATTGTTCTCAAATAATAGCATTGCTAATCCACTTATATTCGCATAATGACTTATCTTAGCTCCATCATTGATGTAGAAAGAGCCATATGGAAAGAATAATTTCTTTGTCGCTATAATAGGCTAGTCCAGAGTGCGAGTTCTAAGGTTTCTAATGAACCTGGGAAAAAGCCCTTGAGCCGACATACTCTTTCTTTATGATGGTTTGCCATATCCCATATTTAGAAAGAAGCTTGAATAACCATTTACTAAGAAGAGCGACCTCAAGTTCTTGAATACCAAGTCCCCCTTGATCTTTTGGATGGCAAACAACATTCTATTTTGCCCGTCGATGTTTTTTTTTTCACTATCTCATTGCCAACAGAATCATGACAAAAAAATGCAATCTTTGCAAAACTCCTTTAGGGAACTAGATGGAAACCATAAACAATAGCTGGCCTATTGCCAAGTACTAAATTAATGAGAACCAACCTTCCACCAAGAGATATAACTTGCCTCTCAACTTAGTTTTAAAAAATGAAGTCGTTCGTCGACGTGCTTCAATTTAGGATTTGTATGCCTCCGATAATGAATTAGGATGCAAAAATAGTTGTATCCATCTTTCTGGATAGATGTATCCATAACTGCACAACTCATGCCCTTCAGTAGCCCTCCTCGAGACCAACCGCGACTTTCACATATGGCTAATGTCCGACGTGGCCCACTAAACTATCTCGAGGGCGATTCACACAAAAAGGCAATTCCTAAATAAATGTGCCCTAAAAAAAGTTTTAAAATAACTAGGGACAAAGCCTCAAAATTCCAAAAAAGAAAAGGAGTAAAAGATCAAATTCCTCTCACATCGCAGTTCGCGAGCCGACCCTTTTTTACTTTGGGCTTGTGGGGGTTCAACACCCAAACCCGGAATCCGAACCCTAACATCAGGGGGCGCTGGATCTCTACGGCCCACCGCCCACGCTAGTAACTTGTACTAGTAGTAAAAAAAAAGGAGTATTTCCTCAAAAAAAAAAGAGTAAAAAAAAAGGAAAAAAACAGGCAGCCATGGCGAGGGGGCGGCCGGCGATGCTGCTGGTACTGGCAGTGGCGCTGTTGGCGCCCGCGGGGTTACAGGCAGATGCTCTATCGGTGACGGTCACCGACACCGAGTGCATCGACGAGTTCGTGCCTTCCGAGGGCGATAGCGTTTTTGGGTACTTCGTCGTCTTTAACAAGGGTATCTCTCGGAGCTCCGACCAACGCGGCATCTACCTCACGGTACTCGCCCATTTATCCTCCTCCTTCCCACATTCTTGCTGCGCGTTTGATTTGGATGTGAGGATTTAGGCTTATAGGTGTTTATGGGTTGTTTGGGGTAGGATTTATTGTCGAGTTGAATTGGGGATCAGCTGGAATCGCGTCCCTACTTTGGGGATCTACGTCTTGTGGTCCTTCGTTGGGATTTTTTTTTTGCCGATTTGGCGATCTCGACAGTAGCGCGCACGATTGGAGTAATTTAGTTCTGGTTTAGACGAACGGCACCTAGTGCCTAGAATTAACATTGATAAAGCCCACGAACGAGCCACATAGAGACGTATTCGTGCTGAGGGGATACCAAGTAGAGTTTAAGAGCAAACGAAACCGCGGGTTCTTAACACCGTTCAAGATAAAAACACAGAGCAAGCAAGCAAGCTAAAAGCGATCAAGCAGCAAGCAGCTTCACTAAAGAAGGCCCTGACACCTGTTGGATCGGAGACGAGGCCTTGACGAAGGTCTTCTTAAGTTTCTCGAGGATTGCCTCCAGGACAGACCTGTCCTTGTACCTGATGACTGGCCTCAACTGCTGAAGAAACAAAATGGTTTTGAACACACAGTAGTAAGCTTGTTTTCAATATTCCATAAGGCCCAGCATTGAGCCGCGGATTAAATCCATAACAAGCATCTCGGATTGTCAACAAACCCTGTAAAATGGCGAAGAAATCAGCTAGCGACTCCGGGTTCCACTGGCGCCCAGCATCTCCCGAACCCTAGCCCACATAAACTTGGCCAGGGCACTTGAGAAGAAGATATGCACGCTCCTCTGAGCACATAAGGCACACCACTGATCTGAAGGCCCCTGTCGGTTAAAGATGTGATCATTGCAGGTCAAACGACTTTGGGCGAACTGTTAGGTAAAAAATCTTTATCTTAAGAGGGATCGCCGTGGTCTCTAGCGTGTGCACAGTTAATAATGTATAAGGAGCTCGAAGAAAAGGAACCCGACTGTTCCAGAGCAGTAGTTTCGTGTTATTGTTATCCTTGATTCTCAGACTGCAAGCTGGAACCTTGTTTCTATGGTGCTATTATGCACTTGAGTGAAAAATTCAAAATGTCAGAAATCTCAGTGGAAGACCTTGTTCTCGGAATGTTCGTTGCTTGCCGTTTCTTGTTTCGGATGGAGCCATATGATTGTTACGTAATGTGCACATGAATTGGTATGGTGCTGTACCTAACTGAAGCAGATCATACTTTAGATGATTTCTGCGTGACAAATCAAATGTGCTCCCTCTGTCCCAAAATAGATGTCAAAATTTTGTCAAAATTTGGATGTATCTAGTCACTATTTAGTGTATAGATACATCCAAATTTAGACAAATTCAAGACATCTATTTTGGGATGGAGGGAGTATAAGTTTTCTTTATACCTCAATAGTGTATTCAGCATATGACAACAAATTGCTGTGAGGTTATAGGTTTAGATATATTGGTTTATAGGTATCAGTTGACTTTGTACCAATGCCATTAGATGAGTTAGTTTGTTCGTATCCGTACTAGTTCAGCAATATGATCAACTATCTGGTGCCCATTATGCTCAACAGCATTAGCTGGTTATTGGGAAATACCTAAGTTGATCCTACTTTATCTGTTACTACTGTAATTTGCCTTTATCTGGATATGCCATTTCAGTTCTCCCATCTGAATCTCTGTTTCTTTCTTAATAAATATGGAGTACTTGGATTTAGTTCAGGGACTTACCTGTTCCCCTCTTTTCCTCTATTTCAGTATCCATTACTAGAAAGCTAATCCGATACTGTTTTGGCATGTTTGCTTATGAGCAATTGCATTGTGGTTAGTACTGAATTATTTGTTCCATTTAGCAATTGAACAATGAACCACCTTTTCTGATTTTTAATAATGCTGTTTATGAATATAGGTAACCTCACCAAGTGGTAACACTGTATGCACGTTGAAGGGAAATTCTGGTGAGCACATTGATTTTAAAGCTCCAAGGGGTGGAACGTACAAGTTTTGTTTCCATAATCATTATGGAGCACCTGCAACTGTTTCTCTCTACATTCATGTTGGGCGCATACCTAATGAGCACAATCTGGGAAAAGATGGTTAGCTTACTGGCCCTGTTTCTTAAGATCACTATTTGTTCAAATATTGTTAGTCTACAAGTGTTGATCAATAATCGATTTGATTGGATTCTTAAATGAATTGTTCAGACAGGAACCAAAAATTACGGATTCACTCTAGTACTAAAAGATATGCACGTAGGCACAACCAGCAAGCAATATGCTGAAATCTTGCTGCAACTTGCAGGAAATCAAATGGGCTGTGGCAAATGGGCAACTTGGTAGGCAAGGATAAAACTACATAGTACAGCGAATGTTCTTGTAGTTGTGTAACTATGTTATGGATTGCGTCCGTTTACTTTCTGAGCTAGGTTACTAGCTCGACAGGTGCCTTTGTTTTTATGGCCATGCAGATTGACAAATTTAATTCAAAATCACCAAATCTAAGCATGTGTGTCAGATGTATCTAAGTTGAGTTATATAATTGAAATTTAGACATAATATGCTTGCATTCAATTTAGTAATTTGTTTCTCTAGAGCAATGTTAAACCACTATCACTGAAATTTCAAATAAAATAGTTGCATAGTATAGCCTCATCATCATCTTTATAAGATGGCGAGTCTTGCTATAAGAACATATATACAAGTGCTACTTTGTTAGTCGATTTTAGGAGTAAGATGTTAGATGAGTAATGCCCTTTTTCACTTCATAGAATGTTTAATTCAGTTAATGGGATCAAGTCAGGATAATTAAAATTTTATTCGCAACAATTCCAATTTGAATTTTTTTTTGGGGTGTCACTTGGACCGGAATTTCTTTCTATTTCATACACAGCAGCAGGATTGCACATTTTGAAGATTTAGCGAAATACTACATCTGTTAGTAATATGGTACTATCATCTAAAAAAGGATGCACAGGGGCCAGTAGGCACGAAACAAATCTACATTGGGGCCCTTATTAGTTCAATGCCAAGTTTTGCCTTGCCAATAAGTCCAATATTTGGTATGCGAGCAAAATTTGGCTTACAAATATATTACATCCAAAAATTGGCATGCCTTGCGAAATTATATTAGCTATTGGCAACATACCAATCATCACTTACCAAGTTATTGGCTTGCTGACATGTTGTCAATCCCTAACTTTGGCTTTGGCAAGCCAAATGCTGGCATCGGACTGATCAGCCCCTGGATCTGTGGCCCTGTTAGTTGTTCCTCACCATGAACCTTTTCTCACCTATAATCTCAGGTCACAATCAGGCGGAGGAAGCCATGAAGAAGAGGTTCCAGGAGTGGATGGCCAGGCATCATCGCACATACAAGGACGAAGAGGAGAAGGTGCGCCGCTATAAACTATTCAAGGACTGTGCCAATAGGGTTGACAAGCTTAACGCGTTGGGAGATGGAGTGACCTACAAAACAAACGACTTCTGCGACCGTTCCAAGGAAGAGATGTTACCCTATTACTCAGGAGGCTAGGCCACTGTGATCGACCCCAAGTGATGGCAAGGGAGTGGCTCTTGTGATATAAAGGGACGGCTGTTGCAGTTTACTTAATATCTATTTGCTTTGATTATAGTTAGCTGTGAACCTGTAATTCTGTTCGGCAGCTGTCCACACTTAGACCCTGGAACCAAAATATTCCTAAGCCCCACTACAAGGAAATTTCTCAACATGCAGCCATGTCACATGATCGTTTTTTTAATCCTCATATACTCCGTAGCAGCAAATCAATAATTGCCTTTGAACAATAATGTCAGTCAGACTTGCCTCCCTCAGTTTTTCCTGTACATTCGCCTTCCTCATTAGTTGTGCTTAATGGTTGCAGTAACGCTAATGCATGGCTTCTTCGGTCATGAGGGTTTGATCTTCTCTCAACGAAATAAATCCCAGTTTTCTCCATGTACGAGACCAGACCAGGAGCTCGCCTTGGTGTTCGGAAAAGAGCTCTAAATCGTGTTTTTCTGACAGGCCTGCCTCCTTTAGTGAGTTCCCAAATATTTTTTAGCGGTGTAAGATTATACCAGCAGAATTGACCGTGCGTTGCTACGGGACAGAAAAATAACATCGCGAATACAAATGAAATAAGTTTTTATTGGCATGATTGTGACCCCGGATGGCGCTATGTGCAATGATAAAATGTGAGCGCATTATATCACTATAATATCCTAATTATATTTTGTGGCTTATGTGATCACTATGACATATTGCTATTTGATTCTAGGGTTTTATAAAGCCCTTTTCCACTGTCATATTTTGTATTTTATAAAATAAATTGTCACAATTTTTTCCTTAATTTTCAAAAATATGTGCTCTTTTTTTGTTCCTTGGTTGCTTTGCTTCTCTTTTAAAAATATTGGACTATCCGTCCTCAACTGCTCCTTCTCCTGCTCGCGTCCTCGGCCGGCGTTTCCTCGTCTCACCCCTCCCTCATGTTGCTCCTTCGTCTCTGGGTGCTCTCGTCTCTACCTCGGTCCATAGACCCGGGGGGAGTTAATTTCCTTCCTCACAATTACACGCCTTGGACAAGACAATGATGTTGCGGCGTTGGTTCGTATATGAACCCGTTGGACTCAAAATTTAACTGAGCGAGGTGGGATTATTTTGTACACAAAATATCCACCGTGATGCTAATTGTTTTGTTTCCCTGATTTTAGGAAGCGCACTTTGTGGCTCGTGGGAACCAAACCAATCCCACCAACGCAGCCAAATGGCCTGCGGACAGTTGGGAGCCTTACAACGAACAATTTTTTCACTTGGGAAGAACCTCGCTCGCTGCCTATTGAGGTACACCTTCCCAACACTTGCTCAGCCGACATGTGTCCAACGACGTGTATTTCTCCGTTTAGTGAAAACATAGTGATCGGGCGTGATGCGGTAACCGAGTCCTAATCCTGAAAATATCCTTCCCCACAGACCAGGAGCTGCATAGGCCGGCCTAGTATCCGTTCGACCGCGCCCCCCGCTGCCCAGGCCTCTTCTCCCAACGTCACCATGACAGCCGCCACAGCCACCGCCACCGCCGGCCCACCTTCCTGTCCGGCCACCACACGCGCCGCTGTTTCCCACAGCGCCGCCCCGATACCCGGCCTGCAACCCTGCGCCGTCCCGATGATTCCCCTTACTCCTGCGCATCCCAACCACGGTCCTCCAGTCAACGAAGCGCATGGGGGCAGGTGCCTGCTTCGGAGTCCAGACGCAGGCGAGACCCTACGACGAGAAACACCACCGCTATTGGCCGCCTTTGGTCCACTGCCGCTCCACCGTCCTCCAAGATGCAGGTCGCTTGCCCGACCATGTCGGCCTGCCGGTTCCACGGGTCTTTTTTGGCTGTGTGTGCTGCTTCGTGCTGTGGACGAGGTCAAGCTAGCTCGAAATAGCAGCCTCGATGATGACCCAGACGACCGGTGCCCTCGTCTCGTCTCCATCCCCGCCCTGCTGCGCCCCCTCCTACCCACGAAATTGAAGCCGGCACGGATCTGAATTGGGAAGCTCCTGATTTGGACCGGCGGGCAAGTTGGTGAGGTAGGGAAATCGGGAGGTGAGGAGGGCGTCTGTCGGCATACGCGTGGGGAGGCGGCCGGAGTGGTTGTTGAACGGGACAGCACGCCGGGCGGGGAGAGCCCTGCTGGTTCATCGCGCTTGCGGGGGACGACGGCCTATTAGTCCATCTAATGGTCCTCTCTTTTTACCTACTAGATGACCGGTTGCGCTATCGCGCAAATGGCAGAATTAAATTAGAATTTAACTCATAAGTTTTAGTTTATTATAGTATTAAGAAAACGTCAATGTCAGCAAACATTTATCAAGCAAAGTAACAGAACATATGTCGATTTTATATACATACATTCAACCATTTCTCTTACTCAGTAAATAGTAGTGGCAGCAAAGGTATTCTGGTAATGACTAATTTAAATATAATGCTATATTTTTATTTACATGTAAATAGATTCGATCTTTTTATTTGCAAAGGAAGATGACCCATTCCGCCCGGGCGCAAACACTAAAGCCATACATATTGAAATCATAAGCATTGTCTTAGAAATAGTAATATGTGACACATATATACACGACTGCAGCACCACAACAACATATTCACGGTATAAATGAAAGTATTTATAAGGAGTTTACATGTATCCGGAATCAGCACTATCAAGTACCAATACACCACTGCAATGCCACAACAATATATTTCTATTAATAAACCATGATGATGCTCGCAATATCACCTCAAGCAGTGGATTACTCAAGCAGCTCTGCTTCAACTTCAAGCTCAAGTCCTTTATGATGTTGTCGTAGTCCTCCAAGTGATAGAACATAGTTGGATGTAGTGAGTAACCAGAGATGATGAAAAGAAAAGTCACAAAATAAATAGGGTTTAAAACGTCAACCTAGGTGTCCAGAAAGCCTGTTTGGTCTTCTCGGTTAAACCTCTCCAGGACCCCCAGGAACTGAAACAACATAGACAGGCCTCTGAAGAAATTTGTGCATTTTCCCAAGCAATTTACGAGGAAGTGGATAACCTGGTCGGTGCGGTCTTGGGCGATGACACTATGGAAATTGGCATCCTCGAGCATCTGGGATCATGTGCAAACAGATGTTAGAATGGTTCACCTCTTTAGAAACAAATCTTTCCAGGTTTCATGCAAATTTTACTTCAAACATAGAAGCAAACTTTCCGTAGGTTGAATCATGAAGGTCATAGCCTCTCTGCTGGATGTATGTAGAAAAATCGTCTGATGGCTCCCCAGCTTTCCTGCGGTAGTCACTGGTCAGGACTTTGCCCCTAGGATACATCGTGCCGGTTTTAGATATTCGATATCCCATCAACCTAGGCACAAATAAAATATAGATCAGGTTGTATAGAACAAGTAACTCAGACAATGAAATGATTTCCTTCAAGAAAAGGCAAATAAACATTCTATAGCAGCAAAGCTTGATTTAACTCCTAAAAAAGACTACAAATTACAGCTCAAAACGGAGACGAAAAGATTCCAAACAGAGAAGCACAGCGGTGCTCCGTTTTCCATCAACATATAGAAGAAAAATATGACCTATCTGACCTGAACATCCAAAACCATAAAAATTGAAATAAGTTTTAAGTAGAAGATCACCGTGAATCCAAAGTTTTTCTAATACCGAGCCTGAAGAAAGTAACCAGTAGAACTCCTGACGTTACATTGGAAACTATGGCTCTCTTTCAGAATACTTGCTAGGATATTACTATTGCACAAACAATTTTTGAAGGCATATATTACCTGATGGGTCAAGGGGGTGTTACACTGTTACCTTAGCTAACCGTACCAAATAAATGGATGTGCAGTAAACAAGAAAAATGATAGAGACAATAGAAAAGTGATTCACCTCATATTTTTCATCGCGCTATACCCTTGTAGGTTTGTCTCAACTTCAAGATGAGTAACTCAATTGACCCTGAGAACCAAAACATTGGCAGCTGAATTTTTGGGTGGTATTGCCAACTATTCTTTTTGGTTTCCTCGTAGAAACAAGGATCAGTCAGTAAATAGGTAAGACTGCTTTCGGATGGTATTGCCAACTATTCTTTTTGGTTTCCTCGTAGAAACAAGGATCAGAGCTGAATTTTTGGGTGGTATTGCCAACTATTCTTTTTGGTTTCCTCGTAGAAACAAGGATCAGTCAGTAAATAGGTAAGACTGCTTTCGGGTGGTATTGCCAACTATTCTTTTTGGTTTCCTCGTAGAAACAAGGATCAGTCAGTAAATAGGTAAGACTGCTTTGGAGTGGAAATATGGTTTAGAAGGCAGTGACTTGGCCATGTGACAGGTAAACAGATGATTTATTGGCAACAGATGAAAAATACAACCAACTGTCCAAAATAAATATACTGTAAGCTTCTAGAAAGTACTGGGAACCACAATAGCACCAAGGCAGCAGCAAGCTGGTAACCCCAAGCAACGAAAAAACCTAAGAAGTTTGTGCTTTCTATCAACAACCATGGCAATTGTTTTTCCGAGCACTAAATCACCATATGGGAGCCATCATCATAGCATTTTTAAATTTAACTGTGATATTATATGGCAATTTTATTTAACAACAATCTTAAACCCTTGAGCAACAACAAAAGGTATGTCTGACCAAAAGCATAAGGATCTTAGTGCAGTTTTTCTGAAAAGAGAACGTAATAAAATATATTAATGCCATTGTATGCAATCCTACCGCAAAATGGTACGAAAAATTAGAGACAGTAAATATGAAGCAACTCCTACGTAATATTCTACTTGCTTTCTCTTGTAAAGTAGACCATGAAACTAATATTCTACCCACCTACACATTAAGCAACTCTCACCTAATATTATGACTGCTACCCAGTTGCTTCAGACCCACTCCACGAACTGCTCCTTCCAGAGTAAACAGTCAAGCTGGATGCAAGAAGGAACACAGAATATATTGTTTTCCCACAATTCATGATAACATGAAAGCACCACAACTGAAGATTAAACAAGCTGCTGATATTTTGTAGAATACAGAACCCAACGATTGCCAACACCTTGTGGCCCACTAAAATCATCACCATATATATGCAGATATTCAACTGAAGAAAATTTAGTGGATGGAGTAGAGTAACAGCTGAAGTGGCGAACCGCTGCTGTTTTGCTCGGGTTGTAGAGGTCACGGAGCCTCAACATCATCTGTGCGCACAGCCTAGATACGTCTGATGTGTGGACCTCCGCCGCCCCATAGCCGCATCACGCAACCCCTCACGAACAGCGGGAATCTCCATGACTTTTTGCTTGTCAATGCGCCATCTCATCAAGCTCGTCGATGCACCGTCGCGATCTCCATCGCTGATCTTGAGGATCTATTATGGCAGCAAAACCAGCATGTATATTAACACTGGAAAATTACTGAAGAAGGGATATCCGCTATTTTTTAGAAGAATAAAAGTGCAACAGAACAATTGATACAAAGGTATAGTCAAGCATACCCCAAACCCCACCTTCTTATGTGCCTATCTTGGCGTAATTGTCCATTTCATTGCGGACCCCTTGACAAAATTACGGTGAAGAAAGCTATATCTTACTTAATTTGTGGATGGTGCCTGAATAACCTCCAGCGCCAACTGAGCGTCAAAATGCTGCAGCTCACTACCCTGAAGTAGGACAACCTCTGAACATTTTGAAGTCGGGTAATTAGGCCAACACATAAAACGAGGACCATTAAATGGGTTTAGAAACGTTGGTTAAAAAATGTGGGTAAAATTTACAATAAGGGTTAAATGGTAGTCGGAAATATATATTTAGACCTGCAGTTAACAGAAAGTGTCAAACCTTAATTTAGGTTATAGCTGGCAAGAAAATATCTAGGTGTGTGAGTGATAGGGAGGTAGTACCATGAACATTGACAAATATGCATATTATCACATATGCCAAAAGTGGCCAACTGTACAACAAAAGGAATTTGCTATCTTGAGTAGATCATAAGCAAATGAAAGCAAGTATATATGCTATAAACAAGATCCGACAAGAATGAATAAGCAACTGAAAGCAACTTTACCTTCAGGCTCATCTGCACTGCGGAATCGGCTCATGGACGGCGGCGAGCACAGGACGCGGCGACATTGAGGGAGGGGATCCCTCCTGGGCCGGTGAGGTGGGAGGTGCCGGCGAGTTGGCCTGGCCGGTGAAGAGGGAGGAGTCAACAAGGTCACCTGGCCGATGGGGAGGAAGAAGTTGGCGCCGACCGACATATCCATAGCGAGCAGAGCGAAGCATTAGCAGCCTAAATAAAAAGGAAAATTTAGAAATAAGTAGCTGAACTTATATTGAAAATGAACAAATAAATTGGGCCAACCTAATTTTGGAAACAATACAGATCAGGTACATAACCATGTCAGTAGTGTCTATATACATGAAAAAGCACGCATTGTAAATGCATTTTAAACCCAATCAATAATAAGCACGAAGGTGTATACAAACGATTCTTCTACCTTAATACCTTTGACATCAAGTAGGTTCATTAGGTTCTCCGAGACCAAGGCACCAAACAAAATATACAGTGGTGTTGAGAAAATTAAACCTCAATAAGACAAAGCTACATAGAAGCGTTTATTGGAGTACATTATCTACGTGCAGATGCCACATGGAAAGATATTCTGCTAGAATACATATCTGAATCTTTTACTGGCTAAACTAAGGAGATATGAGGCCACACTGAAGCTCCAACAACTTCATACACTTGGTCAAAAGTGTACCTCTGTGCAGTGTAGTGCCCAGACCTGCTTCTCTCTGACCAGATAGAGGGTTCAGACAATATGGTATGCAGAACAAGTGTGCATGCTTCAAGCTTCCACGTGATGAGGCTACTTGATCAAACAGTACAGGCAGTTTACTATTCTTAGATATCAGAAAGAATTGAACATGTGGCTCAGCTTTAGCAAGTGCAGCTAGTAGAATAGTTCGTTGATTTTTTTTAATTTGCTTCGCTCTAGGAAATTGAAAATTTATAGCTTCTAATTGTATACAGATCTTCTTTCCAGAACAGGTATTCTTCTACAGTATATAGTTGAAAAACGCAAAATCGAGAGAAAACCAGCTAAATCAGCTTATCAGACACAATTGGAACACAATCGACTTGCCTGCGTCATAAATACTCTGAAAACAACGAATTTTCCAGCAAGTAAGTAAATGTTCATACTTCATTCTGTTCTCCGATCCGCAAATTCAAATTACTGCCTCCAAACAATTAAAATCAGTTCACTATTCTGCTACTGCTTTTATTGCAATATTTTCACTTCCTATTATCTTCAACCTACAGCACATCATCTCATACTCAGTACTTTATCAAAGAAAAACCTTAGCAGAACACAACAAGAACCCACTCTAAAACCAACCACCCCAAAATGCAATGATCAATTTTATACATATGAAAAAGGAAGAGCATAAACCTTACAAGGTCAATGAGCTAGTAACATAAACACAAAGTTACATGCTTCATATATAATATTTTAACACTGCCGTCCAGGATCACGTACTTATGCGAAGAGAAGGATATTACAAGTCTAGTATGATTGCACACGTAAGAATTGACATGACAAAAAGGAACAATTTCTTATATATTGGTCTTGAGGGTCAAAATGGATGACACCATCCAGAAGGATACTGCTGCATTGTCAGTTACAACTGCCCATGGACTTTTGGCAGGTCAGCCTGGTATGTATCTGCTTTCCACCATGGTCCAGCCTATGTTAGGATTCTTGACTTTGAAGGAGGTAGGACAGAAATAACTGGATGGTGGACTTGGACTTGTCTAGGGTCACAGGCTTGTGATCTCTATACGCGGGCGTGTTGATTGTACAGTACACTTGTTGTCCCTGTACTATGTACTTGGTAGTTACATTATTTGGTGACGCTTTTCACTTCTCTAGCTCCCCATGTTACTTGTGAATGTAACTTCAGTTCCTTTTTCTGGCATATGGAGTGTCTATAGTAGCAATTGACATGGCACTTGATATGTAGTTTCCTGTGAGAGCAAGATTGAGTATTTTGTTCTAACATACTACATAGTGTAATAAACCTTACCTGCAAGAAATTTTCAAATTTTAGCCTGTTGGGCCAAATTGAGATAGGGAGGCTCCATTTGGCACTGCCATGACCTAGTCCGATCTTGACATTATGAATCCTTCAGAAGTGCAGAGCATATTTTCTACATGTAAGGTGTAATAATTACAAATTTACCGGGCCGTAAAAAATTGTAAATTCACTGGTATTAGTAAAGATACTCTAATAATTAATTAGCTTTTACACACAAACTAACCTTAAGTTCTGGATCATTGTCGGAGATTCTCTAAAAAAGACACGATATATCACTACATTTTAAGAGAATTGCCAGTGATATCTAATAGATGCTTTAAGTCAAGAAGCAAGTGAGGTTTGGGTTTCATTCTTATCCTTGGGCTTGTTTTGTTGATCCAGCGAAAGTAGTCACTTTAGCTTATACGCACAAACTAACCCTTTGCACTTCTGGATCATCGTCGAATATTCTCTAAAAAGAACATGACATATCACTACATTTTAAGATAATTACCGGTGATATATCTCATTAATTTTGGTTGATTTCACCATTTCGGGTTGCATCGAGAATTGGTTCATCTGGATTGATTTCCGGTCATGCATATCTCCTTGGCATGCGATTCTAAAGGATGCTTGAAGACAAGAAGCAAGTGAGGTGATTGCGTTTCATTCTTATCCTTGGGCTTGTCTTGTTGATCTAGCAAAAGTAGTCACTCTAGCTTAGACCCTATTTCCTAAGTCAATCTAACTATATGTTCACCGGAGTTAGTTTTCAAACGTACAGGTGGTGAGTACGATAGCCTCGCGTTACTGAATGACTCGATACCCTAGTTTTAGCATAATCTGGTGTTTATGCACGGGCTACGTACCTAGGGAGAGTGCGAGTGTCCCTCGAGGTTCCTGCATTCCTAATCTCTCCGTAATCATAAGTTTCTCCATGCACACCATAGGTGGAGGGGCTTCCAAAGTACACCAGAACAAACTCAGAGCCGGTGTTATGTCATGAGCACACATCGCCATCAAGTCAAACCATATCCGTATATTCTAACCCCCCCCCCTCGTCCATCATGTCTGCTCCTATAAATCCTGGCCCTCCCGCGCATACCATACCCTCCATCACCCAAACCAACTCAACTCACTCATCCATCGACACACAACGCAAAGGCAACACCACACCACAGGTCGCAAACACTCAGAGAAAAAAGAAAGAAACAGGGAGATGGGGAGGGCGCCCTGCTGCGACAAGGCAACGGTGAAGAGGGGACCATGGTCACCGGAGGAGGATGCAATGCTCAAGACCTACATTGAGGAGCGTGGCACCGGGAACAACTGGATTGCATTGCCACACAAGATTGGTAAGCATCTTCTCCATGTTATCCCATTCATTAGAATTTTCAGGAATTTGTCATCGATCGTTAACTAAGCTGTCGTGACTATGTTAATGGCAACAGGGCTGAAGAGATGTGGCAAGAGCTGCAGGCTGAGGTGGCTCAATTATCTGAGGCCCAACATAAAGCATGGGGACTTCACCCCAGAGGAGGACAGCACCATCTGAGGGGCAAAGGATAGGAAGGAGGAGCTCACACAAGGAGGTGCAGCAAGAAGCACAGCGCGGCTCAATGCTGGCCGCCAAAGACTCCCCTCTCAACTTGTGTAAACCTTTTCATACATGTTCCAAAACAAAACCAGTGAGCTCAAGAGGCAGATGTGGCTAAAATAGACTCAATTTAGGGAAGCCAAACCAACAAATATTTACAAAAGGAAAATGCAATATCTAATTTTGATGCAAGGAAATAGAAACATGAAATCAGTATAGGAATCTCCGCACTTAGGGGCAAGGGATAGGAAGGGGGAGCTCACACAACTACACAAGGAGGTGCAACCAGAAGCACATCGCGACTTGATGCTGACAGCCGACGACTGTCCTCTCAATCTGCGTAAACCTGGCCGTACATGTTCATCAACAAAACCAATGTGCTCAACAAGAAAATGTGCCAGCTCCCTTAAACATGCATGCATTTGAGTGACTTGACCAATTAGTAGAAGTCAGAGGAGGGTCAATAATAGAAACAGCTAAATTTGCACTATAGTTAAAAGATTGACTTGCCAATGGTGCCTTCATGGTATCAAGAGCAGATTGTATTATAGAAAATCCCTCTGATGTGTAAAATAAACCTCAATGTCTGCCCAGAAGCTATATAAACCACGCCAACCTCTTCTAAATTTGCTTATCCCATTTCAAAAAAAAACAAAATTGCTTATTTAAATTTTGAACTATATTTTTTTGACAGTAGCATGAATCGTGAGATAACAAAATATAAGAATTAGTGAAATGAAAATGATTTCAAACATTTATAAGAATTAGTCAAACACAAATCTTCATTAGAACTAGATCGGAAAACCTGACCCACTATCTCAAACGAAGTGCACAGATAGAAGAGAGAGTACAGCGATGGAAAGAAAACAAGAACGTAGCTAACCAGTCTGTAGCATTGTTGTACAAGCTTTGCAACTTGTCATGAATTAATTTATGCTATAGAGACCACTTTTCTGCACCAATGCTGCATTTGAAGTAGTTCTTATCTACTGTTTCTACTGTATCTAAGTATAACAATATCAGGAGCTTTCCTCTGACTAAGAGACTCAAATGTGTCAGGGGTCTATCCATGGCACACTTTGAATTCCAAACAAGCAAGCCATTGGAGAACTGGCATCAAGCTCCAAACTGGAGGCTCCATTGGACTCTGCCCAAACCAGGCAACCCACTAAATACAAAATAGGAACCAAGAATACAAGACCAAAATGCAGAGATACAAAGAATGCGATGTCCACACCTCAAATAACCAAAAATAACTGCGTGCAGCAAAAGCCAAAAACTTCAAAATGTTTGTGTTCACAAACCTCTACAAGAAAATACAGCCAATATTCCGTTGTACTGCATTATATAAAAAGGAAAAGTCCAATAGCATCATGTTTTTATATAAAAAGGAATTTCATTTTTCAGAAATAGCATGTGATATTTTCTACTGACATTTATTTGGTTCCATGTCTGAAAGATACTTTTCCATGACCATGAAAAGGTAACCTATGGCAAGAAAAACTACTCAACGAGAAACTTACAGAAAATCCCTCACTGGAGCAATAGCACGAAATAAAGAAAGACACAAGGAGAGGAGATGAGAGACAGGTACATTTCTTATAAAGAGAGTTTGAAGCTACAATCAAAAATCCCAAGAATAAATTCAAGCCTCTTATAGAACAATTGGTTACTAATTGCCTTCTATACAGATTGGCCAGCAATTTAATTCAAGCACTCCCCATTTTAGAACATATATATGATCTAACTGGTGTAGGCACAGATGCTATAGCAGAGTTACATGCAAAATTAAAAAAAAAGTGTCAAACACAAGACAAGGAACAGCAGAAATACCTGTCACACAAAATTCATGTCAACTCATCACTTTCACTTTTAACTTCAAATCAACATGTACATTACCTAGTGTAAAATAATTGTCATTGTGGGATAATCTAAAGAACAAAAAAGGAGAGCTAGAAAACATCAAGTACCGCTAGAAATATGATCTTCAATGGTAAGGAAAAAGTTACCAGTATTTGAACCTATAAAAATATTGTCCATGCCTTTCCTAAAATACCATGATTACATCCTGAATGCCATATTTGTCTGACGAGAGAAATCACCTAATAACACATCAAAGCACCGGAAAAAATTAGTATCATGAAGAAGCAGGTTATACCATGGAAGATATCAGCACAATACGGCAAAGAAAATCGGTATGTCCTGCATTAAATATTCACAATATTTCATATCTTGAGCTTTGATTGACCATGGTATAACTCTTCCTAATACTTACAATAAAGGGGAGAGCATATTAACCTAACCAAGATAATATACCTTCCTAATCCTGGAGATCTTCCATCTGAACTAAAACCGATAAACTGCAAAGTAATAAACAACACAAAAGGTAGTTTATCGGCAAATCCAACAATAAAGAACATAAGAGGCCATTGAAATATATATAATCGCCACTTCGGTAAACATAGGACAACTTCGATTGTTGTTCAATCCTTTTGAAACTTTTATCGTTAAATACTAATACTAATAAATCACAAATATACAGATCTGCAGAACAAAATAATTTCAGTTGATTCGTGCTTGCCACAAATACTAATAAACCAGCAACGCACAATGACACTAAAAACATGTCTAACCAGCAGCTCACACATCTAGCAGCACGGTACCAGCAATAAAATCCGGGGTCGGAGGATGCGGGAGTTCCACCTCGTCATTGCCATTCTTCAAGCGAGATCCCTGGCCATGCCCATCAGCTGTCGGATCGAGAAATACATGAGCTAGTGTTAGGATTTTACCCGGTACATGTTGGGATGTGGCGCTTCTTATCGAGGGAGCGGTGGCCGTGGTGGTGGGGGAAGGTTTGGATCCGCTCCCTCCTCCATGCGCGCTCTGCAGCGCCTCCTCCGGCCGCCCCGTTGGAGGTGGAGTTCTCTGCGCCCGCCCCTTGCCGGAGCCGAGACCTCGCCGCGCGCCCCTTGCCGGAGCGAGGAGCTCGCCGCGCCCACCGGTGCCAGCCCCTGCCCGAGCTCACGTCGACCTCCCCTTGCCGGAGCTAGCCGCGCCGTGGACATTCTTTGGGGCCGGGCGGCCTTCGTCGCGGCGAGGCCGAGGTCCGTCCCCAACGCTGCCGCGTCCGGCCGCCGGCGGCAAAGCGGATCCGCCGCGCGTCGGCCCTTCTGTGGCCGCGCCCGGCGCCTCCGGTCGCCGCCGCCATCCGCCCTCCTCAGAAGAGGAAGGTTGAGGTCGAGGCACGGTCCACCCCGCCTCCTCTTCATCTCATGGGCCGTGCTCCCTCCTCTGAAGCAGCCGGCCGCCCCTGCCACGACCGCTGCCGCGTCTAGCCGTAGCGGCGCAGATTGGGGAAGGAGGAGGGGTGGCGGTGATTGGGGAGGAGAGGAGGAGGGGTGGCGGCGATTGGGGAGGTGAGGAGGAGTTGGGGATTGGACGAGGAGCAGAGGAGGCATGCGAGCCGATCTAGGTTTTCACCCCTTCCCATCGCGCGCTCGGAAGTTCACGCGAACGAGAGCGCCTGGCTGTCTCACACTGTCGGTCCCATGGCGATTGGTCCCACGCGTCATGGACTCTCTCAGAATACCAACAGGTGAGAAAAGAATGACCACATCCGACGGCTGAGATGAAAAGCGGGTTTCAGAACTTTACTGTGCGGTGAAACGGACGAACGAGATCGTTTTGCCCCTTTCAGACCCCCTGGTTGAGAGGGTAGTCTAGGGACATTTATAGGAGAAATACGGTGGCAATGCTGTAATATTTCGAACAAAAGGGTATGACTTACGAGTGGCAGTGGTGGGTAATTTGATCCAATAATAAAAGGGTAGTTTCGAAAAATCAAGGTGGGAAAAATAATTAGGTAGTATAGATTAACGGGAAATCTATTTCTTGCCCGGGCTCTCCATTTTCTTACACGATGCTCCCTGGTCACGTGCATCGGATCTCCATCGGGCGGCCCAAACGAAGCGGCGCACCAGACAAAAAAAACAACAGTTCTATTCCTTCTTTTCTTTTTCGTCATCTGTTCCCGAATTTTGGATCTAAATTTACATGTAGTAAACTATTTGGCTTCGATAGTTATATACACGAGATCTCAGCCAGACTTTTTGTGGAGATACACATGAGGGTTGATTTCGCCCACCCCCTAATGCACATGGCGATCTGGTTATAGTGCGGTAGCATTTTATTAGTATTTTTTAAATAAAACACCACTTTATTAGGTCAGCAAGCCGCCTTATTAAAAACCTTCCAGCCCCCTTAGGTACCCTGGAAGGAAAAGAGTGCGTAAGAAACTTGCCGCCTCAGAGTCACATGAGAGTTACATCATCGAGGAGGGGTTGGAGAAGAAAGCTAGGGGGTTCATCGACCCAATTACAATCAACTCTTGAGCTGAAACTAAACCTAGCAGTATCATGGGCTACTTTATTCAAATCCCTCCGACAATGACTAAACTCAATTCTATCAATGCTACCTGCGACAGAGATGATCTCAGCAAAGATGGTCGTCACCTCACTCCACTTCTTTCTACTCCCGTGCAATACTGGACAACTTCAAGAGAATCAGATTCCACTTCCACCGCCGAAAAGCCCATATTTTTTGAGAGGTTTAAACCATATAAAACTGCCATGGCCTCCGCTGTCAAACTGAACCCACATGCGGTGTAAACCTTGCAGACGCTACCACGAAATTACCTTGGCTATCCCTGACCACCGCAGCAATAGCCCCGGCCTCCTCTCCCGCATCAAAAGCAGCGTCCACATTTACCTTCATAAAATGACACCTTGGTCGAACCCACTTTTGGATCTGCATAGAGCTACTTACACTTTTAGCCTTCTCCGTATTGGCAGTAATTGCTCGGATAGAGGTCACACAATTCGGAATAGGTGGGATCTTCTCCCCATGAGATTTGTGTCTCCTAATCCACCAAATATACCAGGCAGAAACCACAATGAGCTCTCTCGATTGAATCAACTCAAAACCTGGAACATCCGACTGGTTCGAACTAAGAAGCGCCCCAAGGATTTCAGACCCCGACCGACCCTGCCAAGAAGCATCATGGATCATGCTCTCTGATACGTCTCCGACGTATCGATAATTTCTTATGTTCCATGCCACATTATTGATGTTATCTACATGTTTTATGCACACTTTATGTCATATTCGTGCATTTTCTGGAACTAACCTATTAACAAGATGCCGAAGTGCCGATTCTTGTTTTCTGCTGTTTTTGGTTTCAGAAATCCTAGTAAGGAAATATTCTCGGAATTGGACGAAATCAAAGCCCAGGGGCCTATTTTCTCACGAAGCTTCCAGAAGTCCGAAGGAGAGACGAAGAGGGGCCACGGAGGGGCCACACCCTAGGGCGGCGCGGCCCTCCCCTTGGCCGCGCGGCCCTGTGGTGTGGGGCCCCCGTGCCGCCTCTTGACCTGCCCTTCCGCCTATAAAAAGTCTCCGTGACGAAACCCCCAGTACCGAGAGCCACGATACGGAAAACCTTCCAGAGACGCCGCCGCCGCCGATCCCATCTCGGGGGATCCAGGAGATCGCCTCCGGCACCCTGCCGGAGAGGGGAATCATCTCCCGGAGGACTCTACGCCGCCATGGTCGCCTCCGGTGTGATGTGTGAGTAGTCTACCCCTGGACTATGGGTCCATAGCAGTAGCTAGATGGTTGTCTTCTCCCCATTGTGCTATCATTGTCGGATCTTGTGAGCTGCCTAACATGATCAAGATCATCTATCTGTAATTCTATATGTTGCGTTTGTTGGGATCCGATGAATAAAGAATACTTGTTATGTTGATTATCGAAGTTATATCTATGTGTTGTTTATGATCTTGCATGCTCTCCGTTATTAGTAGATGCTCTAGCCAAGTTGATGCTAGTAACTCCAAGAGGGAGTATTTATGCTCGATAGTGGGTTCATGCCTGCATTGACACCTGGGACAGTGACAGAAAGTTCTAAGGTTGTGTTGTGCTGTTGCCACTAGGGATAAAACATTAGTGCTATGTTCAAGGATGTAGTCACTAGTTACAGTACGCACCATACTTAATGCAATTGTACATTTGTTAGCAACTTAATACTGGAGGGTTCGGATGATAACCTGAAGGTGGACTTTTTAGGCATAGATGCAGTTGGATGACGGTCTATGTACTTTGTCGTAATGCCCAATTAAATCTCACTATACTCATCATGATATGTATGTGCATGGTCATGCTCTCTTTATTTGTCAATTGCCCAACTGTAATTTGTTCACCCAACATCTTGTTCGTCTTATGGGAGAGACACCTCTAGTGAACTGTGGACCCCGGTCCAATTCTCTTTCTTGAAATACAATCTCTTGCAATACTTGTTCTCTTGTTTTCTGCAAACAATCATCTTCCACACAATACGGTTAACTCTTTGTTACAGCAAGCCGGTGAGATTGACAACCTCACTTTGTTTCGTTGGGGCAAAGTACTTTGGTTGTGTTGTGCAGGTTCCACGTTGGCGCGAATCACTGGTGTTGCGCCGCACTACATCTCGCCGCCATCAACCTTCAACGTGCTTCTTGACTCCTACTGGTCCGATTAAACCTTGGTTTCTTACTGAGGGAAACTTGCCGCTGTGCGCATCACACCTTCCTCTTGGGGTTCCCAACGGACGTGCCAACCACACGCATCAAGCAAATTTACGGCGCCGTTGCCGGGAGATCAAGACACGCTGCAAGGGGAGTCTCCACTTCTCAATCTCTTTACTTTGTTTTTGTCTTGCTTAGTTTTATTTACTACTTTGTTTGCTGCACTAAATCAAAATACAAAAAAATTAGTTGCTAGTTTTACTTTATTTGCTATCTTGTTTGCTATATCTAAAACACAAAAAAATTAGTTTACTTGCATTTACTTTATCTAGTTTGTTTTATTTACTGTTGCTAAAATGGCCAACGCTGAAAACACTAAGTTGTGTGACTTCACAACCACAAATAATAATGATTTCTTATGCACACCTATTGCTCCACCTGCTACTACAGCAGAATTCTTTGAAATTAAACGCTGCTTTCTTGAATCTTGTTATGCGAGAGCAATTTTCCAGTGTTAGTTACGATGATGCTGCTGCCCATCTTAATAATTTTGTTGAACTATGTGAAATGCAAAAATATAAAGATGTAGATGGTGATATTATTAAACTAAAATTGTTCCCTTTCTCATTAAGAGGAAGAGCTAAAGATTGGTTGCTATCTCTGCCTAAGAATAGTATTGATTCATGGACTAAATGCAAGGATGCTTTTATTGGTAGATATTATCCCCTGCTAAAATTATATCTTTGAGGAGTAGCATAATGAATTTTAAACAATTAGATACTGAACATGTTGCTCAAGCTTGGGAAAGAATGAAATCTTTGGTTAAAAATTGCCCAACCCATGGACTGACTACTTGGATGATCATCCAAACCTTCTATGCAGGACTAAATTTTTCTTCACGAAATTTATTGGATTCAGCTGCTGGAGGTACCTTTATGTCCATCACTCTTGGTGAAGCAACAAAGCTTCTTGATAATATGATGATCAATTACTCTGAATGGCACACGGAAAGGGCTCCACAAGGTAAGAAGGTAAATTATCGAAGAAACCTCTTCCTTGAGTGATAAGATTGATGCTATTATGTCTATGCTTGTGAATGATAGGACTAATATTGATCCTAATAATGTTCCGTTAGCTTCATTGGTTGCACAAGAAGAACATGTTGATGTAAACTTCATTAAAAATAATAATTTCAACAACAATGCTTAGGAACAATTCTAGTAACAACTATAGACCATATCCTTATAATAATGGCAACGGCTATGGTAATTCTTATGGTAATTCTTACAACAATAATAGGAATTCACCCCCTGGACTTGAAGCCATGCTTAAAGAATTTATTAGTACACAAACTGCTTTTAACAAATCTGTTGAAGAAAAGCTTGGGAAAATTGATATACTTGCTTCTAAAGTCGATAGTCTTGCTGCTGATGTTAATCTTTTGAAATCAAAAGTTTTGCCTAATGAGAATCATCATAATAAAATTGCTACTACAGCAAATGCCATTCAAGTTAGAATTAATGAGAATATAAGATTAATGGCTGAACTGCGTGCTAGGTGGGATAGAGAAGAAAATGAAAAACTAGCTAAAGAGAAGAATATAGCTAAAGTTTGGACTATTACCACCACTAGTAATGCTAATGCTACACATGTTGCTGCACCTCCTACTCATACTAATAAAAGAATTGGTGTTAGCAATGTTTCCACTTCTAATGCAAAGCATGAAAAACTGCACTGAAAGCTGCTAAAGCTACTGAAACTGCCTTTGATAAAGCTGCTGAAATTTTTCCAACATTGGGGATGATGATCCCATTGCTTTAGATTATAATGGTTTGAATTTTGATGATTGCCACATCTCTGAAGTTATAAAGTTCTTGCAAAAACTTGCTAAAAGTCCTAATGCTAGTGCTATAAATTTGGCTTTTACACATCATATTACAAATGCTCTTATAAAAGCTAGAGAAGAGAAACTAGAGCGCGAAGCCTCTATTCCTAAAAAGCTAGAGGATGGTTGGGAGCCCATCATTAAGATGAAGGTTAAAGATTTTGATTGTAATGCTTTATGTGATCTTGGTGCAAGTATTTCTGTTATGCCTAAGAAAATTTATAATATGCTTGACTTGCCACCGCTGAAAAATTGTTATTTGGATGTTAATCTTGCTGATCATTCTACAAAGAAACCTTTGGGTAAAGTTGATAATGTTCGCATTACCGTTAACAATAACCTTGTTCCCGTTGATTTTGTTGTCTTGGATATTGAATGCAATGCATCTTGTCCCATTATATTGGGAAGACCTTTTCTTCGAACTGTTGGTGCTATTATTAATATGAAGGAAGGTAATATAAAATATCAATTTCCTCTCAAGAAAGGTATGGAACACTTCCCTAGAAAGAGAATGAAGGTACCTTTTGATTCCATTATGAGAACAAATTATGATGTTGACACTTCGTCTCTTGATAATACTTGATACACACTTTCTGCGCCTAGCTGAAAGGCGTTAAAGAAAAGCGCTTATGGGAGACAACCCATGTTTTTACCTACAGTACTTTGTTTTTATTTTGTGTCTTGGAAGTTGTTTACTACTGTAGCAACCTCTCCTTATCTTAGTTTTGTGTTTTGTTGTGCCAAGATAAGCCGTTGATAGAAAAGTAAGTACTAGATTTGGATTACTGCACAGTTCCAGATTTCTTTGCTGTCACGAATCTGAGTCCACCTCCCTGTAGGTAGCTCAGAAAATTAAGCCAATTTACGTGCATGATCCTCAGATATGTACGCAACTTTCATTCAATTTGAGCATTTTCATTTGAGCAAGTCTGGTGCCATTTTAAAATTCGTCAATACGAACTGTTCTGTTTTGACAGATTCTGTCTTTTATTTCGCATTGCCTCTTTCGCTATGTTGGATGAATTTCTTTGATCCATTAATGTCCAGTAGCATTATGCAATGTCCAGAAGTGTTAAGAATGATTGTGTCACCTCTGAATATGTCAATTTATATTGTGCACTAACCCTCTAATGAGTTGTTTCGAGTTTGGTGTGGAGGAAGTTTTCAAGGATCAAGAGAGGAGTATGATGCAACATGATCAAGGAGAGTGAAAGCTCTAAGCTTGGGGATGCACCCAGTGGTTCACCCCTGCATATTCTAAGAAGACTCAAGCGTCTAAGCTTGGGGATGCCCAAGGCATCCCCTTCTTCATCGACAACATTATCAGGTTCCTCCCCTGAAACTATATTTTTATTCCATCACATCTTATGTGCTTTTTCTTGGAGCGTCGGTTTGTTTTTGTTTTTGTTTTATTTGAATAAAATGGATCCTAGCATTCACTTTATGGGAGAGAGACACGCTCCGCTGTAGCATATGGACAAGTATGTCCTTGGTTTCTACTCATAGTATTCATGGCGAAGTTTCTCCTTCGTTAAATTGTTATATGGTTGGAATTGGAAAATGATACATGTAGTAATTGCTATAAATGTCTTGGGTAATGTGATACTTGGCAATTGTTGTGCTCATGTTTAAGCTCTTGCATCATATGTTTTGCACCCATTAATGAAGAAATACATAGAGCATGCTAAAATTTGGTTTGCATATTTGGTTTCTCTAAGGTCTAGATAATTTCTAGTTTTGAGTTTGAACAACAAGGAAGACGGTGTAGAGTCTTATAATGTTTTCAATATGTCTTTTATGTGAGTTTTGCTGCACCGGTTCATCCTTGTGTTTGTTTCAAATAAGCCTTGCTAGCCTAAACCTTGTATCGAGAGGGAATACTTCTCATGCATCCAAAATACTTGAGCCAACCACTATGCCATTTGTGTCCACCATACCTACCTACTACATGGTATTTTCCGCCATTCCAAAGTAAATTGCTTGAGTGCTACCTTTAAAATTCCATCATTCACCTTTGCAATATATAGCTCATGGGACAAATAGCTTAAAAACTATTGTGGTATTGAATATGTAATTATGCACTTTATCTCTTATTAAGTTGTTTGTTGTGCGATAACCATGTTCACTGGGGACGCCATCAACTATTCATTGTTGAATTTCATGTGAGTTGCTATGCATGTCCGTCTTGTCTGAAGTAAGAGAGATCTACCACCATATGGTTAAGCATGCATATGTTAGAGAAGAACATTGGGCCGCTAACTAAAGCCATGCTCCATGGTGGAAGTTTCAGTTTTGGACAACAATCCTCAAATCTCAAATGAGAAAATTATTAATTGTTGGTATATGCTTATGCATAAAAGAGGAGTCCATTATCTGTTGTCTATGTTGTCCGGTATGGATGTCTAAGTTGAAGAATAATCAATAGCGAGAAATCCAATGCGAGCTTTCTCCTTAGACCTTTGTACAGGCGGCATAGAGGTACCCCTTTGTGACACTTGGTAAAAACAATGCATTGTGATGATCCGGTAGTCCAAGCTAATTAGGACAAGGTGCGGGCACTATTAGTACACTATGCATGAGGCTTGCAACTTATAAGATATAATTTACATGATGCATATGCTTTATTACTACCGTTGACAAAATTGTTTCATGTTTTCAAAATCAAAGCTCTAGCACAAATATAGCAATCGATGCTTTTCCTCTATGGAGGACCATTCTTTTACTTTCAATGTTGAGTCAGTTCACCTATTTCTCTCCACCTCAAGAAGCAAACACTTGTGTGAACTGTGCATTGATTCCTACATATTTGCTTATTGCACTTATTATATTACTCTATGTTGACAATATCCATGAGATATACATGTTACAAGTTGAAAGCAACCGCTGAAACTTAATCTTCTTTTGTGTTGTTTCAATATCCTTTACTTTGAATTATTGCTTTATGAGTTAACTCTTATGCAAGACTTATTGATGCTTGTCTTGAAGTGCTATTCATGAAAAGTCTTTGCTATATGATTCACTTGTTTACTCATGTCATATACATTGTTTCGATCGCTGCATTCACTACATATGCTTTACAAATAGTATGATCAAGATTATGATGGCATGTCACTCCAGAAATTATCTGTGTTATCGTTTTACCTGCTCGGGACGAGCAGAACTAAGCTTGGGGATGCTGATACGTCTCCGACGTATCGATAATTTCTTATGTTCCATGCCACATTATTGATGTTATCTACATGTTTTATGCACACTTTATGTCATATTCGTGCATTTTACGGAACTAACCTATTAACAAGATGCCGAAGTGCCGATTCTTTGTTTCTGCTGTTTTTGGTTTCAGAAATCCTAGTAAGGAAATATTCTCGGAATTGGACGAAATCAAAGCCAGGGGCCTATTTTCTCACGAAGCTTCCAGAAGTCCGAAGGAGAGACGAAGAGGGGCCACGGAGGGGCCACACCCTAGGCGGCGCGGCCCCCTTGGCCGCGCGGCCCTGTGGTGTGGGGCCCCCGTGCCGCCTCTTGACCTGCCCTTCCGCCTATAAAAAGTCTCCGTGACGAAACCCCCAGTACCGAGAGCCACGATACGGAAAACCTTCCAGAGACGCCGCCGCCGCCGATCCCATCTCGGGGGATCCAGGAGATAGCCTCCGGCACCCTGCCGGAGAGGGGAATCATCTCCCGGAGGACTCTACGCCGCCATGGTCGCCTCCGGTGTGATGTGTGAGTAGTCTACCCCTGGACTATGGGTCCATAGCAGTAGCTAGATGGTTGTCTTCTCCCCATTGTGCTATCATTGTCGGATCTTGTGAGCTGCCTAACATGATCAAGATCATCTATCTGTAATTCTATATGTTGTGTTTGTTGGGATCCGATGAATAGAGAATACTTGTTATGTTGATTATCGAAGTTATATCTATGTGTTGTTTATGATCTTGCATGCTCTCCGTTATTAGTAGATGCTCTGGCCAAGTTGATGCTAGTAACTCCAAGAGGGAGTATTTATGCTCGATAGTGGGTTCATGCACGCATTGACACAGGGACGATGTGAGAAAGTTCTAAGGTTGTGTTGTGCTGTTGCCACTAGGGATAAAACATTAGTGCTATGTTCAAGGATGTAGTCACTAGTTACATTACGCGCCATACTTAATGCAATTGTCTGTTGTTAGCAACTTAATACTGGAGGGGGTTCGGATGATAACCTGAAGGTGGACTTTTTAGGCATAGATGCAGTTGGATGACGGTCTATGTACTTTGTCGTAATGCCCAATTAAATCTCACTATACTCATCATGATATGTATGTGCATGGTCATGCTCTCTTTATTTGTCAATTGCCCAACTGTAATTTGTTCACCCAACATGATGTTCGTCTTATGGGAGAGACACCTCTAGTGAACTGTGGACCCCGGTCCAATTCTCTTTACTGAAATACAATCTACTGCAATACTTGTTCTACTGTTTTCTGCAAACAATCATCTTCCACACAATACGGTTAACTCTTTGTTACAGCAAGCCGGTGAGATTGACAACCTCACTGTTTCGTTGGGGCAAAGTACTTTGGTTGTGTTGTGCAGGTTCCACGTTGGCGCCGGAATCACTGGTGTTGCGCCGCACTACATCTCGCCGCCATCAACCTTCAACGTGCTTCTTGACTCCTACTGGTCCGATTAAACCTTGGTTTCTTACTGAGGGAAACTTGCCGCTGTGCGCATCACACCTTCCTCTTGGGGTTCCCAACGGACGTGCCAACCACACGCATCACTCTCCATTCCCAAAGATTTCCAAATCTGCTCAACATCTTGGCAAAAGAACAACATGTGTCTCACATCCTCCTCAGCCGTATTGCAGCTAGGGCATACCCCATCCGTTCCAATATGTCTCCGAAATAAAATGTCCTTCAACGGCAGAACACCATGAAGAATTCTCCAACAATAAATCTTAACTTTTGCAGACACATTCAGCTTCCACAAAATTTTCCATGTTGAGTTGTTCAAAAGGGGTACCAGCAATAAGCGATCTGCAAGCGACTCCATTAAACTGGTGTCGCCATTCAGTGTGGTATGCCGACTGGACAGAAAAGACCCCAGTCCTTGTCCATGCCAAGCAAGGAAATCATCAAACCCGTCCCCAAACAATGGAATTTGCACAATCCTATCTGCATCAACCTGGTGGAAATTATCATAAATAATACCTTGGTCCCATTGGCCCGTGAGAGGATTAATCAGCTCCGAGACCCTTGAAAGAATAGATTGTCCCCTCGGAGAAAGAATTTTTTATTCGGACTAGCAGGGATCCAAGGATCACTCCAAATATTAATAGAATCTCCACTTCCCACTCTCCATATACATCCTCTTTTAAAAGTTTGAATTCCAGCACATATACTTTGCCAAGTAAATGATGAGCCAGCTCTCGGTCCGGCCTTTAGAATATCTCCATCAGGAAAATATTTAGCTCTTAAAACTCTTGCACATAAAGATTCTGGCTCATCAATAATTCTCCAGACCTGTTTAGCCAACATAGCCAGATTAAATGAGTGAAGGTCTCTGAAACCCATACCCCCTCTTTTTTTTTTTTTGGAAAACACATCTTCCACCAGGCATACCAATGCATCTTCTTTCCTTTATCATCATCTCCCCACCAGAACTGGCTGATGATATCAGTAATTTTTTCGCACACCTTCTTTGGAAGAAGAAAGACATACATAGCATACACCGGAATAGATTGTAGTACATCTTTATCAAGATTTCTTTGCCGCCAATAGAGAGAAGTTTTTCCTTCCAACCTTTAATTCTCTAGAGAACTCTCTCAACAAAATGCAAAAAGCAATCACTTCTATCCGCTCCAACCATAGCCGGAAGACCCAAGTATTTATCAGAAATAGCTTCAGTGTTGATGTTAAGCGTGTTGCACATATCAACTTTGACATTAACATGAGTATTAGGACTGAAATAAATACTAGATTTAGCCACACTAACCAATTGCCCCGAAATAGCACAATAGGAATCAAGAGCATGTTGCAATGAGATTGCATTATTCAAATCTGCCTTCAAGAGAATCAAGGAATCAGAATATAGCATTTATGGGAATGAGAAAACAGAATATAAAATTATATAGCTTTATCTCAAATATATTGTGAACCGAATAATAAGATTCAAACAAGCTGTTTAATCCGGTGCAACGGAAGGGCATTTTTTGCTAGTAAACTAATAATACATGGAGTATTCCTTTGAGGATAACTACGTTTTTTTTTTCTTTGAACTTATTTTGAGGATAACTACGACCTGGAAGCCCATGCGCGCGCACCGCAGCCTTCCGGTGCTTGCGCGAGCGAGCTCATCTAGGCCCATACGGGGTAGGAAGGCTCTCTCAGGATGCCGCACAGGCCTCCTTCGTCTTCCTTGCCCGCGACCTGACTCATGCAGATATAACCCTCCTCACCCCATTCATCTCCCCAAGAATTTTTCACCACCCAGTACGGGTGGCCATGCTCGGTGCCGTAGCCAACGACCACGACAGCGTGGCCGAGTTCCGTCGTGCACGGGCCGATGAATATCCCGCCGCCGTAGTTGTTGAAAGCGGTACCATTCGCGGTGATTCGGACTGCCACGGGCTGGGGCGCGACGGCCCTCATCAGGGTGGTGGCGTCGTTTCGGGGAAGAACCATCCGGTAACCGTGATACCTGACTTGGGGAGTCAGATGACCAACGGCGCACGCGCCACTCGTCCTATCCCCAAACCTGTATAGCAGACAGGAAATCACATATTACAGTATTTTTTTAGATTATTTCCATGAATTTTCAGAGGAAAATTTGGGTCCAATCGAAAAACGAAATTTAAAAACTTACGTACGTACCTGTACGGGTAGGCGTCCTCGCTAAACGCTCCGTTCTGCCGCCCTTGCATGCTCATGAACCGCAGCGCTTCGGCGGCGAGGCCGCCTTCGCAGCCCTCATTAGGCGGATCGGCGCAATCCACGACCGCCTGCTCCGAAAGGTCGTACAGTTGGCCTGTCTTGATCGCGTTCAAGCTTTCGACCGCCGCGATGGCGGCGAAGGCCCAGCAAGCCTGGCAAGGGCCCTGATTCTTGACGGCTGTGACAACGCCCTTCTGGCGCCAGTCCACCTGCTCCGGGGGCGGTAATATGAGCACTCGCGACGCGTCGGTGGGGGCGGGGCCCGTGGGCCAGGCGCCGTCGCTCTCGTACGCGATGGAGGTGGAGCAGTCGCCGTAGGTCTTGTCCACCTCCGCTTCGGTCATGTCGCCAAACTGGTTGAGGCCGAGGAAGAAGGGCGCGTTGCCCTGCTTGTTGAAAGCATGAATCCTTCGGACTTTGTCCTTGAATATGTCGAACCGGCGAGCGGTCTCGGCGACGTTGCGGGCCACACGGTGGTGCGCCGCCCAGCGCTGGTACAGCGCCGACATGGCCTCCTCCGTCGCCATGTCCTCCTCCTCGAACTGGAAGCGAACGCTCCCCGCTGGCGGCGGAAGCAGCACGACAATGGCGCACATCAGCGCGACGATGGCAACTGCGTTGGCCATCGGTCTTTTGTCTGAGGTCGTACTACTAGCTCTCGGCAACTACTCTCTCTGTGTGTGTGAGAGCATGCTGCGCAATGCCGCACGCCACATATATATGATTCTATGCAAGAGCGGAATGGTCAGCGGTAGAAGCAAAGCAGATAGTGCAAGGGTACGAGAGTGGAATGCATGTAGAGATCATCAGGCAGTGTTTTGGAAATCCCGGCCCGGCCCCTTAAAATGAAGGATCTCTTGTCTAGTCCTTTATAATCCTTGCACTTTTATCCACACCATAGGTGCATGACCTTTCTTACAAATGTACAACTATCTCATCGATAAAAGTGCAAACATGATTGTGTCTACTTTTATTTTCTTTGTCTGGTTATTTGTATGTTGCACTTTTTCACCAAAACGCAGTCGCCCTTATGGAAAGTTGAAACTACCTCATCAATAATAAGTGTGCAAATGGAAGCTCTATGTGTATTTTTTGTTGTCTTGTTACTTATAGGTTGGTCTTTTCAATGACATTGGCTTGGTGCATTGTTTTTTTTTTTTTTTTTTTTTTTGGAAATGTGCAACTACTTCATTGAGAAAATTGCAACCATGGTTCCATATGTATTTTCCAACATTTTTGTATGGTTAAGAACGACTGGAAGCAACCTCCTGCAACAAGCAGTGTGGAACTCACCAATTTTCTTTTATCATGTGAACATTTTAACTTGTCACACCTTATGGAAAACTTAGAGCACTGAACGCAGGCAAGTAGAATTGCCACAAAAGAACTTGTGTATGGAATTTTCTACCATTTCTTGAAGACGAAGGTAACAGATAAAGTGCGCCAACTGATTCCATCCATTAATTCCAGCAAGGGTTTGAGCGATTTTACTTGCCTAACCAGATATATCTTTTCGTTCTTATTCTAGGTACCTTTTTTTTGGGAGAACTTGTTCTAGGTGCCTAGAGCAGTTAGTTTGAACTGTCAAGTCGTAACTTGGGAAGTATGGCCGACAACTGTGCAACACTGCCCCATATTAGGCGCCATTAGGGTATGTTACCAAGTTATGATTTGTAAATGTTGTCAACCACTAATATAGTGGGGTATGTCACGTCGCCACATGCATGCCATTTTTCTGGATGCTATCTAATTGCGAGCCAAATTCCATGCCAAATGTTGACAAGGCACGACTTGACAGACCAGACCCCGAAATGCAGGTTCGATTCGTGCCTACCGGACATCCTTTTTTAGATGATACTACCATATTACTAATAGATGCTACATTACAAAAACAACAGGCGCTAGCATATACAGTGTATGCCGCGCAATGCATTGCACCATATATATAGCCAGGGATTTGCTTATCCGCAGGCGAGACTGAGGATCGTGGGATGTCGCATCAAGATTCCTGAAGCCAATGTAGCAGCCGTGTTCCTTCTTAACCATCTGCCTAATGTGTCTGCGAGTATCATGCAGAAAATTATGCCATGATGATATCCAAAAATGGTCAAGCGAACTACTCCTCGTACTAGTAGAATGGAGCTGGAAGGATATGAGAAGAATTTTCCGGTTAAAACGTGGTGATAATGTCATATTGCTATGTTAGAGTGCAAGGGTACGATAGTGGAGGAAAGGTCGGCCTTGGAAGCAACTTTGCTGTGCAACCTCACTCACCATAATTCCCATAGAATTGAGAGCACCAAACGTCACGTACGCAAGTAGAATTTCCCACAAAAGAACTTACTTTGTGTATGTATGTATGGACTTTTTTTTCTTCTATCCTGCTTCTTCTTGAAGAAGCGAGGTAACCGTCCTCCCCACAAATTGTGCCGACCATTAATTTCAGCAATGATACAATTGTTATTTGTCTATCTCTTCGTTCTTGTTCTGGCCTTCTAGGTACCTAGGGTCTGTATAGAGCATGCTGCCAACGACTAATATAGTTTGGTAGATTACGTAGCCACACAGGCATGCCATTTCTGGACATGTTAGCTAATTGCAAGCCAAATTCCATGCCAAATATTGGAAATGAACGATTAGGCAGATCAGGCCCCCCAAATGCAGATTTGATTCATGCCTACTGGCCACTCTCGATCCTTTTTTGAGATTATGATACCATATATATATATATATATATACTGCAATAGAATTTGAACCGTAGCTCCAAATAAAAATTGTTTTATATGAATTTCAATCAGAAAAATGCAATGAACATGAATATGCCATCCATATGCTCATTTGCATCTCGCATCATCTCGGGCATCGATAGATTTGCATTTTCACCTCGCATGTATGCGGAGTAATTCGGAGACACCGCCTAGGGTTTCGCCGCTCCGCTTAAATATGAAGTAGCTCACCCTTGCCATGTCTTTGCGATGCTAATAAACATTTAATATTGCTGGTAATAAAATAACATTAACCCTAATTATGTGTGTCGGACTTGTTCATATAAAACACTTTTTATTTGGAGCTACGGTTCAAATTCTATTGCATATTTGAAATAGGAAAATCATTTTTATTATTAGATCATGTTTTAAAACGAAAATAGAACCTGCAAGGGGGTTTTCACAAAAGTTAACAGGGGGAAGTGAAGGAGATATGCCCTAGAGGCAATAATAAAGTGGTTATTATTTATATCTTTATGTTTATGATAAATGTTTATATATCATGCTAGAATTGTATTAACCGAAACATTAGTACATGTGTGATATGTAGACAAACAAGAAGTCCCTAGTATGCCTCTTAAACTAGCTTGTTGATTAATGGATGATTAGTTTCATAATCATGAACATTGGATGTTATTAATAACAAGGTTATGTCATTGTGTGAATGATATAATGGACACACCCAATTAAGCGTAGCATAAGATCTCGTCATTAAGTTATTTGCTATAAGCTTTCGATACATAGTTACCTAGTCCTTATGACCATGAGATCATGTAAATCACTTATACCGGAAAGGTACTTTGATTACACCAAACACCACTGCGTAAATGGGTGGCTATAAAGGTGGGATTAAGTATCCGGAAAGTATGAGATGAGGCATATGGATCAACAGTGGGATTTGTCCATCCCGATGACGGATAGATATACTCTGGGCCCTCTCGGTGGAATGTCGTCTAATGTATTGCAAGCATATGAATGAGTTCATAAGAGACCACATACCACGGTACGAGTAAAGAGTACTTGTCAGGAGACGAGGTTGAACAAGGTATAGAGTGATACCGAAGATCAAACCTCGGACAAGTAAAATATCGCGAGACAAAGGGAATTGGTAATATATGTGAATGGTTCATTCGATCACTAAAGTCATCGTTGAATATGTGGGAGCTATTATGGATCTCCAGATCCCACTATTGGTTATTGGTCGGAGTGAGTACTCAACCATGTCCGCATAGTTCTCGAACCGTAGGGTGACACACTTAAAGTTGGATGTTGAAATGGTAGCACTTGAAATATGGAATGGAGTTCGAATATTTGTTCGGAGTCCCGGATGAGATCCCGGACATCACGAGGAGTTCCGGAATGGTCCGGAGAATAAGATTCATATATAGGATGTCATTTTATGTGAAATAAAATGTCGCGGAAGGTTCTATGGAAGGTTCTAGAAGGTTCTAGAAAAGTCCGGAAGAAACCACCAAGGAAGGTGGAGTCCACAAGGGACTCCACCTCCATGGCCGGCCAGCCCTAGATGGGGTGGAGTCCCAAGTGGACTCCCCACATGGGAGGTGGGAATCCCACCTTTGGGTGGGAGTCCTAGTTGGGCTAGGTTTCCCCCCTCCTATGGAAGGTTTTGGTTTCGGGTCTTATTCGAAGACTTGGACACCAACACTTGGGATCCACCTATATAATGAGGGGCCAAGGGAGGGGGCCGGCCAACCCCAAGACCACAAGCTGGCCGCCCCCCATAGAGTGGCCGGTGATACGTCTCCGACGTATCGATAATTTCTTATGTTCCATGCCACATTATTGATGTTATCTACATGTTTTATGCACACTTTATGTCATATTCGTGCATTTTCTGGAACTAACCTATTAACAAGATGCCGAAGTGCCAGTTCCTGTTTTCTGCTGTTTTTGGTTTCAGAAATCCTAGTAACGAAATATTCTCAGAATCGGACGAAATCAACGCCAAAGATCTTAGAATCCCCGGAAGCATCCAGAACACACCAGAGAGGTCAGAGGGGGGCCACAGGCCCACCAAACTACAGGCTGGCGCGGCCAGAGGGGGGGCCGCGCCGCCCTATAGTTTGGCCCCCCTGTCAGCCCTCCTGCGCCGCCTCTTCGCCTATATAAAGCCCCTGGATCAGAAACCCTGAGGCGTTCGACGAAAACCACAGAAACCTTCCAGAGCCGCCGCCATCGTGAAGCCAAGATCTGGGGGACAGGAGTCTCTGTTCCGGCACCCTGCCGGAACGGGGAAGTGCCCCCGGAAGGCTTCTCCATCGACACCGCTGCCATCTCCACCGCCATCTTCATCACCGCTGCTACTCCCATGAGGAGGGAGTAGTTCTCCATCGAGGCTCGGGGCTGTACCGGTAGCTATGTGGTTAATCTCTCTCCATGTACTTCAATACAATGATCTCATGAGCTGCTTTACATGATTGAGATTCATATGAGTTTTGTATCACAATTCATCTATGTGCTACTCTAGTGATGTTATTAAAGTAGTTCTATTCCTCCTGCACGTGTGTAAAGGTGACTAGTGTGTGCACCGTGTGGTTCTTGTCGTAGGCTATGATCATGATCTCTTGTAGATTGTGGAGTTAATTATCATTATGATGGTATTGATGTGATCTATCTGGTTATGTTGATCTATCTTACACTATAAGGTTACTTAAATATGAACAAATTGTGGAGCTTGTTAACTCCGGCATTGAGGGTTCGTGTAATCCTACGCAATGCGTTCATCATCCAACAAGAGTGTAGAGTATGCATTTATCTATTCTGTTATGTGATCAATGTTGAGAGTGTCCACTAGTGAAAGTATAATCCCTAGGCCTTGTTCCTAAATACTGCTGAGTTACTACTGCTTGTTTCTTGTTTTCTTGTGTTACTACTGCTGCAATACTACCACCATCAACTACACACCATCAAGCTATTTCCTGGCACCGTTGCTACTGCTCATATATATTCATACTACCTGTATTTCACTATCTCTTCGCCGAACTAGTGCACCTATTAGGTGTGTTGGGGACACAAGAGACTTCTTGCTTTGTGGTTGCAGGGTTGCATAAGAGGGATATCTTTGACCTCTTCCTCCCTGAGTTCGATAAACCTTGGGTGATTCACTTAAGGGAAAACTTGCTGCTGTTCTACAAACCTCTGCTCTTGGAGGCCCAACACTGTCTACAGGAAAGGAGGGGGAACGTAGACATCAAGCACTTTTCTGGCGCCGTTGCCGGGGAGGAAAGGTAAAAGGCACTCATACTCCGGTTCCAGGTAAAGCACTTTTCTGGCGCCGTTGCCGGGGAGGAAAGGTAAAAAGGCACTCATACTTCGGTTCCAGGTAAAGTACTTTTCTGGCGCCATTGTGTTTGTGCTCGAAGCTATTTCCTTTAGATCCTGCAATTGCAACTTTTTGTTTCTTGTTTACACTAGTTAGGCATAATGGAAAACATCTGTGAGCTCTTTGTACTATTTCCTGAGTCAAGACATGAATGGTTTAATGCGAAAATTAAAAAACCCATGGAACATGTTAGCATGAATACTTTGAACACCATTGTTGCTAATGATATGGAAAATTCTAAGCTTGGGGAAGCTGGTTTTGATGAGCATGATCTTTTTAGTCCACCAAGCATTGAGGAGAAAATTTTCTTTGATGATAGTTTGCCTCCTATTTATGATGATTATAATGATATTGGTCTTTTGGTGCCACCTACTATGGAGAGTGAATTTGATTATGATTACAATATGCCTCCTATATTTGATGATGAGAATAATAATGATAGCTACTTTGTTGAATTTGCTCCCACTATAACTAATAAAATTGATTATGCCTATGTGGAGAGCAATAATTTTATGCATGAGACTCATGATAAGAATGCTTTATGTGATGGTTATATTGTTGAGTTTGCTCATGATGCTACTGAAAGTTATTATGAGAGAGGAACATATGGTTGTAGAAATTTTCATGTTACTAAAACACCTCTCTATGTGCTGAAATTTTTCAAGCTACACTTGTTTTATCTTCCTATGCTTGTTACTTTGCTCTTCATGAACTTGTTTATTTACAAGATTCCTTTGCATAGGAAGCATGTTAGACTTAAATATGTTTTGAATTTGCCTCTTGATGCTCCCTTTTGCTTCAAATACTATTTCTTGCGAGTGCATCATTAAAACTGCTGAGCCCATCTTAATGGCTATAAAGAAAAGAACTTCTTGGGAGATAACCCATGTGTTATTTTGCTACAGTACTTTGTTTTATATTTGTGTCTTGGAAGTTATTTACTACTGTAGCAACCTCTCCTTATCTTAGTTTTGTGTTTTGTTGTGCCAAGTAAAGCCGTTGATAGAAAAGTAAGTACTAGATTTGGATTACTGCGCAGTTCCAGATTTCTTTGCTGTCACGAATCTGGGTCCACCTCCCTGTAGATAGCTCAGAAAATTAAGCCAATTTACGTGCATGATGCTCAGATATGTACGCAACTTTCATTCAATTTGAGCATTTTCATTTGAGCAAGTCTGATGCCATTTTAAAATTCGTCAATATGAACTGTTCTGTTTTGACAGATTCTGCCTTTTATTTCGCATTGCCTCTTTTGCTATGTTGGATGAATTTCTTTGATCCACTAATGTCCAGTAGCATTATGCAATGTCCAGAAGTGTTAAGAATGATTGTGTCACCTCTGAACATGTGAGTTTTTGATTATGCACTAACCCTCTAATGAGTTTGTTTCGAGTTTGGTGTGAAGGAAGTTTTCAAGGGTCAAGAGAGGAGGATGATATACTATGATCAAGAAGAGTGAAAGCTCTAAGCTTGGGGATGCCCCGGTGGTTCACCCCTGCATATATCAAGAAGACTCAAGCGTCTAAGCTTGGGGATGCCCAAGGCATCCCCTTCTTCATCGACAAATTATCAGGTTCCTTCTCTTGAAACTATATTTTTATTCGGTCACATCTTATGTGCTTTACTTGGAGCGTCTGTGTGCTTTTGTTTTTGTTTTTGTTTGAATAAATTGGATTACATCATGCTTGTGTGGGAGAGAGACACGCTCCGCTGTTGCATATGAACACATGTGTTCTTAGCTCATAATATTCATGGCAAAGTTTCCTCTTCGTTAAATTGTTATATGGTTGGAATTGGAAAATGCTACATGTAGTAATTGCTATAATGTCTTGGGTAATGTGATACTTGGCAATTGTTGTGCTCATGTTTAAGCTCTTGCATCATATACCTTACACTTATTAGTGAAGAAATACATAGAGCTTGTTAAAATTTGGTTTGCATGAGTGGTTTCTCTAGAGTCTAGATATTTTCTAGTAAGATGTTTGAACAACAAGGAAGACGATGTATAGTTTTATAATGCTTGTAATATGTCTTTTATGTGAGTTTTGCTGTACTAGTTCGTGCTTGTGTTTGCTTCAAACAACCTTGCTAGCCTAAACCTTGTATCGAGAGGGAATACTTCTCATGCATCCAAATCCTGAGCCAAACAACACTATGCCATTTGTGTCCACCATACCTACCTACTACATGGTATTTTCCGCCATTCCAAAGTAAATTGCTTGAGTGCTACCTTTAAAATTCCATCATTCACCTTTGCAATATATAGCTCATGGGACAAATAGCTTAAAAACTATTGTGGTATTGAATATGTAATTATGCACTTTATCTCTTATTAAGTTGCTTGTTGTGCGATAACCATGTTCACTGGGGACGCCATCAACTATTCATTGTTGAATATCATGTGAGTTGCTATGCATGTCCGTCTTGTCTGAAGTAAGAGAGATCTACCACCCTATGGTTAAGCATGCATATTGTTAGAGAAGAACATTGGGCCGCTAACTAAAGCCATGATCCATGGTGGAAGTTTCAGTTTTGGACATATATCCTCAATCTCATATGAGAAAATTATTAATTGTTGTTACATGCTTATGCATAAAAGAGGAGTCCATTATCTGTTGTCTATGTTGTCCCGGTATGGATGTCTAAGTTGAGAATAATCAATAGCGAGAAATCCAATGCGAGCTTTCTCCTTAGACCTTTGTACAGGCGGCATAGAGGTACCCCTTTGTGACACTTGGTTAAAACATGTGCATTGTGATGATCCGATAGTCCAAGCTAATTAGGACAAGGTGCGGGCACTATTAGTATACTATGCATGAGGCTTGCAACTTGTAAGATATAATTTACATGATACATATGCTTTATTACTACCGTTGACAAAATTGTTTCATGTTTTCAAAATAAAAGCTCTAGCACAAATATAGCAATCGATGCTTTCCTCTTTGAAGGACCATTCTTTTACTTTTATTGTTGAGTCAGTTCACCTATCTTTCTCCACCTCAAGAAGCAAACATTTGTGTGAACTGTGCATTGATTCTTATATACTTGCATATTGCATTTGTTATATTGCTTTGCATTGACAATTATCCATGAGATATACATGTTACAAGTTGAAAGCAACCGCTGAAACTTAATCTTCTTTTGTGTTGCTTCAATGCCTTTACTTTGAATTATTGCTTTATGAGTTAACTCTTATGCAAGACTTATTGATGCTTGTCTTGAAGTGCTATTCATGAAAAGTCTTTGCTTTATGATTCAGTTGTTTACTCATGTCATTACCATTGTTTTGATCGCTGCATTCACTACATATGCTTTACAAATAGTATGATCAAGTTTATGATGGCATGTCACTCCAGAAATTATCTGTGTTATCGTTTTACCTGCTCGGGACGAGCAGAACTAAGCTTGGGGATGCTGATACGTCTCCGACGTATCGATAATTTCTTATGTTCCATGCCACATTATTGATGTTATCTACATGTTTTATGCACACTTTATGTCATATTCGTGCATTTTCTGGAACTAACCTATTAACAAGATGCCGAAGTGCCGGTTCTGTTTTCTCGCTGTTTTTGGTTTCAGAAATCCTAGTAACGAAATATTCTCGAGAATCGGACGAAATCAACGCCAAAGATCTTAGAATCCCCGGAAGCATCCGAACACACCAGAGAGGTCGAGGGGGCCACAGGCCCACCAAACTACAGTCGGCGCGGCCGAGAGGGGCCGCGCCGCCCTATAGTTTGGCCCCCCTGTCAGCCCTCCTGCGCCGCCTCTTCGCCTATATAAAGCCCCTGGATCAGAAACCCTGAGGCGTTCGACGAAAACCACAGAAACCTTCCAGAGCCGCCGCCATCGTGAAGCCAAGATCTGGGGGACAGGAGTCTCTGTTCCGGCACCCTGCCGGAACGGGGAAGTGCCCCCGGAAGGCTTCTCCATCGACACCGCTGCCATCTCCACCGCCATCTTCATCACCGCTGCTACTCCCATGAGGAGGGAGTAGTTCTCCATCGAGGCTCGGGGCTGTACCGGTAGCTATGTGGTTAATCTCTCTCCATGTACTTCAATACAATGATCTCATGAGCTGCTTTACATGATTGAGATTCATATGAGTTTTGTATCACAATTCATCTATGTGCTACTCTAGTGATGTTATTAAAGTAGTTCTATTCCTCCTGCACGTGTGTAAAGGTGACTAGTGTGTGCACCGTGTGGTTCTTGTCGTAGGCTATGATCATGATCTCTTGTAGATTGTGGAGTTAATTATCATTATGATGGTATTGATGTGATCTATCTGGTTATGTTGATCTATCTTACACTATAAGGTTACTTAAATATGAACAAATTGTGGAGCTTGTTAACTCCGGCATTGAGGGTTCGTGTAATCCTACGCAATGCGTTCATCATCCAACAAGAGTGTAGAGTATGCATTTATCTATTCTGTTATGTGATCAATGTTGAGAGTGTCCACTAGTGAAAGTATAATCCCTAGGCCTTGTTCCTAAATACTGCTGAGTTACTACTGCTTGTTTACTGTTTTACTGTGTTACTACTGCTGCAATACTACCACCATCAACTACACACCATCAAGCTATTTCCTGGCACCGTTGCTACTGCTCATATATATTCATACTACCTGTATTTCACTATCTCTTCGCCGAACTAGTGCACCTATTAGGTGTGTTGGGGACACAAGAGACTTCTTGCTTTGTGGTTGCAGGGTTGCATAAGAGGGATATCTTTGACCTCTTCCTCCCTGAGTTCGATAAACCTTGGGTGATTCACTTAAGGGAAAACTTGCTGCTGTTCTACAAACCTCTGCTCTTGGAGGCCCAACACTGTCTACAGGAAAGGAGGGGGAACGTAGACATCAAGCACTTTTCTGGCGCCGTTGCCGGGGAGGAAAGGTAAAAGGCACTCATACTCCGGTTCCAGGTAAAGCACTTTTCTGGCGCCGTTGCCGGGGAGGAAAGGTAAAAAGGCACTCATACTTCGGTTCCAGGTAAAGTACTTTTCTGGCGCCATTGTGTTTGTGCTCGAAGCTATTTCCTTTAGATCCTGCAATTGCAACTTTTTGTTTCTTGTTTACACTAGTTAGGCATAATGGAAAACATCTGTGAGCTCTTTGTACTATTTCCTGAGTCAAGACATGAATGGTTTAATGCGAAAATTAAAAAACCCATGGAACATGTTAGCATGAATACTTTGAACACCATTGTTGCTAATGATATGGAAAATTCTAAGCTTGGGGAAGCTGGTTTTGATGAGCATGATCTTTTTAGTCCACCAAGCATTGAGGAGAAAATTTTCTTTGATGATAGTTTGCCTCCTATTTATGATGATTATAATGATATTGGTCTTTTGGTGCCACCTACTATGGAGAGTGAATTTGATTATGATTACAATATGCCTCCTATATTTGATGATGAGAATAATAATGATAGCTACTTTGTTGAATTTGCTCCCACTATAACTAATAAAATTGATTATGCCTATGTGGAGAGCAATAATTTTATGCATGAGACTCATGATAAGAATGCTTTATGTGATGGTTATATTGTTGAGTTTGCTCATGATGCTACTGAAAGTTATTATGAGAGAGGAACATATGGTTGTAGAAATTTTCATGTTACTAAAACACCTCTCTATGTGCTGAAATTTTTCAAGCTACACTTGTTTTATCTTCCTATGCTTGTTACTTTGCTCTTCATGAACTTGTTTATTTACAAGATTCCTTTGCATAGGAAGCATGTTAGACTTAAATATGTTTTGAATTTGCCTCTTGATGCTCCCTTTTGCTTCAAATACTATTTCTTGCGAGTGCATCATTAAAACTGCTGAGCCCATCTTAATGGCTATAAAGAAAAGAACTTCTTGGGAGATAACCCATGTGTTATTTTGCTACAGTACTTTGTTTTATATTTGTGTCTTGGAAGTTATTTACTACTGTAGCAACCTCTCCTTATCTTAGTTTTGTGTTTTGTTGTGCCAAGTAAAGCCGTTGATAGAAAAGTAAGTACTAGATTTGGATTACTGCGCAGTTCCAGATTTCTTTGCTGTCACGAATCTGGGTCCACCTCCCTGTAGATAGCTCAGAAAATTAAGCCAATTTACGTGCATGATGCTCAGATATGTACGCAACTTTCATTCAATTTGAGCATTTTCATTTGAGCAAGTCTGATGCCATTTTAAAATTCGTCAATATGAACTGTTCTGTTTTGACAGATTCTGCCTTTTATTTCGCATTGCCTCTTTTGCTATGTTGGATGAATTTCTTTGATCCACTAATGTCCAGTAGCATTATGCAATGTCCAGAAGTGTTAAGAATGATTGTGTCACCTCTGAACATGTGAGTTTTTGATTATGCACTAACCCTCTAATGAGTTTGTTTCGAGTTTGGTGTGAAGGAAGTTTTCAAGGGTCAAGAGAGGAGGATGATATACTATGATCAAGAAGAGTGAAAGCTCTAAGCTTGGGGATGCCCCGGTGGTTCACCCCTGCATATATCAAGAAGACTCAAGCGTCTAAGCTTGGGGATGCCCAAGGCATCCCCTTCTTCATCGACAAATTATCAGGTTCCTTCTCTTGAAACTATATTTTTATTCGGTCACATCTTATGTGCTTTACTTGGAGCGTCTGTGTGCTTTTGTTTTTGTTTTTGTTTGAATAAATTGGATTACATCATGCTTGTGTGGGAGAGAGACACGCTCCGCTGTTGCATATGAACACATGTGTTCTTAGCTCATAATATTCATGGCAAAGTTTCCTCTTCGTTAAATTGTTATATGGTTGGAATTGGAAAATGCTACATGTAGTAATTGCTATAATGTCTTGGGTAATGTGATACTTGGCAATTGTTGTGCTCATGTTTAAGCTCTTGCATCATATACCTTACACTTATTAGTGAAGAAATACATAGAGCTTGTTAAAATTTGGTTTGCATGAGTGGTTTCTCTAGAGTCTAGATATTTTCTAGTAAGATGTTTGAACAACAAGGAAGACGATGTATAGTTTTATAATGCTTGTAATATGTCTTTTATGTGAGTTTTGCTGTACTAGTTCGTGCTTGTGTTTGCTTCAAACAACCTTGCTAGCCTAAACCTTGTATCGAGAGGGAATACTTCTCATGCATCCAAATCCTGAGCCAAACAACACTATGCCATTTGTGTCCACCATACCTACCTACTACATGGTATTTTCCGCCATTCCAAAGTAAATTGCTTGAGTGCTACCTTTAAAATTCCATCATTCACCTTTGCAATATATAGCTCATGGGACAAATAGCTTAAAAACTATTGTGGTATTGAATATGTAATTATGCACTTTATCTCTTATTAAGTTGCTTGTTGTGCGATAACCATGTTCACTGGGGACGCCATCAACTATTCATTGTTGAATTTCATGTGAGTTGCTATGCATGTCCGTCTTGTCTGAAGTAAGAGAGATCTACCACCCTATGGTTAAGCATGCATATTGTTAGAGAAGAACATTGGGCCGCTAACTAAAGCCATGATCCATGGTGGAAGTTTCAGTTTTGGACATATATCCTCAATCTCATATGAGAAAATTATTAATTGTTGTTACATGCTTATGCATAAAAGAGGAGTCCATTATCTGTTGTCTATGTTGTCCCGGTATGGATGTCTAAGTTGAGAATAATCAATAGCGAGAAATCCAATGCGAGCTTTCTCCTTAGACCTTTGTACAGGCGGCATAGAGGTACCCCTTTGTGACACTTGGTTAAAACATGTGCATTGTGATGATCCGATAGTCCAAGCTAATTAGGACAAGGTGCGGGCACTATTAGTATACTATGCATGAGGCTTGCAACTTGTAAGATATAATTTACATGATACATATGCTTTATTACTACCGTTGACAAAATTGTTTCATGTTTTCAAAATAAAAGCTCTAGCACAAATATAGCAATCGATGCTTTCCTCTTTGAAGGACCATTCTTTTACTTTTATTGTTGAGTCAGTTCACCTATCTTTCTCCACCTCAAGAAGCAAACATTTGTGTGAACTGTGCATTGATTCTTATATACTTGCATATTGCATTTGTTATATTGCTTTGCATTGACAATTATCCATGAGATATACATGTTACAAGTTGAAAGCAACCGCTGAAACTTAATCTTCTTTTGTGTTGCTTCAATGCCTTTACTTTGAATTATTGCTTTATGAGTTAACTCTTATGCAAGACTTATTGATGCTTGTCTTGAAGTGCTATTCATGAAAAGTCTTTGCTTTATGATTCAGTTGTTTACTCATGTCATTACCATTGTTTTGATCGCTGCATTCACTACATATGCTTTACAAATAGTATGATCAAGTTTATGATGGCATGTCACTCCAGAAATTATCTGTGTTATCGTTTTACCTGCTCGGGACGAGCAGAACTAAGCTTGGGGATGCTGATACGTCTCCGACGTATCGATAATTTCTTATGTTCCATGCCACATTATTGATGTTATCTACATGTTTTATGCACACTTTATGTCATATTCGTGCATTTTCTGGAACTAACCTATTAACAAGATGCCGAAGTGCCAGTTCCTGTTTTCTGCTGTTTTTGGTTTCAGAAATCCTAGTAACGAAATATTCTCAGAATCGGACGAAATCAACGCCAAAGATCTTAGAATCCCCGGAAGCATCCAGAACACACCAGAGAGGTCAGAGGGGGGCCACAGGCCCACCAAACTACAGGCTGGCGCGGCCAGAGGGGGGGCCGCGCCGCCCTATAGTTTGGCCCCCCTGTCAGCCCTCCTGCGCCGCCTCTTCGCCTATATAAAGCCCCTGGATCAGAAACCTCGAGGCGTTCGACGAAAACCACAGAAACCTTCCAGCCGCCGCCATCGTGAAGCCAAGATGCGGGGACAGGAGTCTCTGTTCCGGCACCCTGCCGGAACGGGGAAGTGCCCGGAAGGCTTCTCCATCGACACCGCTGCCATCTCCACCGCCATCTTCATCACCGCTGCTACTCCCATGAGGAGGGAGTAGTTCTCCATCGAGGCTCGGGGCTGTACCGGTAGCTATGTGGTTAATCTCTCTCCATGTACTTCAATACAATGATCTCATGAGCTGCTTTACATGATTGAGATTCATATGAGTTTTGTATCACAATTCATCTATGTGCTACTCTAGTGATGTTATTAAAGTAGTTCTATTCCTCCTGCACGTGTGTAAAGGTGACTAGTGTGTGCACCGTGTGGTTCTTGTCGTAGGCTATGATCATGATCTCTTGTAGATTGTGGAGTTAATTATCATTATGATGGTATTGATGTGATCTATCTGATTATGTTGATCTATCTTACACTATAAGGTTACTTAAATATGAACAAATTGTGGAGCTTGTTAACTCCGGCATTGAGGGTTCGTGTAATCCTACGCAATGCGTTCATCATCCAACAAGAGTGTAGAGTATGCATTTATCTATTCTGTTATGTGATCAATGTTGAGAGTGTCCACTAGTGAAAGTATAATCCCTAGGCCTTGTTCCTAAATACTGCTGAGTTACTACTGCTTGTTTACTGTTTTACTGTGTTACTACTGCTGCAATACTACCACCATCAACTACACACCATCAAGCTATTTCCTGGCACCGTTGCTACTGCTCATATATATTCATACTACCTGTATTTCACTATCTCTTCGCCGAACTAGTGCACCTATTAGGTGTGTTGGGGACACAAGAGACTTCTTGCTTTGTGGTTGCAGGGTTGCATAAGAGGGATATCTTTGACCTCTTCCTCCCTGAGTTCGATAAACCTTGGGTGATTCACTTAAGGGAAAACTTGCTGCTGTTCTACAAACCTCTGCTCTTGGAGGCCCAACACTGTCTACAGGAAAGGAGGGGGAACGTAGACATCAGCCGGCCACCCCTCCCAAACCCTAGCCAAGCTCCTCCACTCCATATTGCCCGCGTAGCTTAGCGAAGCTCCGCCGGACTTCTACACCGCCACCGACACCACGCCGTCGTGCTGTCGGATTCAAGAGGAGCTACTACTTCCGCTGCCCGCTGGAACGGGGAGGTGGACGTCGTCTTCATCAACAACCGAACGTGTGACCGAGTACGGAGGTGCTGCCCGTTCGTGGCGCCGGAACCGATCGTGATCAAGATCTTCTACGCGCTTTTGCAAGCGGCAAGTGATCGTCTACCGCAGCAACAAGAGCCTCCTCTTGTAGGCTTTGGAATCTCTTCAAGGGTGAGACTCGATACCCCCTCGTTGCTACCGTCTTCTAGATTGCATCTTGGCTTGGATTGCGTGTTCGCGGTAGGAAAATTTTTGTTTTCTATGCAACGTTATCCAACAGTGGTATCAGAGCCGTGTCTATGCATAGATGGTTGCACGAGTAGAACACAATGGTTTGTGGGCGTTGATGCTCTTGTTATCTTTAGTTTGAGTACTTTGCATCTTTATGGCATAGTGGGATGAAGCGGCTCGGACTAACTTTACATGACCGCGTTCATGAGACTTGTTCCTCGTTCGACATGCAACTTGTATTGCATAAGAGGCTTTGCGGGTGTCTGTCTCTCCTACTATAGTAGAGATTCAATTTACTCTTCTATTGAAAACATTAGTATCAACATTGTGGTTCATGTTCGTAGGTAGATTAGATCTCTCTCGAAAACCCTAAACCACGTAAAATATGCAAACCAAATTAGAGACGTCTAACTTGTTTTTGCAGGGTTTGGTGATGTGATATGGCCATAATGTGATGATGAATATGTATGAGATGATCATTATTGTATTGTGGCAACCGGCAGGAGCCTTATGGTTGTCTTTAAATTTCATGTTGAGTAGTATTTCAAAGTAGTTGTAATAGTTGCTACATGGAGGACAATCATGAAGACAGCGCCATTGACCTTGGTGCTACGCCGACGATGATGGAGATCATGCCCGAAGATGATGGAGATCATGTCCATGCTTTGGAGATGAAGATCAAAGGCGCAAAGACAAAAGGGCCATATCATATCACATATGAACTGCATGTGATGTTAATCCTTTTTATGCATCTTATTTTGCTTAGATCGCGACGGTAGCATTATAAGATGATCCCTCACTAAAATCTCAAGATAATAAAGTGTTCATCCTTAGTAGCACCGTTGCCAAGACTTGTCGTTTCGAAGCATCTCGTGATGATCGGGTGTGATAGAATCAACAAGTGCATACAACGGGTGCAAGACAGTTTTGCACATGCGGATACTAAGGTGGCCTTGACGAGCCTAGCATGTACAGACATGGTCTCGGAACACGTGATACCGAAAGGTAGAGCATGAATCATATGGTTGATATGATGAACACTTTGAGTGTTCGCCATTGAAATCACACCTTGTCTCGTGATGATCGGACATAGGTGCGGTGGATTTGGTTCGTGTGATCACTAAGATAATGCGAGGGATATTGTTTTGAGTGGGAGTTCACCTAGGGTTTTAATTATGTTGAATTAAAATTTGAACTCAATTTGTCATAAACTTAGTCTAAACTATTGCAAATATATGTTGTAGAGATGGCGTCCCCAATCAATTTTAATCAGTTCCTAGAGAAAGAGAAACTTAAGAGCAACGGTAGCAACTTCACCGATTTGGTTCCGTCATGTGAGGATCTTCCTCTACGGCGGAAATCTGCAATTTGTGCTTGATGCACCGCTAGGTGACCCTCCTGAGAAGATGAATCCGATGAAGTAAAAGCTGTTTACGCGACTCGGAAAACTCGGTACTCTCAAGTTCGGTGTGCCATCCTGTGCGATCTGGAATCCGATCTTCAAAAACGTTTTGAGCACCATGATCCTCATGAGTTGATGAATGAGCTGAAAGCTATATTCGAGACTCATGCGGCAGTGGAATGCTATGAAGCATCGAAACATTTCTTCAGCTGTATGATGGAAGAAGGCAGCTCCGTTAGTGAGCACGTGCTCGCCATGACCGGGCATGCGAAGAAACTCAGTGACTTGGGAATAGTGATTCCTAACAGACTGGGGATTAATCGTGTCCTTCAATCACTGCCACCAAGTTACAAGAACTTTGTGATGAACTACAATATGCAGAACATGAACAAGGAGTTACCTGAACTCTTTGGCATGCTAAAAGCTGCTGAGATTGAGATCAAGAAAGAGCACCAAGTGTTGATGGTCAACAAGACCACCAGTTTCAAGAAACAGGGCAAGTCTAAGGGAAAATTCAAGAAGAGTGGCAAGAAAGCTGCCACGCCTCCTATGAAACCTAAGAACGGCCCTAAGCCTGATGCTGAGTGCTATTACTGCAAGGAGAAGGGACACTGGAAGCGTAATTGCTCCAAGTATCTGGCTGATCTGAAGAGCGGCCTTGTCAAGAAGAAGAAAGAAGGTATATCTGATATACATGTTATAGATGTTTATCTCACTGGTTCTCGTTCTAGTAACTGAGTATTTGATACTGGTTCGGTTGCTCATATTTGTAACTCGAAACAGGAACTAAAGAATAAACGAAGACTCTTTGAAAGATGAAGTGACGATGCGCGTTGGAAATGGATCCAAAGTCGATGTGATCGCTGTCGGCACACTTCCTCTACATCTACCTTCGGGATTAGTTTTAAGCCTAAATAATTGTTATTTTGTACCCGCGTTGAGCATGAACATTATATCTGGATCTTGTTTAATGCAAGACGGTTATTCATTCAAGTCTGAGAATAATGGTTGTTCTATTTTTATGAATAATATCTTTTATGGTCGAGCACCACAAAAGAATGGCTTATTTCTATTAGATCTCGATAGTAGTGATACGCATATACATAACATTGATGCTAAGCGAATTAAACTTAATGATAATTCTACTTATATGTGGCATGCTGTCTTGGTCATATTGGAGTGAAACGCATGAAGAAACTCCATCTTGATGGATTACTTGAATCACTTGACTTTGAGTCACTTGATAGATGCGAAGCATGTCTAATGGGAAAAATGACTAAGACTCCATTTTCTGGTATGATGGAGCGAGCTACTGACTTATTGGAAATCATACATACCGATGTATGTGGACCAATGAGTGTAGCATCGCGCGGTGGTTATCGTTATGTTCTAACCTTCACAGATGATCTGAGTAGATATGGGTATATCTATTTCATGAAACATAAATCCGAAACTTTCGAGAAGTTTAAGGAATTTCAAAGTGAAGTAGAAAATCAACGTAACAAGAAGATCAAATTTCTACGATCTGATCGTGGAGGTGAATATTTGAGTTATGAGTTTGGCATGCATTTAAAGAAATGCGGAATACTTTCACAATTGACACCGCCGGGAACACCACAACGAAACGGTGTGTCCGAACGTCGTAATCGAACTCTCTTAGATATGGTTCGTAGTATGATGTCTCTTACTGATTTGCCGTTATCATTTTGGAGTTATGCATTAGAGACAGCCGCATTCACTTTAAATAGAGCACCATCAAAATCCGTAGAAACGACACCGTATGAATTATGGTTTAATAAGAAACCTAAGCTGTCGTTTCTGAAAGTTTGGGGTTGCGAAGCCTATGTAAAGAAGTTACAACCGGACAAGCTAGAACCCAAAGCGGAGAAATGCGTCTTCATAGGATACCCTAAGGAAACTATAGGGTACACTTTCTATCACAAATCCGAAGGCAAAATCTTTGTTGCTAAGAACGGAACCTTTCTTGAGAAAGATTTCTCACTAAAGAAGTGACTGGAAGAAAAGTAGAACTCGATGAGATTGATGAATCTATACTCGTTGATCGAGTAGCGCGATCTGGAAGTTGTACTGTACCGCCTACACCGGCAACAGAGGAAGCTAATGATAATGATCATGAAACTTCGAACGAGGAAACTATTGAACCTCGCAGATCGACAAGGGAACGTGCCACTCCTGATTGGTATGATCCTTGTCTAAATGTCATGATTGTAGATAACAATGATGAGGACCTGCGACGTATGAAGAAGCGATGATGAGCCCAGATTCCAACAAATGGCAAGAAGCCATGAAATCCGAAATGGGATCCATGTATGATAACAAAGTATGGACTTTGGTAGACTTACCTGATAGCCGAAAGGCTGTCGAGAATAAATGGATCTTCAAGAGAAAAACAGATGCTGATGGTAATATTACTGTCTATAAAGCTCGACTTGTCGCAAAGGGTTTCCGACAAATTCAAGGAGTTGACTACGATGAGACTTTCTCACCTGTAGCGAAGCTAAAATCTGTGAGGATTTTGTTAGCAATAGCTGCATTTTTCGATTATGAGATTTGGCGAGATGGATGTCAAAACGGCGTTCCTTAATGGAGACATTGAGGAAGAGTTGTATATGGTACAACCCAAAGGTTTTGTCGATCCTAAAAATGCTGACAAAGTATGCAAACTTCAGCGTTCAATCTATGGACTGAAGCAAGCATCAAGAAGTTGGAACCGACGCTTTGATAAGGTGATCAAAGACTTCGGGTTTATACAGTGTCATGGAGAGGCCTGTATTTACAAGAAAGTGAGTAGGAGCTCTGTAGCATTCCTGATATTATATGTAGATGACATATTATTGATCGGGAATGATATAGAACTATTAAGCAGTGTTAAGGGTTATTTGAATAATAGTTTTTCAATGAAAGACCTTGGTGAAGCATCGTATATATTAGGCATCAAGATTTATAGAGATAGATCAAGACGCCTAATAGGGCTATCACAGAGTACATATCTGGACAAGATTCTAAAGAAGTTTAGAATGGACGAAAGTAAGAAAGGGTTCTTACCTATGTTACCAGGCAAGGTATTGAGTAAAACTCAAGGACCGGCTACGAGCAGAAGAAAGAGAAAGGATGAGTAACATCCCCTATGCCTCGGCGATAGGATCTATCATGTATGCCATGCTATGTACTAGACCGGATATAGCACATGTTGTTAGTTTGACTAGCAGATATCAAAGTGATCCAGGAATGGAACACTGGACAGCGGTCAAGAATATCCTGAAGTACTTGAAAAGAACTAAGGATATGTTTCTTTGTTATGGAGGTGACCAAGAGCTCGTTGTAAACGGTTACACCGATGCAAGTTGGAACACTGATCCAGATGACTCTAAGTCACAATGCGGGTACGTGTTTATATTGAATGGTGCTGCAGTAAGCTGGGCAAGCTCGAAGCAGTGCACGGTGGCGAAGTCTTCAACAGAATCAGAGTACATAGCGGCTTCAGAGGCTTCATCAGAAGCGGTATGGATGAAGAGGTTCATTGTAGAGCTCGGTGTGGTTCCTAGTGCATTGGACCCATTATTCATTTCGTGTGATAACATGGGTGCCATCGCCAATGCACAAGAGCCAAGGTCACACAAGAGGCTGAAGCATATCAAGCTGCGTTACCACTCGATTCGCGAGTACATCGAAGATGGAGAAGTAAAGATTTGCAAAGTACACACTGATCTGAATGTAGCAGATCCGTTGACTAAAGCTCTCCCTAGGGCAAAGCATGACCAACACCAGAATGCCATGGGTGTTAGGTATATTACAATGTAATCTAGATTATTGACTCTAGTGCAAGTGGGAGACTGAAGGAGATATGCCCTAGAGGCAATAATAAAGTGGTTATTATTTATATCTTTATGTTTATGATAAATGTTTATATATCATGCTAGAATTGTATTAACCGAAACATTAGTACATGTGTGATATGTAGACAAACAAGAAGTCCCTAGTATGCCTCTTAAACTAGCTTGTTGATTAATGGATGATTAGTTTCATAATCATGAACATTGGATGTTATTAATAACAAGGTTATGTCATTGTGTGAATGATATAATGGACACACCCAATTAAGCGTAGCATAAGATCTCGTCATTAAGTTATTTGATATAAGCTTTCGATACATAGTTACCTAGTCCTTATGACCATGAGATCATGTAAATCACTTATACCGGAAAGGTACTTTGATTACACCAAACACCACTGCGTAAATGGGTGGCTATAAAGGTGGGATTAAGTATCCGGAAAGTATGAGATGAGGCATATGGATCAACAGTGGGATTTGTCCATCCCGATGACGGATAGATATACTCTGGGCCCTCTCGGTGGAATGTCGTCTAATGTCTTGCAAGCATATGAATGAGTTCATAAGAGACCACATACCACGGTACGAGTAAAGAGTACTTGTCAGGAGACGAGGTTGAACAAGGTATAGAGTGATACCGAAGATCAAACCTCGGACAAGTAAAATATCGCGAGACAAAGGGAATTGGTAATATATGTGAATGGTTCATTCGATCACTAAAGTCATCGTTGAATATGTGGGAGCCATTATGGATCTCTAGATCCCACTATTGGTTATTGGTCGGAGTGAGTACTCAACCATGTCCGCATAGTTCTCGAACCGTAGGGTGACACACTTAAAGTTGGATGTTGAAATGGTAGCACTTGAAATATGGAATGGAGTTCGAATATTTGTTCGGAGTCCCGGATGAGATCCCGGACATCACGAGGAGTTCCGGAATGGTCCGGAGAATAAGATTCATATATAGGATGTCATTTTATGTGAAATAAAATGTCGCGGAAGGTTCTATGGAAGGTTCTAGAAGGTTCTAGAAAAGTCCGGAAGAAACCACCAAGGAAGGTGGAGTCCACAAGGGACTCCACCTCCATGGCCGGCCAGCCCTAGATGGGGTGGAGTCCCAAGTGGACTCCACCATAGGGGGCCGGCCACCCCCCACATGGGAGGTGGGAATCCCACCTTTGGGTGGGAGTCCTAGTTGGGCTAGGTTTCCCCCCTCCTATGGAAGGTTTTGGTTTCGGGTCTTATTCGAAGACTTGGACACCAACACTTGGGATCCACCTATATAATGAGGGGCCAAGGGAGGCGGCCGGCCAACCCCAAGACCACAAGCTGGCCGCCCCCCTGTAACACCCCAAATTTCAATGAAAAAGAAAGTTAGAGAATTCCAGAATACAAATTTTCAAACCAACAAAAACTTTTCTTTTGCATATAGTACCATGCATAGGACTTGTGCATTTGAGTGATATGCCATGATGATTGTTATTACTTGTATTTGTTATGCTCTAAAACCCTAGAGTGATCATGTGAAGATCACCAACCAAATAAATCAAAGGGAAGAAATTCCCATAATTGAAAAACCCTAAAAACCCTCACATATGCCCTATGGCATTTTTCGAAATTTTAACCCTAGACCTATTTGGTCTTCACCATTAGTTGGATAATGTTACTAAACACTTATTACAACTTTTGGAACCAAGGTTTCACTTTTCAAATAAATTTCAAACACAATTTCCACTCACATGTGATGATGACCAAATCTGCCAATTTTAGTCTGATCACCACTTTGAGCCCCTGCAATTCAATTTTCCCAAACCAATCTTTGCTAACTCTTTGCACCATTTCAAAGTCAACATCAAGGTGAACAACTTTGATGAAGACCACCCTGCCAAATTCATCTTTGATCCCTAGCTATGCTCATCCAAAGTCTTGACTTTTTAACATTGTCAACAATCTCCACTTAGCCATTTTGGGCCATTTTTGAAATCCAATTTTTCCACCACCACCTCAACTCATCTCTGGTCAATTACAACTTATCTCAACCTTCACATATCACAAACTTTCACCTTTTGAACTTTTTCCAATTTGGATAATTTTGCATTTTCCAAAATTGGGCACTATTTGCAACTATTGCAAATAGTGATCTACCTCATCCAAAATTAAACCAAAGCTATCCTACAATGCTCCCTGGTCCCCTTAAACCCTAAATAAAGCATAGTGGAGCTAAGGAGGGAGAGAGAGCATGCATGGCATGGCCATGCCGGCCACATGCCGGCCATGCCGCACCACCCCCTCTCCCCTTGCTTCCCCAACCCTGGCCCCTGCGCCACCGTGTGCCACCACCTCTCCTACGCCACCCTAGCCCAGCCCTGGTCGAGGAGGAGCTCGACAACGCCGAGACCAGCTCGCGTCCATGGCGCCCTGGACGCCGCGCACGTCGCGCGTGTGCACGCCGCGGGCACACGCTGGCCACGCGCCGCGCCGTCACCACAAGCACGCCCTGGACTCGCTGACCAGCCGTTGAGCATCGCCGCGTCGCCACGCAGTCACTAGACATGCCCTCGACCCCGACCCGTGCCCGCCGTCGCCGGAGACGACAACGCGATCCCGCGACCAGCACGGCAGACACGGAAACAATGCTTCGCCCACAGACGCCGCCCGACCGCGCCATCGCCACCTACAGATTCGCCTGGACGAGGAGAACACCGTAGCACCCTCGCCTAGCCCAACACCTCGCCGGAACCGCCGCACCTCGGTCGACTTCTTCACGGCCAAGCCGCACCCTTGGCCATCTATAAATACCGCGTTCCCTGGACGAAGCTGAGCACACCACCACGTTCACCATCCTCCACTGCTTCTCCTCCACCCAACCACTCGCTCGATTCTTGCCGGAGTTGCTCCAATTTGAAGCCCGGAGCCCGCCAGTACCGCACCTCGCCGCCGTCGATTGGAGCCGATCCAGGAGACGCCGCCGGTGCCAGGAGCTTCGCCGTCGTCCCCATCGACATCACGCACACTGCCAGCCACCGCGGGAGCCCTGGTTAGCTCTCCCACCCCCTAGGCTCGCCGCCAGAACCTCGGCATCTCGCCGGAGAAGACGATGGCTACGAGCCGTCGATCTACTCTCTAATCCTACGCCCCACGTCGCCCGTACCGTTTCGGGTTTTAAAGGAGGCTGACGGGTGGACCCCACCCTGTCAGCAGGCCCGCGCGCACTGGATGCGCTGCTGGGCCGTTTTTCTCTTTTTAAACAGTTTCGGCCCACGTTGGTTTCCCGCCGGCCTGTTTAATTCAAATTCGTTTTAAACATTTTCCAAACTTTTCCAATACTGCCCAAACTTTGAAATTCAACCATTTCAAATTGGCTAAACCAAATTTAGTGAATTTGACATTGTTAGAAAGCCACTCAAATTCTCTATCCAATGCCACTGGCCTCTTGGTCAAATTCTTTGTAGAATTAGTGTGACAAAAATAACAAGCCAGGGACTTTTCCCTATGCAAATAAATCTTAAAAATCAACCAAAATAGATATTAAGTTAATTCCAACTCTAATAGCTCACATTTGACTTACACTAATTGTTTATGCAATAAAATGGTGTGGTCACTTTGCATGATCATGCCATGGTTTAATGAATGGATATTTTGACTAGTTTAACTAGTTGATATTATCCAAAACTATTAAAGTTAAATTGTGTGAAGTCTTACACTTCATTTAAACTTGTCTCACATGAATTCATGGGATGTTTGGACCCCTGGTTCCAAACTCTCTTATATGAATTTCTTGAGATTTAAATCAAATATAGTGTTATTTAAATGGCATGAGGTGTTCCACCTCATTTAAATCATTCTACCAAATGATGATGATGATGAACATTTGATCTAGGTCAAGATGAGTTCATCCATGATTGTTGGAGAAATTAAATCTTAAGAAGATTTCAATGAGAGGAAATTATTTCTCAAGAACCCTATGGAAACTATCATTTACATATAGAATACAAATCCTATTTTAATCCCACAACCCATGCACCCTAGTTTATTTATGTGTGTGCATAGAGTAGTTTGTGTGTTTATTTGTGATGTGTGGAGTAGCCCTGGAATTAGTGAGTAATTATACTCGTATTCAAATTTAGACGGTAGCACCGGAGAGTACGCCGAAGAAGAAGGTTGCTACCAGGAGGAGGAAGAGGAACAGTTTGAGAACTACCAAGGCAAGCTAATTTACTATGCAAGCTTTTATTCTTGCCAAGTGCAAAGCCCCTTGGGGCAAGGCACCATGTCTTACCTTTTCTTATGTGAACCCATCCCAAGTTTTTACTTGTTTTCCAAATGATTTTCCTTTTATAGTTAACTTTGGTCAAAATACAAGTTGGATACTAGAGTAGTGAGTTAGTCCCTTCCCAGCAAAGCAAGGTAGCACCCCTCATGAATTAGAGCTAGTGCTAATGAACTAACCTTAACTACTCTAGATGGGAACTTTGTGATTTGACAGGATTTTGAAAACCTTGGAATGAAGATGCCTTCCATTGAATGAATGTTGAAGGTGAATATGACCACGAGAAGATGGTGATTTTTGATAAAACATGATGTTGGTTTGAATGCGATACCTTTCCAATTCTCAAGTACCCCCACAATACACGATTATGGGTAGGGCTTAACTGGAAGTTTATGCGTCTTAGTATGGGTTCCCTCTAAACAAGCGTCATCGGGGTTATGCCGAAAGCTGCCTCTACCACAAAAGAAACGATACGATATGATGCGAAATGAGGTGAATGTCCGGCCCAAGCCCTGTGCAGTTCCCAGGTTGACAGTTGGTCTTCACTGGGAGGCCAAGCTCATGGGGAGAGGTGCTCATACTAGGATTCGTAAGTGAAAGGTTATGGTTGATGATCCGCGTACTGTGTTACGATTATTCGGGGAAATCCCGACGGATGAAATCAAATGTTGTGGCACAAGTGTGCAACCTCTGCAGAGTGTAAACCTATTCGAATAGCCGCGTCCACGGTTACGGACGGTTGGAAAGGCCATACGATTTCCGATGTCATATCTTTGAAAATGATGTTGAAAGGTGATGGTGAATTGACTTGTGGTGAATTGAATTGAAATCACCACTTGAATGGTGGGAATGACACTAATGTTCCCCCTTGGGTTAGTTAGCACTTGAATAAGTTTTTTCTCAAAACTTTGTGAACCAAAACTAGCTTTATGCAAATAAACTAGAGCTTAGCAAACCCTACTAGAATGTCTAGCACTTTTTCTTGAATTAGTTTGCGAGTACTCAACGTACTCACGGCTTTGTCCCTGGCTATTCAAATGGCCAGAGTATGAAGATGAACAAGGAGATGACCAGCAGGACGCCTACGACAACTAAGCGCCTTCCGACGTCAAGCGTTGGCCTGTGGACTAGAGAGTCCTTGTATCTTACGCTTCCGCTATGTTGAACTATGAACTTGTGTTGTCCGTTGATCAATAGATCAACTATTCGTGTAATATGGATCATGTGATTCCAATTTGTAAGACTTATGGTTTGTAATGAATGATGACTGTGATACTTAACTATTATGCCTCGCAACAACAATATTCCTGGGATTGCGATGTATGACATAATAGGCATTCGGACTTAAAAATCCGGGTGTTGACAAGTTGGTATCAGAGCCATTGTTTGACCTTAGAAGACCTTAGTTAGAATGGGCGTTCTGAAAAATTTAACTTTGAAATCAAATGAAAGGACTTATTTGTGAAAATTTACTACACTCTTGTCTTTGAGACTTTGCCAAAATTTGATCATGTTCTATCTTATTTAAATCAACTTAAAACCTTGCCACACTTTGCACTCTCTAACTTACTCATCCAATTCTCTTTCAGATGGAGCCGAATGAACCCCTCAACACCAAGTTTTATCAGCTTGGAAACGGAGGAAGCTTGATCTTCGAGCATGACCTCGACTCCCTGTCGGATCACCTTGGCCGCCCACACCCCGAGTTTCACGGGATTCGGGTGGACGACCAGCCGGGAGGGAACTGCAGTGGATTATCACTGCCGACTTGAGGGGCAAGCTGGAGCCTCCCACCTCGGAGAGGATCCTTTTCTCTTTCGGGGAAAGCAAGCGGCTCGACGGGCTTGCACGTGCTCTTCGGGAAGCACTTGCTCGTCTGTGCGGACAGAATACCGAAGCCCTTCGTGAGGAACGCTTTGCGCATCTCGCACGGCGTAACTCTGACGGAAGACCCATGGACGTGCCACTCCACCCCCAGTTGAGGCACCATGTGGATCACTTGGACTTCATGCTCTACCAGACTCAGAGGGACCTCGACGCCTCTCGCGCTTACGCGAACCAGACCCATGCTCACATCATCGAGCAGGGTGAGGCGATCAAGCTACTCAACAACGACCGCAGGAACCTTCGCCAGCAGCGTGCCAAGAAGGACGCTACGATTCGCCGCCTTCGCGACCGGATCGCGTCACTTGAGGCCACTGTCACGGCCCAGGAGGATCAGATTCGTCACATGGAGGAGGACGATGAAGGCATCGATATTCGGGGAGGAGACGCCTTTACGGCGATGACGATGACTTTGAGGAGGACGAGAACACCGAGGAGGAGGACTACGAGTTCCTGGAGGCCGGACAGGATGACTACGTCCCGATTGATATAGACGATGAGGAGTAGTTGCACTAGTTTCACTTATAGTAGGTGTGAGTTGTATCCCGTCCTTTGTATCGTAGCATGAGAATGGTTCTTAAAACCATTGGAGTATGTGTGTAGTTTGTACTATGTGTTGCATGAATGAATGAATGTTATGTTTGCCATGAAAAGATTACAAGTTTTCAAATGTTTTTCAAACTTAAATGAACCATAGAATGTTCCCTCTTATCTCATGATCTTCAATACCTTCAGATGGCCCCTCCGAATCGCACCAACGACGCGATGATGCAGCTTCTGCAAACCCTGCTTGCAGACCGGGAAACCGAGAGAGCCGAGCGCCAAGCCAACATCATCGCCTTGCAGAACATCGCCCAAGGCCATGGAAATCATGACCACCCCGGATCCAAGCTCAAGAACTTCCAGAACACCAACCCTCCGGTGTTTAGCAAGACCGAGGAGCCCCTCGACGCCGACGATTGGCTCCAGACTATGGAGAACAATCTGGAAGTAGCTGGAGTGGAAGCCAACGAGAAGGTGTTGTTCGCCACTCACTACCTCGCTGGACCAGCTCGCGCTTGGTGGACAAGTACCCGTGCCATGAACGGAGGTCAATTCATGACTTGGGAGGATTTCAAACTCAAGTTCAGCAAGTACCATGTACCCCCGGGTCTTATCAAGAAGATGAGGGATGAGTTCCGTGAACTGAAACAAGGTCGCATGACGGTGGTTGAGTACCGCGACAAGTTTCTCACCTTGTCAAGGTATGCCCCTGATGAGACGGACACCATTGAAAAGAGGAAGGAGAGATTCCTGAACGGGCTGCATGATGAGATGCAGACTGTCCTCGTCAACATCCCCTTCGCCGACCTCGAAGCCCTTGTTGACTCCGCCATCCAGATGGAGGGCAAGTTGAACCAAGCCAATGAGAACCGCAAGCGCCGCATGGCAAATCAGAGTGGATCAAGCCACCCCAAAAGTTTCGCCCTAGCTCAAGCGGAGGTTTCAATCCGAGACATAACAAACCCCCGATGCAGAACTCTCGCCCCGGTTATCAGAACCGAAGTGGAGGAAACTCCAAGCCAGGAGGCTACAACCCCAACTACAACAACAACACTACAACCGCGCTCCACCTCGAGCCCCGAACACCAACAACACCAACACCAACACTAACCCCAGAACCGGGAGCAATGCCATTCCCGTTGCGAACAAGCAGGACAAGAGCACTATCACTTGTTATGAGTGTGGTGTAGTGGGGCACTACTCCAACGAGTGTCCCAAGCGTCTTGCCAAGCTCGCCGGCAACACCGCTGCTCCTGCTCAGCAGCAACGCCGTGTCTCCACCGGCAAGAAGTTCGCCCCCAACAACCCCAACAACCGCAACGGCCGCCTCTACCACATGAACGCCGAAGAAGCCCAGGAAGCCCCAGATGTGGTACTGGGTATGTTTTCTGTCAACCACACCCCTGCTAGAGTGTTGTTTGATTCCGGAGCATCGCATTCCTTTGTCACCGAAGATTTTGCATCAACAAGTAAAATTCAACCCCTCGGTTTGAAGCATGTTATGATAGTTCAAATCCCCGGATCAACCACCAAAGCCAGAAAATTTTGTAAAAATGTGCCAATCAAAATCCATGATGTTGATTTCTTTGCAAATCTCATCATACTTGGAACCAAAGGTTTGGAAGTTGTCCTAGGAATGGACTGGATGTCCAAGCACAATGGATTGATAGACTGCGCCAAGAAAGCCATAACCATGACTAGCAGCACCGGAATCGTAGTTGAGCACGTCTCTGAAAAACTACCCAGAAAATTTACCTGCAACCAAAGTGTATCCAAGCCTACTCTGGATCAAATCAGGGTCGTTTGTCGCTACCCTGATGTGTTTCCGGATGATCTACCCGGTATGCCCCCGGACCGGGATATCGAGTTTATCATCGAGTTAATCCCCGGAACTGGACCCATCGCCCAGAGAGCCTACAGCATGAACGCAGCCGAGCTTGTGGAGCTGAAGAAGCAAATAGATGACATGTTAGCCAAAGGTTTGATCAGACCAAGTGCATCCCCCTGGAGATCCCCCGTCTTGTTTGTCGACAAGAAGGATGGTGCAAATCGTTTATGCACCGACTATCGTAAGCTTAACGATGTCACCATCAAAAACAAATACCCCTTACCCAAGATCGAAGACTTGTTCGACCAACTCACCGGATCCCGAGTTTTCTCGAAAATTGATCTTAGAACTGGATACCACCAACTGAAAATCCGAGCCACCGATATTCCAAAAACTGCCTTTACCACCAGATATGGGTTGTATGAGTACAACGTCATGTCATTTGGACTGACCAATGCTCCCGCTTATTTCATGAATCTCATGAATAAGATCTTCATGAACTTCTTGGACAAATTTGTCGTTGTTTTCATCGACGACATTTTGGTCTACTCCAAGTCCGAAGAAGAACATGAACAGCATCTGGAGATTGTTCTAGAAACCCTGAGACAGCACCAGTTGTACGCCAAGTTTAGCAAGTGTGAGTTTTGGCTGGAAGAAGTTGGATTCCTCGGACACATCTTGTCTGCAGGAGGAATTGCCGTAGATCCCGCCAAGATCAAAACTGTTATGGAATGGAAAGCTCCGACCACACAAACTGAGGTCCGTGCTTTTCTTGGATTAGCCGGATATTACCGCAGATTTGTAGAAGGTTTTTCGAGCATCGCTCGACCAATGACCCAACTGCTGAAAAAGGACAGAAAGTTTGAGTGGACCGACAAGTGTGAAGAGAGCTTTCAACAGCTCAAGAGTAGACTGACAACAGCCCCAATCCTGATCATGCCAGATATCGCAAAGCCCTTTGACGTATATTGCGACGCCTCCAAGACTGGACTTGGATGCGTGCTTATGCAAGAAGGAAAGGTTGTATCCTACCTTTCTAGACAACTCAAGCAACATGAGCAGAACTACCCAACCCACGACCTCGAGCTTGCAGCCGTGGTCTTAGCCTTGAAAGTTTGGCGTCATTACCTCATGGGTAATCGATGCGAGATTTACTCCGACCACAAAAGCCTCAAATACATTTTCACCCAGAAGGAGTTAAACATGAGACAACGCCGATGGATCGAATTGATCAAGGATTACGACATGGAGATTCACTACCACCCCGGCAAGGCCAATGTGGTAGCGGATGCTTTGAGTCGACTGCCGTGCCAGTTGAACTCCATGCTCGCAACCGAACAGCCTAGTTTGCACCAAGAGTTTGAACAGTTCAGACTTGAACTTGTAAGTGAAGGATTCCTAGCCAGCATCGAACTGCAACCCACCTTGATTGGTCAGATCAAGGAAGCCCAGAAGGACAACGCTAGCCTTGATGGAATCAAGAAACAGATAGCCGCAGGAAAAGCCCCCGGATTCACCATTGACGAAGCCGGAGTGCTTTGGTACAAAGAACGCCTCTGCGTACCATCGGACTCTGACCTGAAACAAGTCATCCTGCAAGAAGCCCACGACACCCTTTACTCAATCCACCCCGGAGGTACCAAGATGTACCAGGACCTGAAAGAACAATTTTGGTGGCACGGAATGAAGAGAGAGATCGGTAGCTATATCGCTAAGTGTGACATCTGCCCGGCGAGTTAAGGCGAACACCAGAGACCCGCCGGACTGTTGCAACCCCTTCAGATTCCGAATGGAAATGGGACTCCGTAGGAATGGACTTTATCACCGGACTGCCCAAATCCAGCAAAGGCAATGATTCCATATGGGTAGTGGTCGATAGATTGACCAAAGTCGCCCATTTCATCATTTGTCAAAACCACCTATCAAGGCCCCAAGTTAGCTGAACTCTACATCTCCAGAATAGTCGCTTTGCATGGAACCCCCAAATCGATAGTGTCAGATAGAGGATCACAGTTCACCTCACGGTTCTGGCAGAAGGTGCATGAAGGACTAGGCACTCGCCTAAATTTCAGCACCGCCTATCACCCTCAGACCCACGGACAGACTGAGAGAGTAAACCAGATACTGGAAGACATGCTTAGAGCATGCGTCTTTGGAATACGGATCCAAGTGGGAAGACCGCCTACCTTACGCAGAATTCTCATACAACAATAGTTATCAAGCCAGCCTACGAGATGGCCCCCTTTGAAGCCTTGTACGGAAGGAAGTGCCGTACCCCCCTGAACTGGTCAGAAGTCGGAGAGAGTCAAGTTTTCGGCCCAGACGTTCTTCGTGAAGCCGAAGAGAAGGTTCACAAGATCCGTGAGTACCTCAAGACGGCGCAATCCAGACAGAAGAGCTACGCCGACAAGAGACGTCGGGAGATGACCTTTGAGATCGGAGATTTTGTCTATCTCAAAGTATCCCCCTTGAAAGGGATGCAAAGGTTTCAGCTGAAAGGAAAGCTTGCACCTCGCTACGTGGGACCTTTCCAAGTCCTCAGCCGCCGAGGTGAAGTATCTTATCAACTGGAGTTGCCTGAAGAAATGTCGGCTGTGCACGACGTTTTTCACATCTCACTTCTCCGGAAATGTCTTGAAGTCCCTGAGAAGACCGAAGTGTTCAAGAACATCGATCACCGATCGGTGGATATCAACAAGGATCTGACTTACCGCGAAGTGCCGATTCGCATCCTAGAAGAAGCATACAGGACCACCCGCACCCGAAGCATCAAGTTTCTAAAGATCCAATGGAGCAATCATACCGAGGATGAAGCCACCTGGGAACGCGAAGACTTCATGAAGAAGGAGTACCCAGATCTCTTGAATACCTAACTTTCTTTTTGATCTCGGGACGAGATCTTTTGTAAGGGGGAAGGGTTTGTAACACCCCAAATTTCAATGAAAAAGAAAGTTAGAGAATTCCAGAATACAAATTTTCAAACCAACAAAAACTTTTCTTTTGCATATAGTACCATGCATAGGACTTGTGCATTTGAGTGATATGCCATGATGATTGTTATTACTTGTATTTGTTATGCTCTAAAACCCTAGAGTGATCATGTGAAGATCACCAACCAAATAAATCAAAGGGAAGAAATTCCCATAATTGAAAAACCCTAAAAACCCTCACATATGCCCTATGGCATTTTTCGAAATTTTAACCCTAGACCTATTTGGTCTTCACCATTAGTTGGATAATGTTACTAAACACTTATTACAACTTTTGGAACCAAGGTTTCACTTTTCAAATAAATTTCAAACACAATTTCCACTCACATGTGATGATGACCAAATCTGCCAATTTTAGTCTGATCACCACTTTGAGCCCCTGCAATTCAATTTTCCCAAACCAATCTTTGCTAACTCTTTGCACCATTTCAAAGTCAACATCAAGGTGAACAACTTTGATGAAGACCACCCTGCCAAATTCATCTTTGATCCCTAGCTATGCTCATCCAAAGTCTTGACTTTTTAACATTGTCAACAATCTCCACTTAGCCATTTTGGGCCATTTTTGAAATCCAATTTTTCCACCACCACCTCAACTCATCTCTGGTCAATTACAACTTATCTCAACCTTCACATATCACAAACTTTCACCTTTTGAACTTTTTCCAATTTGGATAATTTTGCATTTTCCAAAATTGGGCACTATTTGCAACTATTGCAAATAGTGATCTACCTCATCCAAAATTAAACCAAAGCTATCCTACAATGCTCCCTGGTCCCCTTAAACCCTAAATAAAGCATAGTGGAGCTAAGGAGGGAGAGAGAGCATGCATGGCATGGCCATGCCGGCCACATGCCGGCCATGCCGCACCACCCCCTCTCCCCTTGCTTCCCCAACCCTGGCCCCTGCGCCACCGTGTGCCACCACCTCTCCTACGCCACCCTAGCCCAGCCCTGGTCAAGGAGGAGCTCGACAACGCCGAGACCAGCTCGCGTCCATGGCGCCCTGGACGCCGCGCACGTCGCGCGTGTGCACGCCGCGGGCACACGCTGGCCACGCGCCGCGCCGTCACCACAAGCACGCCCTGGACTCGCTGACCAGCCGTTGAGCATCGCCGCGTCGCCACGCAGTCACTAGACATGCCCTCGACCCCGACCCGTGCCCGCCGTCGCCGGAGACGACAACGCGATCCCGCGACCAGCACGGCAGACACGGAAACAATGCTTCGCCCACAGACGCCGCCCGACCGCGCCATCGCCACCTACAGATTCGCCTGGACGAGGAGAACACCGTAGCACCCTCGCCTAGCCCAACACCTCGCCGGAACCGCCGCACCTCGGTCGACTTCTTCACGGCCAAGCCGCACCCTTGGCCATCTATAAATACCGCGTTCCCTGGACGAAGCTGAGCACACCACCACGTTCACCATCCTCCACTGCTTCTCCTCCACCCAACCACTCGCTCGATTCTTGCCGGAGTTGCTCCAATTTGAAGCCCGGAGCCCGCCAGTACCGCACCTCGCCGCCGTCGATTGGAGCCGATCCAGGAGACGCCGCCGGTGCCAGGAGCTTCGCCGTCGTCCCCATCGACATCACGCACACTGCCAGCCACCGCGGGAGCCCTGGTTAGCTCTCCCACCCCCTAGGCTCGCCGCCAGAACCTCGGCATCTCGCCGGAGAAGACGATGGCTCTGAGCCGTCGATCTACTCTCTAATCCTACGCCCCACGTCGCCCCGTACCGTTTCGGGTTTTAAAGGAGGCTGACGGGTGGACCCCACCCTGTCAGCAGGCCCGCGCGCACTGGATGCGCTGCTGGGCCGTTTTTCTCTTTTTAAACAGTTTCGGCCCACGTTGGTTTCCCGCCGGCCTGTTTAATTCAAATTCGTTTTAAACATTTTCCAAACTTTTCCAATACTGCCCAAACTTTGAAATTCAACCATTTCAAATTGGCTAAACCAAATTTAGTGAATTTGACATTGTTAGAAAGCCACTCAAATTCTCTATCCAATGCCACTGGCCTCTTGGTCAAATTCTTTGTAGAATTAGTGTGACAAAAATAACAAGCCAGGGACTTTTCCCTATGCAAATAAATCTTAAAAATCAACCAAAATAGATATTAAGTTAATTCCAACTCTAATAGCTCACATTTGACTTACACTAATTGTTTATGCAATAAAATGGTGTGGTCACTTTGCATGATCATGCCATGGTTTAATGAATGGATATTTTGACTAGTTTAACTAGTTGATATTATCCAAAACTATTAAAGTTAAATTGTGTGAAGTCTTACACTTCATTTAAACTTGTCTCACATGAATTCATGGGATGTTTGGACCCCTGGTTCCAAACTCTCTTATATGAATTTCTTGAGATTTAAATCAAATATAGTGTTATTTAAATGGCATGAGGTGTTCCACCTCATTTAAATCATTCTACCAAATGATGATGATGATGAACATTTGATCTAGGTCAAGATGAGTTCATCCATGATTGTTGGAGAAATTAAATCTTAAGAAGATTTCAATGAGAGGAAATTATTTCTCAAGAACCCTATGGAAACTATCATTTACATATAGAATACAAATCCTATTTTAATCCCACAACCCATGCACCCTAGTTTATTTATGTGTGTGCATAGAGTAGTTTGTGTGTTTATTTGTGATGTGTGGAGTAGCCCTGGAATTAGTGAGTAATTATACTCGTATTCAAATTTAGACGGTAGCACCGGAGAGTACGCCGAAGAAGAAGGTTGCTACCAGGAGGAGGAAGAGGAACAGTTTGAGAACTACCAAGGCAAGCTAATTTACTATGCAAGCTTTTATTCTTGCCAAGTGCAAAGCCCCTTGGGGCAAGGCACCATGTCTTACCTTTTCTTATGTGAACCCATCCCAAGTTTTTACTTGTTTTCCAAATGATTTTCCTTTTATAGTTAACTTTGGTCAAAATACAAGTTGGATACTAGAGTAGTGAGTTAGTCCCTTCCCAGCAAAGCAAGGTAGCACCCCTCATGAATTAGAGCTAGTGCTAATGAACTAACCTTAACTACTCTAGATGGGAACTTTGTGATTTGACAGGATTTTGAAAACCTTGGAATGAAGATGCCTTCCATTGAATGAATGTTGAAGGTGAATATGACCACGAGAAGATGGTGATTTTTGATAAAACATGATGTTGGTTTGAATGCGATACCTTTCCAATTCTCAAGTACCCCCACAATACCTGATTATGGGTAGGGCTTAACTGGAAGTTTATGCGTCTTAGTATGGGTTCCCTCTAAACAAGCGTCATCGGGGTTATGCCGAAAGCTGCCTCTACCACAAAAGAAACGATACGATATGATGCGAAATGAGGTGAATGTCCGGCCCAAGCCTGTGCGGTTCCCAGGTTGACAGTTGGTCTTCACTGGGAGGCCAAGCTCATGGGGAGAGGTGCTCATACTAGGATTCGTAAGTGAAAGGTTATGGTTGATGATCCGCGTACTGTGTTACGATTATTCGGGGAAATCCCGACGGATGAAATCAAATGTTGTGGCACAAGTGTGCAACCTCTGCAGAGTGTAAACCTATTCGAATAGCCGCGTCCACGGTTACGGACGGTTGGAAAGGCCATACAGTTTCCGATGTCATATCTTTGAAAATGATGTTGAAAGGTGATGGTGAATTGACTTGTGGTGAATTGAATTGAAATCACCACTTGAATGGTGGGAATGACACTAATGTTCCCCCTTGGGTTAGTTAGCACTTGAATAAGTTTTTTCTCAAAACTTTGTGAACCAAAACTAGCTTTATGCAAATAAACTAGAGCTTAGCAAACCCTACTAGAATGTCTAGCACTTTTTCTTGAATTAGTTTGCGAGTACTCAACGTACTCACGGCTTTGTCCCTGGCTATTCAAATGGCCAGAGTATGAAGATGAACAAGGAGATGACCAGCAGGACGCCTACGACAACTAAGCGCCTTCCGACGTCAAGCGTTGGCCTGTGGACTAGAGAGTCCTTGTATCTTACGCTTCCGCTATGTTGAACTATGAACTTGTGTTGTCCGTTGATCAATAGATCAACTATTCGTGTAATATGGATCATGTGATTCCAATTTGTAAGACTTATGGTTTGTAATGAATGATGACTGTGATACTTAACTATTATGCCTCGCAACAACAATATTCCTGGGATTGCGATGTATGACATAATAGGCATTCGGACTTAAAAATCCGGGTGTTGACACCCCCATAGAGTGGCCGGCCACCCCTCCCAAACCCTAGCCAAGCTCCTCCACTCCATATTGCCCGCGTAGCTTAGCGAAGCTCCGCCGGACTTCTACACCGCCACCGACACCACGCCGTCGTGCTGTCGGATTCAAGAGGAGCTACTACTTCCGCTGCCCGCTGGAACGGGGAGGTGGACGTCGTCTTCATCAACAACCGAACGTGTGACCGAGTACGGAGGTGCTGCCCGTTCGTGGCGCCGGAACCGATCGTGATCAAGATCTTCTACGCGCTTTTGCAAGCGGCAAGTGATCGTCTACCGCAGCAACAAGAGCCTCCTCTTGTAGGCTTTGGAATCTCTTCAAGGGTGAGACTCGATACCCCCTCGTTGCTACCGTCTTCTAGATTGCATCTTGGCTTGGATTGCGTGTTCGCGGTAGGAAAATTTTTGTTTTCTATGCAACGTTATCCAACAGGAAGCGCCCCGGATCGAAAAGAAATGATACAGGGGTCTGGACGAAAATATCCAGATCCAGATCTGGATCGGGAACTGGTTTCTCACCGAAAGGGCAGCCAGCCTGAGAGAGTGCTTGATGGCGCTAACTTAACACACCGTTGAGGAGACCCCAAGAGGAAGGTGAAGCAGCACAGTTGGCAAGTTTTCCCTCAATTTGAAACCAAGGTTTAATCAATCCAGGAGGCAATGTATTCTTCAGTAGGTTGTCGCGTCCCAATATTTGCTCTGGCGCTTGCAAATATCAGTAGCAACGTGGAGACCTGCACACAAACAAACACAACACTTTTCCCCAACGGATTTCAGTGAGTTTGTCATGCTCACCGGCTTTTGCTGGCAACAAAGGATTAAACGTATCGAATGAGAGAATGATGTTTGCAGAAAGTAAACAGAGAGCTTCGTAGGAAATAACAGTAATGAGGAAATAGAACCGGGATCCATAGTTCACTAGTGGTGTCTCTCAATTAAAACATAGCATGTTGGGTAAACAAATTACAGCTGGGCAATTGACAAACAGGCATAAATTTACTATGATGAGAGCATAAACTTATTATTAAATATGTGGGTATTACAACAATATACATAGACCGCCATCCAACTGCATCTATGACTAATAGTCCATTTTCAGGATTGCATCCGCGACACCCTCCAATATTAAGTTGCAAGCAACAGACTATCGCTTTAAGCAATGTGTGTAAAGTAAGCAATGATACTACCCTAGAATAGCACACCGCTGTTTTCTCCCTAGTGGCAACAACACATCTAGAACCGTAGAGATTTCTGGCACTTCTCATGATTTACTAGAGGCATGAACCCAACTATCGAGCATAAATACTCCCTCTTGGAGTCAATAGCAACTACTTGGCCAGAGCAACTACTAGAGACGGAGAGCATGCAAGATCATAAGTAAAATAACATAAACTCACATATCATAATAATCACTATTCATCGGATCCCATCAAACCAACATCATAATATTACAATTGCATAGTCTTGATCATGTCAGTCAGCTCACAAGACTAAATCAGGAACGAAGCACATGGGAGAGATCTACCAACTAGCTACTGCTATGGACCCATGGTCCTGTAGAGACTACTCACGCATCACCGCGGAGGCAGGCATGGTGATGAAGAAGTCCTCCGGCGATGATTTTCTCCTCCGGCAGGGTGCCGGGAAGAGCTCCAGAACTCTCCCGAACTAGGGTTCGACTTTGCGGCGGCGACGGAACTTTTCGTGGAAGTATGAACGGGTGACTAGGGTTTTCCCGTGGCGAAGAATAAATAGGCGAAGAGGCGGAGTCGGAGACGGAGGGAGGTGCCCACACGTGGGCCAGGCGCCCCCCGGGCCGCTTCTGGGGGGGCGTGTGGGGCCCTCCTGGCCCCCCTGGCTTCCCCTTCTGGCAGTTGCTTCTCCTCGGGACTTTAAGGTATATGAACTTTGTTTCGTTCAATTCCGAGAATATTTTATATGGTGCTTTTCTGAAACCAAAAACAGCAGAATACAGGAACTGGCACTTCGGCACTGCGTTAATAGGTTAGTCCCAGAAAATGCTAAAAAGGTGCAGAAATGCATACATAATTCATGCATAATCAATATAAAACAAGCAAGGAGCTTCAAAATTATAGATGCATTTGAAATGCATCAACATCCCCAAGCTTAACTCCTGCTCGTCCTCGAGTAGGTAAGTGACAAAAAAAAAAATTTTGAGGCGACATGTGTCACACTCTTTATCAATATGCATAAGCAATCATAGATGGGATCATAGTACTTAACATAGCATGAAAGATATAAATTCTAGTAATATAACTCAGTAAGCATGCTATAACATGAAGAGTAATCAAACAAACAAGAATAACTAAAGTGCATGTAGTAACATGATTATTAAAGAGCATAGAAAAAGACGATATAAAGTGGTATTCAGCTTGTCCCATAAGTGATAGCAAAACATAAATGCTAGGACATCTTTAAAGTTTATTGAGTGACTAGATACAAGTAATTTGAGAACAAGTTATATCACAACAATGATTCAATCAATACAATCTTGGGACCATGCACATAAAACTAAGAATGATAACTATGCTCTCAATAAATGGTGCATAAACAAGATGGTGGAGACTCAACATGAAAAGTAGAAGAAAGTCTCTCTTAGATAGGCAAGTGAAATCACTCATGTGCTGAAACTTTTTATTAAAAACAATAGAGATATAAAATTGTGCTTTTGAGAAGGATTAACTTGTCAATGGTAATGAAAAGTGTATGAGTTATGCAAAGCTTCTACAAATAAGTTGCAAGCCTCATGCATGATATACTAATAGTGCTCACACATTGTCCTAATTAGCTTGGATTTCCATGGACCTTCACTGCATACATATGTTTTAACCAAGTTTTTGCAAAGGGGTACCTCCATGTCAGCTGAGCGAAAGTCTAAGGAGAAAGCTCGCATTGGATTTCTCGCTATTGATTATTCTCAACTTAGAATCTCACCCCGGGACAACATGGAAAACAGACAAATGGACTCCTTTTTTTTCAAGATTAAACCTTTAGGCAACATAAATTTTCTCATGAGATATAATATTTTTGAGGATATGGTGTCCATGCTGAAACTTCCACCATGATACATGGCTTTGGTTGGCGGCCCAATGCTCTACTCTAACAATATGCATACTCCAATCATATTAAATCATGGTAAATCACCCTTACTTCAGACAAGATGAACATGCATAGTAACCCACATGATATTCAACAGAGATGTGGCAGGTTGATGGCTTCCCCACTAAACATGGTTACAGCACAACAAGCAACTTAAAAGAGAAAAGGTGCACAAGTGAATACTACTCAACATTTTAGTCCATGAGCAACAAAATAAATTATTTGAAGAGTTTTTAATGCTAGCACATGAATAACTCACAAAGAAGTGGCAATGAAATACCACATATAGGTAGGTATGGTGGACTCATTTGGCATGTTTGGTTCTTGGTGGTTGGATGCACAAAAAGTATTCCTCTTAGTGCAAATGAAGGCTAGAAAAAGATAGGATGCGACCAACTAAAGAGAGCATAATGACCATAATCATGCATAGCGACAAAATTAATATTAACCAAAGCATAAAGTGATCTAACAAGTCAAAAACTAAATGATCATGAAGGCAAAGTGACTGGATGTAGTCATAACATGGTTTAAACATGCGCCAAGTCACTCGAATAAATTATTTGAAGAAGAATTTTACCACTTTACATGCTTTTCTAGGCTAATAACAATGCATGAAACTTAAATGGCACAAAACACAATCTTTAGTTGTTTGAGACTAGTCATGCAACAACAACATTTACTGAGCATATAGTAAGAATCACATCAAACATGGCATGAAAAAGTCTAAGCCTCACTAAATATGCTTTTATTTGCATCACATACCTATATAGTAATTTTTATGCATCCATCGCCAACCAAATAAATGAAAACACTCTCATATATGATAAATAAGAAAATGACCAGAGAGGTATTCAAACATGAATCATCCAAATAAACAAGCTCTGAACATGATATGAGTGAAAAACTCAGAGCTAAACGAAGTAGATGCAAACTAGAACACTAGAAATGAAGAAAACATGAAAACTATAGTGTCTAGTGCAAACAGCGGAGCGTGTGTCTCTCCCAAACAAAATATGATGAGTCCAAATTTATTGAACAGTAAACAAACTAAAGAAAACACACAGCAACAAATAAAGACGCTCCAAGAATAGCACATATTACATGAAGGAATAAAAATATAGCGCATTGAAAACTGACCTGGTGCATTTGTTTAATGAAGAGGGGATGCCTCGGGGCATCCCCAAGCTTTGACGCTTGTACTTCTTGGATATTTCTTGGGGGGTCCAGGGGACATCCCCAAGCTTGAGCTTTTGTCCATGCTTCATCTATAGCATCATTCTTCCTCCCTACACTTGAAAACTTCCTTCACACAAAACTCAGAAATTTTTATTAGCGATGTTAGTGCAATAAAAATATTGGAAAACCAACATGGTTCAGTATAACAAATGCCAAAACACATTCAGATATCATGCTACTGTAACTCTACTCTTATGTAACCTCTCTGATCAAAAGAACTTAAAAAGAAAACAGCATATAGAAGCATAATGCATAACAGAGCAGATTCTGTCAAAACAGAACAGCAAACAGTAATCGATTTTTCGTGATTTGTTTCGTCGCTCATATCAAAAAACTTTGAACTAACGAAAGTTAGATAATTACGTGGGGCATAAGCACAAACATTAGCAACTCATGGTGACAGTCTGATTATTTGATATAATTTTTCTCGCGACAGTACTGAAACAGAAACAGGATTTGCAAATTCCCCAAACAATATCTTTCTTAAGCTAGAGGCAATTCTTGGCACAAACATGATAAGGAGAGGTTATTACAGTAGTAATAACTTCCAAGACTCAACAAAACAGTAAATAACAGGAATAAAATTGGTTTATCTCCCAAGAAGTGCTTTTCTTTAGCGCCTTTAAGCTAGGCGCAGAAAAGGTGTTGCATTAAGTATTATCAAGTGGAGGCGCATCAAGATTGATAGTAGAAATAATCTTAACAAGACATTCAATCTTATCTATAGTGATTTTAGAATCCACTCTCTCAACATCTTTAACGGGACTACTAACATCAAATAAATTTTTAGGCACTACCCATTCATAATTCTTTTCATAAGCTTCATGAATCCCTAAAATTTTCATAGGTGATGCCGCTCTAAATTTTTCAGGGCCAGTTTTAATGTAGCTAAATATATCAGTAACATCAATACTAGATCATGACATGTCAAAGCGATCAAATATTTTCCTTGCTTCTATGGCTTCATTTTTAAATTTTTTAAGCAAGGTTTCAAGAATAAACTCCTTCTTCTCATTGTTTTCTATTTCATCAAGATTGAGAAACATATATTGTAGGAATGGGTGGAGACTAATAAACGTACTTTCTATCATCATAACCAAGCAAAACATAGCGGTTTCATAATCAGGAGCAAATTCAGCTATATATTTCTCTTTAAGCCCTTCATATTTACTAACATGATCAAGGAATTCCGCAATATTATTTTTCCCAACTATAGAACCACTACCAATCAGTAGGTCCTTCAGAGCAAACTTAGGAAACATAATGAACAAAAAGAAATAGTAACTATATAAAGTAGACTAATTTTTTTAGGGTTTTGAGTATAAAATGCAACAAAGTAAATGCAGTAAGGTAAACTAATTTTTTATTTATTTTGGGTATATAATGCAAGACAAGCAGAAATAAATATGCAAACAAGTGAAATAAAATATGCAGCAAAAACAACTAACAAAACGAAATGGTTGAGAGTGATAGACTCCCCTTGCAGAATTGCTTTCTTCCCTTGCACAGAAAAGTGCTGTTGGTGGAGGAAGAAAATTGCTGGCTCTGAAGTTACACACCTCCCCGGCAACGGCGCCAGAAAAAGTGCGCTATGGCGCTAACTTAACACACCCGTTGAGGAGACCCCAAGAGGAAGGTGAAGCAGCACAGTTGGCAAGTTTTCCCTCAGTTTGAAACCAAGGTTTAATCAATCCAGGAGGCAATGTATTCTTCAGTAGGTTGTCGCGTCCCAATATTTGCTCTGGCGCTTGCAAATATCAGTAGCAACGTGGAGACCTGCACACAAACAAACACAACACTTTGCCCCAACAGATTTCAGTGAGTTTGTCAGGCTCACCGGCTTTTGCTGGCAACAAAGGATTAAACGTATCGAATGGGAGACTGATGTTTGCAGAAAGTAAACAGAGAGCTTTGTAGGAAATAACAGTAATGAGGAAATAGAACCGGGATCCATAGTTCACTAGTGGTGTCTCTCCATTAAAAGATAGCATGTTGGGTAAACAAATTACAGATGGGCAATTGACAAACAGGCATAAATTTACTATGATGAGAGCATAAACTTATTATTAAATATGTGGGCATTACAACAATATACATAGACCGCCATCCAACTGCATCTATGACTAATAGTCCATTTTCAGGATTGCATCCGTGACACCCTCCAATATTAAGTTGCAAGCAACAGACTATCGCTTTAAGCAATGTGTGTAAAGTAAGCAATGATACTACCCTATAATAGCACACCGCTGTTTCCTCCCTAGTGGCAACAGCACATCTAGAACCGTAGAGATTGCTGGCACTTCTCATGATTTACTAGAGGCATGAACCCAACTATCGAGCATAAATACTCCCTCTTGGAGTCAATAGCAACTACTTGGCCAGAGCAACTACTAGAGACGGAGAGCATGCAAGATCATAAGTAAAATAACATAAAATCACATATCATAATAATCACTATTCTCGGATCCCATCAAACCAACATCATAATATTACAATTGCATAGTCTTGATCATGTCAGTCAGCTCACAAGACTAAATCAGGAACAAAGCACATGGGAGAGATCTACCAAATAGATACTGCTATGGACCCATGGTCCTGTAGAGACTACTCACGCATCACCGCGGAGGCAGGCATGGTGATGAAGAAGTCCTCCGGCGATGATTTTCTCCTCCGGCAGGGTGCCGGGAAGAGCTCCAGAACCCTCCCGAACTAGGGTTCGAATTTGCGGCGGCGACGGAACTTTTCGTGGAAGTATGAACGGGTGTCTAGGGTTTTCCCGTGGCGAAGAATAAATAGGCGAAGAGGCGGAGTCGGAGGCGGAGGGAGGTGCCCACACGTGGGCCAGGCGCGCCCCCCCTGGGCCGCGCCTGGGGGGCGTGTGGGGCCATCCTGCCCCTGGCTTCCCCCTTCTGGCAGTTGCTTCTCCTCGGGACTTTAAGGTATATGAACTTTGTTTCGTTCAATTCCGAGAATATTTTATATGGTGCTTTTCTGAAATCAAAAACAGCAGAAAACGGGAACTGGCGCTGCGTTAATAGGTTAGTCCGAGAAATGCTAAAAAGGTGCAGAAATGCATACATAATTCATGCATAATCAATATAAAACAAGCAAGGAGCATCAAAATTATAGATGCATTTGCAATGCATCAATGACGCGTGGGCCCGAGGCGCTGACGTGGATGTTTGACTGGTCCCTTCTGCGGGTTGGATCTGGATCAGGGAGTGGAGATGCTCACCGAGGAATGGTCAAGCCACAGCGGTTGACATGCAGGGCCGGGCGGTGACGAGGCATCGACGTGGAAGCTGACTGGACAGAAGGGTTGCGGTTCTCTTCTGAAGAAACTGGGCATGTCACTGCGGACACGCACGACCTGTTCGTGCTCGACCGGAGCAGCGCCAGCCGCCGATGATGGAGTCGGGGAAGACCTTGATGGAGGAGGCGCTAGTTGCGCCCTGATGCGGACGACCCAAGTCAGTCGAAGCGATGGTTGGGGAAGCACCGGAGGACGATGGCATCCATGCTGACGGCGGCGGCGACAGACACACAACAACATGTCCGTCAGATTTTTGTGATGCCGAGCAGAGCGCGATTCGGACGGGGAAGAGGGGGAAAAGTAAGAGGAGCTCACCAAGAAGCCGTAGAACATCCCGGGGTGACCGGAGGAGGTCGGAGACGTCGGGGAACGACGGTTTCCCGCCGGAGTCGGAGAAGAAGACGGCGAGGTTGACCTTGATTGGGAGCGCCCCCGGCTCGATTTTGGGCACCAGGAGAACGAGGACGACGAGGTGCATGTCCTGGTGGCATCAGAATGTCAATAGGTGGCCGGGAAAGTCGGGTCGACGGCGAGCTAGGCGGAGGCGCACGGTGGCTTTCGTGAGAGGAAAACCCTCTCCATCTCTCTGTTTGCTTGGAGGGGAGGAAAGAAAGAGGGAAAGTGGAGGCACTGGTTGCGTGAGGGGGAGGCGTGCAGAAGATAAGGCGAAGGGGAAGGACCACGTCGCCGTGGTGGTTGCAGATAGCGACGGGAGGTCACGCCATGATCGTGCTCTCTTTGGTAGCCGACAACAAGGAAAAAAATAGGAAGCCAGCGAAGGGGTACGGGCTGAAAGGAGGTGTGCTGGAAAAAGAGATAGAAGGAAGTAGGTCGCCGGATTGGTTCTGTTGGGATGCTCCGGATGGGAAAGAGAAAAGCCAGGGAAGAGAGAGGCATGGGTCATATTTTAGGGTTAGGGTTTCATTTCAAAAATTGTTTTCCTTCTCTTTTAAAACTTTTTTGCAATATATTGGAAACCAGAAAAACAAAAGTTTAGATTTTGAATTAAGAGGTGAAGAAAGAGCGATAAAACAAATAGTTTAGGGTTCATGAAAATAATTTTATTTTATTTATCAAAACCATATTTATGATGTATGCATGATGATGACGTCAAAAAGACCGCGGAATATATATATATATATATATATATATAGAGATGCGCTATTTGACTCCCTGGGGGCAGAATATTATTCTGCACCCCGGTCGGCCTACGCACGAGCGGCTCCATCTGCCCCGCGCGGAGCGCTCCACCAGTTTAGCGGGCACGAGCCCGTTTTACGTGTGATGTAAATTTACAACACCGTACTGTCTCCCATAATTTTTTTTTGGCAGGGACCGTTTCTTACTCGGGGTCGTGGGTTTGGGAGCTAGCCCACTGCCCAGCCGCACCTCCTTTTCCTCTTGGGTTCCTAATGGAGTGCGTCGACGGTGAGCGGTTGGGGAATCGAAGTTTGCACAGCGGCGAGAGGATGCGCGGACGGCGGCGAGAGGTGGGCGGGCTCAGTAGCGAAGTGAGCGACGGCTGCGCTGACCCTGTCCTAGATAGCGTCGGCGGCGGCAGCAGGTGAAATCAGCAGCCTTGTGGTCGGTCGTCCGAAGCGGCTGTTGGATGGCAGCAGGTGAAATGGCGGTTTGGTGTGATTGGCTTCAACAGAACCGATTCCCATTGGAGTGGAAGGGGACGAGCGGCTGTTGGATGGCGGCAACTGGTGACTTCGGCAGCCTCACCCTCGGATTAGGTGCGTACTATCGATCCCCTTACAAGCTACATGAAGCTTTGCTTGTTTTCAATCGGCGTCCACGAATTTAGTTATGGCCTACGCAAGATCTGATATGTGCCCCTTCTCTTATGTCAGCCCAAGACTGAATTTTTTTTCAGCAATGATGTGGGGATCTGTCCGCTAGGTAAGATTAGATGTCAGGGAAAAATCAGAAACAACTTTTGTCTCCAGATTAGACCTACGGCTGCCTCAAATCCTGCTACTATTCTTTATATATGCGTCTTCCCATAAAATAGAGCTACTTATCCTGTTGTGTGTGTCTATGATTCTTGATTCCTCAGGTTGAGCTTAATTTTTGTTTGTTCTGGACCCAATCAGATGTTCACTATTAGACTAAGCAATACAAGATTCAGATGATAAACAGATCTATGTAGGTTTCATGTCATCTCGGGGCAATGCTGCCATTGCAGTGTGGCGGTGTCAGCAGCCTGGTTCGTCCACGCGGTGGGTGGTGGCTGAGGGTAGCCTCGGCATTGGCACATCGGGTGGTTCCTGCGGGATGCATCATGGTGAGCAGCAGGCCCCCTGAGCCGTGTTGTGGGTCGATTCATGGCCAGCGCACCCATGGGCTTCAACGTAAGGTACGGTAGCTGGCCATTCCGTTCTCTGTAAGTTTTTTATTTAAATCACCTAGCAGGATGCCAGTTACATAATACTCTTCATAATATGCAAAGAAAACTCTTAACTTTACCCCTGGCCTCTTTCCGGTCAGTTCATCTGGTATAGATGCACTGATTCAGGTTCAAACTACCAACCACTATTCTATCATCCCCATCTTCAACACTTTGCAAATGTCATTTCAGAGGTTAAGCTCTAGGATTGATAGATCATTCCTGTTAGAATGAGTATAACCAATTGTATATTAAACACCTCTGAAAAAATGCGAGAGCCAAGAGAGGCAGGATATGTTTTATTTTTTGCACAGGGATGAGTGAAGTTGGATCTAGAGAGAACAAATAGTAAGTCTAGTGGAACTCGGAAGCACAAACTGTCATGCTTACAATTTGGCCAGAACTGAATCTTTCTTTTCTTCCCGTACTGACTCGGGACAAGGTATTACCTGACAGAGCTATAGAGACTAAGAACCGGAAAAGGTTGTGGGCGACCCAGGCTCCCAACAAGATGAAAATTGTACTCTGGCAGATGATACTTGATTGCCTGCCAACGGGAGAACAATTACAACACAGACACATCTCAACTGAGGATAACTGTGTGTTCTGTGGTCGTGAATCGACCCACAGCATGAAGCACATGTAATGGAGTTGAGAAATAAATGTCCATTCGAGGACAATGCATCCTTAACAATTTACCATGTTGAACAAAGCTCCTCTATTGAAACTGAACACGGTAGCTGTGGTACCGTCCCATTTATACAAGAGACTATGAAAAATTAATCATATTCCGAGAAATCTGATTTTGTAATGATACCCCTTTTATGTCAGACTTGAATGCTTTTTGAAAGTTCTGCGTTAGTACTAGCCATTTCGAGTTGTATAAAATATTACACTACATTCTTGTTAGTCACAAGCTTGTCTTGGACAGGCTCAACCTTAACCCGAACAAGCTGCAACACCTATTTAACTATAGTTGGAGAGTCATGTAGCAGTTTTCCTTGTAAATGGTTTCTGATTACCTGATGCAATTGCTTCACTCTTAGTTCATGTTCACTGCATATTTTTGACTAGCATAACATGCCCTATATAGGATGCTCCTGTTTGATAAGTAACACTAGGTGACTCAGCTACATTTTTTTTTAAAGGGAATATAATTATACCATTCTCATAACTTTATGCTATTTTTCATGTCATAGGCGGATCTTATTGTATATGGTTCAGTAACTCTTATTCTCTTGCTTTTGTGCATGTCGTTTGATGTTCGTGCTACGAATACCACCGCCAACATTAGTAGGCCAATGGTTTTGAGCCACTCAAAGAAATTGTCCAGGTCGAGGAAATCACAGAACAAGGTTGTTCCTTGCGCTAACCCAACGACCGAAGAGCAGCAGGAGAGATAAACATTGAGTTCCAAACTGCTTTATCCTTTCAAGTTCCACCGAAGAAAGAAGTATGTCATATTCTTCTTGAAGTCTTGTTAGCGTCTTTGCTTTACATGAAATTGACCTATGTGACCGAAGTTTGATGGAGCAACTATTACTTGTGCCTTGTATTTATTTTTTATTCCGACTGTATGTCATATTCTTCTTGAAGTCTTGTTAGCGCATTTACTCTACATGAAATTGGCCTATGTGACAGAAGTTTGATGGAGTAGGTATTACTTATGCCTTGTATTTATTTTTTATTCCGACTGTTTGTTATTTTATACCCATTATAAACTCTGGCAGATTTGATCTTATATCCATTGCTTCCCTTGCCATGAGCAAGTGCTCACATGTTGAGCCTTTGGCTCCATCTTTCATGTACAACATGTTGACCTTGATCGTTGGAAAGTCAGCTTTATTGTATCATTAACGCGGTATTTTCATTTAATCCGCTTACTGATCCTTCTAGTCTTGTGAGTTTTCATCAATAGTTTGTGTATTGCAGATAAAGATGAACCAACATAGCTCTCGTGCGTCATCTTACTTGATTTGAATGAAACCAGGCCTTTTACCTGAATCTTTGGAGAAGTTCAGACCCATGAAAATCCATATAAAAAAAAACTAGATTTGAAGCTCCCCTTGTGCATACTCTCCCTAAAGCAAACTGCGCTTATGTATATAGCTGAATATCTTTATTGTGGTGTCCTGTCCATGTAATGTTCTTGCTTATGAAAGCTTCCTTCTATTAGCGTCATCTACCAGATCATATCCGGAATTGTTGTACCGCAAGAATGATCCATGCCACGCACGTGACATTTTTTAATCCACATTTTTTTATGTCCCAGTGTATACCATATTTTATATGGTGTGATGTTGATTTGTGTGATAACATAATATCATTTGGAAGAAATAACCGATGTAATTGGAAGTCCTACTTCCCAGATTTCTTATGTATGCCAATTTTATCTCTCTGTAGCTAGCAGACTATAAAGGTTTTTATTTTTAGAGCTGAAGGGTGCTAGCTAGATCTAGCTACCTTAGTGGTTAAGTATATGCACATGGATGATTGTATGGTCGAAAGATATGCTAATTAGATGAGCTTGCGAATTCCAAATAGTGCACAATGTTTTTTTTTTCATAAGAACTTTTCTTGCATCACTTGCATGGTTAGTAACCTGATTTGATTAATTGTTTGGACAAGGCATACTCAAATTTGGGAAAACATATGTTGTTCTATTGTTCACCGAAGGATTCAGTGCTAACTGAATTGGTTGTCCAGAATGTAAGAATTCCGTAGCAAACACCATAATTTTCACTCAGGTACAACAAAATTCCAGCTTTTGAAAAGAGGGCTTTTAGAGTCACTAATTAAAGTTTGCTTCAGGTCGCTGATTACTCCCAGAGCTTATCTACCCTGAGAAAGACCACACCTAACCAACACAATTATGCCAGTGTCTTGCACGCTAGCTCATGCCGTAGCTTATGTTTTGACCGTCACTAGAATTTTCTCTGCCGCATTGTGATAGTCAGCTAGTCCACAAGGAAGCAGTGCTGAAGAGACTTGTCTAGGGAGCTGATATCTGGTGCATTGTGATAGTCAGCTAGTCCACAAGGAAGCAGTGCTGAAGAGACTTGTCTAGGGAGCTGATATCTGGTACGCTGCTGCTGCAGTCACCGGTAAGAGCCAAGGCGCCACTGCCATTGGGTGCCTGAGGCCTTTGGTGGGGACGGGAGCTCCAGTATCGGCCATTGTACTGCATCTTCCAATCCTCTGCTGCATCCATGTTTCCCGCTGTCAGCCTAACAATTGGATAATATCATCAAAGGGTAAGATCGTTACCCAACCAACAAGCAAAAGGCCGACTCAAACTCGAAATAACAATCTGCAAGTAATTTGTGGCAACTGGGGAAGCAAGTTGCTCGACGATGAGCTTGGATGTGCCGCTATGGCCAAAACTGAACCCGCCATTAAAATTGTTGAAGCCAACAGATAACACACCGAGGGGGCTGTCCATCACATATACCAATTCCTTTATTGGTATCCGGACAGATGTACTCCTTTATTTCTAGTTATCTACATATACCCACTTCCAAATAAAGCAACATAATTAACATTGAGGAAGCATATGTGCTCTTAGTATACCATTTTATGTTGCACCAAAAGCCATCCACCTCCCTCTGTCCGCCCAACTAGACATAAATATTGAGCAAAGTTTAGAAGTAATGTCTCCTACTGCCGAAATGGCGAAATGGAAATGACCAAATAGCATAATGGGTGCGCGATAAATGGAAAAAAGATGTAGATAATAATGCATATGAATCATCAGTGTATTTAACCAAATATTGCGAGAACTGATACTGATGCACACGGGAAGATGTATATTTTCTATAAAATTATCGACACCAGACCATGTGTTAATCAAGAAAATTTAGCTTCTAGTGTATGCTAACAATTTCATTCACATAATGGTAAATCTAAAAAGTATACGTACTACCTGCCAAAAATGAGTGTAGAATAACAGATCAAGCATGCCATCTACCCAAGTATTTAACGAAGAGAAAATTCAGACAAAGAAGCATTGCCCACCTAAAGAGTATTCTGAGTATAGTATGGGATGTAGATGCATCGCAGAGTCCTCAGTGAAATTGGGTGCACATCAGCATGTGTGCTAGTGATCTTGCTGCAACAATAAGGAGAATCAATTAGCACAAGTTACTAGGGATGTTGCTTTATTACAAACAACATAAAATAAGTTCGTTTTCTGAAGGAGCTTACACACAATACAACCAATTTCCACAAATTAGAAGAAAATAAATGGTATAGAGAAAAGTTTGCCATTTTGATTTTGGTCTGTACACCCCCTCTGGATCTGACCAATTTGATACTTCAGTAAAATGATGATATGGATCTACTGTACAGAATCTAAGCCTGGGCAGTAAAGACAGATTATGCTTGTTCAAGAATTTTCAATAAAAGATGCTAAATTTGTAAGCTCAAGTAGAGATTAAAACCCCTCAAAATAGGCAATATCCCCATTCATAAGGTTGGCAGATTCACGTGAATTTAAACCTAGATTATTGAACACTGCAACAATTATTATTTCTCTACATACAGATATTTTTTTGGCTTCTTAACATTCTTTTTTCTAGCTTCTTAACATTCTTTCCCTTGGAATTGAAAGAACCACGACAATGCTTCGAGAAAGGAAGTAGTCCATCAGATTGAATCGGCACAATAACAATATCCTACTATTGTGAACAACAAAAAAGTAGTTCCTTGAGGGGTCCTTTGTTCAATAATAACTTGGTAAACAATTATCTTCCTCACCCAGGGTCACATAATATTCAAGGAGAAGAACCCAAAATTAGAGAGCAATAAATATATCATATACGCCTACTATGTGATTAATGTGGCAAATTGCGACAATCATGGGTGAAGCAGTATCACCAGATATGTATAATCTACTCATAAGCATGCCACTTGCAAAGTTCCAAATCACCACTAACATTACATTACAGCAGGGCAACGAACAGAATTATTAGTGTTGCTGTTAATCTACTCCTAGATATGTATTTGCAATTTCCAACAAGCAGGACAGCAAGACCCTAGAAACTGTATAGCTGCAACTGTAATTAAACAACATGTACCTAAAGATCAATTTTGAAACAATCCTACAGAATCGATGTTATTGCAATATTTAAAAAACAGAACCGCTGATTTGCAGCACAATTACAGAATCGCAGATATTGCCATAGCATCCAGGTATCGGACGGGCCACTGAATAGCAGATAAGATTTGGCTAGTTATCTAAAACTGCTGTCCATGAAACGTTTCTTACAGAGTCGATGATATGCAATACCTATTTAAAATCTGCTTGGGAATTATTTCTTCGTAGGTTCCTTGAAGCTAAGAGAGGATCCACGAAATTGGAGATCGCTCTGGTGGCCAGTTACGCCACCCGCCGTTCCCTGCAAGAATACATGAGCCACCTCACCAAAAAATTACCCCGGAAGATGACGGGAAAGGGAGGACTGCCTACCTTTACAGCAGCGCGGAAGAGAGTTCTGGCAGAGGGCGTCCAGGGACGAGGATTGAGAGGATGCGCGGCGACGACGAGCTCATCATGGGAATACCGCGCTCGCGAGCGAGGCGAATCAGAGGCTGTATGGAGGAAAGCAAATACTTGTGGTGGGCGGCGTAGTCGCTCGTGGACGCGTCGTCGTCAACCGGGCAGAGCGCTCCACGCGCAGCTCCCCACGGCGCCGCATGGGATTCGCGAACGTCAGCGAGGGAGTGGAAGGAATTGAACTGGGGAGCTGGGGTCGACGAGCAGGACGCGAATACGGCGCCGAATCTCCGGGCGGCAGCGGCCGGGAGCTTAAGGTCGCCGGATTTGTGCAGCTACGAGGAGCGCATTGCGGCAGTTTCTGGAAACAGGGTCGAGTGGGGAATGCACGTCCCAATCCCCAGGATAAAGAAACCGACAACCTAATAAACCAGCAAAAATTACAACAGGTGGAGTCTGAGTCTGCCCATGGTGTGAGCCGCATCGGAGTACCGGCTCGGTCGACCGACCCGGGAGCAGAATAAATTATTCTACACCCTGGGTGTTTAATAGAGTTTCTATATATATATATATATATATATATATTTACTTATCGATGCGGCATTTCGCTGAAGAAAATTAAAATCAAATGTGCAATTGTGATGTTGTTTAAAAATATAGGGAACTTAAATTCCAAGTGACACCCAAAGCAAATATTTAAAATCGAATTTGGCATGGAAACTGTATTGACTTAATCTCACCAAATGAACCAATATCAATTCTCGGAAGCCAGACAAGGAATTAATCATGCAACATCTTGCTCCTAAATTTGAGTAACAAAAGTAGCCTTTGATAAGGGTGTTATGTGTTAAGAGATGGCCAGGGGAAAACGCACTTTGATTCTCAGACACAACAGTAGGAACTAGGAAGAATGATTGTCGTTTCATGGTGTGGCATCAATGACAACTTCATGGCTCAATGGGACAATGAGGCCACTGTTGAGGATTGATGGACAAAGGTGGCACTTGAAAAGGGAACAGAGAGGAAGGCCATGGTTTCAATGTTCATGCTTATATCTTGGAAAATTTGAAAAGAGCACAATGTTAAGAGTTTTTTTACACATTGCTTCTCCCGCCACCATTGTGATTGCGTGTATTAAAGAAGAGGCGAAAGCATGGTGCCTTACCGGTGCAAAAGAATTTAGTAATTTAGTACCGGGAGAGTAGGCTTTACTCCAAGTCCTAGGCAAATACTCTAAAAAAATCTTAACTAATGAAAATGGCAAATCTTTTACCTTGCTTAGAATAATTTTTTTACTCCCATAGAAGTCAAAACCTGAGAAGACAGTCCGGATCACAGACGACTATGTCAATTTGCACCAACAATACAGTCTAAGAGCATGTCAAACAGAACCCCTATAAAATGGACATGTATCACGCGTGGACATGTATGCGCTTTTTATGGGCCAAAAATGCGCCCATCCTAGCAGAACCCATAAACCTAAACCCTAAAAAGAATATTCCAAGAAAAAGTTAGATTTTTCTTCCTTCTCCCATCTTCTTCTCCCCTAAAGAAACTGGCTCGCAACGCCCCTGCCTGCCCCTGCCCGCGCCGCCGCGCCCCGCCTCGCGCCGCATCACCTGCGAGCTCTCCCGTGTCGTGCCGCTCCTGTCCTGCCCCGGCTCCGGCCGCACCGCCTCCGTCCATGCCAGCTCCTTTCACCGCTCGGAGCTTGGTGGCCGGATTTTGCCGGATTCCGGCGAGTAGACGCGTGGGCAGTTGGACATCCTGAAATTTCAGCGCGCCATGAGTGGGGGGGTCGTACCTTGGTTCGTCCTCCCAACCCTTACCTGTAGGATTCGAGAAGCGGATTTAGGTCGTACCTGGGAGAATTTTATACAGGTTGGGCGATATACCGGGGTCTGCTAGGAGGACCAAAAGTGCCAAAACCCGTATGATGAAGGTTATTACAGGGTTTCGGCGCGATAGGGGTTCTGTTAGACATGCTCTAAGTTGCAGACATGACAGGGCAGCTCAGAATGACACAATTCATATCAACCCGTGCAGGAGAACTGAAACTACACCGAATTACACACATGACCATGAGCAAATAGAAGGGAACAAAACTATAAACAGATTGATCGGCAAACCACTATCTAGTTTGCAAATAAACCAATGAATGGTAGTGTACAAGCAGAAATTATGAGAGCACAAACGAAAATATATCTGATTTTTCAGTTATTGATTCATCATATGAACAACTCACTGTTTCCGCACAGAGAGCAAGTGTGTACTCTGTAGGAGTGAACATGGGGCATGCTTCATCTGACAAATAAGATTAATTGTAGTTAAGTAGTAGAGCTGCACTTGAAATCTTTCTAGCAGGTAAATACATGGGAAAGCATCCACAAAATGTATTCACTACCTTCATAATCTCAAAAAGGGGCATCTTAACAACATGCAATAAATATCTTAGCTTTATGGCACACCGAACCATTCTCACAATTTGAACTATGCACTAATCTAATTATCAACCATTTTTTCATTGTGTTCAAGTATAACACACTCCTTGAAGTTGCCTTTGTGTGCAATCCATAAAACATTACTAAAACTCACGAAAACATTTAGGAAGAACACACAATAAATATATCAGAACTAACAATAGTATCTATTTGCAAAAAAATTATCAAATACTTGAAGTAGGAATAAAAACTCCTATTTGAAAATAGTTAGGTTGTAGGAACAAAAGAAAGTTGGTGCTTAGTGGCTACAATATAGAGCGCTACATTGCAATCAAGCACATAAACTTAGCTTATTTGTTAGCCACCGAAGAATCATCAAATTATGAGTTAAGTACAAAAAAAACCCATCACAATATTGGCTAGGGTTTCAAAAAACCACCACCTGTTATCTTTTTGACAACAAACCACCGGTCTGGTGTAACAGCGTAACAAAGAACCACCACTTCATCGTAAGACTCGTGTTCATCGAGTTAACCACCAAATTGATAGGTAGGGCCCACTGTCAGGGTGACATGGCAGTTCGTTAGAGGGTTCCGACCTAACGGCCGTTAACTGGGTCAATTACTAAAACCCACCACAATTGTGGCTTGAGTTTTAAAAAACTCTTTAACGAACTGCCACGTCAGCCTGAAAATGGGCCCCACCTGTCAATTTGGTGGTTAACCCGCTGAAGGCGAGTCTTACGATGAAGCGGTGGTTCATTGTCACGCTTTTACACCAGACCGGTGGTTTATTGTAAAAAATATAAAAGGTTGTGGTTTTTTGAAACACTAGCCACAATTGTGGTGGTTTTCTGTAATTAACTCTCAAATTATAGATATTAAATACCACTCTGGACACTTCATCTTAGCTACAAATAATGTTGCATTATGAAAATAACAGGTGCCAACATGTACATTAGTCGTCAATGCGTCAAGCCTAAGAGCATCGCCGTGGTCCCTCCTCTTTCACAAATTCCACTCGCAGTTCACGTCCCTTTCAGTCTTGCTTAGTTCAAAATGAGAACACAAACATGTCAATCATATAAAGTTCATTGGGAAGAATAAAACATAGTACTATGAAAATGTAAGGAATGAGAAACTATCATTCACAGTGGCCAAAGGTCAGTACTTATACATGTGTGTATTTACAGGAAACCCCTTATACAATGGGGATATACATGAAAAGAGGATCTATATCTCTAACACCCCCCTCAAACTCATGGAGGGTCAACAACACTGAGTTTGGAGATGAACAACCCATGTTGTGCTCTAGACTGTGGCTTCGTGAAGAAATCCGCCAACTGTAACTCCGAAGGCACATACTGAAGAGCGATAACCCGATCCCGCACAGCAGCGCGCGTGTAGAAGGTATCCACGCCAATGTGCTTGCTGAGCTCATGACGCACAGGGTCACGCGCTATGCTGATACCACCAGTGCTATCTGACTAGAGAAGAGTCGGTGCAGCAGCAGCAAAAACACCAAAATCCTTTAGTAACCAACATAGCCAAGTCACCTCTGATGTCGCAGAAGCCATGGCTCGCAACTCGGCCTCTGTAATCGAGCGGTAACGGCTATCTGTTTCTTGGTCTTCGAAGAAATGATGGAACCACCAAGAAACACGAAGTAAGCAGACAGGGAGCATCAATCCGTGGGATCGCTAGCCCACGTAGCATCAGAGTAGGCCTGGGGCTAGCAGGAGCTAGGGCGAGGGAAAAAGAGACGGCGATAGATCGTGCCATGAAGATACCGTAGGACATAAAGGACGTGACTGTAGTGGACCAAGGTGGGAGCTGAAACAAACTGACTCAGAATGTGAACTCGATAGGAAATACCTGGACGAGTCACAACAAGATACAAAAGACTCCCAACCAAGTGACGGTAGCGTGTAGCATTAGACAGTGGAACACCATCAGTAGGACGAAGCTGAATATTGAGCTTCATAGGAGTCTCAATAATGCGCTCATCACCAAGAGCAACACCAGCAAGAAGGTCTTGTATATACTTCTCCTGGGAGATATAAAATCCATCGGAGGTAGACGAGACCTCAATCCCAAGGAAGTAGCGAAGAGGACCAAGATCGGTCATGAGAAACAGCTGACGGAGACGAGCCTTGACAAAGACAATATACTCAGAGTCGTCACCGGTGATGATCATGTCATTCACATAGAGCAAGAGTAGAGTTCGACCGCGAGGAGAAGTGTGGACAAACAACGTTGAGTCATGATCACTAGGAGTGAAGCCAGCAGCAGTCACAACTGAGACAAAACGCTCAAACTAGGCGCAAGGGGCTTGCTTAAGGCCATAGAGAGAACGCCAGAGACGACAGACCATGCCATCAGGAACAAAATATCTAGGAGGTGGCTTCATGTAAACCTCCTCACGAAGCTTGCCATTAAGAAAGGAATTCTGAACATCAAGATGAGAGACACACCAATGACGAGCAAAGGCAACAGCAAGGAGAGTGCGAGCAGTGGTCATGTGAGCCACATGAGCAAAAGTCTCATCATAATCGTGCCCTTGCTCCTGCTGAAAACCGAGCCACAAGACGCGCTTTGTAGCGCTCAAGAGAACCATCAGAGCGAGTCTTAATCTTATAGACCCACATGAGCAGCACAGTTGGCAAGTTTTCCCTCAGTAAGAAACCAAGGTTTAATCAATCCAGGAGGTAGTGTAATTTCAGAAGGTTGTCGCTTTCCAATATTTGCTCTGGCGCTTGCAAATATCAGTGGCAACGTGGAGACCTGCACAAAAACAAACACAACACTTTGCCCCAACGGATTTCAGTGAATTTGTCAGGCTCACTGGCTTTTGCTGGCAACAAAGGATTAAACGTATCGAATGGGAGAATGATTGTTTGCAGAAAGTAAACAGAGTGCTTTGTATGAAATAACAGTAATGAGGAAATAGAACCGGGATCCATAGTTTACTAGTGGTGTCTCTCCATAAAAGATAGCATATTGGGTAAACAAATTACAGATGGGAAATTGACAAACAGGCATAAATTTACTATGATGAGAGCATAAACTTATATTTAAATATGTGGGCATTACAACAATATACATAGACCGCCATCCAACTGCATCTATGACTAATAATCCACCTTCGGGATTGCATCCGCGACACCCTCCAGTATTAAGTTGCAAGCAACAAATAATTGCATTAAGTAATGTGTGTAATGTAAGCAATGAAACTACCCTTGAATAGAACACCGATGTTTTCTCCCTAGTGGCAACAGCACATCTAGAACCGTAGAGATTTCTATCACTTCTCATGATTTACTAGAGGCATGAACCCAACTATCGAGCATAAATACTCCCTCTTGGAGTCAATAGTAACTACTTGGCCAGAGCAACTACTAGAAATGGAGAGCATGCAAGATCATAAGTAAAATAACATAGGCTCACATATCATAATAATCACTATTCATCGGATCCCATCAAACCAATATCATAATATTACAATTGCATAGTATTGATCATGTTAGTCAGCTCACAAGACTAAATCAGGAACGAAGCACATGGGAGAGATCTACCAACTAGCTACTGATATGGACCCATGGTCCTGTAGAGACTACTCACGCATCACCGCGGAGGCAGGCATGGTGATGAAGAAGGCCTCCGGCGATGATATTCTCCTCCGGCAGGGTTCCGGGAAGAGCTCCAGAACCCTCCCGAACTAGGGTTTGACTTTGCGGCGGGACGGAACTTTTCGTGGATTTCTGCTCGGGTACATAGGGTTTTCCCGTGAAGATGAATAAATAGGCGAAGAGGCGGAGTCGGGGGAGTAGCAGGGAAGCCACACGTGGGCCAGGCGCGGCCAGCCCAGGGGCCGCGCCTCGGTGGCGTGTGGGGCCCACGTGGCCCCCTGGCTCCCTCCTTCTGGCTGTTGCTTCTCCTCTGGATTATAAGATGTATGGACTTTGTCCCGTGGTATTCCGAGAATATTTCCTATGGTGCTTTTCTGAAACCAAAAACAATAGAAAACAGGGACTGGCACTTCGGCACTGCGTTAATAGGTTAGTCCCAGAAAATGCTAAAAAGTTGCAGTAAAACATTCATAATTCATGCAATATTCAGTAATAAACAAGCAAGGAGCATCAAAATTATAGATGCATTTGCAATGCATTAAGGATCAGGTAAAAATCATGAGTATCATGAACCTTTTAAAGATACTTGCATTCAAAATGAAAATGCTATTAATGATAGTAATATTGATGCTGAAATTGTTGAAAGTATTACTTCTTATAAGCTTGTTAATTTTTGTGGAGTGCATAGACCTTGTGAAAAGACTAATAGTGAAGAAGATTATTGCAAATGCCATAAGCATGAGAAAATTAGAAATTTGAGTAGAGCTCTAGATGATCTTGTTATAAAGATTTGCGCCCAATATCCTTTTATTTGTGATCATTGCCATAAAGAAGGTCATTTCAAATTCCAATGCTCAGGTTTTACAAACACTTCTTCGGATTTGTTTGATAGCATGATCAATCCAGACCATCATGATGAACTTGAATTATTTATGGGTTGTGAAGAGTTATCAATAAAAACTTCGTTGGTAGATATGAGTTCTATTGATATGAATGGTATTTTGCGGGAATGTCTTCTCCATTGTGCGGATAAGAGACGCAGTAATCCTTATTTAGTGGAAATTATAAAAGATGTACCCTTGCCAAAATATGAAAGGGCTGATACTTGTTTTTCTCTAATTAATGAAAAAGAGAAATCCTCCAAAGTTTCTTCTGTTGTTGCTAAAAGTGAACCCAGGTATGTCGAGAAGCTTCCCATCGAGCCTCTCCCTCCTAAAAGAGAAAAGAAGTGGAAGAAGACGAAGAGGAGTAAAAAGGGAGAAGGAAAGGTATCTCGCCTTAAACATGTTGCTCCTATTGAAATTTTGGATTATGATTCTGAACTTGATGATATGCCTATGCCTATTTCTATGGTTGAAGCTCTCTTTGGTACCAATTCTAAAGATCATGATTGGGATGAGCACACTAGTTTTGATGTTAAAAATCTCTTTGGTATCAATTCTGAAAGTAATGATGTTAGTGCTACCCATGTTTCTTCAAATGATGATATTGAAAGTCCCAAGCTTGGGGATGTTGTGCTTGAAAATCCTATGCATAAGACTTTTGCTCTTAGTGAAAATGATGATACTATGCCTCCAGTGCTAGATAATAAAGATTGCTATGACATTAGTTATAATTATCCTTATGAAATTTGTCATAGTGATGGTGGGATTACCCAAAACCTTCCTTTTAGTATACAATCTGTCTATCATGTTCGAGTCCTTTATGATGATCCTACTCCTATTATTATTAATAAGAAGAATATTTCTTATGTTGAGAATAATGATACTTTTATGCTTATGGATCATGGTAAGAATGTTTCGAATGATAGTTATATTGTAGAATTTATCAATGATGCTACTGAAAGTTATTATGAGAGAGGGAAACATGGTCATATGCATCTCAATAATGTTAAGTTTCCCCTCTTTATGTTGAAATTTTCGAGGTTCCACTTATTTTGCCTTCATATGCTGGTCACTTTGGGCTTCCTTAATTCATTTCTCTACAAGACTCCTATGCATAGGAAGTATTGTAGATTTAAATATGTTTCATATTTGCTTCTTGATGCTCTATTTTACTTCAATCCATATTTCTTATGAGAGCATTATTAAAACTTTTATGCCCATCTTAATGGCTATAAAGAAAGAGCTTTTTGGGAGACAACCCAATATGTTTTTACTTCTATTGTTTTACTGTTTTGTTGAGTCTCGGAAGTCATTGCTACTGTAATGACCGCTCCTTACCTTTTTGTTTTGTTTTTTGTGCCAAGAATTGCCTCTAACGGTAAGAAAGTGATATTTGGGGAGTTTGCATATCTGTTTCTGTTTCTGTGCTGTCGCGAGAAAAATTCGCATAAATCTCCAGAACAGAATTTTAAGCTGAAACTTTTTTAGCTTATGCCCCAGGTAATTTTCTAACTTTCGTTAGTTCATCATTTTTCAATCTGGGCGACGTAAAAAAATCAAAAAAATCGATTAGTGTCTGCTGTTCTGTTTTGACAGATTCTGCCATGTTTTGCTTTATGCTTCTATATGTTGTTTCTTTTGAAGTTCTTTTGATCAGAGAACTTGTTTAAGAGTAGAGTCACAGTAGCATGCTATATGAATGATATTTGGCATATGTTATACTGAACCATACCGGTCGACTATTTTGATTGCACTAATGTCGCTAATGAAAGAAATTTGATGAGTTTTGTGTGAAGGAAGTTTTCAAGTGTAGGGAGAAAGAATGATGCCCTAAGATGAAGAATGGACAAAAGCTCAAGCTTGGGGATGTCCCCTGGACATCCCCTAAATATTCAAGATGTTCAAGCGTCAAAGCTTGGGGATGCCCGAGGCACCCCCGCTTCATTTAAAAGCACCAGGTCATTTCTCAATACATTATATTTTTATTGCTTCATGTATTATGTGCTGTTCTTGGAGCATTTTTGTTTTCAGTTTGTTTTGTTTTGTTTGCTGTAATAAATTGTGATCATAGGATCATTGTGTGGGATAGAGACACGCTCCGTTTTAATTGCATACGAACGCTCTAGTTTTCATTTTCATTGTTTTGTGAGCGTTTTATTTCCGAGTACTTTGTTTAGCTCTAGTTTTTCATTCATATTTGTTCAGGAGCTTGTTTCTTATTAATAGTGATGCAAATGGAACCCCCTTTGATATTTCAATTACGTTTACTTGGCATGATCACCTATTTTTTGACTTTTAATAGCACCATATGTTTTGATTAATAAGTTTTGTCGCTATGCATGATTATGTCCATTATGCTCTCTTTATCGGTCGCATCCAGTCTTTTGCTAGCCTCCATTTGTACCGAGTATGAGCTCTACTCGTGCATCCATTTCCCAAAAACGCAAATGCCAAGCGGGTCCACCATACCTACCCATATGTGGTATTTCATAGCCACTCCAAGTAAATTTCTTGTGTGCTACCTTTAAAACGTTCGAAAAATCATTCCTTGTTTTGCAATACTTAGCTCATGGGAAAGTAGCCTAAAAACTATTGTGGTAAGGAATATGTCCCTTGTGTATCACAATTCTTATAAGTTGTTTGTTGAGCGCTAACCATGCTTACTAGTGACGCCATCAACTTGTTGCATCCTTGTTGAAAATCATGTGAGTTTGCTATGCATGTTCGTCTTGTCTGAAGTAAGGGAGATTTACCATGAGTTGCAAAGGTTTGAGTAATTCATATTGTCAGAGAAGAAATTTGGGCCGCTAACCGAAGCCATGTATCATGGTGGAAGTTTCAGCATGGCCACTAAATCCTCAAAAATCTCTTATGAGAAATTTATGTTGCCAAAAGCTTTAAGCTTTAAAGAGGAGTCCATTGTCTGTTGTCCATGTTGTCCCGGTATGGATGTCTAAGTTGAGAATAATCAAAAGCGAGAAATCCAATGCGAGCTTTCTCCTTAGACCTTTGTACATGCGGCATGGAAGTACCCCTTTGTGAAACTTGGTTGAAACATATGTAATGCGATGATAATCCATGGAAGTCCGAGCTAATTAGGACAAGGTGCGGGCACTATTAGTATTCGATGCATGAGGCTTGCAACTTATAAGGGTTTTATATGCAACCTATATTACTTATTGCTACCATTGGCACAATTGACTCTCTCAAAAACTTTATGCTTTCAACATCTCTTTGATTTCAAAATAAAAAGCTCTAGCACATGCGTAATCTCTGCTTCCCTCTGTGAATGGCCTTTCTTTTACTTTTATGTTGAGTCTCTATTTTCTAAGTTTATGCACCATCTTATGAGAGCATAGTTGTCATTCTTAGTGTAATATGCATGGTCCCAGAATTTTATTGATTGAATCATGAATGTGTTATTATTTGTTCTTGAATTATTTGTATCTAGTCATCCTTTGAACTTTGAAGGCGCATGTCACTTCAAAAATTATTGTTTGTATCACTTACCTACTCGAGGACGAGCAGGAGTTAAGCTTGGGGATGTTGATACATTGCAAATGTATCTATAATTTTTGATGCTCCATGCTTGTTTTGTTACTATTATTACATGTTTTATATGCACTTTTATGCAATAATTAGCATTTTAGGGAACTAACCTATTGACAAGATGCCACAGTGCCAGTTCCTGTTTTCTGCTGTTTTTGGTTTCAGAAAAGTTACATATGAAATATTCTCGGAATCGGACGAAGTAATAAACCAGAAGTCTTAAAATACCAGAAGCTTCCGGGAGCTAGGGGCCAAGGGGGGGCCACACGCAATGCAGGCGTGGCCCAGCCCCTGGCCGCGCCTGGCCCACGTGTGGGTGGCCTCTGCCGCCTCCGACTCCACCTCTTCGCATATTTATCCTCCGTCACGGGAAAACCCTAGGGACCTTCATCATCCGCCATGAAAGATCTCTGAAGCCACCGTAATCCGCAACCCTAGCTCGCGGGGGGGACAAAAGTCTCTGTTCCGGCACCCTGCCGGGACGGGGAAGTGCCCCCGGAGCCATCGCCATCTTCACCGCTATCTTCATCGCCATCGCTGCCTCCTGTGATGAGGAGGGAGTAGTTCACCCCCGGGGCTGAGGGGCCGTACCGTAGCTACGTGGTTTTCTCTCTCTCTTGTGATATGATCATTATGTGATCGTGGGCTTTGCAATCTAGATGCTGTTATGCTACTCTAGTGTTTTACCATATGAACTTGGCGTGATCACGGTGTAAAGGTGATAGTGTGTGCACCGTGTATCATTCCCTTACGAATCTTGTAATGTTAGTACCTCCTATGAATTATTCAAAGTGACATTGGGGTGTTCATAGTTCTTGAGAAACCATCTTGTGGTGTGCTTTTGCAGCCCATGCTTGAGGAGTTTGTGTTCTTTATCCAACAAAGAAGTGTTTTATAGTAGCATGATGAAGTGCTTATATCTCATTATTATTGCATTGTTGAGAGTGCCACTAGTGAAAGTATGATCCCTAGGGCTTGTTTGGAAACATAGCAACACACTCTTTAGTGCCAACGAAACTATTTGTTGGCACCGTTCGTTTACTGTTTTACTACATGTTTATTTGCTGCATATTTACATTACCACTTATATTTATCACCCATACCACTTGTGTTTTACTATCTCTTCGCCGAACTAGTGCGCCCATACATTTGACAAGTGTATTGGGTGTGTTGGGGACACAAGAGACTTTTTGCATCTTAATTGCAGGGTTGCTTGAGAGGAATATCTTTGACCTCTACCTCCCTGAGTTTGATAAACCTTGGGCGATTCACCTAAGGGAAACTTGCTGCTGTCCTACAAACCTCTGCTCTTGGAGGCCCAACACTGTCTACGGGAATACGAATGTGCGTAGACATCAAGCATCAACATCGCGAGGGCGACGAGTGTAGTGAAAAGGAAGAGGAGAAAGGGGAGGAGCCGCCGTATGTGAGGAAGGAGGTGTAGATCATGGAGACAATGGCGAAGAAGGTGTAGGAGGTGGAGAAGGGCTGTTGGGTGGAGGTTGTGGCGGGGCAACAATGGGGGAACGAGGAGTGGGAACCGGATGCAGAGTAGGTGGAGAATCCGGAAACGCGAGGAAGGATATGTCCTCCACGGAAAAGGAGAAGGAAGGACACGAGTAGAAGGGACGGGACTCATCAAAAAGGACATCCCGAGAAATGCGCATCCATCAAGAAACAGGGTCCCAACGCTTATAGCCCGTGTGCTCATGACTGTAACCAAGAAAGACACACTCAACCGACTGAGCTGTTAGTTTCGTGTGTTCGCGTGGAGCAAGAAGGACATAGCAAACACAACCAAATAAGCAGAGCACGGTCAGTAAGATGCTCAAGAGGAATCCCACCCTGCAAGGCTGTGGAGGGCCGAAGGTCTATGACATAGGTGGAAATAGACACCGCTTCAGCCCAAAAGTGAGGAGGAAGAGAGGCGGCAATCATCATCGCACGAGCCGTCTCAAGCATGTGGCGATGCTTGCAATCAGTGATACGTTGCAAACGTATCTATAACTTTTGATGCTCCATGCTTGTTTTGTTTCTATTTGTGTATGTTTTATGTGCATTTTCATACATATTTTAGCATTTTCGGGAACTAACCTATTAACAAGATGCCACAGTGCTAGTTCCTGTTTTCTGTTGTTTTTGTATTTCAGAAAAGTTGTACATGAAATATTCTCGGAATTGCACGGGACAAATTCCCAGGACCTTAAAACTTCGTAACGAAGACAGAGCCGGAAGGGGGGGTACCTGGAGGCGACCAGGGGCGCCATACCAGGGCCAGGTGCGGCCAGCCCTGGGCCCACGCTTGGCCGTGGTATGGGCCCACACGGCCTCCGTTTGCTCCGCCCTTTAGCCTATTTATTCCTCGTCGCAGAAAAACCCTCAACACCCGAGAATAAATCCACGAAAGAAGTCTGTAGCCGCCGCCATCGATGAACCCATCTCAGGAGGGTTCTGAAGCTCTTCCCCGCACCCTATCGGAGGGAGAAATCATCGCTGAAGGCTTTTACATCACCATGACTGCCTCCATGACGATGCGTGAGTAGTTCCCCACGGGACCACGGGTCCATAGCAGTAGCTAGATGGTTGTCTACTCCTCATATGCTTCATTGTTTAGATCTTGTCAGCTACCCTAAATGATCAAGATCATATTATTGTAATTGCTACATGTTGGGTTGATGGTATCCGATGAATAGAGAGTACTCTAGTTGAGATTAATTTATCTATGTTATTTATGATTCTTGCATGCTCTCCGTTGCTAGTAGAGGCTCTGGCCAAGTTGATACTTGTGACTCCAAGAGGGTGTATTTATGCTCGATAGTGGGTTCATGCCTCTATTTAACCATGAGAAGTGCCAGAAGTCTGTTTGGTTGTCGATGTGTTGTTGCCAGTAGGGAGAAAACAACAATTTGCTATTCAGGGGTAGTATTATTGTTTACTTTATACACAATGCTTAATGCAATTATGTGTTGTTCGCAACTTAATACTAGATGGTGTCACGGATGCAATCCTGAAGGTGGATTATTAGTCATAGCTGCAGTTGGATTAACGGTCCATGTATTTTGTTGTAATGCACGCATATTTATTCATAGTGTTACTCTTGCGTGCTTAGTACAAGAAGTCTTTATTTGTCAATTGTCCATCTGTAATTTGTTTACCCAGCATGTAATATCTGTTATGGAGAGACACCGCTAGTGAACTGTGGACCCTGGTCCTTTCTTTTAATTTTGATAAATCATCTACTGCAATCATGTCCAGTTTACTGTTTTCTGCAAACAATTCTTCATCTACACAATAAGGTTAACCCTTTGTGTTCAGCAAAACTGGTGATCTTGACAACCTCAGTGACTAGTTGGGGCAAAGTTATTTGCTTGTTTGTGTGCAGGTTTCCACGTTGATGCTGACGCCGGTAGTGTGCCCTTCCATTAGTTGGTTTGCAACACCTTCAGAAGCGACGCTTTTCTCCTATTGGTCGATTAAACCTTGGTTATATTACTAAGGGAAAACTTGCCGTTGTGCTCATCATACCTTCCTCTTGGGGTTTCCCAACTCCGCACATTACGCTCCTTTGCCAACTTAGCACCAACAAGATTTTCTGGAGCCATGCACAACATCAAGATTTTCTGGCGCCGTTGCCGGGGAGAAAGATCACTTCTGCAAGGGGAGTCTCGCACTCTCAATCTTTTTGTTTTGTTATTGTTTTTTCTTTCTTGTTTTATTTTGTTTACTTCACTAAATCGAAAATACAATAGTTTACAATTAATAGTTGTTGTTTTTGTTACTTGCTTTATTTTTAGGGCTTTCTATTTTCGTGCCCTCAGGTCGTTAGTTGTACTCAGTTTTCCCTAGCTCCTTAGTTTTTTCTCAGTTTTCCCCAAGCCCTTGTCTGAAACCCTCACAAGTGCTGGAACGGCCGGTTTCCCAACAGGCCAACAACTTTGACCGTTATCTGCTGACTAGTGGGGCCACGTAGAGCCCGATAAGACACGTCATCCCATCCATATTTGTTTGACCGTAAGCATCGCCATATTCCTGACCAAAACGCGGACGAGTGGGGCTTCGGTATATCGAATGACAAGTGGGCCCATGACGCTGATACAAGGGGCAATACGCGGGTAGGATTAGATTTTCAAACGGAGCTCTACAGTGATGGCACGAAGGAGGTGGCCTGCGGGGTGCCGAGATGAGATCGACGTCCACAAAGAACTGAAGGAGATATGCCCTAGAGGCAATAATAAAGTGGTTATTATTTATATCTTTATGTTTATGATAAATGTTTATATATCATGCTATAATTGTATTAACCGAAACATAAGTACATGTGTGATATGTAGACAAACAAAGAAGTCCCTAGTATGCCTCTTAACTAGCTTGTTGATTAATGGATGATTAGTTTCATAATCATGAACATTGGATGTTATTAATAACAAGGTTATGTCATTGTATGAATGATGTAATGGACACACCCAATTAAGCGTAGCATAAGATCTCGTCATTAAGTTATTTGCTATAAGCTTTCGATACATAGTTACCTAGTCCTTATGACCATGAGATCATGTAAATCACTTATACCGGAAAGGTACTTTGATTACATCAAACGCCACTGCGTAAATGGGTGGCTATAAAGGTGGGATTAAGTATCCGGAAAGTATGAGTTGAGGCATATGGATCAACAGTGGGATTTGTCCATCCCGATGACGGATAGATATACTCTGGGCCCTCTCGGTGGAATGTCGTCTAATGTCTTGCAAGCATATGAATAAGTTCATAAGAGACCACATACCACGGTACGAGTAAAGAGTACTTGTCAGGAGACGAGGTTGAACAAGGTATAGAGTGATACCGAAGATCAAACCTCGGACAAGTAAAATATCGCGTGACAAAGGGAATTGGTATCGTATGTGAATGGTTCATTCGATCACTAAAGTCATCGTTGAATATGTGGGAGCCATTATGGATCTCCAGATCCCGCTATTGGTTATTGGTCGGAGTGAGTACTCAACCATGTCCGCATAGTTCACGAACCGTAGGGTGACACACTTAAAGTTGGATGTTGAAATGGTAGAACTTGAATATGGAATGGAGTTCGAATATTTGTTCGGAGTCCCGGATGAGATCCCGGACATCACGAGGAGTTCCGGAATGGTCCGGAGAATAAGATTCATATATAGGAAGTCATATTCCAAGTTTGGAAATGATCCGGTGCATTTATGGCAGGTTCTAGAAGGTTCTAGAAAAGTCCGGAAGAATGGCACTTTGGAAAGTGGAGTCCCAAAGAGACTCCACTTGCATGACCAGCCAACCCTAAAGGGGAGGAGTCCAAGGTGGACTCCCCTAGGGTGGCCGGCCAAACCCACCTCAAGGAAAGGTGGGAATCCCACCTTGGGTGGGACTCCCTCCTTGAGTAGGTTTCCCACATATGGGAGGTTTTAGTGTTGGGGTCTTATTCGAAGACTTGGACTAGAACTCTTGGGGCTTCCACCTATATAATGAGGGGCATAGAGAGGGGGCTGAACACTTCAAGCCTCAGCCTTGGCCGCACCCCTTAGAGGGCCGGCGCCCAACCCCCCTCTCTCCCCAAACCCTAGCGGTCTCTCTCCTCCACCACATCCCGCACGCTTAAGCGAAGCTCCGCCGGATTTCTCCACCACCACCGACACCACGCCGTCGTGCTGTCGGATTCAAGAGGAGCTACTACTTCCGCTGCCCGCTGGAACGGGGAGGTGGACGTCGTCTTCATCAACAACCGAACGTGTGACCGAGTACGGAGGTGCTGCCCGTTCGTGGCGCCGGAAGCGATCGTGATCAAGATCTTCTACGCGCTTTTGCAAGCGGCAAGTGATCGTCTACCGCAGCAATAAGAGCCTACTCTTATAGGCTTTGGAATCTCTTCAAGGGTTAGTCTTGATCATCCCCTCGTTGCTACCGTCTTCTAGATTGCATCTTGGCTTGGATTTCGTGTTCGCGGTAGGAAATTTTTTGTTTTCTATGCTACGTTATCCTACAGTGGTATCAGAGCCGTGTCTATGCATAGATGGTTGCACGAGTAGAACACAATGGTTTGTGGGCGTTGATGCTCTTGTTATCTTTAGTTTGAGTACTTTGCATCTTTGTGGCATAGTGGGATGAAGCGGCTCGGACTAACTTTACATGACCGCGTTCATGAGACTTGTTCCTCGTTCGACATGCAACTTGTATTGCATAAGAGGCTTTGCGGGTGTCTGTCTCTCCTACTATAGTGAAGATTCAATTTACTCTTCTATTGAAAACATTAGTATCAACGTTGTGGTTCATGTTCGTAGGTAGATTAGATCTCTCTCGAAAACCCTAAACCACGTAAAATATGCAAACCAAATTAGAGACGTCTAACTTGTTTTTGCAGGGTTTGGTGATGTGATATGGCCATGATATGATGATGAATATGTATGAGATGATCATTATTGTATTGTGGCAACCGGCAGGAGCCTTATGGTTGTCTTTAATTTTCATGTTGAGTAGTATTTCAAAGTAGTTGTAATAGTTGCTACATGAGGTGAACAACCATGAAGACGGCGCCATGAACCTTGACACTACGCCGACAATGATGGAGATCATGCCCGTTGATGATGGAGATCATGTCCGTGCTTTGGAGATGAAGATCAAAGGCGCAAAGACAAAAGGGCCATATCATATCACATATGAACTGCATGTGATGTTAATCCTTTATGCATCTTATTTTGCTTAGATCGCGACGGTAGCATTATAAGATGATCCCTCACATTAATATCAAGATAATAAAGTGTTCTCCCCTCGTATGCACCGTTGTAATAGTTCGTCGTTTCGAAGCATCTCGTGATGATCGGATGTGATAGATTCAACGATTCACATACAACGGGTGTAAGCCATGTTGCACACGCGGAATACTTGGGTTTGCTTGACGAGCCTAGCATGTACAGACATGGCCTCGGGACAACGGAAACCGAAAGGTTGAACACGAGTCATATGGATGATATGATCAACATGTTGATGTTCACCATTGAAGCTACATCATCTCACGTGATGATCGGTTTTTGGTGTAGTGGATTTGGATCGTGTACCACTTAACAACTATGAGGGATGTTGTATTAAGTGGGAGTTCATTAGTAATTAGATTAAAACATGAACTAATTATCATAAACATAGTTTGAGTAGTATTTTGAATTAATTTTGTAGTATTGGCATCCGTTTACTACTATGCGCTAGTCTTGTAATTGAGATAGAAATACTGTTAAAATCTGACAAGAAACTTTACGGATTGGTACCGTATTGTTAAAGAATCAAGAATTGATTAAGTCCTATTGCAAACTTTTAGTAAACCTCACATTGTTGATTCAAAGAGCTATGGTTTCAATTAGTACCTAAAGTTATCTTGTCTCCGTCAAACTTGAAGTTCAAATTTGTTTGAAAAGTAAGGAGCTGAAAATTTAGTTTTCAGAAATAATCAAGGTATGAGATATATGTGATATCTAAGACCTTATTACAAGATAATAGAATATAATTTGGTGAGACTACATAAACTCATAAGTTTTATGGGAATGTATGAAGGTTGAAGACGCCAGGCGTCACAATCCTCCAACTATTGGGGCACTAACAATATTCGCATATCCATGAAGTGACCATCCTTAATATGCACCGTTATTAAGACTCGTCGTTTCGAAGCATCACGTGATGATCGGGTGTGATAGATTCTACGAGTGCATACAACGGGTGCAAGCTAGATTTGCACATGCAAATACCAAGGTTAAAACTTTACGAGCCTAGCATGTACAGACATGGTCTCGGAAAGTCGTCATGATATGATGGATAAAATTATGAGTGAAATTGTTCATCATATTACAAAGTTACTAATAGTGAAATCTGGAACACTTGTCATATGATGATCAACTTCAAAGTAAGAACCTCAAGGTTATTGGTATTTAACCAACAAACCGAGAAGTTATTGAAGTTGATATGTTTCTCTGAATAATGAGGAAAGCTAAAAGAGAAACTGCAAAAGATATTTTGGCAAAAAAAAAAGAAAAAGAAAAGACTAGAAAGTCTAGCTCAGGTGTATATAAATGATATACATGTTATGGTTGTATTTCTAGTTAAGTCACACTATGAAATTCTTGGGTATTAATACTATATTGGTTGGTATGAAGTGTCATACAAAACAACGCAATACAAGAATACAATGGCCTAAGTGACTGACAAGGAATATGATAAGAATGTTCGCCTGGAACAAAATAAAGTGTTATTATGTTCGTCGTTAGCATTCTATCTAGCCCTTAGAATTTATAATAAAGAACTTAATAATTGTTATTTTGCTCTGGTCAAATAAAAACAATGAGTTGTTCAAATTATGACATTACTCCATATACGATGGATAAGTTATTATAAATCTTAATGGTGAAACACACATACATAACACTGACGCTAAAATGCCATAAGGCAAATGATTTGAATTCCACTTATTTGTGGAACCGCCATTTAGGTCATGTTAGAAAGGAACGCATGAAGGAACTCCATGCAAATGGATTTTTGGAGTCATTTGATTTTTGAATCATTTGGCGCTTGCAAATCTTTTCTAAAGAGAATGATTAAAATACCGTTCATAGGCCAAAAGTAGAACGGACAACTAACTTAGTGGAAAAATACATGATGATGTATGTGGTTCACTGGGCATAGTTGTGTGCGGGAGATTCTTCTACTTCATGAAAACTTTCAACAATGAATTGAGTATATATATGTGGATATATTCAATAAGGAAGAAGTTTGAAACATTTGAATGGATTCAAATAAATTTCAGTATGAAGTGGAAATCATCGTAATAGAAATCAAATATCTATGATTGGATCATGGTGGAAATATTTGAATTACGAGTTTTAGCGAACATCTAAGAGAGTTATGAAATTGTTCTACCACTTACGTTTCTTGGAGTATCATAGTGATGATGAAGTATCCAAGAGATATATCCAAATTTTGTTGGATCAATGATGAGATAAAATATTGATGCCATTATATTTTTGTGGATTATGCTTTAGTGACTACCGCTTTTACCTTTGAATAGAGCATCATCATGATCCGTTGAAATGACACCATACAAGTTATGGCATGGGTATAAACCCTAATAGTCAAGCAAAATCGGATGAATGTCTTTGTTGGTTATCCCAGAGATTTAATTGGGAATTCTTCCCACGAGACAAAGACAAAAGTGTTTGTCAATGTTTCTTATTTCCGAGAAATTGTTTCGAGTGAAGTTTTTGAGTGGGAGGACAATATAATTTGATAAGGTTTATGAACCTGAGCATAATGATCAGAGTAGCGCAGCATCGGAATTTGTTTCGGAAGCGGCCACGACGATCATGGCTCCCATGACTACAAAGTGTTTTAGCCATGGAGATCGAAGTACATATTGAACCTTGTAGGTATGGTTTACTTTGTGATCAAATAAATGATTTGTGGACAAAGGATTGATTTTGAACAATGATAAACCAACTACAAACAAAGAAGTTATGATGGGCCCTGACTTCGTTAAAATGGCTATACGCCATAAAATCCAAGATAGATGAATACTTTTTGAAAGTAAATGGATCTATGAAATTGATGGACTTGGATGAAATATCCTTGAAGAAGCTCAACTTATTGAAAAGTTGTTTACGACAAAGTTCAAAGAGTTGACTACGATAAGATTAGATCTTCCGTAGCAATGCTTATAGTCTATGTGGATTATTCTAGTAATCACTACATATTTCTTTTATGAGATATGTTAGTAGGATGGCAAAATACACTACTTAACAGAAGTGTATATTAAAGGTGTATACTAGATACAAACCAAGAGTTTTGCTGGTCCATGAAATACTAGATAGGTATACGAACTTCAATTGGATGAAGTAAGTATCGCGGAGTTTGAATCTTCACTGGATGAAATAGTCAAAGAGTTTTTGATTTCATCAGAGACGATGAAGAGGCTTGCATTTGCAAGAAATTAAGTGGGAGCGCTGAGACATATTTATAATACTTATGTAGATGACATATAGTTGGTTATAAATGATGTAATTATATACTTGATTAAAAAGGTTTCATTGAGAAATTAACTTCAATGAAAAGATAATGACTGAAACAAATTTAGTGTCAAGATCTATGAAGATAGATTGAAACACAAAATAAGTTTAAGTCAAAGTACATAGAATGGATATTGAAATAGTTCAATATAGAAATATTAAGAAGATGTTCTTGTCATGTAAAGTTTTAACAAGACTTGAGTGTATCTGACACTCAAAGAGTAAAAACACATGAGTGATTATAGATCACGAATAATATGTACACAATCAGATATCATGTGCTATAAAGTGTTATGAGCATTTACCAGAATGATTCATATGATGATCATTGGACGACAGTAAGAATATCCTTGAGTACTTTAGAAGAACTAAGGATATATATATATATTTTTGTATGAAGAAATGACAAACAAATCACTGTAAGGTGTTACACCGATATTGGTTTTGTCACATATAAAATATAATTTCAATCTCAAATTAGACTAAGTGTTGTTTAAAAGGTAGCACAATGAGCTAGAAGTTGTCTATGCTAGATTTAGAAGAGTTCTAAATATTGTGACGGATTCTACAAAAGAAGGCAGAGTATGTCATTGTTTTGACAATGACAAAGGATGTTAAGTCAAGAGGTTCTTTGAGAACTTGGTGTAGTTCCGACAGTCGTAACTTTGAAGCTATATTGTGTGTGACAATATAAGTGACATATTTCAGACAGCGGAATTAAGGTTCCACCAGAAGATCAAACATATTTAATGCCAACTCATTTGGAAATGAGTGTTGCGTTGAGACGCAAATGAATTACAAAATACATACGTTTCTGAGCATGTCAGATCCGATGACTAAAAACCTCTCCCGTGAGCAATACATGATAAAGCACCAGAAGGCCAAGGTGTTATATCTTTACAAATGTAAACTAGATTATTGACTCTAGTGCAAGTGGGAGACTGAAGGAGATATGCCCTAGAGGCAATAATAAAGTGGTTATTATTTATATCTTTATGTTTATGATAAATGTTTATATATCATGCTATAATTGTATTAACCGAAACATAAGTACATGTGTGATATGTAGACAAACAAAGAAGTCCCTAGTATGCCTCTTAACTAGCTTGTTGATTAATGGATGATTAGTTTCATAATCATGAACATTGGATGTTATTAATAACAAGGTTATGTCATTGTATGAATGATGTAATGGACACACCCAATTAAGCGTAGCATAAGATCTCGTCATTAAGTTATTTGCTATAAGCTTTCGATACATAGTTACCTAGTCCTTATGACCATGAGATCATGTAAATCACTTATACCGGAAAGGTACTTTGATTACATCAAACGCCACTGCGTAAATGGGTGGCTATAAAGGTGGGATTAAGTATCCGGAAAGTATGAGTTGAGGCATATGGATCAACAGTGGGATTTGTCCATCCCGATGACGGATAGATATACTCTGGCCCTCTCGGTGGAATGTCGTCTAATGTCTTGCAAGCATATGAATAAGTTCATAAGAGACCACATACCACGGTACGAGTAAAGAGTACTTGTCAGGAGACGAGGTTGAACAAGGTATAGAGTGATACCGAAGATCAAACCTCGGACAAGTAAAATATCGCGTGACAAAGGGAATTGGTATCGTATGTGAATGGTTCATTCGATCACTAAAGTCATCGTTGAATATGTGGGAGCCATTATGGATCTCCAGATCCCGCTATTGGTTATTGGTCGGAGTGAGTACTCAACCATGTCCGCATAGTTCACGAACCGTAGGGTGACACACTTAAAGTTGGATGTTGAAATGGTAGAACTTGAATATGGAATGGAGTTCGAATATTTGTTCGGAGTCCCGGATGAGATCCCGGACATCACGAGGAGTTCCGGAATGGTCCGGAGAATAAGATTCATATATAGGAAGTCATATTCCAAGTTTGGAAATGATCCGGTGCATTTATGGCAGGTTCTAGAAGGTTCTAGAAAAGTCCGGAAGAATGGCACTTTGGAAAGTGGAGTCCCAAAGAGACTCCACTTGCATGACCAGCCAACCCTAAAGGGGAGGAGTCCAAGGTGGACTCCCCTAGGGTGGCCGGCCAAACCCACCTCAAGGAAAGGTGGGAATCCCACCTTGGGTGGGACTCCCTCCTTGAGTAGGTTTCCCACATATGGGAGGTTTTAGTGTTGGGGTCTTATTCGAAGACTTGGACTAGAACTCTTGGGGCTTCCACCTATATAATGAGGGGCATAGAGAGGGGGCTGAACACTTCAAGCCTCAGCCTTGGCCGCACCCCTTAGAGGGCCGGCGCCCAACCCCCCTCTCTCCCCAAACCCTAGCGGTCTCTCTCCTCCACCACATCCCGCACGCTTAAGCGAAGCTCCGCCGGATTTCTCCACCACCACCGACACCACGCCGTCGTGCTGTCGGATTCAAGAGGAGCTACTACTTCCGCTACCCGCTGGAACGGGGAGGTGGACGTCGTCTTCATCAACAACCGAACGTGTGACCGAGTACGGAGGTGCTGCCCGTTCGTGGCGCCGGAAGCGATCGTGATCAAGATCTTCTACGCGCTTTTGCAAGCGGCAAGTGATCGTCTACCGCAGCAATAAGAGCCTACTCTTATAGGCTTTGGAATCTCTTCAAGGGTTAGTCTTGATCATCCCCTCGTTGCTACCGTCTTCTAGATTGCATCTTGGCTTGGATTTCGTGTTCGCGGTAGGAAATTTTTTGTTTTCTATGCTACGTTATCCTACAAGAACTGCATGAGGTGAGACCAGACGCATTAGATAGATATGAACTAGACGCGTTCAACCATGCAAAGAAGAGAAAAAAAGGTCGAGGACATCGACGACGACCTCGACACTTTGACTGACGGTTTTGGACATGAGCGCGAGCAATGTAGAGAAAAACTAGCGTCTCTCCTTCCTAGCGTGTATAGATGGGTGCTAGGGGAGTGTGGTGGCGAAGGGAAATATCTGGCGGTGGTCTGTGGCGTCCATCATAGCGGGGCGGCGTGGCCGTGCCCACATCGGCGTGCACGTTCGGCATAGCCATCAGCATGTATGTTCGTCATTGGCCCCTGCGGTATCTCTGGTGTGTCAGTGATCGAACAAGGGGACAGGGTTGAGGGTGCATCCCGACGGTGACCTAGAAGTGGCGTCGAGCATAGCTGTTCTGACCATGCCGATATCGGCATCGGCGTCGTTTGGAGGCTGTGGTGCTCGAATCAAGATGGGATTTGTTTCTTGTACGCCAAAATAAATTTGAAACAAGTATCCTTTTGAAGGTTAGGTAAAATACGAAAGTTTGTAACTAAAAATTTAACTGGCACGATGATGAGGTTCTTTTTGATAGAGCTAGACGACATCATGTAACTAAAAATTTGTGAAATTTTTCAGATATTCCTTATCGTTACACTTATGGCATCATGTATGGCAAATTTAGGGTCATATGGAGATGTTCGAAAAAATCACTTTGCTTAAGCGCATGCCGTTTCGTCTCACTGAAACCAGATTTTGTGACAAGGTGATTTTTTCGACCTTATAGTTGATACTTATCCAAACTAAACAACTTGCCAACGGCAAGATTACACACGTACGCGCAGCTTAGAAAAACAGGCCATGCACGTGTACCTGCTGATGAATGTCCCACGTAATTGACATGTCCATTAATCAACCAGCACAGGTCCTCCCCATAATACTTTTCTTAACAAAACAGGCCATGCAGAACTCTTAGCTACCACAGGGTGTGTACGGGTGTGTATCCCAATGCCTACCAAATCATTTCTAGTGCCTGAATCAAATACATGTCTCTCTCTTTACGTCCATATATATATATGATTCTTTGTCCCTTTTCGTTTACTTGGGAAATCTTCTTGATATTTTGCACACACTTACAGTTGTGATTTAAAATCTATGTAATCTATAAAACCATGATAAAATATCATCAAACAATCCATTTGCGTTGTCCTGGTCTTTTTCGGTTTTAGGAAACTTTTAGAGATTTCTGGTTCGGGTTTTTTATTCTTCTTTGATGATTTCTTCGGTTTTCTGCCGGTTTTCATTTTTCTGGTTTTTTAAAATTCTGAACGTTTTTTAACAAAAAATTTAAATTACGAAATTTAAATCTAAAGAAATTTCGAATTCAGGAAAATTTGGAATATGAGTAAATTTTGAATGTGAATTTTTGTTCAACTATGTACGTTCTTCATACGAACAGGGCGTACATGCGTGCGTAGCCTTTCCGAAACAACCGAACCATATGGGCCAAGCCCACTAACGGTCCCCCCCATAGCGATGCATATAAACCATCGCTAACGCTACCCCCGCCAATCCTATTTTCCGCCCATTACCGGGGCGTATTAAGCCTCGCACGCATGTGGGAGCGAGCGGGCCGTGGCCCATTTGGTAAGGGTTTTTTTCTTTCGGTTCTTTTTCCTAGTTCTGTCGGGTTTCCTTTTTTTTCTATTTTTCCTTTTCTGCTTTTGAGCGTTTTTCAAATTCGAGCAATTTTAAACTTGAGCATTTTTAAAATTCAAGAAAATTTAAATTGAAGCAAATTTAAATTCGAGCATTTTTAAAATCCAAGCGAATTTCTAATTCAAGTAAATTTGAATTTGGTGAAAATTTTGAAATCTGAACATGTTTGTAATTCGAACTGTTTTGGATGTGATTTTTTTCTCAATCATAATTTGTTTAGATTCGAAAAATAGTTGCTATATCGTTAAAGCTAGCGTTCGTACCAGGTATCTTTGTTAGTGGGTAGGAGGATGCAACTAGCGGGCTACTGCTCCCACCCAGGTTTTCCTTCAGGCGATGCCAGTTAACTCCCGCTAATGAGCGGGGTATAGGGAAACCCCGCCAACCCCCGCCCGGGCGCAGCAAAATGTCCGGCCTACGGCCTATATTTCGACTTGATCCAGGCTGCAGCCCAATAATCCGTTGACTATCTTCTCTGGCCCGGCCATGAGCCCATGATGCCCAACACGAACCATATGTGCCGAACGAAATCGACCGAACAATAATGGAACCTTGACTCCCTCGCTCGCAGAGGCAGGACGCGCGCCACCACTTCGTCGCCGCTTAGCCGTTAGGACGGCTTGCCACACCGGCCCCGCACCTCGCCCTAGCTTAGCCTCATGGTCGCGCCGTCCTTCTCCCAGGAATCATGGACTGCTGGTTGTGCTGATGTGGTTGTGTTGCGCTCTGCCTCTCCTAGCCTAGGATCCAATGCCAGGTAAGAGCATGTCTAACAGACCCCTAAAAGGGTCAAACCCGTATAATAACCGTCGAAATACAGGGTTGGACTCTGCCCGACCGTCTAGCAGGCCACGTAAAATAGGCCCCCGCATCAATTTTTCACAGTTTTGAATACGGGGCGGCTCTTCGCCCCCTACTTGTGCGGGGCGAGAGGCTGAATACAGGACCAACAAACCCCTCACTCGTGGGGGGCTGAACTTTCAGAAAATCACAACTGCACACCGCCGTCGATCTGCAGTCTCGCCGTGGCAGCTGCATGGATCGTGTCGGCCCTGGCCGCGTCCGCCTCCGGGACCCCACCGCCGTCCATCTCCCTGGCCAGGAACTCCAGGAAGGCCTCGGCCGCCGTGGTGACGAGCGCGTCCTTGGTAGCGTCGTCCTCCGCCTGGCCGCGAGCCTCAGCCACCCGTCCCACAGGCGCCGCGCGTCGGCCGTGAGCGCGTCCACATCGGCTCGCATGGTCCTCGTTGGCCGCGAGCGCGTCCGCATCGGCTCGATTTGGTTATGTGCTCAGCACTCTGCAGCGATATAGATGCATCTCTGACTCAATCTATTTGGTGGCTTCGGCGGTCTCTCTCCGTGGGAAGTTAAATTAGAAATCTATATGGCAATACACATGGACCTTGACTGCCAATTCAATTGAATTCACCGCGCATAGCTGCAACCAAGGCTAGCAGTTGAGGCCGTGCTTTTGTCGTCGGCCGGAGGAGGAAGAAGAGGGAAAAAGTTGTTTGGCATATTCTAAAAATATGCCCTTTTACAGTTTAGGGATACGGGGTCTGCTAGATCGGACGAGTTTTTGGCCGATCGAAATCGAATACAGGGCCCTCTACTCGTGTGCAAAAATTTAAGGGGTCTGTTAGACATGCTCTAATACATTCCACTCCAGTATTGTTACCAATTGTCTTAAAAATATGGCTCTCGATTTTTCGTATTATAGTAACATTAGATCGATGAAGAGAGTTTATCACTTAATTAATCTCAAGACGGTACCAATCCTTTCTATTGAGTTTTTTCTTAGACGACAAATAATTAATTTTTTTTAGGGAATTAAGAATTGAGTTAGAGCTTGGTTCATCCGCAAAACTTTGATTTTCATCATGTTTGTTGGTGAGTTGAAAGTGAATTATAACTGTACTTTTGTAGTTGTAATTGAGTTTTAACTGAAAATATGGTTCCCGTTGCATGAGATAGTGGTTCATAAGTAAGATTTTTCATTTGTTCAGTTAAGCGAGTCGGTTGTATGTAAGTGAGATTTTTCTCATTTTCGAGTGGGTTACACTATAGCGTAAAACCGTGAGATAACTTAACTTCGGTCGACTAAAAGCCTCATCGCGTGAACACACAAGCATGCATGTAGATAAACTCAAGCCATGAAGCTCATCTCGAACTCGTCCTCGCCGACCCCGACGAAGTGCGATCCCTGGTCGATCACCTTCCTGCCGTCTTTCGCCGCCCGGCTGAAGTGCTTGCATGGGCTCACCTCGAACTCCACGTGCGCCGTCTGCGCCGCCCTTAGGTGCACGCTCTGGAACCCGATCAGCTGGCTCGCCGGCCGCCCGTCCGTCGCGTTCGGCCACCGCAGGAAGAGCAGCACCGGGTGCCTGCCGTCCATGGTCCCCTGGTTCTGCACACTCACCAGCGCCGGGAACTTGAGCTTGTCACAGGCCTCCGCGCCGATCTCCTCCACGTCGTAGCTCACGGTGCCCGCCGCCGACTCAATCGCCTTTAGGCCGTCGATGCCGGTCATGGATGGTGGCTTTGTGCCCTTGGACACGAAACTGTGGGAGTACTTTGAGTAGCTGAGACCGTAGCCGAAGCTGTACACGGTCTTGCCTTTGTAGAACCTGTAGGTGCGCCCAGGGTAGCCCGTTGCCGGGTCGGCGCGCATCCGCATGTCCGTCATCGGCACCGCCGTGAACTCCTTCGGGTACCATGTCACAGGCAGCCTCCCACCTGATGATCCAGCAAATTAGTACAGCTTAATTGTACCTGATGATCCAGCAAATTAGTACAGCTTAATTGTACCTGATGAGGTTCAGGTTTCCGAGTAATTAAGTGCAATTGTGAAAGAAATCTCACCGGGGTTGTGCTCGCCGAAGAGGACCTGGGCAATGGCGATGCCCCCAGCCTGGCCGGGGTACCCAGCCCAGACGATGGCGCCAATCTTGGGATTGTTCTTGGCGAAGGTCACATCCACGGGGCCACCGCAAAGCAGCACCAAGATCACCGGCTTCTTCGCCGCCTCAGCGACGCTGTTGATGAGCTTCTCCTGCATCCCCGGGAGCCCCAGCTCCAGCCGATCGACCTCCTCCCTCTCCTGATCCTGATCCAGCCCCATGAACAAGACCACGTAGTCTGCCGAGCTCGCCACATGCACCGCCTCGCCGATGTTGGACACGTTGCAGACGGCGGCGTTGCACCCGGCGACGAACCTGGCGTCTTTGACGTACCCCTGGATCGCCTGGAGCGGCGTGACGGAGATGCACGGCGGGCCAAAGTAGTTTCCGAGCAGCAACGTCGCGTTGTTCCCGTTGTGTCCGATGACGGCGATGGACGAGACCTTGGTCTTGGACAGGGGCAGGGCGCCGCCGTCGTTCTTGAGCAGGACGATGCCGTCTTGCGCGGCCTGAAGAGCCAGGTTCTGGTGCTCCTGCTTGCACACCTGGTCGGCGCCGATGTTGCCGTACCGGTTGTATTTGGGGTCGCCGTTGAAGAGGCCCAACCTCATCCTGATGGTGAAGAGGTTGTGTAGGGCTCTGTCGATGTCCTTCTCTGTGATCTTACCTTGCTGGATCGCAGACAGGCCGTGCGTCTGCACGTAGCCGCCGCAGTTCACGTCCATTCCTGAAAGGGTTTCAGGTTACAGAATACAGATGGTAAGAATTTCTTTACTGATTTTTCTTAGCATGGTTCATGCTGTTTTACTAGTAAATTAAGTAAGTCCTTGATTTACTTATGTATTGCCGCAGCTGTGTGGGTTGTCGCATTATTGGTTTGGTCGATTTAGACTGTCACTGTTGACTTGTGCCCTTGTGCCATCTAACGCCAGCACAATTGTATTAAGCACATCTACATTTGCATGCTGAGGTTGTCTTCCTTTTATAAGGGACCAGCTTGCAACTGTATGATATCATGATGTTCAGTGGCATGCCATGAATTATTTCTTATGGGTCAAGTGCTCAAATCAGCAAAATCAGAGAGTTGTAGCAGTGCATTGAAAAACAAAACTCTTTCAGAACCCACTAAATCAACTTTTGCTTGCGGTTTCAGTGACCTAACTTAACCTGTGTGCAACTAATATGGAAGTTCTGTTTTAGTTTGTTAATCAAAATGCACATATTAGCCCATCCCAACACTTGCAGGTGCCACATAATTCCTTCCCGCGTTCGAGGAGGCTTCAACGGTTCGATCCTGCCCATATTCCACATATAATTTGTGATAACTTACAATCTTATTATATCATCATATTTGATTTCATATTAGGAATGAAGACAAGTTTGTTGGTTTGTTTCAGTTTTCGTGCATGATCCAAGGGGTTTCTTGGTTCCGACAAAGTCCGCTTCCTGCTCCATTCTCGTGCCATATTTATTTATGGGATTTCTGTATTTACTTTTGCTTCCGTGAAATAATATGAAAACAAATGTGGCAGCACTCAGTTTCATCCATATCCGCTCCGTTTTCATCCCTATACGCAGTGGAATAACTCATCCACATTGTACTAGCCCAGGAGAAAACTCGGGGCTGAGACCCTAAACACAAGACCTCAGGCTTTGATATCATGTTAGATACTTTTATGAACCAACTATCACAAAAGACCAATCTGATGAAAAGCGGTGGTATAATATGTTAAAATATATATTATCACCCCTTGTTCCAACAGTTCAAACTTTTGGATGAACTGATGGCTCATCAATTCAATATGATATGGGAGTCGAGTGGTATCTAGTTCAAGACGTGGCATTAATCTAAAGTAGTTGCGGCATTTCCCACGTCTAAGATATTTCCAGGCTTCCATGGCTACGGTCTTTTTCCGTATGTCCCGCATGCCAAGGTGGTCTTATCTTTGTAAGGGACAGCTCGTAGTTGGATGATATCATGGTGTTCAATGGCATGCCATGCATTATTTCTATTGGATTCAACTGCCCAAATCAGCAAAAACAGAGAGCTGGAGCAGTGCACTGTAGCCAAACTCTTTTAAAATCCAATAAATCAACTTTTGTTTGCAGCTAAATGACCTAACCTAGCCTCCATGCATTTGCCATATTATCTTGTCCAAGAATCATGCTTTTAGTTCTCAGTTATTATGATGTCCTAACTGCCCAGTGTGTTCCAATCTTGATACGTCACAGCAACGGGCATGATATGCACTATGCAGTGGAATAGCTCATCTTTCAGAAACTGTAGTGGGTCATATGACATGCATCGTTGACAACTAGCTAGAGTCATGAAAAAGCTCATACCGGCCTTGAGCACATCTGCAACTGCATCCTCCGGCTCTTTGGCATATCCCTGGACGTCATGGATGATGGCCACGGCGTCACAGTCCGAAGTGATGTATCTGGTCAACAGATGAAACTTGCAAGCGTCAGTCAGTCAGTCACTGCTATTCTTTCTTTTCTGAATAATTAGGCTAGTCTTTTCTGAATAATTCGAGGATACAGTCTTTTCTGAATAATTCAAGGATACAGTTTTATCTGAATAATTAGGCTAGTGTTTTCTTAATAATTAGGCTACTCTTTTCTGAAGTAACAGGTACGAACTTTGCACTTCTTTACTGAACCTTCTTACCCGTTAAACCCCCAGTCCCCTCTCGCGGTTTTGGTCAGTAGGTTCTGATCGGCGCAGGTGGGAACGCCGTTGACGCGGTTGTAGGAGCACATGATGCCACTGGCGCCACCGTCCTCGACGCAGCTCTTGAAGGGTGGGTTGTAGGTGTCCGCCAGATCCTGCGCTGTCACCTGAACAAAATTTCGCGTAAGATCAGACTTCCAAGAAAGAACCTGGCGACGACGGAGAGTACGTAGGAACTAGGAAGCTGGCTGCCATCAATGGCGTCCGGACAGCGGTTGTAGTACCTTGGCGTCGAAAGCGAAGCGCGTGACGCCCTTCCAGTTCTCGAGGTCGTAGGCGGTGAAGTGCTTGCAGCAGGCGGAGGCCTCTAGATCGGATGAGTTGATGGCGCCGGAGATGCCGTAGCCCTGGACGCCGCGGACAAACACGGCGGCGTACTTGCCGGTCATCGTCGGGTCCTCGCCGGGGGTCTCCTGGCCCCTGCCCCATCTCGGGTCACGGAACACGTTGATGTTGGGAGCCCAGAAGGTGAGTCCCTCCGCCTGACCATTGTTGTAGACGCCCCGCGCCTCCGTCCCGATCACCTATCCGTTCAGGTTCAGAGGTCAGGGAACATCATCAAGTTCAGAAGATACTCCTCTGGTTGATTATTAGGTTGCTCTGTTTTCTTAACATTTCGTACACATTTCCCCGTTTCTGTGATGTATGGTATATATCTCGTTCTAGAAGGATACCACTATAGAATTACAGAACGCACGCTTTGGAGTTTTGACAAATTCAAAAGCTGCATGCACCTACCACGTTCGTACCGGTAGTTAGGTGTTCAAAAATCGAAAGTGGTATACCCGGTTGGTGATGGTTTACCAGCTTTCGGGCTACCGAGTGCGGAGTGCCCCATTACACTAACGGACTCCATACTTAATTCCCCTGTCTCCTGAACTGAAATTAGGCCACTTTTTTCACATCACTTTCAGAAACCCAGCTTCTTGGTCTCTGATCATCATCGTCGCCATTATCATCATATCGTTCTCAAATATACAATCTTTGTTCACAAATGTAAAACGTTTTGGCATATTAGTGAACTAAGGTATAGTAGCAATTAGTACGAAATAATGACCCCTCGAATGAAAAACTCTAGAGACTCTTGACACATCTCAGAGGCAGAATGGTGATGAAACGGTCGCTAGCTAGGAAGAGTACTGTGTTCGTGTACGTACCTGGCCGATGCGGTACCAGAGATGCGGGTTGAAGGACGCAGCGGTGAGGATGACCTGCGGGAAGCTGGTGGCAGCGCGGAGCGGGCCGTCGAGGTGGATGCCGCGGCCGGCGTTGGCAACGCCGTGCAGTGCCTCCGACCACCACTTGTACGCCGGCACGCCCAGCCGGGCCACGGCGGGCGACTCGTCGCCGAGCTGCGAGATCTTCTCCTCCAGCGTCAGCTTCGACACTAGGTCCCCGGCGCGCTGATCGATCGGCAGCTTCCGGTCGCAGAACGGCGCGGTGGACGGCCCGCCGCAGGAGAAGGGCGGGTCGGTGGCAACGGCGAAGGATGACCACGACGCGAGCAGCTGGACGAAGACGAGAAGAAGCGCCGCCGCTGGGGCAGCTTGGACGACGTGCGTACGGCGTCCCATGGCTGCCTATGCGAGTCACACTGTAGCAGCGCGCGTGAGGGCGGGCTGGCTGGCTTGGCTACCGCGAGAGGTGTATATATAAGCGCCCGCACGACACATGGGAGTATGGGCCCATCCAATTGTCTTGCTCGATCCTATCCGCACATCTATACGTTTGGAACTATTTTGAGAAAGATTTTCCAATTTATGAGATGTATTCTGGCAATCGATTGACAAGGGTAAGATTGGCCATATTTACTTCTCTCTCTTGCATATACTACCAAAAATTCATAGAACACTTCAAAAATATCCAACTATAGAAACTCCCTCCGTTATATATAGTACGCACTTGTTCTATATTAGCTGTCTCTGATTTAGTGCATATATATTTGTAATAGTTCACCATTTTCACTCCCAAGAAATTGTGTTGTGTCACCCAAAGTTCAAGAGTAACGATTAAGGACGTATTGCAAAATGAAACCACTTTTTATACTTATAGCATTTTTTCTTCTTCGAAAGTGAGCATATATAGGCCAAGCTCCAGGGACCTCTTTATCTCAAATTTTTGAAAATCATATTCACAAGTTTCAAAAAAGTTTAGATTTTTTTGATGTAGCCAATGGTGTATCCTACAAGGCGTGCAAAATCTTTGAAATTCTTTATATTCTAGGCAAACTATGAAAAAATCAGGAAAACTTTGGAATTTTGAAAGCGTACAATGTTCACTATACAGGGATTAACACATTTATAATTTTCTTGTTAGAACACAAACCATTTCACATCGAGATTTTACACTTTTGCACTATACATCCTTCACTGCATAGGTACTTTTTCAGAATTTTGTGAAACTTTTAAATATGACTATTGATTTGTTTCAGAATAAAGGCTCAATTTGGACTATAGTATTGACAGGGTTTCTATTGTTTTTTTTTTTACAAAATACAATACTGCCTCCGGTCCATATTAATTGTCTCTAATATATATGTATTTAGACATATTTAGTTATAGGTATATGTACATCCATACTAGTAACAAGTAATATGAATCGCATGGATTAGTATTCTTTTTACGACCTTATTTTTGAAAAAAAAACTTCATATTCACAATGATGGTAAATCCTTCTTTGTGTGCACCTCTAGTGGACGTTGCCCTTTGTTGGCCGCAGCTACAGATCCTCTATGGTTCGGTTGTAGCTCCTTCAGGCGCGTTTGCCGCCTATGTTGCTTCCTCGTGAGTCGGGCGTCACACACTACTATTTTGAGCGTCGGCCGAGACCTCTACTCCTCCCATGGTGTGGCGTTGTAGCTCTAGAATCCTAGACATGCCGGACGCCACCTTCTGCGCCACAGTTGGTACAGCCTGGCAAGCTCGCCATTGCCCGGGAGTTCCGCACTCGCCGCCGTACTAGGATAAGACGATGACCATGGGCATATTGGTGGAATTTCACTCGATTTGGGTTCAACTAACCTCGCGCGTGACTTGAGGTTCATTCTTCCACGGTGGAGCCTCCATGATCAATGGCGGATGTCAGTTTGTGTGTGGAATTTCTGGTGTTGAAAAAGGTGTTTAGAATGCTAGAATCTACTATCATTTTGTGGTTTACCTACGAGTAAAATGTTGCAATGATTTTGGATGCATGCTACAAAGGGATTTCTTTCATGTTGCAAACATGTTTTTATAATGTTGGATGTGTTTGGCACATGTTGGATGACTTGTCTTTTTTTGTTGCAAACAATGAAAGGACGAGATGTCGCCTAGAGGGGGGGGGGGGGGGGGGTGAATGGGCGTTTTAAAAACTCTTACGGATTTGGCTTGTAAGAATGTGGAATTAAACTAATGTTTATTTTATAAGCACAAATCCTAAATATGCTAGGCTCATCTAAGTGCAACAACAACAACTAGAGCTAAGCAAGATAGGCACAAGATATATGTAGCACAAGTGATAACAAGATATATGTACTTCAAGTACGATGGCTATCACAAGAAAAGTAAACTCGGGTATAGAAATAACCGAGGCACGCGGAGACGAAGACGTATTCCCGTGTTCCCTTCCTTTGCAAGAAGGTACGTCACGTTTGGAGTGGTGGGGATCCCGCGAAGGATTTCCCAACGCCACGAAGGCTCACCCTATTCTCCGAGCCTATCCCACGAAGGAATAGCCGTTTCCTTATGGCTAGCTTTTCCTCCACTCCGGAGATGGCAAGCTCCACAACCACTTCACAAGCTCCACGAAGGAGAAGCCCGGGCCCCTTCACAATCTTCCGCGAAGAGGTCACCGGGAGACCAACCAAGCCAACTAGGAGGTCACCCTCCAAGAGTAACAAGTTCACGGTATCTCACTCGAACAAATCATGGTGGAGAGCTCAACACTATGTGATGATGCAAAGCAAGAACACTAGAGGTGTTCAAATCCTTCAAACTCAAATCCCACAAAGGCAACAAATGCTAAGATGGAATTAGAGAGGAAGAACAATGGTGGAAATCAACAAATGACCCAAGAGTTCCCCTCACTTAGAGGAGGAATGGATTGGATGAGGTTGTAGATCTAGATCTCATGTTTCAAATCCCCCAAGAATATGCAAGAATCATAGGAGGGAAGGGTGAGGAAGAAAGCTCAAGAAGGTTCAACAATGGTGGTAAAAAACGTGCTAAAGAACCCTAAGAACAATGGGGAAGAAGCCCATTTTATAGCCCCTAAAAAATATGACCGTTTGGGCCAAAAACGAGCATCCCGGCCCTGCCGAGCTGGCTGCCGACCTACCCGGTAGCAGCACTCGGCATGCCGGGCGAGGTACCGGGCTGCCCAGAAGCAGCACTCGGCCTGTCGAGCCACACACCGAAAACGCGATAACTTTTGCATCCGGACTCCGATTTCGATGATCTTGGGCTCGTTGGAATCACGACAACGAGCTCTACAACATTATGCATAGAAACATCATAGTACAACCATTGAGTAAGAAAAATAATATAAAAGGTTTGACCTATCTATAAAACATCAAACCGGTAAAACCTTCAAACATGAAAACGCAATAGAAGATGCATACGAATTCCGTTTTTGATGAACTTGGGATTGTTGTAAAGCTAGAAACAAGCTCAAGAACCTCACATAGAGAAACACCAAGAAGCAAAAGATTTATGGAATGCAAAGCATGCAAAGGGTTGATCTCCCTAAGACGATGTGATCAAGTTATCCAACCGAAAGCCCCTCTTGATAGTGTTATGTATCCTATAACCCGGTCTCTCAACAACCACCTTGAGACCGGTAATGGAAACATAGCAAGGCCATACCTTTGCCTTGCACATCCCGCTTGATCTTGATGATAACTCTTCAAGCTCCACTCAAGCAAGGAATGGCTCACTTGATCATTGTTGCTTCGTGAAGACTCACAAATGCTCCCCCGTACATCATGATGGGAAAGCTACATTGATGCATATCTTCACATGTCCATTATCACAAAATGGACGACAATCTTCAAGCATATGATCCTCTTGAGATGCTCAACTTGAACTTGCCCAACTCAACCTTGATGACGATCACCACTTGATGTCATCCTCTTATGGACTATATGAGATCTCACTTTTGATGCATGCCCAAGGAAAGATACCTAACCCATATAGACAACACAAGGGCACATATATGATGGGTTAGTTCATCAAGCATAAATGACAAGGCTTACCATACCGTACATGACTTCACGTGGCACATTCTTCATGCTTCATGTGTTGACAAAACTTGGATCTATTCTTCACTCTTTGTATTGGTCCACATTGTATCTTCTCATGCTATATCATACTATCTTGAGGTGTATAAAAAATTCTTCATTTGTTTGCATGCTCTAAATCTTAGTCAACCACAGCTCAATTTATGAGACTATCATGACACTGACTTAGAGCCATAACTTGAATTCTTCACTTGGAATCAAGCACTCAAGATTTTGATCATTCATTGGTTATCACATAATTAAGCTAGAGCATGGCTAATATTGAGTTCCACATAAGAACTCCATCTTCATTTCTTCTTCTTGATCATTTCACATATATGTCTTCAAATCGATGATCTTGATGCCAATACTCAAGGTATATCTTTATCTTCATGGCATCCATACTTGAATCCAACACATGGACTACAAGTAGTACCTATGGAATATTTCTTTATATAAACTCAATGAAAACATTAGTTCATAGGGGTTGTCATTAGTTACCAAAACCACACATAGGGGCAATATACCCTTACAAACAATGATGCACTTCTTCCGTTTTGCTATAACCAAATAAAGATACTTTTGCAAACAATGCTTGTTTTTTCTACAAGGACATGTTCAAACTGTTTCAAATAAATTTTCACAAGTTCTACAAATTCACGAAGAATGTTACATTGATTGGACGCATCATATCCTCTTGTAAAACATATTGGATGGCTCCCAATGCCTTGGGTCGGCCATATTTTTAGCACCTTATTTTGATGGCATTGCATTGAGTATGATAATTTTATCCACAAATTTGGGCACCTGGTTTGTTGGACAAGGTTACGGAGGGCAGGTTATGCCAATGGATTTCATGGGGTGGATACCCACCAACTCAAAGGTTGTGCATTGTAGATATTTCACTCGACAGAGATATCCAAGGGTGTCCGTTGATGGCTGTGAAATACTCCATTTTCCCTCACGTTTAAACCCTTTGCTAAGTCAAGAAATTGATTAAACATCTCTCTAAATGTGCCATTAATGACTGATACGTCTCAAACGTATCTATAATTTCTTATGTTCCATGCTACTTTTATGATGATACTCACATGTTTTATACACACTTTATGTCATATTTATGCATTTTCCGGCACTAACCTATTGACAAGATGCCGAAGAGCCGATTCTTTGTTTTCTGCTGTTTTTGGTTTCAGAAATCCTACAAAGGAAATATTCTCGGAATTGGACGAAATCAACGCCCAGGGTCTTATTTTTCCACGAAGCTTCCAGAAGACCGAAAGGATTATGAAGTGGGGCGACAAGGCGCCGCCCTGGCGTGTGGGGCCCTCGTCAGCCCTCCGACTATGCCCTTCCGCCTACTTAAAGCCTTCGTCGCGAATACCCCAGTACCGAGAGCCACGATACGGAAAACCTTCCAGAGACGCCGCCGCCGCCAATCCCATCTCGGGGGATTCAGGAGATCGCCTCCGGCACCCTGCCGGAGAGGGGAATCATCTCCCGGGGGACTCTTCATCACCATGATCGCCTCCGGATTGATGTGTGAGTAGTTCACCCCTGGACTATGCGTCCATAGCAGTAGCTAGATGGTCGTCTTCTCCTCATGTGCTATCATTGTTCGATCTTGTGAGTTGCCTATCATGATCAAGATCATCTATTTGTAATGCTACATGTTGTGTTTGTTGGGATCCGATGAATATGGAATACTATGTTATGTTGATTATCAATCTATCATATATGTGTTGTTTAAGATCTTGCATGCTCTCCGTTGCTAGTAGAGGCTCTGGCCAAGTTGATACTTGTAACTCCAAGAGGGAGTATTTATGCTCGATAGTGGGTTCATGCCTCTATTTAATCTGGGACAGTGACAGAAAGTTCTAAGGTTGTGGATGTGCTATTGCCACTAGGGATAAAACATCAATGCTTTGTCTAAAGATATTTGTGTTGATTACATTACGCACCATACTTAATGCAATTGTCTGTTGTTTGCAACTTAATACTGGAAGGGGTGCGGATGCTAACCTGAAGGTGGACTTTTTAGGCATAGATGCATGCTGGATAGCGGTCTATGTACTTTATCGTAATGCCCAATTGAATTTCACACTACTCATCATAATATGTATGTGCATTGTTATGCCCTCTTTATTTGTCAATTGCCCAACTGTAATTTGTTCACCCAACATGCTTTATCTTATTGGAGAGACACTACTAGTGAACTGTGGACACCGGTCCATTCTTTTACATCGAATACAATCTATTGCAAACATTGTTCTTTACTGTTCTTCGCATACAAACATCATTTTCCACACTATACATTTAATCCTTTGTTACAGCAAGCCGGTGAGATTGACAACCTCACTGTTAAGTTGGGGGAAAGTACTTTGATTGTGTTGTGCAGGTTCCACGTTGGCGCCGGAATCCCTGGTGTTGCGCCGCACTACACTCCGCCACCATCAACCTTCACGTGCTTCTTGACTCCTACTGGTTCGATAACCTTGGTTTCTTACTGAGGAAAAACTTGCCGCTGCACGCATCACACCTTCCTCTTGGGGTTCCCAACGGGCATGTGCTTTACGCGTCATCAAGAAAGTTTTCTGGCACCGTTGCCGCGGAGATCAAGACACGCTGCAAGGGGAGTCTCCCACTTCCAATCACTTTACTTTATTTTTGTCTTGCTTTACTTTATTTTATTTACTGCTTTGTTTGCTTTCCTATATCAAAATACAAAAAAATTAGTTACTTGCTTTACTCTATTTACTGTCTTGTTTGCGTTCTCCATATTAAAAACCCAAAAAATTAGTTACTTGCATTTACTTTATTTACCTTTTGCTTATTTCATCATGTTTCCTCCTAAGTTCACTCTTAAAGATGTACCGGTAGGACGAGGGTCTATCATTGGAAAAGATAATATAGAAGATTTTTTCACTCATATTAGTACGGTTGAAGATTTTGAAGATAGACACTTGGTAGAACTTGCTCCTACTTATGAAATTGCTGCTGCTTCTTAGTACACATGTTAGAAGCTAGATTTGTTAATCTCAACCCCGTAATGCAACATATGTTTCTTACACTCTGTGATATGGAAGAAGGAGAAAAGAAAGATTTTGTCTTAGAAACCCTTCTTAAAGAATTTGGTGATGTAGCAAGAGAAGCTAGAAAAGTCTTTACTAAATATAAGATGCTTGGCTCTTATACCAACTTTGCTAGCACCCTTGAAAAGATGGAAAAAGATAGACAAAAGTACACTAATAAAGTTAATTATGAGGGGGGATATTAAAACATCAATACCTTGCAAGCTCTTAGGAATGTGCGAGGCACTAGAAAAGAATTTTGATTGGATTTTTCCTGAAAATTTGTTTGATGAGAATTGCAAGCCTAAGAGTAATGAAAAAGGAGCCTCTGAAACTTACATAGATAAGATACAATGCATAGTTGAGAAAAATCCAAACCCCTCTGTTGATGCTTCGTCTCTTGATAATACTTGATACACACTTTCTGCGCCTAGCTGAAAAGTGTTAAAGAAAAGCGCTTATGGGAGACAACCCATTATTTTACTTCTGCACTTTTGTTTTATATTTGAGTCTTGGAAGTTGTTACTACTGTAGCAACATTTCCTTATCTTTATTTTATTGCATTGTTGTGCCAAGTAAAGTCTTTGACAGTAAGGTTCATACTAGATTTGGATTACTGCGCAGAAACAGATTTCTTGCTGTCACGAATTTGAGTAGTATTCTATGTAGGTAACTCAGAAAAATCTGCCAATTTACGTGCGTGATCCTCAGATATGTACGCAACTTTCATTCAATTTGAGCATTTTCATCTGAGCAAGTTTAGTGCCCAAGAAAAATTCATCTTTACAGACTGTTCTGTTTTGACAGATTCTGCCTTTTATTTCGCATTGCCTGTTTTGCTATGTATGATGGATTTCTTTGTTCCATTAACTTTCAGTAGCTTTGTGCAATGTCCAGAAGTGTTAAGAATGATTATGTCACCTCTGAACATGTGAATTTTTTATTATGCACTAACCCTCTAATGAGTTTGTTTTGAGTTTGGTGTGGAGGAAGTTTTCAAGGATCATGAGAGGAGGATGATACGATATGATCAAGGAGAGTGAAAACTCTAAGCTTGGGGATGCCCCCGTGGTTCATATCTGCATATTTCAAGAAGACTCAAGCATCTAAGCTTGGGGATGCCCAAGGCATCCCCTTCTTCATCGATAACTTATCAGGTCAGCTCTAGTGAAACTTTTTTTTTCTGTCACATCTTATGTGCTTTACTTGGAGCGTCTTTATGTTCTTGTTTTTGTTTTGTTTGAATAAAATTGGATCCTACCATTCTTTGTGTGGGAGAGAGACACGCTCCGCTGTTGCATATGAACACATATGTTCTCAGCTTTATTCTTAATGTTCATGGCGAAGGTTGAAACTGGTTCGTTCATTGTTATATGGTTGGAAACAGAAAATGCTACATGTGGTAATTGGTATAATGTCTTGAATAATTTGATACTTGGCAATTGTTGTGCTCATATAGATCATGTTTAAGCTCTTGCATCATGTACTTTGCACCTATTAATGAAGAAATACCGTAGAGCTTGTTGACATTTGGTTTGCATGATTGGTCTCTCTAAAGTCTAGATATTTTCTGCTGAGGGTTTGAACAACAAGGAAGACAGTGTAGAGTCTTATAATGCTTGCAATATGTTCTTATGTAAGTTTTGCTGTACCGGTTCATACTTGTGTTTGCTTCAAATAACCTTGCTAGCCTAAGCCTTGTATCGAGAGGGAATACTTCTCGTGCATCCAAATCCTTGAGCAAAAAACTATACCATTTGTGTCCACCATACCTACCTACTACATGGTATTTTCTGCCATTCCAAGTAAATACTTCGTGTGCTACCTTTAAACAATTCAAAAGTTATTACCTCTTATTTGTGTCAATGTTTTATAGCTCATGAGGAAGTATGTGGTGTTTTATCTTTCAATCTTGTTGAGCAACTTTCACCAATGGACTAGTGGCTTCATCTGCTTATCCAATAATTTTGCAAAAAGAGCTGGCAAAGGGGTTCCCAGCCCCAATTAATTAACTTTCATAATTTTACAAATAGACACTCCTCCATGGTATGTGAATGTTGGAAGGCACCCGAGGATTCGGTTAGCCATGGCTTGAGAAAGCAAAGGTGGGGAGGAGTGTCATCTCTAAATAAAAATAAAATAAATAGACACTCCTTCATGGTATGTGATTGATGGAAGGCACCCGAGGATTCAGTTAGCCATGGCTTGTGAAAGAAAAGGTTGGAAGGAGTGTCACCCAAAAATAAAAATTTCATGGGAGCCGCTCTTTGAAAGTCTGTCTGGCAAGGGGGTTAGTGACGAGGGAATACCTCGGCAATGCCTACGTATTGTAGACTAGGGTTTCGGGAGAGAGCGATGATGGAGATTCCGGGAACGAGATTAGGCACACGACGTACCCAGCTTCGGGTCCCCTCGGCGGAGGATCCCTACGTGCTGCTAGCAATCCAGTATATGATCATAGATGTGTTTACAGGGTGCCGCCATAGGCGGAGCTATATTTTCTATATTCTGTCTATCTGTTGTCCTCCCTCTTTCGGGTGCCCTGGCTAGCTTTATATATGCAACCAGCCTAGGATTTTACAAGAGTCCTAGTCGACTACTTCTTCGGGTTGCCTTGTTGGGCCTTCTCCATATTTGGTCTTCTCCATATTGGGCCGAGCCAGGTATACTAATAATGGTTACCCAAAGGGTATGCCCATGTCAGTGTAGCCCCCGAGTTTATAGGGAAGTCGAAGACTTGCGTAGAAACTCCAAGCATAACAATCTCTGAAGTCGAAGAAAAATACAAGGCGAGGTCCATGCCGCAGATCACGTGTAGCGTAAATGATGTCGACAATTTTTGAAATTATCGGGTGCGCGGCAGCGCTCCCGATGGGAGTAGCCCCCGAGTCTATGGGCAAGTGCTTGCACTTGGGCATAGACTCAAGTTGTACTACTCGATGAAGAACTTAACTATATTTCCGGAGAACTTGATGAAATCCATGTGCTCCCGATGGGAGTAGGCTCCACTCGAGTCGTAGAATCGAGTTGAGTCTACAAACCTTGATTGTCATAGATGCTGTCGAAGTTAATTTTCTATCGGGTGCGCGACCAGCGCTCCCGATGGGAGTAGCCCCCGAGGCTACAGCCAAGTGTTTGCACTTGGGTGTAGGCTCAACTTGCTTGTAATCGACTCCACAATTTTTCCTCTTTCTTATCGGGGGGGGTGAACAATACTCTCGATAAGAGTAGCCCCCGAGCCTATGGGCAGGTGCTTGCACCTAGGCATAGGCTCGAGTTGTACTACTCGATAAACAACTTGGCGCATCCCCTCTTTTTATCGACTCCAGGCCGTTGCTATTTTTATTTGACATCCATATCTATATTGTACAGGGATAATGGTAGTTGGGGCTAGTTCATCTGACGGATCAGGTACTAGTTAACTGCTCTAGTGGCAATCCACAAAAACCTACTTCAAGATCACGTCCCTGGACATGATCTCGGGATACTGGTGTAAACTTCGACAGGTGCCGCTTAAGGTCTTACCATTCTGTCGAGTCCCAGTCATATTTTATCGGGTACCTAACGCGTCCGTTAGGATTTTTCTTCGTATCTGTTGATACGGATAAAAGTAAATGTGAGCGCGATCTTTGGCGATGCCACGCCACACAGAACGGATCTGGGGTCTTACCTTCGCAAAGTTTTGCGGCATTCAGAGATTGATCGCAACTTTGGCGCTCTGAGAATATTTTGTCAAGTGCCTTGTTCGGCTGATGCAATGACCCATTTTGCGGGCTCTTCTATTTTTCTCTCGGGCTTGATGAGACAGCCGAATATATTGGTTCTTCTATATTGTCGGGTACATCACCGATGCTCTTGCTCGGAACAATATGACGAGTCAATGGACCCGAAGATTTGTCCATCCTCTTTTTTTTTTTTTTGGTTCCTCCTTGATGAAAAATTCGTCGAGTTCTTTCTTGAAGAAAATTTCTTCGGGTCCTTCTTGAGGACAATTCTTCGGGACCTCCTTGAGGACAATTCTTCGGGTTCCTCCTTCAGGAAAATACTTCGGGTTCCTCCTTCAGGATAGTTCTCCGGGACCTCTTTGAGGATAATTCTTCGGGACCTCCCTGAAGATAATTCTTCGGGTCATGTTCTTTCTTGAAGACAATTTCGTCGAGTTCTCCCTGTAGACAATTTCGTTGGGTTCTCTCTTATATACTTTGAATTTTGCTTTCTCCTGCACAAATAAATAAACTTTTTCTATCTTTCCCTTGACTCTCTTTTTCGCATGCGGTGTCAGATGCTCAGAATTGATGATATATAAAGTGAATATATGCCGCGTAGCCCCCGAGCATCGGGTGCGGCGAAAGTAAACGATAATCAACTTTGTGCAAAATAAAAGAACACTTAGCTTTTTGGACACGACGAAGTCGATGAATGATGAAGTCTTCGAGTGTAGATAAGAAATCTAGCCAAAGTAGAAACCACCAAATAGCGATAATAGATGCCGCCAAATTGTTGATGAAGAAATAGCCGAGCCCCCGAGCGCTGCTGGGGTGACGTTATGATTGTTACTTAGATGTTGTGTCGCAGTTGCGACCCGAGGCGAAGTCATGGTCGAGCCCCCGAGTGTTAGCCATGATGTCGAAAGAAATTAACGGAGTCGCGGCATCATATAAGGTGAAACCATTTAGGATGAAGTCATTGACAATAATATAATATAAATCCGCGAAGATGAATCCAAGATGAGGTATTTGAGATGAATCCACATTAAATATGAAGCATATATTGAAGATGAATCCGCCGATATCATAGAGGATGAATCCATTGACCCGAAGAATCCAGTAATAACCATAGAAGATGAATTTGCTGATATCATCGAGGATGAATCCATTGACCCGAAGAATCCAGTAATAATCATAGAAGATAAATCCACTGACCCCGAAATACGTCGGGTAGTATTATATTAGAGAACCAATGATAACCTTATAAGATGAATCCACTCACCCGGAAGTGCACCGGTAGTATTATATAATAAGAGATCAATGATAACCATATAGATGAACCCATTGAACCGGGTATAAAAATCCACTAGGTCGAAAAAAACATTGATCCGAAGAAGACAAATCCAGTAAGCCGAATAAGATATATCCACTAAGCCGAAGAAAATAAATTTATCGAGTAATCAAGTGTATTTGTGGTAACAATGTAATGGCGCAACCCCATGTGTTGGGTGAATTTTAATGATGTAACGGTGCAACCCCCAAGTATTCGAGTGTGAGGGAAGTAAATAATAATTAATTCTCGGAAGAGGAACACTTAGCTTTTTATCGGGTGCGGTGGAATCGACGTAGAAGTAGATCGTGCATTGGACACGGTTGATGTGGGTGCGCAGCGCCTGACCGGCATGGTTGATGTAGTCGCGTGACGCTTAGCCGGCGTGGTCGATAAAGATGACACAGTCGAAGTAATTGCGGTGATTATTTTTGTTTGCTCGAAACGCCGGGAACGAAAGCCTGATAATTTTGGATGCGTGAAAATCTTCGGTTAACTTCCTTGTATTCCCATCTTGTATTGGACTCCATCGTTGTACTGCCAAAGTCGGCGCGCCGTTGTGTGACCGTGTGCGGCCATGGCGAAAATAATTCAGCGGAACCGATTCTTCTCTTTCTTTGATGCCACAATCTTCGGCAGGCCTCGATCCTTGTGCCTTTGTACAGAATAACTTTCTTCATGCAATGGTTTTTTTCTTCCTGCAAACTGGATATGCACGCTCCTTCTCTTGGGACATGATCCACGTGAAGTGCAAAAAAGCAACCAGCCCTGCTCCCTCCTGCACGTAGATTGAAACAAAATAACTTGGTTTTCACCGGCTGTATCAAGACTTGTTCTCCTCGTGAAGCTGATTTTGACGATCAAGTCCGCTCTTTTTTTTTTGCCGGCTACTTCTCGGCGCGATGAATCTCTGAATGCCGCAAAACTTTGCGAAGGTAAGACCCCAGATCCGTTCTGTGTGGCGTGGCATCGCCAAAGACTGCGCTCTGCTACTTTTATCCGTATCAACAGATACGAAGAAAAATCCTAACGGACGCGTTAGGTACCCGATAAAATATGACTGGGACTCGACAGAATGGTAAGACCTTAAGCGGCACCTGTCGAAGTTTACACCAGTATCCCGAGATCATGTCCAGGGACGTGATCTTGAAGTAGGTTTTTGCGGATTGCCACTAGAGCAGTTAACTAGTACCTGATCCGTCAGATGAACTAGCCCCAACTACCATTATCCCTGTACAATATAGATATGGATGTCAAATAAAAGTAGCAACGGCCTGGAGTCGATAAAAAGAGGGGATGCGCCAAGTTGTTTATCGAGTAGTACAACTCGAGCCTATGCCTAGGTGCAAGCACCTGCCCATATGCTCGGGGGCTACTCTTATCGAGAGTATTGTTCACCCCCCCGATAAGAAAGAGGAAAAATTGTGGAGTCGATTACAAGCAAGTTGAGCCTACACCCAAGTGCAAACACTTGGCTGTAGCCTCGGGGGCTACTCCCATCGGGAGCGCTGGACGCGCACCCGATAGAAAATTAACTTCGACAGCATCTATGACAATCAAGGTTTGTAGACTCAACTCGATTCTACGACTCGAGTGGAGCCTACTCCCATCGGGAGCACATGGATTTCATCAAGTTCTCCGGAAATATAGTTAAGTTCTTCATCGAGTAGTACAACTTGAGTCTATGCCCAAGTGCAAGCACTTGCCCATAGACTCGAGGGCTACTCCCATCGGGAGCGCTGCCGCGCACCCGATAATTTCAAAAATCGTCGACATCATTTACGCTACAAGTGATCTGCGGCATGGACCTCGCCTTGTATTTTTCTTCGACTTCAGAGATTGTTATGCTTGGAGTTTCTACGCAAGTCTTCGACTTCCCTATAAACTCGGGGGCTACTGACATGGGCATACCCTTTGGGTAACCATTATTAGTATACCTGGCTCGGCCCAATATGGAGAAGACCAAATATGGAGAAGGCCCAACAAGGCAACCCGAAGAAGTAGTCGACTAGGATTCTTGTAAAACCCTAGGCTGGTTGCATATATAAAGCTAGCCAGGGCACCCGAAAGAGGGAGGACAATAGATAGACAGAATATAGACAATATAGCTCCGCCTATGGCAGCACCCTGTAAACACATCTATGATCATATACTGGATTGCTAGCAGCACGTAGGGATCCTCCGCCGAGGGGACCCGAAGCTGGGTACGTCGTGTGCCTAATCTCGTTCCCGGAATCTCCATCGTCGCTCTCTCCCGAAACCCTAGTCTACAATACGTAGGCATTGCCGAGGTATTCCCTCGTCAATTAGAGTGCCCACTACCATTCGTTGACAACAACAAACACCTCTCAAAATTTTACTTTTATGCTCTCTATATGATTTCAAAACTTGAAAAGCTCTAGCACATGATTTTATCCCTGCTTCCCTCTGCGAAGGGTTCTTTTACTTTTATGTTGAGTCAGTTTACCTACTTCTTTCTATCTTAGAAGCAAACACTAGTGTTAACTTTGCATTGATTCTTACATACTTGCTTATTTGCATTCATCATATTACTTTGTGTTGACAATTATCCATGAGATAAACATGTTGAAGTTGAAAGCAACCGCTGAAACTTATATCTTCCTTTGTGTTGCTTCAAAACTTTCTACTAAGAATCTATTGCTTTATGAGTTAACTCTTATGCAAGTCTTATTGATGCTTGTCTTGAAAGTACTATTCATGAAAAGTCTTTGCTATATGATTCAATTGTTTACTCATTGTCTTTACCATTGTTTCGAATCACTTCATTCATTACATATGCTTACAATAGTATTGATCAAGATTATGATAGCATGTCACTTCAGAAATTATCTTTGGTATCGTTTACCTACTCGAGGACGAGTAGGAACTAAGCTTGGGGATGCTTGATACGTCTCAAACGTATCTATAATTTCTTATGTTCCATGCTACTTTTATGATGATACTCACATGTTTTATACACACTTTATGTCATTTTTATGCATTTTCCGGCACTAACCTATTGACAAGATGCCGAAGAGCCAGTTGTTGTTTTCTGCTGTTTTTGGTTTCAGAAATCCTACAAAGGAAATATTCTCGGAATTGGACGAAATCAACGCCCAGGGTCTTATTTTTCCACGAAGCTTCCAGAAGACCGAAAGGATTACGAAGTGGGGCGACGAGGCGCCGCCACTAGGGCCGCACGGCCAAGGGTGGGGCCGCGCCGCCCTGGCGTGTGGGGCCCTCGTCAGCCCTCCGACTCTGCCCTTCCGCCTACTTAAAGCCTTCGTCGCGAATACCCCAGTACCGAGAGCCACGATACGGAAAACCTTCCAGAGATGCCGCCGCCGCCAATCCCATCTCGGGGGATTCAGGAGATCGCCTCCGGCACCCTGCCGGAGGGGGGAATCATCTCCCGGAGGACTCTTCATCACCATGATCGCCTCCGGATTGATGTGTGAGTAGTTCACCCCTGGACTATGGGTCCATAGCAGTAGCTAGATTGTCGTCTTCTCCTCATGTGCTATCATTGTTCGATCTTGTGAGCTGCCTATCATGATCAAGATCATCTATTTGTAATGCTACATGTTGTGTTTATTGGGATCCGATGAATATGGAATACTATGTTATGTTGATTATCAATCTATCATATATGTGTTGTTTAAGATCTTGCATGCTCTCCGTTGCTAGTAGAGGCTTTGGCCAAGTTGATACTTGTAACTCCAAGAGGGAGTATTTATGCTCGATAGTGGGTTCATGCCTCCATTTAATCCGGGATAGTGACAGAAAGTTCTAAGGTTGTGGATGTGCTGTTGCCACTAGGGATAAAACATCAATGCATTGTCTAAGGATATTTGTGTTGATTACATTACGCACCATACTTAATGCAATTGTCTGTTGTTTGCAACTTAATACTGGAAGGGGTGCGGATGCTAACCTGAAGGTGGACTTTTTAGGCATAGATGCATGCTGGATAGCGGTCTATGTACTTTGTCGTAATGGCCAATTGAATTTCACACTACTCATCATAATATGTATGTGCATTGTTATGCCCTCTTTATTTGTCAATTGGCCAACTTTAATTTGTTCACCCAACATGCTTTATCTTATTGGAGAGACACCACTAGTGAACTATGGACCCCGGTCCATTCTTTTACATCGAATATAATCTACTGCAAACATTGTTCTTTACTGTTCTTCGCATACAAACATCATTTTCCACACTATACATTTAATCCTTTGTTACAGCAAGCCGGTGAGATTGACAACCTCACTGTTAAGTTGGGGGAAAGTACTTTGATTGTGTTGTGCATGTTCCACGTTGGCGCCGGAATCCCTGGTGTTGCGCCACACTACACTCCGCCACCATCAACCTTCACGTGCTTCTTGACTCCTACTGGTTCGATAACCTTGGTTTCTTACTGAGCGAAAACTTGCCGCTGCACGCATCACACCTTCCTCTTGGGGTTCCCAACGGGCGTGTGCTTTACGCGTCATCAATGACTAATTATTGCAAAGATGTGCAATCATTTATCTCTTTGTATGGTGTGCAGGAAATCAAATCTTAATAGCACATGGACCTGCAATTACTGAAGAAAATCTCGTCACAACCGTAGCAAAGTCAACCAGAGGGTCAAAGTCGGTTCCAAAGTGAATAGAGGACACATGTATAGACAAGCTCCGCCTGTACCGTTCGCCCATACTAGGCGCAGGAACATTCCCGAGGTCAAACCTATAAGTTTCATGAAGGGGGCCAGTCTAGAAAGAGAGACATTCATCACCAAATAGAGCTTCCATCCACCAGATCCATCTGCAACACACCTGTCGTTGCCTAATCGACGGTACCTCGGAGGAGGGATCCTCACGAGGGGGAGAAGAAATAGGGGCCATAGGGCGGAGTGCACACGGGACGGTGGTACGCGAGTTACCCAGCTTCGGAACACCTGCACGATGACAGGGCCTACTGCTGCTTGTCTGGAATTATCTGGGCGCTTTTGCGTTGTTACAATGAGTTGTGGTTGTGCCTCTAGGGCTCCCGGGATCCGGCTTATAAAGGCGCACGGATCTAGGGTTTACATGGAGAGTCCTAGCCGGATTACAGATAGCCTAGCTACGGTACAATATCTTGCCGTGCATGCCACGGATCCGCCTTCCATACTCGTCGTCCTGGATCCGGGTCCCTCATGGGCCTCCATGGATCCGGGTCACTCCTACGTCGGTACGGATCCGGCCTGCTGATCCTGGGCTGGACTTCTTCCTTCATGATCAACAAGAATCGGGCCGCCCGATGGGCCACATGCCTCATCACCGTCTGTGGGCCACCCGGGCTTGCCGGATCTAGGCACTGTCGATGGTACACCCATGAAGTATACCCACAACAGTAGCCCCCAGAGTTCTCCGAGTTTCGCCTGCAGTTTCCGCCATGCTTGCTCCTTAGGTTTCCGGCATCGTCGGCAACGCGGAGAAACTTGAAGAGCTCCAACTTTGCATTTTCTTCTTTTTCCAACTTACAGCCGGAAAATGCTCTCATCCTGCGGGACTTCATCCATCGACGTTCCAAAGAACATTTCCGGGTTACTCCCTGCTCGCGAACGAGAGCCAACTTATCTTCACGCAATTACCCGGAATCTTAAAAGACTCAAACGGTTCCGCCAATTCTGGCGCCATTTTCGCGCGATTCGCGCGGTAACTTATCTCTAGCCATTTTTACCGCTAGGGTTTGGGACACGTGTCACGCATCCAACGGCGCGACGCTTGCGTTCCGACCACAGGATGCGGAACACGAATCTTATCCCCTCAGCCTATAAATATCAGCCGTCGACCCCTTTACCCCTCATTCACCCCCTTCTCACCTCTCTTCCGAGCGCCGCCCGTGAACCTCTTCTTCGCCGCGCCGGAACCCGCCGGAAAGCTGCCGGAGCATCGCCGGAGCGAGCCCTCCGCCGCAGTGTTCTTCGTGTTCTTAACTCCGGCGAACCTACTGCGTGAAAAACTCGCCGCCGGCAACTCCGACCACCGCACGCGCCATTACGGTAAACTCTCGAGCTCAAACTTCGCGTCGTAGTTGGTAGGGATGAACCTGGGGAAGACGAAGTGGGATCCGACTAAGGAAAGTTTCCGCCAATCTTTTTCTTCAGATGTCTTCAACGACTCCGCCTCCGAGCTCGGAACCGATCATGGCGACGCCAATCTCCTCCGCCCCTCCTCCCTTTGTTCCCATCAGGTTGGATCCTTCAAAGGATTCCGGCAAGGAGACTGAGGGGACCTCCGCGCACCCGGAAAAAACCTCCGGGGCGGGCCAGTCGGAGCAGCAAACAGAAGAAGCTGCCAAGAAGTCAAAAGCTCGGAAGCGCGACTCCGAAGCTAAGGGGAAGTGGTGGCCCTGCACCACCACCGAGATGGAATTAAAGAATCTCGAGTCGGAAGGCTTCCTGCAACCCGAAAGCTGGAGGTCAGCTCCGAATGAACCAGCTCCGGCTCCAAGGGACGACGAGATGGTGCTGACGAAGGCACTAGTGGAGCGCGGATTTTCGTTTCCGCCTTCGGATTTCTTCCGGGAGATTCTGAAGACATACGGACTCCAACCCCACAACATATCTCCGAACAGCGTGCTCGCCATCAGCAACCACGTCGCTCTCTGCGAAGGCCACCTCCGGGTAACCCCAGAGCTTTCTCTCTTCCAATACTACTTTTCTGTGAAGAAGGAGAAGATCCGCCAAACTTCCGAGTTGGCGACTTGCGGATCTGTCACCTTCATCATCCGCCCGGGCCGCGTCTACCCCCCGACCGACCGCCACGAATCCGCGAGGTACTGGTCTGGGGGTTTCTTCTATCTGAAGGACGCCTCCGACCCCGCGAGCGACAAGAAGCTACCACCTTTCAAGAACTGCCCCGCCACCGAGCTTCCGTCATGGACGCACTGCCCCCACTTCTCCGACTCGCCTCAGCTGACCCGCGCTGTCAGGCGGATCTGCAAGCTTACGGAGGAGGGGCTGACGGGAAAAGACCTAACCCTCTCCTGGTTCACGAAGCGGATCCAGCCGCTGCAACATCGGGACCGCCTGATGTTTGAATACACAGGGCGCGACGATCCGATGCGCGCCACCAAGGATAATCTCTCCGCCGACGCCATCGACAAGAGGATCCGGGTCCTCATCAAAATCCCACGTGAACTCCACGTTCACGTATGCAACAAAGACATCCACACGGAGGGATCCGGAACTGCGGTACGTCGTCTTGACTTTGGTTTATCGCTTTTCTTCAAACTTTTGGCTAAGTGTAACTTTGAACTAGCTCGAGGCGCTTGAGGAAAATCAACTCGGAACTCTCCTCCGAGTCCCATCCACCGGCCACGCGGATCCGGAAGCCACGTCAGAGGCGGAAGCTCCTGAAGCTCCACGTCCCGTGAAGAGGAAGAAGCCAGCCCCTTCCAGCCCTCACGCGAAACGCCCCCGTGAAACGCTTAGCATCGCGGCTACCCGGAAAGCTGAGGCGGAAAAGAAGCGCCTCGCGCTGATTAATACCAGCAACAAGGGGCAGCCTGCCATCCAGCACTTTTTCAAGCCTTCCGGGTAAGCGTCTTCTTCCGAGACCCAAGTTCTGGTTTAACACTCGCTCTTATATTTGTATGTTTTCCTGAAGTTCCGGAAGCCAGCCTCCCAAGGCCCCAAGGGTCCTTAAGAAGAAGGCCAAACCATCTCCGGCTTCCTTCCCTATCACTCCTGAGGTGGAAGTTCCGCCTAAAGCTTCATCTGCCAGCAAGCCGGATCCGAAGGACATCATTGACCTTGATGACCTTCTGGAAGACCCTGCCCACCATGGCGACTCCGCCCAGAGGACCTCCTCACCCACTCCTCCACCAGATCAACCAAGTTCCGCTTTCGCGGGACCTACTAAGGAAGAGCAAGAGCAAAAGGTCAAGCTCCTCCAAGTTACCAATGCGACCCGAGTCAGCCTCGAGCCAACTCCATCCCTCCAAAAACTTTCCCTCGCCGAGCGTCACGCGGAAGTTTCCGCCATGCTGAATAAGGTATGGGGGAAGCCGGAAGAGGAGGTGGGTTATCTCGCGGAACTGGAGGACAGCCTGAAGGAATTTTTCGCCAAGCACAAGGAAGTGCGGCAGGTAATACTAGCCCCCAAGCATTGGGTGATATAGTTCCGTGTAACATGTATTAGCCGATGCTTTCTCCAAATGTACTGTTAGGCGGAAATTTGAAATGTTTATCCAAGCCTTTGAAATCTTTGCCAGCCCCCCAGATTTTAATATCCGACTAACTCTCTGCTGCTTCTCAGTCCACGCGGAAACTGCACGAAGATTTGCGCATTCACGTGCTGGAGCAAATCAAGGAGATCGAGGGACTGCGCGAACACGCGGAAAATAGCCGAAAGGCTATCCAGCTGCTTGAGACCCGACTTCAAGGTACGAGATCCGGATCTTTACTTTTTTTTTGTGCTGACAGTTGTTCAGGGTGCATAACATGTTCAATTCTGCTTTCAGAAGAAACTGCCAAGCATTCCTCGCTTGATGAACTATCCGCCAAGGTCAAGGTGCTTGAGGCGGAGAACGAGTCCCTCCAAAACTTCATGAAAGAATCTTCAAGCAAAGAGACTGAGGCGAGGAAGGAGCTCTCCGAGAAGCATGCCCGTGAGAAGGCGGAACTGATCGACAAGCTGGAGAAAAGCCAAGGCCGCGTGCTCTCCATAATTGCCAAGAACAAAGCCCTAGAAGCGGAGGCGGAAGCCATTGACAAGCTTATCTTTCGTAAGCATTTTTCCGCGTCGTTGCTCCGACCACCTTGCATGTTTTCTCTGACGGAACTGAACCTCTCTCTTTCACAGCAAGCCTCGGCTTTGAGTGGACAAAGGACTCAAACCTGACGAGGACGGAGGCGTACGATGAAGCGCGGATCTCAATTGATGCGCTGTTTGGAGCCTGTCGCGGAATCGCCACGGCTCTGTCGCTGAAGAAGGCCAAAACCACAGTCATCGACACGATGACCAAACTCATGCGACAGGTGCCGGAGTTCATCAAGGACTGGCAGAAGTCTTCAGCACGCGGAGCCGCCTCCTTAGTCTTGGCCACCTGCAAGGCTTTCTTCCCCTCACTCAACCTGGCGCAAGTTGCACGCGGAGCCCCCGAGAGTTCCGACATGAGCGCCCTCCTCGCGGAAACTGAAGGCTATGAAGAGCTGTTTGTCAGGCGAGTGGATCACTCGTTCTGGTACAACAAGCACAATCTGCCCGAAGGTTTTTCCGATGCAGAGGAGGAAGCAGGCGAGCCAGAGTATTATGGGGAAGGATCCGGGTCCAGCAGCGAGCACTCCGGAGAAAACTGCGAGACGACTCTGAAGCCGGATCTGGCGGCAGCGACGACCGCTCCAGCTACCAGCAATCTGAAGAGGAGGACTCCGAGTAGAGTTCCTGTTTGAAACAATGAAACAAGTTGCATCATTTTGGCCCCAGCGAGGGTTTGTAATAAGACTTTAAATTCTTAAGTAGCTAGGAACGAAATGATTATGCATGGGGCGGAAACACTTATCCTGCTATCCGTTAAGTATTATGTGCATGTTTCGTTTTATGTCGGAAAGCAAGTGCTGACTTCGTTATTTTCCGGCTTGCCCGCTTGACCTTCCACGAGCCGGAAAACCTTAGCCGGAAACGCTCGCCAGCGGCGACGAAGCCCAATGGCAGTCCGTCCATAACCGCGGAAACAAGCCCCCAGGCATAGGTGCCGGAAATCGCTACTAGGAATCCACGAGTTCGCAACAGATAACAACTTAATCAGAAAACTTAAGCTTACGTCCTAAAGGACGATTTTGAAAATCACAACTTTCATACACGCCTAGGCGGAAATATCCAGCTCTGCGGTTTTAGTCGGAAAAAACATACACGATCTAAAATGAACAAGTAAAGGAGGTAAAAGACTCAAAGAGTGAACCAGAAGCTTTATTTCATTGATCATGTATAACTATTACAGAGTTTAGAACTCGGAAAAAATATGCTAAGTGTAGAAAGGACGTAGCTGTGCGATATTCCAAGGGCGATCTGTTTCATCGTAGATGTCATCCGGATCCTCACGCTTGCGTTTCCGGTGCCAGTTAGCAGGTCTATCCCTTAGCTCGTGGAAATCAACAAGGTAGTACGACCCGTTATGAAGCACTTTGCTAACGACGAAGGGTCCTTCCCATGGAGATTGCAGCTTATGGTCTTTCACCTGTCGAAGGCGGAGGACCAGGTCTCCTGCCATAAAGGAGCGTTTCCGAACTCGACGATTGTGATAGCGTCGGAGCTTCTGCTGGTAGATGGCGGAACGCTGGTCAGCTAAGTTCCGAGCTTCCTCGATCAGGTCCACAGATAGCTGTCTGGCCTCGTCAGCTGTTTCTTCATTGTAGGCGGAAACTCGCGGTGAGTCGTGGATGATGTCGGAGGGAAGCACGGCTTCGGATCCGTATACCAGGAAAAATGGGGTAAACCCTGTTGATCTGTTAGGGGTGGTTCGTAAACTCCACAAAACAGCTTCCAACTCGTCAGCCCAAGCTCCGGCTGCTCGTCGCAGCGGTTCTTCAAGGCGCGGCTTAATTCCTGATAATATGAGACCGTTGGCCCTTTCAACCTGACCGTTAGATTGTGGATGAGCCACAGATGCAAGGTCCAGTCGGATCCCCATTGTGTCACAATAATCCCTTAACTCTCCTTGAGCGAAGTTTGTGCCATTATCTGTGATTATGCTGTGTGGGATGCCGAATCTCATTACGAGGCTGCAGACGAATTTTAGTGCCGTAGCACCGTCGGCTTTTCTCACTGGCTTAGCCTCGATCCATTTGCTGAACTTGTCAACAGCGACCAGGAGGTACTCAAAACCGCCAGGAGATGATCTTTTTAACTTACCAACCATATCGAGCCCCCAGACCGCAAACGGCCAGGTGATAGGTATGGTCTTCAACTCTTGGGCTGGAGCGTTTGGTTGAGTAGCGTAGTACTGACAACCGCGGCAGGTCTTGACTATTTTATCAGCGTCTTCTTTAGCTGTAAGCCAATAGAAACCCAACCGAAAAGCTTTTGCAACGAGTGATCTGGGAGCGGCGTGATGCCCGCAATCCCCTGCGTGGATCTCTCTGAGGATTTCAATGCCATCTTGGTTGGAGACGCATTTAAGAAATACCCCTGCTGCACTTCGTTTGTAGAGCTGACCATCAACTATTGTGTAGGTTCTTGCTCGTCTGACGATCTGTCGTGCGAGGACCTCGTCCTCTGGCAACTTCTGATCGATGAGGTAGTCCAGGAAAGGCTGGGTCCAAGCCGGAATGATAGCCATCACTTCCCTAGCCGGAGACACCGCCACCTCTGGGTTTTCCGGGTTAGCGCCCTTAACTGAGGGTATCCGGAGATGCTCCAGGAAAATGCCAGGCGGAATTGGTTTCCTGCCGGATCCGAGCTTGGATAGCATGTCTGCCGCTGTGTTATCGTCTCTCCTGACGTATTTGACTTCGTATCCGAGGAAGCTCTTGGCGATCTCGTCAACTTCGTCTCTGTAGGCCGCCATGACGGAATTTCTGGCGTTCCAGGTTCCGGCTACTTGCTGTGCCACCAGGTCGGAATCTCCACAGCATATGATGTGCTTGATCCCCATTTCCTTAGCGATGCGCAGACCGTGTAGTAGAGCCTCATATTCCGCCATGTTGTTAGTAGCTTCGAAGTGGATCTGCAGAACATACTGCAGTTCTTCTCCGGTAGGGGATTTCAGGGTGACTCCGGCTCCTGAGCCTTGATGCTGCTTGGATCCATCGAAGTGCATAACCCATGTCTCTGGTTCCGGCTCCAGACTTGCATCCGGAGCTTCTGTCCAATCTGCAACAAAATCTGCCAGAACCTGGGATTTTACCGCAGTCCTTGGCTTGTAAGCGATGTCGAAGGCAGATAATTCGATGCCCCATTTAGCCGTACGTCCTGTTGCGTCAGCGTTGTTGAGAATTGTTGACAGCGGAGCCTTGCTCACGATCATTCTTGGATGCTCTTGGAAATAATGCCTCAGCTTCCGGCTGCCTAGGAACACGCCATAAGCTAGCTTCTGAAAGTGAGGATATCTCTGTTTTGATTCCGTCAGCACCTCGCTAATGTAGTAGACAGGTCTCTGGACGTCATACTCATGACCTTCTTCCTTTCGCTCCACCACAATGACGAGGCTGACGACCTTGTTGGTAGCTGCCAGATAAAGGAGCATTGGCTCGACTCTCTGGAGCTGCCAAGATAGGCGGAGGTGAGTATTTCCTTCAACCCTCGAAGAGCTGCATCATTGCGTCGTCCCAGACAAATTTGTCTGTTTTCTTCAGCAGCTTGTACAGAGGTAGTGCCTTCTCGCCAAGACGGCTAACAAACCTACTGATTGCTGCGACACAACCAGTTAGTCGTTGCACATCTTTGAGACAAGTTGGCCTTTTGATACACAGGATTGCCTTGATCTTTTCCGGGTTAACCTCAATGCCTCTGTGAGAGACTATGAAGCCAAGGAGTTTTCCATTGGGCACGCCAAAAACGCACTTCAGCGGATTTAACATCATCTTGTACCTGCGGAGGTTGTCGAAGGTTTCTGTGAGGTCGCTGATCAAGTCGGATCCTTTCTGGGTCATGACCGCGATGTCGTCGATGTAAGCGTGCACGTTCCGGCCGATTTGGTCCTTCAGGCACCGCTGCATCGTACGTTGGTAGGTAGCACCTGCATTTTTCAAACCAAAGGGCATAGTAACATAGCAGTAAGTACCGAACGGGGTAATGAATGAAGTCGCCTTTTGGTCGGATTCCTTCATCCGGATCTGATGATACCCGGAATACGCATCAAGAAAACACAGAAGTTCCGCCCCCGCCGTCGAATCAATGACTTGGTCAATGCGCGGCAAGGGGAACGGATCCTTCGGGCAATGCTTGTTCAAGCCAGAGTAATCGATGCACATTCTTAGTATTTCAGTGTTCTTTTTGGGTACAAGGACGGGATTCGCGACCCAATCGGTGTGGATAACTTCCATTACAAAACCTGCTTCTAGTAACTTTGCTAGTTCCATTCCTATGGCGCGGCGCTTCTTATCTCCAAAGCGTCGCATAGCTTGCTTCACTGGTTTGGCCCCCGGATTTATGTTGAGGTAGTGCTCGGCGAGTTCCCTAGGTACTCCGGACATGTCAGAAGGTTGCCATGCGAAGATATCCATGTTAGCGCGGAGGAACTCGACGAGCGCTTTCCTATTTGGGGTCCATGTTGGCTCCGACTGAAACCTGCTTGGAAGAGTCACCTGGAATGAGGTCATGCTTCTTGGTTTCTATCGCGGGCTTGAAGGAGGTTTTCTGCTCGGAGATCTGCTTCTTGGTGGTCTGCATCTCAGTCGGATCCACCGCGGCTCTGTAGCCTTTCAGCTCTTCTCCGGATATCACAGACTCTGCGAAGGCGGCTTCGCCTAACTCGCACTCATGAGCCTTTTTGTAGTCTCCGGATACGGTAATCATACCTTTAGGACCCGGAATCTTGAGCTTGTTGTAGATGTAGCACGCTCTTGCGTGGAACTTGTGGTAGGTGGGCCTGCCGAAGATGACGTGGTAGGAGCTCTTGAAGGGCACAACTTCAAACGTGATCTTCTCTTCGCGGAAATTATGAACATCGCCAAAAGCCACGGGAAGTGTGATGCTGCCGAGGGAGTTTGCCTTCTTACCCGGAACCACACCATGAAACTCGGTGGTGCTATGTTTGAGCTGTTCCTTGGTGAGGTTCATCCGCTCTAGAGTCTCCAGGTACATGATGTTCAAGCTGGCTCCGCCATCCATGAGGCACTTGGAGAAGTCATACCCGTCTATGCGGGGACTTACAACCAAGGCGTAGCATTCCTTTGGCACAATTGCGGGATGATCCTTCCGATCAAATGTGCATGGAATTTCCGACCACCTGATGTACTGCGGCACAGCCGGAACTATGGCGTTCAGGATCCGGGTAGCTGACTTGGAGGCGCGTACTGTTGGGGTTCCGAGGAAAGTGTGGTAAGCCCCCACGCTCTTTTTGTCGAATGGATTGGATTTACCTGCGGCTCCTGCCTTGGGATCCGGCGAGTTATCATCCTCATCCATCGCCTCGGAACTATCGTCCTCCTTGTCTTTGTTCTTGCCCTTGCCACCTTTTCCGCGAGGGCGGTGCTTCCGGGCGCGCTTGTATCCGGCCTCCGGGTCGTTCTTTAGATCATTGACCCACTTGCAGTTGCGGTTAGTATGAGTGGACTTCCCTGTAACCGGATCCAGATGGGCCAGGCAGGGCATGTCTCTGTACTCCTCATAGGTTTGCGGCGCGCGGGATCCGGCAGCAGTGACCTCGGAGGTATGCTGCGCCGACCCTGCCAGCTCCGCTTCCGCGTCCGCGTCCTCTTCCGCCTCCTGGACCTCCGCGTTGAAACGCCATGGCGACCATCTCGGATCCGCCACTCTTCTGGTCATCAGGGTTCTTGCGCTTATGGCTGCTGCTGCCGCCGTTGTCACGGTTCTTCTTTGTTGGTGCAGGGGGATTGTTGTAGCTGCGAGATCACTGCCTGCGTCGTCATCGGCGGCAGTGTGATCGCTAGCGATGGTGATCATGTCATCCAACGTCAATTTATTTGCATTGACCAAGCAAGTTAGCTTGTGTCGCAGCAATCCTCCTCGCTGCAAGCCCCCAATGAAGGCGTGCATTGCTGTGCGGTTGTCGACGTTCTCGCACTCGTTTCTGCATGCCAACCATCGGGTGAGGAAGTTCCTCGATGTTTCGCCCTTCTTCTGGATGCATGCCTGCAGGTCGCTTGTTGTGGCAGGTCTCTTGTAGGTGCCCCTGAAGTGTTTCTCAAAAGCGTTCTTCAGGTCGAACCAGCAAAAGATGGAATTCTTCTCAAGGTCGCTGAGCCAGATCCGGGCTGGACCTACAAGGTACAACTGAAGCATGCGGCAGGCGATGTTAGGGGTTCCTCCGGCGAAGGTTACAGCATTATAGTAATCCTCAATCCAGGTATCCGGCCTTTCGGTGCCATCGTAATGCTTCAGATTTCCGGGTAGCTTGAGGTTCATCCTTGGCTTTGGTTCCTCTCGAATCATCCTGCCAAAGCACTTCGGACCAATGTAGTCGGTTCTGTACTCGTTAAGGCGGTCCCGTGCGTCGCGCGAGCCGTGGCGAGGAGACTTTGAGCGAGAGCGAGATCTCCGGCCATTGCCTCCGCCTCCACCTCCGCCGCCACCGCTAGGTGGTGGTGAGGGAGACCTGCGAGGTGGGCGGTCTGACTTCTTGCTTCCGCCATCTGAATCTCCTCGGCCTTCCTGGTGCTGACTCCGGCTCCTGTGGCTGCCTTCGCCTTGGCGCTGGCTGCCCTGGTCGTTCCGGCGAGGCTCCGGGTCACGGCTCCGACGAGGCTGCGGGTCCCGGCTCTGCGAGGTTACGGGTCGCGGCTCTGCGAGGTTACGGGTCGCGGCTCCTGCGAGGTTCGGATCGCGGTTCCGGCGAGGCTACGGACCGCGGTCTTCATTCCGACTCCTCCCGGGCTCGGGCTCATGAACATTGTTACTGATTCCGGCGAGGTTCCGGCGAGCGCTCCTGTTTGTTTCTTGGCAGCACGTTGTCGCGGATAACAAGCGCACCATGCCCTATGGGCCTGGTGTTTCCGGCTGGACTACGGCGGCGAGGGTCGCGGGTAACCGTTGGGTGGAGGTGAGGGTTGCGGTATTTGTCTCTTCCGGAGTACATCGCGTCCTTTCCCTTCCTTGGATCCGACGGAGGCGTACGTGACGGAACGGGGATCGGATTTGGGTGCTCCACGGCCCTTCTTGCGCGCTCCGAGGATCCGGTGTGCGATTCGTCGTCCTTACGCGCGGTAGATACACAGTTATCCGGATTGGATTCCAACCTGCGCGAAGTATCTGCCTTGCTCTGCTGCTGCATTGCTGAAGCGACAAGTGTGCGGAGATAGTTGATGTCAACTTCTTCGTCCTTCTTCTTCAGCAATTCCGCTGCTTTTTGCATGTTGTCCTTTGGAGTTTCCAGTGGCTGGTGATCTGCGGGCATGTTGAAGGGTATTCTGCGAGGCGGAATTGCTTCTCTAACAATTCGATCGGCCTCCGCCTGCGCATAGGTCATCTTTACCTCCCACTCAGCCCTCATGTTCTTGACCAGCTCGAGTGTGGCAGTAATCTCGCGGTCCTGTCTCTCGAAGTTTTCCGTCCAGGCTGCATGATCTGCCCTTCCTATCCTTAACGCAGCTTCGGTATCGGCGAGCCTCTTGGCTGTGGCCAGCATTTCCTTTCTGGCGGTCTCTAGGGCCTCCAGATCTGCGGCGTCGCCCGGGGTTATAGGTGTGTTAAGAACTGCTCGCGCGGCCACCTCCTCTCGCGACAAGATTTCCTCCGAGGGAGAATCCCTTTGGGGTCGCACCCGAGACATTGGAGATCCTTGATGGGATGGTTGGGGGTCAGATTGGCTGACTTGGTCTCCAGATCCAGTTTGTCCCAGCGCTGCTACCGTTGCGAGAACCTGCTTAGGCTGGGCAGAGTCGACTTCAGGCTGATCACTGTATCCGTATTCCCTTATCTTGCGAACGAAGTCATCAGATTCCGTAGAGGGAGTATCTCCGGAAATTGGGCTCAGGTTGCCCAAAATCGACTCTTCAACCGGAGTCTCGCTCTCTCCGACAAGCTCAGCCTGATCCGGATCCGCGTTGTGTTCCGGTGCCTCTTCCTGCTCAGGACCAGCTCCGTCTTCTTGAGGGGCGGTTCCGGCGGTATGGGCCAAGAAGTGTACGAAGTGGCACCTCTGCTTTTCTAACACCTGGGAGACCCAGGCGGATCTGCATTGGTCTTCCACCTTTGTTTCCTGCTCAGGGGCGGATTGGGTGGGCTTTGAAATTTCCAGATCCGAGGCGGAATCTTCCTTGGGAAGCTCCTGCGTCTCAGATCGGATCTTCGCGACAGCGTCCAGCTCTGCGGCGGTCGCGTCTGCGTTACTTACCAGCGGGTTTCCGTCGGAATCGACGGTTTCCCCGATGAAGATGTGTATGCCGCCAATTGGGACGATGGAGAGCTTGACGGGGTTTGTTCTAGCCGGAATCCAGCACTCATCCGGAGGGACGATCGGCAGATTTCCGGCGTAAAGGACGCGCCCCACAGCGATGGTGTCGTCGTAGCTTCCCATGGCGGAACCCTCCCGGTTCCGGCCTCCAGACGCCACAGGCCCCACGGTGGGCGCCAACTGTCGTTGCCTAATCGACGGTACCTCGGAGGAGGGATCCTCACGAGGGGGAGAAGAAGTAGGGGCCATAGGGCGGAGTGCACACGGGACGGTGGTACGCGAGTTACCCAGCTTCGGAACACCTGCACGATGACAGGGCCTACTGCTGCTTGTCTGGAATTATCTGGGTGCTTTCGCGTTGTTACAATGAGTTGTGGTTGTGCCTCTAGGGCTCCCGGGATCCGGCTTATAAAGGCGCACGGATCTAGGGTTTACATGGAGAGTCCTAGCCGGATTACAGATAGCCTAGCTACGGTACAATATCTTGCCGTGCACGCCACGGATCCGCCTTCCATACTCGTCGTCCTGGATCCGGGTCCCTCATGGGCCTCCATGGATCCGGGTCACTCCTACGTCGGTACGGATCCGGCCTGCTGATCCTGGGCTGGACTTCTTCCTTCATGATCAACAGCAACTGGGCCGCCCGATGGGCCACATGCCTCATCACCGTCTGTGGGCCACCCGGGCTTGCCGGATCTAGGCACTGTCGATGGTACACCCATGAAGTATACCCACAACAACACCGAATGAGATCCACCACCATTGTTCATATATTTCCTCCAAAATCCTCCATAGCTATATCCATCACCTTGTAATAGAGACCTCCTTGAGAATTGGCAACCATTGTGAGAATTTTGTGATTTCAATTCAAATATTTGCAACAATGATTTCTATCTTTGGTCTTGTTATCATGCGTGAGTAGTCCTCACAGGTTGTGGGTTGGGGCGAATCCTAGCAGAGTTTATATGCATCAAATTTTATGAGTTTGTGTAGAAATTGAATAGGAGCTTTGCAATATTGTATCCTTGTCACTTTGCCTCGATTCGAGGACATGCAGGTACCCATGTATCTCGGATCGATCAAGGGAAGATGTGGGATGAGGGAAGAACGTCGTGCTATCTCGAAACCTCGATGACAAAAAGGGGAAAGTAACGGTACACGTTTAGTGATTCGCTTGGAATCAATGGCGCAATCATATATCTTAGTGCTTTGGTATGTTTTACTTAATAACTGCTATTACTCGCGGTTGTGGGAACGATGGTTGGATCAAGAGACTATTGTGACCTCTGGTTTTAGGGTCAATAGTATTTACGGATGTGCTGCTCACAAATCTCTTTTAACTATTTTATGTACTACACAATATTTTACTTCATTTCTATATGTATGCATAGCTGTAGGAGAATCTTTGACCCTGGCCTATTTTCATCCATTGAACACAACACCAAAAAAGTAAACTAGAAAGGTCCGGTAAACGTAAGATAAAATCAACTAGCAAGTCTTGTAGACATTTCCTTCACACCACTTTAGTAGTGCTTTCCAAGGTTCGATTAAACCTAGGTCTTCTAGGAAAAAATCTTACAATACTACAATCCATAGTCCGGATCGAAGGTATCACTCATCTAGCCCAAAAATCACTGCAAGGAGATATTTCACTCCACGGAGATATCCACAGAGATATTTCACTTCATGGAGATATCCAAGCGATGTGGATGATTTTAGGATACTCCACCGATGCCCCATTTTGTCCTTGGGAGGTAAATAGGTGATCTAAAAAAATTAAGATATTGGATTGATTAAATGCACAAAACATATATATGCTAGGCTCAACTATGTGCACGAACAACTTATGGTAAACAAAATAAGCAGCAAGGTGATAGCAAGATATATAACTTTAACACAAAGGCTATCACAAAGTAAAGTGCACAAATAAAAGAACTCGATTAAAGAGATAATCAAGACACGCAAATACAATGATATATCATGAAGTTCATACCCTTACGGATGCTACTATTTGTTGGAGGGGTCTGGAGGCACAAGGCTCCCTAAACGTCACATTGAGTCACTATTTTCTCCTCGAGCCTTTCCACCAAAAGGGAAATCCTCAATCTCCTATGAAACCCTTGAGGACAGTCGCTGAACTCATACAATGAAGCTTGGGGCAATCTCCATAACTTAATTCGAGGTTTCCAAATAATCACCACAAAAGGCCTCAAGCTTCGGGAAGCCTCCACAACTTAACTCGAGACTCCCAAGTAATCACCACCAAAGACACAAAGTCATCTAAGGTTCCAAGAACCAAAGAGAAACAAGCTCCGGGTACAAGCACCTGAGAGTATTTAGATCATGAACTTTCACCAAGAAAATCTATAAGGAGAACTCAAACTGATGCACCAAAAGCAATGGCAAGAATACATTAGGTGATCAAATCCTTCTCAACCAAATCCCACTAAAGCAAGACAAGCTCTGAAGGAATATGAGAGGAAGAACAAACATGACAACAACAAAGAACTCTAAGATCTAAATCCAAAGGTTTCCCTTCATAAAGAAGGGATATGGTTTGGTGGACATATAGATCTAGATATTCTCTATCTTTTCCCTCAAATAGATGCAACCATAATGAGGGATGGGGAAAAAGCAAGCTCAAGCAGGTCAACAGTGGAGTTAAAAACGCGCTCAAAAACTTGGGGAACCATTTGGGAAGAAAGCCTCTTAAATATCCCCCTCACCTTCCCCCACCCTCGCCAAAAAAACCATTGTGAGGGAAATCCCTTAGGCCCAGACTGGTTGGCTACCTTGACAAGTGCTACCCCTTGGTCCGGATCAACGCTATTTAGTTCGCCTCTATCAGACCACTCCATGGAAAATTTCAAGGTAATGCCAAGGGCGCCCAGTGGCTAGCCTGACCGAGACCGATGTGAGCCTGTACCACTCCGGGGAGGTTTTGACATACGTAGACGAGTAGATATACAACTTCGCATGGTGTATAGAGAGATGTTGATCTACCCGTCTACAAATGTCGAAACAGAAAACTTAGAAGACAAAAGTTGTGTGAAATGATGAGATGAAGCAATTCATTGAACCAAATTTCAAGCAGTTGTATGCGTGCAAAGAATTTGATAAGATTTGTCAAAATAACTTCAAATATGGACACTAAATAGACATTCAAAAACTCGGAGAATCTGGGAGCCGGACACGGGAATGGTTTCGCAACATCGAGGTGCATCTTTTTCATGCAGATCTTACCTCAAATCAAAATACAGTTATGTTGATCAAAGGATGATTAAGATAAACAAGGTTGGGTACATAGGCTGCCATGCCTGGAGCCACGAAGGGCCCACGTTTGCGCTTGCCAGTGCCTGGTCAGCTGGAAACGCCTAAATCGAGTGTGTCTTGCAGGCCAAGTTTTGGATGAATTTGGGCTGCTTTAATAATAATTCTTTGTGGAGAAGAATCTTTTGGGCAATTAAACATACGTTTTCTTCTTCCTAGAGCCGGGAAACAGGTTCGCGAGGAACCAATCAAGTTATAGGTGACTAGTAGCAGGGGCGGAGATAGATGAAGTTAGATCCGCCCCAATCAAGTTATCCGGTAACAGCCTCCTCCTCGCCGACGTTCGGCGGCTGGGTCTCCGGATCCCACTCCGGGCCGCCAGCGTTGTCTCTGCCTTCCACGCGGTCGTCGTCCTCGGCCTCCTCCTAGACCTGGCCCTTGTCCTCGTCATCAACCTCGGTCTGGTCCTCGTCCTCATTGAAAGACCAAGGATGTCGTCTAGGGGGGGTGAATAGGTGGTTTAAAAACTTTTACCTAGGGGGCTTTAACAAGTGCGAAATAAAAATAAGTTTTACTTGTCAAGCACAAAGCCTATAAACTAGGGTTTGCCTATGTGCACCAACAACCTATGCTAACAAATATAAGTAACATTGTGATAGAAATATATAGAACATCAAGCACGAAGGCTATCACAAAGTAAAATGCATAAGTAAAGGAGCTCGGGTTGCGAAGTAACCGCAGCACATGGAGAGGACAATGTATCGCAAAGTTCACACCCTTGCGGATGCTACTCTGCGTTGGAGCGGTGTAGAGGTACAATGCACTCGAAATGCCACAAAGGCCACCGTATTCCCCTTGAGCCTTTCCCACCAAAAGGGAAAACCTCGGTCTAGTAAGGGACCCTTGAGGGTGGTCACCGAACCCGTACAAACTTGGGGAAATCTCCCAAGTAACAAGCTTGAGGAAAATTCCACAACAATTGGAGGCTCCCAAGTACACCACCACAAACGGCTACAAGGCCACAAAGGCTACAGTGCCACAAACGGCTACACGACCCCAAAGGTTACATCACCACAAACGGCTACACGACCACAAAGGCTACAAGGCCACAAAGCCTACATGACCAAACAAATAGAAGGCGATATTTACCCAGGTTCGGGGCCCTCGATGAGGTAAAACCCTTACTCCTACTTGTCTGATCTTGATTTATCGAAGAAAAAATGTTACAATGGGGCAGTCGATAGACAACGCTGTGGTGGACTCGCCGGAAGGCAAGGTTATAGGGTTGGTGTATGCGGGATTGTGTAGGATGATTTCGATGTCCTCCGACAGACCCTCTCCTGGCCTTTATATAGGAGGCCAGGTCCCGAGAGTCCTGCTCAGATTCAACTATGCTACAATGAGATCTAATCTAATCTTTCCTTATTCGATGTTTCCTCGCCTTGTTCATCAAGAATCAGTCTCCTTCTACCTTTCCTCCATCGCAACCGACGTATTGGTCCATCATGGGTTGCAGTGATCTTCATGGATCCCTTGTTGGACCGAAGGAGGTAGGCCAATGGTGGGTACCCGAAGGGTAATGCCCACATCAGCCACAAACGGCTGCAAGGACACAAAAGCTACAACACCACAAATGCAACAAGCCACAAAGGCAAAAACTCCACAAAGGCTACCACGCCACAAAGTCCACCATATTCTACAAAGGTAACGACTCCACAAAGGTCTACAAGCCGTTTAGGGTTCCAAGAACCCAAGAGGTAATACCGACGAACACTCACGAGAACGAATCTCCGTAGAGAACTCAAACCGATGCACCTAATACAATGGCAATAACACCACTAAGATGCCCAAGTCCCTCACTCCCAAATTCCAACAAAGCTACACAATCTATTGGGGCAATAAGGGAGGAAGAGCAACAAGATGCATGAACACCAAAAAACTCGCCAAGAACTAGATCTAGGGATTCCCTCACAAAGAGAGGAATTTGATTAGTAGAGTAGTAGATCTAGGTCTCCTCTTTCTTTTCCTGAGAGATGCAACAAGATTTGAAGGGGTAAGAAAAGGTTTCAAACTCTCAAGATGAACAACAATGGAAGAGAGCAAGGGAGGAGATCCTCAAAGGATTCCAAGATCTAAATCTAGAAAGATTCCCTCACTAGAAGGGGATTTTGATTCATAGGATTGTAGATCTAGATCTCCTTTCTTTTTTCCCTAAAAAATGCAATAATCATGGAGGGATTGAGGAGATTGGAAGCTCAAGAGGGTCAAGAATGGAGGTGAAAAACGTGCTCAAGAACTTGCGAAAAGGGTAGGGAACCATTGGGTAAGAAGGGCCTCTTAAATAGGTCCCCCGAAATCCAACCGTTATGTGCAGCGCGGGGGACCGGATGGTCCGGGGGGAGGGGGTCCTGGGGGCGTATGGTACACCCCTCCCCTTAAATCACGTTTGCCAGCTCGCAGTAATAGTAGACCGATTTAAACTGAAACGACCATTACTTGAGCATCTGAACTCTGATTTTGATGATCCTGGGCTTGTTTTGAAGCTAGGAACAAGCTATAGAACATCATGCAAGGAACCATCATAGTACAACAAAGGAAGACAAAAAATGAACAAATGTTTAATATGATTAGAAGACACAAACCGATAAAACCTTCAAACTCGAAAACGCAACAAATGATATATGCAGAATCCATTTTCGATGAGCTAGAGCTTGTCATGAGAATAAACACACGCTCTAAAACATCAAATGGATAAGAACCAAGAACAATAAAGAAATATGGTGCTAAGCATGCAAGGTTTTGAGCTCTCTCCGAGCGATACGACCAAGTAACTCATTCGAGACTCCTCTTGATAGTACGGCCAACTATCATGCATGCCTGGTCTCCCAATAACAAGAGACCGGTAGAAAACCTATCAAGAACAAACCTTGACTTTGCCCATTCCACTCGAGCTTGATGATGACGATCTTGACCGCTTCAAGATGGAATGTCTTTCTTGATTGTGCTTGCTTGACGAAGGTCTTGCGGATTGCACCCCATAAACTATCATGGGAGAGTTTCTTCTTCGACTTATCTTCATGTTCTTCGTGCTCCTCCTTTTATAGCTCGTACGGGCCCTTGGAGCCGTTGCATCCCCCGGGGGGCGGATGATCCGGGTTAAATTACCCCTAATGATACGGCCACCCGGATGGTTCAACTTTAGCCATGTATGCATTGGGGCGGATCATCCGGCTAACCCGTCTTCCGATGGGGGGGGGGGGGGGGCGGATAAATATTCCCTCCCCCCTTTCTGTGAGTGCACCACATCTCCTGGTGAGGGGCCGTATGAAAATAACATCCGGGGCCGGATAGAATTTCCGTCCACCCCCCTTTCCGTGAGTCCGCCACTTCGTCATCTAGGAGAGGGGGACCGGATGATCCGGTCGCTGGGGGGGGGGGGGGGGGGGATGATCCGGCCTACTGAATATTTTTGGCCTTCTTTATTCAGCTTCTCACATATACACTTCTCATCAACATAAACCACATCCACCATCTTTATTCTTCATATTGTTGATGTCTTGAAGATGTGCATGATAACTCGCCCCTTCTTCTTCTTCTTCTTCAAGACATACTTGGCACTTGATCTTCTTTATTTGTTTTTTCTTGCAACCTTGAAACCAACATATGGTTCAAACATTGATTATGGACAAAACCTATAAAAGAAACTCATTTCAACCATTTTTCGATAGTCAATGCTTGAATCATTTTTCGATAGTTAATCCCTATTGGCTAATGCTTGAAACATGGAGATCCACGTGTGAGTTTGGTAATTGATCACAATCTCTATTGGCTAATCCGGAAGCAATTTTCGACCGCACGATTCCAAATGACCATTTGCGTCAGGCTGTTGGAGATACCCTCTTGGTGCGGCCGTGGTCGTGCGATTCCCGCCATAGTTTGAAGTGATAGATCTTTGGACCGCAGCCACCCACGGCTGACGAAGTAACGTCACGCAACAGCAACGACGGAGCCGTCGGATCGTGCGTGGGGCTAAAGAAAGACCGACCAGACCCGACTTCGTCTGCGTGTTCAATTCGTTTTATGGGCGCGCCGCTGGCCATACCCATACAGAACTTCAGAGCTCCTTTTACATTCTCGTTGTGGCTGGGAATTAATGGTGAGCCTCTCTGTACGTGGCCCATCGGCAGCACCAAGAGTTTTTTTTAGGGCAACGACAAGAGTTATGTAGCAGTACATCTCTGGAAATAGTATCAGATGGCCACGAACAGTGGCTGCCCCGATCGATGGCCCGATGTGATGTCTCCAGTGAGCTTCCTGCTGCATGCATTCACATCCATGCTCACTATACTCTATCTAGTCAGCGAACAGGAAGCTGCATTTTTCTCCTTCCTGTTTTTTCAGGAAAACAAGGAAGCTGCGAGATCAGACGTGTGGTATATGTGGACATATAGTAGATGATGAATTGACGGCGAGGAAGGAAATCCGGAGCGAAGTGCAGGGGTACCAGACACGACGACGTCGCCGTTCAACGTTCAGAACCGATCGAGACCTCCACGTCGAGATCGTCAAGATTTTTCCGGACGGAGGGTCGGTCGACGTCTAGTCTTCTAGTTAGGAAGACTCTATGACGATGAAGGCGATGGCTGCAAAGCTGGAGTATTTCCAAGGGGATGATAAGACGTGTAATCAAAAGGACGGTCAGAATAAGGCAATCGGCATCGACTGATCTAGCATAGTTTTAAATAGCTAGCTACAGTGTGCCTGGCTATAGCACTTCAAAATGGTGCAGTTAAGTGCATTAGCCTGATATAGTCTTTCTATAGCTAGCAAGTATAGTACGGAGTATAGTTTTAACCCGCTATTTAAAACCTTCTACCCTAGCAAGTATGGTTCTGATTTCTGCAAAACAATTAAGGATGTGCTCTTCAGGATCCTCCGTTGTTAAATTCTGAAGGTAGGTCGGTTTTGATCGATGTTGTTGGTGCACGTAGAAAAAAAAAATACAACGAGAGACTTAGTGGATCCAGTTTGGTGGCGATTAGGTGGCTCTGCCAAGTGTTCTGGTGGCAAAACCACAGCTAGGCTTCACGGGGTAATACTAGTATGGAGCAGCTTCTGAAATCTAGAGTCGCATTTTAGCAACAAAAAAAAATCTAGAGTCGCATACAGTACAATATTGTTTGATCCATGCTCTGTGGTACAGTACGAGAGCTAGCTACCTAAAAGCCTAATAAAACAATTGAATCTTCCACGACGAGTTCTTCCAACCGCCGCCATTATTTCCCCTGGATCGAAATCACAAGCTTGCTCACGAGAGAACGCCAACGAGTGGAGATATAGGCGGCCGTGAGGAGCTAGGTAGCTAGACTCGGCATTCGTCTGGTCCTGGATCTAGAAGGCCTACAGCAGCAGTACACCATAGAGATCGGTCGATCGGGCAGCTCAGCAATGTTTGTTCTCTTGTACGCGTTCGAGCTTCCTGGATCTAGAAGCCGCATCCATCCATACGCAGATAAGCTTGCAGCATACTGCTCTGGGGATGAAGACGGCACAGTGCACAACTAGCCCTGCACATGCGTCCGTCGGCGCCGCCGCATGCCTCGACCTCGAGCATTGAGCAATCATCGGCGTTCCAGGTCACGGCGCCGCACGCGCGCGCTCGATCGCACCCAATTCCATGATTGCTCGCCCGTGGCCGTGTCCCGTGTAGTGTATTGTAGTGGTAGACTGGTAGTGTGCTGCTCGTGTGTAGTGTAGTGAGATTCTTTAATTTCTAGACGCAAAAGCGATCGACATGAAAATAGAGAAAAAGGGCGGCATTAATTCTGGCCTCGTTATCGGCTGGAGTGTTGAGCTCGACATGTCTAGAACTGTTCCCCGGTTTCGCAGGATCCGTGCTACTCTGATTGCCATATATGAACAGGACAGGTTTACAAGCCAAGAACGGCTAATTTGGCTGCTTAATTTACAATTGCCATGGTTATTCTAAGAAAAAATGTCAATGCCTACTGACCGATCGCCGAAATTCAGCTGTGAGCCTGTGACTGCTGGTACCTAGGCAGCAGTAGATTCAGTGGTTTTCTGGCCTGCCGACAAGAGTTGGTGAGAATGTTGGGGGCATTGTCCACGACCGAATTCCCCACCATGGAAGGGCCTAATCTTTCATTAATATGTGTGCCGATAAAGTAGACGAATCTTCGGTCACATTTGTTTATGCCTGCAATTCTCCGTATGATGCTCGCGGGGGCAGGCAGATCTCGCCCTTTACGGCCCACTAGTACCTCCTAAAATATTACTCTCTTTCTCACAGTTTATTAGGTGTGCGCGTATCCCTAGATTGTAAATTTGATCAAGTTGGTATTAGTTATATATTATAAAGTTATATCATTAGAAAGTTTAGATGTTCTATTTTCTAATGATATAATTTTTGTATTATATAATTTAAATTATATAGGTTAAATTGGCGACCTACAGAAACGGGGAAGACTAGTAAACTGAGACGGAGGGAGTATCCTATTGATTAGACCAACAAGACGACGTTCATCGTGCTCGTGGACGTGAGTTGTGGCCAAGATCTTTTTCCTAATTTTCAGTCGATTGAGTCTAAATTATTAAACTTTAGTTTAAACCTATGTTGCAACTCATAACTAGCACGGACCAATAGGAAGGCTGACGGTTCAAGTTATTATTTTCAGTTGAATCCTGACTTGTAAGTTGTAATTGAAAAATACTCAGTTGCAATCCAACTTGCAATTCATATGTACACAAATCACGATCATCGGATGGTGTTGAACTTGAATGCCTAACTTAGTTCTCAGAATTAACAAAACCCTATTTCTATAATAGGGGTAAAAGAATTATTTTTTTGAAATTTGGGTTTGTTACAAAGGCAAGCCAAGAATTAGTTAACCCAAGTGCTTGGCACCCATCGTACCAAAGTGTCGTGTCCTCCTTAACTTCAGAAACAACAATATTTGGCATAGCACAGAGATTATGAAAAAACCTCGTGTCACGCTTGTTCGAAATCTCCCAAGAGGTAAGAATAATGAGAGGTGCAAAAGATTTCCTTCGAGTGTTGTTGTGTAAATGAAGCTTAGACGTTCCAAGTATTTAGGCAGTCCTGCACCGCCATGCCACTGAGGTTATTCTAAGCCTGGAAAGGATCGATTTCAAATCTCCGCCATGCCACTGAGGTTATTCTAAGCCTGGAAAGGATCGATTTCAAATCTTCATGGAGTAGCGACGCAAGCGCGGTTTTGGGCTCTCTTTTGCGTAATTGGCAATCGTGACAATCCGGCCACCCTCACTTTTGAAGATGATCGGCCATCCATACTCGATGACCTGGTGGCGAGGCGTAACAGCAACATGGAGACGCACGTAGTGCAGTTCATATGGACGACACTCCGCATGTCGAGCACACCAGGATATGCCCATCTGGTTGGGGACGTTCTTGCACTGACATACTGCTATCCCAGATAACTTGGCACGAACGCCAAGGGGTACAAGTTGACAACTGATTGAGCGCTTTTTATCCGTCTGGAGTGTTTCAATGCGCCACATCGCAGAAAAGCAAACAGCGATGCTTCCACGCATGATCAGGCCGTTCTGATCATTTATCCGCACATTTATTGGGGACATATTGCTTAGACTTGACGCCTAAGGAACAGTATCTATCAGGGTGATTGTGATTCAGGCCCGTTCCCCTTTCTGCACTTCTTGTGTGATGCAATGCAAGCTCAAGAGATTGATTCATCTGTCGTTTTGAGTTCACTGATATCTGGGACACAATTTGTTGGGGGAGTTAATTGCCTCTCAGCGCCGAGAAATAGTTGTTGAGGATCTGATGGACAGCCAGCGGCCACTATCGGCAGAAGTGGATCGGAGATGTCACATTTCTGATGATTGATGATTGATGGCACTTCGCGAGATTATAGCATCCAGTCGCGGCACCGACGAAGGTGTTGGTGGCTCCAGGCAGGTCCCAAAAGGTTCTAAAATCTTTTCATAAATTATGGGCCATGTTTTTCGAATGGTAGAATTAATTCTAAATGTCCATGGATGCTGGATTGTTTCTTATCAAAATGGTACCTCCGTTCCATAATACAAGCTGATTCAGCAAACTATTTTAGTTTGCGAAGATAGCTTATTTTATGAAAGAGATGGATACTTGCATCAAAGACAAAAGGCAGGCAAAAAAGGACCTTGGACCTCCCCTTCCCCGTCTACAGTGCAAGGAAGGCGATTTGTAGATCGACCGGGCTCTCCACCTCGCCGTCGCCGATTCGTCGGTTCTCTCGGCCTCCGCCGGCCGCTCCGGCGGCGGGAGGCCGGGGGAACCCCGTCTCGCGACGTGTACATAGTGTAGGAGTGCTAGGGTTACCGGCCGGCGGCGTCGGGGTGGAGATGTCGCCGGTTTGGAGTTTGCAGGTGGTGGTCTTCTTCCCCGACGGCGGCGTTCCCTGGAGCTTCGTCCTCGTTCCACTGCCTCCGTCGCGCTCGCATCTCCCTGGAGGTGTGCGGTGCGACTTCCCCGTGCTGGGCTCCGGGAGACGGCGGAGTCAGCAGATCGAGATCCCGGTGAAGAAGATGCAGCGATTCGGTTCGTCCACGGCGGCGCTCTCCGGTGTAGGTCCTCCGGGGCCGGTGCTCGGCGACTTCCCGCTTGCCTGGGGGCTGCCTCCGATCCAAGGCGATGAGGGAGGCAGCGGCGGCGGCGCGCCACCGACAGCAGCGGCGGGCCGACGGCGTGGTCAACTTGCAGAAGGGCTATGTTATATTTTTGTTTTCGTTGGGGACCTTTCTGTAATGTTTCCGAATTAATGCATTTTCTTTTACCCGCAAAAAAAAAAAAAGACAAAAGGCAAACAAGACATTAGCCACTGGCCGAATGAACCCACACATAACAAGGACTACAAGAATAGGAATATACGAGCCTGCTTTGCGATTCGGTATGTGATATGGCGTGGTGGATCTGAAGGTGTTTTTCAAATGTGTCACTTGTATCCGGTACCATGTGCTTGCAAAAATTGACTCGCCATTTACTTTGTTTCACGGTTCGCTAAAATAATTGGCCTTCTACTATTTCAAATAATGAATTTCACTTGACCGCTTTTCTTTGTTGGGTTGTAATGATAGCCAACTTTCCTTCTTTTCAGAAGTAGATTCGGAAGAGAATGTACAATTTGCAGTGTCGCATCCTTGGCATCTTTAGGGTGTCGTTCATTTGGTGAAACAAGAGGTAGGTCTGGTACCACGGTCCATAGAGTTAGCCATCGATTAATGATTTTTACCATACCTAGCTTTACTATTATAAATTTGGAAGCTAATTGACCCGGAAAGTACCATGTGCACATGAGCACAAGTGCTCCTTAGACTTTTGGATTTTTGATAATTTTCAAAACCTCGCTCTTTAATGTTTTCAAAAATTATGGCATTAAATATGTAGATAGATTTAGACACGAGGAGTGTAGTCAAAAAAGTCCCATTAAAAAATACTTTGTATTTTGGAAAATACAAAAAAAATAAATTTCTGGCTATAAATAGTAGTACAATAGTACGTATATTTTGTCAGTGTACTGTCAGAAATTTGTTTTTTTTGCATCTACAAAAATATAACGTTGACGAGACTTTTTTTGATTCCCATCCTCGTATACACATCTATCTACATATTTAATGTCATAATTCTTGAAAGCAGAGAAATATGAGAATCTGAAATTTTCAAAAATCCAAAAGTGAAGGACTTGGGCCAAATATACAAGATGCAAGACTCGAACTCTACACAGATTGCTCAACATAGGCATAAAAGTGGAGTTCCCATTTGACATTGCTGGGCAAGTAATGACATAGTAGGTGTTGGATGTAGATGGGCTGCAGCCCAGTAAGGCAGCCCATGTAACCTACAATTTTTGAAATCTCAAGGTCCACTATGTTGGCAGCTTGGGGCCAGCCTTAGGGGATAAAGTTTAGTCTCACATTGGTAGTTGGGAGGGAGTTGGAGAGGTATATAGGCTGCTCTTCTAGTCTTTCCAAGTAAGTGAAAAGAGAAGGAGTCATCGCGCCTCCTCCTCCGCCGCCCGCCTCGCCTCATCACGCACGTCGCGTTTCATGACTCGAGTTCGAGTTCGAGTGGGTTGGCTCTCCTCCCAGGCAATACTCTCATAAGTCTCTAGTCTGTCTCTCTCACACACGGAAAAAGTTCCTTTTGGTGTGCTACTCTCTAGTCTTCCCCATCCCGGCGACTTCGTGCACAGCCGTCCGGGAGAGCAGGCCTCCGAAACCCCGTCCGTCGAGATCTTGCACCGGGAGACGGGAGATAAGGTTTTTGGGGAGCATCTCGGCGCGACTGCTCGCTGATGTTCGTGTTCTTCTTCGCCGGTTCGACTGCTTCCTCGACAAATCTGACTACACCATGGGCGACATCAACGATGGCCATGGTGTTGCTGTTGTTGCTGGTGTGACCTTCCCGATTGCGATGTACATGTTTTTCTCACTTACCTTGTACTGCTACTTGTTAGATGTTCAGATCTGATGTATGTGCTTAGTCTGATGTGTGTGGTTAAGTATGCTAGTGCATATGTAATGTTGTTTTCGGTAATTAAACTCACTCGGAAATTGCCTAATATTATATCAATCCAAAAACCTTATATGCTTAGGCAATTTTCACCGTCTAGTTTTGCTGCTGCGCTCATTTATGGGTTCTCATTTCAAGAGATGACAGACTAAGACCCTCTTGTGGCTCACTGCTATGAGCGTGCACCGATTTTCGGATGGTACTCCAAGAGGTCCACTTACTCCTGATGAGGATAAAGCATTCGGGAGGCCACTGTAGTCTTTGCGGGTGCCGTCCTGGGTGTGCTTGGGGACAAGTTGGTTGATGCTTATCTGCACACCTAAAATGGGAAGGAACTGTGGGACGCACTGGACGCTAAGTTCGGTGATGCCAATGCCGGAGGTGAACTGTATGCTATGGAGAAGTTCAATGACTACAGAATGATTGAAACCCGATCTGTAGTGGAACAGGCTCACGAGATACAGATTATGGCAAAGGAACTTGAGCTCCTCAAGTGTGTGCTACCGGACAAGTTTGTCGCGGGATGCATTGTCGCTAAACTTTCCCTTCATGGAGGAACTTTGCCACTTCTCTGAAACATCAGAGGCATGAGTTCTTTGTTGCGAATATCATAGGCTCTCTGGATGTTGAGGAGAAGGCCAGGGCAAAAGACAAACACACTTGAGGAACCGAGGGATGTTTTGCGGCCAATATGATGCAGAAAAATGCCCACAAGTTGAAGGCAAAGAACAAGGGAATCTCCCAGACTACCAACTTCAAGAAGAATGGAAAAATGGAGAAGAAAGATCCTTGCTGGGTGTGTGGTGAGACGGGCCATTGGGCTCATCGTTGTCCACAACGCAAAGGAAAGAAAGGTCAGGCTGGACAAAACTCAAATTCTTTCAACATGGTCATTGGCAACACAGAGGAAGGAACTACAGGGTATGGTAATTTATTACCAAGTGTTCTTTCGTGTTTCAGCCCACAGAATGGTGGGTTGATATGAGTGCTAATGTGCATGTGTGTGCTGATATCTCCATGTTTACCTCTTATCAGGTCCGAGGTTCCTCAGTAATGATGGGAATGGGTTACATGATATTGTTCTTGGTGTTGGCACGGTAGATCTAAAGTTTACTTGGGCAAGATCGTGCAATGGAAGAACGTGTTGCATGTCCCTTCTATCAAGAAGAATCTCGTTAGTGGTTCCCGTCGTATGAAACATGGGTTTAAGTTGGTGTTTTAGTCCAATAAAGTTGTATTGTCTAAGTATGAAACTTTTGTTGGAAATGGCTATGAATGTGAGGGAATGTTTCGCTTCTCTCTTGAAGACTTCTGCGATAATGTTGTGACCCATGTAAGCACCAGTGTTAATGCGACTAATGTTTGGCATTCATGACTTTGTCATGTTAATTTTGGTTGTATGTCGCGGCTTGCTGATATGAGTTTAATTCCAAAATTCACATTTGTCAAAGGCTCTAAGTGACATGCTTGTGTGCAAGCAAAGCAACCCCGCAAGCCTCACAAGCCTGTGATACGTATCCAACGTATCTATAATTTCTGATGTTCCATGCTTATATTATACCAATTGCTACATGTTTTATATACACTTTATATCATTTTTATGCATTTTCCGGGACTAACCTATTAACAAGATGCCGAAGTGCCAGTTCCTGTTTTCTGTTGTTTTGGTTTCAGAAATTCTACACAGGAAATATTCTCGGAATTGCGCGAAACAAAAGGCCACGTCCCTATTTTTCCAGAAGCTTCACGGAGTCCGAAGGAGAGACAAAGGCGGGCCACGAGGCGGCCACACCATAGGGGGGCGCGGCCCCACCCCTGGCCGCGCCGCCATATGGGGTGGGCCCCTCGGGCGTCCCCCGACTCTGCCCCTTCGCCTATATAATCCTTCCGTCGCGAAAACCCTAGTACCAAGAGCCAAAAATACGAGAAGAGTTCCGCAGCGCCGCCGCCATCGACGACAAGTTTCGGGGGACATAATCTCTGTTCCGGCACGCCGCCGGGACGGGGAATTGCCCCCGGAGCCATCTCCATCGACATCACCGCCATCTTCATGGCCGCTGCTGACTCCCATGATGAGGAGGGAGTAGTTCTCCCCCGAGGCTGAGGGCTCTACCGGTAGCTATGTGGTTCATCTCTCTCTCCCATGGTGTGATCTTTATGTGATCATGAGCTTTGTAAACTAGTTGAATATGTAGATGTTACTCTTGTCTATTATGCACTCTAGAGGTTACTTTAATATGAACTCCGGAGTCACTCTCCATGTTGTGATGGTGACAGTGTGCGCATCGTGTGTGATTCCTTTATGACGTTGTGGAGCTTGTTTAGTCCGGCTTGAGGTGTGCTTTTGCATCCCTACACAATGAATGGTGTTTGTTATCCAACAAGAGAGTGTTTGAGAGTAGCATTTATTTATTTAGTTATGTGATCATTGTTGAGAGTGTCCACTAGTGAAAGTATGATCCCTAGGCCTTGTTTCTAAGCATTGAAACACCGTTTCCAACAAGTTCTACTACATGTTCGCTTGCTGCCATTTTTATTTCAGATTGCAATTACTACTTATAATCATCCATATTACTTGTATTTCACTATCTCTTCGCCGAACTAGTGCACCTATACATCTGACAAGTGTATTAGGTGTGTTGGAGACACAAGAGACTTCTTGTATCTTAATTGCAGGGTTGCTTGAGAGGGATATCTTTGACTTCTACCTCCCTGAGTTCGATAAACCTTGGGTGATCCACTTAAGGGAAACTTGCTGCTGTTCTACAAACCTCTTCTCTTGGAGGCCCAACACTGTCTACAGGAATAGAAGCGTGCGTAGACATCAAGCTATTTTCTGGCGCCGTGGGGGAGGTAAGGTAAAAGGTATTCACATCCTCCGACTACTAAGCTATTTCCTAGCACTGTTGCCGGTGTGTGAGTGCTCGAAGCTATTACCTTTAGATTCTTCAATTATATCTTTTTGTTTCTTGTTTTTATTTCACTAGTTAGGCTTAATGGAAAACAACAAAAAATTAGAGATCTTTATGAAATTTATATTGAATTAGGACATGATACTTTTGAAAAGAAAATTAAAAAACATATGGAACTTTATATGCATGCTAATGGCAATGTTATTAGTATGAACGCTATGAACACCATTTTTGCTAATGCTATGAAAAATTCTAAGCTTGGGGAAGCTGGTTTTGATGAGCATGATATTTTTAGTCCCGCAAGCATGGAGGAGAAAATTTACTTTGATGATACTTTACCTCCTATATATGATGATTACAATGATGACTATCTTATTTTCAGTCCACCTACTATTGAGGATAAAATTAATTATGATTACAATATGCCTCCTATATATGATGATTATGGTGATGAGAATAATAATGATAGCTATTTTATTGAATTTGCTCCCACTACAATTAATAGTAATGACTATGCTTATGTGGAGAGTAATAATTTTATGCATGTAGCTCATGATAAGAATGTTTCATGTGATAGTTATATTGTTGAGTTTGTTCCTGATGCAGACTACTAGAAGGAATCGGTTCAAAGCGAGATGGATTCCATCTTGGCTAATGGAACGTGGGAGTTAACTGAGCGTCCATATGGGTGCAAACCTGTAGGATGTAAATGAGTATTTAAGAAGAAGCTACGAGCGCATGGTACTATTGAGACGTACAAATCTCGGCTTGTAGCCAAAGGCTATACCCAAAAGGAAGGCAAAGATTTCTTCGATACCTACTCACCTGTGGAGAGATTGACCACAATTCGAGTACTACTGTCATTGGCTGCCTCACACGGTCTTCCCGTTCATCAAATGGACGTTAAGACGGCTTTCCTAAATGGAGAGTTGGACGAGGAAATTTACATGGAACAACCTAATGGTTCCGTACTAGAAGGTCAAGAAAGAAAGGTGTGTAAGTTAAAGAAATATTTGTATGGTCTTAAGAAAGCTCCCAAACAATGGCATGAGAAGTTTGAAAGAACTTCGACATATGTGGGCTTTGTTTCTAATGAAGCCAACAAATGTGTGTACTACCGCCATGGTGGGGGTGAGGGAGTTGTCCTATGTTTGTATGTGGATGACATACTAATTTGTGGGACAAGTATCAAAGTGATTGAGGAGATCAAAACCTTCTTATCTAAGTGTTTCGAGATGAAAGATCTTGGAGAAGCTGATGTTATATTAAACATAAAGTTATTGAGAGATGGAAATAATGGGATTACACTTCTGCAATCTCATTATGTTGAGAAGGTGTTGACAAGATTTGGCTATGTTGATTGCAAATCTTCTCCCACACCTTATGATCCTAGTGTCTTGCTTTGAAAGAATGAAAAGGCAACTAGAGATCAATTGACTTACTCTCAAATCATTGGTTCACTCATGTATTTAGCTTGCGCCATGAGGCTTGATATCTCGTTTGTTGTGTGCAAACTTAGCCGGTTTGTGGCCAACCCGGGAGATGATCATGGGCATGCTCTTGAGAGAGTGATGCGCTATCTAAAGGAAACCATGAGCTATGGAATTCATTATATCGGGTATCCAAGAGGACTTGAAGGGTATAGTGATTCCAATTGGATTTCATATGCTGATGAGATGAAGGCCACACGTGGATATATTTTCACTCTTGGTGGTTGCGCTGTTTCCTATAAGTCTTGCAAGCAGACCATCTTAACGAGGTCAACTATGGAAGCCGAACTCACAACATTAGATACAGCTACCGTTGAAACGGAATGGCTTCGTGAGCTCTTGACGGACTTGACTATGGTTGAAAAACCAACACCGGCTATTCTCATGAACTGTGATTATCAAAGTGAAAAATTCTAAGGATAATATGAAAATTTCCAAACATGTCAAGAGGAGATTGAAGTCTACCAGAAAACTGAAAAAATCCGGAGTGATAGCATTAGATTATGTCCAAATTGCTAAGAATCTGGCAGATCCTTCCACAAAAGGACTATCAAGAAACATGATAGACCTTGCATCGAGGGAGATGGATTTGAGTCCCACGTGAGTTGCCGAAGCGGTAACCCATCCTATGTAATCGGAGATCCCGTGAATTAGGACCTGGGGAAACAAACCGAAGCAACTGAGTTGAGAGAAAATCTATATACTCCCACTCTGATGCAGATGCAAAATGCTCTCATAGTTACTGTAAGGCAGGTTGACAATGTCTTAATGTGTTATGTGCGGCTCTTGATAAGATAAGACGATGTCCTACATGGCGATCTTTGAAGAACACGCCTATATGAGTGACATTGCTGGTCACAGTGTGGGAGATTTGGGTGAATCTCTAGTAAGATCATGAAGGGATGAGGAGTATGACTTATAAGCTCCACCCGAGGTGAAGGCTATGATAGCCTAGTACTGTGTCGGCATTGAGTGAAACTTGCTGCACAAGGTTGATAATTCAAGGCATAGTCCATTGTTCAGCTGTAGTCAAGCGTAGCTTCTTGCCTAGGTGGAATTTGAACTTAACAGTCTCTACTGAAGTGCAAGTATGTTAAACTGTGAATGGAACTAATGTGACATCTAATGCGCCTCCGAGATCTATGGGGGATTGTTGGATGTAAATGGGCTGCAGCCAAGTAAGGCAGCCCATGTAACCTACAATTTCTAAAATCTCAACGCCCATCACGTTGGTATCTTGGGGACAGCCTTGGGGGACAAATTTTAGTCTCACATTGCTAGTTGGGAGGGAGTTGGAGTGGTATATAAGGGCTGCTCTTCTAGTCCTTCCAAGTAAGTGAGAAGAGAAGGAGCCCTTGCACACTCCTCCTCCTCCTCCACCACCCGCGTCGCGTCGCCTCGTCACGCACGCACCTTGCGTTTCGTGACTCGAATTCGAGTTCGAGACACCTTCTAGGAAGCCTAAATTTTTGCTTGGTGCACCAACTGAGTTGGGTACGTGTCGATCATGCATGTGCATGCTCGTCGCATGTCCCTGGCTTCCTACGCGTGCCAACGCGGTCGGGACGGCTCTCCTCCCAGGCTATAACAGGAGACATAACAGATTTGGAGACTCTCTCTCAGAAGTCTCTAGTCTGTCTCTCTCTCACAGAAAAAAAAAGTTCCTTTTGTTGTGATACTCTCTAGTCTTCCCCATCCTGGCGACTGCGTGCACAGCCGTCCGGGAGAGCGGGCCTCCAAAACCCCATCCGTTAAGATCATGCACCGAGAGACGGGCGATAAGGTTTTTGGGGAGCGTCTCGGCGCGACTGCTCACTGATGTTCGTGTTCTTCTTCGCCGGTTCGACTGCTTCCTCGACAAATCCTACTACATCATGGGCGACATCAACGATGGCTATGGTGGTGCTGCTGGTGCGACCTTCCCGGTCGCGATGTACATGCTTTTCTCTCTCTTACCTTGCACTGCTACTTGTTTCATGTTCAGATCGGATGCATGTGCTTAGTCTGATGTGTGTGGTTAAGTATGCTAGTACATTTGTAATGTTGTTTTTGGTAATTAAACTCACTCGGAAATTGCCTAATATTCTAATAGTAGGTAGTTAAAAGAATGTTGACCGGAAAGAGTTGTACTATCTCTGTACATTTGGGTAAAAATATTATATATTTCTATATGATTTTATTTTCTCTTTGTTATACTTTAGATACTATAGCATATAAATACTCCAAGTTCTGTCAGGCCAGGGATTAATGCTAAATTTACTATGCTAATTGTTGGCCAATGTTGTAGTTTAAGTATTATTAGTCCTATGATATTATAGCAAAAGATATGGCTGCTTATTGATGCTGGACAACGCAAATAACACAGGCTTATGTCTCTAAGATCTTGCCTCCTATTTCGTATCTTTGCTTTGTTCAAACCTTTCCTAGGCTCGACCAATTCTACACTTACTCTCTTTTCTCTTCTTTTTTTCTTTTTTGGAGTAGTTTCCATCCTAAATGTATATGCAATTTTTCTTCAGAACTCATACTTTGACAGTTGCCATAATAATTGTAAAGAAGTTAAACTGAATGTATATGGCTTGCTGAAGTTTATCTGAACTCTTTTCGAATGGAATGTGGTGCTTCATAATGAATGAGACGAGACATGAATTTGAAGTCTCTATGTTGAACTAAAGATGACCACACTCATGTTTATTTATATATTATTATTTATATGAATTAAATCTTATATTATGTACACTCTAAGCTTTATTTAAATGGGTTTGCAGCAATACTCCCGCGGTCTCAAAATGTAAAGCACGCCTTTCTCGCACGACCTTTGGTGTACGATTTTGACCACTAATTAATACTGATATGAAATGGAAGGAGCAAATTATATGGATTGGGAATATTAAATGGAACTGTTTCATTTGTCATGTAAATCTCTTTAATTTCACATGTATTTATACAAATTTTGTGAATTACAAAGTTATAAGACTTATATTTTGAAACGGAGAGTGTATTGATGGTGTGACGGATGGGGCGAGAGGTGCCTAGACATTTGTGTAAATTCATATCACCATGTCTTAAAGAGAACAAGTGCAGCAACGCACGCCATCATGGTCTAGTGTGCTTATAAAGTATTTGTTTATAAGGACCATAGATAACAATAGCCGTAAATAATATGGCATTGCATATTTATTTAGGGATTTATATTCTCGTTTCCTCAGGTCCTTAGTTGTTCTCAGTTTTCCCCAACTCTTTAGTTTTTCCTCAGTTTTCCTCAAGCCCTTGTTTGAAACCCGCAGAAGGAGCTCAGACGGCAGGATTCCCGTTTAGTTGACCGTTACGTGCTGACGTGTGGGGTCGCGTCGTGTGGGGCTGGTAGAAAAGGACCGCATGGGACATGACGAGACAGTGTTTGGTTGCACATGAGCAGGAGCTGGGTTCTGTCTCTCTCGGCCCAAAATGGCATTTTTAAGAGTACCTTTTCCCCCTCTTTCTCTCTGTCTTTTTTCACCTAATTAGTATCAAATCTAGAGAAGCTTGCATTTCTGTCTTTCTTCAATTATTTGTGTCTTTTGGCCCTCATTTTTTGCCCAATATGGCAGCAAATCTAGCACTCCCTCTGATCCATATGTATGTAGTTAAATCTAGAAGAAAATCTCCAGGGTAATGTACGATAAATTCACATAGTCATATAGTAGAATAGGGATAGATAATAGGGATCCCTCCCTAGATAATAAGCTGCATACAACAGCCAAACAAGGAATCCCTAGCTAACAACAAAATAGAGGAGGCAGCAGCAGCAGACGTCCAGGACTCCGCCTACCCCATCTGGCTCTGCCTCCACTTGGTGCTCCCCTTGGGCACCTTGGGCTTGAGCGGAGGCATGCTCCCGGCGGCGATCTCCACCCGCTGAAAGTTGCGGAGGTGCATGCCGAGCGTCTTGTGCTTGGCGCAGAAGGAGTAGACATTCACCGTCGTGCCGACCTTGGGGAAGGTCTTGCCGATGTCCTCGGCATGCGTGAGGAGGAAGTTGAAGTCGGTGCCGCCGAGTCTCCTAGTGCAGAAGGGGCACCTGTAGACACCCTTGGCGAAGTAGGAGATGTACTGGCCGACCTATAGCCTTCGCAGCACCTGTCGAGTCTTGATGTGCTGGTCCTCCTCGTCGCTGCCAACGTCGCTGCCAGACACCTGATCCATATCAAATGGAAACTATGAGTAAATGTGTTGCAACGATGACAAACGTGCATGATAACAAAGTTAGGAAAAACAGAGCCTCAGTTAGAGTGGACACGATTATATATCTTCAGGGATGGTGTAAGTGATCCAAAGCTCATGCACAACAGGTTTGTACATAGCAATGGTTCGCTGAACCCTCCCTGTAAAAATTTGTGCCCAACGATTCATCATAGGCAAAGAAATAGATTTCAGATCTGAACTTGAACACATTCCAAATTATTTGCAAAACTAAAGGGTTGATATCTTTTGATTCGTGCATAAAATAACTGATTGAGATCTCATCATTACTTGCATAAATTAACTGATTGAGATACCATTATTACTTGCATAAATTAACCGAACGGCCGAACCCCAAATCTTAAATGAAATCAAGAAGGGATCAAAACAAAATGGAATAAAATCGGCTCAAATATTAACCCAATACTCATCCATCTACAGATCCATCTACACCAGCAAAAATAGGGTTCAAAAAGGAATGAGGAACAAAAAAGGGAGCAAACCGTAGTCACCTCGTTCCATGGGTCGTCCATCCAGGTGTCGTAGGGGTTCGGGGGCGGGTTGTACGGCACCTCCTCATAGAGGTCGAATCCCGGTGGGATCTGAACGCCACCGGCGGCAGCCTCCGATGCACCGGCGGCGGCGGCGACGACCGTTGAGGGGACGGCGTCGAAGAGGAGGCATCGCGCTTGGATCCGATGGCGTCGTGGACGATGGGATTCGCATTCTCCATTATTACTTGAGAATTGGTTTTATCTTCTACCAATTAACTTCTATTAGTATTCTCAATTCTACCATTAAAGTAACTACATTAGTTATAGTTCTTTTTATAGTTAACTTTGGTCATATGGATGGATGGTTCCTCACCATATTAAGTATGGAGTTTGATTCTAAAGGTTTTCTTGTGGGTCTTAAGTGAAGAATAGGTGGAATGTAAATGGGGTAGGATTCTTCTTAGGATCACCAAGTGATTCACAAGTAAAGGTTGGATATAAGCCTAGGGTTGCTTACTGGTTACCTCCCTATGATTTCATGTGGTGAATAACATCTACTAATCCTATTAGGATTTAACTTATCCTCACATTCTTCAAGAGCATGATCATGGTTTAACCATGATCAACTTGTTCTTAATCTCTTCTACCCCAGATGCTAAGGGTTTATGATCAATATTCAATTTATAATGATCAAGGTTTGGCTTCCTAGGGTATCTCTCATTAAATGGGTTTCTCACTACCATGATCAAGTATTGTCTTGATGAACTAAGGTATAGCACTTCTATTTTACTTTCTAGGATGGGCTATTATGGTGGCCTCTATAGTTTATATCCCAGGAGAATGCCTGAGATACTATGTTAGGGTTCTACTTAATCCATGATGATATAACCATCTAGTTATATGGATAGTTCTCTCCCTTACATTCAAGTGTTGCCTCAACTACTTGAGTGTAACACCATAGCTTGGGCTCTCTTATAGAGGAATGGTTTAATCAAGGGTTTATGGTGTACTCCTAATGTCTCCTTAGGTGTCTAGGCTAAGGTTCCATTTGTCTAGCTTAATTGGGTTAGTCTCTTCCTTACCTTATCAATTCATGGACATGGTATTATTCCATGTGATAATAGGATATCTCACCACTCCAAGATGAAATGGTTTATCTCCTAATACTTTAGTTCAAAGGTTGTCCTTTATTCTTAAATAGTTAAAGCTAAGATTGGTATGAGTGGTCTCTCTCATTTGGGAAGGACTTTAATACTAACCTGAGATTAGGCTCCATAGGGAATGATGTGATCATCAATATCTATGTTTAACATATTTGGGTTCTCTCTCTAGGGATGGTCTGGAATAATATTATAGGGTTTCTCTTTAAAGGTGATGGTTTGAATATATGGATGTATACCCAAGGTTCAGTTCAAGGTTTATCATTGATCCGCTAATAAGTAATATAGAACTCTCACTTCTCTAGGTTTGATGTGATAAAATTTGGAATAGAGAAGAATATATATATTTCTACGGTTGATCTCCTTATCATGTTTCCAATGTTGATGTGGAATGAATACCATGAGATTTCATGGTAGGATCATGGATTAGTTTAAGACATGGAAAAGATAAGTCAGGAATGGTTTCTCCATTTTAATGTTACTTGGTTTGTAATCGAACAGATGTTCTTGTGTTATGGCAATGATTGCCATATTATAATCTTTTATAAGATCAAGCAATTGTTCAGTGAGTAGAGTGTTGTTGTGTTGATTATTAGTTCCATTTGATCTAACCCCTTAGATCAAATCATCCCTACCCAAACAAGGTTTTAACAAAGTCACATTGAGGTTTATAGCGTTTGACTTGATGAGCTACTTCAATTCCACCAAGGTCAAGTGAAACTTCACTTACTGTGACTGTTTTACTTTAAAGCGCGAAAATTCCCCAGATTTTCTATGCATGAATGCAATGCACACATCTGTTTCCTCTATTTTTGTAACCCCAATACCTGGGATATTACAGTCTCTACCCCTTAAACTAAACTTCGTCCTCGAAGTTTGAACTCTCTCACGTTTCCGGAGTGTGGATCTGACTTGTGCAGACTACGACTTTTCTCGAACTCCGTATTGATCTCACTAGATATAATTGAATATATCCCTTGTCCAGATTCTTCCTGGAATCCATTAGGGTTTGTCTCTGAACCATGGTTCTTACTTTGATTCCTTGATTTCTTCCAACTCTATAAGCTTGTTTCCTTTCTCTTTGAAGATTCATTGATTAGGACTTATTCTGGTGCTGCTAGTCTTAACTGAGGACTAATTTGATAATAAACTCCTAATTGATAAATAAGTCTTTGTTTTCCCTTACTACCAAAAGTGCAATAATGGCACTAAGTAAGGTACTTATCATGGAAATGGTCGTGATGGTTTATTTCCCTAAGAATGGATTAGACTCATTTAGTCCATCCAATCATGGTTTATAGTTGATACCCATAACTATTTTGGGTTATTTAGGTTCCATGAAAGGAATCATTCTATTAGTCTTTAGTTTTGGTATGGTCAAACTCCTTCGGTCTTTGGCCTTCTTGAGCTGTATTTGGTCTACGGTATTTTCTTCGTCCAACTTCTTTATGCTTGACTTACTTGAGCTTTCGTACTTCTGAGTAAATACTACTCACTTTCTCAAGTTATAGTCCACTTCTTGTTTCCTCGAGGTATAAACCTCGGCTTCTGATCTGACATTCTTCTGAAAGCAGTGTCAACAATCTTATGAAAATAAGATCGAACTTCCTCGCAGTTCAGACCTTCTTCTTCTATCTTGCTTAAAGTATTGAGTCATTGTACATCCAACTCAATCTTAACTCTACCCTTTAGAGTTTTCTTATGCTCTTCAACTCCTTTTCTTCCAACTATTGGACTTATGATTAGAATTTTTGGTCTAAGTGTAGCTTATGGTTTATATTCTTCTAAGGTTTTGCGAAGAATCTATGTGGTGTATCCACTCAGTTGTGGACATCCAATGTGAATCCATCGACTAAATGATTATAGGTCATTGTTATTTGGCTAACAAAATTTTGTTTGTTCACAACTTCTTGGTACAAATAATCCAATGGTGGACTACTTGATACCAATTGTGGCTATTTGTTATCTAAAAATGGATTCTATTATAGGTTTTGATCAACTGGACGAGACATTCTCTACTTTATCTCGCAGTATTGATCCTATACCAATTGTGGTCTTCTGATATCAACTATGGTCTTCTTATATTATCAATGGTTTCATAGGCCATCTTCCTTTCTTCAGGGTTTATTTTGCAAGAAAACCACTAGCTGACACTATGAATATAGTATCTTAAGTGATTTCCCATGCATTCCCTCTTCTATAATGACTATGAATCTGCTTGAGCTTCATCATAATCACCAGATTTCTCACTTTCATGCTTCCTCCTTACTAAAGTACTCCTCTATTGAGGCTAAGCATGAGTTTTGGTTGGTACTTCCTTCCGAGTTTTGTGGTTGCTTCCCACAACTTTACTTTCTTTTTCTGATGCAACTTAATCTTGTCTCCGGAATCTTCCAGAATTTGTCACTTCCTCACACGTTTACCCTTACCCTCTAGATCTATAGCATCAAGTAAGGACTTGATATTGCAACATGCATTTGCATATCAAAGTCAAACTTCATGTATGGATCTAGTCAAACAATGAAAATCCAATAAAATCCAAGAAGATTTAGCTTTGTGTTTATAATACACACCATCATAAGCCTGAATATACTAGTTGAGTAAGACATCTCTAAACATCAGGCTGAGATGTGTAGTATAAAACACCACATAAGATAGGTTTATATCGTGATACTTAGCACGAATATGTGGAGTCTACTATTTGTCTCAACCTTTACCTTAATTGCACATTTGCAATGGGATAAACTTGATACAAAGTGGTCTTGGATAGTTAAGGTTAACCTAATTTTCTTTGGAAGTACTACTTAACTTCTATTTCATTGTGGACTACCTCTTATGATATCTCTTGGTTCTAACATGGATAATCTAAACACATAACTATGGAAAGATAGCTCATATACTTCCATATGTTCTTACCATATAACTAGGGTTCTGATGTATTTGACACAGTTCTCATGGTTTTGGAACACAAATCTTGCACTATTGTTTTGCACTTGGCTTCTTATTGTACTCCTCTTAATTAATTATAAGGTTCTAGTGCATCACATAACGATTCTCAGGTGAATCATATATGATTAGCAACTCTACCATGTAAGTAGACAAGTTTTATTCCTATCACTCTTACTTACCTCCCATGATTGACTCATCATGGTCTATACTACCTCATATCACTTGTTTTATCACTTACTATCAACTATTTCACAAGTTTGGATAGATTTTACTTACCCATTACTTAACTTGGTTTATATTTTCTATTAGGATATCTTAATTATCTTCATCACTTGATATTACTCCTATTACAGGTCTAAATACTTTTATTTAATCATAATAGGTGTTGGTACACATCTTCCAATAGGATATCTTCCTTATGGTTGTATCCTCTCTTTGGACTACCATGTATTGTATACCAACTGTGATCTACTCATCTATTGTTTAAGGACTTCAATGGTGTACTACATGTTTGGGATTAGCTAACTAAATTTACTTAGTGAAGATAGGTAAGAAATGTTGACTCAAGTGTGTCAGGATTATTCTCAAGTGAATATCCATCTCAAGTCATAAGAAGATTTGGTTCAACTATGACAACTTCCTATAGACACTACCAATCCTATAGGTCTCATTTAAAGGGTTTTTATCCTAGGTCAAAGCATTTGCTCTGATACCAACTGTGGTGACCCGGCATACCACTGCATGGTGTAGTATGCAAGTCTGATATAACACCAATGAAACACCGTTCCACTAGTATTGTATCGCTCAGAGTGGTACAACAGAAACATATGCGGGTCCAAGGCATGTCTATAAAATTACATACAGTCTCTGTTACATAAGATCAGCACAGCCTCCTACTTTACAATGAGGTAAATCTGCAATTAAACTCCAGAAGAACGACTCGTAGACTAGTCTTATCATGAACTATATTTGTAGAGTATTTAACTAGCTAAAGAGGCTAAGAATAGATTCTAGCTAAGTAGGAGCTAGGTTTAGGAAACTAGTTTCCTTCTATGGCTAAACTAGGTTTTCTCCTTGATGGATGTGGTATCTGACTCCTCTGACAGGGTCCTGTCTCTTGAAGTAGTTGTTGAGTCCTCGGCCTTCGAGTTGCACTGTAGATCCTCCTTCGATGCCTCCATATCTAAGCAGGGGATTTAAGAGTGGGATGAGTACGAGCGTACTCAACAAGTTCATTATAGGAAAGAGGTGTTTAATGCACTAGCTACAGCATTAGACCAGAAAGTCTAATACCAATGCAGGTTTTCATAACCATTTCTTCAAAAGGTTGCTTTTATTCAGAAGAACTATGTCCGTCAGCCTTCACCGGTTTACTAGAACTTCATGGAGCTCCTTTCCGGCCGCGTTCGCAGTTCCATATCCCGGAACAGGGAGTGACATGTCACGGTTCATTACACTCTGCAGAGGTGTGTTGCTTTACCCATAAGAGATCTTAACCTTGGTGCCAACCGGGCATATTCCCCGTCCACACTTCCTATGGTGTGAGGCCCGGTATAAGGTCTAGCCAATCATGTTCCTCCGCTACCTCGCACACCCACCCTTTGTTGCATACCCCGACCCTGGGTCCACGCCGGTCCCATTATTCCCATATATTTCAGGGTGGACCCCGACCACGACGTCAATGCAGGGCTCTACCATACATTCCTACGCCGGTAGCTGCAACCCATCATAGACCGCAATACCGTGGGGACTTAAGGCTTCCCCAGCCTACTGCTTGTTCCTCGGGCGACAAGTGTCTACGGACAATGCCGTGGGGACTTAAGGCTTCCCCAGCCTACCGCTCGCCCCCGACAGATACAAGTGTCTACGGTAAAGCGCGTCCGTTGATGTACGAGAGGTGGAAACACTTTTGACTACTCCGTCCCACTCCGGATCTTATGGTTAACACGGGTATTACGGCACAAGAATCACTGGACGACATTTGTTGCTTAATCCTAGATGGATATAAACCCTTGCAATGGAACCTCCACCATATCAACACAATCCATGGTTCCATTGCCCACCACATAGTCATATTCATAGTTATGAAAATAGTGGTTTTGGTTTTTATGCAATAGTGATAATCATAGTACTTTGCAAGTAATTTGATAAAGATACTCAAATGACATGAGCAAGTGATGAACTTGCCTTTCTTGACTGCAAGATTATGCAGGCAAGGTCTTCGATACGCATTAACTCCAAATTCTGAAATAGCATCATCATCCGGTAAGGACGATGTTTAAAAGATTGGCAAGGATGCAATAATGCATAAGTATGAGATGCAATCGCTCTAAGCGTGACCTAACCCCGCTGATTTAGGATCAGTGATTTGTAATGATTAGTTTCGGGTGTGTTGCACTTTTAGAATGATTCTCATACAAGGTCCTTATTCAGGTGTGGTTACATGGTATCATAAACAGGTGCTGCAATATATCATAACAATAATATTAATAGCACACAACTATAACATTTGGTATAATCCTAACATGTACTGAGTAGTGGTTGGTTTTAGCACTATATGTCATGGTTAATGATTGATTATTATATATACTTCAAAAGAATAACTTTTGAAGAACATGTTCTTTAATAAAGAACAAGTATGATAATTAGGGTTGTGGAGTTCTATGGTTTACTATGGTTTCAACTAATTTCTGGAGTAAGGTTTAGATGGATCTCAGCAAAGTTGGATTCATTAATAATTAGGGCTTGTATGGTTTTAGTGAAGCATAAGTATCTTAAGCAATTAATGGTTGCTATTATGGTGATATATCTTAGTGGTAATAGATAGCTAGGGTTGATAGGTCCTGTTAGGCAAGGTTGATGACTACTTCCTATTTACTTCAAAAGAATAACTTTTGAAGAACATACTTCTTAAATAATAAGAAGTATAACAATTAAGGTTGAGGTTGTCTTGTATTAGCTATTGGATCTCTAAGTAGAGAATGGTTGGTTCCTAAATAGGATGGTTCATAAGTATCTCACACTAGTAGGGTTTAGTGGAACAGGGTTATGTAATGTAAAATAGTAGGTATGGTTGCTATTGGAGTTCATCATAATGGTGTGATGCTAAGCATGGATAAATAAGATTGACAATTCTAAGGATAAGAGCTAGGGTTTAGACTTGGTTGACCCTACTTGATCATTTAGGTCTGATGAGGATGAACACATGGGATGCTAATTAGTAGTGATAGGGTTCCCATATTTTATGTGGATTAGAACTAGTATTTAGTTGCTAGATATGAATCTATGATAACTAATGAATTAACATGATCACATGTTACTTGGGTTTTAGGTTTGGAAACAATTTAGGGTTCACACATAAAATAGTGGAGCTAGGGTTTCTAGTGGAATTAGGGTTTAGGGTTACACATGAAATGATGAGTTCCAAGTTTTCTTCCTTATGGAACTAGGGTTTACTATTTACCATGTAGTTCTATGATTAATAACTTCATTTTGAATTTGAAGTTATTAATAACTTCTAAATAAAAATAATATTGAATCTGGCATTTATCATTTTTAAACAATTAATAATTAGGGTAATTATTAATTAGGGTTTAAATATCTCTAATAATGATTTAACAAAATAACAAATAAAGAAAATTAGTTTTAATGTTTTCTTTATTTATTTACTGGTTTTTATTTAATTTTGGAAATTTTTACTAATTATTGAATTTTAATTGAATTTAGAATTAAAATTAAAGGCTTAAATAATAAGTATTTAATAATTGAATTTTTATTAAAAATAAAAATTTCATTTTATATTTTTATTGGATAGAGTTTTACTTTTCTAAGAATTTTGATGTCTCATTTATATTTTTCTGAGCTATATTGAATTTTCTAGATATATTTGAAGTTGCAGCAATTTTCTGGAATTCAATTTAAAGGGAAAAGGCTAAGGGTACCGGTTGGGGTTCTACCCGTGTCACTGACTGGTGGACCATGGTCCACGTCGGATGCCACGTGGGCTTGACTGGGTCAAAATCGAGTTCATGTCCAGAGAGCTACTGGACGGCGGGGAAATCGGCATTCGCCGACGATTCCAGTCACGCGCGGTTGGGAGGCTATATGGGTGTGACTCAGGGCATCGTGGGGAACATTTTGAGGGTGGCGCCGCCGTTGTTGGGTCGCCGGAGCTCGGCCGACGGTGAGGTACGGTGGCGAAGCTCACGGGCTAAGTGATGCGACGGTGCTATGATGGCAATTCGAGCAAAGCGAACAAGCTGCGAGACTCAGGAGCTCACCAGGTTTAGGCCAGGCTTGACGGCGAGGTCGGAGCGGACCTGAGTCGCCGAAATTTGCAGCTCCGGCCGTCAGAGAAGACGGTCTAGCGTGCTCGATTGCGGGCAGTTTGGCTCAATTCCTATCGCAGGCGAAGCAAGTCGTGGACGTCGATGCTGATGGTGGCCACGGCTTGGCCAGGGGAGGTCTCCACCGGCGGTGCTTGAAGTCACCGGTGCGGCCAGGGTTCGGTGTTGATGAAAAATTGGAGCATAGGGGAAAGAATCAGAAGCTAGGGTTCGTCCAGGGGATTTATACGGCTCGAGGCGAGCCTCGTCACGCCATCGATGAAGGAGAGGGTGCCAGCGAGAGAGGAGAAGAGGAGCACCGTGTGCTGCTGGCGTCCATGCGCGTCGAGAGGATGAGGATGACTTCCTCTCGTTGATTTTTCAACGAAGAGGTAAGTTGGGCTGGTCTGGGCCGTGGTGCTGGCTGGTTTTTTGGGCTCTGGCTTGGGCCAGGTTGTAGGCTGCTGCTGGGCTGCGTGCCAGGTAAGGTCCAGGTATGTATTTTTCTATTTTCTCTTTTCTGTTTTCTATTTCATTTAATTCTATTTTATATTTCTGTTTTAATTCAAATTCAACTCATGTAATACCATGCAGGTATTCTGAGTATATGAATTTCATTGGGACCATTAAAAGGATAAATGTATTACTCCATTGTTGTTGAACAATCATATATGTGAGCCTTGCTACAATTTTTAATTAGGCAAGAACTTTAGGTATTAATGTTCATTTCCTTTCTCATTTATGATATAACTCCATGTTGAATAATTAGAATAGGTTCTTCCTCTTCCAATTGTATTGGAAGTTATTATTAGGACTTGATTTCATATTGGAGGAATGGTTCAATTGCACATGATTTTATGTGAGCTCCAATGTATTAGGGTTTTATAGTTTCTATCATAACCCCTCTTATTAAGGTTAATACTATCATTATATTTGAAAGTATCTAAGTAGGTATTGTTTCCATCATAGTTGATCTTGGTTACCAAGATAAATAGTTGATCACTACACATCTGGTTTAATTATAGGACTTAGAATTAGGTGGCTCTTATGTTTTTATAATTGAAACATTGGATTTAATGAATGAATCATTAGGGTTCAAATGCTAATTACCTAATGACACTTGGATTGAATCTCAATTATGGCCTGGTTTTATATTATGATTACCATAGTGATGTAAAAACTAGGGTTGAGATATAATTCTAGTTTATAGAATTGGGATGATATCATATTGCATTGGCTAGGGTTTAATCTCCCCTAACCATGGTAATATGGTTACTTGCTTCATATCTTATGTGCTTCTCTAATTACTAAGGAGTTGAGAATTGGTTTTATCTTCTACCAATTAACTTCTATTAGTATTCTCAATTCTACCATTAAAGTAACTACATTAGTTATAGTTCTTTTTATAGTTAACTTTGGTCATATGGATGGATGGTTCCTCACCATATTAAGTATGGAGTTTGATTCTAAAGGTTTTCTTGTGGGTCTTAAGTGAAGAATAGGTGGAATGTAAATGGGGTAGGATTCTTCTTAGGATCACCAAGTGATTCACAAGTAAAGGTTGGATATAAGCCTAGGGTTGCTTACTGGTTACCTCCCTATGATTTCATGTGGTGAATAACATCTACTAATCCTCACATTCCTCAAGAGCATGATCATGGTTTAAGCATGATCAACTTGTTCTTAATCTCTTCTACCCCAGATGCTAAGGGTTTATGATCATTACTCAGTTTATAATGATCAAGGTTTGGCTTCCTAAGGTATCTCTCATTTAATGGGTTTCTCACTACCATGATCAAGTATTGTCTTGATGAACTAAGGTATAGCACTTCTATTTTACTTTCTAGGATGGGCTATTATGGTGGCCTCTATAGTTTATATCCCAGGAGAATGCCTGAGATACTATGTTAGGGTTCTACTTAATCCATGATGATATAACCATCTGGTTATATGGATAGTTCTCTCCCTTACATTCAAGTGTTGCCTCAACTACTTGAGTGTAACACCATAGCTTGGGCTCTCTTATAGAGGAATGGTTTAATCAAGGGTTTATGGTGTACTCCTAATGTCTCCTTAGGTGTCTAGGCTAAGGTTCCATTTGTCTAGCTTAATTGGGTTAGTCTCTTCCTTACCTTATCAATTCATGGACATGGTATTATTCCATGTGATAATAGGATATCTCACCACTCCAAGATGAAATGGTTTATCTCCTAATACTTTAGTTCAAAGGTTGTCCTTTATTCTTAAATAGTTAAAGCTAAGATTGGTATGAGTGGTCTCTCTCATTTGGGAAGGACTTTAATACTAACCTGAGATTAGGCTCCATAGGGAATGATGTGATCATCAATATCTATGTTTAACATATTTGGGTTCTCTCTCTAGGGATGGTCTGGAATAATATTATAGGGTTTCTCTTTAAAGGTGATGGTTTGAATATATGGATGTATACCCAAGGTTCAGTTCAAGGTTTATCATTGATCCGCTAATAAGTAATATAGAACTCTCACTTCTCTAGGTTTGATGTGATATAATTTGGAATAGAGAAGAATATATGTATTTCTAGGGTTGATCTCCTTATCATGTTTCCAATGTTGATGTGGAATGAATACCATGAGATTTCATGGTAGGATCATGGATTAGTTTAAGACATGGAAAAGATAAGTCAGGAATGGTTTCTCCATTTTAATGTTACTTGGTTTGTAATTGAACAGATGTTCTTGTGTTATGGCAATGATTACCATATTATAATCTTTTATAAGATCAAGCAATTGTTCAGTGAGTAGAGTGTTGTTGTGTTGATTATTAGTTCCATTTGATCTAACCACTTAGATCAAATCATCCCTACCCAAAAAAAGGTTTTAACAAAGTCACATTGAGGTTTATAGCGTTTGACTTGATGAGCTACTTCAATTCCACCAAGGTCAAGTGAAACTTCAGTTACTGTGACTGTTTTACTTTAAAGCGCGAAAATTCCCGAGATTTTCTATGCATGAATGCAATGCACACATCTGTTTTCTCTATTTTTGTAACCCCAATACCTGGGATATTACAGTATCCCACGGATCTACCATCCCCTACAATGGCATGTCCTATCAACCAAACTCACTGGATACCTCCACTGCCTGTTTTTACTGTCAGTGTAGGTTACCTCAGCCTTCATTCCTTTTCTGACGCACTGCATCCTCAATTGTTTTGCCCTGTCATGCAAAGACTTAATCAAAGATGGGAGCATGAGATGGCCAGCATATTTTGTGGATGCAATTCTTTGACGCAGATCGATCTTTATCATGATCATCTGCCTAATCTTATCAAATATTTGCCATAGCATAAGCCCTTTCAATGACTTGACCTTTGAATTGAAACTCTCCGCAAGGTTACTTGTTACATAGTCTACCTTGCAAATTTCATTGAATTGGCTTCTTGACCACAACCTACCATGATGTTCATCCAAGTACTCCTTCATCCCAGGTTTTTGTTTATACAACACATCCAAATGGAACAGATGCTTCCTAGAGCTGCATGTGTATGAAGCTGGCCATAGGTTGTCAGTAAAAACTTTACCCTTGAATTTCTTTGTAAAATTCTGTACCAAGTGTCGCATACATTTGATACGTCTCCGACGTATCGATAATTTCTTATGTTCCATGCCACATTATTGATGATATCTACATGTTTTATGCATACTTTATGTCATATTTATGCATTTTCTGGCACTAACCTATTAACGAGATGCCGAAGAGCCAGTTGTTGTTTTCTGCTGTTTTTGGTTTCAGAAATCCTAGTAAGGAAATATTCTCGGAATTGGACGAAATTAACGCCCAGGGGCCTATTTTCACACGAAGCTTCCAGAAGACCGAAGAGAAGACGAAGTGGGGCCACGAGGCGGCGCCACACTAGGGCGGCGCGGGCCAGGTGCTGGCCGCGCGGCCCTAGCGTGTGGGCCCCTCGTGACTCTCCCGACTCTGCCCTTCCGCCTACAAATAGCCTTCGTTGCGAAACCCCCAGTACCGAGAGCCACGATACGGAAAACCTTCCAGAGACGCCGCCACCGCCAATCCCATCTCGGGGGATTCAGGAGATCGCCTCCAGCACCCTGCCGGAGAGGGGATTCATCTTCCGGAGGACTCTACACTGCCATGGTCGCCTCCGGAGTGATGAGTGAGTAGTTCACCCCTGGACTATGGGTCCATAGCAGTAGCTAGATGGTTGTCTTCTCCTTATGTGCTTCATTGTCGGATCTTGTGAGCTGCCTAACATGATCAAGATCATCTATCTGTAATGCTATATGTTGTGTTTGTTGGGATCCGATGGATAGAGAATACTATGTTATGTTGATTATCAATCTATGTGTTGTTTATGATCTTGCATGCTCTCCGTTACTAGTAGATGCTCTGGCCAAGTTGATGCTTGTAACTCCAAGAGGGAGTATTTATGCTCGATAGTGGGTTCATGTCTCCGTGAATGCGGGGAGTGAGAGAAACCTCTAAGGTTATGGATGTGCTGTTGCCACTAGGGATAAAACATTGATGCTATGTCCGAGGATGTAGTTATTGATTACATTACGCACCATACTTAATGCAATTGTCTGTTGTTTGCAACTTAATACTGGAAGGGGTTCGGATGATAACCTGAAGGTGGACTTTTTAGGCATAGATGCATGCTGGATAGCGGTCTATGTACTTTGTTGTAATGCCCAATTAAATCTCACAATACTCATCATATCATGTATGTGCATGGTCATGACCTCTCTATTTGTCAATTGCTCACCTGTAATTTGTTCACCCAACATGCTATTTATCTTATGGGAGAGACACCACTAGTGAACTGTGGACCCCGGTCCATTCTTTTACATCGAATACAATCTACTGCAATACTTGTTCTACTGTTCTCTGCAAACAATCATCATCCACACTATACATCTAATCCTTTGTTACAGCAAGCCGGTGAGATTGACAACCTCACTGTTTCGTTGGGGCAAAGTACTTTGGTTGTGTTGTGCAGGTTCCACGTTGGCGCCGGAATCCCTGGTGTTGCGCCGCACTACATCTCGCCGCCATCAACCTTCAACGTGCTTCTTGGCTCCTACTGGTTCGATAAACCTTGGTTTCTTGCGAGGAAAACTTGCCGCTGTACGCATCACACCTTCCTCTTGGGGTTCCCAACGGACGCGTGCTGTACGCGTATCAAGCAGATTTTCTGGCGCCGTTGCCGGGGAGATCAAGACACGCTGCAAGGGGAGTCTCCACAATCCAATCTCTTTACTTTGTTTTTGTCTTGCTTTATTTTATTTAGTACTTTGTTTGCTGCACTAAAACAAAACACAAAAAAATTAGTTGCTAGTTTTACTTTACTTGCTATCTTGTTTGCACTCTATATTAAAAACACAAAAAAATTAGTTACTTGCATTTGCTTTACTTATTTCAACATGTTTCTTTTAATTTCACCGTAAAAGATATACCGGTGGGGCAAGGGTCTATAATTGGAAGAGATAATATAGAAGAATTTTTCACCCATGTTAGTATGCATGAAGATCTTAAAGATATACCCCTTGCAAAAGCTGTCCCTACTTATGAAGATGCCTCTGTTTGTTTGGTACGCATGATGGAAGCTAGATTTATTAGTCTCAACCCCATGATACAACACATGTTTCTTACACTTTCTGATATGGAGAGGGGAGAGAAGAGAGATTTTGTTCTAAAAGTCTTAGTGCGAGAATTTGCGGATATAGCTAAAGAAGCTAGAAAAGTTTTTAGTAAGCATGATAGGCTTGGCATGATCACCTATTTTAAAAGAACACTTGAAAAGATGGATATGGATAGAATTAAGTATACTAATAATGTTAATAATGGTGGGGAGATTAAAGCACCAATACCATGTAAGCTCCTAGCAATGCATAAGGCACTAGAAAATAACTATGCTTGGCTTGTTCCTGAAAATTTGTTTGATGAGAGTAGCAAGCCCAAGACTAATGAAAAGGGAGCCGCTGAAACTTATGTATCGAATATACTATGCATGGTTGAGAAAACTCCACACCCCGCTGTAGATGCTCCATCTTTCGATAACACTTGATACACACTTTCTGCGCCTAGCTGAAAGGCGTTAAAGAAAAGCGCTTATGGGAGACAACCCATGTTTTTACTACAGTACTTCTATTTTATATTTGAGTCTTGGAAGTTGTTACTACTGTAGCAACCTCTTCTTATCTTAGTTTTGTGCATTGTTGTGCCAAGTAAAGTCGTTGATAGTAAGGTTCATACTAGATTTGGATTACTGCGCAGAAACAGATTTCTTTGCTGTCACGAATCTGGGCCTAATTCTCTGTAGGTAACTCAGAAAATTATGCCAATTTACGTGAGTGATTCTCAGATATGTACGCAACTTTCGTTCAATTTGAGCATTTTCATTTGAGCAAGTCTGGTGCCTCAATAAAATTCGTCTTTATGAACTGTTCTGTTTTGACAGATTCTGCCTTTTATTTCGCATTGCCTGTTTTGCTATGCTTGATGGATTTTTCGATTCCATTGACTTTCAGTAGATTTGTGCAATGTACAGAAGTGTTAAGAATTATCATGTCACCTCTGAACATGTAAGTTTTAATTGTGCACTAACCCTCTAATGAGTTGTTTTGAGTTTGGTGTGGAGGAAGTTTTCAAGGATCAAGAGAGGGAGATGATACAACATGATCAAGGAGAGTGAAAGATCTAAGCTTGGGGATGCCCCGGTGGTTCACCCCTGCATATATCAAGAAGACTCAAGCGTCTAAGCTTGGGGATGCCCAAGGCATCCCCTTCTTCATCGACAACATTATCAGGTTCCTCCCCTGAAACTATATTTTTATTCCATCACATCTTATGTGCTTTGCTTGGAGCGTCTGTTTGTTTTTGTTTTTGTTTTGTTTGAATAAAATGGATCCTAGCATTCATTGTGTGGGAGAGAGACATGCTCCGCTGTTGCATATGGACAAGTATGTCCTTAGGCTTTACTCATAATATTCATGGCGAAAGTTTCTTCTTCGTTAAATTGTTATATGGTTGGAATTGGAAAATGATACATGTAGTAATTGCTATAATGTCTTGGATAATGTGATACTTGGTAATTGTTGTGCTCATGTTTAAGCTCTTGCATCATATACTTTGCACCTATTAATGAAGAAATACATAGAGCTTGCTAAAATTTGGTTTGCATAATTGGTCTCTCTAAAGTCTAGATAATTTCTAGTATTGAGTTTGAACAACAAGGAAGACGGTGTAGAGTCTTATAATGTTTACTATATGTCTTTTATGTGAGTTTTGCTGCACCGGTTCATCCTTGTGTTTGTTTCAAATAACCTTGCTAGCCCTAACCTTGTATCGAGAGGGAATACTTCTCATGCATCCAAATCCTTGAGCCAAACACTATGCCACTTGTGTCCACCATACCTACCTACTACATGGTATTTCTCCGCCATTCCAAAGTAAATTTCTTGAGTGCTACCTTTAAAATTTCTATTATTTACCTTTACAATATATAGCTCATGGGACAAATAGCCTAAAAACTATTGTGGTATTGAATATGTAATTATGCACTTTATCTCTTATTAAGTTGCTTGTTGTGCGATAACCATGTTCCTGGGGACGCCATCAACTACTCTTTGTTGAATATCATGTGAGTTGCTATGCATGTTCGTCTTGTCTGAAGTAAGGGAGATTTACCGCTAGAATGGTTAGAGCATTGCATAATGTTAGAGAAGAACATTGGGCCGCTAACTAAAGCCATGATCCATGGTGGAAGTTTCAGTTTTGGACAAATATCCTCAATCTCATATGAGAAAATTAATTGTTGCTACATGCTTATGCATATAAGAGGAGTCCATTATCTGTTGTCTATGTTGTCCCGGTATGGATGTCTAAGTTGAGAATAATCAATAGCGAGAAATCCGATGCGAGCTTTCTCCTTAGACCTTTGTACAGGCGGCATAGAGGTACCCCTTTGTGACACTTGGTTAAAACATGTGCATTGCGATGATAATCCAGGTAATCCGAGCTAATTAGGACAAGGTGCGGGCACTATTAGTATACTATGCATGAGGCTTGCAACTTGTAAGATATAATTAGCATGACACATATGCTTTATTACTACCGTTGACAAAATTATTTCTTGTTTTCAAAATCAAAGCTCTAGCACAAATATAGCAATCGATGCTTTCCTCTTTGAAGGACCTTTCTTCTACTTTTATGTTGAGTCAGTTCACCTATCTCTCTCCATCTCAAGAAGCAAACACTTGTGTGAACTGTGCATCGATTCCTACATACTTGCATATTGCACTTGTTATATTACTCTATGTTGACAGTATCCATGAGATACACATGTTACAAGTTGAAAGCAACCGCTGAAACTTAATCTTCCTTTGTGTTGCTTCAATACCTCTACTTTGAATTATTGCTTTATGAGTTAACTCTTATGCAAGACTTATTGATGCTTGTCTTGAAGTACTATTCATGAAAAGTCTTTGCTATATGATTCATTTGTTTACTCATGTCATTTACATTGTTTTGATCGCTGCATTCACTACATATGCTTACAATAGTATGATCAAGGTTATGATGGCATGTCACTCCAGAAATTATCTTTGTTATCGTTTACCTGCTCGGGACGAGCAGAAACTAATCTTGGGGATGCTGATACGTCTCCGACGTATCGATAATTTCTTATGTTCCATGCCACATTATTGATGATATCTACATGTTTTATGCATACTTTATGTCATATTTATGCATTTTCCGGCACTAACCTATTAACGAGATGCCGAAGAGCCAGTTGCTGTTTTCTGCTGTTTTTGGTTTCAGAATTCCTAGTAAGGAAATATTCTCGGAATTGGACGAAATCAACGCCCAGGGGCCTATTTTCACACGAAGCTTCCAGCAGATCGAAGAGAAGACGAAGTGGGGCCACGAGGCGGCGCCACACTAGGGCGGCGTGGCCCAGGTGCTGGCCGCGTGGCCCTAGCGTGTGGGCCCCTCGTGACTCTCCCCACTCTGCCCTTCCGCCTACAAATAGCCTTCGTTGCGAAACCCCCAGTACCGAGAGCCACGATACGGAAAACCTTCCAGAGACGCCGCCGCCGCCAATCGCATCTCGGGGGATTCAGGAGATCGCCTCCGGCACCCTGCCGGAGAGGGGATTCATCTCCCGGAGGACTCTACACCGCCATGGTCGCCTCCGGAGTGATGAGTGAGTAGTTCACCCCTGGACTATGGGTCCATAGCAGTAGCTAGATGGTTGTCTTCTCCTTATGTGCTTCATTGTCGGATCTTGTGAGCTGCCTAACATGATCAAGATCATCTATCTGTAATGCTATATGTTGTGTTTGTTGGGATCCGATGGATAGAGAATACTATGTTATGTTGATTATCAATCTATGTGCTGTTTATGATCTTGCATGCTCTCCGTTACTAGTAGATGCTCTGGCCAAGTTGATGCTTGTAACTCCAAGAGGGAGTATTTATGCTCGATAGTGGGTTAATGTCTCCGTGAATCTGGGGGAGTGAGAGAAACCTCTAAGGTTATGGATGTGCTGTTGCCACTAGGGATAAAACATTGATGCTATGTCCGAGGATGTAGTTATTGATTACATTACGCACCATACTTAATGCAATTATCTGTTGTTTGCAACTTAATACTGGAAGGGGTTCGGATGATAACCTGAAGGTGGACTTTTTAGGCATAGATGCATGCTGGATAGCGGTCTATGTACTTTGTCGTAATGCCCAATTAAATCTCACAATACTCATCATATCATGTATGTGCATGGTCATGCCCTCTCTATTTGTCAATTGCCCAACTGTAATTTGTTCACCCAACATGCTATTTATCTTATGGGAGAGACACCACTAGTGAACTGTGGACCCCGGTCCATTCTTTTTTACATCGAATACAATCTACTGCAATACTTGTTCTACTGTTCTCTGCAAACAATCATCATCCACACTATACATCTAATCCTTTGTTACAGCAAGCCGGTGAGATTGACAACCTCACTGTTTCGTTGGGGCAAAGTACTTTGGTTGTGTTGTGCAGGTTCCACGTTGGCGCCGGAATCCCTGGTGTTGCGCCGCACTACATCTCGCCGCCATCAACCTTCAACGTGCTTCTTGGCTCCTACTGGTTCGATAAACCTTGGTTTCTTACTGGGGGAAAACTTGCCGCTGTACGCATCACACCTTCCTCTTGGGGTTCCCAACGGACGCGTGTTGTACGCGTATCAACATTCCCTATGCTCCACTCCAGGGAATACTGCTTCTACCGCACCCTCCAAACCTTTGCAAGCGTCTGTGTGGATAACAAGTCCTGGTGGATGACCTATAAGGTCGCGCAAATTCTGCAGAAACCAAGTCCAACTTTCCTCTGACTCAACCTCCAAAACTCCATAAGCAACAGGGAACATCCAATTATATCCATCAACTGCAGTAGCAGCAACTAGCTGTCCTTTAAACCTGCCATGAAGAGTTGTTGCATCCACGGCCAAATAAGGCCTGCAACCGTCCAAAAAGCCTTTCCAGTAAGCTTTGAAACAAACAAAAGCCCTTCTAAAACATTCCTTGTGCATTACCTTCCCGCTTTTCAATTTGTAGGGAACTTTATGCTTGTCTATCGCTACAACACTGCCTGGACTAGCCATCTCCACTTCAGCTTTGAAAGTGTAAAGCAACTGAAAGCTTTCATTCCATGGACCATTGATCTTGTCAAGAGCCATTTCCTTTGCATAGAACATCCTCATGTAAGGTACTTTCATTTTAAACTTCTCAACCATATTTTTCTGGAGTGCTGTTGGACCAAGTGAAGGAGTTTCTCTCAGCCAATCTAGGATTATATCTGCCAACCACCTAGTCTTCGCTAGCTTTGTTTTCAGCTCGGGCTCTCCCCCTAGAGGTGGACAAGCACGGACGTGCTCATTCTTCTTTATCTGAAACATAATGATAAGGGATGTCAGTAATAGATAACAAATTTTACACCGCCGAGCCAACTGGTTGGCGTAGTACCTGAACCAAGCTGCTTCTGCGCATTGTGGATGCATGCAGCCTCCACCTACACCTCTTGTATGGGCATTTAACTGTGAACCTACCTGGCTCATTTTTAATAACCTCATAATTATTCTTAGAGAGAATGCAATATGTAGTAATTGCATTACGACAGTCCATCATCGTTTGAAACACGGTGCCTTCTGCAAGCTGAGGATCCTCCCTGTTCCACTCAATTGTTGGCAAGTCATCACCTTCGTAATCGGCTAAAATGAGGCTCTCATTGTTCTCATTCTTCTCTTCATCATCAGTGTCATCAAATCTGGCACCAAAAGCAATATCTTCCATGTATTGATCCTCCATTGCCTGCTTACTGCATCGATCTACCAATTCAGGAAACATCAACTCACCCTCATCATCTTGAGGAGACTGATCATCAATGTCTGCATCGTCCTCCACATCGACCGTACGAACGATCTAGCTACCACTAGCACTGGGGATAGATGGTGCTGTTGTGGACCTACAAGGAGCGCCACGGCGCACACTATTAGCAGAGGCAGCAGTAGTAGAGAGACATGATGCCCGACCACCTGATGATGCCCCAGCACCAGATGATGCCTGGCCCCTGTCCACATGGATACGAATTTTACCGAACCGGCAAGAAGCATTCAAAGAAAAAAGAATTCCAGATCGTCTTCGGAAATTAGTGGAACAAATCTTCGCTCCGGGCTGTTGAAATATTCGAAATGAACTGCATCGAAAGAGCTCCAGGTGTACTTATCATAGATGTTAGATTTGAAATCCCTCAACGAGATGGTGGTTGCAACCACCGCAGGGAAGCAAAAACCCATTCTTATAGCGTTTAGAATCACGCGTAAAGCTAGAATCCAGCCTAACCACCAGCCGAAAAGCCAGCGCTGGATCCATCCTATTCGAAAAGCAACGCAGTTAGTTGAGCAACAACGATTGGCGCTCAAAAACTGCCTACTGTTAATTCACATAGGAAGACGATGCTTACCCAGATGGAATCCATGCGTTAGATCCCTCTGATTCCCAATCTTCTCCCCGGCTGACGGGAATAGTCGGCACACCAGACGGAATTACAAAGAGGACAGGGGTAGATCCAGATCTGGTGGAGGCGGATCCCTCTCCGCCTCCCGGGGGTGGTGGTGGGGGCGGGGCCGGCTCGGCGGCGGACGACGCCATAAGGTAGGTGGGCAGGACGGCGTGGCGGCGGAGGGGCGGTGTGTGAGCTCCTCCAGTCTCGGGCGGAGGGGAAAGCTTTGGGTCAGCTCTTCCAGTCAACAGTCAACACATTTCGAAAGCAACGGTCAAGTCAAAACCACCGCGGCTCCCTAGCCGTCACCGGTAACAGAAGGCCTATGACCAGACGGCAACCCTCCCGTCCGAGCGTCTGCGAGGGGTTTCAAACTAGAGGGAGGGGAAAATGAGGAAAAGTTAAGAGGCTGGGGAAAATTGAGTACAACTAACGAACCAGGGGCACGAGAACAAAAAACCCTATAATTTTCAGTTACAAACTTTCGTTACCTAACCTTCAACATGAAACTTGTTTCAAATCCATTTTGGCGTACAAGAAACAAATCCCACCTTGATTCGAGTACCACAGCCTCCAAACGATGCCGATGCCGATATCGGCATGGTCAGAACGGCTATGCTCGCCGCCACTGCTAGGTCACCGTCGGGATGCACCCTCAATCCCGTCCCCTCATTCGATCACTGACACACCAGAGATACCGCCGAGGCCAATGCCGAACGTACATGCTGATGCCAATGCCGAACATGCATGCACGCCGCTGTGGGCACGGCCACGCCGCCCCGCTATGCTGGACGCCACAGACCACCGTGAGGTCTTTCCCTTCGCCACCACACTCTCCTAGCACCCATCTATACACGCCAGAAAGGAGAGACACTAGTTTTCTCTACATTGCTCGCGTTCGTGTCCGACACGGTCAATCAAACTTTTGAGGTTGTCGTCGATGTCCTCGACCATTTCTTCTCTTCTTTGCATGGTTAAACGTGTCTAGTTCATATCTATCTAATGCGTCTGGTCTCGCCTCATGCGGTTCTTTGTGGACGTCGATCTCATCTCGGCACCCCGCAGGCCACCTCCTCCGTGCCATCGCTGTAGAGCTCCGTTTAAAAATCTAATCCTACCCGTGTATTGCCCCTTGTATCAGCGTCATGGCCCCACTTGTCATTCGATATACCGAAGCCCCGCTCGTTCGTGTTTTGGTCAGGGATACAGTGATGCTTACGGTCAAACAAAGATGGATGGTATGACGTGTCTTTGCAGGCTCTACGTGGCCCCACTAATCAGAAGATAACGTTCAACAGTCGGGTAACCGGCCGTTACATCACGTGTGATGGTTTCAGACAAGAGCTTGGGGAAAACTGAGGAAAAACTAAGCGGCTGGGGAAAACTGAGCACAACTAAGGATCTGAGGGCACGAAAATAGAAATCCCATTTATTTATGGCATATTTATTGCTAGCAAATATTTGAAACAACAGTGGAGAGTAATCCTTGATGCCTAAATGTTTTTGCTCTTTGGTCCAAGGTTCTTTTGAAATGCCCTCACCTAGAATCGACAAAGAAGATATAGTAACTGATTTTCACGTCAAGTTATTAGCATAAAACCGCCACGTTTTGGGCTAAATATTGATTTTGGTATCATTTTGTGTTTCGGGAGCAAAAAAACTAACAGATTTTTCATCGGTTTTCTCAAAAACACTAAACTGTCCCTATCACGAATTGACATGGTTTCTGGCAATCCTGGCCCATACGTGTCACCAGCTAGACGACTCCTCACATGGTTGTTAATGGCGCGTGGGTTCCACCCACTTTTCGCCGCACATGTCTGAAGAAATGGGGGCGGAGGCTAGGTTTCAGTCAGTTACCCTCGCGCGCGTGCGTGTCCGTCCACCTCGATCTATCTCCACTCCCGATGAGGCGATGGTGACTCCCGACGATGGCAGCAGTGAAAGAGGTGGCACGTCTCCATCCTCGGGCGTGGAGTTCCACATCGCTCCACGGACAGTGGCGGGAGGATGCACGGCTTCTCCAGCGTCATCACGAATTCGCTGGTGTCGCTGCACTCGTCGAAGGCGAGGGCTAAGTCAGTGTTTGCGCGGTCAGTGATCGCATCGCCGGCAAAGAACATCCACTACTGGGCTTCCCCATTGGGCGGTGTGGAGTAAGTTGCAATTTTTATCCAAGACCTTAACTTGTCCATGTCAGATTCAGATTTGGTGCCTAGATTTAGTAGTCTAACCTAGATTTGGTAGATAATGTAGCAGTTTTAGCTAGTAAACAACTACATAATGTTAGCTAGGATTAAAATGGCAATATGGGTATCAATAAATTTTCTTATTGTGGGGGTGATGTTTTGGCTCTTGGGTGCTTATGCTCCCTTTATTTCAAAGATTTTAAAATGTTAAAAAATTTCAAACAAAAAATTCAGTTCTAAATCTTCACATGATATGTGCACACAAAGTATTTTCATGAAAAATCGACTTGTGGTTTGGAATGGGCAAAAAATACAAAAAAAAATAGTGCTAAAAATAAGTTTTTTCGTGAGACATGTTTTATCTTGTTTACATCGACCACAAAAATATCAAATTTTCGCGAATTTGCACAAACGGACATAGATTGTCAAGGTGTACATGGGAAAAAATTGTTGGAATTTTTTGACAAGTAGGAGGGAGCATATGTACTCGGTAGCCAAACTAAATTTTTCGTTTATTTTAAGAGTTTTAGTTATCACTGTCTATTTAACCTTACCTTATTCTAGTTTATTTAACAGTGTAGTTTATTCATTTAACAACAAACTGAGGCTATCTATTTATCTATAACTTTTCAGTATTTCGTAAGCTAGATGATGATATTTAGGACTTCAGGTTTAATTTCTCTGTTGAGATAATTTGGAGAGAACTTTGTTCCAATCTGGCATCGTAGTTTTTAACCTTTTAGCCATAACTGAATGTCATGGGTATGGAATAAGGGACAGTATGTACTTTGTTAAATAAAGAAGGGAAAGGGAAGCAAGGAATGGAAATAATTGACTGCATTACCAAGGTAGAGGAGATGCTTGCACTGTATGAAGCTGAACAATGTGTTAATATTATAGTGTTGGAGAAATTTTTTGTGTGGCCAACTGGACTAAATGTAGAGGCAGATATAGCTGAAGTACATAATGTGCCAGTCAAATATGGTGTCAATGCATATCATATGATGAAGAGATGACTACATAAAGGTGTTGTATGTTGGCACTCAATGGAATTGCAATGTACATAAGGGCAAGCAGGTTGTACCTTTGTTTGTGAGGAGGCATACAACTGGTTTGTGCAGATAGCACATGAAACTTGGGCTTGAAATTTGTTTGACACTAACTACAAGACTGGCACCTAGTTGTCAAAAACATCAGTGAAGTATTTCACAGAACGATCTTGAATGTGAGGAACAAACCAATAAGAACAATGCTTGAAGGAATAAGAAATAAACCGATGGTCAAATATAGTGGAACCAGGGAGAAAGTAGAAACAGCTAGTGGGAAATAAGTCCTATCTATGCTCAGAAAATAGAGGAGACAAAAAGGTGGTCCCGAGATTGCATTGCCAAACCTGTTGTGGCTGGTTTTTGGCAAGTCATTAATGGTAGTGGTAGAGTTGTTGATGCTGATCTAAGAATAAACACTTGTGGGTGAGAACCAACCTGAGGTTGGGTGGTTAGGAGGGTGGTTGTACCCCCAGCCCACCAGAGTTCAAATCCCAGATTTGACATATGTGTGTCTCATAAAGGCGGAATATTCATTCAGTGGGAGGCGACGTTCCCGTCGACAGCGAGGCGCCTGTGGTGACTTCGTCAATTTCAAGATCCAATCCGCCGGCTCAGTCTTCTGGAGGTGCTCATAGGGGTAGGGTGTGCGTGTGTGCGTTCATAGGGGTGAGTGTATGCGCGTGTATGTGAGCGTCTACGTTTGTACTGTGTTTCTCAAAAAAAAAAAAAAACACTTGTGGGTGTAGAAAATTGGATTCACCGTATTCCATGCAATCATGCAATCGCTGCAATCATGAAGTTGTCACAGCCTCTAGTGGAGTATGTACATAACTATTTCAAAAAAAACAATGTACAAGAAGTCATTTCTCATATATCTGGGGCTGCCTACAGCATCAGGTCGGCTCACTGAACACCATTTTGACCATATAGTGGAAAGATCTAGGTCAGGGGTTCAGGGGTATAGTGAGAAGAAAATGTCGTGTGTTGCTAAGGAAGTGCATTTAAAGTCTGTGATCCAAGCTTTATCGACCTATTCTATGAGTTGTTTCAAACTCACAAAAGGTTTATGCAAGAAAGTAATGGCAGTGATGTCGAAATACTGGTGGGCTGGGTCACTGGACAAAAGAGGAATGCATTGGCAGTCTTGGGAGAAGATGTCAATCCCCAAAAGCAAGGGAGGACTTGGATTTCGGGATCTTGGGATTTTTAATGATGCAATGCTTGCCAAACAGGCATGGAGGTTGCTAGAAAGACCTAGAAGTCTTTGTGCTCGGGTGTTACTTGCAAGGTACAATAAAGGAGGAGATGTTTTATCTGCCTCTTGTCCTAAGAGTGTCTCACCTACCTAGAAAGCTATTTGTAAAGGAAGGTTTTACGAAAAGGTCTAATTCGTAGAATTGGAGATGGCCGAACGACAGAGATTTGGTATGATCAATGGATTGATGGAATTACGTCAATGAAACCCTTGGGTAGAGCTGATGATGATCCGGTGTAACTTGTATCAGATTTGTTACATGACAACTCTAATCAATGGGATGAGGAGAAAGTGCAACGCATTTTTTCCTGCTAATGCAGCAGCTATTTTGAGTATGCCAAGACCGAGGTCCTTCCAGGAAGACTTTTGGGCTTGGGTTGGGATAATTCTGGTGTGTTTTCAGTGAGGCCCGTACTGGGAGTTGGTTAGGCGCAATACAATTTCTAATGATGGTACATGGTCCTCAATTGATGATTCAAACACCTGGAAACATCTCTGGAAACTGAAGGTTATGCCAAAGATTCGTATATTCTCGTGGAGAGTAATTAAAAACTTGCTCCCAACTGCAGGGGAATTACATAGAAGGCATATTAAGGAGGTGGGAAACTGTCCCCTATGTGGACATGATAATGAGACTCTGTTCCATGCTCTTACGGAATGTGAGCATGCAAAAGTCTTTTGGGTTGCGGCTCAAGATTTCTTTGAAGTGAAATTGCCAAAACTGAACCCTGCAGCCTGGGCAAGAGATATTCTTGATCCCTCTTTGATCAAAAAGTATGATGTAGCTGTAGTGGTTTCTGTCATGCGGGCAATTTGGGGAAGTCGGAATAAATATAATCATGGAGAGGAGAAATACCAGCCGTTAAAATCTATGGAACTAGTTTATGAATTTGTAAAGTCGTTGGATATTCCTATGACTGAATCAGTGATTGTTGATAGCATCATTCCAAGGTGGAAAAGACCACCAGCTGGATGGTTGAAGATAAATACTGATGGAGCTATCTCTGCATTAGAATCATTGGCTGGTGTAGGAATAGTTGTCCGAGATGAAGCTGGAGATGAAGCTGGGGAGGTGGTTATGGTGGAGGGTCATAAGTATTAGCATGTATCCGATCCTTTTACAGCAGAAATGCTAGCCTGTAGAGATGCAATGCTGCTGGCTCGTTCGAAGGGGTGGCCTCGAGTTGCTATTGAGACAGACTGTAAAATAATTGTGAAGGTGTGGAATGGAGGAAAGGAGCAACGGTCTCCGTGCTCCTAGTTGGTTAGAGAGATGAAGTGTTTACTCTCAAACTTCCACGGTTTTTCTATTAGTTTTGTAAAAAGAGAAGCGAACAAAGTGGCACATGCGTGTGCGCGAGCTGCTCTTTCTTTAGATGTTTCTATAGTCTCTTATGATACTATCCCTGGATTTCTAGCTGAGGTTGTTCAGCTAGATCTTATGTCGTCGATTGAATAAATGCCAATGGGCGAATTCTCAAAAAAAATTACAGTCTACCATATTCCTCGGCCCGATGACTGGAATAGGACAGATTCACAAGATATTGATCCACCAGTGTTCAGAGATAAACTAGGAAGGATGCATACTATTAGAAGAAAAGGCAAGTTTGAGGTTCCATATCCTAGAGATACATCTAGGATGGCCTCAATCACATGCAGCAATTGCAAGCTAGTAGGCCATAGATACACGATCTGTTAGGTTTCACTAATTCCAGGGCTTTAATTTAGGAAAGACAATCACCAAGTGACTGCATGTCTAAAAAAACAATCTAGGCATTTCACTAACTACGCTTACTTTACCATTAATAAGTACTTTCTTGTGGAGCCTAACAGACATAGTGAGTGATCTTCCACTTCTGGTACTACTAGTGTAGTAGCTCCTGCATGAGCAGCACCAACAACACCTATCAGCGACACCAACAGCTCCTACTACCAGTACAACAAGGCCCTAGACCTTTCTCTGCACGAATGGCTAGTGAAGCATCATGTAGTAGAAGAGTTGGTAGGCAACCGAAAGTAACACCTAGGATGCAAGGCTATCTCAATGCTACCAAACATAATAGCTGCAAAAAGTGATAATGTGAGCATGAATGTGCCTGGTTGTTTGAATTTCTATATCAGTTTGTGTGGCCAAAACTATATTTGAACTTCTATGTCAGTTTGTGTGAGCAAAACTATGTCAGTTTGAACTATTTATGTAAGAGTGGCTATTTCTGTAAGACTATGCGTTGGATTATAAAATGTGTGTAAGACTATGTGCTAGATGCTTCTACTGTCTTTTTTAGATGCTTCTACAAATAGTTCGGAGGATGCATCCTATTTTAAAACTATTGAGGTTGTTGACAACCACTAGGGTTACCATTTTAAAATTCTCTAGGTTGTCAACAACCACTAAAACATCTTTTAAAACTCTCGAGCTTGTCGACAACCACTAGGGCTTACCTTTCAAACTCTCGAGGTTCTCGACAATCACTAGGGTTACCATTTTAAAACTGTCGAGGTTCTCGACAACCACTTGGGTTTATATTTTAAAACTCTCGAGGTTGTTGTCAACCACTAGGGTTTATCTTTTAAAACTCTCGAGGTTCTCGATAAACTAGGGTTTATATTTTAAAACTATCAAGGTTGTCGACAACCACTAGGTTTACCATTTTAAAACTCTTGAGGTTCTCCACAACCACTAGGAAACCATTGTGAAAACCCTCAAGGTTCTCGACAACCACTAGGGTTTATATTTTAAAACTCCCGAGGTTATCGACAACCACTAGGGTTTATATTTCCAAACTCTCGAGGTTCTCGACAACCACTAGGTGCTTTAAGTTAAAACTCTTGAGGTTCTCGACAACCACTGGGGTAACCATTGAAAACAGAGTTTACCTTCTAACAAATGAACCTTGAACATTCCAAACACAATTTAAACAACGTTCTATTTTAGATCATGGTTCAAATTGAGGATACATAACGGTTCAACACTACTGGTTCAACAATACCATTACAACAACATAGTTCACCACATAAAGGTTCAACACTACTGGTTCAAATTAAGGATTACAACACCATATTTGACCATATTACAGTTGTCCAACAATCTGCTTGATCTTCATAAGCTTCTCTTTGTTAGCATTGCAAACTTTCAGAAGGTCAAAGAGCATGCACTCTGTCTTCTTGTTCTCCTCCTTCAGCTTATCTCTTTCCTTCTCCCACTGTTTCTTCTCCGTCTTCAGCTCCTCTCTTTCCTTCTCCCAGCGTTTCTTCTCCTCCTTCAAATTAAACATCTCAGAATTCAATTTGATCACCTCAGCTTCAAGCTCAGGTGTGGCCAAGTCAGAGATCTGGTTCATTTCCTCATTCATATTTTTCAATTTTTTCTCCATCACTCTTTTCTCTGCTTCTTTCGTGAATTTGTCCACATCATCCATCAGTGTGTTGTAGTTCTTGAACTTGTTCCTGTCCTCAACCAACTCCTGCACCAATTTGGCGTTCTTGATCCTCTCTTCTATTATTGTATTGTTGGCCTCATGGTACATTGCCCACAGCTTTCTCAGAGCATTTTGAAGAGTAGCTGGCCACTCTTCATCAACCCAGGCCACAAAACCACAATTGTACAGAATCTGCAAATATGCATAGTTTATATCAGTCATATATAGCAGAGCACATACCAGAGCACATATGCATTATTTATATCCGTCATACATAGCAGAGCACATATGCATTATTTATATCACAACACATATGCACTATTTATATCATTCATATATACCATAACTAGTGGCACTCCAAATGCAAGCACTAATTGAAAATAGAATAAGAACTCCAAATACACTCATGGGCGGTACGCAAGCACTGAACTTTCCTTAACTGGACAATATAGTGCATACTAAAACAGTAACAGAGCCAGAAGATTACATGACCGACGGAACACATGTAGAACCTCCTCCCGGTGTTCATCCCTTCAAAAGCCACGCATCTGTTTGGCTCCAAATTATGCACGCGACAGCGCTCTCCGCCGACAGCTATTCCTACAAATGATATGTCCTCGCAAGTCTTAGGGACATAGTCCATGTCCATCGGTTCCTAAAGATAAAACATTGCAAAATAAACCCACCTTAATCGAGCTAAATCAAAGCAAAGGAAGAAATTCCCAAATCGGAACCCTAACCCTAGATCCCAAAAAATGAGAGAGACAGATGGAGAGAGAGAGAGAGAGACTGAGCTGGGCGAGCTTACATCCAGCTGCTCCGTCGAGCTCTCGCCGTCCTTCCAGCTTGGCATGGCGGTGCGAACGATCGGCGGAGACGGCGACGATGGAACCACAGCGGAGCAGCCTCGGCACAGACGAGTGAGTGGGGGAGAAAGGTCGCGACTGACCCCGGCGTCAACGGACGCGCACGATTAAACGGCCAAAAAGTGGGTGGGACCCACGGACCATTAAAGACTGTGTCTGAAGGCGTCTAGTTGGTGACACACCAGCTCTGACAATGGGGCCAGGATTGGCAGAAATCATGCCAATTCGTGCTCAGAGACGGTTTAATGTTTTTTGGGAAACCGACGAATTTTGCTCCCGAAATACAAAGTGGTCCAAAACGAAGATTTAGCAGCGAATGTGGTGGTTTTATGCTAGCAACTGTTTTCACGTCTCATCATATCAGCAAAATATTTAATCGTTCTATAGAACACATGGCTTTTTAAAACATTCATAATAGGGCAGTAGGTTTAGGCATGTTTGTTCTTCAAGCTAGCAAGATGGTAGATGAAATAAAATCATGGTCTATAAGAAAATTCAAACCACAAAAGGGTTTATCATTATGGGTATAATGGTAGTCAAGATCAGGTAAGTACCGGCAGGTAGCCAAATCTGAAAAGACTATTTACAAACAGGATAAGCAAAGCAAACCTGGATACATAACTCTGTTATAGAGGGCCTGACATGAAGCAATGAATTATGCATAGAACCAAGTCTGCTAATCTTTGAATGGAAAATTGGTTTCAAACTTGGAAACAACAGAGATACATGGATTATTGTTCTAAATCACATAATTCTCGGCATTACTTACTTAAAGTTCTAAATCACATGCTTGAATTTTGGCAATCACCCCAAGAGGAAATATTACACCAACAATCCTTTATATGTCATTCTCGATCCAACGATGCTATAGAATGAATGATATTAATGTATGGATCTGCCAGGAAAATACATACTTAATCTACCTGATCAAAACATTTTTCACTGCGAAAGGAGATGTCACCACGACCCCAAAACCTGCCATGGTTGTCTGATAGTTTTCAAAATATGTCAAAAGATATCAGCAGCAAACTGATTGCTACAACATCCAAAAAAGGAAAAGAGTGATGCATGCCAGCCATCCATCTATTTAAGTTGTCAATTCTAGTTCCTCTCCTACTTGTCTCTTAATTATCCAGTCGCTGAAGGAATATAAAAAAGATCAATCTCCTAAAGAAAAGATCAATCTCCTAAAAAAAGATCAAGCAGTGTAAGCTGAATTGGAAGTTATGCAAGATAACCATGCTAATATAGCTCCCATATCATCAAGTGACAGCTGACTGAATCCATCCAATAGAAAAATCAGACTTGTAGGTACATCACAACATTTGTAATGGAGGTATAGTTCAATTAGATTGTACAATGGATTGATTTTATCATACATGCATAGCTGGGCTTCAGTTTTGGACATTGCTTACCCAAAGCAGCCATGCATAGCCGAGGGAAATATATTATGTCATACTTAACTCGCTAAAATCGAGCTCCATTACCACAGACCATAGATCCCAAAATTATCCAATTATACCCTGAGTTTCCTTCTGTTTGTTGATAATTTCAAATGGTAAGAGTCAGAGGAAATCTGCACAATGAATAATGTTGAACAAATAAGAAAGGTACAAGGTTAAATGCCATATTAAATTCTCAGGTCAATGATTTGTTGGGCATGTAAGGTATGAACTGAAGAGGAGGATCCATGTAACACTACATGCCTGCTAAGAGAAATTAAGGTTTAAGGTCTGAAGCATGGACATGAACCGAACTAAAAAGAGCAGTAGTTACATGTATGTATAAAGTATAAACTGAAGTTAAGGATTGATCCTACCTACAAAAGTGAAGTTATGGGTTGAAGTTTCGACATAAATAGAACTAAAAAATTGTAGTGGACTGGGAGCCTCTGTCGGGTCATTGTTCCAGTTCTAGTAGAGGAGAATGGGCCAAAGGGACTAGGAGTAGCCGAGTCGATAGCGAATGGTACAAGACTTGGAGTAGCCTAGAGGAGAAGAGAGGCGGCAGGGGTCGTTCACGAATGAATATCAAGCACAGGACAGAGAATTTTAGTCTTATAAGAAAAAAATCTAAAACATGTACTATTAATTAATTCTCTGAATCTAGTGAACTGAATATCACATATGAAAGTATCAGTTCTTAAAAGCTACAGCAAGGTAGACTGGACCTTTAAGAACGATAGCCTGAACTTTTTATCATTCAAGTGGTCCAGTAGTAGCTCATAGTAGTATGTGACTGCAAGGTTATGCTTACAAAAATTTGAGGATCACGTTGGATTAAATCTGCACGTAAATATATGCTTGACTCGCTAGTTTAATTTGCCAGAAATGCGCCTCGCCGGGGGCTCTAAGCAGCTGGGTTGCTAGCCCGGCTTACAACTTAGACTAATGCACAATTAGCAAAAGAAGCATTTTAAATGACGGAAGGAAGTACATAGGTAAAGCAAACTTGTAGCAGCCTACAGTGCTAAGTACGTATTTCCATTGAGATGGATTAGGAAAGTGCAGAGGATCATCGAGCATAAATTAGTCCTTCATAGGGCAATCATTTTATCTATTATGCTCTTTCTTCCATCCATATAGAATAAGCGGTGCAACATTCTTCCTTGGCTTTTCAGGAAAAGAACTAATTACTGAAGAAACGTATGGAAGAAATCCCTTTGTCATGATAACTGCAATATAAAATCCCATTTCTTATCCTGTTGTAGCATGATTTGTGAGCATCATAAAAAAAATTGTAACTGCTAGTACTGTTCACGTCATTTATGTCAAATGATTTGTTTTTAGTGAGAAATTCTAAGGAAGTATTAACCAAAATTGGCCGCAATTAGGATGGGATGGGATGAAAATTTTCCCGATTAAATAAAATCTTGACTTGATTATTAATTACCAGCAAGATGTTTCGGCTACCAACTATTATTTGTGTACCTAGGTAACAAATGCATGCATCTAACTTACTGTGTCAAAATATTTATCAGTAAAAACTAAGGAAACTTACTGATTGAATATATGATATAGACTTATATCATGTACATCACCACATATATAGAGTAAATATCAGTTTAATAATCTAGTCTCAAATCTGCAAGGGATGGCTGCAGTGCTGCACACATTGAAAAGGGGGTTCAGAAGACAGATGGGAACCATTACGGTATAAAGACCATATATGCCTCCATCCTTACATACAAAGAAAAAGAAATGTAAAGGCATCTACATCAGCTCTATTTATCATACAAAAACTAATGAATTCCATGTTCCGCTCATATAGTGAGATACTATTCCAATAACACAGAAAGAAAGCCAATAAAAAGGAAACTTATTAATAAATTTGATTAAATACCCATTGTGGAGATACATAAAAACTTGAAGCCTTTTATACCATTTTCGAGTAGAGTTTCCAGCAACATAGTGGTTTAGACAGAGCTTGGATCTTTTTTGCACAAAATAAGAATTGTCTTTTGTCTCTTTCTTACCGTGGTTATTCAACCAGTTTAACTTTATGTTTTAGTTTATATATGTTGGAATGATCATTATTAACCAATTCAAGGAATTCCTAAATACCAACTGACCATATTCAAATTTGTTCATGAGATAAATGTATGAAGAAGAATAGCTTACGAAAATCAAACACTTCACTAATAATAAACATATACGCTTAGCATTGCAGTTGTAGGAACATTGTCACTGATATTAAGCTTAAATGATAAATATTGCCGTTGTAACATATTGATCCCACCCTCCCTCCGGCGCCTAACATTTATAGTGATATCTTGGATCATCACAAGATTTTTGTGGCTTGCTGCAAGGAAAGAGCCTACAACACAGGAAACTTATTTTATGTCTATGCCAACCTCATTGCCATTGAGGCTATCTTTTACATGTTCAGCAGCTCAGCTCGGTAAGATATAGGAACACAACCCAAGAGATACAAAACACATCCATTTTGCAGGTCTGTGTTCCGTCGACAGGTAGATTTACATGGCTTTTTAATCCATATATACAGTAATCCACATGATTTCTGTTATTTATGGATATTTTTTAATAATTTAATTGATTGCGTCATAACCATCTTCATATAAGGTTTTTTCAAAATATATAAGGTCTCCCTCGGATTGCAGGAATTAGATGACTTAGGAATAGGATAAACTCATGATTTTGTTGTCATATGCTATAGGTTCTTACAATATCTCGAAACATAAGACTTTAAGTAGTGTCTTTCAATGGTTCACAGGAGATGATAGAAGAGGGCATCACTACTGCTCTGGAAGGAGATTTTTGGGTGTTAGATCTTTAGGAAAAACATCTGATGCCAAACAATTAACAAGACGATTCAGAAATTCATAGATCTATGGTGAACAGAATTGTGAATAGCAGAAGATACTTTTGACAGTTTGCCTTCTAACTCCAACAAAGATTCAGGTACGCTACTGCTGTTTTGTAGTGTGTGGCCATCATCATATATAAAAACATGGTGCAAACAGTAAATGATAAAATGAAAAACTGAACATTAATTAACTTACGAATATTACAAATAAGATATTGCTACACTGTTTTCGATCATGGAGAACTAACAGTCCTCCATTCATGTCAGACCTGCACAAAGGATATTAGAGAGGGACCTTAGACTTGGTTGAATTCAGACATGATTCAATTCACTTCAGGTTTAGCGCTTATAATCATAAATGGATAAGCACAAAAGTTGTAGTTTTTCACATAAAATTCAAGATACTCCTTAAGCTAAAAATAGATTCAGACAATAGTCCACCCATATGCAGTTCTAAAATAGCGTATAATTCCTATTATTTATGTGTTGATTAACTTGACATTGAATTTAAGTGATTTATCTAGCTCATGAATATTTATTTCGTAATAGTAAATTAATTTTACATGATTCATGCATAAAGAAAAGAATACTCCATACAGTTGGTTCTGTACATTTTTCTTTTTCAAGAAAACACAAAAGACTTTTGCGTTTTATTGCATTGAAAAGATAGAGAGTTTTACAATCCTCCTGTACATTTTTCTTGTTAAAGTAATTTATATAACTTATGTTGCAACTCAAGATCAGTCCATCCCAATTGACTTAAACATGCAATATGCTCACAACATATCTAGCTGTATGAAGTCGCTGCTTTAGAAGAGAGTTATATGATTAAAAAAAATACTGCGCAGGGCATTTAAGCATAGGAAATTACTTGCATGTTGACTGGGAATAGGAGCGACTGGCGGCTGCCAATACCAAGGTTGTGAACAGATGCAACAACAATCCGATGTAGTTTCTTTCATCAGCTGCCTGGATGGCGACGGACACAGGATCTACTTCAAACAGGCATCAGTTCACCTCTCCCTCCGTGTATAAACCATAGTTGGTAGTTTAATCTACTATGCTGAAATTAGAGGTTCGCAAAATTTGGAGACGTGAATTTGGGGAGTTGAGTTTGTAGTCGTGGCGAACCGTATCTTGGTGTGGATCAGGTATTTTAAAATTCCGTGTAACCAAGCTAGCTAGTTTACATGTGCAAAGGTTTGCTACAGCATAATGGTTGATTCAGAGTCCTAGCTTCTAGCTTCCAGTGTTTCTATTTCATCATAACAAATTCTCCATTTCTGTGTGTAAAGAGAGCTAAAGGTTAAAATAAAAACAGAGCTGAAGTATATGTGCCCCATCCTTTTGAACAGAAGGCCAGAGTTTTCTTTGACTAACTGTCGTAATCGCTGGAGACCACCAGAGCTACAGGAACACTCAATGGGGATTGTAGATTTTTCTGGAACTACTCTACTTTCTCTATTCTTCACTTTTACAATTCCACCCTCCTATACTTCTAGTATTACACATAAGTACACCAACACTCCCCCTCAAGATGAGGTGAAGATGTCAATGAGCCTCATCTTGCTACAAATATTTACAAATGATACCACACTCACACCTTTTGTCAAGATATCTGCTAGTTGATATGATGACCTAACATAAGTAATTTTGAGTACACCTTTATCTAGTTTCTCCTTAATAAAGTGCCTATCTATCTCGACATGCTTAGTTCGATCATGATGAACCGGATTGTGAACTATGTTAATAGCAGCTTGGTTATCACACTACAAGCAAATGGGTACGTTAACAAGCAGTCCAAGCTCTGACAATAGTATCCTCAACCACATCAGTTCACATAAACCTGATGCCATAGATCTAAACTCAGCTTCAGCTGTTGAACGTGCAACTACACTCTGCTTTTTACTCCGCCAGCTAACTAAATTTCCACCCAAAAACATGCAATAGCCAGCGGTTGACTTTCTATCGTCTAGACATCCAGCCCAATCAGCATCGGATATCCAATGCCCATAATTAGAAAATAAAATTCCTTTACCCGGCACCCTTTTAGATACCTTAAAATTCTGTATACAGCATCCAAGTGGCTGGTTCTAGGGTCATGCATGTATCTGCTCACAATGCTAACCGCATATGCAATGTCTGGTCTAGTATGTGATAAATAAATTAAACGCCCCACTAATCTTTGATATCTACCTTTGTCCACTGACTCACCAGAATCTGCTAATATTCGAAGATTTTGCTCAACAGGTGTGGGTGCTGGTCTTCCAGTCTCAGCAAGTAAATCAACTAGTACATACTTCCTTTGAGAGAGATAAATACCTTGTGCACCGTAAACAACCCCAATCCCAAGAAAGTAGTGAAGGTATCCCAGGTCTTTGACTTCAAATGAACATGTCAATGCCTTCTTTAACCTCGATATCTCTTCATCATCATCACCTATAATTACAATGTCATCAACATAAACAACCAGAATGGTAACCTTGTCATTATGGCGCTTAAAAAATAAAGTATGATCTGCATTGCTCTGTCGATAGCCCAGCTTGCACACTTCATTTCTAAACCTCCCAAACCAGGCTCTAGGTGATTGTTTAAGCCCATACAAGGATTCCTTTAATTTACACACCTTGCCTTCAGTTTCTTTACTACCAAAACCTGGTGGAATCTCCATATACACTTCTTCATATAAGTCCCCATGAAGAAAAACATTTTTAACATCCATTTAGTACAACTTCCACTTATTATTTGCTGTTGTTGATATCAGCGCTCTGATGGTGTTCATTTTTGCCACAGGTGCGAAAGTTTCATCATAATCTACCCCATATGTTTGACTGTACCCTTTAGCCACCAACCTGGCCTTATATCTTTCTACCTTTCCCTCTAAATTTTTTTTTACCGTAAATACCCACTTACAACCAACAACCCTTTTATTAGGAGGAAGTGTAGTAAGTACCCATGTGTTATTCTTGTCAAGTGCTGCCATTTCTTCTAGCATGGCATCTCTCCATGTGGGGCACCTCTTCGCTTCCTGCCAATCATGGGGAATGGGTACAGCCGAGTCAAGTGCAGCAATAAAAGCTCTATACCGAGGTCCCATAGAAGAATATGAGACATAATTAGAAATATCATATTGGGACAAATGTGTTCCTCTGAGCTATAGGGATATAAAGATCATCAAATGGAGTAGAAACTATACCATCACTTGTAGAGGGACTTGAACTTGAGTCATGTAAATCTGGCTGTATTTGAGCGTCAGGATTCTGACTCAAAGAGATTTCTTCCTCCCCTTGCACTTGATCATCCTCAGCTCTCTGTCTCCGTGAGTACACCTTAAGGTTTTGTGGCCACCTTGATCTTTCAGTTTGATACTCTTCCTGCTCCCCCTGAGTGTCTCGTTCATCATTTGATGTATCTTCATCTCTACCATCAGGCTCATCTCCGGTTGGATGCTCTTGCTGCTCCCCCTGAGTGTGATCTTGATCTTGTTCAGCATTTGATGTATGTTCATCTCTACCATCAGGCTCATCTCCGGTTGGAATTACTCCAACAATCACCTTTCTAGATGTTGTTTCACTATTTCCTTCTTTGTCTCCCCCTGTCTTGCTGTCCATACCTGGAATATCATTAACATATAGATTAGGAAAAACATCAGATAAATCCACCGGTTCTCCATAAAATGGTTGATATTCTCTGAACACTACATCCATGCTTACAAACATTCGTCTCTGATGGGCACCAACATTTATATCCCTTCTGTTTTCCTGAATATCCCACAAACACACACTTTAGAGCTCTTGAATCAAGCTTGCTCACAGAAGGGCTATAATATTTCACAAAGCCCACACACCCGAATACCTTGGGTGGAACCACATAAGAAATCTCACCAGTTAAACATTCTATTGGGGCTTTATACCCAAGCACTCTATATGGCATTCTATTTATCAGGTAAGGTAAGCTGCTATCATCACAGCCTCACTCCACAAAATTTTTGGAACATTCATAGCCATCATTAAACACCGGGTAACCTCCAAAAGATGTCTGTTCTTCCTTTCAGCCAAGCCATTTTGTTCAGAAGTACCTGGACAAGTTGTTTGATGAATAATCCCAAAACTGGACAAGTACTTATCAAATTCCTTGTTGACATACTCCGTGCCATTGTCAGTACGAAATATTTTCATGCAAGCATTATATTGTGTTTTGATCATATTATGAAAGTCGACAAAACATTCGAACACATCATCCTTGTTTCTCAACACATAACCCCAAGTGACTCTAGTGCAACAGTCAATGAAGGTAACAAATGAACGATAACCATTTAGGGATGAAACTCCATACATCAGAATAAATAACTTCAAGTGGCGTTGTACTTCGATTATTAGATGGCACATAAGAGCTTCTAGTTTGCTTTCCAAATTGACATGCATCACATACTAATTTCTCCTTCTTAACTTTATTATAAAGATCAGGATAGAGCTGACTCAAAATAGGGAATGACATATGACCCAACCTGCGATGTTGTAGTAGAAACTCTTCTAATTGTGAAGAAGATAACATAGCTGCAACAAAGGGTGACACCTCCTTGTCCAGGTAATATAAGCCATCGGGTAAGCTTCCCATCCCAAGTTTTTTTCCAGTCCCAAGTTCCTGAAATATACACCATGATGGGAAGAAAATAGCAGCACAATTAAGTTCCCGTGTGATACAACTTATGGACATGAGATTAATTGGGAATGTGGGAACATGGAGCACAGATGAAAGTGACAAGTTAGGATTACATATAACTTTTCCTGAACCCGTGATGGCTTGAGCTGAACCATCAGCTAATTTAATCAGGAATATAATCATGAAATTCTCCATAGGAACCAGCCATATGTCTAGATGCACCTGAATCAATCAGCCATGGTGCACCTGATGAAAGTGACAAGTTTGGTTACCTATCTCAGGAATATAATCATGAAATTCTCCATAGGAAGTGACAAGTTTGGTTACCTATCTCAGGAATATAATCATGAAATTCTCCATAGGAATCAATCAGCCATGGTGCACCTGATGAAAGTGACAAGTTTGGTTACCTATCTCAGGAATATAATCATGAAATTCTCCATAGGAACCAGCCATATGTCTAGATGCACCTGAATCAATCAGCCATGGTGCACCTTTGCGATCAGACCAAACAGGAGTTGAGATATTACTACAATGCTTAGCACAGACAGCATCAACTTCACACATTTTCTTATCACCATGTTCTGTACCTTTGACCTGGTACCAATTTTTTAACTGGTACCATTTTTTCAAATCATCAACAGTCATCCGGACAGTGACCTTTTGAGACCCTCTACCAGCAGATAATCCTATGGCACTAGAAGGACGTACAGTTCCGCAACGATTACAAGCACCACGGAATGCAAAATTTACATTCCCACAGCTTGTCTCTGGACACAGCCAATCCCCACTTCTCTGCCAAGACTTTGCAACACAATCCCGCATACCGAAACCATAACCACGTTCTCTGTTATACCAATTCTGACTGTGTCCATAACCTTCTCTGATCAGTTCAGGACAACATGCCCTCACATGTCCTGACTGTCCACACCAGAAACAAATTTTATCAAATGTGTTCACTGACCTTGACATCTTCACTAGCAGCAATTTTATCCTCTGCCACAACTCTCTCCTCAGAGTTTCAGACCAACCTGCAACGGTCCCCTCTTCTGAAATCTCAATAGTCAACACATAGAAAAACCAGCCACCTCTTCATTCAGTCAATACAGCAATTCCTCCTTCCTTCTGGTCGCTCCTTCTCTCAAGTACACAGCAGCTTCCCTGGCAATCTTCACCACTTGCAATACCACACCACGAGCACCAGGACCTGGAATCACCTCCAAGGCCAAGCACCTCCTCCAGCCCGTACTTGTGCACGCTGCCAGCCGCCAGCTCCGCACCAGCACAACGCCTCCTCCCAGACAGTTGCCCTTCTCTTGGATCTTGTCCCCGCCTGCACCAACTCCCCTGGCTGCCTAGAGCTCCGCCGCACGCTACCGACTCACCACCGGCGAGGGTCGACCGATGCCTCCTGCTCTGATACCATGTCGTAATCGCTGGAGACCAACAGAGCTACAGGAACACTCAATGGGGATTGTAGATTTTTCTGGAACTACTCTACTTTCTCTATTCTTCCACTGGTTACACATATACAAATTACCTTTTACAATTCCACCCTCCTATACTTCTAGTACTACACATAAGTACACCAACACTAACCAACCCAGATTTCCTATTTTACACTCCATAACTAATCCATCTAACCTTGTAGATTTCATGAGTAATGACCTAGAAAAAGTGAAAAGCGATCTGACAAACCCAGATAATACCTGCAAAGGCACAATTAGACATAGTCGAACAAAATGGCAAATGGAACTAAGACTAGTCACAATGCATACTATCATATAGAAGTATGATACTACTACATGTTACTATGTCTACAATGCATGGTATCATGTACTAGTACTAGTCTTCTTATATTAATTGATTTGTAGAATCTCAATGCAAATCTATGTACAAGATGTATTTGACATTAAATTTTCTAGTACTACGGGTTATGATACGATATCTACCTATGATACTACAATCTTATCTTTCATCTTTAATTGCACTGCCACATCAGTTTTTTGCATGCATGAGATGCATGATACTACCTATGATACTCTCATTGTGGGTAGTCTAAGGAAGTAAGAGATGTGGTACACATAGATGTTCACAGAATATGGAGACGCCACTAACTATTCCAACTTTGGAAATAAGGGGACACAATTTTTGTTTAGTGAAGCGTAGTTTGAATTGTAGCTTTTGACATAACCTCATATGCAAGGCATGTAAAAATCCGGAACCTTAACCTCTTAGGAGGCGTGTAACAACAAACTCTCTCTCTCTCTCTCTCTTTTTGACCTGGACTACGGCGGGCTTGCGTCAGCCTGAACAATATATTAACCTCTCCCAAAGGGAGCAATCAAAGGAGCGTTACAACAGGTTTAGAGGGAGGAAGCAAAACACTCTCTTTTTCAATGAAAAGAAACGCAAAGGCTTTCCATGAAACAAATCTGAGATGCAGGGCATCTGTTACCTGGACATAACCAAATGCATTAAGGGCCTTTTCAATCGGGCTTGTAGGTGCTTTCCACGAAAATAATAAGAATGCCTAAAAAAAGATCCAAAAAAATAGTTGAAAATATTCAGAGACAAAAGCAATGCACTTCTATGCCCCTACATAGTTAGCACTACCATGGATCACCCATTAAAATTATACACGAACCTACAAATGCACATTTGGCATGTCTATTTTAACTCGATAAATTAACAACTTGATCTGGCTTGCCCAAACTTACAGTTTCATGAAACCAGGAGCGGGCATAAAGAGTTAAAGATCTGACATTGGTATAAAACACGATTTGTGGGAGATTTTTGGGACAAAATATTGGTACACGGAGATTTCAGATACAACTGTTCTCTGCAGGTCATCTTGCACTGGAGTGAATCGCGTACCGCCCCCTCTCCTAAGAAAATTTTATGTTCGTCCAATTCCATCGGGAACAATACTCAATCCATCAATCGTCAAGTGTTTCCACAAGTCCAAAGGTATAAGCATCTCAAATCAGCTAACGTATAGCACTACAAAATCCCTGGGAGTTCCAACTCCATCGAGGAGGAGCCCGAAAGCACCGAAACGGCGACACACAGCAAAACTAACTAAGAGAAGATACTAAGGAACGGAAAATTTGAGGAGAGGGTTGGGTCAGATCCTCACATGAGATGGCCCTCGAGGAGTGCCTCCTCCTCCTCCTCATCTTGCGCAGGCGCTCCGGGTGTACCGAACCAGGTCTCTATTAACCGCCCGGGCTCGGCGCCGCCACTTGCACGAACTCCGGCGAGCTCCCTGGGCGACATACATACGGTGCTGGAACTGCAAGAATTCAGCGCAATGGGCTCTGAAAAAACGTGTATCATTTTCACTGGCCATTTGGCCTGTTTCCTCTCAGCACAACTTGGCCCATTGACTTTTTTTCGCCAAACACGAGGCCTTGGCCCATTGACTATAATCCGAACCAAACTGTTAACGAAGCCAGACCGACAGCCACACGAATCGATCGATCTATCTATCTGTTCGTCATCCTTGCGAGCCAGACCGACCAAACGGGACGACGCACGGCGGCGTGCCCTATCTCGGACAGACTGCGGTGTGCCCAGGCTTTGAGAAAAAAAATCCCTAGGTCCGCCAAAACGGGAAAGAAATCTGAGATGGCGGGGATGAGACCTGAGATGCAGCGGGATGAGGAGGAGCCGACGGGACCGGTGGAGCTTACGGAGAATTCTTACTCACCTGATGAATATCGGGACCAAACGATGGAACATCACGAAGCTCGGGTGACAGAAGCTTGGGGGCCCGAAGAACCTGTGACAGAAACGGATGAGGTAGGCAGGGGAGTAAGGAGAGCTTTGCTCGACATCAAAGAGAAGTATTGCTCGACATCAAAGAAGAAGAAAAGTAGACCGGATAAGGAGGCCTTGCGGCTGCTGGTCAAAGATTTGTCCGACAAATTCGACATATCTATGAGGAGTACCTCAGCCGTAAAGGAGCACACGCCTATGGTCGAATCAGACGAGCTGTTAATCGAAGAAGCTGCAGCTGCAGATCCCAGTGCCGCAACCGATTCAGTGACCAGATCGGGACAGTGCTCTGTCCAAGATGATCTGGATCATGGAAGAGGCGAATCAGCCATGACATTGTCCAAGAAGATGGCAGACGAGATGGTTGATGAGGCAAAGGATTTTTATGCACACTATACTCGGTGGGAATCTACATGGAGCGAAATCTGCGGTCCCTTCGAATTAACGAGTGAGTATGCATCCCCTAGTAGTATATATACATAATTTGGAATTCGGGATTTACTTTTCTGCTTAACTAGTGCTCCAGTAATTCATGGCAGATTTCTAACACACGCTTTCTTCACTTGGGTTCTACAAAGCAGCGCTGTTGACCTCTATGCAGTTTACACACTACACACCTGGACACCTCCCACCCAATATGGCCGCGTCCACCCCGGCCACCTTGCAGATAATCTCCATCAAGCTCGCAGAAGTAGCTGGTGGCCTCCAATTGCCGTTGTCCGTGTATGGTCTGGTTGTCGTCCGAGATGTCGTGGATCATAACCGCAACTTTCTCTTCTCCCTTGATAGGGAAAATTCTCAAGAGCTAACACAAGATGTATGTACATTTATTTGCCTTTTTGGATTGCATGCCTTCATGATTTGTTGATTGATGGGGTTTTATTGTTAATGCTTGCAGGATCCCTTTTTGCGCATGATTGGCCCGTCTCGTGCTGTTGTATACAGGCCCATGGTTGTATATACAGACAGAGTCACCTTTGAAATCCAGCTATACGTAAAAGGACCAACAGAGTCTCAAGATAAGGCATTGATCACTCAAGCGCGTGGTTACTGGTTACCACGCACTATTTGGTGATGCATCTACCGTTTGCTTTAAGAATTGTTTATGCATGATAGAGTTACAGGTGCGGGTTGTTGAAAGAACGACCCAGGCCACTATCTTGGGCGTCCAGGCTGATAGACCCGGCAGAGGTCGGTCATATCCTTTTGAATATGGTGCCCGAGTTACTTGCTCCCCACTACCCGGGAAACGGAATCACCATGATAATCAAGTCACTCGTGTTACTTATCCAGCATCCGGTGAAATTGTGATGGTTGATTCAAAAGATGGAGCAATGCTGAAAGGCTCTGATGGTTACCTACATCTGCCAAGGACTGTTGTTTCTGTAGAATGTGAAGGAAGGTTGGATGTTGATATACAAGCCTACTCCAAATCTGGTGAAATTGCAGCGCTGGAGCATGTAAGTTTCGTGCCCAGACTTAGCAAAATAAGCAGGAGAAATTGTTACGTTCTTGGAGTTAAGGTGGTGATTACCGTTGCTTGGTCCCGTGTTGCTAAGGACAAGCATGATGTTATGATACTTGGTTCTTTGGTTTAAGCTTGTTGCTCCTGATATCCATGTGGATTGCTGTAGCTTGCCAGTAGTATTTCTGTATCAGTTAGCTATGTAATTTGTCCAACTGTTGTGTATTGGCTACAGCTTTCAGCTATTTGTTTATGTTTTCCTTGCAACCGGCTATCTCACTGCATGGATGCTTTCAGACAGCTACTGCTATAGGTTGCCATGCCATCTCCATGCACTAGCAGAACCATCAGTTTCAGTTTCACATGGATTTTAAACATAAGGCCTATTGGCCCGGGTTTATATATTTTTTTTCGATAAAGGATGTTTTATTACTTTGAAAAGCAATTACATCCAGCCTCTGCATAACCAGGATGCACACAGCCGTTTAAAGGTTTCAAGTGAAATGTCTGATAAAGCAAAACTAGGCGAAATACATATTGAAGCGATGAATTATAAGACGCCTAAGGTGTGGGTGGGGCTTCAATCCGTAGACTATGCTGCCACCCATGTAGGGAAAAAGTATCTCTCGCCGTAGCCTCCAACCGTGTACAGACCTCCGTAAATAGGTCTCGGTTCTCCACTCGCTGAAGAGGTAACCACAAACGGAGAATACATGTGCATCTGTAGATAACCTACAAAAGGGAGCAATTTTTATCGTTAAAAATCTTATCATTTCTACTTAGCCAAAGCGCGGCCACACTAGTCGGGGGATACAGGGTAGACGCTACTTGGATGACTGACCATATAGATCTCGCAAATTGGCACTGGAAGAAAAGGTGTTTAATCGTTTCGTCTTGTTGACAGAAAACACACCGTGTACTTCCATGCCAGTTTCGCTTAACAAGATTGTCTTTGGTGAGAATAACTCCTCGACGAAGGTACCATCCAAAAAAATTAATTTTTAATGGTATCTTCATCTTCCAAATTTTCTTATTAGTATCAACTGGTATGTTAGAATGAATGATCGCATTATATAATGATTTTACCGAGAAAGTGTCATCTGCATTAAGATTCCACCTAAATTCGTCCGGTTCAGGCGATAGTTGTATATCTCCTAGCTGGTGAATCGGGGAATTCCATGCCAACAGCCTTTGCCCAAGTAAAACTCGTATGAACGTCACATTCGGAGGTGAGGTAGCCATTACCGTGGCAATGGTATCACTTTTGCAACGAACAATACTATACAAGACAGGATACTGTTCACTTAAGGGTGCATTGTCTAACCAAATGTCCTCCCATAACCGTATATGTGCTCCATTCTCAATCGAAAAAGTACCATGACGAAAGAAGACATTCTTTGTCGCCATGAGACCAGCCCAGAAGTGTGAATCCTCTGGTTTCCAAACCACTTGGGATAACGTCTTCGAGCTCGTATACTTTTTCCTAAGAAAAGTTTGCCAAATCTCATCCTCGGTAAGAAGCTTAAACAGTCATTTACCTAGTAGGGCTGAATTCTTGACTTCCAAGTCATGAACTCCAAGCCCTCCTTGATCTTTGGGACTACAAACTATACTCCATTTAACCAATCGATATTTCTTTTTCTCGTTGTTCCCTTGCCAAAAGAAACTGGATCGATAATAATCGAGTTTATGCAGAATTCCTTTTGGTACTAGGAAGAATGATAACATATACAGTACCATATTTGTCAGTACCGAATTAATAAGTATCAGTCTTCCTCCCAGGGACAACAATTTACCCTTCCAACTACTAAGGCGTTTTTGTAGTCTTTCTTCCACTATTTTCCATTCAGCAATTGTGAGTCTTCGATAATGAATCAAAATACCCAAATAGCGAATACGAAACTGGCCTTGCCCGCAACCAAACAACTCTGCATATAGAGTCGTATCGTTTTGGGCATCATCGAAGCAAAACAATTCATTTTTATGGAAATTGATTTTTAATCCTGATAACTGCTCAAAAGCCGCCAAAATTAATTTAAGATTATGAACTTTTTCGAGATCATGATCCATAAATAGAATTGTGTCATCGGCATATTGACGGATAGATAAACCACCATCGACCAGATGTGGAATCACCCGTTCAATCTGACCTTCAGACTTGGCCCGCTCTATCAGGATAATCAGCATATCCGCTACAATGTTAAACAACATTGGTGACAATGGATCCCCCTGGCGTAACCCTTTTCGTGTCTGGAAATAGTGTCCGGTGTCATCATTAACCTGGATTGCCACACTTCCTCCATATACAAAATCATTGATTAGAGCACGCCACTCAGGCGAAAAATCTTTCATCCTGAGAGTTTGCTGTAGGAAAGACCACTTGACCTTATCATACGCCTTTTCAAAATCTAATTTTAAAATAACCCCATGTAATTTATTAGTATGCATTTCATGTACTGTCTCATGCAAAACCGTCACTCAATCCAGGATATTTCTTCCTTGCATGAAAGCGGTCTGTGATGGACGAACAACATGATTTGCGACCGTATTAAGTCTAATGGTGGCCACTTTGGTGAAAATCTTGAAACTTACGTTTAAAAGGCAAATAGGTCTATATTGTTGAATCCTTTCTGCCTCATTAACTTTCGGTAACAAAATTACTTCACCAAAATTTAGATGAAATAGTTCTAGTTGTTCCATGTGTGCAGAGCACTGAAGAGAGCTAGAAGGTCCGGTTTAATAGTATCCCAAAACGTTTGATAAAACTCAGCTGGGAAACCATCTGGACCCGGTGCTTTATTACTTTCCATTTGGAAAATTGCCTTCTGAACCTCTTCCTCTGAATAAGGTGCAGTCAGAAGACCATTTTCTTCCATAGATACTTGGGATATGTCATCCGTTAAGTCCTCGTTTAAAGAAAATCCACCTTCCTCCGGAGGACCAAACAGACCTTTATAATAATTCGTAATGTAAGGAGTTGCTCATGGCCTTCAATCAGCCCTTCATCTTGTACCAGAGAGTGAATACGTTTTTCCGATGTCTCCCATTGGCTACGCCATGGAAGTATCGCGTATTTGAATCTCCTTCCAATATGAATTGGGCTTTGAAACGCTGTAACATCCCAAAATTTTAAAACAAAGAGAAAATGAATTTCCTTTTTTCCAAAAATGAGAACCAACAAAAACTTTTCTGAATGAGGTGCTATGCATAATACTTGTGCCTGATAATTGTGTTATTACCATGATGCTTATGTGAACTACTTTGAAATATTCCAAAACCCTACATCTCTATTGTCACCATCCAATATAGAATAAATAAAAAGAATTGGAATTAAATAAGAAAAGGGCCTATGTGACTATGGCTATTTTTGGTAAAACTTTTACCTAGGCTTTGCTACCTTGTTTAGAGGTTTTGAAAACATCAACAAACCTAACCTAGTACTTACCAACCAAATCAAGTGAGAAACAAAAATAAAATAAACATATGCATAGAGGCATATGTGGCACATAGCCATATTACCAAAACTTGACCTAAGCACCTCTAACTTTCCCAAATGATTTGAAACCAACACTAAGCCTCATCTAACCCTAAATGAACCCTACACCATGCCCTTTGATCAAATAAAAAGAAAAGGAATTAAAAATAGAAATACACATATGAGCCTAAGACTATATTTGAAAACTAGGTCTAGGATATGATCTACCTTTGCTAGATGGTTTGGAAATATTGAGAAAACCTACCTAGTACTCAACAAAGCCAATCCAAGTTGAAACAAAACAAAATAAAGAAAATTCAAAATGTCCATAGAGGCATATGAGGAGAAATGGCCAAAAATGCAAATTTGAGCAAAAGGCCACCAAACTTGGTTTCATTGCTTGGATTACTTTCTTATACCATTTCAACAATCAACAACATCATTTGGGTCAAGAGAAATCAAATAAAATCAAAGAAAAATCAAAAACCATGTGGCATGTGATAATGGTCACTTGTGCCATATTTAACAACATACCCACTTTGAGCCCTTATATTAAGAGATTCTTAAACCAAACCCTAACAAATCTTTGCACCTCATCCAAGAACTCATCAAGATGAACAACTTTGGTGTTGACCACTTTGACCAGATCATTGACCATTTCTCAAAACAGTCAACCCAAGATGCTACATTGAAACAAATTCTAGATTCCCTCCAAAATTAGAATTTTCACAAATCAAGTCCAAAACCCAAACCAATGCCACCATTTGATGCCAAACCTTATTTAGAAGGGATTTCTATTTTCGTGCCCTCAGGTCCTTAGTTGTACTCAGTTTTCCCCAGCTCCTTAGTTTTTCCTCAGTTTTCCCCAAGCCCTTGTCTGAACCGCAGAAGGAGCTCGGACGGAAGGAATCCGTTAAGTTGACCGTTCCGTGCTGACGAGTGGGGTCGTGTCGTTTGTGGGGTCGCGTCGTGTGGGACCGCGTCGTGTGGGGCTGGTAGGAAGGGACCGCGTGGGACAGGACGAGGCCGTGTTTGTGTGGCCGTAGCGTGTGGGGCCGTAGCGTGTGGGTCCGGGACGGGGGCACGAGTGGTTTCTGTCTCTTTCGCCCAGATTAGCAGTTTTCAATGTACCTTTTTCCTCTCTATCGCTCGATCTCATTCATATTTGATAGCCCAAATTGGTAGCAAATCTAGAGCAGCTTCTCCTTCTGTTTTTTAACGCCATTCATTTCTTTATGCCTTCGTTTTTACCCAATCAGGTAGGAAATCTAGGGCACAAATCCAGAGAAAAAATATAGGATAAGCTGCATACAGCAACCAACATAGCATAGATATATTCAGGACAGATCCAAAAGTAGTACCGATAGATCCAACATAAGCTACATTTTACATGAAATTAAGCTGCTCTACAGATAGAGCAGTCACATACAGAGAGTGCAGTAGGCACGTTCAACGCCTCCAGGTAGCGCGTGTGACTCGCTTGGAGGTTGCGCAGGTGAATCCCAAGTGCTTTGTGTTTGGCCATGTACGCATGCACGTTCACGGTCCTTCCAACTCTAGCGCCACATCTGCCAATGGATTCAGCATGGTTCACCAGGGAGTTGAAGTCGGTGGCGCGGAGCTTCTGTTGCGAAGGGGCACTTGTAAATGCCTCGAGCAAAAGGGCCATCGTAATGGCCGGACTGCAACCTCTCGAGGACGTGACGAGTCTTGGTGTGGAAGGACTCGTCGTCATTGTCGACGCCGTCATTGCTCTGCACCTGTCACGTAGCACCAAAGATCGTGCAAAAAACACGGAGTCAATTGCAACGATGATGGAACAGAGAGTGAATAAAAAATCATGCATGATAATATGGGCTCGAAAAAAAAAGAGGTAGCCTCAGTTACATTGGACACACTTATATCCAGGATTTGAGTCAGCAAACCAAAGATCATGCACAACAAATTTGTACACACCAATTGTTTACTGACCAAACCCTGAATCAATTTATGCCCAAATATTCATCATCATCGGCACAAATCTTAAACAAAAGCAAATCACAAACACTAATAACGCAAGATCTAACACAAAAGGATCGAACTAGGAACAGACGAACGTAATAACGCAAGATCTAACAAAAAGGATTGAACTAGGAACAGACGAACCGTAATAACGGTAGATCTAACACAAAATGATTGAAATGAGATAAGAACAAGGGAACAAAGGGTTACCTCCGGCTCGTTGTCGACGATGGTGGTGTCGTAGGGGTTCTCCGGCGCGTCGTACTGCACTGGTTCGTACGGGTCCCAATCGACGGGGGCGGCGGCCGATGCGCCGGCTGCTACGATGGAAGCAGCGACAGGGGCCTGGACGGGGGCGGCGGCTGATGTGCCGACAATGGGCATCTCATTCTTCTCCATCGCCGGCGGTTTTCTTCGGGGTTTTTTCTTCGGTTGTGGAGAAGATGATGGGACAGGAGAGGCGGTTGCAGTGAGCCAGTGAGAACGTGCGTCGAGGGAGAGAAAGAGGGGCTCTATAAAGACGAAGGTGGCGTGTACCGCAACACGCGTCCGCTATGCACGGCAACACGCGTCCGCTATGCACGGCTGCAGCGTGCACCGCTACCCGAGTCTAACCCTGGGACGTTTGGTGTACTCGGTTATAACCTCGGGCCTTATACAGAAATTTTATATGTACTCAGTTTTCCCCTCGAGGACTTAGACCGGCAAGTGCAATATACTCAGTTTTACCCTCAGGTAGCTGGTCAACAGAGAGTCAACAAATGAGATTAACATAGCTAATTGAGTCATTTCATGCGCAAAAAAATCCAAAAAAATAAAAACATAGTGCCAACTACTCATGGAGTCTTCGTACGCAACCTGCCACCTAGAAAACCTTAACAAACATATATAAATCAAGTTTTACCACAAATTGCCACTTCTCGAATCACTAGTGTAGCTATGAAGATGCATGGTTTTCCACCCAAACCCCTTTGCAAAACATCTTTCCCAAAACATAGTTTGTCTAAATGATGCCATAATTGTCACACTCATGTATATTTGAATTGCAAATAATTTGATGTAGCCCAATATGAATTATATTGTACAAAACACACATTTTTCATTTTGTAATTCTTTTGTTTGAATCCCTTAGTCTATTTACTATTTATGTGCCCTTGGATTCTTAGTACTACTCAGTTTTGCCCTCAAATCTTGTCACAAATGCTCCGAGAAGCCCAAACTTATCCTGATTGGTTGAGCCGTTGTCACACACGGATAGACTCCACGAACCGTTGATCCACTGATCTAACGGGCAGTATACCCCTATCCGTCTCTTCGTGGCAACCTCTCTCTCTCTCTCTCTCTCTCTCTTCGTGGCCACCCATCTCTCTCTCTCTGTCGGTGGAGAATGCAATGACGAGTTTGCCACTTAATATAGTTTGGGATATAGTATTGGTATAAACATGAGGCATACATATTTGCGGATTTCGGTGATTGCATTATTTGTCAGCCCTCTAACAATTATCAACTATCTTGAGCTGTCCTTTTCTTTTAGGGAATATAGTTTGGGATATAGTATTGGTATTTTGAAAAGGCCTAAAAGTGGTATAATTTTGTTATAAACATGAGGCATACATTTTTGCGGATTTCGGCGATTGCATTATTTGTCACCCCTCTAACAATTATCAACTATCTTTAGCTGTCCTTTTCTTTTAGGGAATATAGTTTGGGATATGGTATTGGTATTTTGGAAAGGCCTAAAAGTGGTATAATTTTGGTATAAACATGAGGCATACATATTTGCGGATTTCGGGGATTGCATTATTTGTCACCCCTCTAACAATTATCAACTATCTTGAGCTGTCCTTTTCTTTTAGGGAATATAGTTTGGGTTATAGTATTGGTATTTTGAAACGGCCTAAAAGTGGTATAATTTTGTTATAAACATGAGGCATACATTTTTGCGGATTTCGGCGATTGCATTATTTGTCACCCCTCTAACAATTATCAACTATCTTTAGCTGTCCTTTTCTTTTAGGGAATATAGTTTGGGATATGGTATTGGTATTTTGGAAAGGCCTAAAAGTGGTATAATTTTGGTATAAACATGAGGCATACATATTTGCGGATTTCGGTGATTGCATTATTTGTCACCCCTCTAACAATTATCAACGATCTTTAGCTTTCCTTTTCTTTTAGGGAATATAGTTGGTAATTTCGGTGAATGCACACACTAACTTTGAAAACAACTACAAGTACATGTAATTGAATAATGGATTTGTAACAAGGTATCCCTTGTAACAACTTCTAGCGCACAGTGAGCAATGATAAGAATCCGATCGTAATTATACAACAAAAAAAACAACCAGCCATCAGATTAGCTTGCTTCTTCAACTCGATCAGCTGCATTAACTACTTGTTCATTTTCTTCAGTTCTCCCTTCACTTCCACCAGTTCTGCATTGGGAGCATTAGGCATAATCGGAAGGTCCCTAATCGGAACGGCTCCTCTCTCCGCCGCATTCTCTACAAAGAAGTCCCCCTCCCAAATTGCGCCCCCCAATAGCGCCAATTGATTCCTGCAACTGAAGCCTCTGAACGTACACATCGATCCACTCGAAATGCCTGCATTTCTTCAAGATCTGAAAACAACAACGTGAACCCTAAATCCCAAATTCGAGGGAATAACAAGAAAATCGAGAGAAAACAGAGAAATTGGAGCGAGATCTAACCTTATCCCCCTCTCTATATGGCAAGCTCTCGCATGCAACGAACTCACGTCCACGGTTGCCGTTCTCGTCCGTCTTACAGATCGACCGCTTGGAGGCTCTGGCGTGGGCAGTCAGGGCATCTTGTCAAAGGCACGGGTCCATACTGCGGCCATGAAGAACGGGAGGTCGAAGAGAAACTAGACATCACCCGCCTACCGGAGAAGGGCTGCCGCTGGCGGAGAAGAAGAACAATGGGGCGCGGAGAAAGAAAGGCGAAGCAATGGCACGGGCACGGGCGCGGGGCTGGCTCGGGCTCCCATTTTGCAACGGTCACCTGGGTAAGCTGTGGGTCCGGCGCACTTAACGTGGACAAGTTGTGGGTCCCACGATGATCTGGATAAGTGAAGACGTGTCCACTGCGGGGCACCAACAGCGGCCCCACTTGCCAGCACCAACCAACGTCAACTAACGGGATTCCTTCCGTCCGACCTCCTTCTGCGGGTTTCAGACAAGGTTTTGGGGAAAACTGAGGAAAAACTAAGGGGCTGGGGAAAACTGAGCACAACTAAGGAACCGAGGGCACGAAAATAGAAATCCCTATTTAGAACCCATCCATGCAGAAAGTTGGCCAAAAGTCAAACCCAAAGGAGACCATTACATGTGATCAAATTGTTACATAGAGTAAAAATAGGGTACAACCACTCCCCAACCACTATGTACCACCCCTCTTTATTCATCTCTTGGCTCATCTATAGAGCAACATGTACCACAAAACCCCACCATGACCTCACATAGCTTGCCATGATCACCATCTGATACAACCATGCCTAGTACCTTGGTTATGTCACACACACTTTTGGCTTTGATCAAATGTGCATGCCCTAGACCTCTCCAACTTTGCCCAACATGTCAAATAGCCTGGCCTCACACCACTCAACCTTGCCATGTACCCAGAGAACAAGAACAATGCACAAGAGATCCAAGAACATGCCATGCCAGGCCACCATGATCACCACTCTGCCCACTCTCACTCTGACCCTCCTCTCTCTCTAACCTTGTCAGATATGTTGACCTCATCACCCTGCATCTGCTGGCACACGCCCTAGCCCAGGAGCGGACGACGACGCCCGGAACGCGACGTGGTCACCGTCCTCGGGCTCGCCAGCGCGCGCACAGACATGGCCACGGGCGCGCCAGTACACCGCCGTGCCCCGTCGACTCAACCCACCCCTCACTCTCTCCTTTCACCCACCTGCTCCTCTCGACGTCAGCTAGCCCCTGGACATCGCCATTGGCTCGCCGGCGCCCTGTAGACGATGACACGGTCGACGTCCGCCGCCACTATCCGCCAGTACACGATGATCGCCCGCCTGCTCTTGTCCGCCCCTGTCCTCGCCATGATGCGCGTCGTGATCACCGTGACACCAGGAACAGGACCACACACTCGCCAACGTCACTGAGACGTTGTAACCTCACCGTCGACGACGACCTGCCCCGCTCCGCCTCGGTCCCTCTCGACCCTATAAAAAGGGACCTCCCCTTTGCAAATTTCTCACACCATTCTCGTCCCCTCTCTCCCCTGATCAAGCTAACTAAGCCCCTCCTCCCAATTTGAGCTCTATCACCGGAATTCGGCCAGAGTTCGCCGCGGCAGTAGCTGGACGGAGGCGACGCTCCCGTCCTCCTCAACCTCTGCTGCGACCCTCCCTCGACTCGACGTCGACTCCACCGTCGTTTGCCCGCCTCGCCGATCTCGCCTGACGCCGGTAAGCTCCCTATTGCGACCCCGCTGCCGCCGGTAGGGTTTGCTCTCCGGCGAGCCTTGTCGAGGAAGGTGGCGACTCACGGCCGTGCGATCCTCTTTTGATCCGACGGCCTGCATCATCCCGTACCGTTTCGGTGTTAAAAACACACTGAAAGGTGGGGTAGCCCCTGTCAGGCGGCCCGCTGCGTGCATGGCGCGCTAGTTGGGCTGGCCCAGCTCTTTCTCCCCCGTTTCGGCCCAATTCATTTCCCGCCTAGCCCATATAATATGAATTCGAATTAAATTGGTTCACTAAAATTCTTTACAGATGCTATGTTTAAAATTAAATAAAACAAAATCTACTAAACCAAATTTGACCAATTTTATATATTTGGAAAGCTTATGAAAAGCTACATCCAACCCCACTGGTTTGAACCCTAGATCTATTACAGAATTTGAATAGTAAAAATAACAAGTCAGAGAGTTTTCAGATTTCAAATAAATTTATAAAATCAACCATTTTGAATTTTGAAGTGATTCCAACTCGCATAAATCAAATTCGATGTTGTCTAATTTATTATGTAATAAAATATTATAGTTGCTTCATATGATCATGAACTAGATTTAAATAAAAGGCTATGTAGTCATAACTAGCCCATTTTAACTATGTCAAAAATTTAGAATTCAAATCTATGAGGTGTATCACCTCATTTAAATCATCTTCCCAAGTGGTATGAAGTAATGTGATGACCCTGGTTGCTTGGTCTCATATTTGCTCACTTGAGGATATTAAATCAAATAGGATTTAAATTGCATGAGGTATAGAACCTCATTTAAATTATGTCTCTCAAATAATAAGTGCGAAGTGTTGACCTTGGTCAACATGTGACCATACATTGTTATTTGAGATGGATTCTTCTCATTTAAATCTTTGTCTCAAGTAAATCAACATGAGGTAGTGACTATGATCTAATTGATCTCATAATTAATTATTTCAGGACATTAAATCATTACCATGTTAGGATTAAATTGCATGAGGTACCTCACCTCATTTAAATCATTTTCCCAAATGATGATTATGAAGTGTTGACCTTAGTCAACATGAGTTCATATATTATCATATGAGGAAATTAAATCTTTACAAGATTCAATGAGAGGAAATTACTTCTCCAAAGAATTAAATAGAAAACTTAATTAATATTTGTAATGAGAGGAAATTATTGTTCTTGAGAAGAAAACAATGTAAACCAACATAATAAGAATGTTGTGATGCTAGCCTAACTTGTGTGACTCAGGTGTGTGCTTAGTCTAGCTTTTAAGTTTTGTTTGGTGATTGTATCATCGTATTCGTTTATAGACGCTAGTACCGGAGACTATCAAGAGGATGAGGTTTTCTACCAAGAGGAAGAAGAAGAGAACTTTGATCACAACACCAACCAAGGCAAGCTAATATTCTTGCAAAGTGCAAAGCTTTAACAGAGCAAGGCACAATCACCTTTTACTTTATGCTTCATGATCCCATCCCAAGTTTTATTCTTACAAAGCTTTTACTTTGATTATTCAAGCTTTCTTTTATAGTTAACTTTGGTCTAAGTATAGAGTACTACAAGAGTATCAAACTTAGCCTAAACCAATCAAAGCTAGTTAGCACCCCTCATGACTAGTTGCTAGTGCTAACAAATAAAAGTGACTACTCTAGATGGGAACATGTGAAATGAAATGACTTTGAAAGATTTGGAAGTTGAATGTGACTCGAAGGACATGATGAATTTAATAAAAACTGATGGTTGGGTTCGGATGCGATACCATTCCAATTTTGCAAGTACCCCCACAATACCTGATTATGGGTAAGGGCTTAACTGGAAGTTTATGTATCTTAGTATGGGTTCCCTCTAAACAAGCATCATAGGGGTTATGCCGAGGCTGCCTCCGTTACAAGTGAATTGATGTGAAATGACGTGAAATGAGGTGAATGTCCGGCCCAAGCCCTGTGCAGTTCCCAGGCTGACGGTTTGTCTTCACTGGGAGGCCAAGCTCATGGGGAGAGGTGCCTATACTAGGGTATGTAAGTGAAAGGTTATGGTTGGTAGTCCGCACACGGAGTGTGATAAATCAGGGCCAGTTAACCCTGACGGATTATTGCAAATGTTGTGGCACAAGTGTACGACCTCTGCATAGTGTAGAACTATTCGAATAGCCGTGTTCACGGTTATGGACGGTTGGAAAGGCCATACTGTTCTGTCATCAGACCATTTTCAAAAATGTGACATATGACTTGTGACTTGAACTTGAAAGGTGAATGGTGAATTTGAATTGAATCACAACAGAGTTGTGGGAATGACACTAATGTTTCCACTTGAGTTAGTTAGCAAATGAGGAGACTTTTACTAAATGTTTGTGAACTAAAATTGGCTTTATGCAAATAAACTTAGAGCTTAGCACCCCCTTATTATAGTTGATAGTGCTTACATTAGTATTAGTTTGCAAGTACTTTAAAAGTACTCATGGCTTTGTCCCTGGCTATTCAAATGGCCAGACTATGAAGGAGAACAGCAGTATGAGGGAGATGGACAACAGGACGTCTACGACAACTAGGACCGCTCCTGACGTCAAGCGTTGGCCTGTGGATTAGATAGCCACTACTATTTCGCTTCCGCTATTTGTGATGTTAGTTGATCAATAGATCAACTACTATTGTAATATTTAATCATGTGATCTACCTTTGTAAGACGATTATGTGTTGTAATAAATGATGACTCTATGATATTCAACTGTTATGTCTCGCAACAACAATCTTCCTGGGATTGCGATGTATGGCATAATAGGTATCTGGACTTAAAAATCCGGGTGTTGACAAGTTGGTATCAGATCCATTGTTGACCTTAGGAGACCCTAGTTAGAATGGACGTCTAAAAAACCTAGTTTCAAAACCAATGAAGTGAATATTTCTGAAAAACTTAGTCACTTTCTTCTCTTTGAGATCCTTTTGAAATAAGAAGCCATGCTATTCCTTATGAATCTACATAAAATCTTGCCACACTTGTTCACATCTCTAACTTACTCATCCAATTCACTTTCAGATGGCATTGCCCCACAACACCAAGTTTTACCGGTTGGGGAATGGTGGAACATGATGTTCGAGAAGGACTTAGACGATTTGTCTGAGCATCTTGGACGCCCGCACCCGGAGTTCCTTGGAACTCAAATGAACGACCAGCCCGGAAGGGAACTGCAGTGGGTTATCACTACGGACCTGAGAGGCAAGCGGGGGCCTCCTATTTCTATGAGGATCCATTTCTCTGTCATGGAAAGCAACTGGCTAGAGGGACTAGCTAGAGCCATGCAGGAAGCACTTGCCCGTCTGTGTGGGCAGCATGTGACTGAGCTTTATGGGACTCGCTTTGCTCACCTTGCAATGCATGACTCCATCGGAGGACCCAGGGCACTGTCACCCCACTCGGAGCTGAAATATCACGTGGAGCACCTGGATGTTATGCTGCTGGACAACTATCGCGTCTACGCCAACCAGATTCGCGCCCACCTAGCGCGGCAGACTGATACCGTCAGGATCCTTGCCTATGAGCGCAAGACACTCCGCAAGCAGCGTGCCAAGAAGGACGCTACCATTGCGCACCTCCGCGCAAAGATAGTATCCTTGGAGGCAACTGTCAAGGCCCAAGAGGACCAGCTGATGGAGTTATCAGAAGAAGATGAAGACATTCAGGGAGGAGCAGCCTTCCTGAGTGATGATGAGGATTTCGAAGAAGATGAGAACGCTGATATGGAAGACTAAGAGTTTCTGGAAACCGGAGAAGATGACCACATCCCGATAGATGTGGGTAGTGAGTAGTAGTAGTTTCACTTGATCACTTCCTTAGGTGTGAGTTTGTATCAGGATCCCCTTGTATCGTAGAGCGATGAATGGTTCTTAAAACCAACGGTGTGTTAGCTCTGTAATATGTGATGTTTGGAATGAATGAAATAGTGTTGTTGGTTTTTACCCCCGCAACACTACTCAAGCTTTGAAACTTTGTGAACTTTAACTCAAACAAACCATAGAAATTTCCCTCTTATCTTATCATCTACCTCAATGATCAGATGGCCCCACCAACCCGCAGCACCAACCAAGACGCAATGATGCAGATGATCCAGATGATGTTGGCAGATCGCGAAGCTGAGAGAGCAGAAAGACAAGCCAACATAGCTGCACTGCAACAGATAGCTCAGAACAATCAAGGCCATGGAAACCACGATCACCCTGGATCGAAGCTGAAAAACTTCCAAAACACCAACCCTCCTATGTTTAGCACAACAGAAGAGCCACTTGATGCAGATGACTGGTTCCAGACAATGGAGAATAACTTAGAAGTTGCGGGAGTTGAAGCCGCAGAGAAAGTACTATTTGCCACACACTACCTGTCAGGACCTGCCAGAGCCTGGTGGACGAGTGCCTGCGCAATGAATGCCGTACAAATAATGAACTGGGAAGACTTCAAGCTGAAGTTTAGCAAGTATCACGTGCCCCAAGGACTGATCAAGAAGATGAGAGATGAGTTCCGTGAACTCAAGCAAGGCAGAATGTCGGTGGTGGAATATCGCGACAGATTCCTCACTCTGTCAAGATACTCCCCGGATGAGACCGACACCATGAGAAAAGGAAGGAAAGATTTCTGAACGGACTGCATGACGAGATGCAAACTGTGTTAGTGAACATTCCGTTTGCTGACCTAGAAGCCCTGGTGGACTCAGCCATACAAATGGAAGGAAAACTGCATCAAGCCAATGATAACCGCAAGCGCCGGATGATGAACCAGAATGGACCCAACAATGCCCAGAAGTACCGTAACATCTCAACTGGAGGATTTGCCTCAAGATACAACAAGCCCCCGGCTCAGACATACCACCCAAGCTACAACAACAACAACGGAGGACCCCCGAAGCCCGAAGGCAACAACAACAACAACAACAACCACAACAGCAACAACAACCACCCCAATGGTAACAACAACAACCCCAATACCGCCCCAAGGACCGGAAGCAACACTGTTCCCGTCAACCTCAAAGACAAGTCAACTGTGAACTGCTATGAATGTGGAGTTGTGGGTCACTACTCAAATGAGTGCCCCAAGAAGCTTGCCAAGATTGCCGCCAATACCGCTGCACCTGCTCAGCAACAGCGCCGCTTCGCAGCCCGAATGAACCAGAACAACAGCAACGGCCGCCTCTACCACATGAATGCAGCAGAAGCACAGGAAGCACCTCAGGCCATGCCAAGTATGTCTCCTGTTAATCCAATTGCTCAATCTCTCTTAGGAACCTAACTTTTCTTAAAATCTCGGGACGAGATTTGTTTAAGGGGGAAGGGTTTGTAACATCCCAAAATTTTAAAACAAAGAGAAAATGAATTTCCTTTTTTCCAAAAATGAGAAGCAACAAAAACTTTTCTGAATGAGGTGTTGTGCATAATACTTGTGCCTGATAATTGTGTTATTACCATGATGCTTATGTGAACTACTTTGAAATATTCCAAAACCCTAAACCTCATCTCTATTGTCACCATCCAATATAGAATAAATAAAAAGAATTGAAATTAAATAAGAAAAGGGCCTATGTGACTATGGCTATTTTTGGTAAAACTTTTACCTAGGCATTGCTACCTTGTTTAGAGGTTTTGAAAACATCAACAAACCTAACCTAGTACTTACCAACCAAATCAAGTGAGAAACAAAAATAAAATAAACATATGCATAGAGGCATATGTGGCACATAGCCATATTACCAAAACTTGACCTAAGCACCTCTAACTTGCCCAAATGATTTGAAACCAACACTAAACCTCATCTAACCCTAAATGAACCGTACACCATGCCCTTTGATCAAATAAAAAGAAAAGGAAATAAAAATAGAAATACACATATGAGCCTAAGACTATATTTGAAAACTAGGTCTAGGATATGATCTACCTTTGCTAGATGGTTTGGAAATATTGAGAAAACCTACCTAGTACTCAACAAAGCCAATCCAAGTTGAAACAAAACAAAATAAAGAAAATTCAAAATGTCCATAGAGGCATATGAGGAGAAATGGCCAAAAATGCAAATTTGAGCAAAAGGCCACCAAACTTGGTTTCATTGCTTGGATTACTTTCTTATACCATTTCAACAATCAACAACATCATTTGGGTCAAGAGAAATCAAATCAAATCAAAGAAAAATCAGAAACCATGTGGCATGTGATAATGGTCACTTGTGCCATTTTTAACAACATACCCACTTTGAGCCCTTATATTAAGAGATTCTTAAACCAAACCCTAACAACTCTTTGCACCTCATCCAAGACCTCATCAAGATGAACAACTTTGGTGTTGACCACTTTGACCAGATCATTGACCATTGCTCAAAACAGTCAACCCAAGATGCTACATTGAAACAAATTCTAGATTCCCTCCAAAATTAGAATTTTCACAAATCAAGTCCAAAACCCAAACCAATGCCACCATTTGATGCCAAACCTTATTTAGAACCCATCCATGCAGAAATTTGGCCAAAAGTCAAACCCAAAGGAGACCATTACATGTGATCAAATTGTTACATAGAGTAAAAATAGGGTACAACCACTCCCCAACCACTATGTACCACCCCTCTTTATTCATCTCTTGGCTCATCTATAGTGCAACATGTACCACAAAACCCCACCATGACCTCACATAGCTTGCCATGATCACCATCACATACAACCATGCCTAGTACCTTGGTTATGTCACACACACTTTTGGCTTTGATCAAATGTGCATGCCCTAGACCTCTCCAACTTTGCCCAACATGTCAAATAGCCTGGCCTCACACCACTCAACCTTGCCATGCACCCAGAGAACAAGAACAATGCACAAGAGATCCAAGAACATGCCATGCCAGGCCACCATGACCACCACTCTGCCCACTCACACTCTGACCATCCTCTCTCTCTCTAACCTTGTCAGATATGTTGACCTCATCACCCTGCATCTGCTGGCGCACGCCCTGGCCCAGGAGAGGACGACGACGCCCTGATGTCTACGCACGCTTCTATTCCTGTAGACAGTGTTGGGCCTCCAAGAGCAGAGGTTTGTAGAACAGCAGCAAGTTTCCCTTAAGTGAATCACCCAAGGTTTATCGAACTCAGGGAGGTAGAGGTCAAAGATATCCCTCTCAAGCAACCCTGCAATCACGATACAAGAAGTCTCTTGTGTCCCCAACACACCTAATACACATGTCAGATGTATAGGTGCACTAGTTCGGCTTAAGAGATAGTGAAATACAAGTAGTATGGATGTATATGAGTGGTAATAGCAATCTGAATAAAATATGGCAGCGAGTAAACATGCAACAGAACAGTAAATAAACGGAGTTTCAGTGCTTGGAAACAATGCCTAGGGATCCTACTTTCACTAGTGGACACTCTCAACATTGATCACATAATAAATAAGTTCTCTTCCTTTGTACTACTTTCAAAGACTCTATTGTTGGATAACAAACACCATTCATTGTGTAGGGCTACAAGAGCACCCTCAAGCCGGAGTAAACAAGCTCCACAACATCATAAAGGAATCACACAAGATGCAAAAACTGTCACTGTCACACCATAGAGAGTAATTCCGGAGTTCATATAAAGTAACTCTAGAGTGCATAGTAATAGTTAACTCCACAATCAACAAGAGATCACGATCATAACCTACGCCAAGTACTACATGATGCACACACTGTCCACATTACATCATGAAGGAGGAATAGACTACTTTAATAACATCACTAGAGTAGCACATAGATTAATAGTGATACAAAGCTCATCATATGGATCTCAATTATGCAAGGCAATTCATGAGATCATTGTATTGGGGTACATGAGAGAGAGATTAACCACATAGCTACCGGTAGAGCCCTCAGCCTCGGGGGAGAATTACTCCCTCCTCATCATGGAGACAGCGATGGCGGTGAAGATGGCGGTGGAGATGCCTTCCGGGGGCACTTCCCTGTCCCGGCGGCGTGCCGGAATAGAGACTTCTGTCCCCCAAATCTTGGCTTCGCGATGGCGGCGGCTCTGGAACTTTTCTCGTATCGTGGCTTATTCTTTTAGGGTTTTCGCGACGGAGTCCTTAAGTAGGCGGAAGGGCAGCCTCGGAGGGGCCCTGGTGGGGCCACACAATAGGGGGCGCGCCCCACCCCTTGGCCGCGCCGCCCTGGCGTGTGGGGCCCCCCTCGCTCCCCTCTGGTCTCTCTCCGGTGTTCTGGAAGCTTCGTGGAAAAATAAGATACTGGGCGTTGATTTCGTCCAATTCCGAGAATATTTCCTTACTAGGATTTCTGAAACCAAAAACAGCAGAAAACAGGAACTGGCACTTCGGCATCTTGTCAATAGGTTAGTTCCAGAAAATGCATAATAATGACATAAAGTGTGTATAAAACATGTGTGTATCATCATAAAAGTAGCATGGAACATAAGAAATTATAGATACGTTTGGGACGTATCAAGCATCCCCAAGCTTAGTTCCTACTCGCCCTCGAGTAGGTAAACGATAACAAGGATAATTTCTTAAGTGACATGCTACCAACATGATCTTGATCAATACTATTGTAAAGCATATGAGATGAATGAAGTGATTCAAAGCAATGGTAAAGATAATGACTAAACAACTGAAATCATATAGCAAAGACTTTTCATGAATAGTACTTTCAAGACAAGCATCAATAAGTCTTGCATAAGAGTTAACTCATAAAGCAATAGATTCAAAGTAGAAGGCATTGAAGCAACACAAAGGATGATTAAGTTTCAGCAATTGCTTTCAACTTGTAACATGTATATCTCATGGATAGTTGTCAACATAAAGCAATATAACAAGTGCAATAGGTAAACATGTAAGAATCAATGCACAGTTGACACAAGTGTTTGCTTCTAAGATAGAAAGAAGTAGGTAAACTGACTCAACATAAAGTAGAAGAATGGCCCTTCGCAGAGGGAAGCATGGATTACTATTTTTGTGCTAGAGCTTTTATTTTGAAAACATAGAAGCAATTTTGTCAACGGTAGTAATAAAGCATATGCGTTATGTATAAGGAGAAAGTTCGCATTGGATTTCTTGCTTTTGATTATTCTCAACTTAGACATCCATACCGGGACAACATAGACAACAGATAATGGACTCCTCTTTTAATGCTTAAGCATTCAACAACAGATAATATTCTCATAAGAGATTGAGGATTTGTGTCCAAACTGAAACTTCCACCATGATTCATGGCTTTAGTTAGCGGCCCAATGTTCTTCTCTAACAATATGCATACTCAAACCATTTGATCATGAAAATCACCCTTACTTCAGACAAGACGAACATGCATAGCAACTCACATGATATTCAACAAAGGTGTAAAAAGTTGATGGCGTCCCCAGAAACATGGTTACCGCTCAACAAGCAACTTATTAAGAAATAAGACACATATTTCTTCACCACAATAGTTTTTAAGGCTATTTTCCCATGAGCTATATATTGTGGAGACAAAGAATAGAATTTTAAAGGTAGCACTCAAGTAATGTACTTTGGAATGGCAGAGAAATACCATGTAGTAGGTAGGTATGGTGGACACAAATGGCATAGTTTTTGGCTCAAAGATTTGGATGCACGAGAAGAATTCCTCTCAATACAAGGCTAGGCTAGCAAGGTTGTTTGAAGCAAACTCAAGTATAAAACGGTGCAGCAAGACTCACATATCAACATATTGTAAGCATTATAAGACTTTACATCGTCTTCCTTGTTGTTCAAACACCTTAACCAGAAAATATCTAGACTCTAGAGACCAATCATACAAACCAAATTTTAACAAGCTCTATGTAGTTCTTCATTAATGGGTACAAAGTACATGATGCAAGAGCTTAAACATGATCTATATGAGCACAACAATTGCCAAGTATCAAATTATTCAAGACATTATACCAATTACCACATGAAGCATTTTCTGTTTCCAACCATATAACAATGAACGAAGTAGTTCAACCTTCGCAATGAACATTAAGAATAAAGCTAAGAATATATGTGTTCATACGAAACAGCGGAGCGTGTCTCTCTCCCAAACAAAAAATGCTAGGATCCAATTTTATTCAAACAAAAAACAAAAATAAAAACAAACAGACGCTCCAAGTAAAGCACATAAGATGTGACTGAATAAAAATATAGTTTCACTAGAGGTGACCTGATAAGTTGTCGATGAAGAAGGGGATGCCTTAAGCATCCCCAAGCTTAGATGCTTGAGTCTTCTTGAAATATGCTAGGATGAACCACGGGGGCTTTGTGGTGACCCGGCATACCACTGCATGGTGTAGTATGCAAGTCTGATATAACACCAATGAAACACCGTTCCACTAGTATTATATCGCTCAGAGTGGTACAACAGAAACATATGCGGGTCCAAGGCATGTCTATAGAATTACATCATTGACTCTATTACATAAGATCAGCACAGCCTCCTACTTTACAATGAGGTAAAACTGCAGATAACTCCAGAAGAACGACTCGTAGTCTAGTCTTATCACGAACTCTATTTGTAGAGTATTTCACTAACTACAGAGGCTAAGAATAGACTCTAGCTAAATAGGAGCTAGGTTTAGGAAGCTGGTTCCCTCCTATGGCTAAACTAGGTTTTCTCCTTGTTGGATGTGGTATCTGGCTCCTCTGACAGGGTCCTGCCTCGTGAAGTAGTTGTTGACTCCTCGGCTTTCGAGTTGCACTGTAGATTCTCCTTCGATGCCTCCTTATCTAAGCAGGGGATTTAAGAGTGGGATGAGTACGAGCGTACTCAACAAGTTCATTATAGGAAAGATGTGTTTAATGCACTAGCTACAGCATTAGACCAGAAAGTCTAATACCAATGCAGGTTTTCATAACCATTTCTTCAAAAGGTTGCTTTTATTCAGAAGAACTATGTCCGTCAGCCTTCACCGGTTTACTAGAACTTCATGGAGCTCCTTTCCGGCAGCGTTCGCAGTTCCATATCCCGGAACAGGGAGTGACAGGTCACGGTTCTTTACACTCTGCAGAGGTGTGTTGCTTTACCCATAAGAGATCTTAACCTTGGTGCCAACCGGGCGCGCAACCCGTCCACACTTCCTATGGTGTGAGGCCCGGTATAAGGTCTAGCCAATCATGTTCCTCCGCTACCTCGAACACCCACCCGTTGTTGCATGCCCCGACCCTGGGTCCACGCCGGTCCCATTATTCCCGTAATTTCAGGGTGGACCCCGACCACGACGACAGTGCTGGGCTCTACCATACACTCCTACGCCGGTAGCTGTAACCCATCATAGACCGCATTACCGTGGGGAATTAGAATGGGATCCCCACCCTCCGGTTGTTCCGCAAGACACAACTGCTACGGCAAGCAATGCTTTACCGTGGGGAATTAGAATGGGATCCCCACCCTTCGGTTGTTCCGCCAGATACAACTGCTACGGTAAGCGCATCCGTTGATGAACGAGAGGTGGAAACACTTTTGACTACTCCGTCCCACTCCGGATATTATGGTTAACACGGGTATTACGGCACAAGAATCACTGGCGACATTTGTTGTTTAATCCTAGATGGATATATACCCGTGCAATGGAACCTCCACCATATCAACACAATCCATGGTTCCATTGCCCACCACATAGTCATATTCATAGTTATGAAAGTAGTGGTTTTGATTTTTATGCAATAGTGATAACCATAATACTTTGCAAGTAATTTGATAGAAATACTCAAATGGCATGAGCAAGTGATGAACTTGCCTTTCTTGACTGCAAGATTATGCAGGCAAGGTCTTCGATACGCGATAACTCCAAATTCTGAAATAGTATCATCGTCCGGTAAGGACGATGTTTAAAAGATTGGCAAGGATGCAATAATGCATAAATATGAGATGCAATCGGTCTAAGCGTGACCTAACCCCGATGATTTAGGATTAGTGAGTTATAGTGATTTGTTTAGGGTGTGTTGCACTTTTAGAGTGATTCCACAAACAAGGTTCTTATTAGGGTTTTGTTGTCTTAGAAGCATAAACAAGTGGTATAATGCATAATAATAATCATACACACTCATGGAATAGTAGTTGTATAATAAGTAAAGGGCAGTTGTCAATTTTAAGTCCTATAGTGCATGGTTGATGATTATTTATTATCTATTTCAAAAGAATATCTTTTGAAGAACATGTTCTTAAATAAAGAACAAGTATGTTAATTGGATTGGTGGGGTTCTATGGTTGACTATGGTTTCGTCTAGTTTCTGGAGTAAGTATTAGATGGATCACAACCTAGTTGGATTCATCAACACCAAGGGCTTGTAAGGTTGAGTTAAGCCTAGGCATCTTGAGCAATTTATTATAAATAATTGCTATTAAGGTTGGTATATCTTGCTGGTGATAGCTGGTTATTGGTTATAGGTCCTATTAGGCAGGATTGATGATGATTCCTTATTTTCTTCAAAAGAATAACTTTTGAAGAACATACTTCTTAAGTAATAAGAAGTATAACAATTAAGGTTGAGGTTGTGTAGGTTTTACTATTGGATCTATTAAGTAAGGAAAATGGTTTCCTAAATAGGATGATTAATAGTTATCTAACACTAATAGGGTTTAGTGAGTTTGGGATAGGATGCACAATATTGGCATGATTGCTATCAGGGTTCATCACAATGGTGTGATGCCAAATAGAGATAAATAGGGTTGTTGCCTCAAAGGATATGAACTAGGGTTTACACTTGGTTAGCCCTATTTGATCATCTGGGTTGAATAGGTATGCCTACATGGACTACCAAATTATTGGTAATAGGGCTCCTACAATTTTATGTGGCATGGCAAGTATGTAATTGCTATTATGGTTCTATGTTTTGAAAGGAAAGTATCATGATCATATGTTCTAACCTAGGATTTAGGTTAGAGGCAGGTTAAGGTTCTCATGTGATAGTGGTTCTAGGGTTCCTGAATGGATTAGGGTTTTAGGAATCACATGAAATGATAGGGTTGTAATATCATTCCATGTGGAATTTAGGGTTTGCTATTTATCATTTGGTGCTATGGTTAATAACTTCATGTTAAAGTTGAAGTTATTAATATCTTTGAAATAAAATTAATATTTAATTTGGCTTTTTATTATTTAAATAATTTACTAATTAGGATAATTATTATTTAGGGTTTAAATCTCTCTAATAAAGATTAAATAGGATAACAAATAAAGAAAATGAGTTTTCATGTTTTCTTTATTTGCTTATTGGTTTTATTTATTTTATCAATGTTTTCTTAATTTCAGAATTTTAATTGTATTTAGAATTAAAATTGAAGGCTTAAATAACAAGTATTAAATAATTAAATTTTTATTGAAAATAAAAATTTCATATTATACTTTTATTGGATAGAGTTTTCTTTTCTAAGAATTTTAATATCTCATTTATATTTTTCTGACTTAAATTGAATTTTCTAGATTTATTTGAAGCTGCAGATATTATTGAATTTGAAATAAAAACAAAATATCACTAAATCTACCCGGCTATTCTACCCACGGAGTCACTGGCCCGTGGGCCAGAGTCCACGTCAGGGCCACCGTGGCGTCGATGTGGCAGCCAGGTACCTCACCGGCGGCCAGAGGTGGTGGACGTCGGCGATTCTGCGTTCCCGCGGGGGCGTGCGTGTGCTGGTTGGAACGAGGATGCCGAGGCGAACCCAATGGTGGCGGCGCCGCTCCGGTATGGTCACCGGAGCGTGCCCAGCGGCGAGGAACGGCGGCAGTACACACGGGGTACTCGATACGGCGAAGCTACGGCGTGCAATCGAGCAAGCTAGGCATGTTGTGCGGTAGAGAGGCTCACCAGGAGCACGACGAGCTTGGCGGCGAGGTCTCTGGTGGTCTAGGTCGCCGGAATTCATGGCGCCGGTGTCGGGGAAGACAAGGTTGACGGCAGCGCTACAGGATGCTTGGGGTCGATTCCGCTTGCATACAGAGCAAGCCGAGGATGGCGATTCCAACAGTGGTCATGGCGAGGCACGGGGATGCCTCTATCGCCGGCGGCGAGCGGAGGTCTGCGGCTAGGGTTTCGGCCATTGGAGAAAATTGGAGAGGAGGAAGAAATCCCGAGCTGCTGTGCTTCGCTGGGCTTTTATACGGCTCGAGGACGAGCCTCGTCACGACGTCGGGGAAGGAGAGGGCGACAGCGAGCGAAGAAGAGGAGCACGCCTCTGTGCTGGCGTCCATGCGCGTCGAGAAGATGAGGACGAGCTCCTCGTGTTGATTTTTTATGAAGAGGTACGTGGGCTGCGACGGGCTGTGCTGGACTGGGTCGTTCTGGGCTGCTGGTGGGCTATGATGGTGGGCTGCTGCGGCCAGGTGAGGTCCAGGTAAGGTTCTTCCCCTTTTTCTCTTTTATTTCTGTTTTCTTTTTTCTATTTATTGTTTTCAGATTTCTAATTTGAATTCTGTTTTGAATTCTCTTTTTGCAGGTTTTTCTTATTTCAAGTTGATGGAACTAATAAGAATGGTTAATAGTAATATGGTTGGATTAGGGTTCTATATGTGTGTATTAACACATAACACATAGTTAATAGTATTGGGTTGAGGATAGAATATTTCATATATATATATATTTGATTTTATAATCCAACTATAAAAGGGTTCTAAATTATTTTCCAAAAGGGCCTTACTAATTATCTAGTGATGATTATTGTTTCTTATGGTATTTCTTTATAAGAAATTATCTGCAAAGTAAAGCCAACTATTTGGTTTCTTATATAGGATTATAGTTTTATGGGCATGATCTCATGTGCCCCAATATTTATAAATATTGGAGATTAAGTTTGGTTTGTTCCCATGGCTATTGGTATTACTTTCTTAAGTCTTGGAATTGAATGATTAGAGTAGATCTTACTCCACTTAGGAGAATTTTATTTGTTTGAGAAAATAGTTGGGTGTGCCTAAGTAGGCATGGGTTGAAACTTATTTGTAGCTTAGGTTTTAGTTGTGATCACCCAAATGATACTCAAACTAGGTTTGAGATTTAATTCTAGGTTATAGAGATGGGGTGTCTCCATATTGCATGTGCTAGGGTTTAATCTCCCCTAACCATGGTAAGGTGTTTACTTGCTTAATATTTCATGTGCTTCCCTAATTACTAAAGATTTGAGAATTGGTTTTATCTTCTACCAATTAACTTCTTTTATTACTCCCAACTTATCATTAAGGTAACTACATTGATTTAAGTTCTTTTTATAGTTAACTTTGGTCACATGGATTTATGGTTTCTCACTACATAAAGTATAGTGTTTAACTCTAAGGTTCTCTTGGGTTCCTTAATTTAGGAAATATAGATATGGTAGGATTCTAATTGTGAGCACCTAGTGGTTCACAAGTAAAGGTTGGGATATAAGTCTAGGGTTGCTTACTAATGATCTCCCCATAATTTCATGTGGTGAATGATATCTACTTATCCTATTAGGGTTTATCTTATCCTCACATATCTCAAGAACATGATCATGGTTAGACATGATCAACTTGTTCTTGATATCAATTCCTCAAGTTCTTAGATTTTATGATCATTACTCAATTTATAATGATCAAGGTTTGGCTTCCTAAGGTATCTCTCCTGAGTTAGGTTTCTCACTTCTAAGATCAAGTATTGTCTTGATCAACTAGGGTATAATATCTCTCTTATAGTTTCTTGGGTGGACATGGCTATGGTTGTCTCAATAGATTATATCCCAGGAGAATACCTGAGATAATTACTTAGAGTTATTCTCAAGATATGATGATATAATCATCCTGTTGATTGGTTAATTATCTCCCTAAGGTTCAAGTGTTGCCTCAACTACTTATGTGTAGCTCCATAGCTTGAGTTCTCTCATATAGGAATAGTTATTCTAGGGTTTATGGTGTACTCCTAATATTTATTTAAGTAGCTAAGCTAAGGATTCAATTGTCTAACTTAGTTGGATTAATCCAATCCTTATTTCCCTAATTCATGGATATAGTCTTATTTCACTTGGTATTTGGTTATCCCATCACTCCAAGATGAAATGGTTTACCTCCTAATACTATAGTTCAAAGGTTGTCTTTTATTCTGAAATAGGTAAAGCTTGAATTGATATGAATGGGCTCTCTCACTTGGGAAGGACTTCAATACTAACCTAAGGCTATTCTCCAAAGATAACTATGGGTCACCAACATCTATGGTTAATATAAATGGGTTCCCTCTCTAGGAAAGGTCTTAAATAATATCCTAGGGTTTCTCTTAAAGATGATGATTTGAATACTTGGATGTATATCCAAGGTTTAATTCAAGGTTTATCCTTGATTAAAGGGTTGTTGTGTTAGTTTTAATTCCATTTGATCTAACCCCGTAGATCAAATCATCTCTACCCAAAACAAGGTTTTAGCAAAGTCACATTGAGGTTTATAGCGCTTGACTTGATGAGCTACTTCAATTCCACCAAGGTCAAGTGAAACTTCGGCATCGTGGACTGTTTTACTTTAAAGCGCGAAAATTCCCCAGATTTTCTATGCATGAATGCAATGCACACATCTGTTTCCTCTATTTTTGTAACCCCATTACCTGGGATATTACAGTCTCTACCCCTTAAACTAAACTTCGTCCTCGAAGTTTGAACTCTCTCACGTTTCGGAGTGTGGTTCTGACTTATGCAGACTACGACTTTTCTCGAACTTCTTGGTGATATAACTGGATATAATTGAATATATCCCTTGTCCAGATTCTTCCTGGAATCCATTAGGGTTTGTCTCTGAACCATGGTTCTTACTTTGATTCCTTGATTTCTTCCAACTTTATAAGCTTGTTTCCTTTCTCTTTGAAGATTCCATAATTAGGACTTCTTCTGGTGTTGCTAGTCTTAACTGAAGACTAATTTGATAATTAACTCCTAATTGATAAACATGTCTTTGTTTTCCCTTACTACCAAAAGTGCAGTAATGGTGCTTAATAAGGTACTAACTATGGAATTGGTCGTGATGGTTTATTTTTCGAAGAATGGATTAGACTCATTTAGTCCATCCAATCATGGTTTATAGTTGATACCTATAACTATTTTGGGTTATTAAGGTTCCATGAAAGGAATCTTTCACACAGACTTTAGTTTTGGTATGGTCAATCTCCTTCGGTCTTTGGGCCATTTTGAGCTTTATTGGGTCTATGATATTTTCTTCGTCCAACTTCTTTATGCTTGACTTACTTGAGCTTCCGTACTTCTGAGTAAATACTACTCACTTTCTCAAGCTACAGTCCACTTCTTACTTCCTCGAAGTATAAACCTCGGCTTCTGGTCTGACATCCTTCTGAAAGTAATGTCCAACAATCTTATGAAAATAAGATCGAACTTCCTCTCAGTTCAGACCTTCTTCATCTATCTTTCTCAAAGTATTGAGTTATTGTACATCCAACTCAATCTTTACTCTACCCCTTAGAGTTTACTTATGTCCTTCGACTCCTTTTCTTCCAACTATTGAGCTTATGATTTAGAATATTAGTCTGGGTCTAGCTTATGGTTTGTACTTATTCTAAGGTCTCGCGAAGATTGTTTGTGGTGTATCCACTCAATTGTGGACTTCCAATGTGAATCCTTCGACTAAATGATTACAGATCTAGCTATTAGGCTGACAAGATTTTTATTTGTTCACAAACTTTTGTTACAAATAAATTAAATCGTGGACTATTTGTAATACCAACTGATACCAGTTGTGGTTATTATACCAACTGTGGCTATTTGATATCTAAAAATGGATTCTATTATAGGTTCTGATCAACTGGACGAGATATCTTCTACTTTATCTCGCAGTATTTAAACTATACCAATTGTGGTCTTCTGATATCAACTATGGTCTTCTTATATCTGCTATAGTTTCATATATTATCTTCCTTCTGAATATTGTGGTTGCTTCCCACAAATTTACTCCTTTCTTCTGGTTGAGCTTCATCTTGTCTTCGGAATCCTCCAGAATTCGTCACTCCCTCACACGTTTACCATTACCCTCTAGATCTATAGCACCAAGTAAGGACTTGATATTGCAACATGCATTTGCATATCAAAGTCAAACTTCATGTATGGATCTAGTCAAACAATGAAAATCCAATAAAATCCAAGAAGATTCAGCTTTGTGCTTATAATACACATCATCATAAGCCTGAATATAATAGTTGAGTATGACATCTCTAAACATCAGGCTGAGATGTGTAGTATATAACACCACATAAGATAGGTTTATATCGTGATACTTAGCACGAATATAGGGGACTCTACTATTTGTCTTGACATTTACCTGAATTGCACAATTGCAATGAGATAAACTTGAAACAAAGTGGTCTAGGATAGTTGTGGTTAACCTAATTTTCTTTGGAAGTACTATCTTAGCTTCCATTTTGTTGAGGACTACTTCAATGATATGGCTGGTTCTAACATCACTATTCTAGACACATAACTATTGGAATATAGCTCCTATACTTCCAAGTTATTGTATCGTAAGGCTATGGACCTAATGTTCTTGACACAGTTCCCATGGTTTTTGGAACATAATTCTTGCACTATTGTTTAGCACTTGGCTTCTTATTGTACTCCTCCAAAATACTTATCATGTTCTATTCCATCACATAATGATTCTCAGGTGAATCATATATGATTTCTATCTCTACCATGTAAGTAGTCATATATTATTCCTATCCCTCTTCCTTTCCTCCCATGATTGACTCATCATGGTTTATACAACCTCATATGACTCCTAGTTATACATACTATCAATTGTTTCACATGTCCAGATAATTTACTTACTCATTACTTAACTTGGTCTATATTTTCTATTAGGATATCTTAATTATCTTTATCACTTGATATTACTCCTATTACAGGTCTGAATATTTTTATTTAATCATAACATGTGTTGGTATACATCTTCCAATAGGATATCTTCCTTATGGTTGTATCCTCTCTTTGGACTACCATGTATTGTATACCAACTGTGGTCTACTCATCTATTGTTTTAAGGACTTAATAGTATACTACATATATGGGATTAGCTAACTAACTTTATTTTATCTTGGTAAGCTAGATAAGAAATGTTGACTCAAGTGTGTCTGGATTATTCTCAAGTGAATACCCATCTCAAGTCATAAAAATATTTGGTTTCCCTAGGTCAACTTCCTATAGACACTACCAATCCTATAGGTCTCCTTTAAAGGGTTTTAATCCTAAGGTCAAAGCATTTGCTCTGATACCAACTGTGGTGACCCGGCATACCACTGCATGGTGTACTATGCAAGTCTGATATAACACCAATGAAACACCGTTCCACTAGTATTATATCGCTCAGAGTGGTACAACAGAAACATATGCGGGTCCAAGGCATGTCTATAGAATTACATCATTGACTCTATTACATAAGATCAGCACAGCCTCCTACTTTACAATGAGGTAAAACTGCAGATAACTCCAGAAGAACGACTCGTAGTCTAGTCTTATCACGAACTCTATTTGTAGAGTATTTCACTAACTACAGAGGCTAAGAATAGACTCTAGCTAAATAGGAGCTAGGTTTAGGAAGCTGGTTCCCTCCTATGGCTAAACTAGGTTTTCTCCTTGTTGGATGTGGTATCTGGCTCCTCTGACAGGGTCCTGCCTCGTGAAGTAGTTGTTGACTCCTCGGCTTTCGAGTTGCACTGTAGATTCTCCTTCGATGCCTCCTTATCTAAGCAGGGGATTTAAGAGTGGGATGAGTACGAGCGTACTCAACAAGTTTATTATAGGAAAGAGGTGTTTAATGCACTAGCTACAGCATTAGACCAGAAAGTCTAATACCAATGCAGGTTTTCATAACCATTTCTTCAAAAGGTTGCTTTTATTCAGAAGAACTATGTCCGTCAGCCTTCACCGGTTTACTAGAACTTCATGGAGCTCCTTTCCGGCAGCGTTCGCAGTTCCATATCCCGGAACAGGGAGTGACAGGTCACGGTTCTTTACACTCTGCAGAGGTGTGTTGCTTTACCCATAAGAGATCTTAACCTTGGTGCCAACCGGGCGCGCAACCCGTCCACACTTCCTATGGTGTGAGGCCCGGTATAAGGTCTAGCCAATCATGTTCCTCCACTACCTCGAACACCCACCCGTTGTTGCATGCCCCGACCCTGGGTCCACGCCGGTCCCATTATTCACGTAATTTCAGGGTGGACCCCGACCACGGCAACGATCTTGGGCTCTACCATACACTCCTACGCCGGTAGCTGCAACCCATCATAGACCGCATTACCGTGGGGAATTAGAATGGGATCCCCACCCTCCGGTTGTTCCGCAAGACACAACTGCTACGGCAAGCAATGCTTTACCGTGGGGAATTAGAATGGGATCCCCACCCTCCGGTTGTTCCGCCAGATACAACTGCTACGGTAAGCGCATCCGTTGATGAACGAGAGGTGGAAACACTTTTGACTACTCCGTCCCACTCCGGATCTTATGGTTAACACGGGTATTACGGCACAAGAATCACTGGCGACATTTGTTGTTTAATCCTAGATGGATATAAACCCGTGCAATGGAACCTCCACCATATCAACACAATCCATGGTTCCATTGCCCACCACATAGTCATATTCATAGTTATGAAAGTAGTGGTTTTGATTTTTATGCAATAGTGATAACCATAATACTTTGCAAGTAATTTGATAGAAATACTCAAATGGCATGAGCAAGTGATGAACTTGCCTTTCTTGACTGCAAGATTATGCAGGCAAGGTCTTCGATACGCGATAACTCCAAATTCTGAAATAGTATCATCGTCCGGTAAGGACGATGTTTAAAAGATTGGCAAGGATGCAATAATGCATAAATATGAGATGCAATCGCTCTAAGCGTGACCTAACCCCGATGATTTAGGATTAGTAAGTTGTAGTGATTTGTTTAGGGTGTGTTGCACTTTTAGAGTGATTCCACAAACAAGGTTCTTATTAGGGTTTTGTTGTCTTAGAAGCATAAACAAGTGGTATAATGCATAATAATAATCATACACACTCATGGAATAGTAGTTGTATAATAAGTAAAGGGCAGTTGTCAATTTTAAGTCCTATAGTGCATGGTTGATGATTATTTATTATCTATTTCAAAAGAATATCTTTTGAAGAACATGTTCTTAAATAAAGAACAAGTATGATAATTGGATTGGTGGGGTTCTATGGTTGACTATGGTTTCGTCTAGTTTCTGGAGTAAGTATTAGATGGATCACAACCTAGTTGGATTCATCAACACCAAGGGCTTGTAAGGTTGAGTTAAGCCTAGGCATCTTGAGCAATTTATTATAAATAATTGCTATTAAGGTTGGTATATCTTGCTGGTGATAGCTGGTTATTGGTTATAGGTCCTATTAGGCAGGATTGATGATGATTCCTTATTTTCTTCAAAAGAATAACTTTTGAAGAACATACTTCTTAAGTAATAAGAAGTATAACAATTAAGGTTGAGGTTGTGTAGGTTTTACTATTGGATCTATTAAGTAAGGAAAATGGTTTCCTAAATAGGATGATTAATAGTTATCTAACACTAATAGGGTTTAGTGAGTTTGGGATAGGATGCACAATATTGGCATGATTGCTATCAGGGTTCATCACAATGGTGTGATGCCAAATAGAGATAAATAGGGTTGTTGCCTCAAAGGATATGAACTAGGGTTTACACTTGGTTAGCCCTATCTGATCATCTGGGTTGAATAGGTATGCCTACATGGACTACCAAATTATTGGTAATATGGCTCCTACAATTTTATGTGGCATGGCAAGTATGTAATTGCTATTATGGTTCTATGTTTTGAAAGGAAAGTATCATGATCATATGTTCTAACCTAGGATTTAGGTTAGAGGCAGGTTAAGGTTCTCATGTGATAGTGGTTCTAGGGTTCCTGAATGGATTAGGGTTTTAGGAATCACATGAAATGATAGGGTTGTAATATCATTCCATGTGGAATTTAGGGTTTGCTATTTATCATTTGGTGCTATGGTTAATAACTTCATGTTAAAGTTGAAGTTATTAATATCTTTGAAATAAAATTAATATTTAATTTGGCTTTTTATTATTTAAATAATTTACTAATTAGGATAATTATTATTTAGGGTTTAAATCTCTCTAATAAAGATTAAATAGGATAACAAATAAAGAAAATGAGTTTTCATGTTTTCTTTATTTGCTTTTTGGTTTTATTTATTTTATCAATGTTTTCTTAATTTCAGAATTTTAATTGTATTTAGAATTAAAATTAAAGGCTTAAATAACAAGTATTAAATAATTAAATTTTTATTGAAAATAAAAATTTCATATTATATTTTTATTGGATAGAGTTTTCTTTTCTAAGAATTTTAATATCTCATTTATATTTTTCTGACTTAAATTGAATTTTCTAGATTTATTTGAAGCTGCAGATATTATTGAATTTGAAATAAAAACGAAATATCACTAAATCTACCCGGCTATTCTACCCACGGAGTCACTGGCCCGTGGGCCAGAGTCCACGTCAGGGCCACCGTGGCGTCGATGTGGCAGCCAGGTACCTCACCGGCGGCCAGAGGTGGTGGACGTCGGCGATTCTGCGTTCCCGCGGGGGCGTGCGTGTGCTGGTTGGAACGAGGACGCCGAGGCGAACCCAATGGTGGCGGCGCCGCTCCGGTATGGTCACCGGAGCGTGCCCAGCGGCGAGGAACGGCGGCAGTACACACGGGGTACTCGATACGGCGAAGCTACGGCGTGCAATCGAGCAAGCTAGGCATGTTGTGCGGTAGAGAGGCTCACCAGGAGCACGACGAGCTTGGCGGCGAGGTCTCTGGTGGTCTAGGTCGCCGGAATTCATGGCGCCGGTGTCGGGGAAGACAAGGTTGACGGCGGTGCTACAGGATGCTTGGGGTCGATTCCGCTTGCATACAGAGCAAGCCGAGGATGGCGATTCCAACAGTGGTCATGGCGAGGCACGGGGATGCCTCTATCGCCGGCGGCGAGCGGAGGTCTGCGGCTAGGGTTTCGGCCATTGGAGAAAATTGGAGAGGAGGAAGAAATCCCGAGCTGCTGTGCTTCGCTGGGCTTTTATACGGCTCGAGGACGAGCCTCGTCACGACGTCGGGGAAGGAGAGGGCGACAGCGAGCGAAGAAGAGGAGCACGCCTCTGTGCTGGCGTCCATGCGCGTCGAGAAGATGAGGACGAGCTCCTCGTGTTGATTTTTTACGAAGAGGTACGTGGGCTGCGACGGGCTATGCTGGACTGGGTCGTTCTGGGCTGCTGGTGGGCTATGATGGTGGGCTGCTGCGGCCAGGTGAGGTCCAGGTAAGGTTCTTCCCCTTTTTCTCTTTTATTTCTGTTTTCTTTTTTTCTATTTATTGTTTTCGGATTTCTAATTTGAATTCTGTTTTGAATTCTCTTTTTGCAGGTTTTTCTTATTTCAAGTTGATGGAACTAATAAGAATGGTTAATAGTAATATGGTTGGATTAGGGTTCTATATGTGTGTATTAACACATAACACATAGTTAATAGTATTGGGTTGAGGATAGAATATTTCATATATATATATATTTGATTTTATAATCCAACTATAAAAGGGTTCTAAATTATTTTCCAAAAGGGCCTTACTAATTATCTAGTGATGATTATTGTTTCTTATGGTATTTCTTTATAAGAAATTATCTGCAAAGTAAAGCCAACTATTTGGTTTCTTATATAGGATTATAGTTTTATGGGCATGATCTCATGTGCCCCAATATTTATAAATATTGGAGATTAAGTTTGGTTTGTTCCCATGGCTATTGGTATTACTTTCTTAAGTCTTGGAATTGAATGATTAGAGTAGATCTTACTCCACTTAGGAGAATTTTATTTGTTTGAGAAAATAGTTGGGTGTGCCTAAGTAGGCATGGGTTGAAACTTATTTGTAGCTTAGGTTTTAGTTGTGATCACCCAAATGATACTCAAACTAGGTTTGAGATTTAATTCTAGGTTATAGAGATGGGGTGTCTCCATATTGCATGTGCTAGGGTTTAATCTCCCCTAACCATGGTAAGGTGTTTACTTGCTTAATATTTCATGTGCTTCCCTAATTACTAAAGATTTGAGAATTGGTTTTATCTTCTACCAATTAACTTCTTTTATTACTCCCAACTTATCATTAAGGTAACTACATTGATTTAAGTTCTTTTTATAGTTAACTTTGGTCACATGGATTTATGGTTTCTCACTACATAAAGTATAGTGTTTAACTCTAAGGTTCTCTTGGGTTCCTTAATTTAGGAAATATAGATATGGTAGGATTCTAATTGTGAGCACCTAGTGGTTCACAAGTAAAGGTTGGGATATAAGTCTAGGGTTGCTTACTAATGATCTCCCCATAATTTCATGTGGTGAATGATATCTACTTATCCTATTAGGGTTTATCTTATCCTCACATATCTCAAGAACATGATCATGGTTAGACATGATCAACTTGTTCTTGATATCAATTCCTCAAGTTCTTAGATTTTATGATCATTACTCAATTTATAATGATCAAGGTTTGGCTTCCTAAGGTATCTCTCCTGAGTTAGGTTTCTCACTTCTAAGATCAAGTATTGTCTTGATCAACTAGGGTATAATATCTCTCTTATAGTTTCTTGGGTGGACATGGCTATGGTTGTCTCAATAGATTATATCCCAGGAGAATACCTGAGATAATTACTTAGAGTTATTCTCAAGATATGATGATATAATCATCCTGTTGATTGGTTAATTATCTCCCTAAGGTTCAAGTGTTGCCTCAACTACTTATGTGTAGCTCCATAGCTTGAGTTCTCTCATATAGGAATAGTTATTCTAGGGTTTATGGTGTACTCCTAATATTTATTTAAGTAGCTAAGCTAAGGATTCAATTGTCTAACTTAGTTGGATTAATCCAATCCTTATTTCCCTAATTCATGGATATAGTCTTATTTCACTTGGTATTTGGTTATCCCATCACTCCAAGATGAAATGGTTTACCTCCTAATACTATAGTTCAAAGGTTGTCTTTTATTCTGAAATAGGTAAAGCTTGAATTGATATGAATGGGCTCTCTCACTTGGGAAGGACTTCAATACTAACCTAAGGCTATTCTCCAAAGATAACTATTGGTCACCAACATCTATGGTTAATATAAATGGGTTCCCTCTCTAGGAAAGGTCTTAAATAATATCCTAGGGTTTCTCTTAAAGATGATGATTTGAATACTTGGATGTATATCCAAGGTTTAATTCAAGGTTTATCCTTGATTAAAGGGTTGTTGTGTTAGTTTTAATTCCATTTGATCTAACCCCGTAGATCAAATCATCTCTACCCAAAACAAGGTTTTAGCAAAGTCACATTGAGGTTTATAGCGCTTGACTTGATGAGCTACTTCAATTCCACCAAGGTCAAGTGAAACTTCAGTTACTGTGACTGTTTTACTTTAAAGCGCGAAAATTCCCCAGATTTTCTATGCATGAATGCAATGCACACATCTGTTTCCTCTATTTTTGTAACCCCATTACCTGGGATATTACAGGCTTCCCCAAGCTTAGACTTTTCACTCTTCTTGATCATAGTATATCATCCTCCTCTCTTGACCCTTGAAAAGTTCCTCCACACCAAACTCAAAACAAACTCATTAGAGGGTTAGTGCATAATCAAAAATTCACATGTTCAGAGGTAATACAATCATTCTTAACACTTCTGGACATTGCCCAAAGCTACTGGAAGTTAATGGAACAAAGAAATCCATTCAACATAGAAAAAGAGGCAATGCGAAATAAAAGGCAGAATCTGTCAAAACAGAACAGTCCGTAAAGACGAATTTTTCTGGGGCACTTAACTTGCTCAGATGAAAAAGATCAAATTTAATGAAAGTTGCGTACATATCTGAGGATCACGCACGTAAATTGGCAGATTTTTCTGAGTTACCTACAGAGAATTCTACTCAAATTCGTGACAGAAAGAAATATGTTTCTGCGCAGTAATCCAAATCTAGTATCAACCCTACCATCAAAGACTTTACTTGGCACAACAATGCAATAAAATAAAGATAAGGAGAGGTTGCTACAGTAGTAACAACTTCCAAGACACAACAAAACAGTAGCAAAATAAAACATGGGTTATCTCTCAAGAAGTGCTTTCTTTATAGCCATTAAGATGGGCTCAGCAATTTTAATGATGCACTCCCAAGAAATAAGAGTTGAAGCAAAAGAGAGCATCAAAAAGCAAATTCAAAACACATTTAAGTCTAAGGAATCTTGTAAATAAACAAATTCATGAAGCATAATGCAATAAGCATAGAAAGATAAAATAAGTGTAACTTCAAGATTTTCAGCAAAAAGAGAGGTGTTTTAGTAACACGAAAATTTCTACAACCATATTTTCCTCTCTCATAAAGATTTTCAGTAGCATCATGAACAAACTCAACAATATAACTATCACATGAAACATTCTTATCATGAGCTACATGCATAAAATTATTACTCTCCACATAAGCATAGTCATTCTTATTAATTGTAGTGGGAGCAAATTCAACAAAGTAACTATCATTATTATTCTCATCACCATAATCATCATATATAGGAGGCATATTGTAATCAAAATTAATTTTCTCCTCAGTAGTAGGTGGACTGAAAATATCATAGTCATCATTGTAATCATCATATTTAGGAGGTAAAGTATCATCAAAGTAAATTTTCTCCTCCATGCTTGGGGGACTAAAGATATCATGCTCATCAAAACCAGCTTCCCCAAGCTTAGAATTTTCCATAGCATTAGCAACAATGGTGTTCGAAGCGTTCATACTAATATCATTGCTACTAGCATGCAAATAAGGTTCCATAGGTTTTTAAATTTTCGCATCAAACCATCCATGTCTTAACTCAGGAAATAGATTAAAAAGCTCACTGTTGTTTTCCATTATGCCTAACTAGTGTAAACAAGAAACAAAAAGATGCAATTGCAGGATCTAAAGGAAATATCTTCGAGCACTCACACACCGGCAACAGTGCTAGGAGATAGCTTAGTAGTCGGAGGGTGTGAATACCTTTTACCTTACCTCCCCGGCAACGGCGCCAGAAAATAGCTTGATGTCTACGCACGCTTCTATTCCTGTAGACAGTGTTGGGCCTCCAAGAGCAGAGGTTTGTAGAGCAGCAGCAAGTTTCCCTTAAGTGAATCACCCAAGGTTTATCGAACTCAGGGAGGTAGAGGTCAAAGATATCCCTCTCAAGCAACCCTGCAATCACGATACAAGAAGTCTCTTGTGTCCCCAACACACCTAATACACTTGTCAGATGTATAGGTGCACTAGTTCGGCGAAGAGATAGTGAAATACAAGTAGTATGGATGTATATGAGTGGTAATAGCAATCTAAATAAAATATGGCAGTGAGTAAACATGCAACAGAACAGTAAATAAACGGAGTTTCAGTGCTTGGAAACAAGGCCTAGGGATCCTACTTTCACTAGTGGACACTCTCAACATTGATCACATTATAAATAAGTTCTCTTCCTTTGTACTACTTTCAAAGACTCTATTGTTGGATAACAAACACCATTCATTGTGTAGGGCTACAAGAGCACCCTCAAGACGGAGTAAACAAGCTCCACAACGTCACTGTCACTATCACACCATAGAGAGTAATTCCGGAGTTCATATAAAGTAAATCTAGAGTGCATAGTAATAGTTAACTCCACAATCTACAAGAGATCACGATCATAACCTACGCCAAGTACTACATGATGCACACACTATCCACATTACATCATGAAGGAGGAATAGACTACTTTAATAACATCACTAGAGTAGCACATAGATTAATAGTGATACAAAGCTCATCATATGGATCTCAATTATGCAAGGCAATTCATGAGATCATTGTATTGGGGTACATGAGAGAGAGATTAACCACATAGCTACCGGTAGAGTCCTCGGCCTCGGGGGAGAAATACTCACTCCTCATCATGGAGACAGCGATGGCGGTGAAGATGGCGGTGGAGATGCCTTCCGGGGGCACTTCCCCGTCTCGGCGGCGTGCCGGAACAGAGACTTCTGTCCCCCGAACCTTGGCTTCGCGATGGCGGCGGCTCTGGAAATTTTCTCGTATCGTGGCTTATTCTTTTAGGGTTTTCGCGACGGAGTCCCTAAGTAGGCGGAAGGGCAGCCTCGGAGGGGCCCTGGTGGGGCCACACAATAGGGGGGCGCGCCCCACCCCTTGGCCGCGCCGCCCTAGTGTGTGGGCCCCCCCTGGCTCCCCTCTGGTCTCTCTCCGGTGTTGTGGAAGCTTCGTGGAAAAAATAAGATACTGGGCGTTGATTTCGTCCAATTCTGAGAATATTTCCTTACTAGGATTTCTGAAACCAAAAACAGCAGAAAACAGGGAACTGGCACTTCGGCATCTTGTCAATAGGTTAGTTCCGGAAAATGCATAATAATGACATAAAGTGTGTATAAAACATGTGTGTATCATCATAAAAGTAGCATGGAACATGAGAAATTATATATACGTTTGGGACGTATCACGCCCGGAACGCGACGTGGTCACCGTCCTCGGGCTCGCCAGCGCGCGCACAGACATGGCCACGGGCGCGCCAGTACACCGCCGTGCCCCGTCGACTCAACCCACCCCTCACTCTCTCCTTTCACCCACCTGCTCCTCTCGATGTCAGCTAGCCCCTGGACATCGCCATTGGCTCGCCGGCGCCCTGTAGACGATGACACGGTCGACGTCCGCCGCCACTATCCGCCAGTACACGATGATCTCCCGCCTGCTCTCGTCCACCCCTGTCCTCGCCATGATGCATGTCGTGATCACCGTGACACCAGGAACAGGACCACACACTCGCCAACGTCACTGAGACGTGATGTCTACGCACGCTTCTATTCCTGTAGACAGTGTTGGGCCTCCAAGAGCAGAGGTTTGTAGAACAGCAGCAAGTTTCCCTTAAGTGAATCACCCAAGATTTATCGAACTCAGGGAGGTAGAGGTCAGAGATATCCCTCTCAAGCAACCCTGCAATTACGATACAAGAAGTCTCTTGTGTCCCCAACACACCTAATACACTTGTCAGATGTATAGGCGCGCTAGTTCGGCGAAGAGATATTAAAACGCAGATGATATAGATGGTGGTAGATGGTAATTGCGATATGAAGTAAATATTGCAGCAAGTAAACATGCAGTAGAACAGTAAGTAAGTGGTGTTTGCAGTATTGGAAACAAGGCCTAGGGATCATACTTTCACTAGTGGACACTCTCAACATTGATCACATAACAAATAAATAACTTCTCCTCATTTGTGCTACATATACTCTTGTTTGATAACAAACACCATTCATTGTGTAGGGCTACAAGAGCTCCCTCAAGCCGGAGTTAACAAGCGCCACAACATTCGGTGTTCATATTTAAGTAACCTTTAGAGCATAATAGATCATTGCAATTTAGACCGAGAACTAACATAGCATACACACCGTCACCAATAGCTATGAAAGGGGGAATAGATCACATCAATACTATCATAGTAATAGTTAACTCCATAATCTACAAGAGATTACAATCATAACCTACGCCAAGAACTACATGATGCACACACCGTCACCTCTACATCATGAAGGAGGAATAGACTACTTTAATAACATCACTAGAGTAGCACATAGATTAATAGTGATACAAAGCTCATCATATGGATCTCAATCGTGCAAGGCAGTTCATGAGATCATTGTATTGAGGTACATGAGAGAGAGATTAACCACATAGCTACCGGTACAGCCCTTAGCCTCGATGGAGAACTACTCCCTCCTCATCATAGGAGACAGCAGCGGCGATGAAGATGGCGATGGTGTCGATGGAGATGCCTTCCGGGGGCACTTCCCCGTCCCGGCGGCGTGCCGGAACAGAGACTTCTGTCCCCCGAATCTTGGCTTCGCGATGGCGGCGGCTCTGGAACTTTTCTCGTATCGTGGCTTATTCCTTTAGGGTTTTCGCGACGGAGACTTTAAGTAGGCGGAATGGCAGCCTCGGAGGGGCCCTGGTGGGGCCACACAATAGGGGGCACGCCCCACCACTTGGCTGCGCCGCCCTGGCGTGTGGGGCCCCCCTGGCTCCCCTCTGGTCTCTCTCCGGTGTTCTGGAAGCTTCGTGAAAAAATAAGATACTGGGCGTTGATTTCGTCCAATTCCGAGAATATTTCCTTACTAGGATTTCTGAAACCAAAAACAGCAGAAAACAGGAACTGGCACTTCGGCATCTCGTTAATAGGTTAGTTCCAGAAAATGCATAAAATCATCATAAAGTGTGAACAAAACATGTAGGTAATGTCATAAAACTAGCATGGAACATAAGAAATTATAGATACGTTGGAGACGTATCAAGCATCCCCAAGCTTAGTTCCTACTCGCCCTCGAGTAGGTAAACGATAACAAGGATAATTTCTTAAGTGACATGCTACCAACATGATCTTGATCAATACTATTGTAAAGCATATGAGATGAATGAAGTGATTCAAAGCAATGGTAAAGATAATGACTAAGTAAAGATAATGACTAAACAACTGAATCATATAGCAAAGACTTTTCATGAATAGTACTTTCAAGACAAGCATCAATAAGTCTTGCATAAGAGTTAACTCATAAAGCAATAGATTCAGAGTAAAAGGCATTGAAGCAACACAAAGGATGATTAAGTTTCAGCAATTGCTTTCAACTTGTAACATGTATATCTCATGGATAGTTGTCAACATAAAGCAATATAACAAGTGCAATAAGTAAACATGTAAGAATCAATGCACACAGTTGACACAAGTGTTTGCTTCTAAGATAGAAAGAAGTAGGTAAACTGACTCAACATAAAGTAAAAGAAAGGCCCGTCGCAGAGGGAAGCATGGATTACCATTTTTGTGCTAGATTTTTAATTTTGAAAACATAGAAACAATTTTGTCAACGGTAATAATAATTCATATGTGTTATGCATAATACATCCTATAAGTTGCAAGCCTCATGCATAGAATACCAATAGTGCTCGCACCTTGTCCTAATTAGCTTGGATTAACACGGATTATCATTGCATAACATATGTTTCAACCAAGTGTCACAAAGGGGTACCTCTATGCCGCCTGTATAGAGGTCTAAGGAGAAAGTTCGCATTGGATTTCTCGATTTTGATTATTCTCAACTTAGACATCCATACCGGGACAACATAGACAACAGATAATGGACTCCTCTTTTAATGCTTAAGCATTCAACAACAGATAATATTCTCATAAGAGATTGAGGATTTGTGTCCAAACTGAAACTTCCACCATGATTCATGGCTTTAGTTAGCGGCCCAATGTTCTTCTCTAACAATATGCATACTCAAACCATTTGATCATGAAAATCGCCCTTACTTCAGACAAGACGAACATGCATAGCAACTCACATGATATCCAACAAAGGTGTAATAGTTGATGGCGTCCCCAGAAACATGGTTATCGCTCAACAAGCAACTTATAAGAAATAAGATACATAGCAACATATTCAATACCACAATAGTTTTTAAGGCTATTTTCCCATGAGCTATGTATTGCAAAGACAAGGAATGAAATTTTAAAGGTAGCACTCAAGTAATTTACTTTGGAATGGCAGAAAAATACCATGTAGTAGGTAGGTATGGTGGACACAAATGACATAGTTTTTGGCTCAAGGATTTGGATGCACGAGAAGAATTCCCTCTCAGTACAAGGCTTAGGCTAGCAAGGTTGTTTGAAGCAAACACAAGTATGAACCGGTACAGCAAAACTTACATAAGAACATATTGCAAGCATTATAAGACTCTACACTGTCTTCCTTGTTGTTCAAACGCCTTAACCAGAAAATATCTAGACTTAGAGAGACCAATCATGCAAACCAAATTTTAACAAGCTCTATGTAGTTCTTCATTAATAGGTGCAAAGTACATGATGCAAGAGCTTAAACATGATCTATATGAGCACAACAATTGCCAAGTATCAAATTATTCAAGACATTATACCAATTACCACATGCAGCATTTTCTGTTTCCAACCATATAACGATGAACGAAGCAGTTTCAACCTTCGCCATGAACATTAAAAGTAAAGCTAAGAACACCAGTGTTCATATGAACGAGCGGAGCGTGTCTCTCTCCCACACAAGCATGAATTTATTCAGAGAATGAAAATAACAAAACGAAAATAAAAGCACACAGACGCTCCAAGTAAAGTACATAAGATGTGACTGAATAAAAATATAGTTTCACTAGACGTGACCTGATAAGTTGTCGATGAAGAAGGGGATGCCTTGGACATCCCCAAGCTTAGATGCTTGAGTCTTCTTGAAATATGCAGGGATGAACCACGGGGGCATCCCCAAGCTTAGACTTTTCACTCTTCTTGATCATAGTATATCATCCTCCTCTCTTGACCCTTGAAAACTTTCTCCACACCAAACTCAAAACAAACTCATTAGAGGGTTAGTGCATAATCAAAAATTCACATGTTCAGAGGTAACACAATCATTCTTAACACTTCTGGACATTGCCCAAAGCTACTGGAAGTTAATGGAACAAAGAAATCCATTCAACATAGCAAAAGAGACAATGCAAAATAAAAGGCAGAATCTGTCAAAACAGAACAGTCCGTAAAGACGAATTTTTATGGGGCACTTAACTTGCTCAGATGAAAAATCTCAAATTGAATGAAAGTTGCGTACATATCTGAGGATCACGCACGTAAATTGGCAGATTTTTCTGAGTTACCTACAGAGAATTCTACTCAAATTCGTGACAGCAAGAAATCTGTTTCTGCGCAGTAATCCAAATCTAGTATCAACATTACTATCAAAGACTTTACTTGGCACAACAATGCAATAAAATAAAGATAAGGAGAGGTTGCTACAGTAGTAACAACTTCCAAGACACAACAAAACAGTAGCAAAATAAACACACGGGTTATCTCCCAAGAAGTTCTTTCTTTATAGCCATTAAGATGGGCTCAGCAATTTTAATGATGAGTTGAAGCAAAAAGAGAGCATCAAAAAGCAAGTATGAAACAAATTTAAGCCTAACCCACTTCCTATGAAAAGGAATCTTGTAAATAAACAAGTCAATGAAGAACAAAGTGAATAGCATAGGCAAGTGTAACTTCAAGATTCTCAACATAAAGAGGGGGAACTTAATATTATTAAGATGCATATAACCATTTTTCCCTCTCTCATAATAACTTTCAGTGGCATCATGAACAAACTCAACAATATAAGTATCACATAAAGCATTCTTATTCACGTGCATAAAAGTATCATTACTCTCCACATAAGCATAATCAATTTTATTAGTAATAGTGGGAGTAAAACTACCATAACCATCATTGTAATCATCGTAAATTGCAGGCATGGTATAATCACAATAACCTTTATCCTCCATAGTAGGTGGCACCAAAATACCACTATCATTATAATCATCATAAATAGGAGGTAAAGTATCATCAAAGAAAATTTTCTCCTCAAAACTTGGGGGACTAAAAATATCATGCTCATCAAAACCAGCTTCCCCAAGCTTAGAATTTTCCATAGTATTAGCAACAATGGTGTTCAAAGCATTCATACTAATAACATTCCCATTAGCATGCATATAAAGTTCCATGGGTTTTTTAATTCTCTCTTCAAACACATCATGTCCTAATTCAAGATAAAGTTCATAAAGATCTCTCATTTTGTTGTTGTTTTCCATTAAGCCTAACTAGTGAAAACAAGAAACAAAAAGATATAATTGCAGGATCTAAAGGAAATATCTTCGAGCACTCACACACCGGCAACAGTGCTAGGAAATATCTTAGTAGTCGGAGGATGTGAATACCTTTTACCTTACCTCCCCGGCAACGGCGCCAGAAAATAGCTTGATGTCTACGCACGCTTCTATTCCTGTAGACAGTGTTGGGCCTCCAAGAGCAGAGGTTTGTAGAACAGCAGCAAGTTTCCCTTAAGTGAAACACCCAAGGTTTATCGAACTCAGGGAGGTAGAGGTCAGAGATATCCCTCTCAAGCAACCCTGCAATTACGATACAAGAAGTCTCTTGTGTCCCCAACACACCTAATACACTTGTCAGATGTATAGGTGCACTAGTTTGGCGAAGAGATATTAAAAGGCAGATGATATAGATGGTGGTAGATGGTAATTGCGATATGAAGTAAATATTGCAGCAAGTAAACATGCAGTAGAACAGTAAGTAAGCGGTGTTTGCAGTATTGGAAACAAGGCCTAGGGATCATACTTTCACTAGTGGACACTCTCAACATTGATCACATAACAAATAAATAACTTCTCCTCATTTGTGCTACATATACTCTTGTTTGATAGCAAACACCATTCATTGTGTAGGGCTACAAGAGCTCCCTCAAGCCGGAGTTAACAAGTGCCACAACATTCGGTGTTCCTATTTAAGTAACCTTTAGAGCATAATAGATCATTGCAATTTAGACCGAGAACTAACATAGCATACACACCGTCACCAATAGCTATGAAAGGGGGAATAGATCACATCAATACTATCATAGTAATAGTTAACTCCATAATCTACAAGAGATTACAATCATAACCAACGCCAAGAACTACATGATGCACACACCATCACCTTTACATCATGAAGGAGGAATAGACTACTTTAATAACATCACTAGAGTAGCACATAGATTAATAGTGATACAAAGCTCATCATATGGATCTAAATCGTGCAAGGCAGTTCATGAGATCATTGTATTGAGGTACATGAGAGAGAGATTAACCACATAGCTACCGGTACAGCCCTTAGCCTCGATGGAGAACTACTCCCTCCTCATCATAGGAGACAGGAGCAGCGATGAAGATGGCGATGGTGCCGATGGAGATGCCTTCCTGGGGCACTTCCCCGTCCCGACGGCGTGCCGGAACAGAGACTTCTGTCCCCCGAATCTTGGCTTCGCGATGGCGGCGGCTCTGGAACTTTTCTCGTATCGTGGCTTATTCCTTTAGGCTTTTCGCGACGGAGACTTTAAGTAGGCGGAAGGGCAGCCTCGGAGGGGCCCTGGTGGGGCCACACAATAGGGGGGCGCGCCCCACCCCTTGGCCGCGCCGCCCTGGCGTGTGGGGCCCCCCTGGCTCCCCTCTGGTCTCTCTCCGGTGTTCTAGAAGCTTCGTGGAAAAATAAGATACTGGGCGTTGATTTCGTCCAATTCCGAGAATATTTCCTTACTAGGATTTCTGAAACCAAAAACAGCAGAAAACAGGAACTGGCACTTCGGCATCTCGTTAATGGAAAATGCATAAAATCATCATAAAGTGTGAACAAAACATGTAGGTAATGTCATAAAACTAGCATGGAACATAAGAAATTATAGATACGTTGGAGACGTATCAAGACGATGTAGCCTCACTGTCGACGACGACCTGCCCCGCTTCGCCTCGGTCCCTCTCGACCCTATAAAAAGGGACCTCCCCTTTGCAAATTTCTCACACCATTCTTGTCCCCTCTCTCCCCTGATCAAGCTAACTAAGCCCCTCCTCCCAATTTGAGCTCTATCGCCAGAATTTGGCCGGAGTTCGCCGCGGCAGTAGCTGGACGGAGGTGACGCTTGATACGTCTCCGACGTATCGATAATTTCTTATGTTCCATGCCACATTATTGATGATATCTACATGTTTTATGCACACTTTATGTCATATTCGTGCATTTTCTGGAACTAACCTATTAACAAGATGCCGAAGTGCCGATTCTTTGTTTTCTGCTGTTTTTGGTTTCAGAAATCCTAGTAAGGAAATATTCTCGGAATTGGACGAAATCAACGCCCAGGGTCCTATTTTGCCACGAAGCTTCCAGAAGACCGAAGAGGAGTCGAAGTGGGGCCACGAGGCGCCCAAACCCTAGGGCGGCGCGGCCTGCCCCTTGGCCGCGCCGACCTGTAGTGTGGGGCCCTCGTGTGACCTCCTGACCTGCCCTTCCGCCTACTTAAAGCCTCCGTCGCGAAACCCCCAGTACCGAGAGCCACGATACGGAAAACCTTCCAGAGACGCCGCCGCCGCCAATCCCATCTCGGGGGATCCAGGAGATCGCCTCCGGCACCCTGTCGGAGAGGGGAATCATCTCCCGGAGGACTCTACGCCGCCATGGTCGCCTCCGGAGTGATGTGTGAGTAGTCTACCCCTGGACTATAGGTCCATAGCAGTAGCTAGATGGTTGTCTTCTCCCCATTGTGCTTAATTGTCGGATCTTGTGAGCTGCCGAACATGATCAAGATCATCTATATGTAATTCTATATATTGTGTTTGTTGGGATCCGATGAATAGAGAATACTTGTTATGTTGATTATCAAATTATTGTCTATGTGTTGTTTATGATCTTGCATGCTCTCCGTTACTAGTAGATGCTCTGGCCAAGTAGATGCTTGTAACTCCAAGAGGGAGTATTTATGCTCGATAGTGGGTTCATGTCTCCGTGAATCTGGGGAAGTGACAGAAATCTCTAAGATTATGGATGTGCTGTTGCCACTAGGGATAAAACATTGGTGCTATGTTCGAGGATGTAGTTACTGATTACATTACGCGCAATACTTAATGCAATTGTCTGTTGTTAGCAACTTAATACTGGAAGGGGTTCGGATGATAACCTGAAGGTGGACTTTTTAGGCATAGATGCATGCTGGATAGCGGTCTATGTACTTTGTCGTAATGCCCAATTAAATCTCACAATACTCATCATGATATGTATGTGCATGGTCATGCCCTCTCTATTTGTCAATTGCCCAACTGTAATTTGTTCACCCAACATGCTGTTTATCTTATGGGAGAGACACCTCTAGTGAACTGTGGACCCCGGTCCAATTCTCTATACTGAAATACAATCTACTGCAATACTTGTTCTACTATTTTCTGCAAACAATCATCATCCACACTATACATCTAATCCTTTGTTACAGCAAGCCGGTGAGATTGACAACCTCGCTGTTTCGTTGGGGCAAAGTACTTGGTTTGTGTTGTGCAGGTTCCACGTTGGCGCCTGAATCCCTGGTGTTGCGCCGCACTACATCTCGTCGCCATCAACCTTCAACGTGCTTCTTGACTCCTACTGGTTCGATAAACCTTGGTTTCTTACTGAGGGAAACTTGCCGCTGTGCGCATCACACCTTCCTCTTGGGGTTCCCAACGGACGCGTGCTGTACGCGCCATCAAGCAATTTTTCTGGCACCGTTGCCGGGGAACTGAAGAAAAGCTACACCACAAAGATTTCTAACTCCCACGCCAACTACACGCCAGCAATTTTTCTGGCGCCGTTGCCGGGGAGATCAAGACACGCTGCAAGGGGAGTCTCCACATCCCAATCTTTTTACTTTGTTTTTGTCTTGCTTAGTTTTATTTACTACTTTGTTTGCTGCACTTAAACAAAACACAAAAAAATTAGTTGCTAGCTTTACTTTATTTACTGTCTTGCACTCTATATCAAAAACACAAAAAAATTAGTTACTTATATTTGCTTTACTTATTTCAACATGTTTCCTTTTAATTTTACCGTAAAAGACATACCGGTAGGACGTGGGTCTATAGTTGGGAGAAATAATATAGAAGAATTTTTCAATCATGTTAGTACCGTTGAAGATTTTGAAGATAGACACTTGGTAGAACTTGCTCCTACTTATGAAATTGCTGCTGCTGCTTTAGTTCGCATGTTGGAAACTAAATTTGTTAATCTCAATCCTATAATCCAACACATGTTTCTTACACTCGGTGATATGGAAGAAGGGGAAAAGAAAGATTTTGTTTTAGAAACCCTTCTTAGAGAATTTGGTAGTATAGCAAGAGAGGCTAGAAAGGTCTTTATTAAATATAAGATGCTTGGTTCTTATACCAATTTTGTTAGTATACTTGAAAAGATGGACATGGAGAGAGTAAGGTACACTAATAATATTAATGATGGTGGGGAGATCAAAGCACCAATACCATGTAAGCTCCTAGCGATGAATGAAGCGCTAGAAAATAACTATGCTTGGCTTGTTCCTGAAAATTTGTTTGATGAGAGTAGCAAGCCCAAGACTAATGAAAAGGGAGCCGCTGAAACTTATGTATCCAATATACTATGCATGGTTGAGAAAACTCCAAACCCCGCTGAAGATGCATCATCTTTCGACAACACTTGATATACACTTTCTGCGCCTAGCTGAAAGGCATTAAAGAAAAGCGCTTATGGGAGACAACCCATGTTTTTACTACAGTACTTTATTTTATATTTGAGTCTTGGAAGTTGTTTACTACTGTAGCAACCTCTCCTTATCTTAGTTTTGTGTTTTGTTGTGTGATACGTCTCCGACGTATCGATAATTTCTTATGTTCCATGCCACATTATTGATGTTATCTACATGTTTTATGCACACTTTATGTCATATTCGTGCATTTTCTGGAACTAACCTATTAACAAGATGCCGAAGTGCCGATTCTTGTTTTTCTGCTGTTTTTGGTTTCAGAAATCCTAGTAAGGAAATATTCTCGGAATTGGACGAAATCAAAGCCCAGGGCCTATTTTTCCACGAAGCTTCCAGAAGTCCGAAGGAGAGACGAAGAGGGGCCACGAGGGGGCCACACCCTAGGGCGGCGCGGCCCCCCCTTGGCCGCGCGGCCCTGTGGTGTGGGGCCCCCGTGCCGCCTCTTGACCTGCCCTTCCGCCTACAAATAGCCTCCGTGACGAAACCCCCAGTACCGAGAGCCACGATACGGAAAACCTTCCAGAGACGCCGCCAACGCCGATCCCATCTCGGGGGATCCAGGAGATCGCCTCCGGCACCCTGCCGGAGAGGGGAATCATCTCCCGGAGGACTCTACGCCGCCATGGTCGCCTCCGGTGTGATGTGTGAGTAGTCTACCCCTGGACTATGGGTCCATAGCAGTAGCTAGATGGTTGTCTTCTCCCCATTGTGCTATCATTGTCGGATCTTGTGAGCTGCCTAACATGATCAAGATCATCTATCTCGTAATTCTATATGTTGCGTTTGTTGGGATCCGATGAATAGAGAATACTTGTTATGTTGATTATCAAAGTTATATCTATGTGTTGTTTATGATCTTGCATGCTCTCCGTTATTAGTAGATGCTCTGGCCAAGTTGATGCTAGTAACTCCAAGAGGGAGTATTTATGCTCGATAGTGGGTTCATGTCTCCGTGAATCTGGAGGGGTGACAAGAACCTCTAAGGTTATGGATGTGCTGTTGCCACTAGGGATAAAACATTAGTGCTATGTTCAAGGATGTAGTCACTAGTTACATTACACGCAATACTTAATGCAATTGTCTGTTGTTAGCAACTTAATACTGGAGGGGGTTCGGATGATAACCTGAAGGTGGACTTTTTAGGCATAGATGCAGTTGGATGGCGGTCTATGTACTTTGTCGTAATGCCCAATTAAATCTCACTATACTCATCATGATATGTATGTGCATTGTCATGCTCTCTTTATTTGTCAATTGCCCAACTGTAATTTGTTCACCCAACATGCTGTTTGTCTTATGGGAGAGACACCTCTAGTGAACTGTGGACCCCGGTCCAATTCTCTTTACTGAAATACAATCTACTGCAATACTTGTTCTACTGTTTTCTGCAAACAATCATCTTCCACACAATACGGTTAATCCTTTGTTACAGCAAGCCGGTGAGATTGACAACCTCACTGTTTCGTTGGGGCAAAGTACTTTGGTTGTGTTGTGCAGGTTCCACGTTGGCGCCGGAATCCCTGGTGTTGCGCCGCACTACATCCCGCCGCCATCAACCTTCAACGTGCTTCTTGGCTCCTCCTGGTTCGATAAACCTTGGTTTCTTTCTGAGGGAAAACTTGCTGCTGTGCGCATCATACCTTCCTCTTGGGGTTCCCAACGAACGTGTGAGTTACACGCCATCATTGTGCCAAGTAAAGTCTTTGATAGTAAGGTTCATACTAGATTTGGATTACTGCGCAGTTACAGGTTTCTTTGCTGTCACGAATTTCGACCTGCCTCTCTGTAGGTAGCTCAGAAAAATATGCCAATTTACGTGCGTGATCCTCAGATATGTACGCAACTTTTATTCAATTTGAGCATTTTCATTTGAGCAAGTCTGGTGCCATTTTAAAATTCGTCTTTACGAACTGTTCTGTTTTGACAGATTCTGCCTTTTATTTCGCATTGCCTCTTTTGCTATGTCGGATGAATTTCTTTGATCCATTAATGTCCAGTAGCTTTATGCAATGTCCAGAAGTGTTAAGAATGATTATGTCACCTCTGAACATGTTAATTTTTATTGTGCACTAACCCTCTAATGAGTTGTCTTGAGTTTGGTGTGGAGGAAGTTTTCAAGGATCAAGAGAGGAGTATGATATACTAAGATCAAGGAGGGTGAAAGCTCTAAGCTTGGAGATGCCCCGGTGGTTCACCCCTGCATATATCAAGAAGACTCAAGCGTTTAATCTTGGGGATGCCCAAGGCATCCCCTTCTTCATCGACAACATTATCAGGTTCCTCCCCTGAAACTATATTTTTATTCCATCACAGCTTATGTGCTTTGCTTGGAGCGTCGGTTTGTTTTAGTTTTTGTTTTGTTTGAATAAAATGGATCCTAGCATTCTTTGTGTGGGAGAGAGACACGCTCCGCTGTTGCATATGGACAAGTATGTCCTTAGTTTCTACTCATAGTATTCATGGCGAAGTTTCTTCTTCGTTAAATTGTTATATGGTTGGAATTGGAAAATGATACATGTAGTAATTTGCTATAAATGTCTTGGGTAATGTGATACTTGGCAATTGTTGTGCTCATGTTTAAGCTCTTGCATCATATGCTTTGCACCCATTAATGAAGAAATACATAGAGCATGCTAAAATTTGGTTTGCATATTTGGTCTCTCTAGAGTTTAGATAATTTCTAGTATTGAGTTCGAACAACAAGGAAGACGGTGTAGAGTCTTATAATGTTTTCAATATGTCTTTTATGTGAGTTTTGCTGCACCGCTTCATCCTTGTGTTTGTTTCAAATAGCCTTGCTAGCCTAAACCTTGTATCGAGAGGGAATACTTCTCATGCATCCAAATACTTGAGCCAACCATTATGCCATTTGTGTCCACCATACCTACCTACTACATGGTATTTCTCTGCCATTCCAAAGTAAATTGCTTGAGTGCTACCTTTAAATTTCCATTCTTCACCTTTACAATATATAGCTCATGGGACAAATAGCTTAAAAACTATTGTGGTATTGAATATGTACTTATGCACTTTATCTCTTATTAAGTTGCTCGTTCTGCGATAACCATGTTCACTGGGGACGCCATCAACTACCTTTTGTTGAATTTCATGTGAGTTGCTATGCATGTTCGTCTTGTCTGAAGTAAGAGCGATCTACCACCTTATGGTTGGAGCATGCATATTGTTAGAGAAGAACATTGGGCCGCTAACTAAAGCCATGATCCATGGTGGAAGTTTCAGTTTTGGACATATATCCTCAATCTCAAATGAGAAAAATAATTGTTGCTACATGCTTATGCATAAAAGAGGAGTCCATTATCTGTTGTCTATGTTGTCCCGGTATGGATGTCTAAGTTGAGAATAATCAATAGCGAGAAATCCGATGCGAGCTTTCTCCTTAGACCTTTGTACAGGCGGCATAGAGGTACCCCTTTGTGACACTTGGTTAAAACATGTGCATTGCGATGATCCGGTAGTCCAAGCTAATTAGGACAAGGTGCGGGCACTATTAGTATACTATGCATGAGGCTTGCAACTTGTAAGATATAATTTACATGATACATATGCTTTATTACTACCGTTGACAAAATTGTTTCTTGTTTTCAAAATCAAAGCTCTAGCACAAATATAGCAATCGATGCTTTCCTCTTTGAAGGACCATTCTTTTACTTTTATTGTTGAGTCAGTTCACCTATTTCTCTCCATCTCAAGAAGCAAACACTTGTGTGAACTGTGCATTGATTCCTACATACTTGCATATTGCACTTATTATATTACTCTATGTTGACAATATCCATGAGATATACATGTTACAAGTTGAAAGCAACCGCTGAAACTTAATCTTCCTTTGTGTTGTTTCAATGCTTTTACTTTGAATTATTGCTTTATGAGTTAACTCTTATGCAAGACTTATTGATGCTTGTCTTGAAGTACTATTCATGAAAAGTCTTTGCTATATGATTCACTTGTTTACTCATGTCATATACATTGTTTTGATCGCTGCATTCACTACATATGCTTTACAAATAGTATGATCAAGGTTATGATGGCATGTCACTCCAGAAATTATCTGTGTTTATCGTTTACCTGCTCGGGACGAGCAGGAACTAAGCTTGGGGATGCTGATACGTCTCCGACGTATCGATAATTTCTTATGTTCCATGCCACATTATTGATGATATCTACATGTTTTATGCACACTTTATGTCATATTCATGCATTTTCTGGAACTAACCTATTAACAAGATGCCGAAGTGCCGATTCTGTTTTCTGCTGTTTTTGGTTTCAGAAATCCTAGTAAGGAAATATTCTCGGAATTGGACGAAATCAATGCCCAGGGTCCTATTTTGCCACGAAGCTTCCAGAAGACCGAAGAGGAGACGAAGTGGGGCCACGAGGCGCCCAAACCCTAGGGCGGCGCGGCCTGCCCCTTGGCCGTGCCGACCTGTAGTGTGGGGCCCTCGTGTGGCCTCCTGACCTGCCCTTCCGCCTACTTAAAGCCTCCGTCGCGAAACCCCCAGTACCGAGAGCCACGATACGGAAAACCTTCCAGAGACGCTGCCGCCGCCAATCCCATCTCGGGGGATTCAGGAGATCGCCTCCGGCACCCTGCCGGAGAGGGGAATCATCTCCCGGAGGACTCTACGCCGCCATGGTCGCCTCCGGAGTGATGTGTGAGTAGTCTACCCCTGGACTATGGGTCCATAGCAGTAGCTAGATGGTTGTCTTCTCCCCATTGTGCTTAATTGTCGGATCTTGTGAGCTGCCGAACATGATCAAGATCATCTATCTGTAATTCTATATGTTGTGTTTGTTGGGATCCGATGAATAGAGAATACTTGTTATGTTGATTATCAAATTATTGTCTATGTGTTGTTTATGATCTTGCATGCTCTCCGTTACTAGTAGATGCTCTGGCCAAGTAGATGCCTGTAACTCCAAGAGGGAGTATTATGCTCGATAGTGGGTTCATGTCTCCGTGAATCTGGGGAAGTGACAGAAATCTCTAAGATTATGGATGTGCTGTTGCCACTAGGGATAAAACATTGGTGCTATGTTCGAGGATGTAGTTACTGATTACATTACGCGCAATACTTAATGCAATTGTCTGTTGTTAGCAACTTAATACTGGAAGGGGTTCGGATGATAACCTGAAGGTGGACTTTTTAGGCATAGATGCATGCTGGATAGCGGTCTATGTACTTTGTCGTAATGCCCAATTAAATCTCACAATACTCATCATGATATGTATGTGCATGGTCATGCCCTCTCTATTTGTCAATTGCCCAACTGTAATTTGTTCACCCAACATGCTGTTTATCTTATGGGAGAGACACCTCTAGTGAACTGTGGACCCCGGTCCAATTCTCTATACTGAAATACAATCTACTGCAATACTTGTTCTACTGTTTTCTGCAAACAATCATCATCCACACTATACATCTAATCCTTTGTTACAGCAAGCCGGTGAGATTGACAACCTCGCTGTTTCGTTGGGGCAAAGTACTTGGTTTGTGTTGTGCAGGTTCCACGTTGGCGCCTGAATCCCTGGTGTTGCGCCGCACTACATCTCGCCGCCATCAACCTTCAACGTGCTTCTTGACTCCTACTGGTTCGATAAACCTTGGTTTCTTACTGAGGGAAACTTGCCGCTGTGCGCATCACACCTTCCTCTTGGGGTTCCCAACGAACGCGTGCTGTACGCGCCATCAAGCAATTTTTCTGGCGCCGTTGCCGGGGAACTGAAGAAAAGCTACACCACAAAGATTTCTAACTCCCACGCCAACTACACGCCAGCAATTTTTCTGGCGCCGTTGCCGGGGAGATCAAGACACGCTGCAAGGGGAGTCTCCACATCCCAATCTTTTTACTTTGTTTTTGTCTTGCTTAGTTTTATTTACTACTTTGTTTGCTGCACTTAAACAAAACACAAAAAAATTAGTTGCTAGCTTTACTTTATTTACTGTCTTGCACTCTATATCAAAAACACAAAAAAATTAGTTACTTATATTTCCTTTACTTATTTCAACATGTTTCCTTTTAATTTTACCGTAAAAGACATACCGGTAGGACGTGGGTCTATAGTTGGGAGAAATAATATAGAAGAATTTTTCAATCATGTTAGTACCGTTGAAGATTTTGAAGATAGACACTTGGTAGAACTTGCTCCTACTTATGAAATTGCTGCTGCTGCTTTAGTTCGCATGTTGGAAACTAAATTTGTTAATCTCAATCCTATAATCCAACACATGTTTCTTACACTCGGTGATATGGAAGAAGGGGAAAAGAAAGATTTTGTTTTAGAAACCCTTCTTAGAGAATTTTGTAGTATAGCAAGAGAGGCTAGAAAGGTCTTTATTAAATATAAGATGCTTGGTTCTTATACCAATTTTGTTAGTATACTTGAAAAGATGGACATGGAGAGAGTAAGGTACACTAATAATATTAATGATGGTGGGGAGATCAAAGCACCAATACCATGTAAGCTCCTAGCGATGAATGAAGCGCTAGAAAATAACTATGCTTGGCTTGTTCCTGAAAATTTGTTTGATGAGAGTAGCAAGCCCAAGACTAATGAAAAGGGAGCCGCTGAAACTTATGTATCCAATATACTATGCATGGTTGAGAAAACTCCAAACCCCGCTGAAGATGCATCATCTTTCGACAACACTTGATATACACTTTCTGTGCCTAGCTGAAAGGCGTTAAAGAAAAGCGCTTATGGGAGACAACCCATGTTTTTACTACAGTACTTTATTTTATATTTGAGTCTTGGAAGTTGTTTACTACTGTAGCAACCTCTCCTTATCTTAGTTTTGTATTTTGTTGTGCCAAGTAAAGTCTTTGATAGTAAGGTTCATACTAGATTTGGATTACTGCGCAGTTACAGGTTTCTTTGCTGTCACGAATTTCGACCTGCCTCTCTGTAGGTAGCTCAGAAAAATATGCCAATTTACGTGCGTGATCCTCAGATATGTACGCAACTTTCATTCAATTTGAGCATTTTCATTTGAGCAAGTCTGGTACCATTTTAAAATTCGTCTTTACGAACTGTTCTGTTTTGACAGATTCTGCCTTTTATTTCGCATTGCCTCTTTTGCTATGTCGGATGAATTTCTTTGATCCATTAATGTCCAGTAGCTTTATGCAATGTCCAGAAGTGTTAAGAATGATTATGTTACCTCTGAACATGTTAATTTTTATTGTGCACTAACCCTCTAATGAGTTGTCTTGAGTTTGGTGTGGAGGAAGTTTTCAAGGATCAAGAGAGGAGTATGATATACTAAGATCAAGGAGAGTGAAAGCTCTAAGCTTGGGGATGCCCCGGTGGTTCACCCCTGCATATATCAAGAAGACTCAAGCGTTTAATCTTGGGGATGCCCAAGGCATCCCCTTCTTCATCGACAACATTATCAGGTTCCTCCCCTGAAACTATATTTTTATTCCATCACAGCTTATGTGCTTTGCTTGGAGCGTCGGTTTGTTTTAGTTTTTGTTTTGTTTGAATAAAATGGATCCTAGCATTCTTTGTGTGGGAGAGAGACACGCTCCGCTGTTGCATATGGACAAGTATGTCCTTAGTTTCTACTCATAGTATTCATGGCGAAGGTTCTTCTTCGTTAAATTGTTATATGGTTGGAATTGGAAAATGATACATGTAGTAATTTGCTATAAATGTCTTGGGTAATGTGATACTTGGCAATTGTTGTGCTCATGTTTAAGCTCTTTCATCATATGCTTTGCACCCATTAATGAAGAAATACATAGAGCATGCTAAAATTTGGTTTGCATATTTGGTCTCTCTAGAGTCTAGATAATTTCTAGTATTGAGTTTGAACAACAAGGAAGACGGTGTAGAGTCTTATAATGTTTTCAATATGTCTTTTATGTGAGTTTTGCTGCACCGCTTCATCCTTGTGTTTGTTTCAAATAGCCTTGCTAGCCTAAACCTTGTATCGAGAGGGAATACTTCTCATGCATCCAAATACTTGAGCCAACCATTATGCCATTTGTGTCCACCATACCTACCTACTACATGGTATTTCTCTGCCATTCCAAAGTACTCCCTCCGTTCTTTTTTAATTGACTCAAATTTAGTACAAAGTTGTACTAAATCTGAGTCAATTAAAAGAGAACGGAGGGAGTAAATTGCTTGAGTGCTACCTTTAAATTTCCATTCTTCACCTTTACAATATATAGCTCATGGGACAAATAGCTTAAAAACTATTGTGGTATTGAATATGTACTTATGCACTTTATCTCTTATTAAGTTGCTCGTTCTGCGATAACCATGTTCACTGGGGACGCCATCAACTACCTTTTGTTGAATTTCATGTGAGTTGCTATGCATGTTCGTCTTGTCTGAAGTAAGAGCGATCTACCACCTTATGGTTGGAGCATGCATATTGTTAGAGAAGAACATTGGGCCGCTAACTAAAGCCATGATCCATGGTGGAAGTTTCAGTTTTGGACATATATCCTCAATCTCAAATGAGAAAAATAATTGTTGCTACATGCTTATGCATAAAAGAGGAGTCCATTATCTGTTGTCTATGTTGTCCCGGTATGGATGTCTAAGTTGAGAATAATCAATAGCGAGAAATCCGATGCGAGCTTTCTCCTTAGACCTTTGTACAGGCGGCATAGAGGTACCCCTTTGTGACACTTGGTTAAAACATGTGCATTGCGATGATCCGGTAGTCCAAGCTAATTAGGACAAGGTGCGGGCACTATTAGTATACTATGCATGAGGCTTGCAACTTGTAAGATATAATTTACATGATACATATGCTTTATTACTACCGTTGACAAAATTGTTTCTTGTTTTCAAAATCAAAGCTCTAGCACAAATATAGCAATCGATGCTTTCCTCTTTGAAGGACCATTCTTTTACTTTTATTGTTGAGTCAGTTCACCTATTTCTCTCCATCTCAAGAAGCAAACACTTGTGTGAACTGTGCATTGATTCCTACATACTTGCATATTGCACTTATTATATTACTCTACTAGCAAATTTGCCCGTGCGTTGCTACGGATTAATTTTTATTTTTATGTTAACATGGCATTGTCTCATGTATCAGTTGTTATGTATTATTTTTTACCACAATATCAATTGACCCGCATAACCCTATAATAGACCACCCATCCCGCATTCTCTCCTTGAGGAGACCACGGTTTATAGGAAATTCAACTGAAGGAGCAAAATTCAATCGAAGCAACAAATTTATCTCTTTTCTATTATTAAATATGTTATGTGTGTTATCATGCAATCTTCACTTAATATTTTCTTATTTGGTAGTTTACACTTATGTCTGCCTCGAGGTCCATAAGGATGACAAACGACAAATAGCCGTTCTCCACCAAGATCGTTGAAGTAGATGTCTAGACACTCGAGTTGTTGCCGTGTCCCGGTGTACTGATCCATGCCGCAACTTAGCACCGATTCTTGGATTGCCTCATGCTCTTCAATGTAGACATTGTTTTATTTTTCCTATGAACTTCCTTGCATGATGTGTACCTTTTTAATATATTTTTTGGGTCCTAGAATACAGGTAGATAAATGAACAAACAAGCAGGAACTGAAAAACTTAATTATGCTAGATTTGATCAAGTTAGAACATTACCTCAAATTTAGTCGGCATCAAATCATGAAATTACCTGGGAGTCTTGGACATTTTGGCAACAAAATCAATCGCCATTAGATATTTAGATTTCCTTCGTGGAGACCATGCTAGAGAGGGGGAAATCTAGACAGCACCATGGCAGGCATGTCCGCCTCAGTAAAGCATCAATGGAGAATTGGTTTACTCAAATTACCTGCACCACTTACCATCCAACGCATGAGTGTTTACGTCCTGGGAGCAGTACGGCACGGACGGTGAAGCTTGGATGGGCTCCGCTGGCACAACCGAACATGCTCTTCTTCGTTGTGCATCCATAATCAGATCGAGCAGCATGTTGGAGGAAGAAGGAGCACGCAACGGTGTCTAGTTCGAGTGGCACGACTACCCCTAATCCCCGACGTCCTCTGCCAAGGCCTGCTCTCCCCTCTCCCCTGCATCCTCCTGCATAACAGTCCTCTCACTCTACTCCCACAGCGGCGGACAACGTCGACAGCACACCCACACGCATGAGGACGGACGGACCTGAGGAGAATCCTAGCGAGGGCGCGATATGTCCGGGGCGTTCTGAGGAGCTTGAAGCAGGCAGTTACGGCGGCCCCTGCTCCTCCGCCCTTCAATCCGCAGCCCTCCTCAGCGGGAGGAGTTACCTACAGTTGGGGAAGAGCGCGCGGGGAACACACCTCGAGGATATAAATGAGCGGCGCGCAGGTCCGTCGGGGGCAGCGGAAGATGCAAGCGGCGGCCGGGGATGGGCGGCGTAGTCGTAACTTCGTCCGCCTCTGTACATCGAGAGAGCTACCGCAGAGAAGAACCTCCTCCCGTGAGACACATTTATCCCCGTGCCCTCACTCTGGTACCGCCGGCCATGGCCCCTTTGCTCAAAATAGAGGCGAGAATGGATGTGGGGGGAGGTGCTTGCGTCTCCGGCGTGGTCCGGCGGTGACGCCATGGTCGGATACGACCAAATCATACGGCGGCGGCCGGGAAGGTTCTGGCAAAGAAGAACAGAGGAATAGGGATTTTTTTTGTCCGTGGAGACCTAGCGGTTTTTCACGCAGGAAGGATCGGTCTGCGGTGGTTTATTTTGACGTACGAATATTTAGTCCGAGTTTTTTACGTACGACCACCACCGGTCCCAAACTAATAGTAAAGATGTTGACAATATCCATGAGATATACATGTTACAAGTTGAAAGCAACCGCTGAAACTTAATCTTCCTTTGTGTTGTTTCAATGCTTTTACTTTGAATTATTGCTTTATGAGTTAACTCTTATGCAAGACTTATTGATGCTTGTCTTGAAGTACTATTCATGAAAAGTCTTTGCTATATGATTCACTTGTTTACTCATGTCATATACATTGTTTTGATCGCTGCATTCACTACATATGCTTTACAAATAGTATGATCAAGGTTATGATGGCATGTCACTCCAGAAATTATCTGTGTTTATCGTTTACCTGCTCGGGACGAGCAGGAACTAAGCTTGGGGATGCTGATACGTCTCCGACGTATCGATAATTTCTTATGTTCCATGCCACATTATTGATGATATCTACATGTTTTATGCACACTTTATGTCATATTCGTGCATTTTCTGGAACTAACCTATTAACAAGATGCCGAAGTGCCGATTCTTGTTTTCTGCTGTTTTTGGTTTCAGAAATCCTAGTAAGGAAATATTCTCGGAATTGGACGAAATCAATGCCCAGGGTCCTATTTTGCCACGAAGCTTCCAGAAGACCGAAGAGGAGATGAAATGGGGCCACGAGGCGCCCAAACCCTAGGGCGGCGCGGCCTGCCCCTTGGCCGTGCCGACCTGTAGTGTGGGGCCCTCGTGTGGCCTCCTGACCTGCCCTTCCGCCTACTTAAAGCCTTCGTCGCGAAACCCCCAGTACCGAGAGCCACGATACGGAAAACCTTCCAGAGACGCTGCCGCCGCCAATCCCATCTCGGGGGATTCAGGAGATCGCCTCCGGCACCCTGCCGGAGAGGGGAATCATCTCCCAGAGGACTCTACGCCGCCATGGTCGCCTCCGGAGTGATGTGTGAGTAGTCTACCCCTGGACTATGGGTCCATAGCAGTAGCTAGATGGTTGTCTTCTCCCCATTGTGCTTAATTGTCGGATCTTGTGAGCTGCCGAACATGATCAAGATCATCTATCTGTAATTCTATATGTTGTGTTTGTTGGGATCCGATGAATAGAGAATACTTGTTATGTTGATTATCAAATTATTGTCTATGTGTTGTTTATGATCTTGCATGCTCTCCGTTACTAGTAGATGCTCTGGCCAAGTAGATGCTTGTAACTCCAAGAGGGAGTATTATGCTCGATAGTGGGTTCATGTCTCCGTGAATCTGGGGAAGTGACAGAAATCTCTAAGATTATGGATGTGCTGTTGCCACTAGGGATAAAACATTGGTGCTATGTTCGAGGATGTAGTTACTGATTACATTACGCGCAATACTTAATGCAATTGTCTGTTGTTAGCAACTTAATACTGGAAGGGGTTCGGATGATAACCTGAAGGTGGACTTTTTAGGCATAGATGCATGCTGGATAGCGGTCTATGTACTTTGTCGTAATGCCCAATTAAATCTCACAATACTCATCATGATATGTATGTGCATGGTCATGCCCTCTCTATTTGTCAATTGCCCAACTGTAATTTGTTCACCCAACATGCTGTTTATCTTATGGGAGAGACACCTCTAGTGAACTGTGGACCCCGGTCCAATTCTCTATACTGAAATACAATCTACTGCAATACTTGTTCTACTGTTTGATGCAAACAATCATCATCCACACTATACATCTAATCCTTTGTTACAGCAAGCCGGTGAGATTGACAACCTCGCTGTTTCGTTGGGGCAAAGTACTTGGTTTGTGTTGTGCAGGTTCCACGTTGGCGCCTGAATCCCTGGTGTTGCGCCGCACTACATCTCGCCGCCATCAACCTTCAACGTGCTTCTTGACTCCTACTGGTTCGATAAACCTTGGTTTCTTACTGAGGGAAACTTGCCGTTGTGCGCATCACACCTTCCTCTTGGGGTTCCCAACGGACGCGTGTTGTACGCGCCATCAAGCAATTTTTCTGGCGCCGTTGCCGGGGAACTGAAGAAAAGCTACACCACAAAGATTTCTAACTCCCACGCCAACTACACGCCAACGCTCCCGTCCTCCTCAACCTCTGGTGCGACCCTCCCTCGACTCGCCGTCGACTCCACCGTCGTTTGCCCGCCTCGCCGATCTCGCCTGACGCCGGTAAGCTCCCTATTGCGACCCCGCTGCCGCCGGTAGGGTTTGCTCTCCGGCGAGCCTTGTCGAGGAAGGTGGCGACTCACGGCCGTGCGATCCTCTTTTGATCCGACGGCCCGCATCATCCCGTACCGTTTCGGTGTTAAAAACACACTGCCAGGTGGGGTAGCCCCTGTCAGGCGGCCCGCTGCGTGCGTGGCGCGCTAGTTGGGCTGGCTCAGCTCTTTCACCCCCGTTTCGGCCCAATTCATTTCCCGCCTAGCCCATATAATTTGAATTCGAATTAAATTGGTTCACTAAAATTCTTTACAGATGCTATGTTTAAAATTAAATAAAACAAAATCTACTAAACCAAATTTGACCAATTTTATATATTTGGAAAGCTTATGAAAAGCTCCATCCAACCCCACTGGGTTGAACCCTAGATCTATTGCAGAATTTGAATATTAAAAATAACAAGTCAGAGAGTTTTCAGAATTCAAATAAATTTATAAAATCAACCATTTTGAATTTTGAAGTGATTCCAACTCGCATAAATCACATTTGATGTTGTCTAATTTATTATGTAATAAAATATTATAGTTGCTTCATATGATCATGAACTAGATTTAAAAAAAAGGCTATGTAGTCATAACTAGCCCATTTTAACTATGTCAAAAATTTGGAATTCAAATCTATGAGGTGTATCACCTCATTTAAATCATCTTCCCAAGTGGTATGAAGTAATGTGATGACCCTTGTTGCTTGGTCTCATATTTTCTCACTTGAGGATATTAAATCAAATAGGATTTAAATTGCATGAGGTATAGAACCTCATTTAAATTATGTCTCTCAAATAATAAGTGGGAAGTGTTGACCTTGGTCAACATGTGACCATACATTGTTTTTGAGATGGATTCTTCTCATTTAAATCTTTGTCTCAAGTAAATCAACATGAGGTAGTGACTATGGTCTAATTGATCTCATAATGAATTATTTGAGGACATTAAATCATTACCATGTTAGGATTAAATTGCATGAGGTACCTCACCTCATTTAAATAATTTTCCCAAATAATGATTATGAAGTGTTGACCTTAGTCAACATGAGTTCATATATTATCATATGAGGAAATTAAATCTTAACAAGATTCAATGATAGGAAATTACTTCTCCAAAGAATTAAATAGAAAACTTAATTAATATTTGTAATGAGAGGAAATTATTGTTCTTGAGAAGAAAACAAAGTCAACCAACATAATAAGAATGTTGTGATGCTAGCCTAACTTGTGTGACTCAGGTGTGTGCTTAGTCTAGCTTTTAAGTTTTGTTTGGAGATTGTATCATCGTATTCGTTTATAGACGCTAGTACCAGAGACTATCAAGAGGAGGAGGTTTTCTACCAAGAGGAAGAAGAAGAGAACTTTGATCACAACACCAACCAAGGCAAGCTAATATTCTTGCAAAGTGCAAAGCTCTATCAGAGCAAGGCACAATCACCTTTTACTTTATGCTTCATGATCCCATCCCAAGTTTTATTCTTACAAAGCTTTTACTTTGATTATTCAAGCTTCCTTTTATAGTTAACTGATTATGGGTAAGGGCTTAACTGGAAGTTTATGTATCTTAGTATGGGTTCCCTCTAAACAAGCGTCATAGGGGTTATGCCGAGGCTGCCTCCGTTACAAGTGAATTGATGTGAAATGACGTGAAATGAGGTGAATGTCCGGCCCAAGCCCTGTGCAGTTCCCAGGCTGACGGTTTGTCTTCACTGGGAGGCCAAGCTCATGAGGAGAGGTGCCTATACTAGGGTATGTAAGTGAAAGGTTATGGTTGGTAGTCTGCACACGGTGTGTGATAAATCAGGGCCAGTTAACCCTGACGGATTATTGCAAATGTTGTGGCACAAGTGTACGACCTCTGCAGAGTGTAGAACTATTCGAATAGCCGTGTCCACGGTTATGGACGGTTGGAAAGGCCATACTATTCCATCATCAGACCATTTTCAAAAATGTGACATATGACTTGTGACTTGAACTTGAAAGGTGAATGGTGAATGGTGAATTTGAATTGAATCACAACAGAGTTGTGGGAATGACACTAATGTTCCCACTTGAGTTAGTTAGCAAATGAGGAGACTTTTACTTAATGTTTGTGAACTAAAATTGGCTTTATGCAAATAAACTTAGAGCTTAGTGAAGGGATTCGTTGCATAGAAAACAAAAAATTTCCTACCACGAGAACGCAATCCAAGCCAAGATGCAATATAGAAGACGGGAGCAACGAGGAGATCATCGAGACTCACCCTTGAAGATTTCCAAAGCCTACAAGATGAGGCTCTTGTTGCTGCGGTAGACGATCACTTGCCGCTTGCAAAAGCGCGTAGAAGATCTTGATCAAGGTGCCACGATCGGGCAGCACCTCCGTACTCGGTCACACGTTCGGTGTTGATGAAGACAACGTCCTTCTCCCCGTTCCAGCGGGCAGCGGAAGTAGTGGCTCCTCCTTGAATCCGGCAGCACGACGGCGTGGTGGCGGTGGCGATGGAGAACTCCGGCGGAGCTTCGCTAAGCGTGCGAGAGAGGTGGAGGAGGTGGGGCGGCTAGGGTTTGGGAGAGGGAGAGGTGGCCGGCCACTATGGGGGGTGCGGCCACAATGGGTTTGGTGTGGCCGGCCCCCTCCCCTTGCTCCTCATTATATAGGTGGAACACCCAAGAGTTGGTCTACAAGTCTTCGAATAAGACCCCAAACCAAAACCTTCCATATGACATGAAACCTACCCAAGGTGGGATTCCCACTTGAGGTGGGATTCCCACCTTTCCTTGGGAGGGGGTGGCCGGCCACCTTTGGTGGAGTCCACCTTGGACTCCACCCTCTAGGGTTGGCCGGCCATGGGTGGTGGAGTCCCTTCGGGACTCCGCCTTCCAAAGTGATTTCTTCCGGACTTTTCTAGAACCTTCCATAAATGCACCGGATCATTTTCAAACACATAAAATGACTTCCTATATATGAATCTTATTCTCCGGACCATTCCGGAACTCCTCGTGATGTCCGGGATCCCATCCGAGACTTCGAACAAAAACTTCGAACTCCATTCCATATTCAAGTTCTACTATTACAACATCAAACCTTAAGTGTGTCACCCTACGGTTCGTGAACTATGTAGACATGGTTGAGATCTCTCTCCGACCAATAACCAATAGCGGGATCTGGAGATCCATAATGGCTCCCACATATTCAACGATGACTTAGTGATCGAATGAACCATTCACATACGATACCAATTCCCTTTGTCACGCGATATTTTACTTGTCCGAGGTTTGATCATCGGTATCACTCTATACCTTGTTCAACCTCGTCTCCTGACAAGTACTCTTTACTCGTACCGTGGTATGTGGTCTCTTATGAACTTATTCATATGCTTGCAAGACATTAGACGACATTCCACCGAGAGGGCCCAGAGTATATCTATCCGTCATCGAGATGGACAAATCCCACTGTTGATCCATATGCCTCAACTCATACTTTCCGGATACTTAATCCCACCTTTATAACCACCCATTTACGCAGTGGCGTTTGATGTAATCAAAGTACCTTTCCAGCATAAGTGATTTACATGATCTCATGGTCATAAGGACTAGGTAACTATGTATCGAAAGCTTATAGCAAATAACTTAATGACGTGATCTTATGCTACGCTTAATTGGGTGTGTCCATTACATCATTCACATAATGATATAACCTTGTTATTAATAACATCCAATGTTCATGATTATGAAACTAATCATCTATTAATCAACAAGCTAGTTAAGAGGCTTACTAGGGACTCATTGTTTGTTTACATAACACACATGTATCAATGTTTCGGTTAATACAATTATAGCATGGTATATAAACATTTATCATAAACATAAAGATATATAATAACCACTTTTATTATTGCCTCTTGGGCATATCTCCAACAGTCTCTCACTTGCACTAGAGTCAATAATCTAGATTACATTGTAAGGTACCTAACACCCATGGCATTCTGGTGTTGGTCATACTTTGCCCTAGGGAGAGCTTTAGTCAACGGTTCTGACACACTCAGAAACGTATGTATTTTGCAATTCATTTGCGTCTTCACGCATCACTCATTTTCCAAATGAGTCGGCATTAAATATGTTTGGTCTTCTGGTGGAACCTTAATTCCGCGGTCTGAAATATGTCACTAATATTGTCATACACAATATAGATTCAAAGCTCTGACACTATCGGAACTACACCAAGTTCTCAAAGAACCTCTTGACTTAACATCCTCAGTCATTGTCAAAATAATGAAATATTCTGCCTTCGTTTGTAGAATCTGTCACAACATTTAGAACTCATCTAAATCTAGCATAGACAACTTCGAGCTCATTGTGCTACCTTTTAAACAACACTTAGCCTAATTTGAGATTGAAAATTTTATTTTCATATGTGACCAAACTAATATCGGTGCAACACCTTTACAGCGATTTGTTTGTCATTACTCATACAAAACTATATATCCTTGGTTCTTCTAAAGCACTCAGGGATATTCTTACTGTTTATCCAATGATCATCACATGAATCATTTTGGTATATGCTCCTAACCATTTAGAGCATAGGACATCTGATATTGTACATATTATTCATGATCTAAAATCACTCATGTGTTTTTACTCATTGAGTGTCAGATACACTCAAGTCTGTTAAACCTTCACATGACAAGAACATCTTCTTAATATTTCTATGTTGAACTACTTCAATATCCATTCTATGTACTTTGACTTAAACTTATTATGTGTTTCAATCTATCTACATAGATCTTGACACTAAATATGTTTCAGTCCATATCCTTTCATTAAAGTTAATTCTCAATGAAACCTTTTAATCAAGTATATAATTACATCATTTATAACCAACTATATGTCATCTGCATAAAGTATTATAAATATGTCTCAGCGCTCCCACTTAATTTCTTGCAAATGCAAGCCTCTTCATCGTCTCTGATGAAATCATAACTCTTTGATCATTTCATCCGGTGAAGATTCCAACTCCGCGATACTCACTTCATCCAATTGAAGTTCATATACTTATCTAGTATTTTACGGACTAGCAAAACTCTTGGTTTGTATCTTGTATACACCTTTAATACACACTTCTGTTAAGTAATGTATTTTGCCATCCTACTAGCATATCTCATGAAAGAAATATGTAGCGATTACTAGAATAATCCACATAGACTATAAGCATTGCTACGGAAGATCTAATCTTATCGTAGTCAACTCTTTGAATTTTGTCGTAAACAACTTTTCGACAAGTCGAGCTTATTCAAGGATATTCCATCCAAATTCATCAATTTTATAGATCCATTTACTTTCAAAAAGTATTCATCTATCTTGGATTTCATGGCGTATAGCCATTTTAACGGAGTTAGGGCCTGTAGCGACCCGGGAAAATTCCCATATTAGATTTGTTTGTTCTGTTTCCTTTGTGCATCATCATGCATCATATCATCCACATGATTTTAACAAAATAAAATTATTTTCAAATAATTATTTTGTTCTTCCCTCTTCATATGGTTCTATATAAAACCTTCCACCCTTCTTCCTATGTTTGAATAACACCAGTTAAAATTATCTTTGAAATTATTGCAAATAAGTTTAAACCAAATTAAAGTTTACAAATGTTTAAAAATCTATTTTTAATATCTTCCTGAACCCTCACTCTTCTTATTCGTATGAGGATCTTACAATTCCAGGGAAGATGGAAAAAGGCCAACTCCTTTTGCCTTATCTCCACGTCCATGAGTCCATCCAGCAACCTATCAAGGAAAACATTGTCCATCCTACGTATTGCCTCACAGAATACATATGCTATCTATGTTGTCTTCTTCCTCGTTCCAGCACGCGTGAGGCGTGACCTCCACCTGCTCCCCTCTCCCCTCCTGTTTATCTTCCACCGATGCAGCCATCAAACCCTAGCCCGCATCTTTTCCATCCTCGCGCCGCCGCCCCTTCTTTCCCCTCGACCACGCAAACAAGCGAGACCAAAGTTTCAGAGAAAACGCCAAACACCTCCACCGCAGCGTCACCGTCGCCCGTCGTGTCCGACCACCTTTCGCTGAACCAAGGCCACCACGAGTTTCTCCTCGTCACGCTGAAGCTCCTCTACACGCGTGCGCCTCCAATCAGCCACGAAATCGACGCCCAAATCGTCGTTCTCCGCTTCGCCCGCCACGCACCGGCGAGGTTTCCGACCGCCTCTGACCTGCTCCGTCCTTTCCGTGACCATCAGTGTGTTCCTGGTGAGGCCCTCTCCCTTCTCCTTCCTTTTCCTGCTGCATCCGACCACTTCTTCATGTCGCCTAAATCTGACGGATTTGTCGCTGTTCTGACCGAGGTTTTCACCGGAGTTCTTCTGGTCCTTGCCGTCGTCATGGTTGCCGTCGCGCTGGGCTAGGGCCGGGTTCGCGTTTCCCAACATCTCCTCGTTCGATTCCGACCAGTAGCGCAGCCCGGAAGCCTCACCCTCGACTTCCTCTTCCTCGACACCGACGGACGCTGTCCCTGCTTCGCCTTCCTGGTCGTCACCGTCCAACTTCCTCGAGCTTTACGACTTCGTCAGCCTCCCCCCGGTGAGCCCTCGCATATGTTCCTCCTCTCCACCGTCTGAAAAATCGCAGCAATGCTCACTTCTGGTTCCCGTCTCCGGAATCGTTAGCTGTTCCGCGAGTTGTCAGTTTCGACAGTAACAGGACATCCTTCGTATCTGTTTCAAATACAACAGTCGCGGTCTTCCGTCACCTCAACTACCTGCGCGTTTCAACACCGACACTCACCAGAGCAGCAGCACAACTCTTCCTTTGTGCGGTTGTGCCGCGCGCGTGACAGCACCCAGCTGCGCCCTACCTTTGCTTTGTTTCCTGGCAAGCGTTTGATCACTAGCTATCTTGCTAGTTGCTCTCCACACTCGTATAATCAGCTGCACACCTCTACACCCTTTTCAGCTAGCACACATACGAGTATACTGTGTTACTCAATCGATCCAGCTGCCTGCCTGCGTGCTTAGTTGCTAGCTATTCATTCCGTGTGTGCCTGTGTCCCTGTTTTTATTCAGTTTCGTCAGGCAAAACAACACCTCCTAGATACATGTCAAAATCATCCCGTATCTCTCTGATTCCAGCACAGGTCCCATGTGCAGGTTACATCTTTTATTTTGTTATACAACATCTGGCTCTACTTTTTGAATACAAGTTCATATGAAAATATTTTACATATGAAAGTTTATCAGAAAATTACACTGAATATGAATATGACATTTGTGTATCTGTTTGCATCTCGCATCTTATCGCGCGGTTGTAGTCTGTGCATATCACCTAATAGAACATGCGGAGTATTTTGGGAACACCGACTTGGTTTTCCCCGCTCCACTTAAAATTGAAGTAGATCACCCTTGCCATGCTACTGCCATGTTAAACAACCTTTAACCTTGCTGGTAGAAATGCAACTTCAACCTAATTTGATTGTCCGGGTTTCCAACTCCGATTAATTTGGATAAGATGCATTGCACCATCATTGCCATGTCATGCATATCATCTTGATCATGCCGGTTCTTTATTCGTAGTAGTAAGACTTGCATACGTTGTTTGTCCAGCATTTGCTTCTTCCCGGATAGGATCGTGAAGTGGTGTGGTGAGATACGACAAGTTGTCCGGATGTTCCTCGGCAAGCTTTAACAGGCAAGCATTTCCCCTATACTCTTGCCCCTGCAGGAGTCGCTCACCTATTTTATTTTGCCTTCTCCCTCCTGCTATCCTTAAGTTGCGTTCTTGTCACGTGTCCTTTCCACTTGTTACCTCAAGCAGCCCATATTGCCACCATCACCTCCCACGGCTATTGTTTGGTTATCGAGTCTGCCTTGCGAGTCGTAGTGCATGCTAGTGCTGTTTTATCTCGTTACCGTTACTGCTATCTTATCGGGTTATATGTTGGGAAGAATCATGGTTACTTTAGTTGTTGATAATTGTTTAGCGGAGGCATCGGTGGGTCAGCTGCTCGTTTTGTGACGGCTCACTTGTGTTTCCTAAATAACCTAGGACCCCGAGTTCTTGTTATCTGTTCCGAGACTGAGCGCTCTAACCACACGTGGGTATGCTTACCGGGTCTCCCCTCGACCACTGCCGGAATCTACATCCTTGTCCAGTGGCCACAATTAGTTTGAATGTTTTGTTTCTCTCGGGCGTGCAAGCTTGTTTCTTTGTGGTCTGATGATATGATGTTACTTTTGGGGAAGCTATGTGCCTTGTAACCCCGTTGTTTCTTGCACGTTCGTAGGATGCGGTGCCACTGCGAAGTGGTCATCCCGCTGGGCACTGTCCACCTAGCACGCAGTCGCAATAGCTGAGTCCGCTTCGGAGTTTCGATCGGGCTCTGAAACGGGTTAAACTTAGTTAGGTGGCTTCCTGGACATTGTTGTAGTGAAGGAGAGTGCGTGTCGTGATATCCACCTGTCGTAAGTGGGTTGATCGTGCGTGTGGGCACATTTGGGCACCCCTGCAGGGTTACAATCTTATTGATAAGCCGTGTCCGCGGTTATGGACGACTTGGAGCTGTATGACTCGACCATAGACCACTTACACCTGTTGTTTCAATCATAATAACTTGTGTAGTAAGTTAGCACAACTTCAATAATAAATGGTTAAAACTTGACAACCGTGTGAGTGCCTTTGCCAGTACCTCTTTGCGAAGGGGGAACACATTGGTTGTGTTATGTTTGCAGAGTATAGAACTGTTAGTTGCGCTCTCTCATCTTCTCTGATTAGACGAATGTTGTAGAGTGTCTCTATAGGTTTTTAGTGCTTGCGCTGCCGCTTAACTCCACCATATTGCCTATGACGTTCCTCTTGCGTCCTCTAAGTCCCCTGCGTGCCTCAAGTACAAAGGACGACTGGTTGACGAATGCTTATACGTCTTGAAGTCTTGTTAAGTACGAACCCGTACTTATTGCTGCTTCTACGGGATATAACCGGGCAGGTATGAAGATATGTTCGATGAAGACGACGTTAGCAAGGTTACCCTTCCGGCTTGGCCTGGGCAGGGTTATGGACGCCACTGGTTATCTTCAGGACTCTTAGTCCAATTTGTATCTTGTCCGTACTCGGACGTATTCGATCTTCTGTATGATTTGGACCTTTGTATTGTATATTTGTATCTTGACTCGTTGGAGTCCTTGTTGTAATATATATGTATCTTGTGGGCTCTATTGTAATCCTGTTGTAATGTTACCGCTCGTGTTAATTCCTCGGGCATCACGTGTGTGATTCGTCGCGCACGTCGTGTCGGAGGGCGTCTCTGAATCGATATCGTGCGGATTTCGGCGGGATCGCTGGAATCCTCAGGATACCGGTTCCGGGGCGTCACAAGTTGGTATCAGAGCCTCAGGTTGTCGATACCCCACTAGTCCAGCCTTTAGGATAACCTTGCCAACGGTCGTTGAGTTTAGAAAGTCCAAACTATTTTCTGAAAATTCGTTGGATAGTTCTGATTAGCTCTGATTTTTCTCCTTACCTATATGCTTTCTCCTCTTATCTATGCGAGTTTTGAGTCTTCTCTCTTATCCGAGTTTCTCTGAGTCTTAGGTCTCTACGCGGGTTGTACGATCTTTGCCTTTATCCTATTAGGCCCGATCTTCGGAGGATCCGACAGAAGTGCATCATCAATAGCGGAACAACGACTTCTTGTTGGTGGTGTCGACCGTTCTACATGGAGCAAGACTTCTTGTTAGTGGTGTCGAGGAGAACGACACGTCGCCAGAAGATCTGATAGTTCACCTCTCTTCCCCCGTACCTGGACGTGGAATCTCGGGGCGAGATTCCTTGTTAGTGGTGTCGATTGTAGCGACCCGGAAAAATCCCCATATTAGATTTGTTTGTTCTGTTTCCTTTGTGCATCATCATGCATCATATCATCCACATGATTTTAACAAAATAAAATTATTTTCAAATAATTATTTTGTTCTTCCCTCTTCATATGGTTCTATATAAAACCTTCCACCCTTCTTCCTATGTTTGAATAACACCAATTAAAATTATCTTTGAAATTATTGCAAATAAGTTTAAACCAAATTAAAGTTTACAAATGTTTAAAAATCTATTTTTAATATCTTCCTGAACCCTCACTCTTCTTATTCGTATGAGGATCTTACAATTCCAGGGAAGATGGAAAAAGGCCAACTCCTTTTGCCTTATCTCCACGTCCATGAGTCCATCCAGCAACCTATCAAGGAAAACATTGTCCATCCTACGTATTGCCTCACAGAATACATATGCTATCTATGTTGTCTTCTTCCTCGTTCCTGCACGCGTGAGGCGTGACCTCCACCTGCTCCCCTCTCCCCTCCTGTTTATCTTCCACCGATGCAGCCATCAAACCCTAGCCCGCATCTTTTCCATCCTCGCGCCGCCGCCCCTTCTTTCCCCTCGACCACGCAAACAAGCGAGACCAAAGTTTCAGAGAAAACGCCAAACACCTCCGCCGCAGCGTCACCGTCGCCCGTCGTGTCCGACCACCTTTCGCTGAACCAAGGCCACCACGAGTTTCTCCTCGTCACGCTGAAGCTCCTCTACACGCGTGCGCCTCCAATCAGCCACGAAATCGACGCCCAAATCGTCGTTCTCCGCTTCGCCCGCCACGCACCGGCGAGGTTTCCGACCGCCTCTGACCTGCTCCGTCCTTTCCGTGACCATCAGTGTGTTCCTGGTGAGGCCCTCTCCCTTCTCCTTCCTTTTCCTGCTGCATCCGACCACTTCTTCATGTCGCCTAAATCTGACGGATTTGTCGCTGTTCTGACCGAGGTTTTCACCGGAGTTCTTCTGGTCCTTGCCGTCGTCATGGTTGCCGTCGCGCTGGGCTAGGGCCGGGTTCGCGTTTCCCAACATCTCCTCGTTCGATTCCGACCAGTAGCGCAGCCCGGAAGCCTCACCCTCGACTTCCTCTTCCTCGACACCGACGGACGCTGTCCCTGCTTCGCCTTCCTGGTCGTCACCGTCCAACTTCCTCGAGCTTTACGACTTCGTCAGCCTCCCCCCGGTGAGCCCTCGCATATGTTCCTCCTCTCCACCGTCTGAAAAATCGCAGCAATGCTCACTTCTGGTTCCCGTCTCCGGAATCGTTAGCTGTTCCGCGAGTTGTCAGTTTCGACAGTAACAGGACATCCTTCGTATCTGTTTCAAATACAACAGTCGCGGTCTTCCGTCACCTCAACTACCTGCGCGTTTCAACACCGACACTCACCAGAGCAGCAGCACAACTCTTCCTTTGTGCGGTTGTGCCGCGCGCGTGACAGCACCCAGCTGCGCCCTACCTTTGCTTTGTTTCCTGGCAAGCGTTTGATCACTAGCTATCTTGCTAGTTGCTCTCCACACTCGTATAATCAGCTGCACACCTCTACACCCTTTTCAGCTAGCACACATACGAGTATACTGTGTTACTCAATCGATCCAGCTGCCTGCCTGCGTGCTTAGTTGCTAGCTATTCATTCCGTGTGTGCCTGTGTCTCTGTTTTTATTCAGTTTCGTCAGGCAAAACAACACCTCCTAGATACATGTCAAAATCATCCCGTATCTCTCTGATTCCAGCACAGGTCCCATGTGCAGGTTACATCTTTTATTTTGTTATACAACATCTGGCTCTACTTTTTGAATACAAGTTCATATGAAAATATTTTACATATGAAAGTTTATCAGAAAATTACACTGAATATGAATATGACATTTGTGTATCTGTTTGCATCTCGCATCTTATCGCGCGGTTGTAGTCTGTGCATATCACCTAATAGAACATGCGGAGTATTTTGGGAACACCGACTTGGTTTTCCCCGCTCCACTTAAAATTGAAGTAGATCACCCTTGCCATGCTACTGCCATGTTAAACAACCTTTAACCTTGCTGGTAGAAATGCAACTTCAACCTAATTTGATTGTCCGGGTTTCCAACTCCGATTAATTTGGATAAGATGCATTGCACCATCATTGCCATGTCATGCATATCATCTTGATCATGCCGGTTCTTTATTCGTAGTAGTAAGACTTGCATACGTTGTTTGTCCAGCATTTGCTTCTTCCCGGATAGGATCGTGAAGTGGTGTGGTGAGATACGACAAGTTGTCCGGATGTTCCTCGGCAAGCTTTAACAGGCAAGCATTTCCCCTATACTCTTGCCCCTGCAGGAGTCGCTCACCTATTTTATTTTGCCTTCTTCCTCCTGCTATCCTTAAGTTGCGTTCTTGTCACGTGTCCTTTCCACTTGTTACCTCAAGCAGCCCATATTGCCACCATCACCTCCCACGGCTATTGTTTGGTTATCGAGTCTGCCTTGCGAGTCGTAGTGCATGCTAGTGCTGTTTTATCTCGTTACCGTTACTGCTATCTTATCGGGTTATATGTTGGGAAGAATCATGGTTACTTTAGTTGTTGATAATTGTTTAGCGGAGGCATCGGTGGGTCAGCTGCTCGTTTTGTGACGGCTCACTTGTGTTTCCTAAATAACCTAGGACCCCGAGTTCTTGTTATCTGTTCCGAGACTGAGCGCTCTAACCACACGTGGGTATGCTTACCGGGTCTCCCCTCGACCACTGCCGGAATCTACATCCTTGTCCAGTGGCCACAATTAGTTTGAATGTTTTGTTTCTCTCGGGCGTGCAAGCTTGTTTCTTTGTGGTCTGATGATATGATGTTACTTTTGGGGAAGCTATGTGCCTTGTAACCCCGTTGTTTCTTGCACGTTCGTAGGATGCGGTGCCACTGCGAAGTGGTCATCCCGCTGGGCACTATCCACCTAGCACGCAGTCGCAATAGCTGAGTCCGCTTCGGAGTTTCGATCGGGCTCTGAAACGGGTTAAACTTAGTTAGGTGGCTTCCTGGACATTGTTGTAGTGAAGGAGAGTGCGTGTCATGATATCCACCTGTCGTAAGTGGGTTGATCGTGCGTGTGGGCATATTTGGGCACCCCTGCAGGGTTACAATCTTATTGATAAGCCGTGTCCGCGGTTATGGACGACTTGGAGCTGTATGACTCGACCATAGACCACTTACACCTGTTGTTTCAATCATAATAACTTGTGTAGTAAGTTAGCACAACTTCAATAATAAATGGTTAAAACTTGACAACCGTGTGAGTGCCTTTGCCAGTACCTCTTTGCGAAGGGGGAACACATTGGTTGTGTTATGTTTGCAGAGTATAGAACTGTTAGTTGCGCTCTCTCATCTTCTCTGATTAGACGAATGTTGTAGAGTGTCTCTATAGGTTTTTAGTGCTTGCGCTGCCGCTTAACTCCACCATATTGCCTATGACGTTCCTCTTGCGTCCTCTAAGTCCCCTGCGTGCCTCAAGTACAAAGGACGACTGGTTGACGAATGCGTATACGTCTTGAAGTCTTGTTAAGTACGAACCCGTACTTATTGCTGCTTCTACGGGATATAACCGGGCAGGTATGAAGATATGTTCGATGAAGACGACGTTAGCAAGGTTACCCTTCCGGCTTGGCCTGGGCAGGGTTATGGACGCCACTGGTTATCTTCAGGACTCTTAGTCCAATTTGTATCTTGTCCGTACTCGGACGTATTCGATCTTCTGTATGATTTGGACCTTTGTATTGTATATTTGTATCTTGACTCGTTGGAGTCCTTGTTGTAATATATATGTATCTTGTGGGCTCTATTGTAATCCTGTTGTAATGTTACCGCTCGTGTTAATTCCTCGGGCATCACGTGTGTGATTCGTCGCGCACGTCGTGTCGGAGGGCGTCTCTGAATCGATATCGTGCGGATTTCGGCGGGATCGCTGGAATCCTCAGGATACCGGTTCCGGGGCGTCACAGGGCCCATCATAACTTCTTTGTATTTAGTTGGTTTATCATTGTTCAAAAACAATCCTTTGTTCACAAATCATTTATTTGATCACAAAATAAACCATACCTACAAGGTTCAATAAGTACTTCGATCTCCATGACTATAACATTTTGTAGACATGGGAGCCATGATCGTCGTGGCCGCTTCCGGAACCAATTCCGATGCTGCGCTACTCTGATCATTATGCTCAGGTTCATAAACCTTATCAAGTTCTATTGTCCTCCCACTCAAATACTTCGCTAGAAAACAATTTCTTGGAAATAAGTAAGAAACATCGACAAACACTTTTGTCTTTGTCTCCATAGTGGAAAGAATTCCCAATCAATTCTTTGGGATAACCAACAAAGACATTCATCCGATTTTGGTTGTAAACTATTAGACCAAAATTTAAAGAAAGGACTATTAGGGTTCATACCCATGCCATAACTCGTATGGTGTCATTTCAACGGATCATGATGATGCTCTATTCAGTGTAAAAACGGTAGTATTTAAAGCATAATCCACAAAATTATAATGGCATCAATATTTTATCTCATCATTGATCCAACAAGATTTGGATACATCTCTCGGATACTCTATCATTACTATGATACTCCAAGAAATGTGAGTTGTAGAACAACTTCATAACTCTCTTAGATGTTCACTAAAACTCGTAATTCAAATACTTCCACTATGATCCAATCATAGATATTTGACTTTTTCTATTACGATGATTTCCACCTCATGCTGAAATTTATTTGAATCCATTCAAATGTTTCAAACTTCTTCGTTATCGAATATATACATATATACTCAATTCATTGTTGGAAGTTTTCATGAAGTAGAAGAATCTCCCGCACACAACTATGCCCAGTGAACCACATACATCATCATGTATTTTTCAACTAAGTTAGTTGCCCGTTCAACTCTTGGCCTATGAACGGTATTTTAGTCATTCTCTTTAGAAAAGATTTGCAAGCGCCAAACGATTCAAAAATCAAATGACTCCAAAAATCCATTTGCATGGAGTTCCTTCATGCGTTCCTCTCTAACATGACCTAAATGGCGGTTTCCACAAATAAGTGGAATTCAAATCATTTGCCTTATGGCATTTTAGCGTCAGTGTTTATGTATGTGTGTTTTTACCATTAAGATTTATAATAACTTATCCATCGTACATGGAGTAATGTCATAATTTGAACAACTCATTGTTTTCATTTGACCAGAGCAAAATAACAATTATTAAGTTCTTTATTATAAATTCTAAGGGCTAGATAGAATGCCAACGACGAACATAATAACACTTTATTTTTGTTCTAGACGTGCATTTCTATCATATTCCTTGTTAGTCACTTAGGCCATTGTATTCTTGTATTGTGTTGTTTTGTATGACACTTCATACCAACCAATATGGTACAAATACCCAAGAATTTCATTGAGTGACCAAACTAGGAATACAACCATAACATGTATATCATTTATATACACCTGAGCTAGACTTTCTAGTCTTTTCTTTTCTTTCTGCCAAAATATCTTTTGTAGTTTCTCTTTTAGTTTTCCTCATTATTCAGAAAATACTTCACCTTCAATAACTTCTAGGTTTGTTGGTCAAATACCAATAACCTTGAGGTTCTTACTTTGAAGTTGATCATCATATGACAAGTGTCTCAGATTTCACTATCAGTAACTTTGTAATATGATGAAAAATTTCACTCATAATTTTATCCATCAATTCATGACGACTTTCCGAGACCATGTCTGTACATGCTAGGCTCGTAAAGTTTAACCTCAGTATTCGCATGTGCAAATCTGGCTTGCACCCGTTGTATGCACACGTAGAATCTATCACACCCGATCATCACGAGATGCTTCGAAACGACGAGTCTTAGCAACGGTGCATACTAAGGACGATTACTTCATGGATATGCGAATATCGTTAGTGCCCCAATAGTTGGAGGATTGGGACGCCTTGCGTCTTCAATCTTCGTACATTCCCATAAAACTTATGAGTTTATGTAGTCTCACCAAATTATATTCTATCATCTTGCAATATGGTCTTAGATATCACATATATCTCATACCTTGATTATTTCTGAAAACAAAATTTTCAGCTCCTTACTTTTCAAACAGATTTGAACTTCAAGTTTCACGGAGACAAGATAACTTTAGGTACTAATTGAAACCATAGCTCTTTGAATCAACAATGTGAGGTTTACTAAAAGTTTGCAATAGGACTTAATCATTTCTTGATTCTTTAACAATACGGTACCAGTCCGTAAAGTTTCTTGTCAGATTTTAACAGTATTTCTATCTCAATTACAAGACTAGCGCATGGTAGAAAAACGGATGCCAATACTACAAAATTAATTCAAAATACTACTCAGACTATGTTTATGATAATTAGTTCATGTTTTAATCTAATTACTAATGAACTCCCACTTAATACAACATCCCTCATAGTTGTTAAGTGGTACACGATCCAGATCCACTACACCAAAACCGATCATCACGTGAGATGATGTAGCTTCAATGGTGAACATCAACATGTTGATCATATCATCCATATGACTCGTGTTCAACCTTTCGGTTTCCGTTGTCCCGAGGCCATGTCTGTACATGCTAGGCTCGTCAAGCAAACACAAGTATTCCGCGTGTGCAACATGGCTTACACCCGTTGTATGTGAACGTTGAGTCTATCACATCCGATCATCACGAGATGCTTCGAAACGACGAACTGTACAACGGTGCATACGAGGGGAGAACACTTTATTATCTTGATATTAATGTGAGGGATCATCTTATAATGCTACCGTCACGTTCTAAGCAAAATAAGATGCATAAAGGATTAACATCACATGCAATTCATATATGTGATATGATATGGCCCTTTAGTCTTTGCGCCTTCGATCTTCATCTCCAAAGCACGGACATGATCTCCATCATCAACGGGCATGATCTCCATCATCGTCGGCGTAGCGTCAAGGTCCATGGCGCCATCTTCATGGTTGTTCACCTCATGTAGCAACTATTACAACTACTTTGAAATACTACTCAACATGAAATTTAAAGACAACCATAAGGCTCCTGCCGGTTGCCACAATACAATAATGATCATCTCATACATATTCATCATCACATTATGGCCATATCACATCACCAAACCCTGCAAAAACAAGTTAGACGTTCTCTAATTTGGTTTGCATATTTTACGTGGTTTAGGGTTTTCGAGAGAGATCTAATCTACCTACGAACATGAACCACAACGGTGATACTAGTGTTGTCAATAGAAGAGTAAATTGAATCTTCACTATAGTAGGAGAGACAGACACCCGCAAAGCCACTTATGCAATACAAGTTGCATGTCGAGCGTGGAGCAAATCTCATGAACGCGGTCATGTAAAGTTAGCCCGAGCCGCTTCATCCCACTATGCCACAAAGATGCAAAGTACTCAAACTAAAGACAACAAAAACATCAACGCCCACAAAACCATTGTGTTCTACTCGTGCAACCATCTATGCATAGACACGGCTCTGATACCACTGAAGGGATTCGTTGCATAGAAAACAAAAAATTTCCTACCGCGAGAACGCAATCCAAGCCAAGATGCAATCTAGAAGACGGGAGCAACGAGGAGATCATCGAGACTCACCCTTGAAGATTTCCAAAGCCTACAAGATGAGGCTCTTGTTGCTGCGGTAGACGATCACTTGCCGCTTGCAAAAGCGCGTAGAAGATCTTGATCACGGTGCCACGATCGGGCAGCACCTCCGTACTCGGTCACACGTTCGGTGTTGATGAAGACAACGTCCTTCTCCCCGTTCCAGCGGGCAGCGGAAGTAGTAGCTCCTCCTTGAATCCGGCAGCACGACGGCGTGGTGGCGGTGGCGATGGAGAACTCCGGCGGAGCTTCGCTAAGCGTGCGGGAGAGGTGGAGGAGGTGGGCGGCTAGGGTTTGGGAGAGGGAGAGGTGGCCGGCCACTATGGGGGGTGCGGCCACAATGGCTTTGGTGTGGCCGGCCCCCTCCCCTTGCTCCTCATTATATAGGTGGAACACCCAAGAGTTGGTCTACAAGTCTTCGAATAAGACCCCAAACCAAAACCTTCCATATGACATGAAACCTACCCAAGGTGGGATTCCCACTTGAGGTGGGATTCCCACCTTTCCTTGGGAGGGGGTGGCCGGCCACCTTTGGTGGAGTCCACCTTGGACTCCACCCTCTAGGGTTGGCCGGCCATGGGTGGTGGAGTCCCTTCGGGACTCCGCCTTCCAAAGTGATTTCTTCCGGACTTTTCTAGAACCTTCTAGAACCTTCCATAAATGCACCGGATCATTTTCAAACACATAAAATGACTTCCTATATATGAATCTTATTCTCCGGACCATTCCGGAACTCCTCGTGATGTCCGGGATCCCATCCGAGACTTCGAACAAAAACTTTGAACTCCATTCCCTATTCAAGTTCTACTATTACAACATCAAACCTTAAGTGTGTCACCCTACGGTTCGTGAACTATGTAGACATGGTTGAGATCATGTAAATCACTTATGCTGGAAAGGTACTTTGATTACATCAAATGCCACTGCGTAAATGGGTGGTTATAAAGTTGGGATTAAGTATCCGGAAAGTATGAGTTGAGGCATATGGATCAACAGTGGGATTTGTCCATCTCAACCATGTCTACATAGTTCACGAACCGTAGGGTGACACACTTAAGGTTTGATGTTGTAATAGTAGAACTTGAATATGGAATGGAGTTCGAAGTATTGTTCGAAGTCTCGGATGGGATCCCGGACATCACGAGGAGTTCCGGAATGGTCCGGAGAATAAGATTCATATATAGGAAGTCATTTTATGTGTTTGGAAATGATCCGGTGCATTTATGGAAGGTTCTAGAAGGTTCTAGAAAAGTCCGAAAGAAATCACTAAGGAAGGAAGAGTCCCGGAGGGACTCCACCTCCCCATGGCCGGCCAACCCTAGAGGGGGGAGTCCAAGGTGGACTCCACCAAGGGGGCCGGCCACCCCCCTTCATGGAAGGGTGGGAATCCCACTTGGGCCTCGTTCGTTTTGTGTGGAATGAAACCAGACCTGGAATCGATCCAGGCAGGGATTTCGTTGATCCAGACCCTACACCCAATCCCTAGTAACCCACGTCAACCCCTTCTCAATAATCTCGTGTATGCTTTGTAGCTGTTCGGTTAATCCCTTGGTAGGCTCCAACTGCTACTCATGGCATACTTGCATAGTTGCACTGATTAAACTCAATAGTCTCAGAATTCTTTCTCAATCCAGCCAAACGGAAATAACAATAGATTCACAAAAAAACATAAAAAATAAATTTTGAACTGGGACCAAGAAAAAACATTAAAATGTTTATCACATTTAATCATGACGAAAATCAAAAGATAATACAAATAGCTTCTGCCAAACATAATTTGATCACCGCTTCTCAAAACTCCTCTACAAATAGATATATCCTAGCAGCACTTCAGTCTGCACCTAGATCAACTATTTGATATAAGTAACTTGCTAGACATCTAGCAGACATAATTTGATCATAAATAACAGCAAAGGTCCTTTCAACATACTTAAGATTGAGTTCATGCCCAAATATTATAAAAGTCAATACAGAATATTGAACAAAGCAACTTCAATCTTCATCTAGCATCTCTCATCATATGAGATTGACATCGAAACAACATTACGATATCAAGTCGTCTCCCTCCTGTATTGAAAAAAAAAACTTAAGATTTTATACATGAATTTGTGGTCAAAATAATACACTATTGTCACATTTAGTCGAACACAATTGTTTTCACCAAGAATGCGGAAACCACATAACACATGACAGAATATAGATAACATATCAAGTACTTCATACTAAGGATAAGTATATCTAGCAAGTTACTTATGAAAAAAAGGCTAAGCATACCTTCAAAGCTTATCCACCTTTCCTCTTAACCAAAGCAGACCAAGTTCTGGGTCATCCTCATTGAAACTGATAAACGTCTCTCGGTTTGCGGGAATCTGGAAAACCTCATATGCTTTTACCTTCTCATTTGGTGGCCATGTTGTTTTCATGAGAATAGAGATGCATCTCTTGATTGAGTAATCATTTGCTTGCACCAACTCCTTTTCCCTCGCTAAGACAGCAGCCTCACCTTGAACATGTTGAATTCTCACATCAATATACCTCTCTAGTGCTCCTTCCAGTGCAGCACCTTTCTTAACCTTCTTTGGCTCCTTTTCTTGATTGTATGCTGCACCAGCCTTTCTAGGCGGCCTCTGTCCATTCTTTTCCACACTTGTGTCTTCTGTAGTTTGTGGTACTACATCTTCAGTTGTTTTCTGTCTTGCATCTTCAGCTTCATGTTGTGCTTGATACGCATAGCTTTCTTCCAAATCTGGAAATTCAACTCCACTGCTACTGAGTTGGTCTCCCTCTATTACTTTATTAAGAACAGGATATTGTGGTGGTTGAGTAGAGGTGAAATTCCAGCATGATATTTATCACAGAATAATTATCATGTGCTTTAAGACATAAAACAGTATGAATGATACTCTCACAGAAGAGAAAAGCGTAGTAAAATAAATACCTTCGAAGACCGGATCAGGAACTATATCTGGAGACCAGAAATCATGTGCTCTTCGATTCAGATCACACACCAGAAAGAAGAATGTTCTAGGAGCTATATTACGTACTAGTCTAAATTCACAACAATACACTGCAAATCAAAAAGAAATGCAAATTCGTTCTGTGCAGCAGATCATCTCCTATCCAGTAACCTCGTTGATTTGTAGAGACAGTACGTAATCAAAATCAAAAGAACAGGGATAGGAGATGATCCGTACGGCAAAATCCCTACCCAGTAACCTTGGTGCAGCAAATCAAAAGAAGTTTTCCTGAGCATTATTTAGTCACGGCCATCTCCTTGCACCGTTTTCCCCATCTATCTACAAGATTTCCTCCAATCAAGAACCGTACTGAAACCTAACTACGAGATGGGAACGATGAGAAGTAGGAGAGGGGGCATACCGGGGAGAACGTCGCCGGCGGAAGAGAGAGCCGGCGGTGGAGGGGAAGGCGTCGCGTCGCCGTCGCCTTCGCCGGCGAGATCGCCGCGTCGCCCCGTCTCCTGTCTCTCACGCCGTCGCGTGTCGTGGATATTCTTCCACGGGTCGAGTGGGGAGAAAAATTATCCAGACAAGGAAGGAAGGGTTCGGCGGGTTGGGCCGGGCTAATTATATCCCCAGGGAGTAAACGAAGACTTAATTTTGATGGTCTGGAAAAAAATTCACGCCGGGCTGGAAAACCAGGAATGGGCTCTAATCCAGATCAATCCCAGGCACCAAGGGATTAAACGAACGAGGCCTTGGGTGGGAGTCCCACCTTGGGTAGGTTTCCCTACTACATGGAAGGTTTTGGGTTGGGGTCTTATTCGAAGACTTGTAGTCCAACACTTGGGGTTCCACCTATATAATGAGGGGCATAGGGGAGGGGGCCGGCCACCACAAGCCACCAAGCTGGCCGCACCCCATAGAGGCCGGCCACCCCAAACCCTAGCCGCCCCCTCTCTCCTCCAGCTCTCCCGCACGCTTAGCGAAGCTCCGCCGGAGTTCTCCATCGCCACCGCCACCACGCCGTCATGCTGCCGGAGTCAAGGAGGAGCTACTACTTCTGCTGCCCGCTGGAACGGGGAGAAGGACGTCGTCTTCATCAACACCGAACGTGTGACCGAGTACGGAGGTGCTGCCCGATCGTGGCACCGTGATCAAGATCTTCTACGCGCTTTTGCAAGCGGCAAGTGATCGTCTACCGCAGCAACAAGAGCCTCATCTTGTAGGCTTTGGAAATCTTCAAGGGTGAGTCTCGATCATCTCCTCGTTGCTTCCGTCTTCTAGATTGCATCTTGGCTTGGATTGCGTTCTCGCGGTAGGAAATTTTTTGTTTTCTATGCAACGAATCCCTACAGTGGTATCAGAGCCGTGTCTATGCATAGATGGTTGCACGTGTAGAACACAATGTTTTTGTGGGCGTTGATGCTTATGTTGTCTTTAGTTTGAGTACTTTGCATCTTTGTGGCATAGTGGGATGAAGCGGTGATGTCTACGTTCCCCCTCCTTTCCTGTAGACAGTGTTGGGCCTCCAAGAGCAGAGGTTTGTAGAACAGCAGCAAGTTTTCCCTTAAGTGGATACCCAAGGTTTATCGAACTCAGGGAGGAAGAGGTCAAAGATATCCCTCTCATGCAACCCTGCAACCACAAAGCAAGAAGTCTCTTGTGTCCCCAACACACCTAATAGGTGCACTAGTTCGGCGAAGAGATAGTGAAATACAGGTGGTATGAATATATATGAGCAGTAGCAACGGTGCCAGAAAATAGCTTGCTGGCGTGTAGTTGATGGTGGTAGTATTGCAGCAGTAGTAACACGATAAAACAAGAAACAAGCAGTAGTAACGCAGCAGTATTTAGGAACAAGGCCTAGGGATTACACTTTCACTAGTGGACACTCTCAACATTGATCACATAACAGAATAGATAAATGCATACTCTACACTTTTGTTGGATGATGAACACATTGCGTAGGATTACACGAACCCTCAATGCCGGAGTTAACAAGCTCCACAATAATGCTCATGTTTAAGTAACCTTAAGTGTAAGATATATCAACAGACTAAACCGAGTACTAGCATAGCATGCACACTGTCACCTTCATGCATATGTAGGAGGAATAGATCACATCAATAATATCATAGCAATAGTTAACTCCATAATCTACAAGAGATCATGATCATAGCATAAACCAAGTACTAACACGGTGCACACACTGTCACCTTTACACACGTGCAGGAGGAATAGAACTACTTTAATAACACATCACTAGAGTAGCACATAGATAGTAGTGATACAAAACTCAGATGAATCTCAATCATGTAAAGCAGCTCATGAGATCATTGTATTGAAGTACATAGAGAGAGATTAACCACATAGCTACCGGTACAGCCCCGAGCCTCGATGGAGAACTACTCCCTCCTCATGGGAGAAGCAGCGGTGATGAAGATGGCGGTGGAGATGGCAGCGGTGTCGATGGAGAAGCCTTCCGGGGGCACTTCCCCGCTCCGGCAGCGTGCCGGAACAGAGATCCTGTCCCCCAGATCTTGGCTTCGCGATGGCGGCGGCTCTGGAAGGTTTTCGTGGGTTTCGTCAATCGGTGTAGGGTTTTCTGATCCAGGGGCTTCTTATAGGCGAAGAGGCGGCGCAGGAAGGTCGAAGGGGGGCCCACACCCTAGGGGGGCGCCCCCCCCCCCCTAGGCCGCGCCGGGGTGTGGTGTGGTGGCCCTGCCACCCTTCTCTGGCGGTTCTCGTGTGTTCTGGATGCTTCCGGGTAAAATAGGAACCTGGGCGTTGATTTCGTCCGATTCCGAGAATATTTATTTACTAGTATTTCTGATACCAAAAACAGCAGAAAACAGGAACTGGCACTTCGGCATCTTGTTAATAGGTTAGTTCCAGAAAATGCACGAATATGACATAAAGTGTGCATAAAACATGTAGATAACATCAATAATGTGGCATGGAACATAAGAAATTATCGATACGTTGGAGACGTATCAGCATCCCCAAGCTTAGTTCTGCTCGTCCCGAGCAGGTAAAACGATAACAAAGATAATTTCTGAAGTGACATGCCATCATAAACTTGATCATACTATTTGTAAAGCATATGTAGTGAATGCAGCAATCAAAACAATGTATATGACATGAGTAAACAATTGAATCATAAAGCAAAGACTTTTCATGAATAGCACTTCAAGACAAGCATCAATAAGTCTTGCATAAGAGTTAACTCATAAAGCAATAATTCATAGTAAAGGCATTGAAGCAACACAAAAGAAGATTAAGTTTCAGCGGTTGCTTTCAACTTATAACATGTATATCTCATGGATATTGTCAACATAGAGTAATATAATAAGTGCAATATGCAAGTATGTAGGAATCAATGCACAGTTCACACAAGTGTTTGCTTCTTGAGGTGGAGAGAAATAGGTGAACTGACTCAACAATGAAAGTAAAAGAATGGTCCTCCATAGAGGAAAAGCATCGATTGCTATATTTGTGCTAGAGCTTTGATTTTGAAAACATATAGAGAGCATAAAAAGTAAAGTTTTGAGAGGTGTTTGTTGTTGTCAACGAATGGTAGCGGGTACTCTAACCCCCTTGCCAGACAAACCTTCAAAGAGCGGCTCCCATTTTATTTTATTTTTGGGTGGCACTCCTTCCAACCTTTCTTTCACAAACCATGGCTAACCGAATCCTCGGGTGCCTGCCAACAATCTCATACCATGAAGGAGTGCCTTTTTATTTTAGTTTTATTACGATGACACTCCTCCCAACCTTTGCTTACACAAGCCATGGCTAACCGAATCCTTCGGGTGCCGTCCAACAATCACATACCATGGAGGAGTGTCTATTTTTGTTAATTAATTTGGGACTGGGAATCCCATTGCCAGCTCTTTTTGCAAAATTATTGGATAAGCGGATGAAGCCACTAGTCCATTGGTGAAAGTTGCCCAACAAGATTGAAAGATAAACACCACATACTTCCTCATGAGCTATAAAACATTGACACAAATCAGAGGTAATAAATTTTGAATTGTTTAAAGGTAGCACTCAAGCAATTTACTTTGGAATGGCGGAAAATACCATGTAGTATAGGTAGGTATAGTGGACACAAATGGCATAGTGGTTGGCTCAAGTATTTTGGATGCATGAGAAGTATTCCCTCTCGATACAAGGTTTAGGCTAGCAAGGCTTATTTGAAACAAACACAAGGATGAACCGGTGCAGCAAAACTCACATAAAAGACATATTGAAAACATTATAAGACTCTACACCGTCTTCCTTGTTGTTCAAACTCAATACTAGAAATTATCTAGACCTTAGAGAAACCAAATATGCAAACCAAATTTTAGCATGCTCTATGTATTTCTTCATTAATGGGTGCAAAGCATATGATGCAAGAGCTTAATCATGAGCACAACAATTGCCAAGTATCACATTACCCAAGACATTTATAGCAATTACTACATGTATCATTTTCCAATTCCAACCATATAACAAATTAACGAAGAAGGAAACTTCGCCATGAATATTATGAGCTAAGAACACATGTGTTCATACGAACCAGCGGAGCGTGTCTCTCTCCCACACAAGCATTTATTCAAACAAAAACAAAAATAGAAACAAACAAACAGACGCTCCAAGAAAAGCACATAAGATGTGATGGAATAAAAATATAGTTTCAGGGGAGGAACCTGATAATTTGTCGATGAAGAAGGGGATGCCTTGGGCATCCCCAAGCTTAGATGCTTGAGTCTTCTTGAAATATGCAGGGGTGAACCACCGGGTGCATCCCCAAGCTTAAAGCTTTCACTCTTCTTGATCATAGTATATCATCCTCCTCTCTTGACCCTTGAAAACTTCCTCCACACCAAACTCGAAACAACTCATTAGAGGGTTAGTGCACAATATAAATTGACATATTCAGAGGTGACACAATCATTCTTAACACTTCTGGACATTGCATAATGCTACTGGACATTAGTGGATCAAAGAAATTCATCCAACATAGCGAAAGAGGCAATGCGAAATAAAAGGCAGAATCTGTCAAAACAGAACAGTTCGTATTGACGAATTTTAAAATGGCACCAGACTTGCTCAAATGAAAATGCTCAAATTGAATGAAAGTTGCATACATATCTGAGGATCATGCACGTAAATTGGCTTAATTTTATGAGCTACCTACAGGGAGGTGGACCCAGATTCGTGACAGCAAAGAAATCTGGAACTGTGCAGTAATCCAAATCTAGTACTTACTTTTCTATCAACGGCTTAACTTGGCACAACAAAACACAAAACTAAGATAAGGAGAGGTTGCTACAGTAGTAAACAACTTCCAAGACACAAAATAAAAACAAAGTACTGTAGCAAAATAACACATGGGTTATCTCCCAAGAAGTTCTTTCTTAATAGCCATTAAGATGGGCTCAGCAGTTTTAATGATGCACTCGCAAGAAATAATATTTGAAGCAAAAGAGAGCATCAAGAGGCAAATACAAAACACATTTAAGTCTAACATGCTTCCTATGCAAAGGAATCTTGTAATTAAACAAGTTCATGAAGAGCAAAGTAACAAGCATAGGAAGATAAAACAAGTGTAGCTTCAAAAATTTCAGCACATAGAGAGGTGTTTTAGTAACATGAAAATTTCCACAACCATATTTTCCTCTCTCATAATAACTTTCAGTAGCATCATGAGCAAACTCAACAATATAACTATCACATAAAGCATTCTTATCATGAGTCTCATGCATAAAATTATTACTCTCCACATAAGCATAATCAATTTTATTAGTTGTAGTGGGAGCAAATTCAACAAAGTAGCTATCATTATTATTCTCATCAAGTGTAGGAGGCATAGTATAATCACAACAAAATTTACTCTCCATAGTAGGTGGCATCAAAAGACCACTATCATTATCATCATAAATAGGAGGCAAAGTATCATCAAAGAAAATTTTCTCCTCAATGCTTGGGGGACTAAAAATATCATGAAAACCAGCTTCCCCAAGCTTAGAACTTTCTATATTATTGTCAACAATGGTGTTCAAAGCGTTCATACTAATATTACTACCAGCATGCAAAGAAGATTTCATAGGTTTTTTAATTTTCGCATCAAACAATCCATGTTTTAAATCAGGAAATAGAACAAGAAGCTCATTGTTGTCCATTATGCCAAACTAGTGTAAACAAGAAACAAAAAGATGCAATTGCAGGATCTAAAGGAAATAGCTTCGAGCACACACACAACGGCGCAGAAAAATACTTTACACAGGGGACCGGTGTATGAAACCTTTACCTTTCCTCCCCGGCAACGGCGCCAGAAAAGTGCTTGGCGCGTAGTTGACGAGGGAGGAAAAGTGCTTAGTTGCCGGGCTTGCCAATGTGTGAGTGCCGTTTACCTTCCCTCCCCGGCAACGGCGCCAGAAAAGTGCTTTACCTGGAACCGGAGTATGAGTGCCTTTTACCTTTCCTCCCCGGCAACGGCGCCAGAAAAGTGCTTGATGTCTACGTTCCCCCTCCTTTCCTGTAGACAGTGTTGGGCCTCCAAGAGCAGAGGTTTGTAGAACAGCAGCAAGTTTTCCCTTAAGTGGATACCCAAGGTTTATCGAACTCGGGGAGGAAGAGGTCAAAGATATCCCTCTCATGCAACCACTGCAACCACAAAGCAAGAAGTCTCTTGTGTCCCCAACACACCTAATAGGTGCACTAGTTCGAGCGAAGAGATAGTGAAATACAGGTGGGAAGAATATATATGAGCAGTAGCAACGGTGCCAGACACTAGGTCGCTGGCGTGTAGTTGATGGTGGTAGTATTGCAGCAGTAGTAACACGGTAAAACGATGAAACAAGCAGTAGTAACGCAGCAGTATTTAGGAACAAGGCCTAGGGATTACACTTTCACTAGTGGACACTCTCAACATTGATCACATAACAGAATAGATAAATGCATACTCTACACTTTTGTTGGATGATGAACACATTGCGTAGGATTACACGAACCCTCAATGCCGGAGTTAACAAGCTCCACAATAATGCTCATGTTTAAGTAACCTTAAGTGTAAGATAGATCAACAGACTAAACCGAGTACTAGCATAGCATGCACACTGTCACCTTCATGCATATGTAGGAGGAATAGATCACATCAATAATATCATAGCAATAGTTAACTCCATAATCTACAAGAGATCATGATCATAGCATAAACCAAGTACTAACACGGTGCACACACTGTCACCTTTACACACGTGCAGGAGGAATAGAACTACTTTAATAACACATCACTAGAGTAGCACATAGATAGTAGTGATACAAAACTCAGATGAATCTCAATCATGTAAAGCAGCTCATGAGATCATTGTATTGAAGTACATAGAGAGAGATTAACCACATAGCTACCGGTACAGCCCCGAGCCTCGATGGAGAACTACTCCCTCCTAATGGGAGAAGCAGCGGTGATGAAGATGGCGGTGGAGATGGCAGCGGTGTCGATGGAGAAGCCTTCCGGGGGCACTTCCCCGCTCGGCGGCGTGCCGGAGCAGAGATCTGTCCCCCAGATCTTGGCTTCGCGATGGCGGCGGCTCTGGAAGGTTTTCGTGGGTTTCGTCAATCGGTGTAGGGTTTTCTGATCCAGGGGCTTCTTATAGGCGAAGAGGCGGCGCAGGAAGGTCGAAGGGGGGCCCACACCCTAGGGGGGCGCGCCCCCCCCCGAGGCCGCGCCGGGGTGTGGTGTGGTTGCCCTGCCACCCGTCTCTGGCGGTTCTCGTGTGTTCTGGATGCTTCCGGGTAAAATAGGAACCTGGGCGTTGATTTCGTCCGATTCCGAGAATATTTCGTTACTAGGATTTCTGAAACCAAAAACAGCAGAAAACAGGAACTGGCACTTCGGCATCTTGTTAATAGGTTAGTTCCAGAAAATGCACGAATATGACATAAAGTGTGCATAAAACATGTAGATAACATCAATAATGTGGCATGGAACATAAGAAATTATCGATACGTTGGAGACGTATCAAGCGGCTCGGGCTAACTTTACATGACCGCGTTCATGAGATTTGCTCCACGCTCGACATGCAACTTGTATTGCATAAGTGGCTTTGCGGGTGTCTGTCTCTCCTACTATAGTGAAGATTCAATTTACTCTTCTATTGACAACACTAGTATCACCGTTGTGGTTCATGTTCGTAGGTAGATTAGATCTTACTCGAAAACCCTAAACCACGTAAAATATGCAAACCAAATTAGAGACGTCTAACTTGTTTTTGCAGGGTTTGGTGATGTGATATGGCCATAATGTGATGATGAATATGTATGAGATGATCATTATTGTATTGTGGCAAACGGTAGGAGCCTTATGGTTGTCTTTAAATTTCATGTTGAGTAGTATTTCAAAGAAGTTGTAATAGTTGCTACATGGGAGAACAATCATGAAGACGGCGCCATTGACCTTGACGCTACGCCGACGATGATGGAGATCATGCCCATTGATGATGGAGATCATGTCCGTGCTTTGGAGATGAAAATCAAAGGCGCAAAGACAAAAGGGCCATATCATATCACATATGAACTGCATGTGATGTTAATCCTTTATGCATCTTATTTTGCTTAGATCGCGACAGTAGCATTATAAGATGATCCCTCTCACTAAAATATCAAGATAATAAAGTGTTCATCCTTAGTAGCACCGTTGCCAAGACTTGTCGTTTCGAAGCATCTCGTGATGATCGGGTGTGATAGACTCAACAAGTGCATACAACGGGTGCAAGCCAGTTTTGCACATGCGGATACTAAGGTGGCCTTGACGAGCCTAGCATGTACAGACATGGTCTCGGAACACATGATACCGAAAGGTAAAGCATGAATCATATGATTGATATGATGAACACTTTGAGTGTTCGCCATTGAAGTTACATCTTGTCTCGTGATGATCGGACTTGGTGTGGTGGATTTGGTTCGTGTGATCACTAAGACAATGCGAGGGATATTGTTTTGAGTGGGAGTTCACCTAGTTTTTAATTTTGTTGAATTAAAATTTGAACTCAATTTGTCATAAACATTAGTCTAAATTATTGCAAATATATGTTGTAGATATGGCGTCCCCAATCAATTTTAACCAATTCCTAGAGAAAGAAAAGCTTAAGAGCAACGGTAGCAACTTCACCGACTGGTTCCGTCATGTGAGGATTTTCCTCAATGGTGGAAACCTGCAATATGTGCTTGATGCACCGCTAGGTGACCCTCCTGCAGAAACTGAAACCGATGAAGTAAAGAATGTTTACGCGACTCGGAAAACTCGGTACTCTCAAGTTCAGTGTGCCATCCTATGCAGTCTGGAAGCCGATCTTCAAAAACGTTTTGAGCACCATGATCCTCATGAGTTTACCTACTCGAGGGCGAGCAGGAACTAAGCTTGGGGATGCTGATACGTTTCCAACGTACCTATAATTTCTGATGTTCCATGCTTATTTTATGACAATACTTACATGTTTTGCTTGCACTTTATAATGTTTTTATGCATTTTCCGGAACTAACCTATTAACAAGATGCCGAAGTGCCAGTTCCTGTTTTCTGCTGTTTTTGGTTCCAGAAAGGCTGTTCGGGCAATATTCTCGGAATTCGACGAAACGAAGACCAAACATCATAATTCACCGAGACGGACCAGGACACCGAAGGAGACCCGGAGAGGAGGCCCAGGGGCCCCACACCATAGGGCCGCGCGGGCAGGCCCCTGGCCGCGCCGGCCTATGGGGAGGGCGCCCTGGTGCCCCTCCTGCGCCGCCTCTTCGCCTATAAGACCCCTCCTGACCTAAAACATCGATACCGATTGATGAAACTCCAGAAAGACTCCAGGGGCGCCGCCACCATCGCGAAACTCCAATTCGGGGGACAGAAGTCTCTGTTCCGGCACCCTGCCGGGACGGGGAAGTGCCCCCGGAAGCCATCTCCATCAATGCCACCGCCTCCATCATGCTCCGTGAGTAGTTCCCCAATGGACTACGGGTTCTAGCTGTAGCTAGTTGGTATTCTCTCCCCCATGTACTTCAATACAATGATCTCATGAGCTGCCTTACATGACTGAGATTCATCTGATGTAATCGGTGTTGTGTTTGTTGGGATCCGATGGATTGTTACATTATGATTAGTCTATCTATATAAGTTTGTGAAGTTATTGTTGCTGCAATCTTGTTGTGTTTAATGCTTGTCACTAGGGCCCGAGTGGCATGATCTTAGATTTAAGCTCTATACTTATTGCTTAGATTGTATCTACAAGTTGTATGCACATGTCTATGTCCGGAGCCAAAGGCCCCAAAGTGACAGAAATTGGGACAACTGGAGGGGAAGGCTTAGATATGAGGATCACATGTTTTCACGGAGTGTTAATGCTTTGCTCCGGTGCTCTATTAAAAGGAGTACCTTAATTTCCAGTAGATTCCCTAGAGGCCCGGCTGCCACCGGCTGGTAGGACAAAAGATGGTGTACAAGTTTCTCATTGCGAGCACGTATGACTATATATGGAAAACATGCCTACATGATTAATAATCTTGATGTTCTGTCTTAATGCTATTTCAATCCTATCAATTGCCCAACTGTAATTTGTTCACCCAACACTTGTTATTGGAGAGTTACCACTAGTGTAGATAGCTGGGAACCCCGGTCCATCTCTCATAATCATATACTCGTTCTACATGTCATTGGAAGTAGTATCAACTATTTTCTGGTGCCATTGCTCTCATATTATCACTACTGCTTTGTATTCTTGTTACTCTTGCTCTCATATTACTGCTACTTTCACATCACCCCTGTTACTAGTGCTTTTCCAGGTGCAGCTGAATTGACAACTCAGTTGTTAAGGCTTATAAGTATTCTTTACCTCCCCTTGTGTCGAATCAATAAATTTGGGTTTTACTTCCCTCGAAGACTGTTGCGATCCCCTATACTTGTGGGTCATCATATGTCATCTACATATAATATCAGGAATGCTACAGAGCTCCCACTCACTTTCTTGTAAATACAGGCCTCTCCATGACACTGTATAAACCCGAAGTCTTTGATCACCTTATCAAAGCGTCGGTTCCAACTTCTCGATGCTTGCTTCAGTCCATAAATTGAACGCTGAAGTTTGCATACTTTGTCAGCATTTTTAGGATCGACAAAACCTTTGGGTTGTACCATATACATCTCTTCCTCAATGTCTCCATTAAGGAACGCCGTTTTGACATCCATCTGCCAAATCTCATAATCGAAAAATGCAGCTATTGCTAACAAAATCCTCACAGATTTTAGCTTCGCTACAGGTGAGAAAGTCTCATCATAGTCAACACCTTGAATTTGTCGGAAACCTTTTGCGAAAAGTCGAGCTTTATAGACAGTAATATTACCATCAGCATCTGTTTTTCTCTTGAAGATCCATTTATTCTCGACAGCCTTGCGGCTATCAGGTAAGTCTACCAAAGTCCACACTTTGTTATCATACATGGATCCCATTTCGGATTTCATGGCTTCTTGCCATTTGTTGGAATCTGGGCTCATCATCGCTTCTTCATACGTCGCTGGGTCTTCATCATTGTTGTCCACAATCATGACATTTAGACAAGGATCATACCAATCAGGAGTGGCACGTTCCCTTGTCGATCTGCGAGGTTCAGTAGCTATCTCGTTTGAAGTTTCATGATCATCATCATTAGCTTCCTCTGTTGACGGTGCAGGCGGCATAGGAACATCTTCCGGTACTGCGCTACTCTGATCAATGAGTGAAGATTCATCAATCTCATCGAGTTCTACTTTTCTTCCAGTCACTTCTTTAATGAGAAATTCTTTCTCAAGAAAGGTTCCGTTCTTAGCAACAAAGATCTTGCCTTCGGATCTGTGATAGAAAGTATACCCTATAGTTTCCTTAGGGTATCCTATGAAGACGCATTTCTCCGCTTTGGGTTCTAGCTTGTCCGGTTGTAACTTTTTTACATAGGCTTCGCAACCCCAAACTTTTAGGAACGACAGCTTAGGTTTCTTATTAAACCATAATTCATACGGCGTCGTTTCAACGGATTTTGATGGTGCTCTATTTAAAGTGAATGCGGCTGTCTCTAATGCATAACTCCAAAATGATAACGGTAAATCAGTAAGAGACATCATAGAACGAACCATATCTAAGAGAGTTCAATTACAACGTTCGGACACACCGTTTCGTTGTGGTGTTCCCGACGGTGTCAATTGTGAAAGTATTCTGCATTTCTTTAAATGCATGCCAAACTCATAACCCAGATATTCACCTCCGCGATCAGATCGTAGAAATTTAATCTTCTTGTTACGTTGATTTTCTACTTCACTTTGGAATTCCTTAAACTTCTCGAAAGTTTCGGATTTATGTTTCATGAAATAGATATACCCATATCTACTCAGATCATCTGTGAAGGTTAGAACATAACGATAACCACCGCGCGATGTTACACTCATTGGTTCGCACACATCGGTATGTATGATTTCCAATAAGTCAGTAGCTCGCTCCATAATACCAGAGAATGAAATCTTAGTCATTTTTCCCATTAGACATGCTTCGCATCTATCAAGTGACTCAAAGTCAAGTGATTCAAGTAATCCATCAGTATGGAGTTTCTTCATGCGTTTCACTCCAATATGACCAAGACGACAGTGCCACATATAAGTAGAATTATCATTCAATTTAATTCGCTTAGCATCAATGTTATGAATATGTGTATCACTACTATCGAGATCTAACAGAAATAAACCATTCTTTTCAGGTGCTCGACCATAAAAGATATTATTCATAAAAATAGAACAACCATTATTCTCAGACTTGAATGAATAACCGTCTTGCATTAAACAAGATCCAGATATAATGTTCATGCTCAACGCGGGTACAAAATAACAATTATTGAGGTTTAAAACTAATCCCGAAGGTAGATGTAGAGGAAGTGTGCCGACAGCGATCACATCGACTTTGGATCCATTTCCAACGTGCATCGTCACTTCATCCTTCAATAGTCTTCATTTATTCTTTAGTTCCTGTTTTGAGTTACAAATATGAGCAGCCAAACCAGTATCAAATACCCAGGTACTAGTACGAGAACCAGTAAGATAAACATCTATAACATGTATATCAGATATACCTTCTTTCTTCTTCTTGACAAGGCCGATCTTCAGATCCGCCAAATACTTGGAGCAATTACGCTTCCATTGTCCCTTCTCCTTGTAGTAATAACACTCAGCATCAGGCTTAGGGCCAGTCTTAGGTTTCACAGGAGGCGTGGCAGCTTTCTTGCCACCCTTCTTGAATTTTCCCTTAGACTTGCCCTGTTTCTTGAAACTGGTGGTCTTGTTGACCATCAACACTTGGTGCTCTTTCTTGATCTCAATCTCAGCAGATTTCAGCATGGAGAAGAGTTCGGGTAACTCTTTGTTCATGTTCTGCATATTGTAGTTCCTCACAAAGTTCTTGTAACTAGGTGGCAGTGATTGAAGGACACGATTAATCCCCAGTCGATTAGGAATCACTATTCCCAAATCACTGAGTTTCTTCGCAGGCCCGGTCATGGCGAGCATGTGCTCACTAACGGAGCTGCCTTCTTCCATCATGCAACTGAAGAAGTGTTTCGATGCTTCATAGCATTCCACGGCCGCATGAGTTTCAAAGATAGTTTTCAACTCATTGACCAACTCATGAGGATCGTGGTGCTCAAAACGTTTTTGAAGATCGGCTTCCAGACTGCATAGGATGGCACACTGAACTTGAGAGTACCGAGTTTTCCGAGTCGCGTAAACATTCTTTACTTCATCGGTTTTAGTTTCTGCGGGAGGGTCACCTAGCGGTGCATCAAGCACATATTGCAGGTTTCCACCATTGAGGAAAATCCTCACATGACGGAACCAGTCGGTGAAGTTGCTACCGTTGCTCTTAAGCTTTTCTTTCTCTAGGAACTGGTTAAAATTGATTGGGGACGCCATATCTACAACATATATTTGCAATAATTTAGACTAATGTTTATGACAAATTGAGTTCAAATTTTAATTCAACAAAATTAAAAACTAGGTGAACTCCCACTCAAAACAATATCCCTCGCATTGTCTTAGTGATCACACGAACCAAATCCACCACACCAAGTCCGATCATCACGAGACAAGATGTAACTTCAATGGCGAACACTCAAAGTGTTCATCATATCAATCATATGATTCATGCTCTACCTTTCGGTATCATGTGTTCCGAGACCATGTCTGTACATGCTAGGCTCGTCAAGGCCACCTTAGTATCCGCATGTGCAAAACTGGCTTGCACCCGTTGTATGCACTTGTTGAGTCTATCACACCCGATCATCACGAGATACTTCGAAACGACAAGTCTTGGCAACGGTGCTACTAAGGATGAACACTTTATTATCTTGATATTTTAGTGAGAGGGATCATCTTATAATGCTACCGTCGCGATCTAAGCAAAATAAGATGCATAAAGGATTAACATCACATGCAGTTCATATGTGATATGATATGGCCCTTTTGTCTTTGCGCCTTTGATCTTCATCTCCAAAGCACGGACATGATCTCCATCATCAACGGGCATGATCTCCATCATCGTCGGCGTAGCGTCAAGGTCAATGGCGCCGTCTTCATGATTGTTCTCCCATGTAGCAACTATTACAACTTCTTTGAAATACTACTCAACATGAAATTTAAAGACAACCATAAGGCTCCTGCCGGTTGCCACAATACAATAATGATCATCTCATACATATTCATCATCACATTATGGCCATATCACATCACCAAACCCTGCAAAAACAAGTTAGACGTCTCTAATTTGGTTTGCATATTTTACGTGGTTTAGGGTTTTCGAGTAAGATCTAATCTACCTACGAACATGAACCACAACGGTGATACTAGTGTTGTCAATAGAAGAGTAAATTGAATCTTCACTATAGTAGGAGAGACAGACACCCGCAAAGCCACTTATGCAATATAAGTTGCATGTCGAGCGTGGAGCAAATCTCATGAACGCGGTCATGTAAAGTTAGCCCGAGCCGCTTCATCCCACTATGCCACAAAGATGCAAAGTACTCAAACTAAAGACAACATAAGCATCAACGCCCACAAAAACATTGTGTTCTACTCGTGCAACCATCTATGCATAGACACGGCTCTGATACCACTATAAGGATTCGTTACATAGAAAACAAAAAATTTCCTACCGCGAGAACGCAATCCAAGCCAAGATGCAATCTAGAAGACGGAAGCAACGAGGAGATGATCGAGACTCACCCTTGAAGATTTCCAAAGCCTACAAGATGAGGCTCTTGTTTCTGCGGTAGACGATCACTTACCGCTTGCAAAAGCGCGTAGAAGATCTTGATCACGGTGCCACGATCGGGCAGCACCTCTGTACTCGGTCACACGTTCGGTGTTGATGAAGACGATGTCCTTCTCCCCGTTCCAGCGGGCAGCGGAAGTAGTAGCTCCTCCTTGACTCCGGCAGCACGACGGCGTGGTGGCGGTGGCGATGCAGAACTCCGGCGGAGCTTCGCTAAGCGTGCGGGAGAGGTGGAGGAGAGAAGGGCGGCTAGGGTTTGAGAGAGGGGGTGGCCGGCCTCTATGGGGTGCGGCCAGCTTGGTGGCTTGTGGTGGCCGGCCCCCTCCCCGATGCCCCTCATTATATAGGTGGAACCCCAAGTGTTGGACTACAAGTCTTCGAATAAGACCCCAACCCAAAACCTTCCAGGTAGTAGGGAAACCTACCCAAGGTGGGACTCCCACCCAAGTGGGATTCCCACCCTTCCATGAAGGGGGGTGGCCGGCCCCCTTGGTGGAGTCCACCTTGGACTCCCCCCCTCTAGGGTTGGCCGGCCATGGGGAGGTGGAGTCCCTCCGGGACTCTTCCTTCCTTAGTGATTTCTTCCGGATTTTTCTAAAACCTTCTAGAACCTTCAATAAATGCACCGGATCATTTCCAAACTTGGAATATGACTTCCTATATATGAATCTTATTCTCCAGACCATTCCGGAACTCCTCGTGATGTCCGGGATCCCATCCGAGACTTCGAACAATACTTCGAACTCCATTCCATATTCAAGTTCTACTATTACAACATCAAACCTTAAGTGTGTCACCCTACGGTTCGCGAACTATGTAGACATGGTTGAGATCTCTCTCCGACCAATAACCAATAGCGGGATCTGGAGATCCATAATGGCTCCCACATATTCAATGATGACTTAGTGATCGAATGAACCATTCACATACGATACCAATTCCCTTTGTCACGCGATATTTTACTTGTCCGAGGTTTGATCATCGGTATCACTCTATACCTTGTTCAACCTCGTCTCCTGACAAGTACTCTTTACTCGTACCGTGGTATGTGGTCTCTTATGAACTTATTCATATGCTTGCAAGACATTAGACGACATTCCACCGAGAGGGCCCAGAGTATATCTATCCGTCATCGGGATGGACAAATCCCACTGTTGATCCATATGCCTCAACTCATACTTTCCGGATACTTAATCCCACCTTTATAACCACCCATTTACGCAGTGGCGTTTGATGTAATCAAAGTACCTTTCAAGTATAAGTGATTTATATGATCTCCTGGTCATAAGGACTAGGTAACTATGTATCGAAAGCTTATAGCAAATAACTTAATGACGTGATCTTATGCTACGCTTAAATGGGTGTTTCCATTACATCATTCATATAATGATATAACCTTGTTATTAATAACATCCAATGTTCATGATTATGAAACTAATCATCTATTAATCAACAAGCTAGTTAAGAGGCTTACTAGGGACTCATTGTTGTTTACATAACACACATGTATCAATGTTTCGGTTAATACAATTATAGCATGGTATATAAACATTTATCATAAACATAAAGATATATAATAACCACTTTTATTATTGCCTCTTGGGCATATCTCCAACATTGGTCAATGAGTTGAAAACTATCTTTGAAACTCATCGACCGTGGAATGCTGTGAAGCATCGAAACACTTCTTCAGTTGCATGATGGAAGAAGGCGGCTCCGTTAGTGAGCACATGCTCGCCATGACCGGGCATGCGAAGAAACTCAGTGATTTGGGAATAGTGATTCCTAATCGACTGGGGATTAATCGTGTCCTTCAATCACTGACACCTAGTTACAAGAACTTTGTGATGAACTACAATATGCAGAACATGAACAAAGAGTTACCTGAACTCTTCTCCATGCTGAAATCTGCTGAGATTGAGATCAAGAAAGAGCACCAAGTGTTGATGGTCAACAAAACCACCAGTTTCAAGAAACAGGGCAAGTCTAAGGGAAAATTCAAGAAGGGTGGCAAGAAAGCTGCCACGCCTCCTGTGAAACCTAAGACTGGCCCTAAGCCTGATGCTGAGTGTTATTACTGCAAGGAGAAGGGACACTGGAAGCGTAATTGCTCCAAGTATTTGGTGGATCTGAAGATCGGCCTTGTCAAGAAGAAGAAAGAAGGTATATCTGATATACATGTTATAGATGTTTATCTTACTGGTTCTCGTACTAGTACCTGGGTATTTGATACTGGTTCGGTTGCTCATATTTGTAACTCGAAACAGGAACTAAAGAATAAACGAAGACTATTGAAGGATGAAGTGACGATGCGCGTTGGAAATGGATCCAAAGTCGATGTGATCGCTGTCGGCACACTTCCTCTACATCTACCTTCGGGATTAGTTTTAAACCTCAATAATTGTTATTTTGTACCCGCGTTGAGCATGAACATTATATCTGGATCTTGTTTAATGCAAGACGGTTATTCATTCAAGTCTGAGAATAATGGTTGTTCTATTTTTATGAATAATATCTTTTATGGTCGAGCACCTGAAAAGAATGGTTTATTTCTGTTAGATCTCGATAGTAGTGATACACATATTCATAACATTGATGCTAAGCGAATTAAATTGAATGATAATTCTACTTATATGTGGCAATCGCTGCCTTGGTCATATTGGAGTGAAACGCATGAAGAAACTCCATACTGATGGATTACTTGAATCACTTGACTTTGAGTCACTTGATAGATGCGAAGCATGTCTAATGGGAAAAATGACTAAGACTTCATTCTCTGGTATTATGGAGCGAGCTACTGACTTATTGGAAATCATACATACCGATGTGTGCGGACCAATGAGTGTAACATCGCGTGGTGGTTATCGTTATGTTCTAACCTTCACAGATGATCTGAGTAGATATGGGTATATCTATTTCATGAAACATAAATCCGAAACTTTCGAGAAGTTTAAGGAATTCCAAAGTGAAGTAGAAAATCAACGTAACAAGAAGATTAAATTTCTACGATCTGATCGCGGAGGTGAATATCTGAGTTATGAGTTTGGCATGCATTTAAAGAAATGCGGAATACTTTCACAATTGACACCGCCGGGAACACCACAACGAAACGGTGTGTCCGAACGTCGTAATCGAACTCTCTTAGATATGGTTCGTTCTATGATGTCTCTTACTGATTTACCGTTATCATTTTGGAGTTATGCATTAGAGATAGCCGCATTCACTTTAAATAGAGCACCATCAAAATCCGTTGAAACGACGTCGTATGAATTATGGTTTAATAAGAAACCTAAGCTGTCGTTCCTAAAAGTTTGGGGTTGCGAAGCCTATGTAAAAAAGTTACAACCGGACAAGCTAGAACCCAAAGCGGAGAAATGCGTCTTCATAGGATACCCTAAGGAAACTATAGGGTATACTTTCTATCACAGATCCGAAGGCAAGATCTTTGTTGCTAAGAACGGAACCTTTCTTGAGAAAGAATTTCTCATTAAAGAAGTGACTGGAAGAAAAGTAGAACTCGATGAGATTGATGAATCTTCACTCATTGATCAGAGTAGCGCAGTACCGGAAGATGTTCCTATGTCGCCTGCACTGTCAACAGAGGAAGCTAATGATGATGATCATGAAACTTCAAACGAGATAGCTACTGAACCTCGCAGATCGACAAGGGAACGTGCCACTCCTGATTGGTATGATCCTTGTCTAAATGTCATGATTGTGGACAACAATGATGAAGACCCTGCGACGTATGAAGAAGCGATGATGAGCCCAGATTCCAACAAATGGCAAGAAGCCATGAAATCCGAAATGGGATCCATGTATGATAACAAAGTGTGGACTTTGGTAGACTTACCTGATAGCCGCAAAGCTGTCGAGAATAAATGGATCTTCAAGAGAAAAACAGATGCTGATGGTAATATTACTGTCTATAAAGCTCGACTTTTCGCAAAAGGTTTCCGACAAATTCAAGGTGTTGACTACGATGAGACTTTCTCACCTGTAGCGAAGCTAAAATCTGTGAGGATTTTGTTAGCAATAGCTGCATTTTTCGATTATGAGATTTGGCAGATGAATGTCAAAACGGCGTTCCTTAATGGAGACATTGAGGAAGAGTTGTATATGGTACAACCCAAAGGTTTTGTCGATCCTAAAAATGCTGACAAAGTATGCAAACTTCAGCGTTCAATTTATGGACTGAAGCAAGCATCGAGAAGTTGGAACCGACGCTTTGATAAGGTGATCAAAGACTTCGGGTTTATACAGTGTCATGGAGAGGCCTGTATTTACAAGAAAGTGAGTGGGAGCTCTATAGCATTCCTGATATTATATGTAGATGACATATGATGACCCACAAGTATAGGGGATCGCAACAGTCTTCGAGGGAAGTAAAACCCAAATTTATTGATTCGACACAAGGGGAGGTAAAGAATACTTATAAGCCTTAACAACTGAGTTGTCAATTCAGCTGCACCTGGAAAAGCACTAGTAACAGGGGTGATGTGAAAGTAGCAGTAATATGAGAGCAGTAGTAACAGAATACGCGAGAGCAGTAATATGAGAGCAATGGCACCAGAAAATAGTTGATACTACTTCCAATGACATGTAGAACGAGTATATGATTATGAGAGATGGACCGGGGTTCCCAGCTATCTACACTAGTGGTAACTCTCCAATAACAAGTGTTGGGTGAACAAATTACAGTTGGGCAATTGATAGGATTGAAATAGCATTAAGACAGAACATCAAGATTATTAATCATGTAGGCATGTTTTCCATATATAGTCATACGTGCTCGCAATGAGAAACTTGTACACCATCTTTTGTCCTACCAGCCGGTGGCAGCCGGGCCTCTAGGGAATCTACTGGAAATTAAGGTACTCCTTTTAATAGAGCACCGGAGCAAAGCATTAACACTCCGTGAAAACATGTGATCCTCATATCTAAGCCTTCCCCTCCAGTTGTCCCAATTTCTGTCACTTTGGGGCCTTTGGCTCCGGACATAGACATGTGCATACAACTTGTAGATACAATCTAAGCAATAAGTATAGAGCTTAAATCTAAGATCATGCCACTCGGGCCCTAGTGACAAGCATTAAACACAACAAGATTGCAGCAACAATAACTTCACAAACTTATATAGATAGACTAATCATAATGTAACAATCCATCGGATCCCAACAAACACAACACCGATTACATCAGATGAATCTCAGTCATGTAAGGCAGCTCATGAGATCATTGTATTGAAGTACATGGGGGAGAGAATACCAACTAGCTACAGCTAGAACCCGTAGTCCATTGGGGAACTACTCACGGAGCATGATGGAGGCGGTGGCATTGATGGAGATGGCTTCCGGGGGCACTTCCCCGTCCCGGCAGGGTGCCGGAACAGAGACTTCTGTCCCCCGAATTGGAGTTTCGCGATGGTGGCGGCGCCCCTGGAGTCTTTCTGGAGTTTCATCAATCGGTATCGATGTTTTAGGTCAGGAGGGGTCTTATAGGCGAAGAGGCGGCGCAGGAGGGGCACCAGGGCGCCCTCCCCATAGGCCGGCGCGGCCAGGGGCCTGCCCGCGCGGCCCTATGGTGTGGGGCCCCTGGGCCTCCTCTCCGGGTCTCCTTCGGTGTCCTGGTCCGTCTCGGTGAATTATGATGTTTGGTCTTCGTTTCGTCGAATTCCGAGAATATTGCCCGAACAGCCTTTCTGGAACCAAAAACAGCAGAAAACAGGAACTGGCACTTCGGCATCTTGTTAATAGGTTAGTTCCGGAAAATGCATAAAAACATTATAAAGTGCAAGCAAAACATGTAAGTATTGCCGTAAAACAAGCATGGAACATCAGAAATTATAGGTACGTTGGAGACGTATCAGCATCCCCAAGCTTAGTTCCTGCTCGCCCTCGAGTAGGTAAACGATAAAAAGAATAATTTCTGTAGTGACATGCTACTTACATAACCTTGATCATACTATTATAAAGCATATGAGATGAATGCAGTGACTCAAGGCAATGATCTATTGTTGCTAACAAATAGATAACATATAGCGAAACTTTTCATGAATAGTACTTTCAAGACAAGCATCAAAAGTCTTGCATAAGAGTTAACTCATAAAGCAATAAATTCAAAGTAAAGGCATTGAAGCAACACAGAGAAAGATGTAAGTTTCAGCAGTTGCTTTCAACTTTCAACATGCATATCTCATGGATAATTGTCAACACAAAGTAATATGATGAATGCAAATAAGCAAGTATGTAAGAATCAATGCACAGTTGACACAAGTGTTTTCTTCTAAGATGGAAGGAAGTAGGTAAACTGACTCAACATAAAAGTAAAAGAAAGGCCCTTCGCAGAGGGAAGCAGGGATTAAATCATGTGCTAGAGCTTTTTAAGTTTTGAAATCATATAGAGAGTATAAAAGTAAAGTTTTGAGAGGTGTTTGTTGTTGTCAACGAATGGTAATGGGCACTCTAACTACCTCATCAACCAGACTTTCAAGAGCGGCTCCCATGAAGGACGTTATCTCTACCAGCAAGGTAGATCATCCCTCTTATCTTTTGTTTACACATGTATTTTAGTTTCATTATTTATGGATGACACTCCTCCCAACCTTTTGCTTACACAAGCCATGGCTAACCGAATCCTCGGGTGCCTTCCAACATTCACATACCATGAAGGAGTGTCTATTTGCAAAATTAAGTTGCTTACTGATGAATCAGAGCAAAACATGTGAAGAGAATTATTAATGAAAGTTGATTAATTGGGGGCTGGGAACCCCGCGCCAGCTCTTTTTGCAAAATTATTGGATAAGCGGATGTGCCACTAGTCCATTGTGAAAGTCTGTCAGGAGTAAATGACAAGATTGAAAGATAAACACCACATACTTCCTCATGAGCTATAAAACATTGACACAAATGAGAGATAATAGCTTTTGAATTGTTTAAAGGTAGCACATGAAGTATTTACTTGGAATGGCAGGAAATACCACATAGTAGGTAGATATGGTGGACACACATGGCATAGGTTTTGGCTCAAGGTTTTGGATGCACGAGAAGCATTTCCTCTCAGTACAAGGCTTTGGCTAGAAAGGTTGTTTGAAGCAAACACAAGTATGAACCGGTACAACAAAACTTACATAAGAACATATTGCAAGCATTATAAAACTCTACACTGTCTTCCTTGTTGCTCAAACACTTTCACCAGAAAATATCTAGACCTTAGAGAGACCAATCATGCAAACCAATTTCAACAAGCTCTACGGTAGTTCTCCACTAATAGGTTTAAACTACATGATGCAAGAGCTTAAACATGATTTATGAGAGCTCAAAATAATTGCCAAGTATCAAATTATTCAAGACATTATGAAGCACTTTCTGTTTCCAACCAAATATCGATAAATGCAGCAGTTTTCAACTCCGCCATGAACATTAAAATAAAGCTAAGAACACCAGTGTTCATATGAAAAAGCGGAGTGTGTCTCTCTCCCAAACAAGGATTGCTAGGATCCGAATTTATTCAAACATAAACAAAAATAAATACAAACAGACGCTCCAAGTAAAGAACATATGATGTGACCGAATAAAAATATAGTTTCAATAGAAGAAACCTGATAAGTTGATGAAGAAGGGGATGCCTTGGGCATCCCCAAGCTTAGACGCTTGAGCCTTCTTGAAATATGCAGGGATGAACCACGGGGGCATCCCCAAGCTTAGGCTTTTCACTCTTCTTGATCATATATCATCCTCCTCTCTTGACCCTTGAAAACTTCCTTCACACCAAACTTCTTATAAACTTCATTAGAGGGGTTAGTACTCAAAAAACTTTAATCCACTTTAGCCCTGTAGTGACACATTGCAAGTACTCAATAAAACATTAGCTACAGCTCTCCACGTCTAGAAAGCCTCACTTAAAGTCCACAAGAGACAATGCAAAAAATAGAGACAGAATCTGTCAAAACAGAATAGCCAGTAAACACGAATTTTTAAGAGGTACTTCTGTTGCTCAAATCAGAAAACTCAAAACTAATGAAAGTTGCGTACATATCTAAGGAACACGCACGTAAATTGGCAGATTTTTCTGAGTTACCTACAGAGAGCCCTGCCCAAATTCGTGACAGATAGAAATCTGTTTCTGCGCAGAAATTCAAATCTAGTATCAACCTTCTATTAGAGACTTCACTTGGCACAACATTGCAATAAAATAAAGATAAGGAGAGGTTGCTACAGTAGTAACAACTTCCAAGACACAACAAAACAGTAGCAAAATAAAGACATGGGTTATCTCCCGAGAAGTGCTTTCTTTATAGCCATTAAGATAGGCTCAGCAATTTTAATGATGCACTCGCAAGAAATAAGAGTTGAAGCAAAAGAGAGCATCAAAAAGAACGTATGAAACAAATTTAAGTCTCACCCACTTCCTATGCATAGGAATCTTGTACACAAATAAATTCATGAAGAACAAAGTGACAAGCACAAGAAGGTAAAACAAGAGTAACTTCAAAAGTTTCAGCATATAGAGAGGTGTTTTAGTACCATGCAAATTTCTACAACCATATTTTCCTCTCTCATAATATTTTTCAGTAGCTTCATGGATAAACTCAACAATATAACTATCACATGCAGCATACTTTTCATGATCCATAAGCACATAATTTTTATCAAGCTCGAAAATAGTAGGATTAAAACTTTCAAACCCACTTTTATCAATAATATAACAAGATGATCGATCAATCTCAAGAGATATGGGACTCATAGATAAAGTCAAGACTTCTCCAATCCCATTTTCATTAGTAGTACAATTAATATTATCAAGTAACATAGGACCATCATCTAGAGATTTATCATAAACATTTGCTAAGCAAAACTCTTTAGTACCATGCATTTCGACATCAGGCATAAACAAAGGATTATCATAAGATTTATCAAAATAGCATGGATTATCATAGATAACAGTAGCATAATTATTCTCACAAGTTTTACTCATAGGGAATATTTCAAGAGAATCCACAGGAACATAACATTCATCCTTCTTTGGTAAGCATGGAGGACAATCAAATAGTGTAAGAGATAAAGAGTTACTCTCATTAGAAGGTTGGCATGGGTAGCTAATCCATTCTTCCTCCTTTTGTTCATCACTCTCCTCTTCTTTTTCATCCAATGAGCTTTCAGGTTCATCAATTTCCTCCTCTTTTTCATCCAATGAGCTTTCAGGTTCATCAATTTCTTCTTCCACTGGTTCCTGCAAATTGTGAGTGCATTCTTGTGCAGTAATGAGTCTCTGTTTATAATCAATGATATAAGGATTATCACTGTAACTTTCTATGAAAAAATTAAAGATAGAAGAGACATAATCTTTAAGGTCCTTACAAACAACACAAGTTTCATAATTTTTAGATATGAAGGATTCGATCTCAGAAGCTCCCATAAATAAGACAAATTGTTCTACTTCTTCGAACCCAAAATGAAGATAGCTATTCCAATTATAGTTCTTAATTAAAACTTCCTCACTAAAGCCACATTGAAATTTAAGATGTTTAAATCCTGTTTAGAGCAACAATTTATATCATGGCGTTTAAGCAAGATTTTAGCAATTGTATTCAGTTTTGCTATCACAGCACTCATAACTTTTCCCGTTCTTGATTCTCTATAATTATTATATAATTCTATAAGCTCCAAATAGGTTGTAGGTTCTCCCATAACAACAGTTTTTAATTTTTTGGTTTTTCAAATTTTTATGGATTTTCGGGTATATGAGGAAAATAAAACAAGACAAAAACAAACTAGACAAAAGTAAACTAAGCAAAATAATACTAGACAGAAATAAACTAAGCACAAATAAACTAGACAGAAGTAAACTAAGCAAAACAAAATAAAATAAAACAGAGAGAGAGGTAGAGTGTACTCCCCAGGTGAACTTATGAGTAGAGCTATGCCTCCCCGGCAACGGCGCCAGAAAATAGTCTTGATGACCCACAAGTATAGGGGATCGCAACAGTCTTCGAGGGAAGTAAAACCCAAATTTATTGATTCGACACAAGGGGAGGTAAAGAATACTTATAAGCCTTAACAACTGAGTTGTCAATTCAGCTGCACTGAAAAGCACTAGTAACAGGGGTGATGTGAAAGTAGCAGTAATATGAGAGCAAAGAGTGATAACAGAATACAAAGAGTAGCAGTAATATGAGATCAATGGCACCAGAAAATAGTTGATACTACTTCCAATGACATGTAGAACGAGTATATGATTATGAGAGATGGACCGGGGTTCCCAGCTATCTACACTAGTGGTAACTCTCCAATAACAAGTGTTGGGTGAACAAATTACAGTTGAGCAATTGATAGGATTGAAATAGCATTAAGACAGAACATCAAGATTATTAATCATGTAGGCATGTTTTCCATATATAGTCATACGTGCTCGCAATGAGAAACTTGTACAACATCTTTTGTCCTACCAGCCGGTGGCAGCCGGGCCTCTAGGGAATCTACTGGAAATTAAGGTACTCCTTTTAATAGAGCACCGGAGCAAAGCATTAACACTCCGTGAAAACATGTGATCCTCATATTTAAGCCTTCCCCTCCAGTTGTCCCAATTTCTGTCACTTTGGGGCCTTTGGTTCCGGACATAGACATGTGCATACAACTTGTAGATACAATCTAAGCAATAAGTATAGAGCTTAAATCTAAGATCATGCCACTCGGGCCCTAGTGACAAGCATTAAACACAACAAGATTGCAGCAACAATAACTTCACAAACTTATATAGATAGACTAATCATAATGTAATAATCCATCGGATCTCAACAAACACAACACCGATTACATCAGATGAATCTCAATCATGTAAGGCAGCTCATGAGATCATTGTATTGAAGTACATGGGGGAGAGAATACCAACTAGCTACAGCTAGAACCCGTAGTCCATGGGGGAACTACTCACGGAGCATGATGGAGGCGGTGGCATTGATGGAGATGGCTTCCGGGGGCACTTCCCCGTCCCGGCAGGGTGCCGGAACAGAGACTTCTGTCCCCCGAATTGGAGTTTCGCGATGGTGGCGGCGCCCCTGGAATCTTTCTGGAGTTTCGTCAATCGGTATCGATGTTTTAGGTCAGGAGGGGTCTTATAGGCGAAGAGGCGACGCAGGAGGGGCACCAGGGCGCCCTCCCCATAGGCCGGCGCGGCCAGGGGCCTGCCCGCGCGGCCCTATGGTGTGGGGCCCCTAGGCCTCCTCTCCGGGTCTCCTTCGGTGTCCTGGTCCGTCTCGGTGAATTATGATGTTTGGTCTTCGTTTCGTCGAATTTCGAGAATATTGCCCGAACAGCCTTTCTGGAACCAAAAACAGCAGAAAACGGGAACTGGCACTTCGGCATCTTGTTAATAGGTTAGTTCCGGAAAATGCATAAAAACATTATAAAGTGCAAGCAAAACATGTAAGTATTGTCATAAAACAAGCATGGAACATCAGAAATTATAGGTACGTTGGAGACGTATCAACATATTATTGATTGGGAATGATATAGAACTATTAAGCAGTGTAAAAGGTTATTTGAATAATAGTTTTTCAATGAAAGACCTTGGTGAAGCATCGTATATATTAGGCATCAAGATTTATAGAGATAGATCAAGACGTCTAATAGGTCTATCACAAAGTACATACCTGGACAAGATTCTAAAGAAGTTTAGAATGGACGAAAGTAAGAAAGGATTCTTACCTATGTTACCAGGCAAGGTCTTGAGTAAGACTCAAGGTCCGGCTACGGCAGAAGAAAGAGAAAGGATGAGTCAGATCCCCTATGCCTCGGCAGTAGGCTCTATCATGTATGCCATGCTATGTACTAGACCGGATATAGCACATGCTGTTAGTTTGACTAGCAGATATCAAAGTGATCCAGGAATGGAACACTGGACAGCGGTGAAGAATATCCTGAAGTACTTGAAAAGAACTAAGGATATGTTTCTTTGTTATGGAGGTGACCAAGAGCCCGTTGTAACAAGTTACACCGATGCATGTTGGAACACTGATCCTGATGACTCTAAGTCACAGTCTGGGTACGTGTTTATATTGAATGGTGCTGCAGTAAGCTGGGCAAGCTTGAAGCAGTGCACGGTGGCGAAGTCTTCAACAGAATCGGAGTACATAGCGGCTTCAGAGGCTTCATCAGAAGCGGTATGGATGAAGAGGTTCATTGTAGAGCTTGGTGTGGTTCCTAGTGCATTGGACCCACAAGTCATCTACTGTGACAACATAGGTGCCATCGCCAATGCACAAGAACCAAGGTCACACAAGAGGCTGAAGCATATCAAGCTGCGTTATCATTCGATTCGCAAGTACATCGAAGATGGAGAAGTAAAGATTTGCAAAGTACACACTTATCTGAATGTAGCAGATCCGTTGACTAAAGCTCTCCCTAGGGCAAAGCATGACCAACACCAGAATGCCATGGGTGTTAGGTACTTTACAATGTAATCTAGATTATTGACTCTAGTGCAAGTGGGAGACTGTTGGAGATATGCCCAAGAGGCAATAATAAAAGTGGTTATTATATATCTTTATGTTTATGATAAATGTTTATATACCATGCTATAATTGTATTAACCGAAACATTGATACATGTGTGTTATGTAAACAACAATGAGTCCCTAGTAAGCCTCTTAACTAGCTTGTTGATTAATAGATGATTAGTTTCATAATCATGAACATTGGATGTTATTAATAACAAGGTTATATCATTATATGAATGATGTAATGGAAACACCCATTTAAGCGTAGCATAAGATCACGTCATTAAGTTATTTGCTGTAAGCTTTCGATACATAGTTACCTAGTCCTTATGACCATGAGATCATATAAATCACTTATACTGGAAAGGTACTTTGATTACATCAAATGCCACTGCGTAAATGGGTGGTTATAAAGGTGGGATTAAGTATCCGGAAAGTATGAGTTGAGGCATATGGATCAACAGTGGGATTTGTCCATCCCGATGACGGATAGATATACTCTGGGCCCTCTCGGTGGAATGTCGTCTAATGTCTTGCAAGCATATGAGTAAGTTCATAAGAGACCACATACCACGGTACGAGTAAAGAGTACTTGTCAGGAGACGAGGTTGAACAAGGTATAGAGTGATACCGATGATCAAACCTCGGACAAGTAAAATATCGCGTGACAAAGGGAATTGGTATCGTATGTGAATGGTTCATTCGATCACTAAGTCATCGTTGAATATGTGGGAGCCATTATGGATCTCCAGATCCCGCTATTGGTTATTGGTCGGAGAGAGATCTCAACCATGTCTACATAGTTCGCGAACCGTAGGGTGACACACTTAAGGTTTGATGTTGTAATAGTAGAACTTGAATATGGAATGGAGTTCGAAGTATTGTTCGAAGTCTCGGATGGGATCCCGGACATCACGAGGAGTTCCGGAATGGTCCGGAGAATAAGATTCATATATAGGAAGTCATATTCCAAGTTTGGAAATGATCCGGTGCATTTATGGAAGGTTCTAGAAGGTTCTAGAAAAGTTCGGAAGAAATCACTAAGGAAGGAAGAGTCCCGGAGGGACTCCACCTCCCCATGGCCGGCCAACCCTAGAGGGGGGAGTCCAAGGTGGACTCCACCAAGGGGGCCGGCCACCCCCCTTCATGGAAGGGTGGGAATCCCACTTGGGTGGGAGTCCCACCTTGGGTAGGTTTCCCTACTACATGGAAGGTTTTGGGTTGGGGTCTTATTCGAAGACTTGTAGTCCAACACTTGGGGTTCCACCTATATAATGAGGGGCATAGGGGAGGGGGCCGGCCACCACAAGCCACCAAGCTGGCCGCACCCCATAGAGGCCGGCCACCCCCTCTCTCAAACCCTAGCCGCCCCCTCTCTCCTCCACCTCTCTCGCACGCTTAGCGAAGCTCCGCCGGAGTTCTCCATCGCCACCGCCACCACGCCGTCGTGCTGCCGGAGTCAAGGAGGAGCTACTACTTCCGCTGCCCACTGGAACGGGGAGAAGGACGTCGTCTTCATCAACACCGAACGTGTGACCGAGTACAGAGGTGCTGCCCGATCGTGGCACCGTGATCAAGATCTTCTACGCGCTTTTGCAAGCGGCAAGTGATCGTCTACCGCAGCAACAAGAGCCTCATCTTGTAGGCTTTGGAAATCTTCAAGGGTGAGTCTCGATCATCTCCTCGTTGCTTCCGTCTTCTAGATTGCATCTTGGCTTGGATTGCGTTCTCGCGGTAGGAAATTTTTTGTTTTCTATGCAACGAATCCCTACACATTGCATACCTCCCACTCCTCCTCACCGTCGGCTGAACAATAGGTGGGGACTAGTGGGACGAGGCTACTGCAAGGTGGAGACCGGTGAGGCAGAACTCGAGCGTGGTGAAGTCGATGATGAGTTGGGCGCCAAGACTGCCGATGCAGGGGTAAAAGGCGGTGTAGCCCCCTGCACCGGTCCCGACCGTGGTGAAGATGCCCCCTAGGCGAAGAGGGCATCGACGATGGGCTGATGGAGCCTCCATCCACCTCAGGTAGGGCGGAGCTCCACCCCAGCCCGGCGTAACCGTCCACCTGTGGAGGCGACACTGCCGAGTCGAGCTGCTGTGCCTACCACTGCTCACCGCTGCAAGGGTGCAGCGGTCCCAGACCTGTAGTCGCCGGGCGCCGCGGCCGGCTGCTGCAGCCCGGTGGGCGCCATGGCTGGCCGCTGCTGCCACGCAGACTCATCCGCCTCCTCCACACCCGTGCACACCATCGGCTGGGGCTGCACCGGCCCCTGTACCGACGAGTCCGGTGATGGAGGCGGTGTCGACGTAACCGGTAGCACCTCCTGCCGTGTCGGAGACGTGGAGAACAGATGCGCCATCGGCCGCGGCGCGTCCTGTCCATGCACCAATTCCGTCTGTGTCGATGTAGAAGACGGAATCGGTGCCCCTGTTGCGTGCTCGGCAAAGCGAACCGTGAAGAAGGTGAGGAAGCTGGTCGATTGCGTCCTTGCATGAACGTTCGAACTCGAGACGGAGAAGAAGCCCGAGAAGGCACCGGAGGCGAAGCGACCAAGTGAGGTGACACCGACCTAGCAGAAGCCACAATCTCCCGCCCTCTGTCCGTCCGTGGTAAGTGGTTGAACGGGGTCAAAGCCACCTGAGCAACCGGCACCGCTGTAGCACCAGAAGAGTGCGTAGGAGGATCTCCATCAACATCCATATTAACTGCCTCCGGCGCAGCGTCCGCTGTGGCGTCATCAAACCTCTCCTCCTCAAAACCGTGAGAGCCATAATCATCGCCTCCGTCCTTCCAGAATAAAGGACGGAACCGAGGGTCTGACTTATACCCAACTGCCTCTCAACAAAAACGAAACCTGTAGCCATTAAGTTGTAACAGAGCAACCACCTCCATGCAGCCTTTATCTTTCACCAGAGCTGTAGGGTCGCGCATAGCTACAAGAATACGAATAATCCCCTGGCTCCAAAGGGAAAACAAATCAACATCAAGAGTGGTACCAATAAGAGAACCCACAGCCCAGAGACCTAAGAAGTGTCTCACAGAGTCAGGTACGCCGTTGACATGCACCCAAACCGGCTCCATAACAAACTCCGGAATAACATCTTGATGTACCCAAGGAGAAACTAGAGCTTGTGCATTAATTTTGGGCACACTCATCTGCATGTCATCTATCCTCGACAAATACTCAGTTGTAGGAATCCCAATAAGAAAAGCATTAACACCATGAGGCACTGATACGTCCCAAACGTATCTATAATTTCTTATGTTCCATGCTACTTTTATGATGATACCCACATGTTTTATACACATTATATGTCATTATTATGCGTTTTCCGGAACTTACCTATTGACGAGATGCCGAAGTGCCAGTTCCTGTTTTCTGCTGTTTTTGGTTTCAGAAATCCTAGTAAGGAAATATTCTCGGAATTGGACGAAATCAACGCCCAGTATCTTATATTTCAAGGAAGCTTCCAGAGCACCGAAGAGGGGCCAGAGGAGAGGCCCAGGGCCACCACACGTGGTGGCGGCGCGGCCAAGAGGGGGGCCGCACCCCCCTACTGTGTGGGTCCCCCGTAGCCCTTCCGACTCCGACTCTTCGCCTATAAGAAGCTCCCTGACCTAAATCTTCGATACGAAAAAGCCACGGTACGAGAAAACTTCCAGAGCCGCCGCCATCACGAAGCCAAGATCTGGGGGACAGGAGTCTCTGTTCCGGCACGCCGCCGGGACGGGGAAGTGCCCCCGGAAGGCTCCTCCATCGACATCACCGCCATCTTCATCAACGCTGCTGTCTCCCATGAGGAGGGAGTAGTTCTCCCTCGAGGCTAAGGGCTGTACCGGTAGCTATGTGGTTAATCTCTCTCCTATGTACTTCAATACAATGATCTCATGAGCTGCCTTACATGATTGAGATTCATATGAGTTTTGTATCACTATTAGTCTATGTGCTACTCTTGTGATGTTATTAAAGTAGTCTATTCCTCCTTCACGGTGTAATGGTGACAGTGTGTGCATCGTGTAGTACTTGGCATAGGTTATGATCATAATCTCTTGTAGGTTATGGAGTTAATTATTACTATGATAGTATTGATGTGATTTATTCCCCCTTCATAGTGTGATGGTGACAGTGTGCATGCTATGTTAGTACTCGGTTTAATTTGCAAAGATCTATTATGCTCTAAAGGTTACTTAAATATGAATGCTGAATGTTGTGGCGCTTGTTAACTCCGGCTTGAGGGAGCTCTTGTAGCCCTACACAACGAATGGTGTTCATTATCAAACAAGAGTATATGTAGCACAAAGGAAGAGAACTTATTTATTTATGTGATCAATGTTGAGAGTGTCCACTAGTGAAAGTATGATCCCTAGGCCTTGTTTCCAAATACTGCAATCATCGCTTGTTTACTGTTTTACTGCATCTTTACTTCCTGTAATATTACTACCATCAACTGCACGCCAGCAAGCACCTTTCTGGCGCCGTTACTATTGCTCATATTCATTCATACCACTTGTATTTCACTATCTCTTCACCGAACTAGTGCACCTATACATCTGACAAGTGTATTAGGTGTGTTGGGGACACAAGAGACTTCTTGTATCGTGATTGCAGGGTTGCTTGAGAGGGATATCTTTGACCTCTTCCTCCCTGAGTTCGATAAACCTTGGGTGATCCACTTAAGGGAAACTTGCTGATGTTCTACAAACCTCTGCTCTTGGAGGCCCAACACTGTCTACAAGAATAGAAGCACCCGTAGACATCAAGCACTTTTCTGGCGCCGTTGCCGGGGAGGAAAGGTAAAAGGCACTCACACTCCGGTCCCAGGTAACTAAGTACTTTTCTATTGCCGTTGTGTGTGTGCTCGAAGCTATTTCCTTTAGATCCTGCAATTGCATCTTTTTGTTTCTTGTTTACACTAGTTAGGCTTAATGGAAAACAACAACAACAAAATGAGAGATCTTTATGAACTTTATCTTGAATTAGGACATGATGTGTTTGAAGAGAGAATTAAAAAACCCATGGAACTTTATATGCATGCTAATGGGAATGTTATCAGTATGAATGCTTTGAACACTATTGTTGCTAATGCTATGGAAAATTCTAAGCTTGGGGAGGTCGGTTTTGATGAAAATGATCTCTTTAGCCCTCCGGGTATTGAGGAGAAAGTTTATGTTGATTATGATATGCCTCCCATATATGATGATTATAATGATAGTGGTCTTTTGGTGCCGCCTACTATGGAGGATAAGTTTAATTATGATTACAATATGCCTCCTATATTTGATGATGAGAATAATAATGATAGCTACTTTGTTGAATTTGCTCCCACTACAACTAATAAAATTGATTATGCTTATGTGGAGAGTAATGATACTTTTATGCATGTGAATAAGAATGTTTTATGTGATACTTATATTGTTGAGTTTGTTCATGATGCCTCTGAAAGTTATTATGAGAGAGGAAAATATGGTTGTAGAAATTTTCATGTTACTAAAACACCTCTCTATATGCTAAAATTTTTGAAGTTACACTGGTTTTATCTTCCTATGCTTGTTACTTTGCTCTTCATGAACTTGTTTATTTACAAGATTCCTATGCATAGGAAGCATGTTAGACTTAAATGTGTTTTGAATTTGCTTTTTGATGCTCTCTTTTGCTTCAACTCTTATTTCTTCGGAGTGCATCATTGAAATTGCTGAGCCCATCTTAATGGCTATAAAGAAAGAACTTCTTGGGAAATAACCCATGTGTTTATTTTGATACTGTTTTGTTGTGTCTTGGAAGTTGTTACTACTATATCAACCTCTCCTTATCTTATTTTATTGCATTGTTGTGCCAAGTAAAGTCTTTGATAGTAGGGTTGATACTAGATTTGGATTACTGCGCAGAAACAGATTTCTTGCTGTCACAAATTTGGGCAGGGTTCTCTGTAGGTAACTCAGAAAAATCTGCCAATTTACGTGCGTGATCCTCAGATATGTACGCAACTTTCATTCAATTTGAGCATTTTCATCTGAGCAAGTCCAGTGCCTCTAAAAAATTCGTCTTTACGGACTGTTCTGTTTTGACAGATTCTGCCTTTTATTTCGCATTGCCTCTTTTGCTGTGTTGGATGGATTTCTTTGTTCCATTGACTTCCAGTAGCTTTGTGCAATGTCCAGAAGTGTTAAGAATGATTGTGTCACCTCTGAACATGTGAAATTTTTGATTATGCACTAACTCTCTAATGAGTTTGTTTTAAGTTTGGTGTGGAGGAAGTTTTCAAGGATCAAGAGAGGAGGATGATATACTATGATCAAGAAGAGTGAAGAGTCTAAGCTTGGGGATGCACCCGTGGTTCATCTTTGCATATTTCAAGAAGACTCAAGCATCTAAGCTTGGGATGCCCAAGGCATCCCCTTCTTCATCGACAATTTATCAGGTTTCTTCTCTTGAAACTATATTTTTATTCGGTCACATCTTATGTGCTTTACTTGGAGCGTCTGTTTGTTTTTGTTTTGTTTGAATAAATTCATGCTTGTGTGGGAGAGAGACACGCTCCGCTTGTTCATATGAACACTGGTGTTCTTAGCTTTATCTTTAATGTTCATGGCGGAGTTGAAAACCGCTTCGTTAATTGCTATTTGGTTGGAAATAGAAAATGCTGCATGTGGTAATTGGTATAATGTCTTGAATAAATTGATACTTGGCAATTGTTGTGCTCATATAGATCATGTTTAAGCTCTTGCATCATGTACTTTGCACCCATTAATGAAGAACTACATAGAGCTTGTTAAAATTTGGTTTGCATGATTGTTCTCTAGAGTCTAGATATTTTCTGGTTAAGGTGTTTGAACAACAAGGAAGACGATGTAAAGTCTTATAATGCTTACAATATGTTCATATGTGAGTCTTGCTGTACCGTTTTATACTTGAGTTTGCTTCAAACAACCTTGCTAGCCTAGCCTTGTATTGAGAGGAATTCTTCTCGTGCATCCAAATCCTTGAGCCAAAAACTATGCCATTTGTGTCCACCATACCTACCTACTACATGGTATTTCTCTGCCATTCCAAGCAAATACTTCATGTGCTACCTTTAAACAATTCAAAAGCTATTATCTCTTATTTGTGTCAATGTTTTATACCTCATGAGGAAGTATGTGGTGTTTTATCTTTCGATCTTGTCATTTACTTTTGACAGACTTTCACCAATGGACTAGTGGCTTCATCCGCTTATCCAATAATTTTGCAAAAAGAGCTGGCAACGGGGTTCCCAGCCCCAATTAATTAACTTGCATTAATAATTCTCTTCACATGTTTTGCTCCGATTCATCAGTAAGCAACTTAATTTTGCAAATAGACACTCCTTCATGGTATGTGATTGTTGGAAGGCACCCGAGGATTCGGTTAGCCATGGCTTGTGAAAGCAAAAGGTTGGGAGGAGTGTCATCTAAAAAATAAAAAATAAAAACTAAACTAAAGTACATGTGTAAACAAAAGAGAAGAGGGATGATCTACCTTGCTGGTAGAGATAACGTCCTTCATGGGAGCCGCTCTTGAAATTATGGTTGATAAGGTAGTTGGAGTACCCGCTACCATTCGTTGACAACAACAAACACCTCTCAAAACTTTACTTTTATGCTCTCTATATGATTTCAAAACTTAAAAAGCTCTAGCACATGATTTAATCCCTGCTTCCCTCTGCGAATGGGTCTTTCTTCTACTTTATTGTTGAGTCAGTTTACCTACTTCTTTCTATCTTAGAAGCAAACACTTGTGTAAACTGTGTGCATTGATTCTTACATGTTTACCTATTGCACTTGTTATATTACTTTGTGTTGACAATTATCCATGAGATATACATGTTGAAGTTGAAAGCAACCGCTGAAACTTATATCTTCCTTTGTGTTGCTTCAATGCCTTTACTTTGAATTTATTGCTTTATGAGTAACTCTTATGCAAGTCTTATTGATGCTTGTCTTGAAAGTATTATTCATGAAAAGTCTTTGCTATATGATTCATTTGTTTACTCATTATCTTCATCATTGCTTCGAATCGCTGCATTCATCTCATATGCTTTACAATAGTATGATCAAGATTATGATAGCATGTCACTTCAGAAATTATCTTTGTTATCGTTTACCTACTCGAGGGCGAGTAGGAACTAAGCTTGGGGATGCTTGATACGTCCCAAACGTATCTATAATTTCTTATGTTCCATGCTACTTTTATGATGATACCCACATGTTTTATACACATTATATGTCATTATTATGCGTTTTCCGGAACTAACCTATTGACGAGATGCCGAAGTGCCAGTTCCTGTTTTCTGCTGTTTTTGGTTTCAGAAATCCTAGTAAGGAAATATTTTCGGAATTGGATGAAATCAACGCCCAGTATCTTATATTTCAAGGAAGCTTCCAGAGCACCGAAGAGGGGCCAGAGGAGAGGCCCAGGGCCACCACACGTGGTGGCGGTGCGGCCAAGAGGGGGGTCGCGCCCCCCTACTGTGTGGGTCCCCCGTAGCCCTTCCGACTCCGACTCTTCGCCTATAAGAAGCTCCCTGACCTAAATCTTCGATACGAAAAAGCCACGGTATGAGAAACCTTCCAGAGCCGCCGCCATCGCGAAGCCAAGATCTGGGGGACAGGAGTCTCTGTTCCGGCACACCGCCGGGACGGGGAAGTGCCCCCGGAAGGCTCCTCCATCGACATCACCGCCATCTTCATCAACGCTGCTGTCTCCCATGAGGAGGGAGTAGTTCTCCCTCGAGGCTAAGGGCTGTACCGGTAGCTATGTGGTTAATCTCTCTCCTATGTACTTCAATACAATGATCTCATGAGCTGCCTTACATGATTGAGATTCATATGAGTTTTGTATCACTATTAGTCTATGTGCTACTCTTGTGATGTTATTAAAGTAGTCTATTCCTCCTTCACGGTGTAATGGTGACAGTGTGTGCATCGTGTAGTACTTGGCGTAGGTTATGATCATAATCTCTTGTAGGTTATGGAGTTAATTATTACTATGATAGTATTGATGTGATTTATTCCCCCTTCATAGTGTGATGGTGACAGTGTGCATGCTATGTTAGTACTCGGTTTAATTTGCAAAGATCTATTATGCTCTAAAGGTTACTTAAATATGAATGTTGAATGTTGTGGCGCTTGTTAACTCCGGCTTGAGGGAGCTCTTGTAGCCCTACACAACGAATGGTGTTCATTATCAAACAAGAGTATATGTAGCACAAAGGAAGAGAACTTATTTATTTATGTGATCAATGTTGAGAGTGTCCACTAGTGAAAGTATGATCCCTAGGCCTTGTTTCCAAATACTGCAATCATCGCTTGTTTACTATTTTACTGCATCTTTACTTCCTGCAATATTACTACCATCAACTGCACGCCAGCAAGCACTTTTCTGGCGCCGTTACTACTGCTCATATTCATTCATACCACTTGTATTTCACTATCTCTTCGCCGAACTAGTGCACCTATACATCTGACAAGTGTATTAGGTGTGTTGGGGACACAAGAGACTTCTTGTATCGTGATTGCAGGGTTGCTTGAGAGGGATATCTTTGACCTCTTCCTCCCTGAGTTCGATAAACCTTGGGTGATCCACTTAAGGGAAACTTGCTGCCGTTCTACAAACCTCTGCTCTTGGCGGCCCAACACTGTCTACAAGAATAGAAGCACCCGTAGACATCAGGCACCGCCTCCCACTTCCATGTGGGATTTCCGGGACACATACGGGCCATAAGATTCTGAATATCCGCCGTTGTGACAGCCCCCTCCCCTGACACCTGCACCAAAGCTGTAGGTGCTCCATAAGTTATCAACTGAGGCTTAAAAACTGAGTCCGGGAGCTGAAGATCAAGCATGGCATCATTCGCACAACCGACAAAAAAACTCGTGGGTCTCGGCAACTTCAGAATTGGGCACCGAATGGTCGGGTGTGCCTCAGAATCACAAACCAAACAATAACGAATAACCTTAAAGTCCTTTGTAGCATGATTTTTCACGGTGCATTTCCAACAGTGTCCCACCTTCTTTTGCTTCACCACTGGGGCATCAGGAACAGGGACAACCGTAGGCGCCTGCGTAGGAATCAGAGTAGCCTCAGAGTTTGCCACCAAAGGTGGCTATCCCATGGACACCGGTGCGGGCTGCCCCATAGGCGGCACAGGCTGCCCCAAAGATGTCACAGGCTGCCCCACAGCGTTGGCACTCTTCTTCTTCCTTCTCTTCTTCACCTGCCCAGCTTGCAGCGGTGGCTGCTGATGCGTAACTTGCTGCATTGGTGGATGTACCATATTGTGATGTCCAGGTACAGGGTACTGAAAGTGCCCTTGGTACTGTTGGTACGGCTGTTGCGGCATGAACTGCATCTGAGGCACCGGCAAATGAATGGGCGGATGATACCCAGCCATCGTCCTCGAAGGTGGTGCTGCTGGCCTAGGAGCCGGTGCGGGCTGCGGAATTGGTGCCCCTCCGGCCAGCCTTGGAACCCAGGGGGCATGTAAGGACCGGCGCCAGCGGCAGCCGCAGCCGACGGTGGAACCGTCCCTGGCACGGACGATGAAGGAGCAGGCACAGCCATCGGCGCCCGGGTGGGGCGGACGGGCGTTGTTGGAGATATGCCCAAGAGGCAATAATAAATTAGTTATTGTTATATCTTAGTGTTCATGATAAATGTTTACATCCCATGCTATAATTGTATTAACCAAAACATTGATACATGTGTGTTATGTAAACAACAAGGAGTCCCTAGTAAGCCTCTTGTATAACTAGCTTGTTGATTAATGGATGATCATGGTTTCGTGATCATGAACATTGGATGTTATTAATAACAAAGTTATGTCATTAGGTGAATGATATAATGGACATACACCCAAATGAGCGTAGCATAAGATCAAGTCATTAAGTTCAATTTGCTATAAGCTTTCGATACATAGTTGCCTAAGTCCTTCGACCATGAGATCATGTAAATCACTTACACCGGAAGGGTACTTTGATTACATCAAACGTCATTGCATAAATGGGTGGTTATAAAGATGGGATTAAGTATTCGGAAAGTGTGAGTTGAGGCATATGGATCAATAGTGGGATTTGTCCATCCTGATGATGGATAGATATACTCTGGGCCCTCTCGGTGGAATGTCGTCTGATTATCTTGCAAGCATATGATTGGATCATAAGAGATGACATACCACGGTACGAGTAAAGAGTACTTGTCGGTAACAAGGTTGAACAAGGTATGAAGATACTGATGATCGAACCTCGGACAAGTAAAATATCGTGTGACAAAGGGAATCGGTATCGTATGTAAAAGGTTCAATCGATCACTAAGTCATCGTTGAATATGTGGGAGCCATTATGGATCTCTAGATCCCGCTATTGGTTATTGCTCGGAGAGGAGTCTCGACCATGTCTACATAGTTCGCGAACCGTAGGTGACGCGCTTAAGGTTCGATGTCGCATAAGTAGATTTGAATATGGTATGGAGACGAAGTTTATTCGGAGTCTCGGATGGGATCCAGGACGTCACGAGGAGGTCCGGAATAGTCCGGAGAATAAGATTCATATAAGGCGGAAAAGTTCAGGATTTTTCGGGTGGAAGACTGGAAGGTTCTAGAAGGTTCCGGAGGGGTCCACCATGGGGCCCACGACCTAAGAGGGCTAGCATGGGCCGATGGGATGCTCCCTGGCCTAATGGGCCGGGGGCACATGCCCCCCAAGGCCCAGGCCGGCCAAACCCCTAGGGTTTCCCCAAAACCCTCGGGGGGATCAACTTGGGGGGGAAGAAATCCCTCTTCCACCCACTTGGCCGCCGCCCCCCTAACCCTAGATGGGAAAGGGGGCCACCCCACCGACCTGGCCCCCTATATAAAGAGGGGAGGGGGTGGCCGGCCACTTGTCCCTTCACCACAACCCTGGCCGCCTCCTATCTTCCTCCACCATACGTTGTTCCGGCTTGGCGAAGCCCTGCAGCTTTTCTTCCTCCACCACCGCCACCACGTCATCGTGCTGCTGGAACTTGGAGGAGATCTACCACACCTCCGCTGCCCGCTGGAACGGGGAGAGGACGGGCTTCATCGACACCGTACGCGCGACCGAGTACGGAGGTGTTGCCGGATTGCAGCACCGGGGATGATCGTCTACACCAACAACGAGATCTAATCTCGTAGGCTTTGAAAATCTTCGAGGGTTAGTCTCATATCAATCTTGTTGCTCCGATCTTGTAGATTAGATCTTGGGTGTTCCATAGATTAGATCTTGGATTTATTCGTCTTTGCAGTAGGAAAATTTTTGTTTTCTATGCAACGAACCCCATCAGGCGTGAAGGCCCGGCCATCCCCACCACCGAGCTGATCCCGGCGACTACCTCAGCGAAGGAGCGGTGCGTCGCAGGACCCCGTGATGGCGTGGAAGAGGGCGGCGATGGGGCGACGTGGTCGACGGTGTGACGCGGGGGATCGTAGGCGGTGCAATTGTTCCAGGGGCGTAGAGGTGTTTCACGTACGAGCATATGTGCACGAACGGGATCGGGGTTAGGGTAGCATCGTGGCGCTCGTTGAAGGCCCATGACCGCCCGACCGAACCCGGCCTACCTCGCCTGCGGCCCAACCGAGGATCCCGCCTCGGCAGGTTCGAAATGCGGACGTATGACCGCCACGATCGCCGTCTTCGGCCCCGGCACCCTGGACCTCTCGGTCGGCTGCCTCGGCACCTCGTGACCACCCACCGCCTCAAGGGCAGCCGGTCCTCTCTTCGCAATGGCGACGAAGTCCGCGAGGATCGCCGGCAGCGTGATTCGCCTTGGCGGCAGGGGTCCCTTCCACGCCTTCATCCTCATCGGAGGTTTGGGCATCCGAAGCCCCGGCGGCGAGGACGACGCCGGCCTCCTACCAGCCACGAGACCCTCTGACCGTGCCGGCGACAAGGATCTAGCCCTCAATCCACTCAGGACTTCAACCGGTTCCGCCGCCGCCGCCTTGCGCTCCCAAGACCGTGACTCCGTCGTAGGATAGCTGATCTTGGACCAAAACTCCGCCAGCAGCTCGCCGTTGCTCAGACCATCGCCCTGGCCGAGGGGCAGCACGCGTGGTACATCCTCAAGCCCGCGCCAAGCCACCTCCTCCGCCAAAGAAATCTCGCCATCCTCCTCGGAGACCTCGCCAAGGACGCCGAACCGAGATCCTGATCCGGGGGAAGCCACCACCAGCGTCAGCACTGGGAAGATGGGCGGTAGAACCAGCCTCCGCTGTGGATGGCGCGCCGGCGGCGTTCCCCAGATCGCCACACTCCCCTCACTCATCTCCCGATCTCAGAGCAGATTCAGGTTATATATAAAGCCATCCACGGCAACACATAGAGTTATACAAGATCGAGTTTGAGCGCACACACACCCCACTGAACACACCTCTGATCACCCATGGATCAAGTTCGGCACGCACATGACACGGTACAGAACACGCACACCACCCCTGTAGAAGACTCTAGTGCATTGGGGTCGCCGGTCCTGGCTGCTCAACCCTTGTCCGCGCGTACATACTCCTGACGTCGCCCACCGCCATGTCCAGCACCGCTCTATCCCTATGTTCGACCAGAACCATCCACTGTTGCACGTATATAAGCATCTTTCTATTTTTAATAGGTGTCACATTTCTCTTCACATGCAGGCTATCCACGTCATCAAGTATCTCTAAGCAATCATAGCCTGCTAACTAAGCAAATCAGATATAGATGATCCCCACTCACATGCATTTATGCCACGTCCTTACATCTAATTTATTACGACGGCGTGTCTTCCTCTTACTCGACGTGCCCCCTTCCACTCCCACGCAAGAGCAATTATCCTCCAACCTTAACTCCTGAGCGTAACACTGTCCCTTCCGTTTCCCGTTCTGGGTTTTCATGTCTCATCTTTTATCCCTTCCGGCCCCCCTTCTCCACCAGTTAATCTCATCCTCCAATCCTATCTTCATCGCGCTCCAGTTCTCGCAGGTGACGCATGCATCAACGACCATCGGCGCAGCCTACCAGTCCCATGCATGTGACCGGGGCTGGAGTTGTTAGTGCCATGGCCAGGAAATTACCAACTCGCATGCATGTGTTTGGGGTAAGTTGATCATGTACAATGAGTTTTGCATCGTCAAAGAAGGCCACACCATAGCCGTTTTGGTGTTCTGGGAATTTACATCGATTTTATTTTTTTATTTTTATACATGTGCAACCAACTAATTCTTGGTATGTTGAGGACACGCAGGGCGAGGTGTAGGCGTATAACCGCTCGGACAGGCGTAATCTAGAGCAGCAGGTCTTCAGGGACAGATTGAGGCACTGATGAGAATCAGAAGGCTGGTGTTGTTTTACTTCTCAATTCTCATCTTTCCGTTCTGATTTGTCCCGTGGTAACTTTTTTCGTTGTTGCCTTCAGCGATTGCCCAAGCCTTCCCCGTGAAGAAAACACTACAAATTCAGAGCTGGATTTGTTTTTAGATTACCAATTAGACGTTTCAGGAAGCTGAACAGAAGTTTACTGGAATGGCAGTAGTGCCGCCTCCGTGTTAACCTTGCACCTGCGGGCCAATTATACGCCAGTCTCTCTCTGTTTCAAAATTATTCAGTACAACCAGGATCAATCAAGCTTTTCCACATTCAAGAATTCTAAGTTGCCGACTTCAAATGGTCCTACTTTATCCCACAACTAGGTGTATGCCATCTTCGTGAGAGCATGGAACATTCCTCCTCCATTATCAGATCAGGCTTTACATGCTAAATCATTGACAAAATCAACAAGCATAAGTATGTCAGAACTGAAGATACAAAATAGACGATACAATCCAGCTCCCAGGTAAGGAATCATTTCTGACATCAGTTCTCTTGCATGCTTAAAATGCAATTTCTAACTTCATTGATCTCAGTTGTATTTCTGAGAAATATTCTCATTGTCTACATACTGGAGAGCTATCCTTTCAAACATGGTCCGTTTTGTCGCATTCTTCTTTCGCCTGTTACGATCCTACTACAGAGAAGGTACTTATCTAGCTCTACTTAATATTTTCGGGTATTCATGTTTCAATTTCGTTACTCATAAATTGCACATCCAGACTGTGTTGACCACTCAAATTCTCACTTTGGGAGTAATTAGTTTCTGTCACAACTAAATCTCCGTGTTTTTAGTTACTATTAAACAGAATTTTAATTAGTTGCATCCGATCTATTGATGAACTAAGTGAAACTTGGCAAGTGGCTAAGGTCCACCAAATTTTCCTTTATAAAGATATATTTTAGCTATTGCCTATTGGCACAAAAGAACTTTTTTCTTTTTATGTACAACAACTCTGAGAGTGCAAACTTCTTATTTATACGTATGTTATTCATTTGTGTGCAACACCATTTGCTCTTTGTATAGTTCACAAACTGCGATCACCAATGTAAGAGGTGGTAGACACGAGTCTATTCCTCTTATTGTGCATTGCTTTTTATATAAATATAATATACATGATGATGTTCTTTTTCATAATAATGGAACTGTCCTCCGCAACGCGCGGGGTATCATCTAGTTTTGTAAAAGACGCAGCCGGGTTCCCAATCAGTTTGCCTTCTATGGCTAGTTTGTTACGCACATTCCATAAGGTCCAACATTGCGCGGCAAAGGTAAACCAAATTAGCCTACGGAAGGGGCCGGAGAGGCAACAGGAAAGCGCAATAAAGTCCCCTACCCCTGTAGGATTCCAATCAAAATGTAGGAGTTCCCTAACTTCAGCCCACATAAGTCTCGCCATAGGACACGAGAAGAGTATGTGGTTGCAATCCTCTGTCTCAGGACCAAGACACAGGGAGCACAGCCCATTGGGAAGGGTCATTCCTTCTGGCAATCTGCTCGTCCGTGGGGAGTCTACCTCTCATGAGTTGCCAGAGTAAAACCTTGATCTTGGGGGGGGGGGGGGGATCCTGGTCTTCAAAACCTCCTTAAAGCAGGTCACCGCCACTCCCTGCGATAGTGCAAAGTAGAAAGATCTAGTGGTAAATTCCCCGGAGGGCTCAAGGGACCAAGAGATCACGTCCTGGTCGGGGGAAAGCGTAAGGGAATGCACCTCCCTACACAGTTATCTTATTCCACCCGCTCAACCAAACCTAATTGTCGACGGAAATGGATCCTCCACTCTCCTAGAGTCCCATTCAAGACGCACGCCATAAATTGACATCGTGGGCGTGTCGTGGCACGCAAATAGGCGTGGGAACCTGGCATGGAGTGGCCCCTGACTCGTCCACCAGTCTAGCCAGAAATGGGTGTTCCTCCCATTGCCCACCCTATGTTTGGCTCCCAGCTTGAAATGCCCCTTGATTTTTTGTATGGCATTCCAGAATTGGGAACCTCGTGTCAGCACCTCCTAGGTGAAGAGATCCTGGCCACGCAAGTATTTAGCGCGGATAAGGTCTGCCCATAGACCTTCCACATTCTGAGAGAGCTTCCAAATCCATTTAAGCATGACTTCCCCTTGATTACCTAGTCAAGAGTCATGAAACAAAATATTTTACAGATTATTGAGATCAAACAAATGATAATCCAGAACTCTTGTCACCTCAAATTCCAAATGAAACAAAGGTACAGCCACTGGAATCATGTTTTTATAGTTAAATTGGACATCAGGTAAAAACAGTGCTACTGCTATAGGTTTTTGACTATTAAACGGCAAGTTCAGTTCAGTTCAAGTTGCTATAGGTTTTGCAGGACAACCGTCTTGCGGCTCCGCAAATTATTTCGGGACTTCCATGGAGAGAATGTGGGGATTCTATCATCCTAGCGTAACTCAACATGATCCCTCCAATTTCCTGCACAGCAGATGGAGGGATGGCAACTTTCCTTTTTCTAAAAAAAAAAGTGACTCCCACATGTGTACCAATCCAACTTTTGTAACCTTGATTTAATAGAGTTTAGTGGTGTAAAAATGAGGGCTAAGAAAAACTTTTTGTGATTAACCTCTTGAAACAATGTTTCTTGTCTTTTTTTCTTGTTGATGTGTTGAGCATGTTTGAGTTAATTGTTGAACAAGATTGTGAACCAATACAATCCTTGTGCCTTTAAAATCATGTCATTCAAAATATAACTATCTATTTGATTTAGGAAACCAAACAAATCGTTAAAAGTGACTCGGACCTCGTTTGCAACGAACTAGGACACACATAGCTTGTCCTAGGAAAGTAGGAAGCCCAAAATCAGCTCAGGGTACCAAACACTTCTCTATTTGTGTCAAAACGCAGGTGCGGTCCAGCTAGTCAACAGGTTAAACCGACCACCTACATCTATACTGAATATTGGGGGTTCGTCTTTCGCTCGCGCTTGGCGCGCTGCAGTAGTGTAGAGCTGGTTCTTCTGCAGTCCCCTTCGTGGTGATCTGATCACGCTCGCGTGCTATCATTGTGTTGCGCGTCGATGCATGGACGGGGTCTGTGAGAGCACGAAAACATACTTAGTGGTGGTCTTTCCAATAAGAACGAATGAATCGGAAGAAAAACTAAAGAATAATATTTTCCAAAATGCGCCTAATCAACATATCACGGTCAGGTAGGGTAACGCGCATCTCGAAAAATGAAAAAGCAGGCGCGTAAAAAGCTAGGAAATTATCATTCTGTAGTTCTGTACTACTACCCAACAAGAGCAATCAGCTGTCGTGTAAAGCATCTCAAAAGAAAAAAGCAGGCGTGTAAAGTAATTGCGCGGCAGGTGCATGGAACTTAACGAAGAAGGATCGATTGAAAGAAGGGGAAAAAACACTACTGTAGTCATATAGTTCACTGGATAGTGCAACTATAAGGGTGAGGTGGGTAGCTTCCGCTCCACTTACACTGAACACTGATACAGCTACCAGCGGCGGCGTCCGAGCTCCTTCACGACAGGATCCCGGCAGGTACCACCCCATCTCCCTTGCCGTGCTTCGATCTCATGATCGGGCCTCCCTCCTCGATCTAACTTGCTGAGTCTTGTAACGCCTGTGCTTAGTTGGCTGTGGCTTGCTTCGATTAATCCAACCTCTTTTCAGGCTATGGATTGACGGCAGCAAATTTAGCTACAGTGCATTCAAATTCTCTCGCCAAGCGGTTTGATTGGAACTTTGGAAGTGGACTCGAGTCCACGCACTTTCTGTGCGCCTCACAATAGCACATAGCAGTCGCGTCGCTCTTGGCGGGGATGGAGAAAATGTGGCGGCCACAGAGACCAGCCAAGGCCGGAAGTGAGGGGAAGGCCAAATGGGTTGCGGTGATCGCCGTTGACAGGGAGGTTGAGGCATCGGTGCTAGGGGTTCCGGCGGCCGCGGTGGCTAGGGGCAGGGAGAAGGGGCCACTGCAGGATGGAATTGCAGGGGCTCGAGCTCCTGTTACCGCCACCAAAGGGAAGGGCAAGGTCTTAGTGCAAAGGAATCCAGTGATCCCTACCGTTGACAAGAAGATCAATGCGAAGGGGGTGGAGGGGGTGAAGGCGATCGTTGGGAATGGAAATGGTATGGATGAGAAGCATGATGACGAACGGTTGCGTCGCTCTCGACCGGGGATGGAGAAAATGTGGCGGCCACGGCAACCGACAAAGGCGCAGCCGGGAGGAGGAGTGAAGCACGCCAAAGGGGTTCCGGTGATCGCGACAGCCAAGGGTAGGAAGAAGGGGCAACTAGAGGATGGGATTGGAGTGTGCCGGATGGATGCTTTGGATGGTTCTCTAGCTATCGCCACCAACAGAAAGAACGAAGTCTTGGTGCAAAAGGATCTGATGGTCCCCACTGTTGACCGGAAGATCGATGCGCTAGTAGTGGAGGGGGTGCAGGCAATCACCATGAAGGGGAATAGTAAGGAGGAGAAGCATGATGAGGAACGGTTGCTTCGCTCTCGACCGGGGATGGCGAACATGTGGCGGCCACGGCAGCTGACAAAGGCGCAGCCGGGAGCAAGAGGAGTGAAGGAGGACAAAGGGAATGCGGTGATCGTCGTCGACGGGGAGGTCAAGGCATCGGTGATAGGGGTTCCGGTGATCACGGCGTCCGGGGGCAGGAAGAAGGGGAAACTAGAGGATGGGATTGCGGTGCGCCGAATGGATGCTCTAGATAGTTCTCCGGTTATCGCCACCGACAGAAATGGCGAGGTCTCGGTGCAAGCTGATCCGATGGTCCCCATTGTTGACCAGAAGATCGATGCGCTAGTGGTGGAGGGAGTGCAGGCAATCACCGTGAAGGGGAATGATAAGGAGGAAAAGCATGATGAGGAACGGTTGCGTCGCTCTCGGCCGGGGATGGCAAAAATGCGGCGGCCACGGAAGCTGACAAAGGCACAGAAGGGAGCAGGAGGAGTGAAGGACGATAAAGGGAATGCGGTGATTGTCGCCGACGGGGAGGTCGAGGCGTCGGTGATAGGGGTTCCGGTGATCGCAATGGCCGGGGAAGGGAAGAAGGGGCAACTAGAGGATGGTATTGCGGTGTGTCCAATGGATGCTCTGGATGGTTCTCTAGTCATCGCAACCGACAGGAAGGGCGAGGTCTCGGTGCAAACGGATCCGAAGTTCCCCACTGTTGACCGGAAGATCGATGCGCTAGTGGTGGAGGGGGTACAGGCAATCACCGTGAAGGGGATTGGTAAGGAGGAGAAGCATGATGAGGAATGGTTGCTTCGCTCTCGACCGGGGATGGCGAAAATGTGGCGGCCACGGCGACCGACAAAAGCGCACCCGGGAGCAAGAGGAGTGAAGGACGACAAAGGGGATGCGGTGAACGTCGACGACGAGGAGGTCAAGGCGTTAGTGATAGGAGTTCCGGTGATCGCAACGGCCGGGGGCGGGAAGAAGGGGAAACTAAAGGGTGGGATTACGGTGTGTCGGATGGATGCTCTGGATGGTTCTCCGGTTATCGCCGCCGACGGTAAGGTCGAGGTCTCGGTGCAAGCGGATCTAATGGTGGTGGAGGAGGTGCAGGCGATCAACGTGAAGGGGAGTGGCAAGGAGGAGAAGGATGATGAGGAGCGGTTGCGTCACTCTCGGCGAGGGATAGGGAAAATGTGCCGGCCACAGCGACAGGCGAAAGCGTCACCGGAAGAAGGGGGAGTGAAGGACACCGAAGGAGTTGCGGTGATCACCGTCGACGGGGAGGTTGACGCGTCAGTGCTAGAGATTCTGGTGGTCCCAGCTGCCGGGGGCGAGGAGAAGGGGCCATTGCAGGATGGGAATGTTGTGCGCCAGATGGACGCTCTCAATGGGGCTCCAGTCACCAGCGGGAAGGGCGAGGTCTCGGTGCAAGGGGATCCGGTGGTCCCCGCCGCTAAGCAGAAGGTCGATGTGGCGGTGGCTGAAGGGGTGCAGGGGAATGGTAAGAAGATGAAGAAAAAGAAGAAGGGTGGGGAGAGGATCAAGTGGCTGAAGCACTACTCCTCGGCGCAGAGCATACTCATCGTCGGAGACGGCGACTTCTCCTTCTCGCTGGCGCTCGCCACCGCGTTCGGCTCAGGACAGAACCTCGTCGCCACATCCCTGGACTCTTACGGTTTGATATCCTTTCCGCTTTCTCTTGCTGCTTGTGATATGACCAGATGTGCGCTTTTTTTTTCATGCTAGTAGTACTAATTTGGATGACGATACTGCATTTTTTTTGGGACTCGGAACCATTGTAACGTAGGGTACATTCTAAAACACCATGTGTCAATTTGAGAATTCCAAGATAACTCGGTATCTTTTTCTGGTTAAAGGATGACCTCTTTGTGTCAAGGGAGACTCAACCACTTTTTAGAGCAAAAAAAAAAACTGAACTGAATGAGTGAGAACATCAATACAGTGAAAACATATCAGTGCATCAGGCTAACTCAGATAAAATCTTGATTTCGTTCCAAGTCACAACCACTTTTTGTTACATTCTTATGTGAAATAGTTGTATTTATGTACCTTTTAGTCTTCTGATTTCTTGTTTGTTTCACTACTAATTCTGAGGCACAGAGGGATAATGTTTGTTATCATGATTTTTGTGACCATTTCTAGATGAACTTATCTATTTTCTCTGCGTTCTTGTTTGGAATCCTCTTGTACAGGGGCTCTAACAAGCAAGTATGGCAAAGCTGAATCTAATGTAACAGAGCTCAAAAGATTGGGGGCCACAGTTTTGCATGGAGTTGATGCGAAAACGATGAAGCTTCACCCACACCTGGAGATGAGACAATTTGATCGAATTGTCTTTAATTTTCCTCATGCTGGGTTTACAGGAAGAGAGGATCACCTTCATGTCATCATGTACGTGTACTAATATGTTGGTTAATTCTTGGATTACAAAATCACTATCATTTTTCATGTGGACTGATTGCATGATAATTGATCTTTCCGAGTTTCTGTGGTTTAAGTTTGATTTTTTATCAGTAAGGCTGAATCTGTGTATGTGCAATCATCATCTTAGATGGTTTTACTTAGAAAAGTTGTGCCCAGGTGAATGCAACAATTGCATAGGATCTCTTAGTTATTATTTATTTTGGGTATAAGCTAACGACTGTCTGTCGCCGCTAAACTTAAGTATGTGATCACCCACATTGTGCAGTCTCATTGCTTGCTTGAAATGCACTCGATCTATATCCGTATGTAAGAATAAATAACATTTTATATAAGTTATAGTGTTACACAGATTGTATCTAGTCAGGATGACATTTTATCTTGTTCATATAGACAGAAATTTATGTTGTAGCCTTCAATCCGAACAGAATAAACTAAGAACATTTATGTTGTTTTCTTGAACCTTCATGTAAATCTCTTTATGCATCACTTAATATTACTTTTTGCTGGTTCCTTGTATTTATGTGTTACCCACTGAACAAATTCATTTGAAGTATATAACATGGAATTGTTTTTCTGACCAGTAAGCAAAAAAAAATTATGCATATGAAGTAAGATTGGCCATAAGAAGTTATATGTTTGTGTGCCAATGATTGTTACTCCCTCTGATTCAAATTAGTTTACGCAAATTCATTAAATCTAGACAAATTTTAGGCAATATTTGGCTAAATCTGCGTCAATTAATTTGGATGAAAGTAACTGATTTTTTTATTGGTTAAGTAAATAACCTCCTCAAAATTTAATGCTTGAACATGCCTTTAGGACCTTGGGTTTCTTAGTCAACTTCTGATTAACTTGTTGTTCATTCTGACATGCAGCGCACATAAGGAGCTGGTGCATGGGTTTTTTGCAAATGCTCGGCACCTGCTTCGGCCCTATGGTGAAACCCACATTAGCCACAAGACAGGATTTCCTTACGATGCATGGGATATCGCGCAACTAGCCTACGAGTCTTCTCTTATCATGGTTCGGAAAGTTGATTTTTCCAAGAAAGACTACCCTGGTTACAACCAAAAGAGAGGAGATGGTGCAACGTGCGATCAACCTTTTGCACTAGGCCCTTGCTGCACTTTTATGTTCTGCATCGGAGACGTAGAAAAGCTGAAGCAGGCGTATGCAAACTGGGTTGGTTCTATCTCATGCCTTGGTGACAGCAAATTCTATCCTGGCATATCAGCAACTGAAATGTGGCCATTTGATCTGCATTCACTTGCTCCAGCATGGCATCAGCCACATTTTCCTCCAGTCAACACAGTTCACATGCCAATAGCATTTGATCCTTGCCCCTTTGGAGTTGCTGAAATGGAACATCCAGTTAACTGTTATGGACTAGACTATATGATTCCAGACCACTTTTTTCTTACCCCTTCTTGTACAGCTAACTATATGCTCCCAGACCACTCTTTTCTTCCCCATCTTTGTACCTCTAACGCTAACTAAACTAGCTAGGTGCTCGCATCGCATGTTGATCTGGGGCAAACAAAACTGAAATAATTTTATCGTTTTAACTGAAAAAGTTCACCCATTTCGCTCAATGGGCTTATTAAGGATTATAATTCAACCTTAACAGCATGGACGCTTCGTTGAAGGTTTATTAGTTTCAGGGGCTCGTTCACATCTTTGTTGTGGGCAACGCAATAACACACCAACATCGACCGATTCAACTCCGGTTTGCAATGGGCTTGGCTACAAGGGCATGCCCCGCTAAAAATCACGAAAAACCACGAAAAATAAATCTGATCATAAACACTTTCTATGTCAACTATCAATCACACACCATTATGAAGACATAGATAGATGACCCAGCATGTTTCCCTCATATAACTCCTCTACTCTCGTTTTACCATCTCAAATTTCAACTGCAAGCCCCTTCAGTTTTGTTGCTCTTCTCTACCAAGAGTTCCATCCCACTGCAATCTGCAACCAGGAAATGAAATTTTATCTCCAAGATGAACTTATCCTCATATGATCGGAACCATGACAAGTAATAAATTGGAGAATCGTTTCTAAAAGAGTATACTGCTCAAACAAAAAAGGTACCCATCATTAGATAATAATAACACTTCTACTTCAGTACACCCCTCCCCCAAATTCAAAAACATGAATGGCTGAGATTGGAGAAGAGCCCACAAACAGCAACAGCACAAACAGCAAACAGCATTAGAGCAGCCACAGTAGACCAAGCTTACAACTTTATAGCGCATATTTGCAAGGGCAGCAAATTTACCAAATTATGTAGCCAACAAACAATGAGCAACCAATTCGTAGACAGGAACATCAGAAGAATCAAAAAATATTCAATTCTCATAGGATGCAGCACGAAATGGTGGTAAGACCAACAGCAAGCATCAAAAACTAGTCGAACGACATTATTTCCCTTCATGTTTGGATCTTTGGGGAGCAGGAACTACCGAGAGGACTCCTGTCAGAAACCTACAGTTCCCAACTGAACAACTGCCAATTAAGATTTTTACAAAAGCATTTCCTCCGATGATCTTTAGAGCCTAAGCTGCTGGTCAATGTCACTAGATAGGAGTAAGCACTACAGCCAAACTTCTTAACTGACAACCCCCTAATTTCCTAGTTGAAACCAGACACCGTACACACCTTAATTCAAACAGATCCAGCTAATCCTACCACATCTCAGGGCGACAAGTTCAGCACCACAACCATGCAGGGCTTGTTTTCCCAACAAAGAATTGATGATCAAATCTTCAGGTCTGTCTTGCAGTTGTCTCTCAAGTCCTTCAACTTCACAACAGCTGAATGCTGAACAAAAGGGGAATTAGAGTATTAGCAAATGATCATACTGACAGTTAATCAACAAAAGTGAAGACATACTACCCAACATGCATTGCAGATATGAAGTGAAAATGGTAGTGAACCGAACATGCATTGCAGATATGGAGTGAAAATAGTAGTAAAACTGATCTTGAATCTTCAAACAAAAAGAACAAAGTTGCTCACACCTCAAGTAAGTACCCTATCCTAGCATAACAAATGACCACTCAATCAAGACCAGACTAATAAAATTGTCAGCGGAGCATAAAATTCTTGGAAGCATGTCTCAAGCAAGGTAGTGAATGCAACATGTCTAGTTTGCACCAATCCAAACCCCCAAGTTAATCTAGCATCACATCAGCCAAAAAAATCAAACTGGACTTTATTGAGATAGGCTAAAAAAAGTTCAAGTAAATCGCCAAGCATGTCTAACAACAGCAGCCTTTAGCAATGAGCTTGTCTGCTAACCCTACAACAAGACCAAAATGGCCGATGAGATTTTCAATGATACAAGCATACAATACAAGGTCCATGATCATCACATGCTGACTATAGTTGAATACATTCAGCTAAGTTCAAAGCATCTTCTCTATTTGTTAGGGATGGCACAAGGGGCTTAAGATCACTGTATCATGCAATGCTGCATAAGCTAATAAAGTGAACAGGACTAGCATGGAATAGACGAAACTACAACTCTAGAAGATACATCTGTTCAGAATCTAGTACAACAAAAAAATTCTAGCAATATACATAAGGACACCATTCATGCAAATGGTTGTTTGGTTGCACAATTCCATTTTAGAAAGCTATTTATTCACAAGATTTGATAGTTTTCCAGTAGAACTACAAACAGATGTCAAGCAAGTAAACAAGCATATGGATGATATGATTTACATGTGCTTTGACTCCTAAAATTATGGGTCAAAATAGTTATGGAACATCTTTAAGAAAAAACATAGTACAGGAAACAAATATAGCAGACAAAACATAAAGTAGTATGCCCCAACAGTTGACCAACCTGGAAGAATGCAAATACAGTAAAAAGATATATGGTAACATGCACCACCAAATAAGTACTCCCTCCGATCGTGCTTAATCGACGCTGGACACTGCCTATGTGCATGTTCGCGTCGCTACACTCCGTGTCGATTAAACACGAATGGAGGTAGTAGCAACAACGGTACCAAGTCCAGTAGGCTCTAAAATATCGAATGCTAGAACATCTTAAAAATATCCATGACTTTAAGCTGGTCATAAAATATCTTCGTGGAGAAAATTGTATTTTGCCTTCTATGATAGCCCATAATAGGGGTGGGCAGAAAAACCGATGGCCAAAATCAAAAAGACTGAGACAGGAACCAAAAACAAACCGGAAAACTGGTCAGTGGTCACTAATTTGGTTAGTGTATCTGGCCGGCCAAATATATATCAGGGAATTCGTCCAGTAACACCCAGTGCCCAAGGCCTGAAATGACCAAAATATACCTAAGGGCTGGTAAAAGTAACCCCCGAGGGCCGAGGGCTGACTCAGCCCATCAGTTCATTGGCGAAACTAATAAAGTGACCCACAAGGCTCGAGCCCGACCCATGTGTCCTTTGTGGCTCTACCTCCCCAGTCCCCAGTCCCCATGCCCAGCGTCGTAACCAGCGACAACCCTAGATTCTGCGCCGCAGCCACCACCCACCCAGCCCGTCACCGCCCACCGCTGGGTGCCCATCCGTCACGGTGCAGCTTGCCCACCACATGCAATTTCATTTCCTCCCGCTGTTCTCCAGACACGCGAGAGGCGGACATGATTCAAGGGAGGCAGCAATACGGCGAGGGGTGACAGAAAGAGGACAGCAAGGACAGCCAACAATGACAGCAACCACCAATCAGTCCTGTAAACATTAGTAAAATTGTACTGAATCCTGTCCAAATTTCATGCTGGAGGCCACTATAATATTTTCTGGTCATGACCGAACAAAAGACCGAATTATTGGGTACCGAAAGTCCGAAACACTAAAAATGGGAGACAATTCAAGCATCAGATCTGAATGAGCGAAACAAAAATATACCGAAATAAAAGGACCAAATTTTCGGATATGACCGAATGACCCATCCCCGAAAAAAAATTACAAAAAATTGAAGATCAAACCACAGAATACCACAGCAGAATTAAATGATCACATCATTGCAAACTAATGAACCAATGGTGCCTAACTTTATATGACAATGTTGTATAATGCATAAACGAGACAGTCTTGATCGCATAAAAAAGTGGACCTTTCTCATCACATAATAAATAGAGGATGATGTTGCTTAATGGTGTTTTTATATCACTTCAATTTAGGTTTCAATTGTAATAGCTGGTAACTATTTTGTGTTTCCCGAATTTTAAATATATTGATCAATATTACGACACGTGCGTTGCACGTGCACCTTTACTAGTACTGAGTAAACTGTGACAGACACATTTTTTCGCTAATAAGCACAGGTACACCGTACAAACTGATGGCAAGACACAGCCAACATAATTTTGACTATTGGGGGTGGATAAAACAACTTACGAGCTGTGCAGACTCACGGACAAGGGCATTTTCTGTATGAAGAAAGAGTGATCTCTGTTGCTGAGATAGTATGAATCCCATCTCTGCAGCTCTTTTTGAGTATCCGCCTGCATTGAAAGGAAATTCATTTCCTTGCCTTTTTGCCTCCAGCGATCTTGCAAACTTTATGCTCTTCTTCAATGCTACAAAAGGGTTGGCAGAGATGGAATCAAGATTAGTATCACTATCAAATGAAGGAAGATAGAAACCAACCTACATTTACTACTTATAGAGAAAATTTGCAGAGAATTACCACCAAGGCGACTTCTTGCATCCTGATAATGGAGATCAGTCCACATAAAAGCAGCTGTTCAGACAGGAATAGAGAATTAAGTTGTATGTTCACATGGCATCACGATGGCACATAGAATACATGTGGAAGCAAGAAGTTCATGTAAGCATACCCTTAAGACAGAAAGAGCATGTGCAAGACTTCGTAGGACACGGTTCATCCAAGCCACCAACCCCAATTGGAGGATGCTGGGCATTAGCACAAGGAACGTCATCACGAGCTGTAACACGAGACGAAGACCGTGGGTTCTGATTTCCCGATGATACAGCCATCTCCTCTTGAGTGAGACACTCGCCCTCGTTAGCCCTATCATTAGTCGCAATTTTACTAATCTCGCTGGCATACGGCAGCAACTCGCTATCGGTGTCATCATCATCTTCCTCTTCGCAGCCACCCTCTGACTCCAGCGAAGACTCCTCCCTATCGTTGACACCGGAGAAATCCAAGGGCACGGCACGACTCCTCGCGCCACCATCCTCCTTGGACAGCAGCCCAGCTGCCTGCGCAGCCATGTGCTGAACCTTGGCCCCGCGGAAGATCGAAGTCCTCGCGAGATCCCCTTTGCCGACGCCATCTACCGGTACTTCGACGATGTTCCCTGACGCCTTTGCGATTTCAGGCTCCCTCCTAGGGTCGACGGCCTTCTCGACCCGGCTGATCTTGGCTCCGTCTGGGTTCTTATGCAAATCAGATGGCGCTGGCCGCTTGCCGAGCACGTTTGTCAGGTCCCCGAACACCCGCCGCACACTGACCTGTGTGTTGTCAGACATCGTAACTCCCAGATAGCCACCAACTTGCCGAAATGAACAGCGAAGTCGCCGCGGCCAGCTGTGTGATGCAACTGCATTCATCAACGCACAAACGAAATAGAGTGTAAGGGATGCATTCATATTGTAGTGCTGGAGTAGAAAAGGGGGAGTACGGCCCCCATGGAGCTAGGGTTTAGTCATTTGGGAATTGTGCAACATGGTTGCGCCCAGCTTATACGGGGCCACGTGCGGGAAGCGAATCAATCTCGTGCGCTGGGATCTAGCTGAATATTTGCGGGGTGAATCAAGCCGAGCAGGCGCCTGTCCGATGCGAAATCGGATGAAATCGAGGGTTTCTGAGACGGAAATCCGCCTCGAGGGTTCAGCTAAAATCTTGGGAATGAGGAGTCTATCGCCAGGATTTAACAGCGGGGATCCAGCTCTACGCGTAGAAACAGGAAGCCGAATCGGGGAGGAAATTGGCGGGGTTGCCCCCCCTGCGGGGCGGCGGGTTCAGAGCCTCCCCGGGGCGGCCAGAAGCTTGAGATGGGGTGGGGTGGGGCGGCGAGAGAGGGGAGAGGTAGGGTTTGGAGCGCAAACCTTGGGAGGCGACGGCCGCCGCTCCTTCCCAGATCCTGCGGCCGCCGGAGTCGGAGGCGACGAGCGTGGGGACTGGGATGTGAGATTGTGAGGGTGGTGGCGTTCGTCTTTCTGGTTGTGGGCGGCACGGTGGAGGTGGAGCCAAAAGAAAAGAGGAAAAATGGGGGGAGCGGGCGGAACGGAAGCCGTGGCGGGTTGCGCGCGCTGGCGTTCGGAATTTGGGGCCGGCCGAGTCGAGGGCTGCGCGGGCGCGCGCGCCGGGCGCGGGAGGTTGGTACGTTCGGCGCACGTTGGGCTTGGTCCCTGCCGCCTGTCTAGGTTATCACGTGAGCATCTCCGTCGGGACGCGTCACATAGCAACCCCAATAGTGGCGTTATTTTTGGATCACACCAACACGTCTTAAAAGTAGTCGGCCAGTTTTGGAGGCCAATGCTATCGCTGGCAGCCCCATGCCGGCCTCTCCACGCAGGGTGCTGAACGGGCGCGCCAGGCCGCCGGCGCCTCATGCCACGTATGAGTTCAATCCTCGGCCCCGCCTGGCAGCCACTAGTCCCAAAAACGCTACTTTTGTTCCCCAATTCTCTTCACTCCCGCCCGCCGCTTCATTTCTCCCATCCTCCTATCCAAATCCCGCTCGCCGCTGCAGCTCCCGCCTCCTCCCCAGCGAGTGCATGGGCGAGGATGAGGTAAAGTTCATGCTATGAATTTGTGAATTGGTAAAATGCTCGACACACTCGGCTTCTACAAGTTTAAGGAGAAGGACGAGGTAAAGTATGATCCCTAGGCCTTGTTTCCACGCATTGAAACACCATTTACAACCAGTTCTGCTACATGTTTGCTTGCTGCCATTTTTATTTCAGAATGCAATTACTACTTACAATCATCCATATTACTTGTATTTTACTATCTCTTCGCCGAACTAGTGCACATATACACCTGACAAGTGTATTGGGTATGTTTGGGGCACAAGAGACTTCTTGTATCGTAATTACAGGGTTGCTTGAGAGAGATATCTTTAACCTCTACCTCCTTGAGTTCGATAAACCTTGGGTGATCCACTTAAGAAAAACTTGTTGTTGTTCTACATACCTCTGCACTTGGAGGCCCAACACTGTCTACAAGAATATAAGCGTGCGTAGACATCATGATCCTAGCTTGAGCTTCTCAGACTGCCACAAGAACACATGACATTAGAGGTGTGTCTGCTCACAAGTATATAGATGAAAACGAACATTGAAAACATGTGATGCCTCATACATTGGCTCACATGGCAGCTCAAGAGACTGCCCTCAAACTAAGTCTAGTGTGCAAGTAATATGGCACACATGACTAAGTTTGAGGGCAGCACCCTGTCTTCCGTTGTGCCATAGTTAAATCATTGGCCATTGCAGAACTGAGGAAGTACAAAAATGGAAAGCAAGGTAGCATAGGCCTCATACAATGAGGACATATGGAGGAGATGTTTGATCAGAACCAATGGCATGGTCATGTTCAGTCATGCCATAGGTTATGATCAATCATCTCCTCACATTATGATTCCCGGTTACAATCATCGGCCTAGTTTAATCAGAAACAACACAATCTATAACAAACTAGCGCGACTCATTCCGCACAACAATCTGAACATGCTAAACCCCAGCCCAAAAACCTCTTCCCCTCTTTGCATGCATAGTAAAATCTGGCAGTTTTAGCAATCCACAGTCCGATCTAGGAAGGATGTACCGTGATTGGAGATTAGAGTAACAAGTCTAAGCAAATCGAGACCGTGAACAACAAGAACTGGACCAGAACAACAACTAGTGGGGACGAACACATTGCAAACATCAATCTGAACTCTATCGTAATGGAAACCCTAGCAGATCTAATGTGCATATCATCGCAAATGCTCGAGAATGGCATGTTCTAGTAGCACGAGTACGAAGGTGAGAAGGAAAGGTCGTTACCGCCATTGTTCCGGTCAAGGACGAGCTCGAGGTCGCGGGCGAACTCCAGGTGCCGATGAAGACTGCAGACCAGGTTGCGGCCGATGTCCCGGTGCTGCTCGCCAACGTCTCCTCCTCCAGTACCGGTGCTCCTCCGTGCGGTGATCTAGCGGATTGGTCGGCAGGAGGGGAACCGTCGGGTGATGTGATAGTTTGGGGGAGATGAGAGTGCGGTCGCGAGTGAGAGGAAGGAGAGGGGAGCGGTGAGGCTAATTATGGCGCGTGTTCCCCAAGAGACGCGGCGTTTCCGCCTCCCTTCTCCACGCGTGCAGCCTTCTGGCCGCAACGGGCCAGGCCCCGGAGAAACTGTGGTGACCCTGCATACCACTGCATGTTGTAGTATGCCAGTCGTTGATATAACATTCACGGAGTACCAATCCGCAAATATTACATCCCTCAGAGTAGTACAACAGAACATAGCAGGTCCATAACTCATTCATTTATTATTACAAGCCATATATACATGTCATCTCGGAGTTCCTCTTGGGTCCTAAGAGGGCTACTCCTGGGTTCGAGGTGAACCCGACTCAACTTACAATATAGAAGTCTTACTAAGTTATACATTTATTCTCATCGAGCAGTTAAGTACTAAGTGTTTGTACTGCTCGGCTACTACTACTATCCGATAGGTCTACGCTTGTTCTCCTCCGGAACCCTCCCCGGTTCCGTAGACGATGAGGTAGTCAACTCCTTCTATACCTCCGGAGAGGTCTGGTTCTTCATAGCAGATGTCTTCTGCTCCGTCTTGGTTGTCGTTGTCCTCCTCAAGTCGATTCAGACAATCTAAGCAGGGGATTTAAGAGTGGTATGAGTACGAGCGTACTCAACAAGTTCATTATAGAAAAGAGGTGTTTAATGCACTAGCTACGATATCAGACCAGAAAGTCTAATACCAATGCAGGTTTTGACAATCATTTCTTCAAGAGGTTGCTTTTATTCAGAAGAACTATGTCCGTCAGCCTTCACCGGTTTACTAGAACTTCATGGAGTTCCTTTCTGGCAGCGTTCGCAGTTCCATATCCCGGAACAGGGAGTGACAGGTCACGGTTCATTACACTCTGCAGAGGTGTGTTGCTTTACCCATAAGAGATCTTAACCTTGGTGCCAACCGGGCAGCTTTCCCGTCCACACTTCCTTTGGTGTGAGGCCCGGTATAAGGTCTAGCCAATCATGTTCCTCCGCTACCTCGCACACCCACCCGTTGTTGCAAATCCGACCATGGGTCCTCGCCGGGCTATATCACTAGGATATCTTCCGACCTCGACAACTACCAGGTCGCAACCATGGTCCTTCGCCGGCCAATGCAACCCATCATAGACCGCATTACCGTGGGGAATTAGAATGGGATCCCCACCCCACCGCCTGTCCCTCGAGATCAAGTGTCTACGGTAAGCGCATTTGTTGATGTACGAGAGGTGGAAACACTTTTGACTACTCTGTCCCACTCCAGATCTTATGGTTAACACGGGTATTACGGCACAAGAATCATTGGATGGCATTTGTTGTTTAATCCCAGTTGGATATAAATGATGGGATTCGTAGCATAGAAAACAAAAATTTCCTACCGCGAGAACGCAATCAAAGCCAAGATGCAATCTAGAAGACGGTAGCAACGAGGGGATGAACGAGACTAACCCTTGAAGATTTCCAAAGCCTACGAGATTAGATCTCGTTGTTGCAGAAGATGATCACTTGCCGCTTTCAAAAGCGTAGATGATCTTGACGGTGCCACAAACGGGCAGCACCTCCGTACTCGGTCACACGTTCGATGTTGATGAAGACGACGTACTTCTCCCCATTCTAGCGAGCAGCGGAAGTAGTAGATCCTCCTCGGAATCCCGGCAGCACGACGGCGTGGTGGCGGTGTCGATGGAGAACTCCGGCAGGGCTTCGCCTATGCGCTGTGGGAGTATTATGTGGAGGAGGGGCGCTAGGGTTTGGGGAGAGAGAGAGGGGTAGGGCGCCGGCCATGGGGGCCCTAGGTGGTGCGGCCAAGAGTGGGCTGCCCCCTCCCTCTCCTCCTCGTTATATAGGTGGAAATCCCCAAGAGTTGTAGTCCAAGTCTTCGAATAAGACCCCAACAACAAAACCTCCCATAGGTGGGAAACCTACTCAAGGGGGGAGTCCTACCCAAGGTGGGACTCCCACCTTTCCTTTAGGTGGGGTGGCCGGCCACCTATGGTGGAGTCTGTCAACACCCGGATTTTTAAGTCCAGATGCCTACTATGTCATTCATCGCAATCCCAGGAATATTGTCGTTGCGAGGCATAATAGTTAAGTATCATAGTCATCATTCATTACAAACCATATTGTCTTACAACTTGAATCACATGATCCATATTACACGAATAGTTGATCTATTGACCAACGAACAAACACAAGGTCATAGCGGAAGCGTAAAGATAAATGGACTCTCTAGTCCACAGGCCAACGCTTGACATTGGAAGACTCCTAGTTGTCGTAGGCGTCTTGCTGGTCATCTCCTTGGTAGTTCGGTTCATCTTCATACTCTGGCCATTTTAATAGCCAGGGACAAAGCCGTGAGTACTTTAAGTACTCGCAAACTAATACTAGTGTAAGTGCTAATAATTCTAGTAAGGGGTGCTAAGCTCTAGTTTATTTGCATAAAGCCAATTTTAGTTCACAAGTATTTGAGAACAAACTTATTCAAGTGCTAACTAACTCAAGTGGGAACATTAGTGTCATTCCCACAATTCAAGTGGTGATTCACCACAAGTCACCCTTCACCAAATCATTTCACCAACATTTCAAAAATCTGACATCGGAAACTGTATGGCCTTTCCAATCATCCGTAACCGTGGACACGGCTATTCGAATAGGTTTACACTCTGCAGAGGTTGCACACTTGTGCCACAACATTTGATTTCATCCGTCGGGATTACCCCGAATCATCATAACACAGTACGCGGATCATCAACCATAACCTTTCACTTACAAACCCTAGTATGAGCACCTCTCCCCATGAGCTTGGCCTCCCAGTGAAGACCAACTGCCAACCTGGGAACTGCACAGGGCTTGGCCGTACAATTAACCTCAATTCACATCATTTCTCAACAACGGAGGCAGCCTCGGCATAACCCCTATGATGTGTGTTCAGAGGGAACCCATACTAAGATGCATAAATTTCCAGTTAAGCCCTACCCATAATCAGGTATTGTGGGGGTACTCAATATTGGAAAGGTATCGCATTCAAACCAAAATTAGTTTTATCAAAAATCACCATCTTCTCCAAGTCATATTCACCTTCAAAATTCATTTAATGGAATGACTCATCATTCCAAGGTTTCAAAATTCAGTTCAAGTCACATGTTCCCATCTAGAGTAGTCAAGTTTTAGTATTTAGCACTAGCTCTAATCATGAGGGGTGCTATCTTGCTTGGCTAGCTTGAGACTAACTTTGCTACTCTAGTAACCTTCTTTAACTTAGACCAAAGTTAACTATAAAAGTAACTCTTTGAATAAACAAGTAAAAACTTGTAAAGTAAAAACTTGGGATAGGCTTGTGGTAAGAAAGGTAAGACTAATGGTGCCTTGCCCCAAAGGGGCTTTGCACTTTGCAAGAATATTAGCTTGCCTTGGTAGTGGTCAAAGTTCTCCTCTTCCTCCTCTTTGTAGCAACCTTCTTCCTCCGGGTATTCTCCGGTGCTAGCTTCTAAATTTGAATACGAGTATAATCACTCAACAAATTCAATGGCTATTCCAAGCATCACATGCATTCACACAAATTATTCTAGTCACACAATTAATACAATTAGGTGCATTGGTTTCTTCTTCTTAGGAAAAATAATTTCCTCTCATTACATATGTAAATGATAGTTTCCATATAGTTCTTGAGAAATAATTTCCTCTCATTGAATCTTCTTAAGATTTAATTTCTCAAACAATCATACATGAATTCATGTTGACCTAAGTCAACCATTCATCATCATCATTTGAGAAGATGATTTAAATGAGGTAGACCACCTCATACTATTTAATAATGCCTATTATGATTTAAAATCTCCAAGTATTTCATGTGAGAGTATTCGACCAGTGGTCCAACTTCATATGAGAGTACTTGGGACAAGATTTAAATGAAGTGAAACACTTCATATGATTTGCATAATAGTTTTGGACAATATCACTTAAGTAAACTAGCCATATAGTCCTTTATTTAAACTAGGGCATGATCATTCAAAGTGACCGCACCATATTTTTGCAGAAACAATTAGTGTAAGTTAAATGTGAGCTATTAGAGTTGGAATTAACTAATTATCACTTTTGGTTGATTTTTAATATTTATTTGAATGTGCAAAAGTCCCTGAATTGTTCTTTTTGTCACTTTATTTCTACAACAGATCTCACAGTGAGACCAGTGGCAAGTTGTAGATCTTTTCAGTAGCTTTCTAACAAGATCAAATTTGCTAAATTTGGCCAAGCCAAACAGATTCTATTGAATTTCAAAGTCAGGGCCAGTATTGAAATTAAATGGATTTGGAAAATCAAAGTTTGAATTAAAAGGGCCGGCGGGAAATGAAGTTGGGCCGAAACGGTTTGAAATAAAGAAACTCGGCCCAGCAACGCATCCAGCACGCGTGGGCTTGCTGACAAGGTGGGGGCCACCCGTCAGCGTCTATTTAAACCCGAATCGGTATGAGATAGTGTGGCGCGTTGGATTAAAACGAGATCCAACAGCCGAGGTTCATCGTCTTCTCCGACGAGAACCCGATGGTCTGGCGGCGAGCCTAGGGGGTCGGAGAGCCTACCGGCGTTCCCGCGGTCGAGGGCGAGGTGCGCGGCGACTTTGGCGTTGATGAGGAAGCTCCTGGTACCGGTGGCGAGGCGTGGGGAAGCTCCAATCAACGACGATGATCTCCGGGTACTGGCGGCTCCGATCGCCAAATTGGGGCTGCTCCGGCGTCAATCGAGTGTGTGGCTTGGTCGTGTAGAAGCAGAGATGGGAGGAGAAGTTGCTGGTGTGAAGAATGAGGGTGCGGGGCTGCTCTATTTATAGCGGAGAGGAGGTGCTGTGGGGCAGTGATGCGGTCGACCATGGCGCGGCGGTTCCGGCGAGCTAGGAAGTTAGAGGCTGGCGGGGAGCTGTTCAGCATGTCTAGGCAATGCGTTTGGTGGCGACAGCGCGGTCGGGCGGCGTCTGGTTGGGTCGCATTGCTTCCATGCATGTCCGTGGCTGCGGCGGGATTCGCTCGTCGTCTCCGGCGGCGGCGGGCCAGGGTTCGTGTCGCGCGTGTGTCTGGCGCGTTCGCGGTGGCACGGCGATGCTCAACGTGCTCGCAGGGGGTTGATACGTCTCCAACGTATCGATAATTTCTTATGTTTCATGCCACTTTATTGATGATATCTACATGTTTTATGCATACTTTATGTCATATTTATGCATTTTCAGGCACTAACCTATTAACGAGATGCCGAAGAGCCAGTTGCTGTTTTCTGGTGTTTTTGGTTTCAGAAATCCTAGTAAGGAAATATTCTCGAAATTGGACGAAATCAACGCACAGGATCTTATTTTTCCACGAAGCATCCAGAACACCGGAAAGGAAACGAAGTGGGGCGACGAGGCGCCCACACGCTAGGGCGGCGCGGCCCAGGCCCTGGCCGCGCCGGCCTGTTGTGTGGGGCCCTCGTGGCGCCCCTGACCTACCCTTCCGCCTACTTAAGCCTTCATCGATAATAACTCCAGTACCGAGAGCCACGATACAGAAAACCTTCCAGAGACGCCGCCGCCGCCAATCCCATCTCGGGGGATTCAGGAGATCGCCTCCGGGACCCTGCCGGAGAGGGGAATCATCTCCCGGAGGACTCTTCACCGCCATGGTCGCCTCCGGAGTGATGAGTGAGTAGTTCACCCCTGGACTATGGGTCCATAGCAGTAGCTAGATGGTCGTCTTCTCCTAATTGTGCTATCATTGTTGGATCTTGTGAGCTGCCTAACATGATCAAGATCATCTATCTGTAATGCTACATGTTGTGTTTGTTGGGATCCGATGAATAAGTGAATGCTATGTTATGTTGATTATCAATATCATCTATGTGTTGTTTATGATCTTGCATGCTCTCCGTTGCTAGTAGAGGCTCTGGCCAAGTTGATACTTGTAACTCCAAGAGGGAGTATTTATGCTCGATAGTGGGTTCATGTCTCCATTAAATCTGGGGGAGTGACAGAAACCTCTAAGGTTGTGGATGTGCTGTTGCCACTAGGGATAAAACATCAATGCTATGTCTAAGGATATATTCGTTGATTACATTACGCACCATACTTAATGCAATTGTCTGTTGTTTGCAACTTAATACTGGAGGGGGTTCGGATGATAACCTGAAGGTGGACTTTTTAGGCATAGATGCATGCTGGATAGCGGTCTATGTACTTTGTCGTAATGCCCAATTAAATCTCACACTACTCATCATAACATGTATGTGCATGGTCATGCCCTCTTTATTTGTCAATTGTCCAACTGTAATTTGTTCACCCAACATGCTTATTCTTATGGGAGAGACGCCTCTAGTGAACTGTGGACCCCGGTCCATTCTTAACATCGAATACAATCAACTGCAATACTCGTTCTACTGTTTTCTGCAAACAATCATCATCCGCACTATACATCTAATCCTTTGTTACAGCAAGCCGATGAGATTGACAACCTCACTGTCACGTTGGGGCAAAGTACTTTGGTTGTGTTGTGCAGGTTCCACGTTGGCGCCAGAATCCCTGGTGTTGCGCCGCACTACACTCCGCCGCCATCAACCTTCAACGTGCTTCTTGGCTCCTACTGGTTCAATAAACCTTGGTTTCTTACTGAGGGAAAACTTGCCGCTGTACGCATCACACCTTCCTCTTGGGGTTCCCAACGGACGCGTGCTGTACGCGTATCAAGCTCTTTTTCTGGCGTCGTTGCCGGGGAGATCAAGACACGCTGCAAGGGGAGTCTCCACCTCCAATCTCTTTACTTTGTTTTTGTCTTGCTTTATTTTATTTACTATTTTGTTTGCTGCACTATATCAAAACACAAAAAAATTAGTTGCTAGTTTACTTTACTTGCTATCTTGTTTGCTATATTAAAAACACAAAAAAATTAGTTACTTGCATTTACTTTATCTAGTTTGCTTTATTTACTATTGCTAAAATGAGTAATCCTGAAGTTGAAGTTCGTTCGTTTAAGCAACAAGGGGGAGAATGTTTAAAAGATGCTTGGTATAGAATTAGTGATGCCCATAATAGGTGCACTAGGAAACACTCCACCACTATCCTACTCAGGATTTTTTATGTTGGTATCTCTAGCTGGAATAGGTATGTTCTTGATTGTCTCGCGGGAGGTAATTTCCTAGGTACCCCTGCCTTAGAAGCTAGTTGCATTATTGAGAGTCTATTTGGAATACCACCTATTAATGAAGTTAAAATTGAAACCTCTCTTGAAGATGTCATGAAAAAGTTGGAAACCATAGAGCAAAATCTTCCAAGTATTGAGACTAATTTGGGAGCATTACTTGATAGCACTGATAAACTTGATAGATCTCTAGGCGGAATTAATGAGAGAATTGCCATCTTAGAAGCTTGTGCTATTCATGATAATCAAACCCAAAGGATTAGTGAACTTGAAGAAGCTATGGGAACCTTGGGTTCAACTTTTTCGTCTATTAAGTTTAGAGAGAAAGCTTATGTGCGTAAGGAGCAAAAGTTCATGTATGTCTCTAAGGTGCCTAAACCAAAAAACTATTATAGGCCTAAAATTGATAAAGCTCTTAATACCACTATAGAAAAAGGAGCATCTAAGATACCTAATGGGATAAATTGTGAAAATGATGTTGATGCTTTGTCTCTTGATAATACTTGATACACACTTTCTGCGCCTAGCTGAAAGGCGTTAAAGAAAAGCGCTTATGGGAGACAACCCATGATTTTACTACTGCACTTTTGTTTTATATTTGAGTCTTGGAAGTTGTTACTACTGTAGCAACCTCTCCTTATCTTAGTTTTGTTGCATTGTTGTGCCAAGTAAAGTCTTTGATAGTAAGGTTCATACTAGATTTGGATTACTGCGCAGAAACAGATTTCTTGCTGTCACAAATCTGGGCCTAATTCTCTGTAGGTAACTCATAAAATTATGCCAATTTACGTGAGCGATCCCCAGATATGTGCGCAACTTTCATTCAATTTGAGCATTTTCATTTGAGCAAGTATGGTGCCTCTTAGAAATTCGCCTTTACAGACTGTTCTGTTTTTGACAGATTCTGTCTTTTATTTCGCATTGCCTGTTTTGCTATGCTTGATGGATTTTTCTATTCCATTAACTTTCAGTAGCTTTGTGCAATGTCCAGAAGTGTTAAGAATGATTATGTCACCTCTGAACATGTGAATTTTGATTGAGCACTAACCCTCTAATGAGTTGTTTTGAGTTTGGTGTGGAGGAAGTTTTCAAGGATCAAGAGAGGGAGATGATACAATATGATCAAGGAGAGTGAAAGCTCTAAGCTTGGGGATGCCCCGGTGGTTCACCCCTGCATATTTCAAGAAGACTCAAGCGTCTAAGCTTGGGGATGCCCAAGGCATCCCCTTCTTCATCGACAACATTATCAGGTTCCTCTAGTGAAACTATATTTTTATTCCGTCACATCTTATGTACTTTGCTTGGAGCGTCTATTTGTTTTTGTTTTTGTTTTGTTTGAATAAAATGGATCCTAGCATTCATTGTGTGGGAGAGAGACACGCTCCGCTGTTGCATATGGACAAATATGTCCTTAGGCTTTACTCATAGTGTTCATGGCGAAGGTTGAATCTTCTTCGTTAAATTATTATATGGTTGGAAACGGGAAATGCTACATGTAGTAATTGGTAGAATGTATTGAATAATTTGATACTTGGCAATTGTTGTGCTCATGTTTAAGCTCTTGCATCATATACTTTGCACCTATTAATGAAGAAATACATAGAGCTTTCTAAAATTTGGTTTGCATAATTGGTCTCTCTAAGGTCTAGATAATTTCTAGTAAGGGTCGAACAACAAGGAAGACGGTATAGAGTCTTATAATGCTTACAATATGTCTTTTATGTGAGTTTTGCTGTACCGCTTCATACTTGTGTTTGTTTCAAATAGCCTTGTTAGCCTAAGCCTTGTATCGAGAGGGAATACTTCTCATGCATCCAAAATCCTTGAGCCAACCACTATGCCACTTGTGTCCACCATACCTACCTACTACATGGTATTTCTCCGCCATTCCAAAGTAAATTGCTTGAGTGCTATCTTTAAACAATTCAAAAGTTATTACCTCTTATTTGTGTCAATGTTTTATAGCTCATGAGGAAGTATGTGGTGTTTATCTTTCAATCTTGTTGGGCAACTTTCACCAATGGACTAGTGGCTTCATCCGCTTATCCAATAACTTTGCAAAAAGAGCTGGCAATGGGATTCCCAGTCCCAAATTAATTGACCTTCATAATGTTACAAAAATAGACACTCCTCCATGGTATGTGATTGTTGGACGGCACCCGAGGATTCGGTTAGCCATGGCTTGAGAAAGCAAAGGTGGGGAGGAGTGTCATCTAAATAAAACTAAAATAAAAAGGCACTCCTTCATGGTATGAGATTGTTGGCAGGCACCCGAGGATTCGGTTAGCCATGGTTTGTGAAAGCAAGGTTGGAAGGAGTGCCACCCAAAAATAAAAATGTCTAATGGGAGCCGCTCTTTGAAGGTTTGTCTGGCAAGGGGGTTAGAATGCCCGCTACCATTCGTTGACAACAACAAACACCTCTCAAAACTTTACTTTTATACTCTCTTTATGTTTTCAAAACCAAAGCTCTAGCACAAATATAGCAATCGATGCTTCCCTCTGCGAAGGGCCTTTCTTCTACTTTTATGTTGAGTCAGTTCACCTATTTTTCTCCATCTCAAGAAGCAAACACTTGTGTGAACTGTGCATTGATTCCTACATACTTGCATATTGCACTTATTATATTACTTTATGTTGACAATATCAATGAGATATACATGTTACAAGTTGAAAGCAACCGCGGAAACTTAATCTTCCTTTGTGTTGCTTCAATTCCTCTACTATGAATTTATTGCTTTATGAGTTAACTCTTATGCAAGACTTATTGATGCTTGTCTTGAAAGTACTATTCATAAAAAGTCTTTGCTATATGATTCAATTGTTTACTCATTGCATTACCATTGTCTTGGATCGCTGCATTCATTACATGTTCTTACAATAGTATGATCAAGATTATGATGGCATGTCACTTCAGAAATTATCTTTGTTATCGTTTACCTACTCGGGACGAGCAGGAACTAAGCTTGGGGATGCTGATACGTCTCCAACGTATCGATAATTTCTTATGTTCCATGCCACTTTATTGATGATATCTACATGTTTTATGCATACTTTATGTCATATTTATGCATTTTCCGGCACTAACCTATTAACGAGATGCCGAAGAGCCAGTTGTTGTTTTCTGCTATTTTTGGTTTCAGAAATCCTAGTAAGGAAATATTCTCGGAATTGGACGAAATCAACGCCCAGGATCTTATTTTTCCACGAAGCTTCCAGAACATCGGAGAGGAAACGAAGTGGGGCGACGAGGCGCCCACACGCTAGGGCGACGCGGCCCAGGCCCTGGCCGCACCGGCCTGTTGTGTGGGGCCCTCGTGGCGCCCCCTGACCTACCCTTCCGCCTACTTAAGCCTTCGTCGATAATAACTCCAGTACCGAGAGCCACGATACAGAAAACCTTCCAGAGCCGCCGCCGCCGCCAATCCCATCTCGGGGGATTCAGGAGATCGCCTCCGGGACCCTGCCGGAGAGGGGAATCATCTCCCGGAGGACTCTTCACCGCCATGGTCGCCTCCGGAGTGATGAGTGAGTAGTTCACCCCTGGACTATGGGTCCATAGCAGTAGCTAGATGGCCGTCTTCTCCTAATTGTGCTATCATTGTTGGATCTTGTGAGCTGCCTAACATGATCAAGATCATCTATCTGTAATGCTACATGTTGTGTTTGTTGGGATCCGATGAATAAGTGAATGCTATGTTATGTTGATTATCAATATCATCTATGTGTTGTTTATGATCTTGCATGCTCTCCGTTGCTAGTAGAGGCTCTGGCCAAGTTGATACTTGTAACTCCAAGAGGGAGTATTTATGCTCGATAGTGGGTTCATGTCTCCATTAAATCTGGGGGAGTGACAGAAACCTCTAAGGTTGTGGATGTGATGTTGCCACTAGGGATAAAACATCAATGCTATGTCTAAGGATATATTCGTTGATTACATTACGCACCATACTTAATGCAATTGTCTGTTGTTTGCAACTTAATACTGGAGGGGGTTCGGATGATAACCTGAAGGTGGACTTTTTAGGCATAGATGCATGCTGGATAGCGGTCTATGTACTTTGTCGTAATGCCCAATTAAATCTCACACTACTCATCATAACATGTATGTGCATGGTCATGGTCATGCCCTCTTTATTTGTCAATTGCCCAACTGTAATTTGTTCACCCAACATGCTTATTCTTATGGGAGAGACGCCTCTAGTGAACTGTGGACCCCGGTCCATTCTTAACATCGAATACAATCAACTGCAATACTCGTTCTATCGTTTTTCGCAAACAATCATCATCCACACTATACATCTAATCCTTTGTTACAGCAAGCCGGTGAGATTGACAACCTCACTGTCACGTTGGGGCAAAGTACTTTGGTTGTGTTGTGCAGGTTCCACGTTGGCGCCGGAATCCCTGGTGTTGCGCCGCACTACACTCCGCCGCCATCAACCTTCAACGTGCTTCTTGGCTCCTACTGGTTCGATAAACCTTGGTTTCTTACTGAGGGAAAACTTGCCGCTGTACGCATCACACCTTCCTCTTGGGGTTCCCAACGGACGCGTGCTGTACGCGTATCAGGGGTCCAGGGCAGGCTTGTGCTGGCGAGGCGGCAGGTGGCCTGTGGGCGTCCGTGGCGTGCGCGCTGCGACGCCATCGGCATCCTGGAAGATTTTGGGAGCACGAAATCCAGTGAGCTTCAGCGTCTTCCTCGACAACGGCGGTGCTAGGTGGTGTAGGGAGGCACGGTGGCGCGTTTGGGCAGCAGGGCCAGAGGTGGGGAGGAAGGAGAGAAGAGGGGGTGCGGCATGGTGTGTGACATGGCCGGCATGGCCATGTCTTTGCCTCCTTAGGGTTCCTCCTAGGGTTCCTATGCAAGCAAGAGAGAGAGAGGGGACCAGGGGACAGGTTAGAGTGAAGAGGGGCAGTAGGTTGGGTTAGAGCACTATTTGAAATAGTGTTTGAATTTAATCCCTATTTGCAAATTGCAAATTTTGCCCAAATTTGGTTGAGTTCAAAAGGTTCCAAAATTTGAAAGTGGTGAGTTTGGTTAAGTTGTAAATGAGCGAAGATAACTATGTGGGTTGGTGGAATTTTAAAATCAAAGAATTGCAAATTTGCACAAAGTGAGATTGTTCCACATATTAAAAAGTCTCAACTTTGCATGAGCATAGTTTTTGATCCAAGATGATTTTGGCATGGTGGTCTTTACCAAAGTTGTTCACCTTGATGTGCTCTTGGATGAGGTGCAAAGAATTGGGAAAGTTTAGTTTGAAAAACTTGAATTGCAAGGGCTCAAAGTAGGGACCAGATTATAAATGGCAGATTTGACCATTATCATATGTGATCCCAATTTGAGTTTGAATTTGATTTTATTTGTGTTTATTTGATTTCAAAAGTTGTAATAAGTGTTTAGTAACATAAAACAACTAATGGTGAAGACCAAAATGGTCTAGGGTAAAGATTTGCAAAAATGGCATAAACCATATGTGAGGGTTTTAGGGTTTTATTCTTATTTGATTTCTTTCTCTTTTTGATTTATTTGGTTTGTGATCTTCACTTGATTCATTTAGGGTTTAAGGGTTTAGCACATAAACACAATAACAATCATCATGGCATATCACTCAAATGCACAAGTCCTATGCATGGCACTATATGCAAATAAAAGTTTTTGTTGGTTCTGAAATTTGGATCTCTGGAATTCTTCTTCTTTATTTTATTGAAATTTGGGATGTTACAAACCCTTCCCCCTTACAAAAGATCTCGTCCCGAGATCTAAAAGAAAGTTAGGTACTAAAGAGATCTGGGTACTCCTTCTTCATGAAGTCTTCGCGTTCCCAAGTGGCTTCATCTTCGGTATGGTTGCTCCAGTGAATCTTCAGAAACTTGATGCTTCGGGTGCGGGTGGTTTTGTAAGCTTCCTCTAGGATGCGAATCGGCACTTCGTGGTACGTCAGGTCCTTGTTGATATCCACCGATCGGTGATCGATGTTCTTGAACACTTCGATCTCCTCGAGGACTTCAAGGCACTTCCGGTGGAGTGAGATATGAAACACGTCGTGCACAGCCGACATTTCTTCTGGTAGCTCCAGTTGATAAGATACTTCGCCTCGGCGACTCAGAACTTTGAAGGGTCCGACATATCGGGGTGTGAGCTTTCCTTTCAGCTGAAATCTCTGCATTCCTTTCAAGGGGGATACCTTGAGATAGACAAAATCTCCGATCTCGAAGGTCATCTCTCGGCGTGTCTTGTCGGCGTAGCTCTTCTGTCTTGATTGCACCATCTTGAGGTACTCGTGGATCTTATGTACTTTCTCTTCGGCTTCACGAAGAACATCTGGTCCAAAGACTTGGCTTTCTCCGACTTCCGACCAATTGAGAGGGGTACGACATTTCCTTCCGTACAAGGCTTCAAAGGGGGCCATCTGTAAGCTGGCTTGGTAGCTGTTGTTGTAAGAGAATTCTGTGTAAGACAGGCAGTCTTCCCACTTGGATCCATATTCCAGTACACATGCTCTCAGCATGTCCTCCAATATCTGGTTGAATCTCTCCGTCTGTCCATCGGTCTGAGGGTGATAGGCGGTGCTGAAATTCAGACGGGTTCCTAGTCCTTCGTGCACTTTCTGCCAGAATCTTGAGGTGAATTGTGATCCTCTATCTGACACTATTGACTTCGGGGTTCCATGCAGGGCGACTATTCTGGAGATGTACAATTCAGCTAACTTTGGGCCTTGGTATGTGGTCTTGACGGCGATGAAATGGACTACCTTGGTCAGTCTATCGACAACTACCCATATTGAATCATTGCCTTTGCTGGATTTGGGCAAACCTGTGATAAAGTCCATTCCTACGGAGTCCCACTTCCATTTTGGAATCTGCAGTGGTTGTAGCAGTCCCGTGGGTCGCTGATGTTCCGCCTTGACTCTCTGACAGATATCACACTTGGCGATGTAGCTTCCGATCTCCCTCTTCATTCCATGCCACCAGAATTGTTCCTTCAGGTCTTGATACATCTTGGTACCTTCGGGGTGGATTGAATAAAGGGTGTCATGGGCTTCTTTCAGGATGACTTGCTTCAAGTCTGAGTCCGATGGCACACAAAGGCGTCCTTTGTACCAAAGAACTCCGGCTTCATCTACGGTGAATCCTGGTGCTTTTCCTGCGGCTATCTGTTTCTTGATTCCGTCGATGCTAGCGTTTCCTTTCTGGGCTTCCTTAATCTGGCTAACCAAGGTGGGTTGAAGCTCTATGCTGGCTAGGAATCCTTCACTAACAAGTTCAAGTCTAAACTGTTCAAACTCTTGAAACAGGCTGGGCTGCTCGACTGCGATCGTGGAGTTCAACTGACATTGCAGTCGACTCAAAGCATCTGCTACCACATTGGCCTTGCCGGGGTGGTAGTGAATCTCCATGTCGTAATCCTTGATCAATTCGATCCATCGGCGTTGTCTCAAATTTAGCTCTTTCTGGGTGAAGATATATTTCAGTCTCTTGTGGTCGGAGTAGATCTCGCATCGATTACCCATGAGGTAATGACGCCAAACTTTCAAGGCTAGGACGACGGCTGCAAGCTCTAGGTCGTGGGTTGGATAGTTCTGCTCATGTTGCTTCAGCTATCGTGAAAGGTATGATATCACTTTGCCTTCTTGCATCAAGACACATCCAAGACCAATCTTGGAAGCGTCGCAATAGACGTCAAAGGGCTTGGTGATGTCCGGCATGATCATGATTGGGGCTGAGGTCAACCTACTCTTGAGTTGTTGAAAACTCTCTTCACATTTGTCAGTCCATTCGAACTTCTTGTCCTTCTTCAACAGTTGGGTCATTGGTCGAGCGATGCTCGAAAAGCCTTCTAAAAATCTGCGGTAGTATCCGGCTAATCCAAGAAAAGCGCGGACCTCGGTTTGGGTAGTTGGGGCTTGCCATTCCATAACAGTTTTGATCTTGGCGGGATCTACGGCAATTCCTCCTGCAGACAATATGTGTCCCAGGAATCCTACTTCCTTCAGCCAAAACTCACATTTGCTGAACTTGGCATACAACTGGTGGTGTCTAAGGGTTTCTAGGACAGTCTCCAAATGCTGTTCATGTTCCTCTTCGGACTTGGAGTAGATGAGAATGTCGTCGATGAAGACAACGACAAACTTGTCCAAAAAGTTCATGAAGATCTTATTCATGAGGTTCATGAAATAAGCAGGGACATTGGTTAATCCAAACGACATGACGTTGTACTCATACAACCCATATCTGGTGGTAAAGGCAGTTTTTGGAATGTCGGTGGCGCGAATCTTCAGCTGATGATAACCAGTCCTAAGATCTATCTTTGAGAAAACTTTGGCTCTGGTCAACTGATCAAACAGGTCTTCTATCTTGGGTAGGGGGTATTTGTTCTTGACGGTGACATCGTTAAGCTTACGGTAGTCCGTACATAAACGAGTGGCACCATCCTTCTTGTCCACAAACAAAACTGGTGATCTCCAGGGGGATGCACTAGGTCGGATCAAACCTTTGGCTAACATATCATCGATCTGCTTCTTCAGCTCCACAAGCTCTGTGGGGTTCATGCTATAGGCTCTCTGGGCTATAGGTCCAGTTCCGGGGATTAACTCGATGATGAACTCGATATCCCGATCCGGGGGCATACCGGGTAGATCATCCGGAAACACATCAGGGTATCGACAGACAACCCTGATTTGATCCAGAGTTGGCTTGGCTACACTTTGGTTGCAGTTGAATTTTCTGGGTAGTCTTTCAGATACATGTTCTACTAGGATACCGGTGCTGCTAGTCATGGTGATGGCTTTCTTGGCACAGTAAATCAGTCCATGGTGTTTTGACATCCAGTCCATTCCTAGTACGACTTCCAATCCTTTGGTTCCCAGAATGATCAGGTTGGCATAAAAATCTACTTCATGGATTCTGATGGGTACATTTTTGCAAAATTTTCTGGCTTTGGTGGTTGATCTGGGAATTTGAACTATCATAACATGCTTCAAACTGATAGGTTGAATTTTACTTGTGGATGCAAAGTCTTCGGTGACAAAAGAATGAGATGCTCCGGAATCAAACAACACTCTGGCAGGGATGGAGTTGACAGAAAACATACCCAGTACAACATCTGGTGCTTCCTGGGCTTCTTCGGCGTTCATGTGGAAGAGACGGCCGTTGCGGTTATTGGGGTTGTTGGGGGCGAACTTCTTGCCGGTGGAGACACGACGTTGTTGCTGAGCAGGTGTAGCAGTGTTGCCTGCGAGCTTGGCGAGCCTCTTGGGGCACTCGTTGGAGTAGTGTCCCACTACACCACACTCATAACAAGTGATGGTGGCCTTGTCCTTGGTTGCAACGGGGATGGCGTTGCTCCCAGTCCTTGGAGCGGTGTTGGTGTTGTTGTTGTTGTTGGGGGCTCGGGGCGGAGCGCGGTTGAAGTTGTTGTTGTTGTTGTTGTTGTCGTGGCCTCCTGGCCTGGAGTTTCCTCCACTCCGGTTCTGATAACCGGGGCGTGAAGTCTGCATCTGGGACTTGTTGTTGTTCGTCGGAGTGAAACCTCCGCTTGAGCTGGGACGATACTTCGGGGCGTTGCAAAGCCCACTCTGGTGCATCATGCGGCGTTTGCGGTTCTCATTGGCTTGGTTCAGCTTGCCCTCCATCTGGATGGCGGAATCCACTAAGGCTTCAAGGTCGGCGAAGGGGATGTTGACGAGGACAGTCTGCATCTCATCATGCAGTCCGTTCAGGAATCTCTCCTGCCTCTTCTCGGTGGTGTTGGTCTCGTCGGGGGCGTACCTTGACAGTGTAAGGAACCTGTCGCGGTATTCTACCACCGTCATGCGGCCTTGCTTGAGTTCGCGGAACTCATCCCTCATCTTCTTGATAAGACCCGGGGGCACATGGTACTTGCTGAACTTGAGCTTTAAGTCTGCCCAAGTCATGAATTGACCTCCATTCATGGCACGGGTGCTTGTCCACCAGGCTCGGGCTGGTCCGGAAAGATAGTGGGTTGCGAACAAGACCATCTCGTTGGCTTCTACTCCGGCTACCTCCAAGTTGTTCTCCATAGTCTGGAGCCAGTCGTCGGCGTCGAGGGGTTCTTCAGTCTTGCTAAACACCGGAGGGTTGGTGTTCTGTAAGTTCTTGAGCTTGGAACCGGGATGGTCATGATTTCCATGGCCTTGGTTGGCAAGGTTTTGCAGTGCTGCGATGTTGGCTTGACGTTCAGCTCTTTCGGTCTCCCTGTCAGCAATCAGGGTTTGCAGCAGTTGCATCATGGCATCGTTGTTGGTGCGATTGGGAGGGGCCATCTGAACATAGAGAAGATCATGAGATAAGAGGGAAATTTCTATGGTTTATTTTGAGTAAGTTCATAAAGTTTGAAACTTGAACGCTTTTGATGACAAACACAACATTCATTAATTCATTCAACACACATTACAAACTAACACACTCACACTTCCCATGGTTTTAAGAACCATTCTCTCATGCTACGATACAACGGGCGAGATACAACTCACACCTACATAAGTGATCAAGTGCAACTACTCCTCATCCTCGATATCGATCGGGACGAAGTCGTCGGGTCCTGCCTCCAGGAACTCGTAGTCCTCCTCCTCGGTGAACTCGTCCTCCTCAAAGTCGCCGTCGTCGCTCAGGAAGGCTCCTCCTCCCTGAAGGTCGATACCTCCATCGTCTTCCTCCATCTCTCTCAGCTGGTCCTCCTGGGCCTTGACAGTGGCCTCCAAGGATGCGATCTTGGCGCGAAGGCGCACGATCGTAGCGTCCTTCTTGGCACGCTGCTAGCGAAGGGTCTTGCGGTCGTTGGCGAGTAGCTTGATCGCCTCACCCTGCTCGATGATGTGAGCATGGGTCTGGTTCGCGTACACGCGGGAGGCGTCCAGATCCTTCTGAGTCTGGTACAGCATGAAGTCGAGGTGCTCAGCATGGTGCCTCAACTCCGGGTGCGGCTGCAGCTCCATGGGCACTCCCATGGCATCACGCCTCACGAGATGCGCGAAGCGGGAAGCGAGGAGGCGCACCACGTTGTGTCCACAGAGACGCGCAAGTGCCTCCTGAAGGCCACGTGCGAGTCCATCGAGCCAGTTGCTCTCGCGGAAGGAGAAGAGGATCCTCTCCGAGGTGGGAGGCTCCATCTTGCCCCTCAAGTCAGCAGTGATGACCCACTGCAACTCTCCTCCAGGCCGGTCGTCCAACTGAATCCTGTGGAATTCGGGGTGTGGGCGTCCAAGGAAGTCCGAGACGGCGTTGAGGTCGTGCTCGAAGATCAAGCTTCACCCATTCCCAAGCTGGTAGAACTTGGTGTTGATGGGTTCATTTGGCTCCATCTAAAAGCGAAATGGATGAGTAAGTTAGAGAGTGCACAAGTGTGGCAAAATTTTAAGTAGATTCAAATAAGAAAGAGCATGTTTCATCAAATTTTGAAAAAGTCCCAAAGACAAGAGTGTAAGTAAATTTTCACAAATATTCTCTTCATTTGATTTCAAAGTTAAGTTTTTTTGAACGTCCATTCTAACTAGGGTCTTCTAAGGTCAAACAATGGCTTTGATACCAACTTGTCAACACCCGGATTTTTAAGTCCAGATGCCTATTATGTCATTCATCGCAATCCCAGGAATATTGTCGTTGCGAGGCATAATAGTTAAGTATCATAGTCATCATTCATTACAAACCATATTGTCTTACAACTTGAATCACATGATCCATATTACACGAATAGTTGATCTATTGACCAACGAACAAACACAAGGTCATAGCAGAAGCGTAAAGATAAATGGACTCTCTAGTCCACAGGCCAACGCTTGACATTGGAAGACTCCTAGTTGTCGTAGGCGTCTTGCTGGTCATCTCCTTGGTAGTTCGGTTCATCTTCATACTCTGGCCATTTTAATAGCCAGGGACAAAGCCGTGAGTACTTTAAGTACTCGCAAACTAATACTAGTGTAAGTGCTAATAATTCTAGTAAGGGGTGCTAAGCTCTAGTTTATTTGCATAAAGCCAATTTTAGTTCACAAGTATTTGAGAACAAACTTATTCAAGTGCTAACTAACTCAAGTGGGAACATTAGTGTCATTCCCACAATTCAAGTGGTGATTCACCACAAGTCACCCTTCACCAAATCATTTCACCAACATTTCAAGAATCTGACATCGGAAACTGTATGGCCTTTCCAACCGTCCGTAACCGTGGACACGGCTATTCGAATAGGTTTACACTCTGCAGAGGTTGCACACTTGTGCCACGACATTTGATTTCATCCGTCGGGATTACCCCGAATCATCGTAACACAGTACGCGGATCATCAACCATAACCTTTCACTTACAAACCCTAGTATGAGCACCTCTCCCCATGAGCTTGGCCTCCCAGTGAAGACCAACTGTCAACCTGGGAACTGCACAGGGCTTGGCCGTACAATTCACCTCAATTCACATCATTTCTCAACAACGGAGGCAGCCTCGGCATAACCCCTATGATGTGTGTTCAGAGGGAACCCATACTAAGATGCATAAATTTCCAGTTAAGCCCTACCCATAATCAGGTATTGTGGGGGTACTCAATATTGGAAAGGTATCGCATTCAAACCAAAATCAGTTTTATCAAAATCACCATCTTCTCCAAGTCATACTCACCTTCAAAATTCATTCAATGGAATGACTCATCATTCCAAGGTTTCAAAATTCAGTTCAAGTCACATGTTCCCATCTAGAGTAGTCAAGTTTTAGTATTTAGCACTAGCTCTAATCATGAGGGGTGCTATCTTGGTTGGCTAGCTTGAGACTAACTTTGCTACTCTAGTAACCTTCTTTAACTTAGACCAAAGTTAACTACAAAAGTAACTCTTTGAATAAACAAGTAAAAACTTGTAAAGTAAAAACTTGGGATAGGCTTGTGGTAAGAAAGGTAAGACTAATGGTGCCTTGCCCCAAAGGGGCTTTGCACTTTGCAAGAATATTAGCTTGCCTTGGTAGTGGTCAAAGTTCTCCTCTTCCTCCTCTTGGTAGCAACCTTCTTCCTCCGGGTATTCTCCGGTGCTAGCGTCTAAATTTGAATAGAGTATAATCACTCAACAAATTCAATGGCTATTCCAAGCATCACATGCATTCACACAAATTATTCTAGTCACACAATTAATAAAATTAGGTGCATTGGTTTCTTCTTCTTAGGAAAAATAATTTCCTCTCATTACATATGTAAATGATAGTTTTCATATAGTTCTTGAGAAATAATTTCCTCTCATTGAATCTTCTTAAGATTTAATTTCTCAAACAATCATACATGAATTCATGTTGACCTAAGTCAACCATTCATCATCATCATTTGAGAAGATGATTTAAATGAGGTAGACCACCTCATACTATTTAATAATGCCTATTATGATTTAAAATCTCCAAGTATTTCATGTGAGAGTATTCGACCAGTGGTCCAACTTCATATGAGAGTACTTGGGACAAGATTTAAATGAAGTGAAACACTTCATATGATTTTCATAATAGTTTTGGACAATATCACTTAAGTAAACTAGCCATATAGTCCTTTATTTAAACTAGGGCATGATCATTCAAAGTGACCACACCATATTTTTGCAGAAACAATTAGCGTAAGTTAAATGTGAGCTATTAGAGTTGGAATTAACTAATTATCATTTTTGGTTGATTTTTAATATTTATTTGAATGTGCAAAAGTCCCCGACTTATTCTTTTTGTCACTTTATTTCTACAACAGATCTCACAGTGAGACCAGTGGCAAGTTGTAGATCTTTTCAGTAGCTTTCTAACAAGATCAAATTTGCTAAATTTGGCCAAGCCAAACAGATTTTATTGAATTTCAAAGTCAGGGCCAGTATTGAAATTAAATGGATTTGGAAAATCAAAGTTTGAATTAAAAGGGCCGGCGGGAAATGAAGTTGGGCCGAAACGGTTTGAAATAAAGAAACTCGGCCCAGCAATGCATCCAGCGCGCGTGGGCTTGCTGACAAGGTGGGGGCCACCGTCAGCGTCTATTTAAACCCGAATCGGTATGAGATAGTGTGGCGTGTTGGATTAAAACGAGATCCAACAGCCGAGGTTCATCGTCTTCTCCGACGAGAACCCGATGGTCTGGCCGCGAGCCTAGGGGGTCGGAGAGCCTACCGGCGTTCCCGCGGTCGAGGGCGAGGTGCGCGGCGACTTTGGCATTGATGAGGAAGCTCCTGGTACCGGTGGCGAGGCGTGGGGAAGCTCCAATCAACGGCGATGATCTCCGGGTACTGGCGGCTCCGATCGCCAAATTGGGGCTGCTCCGGCGTCAATCAAGTGTGTGGCTTGGTCGTGTAGAAGCAGAGATGGGAGGAGAAGCTGTTGGTGTGAAGAATGAAGGTGCGGGGCTGCTCTATTTATAGCGGAGAGGAGGTGCTGCGGGGCAGTGATGCGGTCGACCATGGCGCGGCGGTCCCGGCGACCTAGGAAGATAGAGGCTGGCGGGGAGCTGTTCAGCATGTCCAGGCGATGCATTTGGCAGCGACAGCGCGGTCGGGCGGCGTCTGGTTGGGTCGCATTGCTTCCGAGCATGTCCGTGGCTGCGGCGGGATTCGCTCGTCGTCTCCGGCGGCGGCGGGCCAGGGTTCGTGTCGCGCACGTGTCTGGCGCATCCGCGGTGGCACGGCGATGCTCAACGTGATCGCAGGGGGTCCAGGGCAGGCTTGTGCTGGCGAGGTGGCAGGTGGCATGTGGGCGTCCGTGGCGTGCGCGCTGCGACGCCATCGGCATCCTGGAAGATTTTGGGCGCGCGAAATCCAGTGAGCTTCAGCGTCTTCCTCGACAACGGCGGTGCTAGGTGGTGTAGGGAGGCACGGTGGCACGTTTGGGCAGCAGGGCCAGAGGTGGGGAGGAAGGAGAGAAGAGGGGGTGCGGCATGGTGTGTGATATGGCCGGCATGGCCATGTCTTTGCCTCCTTAGGGTTCCTCCTAGGGTTCCTATGCAAGCAAGAGAGAGAGAGGGGACCATGGGACAGGTTAGAGTGAAGAGGGGCAGTAGGTTGGGTTAGAGCACTATTTGAAATAGTGTTTGAATTTAATCCCTATTTGCAAATTGCAAATTTTGCCCAAATTTGGTTGAGTTCAAAAGGTTCCAAAATTTGAAAGTGGTGAGTTTGGTTAAGTTGTAAATGAGCAGAGACAACTATGTGGGTTGGTGGAATTTTAAAATCAAAGAATTGCAAATTTGCACAAAGTGAGATTGTTCCACATATTAAAAAGTCTCAACTTTGCATGAGCATAGTTTTTGATCCAAGATGATTTTGGCATGGTGGTCTTTACCAAAGTTGTTCACCTTGATGTGCTCTTGGATGAGGTGCAAAGAATTGGGAAAGTTTAGTTAGAAAAACTTGAATTGCAAGGGCTCAAAGTAGGGAACAGATTATAAATGGCAGATTTGACCATTATCATATGTGATCCCAATTTGAGTTTGAATTTGATTTTATTTGTGTTTCTTTGATTCCAAAAGTTGTAATAAGTGTTTAGTAACATAAAACAAATAATGCTGAAGACCAAAATGGTCTAGGGTAAAGATTTGCAAAAATGGCATAAACCATATGTGAGGGTTTTAGGGTTTTATTCTTATTTGATTTCTTTCTCTTTTTGATTTATTTGGTTTGTGATCTTCACTTGATTCATTTAGGGTTTTAGGGTTTAGCACATAAACACAATAACAATCATCATGGCATATCACTCAAATGCACAAGTCCTATGCATGGCACTATATGCAAATAAAAGTTTTTGTTGGTTCTGAAATTTGGATCTCTGGAATTCTTCTTCTTTCTTTTATTGAAATTTGGGATGTTACAGAGTCCACCTGAGACTCCACCCCCTTAGGGTTGGCCGGCCTAGCTAGTGGAGTCCCTCCGAGACTCCGCCTTCCATAGTGATTTCTTCCGTACTTTTCTAGAACCTTCTAGAACCTTCCATAAATGCACCGGATCATTTTCAAACTTATAAAATGACTTCCTATGTATGAATCTTATTCTCCGGACCATTCCGGAACTCCTCGTGATGTCCTGGATCCCATCCGAGACTCCGAACAAAACTTCGAACTCCATTCCATATTCCATATCTACTTAAACGACATCAAACCTTAAGTGTGTCACCCTACGGTTCGCGAACTATGCAGACATGGTTGAGATCTCTCTCCGACCAATAACCAATAGCGGGATCTGGAGATCCATAATGGCTCCCACATATTCAACGATGACTTTAGTGATCGATTGAACCATTCACATATGATACCGATTCCCTTTGTCACGCGATATTTTACTTGTCCGAGGTTTGATCATCGGTATCTCTATACCTCGTTCAACCTCGTCTCCTGACAAGTACTCTTTTCTCGTACCGTGGTATGTGGTCTCTTATGAACCATTCATATGCTTGCAAGCTAATTTAGACGACATTCCACCGAGAGGGCCTAGAGTATATCTATCCGTCATCGGGATGGACAAATCTCACTGTTGATCCATATGCCTCAACTCATACTTTCTAGATACTTAATCCCACCTTTATAACCACCCATTTACGCAGTGGCATTTGATGTAATCAAAGTACCCTTCCGGTATAAGTGATTTACATGATCTCATGATCAAAGGACTAGGTAACTATGTATCGAAAGCTTATAGCAAATAACTTAATTGCGTGATCTTATGCTACGCTTAAATGGGTGTGTCCATTACATCATTCATATAATGATATAACCTTGTTATTAATAATATCCAATGTTCATGATCATTATACTACGATCATCTATTAATCAACAAGCTAGTTATACAAGAGGCTTACTAGGGACTCCTTGTTGTTTACATAACACACATGTATCAATGTTTTGGTTAATACAATTATAGCATGGTATGTAAACATTATCATAAACATAAAGATATATTATAATAACCATTTTATTATTGCCTCTTGGGCATATCTCCAACAGTCTCCCACTTGCACTAGAGTCAATAATCTAGTTTACATTTGTAAAGATATAACACCTTGGCCTTCCGGTGCTTTATCATGTTTTGCTCACGGGAGAGGTTTTAGTCAACGGATCCGATACGCCCAGAAACGTATGTATTTTGTAATTCATTTGCGTATCAACGCATCACTCATTTTCCAAACGAGTTGGCATTAAATATGTTTGGTCTTCTGGTGGAACCTTAATTCCTGTGGTCTGAAATATGTCACTAATATTGTCACACACAATATAGCTTCAAAGTTCTGACTCTATCGGAACTACACCAAGTTCTCAAAGAACTTCTTGACTTAACATCCTCAATCATTGTCAAAACGATGACTTACTCTGCCTTCTTTTGTAGAATCCGTCATAATATTTAGAACTCATCTAAATCTAGCATAGACAACTTCTAGCTCATTGTGCTACCTTTTAAACAACACTTAGTCCAATTTGAGATTGAAATTTTATTTTTATATGTGACAAAACCAATATCGGTGCAACACCTTACAGCGATTTGTTTGTCATTTCTCCATACAAAACTATATATATCCTTGGTTCTTCTTAAATACTCAAGAATATTCTTACTGTTTTTCAATGATCATCACATGAATCATTCCGGTACATGCTCATAACACTTTTAGAGCACAGGACATCTGATTGTGTACATATTATTCGTGATCTATAATCACTCATGTGTTTTTACTCATTGAGTGTCAGATACACTCAAGTCTTGTTAAACCTTCACATGAAAAGAACACCTTCTTAATATTTCTATATTGAACTACTTCAATATCCATTCTATGTACTTTGACTTAAACTTATTACGGAAGAAACTCGCTACCCAGAGGAGTAGGTGCGCACCCCTCCCTCGTACGACACGTAGCCACTTGGTCAAACCCATCTTACCACCCCCGCGCGTCCTTAACGCACTAAGCGAATGATTATCGCTCTCCCCTAGTGAACAAATTAGATGCAGCGTTTGGGCCGGAAAAATGGCTCCCCACCCCTGATCCATCTCTCCGGCTGACATAGGCATCCCCAATGGGCCTGCCGAAGATAGTATCCGGGGTTTATTGAAGGCCCACTACCCGAAGAATAAGAAGATTCGGAAGCCCAAGATATTATTAAGGAAAGCTAGAGTTGTAATAGGAAGCATTATTTGTAATCTTGCAGGATGAGTTAGAAACCTCCCCGGACTCTGTAACTTGTACAATACGAATCCCTCGGCTCCGCCTCCTATATAAGGGGGAGTCGAGGGACAAAGAAATCATCGAATCATTGTCTCTCAAACCCTAGTTTTCATAATCGTCGAGTACTTTTCGGCTGAAACCTTCGAGATCTACTTGCCCTCTACTTCCAACTAAGCCCTAGTCTACAACCCGTAGGCATTGACAAGTTGATACCTTGTCAATTGGCGCCGTCTGTGGGAACTAGAGGCGTCAAGGATACGATTTTGATGGCACGTTCAAGATCATCGACTTCATCAACCGCAAGCAACGCGATGGATCGAGGTAAACAGATCGCAACTGGTCTTGTCGATTTTGTTCCTCACCCGCCCTCCCGTTTGGATGCATATGCGTATCTGGAGGAGCCTATGGAGATGACGTTCGGAAGATTTCACTTTCGCGTCGAGAAAGAGGGATCGTATCGTGTCGAAATTCCGATTTCGTCGGGATCGTCGGCGGTCGATTCCGATTTTTCAAGCTATACATCGTCAACCGAATCAGGAGCGGAAGAAACTTCGTCGTCACGCTTCATCAGCACCAGGGCAAGAGAAAAACTTGCCAAGATCTTCAGCGACATGTCGTTTGAGTCATCTGCGGACTCCTATATAAGCGATGGCTCAAGCAGTGTCGACAACTACAACTTCATCGACAAATCTACTATAGTGGGCAAGGTCTTCGCCAATCTTCATGATGGTGTCACCAAACCCAACATAGATCTGAATACAAAGTACCATCAGATTTATGTCATCGGAGAACCAAGTCGTGATCAGGAGGAAACATCTGAGGCTTTCGACGATTTGGGAAATCCATACGTCGATCCCTCTAATTTGCGACGAGGCCTAGGCAATAAATATATCGGGCCACAGCCGCGAGACAGAGTCCAACTCCCGCAAACAGCATGGGATAGAGCCGCAAGGGCTATGGATGGCTCAGAACCAATGGCCACCACAGCCACGCCAGAAGAATTACAAGCATATCAATATAGGCTCGCACGAGCTGCAAGGGAATTGGAAAAACAGACAGCTGAGCTAAACAGAAGAAAGGAGGCAGCCTCTGCATCAAGTAGGCGAAGGGCAGAGCTGAGTCGACAATCTAGAACTTCGGGTGATAGCCACAGAGAAGCTCGGAACAGAGCAAGATCAAGGTTGCAAAACGTACCTGAAGGAGAAAGAGAGCACTTGGTTCAAAACCTCGACATGTCTTTTATGTCGATAGACACGAGAGGAAACATCATCCCCAAGACACCAGAAGCTGGGTATATGGCGACACAAGCTTTCATCCTTGCATCCAGACCACCCCCAGGAGATCCAAGGGAGGCATTGTATAACATGGCAATGACAGGAGTTGGAGCCATGGGGACGGCGTTTGTATCAACACCTCCCGAAGGAACAGCAAGGCAAAATAGTCCACGACCTGCGGCAGCAACAGCAGCAGCTCCCGAAGGACCAAGTGGAGCAAGAGACACGACAGCACAAGCAAGGGTCGACAGAGCGCGACAAAGCAGAAGGAAACATCGGCAGTCCCCAGAGCTAAATGATGGCGTGTATTTCACACGTTCGTTGGGCAACCCCAAGAGGAAGGTATGATGCGCACAGCAGCAAGTTTTCCCTCAGAAAGAAACCAAGGTTTATCGAACCAGGAGGAGCCAAGAAGCACGTTGAAGGTTGATGGCGGCGGGATGTAGTGCGGCGCAACACCAGAGATTCCGGCGCCAACGTGGAACCTGCACAACACAACCAAAGTACTTTGCCCCAACGAAACAGTGAGGTTGTCAATCTCACCGGCTTGCTGTAACAAAGGATTAACCGTATTGTGTGGAAGATGATTGTTTGCAGAAAACAGTAGAACAGTATTGCAGTAGATTGTATTTCAGTAAAGAGAATTGGACCGGGGTCCACAGTTCACTAGAGGTGTCTCTCCCATAAGACGAACAGCATGTTGGGTGAACAAATTACAGTTGGGCAATTGACAAATAAAGAGAGCATGACCATGCACATACATATCATGATGAGTATAGTGAGATTTAATTGGGCATTACGACAAAGTACATAGACCGCCATCCAACTGCATCTATGCCTAAAAAGTCCACCTTCAGGTTATCATCCGAACCCCCTCCAGTATTAAGTTGCTAACAACAGACAATTGCATTAAGTATTGCGCGTAATGTAACTAGTGACTACATCCTTGAACATAGCACTAATGTTTTATCCCTAGTGGCAACAGCACATCCATAACCTTAGTGGTTCTTGTCACTCCTCCAGATTCACAGAGGCATGAACCCACTATCGAGCATAAATACTCCCTCTTGGAGTTACTAGCATCAACTTGGCCAGAGCATCTACTAATAACGGAGAGCATGCAAGATCATAAACAACACATAAGCATAGCTTTGATAATCAACATAACAAGTATTCTCTATTCATCGGATCCCAACAAACGCAACATATAGAATTACAGATAGATGATCTTGATCATGTTAGGCAGCTCACAAGATCCGACAATGATAGCACAATGGGGAGAAGACAACCATCTAGCTACTGCTATGGACCCATAGTCCAGGGGTAGACTACTCACACATCACACCGGAGGCGACCATGGCGGCGTAGAGTCCTCCGGGAGATGATTCCCCTCTCCGGCAGGGTGCCGGAGGCGATCTCTGGATCCCCGAGATGGGATCGGCGGCGGCGGCGTCTCTCGGAAGGTTTTCCGTATCGTGGTTCTCAGATCGGGGTTTTCGTCACGGAGACTTTTTATAGGCGAAAGGGCAGGTCAAGAGGCGGCACGGGGCCCCACACCATAGGGCCGCGCGGCCAAGGGGGCCGCGCCGCCCTAGGGTGTGGCCCCTCCGTGGCCCCTCTTCGTCTCTCCTTCGGACTTACGGAAGCTTCGTGAGAAAATAGGCCCCCGGGCTTTGATTTCGTCCAATTCCGCGAATATTTCCTTACTAGGATTTCGAAACCAAAAACAGCAGAAAACAAAGAATCGGCACTTCGGCATCTTGTTAATAGGTTAGTTCCGTAAAATGCACGAATATGACATAAAGTGTGCATAAAACATGTAGATAACATCAATAATGTGGCATGGAACATAAGAAATTATCGATACGTCGGAGACGTATCAGCATCCCCAAGCTTAGTTCTGCTCGTCCCGGGCAGGTAAAACGATAACACAGATAATTTCTGGAGTGACATGCCATCATAATCTTGATCATACTATTTGTAAAGCATATGTAGTGAATGCAGCGATCAAAACAATGTATATGACATGAGTAAACAAGTGAATCATATAGCAAAGACTTTTCATGAATAGCACTTCAAGACAAGCATCAATAAGTCTTGCATAAGAGTTAACTCATAAAGCAATAATTCAAAGTAAAGGCATTGAAGCAACACAAAAAAAGATTAAGTTTCAGCGGTTGCTTTCAACTTGTAACATGTATATCTCATGGATATTGTCAACATAGAGTAATATAATAAGTGCAATAAGCAAGTATGTAGGAATCAATGCATAGTTCACACAAGTGTTTGCTTCTTGAGGTGGAGAGAGATAGGTGAACTGACTCAACATTGAAAGTAAAAGAATGGTCCTCCATAGAGGAAAAGCATCGATTGCTATATTTGTGCTAGAGCTTTGATTTTGAAAACATGAAACAATTTTGTCAACGGTAGTAATAAAGCATATGTATCATGTAAATTATATCTTACAAGTTGCAAGCCTCATGCATAGTATACTAATAGTGCCCGCACCTTGTCCTAATTAGCTTGGACTACCGGATCATCACAATGCATTGTTTTTACCAAGTGTCACAAAGGGGTACCTCTATGCCGCCTGTACAAAGGTCTAAGGAGAAAGCTCGCATTGGATTTCTCGCTATTGATTATTCTTCAACTTAGACATCCATACCGGGACAACATAGACAACAGATAATGGACTCCTCTTTTATGCATAAGCATATAACAACAATTAATAATTTTCTCATTTGAGATTTGAGGATTGTTGTCCAAAACTGAAACTTCCACCATGGAACATGGCTTTAGTTAGCGGCCCAATGTTCTTCTCTAACATATGCATGCTTAACCCTATGGTGGTAGATCTCTCTTACTTCAGACAAGACGAACATGCATAGCAACTCACATGAAATTCAACAAAGAGTAGTTGATGGCGTCCCCGGTAAACATGGTTATCGCACAACAAGCAACTTAATAAGAGATAAAGTGCATAATTACATATTCAATACCACAATAGTTTAAAGCTATTTGTCCCATGAGCTATATATTGCAAAGGTGAATGATGGAATTTTAAAGGTAGCACTCAAGCAATTTACTTTGGAATGGCGGAAAATACCATGTAGTAGGTAGGTATGGTGGACACAAATGGCATAGTGGTTGGCTCAAGTATTTTGGATGCATGAGAAGTATTCCCTCTCGATACAAGGTTTAGGCTAGCAAGGCTTATTTGAAACAAACACAAGGATGAACCGGTGCAGCAAAACTCACATAAAAGACATATTGAAAACATTATAAGACTCTACACCGTCTTCCTTGTTGTTCAAACTCAATACTAGAAATTATCTAGACCTTAGAGAAACCAAATATGCAAACCAAATTTTAGCATGCTCTATGTATTTCTTCATTAATGGGTGCAAAGCATATGATGCAAGAGCTTAATCATGAGCACAACAATTGCCAAGTATCACATTACCCAAGACATTTATAGCAATTACTACATGTATCATTTTCCAATTCCAACCATATAACAATTTAACGAAGGAGAAACTTCGCCATGAATACTATGAGTAGAAACCAAGGACATACTTGTCCATATGCTACAGCGGAGCGTGTATCTCTCCCATAAAGTGAATGCTAGGATCCATTTTATTCAAACAAAACAAAAACAAAAACAAACCGACGCTCCAAGAAAAAGCACATAAGATGTGATGGAATAAAAATATAGTTTCAGGGGAGGAACCTGATAATGTTGTCGATGAAGAAGGGGATGCCTTGGGCATCCCCAAGCTTAGACGCTTGAGTCTTCTTGATATATGCAGGGGTGAACCACCGGGTGCATCCCCAAGCTTAGAGCTTTCACTCTCCTTGATCATGTTGCATCATACTCCTCTCTTGATCCTTGAAAACTTCCTCCACACCAAACTCGAAACAACTCATTAGAGGGTTAGTGCACATTATAAATTGACATATTCAGAGGTGACACAATCATTCTTAACACTTCTGGACATTGCATAATGCTACTGGACATTAATGGATCAAAGAAATTCATCCAACATAGCGAAAGAGGCAATGCGAAATAAAAGGCAGAATCTGTCAAAACAGAACAGTTCGTATTGACGAATTTTAAAATGGCACCAGACTTGCTCAAATGAAAATGCTCAAATTTAATAAAAGTTGCGTACATATCTGAGGATCATGCACGTAAATTGGCTTAATTTTCTGAGTTACCTACAGGGAGGTGGACCCAGATTCGTGACAGCAAAGAAATCTGGAACTGTGCAGTAATCCAAATCTAGTACTTACTTTTCTATCAACGGCTTAACTTGGCACAACAAAACACAAAACTAAGATAAGGAGAGGTTGCTACAGTAGTAAACAACTTCCAAGACACAAAATAAAAACAAAGTACTGTAGGTAAAAACATGGGTTGTCTCCCATAAGCGCTTTTCTTTAACGCCTTTCAGCTAGGCGCAGAAAGTGTGTATCAAGTATTATCAAGAGACGAAGTGTCAACATCATAATTTGTTCTCATAATAGAATCAAAAGGTACCTTCATTCTCTTTCTAGGGAAGTGTTCCATACCTTTCTTGAAAGGAAATTGATATTTTATATTACCTTCCTTCATATCAATGATAGCACCAACAGTCAAGAAAAGGTCTTCCCAATATAATGGGGCAAGATGCATTGTATTCAATATCCAAGACAACAAAATCAACGGGAACCAGGTTATTGTTAATGGTAATGCGAACATTATCAACTTTACCCAAAGGTTTCTTTGTAGAATGATCAGCAAGATTAACATCCAAATAACAATTTTTCAGCGGTGGCAAGTCAAGCATATTATAAATTTTCTTAGGCATAACAGAGATACTTGCACCAAGATCACATAAAGCATTACAATCAAAATCTTTAATCTTCATCTTAATGATGGGCTCCCAACGATCCTCTAACTTTTTAGGAATAGAGGCTTCACGCTCTAGTTTCTCTTCTCTAGCTTTTATGAGAGCATTTGTAATATGATGCGTGAAAGCCAAATTTATAGCACTAGCATTAGGACTTTTAGCAAGTTTTTGCAAGAACTTTATAACTTCAGAGATGTGGCAATCATCAAAATTCAAACCATTATAATCTAAAGCAATAGGATCATCATCCCCAATGTTGGAAAAAATTTCAGCAGCTTTATCACAGTAGCTTTCAGCAGTTTTAGCAGTTTCAGTGCAGTTTTTCGCGCTTTGCATTCGAAGTGGAAACATTGCTAACACCAATTCTTTTATTAGTATGAGTAGGAGGTGCAGCAACATGTGTAGCATTAGCATTACTAGTGGTGGTAATAGTCCAAACTTTAGCTATATTCTTCTCTTTAGCTAGTTTTTCATTTTCTTCTCTATCCCACCTAGCACGCAGTTCAGCCATTAATCTTATATTCTCATTAATTCTAACTTGAATGGCATTTGCTGTAGTAGTAATTTTATTATGATGATTCTCATTAGTCATAACTTTCGATTTCAAAAGATCAACATCAGAAAGACAAGACTATCGACTTTAGAAGCAAGTATATCAATTTTCCCAAGCTTTTCTTCAACAGATTTGTTAAAAGCAGTTTGTGTACTAATAAATTCCTTAAGCATGGCTTCAAGTCCAGGGTGAACTCCTATTATTGTTGTAAGAATTCCCATAAGAATTACCATAGCCGTTGCCATTATTATAAGGATATGGCCTATAGTTGTTACTAGAATTGTTCCGGTAAGCATTGTTGTTGAAATTATTATTTTTAATGAAGTTTACATCAACATGTTCTTCTTGTGCAACCAATGAAGCTAATGGAACATTATTAGGATCAATATTAGTCCTATCATTCACAAGCATAGACATAATAGCATCGATCTTATCACTCAAGGAAGAGGTTTCTTCGACGAATTTACCTTCTTACCTTGTGGAGCTCTTTCCGTGTGCCATTCAGAGTAGTTGATCATCATATTATCAAGAAGCTTTGTTGCTTCACCAAGAGTGATGGACATAAAGGTACCTCCAGCAGCTGAATCCAATAAATTCCGTGAAGAAAAATTTAGTCCTGCATAGAAGGTTTGGATGATCATCCAAGTAGTCGATCCATGGGTTGGGCAATTTTTAACCAGAGATTTCATTCTTTCCCAAGCTTGAGCAACATGTTCAGTATCTAATTGTTTAAAATTCATTATGCTACTCCTCAAAGATATAATTTTAGCAGGGGGATAATATCTACCAATAAAAGCATCCTTGCATTTAGTCCATGAATAGATACTATACTTAGGCCGAGATAGCAACCAATCTTTAGCTCTTCCTCTTAATGAGAAAGGGAACAATTTTAGTTTAATAATATCACCATCTACATCTTTATATTTTTGCATTTCACATAGTTCAACAAAATTATTAAGATGGGCAGCAGCATCATCAGAACTAACACTAGAAAATTGCTCTCGCATAACAAGATTCAGTAAAGCAGGTTTAATTTCAAAAAATTCTGCTGTAGTAGCAGGTGGAGCAATAGGTGTGCATAAGAAATCATTATTATTTGTGGTTGTGAAGTCACACAACTTAGTGTTTTCAGCGTTGGCCATTTTAGCAACAGTAAATAAAGCAAACTAGATAAAGTAAATGCAAGTAAACTAATTTTTTTGTGTTTTTGATATAGCAAACAAGATAGCAAATAAAGTAAAACTAGCAACTAATTTTTTTGTATTTTGATTTAGTGCAGCAAACAAAGTAGTAAATAAAACTAAGCAAGACAAAAACAAAGTAAAGAGATTGAGAAGTGGAGACTCCCCTTGCAGCGTGTCTTGATCTCCCCGGCAACGGCGCATGAAAATATGCTTGATGGCGTGTATTTCACACGTTCGTTGGGCAACCCCAAGAGGAAGGTATGATGCGCACAGCAGCAAGTTTTCCCTCAGAAAGAAACCAAGGTTTATCGAACCAGGAGGAGCCAAGAAGCACATTGAAGGTTGATGGCGGCGGGATGTAGTGCGGCGCAACACCAGAGATTCCGGCGCCAACGTGGAACCTGCACAACACAACCAAAGTACTTTGCCCCAATGAAACAGTGAGGTTGTCAATCTCACCGGCTTGCTGTAACAAAGGATTAACCGTATTGTGTGGAAGATGATTGTTTGCAGAAAACAGAGAACAAAGATTGGCAAAGAGATTGTATTTCAAGAAAGAGAATTGGACCGGGGTCCACAGTTCACTAGAGGTGTCTCTCCCATAAGACGAACAGACATGTTGGGTGAACAAATTACAGTTGGGCAATTGACAAATAAAGAGAGCATGACCATGCACATACATATCATGATGAGTATAATGAGATTTAATTGGGCATTACGACAAAGTACATAGACCGCCATCCAACTGCATCTATGCCTAAAAAGTCCACCTTCAGGTTATCATCCGAACCCTCCGGTATTAAGTTGCTAACAACAGACAATTGCATTAAGTATTGCGCGTAATGTAACTAGTGACTACATCCTTGAACATAGCACTAATGTTTTATCCCTAGTGGCAACAGCACATCCATAACCTTAGTGGTTCTTGTCACTCCTCCAGATTCACAGAGGCATGAACCCACTATCGAGCATAAATACTCCCTCTTGGAGTTACTAGCATCAACTTGGCCAGAGCATCTACTAATAACGGAGAGCATGCAAGATCATAAACAACACATAAGCATAGCTTTGATAATCAACATAACAAGTATTCTCTATTCATCGGATCCCAACAAACGCAACATATAGAATTACAGATAGATGATCTTGATCATGTTAGGCAGCTCACAAGATCCGACAATGATAGCACAATGGGGAGAAGACAACCATCTAGCTACTGCTATGGACCCATAGTCCAGGGGTAGACTACTCACACATCACACCGGAGGCGACCATGGCGGCGTAGAGTCCTCCGGGGAGATGATTCCCCTCTCCGGCAGGGTGCGGAGGCGATCTCTGGATCCCCGAGATGGGATCGGCGGCGGCGGCGTCTCCGGAAGGTTTTCCGTATCGTGGTTCTCGCATCGGGGTTTTCGTCACGGAGACTTTTATAGGCGAAAGGGCAGGCCACCCGGCGGCCCGGGGGCCCCCCCCCACAGGGCCGCGCGGCCACGGGGGGGGCCGCGCGGCCCAGGGTGTGGCCCCTCCGTGGCCCCTCTTCGTCTCTCCTTCGGACTTACGGAAGCTTCGTGAGAAAATAGGCCCTGGGCTTTGATTTCGTCCAATTCCGAGAATATTTCCTTACTAGGATTTCTGAAACCAAAAACAGCAGTAAAACAAAGAATCGGCACTTCGGCATCTTGTTAATAGGTTAGTTCCAGAAAATGCACGAATATGACATAAAGTGTGCATAAAACATGTAGATAACATCAATAATGTGGCATGGAACATAAGAAATTATCGATACGTCGGAGACGTATCACTAAACGACGAGGATATGTGTGGGTTGCCATGCTTCACAAGGAGAGTTTGAAAAACTCGAGTCCCTTCGGGATTCAAGTTACCTGATAACTTCAAGAAATTCGACGGCCTTCAGGATCCAGAGGATTGGCTAGTTGATTATCTCGAGACGGTGAAACTCACAGGAGGAACCAGAGCAACAGCTATGCAAAGCATCCAGGTGCATCTGAGTGGAGCCGCACGATCTTGGATAAAGAAACTTCCTCTAGGATCTATCGACAGCTGGGATAGCTTCGAGGACGTGTTCGTCAAGAATTTCCGGTCCACATGTAAAAAACCCGCGTCATTAGAAGAGCTGAGAGCGTGCCGACAAAAGCCAGATGAGCCAATGAGAAAATATATCCAAAGGTGGAATATAATCAAAAACTCGGCAGAAAACATATCTGACGAGAGAGCAATAGATGCGTTTGTCGCAGGGATCAGGCGTGGAGATTTTGTCGAGGATTTGGGGAGGACCAATCCAAAGACAGTATCCGCGTTAATGGAAATAGCAAACAGATGGGCAGATGGAGAAGATGTTGTTCACAACAAACGACATAGGTCGCCAGAGGAAGACCGCGGTCGAAATTATCAACCAAGGCGACGATTTCCTCGGCAATACTCGAGCTATGATGCTCCAGGACAAATCTCGGCTGGGTTCCGAGCGAGCGCAGGAGGAAACAACAGAGATGAGTACCAGAGAAGCAACGAGCAACGAGGCGACAATAGAGATGACTCTCGAAACAACAGGCAAAATAGCGGGCCAAGGTTCCAGAGGCCCTTCGTGTCTCCCGAAGAAATGATGAACGGGCCGTGTCAGATGCACTTTTTCCTCGACAGCAACGGAAAAAGACAGTCAGGGCATCTGCAGAAGGATTGTCGCAATTTCCAGGCAATGCTAAGGTATGCAGGGCATGCTAATGCTCAGGCAGCACAGAGAAATCCTCGAGAACCCAGGAGTGAGATTCACTTGCCACCTCCTCCTGCGATTACGGACGACAATCGACATTAACTCAGAATAGCGGCAGCACCTCCACCACCGCCTTACGTGGATCCTAACTCTAACGGAGCGGTCTCAACGATTCAGAAGGGAAGGCCATCCAATAGAGCTCAGAAAGTAATCTCGCGGCAGGTGTTTATGGCAGAAAAAATGCCTCCACCAACAGTCGAGTATCTTAATTGGTCAGGGCAAGACATTGGCTTCACCATAGCGGATCATCCACAGCAAGTTCCTCGACCAGGGCAGTCAGCACTCATACTACCAGCGGTCATCGCAGGATTTGACGTATCTCGCGTGTTTATAGATGGCGGCAGCAGCTTAAACCTTATGTACACAGATACATTAAGGAAGATGAACATATCCCCAGCAAACCTGAAGCCAACAGACACGAGATTCCACGGTATCACACCAGAGAAGCCAAGCTATCCGCTGGGGAAGATTAATCTCGACGTTCAGTTTGGGACCCGAGAAAATTACAGGATCGAGAAGTTGGAGTTTGAAGTCGTAGATTTCCCGTCACAGTACCACGCTCTATTGGGACGACCAGCATATGCTAGATTTATGGCGGTACCACATTACACGTACCTGTTGTGGAGGATGCCTGGACCCAAGGGGCCAATCACAGTCAAAGGAAGCTTCGCCCTAGCCGATAAATGTGATAAGGATTTTCATCGAATATCAGAAACTTTCAGGATGCAAGCTGAATATTTGGCGTCAAGGCTCATGACTGACTACGACGTGCTGCCAGACGTGGGAAGGCCAAATAAAGAATCAACTTTCAATACTGAGAAAAATTCTAAGGAGGTGCAGATTCACCCGACAGACCCGAAAAAGACGACGTCCATCGCAAACGACATGGACCTCGCATAGGAAAGCGCGCTCGTCGAGTTCCTCCGTGAGAACTGGAAAATCTTCACATGGTGTCCAGCTGACATGCCAGGAGTACCCAGGGAACTTGCCGAGCACCACCTAAACTTGGATCCACTAGCGAGACCAATCAAACAACCTTTGCGACGTTTTTCGGAACCAAACCGCAAGGTTATGCTGTCAGAAATTGATCGACTAAGAGAAGCTGATTTTATCAAGGAGCTGCACACAGAGGCCAGATGGGTAGAAAATCCAGTGTTGGTGCCGAAGAAAAACACTAAGGTCCTTCGCATGTGCGCCGACTTTACGTGTCTCAATAAACATTGTCCAAAGGATCACTTTCCCCTCCTGAGGATCGACCAAATTATCGACTCCACGGCAGGATGTGAACGTCTTTCCTTTTTGGACGCATATTCTGGTTATAACCAGATCAGGTTAAAAGAAGAAGATGAAGTAAAAACAGCGTTCATCACACCTTACGGCGTGTTTTGCTACAGAACAATGCCCTTTGGTCTGAAAAACGCGGGAGCAACATATAAGAGGATGATGCAGAAATGTTTGGCGACACAGATTGGGAAAAATGTGCAAGTGTACATCGACGATGTCGTCATAACGTCAAAAAAGGGGGCGACGCTGATCGAGGATCTCAAGGAAACCTTTGACAACCTCGACAAATTCTGCCTCAAGCTGAACCCGACGAAGTGCTCCTTCGGCGTCCCAGCAGGAGAACTTCTTGGGTTTCTAGTTTCAGCAAGAGGGATTGAAGCAAATCCCGACAAAATACAAGCTATTGTAACAATGAGGAAGCCAACAAAGTTGAAAGAAATACATCAATTAACTGGGCGAGTCACAGCTTTAAGCAGATTCGTCGCCAGGCTGGGAAAAAAAGCGTTACCGTTCTATGCTTTAATAAAGCAAGGGGAAAAATTCCAGTGGAACGAAGAAGCCGATAGGGCTTTCGAGGATTTGAAACACACAATCTCGACACCACCAATCTTGGTGGCGCCGAAGGAAAAGGAACCTGTCCTACTGTACATTGTAGCCACACCCCAGGTGGTTAGCACGGTGCTAGTCGTCGAAAGAGAAGAAGAAGAGAAACTCCATGGAGTGCAAAGGCCGGTATATTTCATCAGTGAAGTTTTATCGCCTTCCAAATAGTGGTACCCGCAGTACCAGAAACTAGCATATGGAGTGATTACAACGGCAAGAAAGTTGCGCCACTATTTTTCGGCACACCCGATAATAGTAGTCAATGAAGCACCTCTCTCAAATATACTGAACAATCCAGAAGCTACAGGGCGTGTCTCCCTTTGGGGAATAGAAATTTCCCCTCGAGACATCACGTATGAAAAAAGAAAAGCAATCAAGTCGCAAGTTTTGCCAGATTTCATTGCAGAGTGGATGGAGCTACAAAACACAGGACCCCCAGATTTGTCGAGAACTTGGACCATGAACTTTGATGGATCCAAGAGAGTAGAAGGAGCTGGCGCAGGAGTAATACTTATATCACCCGAAGGCGACAAATTAAAGTATGTCCTACAGATGACGTTCCCAAACGCATCCAACAATGAAGCAGAATACGAAGCCCTCATACACGGGATGAAGATGGCGAAAGCTTGCGGTGCAACTCGACTAAAAATCTTTGGCGACTCACAATTGGTGGCTCAGCAAGTTATGAACCAATGTGATGCAGTCAACGATAGCATGATAGCATATAAGGAGGTGTACAATGAGCTAGAGAAGCTGTTTGATGGATGCGAGGTCAATCACATCAGTAGGTTGAGCAATGATGAAGCCGACGTTCTTGCAAACATCGGGTCGCAGTGCCTTCCAATCCCGCCAGGTGTATTTTGGGAAGAAATAGCGGAGAGATCCACAAAGCTGAAGAAGGCGCAGAAAAAAGCAAAGGAAGAAAAAACTTCGGCGCCCCTCAAAGAGGCCGTAGAGGACGAAGAAGACCAAGAACTTATGATGATAGTAGAAGTTCCTTGGATGCAAGCGTACATATCATATATCCTTCGGAAAGAAATACCCGACGATCCAGTTGTGGCAAGGCGAATTATTCGGCGATCCAAAGCTTTCACAGTAGTCAAAGGAGAGTTATACAAGCGAAGTATTTCAGGCGTCCTGCAAAGGTGTGTCACACCCGAAGAAGGAAGGATAATCCTAAAAGATGTGCATGAAGGAATATGTGGTCACCACGCGAGCAGCCGAGCTATTGCGGCCAAGGTTTTTCGGGCAGGATTTTACTGGTTGACAGCAATACAGGATGCCAAAGAGATAGTGCGAACCTGCGACGCATGCCAAAGATTCGCCGCAAAACCTCACTCTCCAGCGGCAGAGCTGATGCCAATACCATTGTCATGGCCGTTTGCCCAATGGGGACTCGATATGGTGGGAAAATTACATAAAGCTTCGCCAGGAGGATACGAGTACATGTTGGTTGCTGTCGATAAGTTCACCAAGTGGATAGAAGCAAAGCCGATAAATTCACCAGGTGGAGAATCAGCAGTCAAATTCGTAAAGGGCATCGTTTTCCGGTTTGGGGTACCTCACAGCATCGTCACAGACAATGGCAGTAACTTTACGTCCAAGGAATTCAAGGAATACTGCGCAGAAGTAGGCATTAAATTGCACTTTGCGTCAGTTGGGCACCCGCAAACCAATGGCCAAGTCGAGAAAGCCAATGGCATCATCTGCAACGGTATCAAAAAACGCTTGCTAGGACCGCTTGAAAAAGCTCGACATACCTGGCCAGAAGAACTGCCGAGTGTTTTGTGGAGCATCCGAACAACACCAAATACGGCGACACAAGAAACTCCGTTTTTCCTCGTCCACGGAGCCGAAGCAGTACTACCAATTGAGATAGAGCATGATTCTCCAAGAGTGACAGAGTATAACGAGGAAACTTCAAGAAAGGCCTTGGAGGACGACGTAGATGCACTCGACGAAGCTCGAGATGAAGTACTTTCACGAGTCACCAAATACCAGCAGGACCTCAAAAACTACCACAGTCGACGGTTAAGGCCAAGATCTTTCCAGGTCGGAGATTTGGTCTTACGGTTAAATCAAAAAAGTACTGAAAAGCTCGAGTCGCCATGGCTAGGCCCTTACATCGTCACAGAAGTAATCGAAGGAGGTGCATACAAGATCAAGGACAAGAAGACAGGGGCTCCCGAGAAAAACCACTGGAACATGGCGCAGCTCAGGCGGTTCTACGCTTAGAGTCGAAATATAGTCCTTCTATGTAAAAATACAATGTACTGAAACGCCCGCGAGTTTTCAGACGCACTCTTTTCCTTTTCGGGGCACCGAGTGGGGCCGGAAAGGTTTTTAATGAGGCGGGCTCGCGGTGCTGCAATATAATAAAGATAGTGGAGATATACTTCTTATTCTTCGACACGCTCGGAGGCTCAACGCCTTCAAGTTACAAAATATATGCAATATAGATAAACTAGACTTACCGAAATATTTCGCCTTGGTACAAAAATACCTCGCCAAATAGAACATAGGAAGCTAACAACTATAAATATAGTGTACTCATCAAAATTTTATTGCTTAGGTCTGAAAACCTCGCAGCAAAAATATAGAACGTCACCACCAAGACGCTCGGGGGCTCGTACCCATCGACAGCAAAATATATATATCTTCTTGCAACAAGAAAAAAATCTTCGGGATAACAAAACAGTATAACTCCAGCCAAAGGCTCGGGGGCTTGACGATCAAAAATAGAAACAATACATATTTTTAGAGTTGACAGCTTTACAATATAGATCATGTTTACAAATACACAAAGACGTATCAATGGTGAAACTACAGCAAGAAAAAGGAAAAAATCCTCAGCGGATACCTAGCACATGGTCTATGGTTATTCGCTCATTGGAAGGACGAGTACTATGCTCGGCATAGCTACCCTTCACAAAGAATTCAGCATCCATCCGAAGAAGTTCATCCATCATATCTTCGGCTACAGGAGTCACCAGATCATCAATCTTGCCCATGTTTCTCTTTTTCTTTGACATCTTGGCCAGGCACGTGGGAACAATTTGATTCATGGGCAATTTTGGATAGCAAATCTTTATCATCATCATAGCAAATCTTGCGCCAGCAGAAAGTTGAGCCCGCACAAATCCATGGATTCGAGGAGCATCTCGAAATTTTTCCATTAAAGTAGGAAGAGTTTCTGGCATTTTGTTGCGAGGGAACATGGTTCCATAAACTAAAAATAAAGTCTTCGTACAGAAGTCAAGGAAGTCACGGACCTGAGCCGCGCGATCTTGGAATCTGACAATTTGGCGGGTACGCTCAGGAGTAACCCAAAAGTTAGAACCATGTTGTGCAGCCAGTCTGAGCAGAACATTGGCTCGAGCTTCAACACGTTGATCTTCGGCAGCAGTATCCAAAAATGAGCCTGGTACAGCAAGTAAATTGTCAAGGAAGGAAAATTAGCAAAAACAACATCCAGCATGGTTATGAACAGGAAACATACCTGTCATGTCCAGGCTGGCGTTAGTCATTAGCTGAAGCATATAATTTTCTCGAGAAGAAGCTTCGGTATCCTCAGCAACAGTAGCATCCTTTGCAGCAATGGCTTCTTTTGCCTGTTGAAGAGCAATTCTCTCTCTCGGATGCTTGTCGAGATTGTTCCATCATCGCAAGAGTTTGTTTCTTCATGGATTGGAGTTGTTGGCGCAGTTCTTGCAAATCTTGCGACAAGTGTTGTCTTGAAGAACCTTCGATGAGGTTATCATTGACTAGTGTTTTCTTCGAGAAAGAGGAAGCAGGAGAAGTATCGGCAGAATGAGGATTGGCAGAGTAGTTATCAAATATCAACTGGAAAAGAAAATTCAAATATCAAAGGATTGCACAAGACAGAGTTCTATTGATCTTCAAGAAATTTACACGGATATTACAGAAGGAGTTCTTCAAAAGGACTACTAAGATAATTGTCGCCAAAGCTAATATGGCGACAATAGCTAAAGAAACAGAAAAAATAAAAAGAAGGGGCATTCAACTAGACCTCCGGCATTGATGAGCTAGGAGTTGAAGATGGCTTGATTCCGAGATAGGCCAGGATTTTCTTCGTGTTGGGCTTTGCCGCCTTGATCAGTGATCGCCATTTCGTTTGCTCTATCTGTTCTGTGTCGCCTACTTTCGCCCAGTTGATAGTTTGTTGGCTGTCGGCAACCAAGGCAACAGTACTTTCGACAGAAATCTTCATGTTCTCTTGGCGCATCTTCAGTCCAAGATCCTCTGGTGGGTTGAAGTCCTTGGCAAGAGTAAGGAAAGTCTTGGGTTCCTCTTTCTTCGGGAAGAAGTAGGGGAACAGCCGTAACAATCCTGAGTCAGCATGTCCAATGCCTTCGCGAGCTTCAGTTCCATGAAACTCAAGGATAGAGAGTGCGTCAAGAAGAGGATCGTTGTCGGGATCTTCAAGTTCAAATTCTTGGTTTGTTTTACCTGTCGCAGAAAATATATGTTGGTCGACAGCAAGTAAAGAAAAGCAAGTCTAAGAAAAATAGAATGGATCGACAAAATTACCGACAAAACGCTGATTCTGCGTGTTCAAGCGCTTGATGATCGCCTTTTCACGAGTAGCCTGCGCGGCTTTGTGCTCGTTTAAAGCAGTTTCGGCTTCATCAAGTCTTTTTTGCAGATCTTCGACACCAGCAGCTTCTGCTTTGGCCTTATCAGCCTCCGCTTTAGCTTTGCTAGCATCAAGTTCAGCCTTCTTGCGAGCCGCTTCACTTTGTTCTAATTTCTGAGCAAGCGTGTCGACAAGCTTGTTGGCTTCCGCAAGTTTTTCTGCCAAAATAGTTAAGAATCGTCAAAATTGCGACAAAACAGGAGCAAGAAGTTATAAACAAGGGCCAGCAAAGAATTATTACCTTCAGTCTTGCTGGCATACTCACGGTACCCAATGAATTGGGCACCGATGCGAACAAGCTCTTTGATCATAGGCTGTCAAAGAAGGACAAAGAAAGAAAATGTCGATATGGGAAAAATATGATGGCATAAAAAAGCAAACAGAGGAAATATAGACAGTGACAAGAAAATTAAGAACTTACATCATCCAAGAGAGGGCTAGAGGAGCTACCCAATTGGAGGGTAGGCTCCGGGATTGTTTCAACCCTTGTCCTTTTTGGCGAAGGGACAAGAGGGCTTGAAGGAGGAGTAGGAGCGCCGACGTTTTGTTGAGGAGGCGAGGATTCCTCTCCTTCGACTGGCGTCTCCGAAACAACCAGAGTATGTGACGTACTCGTTCGAGCAGCCACATCAACAGCTGGTACTTCTTCCTCATCATCACTGCGATTAAATGTCGGCAACATAAAGAGCAAAATAGACAAAAATCTTCGAGTACAAAAATAAAGGCAAATGAAAGGTAACTTACGAGCTGATGAGGGCTTTGAGGTATGGATCATAAGCTGCCTTCTGGCGTGAAGGAACAACTTCTTCGGCTTTGGAGGTGCCGGAATCTTCGACATCGTCCCTTTTCCTTTTGTTCCTTGGAGAAACAGCAGGAGGAGGAGATTGTGCCGATGCAGTGCCTTCAGAAGATCCCGCAGATTTTTGAGAATCTACGGGTTCATTCACAAAAGAGGGGGCATCTTGGTTGTCATCGGTGACAACGGCCCTTTCTTCGACTTCTCCACCTTCAGGAAGGGGAGTGATACGTCCAATTTGCATCACTATTTTATATCATAATTTGCTGTTATTCATTGATATATTTCATATTGGGACACAATACTTATGTTATTTCATCTATTTTGCATGTTTCATCATTATTGGAGGATCAAGCACCGGAGCCAGGATTCTGCGGGAAAAAGCACCGTCAGAACGCAATATTTCGGAAGATCAACTGTGGAAGGAAATTATACCAAAAATCCTATTTTTCAAGATGACGAAGAAAGCCAGAAGGAGGAGCCAGGAGGACCCAGGGTGGGCCCACACCCTAGGGCGGCGCGGCCCATGCCCTGGCCGCGCCGCCATGTGGTTTGGGGGGCCCATGACCCCTTTCGCCTCCTTTTCTTCGCGAAATCCTTCGTCTCGAAAACCTAAGCCACAGAGGGTACCTCGCGAAGAGTTACAGCCGCCTCTGCGGGGCGGAGAACACCAGAGAGAAAAGAGCTCTCCGGCGGGCAGGAATCCGCCGGGGAAATTCCCTCCGGGAGGGGGAAATCGACGCCATCGTCACCGTCATCGAGCTGGACATCATCTCCATCACCATCATCATCATCTCCACCATCATCACCGCCGTCTCCACCGCTGGACACCGTCACCGCCGTAGCAATTTGGGTTTGATCTTGATTGTTTGATAGGGGAAACTCTCCCTGTATCGATCTCTACTTGTTGTTGATGCTATTGAGTGAAACCATTGAACCAAGTTTATGTTCAGATTGTTATTCATCATCATATCACCTCTGATCATGTTCCATATGATGTCTCGTGAGTAGTTCGTTTAGTTCTTGAGGACATGGGTGAAGTCTAAATGTTAGTAGTGAACTATGGTTGAGTAATATTCAATGGTATGATATTTAAGTTGTGGTGTTATTCTTCTAGTGGTGTCATGTGAACGTCGACTACATGACACTTCACCATTTATGGGCCTAGGGGAATGCATCTTGTATTCGTTTGCCAATTGCGGGGTTGCCGGAGTGACAGAAACCTAAACCCCCGTTGGTATATCGATGCAGGAGGGATCGCAGGATCTCAGAGTTTAAGGCTGTGGTTAGATTTATTCTTAATTACTTTCTTGTAGTTGCGGATGCTTGCAAGGGGTATAATCACAAGTATGTATTAGTCCTAGGAAGGGCGGTACATTAGCATAGGTTCACCCACACAACACTTATCATAACAATGAAGATTATTTAGCCGTATGTAGCGAAAGCACTAGACTAAAATCCCGTGTGTCCTCGAGAACGTTTGGTCATTATAAGTAAAGAAACCGGCTTGTCCTTTGTGCTAAAAAGGATTGGGCCACTCGCTGCAATTATTTCTCTCGCACTTTACTTACTCGTACTTTATTCAACTATTACATCAAAACCCCCTGAATACTTGTCTGTGAGCATTTACAGTGAATCCTTCATCTAAACTGCTTGTCAACACCTTCTGCTCCTCGTTGGGATCGACATTCTTACTTATCGAAGATACTGCGATACACCCCCTATACTTGTGGGTCATCAAGACTATTTTAAAGCGCCGTTGCCGGGGAGTGAAGCGCTATTGGTAAGTGGAATTGGTAAGGAAAACCTTTCTTGTTGTGCTGATTTTATTTACACTGCTGCTATAAGTCATTATGGAGAGATCTTCTCTTCAATTTTTATTTGGGAAATCTACTACTACTGCAACGGTAGTGGATGAGGCGCCAGGTGAGGAAGTAATACCATATAAAATACCTATGAAAATTATTGAACGTGTTATGGATAACCGCTATGAAGGGGATGGAACTGTCCATCCTGGTGATCATTTACTGTTTTTGCATGAATTATGCGGTTTATTCAAATGTGCAGGTATTGCTATGGATGAAGTGAGGAAGAAACTATTCTCTTTATCGCTGTACGGTAAGGCGGCGCATTGGTATAAATTCTTGGATAATGGGGATTCTCTTGAATGGAATGATATTGTGCCCCGGTTTTATTCTAAGTTCTATCCTCCAAGTGAAATTCACAAGGATCGGAATCGCACATATAATTTTTGGCCTCATGATGGAGAGAGTATTGCCCAAGCTTGGGGGAGATTGAAGTCTTTAATGCTCAAATGCCCCATTCATGAGCTTCCTGGTAATGTTATTATTGATAATTTCTATGCAAGACTTTCTTTTCAAGACAAGACCTTGCTGGATACTTCTTGTTGGATCATTTACACGCAACAAAGAAGAGTTTAAAAGGGACCTTCTTGATCGGATCCAAGAAAATACTGAAGGATGGGAGAACGACAAGGATAGAGAATCAGGTATAATTTATGATTATAAATGCATTGAAGCTTGTATGGATACTGATAAATTTCGTAATATGAGTGCTACATATGGTCTTGATTCTCAAGTTGCTGTAAATCTTTATAAAGCTTTTGCCTCTCATTATGAATTGCCAAAGAAGAATTTTGATAAGTATCATGAACCGTATAAAGATAAAATTGATTCATCTATTAATAAATGCGTTGTAGTTGAGACTGGCGATCATGTTATTCACAAGCTTATATTGAAAAAACTCCTTTCCTGCTAAAATGAAGGAGTACTCTGTTATAAATAGTGCGGTTCATAAAAGTGAAAAGAAACACAGTAGAACCCGAAGAACAAATAAAAGTTGAACCTGCTTGTTGCAATAGTTAAAGATCTTGTATTTGAAAATGTGGAGGATGGTCATATTATTTTCTGTGAAGATGCTTCTAATATTGTTTCACATCCTAATAAACCCAAACAAGCTAGTGTTCCTATGCTATCTGTTAGAATTGGTGATCATTGCTATTATGGATTATGTGATATTGGTGCAAGCGTTAGTGCTATTCCTTATGAGCTTTACACGGAGATTATGCACGAAATTGATTCTTGTGAACTTGAAGATATTGATGTGGTTATTCAGCTGGCTAATAGAGAAACTATTTCTCCAATTGGTATTGTTCGAGATGTGGAAGTTTTATGCGGTAAGATTAAATATCCTGCTGACTTTTTGGTACTTGGTTACTCATTGCTAGTGATTATTGTCCTATTATTTTTGGTATACCTTTTCTAAATACTTGTGGAGCTATTATAGATTGCAAGAAAGAGAAAATTTTGACTAAATTTGCTGGTGAATCTTATGAGTTTAACTTCTCTAAATTTACCAAAACTCCTTATAAAGCTGATTTGCCTAGTAATGATTTTAAAATGGAGCAGTGTGCATCTATTGTTCTTGTTCCTAACAATCCTTTGCAGCAACACTTGGAGGAGAGCGAGAGTGAAGTTTTTAGGAAAGAAAGAGATGAGCTTGAGGAAATTTTTCTCCGCCAACCTATTCTCAAGCATGATTTACCGGTAGAAGATTTGGGTACAACACCTCCACCAAAGGAAGATCCTGTTTTTGATTTAAAGCCTTTGCCTGATAATCTTAAATATGCTCATATTGATGATAAGAAAATATATCCTGTTATTATTAGTTCTAAGCTTTCAGAGATTGAAGAAGAAAGGTTATTGGAAATATTGAGGAAGCACCGAGGAGCTATTGGCTATACTCTTGATGATTTGAAAGGGATTTCTCCTTCTATTTGCCAACATGCTATTAATATGGAAGAGGATGCAAAGCCTGTTGTTGAACATCAGTGTCGTCTAATTCCGAAGATGAAGGAAGTGGTAAGGAATGAGGTATTAAGACTTCTTGAAGCAGGTATTATATATCCTATTGCTGATAGTAGATGGGTTAGTCCTGTGCACTGCGTTCCCAAGAAAGGAGGAATGACTGTTGTGCCTAATGATAATGATGAGCTCATCCCTCAAAGAGTAGTTGTAGGGTATAGAATGTGCATTGATTTTCGAAAAGTTAATAAAGTTACTAAGAAAGATCATTACCCTTTACCATTTATTGATCAAATGCTAGAAAGATTGTCTAAAAATACACATTTTTGTTTTCTTGATGGTTATTCTGGGTTTTCACAAATTCTTTGTTAAAGCTAAAGATCAAGAGAAAACCACTTTTACTTGTCCCTATGGAACTTATGCTTATAGACGCATGCCTTTTGGTTTATGTAATGCTCCTGCTACTTTTCAAAGATGCATGTCTGCTATTTTTCATGGTTTTTGTGAAAGTATTGTAGAGGTATTCATGGATGATTTTTCCGTCTATGGGAATTCTTTTGATAGTTGCTTGCGAAACCTTGATAAAGTTTTGCAGAGATGTGAAGAAACTAACCTTGTTCTTAATTGGGAGAAATGCCACTTTATGGTTAATGAAGGAATTGTATTGGGACATAAAATTTCTGAGAGAGGTATTGAAGTTGATAGAGCTAAAGTTGAAGCGATTGAGAAGATGCCCTATCCGAGGGATGTTAAAGGTATTCGTAGTGTTCTTGGTCATCTTTGGGTTTTATAGGAGATTTATTAAAGATTTCTCCAAGATTTCAAAGCCTCTTACTAATCTTCTTCAAAAAGATGTACCATTTGTTTTTGATAATGATTGTAAGGAAGGTTTTGAAACTCTTAAGAAAGCCTTAACAACTGCTCCTATAGTTGAACCTCTGATTGGAACTTACCCTTTGAAATTATGTGTGATGCTAGTGATTTTCTTTGTAGGTGCTGTTCTTGGACAACGAGTAGATAAAAAGCTGAATGTTATTCATTATGCTAGTAAAACTCTTGATGCTGCTCAAAGAAATTATGCTACAACTGAAAAAGAATTATTAGCTGTAGTCTTTGCTTGCGATAAATTTAGATCTTATATTGTTGATTCAAAAGTTACTATTCATACTGATCATGCTGCAATTAGATACCTTATGACAAAGAAAGATGCTAAGCCGAGGCTTATTAGATGGGTACTTCTTTTGCAAGAATTTGATTTACATATTGTAGATAGGAAAGGTGCTGATAATCCTGTTGCTGATAATTTGTCTAGATTGGAAAATATTGCTTATGATCCTGTTCCTGTTAATGATAGTTTTCCAAATGAACAATTGGCTGTAATAAAGGTGAGCTCGCGAGACAGTCCTTGGTATGCTGATTATGCTAACTTTATTGTTTCCAAGTACTTGCCTCCAACCTTTTCAGCTCAGCAAAGGAGGAAATTCTTTTATGATTTGAGGCATTATTTCTGGGATGACCCACACTTATATAAAGAAGGAGTGGATGGTATTATGCGAAGATGTGTTCCCGAATATGAACAACGGGAGATATTGAGTAAATGTCATGGTAGTGCTTATGGAGGACATCACGCCGGAGAAAGAACCGCGCAAAAGGTTCTACAATCAGGTTTTTATTGGCCAACTCTCTTCAAAGATGCGAGAAAGTTTATTTTATCTTGTGACGAATGCCAAAGGGTTGGTAATATCTCCAGACGTAATGAAATGCCCATGAATTATACTCTTGTTATTGAACCGTTTGATTGTTGGGGATTTGACTTCATGGGACCTTTTCCGTCTTCAGAAGGTAACACTCATATACTTGTTGCTGTTGATTATGTTACTAAATGGGTGGAAGCTATACCTACAAAAAGTGTTGATGGTGAGACCTCTTTAAGAATGCTTTTAGATATTATTTTTCCTAGATTTGGAGTACCTAGATATATTATGACTGATGGAGGTTCTCATTTTATTCATGGAGGTTTTAGAAAAACTCTTGCTAAGTATGGTATTAATCATAGAATTGCTTCCGCTTATCATCCTCAAACTAGTGGTCAAGTAGAATTATCAAATAGAGAGATTAAATCTATTTTGGGAAAGACCGTTAATAAAACTAGAAAGAATTGGGCTAGTAAATTGAAGGATGCACTATGGGCTTATAGAACTGCTTATAAAAATCCCATGGGAATGTCACCTTATAAAATGGTTTATGGGAAAGCTTGTCATTTACCTTTAGAACTAGAGCACAAAGCTTATTGGGCTGTTAGAGAATTAAATAAAGATCCTAAACTTGCTGGTGATAAGAGGTTGTTGCAATTAAGTTCTCTAGATGAATGGAGAAGTGAAGCTTATGAAAATGCTAAACTCTTTAAAGAGAAAGTTAAAAAATGGCATGATAGAAGGATTATCAAAAGAGAATTTAATATTGGGGATAAAGTCCTATTGTATCGGTCTCGTCTCAGATTCTTTGCAGGGAAATTACTCTCGAAATGGGAAGGACCATATGTTGTCGAGGAGGTGTATCGTTCAGGAGCAATCAAAATTAGCTCTCTCCAAGGCAATGCTACGCAAGTAGTGAATGGACAAAGACTCAAGCATTATATCTCGGGTGATTCCTATAATGTTGATGTTGATATTTTTCAAGTGGAAACACCGGAGGCCTTCATCAAAGGGCAAATTGACAGTCCGCCAGAACTCGATTTTGAATAGGTAACAGTACTGGTAATGAAAAGTACGAAATTTACTTTCCGAACAATATTTTCGCTGTTTTTGGAAAATATGAAAAATTACGAGTTCGAAACGGAGTGGAAAGGACGCACGAGGGGGCGCCACCATAGGCCGGCGCGGCCAAGCCTGGGCCCGCGCCGCCCTATGGTTTGGCCGCCCCGTCGCCCCTTTCCGACTCTGGTTCGATCTGGTACTTTCCTTGTGTCGTGAAAATTTTTGCTATATAATCCCCCGGACCCCTGGAGGTCCGTATATCGTGTTTTCGACGTGTTTTGTTTCGAGCTGTTTCTGCCAGGATCTGTTTTCAGTCTAGAAGCACCATGGTCTCCAAGAACAAGGGCAAGGAGTTTCCGGATGAAGATGATCGAGATCTTGGTTGGAAAGAGGAAGACAAGGACGTCAAGGAGGAGGATGAAGAAGAGGTGGAGGAAGATTCGCGCGCACACCCGCGTGCTACCATCGCAAGCATCAAGGTGGTGGACAACCCTTTTAGTGCAAACAAGAGCGCAAGAATTCGCACTGGAGGAGGGGTTCCACGTCATTACCTAGCTTCGAAAACATCTCTATCAGGCATTCACCATCCCTTCCACAATCTAATTTTCAATAATCAAATTGAAGGGACTCCCAAGGCAGCATTGCCTAGCCAGTGGGATATAGATCGCTCTAACACTGCAGGAGAGAAGGAGCCTGAGGCTGAAGAGTGGGGAAATAACTCCAAGAGCTGGGACTCGCCGTCGGACAGACTCCTTAACCGCGTCGAGCACAATTCAGAGATGATTCGCAATCTCATATACAGGATTGATGAGCTTCAGGAGCTTATTGAGAAGCTTGTCAGGAATTCATCACCACCATCGCCAAAGGAGTAATTCATCATCGGTATTGGCATCCCCTTGGTTTGTTCTAAGCTTGGGGGAGTGCCGCGGTATCACATTATCACTACCTTTTACTTTTATTGTCAAGTAGTGTCATATCATGAGTAGGGAAGTTATCATATAAGATGGGTTGCGTTTGGAAGTATCTCTCCTTTAGTTGGTTATCTATGTATCCCTTGGTGTGAGTTATCGTTATGGAATATTAATGAGAAGTCTTATCATTTACATATTGCACATCTTATTTTAGTTTGCAATCTCTACTATATGATTTACCTTGTTGTTAGTATTGGTATCACTTTGGGAGCATTGAATAAATCTATTTGGTTTTGGCAAACTTAGCATTGGTCAATAGCAACAACACTTTGAGGTTTAAGTAGAAAAGAGAAATACATGTAGATGTTTCATTGTCTTTCTTGTTAGCTCATAGCTTATTATTCTGAAGTTAAAATTGTTTGTACTTACAAGGAAGATGCATGATTGTTTCTATCATATGTATATTTGTTTGTTTCCCTCGACTCTTATGCTTGCTAATTAACCTTGCTAGCCAAAAACCTGTACTGAGAGGGAATACTTCTCGTGCATCCAAACCTTAGCCCAAACTTATGTCATTTGTGTCCACAATACCTACCTACTACATGGTATTTTCTGCCATTCCAAGTAAATACTTCATGTGCTACCTTTAAACAATTCAAAACTTAGTATCTCTTATTTGTGTCAATGTTTCATAGCTCATGAGGAAGTATGTGGTGTTTTATCTTTCAATCTTGTTGGGCAACTTCCACCAATGGACTAGTGGCTTCATCCGCTTATCCAATAATTTTGCAAAAAGAGCTGGCAATGGGATTCCCAGTCCCAAATTAATTAAACTAAATAGACACTCCTCCATGGTATGTGATTGATGGACGGCACCCGAAGGATTCGGTTAGCCATGGCTTGAGAAAGCAAAGGTTGGGGGGAGTGTCATCATCATAATAAAACCAAAATAAAAAGGCACTCCTTCATGGTATGAGATTGTTGGCAGGCACCCGAGGATTCGGTTAGCCATGGTTTGTGAAAGAAAAGGTTGGAAGGAGTGCCAAGTAAAATGAAAATAATATGGGAGCCGCTCTTTGGAGGTTGTTTGGCAAGGGGGTTAGAGTACCCGCTACCAGTCGTTGACAACAACAAACACCTCTCAAAATGTTACTTTTATTCTCTTTATATGATTGCAAAAACTGAAAAAGCTCTAGCACATGATTTAATCACTGCTTCCCTCTGCGAAGGGCCTGTCTTTTACTTTATGTTGAGTCAGTAAACCTATTTCCCTCCATCTCAAGCAAGCATTTGAGTAGTTGTGATCAAACCATTATATTGTGATTTGCTTCATCATGTCTTTTATTCTTCCTTGTTTAGTACAAGTTTTATCTGAATGAATATAGCTTTGCACGTTATTAATGATTATGAAGAGACCATTATGATTGAGTATGCAAGTTGTGCCATATAAACTTTAACATGAGAGCGCTGCTCAATGAGATAAGTATAATCTGTTAATTGTTCTTTGACCAAGAACGAAGTTTGCCATCACCAATTATGATTTCTTATGCACCTTTATTTGTGATTACCTTATACTTGTTTCAAGTTGAGTTATATGAGGAAGTTGTCTACTATAATGTCTTGTGTGAATGAATATGATGCTTCTTGTCCGTATTTTATTTATCGACTCTTCACTCCATAAACATGTGGTCCTGTCTATCGAGCTCAGTTTCGCTTGGGGACAAGCGAAGTCTAAGCTTGGGGGGAGTTGATACGTCCAATTTGCATCACTATTTTATATCATAATTTGCTGTTATTCATTGATATATTTCATATTGGGACACAATACTTATGTTATTTCATCTATTTTGCATGTTTCATCATTATTGGAGGATCAAGCACCGGAGCCAGGATTCTGCGGGAAAAAGCACCGTCAGAACGCAATATTTCGGAAGATCAACTGTGGAAGGAAATTATACCAAAAATCCTATTTTTCAAGATGACGAAGAAAGCCAGAAGGAGGAGCCAGGAGGACCCAGGGTGGGCCCACACCCTAGGGCGGCGCGGCCCATGCCCTGGCCGCGCCGCCATGTGGTTTGGGGGGCCCACGACCCCTTTCGCCTCCTTTTCTTCGCGAAATCCTTCGTCTCGAAAACCTAAGCCACAGAGGGTACCTCGCGAAGAGTTACAGCCGCCTCTGCGGGGCGGAGAACACCAGAGAGAAAAGAGCTCTCCGGCGGGCAGGAATCCGCCGGGGAAATTCCCTCCGGGAGGGGGAAATCGACGCCATCGTCACCGTCATCGAGCTGGACATCATCTCCATCACCATCATCATCTCCACCATCATCACCGCCATCTCCACCGCTGGACACCGTCACCGCCGTAGCAATTTGGGTTTGATCTTGATTGTTTGATAGGGGAAACTCTCCCGGTATCGATCTCTACTTGTTGTTGATGCTATTGAGTGAAACCATTGAACCAAGTTTATGTTCAGATTGTTATTCATCATCATATCACCTCTGATCATGTTCCATATGATGTCTCGTGAGTAGTTTGTTTAGTTCTTGAGGACATGGGTGAAGTCTAAATGTTAGTAGTGAACTATGGTTGAGTAATATTCAATGGTATGATATTTAAGTTGTGGTGTTATTCTTCTAGTGGTGTCATGTGAACGTCGACTACATGACACTTCACCATTTATGGGCCTAGGGGAATGCATCTTGTATTCGTTTGCCAATTGCGGGGTTGCTGAGGAGTGATGAAAACCTAAACCCCCGTTGGTATATCGATGCAGGAGGGATCGCAGGATCTCAGAGTTTAAGGCTGTGGTTAGATTTATTCTTAATTACTTTCTTGTAGTTGCGGATGCTTGCAAGGGGTATAATCACAAGTATGTATTAGTCCTAGGAAGGGCGGTACATTAGCATAGGTTCACCCACACAACACTTATCATAACAATGAAGATTATTTAGCCGTATGTAGCGAAAGCACTAGACTAAAATCCCGTGTGTCCTCGAGAACGTTTGGTCATTATAAGTAAAGAAACCGGCTTGTCCTTTGTGCTAAAAAGGATTGGGCCACTCGCTGCAATTATTTCTCTCGCACTTTACTTACTCGTACTTTATTCAACTATTACATCAAAACCCCCTGAATACTTGTCTGTGAGCATTTACAGTGAATCCTTCATCGAAACTGCTTGTCAACACCTTCTGCTCCTCGTTGGGATCGACATTCTTACTTATCGAAGATACTGCGATACACCCCCTATACTTGTGGGTCATCAGGGAGGAAGCGAGACAATATTTGGATGGTTCTATATAAAAACCAGGGGAAGATGTCAAAAAAGGAGTTACAAAAAAGATAGCAAGGCAATATCAAATCAATCGACAAAGTTTGCCTTGGGAAGCGCATTGGTGGCGCTGTACGGTTTTACACGACAAGAAGAAGGGACAGGATCTTTTTTGCTGAGGGAGGAGATTTTTCGGACAAGTTTCTCTAAGTCCTTGACCTCTAAATCCGCCGACAACCGATCTGCGTCCTTGTCGCCAGCATACTTCCAGAGAGGGAATTTGCGAGCCTAAAGAGGCTGCACTCTGGTTCTAAGAAAATACGCTGTGATTTGAATACCTGACAGCTCTTTGCCGCGAGTATTCTGCAACTCATGGATGCGAGTCATCAGGGCTTCTGTCGATATTTTTTCTTCCTCGGTAGCCTCTGCATCCCAGGAGCGGCGGCGGAGGATTTTCTCGGCACCATCGAAAGGAGGGATGTTGTCTTCAGCACATCCATGGTTCTCCTCCTGAATGTACAACCACTTCTTGCGCCACCCTTGAACTGAGTCAGGGAGTTTGACGTCGAAGTAATCGACTGTGGGGCGAACGGAAATAACAACGCCGCCTATATTGTAGGCGACATTGGGAGAGCCATTACGGCGACAAAAGAAAATGCGCTTCCATAACGCCCAGTTAGGCTGGACGCCAAGGAAGGCTTCGCAGAGAGTGATGAAAATGGAGATATGGAGGATAGAATTGGGCGTGAGGTGGTGAAGTTGCAGACCATAAACAAAATGCAGTCCGCGGAGGAAAGGATGAATGGGGGCGGAAAGACCGCGGATGAGATGGTCGACGAAACTTGCCCGATACCCCATTGGAGGGGTTGGGTAGCTTTCTTCACTAGGGAAGCATAACGCCTTGGGCTTCTTGCTGATCCCCAGCTTCTTCAAGAGATTGATGTCCTGAGTGGAAATTTTGGACCTTTCCCACTCCGCGCTGCCCAGATGTACGACAGCCATTGACGACTCCGGCGTGCTGTGTTTGATCAACCGACGAGGTGGCATCAACAATGGCGCGGGAATGCAGCTTGGAGAGGATGAGCTCAGGGAGTTGTGGGGCGCAGGAGGAAGTTTTGCAGAGGAAAGCAGGGGAACGGCGCGAGCGGAAGTGCTCGAGGAAGAAGAAGGGGATCTTATATAGAGGTGCGGTGAAGCGGCGGACCGTTGGATGAAAAATGTGTGCGGCAAATGATAACCATGTGGAAACAGGGGTAAAAAAGTATTTTACATTGGAGAAGTTACGGTACGTGCGCCAGGAAAAGCGGAGGACGTGTGTCCCCCACCTGCACGACGTGTCAAGATAATGGATAATTTGGGCCCGCAAGGCAGCGGGAGAAAACTTCTCGTGATTTTCGGACTCGCAATCGTGGCTATCGTCAGCAATAACGTCACCTTGGCAGAAGGAAAAATTTGCTTCAACAGCTTCATAAAAAGGCGATATGGAAAATATTGATGAGCCTTTGATCAAATACAAGTTTTTGATCAAATGCTCGGGGGCTACTTTGAAAAAATAAAAAGATCAAGAAAGACAAAATAGAAATGGCGTGAGCCTATGATCAAATACAAATATTTGCTCATAGCCTCGGGGGCTACTCCCATCGGGAGCGCTGTTCGCGCACCTGAGAAATTGTAAAACTTCGGGAGAGAAAGAAAATATAGCGGCATAAGACGTGGAGCCTACAGCCAAGCACAAGTCCTTGGTTGTAGCCTCGGGGGCTACTCCCATCGGGAACGTTGTTCGCGTGCCCGATGAAATTATAAAAAAGAAAGAAAGAACGAGAAGAAGAAAGATCAAAGAGCAAAAGAGTATATTTCGAGTTATAAATAACTCTGCATATACTCCCATCGGGAGAGCAATATAAGTCATCTTTGACTCAATAAAATGTGCCATTCCAACAGCCGAATAAGCACTCGACAATATATTCTCAGAACGACAAAGTTGCGATCAATTTCTGAATGCCGCTAATTTGCGAAGGTAAGACCCCAGATCCGTTCTGTGTGGCGTGGCGCCGTCTCTGACGTCGGTTTGCTACTTTTATCCGTATCAACAGATACGAAGAAAAATCCTAACGGACGCGTTAGGTACCCGATAAATATGACTGGGACTCGACAGAATGGTAAGACCTTAAGCGGCACCTGTCGAAGTTTACACCAGTATCCCGAGATCATGTCCGGGGACGTGATCTTGAAGTAGGTTTTTGCGGATTGCCACTAGAGCAGTTAACTAGTACCTGATCCGTCAGATGAACTAGCCCCAACTACCATTATCCCTGTACAATATAGAAATTTATGTGAAGAAATATAGAAAAGTTTTAAGTTGTCCAGTAAAAATAAACAGTGGAGATTTTCCCTGACTCTACGATTCAAGCAAAATCTCGGGGGCTACTGACATAGGCATCCCCAATGGGCCTGCCGAAGATAGTACCCGGGGTTTACTGAAGGCCCACTACCCGAAGAATAAGAAGATTCGGAAGCCCAAGGTATTATTAAGGAAAGCTAGAGTTGTAATAGGAAGCATTATTTGTAATCTTGCGGGATGAGTTAGAAACCTCCCCGGACTCTGTAACTTGTACAATACGAATCCCTCGGCTCCGCCTCCTATATAAGGGGGAGTCGAGGGACAAAGAAATCATCGAATCATTGTCTCTCAAACCCTAGTTTTCATAATCGTCGAGTACTTTTCGGCTGAAACCTTCGAGATCTACTTGCCCTCTACTTCCAACTAAACCCTAGTCTACAACCCGTAGGCATTGACAAGTTGATACCTTGTCACCGGCACCACCCTCAAACTCCTCCGCAGCGGCTTTGTGCCGCCCTCCGTTGAGATGTCCATGGTGGCCTCCCCTACCTCAAGCTCCTCCGCGCCGCCCTTCGTCGAGACGACCGTGCACCGCCAGCGGCCACATCGCAACGACGCGCACGACCTTCGTCTCAGGCTCCGGCCTCCCGTACACCCCCGCGTCAATTGCATCCTTCATCGGGTGCGGCGCGGCAGGGCAGTCCCGCCTGTGTCCTCGGCGAAGGCGCTTAAGGCCGCCGCCCCTTGGCCCCTGGCCGGTAAACGCCGCCGCCATCGGGTGCGGATTCTTCCCCAACCGCACCATCAACGCCACCCGATCAGATCGAGGGAGATGCTGCCCGCATAGATCGAGAGAGATACCCGCCGTCACAAGCAGATTCGAGCTGCCACACGGAATCGAACCCGCACATCGACGCTGGGAGGATTGGAGCGTCCACGTTGACCTGGAGAATGGAGCGGAGGAGCGGAGCCCAAGCCTAGGCCATGGCGCTGTGGGAGGCGGCTCCAGGAAACGACGAGGGAGGCCAGGGCGATGCGGTTGAGCAGATCAACGCGGCGGCGACGCTCGACCGAAGACAGAGAAGAATGGCAGGGTCGGAGCTTAGAGGGCATCGGCATGGTGCGGGATGGAGCTTCAGAGCGCATCGGCATGGTGCGAGAAGGCCTTGTGCAGCTACTGGCGGTGGAGCACCGATGAAATTTGTCGACGGCGGATCGGCGGAGGACGGGGCTCGCAGCCGCGCGTGCGGAGCGGCGATTACTACTTCGGTTCGCTGTACAGGTTCTATCACGGTCAGTGAGCGTGTCGGGATTAGCGGATTAGGTAATTGGATTACTGTATGCAGCGTTAGATACGGTCAAAGGCAAACCAAGTGTGTACGAATCTCTGTGTAGATCAGACGGTGATAGGCGCATGCGTAGCTACCCATGTGGGTAGCAAATCCACTCTCAAACTTATTATGTGTTTCAATCTATCTTCATAGATCTTGACACTAAATTTGTTTCAGTCCATATCCTTTCATTGAAGTTAATTTCTCAATGAAACTTGTTAATCAATTATATAATTACATTATTTATAATCAACTATATGTCATCTACATAAAGTATTATAAATATGTCTCAGCGCTCCCACTTAATTTCTTGCAAATGCAAGCATTTTCATCGTTTCTGATGAAATCAAAAACTCTTTGACTATTTCATCCGGTGAAGATTTCAACCCCGTGATACTTCCTTTATCCAATTGAAGTTTGTATACCTATCTAGTATTCCATGGACTAGCAAAACTCTTGGTTTGTATCTTGTATACACCTTTAATACGTACTTCGGTTAAGTAATATATTTTTCCATCCTACTAACATATCTTATAAAAGAAATATGTAGTGATTACTAGAATAATCCACATAGACTATAAGCATTGCTACGGAAGATCTAATATTATCGTAGTCAACTCTTTGAACTTTGTCGTAAACAACTTTTCGATAAGTCAAGCTTCATCAAGGATATTGCATCCAAGTCCATCAATTTTATAGATCCATTTACTTTCAATAAGTATTCATCTATCTTGGATTTCATGGCGTATAGCCATTTTAACGGAGTCAGGGCCCATGATAACTTCTTTGTTTGTAGTTGGTTTATCATTGTTCAAAATCAATCCTTTGTCCACAAATCATTTATTTGATCACAAAGTAAACCATACCTACAAGGTTCAATATGTACTTCGATCTCCATGGCTAAAACACTTTGTAGTCATGGGAGCCATGATCGTCGTGGCCGCTTCCGGAACCAATTTCCGATGCTGCGCTACTCTGATCATTATGCTCAGGTTCATAAACCTTATCAAGTTCTATTGTCCTCCCATTCAAATACTTCGCTAGAAACAATTTCTCGGAAATAAGAAACATTGACAAACACTTTTGTCTTTGTCTCGTGGGAAGAATTCCCAATCAAATCTCTGGGATAACCAACAAAGACATTCATCCGATTTTGGTTGTAAACTTATTTACTTATGCTATGCATACCAAAATTTTAAGAAAGGACTATCAGGGTTCATACCCATGCCATAACACGTATGGTGTCATTTCAACGGATCATGATGGTGCTCTATTTAGTGTAAAAGCGGTAGTCACTGAAGCATAATCCACAAAAATATAATGGCGTCATAATATTTTATCTCATCATTAATCCAACAAGGTTTGGATACATCTCTCGGATACTACATCATCATTATGATACTCCAAGAAATGTGAGTTGTAGAACAATTTCATGACTCTCTTAGATGTTCGCTAAAACTAGTAATTCAAATATTTCCACTATGATCCAATCATAGATATTTGAATTTTCTATTACGATGATTTCCACTTCATGCTGAAATTTATTTGAATCCATTCAAATGTTTCAAACTTCTTCCTTATCGAATATATCCACATATATATACTCAATTCATTGTTGGAAGTTTTTATGAAGTAGAAGAATCTCCCGCACACAACTATGCCCAGTGAACCATATACATCATCATGTATGTTTCCACTAAGTTAGTTGCCCTTCAAATCTTGGCCTATGAACGGTATTTCAGTCATTCATTTTAGAAGAGATTTGCAAGCGCCAAATGATTCATAAATCAAATGACTCCAATAATCCATTTGCATGGAGTTTCTTCATGCGTTCCTTTCCAACATGAACTAAATGGCGGTTCCACAAATAAGTGGAATTCAAATCATTTGCCTTACGGCATATTAGCGTCAGTGTTTTGTATGTGTGTTTCACCATTAAGATTTATAATAACTTATCCATCGTACATGGAGTAATGTCATAATTTGAACAACCCATTGTTTTCATTTGACCAGAGCAAAATAACAATTATTAAGTTCTTTATTATAAATTCTAAGGGCTAGGTAGAATGCCAACGACAAACATAATAACACTTTATTATGTTCCAGATGTGCATTATTACCATATTCCTTATCAGTCACTTTTGCCATCGTATTCTTGTATTGCGTTGTACTGTATGACATCTCATACCAACCAATCTGGTACGAATACCCAAGAATTTTATTATGTGACCAAAACAAAGAATATATCCATAACATGTATATCATTTATATACACCTGAGCTAGACCTTCTAGTCTTTTCTTTCTTTCTGCCAAAATATCTTTTGTAGTTTCTCTTTTAGCTTTCCTCATTCTCAGAAAATACTTCACCTTCAATAACTTCTAAGTTTGTTGGTCAAATACCAATAACCTTGAGGTTCTTACTTTGAAGTTGATCATCATATGACAAGTATTTCAGATTTCACTATTAGTAACTTTGTAATATGATGAACAATTTCACTCATAATTTTATCCATCATATCATGACGATTTTTCCGAGACCATGTCTGTACATGCTAGGCTCGTAAAGTTTAACCTCAGTATTCGCATGTGCAAATCTGGCTTGCACCCGTTGTATGCACACGTAGAATCTATAACACCCGATCATCACGTGATGCTTCGATACGACGAGTCTTAGCAACGGTGCATACTAAGGACAATTACTTTATGGATATGCGAATATTGTTAGTGCCCTAATAGTTGGAGGATTGGGACGCCTTGCGTCTTCAACCTTCGTACATTCCCATAAAACTTATGAGTTTATGTAGTCTCGCCAAATTATATTCTATCATCTTGCAAATAAGGTCTTAGATATCACATATATCTCATACCTTGATTATTTCTGAAAACTAAATTTTCAGCTCCTTACTTTTCAAACAGATTTGAACTTCAAGTTTCACGGAGACAAGATAACTTTAGGTACTAATTGAAATCATACTTCTTTGAATCAACAATGTGAGGTTTACTAAAAGTTTGCAAATAGGACTTAATCATTTCTTGATTCTTTAACAATACGGTACCAGTCTGTAAAGTTTATTGTCAGATTTTAACAGTATTTCTATCTCAATAAGAAGACTAGCGCTTGGTAGAAAACGGATGCCAATACAACAAATTAATTCAAAATACTACTCAGACTATGTTTATGATAATTCGTTCATGTTTTAATCTAATTACTAATGAACTCCCACTTAATACAACATCCCTCATAGTTGTTAAGTGGTACACGATCCACATCCACTACACCAAAACCGATCATCACGTGAGATGATGTAGCTTCAATGGTGAACATCAACATGTTGATCATATCATCCATATGACTCGTGTTCAACCTTTCAGTTCTGTTGTCCCGAGGCCATGTCTGTACATGCTAGGCTCGTCAAGCAAACCCAAGTATTTCGCGTGTGCAACTTGGCTTACACCCGTTGTATGTGAACGTTGAGTCTATCACATCCGATCATCACGAGATGCTTCGAAACGACGAACTATATCAACGGTGCATACGAGGGGAAAACACTTTATTATCTTGATATTAATGCGAGGGATCATCTTATAATGCTACCGTCGCGTTCTAAGCAAAATAAGATGCATAAAGGATTAACATCACATGCAATTCATATGTGATATGATATGACCCTTTAGTCTTTGTGCCTTCGATCTTTATCTCCAAAGCACGGACATGATCTCCATCATCAACGGGCATGATCTCCATCATCGTCGACGTAGCGTCAAGGTCCATGGCGCCGTCTTCATGGTTGTTCACCTCATGTATCAACTATTACAACTACTTTGAAATACTACTCAACATGAAATTTAAAGACAACCATAAGGCTCCTGCCGGTTGCCACAATACAATAATGATCATCTCATACATATTCATCATCACATTATGGCCATATCACATCACCAAACCCTGCAAAAACAAGTTAGACGTCTCTAATTTGGTTTGCATATTTTACGTGGTTTAGGGTTTTCGAGTAAGATCCAATCTACCTACGAACATGAACCACAACGGCGATACTAGTGTTGTCGATAGAAAGAGTAAATTGAATCTTCACTATGGTGGGAGAGACAGACACCCGCAAAGCCACTTATGCAATACAAGTTGCATGTCGAACGTGGAGCAAGTCTCATGAACGTGGTCATGTAAAGTTAGCCCGAGCCGCTTCATCCCACCATGCCACAAAGATGCAAAGTACTCGAAGTAAAGACAACAAAGCATCAACACCCACAAAACAATTGTGTTCTACTCGTGCAACCAATCTATGCATAGACATGGCTCTGATACCACTGATGGGATTCGTAGCATAAAAAACAAAAAATTTCCTACCGCGAGAACGCAATCCAAGCCAAGATGCAATCTAGAAGATGGTAGCAACAAGGGGATGAACGAGACTGACCCTTGAAGATTTCCAAAGCCTACGAGATTAGATCTCGTTGATGCAGAAGATGATCACTTGCCGCTTTCAAAAGCGCGTGGAAGATCTTGACGGTGCCACAAACGGGCAGCACCTCCGTACTCGGTCACACGTTCGGTGTTGATGAAGACGACGTCCTTCTCCCCGTTCCAGCGGGCAGCGGAAGTAGTAGATCCTCCTCGGAATCCCGGCAGCACGACGGCGTGGTGGCGGTGTCGATGGAGAACTCCGGGAGGGCTTCGCCTATGCGCTGTGGGAGTATAATGTGGAGGAGGGGCGCTAGGGTTTGGGGAGAGAGAGGGGTAGGGCGCCGGCCATGGGGGCCCTAGGTGGTGCGGCCAAGAGTGGGCTTCCCCTCCCTCTCCTCCTCATTATATAGGTGGAAATCCCCAAGAGTTGTAGTCCAAGTCTTCGAATAAGACCCCAACAACAAAACCTCCCATAGGTGGGAAACCTACTCAAGGGGGGAGTCCTACCCAAGGTGGGACTCCCACCTTTCCTTTAGGTGGGGTGGCCGGCCACCTATGGTGGAGTCCACCTGGGACTCCACCCCCTTAGGGTTGGCCGGCCTAGCTAGTGGAGTCCCTCCGGGACTCCGCCTTCCATAGTGATTTCTTCCGGACTTTTCTAGAACCTTCTAGAACCTTCCATAATGCACCGGATCATTTTCAAACTTATAAAATGACTTCCTATATATCAATCTTATTCTCCGGACCATTCCAGAACTCCTCGTGATGTCCTGGATCCCATCCGAGACTCCGAACAAAACTTCGAACTCCATTCCATATTCCATATCTACTTAAACGACATCAAACCTTAAGTGTGTCACCCTACGGTTCGCGAACTATGCAGACATGGTTGAGACCTCTCTCCGACCAATAACCAATAGCGGGATCTGGAGATCCATAATGGCTCCCATATATTCAACGATGACTTTAGTGATCGATTGAACCATTCACATATGATACCGATTCCCTTTGTCACGCGATATTTTACTTGTCCGAGGTTTGATCATTGGTATCTCTATACCTCGTTCAACCTCGTATCCTGACAAGTACTCTTTTCTCGTACCGTGGTATGTGGTCTCTTATGAACCATTCATATGCTTGCAAGCTAATTTAGACGACATTCCACCGAGAGGGCCTAGAGTATATCTATCCGTCATCGGGATGGACAAATCTCACTGTTGATCCATATGCCTCAACTCATACTTTCCAGATACTTAATCCCACCTTTATAACCACCCATTTACGCAGTGGCGTTTGATGTAATCAAAGTACCCTTCCGGTATAAGTGATTTACATGATCTCATGATCAAAGGACTAGGTAACTATGTATCGAAAGCTTATAGCAAATAACTTAATGGCGTGATCTTATGCTACGCTTAAATGGGTGTGTCCATTACATCATTCATATAATGATATAACCTTGTTATTAATAACATCCAATGTTCATGATCATGAAACTATGATCATCTATTAATCAACAAGCTAGTTATACAAGAGGCTTACTAGGGACTCCTTGTTGTTTACATAACACAAATGTACCAATGTTTCGGTTAATACAATTATAGCATGGTATGTAAACATTATCATAAACACAAAGATATATTATAATAACCCTTTTATTATTGCCTCTTGGGTATATCTCCAACAATAAACCCATTGCAATGGAACCTCCACCATGTCAACTTAATCCATGGTTCCATTGCCAACCACATAGTCATATTCATAGTTATGAAAATAGTGGTTTTGCCTTTTTATGCACAAGTGATAAATATAGTATTTTGCAAGTAATTTGGTAAAAATACTAAAATGACATGAGAAAGTGATGAACTTGCCTGAAGACTGCAAATTGTTGCAGTTGGATGGTGTGGACTGACCCTTGTCCTATGTTGCTGAAAATAGCATCATTGTCCGATAAGGGCAATGGTTAAAGAAGCAATTATGCATGATTTCCATTTTTAGGGTTTGTTCCCCCCTTACCGATGCTTATTATTTTATGTTAGAGGTAATTACTAAGAATGATTTAGGGATACTCTATTTAGGGTAAAATACTACCTTGAAATGTTCTCAAGGTGTTTTTAAAGTCCAAAATGATTTATGGACTTATTTTATCATTTAAAATAGAGTGGGTTATTTTTAATGAATTAAATATTTATCTAATTATGACTTATTCTTATTTGTTTCCAAATATTCCTTTTTATATTTTACTCTGATGGAGAATTTTATGCTGAGCAGTTTTCATATTTTTAATTATTTTTTAGAGCTCTTATTCATTTTCTATTCAATTTCAAAGTTTCTAGTTTATTTGAAATTGTGAAATGACCAAATTGCCCCTTGGGCCCACTTGACAGTGGAGCCCATCGGGTTGAGTCTAACCCGAGCCGCACCGTCCGGCTCGGTCGGACTCAATCGCCCCCTTCCTCACTCTCTCTCGCGAAACCCTAATCCCTTACGCTCACGCGACGCTCGCGTCGCCTGCGCCGTCGCTGATTTATTCCGGCCATCCCCGCCGGCGAGATCAGATGCGCCAAATTTGCCTTTCAATGGCGCACCAGATCCTCCGCGTCGATCTGGCCCCCGTCGCCTCCTCTGCTTGCCCCCAACTCGTCTGCCCGCAAGGCCGTGGGGTTCCGCGGCGATTCTTCATTCGCCGGCGAACCAAACGCGGTGACGCGGCCGTGTGCCTCGCCGTGGTGGTGCTGGAGCACTTGTGCTCGGCGACGCCAGGCTTGGCCACAGCTTGGCGCTGTCGTAGTCGAGCCGTGCCGCCGTGCCGCCATGGGCACGCCGTGGTGCTCCTGCTCCAGGTAAGTTCGCCTCCCTTTCTCTCTTACTTGTTCTACCTCTTCTTCTTCCTCTGGATGCTCTAGCATCCATCTGCTTGGCGTGCTGGCCTTGCCAGTACACCAGCAGTTGCTCCTCCACTGATGTGCCGTGTTCATGGCCATCTTATGCCTTTGCTACAGCTGCTGCTATTTTCTTTCTATGCTCTGCCTAGCCCTATTGCCATGCTGGTACTGATGCTCTCATCTTTCTGGCTTATACCTGTGAGCTTGCTATTATTGCTGTTGTACTGATATGTGCTTGCTCATGAGCATCTTGAAACGCTCATGGACTTCTAAGTTGCTTCTGTTATGCTCCTGGTCATGCTACAATTTATTCAATTGCTTGCTTGCTGGCCCTGGTTGTTGATATGGATTATTTATATGTGTGTGCCATCCATATATGTATCCCTGGTTGGATTACTTGAGTAATTATTGCTTGAGCAAGGTCAGTGATGTGTGCTAATCATGTCTAGCTTGATCTAGTGATACATCATGTATTTGATGTGCTTCTGGATACAATTGTAAATTATTGATTTGATTATCTGTGAAGTAACTGTTGATGATTTGTGGCTATGTGAGTTATATGATTCGTGGATTGTTGCTAGGTTGGCTCTAGCATGTACTTGCATGCTCTGTCAGGTCCTGATGATCACATGATCATCAATTGCTTGGTAAATGGTTGCTTTACCATGCTGGTGTCTTGCTGATGCTCTCCCTTGTGTCTGTGTGACACACAGACCTGTGCTGGTGCATGCTCTTGCTTACCTCAGCTCCAGCTGTTGCTTGCAGTGATCATCTGGATCATTTGCAATGGTCTTGTGTACTGTTTAATTATGCATCTCATTTATCTATGTAGTCTGGCTTGATTAAATAGATAAATGAGGTGAACTGTTTGACAGTGATGATCCTATTAACTGATTAGTTGTAGCTAGATGGATGCCAACCACTGGTTGGGAACCCTAGCTTACTTCTGAACCCTATTGGGTGATGATGTGGTGGCTTAGTGTGTTGGCTGTGGGTTTGAGGTGGCCCTGACAACACTTTGGTGCTGTCCAAGGGTAGCTCCCCTTCTGTGGCTTTGCTGTGGCTCTCACATGCTATCTGTTTGATCCATGGTTGGATTTACAGTGGCTTTTGATGTTGACAAACATAAATAGACACTTGATTGTCTATCTGTCTGATGGTGTAATAGTCATAGGTGCTAAGTGATGTTGGCTAGCTAAATAGGCTCATATCCATGCTGGATTTCTTTGGTTAAACCACTAGTTTGGTATAACCAGTGTTCCCTTGGGTTAGTTTCCTTTTGGCTTTCCCTGTGTTTGCTTGCACCAAATGGCTAGATAGCCAGATGATGACACAAACAGGGTTTCTACCCTTCTGTGCTCCTGTGATGCATGTCATGCTTGTTTATGAGCAAAACATGATTTTGCTCAGGTTGATCTTTGTATACCTCACTCCAGCTCCTAGAAAGGTTGTTGGTGTAGAGGATTTCTTCTGGATGGTTGATTTGCTTGCCCTGCTCCTCCTGGCTAGCTTATGCTTGATCTACTGTACCTTGAGCTTGCTTAACATGCACAGTTCTTGGTGGAAACTGTGTCTGTATACTTTCTAGAGGTGTGCTGTTCTTGCTGTTCTATCTGTTCTTGGTGTTCTTACCCCTTGGGAGTCTTGGCGATGGAATGGTTAGGGTTTGCTGATGAGAAGCCCTTATACTGGCCCTCTCCATGCCTCTCTGGTCGACAGCCATGCTGTGCTGGTGCTTCTCCACTGGCTGTGTGTGTGTGGAGTGCATGCAGCAATCTTGGGTTGCTGTTTAGCATGCACACCAGCAGTGTGAGCTGCCTGTGTGTGTGTGTGTTTGGGACTTGTGAATGTGAGTGGATCAGCTCGGCAGGGTGTGGTATTATCCACCACTCACATTTCTTTGACTAACCTGCCAAGTGGTTTTACCACTTGGCTTAATCCTTGTTTTTCTTTTGTTGTTTTTGATTATGTGTAGGGATCAATGAATGATCAGAAGAAGTTCAAGATCATCTTGAACAAGAATTTCATGAAGATTAACTTGTGTAGTTTAGAACATTTCATTTGCTTGTAATTTTCCTTTTTCTTTTTCCATTTATTCAATTTTTGTAATGTGTTGTAATTTCCATAATTCAATCTGGATATTGTAATTGGCATTGTATCTTGTGTGTGAATCAATAAAGCTCAAGTTTTCCTTAATGAGCTTTATATTAGTGTTATGTTATTTTATATACTTACTTATCTATTTATTTAATAATTGATCTCAATTTGAATTATGACATGATCAATTGATGTTTGAATTTTGAAATTCACACACATCTTATTTGAATTCAATCATGCAACTTAACTTGAGATGCAAAGTTCCCCTCTCTTCTCGAAAACCCTAGTTTAGGTCATTTAGGTCCAAGTCTATCGCACTCTCGAAACCCTAACCCTGTAAGGTGTCGAGAGAGAAACTTTTCCATTCCGGGTGTTTCTCCAGGGTCTGTCCCGGGCTTGCTTTAAAACCCGGTTCCTGCAAGAACGCGGCGGCCTGCAGGCAACCAAACGGCCCACTCCAAGATCCAGCCCATGCAAAAAAACTCGTATGCATCATATTTTTTACGAATCTATAGTCAGAATCTTTGCAAGTCATTATGGATTTTTTTTATATACCAGAGATGCAAGTAAATCTAAAACATTAATTGCCATATTTTGAGACCGAAGACTTAGTACTTTCCATAGCTGGAAAAAATGGCCAAACTCCCTTATCAATCGACTGCCCGGATCCCCTCTAAAATTGGAGAGCATTAAAATAGTTCCAAACATATAAATCGTGGATAGGATCGCGTCGCTGGATACTTGGATGGGCAGTATCGAAGACATTACATTTCAACTATAACTTTCTATAGCAGGAGAATATATGGACATCTTACTCTTATATATCGATGGATTGCCCGGATCGAATACATCTCTTAAATTGGAGCATATTAAAACAGTTCTAAACATATAGATCGTGGATAGGATTTAGTTGGATACTTGGATCAATTGGCTCCACTCCTAGTAGCCCATAGTACTCCCATGCGTGCCCTTATATACACACGCTCGCCATAGCCAAGCCAGCCAGTCCGCATTCATCCGACAGTGTGACACACGCACACGCACACGCCGCCATGGCACGCCGCACGCACGTCGTCCAAGCTGCCACGGCGGCAGCGTTACTGCTCGTCTTCGTCCAGCTGCTCACGTCGTCGTCAGCCGCCGACCCGCCTTTTTCCTGCGGCGCGCCGTCCAGCGCCCCGTTCTGCGACCGGAAGCTGCCGATCGAGCAGCGGGCCGGGGACCTAGTGTCGAAGCTGACCCTGGAGGAGAAGATCTCGCAGCTCGGTGACTTGTCGCCGGCAGTGGACCGGCTGGGCGTGCCGGCGTACAAGTGGTGGTCGGAGGCGCTGCATGGCGTGGCGTGGAGCAGGGGCATCCACCTCAACGGTTCTCTCCGCGCCGCCACCAGCTTCCCGCAGGTCATCCTCACCGCCGCCTCCTTCAACCCGGACCTCTGGTACCGCATTGGCCAGGTACGTACACCAACACACTTACTCCTCCTAGCTAGCGACTGTTTCATCACACTTACTCTAGAGTCACAATTATCATCCGTAATACTGTATTGGGATCGATTACAGTGACCACTGACCTTCTAGAACGAGAAATACCATAAGAAATACTGTAGCGACCATGAGAGTATCTTCTGAACTTCATTATTTTCCCTGGCCTCAGGCGATCGGGGTGGAGGCGCGGGGCATCTACAACAACGGCCACGCGGAGGGGCTCACCTTCTGGGCACCCAACATCAACGTGTTCCGGGACCCGCGGTGGGGCAGGGGCCAGGAGACCCCCGGCGAGGACCCGACGATGTCGGGCAAGTACGCCGCCGTGTTCGTCCGCGGCGTGCAGGGCTACGCCATGGCCGGCGCCATCAACTCCTCCGACCTCGAGGCCTCCGCCTGCTGCAAGCACTTCACCGCCTACGACCTCGACAACTGGAAGGGCGTCACCCGCTTCGCTTTCGACGCCAAGGTAATGCAACCGCTGTCCTAACTCCTACGTACCCTCGACAACTCGGTGTCGTCGTTTCTTTCTTGGAAGACTGAACTGATGTCTGATGATATGCGCATTTTCGTTCAGGTGACAGCGCAGGACCTGGCCGACACCTACAATCCACCATTCAAGAGCTGCGTCGAGGAAGGCGGCGCCAGCGGCATCATGTGCTCCTACAACCGCGTCAACGGCGTGCCCACCTGCGCCGATTATAACCTACTCACCAAAACCGCAAGAGGGGACTGGGGGTTTAACGGGTAAGAAGGGTTCAGTAAAGAAGTGCAAAGTGCTAGTACCTACTATTACTTCAGAAAAGACTAGCCTTGAATTATTCAGATTCCGAAAAGACTTGGCCTAATTATCCAGAAAAGAAAGACTATAATGAGCAGTTACTGACGCTTGCAAGTTTCATCTGTTGACCAGCTATATCGCTTCCGACTGTGGCGCCGTGGCCATCATCCATGACGTCCAACATTATGCCAAAGAGCCCGAAGATGCAGTTGCAGATGTCCTCAAGGCCGGTATGTGTTTTGAAGCATGACTCTAGCTAGTTGATACATGTTAGATGACCTGCTACAGTTCTCAAAAGATGAGTAAACCCTTTCACAATAATAACTGAAAATTAAAAGCATAATTCTTGCATAAGATAATATGACAAATGTATAGAGGTTAGCAGTGGCGAAGGACGAAAAAAAATTGAGGTCGGGCGAAATTTTAAACGTAGAAAAAATGACGTAAAAGAATAAACTATTTTAACACATTAATAGTTTATATGATGGTAAGCATAGTCTCTCAGTAATATGGTAATAGCAACATGTTCAAATATAAGTAGAACCTACAAACATACCGATAATGAAGCTTTAATGCCGTCTAGAAGTTCTGGTCTCTTCTTCCCCGTGCTCTTCATCTTGATTTGGCATAACATTTGCAGTTTTCTCATGGGTGTTTGGTTAGATTGGCTGCTGCTAGCAATGGGCATAAAATATCTCTTCAAATCTGCAATTGAAATTTGAAAACATAAAATACATTACTAGTTTTCCCATGTTACCTAGCTCACAATTCACAAATTTAACTTTATCCAATTGACAAAAACATCTACAATTGTACCTCCCCTTTAGCTGCAGCGTTCTTCCCTTTTCTGTCCATCTTGGTTCTTCTCGAACCTCGATCACAAAATCACAGCGACAAACTGTTCGAACTTTGAACTGCAAAATCTCGTAGAAAACCTAAACCGACACCGGGTGATCTGAAGCCTGTAGCAGGAACAGTGATAAGCGGTTAGGGACGTTGGGACGGAGGCCGGGAGGCGCAATGAAAGACGTCAAGGCTGGGGTGCTGTATCCTGTCCCGTACTCGCCTGATCGGCTGATCGGCTGGCGGCTGATCCGATGATCACGCGAAGAGAACGCAGGCGGCCGGCTCTTTTTCCTGGGGGCACGCGATCGCGGGTTGTTTTGCTGGAAGCGATCTCGTTCCGTATACGTATATTGGTATATGGCGCAGACTTGTCGATCGACCACGAGTCCACGAACCACGATCAGCGCAGATCGCACGGCCGGCCCAGCTAGCTAGCAGCCCCGTCCCTTGAGCCCATTCCCTCTCTTCTCTTTTGTTTTTTCTTCAAAAACGAACAGAAATTCTACAAAACAGATTGTATGTGTATACATGCATATATATATGCGATTTTTTGCAAAAAATTAAGGTAGGGCAGCTGCCATACCTTGCCCAAAGGGGAGCTCCGCCCCTGGAGGTTAGGTTAGGTCCCTACCAAAAGTTGATTTGGTGATTCTTCATTTGATCCCCACTACTAAATCTCTCTATTATTTTTTTGGCTGATTTGGGCACTTGAATCCGCTAGAAATAATTCATGCCTGGCCACTAAATATCATGATATCATCCAGCTGTGAGCTGTCCCTTACAAAAGGAAGACCACCTCAGCATGCAAGTTCAGAAGTGCCGAAGTGCTTATGCAGTAAGGCTGGTGTTTGATCATGTGGCACAAGTCAACAATGACAGTCCAAATCGATCAAACCAATAATGCGACAACCCACACACCTGCAACAATAGATAATTAAACGAAGGACTTTCTTAATAGTAAAACAATAAGAACCGTGCTAAGAGAAACTTCAGTAAAGAAATGCTTACCATCTGTATTCTGTAACCTGAAACCCTTTCAGGAATGAGTAAACCCTTTCACCTAATGGGCATGTTTTACAAAAATAGCCTACAGACTCGTAGTATGTCCGTAGGTCTCTCCGTAACCTCACAGTCCGTAACTCTAGTATTATTGTTCAGGATTGGACGTGGAATGCGGCGGCTACGCGCAGACGTATGGCCTGTCCGCGATCCGGAAAGGGAAGATCACGGAGCAGGACATCGACAGAGCCCTCCACAACCTCTTCACAATCAGGATGAGGCTGGGTCTCTTCAACGGCAACCCCAAGTACAACCGGTACGGCAACATCGGCGCCGACCAGGTGTGTAAGCAGGAGCACCAGAACCTGGCCCTCCAGGCGGCGCAGGACGGCACCGTCCTGCTCAAGAACGACCGCGGCGCCCTCCCCCTGTCAAAGACCAAGGTCTCGTCCATCGCCGTCATCGGGCCCAACGCGAACAACGCCGGGTTGCTGCTCGGGAACTACCACGGGCCGCCGTGCATCTCCGTCACGCCGCTCCAGGCGCTGCAGAGGTACGTCAAGGACGCCAGGTTCGTCGCCGGGTGCAACGCCGCCGTCTGTAACGTGTCCAACATCGGCGAGGCGGTGCACGTCGCGAGCTCGGCGGACTACGTGGTCTTGTTCATGGGGCTGGATCAGGATCAGGAGAGGGAGGAGGTCGATCGGCTGGAGCTGGGGCTCCCCGGGATGCAGGAGCACCTCGTTAACAGCGTAGCTGACGCCGCGAAGAAGCCGGTGATCCTGGTGCTGCTTTGCGGTGGCCCGGTGGACGTGACGTTTGCAAAGAACAATCCCAAGATCGGCGCCATTGTCTGGGCTGGGTACCCGGGCCAGGCTGGGGGCATTGCCATTGCCCAAGTCCTCTTCGGCGAGCACAACCCCGGTGAGATTTCTTTCACAGTTTCACTCATTCTGAACATCTTCATCAGGTATAATTAAGCTGTACTAATTGCTGGATCATCAGGTGGGAGGCTGCCGGTGACGTGGTACCCGAAGGAGTTCACATCTGTGCCGATGACTGACATGCGGATGCGCGCCGACCCGGCCACGGGCTATCCTGGGCGCACCTACAGGTTCTACAAAGGCAAGACCGTGTACAACTTCGGCTACGGCCTCAGCTACTCAAAGTACTCCCACAACTTCGTGTCCAAGGGCACAAAGCCACCATCCAAGACCAATATCGACGGTCTCAAGGCGATTGAGTCAGCGACAGGCACCGTGAGCTACGACGTGGAGGAGATCGGCGCCGAGGCGTGTGACAAGCTCAAGTTCCCGACACTTGTGAGAGTGCAGAACCACGGGCCCATGGACGGAAGGCACCCCGTGCTGCTCTTCCTGCGGTGGCCGAATGCGACCGACGGGCGGCCGACAAGCCAATTGATCGGGTTCCAGAGCGTGCACCTAAGGGCGGCGCAGACGGCGCACGTGGAGTTCGAGGTGAGCCCATGCAAGCACTTCATCCGGGCGGCGGAGGATGGCAGGAAGGTGATCGACCAAGGGTCGCACTTCGTCGGGGTCGGCGAGGACGAGTTCGAGATTAGTTTCATGGCTTGAGTTTCATGCTTGTGTGTTCAGGCGATGAAGCCATAGATTATATCCACAGGACTGGTGTAGTCACCTACATGTTTTCTCTCTAACTTACCTGAAAAAGAGAATGGATAATTTACAGTCGGCATGGTAGAAGGTAGAGGTAACAAGCTTGTAAAACCTCGTACCACCATCTTAAACTTATCTCCAATAAATTGAGGAGTTTGGAAGTTTTTGCATCTAGTCATTCCCCTAACCCTAAACTTAACTTTTAATCTTTGGCCATTTCTCACACCCATTTGTATGCATGAATATCAGTTCTAATACATCTCATCTCAACTCTATAAACAATTCAAACCTTGTCTTATCTACAGCACACATTGAACAAAAATTTTAAGTCACAAATTTAATATTCTTTCAAACTCAAAGCAAACACAAATTCAATTGAAATCGACCACATGAAACAAAGTTTCATACTCTCCCAAAAGGTTTCTTGGGTTTGATCCCTGTCAACCTTGGCATCAAGAGAGACACTCGTCCATGCATAGTACACAGTTTCATCCTCCTCGGTTTGTAGTTCGGCAACCTTTTTTTCTTCAAACATTTCGCTAAACACCTCAGAGGAGGAATCAACCAGGTCAGCATCAACGACATCGGAGGCCACAGTAGGCACCAGATGGGGAGGTGGAAGGGCAGTGGGCCACCGTAGGTGCCTAATGGAGGGGGAGGGGGCGGCAACAACACAACCTGCTTCTGATCCACCACATCATCTTTGGCCTCACTGGCCGTGGCGACACTTGGGAGGCAGGTTGAATGCGATAGAGAGTGCGAGGTGGTTCTTGCCTGCGGCGGCTAGCACATGAAGTGGTGCCTCTATGCTAGCGCGGCGGATAGCATGACCTTGCCCTGCTTCTTCGTCGCCTAGGAGTCGGGGGTGAGATTGTGGAGATTTGAAGAGTGGCACGATCCATTCCCCCAGGGATGGTGCTAGAGGCAAGGTCAGTTTATGATTTCGGGCAGAAATGCTTGGTACAACAAAAAAAAGCTGATAGTGATGAACATAAACAAATGGTTTTATTTTCCTACACTTGGGACAACTGTTTGTTGAAATATATTGCCTTGCCTCATCAAGTTTGGACTTTTGCTTGAGTTGTCTAGTGCATCAATCGAAGTTTTTATGATCTTTCGCTATTTTTGAGAGTTAATATATTTGTGCAAAATGTTATATTTGTATTGCTAAGGTTTATTTTTAAATAAGTAGCTGAGCGAATTTAGGGAAAAGTTTAGAGATGCTATCATATAGTGTATACATGTAACGATTTTAGTCTAAATATCACATAGTTTATATGTGCACCATGCCAGTACAAATAGCAGCTGTCCCTCGGCCACCGCCCCTCAGGCCGCCACTGCTGCTGTCTCCGGTGGTGATGGCGGCGCCCCTCCCGTCGAACGACGATGGGAAGGAAAGGGCTTCCGCGGCGGCGCATCATGGGAGGCGATGAGGCGCAGGTTGAGGATGACGGGTGGCATGGCTGCTTGGCCGTGGCCTGATGCACTTCGCCAGTAGCCATAGAGGAGTGGGTGGAGCGGTGGCGGCCTTCGCCCCCGGTGGCGGTTCGGCGGTGGTACGCATGATACGCGCCGCCTTTTTCCTCTCTGGTGATCCGGCAGGAGTGACTGGTGGGGTGGGGGCTGCTGGTCTAGCTTTTTTTGGTGGCGGTCCTCGGGTTTCTCTCATGTGAAGATGAAGACCTGCAGGAGGCCAGTCTGCCTTGATTTGGCTGGAATGATGACTTTTGGAAGGTGCCGCCGGCCAATAGAACAGTGCATATTTTGCCTGGAGTTTGATGGATCGGGTGGTATTCGGTCCCGCGCATCCATGCTTTTATTCCGACCGTTTGGTTCTGAAGGGAGCGGCACAAAGCTCTATTTTGTGTTGACATCAAGTGACTTTTTGGTCTATGGTGAAGTCAGAAGAAGGAATATCATGAAGGCCGGATTGGAGGACTAGCTAAGGGAGGTTCAAGTCTCCGCGATGTTGAGAGACTTGCTTGGCGTTCCGGGCTCCGCAACAGTGTTATGAAAGTGGGGGCGACAACACTACCTTCCACAGTGAAAGTCTGGCAATGACCTTGTTGGAGGCATTGTTTTGAGAGCGGGGACTATCTTCGGGGTGAAAACCTAAGATCTCTGGTCGGGCGACGGTGGCGCTGGTGCACTGTTCCCTTCTTGAAGGCGTCTCTTTTGGAGAGTCTGTATTCCAGGTGTTGTCTTGGTTGTGGATGTATTGCTGTTGCCAGGTCTAGGATGATGTAGCGGGACTTTTGTTTCTTATATTTCTTTTCTCTTTTTTAGTTGTTTGCATTCGTACTGCCATTAGTGTGTTGCATTGTTGCAAAAACTGAATGTAATTGGTATCTTTTAATATTAATATATTCTTTTTATCGAAAAATATACGCCGCAGGTATACGCGATATTAGTTGGTTTTGCTAGTGGCAGTGGAAGAGCGCGCGCGGCGTGCTGCTCCCGACAGAGATCAAAGCTGGGCCACACGATCAGGCGCGGCGCCCCATCTGGACGGGCAGAAAGTGACCACGTATTCCGGCGCGTAGCAGCGCGGCGCGACGGCGGCCTGGTCGTACGCGTAGCTGTAGTAGCCAGGGCAGGCGTCCCTGAACATGCGCGAGTAGACGCTGCCCCGGCACGTCTCCGCCGTGCCGTACGCGCCGCGGCAGCAGAAGGCGTCCAGCCCGAACGCCAGGCACGCGCTCCTGCACGCCACCACCGTCGTCTTGCCCTTCCCGCCGCCGCTCGTCCTCACCTGCAGCTCCGGCGGGCACAGCGCGTTCATGTCCTTGGCGCACCCGGCGATGAAGCACTTGCTGCTGCGGTTCGCCGGCCTGGTCCACACGGCCACCGGGAGGTTGTACCCGTCCACCACGCTCACGTCGTAGGAGCTCCCCTTGCTCTCGTCCTCGTGCAGGTTCACCTCCACGAGCGTGGCAGGCGGGGCGCCGATGGACCCGTTGCAGACGAGGTGGCCGCCGCAGTCGCCGGTGAGGCAGCGGCCGGCGGCGTTGGTAGCGCTGAAGTCGCAGCCGGTGCGGCCCCAGATGCGGCCGTTCCAGGTGGCCGGCGCCATGACGCGCTTCGACTGGCCGGGCGGGAGGAAGAAGCCGCCGTCGCCGATCACGGGGTGGCCGGAGTTGGGCGCCGCCGCCGGCCACACCGGGAAGGGGCACTTGTTGTTTACGTGGAACGTGACGCCCACCACCGACCCTGCAATACCATATTACGATGATGTATAAGTACGTGTTCAGTACAACGCAAAACGCAGCACTTGAAGGTGTTGGCGTTCGTCGCGAGCAGACTCACCTGGGAGAACCAGCGCGAGGATGCACAAGAAAACTAGAGGAAGAACAGCCATCTCTCCAATCTGTTGAGGAGGACACCTACAAATCTGCAATGCAAATGGAGATGTAGCCGGCCGAGCTTTATACTTGCAAAATGCAGGGAAGAGATGAGGACTGATTGAGTTTAACTAAGCCTACCTAGGACTGGGAGGAGGAGATTAGCATTAGTGTGACTTGCATTGCAATGGAAGTAAAGCTAGGGCATTATGAGAGCGGCCGAGTGCAGAGACCTGCTGGGCCGAAAAAAGATTCGGTGGGTAAGGAAATTTTATCTGTTAGCACTAGGTAAGCTTGAACTGTTGAACACTTCAGTGGAGACGCCCTGCTGGAGGCGGGGCTGCGGGCAGTGCACGGGTGGGCGCAGTGCTGCGGGGCGGCGGCCCTGCGTGTGCTCTGGGTGACTTGGCGGCCGCTGTGGCTGCTAGGGCGACATGGTGGCTAGACCGGGGAGCTCGCGCTGCTGCGGCCGACGGCTCGATGTTGGAACCCTCTGTTGGCGTTCGTTGAAGCTGCCTCTCTGTGGCGGTTGGCGGCGCCCGCGGAGCTCTTCTCGGTGAGCTTGGTCGGCAGTGGTGGTGCGACTCGGCTCTTTAGCCCCGCGCGGTGCGGGTGGTGGCAGTGGAGCTCGCGGAGCTCCTTGGTCTGGTTGTGGTGGTGGTGGTGATGAGGACATCCCTACTACACCATTACCTCCGTCACTGATAAATGAAGATGAACCTGCTGTGAAGCTCAAGTCCAATGAAGTTCGGATTGGACCAATTACAAGGGCTCGTGCGAAGCTACTTAAACAACAGGTGAACTTGTTTCTAAACGGTACTTTGATTGATGAGAACTTTATACTGCCTAAGTCCTATTACTTATGTATCATCAGGTATCAAGAGGAGACGAGCATCGCACGAGGAGGAGAGGAGCAGCTGGACATGAAGACGGACGTCAAGATGGACGTGAAGCTGGACATGGAGCTGGACATGAAGATATCTCATGGACGCGCGAGGGAGGAGCGGGAGGCATGCGCGAGAGGAGAAGAAGACGTCCAGGCCGGTCCAGCACCCGGTTAGACCGGCCTTCAGACCGGCCAGTCCGGTCCCTGGCCCGGTTGACCGGGCGCCAACCGGATGCATCATACCGGGCCAAAACCGGACGAAAGTTGCGAAGTTTCCGGTTGCCGCCCGGTTGACCGGACGCCAGACCGGCCGATCCGGTCCCTGGCCCGGTTGACCGGATTCCAGACCGGATTCGTCCGAGTCTGTCTCGACCAGATCTATTCTGGGTCGGTTATTCTTGTATCTTTTCGACCAGAAGTCGTCCCGGACGCCTATATAAGTGCCCAGGACGCCCCCTAGCTTAGACCACGTTTAAGATAAACCCTAGTTCTTAGTTGTTTGCTCTAGCAAAACTATTGAATCCCTACACCATATTGCTTGATATTGTGTAGATCCTGAAAAAGTCTTGTGTGATCTGCTGTTCCATTGGGAATTAGACGGTTGCAACTTACCGCTTCGTGGTCGGTGGCTACGTGCGCAAGTGTGTGGAGTTGCGAATATCTTGCAGGGTTGAGAGCTGTTGCATTGGCGACAGGGACCAATCGAGAGATCTCGTTGCGTCATACAAGTTATCATCCACTACATCGTCGTGTTTCTCCGCTGCCATCACCCCGTGATCATCATCACCACCGTTGCTTACTGAGAAGATCGGGCCTCCATATATCATCTTGGTATCAGATTTCTAGGTTTCCTCGGTAAGCCATCCACAATCCACCCCATAGTTGAGTTGTGAGTGTTTTCCTATCTAGAAAAAGCCATAAAAAGTTAGGGTTAGGGTTTGCCATAGCCTTAGATTGCACTAATTTCAAGTTTTAGTTGCTTTTCGTAGTTATTTTTGCGTATCTTTTCTTTCCATCTAATCTTTTAGGGTTTGAGTTTACTCTATCATCTTGTATTTCTTTGTCGTCTAGTTGCAGTTTTTGTTACTCCGAGTCCACATAGCGTACAGTGTGCTTGTTCCCAACCATAGACACAGCCTTTCGATATAAAGTGACTAGGAACTTCCCCAGAAGAGACTAGTTTTACCGCTCGACAGGCTGCTCGTTAGGTTATCGGTGCTTTGCATATTTCTGTTGGCCGTGTTATCAAGGAGTTGTGTCAGAAAATCAAAAAAAAGAGAAAATTGAAAAGAAGCAAAAAGAGCTACATAGCTGCGTGTGTTCTACAAAAAGAAAAATCCAAAAAGAAAAGTGAAGTGCTAGTTGAATCAAGTGAAGGCCTAAGTTTACTTTACTGCACCCGTAGTTGAGCAATCTTGTGCTTGTCTCGTTGAGCTTTGCTAGCGTCTCTCTTGTGCATTGCAACCTTTTTTCCCACATATAGTTGCATTGCCCTATTATATCGCCTTGTGTGAGTATCATTGGTTGTCTACGGTCAGCGCTAGAGCTTGTTATTGGTGCAAATAGGTAGCCTACCTACAGCCCCACATATACCCTGCTTTGTCGTGTGATTTGTTCTTATACCCTTGATATTCGCTTCGCTACATCAGTGCACTAGTTGTTACTACAAGTGGTAAGCAACACTAATTTACTTTGGAACGGTAAGATCTCCTTTTCTTATCAGTTTTGAGTGAGTTGTGAGAGTACCACCATATATTTTTGATTTAGTGCACTAATCTACTAACGATGTCTGCTAGTGATCATAGAATTGTTAACCAGGAAAACAAGAGTGCTGCAGATATCATCACATGGAGGGAGTATGAGGCTCTTCGTAATGAGATGCGACGTGAATTCCGCACTCAGGACGAGGTGCTTAATGGGAAGATTGACGAGATCTCCCAAAAGCTGGATACTACTCATGTGACCGTCACTACAATGCAAGATCAAATGATGGATGTACAACGCAATCTTGCTGATTTGCGCTTAGCTGTTGAGAATTTGACCGCGCAACAACAACAAGAAGATGACGATGATCCTGAGCTTCAAGATGACGCACACAATGCTCGTGATGCACCACGTGGTAATCGTCCTCGTGGTTGGGCTCCACTTGGCCGCAATGTTCGTGGACAAGATGAGGAAGATGGTTTGGGTAAACCAAGTTTTCGATACCCAAGTTTGAAGGAGGAGCTGATGTTGAAGAATACCTCACTTGGGAGCTCAAGATTGAGAAGTTGTGGAGCTTACATCCACATTATACTAAAGATCGGAAGATCAAGCTTGCTTCTTCCGAATTTGATGGCTATGCTTTGCGTTGGTGGGATGCTTTTGTTCGTAACCGCGAAGAGGATCGTGAGCAACCTATATGCACATGGCGTGCCATGAAGGAGACGATGACTTCTCGCTTTGTGCCTACAAATTACTTGCGGAATATATATGATAAGCTGACTCTATTGAGACAAGGTGTGAAGACTGTGGATGAATACTACAGGTTTGAAGTATGATATCAAAGGCATTGTTCGTCACTACAGCTACACCAATATGAATCAATTGTTACATCATGCAAGAGAAGCTGAATCACAGTTGGCTGACGAAGCAAAGATCAAAGGTCGAGCTACAGGAGCTGGGCGTTTCACACCCCGTGCGGCCCCATCTACGGCGCCGGCGCCTTCGACGCGCTCCGCACCTTACTCTACTCCGTCTAGTAAGCCGGTCTCCAATGTGTCTAACACAAAGAAGTCCGAATCTGCTGCAAGTATGAGTGGCTCTAATGTGTCTACTGCGCATAACCGTGACATGCTTTGTCATACATGTGGTGGCAAGGGTCACTTCAAGAGAGATTGTCCTAACCGCAAGGTCATGATTATCAATGAGGACAATGAATACGAGACTGGAGATGATGTTGATCCTAATGCTCCAGAAGATGATGACTATGACACTGATGGTGAATATGCATATCCGTCTGATGTCGCACCATTGTTGTGTCGCAGCGTGCTCTTAATGTGTTGCCTAGTGCATCTACTCAGTGCTGCAATTTGTTCTAAACAAAGGCTTTAGTTGGTCCTGACAAGGCTTGCAAGGTCATTATTGATGGCGGGAGTTGCCGCAATTTAGCAAGCAAGGAGTTGTGTACCAAGCTGAAGTTGAAGTATCTACCGCACCCGCATCCATACTATATTCAGTGGTTGAGCGACAATGGTGAGATGAAGGTAAACCACATGGTGCGTGTTGAGTTTGCTATTGGACCGTATAAGGATTGCATTGATTTTGATGTCGTTCCTATGACGGTGTGTCACCTACTATTGGGTCGGCCTTGGCTCTATGACCGTTATGTGCAACATAATGGCCGTGCCAATACATATCACTTGGAGTTCAAGGGCAAGAAAATCAATTTACAACCTATGACACCACAGCAAATTGTCAATGAGTCTCGTCAGAAAGTTGAAGTCAACTTGGAGGATGCTTCTTTAGATAGGCGAGAGAATTGTAATGTTGTGAGTGATATAACGAAAAGTGAGAGAGTGAATTCCTTAGTCTCATTAGCCACCAAAGAAGACATGAGAGAATTTAGTGAGGATCCTACAACCATGCCTCTTGTGCTCTGGTACAGGGGTACGGTTTTGGTTTTTAACGACATGACCCCTCTTCCTCTTGGTGTTTCTAATATTTTGCAGGAATTTGGCGACGTGTTTCCGGATGAGGTACCCGTAGGACTTCCACCATTGCGAGGTATTGAGCATCAAATTGACTTGATTTCCCGGAGCTTCGCTACCCAATCGGGCACCATATAGAACGAACCCCGAAGAGACGAAGGAGATACAGAAGCAAGTACAAGCGCTACTCGACAAAGGTTATATCCGCATAAGCCTTAGTCCTTGTGCTGTTCCTGTTATTCTTGTTCCTAAGAAAGATGGTACATGGCGTATGTGCGTAGATTGTAGAGCTATAAACAATATCACTATTCGATATCGTCACCCTATTCCCCGTTTAGAGGATATGCTAGATGAATTGAGTGGTGCTGCTGTGTTATCTAAAATTGATTTGCGTAGTGGTTATCATCAAATTAGGATGAAAGAAGGGGATGAGTGGAAAACCACCTTTAAAACAAAATTTGGTTTATATGAGTGGTTAGTAATGCCTTTTGGTTTGACTAATGCACCTAGCACTTTCATGAGACTGATGAACCATGTTTTGCGTGATTTTATTGGCAAATTTGTGGTTGTGCATTTTGATGACATATTAATTTACAGCCGCAATAAATCTAATCATATTATACATATTCGACATGTTTTGCAAGTGTTGCGTGATAGTAAACTCTATGGTAATCTTGAGAAGTGCACATTTTGCAAAGATAAGGTCATATTTCTGGGTTATGTTGTCTCTAAGCATGGAGTAGAAGTAGATGTGTCTAAAATTGAAGCTATTCAAAATTGGCCAACTCCCATGAATGTGAGTCAAGTTAGAAGTTTTCATGGTCTAGCTGGGTTTTATCGCCGTTTTGTGCCCAATTTTTCTACTATTGCTGCACCTTTGAATGAATTGACTAAAAAGGGTGTTGCATTTGAGTGGGGCGTTGCCCAAGATCATGCTTTTGATGAACTGAAACGATTGTTAACTTCTGCACCGTTGCTTGCACTTCCTGATTTCAATAAGCAATTTGAGATTGAATGTGATGCTAGTGGTATTGGAATTGGTGGTGTGTTGATGCAAGAGGGTCGTCCAATTGCATATTTTTCTGAGAAACTTTCTGGTGCTAAGTTGAACTATCCAATATATGATAAAAAATTGTATGCTTTAATTAGAGTTCTTGAGGTTTGGCAACATTATTTGTGGCCAAAAGAATTTATCATACATTCTGATCATGAAGCTTTGAAATATTTGAAAGCCCAATCTACTTTGCATAGGCATCTTGCTAAGTGGGTTGAGTTCATTGAGTCTTTTCCATACATTATTAAGCATAAGAAGGGAAAAGATAACATTGTTGCTGATACTTTATCTAGGAAGAATATGCTATTAACTCAACTTGATGTTAAAATTCCTGGATTATAAGTGCTATGTGATTTGTATGCTACGGATCATGATTTTGCTGAACCATATCGCTTATGTGCTCTTGGTACAGCATGGGAAAAATATCACATACATGATGGGTTCTTGTTTCGAGCTAACAAACTATGTGTTCCAGAATCGTCTGTGCGTTTGCTCTTATTGCAGGAATCACATGCTGGAGGTTTGATGGGTCACTTTGGGCGTGAGAAGACGCTACTCATGCTCGCTGATCACTTTTATTGGCCAAAGATGAGGCGGGATGTGGACAGGTATGTGAAGAGATGCATTACTTTCAACAAGTCCAAGTCCAAGCTGAAGCCTCACGGTTTGTATACTCCATTACCGGCACCTACTACACCTTGGGAAGATATTAGTATGGATTTTGTGTTGGGTTTTCCGCGTACTAAAAGAGGCCATGATTCTATATTTGTGGTAGTGGACAGATTTTCTAAAATGTCACATTTTATTGCCTGCCACAAAAGCGACGATGCGTCGCATATTGCTAACCTGTTTTTCAGGGAGATTGTTTGACTACATGGAGTCCCGAAGACTATTGTTTCTGATCGTGATGTGAAGTTCATGAGCTACTTCTGGAAGACACTTTGGGGAAAGCTAGGGACAAAGCTGCTGTTCAGTACTACTTGTCATCCCCAAGCTGATGGTCAAACTGAGGTGGTGAATCGAACCTTGTCACAACTATTGAGATCCATGATCAAGAAGAACCTGAAGGAGTGGGAAGAGTGTTTGCCTCATGTCGAGTTTGCTTACAACAGGGCGGTACATTCTACCACGGAGCTATGTCCTTTTGAGGTGGTGTATGGTTTTAAACCCATTACTCCACTTGACTTGTTGCCTTTGCCCATACATGAGAGAGTTAATATGGAGGCATCCAAGAGGGCAGATTTTGTGCGCAAAATACATGTGAAGACTAAAGAGTTGATAGAGAAGAAAGGCAAGAGCAATGCTGCAAGGATGAATAAGAAGCGCAAAGAGATGTTGTTCAAGCCTGGTGATATGGTCTGGGTACATTTTCGCAAGGATAGGTTCCCGAATCTGCGGAAGTCTAAGTTGAAGCCTCGTGGAGCTGGTCTTTACAAAGTGCTTGCCAAGATCAATGATAATGCATACTCGATAGATCTTGTAGTTGATGAGTTTGGTGTCAGTAATTCTTTCAATGTTGCTGATTTGACACCATATGACGGAGAAGACCTTGGAGCATCGAGGTCGACGCCTTTTGAAGGGGGGGGGGGGGGAGATGATGAGGACATACCTACTACACCATTACCTCTGTCACTGATAAATAAAGATGAACCTGCTGTGAAGCTCAAGTCCAATGAAGTTCGGATTGGACCAATGATACGCGTACAGCACGCGTCCGTTGGGAACCCCAAGAGGAAGGTGTGATGCGTACAGCGGCAAGTTTTCCCTCAGTATGAAACCAAGGTTTATCGAACCAGTAGGAGCCAAGAAGCACATTGAAGGTTGATGGCAGCGAGATGTAGTGCGGCGCAACACCAGGGATTCCGGCGCCAACGTGGAACCTGCACAACACAAACCAAGTACTTTGCCCCAACGAAACAGTGAGGTTGTCAATCTCACCGGCTTGCTGTAACAAAGGATTAGATGTATAGTGTGGATGATGATTGTTTGCAGAGAACAGTAGAACAATTGCAGTAGATTGTATTTCAGTATAGAGAATTGGACCGGGGTCCACAGTTCACTAGAGGTGTCTCTCCCATAAGATAAACAGCATGTTGGGTGAACAAATTACAGTTGGGCAATGACAAATAGAGAGGGCATGACCATGCACATACATATTATGATGAGTATAGTGAGATTTAATTGGGCATTACGACAAAGTACATAGACCGCTATCCAGCATGCATCTATGCCTAAAAAGTCCACCTTCAGGTTATCATCCGAACCCCTCCAAACATTAAGTTGCTAACAACGTACAATTGCATTAAGTATTGCGCGTAATGTAATCAATAACTACATCCTCGGACATAGCATCAATGTTTTATCCCTAGTGGCAACAAAGACATCCATAATCTTAGAGGTTTCTCTCACTCCCCTGCATTCACGGAGACATGAACCCACTATCGAGCATAAATACTCCCTCTTGGAGTTACTAGCATCAACTTGGCCAGAGCATCTACTAATAACGGAGAGCATGCAAGATCATAAACAACACATAGATATAAATTGATAATCAACATAACATGGTATTCTCTATTCATCGGATCCCAACAAACACAACATATAGAATTACAGATAGATGATCTTGATCATGTTCGGCAGCTCACAAGACCCGACAATTAAGCACAATGAGGAGAATACAACCATCTAGCTACTGCTATGGACCCATAGTCCAGGGGTAGACTACTCACACATCACTCCGGAGGCGACCATGGCGGCGTAGAGTCCTCCGGGAGATGATTCCCCTCTCCGGCAGGGTGCCGGAGGCGATCTCCTGAATCCCCCGAGATGGGATTGGCGGCGGCGGCGTCTCTGGAAGGTTTTCCGTATCGTGGCTCGCGGTCCTGGGGGTTTCGCGATGAAGGCTATTTGTAGGCGGAAGGGTAGGTCGGGGCGTCGCGAGGGCCCAGAGACAGGTCGGCGCGGCCAAGGGTGGGGCCGCGCCGCCACCCCCTCCCCGGCCACCTCGTGGCCCCACTTCGTTGACTCTTCGGTCTTCTGGAAGCTTCGTGGCAAAATAGGACCCTGTGCGTTGATTTCGTCCAATTCCGAGAATATTTCCTTACTAGGATTTATGAAACCAAAAACAGCAGAAAACAACAACTGGCTCTTCGGCATCTTGTTAATAGGTTAGTTCCAGAAAATGCATAAATATGACATAAAGTGTGCATAAAACATGTAGATATCATCAATAATGTGGCATGGAACATAAGAAATTATCGATACGTCGGAGACGTATCAGCATCCCCAAGCTTAGTTTCTGCTCGTCCCGAGCAGGTAAACGATAAACAAAGATAATTTCTGGAGTGACATGCCATCATAACCTTGATCATACTATTGTAAGCATATGTAGTGAATGCAGCGACCAAAACAATGTAAATGACATGAGTAAACAACTGAATCATATAGCAAAGACTTTTCATGAATAGTACTTCAAGACAAGCATCAATAAGTCTTGCATAAGAGTTAACTCATAAAGCAATAATTCAAAGTAGAGGCATTGAAGCAACACAAAGGCAGATTAAGTTTCAGCGGTTGCTTTCAACTTGTAACATGTATATCTCATGGATATTGTCAATGTAAAGTAATATAATAAGTGCAATATGCAAGTATGTAGGAATCAATGCACAGTTCACACAAGTGTTTGCTTCTTGAGGTGGAGAGAGATAGGTGAACTGACTCAACAATAAAAGTAAAAGAATGGTCCTTCAAAGAGGAAAGCATCGATTGCTATATTTGTGCTAGAGCTTTGATTTTGAAAACATATAGAGAGCAATAAAAGTAAAATTTTGAGAGGTGTTTGTTGTTGTCAACGAATGGTAGTGGGCACTCTAACCCCCTTGCCAGACAAACCTTCAAAGAGCGGCTCCCATTTTATTTTATTTTTGTGTGGCACTCCTTCCAACCTTTCTTTCACAAACCATGGCTAACCGAATCCTTCGGGTGCCTGCCAACAATCTCATACCATGAAGGAGTGCCTTTTTATTTTAGTTTTATTATGATGACACTCCTCCCCACCTTTGCTTTCTCAAGCCATGGCTAACTGAATCCTTCGGGTGCCGTCCAACAATCACATACCATGGAGGAGTGTCTATTTTTATTAATTAATTTGGGACTGGGAATCCCATTGCCAGCTCTTTTTGCAAAATTATTGGATAAGCGGATGAAGCCACTAGTCCATTGGTGAAAGTTGCCCAACAAGATTGAAAGATAAACACCACATACTTCCTCATGAGCTATAAAACATTGACACAAATCAGAGGTGATAAATTTTGAATTGTTTAAAGGTAGCACTCAAGCAATTTACTTTGGAATGGCGGAGTGATGGCGTGTATTTCACACGTTCGTTGGGCAACCCCAAGAGGAAGGTATGATGCGCACAGCAGCAAGTTTTCCCTCAGAAAGAAACCAAGGTTTATCGAACCAGGAGGAGCCAAGAAGCACGTTGAAGGTTGATGGCGGCGAGATGTAGTGCGGCGCAACACCAGGGATTCCGGCGCCAACGTGGAACCTGCACAACACAACCAAAGTACTTTGCCCCAACGAAACAGTGAGGTTGTCAATCTCACCGGCTTGCTGTAACAAAGAGTTAACCGTATTGTGTGGAAGATGATTGTTTGCGAAAACAAGAGAACAAGTATTGCAGTAGATTGTATTTCAGTAAAGAGAATTGGACCGGGGTCCACAGTTCACTAGAGGTGTCTCTCCCATAAGATAAACAGCATGTTGGGTGAACAAATTACAGTTGGGCAATTGACAAATAAAGAGAGCATGACCATGCACATACATATCATGATGAGTATTGTGAGATTTAATTGGGCATTACGACAAAGTACATAGACCGTCATCCAACTGCATCTATGCCTAAAAAGTCCACCTTCAGGTTATCATCCGAACCCCCTCCAGTATTAAGTTGCTAACAACAGACAATTGCATTAAGTATGGTGCGTAATGTAACTAGTGACTACATCCTTGAACATAGCACTAATGTTTTATCCCTAGTGGCAACAGCACATCCATAACCTTAGTGGTTCTTGTCACTCCTCCAGATTCACGGAGACATGAACCCACTATCGAGCATAAATACTCCCTCTTGGAGTTACTAGCATCAACTTGGCCAGAGCATCTACTAATAACGGAGGGCATGCAAGATCATAAACAACACATAGCATAACTTTGATAATCAACATAACAAGTATTCTCTATTCATCGGATCCCAACAAACGCAACATATAGAATTACAGATAGATGATCTTGATCATGTTAGGCAGCTCACAAGATCCGACAATGATAGAACAATGGGGAGAAGACAACCATCTAGCTACTGCTATGGACCCATAGTCCAGGGGTAGACTACTCACACATCACACCGGAGGCGACCATGGCGGCGTAGAGTCCTCCGGGAGATGATTCCCCTCTCCGGCAGGGTGCCGGAGGCGATCTCCTGGATCCCCCGAGATGGGATCGACGGCGGCGGCGTCTCTGGAAGGTTTTCCGTATCGTGGCTCTCGGTACTAGGGGTTTCGTCACGGAGACTTTTTATAGGCGGAAGGGCAGGTCAAGAGGCGGCACGGGGGCCCCACACTACAGGCCGGCGCGGCCAAGGGGGGGACCGCGCCGCCCTATGGTGTGGCCCCTCCGTGGCCCCTCTTCGTCTCTCCTTCGGACTTCTGGAAGCTTCGTGAGAAAATAGGCCCCTGGGCTTTGATTTCGTCCAATTCCGAGAATATTTCCTTACTAGGATTTCTGAAACCAAAAACAGCAGAAAACAACAACTGGCACTTCGGCATCTTGTTAATAGGTTAGTTCCAGAAAATGCACGAATATGACATAAAGTGTGCATAAAACATGTAGATAACATCAATAATGTGGCATGGAACATAAGAAATTATCGATATGTCGGAGACGTATCAGCATCCCCAAGCTTAGTTCTGCTCGTCCCGAGCAGGTAAAACGATAACACAGATAATTTCTGGAGTGACATGCCATCATAATCTTGATCATACTATTTGTAAAGCATATGTAGTGAATGCAGCGATCGAAACAATGTATATGACATGAGTAAACAAGTGAATCATATAGCAAAGACTTTTCATGAATAGCACTTCAAGACAAGCATCAATAAGTCTTGCATAAGAGTTAACTCATAAAGCAATAATTCAAAGTAAAGGCATTGAAGCAACACAAAAGAAGATTAAGTTTCAGCGGTTGCTTTCAACTTGTAACATGTATATCTCATGGATATTGTCAACATAGAGTAATATAATAAGTGCAATAAGCAAGTATGTAGGAATCAATGCACAGTTCACACAAGTGTTTGCTTCTTGAGGTGGAGAGAAATAGGTGAACTGACTCAACATTGAAAGTAAAAGAATGGTCCTCCATAGAGGAAAAGCATCGATTGCTATATTTGTGCTAGAGCTTTGATTTTGAAAACATGAAACAATTTTGTCAACGGTAGTAATAAAGCATATGCATCATGTAAATTATATCTTATAAGTTGCAAGCCTCATGCATAGCGTACTAATAGTGCCCGCACCTTGTCCTAATTAGCTTGGACTACCGGGTCATCACAATGCATTGTTTTTACCAAGTGTCACAAAGGGGTACCTCTATGCCGCCTGTACAAAGGTCTAAGGAGAAAGCTCGCATTGGATTTCTCGCTATTGATTATTCTTCAACTTAGACATCCATACCGGGACAACATAGACAACAGATAATGGACTCCTCTTTTATGCATAAGCATATACCAACAATTAATAATTTTCTCATTTGAGATTTGAGGATTGTTGTCCAAAACTGAAACTTCCACCATGGAGCATGGCTTTAGTTAGCGGCCCAATGTTCTTCTCTAACATATGCATGCTTAACCATATGGTGGTAGATCTCTCTTACTTCAGACAAGACGGACATGCATAGCAACTCACATGAAATTCAACAATGAATAGTTGATGGCGTCCCCAGTGAACATGGTTATCGCACAACAAGCAACTTAATAAGAGATAAAGTGCATAATTACATATTCAATACCACAATAGTTTTTAAGCTATTTGTCCCATGAGCTATATATTGCAAAGGTGAATGATGGAATTTTAAAGGTAGCACTCAAGCAATTTACTTTGGAATGGCGGAAAAATACCATGTAGTATAGGTAGGTATGGTGGACACAAATGGCATAGTGGTTGGCTCAAGTATTTTGGATGCATGAGAAGTATTCCCTCTCGATACAAGGTTTAGGCTAGCAAGGCTTATTTGAAACAAACACAAGGATGAACCGGTGCAGCAAAACTCACATAAAAGACATATTGAAAACATTATAAGACTCTACACCGTCTTCCTTGTTGTTCAAACTCAATACTAGAAATTATCTAGACCTTAGAGATACCAAATATGCAAACCAAATTTTAGCATGCTCTATGTATTTCTTCATTAATGGGTGCAAAGCATATGATGCAAGAGCTTAATCATGAGCACAACAATTGCCAAGTATCACATTACCCAAAACATTTATAGCAATTACTACATGTATCATTTTCCAATTCCAACCATATAACAATTTAACGAAGGAGAAACTTCGCCATGAATACTATGAGTAGAAACCAAGGACATACTTGTCCATATGCTACAGCGGAGCGTGTCTCTCTCCCATAAAGTGAATGCTAGGATCCATTTTATTCAAACAAAACAAAAAACAAAAACAAACCGACGCTCCAAGAAAAAGCACATAAGATGTGATGGAATAAAAATATAGTTTCAGGGGAGGAACCTGATAATGTTGTCGATGAAGAAGGGGATGCCTTGGGCATCTCCAAGCTTAGACGCTTGAGTCTTCTTGATATATGCAGGGGTGAACCACCGGGTGCATCCCCAAGCTTAGAGCTTTCACTCTCCTTGATCATGTTGCATCATACTCCTCTCTTGATCCTTGAAAACTTCCTCCACACCAAACTCGAAACAACTCATTTGAGGGTTAGTGCACAATATAAATTGACATATTCAGAGGTGACACAATCATTCTTAACACTTCTGGACATTGCATAATGCTACTGGACATTAGTGGATCAAAGAAATTCATCCAACATAGCGAAAGAGGCAATGCGAAATAAAAGGCAGAATCTGTCAAAACAGAACAGTTCGTATTGACGAATTTTAAAATGGCACCAGACTTGCTCAAATGAAAATGCTCAAATTGAATGAAAGTTGCGTACATATCTGAGGATCATGCACGTAAATTGGCTTAATTTTCTGAGCTACCTACAGGGAGGTGGACCCAGATTCGTGACAGCAAAGAAATCTGGAACTGTGCAGTAATCCAAATCTAGTACTTACTTTTCTATCAACGGCTTAACTTGGCACAACAAAACACAAAACTAAGATAACGGGAGGTTGCTACAGTAGTAAACAACTTCCAAGACACAAAATAAAAACAAAGTACTGTAGCAAAATAACACATGGGTTATCTCCCAAGAAGTTCTTTCTTTATAGCCATTAAGATGGGCTCAGCAGTTTTGATGATGCACTCGCAAGAAATAGTATTTGAAGCAAAAGAGAGCTTCAAGAGGCAAATTCAAAACACATTTAAGTCTAACATGCTTCCTATGAAGAGGAATCTTGTAAATAAACAAGTTCAAGAAGCATAATGTAACAAGCGTAGAAAGATAAAACAAGTGTAGCTTCAAAAATTTCAGCACATAGAGAGGTGTTTTAGTAACATGAAAATTTCTACAACCATATTTTCCTCTCTCATAATAACTTTCAGTAGCATCATGAGCAAACTCAACAATATAACTATCACATAAAGCATTCTTATCATGAGTCTCATGCATAAAATTATTACTCTCCACATAAGCATAATCAATTTTATTAGTAGTTGTAGTGGGAGCAAATTCAACAAAGTAGCTATCATCATATATAGGAGGCATATTGTAATCATAAAAGAAAATTTTCTCCTCAATGCTTGGGGGACTAAAAAGATCATGCTCATCAAAGCCAGCTTCCCCAAGCTTAGAATTTTCCATAGCATTAGCAACAATGGTGTTCAAAGCATTCATAGTAATAACATTCCCATTAGCATACATATAAAGTTCCATGGGTTTTTTAATTCTCTCTTCAAACACATCATGTCCTAATTCAAGATAAAGTTCATAAAGATCTCTCATATTTTTGTTGTTTTCCATTATGCTTAACTAGTGAAATAAAAACATGCATGATATTAAGTAAAGTAAAACAAGTAACTAATTTTTTTTGTGTTTTTGATATAGCAAACAAGATAGCAAATAAAGTAAAACTAGCAACTAATTTTTTTGTATTTTGATTTTAGTGCAGCAAACAAAATAGTAAATAAAACTAAGCAAGACAAAAACAAAGTAAAGAGATTGAGAAGTGGAGACTCCCCTTGCAGCGTGTCTTGATCTCCCCGGCAACGGCGCCAGAAAAAGAGCTGTTGTCGTGGGAGGCAATTCTCTGTGGTGTAGCTTTTCTTCAGTTCCCCGGCAACGGCGCCAGAAAAAGAGCTTGATGGCGTGTATTTCACACGTTCGTTGGGCAACCCCAAGAGGAAGGTATGATGCGCACAGCAGCAAGTTTTCCCTCAGAAAGAAACCAAGGTTTATCGAACCAGGAGGAGCCAAGAAGCACGTTGAAGGTTGATGGCGGCGAGATGTAGTGCGGCGCAACACCAGGGATTCCGGCGCCAACGTGGAACCTGCACAACACAACCAAAGTACTTTGCCCCAACGAAACAGTGAGGTTGTCAATCTCACCGGCTTGCTGTAACAAAGAGTTAACCGTATTGTGTGGAAGATGATTGTTTGCAGAAAACAGTAGAACAAGTATTGCAGTAGATTGTATTTCAGTAAAGAGAATTGGACCGGGGTCCACAGTTCACTAGAGGTGTCTCTCCCATAAGATAAACAGCATGTTGGGTGAACAAATTACAGTTGGGCAATTGACAAATAAAGAGAGCATGACCATGCACATACATATCATGATGAGTATTGTGAGATTTAATTGGGCATTACGACAAAGTACATAGACCGTCATCCAACTGCATCTATGCCTAAAAAGTCCACCTTCAGGTTATCATCCGAACCCCCTCCAGTATTAAGTTGCTAACAACAGACAATTGCATTAAGTATGGTGCGTAATGTAACTAGTGACTACATCCTTGAACATAGAACTAATGTTTTATCCCTAGTGGCAACAACACATCCATAACCTTAGTGGTTCTTGTCACTCCTCCAGATTCACGGAGACATGAACCCACTATCGAGCATAAATACTCCCTCTTGGAGTTACTAGCATCAACTTGGCCAGAGCATCTACTAATAACGGAGAGCATGCAAGATCATAAACAACACATAGCATAACTTTGATAATCAACATAACAAGTATTCTCTATTCATCGGATCCCAACAAACGCAACATATAGAATTACAGATAGATGATCTTGATCATGTTAGGCAGCTCACAAGATCCGACAATGATAGCACAATGGGGAGAAGACAACCATCTAGCTACTGCTATGGACCCATAGTCCAGGGGTAGACTACTCACACATCACACCGGAGGCGACCATGGCGGCGTAGAGTCCTTCGGGAGATGATTCCCCTCTCCGGCAGGGTGCCGGAGGCGATCTCCTGGATCCCCCGAGATGGGATCGGCGGCGGCGGCGTCTCTGGAAGGTTTTCCGTATCGTGGCTCTCGGTGCGGGGGTTTCGTCACGGAGACTTTTTATAGGCGGAAGGGCAGGTCAAGAGGCGGCACGGGGGCCCCACACTACAGGCCGGCGCGGCCAAGGGGGGGGCCGCGCCGCCCTATGGTGTGGCCCCTCCGTGGCCCCTCTTCGTCTCTCCTTCGGACTTCTGGAAGCTTCGTGAGAAAATAGGCCCCTGGGCTTTGATTTCGTCCAATTCCGAGAATATTTCCTTACTAGGATTTCTGAAACCAAAAACAGCTTGAAACAAAGAACGGCACTTCGGCATCTTGTTAATAGGTTAGTTCCAGAAAATGCACGAATATGACATAAAGTGTGCATAAAACATGTAGATAACATCAATAATGTGGCATGGAACATAAGAAATTATCGATACGTCGGAGACGTATCACGGAGAAATACCATGTAGTAGGTAGGTATGGTGGACACAAATGGCATAGTGGTTGGCTCAAGTATTTGGATGCATGAGAAGTATTCCCTCTCGATACAAGGTTTAGGCTAGCAAGGCTATTTGAAACAAACACAAGGATGAAGCGGTGCAGCAAAACTCACATAAAAGACATATTGTAAACATTATAAGACTCTACACCGTCTTCCTTGTTGTTCAAACTCAATACTAGAAATTATCTAGACTTTAGAGAGACCAAATATGCAAACCAAATTTTAGCATGCTCTATGTATTTCTTCATTAATAGGTGCAAAGTATATGATGCAAGAGCTTAAACATGAGCACAACAATTGCCAAGTATCACATTATCCAAGACATTATAGCAATTACTACATGTATCATTTTCCAATTCCAACCATATAACAATTTAACGAAGAAGAAACTTCGCCATGAATATTATGAGTAAAGCCCTAGGACATATTTGTCCATATGCAACAGCGGAGCGTGTCTCTCTCCAACACAATGAATGCTAGAATCCATTTTATTCAAACAAAACAAAAACAAAACAAACCGACGCTCCAAGCAAAGTACATAAGATGTGATGGAATAAAAATATAGTTTCAGGGGAGGAACCTGATAATGTTGTCGATGAAGAAGGGGATGTCTTGGGCATCCCCAAGCTTAGACGCTTGAGTCTTCTTGATATATGCAGGGGTGAACCACCGGGGCATCCCCAAGCTTAGAGCTTTCACTCTCCTTGATCATGTTGTATCATCTCCCTCTCTTGATCCTTGAAAACTTCCTCCACACCAAACTCAAAACAACTCATTAGAGGGTTAGTGCACAATCAAAATATACATGTTCAGAGGTGACATAATCATTCTTAACACTTCTGGACATTGCACAAAGCTACTGAAAGTCAATGGAATCGAAATATCCATCGAACATAACAAAACAGGCAATGCGAAATAAAAGACAGAATCTGTGAAAACAGAACAGTTCGTAATGACGAATTTTATTGAGGCACCAGACTTGCTCAAATGAAAATGCTCAAATTGAATGAAAGTTGCGTACATATCTGAGGATCACTCACGTAAATTGGCATAATTTTCTGAGTTACCTACAGAGAATTTTGCCCAGATTCGTGACAGCAAAGAAATCTGTTTCTGCGCAGTAATCCAAATCTAGTATGAACCTTACTATCAACGACTTTACTTGGCACAACAAAACACAAAACTAAGATAAGGAGAGGTTGCTACAGTAGTAAACAACTTCCAAGACTCAAATATAAAACAAAATTACTGTAGTAAAAACATGGGTTGTCTCCCATAAGCGCTTTTCTTTAACGCCTTTCAGCTAGGCGCAGAAAGTGTGTATCAAGTATTATCAAGAGATGATGCGTTGGCATTCTTACCAGGGGTGTTGCTCTTACCTTTCTTACTCTTATTCCTACTCTTTGGTCTGGGGAATACATGACCGCATCCGGGTGTAGAGGTAAAATTTAGAGTGCCTTTCCCAACATCTATGACTGCTCCCATGAGTTTCAGCAGGGATCTTCCAAGCGTGATTTGTCCTGTCCCTACACATTCAATAACGAGATAATCAGTGGATACCGTCCTTCCAAGAAAGGTTGTGAAAACACCTTCAGCTATACCCTTAGGAATTACAACAGAGTTATCCGTAAGAGTTATTTCTTCTCCCCCTTCAGTAAGTTCCCAAAGTGTCAAAGATTTATAAATACTTTCAGGCATAAGGCAAAACTCAGACATAATATCACAACGAGCAGGAAAAGTTTCACCACCAATAGTAGCTTTAACGGTAGGCACCCACATTGAAGGTTCGAAGCTTAATGGAACATAATCATAGTATTCGCGAATTTGGTTATACACTTCTTTTAAACAGGATATATTTGTTTCAATAGTGTTTAATCTATTATGCATGCTAGTATGAGATGGATCAAAATTATTATCGGAACTAAATGATGTAATCAATTTCCTTATGGCATTAAAAGCTTGATCCCCATCACAATGAAGGAAATCTCCTCCCACTACAACATCTAAGGCATATCTATAGCGAAGAATAAGCCCAAAATAAAAATTACTAAGAAGCAAACTTAAGGTCATTTTAGGTTCAGTTTTACTATAAGAATCAAAAATTCTAGACCATGCTTCTTTAAAATTCTCTTCACCTCCTTGTTTAAAAGTGAAGATTGATTCCTCAGGTGATAGAGTAACAGCTACGGGACTAGACATGATAATAAAGTAAATGCGAGTAACTAATTTTTGTGTGTTTTTGATATAGCAAACAAGATAGCAAATAAAGTAAAACTAGCAACTAATTTTTTTGTATTTTGATTTAGTGCAGCAAACAAAGTAGTAAATAAAATTAAGTAAGACAAAAACAAAGTAAAGAGATTGCGATGTGGAGACTCCCCTTGCAGCGTGTCTTGATCTCCCCGGCAACGGCGCCAGAAAAAGAGCTTGATACGCGTACAGCACGCGTCCGTTGGGAACCCCAAGAGGAAGGTGTGATGCGTACAGCGGCAAGTTTTCCCTCAGTATGAAACCAAGGTTTATCGAACCAGTAGGAGCCAAGAAGCACATTGAAGGTTGATGGCGGCGAGATGTAGTGCGGCGCAACACCAGGGATTCCGGCGCCAACGTGGAACCTGCACAACACAAACTAAGTACTTTGCCCCAACGAAACATTGAGGTTGTCAATCTCACCGGCTTGCTGTAACAAAGGATTAGATGTATAGTGTGGATGATGATTGTTTGCAGAGAACAGTAGAACAATTGCAGTAGATTGTATTTCAGTATAGAGAATTGGACCGGGGTCCACAGTTCACGAGAGGTGTCTCTCCCATAAGATAAACAGCATGTTGGGTGAACAAATTACAGTTGGGCAATTGACAAATAGAGAGGGCATGACCATGCACATACATATTATGATGAGTATAGTGAGATTTAATTGGGCATTACGACAAAGTACATAGACCGCTATCCAGCATGCATCTATGCCTAAAAAGTCCACCTTCAGGTTATCATCCGAACCCCCTCCAGTATTAAGTTGCTAACAACAGACAATTGCATTAAGTATTGCGCGTAATGTAATCAATAACTACATCCTCGGACATAGCATCAATGTTTTATCCCTAGTGGCAACAGCACATCCATAATCTTAGAGGTTTCTCTCACTCCCCCAGATTCACGGAGACATGAACCCACTATCGAGCATAAATACTCCCTCTTGGAGTTACTAGCATCAACTTGGCCAGAGCATCTACTAATAACGGAGAGCATGCAAGATCATAAACAACACATAGATATAAATTGATAATCAACATAACATGGTATTCTCTATTCATCGGATCCCAACAAACACAACATATAGAATTACAGATAGATGATCGTGATCATGTTCGGCAGCTCACAAGACCCGACAATTAAGCACAATGAGGAGAAGACAACCATCTAGCTACTGCTATGGACCCATAGTCCAGGGGTAGACTACTCACACATCACTCCGGAGGCGACCATGGCGGCGTAGAGTCCTCCGGGAGATGATTCCCCTCTCCGGCAGGGTGCCGGAGGCGATCTCCTGAATCCCCCGAGATGGGATTGGCGGCGGCGGAGTCTCTGGAAGGTTTTCCGTATCGTGGCTCTCGGTACTGGGGGTTTCGCGACGAAGGCTATTTGTAGGCGGAAGGGTAGGTCAGGGGGCGTCGCAAGGGGCCCAGGAGACAGGTCGGCGCGGCCAAGGGTGGGGCCGCGCCGCCTACCCTCCTGGCCACCTCGTGGCCCCACTTCGTTGACTCTTCGGTCTTCTGGAAGCTTCGTGGCAAAATAGGACCCTGAGCGTTGATTTCGTCCAATTCCGAGAATATTTCCTTACTAGGATTTCTGAAACCAAAAACAGCAGAAAACAGCAACTGGCTCTTCGACATCTTGTTAATAGGTTAGTTCCAGAAAATGCATAAATATGACATAAAGTGTGCATAAAACATGTAGATATCATCAATAATGTGGCATGGAACATAAGAAATTATCGATACGTCGGAGACGTATCAACCAATTACAAGGGCTCGTGCGAAGCTACTTAAACAACAGGTGAACTTGTTTCTAAACGGTACTTTGATTGATGAGAACTTTATACTGCCTAAGTCCTATTACTTATGTATCATCAGGTATCAAGAGGAGACGAGCATCGCACGAGGAGGAGAGGAGCAGCTGGACATGAATATGGACGTCAAGATGGACGTGAAGCTAGACATGGAGCTGGACATGAAGATATCTCATGGACGCGCGAGGGAGGAGCGGGAGGCATGCGCGAGAGGAGAAGAAGACGTCCAGGCCGGTCCAGCACCCGGTTAGACCGGCCTCCAGACCGGCCAGTCCGGTCCCTGGCCCGGTTGACCGGGCGCCAACCGGATGCATCGTACCGGGCATAACCGGATGAAAGTTGCGAAGTTTCCGGTTGCCGCCCGGTTGACCGGACGCCAGACCGGCCGATCCGGTCCCTGGCCCGGTTGACCGGATTCCAGACCGGATTCGTTCGAGTCTGGCTCGACCAGATCTATTCTGGGTCGGTTATTCTTGTATCTTTTCGACCAGAAGTCATCCCGGACGCCTATATAAGTGCCCAGGACGCCCCTAGCTGTTTTAGACCACGTTTAAGATAAACCCTAGTTCTTAGTTGTTTGCTCTAGCAAAACTATTGAATCCCTACACCATATTGCTTGATATTGTGTAGATCCTGAAAAAGTCTTGTGTGATCTGCTGTTCCATTGGGAATTAGACGGTTGCAACTTACCGCTTCGTGGTCGGCGGTTACGTGCGCAAGTGTGTGGAGTTGCGAATATCTTGCAGGGTTGAGAGCTGTTGCATTGGCGACAGGGACCAATCGAGAGATCTCGTTGCGTCATACAAGTTATCATCCACTACATCGTCATGTTTCTCCGCTGCCATCACCCCGTGATCATCATCACCACCGTTGCTTACTGAGAAGATCGGGCCTCCCCATATCAGGTGGTGGCTTGTGTGCGGCTGTGGCGCCGCTTCTGCACATGAGGTGTGTCTGTGGAGTGCGGGCCGGCAGCGTTCGGCCTTCTTCTCGCTGTTTGGCCGCGTGAGGGTGTGGTGGCTCGTAAGCTCCGGGCGAAAGCCTAACCGCGCGGCGTCTGTGGATGTCGCCGTCCTTCTTGGGGGGCGGTCGTGGAGCTCTCCGACCTTCGCTGCCCTCGGGCTCACAACTTCGGGTGAAAACCTAGATCCCGCGGGATCGGACGACGGCGTTGTCTCTTTGTTGTTTCTGAAGGAGATATGCCCTAGAGGCAATAATAAAGTGGTTATTATTTATATCTTTATGTTTATGATAAATGTTTATATATCATGCTATAATTGTATTAACCGAAACATTAGTACATGTGTGATATGTAGACAAACAAAGAAGTCCCTAGTATGCCTCTTAACTAGCTTGTTGATTAATGGATGATTAGTTTCATAATCATGAACATTGGATGTTATTAATAACAAGGTTATATCATTGTATGAATGATGTAATGGACACACCCAATTAAGCATAGCATAAGATCTCGTCATTAAGTTATTTGCTATAAGCTTTTCGATACATAGTTACCTAGTCCTTATGACCATGAGATCATGTAAATCACTTATACCGGAAAGGTACTTTGATTACACCAAACGCCACTGCGTAAATGGGTGGTTATAAAGGTGGGATTAAGTATCCGGAAAGTATGAGTTGAGGCATATGGATCAACAGTGGGATTTGTCCATCCCGATGACGGATAGATATACTCTGGGCCCTCTCGGTGGAATGTCGTCTAATGTCTTGCAAGCATATGAATAAGTTCATAAGAGACCACATACCATGGTACGAGTAAAGAGTACTTGTCAGGAGACGAGGTTGAACAAGGTATAGTGTGATACCGAAGATCAAACCTCGGACAAGTAAAATATCGCGTGACAAAGGGAATTGGTATCGTATGTGAATGGTTCATTCGGTCACTAAAGTCATCGTTGAATATGTGGGAGCCATTATGGATCTCCAGATCCCGCTATTGGTTATTGGTCGGAGTGAGTACTCAACCATGTCCGCATAGTTCACGAACCGTAGGGTGACACACTTAAAGTTGGATGTTGAAATGGTAGAACTTGAATATGGAATGGAGTTCGAATATTTGTTCGGAGTCCCGGATGAGATCCCGGACATCACGAGGAGTTCCGGAATGGTCCGGAGAATAAGATTCATATATAGGATGTCATTTTATGTGAATTAAAATGATGCGGAAGGTTCTATGGAAGGTTCTAGAAGGTTCTAGAAAAGTCCGGAAGAAACCACCAAGGAAGGTGGAGTCCCGGAGGGACTCCACCTCCATGGCTGGCCAACCCTAGAGGGGGAGGAGTCCCAAGTGGACTCCCCCATAGGGGGCCGGCCACCCCCTCCATGGAAGGTGGAACTCCCACCTCAAGTGGGAGTCCTAGCTTGGGTAGGTTTCCCTATTCTATGGAAGGTTTTGGGTTCGGGTCTTATTCGAAGACTTGTAGTCCAACACTTGGGGTTCCACCTATATAATGAGGGGCCAAGGGAGGGGGCCGGCCAACCCCAAGACCACAAGCTGGCCGCCCCCCTTGAAGTGGCCGGCCACCCCCTCCCAAACCCTAGCCCCCCCTCTCCTCCATATCTCCCGTGTGCTTTAGCGAAGCTCCGCCGGAGTTCTCCACCGCCACCGACACCACGCCGTCGTGCTGTCGGATTCAAGAGGAGCTACTACTTCCGCTGCCCGCTGGAACGGGAGGTGGACGTCGTCTTCATCAACAACCGAACGTGTGACCGAGTACGGAGGTGCTGCCCGTTCGTGGCGCCGGTGATCAAGATCTTCTACGCGCTTTTGCAAGCGGCAAGTGATCGTCTACCGCAGCAACAAGAGCCTCATCTTGTAGGCTTTGGAATCTCTTCAAGGGTGAGACTCGATAACCCCTCGTTGCTACCGTCTTCTAGATTGCATCTTGGCTTGGATTGTGTGTTCGCGGTAGGAATTTTTTTTGTTTTCTATGCAACGTTATCCTACAGTGGTATCAGAGCTGTGTCTATGCATAGATGGTTGCACGAGTAGCACACAATGGTTTTGTGGGCGTTGATGCTCTTGTTATCTTTAGTTTGAGTACTTTGCATCTTCGTGGCATAGTGGGATGAAGCGGCTCGGACTAACTTTACATGACCGCGTTCATGAGACTTGTTCCTCGTTCGACATGCAACTTGTATTGCATAAGAGGCTTTGCGGGTGTATGTCTCTCCTACTATAGTGAAGATTCAATTTACTCTTCTATTGAAAACATTAGTATCAACGTTGTGGTTCATGTTCGTAGGTAGATTAGATCTCTCTCGAAAACCCTAAACCACGTAAAATATGCAAACCAAATTAGAGACGTCTAACTTGTTTTTGCAGGGTTTGGTGATGTGATATGGCCATAATGTGATGATGAATATGTATGAGATGATCATTATTGTATTGTGGCAACCGGCAGGAGCCTTATGGTTGTCTTTAAATTTCATGTTGAGTAGTATTTCAAAGTAGTTGTAATAGTTGCTACATGGAGGACAATTATGAAGATGGCGCCATTGACCTTGACGCTACGCCGACGATGATGGAGATCATGCCCGAAGATGATGGAGATCATGTCTGTGCTTTGGAGATGAAGATCAAAGGCGCAAAGACAAAAGGGCCATATCATATCACATATGAACTGCATGTGATGTTAATCCTTTTATGCATCTTATTTTGCTTAGATCGCGACGGTAGCATTATAAGATGATCCCTCACTAAAATCTCAAGATAATAAAGTGTTAATCCTTAGTAGCACCGTTCCCAAGACTTGTCGTTTCGAAGCATCTCGTGATGATCGGGTGTGATAGAATCAACAAGTGCATACAACGGGTGCAAAACAGTTTTGTACATGCGGATACTAAGGTGGCCTTGACGAGCCTAGCATGTACAGACATGGTCTCGGAACACATGATACCGAAAGGTAGAGCATGAATCATATGGTTGATATGATGAACACTTCGAGTGTTCGCCATTGAAATCACACCTTGTCTCGTGATGATCGGACATAGGTGCGGTGGATTTGGTTCGTGTGATCACTAAGACAATGCGAGGGATATTGTTTTGAGTGGGAGTTCACCTAGATTTTTAATTATGTTGAATTAAAATTTGAACTCAATTTGTCATAAACTTAGTCTAAACTTTTGCAAATATATGTTGTAGAGATGGCGTCCCCAATCAATTTTAACCAGTTCCTAGAGAAAGAAAAACTTAAGAGCAACGGTAGCAACTTCACCGACTGGTTCCGTCATGTGAGGATCTTCCTCTCTGGCGGAAATCTGCAATATGTGCTTGATGCACCGCTAGGTGACCCTCCTGCAGAAACTGAAACCGATGAAGTAAAAGCTGTTTACGAGACTCGAAAAACTCGGTACTCTCAAGTTCAGTGTGCCATCCTGTGCAGTCTGGAATCCGATCTTCAAAAACGTTTTGAGCACCACGATCCTCATGAGTTGATGAATGAGCTGAAAGCTATATTCAAGACTCATGCGGCTGTGGAATGCTATGAAGCATCGAAACATTTCTTCAGCTGTATGATGGAAGAAGGCAGCTCCGTTAGTGAGCACATGCTCGCCATGACCGGGCATGCGAAGAAACTCAGTGACTTGGGAATAGTGATTCCTAACAGACTGGGGATTAATCGTGTCCTTCAATCACTGCCACCAAGTTACAAGAACTTTGTGATGAACTACAATATGCAGAACATGAACAAAGAGTTACCTGAACTCTTTGGCATGCTAAAAGCTGCTGAGATTGAGATCAAGAAAGAGCACCAAGTGTTGATGGTCAACAAGACCACCAGTTTCAAGAAACAGGGCAAGTCTAAGGGAAAATTCAAGAAGGGTGGCAAGAAAGCTGTCACGCCTCCTATGAAACCTAAGAACGGCCCTAAGCCTGATGCTGAGTGCTATTACTGCAAGGAGAAGGGACACTGGAAGCGTAATTGCTCCAAGTATCTGGCTGATCTAAAGAGCGGCCTTGTCAAGAAGAAGAAAGAAGGTATATCTGATATACATGTTATAGATGTTTATCTCACTGGTTCTCGTTCTAGTACCTGGGTGTTTGATACTGGTTCGGTTGCTCATATTTGTAACTCGAAACAAGAACTAAAGAATAAACGAAGACTACTGAAAGATGAAGTGACGATGCGCGTTGGAAATGGATCCAAAGTCGATGTGATCGCTGTCGGCACACTTCCTCTACATCTACCTTCGGGATTAGTTTTAAGCCTAAATAATTGTTATTTTGTACCCGCGTTGAGCATGAACATTATATCTGGATCTTGTTTAATGCAAGACGGTTATTCATTCAAGTCTGAGAATAATGGTTGTTCTATTTTTATGAATAATATCTTTTATGGTCGAGCACCAGAAAAGAATGGCTTATTTCTGTTAGATCTCGATAGTAGTGATACGCATATACATAACATTGATGCTAAGCGAATTAAATTGAATGATAATTCTACTTATATGTGGCACTGTCGTCTTGGTCATATTGGAGTGAAACGCATGAAGAAACTCCATACTGATGGATTACTTGAATCACTTGACTTTGAGTCACTTGATAGATGCGAAGCATGTCTAATGGGAAAAATGACTAAGACTCCATTTTCTGGTATGATGGAGCGAGCTACTGACTTATTGGAAATCATACATACCGATGTGTGCGGACCAATGAGCGTAGCATCGCGCGGTGGTTATCGCTATGTTCTAACCTTCACAGATGATATGAGTAGATATGGGTATATCTATTTCATGAAACATAAATCCGAAACTTTCGAGAAGTTTAAGGAATTCCAAAGTGAAGTAGAAAATCAACGTAACAAGAAGGTTAAATTTCTACGATCTGATCGTGGAGGTGAATATCTGAGTTATGAGTTTGGCATGCATTTAAAGAAATGCGGAATACTTTCACAATTGACACCGCCGGGAACACCTCAACGTAACGGTGTGTCCGAACGTCGTAATCGAACTCTCTTAGATATGGTTCGTTCTATGATGTCTCTTACTAATTTGCCGTTATCATTTTGGAGTTATGCATTAGAGACAGCCGCATTCACTTTAAATAGAGCACCATCAAAATCCGTAGAAACGACACCGTATGAATTATGGTTTAATAAGAAACCTAAGCTGTCGTTCCTGAAAGTTTGGGGTTGCGAAGCCTATGTAAAGAAGTTACAACCGGACAAGCTAGAACCCAAAGCGGAGAAATGCGTCTTCATAGGATACCCTAAGGAAACTATAGGGTACACTTTCTATCACAAATCCGAAGGTAAAATCTTTGTTGCTAAGAACGGAACCTTTCTTGAGAAAGAATTTCTCACTAAAGAAGTGACTGGAAGAAAAGTAGAACTCGATGAGATTGATGAATCTATACTCGTTGATCAGAGTAGCGCGATCGGAAGTTGTACCTGTACCGCCTACACCGGCAACAGAGGAAGCTAATGATAATGATCATGAAACTTCGAACGAGGAAACTACTGAACCTCGCAGATCGACAAGGGAGCGTACCACTCCTGATTGGTATGATCCTTGTCTAAATGTCATGATTGTGGATAACAATGATGAGGACCCTGCGACGTATGAAGAAGCGATGATGAGCCCAGATTCCAACAAATGGCAAGAAGCCATGAAATCCTAAATGGGATCCATGTATGATAACAAAGTATGGACTTTGGTAGACTTACCTGATAGCCGAAAGGCTGTCGAGAATAAATGGATCTTCAAGAGAAAAACAGATGCTGATGGTAATATTACTGTCTATAAAGCTCGACTTGTCGCAAAGGGTTTCCGACAAATTCAAGGAGTTGACTACGATGAGACTTTCTCACCTGTAGCGAAGCTAAAATCTGTGAGGATTTTGTTAGCAATAGCTGCATTTTTCGATTATGAGATTTGGCAGATGGATGTCAAAACGGCGTTCCTTAATGGAGACATTGAGGAAGAGTTGTATATGGTACAACCCAAAGGTTTTGTCGATCCTAAAAATGCTGACAAAGTATGCAAACTTCAGCGTTCAATCTATGGACTGAAGCAAGCATCGAGAAGTTGGAACCGACGCTTTGATAAGGTGATCAAAGACTTCGGGTTTATACAGTGTCATGGAGAGGCCTGTATTTACAAGAAAGTGAGTGGGAGCTCTGTAGCATTCCTGATATTATATGTAGATGACATATTGTTGATCGGGAATGATATAGAACTATTAAGCAGTGTTAAAGGTTATTTGAATAATAGTTTTTCGATGAAAGACCTTGGTGAAGCATCATATATATTAGGCATCAAGATTTATAGAGATAGATCAAGACGCCTAATAGGGCTATCACAGAGTACATACCTGGACAAGATTCTGAAGAAGTTTAGAATGGACGAAAGTAAGAAAGGATTCTTACCTATGTTACCAGGCAAGGTCTTGAGTAAGACTCAAGGACCGGCTACGGCAGAAGAAAGAGAAAGGATGAGTAATATCCCCTATGCCTCGGCAGTAGGATCTATCATGTATGCCATGCTATGTACTAGACCGGATATAGCACATGTTGTTAGTTTGACTAGCAGATATCAAAGTGATCCAGGAATGGAACACTGGACAGCGGTCAAGAATATCCTGAAGTACTTGAAAAGAACTAAGGATATGTTTCTTTGTTATGGAGGTGACCAAGAGCTCGTTGTAAGTGGTTACACCGATGCAAGTTGGAACACTGATCCTGATGACTCTAAGTCACTGGGTACGTGTTTATATTGAATGGTGCTGCAGTAAGCTGGGCAAGCTCGAAGCAGTGCACGGTGGCGAAGTCTTCAACAGAATCAGAGTACATAGCGGCTTCAGAGGCTTCATCAGAAGCGGTATGGATGAAGAGGTTCATTGTAGAGCTTGGTGTGGTTCCTAGTGCATTGGACCCATTAATCATTTACTGTGATAACATGGGTGCCATCGCCAATGCACAAGAGCCAAGGTCACACAAGAGGCTGAAGCATATCAAGCTGCGTTACCACTCGATTCGCGAGTACATCGAAGATGGAGAAGTAAAGATTTGCAAAGTACACACTGATCTGAATGTAGCAGATTCCGTTGACTAAAGCTCTCCCTAGGGCAAAGCATGACCAACACCAGAATGCCATGGGTGTTAGGTATATTACAATGTAATCTAGATTATTGACTCTAGTGCAAGTGGGAGACTGAAGGAGATATGCCCTAGAGGCAATAATAAAGTGGTTATTATTTATATCTTTATGTTTATGATAAATGTTTATATATCATGCTATAATTGTATTAACCGAAACATTAGTACATGTGTGATATGTAGACAAACAAAGAAGTCCCTAGTATGCCTCTTAACTAGCTTGTTGATTAATGGATGATTAGTTTCATAATCATGAACATTGGATGTTATTAATAACAAGGTTATATCATTGTATGAATGATGTAATGGACACACCCAATTAAGCATAGCATAAGATCTCGTCATTAAGTTATTTGCTATAAGCTTTTCGATACATAGTTACCTAGTCCTTATGACCATGAGATCATGTAAATCACTTATACCGGAAAGGTACTTTGATTACACCAAACGCCACTGCGTAAATGGGTGGTTATAAAGGTGGGATTAAGTATCCGGAAAGTATGAGTTGAGGCATATGGATCAACAGTGGGATTTGTCCATCCCGATGATGGATAGATATACTCTGGGCCCTCTCGGTGGAATGTCGTCTAATGTCTTGCAAGCATATGAATAAGTTCATAAGAGACCACATACCACGGTACGAGTGACAAGGTATCAACTTGTCAATGCCTATGGATTGTAGGCTAGGGTTTAGTTGGAAGTAGAGGGCAAGTAGATCTCGAAGGTTTCAGCCGAAAAGTACTCGACGATTATGAAAACTAGGGTTTGTAAACAATGATTCGATGCCTTCCTCGTCCCTCGACTCCCCCTTTATATAGGAGGCGGAGCCGAGGGATTCGTGTTGTACAAGTTACAGAGTCCGGGATGGTTTCTAACTCATCCCGCAAGATTACAAATAACGCTTCCTATTACAACTCTAGCTTTCCTTAATAATATCTTGGGCTTCCGAATCTTCTTATTCTTCGGGTAGTGGGCCTTCAGTAAACCCCGGGTACTATCTTCGGCAGGCCCATTTGGGATGCCTATGTCAGTAGCCCCCGAGATTTTGCTTGAATCGCAGAGTTAAGGAAAATCTCCACCGTTTATTTTTATTCGACAACTTCAACTCCTCTATATTTCTTCTCATAAACTTCTATATTGTACAGGGATAATGGTAGTTGGGGCTAGTTCATCTGACGGATCAGGTACTAGTTAACTGCTCTCGTGGCAATCCGCAAAAACCTACTTCAAGATCACGTCACTGGACATGATCTCGGGATACTGGTGTAAACTTCGACAGGTGCCGCTTAAGGTCTTACCATTCTGTCGAGTCCCAGTAAAATTTATCGGGTACCTAACGCGTCCGTTAGGATTTTTCTTCGTATCTGTTGATACGGATAAAAGTAGCAGAGCGCAGTCTTCAGCGATGCCACGCCCAGCAGAACGGATCTGGGGTCTTACCTTCGCAAATTTGCGGCATTTAGAAATTGATCGCAACTTTGGCGTTCTGAGAATATATTGTCGAGTGCTCTTTCGGCTGTTGGAATAGCACATTTTATCGAGTCAAAAATGACTTATATTGTTCTCCCGATGGGAGTATATGCAGAGTTATTTATAACTCGAAATATACTCTTTTGCTCTTCTATCTTTCTTTTTCTCTTTCTTTTCTTTCTTCTTTATAATTTCATCGGGAACGCTGCTTCTTTATAATTTCATCGGGCACGCGAGCAGCGTTCCCGATGAGAGTAGCCCCCGAGGCTACAGCCAAGGACTTGTTCTTGGTTGTAGGCTCCACGCCTCATGCCGCTATATTCTCTTTTTATCTCCCGAAGTTTTATAATTTCTCGGGTGCGCGAACAGCGCTTCCGATGGGAGTAGCCCCCGAGGCTATGAACAAATATTTGTATTTGGTCATAGGCTCACGCCATTTCTATTTTGTCTGTCTAGATCTTTTTTCCTTTTTTCCAAAGTAGCCCCCGAGCATTTGATCAGAAACTTGTATTTGATCAAAGGCTCAGCATTATTTTTTCATGTCACCTTTTATGAAGTTGTGTAGTCGAATTTTTCCTTCTGCCAAGGTGACGTTATTGCTGACGATAGCCACGATTGCTAGTCAGAATTTTGTGACAAGCCTGTTCTCGCTGCCATGCGGGCCCAATTGATCCACTTTCTTGACACGTTGTGCAGGTGGGGGACACACGTCCTCCGCTTTTTCGGGCACACGCACCGTAACTTCCCCAACGTTAAGTTACTTTTTTACCCTTGTTGCTACGTGGCTATCATCTGTCACACACATTCTTTATCCAACGGTTCGTCGTTTTGCCGCGCCCTTATATAAGATCATCGTCTTCCTCCTTGAGCACTTCCGCTCGCGCCGTCCTCCTTTTCTCATCTGCAAATTTCCTCCTGCGATCCACAATCTCCTAAGCTCCCCGCTTCCAAGCTGCAAACCCTGCGCCATTGTTGATGCCACCGCGTCGATTGACAAGGCACAGCACGCCGGAATCCTCCATGGCCGCCGTGGATCTTGGAGCGGCGGAGTGGGAAAGATCCAAAATTTCCACTCAAGACGTCAACATGCTGAAGAAGCTGGGGATCAGCAAGAAACCCAAGGCATTGTGCTTCCCTAGTGAGGAGAGCTACCCAACCCCTCCAATGGGGTACCGGGTAAGTTTTGTCGACCACCTCATCCGCGGTCTTTCCGCCCCTATTCATCCTTTTCTCCGCGGACTGCTCTTTGTCTATGGTTTGCAACTCCACCACCTCACGCCAAATTCAATCCTCCACATCTCCATTTTCATCACTTTATGCGAGGCCTTCCTTGGCGTCCAGCCTAACTGGGCGCTATGGAAGCGCATTTTCTTCTGTCGCCGTAATGGCTCGCCCAATATCGCCTATAATATAGGCGGCGTTGTAATTTCTGTTTGGCCCACTGTCGACTACTTCGACGTCAAGCTTCCTGACTCAGTTCAAGGATGGCGCAAGAAGTGGTTGTACATTCAAGAGGAGAACCATGGATGTGCGGAGGACAACATCCCTCCTTTTGATGGCGCCGAGAAAATCTTTCGCCGCCGCTCATGGGACGCGGAGGCCACCAAAGAAGAAAGGGCGTCGACTGAAACCTTGATGGCTCGTATCCACGAGTTGCAAAATACTCGTGGTAAAGAATTATCGGGTATTCAAATCACTGCATACTTTCTTAGGACTAGGGTGCAGCCGCTTCAGGCTCGCAAACATCCTCTCTGGAAATATGCCGGCGACAAGGACGTAGATCGGCTGTCGGTGAATTTGGAGGTCAAGGATTTAGAAAGACTTGTCCGAAAAATTTCATCTCTCAGCAAAAAAGATGCTGTCCCTTCTTCTTGTCGAGTGACGCCATTCAGCACCGCCAATCCACTTCCCGAGGTAATCTTTGTCTATTGTCTTGTTGTTGCTTTGCTATCTTTTTTGTAACTTTATTTCTGATATTGCTCCCTGTTTTATTTTGCACAGAATCATCCAGACCTCGTCTCGCTTCCTCCTCTCCCTGAAGGTGGAGAAGTCGAAGAAAGGGCCATTGTCACTGATGACAATCAGGAAGCTCCATCTTTTGTGAATGAACCCGTGGATTCTCGAAAATCTACGGGTTCTTCCGAAGGTACTGCGTCGGCACAATCTCCTCCTCCCGCTGTCTCCCCGAAAGGAAAAAGGAAGAGGAATGATGTCGAAGATTCCGGCACTTCCAAAGCCGAGGAAGTTGATCCTTCACATCAGAAGGCAGCTTATGATCCTTATCTTGAATCCCTCGTCAGCTCGTAAGTCATTTTTATTTCTCCTTATTTTTGTACTCGAAAGATTTGTCTTGTCTTGTTTTTTATGCTGTCGATTTTTATTCACAGCGATGATGAGGAAGAAATACCAACTGTTGACGTGGCTCCTCGGACGAGCACGTCACATACTTTACTTGCCTCGGATACGCTAGTTGAAGGAGAAGAATCCTCGCCTCCTCAACGAAACGTCGTCACCACTACTCCGCCATCAAGCCCCCTTGCTCCTTCACCAAAAAGAACAAGGATTGAAACGATCATTGAGCCTGCCCCTCAATTGGGTAGCTCTTCTACTCTGCTCTTGGATGATGTAAGTTTTTTAATTTTCTTGCCGATATCTATATTTCCTCTATTTTGCTTTTTCACGCCTTCACTCTTTTTTCATACCGATGTTTCTCTTTCTTTGTTCTTCTTTGACAGCCCATGATCAAAGAGCTTATCCGCATCGGATCCCAATTCATTGGGTACCGTGAGTATGCCAGCAGAACTGAAGGTGATAAATTTTTTTGCTGTCGTTGTTTCTGACTTCTTGCTCCTGTCGTTTGTCGCAATTTTTGACCTTTCTTTTTTATTTCGACAGAGAAACTTGCAGAGGCCAACAAACGTGCCGACGCACTTGCTCAAAAACTGGAGCAAAGTGAAGCGGCCCGCAAGAAAGCCGAACTTGTTGCTAGCGAAGCCAAAGCAGAGGCTGATGAAGCCAAAGCAAAAGCTGCTAGTGTCGAGGATCTGCAGAAGAGACTTGAGGATGCTGAAACTGCTTTAAACGAGCACAAAGCCGCCCAGGCTGCTCGTGAGCAGGGGATCCTCAAGCGCCTGAAATCGCAAAGTCGACGCTTTCAAGGTAATATTATCGATCCCTTCTATTTTTTATGGGACCTGCTGTTTCTTGTTTTTGACCAACGTTTATTTCCTGTGACAGGCCAAACAAACCAAGAGTTTGATCTGGAGAATCCCGACAATGATCCTCTCCTTGACGCACTTTCTTATCTGGAGTTACATGGATCCGAAATTCGTGAAGGCGTGGCGAATGCTGACGCAGGACTGTCGAAGTTGTTCCCCTACTTCTTCCCGAAGAAAGAGGAGCCCAAGACTTTCCTTGCCCTTGCCCAGAGCTTCAATTCATCAGAGGATCTTGGACTGAAAGTACGCCAGGAGAACATGAAGATTGCCGTCGAGAGCGCTGTTGCCTTGGTCGCTGACAGCCAACAAACTGTTGATTGGATGAAGGTTGGCGACACTGATCAGATAGAGCAATCAAGATGGAGGTCGTTGATTAAGGCAGCCAAGCCCAACACGAAGAAAATCCTGGCCTATCTCGGGATCAAACCAGCTTCAACTCCTAGCTCATCAAGGCCGGAGGTCTAGTTGCATGCCTCTTTGTTTTTTGCTTTCTCTGTCTCTTTTGCCCCTATCGCCAATTTAGCCGTGGCGACAATTATCCTGGTAGTCCTTTTGGAGAAACTTCTTTTGTAATGTCTATGTAAAGTTTTCTAGAAATTAATGAAATTTCCTCTGGCACTATCATTGATCCTGGCGTTTTCTTTTCCAGTTAATATTTGATAACTATTCGACCAATCCTTGCTCTGCCGATGCTTCACCTGCTTCTTCCTTCTCGAAGAAAATGCTAATCGATGATAACTCCCTCGAAGGCTCTTCAAGCAAGCATTTGTCGGAGGATTTGCAAGAACTTCGACAACAACTTCAATCCATGAAGAAACAAACTCTTGCGATGATGGAAAAATCTCGACAAGCGTCCGAGAGAGAGAAAATTGCGCTTTAACAGGCAAAAGAAGCCATCGCTGCGAAGGATGCTGCTGTTGCTGAGGCTGCTGAAACTTCTTCTCGCGAGAATTATATGCTTCAGCTAATGACTGATGCCAGTTTGGACATGACAGGTATGTTTTCCTGCTCGTAACCATGTTGTATGTTGTTTGTCGCTATTCGTTCCTTGATATTTTGTTTGCTGTGCCAAGCTCGTTTCTGGATACTGCTGCCAAAGACCAACGTGTTGAAGCTCGAACCACTGTTTTGCTGAGACTGGCTGCGCAACATGGATCTAACTTTTGGGTTACTCCTGAGCGCACCCGCCAAATCGTCAGATTTCAAGATCGCGCGGCTCAGGTCCGTGACTTCCTTGACTTCTGTACGAAGACTTTGTTCTTAGTTTATGGAACCATGTTCCCTCGAAACAAAATGCCAGAGACCCTTCCAGCTTTAATGGAAAAATTTCGAGATGCTCCTCGAATCCATGGCTTTGTGCGGGCTCAACTTTCTGCGGGCGCAAGATTTGCCATGATGATGATAAAAATTTGCCATCCAAAATTGCCCATAGATCAAATTGTTCCTACTTGCTTGGCGAAGATGGCAAAGAAAAAGAGAAATATGGGCAAAATTGACGATTTGGTGACTCCTGTTGCCGAAGATATGATGGATGAACTTCTTCGGATGGATTCTGAATTCTTCGTGAAGGGAAGCTATGCTGAGCATAGTACTCGACCTTCTACTGAGCGAATAACCATAGATCATGTGCTCGGTTTCCCTTGAAAGCTTTTTCTTCTTCTTGCTGTACTTCCACCATTGATACATCTTTGTATGTCTGTAAACACAATCTATATTGTAAAGCTGTTAACTCTGTATTTTTTCTATTTTTGATCACCGAGCCCCCGAGCTTTTGGCTGAAGTTTATACTTGTTTTACTATCTTGAAGATTTTCCCTCTTGTTATAATAAGATACCTTTATTTTTTCATTGATGGGTTAGAAGCCCCCGAGTGTCGTGGTGTCGAAGTTCTATATTTTTGTTGCGAGGTTCTTGGACCAAAGCAATAAGTTTTTTGACGTGTATACTATATTTATAATTTTATTAGCTTCCGATATTTGGCGAGGTATTCAGTGTACCAAGGCGAAATATTTTGGTAAGTCTGATTTGTCTATATTGTACGTATTGTGAGACTTGAAGGCGTTGAGCCCCCGAGCGTGTCGAAGAATAAGAAATATATCTCCACTATCTTTATTATATTGCAGCACCGTGAGCCCGCCTCATTAAAAACCTTTCCGGCCCCACTCGGTGCCCCGAAAAGGAAAAGAGTGCGTCTGAAAACTCGCGGGCGTTTCAGTACATTGTATTTTTACAGAGAAGGACTATATTTCGACTCTAGGCGTAGAACCGCCTGAGCTATGCTACGTTCCAGGGGTTTTTCTCGGGAGCCCCCGTCTTCTTGTCCTTGATCCTGTATGCGCCTCCGTCGATGACTTCTGTGACAACGTAAGGCCCCAACCATGGTGATTCGAGCTTCTCAGTACTTTTTTGATTTAACCGCAAGACCAAATCTCCAACTTGAAAGGATCTTGGTCTTAACCGTCTACTGTGGTAGTTTTTGAGGTCTTGCTGGTATTTGGTGACTCGTGAAAGTACTTCATCACGAGCTTCGTCGAGTGCATCCATATCATCTTCCCGAGCTTTTTGTGATGTTTCTTCGTCATACTCTGTTACCCTTGGAGAATCATGCTCTATTTCAATTGGTAGTATTGCTTCGGCTCCGTGAACGAGAAAAAACGGAGTTTCTTGTGTCGCTGTATTTGGTGTTGTTCGGATGCTCCACAAAACACTTGGTAATTCCTCTGGCCAAGTATGTCGAGCTTTTTCAAGTGGTCTTAGCAGGCGCTTTTTGAGGCCGTTGCAGATGATACCATTGGCTTTCTCGACTTGTCCGTTAGTTTGCGGGTGCCCAACTGACGCAAAGTGCAATTTAATGCCTACTTCTGCGCAGTATTCCTTGAATTCCTTGGATGTGAAGTTTGAACCATTGTCTGTAACAATGCTATGAGGCACCCCAAACCGAAAAACGAGGCCTTTCACAAACTTTATTGCCGACGCTGCATCTGGTGAATTTATTGGCTTCGCTTCTACCCACTTGGTGAATTTATCGACAGCGACCAGCAAATACTCATATCCTCCAGGCGAAGCTTTGTGCAACTTGCCCACCATATCAAGTCCCCATTGGGCAAAGGGCCATGACAATGGTATTGGTGTTAGTTCTGCCGCTGGAGAGTGAGGTTTTGCGGCAAACCTTTGACACGCATCGCAGGTTCGTACTATTTCCTTGGCGTCCTCGATTGCTGTCAACCAATAGAATCCTGCCCGAAAAACCTTGGCTGCAATAGCTCGACTACTTGCGTGGTGGCCACATATTCCTTCGTGTACATCCTTCAGAATTATTCTTCCTTCTTCGGGTGTGACACACCTTTGCAGGACGCCTGAAATACTTCGCTTGTATAATTCCCCTTTGATCACTGTGAAAGCTTTGGATCGTCGAATAACTCCCCTTGCCTCAACTGGATCATCGGGTATTTCTTTCCTGAGGATGTATGATATATATGCTTGCATCCAAGGAATTTGTACCATCATCACAAGCTCTTGGTCCTCTTCATCCTCCGTGGTTTCTTTGAGGGGCGTCGAAGTTTTCTCTTCTTTTGCTTTTTTCTGCACCTTTTTTGGCTTCGTGGATCTCTCCGCTATTTCTTCCCAAAATACTCCTGGCGGGATTGGGAGGCACTGCGACCCGATGTTTGCGAGAACGTCGGCTTCATCATTGCTCAATCGGCTGATGTGATTTACCTCGCATCCATCAAACAGCTTCTCGAGCTCATTGTACACTTCCTTGTATGCCATCATGCTATCGTTGACTGCGTCACATTGGTTCATAACTTGCTGAGCCACCAATTGTGAGTCGCCAAAGATTTTTAGTCGAGTTGCACTGCAAGCTTTCGCCATCTTCATCCCGTGTATGAGGGCTTCATATTCTGCTTCATTGTTAGATGCATTAGGGAACGTCATCCGAAGGACGTATTTCAACTTGTCGCCTTCAGGTGATATAAGTACTACTCCTGCGCCAGCTCCTTCTACTCTCTTGGACCCATCGAAGTTCATGGTCCAGGTTCTCGACAAATCTGGGGGTCCCGTGTTTTGTAGCTCCATCCACTCTGCAATGAAATCTGGCAGAACTTGCGACTTGATTGCCTTTCTTTTTTCATACGTGATGTCCCGAGGGGAAAGTTCTATTCCCCAAAGGGAGACACGCCCTGTAGCTTCTGGATTGTTCAGTATATTTGAAAGAGGTGCTTCGTTGACTACTATTATCGGATGTGCCAAAAAATAGTGGCGCAACTTCCTTGCTGTTGTAATTACTCCATATGCTAGTTTCTGGTACTGCGGGTACCGCTGTTTGGAAGGCGATAAAACTTCACTGATGAAATATACTGGCCTTTGCACTCCATGGAGTTTTCCTTCTTCTTCTCTTTCGACAACTAGCACCGTGCTAACCACTTGGGGCGTGGCTACAATATACAGCAGGAGAGGTTCCTTTTCCTTTGGCGCCACCAAAATTGGTGGTGTCGAGATTGTGCGCTTCAAATCCTCGAAAGCTCTGTCGGCCTCTTCGTTCCACTGGAATTTATCTCCTTGCTTTATTAGAGCGTAAAATGGTAACGCTTTTTCTCCTAGCCTGGCGACGAATCTGCTCAAAGCTGCGACTCGCCCAGTTAGCTGCTGTATTTCTTTCAACTTTGTTGGCTTCCTCATTGTTACGATAGTTTGTATTTTGTCGGGATTTGCTTCAATCCCTCTTGCTGAAACTAGAAACCCCAGAAGTTCTCCTGCTGGAACGCCAAAAGAACACTTCGTTGGGTTCAACTTCAGGCAGAATTTGTCGAGGTTGTCAAAGGTTTCCTTGAGATCCTCGATCAATGTTGCCCCCTTTTTTGACGTTATGACGACATCATCGATGTACACTTGTACGTTTTTCCCAATCTGTGTCGCCAAACACTTCTGCATCATTCTCTGATATGTTGCTCCCGCGTTTTTTAGACCAAAGGGCATTGTTCTGTAGCAAAACACGCCGTAAGGTGTAATGAACGCTGTCTTTACTTCATCTTCTTCTTTCAATCTGATCTGGTTGTAACCAGAATATGCGTCCAGGAAGGAAATACAATCCTTTGGGCAATATTTATTGAGACACGTAAAGTCGACGCACATGCGAAGAACCTTAGTGTTTTTCTTCGGCACCAACACAGGATTTGCTACCCATGTGGCTTCTGTAAATATCTCTTTGATAAAACCAGCTTCTCGTAGTCGATCGATTTCTGACAGCATGGCCTTGCGGTTTGGTTCCGAAAAACGCCGCAAGGGTTGTTTGATTGGCCTCGCTAATGGATCCAAGTTTAGGTGGTGCTCGGCAAGTTCCCTGGGTACTCCTGGCATGTCGGCTGGACACCATGCGAAGATTTTCCAGTTCTCACGGAGGAACTCGATGAGCGCGCTTTCCTATGCGAGGTCCATGTCGTTTGCGATGGACGTCGTCTTTTTCGGGTCTGTCGGGTGAATTTGCACCTCTTTAGAATTTTTCTCGGTGTTGAAAATTGATTCTTTGTTTGGCCTTCCAACGTCTGGCAGCACATTGTAGTCAGTCATACTCCTTGACGCCAGATACTCAGCTTGCATCCCGAAAGTTTCTGATATCCGGTGAAAATCCTTATCGCACTTATCGGCTAAGGCGAAGCTTCCTTTGACTGTGATTGGTCCTTTTGGTCCAGGCAACCTCCACAACAGGTATGTGTAATGTGGCACCGCCATAAATCTAGCATATGCTGGTCGTCCCAACAGAGCGTGGTATTGCGACGGAAAATCCACGACTTCAAATTCCAGCCTCTCGATTCTATAATTCTCTCGGGTTCCAAACTGAACGTCGAGATTGATCTTCCCCAATGGATAACTTGGTTTATCCGGTGTGATACCGTGGAACCTTGTGTCTGTTGGCTTCAAGTTCGCTAGGGATATGTTCATCTTCCTCAATGTATCTGCATACATAAGGTTTAAGCTGCTGCCGCCGTCTATGAACACTCGAGAGACATCAAATCCCGCAATAACTGCTGGCAAAATAAGTGCTGACTGCCCTGGTCGAGGAACTTGCTGCGGATGATCTGCTATGGTGAAGCCAATATCTTGCCCTGACCAATTAAGATACTCGACTATTGGTGGAGGCATTTTTTCTGCCATAAACACCTGTCGTGAGATTACTTTCTGAGCTCTATTGGATGGCCTTCCCTTCTGAATCATCGACACCGCTCCGTTGGAGTTAGGATCAACATAAGGTGGTGGTGGAGGTGCTGCCGCTATTCTGAGCTGATGTCGATTGTCGTCTGTAATCGCGGGGGGCGGTGGTAAGTGAATCTCACTCCTGGGTTCTCGAGGATTTCTCTGTGCTGCCCGAGCGTTAGCGTGCTCTGCCCACCTTAGCATTGCCTGGAAATTGCGACAATCTTTCTGCAGATGTCCTGACTGTCTTTTTTCGTTGCTGTCGAGGAAAAAATGCATCTGACACGGCCCATTCATCATCTCTTCAGGAGACACGAAAGGCCTCGGGAACCTAGGACCGCTATTTTGCCTGTTATTTCGAGAATCGTCTCTATTATCGCCTCGCTGCTCATTGCTTCTCTGATAATCATCTCTGTTATTTCCTCCTGTGTTTGCCCGAAATCCTGCCGAAATTTGTCCTGGAGCGTTATAGTTCGGGTACTGCCGAGGAAATCGTCGCCTCGGTTGATAATTTCGACCACGGTCCTCCTCTGGAGACCTGTGCCGTTTGTTGTGGACAGCATCTTCTCCATCTGCCCATCTGTTTGCTATTTCCATTAACGCGGATACTGTCTTTGGGTTGGTCCTTCCCAAGTCCTCGACGAAATCTCCACGCCTGATTCCTGCGACAAACGCATCTATCGCTCTCTCGTCAGATATGTTTTCTGCCGAGTTTTTGATGATGTTCCACCTTTGGATGTATTTTCTCATTGGCTCGTCCGGCTTTTGTCGACATGCTCTCAACTCCTCCAACGACGCAGGTTTCTTGCATGTGGACCGGAAGTTCTTGACGAACACATCCTCGAAGCTTTCCCAGCTGTCGATAGATCCGGGGGTAAGTTTCTTTATCCAAGATCGTGCGGCTCCACTCAGATGCACCTGGATGCTTTGCATAGCTGTTGCTCTGGTTCCTCCTGTGAGCTTTACTGTCTCGAGATAATCAACTAGCCAATCCTCTGGATCTTGAAGGCCGTCGAATTTCTTGAAGTTGTCGGGTAACTTGAATCCTGAAGGGACTCGAGTTTTTCGGACTCTCCTCGTGAAGCACGGCAAGCCACACATATCTTCGTCGTTAAGCTCTGGGGATTGTCGATGTTCCCTTCTGCTTTGCCGCGCTCTGTCGACCCTTGCTTGTGCTGCCGTGTCTCTTGCTCCACTTGGTCCTTCAGGGGCTGCCGCTGTTGCTGCTGCAGGTCGTGGACTATTTTGCCTTGCCACTCCTTCGGGAGGCGTTGATACAAACGCTGTCCCCATGGCTCCAACTCCTGCTATCGCCATATTGTATAGTGTTTCCCTTGGATCGCCTGGAGGTGGTTTAGATGCGAGGATAAAAGCATGTGTCGCCATATACCCAGCCTCTGGTGTCTTAGGGATGATGTTTCCTCTTGTATCTATCGACATAAAGGACATGTCGAGGTTTTGGACCAAGTGCTCTCTTTCTGCTTCGGGTATATGTTGCAACCTTGATCTTGCTCTATTCCGAGCCTCCCTGTGGCTATCACCCGAAGTTCTAGATTGTCGACTTAGATCTGCCCTTCTCCTGCTGGATGCAGAAGTTGCCTCCTTTCTCCTGTTTAACTCAGCTGTCTGTTTTTCCAATTCTCTTGCAGCTCGTGCGAGCCTATATTGATATGCTTGCAATTCCTCTGGCGTGGCTGTGGTGGCCATTGGTTCTGAGCCGTCCATAGCTCTCGCGGCTCTGTCCCATGCTGCTTGCGGGAGTTGAACTCTGTGTCGCAGCTGTGGCCCGACGTACTTATTGCCCAGGCCTCGTCGCAGATCGGAGGGATCGACGTATGGATTTCCCAGATCGTCGAAAGCCTCAGATGTTTCCTCTTCATCATTATTTGGGTCTTCAATGGCATAAATCTGATGATATTTTGTATTCAGATCTATGTTGGGTTTGGTGACACCATCATTGAGATTGATGAAGACCTTGCCCACTGTAACAGATTTGTCGATGAAGTCGTAACTGTCGACATCGCTTGAGCCATCGCTTATATATGAGTCCGCAGATGACTCAAACGACATGTCGCTGAAGATCTTGGCGAGTTTCTCTCTTGCCCTGGTGCTGACGTAGCGTGTCGATGAAGTTTCTTCTTCTCCTGATTCAGTTGACGATGTATAGCTTGAAAAATCGGAATCGACCACCGACGATCCCGACGAAATCGGAATTTCGACACGATACGATCCTTCCTTCTCGACGCGAAAGCGAAACCTTCCGAACGTCATCTCCATAGGCTCCGCCAGATACGCATATGCATCCAAACGGGAGGGTGGGTGAGGGCCAAAATCGACAGGACCAGCAGCGATCTGTTTACCTCGATCCATTGCGTTGCTTGCGGTTGATGATGTCGAAGATCTTGAACGTGCCATCGAGATCAGATCCTTACGCCTCTAGTCCCCACAGACGGTGCCAATTGACAAGGTATCAACTTGTCAATGCCTATGGATTGTAGGCTAGGGTTTAGTTGGAAGTAGAGGGCAAGTAGATCTCGAAGGTTTCAGCCGAAAAGTACTCGACGATTATGAAAACTAGGGTTTGTAAACAATGATTCGATGCCTTCCTCGTCCCTCGACTCCCCCTTTATATAGGAGGCGGAGCCGAGGGATTCGTGTTGTACAAGTTACAGAGTCCGGGATGGTTTCTAACTCATCCCGCAAGATTACAAATAACGCTTCCTATTACAACTCTAGCTTTCCTTAATAATATCTTGGGCTTCCGAATCTTCTTATTCTTCGGGTAGTGGGCCTTCAGTAAACCCCGGGTACTATCTTCGGCAGGCCCATTTGGGATGCCTATGTCAACGAGTAAAGAGTACTTGTCAGGAGACGAGGTTGAACAAGGTATAGTGTGATACCGAAGATCAAACCTCGGACAAGTAAAATATCGCGTGACAAAGGGAATTGGTATCGTATGTGAATGGTTCATTCGATCACTAAAGTCATCATTGAATATGTGGGAGCCATTATGGATCTCCAGATCCCGCTATTGGTTATTGGTCGGAGTGAGTACTCAACCATGTCCGCATAGTTCACGAACCGTAGGGTGACACACTTAAAGTTGGATGTTGAAATGGTAGAACTTGAATATGGAATGGAGTTCGAATATTTGTTCGGAGTCCCGGATGAGATCCCGGACATCACGAGGAGTTCCAGAATGGTCCGGAGAATAAGATTCATATATAGGATGTCATTTTATGTGAATTAAAATGATGCGGAAGGTTCTATGGAAGGTTCTAGAAGGTTCTAGAAAAGTCCGGAAGGGACTCCACCTCCATGGCTGGCCAACCCTAGTGGGGGAGGAGTCCCAAGTGGACTCCCCCATAGGGGGCCGGCCACCCCCTCCATGGAAGGTGGAACTCCCACCTCAAGTGGGAGTCCTAGCTTGGGTAGGTTTCCCTATTCTATGGAAGGTTTTGGGTTCGGGTCTTATTCGAAGACTTGTAGTCCAACACTTGGGGTTCCACCTATATAATGAGGGGCCAAGGGAGGGGGCCGGCCAACCCCAAGACCACAAGCTGGCCGCCCCCCTTGAAGTGGCCGGCCACCCCCTCCCAAACCCTAGCCGCCCCCTCTCCTCCATATCTCCCGCGTGCTTTAGCGAAGCTCCGCCGGAGTTCTCCACCGCCACCGACACCATGCCGTCGTGCTGTCGGATTCAAGAGGAGCTACTACTTCTGCTGCCCGCTGGAACGGGAGGTGGACGTTGTAATATCCCAGGTAATGGGGTTACAAAAATAGAGGAAACAGATGTGTGCATTGCATTCATGCATAGAAAATCTGGGGAATTTTCGCGCTTTAAAGTAAAACAGTCACAGTAACTGAAGTTTCACTTGACCTTGGTGGAATTGAAGTAGCTCATCAAGTCAAGCGCTATAAACCTCAATGTGACTTTGTTAAAATCTTGTTTTGGGTAGAGGTGAATTGATCCAAAGGGTTAGATCAAATGGAATTGATATTCAACACAACAACACTTTACTCAATGATCAATTGCTTGATCATACCAAAGATTACAACATGGTAATCCTTGCCATAACATATGAACATCCATTTAATTGGAAATCAAGTAACAATAAATGGAGAAACCATTCTTTACTTATCTTCTCCATGTCTTAAAACTAATCCATGATCCTACCATGATAATCTCATGGTATTCATTCCACTTCAACATTGGAGTTATAACAAGAAGATCCACTCCAGAAATAGATATTCTTCTCCATTCTAAGTTATTACACCTCAAACTTAGAGAGGTGAGAGTTCTATAGTATTTATTAGAGAAGCAATAACAAACCTTGAACTAAACCTTGAATATACATCCATGTATTCAAATCATCATCTCAGAGAAACTCTAGGATATTATTGAAGACATTTCATAGAGAGAGAACCCATTTATGTTAACCATAGATATTGGTGACCACATCATTATCTTTGGAGAATAACCTTAGGTTAGCATTGAAGTCCTTTCCAAATGAGAGAGTCCATTCATATCAATCCTAGCTTTACCTAATTAAGAATAAAGGACAACCTGTGAACTAAAAGTATTAGGAGATTAACCATTACATCTTGGAGTGGTGAGACAACCTAGTATCACATGGAATAATAACATATCCATGAATTGATAAAGTAAGGAGGAGATTAATTCAACCAAGATAGCCAAGTGGAGTTTAGAATAGATACCTATTGAGATATGGTGAGTACACCATAAACTCTAGGATAAACCATTCCTTTATAAGAAAGCCCCAAGCTATGGTGTTACACTTAAGTAGTTAAGGAAACAATTGAATATGAGGGAGATAACTATCCATACACTTGATGATTATATCATCATTGATTAAGTAGAACCCTAACATAATATCTCAGGCATTCTCCTGGGATATAAACTTAAGAGGCAACCATCGTAGTCCAATTCAAGAAACTATAAAAGAAAGTCTATGTTTAGTTGATCAAGACAACACTTGATCTTGGGAGTGAGAAACCAAAATTCATCAGAGATACCTTAGCAAGCTAAACCTTGATCATTATAAATTGAGTGATGATCATAAAATCTAAGAACTTGAGGAATTAATATCAAGAACAAGTGGATCATGTCTAACCATGATCATGTTCTTGAGATATGTGAGGATAAGATAAACCCTAATAGGATAAGTAGATATCATTCACCACATAAAATTATGGGGAGATCATTAGTAAGCAACCCTAAACTTATATCCCAACCTTTACTTGTGAACCACTAGGTGATCACAATTAGAATCCTACCATATCTATATTTCCTAAATTAAGGAACCCAAGAGCACCTTAGAGTTAAACACTATACTTTATGTAGTGAGAACCCATACCTCAATGTGACCAAAGTTAACTATAAAAAGAACTATAATCATTCTAGTTACTTTAATGATAAGTTGGGGAAAATAATAGAAGTTAATTGGTAGAAGATAAAACCAATTCTCAAATTCTTAGTAATTAGAGAAGCACATAAGGTATTAAGCAAGTAACCTTATCATAGATAGGGAGATTAAACTTTAGCTAGTGCAATATGGGTCACCTCATTCATACAAACTAAAATTATATCTCAACCCTAGTTATGGTATCACTATGGTGATTACCATATAAACCTAGACCATAATTGAGAATTAAATCAATGGCCATTAGGTAAATATCACTAGAACCCTAGTGTGGCATATTAATAAAATCCTATGCTTCAATTATTAAACCTGAGAAAAACCATTGTGATACATCTTATAATTAAAAACCATAAGTGTAATTATCAACCACTTATCTATTTAATTAAGACCCAACCTTGAGGAGAGTAATATCTACTCTAGGTATTTCAAAGTGTTAATAGACCATAACACTAATGTTAATTTTAATATGGGTTATCAACAAACCTACAAAACCTTAATAGAAATTGCTCACATAAAATAACATGCAAGTGATTAATTAGTCAAATAGGAACTAAGATATAACAACAACTTCAGAAATACCTTGAGAAGAAAGTATCAACTCTTACATTTTTAAATTAAAGGGAATTCATAATAAAAGGGAAATCAAAGTGAGAGCATAATTCATGTTTAATTGCTATTTTGAATAAGCCAACAATATGCAATATAATCCAATACAAAATAATTGTTTCAACCGAAATAGTGGTGTAATAATCATTGCACCAGATCTTAATAAAACTCACAAATGAAAGATCTGCAAAAATAAACAGAATTCAAATATGAAATTCAAATAGGAAATATATAACAGAAAATGAAAACAGAAAAAGGAAAACAGGAGAAAGACCTTACCTTGGCTCACCTGGCCGTGGCAGCCCAACATGAGCCCATGGTCCAGCCCACCTCGGCAGCCCAACAACACGGCCCAAGCACCAGCCCAACAGGCCAACCGTACCCCTTCGTTTAGAAAAAACAGAGGACGAGTTCGTCCTCATCCTCTTCGTGTGCTGGAGGCCAGCACGAAGACGTGCTCGTCTTCCCTCTCGCGCTGGCGGCCTCCCATCGTCCGAATTCATGACGAGGCTCGTTTCTGGAGCCGTATAAAACCCTAAACGATGAACCCTAGCTCCGTTTCTCCCTCTCTCTGCTCCAATTCCGCCCAATCCCGAAACCCTAGTCAACCGGCCGTCGACCATCGCCGCCGTTTGGAGCTTCCCCTGGAACCGCCGTTGGTTCCATCGACACCGCCACCCTCGACTTGCTCTGCCCGCAAAAGGAATCGAGCAGGGGCGACCCATAGCGCCGCCGGCAAGCTCGTCTTCTCCGATGCCGGTATCGACTAATTCCGGCGAACTAGCCATCCATTCGCCTCGCCGTCAAGCCCACTGTGTCCCTGGTGAGTCCCTGAACCTCCTGCGCATCCTAGCCCGCTTGTTCATGCCCAGCATCGCCGTAGCATCAGTCACCTGCGAGCGCCGCCGCTCGGGCCTCTCCGTCGTGGTTGCTCAGATGACCAAACCGGGGCGGCGCTAGTACTGTTCGAATCACCGCATCGTGCTGAGTCTCGTGGTGTGGTTGATTTGGCCGCGGGGTGAGCGTAACGCCGGCGACCATCGCCAGTTCCCGCCGGCCAGAGACCTCCTCGCCACCGTGGTGATTTTGACTCGGTCAAATTCCACCTGGCGGGTGAGGTGGACAGACCCCACCAGTCATAGACTGTGGGTGTGTTCCATCCGGGTAGGTTTAGTCATTTCAGGTTTTTAATTTCAAATTCATTAATTACTGCAACTTTGCAAATTCATATAAAATTCAATATAGCTCAGAAAAAAATAAATGATACATCAAAATTCATAGAAAAGTAAACTCTATTCAATAAAAATATGATATGAACTTTTAATTTTTAATAAAAATTTAATTATTTAATACATGTTATATAAGCCTTTAATTTTAATTCTAAATACAATAATAATTCAGAAAATTAAGAAAACAATTATAAAATAAATGAAACCAGTAAGTAAATAAAGAAAACATGAAAACTAATTTTCTTTATTTATTATTTTGTTAAATCCTTATTAGAAGGAATTAAACCCTGATTAATAATTACCTTCATTATTAATTCATTAAAAAAAAATAAAAAGCCAAATTGAATATTATTTTATTTTGAAGTTATTAATAACTTCAACTTTATTATTGAAGTTATTAATTTATGAACTAAATAGTAATTATACAACACTAATTCCTTATGGTAGAAAACTAGGAACTCATCATTTCATGTGAAACCTAAAACCATAATTCAATTGGGAACCCTAGTTCCATTATTACATGTGAACTCTAAATTGCTTCTAACCTAAACCCTAGGTTAGAACAGGTGATCATGATACTTTAAATTTCAAACTAAGAACAATAATAGAAACTAAATAATTGCCATGATCACATAAAATGTATAACCCTATCACTAGCAATTTATTATTCCATGTATGCACATCACTAAACCTAGTTGATCAAGTAGGATCAACCAGGTTTAAACCCTAGCTTCTACTGTCAAAACCATCATCCTTATTCATCCATGCTTAGCATCACACCATTGTGATGAACCCCAATAGCATCTAGGCCCAATATTTATCATTACATAACCATAGTCCACTGAACCCTACAAATACTTCATAATTATGAACCATCCTATTTAGGATCCAATCATTCCTTACTTAGTGGATCAAATGACAAAACCTAGACAACCTCAACCCTAATTGATATACTTCTTATTATTTAAGAAGTATGTTCTTCAAAAGTTATTCTTTTGAAGTAAACAGAGAACCATCATCAACCGTGCTTATAAGAACCTATAAGTCCTAGCCAGCTATCACTAGCAAGATAAACCAACCTTGACCACAACCATGTATAATGAATTGCTTAGGATGCCTAGGCTTATCTTAACCTTACAAGCCCTAGGTGTTGATGAATCCAACATTGTTGGGACCCATCTAATATTTACTCCAGCAACTACCTGAAACCATAGTCAACCACAGAAACCCAACCTAATCACCATACTTGTCCTTTATCTAATAACATGTTCCTCAAAAGTTATTCTTTTGAAGTACATGATAATCAATCATTAACCATGCCATATAGTACTAAAACTGACCACTGTTCTTACTTGATAACATTATGCCAATTGTGATTCTTTGTGTGTTCAATTGATTACTGTACTTTATTATCTACCTGTTCATGATACCAAGTAATCACACCTGAAAAAGAACCTTGTATGTGAATCACTCTAAAAAGTACAACACACCCTAAACCAATCATTACAACTCACTGATCCTAAATCATCGGGGTTAGGTCACGCTTAGAGCGATTGCATCTCATTCTTATGCATTATTGCATCTTTGCCAATCTTTTAAACATCGTCCTTACCGGACGATGATGCTATTTCAGAATTTGGAGTTATTGCGTATCGAAGACCTTGTCTGCATAATCTTGCAGTCAAGAAAGGCAAGTTCATCACTTGCTCATGTCATTTGAGTATCTTTATCAAATTACTTGCAAAGTACTATGATTATCACTATCGCATAAAAACCAAAACCACTATTTTCATAACTATGAATATGACTATGTGGTGGGCAATGGAACCATGGATTGTGTTGATATGGTGGAGGTTCCATTGCAAGGGTTTATATCCATCTAGGATTAAACAACAAATGTCGCCAGTGATTCTTGTGCCGTAATACCCGTGTTAACCATAAGATCTGGAGTGGGACGGAGTAGTCAAAAGTGTTTCCACCTCTCGTACATCAACGGATGCGCTTACCGTAGACACTTGACCCAGGTTGGGCAAGCGGTGGGGTGGGGATCCCATTCTAATTCCCCACGGTAAGTGGTCTATGATGGGTTGCAGCTACCGGCGAAGGAGTTTGGTTAACGAGTCCCAAACTGTTGTCGTGGTCGGGGTCCATCCTTAATTGGTATAAGAGGACCGACGAGGACCCAGGGTCGGGGTATGCAACAAAGGGTGGGTGTGCGAGGTAGCGGAGGAACATGATTGGCTAGACCTTATACCGGGCCTCACACCAAAGGAAGTGTGGACGAGAACTTAAGCTCGGTTGGCACCAAGGATAAGATCTCTTATGGGTAAAGCAACACACCTCTGCAGAGTGTAAAGAACCGTGACCTGTCACTCCCTGTTCCGGGATATGGAACTGCGAACGCTGCCGGAAAGGAGCTCCATGAAGTTCTAGTAAACCGGTGAAGGCTGACGGACATAGTTCTTCTGAATAAAAGCAACCTTTGAAGAAATGATTATGAAAACCTGCATTGGTATTAGACTTTCTGGTCTAATGCTGTAGCTAGTGCATTAAACACCTCTTTCCTATAATGAACTTGTTGAGTACGCTCGTACTCATCCCACTCTTAAATCCCCTGCTTAGATATGGAGGCCACGATGGAGGATTTACAGTGCAACTCGAAGACCGAGGAGTCAACAGCTACTTCAAGAGACAGGACCATTTCAGAGGAGTCAGATACCATGTCCAACAAGGAGAAAACCTAGTTTAGCCATAGAAGGGAACTAGCTTCCTAAATCTAGCTCCTATTTAGCTAGAGTCTATTCTTAGCCTCTGTAGTTAGTTAAATACTCTACAAATAGAGTCCGTGATAAGACTAGGCTACGAGTCGTTCTTCTGGAGTTATTTGCAGATTTACCTCATTGTAAAGTAGGAGGCTGTGCTGATCTTATGTAATGCAGTCCGAATGTAATTCTATAGACATGCCTTGGACCCGCATATGTTTCTGTTGTACCACTCTGAGCGATATAATACTAGTGGAACGGTGTTTCATTGGTGTTATATCAGACTTGCATACTACACCATGCAGTGGTATGCCGGGTCACCACAGTTGGTATCAGAGCAAATGCTTTGACCCTAGGATTAAAACCCTTTAAAGGAGACCTATAGGATTGGTAGTATCTATAGGAAGTCGTCTTAGTTAAACCAAATAGTTCTTATGACTTGAGATGGATATTCCCTTGAGAATAATCCTGACACACTTGAGTCAACCTTTCTTACCTATCTTTCCTAAGTAAAGTTAATTAGCCAATCCCAAGTATGTAGAACGTCAATAAGTCCTTAAAACAATAGATGAGTAGATCACAGTTGGTATACAATATATGGTAGTCCAAAGAGAGGATACAACCATAAGGAAGATATCCTATTGGAAGATGTGTACCAACACAAGTTATGGTTAAGTAAGAATTATTCAGACTTGTAATAGGAGTAATATCAAGTGATGAAGATAATTAAGATATCCTAATAGAAGAGGTAGACCCAGATAAGTAATGAGAAAGTAAAATTATCTAGACGTGTGAAACAATTGATAGTAAGTGATAACTCTGAGTTATGTGAGGTAGTATAGACCATGATGAGTCAATCATGGGAGGTAAGGAAGAGAGATAGGAATAAAATATGCCTACTTACATGGTAGAGATAGAAATCATATATGATTCACCTGAGAATCATTATGTGATGGACTAGAACCTTATAATCAATTAAGAGGAGTACAATAAGAAGCCAAGTGCAAAACAATAGTGCAAGAGTTGTGTTCCAAAACCATGGGAACTGTGTCAAGTACATCAGAACCCTAGTTATAGGGTAAGAACCTATGGAAGTATATGAGCTATATTTCCATAGTTATGTGTTTAGTAATGTTAGAACCTAGACATATCATGTGAGATAGTCCTCAATAAAATGAAGGTTAAGTAGTACTTACAAAGAAAATTAGGTTAACCTTAACCATCCCAAACCACTTTGTGTCAAGTTTATCTCATTGCAATTGTGCAATTAAGGTAAATGTTGAGACAAATAGTAGAAACCCATATATTCGTGCTAAGTATCACGATATAAACCTATCTTATGTGGTGTTATATACTACACATCAGAGCCTGATGTTTAGAGATGTCTTACTCAACTATTATATTCAGACTTATGATGGTGTGTATTATATGCACAAAGCTGAATCTTCTTGGATTTTATTGGATTTTCATTGTTTGACTAGATCCATACATGAAGTTTGACTTTGATATGCAAATGCATGTTGCAATATCAAGTCTTTACTTGGTGCTATAGATCTAGAGGGTAATGGTAAACATGTGAGGAAGTGACGAATTCTGGAGGATTCCGAAGACAAGATGAAGCTCAATCTGAAGAAATGAGTAAAGTTGTGGGAAGCAACCACAATACTCTGAAGAAAGTACAATCAGAAACTCATGCTTACCTCAATAGAGGGGTACATTAGTACATAAGAAGCATGAAGGTGAGAAAGATAATGATTATGGTGAAGCTCAAGTGGATCCATAATTAATATAGGAGAGGGAATGCATGGGAAATCACCTTGGATACTATATTCATAGTGGTTTTCTTGCAAAATAAACCCTAAATGAAGAAAGATGACCTATGAAACCATAGCAGATATAAGAAGACCATAGTTGAAATCAGAAGACCACAATTGGTATAGGATCAATATTGCGAGATAAAGCAGAAGATGTCTCGTCCAGTTGATCAGAACCTATAATAGAATCCATTTTTTTAGATATCAAATAGCCACAGATGGTATAATAACCACAGCTGGTATCAGTTGGTATTACAAATAGTCCATGATTTAATTAGATGTAACAAAAGTTTGTGAATAAATAAAAATCTTGTCAGCCAAATAGCTAGATCTATAATCATTTAGTCGAAGGATTCACATTGGATGTCCACAATTGAGTGGATACACCACATATATTCTTCGCGAGAACTTATAAGAATATGAACCATGAACTACACCTAAACCAATATTCTAACCATCAATCTAATGGTTGGAAGAAAAGGAGTTGAAGACCATAAGAAAACTCTAAGGGGTAGAGTAAAGATTGAGTTAGATATACAATAACTCAATACTTTAAGCTTGATAGAAGCAAAAGGTCTGAACTGAGAGGAAGTTCGATCTTATTTTCATAAGATTATCGAACCCTACTTTCAAAAGAATGTCAGACCAGAAGCCGAGGTTTATACCTCGAGGAAGTAAGAAATGGATTAAAACTTGAGCAAGGTGAGTAATATTTACTCAGAAGTACGATAGCTCAAGTAAATTTAGGTAAATGAAGTTGGACGAAGAAAATACCGTAGACAAAATTACAGCTCAAGAAGGCCAAAGACCGAAGGAGATTGACTATACCAAAACTAAAGTCAACTTGAAAGATTCCTTTCATGGAACCTAAATAACTCAAAATAGTTATAGGTATCAACTATAAACCTTGATTGGATGGACTAAATGAGTCTAATCCATTATTAGGAAAATAAACTATCAAGACCATCTTTATGGTAAGTACCTTACTAAGTCCCAATATTGAAGTTTTGGTAGTAAGGGAAAAACAAAGACCTATTTTATCAAGTAGGAGAATGTTATCCAATTAGTCCTCAATAAAGACTGCCAGGACAAGAAGAAGTCCCAATCATTGAATCTTCAATGAGATAGGAAACAAGATTATAATAGTTGGAAGAAATCAATGAATCGAAGTAAGAGCCATGGTTCAGAGACGGTATTATTAGATTCCAGAGAAAAATCATAGAACTGGAGTAAGAATTAATGTTCAGAGACAGATACTAATGGATTCCAGGAAGAATCTGGACAAGGAATGTATTCAATTATACCCAGTAAGATCACCATGGAGTTCGAGAAAATATTTAGTATGCACAAGTTAGATCCACACTCCGAAACGTGAGAGATATCAAACTTCGAGGACGAAGTTTAGTTTAAGGGGTAGAGACTGTAATATCCCAGGTAATGGGGTTACAAAAATAGAGGAAACAGATGTGTGCATTGCATTCATGCATAGAAAATCTGGGGAATTTTCGCGCTTTAAAGTAAAACAGTCACAGTAACTGAAGTTTCACTTGACCTTGGTGGAATTGAAGTAGCTCATCAAGTCAAGCGCTATAAACCTCAATGTGACTTTGTTAAAATCTTGTTTTGGGTAGAGGTGAATTGATCCAAAGGGTTAGATCAAATGGAATTGATATTCAACACAACAACACTTTACTCAATGATCAATTGCTTGATCATACCAAAGATTACAACATGGTAATCCTTGCCATAACATATGAACATCCATTTAATTGGAAATCAAGTAACAATAAATGGAGAAACCATTCTTTACTTATCTTCTCCATGTCTTAAAACTAATCCATGATCCTACCATGATAATCTCATGGTATTCATTCCACTTCAACATTGGAGTTATAACAAGAAGATCCACTCCAGAAATAGATATTCTTCTCCATTCTAAGTTATTACACCTCAAACTTAGAGAGGTGAGAGTTCTATAGTATTTATTAGAGAAGCAATAACAAACCTTGAACTAAACCTTGAATATACATCCATGTATTCAAATCATCATCTCAGAGAAACTCTAGGATATTATTGAAGACATTTCATAGAGAGAGAACCCATTTATGTTAACCATAGATATTGGTGACCACATCATTATCTTTGGAGAATAACCTTAGGTTAGCATTGAAGTCCTTTCCAAATGAGAGAGTCCATTCATATCAATCCTAGCTTTACCTAATTAAGAATAAAGGACAACCTGTGAACTAAAAGTATTAGGAGATTAACCATTACATCTTGGAGTGGTGAGACAACCTAGTATCACATGGAATAATAACATATCCATGAATTGATAAAGTAAGGAGGAGATTAATTCAACCAAGATAGCCAAGTGGAGTTTAGAATAGATACCTATTGAGATATGGTGAGTACACCATAAACTCTAGGATAAACCATTCCTTTATAAGAAAGCCCCAAGCTATGGTGTTACACTTAAGTAGTTAAGGAAACAATTGAATATGAGGGAGATAACTATCCATACACTTGATGATTATATCATCATTGATTAAGTAGAACCCTAACATAATATCTCAGGCATTCTCCTGGGATATAAACTTAAGAGGCAACCATCGTAGTCCAATTCAAGAAACTATAAAAGAAAGTCTATGTTTAGTTGATCAAGACAACACTTGATCTTGGGAGTGAGAAACCAAAATTCATCAGAGATACCTTAGCAAGCTAAACCTTGATCATTATAAATTGAGTGATGATCATAAAATCTAAGAACTTGAGGAATTAATATCAAGAACAAGTGGATCATGTCTAACCATGATCATGTTCTTGAGATATGTGAGGATAAGATAAACCCTAATAGGATAAGTAGATATCATTCACCACATAAAATTATGGGGAGATCATTAGTAAGCAACCCTAAACTTATATCCCAACCTTTACTTGTGAACCACTAGGTGATCACAATTAGAATCCTACCATATCTATATTTCCTAAATTAAGGAACCCAAGAGCACCTTAGAGTTAAACACTATACTTTATGTAGTGAGAACCCATACCTCAATGTGACCAAAGTTAACTATAAAAAGAACTATAATCATTCTAGTTACTTTAATGATAAGTTGGGGAAAATAATAGAAGTTAATTGGTAGAAGATAAAACCAATTCTCAAATTCTTAGTAATTAGAGAAGCACATAAGGTATTAAGCAAGTAACCTTATCATAGATAGGGAGATTAAACTTTAGCTAGTGCAATATGGGTCACCTCATTCATACAAACTAAAATTATATCTCAACCCTAGTTATGGTATCACTATGGTGATTACCATATAAACCTAGACCATAATTGAGAATTAAATCAATGGCCATTAGGTAAATATCACTAGAACCCTAGTGTGGCATATTAATAAAATCCTATGCTTCAATTATTAAACCTGAGAAAAACCATTGTGATACATCTTATAATTAAAAACCATAAGTGTAATTATCAACCACTTATCTATTTAATTAAGACCCAACCTTGAGGAGAGTAATATCTACTCTAGGTATTTCAAAGTGTTAATAGACCATAACACTAATGTTAATTTTAATATGGGTTATCAACAAACCTACAAAACCTTAATAGAAATTGCTCACATAAAATAACATGCAAGTGATTAATTAGTCAAATAGGAACTAAGATATAACAACAACTTCAGAAATACCTTGAGAAGAAAGTATCAACTCTTACATTTTTAAATTAAAGGGAATTCATAATAAAAGGGAAATCAAAGTGAGAGCATAATTCATGTTTAATTGCTATTTTGAATAAGCCAACAATATGCAATATAATCCAATACAAAATAATTGTTTCAACTGAAATAGTGGTGTAATAATCATTGCACCAGATCTTAATAAAACTCACAAATGAAAGATCTGCAAAAATAAACAGAATTCAAATATGAAATTCAAATAGGAAATATATAACAGAAAATGAAAACAGAAAAAGGAAAACAGGAGAAAGACCTTACCTTGGCTCACCTGGCCGTGGCAGCCCAACAGGAGCCCATGGTCCAGCCCACCTCGGCAGCCCAACAACACGGCCCAAGCACCAGCCCAACAGGCCAACCGTACCCCTTCGTTTAGAAAAAACAGAGGACGAGTTCGTCCTCATCCTCTTCGTGTGCTGGAGGCCAGCACGAAGACGTGCTCGTCTTCCCTCTCGCGCTGGCGGCCTCCCATCGTCCGAATTCGTGACGAGGCTCGTTTCTGGAGCCGTATAAAACCCTAAACGACGAACCCTAGCTCCGTTTCTCCCTCTCTCTGCTCCAATTCCGCCCAATCCCGAAACCCTAGTCAACCGGCCGTCGACCATCGCCGCCGTTTGGAGCTTCCCCTGGAACCGCCGTTGGTTCCATCGACACCGCCACCCTCGACTTGCTCTGCCCGCAAAAGGAATCGAGCAGGGGCGACCCATAGCGCCGCCGGCAAGCTCGTCTTCTCTGATGCCGGTATCGACTAATTCCGGCGAACTAGCCATCCATTCGCCTCGCCGTCAAGCCCACTGTGTCCCTGGTGAGTCCCTGAACCTCCTGCGCATCCTAGCCCGCTTGTTCATGCCCAGCATCGCCGTAGCATCAGTCACCTGCGAGCGCCGCCGCTCGGGCCTCTCCGTCGTGGTTGCTCAGATGACCAAACCGGGGCGGCGCTAGTACTGTTCGAATCACCGCATCGTGCTGAGTCTCGTGGTGTGGTTGATTTGGCCGCGGGGTGAGCGTAACGCCGGCGACCATCGCCAGTTCCCGCCGGCCAGAGACCTCCTCGCCACCGTGGTGATTTTGACTCGGTCAAATTCCACCTGGCGGGTGAGGTGGACAGACCCCACCAGTCATAGACTGTGGGTGTGTTCCATCCGGGTAGGTTTAGTCATTTCAGGTTTTTAATTTCAAATTCATTAATTACTGCAACTTTGCAAATTCATATAAAATTCAATATAGCTCAGAAAAAAATAAATGATACATCAAAATTCATAGAAAAGTAAACTCTATTCAATAAAAATATGATATGAACTTTTAATTTTTAATAAAAATTTAATTATTTAATACATGTTATATAAGCCTTTAATTTTAATTCTAAATACAATAATAATTCAGAAAATTAAGAAAACAATTATAAAATAAATGAAACCAGTAAGTAAATAAAGAAAACATGAAAACTAATTTTCTTTATTTATTATTTTGTTAAATCCTTATTAGAAGGAATTAAACCCTGATTAATAATTACCTTCATTATTAATTCATTAAAAAAAAAAAGCCAAATTGAATATTATTTTATTTTGAAGTTATTAATAACTTCAACTTTATTATTGAAGTTATTAATTTATGAACTAAATAGTAATTATACAACACTAATTCCTTATGGTAGAAAACTAGGAACTCATCATTTCATGTGAAACCTAAAACCATAATTCAATTGGGAACCCTAGTTCCATTATTACATGTGAACTCTAAATTGCTTCTAACCTAAACCCTAGGTTAGAACAGGTGATCATGATACTTTAAATTTCAAACTAAGAACAATAATAGAAACTAAATAATTGCCATGATCACATAAAATGTATAACCCTATCACTAGCAATTTATTATTCCATGTATGCACATCACTAAACCTAGTTGATCAAGTAGGATCAACCAGGTTTAAACCCTAGCTTCTACTGTCAAAACCATCATCCTTATTCATCCATGCTTAGCATCACACCATTGTGATGAACCCCAATAGCATCTAGGCCCAATATTTATCATTACATAACCATAGTCCACTGAACCCTACAAATACTTCATAATTATGAACCATCCTATTTAGGATCCAATCATTCCTTACTTAGTGGATCAAATGACAAAACCTAGACAACCTCAACCCTAATTGATATACTTCTTATTATTTAAGAAGTATGTTCTTCAAAAGTTATTCTTTTGAAGTAAACAGAGAACCATCATCAACCGTGCTTATAAGAACCTATAAGTCCTAGCCAGCTATCACTAGCAAGATAAACCAACCTTGACCACAACCATGTATAATGAATTGCTTAGGATGCCTAGGCTTATCTTAACCTTACAAGCCCTAGGTGTTGATGAATCCAACATTGTTGGGACCCATCTAATATTTACTCCAGCAACTACCTGAAACCATAGTCAACCACAGAAACCCAACCTAATCACCATACTTGTCCTTTATCTAATAACATGTTCCTCAAAAGTTATTCTTTTGAAGTACATGATAATCAATCATTAACCATGCCATATAGTACTAAAACTGACCACTGTTCTTTACTTGATAACATTATGCCAATTGTGATTCTTTGTGTGTTCAATTGATTACTGTACTTTATTATCTACCTGTTCATGATACCAAGTAATCACACCTGAAAAAGAACCTTGTATGTGAATCACTCTAAAAAGTACAACACACCCTAAACCAATCATTACAACTCACTGATCCTAAATCATCGGGGTTAGGTCACGCTTAGAGCGATTGCATCTCATTCTTATGCATTATTGCATCTTTGCCAATCTTTTAAACATCGTCCTTACCGGACGATGATGCTATTTCAGAATTTGGAGTTATTGCGTATCGAAGACCTTGTCTGCATAATCTTGCAGTCAAGAAAGGCAAGTTCATCACTTGCTCATGTCATTTGAGTATCTTTATCAAATTACTTGCAAAGTACTATGATTATCACTATCGCATAAAAACCAAAACCACTATTTTCATAACTATGAATATGACTATGTGGTGGGCAATGGAACCATGGATTGTGTTGATATGGTGGAGGTTCCATTGCAAGGGTTTATATCCATCTAGGATTAAACAACAAATGTCGCCAGTGATTCTTGTGCCGTAATACCCGTGTTAACCATAAGATCTGGAGTGGGACGGAGTAGTCAAAAGTGTTTCCACCTCTCGTACATCAACGGATGCGCTTACCGTAGACACTTGACCCAGGTTGGGCAAGCGGTGGGGTGGGGATCCCATTCTAATTCCCCACGGTAAGTGGTCTATGATGGGTTGCAGCTACCGGCGAAGGAGTTTGGTTAACGAGTCCCAAACTGTTGTCGTGGTCGGGGTCCATCCTTAATTGGTATAAGAGGACCGACGAGGACCCAGGGTCGGGGTATGCAACAAAGGGTGGGTGTGCGAGGTAGCGGAGGAACATGATTGGCTAGACCTTATACCGGGCCTCACACCAAAGGAAGTGTGGACGAGAACTTAAGCTCGGTTGGCACCAAGGATAAGATCTCTTATGGGTAAAGCAACACACCTCTGCAGAGTGTAAAGAACCGTGACCTGTCACTCCCTGTTCCGGGATATGGAACTGCGAACGCTGCCGGAAAGGAGCTCCATGAAGTTCTAGTAAACCGGTGAAGGCTGACGGACATAGTTCTTCTGAATAAAAGCAACCTTTGAAGAAATGATTATGAAAACCTGCATTGGTATTAGACTTTCTGGTCTAATGCTGTAGCTAGTGCATTAAACACCTCTTTCCTATAATGAACTTGTTGAGTACGCTCGTACTCATCCCACTCTTAAATCCCCTGCTTAGATATAGAGGCCACGATGGAGGATTTACAGTGCAACTCGAAGACCGAGGAGTCAACAACTACTTCAAGAGACAGGACCATTTCAGAGGAGTCAGATACCATGTCCAACAAGGAGAAAACCTAGTTTAGCCATAGAAGGGAACTAGCTTCCTAAATCTAGCTCCTATTTAGCTAGAGTCTATTCTTAGCCTCTGTAGTTAGTTAAATACTCTACAAATAGAGTCCGTGATAAGACTAGGCTACGAGTCGTTCTTCTGGAGTTATTTGCAGATTTACCTCATTGTAAAGTAGGAGGCTGTGCTGATCTTATGTAACAGAGTCTGAATGTAATTCTATAGACATGCCTTGGACCCGCATATGTTTCTGTTGTACCACTCTGAGCGATATAATACTAGTGGAACGGTGTTTCATTGGTGTTATATCAGACTTGCATACTACACCATGCAGTGGTATGCCGGGTCACCACAGACGTCGTCTTCATCAACAACCGAACGTGTGACCGAGTACGGATGTGCTGCCCGTTCGTGACGCCAGTGATCAAGATCTTCTACGCGCTTTTGCAAGCGGCAAGTGATCGTCTACCGCAGCAACAAGAGCCTCATCTTGTAGGCTTTGGAATCTCTTCAAGGGTGAGACTCGATAACCCCTCGTTGCTACCGTCTTCTAGATTGCATCTTGGCTTGGATTGCGTGTTCGCGGTAGGAATTTTTTTTGTTTTCTATGCAACGTTATCCTACAGTTTCCCCTCTTGAGGTCATCGTCTTGAAGTAGGTGATCCCCTTCACGCTCTCCGGCGGCATGGACACACTGGGCATCTGGGTTGGTAGGAGGTCAACCGGAGATGCGGGTGTTCCGGGTGGAGGCTTGTGAGGCAACGACAATGGTGGTGACCAAGGTCTGGTTGCGGAAAGGTCATGTTAGTCGGCTCCGTTCCGACGTGTCTGAATGTCTTCGTGGTGGTCTCCTCTTGCTGTGAAGTCGAAGCTGCTCTTGGGCGGTGTACGATGACCTTTGAGGGGCGGTCCGTTGAAGGTCCTATTCGGCGCTTGTCTTGCGCATCTCCTCTCCGAGGTTCGTCTTCAGAATCAGAGTTGCCGGTCTCTTCTCGAAGAGTCATCTGTTTGGCATAGGTCGGCTTGAGCTTCTTGTGTAGCTTTTGTGGGTAGCCAGGGTGGCTAGGTGTGCCCCTTGTGGCGGAGTGAGTGTGGTTGTGGGTGTGCTTTGGCACTGTTGTTGTTGGTTTTCGTCCCGTTTTCTCCTAAAAACTGGGCACCTTCTGCTTAATGAATGGATGAGGCAAAACTTTTGCCTCTATTTCAAAAAAAAGATGGTGTAGCTAAGAACGTCGGGTTCTTGCCCGTCGGGTTCTTGCCCAACCGCTTCACTATTTTTTCTCTCAAAAAAGGAGGGACGGTCAACCTCAACTATCTAACGATCAGCGCCGGTTCTAAGATTTTGGGGGCCCTAGGCGAGACTAAAATTTCAGGCCTTAATATAGAAACCACGACATTAATAATGATATATACGTAAAAAACATGTCGTCAATAACATTTAAATGTATCCAAACATGGTAGCATATGTAATAATTTATACATATTATCTTAAATTTTACTTGTAACATTTCTTGATGCAAAGTCACTAATGATGGGATCGATGCCGATGTCATCCAATAATTTCTTCTCGATGCATAATATTGCCAAACCATTTAACCTTTATTGAGTTATTGTTGACCTCAAATAGTTCTTCAATAATTTCAACTTAAAATAACTCTTTTAGCCGATGCGATAATCACGGGCATAGTAAATAAGATGTGATAAGCAATGGAGATATTAGGATAACAATCCACTTCTCTAATATGTTCAAAAATATCCATTGCAGACATTACACCATTACACCATCTGGCAAGGTGAATATCATCATCTTTAATTCAGAAATAAGATATGCCTCAACATTACATGAACCACCTTTAAGAGAGAAAGTTTCTGCAAATTTTCCGCAACCCTCTTCAAGTTGACTACCACTTAAAATAAAAAACCGAAGATATCTTTAAACATCATGAGTTCTTTAATCTTTTCTTCAAAGAAGTTCGTGGAAATATACGTAGAAATAAAAGAGTATTTTTAGTGGGCAGTCGCGAACGGTTACTCTGTTACCGGCGGCGGCAGACGGCGATGGGGATCGGCGGAGCGCTAATCGGTGCAGATAGCGGGAAGAGCCAAAGATGACAGTAGATTGATCAGGAATTCAGGATGATGTGAACCGACGCTCGAACTATCTCTCATCGAGTCGTCCAGTCGTTTTGGAACCAGGATCTGCGTAGCTGCGTGATATACTTGGGATGGGGTCTCCAGATTTTTTGGGCCCTGGCGGCCGCACACCCTACCCACTCACTAGGGTCGGCCCTGCTAACGATGTACTGTGAAGTATACTGCGGTTGCAATCGACGAGGTCATGCCACATGGAGTCATAAGTCATGTGAAGCTCTTAACAAATAGTTAACCGAACTCTTGAGTACAAAATGTTTATGGGAGGCGGTTTTGCATGTATTCTATTCTTATCTTGTCAAACAAATTCGCCAAATAAAGACTCTTTAGTTTTTGGATCGGTTGAGTTGAAAGACTCTGCAAGATTATTATGCACATAGTCAATTTTTCTCACTTCACTGAATTGGCCATAACTTGAGGTGGTGTGCTTCTTCACACTCCAAGTCAAACATGCTAGCCACAAATTATTGGCATACACCTTTCCTTTCAATTTCTTCCCAAAATTTGCAGCAAGGTGATGCATGCATTCCCTATGCTCTACTCCAGGGAACACATTGTCCACGGCTACTTCTAAACCCTTGCAAGCATCTATATGAATTATCAACCCATTGGAATGTGCAATAGCACGGTGCAGATTCTGCAAAAACCAAATCCAGCTCTCCTCAGACTCTGCCTCCAGCACACCATAAGCAACTGGAAATACAAAATTGTGTCCATCAACTACACAAGCTGCTACTAACTATCTTTTAAACCTCCCTATGAGAAAAGTAGCATCTATAGCCAAATAGAGCCTGCAGCCTTCCAAAAAACCCCGGTGACAAGCCTCAAAGCAGACAAAAACCCTTCTAAAGCATTCCTTGATCATTGTCATTCCCCTCAATGTGTACTCCACGGTGTGGTTGTCAATATCTACAATACTACATGGGCTGGTCTTCTCCACTTCACCCTTAAATGAATACAACAGCTTAAAACTTTCCTGCCAATTACCATAAATAGAATCCATAGCATGTTGTTTTCCATTAAAAACCCTCATGTATGGTACCTCTATCTTGAACTTTTCTTTGAGCTTCTTCTGCAACTCCTTTGTACCCACTTGATGGTCTTCTGTCACCCACCGTTTTACTTCTTCAGCCATCCATCTTGACTTGGCTCTAGTGATTGTTTCCTTCCTCAAGGTTAATTCCAGACATGTGTGCCTAAAAGGGTTCACTTTGACTTGAACATTCGTGCTATTTCGCATTTTAGATGCGTGCATCCTCCATGGACAATCTTCAGTCGGACAGTGCACTCTGTAACATACTCTGTCGCTCTTGTCAACTTCAAACGTACGCTCTGCCTTGATGCAATATGTCACAAGTGCATTTCTACACTCACTCATGGATGTAAAGATGGTACCTTCTTCCATCTGAGGGTTTGCAGGGTCCGATTCAATAGCTGGAAGGTCTTCATCCTCACCCTCCTCATCATCAATCACACAAGCCTCATTGTCAGACTAATCTCGGTTTTCAGCCCAACATGGCCGTCGTAAATTCTGCACAACATCAGAATATAGCCTCTCTTCATCATCGATGTATTCAAGGTCCACTTCTCTTGGGACCCTACTGTCGGTGCCCATGTTTGACGAGCCACCACGTCGCCGTGCACTAAATGAAGCTCCCCTAACTGAACTGTTCTGGCTAGAGCTGCCATTACGACGACATGAATCTGTCCGAGAAGGTCCAACTGCCGGCACAACCACATCATTTTGCAGCCTCACATGAAATTGCTCTTTCTCCTTATGCTTAGCAAACATGGTAGAGAGCTCCTCATCATTACTAACTTTCACCCAATCACTTCCCCCATCGTAGTATTTGAATTTCACTTCATCATGCAAACCCGAAGGATATGGGCCGCAAATTACCTCCCCAAATTGTCTAAAACTAAAATTACAATCCATTGGCAACCGATAATCAAACCCTCCTTGAAATTTCTTTTGATCCTTTTCATCCACTATGAATTGCTCCCTTCTAATGTTCACCAAGAAAGCAAACCGCAATTCCATTCTAACCAACCAGAAACAGAGAGGCAATGGGCACACCAAAAGCAAAATCAAACACAATGAGCACTCCATGTCAAATTGACTGTAGCACTGCACAAGAAAGCTCAATAGGATCAAGGCTTACCCCTCGGGAACCCAGTCGTGGACGCGGTGGGTCTTCGGCCCGACGCCTGCCTCGCCAAGGTCGTCGCCGCCACTAGCCATTTAGTCGAGCAGTTGGAGGGCGCAGTGGTGGAACGAGCGACTACGTTGAAAGACGGTGGGGGCAGAGCAGGTGCTGCTGGAAGCGGTGGCGGTGGAGCAGGTGTCCACGCGGGACGGCCGCGCGGCAGCGCAAGTGGTGGCAGCGCAGGTGGTGGCGGCGCAGGTGGTGCCGGTAGGGGCGCGGGTGGTGGCGGGAGCAGCGGAACGTTGTGTGGCTGTGTGGCGGGAGCAGGGTAGTTCGGTCTTCACCCAATTTGTAATTGCGCGGTCCTACCTGTAAGATCCGGCCCCACTTTCAGTAATGGCACGAGACGGAAATGTTTGAAGCCTGGCTGTTTGGCCTCGACAAAGCAGCTGCGCCAGAAGCGGTGGCAAAACTGAGCACCATTCTGCTCTAGTGGCAAAACTGAGTGTTGCGCGGGCTGTAGTGGCAAACCAATAATTAATCCTTTTAAAATAAATTAGGAAATGACCATCAGATAATACACAATCAGAAGAACATGTCAATGAATGCAGGCAGTCCAAATATTAAAACTAACTGGGAACTCTAATAATCATAACTGTCTAGGAATTGAAGTGAGAAAATAACAGCCAGAACAATTACATTACATGTAGTCCTAAATCTTTCCTCCACCTTGTACACGAATTATAAACTCTTTACTTGTACAAGCAGGATCTAGCTAGTTGCTCATATATGTAAATATATCAATAAAACACATGTATTCTGCAATCTTTTTCTCAGGAACATTCAAAACTACGAGGTGATAGAGTTATAACTAGATGGAAGAATCGTCGGGGTTTAATAATCGAGGGAAGGTTCAGATCCCAGGATAAGGAGCTCATTTGGACATCCCAGGCAACTCCAGCAGCCAAAACTTTTGCTTGGCTAGCCTTCCAGGGGAAGTGCCTCACTGCTGACATCCTCGCCAAGAAGCATATCCCACACAACCCTAACTGCCCGTTCTGCAACTCTGCCCCAGAAACGGCAAACCACACCCTGGGATCCTGTGGTTTTCCTCAAGATGTTGCGCAAAAGATCAAGACTGCCATGGGTGCACCCTTCAACGTGCCCCATGGGAATGATCTTGGCCTGAGAGACATGCTCACTATGCAGCTTCAGCACCTACATCCTCACGATCAGCAGGCCTGGAAGACAACCTACTATCTACTGACCTGGCTCATTTGGAAGGAACGGGATAACCGTGTATTCAACCGCATCATTAGCAATTGAGGTATGAAGGGCTCTCTTTACTGACTATGGTAACAAGTTCACATAAGATGTGCACTTTACAACTTTTTTAATTTAGACACGTAAAGCTTTAAAACAGTAGTGTGGCTTTGTTAGTTCAGCTGCTGAAATCAAGCGGTCAAGAAACTCTCAACATATCACTTGATCCTAAACTGTCAACTGGGATCCTAAACCGTTTACTTGTATAGCTAGTATACTTAAATTTCTTCCAGCAAGACCCAAGCACTGGCTACAACCAGGATCTAACACCATAATCAAACACAAATGTAACAAAAAAGTGGGACAACAGCCCTTATCGGATATCAGATGAAAACGACATGTCAACAACAAAAGTGGCTCCAAGTTCAGATGAGTTCCGGTAAAACATCTGTGTTATCATAAGCAAAGCATCTCATGGGAACGCAGACTAAATCTCAAGCTATAGACAGCTGCACAAGTGCACAGTGAGTTACCCCAGCACTGCATTTAGCATTTTGCCGCTTTTCATGCTTTCTTGTCCCAACCAGTGATTTTACCCACTTAGCTGAAATCCCCATGATAGCACTTTCTTATCCTGCAGAATTATTGCACAATTTAAGTGAGGTTGCTGAACACAGACATCAATTGTTGCTCCGATAGCAAGAAGCAAAATACAAAAGTGGAAATCCGTCCTAATCTAAATATCGAACGCGGCATGGAAAAGCATGAACGGTTAACAAAAATACAGTCTTGCAAATGTCCAAAACTCCGTGGTGGAAGGGTAAAAAGGGGGATAGCATTGCAACCGATACCCAATTCCCAAATTCCTAGAACTCTCTGCAGCTGGTACCCAGACAAAGCAAAAGCACTTCTTGGCAACTCATATTCAGAACCTGTAAACGAGCAAAAAGTCTACGGAAGTGAGAACAGTATTGGTAACCGCATCGAAGGGGAGGTAGAATCTCACAGGCGAACTGTGAGCTAATTTCACAAACAAGACCAATGGATCGGGTAGAGCGAGACAAAGCTTAATCCAGAAGCGAACCCAACCACAGATCAGAGCGGCAGTAACTGCCGCCCAACAACAGCAAAAACAAGCAGCTCGTGCTCAAGAATTTCATCCAACTCATACAACCTGCGCCGCGCTCCAATAAACTCCTTAACAAAGCAACGCTTGACATGATGGGAATGCGCCAGGCAAACATTACTCGTGGCACAGATCACCACAATTAAATGACATAAGTCAAGGTAGAATCAATAGTAACAGGGAATGATAAATACAGACCGAATTTCCACTCAGCCCCCAACACAGTTCATTCGATTAAAGTAAAGCATTGAGCACCGGATGAACTATGTTGGAAAGCATTGAGCACATGAATAAAAGAGTTGTTACATAGTGGTTCAAGTAATTAAATTACTACAACACTTGCTAGCTAGATAGTGGTAGTTAAAGGTAGATGATCGCTACAGATTAGTCTTTGGGTAATGATAGGAACTGGGATGAGAATGGAACACAGTGCTACATCTTAAGATGGCAAATGCACTTATTTTGGACCCTCAGTGCCACTCCAGTTTTTGGAGTTCCCCTTCCATGAACATAGCCCGCTGCAGTATACAAAGCAGCCTTGGCTCCATGAGACTAAACATGTTTGAGATGTCTTTCACATCGAACATATTTCTGGACAGGAGCGGGTGTGGTGCCGCTTGCACCTGCTAAAGGCGTTGTCGCGCTCTTTGTGCTGTCTAAGCTGCTATTCCTCTTGCGGTTGCTTGCTGTTGTTGGTAGTTTTGAAGAGCATGTTGCCACTGTTGAGCCTGCCAAGCCCGAGCTTGATTTCGACGCGTTCCATATGGTGGTAGAGAGGCCGGCGGATTGGAACTATAGATTACCTGCTGCCTTCCCAGGTACCTCGTTGCTGTTATTGCTGCTGCGTCAACTTCAACAGTTGAGTGGTCGTAAAGCTGCAGTGCATCAGTAATAGCGGTGGCAATGGCTGCTGCTTCATATTGACGAAAGGGCGCTGCCAAGGTAGGTCGCAAAGCATGAAAGTTCTATGGATATGGTGCTGCCATTGCTAGTGCTGGGATCTTCTCGGTGGAGGCTGCTATGGCTGCACGGAAGGCCTGCTCTGTCCCCATAGCTGCAGGGTCACCACAATAGTCCTGAGGGAGGTGGGACTCTCCGTTGCGCCGACCTTCAGACAGCCCTCTCCAGCCCCTCCACCACACATGACATTGTTGGTCAAAAAGTTCACGATTTTGTTACAGTCCATTGGCCCCGGTGGTGAAGTGCATCAGCAAATGTAGATAGAGGTTCTGAAGAGCATCATGTTGTATTAATCAAGTTGCTAGAGGACTCAACCAGTACGGGCATGTGCATGTGTAGGTGCATGTGCTAGTAGTAATAGTAGTAGTGTGAACATCAGCCTTGCATGGCCGGCTAGAAGATGATAAACGTGCAATGCTGTAGGTGAATAATGGGGCTGGACTTCTTGGCCTTCAACGGTCAACTGTCCACACTTTGGAGAGTAGTAGAAGAGCTAAACCATGCAGCTCATCTAGTAGTATAAATAGGACACCCTTGTATCATTTCAGGACACACCAAGTAGTAGAGAAGAAGCAAGAAAAGCAGACGTTTTGAGCTGCACCAAAATACTACTCGTGTCCTCCATTCCATTGGAGTTTGAGTGCGTGTGTGTTCCAAGTGATCAGCATGTGAGTAGCACAACTCTTAGTAGTAGGAGCTGACAATTGGTATCAGAGCCAAGTTGTGTAGTTATGCCGAAAGGCGGAGGTGTTGGCGGGTCAAGGACGCCGGAGGAAATGGAAGCCGAGATCGAGGAGCGAGTCATGGCTCGTGTGCTGGCAGCGAAGAACGGCGGACGGGAGCTAGCAGCTCCGCGTGCCGTGCGTGACGCGGGCATGTCCTCGACGGCCATTCCACTCCTAACACGCTCCAACTACCACGAATGGTAGCTGCTCATGCGCGTCATTCTCGAAGGTCGTGGCTGGTGGAAGGCGGTGGAGACGGATGACGCAGAGTTCACCGACGACAGGCTGGCACTCGAAGCAATCCTTCGTGCCGTGCCGCCGGAGATGCTCGCCACCCTCGCCTTCAAGAAGACAGCCAAGGAGGCTTGGGACACACTCAAGACTCTACGACTCGGCGCCGAACGAGTGCGCGAGTCGAGGGCGCAAACGCTGCGCCTCAACTACGAGGAGATCAAGTTCCGTCCAGGGGTGTCAATCGATGACTTCACCATGCGACTCCAAGCTCTCGCCAACGAGTTGGAGGTCCTTGGCGACCCGCTTGACGAGAAGAAGGTCGTCCTCAAGCTGCTGCGTATCGCTCCTAAGCGGTACAAGCAATTGTGTTGGTCGATTGAGAGCTTGGTGGACTTAAATAATTTGTCCATTGAGGAGCTCGTCGGCCGGCTCAAGGTCGTCGATGAAAGAGACGACGACGAGCACGACTCCAGTAGCAAGCTCCTGCTCACGGAGGACCAGTGGCGCGCTCGCATGCATCGCGAGCGCGACAGTCCGTCTGGTAGCAGTGGTAGCAGCTATGTGCCGAACCGGCGCCGCGACAGAGGACACGGGCGCGGCCAGGACGGCGCACGTAATCGGACTGGAGAGGGCGGCCAACGAGGCCGCGCCACAAACGGCGCCCCGCAAGACAACAAGTGTCGGTACTGCGGTATACCGGGCCACTGGGCTCGTGAGTGCCGTAAGAAGCAGCGGGATGAGGCACACTTGGTGCAAGCCGGCGACGACAACGAACCGGCGATGCTAATGGCCCAAGTGACTGCCATCTCGATGGAGCCCGAGCGTACTGGTGGCCATGTCTTCCTCAACGAAGAACTCACAAAGGTACGGCTTGGCGACGACGCGGAACCCGTCGATGTGCCGTGGTACCTAGATACCGGTGCATCGAGCCACATGACGGGCGACCGCACAGCCTTCGCCGACCTTGACGAGAAGGCCACTGGCTCGGTGAAGTTCGGCGACAACTCCGTGGTGAACATATGCGGGCGCGGTACCGTAATGTTCACTAGTCGCGGTGGTGAGCACCGCGCGCTAATGGAGTCCTACTACATCCCACGCCTGAAGACAAGCATCATCAGTCTCGGCCAACTCGACGAGAATGGCTGCGAGACGATGATACGTGATGGCACCATGTACGTCCGTGATAGGAACCGGCGTCTCCTCGCCAAGGTGGAGCGCTCACGGAACCGCTTGTACAAGGTTCATCTGCAAATCGCGCAGCCGGTTTGCCTCTCGGCTCGCCGCGGCAGTGATGCATGGCGCTGGCACGAGCGCCTTGGCCATCAACATTTTGGTGCTCTGGAGAAGATGGCGCGCACGGGCATGGTGCGCGGTCTCCCAGAGATCGACCATGTCGACAAGCTTTGCGATGCTTGCCTGGCGGGCAAGCAACGTCGCGCCCCGTTTCCTCAAACGGCCAAGTTCCGCGCGACGGAGAAGCTCGAGTTGGTGCACGGTGACCTCTGTGGTCCCATCTCACCACCGACACCAGGCGGGAAGAGATACTTCCTGTTGCTTGTGGATGACCACAGCCGCTACATGTGGCTGACGCTGCTCGCCTCGAAGGACGAGGCAGAGGCGGCAATCAAGCGCTTCAAGGAAAGTGCTAAGGTGCAGAGCAGGTGCAAACTGCGCAAGCTCAGGACGGATCGCGGTGGCGAATTTACGTCCAAGGATTTCGCTGCATACTGCACCGAGCACGGCGTCCAGCGGCACTTGTCCGCTCCCTATTCTCCTCAGCAGAATGGGGTGGTGGAGCGGCGCAACCAGATCATTGTTGCCATGGCTCGCAGCATGCTCAAGGCGCGAGGAGTGCCGAACAAATTCTGGGGAGAGGCGGTGACCACGGCGGTCTACATCCTCAACCGCTCCTACACGGGCAGCGTCGACAACAAAACTCCGTATGAGGTATGGCATGGAAAAATACCAAACGTGTCCTACTTACGGGTGTTTGGATGTGTTGCACATGTCAAGACGGCGCGTCCCCAACTCAAGAAGCTTGATGACCGAAGCACGCCCATGGTACTCATGGGCTATGATGTTGGATCAAAGGCATACAAGCTATTTGACCCAGTGTCGCAGCGCGCACATGTCTCCCGAGACATCGTGTTTGACGAGGATTCAAGCTGGGAGTGGGCTGAGCACGCCGACGCTCACCCCGCTCACACGTTCACCATCGACTTCCCCGTTTCGGGAGTCGACACTAGCGTGAACGACGATGTGGCCACGGATGACCGGGGAGTGGCACAATCTCCGCCACTCTCTACACATCAACCGGAGGAACCAGCAACACCTGCGACTATGCCTGCCTCGCAGCACGCTGGTCACGACGCTCATGTCGAGTTCGTGTCACCTCCACCTGGAGTGACACCAACCTCGGTGGATGGCGATGGACGCCTACGCAGGTTCCGCACCATCGACAACATTGTCGCCGAGTCCGCTGAGGAGCTCCTTCTAGTGGCTGGTGAAGAACCTGCCACGTTCACCGAAGCTGAACCACACCCAGCATGACGTGCTGCCATGTTGGATGAGATGACCGCCATCGAGGAGAATGGCACATGGGAATTCACAAGTTTGCCAGCGGGTCATCGCCCCATCGGGCTCAAGTGGGTCTTCAAACTAAAGAAGAACAGTGCTGGTGACATCATCAAGCACAAGGCTCGCCTTGTTGCCAAGGGATATGTCCAGCGCGCTGGCATCGACTTCGACGAAGTATTCGCCCCGGTCGCTCGACTCGACTCTGTGCGCGTGCTCATCGCACTTGCAGCACAACAGAGTTGGGAAGTGCACCACATGGATGTCAAATCGGCATTCCTCAATGGCGATCTTCTGGAGAAGGTGTACGTGGCTCAACCACCTGGTTTTGTCCGCGAAGGAGAAGAAGGAAAGGTGTTGCGGCTGCGCAAGGCACTCTACGGATTGCGCCAAGCACCGAAGGCCTGGAATGCTAAGCTCGACAACACACTGTTGTCGCTTGGGTTTCAGAGGAGCCCGTCGGAGCATGCAGTCTATGCGCGCGGCACCGGAGACACGCGACTACTTCTCGGTGTCTACGTCGACGACTTGGTCGTGACTGGTGCGAGCACACAAGAGATCTCCAAGTTCAAGAAGGAGATGAAGGAGAAGTTCAAGATGAGCGACTTAGGCCTCTTGAGCTACTACCTCGGCATCGAGGTGAAGCAGACCGCTGACGAGATAACACTCGGCCAGGCGGCATACGCTGGCAAGCTACTCGACAAGGCCGGCATGGGCGACTGCAACCCAGTGCACGTCCCAATGGAGCCCAGGCTCAAGCTGAGCAAGGAGAGCTCTAATCCACCGGTGGACGCAACATTCTACCGCAGCATTGTCGGGTGTAGGGATTCGTTGCATAGAAAACAAAAAATTTCCTACCGCGAGAACGCAATCCAAGCCAAGATGCAATCTAGAAGACGGTAGCAACGAGGGGATGATCAAGACTCACCCTTGAAGATTTCCAAAACCTACAAGATGAGGCTCTTGTTGCTGCGGTAGACGATCACTTGCCGCTTGCAAAAGCGCGTAGAAGATCTTGATCACGGTGCCACGATCGGGCAGCACCTCCGTACTCGGTCACACGTTCGGTGTTGATGAAGACGACGTCCTCCTCCCCGTTCCAGCGGGCAGCGGAAGTAGTAGCTTCTCCTTGAATCCGGCAGTACGACGGCGTGGTGGCGGTGGTGGTGGAGAACTCCGGCGGAGCTTCGCTAAGCGTGCGGGAGTGGTGGAGGAGAGAGGGGGCGGCTAGGGTTTGGGAGAGGGGGGCGCTGGCAACTAAGGGGTGCGGCCACCTTGTGGTCTTGGGGTGGCCGGCCCCCTCCCCTATGCCCCTCATTATATAGGTGGATCCCCAAGTGTTGGACTACAAGTCTTCGAATAAGACCCCAACACAAGAACCTTCCATGTAGTAGGGAAACCTACCCAAGGTGGGACTCCCACTTGAGGTGGGATTCCCCCCTTCCATGTGGGGGGGGGGGGGGGTGGCCGGCCCCCTTGGTGGAGTCCACCTTGGACTCCCCCCTCTAGGGTTGGCCGGCCATGGGGAGGTGGAGTCCCTCCGGGACTCCTCCTTCCTTAGTGATTCCTTCCGGACTTTTCTAGAACCTTCTAGAACCTTCCGCAAAATCACCGGATCATTTTAAAACTTATAAAATGACTTCCTATATATGAATCTTATTCTCCGGACAATTCCGGAACTCCTCGTGATGTCCGAGATCCCATCCGGGACTTCGAACAAAACTTCGAACTCCATTCCATATTCAAGTTCTACCATTTCAACATCAAACCTTAAGTGTGTCACCCTACGGTTCGCGAACTATGTGGACATGGTTGAGTACTCTCTCCGACCAATAACCAATAGCGGGATCTGGAGATCCATAATGGCTCCCACATATTCAACGATGACTTCAGTGATCGAATGAACCATTCACATACGATACCAATTCCCTTTGTCACGCGATATTTTACTTGTCCGAGGTTTGATCATCGGTATCACTCTATACCTTGTTCAACCTCGTCTCCTGACAAGTACTCTTTACTCGTACCGTGGTATGTGGTCTCTTATGAACTTATTCATATGCTTGCAAGACATTAGACGACATTCCACCGAGAGGGCCCAAAGTATATCTATCCGTCATCAGGATGGACAAATCCCACTGTTGATCCATATGCCTCAACTCATACTTTCCGGATACTTAATCTCACCTTTATAACCACCCATTTACGCAGTGGCGTTTGATGTAATCAAAGTACCTTTCCGGTATAAGTGATTTACATGATCTCATGGTCATAAGGACTAGGTAACTATGTATCGAAAGCTTATAGCAAATAACTTAATGACGTGATCTTATGCTACGCTTAATTGGGTGTGTCCATTACATCATTCATATAATGATATAACCTTGTTATTAATAACATCCAATGTTCATGATTATGAAACTAATCATCCATTAATCAACAAGCTAGTTAAGAGGCATACTAGGGACTCTTTGTTGTTTACATATCACACATGTATCAATGTTTCGGTTAATACAATTATAGCATGGTATATAAACATTTATCATAAACATAAAGATATATAATAACCACTTTTATTGCCTCTTGGGCATATCTCCAACAGTCTCCCACTTGCACTAGAGTCAATAATCTAGATTACATTGTAATGTACCTAACACCCATGGCATTCTGGTGTTGGTCATGCTTTGCTCTAGGGAGAGCTTTAGTCAACGGATCTGCTACATTCAGATCAGTGTGTACTTTGCAAATCTTTACTTCTCCATCTTCAATGTACTCGCGAATCGAGTGGTAACGCAGCTTGATATGCTTCAGCCTCTTGTGTGACCTTGGTTCTTGTGCATTGGCGATGGCACCCATGTTGTCACAGTAGATGACTAGTGGGTCCAATGCACTAGGAACCACACCGAGCTCTACAATGAGCCTCTTCATCCATACCGCTTCTGATGAAGCCTCTGAAGCCGCTATGTACTCTGATTCTGTTGAAGATTTCGCCACCGTGCACCGCTTCGAGCTTGCCCAGCCATCGCAGCACCATTCAATATAAACACGTACCTGTGATCGTGACTTAGAGTCATCAGGATCAGTGTTCCAACTTGCATCGGTGTAACCGCTTACAACGAGCTCTTGGTCACCTCCATAACAAAGAAACATATCCTTAGTTCTTTTCAAGTACTTCAGGATATTCTTGACCGCTGTCCAGTGTTCCATTCCTGGATCACTTTGATATCTGCTAGTCAAACTAACAGCATGTGCTATATCCGGTCTAGTACATAGCATGGTATACATGATAGATCCTACTGCCGAGACATAGGGGATATTACTCATCCTTTCTCTTTCTTCTGCCGTAGCCGGTCCTTGAGTCTTACTCAAGACCTTGCCTGGTAACATAGGTAAGAACCCTTTCTTACTTTCGTCCATTCTAAACTTCTTTAGAATCTTGTCCAGGTATGTACTCTGTGATAGCCCTATTAGGTGTCTTGATCTATCTCTATAAATCTTGATTCCTAATATATACGATGCTTCACCAAGGTCTTTCATTGAAAAACTATTATTCAAATAACCTTTTACACTGCTTAATAGCTCTATATTATTCCCAATCAATAATATGTCATCTACATATAATATCAGGAATGCTACAGAGCTCCCACTCACTTTCTTGTAAATACAGGCCTCTCCATGATACTGTATAAACCCGAAGTCTTTGATCACCTTATCAAAGCGTCGGTTCCAACTTCTCGATGCTTGCTTCAGTCCATAGATTGAACGTTGAAGTTCGCATACTTTGTCAGCATTTTTAGGATCGACAAAACCTTTGGGTTGTACCATATACAAGTCTTCCTCAATGTCTCCATTAAGGAACGCCGTTTTGACATCCATCTGCCAAATCTCATAATCGAAAAATGCAGCTATTGCTAACAAAATTCTCACAGATTTTAGCTTCGCTACAGGTGAGAAAGTCTCATCATAGTCAACTCCTTGAATTTGTCGAAAACCCTTTGCGACAAGTCGAGCTTTATAGACAGTAATATTACCATCAGCATCTGTTTTTCTCTTGAAGATCCATTTATTCTTGACAGCCTTGCGGCTATCAGGTAAGTCTACCAAAGTCCATACTTTGTTATCATACATGTATCCCATTTCGGATTTCATGGTTTCTTGCCATTTGTTGGAATCTGGGCTCATCATCGCTTCTTCATATGTCGCAGGCTCCTCATCATTGTTGTCCACAATCATGGCATTTAGACAAGGATCATACCAATCAAGAGTGGCACATTCCCTTGTCGATCTGCGAGGTTCAGTAGTTTCCTCGTTCGAAGTTTCATGATCATTATCATTAGCTTCCTCTGTTACCGGTGTAGGCGATACAGGAATAGCTTCCGGTACTGCGCTACTCTGATCAACGAGTAAAGATTCATCAATCTCATCAAGTTCTACTTTTCTTCCAGTCACTTCTTTAGTGAGAAATTCTTTCTCAAGAAAGGTTCCGTTCTTAGCAACAAAGATTTTGCCTTCGGATCTGTGATAGAAAGTGTACCCTATAGTTTCCTTAGGGTATCCTATGAAGACGCATTTCTCCGCTTTGGGTTCTAGCTTGTCCGGTTGTAACTTCTTTACATAGGCTTCGCAACCCCAAACTTTAAGGAACGACAGCTTAGGTTTCTTATTAAACCATAATTCATACGGTGTCGTTTCTACGGATTTTGATGGTGCTCTATTTAAAGTGAATGCGGCTGTCTCTAATGCATAACTCCAAAATGATAACGGCAAATCAGTAAGAGACATCATAGAACAAACCATATCTAAGAGAGTTCGATTACGACGTTCGGACACACCGTTTCGTTGTGGTGTTCCCGGCGGTGTCAATTGTGAAAGTATTCCGCATTTCTTTAAATGCATGCCAAACTCATAACTCAGATATTCACCTCCGCGATCAGATCGTAGAAATTTAATCTTCTTGTTACGTTGATTTTCTACTTCACTTTGGAATTCCTTAAACTTCTCGAAAGTTTCGGATTTATGTTTCATGAAATAGATATACCCATATCTACTCAGATCATCTGTGAAGGTTAGAACATAACGATAACCACCGCGCGATGCTACACTCATTTGTCCGCACACATCGGTATATATGATTTCCAATAAGTCAGTAGCTCGCTCCAACATACCAGAAAATGGAGTCTTAGTCATTTTTCCCATTAGACATGCTTCGCATCTATCAAGTGACTCAAAGTCAAGTGATTCAAGTAATCCATCGGTATGGAGTTTCTTCATGCGTTTCACTCCAATATGACCAAGACGACAGTGCCACATATAAGTAGAATTATCATTCAATTTAATTCGCTTAGCATCAATGTTATGTATATGCGTATCACTACTATCGAGATCTAACAGAAATAAGCCATTCTTTTCAGGTGCTCGACCATAAAAGATATTATTCATAAAAATAAAACAACCATTATTCTCAGACTTGAATGAATAACCGTCTTGCATTAAACAAGATCCAGATATAATGTTCATGCTCAACGCGGGTACAAAATAACAATTATTTAGGCTTAAAACTAATCCCGAAGGTAGATGTAGAGGAAGTGTGCCGACAGCGATCACATCGACTTTGGATCCGTTTCCAACGTGCATCGTCACTTCATCTTTCAGTAGTCTTCGTTTATTCTTTAGTTTCTATTTCGAGTTACAAATATGAGCAACCGAACCAGTATCAAATACCCAGGTACTAGTACGAGAACCAATGAGATAAACATCTATAACATGTATATCATATATACCTTCTTTCTTCTTCTTGACAAGGCCGCTCTTTAGATCAGCCAGATACTTGGAGCAATTACACTTCCAGTGTCCCTTCTCCTTGCAGTAATAGCACTCAGCATCAGGCTTAGGGCCGTTCTTAGGTTTCATAGGAGGTGTGGCAGCTTTCTTGCCACCCTTCTTGAATTTTCCCTTAGACTTGCCCTGTTTCTTGAAACTGGTGGTCTTGTTGACCATCAACACTTGGTGCTCTTTCTTGATCTCAATCTCAGTAGCTTTTAGCATGCCAAAGAGTTCAGGTAACTCTTTGTTCATGTTCTGCATATTGTAGTTCATCACAAAGTTCTTGTAACTTGGTGGTAGTGATTGAAGGACACGATTAATCCCCAGTCTGTTAGGAATCACTATTCCCAAGTCACTGAGTTTCTTCGCATGCCCGGTCATAACGAGCATGTGCTCACTAACGGAGCTGCCTTCTTCCATCATACAGCTGAAGAAGTGTTTCGATGCTTCATAGCATTCCACGGCCGCATGCGTCTCAAATATAGCTTTCAGCTCATTGACCAACTCATGAGGATCGTGGTGCTCAAAACGTTTTTGAAGATCGGCTTCCAGACTGCACAGGATGGCACACTGAACTTGAGAGTACCGAGCTTTCCGATTCGCGTAAACATTCTTTACTTCATCGGTTTCAATTTCTGCAGGAGGGTCACCTAGCGGTGCATCAAGCACATATTGCAGATTTCCGCCAGCGAGGAAGATCCTCACATGACGGAACCAGTCGGTGAAGTTGCTACCGTTGCTCTTAAGCTTTTCTTTCTCTAGGAACTGGTTAAAATTGATTGGGGACGCCATCTCTACAACATATATTTGCAAAAATTTAGACTAAGTTTATGACAAATTGAGTTCAAATTTTAATTCAACATAATTAAAAATCTAGGTGAACTCCCACTCAAAACAATATCCCTCGCATTGTCTTAGTGATCACACGAACCAAATCCACCACATCTAAGTCCGATCATCACGAGACAAGGTGTAATTTCAATGGCGAACACTCAAAGTGTTCATCATATCAATCATATGATTCATGCTCTACCTTTCGGTATCACGTGTTCTGAGACCATGTCTGTACATGTTAGGCTCGTCAAGGCCACCTTAGTATCCGCATGTGCAAAACTGGCTTGCACCCGTTGTATGCACTTGTTGATTCTATCACACTCGATCATCACGAGATGCTTCGAAACGACAAGTCTTGGCAACGGTGCTACTAAGGATGAACACTTTATTATCTTGATATTTTAGTGAGGGATCATCTTATAATGCTACCGTCGCGATCTAAGCAAAATAAGATGCATAAAAGGATTAACATCACATGCAGTTCATATGTGATATGATATGGCCCTTTTGTCTTTGCGCCTTTGATCTTCATCTCCAAAGCACGGACATGATCTCCATCATCTTCGGGCATGATCTCCATCATCGTCGGCGTAGCGTCAAGGTCAATGGCGCCGTCTTCATGGTTGTTCACCTCATGTAGCAACTATTACAACTACTTTGAAATACTACTCAACATGAAATTTAAAGACAACCATAAGGCTCCTGCCGGTTGCCACAATACAATAATGATCATCTCATACATATTCATCATCACATTATGGCCATATCACATCACCAAACCCTGCAAAAACAAGTTAGACGTCTCTAATTTGGTTTGCATATTTTACGTGGTTTAGGGTTTTCGAGAGAGATCTAATCTACCTACGAACATGAACCACAACGGTGATACTAGTATTGTCAATAGAAGAGTAAATTGAATCTTCACTATAGTAGGAGAGACAGACACCCGCAAAGCCTCTTATGTAATACAAGTTGCATGTCGAACGAGGAACAAGTCTCATGAACGCGGTCATGTAAAGTTAGTCCGAGCCGCTTCATCCCACTATGCCACAAAGATGCAAGTACTCAAACTAAAGACAACAAGAGCATCAACGCCCACAAAACCATTGTGTTCTACTCGTGCAACCATCTATGCATAGACACGGCTCTGATACCACTATAGGGATTCGTTGCATAGAAAACAAAAAGACGGTAGCAACGAGGGGATGATCGAGACTCACCCTTGAAGATTTCCAAAGCCTACAAGATGAGGCTCTTGTTGCTGCGGTAGACGATCACTTGCCGCTTGCAAAAGCGCATAGAAGATCTGGATCACGGTGCCACGATCGGGCAGCACCTCCGTACTCGGTCACACGTTCGGTGTTGATGAAGACGACGTCCTCCTCCCCGTTCCAGCGGGCAGCGGAAGTAGTAGCTTCTCCTTGAATCCGGCAGTACGACGGCGTGGTGGCGGTGGTGGTGGAGAACTCCGGCGGAGCTTCGTTAAGCGTGCGGGAGTGGTGGAGGAGAGAGGGGGTGGCTAGGGTTTGGGAGAGGGGGGCGCCGGCCACTAAGGGGTGCGGCCACCTTGTGGTCTTGGGGTGGCCGGCCCCCTCCCTTATGCCCCTCATTATATAGGTGGATCCCCAAGTGTTGGACTACAAGTCTTCGAATAAGACCCCAACACAAGAACCTTCCATGTAGTAGGGAAACCTACCCAAGGTGGGACTCCCACTTGAGGTGGGATTCCCCCCTTCCATGTGGGGGGGTGGCCGGCCCCCTTGGTGGAGTCCACCTTGGACTCCCCCCTCTAGGGTTGGCCGGCCATGGGGAGGTGGAGTCCCTCCGGGACTCCTCCTTCCTTAGTGATTCCTTCCGGACTTTTCTAGAACCTTCTAGAACCTTCCGCAAAATCACCGGATCATTTTAAAACTTATAAAATGACTTTCTATATATGAATCTTATTCTCCGGACCATTCCGGAACTCCTCGTGATGTCCGGGATCCCATCCGGGACTTCGAACAAAACTTCGAACTCCATTCCATATTCAAGTTCTACCATTTCAACATCAAACCTTAAGTGTGTCACCCTACGGTTCGCGAACTATGTGGACATGGTTGAGTACTCTCTCCGACCAATAACCAATAGCGGGATCTGGAGATCCATAATGGCTCCCACATATTCAATGATGACTTCAGTGATCGAATGAACCATTCACATACGATACCAATTCCCTTTGTCACGCGATATTTTACTTGTCCGAGGTTTGATCATCGGTATCACTCTATACCTTGTTCAACCTCGTCTCCTGACAAGTACTCTTTACTCGTACCGTGGTATGTGGTCTCTTATGAACTTATTCATATGCTTGCAAGACATTAGACGACATTCCACCGAGAGGGCCCAGAGTATATCTATCCGTCATCAGGATGGACAAATCCCACTGTTGATCCATATGCCTCAACTCATACTTTCCGGATACTTAATCCCACCTTTATAACCACCCATTTACGCAGTGGCGTTTGATGTAACCAAAGTACCTTTCCGGTATAAGTGATTTACATGATCTCATGGTCATAAGGACTAGGTAACTATGTATCGAAAGCTTATAGCAAATAACTTAATGACGTGATCTTATGCTACGCTTAATTGGGTGTGTCCATTACATCATTCATATAATGATATAACCTTGTTATTAATAACATCCAATGTTCATGATTATGAAACTAATCATCCATTAATCAACAAGCTAGTTAAGAGGCATACTAGGGACTCTTTGTTGTTTACATATCACACATGTATCAATATTTCGGTTAATACAATTATAGCATGGTATATAAACATTTATCATAAACATAAAGATATATAATAACCACTTTTATTATTGCCTCTTGGGCATATCTCCAACATCGGGAGCCTGAGGTACCTTGTGCACACTCGTCCTGACATTGCATTCGCCGTCGGCTACGTCAGCCGGTTCATGGAGAAGCCCACGACAGAGCACATGGCTGCTGTCAAGCATTTGTTGCGGTACATTGCTGGTACGCACAACTATGGTTGCCGCTACATGAAGGATGAGGATGGCGGCAAGCTGATCGGCTACAGTGACGCCGACATGGCAGGCGACATCGACGACCGAAAGAGCACCTCAGGTATGCTATTCATGATTGATCGTAACCCTGTGACTTGGCAGTCACAGAAGTAGAAGGTGGTCGCACTTTCATCGTGCGAGGCGGAGTACATTGCTGCAACAACCGCGGCTTGCCAAGGAATTTGGCTCAGCCGACTTCTTGGCGACCTCCTCGACAAGAAGGATGACACTGCGACAATCTTTGTGGACAACAAGTCTGCAATTCAGCTATGCAAAAATCCGGTTTTCCATGACCAGAGTAAGCACATCGAGACACGCTTCCATTTCATCAGGGAGTGTGTCGAGGATGGAAAGATCGACGTCGAGTACATCGGCACTCATGACCAGCTCGCGGACATCCTGACCAAAGCACTAGGTCGCATTCAGTTTCAGAATCTGCGAGAGAGAATTGGCGTCGTCAACCTCTACAGCAACTAGATTAGGGGGAGAATTGTTGTATTAATCAAGTTGCTAGAGGACTCAACCAGTACGGGCATGTGCATGTGTAGGTGCATGTGCTAGTAGTAATAGTATTAGTGTGAACATCAGCCTCGCATGGCCGGCTAGAAGATGATAAACGTGCAATGCTGTAGGTGAATAATGGGGTTGGACTTCTTGGCCTTCAACGGTCAGCTGTCCACACTTTGGAGAGTAGTAGAAGAGCTAAACCATGCAGCTCATCTAGTAGTATAAATAGGACACCCTTGTATCATTTCAGGACACACCAAGTAGTAGAGAAGAAGCAAGAAAAGCAGACGTCTTGAGCTGCACCAAAATACTACTCGTGTCCTCCATTCCATTGGAGTTTGAGTGCGTGTGTGTTCCAAGTGATCAGCGTGTGAGTAGCACAGCTCTTAGTAGTAGGAGCTGACACATCACAGATCCAGGCGGGGCTGTTGATGGCGTTGTTCATGTTCCCCATGGCATTGGGGAATTGGTTCATGTCCCTTGCCTTCAAAGCCATTAGAAGACCGTACAGCTTGCTGAAGATGGTAGATTGGCCCAGGGCATCCTCGTGTGCCAGATGGGATTTGAGGAGTAGGTACTGGTCCCTTGTGAAGGTGGTGAGGAGGTCTAGGAGATCTTGAACCTACGGTGGGACATCTCCAAAGCGATGGATGTTATTTCAGAATGCAGGCATCAACTAATCTAAACAGTCATGAAGTATGAAATGGTAGACTCTAGATCTGAGCAGAACGAATTACATAGCATGTTCAACTGAATCCTTCGATAGCTCCTACTTTTTATGAAAACACTCACTTTGTGGGCCCATGATGGATGGGTTAAACTATTTTTCTCACATATTTACACCAAACTGTTTTATTTAATCACAACTAATCTTGACATTAAATGCATGCCATTTTTTATTCATATACATCACATGTCTTAATATCTTCGATAATAGTAGGTATAGTAAGTAAGATTGCAATTATAATCATGCTCATTCATAATTTTTATTTGCTCAAATAAGTTTTAGATGCTAAATTACGATTGTATTTTGAGAAGCTATTGCTAGTTTACTTTCATATTCATGCTTAGGAAAATCATTTTATTCTATTGGATTTCACATATAAGTCAATCAAACCAAAAGTATCACAATAATACACATATTAATATATGCATCTTACTGTATGTAGGTCTCTCTACAATCCTTCTCCATGATATCTTTAAATATTTAGGGACATATAGTCGCAGCATTACAGAGAGTGTATAAGTCTAACGTACAACTTCACAGAGGTCTCTAGAGTACAAGATTGTCGAGTACAAGGTTGTCGAGTTTAGGTGCAGAACACAAAAATATAGTTTCTATAACAAGATTGTTTACAAAAAACACATATAAAAATAGTCTTTTTTTTGAAACAGTAGGTGGTTTATATAATTATTATTACCTATATAAAATCTGAACCCATTTGCTGAAACATTAGCATTTTGGGCACCGTAGATGGTGCACTTGCTTCCAATAAAAAATTGACGCGTTACTCTTTTGCACTGTAGATGGGTGATGCTGCGCATTAGGTCTCCCGCGGATGTTAGTTTCGTCGTTTTATTTTTACGTGTTAAATTCTCTTCCACCGCTTCTTGCCGGTGATTTTCTATTTTACATCCGGTTGCTTCCGGTTTCTCATGCCTTCTCGTATTTATTTACTACACGGTTCCCAGTTTCCCGGTCGCCAGTTATTGTGCCGCTTCTACCTATCTCGAGGCGTACTCTTCCGCCTCTTTACGGCCACGTGCCGTGACCCTGGCTTTCCACCGCAGGAGCTTCTCTCCAGAAATCCAAATTGTTCTTTTCTCTTGCCCAGATCTTCCATCGACAGCTCCACCTCTATCTATCCAAAAATATATCTCCATCTCCATTGGATCTCCTAGCTGGGCTCTTCACCACCTACCTGAAACACAGGAGCCCCTACCCGTCGGCCTGCCCCTGTTCAGCGGCCATGCCTAGGTTCAGTCCTCTCAAGCGTTGCGCCCGACACCGACGCGCTCCGGTTCCCGGTGCAGCTGCTCGCCTGAACAGTGGCCACTAGGCCCACTATGGTACTGGTACATGGTGGCGCATGGCCGCAATCCCGCACGTGCGAGCGGCAGCGACCGTGGAGTGCAGCGGCGGACCGAGCTCCGCCTTCCACACCCTGTCGCGGCCCTGGATCCTCCGAGCTTGGGGCACGCGAGGTGGCGTGGCTCAACGGGCGGTCTCATGTTCTCTGACGGCAACGGCCGAGGAGGACGTCCTCCTGCAGCCGTATCCCACCTCTCCCCTGTCAACATCTAGCTTCAGCCGGTTATCCTCCTCCTCATTCCTCAGCTCGGTATCCACCGCCGGGAGTCATCTACTATTCTGCGCGATTTCCTCGCACCTCCCAAGTCCGTCGCCCTGCAGCCTCCGGTCAGACTCGATGCAGATGACATCCGCCGCCGCGTCCTGCTCAGCTGCTCGCCTTGGTTACAGAGAAAACTGCGGTGGCCACCACGAGGTCGAGGGAGATGGCGACCACGCGCTCTGACGGTGGCCTACTCCACCTCGCCGCCCCTGCCCCGTGGACAGCGTCCTCAACGCCCAGGTGTCATCTCCTATGGGCCGGCACCCTCGAGCCATCCCTGATGCAGCGGAGCCATCGACGTGAGGTCGTCTTCTCCCTCTGCTCCTGGCATCCTGCTTTTCCTCCCTTTTGCGTTTCCGTTTCCTCTCGATCTGATGTGTTGATTTTTGTTTCCGTTTTTCGCAATCTGATGTGTTGGTTGTTGGCTTGTTGCAGACTTTCAGGTGTTTTCCTCTTGGTACCATTGCTGATCGGTTCGTCCGTGTGTCCGAGTAACGCCAACGGCCGCGCAGAGCCCCGTCGTCTGATGTGCAGCGGAGGCGGCCCGGAGAGATCGGTTCTTCTCCTGGTTTGTCGGCCCTGTTCACGTGTCGCCGGTGTGCTGCTCCACGGGAGACTGACGCTAGGGGCAGTATTGCGCAGGCAGCGACGCATCGTGGGTCCGTTGTTTTGGCCCCCGATGCCAGCACTACAACTGCCTGCTCCGGCTTTTTGAGAGTGGCCTTGACTGGGAGCCGCCCCACCACCGCCGGGAAGGCGACGAGGACGCTCATGAAGGATTGCCGTCTTGCCGATGTGTGTCTCCTCGTGCTTCAAGACGGAAGCATAGTCTGGGTAAGCCATGTGATTTTTCTGCACGCAGCTTCCAACTTACCATTTGTACTGTTACGCTACCTGAATTTGATGAGCGGTTCCACCCCATCCCCACACTTTATGTCAGTAAATTGCTCTCAGCCATCGTTTGGTTCATCCACCTGATGCTATACTTTTCTTATTTGCCACAGATCTCATTGGTGGTGGTTTTAGATGCCAGGGTGCCAATTTCTTTTGTGCAAATGAGAATCTGTGTATGTTTGACAGGAGGTCAACTGCATCTTTATTTTGGTTGAGTTTTTGCAAGATCACAGGTAATCGCATAATTGTTTTTTTTTTCTATAGCTCAGTAGTATTAGTCATGGGAAGCGATTCTTCCATTTTGTTTCAGAAAACAAAGTTAGACATGTTCATTGCACTGATTTCTGAATAGTAGTATCTTTTCCGCTTGGGATTTCCTAATTCAACAACTATGTGTGGCCTCCTGCTTTGGCAACAAATAAATGGATCAACCTCCATGACTCATCCATCAAATGACACTCTAAAACCACCACAAAATACCAGGATTTCAGCCGCCACATCTTCCGAGGACACTATAGTGATGGTCTATTCAGAACTGGGTGATGTAAACACATACAAATTCTATCTAGGTGTGCAAAAACTGACATCAATATATCATCTTATGTATTACCATTCTTTATATGCAACGAAACAAACAGAACACTTGACACCAGGAAAATGAACTCGAGAACAGCTGCTGCACCAGCCAAAAAAAGGTCTACTTTTGAATCAGCTTCATTCTTGCGAAGTTGTACTAGCAGCTCAGTGTATACTCATTGTCTACAATCCAACCAATGAGAAAAAACAAATCTAAGGAATTGTGACCATCCAAATAGGTAACTACGCCTTGCCAGGTAAAAGATATGTTTCAGTAAATGGTATAGGTCACAGTATTTTGACGAAATGCAGCTTGACTGCTTTCATTGCGCTTAGAAGAGGGAAAAGTACAAACGGAAGGAGACCTTCCTCAGGTACCAAGTTAGGCCAAAGAAGCCTGGTCACAGTAAAGCAAATAACATTAATTCAATGCTCTTTTCCTTGCAGCAGATATAAGAGTTCGAGAATGGCACGCAGGCACTGTAATATTAGGTACCTTATAAAACTACTGCTCAGTATATGACATAGGTACTACTTCTATATGATTATGACAAGTGCCACTCCCTGAGAATTTTTTCCTAATCTATGTGCAGCTGTTTCAGTTAGTTGTCTCCCATGGATGTTACTTATCAATGCTCTTTTTATTGATATTTCAGGCCATGTTATTATTAGGTGGCGGTTCACGGCATGGTTTGGGGAGTTCCATGCATCGAGCAAAAGCAAGTGACCCCCGCCCTATTTTCAGGAGGCCGGAAGTACTTTAGCAAAAGCAAAGTAAATATTCAAGTATATATGCAGTAAGCAAAAAAAAAAACAAGCGCCAAATGATCATTATTAGTACCTAACCTGCTCTGATTGCATTCATTTCAGTAGCTAGCTCATCCTTCGTGTAATATTGTTGTTCATAGTTATTGATTTGCTTAGCCCATTTCAGTAACTTTTTCCCCTTAAAATCCAGCACCTATACGACCTTCAGGTGTGGAGTCAGATGCAAGGCAACAAATATTGTAGTTGTTCCTACACACACTTAGTTCCTTCCATTATCTGATTAGATGGCATTATACTGTAGATGGGTACAGAGTCATGGAGGTTCATCAAGTGTGATTAGTATAAGGCAACCTTGAACATTACTGGTTCTGAAACATGCCATGGTAAGGTATTAATAAAATAGTAGGTTTCATGCAGAAAAACAGACATCATTACTCTTAAGGTGATCACGCCAGACATCATCCAGTTTGTTGGCATGACGGTTAGCCAGTTTTCAGGTCAGATCAGCAGCTCCAATGGAGATGACACCTAAGGTTATACGCTGTAAGGTTCAGGATGCAACAAGGTTAGCATGAATGAAAATTTTCGTCCTGCATTGTTTCTGTGGGCTAAGATAATGATTTTTTTTTTGGCCTTCACAGAACTTCCTTTGTTCAGTAGAAATATATGTGAGTTGAGGATTATGTTGATTCTTTCCTGCAGTTGGAGTATTGTTTTTATGCATGACATCCGTTTAATGGAATGCTTAATGTTAATGATATGCATAGGTGTTATTTTTTCTCAACTGAACTATTTTGTAGCTTCAGTTCAGTTTTGATTTTTCCCTACGTTTTGAACATTCATGTTATATACAGTAACTGTATCTTCGTGGCCATCCGGAGTATGGTGCTTTTGTAAGGATTTAGGAATGTACTAATTAGGCGTTTATTTATTGCGTCCACCTTAGTCTTTGGGCTATAGTTCAGAAAAGACAGTTCATCCATTATTTTCCTCTCTTCCTTACTAATTGTAGTACTCGAAATGCGGAATCCATTATTTTCCTCTGTTCCTTCCTAATTGAATTGCTGGAAACACGGAAGGTTCGAGTTAATGGTACGGATGTACATTCTATTATATTAGTCTATACAAGAGTAGTAAATATAGATTCTTCTATATTTGTGTTTGCTTTGCTCCACTCTATGTAAAATGCTTGGTTATTTTTAGCAACCAATGCATAGGTTCACATGTCAAAACATGGATAGACATTATTGTCTTGCTCAGTTTATGCAATTTGCCGTCCTTTTTTATTTATTTTGTTTTTACCTCCAGGAAGCCTCCCATTCTCTGAATTATGTATATGCCAGTGTTTCGTTTTAACAATTTCAATATTTGTATATCTCTGTCGCCTGCTACAGTATGTTAGTGTCTTATTTTCAGTTATCTTTCAGTTCCCAGCCAGTGCTTAGTTGGTTCTTTTTCAAATTAAGAGGTAAGGTAGTTTTATTTACTTTTATGGTATATGATATAGCCGTGTTAGACTTCATGTGTCATCAGACCGACCTACCGTACCGCCTACATTTAGAAGCAGCATGGTTTAACGCTTCCACTCTCTTGGCAAAAAAATAATATCTTTCTTGCCCGTAGGATTGTGCTCTATAATTCTGATGCTAAGACAAATACGACGTATATTTGATGGCAGCGCAGGAACACCAAGGGCGCGGCGTGCGCCGCGCCGCAAACTTCCTAGTACTATATATAAAAGCTGAAGGGGTTTGCCCTCACCACATTGATTCAGGCACTGTTCATGTGCATATGAACAGTACTCCAGCCATTTTTTTCGTTTTCTTTTAGAATATTTTTTAGATTTCCTGATTCTAATTTTTTAGAGTTTTCGATAATGATTTCTCTAGCAATTTCTCGTGTTAACTATTAAGCAGTAATTCTTCGTGAGGCTGTAATTACATGTATTTTTCCAAAAGCGGTTTCTTGAATCAATGTTATAGTAGTAATTTTCCAGATCACACATTTCTATGACGGTAATTTCTCAACGGCCCACAAGCGTCGTAATTTCTCGTGTTAACTATTAAGCAGTAATTTTTCGTGAGACTGTAATTACATGTATTTTTTCAAAAGCGATTTCTTGAATCAATGCTATAGTAGTAATTTTCCAGATCGCACATTTCTACGACGGTAATTTCTCAACAGCCCACAAGCGTCGTAGTTTCTACATATTTGGTGGCACCACAATGGTAGGGCGCTGTTCCGGTCTGTATTTTTTTTTAAGATTTTCTTTTGGACTTTTCTCTAAAAAACTTTGTACAAATATTCAACTCTCGAAGTAATTTCTCGCGTTAACTATTTGGCAATATCTTTTTGCGAGGCGGTCATTACCTCTAGGCACCACAACTAAGTACTTATATTTTATCCAAAAACGATTTCTCCATACAAATTTTGAACAACCTAATAGTAATTATTTCAGAGCGTATATTTCTGCGATGGTAATTCCTTCATGGCGAACTAGCGTGGTACTTTCTGAATGAATCATCAATCTCAACCGTAGGTCTGCACAGTGATTGACTTCCAGTAATTTCCACGGGTGCATAATTCTTCGGCGGTAGTTTAAAAACACGATCATTCGTCACCTCTTTTACACAGAGAAAATAATATTGTGTTCACCTAATGTACTATCAAAAATATACTTACTCCACCGTCCGTCGCCTCTCACATGGGAAGAATACTATTAGCTTCTTCTACGGCCTCTTTTAGCTGGAGAAAATACTACCATTTTCTTTTGTAGAAACTCCGATAACAAAAAATACTACACCATCTGTCGCCTATTTTAGTCGACGAAAATACTACGTCCTTCTTTCAACCAGTGTGTGTTATCCTCGCTCCGGACACTGCAGCTATTGTGTAGTGCTACTAGCAAACTATTCTCTCTTTTTTCATCGCCCTACAATCATCCAATGTTTTTGTCCATAATAACCTCTTTTTCATCGCCTCATGATTAGTGATTTCCTCCTTTATGATTTCTTCTCTTTGACCACCCAAAATAGCAAAGGATATTGTTTCAAACAGGTGATTTTACACTTTTATTCTTTATATTTTTCCCGATAGAAGATTTTGACCCTTCCACTTTTGCCTCTTCTTCCCACAATTGAGATCCCTCTTAAGGAAGAATATCTTGCTCGTGCTTTTTTGCGAATAAATTGCTATACTTTTTTTTAGAGATACATATGGCCCTACAATACCACACCAACATAGCCAAGGGCGCGGCGTGCTGCCGCGGCAAACTTCCTAGTTAGAGTAACACGTGACGGGTACAATATGCATACAGGCCCTTTACAATACTTTCCCTAAAAAATCTAGTATTTGAAGATAAGGCCTGCAATTTTACAAAGAACACCCCAGAACAAAAAGTGGAAAAGCAATCCGGTCCTGGAGCACCACCGTCGTCCATCGTCGGCATCCTCGAAGCGTCGCCGCCAAGGAATGGAGAGAAGGTGCTCAAACTCTTCCGTCCGGCGAGAACCCACCCCCACTGGCAACCTCCTCGCCGCCGGGAACTAATCACTTGGCTGCGAGGAGGCGTCGAGCTCCAGTAGGGACATGGAGATACCTCCGTTTTGGAGGCAGAGAAACAGCCGTCGCGTCGGCTGCAGATTGCAGCGGCCATGGTGCCAGCTGCGTGATTGCGCTTGTAGAAAAACCACCGGAGATAGAGCTGGCGTCTCCCAGCTCCGTGGTTGATGCAGATATGGCACCGTCTCCAGCGCATAGCAGCAGCACCGCCGCTTTCCTCTCTCTCGCCTCCACGGCCGACCGAGAGGAACGGCAACAGTGCTCTGCTACTGCACCAAAAGCAGCGCAGATAAGGCCACCCAGCAGTTAGCCAACGAAGATCTGGCGTGGCTGTGCTCCTCCTCGCCTCCACGGCCGGTCAGGAGCTCGCTCACACCGTCGGTCGCCGCCAGAGCGCTTTCCCCCCCTCGCCTCCAAGGCCGGCCAGGGAAAGACGCCTCCCACCGCAGTCGCTCTGCAGAAGGTGGTTCACCGCCACTTCTTTATTGGACTGAGCGTCAGTCCTCCTCTCCACTCCCTCCTCCGACCGCCGGAGGAAAAGAGAGAGAAGGAAGAACCCTAGATCGGACGAGATCCAGGCGGCCAGATCTCCTCCACCGCTCGCGCTACTGGGCATCAAGCCCCCTACCGGCAAAAAGCCACCAACCCTAGCTACTCTGTGTACTCCGGCACCTCTCCTCCACCCATCTCGACCGGCGGCGCCGGCGAGATCGGCTTTGGTTCGGCCCGGCGCCTTCGAAGAGGCTAGACTGGAGAGAACGAAAGGGAAAATAGTTTATCCTCCGGCCAGTCTCTCTCACACAATGAAACACGCGCGCACATGAGGGGAGCCCGGCTACCTGCTAGGTGATCGACACCCATCTTGCGGTCATCGACATCCCCGGCTTCGTCGGATTAGCGGAAGCCGACCAGTTTATGGCCTCGTGAGCTGGTCTACAAGAAGTTGTAGCTGATGTTCCTGGCAATGTATCAGAGCGGATATTTGACCACGGCGAGGTGTTCTATGGTCGGGGACTCCATGTAGCGTGACGTAGCCAGCGCCGAATGCGATGTCCGGCTTGGTGTGAACAATGTAGCTCATGCTTCCAATGAGACTACGGTTGAACGTGGTATCCATCGGTGGATTGGTCATTGGTGCACACCTTGCTCAACTTCAAGCGTGCCTCCATCCGCGACACCGTTGGGTTGCACTCTAGCATGTCTGCCATGGCCAGCAGCTTGTCAGCATAGGCAGCCTGTCGTCGACCTCGTCTGCGACGACGAAGACGGCGACGCTGGAAACTAGGGTCTAGATTTTATTTCTAAACTATGTAAATTACATTCGATTTAATGAAATTTTGGTCGAATTTTCGCGCGCTTTTTTAGACTTAATTCCAAATTGTTTGTCTCGGGTGAGCAGGCCAAATAGCCAGCGGATCAATTGGGTGGCACCTTGGGCGCACTGTCCTGGCCGGCCAAAACGGATTGAATGGGTCGCCATTTTTAGTTGGCCCGCTGGAGATGCCCTAGTGCTGCCGGTACGGTGCCCATGTGGTTTCTAGCATGGAGGCAGCTGTGTGCATGCGTGTAGGGAGACATCGAAGACAATAGCTTGGCAACGACCGATTTATAAACATTGTAGGATATATCGCGGAAAACTTTTATTGACAGCCGGTTGTAGCTACAGGCTACAGCCGGTTTGTTCTTTCGCTCGTCCTCAACACCATCTTCCTCGTCTCTTTCCTTAACACAAGTGTTGCTCGCTTCTTCCCTGTGCTTGCTTCTGACCCCTCCCCGCCCGCACCTTCCTCCGGTAGCTCTCCTCTGCACAAGTCCCTTTGCCCCTTCTTCGTGCTCGCCGCCCTGCACCACAAACGGGGCCTCCTGCTGCACCTCCCTCTGGCTGCTCCCCTTCGGTGGCACCTCCCTCCAACGGCTCCCCTCCACCCGCACCTCCCTCTGGCGTCTCCCCTCCGGATGTGCCCCGCTGCCCGGGCCTCCATCTGTCCGGGTTTCTCCGCCGCACCGTCGCGCAGGGCCGCGGCTCCCTACGGCCATGCCACTCTGGACGCGCCCAAACCAGCAGCGCAAGCTCCCCGCCACGACAATGCGTCCTTCTCTAGCTTCCCCTCGCCGGTGAGCTCGAATCATCCATGGAGGTTTTGAGGCTCGATTTTTGCTAGGGGATTCCTTCAATGTTACATAGGATGCCACTTTTTGATACGTACATGTATATATTTTGTTTTGTAAATGTGAGCAAATAATACAGTGATCTTTTATGTTCAATACAGAAAAATTGCACCAATGTTACATACGTGTTATTATAATGTTGGATTAGCTATGCAAAAAATGTTGGATTTGTTGCAGAGAAATGCTACAAAACTATGTCGGATTTTCAAAAATGTTAGATACACAGATATAAATGTTACATCCGGGATTTTTTTGCACCATTGGCAAAAAAAATTGGACCATTATTTCGCAAGTAGAGGAAAAAATGTTGGAGACAAATGTTGCATACTCTAAAATATTGATACGTACGAACCATTTTTGTAGCAAGATCAGAAGCGCGAGAATCGCTCACTTAAATCGATCGGACGGTCTGAATGACGGCTGATGGGAGGCATTTTTACACCTGGCTGATGGCTAGCGCTGGCCTGCATCGCACGGGACAACTTTTCTCTTGAACTAGCATGGTGGCCCTCGCAAATGCGAGGGCGTTGTCTTAATTGGCTCGACGATGAGTGAAATGTAATATTTCACATTATGCCACTGTTCAAAAATCGTCCGATTCAACGATTAATCGCCCGATTAATCCCTATTCAGTGGTCACCGATTAGCCGATAAATTTATTTATCGTCCGATTAACTTATTTATCGCTCGATTAATCGTCCGATTTGCCTATTAATCGCTAATCGTCAGCCGACCGAGTTAAACCCGATAAGCGATTTTCTCAACATTGCATTATGCAATCTAAAAAACACCAATATATAATCATCGTAAAATACGTTGCTAATGAACACCACATGTGAGTGGAACATTGAATCATGTGGATGTAGAATACTTCCCTATGACATTCATGTCAAATATATTTTAACTTTATTTAGAGAGTTTATGACCATTACATGCTCTATTGATGATTTGTGTCGTTTGTCTACTGCAATGCATCACTACATCGAACTCAAATTTTGACCGTGAGTTCGCGATAGGTGGTGTGTTAGTTGTGTACACAATGTCAACCAGTTGTTTCTAGGTTCTTGATATTATTTTTAAGGCAACCAAAATAAGTTTCTTCGGCACAACAGTTTTTACGATAAATAAAATATATCTTTGACGGTACTGTATTATTAATTCGAATAGGGTTATTGTTAAAGTTCCACTAAACAAAAAGAGATTCTTTTACAACATTCTATATATAACCTAGTGATTTTCTTACAGGTTACACCATCTAGTCGAGTTGTTCCATTTAATTTGAGGGTGAATTTTACTTCCTAGTTTATATGTATTGTTCAGTGTAATAATCTTTTTTTTGGTATGCAAGCATATTATTAAGGCGGCGTGGAAAGTTTCCTCACATGCTATATGTTATACTGCATAGCATCAAAGGGGCGGCTCAATCTACTTTCCAGTTCAGGTCCATGTGTTCTCTCTTTCGTGGATAACACCAATAAGTATTGCAGAATAGTAGCAATTTGTTTATCGACATACTCATGCATTTTTTTACACATTTACAGTAGGGAAAAAAGGTCCCTACTGTGTCAAATTTTTTTTGACTCATTCATATATGTAGGCTATGCATTCATAACATAGTAAATAGTACCAGGCACATATGTATATACTGAATTCTACGCAGCAATGCAGCCCAGTTTCTGCTTGCCTTTGGTGCACATAATTTACATCTATACATTTGATCTTCTCCTACATGATTAGTGTCACTTCTTGTATTTGGTAGACTTATGATCGATGCATGCAGCTGGTAATTACGTCAGCGTTCGGCCTGCATTGGGTGGCGCCTGTCAGAATAGAGGAATCGCCTGGTTCGTGACGTCCGCTGTGCATCGGCCCCGCCTAAGCCTCAGAGTAGAGGAATATACCCTGGTTCGCGGCGTCCGGCATTCACCGGGAGCTCTTGTCCGGCGAAAGCTCGGATTAGAGGAATCGACTGGTTTGTGACGTCCGGCATGCACCAGCGGCGCCTGTTTGACGAACCCTCCCCTGGTTCGAGGCGTCCGGCATGCAACAGCGGGGAACGTCTCACGAAACCTCATGACTCCTGGTGCGACGCATGGTAAGAAGAGAACGTTTACTCCGTATTTTTTGTACAAACTTGGGGATACAGGTGACGTGAATTATTTATGCACCAAGTATTTGTGTTTGGACCAGAAGAAGACGTAAAAAAAGAGGATTTTTTTCCTCTCAAAACTGCACGTGTAACCAAAAGTCCACATAAAAAAAATATACACGTGTAAACCAAAGAGTCCAGCTACCATGCCTTTCCTATGTGGTGGCCCATAGTGCTAGGTATTATCTTCTTTTTACACCAACGTGTTAATAAACCATTTTTATTGTCACTTTTTTACACAAACGTGACAGCTTGTACATACTTATATTTTATGTAACTTTTTGTGATTTTAAATCTCAGCCGTTATAATTATGATGGACGGATCAAAATAATTAAGTACATGTGGTTTAACGTGGTGTCTCTATTTTACACCGCCATATTGTGCTTTTAGTATATAACAGATAATTAGCGTGGGTCGCGACCCATAGGTTTTACTACTTAGACATGGATCTCTCACATTGGTTCTGGATAGGTTTTCTTTATGAGGTGAATACCTCCTTTGGCTACCGATCTTCCCAACTGCACGCCATGGGAAGGTTCTTTTGGGAATGTCGACCGCCTAGAAAAGAAACCTTGAAACTAATATTTTCTTGAAAACCGTCTCGGATATATTTGAGAATGACCCTTTTTTTGTGGCCATACAGTTTTTATCCGTTAATGCATTCCATCATAAACCACGTATACACACAACATTTTCTACACACCCAGCAATCATAACATTACATCGCACATTTCTTTCCCATATATGGCACATTAACCTTTTTATCTATAACACATTAAACTCGAATAGTAGACATGTACATATCCAAAATAGTAAATAGCTACGTATTATTGTGAGCTAAGAAAAAAACATATTTTTCTTGGTTGCGTTAGTTTCTATGCTATTCATATCCTTCTTTGAGAGGGAGATGAGGGATAATGTCTTTCTAAGACCCCAAAACACTCGAAAATCTATGGCTTGCCCTAAGTATTTACGTAAATATGAATGAATTATGTAGCTATTTATCATGATTGTACCTACACATTGAAGAGGTTCAAGTTAAAATAAACATATATTATTGGTAGTTAGGATCATACATTGCGCTGTCGGTCATAACCCTATTTTGATGACCTAAGAGCTTTTGATCAAGATCGACGGTAAATTGTTTTATGTCGTGTCACTGAAATACAGTGTAAGATAATTCTGATATGGTATCCCGATCATCCCACTATCTAGTGGTGGAGCTTCACCAAAAATCAGGGGGGCGAAAGATAAAATGTCAATGTTTGAAGGGGCGAAATGCTAATTTTTCTACATCTAAACACTCCCTAGAAAAATCTTAAGAACTTTGCAAAAAGATGGGGGGGGGGGGGCTGACTTACACTAAGCTCCGCCTGTGCCACTATCTATGATCATTGGTCTCTGGTCTCTCTATCATCATTACCCAGTTGTGATATGGAAGTAATATTGGTCAACTCAAGATCGGCGGACGAGATCAAATGTAATATTGAAGTAGTAAGTGTGAACCCAAAAATTTGATGAAAACAAAAAAAACTTTTTTCTTGTTTACATACATGTCTTGTGTATTGCAAAGGCTCATAATATGTTCTGAAACATAGTTTAGCACGAGACATCATATTCAAAATCATATCTTTTTTACGGTATTACAGCACAGGTTCCCTATCTGTTTGAAGAACAATATCTACTTCATATGAGGATAAGAAAGGAAAAGAAAGAAAGCAATTATGTGGCAATGTGTTTCTACCAAGTTTTGATGGAGAGAAAATATATAGCATAAGTACCAGTGGCGGAGCCAGGACATTAACCTTGTGTAGTCAGTTTAAAATTGTGTAGTCAAATAAAAGTATTTATATGATTTTTCGTATTTTTTTACTTGACAAGCTCACATATAATATACACAAGCTAACATGCATGCAAGTAGTTGGATCGTCTAGGCATAGTAAATAATAGAATAGTAAAGTTAACACTTGTGCATTGTTTCCTTATTGAAGGCGTTGCTTTGAAGAATCTCGTTTGTAGTCCGGTGTTGTCTTCGGTGATGGTTGGAGTGCTACTGTTGCGAGTGGTTTAACACCCCGGTGGGGTCTTTGTTTTTCTTTCTCTCTTTTTTATTTATTTTTTCTTGGCCATGTGCATCCCTGATGTCTACGCACGCTTCTATTCCTGTAGACAGTGTTGGGCCTCCAAGAGCAGAGGTTTGTAGAACAGCAGCAAGTTTCCTTAAGTGAATCACCCAAGGTTTATCGAACTCAGGGAGGTAGAGGTCAAAGATATCCCTCTCAAGCAACCCTGCAATTACGATACAAGAAGTCTCTTGTGTCCCCAACACACCTAATACACTTGTCAGATGTATAGGTGCACTAGTTCGGCTCAGAGATAGTGAAATACAAGTAATATGGATGATTGTAAGTAGTAATTGCAATCTGAAATAAATATGGCAGCAAGCAAACATGTAACAGAACTTGTTGGAAACGGTGTTTCAATGCTTAGAAACAAGGCCTAGGGATCATACTTTCACTAGTGGACACTCTCAACATTGATCACATAACTGAATAAATAAATGCTACTTTCTACACTCTCTTGTTGGATAACAAACACCATTCATTGTGTAGGGCTACAAAAGCACACCTCAAGCCGGAGTAAACAAGCTCCACAACATCCGGAGTTCATATTAAAGTAACCTCTAGAGTGCATAATAGACCATTGCAATTTAGACCGAGTACTAACATAGCATACACACTGTCAACAATAGCTATGAAAGGGGGAATAGATCGCATCAATACTATCATAGTAATAGTTAACTTCATAATCTACAAGAGATTACAATCATAACCTACGCCAAGTACTACATGATACACACACTGTCAACATTACATCATGGAGGAGGAATAGACTACTTTAATAACATCACTAGAGTAGCACATAGATTAATAGTGATACAAAGCTCACGATCACATAAAGATCACACCATGGGAGAGAGAGATGAACCACATAGCTACCGGTAGAGCCCTCAGCCTCGGGGGAGAACTACACCCTCCTCATCATGGGAGACAGCAATGGCGATGAAGATGGTGATGGAGTCGATGGAGATGACTCCGGGGGCAATTCCCCGTCCCGGCGGTGTGCCGGAACAGAGACTTCTGTCCCCCGAAACGGAGTTTCGCGATGGCGGCGGCGCCCCTGGAGTCTTTCTGAAGTTTCATCAATCGGTGTCGGGTTTTTAGGTCACTGATACGCGTACAGCACGCGTCCGTTGGGAACCCCAAGAGGAAGGTGTGATGCGTACAGCGGCAAGTTTTCCCTCAGTATGAAACCAAGGTTTATCGAACCAGTAGGAGCCAAGAAGCACGTTGAAGGTTGATGGCGGCGGGATGTAGTGCGGCGCAACACCAGGGATTCCGGCGCCAACGTGGAACCTGCACAACACAACCAAAGTACTTTGCCCCAACGAAACAGCGAGGTTGTCAATCTCACCGGCTTGCTGTAACAAAGGATTAGATGTATAGTGTGGATGATGATTGTTTGCAGAAAAACAAGAGAACAAGATTGCAAAGTAGATTGTATTTCAGTATAGAGAATTGGACCGGGGTCCACAGTTCACTAGAGGTGTCTCTCCCATAAGATAAACAGCATGTTGGGTGAACAAATTACAGTTGGGCAATTGACAAATAAAGAGGGCATGACCATGCACATACATATTATGATGAGTATTGTGAGATTTAATTGGGCATTACGATAAAGTACATAGACCGCTATCCAGCATGCATCTATGCCTAAAAAGTCCACCTTCAGGTTATCATCCGAACCCCCTCCAGTATTAAGTTGCTAACAACAGACAATTGCATTAAGTATTGCGCGTAATGTAATCAGTAACTACGTCCTCGAACATAGCACCAATGTTTTATCCCTAGTGGCAACAGCACATCCATAATCTTAGAGATTTCTGTCACTTCCCCAGATTCACGGAGACATGAACCCACTATCGAGCATAAATACTCCCTCTTGGAGTTACAAGCATCTACTTGGCCAGAGCATCTACTAGTAACGGAGAGCATGCAAGATCATAAACAACACATAGACATAACTTTGATAATCAACATAACAAGTATTCTCTATTCATCGGATCCCAACAAACGCAACATATAGAATTACAGATAGATGATCTTGATCATGTTAGGCAGCTCACAAGATCCAACAATTAAGCACAATGGGGAGAAGACAACCATCTAGCTACTGCTATGGACCCATAGTCCAGGGGTAGACTACTCACACATCACTCCGGAGGCGACCATGGCGGCGTAGAGTCCTCCGGGAGATGATTCCCCTCTCCGGCAGGGTGCCGGAGGCGATCTCCTGAATCCCCCGAGATGGGATTGGCGGCGGCGGCGTCTCAGTAAGGTTTTCCGTATCGTGGCTCTCGGTACTGGGGGTTTTGCGACGGAGTCTTTAAGTAGGCGGAAGGGCAGGTCAAGAGGCGGCACGAGGGGCCCACACCCTAGGTCGGCGCGGCCAGGGCTTGGGCCGCGCCGCCCTATGGTGTCGCCACCTCGTGGCCCCACTTCGTCTTCTCTTCGGTCTTCTGGAAGCTTCGTGGCAAAATAGGACCCTGGGCGTTGATTTCGTCCAATTCCGAGAATATTTCGTTACTAGGATTTCTGAAACCAAAAACAGCAGAAAACAGCAACTGGCACTTCGGCATCTTGTTAATAGGTTAGTTCCAGAAAATGCACGAATATGACATAAAGTGTGCATAAAACATGTAGATATCATCAATAATGTGGCATGGAACACAAGAAATTATCGATACGTCGGAGACGTATCAGCATCCCCAAGCTTAGTTCTGCTCGTCCCGAGCAGGTAAAACGATAACAAAGATAATTTCTGGAGTGATATGCCATCATAACCTTGATCATACTATTTGTAAAGCATATGTAGTGAATGCAGCGATCAAAACAATGTATATGACATGAGTAAACAAGTGAATCATATAGCAAAGACTTTTCATGAATAGTACTTCAAGACAAGCATCAATAAGTCTTGCATAAGAGTTAACTCATAAAGCAATAATTCATAGTAAAAGCATTGAAGCAACACAAAGGAAGATTAAGTTTCAGCGGTTGCTTTCAACTTATAACATGTATATCTCATGGATATTGTCAACATAGAGTAATATAATAAGTACAATATGCAAGTATGTAGGAATCAATGCACAGTTCACACAAGTGTTTGCTTCTTGAGGTGGAGAGAAATAGGTGAACTGACTCAATAATAAAAGTAAAAGAATGGTCCTCCATAGAGGAAAAGCATCGATTGCTATATTTGTGCTAGAGCTTTGATTTTGAAAACATGAAACAATTTTGTCAACGGTAGTAATAAAGCATATGTATCATGTAGATTATATCTTACAAGTTGCAAGCCTCATGCATAGTATACTAATAGTGCCCGCACCTTGTCCTAATTAGCTTGGACTACCGGATCATCGCAATGCACATGTTTTGACCAAGTGTCACAAAGGGGTACCTCTATGCCGCCTGTACAAAGGTCTAAGGAGAAAGCTCGCATTGGATTTCTCGCTATTGATTATTCTCAACTTAGCCATCCATACCGGGACAACATAGACAACAGATAATGGACTCCTCTGTTATGCATAAGTATGTAACAACAATTAATAATTTTCTCATATGAGATTGAGGATATATGTCCAAAACTGAAACTTCCACCATGGATCATGGCTTTAGTTAGCGGCCCAATGTTCTTCTCTAACAATATGCATGCTTAACCATAAGGTGGTAGATCTCTCTTACTTCAGACAAGACGAACATGCATAGCAACTCACATGAAATTCAACAAAGAGTAGTTGATGGCGTCCCCAGTGAACATGGTTATCGCACAACAAGCAACTTAATAAGAGATAAAGTGCATAAGTACATATTCAATACCACAATAGTTTTTAAGCTATTTGTCCCATGAGCTATATATTGCAAAGGTGAATGATGGAATTTTAAAGGTAGCACTCAAGCAATTTACTTTGGAATGGCGGAGAAATACCATGTAGTAGGTAGGTATGGTGGACACAAATGGCATAGTGGTTGGCTCAAGGATTTTGGATGCATGAGAAGTAATCCCTCTCGATACAAGGTTTAGGCTAGCAAGGTTATTTTGAAACAAACACAAGGATGAACCGGTGCAGCAAAACTCACATAAAAGACATATTGTAAACATTATAAGACTCTACACCGTCTTCCTTGTTGTTCAAACTCAATACTAGAAATTATCTAGACCTTAGAGAGACCAAATATGCAAACCAAATTTTAGCATGCTCTATGTATTTCTTCATTAATGGGTGCAAAGCATATGATGCAAGAGCTTAAACATGAGCACAACAATTGCCAAGTATCACATTATCCAAGACATTATAGCAATTTACTACATGTATCATTTTCCAATTCCAACCATATAACAATTTAATGAAGAAGAAACTTCGCCATGAATACTATGAGTAAAGCCTAAGGACATACTTGTCCATATGCTACAGCGGAGCGTGTCTCTCTCCCATACAATGAATGCTAGGATCCATTTTATTCAAACAAAACAAAAACAAAAACAAACCGACGCTCCAAGAAAAGCACATAAGATGTGATGGAATAAAAATATAGTTTCAGGGGGAGGAACCTGATAATGTTGTCGATGAAGAAGGGGATGCCTTGGGCATCCCCAAGCTTAGACGCTTGAGTCTTCTTAGAATATGCAGGGGTGAACCACCGGGGCATCCCCAAGCTTAGAGCTTTCACTCTCCTTGATCATATTGCATCATACTCCTCTCTTGATCCTTGAAAACTTCCTCCACACCAAACTTAGAACAACTCATTAGAGGATTAGTGGACAATAAAAATTAACATGTTCAGAGGTGACATAATCATTCTTAACACTTCTGGACATTGCATAAAGCTACTGGACATTAATGGATCAAAGAAATTCATCCAACATAGCAAAAGAGGCAATGCGAAATAAAAGGCAGAATCTGTCAAAACAGAACAGTTCATATTGACGAATTTTATCGAGGCACCAGACTTGCTCAAATGAAAATGCTCAAATTGAATGAAAGTTGCGTACATATCTGAGGATCACTCACGTAAATTGGCATAATTTTCTGAGTTACCTACAGAGAAAACAGCCCAGATTCGTGACAGCAAAGAAATCTGTTTCTGCGCAGTAATCCAAATCTAGTATGAACTTTACTATCAACGACTTTACTTGGCACAACAAAACACTAAACTAAGATAAGGAGAGGTTGCTACAGTAGTAAACAGCTTCCAAGACACAAAATAAAAACAAAGTACTGTAGCAAAATAACACATGGGTTATCTCCCAAGAAGTTCTTTCTTTATAGCCATTAAGATGGGCTCAGCAGTTTTAATGATGCACTCGCAAGAAATAGTATTTGAAGCAAAAGAGAGCATCAAGAAGCAAATTAAAAACAACTTTAAGCCTAACATGCTTCCTATGAAAAGGAATCTTGTAAATAAACAAGTTCAAGAAGCATAATGCAACAAGCGTAGAAAGATAAAACAAGTGTAGCTTCAAAAATTTCAGCACATAGAGAGGTGTTTTAGTAACATGAAAATTTCTACAACCATATTTTCCTCTCTCATAATAACTTTCAGTAGCATCATGAGCAAACTCAACAATATAACTATCACATAAAGCATTCTTATCATGAGTCTCATGCATAAAATTATTACTCTCCACATAAGCATAATCAATTTTATTAGTTGTAGTGGGAGCAAATTCAACAAAGTGGCTATCATCATATATAGGAGGCATATTGTAATCATAAAAGAAAATTTTCTCCTCAATGCTTGGGGGACTAAAAAGATCATGCTCATCAAAGCCAGCTTCCCAAAGCTTAGAATTTTCCATAGCATTAGCAACAATGGTGTTCAAAGCATTCATAGTAATAACATTCCCATTAGCATGCATATAAAGTTTCATGGGTTTTTTTAATTCTCTCTTCAAACACATCATGTCCTAATTCAAGATAAAGTTCATAAAGATCTCTCATATTTTTGTTGTTTTCCATTATGCTTAACTAGTGAAATAAAAACATGCATGATATTAAGTAAAACAAGTAACTAATTTTTTTTGTGTGTTTTTGATATAGCAAACAAGATAGCAAATAAAGTAAAACTAGCAACTAATTTTTTTGTGTTTTGATTTAGTGCAGCAAACAAAGTAGTAAATAAAACTAAGCAAGACAAAAACAAAGTAAAGAGATTGGGAAGTGGAGACTCTCCTTGCAGCGTGTCTTGATCTCCCCGGCAACGGCGCCAGAAAAAGAGCTTGATACGCGTACAGCACGCGTCCGTTGGGAACCCCAAGAGGAAGGTGTGATGCGTACAGCGGCAAGTTTTCCCTCAGTATGAAACCAAGGTTTATCGAACCAGTAGGAGCCAAGAAGCACGTTGAAGGTTGATGGCGGCGGGATGTAGTGCGGCGCAACACCAGGGATTCCGGCGCCAACGTGGAACCTGCACAACACAACCAAAGTACTTTGCCCCAACGAAACAGCGAGGTTGTCAATCTCACCGGCTTGCTGTAACAAAGGATTAGATGTATAGTGTGGATGATGATTGTTTGCAGAAAAACAGTAGAACAAAGATTGCAGTAGATTGTATTTCAAGATAGAGAATTGGACCGGGGTCCACAGTTCACTAGAGGTGTCTCTCCCATAAGATAAACAACATGTTGGGTGAACAAATTACAGTTGGGCAATTGACAAATAAAGAGGGCATGACCATGCACATACATATTATGATGAGTATTGTGAGATTTAATTGGGCATTACGACAAAGTACATAGACCGCTATCCAGCATGCATCTATGCCTAAAAAGTCCACCTTCAGGTTATCATCTGAACCCCCTCCAGTATTAAGTTGCGAACAACAGACAATTGCATTAAGTATTGCGCGTAATGTAATCAGTAACTACGTCCTCGAACATAGCACCAATGTTTTATCCCTAGTGGCAACAGCACATCCATAATCTTAGAGATTTCTCACTTCCCAGATTCACGGAGACATGAACCCACTATCGAGCATAAATACTCCCTCTTGGAGTTACAAGCATCTACTTGGCCAGAGCATCTACTAGTAACGGAGAGCATGCAAGATCATAAACAACACATAGACATAACTTTGATAATCAACATAACAAGTATTCTCTATTCATCGGATCCCAACAAACGCAACATATAGAATTACAGATAGATGATCTTGATCATGTTAGGCAGCTCACAAGATCCAACAATTAAGCACAATGGGGAGAAGACAACCATCTAGCTACTGCTATGGACCCATAGTCCAGGGGTAGACTACTCACACATCACTCCGGAGGCGACCATGGCGGCGTAGAGTCCTCCGGGAGATGATTCCCCTCTCCGGCAGGGTGCCGGAGGCGATCTCCTGAATCCCCCGAGATGGGATTGGCGGCGGCGGCGTCTCAGTAAGGTTTTCCGTATCGTGGCTCTCGGTACTGGGGGTTTCGCGACGGAGGCTTTAAGTAGGCAGAAGGGTAGGTCAAGAGGCGGCACGAGGGGCCCACACCCTAGGTCGGCGCGGCCAGGGCTTGGGCCGCGCCGCCCTATGGTGTCGCCACCTCATGGCCCCACTTCATCTTCTCTTCGGTCTTCTGGAAGCTTCGTGGCAAAATAGGACCCTGGGCGTTGATTTCGTCCAATTCCGAGAATATTTCGTTACTAGGATTTCTGAAACCAAAAACAGCAGTAAAACAAAGAATCGGCACTTCGACATCTTGTTAATAGGTTAGTTCCAGAAAATGCACGAATATGACATAAAGTGTGCATAAAACATGTAGATATCATCAATAATGTGGCATGGAACACAAGAAATTATCGATACGTCGGAGACGTATCAGTCACGAGGGGTAATATAGGCGAAGAGGCGGCGCAAGGGGGTGCCTGGGGGCCCACCCCATAGGGCGGCGCCCCCCACTCTAGGCCGCGCGAGCCTATGGTTTGGAGGCCCTGGGCCTCCTCTCCGGCTCCCCTTCAGTATTCTGGTCCGTCTCGGTGAACTAAGATGTTTGGCTTTTGTTTCGTCGAATTCCGAGAATATTGCCCGAACAGCCTTTCTGGAACCAAAAACAGCAGAAAACAGGAACTGGTACCTCGGTATCTTGTTAGGTTAGTTCCGGAAAATGCACAAAATCATTATAAAGTGTGAGCAAAACATGTAGGTATTGTCATAAAACTAGCATGGAACATAAGAAATTATAGATACGTTTGAGACGTATCAAGCATCCCCAAGCTTAGTTCCTACTCGCCCTCGAGTAGGTAAACGATAACAAGGATAATTTCTAAAGTGACATGCTACTATCATAATCTTGATCAATACTATTGTAAAGCATATGAGATGAATGAAGTGATTCAAAGCAATGGCAAAGACAATGACTAAACAACTGAATCATATAGCAAAGACTTTTCATGAATAATACTTTCAAGACAAGCATCAAAAAGTCTTGCATAAGAGTTAACTCAGAAAGCAATAAATTCAAAGTAAAGGCATTGAAGCAACACAAAGGAAGATTTAAGTTTCAGCAATTGCTTTCAACTTCAACATGTATATCTCATGGATAATTGTCAACACAAAGTAATATGATGAATGGAAATAAGCAAGTATGTAGGAATCAATGCACACATTTGACACAAGTGTTTGCTTCTACGATAGAAAGAAGTAGGTAAACTGACTCAACATAAAGTAAAAGAAAGGCCCTTCGCAGAGGGAAGCATGGATTGCTATTTTTGTGCTAGAGCTTTTTATTTTGAAAACATAGAAACAATTTTGTCAACGGTAGTAATAATTCATATGTATTATGCATAAGACATCCTATAAGTTGCAAGCCTCATGCATCGAATACCAATAGTGCTCGCACCTTGTCCTAATTAGCTTGGATTTCGATGGATTATCATTGCATTGCATATGTTTCAACCAAGTTTCACAAAGGGGTACCTCTATGCCGCCTGTACAAAGATCCAAGGAGATAGATCGCATTTGATTTCTCATTTTTGATAGATCTCAACTAAGGACATCCATACCGGGACAACATAGAAAACAGATAATGGACTCCTCTTTAATGCATAAGCATTCAACAACAGATAATATTCTCATAAGAGATTGAGGATTAATGTCCAAACTTAAACTTCCACCATGATACATGGCTTCGGTTAGCAGCCCAATGTTCTTCTCTAACAATATGCATACTCAAACCATTTGATCATGATAAATCACCCTTACTTCAGACAAGACGAACATACATAGCAACTCACATGATATTCAACAAAGGTGTAATAGTTGATGGTGTCCCCAGAAACATGGTTACCGCTCAACAAGCAACTTATAAGAAATAAGATACATAAGCGACATATTCTTTACCACAATAGTTTTTAAGCTATTTTCCCATGAGCTATATATTGCAAAGACAAGGAATGAAATTTTAAAGGTAGCACTCAAGCAATTTACTTTGGAATGGCAGAGAAATAGCACATAGTAGGTAGGTATGGTGGACACAAATGGCATAGGTTTTGGCTCAAGGTTTTGGATGCACGAGAAGAATTCCCTCTCAGTACAAGGCTTTGGCTAGCAAGGTTGTTTGAAGCAAACACAAGTATGAACCGGTATAGCAAAACTTACATAAGAACGTATTGCAAGCATTATAAGACTCTACACTGTCTTCCTTGTTGTTCAAACACTTCACCATAAAATATCTAGACTTTAGAGAGACCAATCATGCAAACCAAATGTCAACAAGCTCTATGGTAGTTCTTCATTAATAGGTGCAAAGTACATGATGCAAGAGCTTAAACATGATCTATTGAGCAAAACAATTGCCAAGTATCAAATTATTCAAGACAATATACCAATTACCACATGAAGCATTTTCTGTTTCCAACCAAATAACAATGAACGAAGCAGTTTCAACCTTCGCCATGAACATTAAAAGTAAAGCTAAGAACACCAGTGTTCATATGAACGAGTGGAGCGTGTCTCTCTCCCACACAAAGAATGCTAGGATCCGATTTTATTCAAACAAAAACAAAAACAAAAACAAAAACATACAGACGCTCCAAGTAAAGTACATAAGATGTGACGGAATAAAAATATAGTTTCACTAGAGGTGACCTGATAAGTTGTTGATGAAGAAGGGGATGCCTTGGGCATCCCCAAGCTTAGATGCTTGAGTCTTCTTGAAATATGCAGGGATGAACCACGGGGGCATTCCAAGCTTAGACTTTTCACTCTTCTTGATCATATTGTATCATCCTCCTCTCTTGACCCTTGAAAACTTCCTCCACACCAAACTTCTCATAAACTTCATTAGAGGGGTTAGTACTCAAAAAACTTTAATCCACTTTGGTCCTGTAGTGACACATTGCAAGAACTCAATAAAACATTAGCTACAGCTCTCCAAGTCTAGAAAGTCTTGCTTAAAGTCCACAAGAGACAATGCAAAAAACAGAGACAGAATCTGTCAAAACAGAACAGCCAGTAAACACGAATTTGTAAGAGGTACTTCTGTTGCTCAAATCAGAAAACTCAAAACTAATGAAAGTTGCGTACATATCTGAGGAACAATCATGAAAATTGGCAGATTTTTCTGAGTTTCCTACAGAGAGACCTACTCAAATTCGTGACAGATAGAAATCTGTTTCTGCGCAGAAATCCAAATCTAGCATCAACCTTCTATTAGAGACTTTACTTGGCACAACATTGCAATAAAATAAAGATAAGAAGAGGTTGCTACAGTAGTAACAACTTCCAAGACACAACAAAACAGTAGCAAAAAATAAAAACATGGGTTATCTCCCAAGAAGTGCTTTCTTTATAGCTATTAAGATGGGCTCAGTAATTTTAATGATGCTCACATAAGGATGAGAGTTGAAGCAAAGAGAGCATCAAAAAGCAAGTATGAAACAAATTTAAGTCTAACCCGCTTCCTATGAAAAGGAATCTTGTAAATAAACAAGTCATGTAAGCATAATGCAACAAGCATAGAAAGGCAGCAGAAGCGCAACTTCAAGATTCTCAACATAAAGAGGGGAAACTTAATATTATTAAGATGCATATAACCATGTTTCCCTCTCTCATAATAACTTTCAGTAGCATCATTGATGAAATCCACAATATAACCATCACTTAAGACATTCTTATCATGGTTCATATGCATAAAAGTATCATTAATTTTGGCATAAGAAGAATTCTTCTCATTAATAGTAATTGGAGCAGGATCATTATCAAAAATTTGAACATGGTAAACAAGTTGCATACTAAGGGAATTGTTTTTGGCAATCCAATCATAACTATGACAAGTTTCATAAGGATAATTATAACCTATGTCATAGCATTCTTTATAATAATTATCAAAGATTGGATGCATAGTGTCATCATAAGAAATAGAATAGTTATCTTTCACAATATGTTTATCTGTAACCATACCATCATTGTTACTATAAGGAGATGTATCAAACATATAATCATCAGTTGCAAAAGGATTTTCAAACACCTCATCCCCAAGCTTAGAGCTTTCTATATCATTATGGGAAGAAGCATGGATAGTACTAATACTATGGCAATTATTAACATCATTGATAACCCACAAGTATAGGGGGTGTATTGTAGTATCTTCGATAAGTAAGAATGTCGATCCCAACGAGGAGCAGAAGGTGTTGACAAGCAGTTTCGATGAAGGATTCACTGTAAATGCTCACAGACAAGTATTCAGGGGGTTTTGATGTAACAGATGAATAAAGTACGAGTAAGTAAAGTGCGAGAGTAATAATTGCAGCGAGTGGCCCAATCCTTTTTAGCACAAAGGACAAGCTGGTTTGTTTACTTATAATGACCAAACGTTCTCGAGGACACACGGGATTTTAGTCTAGTGCTTTCGCTACATACGGCTAATTAATCTTCATTGTTTTGATAAGTGTTGTGTGGGTGAACCTATGCTAATGTACCGCCCTTCCTAGGACTAATACATACTTGCGATTATACCCCTTGCAAGCATCCGCAACTACAAGAAAGTAATTAAGATAAATCTAACCACAGCCTTAAACTCTGAGATCCTGCTATCCCTCCTGCATCGATATACCAACGGGGGCTCAGGTTTCTGTCACTCCGGTAACCCCGCAATTGGCAAACGAGTACAAGATGCATTCCCCTAGGCCCATAAAGGTGAAGTGTCGTGTAGTCGACGTTCACACGACACCACTAGAAGAATAACACCACAACTTAAATATCATAACATTGAATATTACTCAACCATACTTCACTACTAACATTTAGACTTCACCCATGTCCTCAAGAACTAAACGAACTACTCACGAGACATCATATGGAACATGATCAGAGGTGATATGATAATGAATAACAATCTGAACATAAACCTTGGTTCAATGATTTCACTCAATAGCATCAATAACTAGTAGAAATCAACACCGGGAGAGTTTCCCCTATCAAACAATCAAGATCCAACCCGAATTGTTACAGCGGTGACGATGTGCAGCGGTGGAGACGGCGGTGATGATGATGAGGATGATGATGATGGTGATGGAGATGATGTCCAGCTCGAAGGCGGTGACGATGGCGTCGATTTCCCCCTCCGGGAGGGAATTTTCCCGGCGGATCTCAGCTTGCCGGAAAGCTCTTTTCTCTCTGGTGTTCTCCGCCCCGCAGAGGCGGCTGTGACTCTTCGTGACTTATCCCCCGGAGCTTAGGTTTTCGGGACGAAGAAATACGCGAAGGAGAGGAGGCCAGAGGGGGCTGTTGGCCCCCTCCCCACAAGGCGGCGCGGCCAGGGCAGGGCCCGCGCCGGCCTGTGAGGGGGGCCCATGGTGGCCCTCTTCGGCTCCTCCTTCTGGCTCTCGTCATCTTCTGGGAAAATAGGATTTTTCATATAACTTTCGTCAATTGCTGATCTTCCGAAATATTGCATTCTGACGGCGCTTTTTCCAGCAGAATCCTGACTCCGGTGCGCGATCCTCCAATAATCATGAAACATGCAAAATAGATGAAATAACATAAGTATCATCTTCAAATATGAAATATATCAATGAATAACAGCAAATTATGATATAAAATAGTGATGCAAATTGGACGTATCAACTCCCCCAAGTTTAGACTTCGCTTGTCCCCAAGCGAAACTGAACTCGGTAAACAGGACCACATGTTTATGGAGTGAAGAGTCGATAAATAAAATACGGACAAGAAGCATCATATTCATTCACACAAGACATTCTAGTAAACAACTTCCTCATATAATTCAATTTGAAACAAGTATAAGGTAATCACAAATAAAGGTGCATAAGAAATCATAGTTGGTGATGGCAAACTTCGTTCTTGGTCTGAGAACAATTAACAGGTTATACTTATCTATCGAGCAGCGCTCTTATGTTAAAGTTTATATGGCACAACTTGCATACTCAATCATAATAGTTTCCTCATGATCATTGATAACTTGCAAAGCTATATTCATTCAGATAAAACTCATACTAAACAAGGAAGAATAAAAGACATGATGAAGCAAATCACAATATAATGCACTACAAGAAAAGTTGCCATGGCCGACGAAGTTGAAGTCGCGCCGTGGTTGCTGGTGTACCATGGCCGACGATTTTGGGTCTGTCCATTGTGCATGTCAAAACGTTTTTTTCTCGTTTTTGAGGCCACCTAGCCCGACGAAACCGGCCAAAACGTTGCGTATGGTGGCCCGAGACGTGGTGCATCTCGAATTCTCAGGTTCACCGGCCGAGTCAACGCAAATCCGCACCGCCGAGGGATGTAGGGCCCAGATGGTAGCCTCTCTGGCATTGTTTTTTTTCTCGATCGCGCCATCTCGTTCAACGCTCTCCGATCGAGCCGTTTACGATGCAGGATCATGGGTCCCGCATGTCATCCTCTATGAACCAAAATTCTTTCTATTCTTGGATTTTTTGACCCCACGATTTCTGGCTACTTCCTTTTTCTTTTGATCCCTTGCCGCCTTGGAAACGTTGACACCGCTGCTGCTAATTGGGACCCGCATGTCATCCTCTATGAGCAATCAACTTTATTTTCTTGGAGTTTTTTTTGGCACCTCAAATTTGGTCACTTGCCTTTTTCTTTCGATCCCCTGCCGCCTCTCAAACGGTGATACCGCTGCTGCTAAATGGGACCCGCATGTCATCCTCTATGTACTATAAAACTTTCTTTTCTTGGATTTTTTTTGGCACCTCATATTTGGTCACTTGCCTTTTTCTTTCGATCCCCTGCCGCCTCTCAAACGGTGATACCGCTGCTGCTAAATGGGACCCGCATGTCATCTTCTATGTACTATAAAACATTCTTTTCTTGGATTTTTTTTGGCACCTCATATTTGGTCACTTACCTTTTTCTTTCGATCCCCTGCCACCTCTCAAACGGTGAGACCGCTGCTGCTAAATGGTTCCCGCCTGTCATCCTCTATGTACTATAAAACTTTCTTTTCTAGGATTTTTTTGGAACCTCATATTTGGTCACTTGCCTTTTTCTTTCGATCCCATGCAGCCTCTCAAACGGTGATACCGCTGCTGCTAAATGGGACCCGCATGGCATCCTCTATGTACAATCAAGTTTCTTTTCTTGAATTATTTTTGGCTCCTGATATTTGGTCACTTGCATTTTTCTTTCGATCTCATGCCACGTTGAGGACCCTGCAGGCTCATGGGACCCGCATGTCATCCTCTATGTACAATAAAATTTCTTTTCTTGGATTCTTTTTGGCTCCTGATATTTGGTCACTTGCCTTTTTCTTTCGATCCCGTGCAGCCTCTCAAACGGTGATACCGCTGCTGCTAAATGGGACCCGCATGTCATCCTCTATGTACACTCAAGTTTCTTTTCTTGAATTATTTTTGGCTCCTGATATTTGGTCACTTGCATTTTTCTTTCGATCTCATGCCACGTTTGAAACGTTGAGGAACCTGCTGGCTCATGGAACCCGCATGTCATCCTCTATGTGCTATAAAAGTTTATTTTCTTGGGTTTTTTTTCACCCTCTGATTTTTGGCTATTTCCTTTTTCTTTTGATCCCCTGCCGCCTTGGAAACGTTGAGTAAGCTGCTGACTCATGGGACCTGCATGTCATCCTCTATGTACAATCAACTTTCTTTTTCTTTTGATCTCAAGCCGCATTTGAAACGTTGAGACCGCTGCTGCTAATTAGGACCCGTATGTTATCCTCTATGTACAATAAAGTTTCTTTTCTTGGATTATCTTTGGCTCCTGATATTTTTCCACTTTCCTTTTTCTTTCGATCTCATGCCGCCTTTGAAACGTTGAGTAAGCTGCTGGCTCATGGGTCCCGCATGTCATCCTCTACGAACAATAAAAGTTTCCTTTCTTGGAGTTATTTTTGACCCCTAATTTCTGGCTATTTGCCTTTTTCTTTTGATCTCCTGCCCCCTTTGAAACGATGAGGACGCTGTTGGCAGGTCGGTCCCACATGTCATCCTCTGTGAACAATAAAAGTTTCCTTTGATGGATTTATTTTGAACCCCTAATTAATTTCGGGATATTTCCTTTTTTCCTTTGATCCCCTGCCGCCTTGGAATCGTTGAGGATGTTGCTGCCTCATGGGTCCCGCATGTCATCCTCTCAGAACGGTAAATGTTTCTTTTCTTGGATTTTGTTTACCAAATGATTTTTGGCTAATTTTTTCTTTCGATCTCCTGCCGCCTTTAAAACGTTGAGGACGCTGCTGGCTCATGGGTCCCACATGTCAGCCTCTATGAACAATAAACGCTGAGGATGCTGCTGCCTCATGGGTGCCGCATGTCATCCTCTTAGAACGAAAATGTTTCTTTTCTTGGATTTTGTACCAACATATTTTTGGTTTATTTTTTCTTTCCATCCCCTGCCGCCTTTAAAATGTTGACGACGCTGCTGGCTCATGGGTCCCTGATGTCAGCCTCCCCGTACAAGAAACATATGATATCTTGATTATTTTGCAGACAATAAATAGTGTATTGCGCTCTGAGCTATATCAAACGGATAATTAAATCTTTATTTTTACATAAAAAAACTTGTATGTTGAATCTCCTTGTTTTTTTGTCTTTGCGAAGCATAGGACTTTCCTGTTTTTTTTAGAAAATTCGGAACTTTCCTGTTTTGGAGTGGGCTGAAATTGTACGAGTCAAAAGGCCAAGCAGGATAGTTCGAAGGCCCAGATGTCCAGATGCAGCCCAATTGAAATCTTTCTTCTTGGATTTTTTCACCCCCTGATTTCTGGCTACTTCATTTTTCTTTTGGTTCTGTGCCGCCTTGGAAACGTTGAGACCGCTGCTGCAAAATGGGACCCGCATGTCATCCTCTACGTACAATAAAATTTCTTTTCTTGGATTATTTTTGGCTCCTGATATTTGGTCACTTGCCTTTTTCTTTCGATCCCGTGCAGCCTCTCAAACGGTGAGACCGCTGCTGCTAAATGGGACCCGCATGTCATCCTCTATGTACAATCAAGTTTCTTTTCTTGAATTATTTTTGGCTCCTGATATTTGGTCACTTGCCTTTTTCTTTCGATCTCATGCCACGTTTGAAATGTTGAGGAACCTCCAGGATCATGGGACCCGCATGGCATACTCTATGTACTATAAAACTTTCTTTTCTTGAATTATTTTTGGCTCCTCATATTTGGTCACTTGCATTTTCTTTCGATCTCATGCCACGTTTGAAACGTTGAGGAACCTGCTGGCTCATGGGACCCGCATGTCATCCTCTATGTACTATAAAAGTTCATTTTCTTTGTTTTTTTTCACCCTTTGATTTTTGGCTATTTCCTTTTTCTTTTGATCCCCTGCCGCCTTGGAAACGTTGAGTAAGCTGCTAGCTCATGGGACCCGCATGTCATCCTCTATTTCCATCAACTTTATTATCTTGATTTTTTTGACCCCCTAATTTCTGGCTACTTTCTTTTTGTTTTGATCTCAAGCCGCATTTGAAACGTTGGGACCGCTGCTGCAAAATGGGATCCGCATGTCATCATCTATGTAAATAAAGTTTCTTTTCTTGGATTATCTTTGGCTCCTGATATTTTGTCACTTGCCTTTTTCTTTCGATCTCATGCCGCCTTTGAAACTTTAAGTAAGATGCTGGCTCATGGGTCCCGCATGTCATCCTCTACGAACAATAAAAGTTTCCTTTCTTGGAGTTATTTTTTACCCCTAATTTCTGGCTACTTGCCTTTTTCTTTTGATCTCCTGCCCCCTTTGAAACGATGAGAACGCTGTTGGCAGGTCGGTCCCACATGTCATCCTCTATGAACAATAAAACTTTCCTTTGATGGATTTATTTTGAACCCCTAATTAATTTCTGGATATTTCCTTTTTTTCTTTTGATCCCCTGCCGCCTTGGAATCGTTGAGGATGCTGCTGCCTCATGGGTCCCGCATGTCATCCTCTCAGAACGATAAATGTTTATTTTCTTGGATTTTTGACCAACTGATTTTTTGTTTATTTTTTCTTTCCATCCCCTGCCGCCTTTAAAACGTTGACGACGCTGCTGGCTCATGGGTCCCCGATGTCAGCCTCCCCGTACAAGAAACATGTGATATCTTGATTATTTCGCTCTGAGCTTTGCAAACGGATAAATTAAATCTTTATTTTTACATAAACAAACTTATATGTTGAATCTCCTTGTTTTTTGTTTTTGCGAAACATAGGACTTTCATGTTTTGTAGTGGGCTGAAATTGTACGAGTCAAAAGGCGTCCAGCACGATAGTTCGAAGGCCCAGATGGCAAGATGCAGCCCAATTGAAAAATATTTTTTCTTGGATTTTGTTTTGACCCCCTGATTTCTGGCTACTTCCTTTTTCTTTTGATCCCTTGCTGCCTTGGAAACGTTGAGGCCGCTGCTGCTAAATGGGTCCCGCATGTCATCCTCTATGTACAATAAAATTTCTTTCTTCGATTATTTTCGGGTCCTGATATTTGGTCACTTGCCTTTTTCTTTCGATCTCATGCCGCCTTTGAAACGTTGAGGAAGCTGCTGGAGCATGGGTCCCGCATGTCATCCTCTATGAACAATAAAAGTTTCCTTTCTTGGAGTTATTTTTTACCCCTAATTTCTGGCTACTTCCTTTTTCTTTTGATCCCCTGCCGCCTTTCAAACGTTGAAGACTTTGCTGGATCATGGGTCCCACATGTCAGTCTCTATGAACAATAAACATTTCCTTTCTTGGAGTTATTTTGTACCCCTAATTTCTGGCTATTTGCCTTTTTTTCTTTCGATCCCCAGTCGCCTTCTAAACGTAGAGGACGCTGCTGGCTCGTGGGTCCCAGATGTCAGCCTCCATGGACAATAAACCTCTCCTTTGTTGGATTTATTTTTCACCCTCTGATTTTGGCTATTTCCTTTTATTTTGATCCACTGCCACCTTGGAAACATTGAGTTAGCTGCTGACACATGGGGCCCGCATGTCATCCTCTATGTACAATCAACTTGCAAGATCTTCGAGCGAAAGAGCTTGTATTAGTGGGACCCATATGTCAACCTCTATGTACAATAAAAGTTTCATTTCTTGGATTATTTTTAGCTCCTGATATTTGGTCACTTTCCTTTTTCTTTCGATCTCAAGCCGCCTCTGAAACGTTGAGTAAGGTGCTGGCTCATGGGACCCACATGTCATCCTTTATGTACAATAAAGTTTCTTTTCTTGGATTTTTTTTACACCTGATTTTTGGTCACTTGCCTTGATGCTGCTGGCTCATGGGTCCCACATGTCAGCATCTATGAACAATAAACCTTTCCTTTGTTGGATTTATTGTTTACCCCTAATTTCTGGCTATTTGCCTTTTTCTTTTGATCCCCATGCGCCATTGTAAACGTTGAGGAACCTGCTGGCTCATGGGACCCGCATGTCATCCTCTATGTACTATAAAATTTCTTTTCTTGGTTTTTTTCACCCTCTGATTTTTGGCTATTTCCTTTTTCTTTTGATCCCCTGCCGCCTTAGAAACGTTGAGTAAGCTGCTGACTCATGGGACCCGCATGTCATCCTCTATGTACAATCAACTTTCTTCTTTTGGAGTTTTTTTACCCCTAATTTCTGGCTACTTTCTTTTTCTTTTGATCTCAAACCGCATTTGAAACGCTGAAACCGCTGCTGCAAAATGGGACCCGCATGTCATCCTCTATGTACAATAAGTTTCATTTCTTGGATTATTTTTGGCTCTTGATATTTAGTCACTTGCCGTTTTCTTTCGATCTCATGCCGCCTTTGAAACGTTGAGTAAGCTGCTGGCTCATGGGTCCCGCATGTCATCCTCTACCAACAATAAAAGTTTCATTTCTTGGAGTTATTTTTTACCCCTAATTTCTGGCTACTTCCTTTTTTCTTTTGATCCACTGCCTCCTTTGAAACGTTGAGGATTCTGCAGACTAATACAAGCTTTTTCTCTCCAAGATCTTGCAAGTTGATAGATTAAATCATAGAATTATTAGGATATGTTTTAAATTTCAAATCCACTTTATGAATTATTAAAAATACCGTTATCCATGTGGGTATGGAGCGATCAAGGATTTTCATATTGGGCATGAGCAGTTTCAAAAATTGGAACCCAATAATTCAAAATAAATAAAAACAACTTTTATGTATAATCTCTGCGTTTTTTTTTGCCATTCATAGGATCTGTGTTTCATTAGAAAAGGGCCGAAATTGCATGAGCAGAAAGGCCCATTTGTAGTTATTGGGCTTTGACAGCCGGAGCAAGTAGGCCGATAGCAATTACCATGTAGATGGCCGTTGGCAACCCAAAGTGAAATATTGGGCCCAACAGGGGAAGACTGAACAGTACTATTTTCTAATTGGAAGGTGGTACATGGCGTAATCCTGCCAAAAAAAGATGGACACGGGTTGCTGAAATTTTCCCATCTGCGCCTAATATCGCCGCCGCGGCTCCGCTTCCGCCGCCGCCGCCATGCCTCGTCTCGCGTCGAGCTCGCGGTACTGCCGCGTCTCGGGCACGGGGTACTGCGGCGTCCGCGCGCGCCCCAAAGGTACGCATTACGTGGAGATATGTGACGGCGGCGAGCGCATCGGCCTCGGCACCTACGAGACCGCGCACGAGGCCGCGCGCGCGTACGACGCCGTGGCGTGGCGGCTCGGGCGCCCGCGATCGTCGATGAATTTCCATGACGTGTGGACGCGCCAGCAGGCCGAGGATCTCGCGCCGCCGCCGTACATCGTTAGACAGGAGGAACAGCGCCGCCGCTGCGAGACGGAGCGTCGTTTGCGTATCGCCGAGCGGGACGAGCACGCGGCGCGCGAGTGGGCGGCCCGCTTCCCCGAGGACGTTGCCGCCGAGAACGAGCACTTCCGCAGACGGAGGGCGGAGAAGGCGACGAGGCGGGCTGCGAAGAAGGAGGACCGCGCACGACGGAGGGCGGAGAAGGCGACGAAGCAGGCCTTCATCGAAGCGCAGCTCGCCGGGCCGACCACCATTGGCGAGGACGACCCCCGTTGGATTGACCTCTTCTCGTCGGATCCGGTGTCGGGCACGACACCGGACTCGTCAGATGTCGAGTTTTAGTTTAGTTTTATCGCACTACTTTGTAAAAATATGAACTACGGAGTATCTATCAAGCTAATTTTATCCTATTTTATGTCTATTTCTAGTCTTTGTTTGATCTTCTGTTTTACTGCACTCTATTTATCATTATATTCTGTTTTTGGCGCTGCATTTATAGCGCCTCTGAAAATACGCTGTTTCAGCCCTGCATTTGGCCGCCACAGTTTGCAGCTTCCGGTGAAGCTATTGCCGGCTCCATGCGCAGCATCAGCCCACATCGCCAAAATATAGAGCCACTGCTGGAGTTGCTGTAATATGTTTGTCAGCAGGAGCTTACCTAATTAGTGAAAAAGATGTTCAGCGTGGGATTCGAAAAAAGATCTTCATGTTTTTTTTCCTAGCGATCCTAGTTCGGACTTTTGATTGTGTTGGCTAGTGCATGTAGCTTGACACCTGTATTATGTGATCCTGATATGAGGATAAGAACACCTTCAGCTTGCATTGCTAATGGTGTCTACTGCAGTGATGGCGTACCTTCAATGGAGACTGATGCAAGAGAGTTGGTACTGGTGAGCCTGCACTTGACATCATCGTGCCACCTGAAGTAGGTGGTATATTGGGATTAGACTGATAAGCATAGCACCTTGCAAAGAACAAGATGATGCTAGTGTTGGTTAACGTGATTTTACGCCAAAAGTCATATATGCTCAACAGGTGCCGTACCTAGTTTGGATATTGTGTTGTTACCCTTTTGTGGTTTGGTGTTTGTCCAACAGAGAAAGCTACTCTTTTCCCGTGTAAGTGTTATTATGTGAACAAAAGTTGTATGTAAATATATATCGGTCAGAGAACCAAGATTGCATATTCTTGCCTGGTTATAACACATAAATCATAATAATAATTAAAGAGAAAAGGAACATTTGCCTTTGCAATGTGATTGTGCCAAGTAGATTAGATAACCAACCACAAACATTACAGGTCAACAGCCAAACGCATGCGAAAGTCCTAAGGTAAGCTCCATAATACATGTTGAAACCAAAAGCCTAGAAACCATAAGAAAGGTAGCTCCACATCACAGTTCCACGATAGCAGCATACTGATCATAAAACATATATCAAGTCAGGACAGCTGCACCACTGGGTAAGCATCCATGGGGTCTGGCTCAAGAGCAAAGACTGTGTGAATGCTGCAAAATGTGGCTCTTGCCTCACCCCACCCATACATCTTATCATGGAACCTTACCAAATCAGCATGAATCATCTTGACATAAACATAGCTCCTCTCTCCATGCTGATGGGATTGAACAATGCGCCAGTTGCAGTGCTTCAGCTTGTCAAACAGTATGCAGGAGATGACGAAGCATGCTGGCTGGTCTTTTGTAGTGACAATGGCTTGTAGTAGCTGGTCCTGTGAACCACCCAACTGGATCTTTAGAGCTTGAAGGACAGTCTGTGCCATATAAGCTACCGTTGCTTACTCCAGCTCGGGTTCAGGTGAATGACAGCTGACATCTTATCCTCGAGATGCAGATCCTTCTTGATCAGATTCAGCGGAATCATCACCACTACTTACAGGTGCATCAGGTTCTACAGAAGGCACATCAGGTACATGCTCCAGTTCATAGGAGTTGGGTGGGGCAGCACCGTTTGCTGAAATCTCTACAATACACGCTCCAGGTAGACCACCAGTCTCTACAGAGGGTAAACCACCAATATCCACTTCAGAGGATTCTTGTGGCACGACACCTTTCGCTAGAGGCTCTACCCTACCAGCTCCAGGTCCACCACCAACAAGATCAGTGGGCATAGTCATGACGGGTTCTACCAATACAAAACCTCCTTCGGGTGGCGTGGCAACTTCGGGTGCAGGATCATCAGTAGCAACTCCAGCATCAGCACCAGTTACATCGGTCTTGACAATAGGTAAACCGTCTTGCTCCAGTTCAGAGAATTCCCGTGGCACGACACCGGTCACTAGAGGCTCTACACTAGCAGCTCCAACTGCACCACCAGTTTCTACAGCAGGGGGTAAACCCAATCCACAACCTTCTTCATGTGGCACGATGATGCTGTGTATAGGCTCATCGGTACCAGGTCCAGTCGCATCAGTCTCCATAGACAGTAAACAAGGTGGCATCGGAGGTTTAAAAGACTGGCATGCCATTTCACCTTTGTCATCAGACAATATAGAGTTTTCTTCAACTCTATGTTTCTGCAATAATAAGCACATGAACAGAAATTAGACCAGAGCATCTAGCCATCTAACAGGGGCAGCGGCAAAACAAGCATCGGTCCATATGTTTACCTTGTCATCTGGGATATCAGAACACACAGATTTAGAAGTCATTTCACATAGCATCCGCTTTTTCGTTCCTTCCCCTACGTCCATCTGGAATAAGTAATACTATTGATCACATAAAACTAATTAATCAAATATATGCATATGTTGAGAAGTTTGCACGGCAAATTGTGGATTCTGCTTTTATCACGAATCGTCGTTCTATATATTTACCTTGTCATCTGGGATATCAGAAGTCACAGAATGAGAAGTCATCTCACTAAGTATCGGTTTTTTCGCTCTTTCCCCTCCATCCATCTGCAATAAGAAGTACTATTGATCACATAAAGCTAATTCATTGAATATATGCATATGTTGAGAAGTTTGCACAACAAATTGTGGATTCTACTTCCAATCACCAAGTAATCTCGTGAGAAATGCATGATCAAGATATGTTTCTCCCTCTTGATCAACATCTGCATCTCCATTAAGACTAATCATCATGCGATGGTGCTCTTCAGAAGAGCGCATACACTTCCAATCACCAGACAAGCAAAAAATTGTTGATTCTAGTAATGCTTAATCAGCAGTGGCCATGGAACGACCACAGATCGACCAAGCAAAAAAAAAATCATCAGCCTACTGACCACCAGACAAAACAAACTAGGCCCATACATGGCCTCACAAATCATCATCAAACGTCGATCAAACTAGCAAGTTTGAACATGGATTACTAATTTATTTTCTGATAAAGTGAGTATATTAATATCGAAAGATATTGATTACACTGAGCCTCTGCAACAACGCAATACCTTACTGGTAGTACGGATGCACATGGATTCCTAATACTCCCTCTGTTCGGTTTTAATTAGTCGACGCGAGGGAGAGAAGAAAATGAACTGTCGATGCTTTCAACTAGAGTCAATTAAATACGAACAGAAGAAGTACGTAGTAGTATTGACAAATATCCGGATCTAGTCTAAAAACAAATTGGCATGTAAATCCTAGTAGTCTACTAAACTAGGATCAATACCCTAGATTAGGGTTGCAAGCGGCGTCCGCGAATCGTCCCACAAAGCAGAAAATTAGAGCAAATAGTGGTTGAGATTAGAGCAGATTTAAAGCACTCGCACTGAAACTAGCTAGCCCGCTACCCACCCCGCTTGACACCCTGCCATAGTTGTGAATCTACACCAAATATTCAAACAAGGATGAGCAACCGCCAATAAAATTTTATCCGCACATCATCATCTCTACCATACACAAGGGTATGGTGATTTCACATACAGCCATTGTTGCCGCAGGACGAGGATGAGTGATGCGCCGCGGAGAAGGTGCCTCACGCCTCTGTCGCCGCCGCCGTCGAAGAGGAAGTCGAAGCCGCGCGATTGTGGTCCATCGCCGATATGGAGGTGGAGCTACTAGGGAAGAGGTGGAGGTGGAGGTGGAGATGGAGTGATGGTTTGTACTAGTGGCGGCCGGTGAGGTAGTTATAAATACAGCCTCTCTCTCTTTTTTGGCAAGGAATGCAGCTTCTCTTGGAAGGCAACGAGGCAACGCACTCCAGATTTCGTATATTACTATAATATAATATGGGCGGAGAAATTTAGACGCATCTGTGTTGTCTTGTCAAATGAATCACCAGGATTTGCTTTTAGTACTCCAGATTTGGGCGACCCAAGGAAGTAGAGATAGTAATGTACGCCATCTAGCTGCACGCTATCAAATCAAATAAATGGTCATGCCATTTACTTTTAAGATGGTGCAGCAGTTATTCTGACCAAAGAAACATGCACGTCTGCTGATTATTTTGATAGTACTACTAGTAGTACTAATATTTCTGATGGGTATACATTTACCATCCGCTAGCAAAGATTGTTTGGCACATTGTTGTTATGGCTTTCAACATCACACCCCTTAATAATATTATTAATCAATGTTTGGGCAATTAATTGAGTGTGTTAATAAAAAATTAAAACCCACAAATCCAACTGTACTATTTTTAGGGCCATATGAAGGACAAGGAATGATTTTAAATGCCATATGGAGTACCTCCTACCATGTGAAATATTGTTCTGTCATGCAGGTGATACCCATGGCTTCGCATTAAATCCGTATGTTGTCCTACATACAGTCAACTATGAAGTACCACGATTTGGTTTTTGGGTGCAACCAGCTAGAGAATGATGCACGGGTTTGTACAACCAGTACAATTCACATTAAGATTTTCTGATACGATGTTGATGTGTATATGTAAGAATCATACACTAGAATGTCTTCTATGTTTAGATGGCTGATCTACGTTTATACTTTCTGTGAACCATGAGGTTAAGACATTTGTACTGTAATAAAGATTGCTAAATAACAGTATATATGTATGCCTCTAGGGACACTGAAACAGCCAAACAACCATGCATGTGTATAGACCGTATTTGATCAAATTACAAGAAGCACCTGGGTTCATGCAAATAGCATCAATTTATCACCTAAGTACATTAGCTATAAATAGTTAAATAGGAGTCAAGACCAACTGAGCTAGCTAGTAGTATGATCCTACTATTACATAAATATCCCTAACTCTGATTGTCTTTGTTCCAGTCCAGCGCGTTGGTGTAGCTTGGGATGAACCAAAACCCCGTATGCCAGTTGGCCGCTGGACCGCTGCTTGAGAAAGAGATGCTTTGGTGGTCTTCGCCATTTAGACTGAAGCGGAAAATTTCTTGATGTGATGTGTCAAACTGAGAGCCAATGGCCTGAGGCGTGGTGTAGATGCAGTTTCTTCTTGTCATATATCCTGGGGAAATGTTGCACCACCCACTGGCATTAAAATCGGATAGTTCAACCCAAGGAACACAGAATAGTCTCCAAGATTAGTAACGCTTTCCCACGGGTTGGCTGGAAGTAACCGACTAGTGTCATTCGAGAATACCATGCAGGTATACCCCGAATAGCTGTGAACAGCGCGACCGCAATGGACAGAAGGGGTACTATCATAATAACTTGGAGCACCGTCAGCGTCAAAATACATTACGCCACGTGCATGGACCAGGAGAAGTCTAGAACGATCTTGAGATCTTGCCAGCCACCACGTATGACTATTAAAGTCAAAATCATCATCGATATCAAATCCAGCCGTCCACGGAATGAATGGACCAGGGAGCACTATAGGACCTTGAAAAAAGAAAGAACACGTCACATGAAAATATATTTCATGGTTTATCTACTAGTGATATTGATTTGATATTGTAGATGCCAATACTAGTACTTTATAAAATCATGGTCGAACATAAGATGGTTTGAAATATATTTCGAACATCTTGGTAAAACTTCATATGGATTTAAAACATGTTCCCCATAATATTGGTCCAAATTTTAGATGGTTTGAATATAGTACTCCTTATTCTCTAGAACCGGGGGAATATAAACAAATGAAAGTCTTTATCAATATTGCATGGCACCTTTATTGATTATATTTCTACTCTACCTTAAATTTTCCAGGGAGTAATAATAAAGAAACTTAATTACTAGGGGGCCTTTTTCCTACGGAACAACATGCACATTAGACCATACTAAAATTCCTATAGATGTTAAATTCTATATATGTCCATACCACAAGAGGGTTATGGTGTGCGCCTATGGAATTCCTTTAAGCCAAAAGATGCCAAGACAGTTCAACAAATAAGAGGTGAAATACTATATAAGTTACGTATATAAAAAACATAGGGAGGAAATGTTACCAAATTAATTAGGATCCCATGCATAAACATTTCCAAGCTCAGTAACGGCGAACACAAGTCCGTTATGTATAATTGCATCGCAGTATATGGCACCGTCCTAAAACTGGTTTTCAAGAAATATCCATGTACGAGGATATTCGCCATGGAGGTAGGCAATTGCAAAGTCGAAGATTGAGACAAGGGAGAAATCTTTATACCCCCTAGCAGCTGTAGGAACTTGGCAAATAGCTATCTTCTGCAGTTGAATAGCATCACCCTGATACTCGAATATAAGTGGATTGCGTGTGGTTTCAAACTTCTTCGTCAAAGATGGAAGCTTAATCTTGCGATGAGTGTAGACATTGAGGAGGTTCCACTTGCCTTTGGGGCCAACCATGGCGATCCAATATCCATTGGCGCCTGCCCGCTCCTCATCCTTACCGTGTGGCATTAGGCAATCATAGGAGAACCTGTCCAGCGGCAATAGTTTGCACTTGCTTTGCACCGGCAAATCCTCCTTGAACTCCCATGGTTTATCTGCCGGGTCACAACAGAGAACACACGGAAGGCCAAACGGCTGAGAAGCAGGCAGAGTGGTACTGTATTTGGCTGACTGAAGAATACTTTTGGAGGAACCGACTAGGGACGCGGCGGTGATGGCGTCGCACTGGCTGATGAGCACTTCAAGGGGGCCTTCCGTAAACACCTTGTGAAACAGCCCAGATCCACAGACCCTGCTCGATTTCGCCATCGCAATGAGGCAGGTGGTACAATGGGGTTGGTATTTTCTTGGGAGATTTACTGATTCGAACTTTGGGAGAGAGATGGCGATCAATGGCGGCAGGTGGGGGTTTGAGTTGGAGAACAGAGGCTCTCAAACTGGGCACTGTTGGATAGGATGCGAAAGCGCCATGGCGGAGACGCAGGCGCGTGCTATGGAAGCTGGGCGGAGTGGGGATAGACGACGGAGGTGAACCGAGACGCTCCTCCTCTTATGCATATACTGCCTACTGCAGTTTCGAGGAGAGTGTGAATGTGTTCAAAAAAAGAGGAGAGTGTGAATGTGTTCAAAAAAAGAGGAGAGTGTGAATGTGTTCAAAAAAAAGAGGAGAGTGTGACTGTGACCCGACACCCGAGTAGGAGCAGACGGACTATAGGAGTAGCCCCATCATTACAGTCCATTAATCGTGCTCCCTACAATAAATAAGTGAAACGTCCCAGGCTTGTGTTGTCTAATCAAATCGATGGCCATGTCAGTATTATGGTGAACAAATAAAACAAATACACACCAACCTTGTTCTTTTTGCAACATGGAGTACACCAACCTAGCAAGGCATCAACCTTCTCGCCATCAACTAGGACTCCGTGGCTCCGTCCCACCAAAGTTGTCTCAACTTTGTAAAAAAAATACATCTATCCATCTAAATTTTAACAAAGGTGAGACACTTTTGGTGGGACCGAGGGAGTACAAAAAAACTTTACTACTCCATGCTAGTATCGGCCACTTTTCGAAAAGTAATTCAAATTTCAACTGAAGGCATGCTATTTTATGGTCCTGAAAATTGCCAAAAAAATACAACCAAAAAATGCAACAGATCCATGTTAAGGGGGTACACCCTACGCAATATACATTAAGAAACATCGAAACTTCAACGACCTTGTAAGAATGCCCATGACAGTGCAGTTTTGCCAAATTAGGAAGAGAGGAAATATGAATTCAACCAAAGAAATCTAAACGAATCCTTAGACAATAGCATAGTTAACACGTTCAGAAAAAAATGATGACTCCAAGAGAACAACATTAGCAAGAAATACTCCAGTTTAGTTTGAACTTGCAGTCACATATATATAGTACTACCAAAATACTAATAATCCGAGCTGCATTCTAGCACTCCAACTAGCTAGCTAATAGTTCTGGAGTAGTAGTACTACTATACAAGTCCAAAATACATCCGAACGAACCCTATTTCGAACTAAACTACTCCCTCCGATCTTCGAGTAACTAAACGAAGATTATTATATAACCTTCTTGTTGATGCAAACGCAGATAGGCAACACACGCTGCCCTCCACTCTGCTTCGCGTAACGGGGCGGCACCGCCAGGAAAGAAGTGAGTTGCTACAACATGATCGAGCTAGGCGTCGGGGAGCTCGTCGGCTCGATTACCGCCATCAAGGTGTCCGTCGAGAGGTCACTGGTCCCAGCCGGCGCCGGCGGACCAATCACCAGCAGCTGCGCCTTGTACATCAGAAATAAGCACGCGACCGACCTGATGCACACACAGGACACAATGGTGGTCGGGCCGAGCGCGCCAACGGTGATGGCGAACATGCTACTGTCTTCTTCCCCACTGCCGATGAACAGGTGTCCCTGTGGTTGTACCGGAACACAAACTATGCACCAGGCGGGTATGCCATACTGGAACGTAAACACTGGGATGGAGTGGGATGCTTGGAGGTGTACTAGGAGCTCCCGCGGCGGGCCGGTGAAGCTGCAGCCGGTATTGATGGCCTCTGTGCAGCCGCACGGACCATGCGGGCACGCGATATAGTGCTTGTAGGACTCCGTGGAGGCGACCAAGCTCTGGCAGCCGACGCACTTGACCATTGCCCCAGATCGATTCGACGGCGGCAATCTTGCCCCATATCGATTCAACGGCGGCAACCTCGTCGGCTGCTCGCACTTCTTGCACGAGTTCGGCGCAAGCTCGCCGACGCAGCGCCGACAGCCCATATGACCGCCCATGCACTGCACGGAACAACGTACGTGGCATCAGTTGTCATTAAAATTTCTCACAGGTGAACCTAAGAATGAAATCGGAAGGGAGCGACCTTGGATATGGGGGGTTTGAAGGGCAGCAGGCAGAGGGGGCACAAGAAGAGGGCCTCCTCCATCTTCAGAGAAGAGTGATCGGGAAAACGAGAACGGGATGGGTTCTTTTTTTTTATACATGCCTTGGAGTGGAGTATGGATACTACTACTTATAGGAAGAACTTCCTTGCTAAGAATCGGCGTCGGCCGTATGCAACCATAGATGCACCAGCGGCTCTGCAGTTTGTCAAAATAAAAGGACAGAGCTGCAGTGACTTGAAGTCTCCAAATCTCATTGTGACTTGGTGCCACCATCTACCAACCATTTGAGATCCAACGTTCCAAACTATCTCTTATTTCGAACCTAAAAACAAAAATTATTCAGAAAATTATGAAAAAAATCCAGTAAAATGTAGATGCCTTGTTCTAAAATCTGTGAATATTTCATCCCACTCGGACGACTAGCTTGTGATTAAAGAGCTTTTTACGTATACGAGCACTAGTTTAAACTAAATACTCCCTCTGATTCATATTAATTGACTTCAATATGGATGTATCTAGAACTAAAATGTGTCTAGTACATCCATATTAGAGTCAATTAATATGAACCGGAGGGAGTATATATTTGCTCACAAACCTTTGATTCAAATCGAATGAAACTTCACCAAAATATAAATCGAAATATGCACGATTAACTGGAAGTTCTTGAAATATTTCTGAGCAATTATAATAATTATTTAGTTTAAATTCTAAGTCAATCGCATACATTGGATCTGAGATGGATGGTGGATGGTGGCACCAAGTCACTGTGAGACTTGGAAGTATCAAGTCAGTGAAGCTCTATCCCAAAATAAAAGCTTCGTGAAGGGGGCAGTTTGGTTCAAAAAAGAAGACAATGCCAAACAGTTGTCAAACAGTAGCCATATAGTCAAATGTACTCCCTCTGATTCAAATGAATTGACTCAACTTTGTCTAGATATATATGGATGTATCAAGTCACTGAAGCTCTATCCCAAAATAAAAGCTTCATGAAGGGGGAAGTTTGGTTCGAAAAAATACGGTGTGCCAAGCGGTTTGTCAAATAGTACCATAACGTCAAATGTACTCCCTCCGATTCAAACGAAATGACTCAACTTTGTATTTTGCATGTTAAAGGTTTTTCGTAAAACTTGGCCAATCTTAACATAGTTTGCCTTTCTAAAAAAAGATATAAGCCCTAAGGCTCCTTTGATTCATAGGATGGGAAAACCATAGAAATATGAAAAATATAGGATTGAGATTTAATGGCTAGTTGAATCATATAGGAAGATGAGTTGTGTTTGATTGTGCCAAAGGAATTTTTCCATGAGGTATGACCTAATGTTTTATTCTTATAGGATTTGCACTGCAAGATTCCTGTAGGATATGTTCCTATGAATCAAACAACTAGTGTGGGGAAAATTCACATGTGATCTAAATCCTACATAATTCCTATACAAATCCTATATATGAATTTTAGTTGTTAGGTCACTTAAAATGACTTCACTTGAAGGGTTACATTTTTTTTTCTGAATTAGTAGTGATGCCTAGCCATATATATACCTAAACCAAGAGAATCAGCATAAACTTATGTATATTAATAGTAAGCGCATATATGAATGTTTTTTTATCTACAAACCCAGGGTCATATATATGTACATAGAAACATGCATATATGCTAGTTTTTGTACCTTGGTGTGTTCCTCTTTTGGGCTATTTTTTTTGTTCACCGGTTCACAACCAACGCCCTAGATTAATTTGGCACTTAGAAAATAACATTTTGTTTTTGGCGCACTAACACAAATAGTAGTAGCACGGTCAACACTGTAGAGAAGTACAAAATAAATGTGTGTGGGAAAAATTGACTTAAAGTGACCATTACAATGAGAAAAAGGGTAGAACCAAGCATTGCACAGGGAAAAAGCAGTGTAGTGCCCAGAAGAAAAAAAACAAGTTGGGCTATACTCCCTCCATCCTGAAATAATGGGTGTAGAGTTAAAATTTGTCCATAAAAGAGTGTACTTCTCGTTTTGCAATGCACTTCAAAATTTGTCCACAAAGAGTGGTACTCCTAGTAAAAAATATTTCTTTCTCATCACGAGAGATATAGTTTCTTCACGACTAGTACGTACTACCTCCATCACAAAGCTTAAGGGTTCCTTTGATTCAAAGGATTTGCATAGGAATTGTGTAGGATTTGGTTCCTATGGGAAAATTTCCTATACATGTTGTTTGATTCATAGGAACATATCCTATAGGAAAAAATCCTATAGGAATCTTGTAGTGTAATTCCTATAGGAAAAAAGCATTAGCTCATGCCTCATGGAAAAATTCCTTTGCTACAATCAAACAAACTTCATCTTCCTATAGGATTCAATTAGACATGCCATTCCAATCCTAAACCTTTCCTATTCCTATGCTTTTCCTATCCTTTAAATCAAAGGAGGCCTAAGTCTTTTTTTAAGAGTCAAAGCAAGTAAAGGTTGACGAAAATTTAGAATAATCTATCAACTAATATAATATTTTGTAGATGCCATACCAAAAAAATTCATTGTCTATGTATTGATATTAATTTTGTATTTTGCATGATAATGATTTTTGGTAAAATCTTAGTTTACCTTGACATAGTTTGAGCTTCTAAAAATAATATAAGCCTTACGCTTTGGGATGGAGGTAGTAGTATTTAACATAATATGGTTTTCTTATTTACTACATGCATTTAGCTCATTGGAGGTGGAAAAGTTGAAGAGGAAAGTGATGGTCGATGACAGTTTCCCAATGTAATAATAAAATCCTTAATATGCCTTGAAAACCCACACGTACGCTCTTTCTAGGACAGAGGCAGTATGAGGTAATGCACCCACGCGCTGTCATCTGCCCGTTCGTGCTATGTCTCCCAAATCTTTAAATATCGTCAGTTATCCATTTCACGTCCACACTTCTCCCTCTCTCCACGGACTAGGAAAAAACCCTCTCTTCGCTTCCCCTTCCCATTCCACCGATGGAGAGCCCAACCGACGCCGTCAACGTAGCGAAAGCGAAAGCCGCGCGGCTGGCCTTAGCCGCAGAGGAGGCGTCCAGAGCCGCGACCGCAGCACGCATGGCCGCAACGGCGGCGATCATCGCCGCAGCGGATGCCAAAGACGAAGCGGAGGCCATTGCCGAAGGTCGGGCCATCGGTCGCTCATCGGCATCTGATGCTGTTGGTAGATGGGTCCACTCTCTTGGGAAGCATCCCCTAGATGACGAGGACGAGGTTGAACTCATCTTTGAACCGCCGCCGACCTTCGACGAGAATATCGTCGACGAGGGGGAGGAAGTATGTTCCGATTCACCTCTCTCCCTTATTCAACATAGCCCTGTATCGATTTGCGCTATGGTCTCTCCCTCTTTTTTTGCGCTATAGCATTTTGAATTAGCGTCAGAATCTTTTTAGATTCATATTCAGTAGTTGCAACTGCTACATATTTGCTTCACATCCGATTCACCTCTCTCCCTTATTCAACATAGCCCTGTATCGATTTGCTCTATGGTCTCTCCCTCTCTTTTTTACGCTATAGGGTTTTGAATTAGCGTTAGAATCTTTTTAGATTCATATTCATTATTAGTTGCAACTGCTACATATTTGCTTCACCTGCTTATTTGGCATGTATCAGGTTGCTACTGATGAGGTTGACAGCGATGTCGAGTCGCGTCATAGGAAGGCCAGGGCCACTCTCAACAAGCTTAAGGCGGGGAAGTTCGACAAGTATTGGAGTGAACCCTGGACTGGTGCCAGGAACAGCTGCCCCTTCTGCACAAAGAGCATAAAGGTTGACTTTCAAAGCGTCCTGCAGCATGCCGAAGCCGGTGGGTCCGGCTGTCTCAAAGTTGGGGAAACTGTTAACCGATCCGGCTTCATAGCCAACCACATGGCTGATACGTCTCCGGCGTATCGATAATTTCTTATGTTCCATGCCACATTATTGATGTTATCAACATGTTTTATGCACACTTTATGTCATATTCGTGCATTTTCTGGAACTAACCTATTAACAAGATGCCGAAGTGCCAGTTGCTGTTTTCTGCTGTTTTTGGTTTCAGAAATCCTAGAAAAGAAATATTCTCGGAATTGGACGAAATCAACGCCCAGGGTCCTATTTTGCCACGAAGCTTCCAGAAGACCAAAGAGGAGACGAAGTGGGGCCACGAGGTGGCCAGACTATAGGGCGGCGCGGCCCAGGTCTTGGCCACGCCGACCTATAGTGTGGGCCCCTCGTGTGGCCCCCTGACCTGCCCTTCCGCCTACAAATAGCCTTCGTCGCGAAACCCCCGATCACCGAGAGCCACGATACGGAAAACCATCGAGACGCCGCCGCCGCCAATCCCATCTCGGGGGATTCAGGAGATCGCCTCCGGCACCCTGCCGGAGAGGGGAATCATCTCCCGGAGGACTCTACGCCGCCATGGTCGCCTCCGGAGTGATGTGTGAGTAGTCTACCCCTGGACTATGGGTCCATAGCAGTAGCTAGATGGTTGTCTTCTCCCCATTGTGCTTAATTGTCGGGTCTTGTGAGCTGCCGAACATGATCAAGATCATCTATCTGTAATTCTATATGTTGCGTTTGTTGGGATCCGATGAATAGAGAATACTTGTTATGTTGATTATCAAATTTATATCTATGTGTTATTTATGACCTTGCATGCTCTCTGTTACTAGTAGATGCTCTGGCCAAGTAGATGCTTGTAACTCCAAGAGGGGGTATTTATGCTCGATAGTGGGTTCATGTCTCCGTGAATCTGGGGAAGTGACAGAAATCTCTAAGATTATGGATGTGCTGTTGCCACTAGGGATAAAACATTGGTGCTATGTTCGAGGATGTAGTTACTGATTACATTACGCGCAATACTTAATGCAATTGTCTGTTGTTAGCAACTTAATACTGGAGGGGGTTCGGATGATAACCTGAAGGTGGACTTTTTAGGCATAGATGCATGCTGGATAACGGTCTATGTACTTTGTCATAATGCCCAATTAAATCTCACTATACTCATCATAATATGTATGTGCATGGTCATGCCCTCTCTATTTGTCAATTGCCCAACTGTAATTTGTTCACCCAACATGATGTTTATCTTATGGGAGAGACACCTCTAGTGAACTGTGGACCCCGGTCCAATTCTCTATACTGAAATACAATCTACTGCAATACTGTTCTACTGTTTTCTGCAAACAATCATCATCCACACTATACATCTAATCCTTTGTTACAGCAAGCCGGTGAGATTGACAACCTCGCTGTTTCGTTGGGGCAAAGTACTTGGTTTGTGTTGTGCAGGTTCCACGTTGGCGCCGGAATCCCTGGTGTTGCGCCGCACTACATCTCGCCGCCATCAACCTTCAACGTGCTTCTTGGCTCCTACTGGTTCGATAAACCTTGGTTTCATACTGAGGGAAAACTTGCCGCTGTACGCATCATACCTTCCTCTTGGGGTTCCCAACGGACGTGTGCTGTACACGCCATCAAGCAATTTTTCTGGCGCCGTTGCCGGGGAGATCAAGACACGCTGCAAGGGGAGTCTCCACATCCCAATCTCTTTACTTTGTTTTTGTCTTGCTTAGTTTTATTTACTACTTTGTTTGCTGCACTAAATCAAAATACAAAAAAATTAGTTGCTAGTTTTACTTTATTTGCTATCTTGTTTGCTATATCAAACACCCAAAAAAAAATTAGTTACTTGCATTTATTTTATCTAGTTTGCTTTATTTACTGTTGCTAAAATGGGTACTCCTGAAAATACTAAGTTGTGTGACTTCACAACCACAAATAATAATGATTTCTTATGCACACCCATTGCTCCACCTGCTACTACAGCAGAATTCTTCGAAATTAAACCTGCTTTACTGAATCTTGTTATGCGAGAGCAATTTTCTGGTGTTAGTTCTGATGATGCTGCTGCCCATCTTAATAATTTTGTTGAATTATGTGAAATGCAAAAATATAAAGATGTAGATGGTGACATTATAAAATTAAAATTGTTCCCTTTCTCATTAAGAGGAAGAGCTAAAGATTGGTTGCTATCTCTTCCTAAGAATAGTATTGATTCATGGACTAAATGCAAGGATGCTTTTATTGGTAGATATTATCCCCCTGCTAAAATTATAGCTTTGAGGAGTAGCATAATGAATTTTAAACAATTAGATACTGAGCATGTTGCACAAGCATGGGAAAGAATGAAATCTTTGGTTAATAATTGCCCAACCCATGGACTGACTACTTGGATGATCATCCAAACCTTTTATGCAGGACTGAATTTTTCTTCGCGGAACCTATTGGATTCAGCTGCTGGAGGTACCTTTATGTCCATCACTCTTGGTGAAGCAACAAAGCTTCTTGATAATATGATGATCAACTACTCTGAATGGCACACGGAAAGAGCTCCACAAGGTAAGAAGGTAAATTCTGTCGAAGAAACCTCTTCCTTGAGTGATAAGATTGATGCTATTATGTCTATGCTTGTGAATGGTAGGACTAATGTTGATCCTAATAATGTTCCGTTAGCTTCGTTAGCTGCTCAAAAAGATTATGTTGATGTGAACTTCATTAAGAATAACAATTACAATAACTCTATGCCATATCCTGCTAATGGTAACTCTTATGGTAGATACGCTTCACCTAATGAGGAAAAGATGTTAGAAATTGAAAGATCCACCAAGAACTTTATGCAATCACAATATGAGCAAAATAAATTGTTTACTAAAACTATGAATGAGCAATCTACCTTGTTGAAGAATATAGGAAATCAACTTGAAAATTTTAATATGGAAATCTCTGGGTTGCAAACTAAACTTGCGAATGCTGAAAACCGAATGTCATATATGTCTGCGTCACAATCTTCTTTAATTAATAAAATGGCTGCTAAACCTGAGGATATAGATAATAAAATTACTACTACAGCAAATGCCATCCAAGTTAGAATTAATGAGAATATAAGATTGATGGCCGAATTGCGTGCTAGGTGGGAAAGAGAAGAAAATGAAAAAGAAGATAATATAGCTAAAGTTTGGACTATTACCACCACTAGTAATGCTAATGCTACACATGTTGCTGCACCTCCTACTAATAATAATAAAAGAATTGGTATTAGCAATGTTTCCACTTCAAATGCAAAGCACGAGAAACTGCCTGAAACTGCTAAAACTGCTGAAATTGCCTGTGATAAAACTGCTGAAATTTTTTCCAACATTGGGGATGATGATCCCATTGCTTTAGATTATAATGGTTTGAATTTTGATGATTGCCACATCTCTGAAGTTATAAAGTTCTTGCAAAAACTTGCTAAGAGTCCTAATGCTAGTGCTATAAATTTGGCTTTCACGCAACATATTACAAATGCTCTCATAAAAGCTAGAGAAGAGAAACTAGAGCGCGAAGCCTCTATTCCTAGAAAGCTAGAGGATGGTTGGGAGCCCATCATTAAGATGAAGGTTAAAGATTTTGATTGTAATGCTTTATATGATCTTGGTGCAAGTATTTCCGTTATGCCTAAGAAAATCTATAATATGCTTGACTTGCCACCGCTGAAAAATTGTTATTTGGATGTTAATCTTGCTGATCATTCTACAAAGAAACCTTTGGGGAAATTTGATAATGTTCGCATTACCGTTAACAATAACCTTGTCCCCGTTGATTTTGTTGTCTTGGATATTGAATGCAATGCATCTTGTCCCATTATATTGGGAAGACCTTTTCTTCGAACTGTTGGTGCTATCATTGATATGAAGGAAGGTAATATTAAATATCAATTTCCTCTCAAGAAAGGTATGGAACACTTCCCTAGAAAGAGAATGAAGTTACCTTTTGATTCTATTATTAGAACAAATTATGATGTTGACACTTCGTCTCTTGATAACACTTGATACACACTTTTTGCGCCTTGCTGAAAGGCGTTAAAGAAAAGCGCTTATGGGAGACAACCCATGTTTTTACTACAGTACTTTGTTTTTATTTTATGTCTTGGAAGTTGTTTACTACTATAGCAACCTCTCCTTATCTTAGTTTAGTGTTTTATTGTGCCAAGTAAAGTCGCTGATAGTAAAGTTCATACTAGATTTGGATTACTGCGCAGAAACAGATTTCTTTGCTGTCACGAATCTGGGCAAAATTCTCTGTAGGTAACTCAGAAAATTATGCCAATTTACGTGAGTGATCCTAAGATATGTACGCAACTTTCATTCAATTTGAGCATTTTCATTTGAGCAAGTCTGGTGCCTCGATAAAATTCGTCAATACGAACTGTTCTGTTTTGACAGATTCTGCCTTTTATTTCGCATTGCCAGTTTTGTTATGTTCGATGGATATTTTGATTCCATTGACTTTCAGTAGCTTTGTGCAATGTCCAGAAGTGTTAAGAATGATTATGTCACCTCTGAACATGTATATTTTGATTGTGCACTAACCCTCTAATGAGTTGTTCTAAGTTTGGTGTGGAGGAAGTTTTCAAGGATCAAGAGAGGGAGATGATACAACATGATCAAGGAGAGTGAAAGTTCTAAGCTTGGGGATGCCCCGGTGGTTCACCCCTGCATATATCAAGAAGACTCAAGCGTCTAAGCTTGGGGATGCCCAAGGCATCCCCTTCTTCATCGACAACATTATCAGGTTCCTCCCCTGAAACTATATTTTTATTCCATCACATCTTATGTGCTTTTCTTGGAGCGTCGGTTTGTTTTTTTGTTTTGTTTGAATAAAATGGATCTTAGCATTCACTTTGTGGGAGAGAGACACGCTCCGCTGTAGCATATGGACAAGTATGTCCTTAGGCTCTACTCATAATATTCATGGCGAAGTTTCTTCTTCGTTAAATTGTTATATGGTTGGAATTGGAAAATGATACATGTAGTAATTTGCTATAATGTCTTGGGTAATGTGATACTTGGCAATTGTTGTGCTCATGTTTAAGCTCTTGCATCATATGCTTTACACCCATTAATGAAGAAATACATAGAGCATGCTAAAATTTGGTTTGCATATCTGGTCTCTCTAAAGTCTAGATAATTTCTAGTATTGAGTTTGAACAACAAGGAAGACGGTGTAGAGTCTTATAATGTTTTCAATATGTCTTTTATGTGAGTTTTGCTGCACCGCTTCATCCTTGTGTTTGTTTCAAATAGCCTTGCTAGCCTAAACCTTGTATCGAGAGGGAATACTTCTCATGCATCCAAAATACTTGAGCCAACCACTATGCCATTTGTGTCCACCATACCTACCTACTACATGGTATTTCTCCGCCATTCCAAAGTAAATTGCTTGAGTGCTACCTTTAAATTTCTATTCTCCACCTTTACAATATATAGCTCATGGGACAAATAGCTTAAAAACTATTGTGGTATTGAACATGTACTTATGCACTTTATCTCTTATTAAGTTGCTTGTTGTGCGATAACCATGTTCACTGGGGACGCCATCAACTACTCTTTGTTGAATATCATGTGAGTTGCTATACATGTTCGTCTTGTCTGAAGTAAGGGCGATCTACCACCTTATGGTTAGAGCATGCATATTGTTAGAGAAGAACATTGGGCCGCTAACTAAAGCCATGATCCATGGTGGAAGTTTCAGTTTTGGACAATATCCTCAATCTCATATGAGAAAAATAATTGTTGTTACATGCTTATGCATAAAAGAGGAGTCCATTATCTGTTGTCTATGTTGTCCCGGTATGGATGTCTAAGTTGAGAATAATCAATAGCGAGAAATCCGATGCGAGCTTTCTCCTTAGACCTTTGTACAGGCGGCATAGAGGTACCCCTTTGTGACACTTGGTTAAAACATGTGCATTGCGATGATCCCGGTAGTCCAAGCTAATTAGGACAAGGTGCGGGCACTATTAGTATACTATGCATGAGGCTTGCAACTTGTAAGATATAATTTACATAACACATATGCTTTATTACTACCGTTGACAAAATTGTTTCTTGTTTTCAAAATCAAAGCTCTAGCACAAATATAGCAATCGATGCTTTTCCTCTTTGAAGGACCTTTCTTTTACTTTTATGTTGAGTCAGTTCACCTATTTCTCTCCATCTCAAGAAGCAAACACTTGTGTGAACTGTGCATTGATTCCTACATACTTGCATATTGCACTTGTTATATTACTCTATGTGGACAATATCCATGAGATATACATGTTACAAGTTGAAAGCAACCGCTGAAACTTAATCTTCCTTTGTGTTGCTTCAATGCCTTTACTATGAATTATTGCTTTATGAGTTAACTCTTATGTAAGACTTATTGATGCTTGTCTTGAAGTACTATTCATGAAAAGTCTTTGCTATATGATTCACTTGTTTACTCATGTCATATACATTGTTTTGATCGCTGCATTCACTACATATGCTTTACAAATAGTATGATCAAGGTTATGATGGCATGTCACTCCAGAAATTATCTTTGTTTATCGTTTACCTGCTCGGGACGAGCAGGAACTAAGCTTGGGGATGCTGATACGTCTCCGACGTATCGATAATTTCTTATGTTCCATGCCACATTATTGATGTTATCTACATGTTTTATGCACACTTTATGTCATATTCATGCATTTTCTGGAACTAACCTATTAACAAGATGCCGAAGTGCCGATTCTTGTTTTTCTGTTTTTGGTTTCAGAAATCCTAGTAAAGAAATATTCTCGGAATTGGACGAAATCAACGCCCAGGGTCCTATTTTGCCACGAAGCTTCCAGAAGACCGAAGAGGAGACGAAGTGGGGCCACGAGGTGGCCAGACTATAGGGCGGCGCGGCCCAGGTCTTGGCCGCGCCGACCTATAGTGTGGGCCCCTCGTGTGGCCCCCTGACCTGCCCTTCCGCCTACAAATAGCCTTCGTCGCGAAACCCCCAGTACCGAGAGCCACGATACGGAAAACCTTACTGAGACGCCGCCGCCGCCAATCCCATCTCGGGGATTCAGAGATCGCCTCCGCACCCTGCCGGAGAGGGGAATCATCTCCCGGAGGACTCTACGCCACCATGGTCGCCTCCGGAGTGATGTGTGAGTAGTCTACCCCTGGACTATGGGTCCATAGCAGTAGCTAGATGGTTGTCTTCTCCCCATTGTGCTTAATTGTCGGGTCTTGTGAGCTGCCGAACATGATCAAGATCATCTATCTGTAATTCTATATGTTGCGTTTGTTGGGATCCGATGAATAGAGAATACTTGTTATGTTGATTATCAAATTTATATCTATGTGTTGTTTATGATCTTGCATGCTCTCCGTTACTAGTAGATGCTCTGGCCAAGTAGATGCTTGTAACTCCAAGAGGGGGTATTTATGCTCGATAGTGGGTTCATGTCTCCGTGAATCTGGGGAAGTGACAGAAATCTCTAAGATTATGGATGTGCTGTTGCCACTAGGGATAAAACATTGGTGCTATGTTCGAGGATGTAGTTACTGATTACATTACGCGCAATACTTAATGCAATTATCTGTTGTTAGCAACTTAATACTGGAGGGGGTTCGGATGATAACCTGAAGGTGGACTTTTTAGGCATAGATGCATGCTGGATAGCGGTCTATGTACTTTGTCGTAATGCCCAATTAAATCTCACTATACTCATCATAATATGTATGTGCATGGTCATGCCCTCTCTATTTGTCAATTGCCCAACTGTAATTTGTTCACCCAACATGTTGTTTATCTTATGGGAGAGACACCTCTAGTGAACTGTGGACCCCGGTCCAATTCTCTATACTGAAATACAATCATCTTAATATCGTTCTACTGTTTTCTGCAAACAATCATCATCCACACTATACATCTAATCCTTTGTTACAGCAAGCCGGTGAGATTGACAACCTCGCTGTTTCGTTGGGGCAAAGTACTTGGTTTGTGTTGTGCAGGTTCCACGTTGGCGCCGGAATACCTGGTGTTGCGCCGCACTACATCTCGCCGCCATCAACCTTCAACGTGCTTCTTGGCTCCTACTGGTTCGATAAACCTTGGTTTCATACTGAGGGAAAACTTGCCGCTGTACACATCATACCTTCCTCTTGGGGTTCCCAACGGACGTGTGCTGTACACGCCATCAATGGCCTATGGGCTATTCGTAAGGAAGAAATTGAACCAAGCTATCGAGACCGGTCGTGTGCCTCCTCCCAAGCCCAAGCCACCAAAGATTAAAGGTATGGGCAGCAAGAAGCAGAAGAAGCGGGACCGGGAGGAGGCGACAGGAAGAAGATGGTAAATATACTCCGTAACTGCTGTGCATGTTTGTCTCTCCTACTGCTTCAAAAGCAGCATCTTTTGTTGATCTCTGTTTATGTTTGCTGCTCAGCAGCGTTTGTGGTGAACCTATTAGCTTAATTAGGGGTTGTTGAACTATATATGTCTGTGTTGAACCTTGCTTAATTAGGTTGTGTTGAACTCTGTTTGTGTTGGCGTGGGAAGGGGGGCATGATGCTACCCTGAATTTGCGGGACCCCAAAAAAACTTGCAAATACGAGTGATGCATCCAAAAGGAACAAACTTTTACATGGTAGACCCCAGTCTGAAAGCAAGAAATGCGATCGGGTCCTTAACAGCCACCGCCCGGATTGATCGGGGATTTTGCCTGCCTACCGCATGTGACTTGTGCTCACTGAAGTTTGGGACCTCATGCATGGGCACCACACGTAAGTGATAGACCTGTTGGTGTAAAAACTCGGGTGATTATTATACTGCATTAGTACAAAGTTTCCTATGGATTCAAGGGTTGGAAAGCCAAGTTAACTCATTTTCATGACTAAGAAGGAGCCAGGCTTACTTTTTCATTTTCATGTTTTAACTTGTTTAAATCTCGGTCAAACAAAGGATTTGACCAGGATTCAAATGGGCATAAAAATTCAAAAAAGAAATAAAAAAATCACATAAGCTTCTTATGTCATCTAGTAAGCATTACAGTTGATCAACGAAGTCTAGACATATTCAAACCAGAAAAATCATGTATATACCCCCTAACCCTAAACTCTGTCTTATGAAGTCAAGCATGAAGAAAAGTGGTTTTGGGTTTCAAACATTGGAAATTAAAAAAACTCCCAAAAGCTTCATTTTGGAGTGACTAAGAAGAATCCAGGCTTACCTTTTCATTTTCATGTTTTAAACTGGTTTAAATCTTGGTCAAACCTAGGATTTGACCAAGATTCAAATGGACATAACAAATTCAAAAAAATCAAAACCAAAACACATAGTCTTTTGATGTCATATAGTAAGCATTCAAGTTGATAAACAAAGTCTAGACATATTTAAACAAGAAAAATCATGTATATACTTGGCCCCTAACCCTAAACTCTGTCTTATGAAGTCAAGCATTAAGAGAAGTGGTTTTGGGTTTCAAACATGGAAATTTAAAAAACCTCCCAAAAGCTTCATTTTGGAGTGACTAAGAAGAATCCAGGCTTACTTTTCATTTTCATGTTTTAAACTGGTTTAAATCTTGGTCAAACCTAGGATTTGACCAAGATTCAGATGGGCATAACAAATTCAAAAAAAAAAACATAGTCTTTTGATGTCATATAATAAGCGTTCAAGTTGATAAACAAGGTCTAGACATATTCAAACCAGAAAAATCATGTATCTACCCCCTACCCCTAAACTTTGTCTTATGAAGTAAAGCACGAAGAGATGTCATTTTGGGTTTCGGACATGGAAAATTAAAAAAACCCTCCCAAAAGCTTCATTTTGGAGTGAATAAGAAGGATCCATACTTACTTTTCATTTTCATGTTTTAAACTTGTTTAAATATTGGTCAAACCTGCTAGGATTTGACCAAGATTCAAATGGGCATAAATTTTTTAAAAAAAGAAATAAAAAATTAAACCGAAAACCACTTCTCTTCGTGCTTGACTTCATTAGACAGAGTTTAGGGTTTGGGGTATATACCTGATTTTTATTGTTTAAATATGTCTAGACTCCGTTGATCAACATGAATGCTTACTATAACTTAAGAAGCTTATGTGTTTTGGTTTTTCATTTTTTGAATTCTTTATTGAATTTTTATGCCCATTTGAATCTTGGTCAAATCCTAGGTTTGACCAAGAATTAAACAAGTCAGTAACATGAAAATGAAAAAGTAAGCCTGGATCCTTCTTGTTCACTCCAAAAATGAAGCTTTTGGGAGGGTTTTTGAATTTTCCATGTTTGAAACCCAAAACCATTCCTCATATATGCTTGACTTCATATGACAGAGTTTAGCCTTAGGGGGTAGATACATGATTTTTCTGGTTTGAATATGTCTAGACCTTGTTTATCAACTTGAATGCTTACTATAAACCAAAAATTCATGTATCTACCCCTAACCCTAAACTATGCACGAAGAGAAGTGGTTTTGGGTTTAAAACCTGGATATTTCAAAAACCCTCCCAAAAGCTTCATTTTGGAGTGAATAAGAAGGATCAAGACTTAATTTTTCATTTTCATGTTTTAATCTTGGTCAAACCTAGGATTTGACCAAGATTCAAATGGGCATAATTTAAAAAAATGGAAAATCAAGGCACATAGTCTTCTTATGTCATATAGTAAGCATTCAATTAAGTTGATAAACAAGCTCTAGACATATTCAAACCAGAAAAATCATGTATCTACCCCCTATATATCCCTAAACCCTGACTTATGGAGTCAAGCATGAAGAGAAGTGGTTTTTGGTTTCAATCATGGAAATTTCAAAAACCCTCCCAAGAGCTTCATTTTGGAGTGACTAATTAAGAAGCATACATGCTTACCTTTTCATATTTATGTTTTAAACTTGTTCAAATCTAGGTCAACAAACCTAGGATTTGTTGACGAAGAATCAAATGGGTATAAAAAAATTAAAACCAAGGTCTGCTCATGTCATATAGTGAGCATTCAATTAAATTGATAAACAAGGTCTAGACATATTAAAACTAGCAGGAAAATCATGTATCTATATACCCCCTAACCCTAAACTATGTCTTATGAAGTCAAGCATGCATGAAGAGAAGTGGTTTTTGGTTTTCAAGAGCATGGAAATTTCAAAACCCCTCCCAAGAGCTACATATTGGAGTGACTAAGAAGGATAGATGCTTAATTTTTCATATTCATGTTTTAAACTTGATTAAATCATGGTCAAACCTAGGATTTGACCAAGATTCAAATGGGCATAAAAATTCAAAAAAAATGAAAAACCAATGCACATAGTCATCTTATGTCTTCTAGTAATTAAGTATTCAATTAAGTTGATAAACAATGTCTAGACATATTCAAACCAGAAAATTTATGTATCAAGCTACCCCTAACCCCAAACTCTATCTTATGAAGTCTAGCATGAAGAGAAGTACGTGGTTTTTTGGTTTCAAACATGGAAATTTCAAAAACCCTCTCAAGATCGAGCTTCATTTTGGAGTGACTACGAAGGATACATGCTTAATTTTTCATATTCATGTTTTAAACTTGTTTAAATCATGGTCAAACCTAGGATTTGCCCAAGATTCAAATGGGCATAAAAATTAAAAAAAACAATAAAATAAAAACCAATGCACCTAGTCATCTTATGTCATCTAGTAAGCATTCAATTAAGTTGATAAACAAGGTCTAGACATATTCAAACCAGAAAATTCATGTATCAAGCTACCCCTATCCCCAAACTCTGTCTTATGAAGTCAAGCATGAAGATATGTGGTTTTTGGTTTCAAACATGGAAATTTCAAAAACCCTCCCAAAAGCTACATTTTGGAGTGACTAAGAATGATACATGCTTAATTTTTCATATTCATGTTTTAAACTTGTTTAAATCATGGTCAAACCTAGGATTTGACCAAGATTCAAATGGGCATAAAAATTCAAAATAAATCAAAATAAATGAAAAACCAAGGCACATAGTCTTCTTATGTCATATAGTAAGCATTCAATTAAGTTGATAAACAATGTCTAGACATATTCAAACCAGAAAAATCAAGTATCTAGCTACCCCTAACCCTAAACTCTGTCTTATGAAGTCAAGCATGCATGAAGAGAAGTGGTTTTTGGTTTCAAACATGGAAATGTCAAAAACCCTACCAAGATCTACATTTTGGAGTGACTGAGAAGGATATATGCTTATTTTTTCATATTCATGTTTTAAACTTGTTTAAATCATGGCCAAACCTAGGATTTGACCAAGATTCAAATGGGCATAAAAATTCAGAAAAAACAAAAAATGGAAAATCAAGGCACATAGTATTCTTATGTCACATAGTAAGCATTCAATTAAGTTGATAGACAAGGTCTAGATATATTCAAACCAGAGAAATCATGTGTCTACCCCCTAACCCTAAACTCTGTCTCATGAAGTCAAGCATGAAGATATGTGGTTTTTGGCCGGTTTCAAACATGGAAATTTCAAAAACCCTCCCAAGAGCTTCATTTTGGAGTGACTAAGAAGGATATATGCTTAATTTTCATATTCATGTTTTCAACTTGTTTAAATCATGGTCAAACCTAGGATTTGACCAAGATTCAAATGGGCTTAAACATTAAAAAAACAATAAAATGAAAAACCAATGCACATAGTCATCTTATGTCATCTAGTAAGCATTCAATTAAGTTGATAAACAAGGTCTAGACATATTCAAACCAGAAAATTCATGTATCAAGCTACCCTTATCCCGAAACTCTGTCTTATGAAGTCAAGCATGAAGAGAAGTATGCGGTTTTTTGGTTTCAAACATGGAAATTTCAAAAACCCTCTCAAGAGCTTCATTTTGGAGTGACTACGAAGGATACATGTTTAATTTTTCATATTCATGTTTTAAACTTGTTTAAATCATGGTCAAACCTAGGATTTGACCAAGATTCAAATGGCAAAATTTAAAAAAATGAAAAATCAAGGCACATAGTCTTCTTATGTCATATAGTAAGCATTCAATTAAGTTGATAAACAAGGTCTAGACATATTCAAACCAGAGAAATCATGTATCTACCCCCTAACCCTAAACTCTGTCTCATGAAGTCAAGCGCATGAAGATATGTGGTTTTTGGTTTCAAACATGGAAATTTCAAAAACCCTCCCAAAGAGCTTCATTTTGGAGTGACTAAGAAGGATCCATAGGAAACTATGTACTAATACAGTATAATGATCACCCGAGTTATTAGAGCAACAAGTCTGTCACATGCGTAAGGTCCCACACTTCAGTGAGCACAAGTCACGTACGCTAGGTAGGCAAACTCCCAGCCATCTTCTTTGTCAAGAGAGAGGCATCAACACACACACTCTCTCTCTCTCCAATTATCCACCTCCGTTGGCTGCCGGTTTTGGCAGGTCGTTTCTAGCTCAGCTCGTAGGCCATGGTGTGCAGGCTCTGTAGCCATGGCGATTTGGTCGCGCCAAGTGGTTCGTCCCCGGCTGGGACGAGGATCAATCCGGACGGTGGCTGTTAAGGACCCGATCGCATTTCTTGCTTTCAGCATGGGGTCTACCATGTAAATCTTAGGGATTTAGACGTAATTTCTGTTAATTTTGTGTCCTGTCATGTAAAGCTGCGCTACGATGCGTATTGGAAATACGGGTCCTTCAGGATCGCTCGGTTGTCCCTCTAAAAAATCTCTCTCATTCTCGGCCTTTCTCGCTCGCTCGCACGAGTCGCACCCCCTCGCGCACCGACAACCACTGCACAACAGTCAATATCACCAGAAAAAGGATAGACACCATAAATAAGTGGGGCCCCGTGACTGCTCTCCCTTCGTCTCCTCCCGTGTGATCCCTCTTCCTCCGACTCCCGACCTTGCAGAAAAGAAAAATGAAATGAAAGAGTTTCACTGGACGGGCAAACACATGTGCTGCCTAGTAATAATAATAATAACGTAAAAAAATCGACCTACGAATCTATTATTAAATAAGCTAAACTAGGGTTTTTCCCAGTACTACGGATCAATTTCTGAAAATCCAACTACGGGGTTCGATTTGGCCTGCTAATATAAAATTATATAATCCGAACTAGTATTCCTCTAAAAAATCATTTTGGTATGCATCGTTTGGTACTTTTCATAGCTAGAGTGCTTACTCCCTCCGTTAGAAAATAGTCTTCGTATGTCATATAGTAAGCATTCAAGTTGATAAACAAGGTTTAGACATATTCAACCAGAAAAATCATGTATCTACCCCCTATCCCTAAACTCTGACTTATGAAGTCAAGCATCAAGAGATGTGGTTTTTGGTTTCAAACATGGAAATTTCAAAAACCCTCCCAAGAGCTACAATTTGGAGTGGCTAAGAAGGATAGATGCTTAATTTTTCATATTTATGTTTTAAACTTGTTTAAATCATGGTCAAGCCTAGGATTTGACCAAGATTCAAATGGGCATAAAATTAAAAAAACAATAAAATGAAAAACCAATGCACATAGTCTTCTTATGTCACATATATAGTAAGCATTCAATTAAGTTGATAACAAGGTCTAGACATATTCAAACAAGAAAAGTCATGTATCAAGCTACCCCTAACCCCAAACTCTGTCTTATGAAGTCAAGCATGAAGAGAAGTACGTGGTTTTTTGGTTTCAAACATGGAAATTTCAAAAACCCTCTCAAGAGCTTCATTTTGTAGTGACTACGAAGGATACATGCTTAATTTTCATATTCATGTTTTAAACTTGTTTAAATCATGGTCAAACCTAGGATTTGACCAAGATTCAAACGGGTATAATTTAAAAAAAATGAAAAATCAAGGCACATGGTCTTCTTATGTCATATAGTAAGCATTCAATTAAGTTGATAAACAAGGTCTAGACATATTCAAACCAGAGAAATCATGTATCTACCCCCTAACCCAAAACTCTGTCTCATGAAGTCAAGCATGAAGATATGTGGTTTTTGGCCGGTTTCAAACATGGAAATTTCAAAAACCCTCCCAAGAGCTTCATTTTGGAGTGACTAAGAAGGATATATGCTTAATTTTTCATATTCATGTTTTCAACTTGTTTAAATCATGGTCAAACTTAGGATTTGACCAAGATTCAAATGGGCATGAAATTAAAAAAAACAATAAAATGAAAAACCAATGCACATAGTCTTCTTATGTCATATATATAGTAAGCATTCAATTAAGTTGATAACAAGGTCTAGACATATTCAAACGAGAAAAATCATGTATCAAGCTACCCCTAACCCCAAACTCTGTCTTATGAAGTCAAGCATGAAGAGAAGTACGTGGTTTTTTGGTTTCAAACATGGAAATTTCAAAAACCCTCTCAAGAGCTTCATTTTGGAGTGACTATGAAGGATACATGCTTAATTTTCATATTCATGTTTTAAACTTGTTTAAATCATGGTCAAACCTAGGATTTGACCAAGATTCAAATGGGCATAATTTAAAAAAAATGAAAAATCAAGACACATAGTCTTTTATGTCATATAGTAAGCATTCAATTAAGTTGATAAACAAGGTCTAGACATATCAAACCAGAAAAATCATGTATCTACCCCCTATATATCCGTAAACCCGGACTTATGAAGTCAAGCATGAAGAGAAGAAGTCGTTTTTGGTTTCAAACATGGAAATTTCAAAAACCCTCCCAAGAGCTTCATTTTGGAGTGACTAATTAAGAAGCGTACCTGCTTACTTTTTTCATATTAATGTTTTAAACTTGTTCAAATCTAGGTCAACAAACCTAGGATTTGACGAAGAATCAAATGGGTATAAAAAATTAAAACCAAGGTCTGCTCATGTCATATATAGTAAGCATTCAATTAGATTGATAAACAAGGTCTAGACATATTCAAACTAGCAGGAAAATCATGTATCTACCCCCTAACCCTAAACTATGTCTTATGAAGTCAAGCATGCATGAAGAGAAGTGGTTTTTGGTTTTCAAGCATGGAAATTTCAAAAACCCTCCCAAGAGCTACATATTGGAGTGTCTAAGAAGGATATATGTTAATTTTTCATATTCATGTTTTAAACTTGATTAAATCATGGTCAAGCCTAGGATTTGACCAAGATTCAAATGGGCATAAAAATTCAAAAAAAATGAAAAACCAATGCACATAGTCATCTTATGTCATCTAGTAATTAAGTATTCAATTAAGTTGATAAACAATGTCTAGACATATTCAAACCAGAAAATTTATGTATCAAGCTACCCCTAACCCCAAACTCTATCTTATGAAGTCTAGCATGAAGAGAAGTACGTGGTTTTTTGGTTTCAAACATGGAAATTTCAAAAACCCTCTCAAGATCGAGCTTCATTTTGGAGTGACTACGAAGGATACATGCTTAATTTTTCATATTCATGTTTTAAACTTGTTTAAATCATGGTCAAACCTAGGATTTGACCAAGATTCAAATGGGCATAAAAATAAAAAAAAACAATAAAATGAAAAACCAATGCACATAGTCATCTTATGTCATCTAGTAAGCATTCAATTAAGTTGATAAACAAGGTCTAGACATATTCAAACCAGAAAATTCATGTATCAAGCTACCCCTATCCCCAAACTCTATCTTATGAAGTCAAGCATGAAGAGAAGTACGCGGTTTTTTGGTTTCAAACATGGAAATTTCAAAAACCCTCCCAAAAGCTACATTTTGGAGTGACTAAGAATGATACATGCTTAATTTTTCATATTCATGTTTTAAACTTGTTTAAATCATGGTCAAACCTAGGATTTGACCAAGATTCAAATGGGCATAAAAATTCAAAATAAATCAAAATAAATGAAAAACCAAGGCACATAGTCTTCTTATGTCATATAGTAAGCATTCAATTAAGTTGATAAACAATGTCTAGACATATTCAAACCAGAAAAATCAAGTATCTAGCTACCCCTAACCCTAAACTCTGTCTTATGAAGTCAAGGCATGCATGAAGAGAAGTGGTTTTTGGTTTCAAACATGGAAATTTCAAAAACCCTACCAAGATCTACATTTTGGAGTGACTAAGAAGGATATATGCTTATTTTTTCATATTCATGTTTTAAACTTGTTTAAATCATGGCCAAACCTAGGATTTGACCAAGATTCAAATGGGCATAAAAATTCAGAAAAAACAAAAAATGGAAAATCAAGGCACATAGTATTCTTATGTCACATAGTAAGCATTCAATTAAGTTGATAGACAAGGTCTAGATATATTCAAACCAGAGAAATCATGTGTCTACCCCCTAACCCTAAACTCTGTCTCATGAAGTCAAGCATGAAGATATGTGGTTTTTGGCCGGTTTCAAACATGGAAATTTCAAAAACCCTCCCAAGAGCTTCATTTTGGAGTGACTAAGAAGGATATATGCTTAATTTTCATATTCATGTTTTCAACTTGTTTAAATCATGGTCAAACCTAGGATTTGACCAAGATTCAAATGGGCTTAAAAATTAAAAAAAACAATAAAATGAAAAACCAATGCACATAGTCATCTTATGTCATCTAGTAAGCATTCAATTAAGTTGATAAACAAGGTCTAGACATATTCAAACCTGAAAATTCATGTATCAAGCTACCCTTATCCCGAAACTCTGTCTTATGAAGTCAAGCATGAAGAGAAGTACGCGGTTTTTTGGTTTCAAACATGGAAATTTCAAAAACCCTCTCAAGAGCTTCATTTTGGAGTGACTACGAAGGATACATGTTTAATTTTTCATATTCATGTTTTAAACTTGTTTAAATCATGGTCAAACCTAGGATTTGACCAAGATTCAAATGGCAAAATTTAAAAAAAATGAAAAATCAAGGCACATAGTCTTCTTATGTCATATAGTAAGCATTCAATTAAGTTGATAAACAAGGTCTAGACATATTCAAACCAGAGAAATCATGTATCTACCCCCTAACCCTAAACTCTGTCTCATGAAGTCAAGCGCATGAAGATATGTGGTTTTTGGTTTCAAACATGGAAATTTCAAAAACCCTCCCAAGAGCTTCATTTCGAAGTGATTAATTAAGAACCATACATGCATGCTTAGTTTTTTATATTCATGTTTTTAACTTATTCAAATCTTGGTGAAACCGAGGATTTGACCAAGATTCAAATGGTTTATAAAAATTCAAAAAAAAGGTCTTCTTATGTTATATAGTAGGCATTCAATTAAGTTGATAAATAAGGTCTAGACATATTCAAACCAGAAAAATCATGTATCTACCCCCTAACCCTAAACTCTGTCTTATGAAGTCAAGCATGAAGAGAAGTGGTTTTGGGTTTCAAACATGAAAATTTCAAAAACCTCCCCAAACTTCATTTTAGAGTGACTAAGAATACAAGCTTCCCTTTTTTCATTTTCATGTTTTAAACTTGTTTAAATTATCTTGGTCAAATCTAGGATTTGACAAGATTCAAATGGGCAAACATATGATAAGTGATGCAAAAATCATTTTGGTATGCGTCATTTGGTACTTTTCATAGCTAGAGTGCTTACTCCCTGCGTTAGCAAATAGTCTTCGTATGTCACATAGTAAGCATTCAAGTTGATAAACAAGGTTTAGACATATTCAACCAGAAAAATCATGTATCTACCCCTATCCCTAAACTCTGACTTATGAAGTCAAGCATGAAGAGATGTGGTTTTTGGTTTCAAACATGGAAATTTCATTTCTAAGTGCGGGCAAACCAGCCTTTAGCTTAACATATTTCTAAGTACAGTACAAGGTTTCAGAAAAATTGAGTGGGGGCGACTGCCCCCCTTGGCTATAGTTTGGATCCGCCCATGCTATAGTTTGAGGCCATTTGGATGACGTCGAAAAAATTCTTTGATTAGAAATGGGGTTGTTCGAACCCCGTAGTTGGATTTTTTTGAACCTTGATCTGTAGTACTGGGCAAAACCCTAGTTTAACCTATTTAATTAGAGATTCGTAGGTCGATTTTTCTACGTACCTTTTTATTATTACTCTACTATGCATCACATATGTGTTTGCCCGTCGAGTGAAACTCGGAAGGAGAGAAGAAGGAGGGAGAGCATTATGGTGTCTCCCCTTTTTCGGGCGATGATGTTGACTGTTGTGCAGGGTTTGTCAGTGAGCAGGAGGTGCGAGCGAGCGAGCGAGTCGAGCGATGCCGAGAATGAGAGATTTTTTTTTTGTGAGAGGGACAACCGAAGGATCCTGAAGGACCCAGAGACTTCCAATACGCATCCTGATACGTCTTCTCTTGACAAAGAAAATGGCTGGGAGTTTGCGTACCTATTGCACGTGACTTGTGCTCACTGAAGTGTGGGACCTCACGCATGGGCACCACACGTAAGTCACAGACCTGTTGGTGTAAAAACCTCGGTTGATTATTATAGTGCATTAGAACAAAGTTTCCTATGGATTCAAGGGTAGGAAATCCAAGTTAACTCATTTACATGACATTATTTTTTCCATGAAGCAAAGTTAACACATCTATCAATTGGTACATTTTGGAGTGACTAAGAAGGATCCATGCTTACCATTTCATTTTCACGTGTTAAACTTGTTTAAATCTTGGTCAAACCTAGGATTTGACAGAGATTCAAATGGGCGGAAAATTCAAAAATAAAAACAGAAAAATGAAAAACCAAAGCACATACGTAGTTTTCTTATGTCATATAGTAAGCATTCAAGTTGATAAACAAGGTCTACACATATTCAAACCATACAAATCATGTATCTACCCCTAACCCTAAACTCTGTCTTATGAAGTCAAGCATGAAGAGAAGTGGTTTTGGGTTTCAAACATGGAAATTTCAAAAACCTCCCAAAAACTTCATTTAGAGTGACTAAGAAGGATAAATGCTTCCCTTTTCATTTTCATGTTTTAAACTTGTTTAAATCTTGGTCAAACCTAGGATCTGACCAAGATTCAAATGGGCATCAAAAATAAAAAAAATCAGAAAAATGAAAAACCAAAGCACATAGTCTTCTTATGTCATATAGTAAGCATTAAAGTTGATAAACAAGGTCTAGACATATTCAAACCAGACAAATCATGTATCTACCCCTAACCCTAAACTCTGTCTTATGAAGTCAAGCATGAAGAGAAGTTGTTTTGGGTTTCAAACATGGAAATTTCAAAAACCCTCCCCAGAGCTACATTTTGGAATGACTAAGAAGGATAAATGCTTAATTTTTCATATTCATGATTTAAACTTGTTCAAATCTTGGTCAAACATAGGATTTGACCAAGATTCAAATGGGCATAAATATTTAGAAAAACAATAAAATGAAAAACCAATGCACATAGTCATCTTATGTCATCTAGTAAGCATTCAATTAAGTTGATAAACAAGGTCTAGACATATTCAAACCAGAAAAATCATGTATCAACAAGCTACCCCTAACCCCAAACTCTGTCTTATGAAGACAAGCATGAAGAGAAGTGTTTTTTGGTTTCAAACATGGAAATTTCAAAAACCCTCCAAAGAGCTACATATTGGAGTGACTAAGAAGGATAGATGCTTAATTTTTCATATTCATGTTTTAAACTTGATTAAATCATGGTCAAACCTAGGATTTGACCAAGATTCAAATGGGCATAAAAATTCAAAAAAAATGAAAAACCAATGCACATAGTCATCTTATGTCATCTAGTAATTAAGTAATCAATTAAGTTGATAAACAATGTCTAGACATATTCAAACCAGAAAATTTATGTATCAAGCTACCCCTAACCCCAAACTCTATCTTATGAAGTCTAGGATGAAGAGAAGTACGTGGTTTTTTGGTTTCAAACATGGAAATTTCAAAAACCCTCTCAAGATCGAGCTTCATTTTGGAGTGACTACGAAGGATACATGCTTAATTTTTCATATTCATGTTTTAAACTTGTTTAAATCATGGTCAAACATAGGATTTGACCAAGATTCAAATGGGCATAAAAATTAAAAAAAACAATAAAATGAAAAACCAATGCACATAGTCATCTTATGTCATCTAGTAAGCATTCAATTAAGTTGATAAACAAGGTCTAGACATATTCAAACCAGAAAATTCATGTATCAAGCTACCCCTGTCCCCAAACTCTGTCTTATGAAGTCAAGCATGAAGAGAAGTACGCGGTTTTTTGGTTTCAAACATGGAAATTTCAAAAACCCTCTCAAGAGCTTCATTTTGGAGTGACTAAGAATGATACATGCTTAATTTTTCATATTCATGTTTTAAACTTGTTTAAATCATGGTCAAACCTAGGATTTGACCAAGATTCAAATGGGCATAAAAATTCAAAATAAATCAAAATAAATGAAAAACCAAGGCACATAGTCTTCTTATGTCATATAGTAAGCATTCAATTAAGTTGATAAACAATGTCTAGACATATTCAAACCAGAAAAATCAAGTATCTAGCTACCCCTAACCCTAAACTCTGTCTTATGAAGTCAAGCATGCATGAAGAGAAGTGGTTTTTGGTTTCAAACATGGAAATTTCAAAAACCCTACCAAGATCTACATTTTGGAGTGACTAAGAAGGATATATGCTTATTTTTCATATTCATGTTTTAAACTTGTTTAAATCATGCCCAAACCTAGGATTTGACCAAGATTCAAATGGGCATAAAAATTCAGAAAAAACAAAAAATGGAAAATCAAGGCACATAGTATTCTTATGTCACATAGTAAGCATTCAATTAAGTTGATAGACAAGGTCTAGATATATTCAAACCAGAGAAATCATGTGTCTACCCCTAACCCTAAACTCTGTCTCATGAAGTCAAGCATGAAGATATGTGGTTTTTGGCCGGTTTCAAACATGGAAATTTCAAAAACCCTCCCAAGAGCTTCATTTTGGAGTGACTAAGAAGGATATATGCTTAATTTTCATATTCATGTTTTCAACTTGTTTAAATCATGGTCAAACCTAGGATTTGACCAAGATTCAAATGGGCTTAAAAATTAAAAAAAACAATAAATTGAAAAACCAATGCACATAGTCATCTTATGTCATCTAGTAAGCATTCAATTAAGTTGATAAACAAGGTCTAGACATATTCAAACCAGAAAATTCATGTATCAAGCTACCCTTATCCCGAAACTCTGTCTTATGAAGTCAAGCATGAAGAGAAGTACGCGGTTTTTTGGTTTCAAACATGGAAATTTCAAAAACCCTCTCAAGAGCTTCATTTTGGAGTGACTACGAAGGATACATGTTTAATTTTTCATATTCATGTTTTAAACTTGTTTAAATCATGGTCAAACCTAGGATTTGACCAAGATTCAAATGGCAAAATTTAAAAAAAATTAAAAATCAAGGCACATAGTCTTCTTATGTCATATAGTAAGCATTCAATTAAGTTGATAAACAAGGTCTAGACATATTCAAACCAGAGAAATCATGTATCTACCCCCTAACCCTAAACTCTGTCTCATGAAGTCAAGCGCATGAAGATATGTGGTTTTTGGTTTCAAACATGGAAATTTCAAAAACCCTCCCAAAGAGCTTCATTTTGGAGTGACTAAGAAGAATCCATAGGAAACTATGTACTAATACAGTATAATGATCACCCGAGTTATTAGAGCAACAAGTCTATCACGTGCGTAAGGTCCCACACTTCAGTGAGCACAAGTCACGTACGCTAGGTAGGCAAACTCCCAGCCATCTTCTTTGTCAAGAGAGAGGCATCAACACACACACTCTCTCTCTCTCCAATTATCCACCTCCGTTGGCTGCCGGTTTTGGCAGGTCGTTTCTAGCTCAGCTCGTAGGTGCGGTGACCCAGCATACCACTGCATGTTGTAGTATACAAGTCGTTGATATGATCTTTGTGAAGGGACTTCTTCACAAATTGCCATATCCCTCAGAGTGGTACAACAGAAACATTGCAGGTCATAACACTCCATACTTTATTACAAACATTGTCTTAACCAGTTGGTATTCTCACAGGTCCTATGAGAACACCCTAAGATACTACTTAAATACGATTACAACTCATAACAAATATAAAGAGAGCTCAACAACTTATTTAGGTAAGTTCTACGTTGCTCGTCTCTATGATGCTAGGGTATGTCACTACTCCTCCACCTCCGTGTCATCTGGTCCGTAGACTATCCCATAGTCTACGCCTTCCACTCCGCCGGTAAGATCAGGTTCTTCGTAGACCAGCTCGTAACTTCCTTCTGGTGCTCCATCGTTGATGGCCTCCACTTCTGGATCACAGTCTAGCAAGGGTGTCGAAAGAAAGTGAGTACAGGGGTACTCAGCAAGTTCTAAAAGAGTAAAAAGGTGTTTGATGCACTAGCTACGACCATTGATCAGGAAATCGCAGGTCAATGCATGTTTTGAAATCATTTCTTCAAAAGGTTGCTTTTATTATGAAAACTATGCCCATCAGTCTTCACAGGTTGACTAGAACTTCGTGGAGTTCCTTTCCTGCCGCGTTCGCAGTTCCCTTCCCGGAACAAGGAGTGACAGCCACAATTTGATACACTCTGCAGAGGTGCGTTGCTTTCCCCACAAGATATCTCACCCTTTTTGCCATCCGCAGGGACTTGCCCCCGTTCACACTTCCTTTGGTGTGAGGCCAGGTATAAAGATCCAAGCCCACACCGCCTTCTCATGTTGCAAACCCACCCTTTTGTCCAACCGTACACCCTCAGAGACTTCCCCCGATAATACGGCTTTACTCACGGTGTACTCCGGACAATCCTTCATAGATGGTAGAGCTTATCATCACTAATGGATGGGGATTTAAAAGGATTTCCCAACCTATTGCGGAAGTGCCTCCAACACCCCACCGGCTCTACCAATCTGTTGGCGTGCAGAAGGGAAAAGATACGGCTGGCTTCCCCAGAGCCATTATAGATCTCATGGTCAACGCGATTTGTACGGCGCTAGAATCACTGGACGGCATTGGTAATTAATCCTAGGGTGATATAACCCATTGCAATGGAACCTCCACCATATCAACACATACCATGGTTCCATTGCCATCCACATAGTCATATTCATAGTTGGAAAGTAACATTTCATTTGCGATGCAGGAATGATAAGTATATAGCTTTGCATTAAAGTAGTAGAAAATACTCAAGTTGACATGAGCAAGGGTGAACTTGCCTGTGGACTGCGAGATAGTGCAGTTCAATGCAGTTGATGGAACCTGGACCTCGGGTTCTGTAAGAAGCATCATTGTCCGGTAAGGACAATGTTATAAAATCCAAATAATGCAATCATGGATGTATTGTTTTGTTGAATCCCTTTACCCCGCTGAGTTATATCAATTTAGGGTTGCGTTTAAGATGTATGTCTTTGACAGTAATTTACAATTGATTTAAAAGTATAAACCTTTTTAATTCACACAAAGTACAACAATTCAAAGTAAAACTATTTTACTTGGGGACTCCCTTAATCATTCCAAAAATAATTTGAAATCATAGAGTTACCTCTATAGTTTTTGGAATAAAAAGGAATATAGTATTTTTCTTGGAAAAATACCCTTTTCCAATAGAAATGACTTGGAATAGTAGAATTTCATTTTGAAATGTTTGAAAATAAGTATTTGAACTTATTTGAGATTTTTCCTTGAATTTTAAATACAAGGAAATAATAGTTTAAAATTCCAAGTTATTATTTAAATTCTTAAAATTCATAATTTTGAATTTGTTTCATAAATTCCATTTCATAATTTATTCTTGTTAAGATTTATTTTTCATTCATTAATCCAATTTTTAGTGGATTTTTAGAGTTGTATTTAATTTATTAAAAATTGGTAAAGTTTTGGCCTTTTATTAAATGTCAAAAGACCAAAATACCCCCCTGGACCCATATTGGGCCCAGCCCATTTACCTAAACCCAGGGACAGCCCAATAAGGCTATTCCCTTTTGGGTCGGTGGCGCCGAACGGCCCACCTCTCTCTCACTCACTCGGCCCTCTCTCTCTCGTTCACCTCTAACCCTAATCTCCTGCGACGCCGTGGCGATGGCGTCGCCGCCATGGCCGCCGCCTTGCTCCGGCCAGCTCCGTGCTCCCCCGCCGTAGCCACCTACCGAACCAGAACCGCCGCGTGCAGATCTATCGATCTGTCCGCGTGGTTTTCCCCTTCTCTTCCTCTCCTGGCGAATCGCCTCCGTTCTGGATCTCGCGAAGAATCGCCTCGACGAACTCCGGCGAGCTCTCGTCCTCGCCGATGATGGGTGCGCTCCTGGGGTTGACCTGGCGCGGGTGCTGCTCGCAGCACTCGTGCCGTCGCCTCAGGTGCTCGCTACGGTGGTGTTGGGTTCGTCGGCGTAACGTCGGCGCCTACCCTGGACTTGCAGTTGTTAGGGCCGCGCGAGCACTGCCTCGCCATGCCCTAGCTTCTGCTTCCAGGCGCAAGTAAGTGTTTCATCTTCTCCTTCTCTTCTGTGCGCCTCCCTTGCTACTGTTCTTCTTCCTCCTCATGCTCTGTTGCTCTCTGGTGGTCCTGTGATCACGCAGAGCTATGCCATAGCTCCTCAATCTTCCTATGCTTCTAGCTACTGCAAGCTCATGGCCAAATTACCAGTTACTGGTACTGGCCCATGTTGCTTTGCTTGCTATTCATGCTGTGCTTGCTTCTCTGCTGCTCCTAGCATGCCATGTACTTACCATGCTCTATTGTGCTTGCTCAAAAGCTTGCTATGCCATGCTATGCTTGATTATGGCTTGCTTGTGCTTACTGGTATATCATGCTTGCTTGTCTAGGTGTACTTGTGATGCATCAGTGACACTTGTGTGTGTGCCAGTGGTGCCTGTGATATGCTTCTATGCTTTCCTATGCAAGCTAGTGATCCATTGGATCATTCTTTGCTTGTTGGCTAACTTCCCTGTGTAGCTTGGCTTGATTTAATTGATCCATTTGATCAATTCAATGTCAGTGATGGATTACTGATTAATTCTGTGGCTAAGTAATTCAATTTCCTTGTGATGTTGATGCTCAAGCATCACTATACTGTGGCTTACTTGTGCTGTTGCTCATTCAAGCTACCTGGACTTGCTCCAGTGGCTATGATGCAGTGATTAAACTGTGTTGCCTTATATTATGTTGCTGTCAGTATTAAGCATGGATCTGTGATAAATTCATGCTTGAATTAATTAAGTTATGATGAACTGCTTATGCAGTAATGATTTAAATGGCTTTGCTTGCAAATGATTTGACTATTCATGATTGTGTAGCAAGCAATTGAATCTGAATCCATTCCTGGATAATGATGTGCTATATTTGGCCTCCTTTTAATTGGTGCTAAGTGTGATGTGACCTCAGTGGCCTTGCTACTGATTGGTTGCTCACCTATCTAATTGGATCTTGTGGCTACTCAACCTTTGCTTGCATATTTGGGAATCATACTTGATATGAATGCCAATATGTTTGCCTGATGAAAATCTAGGGTTTACTGATGGTTCATAGCTTAGGATTTACTGTGTAGTCTTATTAGCTGCTAATCCTTGCAATTCATCTACTGGTGCTATCTGTGCATCTGATCTGGCTATTGTGTGCATTTGTGCATGTGTGCTAGTTTCTGTGTACAAGATCTGTACCTAGATGCTTTTCTATTTTTAGTAGCTTTTTGACTGGCAGTAATCCTTGGTGAAAACCAAGTGATGATCTACCCATATGAGCATCTGCTCATTCCCATGCTTATTTCATGCATATATGATGGATCAGATCCATTGGATCTGTCCAGGAACTTGGTATACCTTGTTCCAGCTCCTAGTGTGAAATATTTGGTTGATGCAGACTTGGGGTTTCTGTGCACAGCCCTTCACCTCCAGTTTCTGGTTGATCTTCTCAGGTCACCATGATTCCTGGTGGCTAAGTGGTTGTGTTGGTTTCTGTTCTTGAGTATGAACTGGATGAACTGGTGCTTGTCCTTGCTTCACCCTTACCTGGTGATTTGCATTTCTGGTCGACTGTCATGGTTCTAGGGTTTGTGTGCTATTTATATGGTCTCTACTTCTTCCCTGGCCATGACACACAAGCTTGGTTACTTTGTGACTCACCTCTTGCATTGCCTTGCTGTTGCTTGCCTAGCAACAGCCTTCATATGGTGAAACTTGAGCCCACTGTGGCTTGCTCAGTGTTGGTCTGCCTATGTCTATCTTGTGCTGTCCAGGAATTTGGACAAGCACAAGTGTGCTGTGACAGTTTGCACTGTCCAAACTGAATTTCCTGTGATTTTTGCTAACTGTCCAAACTGAACTTTGTTAACACTGATATTCTGTTTAGTATCTGTTCTATGTTTTGTTTTGCAGGTTTGAATTATGCTATGGCCAGAAGATCATCCTCAAGCCTCTTAGTTTAAGTTTAGTTTAGAATAAACTTGTAATTTTCCTTTTCTTTTATCTCTGATCATTATGTCTCAATTCTTGTATCAAGAATATTGTAAAGACTTTGTAATTGTGTTGTATATCAATAAAGCTCAAGTTTTGGTTTATGAGCTTTTGTATTATGTAATGTTTGATTGAATATTGTATTTGATATTCACTTTGAAATTCAAAGTGATTTAAATTTATATCTTGTGTTTGAAGTTTAAATTCATTGTTCATATTGTGTGATGTGTATAGTTAAATGCTTAACACTTATCAAATGCAATCATTCCCCAAAGTAACAAGTTACAAAAGAGATCATGTCGAAATCTTATATTTACTAATTGGAGACTCCCAACAAAGCACCACGTTAATCCTAAAAAACTTAACAATATAATCCGTCCGATCTGCAAATTACCTATTTACAGCCGTCAGATGGAGTCGCGGCCGAACAGAACATGGTATCTCTCCTTCTCCCGTCAATTCTAAAAAAAAACACTATTCTCACGTCATGGAGCAACCCTTGCCACCGCCGCCTCTACACGTGATGTTGTGTGTTAATGGCCTCCTCGACTTCAACGTTGCATCCGCGCGACTATCCATCTAGAAGAGCATGACCAAATCGAGTCTGTCCTCAATCCCCTACTCTCCAGTCCTAACTTTTCCGATTTTCCCAATTTTGCAATCCAGGATGGTTGATGCATTGGATGAGGACGGATCTCCATGATAGTTTGAAGAAAGCCGTCCACCATCGATCTTGGTGAGGACTCGAGGCTGGTAGTGGAGGAATTAGATCGATCTTGGTGAGGACCCGAGGCTGGTAAGTGGAGGAATTACGTTAGGTTGCTGGCACTGCAGCTCATTGCCCCAGTCCTATCGGAGTTTCTCAATTCAATCCTGCCTCTGTTATCCTACAGAGCAGCAGGCGACCTAGGTTCAACAGCAGGCTCGAGTCCAGTAGAAGACGCTCATCCCTTTTGTCATCCAGCCGAGAAGAAAAGATTGATGGCACCAGCCACCACTACGAAGCAACCTGCTATACCAATAGAGGTTAAACTTTTGGACAAAGGAGATGGCAGCGTGGCTTCCTGAACTTCTGGGCTATGTTGATTCTGTGTATTTTCTTACTGTCTACCAATATCGAGGAATTTTTTATTGATGATGTAGCACATGTTTTATTTACCAACAGGTCAGTCAACATGATCGATATACACTTTTCAACAGACGACACCACCATGAGGAATCGTCCGGCCAGTTAGCTGGGTTTTCCATGTTGAACGAGATTGGGGTATTTCCATGTTGTTCAGTTAGCTGGGTTTTTTTTTCTATGATTTAACATTGTGATGCTGCATGTGCAAATGCATACGTTTAGGTTCTTGGGAGGGCCAATGTTTCAGAGTTGTTTTCCAATCACCAATAGCTGAATTATATGAGCTCTCTGAGAGTTATATGGGTCGCAACATGCGTGATTCTATTCGTAAATTTGATGTAAGTTACGCTGTTCACTAAACGTGATATCACTAGCATATTCTTATTTTTGAATAAACATCATCATGTTTATATATTAGTTTGGCTAACTATGTTAAGAATAAATGGCTCATTTTTTTATCTTACTATCCACCAGTATTTTCAGAAGTTCTGAAGTTCCTTCAACTGGCTCAGGTGCATGTTAAAGTGAGACACCAGTATTTGGTGTTTTGAGAATGTGCCAACGAAGGATGTGAGAGCAATGTTGGCACATTGGGTTGTCAGATCAATCTATTGCAGGTTTAGCGTGTACCCGGTTTTATATTATCTTCTGTTGCATCAAAGATCAACCCATTTAATAAATGTCCATGGCGTGCAGTTCTCACTATAGAGATCATCCGAATTGTATTATCTCTAGGTTAATATATCCATTGCAGATTTGCTATTTAAAAGGTTCTAACAAATTTATTGCTGTATATGCACTGGTTACAAGAACGGACAGGGCAAGGTATATCACGAGTATCCGGCGCTTCGATCATATGCCAACTGAGGAAGCCTGCGCAAAGAAGCCACATTGAGCCTTGAGGTATCTACCTATAGGGATGGTCAGTTATACGTGCAGCTCTACCTATAGGGATGATCAAAAAGTTGTCTTTGGGCAATTATATCTCTCTTGCAGATGTTAATTTAGGTACAGTTAATGTCCTCTACTATTTTTTATATTCAGTTCGTATCACTCTAACGGACCTAAGGTCATGGTTAACCCAAATTATCATTCATTTGCTCAGTTATGTTATACAACATTATAAGGATAGAACGAGTCTAGAAATATCATGTTCATGTTTCCTATTCTAAGACATTGTTTTTACCTGAAGTTGTTACTGAAATAAATTATCTTTCAATTAAACAATTATGTGGGCCATTTTTTAATTGATATGGTTTAATTAATGGGTACATTTAAGTGTGATTCAAATCACCTGGTGTACTTTATATTAGATGAGTACTGAAATGTTTTTAAGAAAGCCATACGTACAATCTTGGTCATACATGACATGCCTACTGAAATGTATTTGAAATGCAACCGTGGTTGAGCTGAACAATAGTTGGTCGGGTTGGATTGGATTAATGAATTGCATCATACATACACAATATGTTTTGCAGCCATGGCTAGGTTTGATGGATTATGACGTGGAGGAAACAAAGTCGATCCAAACTCACGGACTGCTAGATATATTCACGTGTATTTCCGAGAAGACCGGTTCACGCGGGATATCGGATTACAAAAACATGGTGGTACCTATATATTATGATATTAGTTCATCATAGAGAAACTAGAGAAAGGTACAAGCTATTCAACACTTTAAGGCCATTTTATAATATTGCATATCAATAAACACTTTTGTTGTAGTTATTATCCACTATTTCTTAAGAAGATGCAATAATATATTATATATCATCCGCAAAAATTTAAAATAAGTGGTTAAAAACATCTTCATAAATATTTCAGAGTTCTATTTTCTAGAAGGTCTGGAAAATACCATATACAATTCATATTGTAGTAGTTTTTTTTACAACATGTAGTAGGATTTGTTTTTTCAAAATTGCTAGCCCGTGCTAGAGCACGGGTTAACGACTAGTTTCCCTAACTCACATTGCCTAACCCTAAGTGCAAAATGAGAGAGAACCTCGATCCCTCTTAGGTTTAGTTGCAATAAGGCGCGGAAATTTCCCCCGTTTTGCGATGAAATGCACATCCCATTTCTAAATCTACCCTTCGTTGTTCCTATGTTCTGGGTTATTACAGCCTCTCCCCCTTAACAGAAACTTCGTCCCGAAGTTAAGATTGGTACCTGAACATCTCGGGGTAAGACTTCCTTAATTCTTCTTCCGTCTCCCAAGTTGCTTCTCGCTCAGGATGATGTTGCCATTGAACTTTGCAGTATTTGATTGCTCTGTTTCTTAACTTCTTCCACTGTACTTCTAAGATCTTTTCCGGTCTTTCCACATAAGTTAGGTCAGATTGCAATTCTATTTCTTCATATGTAATGGGATCATCCGGTGCCTTCAAACACTTTCTGAGTTGTGAGACATGAAACACATTATGAACTTGACTTAGTTGCGCTGGTAATTCCAACTCAAAAGCTGTTCCTCGATTCTGACTGAGTATCTTAAATGGTCCAATATATCGAGGACTTAACTTTCCTTTCACTCCGAACCTCTTAAGTCCTTTCATTGGGCTAACCTTTAAATAAACCATGTCTCCCACTTTCGGTTCCCAATCTCTTCTCTTTAAGTCGGCGTAACTCTTCTGACGATTCTGAGCTATTTTGAGTCTATCCCGGATCACCTCGATGACTTCTTGTCTCTCCTTGATGTAGTCCGGTGTAAACTCCTTGTTTTCTCCGGTTTCAAACCAACAAATTGGTGATCGACACTTTCTTCCGTACAATGCTTCGTACGGTGCCATCTGGATGCTACTCTGATAACTATTGTTATATGAGAACTCCGCTAAATGTAAATGATCCTCCCATGAGCCTCCAAAGTTCAGAGCACAAGCTCTAAGCATGTCCTCAAGTATCTGATTGGTTCTTTCGGTTTGTCCTCCGGTCTGTGGATGATATGCTGTACTGAAATCCAACTTGGATCCCAAAGCTTCTTGTAGTTGTTTCCAAAATGCCGATGTGAAAATTGAACCTCTATCTGAGACTATCTTCTTGGGTACTCCATGCTTACTCACAATCTCCTTCACATATATATCTACAAGCTTCTCTGCAGTATCCTTTGTGTTTACGGCTATGAAATGAGCACTCTTGGTAAGTCTGTCCACTATTACCCATATCATATCCTTCTTCTTACTAGTCATTGGTAAACCAGTAACAAAATCCATTCCGATTTCATCCCATTTCCATTCCGGTATCTCTAGTGGTTTGAGTAATCCCGCAGGACTCTGATGTTCTGCCTTCACTCGTTGACATGTATGACATTCCGAGACATATTGTGCTATTTCTCTTTTCATGTTGTTCCACCAGAACATCTCCTTCAAATCCATATACATCTTAGTACTTCCCGGATGTATTGAATAAGGGGTTTCATGTGCTTCCTTTAATATGATTGACTTCACTTCTGGATCATCCGGTACACAGATCCTTTTCTGGAAATATAATGAATCAAAATCCCCTAGATGGAATTCCGATGGTCTTCCTTCTCCAATCCTCTTGATTTCCTCTTGTATGAACAAATCATCCGCTTGCTTTCGGATAATCTCATATTTCAAATCTGAATACATCTCATCCATAATCCTCATGGTTGCTATACTTCCCTTATCATCACCTTGAATAAACAAAATCTGAGCCTCCTCTAGCTCTTTCCGAAGTTCCTTTGGAATCTCCCATTCCGTAGGTTGATTCTCCGTACTCTTCCTACTTAGGGCAGCTGCTACTACATTAGCCTTGCCTGGTGTATAGTTGATCTTAAGGTCGTAATCCTTAATCAACTCTAACCATCTCTTCTGCCTCATGTTTAATTCCTTCTGAGTGAAGAAATATTTCAAACTTTTATGATCGGTGTATAACTCACATTTGGATCCATATAGAAATTGTCTCCAACTCTTCAAAGCATACACGACTGCCGCTAACTCTAGATCATGTACTGGGTAGTTGTGTTCATGTGGTTTCAACTGTCTTGATCCATAAGTTATCACCTTCCGATCTTGCATCAGAACACATCCAAGTCCATTCTTGGAAGCATCACAATACAACGTGTAATCCTTTCCTGGTTCAGGAACTGCTAACACCGGTGTTGTGGTTAACTTATCTTTGAGTGTTTGGAAGCTGACTTCACACTCATCAGTCCACACAAATGGAGTATTTTTCTTGAGTAACTTGGTCATTGGTCCTGCAATCTTTGAAAATCCCTCTATGAATCTCTGATAATAGCCTGCCATACCAAGAAATCCTCGTATCTCCTTAGCATTTTTAGGTGATTTCCATTCCAATACGGACTGAACCTTGCTTGGATTCACCGCTATGCCTTCTTTGGTTATGACATGTCCAAGAAATTCAACACTATCTAACCAAAATTTGCACTTGCTAAACTTCGCATATAGCTGATGTTCCCTCAAAGTTTGCAGAACTATCTTCAAATGCTTGGCATGTTCTTCTTTATCTTTGGAATAGATTAGAATATCATCTATGAACACTATCACAAACTTGTCCAAATACTTCATGAATATCTTGTTCATCAAATTCATGAAAATTGCTGGTGCATTTGTTAGTCCAAATGGTACAACCAAGTATTCATGGTGTCCATACCTTGATACGAACGCTGTTTTTGGTACATCCTCCTTCTTGATCTTGATTTGATGGTATCCTGACCTTAAATCTATCTTCGAGAAGACTCCCGCTCCTTGAACTTGATCAAAAAGGTCTTGGATTCTAGGTAAAGGATACTTGTTGTTGATAGTTACATTGTTCAAATTTCGGTAATCTCCACACATTCTCTTTCCGCCATCTCTTTTATCCACAAAAATAACTGGTGTACCCCATGGTGACACACTTTCTTGAATGAATCCCTTCTGTTCTAACTCATCAATCTGAGCTTTCAGTTCCACTAATTCCTTTGGCCCCATCTTATATGGTGGTTGCGCTATTGGTGCTGTGCCTGGAATCAGATCTATTGTGAATTCTATCTCCCTATCGGGTGGCATCCCCGGTAGTTCCTTAGGAAATACATCCTGAAACTCATTTACTACAGGAATATCTTCAATTCTCACCTCCTTCAGACTATTGAGTTCCAGTCCGATCTCCAACTCACTGTACTTATCTCCTTGGAACACTATTTGACCTCCGATGGAGTTGCGAAGTGATACTGTTTTGTCTCCACAGTTAATCACTGCTCCATTTTCTGTCAACCAATCCATCCCTAGGATGACAGATATGTCCTTCATGGGTATGATGAATAGGTCCGCGAAATACACACAGTCACATATGGTTAGGACTTGTGCTTCTTTCACGTGGGTTACTAAGATCGTTCCCCCCGCGGATAGAACAGTTATAGGAGTTTCTAACTTAGAACATCTAAGCCCAAATTTTTCCACAAACTCCAATGCAAGAAATGATGTGGTTGCTCCAGTATCAAATAATACTTTGCCAGGATGAGTAAGAATGCTTAGCGTACCTAAGACTGTTTGATCCGACTCTTCCGCTTGTTCCAAAGATGTGCAGTTCAGCTTTCCATAAGGCTTTCCCCTCTTGTTGTTGTTGTTGTTGTAGTTGCGGTTGCTGTTGTTGTTGTTGTTGCGGTTGTTGTTGTTGTTGTTGTTGTTGTTGTTGTTGTTGTTTCCACCTCGTGCTCCAGAGCTCTGTCCGCTCCAAGACGCCTTGTTTGGACAATCCGGCTTGATGTGTCCTTCCTTCCCACAACCATAACAGATGATTCTGGGTTTCTGACAATCCTTCTGCAAATGACCTCTCAGGCCACAATTGTTGCAGATGATCTGGTTGATTGGATTCTGACTCTGACCTCCCCGGTTGTATTGATTACCAGTAGTAGGTCGGTATCGGGGTTTAAAACTCCGATCAGGTGTGGGTTTACTAATTGGGTACTTCCTTGGCTCGATACGAGCCCTCTTCCTCCTGTGCTCTTGGACTTGCCGGTAATCATCCTCGAAAGTGATTGCCGAGTCAATCAGTTCCTGGAATTCGGCAGTCCGTGCCAACCTCAGTTGCATCTTCATGTATGGATTCATGCCTTTCATGAACCGCTTCTTCCTCTTCTCCTCTGTATCTACATCCTCAGGTGCATACCTGGATAGTCTGTTGAAATCCCGAACATACTGCATAATAGGTGCAGTATTCTGTCGTAGTTCGTCAAACTCCCTCTTCTTTAGCTCCACCACGCTGTCCGGAACATGAGCATCCCGGAACTTCTTCTTGAACTCCTCCCAGGTGAACACCTTATCTGGAGGGTGTACTGCTACAAGGTTCTCCCACCATGACGCTGCTGGTCCTGACAACAGATAAGTAGTGTATCTAATCTTCTCCTCATCGTTGCAACCAACGGTCTTCAGCTTCCGTTCCGTATCCATAAGCCAATCTTCAGCATCCATTGGTTCTGGAGCTGATGTAAACGGTAGTGGTCTTGCATTTTGGAAGTCTGATAGAGTTACTCCCTTGCCTTCATTACCCCTATCATTGATGACGTGGGTAAAGAAATCTTGCATGTTCTTGCTCTGGCTTTCCTGGTAACGCCTCCTATCTTCCTCCATTGACCTCATATACTGTTGGAAGTCTGGGTGCATCATTGGGTGTGGTGGTGGTGGTGCATTCTCTGCTCTAGCTGCTGCATCTGCCTCCTCTTTTTCTCTTGCTTCCCGCTCTCTGCGAGCCTCTTCGGTTTCTACTAACGCCATTTCCCTTTCTTACTTTCGTCCATTCTAAACTTCTTTAGAATCTTGTCCAGGTATGTACTCTGTGATAGCCCTATTAGGTGTCTTGATCTATCTCTATAAATCTTGATTCCTAATATATACGATGCTTCACCAAGGTCTTTCATTGAAAAACTATTATTCAAATAACCTTTTACACTGCTTAATAGCTCTATATTATTCCCAATCAATAATATGTCATCTACATATAATATCAGGAATGCTACAGAGCTCCCACTCACTTTCTTGTAAATACAGGCCTCTCCATGATACTGTATAAACCCGAAGTCTTTGATCACCTTATCAAAGCGTCGGTTCCAACTTCTCGATGCTTGCTTCAGTCCATAGATTGAACGTTGAAGTTCGCATACTTTGTCAGCATTTTTAGGATCGACAAAACCTTTGGGTTGTACCATATACAAGTCTTCCTCAATGTCTCCATTAAGGAACGCCGTTTTGACATCCATCTGCCAAATCTCATAATCGAAAAATGCAGCTATTGCTAACAAAATTCTCACAGATTTTAGCTTCGCTACAGGTGAGAAAGTCTCATCATAGTCAACTCCTTGAATTTGTCGAAAACCCTTTGCGACAAGTCGAGCTTTATAGACAGTAATATTACCATCAGCATCTGTTTTTCTCTTGAAGATCCATTTATTCTTGACAGCCTTGCGGCTATCAGGTAAGTCTACCAAAGTCCATACTTTGTTATCATACATGTATCCCATTTCGGATTTCATGGCTTCTTGCCATTTGTTGGAATCTGGGCTCATCATCGCTTCTTCATATGTCGCAGGCTCCTCATCATTGTTGTCCACAATCATGGCATTTAGACAAGGATCATACCAATCAAGAGTGGCACATTCCCTTGTCGATCTGCGAGGTTCAGTAGTTTTCTCGTTCGAAGTTTCATGATCATTATCATTAGCTTCCTCTGTTACCGGTGTAGGCGGTACAGGAATAGCTTCCGGTACTGCGCTACTCTGATCAACGAGTAAAGATTCATCAATCTCATCAAGTTCTACTTTTCTTCCAGTCACTTCTTTAGTGAGAAATTCTTTCTCAAGAAAGGTTCCGTTCTTAGCAACAAAGATTTTGCCTTCGGATCTGTGATAGAAAGTGTACCCTATAGTTTCCTTAGGGTATCCTATGAAGACGCATTTCTCCGCTTTGGGTTCTAGCTTGTCCGGTTGTAACTTCTTTACATAGGCTTCGCAACCCCAAACTTTAAGGAACGACAGCTTAGGTTTCTTATTAAACCATAATTCATACGGTGTCGTTTCTACGGATTTTGATGGTGCTCTATTTAAAGTGAATGCGGCTGTCTCTAATGCATAACTCCAAAATGATAACGGCAAATCAGTAAGAGACATCATAGAACAAACCATATCTAAGAGAGTTCGATTACGACGTTCGGACACACCGTTTCGTTGTGGTGTTCCCGGCGGTGTCAATTGTGAAAGTATTCCGCATTTCTTTAAATGCATGCCAAACTCATAACTCAGATATTCACCTCCGCGATCAGATCGTAGAAATTTAATCTTCTTGTTACGTTGATTTTCTACTTCACTTTGGAATTCCTTAAACTTCTCGAAAGTTTCGGATTTATGTTTCATGAAATAGATATACCCATATCTACTCAGATCATCTGTGAAGGTTAGAACATAACGATAACCACCGCGCGATGCTACACTCATTGGTCCGCACACATCGGTATGTATGATTTCCAATAAGTCAGTAGCTCGCTCCAACATACCAGAAAATGGAGTCTTAGTCATTTTTCCCATTAGACATGCTTCGCATCTATCAAGTGACTCAAAGTCAAGTGATTCAAGTAATCCATCGGTATGGAGTTTCTTCATGCGTTTCACTCCAATATGACCAAGACGACAGTGCCACATATAAGTAGAATTATCATTCAATTTAATTCGCTTAGCATCAATGTTATGTATATGCGTATCACTACTATCGAGATCTAACAGAAATAAGCCATTCTTTTCAGGTGCTCGACCATAAAAGATATTATTCATAAAAATAGAACAACCATTATTCTCAGACTTGAATGAATAACCGTCTTGCATTAAACAAGATCCAGATATAATGTTCATGCTCAACGCGGGTACAAAATAACAATTATTTAGGCTTAAAACTAATCCCGAAGGTAGATGTAGAGGAAGTGTGCCGACAGCGATCACATCGACTTTGGATCCGTTTCCAACGTGCATCGTCACTTCATCTTTCAGTAGTCTTCGTTTATTCTTTAGTTCCTATTTCGAGTTACAAATATGAGCAACCGAACCAGTATCAAATACCCAGGTACTAGTACGAGAACCAATGAGATAAACATCTATAACATGTATATCATATATACCTTCTTTCTTCTTCTTGACAAGTCCGCTCTTTAGATCAGCCAGATACTTGGAGCAATTACACTTCCAGTGTCCCTTCTCCTTGCAGTAATAGCACTCAGCATCAGGCTTAGGGCCGTTCTTAGGTTTCATAGGAGGTGTGGCAGCTTTCTTGCCACCCTTCTTGAATTTTCCCTTAGACTTGCCCTGTTTCTTGAAACTGGTGGTCTTGTTGACCATCAACACTTGGTGCTCTTTCTTGATCTCAATCTCAGTAGCTTTTAGCATGCCAAAGAGTTCAGGTAACTCTTTGTTCATGTTCTGCATATTGTAGTTCATCACAAAGTTCTTGTAACTTGGTGGTAGTGATTGAAGGACACGATTAATCCCCAGTCTGTTAGGAATCACTATTCCCAAGTCATCGAGTTTCTTCGCATGCCGGTCATAACGAGCATGTGCTCACTAACGGAGCTGCCTTCTTCCATCATACAGCTGAAGAAGTGTTTCGATGCTTCATAGCATTCCACGGCCGCATGCGTCTCAAATATAGCTTTCAGCTCATTGACCAACTCATGAGGATCGTGGTGCTCAAAACGTTTTTGAAGATCGGCTTCCAGACTGCACAGGATGGCACACTGAACTTGAGAGTACCGAGCTTTCCGATTCGCGTAAACATTCTTTACTTCATCGGTTTCAATTTCTGCAGGAGGGTCACCTAGCGGTGCATCAAGCACATATTGCAGATTTCCGCCAGCGAGGAAGATCCTCACATGACGGAACCAGTCGGTGAAGTTGCTACCGTTGCTCTTAAGCTTTTCTTTCTCTAGGAACTGGTTAAAATTGATTGGGGACGCCATCTCTACAACATATATTTGCAAAAGTTTAGACTAAGTTTATGACAAATTGAGTTCAAATTTTAATTCAACATAATTAAAAATCTAGGTGAACTCCCACTCAAAACAATATCCCTCGCATTGTCTTAGTGATCACACGAACCAAATCCACCACATCTAAGTCCGATCATCACGAGACAAGGTGTAATTTCAATGGCGAACACTCAAAGTGTTCATCATATCAATCATATGATTCATGCTCTACCTTTCGGTATCACGTGTTCTGAGACCATGTCTGTACATGTTAGGCTCGTCAAGGCCACCTTAGTATCCGCATGTGCAAAACTGGCTTGCACCCGTTGTATGCACTTGTTGATTCTATCACACTCGATCATCACGAGATGCTTCGAAACGACAAGTCTTGGCAACGGTGCTACTAAGGATGAACACTTTATTATCTTGATATTTTAGTGAGGGATCATCTTATAATGCTACCGTCGCGATCTAAGCAAAATAAGATGCATAAAAGGATTAACATCACATGCAGTTCATATGTGATATGATATGGCCCTTTTGTCTTTGCGCCTTTGATCTTCATCTCCAAAGCACGGACATGATCTCCATCATCTTCGGGCATGATCTCCATCATCGTCGGCGTAGCGTCAAGGTCAATGGCGCCGTCTTCATGGTTGTTCACCTCATGTAGCAACTATTACAACTACTTTGAAATACTACTCAACATGAAATTTAAAGACAACCATAAGGCTCCACGGGTTGCCACAATACAATAATGATCATCTCATACATATTCATCATCACATTATGGCCATATCACATCACCAAACCCTGCAAAAACAAGTTAGACGTCTCTAATTTGGTTTGCATATTTTACGTGGTTTAGGGTTTTCGAGAGAGATCTAATCTACCTACGAACATGAACCACAACGGTGATACTAGTATTGTCAATAGAAGAGTAAATTGAATCTTCACTATAGTAGGAGAGACAGACACCCGCAAAGCCTCTTATGTAATACAAGTTGCATGTCGAACGAGGAACAAGTCTCATGAACGCGGTCATGTAAAGTTAGTCCGAGCCGCTTCATCCCACTATGCCACAAAGATGCAAGTACTCAAACTAAAGACAACAAGAGCATCAACGCCCACAAAACCATTGTGTTCTACTCGTGCAACCATCTATGCATAGACACGGCTCTGATACCACTATAGGGATTCGTTGCATAGAAAACAAAAAGACGGTAGCAACGAGGGGATGATCGAGACTCACCCTTGAAGATTTCCAAAGCCTACAAGATGAGGCTCTTGTTGCTGCGGTAGACGATCACTTGCCGCTTGTAAAAGCGCATAGAAGATCTGGATCACGGTGCCACGATCGGGCAGCACCTCCGTACTCGGTCACACGTTCGGTGTTGATGAAGACGACGTCCTCCTCCCCGTTCCAGCGGGCAGCGGAAGTAGTAGCTTCTCCTTGAATCCGGCAGTACGACGGCGTGGTGGCGGTGGTGGTGGAGAACTCCGGCGGAGCTTCGTTAAGCGTGCGGGAGTGGTGGAGGAGAGAGGGGGTGGCTAGGGTTTGGGAGAGGGGGGCGCCGGCCACTAAGGGGTGCGGCCACCTTGTGGTCTTGGGGTGGCCGGCCCCCTCCCTTATGCCCCTCATTATATAGGTGGATCCCCAAGTGTTGGACTACAAGTCTTCGAATAAGACCCCAACACAAGAACCTTCCATGTAGTAGGGAAACCTACCCAAGGTGGGACTCCCACTTGAGGTGGGATTCCCCCCTTCCATGTGGGGGGGTGGCCGGCCCCCTTGGTGGAGTCCACCTTGGACTCCCCCCTCTAGGGTTGGCCGGCCATGGGGAGATGGAGTCCCTCCGGGACTCCTCCTTCCTTAGTTTAGTGATTCCTTCCGGACTTTTCTAGAACCTTCTAGAACCTTCCGCAAAATCACCGGATCATTTTAAAACTTATAAAATGACTTCCTATATATGAATCTTATTCTCCGGACCATTCCGGAACTCCTCGTGATGTCCGGGATCCCATCCGGGACTTCGAACAAAACTTCGAACTCCATTCCATATTCAAGTTCTACCATTTCAACATCAAACCTTAAGTGTGTCACCCTACGGTTCGCGAACTATGTGGACATGGTTGAGTACTCTCTCCGACCAATAACCAATAGCGGGATCTGGAGATCCATAATGGCTCCCACATATTCAATGATGACTTCAGTGATCGAATGAACCATTCACATACGATACCAATTCCCTTTGTCACGCGATATTTTACTTGTCCGAGGTTTGATCATCGGTATCACTCTATACCTTGTTCAACCTCGTCTCCTGACAAGTACTCTTTACTCGTACCGTGGTTTGTGGTCTCTTATGAACTTATTCATATGCTTGCAAGACATTAGACGACATTCCACCGAGAGGGCCCAGAGTATATCTATCCGTCATCAGGATGGACAAATCCCACTGTTGATCCATATGCCTCAACTCATACTTTCCGGATACTTAATCCCACCTTTATAACCACCCATTTACGCAGTGGCGTTTGATGTAACCAAAGTACCTTTCCGGTATAAGTGATTTACATGATCTCATGGTCATAAGGACTAGGTAACTATGTATCGAAAGCTTATAGCAAATAACTTAATGACGTGATCTTATGCTACGCTTAATTGGGTGTGTCCATTACATCATTCATATAATGATATAACCTTGTTATTAATAACATCCAATGTTCATGATTATGAAACTAATCATCCATTAATCAACAAGCTAGTTAAGAGGCATACTAGGGACTCTTTGTTGTTTACATATCACACATGTATCAATATTTCGGTTAATACAATTATAGCATGGTATATAAACATTTATCATAAACATAAAGATATATAATAACCACTTTTATTATTGCCTCTTGGGCATATCTCCAACATCGGAGCCTGAGGTACCTTGTGCACACTCGTCCTGACATTGCATTCGCCGTCGGCTACGTCAGCCGGTTCATGGAGAAGCCCACGACAGAGCACATGGCTGCTGTCAAGCATTTGTTGCGGTACATTGCTGGTACGCACAACTATGGTTGCCGCTACATGAAGGATGAGGATGGCGGCAAGCTGATCGGCTCTGACGCCCGACATGGCGGCGACATCGACGACCGAAAGAGCACCTCGTGTATGCTATTCATGATTGATCGTAACCCTGTGACTTGGCAGTCACAGAAGTAGAAGGTGGTCGCACTTTCATCGTGCGAGGCGGAGTACATTGCTGCAACAACCGCGGCTTGCCAAGGAATTTGGCTCAGCCGACTTCTTGGCGACCTCCTCGACAAGAAGGATGACACTGCGACAATCTTTGTGGACAACAAGTCTGCAATTCAGCTATGCAAAAATCCGGTTTTCCATGACCAGAGTAAGCACATCGAGACACGCTTCCATTTCATCAGGGAGTGTGTCGAGGATGGAAAGATCGACGTCGAGTACATCGGCACTCATGACCAGCTCGCGGACATCCTGACCAAAGCACTAGGTCGCATTCAGTTTCAGAATCTGCGAGAGAGAATTGGCGTCGTCAACCTCTACAGCAACTAGATTAGGGGGAGAATTGTTGTATTAATCAAGTTGCTAGAGGACTCAACCAGTACGGGCATGTGCATGTGTAGGTGCATGTGCTAGTAGTAATAGTATTAGTGTGAACATCAGCCTCGCATGGCCGGCTAGAAGATGATAAACGTGCAATGCTGTAGGTGAATAATGGGGTTGGACTTCTTGGCCTTCAACGGTCAGCTGTCCACACTTTGGAGAGTAGTAGAAGAGCTAAACCATGCAGCTCATCTAGTAGTATAAATAGGACACCCTTGTATCATTTCAGGACACACCAAGTAGTAGAGAAGAAGCAAGAAAAGCAGACGTCTTGAGCTGCACCAAAATACTACTCGTGTCCTCCATTCCATTGGAGTTTGAGTGCGTGTGTGTTCCAAGTGATCAGCGTGTGAGTAGCACAGCTCTTAGTAGTAGGAGCTGACACATCACAGATCCAGGCGGGGCTGTTGATGGCGTTGTTCATGTTCCCCATGGCATTGGGGAATTGGTTCATGTCCCTTGCCTTCAAAGCCATTAGAAGACCGTACAGCTTGCTGAAGATGGTAGATTGGCCCAGGGCATCCTCGTGTGCCAGATGGGATTTGAGGAGTAGGTACTGGTCCTTGTGAAGGTGGTGAGGAGGTCTAGGAGATCTTGAACCTACGGTGGGACATCTCCAAAGCGATGGATGTTATTTCAGAATGCAGGCATCAACTAATCTAAACAGTCATGAAGTATGAAATGGTAGACTCTAGATCTGAGCAGAACGAATTACATAGCATGTTCAACTGAATCTTTCGATAGCTCCTACTTTTTATGAAAACACTCACTTTGTGGGCCCATGATGGATGGGTTAAACTATTTTTCTCACATATTTACACCAAACTGTTTTATTTAATCACAACTAATCTTGACATTAAATGCATGCCATTTTTTATTCATATACATCACATGTCTTAATATCTTCGATAATAGTAGGTATAGTAAGTAAGATTGCAATTATAATCATGCTCATTCATAATTTTTATTTGCTCAAATAAGTTTTAGATGCTAAATTACGATTGTATTTTGAGAAGCTATTGCTAGTTTACTTTCATATTCATGCTTAGGAAAATCATTTTATTCTATTGGATTTCACATATAAGTCAATCAAACCAAAAGTATCACAATAATACACATATTAATATATGCATCTTACTGTATGTAGGTCTCTCTACAATCCTTCTCCATGATATCTTTAAATATTTAGGGACATATAGTCGCAGCATTACAGAGAGTGTATAAGTCTAACGTACAACTTCACAGAGGTCTCTAGAGTACAAGATTGTCGAGTACAAGGTTGTCGAGTTTAGGTGCAGAACACAAAAATATAGTTTCTATAACAAGATTGTTTACAAAAAACACATATAAAAATAGTCTTTTTTTTGAAACAGTAGGTGGTTTATATAATTATTATTACCTATATAAAATCTGAACCCATTTGCTGAAACATTAGCATTTTGGGCACCGTAGATGGTGCACTTGCTTCCAATAAAAAATTGACGCGTTACTCTTTTGCACTGTAGATGGGTGATGCTGCGCATTAGGTCTCCCGCGGATGTTAGTTTCGTCGTTTTATTTTTACGTGTTAAATTCTCTTCCACCGCTTCTTGCCGGTGATTTTCTATTTTACATCCGGTTGCTTCCGGTTTCTCATGCCTTCTCGTATTTATTTACTACACGGTTCCCAGTTTCCCGGTCGCCAGTTATTGTGCCGCTTCTACCTATCTCGAGGCGTACTCTTCCGCCTCTTTACGGCCACGTGCCGTGACCCTGGCTTTCCACCGCAGGAGCTTCTCTCCAGAAATCCAAATTGTTCTTTTCTCTTGCCCAGATCTTCCATCGACAGCTCCACCTCTATCTATCCAAAAATATATCTCCATCTCCATTGGATCTCCTAGCTGGGCTCTTCACCACCTACCTGAAACACAGGAGCCCCTACCCGTCGGCCTGCCCCTGTTCAGCGGCCATGCCTAGGTTCAGTCCTCTCAAGCGTTGCGCCCGACACCGACGCGCTCCGGTTCCCGGTGCAGCTGCTCGCCTGAACAGTGGCCACTAGGCCCACTATGGTACTGGTACATGGTGGCGCATGGCCGCAATCCCGCACGTGCGAGCGGCAGCGACCGTGGAGTGCAGCGGCGGACCGAGCTCCGCCTTCCACACCCTGTCGCGGCCCTGGATCCTCCGAGCTTGGGGCACGCGAGGTGGCGTGGCTCAACGGGCGGTCTCATGTTCTCTGACGGCAACGGCCGAGGAGGACGTCCTCCTGCAGCCGTATCCCACCTCTCCCCTGTCAACATCTAGCTTCAGCCGGTTATCCTCCTCCTCATTCCTCAGCTCGGTATCCACCGCCGGGAGTCATCTACTATTCTGCGCGATTTCCTCGCACCTCCCAAGTCCGTCGCCCTGCAGCCTCCGGTCAGACTCGATGCAGATGACATCCGCCGCCGCGTCCTGCTCAGCTGCTCGCCTTGGTTACAGAGAAAACTGCGGTGGCCACCACGAGGTCGAGGAGATGGCGACCACGCGCTCTGACGGTGGCCTACTCCACCTCGCCGCCCCTGCCCCGTGGACAGCGTCCTCAACGCCCAGGTGTCATCTCCTATGGGCCGGCACCCTCGAGCCATCCCTGATGCAGCGGAGCCATCGACGTGAGGTCGTCTTCTCCCTCTGCTCCTGGCATCCTGCTTTTCCTCCCTTTTGCGTTTCCGTTTCCTCTCGATCTGATGTGTTGATTTTTGTTTCCGTTTTTCGCAATCTGATGTGTTGGTTGTTGGCTTGTTGCAGACTTTCAGGTGTTTTCCTCTTGGTACCATTGCTGATCGGTTCGTCCGTGTGTCCGAGTAACGCCAACGGCCGCGCAGAGCCCCGTCGTCTGATGTGCAGCGGAGGCGGCCCGGAGAGATCGGTTCTTCTCCTGGTTTGTCGGCCCTGTTCACGTGTCGCCGGTGTGCTGCTCCACGGGAGACTGACGCTAGGGGCAGTATTGCGCAGGCAGCGACGCATCGTGGGTCCGTTGTTTTGGCCCCCGATGCCAGCACTACAACTGCCTGCTCCGGCTTTTTGAGAGTGGCCTTGACTGGGAGCCGCCCCACCACCGCCGGGAAGGCGACGAGGACGCTCATGAAGGATTGCCGTCTTGCCGATGTGTGTCTCCTCGTGCTTCAAGACGGAAGCATAGTCTGGGTAAGCCATGTGATTTTTCTGCACGCAGCTTCCAACTTACCATTTGTACTGTTACGCTACCTGAATTTGATGAGCGGTTCCACCCCATCCCCACACTTTATGTCAGTAAATTGCTCTCAGCCATCGTTTGGTTCATCCACCTGATGCTATACTTTTCTTATTTGCCACAGATCTCATTGGTGGTGGTTTTAGATGCCAGGGTGCCAATTTCTTTTGTGCAAATGAGAATCTGTGTATGTTTGACAGGAGGTCAACTGCATCTTTATTTTGGTTGAGTTTTTGCAAGATCACAGGTAATCGCATAATTGTTTTTTTTTCTATAGCTCAGTAGTATTAGTCATGGGAAGCGATTCTTCCATTTTGTTTCAGAAAACAAAGTTAGACATGTTCATTGCACTGATTTCTGAATAGTAGTATCTTTTCCGCTTGGGATTTCCTAATTCAACAACTATGTGTGGCCTCCTGCTTTGGCAACAAATAAATGGATCAACCTCCATGACTCATCCATCAAATGACACTCTAAAACCACCACAAAATACCAGGATTTCAGCCGCCACATCTTCCGAGGACACTATAGTGATGGTCTATTCAGAACTGGGTGATGTAAACACATACAAATTCTATCTAGGTGTGCAAAAACTGACATCAATATATCATCTTATGTATTACCATTCTTTATATGCAACGAAACAAACAGAACACTTGACACCAGGAAAATGAACTCGAGAACAGCTGCTGCACCAGCCAAAAAAAGGTCTACTTTTGAATCAGCTTCATTCTTGCGAAGTTGTACTAGCAGCTCAGTGTATACTCATTGTCTACAATCCAACCAATGAGAAAAAACAAATCTAAGGAATTGTGACCATCCAAATAGGTAACTACGCCTTGCCAGGTAAAAGATATGTTTCAGTAAATGGTATAGGTCACAGTATTTTGACGAAATGCAGCTTGACTGCTTTCATTGCGCTTAGAAGAGGGAAAAGTACAAACGGAAGGAGACCTTCCTCAGGTACCAAGTTAGGCCAAAGAAGCCTGGTCACAGTAAAGCAAATAACATTAATTCAATGCTCTTTTCCTTGCAGCAGATATAAGAGTTCGAGAATGGCACGCAGGCACTGTAATATTAGGTACCTTATAAAACTACTGCTCAGTATATGACATAGGTACTACTTCTATATGATTATGACAAGTGCCACTCCCTGAGAATTTTTCCTAATCTATGTGCAGCTGTTTCAGTTAGTTGTCTCCCATGGATGTTACTTATCAATGCTCTTTTTATTGATATTTCAGGCCATGTTATTATTAGGTGGCGGTTCACGGCATGGTTTGGGGAGTTCCATGCATCGAGCAAAAGCAAGTGACCCCCGCCCTATTTTCAGGAGGCCGGAAGTACTTTAGCAAAAGCAAAGTAAATATTCAAGTATATATGCAGTAAGCAAAAAAAAAAACAAGCGCCAAATGATCATTATTAGTACCTAACCTGCTCTGATTGCATTCATTTCAGTAGCTAGCTCATCCTTCGTGTAATATTGTTGTTCATAGTTATTGATTTGCTTAGCCCATTTCAGTAACTTTTTCCCCTTAAAATCCAGCACCTATACGACCTTCAGGTGTGGAGTCAGATGCAAGGCAACAAATATTGTAGTTGTTCCTACACACACTTAGTTCCTTCCATTATCTGATTAGATGGCATTATACTGTAGATGGGTACAGAGTCATGGAGGTTCATCAAGTGTGATTAGTATAAGGCAACCTTGAACATTACTGGTTCTGAAACATGCCATGGTAAGGTATTAATAAAATAGTAGGTTTCATGCAGAAAAACAGACATCATTACTCTTAAGGTGATCACGCCAGACATCATCCAGTTTGTTGGCATGACGGTTAGCCAGTTTTCAGGTCAGATCAGCAGCTCCAATGGAGATGACACCTAAGGTTATACGCTGTAAGGTTCAGGATGCAACAAGGTTAGCATGAATGAAAATTTTCGTCCTGCATTGTTTCTGTGGGCTAAGATAATGATTTTTTTGGCCTTCACAGAACTTCCTTTGTTCAGTAGAAATATATGTGAGTTGAGGATTATGTTGATTCTTTCCTGCAGTTGGAGTATTGTTTTTATGCATGACATCCGTTTAATGGAATGCTTAATGTTAATGATATGCCTAGGTGTTATTTTTTCTCAACTGAACTATTTTGTAGCTTCAGTTCAGTTTTGATTTTTCCCTACGTTTTGAACATTCATGTTATATACAGTAACTGTATCTTCCTGGCCATCCGGAGTATGGTGCTTTTGTAAGGATTTAGGAATGTACTAATTAGGCGTTTATTTATTGCGTCCACCTTAGTCTTTGGGCTATAGTTCAGAAAAGACAGTTCATCCATTATTTTCCTCTCTTCCTTACTAATTGTAGTACTCGAAATGCGGAATCCATTATTTTCCTCTGTTCCTTCCTAATTGAATTGCTGGAAACACGGAAGGTTCGAGTTAATGGTACGGATGTACATTCTATTATATTAGTCTATACAAGAGTAGTAAATATAGATTCTTCTATATTTGTGTTTGCTTTGCTCCACTCTATGTAAAATGCTTGGTTATTTTTAGCAACCAATGCATAGGTTCACATGTCAAAACATGGATAGACATTATTGTCTTGCTCAGTTTATGCAATTTGCCGTCCTTTTTTATTTATTTTGTTTTTACCTCCAGGAAGCCTCCCATTCTCTGAATTATGTATATGCCAGTGTTTCGTTTTAACAATTTCAATATTTGTATATCTCTGTCGCCTGCTACAGTATGTTAGTGTCTTATTTTCAGTTATCTTTCAGTTCCCAGCCAGTGCTTAGTTGGTTCTTTTTCAAATTAAGAGGTAAGGTAGTTTTATTTACTTTTATGGTATATGATATAGCCGTGTTAGACTTCATGTGTCATCAGACCGACCTACCGTACCGCCTACATTTAGAAGCAGCATGGTTTAACGCTTCCACTCTCTTGGCAAAAAAATAATATCTTTCTTGCCCGTAGGATTGTGCTCTATAATTCTGATGCTAAGACAAATACGACGTATATTTGATGGCAGCGCAGGAACACCAAGGGCGCGGCGTGCGCCGCGCCGCAAACTTCCTAGTACTATATATAAAAGCTGAAGGGGTTTGCCCTCACCACATTGATTCAGGCACTGTTCATGTGCATATGAACAGTACTCCAGCCATTTTTTTCGTTTTCTTTTAGAATATTTTTTAGATTTCCTGATTCTAATTTTTTATAGTTTTCGATAATGATTTCTCTAGCAATTTCTCGTGTTAACTATTAAGCAGTAATTCTTCGTGAGGCTGTAATTACATGTATTTTTCCAAAAGCGGTTTCTTGAATCAATGTTATAGTAGTAATTTTTCAGATCACACATTTCTATGACGGTAATTTCTCAACGGCCCACAAGCGTCGTAATTTCTCGTGTTAACTATTAAGCAGTAATTTTTCGTGAGACTGTAATTACATGTATTTTTCCAAAAGCGATTTCTTGAATCAATGCTATAGTAGTAATTTTCCAGATCGCACATTTCTACGACGGTAATTTCTCAACGGCCCACAAGCGTCGTAGTTTCTACATATTTGGTGGCACCACAATGGTAGGGCGCTGTTCCGGTCTGTATTTTTTTTTAAGATTTTCTTTTGGACTTTTCTCTAAAAAACTTTGTACAAATATTCAACTCTCGAAGTAATTTCTCGCGTTAACTATTTGGCAATATCTTTTTGCGAGGCGGTCATTACCTCTAGGCACCACAACTAAGTACTTATATTTTATCCAAAAACGATTTCTCCATACAAATTTTGAACAACCTAATAGTAATTATTTCAGAGCGTATATTTCTGCGATGGTAATTCCTTCATGGCGAACTAGCGTGGTACTTTCTGAATGAATCATCAATCTCAACCGTAGGTCTGCACAGTGATTGACTTCCAGTAATTTCCACGGGTGCATAATTCTTCGGCGGTAGTTTAAAAACACGATCATTCGTCACCTCTTTTACACAGAGAAAATAATATTGTGTTCACCTAATGTACTATCAAAAATATACTTACTCCACCGTCCGTCACCTCTCACATGGGAAGAATACTATTAGCTTCTTCTACGGCCTCTTTCAGCTGGAGAAAATACTACCATTTTCTTTTGTAGAAACTCCGAAAACAAAAAATACTACACCATCTGTCGCCTATTTTAGTCGACGAAAATACTACGTCCTTCTTTCAACCAGTGTGTGTTATCCTCGCTCCGGACACTGCAGCTATTGTGTAGTGCTACTAGCAAACTATTCTCTCTTTTTTCATCGCCCTACAATCATCCAATGTTTTTGTCCATAATAACCTCTTTTTCATCGCCTCATGATTAGTGATTTCCTCCTTTATGATTTCTTCTCTTTGACCACCCAAAATAGCAAAGGATATTGTTTCAAACAGGTGATTTTACACTTTTATTCTTTATATTTTTCCCGATAGAAGATTTTGACCCTTCCACTTTTGCCTCTTCTTCCCACAATTGAGATCCCTCTTAAGGAAGAATATCTTGCTCGTGCTTTTTTGCGAATAAATTGCTATACTTTTTTTTAGAGATACATATGGCCCTACAATACCACACCAACATAGCCAAGGGCGCGGCGTGCTGCCGCGGCAAACTTCCTAGTTAGAGTAACACGTGACGGGTACAATATGCATACAGGCCCTTTACAATACTTTCCCTAAAAAATCTAGTATTTGAAGATAAGGCCTGCAATTTTACAAAGAACACCCCAGAACAAAAAGTGGAAAAGCAATCCGGTCCTGGAGCACCACCGTCGTCCATCGTCGGCATCCTCGAAGCGTCGCCGCCAAGGAATGGAGAGAAGGTGCTCAAACTCTTCCGTCCGGCGAGAACCCACCCCCACTGGCAACCTCCTCGCCGCCGGGAACTAATCACTTGGCTGCGAGGAGGCGTCGAGCTCCAGTAGGGACATGGAGATACCTCCGTTTTGGAGGCAGAGAAACAGCCGTCGCGTCGGCTGCAGATTGCAGCGGCCATGGTGCCAGCTGCGTGATTGCGCTTGTAGAAAAACCACCGGAGATAGAGCTGGCGTCTCCCAGCTCCGTGGTTGATGCAGATATGGCACCGTCTCCAGCGCATAGCAGCAGCACCGCCGCTTTCCTCTCTCTCGCCTCCACGGCCGACCGAGAGGAACGGCAACAGTGCTCTGCTACTGCACCAAAAGCAGCGCAGATAAGGCCACCCAGCAGCAGTCAACGAAGATCTGGCGTGGCTGTGCTCCTCCTCGCCTCCACGGCCGGTCAGGAGCTCGCTCACACCGTCGGTCGCCAGCAGGAGCGCTTTCCCCCCCTCGCCTCCAAGGCCGGCCAGGGAAAGACGCCTCCCACCGCAGTCGCTCTGCAGAAGGTGGTTCACCGCCACTTCTTTATTGGACTGAGCGTCAGTCCTCCTCTCCACTCCCTCCTCCGACCGCCGGAGGAAAAGAGAGAGAAGGAAGAACCCTAGATCGGACGAGATCCAGGCGGCCAGATCTCCTCCACCGCTCGCGCTACTGGGCATCAAGCCCCCTACCGGCAAAAAGCCACCAACCCTAGCTACTCTGTGTACTCCGGCACCTCTCCTCCACCCATCTCGACCGGCGGCGCCGGCGAGATCGGCTTTGGTTCGGCCCGGCGCCTTCGAAGAGGCTAGACTGGAGAGAACGAAAGGGAAAATAGTTTATCCTCCGGCCAGTCTCTCTCACACAATGAAACACGCGCGCACATGAGGGGAGCCCGGCTACCTGCTAGGTGATCGACACCCATCTTGCGGTCATCGACATCCCCGGCTTCGTCGGATTAGCGGAAGCCGACCAGTTTATGGCCTCGTGAGCTGGTCTACAAGAAGTTGTAGCTGATGTTCCTGGCAATGTATCAGAGCGGATATTTGACCACGGCGAGGTGTTCTATGGTCGGGGACTCCATGTAGCGTGACGTAGCCAGCGCCGAATGCGATGTCCGGCTTGGTGTGAACAATGTAGCTCATGCTTCCAATGAGACTACGGTTGAACGTGGTATCCATCGGTGGATTGGTCATTGGTGCACACCTTGCTCAACTTCAAGCGTGCCTCCATCCGCGACACCGTTGGGTTGCACTCTAGCATGTCTGCCATGGCCAGCAGCTTGTCAGCATAGGCAGCCTGTCGTCGACCTCGTCTGCGACGACGAAGACGGCGACGCTGGAAACTAGGGTCTAGATTTTATTTCTAAACTATGTAAATTACATTCGATTTAATGAAATTTTGGTCGAATTTTCGCGCGCTTTTTTAGACTTAATTCCAAATTGTTTGTCTCGGGTGAGCAGGCCAAATAGCCAGCGGATCAATTGGGTGGCACCTTGGGCACACTGTCCTGGCCGGCCAAAACGGATTGAATGGGTCGCCATTTTTAGTTGGCCCGCTGGAGATGCCCTAGTGCTGCCGGTACGGTGCCCGTGTGGTTTCTAGCATGGAGGCAGCTGTGTGCATGCGTGTAGGGAGACATCGAAGACAATAGCTTGGCAACGACCGATTTATAAACATTGTAGGATATATCGCGGAAAACTTTTATTGACAGCCGGTTGTAGCTACAGGCTACAGCCGGTTTGTTCTTTCGCTCGTCCTCAACACCATCTTCCTCGTCTCTTTCCTTAACACAAGTGTTGCTCGCTTCTTCCCTGTGCTTGCTTCTGACCCCTCCCCGCCCGCACCTTCCTCCGGTAGCTCTCCTCTGCACAAGTCCCTTTGCCCCTTCTTCGTGCTCGCCGCCCTGCACCACAAACGGGGCCTCCCGCTGCACCTCCCTCTGGCTGCTCCCCTTCGGTGGCACCTCCCTCCAACGGCTCCCCTCCACCCGCACCTCCCTCTGGCGTCTCCCCTCCGGATGTGCCCCGCTGCCCGGGCCTCCATCTGTCCGGGTTTCTCCGCCGCACCGTCGCGCAGGGCCGCGGCTCCCTACGGCCATGCCACTCTGGACGCGCCCAAACCAGCAGCGCAAGCTCCCCGCCACGACAATGCGTCCTTCTCTAGCTTCCCCTCGCCGGTGAGCTCGAATCATCCATGGAGGTTTTGAGGCTCGATTTTTGCTAGGGGATTCCTTCAATGTTACATAGGATGCCACTTTTTGATACGTACATGTATATATTTTGTTTTGTAAATGTGAGCAAATAATACAGTGATCTTTTATGTTCAATACGGAAAAATTGCACCAATGTTACATACGTGTTATTATAATGTTGGATTAGCTATGCAAAAAATGTTGGATTTGTTGCAGAGAAATGCTACAAAACTATGTCGGATTTTCAAAAATGTTAGATACACAGATATAAATGTTACATCCGGGATTTTTTTGCACCATTGGCAAAAAAAATTGGACCATTATTTCGCAAGTAGAGGAAAAAATGTTGGAGACAAATGTTGCATACTCTAAAATATTGATACGTACGAACCATTTTTGTAGCAAGATCAGAAGCGCGAGAATCGCTCACTTAAATCGATCGGACGGTCTGAATGACGGCTGATGGGAGGCATTTTTACACCTGGCTGATGGCTAGCGCTGGCCTGCATCGCACGGGACAACTTTTCTCTTGAACTAGCATGGTGGCCCTCGCAAATGCGAGGGCGTTGTCTTAATTGGCTCGACGATGAGTGAAATGTAATATTTCACATTATGCCACTGTTCAAAAATCGTCCGATTCAACGATTAATCTCCCGATTAATCCCTATTCAGTGGTCACCGATTAGCCGATAAATTTATTTATCGTCCGATTAACTTATTTATCGCTCGATTAATCGTCCGATTTGCCTATTAATCGCTAATCGTCAGCCGACCGAGTTAAACCCGATAAGCGATTTTCTCAACATTGCATTATGCAATCTAAAAAACACCAATATATAATCATCGTAAAATACGTTGCTAATGAACACCACATGTGAGTGGAACATTGAATCATGTGGATGTAGAATACTTCCCTATGACATTCATGTCAAATATATTTTAACTTTATTTAGAGAGTTTATGACCATTACATGCTCTATTGATGATTTGTGTCGTTTGTCTACTGCAATGCATCACTACATCGAACTCAAATTTTGACCGTGAGTTCGCGATAGGTGGTGTGTTAGTTGTGTACACAATGTCAACCAGTTGTTTCTAGGTTCTTGATATTATTTTTAAGGCAACCAAAATAAGTTTCTTCGGCACAACAGTTTTTACGATAAATAAAATATATCTTTGACGGTACTGTATTATTAATTCGAATAGGGTTATTGTTAAAGTTCCACTAAACAAAAAGAGATTCTTTTACAACATTCTATATATAACCTAGTGATTTTCTTACAGGCTACACCATCTAGTCGAGTTGTTCCATTTAATTTGAGGGTGAATTTTACTTCCTAGTTTATATGTATTGTTCAGTGTAATAATCTTTTTTTTGGTATGCAAGCATATTATTAAGGCGGCGTGGAAAGTTTCCTCACATGCTATATGTTATACTGCATAGCATCAAAGGGGCGGCTCAATCTACTTTCCAGTTCAGGTCCATGTGTTCTCTCTTTCGTGGATAACACCAATAAGTATTGCAGAATAGTAGCAATTTGTTTATCGACATACTCATGCATTTTTTTACACATTTACAGTAGGGAAAAAAGGTCCTTACTGTGTCAATTTTTTTTTGACTCATTCATATATGTAGGCTATGCATTCATAACATAGTAAATAGTACCAGGCACATATGTATATACTGAATTCTACGCAGCAATGCAGCCCAGTTTCTGCTTGCCTTTGGTGCACATAATTTACATCTATACATTTGATCTTCTCCTACATGATTAGTGTCACTTCTTGTATTTGGTAGACTTATGATCGATGCATGCAGCTGGTAATTACGTCAGCGTTCGGCCTGCATTGGGTGGCGCCTGTCAGAATAGAGGAATCGCCTGGTTCGTGACGTCCGCTGTGCATCGGCCCCGCCTAAGCCTCAGAGTAGAGGAATATACCCTGGTTCGCGGCGTCCGGCATTCACCGGGAGCTCTTGTCCGGCGAAAGCTCGGATTAGAGGAATCGACTGGTTTGTGACGTCCGGCATGCACCAGCGGCGCCTGTTTGACGAACCCTCCCCTGGTTCGAGGCGTCCGGCATGCAACAGCGGGGAACGTCTCACGAAACCTCATGACTCCTGGTGCGACGCATGGTAAGAAGAGAACGTTTACTCCGTATTTTTTGTACAAACTTGGGGATACAGGTGACGTGAATTATTTATGCACCAAGTATTTGTGTTTGGACCAGAAGAAGACGTAAAAAAAGAGGATTTTTTTCCTCTCAAAACTGCACGTGTAACCAAAAGTCCACATAAAAAAAATATACACGTGTAAACCAAAGAGTCCAGCTACCATGCCTTTCCTATGTGGTGGCCCATAGTGCTAGGTATTATCTTCTTTTTACACCAACGTGTTAATAAACCATTTTTATTGTCACTTTTACACAAACGTGACAGCTTGTACATACTTATATTTTATGTAACTTTTTGTGATTTTAAATCTCAGCCGTTATAATTATGATGGACGGATCAAAATAATTAAGTACATGTGGTTTAACGTGGTGTCTCTATTTTACACCGCCGTATTGTGCTTTTAGTATATAACAGATAATTAGCGTGGGTCGCGACCCATAGGTTTTACTACTTAGACATGGATCTCTCACATTGGTTCTGGATAGGTTTTCTTTATGAGGTGAATACCTCCTTTGGCTACCGATCTTCCCAACTGCACGCCATGGGAAGGTTCTTTTGGGAATGTCGACCGCCTAGAAAAGAAACCTTGAAACTAATATTTTCTTGAAAACCGTCTCGGATATATTTGAGAATGACCCTTTTTTTGTGGCCATACAGTTTTTATCCGTTAATGCATTCCATCATAAACCACGTATACACACAACATTTTCTACACACCCAGCAATCATAACATTACATCGCACATTTCTTTCCCATATATGGCACATTAACCTTTTTATCTATAACACATTAAACTCGAATAGTAGACATGTACATATCCAAAATAGTAAATAGCTACGTATTATTGTGAGCTAAGAAAAAAACATATTTTTCTTGGTTGCGTTATCCTTCTTTGAGAGGGAGATGAGGGATAATGTCTTTCTAAGACCCCAAAACACTCGAAAATCTATGGCTTGCCCTAAGTATTTACGTAAATATGAATGAATTATGTAGCTATTTATCATGATTGTACCTACACATTGAAGAGGTTCAAGTTAAAATAAACATATATTATTGGTAGTTAGGATCATACATTGCGCTGTCGGTCATAACCCTATTTTGATGACCTAAGAGCTTTTGATCAAGATCGACGGTAAATTGTTTTATGTCGTGTCACTGAAATACAGTGTAAGATAATTCTGATATGGTATCCCGATCATCCCACTATCTAGTGGTGGAGCTTCACCAAAAATCAGGGGGGCGAAAGATAAAATGTCAATGTTTGAAGGGGCGAAATGCTAATTTTTCTACATCTAAACACTCCCTAGAAAAATCTTAAGAACTTTGCAAAAAGATGTGGGGGGGCTGACTTACACTAAGCTCCGCCTGTGCCACTATCTATGATCATTGGTCTCTGGTCTCTCTATCATCATTACCCAGTTGTGATATGGAAGTAATATTGGTCAACTCAAGATCGGCGGACGAGATCAAATGTAATATTGAAGTAGTAAGTGTGAACCCAAAAATTTGATGAAAACAAAAAAAACTTTTTTCTTGTTTACATACATGTCTTGTGTATTGCAAAGGCTCATAATATGTTCTGAAACATAGTTTAGCACGAGACATCATATTCAAAATCATATCTTTTTTACGGTATTACAGCACAGGTTCCCTATCTGTTTGAAGAACAATATCTACTTCATATGAGGATAAGAAAGGAAAAGAAAGAAAGCAATTATGTGGCAATGTGTTTCTACCAAGTTTTGATGGAGAGAAAATATATAGCATAAGTACCAGTGGCGGAGCCAGGACATTAACCTTGTGTAGTCAGTTTAAAATTGTGTAGTCAAATAAAAGTATTTATATGATTTTTCGTATTTTTTTACTTGACAAGCTCACATATAATATACACAAGCTAACATGCATGCAAGTAGTTGGATCGTCTAGGCATAGTAAATAATAGAATAGTAAAGTTAACACTTGTGCATTGTTTCCTTATTGAAGGCGTTACTTTGAAGAATCTCGTTTGTAGTCCGGTGTTGTCTTCGGTGATGGTTGGAGTGCTACTGTTGCGAGTGGTTTAACACCCCGGTGGGGTCTTTGTTTTTCTTTCTCTCTTTTTTATTTATTTTTTCTTGGCCATGTGCATCCCTGATGTCTACGCACGCTTCTATTCCTGTAGACAGTGTTGGGCCTCCAAGAGCAGAGGTTTGTAGAACAGCAGCAAGTTTCCCTTAAGTGAATCACCCAAGGTTTATCGAACTCAGGGAGGTAGAGGTCAAAGATATCCCTCTCAAGCAACCCTGCAATTACGATACAAGAAGTCTCTTGTGTCCCCAACACACCTAATACACTTGTCAGATGTATAGGTGCACTAGTTCGGCTCAGAGATAGTGAAATACAAGTAATATGGATGATTGTAAGTAGTAATTGCAATCTGAAATAAATATGGCAGCAAGCAAACATGTAACAGAACTTGTTGGAAACGGTGTTTCAATGCTTAGAAACAAGGCCTAGGGATCATACTTTCACTAGTGGACACTCTCAACATTGATCACATAACTGAATAAATAAATGCTACTTTCTACACTCTCTTGTTGGATAACAAACACCATTCATTGTGTAGGGCTACAAAAGCACACCTCAAGCCGGAGTAAACAAGCTCCACAACATCCGGAGTTCATATTAAAGTAACCTCTAGAGTGCATAATAGACCATTGCAATTTAGACCGAGTACTAACATAGCATACACACTGTCAACAATAGCTATGAAAGGGGGAATAGATCGCATCAATACTATCATAGTAATAGTTAACTTCATAATCTACAAGAGATTACAATCATAACCTACGCCAAGTACTACATGATACACACACTGTCAACATTACATCATGGAGGAGGAATAGACTACTTTAATAACATCACTAGAGTAGCACATAGATTAATAGTGATACAAAGCTCATAATCACATAAAGATCACACCATGGGAGAGAGAGATGAACCACATAGCTACCGGTAGAGCCCTCAGCCTCGGGGGAGAACTACACCCTCCTCATCATGGGAGACAGCAATGGCGATGAAGATGGTGATGGAGTCGATGGAGATGACTCCGGGGGCAATTCCCCGTCCCGGCGGTGTGCCGGAACAGAGACTTCTGTCCCCCGAAACGGAGTTTCGCGATGGCGGCGGCGCCCCTGGAGTCTTTCTGAAGTTTCATCAATTGGTGTCGGGTTTTTAGGTCACTGATACGCGTACAGCACGCGTCCGTTGGGAACCCCAAGAGGAAGGTGTGATGCGTACAGCGGCAAGTTTTCCCTCAGTATGAAACCAAGGTTTATCGAACCAGTAGGAGCCAAGAAGCACGTTGAAGGTTGATGGCGGCGGGATGTAGTGCGGCGCAACACCAGGGATTCCGGCGCCAACGTGGAACCTGCACAACACAACCAAAGTACTTTGCCCCAACGAAACAGCGAGGTTGTCAATCTCACCGGCTTGCTGTAACAAAGGATTAGATGTATAGTGTGGATGATGATTGTTTGCAGAAAAACAGTAGAACAGTATTGCAGTAGATTGTATTTCAGTATAGAGAATTGGACCGGGGTCCACAGTTCACTAGAGGTGTCTCTCCCATAAGATAAACAGCATGTTGGGTGAACAAATTACAGTTGGGCAATTGACAAATAAAGAGGGCATGACCATGCACATACATATTATGATGAGTATTGTGAGATTTAATTGGGCATTACGATAAAGTACATAGACCGCTATCCAGCATGCATCTATGCCTAAAAAGTCCACCTTCAGGTTATCATCCGAACCCCCTCCAGTATTAAGTTGCTAACAACAGACAATTGCATTAAGTATTGCGCGTAATGTAATCAGTAACTACGTCCTCGAACATAGCACCAATGTTTTATCCCTAGTGGCAACAGCACATCCATAATCTTAGAGATTTCTGTCACTTCCCCAGATTCACGGAGACATGAACCCACTATCGAGCATAAATACTCCCTCTTGGAGTTACAAGCATCTACTTGGCCAGAGCATCTACTAGTAACGGAGAGCATGCAAGATCATAAACAACACATAGACATAACTTTGATAATCAACATAACAAGTATTCTCTATTCATCGGATCCCAACAAACGCAACATATAGAATTACAGATAGATGATCTTGATCATGTTAGGCAGCTCACAAGATCCAACAATTAAGCACAATGGGGAGAAGACAACCATCTAGCTACTGCTATGGACCCATAGTCCAGGGGTAGACTACTCACACATCACTCCGGAGGCGACCATGGCGGCGTAGAGTCCTCTGGGAGATGATTCCCCTCTCCGGCAGGGTGCCGGAGGCGATCTCCTGAATCCCCCGAGATGGGATTGGAGGCGGCGGCGTCTCAGTAAGGTTTTCCGTATCGTGGCTCTCGGTACTGGGGGTTTCGCGACGGAGTCTTTAAGTAGGCGGAAGGGCAGGTCTAGAGGCGGCACGAGGGGCCCACACCCTAGGTCGGCGCGGCCAGGGCTTGGGCCGCGCCGCCCTATGGTGTCGCCACCTCGTGGCCCCACTTCGTCTTCTCTTCGGTCTTCTGGAAGCTTCGTGGCAAAATAGGACCCTGGGCGTTGATTTCGTCCAATTCCGAGAATATTTCGTTACTAGGATTTCTGAAACCAAAAACAGCAGAAACAAAGAATCGGCACTTCGGCATCTTGTTAATAGGTTAGTTCCAGAAAATGCACGAATATGACATAAAGTGTGCATAAAACATGTAGATATCATCAATAATGTGGCATGGAACACAAGAAATTATCGATACGTCGGAGACGTATCAGCATCCCCAAGCTTAGTTCTGCTCGTCCCGAGCAGGTAAAACGATAACAAAGATAATTTCTGGAGTGATATGCCATCATAACCTTGATCATACTATTTGTAAAGCATATGTAGTGAATGCAGCGATCAAAACAATGTATATGACATGAGTAAACAAGTGAATCATATAGCAAAGACTTTTCATGAATAGTACTTCAAGACAAGCATCAATAAGTCTTGCATAAGAGTTAACTCATAAAGCAATAATTCATAGTAAAAGCATTGAAGCAACACAAAGGAAGATTAAGTTTCAGCGGTTGCTTTCAACTTATAACATGTATATCTCATGGATATTGTCAACATAGAGTAATATAATAAGTGCAATATGCAAGTATGTAGGAATCAATGCACAGTTCACACAAGTGTTTGCTTCTTGAGGTGGAGATAAATAGGTGAACTGACTCAATAATAAAAGTAAAAGAATGGTCCTCCATAGAGGAAAAGCATCGATTGCTATATTTGTGCTAGAGCTTTGATTTTGAAAACATGAAACAATTTTGTCAACGGTAGTAATAAAGCATATGTATCATGTAAATTATATCTTACAAGTTGCAAGCCTCATGCATAGTATACTAATAGTGCCCGCACCTTGTCCTAATTAGCTTGGACTACCGGATCATCGCAATGCACATGTTTTGACCAAGTGTCACAAAGGGGTACCTCTATGTCACTTTGTACAAAGGTCTAAGGAGAAAGCTCGCATTGGATTTCTCGCTATTGATTATTCTCAACTTAGACATCCATACCGGGACAACATAGACAACAGATAATGGACTCCTCTGTTATGCATAAGCATGTAACAACAATTAATAATTTTCTCATATGAGATTGAGGATATATGTCCAAAACTGAAACTTCCACCATGGATCATGGCTTTAGTTAGCGGCCCAATGTTCTTCTCTAACAATATGCATGCTTAACCATAAGGTGGTAGATCTCTCTTACTTCAGACAAGACGAACATGCATAGCAACTCACATGAAATTCAACAAAGAGTAGTTGATGGCGTCCCCAGTGAACATGGTTATCGCACAACAAGCAACTTAATAAGAGATAAAGTGCATAAGTACATATTCAATACCACAATAGTTTTTAAGCTATTTGTCCCATGAGCTATATATTGCAAAGGTGAATGATGGAATTTTAAAGGTAGCACTCAAGCAATTTACTTTGGAATGGCGGAGAAATACCATGTAGTAGGTAGGTATGGTGGACACAAATGGCATAGTGGTTGGCTCAAGGATTTTGGATGCATGAGAAGTAATCCCTCTCGATACAAGGTTTAGGCTAGCAAGGTTATTTTGAAACAAACACAAGGATGAACCGGTGCAGCAAAACTCACATAAAAGACATATTGTAAACATTATAAGACTCTACACCGTCTTCCTTGTTGTTCAAACTCAATACTAGAAATTATCTAGACCTTAGAGAGACCAAATATGCAAACCAAATTTTAGCATGCTCTATGTATTTCTTCATTAATGGGTGCAAAGCATATGATGCAAGAGCTTAAACATGAGCACAACAATTGCCAAGTATCACATTATCCAAGACATTATAGCAATTTACTACATGTATCATTTTCCAATTCCAACCATATAACAATTTAATGAAGAAGAAACTTCGCCATGAATACTATGAGTAAAGCCTAAGGACATACTTGTCCATATGCTACAGCGGAGCGTGTCTCTCTCCCATACAATGAATGCTAGGATCCATTTTATTCAAACAAAACAAAAACAAAAACAAACCGACGCTCCAAGAAAAGCACATAAGATGTGATGGAATAAAAATATAGTTTCAGGGGAGGAACCTGATAATGTTGTCGATGAAGAAGGGGATGCCTTGGGCATCCCCAAGCTTAGATGCTTGAGTCTTCTTAGAATATGCAGGGGTGAACCACCGGGGCATCCCCAAGCTTAGAGCTTTCACTCTCCTTGATCATATTGCATCATACTCCTCTCTTGATCCTTGAAAACTTCCTCCACACCAAACTTAGAACAACTCATTAGAGGATTAGTGGACAATAAAAATTAACATGTTCAGAGGTGACATAATCATTCTTAACACTTCTGGACATTGCATAAAGCTACTGGACATTAATGGATCAAAGAAATTCATCCAACATAGCAAAAGAGGCAATGCGAAATAAAAGGCAGAATCTGTCAAAACAGAACAGTTCGTATTGACGAATTTTATCGAGGCACCAGACTTGCTCAAATGAAAATGCTCAAATTGAATGAAAGTTGCGTAAATATCTGAGGATCACTCACGTAAATTGGCATAATTTTCTGAGTTACCTACAGAGAAAACAGCCCAGATTCGTGACAGCAAAGAAATCTGTTTCTGCGCAGTAATCCAAATCTAGTATGAACTTTACTATCAACGACTTTACTTGGCACAACAAAACACTAAACTAAGATAAGGAGAGGTTGCTACAGTAGTAAACAGCTTCCAAGATACAAAATAAAAACAAAGTACTGTAGCAAAATAACACATGGGTTATCTCCCAAGAAGTTCTTTCTTTATAGCCATTAAGATGGGCTCAGCAGTTTTAATGATGCACTCGCAAGAAATAGTATTTGAAGCAAAAGAGAGCATCAAGAAGCAAATTAAAAACAACTTTAAGCCTAACATGCTTCCTATGAAAAGGAATCTTGTAAATAAACAAGTTCAAGAAGCATAATGCAACAAGCGTAGAAAGATAAAACAAGTGTAGCTTCAAAAATTTCAGCACATAGAGAGGTGTTTTAGTAACATGAAAATTTCTACAACCATATTTTCCTCTCTCATAATAACTTTCAGTAGCATCATGAGCAAACTCAACAATATAACTATCACATAAAGCATTCTTATCATGAGTCTCATGCATAAAATTATTACTCTCCACATAAGCATAATCAATTTTATTAGTTGTAGTGGGAGCAAATTCAACAAAGTGGCTATCATCATATATAGGAGGCATATTGTAATCATAAAAGAAAATTTTCTCCTCAATGCTTGGGGGACTAAAAAGATCATGCTCATCAAAGCCAGCTTCCCAAAGCTTAGAATTTTCCATAGCATTAGCAACAATGGTGTTCAAAGCATTCATAGTAATAACATTCCCATTAGCATGCATATAAAGTTTCATGGGTTTTTTTAATTCTCTCTTCAAACACATCATGTCCTAATTCAAGATAAAGTTCATAAGGATCTCTCATATTTTTGTTGTTTTCCATTATGCTTAACTAGTGAAATAAAAACATGCATGATATTAAGTAAAACAAGTAACTAATTTTTTTTGTGTGTTTTTGATATAGCAAACAAGATAGCAAATAAAGTAAAACTAGCAACTAATTTTTTTGTGTTTTGATTTAGTGCAGCAAACAAAGTAGTAAATAAAACTAAGCAAGACAAAAACAAAGTAAAGAGATTGGGAAGTGGAGACTCCCCTTGCAGCGTGTCTTGATCTCCCCGGCAACGGCGCCAGAAAAAGAGCTTGATACGCGTACAGCACGCGTCCGTTGGGAACCCCAAGAGGAAGGTGTGATGCGTACAGCGGCAAGTTTTCCCTCAGTATGAAACCAAGGTTTATCGAACCAGTAGGAGCCAAGAAGCACGTTGAAGGTTGATGGCGGCGGGATGTAGTGCGGCGCAACACAAGGGATTCCGGCGCCAACGTGGAACCTGCACAACACAACCAAAGTACTTTGCCCCAACGAAACAGCGAGGTTGTCAATCTCACCGGCTTGCTGTAACAAAGGATTAGATGTATAGTGTGGATGATGATTGTTTGCAGAAAAACAGTAGAACAGTATTGCAGTAGATTGTATTTCAGTATAGAGAATTGGACCGGGGTCCACAGTTCACTAGAGGTGTCTCTCCCATAAGATAAACAACATGTTGGGTGAACAAATTACAGTTGGGCAATTGACAAATAAAGAGGGCATGACCATGCACATACATATTATGATGAGTATTGTGAGATTTAATTGGGCATTACGACAAAGTACATAGACCGCTATCCAGCATGCATCTATGCCTAAAAAGTCCACCTTCAGGTTATCATCTGAACCCCCTCCAGTATTAAGTTGCGAACAACAGACAATTGCATTAAGTATTGCGCGTAATGTAATCAGTAACTACGTCCTCGAACATAGCACCAATGTTTTATCCCTAGTGGCAACAGCACATCCATAATCTTAGAGATTTCTGTCACTTCCCCAGATTCACGGAGACATGAACCCACTATCGAGCATAAATACTCCCTCTTGGAGTTACAAGCATCTACTTGGCCAGAGCATCTACTAGTAACGGAGAGCATGCAAGATCATAAACAACACATAGACATAACTTTGATAATCAACATAACAAGTATTCTCTATTCATCGGATCCCAACAAACGCAACATATAGAATTACAGATAGATGATCTTGATCATGTTAGGCAGCTCACAAGATCCAACAATTAAGCACAATGGGGAGAAGACAACCATCTAGCTACTGCTATGGACCCATAGTCCAGGGGTAGACTACTCACACATCACTCCGGAGGCGACCATGGCGGCGTAGAGTCCTCCGGGAGATGATTCCCCTCTCCGGCAGGGTGCCGGAGGCGATCTCCTGAATCCCCCGAGATGGGATTGGCGGCGGCGGCGTCTCAGTAAGGTTTTCCGTATCGTGGCTCTCGGTACTGGGGGTTTCGCGATGGAGGCTTTAAGTAGGCGGAAGGGTAGGTCAAGAGGCGGCACGAGGGGCCCACACCCTAGGTCGGCGCGGCCAGGGCTTGGGCCGCGCCGCCCTATGGTGTCGCCACCTCATGGCCCCACTTCATCTTCTCTTCGGTCTTCTGGAAGCTTCGTGGCAAAATAGGACCCTGGGCGTTGATTTCGTCCAATTCCGAGAATATTTCGTTACTAGGATTTCTGAAACCAAAAACAGCAGAAAACAGCAACTGGCACTTCGGCATCTTGTTAATAGGTTAGTTCCAGAAAATGCACGAATATGACATAAAGTGTGCATAAAACATGTAGATATCATCAATAATGTGGCATGGAACACAAGAAATTATCGATACGTCGGAGACGTATCAGTCACGAGGGATAATATAGGCGAAGAGGCGGCGCAAGGGGGTGCCTGGGGGCCCACCCCATAGGGCGGCGCCCCCCCCTCTAGGCCGCGCGAGCCTATGGTTTGGAGGCCCTGGGCCTCCTCTCCGGCTCCCCTTCAGTATTCTGGTCCGTCTCGGTGAACTAAGATGTTTGGCTTTTGTTTCGTCGAATTCCGAGAATATTGCCCGAACAGCCTTTCTGGAACCAAAAACAGCAGAAAACAGGAACTGGTACCTCGGCATCTTGTTAATAGGTTAGTTCCGGAAAATGCACAAAATCATTATAAAGTGTGAGCAAAACATGTAGGTATTGTCATAAAACTAGCATGGAACATAAGAAATTATAGATACGTTTGAGACGTATCAAGCATCCCCAAGCTTAGTTCCTACTCGCCCTCGAGTAGGTAAACGATAACAAGGATAATTTCTGAAGTGACATGCTACTATCATAATCTTGATCAATACTATTGTAAAGCATATGAGATGAATGAAGTGATTCAAAGCAATGGCAAAGACAATGACTAAACAACTGAATCATATAGCAAAGACTTTTCATGAATAATACTTTCAAGACAAGCATCAAAAAGTCTTGCATAAGAGTTAACTCAGAAAGCAATAAATTCAAAGTAAAGGCATTGAAGCAACACAAAGGAAGATTTAAGTTTCAGCAATTGCTTTCAACTTCAACATGTATATCTCATGGATAATTGTCAACACAAAGTAATATGATGAATGGAAATAAGCAAGTATGTAGGAATCAATGCACACATTTGACACAAGTGTTTGCTTCTACGATAGAAAGAAGTAGGTAAACTGACTCAACATAAAGTAAAAGAAAGGCCCTTCACAGAGGGAAGCATGGATTGCTATTTTTGTGCTAGAGCTTTTTATTTTGAAAACATAGAAACAATTTTGTCAACGGTAGTAATAATTCATATGTATTATGCATAAGACATCCTATAAGTTGCAAGCCTCATGCATCGAATACCAATAGTGCTCGCACCTTGTCCTAATTAGCTTGGATTTCGATGGATTATCATTGCATTGCATATGTTTCAACCAAGTTTCACAAAGGGGTACCTCTATGCCGCCTGTACAAAGATCCAAGGAGATAGATCGCATTTGATTTCTCATTTTTGATAGATCTCAACTAAGGACATCCATACCGGGACAACATAGAAAACAGATAATGGACTCCTCTTTAATGCATAAGCATTCAACAACAGATAATATTCTCATAAGAGATTGAGGATTAATGTCCAAACTTAAACTTCCACCATGATACATGGCTTCGGTTAGCAGCCCAATGTTCTTCTCTAACAATATGCATACTCAAACCATTTGATCATGATAAATCACCCTTACTTCAGACAAGACGAACATACATAGCAACTCACATGATATTCAACAAATGTGTAATAGAAGATGGTTTCCCCAGAAACATGGTTACCGCTCAACAAGCAACTTATAAGAAATAAGATACATAAGCGACATATTCTTTACCACAATAGTTTTTAAGCTATTTTCCCATGAGCTATATATTGCAAAGACAAGGAATGAAATTTTAAAGGTAGCACTCAAGCAATTTACTTTGGAATGGCAGAGAAATAGCACATAGTAGGTAGGTATGGTGGACACAAATGGCATAGGTTTTGGCTCAAGGTTTTGGATGCACGAGAAGAATTCCCTCTCAGTACAAGGCTTTGGCTAGCAAGGTTGTTTGAAGCAAACACAAGTATGAACCGGTACAGCAAAACTTACATAAGAACGTATTGCAAGCATTATAAGACTCTACACTGTCTTCCTTGTTGTTCAAACACTTCACCATAAAATATCTAGACTTTAGAGAGACCAATCATGCAAACCAAATGTCAACAAGCTCTATGGTAGTTCTTCATTAATAGGTGCAAAGTACATGATGCAAGAGCTTAAACATGATCTATTGAGCAAAACAATTGCCAAGTATCAAATTATTCAAGACAATATACCAATTACCACATGAAGCATTTTCTGTTTCCAACCAAATAACAATGAACGAAGCAGTTTCAACCTTCGCCATGAACATTAAAAGTAAAGCTAAGAACACCAGTGTTCATATGAACGAGCGGAGCGTGTCTCTCTCCCACACAAAGAATGCTAGGATCCGATTTTATTCAAACAAAAACAAAAACAAAAACAAAAACATACAGACGCTCCAAGTAAAGTACATAAGATGTGACGGAATAAAAATATAGTTTCACTAGAGGTGACCTGATAAGTTGTTGATGAAGAAGGGGATGCCTTGGGCATCCCCAAGCTTAGATGCTTGAGTCTTCTTGAAATATGCAGGGATGAACCACGGGGGCATCCCAAGCTTAGACTTTTCACTCTTCTTGATCATATTGTATCATCCTCCTCTCTTGACCCTTGAAAACTTCCTCCACACCAAACTTCTCATAAACTTCATTAGAGGGGTTAGTACTCAAAAAACTTTAATCCACTTTGGTCCTGTAGTGACACATTGCAAGAACTCAATAAAACATTAGCTACAGCTCTCCAAGTCTAGAAAGTCTTGCTTAAAGTCCACAAGAGACAATGCAAAAAACAGAGACAGAATCTGTCAAAACAGAACAGCCAGTAAACACGAATTTGTAAGAGGTACTTCCGTTGCTCAAATCAGAAAACTCAAAACTAATGAAAGTTGCGTACATATCTGAGGAACAATCATGAAAATTGGCAGATTTTTCTGAGTTTCCTACAGAGAGACCTACTCAAATTCGTGACAGATAGAAATCTGTTTCTGCGCAGAAATCCAAATCTAGCATCAACCTTCTATTAGAGACTTTACTTGGCACAACATTGCAATAAAATAAAGATAAGAAGAGGTTGCTACAGTAGTAACAACTTCCAAGACACAACAAAACAGTAGCAAAAAATAAAAACATGGGTTATCTCCCAAGAAGTGCTTTCTTTATAGCTATTAAGATGGGCTCAGTAATTTTAATGATGCTCACATAAGGATGAGAGTTGAAGCAAAGAGAGCATCAAAAAGCAAGTATGAAACAAATTTAAGTCTAACCCGCTTCCTATGAAAAGGAATCTTGTAAATAAACAAGTCATGTAAGCATAATGCAACAAGCATAGAAAGGCAGCAGAAGCGCAACTTCAAGATTCTCAACATAAAGAGGGGAAACTTAATATTATTAAGATGCATATAACCATGTTTCCCTCTCTCATAATAACTTTCAGTAGCATCATTGATGAAATCCACAATATAACCATCACTTAAGACATTCTTATCATGGTTCATATGCATAAAAGTATCATTAATTTTGGCATAAGAAGAATTCTTCTCATTAATAGTAATTGGAGCAGGATCATTATCAAAAATTTGAACATGGTAAACAAGTTGCATACTAAGGGAATTGTTTTTGGCAATCCAATCATAACTATGACAAGTTTCATAAGGATAATTATAACCTATGTCATAGCATTCTTTATAATAATTATCAAAGATTGGATGCATAGTGTCATCATAAGAAATAGAATAGTTATCTTTCACAATATGTTTATCTGTAACCATACCATCATTGTTACTATAAGGAGATGTATCAAACATATAATCATCAGTTGCAAAAGGATTTTCAAACACCTCATCCCCAAGCTTAGAGCTTTCTATATCATTATGGGAAGAAGCATGGATAGTACTAATACTATGGCAATTATTAACATCATTGATAACCCACAAGTATAGGGGGTGTATCGTAGTATCTTCGATAAGTAAGAATGTCGATCCCAACGAGGAGCAGAAGGTGTTGACAAGCAGTTTCGATGAAGGATTCACTGTAAATGCTCACAGACAAGTATTCAGGAGGTTTTGATGTAACAGATGAATAAAGTACGAGTAAGTAAAGTGCGAGAGTAATAATTGCAGCGAGTGGCCCAATCCTTTTTAGCACAAAGGACAAGCTGGTTTGTTTACTTATAATGACCAAACGTTCTCGAGGACACACGGGATTTTAGTCTAGTGCTTTCGCTACATACGGCTAATTAATCTTCATTGTTTTGATAAGTGTTGTGTGGGTGAACCTATGCTAATGTACCGCCCTTCCTAGGACTAATACATACTTGCGATTATACCCCTTGCAAGCATCCGCAACTACAAGAAAGTAATTAAGATAAATCTAACCACAGCCTTAAACTCTGAGATCCTGCTATCCCTCCTGCATCGATATACCAACGGGGGCTCAGGTTTCTGTCACTCCGGCAACCCCGCAATTGGCAAACGAGTACAAGATGCATTCCCCTAGGCCCATAAAGGTGAAGTGTCGTGTAGTCGACGTTCACACGACACCACTAGAAGAATAACACCACAACTTAAATATCATAACATTGAATATTACTCAACCATACTTCACTACTAACATTTAGACTTCACCCATGTCCTCAAGAACTAAACGAACTACTCACGAGACATCATATGGAACATGATCAGAGGTGATATGATAATGAATAACAATCTGAACATAAACCTTGGTTCAACGGTTTCACTCAATAGCATCAATAACTAGTAGAAATCAACACCGGGAGAGTTTCCCCTATCAAACAATCAAGATCCAACCCGAATTGTTACAGCGGTGACGATGTGCAGCGGTGGAGACGGCGGTGATGATGATGAGGATGATGATGATGGTGATGGAGATGATGTCCAGCTCGAAGGCGGTGACGATGGCGTCGATTTCCCCCTCCGGGAGGGAATTTTCCCGGCGGATCTCAGCTTGCCGGAAAGCTCTTTTCTCTCTGGTGTTCTCCGCCCCGCAGAGGCGGCTGTGACTCTTCGTGACTTATCCCCCAGAGCTTAGGTTTTCGGGACGAAGAAATACGCGAAGGAGAGGAGGCCAGAGGGGGCTGTTGGCCCCCTCCCCACAAGGCGGCGCGGCCAGGGCAGGGCCCGCGCCGGCCTGTGAGGGGGGCCCATGGTGGCCCTCTTCGGCTCCTCCTTCTGGCTCTCGTCATCTTCTGGAAAAATAGGATTTTTCATATAACTTTCGTCAATTGCTGATCTTCCGAAATATTGCATTCTGACGGCGCTTTTTCCAGCAGAATCCTGACTCCGGTGCGCGATCCTCCAATAATCATGAAACATGCAAAATAGATGAAATAACATAAGTATCATCTCCAAATATGAAATATATCAATGAATAACAGCAAATTATTGAAGGAGATATGCCCTAGAGGCAATAATAAAGTGGTTATTATTTATATCTTTATGTTTATGATAAATGTTTATATATCATGCTAGAATTGTATTAACCGAAACATTAGTACATGTGTGATATGTAGACAAACAAGAAGTCCCTAGTATGCCTCTTAAACTAGCTTGTTGATTAATGGATGATTAGTTTCATAATCATGAACATTGGATGTTATTAATAACAAGGTTATGTCATTGTGTGAATGATATAATGGACACACCCAATTAAGCGTAGCATAAGATCTCGTCATTAAGTTATTTGCTATAAGCTTTCGATACATAGTTACCTAGTCCTTATGACCATGAGATCATGTAAATCACTTATACCGGAAAGGTACTTTGATTACACCAAACACCACTGCGTAAATGGGTGGCTATAAAGGTGGGATTAAGTATCCGGAAAGTATGAGTTGAGGCATATGGATCAACAGTGGGATTTGTCCATCCCGATGACGGATAGATATACTCTGGGCCCTCTCGGTGGAATGTCGTCTAATGTCTTGCAAGCATATGAATGAGTTCATAAGAGACCACATACCACGGTACGAGTAAAGAGTACTTGTCAGGAGACGAGGTTGAACAAGGTATAGAGTGATACCGAAGATCAAACCTCGGACAAGTAAAATATCGCGAGACAAAGGGAATTGGTAATATATGTGTATGGTTCATTCGATCACTAAAGTCATCGTTGAATATGTGGGAGCCATTATGGATCTCCAGATCCCGCTATTGGTTATTGGTCGGAGTGAGTACTCAACCATGTCCGCATAGTTCTCGAACCGTAGGGTGACACACTTAAAGTTGGATGTTGAAATGGTAGCACTTGAATTATGGAATGGAGTTCGAATATTTGTTCGAAGTCCCGGATGAGATCCCGGACATCACGAGGAGTTCCGGAATGGTCCGGAGAATAAGATTCATATATAGGATGTCATTTTATGTGAAATAAAATGTCGCGGAAGGTTCTATGGAAGGTTCTAGAAGGTTCTAGAAAAGTCCGGAAGAAACCACCAAGGAAGGTGGAGTCCACAAGGGACTCCACCTCCATGGCCGGCCAGCCCTAGATGGGGTGGAGTCCCAAGTGGACTCCACCATAGGGGGCCGGCCACCCCCACATGGGAGGTGGGAATCCCACCTTTGGGTGGGAGTCCTAGTTGGGCTAGGTTTCCCCCTCCTATGGAAGGTTTTGGTTTCGGGTCTTATTCGAAGACTTGGACACCAACACTTGGGATCCACCTATATAATGAGGGGCCAAGGGAGGGGGCCGGCCACCCCAAGACCATAGCTTGGCCGCCCCCCTTGAGTGGCCGGCCACCCCCTCCCAAACCCTAGCTTTGCTCCTCCACTTCATATTGCCCGCGTAGCTTAGCGAAGCTCCGCCGGACTTCTACACCGCCACCGACACCACGCCGTCGTGCTGTCGGATTCAAGAGGAGCTACTACTTCCGCTGCCCGCTGGAACGGGGAGGTGGACGTCGTCTTCATCAACAACCGAACGTGTGACCGAGTACGGAGGTGCTGCCCGTTCGTGGCGCCGGAACCGATCGTGATCAAGATCTTCTACGCGCTTTTGCAAGCGGCAAGTGATCGTCTACCGCAGCAACAAGAGCCTCCTCTTGTAGGCTTTGGAATCTCTTCAAGGGTGAGACTCGATACCCCCTCGTTGCTACCGTCTTCTAGATTGCATCTTGGCTTGGATTGCGTGTTCGCCGTAGGAAATTTTTTGTTTTCTATGCAACGTTATCCTACAGTGGTATCAGAGCCGTGTCTATGCATAGATGGTTGCACGAGTAGAACACAATGGTTTGTGGGCGTTGATGCTCTTGTTATCTTTAGTTTGAGTACTTTGCATCTTTGTGGCATAGTGGGATGAAGCGGCTCGGACTAACTTTACATGACCGCGTTCATGAGACTTGTTCCTCGTTCGACATGCAACTTGTATTGCATAAGAGGCTTTGCGGGTGTCTGTCTCTCCTACTATAGTGAAGATTCAATTTACTCTTCTATTGAAAACATTAGTATCAACGTTATGGTTCATGTTCGTAGGTAGATTAGATCTCTCTCGAAAACCCTAAACCACGTAAAATATGCAAACCAAATTAGAGACGTCTAACTTGTTTTTGCAGGGTTTGGTGATGTGATATGGCCATGATATGATGATGAATATGTATGAGATGATCATTATTGTATTGTGGCAACCGGCAGGAGCCTTATGGTTGTCTTTAATTTTCATGTTGAGTAGTATTTCAAAGTAGTTGTAATAGTTGCTACATGAGGTGAACAACCATGAAGATGGCGCCATGAACCTTGACGCTACGCCGACGATGATGGAGATCATGCCCGAAGATGATGGAGATCATGTCCGTGCTTTGGAGATGAAGATCAAAGGCGCAAAGACAAAAGGGCCATATCATATCACATATGAACTGCATGTGATGTTAATCCTTTTATGCATCTTATTTTGCTTAGATCGCGACGGTAGCATTATAAGATGATCCCTCACATTAATATCAAGATAATAAAGTGTTCTCCCCTCGTATGCACCGTTGTAACAGTTCGTCGTTTCGAAGCATCTCGTGATGATCGGATGTAATAGATTCAACGATTCACATACAACGGGTGTAAGCCATGTTGCACACGCGGAATACTTGGGTTTGCTTGACGAGCCTAGCATGTACAGACATGGCCTCGGGACAACGGAAACCGAAAGGTTGAACACGAGTCATATGGATGATATGATCAACATGTTGATGTTCACCATTGAAGCTACATCATCTCACGTGATGATCGGTTTTTGGTGTAGTGAATTTGGATCGTGTACCACTTAACAACTATGAGGGATGTTGTATTAAGTGGGAGTTCATTAGTAATTAGATTAAACCATGAACTAATTATCATAAACATAGTCTGAGTAGTATTTTGAATTAATTTTGTAGTATTGGCATCCGTTTACTACTATGCGCTAGTCTTATAATTGAGATAGAAATACTGTTAAAATCTGACAAGAAACTTTACGGATTGGTACCGTATTGTTAAAGAATCAAGAATTGATTAAGTCCTATTGCAAACTTTTAGTAAACCTCACATTGTTGATTCAAAGAGCTATGGTTTCAATTAGTACCTAAAGTTATCTTGTCTCCGTGAAACTTGAAATTCAAATCTGTTTGAAAAGTAAGGAGCTGAAAATTTAGTTTTCAGAAATAATCAAGGTATGAGATATATGTGATATCTAAGACCTTATTACAAGATGATAGAATATAATTTAGTGAGACTACATGAACTCATAAGTTTTATGGGAATGTACGAAGGTTGAAGACGCAAGGCGTCACAATCCTCCAACTATTGGGGCACTAACGATATTCGCATATCCATGAAGTGACCATCCTTAATATGCACCGTTACTAAAACTCGTCGTTTCGAAGCATCACGTGATGATCGGGTGTGATAGATTCTACGTGTGCATACAACGGGTGCAAGCTAGATTTGCACATGCAAATACCAAGGTTAAAACTTTACGAGCCTAGCATGTACAGACATGGTCTCGAAAAGTCGTCATGATATGATGGATAAAATTATGAGTGAAATTGTTCATCATATTACAAAGTTACTAATAGTGAAATCTGGAACACTTGTCATATGATGATCAACTTCAAAGTAAGAACCTCAAGGTTATTGGTATTTGACCAACAAACCTAGAAGTTATTAATGTTGAAGTGTTTTTCTGAATAATGAGGAAAGCTAAAAGAGAAACTGCAAAAGATATTTTGGCAAAAAGAAAAGAAAAGACTAGAAAGTCTAGCTCAGGTGTATATAAATGATATACATGTTATGGTTGTATTCCTAGTTAAGTCACACAATGAAATTCTTGGGTATTAGTACCATATTGGTTGGTATGAAGTGTCATACAAAACAACGCAATACAAGAATACAATGGCCTAAGTGATCGACAAGGAATATGATAGAAAAGCACGTCTGGAACAAAATAAAGTGTTATTATGTTCGTCATTTGGCATTCTATCTAGCCCTTAGAATTTATAATAAAGAACTTAATAATTGTTATTTTGCTCTGGTCAAATAAAAACAATGAGTTGTTCAAATTATGACATTACTCCATGTACGATGGATAAGTTATTATAAATCTTAAAGGTGAAACACACATACATAAAACTGACGCTAAAATGCCATAAGGCAAATGATTTGAATTCCACTTATTTGTGGAACCGCCATTTAGGTCATGTTAGAAAGGAACGCATGAAGGAACTCCATGCAAATGGATTTTTGGAGTCATTTGATTTTTGAATCATTTGGCACTTGCAAATCTTTTCTAAAGAGAATGATTAAAATACCGTTCATAGGCCAAGAGTTGAACGGGCAACTAACTTTGTGAAAATATACATGATGATGTATGTGGTTCACTAGGCATAGTTGTGTGCGGGAGATTCTTCTATTTCATGAAAACCTTCAAACAATGAATTGAGTATATATGTGGATATATTCAATAAGGAAAAGTTTGAAACATTTGAATAGGATTCAAATAAATTTCAGCATGAAGTGGAAATCATCGTAATAGAAAAGTCAAATATCTATGATTGGATCATGGTGGAAATATTTGAATTACGAGTTTTAGCGAACATCTAAGAGAGTTATGAAATTGTTCTACAACTCAAATTTCTTGGAGTATTATAATGATGATATAGTATCCAAGATATGTATCCAAACCTTGTTGGATTAATGATGAGATAAAAATATTATGACGCCATTATATTTTTGTGGATTATGCTTTAGTGACTACCGCTTTTACACTGAATAGAGCATCATCATGATCCGTTGAAATGACACCATACAAGTTATGGCATGGGTATAAACCCTAATAGTCAACCAAAATCGGATGAATGTCTTTGTTGGTTATCCCAGAGATTTAATTGGGAATTCTTCCCACGAGACAAAGACAAAAGTGTTTGTCAATGTTTCTTATTTCCGAGAAATTGTTTCGAGTGAAGTATTTGAGTGGGAGGACATTATAATTTGATAAGGTTTATGAACCTGAGCATAATGATCAGAGTAGCGCAGCATCGGAATTGGTTTCGGAAGCAGTCACGACGATCATGGCTCTCATGACTACAAAGTGTTTTAGCCATGGAGATCGAAGTACATATTGAACCTTGTAGGTATGGTTTACTTTGTGATCAAATAAATGATTTGTGGACAAAGGATTGATTTTGAACAATGATAAACCAACTACAAACAAAGAAGTTATGATGGGCCCTGACTCCGTTAAAATGGCTATACGCCATGAAATCCAAGATAGATGAATACTTTTTGAAAGTAAATAGATCTATAAAATTGATGGACTTGGATGAAATATCCTTGAAGAAGCTTGACTTGTCGAAAAGTTGTTTACGACAAAGTTCAAAGAATTGACTACGACAAGATTAGATCTTCCGTAGCAATGCTTAAAGTCTATATGGATTATTCTAGTAATCACTACATATTTCCTTTATGAAGATATGTTAGTAGGATGGCAAAATACATTACTTATCAGAAGTGTGTATTAAAGGTGTATACAAGATACAACCAAGAGTTTTGCTGGTCCGTGGTATATTAGATAGGTATACAAACTTCAACTTGATGAAGTGAGTATCGCGGAGTTTGAATCTTCACCAGATGAAATAGTCAAAGAGTTTTTGATTTCATCAGAAATGATGAAGAGGCTTGCATTTGCAAGAAATTAAGTGGGAGCGCTAAGACACATTTATAATACTTTATGTAGGTGACATATAGTTGGTTATAAATGATGTAATTATATACTTAATTAAAAGGATATGGACTGAAACAAATTTAGTGTCAAGATCTATGAAGATAGATTGAAACACATAAATAAGTTTAAGTCAAAGTACATATGATGGATATTGAAGTAGTTCAATATAGAAATATTAAGAAAATGTTCTTGTCATGTGAAGGTTTAACAAGACTTGAGTGTATCTGACACTCGATGAGTAAAAACACATGAGTGATTTTAGATCACGAATAAAATGTACACAATCAGATATCATGTGCTATAAAGTGTTATGAGCATATACCAGAATGATTCATATGATGATCATTGGACGACAGTAAGAATATCCTTGAGTACTTTAGAAGAACTAAGGATATATATATATATTTGTATGAAGAAATGACAAACAAATCGCTGTAAGGTGTTACACCGATATTGGTTTTGTCACATATAAAATATAATTTCAATCTCAAATTAGACTAAGTGTTGTTTAAAAGGTAGCATAATGAGCTAGAAGTTGTCTATGCTAGATTTAGAAGAGTTCTAAATATTGTGACGGATTCTACAAAAGAAGGCAGAGTATGTCATTGTTTTGACAATGACAAAGGATGTTAAGTCAAGAGGTTCTTTGAGAACATGGTGTAGTTCCGACGGAATCAGAACTTTGAAGCTATATTGTGTATGACAATATTAGTGACATATTTCAAACCGCGGAATTAAGGTTCCACCAGAAGACCAAACATATTTAATGCCGACTCATTTGGAAATGAGTGATGCGTTGAGACGCAAATGAATTACAAAATACATACGTTTCTGAGCGTGTCAGATCCGTTGACTAAAAACCTCTCCCGTGAGCAATACATGATAAAACACCGGAAGGCCAAGGTATTATATCTTTACAAATGTAAACTAGATTATTGACTCTAGTGCAAGTGGGAGACTGAAGGAGATATGCCCTAGAGGCAATAATAAAGTGGTTATTATTTATATCTTTATGTTTATGATAAATGTTTATATATCATGCTAGAATTGTATTAACCGAAACATTAGTACATGTGTGATATGTAGACAAACAAGAAGTCCCTAGTATGCCTCTTAAACTAGCTTGTTGATTAATGGATGATTAGTTTCATAATCATGAACATTGGATGTTATTAATAACAAGGTTATGTCATTGTGTGAATGATATAATGGACACACCCAATTAAGCGTAGCATAAGATCTCGTCATTAAGTTATTTGCTATAAGCTTTCGATACATAGTTACCTAGTCCTTATGACCATGAGATCATGTAAATCACTTATACCGGAAAGGTACTTTGATTACACCAAACACCACTGCGTAAATGGGTGGCTATAAAGGTGGGATTAAGTATCCGGAAAGTATGAGTTGAGGCATATGGATCAACAGTGGGATTTGTCCATCCCGATGACGGATAGATATACTCTGGGCCCTCTCGGTGGAATGTCGTCTAATGTCTTGCAAGCATATGAATGAGTTCATAAGAGACCACATACCACGGTACGAGTAAAGAGTACTTGTCAGGAGACGAGGTTGAACAAGGTATAGAGTGATACCGAAGATCAAACCTCGGACAAGTAAAATATCGCGAGACAAAGGGAATTGGTAATATATGTGTATGGTTCATTCGATCACTAAAGTCATCGTTGAATATGTGGGAGCCATTATGGATCTCCGAGATCCCGCTATTGGTTATTGGTCGGAGTGAGTACTCAACCATGTCCGCATAGTTCTCGAACCGTAGGGTGACACACTTAAAGTTGGATGTTGAAATGGTAGCACTTGAATTATGGAATGGAGTTCGAATATTTGTTCGGAGTCCCGGATGAGATCCCGGACATCACGAGGAGTTCCGGAATGGTCCGGAGAATAAGATTCATATATAGGATGTCATTTTATGTGAAATAAAATGTCGCGGAAGGTTCTATGGAAGGTTCTAGAAGGTTCTAGAAAAGTCCGGAAGAAACCACCAAGGAAGGTGGAGTCCACAAGGGACTCCACCTCCATGGCCGGCCAGCCCTAGATGGGGTGGAGTCCCAAGTGGACTCCACCATAGGGGGCCGGCCACCCCCCACATGGGAGGTGGGAATCCCACCTTTGGGTGGGAGTCCTAGTTGGGCTAGGTTTCCCCCTCCTATGGAAGGTTTTGGTTTCGGGTCTTATTCGAAGACTTGGACACCAACACTTGGGATCCACCTATATAATGAGGGGCCAAGGGAGGGGGCCGGCCACCCCAAGACCATAGCTTGGCCGCCCCCCTTGAGTGGCCGGCCACCCCCTCCCAAACCCTAGCTTTGCTCCTCCACTTCATATTGCCCGCGTAGCTTAGCGAAGCTCCGCCGGACTTCTACACCGCCACCGACACCACGCCGTCGTGCTGTCGGATTCAAGAGGAGCTACTACTTCCGCTGCCCGCTGGAACGGGGAGGTGGACGTCGTCTTCATCAACAACCGAACGTGTGACCGAGTACGGAGGTGCTGCCCGTTCGTGGCGCCGGAACCGATCGTGATCAAGATCTTCTACGCGCTTTTGCAAGCGGCAAGTGATCGTCTACCGCAGCAACAAGAGCCTCCTCTTGTAGGCTTTGGAATCTCTTCAAGGGTGAGACTCGATACCCCCTCGTTGCTACCGTCTTCTAGATTGCATCTTGGCTTGGATTGCGTGTTCGCCGTAGGAAATTTTTTGTTTTCTATGCAACGTTATCCTACAATTATGATATAAAATAGTGATGCAAATTGGACGTATCAACTCCCCCAAGTTTAGACTTCGCTTGTCCCCAAGCGAAACTGAACTCGGTAAACAGGACCACATGTTTATGGAGTGAAGAGTCGATAAATAAAATACGGACAAGAAGCATCATATTCATTCACACAAGACATTCTAGTAAACAACTTCCTCATATAATTCAATTTGAAACAAGTATAAGGTAATCACAAATAAAGGTGCATAAGAAATCATAGTTGGTGATGGCAAACTTCGTTCTTGGTCTGAGAACAATTAACAGGTTATACTTATCTATCGAGCAGCGCTCTTATGTTAAAGTTTATATGGCACAACTTGCATACTCAATCATAATAGTTTCCTCATGATCATTGATAACTTGCAAAGCTATATTCATTCAGATAAAACTCATACTAAACAAGGAAGAATAAAAGACATGATGAAGCAAATCACAATATAATGCACTACAAGAAAAGTTGCCATGGCCGACGAAGTTGAAGTCGCGCCGTGGTTGCTGGTGTACCATGGCCGACGATTTTGGGTCTGTCCGTTGTGCATGTCAAAACGTTTTTTTCTCGTTTTTGAGGCCACCTAGCCCGACGAAACCGGCCAAAACGTTGCGTATGGTGGCCCGAGACGTGGTGCATCTCGAATTCTCAGGTTCACCGGCCGAGTCAACGCAAATCCGCACCGCCGAGGGATGTAGGGCCCAGATGGTAGCCTCTCTGGCATTGTTTTTTTTCTCGATCGCACCATCTCGTTCAACGCTCTCCGATCGAGCCGTTTACGATGCAGGATCATGGGTCCCGCATGTCATCCTCTATGAACCAAAATTCTTTCTATTCTTGGATTTTTTTGACCCCCTGATTTCTGGCTACTTCCTTTTTCTTTTGATCCCTTGCCGCCTTGGAAACGTTGACACCGCTGCTGCTAATTGGGACCCGCATGTCATCCTCTATGAGCAATCAACTTTATTTTCTTGGAGTTTTTTTTTGGCACCTCAAATTTGGTCACTTGCCTTTTTCTTTCGATCCCCTGCCGCCTCTCAAACGGTGATACCGCTGCTGCTAAATGGGACCCGCATGTCATCCTCTATGTACTATAAAACTTTCTTTTCTTGGATTTTTTTGGCACCTCATATTTGGTCACTTGCCTTTTTCTTTCGATCCCCTGCCGCCTCTCAAACGGTGATACCACTGCTGCTAAATGGGACCCGCATGTCATCTTCTATGTACTATAAAACATTCTTTTCTTGGATTTTTTTTGGCACCTCATATTTGGTCACTTACCTTTTTCTTTCGATCCCCTGCCACCTCTCAAACGGTGAGACCGCTGCTGCTAAATGGTTCCCGCCTGTCATCCTCTATGTACTATAAAACTTTCTTTTCTAGGATTTTTTTGGAACCTCATATTTGGTCACTTGCCTTTTTCTTTCGATCCCATGCAGCCTCTCAAACGGTGATACCACTGCTGCTAAATGGGACCCGCATGGCATCCTCTATGTACAATCAAGTTTCTTTTCTTGAATTATTTTTGGCTCCTGATATTTGGTCACTTGCATTTTTCTTTCGATCTCATGCCACGTTGAGGACCCTGCAGGCTCATGGGACCCGCATGTCATCCTCTATGTACAATAAAATTTCTTTTCTTGGATTCTTTTTGGCTCCTGATATTTGGTCACTTGCCTTTTTCTTTCGATCCCGTGCAGCCTCTCAAACGGTGATACCGCTGCTGCTAAATGGGACCCGCATGTCATCCTCTATGTACACTCAAGTTTCTTTTCTTGAATTATTTTTGGCTCCTGATATTTGGTCACTTGCATTTTTCTTTCGATCTCATGCCACGTTTGAAACGTTGAGGAACCTGCTGGCTCATGGGACCCGCATGTCATCCTCTATGTGCTATAAAAGTTTATTTTCTTGGGTTTTTTTTCACCCTCTGATTTTTGGCTATTTCCTTTTTCTTTTGATCCCCTGCCGCCTTGGAAACGTTGAGTAAGCTGCTGACTCATGGGACCTGCATGTCATCCTCTATGTACAATCAACTTTCTTTTTCTTTTGATCTCAAGCCGCATTTGAAACGTTGAGACCGCTGCTGCTAATTAGGACCCGTATGTTATCCTCTATGTACAATAAAGTTTCTTTTCTTGGATTATCTTTGGCTCCTGATATTTTTCCACTTTCCTTTTTCTTTCGATCTCATGCCGCCTTTGAAACGTTGAGTAAGCTGCTGGCTCATGGGTCCCGCATGTCATCCTCTACGAACAATAAAAGTTTCCTTTCTTGGAGTTATTTTTGACCCCTAATTTACGGCTATTTGCCTTTTTCTTTTGATCTCCTGCCCCCTTTGAAACGATGAGGACGCTGTTGGCAGGTCGGTCCCACATGTCATCCTCTGTGAACAATAAAAGTTTCCTTTGATGGATTTATTTTGAACCCCTAATTAATTTCGGGATATTTCCTTTTTTCCTTTGATCCCCTGCCGCCTTGGAATCGTTGAGGATGTTGCTGCCTCATGGGTCCCGCATGTCATCCTCTCAGAACGGTAAATGTTTCTTTTCTTGGATTTTGTTTACCAAATGATTTTTGGCTAATTTTTTCTTTCGATCTCCTGCCGCCTTTAAAACGTTGAGGACGCTGCTGGCTCATGGGTCCCACATGTCAGCCTCTATGAACAATAAACGCTGAGGATCTTTGTGCCTCATGGGTCCCGCATGTCATCCTCTTAGAACGAAAATGTTTCTTTTCTTGGATTTTGTACCAACATATTTTTGGTTTATTTTTTCTTTCCATCCCCTGCCGCCTTTAAAATGTTGACGACGCTGCTGGCTCATGGGTCCCTGATGTCAGCCTCCCCGTACAAGAAACATATGATATCTTGATTATTTTGCAGACAATAAATAGTGTATTGCGCTCTGAGCTATATCAAACGGATAATTAAATCTTTATTTTTACATAAAAAAACTTGTATGTTGAATCTCCTTGTTTTTTTGTCTTTGCGAAGCATAGGACTTTCCTGTTTTTTTAGAAAATTCGGAACTTTCCTGTTTTGGAGTGGGCTGAAATTGTACGAGTCAAAAGGCCAAGCAGGATAGTTCGAAGACCCAGATGTCCAGATGCAGCCCAATTGAAATCTTTCTTCTTGGATTTTTTTCACCCCCTGATTTCTGGCTACTTCATTTTTCTTTTGGTTCTGTGCCGCCTTGGAAACATTGAGACCGCTGCTGCAAAATGGGACCCGCATGTCATCCTCTACGTACAATAAAATTTCTTTTCTTGGATTATTTTTGGCTCCTGATATTTGGTCACTTGCCTTTTTCTTTCGATCCCGCGCAGCCTCTCAAACGGTGAGACCGCTGCTGCTAAATGGGACCCGCATGTCATCCTCTATGTACAATTAAGTTTCTTTTCTTGAATTATTTTTGGCTCCTGATATTTGGTCACTTGCCTTTTTCTTTCGATCTCATGCCACGTTTGAAATGTTGAGGAACCTCCAGGATCATGGGACCCGCATGGCATACTCTATGTACTATAAAACTTTCTTTTCTTGAATTATTTTTGGCTCCTCATATTTGGTCACTTGCATTTTCTTTCGATCTCATGCCACGTTTGAAACGTTGAGGAACCTGCTGGCTCATGGGACCCGCATGTCATCCTCTATGTACTATAAAAGTTCATTTTCTTTGTTTTTTTTCACCCTTTGATTTTTGGCTATTTTCTTTTTCTTTTGATCCCCTGCCGCCTTGGAAACATTGAGTAAGCTGCTAGCTCATGGGACCCGCATGTCATCCTCTATTTCCATCAACTTTATTTTCTTGGATTTTTTTGACCCCCTAATTTCTGGCTACTTTCTTTTTGTTTTGATCTCAAGCCGCATTTGAAACGTTGGGACCGCTGCTGCAAAATGGGATCCGCATGTCATCATCTATGTAAATAAAGTTTCTTTTCTTGGATTATCTTTGGCTCCTGATATTTTGTCACTTGCCTTTTTCTTTCGATCTCATGCCGCCTTTGAAACTTTAAGTAAGATGCTGGCTCATGGGTCCCGCATGTCATCCTCTACGAACAATAAAAGTTTCCTTTCTTGGAGTTATTTTTTACCCCTAATTTCTGGCTACTTGCCTTTTTCTTTTGATCTCCTGCCCCCTTTGAAACGATGAGAACGATGTTGGCAGGTCGGTCCCACATGTCATCCTCTATGAACAATAAAACTTTCCTTTGATGGATTTATTTTGAACCCCTAATTAATTTCTGGATATTTCCTTTTTTTCTTTTGATCCCCTGCCGCCTTGGAATCGTTGAGGATGCTGCTGCCTCATGGGTCCCGCATGTCATCCTCTCAGAACGATAAATGTTTATTTTCTTGGATTTTTGACCAACTGATTTTTTGTTTATTTTTTCTTTCCATCCCCTGCCGCCTTTAAAATGTTGACGACACTGCTGGCTCATGGGTCCCCGATGTCAGCCTCCCCGTACAAGAAACATGTGATATCTTGATTATTTCGCTCTGAGCTTTGCAAACGGATAAATTAAATCTTTATTTTTACATAAACAAACTTATATGTTGAATCTCCTTGTTTTTTGTTTTTGCGAAACATAGGACTTTCATGTTTTGTAGTGGGCTGAAATTGTATGAGTCAAAAGGCGTCCAGCACGATAGTTCGAAGGCCCAGATGGCAAGATGCAGCCCAATTGAAAAATATTTTTTCTTGGATTTTGTTTTGACCCCCTGATTTCTGGCTACTTCCTTTTTCTTTTGATCCCTTGCTGCCTTGGAAACGTTGAGGCCGCTGCTGCTAAATGGGTCCCGCATGTCATCCTCTATGTACAATAAAATTTCTTTCTTCGATTATTTTCGGGTCCTGATATTTGGTCACTTGCCTTTTTCTTTCGATCTCATGCCGCCTTTGAAACGTTGAGGAAGCTGCTGGAGCATGGGTCCCGCATGTCATCCTCTATGAACAATAAAAGTTTCCTTTCTTGGAGTTATTTTTTACCCCTAATTTCTGGCTACTTCCTTTTTCTTTTGATCCCCTGCCGCCTTTGAAACGTTGAAGACTTTGCTGGATCATGGGTCCCACATGTCAGCCTCTATGAACAATAAACATTTCCTTTCTTGGAGTTATTTTGTACCCCTAATTTCTGGCTATTTGCCTTTTTTCTTTCGATCCCAGTCGCCTTCTAAACGTAGAGGACGCTGCTGGCTCGTGGGTCCCAGATGTCAGCCTCCATGGACAATAAACCTCTCCTTTGTTGGATTTATTTTTCACCCTCTGATTTTGGCTATTTCCTTTTATTTTGATCCACTGCCGCCTTGGAAACATTGAGTTAGCTGCTGACACATGGGGCCCGCATGTCATCCTCTATGTACAATCAACTTGCAAGATCTTCGAGCGAAAGAGCTTGTATTAGTGGGACCCATATGTCAACCTCTATGTACAATAAAAGTTTCATTTCTTGGATTATTTTTAGCTCCTGATATTTGGTCACTTTCCTTTTTCTTTCGATCTCAAGCCGCCTCTGAAACGTTGAGTAAGGTGCTGGCTCATGGGACCCACATGTCATCCTTTATGTACAATAAAGTTTCTTTTCTTGGATTTTTTTTACACCTGATTTTTGGTCACTTGCCTTGACGCTGCTGGCTCATGGGTCCCACATGTCAGCATCTATGAACAATAAACCTTTCCTTTGTTGGATTTATTGTTTACCCCTAATTTCTGGCTATTTGCCTTTTTCTTTTGATCCCCAGCGGCCTTTGAAAACGTTGAGGAACCTGCTGGCTCATGGGACCCGCATGTCATCCTCTATGTACTATAAAATTTCTTTTCTTGGTTTTTTTTCACCCTCTGATTTTTGGCTATTTCCTTTTTCTTTTGATCCCCTGCCGCCTTAGAAACGTTGAGTAAGCTGCTGACTCATGGGACCCGCATGTCATCCTCTATGTACAATCAACTTTCTTCTTTTGGAGTTTTTTTACCCCTAATTTCTGGCTACTTTCTTTTTCTTTTGATCTCAAACCGCATTTGAAACGCTGAAACCGCTGCTGCAAAATGGGACCCGCATGTCATCCTCTATGTACAATAAGTTTCATTTCTTGGATTATTTTTGGCTCCTGATATTTAGTCACTTGCCGTTTTCTTTCGATCTCATGCCGCCTTTGAAACGTTGAGTAAGCTGCTGGCTCATGGGTCCCGCATGTCATCCTCTACGAACAATAAAAGTTTCATTTCTTGGAGTTATTTTTTACCCCTAATTTCTGGCTACTTCCTTTTTTCTTTTGATCCACTGCCTCCTTTGAAACGTTGAGGATTCTGCAGACTAATACAAGCTTTTTCTCTCCAAGATCTTGCAAGTTGATAGATTAAATCATAGAATTATTAGGATATATTTTAAATTTCAAATCCACTTTATGAATTATTAAAAATACCGTTATCCATGTGGGTATGGAGCGATCAAGGATTTTCATATTGGGCATGAGCAGTTTCAAAAATTGGAACCCAATAATTCAAAATAAATAAAAACAACTTTTATGTATAATCTCTGCGTTTTTTTTTGCCATTCATAGGATCTGTGTTTCATTAGAAAAGGGCCGAAATTGCATGAGCAGAAAGGCCCATTTGTAGTTATTGGGCTTTGACAGCCGGAGCAAGTAGGCCGATAGCAATTACCATGTAGATGGCCGTTGGCAACCCAAAGAGAAATATTGGGCCCAACAGGGGAAGACTGAACAGTACTATTTTCTAATTGGAAGGTGGTACATGGCGTAATCCTGCCAAAAAAAGATGGACACGGGTTGCTGAAATTTTCCCATCTGCGCCTAATATCGCCGCCGCGGCTCCGCTTCCGCCGCCGCCATGCCTCGTCTCGCGTCGAGCTCGCGGTACTGCCGCGTCTCGGGCACGGGGTACTGCGGCGTCCGCGCGCGCCCCAAAGGTACGTATTACGTGGAGATATGTGACGGCGGCGAGCGCATCGGCCTCGGCACCTACGAGACCGCGCACGAGGCCGCGCGCGCGTACGACGCCGTGGCGTGGCGGCTCGGGCGCCCGCGATCGTCGATGAATTTCCATGACGTGTGGACACGCCAGCAGGCCGAGGATCTCGCGCCGCCGCCGTACATCGTTAGACAGGAGGAACAGCGCCGCCGCTGCGAGACGGAGCGTCGTTTGCGTATTGCCGAGCGGGACGAGCACGCGGCGCGCGAGTGGGCGGCCCGCTTCCCCGAGGACGTTGCCGCCGAGAACGAGCACTTCCGCAGACGGAGGGCGGAGAAGGCGACGAGGCGGGCTGCGAAGAAGGAGGACCGCGCACGACGGAGGGCGGAGAAGGCGACGAAGCGGGCCTTCATCGAAGCGCAGCTCGCCGGGCCGACCACCATTGGCGAGGACGACCCCCGTTGGATTGACCTCTTCTCGTCGGATCCGGTGTCGGGCACGACACCGGACTCGTCAGATGTCGAGTTTTAGTTTAGTTTTATCGCACTACTTTGTAAAAATATGAACTACGGAGTATCTATCAAGCTAATTTTATCCTATTTTATGTCTATTTCTAGTCTTTGTTTGATCTTCTGTTTTACTGCACTCTATTTATCATTATATTCTGTTTTTGGCGCTGCATTTGGAGCGCCTCTGAAAATACGCTGTTTCAGCCCTGCATTTGGCCGCCACAGTTTGCAGCTTCCGGTGAAGCTATTGCCGGCTCCATGCGCAGCATCAGCCCACAGCGCCAAAATATAGAGCCACTGCTGGAGTTGCTGTAATATGTTTGTCAGCAGGAGCTTACCTAATTAGTGAAAAAGATGTTCAGCGTGGGATTCGAAAAAAGATCTTCATGTTTTTTTTCCTAGCGATCCTAGTTCGGACTTTTGATTGTGTTGGCTAGTGCATGTAGCTTGACACCGTATTATGTGATCCTGATATGAGGATAAGAACACCTTCAGCTTGCATTGCTAATGGTGTCTCTGCACGATGGCGTACCTTCAATGGAGACTGATGCAAGAGAGTTGGTACTGGTGAGCCTGCACTTGACATCATCGTGCCACCTGAAGTAGGTGGTATATTGGGATTAGACTGATAAGCATAGCACCTTGCAAAGAACAAGATGATGCTAGTGTTGGTTAACGTGATTTTACGCCAAAAGTCATATATGCTCAACAGGTGCCGTACCTAGTTTGGATATTGTGTTGTTACCCTTTTGTGGTTTGGTGTTTGTCCAACAGAGAAAGCTACTCTTTTCCCGTGTAAGTGTTATTATGTGAACAAAAGTTGTATGTAAATATATATCGGTCAGAGAACCAAGATTGCATATTCTTGCCTGGTTATAACACATAAATCATAATAATAATTAAAGAGAAAAGGAACATTTGCCTTTGCAATGTGATTGTGCCAAGTAGATTAGATAACCAACCACAAACATTACAGGTCAACAGCCAAACGCATGCGAAAGTCCTAAGGTAAGCTCCATAATACATGTTGAAACCAAAAGCCTAGAAACCATAAGAAAGGTAGCTCCACATCACAGTTCCACGATAGCAGCATACTGATCATAAAACATATATCAAGTCAGGACAGCTGCACCACTGGGTAAGCATCCATGGGGTCTGGCTCAAGAGCAAAGACTGTGTGAATGCTGCAAAATGTGGCTCTTGCCTCACCCCACCCATACATCTTATCATGGAACCTTACCAAATCAGCATGAATCATCTTGACATAAACATAGCTCCTCTCTCCATGCTGATGGGATTGAACAATGCGCCAGTTGCAGTGCTTCAGCTTGTCAAACAGTATGCAGGAGATGACGAAGCATGCTGGCTGGTCTTTTGTAGTGACAATGGCTTGTAGTAGCTGGTCCTGTGAACCACCCAACTGGATCTTTAGAGCTTGAAGGACAGTCTGTGCCATATAAGCTACCGTTGCTGACTCCAGCTTGGGTTCAGGTGAATGACAGCTGACATCTTATCCTCGAGATGCAGATCCTTCTTGATCAGATTCAGCGGAATCATCACCACTACTTACAGGTGCATCAGGTTCTACAGAAGGCACATCAGGTACATGCTCCAGTTCATAGGAGTTGGGTGGGGCAGCACCGTTTGCTGAAATCTCTACAATACACGCTCCAGGTAGACCACCAGTCTCTACAGAGGGTAAACCACCAATATCCACTCCAGAGGATTCTTGTGGCACGACACCTTTCGCTAGAGGCTCTACCCTACCAACTCCAGGTCCACCACCAGTCAGTACTGTGGGCATAGTCATGACGGGTTCTACCAATACAAAACCTCCTTCGGGTGGCGTGGCAACTTCGGGTGCAGGATCATCAGTAGCAACTCCAGCATCAGCACCAGTTACATCGGTCTTGACAATAGGTAAACCGTCTTGCTCCAGTTCAGAGAATTCCCGTGGCACGACACCGGTCACTAGAGGCTCTACACTAGCAGCTCCAACTGCACCACCAGTTTCTACAGCAGGGGGTAAACCCAATCCACAACCTTCTTCATGTGGCACGATGATGCCAGGTATAGGCTCATCAGTACCAGGTCCAGCTGCATCAGTCTCCATAGACAGTAAACAAGGTGGCATCGGAGGTTTAAAAGACTGGCATGCCATTTCACCTTTGTCATCAGACAATATAGAGTTTTCTTCAACTCTATGTTTCTGCAATAATAAGCACATGAACAGAAATTAGACCAGAGCATCTAGCCATCTAACAGGGGCAGCGGCAAAACAAGCATCGGTCCATATGTTTACCTTGTCATCTGGGATATCAGAACACACAGATTTAGAAGTCATTTCACATAGCATCCGCTTTTTCGTTCCTTCCCCTACGTCCATCTGGAATAAGTAATACTATTGATCACATAAAACTAATTAATCAAATATATGCATATGTTGAGAAGTTTGCACGGCAAATTGTGGATTCTGCTTTTATCACGAATCGTCATTCTATATATTTACCTTGTCATCTGGGATATCAGAAGTCACAGAATGAGAAGTCATCTCACTAAGTATCGGTTTTTTCGCTCTTTCCCCTCCATCCATCTGCAATAAGAAGTACTATTGATCACATAAAGCTAATTCATTGAATATATGCATATGTTGAGAAGTTTGCACAACAAATTGTGGATTCTACTTCCAATCACCAAGTAATCTCGTGAGAAATGCATGATCAAGATATGTTTCTCCCTCTTGATCAACATATGCATCTCCATTAAGACTAATCATCATGCGATGGTGCTCTTCAGAAGAGCGCATACACTTCCAATCACCAGACAAGCAAAAAATTGTTGATTCTAGTAATGCTTAATCAGCAGTGGTCATGGAACGACCACAGATCGACCAAGCAAAAAAAAAATCATCAGCCTACTGACCACCAGACAAAACAAACTAGGCCCATACATGGCCTCACAAATCATCATCAAACGTCGATCAAACTAGCAAGTTTGAACATGGATTACTAATTTATTTTCTGATAAAGTGAGTATATTAATATCGAAAGATATTGATTACACTGAGCCTCTGCAACAACGCAATACCTTACTGGTAGTACGGATGCACATGGATTCCTAATACTCCCTCTGTTCGGTTTTAATTAGTCGACGCGAGGGAGAGAAGAAAATGAACTGTCGATGCTTTCAACTAGAGTCAATTAAATACGAACAGAAGAAGTACGTAGTAGTATTGACAAATATCCGGATCTAGTCTAAAAAAAATTGGCATGTAAATCCTAGTAGTCTACTAAACTAGGATCAATACCCTAGATTAGGGTTGCAAGCGGCGTCCGCGAATCGTCCCACAAAGCAGAAAATTAGAGCAAATAGTTGTTGAGATTAGAGCAGATTTAAAGCACTCGCACTGAAACTAGCTAGCCCGCTACCCACCCCGCTTGACACCCTGCCATAGTTGTGAATCTACACCAAATATTCAAACAAGGATGAGCAACCGCCAATAAAATTTTATCCGCACATCATCATCTCTACCATACACAAGGGTATGGTGATTTCACATACAGCCATTGTTGCCGCGGGACGAGGATGAGTGATGCGCCGCGGAGAAGGTGCCTCACGCCTCTGTCGCCGCCGCCGTCGAAGAGGAAGTCGAAGCCGCGCGATTGTGGTCCATCGCCGATATGGAGGTGGAGCTACTAGGGAAGAGGTGGAGGTGGAGGTGGAGATGGAGTGATGGTTTGTACTAGTGGCGGCCGGTGAGGTAGTTATAAATACAGCCTCTCTCTCTTTTTTGGCAAGGAATGCAGCTTCTCTTGGAAGGCAACGAGGCAACGCACTCCAGATTTCGTATATTACTATAATATAATATGGGCGGAGAAATTTGGACGCATCTGTGTTGTCTTGTCAAATGAATCACCAGGATTTGCTTTTAGTACTCCAGATTTGGGCGACCCAAGGAAGTAGAGATAGTAATGTACGCCATCTAGCTGCACGCTATCAAATCAAATAAATGGTCATGCCATTTACTTTTAAGATGGTGCAGCAGTTATTCTGACCAAAGAAACATGCACGTCTGCTGATTATTTTGATAGTACTACTAGTAGTACTAATATTTCTGATGGGTATACATTTACCATCCGCTAGCAAAGATTGTTTGGCACATTGTTGTTATGGCTTTCAACATCACACCCCTTAATAATATTATTAATCAATGTTTGGGCAATTAATTGAGTGTGTTAATAAAAAATTAAAACCCACAAATCCAACTGTACTATTTTTAGGGCCATATGAAGGACAAGGAATGATTTTAAATGCCATATGGAGTACCTCCAACCATGTGAAATATTGTTACATCATGCAGGTGATACCCATGGCTTCGCATTAAATCCGTATGTTGTCCTACATACAGTCAACTATGAAGTACCACGATTTGGTTTTTGGGTGCAACCAGCTAGAGAATGATGCACGGGTTTGTACAGCCAGTACAATTCACATTAAGATTTTCTGATACGATGTTGATGTGTATATGTAAGAATCATACACTAGAATGTTTTCTATGTTTAGATGGCTGATCTACGTTTATACTTTCTGTGAACCATGAGGTTAAGACATTTGTCTTTGTAATAAAGATTGCTAAATAACAGTATATATGTATGCCTCTAGGGACACTGAAACAGCCAAACAACCATGCATGTGTATAGACCGTATTTGATCAAATTACAAGAAGCACCTGGGTTCATGCAAATAGCATCAATTTATCACCTAAGTACATTAGCTATAAATAGTTAAATAGGAGTCAAGACCAACTGAGCTAGCTAGTAGTATGATCCTACTATTACATAAATATCCCTAACTCTGATTTTCTTTGTTCCAGTCCAGCGCGTTGGTGTAGCTTGGGATGAACCAAAACCCCGTATGCTGATTGGCATTTGGACCGCTGCTTGAGAAAGAGATGCTTTGGTGGTCTTCGCCATTTAGACTGAAGCGGAAAATTTCTTGATGTGATGTGTCAAACTGAGAGCCAATGGCCTGAGGCGTGGTGTAGATGCAGTTTCTTCTTGTCATATATCCTGGGGAAATGTTGCACCACCCACTGGCATTAAAATCGGATAGTTCAACCCAAGGAACACAGAATAGTCTCCAAGATTAGTAACGCTTTCCCACGGGTTGGCTGGAAGTAACCGACTAGTGTCATTCGAGAATAGCATGCAGGTATACCCCGAATAGCTGTGAATAGCGCGACCGCAATGGACAGAAGGGGTACTATCATAATAACTTGGAGCACCGTCAGCGTCAAAATACATTACGCCACGTGCATGGACCAGGAGAAGTCTAGAACGATCTTGAGATCTTGCCAGCCACCACGTATGACTATTAAAGTCAAAATCATCATCGATATCAAATCCAGCCGTCCACGGAATGAATGGAGCAGGGAGCACTATAGGACCTTGAAAAAAGAAAGAACACGTCACATGAAAATATATTTCATGGTTTATCTACTAGTGATATTGATTTGATATTGTAGATGCCAATACTAGTACTTTATAAAATCATGGTCGAACATAAGATGGTTTGAAATATATTTCGAACATCTTGGTAAAACTTCATATGGATTTAAAACATGTTCCCCATAATATTGGTCCAAATTTTAGATGGTTTGAATATAGTACTCCTTATTCTCTAGAACCGGGGGAATATAAACAAATGAAAGTCTTTATCAATATTGCATGGCACCTTTATTGATTATATTTCTACTCTACCTTAAATTTTCCAGGGAGTAATAATAAAGAAACTTAATTACTAGGGGGCCTTTTTCCTACGGAACAACATGCACATTAGACCATACTAAAATTCCTATAGATGTTAAATTCTATATATGTCCATACCACAAGAGGGTTATGGTGTGCGCCTATGGAATTCCTTTAAGCCAAAAGATGCCAAGACAGTTCAACAAATAAGAGGTGAAATACTATATAAGTTACGTATATAAAAAACATAGGGAGGAAATGTTACCAAATTGATTAGGATCCCATGCATAAACATTTCCAAGCTCAGTAACGGCGAACACAAGTCCGTTATGTATAATTGCATCGCAGTATATGGCGCCGTCCTGAAACTGGTTTTCAAGAAATATCCATGTACGAGGATATTCGCCATGGAGGTAGGCAATTGCAAAGTCGAAGATTGAGACAAGGGAGAAATCTTTATACCCCCTAGCAGCTGTAGGAACTTGGCAAATAGCTATCTTCTGCAGTTGAATAGCATCACCCTGATACTCGAATATAAGTGGATTGCGTGTGGTTTCAAACTTCTTCGTCAAAGATGGAAGCTTAATCTTGCGATGAGTGTAGACATTGAGGAGGTTCCACTTGCCTTTGGGGCCAACCATGGCGATCCAATATCCATTGGCGCCTGCCCGCTCCTCATCCTTACCGTGTGGCATTAGGCAATCATAGGAGAACCTGTCCAGCGGCAATAGTTTGCACTTGCTTTGCACCGGCAAATCCTCCTTGAACTCCCATGGTTTATCTGCCGGGTCACAACAGAGAACACACGGAAGGCCAAACGGCTGAGAAGCAGGCAGAGTGGTACTGTATTTGGCTGACTGAAGAATACTTTTGGAGGAACCGACTAGGGACGCGGCGGTGATGGCGTCGCAGGCGATGAGCACTTCAAGGGGGCCTTCCGTAAACACCTTGTGAAACAGCCCAGATCCACGAGACCCTGCTCGATTTCGCCATCGCAATGAGGCGGGTGGTACAATGGGGTTGGTATTTTCTTGGGAGATTTACTGATTCGAACTTTGGGAGAGCTGGCGATCCAGGGCGGCGGGTGGGGGTTTGAGTTGGAGAACGAGAGGCTCTCAAACTGGGCACTGTTGGATAGGATGCGAAAGCGCCATGGCGGAGACGCAGGCGCGTGCTATGGAAGCTGGGCGGAGTGGGGATAGACGACGGAGGTGAACCGAGACGCTCCTCCTCTTATGCATATACTGCCTACTGCAGTTTCGAGGAGAGTGTGAATGTGTTCAAAAAAAGAGGAGAGTGTGAATGTGTTCAAAAAAAAGAGGAGAGTGTGACTGTGACCCGACACCCGAGTAGGAGCAGACGGACTATAGGAGTAGCCCCATCATTACAGTCCATTAATCGTGCTCCCTACAATAAATAAGTGAAACGTCCCAGGCTTGTGTTGTCTAATCAAATCGATGGCCATGTCAGTATTATGGTGAACAAATAAAACAAATACACACCAACCTTGTTCTTTTTGCAACATGGAGTACACCAACCTAGCAAGGCATCAACCTTCTCGCCATCAACTAGGACTCCGTGGCTCCGTCCCACCAAAGTTGTCTCAACTTTGTAAAAAAAATACATCTATCCATCTAAATTTTAACAAAGGTGAGACACTTTTGGTGGGACCGAGGGAGTACAAAAAAACTTTACTACTCCATGCTAGTATCGGCCACTTTTCGAAAAGTAATTCAAATTTCAACTGAAGGCGTGCTATTTTATGGTCCTGAAAATTGCCAAAAAAATACAACCAAAAAATGCAACAGATCCATGTTAAGGGGGTACACCCTACGCAATATACATTAAGAAACATCGAAACTTCAACGACCTTGTAAGAATGCCCATGACAGTGCAGTTTTGCCAAATTAGGAAGAGACGAAATATGAATTCAACCAAAGAAATCTAAACGAATCCTTAGACAATAGCATAGTTAACACGTTCAGAAAAAAATGATGACTCCAAGAGAACAACATTAGCAAGAAATACTCCATTTTAGTTTGAACTTGCAGTCACATATATATAGTACTACCAAAATACTAATAATCCGAGCTGCATTCTAGCACTCCAACTAGCTAGCTAATAGTTCTGGAGTAGTAGTACTACTATACAAGTCCAAAATACATCCGAACGAACCCTATTTCGAACTAAACTACTCCCTCTGATCTTCGAGTAACTAAACGAAGATTATTATATAACCTTCTTGTTGATGCAAACGCAGATAGGCAACACACGCTGCCCTCCACTGCAGCCCGTGAACGGGCGGCACCGCCAGGAAAGAAGTGAGTTGCTACAACATGATCGAGCTAGGCGTCGGGGAGCTCGTCGGCTCGATTACCGCCATCAAGGTGTCCGTCGAGAGGTCACTGGTCCCAGCCGGCGCCGGCGGACCAATCACCAGCAGCTGCGCCTTGTACATCAGAAATAAGCACGCGGCCGACCTGATGCACACACAGGACACAATGGTGGTCGGGCCGAGCGCGCCAACGGTGATGGCGAACATGCTACTGTCTTCTTCCCCACTGCCGATGAACAGGTGTCCCTGTGGTTGTACCGGAACACAAACTATGCACCAGGCGGGTATGCCATACTGGAACGTAAACACTGGGATGGAGTGGGATGCTTGGAGGTGTACTAGGAGCTCCCGCGGCGGGCCGGTGAAGCTGCAGCCGGTATTGATGGCCTCTGTGCAGCCGCACGGACCATGCGGGCACGCGATATAGTGCTTGTAGGACTCCGTGGAGGCGACCAAGCTCTGGCAGCCGACGCACTTGACCATTGCCCCAGATCGATTCGACGGCGGCAATCTTGCCCCAGATCGATTCAACGGCGGCAACCTCGCCGGCTGCTCGCACTTCTTGCACGAGTTCGGCGCAAGCTCGCCGACGCAGCGCCGACAGCCCATATGACCGCCCATGCACTGCACGGAACAACGTACGTGGCATCAGTTGTCATTAAAATTTCTCACAGGTGAACCTAAGAATGAAATCGGAAGGGAGCGACCTTGGATATGGGGGGTTGAAGGGCAGCGGGCGGAGGGGGCACAAGAAGAGGGCCTCCTCCATCTTCGAAGAAGAGTGATCGGGAAAACGAGAACGGGATGGGTTCTTTTTTTTTATACATGCCTTGGAGTGGAGTATGGATACTACTACTTATAGGAAGAACTTCCTTGCTAAGAATCGGCGTCGGCCGTATGCAACCATAGATGCACCAGCGGCTCTGCAGTTTGTCAAAATAAAAGGACAGAGCTGCAGTGACTTGAAGTCTCCAAATCTCATTGTGACTTGGTGCCACCATCTACCAACCATTTGAGATCCAACGTTCCAAACTATCTCTTATTTCGAACCTAAAAACAAAAATTATTCAGAAAATTATGAAAAAAATCCAGTAAAATGTAGATGCCTTGTTCTAAAATCTGTGAATATTTCATCCCACTCGGACGACTAGCTTGTGATTAAAGAGCTTTTTACGTATACGAGCACTAGTTTAAACTAAATACTCCCTCTGATTCATATTAATTGACTTCAATATGGATGTATCTAGAACTAAAATGTGTCTAGTACATCCATATTAGAGTCAATTAATATGAACCGGAGGGAGTATATATTTGCTCACAAACCTTTGATTCAAATCGAATGAAACTTCACCAAAATATAAATCGAAATATGCACGATTAACTGGAAGTTCTTGAAATATTTCTGAGCAATTATAATAATTATTTAGTTTAAATTCTAAGTCAATCGCATACATTGGATCTGAGATGGATGGTGGATGGTGGCACCAAGTCAACTTTGTGAGACTTGGAAGTATCAAGTCAGTGAAGCTCTATCCCAAAATAAAAGCTTCGTGAAGGGGGCAGTTTGGTTCAAAAAAGAAGACAATGCCAAACAGTTGTCAAACAGTAGCCATATAGTCAAATGTACTCCCTCTGATTCAAATGAATTGACTCAACTTTGTCTAGATATATATGGATGTATCAAGTCACTGAAGCTCTATCCCAAAATAAAAGCTTCATGAAGGGGGAAGTTTGGTTCGAAAAAATACGATGCCAAGCATTTTGTCAAATAGTACCATAACGTCAAATGTACTCCCTCCGATTCAAACGAAATGACTCAACTTTGTATTTTGCATGTTAAAGGTTTTTCGTAAAACTTGGCCAATCTTAACATAGTTTGCCTTTCTAAAAAAAGATATAAGCCCTAAGGCTCCTTTGATTCATAGGATGGGAAAACCATAGAAATATGAAAAATATAGGATTGAGATTTAATGGCTAGTTGAATCATATAGGAAGATGAGTTGTGTTTGATTGTGCCAAAGGAATTTTTCCATGAGGTATGACCTAATGTTTTATTCTTATAGGATTTGCACTGCAAGATTCCTGTAGGATATGTTCCTATGAATCAAACAACTAGTGTGGGGAAAATTCACATGTGATCTAAATCCTACATAATTCCTATACAAATCCTATATATGAATTTTAGTTGTTAGGTCACTTAAAATGACTTCACTTGAAGGGTTACATTTTTTTTTTCTGAATTAGTAGTGATGCCTAACCATATATATACCTAAACCAAGAGAATCAGCATAAACTTATGTATATTAATAGTAAGCGCATATATGAATGTTTTTTTATCTACAAACCCAGGGTCATATATATGTACATAGAAACATGCATATATGCTAGTTTTTGTACCTTGGTGTGTTCCTCTTTTGGGCTATTTTTTTTGTTCACCGGTTCACAACCAACGCCCTAGATTAATTTGGCACTTAGAAAATAACATTTTGTTTTTGGCGCACTAACACAAATAGTAGTAGCACGGTCAACACTGTAGAGAAGTACAAAATAAATGTGTGTGGGAAAAATTGACTTAAAGTGACCATTACAATGAGAAAAAGGGTAGAACCAAGCATTGCACAGGGAAAAAGCAGTGTAGTGCCCAGAAGAAAAAAAACAAGTTGGGTGATTACCCGGCATACCACTGCATGGTGTAGTATGCAAGTCTGATATAACACCAATGAAACACCGTTCCACTAGTATTATATCGCTCAGAGTGGTACAACAGAAACATATGCGGGTCCAAGGTATGTCTATAGAATTACAACATCGACTCTGTTACATAAGATCATCACAGCCTCCTACTTTACAATGAGGTAAAACTGCAAATAAACTCCAGAAGAACGACTCGTAGTCTAATCTTATCACGAACTCTATTTGTAGAGTATTTAACTAGCTACAGAGGCTAAGAATAGATTCTAGCTAATTAGGAGCTAGGTTTAGGAAGCTAGTTCCCTTCTATGGTTAAACTAGGGTTTCTCCTTGATGGATGTGGTATCTGACTCCTCGACGAGGTCTGTATCTTGAAGTAGTTGTTGACTCCTCGTTCTTCGAGTTGCACTGTAGATCCTCCTTCGATGCCTCCATATCTAAGCAGGGGATTTAAGAGTGGGATGAGTACGAGCGTACTCAACAAGTTCATTATAGGAAAGAGGTGTTTAATGCACTAGCTACGGCATTAGACCAGAAAGTCTAATACCAATGCAAGTTTTCATAACCATTTCTTCAAAAGGTTGCATTTATTCAGAAGAACTATGTCCGTCAGCCTTCACCGGTTTACTAGAACTTCATGGAGCTCCTTTCCGGCCGCGTTCGCAGTTCCATAACCCGGAACAGGGAGTGACAGGTCACGGTTCTTTACACTCTGCAGAGGTGTGTTGCTTTACCCATAAGAGATCTTAACCTTGGTGCCAACCGGGCAATTTCCCCGTCCACACTTCCTATGGTGTGAGGCCCGGTATAAGGTCTAGCCAATCATGTTCCTCCGCTACCTCGCACACCCACCCTTTGTTGCATACCCCGACCCTGGGTCCTCGTCGGTCCTCTTATACCAATTAAGGATGGACCCGACCACGACAACAGTTTGGGACTCGTTAACCAAACTCCTTCGCCGGTAGCTGCAACCCATCATAGACCACTTACCGTGGGGAATTAGAATGGGATCCCCACCCCACCGCTTGCCCAACCTGGGTCAAGTGTCTACGGTAAGCGCATCCGTTGATGTACGAGAGGTGGAAACACTTTTGACTACTCCGTCCCACTCCAGATCTTATGGTTAACACGGGTATTACGGCACAAGAATCACTGGCGACATTTGTTGTTTAATCCTAGATGGATATTAACCCTTGCAATGGAACCTCCACCATATCAACACAATCCATGGTTCCATTGCCCACCACATAGTCATATTCATAGTTATGAAAGTAGTGGTTTTGGTTTTTATGCAATAGTGATAACCATAATACTTTTGCAAGTAATTTGATAGAAATACTCAAATGACATGAGCAAGTGATGAACTTGCCTTTCTTGACTGCAAGATTATGCAGGGCAAGGTCTTCGATACGCAATAACTCCAAATTCTGAAATAGCATCATCGTCCGGTAAGGACGATGTTTAAAAGATTGGCAAGGATGCAATAATGCATAAGAATGAGATGCAATCGCTCTAAGCGTGACCTAACCCCGATGATTTAGGATCAGTAAGTTGTAATGATTAGTTCAGGGTGTGTTGCACTTTTAGAGTGATTCACAAACAAGGTTCTTATTCAGGTTTGTGTTGTTTTAGAATTATAAGCAAGTGGCAAAATGAATGGTAATAATCATACACAACCAGGAATAGTAGCTGTATAATAAGTAAAGAGCAGTTGTCAATTTTAAGTCCTATAATACATGGTTGATGATTACTTATTATATAATTAAAAAGAATAACTTTTGAAGAACATGTTCTTAAATAAAGAACAAGTATGATAATTAGGTTGGGAGGGTTCTATGGTTGACTATGGTTTCAGTTAGTTTCTGGAGTAAGTATTTGATGGATCACAACCTAGGTGGATACCTCGGTTACTAGGCTTATATTGTTGAATTAAGTCTAAACATCTTAATTATCAATAGTTGCTATCAAGGTGGCATACCTTGTTGGTGATAGTTGGCTAGGGTTTATAGGTCCTTATAAGCAGGGTTGATGATGGTTCTTTATTTACTTCAAAGGAATAACTTTTGAAGAACATACTTCTTAAATAATAAGAAGTATAGCAATTAGGGTTGAGGTAGTTTGGGTTTTACTATTGGTTTTGTTAAGTAATGAATAATTGGCTCCTAAGTAGGATGGTGTATAAGTATCCAACATTAGTAGGGTTTAGTGGATCAGGGTTCTGTAATGTAAAATTGTAGGTATAGTTGCTATTAGGGTTCATCACAATGGTGTGATGCTAAATAAGAATGAATAAGGATGATAGCTTTGGTAATAGGATCTAGGGTTTACACTTGGTTGACCCTACTGGATTGTTTAGGTCTGATGATGATGAATACATGGGATACCCATATATTAGTGGTAGGTCTTCTATATTTTATGTGACCAAGACAGGTATTTATTTGCTACTAGGGTTCTATGCTTTGAAGAATGTACCATGATCACATGCTCTAACCTAGGGTTTAGGTTAGAAGTAATTTAGGGTTCACATGTAATAATGGGACTAGGGTTCCAATTTGGATTAGGGTTTTAGGATTACCCATAAATGATGAGGTTATCACTTTATTTATAATGGAACTAGGTCTTCCTATTTACCCTATAATTCTTGGCTTAATAACTTCATTGTTAAACTTGAAGTTATTAATAACTTTGAAATAAAATTAATGTTTAATTTGGCATTTTATTATTTTTAATGAATTAATAATTAAGTTAATTATTAATTTAGGGTTTAAATCCTCCTATTAAGGATTTAAGAAATTATAAGCAAAGGAAAATTAGTTTTAAAATTTTCCTAATTTGCTTACTGGTTTTTATTAATTTTAGAAGTTTTTCTTAATTATTGAATTTTAATTAAATTTGGAATTAAAACTAAAGGCTTAATTAACAAGTATTAATAATTGAATTTTTATTAAAATTAAAAATTTCATATTATATTTTTATTGGATAGAGTTTTCTTTTCTAAGAATTTTGATATCTTATTTATATTTTTCTGAATTATAATGAATTTTCTAGATTTATTTTGAGTTGCAGGTATTATTGAAATTTGAAATGAAACGAAACTGCTAAACGCACTCAGTCCATCGCTACACGAGGTCACTGGCAGGTGGGCCTAGACCACGTTGGCTGCCACATGGCTTTGACCGTGGTCAAAATCGCCACGGTGGCCAGGGGAGGTTCTGGCCGGCGGCCAGTGGCGAGGATCGCCGGCGGTACGGTGCTTCCCCGGGCAAACAACCTACACCACAAGACTTAGCGCGTTGAGGCGAACCTACAGGTGCCAACACCGCCCCGAATTGGTCGCCGGAGCAAGCGTCGACGGCGAGGCCGAGTGGTGGCGGACACGGTCACACGGCGAGAGGCAAGCTACGGGCGATGAATTAACGCAATAGGGAGTCCAGGAGGTGCGTGAGCTCACCGTGGTTGTGTTGAGCTTGACGGCGTGACCGGAGGTGGTCTCAATCGACGGTGATCGTCGGTTTGCTGGCGGTGACCGGCGAAAGGGAACGAGCTCCCACCGGCGACTGGGGGCTTCTCGATTCGATTCCTTGTGCAGGAGTAACGAGTCGACGACGGTGGTCACAGTGGTGGTCACGGCTTGACCTGGGGAGGTCTCCATCGCCGGCGGTTGGAGTTGGCCGGAGGTTAGGGTTTCGGCAAGGGAGAGAAATTAAGCAGGGAAGAAGAAGAACTCGAGGCTGGTTCTGTGCGGGGCTTTTATACGGCGCTGTGGAGGTCGCCACGCCATGCTGCCGAGGAAGGAGAGGACGCCAGCGCGAGGAGAAGCAGAGCACGTTGTCGTGCTGTCCTCCATGCCGAAGGAGAGGGATGAGGACGATCCCCTCTCGTTGATATTTCAACGAAGGGGTATGGGCTGTTGTTGGGCTGGTGTTTGGGCCGATGCTGCTGGGCTTCTAGTGGGCTGCTCGGCCAGGTAAGGTCCAGGTGAGGCCCTTCTTCTTTTTCTCTTTTTCTGTTTTCATTTTCTGTTTTATAATTCAATTTCAATTGCTTTCCTATGTTGCAGGTATTTCTTAATTGAATAATACAAGGAATAGTGCAATGGTTATTACACCATTCACCCAATTGAAGAAAGCATTTTATGTTTGCTTAATAATTCACATATGTGGGCTTATTTAATATAGTAAGTAAACATGAGTTGGTGTTCTCATTTTAATTTCTTTTTCTGTATGAATCAAATCTATTTGGAGTTTAATAGAGTTGATAATCTCAACTCAAAGTATTTCAGAGTTAGTTATTAGGAGTTGGTTTCTATTTGAGAGGTTAGTTGTTCACATATGATTTTATGTGAGCAGTAATGCTATTAAGGTTTTATGATTTCCATTACAACCCCCCTTGTAATTTAACACTATAATTATCATTGAAAGGATCTAGGGTAGGTATTGTTTCCACATGGTTGTTCTTGGTTACCAAGTTAAATAGTTGATCACTACACATATGGTTTTAACCATATAGTGTAGCACAAGGTTTTTCTTATTTTAAAGAATTGGAGCAGAAGATTTATTTGAGGTGTAAAACTAAGGCTCAATTACTTTTTACCAGATGACACATGGGTTGAATCTTGATTGTGGTTCAGGTTTTATTGGTGATCACCCAAGTGATACCCAAACTAGGGTTGAGATTTAATTCTAGGTTATAGAGATGGGATGACACCATATTGCATGTGCTAGGGTTTAATCTCCCCTAACTATGATAAGGTGGTGACTTGCTTAATATTTCCTGTGCTTCCCTAATTACTAAGGATTTGAGAATTGGTTTTATCTTGTACCAATTAACTTCTATTGATATCATCAATTTATCATTAAAGTAACTAAAGTTGTTATAGCTCTTTTTATAGTTAACTTTGGTCATATGGATATATGGTTTCTCACCATATAAAGTATAGAGTTTTACTCTAAGGTTTTCTTATGTTTCTTAAATGAAGAATATGTGGAATGTAGATATGGTAGAATTCTACTTATGATCACCAATTGAATCACAAGTTAAAGTTGGAATATAAGCCTAGGGTTACTTACTAGTTACCTCCCTATGATTTCATGTGGTGAATGAGATCTACTTATCCTATTAGGGTTTATTCTCAATACCTCAAGTTTTTTAGGGTTTATGATCATCACTTATTTAATAATGATCAAGGTTTGGCTTCCTAAGGATCTCTCATTAAATAGGTTTCTCACTTCCATGATCAAGCATTGTCTTGATCAACTAGGGTATAATACTTCTAATTTACCTTCTTGAATGGGACTACTATGGTTGCCTCTAAAGTTTATATCCCAGGAGAATGTCTGAGATATTATGTTAAGGTTCTACTTAATCAATGATGATATAATCATCAAGTGTATGGATAGTTATCTCCCTCATATTCAATTGTTTTCTTAACTACTTAAGTGTAACACCATAGCTTGGGGCTTTCTTATAAAGGAATGGTTTATCCTAGAGTTTATGGTGTACTCACCATATCTCAATAGGTATCTATTCTAAACTCCACTTGGCTATCTTGGTTGAATTAATCTCCTCCTTACTTTATCAATTCATGGATATGTTATTATTTCCATGTGATACTAGGTTGTCTCACCACTCCAAGATGTAATGGTTAATCTCCTAATACTTTTAGTTCACAGGTTGTCCTTTATTCTTAATTAGGTAAAGCTAGGATTGATATGAATGGACTCTCTCATTTGGAAAGGACTTCAATGCTAACCTAAGGTTATTCTCCAAAGATAATGATGTGGTCACCAATATCTATGGTTAACATAAATGGGTTCTCTCTCTAGGAAATGTCTTCACTAATATCCTAGGGTTTCTCTGAGATGATGATTTGAATACATGGATGTATATTCAAGGTTTAGTTCATGGTTCATCATTGATCCTCTAATAAGTAACATAGAACTCTCACTTCTTTAGGTTTGATGTATATTAATATGTAGTAGAGAGGATTATATATTTCTAGAGTTGATCTCCTTGTCATGTTTCCAAGAATGAAGTAAAATGGATACCATGAGGTTCATGGTAGGATCATGGATTAGTTGAAGACATGGAAAAGATAAGTGAAGAATGGTTTCTCCATTTTATTGTTACTTGATTTGCAATTGAATTGATGTTCATATGTTATGACAGGGGTTACCTTATTATGATCTTTTATAAGATCAAGCAATTGATCATTGAGTAAAGTGTTGATGTATTGATTGTTAGTTCCATTTGATCTAACCCCTTAGATCAAATTACCTCTACCCAAAACAAGGTTTTAGCAAAGTCACATTGAGGTTTATAGCGCTTGACTTGATGAGCCACTTCAATTCCACCAAGATCAAGTGAAACTTCAGTTACTGTGACTGTTTTACTTTAAAGCGCGAAAATTCCCCAGATTTTCTATGCATGAATGCAATGCACACATCTGTTTCCTCTATTTTTGTAACCCCATTACCTGGGATATTACAGTCTCTACCCCTTAAACTAAACTTCGTCCTCGAAGTTTGATATCCCTCACGTTTCGGAGTGTGGATCTGTCTTGTGCAGACTACGACTTTTCTCGAACTCCATATTGATCTTACTGGATATAATTGAATATATCCCTTGTTCAGATTCTTCCTGGAATCCATTAGGGTTTGTCTCCGAACATTAGTTTCTTACTCCAGTTCTATGATTTTTCTCTGGTATCTAATAATACTTGTCTCTGAACCATGGCTCTAACTTTAATTATTTGATTTCTTTCAACTCTACAAGCTTGTTTCCTTTCTCATTGAATATTCAATGATTAGGACTTCTTCTGGTCCTGACAGTCTTAGTTGAGGACTAATTGGATAACAATCTCCTATTTGATAAAATAGGTCTTTGTTTTCCCTTACTACCAAAAGTGCAGTAATGGTACTTGGTAGGTACTTAACATGGAAATGGTAATGATGGTTTATTTCCTTAAGAATGGATTAGACTCATTTAGTCCATCCAATCATGGTTTATAGTTGATACCTATAACTATTTTGGGTTATTTAGGTTCCATGAAAGGAATCATTCAAATGGACTTAAGTTTTGGTATAGTCAATCTCTTTTGGTCTTTGGCCTTCTTGAGCTGTATTTGGTCTCTGATATTTCCTTCGTCCATCTTCTGTATCTTTGACTTACTTGAGCTTAAGTACTTCTGAGTAGATATTACTTACTCGCTCAAGTTTCAGTCCACTTCTTACTTCCTCGAAGTATAAACCTCGGCTTTTGGTCTGACATCCTTCTGAAAGTAATGTCCAACAATCTTATGAAAATAAGATCGAACTTCCTCTCAGTTCAGACCTTCTGTTTCTATCTAACATAAAGTATTGAGTCATTGTACATCCAACTCAATCTTTACTCTACCCCTTAGAGTTTACTTATGTTCTTCGACTCCTTTTTATTCCAACCATTGGATTGATGGTTAGAATATTAGTCTAGGTGTAGCTTATGGTTTATATTCATCTAAGGTCTTGTGAAGAATCCTTGTGGTGTGTCCACTCAATTGTAGACATCCAATGTGAATCCTTTGTCTAAACGTTTATAAATCTAACATTTGGCTGACAAGATTTTTATTTGTTCACAAACTTTTGTTACAACTAATTAAATCGTAGACTATTTGTAATACCAACGGATACCAGCTGTGGTTATTATACCATCTGTGGCTATTTGATATCTAAAAATGGATTCTATTATAGGTTCTGATCAACTGGACGAGACATCTCCTGCTTTATCTCGCAGTAATGATCCTATACCAATTGTGGTCTTCTAATATCAACTATGGTGTTCTTATATCTGCTATGGTTTCATATATCACCTTCTTTCATTCAGGGTTTATTTTGCAGGAAAACTACTAGCTGACACTATGAATATAGTATCCTAAGTGATTTCCCATGCATTCCCTCTTCTATGTTGACTAATGATCTGCTTCAGCTTCACCATAATCATTATATTTCTCACCTTCATGCTTCTTTCGTACAAAAGTACTCCTCTGTTGAGGTAAGCATGAGTTTCTGATTGTACTTCATTCAGAGTATTGTGGTTACATCCCACAACTTTGCTTCATTTCTCTGATGAACCTTCATCTTGTCTTCGAAATCTTCACAATTCGTCACTTCCTCACAAGAATACCATTACCCTCTAGATCTATAACATCAAGTAAGGGCTTGATATTGCAACATGCATTTGCATATAAAAGTCAAACTTCATGTATGGATCTAGTCAAACAATGAAATTCCAATAAAATCCAAGAAGATTCAGCTTTGTGCATATAATACACACCATCATAAGCCTGAATAATAAAGGTTGAGTAAGACATCTCTAAACATCAGGCTCTGATGTGTAGTATATAACACCACATAGATAGGTTTATATCGTGATACTTAGCACGAGTATATGGGATTCTACTATTTGTCTCAACTTTTACCTTAATTGCACATTTGCAATGAGTTAAACTTGAAACAAAGTGGTTTGGAATGGTTAAGGTTAACCTAATTTTCTTTGGAAGTACTACTTATCTTAGTATTATTCCATATATAAGTGCTATTGAGGACTATTTGGTATGATACCTCTAGTTCTAATATGGTTACTCTGAATACATATCTATTAAGATATAACTCCTATACTTCCAAGTGTTTCTATTATAAGCATATGGTCATGATGTGCTTGGCACACTTCCATATTTTTGGTACACAGTTCTTGCACTATTGTTGAACAAGTGGCTTCTTATTGTACACATTTTAATTATTTATGATGTTCTATTCCATCACATATTGATTCTCAGGTGAATCATATATGATTAACTACGCTACCATGTAAGTAGACATATATTATTTCTATCATTCTTCCTTCTTTCCCATGATTGACTCATCAGGGTCTATACTACTCATATCACTTGTTTGTATCACTTACTATCAGTTGTTTCACAAGTTTAGATAGATTTTTACTTACCCTATTACTTGTCTGGGTCTGCATCTTTTATTAGGATATCTTAATTATCTTCATCACTTGATATTACTCCTATTGCAGGTCTGGATAACTTTTACTTAACCATAACATGTGTTGGTACACATCTTCCAATAGGATATCTTCCTTATGGTTGTATCCTTTCTTTGGACTACCATGTATTGTATACCAATTGTGATCTACTCATCTATGGTTTGAAGGACTTAATGGTATCCTACATGTTTGGGATTAGCTAACTTTACTTAGTAAAGATAAGTAAGAAATGTTGACTCAAGTGTGTCAGGATTATTCTCAAGTGAATATCCATCTCAAGTCATAAGAATATTTGGTTTACCTAGGACAACTTCCTATAGACACTACCAATCCTATAGGTCTCCTTTAAAGGGTTTTAATCCTAGGGTCAAAGCATTTGCTCTGATACCAACTGTGATGACCCGGCATACCACTGCATGGTGTAGTATGCAAGTCTGATATAACACCAATGAAACACCGTTCCACTAGTATTATATCGCTCAGAGTGGTACAACAGAAACATATGCGGGTCCAAGGTATGTCTATAGAATTACAACATCGACTCTGTTACATAAGATCATCACAGCCTCCTACTTTACAATGAGGTAAAACTGCAAATAAACTCCAGAAGAACGACTCGTAGTCTAATCTTATCACGAACTCTATTTGTAGAGTATTTAACTAGCTACAGAGGCTAAGAATAGATTCTAGCTAATTAGGAGCTAGGTTTAGGAAGCTAGTTCCCTTCTATGGTTAAACTAGGGTTTCTCCTTGATGGATGTGGTATCTGACTCCTCTGACAGGGTCCTGTATCTTGAAGTAGTTGTTGACTCCTCGTTCTTCGAGTTGCACTGTAGATCCTCCTTCGATGCCTCCATATCTAAGCAGGGGATTTAAGAGTGGGATGAGTACGAGCGTACTCAACAAGTTCATTATAGGAAAGAGGTGTTTAATGCACTAGCTACGGCATTAGACCAGAAAGTCTAATACCAATGCAAGTTTTCATAACCATTTCTTCAAAAGGTTGCTTTTATTCAGAAGAACTATGTCCGTCAGCCTTCACCGGTTTACTAGAACTTCATGGAGCTCCTTTCCGGCCGCGTTCGCAGTTCCATAACCCGGAACAGGGAGTAACAGGTCACGGTTCTTTACACTCTGCAGAGGTGTGTTGCTTTACCCATAAGAGATCTTAACCTTGGTGCCAACCGGGCAATTTCCCCGTCCACACTTCCTATGGTGTGAGGCCCGGTATAAGGTCTAGCCAATCATGTTCCTCCGCTACCTCGCACACCCACCCTTTGTTGCATACCCCGACCCTGGGTCCTCGTCGGTCCTCTTATACCAATTAAGGATGGACCCCGACCACGACAACAGTTTGGGACTCGTTAACCAAACTCCTTCGCCGGTAGCTGCAACCCATCATAGACCACTTACCGTGGGGAATTAGAATGGGATCCCCACCCCACCGCTTGCCCAACCTGGGTCAAGTGTCTACGGTAAGCGCATCCGTTGATGTACGAGAGGTGGAAACACTTTTGACTACTCCGTCCCACTCCAGATCTTATGGTTAACACGGGTATTACGGCACAAGAATCACTGGCGACATTTGTTGTTTAATCCTAGATGGATATTAACCCTTGCAATGGAACCTCCACCATATCAACACAATCCATGGTTCCATTGCCCACCACATAGTCATATTCATAGTTATGAAAGTAGTGGTTTTGGTTTTTATGCAATAGTGATAACCATAATACTTTTGCAAGTAATTTGATAGAAATACTCAAATGACATGAGCAAGTGATGAACTTGCCTTTCTTGACTGCAAGATTATGCAGGCAAGGTCTTCGATACGCAATAACTCCAAATTCTGAAATAGCATCATCGTCCGGTAAGGACGATGTTTAAAAGATTGGCAAGGATGCAATAATGCATAAGAATGAGATGCAATCGCTCTAAGCGTGACCTAACCCCGATGATTTAGGATCAGTGAGTTGTAATGATTAGTTCAGGGTGTGTTGCACTTTTAGAGTGATTCACAAACAAGGTTCTTATTCAGGTTTGTGTTGTTTTAGAATTATAAGCAAGTGGCAAAATGAATGGTAATAATCATACACAACCAGGAATAGTAGCTGTATAATAAGTAAAGAGCAGTTGTCAATTTTAAGTCCTATAATACATGGTTGATGATTACTTATTATATAATTAAAAAGAATAACTTTTGAAGAACATGTTCTTAAATAAAGAACAAGTATGATAATTAGGTTGGGAGGGTTCTATGGTTGACTATGGTTTCAGTTAGTTTCTGGAGTAAGTATTTGATGGATCACAACCTAGGTGGATACCTCGGTTACTAGGCTTATATTGTTGAATTAAGTCTAAACATCTTAATTATCAATAGTTGCTATCAAGGTGGCATACCTTGTTGGTGATAGTTGGCTAGGGTTTATAGGTCCTTATAAGCAGGGTTGATGATGGTTCTTTATTTACTTCAAAGGAATAACTTTTGAAGAACATACTTCTTAAATAATAAGAAGTATAGCAATTAGGGTTGAGGTAGTTTGGGTTTTACTATTGGTTTTGTTAAGTAATGAATAATTGGCTCCTAAGTAGGATGGTGTATAAGTATCCAACATTAGTAGGGTTTAGTGGATCAGGGTTCTGTAATGTAAAATTGTAGGTATAGTTGCTATTAGGGTTCATCACAATGGTGTGATGCTAAATAAGAATGAATAAGGATGATAGCTTTGGTAATAGGATCTAGGGTTTACACTTGGTTGACCCTCTTTGGATTGTTTAGGTCTGATGATGATGAATACATGGGATACCCATATATTAGTGGTAGGTCTTCTATATTTTATGTGACCAAGACAGGTATTTATTTGCTACTAGGGTTCTATGCTTTGAAGAATGTACCATGATCACATGCTCTAACCTAGGGTTTAGGTTAGAAGTAATTTAGGGTTCACATGTAATAATGGGACTAGGGTTCCAATTTGGATTAGGGTTTTAGGATTACCCATAAATGATGAGGTTATCACTTTATTTATAATGGAACTAGGTCTTCCTATTTACCCTATAATTCTTGGCTTAATAACTTCATTGTTAAACTTGAAGTTATTAATAACTTTGAAATAAAATTAATGTTTAATTTGGCATTTTATTATTTTTAATGAATTAATAATTAAGTTAATTATTAATTTAGGGTTTAAATCCTCCTATTAAGGATTTAAGAAATTATAAGCAAAGGAAAATTAGTTTTAAAATTTTCCTAATTTGCTTACTGGTTTTTATTAATTTTAGAAGTTTTTCTTAATTATTGAATTTTAATTAAATTTGGAATTAAAACTAAAGGCTTAATTAACAAGTATTAATAATTGAATTTTTATTAAAATTAAAAATTTCATATTATATTTTTATTGGATAGAGTTTTCTTTTCTAAGAATTTTGATATCTTATTTATATTTTTCTGAATTATAATGAATTTTCTAGATTTATTTTGAGTTGCAGGTATTATTGAAATTTGAAATGAAACGAAACTGCTAAACGCACTCAGTCTACTGCTACACAGGGTCACTGGCAGGTGGGCCTAGACCACGTTGGCTGCCACATGGCTTTGACCGTGGTCAAAATCGCCACGGTGGCCAGGGGAGGTTCTGGCCGGCGGCCAGTGGCGAGGATCGCCGGCGGTACGGTGCTTCCCCGGGCAAACAACCTACACCACAAGACTTAGCGCGTTGAGGCGAACCTACAGGTGCCAACACCGCCCCGAATTGGTCGCCGGAGCAAGCGTCGACGGCGAGGCCGAGTGGTGGCGGACACGGTCACACGGCGAGAGGCAAGCTACGGGCGATGAATTAACGCAATAGGGAGTCCAGGAGGTGCGTGAGCTCACCGTGGTTGTGTTGAGCTTGACGGCGTGACCGGAGGTGGTCTCAATCGACGGTGATCGTCGGTTTGCTGGCGGTGACCGGCGAAAGGGAACGAGCTCCCACCGGCGACTGGGGGCTTCTCGATTCGATTCCTTGTGCAGGAGTAACGAGTCGACGACGGTGGTCACAGTGGTGGTCACGGCTTGACCTGGGGAGGTCTCCATCGCCGGCGGTTGGAGTTGGCCGGAGGTTAGGGTTTTGGCAAGGGAGAGAAATTAAGCAGGGAAGAAGAAGAACTCGAGGCTGGTTCTGTGCGGGGCTTTTATACGGCGCTGTGGAGGTCGCCACGCCATGCTGCCGAGGAAGGAGAGGACGCCAGCGCGAGGAGAAGCAGAGCACGTTGTCGTGCTGTCCTCCATGCCGAAGGAGAGGATGAGGACGATCCCCCTCTCGTTGATATTTCAACGAAGGGGTATGGGCTGTTGTTGGGCTGGTGTTTGGGCCGATGCTGCTGGGCTTCTAGTGGGCTGCTCGGCCAGGTAAGGTCCAGGTGAGGCCCTTCTTCTTTTTCTCTTTTTCTGTTTTCATTTTCTGTTTTATAATTCAATTTCAATTGCTTTCCTATGTTGCAGGTATTTCTTAATTGAATAATACAAGGAATAGTGCAATGGTTATTACACCATTCACCCAATTGAAGAAAGCATTTTATGTTTGCTTAATAATTCACATATGTGGGCTTATTTAATATAGTAAGTAAACATGAGTTGGTGTTCTCATTTTAATTTCTTTTTCTGTATGAATCAAATCTATTTGGAGTTTAATAGAGTTGATAATCTCAACTCAAAGTATTTCAGAGTTAGTTATTAGGAGTTGGTTTCTATTTGAGAGGTTAGTTGTTCACATATGATTTTATGTGAGCAGTAATGCTATTAAGGTTTTATGATTTCCATTACAACCCCCCTTGTAATTTAACACTATAATTATCATTGAAAGGATCTAGGGTAGGTATTGTTTCCACATGGTTGTTCTTGGTTACCAAGTTAAATAGTTGATCACTACACATATGGTTTTAACCATATAGTGTAGCACAAGGTTTTTCTTATTTTAAAGAATTGGAGCAGAAGATTTATTTGAGGTGTAAAACTAAGGCTCAATTACTTTTTACCAGATGACACATGGGTTGAATCTTGATTGTGGTTCAGGTTTTATTGGTGATCACCCAAGTGATACCCAAACTAGGGTTGAGATTTAATTCTAGGTTATAGAGATGGGATGACACCATATTGCATGTGCTAGGGTTTAATCTCCCCTAACTATGATAAGGTGGTGACTTGCTTAATATTTCCTGTGCTTCCCTAATTACTAAGGATTTGAGAATTGGTTTTATCTTGTACCAATTAACTTCTATTGATATCATCAATTTATCATTAAAGTAACTAAAGTTGTTATAGCTCTTTTTATAGTTAACTTTGGTCATATGGATATATGGTTTCTCACCATATAAAGTATAGAGTTTTACTCTAAGGTTTTCTTATGTTTCTTAAATGAAGAATATGTGGAATGTAGATATGGTAGAATTCTACTTATGATCACCAATTGAATCACAAGTTAAAGTTGGAATATAAGCCTAGGGTTACTTACTAGTTACCTCCCTATGATTTCATGTGGTGAATGAGATCTACTTATCCTATTAGGGTTTATTCTCAATACCTCAAGTTTTTTAGGGTTTATGATCATCACTTATTTAATAATGATCAAGGTTTGGCTTCCTAAGGATCTCTCATTAAATAGGTTTCTCACTTCCATGATCAAGCATTGTCTTGATCAACTAGGGTATAATACTTCTAATTTACCTTCTTGAATGGGACTACTATGGTTGCCTCTAAAGTTTATATCCCAGGAGAATGTCTGAGATATTATGTTAAGGTTCTACTTAATCAATGATGATATAATCATCAAGTGTATGGATAGTTATCTCCCTCATATTCAATTGTTTTCTTAACTACTTAAGTGTAACACCATAGCTTGGGGCTTTCTTATAAAGGAATGGTTTATCCTAGAGTTTATGGTGTACTCACCATATCTCAATAGGTATCTATTCTAAACTCCACTTGGCTATCTTGGTTGAATTAATCTCCTCCTTACTTTATCAATTCATGGATATGTTATTATTTCCATGTGATACTAGGTTGTCTCACCACTCCAAGATGTAATGGTTAATCTCCTAATACTTTTAGTTCACAGGTTGTCCTTTATTCTTAATTAGGTAAAGCTAGGATTGATATGAATGGACTCTCTCATTTGGAAAGGACTTCAATGCTAACCTAAGGTTATTCTCCAAAGATAATGATGTGGTCACCAATATCTATGGTTAACATAAATGGGTTCTCTCTCTAGGAAATGTCTTCACTAATATCCTAGGGTTTCTCTGAGATGATGATTTGAATACATGGATGTATATTCAAGGTTTAGTTCATGGTTCATCATTGATCCTCTAATAAGTAACATAGAACTCTCACTTCTTTAGGTTTGATGTATATTAATATGTAGTAGAGAGGATTATATATTTCTAGAGTTGATCTCCTTGTCATGTTTCCAAGAATGAAGTAAAATGGATACCATGAGGTTCATGGTAGGATCATGGATTAGTTGAAGACATGGAAAAGATAAGTGAAGAATGGTTTCTCCATTTTATTGTTACTTGATTTGCAATTGAATTGATGTTCATATGTTATGACAGGGGTTACCTTATTATGATCTTTTATAAGATCAAGCAATTGATCATTGAGTAAAGTGTTGATGTATTGATTGTTAGTTCCATTTGATCTAACCCCTTAGATCAAATTACCTCTACCCAAAACAAGGTTTTAGCAAAGTCACATTGAGGTTTATAGCGCTTGACTTGATGAGCCACTTCAATTCCACCAAGATCAAGTGAAACTTCAGTTACTGTGACTGTTTTACTTTAAAGCGCGAAAATTCCCCAGATTTTCTATGCATGAATGCAATGCACACATCTGTTTCCTCTATTTTTGTAACCCCATTACCTGGGATATTACAGCTATACTCCCTCCATCCTGAAATAATGGGTGTAGAGTTAAAATTTGTCCATAAAAGAGTGTACTTCTCGTTTTGCAATGCACTTCAAAATTTGTCCACAAAAGAGTGGTACTCCTAGTAAAAAATATTTCTTTCTCATCACGAGGGATATAGTTTCTTCACGACTAGTACGTACTACCTCCATCACAAAGCTTAAGGGTTCCTTTGATTCAAAGGATTTGCATAGGAATTGTGTAGGATTTGGTTCCTATGGGAAAATTTCCTATACATGTTGTTTGATTCATAGGAACATATCCTATAGGAAAAAATCCTATAGGAATCTTGTAGTGTAATTCCTATAGGAAAAAAGCATTAGCTCATGCCTCATGGAAAAATTCCTTTGCTACAATCAAACAAACTTCATCTTCCTATAGGATTCAATTAGACATGCCATTCCAATCCTAAACCTTTCCTATTCCTATGCTTTTCCTATCCTTTAAATCAAAGGAGGCCTAAGTCTTTTTTTAAGAGTCAAAGCAAGTAAAGGTTGACGAAAATTTAGAATAATCTATCAACTAATATAATATTTTGTAGATGCCATACCAAAAAAATTCATTGTCTATGTATTGATATTAATTTTGTATTTTGCATGATAATGATTTTTGGTAAAATCTTAGTTTACCTTGACATAGTTTGAGCTTCTAAAAATAATATAAGCCTTACGCTTTGGGATGGAGGTAGTAGTATTTAACATAATATGGTTTTCTTATTTACTACATGCATTTAGCTCATTGGAGGTGGAAAAGTTGAAGAGGAAAGTGATGGTCGATGACAGTTTCCCAATGTAATAATAAAATCCTTAATATGCCTTGAAAACCCACACGTACGCTCTTTCTAGGACAGAGGCAGTATGAGGTAATGCACCCACGCGCTGTCATCTGCCCGTTCGTGCTATGTCTCCCAAATCTTTAAATATCGTCAGTTATCCATTTCACGTCCACACTTCTCCCTCTCTCCACGGACTAGGAAAAAACCCTCTCTTCGCTTCCCCTTCCCATTCCACCGATGGAGAGCCCAACCGACGCCGTCAACGTAGCGAAAGCGAAAGCCGCGCGGCTGGCCTTAGCCGCAGAGGAGGCGTCCAGAGCCGCGACCGCAGCACGCATGGCCGCAACGGCGGCGATCATCGCCGCAGCGGATGCCAAAGACGAAGCGGAGGCCATTGCCGAAGGTCGGGCCATCGGTCGCTCATCGGCATCTGATGCTATTGGTAGATGGGTCCACTCTCTTGGGAAGCATCCCCTAGATGAAGAGGACGAGGTTGAACTCATCTTTGAACCGCCGCCGCCGACCTTCGACGAGAATATCGTCGACGAGGGGGAGGAAGTATGTTCCGATTCACCTCTCTCCCTTATTCAACATAGCCCTGTATCGATTTGCGCTATGGTCTCTCCCTCTTTTTTTGCGCTATAGCATTTTGAATTAGCGTCAGAATCTTTTTAGATTCATATTCAGTAGTTGCAACTGCTACATATTTGCTTCACATCCGATTCACCTCTCTCCCTTATTCAACATAGCCCTGTATCGATTTGCTCTATGGTCTCTCCCTCTCTTTTTTACGCTATAGGGTTTTGAATTAGCGTTAGAATCTTTTTAGATTCATATTCATTATTAGTTGCAACTGCTACATATTTGCTTCACCTGCTTATTTGGCATGTATCAGGTTGCTTATCGATGAGGTTGACAGCGATGTCGAGTCGCGTCATAGGAAGGCCAGGGCCACTCTCAACAAGCTTAAGGCGGGGAAGTTCGACAAGTATTGGAGTGAACCCTGGACTGGTGCCAGGAACAGCTGCCCCTTCTGCACAAAGAGCATAAAGGTTGACTTTCAAAGCGTCCTGCAGCATGCCGAAGCCGGTGGGTCCGGCTGTCTCAAAGTTGGGGAAACTGTTAACCGATCCGGCTTCATAGCCAACCACATGGCTGATACGTCTCCGGCGTATCGATAATTTCTTATGTTCCATGCCACATTATTGATGTTATCAACATGTTTTATGCACACTTTATGTCATATTCGTGCATTTTCTGGAACTAACCTATTAACAAGATGCCGAGAAGTGCGATTCTGTTTTTCTGCTGTTTTTGGTTTCAGAAATCCTAGAAAAGCAATATTCTCGGAATTGGACGAAATCAACGCCCAGGGTCCTATTTTGCCACGAAGCTTCCAGAAGACCAAAGAGGAGACGAAGTGGGGCCACGAGGTGGCCAGACTATAGGGCGGCGCGGCCCAGGTCTTGGCCGCGCCGACCTATAGTGTGGGCCCCTCGTGTGGCCCCCTGACCTGCCCTTCCGCCTACAAATAGCCTTCGTCGCGAAACCCCCAGTACCGAGAGCCACGATACGGAAAACCTTACTGAGACACCGCCGCCGCCAATCCCATCTCGGGGGATTCAGGAGATCGCCTCCGGCACCCTGCCGGAGAGGGGAATCATCTCCCGGAGGACTCTACGCCGCCATGGTCGCCTCCGGAGTGATGTGTGAGTAGTCTACCCCTGGACTATGGGTCCATAGCAGTAGCTAGATGGTTGTCTTCTCCCCATTGTGCTTAATTGTCGGGTCTTGTGAGCTGCCGAACATGATCAAGATCATCTATCTGTAATTCTATATGTTGCGTTTGTTGGGATCCGATGAATAGAGAATACTTGTTATGTTGATTATCAAATTTATATCTATGTGTTATTTATGACCTTGCATGCTCTCTGTTACTAGTAGATGCTCTGGCCAAGTAGATGCTTGTAACTCCAAGAGGGGGTATTTATGCTCGATAGTGGGTTCATGTCTCCGTGAATCTGGGGAAGTGACAGAAATCTCTAAGATTATGGATGTGCTGTTGCCACTAGGGATAAAACATTGGTGCTATGTTCGAGGATGTAGTTACTGATTACATTACGCGCAATACTTAATGCAATTGTCTGTTGTTAGCAACTTAATACTGGAGGTTCGGATGATAACTTTGAAGGTGGACTTTTTAGGCATAGATGCATGCTGGATAACGGTCTATGTACTTTGTCATAATGCCCAATTAAATCTCACTATACTCATCATAATATGTATGTGCATGGTCATGCCCTCTCTATTTGTCAATTGCCCAACTGTAATTTGTTCACCCAACATGATGTTTATCTTATGGGAGAGACACCTCTAGTGAACTGTGGACCCCGGTCCAATTCTCTATACTGAAATACAATCTACTGCAATACTGTTCTACTGTTTTCTGCAAACAATCATCATCCACACTATACATCTAATCCTTTGTTACAGCAAGCCGGTGAGATTGACAACCTCGCTGTTTCGTTGGGGCAAAGTACTTGGTTTGTGTTGTGCAGGTTCCACGTTGGCGCCGGAATCCCTGGTGTTGCGCCGCACTACATCTCGCCGCCATCAACCTTCAACGTGCTTCTTGGCTCCTACTGGTTCGATAAACCTTGGTTTCATACTGAGGGAAAACTTGCCGCTGTACGCATCATACCTTCCTCTTGGGGTTCCCAACGGACGTGTGCTGTACACGCCATCAAGCAATTTTTCTGGCGCCGTTGCCGGGGAGATCAAGACACGCTGCAAGGGGAGTCTCCACATCCCAATCTCTTTACTTTGTTTTTGTCTTGCTTAGTTTTATTTACTACTTTGTTTGCTGCACTAAATCAAAATACAAAAAAATTAGTTGCTAGTTTTACTTTATTTGCTATCTTGTTTGCTATATCAAAAACCCAAAAAAAAAGTAGTTACTTGCATTTATTTTATCTAGTTTGCTTTATTTACTGTTGCTAAAATGGGTACTCCTGAAAATACTAAGTTGTGTGACTTCACAACCACAAATAATAATGATTTCTTATGCACACCCATTGCTCCACCTGCTACTACAGCAGAATTCTTCGAAATTAAACCTGCTTTACTGAATCTTGTTATGCGAGAGCAATTTTGCAGTGTTAGTTCTGATGATGCTGCTGCCCATCTTAATAATTTTGTTGAATTATGTGAAATGCAAAAATATAAAGATGTAGATGGTGACATTATAAAATTAAAATTGTTCCCTTTCTCATTAAGAGGAAGAGCTAAAGATTGGTTGCTATCTCTTCCTAAGAATAGTATTGATTCATGGACTAAATGCAAGGATGCTTTTATTGGTAGATATTATCCCCCTGCTAAAATTATAGCTTTGAGGAGTAGCATAATGAATTTTAAACAATTAGATACTGAGCATGTTGCACAAGCATGGGAAAGAATGAAATCTTTGGTTAATAATTGCCCAACCCATGGACTGACTACTTGGATGATCATCCAAACCTTTTATGCAGGACTGAATTTTTCTTCGCGGAACCTATTGGATTCAGCTGCTGGAGGTACCTTTATGTCCATCACTCTTGGTGAAGCAACAAAGCTTCTTGATAATATGATGATCAACTACTCTGAATGGCACACGGAAAGAGCTCCACAAGGTAAGAAGGTAAATTCTGTCGAAGAAACCTCTTCCTTGAGTGATAAGATTGATGCTATTATGTCTATGCTTGTGAATGGTAGGACTAATGTTGATCCTAATAATGTTCCGTTAGCTTCGTTAGCTGCTCAAAAAGATTATGTTGATGTGAACTTCATTAAGAATAACAATTACAATAACTCTATGCCATATCCTCGCTAATGGTAACTCTTATGGTAGATACGCTTCACCTAATGAGGAAAAGATGTTAGAAATTGAAAGATCCACCAAGAACTTTATGCAATCACAATATGAGCAAAATAAATTGTTTACTAAAACTATGAATGAGCAATCTACCTTGTTGAAGAATATAGGAAATCAACTTGAAAATTTTAATATGGAAATCTACGGGTTTGCAAACTAAACTTGCGAATGCTGAAAACCGAATGTCATATATGTCTGCGTCACAATCTTCTTTAATTAATAAAATGGCTGCTAAACCTGAGGATATAGATAATAAAATTACTACTACAGCAAATGCCATCCAAGTTAGAATTAATGAGAATATAAGATTGATGGCCGAATTGCGTGCTAGGTGGGAAAGAGAAGAAAATGAAAAAGAAGATAATATAGCTAAAGTTTGGACTATTACCACCACTAGTAATGCTAATGCTACACATGTTGCTGCACCTCCTACTAATAATAATAAAAGAATTGGTGTTAGCAATGTTTCCACTTCAAATGCAAAGCACGAGAACCGCTCGAAATCGCTAAAACTGCTGAAATTGCCTGTGATAAAACTGCTGAAATTTTTTCCAACATTGGGGATGATGATCCCATTGCTTTAGATTATAATGGTTTGAATTTTGATGATTGCCACATCTCTGAAGTTATAAAGTTCTTGCAAAAACTTGCTAAGAGTCCTAATGCTAGTGCTATAAATTTGGCTTTCACGCAACATATTACAAATGCTCTCATAAAAGCTAGAGAAGAGAAACTAGAGCGCGAAGCCTCTATTCCTAGAAAGCTAGAGGATGGTTGGGAGCCCATCATTAAGATGAAGGTTAAAGATTTTGATTGTAATGCTTTATGTGATCTTGGTGCAAGTATTTCCGTTATGCCTAAGAAAATCTATAATATGCTTGACTTGCCACCGCTGAAAAATTGTTATTTGGATGTTAATCTTGCTGATCATTCTACAAAGAAACCTTTGGGGAAAGTTGATAATGTTCGCATTACCGTTAACAATAACCTTGTCCCCGTTGATTTTGTTGTCTTGGATATTGAATGCAATGCATCTTGTCCCATTATATTGGGAAGACCTTTTCTTCGAACTGTTGGTGCTATCATTGATATGAAGGAAGGTAATATTAAATATCAATTTCCTCTCAAGAAAGGTATGGAACACTTCCCTAGAAAGAGAATGAAGTTACCTTTTGATTATATTATTAGAACAAATTATGATGTTGACACTTCGTCTCTTGATAACACTTGATACACACTTTCTGCGCCTTGCTGAAAGGCGTTAAAGAAAAGCGCTTATGGGAGACAACCCATGTTTTTACTACAGTACTTTGTTTTTATTTTGTGTCTTGGAAGTTGTTTACTACTGTAGCAACCTCTCCTTATCTTAGTTTAGTGTTTTATTGTGCCAAGTAAAGTCGCTGATAGTAAAGTTCATACTAGATTTGGATTACTGCGCAGAAACAGATTTCTTTGCTGTCACGAATCTGGGCAAAATTCTCTGTAGGTAACTCAGAAAATTATGCCAATTTACGTGAGTGATCCTCAGATATGTACGCAACTTTCATTCAATTTGAGCATTTTCATTTGAGCAAGTCTGGTGCCTCGATAAAATTCGTCAATACGAACTGTTCTGTTTTGACAGATTCTGCCTTTTATTTCGCATTGCCAGTTTTGTTATGTTCGATGGATATTTTGATTCCATTGACTTTCAGTAGCTTTGTGCAATGTCCAGAAGTGTTAAGAATGATTATGTCACCTCTGAACATGTATATTTTGATTGTGCACTAACCCTCTAATGAGTTGTTCTAAGTTTGGTGTGGAGGAAGTTTTCAAGGATCAAGAGAGGGAGATGATACAACATGATCAAGGAGAGTGAAAGTTCTAAGCTTGGGGATGCCCCGGTGGTTCACCCCTGCATATATCAAGAAGACTCAAGCGTCTAAGCTTGGGGATGCCCAAGGCATCCCCTTCTTCATCGACAACATTATCAGGTTCCTCCCCTGAAACTATATTTTTATTCCATCACATCTTATGTGCTTTTCTTGGAGCGTCGGTTTGTTTTTTTGTTTTGTTTGAATAAAATGGATCTTAGCATTCACTTTGTGGGAGAGAGACACGCTCCGCTGTAGCATATGGACAAGTATGTCCTTAGGCTCTACTCATAATATTCATGGCGAAGTTTCTTCTTCGTTAAATTGTTATATGGTTGGAATTGGAAAATGATACATGTAGTAATTTGCTATAATGTCTTGGGTAATGTGATACTTGGCAATTGTTGTGCTCATGTTTAAGCTCTTGCATCATATGCTTTACACCCATTAATGAAGAAATACATAGAGCATGCTAAAATTTGGTTTGCATATCTGGTCTCTCTAAAGTCTAGATAATTTCTAGTATTGAGTTTGAACAACAAGGAAGACGGTGTAGAGTCTTATAATGTTTTCAATATGTCTTTTATGTGAGTTTTGCTGCACCGCTTCATCCTTGTGTTTGTTTCAAATAGCCTTGCTAGCCTAAACCTTGTATCGAGAGGGAATACTTCTCATGCATCCAAAATACTTGAGCCAACCACTATGCCATTTGTGTCCACCATACCTACCTACTACATGGTATTTCTCCGCCATTCCAAAGTAAATTGCTTGAGTGCTACCTTTAAATTTCTATTCTCCACCTTTACAATATATAGCTCATGGGACAAATAGCTTAAAAACTATTGTGGTATTGAACATGTACTTATGCACTTTATCTCTTATTAAGTTGCTTGTTGTGCGATAACCATGTTCACTGGGGACGCCATCAACTACTCTTTGTTGAATATCATGTGAGTTGCTATGCATGTTCGTCTTGTCTGAAGTAAGGGCGATCTACCACCTTATGGTTAGAGCATGCATATTGTTAGAGAAGAACATTGGGCCGCTAACTAAAGCCATGATCCATGGTGGAAGTTTCAGTTTTGGACAATATCCTCAATCTCATATGAGAAAAATAATTGTTGTTACATGCTTATGCATAAAAGAGGAGTCCATTATCTGTTGTCTATGTTGTCCCGGTATGGATGTCTAAGTTGAGAATAATCAATAGCGAGAAATCCGATGCGAGCTTTCTCCTTAGACCTTTGTACAGGCGGCATAGAGGTACCCCTTTGTGACACTTGGTTAAAACATGTGCATTGCGATGATCCCGGTAGTCCAAGCTAATTAGGACAAGGTGCGGGCACTATTAGTATACTATGCATGAGGCTTGCAACTTGTAAGATATAATTTACATAACACATATGCTTTATTACTACCGTTGACAAAATTGTTTCTTGTTTTCAAAATCAAAGCTCTAGCACAAATATAGCAATCGATGCTTTTCCTCTTTGAAGGACCTTTCTTTTACTTTTATGTTGAGTCAGTTCACCTATTTCTCTCCATCTCAAGAAGCAAACACTTGTGTGAACTGTGCATTGATTCCTACATACTTGCATATTGCACTTGTTATATTACTCTATGTGGACAATATCCATGAGATATACATGTTACAAGTTGAAAGCAACCGCTGAAACTTAATCTTCCTTTGTGTTGCTTCAATGCCTTTACTATGAATTATTGCTTTATGAGTTAACTCTTATGTAAGACTTATTGATGCTTGTCTTGAAGTACTATTCATGAAAAGTCTTTGCTATATGATTCACTTGTTTACTCATGTCATATACATTGTTTTGATCGCTGCATTCACTACATATGCTTTACAAATAGTATGATCAAGGTTATGATGGCATGTCACTCCAGAAATTATCTTTGTTTATCGTTTACCTGCCGGGACGAGCAGAACTAAGCTTGGGATGCTGATACGTCTCCGACGTATCGATAATTTCTTATGTTCCATGCCACATTATTGATGTTATCTACATGTTTTATGCACACTTTATGTCATATTCATGCATTTTCTGGAACTAACCTATTAACAAGATGCCGAAGTGCCAGTTGCTGTTTTCTGCTGTTTTTGGTTTCAGAAATCCTAGTAAAGAAATATTCTCGGAATTGGACGAAATCAACGCCCAGGGTCCTATTTTGCCACGAAGCTTCCAGAAGACCGAAGAGGAGACGAAGTGGGGCCACGAGGTGGCCAGACTATAGGGCGGCGCGGCCCAGGTCTTGGCCGCGCCGACCTATAGTGTGGGCCCCTCGTGTGGCCCCCTGACCTGCCCTTCCGCCTACAAATAGCCTTCGTCGCGAAACCCCCAAAGATCGAGAGCCACGATACGGAAAACCCATCGAGACGCCGCGCCGCCAATCCCATCTCGGGGGATTCAGGAGATCGCCTCCGGCACCCTGCCGGAGAGGGGAATCATCTCCCGGAGGACTCTACGCCACCATGGTCGCCTCCGGAGTGATGTGTGAGTAGTCTACCCCTGGACTATGGGTCCATAGCAGTAGCTAGATGGTTGTCTTCTCCCCATTGTGCTTAATTGTCGGGTCTTGTGAGCTGCCGAACATGATCAAGATCATCTATATGTAATTCTATATGTTGCGTTTGTTGGGATCCGATGAATAGAGAATACTTGTTATGTTGATTATCAAATTTATATCTATGTGTTGTTTATGATCTTGCATGCTCTCCGTTACTAGTAGATGCTGGCCAAGTAGATGCTTGTAACTCCAAGAGGGGTATTTATGCTCGATAGTGGGTTCATGTCTCCGTGAATCTGGGGAAGTGACAGAAATCTCTAAGATTATGGATGTCTTTGTTGCCACTAGGGATAAAACATTGGTGCTATGTTCGAGGATGTAGTTACTGATTACATTACGCGCAATACTTAATGCAATTGTCTGTTGTTAGCAACTTAATACTGGAGGGGGTTCGGATGATAACCTGAAGGTGGACTTTTTAGGCATAGATGCATGCTGGATAGCGGTCTATGTACTTTGTCGTAATGCCCAATTAAATCTCACTATACTCATCATAATATGTATGTGCATGGTCATGCCCTCTCTATTTGTCAATTGCCCAACTGTAATTTGTTCACCCAACATGTTGTTTATCTTATGGGAGAGACACCTCTAGTGAACTGTGGACCCCGGTCCAATTCTCTATACTTCAAATACAATCTCGTAATACTGTTCTACTGTTTTCTGCAAACAATCATCATCCACACTATACATCTAATCCTTTGTTACAGCAAGCCGGTGAGATTGACAACCTCGCTGTTTCGTTGGGGCAAAGTACTTGGTTTGTGTTGTACAGGTTCCACGTTGGCGCCGGAATCCCTGGTGTTGCGCCGCACTACATCTCGCCGCCATCAACCTTCAACGTGCTTCTTGGCTCCTACTGGTTCGATAAACCTTGGTTTCATACTGAGGGAAAACTTGCCGCTGTACGCATCATACCTTCCTCTTGGGGTTCCCAACGGACGTGTGCTGTACACGCCATCAATGGCCTATGGGCTATTCCTAAGGAAGAAATTGAACCAAGCTATCGAGACCGGTCGTGTGCCTCCTCCCAAGCCCAAGCCACCAAAGATTAATGGTATGGGCAGCAAGAAGCAGAAGAAGCGGGACCGGGAGGAGGCGACAGGAAGAAGATGGTAAATATACTCCGTAACTGCTGTGCATGTTTGTCTCTCCTACTGCTTCAAAAGCAGCATCTTTTGTTGATCTCTGTTTATGTTTGCTGCTCAGCAGCGTTTGTGGTGAACCTATTAGCTTAATTAGGGGTTGTTGAACTATATATGTCTGTGTTGAACCTTGCTTAATTAGGTTGTGTTGAACTCTGTTTGTGTTGGCGTGGGAAGGGGGGCATGATGCTACCTCGAATTTGCGGACCCCAAAAAAACTTGCAAATACGAGTGATGCATCCAAAAGGAACAAACTTTTACATGGTAGACCCGATCGAAAGCAAGAAATGCGATCGGGTCCTTAACAGCCACCGCCCGGATTGATCGGGGATTTTGCCTGCCTACCGCATGTGACTTGTGCTCACTGAAGTTTGGGACCTCATGCATGGGCACCACACGTAAGTGATAGACCTGTTGGTGTAAAAACTCGGGTGATTATTATACTGCATTAGTACAAAGTTTCCTATGGATTCAAGGGTTGGAAAGCCAAGTTAACTCATTTTCATGACTAAGAAGGAGCCAGGCTTACTTTTTCATTTTCATGTTTTAACTTGTTTAAATCTCGGTCAAACAAAGGATTTGACCAGGATTCAAATGGGCATAAAAATTCAAAAAAGAAATAAAAAAATCACATAAGCTTCTTATGTCATTTAGTAAGCATTACAGTTGATCAACGAAGTCTAGACATATTCAAACCAGAAAAATCATGTATATACCCCCTAACCCTAAACTCTGTCTTATGAAGTCAAGCATGAAGAAAAGTGGTTTTGGGTTTCAAACATTGGAAATTAAAAAAACTCCCAAAAGCTTCATTTTGGAGTGACTAAGAAGAATCCAGGCTTACCTTTTCATTTTCATGTTTTAAACTGGTTTAAATCTTGGTCAAACCTAGGATTTGACCAAGATTCAAATGGACATAACAAATTCAAAAAAATCAAAACCAAAACACATAGTCTTTTGATGTCATATAGTAAGCATTCAAGTTGATAAACAAAGTCTAGACATATTTAAACAAGAAAAATCATGTATATACTTGGCCCCTAACCCTAAACTCTGTCTTATGAAGTCAAGCATTAAGAGAAGTGGTTTTGGGTTTCAAACATGGAAATTTAAAAAACCTCCCAAAAGCTTCATTTTGGAGTGACTAAGAAGAATCCAGGCTTACTTTTCATTTTCATGTTTTAAACTGGTTTAAATCTTGGTCAAACCTAGGATTTGACCAAGATTCAGATGGGCATAACAAATTCAAAAAAAACATAGTCTTTTGATGTCATATAATAAGCGTTCAAGTTGATAAACAAGGTCTAGACATATTCAAACCAGAAAAATCATGTATCTACCCCCTACCCCTAAACTTTGTCTTATGAAGTAAAGCACGAAGAGATGTCATTTTGGGTTTCGGACATGGAAAATTAAAAAACCCTCCCAAAAGCTTCATTTTGGAGTGAATAAGAAGGATCCATACTTACTTTTCATTTTCATGTTTTAAACTTGTTTAAATATTGGTCAAACCTGCTAGGATTAGACCAAGATTCAAATGGGCATAAATTTTTTTAAAAAAGAAATAAAAAATTAAACCGAAAACCACTTCTCTTCGTGCTTGACTTCATTAGACAGAGTTTAGGGTTTGGGGTATATACCTGATTTTTATTGTTTAAATATGTCTGGACTCCGTTGATCAACATGAGTGCTTACTATAACTTAAGAAGCTTATGTGTTTTGGTTTTTCATTTTTTGAATTCTTTATTGAATTTTTATGCCCATTTGAATCTTGGTCAAATCCTAGGTTTGACCAAGAATTAAACAAGTCAGTAACATGAAAATGAAAAAGTAAGCCTGGATCCTTCTTGTTCACTCCAAAAATGAAGCTTTTGGGAGGGTTTTTGAATTTTCCATGTTTGAAACCCAAAACCATTCCTCTTATATGCTTGACTTCATATGACAGAGTTTAGCCTTAGGGGGTAGATACATGATTTTTCTGGTTTGAATATGTCTAGACCTTGTTTATCAACTTGAATGCTTACTATAAACCAAAAATTCATGTATCTACCCCTAACCCTAAACTATGCACGAAGAGAAGTGGTTTTGGGTTTAAAACCTGGATATTTCAAAAACCCTCCCAAAAGCTTCATTTTGGAGTGAATAAGAAGGATCAAGACTTAATTTTTCATTTTCATGTTTTAATCTTGGTCAAACCTAGGATTTGACCAAGATTCAAATGGGCATAATTTAAAAAATGGAAAATCAAGGCACATAGTCTTCTTATGTCATATAGTAAGCATTCAATTAAGTTGATAAACAAGCTCTAGACATATTCAAACCAGAAAAATCATGTATCTACCCCCTATATATCCCTAAACCCTGACTTATGGAGTCAAGCATGAAGAGAAGTGGTTTTTGGTTTCAATCATGGAAATTTCAAAAACCCTCCCAAGAGCTTCATTTTGGAGTGACTAATTAAGAAGCATACATGCTTACCTTTTCATATTTATGTTTTAAACTTGTTCAAATCTAGGTCAACAAACCTAGGATATGTTGACGAAGAATCAAATGGGTATAAAAAAATTAAAACCAAGGTCTGCTCATGTCATATAGTGAGCATTCAATTAAATTGATAAACAAGGTCTAGACATATTAAAACTAGCAGGAAAATCATGTATCTATATACCCCCTAACCCTAAACTATGTCTTATGAAGTCAAGCATGCATGAAGAGAAGTGGTTTTTGGTTTTCAAGAGCATGGAAATTTCAAAACCCCTCCCAAGAGCTACATATTGGAGTGACTAAGAAGGATAGATGCTTAATTTTTCATATTCATGTTTTAAACTTGATTAAATCATGGTCAAACCTAGGATTTGACCAAGATTCAAATGGGCATAAAAATTCAAAAAAAATGAAAAACCAATGCACATAGTCATCTTATGTCATCTAGTAATTAAGTATTCAATTAAGTTGATAAACAATGTCTAGACATATTCAAACCAGAAAATTTATGTATCAAGCTACCCCTAACCCCAAACTCTATCTTATGAAGTCTAGCATGAAGAGAAGTACGTGGTTTTTTGGTTTCAAACATGGAAATTTCAAAAACCCTCTCAAGATCGAGCTTCATTTTGGAGTGACTACGAAGGATACATGCTTAATTTTTCATATTCATGTTTTAAACTTGTTTAAATCATGGTCAAACCTAGGATTTGCCCAAGATTCAAATGGGCATAAAAATTAAAAAAAACAATAAAATAAAAAACCAATGCACATAGTCATCTTATGTCATCTAGTAAGCATTCAATTAAGTTGATAAACAAGGTCTAGACATATTCAAACCAGAAAATTCATGTATCAAGCTACCCCTATCCCCAAACTCTGTCTTATGAAGTCAAGCATGAAGAGAAGTACGTGGTTTTTTGGTTTCAAACATGGAAATTTCAAAAACCCTCCCAAAAGCTACATTTTGGAGTGACTAAGAATGATACATGCTTAATTTTTCATATTCATGTTTTAAACTTGTTTAAATCATGGTCAAACCTAGGATTTGACCAAGATTCAAATGGGCATAAAAATTCAAAATAAATCAAAATAAATGAAAAACCAAGGCACATAGTCTTCTTATGTCATATAGTAAGCATTCAATTAAGTTGATAAACAATGTCTAGACATATTCAAACCAGAAAAATCAAGTATCTAGCTACCCCTAACCCTAAACTCTGTCTTATGAAGTCAAGCATGCATGAAGAGAAGTGGTTTTTGGTTTCAAACATGGAAATGTCAAAAACCCTACCAAGATCTACATTTTGGAGTGACTGAGAAGGATATATGCTTATTTTTTCATATTCATGTTTTAAACTTGTTTAAATCATGGCCAAACCTAGGATTTGACCAAGATTCAAATGGGCATAAAAATTCAGAAAAAACAAAAAATGGAAAATCAAGGCACATAGTATTCTTATGTCACATAGTAAGCATTCAATTAAGTTGATAGACAAGGTCTAGATATATTCAAACCAGAGAAATCATGTGTCTACCCCCTAACCCTAAACTCTGTCTCATGAAGTCAAGCATGAAGATATGTGGTTTTTGGCCGGTTTCAAACATGGAAATTTCAAAAACCCTCCCAAGAGCTTCATTTTGGAGTGACTAAGAAGGATATATGCTTAATTTTCATATTCATGTTTTCAACTTGTTTAAATCATGGTCAAACCTAGGATTTGACCAAGATTCAAATGGGCTTAAACATTAAAAAAAACAATAAAATGAAAAACCAATGCACATAGTCATCTTATGTCATCTAGTAAGCATTCAATTAAGTTGATAAACAAGGTCTAGACATATTCAAACCAGAAAATTCATGTATCAAGCTACCCTTATCCCGAAACTCTGTCTTATGAAGTCAAGCATGAAGAGAAGTATGCGGTTTTTTGGTTTCAAACATGGAAATTTCAAAAACCCTCTCAAGAGCTTCATTTTGGAGTGACTACGAAGGATACATGTTTAATTTTTCATATTCATGTTTTAAACTTGTTTAAATCATGGTCAAACCTAGGATTTGACCAAGATTCAAATGGCAAAATTTAAAAAAAATGAAAAATCAAGGCACATAGTCTTCTTATGTCATATAGTAAGCATTCAATTAAGTTGATAAACAAGGTCTAGACATATTCAAACCAGAGAAATCATGTATCTACCCCCTAACCCTAAACTCTGTCTCATGAAGTCAAGCGCATGAAGATATGTGGTTTTTGGTTTCAAACATGGAAATTTCAAAAACCCTCCCAAAGAGCTTCATTTTGGAGTGACTAAGAAGGATCCATAGGAAACTATGTACTAATACAGTATAATGATCACCCGAGTTATTAGAGCAACAAGTCTGTCACGTGCGTAAGGTCCCACACTTCAGTGAGCACAAGTCACGTACGCAAGGTAGGCAAACTCCCAGCCATCTTCTTTGTCAAGAGAGAGGCATCAACACACACACTCTCTCTCTCTCTCCAATTATCCACCTCCGTTGGCTGCCGGTTTTGGCAGGTCGTTTCTAGCTCAGCTCGTAGGCCATGGTGTGCAGGCTCTGTAGCCATGGCGATTTGGTCGCGCCAAGTGGTTCGTCCCCGGCTGGGACGAGGATCAATCCGGACGGTGGCTGTTAAGGACCCGATCGCATTTCTTGCTTTCAGCATGGGGTCTACCATGTAAATCTTAGGGATTTAGACGTAATTTCCTGTTAATTTTGTGTCCTGCTGTAAACTGCGCTCTGATGCGTATTGGAAATCTGGGTCCTTCAGGATCGCTCGGTTGTCCCTCTAAAAAAATATCTCTCATTCTCGGCCTTTCTCGCTCGCTCGCACGAGTCGCACCCCCCTGCGCACTGACAACCCTGCACAACAGTCAATATCACCAGAAAAAGGATAGACACCATAAATAAGTGGGGCCCCGTGACTGCTCTCCCTTCGTCTCCTCCCGTGTGATCCCTCTTCCTCCGACTCCCGACCTTGCAGAAAAGAAAAATGAAATGAAAGAGTTTCACTGGACGGGCAAACACATGTGCTGCCTAGTAATAATAATAATAATAACGTAAAAAAATCGACCTACGAATCTATTATTAAATAAGCTAAACTAGGGTTTTTCCCAGTACTACGGATCAATTTCTGAAAATCCAACTACGGGGTTCGATTTGGCCTGCTAATATAAAATTATATAATCCGAACTAGTATTCCTCTAAAAAATCATTTTGGTATGCATCGTTTGGTACTTTTCATAGCTAGAGTGCTTACTCCCTCCGTTAGAAAATAGTCTTCGTATGTCATATAGTAAGCATTCAAGTTGATAAACAAGGTTTAGACATATTCAACCAGAAAAATCATGTATCTACCCCCTATCCCTAAACTCTGACTTATGAAGTCAAGCATCAAGAGATGTGGTTTTTGGTTTCAAACATGGAAATTTCAAAAACCCTCCCAAGAGCTACAATTTGGAGTGGCTAAGAAGGATAGATGCTTAATTTTTCATATTTATGTTTTAAACTTGTTTAAATCATGGTCAAGCCTAGGATTTGACCAAGATTCAAATGGGCATAAAATTAAAAAAACAATAAAATGAAAAACCAATGCACATAGTCTTCTTATGTCATATATATAGTAAGCATTCAATTAAGTTGATAACAAGGTCTAGACATATTCAAACAAGAAAAGTCATGTATCAAGCTACCCCTAACCCCAAACTCTGTCTTATGAAGTCAAGCATGAAGAGAAGTACGTGGTTTTTTGGTTTCAAACATGGAAATTTCAAAAACCCTCTCAAGAGCTTCATTTTGTAGTGACTACGAAGGATACATGCTTAATTTTCATATTCATGTTTTAAACTTGTTTAAATCATGGTCAGACCTAGGATTTGACCAAGATTCAAACGGGCATAATTTAAAAAAAATGAAAAATCAAGGCACATGGTCTTCTTATGTCATATAGTAAGCATTCAATTAAGTTGATAAACAAGGTCTAGACATATTCAAACCAGAGAAATCATGTATCTACCCCCTAACCCTAAACTCTGTCTCATGAAGTCAAGCATGAAGATATGTGGTTTTTGGCCGGTTTCAAACATGGAAATTTCAAAAACCCTCCCAAGAGCTTCATTTTGGAGTGACTAAGAAGGATATATGCTTAATTTTTCATATTCATGTTTTCAACTTGTTTAAATCATGGTCAAACTTAGGATTTGACCAAGATTCAAATGGGCATGAAATTAAAAAAAACAATAAAATGAAAAACCAATGCACATAGTCTTCTTATGTCATATATATAGTAAGCATTCAATTAAGTTGATAACAAGGTCTAGACATATTCAAACGAGAAAAATCATGTATCAAGCTACCCCTAACCCCAAACTCTGTCTTATGAAGTCAAGCATGAAGAGAAGTACGTGGTTTTTTGGTTTCAAACATGGAAATTTCAAAAACCCTCTCAAGAGCTTCATTTTGGAGTGACTATGAAGGATACATGCTTAATTTTCATATTCATGTTTTAAACTTGGTTAAATCATGGTCAAACCTAGGATTTGACCAAGATTCAAATGGGCATAATTTAAAAAAAATGAAAAATCAAGACACATAGTCTTTTATGTCATATAGTAAGCATTCAATTAAGTTGATAAACAAGGTCTAGACATACCAAACCAGAAAAATCATGCATCTACCCCCTATATATCCGTAAACCCGGACTTATGAAGTCAAGCATGAAGAGAAGAAGTCGTTTTTGGTTTCAAACATGGAAATTTCAAAAACCCTCCCAAGAGCTTCATTTTGGAGTGACTAATTAAGAAGCGTACCTGCTTACTTTTTTCATATTAATGTTTTAAACTTGTTCAAATCTAGGTCAACAAACCTAGGATTTGACGAAGAATCAAATGGGTATAAAAAAATTAAAACCAAGGTCTGCTCATGTCATATATAGTAAGCATTCAATTAGATTGATAAACAAGGTCTAGACATATTCAAACTAGCAGGAAAATCATGTATCTACCCCCTAACCCTAAACTATGTCTTATGAAGTCAAGCATGCATGAAGAGAAGTGGTTTTTGGTTTTCAAGCATGGAAATTTCAAAAACCCTCCCAAGAGCTACATATTGGAGTGTCTAAGAAGGATATATGTTAATTTTTCATATTCATGTTTTAAACTTGATTAAATCATGGTCAAGCCTAGGATTTGACCAAGATTCAAATGGGCATAAAAATTCAAAAAAAATGAAAAACCAATGCACATAGTCATCTTATGTCATCTAGTAATTAAGTATTCAATTAAGTTGATAAACAATGTCTAGACATATTCAAACCAGAAAATTTATGTATCAAGCTACCCCTAACCCCAAACTCTATCTTATGAAGTCTAGCATGAAGAGAAGTACGTGGTTTTTTGGTTTCAAACATGGAAATTTCAAAAACCCTCTCAAGATCGAGCTTCATTTTGGAGTGACTACGAAGGATACATGCTTAATTTTTCATATTCATGTTTTAAACTTGTTTAAATCATGGTCAAACCTAGGATTTGACCAAGATTCAAATGGGCATAAAAATAAAAAAAACAATAAAATGAAAAACCAATGCACATAGTCATCTTATGTCATCTAGTAAGCATTCAATTAAGTTGATAAACAAGGTCTAGACATATTCAAACCAGAAAATTCATGTATCAAGCTACCCCTATCCCCAAACTCTGTCTTATGAAGTCAAGCATGAAGAGAAGTACGCGGTTTTTTGGTTTCAAACATGGAAATTTCAAAAACCCTCCCAAAAGCTACATTTTGGAGTGACTAAGAATGATACATGCTTAATTTTTCATATTCATGTTTTAAACTTGTTTAAATCATGGTCAAACCTAGGATTTGACCAAGATTCAAATGGGCATAAAAATTCAAAATAAATCAAAATAAATGAAAAACCAAGGCACATAGTCTTCTTATGTCATATAGTAAGCATTCAATTAAGTTGATAAACAATGTCTAGACATATTCAAACCAGAAAAATCAAGTATCTAGCTACCCCTAACCCTAAACTCTGTCTTATGAAGTCAAGGCATGCATGAAGAGAAGTGGTTTTTGGTTTCAAACATGGAAATTTCAAAAACCCTACCAAGATCTACATTTTGGAGTGACTAAGAAGGATATATGCTTATTTTTTCATATTCATGTTTTAAACTTGTTTAAATCATGGCCAAACCTAGGATTTGACCAAGATTCAAATGGGCATAAAAATTCAGAAAAAACAAAAAATGGAAAATCAAGGCACATAGTATTCTTATGTCACATAGTAAGCATTCAATTAAGTTGATAGACAAGGTCTAGATATATTCAAACCAGAGAAATCATGTGTCTACCCCCTAACCCTAAACTCTGTCTCATGAAGTCAAGCATGAAGATATGTGGTTTTTGGCCGGTTTTCAAACATGGAAATTTCAAAAACCCTCCCAAGAGCTTCATTTTGGAGTGACTAAGAAGGATATATGCTTAATTTTCATATTCATGTTTTCAACTTGTTTAAATCATGGTCAAACCTAGGATTTGACCAAGATTCAAATGGGCTTAAAAATTAAAAAAAACAATAAAATGAAAAACCAATGCACATAGTCATCTTATGTCATCTAGTAAGCATTCAATTAAGTTGATAAACAAGGTCTAGACATATTCAAACCTGAAAATTCATGTATCAAGCTACCCTTATCCCGAAACTCTGTCTTATGAAGTCAAGCATGAAGAGAAGTACGCGGTTTTTTGGTTTCAAACATGGAAATTTCAAAAACCCTCTCAAGAGCTTCATTTTGGAGTGACTACGAAGGATACATGTTTAATTTTTCATATTCATGTTTTAAACTTGTTTAAATCATGGTCAAACCTAGGATTTGACCAAGATTCAAATGGCAAAATTTAAAAAAATGAAAAATCAAGGCACATAGTCTTCTTATGTCATATAGTAAGCATTCAATTAAGTTGATAAACAAGGTCTAGACATATTCAAACCAGAGAAATCATGTATCTACCCCCTAACCCTAAACTCTGTCTCATGAAGTCAAGCGCATGAAGATATGTGGTTTTTGGTTTCAAACATGGAAATTTCAAAAACCCTCCCAAGAGCTTCATTTCGAAGTGATTAATTAAGAACCATACATGCATGCTTAGTTTTTTATATTCATGTTTTTAACTTATTCAAATCTTGGTGAAACCGAGGATTTGACCAAGATTCAAATGGTTTATAAAAATTCAAAAAAAAGGTCTTCTTATGTTATATAGTAGGCATTCAATTAAGTTGATAAATAAGGTCTAGACATATTCAAACCAGAAAAATCATGTATCTACCCCCTAACCCTAAACTCTGTCTTATGAAGTCAAGCATGAAGAGAAGTGGTTTTGGGTTTCAAACATGGAAATTTCAAAAACCTCCCCAAACTTCATTTTAGAGTGACTAAGAATACAAGCTTCCCTTTTTTCATTTTCATGTTTTAAACTTGTTTAAATTATCTTGGTCAAATCTAGGATTTGACAAGATTCAAATGGGCAAACATATGATAAGTGATGCAAAAATCATTTTGGTATGCGTCGTTTGGTACTTTTCATAGCTAGAGTGCTTACTCCCTGCGTTAGCAAATAGTCTTCGTATGTCACATAGTAAGCATTCAAGTTGATAAACAAGGTTTAGACATATTCAACCAGAAAAATCATGTATCTACCCCTATCCCTAAACTCTGACTTATGAAGTCAAGCATGAAGAGATGTGGTTTTTGGTTTCAAACATGGAAATTTCATTTCTAAGTGCGGGCAAACCAGCCTTTAGCTTAACATATTTCTAAGTACAGTACAAGGTTTCAGAAAAATTGAGTGGGGGCGACTGCCCCCCTTGGCTATAGTCTGGATCCGCCCATGCTATAGTTTGAGGCCATTTGGATGACGTCGAAAAAATTCTTTGATTAGAAATGGGGTTGTTCGAACCCCGTAGTTGGATTTTTTTGAACCTTGATCTGTAGTACTGGGCAAAACCCTAGTTTAACCTATTTAATTATAGATTCGTAGGTCGATTTTTCTACGTACCTTTTTATTATTACTCTACTATGCAGCACATATGTGTTTGCCCGTCGAGTGAAACTCGGAAGGAGAGAAGAAGGAGGGAGAGCATTATGGTGTCTCCCCTTTTCGGGCGATGATGTTGACTGTTGTGCAGGGTTTGTCAGTGAGCAGGAGGTGCGAGCGAGCGAGCGAGTCGAGCGAGGCCGAGAATGAGAGATTTTTTTTGTGAGAGGGACAACCGAAGGATCCTGAAGGACCCAGAGACTTCCAATACGCATCCTGATGCGTCTTCTCTTGACAAAGAAAATGGCTGGGAGTTTGCGTACCTATTGCACGTGACTTGTGCTCACTGAAGTGTGGGACCTCACGCATGGGCACCACACGTAAGTGACAGACCTGTTGGTGTAAAAACCTCGGTTGATTATTATAGTGCATTAGAACAAAGTTTCCTATGGATTCAAGGGTAGGAAATCCAAGTTAACTCATTTACATGACATTATTTTTTCCATGAAGCAAAGTTAACACATCTATCAATTGGTACATTTTGGAGTGACTAAGAAGGATCCATGCTTACCTTTTCATTTTCACGTGTTAAACTTGTTTAAATCTTGGTCAAACCTAGGATTTGACAGAGATTCAAATGGGCGGAAAATTCAAAAATAAAAACAGAAAAATGAAAAACCAAAGCACATACGTAGTTTTCTTATGTCATATAGTAAGCATTCAAGTTGATAAACAAGGTCTACACATATTCAAACCATACAAATCATGTATCTACCCCTAACCCTAAACTCTGTCTTATGAAGTCAAGCATGAAGAGAAGTGGTTTTGGGTTTCAAACATGGAAATTTCAAAAACCTCCCAAAAACTTCATTTAGAGTGACTAAGAAGGATAAATGCTTCCCTTTTCATTTTCATGTTTTAAACTTGTTTAAATCTTGGTCAAACCTAGGATCTGACCAAGATTCAAATGGGCATCAAAAATAAAAAAATCAGAAAAATGAAAAACCAAAGCACATAGTCTTCTTATGTCATATAGTAAGCATTAAAGTTGATAAACAAGGTCTAGACATATTCAAACCAGACAAATCATGTATCTACCCCTAACCCTAAACTTTGTCTTATGAAGTCAAGCATGAAGAGAAGTTGTTTTGGGTTTCAAACATGGAAATTTCAAAAACCCTCCCCAGAGCTACATTTTGGAATGACTAAGAAGGATAAATGCTTAATTTTTCATATTCATGATTTAAACTTGTTCAAATCTTGGTCAAACATAGGATTTGACCAAGATTCAAATGGGCTTAAATATTCAGAAAAAACAATAAAATGAAAAACCAATGCACATAGTCATCTTATGTCATCTAGTAAGCATTCAATTAAGTTGATAAACAAGGTCTAGACATATTCAAACCAGAAAAATCATGTATCAACAAGCTACCCCTAACCCCAAACTCTGTCTTATGAAGACAAGCATGAAGAGAAGTGTTTTTTGGTTTCAAACATGGAAATTTCAAAAACCCTCCAAAGAGCTACATATTGGAGTGACTAAGAAGGATAGATGCTTAATTTTTCATATTCATGTTTTAAACTTGATTAAATCATGGTCAAACCTAGGATTTGACCAAGATTCAAATGGGCATAAAAATTCAAAAAAAATGAAAAACCAATGCACATAGTCATCTTATGTCATCTAGTAATTAAGTAATCAATTAAGTTGATAAACAATGTCTAGACATATTCAAACCAGAAAATTTATGTATCAAGCTACCCCTAACCCCAAACTCTATCTTATGAAGTCTAGGATGAAGAGAAGTACGTGGTTTTTTGGTTTCAAACATGGAAATTTCAAAAACCCTCTCAAGATCGAGCTTCATTTTGGAGTGACTACGAAGGATACATGCTTAATTTTTCATATTCATGTTTTAAACTTGTTTAAATCATGGTCAAACATAGGATTTGACCAAGATTCAAATGGGCATAAAAATAAAAAAAAACAATAAAATGAAAAACCAATGCACATAGTCATCTTATGTCATCTAGTAAGCATTCAATTAAGTTGATAAACAAGGTCTAGACATATTCAAACTAGAAAATTCATGTATCAAGCTACCCCTGTCCCCAAACTCTGTCTTATGAAGTCAAGCATGAAGAGAAGTACGCGGTTTTTTGGTTTCAAACATGGAAATTTCAAAAACCCTCTCAAGAGCTTCATTTTGGAGTGACTAAGAATGATACATGCTTAATTTTTCATATTCATGTTTTAAACTTGTTTAAATCATGGTCAAACCTAGGATTTGACCAAGATTCAAATGGGCATAAAAATTCAAAATAAATCAAAATAAATGAAAAACCAAGGCACATAGTCTTCTTATGTCATATAGTAAGCATTCAATTAAGTTGATAAACAATGTCTAGACATATTCAAACCAGAAAAATCAAGTATCTAGCTACCCCTAACCCTAAACTCTGTCTTATGAAGTCAAGCATGCATGAAGAGAAGTGGTTTTTGGTTTCAAACATGGAAATTTCAAAAACCCTACCAAGATCTACATTTTGGAGTGACTAAGAAGGATATATGCTTATTTTTTCATATTCATGTTTTAAACTTGTTTAAATCATGCCCAAACCTAGGATTTGACCAAGATTCAAATGGGCATAAAAATTCAGAAAAAACAAAAAATGGAAAATCAAGGCACATAGTATTCTTATGTCACATAGTAAGCATTCAATTAAGTTGATAGACAAGGTCTAGATATATTCAAACCAGAGAAATCATGTGTCTACCCCCTAACCCTAAACTCTGTCTCATGAAGTCAAGCATGAAGATATGTGGTTTTTGGCCGGTTTCAAACATGGAAATTTCAAAAACCCTCCCAAGAGCTTCATTTTGGAGTGACTAAGAAGGATATATGCTTAATTTTCATATTCATGTTTTCAACTTGTTTAAATCATGGTCAAACCTAGGATTTGACCAAGATTCAAATGGGCTTAAAAATTAAAAAAAACAATAAATTGAAAAACCAATGCACATAGTCATCTTATGTCATCTAGTAAGCATTCAATTAAGTTGATAAACAAGGTCTAGACATATTCAAACCAGAAAATTCATGTATCAAGCTACCCTTATCCCGAAACTCTGTCTTATGAAGTCAAGCATGAAGAGAAGTACGCGGTTTTTTGGTTTCAAACATGGAAATTTCAAAAACCCTCTCAAGAGCTTCATTTTGGAGTGACTACGAAGGATACATGTTTAATTTTTCATATTCATGTTTTAAACTTGTTTAAATCATGGTCAAACCTAGGATTTGACCAAGATTCAAATGGCAAAATTTAAAAAAAATTAAAAATCAAGGCACATAGTCTTCTTATGTCATATAGTAAGCATTCAATTAAGTTGATAAACAAGGTCTAGACATATTCAAACCAGAGAAATCATGTATCTACCCCCTAACCCTAAACTCTGTCTCATGAAGTCAAGCTCATGAAGATATGTGGTTTTTGGTTTCAAACATGGAAATTTCAAAAACCCTCCCAAAGAGCTTCATTTTGGAGTGACTAAGAAGAATCCATAGGAAACTATGTACTAATACAGTATAATGATCACCCGAGTTATTAGAGCAACAAGTCTATCACGTGCGTAAGGTCCCACACTTCAGTGAGCACAAGTCACGTACGCTAGGTAGGCAAACTCCCAGCCATCTTCTTTGTCAAGAGAGAGGCATCAACACACACACACTCTCTCTCTCTCCAATTATCCACCTCCGTTGGCTGCCGGTTTTGGCAGGTCGTTTCTAGCTCAGCTCGTAGGTGCGGTGACCCAGCATACCACTGCATGTTGTAGTATACAAGTCGTTGATATGATCTTTGTGAAGGGACTTCTTCACAAATTGCCATATCCCTCAGAGTGGTACAACAGAAACATTGCAGGTCATAACACTCCATACTTTATTACAAACATTGTCTTAACCAGTTGGTATTCTCACAGGTCCTATGAGAACACCCTAAGATACTACTTAAGTACGATTACAACTCATAACAAATATAAAGAGAGCTCAACAACTTATTTAGGTAAGTTTTACGTTGCTCGTCTCTATGATGCTAGGGTATGTCACTACTCCTCCACCTCCGTGTCATCTGGTCCGTAGACTATCCCATAGTCTACGCCTTCCACTCCGCCGGTAAGATCAGGTTCTTCGTAGACCAGCTCGTAACTTCCTTCTGGTGCTCCATCGTTGATGGCCTCCACTTCTGGATCACAGTCTAGCAAGGGTGTCGAAAGAAAGTGAGTACAGGGGTACTCAGCAAGTTCTAAAAGAGTAAAAAGGTGTTTGATGCACTAGCTACGACCATTGATCAGGAAATCGCAGGTCAATGCATGTTTTGAAATCATTTCTTCAAAAGGTTGCTTTTATTATGAAAACTATGCCCGTCAGTCTTCACAGGTTGACTAGAACTTCGTGGAGTTCCTTTCCTGCCGCGTCAGCGATTCCTTCCCGGAACAAGGAGTGACAGCCACAATTTGATACACTCTGCAGAGGTGCGTTGCTTTCCCCACAAGATATCTCACCCTTTTTGCCATCCGCAGGGACTTGCCCCCGTTCACACTTCCTTTGGTGTGAGGCCAGGTATAAAGATCCAAGCCCACACCGCCTTCTCCGCGACTGCAAACCCACCCTTTTGTCCAACCGTACACCCCCAGTAGACTTCCCCCGATAATACGGCTTTACTCACGGTGTACTCCGGACAATCCTTCATAGATGGTAGAGCTTATCATCACTAATGGATGGGGATTTAAAAGGATTTCCCAACCTATTGCGGAAGTGCCTCCAACACCCCACCGGCTCTACCAATCTGTTGGCGTGCAGAAGGGAAAAGATACGGCTGGCTTCCCCAGAGCCATTATAGATCTCATGGTCAACGCGATTTGTACGGCGCTAGAATCACTGGACGGCATTGGTAATTAATCCTAGGGTGATATAACCCATTGCAATGGAACCTCCACCATATCAACACATACCATGGTTCCATTGCCATCCACATAGTCATATTCATAGTTGGAAAGTAACATTTCATTTGCGATGCAGGAATGATAAGTATATAGCTTTGCATTAAAGTAGTAGAAAATACTCAAGTTGACATGAGCAAGGGTGAACTTGCCTGTGGACTGCGAGATAGTGCAGTTCAATGCAGTTGATGGAACCTGGACCTCGGGTTCTGTAAGAAGCATCATTGTCCGGTAAGGACAATGTTATAAAATCCAAATAATGCAATCATGGATGTATTGTTTTGTTGAATCCCTTTACCCCGCTGAGTTATATCAATTTAGGGTTGCGTTTAAGATTTATGTCTTTGACAGTAATTTACAATTGATTTAAAAGTATAAACCTTTTTAATTCACACAAAGTACAACAATTCAAAGTAAAACTATTTTACTTGGGGACTCCCTTAATCATTCCAAAAATAATTTGAAATCATAGAGTTACCTCTATAGTTTTTGGAATAAAAAGGAATATAGTATTTTTCTTGGAAAAATACCCTTTTCCAATAGAAATGACTTGGAATAGTAGAATTTCATTTTGAAATGTTTGAAAATAAGTATTTGAACTTATTTGAGATTTTTCCTTGAATTTTAAATACAAGGAAATAATAGTTTAAAATTCCAAGTTATTATTTAAATTCTTAAAATTCATAATTTTGAATTTGTTTCATAAATTCCATTTCATAATTTATTCTTGTTAAGATTTATTTTTCATTCATTAATCCAATTTTTAGTGGATTTTTAGAGTTGTATTTAATTTATTAAAAATTGGTAAAGTTTTGGCCTTTTATTAAATGTCAAAAGACCAAAATACCCCCCTGGACCCATATTGGGCCCAGCCCATTTACCTAAACCCAGGGACAGCCCAATAAGGCTATTCCCTTTTGGGTCGGTGGCGCCGAACGGCCCACCTCTCTCTCACTCACTCGGCCCTCTCTCTCTCGTTCACCTCTAACCCTAATCTCCTGCGACGCCGTGGCGATGGCGTCGCCGCCATGGCCGCCGCCTTGCTCCGGCCAGCTCCGTGCTCCCCCGCCGTAGCCACCTACCGAACCAGAACCGCCGCGTGCAGATCTATCGATCTGTCCGCGTGGTTTTCCCCTTCTCTTCCTCTCCTGGCGAATCGCCTCCGTTCTGGATCTCGCGAAGAATCGCCTCGACGAACTCCGGCGAGCTCTCGTCCTCGCCGACGATGGGTGCGCTCCTGGGGTTGACCTGGCGCGGGTGCTGCTCGCAGCACTCGTGCCGTCGCCTCAGGTGCTCGCTACGGTGGTGTTGGGTTCGTCGGCGTAACGTCGGCGCCTACCCTGGACTTGCAGTTGTTAGGGCCGCGCGAGCACTGCCTCGCCATGCCCTAGCTTCTGCTTCCAGGCGCAAGTAAGTGTTTCATCTTCTCCTTCTCTTACGTGCGCCTCCTTGCTCTTGTTCTTCTTCCTCCTCATGCTCTGTTGCTCTCTGGTGGTCCTGTGATCACGCAGAGCTATGCCATAGCTCCTCAATCTTCCTATGCTTCTAGCTACTGCAAGCTCATGGCCAAATTACCAGTTACTGGTACTGGCCCATGTTGCTTTGCTTGCTATTCATGCTGTGCTTGCTTCTCTGCTGCTCCTAGCATGCCCTGTACTTACCATGCTCTACTGTGCTTGCTCAAAAGCTTGCTATGCCATGCTATGCTTGATTATGGCTTGCTTGTGCTTACTGGTATATCATGCTTGCTTGTCTAGGTGTACTTGTGATGCATCAGTGACACTTGTGTGTGTGACAGTGGTGCCTGTGATATGCTTCTATGCTTTCCTATGCAAGCTAGTGATCCATTGGATCATTCTTTGCTTGTTGGCTAACTTCCCTGTGTAGCTTGGCTTGATTTAATTGATCCATTTGATCAATTCAATGTCAGTGATGGATTACTGATTAATTCTGTGGCTAAGTAATTCAATTTCCTTGTGATGTTGATGCTCAAGCATCACTATACTGTGGCTTACTTGTGCTGTTGCTCATTCAAGCTACCTGGACTTGCTCCAAAGGGCTATGATGCAGTGATTAAACTGTGTTGCCTTATATTATGTTGCTGTCAGTATTAAGCATGGATCTGTGATAAATTCATGCTTGAATTAATTAAGTTATGATGAACTGCTTATGCAGTAATGATTTAAATGGCTTTGCTTGCAAATAATTTGACTATTCATGATTGTGTAGCAAGCAATTGAATCTGAATCCATTCCTGGATAATGATGTGCTATATTTGGCCTCCTTTTAATTGGTGCTAAGTGTGATGTGACCTCAGTGGCCTTGCTACTGATTGGTTGCTCACCTATCTAATTGGATCTTGTGGCTACTCAACCTTTGCTTGCATATTTGGGAATCATACTTGATATGAATGCCAATATATTTGCCTGATGAAAATCTAGGGTTTACTGATGGTTCATAGCTTAGGATTTACTGTGTAGTCTTATTAGCTGCTAATCCTTGCAATTCATCTACTGGTGCTATCTGTGCATATGATCTGGCTATTGTGTGCATTTGTGCATGTGTGCTAGTTTCTGTGTACAAGATCTGTACCTAGATGCTTTTCTATTTTTAGTAGCTTTTTGACTGGCACTAATCCTTGGTGAAAACCAAGTGATGATCTACCCATATGAGCATCTGCTCATTCCCATGCTTATTTCATGCATATATGATGGATCAGATCCATTGGATCTGTCCAGGAACTTGGTATACCTTGTTCCAGCTCCTAGTGTGAAATATTTGGTTGATGCAGACTTGGGGTTTCTCAGGTACGCCTCTTCACCTCCAGTTTCTGGTTGATCTTCTCAGGTCACCATGATTCCTGCTGGCTAAGTGGTTGTGTTGGTTTCTGTTCTTGAGTATGAACTGGATGAACTGGTGCTTGTCCTTGCTTCACCCTTACCTGGTGATTTGCATTTCTGGTCGACTGTCATGGTTCTAGGGTTTGTGTGCTATTTATATGGTCTCTACTTCTTCCCTGGCCATGACACACAAGCTTGGTTACTTTGTGACTCACCTCTTGCATTGCCTTGCTGTTGCTTGCCTAGCAACAGCCTTCATATGGTGAAACTTGAGCCCACTGTGGCTTGCTCAGTGTTGGTCTGCCTATGTCTATCTTGTGCTGTCCAGGAATTTGGACAAGCACAAGTGTGCTGTGACAGTTTGCACTGTCCAAACTGAATTTCCTGTGATTTTTGCTAACTGTCCAAACTGAACTTTGTTAACACTGATAATCTGTTTAGTATCTGTTCTATGTTTTGTTTTGCAGGTTTGAATTATGCTATGGCCAGAAGATCATCCTCAAGCCTCTTAGTTTAAGTTTAGTTTAGAATAAACTTGTAATTTTCCTTTTCTTTTATCTCTGATCATTATGTCTCAATTCTTGTATCAAGAATATTGTAAAGACTTTGTAATTGTGTTGTATATCAATAAAGCTCAAGTTTTGGTTTATGAGCTTTTGTATTATGTAATGTTTGATTGAATATTGTATTTGATATTCACTTTGAAATTCAAAGTGATTTAAATTTATATCTTGTGTTTGAAGTTTAAATTCATTGTTCATATTGTGTGATGTGTATAGTTAAATGCTTAACACTTATCAAATGCAATCATTCCCCAAAGTAACAAGTTACAAAAGAGATCATGTCGAAATCTTATATTTACTAATTGGAGACTCCCAACAAAGCACCACGTTAATCCTAAAAAACTTAACAATATAATCCGTCCGATCTGCAAATTACCTATTTACAGCCGTCAGATGGAGTCGCGGCCGAACAGAACATGGTATCTCTCCTTCTCCCGTCAATTCTAAAAAAAAACACTATTCTCATGTCATGGAGCAACCCTTGCCACCGCCGCCTCTACACGTGATGTTGTGTGTTAATGGCCTCCTCGACTTCAACGTTGCATCCGCGCGACTATCCATCTAGAAGAGCATGACCAAATCGAGTCTGTCCTCAATCCCCTACTCTCCAGTCCTAACTTTTCCGATCTTCCCAATTTTGCAATCCAGGATGGTTGATGCATTGGATGAGGACGGATCTCCATGATAGTTTGAAGAAAGCCGTCCACCATCGATCTTGGTGAGGACTCGAGGCTGGTAGTGGAGGAATTAGATCGATCTTGGTGAGGACCCGAGGCTGGTAAGTGGAGGAATTACGTTAGGTTGCTGGCACTGCAGCTCATTGCCCCAGTCCTATCGGAGTTTCTCAATTCAATCCTGCCTCTGTTATCCTACAGAGCAGCAGGCGACCTAGGTTCAACAGCAGGCTCGAGTCCAGTAGAAGACGCTCATCCCTTTTGTCATCCAGCCGAGAAGAAAAGATTGATGGCACCAGCCACCACTACGAAGCAACCTGCTATACCAATAGAGGTTAAACTTTTGGACAAAGGAGATGGCAGCGTGGCTTCCTGAACTTCTGGGCTATGTTGATTCTGTGTATTTTCTTACTGTCTACCAATATCGAGGAATTTTTTATTGATGATGTAGCACATGTTTTATTTACCAACAGGTCAGTCAACATGATCGATATACACTTTTCAACAGACGACACCACCATGAGGAATCGTCCGGCCAGTTAGCTGGGTTTTCCATGTTGAACGAGATTGGGGTATTTCCATGTTGTTCAGTTAGCTGGGTTTTTTTTTCTATGATTTAACATTGTGATGCTGCATGTGCAAATGCATACGTTTAGGTTCTTGGGAGGGCCAATGTTTCAGAGTTGTTTTCCAATCACCAATAGCTGAATTATATGAGCTCTCTGAGAGTTATATGGGTCGCAACATGCGTGATTCTATTCGTAAATTTGATGTAAGTTACGCTGTTCACTAAACGTGATATCACTAGCATATTCTTATTTTTGAATAAACATCATCATGTTTATATATTAGTTTGGCTAACTATGTTAAGAATAAATGGCTCATTTTTTTTATCTTACTATCCACCAGTATTTTCAGAAGTTCTGAAGTTCCTTCAACTGGCTCAGGTGCATGTTAAAGTGAGACACCAGTATTTGGTGTTTTGAGAATGTGCCAACGAAGGATGTGAGAGCAATGTTGGCACATTGGGTTGTCAGATCAATCTATTGCAGGTATAGCGTGTACCCGGTTTTATATTATCTTCTGTTGCATCAAAGATCAACCCATTTAATAAATGTCCATGGCGTGCAGTTCTCACTATAGAGATCATCCGAATTGTATTATCTCTAGGTTAATATATCCATTGCAGATTTGCTATTTAAAAGGTTCTAACAAATTTATTGCTGTATATGCACTGGTTACAAGAACGGACAGGGCAAGGTATATCACGAGTATCCGGCGCTTCGATCATATGCCAACTGAGGAAGCCTGCGCAAAGAAGCCACATTGAGCCTTGAGGTATCTACCTATAGGGATGGTCAGTTATACGTGCAGCTCTACCTATAGGGATGATCAAAAAGTTGTCTTTGGGCAATTATATCTCTCTTGCAGATGTTAATTTAGGTACAGTTAATGTCCTCTACTATTTTTTATATTCAGTTCGTATCACTCTAACGGACCTAAGGTCATGGTTAACCCAAATTATCATTCATTTGCTCAGTTATGTTATACAACATTATAAGGATAGAACGAGTCTAGAAATATCATGTTCATGTTTCCTATTCTAAGACATTGTTTTTACCTGAAGTTGTTACTGAAATAAATTATCTTTCAATTAAACAATTATGTGGGCCATTTTTTAATTGATATGGTTTAATTAATGGGTACATTTAAGTGTGATTCAAATCACCTGGTGTACTTTATATTAGATGAGTACTGAAATGTTTTTAAGAAAGCCATACGTACAATCTTGGTCATACATGACATGCCTACTGAAATGTATTTGAAATGCAACCGTGGTTGAGCTGAACAATAGTTGGTCGGGTTGGATTGGATTAATGAATTGCATCATACATACACAATATGTTTTGCAGCCATGGCTAGGTTTGATGGATTATGACGTGGAGGAAACAAAGTCGATCCAAACTCACGGACTGCTAGATATATTCACGTGTATTTCCGAGAAGACCGGTTCACGCGGGATATCGGATTACAAAAACATGGTGGTACCTATATATTATGATATTAGTTCATCATAGAGAAACTAGAGAAAGGTACAAGCTATTCAACACTTTAAGGCCATTTTATAATATTGCATATCAATAAACACTTTTGTTGTAGTTATTATCCACTATTTCTTAAGAAGATGCAATAATATATTATATATCATCCGCAAAAATTTAAAATAAGTGGTTAAAAACATCTTCATAAATATTTCAGAGTTCTATTTTCTAGAAGGTCTGGAAAATACCATATACAATTCATATTGTAGTAGTTTTTTTTACAACATGTAGTAGGATTTGTTTTTTCAAAATTGCTAGCCCGTGCTAGAGCACGGGTTAACGACTAGTTTCCCTAACTCACATTGCCTAACCCTAAGTGCAAAATGAGAGAGAACCTCGATCCCTCTTAGGTTTAGTTGCAATAAGGCGCGAAAATTTCCCCCGTTTTGCGATGAAATGCACATCCCATTTCTAAATCTACCCTTCGTTGTTCCTATGTTCTGGGTTATTACAGCCTCTCCCCTTAATGTAAACTTCGTCCCGAAGTTAAGATTGGTACCTGAACATCTCGGGGTAAGACTTCCTTAATTCTTCTTCCGTCTCCCAAGTTGCTTCTCGCTCAGGATGATGTTGCCATTGAACTTTGCAGTATTTGATTGCTCTGTTTCTTAACTTCTTCCACTGTACTTCTAAGATCTTTTCCGGTCTTTCCACATAAGTTAGGTCAGATTGCAATTCTATTTCTTCATATGTAATGGGATCATCCGGTGCCTTCAAACACTTTCTGAGTTGTGAGACATGAAACACATTATGAACTTGACTTAGTTGCGCTGGTAATTCCAACTCAAAAGCTGTTCCTCGATTCTGACTGAGTATCTTAAATGGTCCAATATATCGAGGACTTAACTTTCCTTTCACTCCGAACCTCTTAAGTCCTTTCATTGGGCTAACCTTTAAATAAACCATGTCTCCCACTTTCGGTTCCCAATCTCTTCTCTTTAAGTCGGCGTAACTCTTCTGACGATTCTGAGCTATTTTGAGTCTATCCCGGATCACCTCGATGACTTCTTGTCTCTCCTTGATGTAGTCCGGTGTAAACTCCTTGTTTTCTCCGGTTTCAAACCAACAAATTGGTGATCGACACTTTCTTCCGTACAATGCTTCGTACGGTGCCATCTGGGTGCTACTCTGATAACTATTGTTATATGAGAACTCCGCTAAATGTAAATGATCCTCCCATGAGCCTCCAAAGTTCAGAGCACAAGCTCTAAGCATGTCCTCAAGTATCTGATTGGTTCTTTCGGTTTGTCCTCCCGATTCTGTGGATGATATGTCAGACCGAAATCCAACTTGGATCCCAAAGCTTCTTGTAGTTGTTTCCAAAATGCCGATGTGAAAATTGAACCTCTATCTGAGACTATCTTCTTGGGTACTCCATGCTTACTCACAATCTCCTTCACATATATATCTACAAGCTTCTCTGCAGTATCCTTTGTGTTTACGGCTATGAAATGAGCACTCTTGGTAAGTCTGTCCACTATTACCCATATCATATCCTTCTTCTTACTAGTCATTGGTAAACCAGTAACAAAATCCATTCCGATTTCATCCCATTTCCATTCCGGTATCTCTAGTGGTTTGAGTAATCCCGCAGGACTCTGATGTTCTGCCTTCACTCGTTGACATGTATGACATTCCGAGACATATTGTGCTATTTCTCTTTTCATGTTGTTCCACCAGAACATCTCCTTCAAATCCATATACATCTTAGTACTTCCCGGATGTATTGAATAAGGGGTTTCATGTGCTTCCTTTAATATGATTGACTTCACTTCTGGATCATCCGGTACACAGATCCTTTTCTGGAAATATAATGAATCAAAATCCCCTAGATGGAATTCCGATGGTCTTCCTTCTCCAATCCTCTTGATTTCCTCTTGTATGAACAAATCATCCGCTTGCTTTCGGATAATCTCATATTTCAAATCTGAATACATCTCATCCATAATCCTCATGGTTGCTATACTTCCCTTATCATCACCTTGAATAAACAAAATCTGAGCCTCCTCTAGCTCTTTCCGAAGTTCCTTTGGAATCTCCCATTTCGTAGGTTGATTCTCCGTACTCTTCCTACTTAGGGCAGCTGCTACTACATTAGCCTTGCCTGGTGTATAGTTGATCTTAAGGTCGTAATCCTTAATCAACTCTAACCATCTCTTCTGCCTCATGTTTAATTCCTTCTGAGTGAAGAAATATTTCAAACTTTTATGATCGGTGTATAACTCACATTTGGATCCATATAGAAATTGTCTCCAACTCTTCAAAGCATACACGACTGCCGCTAACTCTAGATCATGTACTGGGTAGTTGTGTTCATGTGGTTTCAACTGTCTTGATCCATAAGCTATCACCTTCCGATCTTGCATCAGAACACATCCAAGTCCATTCTTGGAAGCATCACAATACAACGTGTAATCCTTTCCTGGTTCAGGAACTGCTAACACCGGTGTTGTGGTTAACTTATCTTTGAGTGTTTGGAAGCTGACTTCACACTCATCAGTCCACACAAATGGAGTATTTTTCTTGAGTAACTTGGTCATTGGTCCTGCAATCTTTGAAAATCCCTCTATGAATCTCTGATAATAGCCTGCCATACCAAGAAATCCTCGTATCTCCTTAGCATTTTTAGGTGATTTCCATTCCAATACGGACTGAACCTTGCTTGGATTCACCGCTATGCCTTCTTTGGTTATGACATGTCCAAGAAATTCAACACTATCTAACCAAAATTTGCACTTGCTAAACTTCGCATATAGCTGATGTTCCCTCAAAGTTTGCAGAACTATCTTCAAATGCTTGGCATGTTCTTCTTTATCTTTGGAATAGATTAGAATATCATCTATGAACACTATCACAAACTTGTCCAAATACTTCATGAATATCTTGTTCATCAAATTCATGAAAATTGCTGGTGCATTTGTTAGTCCAAATGGTACAACCAAGTATTCATGGTGTCCATACCTTGATACGAACGCTGTTTTTGGTACATCCTCCTTCTTGATCTTGATTTGATGGTATCTTGACCTTAAATCTATCTTCGAGAAGACTCCCGCTCCTTGAACTTGATCAAAAAGGTCTTGGATTCTAGGTAAAGGATACTTGTTGTTGATAGTTACATTGTTCAAATTTCGGTAATCTCCACACATTCTCTTTCCGCCATCTCTTTTATCCACAAAAATAACTGGTGTACCCCATGGTGACACACTTTCTTGAATGAATCCCTTCTGTTCTAACTCATCAATCTGAGCTTTCAGTTCCACTAATTCCTTTGGCCCCATCTTATATGGTGGTTGCGCTATTGGTGTTGTGCCTGGAATCAGATCTATTGTGAATTCTATCTCCCTATCGGGTGGCATCCCCGGTAGTTCCTTAGGAAATACATCCTGAAACTCATTTACTACAGGAATATCTTCAATTCTCACCTCCTTCAGACTATTGAGTTCCAGTCCGATCTCCAACTCACTGTACTTATCTCCTTGGAACACTATTCGACCTCCGATGGAGTTGCGAAGTGATACTGTTTTGTCTCCACAGTTAATCACTGCTCCATTTTCTGTCAACCAATCCATCCCTAGGATGACAGATATGTCCTTCATGGGTATGATGAATAGGTCCGCGAAATACACACAGTCACATATGGTTAGGACTTGTGCTTCTTTCACGTGGGTTACTAAGATCGTTCCCCCCGCGGATAGAACAGTTATAGGAGTTTCTAACTTAGAACATCTAAGCCCGAATTTTTCCACAAACTCCAATGCAAGAAATGATGTGGTTGCTCCAGTATCAAATAATACTTTGCCAGGATGAGTAAGAATGCTTAGCGTACCTAAGACTGTTTGATCCGACTCTTCCGCTTGTTCCAAAGATGTGCAGTTCAGCTTTCCATAAGGCTTTCCCCTCTTGTTGTTGTTGTTGTTGTAGTTGCGGTTGCTGTTGTTGTTGTTGTTGCGGTTGTTGTTGTTGTTGTTGTTGTTGTTGTTGTTGTTGTTGTTTCCACCTCGTGCTCCAGAGCTCTGTCCGCTCCAAGACGCCTTGTTTGGACAATCCGGCTTGATGTGTCCTTCCTTCCCACAACCATAACAGATGATTCTGGGTTTCTGACAATCCTTCTGCAAATGACCTCTCAGGCCACAATTGTTGCAGATGATCTGGTTGATTGGATTCTGACTCTGACCTCCCCGGTTGTATTGATTACCAGTAGTAGGTCGGTATCGGGGTTTAAAACTCCGATCAGGTGTGGGTTTACTAATTGGGTACTTCCTTGGCTCGATACGAGCCCTCTTCCTCCTGTGCTCTTGGACTTGCCGGTAATCATCCTCGAAAGTGATTGCCGAGTCAATCAGTTCCTGGAATTCGGCAGTCCGTGCCAACCTCAGTTGCATCTTCATGTATGGATTCATGCCTTTCATGAACCGCTTCTTCCTCTTCTCCTCTGTATCTACATCCTCAGGTGCATACCTGGATAGTCTGTTGAAATCCCGAACATACTGCATAATAGGTGCAGTATTCTGTCGTAGTTCGTCAAACTCCCTCTTCTTTAGCTCCACCACGCTGTCCGGAACATGAGCATCCCGGAACTTCTTCTTGAACTCCTCCCAGGTGAACACCTTATCTGGAGGGTGTACTGCTACAAGGTTCTCCCACCATGACGCTGCTGGTCCTGACAACAGATAAGTAGTGTATCTAATCTTCTCCTCATCGTTGCAACCAACGGTCTTCAGCTTCCATTCCGTATCCATAAGCCAATCTTCAGCATCCATTGGTTCTGGAGCTGATGTAAACGGTAGTGGTCTTGCATTTTGGAAGTCTGATAGAGTTACTCCCTTGCCTTCATTACCCCTATCATTGATGACGTGGGTAAGAAATCTTGCATGTTCTTGCTCTGGCTTTCCTGGTAACGCCTCCTATCTTCCTCCATTGACCTCATATACTGTTGGAAGTCTGGGTGTATCATTGGGTGTGGTGGTGGTGGTGCATTCTCTGCTCTAGCTGCTGCATCTGCCTCCTCTTTTTCTCTTGCTTCCCGCTCTCTGCGAGCCTCTTCGGTTTCTACTAACGCCATTTCCCCCTAGTCCTGTAACAAAGAGCGATTACTCATAATTACACCATGCAAATGCTTTCTGAGCTCAACTCAATGCCCAGAACTAGTCACACAATGAAATCAAGAAGCAAATACAAAACAAACATTTATTATGCATATACTTTGTATAATACATAACACACTCACAAACTTATATTACATGTGGTATATATAAACCACTTATTTGACTCAAAGTCCAAGCCAACGGGAATTTAAAATACGTTCTATTACAATACCACCTAGATTACTTTATTCTTCCTTGGAGCTCTACTCCTCGTCATCATAACTCGCCTCCGCGTACATCCCTGGGGTCCATCCGGTACAGCGGGTTGTCTTCCGAACACCGTCCGGAATGAAGGTCCTTCCTGTAGGTATGTAGTCTGAATCGGACGAAGTGCCGAGACAGAGATCTGTCTTGCCAAAGTAACTGGATAAAGACTCATATGTATCCCCAGTGGGATACAGCTCACCTTCTTCTGCCATCCAAGGAGGATTCCTATTCACTTGACCCCTCATCTTCTTCTTCTTCTTCTTCTTCTTTTTCTTGGTTCCAGAACTCTCACCTACGACTTACTGGGATGTTTTGGGTAATCCCATCTCCAAATCTAAAGAAATGGAGTTGGTATCTTTCTCTTCCTGCCCAAAGCTTTGGTTAACATTCTGGTTAACCGCGCCTCCTTCATCCTCTGACTCACAAGTGATGGGTTCTCCTTCACCTCCAAATGGTTCCCCGAAACGCCAACCAGTCGAATTCTCGATTGGTGACTCCGAGCAGTTTAGGTTCCTGGAATCATCTCCCCCATATCCAGACTCATATGATGCTGACACATGTGGATAGTGTGGGACAAAGTTGGGTGTGAGTGGATCTTTATGGGATAACTGGTCACTCAAATCTACATAGCTGTCTAAGCTAAAGAAAGGTGTAGTATGTTGTGGTTGTGCCCTCAAATCTCGCATCCGAGTTTGGACTTTGTCAGGGTCCGTGAACTCAGCTAGCATGTGGTCAATCTCACCTCTCATCTTCATGTTTAAAAGGTACATCGTGGTCAATAAAGACTTACAGCTATCCATGTCTTTGTCTGCAGCCTTCAGACTTACGTGTGCTAACACCAAATGATTCAGAGTGGGATCCTCATCTTCCTCGGCATGAGGTATATGAGAAAACTCTGAACATAGCAGTTCTACTGACTTGTGCTGCCTTATCTCAAGGATTGCCTTGAATAGGCCCATGTGGTAGGCTGTGGTGATAGTTTTGGCTTCTCCATATGGCATTACACGACTCATCAGCAGTTTTGTCGGTAGTTGGACCGATACTCTGCACTTGGCTAGGATTTCCCCATCATAGTAGGTATACTTGATAACAGGTATCCGTGGATCACAATGAAGTTCCTTCAGCATCCCACACAGGAGAGCTGTTATTGGTCCATCATAATCACCGAGCCATCCCTCAACCTTCCTCAAAGTCCTCTTAGGAAAAGTGTTTGCCATTATGGCTGTATACAAAAGCAGAATATTAGTAGTGATAATGCATCATAATAGCTATAATAAAGAATTATCGCACTAAAATATATGGTTTTGCTATTCTCAAGTGAATAATCACCATATTTCTAGAGAATCCTTTACTATTTCTACTAGACTCCTACAGGTTTCTTCCCTATACTAGGTTTTTCCAACCTAAGGTCGCAACATTTGCTCTGATACCAGCTGCGGTGACCCAGCATACCACTGCATGTTGTAGTATACAAGTCGTTGATATGATCTTTGTGAAGGGACTTCTTCACAAATTGCCATATCCCTCAGAGTGGTACAAGAGAAACATTGCAGGTCATAACACTCCATACTTTATTACAAACATTGTCTTAACCAGTTGGTATTCTCACAGGTCCTATGAGAACACCCTAAGTACTACTTAAGTACGATTACAACTCATAACAAATATAAAGAGAGCTCAACAACTTATTTAGGTAAGTTCTACGTTGCTCGGCTCTATGATGCTAGGGTATGTCACTACTCCTCCACCTCCGTGTCATCTGGTCCGTAGACTATCCCATAGTCTATGCCTTCCACTCCGCCGGTAAGATCAGGTTCTTCGTAGACCAGCTCGTAACTTCCTTCTGGTGCTCCATCAGTGATGGCCTCCACTTCCGGATCACAGTCTAGCAAGGGTGTCGAAAGAAAGTGAGTACAGGGGTACTCAGCAAGTTCTAAAAGAGTAAAAAGGTGTTTGATGCACTAGCTACGACCATTGATCAGGAAATCGCAGGTCAATGCATGTTTTGAAATCATTTCTTCAAAAGGTTGCTTTTATTATGAAAACTATGCCCGTCAGTCTTCACAGGTTGACTAGAACTTCGTGGAGTTCCTTTCCTGCCGCGTTCGCAGTTCCCTTCCCGGAACAAGGAGTGACAGCCACAATTTGATACACTCTGCAGAGGTGCGTTACTTTTCCCACAAGAGACCTCACCCTTTTTGCCATACGCAGGGACTTGCCCCCGTTCACACTTCCTTTGGTGTGAGGCCAGGTATAAAGATCCAAGCCCACACCGCCTTCTCCGCGACTGCAAACCCACCCTTTTGTCCAACCGTACACCCCCAGTAGACTTCCCCCGATAATACGGCTTTACTCACGGTGTACTCCGGACAATCCTTCATAGATGGTAGAGCTTATCATCACTAATGGATGGGGATTTAAAAGGATTTCCCAACCTATTGCGGAAGTGCCTCCAACACCCCATCGGCTCTACCAATCCGTTGGCGTGCAGAAGGGAAAAGATACGGCTGGCTTCCCCAGAGCCATTATAGATCTCATGGTCAACGCGATTTGTACGGCGCTAGAATCACTGGTCGGCATTGGTAATTAATCCTAGGGTGATATAACCCATTGCAATGGAACCTCCACCATATCAACACATACCATGGTTCCATTGCCATCCACATAGTCATATTCATAGTTGGAAAGTAACATTTCATTTGCGATGCAGGAATGATAAGTATATAGCTTTGCATTAAAGTAGTAGAAAATACTCAAGTTGACATGAGCAAGGGTGAACTTGCCTGTGGACTGCGAGATAGTGCAGTTCAATGCAGTTGATGGAACCTGGACCTCGGGTTCTGTAAGAAGCATCATTGTCCGGTAAGGACAATGTTTAAAATCCAAATAATGCAATCATGGATGTATTGTTTTGTTGAATCCCTTTACCCCGCTGAGTTATATCAATTTAGGGTTGCGTTTAAGATTTATGTCTTTGACAGTAATTTACAATTGATTTAAAAGTATAAACCTTTTTAATTCACACAAAGTACAACAATTCAAAGTAAAACTATTTTACTTGGGGATTCCCTTAATCATTCCAAAAATAATTTGAAATCATAGAGTTACCTCTATAGTTTTTGGAATAAAAAGGAATATAGTATTTTTCTTGGAAAAATACCCATTTCCAATAGAAATGACTTGGAATAGTAGAATCTCATTTTGAAATGTTTGAAAATAAGTATTTGAACTTATTTGAGATTTTTCCTTGAATTTTAAATACAAGGAAATAATAGTTTAAAATTCCAAGTTATTATTTAAATTCTTAAAATTCATAATTTTGAATTTGTTTCATAAATTCCATTTCATAATTTATTCTTGTTAAGATTTATTTTTCATTCATTAATCCAATTTTTAGTGGATTTTTAGAGTTGTATTTAATTTATTAAAAATTGGTAAAGTTTTGGCCTTTTATTAAATGTCAAAAGACCAAAATACCCCCTGGACCCATATTGGGCCCAGCCCATTTACCTAAACCCAGGGACAGCCCAATAAGGCTATTCCCTTTTGGGTCGGTGGCGCCGAACGGCCCACCTCTCTCTCACTCACTCGGCCCTCTCTCTCTCGTTCACCTCTAACCCTAATCTCCTGCGACGCCGTGGCGATGGCGTCGCAGCCATGGCCGCCGCCTTGCTCTGGCTCCGTGCTCCCCCGCCGTAGCCACCTACCGAACCAGAACCGCCGCGTGCAGATCTATCGATCTGTCCGCGTGGTTTTCCCCCTCTCTTCCTCTCCTGGCGAATCGCCTCCGTTCTAGATCTCGCGAAGAATCGCCTCGATGAACTCCGGCGAGCTCTCGTCCTCGCCGACGATGGGTGCACTCCTGGGGTTGACCTGGCGCGGGTGCTGCTCGCAGTACTCATGCCGTCACCTCGGGTGCTCGCTACGGTGGTGTTGGGTTCGCCGGCGTAACGTCGGCGCCTACCCTGGACTTGCAGTTGTTAGGGCCGCGCGAGCACTGCCTCACCATGCCCTAGCTTCTACTCCCAGGCGCAAGTAAGTGTTTCATCTTCTCCTTCTCTTCTGTGCGCCTCCCTTGCTACTGTTCTTCTTCCTCCTCATGCTCTGTTGCTCTCTGGTGGTCCTGTGATCACGCAGAGCTATGCCATAGCTCCTCAATCTTCCTATGCTTCTAGCTACTGCAAGCTCATGGCCAAATTACCAGTTACTGGTACTGGCCCATGTTGCTTTGCTTGCTATTCATGCTGTGCTTGCTTCTCTGCTGCTCCTAGCATGCCCTGTACTTACCATGCTCTATTGTGCTTGCTCGAAAGCTTGCTATGCCATGCTATGCTTGATTATGGCTTGCTTGTGCTTACTGGTATATCATGCTTGCTTGTCTAGGTGTACTTGTGATGCATCAGTGACACTTGTGTGTGTGCCAGTGGTGCCTGTGATATGCTTCTATGCTTTCCTATGCAAGCTAGTGATCCATTGGATCATTCTTTGCTTGTTGGCTAACTTCCCTGTGTAGCTTGGCTTGATTTAATTGATCCATTTGATCAATTCAATGTCAGTGATGGCTTACTGATTAATTCTGTGGCTAAGTAATTCAATTTCCTTGTGATGTTGATGCTCAAGCATCACTATACTGTGGCTTACTTGTGCTATTGCTCAAGCTACCTGGACTTGCTCCAGTGGCTATGATGCAGTGATTAAACTGTGTTGCCTTATAGTATGTTGCTGTCAGTATTAAGCATGGATCTGTGATAAATTCATGCTTGAATTAATTAAGTTATGATGAACTGCTTATGCAGTAATGATTTAAATGGCTTTGCTTGCAAATGATTTGACTATTCATGATTGTGTAGCAAGCAATTGAATCTGAATCCATTCCTGGATAATGATGTGCTATATTTGGCCTCCTTTTAATTGGTGCTAAGTGTGATGTGACCTCAGTGGCCTTGCTACTGATTGGTTGCTCACCTATCTAATTGGATCTTGTGGCTACTCAACCTTTGCTTGCATATTTGGGAATCATACTTGATATGAATGCCAATATGTTTGCCTGATGAAAATCTAGGGTTTACTGATGGTTCATAGCTTAGGATTTACTGTGTAGTCTTATTAGCTGCTAATCCTTGCAATTCATCTACTGGTGCTATCTGTGCATCTGATCTGGCTATTGTGTGCATTTGTGCATGTGTGCTAGTTTCTGTGTACAAGATCTGTACCTAGATGCTTTTCTATTTTTAGTAGCTTTTTGACTGGCAGTAATCCTTGGTGAAAACCAAGTGATGATCTACCCATATGAGCATCTGCTCATTCCCATGCTTATTTCATGCATATATGATGGATCAGATCCATTGGATCTGTCCAGGAACTTGGTATACCTTGTTCCAGCTCCTAGTGTGAAATATTTGGTTGATGCAGACTTGGGGTTTCTGTGCACAGCCCTTCACCTCCAGTTTCTGGTTGATCTTCTCAAGTCACCATGATTCCTGGTGGCTAAGTGGTTGTGTTGGTTTCTGTTCTTGAGTATGAACTAGATGAACTGGTGCTTGTCCTTGCTTCACCCTTACCTGGTGATTTGCATTTCTAGTCGACTGTCATGGTTCTAGGGTTTGTGTGCTATTTATATGGTCTCTACTTCTTCCCTGGCCATGACACACAAGCTTGGTTACTTTGTGACTCACCTCTTGCATTGCCTTGCTGTTGCTTGCCTAGCAACAGCCTTCATATGGTGAAACTTGAGCCCACTGTGGCTTGCTCAGTGTTGGTCTGCCTATGTCTATCTTGTGCTGTCCAGGAATTTGGACAAGCACAAGTGTGCTGTGACAGTTTGCACTGTCCAAACTGAATTTCCTGTGATTTTTGCTAACTGTTCAAACTGAACTTTGTTAACACTGATATTCTGTTTAGTATCTGTTCTATGTTTTGTTTTGCAGGTTTGAATTATGCTATGGCCAGAAGATCATCCTCAAGCCTCTTAGTTTAAGTTTAGTTTAAAATAAACTTGTAATTTTCCTTTTCTTTTATCTCTGATCATTATGTCTCAATTCTTGTATCAAGAATATTGTAAAGACTTTGTAATTGTGTTGTATATCAATAAAGCTCAAGTTTTGGTTTATGAGCTTTTGTATTATGTAATGTTTGATTGAATATTGTATTTGATATTCACTTTGAAATTCAAAGTGATTTAAATTTATATCTTGTGTTTGAAGTTTAAATTCATTGTTCATATTGTGTGATGTGTATAGTTAAATGCTTAACACTTATCAAATGCAATCATTCCCCAAAGTAACAAGTTACAAAAGAGATCATGTCGAAATTTCCCTAACTCACATTGCCTAACCCTAAGTGCAAAATGAGAGAGAACCTCGATCCCTCTTAGGTTTAGTTGCAATAAGGCGCGAAAATTTCCCCCTTTTTGCGATGAAATGCACATCCCATTTCTAAATCTACCCTTCGTTGTTCCTATGTTCTGGGTTATTACAGTAGGCCATGGTGTGCAGGCTCTGTAGCCATGGCGATTTGGTCGCGCCAAGTGGTTCGTCCCCGGCTGGGACGAGGATCAATCCGGACGGTGGCTGTTAAGGACCCGATCGCATTTCTTGCTTTCAGCATGGGGTCTACCATGTAAATCTTAGGGATTTAGACGTAATTTCCTGTTAATTTTGTGTCCTGCTGTAAACTGCGCTCTGATGCGTATTGGAAATCTGGGTCCTTCAGGATCGTTCGGTTGTCCCTCTAAAAAAAATCTCTCTCATTCTCGGCCTTTCTCGCTCGCTCGCACGAGTCGCACCCCCCTGCGCACTGACAACCCTGCACAACAGTCAATATCACCAGAAAAAGGATAGACACCATAAATAAGTGGGGCCCCGTGACTGCTCTCCCTTCGTCTCCTCCCGTGTGATCCCTCTTCCTCCGACTCCCGACCTTGCGGAAAAGAAAAATGAAATGAAAGAGTTTCACTGGACGGGCAAACACATGTGCTGCCTAGTAATAATAATAATAACGTAAAAAAATCGACCTACGAATCTATTATTAAATAAGCTAAACTAGGGTTTTGCCCAGTACTACGGATCAATTTCTGAAAATCCAACTACGGGGTTCGATTTGGCCTGCTAATATAAAATTATATAATCCGAACTAGTATTCCTCTAAAAAATCATTTTGGTATGCATCGTTTGGTACTTTTCATAGCTAGAGTGCTTACTCCCTCCGTTAGCAAATAGTCTTCGTTTGTCATATAGTAAGCATTCAAGTTGATAAACAAGGTTTAGACATATTCAACCAGAAAAATCATGTATCTACCCCCTATCCCTAAACTCTGACTTATGAAGTCAAGCATCAAGAGATGTGGTTTTTGGTTTCAAACATGGAAATTTCAAAAACCCTCCCAAGAGCTACAATTTGGAGTGGCTAAGAAGGATAGATGCTTAATTTTTCATATTTATGTTTTAAACTTGTTTAAATCATGGTCAAGCCTAGGATTTGACCAAGATTCAAATGGGCATAAAATTAAAAAAACAATAAAATGAAAAACCAATGCACATAGTCTTCTTATGTCATATATATAGTAAGCATTCAATTAAGTTGATAACAAGTTCTAGACATATTCAAACGAGAAAAGTCATGTATCAAGCTACCCCTAACCCCAAACTCTGTCTTATGAAGTCAAGCATGAAGAGAAGTACGTGGTTTTTTGGTTTCAAACATGGAAATTTCAAAAACCCTCTCAAGAGCTTCATTTTGTAGTGACTACGAAGGATACATGCTTAATTTTCATATTCATGTTTTAAACTTGTTTAAATCATGGTCAAACTTAGGATTTGACCAAGATTCAAATGGGCATAATTTAAAAAAATGAAAAATCAAGGCACATGGTCTTCTTATGTCATATAGTAAGCATACAATTAAGTTGATAAACAAGGTCTAGACATATTCAAACCAGAGAAATCATGTATCTACCCCCTAACCCTAAACTCTGTCTCATGAAGTCAAGCATGAAGATATGTGGTTTTTGGCCGGTTTCAAACATGGAAATTTCAAAAACCCTCCCAAGCGCTTCATTTTGGAGTGACTAAGAAGGATATATGCTTAATTTTTCATATTCATGTTTTCAACTTGTTTAAATCATGGTCAAACTTAGGATTTGACCAAGATTCAAATGGGCATGAAATTAAAAAAAAATGAAAAACCAATGCACATAGTCTTCTTATGTCATATATATAGTAAGCATTCAATTAAATTGATAACAAGGTCTAGACATATTCAAACGAGAAAAATCATGTATCAAGCTACCCCTAACCCCAAACTCTGTCTTATGAAGTCAAGCATGAAGAGAAGTACGTGGTTTTTTGGTTTCAAACATGGAAATTTCAAAAACCCTCTCAAGAGCTTCATTTTGGAGTGACTATGAAGGATACATGCTTAATTTTCATATTCATGTTTTAAACTTGTTTAAATCATGGTCAAACCTAGGATTTGACCAAGATTCAAATGGGCATAATTTTAAAAAAAATGAAAAATCAAGACACATAGTCTTTTATGTCATATAGTAAGCATTCAATTAAGTTGATAAACAAGGTCTAGACATATCAAACCAGAAAAATCATGTATCTACCCCCTATATATCCGTAAACCCTGACTTATGAAGTCAAGCATGAAGAGAAGAAGTGGTTTTTGGTTTCAAACATGGAAATTTCAAAAACCCTCCCAAGAGCTTCATTTTGGAGTGAATAATTAAGAAGCGCACCTGCTTACTTTTTTCATATTCATGTTTTAAACTTGTTTAAATCTAGGTCAACAAACCTAGGATTTGACGAAGAATCAAATGGGTATAAAAAAATTAAAACCAAGGTCTGCTCATGTCATATATAGTAAGCATTCAATTAGATTGATAAACAAGGTCTAGACATATTCAAACTAGCAGGAAAATCATGTATCTACCCCCTATCCCTAAACTATGTCTTATGAAGTCAAGCATGCATGAAGAGAAGTGGTTTTTGGTTTCAAGCATGGAAATTTCAAAAACCCTCCCAAGAGCTACATATTGGAGTGACTAAGAAGGATATATGCTTAATTTTTCATATTCATGTTTTAAACTTGATTAAATCATGGTCAAGCCTAGGATTTGACCAAGATTCAAATGGGCATAAAAATTCAAAAAGAATGAAAAAGCAATGCACATAGTCATCTTATGTCATCGATTTAGTAAGCATTCAATTAAGTTGATAAACAATGTATAGACATATTCAAACCAGAAAATTTATGTATCAAGCTACCCCTAACCCCAAACTCTGTCTTATGAAGTCTAGCGTGAAGAGAAGTACGCGGTTTTTTGGTTTCAAACATGGAATTTTCAAAAACCCTCTCAAGATCGAGCTTCATTTTGGAGTGACTACGAAGGATACATGTTTAATTTTTCATATTCATGTTTTAAACTTGTTTAAATCATGGTCAAACCTAGGATTTGACCAAGATTCAAATGGAAAAATTTAAAAAAAATGAAAAATCAAGGAACATAGTCTTCTTATGTCATATAGTAAGCATTCAATTAAGTTGATAAACAAGGTCTAGACATATTCAAACCAGAGAAATCATGTATCTACCCCCTAACCCTAAACTCTGTCTCATGAAGTCAAGCGCATGAAGATATGTGGTTTTTGGTTTCAAACATGGAAATTTCGAAAACCCTCCCAAGAGCTTCATTTCGAAGTGATTAATTAAGAACCATACATGCATGCTTAGTTTTTCATATTCATGTTTTAAACTTATTCAAATCTTGGTGAAACCTAGGATTTGACCAAGATTCAAATGGTTTATAAAAATTCAAAAAAAAGGTCTTCTTATGTTATATAGTAGGCATTCAATTAAGTTGATAAATAAGGTCTAGACATATTCAAACCAGAAAAATCATGTATCTACCCCCTAACCCTAAACTTTGTCTTATGAAGTCAAGCATGAAGAGAAGTGGTTTTTGGTTTCAAGCATGGAAATTTCAAAAACCTCCCCAAACTTCATTTTAGAGTGACTAAGAATACAAGCTTCCCTTTTCATTTTCATGTTTTAAACTTGTTTAAATTATCTTGGTCAAATCTAGGATTTGACAAGATTCAAATGGGCAAACATATGATAAGTGATGCAAATATCATTTCTAAGTGCGGGCAAACCAGCATTCAGCTTAACATATTTCTAAGTACAATGTTTCAGAAAATTGAGTGGGGGCGGCTGCCCCCCTTGGCTATAGTCTGGATCCGCCCATGCTATAGTTTGAGGCCATTTGGATGAAGTCGAAAAAATTCTTTGATTAGAAATGGGGTTGTTCGAACCCCGTAGTTGGATTTTTTTGAACCTTGATCTCAGTAATCTGGGCAAAACCCTAGTTTAACCTATTTAATTATAGATTCGTAGGTCGATTTTTCTACGTACCTTTTTATTATTACTCTACTATGCAGCACATATGTGTTTGCCCATCGAGTGAAACTCAGAAGGAGAGAAGAAGGAGGGAGAGCATTATGGTGTCTCCCCTTTTTCGGGCGATGATGTTGACTGTTGTGCAGGGTTTGTCAGTGAGCAGGAGGTGCGAGTGAGCGAGCGAGTCGAGCGAGGCCGAGAATGAGAGATTTTTTTTTGTGAGAGGGACAACCGAAGGATCCTGAAGGACCCAGAGACTTCCAATACGCATCCTGATGCGTCTTCTCTTGACAAAGAAAATGGCTGGGAGTTTGCGTACCTATTGCACGTGACTTGTGCTCACTGAAGTGTGGGACCTCGCGCATGGGCACCACACGTAAGTGACAGACCTGTTGGTGTAAAAACCTCGGTTGATTATTATAGTGCATTAGAATAAAGTTTCCTATGGATTCAAGGGTAGGAAATCCAAGTTAACTCATTTACATGACATTATTTTTTCCATGAAGCAAAGTTAACACATCTATCAATTGGTACATTTTGGAGTGACTAAGAAGGATCCATGCTTACCTTTTCGATTTCACGTGTTAAACTTGTTTAAATCTTGGTCAAACCTAGGATTTGACAGAGATTCAAATGGGCATAAAAATTTAAAATAAATCAAAATAAATGAAAAACCAAGGCACATAGTCTTCTTATGTCATATAGTAAGCATTCAATTAAGTTGATAAACAATGTCTAGACATATTCAAACCAGAAAAATCAAGTATCTAGCTACCCCTAACCCTAAACTCTGTCTTATGAAGTCAAGCATGCATGAAGAGAAGTGGTTTTTGGTTTCAAACATGGAAATTTCAAAAACCCTACCAAGATCTACATTTTGGAGTGACTAAGAAGGATATATGCTTATTTTTTCATATTCATGTTTTAAACTTGTTTAAATCATGGCCAAACCTAGGATTTGACCAAGATTCAAATGGGCATAAAAATTCAGAAAAAACAAAAAATGGAAAATCAAGGCACATAGTATTCTTATGTCACATAGTAAGCATTCAATTAAGTTGATAGACAAGGTCTAGATATATTCAAACCAGAGAAATCATGTGTCTACCCCTAACCCTAAACTCTGTCTCATGAAGTCAAGCATGAAGATATGTGGTTTTTGGCCGGTTTCAAACATGGAAATTTCAAAAACCCTCCCAAGAGCTTCATTTTGGAGTGACTAAGAAGGATATATGCTTAATTTTCATATTCATGTTTTCAAGTTGTTTAAATCATGTTCAAACCTAGGATTTGACCAAGATTCAAATGGGCATAAAAATTAAAAAAACAATAAAATGAAAAACCAATGCACATAGTTATCTTATGTCATCTACTAAGCATTCAACTAAGTTGATAAACAAGGTCTAGACATATTCAAACCAGAAAATTCATGTATCAAGCTACCCCTATCCCCAAACTCTGTCTTATGAAGTCAAGCATGAAGAGAAGTACGCGGTTTTTTGGTTTCAAACATGGAAATTTCAAAAACCCTCCCAAAAGCTACATTTTGGAGTGACTAAGAATGATACATGCTTAATTTTTCATATTCATGTTTTAAACTTGTTTAAATCATGGTCAAACCTAGGATTTGACCAAGATTCAAATGGGCATAAAAATTCAAAATAAATCAAAATAAATGAAAAAACAAGGCACATAGTCTTCTTATGTCATATAGTAAGCATTCAATTAAGTTGATAAACAATGTCTAGACATATTCAAACCAGAAAAATCAAGTATCTAGCTACCCCTAACCCTAAACTCTGTCTTATGAAGTCAAGCATGCATGAAAAGAAGTGGTTTTTGGTTTCAAACATGGAAATTTCAAAAACCCTACCAAGATCTACATTTTGGAGTGACTAAGAAGGATATATGCTTATTTTTTCATATTCATGTTTTAAACTTGTTTAAATCATGGCCAAACCTAGGATTAGACCAAAATTCAAATGGGCATAAAAATTCAGAAAAAACAAAAAATGGAAAATCAAAGCACATAGTATTCTTATGTCACATAGTAAGCATTCAATTAAGTTGATAAACAATGTCTAGACATATTCAAACCAGAAAATTTATGTATCAAGCTACCCCTAACCCCAAACTCTATCTTATGAAGTCTAGCATGAAGAGAAGTACGTGGTTTTTGGGTTCAAACATGGAAATTTCAAAAACCCTCTCAAGATCGAGCTTCATTTTGGAGTGACTACGAAGGATACATGCTTAATTTTTCATATTCATTTTTTAAACTTGTTTAAATCATGGTCAAACCTAGGATTTGACCAAGATTCAAATGGGCATAAAAATAAAATAAAAAAATGAAAAACCAATGCACATAGTCATCTTATGTCATCTAGTAAGCATTCAATTAAGTTGATAAACAAGGTCTAGACATATTTAAACCAGAAAATTCACGTATCAAGCTACCCCTATCCCCAAACTATGTCTTATGAAGTCAAGCTGGGAGAGAAGTACGCAGTTTTTTGGTTTCAAACATGGAAATTTAAAAAACCCTCTCAAGAGCTTCATTTTGGAGTGACTACGAAGGATACATGCTTAATTTTTCATATTCATGTTTTGAACTTGTTTAAATCATGGTCAAACCTAGGATTTGGCCAAGATTCAAATGGGAAAAATTGAAAAAAAAATGAAAAATCAAGGCACATAGTCTTCTTATGTCATATAGTAAGCATTCAATTAAGTTGATAAACAAGGTCTAGACATATTCAAACCAGAGAAATCATGTATCTACCCCCTAACCCTAAACTCTATCTCATGAAGTCAAGCGCATGCATGAAGATATGTCGTTTTTGGTTTCAAACATTGAAATTTCATAAACCCTCCCAAGAGCTTCATTTCGAAGTGATTAATTAAGAAGCATACATGCATGCTTACTTTTTCATATTCATGTTTTAAACATATTCAAATCTTGGTGAAACCTAGGATTTGACCAAGATTCAAATGGGTATAAAAATTCAAAAAAAAAACAAAAAAGGTCTTCTTATGTTATATAGTAGGCATTCAATTAAGTTTATAAACAAGGTCTAGACATATTCAAACAAGAAAAATCATGCATGTATCTACCCCCTAACCCTAAACTCTGTTTCATGAAGTCAAGCATGAAGATATGTGGTTTTTGGTTTCGAATATGGAAATTCAAAAACCCTCCCAAGAGCTTCATTTTGAAGTGACTAAGAAGCATACATGCTTACTTTTTCATATTCATGTTTTTAACTTATTCAAATCTTGGTGGAACCAAGGATTTGACCAAGATTCAAATGGGTATAAAAATTCAAAAAAAAACAAGGTATTCTTATCTTATATAGTAAGCATTCAATTAAGTTGATAAACAAGGTCTACACATATTCAAACCAGGAAAATCATGTATCTACGCCCTAACCCTAAACTTTGTCTTATGAAGTCAAGCATGCATGAAGAGAAGTGGTTTTTGGTTTCAAGCATGGAAATTTCAAAAACCCTCCCAAGAGCTTCATTTTGGAGTGACTAAGAAGCATACTTACGTGCTTACTTTTTCATATTCATGTTCTAAACTTGTTCAAATCTTGGTTAAACCTATGATTTGACCAAGATTCAAATGGGTATAAAAAATGAAAACCAAGGTCTTCTTATGTCATATAGTAAGCATTCAATTAAGTTGATAAACAAGGTCTAGACATATTCAAACCAGAAAAATCATGTATCAAGCTACCCCTAACCCCTAACTCTGTCTTATGAAGTCAAGCATGAAGATAAGTACGTGGTTTTTTGGTTTCAAACATGGAAATTTCAAAAACCCTCTCAAGATCGAGCTTCATTTTGGAGTGACTACGAAGGATACATGCTTACTTTTTCATATTCAGGTTTTAAACTTGTTTAAATCATGGTCAAACCTAGGATTTGACCAAGATTCAAATGGGCATAAAATAAAAAATATGTCTAGACCTTGTTTATGAACTTTTGGGAGGTTTTTGAAATTTCCATGTTTGAAACCCAAAACCACTTCTCTTCATGCTTAACTACACAAGACAGAGTTTAGGGGTAGGGGTAGATACATGATTTTTCTTGTTTGAATATGTCTAGGCCTTGTTTATCAACTTAAATGCTTACTATATGACATAAGAAAACTATGTGCTTTGGTTTTTCAATTTTCTGATTTTTTTGGAATTTTGATGCAAATTTGAATCTTGTAAAATCCTAGGTTTGACTAAGATTTAAACAAGTATAAACATGAAAATGAAAAGGGAAGAATGTATCCTTCTTAGTCACTCTAAAATGATGTTTTTGGGAGTTTTTTGAAATTTCCATGTTTGAAACCCAAAACCATGCACTTCTCTTCATGCTTGACTTCATAAGACAGAGTTTAGGGGTTAGGGGGTAGATACATGATTTGTCTAGTTTGAATATGTCTAGACCTTGTTTATCAATGTTAATGTTTACTATATGACATAAGAAGACTATGTGCTTTGGTTTTTCATTTTTCTGTTTATTTTATTTTATGCCCATTTGAATCTTGGTCAAATCCTAGATTTGACCAGGATTTAAACAAGTTTAAAACATGAAAATGAAAACGTAAGCCTTGATCCTTCTTAGTCACTCTAAAATGAAGCTTTTGGGATGTTCTTGAAATTTCCATGTTTGAAACCCAAAACGACTTCTCTTCATGCTAGACTTCATAAGATCGACAGGGGGTAGATACATGATTTGTCTGGTTTGGATATATCTAGACCTTGTTTATCAACTTGAATGCTTACGATATGACACAAGAAGACTATGTGCTTTTGTTTTTCATTTTTCTTTGTGCCCATTTGTATCTTGGACAAATCCTAGGTTTGACAATGATTTAAACAAGTTTAAAATATGAAAATTCAAAGGTAAGCATGGATCCTTCTTAGTCACTCTAAAATGAAGCTTTTTTATATTTCCATGTTTGAAACCCAAAACCACTTCTCTTCATGCTTGACTTCATAAGACAGAGTTTAGGGGTTATTGGTATAGATACATGATTTGTCTAGTTTGAATATTTATAGACCTTGTTTATCAACTTGAATGCTTACTATATGACATAAGAAAATTATGTGCCTTGGTTTTTCATTTTTCTAATTTTTTTAAATTTTGATGCCCATTTGAATCTTGGTCAAATCCTAGGATTGACCAAGATTTAAACGTACAAGTTTAAAACATGAAAATGAAAAGGGGAGCATGTATCCTTCTTTGTCACTCTAAAATGAAGTTTTTGGGAGGTTTTTGAAATTTCCATGTTTGAAACCCAAAACCACTTCTCTTCATGCTTGACTTCATAAGACATAGTTTAGGGGTTAGAGGGTAGATACATTATGTGTATGGTTTGAATATGTCTAGACCTTGTTTATCAACTGTAATGCTTACTATATGACATAACAAGACTATGTGCTTTGGTTTTTCATTTTTTTTGTTTTTTTTTTGAATTTTCTGCCCATTTGAATCTTGATCAAATCCTAGGTTTGACCAAGATTTAGACAAGTTTAACACGTGAAAACGAATAAGTAAGCTTGATAATCCCATTTGTTGACTCATTTAACTAGTTAATCCCATTTGTTGACTATCTGTTGACCATCCACTTGAGGTGAAACTGAGTACGGAGTATATTGCACTAGCCAGTATTAGTACTCAAGGGGAAAACTGAGCACACAAAAAATGCTAAATTTCCAGGGTTAGACTCGAGTACGCGTGTTGCGGTGCAGAAGTGGAAGACGTGCAATTGTTGACGCGTAGACGCGGGTCGCGGTGCAGAAGTCGAAGACGTGCAATCGTGGACTCGTGTCGCGTTGCAGAAGCCCAAGACGTGCAGACGATCAATGGTGGACGCGTAGGACGCGGGTTGCATTAACCACCCCTCGCCTTTATAGACGCCTCCTCGCACTCTCTCTGTCTCTCTCACTAGCTCATGCAACGCCTCCTCTCACGTCCCATCATCATCTTCTCCAAAGAGAAAAACCCTCTCCCTCTCTGCCGGCGAGATGATGTGCAAGGACAATGCGAATTCCATCGTCCATGACGACGTCGGCTCCAAGCGCGACGCCTCCCTCTTCGATGCCATCCCCTCAACGGCCGTCGCCGCCGCCGGTGGCGATCGGATCCCGCCGGGATGGGACCCCTATGAGGAGGTGCCGTACATCCCGCCTCCGAACCCCTACGACACCTGCATGGACGACCCATTGAACGAGGTAACTATGGTTTGCTCCCTTTTTTTGTTCCCCATTCCTCTTTGAACCCTATTTTTGCTGGTTCCCTAGTAACTATTAGTGCCGATCTGTAGATGGATGAGTATTGGGTTAATATTTGCGCCGATTTTATTCCATTTTGCTTTGACCCCTTCTTGATTTCGTCGAAGATTTGGAGTTCGGCCGTTCGGTTAATTTATGCAAGTAATAATGAGATCTCAATCAGTTAATTTATGCAAGTAATCATGGGATCTCAATCAGTTATTTTATGCATGAATCAAAAGATATCAACCGTTTAATTTTGCAAATAATCTGGAATCTGTTCAAATTCAGATCTGGAATCTGTTTCTTTGCCTATGATGAATCGTTGGGCACAAATTTTTACAGAGTGGGTTCAGCGAACCATTGCTGTGTACAAATCTGTTGTGCATGAGCTTTGGTTCGCTAACACCATCCCTGTAGACATATAATCGTCTCCACTCTAACTGAGGCTGGCTCTGTTTTTCCTTACTTTGTTATCATGCACGTTAGACATCGTTGCAACTCCTTCACTCAAGTTCTAGTTTGATATGGATTAGGTGTCTGGCAGCGACGTCGGCAGCGACGACGAGGACCATCACACCAAGACTCGCCAGGTGCTGCGGAGGCTGCAGGTCGGCCAGTACGTCTCCTACCTCGACGTCGCCAAGGGTGTCTGCAGGTGCCCCTTCTGCACTAGGAGACTCGGCGGCACTGACTTCAACTGCCTCCTCACGCATGCCGAGAACATCGGAACATCTTCCCCAAGGTCGGCGCATCGGTGAACCCCTACTCCATCCGCGCCAAGCACAAGGCGCTCGGCATGCACCTCCGCAGCGTCCAGCGGGTGGAGATCTCCGCCGGGCGCATGCCTCCACTCAAGCCCAAGGCTCCCAAGGGGAGCAACAAGTGGAGGCAGAGGCAGATGGGGTAGGCGGAGTCCTGGACGTGTGCTGCTGCTGCAAAGAGCTTCTATTTTGTTGTTAGCTAGGGATCCCTTGTTGTTATGTTGTTAGTATGATGGTGTTGTGAAGAACCTCGAACCTGTTACTATGTTGGCTGTTGTGTATGCGGCTTATTATCTAGGGAGGGATCCCTATTCTACTATATTTTGTTGGCCCTACTATGTTTTCTAGATTTACTATGACTGTGAATTTGGCGTACATTACCCTGGAGATTTGCTTCTAGATTTAACTACATACATATGGACCAGAGGGAGTACTAGATTTGCTGCCATATTGGGCAAACAACGAGGGCCAAAAGGCACAAATAATTGAAGAAAGACAGAAATGCAAGCTTCTCTAGATTTGATACTAATTTGGTTGAAAAAGACAAAGAGACATAGGGGAAAAGGTGCTCTTTTTTTTGAGAGAGAGGGGAAAAGGTGCTCTTAAAAATGTCAATTCGCGCCGAAAGAGACATAACCCAGCTCCTGCTCACGTACAACCAAACGCGGTCTCATCTTGTCACACGCGGTCCCTTTCTACTAGCCCCACACGTCAGCACGGAACGGTCAACTAAACGGGAATCCTCCCGTCTGAGCTCCTTCTGCGGGTTACAAATAAGGGCTTGCGATAACTGAGGAAAAACATAAGGCAATCTTATTGACTAATATAGCTGCTTAATTAATAAAAGGATTAGCTACAACGTGCTCAGTTTGCCCATTTATTAAGGTATAAGACTGGCAGGAGAGAAAGTAATCGCTAGTTTCCTCATTTTTCCCATGCATGCTCGCACGATTAAAGAACCTTCCGCACGCGCTGGACTCCTCGTTTCCTTAAACCTCCTCGTTTCTCGGGATAGACCAACAGTTTTTTAGGATCGTGGGTTAATGTGGCCCTCATGCTCCTGGTCCTGTTTAAAGTTCAGAGCGAGGGAGTAAATTAAACATGGCATCTCGTGCATGAAGCTTGACAGATCGATCAGGTTGGCTAGAATAGCAATACAATGCTGCTCATTAGGCTAGCCATAGTGGTAAGTATCATGCATATGATACTACTACATGATACTATCTCTATAGTGGGTACTATCATCGAGTAGTATCATAGTCATGTTATATTTATTGTTTTTTAGAATCTCAATGCAAATTTGTGTACAAGATTTGTTTAGCATTTACTTTTCTCGTTATTTGCGCTATGATATGGTATCTACCTATGTTACTCTAATCTTCTCTCTCCTCTTTAATTAGCTGCCACATCAGCATTTTTGTGGGACTAATTTGCATGATACTAGTTATGATACACTATGACTAGCCTTAGGCAAATGCATGCCATGTACGATAGTATACATCCAGACATGTTAAGGAAATCGGTAATCGTTAACTGCTCGGCCGGCTTGGGAGTAGCGATTAATCGGAATTCAGATTTATTAATCGATTTAATCGGTCGGCTATTAACCGGTGCAACCTACACAAATTAGCACTTAAAACAATTTATATAAGAAAAATGAAAAACCAAAGCACACAGTCTTCTTATGTCATATAGTAAGCATTAAAGTTGATAAACAAGGTCTAGACGTATTCAAACCAGACAAATCATGTATCTACCCCTAACCCTAAACTCTATCTTATGAAGTCAAGCATGAAGAGAAGTTGTTTTGGGTTTCAAACATGGAAATTTCAAAAACCCTCCCCAGAGCTACATTTTGGAGTGACTAAGAAGGATAAATGCTTAATTTTTCATATTCATGATTTAAACTTGTTCAAATCTTGGTCAAACATAGGATTTGACCAAGATTCAAATGGGCATAAAAATTCAGAAAAAACAATAAAATGAAAAACCAATGCACATAGTCATCTTATGTCATCTAGTAAGCATTCAATTAAGTTGATAAACAAGGTCTAGACATATTCAAACCAGAAAAATCATGTATCAACAAGCTACCCCTAACCCCAAACTCTGTCTTATGAAGACAAGCATGAAGAGAAGTGTTTTTTGGTTTCAAACATGGAAATTTCAAAAACCCTCCCAAGAGCTACATATTGGAGTGACTAAGAAGGATATATGCTTAATTTTTGATATTCATGTTTTAAACTTGATTAAATCATGGTCAAACCTAGGATTTGACCAAGATTCAAATGGGCATAAAAATTCAAAAAAAAATGAAAAACCAATGCACATAGTCATCTTATGTCATCTAGTAATTAAGCATTCAATTAAGTTGATAAATAATGTCTAGACATATTCAAACCAGAAAATTTATGTATCAAGCTACCCCTAACCCCAAACTCTATCTTATGAAGTCTAGCATGAAGAGAAGTACGTGGTTTTTTGGTTCAAACATGGAAATTTCAAAAACCCTCTCAAGATCGAGCTTCATTTTGGAGTGACTACGAAGGATACATGCTTAATTTTTCATATTCATTTTTTAAACTTGTTTAAATCATGGTCAAACCTAGGATTTGACCAAGATTCAAATGGGCATAAAAATAAAAAAACAATAAAATGAAAAACCAATGCACATAGTCATCTTATGTCATCTAGTAAGCATTCAATTAAGTTGATAAACAAGGTCTAGACATATTCAAACCAGAAAATTCATGTATCAAGCTACCCCTATCCCCAAACTCTGTCTTATGAAGTCAAGCATGGAGAGAAGTACGCAGTTTTTTGGTTTCAAACATGGAAATTTCAAAAACCCTCTCAAGAGCTTCATTTTGGAGTGATCATGAGGATACATGCTTAATTTTTCATATTCATGTTTTAAACTTGTTTAAATCATGGTCAAACCTAGGATTTGGCCAAGATTCAAATGGGAAAAATTGAAAAAAAATGAAAAATCAAGGCACATAGTCTTCTTATGTCATATAGTAAGCATTCAATTAAGTTGATAAACAAGGTCTAGACATATTCAAACCAGAGAAATCATGTATCTACTGTCAACACCCGGATTTTTAAATCCAGATGCCTATTATGCCATTCATCGCAATCCCAGGAATATTGTTTTTGCGAGACATAATAGATTTGATATCACAGAACATCATTCATTACAGCATCGTAATTGTCTTACAACAAAGGATCACATGATCCAGTCTCATTACAATAGTAGATGATCTATTGATCAATTACAAAACACATAGCGGAAGCGAAGTAGCGTAGTAGTAGTCCATCTATTCCACAGGCAACTGTTGACGTCAGGAGTGATCCTAGTTGTCGTAGACGTCCTGCTGTCCTTCTTCCGGGTTCTGGTAATCCTCTTCATAGTCTGGCCATTTGAATAGCCAGGGACAAAGCCATGAGTACTTTAAAGTACTCGCAAACTAATACTAAGGTAAGTATTATCAACTATGGAAGGGGATGCTAAGCTCTAGTTTCATTTGCATAAAGCCAGTTTTATTTCATAAACATTTAGTAAAAGCCTCTTCATTTGCTAACCAACTCAAGTGAGAACATTAGTGTCATTCCCACAACTCAGTTGTGATTCAAGTCAAGTTCACCATTCACCCTTTTCAAGTTCAAGTCACAAGTCACCCTTTTCAAGTTCAAGTCACAAGTCACCCTTCACATGTCACATTTTGAAAAAAAATGGTCTGATGACGGAACAGTATGGCCTTTCCAACCGTCCATAACCGTGGACGCGGCTATTCGAATAGATCTACACTCTGCAGAGGTCGTACACTTGTGCCACAACATTTGCAATAATCCGTCAGGGTTAACTGGCCCTGATTTACCACACTCCGTGTGCGGACTACCAACCATAACCTTTCATTTACATACCCTAGTATAGGCACCTCTCCCCATGAGCTTGGCCTCCCAGTGAAGACAAACTGTCAGCCTGGGAACTGCACAGGGCTTGGGCCGGACATTCACCTCATTTCACGTCATTTCATATCACTTCACTTTTGTAGAGGCAGCCTCCAAAGCATAACCCCGATGACGCTTGTTTAGAGGGAACCCATACTAAGATACATAAACTTTTAGTTAAGCCCTACCCATATCAGGTATTGTGGGGGTACTTGCAAAGTTGGAATGGTATCGCATCCGAACCCAACCATCAGTTTTGTTAAAATTCACCAAGTCATTCACCAGTCATATTCACCTTCAAAATCTTTCAATAGAATGACTCACCATTCCAAGGTTTTCAAAGTCATTTCATTTCACAAGTTCCCAACTAGAGTAGTCATTTTCAATTTAGCACTATCATCTAAGGATGAGGGGTGCTAAGTATTTTGCTTTGCCTCTAGGCTAACTTTGATACTCTTGTGCTAATCTAATACTAACCAAGTGAATCATAAATCAAAAAGTACTTTGATAAAACAAAAGTAAATAAAGCTTGTAAAGTAAAACTGGGAAATAGGGTCATAATCATAAAGTAAAAAGTGGTGGTGCCTTGCACTTAGCAAGAATATTAGCTTGCAATGGTGTTAGCTTGCAATAATATAGCTTGCCTTGGTGGTTGAGGTGAGCAAAGTGGTCTTCCTCTCCTTGGAAGTAGATCTCCTCCTCCTCTTGATACTCTTCGGTACTAGCGTCTAAAATACGAATACGAGGATACAATCACCAAACAATTCATTGGCTATTCCAAACATCACAAATTCACACAAACTAATCTATTCACACAATTAATACAATTTGGTGCATTGGTGGTCTTGCTTTGCGGAAGAATAATTTCCTTTTCATTTTATATGTAAAATATAGTTTCCATATAGTTCTTGAGGAATAATTCCCTCTCATTGAATCTTCTTTAAGATTTAATTTCTCAAACCATCACACATGAATTTATGTTGACCTAAGTCAACCATTCATCATCATCATTTGAGAAAATGATTTAAATGAGGTAGGGATACCTCATACCATTTAATCCTAACATGGTAAAGATTTAATATCATCAACAATTCATATGAGACCTAAATGACCAGAGTCTCTACCTCATTTTGAATTGTTCATGACAAGATTTAAATGAGAGAAACACTCCCATAAGATTTAATAATTTGTTGGGACAATTTAAATGCTACTATGGCAAACATTTAATATTCTTAAGTGAGCAATTATGAGACCAAGCAACCAGGGTCATCACATTACTTCATACAACTTGAAAAGATGATTTAAATGAGGTGCTATACCTCATAGATTTGAAATCTTAAATTTGGACAAATTTAAATGGGCTAGTAATGGCTACATAGCCATTATTTGATTCTAACCCATGATCATATACAGTACCCATATCATATTTTTACATAATCAATTAGAGTTTGTGAAATGTAAATTTTGAGAGGTGGAATCACTTCAAAATTCAAAAGGGTTGATTTTTAAGAATTATTCTTAGGCAGAAAAGTACCTGCCTTGTTATTTTTACTATTCAAATTCTACAACATATTTTGATTTGAATCCAGTGGGGTTGGATGGGGTCTTTCATTAGCTTTCTAAAAATATAAAATTTGTAAAATTTGGCTCAGTAGAATTGTCCCTATTCAAATTTGAAACTAGCTTCAGATTGCAATTTAAATGAAAAAGAAAAGAACAAGTTTGAATTCAAACGGGGGCGGGAAACTTAATTGGGCCGGCCCAGCTACGCTGGCGATGCGGGCGGGCCGCCTGACAGTGGGGTCCACTGTCAGGGCGTTTTAAAACGCCGAAGCGGTACGCGAATGGAGGCCGTAGGATTAGAGTTGGGATCGACGGTCCACAGTCGTCATCGTCGACGGCGAGGGGCAGGGTTACTGGCGGCGCTAGTCGGAGGTGGGCGGCTCACCTGAGCTCCGGCGAGACTGGGCGTCGGCGGCGTTCGACGTTGTCGAGGACGGCGAGTCGAACGGTGGTCGAGGGAGAGCTTGAGGAGGACGCAATCGACGGCGAGCCTCTCAGCACCTCCGCGGCTCCGACGTTGCAATTGGATGGCGTCGGCGGCTAATCGAGCAAGGGGAGTGAGCGAGGCGAGTGAGAAGAGGGAGTGGAGACTGGCGGTGTGAAGAAATCGAGGTGGGAGGGTCTCTTTTTATAGCGGCGCGTGGTGGCCGTGGTGGAGCGGGGCAGGTCGAGCATGGAGGCGAGGCTACAGGCGTCTAGCATCACGGGCGAGGGGGCAGGGCAGTGCAGCATGGTCTGGCGGTCGTCACGGTGGTCTCAGAACAGCGGGAGGGGGACGGGCTTGGTCTGCATAGTGCGGCGTCCTGCGGAACAGTGGCGGCGGTCGGCGACGAAGTCGTCGGCTACCGGGCGGGCGCGGGCCCGGGGGGGTGTCCAGGAGGGAGCAGGTGACCGGGTGAGTGCGTAGGAGAGAGGGAGAGGACGAGGGGAGGTCAGCAACGACGGGGGCAAGCGACGCTCTGGCGTGCTCTGCGTTGCCACCATGCGCATGCTGGCGTCACAGGGCGTGTCTGGGCGCGTCGCGTTCTGGCGGTGCGGCGTCTCCTGGGGTCAGCGCGTGCATGGTCGGCTCGGGAGGGTCAGGGGAGGGCAGCTGACATGGTGAGGGGAGATGGATGTGAGAGGAGAGTGGAAGAGCATGGGGAGTGACATGAGGCCGGCATGGTTGGGTTCTGGTCAAAAATGGTCCAATGCCAGGGCAGGCAAGTGGTGGCACTAGTGTTGAAAGGTGAGAGGAGGTGCCAGAGCATCTGAGGAGGGCCAGGGTTGGACCAAGTCCATGCCAAAAATCAGTATGGGCTTCAACATTCACTCTGCCCACAAGGTGTTTGTAAAAATGGCCGAAAGAGAAAAGTTTTCAAAATTTTGAAATTCCTTTGGTGGATCTCATTCATATAATCTTAGAGATAGAATGGTGGTGGTGGTGGTCAATTTGGTGTAGGTTTGCAAGAATTCAAAAAGTGGATCATCTTCTCTTTAATTCAAAGTCTCCACTTGCCAACACTATACTGGTCAACCTGGTCAACATTGGGTATGGTGGTCAACATGAAAGTTGTTCACCTTGACATTGTCTTGGATGACATGGAGAGAGTTGGTCAAGTTTGGTTTAGGAAAAGTCCAAACCAGGGGTGCAAAGTGGGGAAGAAAATATAAAAGTGACATATGACCATTATCATATGTGAATTGAATTTGAGATTTCCTTTGATTGGATTCTTGTTTCTTTGATGCAATTGTGTTTGTTTATCATATATAAGAGTTTTACAAACAATAGATCAAGCCATGGTGGCCTTGCTTGTAGATTTGCAAAAATGGCTAAATGTATGGGAGTGAATTTTGGGGATTTTCTCCTATTTGATTTCTCTCCATTTGTTTTGACTTTTGTTGACTCTAATGTGGTTCTTATTAGTTTAGAAACATTTTCAAACCATTGAAACTAATTAAAAGGGTCTTGGTCAAAGATTTGCAAAAATGGCCATAACACATAAGAGGTGATGTGTTAAGTTTTATTATTTTTGAAAAGGGTTCACCTTGCTTTACTTGGACATGGGTTAGGGTCACTTTAGGGTTATAATAGGTTGAGAGATGGTTTCCCATCATTTGGTCAAGGTTTAAAGCCCTAGGTCAAAGTTTGGTGAAATGGCTATGTGTCTCATATGCCTCTATGCATATGTTGCATTTGATTTTTGATTTGAGTGTTCTTGGCCCATTTGATGTTGTTGAGTGTTGAAATGGTATATGGAAGTGATCCATCCATTCACAACAAGTCCTAGGGTCAATCTTCTCAAATTCACAAATTTGCACTTTTCTCACATATGCCTCTATGGCATTTTTAGCTTCTTTTTATTTTCTTTGGAAACCACTTGGAAATGGTTTGGTAGGTACTAGGTAAGGTGTATGAAGGTTTTCCAAACCTCTAAGCAAAGTAGAAAGGCTTAGGGTAAAGTTTTATAAAAATAGCCATAGGCACATATACCTTTTTCTTATTTAATTTCTTTTTATTTCATTTTAACTAGTAGTGGTGAAAAGAGGGGTGAGGTTTAGGGTTTAGTGGGGTTCACCATGGTTCACCCCCATTTAGCATAATTAATAAAGGTAGGGTTCAAGATTTACCTATTGGGGTTATATGCCCCCATATGTCTTTTATTTTATTTTGGGTTTCTCAAAATAGAACCAAATGATTTTTGGAGAAGATTAGGGTTTAAGTTTTTTTCTTAGTTGATTTCTTTCTCTTTTGTTTTATTGGGTTGGTGATCTTCACTTGATCACTTTGGGGTTTTAGGGTTTAGCACATCAGCATAATAACACTCATCATGGTAAAACACAAGATTTGAACAAGATCTATATGTATAAATCTCATTTTAATAAAAGTTTTTGTTGGTTCCAAAATTTGGAACTAGGGAAATTCATTTTGTTTGTTTTGAAATTTTTGGGTTGTTACAAACCCTTCCCCCTTAAACAAATCTCGTCCCGAGATTTTAAGAAAAGTTAGGTTCCTAAGAGAGATTGAGCATTTTATTAACAGGAGGACATACTTGGCATGGTCTGGGGTGCTTCCTGAGCTTCAGTGGCAGTCATGTGGTAGAGACGGCCGTTGTTGTTGTTCTGATTCTTTCTTCCGGCAAAGCGGCGCTGTTGCTGAGCAGGTGCGGCGGTATTGGCGGCAATCCTGGCAAGCTTCTTGGGGCACTCATTGGAGAAGTGACCCACAACTCCACATTCGTAGCAGTTGACGGTGGACTTGTCTTTGGGGTTGACGGGAACAGCGTTGCTTCCAGTCCTTGGGGCAGTATTGGGGTTGTTGTTGTTTCCATTGTTGTTGTTGTTGTTGGGGCGGTTGTTGTTGTTGTTGTTGTTGTTGTTCCCTCCGGGCTTCGGGGGTCCTCCGTTGTTGTTGGTGTAGTTGGGGCGATAATTCTGGGCAGGGGGCCTGTTGTATCTTGGGGTGAATCCTCCTGAGGAGTTATTGCGATACTTCTGATTATGGTGGGGTCCATTCTGGTTCATCATCCGGCGTTTGCGGTTCTCATTGGATTGATGTAGCTTTCCTTCCATCTGTATGGCTGAGTCTACAAGGGCTTCTAAGTCAGCGAACGGAATGTTCACTAACACAGTCTGCATCTCGTCATGCAGTCCGTTCAGAAATCTTTCCTTTCTCTTCTCGTTGGTGTCGGTCTCATCCGGGGCGTACCTTGACAGAGTAAGAAACCTGTCGCGGTATTCCACCACGGACATTCTTCCTTGCTTGAGTTCACGGAACTCGTCTCTCATTTTCTTGATCAGTCCTTGGGGCACATGGTACTTGCTAAACTTTAGCTTGAAGTCTTCCCAGGTCATCATCTGTCCCGCATTCATTGCACGGGCACTTGTCCACCAAGCTCTGGCTGGTCCTGCTAAGTAGTGCGTGGCAAACAGTACTTTTTCTGTGGCTTCAACTTGCGCAACTTCGAGGTTGTTCTCCATTGTCTGGAGCCAGTCATCAGCATCTAGGGGTTCTTCAGTCTTGTTGAAAATAGGTGGGTTGGTGTTCTGAAACTTCTTTAGCTTTGATCCTGGGTGATCATGATGGCCTGGATTGTTGTTGGCAAGCTGTTGAAGGGCTGCAATGTTGGCTTGTCTTTCAGCTCTCTCGGCTTCCCGGTCTGCCATCATCGTCTGCAGCAGTTGCATCATGGCATCCTGGGTGGTGTTGCGGGTTGGTGGGGCCATCTGAACATTGAGGTAGATGATAAGATAAGAGGGAAATTTCTATGGTTTGTTTTGTTAAATTTTTAAAAGTTCACAAATTGAAAAATTTGAGTAGTGTTGCGGGGGTAAAAACCAACAACACTTTTTCATTCATACCAAGCATCATACATTACAAAGCTAACACACCGTTGGTTTGAAGAACCATTCATCGTTCTACGATACAAGGGGGATCCTGATACAACTCACACCTACTTAAGTGCTTAAATGATACTACTCTTCAGAGGGGGGATTTCTTCGTCTTCACGGGTGAGGTGCTTGGCGAGAGGCGAGGGCGTTGTCCAAATCTCTGCGGGTTTTGTACTGCCTGAAGTCCTGAGGTGCTTCATAGGGGTTCATCTTTGGTTGTGGTGGGGGCATGGTCATCGGTCTTCCCATGGAGTCATCTCTTGGGTAGTAGATGAAACGAGTGTTCTTGATCTTGTCCTCATTTTGTCCACACAGACGGGAAATTGCTTCTTGCATAGCTTTGTCTAGTCCTTCCTTCCAAGAGTTTCCCGTTACAGAAAACCATATGGTTTCCCATACCGGGGCATCAAGCTTCCTTCGTAGATCTGTAGAAACGTCCCACCGAGGTGGTTCTCCTAACTGAGCTTTGAGGGGTATTCCGAAGAACTCGGGATACGGGTGTCCCAGATAGTCCACTAGTTGCTTCAATTCCTTTTCAAACCCTTGGTTGCTTCCGGGACCAAGCTGATAGGACTCCCATTGGTACTTCATCTGTGAGCAATTAGGATAAGTAAGTTAAGAAGTAGTCAAGTGTGCAAAATTTTATGTAGGCTTGCAAAGAAAGTAGAGTATGAATTTCTCATTTTGAAAAAGATTTCAAGGATAAGAGTGAGAATAAGTTTTTCACAATTATTCACTTCTTTGGTTTTTGAAGCTAAGTTTTGCAGACGTCCATTCTAACTAGGGTCTCCTAAGGTCAAACAATGGCTCTGATACCAACTTGTCAACACCCGGATTTTTAAATCCAGATGCCTATTATGCCATTCATCGCAATCCCAGGAATATTGTTTTTGCGAGACATAATAGATTTGATATCACAGAACATCATTCATTACAGCATCGTAATTGTCTTACAACAAAGGATCACATGATCCAGTCTCATTACAATAGTAGATGATCTATTGATCAATTACAAAACACATAGCGGAAGCGAAGTAGCGTAGTAGTAGTCCATCTATTCCACAGGCAACTGTTGACGTCAGGAGTGATCCTAGTTGTCGTAGACGTCCTGCTGTCCTTCTTCCGGGTTCTGGTAATCCTCTTCATAGTCTGGCCATTTGAATAGCCAGGGACGAAGCCATGAGTACTTTAAAGTACTTGCAAACTAATACTAAGGTAAGTATTATCAACTATGGAAGGGGATGCTAAGCTCTAGTTTCATTTGCATAAAGCCAGTTTTATTTCATAAACATTTAGTAAAAGCCTCTTCATTTGCTAACCAACTCAAGTGAGAACATTAGTGTCATTCCCACAACTCAGTTGTGATTCAAGTCAAGTTCACCATTCACCCTTTTCAAGTTCAAGTCACAAGTCACCCTTTTCAAGTTCAAGTCACAAGTCACCCTTCACATGTCACATTTTGAAAAAAAATGGTCTGATGACGGAACAGTATGGCCTTTCCAACCGTCCATAACCGTGGACGCGGCTATTCGAATAGATCTACACTCTGCAGAGGTCGTACACTTGTGCCACAACATTTGCAATAATCCGTCAGGGTTAACTGGCCCTGATTTACCACACTCCGTGTGCGGACTACCAACCATAACCTTTCATTTACATACCCTAGTATAGGCACCTCTCCCCATGAGCTTGGCCTCCCAGTGAAGACAAACTGTCAGCCTGGGAACTGCACAGGGCTTGGGCCGGACATTCACCTCATTTCACGTCATTTCATATCACTTCACTTTTGTAGAGGCAGCCTCCAGCATAACCCCGATGACGCTTGTTTAGAGGGAACCCATACTAAGATACATAAACTTTTAGTTAAGCCCTACCCATATCAGGTATTGTGGGGGTACTTGCAAAGTTGGAATGGTATCGCATCCGAACCCAACCATCGGTTTTGTTAAAATTCACCAAGTCATTCACCGAGTCATATTCACCTTCAAAATCTTTCAATAGAATGACTCACCATTCCAAGGTTTTCAAAGTCATTTCATTTCACAAGTTCCCAACTAGAGTAGTCATTTTCAATTTAGCACTAGCATCTAAGGATGAGGGGTGCTAAGTATTTTGCTTTGCCTCTAGGCTAACTTTGATACTCTTGTGCTAATCTAATACTAACCAAGTGAATCATAAATCAAAAAGTACTTTGATAAAACAAAAGTAAATAAAGCTTGTAAAGTAAAACTGGGAAATAGGGTCATAATCATAAAGTAAAAAGTGGTGGTGCCTTGCACTTAGCAAGAATATTAGCTTGCAATGGTGTTAGCTTGCAATAATATAGCTTGCCTTGGTGGTTGAGGTGAGCAAAGTGGTCTTCCTCTCCTTGGAAGTAGATCTCCTCCTCCTCTTGATACTCTTCGGTACTAGCGTCTAAAATACGAATATGAGGATACAATCACCAAACAATTCATTGGCTATTCCAAACATCACAAATTCACACAAACTAATCTATTCACACAATTAATACAATTTGGTGCATTGGTGGTCTTGCTTTGCGGAAGAATAATTTCCTTTCATTTTATATGTAAAATATAGTTTCCATATAGTTCTTGAGGAATAATTCCCTCTCATTGAATCTTCTTTAAGATTTAATTTCTCAAACCATCACACATGAATTTATGTTGACCTAAGTCAACCATTCATCATCATCATTTGAGAAAATGATTTAAATGAGGTAGGGATACCTCATACCATTTAATCCTAACATGGTAAAGATTTAATATCATCAACAATTCATATGAGACCTAAATGACCAGAGTCTCTACCTCATTTTGAATTGTTCATGACAAGATTTAAATGAGAGAAACACTCCCATAAGATTTAATAATTTGTAAGGACAATTTAAATGCTACTATGGCAAACATTTAATATTCTTAAGTGAGCAATTATGAGACCAAGCAACCAGGGTCATCACATTACTTCATACAACTTGAAAATATGATTTAAATGAGGTGCTATACCTCATAGATTTGAAATCTTAAATTTGGACAAATTTAAATGGGCTAGTAATGGCTACATAGCCATTATTTGATTCTAACCCATGATCATATACAGTACCCATATCATATTTTTACATAATCAATTAGAGTTTGTGAAATGTAAATTTTGAGAGGTGGAATCACTTCAAAATTCAAAAGGGTTGATTTTTAAGAATTATTCTTAGGCAGAAAAGTACCTGCCTTGTTATTTTTACTATTCAAATTCTACAACATATTTTGATTTGAATCCAGTGGGGTTGGATGGGGTCTTTCATTAGCTTTCTAAAAATATAAAATTTGTAAAATTTGGCTCAGTAGAATTGTCCCTATTCAAATTTGAAACTAGCTTCAGATTGCAATTTAAATGAAAAAGAAAAGAACAAGTTTGAATTCAAACGGGGGCGGGAAACTTAATTGGGCCGGCCCAGCTACGCTGGCGATGCGGGCGGGCCGCCTGACAGTGGGGTCCACTGTCAGGGCGTTTTAAAACGTCGAAGCGGTACGCGAATGGAGGCCGTAGGATTAGAGTTGGGATCGACGGTCCACAGTCGTCATCGTCGACGGCGAGGGGCAGGGTTACTGGCGGCGCTAGTCGGAGGTGGGCGGCTCACCTGAGCTCCGGCGAGACTGGGCGTCGGCGGCGTTCGACGTTGTCGAGGACGGCGAGTCGAACGGTGGTCGAGGGAGAGCTTGAGGAGGACGCAATCGACGGCGAGCCTCTCAGCACCTCCGCGGCTCCGACGTTGCAATTGGACGGCGTCGGCGGCTAATCGAGCAAGGGGAGTGAGCGAGGCGAGTGAGAAGAGGGAGTGGAGACTGGCGGTGTGAAGAAATCGAGGTGGGAGGGTCTCTTTTTATAGCGGCGCGTGGTGGCCGTGGTGGAGCGGGGCAGGTCGAGCATGGAGGCGAGGCTACAGGCGTCTAGCGTCACGGGCGAGGGGGCAGGGCAGTGCAGCATGGTCTGGCGGTCGTCACGGTGGTCTCAGAACAGCGGGAGGGGGACGGGCTTGGTCTGCATAGTGCGGCGTCCTGCGGAACAGTGGCGGCGGTCGGCGACGAAGTCGTCGGCTACAGGGCTTGCGCGGGCCAGTGGGGTTGTCCAGGAGGGAGCAGGTGACCGGGTGAGTGCGTAGGAGAGAGGGAGAGGACGAGGGGAGGTCAGCAACGACGGGGGCAAGCGACGCTCTGGCGTGCTCTGCGTTGCCACCATGCGCATGCTGGCGTCACAGGGCGTGTCTGGGCGCGTCGCGTTACGGCCGGTGCGGCGTCTCCACAGGGTCAGCACGTGCATGGTCAGCTTCAGGAGGGTCAGGGGAGGGCAGCTGACATGGTGAGGGGAGATGGATGTGAGAGGAGAGTGGAAGAGCATGGGGAGTGACATGAGGCCGGCATGGTTGGGTTCTGGTCAAAAATGGTCCAATGCCAGGGCAGGCAAGTGGTGGCACTAGTGTTGAAAGGTGAGAGGAGGTGCTAGAGCATCTGAGGAGGGCCAGGGTTGGACCAAGTCCATGCCAAAAATCAGTATGGGCTTCAACATTCACTCTGCCCACAAGGTGTTTGTAAAAATGGCCGAAAGAGAAAAGTTTTCAAAATTTTGAAATTCCTTTGGTGGATCTCATTCATATAATCTTAGAGATAGAATGGTGGTGGTGGTGGTCAATTTGGTGTAGGTTTGCAAGAATTCAAAAAGTGGATCATCTTCTCTTTAATTCAAAGTCTCCACTTGCCAACACTATACTGGTCAACCTGGTCAACATTGGGTATGGTGGTCAACATGAAAGTTGTTCACCTTGACATTGTCTTGGATGACATGGAGAGAGTTGGTCAAGTTTGGTTTAGGAAAAGTCCAAACCAGGGGTGCAAAGTGGGGAAGAAAATATAAAAGTGACATATGACCATTATCATATGTGAATTGAATTTGAGATTTCCTTTGATTGGATTCTTGTTTCTTTGATGCAATTGTGTTTGTTTATCATATATAAGAGTTTTACAAACAATAGATCAAGCCATGGTGGCCTTGCTTGTAGATTTGCAAAAATGGCTAAATGTATGGGAGTGAATTTTGGGGATTTTCTCCCTATTTGATTTCTCTCCATTTGTTTTGACTTTTGTTGACTCTAATGTGGTTCTTATTAGTTTAGAAACATTTTCAAACCATTGAAACTAATTAAAAGGGTCTTGGTCAAAGATTTGCAAAAATGGCCATAACACATAAGAGGTGATGTGTTAAGTTTTATTATTTTTGAAAAGGGTTCACCTTGCTTTACTTGGACATGGGTTAGGGTCACTTTAGGGTTATAATAGGTTGAGAGATGGTTTCCCATCATTTGGTCAAGGTTTAAAGCCCTAGGTCAAAGTTTGGTGAAATGGCTATGTGTCTCATATGCCTCTATGCATATGTTGCATTTGATTTTTGATTTGAGTGTTCTTGGCCCATTTGATGTTGTTGAGTGTTGAAATGGTATATGGAAGTGATCCATCCATTCACAACAAGTCCTAGGGTCAATCTTCTCAAATTCACAAATTTGCACTTTTCTCACATATGCCTCTATGGCATTTTTAGCTTCTTTTTATTTTCTTTGGAAACCACTTGGAAATGGTTTGGTAGGTACTAGGTAAGGTGTATGAAGGTTTTCCAAACCTCTAAGCAAAGTAGAAAGGCTTAGGGTAAAGTTTTATAAAAATAGCCATAGGCACATATACCTTTTTCTTATTTAATTTCTTTTTATTTCATTTTAACTAGTAGTGGTGAAAAGAGGGGTGAGGTTTAGGGTTTAGTGGGGTTCACCATGGTTCACCCCCATTTAGCATAATTAATAAAGGTAGGGTTCAAGATTTACCTATTGGGGTTATATGCCCCCATATGTCTTTTATTTTATTTTGGGTTTCTCAAAATAGAACCAAATGATTTTTGGAGAAGATTAGGGTTTAAGTTTTTTTCTTAGTTGATTTCTTTCTCTTTTGTTTTATTGGGTTGGTGATCTTCACTTGATCACTTTGGGGTTTTAGGGTTTAGCACATCAGCATAATAACACTCATCATGGTAAAACACAAGATTTGAACAAGATCTATATGTATAAATCTCATTTTAATAAAAGTTTTTGTTGGTTCCAAAATTTGGAACTAGGGAAATTCATTTTGTTTGTTTTGAAATTTTTGGGTTGTTACATCTACCCCTAACCCTAAACTCTATCTCATGAAGTCAAGCGCATGCATGAAGATATGTCTTTTTGGTTTCAAACATTGAAATTTCAAAAACCCTCCCAAGAGCTTCATTTCGAAGTGATTAATTAAGAAGCATACATGCATGCTTACTTTTTCATATTCATGTTTTAAACATATTCAAATCTTGGTGAAACCTAGGATTTGACCAAGATTCAAATGGGTATAAAAATTCAAAAAAAACAAAAAAGGTCTTCTTATGTTATATAGTAGGCATTCAATTAAGTTTATAAACAAGGTCTAGACATATTCAAACAAGAAAAATCATGCATGTATCTACCCCCTAACCCTAAACTCTGTTTCATGAAGTCAAGCATGAAGATATGTGGTTTTTGGTTTCGAATATGGAAATTCAAAAACCCTCCCAAGGGCTTCATTTTGAAGTGACTAAGAAGCATACATGCTTACTTTTTCATATTCATGTTTTTAACTTATTCAAATCTTGGTGGAACCAAGGATTTGACCAAGATTCAAATGGGTATAAAAATTCAAAAAAACAAGGTATTCTTATCTTATATAGTAAGCATTCAATTAAGTTGATAAACAAGGTCTACACATATTCAAACCAGGAAAATCATGTATCTACCCCCTAACCCCAAACTCTGTCTTATATATGAAGTCAAGCATGCATGAAGAGAAGTGGTTTTTGGTTTCAAGCATGGAAATTTCAAAAACCCTCCCAAAAGCTTCATTTTGGAGTGACTAAGAAGCATACTTACGTGCTTGCTTTTTCATATTCATGTTTTAAACTTGTTCAAATCTTGGTTAAACCTATGATTTGACCAAGATTCAAATGGGTATAAAAAATGAAAACCAAGGTCTTCTTATGTCATATAGTAAGCATTCAATTAAGTTGATAAACAAGGTCTAGACATATTCAAACTAGAAAAATCATGTATCAAGCTACCCCTAACCCCTAACTCTGTCTTATGAAGTCAAGCATGATAAGTACATGGTTTTTTGGTTTCAAACATGGAAATTTCAAAAACCCTCTCAAGATCGAGCTTCATTTTGGAGTGACTACGAAGGATACATGCTTACTTTTTCATATTCAGGTTTTAAACTTGTTTAAATCATGGTCAAACCTAGGATTTGACCAAGATTCAAATGGGCATAATTAAAAAAAACAAAAAATGAAAAACCAAGGCACATAGTCTTCTTATGTTATATAGTAAGCATTCAATTAAGTTGATAAACCAGGTCTAGACATATTCAAACCAGAGAAATCATGTATCTACCCCCTAACCCTAAACTCTGTCTCATGAAGTCAAGCATGATGATATGTGGTTTTTGGTTTCAAACATGGAAATTTCAAAAACCCTCCCAAGAGCTTCATTTTGAAGTGATTAATTAAGAAGCATACATGCATGCTTACTTTTTCATATTCATGTTTTAAACTTATTCAAATCTTGGTGAAACCTAGGATTTGACCAAGATTCAAATCCGTATAAAAATTAAAAAATAAAATAAAAAACAAGGTCTTCTTATGTTATATAGTAAGCATTCAATTAAGTTGATAAATAAGGTCTAGACATATTCAAACCAAAAAAATCATGTATCTACCCCTAACCCTAAGCATGTATCTCGTTGTTTGCGCTATGATACAATATCTACATATGTTACACTAATCTCCTCTCTCCTACTTAATTAGCTGCCACATCAGCAGTTTTGTGGGACCAATGTGTATGATACTAGCTATGATACTAGCACTATCATGTGGGTACCTAAATCTCGAGTCAAAGTTTGACACGAAACCGATGTGGACTTTATTAATGGTGGAAGAGAGTAACAATCATAAGCACATTATTATTATTGATTGAACAACATTTTATTTGATGTGCCATAAGAAGTTTAGAAACTCCTAGCCCCTGGAGGTGGCGTTTTGGCACACGCGTGCATATGCACCCATTATTGAAAATAATAAAAAAACAATTATATAAATGTTAAAAAAATCTGACATAATTTTTTTGGTATACATTGTGACATCCTATGTTCGTTCATAAGTTTTTGTGGAAAAACAACATTTTGTGTGGTGTGTACAAAAAAGGCAAAAAATGTGTTGTACGTAGCCGTGTTACAGCATCAAAATTTGTCGTTTTTACAGGAAAATTTTAGTTTAGAATTTTTTGACACTTTGAAATGTGGATTCACATAATGGATTCCTCTACCTCGACCCCCTTGGATTCCTGAACAAACTTACAGTACTACTAGTAGGGCCTACTATTTTTTATTATTATTACCTACTGCAGCCAAAATTTAATCTCATCGAGCGGTAAAATTCCCCGCCAACGCCCAAATCTCGCGCCGCAAAGTTTCAGATCTGCGAATATTTTTTCCCCTCAAAAGAAGGACTGCAAAATTCCCTTTTTCTCCTCTATCGCCCAGCTTCGCCCTAGTTTCGCCCGCAAGCCCTCAGAGAAATCGCCCCTCTTACCTACCTCCCACCTTCACGGCCGCCGCACCAGAAAATCACCGCCGCACTTCGCCGTTCAAGCTGCCACGGCTTCAAACCTCGAGGCTGCCCTATCCGCTTGATCCGCACCTACTCCGGCGTCCACTGCACCGTATCTCTTTCGCCGACTCTATCGACCACCGCACCTGACCAGCTTCGCCGACACCGACGTCCCCGTGCACTGCACATCATCTGCTTCACCTACTTTCTACTTCGGCCGGCGCGCTGAACACTTCATCGACCGCCCAGCATGTCCTTCTCCGACCCCCCAAGATCTGCTTCCCCGGCACCCACCGCAACAGCAGTCCCCTCGCCGACCTCCACGTCACCCGTAAGAACGCGGAACACGTCTAAACGCCGCCCAGAAATAGGTAACCAGACATCCCTGCGCGTTTTGTTCTGTTAGGAGTATTGCAGCTGACTCTATTTCTAAATTCTAGCTATATTTTTAACTTACAAGTGCTTTCGTTGGCAACCACCTCATCATTTAGATTTAAACACGATGCATAAGTATTTTTTCCCTAACCTAACCCACCCATTTGCTGAAACTCTACATGGTATCAGAGCCTAGGTTTCCTTCCTGCTAGTGCTAGCCGCCCCAAACAGTACCATACAAGTTCTTCCTTTGACCACAAAAACCACCGTTGAGATGTAGAAATCCCGGCGGCGGGAGGCCGCATCAGGTGCTCTGCGTGGGTTGCGGCTATCACACACAGCGATGTGAGTTGTGTGAGATCGGCGGCTGCTCGCGCGGGGACAAAGAAGAGGGTGAAAATCGTTTTGGTTTAGAAAGGAGAGAAGAGGAAGTTAATCCGTGGCAGAGAGATCTGGATCCGTGTGAGGGGGAGATGTTGGAGGCGTGCGGAGTGGGCCGAGCCTTTGAGCGCAGGGCGGAGCCAGAGGTTGGTGCTGGACGTTGACCAACGCGAGCCGGTCGATGTGGCCAGGTGCGGTCTGCCAGGTTGGCCAGGGCGCGCAGACGAGGCGCCATCCGAGTGGAAGTGAGGAGAAAATGGAGATGTGAGGCTGTGAGGATATGTTGTGATGGAGTTGATGAGGCTGCGGTTGAGTCGTGATGGAGTTGATGAGGCTGCGGTTTAGTAGTGATGGTGATGGTTGTGGATATGTCCAGGGGAAAGGCATGCATGCCTGAGGTGAGACTGGTTGAGGCCTGACCGGGGGATAGGCATGGGTGCTTGAGGAGTGGATGGTTGAGGCAGGAGTTGGCTGGGGGTTTGTGGGAGAGACGGAAGAGGTCAGTGGCCGGGCAGTGGAGAAGAGAGGCTGAGGACATTGAGGCGAGTGTGGATGGTTCTGCGGAACTTGTGTGGTGAGGCAGCCGGGGTTGTTGAGGACGTGTATGGTTAGGAGTTGTGCCTATCCCAGATGGTTGAAGCTGGATGTCTTCGCTGCTGATGAAGATATGAATCGAGATGACAAGATGATGGAAAGTGCAATGCTGTCATGTATCCTAGGAGTTATGCTGAAAGTTCATTACTCGATGTTGTCATGTTGTTGTTGCAAGATGGCCATGGTTGTTTACCCATGATCATCTTGAGGGGGTGTGTTGGACCATGAGTGAGTTTAGTAGTAGCACTGTAGTAATATTGTATCCAGTGTGAGGCCCATAGAGGCCCATGTCCAGTGGTATTGTAACCCTAACTCAGATGATATAAATACAGAGTGTGGTGGTCTGAGTGATTTAACCCACCCATTCGCTGAAACTCTACAAAATATGAGCCACCAATCATGAACCGTTGAATGCTCTACATGTCCACGATTGACAACAACAAAGCCTTTATTCCCAAACAAGTTGGGGTAGGCTATACAAGTCCACCATTGACACGATTACAATTTCTCACTATTTGGTCGTAGGCTACTGCTCTAGTTACATCATGTTTGATATCTTTCTGCGATCCTGTATTACATGTTTATGCACGTCATAATGCTTCTACTACTGTTTGGTGTCAATTTAATTATAGCAAATCCTTGACTCGTAACTGTTTGTTGTTATTACACGTGCAGCAGGCACATCTTACACTCAGAAACATAGAGTAAAGCTCGCCTATAATCATGTAAGTACCTGCTGTTTTTTGTATATTGCTTAATGCAAACTTCTATATCTTGGATCCTGTTTCTGTTTACAATTGGCCTCTCCTTCATGCAGAGGAGAAACAGTGAGGCACCAGGTTCTTCTGTCCAAGTACCTGATGAGGTCCGTGTGACTCAAAAAAAAGCTCATGTAAGTTCCCTGTTTTTTTTGGAATGTTAATTTACCTCCTGTGCGTAGTTCAATTGCATCATTTTTCTGTATGTTGCACTACCTAAGTTTCCTAATGGAATCTAATAAAATATAAACAATTACCATATGGAACATTGCACACTGCCTTTGACCCATCTGGCATCTGGCATACCTGGGTATAAGTTACATGATTTGGCTATGTTAAACAAGTCCTGAAATTCTATTATGTTAATTTTTTGCCTGTTGCTTCATTGAGTTTGCCTGTTGTTCCATGGCTAGTGCATGAAGTTTGATAGAAATGATCCTAGCTGAAATGATGCACTTCGTGTTTTTTTATTGCTTTATTCCTAACCTAGCTTCCTATTCTACTTGAAACATGATTGCTTTATTCCTAACCTAGCTTCCTATTCTACTTGAAACATGAATGCTTTATTCCTAACCTAGCTTCCTATTCTACTTGAAACATGATTGCTTTATTCCTAACCTAGCTTCCTATTCTACTTGAAACATTGTGAAAAAAATAGTTATATTACTTGTTTAAATGTCTAGCTTTGTTTTTCTGAGTCCCATTGACATGATGTGGTATATCCATATTCAAATGATCTGTACATTTTATATAATACGCTCCATATTCAATTGCTTCATTCATTTTCTAGTAATCTACTAGTAAGTAGCACGTGCTTTGCACGTCATGACATATATAATTTTAAAATATATTTCCATATTTTATTTGATGTTGATAATTATTATTTTTTGCTAAAATTACTCACAAAGCCTAAAGTTTGGCTTTTGAAAAACTAATACACCCTAAAAGAAGTAATGGAAGGAGTAATATGTGAGTTCACTACAATTAAGTTTTTTAGTCAGTATGAAATAGAAGTATACCCTAATACGAAAGTGACAAAACTTTTTCATGGACACCCCATTAGGATTATGTATATTTTTGTGATTAGAGTTGAGAATTTTTAAGGATCTATCTTACCTTTTGCGACATGCATATTGCACGGCAAGACTATCTAATTTATATATTTCTACTCCGTACCATATTTTTTGAAATTTAAAATACATTATCCAATATCTATGTATAAATTTACTACCTCAATACTTTTTATGTGACCCACACATGGCCACCGTTAGATTTTATATCAAAACTGGTTTGTCATGGGAAAAAAAGTTAGACCTTAATATGAGTAAATACGAAATATTAGTACTAAATTAATATATAATATTTTATCAGCCTTGGTTGGTGGACCAATGAACTTCGTATCTTCGAGCTTGAAGATGGTTCTTGTAACATAGTAATTGCTATTTGTTTTCCTAGCACAGAATTATATATCAATATCTTCACATAACCATGTACGATGAAGATGATATTTTTCATAACTCAGTGCCAATGTAGACGATGGCTTGTGCTTCTATAAACTCCCAAAACAAAAATGTTTTCTTGAGTAAAACAAAAGAATGGCTGAGATTAAATGATACATGTTTGGTATTAGGGGTGAGATGGCTGAGATTAAATGATACCATGATACTCTTTTGGGGGATTACACTATTTTAAATTTTGATGGTATATGAAAGCTAAAGCCTTAGATTTTGTTGGCAAGTGAATGTTGTCATTGGCCCTGTTATGGATTTTGCATTTCTATTGCCACTACTTGTACTTACATCTCGCTTCATTCGTGTTTAATTCGGTCCCGTTGGTACTCGAACCCGGGTGGGCTGGCTGTGCACTCGCAAGCCTTGCCACTGAGCTAGCACCCAGTTCTCAAATTAAGCAATGCTCGTTATGCTTAATTTTAATGTTATGGCACTTCATACAAGCCATACAATTAATTGTTGCATTGACCTTCTACGTTGTCGAAGGCACTATCTGAGTCATGCTTAAATCAATCATACATTATTTTCCTAATTGTATCCAATCCAACATGCACATGTTTTGACTGTATTTGGCTATTTTCTAGATTTCTTCTGTGCAGTGACCTGGCTTCGTTATTGGGCACATGATGTCTAGTTGCTTGGTTCATTATATACATCATCGCCATGATCTAGTTTGGTTTGTTCTAAGAGGCATGTGGCTTAACTGGTTTCTTTGTTATATCTGCCCATGGTTCTTTCAAAATTATGTCAACAGTGTTGTTTGTTTGCTGTGTATTGTATTGCATTTTAACTTGTTTTGTCTTAGTTTCAGCCTGCAAACAAAGCTGTAATGTCAGTAGGGACAACCCATTTATCAAGTGTTGCGGTCATTTCACAGAGCAACAAAGGATGACGGTGGCATGTGCTCTCATTGGTCCACTGAGTCCAGTACACCAACCGTTCCAGAAGAAATAGATGTACGAGGCTCTATTTTGGATTGCTTGCTATGTTATATCAGCTCAATGATGCTCTTGAAATTGGAGGTCTTTTATTGCATCATATGATGTTGTAACTTGTTTTATGTAAATTGCAGGCTTCAAATAAAGCTACAAAGCCAGAAGCAAGGGCCAATGCCTCAAGTATTGATGTTTCACAAAGCAGCAGTGAGAGTGCATATTGCTCACATAGGCCCATGGTATCTATTGCTCAACTTAATCCGGCACAAAGAGATTTGGGGGATGCACTCCAAGAGGCAGTTGATATATTTGGGCGGGAAAACAAAGATACTGATGAAATAATTGCCAACACACGCCAAGAGATAAATGAATTGAAAAATACGAAAACTTTGACAGAAAATGTTCTAAAGAATCTCCTATGCACTTGTCATGGTAAGCCAGTTGTGATGTGTCTGGGAATTGAAGGTGTCTAAATAAACTTTGATTCTGTTGTTCAGTCAAGTGGACTGCTGATGCCAATGCTGTAATTACTTACTGCTCAAAATTTCGTTCAAAATTTCGTGGTCTGTAATAATTGCAAATTTTGTTGTTGTACTAAAATTAGATATGTTCCATGTGGCTGCTGTATTTTGTGTGAAATAATATCCTGTTGTGTATTTCAATTAAACCATAAATCGGCTGCATGCTGAAAATTTGAATCTGAGCGCACGTGTGAACTTTTTTCTGCTCGTAATGCAATAAAGGTTGTTTCTTCGAAGACCATGAACATGGTAGCCCACTAATAATACCTTAATAATTATGCCTGCTAGCAAGATAGATGGTCCTTATTATAGTCAGGCATGCCAACTTGTATGATTAAAAGTCGTTCCTACACATTAAATCTACCATCTGCATTTTTCTCTGTAATAACTTTTCTTTTTACACAACTCAAAACTTGTCATGCTAATATGAAATTCGAGATGGCAAAACATGGGAAAGATAAAGATATCACCAAAAACTCTTTCCTGCGAAATGCTGGGTTTTGAAGCCCAAGTCCAAGTCTTTCTCAGCTCAAGTTTTGGAGGAACAACTCCAAGTAGAACGAGTTGCAACAGCTATGCTAAGAACAAAAGTTGACACGTTGAGATCGAGATTAGAAGCATGTGATGCCCTACTGCACGAGGCCAATCAAGTTTGTTATAATCTCCCAAAGACTAAGAAAATGCCATAGATAATTGGAGATGAACACTACATAGTGAGTACATTGGTCTTGTGAAATGTTTCCTTAGATTATGGCCCCTTTCCTACTTTTGTTGGTGGATGCATTTATTTGCGGTTGGGATCAACTTGGTAGTTGTTCCTGTGGATGTTATATAAATTAATTGCATAGCCTTTTTCAATCAGTTCGAACTTAAATGGTATCATAGCCAAGGTCTCAAGTTTGAATTGTCGAACGTGTGGTTTAATTTAATCTCAGTCGGGCGGCAAAATCTCCCACCAATCCTGAAATATTTCAAACGCATTTTTGAATTGGATTAAGAAGATAGGGACAGAGATCCAGTGCCCCCACGTTCACAGGGCACAACGTGACCTGAGGCTTCCCATCCACCATTCGTTTCAATCCAACGGCAAGGAAAGCAACAACGTGACCCGATTAATTTCTGCTGAACTGAAGAGCTGCAGTGTTCTCTCGAACCTGAAGAAATAGAGAAGGGAACAGAAGATGATTTCGTCCCGAGCGCATACGCCGGGCCAAAAATGCGTCTGGTACACGCTCCAGCGGAGCGCCGCATAGTGACTGGGCCGTTCACAGCGACGCAAACATGCCTAAATATGCGCCTCAGATCCGTCGCGCGGACGCTGCGTGGACGCGTAAAGTGTCCGCTCGCGTCTGGCTGACGTTTCGTTGGGCCCGCCTGGAAGTGACCTAGCGTCGATGCGTCTTCTCAGCGGCGCCGCTTCGGCAGTCCGCAGTCGCGTAAAATGGCGATGCCTCGCGTGGCACGAGCTGTCACCTACCTCTGCGAATGGCGATGCCATGCGTGCTGCGGCCGCCGCGTGCCTCCGACCTATATAAACAGGAGCGCACACATATCATCTCCTCCCACACTAAATAGCGGTGAGTAGGAGGTTGAGCGACATCGGCTAGGGTTTAGTGTGGGAGGAGACGATATGCGCGCACCCCTGTATATATATGTTGGAGGCAGGCGATGGCCGCTGCACGCGTGGCGTCGCCATTCGCAGAGGTAGGTGACGGCGCGCGCCACGCGAGGCATCGCCATTACGCGGCCGCAGACTGCCGAAGCGGCGCCCTAAGAAGACGCATCGACGCTGGGTCACTGCCAAGCGGGCCCGACGAAACGTTCGCCAGACGCGAGCGGACACTTTACGCGTCCACGCATCGTCCGCGCGACGAATCCGAGACGCATATTTGGGCATGTTTGCGTCGCTGCGAACGGCCCAGTCACTATGCGTCGTCCCGCTGGAGTTTGTACCAGACGCATGTTTGGCCCGGCCAGATGCGCTCGGAACCGAAATCATCTTCTGTTCCCTTCTCTATTTGTTCAGGTTCGAGAGAACATAGCAGCTCTTCAGTTCAGCAGAAATTAATCGGGTCACGCTGTTGCTTTCCTTGCCGTTGGATTGAAACGAATGGTGGATGGGAAGCCTCAGGTCACGCTGCGCCCTGTGAACGTCGGGGCCCTGGATCTCTGTCCAGAAGATAGATGATGATCATGGTAGTAACCGGTATTTAATGTGATGATGATTTGATTTTGCACTCGGCCATGAACAGAGGTACTAGTACGGTCTCACAATTTTTTATCATTATAGTTGGACCTTAGCCAAATTCAAAATCTCATAGCGGCAAAACTTCCCGCCCACAAAATACAAAAATTTCACACGCTTCCAAATTCCCATTCTACCCCTGTGGAGATGACAGCAAAGTCGGTTGGTGGGGGGGTCTGCCCGTCATTTTTTGGATCACCACCTCCCTAGCCCGGAAACCCTCCCAAAAAAATTTCATTTCCCTCAGACCACCCACCGGAACTTCCCAAGTCCCTCTCTCCCACCTCCACGACCACCGCACCGGAACATCCCCGCCGGACTTCCCTGGCCTACCCGAGGCCTCGCGATCCTCGTCATCCGGCTGCCTGCCGGAGCCGCTTCATCGACGCCGTCATCAACCGGATCGGATCATCCCCGCCGAACCTCGAAACCATATGCTCATCCAGCAGTCTACCGCAGTCGCTTCAGCTGCGGTATCGTCCACCCCACCGGAGCCGCTTCGCCGGATCCGTCGTCCACCGCATCAGATCTTGCTCACCGACACCGCTCTGCATGAACCGGATCTGCTTCACCGGCGCCGTGCATGATCTAAACTCTTCTACTGTCGCTTTTCTATTGCTTGCCTGCAAGTTCTTGTTTAATCTTGGGGGAACCTGTTTGTGCTAACGACGCACCGTTACGTTTTTGCAGATGAGATGAGTAACCATGAAGTGTAATGGCCGTCTCTCCAACCCCAAGTAGCACATGTTGCGTACTTTATCACCGGATCTATCAACCCCAGGAAGATCTGTTGTGACTCCCACAGAGTGCTTCTCCTAATATAAGTCCCTTGTTTTAGCGCCATGTTCTGGGTTCAGATGCTTGTTTGTCTGAAGCTCTTTTAGTTCATTCCTAGCTATGACCGTAACACCATGCTATTTTCTAGTTCATTGCTAACTTTAAGCGATTGAACATTTTGGTTTGCATTCCCTGCTCTGTAGATGTAGCCATCATAACTTCTATCTTCCTCAGTCGTTGTTACAAAAATTATAGGTATTATAGTAACATCCTGCTATTATTTAGTTCATGGCCAATTTTAAGTAATTGCACATGTTGGTTCGCATTCCCTGCTCTATAGCTTTTGGCATCGTAACTTCTATATTTGATTTACATTGCCTGCTCTGTAGATCTAGCCATCATAACTTTATCTTGCTCAGTCGTTGTTACAAAAATTATGGCCTGCTACTATGTTGTTTGTGCCAATTTTTTACTCCATGAACATGTTGGCTTGCATTCCCTGTACTACAGGTGATGCCATTGTTTTGTATCTACTTCATTGTAAGCTAACAAAGTAAGGACTTAGTTTGGCATGCTATCACTCTGCTATCTAGCCTGTAGTACAAATAAACTTGTCATATTACTAGATAATAATTTTGCGTGCCATCTTGTTCTTCAAAAGCTGCATTATTGACTTGTTTCTCTGACTTGGCATGACGCTCACATATGGAATGCTGAACATATTGGTTTGCATTCCCTCTTATACAAGTTCACATGTGATCCCACTATATTCTGTATCTGGTCCATCCTAAGCTCCAGCATTAACTATCCTCTATGTGTTGCTCATTACAAGTTTATATCCCGAAACATCTTGATTTGCATCCCCTTCACTATAAGTTCAGGAGTATTATTTAGTTCACGGCCAAAATGAAGTAATTGCACTTGGCACATGTTGGTTCACATTCCCTCCTCTTTAGCTTTTGCCATCGTAACTTCATCTTGCTCAGTCGTTGTTACAAAATTTATAGCCTGCTACTATGTTTGGTTTACATTCTGCTTTCTGTAGATGTAGCCATCATAACTTCATCTTGCTCGATCGTTGTTACAAAATTTATAGCCTGCTACTATGTTGTTCATGCCAATTTTGTACTCCCTGAACATGTTGGTTTGCATGGGACTCGACAGTAGTAAGTCTGCTGTTTCATTCTAACATGCTCTGTTATATTGGCTGTTGGTATGCGGCATGCACTCTTTGTTTGCTTATTGTGCGCATTACAATGATCTTGTTATAACGACGAAATGATGACTTCCAAATTCTTTGGCAAACAATATTGTAGTGTATTTGCCTTTCCATTGTTGCTGTCTTAACTTATAATGTCTTTGTTTCAGATATAGGTGCTGCATGGACAACTTAAAAGATTGCCGGATCGCTTCATTGTATTGCTAGGTTTAATTACCATTCAATTTCTTTGGGTTACGTAATATTTTTTCAAAGCCTTGCGGTGATGTAATATTTAGTTAGTTTTTATAGTTTTTCGTGCATTTTTCTTTGGTGCTTGTGGTAAGTGAGGCTATCCGACAGAAATCAATGCTGCGTAAATATTCTAAGTATCTAAATCACGAATTCCCATCCCTTAAACGGCCCAATTAAGCGAAATCACATATGTGCCGGCCCGCAAAATCCTAAAGCGCCTATTATGCCGGCATATAAACAGCAACTAAACGGGCTGGCCCACTTACTTATTGGGCCAGCCCACTTGATTTATGGTGGACCCCACACACTAATTGGGCCGGCCCACTTACTATAAGGTGGACCCCACAAACTACTGGGCCGGCCCACTAACTAGTTGGGCCAGCCCAATTGCTTTTGTGGTGGACCCCACATACTAAATGGGTCGGCCCTTTAAGAGGAAAGTGGGACCCACCTGTGCTTTTGGCCCGGCCCACTATCTTGTTGGGCCGGCCTACTTGCTATATGATGGACCCTACGTTCTAAATGGGCCGGCCCTTTAACAGGAAAGTGGGACCCACCTGTGCTTTTGGCCCGGCCCACTATCTTGTTGGGCCAGCCCACTTGCTACATGGTGGACCCCACATACTAAATGGGCCGGCCCTTTAAGAGGAAAGTGGGACCCACCTGTGTTTTTGGCCCGGCCCACTTGCGTGTTGGGCCGGCCCACTTGCTATATGGTGGACCCCACATACTAAATGGCCGGCCCTTTAACAGGAAAGTGGGACCCACCTGTGCTTTTGGCCCGGCCCACTATCTTGTTGGGCCGGCCCACTTGCTATATGGTGGACCCCACATACTAAATGGGCCGGCCCTTTAACAGGAAAGTGGACCCACCTGTGCTTTTGGCCCGGCCCATTTGATCTAATGTGGACCCCACGTACTAAATGGGCCGGCCCGATATCAGGAAAGTGGGACCCACATGCTAATTGGGCCGGCCCAATAACTTCTTGGGCTGGCCCACTTGCTTTAAGGTGGACCCCACTTGGTAAATGGGCCGGCCCGATAACAGGAAAGAGGGTCCCACATGTTTTGTGGGCCAGCCCTTTTGCCTGTTGACCGGTCAAACGTGTGCATTCGGCCCGGCCCACATGCTTAGTGGGCCGGCCCATTTATCTTTTGGCCAGTCAACCTTAGAGGTTAGGCTCGGCCCACGTAACTAATGGACCAGCCCAGCTATATAGTTGACCGGTTGATACGTCTCCGACGTATCTATAATTTCTTATGTTCCATGCCACATTATTGATAATATCTACATGTTTTATGCACACTTTATGTCATATTCGTGCATTTTCTGGAACTAACCTATTAACAAGATGCCGAAGTGCCGATTCTTTGTTTCTGCTGTTTTTGGTTTCAGAAATCCTAGTAAAGAAATATTCTCGGAATTGGAGGAAATCAACGCCCAGGGTCCTATTTTGCCACGAAGCTTCCAGAAGACCGAAGAGGAGACGAAGTGGGGCCACGAGGTGGCCAAACCATAGGGCGGCGCGGCCCAGGTCTTGGCCGCGCCGACCTGTAGTGTGGGCCCCTTGTGACGCCCCCTGACCTGCCCTTCCGCCTACAAATAGCCTTCGTCGCGAAACCCCCGATGCAGAGTCACGATACGGAAAACCTTGCGAGACGCCGCCGCCGCCAATCCCATCTCGGGGGATTCGGAGATCGCCTCCGGCACCTGCCGGAGAGGGGAATCATCTCCCGGAGGACTCTACGCCGCCATGGTCGCCTCCGGAGTGATGTGTGAGTAGTCTACCCCTGGACTATGGGTCCATAGCAGTAGCTAGATGGTTGTCTTCTCCCCATTGTGCTTAATTGTCGGGTCTTGTGAGCTGCCGACCATGATCAAGATCATCTATCTGTAATTCTATATGTTGCGTTTGTTGGGATCCGATGAATAGAGAATACTTGTTATGTTGATTATCAAATTTATAGCTATGTGTTGTTTATGATCTTGCATGCTCTCCGTTACTAGTAGATGCTCTGGCCAAGTAGATGCTTGTAACTCCAAGAGGGAGTATTTATGCTCGATAGTGGGTTCATGTCTCCGTGAATGCAGGGAAGTGACGAGAAATCTCTAAGATTATGGATGTGTTGTTGCCACTAGGGATAAAACATTGGTGCTATGTTCGAGGATGTAGTTACCGATTACATTACGCGCAATACTTAATGCAATTGTCTGTTGTTAGTAACTTAATCTTTGGAGGTTCGGATGATAACTTTGAAGGTGGACTTTTTAGGCATAGATGCATGCTGGATAGCGGTCTATGTACTTTGTCGTAATGCCCAATTAAATCTCACTATACTCATCATAATATGTATGTGCATGGTCATGCCCTCTCTATTTGTCAATTGCCCAACTGTAATTTGTTCACCCAACATGATGTTTATCTTATGGGAGAGACACCTCTAGTGAACTGTGGACCCCGGTCCAATTCTCTATACTGAAATACAATCTCTTGCAATCTTGTTCTACTATTTTCTGCAAACAATCATCATCCACACTATACATCTAATCCTTTGTTACTGACAAGCCGGTGAGATTGACAACCTCATTTGTTTCGTTGGGGCAAAGTACTTGGTTTGTGTTGTGCAGGTTCCACGTTGGCGCCGGAATCCCTGGTGTTGCGCCACACTACATCTCGCCGCTATCAACCTTCAACGTGCTTCTTGGCTCCTACTGGTTCGATAAACCTTGGTTTCATACTGAGGGAAAACTTGCCGCTGTACGCATCATACCTTCCTCTTGGGGTTCCCAACGGACGTGTGCTGTACACGTCATCAAGCAATTTTTCTGGCGCCGTTGCCGGGGAGATCAAGACACGCTGCAAGGGGAGTCTCCACATCCCAATCTCTTTACTTTGTTTTTGTCTTGCTTAGTTTTATTTACTACTTTGTTTGCTGCACTAAATCAAAATACAAAAAAATTAGTTGCTAGTTTTACTTTATTTGCTATCTTGTTTGCTATATCAAAAACACAAAAAAATTAGTTACTTGCAGTTACTTTACTTATTTCATTATGTTTCCTTTTAATTTTACCGTAGAAAACATGCCGGTAGGGCGCGGGTCTATAATTGGGAGAAATAATATAGAAGAATTTTTCAACCATGTTAGTACCGTTGATGATTTTGAAGATAGACACTTGGTAGACCTTGCTCCTACTTATGAAATTGCCGCTGCTGCTTTAGTTCGTATGATGGAAACTAAATTTGTTAATCTCAATCCTATAATCCAACACATGTTTCTTACACTAGGTGATATGGAAGAGGGGGAAAAGAAAGATTTTGTTTTAGAAACCCTTCTTAGAGAATTTGGTGGTATAGCAAGAGAGGCTAGAAAGGTCTTTGCTAAATATGATATGCTTGGTTCTTATACCAATTTTGTTAGTCTCCTTGAAAAGATGGATATGGATAGAATAAAGTACACTAATAATATTAATGATGGTGGGGAGATCAAAGCACCAATACCATGTAAGCTCCTATCAATGCATGAAGCACTAGAAAATAACTATGCTTGGCTTGTTCCTGAAAATTTGTTTGATGGGAGTAGCAAGCCCAAGACTAATGAAAAGGAAGACGCTAAAACTTATGTATCCAATATACTATGCATGGTTGAGAAAACTCCACGCCCCGCTGAAGATGCACCATCTCTTGATAACACTTGATACACACTTTCTGCGCCTAGCTGAAAGGCGTTAAAGAAAAGCGCTTATGGGAGACAACCCATGGTTTTTACTACAGTACTTTGTTTTTATTTTGTGTCTTGGAAGTTGTTTACTACTGTAGCAACCTCTCCTTATCTTAGTTTAGTGTTTTATTGTGCCAAGTAAAGTCGTTGATAGTAAAGTTCATACTAGATTTGGATTACTGCGCAGAAACAGATTTCTTTGCTGTCACGAATCTGGGCAAAATTCTCTGTAGGTAACTCAGAAAATTATGCCAATTTACGTGAGTGATCCTCAGATATGTACGAAACTTTCATTCAATTTTAGCATTTTCATTTGAGCAAGTCTGGTGCCTCGATAAAATTCGTCAATACGAACTGTTCTGTTTTGACAGATTCTGCCTTTTATTTCGCATTGCCAGTTTTGTTATGTTCGATGGATATTTCGATTCCATTGACTTTCAGTAGCTTTGTGCAATGTCCAGAAGTGTTAAGAATGATTATGTCACCTCTGAACATGTATATTTTAATTGTGCACTAACCCTCTAATGAGTTGTTCTAAGTTTGGTGTGGAGGAAGTTTTCAAGGATCAAGAGAGGGAGATGATACAACATGATCAAGGAGAGTGAAAGCTCTAAGCTTGGGGATGCCCCGGTGGTTCACCCCTGCATATATCAAGAAGACTCAAGCGTCTAAGCTTGGGGATGCCCAATGCATCCCCTTCTTCATCAACAACATTATCAGGTTCCTCCCCTGAAACTATATTTTTATTCCATCACAGCTTATGTGCTTTGCTTGGAGCGTCGGTTTGTTTTTGTTTTTTGTTTTGTTTGAATAAAATGGATCCTAGCATTCACTTTTTGGGAGAGAGACACGCTCCGCTGTAGCATATGGACAAGTATGTCCTTAGGCTCTACTCATAGTATTCATGGCGAAGTTTCTTCTTCGTTAAATTGTTATATGGTTGGAATTGGAAAATGATACATGTAGTAATTTGCTATAATGTCTTGGGTAATGTGATACTTGGCAATTGTTGTGCTCATGTTTAAGCTCTTGCATCATATACTTTGCACTCATTAATGAAGAAATACATAGAGCATGCTAAAATTTGGTTTGCATATTTGGTCTCTCTAAGGTCTAGATAATTTCTAGCATTGAGTTTGAACAACAAGGAAGACGGTGTAGAGTCTTATAATGTTTTCAATATGTCTTTTATGTGAGTTTTACTGCACCGCTTCATCCTTGTGTTTGTTTCAAATAGCCTTGCTAGCCTAAACCTTGTATCGAGAGGGAATACTTCTCATGCATCCAAAATACTTGAGCCAACCACTATGCCATTTGTGTCCACCATACCTACCTACTACATGGTATTTCTCCGCCATTCCAAAGTAAATTGCTTGAGTGCTACCTTTAAATTTACATTCTCCACCTTTACAATATATAGCTCATGGGACAAATAGCTTAAAAACTATTGTGGTATTGAATATGTACTTATGCACTTTATCTCTTATTAAGTTGCTTGTTGTGCGATAACCATGTTCACTGGGGACGCCATCAACTACTCTTTGTTGAATATCATGTGAGTTGCTATGCATGTTCGTCTTGTCTGAAGTAAGAGCGATCTACCACCTTATGGTTAGAGCATGCATATTGTTAGAGAAGAACATTGGGCCGCTAACTAAAGCCATGATCCATGGTGGAAGTTTCAGGTTTGGACATATATCCTCAATCTCAAATGAGAAAATTAATTGTTGCTACATGCTTATGCATAAAAGAGGAGTCCATTATCTGTTGTCTATGTTGTCCCGGTATGGATGTCTAAGTTGAGAATAATCAATAGCGAGAAATCCAATGCGAGCTTTCTCCTTAGACCTTTGTACAGGCGGCATAGAGGTACCCCTTTGTGACACTTGGTTAAAACATGTGCATTGCGATGATCCCGGTAGTCCAAGCTAATTAGGACAAGGTGCGGGCACTATTATTATACTATGCATGAGGCTTGCAACTTGTAAGAAATAATTTACATGATACATATGCTTTATTACTACCGTTGACAAAATTGTTTCTTGTTTTCAAAATCAAAGCTCTAGCACAAATATAGCAATCGATGCTTTTCCTCTTTGAAGGACCATTCTTTTACTTTTATGTTGAGTCAGTTCACCTATTTCTCTCCACCTCAAGAAGCAAACACTTGTGTGAACTGTGCATTGATTCCTACATATTTGCATATTGCACTTGTTATATTACTCTATGTTGACAATATCCATGAGATATACATGTTATAAGTTGAAAGCAACCGCTGAAACTTAATCTTCCTTTGTGTTGCTTCAATGCCTCTACTTTGAATTATTGCTTTATGAGTTAACTCTTATGTAAGACTTATTGATGCTTGTCTTGAAGTACTATTCATGAAAAGTCTTTGCTATATGATTCACTTGTTTACTCATGTCATATACATTGTTTTGATCGCTGCATTCACTACATATGCTTTACAAATAGTATGATCAAGGTTATGATGGCATGTCACTCCAGAAATTATCTTTGTTTATCGTTTACCTGCTCGGGACGAGCAGAAACTAAGCTTGGGGATGCTGATACGTCTCTGACGTATCGATAATTTCTTATGTTCCATGCCACATTATTGATGATATCTACATGTTTTATGCACACTTTATGTCATATTCGTGCATTTTCTGGAACTAACCTATTAACAAGATGCCGAAGTGCCGATTCTTTGTTTCTGCTGTTTTTGGTTTCAGAAATCCTAGTAAAGAAATATTCTCGGAATTGGACGAAATCAACGCCCAGGGTCCTATTTTGCCACGAAGCTTCCAGAAGACCGAAGAGGAGACGAAGTGGGGCCACGACGTGGCCAAACCATAGGGCAGCGCGGCCCAGGTCTTGGCCGCGCCGACCTGTAGTGTGGGCCCCTCGTGACGCCCCCTGACCTGCCCTTCCGCCTACAAATAGCCTTCGTCGCGAAACCCCCAGTACCGAGAGCCACGATACGGAAAACCTTACTGAGACGCCGCCGCCGCCAATCCCATCTCGAGGGATTCAGGAGATCGCCTCCGGCACCCTGCCGGAGAGGGGAATCATCTCCCGGAGGACTCTACGCCGCCATGGTCACCTCCGGAGTGATGTGTGAGTAGTCTACCCCTGGACTATGGGTCCATAGCAGTAGCTAGATGGTTGTCTTCTCCCCATTGTGCTTAATTGTCGGGTCTTGTGAGCTGCCGAACATGATCAAGATCATCTATCTGTAATTCTATATGTTGCGTTTGTTGGGATCCGATGAATAGAGAATACTTGTTATGTTGATTATCAAATTTATATCTATGTGTTGTTTATGATCTTGCATGCTCTCCGTTACTAGTAGATGCTCTGGCCAAGTAGATGCTTGTAACTCCAAGAGGGAGTATTTATGCTCGATAGTGGGTTCATGTCTCCGTGAATGCAGGAAGTGACAGAAATCTCTAAGATTATGGATGTCTTGTTGCCACTAGGGATAAAACATTGGTGCTATGTTCGAGGATGTAGTTACTGATTACATTACGCGCAATACTTAATGCAATTGTCTGTTGTTAGCAACTTAATACGGAGGGTTCGGATGATAACCTGAAGGTGGACTTTTTAGGCATAGATGCATGCTGGATAGCGGTCTATGTACTTTGTCGTAATGCCCAATTAAATCTCACTATACTCATCATAATATGTATGTGCATGGTCATGCCCTCTCTATTTGTCAATTGCCCAACTGTAATTTGTTCACCCAACATGCTGTTTATCTTATGGGAGAGACACCTCTAGTGAACTATGGACCCCGGTCCAATTCTCTATACTGAAATACAATCTCTTGCCATCTTGTTCTCTTGTTTTTACGCAAACAATCATCATCCATACTATACATCTAATCCTTTGTTACAGCAAGCCGGTGAGATTGACAACCTCGCTGTTTCGTTGGGGCCAAGTACTTGGTTTGTGTTGTGCAGGTTCCACGTTGGCGCCGGAATCCCTAGTGTTGCGCCGCACTACATCTCGCCGCCATCAACCTTCAACGTGCTTCTTGGCTCCTACTGGTTCGATAAACCTTGGTTTCATACTGAGGGAAAACTTGCCGCTGTACGCATCATACCTTCCTCTTGGGGTTCCCAACGGACGTGTGCTGTACACGCCATCACCGGTCAAACTAAGTCAGCTGGCCCGGCCCGCAAACTTAATGGGCCGGCCCGCTTAAGACGTGGCAGGCCTCGTGTGGGCCTACCATCTACCACGGGGTTTCAGCGGTTAACGCCGTTAACTGCCAGTTAACGGCGTCTGCCACGTGTCAGTTTGCATGACGTCAGCAGTCAACGGGCTCCCGGAAACACTTCTGCAACGGTCCGATTTTCCGTGGAGGAAGGGCACCCAAGCGCGACGGACCGAAAAAAACGTGGTAGGACTTTGCCTGACACTGTTTCGACAACAGAACCCATATCGTCGGGTTAGGCCCATAGGCGACGAAAAATACCCCTTAGCTGACGATTTTGAGACGTTGTCTATCCGAACTTTTCTTGTAGTGATGGTTCGATCACAACAGCTCAAATGCTTGCTTAAGATGGAGGGAAATAGGTTTACTGACTCAACATAAAGTAAAAGACAGGCCCTTCGCAGAGGGAAGCAGGGATTAAATCATGTGCTAGAGCTTTTTCAGTTTTGAAATCATATAAAGAGAGTAAAAGTAACATTTTGAGAGGTGTTTGTTGTTGTCAACGACTGGTAGCGGGTACTCTAACCCCCTTGCCAGACAAACTCTCGAAGAGCGGCTCCCATAAAGTTTTATTTCAGGTTGGCACTCCTTCCAACCTTGCTTTCACAAACCATGGCTAACCGAATCCTCGGGTGCCTGCCAACAATCTCATACCATGAAGGAGTGCCTTTTTATTTTAGTTTTATTATGATGACACTCCTCCCCTCCTTTGCTTTCTCAAGCCATGGCTAACCGAATCCTTCGGGTGCCGTCCAACAATCACATACCATGGAGGAGTGTCTATTTAGGTTAATTAATTTGGGACTGGGAATCCCATTGCCAGCTCTTTTTGCAAAATTATTGGATAAGCGGATGAAGCCACTAGTCCATTGGTGAAAGTTGCCCAACAAGATTGAAAGATAAAACACCACATACTTCCTCATGAGCTATAAAACATTGACACAAATAAGAGATAGTAAATTTTGAATTGTTTAAAGGTAGCACATGAAGTATTTACTTGGAATGGCAGGAAATACCATGTAGTAGGTAGTTATGGTGGACACAAATGGCATAGGTTTGGGTTGAGGTTTGGATGCACGAGAAGTATTCCCTCTCAGTACAGGTCTTTGGCTAGCAAGGTTAATTAGCAAGCACAAGAGTTGAGGGAAACAAACAAATATACATGTGATAGAAACAATCATGCATCTTCCTTGTAAGCACAACAATTTTAACTTCAGAATAATAAGCTATGAGCTAACAAGAAAATAAGACAATGAAACAACTACATGTATTTCTCTTTTCTACTTAAACCTCAAAGTGTTGTTGCTATTGACCAATGCTAAGTTTGCCAAAACCAAATAGATTCATTCAGTGCTCCCAAAGTGATACCAATACTAATAACAAGATCAATCATATAATAGAGATTGCAAACTAAAATAAGATGCGTAATATGTAAATGATAAGACTTCTCATTAATATTCCATAACGATAACTCACACCAAGGGATACATAGACAACCAACTAAAGGAGAGATACTTCCACACTGCAACCCATCTTATATGATAACTTCCCTACTCATGATATGACACTACTTGATAGTAAAAAGTAAGAGATAGTGATGATGTGATACCGCGGCACTCCCCCAAGCTTGGAACAAACCAAGGGGATGCCAATACCGATGATGAATTACTCCTTCGACGATCGTGGTGATGAATTCCTCCCGTGCTTCTTACAGATCTCCTTCAGCTTTAGTTTCTCAGTTTGGCAATTCTGCACTAAGACTCGAAGAGATTCATTGTTATCTGAAGTTGGCGGTGGCGACCTTGTGATGGGAATCGAGTAATATTCCAGCATTCTACGGAGTCGGTAATTCTCCTCCTGAAGTATCTCCACTTCTCTTCTTAGAGCCCGGTATTGATCACAAAACTCATCGGTAGCCCGTAGAACTTCTTCCAACACAGGGAAAGAGTCGAGGCTAAGAGCAGGTGGTAAGGGTCCCTGCAAGTTATGAGAAAAAGAATGTCGAGTGTCAACAGATCCCACCAAGATTTGCTTACTCCCAACGGCTTGTTGCTCTTGTTTTGACGACACCCTTTTCACTTCTTCCTCCGAAAGCCCCTTGCCCTTGTTGTTGGAGGTCATGGTGCTCCTAGATTGAAAATAGATCCTGGCGGAAACAGCTCGAAACAAAACACGTCGAGAAAACGATATACGGACCTCCAGGGGTCCGGGGGATTATATAGCAGGAATTTGTATGTCATAAGGAAAGTACCAGGTCGAACCAGAGTCGGAAAGAGGCGACGAGGCGGCCAGCTCATAGGGCGGCGTGGGCCAAGGCCTGGCCGCGCCGGCCTATGGGGGCACGCCCTCGTGCATCTCCTCCACTCCTTTTCGATCTCGTAATTTTTCATATTTTCCAAAAACAGCAAAAACATTGTTCGGAAAATAAATCGCGAACTTTATATTACCAGTACTGTTACCTATTCAAAGTCGAGTTCTGGTGGACTGTCAATTTGACCTTTGATGAAAGCCTCCGGTGTTTCCACTCGAATAACATCAACATCTACATTATAAGAATCACCTGAGATATAATGCTTGAGTCTTTGTCCATTCACCACTTGTGTGGCATTCCCTTGGAGAGAGCTAATTTTTATTGCTCCTGAACGATGCACCTCCTCAACAACATATGGTCCTTCCCATTTCGAGAGTAATTTCCCTGCAAAGAATCTGAGACGAGACCGATACAATAGGACTTTATCCCCAATATTAAATTCTCTTTTGATAATCCTTCTATCATGCCATTTCTTAACTTTCTCTTTAAAGAGTTTAGCATTTTCATAAGCTTCACTTCTCCATTCATCTAGAGAACTCAATTGTAGCAACCTCTTCTTACCGGCTAGTTTAGGATCTTTATTTAGTTCTCTAACAGCCCAATAAGCTTTGTGCTCTAGTTCTAAAGGTAAATGACAAGCTTTTCCATAAACCATTTTATAAGGTGACATTCCCATGGGATTTTTATAAGCAGTTCTATAAGCCCATAGTGCTTCCTTCAATTTACTAGCCCAATTCTTTCTAGTCTTATTAACAGTCTTTTGCAAGATAGATTTGATTTCTCTATTTGATAGTTCTACTTGCCCACTAGTTTGAGGATGATAAGCGGAAGCAATTCTATGATTAATACCATATTTAGCAAGAGTTTTTCTAAAACCACCATGAATAAAATGAGAACCTCCATCAGTCATAATATATCTAGGAACTCCAAATCTAGGAAAAATAATGTCTAAAAGCATTCTTAAAGAGGTCTCACCATCAGCACTTTTTGTAGGTATGGCTTCCACCCATTTAGTAACATAATCAACAGCAACAAGTATATGAGTGTTACCTTCTGAAGAGGGAAAAGGTCCCATGAAGTCAAATCCCCAACAATCAAACGGTTCAATAACGAGAGTATAATTCATAGGCATTTCATTCCGTCTGGAGATATTACCAACCCTTTGGCATTCATCACGGGATAAGATAAACTTCCTTGCATCTTTGAAGAGAGTTGGCCAATAAAAACCTGATTGTAGAACCTTTTGCGCAGTTCTTTCTCCGGCGTGATGTCCTCCATAAGCACTACCATGACATTTACTCAATATCTCTTGTTGTTCATATTCGGGAACACATCTTCGCAGAATACCATCCACTCCTTCTTTATATAAGTGTGGGTCATCCCAAAAATAATGCCTCAAGTCATAAAAGAATTTCCTCCTTTGCTGGGCTGAAAAGGTTGGAGGCAGGTACTTGGAAACAATAAAGTTAGCATAATCAGCATACCAAGGACTGTCTCGCGAGCTTACCTTTATTACAGCCAATTGTTCATTCGGAAAACTATCATTAACAGGAACAGGATCATAAGCAATATTTTCCAATCTAGACAAATTACCAGCAACAGGATTATCAGCACCTTTCCTATCTACAATATGTAAATCAAATTCTTGCAACAGAATTACCCATCTAATAAGCCTTGGCTTAGCATCTTTCTTTTGCATAAGGTATCTAATTGCAGCATGATCAGTATGTATAGTAACTTTTGAATCAACAATATAAGATCTAAACTTATCACAAGCAAAGACTACAGCTAACAATTCTTTTTCAGTAGTAGCATAATTTCTTTGAGCAGCATCAAGAGTTTTACTAGCATAATGAATAACATTCAATTTTTTATCTACTCGCTGTCCAAGAATAGCGCCTACAGCAAAATCACTAGCATCACACATAATTTCAAATGGTAAGTTCCAATCAGGAGGTTCAACTATAGGAGCAGTTGTTAAGGCTTTCTTTAGAGTTTCAAAAGCTTCCTTACAATCATCATCAAAAACAAAAGGTACATCTTTTTGAAGAAGATTAGTAAGAGGCTTTGAAATCTTGGAGAAGTCTTTAATAAACCTCCTATAAAACCCAGCATGACCAAGAACACTACGAATACCTTTAACATCTCTAGGATAGGGCATCTTCTCAATTGCTTCAACTTTAGCTCTATCAACTTCAATACCTCTCTCGGAAATTTTATGTCCCAATACAATTCCTTCATTAACCATAAAGTGGCATTTCTCCCAATTAAGAACAAGGTTAGTTTCTTCACATCTCTGCAAAACTTTATCGAGGTTCCGCAAGCAATTATCAAAAGAATTCCCATAAACGGAAAAATCATCCATGAATACCTCTACAATACTCTCGCAAAAGCCATGAAAAATAGCAGACATGCATCTTTGAAAAGTAGCAGGAGCATTACATAAACCAAAAGGCATACGTCTATAAGCATAAGTTCCATAGGGACAAGTGAAAGTGGTTTTCTCTTGATCCTTAGTTTTAACAGCAATTTGTGAAAACCCAGAATAACCATCAAGAAAGCAAAAGTGAGTATTTTTAGATAACCTTTCTAACATTTGATCAATAAAAGGCAAAGGGTAATGATCTTTCTTAGTAACTTTATTAACTTTTCGATAATCAATGCACATTCTATACCCTACAACTACTCTTTGAGGTATGAGCTCATCATTATCATTAGGCACAACAGTCATTCCTCCTTTCTTAGGAACACAATGCACAGGACTAACCCATCTACTATCAGCAATAGGATATATAATACCAGCTTCAAGAAGTCTTAATACCTCATTTCTTACCACATCCTTCATCTTAGGAATTAGACGACGCTGAGGTTCAACAACAGGCTTCGCATCATCTTCCATATTAATGGTGTTTTGGCAAATAGAGGGAGAAATCCCCTTCAAGTCATCAAGAGTGTAGCCAATAGCTCCTCGGTGCTTCTTCAGTATTTCCAATAACCTTTCTTCTTCAAACTCTGAAAGCTTAGAACTAATAATAACAGGATATATTTTCTTATCATCAATATGAGCATATTTAAGATTATCAGGCAATGGTTTTAAATCAAAGACAGGATCTTCCTTTGGTGGTGGTGTTGTACCCAGATCTTCCACCGGTAAATCATGCTTAAGAATAGGTTGACGAAGGAAAATTTCATCAAGCTCATCTCTTTCTTCCCTAAACACTTCACTCTCACTATTCTCCAAATGCTGCTGCAAAGGATTATTAGGAGCAAGAGCAACAGATGCACACTGTTCAACTTTAAAATCATTATTAGGCGAATCAATTTTATAAGGAGTTTTGGCAAATTTAGAGAAGTTAAACTCATAAGATTCACCAGCAAATTTAGTCAAAATTTTCTCTTTCTTGCAATCTATAATAGCTCCACAAGTATTTAGAAAAGGTCTACCAAAAATGATAGGACAATATTTACTAGCAGCAGAACCAAGTACCAAAAAGTCAGCAGGATATTTAATCTTACCGCATAGAACTTCCACATCTCGAACAATACCAATTGGAGAGATAGTTTCTCTATTAGCCAGCCGAATAACCACATCAATATCTTCAAGTTCACAAGAACCAATTTCCTGCATAATCTTCGTGTAAAGCTCATAAGGAATAGCACTAATACGTGCACCAATATCACATAAACCATAATAACAATGATCTCCAATTCTAACAGATAGCATAGGAACACTTGTTTTCTTGGACTTATTAGGATGTGAAACAATATTAGAGGCATCTTCACAGAAAATAATATGACCATCCTCCACATTTTCAGTCACAAGATCTTTAACTATTGCAACAGCAGGTTCAACTTTTATTTGTTCTTCAGGTTCTATAGGTTTCTTTTCACTTTTATGAACCGCACTATTTATAACAGAGTACTCCTTCATTTTAGAAGGGAAAGGAGTTTTTTCAATATAAGCTTCAGGAATAACATGATCAACAGTTTCAACTACAACACATTTATTTATAGATGAATCAATTTTATCTTTATACGGTTCATGATACTTATCAAAGTTCTTTTTGGGCAATTCATAGAGGCAAAAGCTTTATAAAGATTTGCAGCAACTTGAGAATCAAGACGATAAGTAGCACTCATATTACAAAATTTATCAGTATCCATAAAAGCTTCAATGCATTTGTAATCATAATTTATACCTGATTCTCTATCCTTATCGTTCTCCCATCCTTCAGTATTTTCCTGGATCCGATTAAGAAGGTCCCTTTTAAACTCTTCCTTGTTGCGTGTGAATGATCCAGAACAAGAAGTATCCAGCAAGGTCTTGTCTTCAAAAGAAAGTCTTGCATAGAAATTATCAATAATAGGAAGCACATGAATGGGGCATTTGAGCATTAAAGACTTCAATCTCCCCCACGCTTGGGCAATACTCTCTCCATCATGAGGCCAAAAATTATATATGCGGTTCCGATCTTTGTGAATTTCACTTGGAGGATAGAACTTAGAATAAAACCGGGGCACAATATCATTCCATTCAAGAGAATCCCCATTATCCAGTAATTTATACCAATGCGCCGCTTTACCAGACAGCGATATAGAGAATAGTTTCTTCCTCACTTCATCCATAGCAATACCTGCACACTTGAATAAACCGCATAATTCATGTAAGAACAGTAAATGATCTCCAGGGTGGACAGTTCCATCCCCTGTATAACGGTTATCCACTACACGTTCAATAATTTCATAGGTATTTTGTATGGTATTTCTTCCTCACCTGGCGCTTCATCCACTACCTTTGCAGTAGTAGTAGATTTCCCAAATAAACACTCAAGAGAAGATCTCTCCATAATGAATTATAGCAGCAGGCAGAAATAAAATCAGCACAAACAGTAAAAGTTTCCCTTACCAATTCCACTTACCAATAGCGCTTCACTCCCTGGCAACGGCGCCAGAAAATAGTCTTGATAACCCACAAGTATAGGGGGTGTATCGTAGTATCTTCGATAAGTAAGAATGTCGATCCCAACGAGGAGAAGAAGGTGTTGACAAGCAATTTCGATGAAGGATTCACTGTAAATACTCACAGACAAGTATTCAGGGGGTTTTGATGTAACAGATGAATAAAGTACGAGTAAGTAAAGTGCGAGAGTAATAATTGCAGCGAGTGGCCCAATCCTTTTTAGCACAAAGGACAAGCCGGTTTGTTTACTTATAATGACCAAACGTTCTCGAGGACACACGGGATTTTAGTCTAGTGCTTTCGCTACATACGGCTAATTAATCTTCATTGTTTTGATAAGTGTTGTGTGGGTGAACCTATGCTAATGTACCGCCCTTCCTAGGACTAATACATACTTGCGATTATACCCCTTGCAAGCATCCGCAACTACAAGAAAGTAATTAAGATAAATCTAACCACAGGCTTAAACTCTGAGATCCTGCTATCCCTCCTGCATCGATATACCAACGGGGGCTCAGGTTTCTATCACTCCGGCAACCCCGCAATTGGCAAACGAGTACAAGATGCATTCCCCTAGGCCCATAAAGGTGAAGTGTCGTGTAGTCGACGTTCACACGACACCACTAGAAGAATAACACCACAACTTAAATATCATAACATTGAATATTACTCAACCATACTTCACTACTAACATTTAGACTTCACCCATGTCCTCAAGAACTAAACGAACTACTCACGAGACATCATATGGAACATGATTAGAGGTGATATGATAATGAATAACAATCTGAACATAAACCTTGGTTCAACGGTTTCACTCAATAGCATCAATAACTAGTAGAAATCAACACCGGGAGAGTTTCCCCTATCAAACAATCAAGATCCAACCCGAATTGTTACAGCGGTGACGATGTGCAGTGGTGGAGACGGCGGTGATGATGATGAGGATGATGATGATGGTGATGGAGATGATGTCCAGCTCGATGGCGGTGACGATGGCGTCGATTTCCCCCTCCGGGAGGGAATTTCCCCGGCGGATCTCAGCCTGCCGGAAAGCTCTTTTCTCTCTGGTGTTCTCCGCCCCGCAGAGGCAGCTGTGACTCTTCGCGACTTATCCCCCGGAGCTTAGGTTTTTGGGACGAAGAAATATGCAAAGGAGAGGAGGCCAGAGGGGGCTGTGGGCCCCCTCCCCACAAGGCGGCGCGGCCAGGGCAGGGCCCGCGCCGGCCTATGAGGGGGGCCCATGGTGGCCCTCCTCGGCTCCTCCTTTTGGCTCTCGTCATCTTCTGGAAAAATAGGATTTTTCATATAACTTTCATCAATTGCTGATCTTCCGAAATATTGCATTCTGACGGCGCTTTTTCCAGCAGAATCCTGACTCCGGTGCGCGATCCTCCAATAATCATGAAACATGCAAAATAGATGAAATAACATAAGTATCATCTCCAAATATGAAATATATCAATGAATAACAGCAAATTATGATATAAAATAGTGATGCAAATTGGACGTATCAATCATCATTTTCAGAACTAGTTTCCCAGAGATTTTCAATATCAAAAGTAGTGTGCTCTTCTAAATCATGATCACTAATGTAGGTAAAGGGCATAGGAAGATCATTGTACTCAGATTCATTATCATAATAATCATTAGGAGCAACATACTTACGATTCCCCCTCTTCTTCTTCTTCTTCGTTCCCTTCTTCTTCTTCTTCTCCTTCTCCTCGTTCCCTTCTTTAGGAGGGAGAGGCTTGATGGGAGGCTTCTCCACATAACCTGATTTATTTCCAGAAACAATAGAAGAAACTTGGGAGGATTCCTCCTTTTCATTAATAAGTTCAAAACACACAGCGGTCCTATCATATTTTGGCAAAGTGTCATCTTCTAAAATATTTTGTATGTAAGTATTTGTATGGCAATTATCAATGCAATAAGAAAGACACCCATGCAGGACACTATTAATATCAAGATCATTCATATCTAACAAAGAAATTTTTCTTGATAACTCTTCACACCCCAAAAATAAAGTAAGTTCGTCATGCTGATTAGGAAGGATTTCATCGTCACAATACAAATTTGCAGCACTCATGGGGTTTGAATTATCATTGGAGGAGCATTGAAAATTAAAATGACCCACTCTATGGCAAAGTTCACAAATAAAAGGATAGAGGGCACAAACTTTTTCACCAAGATCATCTAGAGCCCTAAACCACTTTCTAGTTTTTTCATTCCTATGATGGATACAATATTCATCTTCGATTTGATTAATTCCACAAGGTCTATGCATTCCACAAAAATTAACATGCTTATAAGAAATAGTATTTTCAGAAGTTTGGGCATGTTTATTGCAATCATTAACAACAATTTCATTTTCCTAGCAAGTGTCTTTGAAAGGTTCATGATACATGTACCAATTTTCTTTAGGAACATTAATATGAGAAGCAAAGGCTCTATAGCAATCAACCATAATTTGAGGATCAAGACCATATTTAGCACTAAGCTCTTGAAAATCAACAGTTTCAATGAAAGACTTAATGCATTCATATTCATAGTTTATACCTGATTCTTTACCTTTGTCGTTCTCCCAATCTTCAGCGTTCTCCTGAATCCGATCAAGAAGCCCCCGTTTAAACTCTTCTTTATTGCGCGTGAATGATCCGGAACAAGTAGTATCCAGCAAGGTTTTGTCTTGAAAAGAAAGTCTTGCATAGAAATTATCAATGATGATATTACCAGGAAGCTCATGAATGGGGCATTTGAGCATTAAAGACTTCAATCTTCCCCATGCTTGGGCAATACTCTCTCCATCATGAGACCAGAAATTATATATGCGGTTTCTGTCTTTGTGAATTTCACTTGGAGGATAGAATTTAGAATAAAATAGAGGCATAATATCCTCCCAATCAAGAGAATGCCTATTCTTCAGCAATTTATACCAATCCGCCGCTTTACCAGACAGCGACATGGAGAATAGTTTCTTCCTCACTTCATCCATAGAGATACCTGCACACTTGAATAACCCGCATAATTCTTGCAAAAATAGTAAATGATCTCCAGGATGGACAGTTCCATCCCCTTCATAGCGGTTATCCATAACACGTTCAATAATTTTCATGGGTATCTTGAAAGGATACTTTTAGTAGGTGAATTTAAAATATCACAAGCATCATTATAGTTATCGCATATGGAAGATAAAGTATTATCAGAGCAAATTTTATCCCCTAAAGATGGGAAGCTAAAAAGATCATAAAAACTAGCTTCCCCAAGCTTAGACTTTTCCATAACATTAGCGGTAATTGCGTTCATACTAATAACATTGCTACTAGCATGCAAATAAGGTTCCATAGGTTTTTTAATTTTCGCATCAAATAATTCATGTCTTAACTCAGAAAATAGATTAAAAAGCTCACTGTTATTTTCCATTATGCCTAACTAGTGAAAAATAAAAACAAGAAACAAAAAGATGCAATTGCAGGATCTAAAGGAAATAGCTTCGAGCACTCACACACCGGCAACAATGCTAGGAAATAGCTAGCAGTCGGAGGATGTGAATACCTTTTACCTTACCTCCTCGGCAACGGCGCCAGAAAATAGCTTGATGTCTACGCACGCTTCTATTTCTGTAGACAGTGTTGGGCCTCCAAGAGCAGAGGTTTGTAGAACAGTAGCAAGTTTTCCTTAAGTGAATCACCCAAGGTTTATCGAACTCAGGGAGGTAGAGATCAAAGATATCCCTCTCAAGCAACCCTGCAATTACGATACAAGAAGTCTCTTGTGTCCCCAACACACCTAATACACTTGTCAGATGTATAGGTGCACTAGTTCGGCTCAGAGATAGTGAAATACAAGTAATATGGATGATTGTAAGTAGTAACTGCAATCTAAAATAAAGATGGCAGCAAGCAAACATGTAACAGAACTTGTTGGAAACGGTGTTTCAATGCTTAGAAACAAGGCATAGGGATCATACTTTCACTAGTGGACACTCTCAACATTGATCACATAACTGAATAAATAAATGCTACTTTCTACACTCTCTTGTTGGATAACAAACACCATTCATTGTGTAGGGCTACAAAAGCACACCTCAAGCTGGAGTAAACAAGCTCCACAACATCCGGAGTTCATATTAAAGTAACCTCTAGAGTGCATAATAGACCGTTGCAATTTAGACCGAGTACTAACATAGCATACACACTATCAACAATAGTTATGAAAGGGGGAATAGATCGCATCAATACTATCATAGTAATAGTTAACTTCATAATCTACAAGAGATTACAATCATAACCTACGCCAAGTACTACATGATGCACACACTGTCAACATTACATCATGGAGGAGGAATAGACTACTTTAATAACATCACTAGAGTAGCACATAGATTAATAGTGATACAAAGCTCATGATCACATAAAGATCACACCATGGGAGAGAGAGATGAACCACATAGCTACCGGTAGAGCCCTCAGCCTCGGGGGAGAACTACTCCCTCCTCATCATGGGAGACAGCAATGGCGATGAAGATGGCGATGGAGTCGATGGAGATGACTCCGGGGGCAATTCCCCGTCCCGGCGGCGTGCCGGAACAGAGACTTCTGTCCCCCGAAACGGAGTTTCGCGATGGCGGCGGCGCCCCTGGAGTCTTTCTGGAGTTTCGTTAATCGGTGTCGGGTTTTTAGGTCACGAGGGATAATATAGGCGAAGAGGCAGCGCAAGGGGGTGCCTGGGGGGCCCACCCCATAGGGCGGCGCGCCCCCCCTCTAGGCCGCGCGAGCCTATGGTTTGGAGGCCCTGGGCCTCCTCTCCGGCTCCCCTTCGGTATTCTGGTCCGTCTCGGTGAACTAAGATGTTTGGCTTTTGTTTCGTCAAATTCCGAGAATATTGCCCGAACAGCCTTTCTGGAACCAAAAACAGCAGAAAACAGGAACTGGCACCTCGGCATCTTGTTAATAGGTTAGTTCCGGAAAATGCATAAAATCATTATAAAGTGTGAGCAAAACATGTAGGTATTGTCATAAAACTAGCATGGAACATAAGAAATTATAGATACGTTTGAGACGTATCAATCCCTGATGTCTTGGAACATCTTGTTGGTGCAGAGGCTGGATGTAAATTGGTATCAATATATTCTCTTTATCGAAAAAGCTAGGGCATAGGCACATATTAGGAATAACAATTAACACATTGAAATATGGCAAATAACAAATCAAATAAGGACATGCCATTTTCATAATGAAATTAACATATCAAAGTATGCTAATAATCACAATAAGGGCCCAAAGGATTGAGCATGCCATGAACCACGCCAAGTTTCGCGTTCTGCAACTACTGGTGGGGTTCGAAGCAAGGGGCAAGGAAAACACACTGGAAATCTTGGGATGCTCTTACACATCCAAAAAAATCATGGTGGCCTAGGGTTTAAGGACTTTCGGCTTTTTAACCAAGCCTTACTCGCTCGACAGGCGTGGAGACTGCTGGTGAAGCCAGAGAGTCTTTCTGCAATGATACTAAAAGATCGTTATTACCCTAACGGTCGTTTGGAGGACACGGTTTTTGCAGGTAATGCCTCATCGTCGTGGCAAGCGATTCAATACGGACTTGAGCTCCTGAAGAAAGGGTTGGTATGGAGGGTGGGTGATGGCAGCCAGATTCGCATATGGAGAGATCCATGGCTACCAAAACCACACTCCTACCAGCCTATGTCGAACCGAGGGAGCTGCAGACTACGTCGAGTGGCTGAGCTGCTCACAGAGGACGGCGAATGGCGAATGGATGTCCTCCAACGCCACTTCTCGATCATGGACATTGATGAGATATTGAAGATCAAGGCCTCTCCGAACCGTGGAGAGGATGTGCTGGCGTGGGCACCTGATCGCAGAGGAATTTTCTCTGTTAGAAGCGCGTACAAGGTTGCATGGGAGTCTAATCACCGCACATCTATGTGCGCATCGAGCAGGGCACCGGACGGCAAACGTGTCGTCTAGGACACAGTGTGGGGGTGCCCTGCTCCCCCAAAGGTACGCGTCTTTGCTTGGCGTTTGATCACGAATTCCTTGGCCATCTGGGAAAATAAAAAGAGGTGAAACATGGAGGTTTCTGACATATGTGTAATATGTGGCATTGAACGTGAGGATACATACCACACGTTTTGCAGGTGTCCGATAGCGCGCGCTCTTTGGGAAGCAATGAGGGAAGTATGGCCTCTGAAAGAACACATCCCCAACACGGGCCAGGAGTGACTTTTCCAAGCTCTGGACCATGCAAGCGAGGAGGAGCGACTAATGATGCTCATGACCTTCTGGCGCATCTGGCACGTACGGAATGAAGTTGTTCATCAGAAGGCTGCTCCACCGATCGAAGCCTCGCGAAGGTTCCTGTGTAGCTATGTTGATTCGTTGCTAATGATTAAGCAAGACCCTATGGAAGATTCAGTTAAAGGAAAGACGGCCTTAGTCTATGGGCCTGTGCGGGATACAACAAGGAGGAGGAAGAAGGATGTGGCATGCGAAGGTATACCCATGGGTGTGTGGTCTAGACCACCAGAAGGGTGGGTGAAATTGAACGTTGATGGAGCATGGACGGAGAGGAATGTCGAGGAGGTACTGGCATGATTCTGAGGGATGATCAGGGATGCACCATCTTTACAGCCTGCAATCACCTGCAATCATGTGGCAGCCCTCTTGAAGCAGAGTTACTCGCCTGCATTGAAGGGATGACAATGGCCTTTCAGCACACAGATAAGCAGCCTGTCATTGTGGAGAGTGATTGTAGTGAGGCAGTGAAGATGATCAAGGACAGTGATGTCAATAGATCTCCGGTTGCTGCTACCGTGAATGAAGTGAAACGTCTATGTAATCTAGGTAGAGTGTTTCAGTTTAAACACATTAGTAGGGAGTACAACATTGTGAGCCATTCTTTAGCTAGATGGGGTTTCACGGAGAGGCAAACCAGGGTGTGGATCCGTCATGGACCAGACTTTATTAGACAGGCTTGTATTCAGGATGGAAATCCCATTCCTTGATTAATAAATTTCCCTTATCGCAAAAAAAAAAGTTTCGCGATGAAGTTTCTCTTCCCACCCATTCCTCACCACTTTAGATTTTGCGATGTACTCCACGTGTGATGTAGAATCAGCAAGCGACCGCGGCTTAGAACCATTCCAGCTCACAATACTCAATGTAGAATGAAGAGAAATTTATATTGTGAGCAATTATTGATTTGAAAACTAGCATCGACATAATCATGTGCAAAGAGCTCATCGTCTCAATGACACAGAGTCTGGGCAAGAATAATGCAAGGTGACATATAATAATGAAAAAAAAACTTTGCTGTCTATTGCATGTTCGCGCACTACAACAAATGTTTCCGTTGGCCGAACTCGTAAAGAGTGGCAATTTTGGGCCGCTCCGATACGTCCATCGGGGAGAAGGGCCGTGCATGAGTTGGACGGGCCAACAGAGGCGCCACGAGTCCACGACCGAGCCATGGCGCACAGCCGCCCGCACACAGCGTGCATTCCGTCGGGACGGAGCAACGCATTTCGGACGACCAAAAGCGGTCGTGAGCGTCCATTTGCGTCACCCTATGGATATATTTTGTCCTGCGTCCGTTTACGTCTGGGTGTGTTCCCACCGAGGTGATCTATTTTTAGATTTGCAACGTATTTACAAATATAAAAAGTAGTACATTTAAATGCATAAAAGCTATACAATGTAGATCTAGAAGCCTAGACTACTTGCTTCCGGATGGGCCGGCCCCATCTTTGCGTCGTTTCATCGTCTGCTTCTCCGCCGCCTCCCGTGCGGCTGCTATGGCTCGGTACGCCATCGCGTCCTCTTGCAAGCACTGCTCCAGCCTCGCATTCACGGTGTCGTCCTTGAGCGTCTCGAAGGACTCGACTATTGCTCTCTGCTCCGCCGTCCTCTCCTCCGGGGTAGGCGCAGCGGGATCATCGCAATACCATGATATGTCGGAGTCGGACTCCTCTGCGGCTGCGGCGGCCGCCATCCCACGATATTCCATCTCGGTGTCCAACACCGCGTGGGCCGCCCGCTCCTTCTCTGCCTCCTTCTCCGCGTCAGCCAGGTACTTGGCGTCCCTGACAGGGTTGAGGAGGTCGCTCGTGCTGTCGTCGGAGTCGAACTCCTCGTCGGAGCTCGAGGCCGGGGGAGGTGGAGTGGGAGGTGTACGTGGAGGTAGAGGCGCGGCAGCCTGGCCGCGGCCGGCGTTGCTCATGGTGTCTGCGACGGAGTCTGAGCGGCAGCGGCGGAGTCTGAGTGGCAGCGACGTACGGTGGAGGTTGTGCGGCAGCTAGGGTTTAGTGGGGAGGAGATGAGATGCTACCGCCCCTGTTTATATAGATCGGAGGCAGGACGAGGGCCGTGGCACGCGTGACATCGGCACTACTTCGTGCGCAGAGGTAGATGACGGCCGCGCGACACGCGAGGCATCGCCATTTACGTGGCCTCAGACTGCCGAAGCGATGCCTCGACGCCAGTACTGACGGAGAAGACGCATCGACGCTGGATCACTGCCAGGCGGGCCAGACAAAACGTCCGCCAGACGCGAGCGGATACTTTTCACGTCCGCGCAGCGTCCGCAGAGACGCATCCGAGACGCATATTTGGATCAGGTTTTCGTCTTCGTGGACAGTCCGATCACTTTGCGTCGCCCCGCTGGAGTTGGTGCTAACGCATTTCCCATCACGATGGATGAAAACGGTCGCTCAGATCTATTCGCATCGTGCCGCTGGAGATGCGTCATGCGCGTAGCGCCGTAGCGGTGCCTGGTCTGGTTCAGTCCGACGGAAGGCAGCGGGTTTTGTCGTCTTCCCGATAATGAAACTAATGTGATCCAGACGACACCTCAGGGCTCACCTCGCGAAGAAAATGTAGCGGGCAGCCATGTGCTTCGGAAAAGGTGAACCACGCGGCCTACAGGTAGCAACATCGTGGCAGCAACTGCCGTGCTCGCATAGCGTCTCTGTGTAGTGTGTACCAGTAGCACTTCGTGTCAGGCACGGAGGCATGTAGCCTGTTTTGGAAGTTTGAAAATTGGAGCACGTGGCTATAGGATCGAACCAGAGAGAAATTTTTGCATTGCTGAATTTGCCCCGTTATGTTAGTTTGAAGTTCAGCTAATTCTCCCAATGTAAGAAACTACTCGACCTGTTCGCTAGTACTATAGTACTTATAACTATTAGAGCTCGTTTAGCACCCTTTATTTTATTTCATTTGGATACATCATTTTATTAGGAAAATTCACAAAAATGATAGGGTACCGAAAGAAATTAAAGTTATGCATGGGATGAAACCCATGAAATTCTCGGTTGATTTTGGTAACTGATTTCGTGGCACCTAAACAAGTTGATTATTGGAATAAAAAATGAACTCTTTGAATCAAGCCCTAATGATAAGAGCCAAACTAGATCTTAGCTTTCTTAATATACAAAAACATGTATCTAGACATGTTTTATGCTCATTTCGATCCGTATATAGTTCATTAAAAGTATCTAAAAGATCAATGAACAAACTAAGTACAAAATATTACAGTTCATGCCGGAATAATAATGGTTTAACACCAATTAATTTAGTCTCCGACTTTAGGATAGATGTCTACCAGTTTTGGAACCTATAAGGGCCCGCTTGGAACATCATTTAAATTTGGGTCCAGCGTCAGGTTATTTGTCCCACGCCGGATTTTCTGCGCAACCTGGACCTCTTATGGTCCGTGAAAATTTCAGGCATTTTCCTAAAAAACTACTTTCTCTTTTCACTAATGTAAGATCGTTTAGATATTTTAAATTAAACTAGATACAAACCAAAATGATAAATCTATGAAAAAATAAAAATCTTACGTTAGAACATAAGGTAGAAACCAAGAAGGCCTGAGTAGCCTAACCGTGATGTGATGCAGTTCAATCAAGCCAAAGCACGCACAGCTCCAATATTGTCAACTGCAACGCTCTCAACAACGGTTTTGTCAACTATTGCCCTCTCAACCTCCGCTCCCAATTGCATCTTTATCCACTGAACTACACCTACTCTCAGCTATGTGTATAAGGCTGGTTATAGTGCTACTATCATAGCTAGTATCATGGATACTAGATCCATAAAAATGATGATGTGACATCTAATTAAAGAGGAGAGATAGGATTAGAGTAACATAGGTGGATAATGTATCATAGCGCACGTTACAAGAAAAGTAAATGTAAAATTTATTTTGTATATAGATTTACATTGGGATTCTATAAAATAATAAATTTAGAAGTTTATGATACTATATACAAAAGTGTTTTTCAATACGAATCCAACGATACTATATATATATATAATATAATCAAGATTTTGTTGCTCAATTTTTATGGTCAAAGTTCATCTTGGAATACGCGTGTGCCTTATTCCTTGAAACGGAGGTAGTACTACTCTATAATGTCATCCACTATAGAGATAGTATCACAGACAAATATCATATGCATGATACTAGTATATGATACTATACACTATGACCAGCCTAAGGGATAGTATTTTTCCCACATAAGGTAGGGAGATGGGATATGTTACACCAGAATATAAGATCCATACTTAACTGAAGCTTGTTATGCAATTGGAAGAATGTAATTTAGACAGAGAAACACAACTGATAGAATGCAGCAGAGAACGGAGAAACACGATTGAGAAGGAGATACACAGCTGGAAGGATGCAGTTGAGAATCAAAAACACAGTTGAAAGAATGCAATTGAGAAGTAAAAATGCTATAGAAAGGATGTAGTTAAGAAGAAGAAAGCATGCCCGAAAGGGAACAATTGAGAAACGATAAGAAATTCATAGTTCAAATAATGACGAAGTCTAGAAGTAAAGCACATGTGTAAAAAAACATGACGTTGTAATGATGTAGTTAGTCAAAATGATGCATTTAAGAAGAAAACCCACAGTTCAAAGAACCCAATTAGAAAAGAACACCGTTAAAACGGCGAAGTTGAAAAGAAATATACAATTGAAAGTAATCACTTGTGAGGAAAAACCAAGGAAAAAGTAGCGCGCTATAATAAAATAGCATCGGTAGAAAAATACGCTATTAACGTGCTATAGCATGTTATAGCGCCGGAATGATGTAGTGTGGACCGTTTAGAAACGCTATAGCGTGCTCTTAGCGCCGAAATAGTGCGCTATTTTTTCCATAGGAAAAACACAATCAATACACTGTTTACTATGCTCTAATTGGCTAAAAGTGCAATAGTTAGCAAACTTCTAATTATAACTCTAATCCTACAAAGAAAATATCCCCTGGATCCATAACAATTGTCATGGTTTAGTTTAAATTTGTTCAACATAATCTCTGAAAATTCAATGTCTCATTCACGGGCTCTGAGTACACTTTGAATTTCGTCAATATTTCACCAAAAAAATTGTGTGGTTTCATTGGTCCTAAAATATGTGTAGACTTAAATTAAACTAGAATCAAAACCTTGTCAAAACTCATCAAAAAAAATACAAAAGATATGAGTACCAAATTATGTACTTATCTTTCCAAGTTTTAAGCGTCCAAATGTATTTGTGGTGGTATGTCATGCGTGTCAATTTTATTATGTATGTAAAGTGTGACACCCCGATGGCGAAAGCATAGATCCTCCCCTGCTTAATGATTGTATGGCAGTGTATTTTGGGTGTGAGCCACGAAGGAATGTAAAGTGTGGCACCCCATCGGGGAAATCCTATCGCCAATGTTGGATGAACTTATGGAGGTGGATATTACGTGTGAGCCAGGAAGGAGCCACATCGCAAAAAGTATTTGCTATGTTTGCCAACTCCCCTTGCTAAGAAATGTTTATTCATATGACAAGTCAAGTTTTCAAATGTCTAGTTGTATTTGCGATGTTTTCTCGGTTTCCTTTATTCTCAAATGAGCGGGAACGAGAAGTGAGGAAAGGAACGTGGGTGAAGAAGGATAAAAGAGACATAGGGGTATGAGAGGTGGAAAGGATAAACTCACAATAACCACACAAATTAATGTTCATTGTCAGTTGGATGTCTATGATGTATGCCACCTTAGGGGAATCCTTCTAAAGAAGCCTTACCTTGTCCATGATGCTAGGTCTGGTGTGGGATAATGGTGGGTGGTGGTGACAGAACAAGAAGGGTGAACATCATGATAAGAAAATGAAAGAAAAATGATGTAGGACGACCAAATGAGATGAGTGGATTAGGATCCGTACTCGGAAGCGTTAGGTATTATGTGTCTATAGGATTCAAGTTTTTGTTAACGGTTCCCATGGATAAAATATACACTATTTTATGAGCTAGTCGAGTCAACCGCGCACTCTAGACTCGTTAAATTTATTTTTCTTAATGAACCAAAATGGTCAGCTCTGCTCGACATTTATGTGTCAGAGTTCAAGCCGACCAACCTAAGTTTTCAATTATCTGTGATTATATACTCAGGGGAAAAAACATGAAAGGAAGGGGCGGCAAGTGTCTGAAGAAGAGTTTAGAGAGTAAAATGAGTAGAAATGGTCATGTTGCATCTATTTTTGTACGCTCTAGTATTATACTCCCTCCGTTCCTTTCTTTTTGTTGAACGGATGCATCCCTACGATACAATCTACATTCTTTGGTACCCATATGTTGAACATGACTCATTGTAAGAGAATAAATTAGTTGTTTCTTGTTTTCCCTTGTATTATGTTGAAAGGACAAACTTGAAAGCTGCACCTTTATAATATAATATAATCAAGATTTTGTTGCTCAATTTTTATGGTCAAAGTTCATCTTGGAATACGCGTGTGCCTTATTCCTTGAAACGGAGGTAGTACTACTCTATAATGTCATCCACTATAGAGATAGTATCACAGACAAATATCATATGCATGATACTAGTATATGATACTATGCACTATGACCAGCCTAAGGGATAGTATTTTTCCCACATAAGGTAGGGAGATGGGATATGTTACACCAGAATATAAGATCCATACTTAACTGAAGCTTGTTATGCAATTGGAAGAATGTAATTTAGACAGAGAAACACAACTGATAGAATGCAGCAGAGAACGGAGAAACACGATTGAGAAGGAGATACACAGCTGGAAGGATGCAGTTGAGAATCAAAAACACAGTTGAAAGAATGCAATTGAGAAGTAAAAATGCTATAGAAAGGATGTAGTTAAGAAGAAGAAAGCATGCCCGAAAGGGAACAATTGAGAAACGATAAGAAATTCATAGTTCAAATAATGACGAAGTCTAGAAGTAAAGCACATGTGTAAAAAAACATGCCACCTTAGGGGAATCCTTCTAAAGAAGCCTTACCTTGTCCATGATGCTAGGTCTGGTGTGGGATAATGGTGGGTGGTGGTGACAGAACAAGAAGGGTGAACATCATGATAAGAAAATGAAAGAAAAATGATGTAGGACGACCAAATGAGATGAGTGGATTAGGATCCGTACTCGAAAGCGTTAGGTATTATGTGTCTATAGGATTCAAGTTTTTGTTAACGGTTCCCATGGATAAAATATACACAATTTTATGAGCTAGTCGAGTCAACCGTGCACTCTAGACTCGTTAAATTTATTTTTCTTAATGAACCAAAATGGTCAGCTCTGCTCGACATTTATGTGTCAGAGTTCAAGCCGACCAACCTAAGTTTTCAATTATCTGTGATTATATACTCAGGGGAAAAAACATGAAAGGAAGGGGCGGCAAGTGTCTGAAGAAGAGTTTAGAGAGTAAAATGAGTAGAAATGGTCATGTTGCATCTATTTTTGTACGCTCTAGTATTATACTCCCTCCGTTCCTTTCTTTTTGTTGAACGGATGCGTCCCTACGATACAATCTACATTCTTTGGTACCCATATGTTGAACATGACTCATTGTAAGAGAATAAATTAGTTGTTTCTTGTTTTCCCTTGTATTATGTTGAAAGGACAAACTTGAAAGCTGCACCTTTATAATATAATATAATCAAGATTTTGTTGCTCAATTTTTATGGTCAAAGTTCATCTTGGAATACGCGTGTGCCTTATTCCTTGAAACGGAGGTAGTACTACTCTATAATGTCATCCACTATAGAGATAGTATCACAGACAAATATCATATGCATGATACTAGTATATGATACTATGCACTATGACCAGCCTAAGGGATAGTATTTTTCCCACATAAGGTAGGGAGATGGGATATGTTACACCAGAATATAAGATCCATACTTAACTGAAGCTTGTTATGCAATTGGAAGAATGTAATTTAGACAGAGAAACACAACTGATAGAATGCAGCAGAGAACGGAGAAACACGATTGAGAGGGAGATACACAATTTGGAAGGATGCAGTTGAGAATCAAAAACACAGTTGAAAGAATGCAATTGAGAAGTAAAAATGCTATAGAAAGGATGTAGTTAAGAAGAAGAAAGCATGCCCGGAAGGGAACAATTGAGAAACGATAAGAAATTCATAGTTCAAATAATGACGAAGTCTAGAAGTAAAGCACATGTGTAAAAAAACATGCCACCTTAGGGGAATCCTTCTAAAGAAGCCTTACCTTGTCCATGATGCTAGGTCTGGTGTGGGATAATGGTGGGTGGTGGTGACAGAACAAGAAGGGTGAACATCATGATAAGAAAATGAAAGAAAAATGATGTAGGACGACCAAATGAGATGAGTGGATTAGGATCCGTACTCGAAAGCGTTAGGTATTATGTGTCTATAGGATTCAAGTTTTTGTTAACGGTTCCCATGGATAAAATATACACAATTTTATGAGCTAGTCGAGTCAACCGCGCACTCTAGACTCGTTAAATTTATTTTTCTTAATGAACCAAAATGGTCAGCTCTGCTCGACATTTATGTGTCAGAGTTCAAGCCGACCAACCTAAGTTTTCAATTATCTGTGATTATATACTCAGGGGAAAAAACATGAAAGGAAGGGGCGGCAAGTGTCTGAAGAAGAGTTTAGAGAGTAAAATGAGTAGAAATGGTCATGTTGCATCTATTTTTGTACGCTCTAGTATTATACTCCCTCCGTTTCTTTTTATAGTGCCTATAGATTTTTGGTATTTGTTTTAGAATATAAGATTGTAGCTTAGCTTTTTTTCAATTACCCCCTCCCCGTTCAGCTCCCAAATCGTTCAGCTCCCGAAATTGTTATGGTAAGTTAGGAAGATATGTATTTCCCAAATTTTACGTTGATCTCAAATCGTTCAGCTAGGGGTCTTGTGTAAAAAATACTCTTGCGCTAATTTCCGTGCCAAAAAACAATAGTCACTATAGAATGGAACAGAGGGAGTATACAGTAGTAGACTGCACATTTCCATGTTTAACCATATAATTAACCATTTATTCTTGCCGTGCCATGATCGCCAACACAACACAAGTCTTAACAATCCAATCCGATCCGATTCCTGATCACAACGCCAACAAACTAAAACACAAAAAACAGCTCACATTTCCCGACAATCCCAATAATTTTTCGGGTTCCTTTGTCCTTTGCACCGCCAAGTACACATAGAGCGGGGCCACGCATCGTCCCTCCCAGCCGTCCGATGGCTCCACGCCAGAGGATCAGACCAATCACAGCCGTCCGATAAGTTCTCTGTCCCAGAGCATTTCCGGGGCAGGAAGATTCGGACTTTATCGAATAGTCCATTCGAGTCCTCGGCAGACGGCAGCAAGGGGGAGAAAGAGCCGGAGAGGACGACCCGGGCTCCCCTTGCGTGCTCCGCGCACCCCGCCTCGCCGTCGCCGAGGTGAGCGCCAAGAAACCCAGCCCTTGCTCTTCTAGCCAGCTTCGATTTGGGGTTCGACGCTGTCTGTATCGCTTGTTGGCGCCTTTTTCGCGGGATGCCGGAAGATTGCCTGTCCTTTTTGTGCGGTTCTGCTTCCGGACGATTTGTTGCATGTGCAAGAAAGCTTCGAGTTTGGTGGGATATGCGGGGGATCTTTTGGTGCGTGTGGTTGATAGCTTGGAGCCAACGAAAAGCTGGATCTTGCATTCTTGCGGCGGCGTTTTTGGGGGTTCAAAGGGGAATCCTGCTGTCTTGGGGGGTGTGCCATTTCGACAGGCGTTTCTCGGTTCTTGCAGCGAGCGTTGTCCCGACTAAGAATTGGGGTTTTGCGACTATTGGCTCTATCATTTACTTCAATTTCGAGCGAGATCGGGAGGTTCCTTCAGGAATTTGGATGATTCTTGCAGAGGGCCGTGGTTATCTTCTGAGTCGCCACTCCGCAGTTTCCCCCCTTCTTAAATGGCTTAATTAGGTTCTTGGGGATTAGGATGATTCTTGACGAGGTCGTGGACTCGAGGTTGCCTGTTGAGTTGACGCTCTGAATTTTGCCGTTTTTTTGACTGGTTCCGTGGTAGCTAGTTTTGTTTGCCGGCGGCGGAAATTTGAGAGCTTTGTTTACACCAGCGTTGTGCTAGTGCCTCCTTTCGGGATTATTGGATAGTGTAGATAGGACAACATCAAAATCTCGTGCAGGTAGAACTTTTTTTGAAAAGGGGATAGCCCCGGCCTCTGCAGGTTGTTCTGAACATTATATTCTTGTTCATTAGGTTTACTGTATTCTGCTCCTTCAAGAAATAAAAGTTTGCTGTATTTTGTGTTGGCTGGTTTAGTTTGTCGTCAGGTTGTATTAGATCACAATTAGAGGGTAAAGATGATCCCTGTAGGTTTAGTTATACGCACAAATATTGCTCCATGCTACAGGAGTGGGTAAATTTTATACACAGAGAAAACATACTCCAGTGGCCCAGCTTCAGTAACTTCCTTAAACCATGAAAATTAAGAAAAGTGGTTGTGTAAGTTACAATCAAGAATACAAGTCTGCTAGATTTTTTACCTTTTCCATCCTACTGTTTCTCAATATATGGGCATTCTCTTTTATCTAACTCAATGTAATTCAGTTTAAAGTAGGTAATAGGAAAACATAACTATGAGCTCAGGGAGTGGTGCAGACAATGACCATGCGAAAGAAGCAGCACTATATGAGCAGCAGCTGTCCAAGGTGATCCTACATCATCTCATTTAAGTATTTTGCTTAGATGAAACTCAATATTTTCTGTCATGCTTTTGGGAGATAATTGTTCTATTATCCATATTTTGCGTGCAAATAGTTTCTGTTTTCTCATATTTATGTTCTTTCCTTGTTAGATTGGTCAAGTTAGAGCTGCCCTAGGAAAATTATCAGGAAAATCTGCACTGTATTGCTCAGATGGTTCAGTTGCGAGGTATCTGATAGCAAGGAATTGGGACGTGAAGAAGGCTACCAAAATGCTTATGAAAACCTTGAAATGGCGTTCTGAGTATAAGCCTGATGAGATCCGTTGGGTGAGCCATTCTCACTTTTTGACTTAAGAAAATGTATACTTCTCGAAAGAAATAGCATGTCCTGTAGCCAAGTAGTAGAAGTGATTCTCTTTATGCCATTGCGGAGATTTCTAGTATGCTTTATGAAACAATTGCTGCATCGTTGTAATCCGTTTGATGGCATAGTATTTGATAAACGGTATTATTTAAATTCTTGATATAGGATGACATATCAGATGAAGCCGCGACTGGGAAAATTTACCGGAGTGATTATTTTGACAAAAGTGGACGGAGTATTCTTGTCATGAGACCTTCATGCCAGGTTTAATCATGCTCTTTTTTCTTGTATCAAAATGTGCATATGTAGTTCCTATGAACATAAGGTTGTGTCATTTATTCATTCTAATTTATGTCCTGTTTTCAGAATACCAAGAAGGCCAAGGGGCAGGTCAGGTATTTGGTATACTGTATGGAGAATGCAATCCTAAATCTTCCACCTGGTCAGGATCAGATGGTTTGGCTCATTGATTTTGCTGGCTTTGGCATGTCTCACTTATCACTTCACGTGACAAAGTTGACAGCAGATGTCCTACAAGGTCATTATCCTGAAAGATTGGGTGTGGCAATTCTTTACAATGCTCCCAGAGTTTTCGAGTCTTTCTGGAAGGTATGACCTGTACTGCCACTTATAATTATCCTTATTTTTAGCTATTTAGTTAATCAGAAACATAGGGATGATGTGTATTTATGTAGTATCTAACAATGTCTTTGTTCTCCTATTTGCATTATAGACTGCCTATAGCAGATAACACAGCTTGTTTTATTTTCTTCTTACTATCAGAATACCTTGTATTTGTTTCTTCTGGATGGTCTTTTTTTTTATCTTGTGGAATTCCTTTCAATGAATAGCAGTTATAGTATACGAAAGGGAATGAAGCATCCTGTGTCAAAAAAAAAGGGGAATGAAGCATCCTATGTTACTTACAGTTTTTGTATCTAAATGCAGATGGCAAGTCCCATTCTTGAGCCGAAAACGAGAAATAAGGTCAAATTTGTATACCCTGATAATCCTGAAACCGACAAGATAATGGAAGACCTTTTCAACATGGATGAATTAGAATGTGCATTTGGCGGTAGAAGCCAGGCCAGTTTTAACATAAATGATTTTGCTGCAAGGATGAGAGAAGATGACAACAAGATGCCCTTGTTTTGGAGCCCTGAGAATTCTGCGCTTGCTTCCGAGCCCTATCTGATGAAGAACCATGGGTCCCAACAATGTAGCTCAGGTTTGAAGACTGAAGAGATTGCATTGGACAAGATTGAGGAAACAGAGAATTTATCTGAAAAGAGTGAAGAATCAGAGAGTACATCGGAGGAAAAGGAAGAGACTGAGGTTGCATCTGAGGAGAGGGGACAGACTGAGATTTTGTCTGAGAAGAGGCACGAAACAGAAACTGGCTCTGTAAAGGACGAAACAGAGACTAGATCTGAAAAGAAAGAAGAAACTGAATCAAGCACAGTTAAATTGATAACCTCAAAAGGAGAAGGTATTACATCTTCAGAGAAAGGTACCAGTTCATCTGATCCATGAAGCATCACCATGAAACATACATTCCAGATGTAGGTATGAGCTCCACTGCAGCGAATTCCCACCAGCAGGTGAACATGAAAAGTAATAACAATCCTTTAACACAAACCCGGAAGTGCTGCCAGACTTCTTTTGTAGTCGGCACCCTTATGACCTTATTCGAAGAACCTTTTGGCAACAAACTCTTATCAGATGGTAAACTGCAATAAAACACTTGATTACACTCAGTTTTCTTGTGTCAACCAGAATTTTTTCGATTTACATGTGCTGCTATATATGCTATATCATGTGTTTTTCTTGGAAATTCGAAGTTGTTTTTCTGTTGTTGGGCTTATACAAGGCACAGTGTAAGTTTACTTTGCACTGTCCGCTTTACTTCTTTTGACTTTGATTTTGCTGAAAGAAAAGAACATACTTTCTACTGTTACTACTTGTGCCGAACCTGAAGCCTTTGGCAACAACTTGTGTTTCTGCTAGAAGCCACCATTTACATTTCAGTTAGTAAGAAAAGTTGCTAGGCATGAAAGTTGAAAAGGTTTCAGCCCTCCCACTACAAACTTTTCTGACCCTTGTAAGCTATAATATAGACAAAATTAAAATTTCACTATCACAAGTCAAAAGTCATAGAAGCTGTGTCTCTGTGGTATTGGCAACGGCGACTCGCAGTGGATCCTGGAGTCCAGGGTGGAGTAGCCCTTCCTGATCTTGCTCCCATTATCTACATCAGCTTCGACCACGAAGACGCTGCAGACAGGCCGGTGGTCGGAGAACCTGGACTCGCCCCTGATGTACTGCAGCTGCTCTATCCCCCGGCCGTGCCACAGTATCCGGTCACACCTACATGAACATTCATATGGGATGTGAGGTAAACCATTAGAAAACCTCACATTCAGAGTTCAGATTTGCTGCTTGTTCTTTCCATTACCAGGCAGGTGTTCTCCTTTTCTTCTTCGATTTGGTGGTCTCCCCGGCGTAGGTGTCGGTGTTTGGCTTGTATTTGTACGTGGGCGCGAAGTATATTTTTCCTTCCTTCCACCCCTTGAACACTCTTCCTGCCTGCCTCTCGATCATCAGCTGTCCAGGAATATCCATCTTGTCAATCCAGAGGCTTTCACTGCACTGCCACTGTAGCGTATCTGAAAAATGCAGGGTTTATCACATACCTGATCGTTCTCGAGCAAGGTGTCCCAGTCGTTCTCCTCGAGCAACGCCCTGGTCTCGTCGTAGCTCAGCACGACGCGGTAGTTCAGGTCCCCGAGCCATATGATCCGGCTGGGTTTATTCACAAATCTAATGAGCATCGAGAATGGAAGCAGAGGTATGTGATGTTGGGCTTAATGATGATTACTCGTGGTCGATGATCTTCTCGGGGATCCGCTGGCCGGGCACCTTGCAGATGCGCGGGAACTGGGTGCTTTTGAGGATCTCCGCGACGTCGGCGTTGCGGCGCACCTCGTCGCCTTCCTTCTCGCCGGAGGCCAGGTGGCTGCACACGAAGCAGACGCTGGTCTGGTGCAGCGTCATGCTCATGGCGATGCAGCCCTTGTTGCCTAGGCGGCCCATGATGCCGCGGCCGACGGAGTCCACCCGGAGGTGGCCGATGTTCTGCACCAACTCCCGCCGCACCCACACGGACAGGAAGATGCCCACCATCTGCTTGCTCGCGATCAGGCAGTAGTTCATCCCGCCGCCGCCGCCGATGGCATCGAATCCTCCTAACCCCGGAGACGAGGACGAGGAGGGGTACTGGTCCGGCTCCTCGCCGCCGGACGAGGAGGCCTCGACACGGTAGATGAAGTCCCGCATCTCCCGGGCGCGGCGTATCATGGTGGAGGGGTCGGACATGCAGGTGCAGGTCTTGACGAGCGCGCTGTTGACGCGGTAATTCTTGCTGAGCGCCTTGAGGGACGGCTTGTGGAAGAGGAGCGCGCCGCTGCTGGAGGACTTTGGGATGGACGGGCCGCGCTCGCGGCCGGCGCCCTGCCGGCTCAGGGTCTGGGCGGACGTGGAGGTCGACGCAGCTGCGGCGGATGACTCCGTCGGCGACAGCTCGTCGCCGGAGGACTGCTGGTCCTGCGTCTGTTGGTGCTGCTGCTGCTGCTGGGGCTTGTTGAGGGCCTGGTAGATGAGCGCCAGCCATTTCGCCGCCGGCTCGTTGTCCTCCACCACCAGCACGTTGCCGGCGTTCAGAGGCACGATCTCCTGGAACCTGCCCAAAAATGTCAGGCGATCAAACGGTTGTTCTGATTGATTCCCGTGTGAAATTTGTGCAGCATCGACCATGGGAAAATTCGCTGACGGATCGGGAAATGTTGCACGTACCCTAGGACGTAGATGTCAGGTAATCCTTCTATCTGGAGAAAATCTTCTAGGTTAAGGCTGCTGTTAGGAGGCTTCCCTCCCACGTTCCACGTGCCCACGAACACCCTGCAACAACAAGAAGAACACAACAATGTCATCAACTTGTACAGAATTAGCCTGTTCTCTTCCGACGAATCAATCAGAAGTTCAGAACCGAAGAGCTCTCGTCACCTGTATTCCCTGGTATCGACGTTCTGCCTGCTGGGCGAATCCAGGCAGCTGAGGGTCAGGCTCTCGATTCGCGTCGCGCAATGCCGCTCTGAGACGCAGAGAAAAGGAACAAATTCAGAATCGTAACGATCACGAGCATACACACACAGGCACATTGTCTCCTCCAAAAGGAATCACCTGAAACGCTCTTGCGGACGGTGGGAGACGCGTCCAAGAACTCCTCCGCCATCGTCGTGGCGTCCGCCCTCTCGCCGCCGCATTTCTCGTCCAAATCGAAGACGATGTCTCGGCGCGAGGTCGACCTCTTTTCCGAGCTCCCCGCGCCGCTCCTCCCTTTCTTGCGGAAGATGTTGGACATGAAGGACTGCGATTTCAGAGAAGCGCCAACAGACAAAAAAACAAATCAAAACCAGCCACATTGCTTTCATGATCGATCGATCGATCTCTCCCCCGGTTCCGGCACGCGCGCCGGCCAGGAGGGGACCTGCTCTCACCTTCTTCTTCTTGCCATTCTTGACGAGCTCGTCGGCCGAGGCGGGCTTGGGGATGTCGCGGGGGACATTGTTGAGATTATGAGGATGGTTTGACATTCAGCCCGGCCGCGGTAAAAACAAGGCAACGGCGCGATGCATGGACCCTCATCCGCCGCGATGTCGTCTTCTTCCTCGGTTGTTTTCCTCTCCACCCTGTAACCACCCGGCAGCACGGCAAGGCAGGAGCGAAATGTGGAGTAGTGGGTGCAGGAAAGGAACAAAAGTGGGGGGTGAAAATGGGTGGCAGGGAGGGAATTGTGTCTAGCGACGGGCTTCGAAAACGAGCGGGCGCCTGGTATTCAGGGAGCCTGCAGCAATGGTAGAAGATGCCCGCCCTTGGTGCCTTCTTGCTGCTTGAATTCCTTTGGCCTTTTTCTTGTTTGTATTTTTTCTTTACGTTGGATTTAGCAGCTGAAATTTGTCATGGCATGAGCATAGTGAGCAGCTGAAGTTTAGATGTCAGGTCAAACTCACTGGCGCCTAGGATGCTTCTGGGTTTTGTCGGATGTTATTACTGGGTTTGATTATGAGCCGTGTTAACAGCATGATGTGTGTTGTAGTGCCATGGATTATACCTGCAGAGATGCATGCTCTGCTAGGGAGTGTGTCGGTAAGTAAAGTATGAACAGGTCAAAACTGTGAACATGCCAGCTGAGGGTTTTCTAGTCTCGCAGGGATGTTGCTTGCTTGTTTGCATGTGGCAAACCTTCACCTCGGATCCATAACAAGTTTTATATCACCGACTTTTCCGAGTTCAGACGCCACATGCTGGTTGATTTATGCGCCTCTGGATTGAGGTATACGGTATTTTAATATTTCTTCTACGGAGTACACAAAAATTATGGTTGAAGAAAGGCTTCCATTTGAAGATGCACCCATGCACAGGTCAATGCTTGGAGACGCCGAAGCTCTAGAAAGAAACGGGTTAAAAGAAGGCAGGCCGGCCGTTAATGACAACCTGTTTGCTTCCCAGGAGTAAATTCTGGGCTGCTTGCTTGTGTGTGTCTCTTTGAGATGAGCCGGACAATAAGAATTCATAGAAGAACTAGCACAAATGCCCGTGCGTTGCCACGGGATAACGGAAAAATTTACCTACCGGTAAACAATTATTTCAGTCCATAAATGTGTGCGGAACATAAGTAATATGGTCCCCGTTTATATATGGATGAATATCGACTCTCTCCTCAGATATCAGGTCTTGCGACCTCTTCTTCCACTCCACCTCCTTCATTTTCCATTGGTTTATCATTGCCATCTCCACCCCTTCAGTTGTCCTTGATTTAGCATTGCCATCACTTTAAAAGTCTGCCATCTCATATAACCTGATAGAACATCAAATAGTGACATCAAATTTCGTGACGTCCTAACCAAATCTGCGTAGGTTTAGTCCAGGGGCAAAAAAATAGAAATTATACAGTCAAATTTGCACTGCTTCACCTTAGTACATCATTAATAAAAGTGGGGGAAAAGAACGACCTTAACTATATATTGCATCGGACAAATTTCTGGTAACGTCAACAGATTTCAAATCCCAAAATTGTGGAATACATGAGCGTTTCTGCAGAATCTTTCATAATAATCAACTAAACAATACTGCCCCCTTCGTCACGTTTTAGGTGTCAGAAGTGTAGTTGAAAACATTTTTTTATTTCCACCCTTTCTATTTCAAAAACGTGCAATCAGACCCCTGGTTGATCAATCTTATCTTCGAGCTGATGGAGTCCCGAGCTTGCGTTAGCAGTCTCCCGTCGGTGGACTCCCACGCTGCAGCCTCACGCCGGCGGGTGGCCTCCCGCCCTTGGCACCGGTGACCTCTCGCGGGATATATCCAACCAAAATGAAAGTGCCATTTGTTTCCTCATAGGTTTGTTGCAAGATATATCCAACCAAAATGAAAGTGCCATTTTTACCACCTCAGGGTTGTCAGCTAGATATTGCATATCACCCGAGTGTAGATCAATTCTTCAGATTCTCATGCACCTAGTTGGACGCCCGCGACTATACCATTTCACACTCTGTTTCTCCACGAGTTGCCGGCATGGGAAGGACAACACGATCACAACCGATGTGCCATGGCCTCCACCTTTCTCTCCCCCTCTTGATTGGATAACATTGTATTAAGCCCCTCGGTTTCTTGATTGATTCCTAGTGAGGGTACATAATGCATTAGGCTTAAGATTGAACCGAGAGGAGATATACTGAATCTCTACATCTTAGAAAATACAGATCTCCATAGTTGATGATAAATGTGTGAAATACAATGAAGAAGAACATATCAAAATTACATATACATGCATCCGTACAATAGCCAAGATTATCAATACAACTTGGTTTTGATAATCCTCGTAACTGACCTGCACGTCAAATCTGCCGACTGAATTTATTTTTAGATTAGCATTACACGATGAAGCTCCAAACCAAATTAATGGTGTGAATTCATGAACTGATCTAGCGTCCGTACAATCAATCAAACTCAATAAAGCAAGTGCATGACTACTGAATGCTACTTTCACTATATAGGGCCAGACTCAATTGGCACAAAGATGTAGACAAAGAAGAGCAGAAAATTGGATCTTCACATCACCTTCTCGCTTCTCATGGCCTTTTAGAATTCGCTTTTGTTCCTAGACGAATTCTAAACTAATAAAGCATTTTGGTTTTATGGAGAATCAGAATGGATGCTCGCAGTCACGACGGTCTCGGCCATGATGACATGAGCTCCGCCAGGGTGGATTTAGAACAATTACCTTGACGAAGAAAATACGGACGATCACTTGATTAGTCGCTGCTTGCTCGCGCCATCCCGAAGCGCGCCACCGCAGTATTCCGTCCTCGCCGCTCGCTGTAGAACGCACGGGAGCGGCCATCAACACCACCCCTTCGCGTCCCCCGCCAACTCCCGGCAGCCACATCTAGGCACACGTTGTCCACGCGTGATAGACTGGGAAAGGAGAGGGCCGCGTCGGAACGACATGGCCTCGTCGCGGCGGTTCCTTGGCCGGCTCCCGTCGAAGCTGTCGTCGTCCCTGAAGCTGTCACCGAAGCTGCCGCGATAACACACAACGAAGCTGAAAAGAAGTAGAGAAGGAAAAGATATCATTCATACGTTCTAAACCTTCCTCGCAAATCTCCATGCAATTAATGTCTGATATTTCTTTAACTTTTTGGAGAAATTGCGTGTTCAGAGTTTACCTTTCCTATAGTTTACTTTCCTTTTCCTGTAATTCATGTTTCACTGATGGCGTGTAATGGTGTGTAATTCCTGAAATTATGGTGCATGTATCCCGTAATTCTTGTTTCCTAAAATTCATGGTGGACAACATTTATGATGTGGTGATTGCCTGATGCATTGTTTGATAGTGCGGTGGGAGGGCGAAATGGTCAGATAAAAATATGTAGGACGAAACCTTCGACCGGAGGAAACAGAACCAGTTCCTCCTTTTTATATAGTAGAGATATGAGGGGAAACACATGTCCACATGGCATGGCGAGATGGACAGATTTTTTTTTTTGAAAGGAATACGGTAGGGGAAGCCCCTACAATGATTTTGTTTTTTCTAAATAATAAGAACCTAAATTCGTGTCTCTGAAGACTTAAACCTGGATGACTGGGTTGTACATCCACTTCCCTAACCAAGTAAGCTAGGATCACTTCTTGACATGGACAGAATTGACCCCTCGAACGCAAGAAATTCACGAAACAAACTCAGAAAGTAACCCTTTTATGTAGCGCCGATGCCGATGCCAAAGACGTTGTACTAGGTAGTGTAGCGCCGCTCTGTCAGGCACACCTCCTGCCAGCGTGGCCAGGCTGGGCCAGACTGGGCCCCATTCGCAGGCATGTAGTGTCTCTCACATAGGCTCTACACAACGTAGTATAGCGTCGCTCCCGTCGGCGCTATGCTCTCACTTAGGGATAACCGACCCGAACAACCCAGCCCGACCCACTCCCCCTCATCTCCCCCACACCCCACAAAAGCTCGGGGATGGCAGCTCCCCTCTCTCATCTCAAACCCCTCTACCAAAATCCTCAGATCTGAAGGTTTTCTCCGTGGATTTCGACCCCACAAGTGAGGTATTCTCCCATGCTTCCTTTGGTTTTAAACGATTGGAATCTTGTATTTTGGTTGGACTTGTCCAAATCTTGGAAACCCTAGCTTTGCAAAATAACCAAACATGCATCATTGATTTCTTGTTGCAATGGCCAATGGTTGCTTGTTATGATTGCTAATGAAGCATTATGTTTCAGATTTAGGATTGTTGTTAGGTTAGGGTTAGGGTTCTTGTTAGATTTGTATGATAGGCCTAGTGTTTGCTTATATGGCTATGTTTTCTTCGTGTGTCAGCCCCTGATTAATTATTGAATATGTTTATGTATGTGTTGTGATTATGGCAAGGATGGCGAGAATTCTTCATGTATCATATGGACATGGACGCCTTTTTTAAGGCAACATAGAGCCGGACCCGGATGAGCTTGACTTGGTGTTTGAGCGTAGTCCTAAATATGTCGAGGTTTTGGAACAACTAAGGAATGATTTGCATTGGAATGGGCCACATGATGTTGTTGAGTTAAAGGGAAGGCATAATACGGGGTTTGGAGTGCACATCTGTTCGAAGACAATGCGTATAAACTCCGCGCAACGTTGGGTTGCATACAAGAGAAAGTGGCAGAATCACAAGACATGGCTCTCGAGTTGTTTGCCACCAAAATTGTTGATATTACTTTGCACTTTGACTTTAACCAGTGTGCTTCCCCGTTCGATGCTAGGACACCACCACCCATGAACCAAGAAGAAATGAGCGAACCTCCCATGACCCAACATGTAGCGATCCAATCTTTGAGCCCAATTTATAAGAACCAAGATGAAGCATTTGGAGAAGGAGAATGATGAGTATGAGTATGAGTATGAGGATGATGACAATGATTGTGAGTTCAGTGGGAACAATGTAGGTGATTTGGACACATATTATGGGCAAGATAAAATTGACCATTCCATCCCTTATTCCCGATGCTATGCATCAGACTCGGATAACGATGGTCCCGATGAAGAAATTGACGAGGAAGGGTTCACAACTATGGAAGCATAAATTTTCAAGAAGGTATTGGGACGGTATCATCAGATACCATTGTTCAGTGATCTTAGTCTCGCGTATGAAGCCGTGGTTGACGGTGGAAAGAGCTTCGTTCTTGGAGCTAGGCCAATTTCCCACCGGGATATGGATCACAAGAATAATGGGATTTATCCCGGGTTGACTGATACGTCTCAAACGTATCTATAATTTCTTATGTTCCATGCTAGTTTTATGACATTATCTACATGTTTTATACACACTTTATGTCATATTTATGCATTTTCTGGAACTAACCTATTGACGAGATGCCGAAGTGCCAGTTCCTGTTTTCTGCTGTTTTTGGTTTCAGAAATCCTAGTAAGGAAATATTCTCGGAATTGGACGACATCAACGCCCAGTATCTTATTTTTCCACGAAGCTTCCAGAACACCGGAGAGAGACCAGAGGGGAGCCAGGGGGCCCCACACGCCAGGGCGGCGCGGCCAAGGGGTGGGGCACGCCCCCTAGTGTGTGGTCCCACCAGGGCCCCTCCGAGGCTGCCCTTCCGCCTACTTAAGGAGTCCGTCGCGAAAACCCTAAAAGAATAAGCCACGTGACAAGAAAAGTTACGCAGCCGCCGCCATCGCGAAGCCAAGATTCGGGGGACATAAGTCTCTGTTCTGGCACGCCGCCGGGACGGGGAAGTTCCCCCGGAAGGCATCTCCATCGACACCACCGCCATCTTCATCACCGCTGCTGTCTCCTATGATGAGGAGGGAGTAGTTCTCCATCGAGGCTAAGGGCTGTACCGGTAGCTATGTGGTTCATCTCTCTCTCCCATGTGATCTTTATGTGATCATGAGCTTTGTGATCTAGTTGAATATCATCTATGTGCTACTCTAGTGATGTTATTAAAGTAGTCTATTCCTCCTTCATGATGTAATGGTGACAGTGTGTGCATTATGTAGTACTTGGCGTAGGTTATGATTGTGATCTCTTGTAGATTATGAAGTTAACTATTACTATGATAGTATTGATGTGATCTATTCCCCCTTTCATAGTGTAATGGTGACAGTGTGTGCGCTATGTTAGTTCTCGGTATAATTGCAATGATCTATTATGCACTCTAAGGTTATTTAAATATGAACATCGAATGTTGTGGAGCTTGTTAACTCCGGCATTGAGGTGCTCTTGTAGCCCTACACAATGAATGGTGTTTGTCATCCAACAAGAGAGTGTAGAGAAAGTAGTATTTGTTTATTCAGTTATGTGATCAATGTTGAGAGTATCCACTAGTGAAAGTATGATCCCTAGGCCTTGTTTCCGAATAAGTTACACCACAGAGAATTGCTTCCCACGCCAGCAAGCTATTTTTTGGCACCGCTTGTTTACTGTTTTACTGCATCTTTACTTCCTGCAATATTACCATCATCTATACCACTTGTATTTCACTATCTCTTCGCCGAACTAGTGCACCTATACATCTGACAAGTGTATTAGGTGTGTTGGGGACACAAGAGACTTCTCGTATCGTGATTGCAGGGTTGCTTGAGAGGGATATCTTTGACCTCTTCCTCCCTGAGTTCGATAAACCTTGGGTGATCCACTTAAGGGAAAACTTGCTGCTGTTCTACAAACCTCTGCTCTTGGAGGCCCAACATTGTCTACAGGAATAGAAGCGTGCGTAGACATCAAGCTATTTTCTGGCGCCGTTGCCGGGGAGGAAAGGTAAAAGGCACTCATACTCCGGTCCCAGGTAACTAAGTTATTTTCTGGTGCCATTGTGAGTGCTCGAAGCTATTTCCTTTAGATCCTGCAATTGCATCTTTCTGTTTCTTGTTCACTAGTTAGGCATAATGGAAAATAACAATGAGCTTTTTATTCTATTTCCTGAGTTAAGACATGGATGATTTGATGCGAAAATTAAAAAACCTATGGAATCTTATTTGCATTCTAGTAGCAATGATATTAGTATGAACGCTTTGAACACCATTGTTGCTAATGTTATAGAAAATTCTAAGCTTGGGGAAGCTGGTTTTGATGAGCATGATATTTTTAGTCCCCCAAGCATTGAGGAAAAAAAATTCTTTGATGATACTTTGCCTCCTATTTATGATGATTATAATGATAGTGGTCTTTTGGTGCCACCTACTATGGAGGATAAAGGTTACTATGATTATACTATGCCTGCAATTTATGATGATTACAATGACGGTTATGGTAGTTTTACTCCCACTATTACTAATAAAATTGACTATGCTTATGTGGAGAGTAACAATTTTATGCATGTAGCTCATGATAAGAATGTTTCATGTGTTGAGTTTGTTCATGATGCTACTGAAAGTTATTATGAGAGAGGGAAACATGGTTATATGCATCTTAATAATATTAAGTTTCCCCTCTTTATGTTGAAAATTTTGAAGTTGCACTTTCTTTGTCTTTCTATGATAGTAGCTTCATGCTTCAATAACTTGTTTATTTACAAGATTCCTTTTCATAGGAAGTGGGTTAGACTTAAAATTGTTTCTTATTTGCTTTTTGATGCTCTCTTTTGCTTCAACTCTTATTTCTTGGGAGTGCATCATTAAAATTGCTGAGGCCATCTTAATGGCTATAAAGAAAGAACTTCTTGGGAGATAACCCATGTGTTTATTTTGCTACTGTTTTGTTGTGTCTTGGAAGTTGTTACTACTGTAGCAACCTCTACTTATCTTATTTTATTGCATTGTTGTGCCAAGTAAAGTCTTTGATAGTAGGGTTGATACTAGATTTGGATTATTGCGCAGAAACAGATTTCTGTCTGTCACGAATTTGAGTAGAATTCTCTGTAGGTAACTCAGAAAAATCTGCCAATTTACGTGCGTGATCCTCAGATATGTACGCAACTTTCATTCAATTTGAGCATTTTCATCTGAGCAAGTTAAGTGCTCCAGAAAAATTCGTCTTTACGGACGGTTCTGTTTTGACAGATTCTGCCTTTTATTTCGCATTGCCTTTTTGCTATGTTTGATGGATTTCTTTGTTCCATTGACTTTAAGTAGCTTTGGGCAATGTCCAGAAGTGTTAAGAATGATTGTGTTACCTCTGAACATGTGAATTTTTGATTATGCACTAACCCTCTAATGAGTTTGTTTTGAGTTTGGTGTGGAGGAAGTTTTCAAGGGTCAAGAGAGGAGGATGATACAATATGATCAAGAAGAGTGAAAAGTCTAAGCTTGGGGATGCCCCCGTGGTTCATCCCTGCATATTTCAAGAAGACTCAAGCATCTAAGCTTGGGGATGCCCAAGGCATCCCCTTCTTCATCAACAATTTATCAGGTTTCTTCTCTTGCAACTATATTTTTATTCGGTCACATCTTATGTACTTTACTTGGAGCGTCTGTTTGTTTTTATTTTGTTTGAATAAATTCATGCTTGTGTGGGAGAGAGACACGCTCCGCTTGTTCATATGAACACTTGTGTTCTTAGCTTTACTCTTAATGTTCATGGCGAAGGTTGAAACTGCTTCGTTCATTGTTATATGGTTGGAAACAGAAAATGCTGCATGTGGTAATTGGTATAATGTCTTGAATAATTTGATACTTGGCAATTGTTGTGCTCATATAGATCATGTTTAAGCTCTTGCATCATGTATTTTGCACCCATTAATGAAGAACTACATAGAGCTTGTTAAAATTTGGTTTGCATGATTGGTCTCTAGAGTCTAGATATTTTCTGGTTAAGGTGTTTGAACAACAAGGAGACAATGTAAAGTCTTATAATGCTTACAATATGTTCATATGTGAGTCTTGCTGCACCGTTTTATACTTGAGTTTGCTTCAAACAACCTTGCTAGCCTAGCCTTGTATTGAGAGGAATTCTTCTCGTGCATCCAAATCCTTGAGCCAAAAACTATGCCATTTGTGTCCACCATACCTACCTACTACATGGTATTTCTCTGCCATTCCAAAGTACATTACTTGAGTGCTACCTTTAAAATTCTATTCTTTGCCTTTACAATACATAGCTCATGGAAAAATAGCCTTAAAAACTATTGTGGTATTGAATATGTTGCTCGGAAATACAATTGTACCCGCACGTATGGGTATGCTAGCTATCGTTACCGTTGGTAGGTGCTTTGAGATCCGGAGAATTGTAGACATGCTTTTTTCCTTACCCCTACGACCTGATGTGATGCTACAGAAAAGGGTTACATCAACTATTTCTTTTCTCTGTTTTCTCTCTGCAACAGGGTAGAATGAACAGTGAATAAAGTGAACTCATCGACATGTCCAGCCATTTCCTGCCCAGCCTGCGTCGCGGCACTGTCGACCAAGTGCTACGACAAGACCTGCATGCGACCCGCGATGGCGCAGACGACACAGACGAGCGCCCCATTCTCTCTGTCAGCATGTATGCTAGGAAGAAACGAGCGGCGACTCAAGACTTATTCATCCAATCGTTATTAAGCTGCCGGTTTGGCCATCTTGATGAACTCGTCCCAGCGCTGTCTCCGCAGACTTGGGCATGGCGTCGACGGTCGACGAGGTGCAGCATCCGGAGCCTCTTCTACGACACCACCCAGCGACACCACGTACGCCATGATGTCCACCTCGCTCTCCTCCGCGCCCCTCCGCCACATCACGCACGACACCGGCGCCTCGCCGGGTTCCTCGTCCGGCAGTCTGCAACACCACGCGAGGTACAGCTCGCTGCTAATCCTTTCTCCACCACCGCGATGCGAGCTGCAGTACCACGAGACGCTGGCTCGTCGGTTCGTCAAGATGGAAAGTGAATGTCTCCGTCCAACTCACCGTGGTTAGGCCGAGCGCTCTGGGTCCATCCTGTCCATCTGCAGCGCTTCGTTTGTACAGTGAAAAGGATGAAGTGACAGGAACATAGAGTAACTGGTGTGAACAGTACCATCATAGACTAGTGCTACCCTACACCAAAAATTTTGCATCAATCTCGAGGAACATGTCAACGGCTGGATAACACACGTACCCATACCAGCGTGTACAAAATCCATTCTCATATGTTGCTATGTATCTTATTTCTTATAAGTTGCTTGTTGAGCGGTAACCATGTTTCTGGGGACGCCATCAACTTTTACACCTTTGTTGAATATCATGTGAGTTGCTATGCATGTTCATCTTGTCTGAAGTAAGGGCGATTTTCATGATCAAATGGTTTGAGTATGCATATTGTTAGAGAAGAACATTGGGCCGCTAACTAAAGCCATGAATCATGGTGGAAGTTTCAGTTTGGACACAAATCCTCAATCTCTTATGAGAATATTATCTGTTGTTGAATGCTTAAGCATTAAAAGAGGAGTCCATTATCTGTTGTCTATGTTGTCCCGGTATGGATGTCTAAGTTGAGAATAATCAAAAGCGAGAAATCCAATGCGAACTTTCTCCTTAGACCTCTGTACAGGCGGCATAGAGGTACCCCTTTGTGACACTTGGTTGAAACATATGTTATGCAATGATAATCCGTGTTAATCCAAGCTAATTAGGACAAGGTGCGAGCACTATTGGTATTCTATGCATGAGGCTTGCAACTTATAGGATGTCTTATACATAACACATATGAATTATTACTACCGTTGACAAAATTGTTTCTATGTTTTCAAAATAAAATCTCTAGCACAAAAATAGTAATCCATGCTTCCCTCTGCAAAGGGCCTTTCTATCTTAGAAGCAAACACTTGTGTCAACTGTGTGCATTGATTTTTACATGTTTACTTATTACACTTGTTATATTGCTTTATGTTGACAACTATCCATGAGATATACATGTTACAAGTTGAAAGCCATTGCTGAAACTTAATCATCCTTTGTGTTGCTTCAATGCCTTCTACTTTGAATCTATTGCTTTATGAGTTAACTCTTATGCAAGACTTATTGATGCTTGTCTTGAAAGTACTATTCATGAAAAGTCTTTGCTATATGATTCAGTTGTTTAGTCATTGTCTTTACCATTGCTTTGAATCACTTCATTCATCTCATATGCTTTACAATAGTATTGATCAAGATCATGTTGGTAGCATGTCACTTAAGAAATTATTCTTGTTATCGTTTACCTACTCGAGGGTGAGTAGGAACTAAGCTTGGGGATGCTTGATACGTCTCAAACGTATCTATAATTTCTTATGTTCCATGCTAGTTTTATGACATTACCTACATGTTTTATACACACTTTATGTCATATTTATGCATTTTCTAGAACTAACCTATTGACGAGATGCCGAAGTGCCAGTTCCTGTTTTCTGCTGTTTTTGGTTTCAGAAATCCTAGTAAGGAAATATTCTCGGAATTGGACGAAATCAACGTCCAGTATCTTATTTTTCCACGAAGCTTCCAGAACACCGGAGAGAGTCCAGAGGGGACCCAGGGGGGCCCACAGGCCAGGGCGGCGCGGCCAACGGGTGGGGCGCGCCCCCCTAGTGTGTGGTCCCACCAGGGCCCCTCCGAGGCTGCCCTTCCGCCTACTTAAGGACTCCGTCGCGAAAACCCTAAAAGAATAAGCCACGGGACGAGAAAAATTACGCAGCCGCCGCCATCGCGAAGCCAAGATTCGGGGGACAGAAGTCTCTGTTCCGGCACGCCGCCGGGACGGGGAAGTTCCCCCGGAAGGCATCTCCATCGACACCACCGCCATCTTCATCACCGCTGCTGTCTCCTATGATGAGGAGGGAGTAGTTCTCCATCGAGGCTAAGGGCTGTACCGGTAGCTATGTGGTTCATCTCTCTCTCCCATGTGATCTTTATGTGATCATGAGCTTTGTGATCTAGTTGAATATCATCTATGTGCTACTCTAGTGATGTTATTAAAGTAGTCTATTCCTCCTTCATGATGTAATGGTGACAGTGTGTGCATCATGTATTACTTGGCGTAGGTTATGATTATGATCTCTTGTAGATTATGAAGTTAACTATTACTATGATAGTATTGATGTGATCTATTCCCCCTTTCATAGTGTAATGGTGACAGTGTGTGCACTATGTTAGTTCTCGGTATAATTGCAATGATCTATTATGCACTCTAAGGTTATTTAAATATGAACATCGAATGTTGTGGAGCTTGTTAACTCCGGCATTGAGGTGCTCTTGTAGCCCTACACAATGAATGGTGTTTGTCATCCAACAAGAGAGTGTAGAGAAAGTAGTATTTGTTTATTCAGTTATGTGATCAATGTTGAGAGTGTCCACTAGTGAAAGTATGATCCCTAGGCCTTGTTTCCGAATAAGTTACACCACAGAGAATTGCTTCCCACGCCAGCAAGCTATTTTTTGGCACCGCTTGTTTACTGTTTTACTGCATCTTTACTTCCTGCAATATTACCATCATCTATACCACTTGTATTTCACTATCTCTTCGCCGAACTAGTGCACCTATACATCTGACAAGTGTATTAGGTGTGTTGGGGACACAAGAGACTTCTCGTATCGTGATTGCAGGGTTGCTTGAGAGGGATATCTTTGACCTCTTCCTCCCTGAGTTCGATAAACCTTGGGTGATCCACTTAAGGGAAAACTTGCTGCTGTTCTACAAACCTCTGCTCTTGGAGGCCCAACACTGTCTACAGGAATAGAAGCGTACGTAGACATCATTGACGTTCAAAGCCCACTTCAAATTTATGGTTTCGATCAAGAGTTATTGTTAAGCATCATCACCCGTACACCGATGTTCACTTGGACGTCAAGAAGCGCTACACGGTTAAATGCAAAGAGGATGGATGTCCATAGGTTGTGGGTGAAAGTCCTTTGAAGGGAGGACCCCCCTTGGAAAAGTACTAGTGTATCAACTCACATGTGCTGAGGCAAGAAGCTTGATGACATGGATGTGAAGTGCGACCACTAACAACTCAACTTCCACGAGATCTTGTCACTTCCAATGATGAGTATTAAGTCCATCCAAGATGTTGTGAAATCCCGCTTTCACTTCAATGTGAAGTACGGGAAGGCATGGAAGGCCAAAAAAGACGCATTCAAGATGTTGTACGGTGATTTGGAGGATGCATACAACCGACTCCCTAGGTTATTGGGAGCGATGGCCGCTACTAAACCCGGGCATGGTTCATGTGGTGGAGCCTTTTGGTCAAAAGACAACATTGCACAACGATGCAAGAGTCCGAGTATTTGGCCGTGCATATTTTGGGTCTTTGAGAAATGTGTGAGGGCTTTCGAACATTATAGACCGATCGTATCCATCGATAGCACCTTCTTGACCGAAAAATTCAAGGGCACATAACTGGTGGCAATATCAAATGATGCCAACAACCATTTAATGCCTTTGGATTCTGCTTTAGTTGAGGTTGAGAACAATGATAACTTGGAGTGGTTTTTCTGTTTGCTAAAAACCAAGGCTATACCGCCTTCGACGGAAGTATGTGTCATCTCGGATTGGCATCAAGGCATCCTCAACACGGTGAAGATTAAGATTTTCGAGCATGGTCGCTTGCACCATCGATCGTGCGTGAGGCATTTTTGTTCAAACTTCTATAGGGCATGTGGGATCAAGGAGTTGTCTGACAATCTTCTAGATTGTTGTCTCACTTACTCCTATCACCGCTTGGTGGAAACAACTCCATGTGTACCAACTCATTGTGACTCCAAGTGCAGACTGTTGTAGCAAGCGTCTTTTCCCCACAAGGATGACTCGAGGGTTTATATCGAACTCTTGGGGAATTGGCTTAGAACTATCTTTTGCTTCTCCTCTTCAAGCAACCTACAAAACAAAGTAATTTCCTTGTGTCCCCAACTCCACCGTGTGGTGTCACGCAGAAGGTTTTGTATTAATAAAACTCTAACTTATAAATAAAGTAAAGTAAAACAATCTATGACTAGGCAAGCAAGGTAAAAACAATAATAAGAAGGTATTTTTGGGTTTTACTTTGTTTTTCTAATATTATTATTTTTTATTTAGGATTTAGTTAATGTAGAAAATAAAAATGAGACGAATGATGTTTGAAAGTTGTTTCTTATGATTAAAATTGGACCAGGGTTTATGGGTTCAATTGTCTAATCTCTCATAAAGGTGTAGTAGACATAAAACAATTCGCAAGCAATATAATGTTGATGAAACTTCATTATGTGTATGATTAGCATTTATATGGGCATCACGTCCTATCATAGAGATAATATAACCAGTGGCGGAGCTTCAAAGAAAACTATGGGCGGGCCAGTCTAAAGAAGAACACATTTTTTGTATGTTCTTCACTAGGAATTAGTGATTGGTTGACATTTTTTCTAGTTATAGAATCAGCAGATAAATATGTGTATATCTATCAAATTGCTAACTAAGAAATTGGGAAAAGAAAGAAGACTACCTTTTTTCGAAGCGGGGAAGGCCCGAACTGTATAAATGCGATCTAAACAAGGAAATTAGAGATAAGTGGTGATGGCCCTATTCAGTGGCTGGTTGCAGCTGCTAGCGCGACCTCGCCGAGCTTCTGAACCTCTGGCCGGTTCGCTATTACTATGGACGCGGCGACCCTCTAGCTTTGGATGGCGCCGCTGCTGTGGTGATGATCCACTGCTTCCACGGTCCCCTATTATCTACCTAAAATTTTAAGCCAAGCAATCTAACTGAGTGGCTAACTGGCGATCTCTGGCTGCGAGAAGGACGAAATGAATCGTTGAAGACATGGAAATACTGGGACTAGAGTCAGCGTAGGGGAAGGGAATACGTGTCAGTAGGCTGGGCCACTCATATACATAGGCATATATTGTTGTTTTGCATAAATCTTGGGCGGGCCATGGCCCAGTTTGGCCCTAAGGAAGCTCCGCCTGTGGATATAACACATCTCTCTTATACTCCTCTAGAAAGGAAAAACTCAAAGCAATCTATAATTAAGAATTAATATAGCATAGCCTTAGGTACTTCGACATGATGTTTGAAATACAAATATGCTACCTTGAACAAATAAGATTATCGCAGATGTCACTGGATAGTTGTAGCAAATTAATTCACTTAATCCCTAGCGAGGTAACAAAAGATAGGTAAAACCCATAGTAGTTTTCGAATTTATTGTCACTATTCAATCATTACCACCATGTTACTCCAACGAATACACACATTTTCCCCCACACATGTTCTCTTATACAAGTTAGATCAAAACAAGCAATTAAGAACATGGTACATGATATGCATCTACTCATACATCTTACACATGATTGGATTCAAATCTCAAATACCCAACTCATAGAATAAATATCCACCACATAGGAATTACATATATGACCATAATCATGCTGAGGAACTTATATGATGCAAGATCATTGATAGAACAAGAGATAAATATATCCAGGTACCGCCACAAACTCATAGTCCATAGCTGGACTACTCCCTCTTCATCATGGTGATGATGGTGGAGATATTGGAGAAGGTAGAGATCCCTATGGTGACGGCTCCGACAGAGTTTCCCCTCCAATCTTCGTTGTGTGGGCATGTCATTTACCATGGATTTTCACCCAGTGAACGACGTGGATGCTTTAGCATGCTAGATTCTTCGCCGACATGCCGGATTCATCGATGGTGAGCTCTAGACGACGTTGATGTTGCCGTGGCGTGTGATTTTGCTACATGTGTGCATATTTTTTTGTTGTATATGTATGGACAAAGTGCTACAATGATGTATGTGTATGCTAATGTTACATGGGCGTTCTCGTAATGTTAGATGAGCTAAGAAAAATGTCGGATTCATTGGTTCTTTTTGTTAGAGACTGCAAGACTATATTTAGATTTTGCTCCAAACAAATAGAGATTTGTTACATATGATTTTTTTTGCTGTTTGGTCATGCTGGAAATGTTGTGAAAGTTTATTATGCTACATGTTGCAAGTTTTTACGGATGTTCAGAAAAATGTTGCAAAATAAAATCACATTTTTAAACATGCTTCATACACAGAAAAATGTTACTGTAGTTTTCTTTTTGCAACATAAGATTTTATAGCTACAACCTGCTGATAGCTAGCGGTTGCATCTACGAGTGAAAATAGGAATAACAAATATTGACTTGCAGAACCTATGCCGTCAAGCTTGTGTCTGCTGAATTGTGGTGCAAAATTGGAGTGTTTTCAGGTTAATTTTTTTGAAACATTAAAATACTTAACATATTCATCCATCCATGTAAAACAGTACTGGTAAATCTTTGATCTAAAATACCGGTGAATTTCAAATGATCTCAACACATATATGATGAATCCCACAAATCCGAAGACACCAGAAAAATCATTATTTGCTCTTTTTATAATTTCATTTTTTGTTTGACGTGTGTTTTCATAATTTATTTATTGTGGAGTACCACTAGGAGTAGAAGAAAAGGCACGTTTTGGTTTATGATTCGTTTCCCAAATCAAAAATAGGTGTACCTGTACATTGCCCAAGTCCTCCAGCACAATCCCCCAATCGCCGCCGCGCCGCCTCTCCCCCAACTCCCCGGCGGAGGACGCAGCAACCCTAGGTTTTCCGCCCCGCCGCCGCATGCAGCCCTCCGCCGATCGACGCCGCGGCAACCCATCCACGGCCGCCTCCCGTGGTGTATGGCGGCCCCGATCCGCCGCTGCGCCTACCCCCACCGCCGCTGACCCCCATCCTCCGATCCCCACCAACGCCGCCCCCCACCACCATGACAACGCCGCCCCCATCCTACCCCTCCCGAATCCGGCCTCCGACGCCCGCCCTCACCACCGCCGCCAACGCCGCCCGAACCCCACCAACCGCCACGCCCCGCCGCAGGAGAGGGCTCCGACCAACCACAGCAACAGCAACATCAGCAGTCACCGCCCCGCCCCGCCGCCGGACAGGGCTCCGGCCAACCACAGCAACAGCAGGAGCCACCGCCGACCCCCGCCGCAGGAGAGGACTCCGCTCGCGCCCGCGACCGCGGCCGCTCCTGCGCCGGCAGGAGCGGCGGTGCCGCAGCTGGTGCAGGAGATCCAGGACAAGCTGGCGCGGGGCGCGGTGGAGTGCATGATCTGCTACGACATGGTGCGGAGGTCGGCGCCCGTGTGGTCCTGCGGCAGCTGCTTCTCCATCTTCCACCTCCCCTGCATCCGCAAGTGGGCGCGCTCCCCGGCCTCCGTCTCCGACGCCTCCGACCCGGCCGCCTCCTGGCGCTGCCCAGGCTGCCAGTCCGTGCACGACGTCCCGGCCCGCGACATCGCCTACACCTGCTTCTGCCGCCGGCGCCGCGACCCCCCCAACGACCTCTTCCTCACCCCGCACTCGTGCGGCGAGCCTTGCTCCAAGCCCCTCGGGAGGACCGATCCTGCTGCCAAGGGCGTCTCCCCCGATGACGATGCTGCCCCCAGGTGCCCGCACCTCTGCGTCCTGCAGTGCCACCCTGGGCCGTGCCCACCCTGCAAGGCGTTTGCTCCGGAGCGGCCGTGCCCTTGCGGCAAGCAGTCTATCGTGCGGCGGTGCGCGGACCGGAGTACGCCTGTTACATGTGGGCAGCAATGCGAACAGCTCCTCCCCTGCCGGAGGCACCGCTGCGGGAAGGTATGCCACACCGGGCCTTGCGGGGACTGTCAGGTCAACTTCTCTGCGCAGTGCTTCTGTGGCAAGAAAACAGAGACGATGTTGTGCGGTGAGATGGTGGTGAAGGGGAGTCTTTCGGAGAAGGATGGGGTGTTCTCGTGCAGCGAGGCTTGTGGCCACAGTCTGGCATGCGGCAATCATGTCTGCCAGGATGTTTGCCACCCAGGGCCGTGCGGGGAGTGCGAGCTTGTGCCAGGGAAGGTCACCACATGTCATTGCGGCAAGACAAAGCTGCAGGAGAAGAGGGCGAGTTGTTTGGACCCAATCCCCACCTGTGACAAGGTCTGTGACAAGAAATTGTCGTGCGGGCTTCATAGGTGCAAGGTTACATGTCACGAGGGAAAGTGTCCACCATGCTTGGTGCGCGTTGAGCAGAGGTGCCGCTGTGGCTCATCAGTTCAGATGGTTGAGTGCTACATGGTCTTGATGGAAGAGTTCCGCTGCAACAAGCCTTGTGGCCGGAAGAAGAACTGCGGGAGGCACAGGTGCAGTGAGTGTTGTTGCCCGCTGTCGAAGCCGTTTGCTCAGCATGAAGGTGGTGGCAACATGGATCCCCATTTCTGCCAGATACCATGTGGTAAGAAGCTCCGTTGTGGGCAGCATGGATGCCAGCATCTCTGCCACAGCGGTCACTGCGAACCTTGCCGTGAGACCATATTCAGTGAGCTCTCTTGTGCCTGTGGCAGGACATCTATTCCGCCACCACAGCCGTGCGGCACACCAACTCCATCGTGCCCACACCAGTGCATGGTCCCTCGGCCTTGTGGGCATCCAGCTTCGCATCAATGCCATTTTGGGGACTGCCCACCTTGCGTTGTGCCAGTGATGAGGGAATGCACTGGGGGACATGTGATGTTAAGGAACATCCCTTGTGGTTCAAAGGATATTAGATGCAACCAGCCCTGTGGAAAGAACCGTCAATGTGGACTGCATGCTTGTGCCAGGACTTGCCATCCTCCCCCTTGTGATGCGCCGACCGCAAATGGAGATGCGAGTTCAAGCTCTGGGAGCAAAGTTTCATGTGGACAGTTATGTGGTGTCCCAAGGAGGGAATGCAAGCACACTTGCAATACCCCATGCCACCCATCATCACCTTGCCCAGACGTGAGATGTGAAGTCCGTGTGACTATTACCTGTTCTTGTGGCCGTATCACTTCAACTGTGCCCTGCAGTGCTGGTGGATCCTACAATGGCGATAGTATGTTTGATATCTCCATCATACAGCAGCTGCCAATGCCTCTCCAACACGTGGAATCAAATGGGAAGCGGATACCTCTTGGGCAGAGGAAACTTTGCTGTGATGAGGAGTGTGCAAAAATGGAGAGGAAAAAGGTCCTTGCTGAAGCTTTTGACATAACACCGCCCAATCTGGATGCATTACATTTTGGTGAGAACTCAAATGCATCGGAGTTGCTCTCTGATCTTTTCCGGCGCGAGCCAAAGTGGGTGCTAGCCATAGAGGAGAGGTGCAAATTTCTTGTGCTTGGGAAGGCAAGAGGAAATTCTTCAAGCAACATCAAGGTCCATGTCTTCTGTCACATGACGAAGGATAAGAGGGATGCTATCAGGCTCATTGCAGATAGGTGGAAGCTGTCTGTTCAGGAGGTTGGTTGGGAGCCCAAGCGTTTTGTTACCATTCATGTCACACCCAAGTCAAAGGCACCTGCTCGCGTTCTGGGTTCCAAGGCTGGTATCCATGTCTCTGCTTCCCATCCTTACTTTGATCCCATGGTGGACATGGACCCGAGGCTTGTTGTTGCAATGCTGGACCTGCCAAGGGAAGCTGATGTTAGCTCTCTAGTCTTGAGGTTTGGTGGGGAGTGTGAATTGGTTTGGCTGAATGACAAGAATGCCTTGGCGGTCTTCAGTGATCCAGCTAGAGCCGCGACAGCGCTGAGGCGGCTGGACCATGGGTCTGCTTACCAGGGTGCTGCAATGTTTTGTCCAAGCAGCACCACTCAGGCTTCGTCATCAGGCAATGTGTGGGTTGGAGCACAGAGGGACGGAGTATCGGCTGCAAAGACCAGCGCCAATCCATGGAAGAAGGCTGGTACCTCTGAATCTGACCCATCTGTTGGTCATTCTCCAGGGACAAGTCTGCTTGGCCAAGCTCCAGGGTCAGGGTGGAGGTGTGCTGACACTCCTGGTCAGGCCATGGGTACAAACAGATGGAATGCTCTGGAGTCTGCTGCTGCGACAAGCTCCGGGGCAACCGACAAACGCAAGATGCCTCCTCGCACTGATGCTGGGTCCTCCAGCGCTTCTGCTCCTCGCCCAGACATTGGGTCCAGTGCAGCCCCAAACGCTAGGCAAGCAGTGCCCAAGCTGCAGCCAGACTTTGAAGTGGAAGACTGGGAAGAATCGTGCTGAGTGATGAGGCAGAGGCGGTTTGGTCGAGATGGCTTGTTTCTGTTCAGATATCATCTTTCTCTCATTTTCTTTTGGTTAATAATGTATATCAAGGCTCGTGTTCTGTCAAGTAGGTTCCTGCTTGTTGCCTGTTGGCTGTTCGGTCAGAAGTACTGATTTCCTAAGGCTTCTTCTTCTTAAGACTTTTATTTGAACTAAGAAAGAAGATGACATAACTTTGCCTTCTCTGCTGACTTTCTGGGTTTGTTATGGATTGCTTGTGTGGTTCGTGTTCGTTTTGCTCTTCTGTTGTGGCAGGAGGACCTGAGGACCTGTTTGGTTCTTTGTTCAACTGATTCCCATTTTCGAAATCAACCTCAGCGATGTATGGTGGTATGATGAAAATGTATTCCTCACAGAACTCTCCAGTCTCCACTATGTAGGCTAGTCCAGTTGTTTATAGTGGCGTGGTGCAGAGACAGATGAAGGCTCCTGAACACTTGATACTTATGGTTATAGGCAGCACATCGCATTCCGGCGCACTCTCTGCTGCAGCCATATTCAACCTCTCGAGGTAAACTCACCGAACCATCCCCCAACCTCAGGCCACGGTCTGCCTGGAGCATTTACGGAACATTCACTACATTTTCATTCCTTTTTCTGAGTTGCAGGTCGAAGTGGAGTTAGGGCTACGTGAGCTAGTACCGGGGTACGTATGCTAGTAGTAATTATAGAGACTACTGGGAATTCAAGGCGCCCATGTATCTCCAGTGATGCACTGAGCACATGAATCGTCTCATAGCAGGAAATAATAGTCACTGTTGTGTGGGTGACTGGGTGCTGAATAGTTTTATTGTTCGCCAGTATTGAACTTAGTCTGCCAAGTAATTTGTCTTTTCTTTTTCAATTCAAGTACTTTTGTCTTAAGAGTGTTTGTTGGGAGCAGGCAGTGCTGGATCAGGAGCATGTCTGGGTGATAGATTGGATCTTCTCTCTGATGAAGTTGTTGCTGAGCAGCTTACAAGGTTGATTCTTCATATCCGATTATGGAGCGCCTTTAGTCACTTTTATTTGTGCTGTCAGAAAGAAGGAAGATGTGTATTTGATATTGCACAGCAGCTGAGTTCCTCATAATTTTTGCTAGGGCCTAGAGCTATGGCTAATAATTTATAACAAAATATAATAGTGTTGTGTTCTTACTTCTTATGCTTGTAACCGATGTGTGCGACAGTGCACATGCTATATAACCCGATTTCAACCTATTCTACCTGTATCTTTTGGAATTCCTCTGAGCAGAAAGTGATATGTATAATGTACATATTTATTACATTACAGTTCTCTGTACAATATAGATATTCTTATGCTTTATGTTTGATCCACCTTTACTAATGTTCAGACTACCTTAGAGTATCCTAACATTTTGAAACACGGATGTACTCATGTTTTGATTGAGATTATCGACACCTGTTTACGTTTCGTGTTTTAGGAATATACAATTTTTGGCCTTGAATATCAGAAGAAAGTTACCAAATCTTTTGCTCTAGTTACTGCAATATTTGGTCAAGTTAGCCTTCTATCTGGTTACTCAGCATGCCAAATTGGATTTTCAAGCTGAACCAATTGTTAACCTGAATTTGGACCATTGCTGTGTTCTCCACCATCTTCTTGAGCATGAGGAGCTTATATATTGGTTATTACTCCCTCCTTTTCAATTTATGAGGCCTAAAATGTTGTCAGCTTCTTCCATATTATAAGGTGCGCGTGGAGTTCTTTCGTGTTGCCCATATTTACTACATTTTCCTCTCCTGCATTTGTAACTTGTAAGTAGTAGTTTAGTATCCTCACCATGGTTATCTTCTCTGTATCCGGAAATACACTTTTGAACCCATGTGCATATGCTCCTGTCACCACAAAAAACAATTTAAAATGTCAAAAAATTCCGAACAAAATTTTTGCGCATGCATATCAACATTCTAGGGTTTGCAATGGAGTTACTACTGTGACTCCAAGTATGCCTTATGATTTGCAATGGAGTTAGTACATTTCTCGTTATGCAACTTCATAACCTGAATAGCAAGATTTTTACTAGGGCATTATGGTATTAAGGGACTAATAATATTATGTTGATAGTTGATGTAATCTTCTTGACCTTCCCACACTGGCATCTCATTGTGTTTTTTGTTATTATCTGGCATTAAAAAGTTGATGCTGAAGAGGTGATGTACACTGAAAGAATTGTGGCGTGACTGAAGCGCTAGAGATTTAAACATGAAGGACACTGGTCAGAAAATGTGGAGATCTTTCAATGAACTAATGCTTGTTCAGCACACTTCTCTGCTTAACTGATAAAGTGTTGTTTTACATGACACATGCCATGGTTTCCGTGGTAGTTATGTGCTTATGGAGTTATGGACATGTTCTATACATGCCTGACATGGTAGAGTACAAAACATAATTGTGTATGTCGTAACGGACATATTTCCACTTGGTAACAACTGAAGTGGATTATGATATAACTCACTTTTGTGGGATAGTGAGATTTAACTGTTAACGGACCCTGCTAACTGTCATGCCACATTGAGCTCATTGACCGTGAAATTTCGAACTTCTAACTTTGACTTAGTGTTATGCCAACTTCAGTTATGTGCTATTCTTTCATCAACATACTGAATGAGAAATCTTGGTCTTCAATATAACTTCCGTATCAAGTTGCAATTGGCAATCTTATTGAATGAGAAATGTGAAGTGCTATGTTCTTAGTTTTCCATCATTGATATGTTCGATATAATTGGTGCCTTTAAATAATTTGTTCACGTTTTCGCTGTGGTGCTTTGTTTTGATAGGTGGGATAAATCTAAGCCTGCCGATGTGTCAAACATAATACTTCTCAAGTTCAGTGAGGCAATGTACCAGTCACACCTTAATAAGTAACATTTGAATTCAGATGTTAATGCGCAACTACAATTTGTGAACCGCCGGAACCTGTGGAAGGTAGGTTCCAGTTTTGCGTGGTCTGATTTCATGTGCTGCTGACGACGAGCAAGTAGATGACAAACACACTTTTCAGAAGTTCTGTTTCATCATGGAACTGGCACTTGTTGGCAATGTTTAGATTTCTGTGAATGATCCTCCTGTAATCAGCTCCCCATGATTTTTGTTGCGTTTGAGATTAACTTGTATAAACCGAACAGACCATTTCTGTAATGGCCAATGGGGGCTTTGCAGTCGGCACAATCGTGTTACAGTTTTTTTTGGGAGAAGAACAGGCTGAACTGCCAAATACACTTCACCCTGTTTTGGAATAGCCAAACATAGTCTATTGTATATTTGCATTTCCCTCTATATTTTTTTAGTATTAGTATGCCTTGCTGGCTTGCTGTTCTTGGCCGGGCATGTGCTGAAAATGGGTGGCAGGGCCAGGGAGGGAATTGTGTCGAGCTAGGGGCTTCTTGCTGCTTGGGTTTAGCCCTTTTTGTTTGTATTTTTTCCTTTGTATTTAGCAACTGAGCACCGTCAATTTCTAGATGACAGATGAAGGTGCCTACTGCCTGGATGCTTCTGGTTTCTGTCAAGATATTGCCGGTTTTGATATGAGCCATGTTAGGAGTATGGTGTGGGTATTAGTGCCATGGATTACTTGCTGCTAGGATGACATGGGTGGTAAATAAACTACGAGGAGCGTCAAACCTATCAACATGCGATGTGGCAATTAGGCGTTTTTATCACATGGAGGCGTGCGGTTTTTAAATATTCCTTCCACATATTTTTCCTAGTTGAAGAATAGCTTCAATTTTTGAAAATAAGCCACAAAAGCTGGGCAGCTGGGCGCTTGTGTTTGTCCTTTTACAGAGGCTGGAGAATACAAACCAAATGGCAGAAAGATGACACGTGTACAGGACGAGTAGGGATCATATACTGGGCCAAGACCTCACAGAAGAATATGGGGGAAATGTTCTGATCACATAGTATCATTTCAGACAACCCAACACAATCCGTTGCAGTCGCATCTAAAGAATGGGGAATAAATGAAACTGAACACATGGGTAACCAGAATTTATCCCCATTTTATCTTTCAGGACCGTAACCTATACTCTCCCTAGATTTTAGTGTTACAGGCTGCAAGGTATCAAAGAAACAGAGGAGACGCTACAAACTGCAGCAACTCCTTATATCTCAAGGTTACTGATGCTCAATAGTATGAAGTTAACCCAGTTTGCAGGGGGTATTGCATGTTCGACGAATGATGAAGCCTCGGTCACTGCTTGAAATAAAGCCTGCATACCAATTCAAGATAAAGGATGGACATTAAAGCAATCTCTCCCGGATAATTTTCTTTCTGCCATGTATGAAAATAGCAAAAATGTTTACTTACAGATGGTTACTGTCTTACTGAACCATGCCGTCAAGCTTCTGTCTATACTTGGCCAAATTCTACAGTCAAAGTTGGAGAGTTTCCGAGTCAAACTATGAAACATGCAAACCTTAACACATTCCTCCATTCACATTGATGAATCCTACTAATCAGAAGACATCAGAAATCTGTATTGTTGTTCTATAGTTTTATGTGGAGTAGAAAAAGGCAACGTTATCTGTTTTGGTTTATGATTAAATCAAATATAGTTGTGCCTACACAAAAGATCTTGAAATTTCAGATAATTATCAAGTTATGTTACTGAACATGAAGTTGGTGAATCAAACACTTTCCAGCTGCAAAATAGAGAGGACTCTCACCTTGGTATAAGCATAAACACCTGCCTCAGAAGGTCCAGCTGGACTCCCCCGCCTGATAAATTTCCCTTCCTTAAATATGTACAGCATAGGAATGCCAGTTGACAACTCAAGGCTGATTACCTGAGGAAAGAAGTTTTATTAGCCATCTGAATAAAAGATTGCTGATTGTGAAGTGTAAATAAACTAGATAAAAAGTTATGTTACCTCTTGAGAAGTCAACTTGTCCAGATGCATTATAATTGAACGAAGTGAATTCCCATGGGCAGCAATCATAACATGCTTTCCAGCCACAAGCTGAGGTATAATCTGTAGATCAAAACATATGTTGGTTACGGTTAACGTACAAACTGGAAATGGCAAAAAAGGCAGTTAAATGCAGACTACTTTTTTTTGGGCCACATTGATGATAACAGAGGATACAGGTAAAAACAGAGAGTTATTCAGGTCCAACAAACAGTCTGGAGAGCAAAGGAAAACAATAAGTATCTACCACCTGTGTTCTACAAAAGGTCTAAGTAAATTAACAGCACCAAAGCATATCCTTACTTGATCTTTGAAATAAGAAACTGCTCTCTCCGCACACATCTCTAGGCTCTCGCCATTTGGGGGAGGAATGTCATAACTGCGACGCCATTCATGAACTTGGTCTTTGCCGAACCGATCAGCCGTTTCTTGCTTGTTAAGGCCTTGCAGTTCACCATACCTTTGAGACACAGTATTAGTAAAATCAAACGTGATATTCAAGAGGCAGAGGTAGAAAGAATGGAACAATCATTATAAGACATTAGCAAGCCCTTACATCCGTTCATTCAACTGCCAAGCTGTTATGACAGGAATGGATTGCTTCTTCGTCTCCTCACTGTATACCTCACTCCACTGGTGTGCCCGTTCGCTCTCGTTGTGCACAATAATTGGAACCTAGCACAGTCAGACATGAAGACCTCTGAATATGGTTGATCTAAAACGTTCACAACTTCAGATACAGCATGCTTCTGCTAGAAATCTGAGAGAGAAAGAAGGTAGAGCACCTTCTTACGACGATGCTGCATCATGGCAAGCATGGCGGTCATCTGAGCACGGATCAGCGATGAAGTGTATATGACATCAACTGGGATGTTGCATATCCTCTTACCCGCCTCAATCGCCTCGTTGACACCCTTCGGGGTCAGGGGCACATCGACGCAGCCAGTGAACAGGTTTTTCTCATTCCACAAGGATTCCCCGTGCCGAATCAGTATAAGCGCACTTTCACCTACAAGCACATGAGGAATAATCTTATAGCATCACGCTACCAGACAGAATAAATTGTAGCGTTGCATAGTCTAACAGAGCTTGAAGAAGATTACCTGCTTTCTTTGGGGTGCTCCCGCTCTCGGGGCTCGACGGTAGCTGGGTCGGTTCGATCACCGAAGATTGCGGTTTCGACGCGTAAACCAGACCCAGTTTCCGGCTGCTGGGACAGCAATTCGTTGCTGAAACAAAGCGCACATTGCAGGCCCTCCTATCGTGCCCGAAGCCGGCAGCACACCGCGGTTTGACGGAGACGAGCGCATGCTGAGAGGTGGAGGCAGCCATTCTGCTTCGCACCAAAAAGACAGCAAGGTCAATCGATCTTCAGATAGTCCACGCATCGAAACAGAATCAAAAGATATCAGGCGGGGAAGGAACGGCCGTCGAAACCGCGCTCCATTGCATTCCGAAATCCGAACCCAGGCCACAAACTGAAGGGGAAAAGCAAATGGCGAGAGGAGACGTACATGGATGGGGGGCAGGGAGGACGCGGCGGAGAAGAGCACCACCTCGGGGAGCTCGATCGGGAGAGGAGCGGCGCGTTTTATAGGCCCGTCGGTCGTGGAAACCGAGCCCGGGTTTCCTTGGCGAGATCTGCGGCGGCGGCGCGGGTCGCGGTCGCGGAGATCGCCGGGGAGCGGCGACGAAACCAAGAAGCGAACAATAGGAAAGAAAGGAAGGCTTTTTTTGTTGCTTGTGCGTGTGGGCGTGGTCGGTTTGTTCTTTGTTGGGCCTGTCTATGCTTGTGCTGTCTCAGGTTGGTTTTTATGCAAGTCGACCGGGTTAGTTTGGTCCATGGGAGAATGTGACTTTGGGTTGGTAGCGCTTGAAATAGAAAATTAAATTGATGTAGGACTACGTGATAAAATAGATTTTTTTTACATGATTTCCAAATTTGCTGAATTATGAAAATTCCATCATATCGGACAAGCTGTAACGGAAACGAAGGATAAAAAATACATGAAAAATCTAAAAGTGGTAGCAAGGTTCTTCGAAGTCGTCATCTCTAACCTCAAACTTTTACATCTCAAATTTTCATGGTGGGTCGGGTCAATAACCTTCACAATACCTTAACAAAGCACAAGACTCAAAGGTTTTAGATAGACAAAAAAAAGTCATCGACACCCAATATCCGAGAACATAATATAGATAAACATGATATGGCTAAGGACACACCCCTCAAAAGGCAAGTTATTAAACATTGATTCGGATGAAGAAGAGGGTACACATAAGATCAAAATGGGAGAACCTAACACACATGACACTATTATCACCGCCACCACCGCAAGAAAGGGCGAAGCGTCAGACAAAGATCCTGGCTCAAGGGCCATCAATCCGTTGGTCCAAAACACCACATGTTCTCCGATCTCGGATGCGTCAAGCACGACAACTGCACCATGATGGAAATTGAACAATTATCGACCTTTTTGTGCGACTCTGCTTTCACCGTCTAGACATTGTCACCAAGAATACACCAGCATTGATATAAAAACACTCTTCAATGTCAATATGTGTCAACCCTAGCCTCCGAGTGTCCGTTAAGACCACAAGCCCTTCTTCTAGACTCTAACCGCCATCTAGAGGTATTTCTCTCTCTGTCCAATGAATACTTTTGTTCCTTGTGCGTTTCATTTACGTGCCTTACCAACGATATTGAGGTGGTGCCAACATCTTGGCGATGGAATAAGCCATTCTTGCTTCCTCTCATCTATACACTTGAGGGCACAGTAACATGGTCTTCAAGATGCAACTATGTTTATTTTTGTAGACACATGTAAGTGAAGACAACATTGTAAATACTCCCCTCATCTACACATTCGAGTACATTCTTTTGCGTGAAAATTTAACGTTACTTTTATTTTTTTACCTAGCACACTAAAAATTTAGATATTATGTGTCCCTCAGTAGTCAAAGGTAGAACAAAATGGATATTTGGTTGTACACTTTCTTGATAGTTTTGGTGTAACGATGCGTGCCCTTTTGGGCCATCGATTGCATGTTATATATGTAGGGAAAAGCCCCCTACGTGGCAGTACAAAGGAGGTACGTGTACGGTCGGAGTACTACTCCGTACACGTACACGTATACATAGCACATACACTAACATTCCCCTTAATCTAAAGCTCGAGAGAGGTTTAGATTACGCTTGAATTCTTGCAAACCTTTGTCTGGAAGGGCTTTGGTAAACCCATCAGCAACCTGATCCTTGGTAGAGATAAATTTGATAGCAAGGCGATTGTGAGCAACACGCTCACGAACAAAGTGATAGTCAATCTCAATATATTTAGTACGAGCATGAAAAACTGGATTGGCAGACAGAAAAGTGGCACCTAAGTTATCACACCATAGGCAAGGCTTCTCATAGAGACGAACCCCAAGCTCACGAAGAAGAGCCTCAACCCATATCAACTCTGTGGTAGCATTGGCCAAAGCTTTATATTCTGCTTCTGTACTGGACCTGGACACAATAGCTTGTTTTCTGGCATGCCAAGAGACCAAATTAGGACCAATGAAAATGGCAAACGCTCTTGTGGAGCGCCTATCATCAATACAACCAGTCCAGTCAGCATCTGAGAATGCACTGAGAAGTGTGGAGGAGGACTTGCAAAAAGTAAGACCAAGACTGACAGTGTCCTTGACATAACGAAGTATACGCTTAACAACAGTCCAGTGAGCAGTGGTAGGAGCATGCAAGTATTGACAAACTTTGTTGACAGAGAAAGCCAAATCTGGGTGTGTGAGTGTAAGGTACTGAAGGCACCAACAATGCTTCTATACTGAGAGCTGTCATCAGGGCCAAGAGGAGTATCTTCATGTAAGGATAACGACTCGGATGAAGAGAACGGTGTAGGGGCGGGTTTGCACCCAAGCATGCCGACCTTGGCGACCAAATCATTTGCATACTTCTCCTGAGTAAGCAAAAGAGCATCATGTGTGCGTTTGACCTCAATACCAAGAAAGAAGTGAAGATGTCGCAAATCCTTAATAGCAAAGTGATCATTCAGATCTTTAATAAGTATAGAGACTGCATGATCAGAGTAGCTGGTGACAATAATATCATCAACATAGATGAGAACAAAAATAGTAACACCAGCTCGAGTGTAAAGGAACAAAGAAGTCTCAACCTTTGAAGGTGTAAAACCAAAATCCTGGAGTTTTGTACTCAAACAAGAATACCAGGCTCGAGGGGCTTGCTTCAAACCATAGAGAGCTTTATCAAGACGACATATATAATTAGGAGCATTGGGATGTGCAAAACTAGGAGGCTGCTTCATGTATACTTCCTCTTCCAGAATGCCATGAAGGAACACGATCTTGACATCTAGCTGCCTGAGACACCAGTTTCGAGACACAACAATAGATAGAACAACCCTGATAGTAGCTATTTTAACAACATGACTAAAAGTATCTTCATAGTCAATACCATATCGTTGCTTGAATCCCTTTGCAACCAAGCGAGCCTTGTAGCGATCAATGGTACCATCATCTCGTCGTTTGATACGATAAACCCACTTGCAGTCAATCAAATTTTTATTTGCACCGGGAGGAACAAGGTTCCATGTTTTGTTCATCATAAGAGCATCATATTCATCTTGCATATAGCAACACGCCAATTTGAGTCAGCAAGAGCATCAGGAAAATTGCGAGGTTCACCTGTAGAAGCAAGCATACCATAGCGCATAGTACCATCAGTATATTTCTTGGGCTGTCATATACCTCTCTGAATGCGAGTACGCGGTCCAGGAGGCGGAGAAGATGGTGCAGCAGGAGGCACCAAAGCATTGCTGGGCGCAGCTGATCTGGAGGGAGCAACGCCATGTGCACGTGCATGCGGGGAGACAGCACCATGCGGCTGCTCCGGAGTGGTGCGCGCATGCTCCAGGACAGGCGTTGGCCGCACATGCGGGGACACGGGGCCGTGGCGGGTCGAGGCGCGCGGAGTGGCGGGCACGGAAGATGAGGACGGCACAGAAGGCGAGTGCGGGGCGGGAGAATCCTCCTCACTTTCAGCGCCGGCTGGAGAAGAAGCTTCTCCAGAATCTGCCTCGGATCGGGTGCCAATTTTGTCATTTTTTGCAGTTTTTCAGCAGATGTTTGGGGAGTATTAGGAGCATCATTTTGCAAGGAATTTTCAGTAGCATCTGTAGGTTCCTGTAGAGCAACAGACAAAGGAACAGTAACATGCATAATAGGAGCCAAGTGGTCATCAATATTTTGGGCACTCTCATTAGGTGTGGTTGTAGGAAGAAGGAGGATTTCGCGTTTGAGGAGGGCACCGACGTTTGGATGCAAGGTGGCAAAAGGAAAAACGTTTTCATCAAAGACAACATCTCGAGAGATATAAACACGATCACTAGAGACATCCAAACATTTAACGCCCTTGTGTAGAGGACTATAGCCAAGAAAAACACATCGCGTGGAACGGAAAGCTAGCTTGCGTGTGTTATAAGGACGAAGATTAGGCCAACAAGCACAGCCAAAAGTGCGAAGAGCATCATAATTAGGAGTAACATGAAGAAGACGTTCAGCCGGGGACTCCATGTTAATGACTTTAGTGGGAAGCAAGTTAATGAGAAACTTGGCTATGAGAAAGGCATCTCAATATTTCAATGACATGGATGCATTGGCAAGTAAAGCAAGACCAACTTCCACTATATGAGTATGACGGTGTTTACGTTCAGCAGAACCATTTTGTTGATGAGCATGAGGACATGAGACATGATGAGAGATGCCAACTGTTTGAAAGAAAGCGTTAAGTTTCTCATATTCACCCCCCAATCAGGTTGCATAGTAACAATTTTACGATCAAATTTGCGCTCAACATATTGCTGAAAATTGAGAAAGACTTGATAAACATCAGAACACTTGTTGAGCAAATAAATCCATGTGAACTTGCTAAAATCATCGATAAAGCTTACATAGTATGCATGTTTTCTAACAGAGAGAGGAGCAGGACCCCATACATAAGAAATTTTTGGTTCCAAGGGAACAGAAGATCTACTGATAGACATGGGATATGGTAGCTGATGGCTCTTGGCTAACTGACAAGAGTCACAAACATACGGTGTAGTCTCTAGGGTGTAAGCTAGATTATTTCTCCTAAGTACTTGTTGAACCACAAATGAGGAAGGGTGTCCTAATCGACGATGCCATGTGGAAGACGACGGTTTTATTGTGATGAAAGCATGCTTGGAGGAGGCAGTGGAGATAGGCATCAAGGGATAGAGACCTCCATAGCATGGACCCCTAAACAGAGTTCGCCGAGTTTCTGTGTCCTTTATCAAAAATAAGAAAGGATGGAATTCAATAAAGACATGATTATCAAGAGTAAACAAATGAACATATAGCAGATTTTTAGATGCATTAGAAACATGTAGGATGGATTTAAGCTGAAAGGAATCATGAGGAGTGCGCAAAATTTAATGACCAACATGACTAATGTGCATACCTGTGCCTTCAGCAGTGCGAACACTGTCCTGTCCAGTATAAGGCTCATGAGTAGAGAGCTTATTCAGCTCTCCAGTAATGTGATCCGTGGCACCAGTATCATAATACCAATTTGTATCAACGCCATTGGAGGCAAAATTTGCCCCCTTCTGTCCACGGTCACCATCTCGGCCATCTCCATAGCGCCACCAGCAGTCACGGGCAGGATGTCCATGGATGGTGCGAATCTGGCAAGTGGTGTCCACATAGGGTGTAGGCTGTCGATCACGACGCCGACCACCATCACGTCGGCGATCATCATCATAGCGCCGGGGGCGCTCATCATCATAGCGCCGAGGACGCTCATCAACGTAGCGCCGAGGAGGCCAGTCATCTCTGTACCCGCAGTTGTCTTGGCGAGGCTGATCTTGGCGGCCACGGTCATCCTGGCGAGGACGATTGTCCTGGCGAGGCCGATCATCATACCGAGGGCGGCGATCATCTTGGCGAGGACGAGTATCCCGGTGAGCGGTGTTGGTCGAGGAAACAAACCTAGGGTCCTCACTTTTATTCTCCCGATCAAATTCTTGCACTTGACTAAGAAGCTCGGTAAGATTTGTATTTGGATTAGCACGAACTGCAACACGAGACGGCGGCAAGTTCAAAAGCAATAGATTTCATCTTGGCAAAATACTTATCTGCGGAGAGATCATTCTTGCGGGTGTCATTGAGCGCAGACCGGAGCTGCTGAATTCGTGTCTTGGACTTGGCAGCGACGTGGCTGTTGAGAGAGGCCCAGACTTCGGCCGAGGTCTCCAGGACAATGACATGGGAATGTACATCGGGTGAGAGGGTGTTGAGGAGCCACCTCAGCACTTGTTGATCACAAGCGATCCAGGACTCGTACTCAGTGTTGGCGATGGTGATCTTCTTGCCGTTAGCATCTCCAGCTTCGAGGGTTTCAGCGGGAGCCTTGTCAACTCCTTCGACGAGGTCAAGAACCCGTGCACCACGAAGCGCTGGGATGACGAGGGCCTTCCAGATGAGGGCATTCTCCCGCGTCAGTGAATTGTGATGGCGGCGACGATCCGAGGGCAGCAGCGAGGGCCGTGGCGGTCATGGCAGTTGATGAAGCCATCAGAGATCGGAGAAATCTAGGGTTTGAGTTTTGGACGTGGCAGCGGCGGCAGCAGAGGGCAGCGGCATATGTTTGGTTTGTTTTTGGATGTGTTTGGTGCGGCGACGGCAACTAAAGGAAGCGGCGGCGGCTGGGTTTTGGCTTGTGTGTATGTGTGCGGCGGCGGCAAGGCTGAGGCGGCGGCAAGGATGCGGCGGCGGCGGTTTGTGGCTTAGGGTTTCGGCAGCTAGAGGCAGGAAGATGCCTGCTCTGATACCATGATAGTTTTGGTGTAACGATGCGTGCCCTTTCGGGCCATCGGTTGCATGTTATATAGGTAGGGAAAAGCCCCCTACGTGGCAGTACAAAGGAGGTACGTGTACGATCGGACTACTACTCCGTACACGTACACGTATACATATCACATACACTAACATTTCTAGCAAATAATCTACATATGAAACGATTGAGAAAACAAGCAGAAGAAACATGGAGCATTTGGGTCTGATAGCCCCGGTAAGCAATCGTACTGTGTGCTCTTAATATTTAAAGTTGATCATGCAGTTGCACAGTTGAAGTTCAGTTGCCTCTTGGTGCAGACAAGCATTTCCCAAGCTCGGGCAGGAAGCTTTTGGCGCTCCCAAGAACCAATCCGGCTCCCCGGTTCTGAACTTTAGCCGTTAACTAACCCAGAGGCCAAATCAACCCAAACCTTGGTGACACGGACCCAATCGTTTCAAATGCTCCACTGTATTGATCAGTTGCTGGCGTGTGTACAGATAGGGAAACCTGAAACTGACGAGTTAAACTCAGTTTTAAAAATCAGAGAGTTGCTTAAGCTTTTCGTAGTTGGGACATTACTTTTTTTTAATTATCTGACGACATCCTCTCCAACAAACACAGACTTTATCCCATGTCAATCAACACACCGAAAAGAAAGACTAACGCTCAACAACACTTCGTGGGAAGGCTGGCTGCCGTTGACGGGACAGTCGTCGTTTTCTTTTAGATATGGCCTTGCCATTCTTCAGGCTTCACGCCTTCACCAAACCAACCAGGGCAGGTAGGTGGGCACCGTCTTTGCTTGATGCATTGATCGATGCTGCTGCAACTCTCGTGATTGAGATCTGTTTAATTAGTTGGGTTCATCTCAAAGGATATTCTCTTCCCGGTGCATATTCCCCTTTTGATGGCCAAGAACAGCTCGATCTCGGAGACCGTCTTCAAAGGTCCCAACTCAAACCTACCGCACATGCGCTTAGACCAGAATTCGTGGCAAGTTGTGATCAGCAAGACTGCACGACGATCCTCGCATGTTTTAAGCGTGTGCTGTGATTGTGTCACACCGGATTAAACTGTTGAAAGCTTTGGAACTCACAAGTCGTTATGCAGGATTTCCGTCTCCGCTTGAGCGAAGACGGCTCTGTACCGACAATCAGCAACGTAGTATATATCACAGCTCGATTACAGAGTGACGCTTACATGCTCCTCGTGCTCAAATATTTGTACAGATAACCACTCCCCTGTAGCCATTTTGCGCACTGGAATCCGAGGGGAGTTTGGTTCACCATCTTCCTCTACCGGTAGTTCCAAAAACTGCTAGAGAAAACAATATATAACTGCAGCAGCTGTAACGATGATGGAATATAAAAGGAGGGATCCATCTGTATGTAGGCGGAGAAAATGCATGTTCCTCGGAGAAAATCATACCTTCTATTGGACCTATGTTCACGGCTTTGTATGTTGACTGTCATGAAACGCCATCACTTGTAAATGCCAACGAGAAGAATATCGTATAGTATCGTGGAGTTTCCGGGAATGTTGCAGTCTCCTGTTAAAATAGGTGCATGGTCTGAGTTCATGTGCTGTCAACAACTAAGCTAGTCTTTTTTTTCGAGAATGAAACTAACTAACTAAGCTAGTCTGAATATGGTTGGTGTAAGTCGAGTCGAATGGAATCATAGGCACGTCTTTAAATACTCCGGTGTCTAATTTCCTGAACTGAAGAATTGGTTGCTGTTTCATTACCTGAGAAACAGCCGGCTGGTTCAGGCCCGTACGCCAAAATCGGAGGTATCATGAGCTTGCGCTTCCCACCTGTCAGCAGTATCAGACACTACACAGTTCAGAACAACATACAAGATTATTTTGGAATATGGAAGAGATCGTCAAGATGACAGTAGGTTCATAGTTTCTGACAGTACCGACGAGCATGGGTGGCACGCCACCACCACCGCCGATCCCCTGCTGAAGCCCTCGGAGGATCTGCGAACGAAAATGAGGTTTAACACTTTAACTAGCTCAGACCGACGATCACACTCTGCTCTAGAGAAAACTCTGCCGGATATGAACATTGCATTTTGCAGTGAGCGAAAGCTTTCGCACCTTTCCTGCACCGATGCGCATCGTGAGCGGCCTGCCGCGCTTGTAGCTGCTGTCGAACACTGTCCCGTCGGGGAACCTTGCGGTGTAGTGTATCTGACGACCATCGAGAGAAAACGGATTAACACTTGGAATATGTCAGTCTTATACTCTTATTCATCTGAGAGCACAGCGGTCGATCAGTGGAGCAGGTGCGAGGAGAAGGGGCGTTGCGTGGGCACTGACATTGATGAGCTCGCCGCGCTGTGGCTGCACCCCGGTGCCGACGGCGACGTCGCAGTAGCCGAGGCCGGACTTGGCGAAGCCCATGTCGCAGAGCTTCTCCCCGACAGTGGCGTAGTACTCGATGCGCGTGGCGCCGGCGTCCCCGACCGGCCCCAGCAGCGCGGCCGACGCCAGGAATCCCGCGCCCAGCGCGAGTACGCCCCTCCTGCTCGCGTCCGAAGACGTTGAAGTGGACGGTGACGCGGAGGAGCTGCATGAAGCAGCGACGGTGGCGAGGGCGCGGCTGCTTGGTCGGGCGGCCGGCGGCGACGGGATTGGGCTGGCGGCCATGAGCGAGAGCGGGGAGATAGGAGGCGGCATGATGATTATCTCCAAACTGTGGCTGCGAGCCGCGCGCGGGCAAAGGCAAAGGGGAGGTATCAGATATACACCGATCTGGTCGGGGGCGCGCGCGCACACACCCCCCACCTTTCTTTCCGTAGTTCGTGGGCTTGGCCCATTAAGGTGGCCGAACCGTTTCGCACACGAAATCAAACGTTCTCGCTCGTTCGTTTGTTACACGTCGCTGGTTCGAATCTTTCGAACCGTTCTTGCTCGTTCGCGGCTCCTCCTCCCTATCGCTCGCGCGCTCCCTATCGTATACTTCGCACAGGAATCCGTCGGGTTGGCAACTACTACCGCGAGCGGGTATTTAAGCTAGTGTTTTGCTCCTTCGATTAGCGATGGGGTGGGACTAAAAAAGTGGAACTGCTCTGGAAACGTGGTGCGCTTCCGAGTGCATGCGTACGTACTACGTAGCAATGTTCCGGGCCTTCCGGCCGCTTAATCCATACACGCGACGCTCCTGATCACCTACCATGCATGTACTGGGCCTAATTCATGCGACGTGACGCTCCCTGCCGCTTAAGTCATGTATGGCGTATTTGCTCCGGCCGTATAATCTATACGTACGCATGTACGTACCGAGCCGCCGGCCAGCTGCTAGCTTTGCTAGCTCCTGCCACTCCTAGCTGCGTAGCTACATTTTCTGTCACTCATTTTCTTAGACGAGAGGAACAATAACTTCGATGAAGCGAAACAACAACCTCGACGAAGGGGAACACCAGTCTAGATGGTAGGGAACAACATCCTAGACGGAGAGGAACAACATCTAGATAGTAGGGAACAACTATCTACACAGCAGGGAACAACTATCTACACGGCAGGGAACAACTATCTACACGGCGGGGAACAACTATCTACACGGCGGGGAACAACTATCTACACGGCGGGGAACAACTATCTACACCGCGGGGAACAACTATCTACACGACAGGGAACAACTATCTACACGGTAGGGAACAACTATCTACATCGCGTGGAACAACTATCTACACAGCAGGGAACAACTATCTACACCGCGGGGATCAACTATCTACACGACAGGGAACAACTATCTACACGGCAGGGAACAACTATCTACACGGCGAGGAACAACTAACTACATGGCGGGGAACAACTATCTACACGGCGGGGAACAACTATCTACACCGCGGGGAACAACTATCTACACCGCGGGGAACAACTATCTACACGACAGGGAACAACTATCTACACCGCGAGGAACAACTATCTACACGGCGGGGAACAACTATCTACACGGCAGGGAACAACTATCTACACCGCGGGGAACAACTATTTTTTTCCGTAGCGCACACGCGCCACCGAGCAATTACCCTGCGCTACGTGAAAAAAATAAACCTAGATGAAAAAAATCCTACTAGAAGACATAAAAAATAATTAAATAATAAGAAGGAAAAAAGAAGTGAACCAAACAAATTGAAAACATGAAAAATAAAAGAAGGTGAGAAAGAAGAAATAAAAGAAAAAAAACCATGGGAAAAAATAAAACATAGAACCATAAAATTAAACTAAGAAAACAAATAACAAAAAAAATAATAGAAGGAGAAAAGGGCACGAAACTCGAAACATATATACATGCAACCTCTACGTGAAGATTCTTTTAGAAAACGATTGTATTGTACGTACGTACACATCCTAATGGCTAACTGTACTACTACTACCACCAAACAAACAGTAGTCCAGTACTGAACCGAACAACACGGAACTACGGAAGAAAGGAACCAGCTCTGGCCAACGAACGAACCAAACCACCCGCGAGCTTTAACGGGCTGAGCCCAATATCTAAATCCCTTCAGCGAAACGGTGCACCCTGGCGCGCGCGCTAGCGAGCAGTTTCCTCGTTCGCTGGTTCAAATTTAGGAATGTTTCTTAAATCAGTACGATACAAATTTCTCGTGGGTTTGGCATGGTTTATGGACGGGTATTAACTGCACTACTTACAATTGTACAATTTCTCTCACCAACTCAGGTCCCTTAAATTTAATGTCTAACTCCGGTACTCATGTTTCTTTTGTATTTAATTTTACTACTTTGATTCAGACCTGCCTGCATTTGTTTCCGCAACTAGAGCACCTCCTGTGAAGTTGTATATATAAAGCTTAATTAACAAAATACTAACGAAGATGTATACCGGTTAAACTTGGTCATGGCATCAGGTTTTGTATGGGGCACCTTGCATGCGTATTTCTGTATTTCTATGGCACATCTTCGCACTCTTCCAATCCTTATAGTAATATGTTCTGGTAGTTTCATGATTATTTCTAATTTTATTTCCTTGCAACTAACCAAGATCAATCACATGAAATGGTTTAATTTTTAATTGATGGAACATGTGATAAACAAGCATTTTCGAATCATTATTTTTACTTTTTCCAAGGTATCCAACTTTTCTTGCTAAGAATTGCCGCCGCAACGCGCGGGGTATCATCTAGTATTAACAGTACGACTTACGTAACGCAAAATGCATCCAACTTTGTACATTGTATATGGAAAAAACAAAACTTAAGCATGTTTTCAGAACCAAACCTAGGCATATGGACAGTACAACTTAATTAACCCCCCGGGAGCCAACCTGTGCATGTTTGCTCGGGAAAAATAGGAAAAGGAAACCAACTAGACTTTAAAACCAGAAACTTCAAACTTATTCGAAACCAAACTTAATTAATCACAGTAACCAACATAGACATATTAACAACCAAACTTGAACATTGTGGATGACAAAAAAAGAACTTAAGCATGTTGGAGGAAACAAAAAAATTCATTTCAGAACCAAACTTTGGCCTATTGACAATGGCAAGTTTGATTAAACCAGTAATCAACTTATGTATGTTGCTCAAAAGAAATTATGTTAAAAACCAACTTATTGACTATCATCATGAAACTTATCTATTTTATACAGTACAATTTTATGTAAGTTGGCTTACCTTTTATCCACCTCTTGACACCTTTTAGATCTACAACCATGTGCAGTAACTGCGGCGTACAAATCTTTCACTTCAGATGAACAGGTGTAGAGCCTTCTGTCCACATAAGTCAAGTAAGGCGACAATTTGCAAAGTGCTTGCTTGATGAGCCCTTCGTTGCTTCATTTGAACAAAAGAAGATGTTGAATTACTTTCAGAAATTTCTTTGTTAGCGGCAGCACCAATTATCGCTCTTGCTGATGTCTGCAATTCACTATCGTTTTGCATGAGGTCCTCCTGAATATTAGCATTTGCACTGTTGAAACGCTTCTCCAACTCAACACGCTCACAAAGGGCGTAAGCTTCTTTCTCCATATCTTCAGCCCAATAGTCATCATCATTTAACATATCTGCTGAAGATTCTTGTCTGTCCTTTTTTGGGCTATCAAAACCAAGATCAAATGAAGGGGGATCGCAAGCTGCCTGTAAAGCCTTTTTCCTTGCCATCTTCTGGCTGATGGTAACAGATTCCTTTGGTCTAGGTGGAGGACATGTCTCCCGTGTTGGAGCTGGTGAAACTGGTTGAGACACATTGGTTTGCTTCATATGCCCACTTGTAGGTGTAATTGGTGACCAACTTTTGGCTGCTTCTTGGTAAGATGTGCCGCGAGTACTCCGATTTGGATGAATGAAAAAGCTGTTTTGTTCAGAATAATTCTGAAATGCTCCAGTTGAAGTTGCAGGTCCAGATGTAGAGTGTGGTAGACGTGGTGAAGTTCCATGCATAACGCTTGACTGAATTGAATGCAGTGAAGGTGCAAGCACAGGGCTGGAGTGGAGTGCATGAATTGCATTTGATGTTTTGGTTTCAGGTACTCCCCGCGGCCTTGGAACACGGGAGGGAGCACCTGTTGCAGACGGGGGGATGATGTTAGCTGAACTCGGAGGCACTCTGAATTGTGTTGCAACTGTTCTTTGAGCAAGTCCTGCTTGAGATGCTGATAACTTCTGGTTACTTGGTCCATCAACAGGTGCAATTACTGGTTCTTCAGCTGTAGATCGAGCGAATGATGTTTCTGCTTGAGCTTTAATTGAGTATGCAGCTGATGGAGCTATGCCTGTTTCGGCTGCAATCTGTGAACTGAACTCAAAATCTACTGGCCGACCACGGTGCACTACAACCTTTTTCTTCACTGTCATATTTCTTGTTATTTCATCTTTTTTTCCAAGTTTCCCAACCCTATGAACTCTTGAGTTAACTTTTGTATGGCATCATCCCTAGCAAACTGGTCTATCGGTTCTGAGCTTGTAGGAGACTGACATGCACTGCTAAACTTGTCCATCAATGTATTCCGGGCACACCTCTTTTCCTGTACATTAAACAACTCAGTTGGCTCGCTGTTTCTCATGTCAATGCGACTTTTCTCCCTTGCAGCAGTATACTCTCTCAAATCCGAGAATGGACTCAGGCCTGGTGTTGTGGATGCGCCTCTTGTACAACTATCTTGGTCTACATGTATCCCTGCAGACTATTCTTTCTCCGCAGTACTTGACAATAGATTCAAACCCCGGAATGACAGATCTGCATTGGAATCACCGTTGTTATCCATGCACCTTGACATGGGCATACCCTTCGGGTACCCATTATTAGTATACCTGGCTCGGCCCAATATGGAGAAGACCAAATATGGAGAAGGCCCAACAAGGCAACTCGAAGAAGTAGTCGACTAGGACTCTTGTAAAACCCTAGGCTGGTTGCATATATAAAGCTAGCCAGGGCACCCGAAATAGAGAGGCCAACAGATAGATAGCAAATAGACAACATAGCCCCGCCTACGGCGGCACCCTGTAAACACATCTATGATCATATACTAGATTGCTAGCAGCACGTAGGGATCCTCCGCCGAGGGGACCCGAAGCTGGGTACGTCGTGTGCCTAATCTCGCTCCCGGAATCTTCATCGTCGCTCTCTCCTGAAACCCAAGTCTACAATACGTAGGCATTGCCGAGGTATTCCCTCGTCAATTGGCGCCGTCTGTGGGAAACAGCGACGATTGGATTTCGTCATCCGGGCGAGATCCGTCGAGTTCGTTATCAAGAGCATCTACAAGATAGAAAAGGAGAAAATCTCAAATCGCATCTGGTCAGTTCACGCGCCTTAGAGCGCTCAATCCCGTGATCATCGACAAGGAGCGCGACTTCGGGTCGTCGAGCGTCTACAAGAAGAAGACCACAAGCAAACTAAATTGTTGCCGATTCAATTACGTCCGAGAAGTCTCGTTCCGTCGGCTTCTTGCTGATCCTAGAAAGACGCCGACCAGTGCATCAAATCCCAAGAAGCGAAGTAGCAAGCCGACGAAAGCTGAGCACGATCTGTCCATCTCGTTGCAGCCAAGTTGCTAGCCAAAAGAAAAAGAAAGAAGAAAAGAAGCAGTTCCCGAGGAGAAGAGATAGGCTTCGCCAGGAAAACTTACAGCTCGATTCTTTGTTCCCTTGCACGTCTCCTATCAAAGGTTAAGATATTAGGTGAAAGCCAGGAATCTTGCTCAACGTCAAGTCGCTAAAAAGGAGAAGAAGCATGTCCAATTTATCGGGCGAATCACTTTGCCCATGGAATTTACTGACAAAAAAAAATTCCGGAGAAGTACGAGAAACAAAGCCAAATTTTTACGGGTCAAAAAATACCAGATTCACCAGCCGCACATCGCTACACTGGAAGATCGGCGTATTGGTGCTGCTCATCCGATACATGGATCAGGTGCTATATTTTTAATTATGCACAATTTATTTGACCAAATATTTTTCAGATTGTATTATTATTTGCGCACAGTTTTTTGCGCCGTAATATAACTGCAGATTGAAACAAAATTTCGACTACTCTACCTGGTCGACCGCACCCGCCGACTGGATTTCGTTATCTGGGAATCACGGCGACTGAATCTCGTTGTCTGGGCGGGATCTTCCACGCCGATTCCGCCGCACCCGATAAAAAAGATATATTCGGTTACTTGGTGAATTTCTTTTCTTCGGCTCTGGATATATCTTCTCCGGTTCAGTGGAATTATTTTCTCCGGTTCAGTGAAATTATTTTCTTCGGCTCAGTGGAATTATTTTCTTCGACTTAGTGAATGTGTCTTCTTCGGCTCAGTGGATTTATTCTCTGCGGATTCCTAGATTGGTTTTCTTTGGGTTATTATTGGTTCACTTATACAATATTATCCGATGCGTTTCCGGGACAATGGATTCATCTTCTATGGTTATTACTGGATTCTTCGGGTCAATGGATTCATCTTTTATGATATCAACGAATTCATCTTCTATGGTTATTACTGGATTCTTTGGGTCAATGGATTCATCCTCTATGATATCAACGGATTCATCTTCTATGGTTATTACTGGATTCTTCGGGTCAATGAATTCATCCTCTATGATATCGGTGGATTCATATACTTCATATTTAATGGCGTAATATCCAATGTCAATTCATCTCAAATACCTCATCTTGGCTTCCTCTTCATGGATTTATATTATATTATTGTATATGGCTTCATCCTAAATGGCTTCACCAAATATGACGCTGCGACTCCATCAACCTATTTCGATGTCACGCCTAATGCTCGGGGGCTCGACAACGATTTCGCCTCGGGTCACGACTGCGACACAACAATCATGACATCACCTCAGCAACGTGATACGTCTAATTTGCATCACTATTTTATATCATAATTTGCTGTTATTCATTGATATATTTCATATTGGGACACAATACTTATGTTATTTCATCTATTTTGCATGTTTCATCATTATTGGAGGATCAAGCACCGGAGTCAGGATTCTGTTGGAAAAAGCACCGTCAGAACGCAATATTTTGGAAGATCAACTGTGGGAGGAAATTATACCAAAAATCCTATTTTTCAAGATGACGAAGGAAGCCAGAAGGAGGGGCCAGGAGGACCCAGGGTGGGCCCACACCCTAGGGCGGCGCGGCCCAGGCCCTGGCCGCGCCGCCATGTGGTGTGGAGGGCCCACGACCCCTTTCGCCTCCTTTTCTTCGCGAAATCCTTCGTCCCGAAAACCTAAGCCACAGAGGGTACCTCACGAAGAGTTACAGCCGCCTCTGCGGGGCGGAGAACACCAGAGAGAAAAGAGCTCTCCGGCGGGCAGGAATCCGCCGGGGAAATTCCCTCCGGGAGGGGGAAATCGACGCCATCGTCACCGTCATCGAGCTGGACATCATCGCCATCGCCATCATCATCATCTCCACCATCATCACCGCCGTCATCACCGCTGGACACCATCACCGCCGTAGCAATTTGGGTTTGATCTTGATTGTTTGATAGGGGAAACTCTCCCGGTATCGATTTCTACTTGTTGTTGATGCTATTGAGTGAAACCATTGAACCAAGTTTATGTTCAGATTGTTATTCATCATCATATCACCTCTGATCATGTTCCGTATGATGTCTCGTGAGTAGTTCGTTTAGTTCTTGAGGACATGGGTGAAGTCTAAATGTTAGTAGTGAATTATGGTTGAGTAATATTCAATGGTGTGATATTTAAGTTGTGGTGTTATTCTTCTAGTGGTGTCATGTGAACGTCGACTACATGACACTTCACCATTTATGGGCCTAGGGGAATGCATCTTGTACTCGTTTGCCAATTGCGGGGTTGCCGGAGTGACAGAAACCTAAACCCCCGTTGGTATATCGATGCAGGAGGGATCGCAGGATCTCAGAGTTTAAGGCTGTGGTTAGATTTAATTCTTAATTACTTTCTTGTAGTTGCGGATGCTTGCAAGGGGTATAATCACAAGTATGTATTAGTCCTAGGAAGGGCGGTACATTAGCATAGGTTCACCCACACAACACTTATCACAACAATGAAGATTATTTAGCCGTATGTAGCGAAAGCACTAGACTAAAATCCCGTGTGTCCTCGAGAACGTTTGGTCATTATAAGTAAACAAACCGGCTTGTCCTTTGTGCTAAAAAGGATTGGGCCACTCGCTGCAATTATTACTCTCGCACTTTACATACTAGTACTTTATTCAACTGTTACATCAAAACCCCCTGAATACTTGTCTGTGAGCATTTACAAGTGAATCCTTCATCGAAATCGCTTGTCAACACCTTCTCGCTCCTCGTTGGGATCGACATTCTTACTTATCGAAGATACTACGATACACCCCCTATACTTGTGGGTCATCAAGACTATTTTCTCGGCGCCGTTGCCGGGAGTGAAGCGCTATTGGTAAGTGGAATTGGTAAGGAAAACCTTTACCGTTGTGCTGATTTTATTTCTCGCTCGCTGCTATAATTCATTATGGAGAGATCTTCTCTTCAATTTCTATTTGGGAAATCTACTACTACTGCAACGGTAGTGGATGAGGCGCCAGGTGAGGAAGTGATACCATATAAAATACCTATGAAAATTATTGAACGTGTTATGGATAACCGCTATGAAGGGGATGGAACTGTCCATCCCGGTGATCATTTACTGTTTTTGCATGAATTATGCGGGTTATTCAAATGTGCAGGTATTGCTATGGATGAACTGAGGAAGAAACTATTCTCTTTGTCGCTGTCCGGTAAGGCGGCGCATTGGTATAAATTACTGGATAATGGGGATTCTCTTGAATGGAATGATATTGTGCCCGGTTTTATTCTAAGTTCTATCCTCCAAGTGAAATTCATAAGGATCGGAATCGCATATATAATTTTTGGCCTCATGATGGAGAGAGTATTGCCCAAGCTTGGGGGAGATTGAAGTCTTTAATGCTCAAATGCCCCATTCATGAGCTTCCTGGTAATGTTATTATTGATAATTTCTATGCAAGACTTTCTTTTCAAGACAAGACCTTGCTGGATACTTCTTGTTACGGATCATTTACACGCAACAAAGAAGAGTTTAAAAGGGACCTTCTTGATCGGATCCAAGAAAATACGAAGGATGGGAGAACGACAAGGATAGAGAATCCGCTAGAATTAATGATTATAACTGCATTGAAGCTTTTATGGATACTGATAAATTTCGTAATATGAGTGCTATATATGGTCTTGATTCTCAAGTTGCTGTAAATCTTTATAAAGCTTTTGCCTCTCATTATGAATTGCCAAAGAAGAATTTTGATAAGTATCATGAACCGTATAAAGATAAAATTGATTCATCTATTAATAAATGCGTTGTAGTTGAAACTGCTGATCGTGTTATTCCTGAAACTTATATTGAAAAAACTCCTTTCCCTGCTAAAATGAAAGAGTACTCTGTTATGAATAGTGTGGTTCATAAAAGTGAAAAGAAACCTGTAGAACCTGAAGAACAAATAAAAGTTGAACCTCTTTGTTGCAATAGTTAAAGATCTTGTGATTGAAAATGTGGAGGATGGTCATATTATTTTCTCGTGAAGATGCTTCTAATATTGTCTCACATCCTAATAAACCCAAACAAGCTAGTGTTCCTATGCTATCTCGTTAAAATTGGTGATCATTGTTATTATGGATTATGTGATATTGGTGCAAGTGTTAGTGCTATTCCGTATGAGCTTTACACGGAGATTATGCACGAAATTGATTCTTGTGAACTTGAAGATATTGATGTGGTTATTCAGCTGGCTAATAGAGAAACTATTTCTCCAATTGGTATTGTTCGAGATGTGGAAGTTTTATGCGGTAAGATTAAATATCCTGCGACTTTTTGGTACTTGGTTCTGCTGCTAGTGATTATTGTCCTATTATTTTTGGTAGACCTTTTCTAAATACTTGTGGAGCTATTATAGATTGCAAGAAAGAGAAAATTTTGACTAAATTCGCTGGTGAATCTTATGAGTTTAACTTCTCTAAATTTACTAAAACTCCTTATAAAGCTGATTTGCCTAGTAATGATTTTAAAATGGAGCAATGTGCATCTATTGTTCTTGTTCCTAATAATCCTTTGCAGCAACATTTGGAGGATAGCGAGAGCGAAATTTTTAGGAAAGAAAGAGATGAGCTTGAGGAAATTTTTCTTCGCCAACCTATTCTCAAGCATGATTTACCGGTGGAAGATTTGGGTACAACACCGCCACCAAAGGAAGATCCTGTTTTTGATTTAAAGCCTTTACCTGATAATCTTAAATATGCTCATATTGATGATAAGAAAATATATCCTGTTATTATTAGTTCTAAGCTTTCAGAGATTGAGGAAGAAAGGTTATTGGAAATATTGAAGAAGCATCGAGGCGCTATTGGCTACACTCTTGATGATTTGAAGGGGATTTCTCCGTCTATATGCCAACATGCTATTAATATGGAAGATGATGCAAAGCCTGTTGTTGAACCTCGGCGTCGTCTAATTCCGAAGATGAAGGAAGTGGTAAGGAATGAGGTATTACGACTTCTTGAAGCTGGTATTATATATCCTATTGCCGATAGTAGATGGGTTAGTCCCGTGCATTGCGTTCCCAAGAAAGGAGGTATGATTTGTGCCTAATGATAATGATGAGCTCATTCCTCAAAGAGTAGTTGTAGGGTATAGAATGTGCATTGATTTTCGAAAAGTTAATAAAGTTACTAAGAAAGATCATTACCCTTTACCATTTATTGATCAAATGCTAGAAAGATTGTCTAAAAATACTCATTTTTGCTTTCTTGATGGTTATTCAGGTTTTCACAAATTGCCGTTAAAGCTAAAGATCAAGAGAAAACCACTTTTACTTGTCCCTATGGAACTTATGCTTATAGACGTATGCCTTTTGGTTTATGTAATGCTCCTGCTACTTTTCAAAGATGCATGTCTGCTATTTTTCATGGTTTTTGTGAAAGTATTGTAGAGGTATTCATGGATGATTTTTCCGTCTATGGGAATTCTTTTGATAGTTGCTTGCGAAACCTTGATAAAGTTTTGCGAGAGATGTGAAGAAACTAACCTTGTTCTTAATTGGGAGAAATGCCACTTTATGGTTAATGAAGGAATTGTATTGGGACATAAAATTTCGAGAGAGGTATTGAAGTTGATAGAGCTAAAGTTGAAGCAATTGAGAAGATGCCCTATCCGAGGGATGTTAAAGGTATTCGTAGTGTTCTTGGTCATGCTGGGTTTTATAGGAGATTTATTAAAGATTTCTCCAAGATTTCAAAGCCTCTTACTAATCTTCTTCAAAAAGATGTACCATTTGTTTTTGATGATGATTGTAAGGAAGCTTTTGAAACTCTTAAGAAAGCCTTAACAATCGCTCCTATAGTTGAACCCCCGATTGGAACTTACCCTTTGAAATTATGTGTGATGCTAGTGATTTTCTTTGTAGGCGCTGTTCTTGGACAACGAGTAGATAAAAAACTGAATGTTATTCATTATGCTAGTAAAACTCTTGATGCTGCTCAAAGAAATTATGCTACAACTGAAAAGGAATTATTAGCTGTAGTCTTTGCTTGTGATAAATTTAGATCTTATATTGTTGATTCAAAAGTTACTATTCATACTGATCATGCTGCAATTAGATACCTAATGACAAAGAAAGATGCTAAGCCGAGGCTTATTAGATGGGTACTTCTTTTGCAAGAATTTGATTTACATATTGTAGATAGGAAAGGTCTTGATAATCCTGTTGCTGATAATTTGTCTAGATTGGAAAATATTGCTTATGATCCTGTTCCTGTTAATGATAGTTTTCCAAATGAACAATTGGCTGTAATAAAGGTGAGCTCGCGAGACAGGTCCTTGGTATCTGATTATGCTAACTTTATTGTTTCCAAGTACTTGCCTCCAACCTTTTCAGCTCAAAGAAAGGAGGAAATTCTTTTATGACTTGAGGCATTATTTCTGGATGACCCACACTTATATAAAGAAGGAGTGGATGGTATTATGCGAAGATGTGTTCCTGAGTATGAACAACAAGAAATATTGAGTAAATGTCATGGTAGTGCTTATGGAGGACATCACGCTGGAGAAAGAACCGCGCAAAAGGTTTTACAATCAGGTTTTTATTGGCCAACTCTCTTCAAAGATGCGAGAAAGTTTATTTTATCTTGTGATGAATGCCAAAGGGTTGGTAATATCTCCAGACGCAATGAAATGCCTATGAATTATACTCTTGTTATTGAACCGTTTGATTGTTGGGGATTTGACTTCATGGGACCTTTTCCGTCTTCGGAAGGTAACACTCATATACTTGTTGCTTTGTTGATTATGTTACTAAATGGGTGGAAGCTATACCTACAAAAAGTGCTGATGGTGAGACCTCTTTAAGAATGCTCTTAGATATTATTTTTCCTAGATTTGGAGTACCTAGATATATTATGACTGATGGAGGTTCTCATTTTATTCATGGAGGTTTTAGAAAAACTCTTGCTAAGTATGGTATTAATCATAGAATTGCTTCTGCTTATCATCCTCAAACTAGTGGTCAAGTAGAATTATCAAATAGAGAGATTAAATCTATTTTGGGAAAGACCGTTAATAAAACTAGAAAGAATTGGGCTAGTAAATTGAAGGATGCACTTTGGGCTTATAGAACTGCTTATAAAAATCCCATGGGAATGTCACCTTATAAAATGGTTTATGGGAAAGCTTGTCATTTACCTCTAGAACTAGAGCACAAAGCTTATTGGGCAAGTTAGAGAATTAAATAAAGATCCTAAACTTAAGGTGATAAGAGGTTGTTGCAATTGAGTTCTCTAGATGAATGGAGAAGTGAAGCATATGAAAATGCTAAACTCTTTAAAGAGAAAGTTAAAAAATGGCATGATAGGAGGATTATCAAAAGAGAATTTAATATTGGGGATAAAGTCCTATTGTATCGGTCTCGTCTCAGATTCTTTGCAGGGAAATTACTCTCGAAATGGGAAGGACCATATGTTGTCGAGGAGGTGTATCGTTCAGGAGCAATCAAAATTAGCTCTCTCCAAGGCAATGCTACGCAAGTTGTGAATGGACAAAGACTCAAGCATTATATCTCGGGTGATTCTTATAATGTTGATGTTGATATTATTCAAATGGAAACACCGGAAGCTTTCATCAAAGGGCAAATTGACAGTCCGCCAGAACTCGACTTTGAATAGGTACGATCGGTAATGAAAAGTACGCAATTTACTTTCCGAACAATATTTTCGCTGTTTTTGGAAAATATGAGAAATTACGAGTTCGAAACGGAGTGGAAAGGACGCACGAGGGGGCGCCACCATAGGCCGGCGCGGCCAAGCCTGGGCCCGCGCCGCCCTATGGTTTGGCCGCCTCGTTGCCCCTTTCCGACTCTGGTTCGATCTGGTACTTTCCGTTTGTCGTGAAAATTTTTGCTATATAATCCCCCGGACCCCTGGAGGTTCGTATATCGTGTTCTCGACGTGTTTTGTTTCGAGCTGTTTCTGCCAGGATTTGCTTCGGATCTAGAGCCATCATGTCTTCGTCGGAAACTCCGAAGGACAGCTCCAGCAAGGATGTTGGTAACTTGTACATGGAGGAGCTGAGGATGCACCCCAAGGAGTTGCTGCTCGTTGAAGGAGAACTGCAGGGCAAGGATGTCCAGGGTTCTAAAGGAGAAGGAAGCCTGGAAGACAGGATGGAGAAGCTAGAACAAGAGGTTTTCAAATACAAGAAGATGGCTGAGCGTGAGGTGGATATCTTCCACAGGATTGTGTCTGAACTCATTGCTGAACATGAGAAGGAAACTGCAAAGCTTTGGAGCGACATCCTCTCACTTCACGACACCACCAACAAGCTCCAAGCACAACTATATGATTTTCAGAATCAGAACTGTGAGTATGAAAACAGGTTTAAATACATAAGCCGTGCTGCTAGTTTCAGGATCCCCGAGACCAAGATGTCGTTTCTTGATGGAGAGCCTCTTCCTTGGAAGTTTGATGACGGGAATTCATCACCACCATCGCCGCAGGAGTAATTTATCATCGGTATTGGCATCCCCTTGGTTTGTTCCAAGCTTGGGGGAGTGCCGCGGTATCACATTATCACTACCTTTTACTTTTATTGTCAAGTAGTATCATATCATGAGTAGGGAAGTTATCATATAAGATGGGTTGCGTTTGGAAGTATCTCTCCTTTATTTGGTTATCTATGTATCCCTTGGTGTGAGTTATCATTATGGAATATTAATGAGAAGTCTTATCATTTACATATTGCACATCTTATTCTAGTTTGCAATCTCTACTATATGATTCACCTTGTTGTTAGTATTGGTATCACTTTGGGAGCATTGAATAAATCTATTTGGTTTTGGCAAACTTAGCATTGGTCAATAGCAACAACACTTTGAGGTTTAAATAGAAAAGAGAAATACATGTAGATGTTTCATTGTCTTTCTTGTTAGCTCATAGCTTATTATTCTGAAGTTAAAATTGTTTTGTACTTACAAGGAAGATGCATGATTGTTTCTATCACATGTATATTTGTTTGTTTCCCTCGACTCTTATGCTTGCTAATTAACCTTGCTAGCCAAAGACCTGTACTGAGAGGGAATACTTCTCGTGCATCCAAACCTTAACCCAAACCTATGCCATTTGTGTCCACCATACCTACCTACTACATGGTATTTTCTGCCATTCCAAGTAAATACTTCATGTGCTACCTTTAAACAATTCAAAACTTAGTATCTCTTATTTGTGTTAATGTTTCATAGCTCATGAGGAAGTATGTGGTGTTTTATCTTTCAATCTTGTTGGGCAACTTCCACCAATGGACTAGTGGCTTCACCCGCTTATCCAATAATTTTGCAAAAAGAGCTGGCAATGGGATTCCCAGTCCCAAATTGATTAAACTAAATAGACACTCCTCCATGGTATGTGATTGATGGACGGCACCCGAAGGATTCGGTTAGCCATGGCTTGTGTAAGCAAAGGTTGGGGGGAGTGTCATCATCATAATAAAGCTAAAATAAAAAGGGCACTCCTTCATGGTATGAGATTGTTGGCAGGCACCCGAGGATTCGGTTAGCCATGGTTTGTGAAAGAAAGGTTGGAAGGAGTGCCACACAAAATGGAAATAATATGGGAGCCGCTCTTAGGAGGTTGTCTGGCAAGGGGGTTAGAGTACCCGCTACCAGTCGTTGACAACAACAAACACTTCTCAAAATGTTACTTTTATTCTCTTTATATGATTGCAAAAATTGAAAAAGCTCTAGCACATGATTTAATCCCTGCTTCCCTCTGCGAAGGGCCTGTCTTTTACTTTATGTTGAGTCAGTAAACCTATTTCCCTCCATCTCAAGCAAGCATTTGAGTAGTTGTGATCAAACCATTATATTGTGATTTGCTACATCATGTCTTTTATTCTTCTTTGTTTAGTACAAGTTTTATCTGAATGAATATAGCTTTGCAAGTTATCAATGATAATGAGAAAACCATTATGATTGAGTATGCAAGTTGTGCCTTATAAACTTTAACATGGGAGCGCTGCTCAATGAGATATAATATGTTAATTATTCTCTGACCAAGAACGAAGTTTGCCATCACCAATTATGATTTCTTATGCACCTTTACTTGTGATTACCTTATACTTGTTTCAATATGAGTTATAAGAGATTGTTTACTATAATGTCCTGTGTGAATGAATATGATGCTTCTTGTCCGTATTTTATTCATCGACTCTTCACTCCATAAACATGTGGTCATGTCTATCGAGCTCAGTTTCGCTTGGGGACAAGCGAAGTCTAAGCTTGGGGGGAGTTGATACGTCTAATTTGCATCACTATTTTATATCATAATTTGCTGTTATTCATTGATATATTTCATATTGGGACACAATACTTATGTTATTTCATCTATTTTGCATGTTTCATCATTATTGGAGGATCAAGCACCGGAGCCAGGATTCTGTTGGAAAAAGCACCGTCAGAACGCAATATTTTGGAAGATCAACTGTGGGAGGAAATTATACCAAAAATCCTATTTTTCAAGATGACGAAGGAAGCCAGAAGGAGGGGCCAGGAGGACCCAGGGTGGGCCCACACCCTAGGGCGGCGCGGCCCAGGCCCTGGCCGCGCCGCCATGTGGTGTGGAGGGCCCACGACCCCTTTCGCCTCCTTTTCTTCGCGAAATCCTTCGTCCCGAAAACCTAAGCCATAGAGGGTACCTCGCGAAGAGTTACAGCCGCCTCTGCGGGGCGGAGAACACCAGAGAGAAAAGAGCTCTCCGGCGGGCAGGAATCCGCCGGGGAAATTCCCTCCGGGAGGGGGAAATCGACGCCATCGTCACCGTCATCGAGCTGGACATCATCGCCATCGCCATCATCATCATCTCCACCATCATCACCGCCGTCATCACCGCTGGACACCATCACCGCCGTAGCAATTTGGGTTTGATCTTGATTGTTTGATAGGGGAAACTCTCCCGGTATCGATTTCTACTTGTTGTTGATGCTATTGAGTGAAACCATTGAACCAAGTTTATGTTCAGATTGTTATTCATCATCATATCACCTCTGATCATGTTCCGTATGATGTCTCGTGAGTAGTTCGTTTAGTTCTTGAGGACATGGGTGAAGTCTAAATGTTAGTAGTGAATTATGGTTGAGTAATATTCAATGGTGTGATATTTAAGTTGTGGTGTTATTCTTCTAGTGGTGTCATGTGAACGTCGACTACATGACACTTCACCATTTATGGGCCTAGGAGAATGCATCTTGTACTCGTTTGCCAATTGCGGGGTTGCCGGAGTGACAGAAACCTAAACCCCCGTTGGTATATCGATGCAGGAGGGATCGCAGGATCTCAGAGTTTAAGGCTGTGGTTAGATTTAATTCTTAATTACTTTCTTGTAGTTGCGGATGCTTGCAAGGGGTATAATCACAAGTATGTATTAGTCCTAGGAAGGGCGGTACATTAGCATAGGTTCACCCACACAACACTTATCACAACAATGAAGATTATTTAGCCGTATGTAGCGAAAGCACTAGACTAAAATCCCGTGTGTCCTCGAGAACGTTTGGTCATTATAAGTAAACAAACCGGCTTGTCCTTTGTGCTAAAAAGGATTGGGCCACTCGCTGCAATTATTACTCTCGCACTTTACATACTCGTACTTTATTCAACTGTTACATCAAAACCCCCTGAATACTTGTCTGTGAGCATTTACAGTGAATCCTTCATCGAAACTGCTTGTCAACACCTTCTGCTCCTCGTTGGGATCGACATTCTTACTTATCGAAGATACTACGATACACCCCCTATACTTGTGGGTCATCACAACGCTCGGGGGCTCGGCTATTTCTTCATCAATAATTTCGCGGCCTCCACTTTTGCTATTTGGTGGTTTCTACTTTGGCTAGATTTCTTATCTACACTCGAAGACTTCATCATGCATCGACTTCGTCGTGTCCAAAAAAAGCTAAGTGTTCTTTTATTTTGCACAAAGTTGATTATCGTTTAGTTTCGTCGCACCCGACACTTGGGGGTTGCGCGGCATATATTCGCTTTACATATCATTGAATCTGAGCATCTGACACCGCATGCGAAAAAGAGAGTCAAGGGAAAGATAGAAAAAGTTTTTTTATTTATTTGTGCAGGAGAAAGCAAAATTCAAAGTATATAAGAGAGAACCCGACGAAATTGTCTACAGGGAGAACTCGACGAAATTGTCTTCAAGAAAGAACAGGACCCGAAGAATTATCCTCAAGGAGGTCCCCGAAGAATTATCTTCAAGGAGGTCCCGAAGAATTATCTTCAAGGAGGTCCCGAAAAATTATCCTCAAGAAGGTCCCGAAGAATTATCTTCAAGGAGGTCCCAAAAAATTATCTTCAAGGAGGTCCCGAAGAATTGTCCTCAGGGAGGACCCGAAGAATTGTCCTCAAAGAGGACCCGAAGAAATTTTCCTGAAGGAGGAACTCGACGAAATTTTCATCAAGGAGGAACCAAAAAAAAAGTGGACAAATCTTCGGGTCCATTGACTCGTGATATTATTCCGAGCAAGAGCATCGGTGATGTACCCGATAATATAGAAGAACCCAATATATTCGGCTGTCTCATTCATGCCCGAGGAAAATATAGAAGAACCCGCAAAATGGGTCATTGCATCAGCCGAACAAGTCACTCGACAATATATTCTCAGAACGCCAAAGTTGCGAACAATTTCTGAATGCCGCAAAACATTGCGAAGGTAAGACCCTAGATCCGTTCTGTGTGGCGTGGCGCCGTCTCTGACGTCGGTTTGCTACTTTTTTCCGTATCAATAGATACGAAGAAAAATCCTAACGGACGCGTTAGGTACCCGATAAATATGACTGGGACTCGACAGAATGGTAAAACCTTAAGCGGCACCTGTCGAGTTAACACCAGTATCCCGAGATCATGTCCAGGGACGTGATCTTGAAGTAGGTTTTTGCGGATTGCCACTAGAGCAGTTAACTAGTACCTGATCCGTCAGATGAACTAGCCCCAACTACCATTATCCCTGTACAATATAGATATGGATGTCAAATAAAAATAGCAACGGCCTGGAGTCGACAAAAAGAGGGGCTGCGCCAAGTTGTTTATCGAGTAGTACAACTTGAGCCTATGCCTAGGTGCAAGCACCTGCTCATAGGCTCGGGGGCTACTCTTATCGAGAGTATTGTTCACCCTCCCGATAAGAAAGAGGAAAAATTGTGGAGTGAATTACAAGCAAGTTGAGCCTACACCCAAGTGCAAACACTTGGCTGTAGCCTCGGGGGCTACTCCCATCGGGAGCGCTGGTCGCGCACCCGATAGAAAAATAACTTCGACAGCATTTATGGCAATCAAGGTTTGTAGACTCAACTCGATTCTACGGCTCGAGTGGAGCCTACTCCCATCGGGAGCACATGGATTTCATCAAATCCTCCAGAAATATAGTTAAGTTCTTTATCGAGTAGTACAACTTGAGTCTATGCCCAAGTGCAAGCACTTGCCCATAGACTCGGGGGCTACTCCCATCGGGAGCGCTGCCGCGCACCCGATAATTTCAATAATTGTCGACATCATCTACGCTACACATGATCTACGACATGGACCTCGCCTTGTATTTTCTTCGACTCCGGAGATGGTTATGCTTGGAGTTTCTACGCAAGTCTTCGACTTCCCTATAAACTCGGGGGCTACTGACATGGGCATACCCTTCGGGTACCCATTATTAGTATACCTGGCTCGGCCCAATATGGAGAAGACCAAATATGGAGAAGGCCCAACAAGGCAACTCGAAGAAGTAGTCGACTAGGACTCTTGTAAAACCCTAGGCTGGTTGCATATATAAAGCTAGCCAGGGCACCCGAAATAGAGAGGCCAACAGATAGATAGCAAATAGACAACATAGCCCCGCCTACGGCGGCACCCTGTAAACACATATATGATCATATACTAGATTGCTAGCAGCACGTAGGGATCCTCCGCCGAGGGGACCCGAAGCTGGGTACGTCGTGTGCCTAATCTCGCTCCCGGAATCTCCATCGTCGCTCTCTTCCGAAACCCAAGTCTATAATACGTAGGCATTGCCGAGGTATTCCCTCGTCACACCTCTTCCTTAAGTTGCCTGCAGGCCCTTCATTTCTCTTGGTGGGTGTCAACCTAGCAGATCTTCTTGGCGTTGTGTGCTGATGGCTGTCATTGTTGTTAGCTGCCTCATCCCCACCACCAAGGCCAGACCCAGGTTCTGAAGCTCTGTCACCATCATTGTTTCCATTCCCATGGTTGTCTTCATCTTCATCGTCATCATCGTCAATGTTGTCATCATCACTGTCATCCTCATCTTCAGATTCACCTTTATAATCATCGTCATCTTCATCATCCTCGTCGTCGCATCTACCCTCATCACCTCCAATTCTCCTCTGCCTTTTGCGTAATCTGTTCTGGCCATGCCAAGAACTGGATTCATCAATCTCTATTTGCCCCCACTGTTCAACAAATGAACCTATCCTGTTTGAAATATCAGTGCATAGCTCCCCAATCATGACATCAATCTTCCTTTTTTTCTGCACATTTACATAGATAGATATGCATCAGTATGTGAGTTGAAAAAGTACAAAAAAAAGATCAGTACTGAGGAAGGGATAAGATCATGGAAAAATATGCATGTGGGAACCAAATTAGGTATGAACAGCAGACAACTTAATGTAAGCCTTAGTGTCAACTTAGTTGTAATGAGTGCACATCTTGAATTTGGGGGTATGGGAAACCAAATAAGGTGTAAAAAACAGTAACCAAACTTAGTGTAAGCCTTAGTGTAAACTTAGTTGGAATTATTACACAAAGTTAACAAATGTTTAACAAATTTAGAAAAATAGCAGTTCCAACTTAAATCATTTTACTGAACCATCTTAATTAAAAATAAGCAGCCAACTTAGCTATTTTTAACAGTACAATTGTTGAGGTATAAAAAAAGTTCATACATGAATTGGGAAGCTCCGTGGCAGCTTCGAGGAAACAAAATCTTCAGTACCCGTGATCCCAACAAAGAGGTTGTCTCTGATGGTAGCACTGATACGTCTCCGACGTATCGATAATTTTTTGTGTTCCATGCCACATTATTGATGATATCTACATGTTTTATGCACACTTTATGTCATATTCGTGCATTTTCTGGAACTAACCTATTAACAAGATGCCGAAGTGCCGATTCTTTGTTTCATTGTTTTTGGTTACAGAAATCCTAGTAACGAAATATTCTCGGAATTGGACGAAATCAACGCCCAGGGTCCTATTTTGCCACGAAGCTTCCAGAAGACCGAAGAGGAGACGAAGTGGGGCCACGAGGCGCCCACACCCTAGGGCGGCGCGGCCTGCCCCTTGGCCGCGCCGACCTGTAGTGAGGGGCCCTCGTGCCCCCTCCTGACCTGCCCTTCCGCCTACTTAAAGCCTCCGTCGCGAAACCCCCAGTACCGAGAGCCACGATACGGAAAACCTTCCAGAGACGCCGCCGCCGCCAATCCCATCTCGGGGGATTCAGGAGATCGCCTCCGACACCCTGCCGGAGAGGGGAATCATCTCCCGGAGGATTCTACGCCGCCATGGTCGCCTCCGGAGTGATGTGTGAGTAGTCTACCCCTGGACTATGGGTCCATAGCAGTAGCTAGATGGTTGTCTTCTCCCCATTGTGCTTCATTGTCGGATCTTGTGAGCTGCCTAACATGATCAAGATCATCTATCTGTAATTCTATATGTTGCGTTTGTTGGGATCCGATGAATAGAGAATACTTGTTATGTTGATTATCAAAGTTATGTCTATGTGTTGTTGAGAGTGCATTCGCTACCCGCATGGGTAGCTACACACCCATGCAGTATACCAATATGCAAGCCATATTAACTTGTTTTAGCTCGGTTTTCTAGTAGAACGTGGAATTCTAGTGTACAAAAGTGGTTTCCGAATTTTGATATGAATATTTTTTGATCAAAGTCAACTCACCAACGTATTTTGCATTGACTTTTTGAATATTGAGTTGACTTTGACAAAAAAAAGTTCAAATCAAAATTCGGAAACCACTTTTATACACTAGAATTCCACGTTCTACTAGGAAATCGAGCTAAAACAAGTTAATATGGCTTGCATATTGGTATACTGCATGGGTGTGTAGCTACCCATGCGGGTAGCGAGCTTCATCCCATGTGTTGTTTATGATCTTGCATGCTCTCCGTTACTAGTAGATGCTCTGGCTAAGTAGATGCTTGTAACTCCAAGAGGGAGTATTTATGCTCGATAGTGGGTTCATGTCTCCGTGAATCTGGGGAAGTGACAGAAATCTCTAAGATTATGGATGTGCTGTTGCCACTAGGGATAAAACATTAGTGCTATGTTCGAGGATATAGTCACTGATTACATTACGCGCAATACTTAATGCAATTGTCTGTTGTTAGCAACTTAATACTGGAGGGGGTTCGGATGATAACCTGAAGGTGGACTTTTTAGGCATAGATGCATGCTGGATAGCGGTCTATGTACTTTGTCGTAATGCCCAATTAAATCTCACAATACTCATCATAATATGTATGTGCATGGTCATGCCCTCTTTATTTGTCAATTGCCCAACTGTAATTTGTTCACCCAACATGCTGTTTATCTTATGGGAGAGACACCTCTAGTGAACTGTGGACCCCGGTCCAATTCTCTATACTGAAATACAATCTACTGCAATACTGTTCTACTGTTTTCTGCAAACAATCATCATCCACACTATACATCTAATCCTTTGTTACAGCAAGCCGGTGAGATTGACAACCTCACTGTTTCGTTGGGGCAAAGTACTTTGGTTGTGTTGTGCAGGTTCCACGTTGGCGCCGGACTCCCTGGTGTTGCGCCGCACTACATCCCGCCGCCATCAACCTTCAACGTGCTTCTTGGCTCCTACTGGTTCGATAAATCTTGGTTTCATACTGAGGGAAAACTTGCCGCTGTACGCATCACACCTTCCTCTTGGGGTTCCCAACGGACGCGTGTTGTATGCGTATCAAGCACCAACACCTTGTTTGAGCTATATTATACAGAAACAAAAAAGAGAAACCACAGGGTGTTAGCCAGTATATGTGGGTAATGGCTGAAAAAATATAGGTGCATCATGAAAAATGCCAGGAAAAAAGTGTAATAAATAAATCAGACACTTACTTTAAGCTTGCCGAACTCCCCGCTGACTTTGGTATCCTTGCGCATAACAACTTGTATAAATTTGTCAGTCCAAGCTGCTGCACGGATGGGGCAATCATCTTCAGATGGCACATCCTCATCAACCTCAAGTGAATCCAGGTATAATATCTGCAAAAAATAAAGAAGTTAATCACTGATGATGAACAGGAAAAAAAAGTATGTTTGTAGCAGAACGATGGAAGAAAAAACATGAAGAAGTAAATTACCACAAGATGATGCAAACAACAGCAAACAGACTTCTTCTTGACTCCCATCTTCTTGACTTATGTGATTATTTGATCTATTGCAAATTGGGCAAAATTTGTCCTCTTGAACTCATCAAGATCGAGTAGGCACTGGTAACACCGGGACTGATGGAGGCAGAGGTTGAAGGACTTATGAAGCAACTGATTACACCAGCAAAGTAAGCACGGAGAAACTTCATATCTGAAGCTCCATTCATCTCCTTTATCATTCTGCACCAATCAGTAAACTCTGGTGCTGATCCACTCTCTATACCATATTCGATATTGAAAATGCAATAGCTTCAGTAATCATCTCATAACACACTGATCTCCCCTCATTCCGCAAACCAAAAACCCTGGTGTAACTATCAGCATTCACTGGTATGCTACCTCTCCCTGGAATAGCGAGCTCACTTCTGATAGGATCGAAACATCCAAGAACCCACATGCTTAGAGACACAATCATTTCTTTAGCCATCACCTTAAGCATGCCTCCCCAACCCCATTCCTCAATAAGATTTCTCTGGGCATCATTAAGCAGAGCGTTCAATTTGAACAACCTGGTAGGAGATGCGCGATTCCTACCCAACTGGAAAAACATAAACCAAAAAATAGAGGACAAAAAACCAGTTAATAATTATTTTTGTTGGAGGTTTTGCTATAATAGATAGTAAGAGTATAAAAAACATACCGCCTGACGCTGTTTAGGTGCACGGTTTGGTGCAACAACCGTATCGACTTCAGGTTCAGTTTGCCGAGACTCTTTCTGTCCATTGTTACCAACTGCAGTTTGTGGACAGGCAGTAGTGGAAGATTGTGGTAAACGCAAACGAGAACGCTTGGTCAAATCCTTCATTATATCTGAAAAAATGTAGCTATTAGTAAACAGTATAACTTGCCTACCTAGGAGCCACCACAGCGATTTGACACTCTCAACCCTTAGATCATGTTGTTGGACGTCTCAGATCTTCTCCTGGTCTTACCGAGCGTCGCTTACACAGATTTACTCCGTCATCCCGCGAGTCCCGGTTGGCCCAACATAAACGGGCTGCTACTCAGAAAATCAGTCTAGCTTGCCTGTGGTTCACCGGGCCTTATTCGATGGTATGTCGTTTAGACGGCCCGTTTATAACTTCTTTGCTAAGCGGCCCGTCAAGTTACAACACGATTCGTCTGCAGGTCATGTCGGGGGATCGTGGTGATACAGAGCGGAAGGGGCGAAGTGAATCGACAATGCTTCATCTTCCTTGCGACGGCGATCTTGCGCCCCGCTGTTCCCTATGTCGGCCTTGGAAATAACCTAACCCTGAAATAGGAAGCGACGGCGGCGGGTGGTAACCGGAAGGCGATAAGCAGAAGATGATGGGGATGGTCCATGCCGCGGCGACGAGCTTGGTAGAACTCAAGTGGTGGCGCCCCTTCCTCCGACCTCAACCTCAACAGCGGCGCTCATGGTGAGTCATCAGCTCGCCCGGCCGCGGCATCGGTGGAGCCAGCGTTCCCAGCCGCACTGCCGTCCAAGATGGTCGTAGTGGTGGCTTCCCCTCCAGGTGATAGCAGGAGTACAAAGGAGGACCTACCATGTCACCACGCACTGATGTTGACGAGGAGAAGCATTGGCTGCACCGTCATATCAGTTATCAACCATGACCACCTGAACATAGCAGGTTCAGTACGATCTCATTCACCTCTTTTTCTTTCTTTGGCTTTCCTGTACAAGTATATCTTTCCATCGATCACACCATCTTATGTGATTTTAGCAATGGAGTTTAAGAATTATTCGAATTTATTCGTGAGCAATTTTAACAACGTGTCAAGTTTGATGACAGGTAAAAGCTTGAGGCGAAGTAGAATAATTTGCTTGCTTTTCAAACTGCATAGAATGTCAGCTGTCGGAAAAATGTATGCTGCCTTTTTCATTTCACTTAATCATGCCGTACAAATTTTGGAATTAGAAATTTCTCACATCTATTTATTTTTTCTCTTATTTTCACTAGATGGTATATTTGGTGGGAATCATCAAAGAATTTTGTAGCAGATACGACAAATTCAAAGCCATCGTTTGTAAACTGTAATAGTAAGTTCCTTATTAATCCCAAGTGTACAAGATTATATCCAGAATAAGCATTTTCTCTTGATAACTATGTGAATTGTTCATAATTTGATTTCCTACAGTAAATATTATGTACCAAATGTAAAACCGTGTATTGATTAGACTCTCCTTATTAACTTGGTAATGCATATGGATGAAAGGAACTAAATACTTATTTGCACGTGGCAACAGTGATTAGATGGTTACTGGGGCGGTGATTATTTATACTGATGCCTTTTTGTTTGTATGTACCAAGTAATTAAGTATTTGGTTGTTCATTGTCAGTAGCAATATAAAATTAAAGAGGGAAGGGTACCAATCAAAGATTTAGAAACTAGCTGACTTATGTTCAATGCCCGTTGTTAAGCCAGTAGCTCGTGGAAAAGACAGCCATAATACTCTGGCTGATATGTCCTTCCAGTACTGCCTCAAGTTTGTGTCTACACTTTATAGCCAGTTCCAGATAAGAACAAACCTGCACATCTTAATCCAGATTAAGGTAGAGCACATGCAAATTAAAATATTTCAGAAATTTCTAAAGTATGTGTATGAATGTAGAGAAGTTCAAATACAGTGTATGATCAATTTGTTTATGATCATCTTAATGTACAGAACCAACCGTCGACCACATCCCTCAGTGGGTCTTGGCGTCAGAGTGAGAAACATAAGGCTGCTAACTCATCATACCATAGTCGTAGTTAACAGGAGATATATATGGACAATCTGTCCACACTGATGCGGTAAAGTTCACTTGATTCTTTGCTACACCAAGCAGTATAGTCGCATGCGAAGGTATGGCGTTCCCAGCAAAATATTTCAGCACACTTCAGAGTTTGGCGGGCTATATTACTCTGGATGCTCTGAGATATCAACTAACATCTTTAGTCGCACTTAGCATGTAAAAAAAGCAGCACTCGTGGTAGCCTCAAACAGAGCCATGACAGTAACAACCACCTGAGGATTCAGTTTCCATATCAACTCAATCACCAAATCTGATTGGGGTGAATTACAATGACGGGGTCTTTAGCATGGTTACAATTTTCTCTTCCCTGAAAATTTAAAAATAAGCAGTAGCATCAAGATTCTTGATGTTAATGTTACCTTGTCTCCTTGGAATGAGTGCTATGCAGGCTATAATGCTTTGTGCGTTCCTCTAATGGACCATGATGGAATAGCTATACAGGCATGACATACTTCACATTGGTTGATAAGTGATAAATTCCAGTGAATATAGATCATATGTATTAGCAAACAAGGCCCCAATTCCTTCTTCTACACGATTTGCATTTTTTTCTGCTACTTGCGGCCTGCTATTATTAGCCTGAATTCAAAATTGACACATGCTGCACCATGTTGATTATTTATCGTTATCTGAATGATCCTTTGTTACTATTTTTACAGTAGCAAATTTCATATAGCAAAGCTTCCCTCCATATTAGGTCATGATGGAAAAGAGGCTCATGATAGAGAGAAAGCTATGATTGCATGATCTAGGGCGTGAGAAATTTTTATTTGAGGCAAGCACTTGATTTCTGAATAATTGCATAGTCTCACCAGTAATCAAATGTGGTGGTTAACGGAGTGCATGAATCTTTTGATAAGTGAATTACCTTTTATTTACTGGTCTATTATTCTGTATATTGTCGACTTTAAGGGGAAGTTCCCTATATACCAGTACGTTAAAAAAATTTGGAATCACGATGTTACACAAGTTAGCTCGCATACCGTCAAAACGAAACTTTAGACTATCATGATAAAGTGATTTGTTAAGTGAATTTATCGAGATGATATTTGGTTGAGATCCATTCCAATGATTCCATACTTATATTTGTTGGTTTCTTTTCACAATTTCTCGTTCCATTTTTCAATAATCAAATTAGCAGGTTCACAACCAGAAATGGCAGTACAGTGGTACAATATTCAAACAATTACTTCCACATGGAGCATCGCTTGATTGATGAAATCCTGTAAGTTGTGCAAACGAGGGTTTGTGATGCTTTTACCTAATAGAAAGTGATGTAATTTTTATTTTGGTTCAGGTGAGCTCATGTGTTTGGTCAACATATGTCGTTTGGAATCCTTCCATATTACTTTATGGCCTCTCAAAAGATTAATCCGCGCTGGATTGCATACTTTGTACGCCAATTTCAGATATTGTTGTTCATCGGACATACAATTTTGCATTATGCAGGATGATTTGTTTCCTTGCATGTGTGAGTATGAACAGAATATTTGTATCTTACATTCTAAACCCCGTTATTCAGCTTGACCATTTGGACCTTACGTTATTCAGTTTGACCATTTGGACCTTAAGGAGGACACTATGTTTTCTAGAAGAATATTATCCCCATTTTGACATACTCTATTACTCCTAATTGGTAGTTGGTATTTATTTGAAATCATCTGATAATTCAATTGAGAAACTCATTCTTTTTCACGTCCCATGTAAATTTAACTTCTACTATGTTTCCCATATTTGTCAGAATTCTTATCATTTGATTCTGAAGGACGGGCGCGGCAACGCGCGCCTTCATGATCTAGTATTTATGAAAACAAGTTTATAATAACCACTAGGCAACTTATGTATGTAGATAGTAACAAGCTTTGTAAAGAAAAAAACAAGTTAAGCATGTTATTAAACCTACTTATACACAAAAAACATGACAGTACATCTCAACTTAAAAAAAAGCTGCTAGTAGAACCAAACTTAAGTAATCCCAGTAACCAACTTAGGTGTATTGATAAAACGACTTAAGTAATCCAATGCAGCCTACTTGCACATCTTGCTCAAAAAGAAAATGAAAAAATCCAACTAAGGTATGAAACACAACTTAAGCATCCTGGAGGAACAAGCTTAATTCATTTCAGTACCCAACTTAGGCCTACTGACAAAGGCAACTTGATTAAAACCAGTGACCAACTTGTAAGATATCAAATTAAGCATGTTATTAGAACTACTTATACACACAAAAAAGGACGAGCAGAAAACATCTATCTAAACTTAAGCAATGTGTAACAACAAAGCTAATTCAATTGCAGTATACAACTTGAGCAAAACTAATTCATGGGTTTTGATTGAGATGACTATGCTGACACATAGCAACTTAGTATAAGATTCAGTAGACAAACTTAACAAGATGGCTGTAGTTCTAAAACTAAAATTTCAGATTCAGTAACTAAAAACGACATGTGAGTTATTGAATTCCAATATATGGACAAGCAATTTGTGACAAAAAATGACTCCCAGCGGTTAAGCAACACAAATGACTGTCCAAAAAAGTGGTGGGTCATTGAGATCGACTGTGAATCGCTTCTGATCCGAGCTTGATCGCTAATGCTATCCTAAAGGAGAAGCAGCACTACCTCGACACGCATGCACCGGATAAGAAAGAGCATGGATCAAATCACAATGACTGTTCCTAGACGAGATCAATCACAACATAGATCAAATCCATGTGCTCCAGATGTTCATACATGGAGAGCAGCCTGTCACCGAGAGATATATCTCACACAACACGAATCCCAGACAAAAACCCATGAAATTGCAACGGTACATTACAAAATCGTGCGCTACTGAAGAAGAATCATGCACAAATTGGTAGATGCGGTGATAGATTACCTTCTAGCCAAAAATCTGCCGCGAAATTGCCTGACCTCGCCTCTAGAAGCACGCCTTCGCACCCCTGTAATCACCGCAAAGCAACGCCGCCTCTTTGCTACTCACCGCAGAGCAACGCCGCCGACTCGATCTCCGTCGCCGCTCCCGAATCGCCCGCCCTTCACCCGCAAATCGCCGCACCACCGCGCCCAAAAACGAGGAGCGCGAGCACGAGCGGCCGCCGGTGGAGTAGAAGGAGTGCAGGACGCTAGATCAGGTCGCACACGCGCTGCGACGCCGCCGTCGCACGTCTCGCTTTCCGTCGCCGCTATCGATTCGCCCGCCCTTCACCCGGAAATCGCCGCACCACCGCCCCTAAAATCGAGGGAGCGCGAGGTCGACCGGCCGCCGGCGGAGTAGAAGGCGGGAAGGCGCTCGATCAGGCCGCGCACGAGCTGCAACGCCGCCGGCGAGCACTCCGCCGGAGAAACCCTAGCGGGATTTGGGGGGAGAAGAGCGGAGAAGCTGTGCTGCGTGCCTGCGTCTGCGAGAAATGAATTGAAGGCGTGAGGGGAGAGAACGGCCAAAGCGAAGGGATGGGGCCCACGTGCGCTGTCGGTCACAGGTGCCAGACGGTCGGGACGCGCGGGATTTAATCGCTGGACGTTTCTGATCGGACGGCCAGGAAGTGGAGGCTGCGACGAGCAACCGTGGCCTCCAAGCACTTTTTAGCATTTGGGTTTTTTTTTTGAGGGCTAAACACATAAGCGCCTGTGGAAGCCCATCTGCAGAAGGTGTTTGGCTGGGCTGCTGCTTTCGAAGACCAAGCAGTATAAGCTGAAGCACCAGCCCAAACAAACACGCATTTAGCCCACAGCTGGAATAGGCCCATTTTAAATGGGCGGTCCGGCCTCAGCCGTTGGATCAAATCTTTGAGGTCGCGTTGGAACAAAGTCGGCGAATCTAAACCCAAACCCTCGTTATTTCCCCTCCCCGTCGACCCAGCCGCCCCACACAACCGTAGCCGCGCTCTACCAGCCGTCCACCGCCGCGCCGCGCCGCGCTCTACCGGTTGGCGGCCACCACGCCGCGCCGCCCTCTACCGGTCGCCGGCCGCCACCTCGACTGCGTTGGGCATGGCGTCCTCCTCCAAGCCCCCGGATCCGGATCCGGATCGGGATCCAGGTCAAGATGATCCAGCTGAAGAGATGTACCCGGTGCAGTTGGTACGCGATCGTGACAAGCTCAAGTATATAATTCGTGAGCCAGCAGCCGGAACTCGTTTCTTGGCCTATCTGTGTAAGCAGTTCTCTCTGTAAATGAATTCTTCATTCACAAGTTTCAGCGCTTTATGTTCATTGACCTTAATCTTCTTTTCTTCTTCTTCTTTACTATTAAATTGCAATCGGACCGGTACGTCATACGTCCTCCACCCAGAATAAATTCTTGATTGGTTTAGTCTCGCTGATTGTACGTAGAAATACCGGATCGAAACCATGGCCTGCAATTGCTACGGTGAAACCGTGAAGGCCAGGCAGAGAGTCCCGTTAAAACCCGATCTGGAGAAATCCCCTCCTGCCACATGGGCTGCGCCAACATGGGCCACGCCAAATAGAGAGAAAAGCAGAACTCCATCACCGCTCGAGCTCCACCCCCACGCCTGCCTCCGTTGGTCGCCTGCGTGCTTCCTCCCCACCCCACCTCCGGCTATACTTTCCTCCCATATCCGGCTCCGGAGAAATCCCCTCCTGCCGCGCCGCGCTCGTGCTCGACACCGTACCATAGTGCGAGACCAGTTGGTTTGGTTTTGTTTGTTATTGCAGGTGAGGAAAAGGTCAAGAATAGAATCTGAACATATACAGTTTGCTAGCATTCAGTAGTTAGCACCAATTTATCTCACCAAGCAGTCATACATGTCAATCAAAATTATGAGTTAGGCTTTGCAAAATATCTGAATTTGGATTTATAACTACCAAAGATTTAGCTGTCGTTGGGTATCTGGTCTGCCTAGGGTAGTACATGGTGGCCAGTGTTCACTACTGAATGATTTAATGATTTATGTGTTGTGTTATAAAGAACATGGAGTAACAAATCTCCAGTATTGTTAAATCTCTTCAGTTCAATGGTTAGTATACGTGTCGAATTTGATCTCTCCAGTATTGTTAAATCTCTCCAGTATTGTAGTGCACTGTTGCAACTATGTATATCTTCTCTTCCTCTTTGTATTTATTATGATTTTGCTAAATTTGATCTACATTGCCATAAAGCACTGCTAGCTTCTCCTTGTTTTGATTTGTTGTTCTTATTTGTCTGTCAGCCATATAAATCCAAGAAACCCTCCATTTGATGCAGATCTATTTCCCAGCTTTCAAATAATAATTGAGTAAACACAGAGAAAAATCTCACATTTAATATGCTGAATGAAAAGCTATGGTTTAGATTGAATTGAAGAACTGAATATATTAAGGAGTTTTAAACGGGTTAGGTATGACCTTCATTGCCTATGTTACGTCTTAAGCCTCTAGGTAACCATGCGAACAATATTGCTAATATGTTATTATCTCTTTTCTTAAGTAAATATTATTTTTTGCTGTTCCGCCTCAACGCGTGGGCATTTTTTGCTAGTTATCTATCCAATGTTGATTGAAGTAACTTTGGGCACATAATCCTAGCCAAATTTCCCTTATATCTATTCTTATATGTACTAACTTCTTTTCTAGGTAACACACTACTTGTCCTGAGCGCTATCAAAATAGAAGATGACGACTTGAATGGAGGCTATGTTTCGGAAGCTGTTTTGATTAGAAAGCTGTCCCCCTTAGTGCGTGATGCCTATAAAGGCCAAAATTTTGGAGATAGTGAACATGTTACTACGATTATAAACTCTGTACTGAATGATTGGGTCCATTGTGCTAAAGAGCTGGATCCTACATTCAAATGGTTAGTTTTATTGTTGTTCTCTTATCAATTGTACAATGTCTATTCTAAACCATGGTAAACTATGTGCTCCCACACATTTCAATACTATAAACACTTAACTACACTTACAAACTGAGTCTATATAAGTAGGGTCGTGCAAAAATGGCACATTTGAAAACCTGTTTAGTAGTTCTTTCCTTCCACAAATCTGATTGCCACTTGCAGTTTAGTACCCAAAAAAATGCAGTAAACTCAAGCAAGCTAAATCGTATATATGCAACATGCAAACTAAGAGGCTATATGATGCATTCAACATCTTTATAGAATAAATAAATATTTTGAACATTAGTTAACTAGCATAAATAATTAAATATGAATTCAACTATGTTATGCAGGCCTTATTCATTTAAGGATGATGAACATGGGTTTCTCGTTGTATCCCGTGCTGTTGGTGTTGAAGTGTACCATGGACACGCTCTGAGTCCCAGTGTATATTATTTGATACTATATAAATTTTATTTTTTGCTGCTCTTTTTTGTATCATTATTGCTAATGATTTGTATCTATTATTTGTTGATAGAATAAATCTGCGGAGCTTACCATTGGTTCTAAAGGGTTGGCTCAACTTTCTAAAGCCCTATTGAAGAGAAAAAAGTCAGCGACAAAAAGTCAGACAGGTCTTCCAAATAACTGTGAGTATTTTTAATGTATTGTTATTATTTCGACACAATGATTGTTCTTCAGACTTAAAATATGTTTTTTGTACTATTCTGCTGGAATTTGCAGATCTCATTATTGAGCAGCTACTGAATGAACACACGGATTATAGGTTTGTATTGTTAGATAACTGTAAATGGTTAGGCACCATGACAATCTAGTTCAATTAGCAGTTACTTTTTTATCGGCAGTGTAAAGACTCTGGTTGGGGCAATGGAGCTTGAGTGTGAGAAAAAATGCAGAAATGAGGCAGTTTCCATATTTTACTGGAAGAAACACTTCAGCACAATTAAACTTGTAAGAAAAGTTATTAAGTACTGATTTTTTTTTTTGCTTTGTTATGCTATTAGGTTTTATAGTAGTTTTTCATTATTTATTTCCAGCATTCAGGAATGCTATATGTGCTTAATCCTGTTGCAAGCTCCTTAGTCGAGGAGTTCATTTGGCAGAAGTTGACTGCAGTACGTGATATCTTGCTCCCTTGCTCCACCAGTGGTATTTGTTTAAATCACTTTGCGTATTGTCTTTGATTTGTTTGTTTTTGTTTATTTTCACAATTATTAGATAACCGACTTATCATGCAAAGACAAGGATTCATTTTTTGATAGCCATTTCAGACCTTGTGACGAAAATACAGTTGATACTCTCAAGGTACATATGGTGCAATTGACTGTAATTTTAGTTGGACGGACTTCTACTTCAGACTCAAGCAAGTTATCCTCATTTATTTCTTACTGTTTTCTCAGCCACTCTTCCATGGTGATAATGATGGTGAATCTAGCAACAGCCCTGAACTGAATGCTCAACATGCAGTAACCTTTCACCGTAATGATATTGGCAAATCCAGAAACAGCAGTGAACTGAATGTTCAAGAAGCAGTAAGCTTTCTTTTAATTGGATATAATTGCTATCATCTGTTATGCGTCTATGTACATTATTTGAACACCTCGTTTTTTCATTTGTATGCTTCAGGGATTGGTTGAAGTCCTTATTCAGTATGGTCGGAATTTTTTGAGTCAAGATTTAACCGCAATTGCTGATTCCGTAGAGGTAATAATTTGAGACCATAGTACAATAATTCTTCTTCTCCCTCTGATCCATAATAAGTTTTGGAGATTTAGCCTAATGTAGTCCAAATTCGGACTAAAGCCCTGACACTTATTATGGACCGGAGGGAGTAATATATATATCCTAATTTAAATGATAGGCATTGAGCAAAGTCATTAAATGCTTTGCCACTTTTGGTGTTAAGTCTGGAGAACACGGAAAATCATATAGTTGTTGATGTTTACTATTACAGTTTTGAAGACAGGGAAAATGATTGTTGTTACATGCTTTCTAGTTTCATTTTGTTAGCAGGCTTTCTAGTTCCATTTATTCCAAGTGTGATTTGCTGCTTTAATTCTAATTTGGTGTATTATTTTGTCTTCACAGAAGAACAAGCGATTAGTTAGTGAGTTGGATTGGCATAAAATTTCGTCTCGGATGCAAACTATTGCCTTTGATCATTTAGAGGTTTATAGGTATATATTCTACTTAAAGTTTCCCATAGTTATATATTTGCATTAGACAATTCTTGACTAGATTTCTGATGCTGTTTATATGTAACACATATTAGGATTTGTGTTCAAAGGAAAGAAGAGTTGAAGACCAGTGTCGACGCTTTAAGGTATGAATTGCCTTTTTCTGTGCTATTGTGGTATTTTTATAGCTATTTCTAAATAGTTTTTTAAATGACAGGCAGGTGAAAGATTCGATCTTGCTTTTGGTGGCTGCTTTCATGCAAAAGGCAGAAATATGTGAACAGCTTGAGTTAGATATTGTTCTTCCTCTCGTGGATGTTATAATGTCAGAGTACTTTCAAACTGCACATGGTGACATGCCATATGCGTTTCAGATGGTTTTGGCATCTATTGCTCGCAAGTAAGTACTCTGTTAGATCCTTCTATTTGTGTTTTTAACTGTTTGAATGATTAGATATGTACGCAGCGCCCAATAATTCATTTGACTGTATTATTATTGTTTTGTTGCCTACCATATGTAGGTGTAAGTGCATCGAACAAATTTTCAGGCCTGCCTTCTATCATCTTGAGGTATACCAACAATTATTTCGAACCCTTTTGTTGCTACTGTTGTGGCCTCCAAAGCACCGATACTTCAAAGTATGCCGTGTCCGCGTATAATACTCCGCCGATACTGCGATACCCTGATACACGGGCGATACACGTATCCCAGGAGTATCGGCTTTTCCGATTTTAAAAAGAAAGAAAAAAATACCGATACACCGCCGATACACCGCTAGGGACATCATCAGACACGGCTAGGACACAGGAACGTTGGGAAGCCCAATCAAAGCCCACTAGTGACCCTAATAGCCAGTGCGCTATCTATCTATTTGCTTGATTAACCATGGAAGTGGTTTGGATTGAGGCCTCAGGAGTGAGCACACCGCCACCGTCACCGTCCGGAGTCACTCGCCGCCGTCTAGAATCGCCTCCCCGCAACCTAGAATCATTCTCTCCTACACCACCTCAATTATTCTTTGACTTCACAAGTCATTGCATAGCATTTCATTAATTTTATATGTATATTCACCGTATCGCCGCATTGTTGTTTCTAAAAATTGCCGTATCCCGTATCCCCGTATCTGTATCGCCGTATCTGTCTCGCCGTATCGGTGCTTCGTAGGTTGTGGCTATGTATATATGAAGATAAATGTTATTTTATTTAATATTCTGTTTTCAGGATAAAATGGAAAAAGCCAAGCATGTTTACCTATTTTCGTTGTTAACGACCATTTTAAGTTCCCATTTTGGACTTTTAATCAAGCTTCCACTTGAGGTATGTGTTGTATAAATTATGTTCTAAATGTATGTATTGTAAATTGCAATACTGCAATTTATTTATGCCTTTTCTTCTGGCTTATTGCTTCTTCTTTGCTATACAAGTCTGTTGCGACGAACTTTTGTGTGGTAATAAATGAGGACAATGGTCTCGATGATGATAGTCACAATGCAATATTGGAATTCATTCTTATTTTTGAGGTATAGTCGCCCATTCTTAGTACCAGGCAATTGCCCTATGTTTCCTTCTTAATTAGATTTGTACTCCTTGTTCATTGATTTCGCTTTCTGTACCTCACTTTATTTATACGGACTGGAACTGTTAAATGTAGTAAAATTATTTTATTCTTCTTGAGCGCAGTTATCTCAGCCAGTCTATTTAAGTAGTACAAGTTCAGACTATTTTTATTGGGTAAGCGAGTAAGCGTGCAACTGTACATGCACAGTAAGAAACACTCAATGGACCCTCATAAGTAAATGTATTTTTTGAAAATGCAGTTAGCTCAGCCAGTCTATTTAAGTAGTACAAGTTCAGACTATTTTTATTGGGTAAGCGAGTAAGCGTGCAACTGTACATGCACAGTAAGAAACACTCAATGCACCCTCATAAGTAAATGTATTTTTTTTGAAAATGCAGTTAGCTCAGCCAGTCTATTTAAGTAGTACAAGTTCAGACTATTTTTATTGGGTAAGCGAGTAAGCGTGCAACTGTACATGCACAGTAAGAAACACTCAATGGACCCTCATAAGTAAATGTACTTTTTGAAAATGCAAAGTTAACTTTTCTAACTTTACTATGGACATGCAAAGAAAATATTTAATTTCGTAAATTTTCATATTTAATTTCATTTTTCCCACCAAGGTCAACATATTAGGTTGTCTCTCAGTTTCCTTTTCTGCAAAGTATATTGTCTTTCAGTTTCTTTTTTATGCAATGCGGCATTTTGAATACCCACCAAGGTCAATATATTATGCTATCTTTCAGTTTCTTTTTCTGCAAAGTATGTTGTTGTTTTGTTAGTTCTAATTTATTTTATTTTGTTGGTGCTTGCAGAATAACATTAAGGCTGGCAGTTTGGCTGGGCCTCTGTTGAACAAAAATATGTCTATAATTTTCAATACCATTGTATCGATGTACAGGTACATTATTAGTAACTTCCCAAAATTCTAGGATGAAATTTTAATTTTTTTTCATCAGTATTCTAGATCAGATTTGCTTACGGACTGCCATTATTATGATTATATGCAGTACCGCAAGAAAAGATCATTCGATTACTTCTCAAGAGATTTTAAGGTATACAATGGTACATTGCCTCCCTTTACATGTAATGTTCCGATCTTGCTAATAGCTTTTAAATGAATTAGATCCATCGGTTGCGCAATATATAAGTTAGTTGAGGCATTCTTGGAGAAGGCTGAAGGATTTGATGATCTAGAAACCAAATTTGTCATCCCTTTAGTGGAGGATGCACTTGATGGATTTATGAAAACTGCATCTGAAATTATCCCTTCTGAATTTCTGTCTTTATCAAAGATGGTTATAAACAAGTAAGATTGTAATGTTACATTTCTTAAATCTTGATTTACGGTCTAACAAGTGTCAGCACTTAGATTAGTCTGCATTGATGTTTACTCTGGCATCATTTTCTGTATATATGTAGGTGCAACGAAGCTAATAAAATAGTCTCCACCCTTTTTAATTCTTCCGATGAGGTAAATAGGCAGTTAGCTCAATTCTGTTTCCTTATAGTTATTTTTTCATATATTTATTATTTTATTTTATGTTCTTTGGCATAGGAAATCTTCTATGTAGAGCATTCTGATTATTGTCTTGCGTTACTTGAGGAAGCTTGTCTTCATCGTTCCAAAGTTTTCACCAAGTTTACTGATCCGGTATGTGTTAATAATAGTTTATCATACATATTTCTGCAGAGTTATATTTAGATGCAAAACTTGATTTTTTTCCTCTTTTGCCTGATTTCTTTCAGGAATTGAACTGTATAATACAGTTCACTCGATGGGCAATGATGAAGCAGACAGAATTAAACATTACTAAAACTTCGGCAAGTTGTTTACTAGAGATGCTAAAAGCTTTTGAGGTAAATTCTTTTCATTGCCTTTCAATGCAGATTTTGTGGACCAAATCTCATTGTTTTGCCTACCCTCATAGGAACGAGGTGATCAGAGTGCTTTCTATAAAGAACATATGTTAGGATTTGTTGACGATGCAGTGATCCTACTCTGTCGTTCTCCTGGGTCTGATATCAAAACTATTTGTTTTGATATATTAGCGCACCTATTTACAGTGGTATGTATACTTTTGGTTTTCTTGGTTCTCGTGGGACTGATATCGAAACTATTTGGTTTGATCTATTAAAGCACCTATTGTACTTATACTTTTGGTTTTATTTTGTATCGTTAGGTTGACAATGTCTCAGAACCTTTGTGGGATTCAAATTATTTTCCCACCCATTATAATGGGATGTTCGCTAGAGAGCAAGCTGCTAATATCATCCAATCAAGATTGCATACTCCATATTCAGAGGTATGATCTAGTGCACTCGCAAGTCAATTAATACAGAGTGGAGTTTCACGTTTTCTTTGACAACTGGTTCATGTTTTCCACAGGCAACAAAGTTCGTGGATGGACTTTTTGAGGCAAGAGGCGATTTCTCTGGCTTTCGGGAAAAGGCTAATAATCTTTTAAGTCAGTTGAAGCGGCCACATCAAGTAAAATAGCTAGCCCCTTCTCTACGCGAGCTTTAACTGTAGATATCAGTTCTGCAATTTAGTGCCATGTGGGAACTATCTACTTCAGAGATACAACCAAACAGAATTTGTTTGCATTTCATATTGTCCAATTAATTGATGTTCGTATAGCCGAGGTGATCTCATCATAGATTGTGCAAGGCTAGTAAATAATGCTGTGATTTAAGCCTGAGTGTTCTGTATCTTCTTAGAGTTAGTTTGTGAATATTAAAGAACTGAGAATTAGTTTAAGGGTTTATTTGTATGTATAGTATTAGTTTTGCCAGTTATCCATCTTAGTTGATGATTGTTGAAAGTAACCGATTAAATTAGCAGTTGTTTAAATATAGTAATTACTAGCATAAATGTTGCCTGAGGGCGCTAGAAAAATGCTTCCTGCCAATGCTATTGGGTAGCTTTCGCCTAGTGCCTTTATCAGTTGTGCTGCTAATGCAGATTAAGTTTGTGGAGAGTTACTGTGCTCAAGATCTTATGTTACTCTGGTAACTTTCGCCTAGTGCCTTTATCAGTTGTGCTGTTAATGCAGATTAATTTGGTGGAGAGTTACTCTGCTCAAGAACTTATGGGACTCTGTAGGTTGAGTTTTGTTAATTACTGCTCACCCTGTGAGAATGTGAAATTGATTATTAAAAGATGTCTTTAAGCTTTCAGTCTGAATGCTGTGTTACTTCTGTTTGTCCCGTAGCATCAAAGGTGTAGGTTTACTTCTTATATCATTAACTAGGGAACTATAAACATGCTTATATCATTGATAATTTTGGGTCTCTAGAATATATTACTTGGCTTTTGTCCATTCCATGGTAATTTTGTCAATGCTACTGTGAGTATGATTTGTTCTGGTGGTGTTTGATGATGTGGGAAGGGGGATTTCTCAAAGGGTGAGGTTGCAAAGTGCCTTGTGGAAGGGTTAGTGGCTGAACAATGGTTGTTATATTAACTTTGTTCACTTGATTCGCAAAACTTAGGCTCAGAAAGAAAATACTATATTTTTAGGCAGCTCTCTTTTTTGACTGTTATTAATTTGGTTGTTGCCTTTACAATTTGTTTACTTCACATCTTGAAACACATACATCTAGATGAAATTTTCGAAATGTTCAATCATGACACATGAACTGTGTTGCTGCATAAGCAAAATGTTGATTCATTTTTTTTGTTTTTTCAGATAAGTGAATCAGTACCTGCCTCTACTTCGTATGAATACCCATTAAGTTCATCCTGCCCTGAACTGTTAGCTGCTACTCTTGAAAAAAATTATGGAGAACGTTTTGAAAACTTTCTGAAGAAGTAAGACTTCAATTTTCTTTCTGTTATTATTGTGGTACCATATATTTCTCATAATTTTCTTATTTTATGTTGTAGGTATAAACAAGATGGTTGCCACTCTCCCCATTACGAGGGAGTTGTCTGTGCAATGTACATGACTGGTCAAATTAAGTTTATAGTTGATTTTGAACATATTATATCTCATGACGTTTCACTTGCCAGTGATATGCTTGTTGCTTTTAGCAGGTATAGTTTTCTTTCTAGGTCTCTAATCACAATTTTGATAGCCTTGTAACTGTTCATTTGAATGCCAATCTTGTCCCTTTCAGATTTCAGCATAAAATGAAAGTAGTTGTATCGAAATATGTTTCTGATATGAAGAGAAAACTGGATGATGCGTTTAGTGGTAGCATGCCACACTTATCCTCTCAATCGTTGTGTGGTGAAGTAGCAGTATTTGTTGTTCATATGCCCGAAAGGTTTGTTTATCACTGTCATTTCGTCTTTGTACATAGTAGATTTTGTAACTGGTATTTCCTCTCAAATCATTTTGTCTTTGTTAATACTGTTTAATGTATTATTTTAAATGCAGTATTGAATCTTTCTCAGAGTTCATAAAATTACCTGGCAATGAGGTAGTCATGGATCAAACAATTTTTCAAGGGCCAAATTCAGTTGTGATTCAAAAGAAGACAGATATTGGCAGGCTTGCTTTATGCTCGTACATCCAGGAAATATGCCAGAAGCATGCAGATGGTGATAGTTGGGATGGACAACTTTCACTTGAGGACTTCAAGGTTTTTAACAAAAAGGTGTTCAAAATCTGCAGAAGATCTTGTGGCTTTTGTACCCACTTGTCTACTTCAAGAGATTATGAAAAATTTGCCATGGACTTTCTGAAGCTTTACGGCAATTCAGCCTTTATTAAAGTTCTTATCAACGATATGAAGACATTCATACGGGTAGAGGAATATAATGATGCAGCTGCAAGAGAATTCCGGTTTCGTATGATGACTCACTTTGCTGGGAAGAGTTCTGTTCTTAGGGCTCTAATCGGGTTCAGTTGCGCTGGCGTTAAGCCGCCAGTTAGTGGCTTGGCTAAGGAAAGCAAAAGACAATCCTGTTCTGTTGAAACTCTACAATCACGGGAAAGACAAAGCTGTAATTCTGGAGAACTTGGAGCGTTTAGAGAAGAGTTTGCCTGCAGGAAGTGATGAAGAACTGGATGCCGTTGTGGATCGGCTGAGAAGGCTTGTGATGATTGATTCTAAAGTTTTACTGGAGAGCGACTCACAACCTGATGCTGCACAACCTGATGCTGCAATAGATGATGAAAAACCATCTGAAGTTGTTGTGTTTTATGATGAAAGAAAAAGTGTAAGTCAACCTGGAGATGAATTTTACAATGCCACTTTGTTGAGCCTGGTCTTTTATGTTCGCCATGGAGTGACTCATATTGGCGATCTGGATAATGTAAGTCCTAACTGATGAGCATATATATTTTAGTATTTAAATTGAGTTATCGCTTTGATAAACCTTTATGGTGATAAATCTGAGTATTTCAGGCTGGCAAATCAACATGGATAAGGAAATTGATTGAGCTTGAGCTACTACTGTCTCATGTCTTAGGTGAAGAGATGTCTCATCTTACTGCTGACCTTGTTCTCAACATTAACATGCTTTCTGATGAAGCATTAGAAATGTGAGTTTTTTGTACTCTTAAACCTGTTTTTAATGCACTAATAAGAATGCTTATAGCTGAATTTCTGCTTTGTGAAATGTCTTTTTGAAGGCTTGAAGATTCTTGGAATATCTTTGCTTCCTTAATAACAAACATTCCGTACTCGGAGCCTCTGGGATTGCGTGAGTTGCGTGCATTGAAGTCCAGAAAGAACTGACCTCATGCTGTCTGCCAATGAGACTCCTTACTGTGTCCTTCATCTGAAACTGGTGATGGCAAGTAATTCTTGTCTGCAGAAGCTAATAGTTCGGCGTCGAAGATTTTGAAACTGTGTTGACGACAGCAATTCTTCTCTGTGTTTATGGTAGTGTAGAAGTTAACATTTCCGTGTTGTGTTTGTGCTATTTGCTGTATGGTGCCAATACATGGTCGACCACTGGCTACACTCTGGTGAGATACAGCTCTCGGTTTCTGCTACTATTGTGGGCTTGTGGCACACGGTTTCACCTTACAGCTCGTTTTATGCTGATTAGTGCACACCATTCAAATTTTGACAAACACAGCGGTAGTAGTACTTATATTTTAGGGTGTCTCTGACTCAGACTTAACCCTCAGCTACCTGAAACTTAGCAATTCTGTATATTTTATCTGGCCTTTCTTTTCTCAGTTATTTGTTTTTCCAGTAGTGCCAATCCCCAATCAATGCTCGGACCTCTGTAATTAACGAGAGCAAAATCATGGACCTGTTGGATCTGCCTTGTAAAAAGCAAGACCTCTGTAGTTAATAAGAGTAAAATCATGGGCCTGCTACAGTTGGCCTCTTGATCGCTGTGTCGCTGCGTTGCATCTACATGCTGTTTGCCAACCTTGTTTGTGTGTTGTATTTGGTGTTGGAACATCTGCGAGAGGAAAGCTCAGCTTTTGCTGTCCTTCTTCTGGGGGTAATCGCCCTTTAGAGGACATGGCCGAATATGCCCGTTGCGTGAAGTGTTGAGCATGGTATCAAGCAAGAACGAGTGAGCTTCAGTGTGCGGTTTCTTCTTTTTCCAACTCGTTAGTTTGCGACTCGAAATTCAAGCTGATTTGGAGTGTGACATTATGATATTTACAGTACTTGGAATTAAGGTTCAGTCAAAGCCAAACGATTTTCTTTATGAGAAGAACAAGGCAAGCGATTCGATGTTTCCAAAATGTTGCAATCCCGGCCGGTGACCATCGAATTCCACAGCAAAATCTTCTAGATGGTCTACCTTCCCAGCATCATTACAGTTGGGCCCCATCAGAGTGGGCCGCCATGTCATTCGAATCCATTTGCCAAATAGGCACTGGTGGGCCGTGGCCCTTGGGCAGTGCAGTTGAACCTCGAGGGCGGGCGGCCGAGACAGCGACACACTGTTCTCCACCTCCTCCCCGTCCAACGGGGCAAGGCTTCATTCAAATCAAAAAATAAAAGGCACGAGCTGGCCCACCGCCGGCCGGCCCCACCTGTCGGCGCCTAAATAATTCGTCCTTTGTCTCTCCCTCCCTATCGCCTCTCCCACCTCGCCCTCGTTTCGTCGCCATTCCCCAAAATCAGCTGCGCCCGGAGCTCGCCTGCCTCCGCCGAGCCGGAGAAATCCTCGCAGCTGCCACTCCGGAGCCGTGTCCCGCCGCCGCCGACGGCCGCGGCGGGTAGTCGGCGTCCACGGCGCGCTCCTCGCCACCACCGCCGCCATAAGATCTGAGCTAGCTCCTGCTGCTGCTGTTGCTGTACAGGTCTGGGGGTTAGGGCTCCGGTTCGGCGGGTGCTGAGTCGGCGTCCATGGCGGGCCCCAAGTTCGGGTCGTTCAAGTCGGAGAGCAAGGGGGACCCCGCCGCGGCGGCCGGCGCGGCGGCGCAGAGGAGGGACCCGTACGAGGTGCTCGGGGTGGGCCGCAATGCCACCGAGCAGGAGATTAAGAGCGCCTTCCGCCGCATGGCCCTCAAGTAAGTCGAGCTCCCGGATTTTGGGCAGTTCTCTCGCGCTCTTGCTCTGCTTGCTCAGGAGTCAGCCGGTCTGGAGGAATTGCTCTACTTTCTGCGGATATTAGCTCATTTCGCATCAGTTTAGCTCCTAGTACGAGAGTCTGTTAGCTAATTTTGAATGAAATTGTCGCTTCTAGCAACGGCCGGCACCCCATTTTGCGGGACCTTTTTGAATTGCGTGTTAGACTCAAACACCAGACCAGGATGACTATGCGATTCAGTACTACCTTGACTAGCTTGTTTAGTAATAGTTTGATGAAGGGCCGAACCCAGCAGTTTGAGTAATTTGCTGATAACATTCATCCTGCAGGTACCATCCAGACAAGAACGCAGACGACCCTGTGGCCTCAGACAAGTTCCAGGAAGCCACATTCTCCTACAACATCCTGTCAGATCCAGATAAAAGGAGGCCATCGAAGCAGATAGTCATGAATTGGAGCTGGACCTGTCGAGTCTCAACACTGTAAATACGATGTTTGCAGCTCTTTTTAGGTAACTTCTTGAGGATATTCTGTTGTATTCTACAGTATTTACTCTGTTTATGGCGCCATGTAATGATAGTCACGTTTGTGTAGCAAGCTAGGGGTACCAATTAAGACCACAGTTTCAGCAACAGTTTTAGAGGAGGCATTGAATGGGTCGGTGGAGATTTCTCAGCTTCATCTGGGCAAATCTGTGTGCAAGAAGGTTGGCAACTGCTCCCATTGTCTCTTCTCGTTGCATTTCTTTGGTCGAGCAAGTAATATTTTAGATTTACGTGTTGGCAGGTGGAGAAACAGACAGCTCATTTTTATTCAGTCGACATAACAGAGGAAGAAGCCAAATTGGGGTTGGTGTGTAGAGTTCGCTCGACTTCTAAAAGTAAATTCAAGGTCAATTGCAAATTTGTCATCTGCACCTACCTGTCTTATTCTTGTCACAACTTAACTACTCCATTACATTTCTTTGGCTGAGAAACTACATCTTTTCTTCATTGTGATGTTGCACTTGGATAAATGAACTACGTATATGTTCATTTCTAGTTATCTTTTCACATTCTGAATATCAAGAAATTTGTGATGATACGTGCACCATTTCAAGTTTTAACCAAACCGATAACTAGTTGTTTCCCTCGAGATTATCATGGCATTGGATATTTGAAATTGGGAAAAATCAACGACACCGTATTTTGTGGGTTGCAATTTAAGTTTAGCAAAATTTCGGGTTTCACATGCATAGGTTCTTATTTCTAACACATATCCTTTTCCTTTCAGTTGCTCTATTTTGAACCGGAAGAAAACGGTGGGTTAAGCCTTGCTTTACAGGTATGTTTAGCCGGCTTATCATTTTTATAGTCTGAACAGAAATAAATTCCAACAACTCTTCTATTTGCAACTAGTTTGTCACCTGCCAAACATGAATTCTCAATCCATGATTTGTTTATTGCCATCAGCTGTTGATCTTTCCTAATATCATTCTGAGAAGTGTGTGTCACATAGTCCACAGGACATTCTAGATCATATGGTGCATTATTCCATGTTTCTCTGTAATATGTATTTATTGCGTACAAACCTGTGTCATTAGAATCATCGTTGTGTTAATTGTTCAGTGACTCAACGGTTCCTTTTTTCTTTTAACCTTAAGATTACTCCTTAAAAAACCTTGAGATTGCATCGTAATAGTTGTAGCACGTGAAGCCTAGAAGCTCTGCTTTGTTTATACAGTTGGAACTTCCCTCTTCCCTCACGTAGGTAACTTAAAACTACATTTTGTAAATTCATGTGAATGCCAGATATGTCGCTTCATGCCATAGTGATTTGATTTTCCTGTTTATTTTTTTTGAGGCTGAATCAGTGGGTTTCCCCACTGAGTTATATTTATTTAATTTTCAATAATAAATATGTACAAAAAAGAGAAAAGGAGTTGCTAGAGATTAGCAAACAACCTTTGTCTACAGGCTCCAAGCCTAAACATAAAAGAAAAAAGAAAAAGGTAAGATGTTACCGAAATCTCTCAACCCAATTTCTGAATCCACCATAGGATTTCCTGGTGGCTTTATGAAGAAGGAGAGCCAACTCATCCTTTAGCTTCTTCCGGCATCTATATAGGCTTGGAGGGATATTCTTGAAAATATAATCATTGCGTGTAGTCCAAATCGACCAAGCAGTGAGCATGATAATCTCCATGAAGAAAGGCTCCTTAATCTCCATTTTCAGACTATGAATGAAGCTCTGAATATCATGGTGTGGAGGGGAAACCCAATTAGGACAAAGGTATTGCCAACATATTTGTGCAAAGGGGCAGAGAAAAAAGAGATGATTCCTTGATTCCAGTTCCCCAGCAGCACACAAGACGCAAGAATAGTCATCCATGAAGAAATTCTTTCTATGTAACATTGCCTTGGTGTTTAGTCTATTGTGCAAGAGAAGCCAAAAAAACACTTTATGTTTCTGCTGGCAGCAACTTTGCCACATCCATTGGAAAGCTGGCAGTGCACCTCCTGAATGCATTTGTGACTTATATACAGAGGAGACCTTGAGAGTATCAGTTCTTCCAGAAATAGTCCAAGAATCAACAGTATTATCCTGAGTTGTCACCAGACTTGCTAGTAAGGCTTGGAACAAGTGAAACTGAACCACAGCTTCTTCTGACAGGGGTAAATGAAACAGATCTGCCGCATCTGGTGAGAGGAGGGCTTGCTTAAGGGAGATTGTTTCACTGATACAGTAAGAATACAGGTGTGGCCAAGTATCCTTTAATGGCTGCTGCAACCAGGCATCTTGCCAAAGAAGAATAGAGTTGCCTTGATGAAAAGTACAAGAGGCCAACTGCTTATATGATGCAAGGTTACTCAAACAATCTCTCCACCAAAAAGATACCTCTCTTATTCTGGCAGGTGGCAGCACAGTAGTATAATACATTTCCCAAGCCATTGTAACCCAAGGAATATCAGCTTTATTATAGAATTTATGTAAATGCTTCATGAGGAGACAATTGTTCTGTACTGTAAGATTCAGCACACCTAAACCTCCCTGATCTTTAGGTCGACATACCAGGTCCCAAGCTGCTAATGGGGGATTCTTTTTTTGCAAGTCTTTGTCTCTCCATAAACAGTGTCTCCTAAATTTATCCACTTCATGGATTACCCATTGATACACTTTCAGAGAACAGAGAAAAAACATTGGCAGTGATGAGAGGACTGAGTTCACCATTCGTAACTTACTACCATAATTAAGGTACATGGTGCAGGATGGCAATCTCCTTTGGACAGTTTGTATCAATGGAAGAAAAAATTCTTTTCTTGGCTTAGTAGTACTTAGTGGCAGTCCAAGGTATGTAAAGGGTAAGGACCCTTCTTGACACTGTAATGCAGAGGTAAAAGCAGCTACTCTGTCAGGGGTAATATTTATTGGAATGAGGTTGGACTTAGAATAATTAACCCTCAAACCAGAGACATTGCCAAAATCCTGGAGAATTGTCTGAAGATGGGACAATTGCTGCTCATCTGCCTGGAGAATGATCAAAGTATCATCAGCATATTGTAGGATAGGGAACCAAGGTGAGGATTGCAGAGGAATTGGCCTTGATAGCAAACCATGATTCATGGCATCATTGACCAGAGACTGCAGTACATCAGCAGCAAGGACAAAGAGCAAGGGTGAAAGTGGGTCCCCCTGTCTGACTCCCCTCCTACATGAGAAGGAAACACCTGGTATTCCATTCAGTAAGACTGAAGAAGAACCAGACTCCAGGATCTGCTTAATCCATTTGCACCAAAGAGGGCCAAAACCCTTAGCTTGTAAAACAGATAGAATGAAGGAGTGGTCAACTTTATCAAAAGCCTTTTCAAAATCCAGCTTCAAGGCCACAACTTCTTTCCTAGTCTTATGACAGTGATGCAAGTATTCATAAGCCCAGGCTAGGCAATCTTGTATTGTCCTTGACTTAATGAATCCATATTGATTCTCATGAATAAGCCTCTGTATGATAGTTTGAAGCCTGTTGGCAAGTAATTTTGTCAGTAGCTTCAAAGTGCAATTGAGCAAGGAAATGGGCCTGAAGTCATGAACTGTCTCTGAATTTTCCTTTTTTGGCACTAGGGTGATGAAACAACTGTTTATACTTTGCAGACACAAATTTCCAGCATGAAATTGATTGCAGAGATCATAGAAATCCTTTTTAATAATGGGCCAACATCTCTTTATGAATTCAGCATTAAAGCCATCAGGACCAGGTGACTTGTTGTTTGGGAATTCCTTGACCACTGCATCAATTTCTTCAGGTGAGAAAGGAGCTTCTAGAAAAGATAGATCAATGCTGTTTTGTACTAAGTGAGCCATAGGCAGAAAAGAAGAATGTGTCACTCTCTGTCCCAGTCTGTCCTTATAAGCTTGGAGCAAAAGATTAGCTTTGGCAGAGTGATCACTGATATTGGTACCTGTAGAATCAGTGAGTGTAGCAATGTGATTCCTCCTTTTCTAACTTGAGGCCATGGAATGAAAGAACCTTGAGTTTTCATCTCCTAAAGTGACCCACTTTATTTTCCCTCTCTGTTTCCAATAGGTAAGCTGCTTCTGAAGCAAAACAGACAGATGACTCTTCATCCTTTTCCTGAATTTGATTTCCATTGCAGATAAATCCCTGAAATTTTCAATGGCATCAATTAGGGAAATTAGAGAGTTGAGGTCAGCAATATCTTCTTTGATGGATGACAAGCTTTTGGACCATTTTTTCAGTTCCCTTCTCAAGAGCTTGAATTTTGCTGTGATTCTTTTTGCAGCATCTGCATAATGGATGGAGTGAGTCCAAGTTAACTCAACTAGAGGCAAGAATCCTTCCATATCAAGCCAATTGTTCTCAAATCTGAAGATGTTGGATTTAGGCATAGTTGTTTCAATAGATATGACACATGGAATATGATCTGATGTGGTCATGGCTAAAGGATAAGCCATAGTGTTGGGGAAGTTCTCACCCCAAGCTAGGGAACAGAAGAACCAGTCTAGCCTTTGGAGAAGAGGAGCAGACTGCATGTTACTCCAGGTATATTTTCTGCCTTTCAAGGGGATATCTAGCAGACCAACTTGGCTAATGGCTTCATTAAAAAGGAGCATCTCATTTATATTACCACCAGGTTTATTCCTATCTTGTGGGGATCTAATGAGGTTAAAATCTCCCACCATCATGTAATTCTCATCAGTTGGAACATGCAGATTATGGAGCCAATCAAGGAACTGTAATTGCTCATTATCAACACATGGTGCATAGATGTTTGTTAGGGTCCAGTACACATCTGACTTTGTGGCATGGAGCTCCACAGATAAAGCATGCCTATTCTGAAAAACTTCAACTCCAGAGAAAACAGCACTGTCCCAAATAGTGATAATCCCTCCTGACCTTCCAATGGATGGGACAAAAGCAAAAGAATCAAAATTGCGAGGGCAAAATTTTTTGAGGAAGGCAAGGTCTACTTGCTCCTTCTTAGACTCTTGGAAACAGATGACTTGGCATCCACTCTCACGAACTTTATTGAAAATCAATGTCCATTTATCAGGATCATTAAGCCCTCTGACATTCCAATTTTCCTGTTTATACTAAGATGCGATTTTTTACATCCTTCTAGCCTACCCCAATACTTGGGGTAGGCTTTCATATCTAGCCTACCCCAATTTGCTTGGGAAAAAGGCTTTTATGTTGTTGTTGTTGTTCTAATTGTATGTCCTTGTATAGGTTGACTCTTTTGCTATTGCTCGGGATAGTGAAATGCATGAAGCTAATCGAAGGATATTGTCAGTAATTCTGCGACAGGTGGACTCTTCGTTAATTTTTCTTTATTACTACAAGTAGAAAACTAATACTGAAGTAACTGCTGAGTTTGTATGTACCTCTTTCAATCACACATTCGCTGTGGTGCCTGTTACCCTTTTCTGACGAAGTCCAAAACCAAGCAAAAATAATGCACCTGAGTGCTACAACACCACAGTTGCCAGCTTCGACATTCCACCTCAAGTACAACCTTTCGAGTACCACAGCCTTTCACACTTTCAATAGTTCATCCAGTTCAGGGTAGGCCACCCACTCCACAAAATGTGCAGAGCCCACTAGGAAATCTCCAAAGTCACCACACAGCACCAGATGACCTGCATCAGAGCCATCTGCTTTATTCAGCCCAAAGTCTGCACTTAGGCATACCTTGTTGTGTTGCAAAAACTATGCATTGCAATATGTATTGAAAGGAAGTACTTATAACTGGCATGACATTTTATTTCATCCCTGGTTTTTTCTGTGGTTATTTACTTAAGTTTTCCGTAAGCACTAGAATATAATAAAGCCTCTATCGCTATCCTCCCTGATTCTTGGTATCCGATATTGATAGCTTGATAATCTCAGTTACCTGAGAAAGATCTGCATGTGGTCTCTTAGGTACTGCTATCATACTTATTACAATCTCCACACCCTGCATATATTTTGTTGACACTATCTTTTTTTTGTGAAGATCGATGGATTCGAGCAGGATAGACGTGTGGTTGTTATTGCTGCAACAAATAGAAAGGAAGACCTTGATCCCACCCTCATCAGGTGTAATTCTGTTGCCACACCTTCTCTGTTCTGTAAACAGTCCCAGTTAATTTTGACATGGTCTAGTGGGTACTGAATGATGTAATAATTTCGTACTATTTCTGCAATAAAAAGCCGTATGCATCGATTGATGCAGAGGCTGGGATGGCCCATTTCAAAATAAAAGTGGGTACTGAAGTTCTTATGCGTGAGTTAGATTTTTGGCTTTTTGCATTTTCCCAAGAGCAATATATAACAGCATAGAAGCTACAGATAAAACAGTGATACAGTGATACACCATTGAATTAAACTGCCTGACCTTGTAACATTTAGATATCATGATCAATTTGACCTTATTTGGATCATGTAAGTAAACTGTATCCTTAACTTTTCCTTTTGCCTTGTCAATTTGCAGCCGTTTTGATTCAATAATTTGTTTTGGCTTACCGGACCAGCAAAGCCGTGCGGAAATAGCAGCCCAATATGCAAATCACCTGACGAAATCTGAGTTAGTTCAGTTTTCCCTTGTCACTGAAGAGTAAGTACTTCAGTCAGAATCTTCACACTATAACATGCCCCTACATTGCGTAAAATTCACAGTAAATAACTTCTGCACACTTTTATTATTCAACACTGTCATTTGTTCGCTGCTCCATGTTGTGTGAGGTATTTATATGGCACAAATAGCTCTATATCATCTCCCTCAGTCACACCTTCTTCCTGCTCCAAAGAAATGATTTTGTTTTTTTCTATGCCTGCCATTGGCTTTGGCATTAAAATACCTAGTATTCATGTCACGCTGTCTGATTTCAGTATCTTTACATCTTTGCTTCCATTTTAATTCTTCCTGAAGCAATAATCTATTAAATTGCTCCCTCAACTCTTTTTGCTCTGGTCTCATCTCTGCGGTCAAACCAACAATTTCACAATGTTTGTCTATCATCTCTAGTTTATGTAGAATTTCTACTTTTAAATTTTTATACCAAGCATCAACGTTTTTAGCCCATACTTATACATTTTGTGAAATCCTTCTTAATTTCTTCTGCTATCTGTCTATGTTAGATCCAAAAAAAAGAGGATGCATCATTCCATATTTTCTCAATAATATTATCAAAACCATCCCTCTGTAACAATGCATTTTCAAATCTGAAAATAGGCGGCATTTTATTGGGTTCACCCGAATCTATTATGAGAGGGGCTTGATCAGAAAATCCCCTTTCTAAAGCAGACACTACTATGAGAGGATAATTATCCTCCCAATGAGCTGAAATCAATTACCTATCTAGCTTCTCAAAAGTGGGGTTAAGACTTAAGAGCATTATTAGCCCAAGTAAATTTTCTCCCATTTAATGGCAATTCCCTCAAAACCAGCATGTCGATAATGGCATTAAACACAAAACTCCAAGGGTTGTGTTATTGGGTTTACTCTTTTCACTAGATTTCCTGATAATGTTTAAATCTCCTCCAATTAAGCAAGGTGAATCATTATCTTGACAAACTCTTGATAATTCTGCTAGAAAGGCAGCTTTCCAGCTCGCTTCGCGTCTCCATACACACAAATAAAATTCCAGTTAAAACCACTTTTCTTATCTATAACCAACACTCTCACATAATATTCTCCAATATCAGATTCTACAAAATCCTAGTAGTCTTGGTTAATACCCACCAGGATCAGTTAGGCGTAAGGCTTAGCGTAGTGCATAAACTGCTGCCAGCTGCGTCCAAACCATCAGTGTGTCTGAATGGAGCAGGGACAAGCTAGCAAGGGTGCATGCATGTGGCAGTGGTGCAAGACACATAACCAATGGAAAACACGTGACATGGCGAACGGCTGGCAGATGCATGCGGCAGCAATACGGAGCCAGCGGTCAAGGAGTGCTGGTGTCCAAGTTACGCGAGAGAGAGAGCGCATGCGATCCACCGGATATTGGGCTATCCAATAGATCAATACGGAGGTCCAGAGTGTGTCTGCATCGTTGGATCTTACATCTAATTGCTGTCAATGTCCAATGAAGTCCAGTCCAATAGAGTCCAATGAATTTTAGGCCGAAAGTCCATGTACTACAGAAATTCAGTTCCATATTTAATAGTTACATTTCATTGTTTCTTGCAATCCCAATAAATCAATGTGTTTATCAATAATATTCTCTCTCGCAATTCTTTTCTTGTAATCTTCCCCAAACCCCTCTTATATTCCAAATGAAGCCTAACATTTTATGTGTAATTTTGATTTCCTGCATCTAGTCCTGACTGCTCCCACAACTAATTATTGGGGAATTGCTGTTTATCACCCAGCACCGCCAAAATGTTACCTAGAATACCCACCAACAACTGAACCGGATCACTCATTGAGACCGAAAACCGAATCTAAATGCTCAAACAGGAAAGATGCATCTTCAAAATCCCCCTCCCGAAATTGTGGGATCGTACAGCCCAGTTCGGGTACCTGAACAGTATTGGGTCTCAATTGCGGCCCAAATACGCCTGATCCATTTTGTTTCCCATCAATCACTCCAACCCGAAGGTCATCAATTGCGGTAATATCAAATTTGAGATCATCCTCGAAGCAACATGGAGAAATCCCCGGGAATTTGTTTAACCCCATCTGATTCATTACATCTACCCCATCCAAAACATCCTCCCGCACACCCTCCCTAAAAGGACTATGGGGACCGTACCCTCAAGAAATCAAATCACACAAGGAGAAATCAGGGCACAAGCAGTGTTCGGATCAGAGCTAAGAGGAGTCAAAATCCCTTGCAAATTAGAGGTGTCAGTATTGTCTGAGAGACGACAACCGAGGTATCGCCTCCTGCGCGACGACGGGCTATTTCCCTGCCCTGGTGGAGAAGCGAGGTATCGCCTCCTGCGCTACGACGGGCTATCTCCCACCTAGCCCCGGTGGAGAGATCCCCGCCGGCAGCTGACAATGATACCCGCGAGGATCATCCGAGTCCTCGTTGGCGAAATCTACCATGAGAAGCTCCCAGAACCAGTTTTCTCTCCGAGGCATCGCCTAGCGAGCAGTCTTGCTAGAGCTGTTATTATATACTTTAGAGAGTAGTACATTTTGCAAGACAAAAATCTCATAGGTCCCTTGATTCAGCCACAACTCTCTCATGTTTGCAGCAGCAAATGTTTGGCATACCGTTCGTTTTAACTGCTGGTGTATTGAATTTAGATCCTTAAATGCCTTACTGTAGATTCGGGAAAGCTGCATCACTTATCTTGCTGCACTATTTGTGACTCTTGACTCAGCCAGTAGTATGTAGAAAATTTGATCATGCAGCAATATGTCATGTTCTTCGTTCAGACAACTATGCATGCTGCTAAAATATCGTTGAAGGCAAAACTGCTGTGTATCTCCGCAGTCCATTATCTGACTAGCTCTGAATATTGGGTGCAGGATGGCAGGCAGAAAGACATTGGGCATCGAAGGTATGGTAAGCCCACAGGTTATTTCCCCCTCTCCTCTTTTGAGGTATGATCAGCTTTTCACTTTGTCAATGTGCTTTGCTTTGTGTAGTTTATCAGGGGACGAATTCCGAAAGACGAGAAGGGGGATCCCCCTCTTTCTCCAGTTGACGAGTATGTTGTATGCGCCGAACAGCGAAGGAAGTCATTGCCGGATAGAACAAAACCGACATTCAAATCGAGTCCTCTGAAATTAGCTTGAAGAGCCTATCTCTTTTATACGTTAGGGATGCAGCATCAAATGTAGGATATGTGAATAGTTAAACTAGTTTTTCATGTTGTAGTTAACCTACAAGTCTGGGTTCAGAAAACGTTGTTTGAGGGATATTCTTTTTTTGTCTTCAGATGTTGAGTGGGACATTCTATGAAGGAGGTCTGCATTTTTTTTTATATTCCAAGGTTTGACTTGTGCCGACCGTGTCGACCGTGTTAACTCCTGTTGTGCCCTCTGATCTGTTGACGTCTTGGTCTACAGTTGTGATCAGTGCTCCTATCTGAGAATTAATTGCCTTGCCACGATTCCAAGAGTACCTGAAGAAGGTATCGAACACTCCCGTCCTGCCCGGACCACGAATCTGGAATCATCGCGAAGTTGTAGCGCGCATGAATACGTACATATCGACAGTTTGTTCCACTCGTGCACGAGACAAAACGAGATATATTCCGTGAGTGTGATGTCCCGAGAGAGAAGACACCGGAAGGCAGGGCATCCCATGTTGGCCACGACTTGGCCAGAAAGCTATCGCCTACCTAGCACTTGCCTGGACTGACCTGACCATCGCATTAGCCATTTTTAAACATAAGGCCCTTGGCCTCGCTTTATATATAAAGCCATCATGGCAACCATAGAGTAGCGATACAACACACACCCAACACAAACCGATGCATCCATAGTGGTGATACCATAATACAAATACGCAAAGTCTGGTACCAAGAAGAACTCATAGATGTAACAGGGAAACTAAAGCGCACGGAGCAGGCGGGAGCGGCAGCGTGCAGTCGTCGATGGCGTCAGTGTCCTCCGGCCCGGGTCCGCGCATGTAGCCTCCTAACCTCGTCCAGCGCCACGTCCAGCAGTGGCCGGTCCCTCAGTCTGACCAGAACCCTCCAGCTCTGCATGTACATGTAGATAGACATTTTGAAGATAGCATCAGCCGGGCTAGAGATGAGTGAGCCCTCAATAGCTAGCTTGTTGCGGATGTTCCACAGCGTCCAGCATTGCGCTGCGAAAGTAAACCAAGCTATCCTACGGAGTCTACCCGACAAGCCGTTGGCAATGGCGACGAAGTCCGCAGCCCCTGCTGGGTTCCATGAGCAGGAGAGGAGGTCCCTGATTCCTGCCCACATGGATTTAGCGATGTGGCAAGTGAAGAAAATATGGTCGCAAGTTTCCCATTCGCCACAAAGGGTACACCGGCCATTCGATGGCCCATGCCGCTTGACTAATTGGTCCCCTGACGGGAGCCTCCCTCGGATGAGTTGCTAGAGGAAGACCCGGGTTTTTGGCGGAACCCTTGTGCGCCAAATTTTTCTTGAAGTGGGTGATCGTCCCGCCCCGGGACAACTTGGAGTACATCGAGCGGGTGGAGTACTCCCCAGATTGCTCAAGCGCCCAACGAACCACGTCATCGCCCTCAGAGGCCGGCGAGAGGTCAAAGATTATGCAGAGGTTGTCCCATTCCACCCTTTCTGCGATGCCGAAGGTGCGCCGGAAGCGAATCCTCCAGCTCCCGCTGGACCTAACCCCCTGAACGGTCGCAAAGTGGTTGTCGCAGCAGGCGAACAACCTAGGAAAAGTAAAGCAAAGGGGCCCCGTGCCCGTCCACCAGTCTAACCAGAAGTAGGTCCTCCGCCCACAGTTAACCTGGTGCTTCGCGCCCAATTTGAAGTACCATTTGATCTTCTGGATGGCGTTCCAGAATTGTGATCCTTTGGTGGGTACCGCCGGGGAGAATAAGTCGTGGTCCCCCAGGTACTTGGCCCTAAGAAGGTCTGCCCATAGGCCTTCCTCATTCTGATAGATCTTCCAGATCCATTTTAACATTAAGGCGATGTTCATGAACTTGGTGTTGAGGATTCCCAACCCTCCAAACTCTCGCGGTTTGCACACCGTGGCCCAGTCCACCATATGGTACTTCCGTTTGGGTCCCACTCCCTCCCAAAAGAAGCGGGACCGGTGTTTGTCCATCACCACATGCGTCGTGTCATGCAGCAGATAGAGACCCATAGCGAACAGCGGAAGGCTGGAGAGGCAGGAGTTGGTGAGCTCCAGTCTGCCGGCTGATGCAAGGAACATACCCTGCCAAGGCTCCACCCTATGGCCCACCTTCTCAGTGAGGAAGTTCCAGTCCGCAACGGAGAGGGTGCGGTCACTGACAGGTAAGCCGAGGTAGTGTAACGGCAAGCTCCCCAGCTTGCAGTTAAGGGCGTCAGCCACCCTCTGACGTTCCAGGTCGGGGACCCCTGTCACAACCACTTCGCTCTTAGTGAAGTTAATCTTAAGCCCTGACATGTTCTCGAAGCAGAGAAGCATGAGCTTAAGGTTGGCCAACCCCATATCGGATGGCTCGATCAGAATCAAGGTGTCATCCGCATATTGGAGGCGGGTGATCCCTCCCGGGAGCAGGTGGGGCACACTAGTAGGGAAACGCTTATAGGTGGAGCTTAGTTCTGTGGCACACCACTAAAAATGCGCCACAGAAAGTTATTTTGTGGCGCACCAGGCAAGGTGCGCCACAAAAATAGCTTAATTTTGTGGCGCACCAGGTAACCATGCGCCACAAAAACTTGGTGGGGCCCACACCCTGTCACCCCCAATCATTGGTTTTACTTTTTCTATGGCGCACTGACCCAAGTGCGCCACAGAAATAAGTTATTCTGTGGCGCAGCTCCGCGGTGCGCCACAAAAATAAGGTATTCTGTGGCGCACTGTGCCTGGTGCGCCACAGAAATAAGGTATTCTGTGGCGCACTGTGCTTGGTGCGCCACAAAATTAGCGAACCAGATATACAAAAGTAGAGGCAACCTCCCACCTACCACACTACCCAAGCCATTCTTCTTCCTCCATCTAACTCGTCCCCTCTTCTCTCTCATACCATTTTGGCTATACTTTTCACTTGCTTGGGTATTTATTGCACTTACTTTGGTTGATACATAATTGGAGTTGAGGAGAAGGCTCTCCATACTCTCTCCTCCTCTCGAACTCATCGATCGCGGTCTCGTCTCGGTATCAAATCTACAAGGTGAGTAGTTGGAGGAGACATACATATGCTTGGAGGAGACATGCATATGCTTGTAGATCTTGTGTGGCCGTCGTGTGTATGTATGCTTGTTGCAGGTGAAGCGCTTGTGTGTGTGTGCCGGTGTGGTGCACGGATGTTTGCCGAAATGTTGATTCATTTCCGTTTCGGCAAATTTTTGCACTACCCATATGTCCTACCTTGAGGAGAGGTCATGCCGAATTTTTCCGCTCCATGTAATACCTTGAGGAGAGGTACGGCCCATGCATGTGTGTGCATGTGTTGCGGTTCTAATTTCATGTTCTATGTATACCATTTGCAGGCAAGCATGGTCATCTCGATGAGTTCCGCTCGAATCTCTAGATACAAGATAGACGCGAAGGAGGACATGATTCGGAACAATAGGCGCCAGATAAGATGTCCGTATCGATCATGCAAACTCGAGCGCTGGATCAACCCTGATTCCGGACAACTGGAGGAGCACCTGCTGAGGCGTGGTTTCATGCAAGCGGAGCACATGTGCAGGGGCAGGGTGATACTAATATCGCCACAAGGAGACAAGATGAAGTACATACTACGTATGAATTTCTCCCTGCCGACAAATAATGAAGCAGAATACGAAGCACTATTGCATGGAATGAAGATGGCAAAGGCATGTGGAGCAACTCGCCTGAAAATTTATGGAGACTCCAATCTGGTGGTACAACAGTCGATGAATTTATGCGACGCGGTCAGTGACAACATGATCGTCTACCGATAGTTGTACCAAAACATGGAAGCTAAATTTGAAGGGTGCGAACTTAAGCATATCGGCAGAGCCAGCAATGAGGAAGCCGATACTCTGGCGAATATCGGATCCATGTGCTCCCCCATTCCGGACGGAGTGTTTTATGAAGTTATCACTCAACGATCGATAAAGGAGAAAACATCGGCACCTCCGAAATCATCGGCTGACGAATCGGAGGCAAACCCGCAGCAGGCTGCCGAAAAATCTCCACCTCGATCTGAAGAACAGGTCCTCCTCCTCGAACCACTGTGGACCAAACCATTCCTAGCATACCTGACGAAGCAGGAGTTACCAGAGGATCTGGTAGAAGCAAGACGAATCGTCAGACGGTCAAAGGCCTTTACTGTGGTAAATGGAGAACTCTACAAGCACAACATTTCCGGTATCTTTCAAAGGTGTATTGCCATTGACGATGGAAAGGCACTGTTGCGCAAGATATACGAGGGAACTTGCGGACACCACGCAGGCAGCAGGGCCCTTGTGGCAAAAGCCTTCAAGGCAGGATTTTACTGGCCAACGGCGGCATCGGATGCTCGATATCTGGTTATGAAGTGCGACCCCTGCCAGCGTTTTTCACCAAAACCACACGCTCATGCGACAGATCTGATGACAATACCTCTAGCGTGGCCCTTCGCTCAATGGGGACTTGACCAAGTTGGACCACTGCCGAGATCGTCGCCTGGAGGACACACGTATCTACTGGTTGCAGTCGACAAGTTCACCAAGTGGATCGAGGTAGTACCTGTCCGAAATCAGAAAGCCAAAACCGCCGTTCAGTTCTTCAGGGGAATAACTTGTCGATTTGGTATGCCTCACAGCATCATCACAGACAACGGAACTAACTTTGACTCCAAAAAGTTTTGAAAGTTTTGTGACGACAGCGGAATTAAGCTAAAATTTGCATCGGTGGCCCACCCACAGACCAACGGCTAGGTGGAAAGGATCAATGGTCTAATAGGGGACGGCCTCAGGAAACACCTTACGGGTGCGGCTGGAGCCTGGGTCAAAGAATTACCGTCTATGCTTTGGAGTTTGCGTACTACACCCAATAGGTCGACCCAGTACACCTCGTTCTTCCTGGTACACGGAGCCGAAGAAGTTTTGCCAGCCGACATTCGATTCGAAGCTCCTCGGGTGACAGCGTACACAGAATCCACCTCCAACAGCGCGCTGCAGGATATCGTGGATCTCCTTGACGAAGCTCGGGATATTTCTTTAGCAAGAACAAAGGTGTACCAGCAGGCGTTAAGAAACTATCACAGCCGACGAATACGCAATCGAAGCTTCAGTGTTGGAGAAATGGTACTGCGGCTGAAGCAAGAGTGGCCCTCGAAGCTCGAGTCTCCATGGGAAGGGCCATTCATCATCACTAAAGTGATACCAGGAGGAGCTTATCGGCTCAAAAACCCAACTTCGGGAAAAGACGTTGAAAATCCTTGGAACATCGCACATTTGCGACGGTTCTACGCATAGGATACAATTATTTTCTGTTATTCGGCAGATCTTAAGTTTGCTTTTACATTATGAATAAAATTCTGATCAGGTTCTCTACCTTTTTATTGATCCAGGCCTCATCATCCGAACAAATTATTCGGGGCCCCTGTCACTGGCTCTTACTCCCATCGGGAGCGCTGGCCAAAAACACGCTCGCACGGTGTCATTAATTAAATACTCCTATCGGGAGCTAAGGTTAATGACACACAAAACAACCCATCCAAGCCTCGAGAAAATACGCGAGTGCTGCAGTCGATGGACGTACTATTACAAAATAAGGCTCAAACCGGTGCACCATGTGACGAAGCCAAGCGTCTAAATCCCTCGATTATTCGATGGGTGTCGCTCCTACAAAAACTTACATATCAGCTCCGCAATAAACTTGCAATTACAACGGAGTCGTCGGGTGAGCAGGCCGAATTGATCACTCGGCCACCCCCGACAATAAATCATTAATCGCATTAACAAATTTGCCATAACTACATGATGTGCAAAACGCACGTCGAATTTACATAAGATTATCCCCTACAGGTACAAGGACATTACATTCATGACAAGGTCCCCTGGCTCTCTCGGGCCTTCTGATCCCTCTCAATACCTGTCTCCATCCGTGAGATGATGGTATACGCAGGACCTCTAGCAATATCGTAATATGGGTCCAAACTCCTTTTGGTGTTTGCTATGGCCTCCAAATCTAAGGTCGGATGACATGCTAACACTGAGGCAAAAGCAAGTTCAACACCGGCCAGGAGCTCCTTTCGCACCAACAGTCGAATCCTCTCAGGGGTCTTGAATCGGGTAAACAGAGCAGATAGAGTTTCGGGCGCTTGATCCAGAGGAAACAATGTCTTCTAGACCATCGTGAGATGAGCGTGGAACTTGTCAAAATAGTAGTGCACCTTCTCTGCTCGATGCTCAAATTTTGCCACGACAATAGCCTTCGGTCGATATGACCACAACTCATGCTTCGGGTGAGCGACATCAGTCATCGCTTCGATCTTTTCATGGATCCTCTTGTTCTCCTCTGATTCATCAGAAGCTACGATTGTCAAGAAACAATGTAAGTTAAAGAATATTCAAGCTTCGTTAGAAATCAGCAGATGGGCTAGCACTTACAGCCCAAGCTTTCGGTAGCAACATGGAGACAATCGAGAGCATGTTGTTCAACGACAGTCGCTATCTCACTCTTTCTTTTCACCAACGCCGCCATTGCGTGAAGGGTAGTAATATCTTTATTCAAACGGGATATTTGATCACGCAAACGACGAACAATATCGGATTCATCGCTAGCCGAAGGATTTAAAAACGGATCGGCACAAGAAGAAGATGAAGGAATCTGCAGCACAATTCTTAGTTCAGAACAGCATCAATATAATCTCCCATCGGGAGCGCTGGAGTGTATATATTACATTCAAAAGATTGTTGGTACTAGCAACAGAGCCAAAATAAAATAGGGTCGAGTCAAATTGCATCAGGCCTTAATTACAACTGATAGAGCAAGCATTCAAGGAAGAGCTGACGATGAACCAGGGGCATCTTCAGGCGCAGATTTGGTCTTTGCCTCATCAACCAGCTTAAGGAGCTGATTAGCACATGTTACTGCCGATCGTTTGAAGGGCTCAAGGTCGATTAGGCGATTATTGTCGTCTACAGGCAATGCCTTAGACAACTTCTCTAGTTCAGAACCCATCCCATGACCCATCAGCAGCTGGAAAGTAAGTACCGCTCCAAACAAACGGGAACGATGCTTTAATACCTCTACAGGCTCAGAAGGGTCGACGAGGAAAGCGTCTGCCATCTCGCCAAGAGTCTTGTCCTGCTTCATCTTTGGGAAAATCATCGAGTATAGCCTTGATAATGCTCCTTTAGTCCTTTGCAAAAGTCCAAGAACTTGGACGTTGGACTCAGCGGCGAGTGACAGGGCATCAGACGTAGAGTCCTCCCGAAGCAACCTGGAGGAAAATACTAAAGAAGAGCTATGCGCCAAGAAACTTACCCAATAAATTCGCGATGGATTCACGGAGGACGCCTTCCTTTTCATCGGCTGCGACTGCAGCCTCGCGTCTGGCATCTTGCTCATCCTTCATCTGTTGCTTCAGCTTTTCCAGTTCATCCTTCAGCAAGGTATTTTCATTTTTAGCATCGGCATCAAGCCTGTTGGCCTCCAGCACCTGGTCAGCCGAAGTTTTGATGATCTTCCAAAAATGAGCGTTCTCAGACTCTAGACGAGTGAACTGCTCGGCAAAATCTACCATAGCGTCAACTGTAGCATAAATTGGCTACAAGGGAGAAAGCCAAGAGAACTCAGTCGAATATGGAAATTCAGCAAAGAAAGAAAGAAATCAAGCCAGGTAAATCACTTACATGGTCACGAGCAGCCGACGAGGCGGGAGCGTTGCCAGAAGGGATAACCTTGGACACCGGAACCTTTTCCACGGTCGTCCTTGAGGGTGGCGTTGGTTTGGCAGGCGAAGGGTTCGATTCTTTGGCTGACTCAGACTTCCCAGAAAATAACTTAGCCCTCTTCGCAAGAGGAACATCGTCATCATCATCAGAGCTGCTTAAAAAGAAAGGATGATTAACATGACGAATGGAGAAGGGTAAGCTACGAAGGAAAAAGTAGATACTCACAGGTCTAGGTCGTCTTCGACAGCAAAAAAGCCTGTCGAGCTTCTCCCAGCAGGGGGGCGATGCGGGTTCGTCGACATCATTATCTTGTCTGCTGGGACTTGATTCAGCCGTTGTAATAAGGTCCTCATTTATCCTCTTGCATCGCCTGCTCCTGGTGAGGGCATCGTCTTCGGGAGTGTCATCCTCCTGGACGTCACTATCCTCAAGGATATGCTGGGCGTCCTCGGTTTCCTCGGAGTCATCATCATCCTCTGGCTCCACACCACTCTCGGGTGTAGGAGGATAACATTGAGCCACGGTGGAAGCCTGTCGACAGGAGTAAAATCAGTACGAGGTCAAAGAACAACACAATGATAATAGTAAGAGCAAGAAATAGCAAGAATTACCTCAGCCGGAAGGTGATGGAAATCGTATGGGGGACGAGCTGAGGTCAGAACGATATTGTCCTTCATGCTGAGGCACGTCAGACGACTGATACGTCTCCAACGTATCGATAATTTCTTATGTTCCATGCTTGTTTTATGACAATACCTACATGTTTTGTTCACACTTTATGATGATTTTATGCGTTTTCCAGAACTAACCTATTGACGAGATGCCGAAGTGCCAGTTCCTGTTTTCTGCTGTTTTTGGTTTCAGAAATCCTAGTAAGGAAATATTCTCGGAATTGGACGAAATCAACGCCCAGAATCTTAAATTCCCACGAAGCTTCCAGAACACTCGAGAGCCACCAGAGGGGAGCCCTGGGGGCCCCACATGCCAGCCTGGCGCGGCTAGAGGGGGGCCGCGCCCCCCTATGGTGTCACCGCCTCGTCAGCCCTCCGACTCCGCCTCTTCGCCTATTTAAAGGTCCCTGACCTAAATCTTCGATACGAAAAAGCCACGGTACGAGAAAACTTCCAGAGCCGCCGCCATCGCTAAGCCAAGATCTGGGGGACAGAACTCTCTGTTCCGGCACGCCGCCGGGACGGGGAATTGCCCCCGGAAGGCATCTCCATCGACACCACCGCCATCTTCATCACCGCTGCTGCTCTCCATGATGAGGAGGGAGTAGTTCTCCCTCGAGGCTAAGGGCTGTACTGGTAGCTATGTGGTTAATCTCTCTCCTATGTACTTCAATACAATGATCTCATGAGCTGCCTTACATGATTGAGATTCATATGAGTTTTGTATCACTATTCATCTATGTGCTACTCTAGTGATGTTATTAAAGTACACTATTCCTCCTCCATGATGTAATGGTGACAGTGTGTGCATCATGTAGTACTTGGCGTAGTTTATGATTATGATCTCTTGTAGATTATGAAGTTAACTATTACTATGATGGTATTGATGTGATCTATTCCTCCTTTCATAGTATGAAGGTGACAGTGTGCATGCTATGTTAGTACTTGGTATAGTTGTGTTAATCTATCATGCACTCTAAGGTTATTTAAATATGAATATCGAATATTGTGGAGCTTGTTAACTCCGGCATTGAGGGTTCTTGTAGCCCTACACAATTAGTGGTGTTCATCATCCAACAAGAGAGTGTAGAGTATAGCATTTATTTATTTATTCTGTTATGTGATCAATATTGAGAGTGTCCACTAGTGAAAGTATAATCCCTAGGCCTTGTTCCCAAATACTGCAATGATCACTTGTTTACTGTTCTACTGCATCTGTACTTCCTGCAATATTACCACCATCAACCACACGCCAGTTGTAGCAGCAAGCTATTTTCTGGTGCCGTTACTACTGCTCATATTCATTCATACCACATGTATTTCACTATCTCTTCGCCGAACTAGTGCACCTATACATCTGACAAGTGTATTAGGTGTGTTGGGGACACAAGAGACTTCTTGCTTTGTGGTTGCATGGTTGCATGAGAGGGATATCTTTGACCTCTTCCTCCCTGAGTTCGATAAACCTTGGGTGATCCATTTAAGGGAAAACTTGCTGCTGTTCTACAAACCTCTGCTCTTGGAGGCCCAACACTGTCTACAGGAAAAAAAGCGTGAGTAGACATCAAGCTATTTTCTGGCGCCGTTGCCGGGGAACGAAGGAAAGCTACACCATTTCCTCCCTCGTCAACCACGCGCCAGTCCTGGACAGCATAAAGTATTTTCTGGCGCCGTTGCCGGGGAGGAAAGGTAAAAGGTACTCACACTCCGGATCTCGGCTACTAAGCTATTTCCCTCTCATGCAACCCTGCAACCACAAAGCAAGAAGTCTCTTGTGTCCCCAACACACCTAATAAACTTGTCAGATGTATAGGTGCACTAGTTCGGCGAAGAGATAGTGAAATACAGGTGGTATGAATGAATATGAGCAGTAGTAACGGCACCAGAAAATAGCTTGCTGCTACAACTGGCGTGTGGTTGATGGTGGTAATATTGCAGGAAGTACAGATGCAGTAGAACAGTAAACAAGCGATGATTGCAGTATTTGGGAACAAGGCCTAGGGATTATACTTTCACTAGTGGACACTCTCAACATTGATCACATAACAGAATAAATAGATAAATGCTATACTCTACACTCTCTTGTTGGATGATGAACACCACTAATTGTGTAGGGCTACAAGAACCCTCAATGCCGGAGTTAACAAGCTCCACAATATTCGATATTCATATTTAAATAACCTTAGAGTGCATGATAGATTAACACAACTATACCAAGTACTAACATAGCATGCACACTGTCACCTTCATACTATGAAAGGAGGAATAGATCACATCAATACCATCATAGTAATAGTTAACTTCATAATCTACAAGAGATCATAATCATAAACTACGCCAAGTACTACATGATGCACACACTGTCACCATTACATCATGGAGGAGGAATAGTGTACTTTAATAACATCACTAGAGTAGCACATAGATGAATAGTGATACAAAACTCATATGAATCTCAATCATGTAAGGCAGCTCATGAGATCATTGTATTGAAGTACATATGAGAGAGATTAACCACATAGCTACCGGTACAGCCCTTAGCCTCGAGGGAGAACTACTCCCTCCTCATCATGGAGAGCAGCAGCGGTGATGAAGATGGCGGTGGTGTCGATGGAGATGCCTTCCGGGGGCAATTCCCCGTCCCGGCGGCGTGCCGGAACAGAGAGTTCTGTCCCCCAGATCTTGGCTTCGCGATGGCGGCGGCTCTGGAAGTTTTCTCGTACCGTGGATTTTTCGTATCGAAGATTTAGGTCAGGGACCTTTAAATAGGCGAAGAGGCGGAGTCGGAGGGCTGACGAGGCGGTGACACCATAGGGGGGCGCGGCCCCCCTCTAGCCGCGCCAGGCTGGCGTGTGGGGCCCTCCAGGGCTCCCCTCTGGTGGCTCTCGAGTGTTCTGGAAGCTTCGTGGGATTTTAATATTCTGGGTGTTGATTTCGTCCAATTCCGAGAATATTTCCTTACTAGGATTTCTGAAACCAAAAACAGCAGAAAACAGGAACTGACACTTCGGCATCTCGTCAATAGGTTAGTTCCGGAAAACGCATAAAATCATCATAAAGTGTGAACAAAACATGTAGGTATTGTCATAAAACAAGCATGGAACATAAGAAATTATCGATACGTTGGAGACGTATCAGCATCCCCAAGCTTAGTTCCTACTCGTCCCGAGTAGGTAAACGATAACAAAGATAATTTCTGAAGTGACATGCTACCAACATGATCTTAATCATACTATTTTAAAGCATATGAGATGAATGAAGTGATTCAAAGCAATGGTAAAGACAATGAGTAAACAATTGAATCATATAGCAAAGACTTTTCATGAATAGTACTTTCAAGACAAGCATCAATAAGTCTTGCATAAGAGTTAACTCATAAAGCAATAGATTCATAGTAAAGGCATTGAAGCAACACAAAGGAAGATTAAGTTTCAGCAGTTGCTTTCAACTTTCAACATGCATATCTCATGGATAATTGTCAACATAAAGTAAAATAATAAGTGCAATAAGCAAGTATGTAAGAATCAATGCACAGTTGACACAAGTGTTTGCTTCTAAGATGGAAGGAAGTAGGTAAACTGACTCAACATAAAAGTAAAAGAATGGCCCTTCACAGAGGGAAGCATCGATTGCCATATTTGTGCTAGAGCTTTTATTTTGAAAACAACAATTTTGTCAACGGTAGTAATAAAGCATATGCATTATGTAAATTATATCCTACAAGTTGCAAGCCTCATGCATAGATTACCAATAGTGCCCGCACCTTGTCCTAATTAGCTCGGATTACCTGGATTATCACCGCAATACATATGTTTTAACCAAGTATCACAAAGGGGTACCTCTATGCCACCTGTACAAAGGTCTAAGGAGAAAGCTCGCATTGGATTTCTCGCTTTTGATTATTCTCAACTTAGACATCCATACCGGGACAACATAGACAACAGATAATGGACTCCTCTTTAATGCATAAGCATTCAACAACAAATAATTTTCTCATAAGAGATTGAGGATTGTTGTCCAAAACTGAAACTTCCACCATGGATCATGGCTTTAGTTAGCGGCCCAATGTTCTTCTCTAACAATATGCATGATCAAACCATTCAACTCATGGTAAATCGCCCTTACTTCAGGCAAGACGAACATGCATAGCAACTCACATGATATTCAACAAAGTGTTGATGGCGTCCCCAGGAACATGGTTATCGCTCAACAAGCAACTTACAGGAGATAAAATACATAAGTACATATTCAATACCACAATAGTTTTTAGGCTATTTGTCCCATGAGCTATATATTGTAAAGGTAAAGAATGGAAATTTTAAAGGTAGCACTCAAGCAATTTACTTTGGAATGGCGAAGAAATACCATGTAGTAGGTAGGTATGGTGGACACAAATGGCATAGTGTTTGGCTCAAGGATTTGGATGCACGAGAAGTATTCCCTCTCAATACAAGGCTTAGGCTAGCAAGGCTATTTGAAACAAACACAAGTATGAACTGGTACAGCAAAACTCACATAAAAGACACATTGCAAGCATTATAAGACTCTACACCGTCTTCCTTGTTGTTCGACCCTTACTAGAAAATATCTAGACCTTAGAGAGACCAATCATGCAAACCAAATTTTAGCAAGCTCTATGTATTTCTTCACTAATAGGTGCAAAGTATATGATGCAAGAGCTTAAACATGATCTATATGAGCATAACAATTGCCAAGTATCAAATTATTCAAGACATCATACCAATTACCACATGTAGCATTTTCTGTTTCCAACCATATAACAGTGAACGAAGCAGTTTCAACCTTCGCCATGAACATTAAAAGCTAAGAACACATGTGTTCATATGAACCAGCGGAGCGTCTCTCTCTCCCACACAAGGATGCTAGGATCCAACTTTATTCAAACAAAGCAAAAACAAAAACAAACAGACGCTCCAAGTAAAGCACATAAGATGTGATGGAATAAAAATATAGTTTCACTAGAGGAACCTGATAATGTTGTCGATGAAGAAGGGGATGCCCGAGGCATCCCCAAGCTTAGATGCTTGAGTCTTCTTGAAATATGCAGGGGTGAACCACCGGGGCATCCCCAAGCTTAGAGCTTTCACTCTCCTTGATCATATTGTATCATCCTCCTCTCTTGATCTTTGAAAACTTCCTCCACACCAAACTCAAAACAAACTCATTAGAGGGTTAGTGCATAATAAAAATTCACATGTTCAGAGGTGACACAATCATTCTTAACACTTCTGGACATTGCTCAAAGCTACTGGAAGTCAATGGAACAAAGAAATCCATTCAACATAGCAAAAGAGGCAATGCGAAATAAAAGGCAGAATCTGTCAAAACAGAACAGTCCGTAAAGACGAATTTCTAAGAGGCACCAGACTTGCTCAAATGAAAATGCTAAAATTGAATGAAAGTTGCATACATATCTGAGGATCACTCACGTAAATTGGAATAATTTTCTGAGTTACCTACAGAGAATTAGGCCCAGATTCGTGACAGCAAGAAATCTGTTTCTGCGCAGTAATCCAAATCTAGTATGAACCTTACTATCAAAGACTTTACTTGGCACAACAATGCAACAAAACTAAGATAAGGAGAGGTTGCTACAGTAGTAACAACTTCCAAGACACAAATATAAAACAAAATTGCTGTAGTAAAATAAACACATGGGTTATCTCCCAAGAAGTGCTTTCTTTATAGCCATTAAGATGGGCTCAGTAATTTCAATGATGCTGTTGACTGCCAAAACCCAGCGGCGGGCAGCGACGGTCAACACAGGTAGAGCCGGGAAGAGCCTAGAGCTGCGGCTGGCTGAGACCCCTCCGAGCGACGGCCCGCAATGCTCTTCTGGTCACACGTCCGATGCGAAGTGCAAGGGCGTGCCACCTGACCTATACCTGGTCAGGAAGGTGATGGAGATGCCTCGCTTAGTTTCCTGCATGGCATACACGTAAACATTAAATACGAGCCTCGATCGGCTCTCAGGTTATCCTGTGAATCGGCTCAAGGAGCCGATCCACCCATGATTCGTATGGGGTGCACGAATATATGGTGGTCCTGCTTGATCAAGATATAGCTAATGAGATCTACGACGATTTAGGGTTTTCACCGCATAATCGGATCATCCTACTCCAGGTTGGGCCTCGCGGCCACGCACGGTGACCATAAGCCGATCCTAAACAAGGCCTAAAAACCAACATGAAGTTGATCCTCGGAACATCCTGTTTAGGACTTGCGAACGCCACCCTACGTGCCGCTGGATCCTCCCCCCCTTTGTAAGGCCTAACTATTGCAGATATTAAACTAATCCTTGTAGAACAAGGAGCAATCGTAACGGATCAGATCTACTAAATAATGATCAAGCGGGGTGCCGCCCCCACACCTGAGACAGGTGTGAGGGCGGCTAGACATGCAAGGGTTGCACTACGTAAGCATGTTATACGAAGAACAATGCTAACCCTAACACATCTATGATAACTACGTTGCTCGCCATCAAAAGCGCTTCAGTACGAGCAACGCATGAACAACGTGGAGCTCGTGCTGCCTAGATCGCAAGATGCGATCTAGGCAGCATGTCGCTTACCGGATAGAAACCCTCGAGACGAAGGAGTTGGCGATGCGCCGAGATTGGTTTGTTTTGGGTTGAACGTGAGTTGTTGTTTATTCCATAAACCCTAGATACATATTTATAGTCCAGCGGACTTTCTAATTCAGGCGTGCACCTAACCGTGCACGGGTAAAACTCTAACTTCTAACTTAAAATACGATCTAATAAATTACAGATATAAGGGCAAACTAGCCCAAACTGGGTACACAAGGCCGATTCACGCATTTCTTCCACGTACATATCTTTAAGCCCACCTTGATCATGGCCATCCTCTAACTCGGTCAAATTCTGGTGATAACACATGCCCCCCTGGTTTTGGAAATAAAATTTCCAAAATCATTATGCTTTCCTTTGTCGGGTCATGTCATGGCAGAGCAGAGTTGTTGCAGCATCCGTCATCATTATGCCCTGTCTTCTCAGCTCCTCTGGAAAACCCGATAGCTCTGCATCACTTCCTTGGAAACTGTAATGGCGTTAAATTTCTGCCAAGCTTCCAATTATTCAATCGTGCCGATCGATTAGCCCTCTTCATCCTCTGATCTGACCATCGACCTTTCTCTCCAATCTTCTTCCCCAAGCGAGCCAATGTCGGAGCTCGAGTGGGACTTCGATCTTATGTCGGACGGCGACATGCCCCTAACCGATGAGGAGGGCGATCTCCACCTCCTCGTTGAAGGGGAACTGGAGAGCAAAAACGAGGATGACCTCTCCTCCTGGAGGAATCATACTTCCTATGATAAGGAAGAGGAAGATGAAGATACGGAGGAAGAAAAGGAGGAGGATGACTCCTCCTCCTCCACTGGACACCCGCCGGCGAAGCGCCTCCGACTCTGGGCAGATAGTGAGGATGATGATGACGACGCAGAGGAAGAAGCTCCAGTCGAGGGCTAGAGCAGCGGTGACGAGGAATTCTCCGGAAGCAGCGCCGGTGACAGCTACGATGCTGACGACGAGGGCAGCGAGGACTAGTGACATAGCATCAGTAAGATGCGAGCAATCGGCTCTTCTTCTGTTCCCCTTTGAGCAATCGGCTCTTCATTGTAACAAACCCTCCTCTGTTAACGAAGAAGTATTCTCCAATCAATTGTTTTGCCGATGGTCAAAGTCACACAGTCTCCCAAAAGAGCCGATGGCACCGCATCGGTCTCCATTATAAAAACACGAGGAACGTCGACCTAGCCGCCCTTCCAAACGGTAACCTGCGACCTTCATCTGAAAAGGCAAACTCAGATCCCCAAATCGCCGCCTGAGCAATTCCAACCCACAACCACCTACACAGATCTCGACCACGCCGCCCCCAGCTCCTTCAATGCATCCCATGGCGGAAACATCCAACACCGATACCACGGCTTCCGGACTGAAGGTAATCCTCAACCTCCTCTCGTCGTTCGACTCGACATGAGATTAATGGCAAACACCTGAATTAATGTTTCGCTCCGCTACTAATTTAGGCTTCAGATATCCTTCTGCCACACCCTTCTCTCGCAAATTCGATGTGCCTCGGTCCTCGTTCTTCTGAGAGTCCTGCCCTGTTAATTTCGTGCGAAGCTAACAGAATCCCCTTTGTGAGCCAAAACCTAGATCTAACTTCCTGGGCCGACTGCCTACGAGCCTGGCCTAATCCTCCTGAAGGTTGGGTGGCATGGTACAATAGAGTATCACAATCCCACTATGCCACTTGGGAAACCATAGGGATAGCCGATGCCCTGTCATTATCATTATCTCCTCTTGAGAAGAATGAGAACATCCTGAAAACCATCGGCTACTTCAGTGCGATGCACTGAACTGCTTTATGTTTGGTCATGGCCCTATGACACCAACCCTGCTAGATGTGGCCATGATCACAGGGCTAGACATTGCATCCCCCAGCCCTTCTGCATTCAAACTGCCAAAAGTCCCTTTCACTCTCTCCTCTAAAAAAGAGTGTACCAGCTGGGGTGCCTACCTCAATCGTTACATGAAAAACAAAGGCCCCGTGACAGAGAGGGAGCACACAGCCTTTCTGAATTTCTGGCTGGAGCACTTCATATTCTGCGGCCCATCACTCGCTCCCACCAAGAATTACCTTTCCCTGGCCTATGAACTTGCTAAAGGCACCCAACTCGGCCTAGGCAAACTATTTCTTGGAGAGATTTATCGATCCCTTCAACTGATGTCTGTCAAACTGTTCTCTCGAAAGACAGTCAAAACTGGCGGCCCCTAGTGGTTCATTCAGTTGTGGGCCCAACTATACTTCCAAAACCAAATTCCAGACTTCCCATCACTGACCACCTGCACCTTTCCGGATGTGAATGGAAAGGAAATTCGATGCACCAGCTACGGCCAAGCCCTATATGGTCTCCCGGGCAGCAGGCTGATCCCCAAGGAAGCAGCAGGGTGGTTTAAAATTTTCTTCCAAGGTTTGGACAACCCCCTGTTCAATCCTTATACTGAATCGGCAAACTTTGAAAACCCAGTCTCTTTCCGATTGGATGACCTTGCCGATGACGCCAGCACACAGCATTTGTACTCCATCATGATTCGTCCTTGCTTCCTCCCTGTTGGCATGAGTACCTCGAACCGGATCACAAAGCCCGGTTATGAGTGCTACCAACCGGTAGTGGCAGCCCGACAGCTTGGTCTCGGACAGGTGCCTCCACACTTCTTCTTACACCATCTGACAGTGAGTAGAGCTGACCTGCCTGACATCCTTACTGCCCAAAGGTGTTATACCTTCTTTGATGCTTTGGCCATCCCAATTCCTCGCGACCTCTGCTTCTCCTTCACTACCGATGGTTTTGAAACTTGGTGGTCTATGTGGAAGACCCACGTCTTCAGGAGGGCTCTAGGACCGCTGCTGAGAGAGCTTGACGCCGAGTATGACATCCCTGCAGACCAGGTATCATTACTTAAGCATTTCCTGTATCCGCCTTATGGTGATTGTCTGTGACCTAACTCTTTCTCCTGGCAGCAACAAGATGGTCCGGCTCCCACACAAGCTGACGGTTCCCCTTTCGTATTCCTCCCTCCTGCACCAGTGGTTCTCTTCTGCCAGAGCTCGCCACCCCTGAAGAAAGTCATAATGCAGGGTCAGCCGATTTCACCGAAATCGGCTCCCAAGAGTAAAGCATCTTCGGGGCCGGTTGCCCCCCGAGCCTCGACTCAGGGGAGGACGGCGGTGAGGAAGGTGGCTGCCAGAAAAACCCTGAAGCGTAAAGCTCCGGCTCAAGAAAGCTCGCATGTAAGTTGGTTCAGACCCTGCAGACACTTGTCCGCTTTCAACCATTTGTTTAAAATACGCTCGTGTTCTTTCCTACAGCCCTCCACTGAAGGAACCTCCAGCGGGGCCGAGGAAACCAGTCAAGGGGACTCAAGCTCGGGTAATTCCGAGAGGTCCACCACCCAAAGCCAGACGGCTTCACCAGCGCCGGCTTTCAAGAAAAGGTCGATCACTGAACCTCCTGCCCCCCAAGCTCCGAGCAGATCGGGGTCACGCACAAAGCGCCGCTGCGTCAAAAGGGCTCGCAAGAACCCACGAGCCTCTTCATCAAGCCAGGAGGTTTCAAATGTAATCATCTTCTTGATCATACTTCATGCTTTCCTGTCGTTACGTATGGATCGGCTAATCACTTCCTCTTGCAGGCCGAAGAAACTTCTAGCGGAGACGTTGAGGAGATACAGATGCCGCCCGCCACTCTGGACCTGGCCACCTCGGCGGTGGCGGCTGCCCAAATGGTTGACCCATCTCAGTCCACAGAAAAGCCGATCGTCACTGCATCGGCTGTTCCCCCTTCCTTGGGAGAGGTATGTCTCTCCTCCTTGGCTCCATCAATTCCACCATTGCCTGCTAAACTCACTTTGTTTGCCCTACCAGGGTTGTGATCTCTCGAGCTTGCTTACGTTCGACCCAGAATCCATCGAACCAACTTCTTCCAAGGCAAGTGGGGAGCCGATCCCTAGTATGGTCCGTGGTCCACTCCAGCGTCTCAAAGACTTGCTTTCTGCCCCAACTGAGACTCTGATTGAAGCTTCCGAGGAAGCCAAAGGCATTCTCGAGGATATCCAGCTTCATCTTCCTATGACCCTGCAGGTGAAGCTCTGGCCCGCTGTTACCCTGCCGGTCTTTAAGTCAAGGGTGCAATCGGCTCGCCAAAGGATTACTCTTCGCCACTCCCAACTTCCGCTGAGAGCCGATATTGCCGAAAAGTGTCGACGGCTCAATGAGAAGAAGGCTGCTCTGGACGCCAAGACGGATACTTCTGCCACTCGCGCCGAACTCGAGACCCTGCGCAAGGAGCTGGAGGATCTTGAAGAGAGGGTAAGGGTGACCAAACAGCTCATCCAGGACAAGGAAGCCCTTGTTGCCCGTTCTCAAGACGAAGCAAAAGGCCTCACAGCCGATCTGAAGACCGATCTGGCTGAAATCCGTACCCTGAGCAATCAGCTAGTGACGGGTAAGGACGAGGATGACAAGGCTGAGATCGCTGAGGCGGATCGCGTCCGTACCGACGCCGTTCTCGCCCTCGGGGTGTTTCTTCAGTAGGGCCTTCAGAGACAGATGATGTTTCACTGGACTGGATCTTTCTGTACTTGCTACAAATTTTTTTTTTTTTTACTGGCCGATTTTCCATCGGCTCCTGACATTTTCTTACCCATGTGTCTGTCTGCTAACCATATGCCTCCCCCGAGCCGAATCTGACAGGTGACTGCAGATATCGGCTTTGTATTATGCCAATGCGCTATACTCGTACCTCGGCTCCGTTGGGATTCGTGTAGCCGACGTGGCTGCCGTTCGTTAGATCACCGTTGAAACCAAGCAGACCGTGTAGTGAGGATAATCTTGGCCGACTCGCTGGATCGAAGCGCTCCATGAAGGTTTCGTAATATCCCTCGTGTAATCCTGGAGCACTAGGCTCCGTCGGGAGGACGAGCATCGTGTTCGTACCGGCCGATGTCTCGTTATCGGCTTTCCTTTGCTCGATGTCCCACCGGGCGTGCCAGAATGTGTTGACTGCCAAAACCCAGCGGCGGGCAGCGACGGTCAACACAGGTAGAGCCGGGAAGAGCCTAGAGCTGCGGCTGGCTGAGACCCCTCCGAGCGACGGCCCGCAATGCTCTTCTGGTCACACGTCCGATGCGAAGTGCAAGGGCGTGCCACCTGACCTATACCTGGTCAGGAAGGTGATGGAGATGCCTCGCTTAGTTTCCTGCATGGCATACACGTAAACATTAAATACGAGCCTCGATCGGCTCTCAGGTTATCCTGTGAATCGGCTCAAGGAGCCGATCCACCCATGATTCGTACGGGGTGCACGAATATATGGTGGTCCTGCTTGATCAAGATATAGCTAATGAGATCTACGATGATTTAGGGTTTTCACCGCATAATCGGATCATCCTACTCCAGGTTGGGCCTCGCGGCCACGCACGGTGACCATAAGCCGATCCTAAACAAGGCCTAAAAACCAACATGAAGTTGATCCTCGGAACATCCTGTTTAGGACTTGCGAACGCCACCCTACGTGCCGCTGGATCCTCCCCCCCTTTGTAAGGCCTAACTATTGCAGATATTAAACTAATCCTTGTAGAACAAGGAGCAATCGTAATGGATCAGATCTACTAAATAATGATCAAGCGGGGTGCCGCCCCCACACCTGAGACAGGTGTGAGGGCGGCTAGACATGCAAGGGTTGCACTACGTAAGCATGTTATACGAAGAACAATGCTAACCCTAACACATCTATGATAACTACGTTGCTCGCCATCAAAAGCGCTTCAGTACGAGCAACGCATGAACAACGTGGAGCTCGTGCTGCCTAGATCGCAAGATGCGATCTAGGCAGCATGTCGCTTACCGGATAGAAACCCTCGAGACGAAGGAGTTGGCGATGCGCCGAGATTGGTTTGTTTTGGGTTGAATGTGAGTTGTTGTTTATTCCATAAACCCTAGATACATATTTATAGTCCAGCGGACTTTCTAATTCAGGCGTGCACCTAACCGTGCACGGGTAAAACTCTAACTTCTAACTTAAAATACGATCTAATAAATTACAGATATAAGGGCAAACTAGCCCAAACTGGGTACACAAGGCCGATTCACGCATTTCTTCCACGTACATATCTTTAAGCCCACCTTGATCATGGCCATCCTCTAACTCGGTCAAATTCTGGTGATAACAGATGCACTTCCAAGAAATAAGAGTTGAAGCAAAAGAGAGCATCAAGAAGCAAATTCAAAACACATTTAAGTCTAACATGCTTCCTATGAAAAGGAATCTTGTAAATAAACAAGTTCATGAAGCATAATGCAACAAGCATAGGAAAACTAGACAGGCTCAACTTCAGGATTTTAAGCATATAGAGAGGCGTTTTAGTAACATGAAAATTTCTACAACCATATTTTCCTTTCTCATAATAACTTTCAGTAGCATCATGAGCAAACTCAACAATATAACTATCAAATGAAACATTCCTATCATGAGTCTCATGCATAAAATAATTACTACCCACATAAGCATAATCAATTTTATTAGTAATAGTGGGAGCGAATTCAACAAAGTAGCTATCATTATTATTCTCATCATCAAATATAGGAGGCATATTGTAATCATAATCAAATTTATCCTCCATAACAGGCGGCACCAAAAGACCACTATCATTATAATCATCATAAATAGGAGGTAAAGTATCATGAAAGTAAATTTTCTCCTCAATGATTGGGGGACTAAAAATATCATGCTCCTCAAAACCGGCTTCCCCAAGCTTAGAATTTTCCATATCATTAGCAACAAGGGTGTTCAAAGTATTCATACTAATAACATTGCCATTAGCATGCAAATAAGGTTCCATAGGTTTTTCAATTTTTGCAACACACCATTTATGTCTTAACTCAGGAAATAGATTAAAAAGCTCCATGTTACTTTCCATTATGCCAAACTAGTGATAAACAAGAAACAAAAAGATGCAATTGCAGGATCTAAAGGAAATAGCTTTGAGCACTTACAACGGTGCCGGAAAATAGCTTAGTAGCCGAGATCCGGAGTGTGAGTACCTTTTACCTTTCCTCCCCGGCAACGGCGCCAGAAAATACTTGATGCTGTCCAGGACTGGCGCGTGGTTGACGAGGGAGGAAATGGTGTAGCTTTCCTTCGTTCCCCGGCAACGGCGCCAGAAAATAGCTTGATGTCTACTCACGCTTCTTTTCCTGTAGACAGTGTTGGGACTCCAAGAGCAGAGGTTTGTAGAACAGCAGCAAGTTTTCCCTTAAGTGGATCACCCAAGGTTTATCGAACTCAGGGAGGAAGAGGTCAAAGATATCCCTCTCATGCAACCCTGCAACCACAAAGCAAGAAGTCTCTTGTGTCCCCAACACACCTAATAAACTTGTCAGATGTATAGGTGCACTAGTTCGGCGAAGAGATAGTGAAATACAGGTGGTATGAATGAATATGAGCAGTAGTAACGGCACCAGAAAATAGCTTGCTGCTACAACTGGCGTGTGGTTGATGGTGGTAATATTGCAGGAAGTACAGATGCAGTAGAACAGTAAACAAGCGATGATTGCAGTATTTGGGAACAAGGCCTAGGGATTATACTTTCACTAGTGGACACTCTCAACATTGATCACATAATAAAATAAATAGATAAATGCTATACTCTACACTCTCTTGTTGGATGATGAACACCACTAATTGTGTAGGGCTACAAGAACCCTCAATGCCGGAGTTAACAAGCTCCACAATATTCGATATTCATATTTAAATAACCTTAGAGTGCATGATAGATTAACACAACTATACCAAGTACTAACATAGCATGCACACTGTCACCTTCATACTATGAAAGGAGGAATAGATCACATCAATACCATCATAGTAATAGTTAACTTCATAATCTACAAGAGATCATAATCATAAACTACGCCAAGTACTACATGATGCACACACTGTCACCATTACATCATGGAGGAGGAATAGAGTACTTTAATAACATCACTAGAGTAGCACATAGATGAATAGTGATACAAAACTCATATGAATCTCAATCATGTAAGGCAGCTCATGAGATCATTGTATTGAAGTACATAGGAGAGAGATTAACCATATAGCTACCGGTACAGCCCTTAGCCTCGAGGGAGAACTACTCCCTCCTCATCATGGAGAGCAGCAACGGTGATGAAGATGGAGGTGGTGTCGATGGAGATGCCTTCCGGGGGCAATTCCCCGTCCCGGCGGCGTGCCGGAACAGAGAGTTCTGTCCCCCAGATCTTGGCTTCGCGATGGCGGCGGCTCTGGAAGTTTTCTTGTACCGTGGCTTTTTCGTATCGAAGATTTAGGTCAGGGACCTTTAAATAGGCGAAGAGGCGGAGTCGGAGGGCTGACGAGGCGGTGACACCATAGGGGGGCGCGCCCCCCCTCTAGCCGCGCCAGGCTGGCGTGTGGGGCCCCTAGGGCTCCCCTCTGGTGGCTCTCGAGTGTTCTGGAAGCTTCGTGGGATTTTAAGATTCTGGGCGTTGATTTCATCCAATTCCGAGAATATTTCCTTACTAGGATTTCTGAAACCAAAAATAGCAGAAAACAGGAACTGGCACTTCGGCATCTCGTCAATAGGTTAGTTCTGGAAAATGCATAAAATCATCATAAAGTGTGAACAAAACATGTAGGTATTGTCATAAAACAAGCATGGAACATAAGAAATTATCGATACGTTGGAGACGTATCAACGACGCACCTCATCGCGAAGTTCATCAGCCGATAGGTCGGCAGAGCTGACCCTCGACTTGTCATCTTTACCAATATACATCCACAACTGGTGAGGTCGAGACATCAACGGTTGCACCCGACGTTGTAAGAACACTGAGACTACCTCGGTGCCACACATCGTTAGGCCTCCCATGTTCTTCAAATCTACGACCTGGTCAAACAGCTTGTCGGCTCTCACCCTCTCTTCAGGAGAAAGGGCGTTTCGCCAGGACTTCTTCGGCTGAGCTACCAGGACATCCTCGAACGGAGGGAGATTGGAGCGCCGCCCAGACACCGAGGTATCTCGCAGATAGAACCATTTGTTGCGCCAGCCCTGGACGGACTCCTTCATCGGGTAGTCAAAGTAATCAACCTCTTTCCTGACAACAAAGCCAACGCCACCGACGATGGGGGGGGGCATTGCTGTCATTATGACGCTTGACATAGAAGATTTTCCTCCAAAGACCCCAGTGGAGATCAATGATGAGGAAGGCTTCACAGACGGTGATAAAGATAGAAAGATGGAGAATGGAATTTGGGGTCAGCTACCAAAGCTGGATCCCATAGAAGAAAAGAAGGGAGCGAAGAAACTCGTGGGTAGGAAGAGAGAGCCCTTGAAACAGAAAGGCGACAAACATAACAGTAAAGCCCTTCGGGGGCTTTGGGCGAGAAACTGGACCTGGGAGACGAATGTCATCGTCAGATGAGGAAATGAGGCCGAGAGCTCGCAGCTTGTTCACATCGTGGTTGGAAATGGCGGAGGCGCTCCAGTCACGGCTGACTTTGGCCGCGTCTGAGGCACTGGCGCTCTTCTTCTTGCCCATGGCGTCTGGAGCTCTTGAGAGAAGAACAGGGGTGAAACAAAAGGTTGAGCGAGAAGATGAGCAGTGTGGAATAGTAAAAGTAAAAACAATGGGAAGGCTCCCTATTTATGCCATAGGATTTATGGGAAATCGTGGCCATAACACCATAGACATCGTGGGAGAAGGATCAGATCGGTCGTACACGTGTCAGCCAAGAAGAGAAAATAACCGGCGGCCCATTATTCCCACGACGTGCGGAAATTGAGGAGACGCCTCGGTCAGCACGCGCGCACCGGTCGTTTCCTAAAAACTGCCCGCGCGGAACTAGGGTGGGCCCATCAGGTCAAGTCTTTTCAGTCAGACCACATCAGTGGTGACGTCATTAGTGACGCCATGAAGCTCTCCGGGAGCATCCGAAGAAATGCAAAAAGCATCGGGAGCACTAAGTGCGCACCCGATAAAATGTGACCTCGAAGTTACCCCTGTGAATAAATATTTGGAGAGAAGGATAGAAAGCTCAGCTCGAGTCTGCACCCGGCCGCAAGCACCCGTGCCCAGACTCGGGGGCTACTCCCATCGGGAGCGCTGAGCGCGCACCCGATAAATTTTTTTTGGACTCCAGGATCATGCCCGGGGACTTGATTCTGTGTAGGGTAACGTTGTTTTGCCATCGGTAGTTAACCAGCAAAGCTGGACACGTTACTCATTATCCCTTGCGTGTTGAAACCTTACTGAAGAATAGGAGCCCCGGCACAAATGTATCGGATGGCCCATGAAGACTTGCAGAAAGCTTCGGCAGAAGAAGACATCGAGTGGTACAACTTTAGTCTACGCACGGATTGCAAGTATCCGTACCTAGACTCGGGGGGCTACTCCCATCGGGAGCGCTGGACGCGCACCCGATAAAAGAAGATGATGCTGTTACAAGATGGACAAGAACAATCAAGGAGAAGATCATTAGGTGGAGGCATGCTTTAGTCTCTACCCGAAATATCTTTGGCTAGACACTCGGGGACTACTGACGTGGGCATTACCCTTCGGGTAACTGATATTGCCTTATCCCGTGCGGCCCAACTGGAGGCCCATGAAGATACCCGGCGGTAAGGTGGGCCACTAGGACGGTGCAGGAGAAGATCCCTTGAAGAACAAGGCAAGAGGGAAGCTGGACAAGGAAAGTTTATAGCTAGGTCTTTTGTAAACCTAGTCGTACCCGGACAGATCTCTTGAGACCTGGCCTCCTATATAAAGGCCAGGAGAGGGGCTGCCGAGGGATAGAATCAATCACAGCAACTTTAGCCACCAAAAGTCTAGAGCTAGGTCACCGTAGCACTTAGCCTCTCAACGAGATCACAGCCATAACCTTCGGCACCCCATTGTAAACCAATATTCTCATAGTCAAGATTAGACAGGTATGACGTAAGGGTTTTACCTCATCGAGGGCCCCGAACCTGGGTAAATTTCTCTCCCCACTTGTCTGTTCACCGATGTCTCGTGTCAGCCTACAGGATTCCATCAACCCTAAGCCCCAATCGGAGGGCATTGCCGAGGAGTACCATCGCCAGGGACCTTTGGGAAAATTATGACCAATTAAACGATTGCGGCCTCTCGATAAATATGCCCATCTCATTTTATCGCTGATTTCAGGGGTACCAAATTCCTCAATTGGTCTACGAAGTCCAGGATCCCCAACAACATTTTCTAGATCAAATATTTCAGGAATATTTGCCTACAACATTGAAAACGAAAATAAAATGTGAGCATACTGCTAATTAGTAGACACATAGACATCAAAACTCACTATAAAGGGGAAAATCAACCTCTATGCGTGCCCTTTTGCGTGATTCCTCTTCGGCGTCCATGGGGAATTGGAGATGGAGGCGGAGCAGAGCGTGGCATGCGGGGGGATGGAGCCACAGCGAGTCGAGCAGACGCCGGGGCGACCGGCGAGACGGGGAGGTGGCGCGCGGGTCATTGCCGCGCCGGGATCTGCTGCCGCTCGGCCTCGTTGCGCCTGGGCGGCGGCTTGGGCAGTGGCCTGGGCGACGCGGGCTCTGGTCTGGCCATCTAGGCGCGGACTCAGGGAGACGCGCGACTCGTGACGCGAGAGACTGGGCACGGATGCGAGCGATTGGGTGTAGGTAATTTTTTTTGCCAATTATTGAGCCGGGTCGGCCGACCTGGCTCGACCCACGCTGGCTCCACCCGTGGGCGCGTGGGATGGTTGCCAGCACAGCGCGGCAGGGAGCGTAGCTCGGTTCTCAGGAGCGATGTAGCAGACGGGAAAAGCGGGTGACGGAGCTTCGGCTGCGGCGGCGTAGATCGCGTATGTCCTCGTGGCCAGTTGCAGAGCGCACACGCATATCGGCCTGTAGTAGTTCACTGCGCGTAGAAGAGCTCACAGGGGTATGGCGGCAACAACCAAGACTTGCGAGCTACTGCGGCGGCGCGACAACGGCATTCATGAAAAGGAGAGGTGCGGTTAGAACCTAGGGTCGAATAGGTTAGGTTTGTGTTGGACTTCATTTTTTGCGGGTCAACACCTTACCCTAATGGGAACGAAATTGGGCCAGTGGGAGCTATGATTGGCTCCCGGGCTTCATTTAAGCCGGAGGTCACGTCGCTCATGTCAGCGTTATTCCAATCTTGTGCATAATGCTCCAAGGAGCCCAAGCTGTATCCACTGCGGGTCTGAGCTAGCACATTGCCGAAACATGGTGCCATCTGGCGAACAGTAATGACGGTGGCACGACTGGCGTGCAATGTCAGCTGCTGGTCACTGCTCCCCGAGCCTGGCTCAGTATCGACTTTGGGGCGTGCGGTAAACTTCTTACTCTTCGGCTTGGGCGCATCAGTCGCAGTTGCTTTTGAAGATGTCGGGGAAGATGTTGGGCCCTTGCCAGTATCAGCTGGAGGAGTCATTGGCTTCGAGGAGGTTAGCTTATCAGGTCCAGCGGCGGGACCCTTAGTGGTCTTGGGCTCCGCAGAGGGATCACTTGTTCTTTCTGGAGAGTCTCCCGGAATAACAGGTCGGAATGACGGAACCGGGATTCCACACTCGGAAGTGGAAATTGATCCGGAGGAGGTGAAGCAGGTCTAGAGGAACTAGGAGGTACGTCTGCTGTCGGCCGCACAGGTGGCGGCGGGATAACGGTTGTCACGGGGGGAGTTTCAGGGGCACTTTCTCGGGTCCTCCCGGAGGCAGAACGGCTGATGTTTAAAGCCAAACTGAAAAAGAAAATAGGAAAATGTGTCGGTACAACCAAAAGCGTTTAGTACAGAGACAAAAGTGATGAAGTCACAAGTAAGCTTACCCGGAGGACATAGGTGATTCCTTGGGGGAGATATTCTTGTCTTGGCGAGGAGGCTTACTGCCGCTGGCTTTTGGGCGTTTAGCCGGTGGAGCCGCTATGGAACCAGTGGCTGTACCATCGCGCTTCCGAGTTGTTGTCTTCTTAACTTTGCCGCGGCTAGCAGCAAGCGGAGTAGTATTCTCCAGCACCTGAGCATTGGGATCTATTGAACACATGATCCAAACAGTTTGCAAAATAAGAGGGGAAAGGAGTTAATACCTCTACGACAACGCAATCATCCTCATCATTGATGGCGCGTGAAGCACATGTCCGTTGGGAACCCCAAGAGGAAGGTGTGATGCGCATAGCAGTAAGTTTTCCCTCAGAAAGAAACCAAGGTTATCGAACCAGTAGGAGATGAAGGCCACGTGAAGGTTGTTGCTGGAGGAGTGTAGTGCGGCGCAACACCAGGGATTCCGGTGCCAACGTGGAACCTGCACAACACAATCAAAATACTTTGCCCCAACTTAACAGTGAGGTTGTCAATCTCACCGGCTTGCTGTAAACAAAGGGTTAAACATATGGTGTGGAAAATGATGTTTGTTTGCAAAGAACAGCAGAGAACAATGATTGCAGTAGATTGTATTCAGATGTAAAAGAATGAACCGGGGTCCACAGTTCACTAGTGGTGTCTCTCCAATAAGAAATAGCATGTTGGGTGAACAAATTACAGTTGGGCAATTGACAAATAGAGAGGGCATAACAATGCACATACATATCATGATGACTAATATGAGATTTACTTAGGGCATTACGACAAATAACATAGACCGCTATCCAGCATGCATCTATGCCTAAAAAGTCCACCTTCGGGTTAGCATCCGCACCCCTTCCAGTATTAAGTTACAAACAACAGACAATTGCATTAAGTATGGTGTGTAATGTAATCAACACAAATATCCTTAGACAAAGCATTGATGTTTTATCCCTAGTGGCAACAGCACATCCACAACCTTAGAACTTTCTCACTTTGTCCTGCATTCAATGGAGGCATGAACCCACTATCGAGCATAAATACTCCCTCTTGGAGTCACAAGTATCAACTTGGCTAGAGCCTCTACTAGAAACGGAGAGCATGCAAGATCATAAACAACACATATATGATAGATTGATAATCAACTTGACATAGTATTCCATATTCATCGGATCCCAACAAACACAACATGTAGCATTACAAATAGATGATCTTGATCATGATAGGCAGCTCACAAGATCTAACATGATAGCACATGAGGAGAAGACAACCATCTAGCTACTGCTATGGACCCATAGTCCAAGGATGAACTACTCACACATCAGTCCGGAGGCGATCATGGTGATGTAGAGTCCTCCGGGTGATGATTCCCCTCTCCGGCAGGGTGCCGGAGGCGATCTCCTAAATCCCCCGAGATGGGATTGGCGGCGGCGGTGTCTCTGGAACTTTTCTCGTATCGTGGCTCTCGGTAATAGGGTTTTCGCGGCGGAGAGTTTAAGTAGGCGAAGGGGCAGAGTCGGGGGGCGCCCGAGGGGCCCACACCATAGGGCGGCGCAGACCCCTCCTTGGCCACGCCGCCAGGTGGTGTGGCCACCTCGTGGCCCCACTCTGTATCTCCTTCGGTCTTCTGGAAAGCTCCGTGGAAAATAAGACCCTGGGCTTTTGTTTCGTCCAATTCCGAGAATATTTCCTGTGTAAGATTTCTGAAACCAAAAACAGCAAAAAACAGGAACTGGCGCTTCGGCATCTTGTTAATAGGTTAGTGCCGGAAAATGCATATAAATGATATAAAGTGTATATAAAACATGTGAGTATTGTCATAAAACTAGCATGGAACATAAGAAATTATAGATACGCTTGAGACGTATCAAGCATCCCCAAGCTTAGTTCCTACTCGCCCTCGAGTAGGTAAACGATAACAAGGATAATTTCTGAAGTGACATGCTACTATCATAATCTTGATCAATACTATTGTAAAGCATATGCGATGAATGAAGTGATTCGAAGCAATGGTAAAGACAATGACTAAACAACTGAATCATATAGCAAAGACTTTTCATGAATAGTACTTTCAAGACAAGCATCAATAAGACTTGCATAGGAGTTAACTCATAAAGCAATAAATTCTTAATAGAAGGTTTTGAAACAATACAAAGGAAGATATAAGTTTCAGCAGTTGCTTTCAACTTCAACATGTATATCTCATGGATAATTGTCAACACAAAGTAATATGATGAGTGCAAATAAGCAAGTATGTAGGAATCAATGCACACAGTTGACACAAGTGTTTGCTTCTAAGATAGAAAGAAGTAGGTAAACTGACTCAACATAAAGTAAAAGAAAGGCCCTTCGCAGAGGGAATCAGGGATTACTCTTTGTGCTAGAGCTTTTTATTTTGAAAACATGGAAACAATTTTGTCAACGGTAGTAATAATTCATATGTGTTATGCATAAAACATCCTATAAGTTGCAAGCCTCATGCATCGAATACCAATAGTGCTCGCACCTTGTCCTAATTAGCTTGGATTTCCATGGATTATCATTGCATTACATATGTTTCAACCAAGTGTCACAAAGGGGTACCTCTATGCCGCCTGTACAAAGGTCCAAGGAGATAGATCACATTTGATTTCTCGGTTTTGATAGATCTCAACTGAGGACATCCATACCGGGAGAACATACAAAACAGATAATGGACTCCTCTTTAATGCATAAGCATTCAACAACAGATAATATTCTCATAAGAGATTGAGGATTAATGTCCAAATTGAAACTTCCACCATGATTCATGGCTTTGGTTGGCGACCCAATGTTATTCTCTAACAATATGCATACTCAAACCATTTAATCATGATAAATCACCCTTACTTCAGAAAAGGCGAACATGCATAACAACTCACATGATATTCAACAAAGGTGTAATAGTTGATGGCGTCCCCAGAAACATGGTTACCGCTCAACAAGCAGCTTATAAAAAATAAGATACGTAAGCTACATATTCTTAACCACAATAGTTTTTAAGCTATTTTCCCATGAGCTATGTATTGCCAAGACAAGGAATGAAGTTTTAAAGGTAGCACGCAAGCAGTTTACTTGGAATGGCAGAGAAATACCACATAGTAGGTAGGTATGGTGGACACAAATGGCATAGGTTTTTGCTCAATGATTTGGATGCACGAGAAGAATTCCCTCTCAGTACAAGGCTTTGGCTAGCAAGGTTGTTTGAAGCAAACACAAGTATGAACCGGTATAGCAAAACTTACATAAGAACATATTGCAAGCATTATAAGACTCTACACTGTCTTCCTTGTTGTTCAAACACTTTTACCAGAAAATATCTAGACTTTTAGAGAGACCAATTATGCAAACCAAATTTCAACAAGCTCTACAGTAATTCTCCACTAATAGGTGCAATCTAGATGATGCAAGAGCTTAAACATGATCTATTTGAGAGCTCAAAACAATTTCCAAGTATCAAATTATTCAAGACAATATACCAATTACCACATGAAGCATTTTCTATTTCCAACCAAATAGCAATGAACGGAGCAGTTTTCAACCTTCGCCATGAACATTAAAAGTAAAGCTAAGAACACCAGTGTTCATATGAACAAGCGGAGCGTGTATTTCTCCCACACAAAGAATGCTAGGATCCGATTTTATTTAAACAAAAACAAAAATAAAAACTTACAGACGCTCCAAGTAAAGCACATAAGATGTGATAGAATAAAAATATAGTTTCACTAGAGGTGACCTGATAAGTTGTCGATGAAGAAGGGGATGCCTTGGTGTCGTCGTGGTGAACGAGCAGATGCCATGGGATGGCTTGAGTTGGGGCCGAATGGACGCTAGAGGATTCGGGGGAGGGTTTGTGATTAGATGGGATGAACTTCCGGATGCTTTCCTCAAGAACTCAGCCAAAGGCAGGGATACAAGAAGAAACACACAAGGAAGAACTCTGCTCTAGATCACTATCTTCATTGATCTCAACAGGATACAAGTTTCTGGTTACAAGGTTCATCTACCCATCGACCATCCCGGATACGGGTGTGCCCCCTCTCCTTATATAGGAGAGAGGGTGGCTTACAGAGCAAGAAACCCTAATGGCATCTTTGACTGGACAAACTACTTTACAAAGTAACTTTAATCATAGATGATGCCGGGGTCTTCTTTAATCGGGGAAGCTGATGTCCTCCGGCTTCTTTCAACGTCATCTTCCTCTTTGGCGCCAGGGCTTCATTTAAAGCCACTTTGCTTAGCTCATCCTTGTCCTCTAGCTCTGAAGAGAATCTTTGACCAGTCTTGCCGACATGCTCTTCTTACCGGTAGCCCCGTGTCTTCTTCATCCGGTTCCGGTATACCCCTCTTGGGGATACCGGCCTGGCTTCACTTAGCCATACACTTATCTTTGTGCTCCGGTATAAACATTAAACCGGTATCTTGATGGCTCAAACCATCCGGTTTGGCATGCCTTTGGCATACCGGGGGTCATCCCCCCAACATTAGTCCCCGAAGCTGGTATAGTCTGGTGGATTCTATCCAACAGACCATGCCAGGTTCTCATATCTTAAGGTACCGGTTTAATCTTTCCGGTTGTTAGCTTGGATCCGGCATCTTTGCCCGGACTCACGTGATCTCTCTTTGCAAGGTATTTTCCGGTATCTATTTCTCCGGTATCTTAGTCATTAAACCTCTCCTCGGCGAAGTCGAGAATTTCTCGGGTACAGCGCCTGCCAGTGACATGCGCACTGTGCCTGACGCGCCAGTGTCAGGGGTCAATTCCCTTCGGCTTCTGCGCCCGCAATAACTGATGCACACCGGATCCTGGCTGCCGTTCCAGATCCGTGTGGCTTCCGTGTGGCTTTCTGTTTTCCGCGCGTGTATCGTTGCGCCACGTGGCGGCCCGCGGAGCGAACCGTCGCGGCCCGACGGTTTTCGGCCCACTTCTTCCTCTTCCTTTATAAGGAGAAACCGCTCCTTCTTCTTCCTTTCTTCGCATTCCCCATCTCCTCGCGCACAGAGCTCTTCGCCCTCTGCATCTTCGTTGCTCCCGTTCGTCGCCCGAGCTTTGCCGCCCGGCGAACCTCCGTCGCTGCTCCGCCGGACCTCACCGAACTTCGCCGCGCGGAGAATCCTCGCGGTGCTTCCTTCGAAGTCGCAGCATTGGTGCTTCGCCAAGCTCTTCTTCGCCTCTCCATCGCCGGACTTCCTCAGCACCTGCTAGTTCGCCGCTCCACCGGCGAACTCCTTCCTCAGCAACTCCGCCGCCTCAGGTTAGGCTCAATCTGCATTTACCCCTCTTTTCCTCGCTTTCTAGATCTTGGGCCGGTAGAGTATTTACTTCCTCTTTTCTTTTTCTTTTTCTCTTACTCATAGATCTTCACGCGGGGGTAAATCTTGGGGATTGTGTTTTTTCGCGTCGATTCTCATGTCTAGCGAAGAGTCCTCCTCCGCGTCATCCTCTAGTAGCCATCATAGCAAATCTTCCGACGGGCTAACTGCCGATCTAGCCCGGATGGATACCACTGCCGGCAACGATCAAGAGACCGGCAGCTCTAGCCGAGCCTCTGGGGTAGACCTCTCCGGTATCACACGTGGAGCCTGGAGAGGCTCCGACGTCACCCAACACGAAATCGACTGGCTTTACCGGTCCGGAAGGATACCGGAAGGGGTATCCTGCCGGCTTCCCGGCGACGAGATCCAACCGGTACTCCGACCCGGAGAGTACGTCGTCTTTCTTGCTCACTTCGAGCGTGGCTTCGGCCTTCCCGCCTCCGATTTCTTCCGCAATTTCCTTGATTTTTACCAACTCCAACCTCACCATCTTCCCGGCAACGCCGTTTTCTATCTTTCTTGTTATGCCACCTTTATGGAGGCCTACATCGGCATTCGTCCCACTCGTGAGACTTTTGCCCGCTTCTTTGCTCTTCGGATTAACTCCGTTCAGGGCAAGGACATTCCTAAACCCAAACCCCCCGTACAATGCGGGTCTTGCATCATCGGCTCCCGCCAAGGGAGCCCCTTCTTCAAATTCTCTGGTCTCGAGTCATGCCGGTTATGGCAAGGGACCTTCTTCTACGTGAAGAACGACGGCACCGCAGATCTCATCAATCTGCCGGCTTTTAATCCGGCGCCGCCCAAAAAGGTCAACTGGAGCTTCTATCCGGGGACAAATTACGTCGAGACGAACCGGGTAGTGCGCTTCATGGAGAAGCTGAGGAAGGAGACCAACATCTGCTCTGACGACATCATCCGCGCCTTCATTTCGTGCCGGGTGCTTCCTCTTAAGCACCGGGCTCACAAGATGAGCGAGATGTACGGTCCTGGTGATCCTACCAAGATCACCGGCCTTCCTCTCAGCAAGGAGGATATAGTCCTCAAGGCTAAGCATATCTGCCAGACTGCCATGCCGGATGACTGGGAATGGGGCCTCTGGCCTCTCAGTTCCACTAACCCTCCGACCCAAGAAGTAAGAGATTACGCAACTCGGGTCGGTTTACCGGTAACTTTTATGCTGTGGCTAACCTTCTTTTCATTTGTTTCAGGCCAAGGACCGCTTCCCCGCATCGAAGCGGATCGGCGAGGCCCTTGCCGGAAACGCCCTCTGGACGTGGTGGACCCAGACCCCTACGTCCATTGGCAAGATCTGAAGATGGGCCGGACGCACGCCTCTCGCCTCGGTAACTCCCCACCTGAGGCATCCGGTTCCGCCGACAATCTGACCGTGCTTGAGGTAGTTCTCCTTTTTGATTTCTCATACTCTTCTGTTATTGTTCCTCTGTAGATGTTCCCTCAGCCAGCACCAACCCGCAGGTCCACGAGCACGCGGTCCCTCTGCAGGCCGAGGCTGGTGACGAGTTCCTGGAGAAGCTTGTGCCCCAGGGCTAGAAGAACAAGGCTCCGGCATCTGATGCCGGCTCGAGCCAGGCCCCTCCTTCCAAACGCTTCCGGACGGAGGCCTTTGCGGGGAAGATCGCAGGCAAGAGGCGCTACAAGGGTAAACAGATGCCGACCTCTTCTGGGTAAGCTCTCGTTTCTCTGCTTGTTTTGTTTTTACCAAGTTCTTTTCCCGGTTGCTTTTTCCAACCCTTTCTCTTTTTCTCGTTCAGCCCTGCGCTCAAGCTCGGCCCAAGGCCTGAGGGCTCTGAGAGAACCGCAAGGACCTCATCCCCTCCTCCTCAGTCAAGCCCGGCACCATCTGGTGCCGGCAACGCTTCTGCCTCCCCTCTGGGAGGCACCTCAAGTGCGGGGCGCGCGGCCCCTACACCTCCTGATCACCGCGCGGAGGAGGAACTTATCTCCCCTCCTGAGAAACAAGATGCCGGCGCCAGCAACACCGGCGCCGAAGAAGAATCTGCCGGGCGGGCGGAACCTCTGGTTCCTCCCGTCCCAAAAAGAAAGAAGAAGAAGACCAAGGAGTCTTCCCCCTCCAAGGCCGCGCCGGATACTTCCGCGCCGGCCAGCTCCAACTTGGGTCAGGACGTGCCTGACGCTCCCCCTTCTCCCAAGACCACGCCTTCGCCACCGCCGGAAGCTCCCCGCGCCGAGCCAGTCGGGGCCACGCCAACGCCGCCGCCAAAAACCTTGAAGATCGTCAAGGGGAAGGCGTCGGTCTCCAGCACTTCCTCCGCCGGCCCGCAGCCCTTGGTGCTACACGCCGCCCGCGCCGCTGTTGTTGCCGGCGAGAAGGCCACCGGCCTGCTCGGCCGGATAACCGAGTTCAAGCGCGAGGGCCGCGAGCTGGGGCCTCTGCTGCCCTACGCCGAAAAGTGGAATGCCGCGGACGTGTCCGAGGCTACCCGCGGCCTGGGAAAGGACCGGCTTCTGGCGCCTGACCCCGCTGGCCCTCGGTGCTCAGAGGAGCACTTCATGCGGCTGCGCCGGGCCGTGAAGGAGCTGGATAGCGCGTGGTTCGATGCCACGAACAACATGATGGTAAGTCCCACCAAACCTTTTCTATTTTTCAACTTTTTAACTCATGCTGGTTTCTCTTTTTCCGGATCTTGTCTATCTTCTCTTCCACTTTTAAGTTTATGCCGGTTTTTCTCTTCCCGGATCTTGTCTATCTTCCCAGTCCCCGACTTTCGTATTGGGAGCGTAGTTCTCAGCGCGAAACTTAGGTAGAAACGCGCAAAACCGGCATAGCCAGTCCCCGAGTTTCGGGTTAAGAACTTTGCTCTTAGCGCGAAACTTAGGTAAAACCGCGCGAAACCGGCATAGCCAGTCCCCGAGTTTCGGGTTAAGAACTTTGCTCTTAGCGCGAAACTTAGCTAACACTTTTTCTTGAACAGACCACGGCCGACGCCCGGAAGATCCTCTTTGAGGAGCTTCTTTGGGAGCACCGGGACCTTGCTGAGGCGCACAACAAGTGCCAAGGTAAACTTCTGCGCCTCCGGCATCTTCTTACCGGAAAGCTTTCTTTTTCTTAGTACTTATGATTCTTTGTCTAACAGCTATCCCGGAAGCTTCCATTGAGGCCCTCAGGACCCAGCTCGCCACGCTCCAAGGTACTACTTCCTCTTTTCCGGTTGACTTGCTCCCTCTTCATTTTGTCAGTACAACTTTGCTAACATTTTCTTTCCGGGCTCCAGGTGAAAAGGACCAGCTCATCCGGCAGCACCATGAGGCTCTCAGCGCTCAGAAGGCCATCTCCAAGGAGCTGAAGGACCAGCTCATCCAGCTCGGGCTCGAGCACAGCAAGGCACTGAAGGCCGCCCAGGCCGCCGCTGAAGCCAAGCTGGACGAGGCGCTGGAGGACGCCAGCAACTCCACTGTGGTGTTGCAGGCTGAGCTGGAGGAGGCCGCCAAGGCGCGGAAAGCAGCCGAGGACCAGACCGCGCGTTTGGAGGCGGAGCAGAAGGAGTATGACCTTCTGGTCACGCAAACTGATGCGCTTGCCTTCCGTAAGTTTCTCTTTTTTCTTTTCCGATTTCTGCTTATAAGCTTATCTCTTCCGGTAGCATTTGCTTAGCTTCTTTCCTTTGTCTTGCAGGACTCTTTCCGGACTCCCAGGCGTATGCCCTGAACAAGGTTGGAGAGCGTCGGGTTGCACAGGCATATCAGAACCTGGATGCGCCCAGGGACCCCTATGACCACTTGGTCGCACTGAATGCGCGGGTTTCCCACATGCGCGCTGTGGACCGGAACCTCTCCGACATCCCTGAGGTGGCCACCCAGCTCTTCAAGGTTCTCTGGTCTGGAGAGGAGGTGCCAGACACCTTTTCGCTCATCAACGACCGCCTGAAGGGTGCCGGTCGGAGGATCCGGGAGTGGCAATGCTCCGCAGCTCGTGCCGGAGCAGACTCAGCGCTGCGCGTTGCCTGCTCCTGGTACCCGGACCTGGACCTGGACGCCCTCATCGGCGTGTGCTGCGCGTAGTTGACGCATGTCTTTCCGTTCAACACGCGTCCGTTGGGAACCCCAAGTGGAAGTGGTGATGCGTACAACAGTAAGTTTCCCTCAGTAAGAAACCAAGGTTTATCGAACCAGTAGGAGCCAAGAAGCACGTCGAAGATTGATGGCGGCGGAGTGTAGTGCGGCGCAACACCAGGGATTCCGGCGCCAACGTGGAACCTGCACAACACAACCAAAGTACTTTGCCCCAACGTAACAGTGAGGTTGTCAATCTCACCGGCTTGCTGTAACAAAGGATTAGATGTATAGTGTGGATGATGATTGTTTGCAGAAAACAGTAGAACAAGTATTGCAGTAGATTGTATTCGATTAAAAGAATGGACCGGGGTCCACAGTTCACTAGAGGCGTCTCTCCGATAAGAATAAGCATGTTGGGTGAACAAATTACAGTTGGGCAATTGACAAATAAAGAGGGCATGACCATGCACATACATGATATGATGAGTATAGTGAGATTTAATTGGGCATTACGACAAAGTACATAGACCTCTATCTAGCATGCATCTATGCCTAAAAAGTCCACCTTCAGGTTATCATCCGAACCCCTTCCAGTATTAAGTTGCAAACAACAGACAATTGCATTAAGTATGGTGCGTAATGTAATCAACAACTACATCCTTGGACATAGCATCGATGTTTTATCCCTAGTGGCAACAGCACATCCACAACCTTAGAACTTTCTATCACTGTCCCAGATTTAATGGAGGCATGAACCCACTATCGAGCATAAATACTCCCTCTTGGAGTTACTAGCAAAAACTTGGCCAGAGCCTCTACTAACAACGGAGAGCATGCAAGATCATACACAACACCTAGGTAATAGATTGATAATCAACATAACATAGTATTCTCTATCCATCGGATCCCAACAAACACAACATATAGCATTACAGATAGCTCACAAGACCCAACAATGAAGCACAATTAGGAGAAGACGACCATCTAGCTACTGCTATGGACCCATAGTCCAGGGGTGAACTGCTCACTCATCACTCCGGAGGCGACCATGGCGGTGAAGAGTCCTCCGGGAGATAATTCCCCTCTCTGGCAGGGTGCCGGAGGCGATCTCCTGAATCCCCCGAGATGGGATTGGCGGCGGCGGCGTCTCTGGAAGGTTTTCCGTATCGTGGCTCTCGGTACTGGGGCTATTGTCGATGAAGACTTAAGTAGGCGGAAGGGCAGGTCAGGAGGCGTCACGGGGGCCCCACACGCTAGGGCCGCGCGGCCCCCCCTGGGCCGCGCCGCCTTAGTGTGGTGGCGCCCCGTGGCCCCACTTCGTCTCTCCCTCGGACTTCTGGAAGCTTCGTGGCAAAATAGGCCCCTGGGCGTTGATTTCATCCAATTCCGAGAATATTTCCTTAATAGGATTTCTGAAACCAAAAACAGCAGAAAACAGAAACTAGCTCTTCGGCATCTCGTTAATAGGTTAGTGCCGGAAAATGCATAAATATGATATAAAGTATGCATAAAACATGTAGATATCATCAATAATGTGGCATGGAACATAAGAAATTATCGATACGTCAGAGACGTATCAGCGTGCGCGAGCAAGCTCCAACCGACCTGGACCCGGTCCTCACCGCGAAGCGGCAGGATCGAGCGTACCGGATCGCGGAGTACGCCGAGATGCGCACCTTCATCCCCCTCCTCCAGACGTCAAGGACTATCTGAGCGACGAGGAGGAAGATGAAGACGACGAGGAGGTCGGAGCTGGTGATGCGATCCAGAAGGCCCTGATGCCGATGACGCTCCTCCTGAAGCCCCTGCAGCCTGAGTATTTCCTGTGATTTGTTTGCCTGTTCCTGCTTGTCTTTGAAACAATGTTCGTTAAATTCTACCCCGGTATGCCGGGGTTCGTGATGTAAGATAAAACTTAATCGCTCTTTTGGTTGTGCTACAACAGTTTATGCCGGTATGTTATACCGGTAGCATATTAACTTATGTTTGCCTTAGCATATTTGCTTATTGAGTTGTTTTTATCTTGCACTACAAAGATTTCGGAATTGTTTCCGCATCCAATCCGATGCACACTTGGCTCTTTTACTTTGGCTCTGCCTGCCTTCTCTGGGCGTTCTTTGGCGTATGAGCACAAAGTTCTTTTACCAAGCAATCACTTTCTTGAACTTAGAAATAACTCAAAATTTTTACAAAAAACCGGCTTAACCGGGGTTAGTTAAACTTTTCCGGATTGTTCGTTCCCACTCTCTCTTTTCGCAGTTCACGTGCTTAATTGCTACCGGTTTATCTTGCTTGCCATGAAGACGGGTTGCGGACAACAGCAGAGTCGAAGACTCCGGTAGGATTAGCACGCTACTAAACCGGAAAGAAAAAATGTTCGCTAAGCAACCTGTGAACTGAAAAAATAAACATATTGCATGCAATTTCAGCAGGGGTAGTCCCCGAGATTCATTCGAGGTCCCGACACCTTTTATTCATAGCATACAAGGTACAAAAAGGAACTTCTTACACCACAACTTCAAGAGTAGAAGGGACGCAACAGGGCTACGTTCCATGGACGCTTGCTCTCTTCTCCGGACCTGTCCGCCTTTCCTTTTTTCCATTCCTGTGCATCGATCAAGTAATAGGCATCATTGTGGAGAGCTTTGCTCACAATGAAGGGTCCTTCCCATGGGGGTGAAAGCTTATGCCGGCCTTCAGTGCGCTGCACTAGGCGTAGCACCAGATCTCCTTCCCGGAATACTCTCGGGTTAACCTTCCGGCTATGATAGCGTCTGAGGTTTTGCTGGTAAATGGATGTTCTTGCCAATGCCAATTCTCTTGCTTCTTCTAGCAAGTCCACATCGTTTTCTCTGGCCTCCTTTACCTCTTGCTCAGTATAGAGCTGCACTCTTGGTGACTCATGGAGAATGTCGGTTGGTATGACCGCTTCTGCTCCGTAAACCATGAAGAATGGAGTGTATCCGGTGGACCGGTTTGGAGTTGTTCTTATGCTCCACAGCACTGATGGTAGCTCATTGAGCCAACACCCTGGTGACTTTTCCACCGCCTCGATGAGTCTTGGTTTGATACCGGAAAGTACCAACACGTTTGTTCTTTCCACCTGGACATTGCCTTGTGGGTGTGCTACCGAGCACAAATCCAACCGGATGTTGTTATCCTCACAGAATCTTTTGAACTCACCTTGAGCAAAATTGGTTCCATTATCAGTGATGATGCTATGCGGGTAACCATACCGCAAGATAACATCTTTTAAGAACTTCACCGTTGTGCGCCCATCACACTTTGCGATAGGTTTCACTTCTAGACATTTGGTGAATTTGTCCACCATGACCAAGATGTGGGTCATATTCCCTCTCGCAGTTTTGAATGGGCCCACCATATCAAGGCACCAAACAGCAAATGGCCAAGTTAGCGGTATGGTTTTTAGACCGGATGCTGGGGTATGATTTTGCTTGGCGTACCTCTGGCACCCATTGCATTTTCTTACCAAATCCTCAGCATTTTCCAAAGCCGTGGGCCAATAGAACCCATGCCGGAACACTTTTGCTACCAGCGCCCTTGATGAAGCGTGGTGCCCACATTCTCCTTGGTGAATCTCTTCAAGCATTTCTTTTCCCTCTTCCGGTTCCACACATCTTTGAAGGACACCGGTAACACTTCTCTTGTACACCTCGCCATTGATGATGGTGTATGCTTTGGACCTCCTCTGGATCCTTCTGGATTCATTTTCGTCATCCGGCAAGGTGCCGTTGATCAGGAATTCCTTAATAGGTTTAACCCACGATGGTGCCTCTCGAACCAGAAATATCGGTACCTCCATGTTATCCACCAGCATTGTTTCTTCTGGTATGGCCGCAGCAATCCCTGAGAGCAGTCCCCGAGTTTGCCGGAACAGTCCCCGGGTTCCCTTCATCGATATCCATGGGTACTACATGTGATTCCGGTACAAAAATTGATTCCGATTCCGGGCTTGGTTTGATCGACGGTACTCTTAAGTGTGCCAAATTTCCTGCCTAGATGAGCCCAGCTTGGACAAAGCATCCGCGGCCTCATTTTCCGCTCGTGGCACATGGTGAAATTCACAGCCCTCAAAGAAGCCGGCAATCTTTTGCACGTGAAACCGGTACGAACATCTTTTGCGTCCCAATCTCCGGAACATTGTTGCACCACGAGATCCGAATCTCCATAACAAATGATCCGGTGCGCACCGATTTCTTTTGCGACCTTTAGTCCATGGATCAAAGCCTCGTACTCAGCGACATTGTTAATTTGATGCCCTGAAATGTACTTGCAGAACATACCGGAGATGATCTCCCTTAGGTGAAGTAAGCACCACACCGGCACCTAGACCCTCTTTGAGTTTGGATCCATCAAAGTGCATCTTCCAGTATTCTATTTTTTGATCCGGCGGCTTGTATTGCATTTCCGCCCAATCAACAAGGAAATCAGCCAAAGCTTGCGATTTTATGGCATCTCTTCTTTCATACACCGGTACGTATGGTGATATCTGGATTGCCCACTTTGCAATCCTACCGCTAGCATCTTTGTTGCACATGATATCGGAAATGGGTGCCTCGCTCACCTCTTTCATGGGGTGCTCCTCAAAGTAATGCTTAAGCTTGGTGGCGGCCATGAACACGCCATAAGTCATTTTCTGGAAGTGAGGGTAGTTTTGTTTTGAGAGGGAGAGCACCTCGCTCAGGTAGTATACCGGCCTCTGGACGGTTTTTCCTTCCTCTTCTCTTTCGACCACAACTACCACGCTCACGACCCGGTTTGTTGCTGCTATGTATAATAGCATAGGCTCTTTTTCTAGATGTGAAGCCAGTATAGGCGCTGTGGCCAGCATTGTTTTTAGCTCTTTAAACGCTGCGTCTGCCTGAGGGGTCCAGACGAACGTATCGGATTTTTTCATGAGAGCATAGAGCGGCAGAGCTTTTTCTCCCAACCTGCTTATGAACCGGCTTAGCGATGCTAAGCTTCCGGTAAACTTTTGCACGTCTTTGAGATCGCGCGGTATAGTCATTCTTTCGATTGCCCGGATTTTTACCGGATTAACCTCAATGCCCCGGCTTGATACGAGAAAGCCAAGCAGCTTGCCGGCAGGAACACCGAAGGTACATTTTGCCGGATTGAGTTTCATCCGGAATCTTCTCAAGTTATCAAATGTTTGCCGTAGGTCATCGATTAAGGTTTCTTTTACCTTGGTCTTTACCACGACATCGTCCACATAGACTTGTACATTTTTTCCGATTTGATCAAACAAGCATTTTTGCATACAACGCTGGTACATTGCACCAGCGTTGCGCAAACCAAAAGGCATAGTGACATAGCAATAAGCCCCGTGCGGGGTAATGAACGCAGTTTTTATTTGATCTTCCTTTTTCAGGGGGATTTGGTGGAAACCGGAATAAGCATCCAAGAAAGACAACAGCTCACAGCCAGCAGTGGAATCAATCACGTGATCGATCCGGGGTAAAGGGAAAGGGTCTTTCGGGCAAGCTTTGTTCAGGTTGGTGTAGCCGATGCACATGCGCCACACCTTTGGAGCTTTTGCTTCTAGGTTCTCTTCTTTCTTCTTTTCGACCAGCACTGGATTGGCTAGCCACTCAGTGTGCAGTACTTCCACGATGAAACCGGCAACCAGTAACTTTGTCACCTCTTCTCCAATGATCTTTCTCCTGTCTTCAGCAAACCGGCGCAGCGGCTGCCTTACCGACTTCGCATCTTTCCGGACATTTAATGAGTGCTCAGCCAGCTCCCTCGGAATACCTACCAAGTCATCAGTAGACCAGGCAAAGATATTCCGATTCTCACGGAGGAAGCTGACGAGCGAACTTTCCTATGCCTCATTCATGCCGGCACCGATACGAACGACACGCTCGGGGTAAGCCGGGTCCAGCACGATGTCCTTTGTTTGTTTTGTCGGCTTGAATGCCGGTGTGCCCAGGTTTGCACTCATTGCCGCTAAGCTCAACTATGAGGACTGAGCCAGCGCAACCGTAGTTTGCATCCTCCTCTTTTCCTCTGCGATCACCACCGATTCTGCCAGGTTTGATCCGACGGAAGCTGTTTCCAGTGAGACTTTGTAGTTTCCCACCACAGTTAAGGGTCCACGAGGTGCCGGCATCTTCATCTTGAGATATGCCGTATGAGTTGAGGCCATGAAAGCAGCCAATGCCGGTCTCCCCAGCAACGCATGGTAAGGACTATCTAAGTCCACCACCTCGAACTCAAGGTTTTCAACCCGGCAATTGTCACGTCCTCCAAACGACACATCCACCCGGACTTTACCGACCGGTGCACAGGACAAGCCCGAAATGATTCCATGGAAAGTTGTACGAGTTGGCTAAAGCATGTTTTCTGTTATGCCCAGCATATTCATGGTGTGCCAGTACATGATGTTTATGCTGCTCCCATTGTCTATCAGCACCTTGCTGAATTTGACTCGAGCGTTTGGCCCTTGCATGATTGGGTCCAAGACAAGAGCATAGTGATGTCTACGCCCCCTCCTTTTCCTGTAGACAGTGTTGGGCCTCCAAGAGCAGAGGTTTGTAGAACAGCAGCAAGTTTTCCCTTAAGTGGATCACCCAAGGTTTATCGAACTCAGGGAGGAAGAGGTCAAAGATATCCCTCTCATGCAACCCTGCAACCACAAAGCAAGAAGTCTCTTGTGTCCCCAACACACCTAATAGGTGTACTAGTTTGGCGAAGAGATAGTGAAATACATGTGGTATGAATATATATGAGCAGTGGCAACGGCACCAGAAAAGTGCTTTGCCCAGGACAGTAAACAAGCAGTAGTAACGCAGCAGTAGTAACGCAGTAAAACAGTAAACAAGCAGCGATAGCAGTATTTAGGAACAAGGCCTAGGGATTAGACTTTCACTAGTGGACACTCTCAACATTGATCACATAACATAATAGATAAATGCATACTCTACACTCTTGTTGGATGATGAACACATTGCGTAGGATTACACGAATCCTCAATGCCGGAGTTAACAAGCTCCACAATTCAATGTTCATATTTAAATAACCTTAGAGTGCATGAAAGATCAATAAGACTAAACCAAGTACTAACATAGTATGCACACTGTTACCTTCACACTATGTAGGAGGAATAGATCACATCAATACCATCATAGCAATAATTAACTTCATAATCTACAAGAGATCATGATCATAGCCTATGCGAAGTACTAACACGGATGCACACACTGTCACCATTACACCGTGCAGGAGGAATAAAACTACTTTAATAACATTACTAGAGTAGCACATAGATAAATTGTGATACAAAACACATTGCAATCATAAAGAGATATAAATAAGCACTTCACTATGCCACTCATAACAGTGAATAAGTATTCTGTGAAATATAGCCTAAGAGACCCACACGGTGCACACACTGTCACCTTTACACACGTGGGACAAGGAGTCTCCGGAGATCACATAAGTAAAACTCACTTGACTAGCATAATGACATCTAGATTACAAGCATCATCATATGAATCTCAATCATGTAAGGCAGCTCATGAGATTATTGTATTGAAGTACATAGGAGAGAGATGAACCACATAGCTACCGGTACAGCCCCGAGCCTCGATGGAGAACTACTCCCTCCTCATGGGAGACAGCAGCGGTGATGGAGATGGCGGTGGTGTCGATGGAGGAGCCTTCCGGGGGCACTTCCCCGTCCCGGCGGCGTGCCGGAACAGAGACTCCTGTCCCCCAGATCTTGGCTTCGCGATGGCGGCGGCTCTGGATGGTTTCTTGTACCGTGGCTTTTCCGTATCGAGGTTTTAGGTCGAGGGGGCTTAAATAGGCGAAGAGGCGGCGTCAGAAGGTCAACGAGGCGACGACACTATAGGGGGGCGCGGGCCACCCCCAGGCCGCGCCGACCTATGGTCTGGTGGGCCTGTGGCCCCCCTCCGACGACTCTCGGGTGTTCTGGATGCTTCCGGGCAAAATAGGACCCTGGGCGTTGATTTCGTCCAATTCCGAGAATATTTCCTTACTAGGATTTCTGAAACCAAAAACAGCAGAAAATAGGAACTGGCCCTTCGGCATCTCGTCAATAGGTTAGTTCCGGAAAACGCATAATAATGACATAAAATGTGCATATAACATGTAGAAATCATCAATAATGTGGCATGTAACATAAGAAATTATCGATACGTCGGAGACGTATCAGCATCCCCAAGCTTAGTTCTGCTCGTCCCGAGCAGGTAAAACGATAACAAAGATAATTTCTGAAGTGACATGCCATCATAAACTTGATCATACTATTGTAAACACATGTAATGAATGCAGCAATCCAAGACAATGCATATGACATGAGTAAACAAGTGAATCATATAGCAAAGACTTTTCATGAATAGTACTTCAAGACAAGCATCAATAAGTCTTGCATAATAGTTAACTCATAAAGCAATAATTCAAAGTAAAGGCATTGAAGCAACACAAAGGAAGACTAAGTTTCAGCGGTTGCTTTCAACTTGTAACATGTATATCTCATGGATAATTGTCAACATAGAGTAATATAATAAGTGCAATATGCAAATATGTAGGAATCAATGCACAGTTCACACAAGTGTTTGCTTCTTGAGGTGGAGAGAAATAGGTGAACTGACTCAACAATAAAAGTAAAAGAATGGTCCTCCAAAGAGGAAAGCATCGATTGCTATATTTGTGCTAGAGCTTTTATTTTGAAAACATGAAACAATTTTGTCAACGGTAGTAATAAAGCATATGTATCATGTAAATTATATCTTACAAGTTGCAAGCCTCATGCATAGTATACTAATAGTGCCCGCACCTTGTCCTAATTAGCTTGGACTACCGGATCATCGCAATGCACATGTTTTAACCAAGTGTCACAAAGGGGTACCTCTATGCCGCCTGTACAAAGGTCTAAGGAGAAAGCTCTCATCGGATTTCTCGCTATTGATTATTCTCAACTTAGACATCCATACCGGGACAACATAGACAACAGATAATGGACTCCTCTTTTATGCATAAGCATGTAGCAACAATTAATTTCTCATTTGAGATTGAGGATATTGTCCAAAACTGAAACTTCCACCATGAATCATGGCTTTAGTTAGCGGCCCAATGTTCTTCTCTAACAATATGCATGCTTAACCATAAGGTGGTAGATCTCCCTTACTTCAGACAAGACGAACATGCATAGAAACTCACATGATATTCAACAAAGAATAGTTGATGGCATCCCCAGAAACATGGTTATCGCACAACAAGCAACTTAATAAGAGATAAAGTGCATAAGTACATATTCAATACCACAATAGTTTTTAAGCTATTTGTCCCATGAGCTATATATTGCAAAGGCGAATGATGGAATTTTAAAGGTAGCACTCAAGCAATTTACTTTGGAATGGCGGAGAAATACCATGTAGTAGGTAGGTATGGTGGACACAAATGGCATAGTGGTTGGCTCAAGTATTTTGGATGCAAGAGAAGTATTCCCTCTCGATACAAGGTTTAGACTAGCAAGGCTATTTGAAACAAACACAAGGATGAAGCGGTGCAGCAAAACTCACATAAAAGACATACTGAAAACATTATAAGACTCTACACCGTCTTCCTTGTTGTTCAAACTCAATACTAGAAATTATCTAGACCTTAGAGAGACCAAATATGCAAACCAAATTTTAGCATGCTCTATGTATTTCTTCATTAATGGGTGCAAAGTATATGATGCAAGAGCTTAAACATGAGCACAACAATTGCCAAATATCACATTATCCAAGATATTATAGCAAATTACTACATGTATCATTTTCCAATTCCAACCATATAACAATTTAACGAAGAAGAAACTTCGCCATGAATACTATGAGTAGAGCCTAAGGACATACTTATCCATATGCTACAGCGGAGCGTGTCTCTCTCCCACAAAGTGAATGCTAGGATCCATTTTATTCAAACAAAACAAAAAACAAAAACAAACCGACGCTCCAAGCAAAGCACATAAGATGTGATGGAATAAAAATATAGTTTCAGGGGAGGAACCTGATAATGTTGTCGATGAAGAAGGGGATGCCTTGGGCATCCCCAAGCTTAGACGCTTGAGTCTTCTTGATATATGCAGGGGTGAACCACCGGGGCATCCCCAAGCTTAGACTTTTCACTCTTCTTGATCATAGTATATCATCCTCCTCTCTTAACCCTTGAAAACTTCCTTCACACCAAACTTCTCATAAACTTCATTAGAGGGGTTAGTACATAATCAAAAACTCACATGTTCAGAGGTGACACAATCATTCTTAACACTTCTGGACATTGCTCAAAGCTACTGGAAGGTAATGGAACAAAGAAATCCACCCAACACAGCGAAAGAAGTAATGCGAAATAAAAGGTAGAATCTGTCAAAACAGAACAGTCCGTAAAGACGAATTTTTAATAAATACTTCCGTTGCTCAGATCAGAAAACTCAAAACTAATGAAAGTTGCGTACATATCTGAGGAACACGCACGTAAATTGGCATATTTTTCTGATTTTTCTACAGAGAAAACAGTCCAGATTCGTGACAGATAGAAATCTGTTTCTGCGCAGAAATCCAAATCTAGTATCAACCTTCGATTAGAGGCTTCACTTGGCACAACAAAACACAAAACTAAGATAAGGAGAGGTTGATACAGTAGTAAACAACTTCCAAGACACAAATATAAAACAAAGTACTGTAGCAAAATAATACATGGGTTATCTCCCAAGAAGTTCTTTCTTTATAGCCATTAAGATGGGCTCAGCAGTTTTAATGATGCACTCGCAAGAGATAGTATTTGAAGCAAAAGAGAGCATCAAGAGGCAAATCCAAAACACATTTAAGTCTAACATGCTTCCTATGAAAAGGAATCTTGTAAATAAACAAGTTCATGAAGAGCAAAGTAACAAGCATACGAAGATAAAACAAGTGTAGCTTCAAAAATTTCAGCACATAGAGAGGCATTTTAGTAACATGAAAATTTCTACAACCATATTTTCCTCTCTCATAATAACTTTCAGTAGCAACATGAGCAAACTCAACAATATAACTATCACATAAAGCATTCTTATCATGAGTCTCATGCATAAAATTATTACTACTCCCAACATAAGCATAATCAATTTTATTAGTTGTAGTGGGAGCAAATTCAACAAAGTAGCTATCATTATTATTCTCATCATCAAATATAGGAGGCATAGTATAATCACAATAATATTCACTCTCCATAGTAGGTGGCACCAAAAGACCACTATCATTATAATCATCATAAATAGGAGGTAAAGTATCATCAAAGAAAATTTTCTCCTCAATGCTTGGGGGACTAAAAAGATCATGAAAACCAGCTTCCCCAAGCTTAGAACTTTCTATATCATTATCAACAATGGTGTTCAAAGCGTTCATACTAATATTACTACCAGCATGCAAATAAGATTCCATAGGTTTTTTAATTTTCGCATCAAACCATCCATGTCTTAAATCAGGAAATAGAATAAGAAGCTCATTGTTGTCCATTATGCCAAACTAGTGTAAACAAGAAACAAAAAGATGCAATTGCAGGATCTAAAGGAAATAGCTTCGAGTACTTACAACGGCGAAAATAGCTTAGTAGCCGAGATCCGGAGTGTGAGTACCTTTTACCTTTCCTCCCCGGCAACGGCGCCAGAAAATAGCTTGATGTCTACGCCCCCTCCTTTTCCTGTAGACAGTGTTGGGCCTCCAAGAGCAGAGGTTTGTAGAACAGCAGCAAGTTTTCCCTTAAGTGGATCACCCAAGGTTTATCGAACTCAGGGAGGAAGAGGTCAAAGATATCCCTCTCATGCAACCCTGCAACCACAAAGCAAGAAGTCTCTTGTGTCCCCAACACACCTAATAGGTGTACTAGTTCGGCGAAGAGATAGTGAAATACAGGTGGTATGAATATATATGAGCAGTGGCAACGGCACCAGAAAAGTGCTTTGCCCAGGACAGTAGACAAGCAGTAGTAACGCAGCAGTAGTAACGCAGTAAAATAGTAAACAAGCAGCGATAGCAGTATTTAGGAACAAGGCCTAGGGATTAGACTTTCACTAGTGGACACTCTCAACATTGATCACATAACATAATAGATAAATGCATACTCTACACTCTTGTTGGATGATGAACACATTGCGTAGGATTACACGAATCCTCAATGCCGGAGTTAACAAGCTCCACAATTCAATGTTCATATTTAAATAACCTTAGAGTGCATGAAAGATCAATATGACTAAACCAAGTACTAACATAGTATGCACACTGTTACCTTCACACTATGTAGGAGGAATAGATCACATCAATACCATCATAGCAATAATTAACTTCATAATCTACAAGAGATCATGATCATAGCCTACGCCAAGTACTAACACGGATGCACACACTGTCACCATTACACCGTGCAGGAGGAATAAAACTACTTTAATAACATTACTAGAGTAGCACATAGATAAATTGTGATACAAAACACATTGCAATCATAAAGAGATATAAATAAGCACTTCACTATGCCACTCATAACAGTGAATAAGTATTCTGTGAAATATAGCCTAAGAGACCCACACGGTGCACACACTGTCACCTTTACACACGTGGGACAAGGAGTCTCCGGAGATCACATAAGTAAAACTCACTTGACTAGCATAATGACATCTAGATTACAAGCATCATCATATGAATCTCAATCATGTAAGGCAGCTCATGAGATTATTGTATTGAAGTACATAGGAGAGAGATGAACCACATAGCTACCGGTACAGCCCCGAGCCTCGATGGAGAACTACTCCCTCCTCATGGGAGACAGCAGCGGTGATGGAGATGGCGGTGGTGTCGATGGAGGAGCCTTCCAGGGGCACTTCCCCGTCCCGGCGGCGTGCCGGAACAGAGACTCCTGTCCCCCAGATCTTGGCTTCACGATGGCGGCGGCTCTGGATGGTTTCTCGTACCGTGGCTTTTCCGTATCGAGGTTTTAGGTCGAGGGGGCTTAAATAGGCGAAGAGGCGGCGTCAGAAGGTCAACGAGGCGACGACACTATAGGGGGGCGCGGGCCACCCCCAGGTCGCGCCGGCCTATGGTCTGGTGGGCCTGTGGCCCCCCTTCGACGACTCTCGGGTGTTCTGGATGCTTCCGGGCAAAATAGGACCCTGGGCGTTGATTTCGTCCAATTCCGAGAATATTTCCTTACTAGGATTTTTGAAACCAAAAACAGCAGAAAACAGGAACTGGCCCTTCGACATCTCGTCAATAGGTTAGTTTTGGAAAACGCATAATAATGACATAAAATGTGCATATAACATGTAGAAATCATCAATAATGTGGCATGGAACATAAGAAATTATCGATACGTCGGAGACGTATCACATAGCCACCCGGGTTAGGCATTATCTTGGGGTGATCCTTGAATGACCAAGAGATCTCTTGATCTGACCACAGCATGTATTTTGGCACTGCCAGCATCACCGCGTTCACTTCCATAGAGCGGCGATGCAGGCTCTGTCTGTCGTTTGGCTCAGTGACGAACACAACGCAGCACATATCTGGATCATGGTAAACATTCCGGCCCAAAGGTGCCGGTGGAGGCGGTTGGCCATTGCCTTCTCCCACCTGGTTAACTTGCTGGAACTGCTGCCGGTTTGGCTGAGGCTGTACCGGTAAGGCATTTTCTCCGGTAAGCGGTGGTGGTGGTGGTAGCTGATGCTGTCGTAGCATATCTTGAGGTGGTGGTTGCATGGTGGAGCACCCTTGTGCTTGCGCATCTTTTACTGCTCCCTTGAGCATCAAGTACTTGGTCCAAGAGCAATCCTTCGTTAGATGATTTGACGGGTGAGCCGGATTCGGTGTGTGCCATCGACAAGGTTGATCCATGGCAGCTTCCATGGTGTACTTCACAGGTTCTTGCCAGTTCTTTTTCTGGCCCCAGGGTTTCTTTTCGACCCACTGTTTCTTAGGACCCGCCCACGGCTGCGATCCAGTTCTTTGCCTCTGACTGCCGCTGGCCTCAGAGTTCTCTTGTACAGCAGCAACTTGATGCGGACCGTACCTTCGATCCGGGAAATCTTCCCTTCTTTTGTTGTTCCGGTTATCCCGGTGTTGCTCTTGGCGCTGCTGAGGCGGGTTTGATTGCTCCGGCTCAGGTTGCACTGCCGGCTGCATTGGGTCTCCCAACGCATAGTTATCCGCCACGCGTATCATTTCCGCCAGCGTTGTCGGCATGTTCCGCTGCAGCTTTTGCCACAACGGTGAACCTCTTCTACACCCACTGCTAAACCAAGCAATGGATTGCGCCTCTATCACCCCTTCACAGGAGTTCCTTGTGGTGTTCCACCGGGCCAGATAATCCTGGTCTGTTTCATTTGGGCGCTGCACGCACAGGGCGAGCTGCTGCGGCCTGTTTGGCCTCCGGTAGGTGCTGCTGAAGTTACTCACAAAAGCCTCCTCAAAGTCCAACCAGCCGTTTATGCTTCCTGTCGGCAAGTTGTTTAGCCAGATTCGAGCCGGTCCCACCAAGAATGATGGTATGATTCTCACGGCCCAACGCCGGTTTCCTCCTCCAGCTACGGTTCCTCCGCCACCAGCGACGTATACCGCGGTCACGTAATCCGCGAGCCAGTCTTCCGGCTTAGTGGTGCCATCATATGTTTTTGTGTCACGGGGCAACTGGAAGTTGCGAACTGGTGGTCCTTCTTTCATGATCCTTGGACCAAAGCATTTTGGGCCTGGAGGACCTTCTGCCTCGATCATTTCTGACAAGTATACTCTATCCAGACGGTGCCTCGCATCCCGTTCTGGCAGGTATCTTTCTCCCAGGCGTTCTCCCAATGGATTCCGGTATGCTGCCGGTCTTGTTGAATCAACCTCGTCATCATGCTCCGGTACCGCGGCCCTTGCCTGCCGGTACCCTGGGGGATCCATTTCCTCCTCATCATACGCTGCCCTTGTAGCTCGATAATTTTGCCCGGTTTCGTGTCTACCGGCATGATTGTTTCCGGCATAGCCTCCTTTGGCGTAGCCTCTGTCTGCCCCTTGGCTTTTTCTACCGGCATCGTGTTGCCCGGCTTGTTGTTTTCCGGCAAGAACCGGATCATACACAGTCATCTGCTGCGCATTCATCTCTTTTTCTCTTCTTTGTCCGGATGGGGGGACGAGGCCTGCCCATGGGACTTGCTACCGGCATTCTTTGTTGAACGCGCGGATTTTGAAGCCACGGCCTTGTTCAGCTTAGCAAGCTGCTCAGCGTTTTGCTGCTCGATAGTCTCAAGCAGCTCCCGGACACGCTCTTGTTGTTTTGCCAGAGCATCCCCGGAAAGCGATTCACATAGCTCTACTGCAGCTTTAGCAGCTTTTATAGTTTTATCTGGGCTACTGTATTTAGGTTTCTCTACAATGCTCACAGATGCAGAGGTACTTTTGTCGGCAAGAATTTCTTTACGCAGATCCTGATCTAGATTGCGAGCCTTAAGCCGGTTCTCCGGTATCCTAGCAGCATGAGCGCTAACAGAAGCAAAGCCATGGGCAGCGTTATACTCACGTATGGTTAGGTTCAGCTCGCGCTGCGCCCTGACGACGTCCTTGCCGTTCTCGAGCAGCTTCTGGCGCTGCGCCTCCAGCTCCGCCTGAGCCGCTGCCGGGTCGATGTTCTGCGCGATGGGCGTGGCGAGGACGTTCATCGCCGCTTGGAGCGGTGTCTCCGGTAGCACGGACGATGCTCCCGCAGCGCCTGCGTCGCGCTCCAGCGGTGGCTTGGCCGCACGGGTTGATGCCGCACGCCCAGCACCTTCTTCCACAGCTTCTTTGCCGGCGCCGACCACGCCAGCCATCATCATCTCCATGCTGCCAGGGCGCGGCCAGCATGTAGCCATCTTGGCGGATCCGGCGCCACCAGCACCGGTGAGGGGCGCTGGCGCACAGGGACAGTGCCGAAGTAGATGCGGTGGCTGCCGAACTCGATGATGCGTCCATTCTTGGGGAAGATGTCGCCGTTGGCGAAGCAGCCCACGTTGTCGTTGATGAAGTCCATGGCGTAGATGCGCTGCACCAGCGCGGACACCGTACGCTGGCCGGCGACGTCGAGGATGCCCGCCCGAATGTGAACTCCAGCAAGCGCCACTTCATGCCCCACGGTGGGCGCCAACTGTTGTCGTGGTGAACGAGCAGATGCCATGGGATGGCTTGAGTTGGGGCCGAATGGACGCTAGAGGATTCGGGGGAGGGTTTGTGATTAGATGGGATGAACTTCCGGATGCTTTCCTCAAGAACTCAGCCAAAGGCAGGGATACAAGAAGAAACACACAAGGAAGAACTCTGCTCTAGATCACTATCTTCATTGATCTCAACAGGATACAAGTTTCTGGTTACAAGGTTCATCTACCCATCGACCATCCCGGATACGGGTGTGCCCCCTCTCCTTATATAGGGGAGAGGGTGGCTTACAGAGCAAGAAACCCTAATGGCATCTTTGACTGGACAAACTACTTTACAAAGTAACTTTAATCATAGATGACGCCGGGGTCTTCTTTAATCGGGGAAGCTGACGTCCTCCGGCTTCTTTCAACGTCATCTTCCTCTTTGGCGCCAGGGCTTCGTTTAAAGCCACTTTGCTTAGCTCATCCTTGTCCTCTAGCTCTGAAGAGAATCTTTGACCACTCTTGCCGACATGCTCTTCTTACCGGTAGCCCGGTGTCTTCTTCATCCGGTTCCGGTATACCCCTCTTGGGGATACCGGCCTGGCTTCACTTAGCCATACACTTATCTTTGTGCTCTGGTATAAACATTAAATCGGTATCTTGATGGCACAAACCATCCGGTTTGGCATGCCTTTGGCATACCGGGGGTCATCCCCCCAACACTTGGGCATCCCCAAGCTTAGATGCTTGAGTCTTCTTGAAATATGCAGGGATGAACCACGGGGGCATCCCCAAGCTTAGACTTTTCACTCTTCTTGATCATATTGTATCATCCTCCTCTCTTGACCCTTGAAAACTTCCTCCACACCAAACTCAAAACAAACTCATTAGAGGGTTAGTGCATAATCAAAAATTCACATGTTAAGAGGTAGCACAATAATTTCTAATACTTCTGGACATTGCCCAAAGCTACTGAAAGTTAATGAAACAAAGAAATCCATTCAACATAGCAAAAGAGGCAATGTGAAATAAAAGGCAGAATCTATCAAAACAGAACAGTCCGTAAAGACGATTTTTTTAGAGGCACTTAACATGCTCAGATGAAGAAGCTCAAATTGAATGAAAGTTGCGTACATATCTGAGCATTACTCATGATTTTTCGCAGATTTTTCTGAGTTACCTACAGAGAGATCTACTCAAATTCGTGACAACAAGAAATCTGTTTCTGCGCAGAAATCCAAATCTAGTATCAACCTTACTATCAAAGACTTTACTTGGCACAACAATGCAATAAAGTAGATAAGGAGAGGTTTCTACAGTATTAACAACTTCCAAGACACAAATATAAAACAAAAATTGTTGTAGTAAAATAATGGGTTGTCTCCCATAAGCGCTTTTTAACGCCTTTCAGCTAGGCGCAGAAAGTGTAAATCAAGTAACATCAAGAGATGAAGCATCAACATCATAATTTGTTCTAATAATAGAATCAAAAGGTAACTTCATTCTCTTTCTAGGGAAGTGTTCCATACCTTTCTTAAGAGGAAATTGATACTTAATATTCCCTTCCTTCATATCAATAATAGCACCAACAGTTCGAAGAAAAGGTCTTCCCAAAATAATAGGACAAGATGCATTGCATTCAATATCCAAGACAACAAAATCAACGGGGACAAGGTTATTGTTAATCGTAATGTGAACATTATCAATCATCCCCAAAGGTTTCTTTATAGAACTATCAGCAAGATTAACATCCAAATAACAATTTTTCAATGGTGGCAAGTCAAGCATATCATAGAGTTTCTTAGGCATAACAGAAATACTTGCACCAGGATCACATAAAGCATTACAATCAAAATCACTGACCTTCATCTTAATGATGGGCTACCAACCATCTTCCAACTTCCTAGGAATAGAAGTTTCAAGTTTTAATTTCTCTTCTCTAGCTTTAATGCGAGCATTTGTAATATGTTTTGTAAAGGCCAAATTTATAGCACTAGCATTAGGACTTCTACCAAGTTTTTGCAAGAACTTAATAACTTCAGAGATATTACAATCATCAAAATCAAAACCATTATGATCTAAAGCAATGGGATCATTGTCCCCAATGTTCTGAAAAATTTCAGCACTTTTATCACAAACAGTTTCAGCAGTTTTTGCAGTTTCAGGCAGTTTTGCACGCTTTGCATTAGGAGTAGAAACCTTGCCAACACCAATTATTTTACCATTGATAGTAGGAGGTTTAGCAACATGTGAAGCATCAAAATTACTAGTGGTGGTAATAGTCCAAACTTTTAGTTACCTTATTCTCTTTCCCACCTAGCATGCAATTCACCCATCAATCTATTATTTTCATTAATTCAAACTTGGATAGTGTTTGCTGTAGTAACAATTTTGTTATCATTATCCTCAGGTTTAGCATCCATTTTATTAATTAAAGAAGATTGTGACTCAGACATGTATGAGATTCAGTTTTCATCATTTGAAAGCTTAGTTTGCAAACCAGAAATTTCCATATTCAAATTTTTAAGTTGATTCCCTGTATTCTTCAACAAGGCAGATTGTTCATTCATAGTTTTAGTAAACAATTGATTTTGCTCATGCTGTGATTGCATAAAGCTCTTAGTAGCTCTTTCAATTTCTAGCATCTTTTCCTCGTTAGGAAAAACAGATCTACCATAAGAATTACGACTACTAGAAGGATATGGCATATAGTTGTTACGAGAATTATTCCTATAAGCATTGTTGTTGAAATTATTATTTTTAATGAAGTTCACATCAACATGCTCTTCTTGAGCAACCAATGAAGCTAAAGGAACATTATTAGGATCAACATTAGATCTACCATTAACAAGCATAAACATAATAACATCAATCTTATCACTCAAGGAGGAGGTTTCTTCAACATAATTTACCTTCTTACCTTGTGGAGCCCTTTCAGTGTGCCATTCAGAGTAGTTGATCATCATATCATCAAGAAACTTTGTTGCGGCGCCCAAGGTGATGGATATAAAAGTATCTCCAGCAGCTGAATCCAATAGGTTCCTGATACGTCCAAAACGTATCTACTTTCCCGAACACTTTTGCTATTGTTTGGCCTCTAATTTGTGTATTTTGGATACAACTAACACGGACTAACGCTGTTTTCAGCAGAATTGCCCTGGTGTCTCGTTTTTGTGCAGAAATTCAACTTTCAGGAAAATCTCCAGAATTTATGTCGAAGGGCTTATTTTTCCAGAAGATTCACGGAGCCAGAAGGGCAGGTCTGGGGGAGGCCCAGGGCCCCCACACACTAGGCCGGCGCGGCCTGTAGGGGGGCGCGCCGCCCTACTGTGTGGCCCCCTCGGCCAGCCTCTGACGCCCCTGATGTCTACTTTCCCCCTCCTTTCCTGTAGACAGTGTTGGGCCTCCAAGAGCAGAGGTTTGTAGAACAGCAGCAAGTTTTCCCTTAAGCCTCTCATGCAACCCTGCAACCACAAAGCAAGAAGTCTCTTGTGTCCCCAACACACCAAATAGGTGCACTAGTTCGGCGAAGAGATAGTGAAATACAGGTGGTATGAATATATATGAGCAGTAGCAACGGTGCCAGAAAATAGCTTGCTGGCGTGTAGTTGATGGTGGTAGTATTGCAGCAGTAGTAACGATAAAACAAGAAACAAGCAGTAGTAACGCAGCAGTATTTAGGAACAAGGCCTAGGGATTACACTTTCACTAGTGGACACTCTCAACATTGATCACATAACAGAATAGATAAATGCATACTCTACACTTTTGTTGGATGATGAACACATTGCGTAGGATTACACGAACCCTCAATGCCGGAGTTAACAAGCTCCACAATAATGCTCATATTTTAGTAACCTTTAGTGTAAGATAGATCAACATAACCAAATAGATCACATCAATACCATCATAGTAATAGTTAACTTCACAATCTACAAGAGATCATGATCATAGCCTACGACAAGAACCACATGGTGCACACACTAGTCACCTTTACACCAATGCAGGAGGAATAGAATACTTTAATAACATCACTAGAGTAGCACATAGATGAATTGTGATACAAAACTCATATGAATCTCAATCATGTAAAGCAGCTCATGAGATTATTGTATTGAGGTACATGGGAGAGAGATGAACCACATAGCTACAGCGAAGCCCTCAGCCTCGGGGGTGGATTACTCCCTCCTCATCATGGAGGCAGCGATGGCGGTGAAGACGGTGGTGGAGATGGCTCCGGGGGCAATTCCCCGACCCGGCAGGGTGCCGGAACAGAGACTTCTGTCCCCCGAATTGGAGTTTCGCGATGTGGCGGCGCCCCTGGAGTCTTTCTGGAGTTTCGTCAAGCCGTGTCGAAGTTTTAGGTCACGACGGCTTAAATAGGCGAAGAATCGGAGTCGGAGGGGCCACGGGCTGCCCAAACCATAGGGGGGCGCGCCCCCCCCTTGGGCCGCGCCGCCCTAGGGTGTGGGGCCCCCCTGGCACCCCTCTGGCCTTTTTCCGGTGCTCTGGAAGCTTCGCGAAATTATAAGATCCCCGGAATTGATTTCGTCCGATTCCGAAAATATTTCCTTACTAGGATTTCTGAAACCAAAAACAGCAGAAAACAGCAACTGGCCTTTCGGCATCTCGTCAATAGGTTAGTTCCAGAAAACGCATAAAAATGATATAAAGTGTGAACAAAACATGTTGGTATTGTCATAAAACAAGCATGGAACATCGGAAATTATAGATACGTTGGAGACGTATCAGCATCCCCAAGCTTAGTTCCTACTCGTCCTCGAGTAGGTAAACGATAAAAGATAATTTCTGAGGTGACATGCTACCAACATAATCTTAATCATACCATTGTAAAGCTTATGAGATGAATGCAGCGATTCGAAACAATGTAAATGCAATGAGTAAACAATTGAATCATATAGCAAAGACTTTTCATGAATAGTACTTTCAAGACAAGCATCAATAAGTCTTGCATAAGAGCTACTCATAAAGCAATAAATTCATAGTAGAGACATTGAAGCAACACTATGGAAGATTAAGTTTCAGCGGTTGCTTTCAACTTGTAACATGTATATCTCATGGATAGTTGTCAATGCAAAGCAATATAACAAATGCAATAAGCAAGTATGTAAGAATCAATGCATAGTTAACACAAGCGTTTGCTTCTTGAGGTAAAGAGAGATAGGTGAACTGACTCAACAATAAAAGTAAAAGAATGGTCCTTCAAAGAGGAAAGCATCGATTGCTATATTTGTGCTAGAGCTTTTATTTTGAAAACATGAAACAATTTTGTCAACGGTAGTAATAAAGCATATGTATCATGTAAATTATATCTTACAAGTTGCAAGCCTCATGCATAGTATACTAATAGTGCCCGCACCTTGTCCTAATTAGCTTGGACTACCGGATCATCACAATGCACATGTTTTAACCAAGTGTCACAAAGGGGTACCTCTATGCCGCCTGTACAAAGGTCTAAGGAGAAAGCTCGCATTGGATTTCTCGCTATTGATTATTCTTCAACTTAGACATCCATACCGGGACAACATAGACGACAGATAATGGACTCCTCTTTTATGCATAAGCATGTAACAACAATTAATAATTTTCTCATTTGAGATTGAGGATATATGTCCAAAACTGAAACTTCCACCATGGATCATGGCTTTAGTTAGCGGCCCAATGTTCTTCTCTAACAATATGCATGCTTAACCATAGGGTGGTAGATCGCTCTTACTTCAGACAAGACGAACATGCATAGCAACTCACATGAAATTCAACAAAGAGTAGCTGATGGCGTCCCCAGTGAACATGGTTATCGCACAACAAGCAACTTATTAAGAGATAAAGTGCATAATTACATATTCAATACCACAATAGTTTTTAAGCTATTTGTCCCATGAGCTATATATTGCAAAGGTGAATGATGGAATTTTAAAGGTAGCACTCAAGCAATTTACTTTGGAATGGCGGAGAAATACCATGTAGTAGGTAGGTATGGTGGACACAAATGGCATAGTGTTGTTTGGCTCAGGATTTGGATGCATGAGAAGTATTCCCTCTCGATACAAGGTTTGGGCTAGCAAGGTTGTTTGAAGCAAACACAAGCACGAACTAGTACAGCAAAACTCACATAAAAGACATATTACAAGCATTATAAAACTATACATCGTCTTCCTTGTTGTTCAAACATCTTACTAGAAAATATCTAGACTCTAGAGAAACCACTCATGCAAACCAAATTTTAACAAGCTCTATGTATTTCTTCACTAATAGGTGCAAGGTATATGATGCAAGAGCTTAAACAAGAGCACAACAATTGCCAAGTATCAAGTTATTCAAGATATCATACCAATTACTACATGTAGCATTTTCCAATTCCAACCATATAATAATTAACGAAGCAGTTTCAACCTTCGCCATGAAAATTAAAAGCTAAGAACACATGTGTTCATACGAACCAGCGGAGCGTGTCTCTCTCCCACACAAGCATTTATTCAAACAAAAACAAAAACAAAAAACATACAGACGCTCCAAGTAAAGTGCATAAGATGTGACGGAATAAAAATATAGTTTCAGGGGAGGAACCTGATAATGTTGTCGATGAAGAAGGGGATGCCTTGGGCATCCCCAAGCTTAGACGCTTGAGTCTTCTTAGAATATGCAGGGGTGAACTACCGGGGCATCCCCAAGCTTAGAGCTTTTACTCTTCTTGATCATAGTATATCATCCTCCTCTCTTGACCCTTGAAAACTTCCTCCACACCAAACTCAAAGCAAACTCATTAGAGGGTTAGTGCATAATCAAAAACTCACATGTTCAGAGGTGACACAATCATTCTTAACACTTCTGGACATTGCATAATGCTACTGGACATTAGTGGATCAAAGAAATTCATCCAACATAGCAAAAGAGGCAATGCGAAATAAAAGGCAGAATCTGTCAAAACAGAACAGTTCGTATTGACGAATTTTAAAATGGCACCAGACTTGCTCAAATGAAAATGCTCAAATTGAATGAAAGTTGCGTACATATCTGAGGATCATGCACGTAAATTGGCTTAATTTTCTGAGCTACCTACAGGGAGGTGGACCCAGATTCGTGACAGCAAAGAAATCTGGAACTGTGCAGTAATCCAAATCTAGTACTTACTTTTCTATCAACGGCTTTACTTGGCACAACAAAACACAAAACTAAGATAAGGAGAGGTTGCTACAGTAGTAAACAACTTCCAAGATACAAATATAAAACAAAGTACTGTAGCAAAATAGCACATGGGTTATCTCCCAAGAAGTTCTTTCTTTATAGCCATTAAGATGGGCTCAGCAGTTTTGGTGATGCACTCGCAAGAAATAGTATTTGAAGCAAAAGAGAGCTTCAAGAGGCAAATTCAAAACACATTTAAGCCTAACATGCTTCCTATGCAGAGGAATCTTGTACACAAATGAATTCATGAAGAACAAAGTGACAAGCATAAGAGGATAAAACACGAGTAACTTCAAGATTCTCAACATAAAGAGGGGAAACTTAATATTATTAAGATGCATATAACCATATTTCCCTCTCTCATAATAACTTTCAGTAGCATCATTGATGAAATCCACAATATACCCATCACTTAAAACATTCTTATCATGGTTCATATGCATAGAAGTATCGTTAATTTTGGCATAAGGAGAGTTCTTTTCATTAATAGTAATTGGAGCAGGATTATTATCAAGAATTTGAACATGGTAAACAAGTTGCATATTAAGGGAATTGTTTTTAGTAACCCAATCATGACTATGACAAGTTTCATAAGGATAGTTATAACCTATATCATAGCATTCTTTATAATAATCATCAAAGATCGGAGGCACAGTGTCATCATAAGAAATAGAATAGTTATCTTTCACAGTCGGTTTATCTATGACCATACCATCATTATTATTAGAAGGAGATGTATCAAACACATAATGATCAGTAGCAAAAGGATTTTCAAACACCTCTTCCCCAAGTTTACAGCTTTCTATATTATTATGGGAGGAAGCATGGATAGCACTGACACTATGGCAATTATTATCATCATTTTCAGAATTAGTTTCCCAGAGATTTGCAATATCAAAAGTAGTGTGCTCATTCAAATCATGATCGCTAATGTATGTAAAGGGCATAGGAAGATCATCATATTCAGATTCATTATCACAATAATCATTAGGAGCAACATACTTACAGTTACCTAGCGTTATCTCATTCACGCGGGGGTACGCCGTTACCTCTTTCTTTTTATTCTCCTTCTTCTTGTTCTTCTTCTTCTTCGTTCCCTTCTTCTTCTTCTTCTTCTTCTCTTCCTTCTCCTCATTTCCTTCTTTAGGAGGAAGAGGCTTGAAGGGTAGCTTGTCCGCATAACCTGATTTACTTTCAGAAACAATAGAAGAAACTTGGGAGGATCCCTCCTTTTCATTAATTAGTTGAAAACACACAGCGGTCCTATCATATTTTGGCAAGGTGTCATCTTCTAAAATATTTTGTATGTAAGTATTTGTATGGCTATTATCAATGCAATAAGAAAAACACCCATGCAGGACATCATCAATATCAAGATCACTCATATGTAACAAAGAGATTTTTCTCGACAATTCTTCACACCCCAAAAATAAAGTAAGTTCATCATGCTGATTAGGAGTAATTTCATCATCACAATACAAGTTTGCAGCACTCATTGGGTTCAAATTATCGTTGGAAGAGCATTGAAAATTAAAATGACCCACTTCATGGCAAACTTCACAAATAAAAGGATAGAGGGCACAAACTTTTTTACCAAGATCATCTAGAGCCCTAAGCCACTTTCTAGTTTTTTCATTAATATGATGGATGCAATATTCATCTTTGACTTGATTAATTCCACAAGGTCTATGCAATCCACAAAAATTAACATGCTTATAAGAAATAGCATTTTTAGGAGTTTGAGCATGCTTATTGCAATAATTAACAACAATTTCATTCTTCATGCAAGCCTCTTTAAAAGGTTCATGATACTTATCAAAATTATTTTTAGGCAATTCAAAATGAGAAGCAAAGGCTTTATAAAGATTCGCAGCAACTTGAGAGTCAAGACCATAAGTAGCACTCATATTTCGAAATTTATCGGTATCCATAAAAGCTTCAATGCATTCATAATCATAATTTATACCTGACTCTTTACCTTCATTGTTCTCCCATCCTTCAGCGTTGTCCTCAATCCGATCAAGAAGATCCCACCTAGCTTCAACCTTTTTGCTTGTGAAAGATCCTTCCGAACACGCGTCCAGATAGTCCTTGTGTTGTCCTGAAAGCCTCGCATAAAAATTATTAACAATAACATTACGGGGGAGCTCATGGATGGGACATTTGAGCATTAGTGATTTCAATCTCCCCCACGCTTGAGAAATACTCTCTCCATCACGAGGATAAAAGTTATAAATATAATTCCTATCAATATGCACTTCATGAGGAGGATAAAATTTAGAATAAAAGAGAGATGCAATTTCCTCCCAACCAAGAGAATGCCTATTCTCCAACAATTTATACCAATGTGCCGCTTTACCAGACAGCGAAACGGAGAATAGCTTCTTCTTCACTTCATCCATAGAGATACCTGCACACTTGAATAACCCGCATAATTCGTGCAAAAACAGTAAATGATCTCTAGGATGGACAGTTCCATCCCCTTTATAGTGATTGTCCATAACACGTTCAATAATTTTCATAGGTATTTTATACGGAATACTTTCAGCAGGTGGATTCAAAATATCAGAAGCATCATTAGAGTTATCGCATATGGGAGATAAAGCATTATCAGAACAAATTTTCTCCCCTAAAGATGGGAAGCTAAAAAGATCACAAAAACTAGCTTCCCCAAGCTTAGACTTCTTCATAGCATTAGCAGTAATTGCGTTCATACTAATAACATCGCTACTAGCATGCAAATAAGGTTCCATAGGTTTTTTAATTTTCGCATCAAACAATTCTAAATCAGGAAAAAGACTAAAAAGCTCACCAATTTTTTTGTTGTTTTCCATTATGCCTAACTAGTGTAAACAAGAAACAAAAAGTTGCAATTGCAGGATCTAAAGGAAATAGCTTCGAGTACTTACAATGGCGGAAAATAGCTTGGTAGCCGAGGTCCGGAGTGTGAGTACCTTTTACCTTTCCTCCCCGGCAACGGCGCCAGAAAAGTGCTTGATGTCTACTTTCCCCCTCCTTTCTTGTAGACAGTGTTGGGCCTCCAAGAGCAGAGGTTTGTAGAACAGCAGCAAGTTTTCCCTTAAGTGGATCACCCAAGGTTTATCGAACTCAGGGAGGAAGAGGTCAAAGATATCCCTCTCATGCAACCCTGCAACCACAAAGCAAGAAGTCTCTTGTGTCCCCAACACACCAAATAGGTGCACTAGTTCGGCGAAGAGATAGTGAAATACAGGTGGTATGAATATATATGAGCAGTAGCAACGGTGCCAGAAAATAGCTTGCTGGCGTGTAGTTGATGGTGGTAGTATTGCAGCAGTAGTAACGCAGTAAAACAGTAAACAAGCAGTAGTAACGCAGCAGTATTTAGGAACAAGGCCTAGGGATTACACTTTCACTAGTGGACACTCTCAACATTGATCACATAACATAATAGATAAATGCATACTCTACACTTTTGTTGGATGATGAACACATTGCATAGGATTACACGAACCCTCAATGCCGGAGTTAACAAGCTCCACAATAATGCTCATATTTTAGTAACCTTTAGTGTAAGATAGATCAACATAACCAAATAGATCACATCAATACCATCATAGTAATAGTTAACTTCACAATCTACAAGAGATCATGATCATAGCCTACGACAAGAACCACATGGTGCACACACTAGTCACCTTTACACCAATGCAGGAGGAATAGAATACTTTAATAACATCACTAGAGTAGCACATAGATGAATTGTGATACAAAACTCATATGAATCTCAATCATGTAAAGCAGCTCATGAGATTATTGTATTGAGGTACATGGGAGAGAGATGAACCACATAGCTACAGCGAAGCCCTCAGCCTCGGGGGTGGATTACTCCCTCCTCATCATGGAGGCAGCGATGGCGGTGAAGATGGCGGTGAAGACGGTGGTGGAGATGGCTCCGGGGGCAATTCCCCGTCCCGGCAGGGTGCCGCAACAGAGACTTCTGTCCCCCGAATTGGAGTTTCGCGATGTGGCGGCGCCCCTGGAGTCTTTCTGGAGTTTCGTCAAGCCGTGTCGAAGTTTTAGGTCACGACGGCTTAAATAGGCGAAGAATCGGAGTCGGAGGGGCCACGAGCTGCCCAAACCATAGGGGGGCGCGCCCCCCCTTGGGCCGCGCCGCCCTAGGGTGTGGGGCCCCCCTGGCACCCCTCTGGCCTTTTTCCGGTGCTCTGGAAGCTTCGCGAAATTATAAGATCCCCGGAATTGATTTCGTCCGATTCCGAAAATATTTCCTTACTAGGATTTTTGAAACCAAAAACAGCAGAACAAAGAATCGGCCTTTCGGCATCTCGTCAATAGGTTAGTTCCAGAAAACGCATAAAAATGATATAAAGTGTGAACAAAACATGTTGGTATTGTCATAAAACAAGCATGGAACATCGGAAATTATAGATACGTTGGAGACGTATCAGCCCCCCTCTGGACTACTTAAGGGTTTCGATCTAAAAATGCGAGACGAGAAGTCGAAGTCGCCATAAACCATCCAGTACGCCGCCACCGTCGCAAAACTCCGTCTCGGGATCAGAAACTCCGTTCTGGCACCCCTTCGGGACGGGGAATTGGAGGAGATCATCGCCATCATCACCACCGACGCTTCTCCATCGACCAGCAATGTTTTCCCCATCCATGTGTGAGTAATTCCCCCGCTGTAGGCTAAAGGGGATGGTAGGGATTGGATGAGATTGGTCATGTAATAGCATAAGATTGTTAGGGCATAGTGCCTAGTGTCCGTAATTGGTACTTTGATGATATTGTTGCAACTTGTTATGCTTAATGCTTGTCACTAGGGCCCGAGTGCCATGATCTCAGATCTGAACATGTTATTGTTTTATGATGATATGCATTGTTTTATGATCTTACCTGCAAGTTGTATACACATGTCGCTGTCCGGAACCCGAGGCCCCGAAGTGACAGAAATTGGGACAACCGGAGGGGATGGCAGTGATGTGAGGATCACATGTGTTCACGGAGTGTTAATGCTTTGCTCCGGTACTCTATTAAAAGGAGTACCTTAATATCCAGTAGATTCCCTAGAGGCCCGGCTGCCACCGGCTGGTAGGACAAAAGATGTTGTGCAAGTTTCTCATTGCGAGCACGTACGACTATATACGGAACACATGCCTATGGATTGCTTAGTACTTGGACACTGTTTTATTATTATCTGCAAATGCCCTGCTTTGATTGTTACATGAGTTTCTCTCATCCATGCAACGCCCGTCATCCATCCCTGTGCTTACAGTATTTTAATCCTGTTGTTTACTATAATCACTACTGCTGTCTTTGTTACTCTGCTGCTGTTATTTCACTACTACTACTGCTATAAAGCTGTTACTACTGATAAACTCTTGCGAGCAGGTCTGTTTCCAGGTGCAGCTGAATTGACAACTCCGCTGTTAAGGCTTTCTCATTAAAGGATGATGCTAAAACTTGGCATAATAGTTTGCCTCCTGGTTCTATTAATAGTCCAGGTGATTTGCTTGATGTTTTCTTTCGGAAATACTTTCCTGCTAGTGCTCAACATGCTGCTTTACAGAAAATTTATAGCTTTGACCAGGAAGATGGAGAGAAATTTCCTGAAGCTTGGGCAAGATTTTGCTGTCTTATCAGAGCTCGACCTGGACATGATTTGGAAAAGCATCACTACAAGAAAAGTTCTGATAGACAACGTCTCAAAATCGTCCGCTAAGGGGTATTTTTCGTCGCCTATGGGCCTAACCCGACGATATGGGTTCTGTTGTGGAAACTGCGTCAGGCAAAGTCCTACGACGATTTTTTCGGTCCGTCGCGCTTGGGCGCCCTTCCGCCACGGAAAATCGGACCGTTGCTCAAGTGTTTCCGGGAGCCCGTTGACTGCTGACGTCATGCAAACTGACACGTGGCAAACGCCGTTAACTGGCAGTTAACGGCGTTAACCGGCTGAAACCCCGTGGTAGATGGTAGGCCCACACGAGGCCTGCCACGTCTTAAGCGGGCCGGCCCATTAAGTTTGCGGGCCGGGCCAGCTGACTTAGTTTGACCGGTCAACTATATAGCTGGGCTGGTCCATTAGTTACGTGGGCCGGGCCTAACCTCTAAGGTTGACTGGTCAAAACTTTAATGGGCTGGCCCACTAAGCATGTGGGCCGGGCCGAATGCACTCGATTGACCGGTCAACAGGCAAAAGGGCCGGCCCATAAGACATGTGGGACCCACTTTCCTGGTACCGGGCCGGCCCATTTACAAAGTGGGGTCCAGAGTAAAGCAACTGGGCCGGCCCAAGAAGTTATTGGGCCGGCCCAATTAGCATGTGGGTCCCACTTTCCTGCTATCGGGCCGGCCCATTTAGTACGTGGGGTCCACATTTGATCAAATGGGCTGGCCCAACAAGCCAGTGGGCCGGGCCAAAAGCACAGGTGGGTCCCACATTCCTGTTAAAGGGCCAGCCCATTTAGTATGTGGGGTCCACCATATAGCAAGTGGGCCGGCCCAACAAGATAGTGGTCCGGGCCAAAACACAGGTGGGTCCCACTTTCCAGTTAAAGGGCTGACCCATTTAGTATGTGGGGTCCACCATATAGCAATTGGGCCGGTCCAACAAGATAGTGGGCCGGGCCAAAACACAGGTGGGTCCCTCTTTCCTGCTAAAGGGCCGGCCCATTTAGTATGTGGGGTCCACCATATAGCAAGTGGGCCGGCCCAACACGCTAGTGGGCCGGGCCAAAAACACAGGTGGGTCCCACTTTCCTCTTAAAGGGCCGGCCCGTTTAGTATGTGGGGTCCATCATATAGCAAGTGGGCCGGCCCAACAAGATAGTGGGCCGGGCCAAAAACACTGGTGGGTCCCACTTTCGTCTAAAAGGGCCGGCCCATTTAGTATGTGGGGTCCACCACAAAAGCAATTGGGCTGGCCCAACTAGTCAGTGGGCCGGCCCAGTAGTGGGTGGGGTCCACCTTCAAGCAAGTGGGCTGGCCCAATTAGAGTGTGGGGTCCACCGTAAATCAAGTGGGCTGGCCCAATAAGTAAGTGGGCCAGCGCGTTTAGTTGCTGTTTATATGCCGGCGTAATAGGCGCTTTAGGATTTTGCGGGCCGGCACATATGTGATTTCGCTTAATTGGGCCGTTTAAGGGATGGGAATTCGTGATTTAGATACTGAGAATATTTACGCAGCATTGATTTCTGTCGGATAACCTCACTTACCACAAGCATCAAAGAAAAAATGCGCGAAAGAACTATAAAAACTAACTAAATATCACATCAGCTGCAAGGCTTTGAAAAAATATTACAGAACCCAGAGAAATTGAATGGTAATTAAACCTAGCAATACAATGAAGCGATCCGGCAATCTTTTAAGTTGTCCATGCAGCACCTATATCTGAAACAAAGACATTACAAGTTAAGACAGCAACTATGGAAACGCAAAGACACTGCAATATTGTTTGCCAAAGAATTTGGAACTCATCATTTCGTCGTTATAACAAGATCATTGTAATGCGCACAATAAGCAAACAAAGAGTGCATGCCGCATACCAACAGCCAATATAACAGAGCATGTTAGAATGAAACAGCAGACTTACTACTGTCGAGTCCCATGCAAACCAACATGTTCAGGGAGTACAAAATTGGCATGAACAACATAGTAGCAGGCTATAAATTTTGTAACAACGACTGAGCAAGATGAAGTTATGATGGCTACATCTACAGAGCAGGGAATGTGAACCAACATGTGCCAAGTGCAATTACTTCATTTTGGCCGTGAACTAAATAATACTCCTGAACTTATAGTGAAGGGGATGCAAATCAAGATGTTTCGGGATATAAACTTGTAATGAGCAACACATAGAGGATAGTTAATGCTGGAGCTTAGGATGGACCAGATACAGAATATAGTGGGATCACCTGTGAACTTGTATAAGAGGGAATGCAAACCAATATGTTCAGCTTTCCATATGTGAGCGTCATGCCAAGTCAGAGAAACAAGTCAATAATGCAGCTTTTGAAGAACAAGATGGCACGCAAAATTATTATCTAGTAGTATGACAAGTTTATTTGTACTACAGGCTAGATAGCAGAGTGATAGCATGCCAAACTAAGTCCTTACTTTGTTAGCTTACAATGAACTAGATACAAAACAATGGCATCACCTGTAGTACAGGGAATGCAAGCCAACATGTTCATGGAGTAAAAAATTGGCACAAACAACATAGTAGCAGGCCATAATTTTTGTAACAACGACTGAGCAAGATAAAGTTATGATGGCTAGATCTACAGAGCAGGGAATGTAAACCAAATATAGAAGTTACGATGCCAAAAGCTATAGAGCAGGGCATGCGAACCAACATGTGCAATTACTTAAAATTGTCCATGAACTAAATAATAGCAGGATGTTACTATAATACCTATAATTTTGTAACAACGACTGAGCAAGATAGAAGTTATGATAGCTACATCTACAGAGCAGGGAATGCAAACCAAAATGTTCAATCACTTAAAGTTAGCAATGAAGTAGAAAATAGCAACGTGTTACGGTCATAGCTAGGAATGAACTAAAAGAGCTTCAGACAAACAAGCATCTGAACCCAGAACATGGCGCTAAAACAAGGGACTTACATTAGGAGAAGTGTTGGGGGGATAACCAGCAGGGACTGCTCCGGCAAGCTCGGGGACTGCTGCACCCATTCAGGAAGAAATGATGCTGGTAGATAGCATGGAGATAGATGCACCGGTGTTTTTGGTTCGAGAGATACCGTCATGGGTTAAACCTATTAAGGAATTCCTGATCAACGGCACCTTGCCGGCTGACGAAAATGAGTCAAGGAGGATACAAAGAAGGTCCAAAGCTTACACATTCATCAATGGTGAGGTGTACAAGAGAAGCGTTACCGGTGTCCTTCAAAGATGTGTGGAACCGGAGGAAGGGAAAGAAATGCTTGAGGAAATTCACCAAGGAGAATGTGGGCATCATGCTTCATCAAGGGCGCTAGTAGCAAAAGTATTCCGGCATGGGTTTTATTGGCCCACTGCTTTGGAGAACGCCGAGGATTTGGTAAGAAAATGCAACGGGTGCCAGAGGTACGCCAAGCAAAATCATACCCCAGCATCCGGTTTAAAAACAATACCATTAACATGGCCGTTTGCCGTTTGGTGCCTCGATATGGTTGGCCCATTCAAAACCGCAAGGAGCAGCATGACTCACATCTTGGTTATGGTGGATAAGTTCACCAAATGGCTAGAAGTGAAACCTATCGCAAAGTGTGATGGGCATACAGCGGTGAAATTCCTAAAAGATGTCATTTTGCGGTATGGATACCCGCACAGCATCATCACTGATAATGGAACCAACTTTGCTCAAGGTGAGTTCAAAAGGTTCTGTGAGGACAACAACATCCGGTTGGATTTGTGCTCAGTGGCACACCCACAAGGCAATGGCCAAGTGGAAAGGATGAACGCTTTGGTACTTTCCGGTATCAAACCTAGACTCATTGATGCAGTGGAAAAGTCACCGGGATGTTGGCTCGATGAGCTACCATCAGTACTGTGGAGTATAAGAACAACTCCAAACCGGTCTACCGGATACACTCCTTTCTTCATGGTTTATGGAGCAGAGGCGGTCATACCGACTGACATCATTCATGATTCACCAAGGGTACAGCTCTATACTGAGCAAGAGGTCAAAGAGGCCAGAGAAAATGATGTGGACTTGCTAGAAGAAGCAAGAGAGCTAGCTTTGGCAAGAACAGCCATTTACCAGCAAAACCTCAGACGCTATCATAACCGGAAGGTTAACCCGAGAGTTTTCCGAGAAGGAGATCTTGTGCTTCGCCTAGTGCAGCGCACTGAAGGCCGGCATAAGCTTTTGCCACCATGGGAAGGTCCCTTCATTGTAAGCAAGGTGCTTCAGAATGATGCGTATTACCTGATCGACGAACAGGAGTGGAAAAAAGGAAAGGCGGACAGGTCCGGAGAGGAGAGCAAGCGTCCATGGAACGTAGCTCTGTTGCGTTCTTTCTACTCTTGAAGTTGTGGTGTAAGAAGTTCCTTTTTGTACCTTACATGCTATGAATAAAAGATGCCGGAACCTTGAATGAATCTCGGGGACTACCCCAACTTAAGTTGCATGTAACTTGTTTATTTTTTCAGTTTACCGGTTGCTTATTGAATGTTTTTTCTTTCCGGTTTAGTAGTGTGCTAAATCCTACCGGAGTCTTCGACTCTGCTGCTGTCCGCAAACCGGCTTCATGGCAAGCAAGATAAACCGGTAGGAGATAAGCACATGAACTGCGAAGAGGGAGAGCAGGAAAGAACAATCCGGAAAATTTAACTAACCCCGGTCAAACCGGTTTTTTGCAAAATTTCAAAGTTATTTCTAAGTTCAAGAAGATGCTTGTTTGGTGAAAGAACCTTGTGCTCATACGCCAAAGAACGCCCAGAGAAGGCAGGCAGAGCCAAGGCAAAAGAACCAAGTATGCATCAAATTGGATGCGGAAACAATTTAGAAATCTTTGCGGTGCAAGATAAAAGCAAAACCAGAAGCAAATATGCTAAGACAAACTTAGAAATACTTAGCTACCGGTATAACTTACCGGCATAAAATGTTGTACGGTAACCACAAGCAGACTTAAAGTTTTACACCATAAACCCCGGCATACCGGGGTAGAATTTAACAAGCATTGTTTTAAGATAGACAGGACCAACAGACATATCAAAGGCAGACTTTCAGTGGAAGATCATCAGGCAGCAGGGGCTTCCGGAGGAGCGTCGCCAGCATCAGCGTCGTCCAGAGGCTCCTCATCGGCTTCATCCTCCTCCTCGTCGAGATAGTCCTTGACGTCAGGAGGGGGAGGGATGAAGGTGCGCATGTCGGCGTACTCCGCAATGTGGTACGCGCGATCCTGCCGCTTAGCGGTGAGGATCGGGTCCAGATCGGTTTCTGCGCCTTCGCGCACGCCGGTAAGGGCATCCAGGTTCAGCTCCGGGTACCAGGAGCAAGCGACGCGGAGGGCGGAGTCCGCTCCAGCGCGGGCAGCAGAGCACTGCCACTCGCGGATCCTCCTGCCGGCACCCTTAAGACGATCGCTGATGAGGGAGAAGGTATCCGACACCTCCTCGCCAGGCCATAGAGTCCTGAAGAGCTGGGTAGCTACATCAGGAATGTCCGATAGATTGCGATCTATGGCGCGCATGTGAGACACCCGCGCGTTAAGCGCGACCAGATGGTCATTGGGCGTCCATGGCACGGCAAGATTCGCTTGGCCTTGGTCTTTGCGGCGCGCGTCAACCTTCTTGACAGCGTACGTCTGCGAGTCCGGAAAGAGGCCTGTGCGAAGAAAGAAAAAGGTTAAGGAAAGAATCCGGAAGAAAAAGAGACCGGAAGGGAAAGAATCCGGAAGAAAAAGAGACCGGAAGGAAAGATGACGAAAAGAAAATGGGGTCGGAGGAAAAAAGGCTCGTATGCAGTAGTCAAAGTATGTAAAAGAAAGGAACTCACGGTAGGCAAGTGCGTCAGTCTGCAGGATCAGCTGGTTGCATTCCTTGTGCTCCTCCTCCAGCCGCGCGGCTTTCTCCTCAGCACCCTTCCGGGCCTTGGCCAGCTCCTCCAGCTCAGCCCGCAATACCACAGTGGCATTGCTGGCGTCCTCCAGAGCCTCGTCCAACTTGGCCGCTGCGTTCGCTTCAGCGGCTTTGAGGGCCTTAGCATGATCAAGCCCCAGCTGAATGAGCTGAGACTTGAGCTCCTGGTAGCTGGTTTTGTGGGCGTTCAGCTCCTCCTGGTGCTGCCGGATGAGCTGGTCCTTCTCCCCTGTAACCGGAAAAGAGAGTGTTAACAAGGTTATGCTAGTAAAGATGAAAAGGAAGCCGGGTAACAGGAGAAAGAAGAAAATCATACGTTGGGCGGCGGCAAGCTGCTCCTTGAGAGCATCAATGGAAGCTTCTGGGATCACTGTTAAGCGGAAATTATGAATGTCAGAAGGAAAAAAGGTTTCCGGTAAAAAGATGCCGGTCGTACAAAATTACCTTGGCACTTATCGTGTGCCTCAGCGAGCTCCCGATGCTCCCATAGAAGCTCCTCGAAGAGGGCCTTCCGAGCGTCAGCCGTGAGCTATTCAAGAAAAAGAAGTAAGTTCAGTTTTGCGCTAAGAACAAAGTTCTTAACCCGAAACTCGGGGACTGGCAGTGCCGGTTTCGCGCGTTTCTAAGATAAGTTTTGCGCTAAGAACAAAGTTCTTAACCCGAAACTCGGGGACTGGCAGTGCCGGTTTCGCGCGTTTCTAAGATAAGTTTTGCGCTAAGAACAAAGTTCTTAACCCGAAACTCGGGGACTGGCAGTGCCGGTTTTGCGCGTTTCTAAGACAATTTGTGCGCTAAGAAGAAGGTGTTTAACCCGAAACTCGGGGACTGGCAGTGCCGGTTTCACGCTAAGTTTTTGAGTTAAGTTTTGCGCTAAGAGCTGCGCTCTTACCACAAAACTCGGGGACTGGGAAGATAGACAAGAGAGAAACCGGCATGAACTAAAAACAGAGCAAAGCCAGAAGCAAGGAAACCGGTAAAGATTGAGAGAAGTTAGTAAAACGTACCATCAGGTTGTTCGTGGAATCGTACCACGCGCTGTCGAGCTCTTTCACGGCGCTGCGAAGCCGCATAAAGTGCTCCTCGGAAGACCGGTCCCCAACAGGGTCAGGTGCCGGCAGCCTGTCCTTGCCCAGGCCGCGGGTCGCCGGAGTCATGTCCGCGGCGTTCCACTTTTGGGCGTAGGGCAGAAGGTGCCCCAAGTCCCGGCCTTGGCGCTGGAACTCAGTAATGCGGCCAAGAAGGCCGGTGGCCTTCGTGGCGGCATCCTTGGCGGCCTTGGCGACGTGCAGCACCAGGGGCTGCTGGCCGCCGGAAGGAGCGCTGGAGGCCGTCACCTTCCCCTTAATGAGCTTGGGAATCTTGGGCGGCGGCGCGGAAGGTGCGGCCCCGGAAGTCTTGGGCGGCGGCACGGTAGCAGTGGCCCTGGAGGGTTTGGCGCGAGGAGCGTCTGGCGGTGGCATGAGGATGGTTCGTGGAGAAGGGGGAGCGCTAGGTGCGTCACCCGGGTTGGAGCCTTCCGGCGCGGAAGATTCCGGCGCGGAAGTTGTCGTCTTTTCAGGGACGGGAGGAGCTGGAGGCTCCGCCTGCCCGGCAGCTTCTTCTTCTCCGGCGCCGATGTTGCTGGCGCCGGTATCTTGATTATCTGGGAGAAAGGAAAGATCCTCCTCCGTGCGGTGATCTGACGATGAAGGGGCCGCACGCCCCGAATTTGTTGTGCCCCCCGAAAGGGAGGCAGAGGTGTTGCCGGCACCAGATGGTGCCGGGCTTGAGCGAGGAGGAGGGGTTGAGGTCCTTGCGGATCCCTCAGAGCCCGATGGCCTTGGGCCAAGCTTGAGCGCAGGGCTGAGAAAAAGAAAAGACAAATGGTTGAGAAAAAGCAACCGGAAAAAGAACTTGGCAAAAAAGAGGCAAGCCGGAAAATGAAAAACTTACCCGGAAGCAGTTGGCATCGCCTTGCGTCCGTAGCGGCGCACGCCCACTTCCTTGTCCCCCACGGGCTCGGTTCGGAAGCGCTTGGAGGGAGGGGCCTGGCTGGGACCGGCATTAGATGCCGGCTGCTTGTTCTTTTGGCCCTGGGCCATGAGTTTGTCCACAAACTCAGAGCCGGCCTCGGCGCGCAGGGGCGGCACGCGCTCGTGGATCTATGAATTGAATATGGCTAAGAAGCAATTCGCAGGAAAGCAATAGCGGCAAAGTACAGGAAACCGGAAAAGAAGGTACCTCGAGCACGGTCAGGTCATCGGAGGTCCCGGTTGGCTCCGGCGGGTCCCGGCCAAGGCGCGCAGCCAGAGTCTTGCCCATCTTCAGATCCTTCCAAAAGATGTAGGGATCTGGGTCGAAGGAGTCAAGGGCGCGCTTCCGGCAAGTTCCTCGCCGCTCTGCTTGGATGAGGGGGAAGCGGTCCTTGGCCTGAAACAAGATAAAAAGGAAGGTTAACAAAAGCAGAAAGTTACCGGCAAAAACAACCCCAATTGCGTAATCTCTTACTTCTTGAGTCGGAGGGTTAGTAGTGCTGAGGGGAAGGAGGCCCCATTCCCAAGCAAATGGCATAGCAGTTTGGCAAATCTGCTTAGCCTTGCGAACAACATCCTTCTTGCTAAGGGGACGGCCTGTGATCTTGGTAGGATCGCCAGGGCCATACATCTCGCTCATCCTATGCGCACGGCGCTTCAGAGGAAGCACCCGACGTGAAATAAAGGTGCGGATGATATCATCAGAGCAGATGTTGGTCTCCTTCTTCAAAGAAGCCAAGAAGCGTACTACCCGGTTGGTTTCGGCGTGATCCGTCTTCGGGTTGTAGCTCCAATTGGTTCTGCTAGGGGGCCCCTCTTGGTATGGAGGAAGATCGATAAGATTGGCGCGACCGCTGTTCTTCACATAGAAAAAAGTTCCTTGCCAGGCGCGGCAGGACTCGAGGCTGGAAAACTTAAGAAAAGTGCTCCCTTGGCGGGAGCCAACGATACAAGATCCGCACTCCACGGGCGGCTTGGGCTTAGGGATTTCCTTGCCCTGGACGGAATTAATCCGTAAATTGAAGAAGCGGGCAAACGTCTCACGAGTGGGACGAATGCCGATATAGGCCTCCATGAAGGTGGCATAGCAAGAAAGGTAGAAGATGGCGTTGCCAGGAAGGTGGTGAGGTTGGAGTTCGTAAAAATCTAAAAACTCCCGGAAAAAAGGGGAGGCAGGAAGGCCGAAGCCGCGCTCGAAGTGAGCAAGAAAGACAACATGTTCACCGGGCTCGGGGTCCGGTTTGATTTCGTCACCGGGAATCCGGCAAACTACTCCTTCCGGAATCCGTCGGGACCGGTATAACCAGTCGATCTCAAACTCAGTAACATTGGAGCCCATCCAGGCTCCGCGAGTGATTGGGGAAGGCTCTGCGCCGGAAGATTGGCTAGAGCTACTAGAGGCTTGGCCAGAGCTACTCGCTTCTTGGCTACCGGAAGCTTGGCTAAAGCTACCGGATTCTAGATGGCCATCGGACTCTTGGAGGCTACCGGATTCCTGCTGGTTGCCGGAACCGGTCTCCATCGGATCTGAAGCCGTGGATTCGCCGGGAGATTGTCTACGGCGCTTAACGGAAAGAGAAGAAGAAGATGCGGAGGAAGATTCCTCGTCAGACATTGGATGGCTAGGCGGAAAAACAGAAATCCCACTCTTGAACCCCGCGTGAAGATCTACGAGTAAGAAGAAAACCAAAGAAAAAGAAGAAATAAGAACACCGCAGACCCAAGATCTGAAAAGCAAGCAAACGGCGAGCAAAGTAAGATTGGTACCAACCTTGAGCGGCGCGGTCGCTAAGGAAGACTTCCGCCGGCGAAGGAGAGGGCCTGCGGTCGCCAACGACCACCGTCGACGGCGAGGCGGAGGAGTTCGCGGAGAAGCACGAATGCGGCGGGCGCGGTGAAGATGCTGCTGGAGATTCCCGCACAGCGAGGTCCGGCGGAAGCACGGCGTGATTTCGCCGGGCGCCGGAGCTTGGACGAGCGACGACGGACGGAGAGCGGTGGAAGCGCAAAGGCAGGGAGCACTGTGCGCGAAGAATGGGGAATGCGAAGAAGAAGAAGAAGAAGGGGCGGTTGTGCTTATAAAGGAGAGAGAAGAAGGGCAGAAAACCGCTGGGCCGCGGCGGTCCGCCTCGCGGCCCGCGATGGTTCGCGCCTTGGGCCGCCACGTGGCGAAGAGGTACACGCGAGAAAAGGGGAGGCCACACGGGAGCGCGCACGGGATTCCCAGTGGGTAGTGGGATCCGCAGTGGGGCATTTAATGAGCGCGCGGGAGCCGAAGCGAAGTGACAACTGACACTGGCGTGGCAGTTAACAGTGCGCATGTCACTGACAGGCACGGGGCCTAAAATATTCTCGACTCAGCCGAGGAAAGAGTAAAGGCACATGATACCGGAAAAGAGAGATGCCGGAACATGCCTTGCAAAGAAAAGAAAAGACAAAGAAAGGCAAAGATGCCGGAACCAAGCTCTAGGCATGAGAGATTAAACCGGTATCCTGAAAAGATGAAAACCTGGTATGGTCTGTAGGATAGAATCCTCCAGACTATACCAGCTTCGGGGACTAATGTTGGGGGGATAACCCCCGGTATGCCAAAGGCATGCCAAACCGGATGGTTTAAGTCATCGAGATACCGGTTTAACTTTCTTACCGGAACAGAGGTAGGAGTTTGGCTAAGTGAAGCCAAGCCGGCATCCCCAAGGGGGTATGCTAGAACCCGGTAAAGAAGATACCGGAGTGAAGGGCCTGTCGGCAGGACTGGTCAAAGATTCTCTCCGTGGCAAGAAGACAAGGATGAGCTAAGCAAAGTGGCTTTAATCAGAGCCCTGGCGCCAAAGAGAGGGATGACGCTCAAAGAAGCCGGAGGACATCAGCAGCCCTGATTAAAGAGGACCCCGGCGTCATCTGTGATTAAAGTAGCTTTGTAAAGTAGTTTGTCCAGTCAAAGATGCCATTAGGGTTTCTTGTTCTGTAAGCCACCCTCTCCCCTATATAAGGAGAGGGGGTACTGCCTCTTACAGGCGCGAGACCACAGGAGAGATTAGGCAATCGAACTTGTAACCATGTTGAGATCAATGAAGCTAGCGATCTAGTAAAGAGTTCTTCCTCTTGTCTTTCTTCTTGCATACCGGCCTCTGGTTGTGTTCTTGAGGAAAGCATCCGGAAGTTCTTCCCATCTAATCGCAAACCCTCCCCCGAATCCTCTAGCATCCATTCGGCCCCAATCTAAGCCATCCTATGGCATCTGCTCGTTCACCACGACGACAGTTGGCGCCCACCGTGGGGCATGAAGTGGCGCTTGATGGAGTTCACATTCGGGCGGGCGTCCTCGAGATCTCCGGCGAGCGTACGGTGTCCGCGCTCGTGCAGCGCATCTACGCCATGGACTTCATCAATGACAACGCAGGCTGCTTCGCCAACGGCGGCGTCTTCCCCAAGAACGGCCGCGTCATCGAGTTCGGTAGCCACCGCGTCTACTTCGGCACCGTCCCTGTGCGCCAGCGCCTCTCGCCGGTGCTGGTGGCACCGGACCCGCCAAGATGGCTCTGTGCTGGCCGCGCCGCTGGCAGCGTCGAGGTAATGATGACAGGTGTGGTTGGTGCAGGAAAAGAAGCTGTGGGTGAAGGTGCTGGTCGCGCGGTTTCGACCCATGCGGCCAAGCCGCCGCTGGAGCGCGATGCAGGCGCAGCGGGAGCATCATCCGCGCCACCGGAGACACCGCTCCAAGCAGCGATGAACATCCTCGCCACCCCCATCGCGCAGAACGTCGATCCGGCAGCAGCTCAGGCGGAGCTGGAGGCGCAGCGCCAAAAGGTGCTCGAGAGTGGCAAGGACATCATCCGGGCGCAGCGCGAGCTGAACCTTACCCTACGTGAGTACAACGCTGCCCATGGCTTTGCTTCTGTTAGCGCGCATGCTGCTAGGATGCCGGAAAACCGGCTAAAAGCTCGCAACCTAGATCAGGATTTGCGCAAAGAGATTCATGCCGGCAAGAGTACCTCTGCATCTGTTAGCATCGTGGAAAAGCCTAAGTATAGCAGCCCGGATAAAACTATAAAAGCTGCTAAAGCTGCGGTAGAGCTGTGCGAGTCGCTTTCCGGAGATGCTTTGGCAAAACAGCAAGAGCGTGTTAGAGAGCTGCTGGAAACTATTGAGCAGCAAAATGCTGAGCAGCTGGCTAAGCTGAACAAGGCAGCGGCCTCAAAATCCGCGCGTTCAACAAAGAATGCCGGTAGCAAGTCCCATGGGTAGGCTTCGTCCCCCCATCCGGACAGGAGAAGAGAAAAAGAAGTGAATGCGCAGCAGATGACTGTGTATGATCCGGTTCTTGCCGGAAAGCAACAAGCCGGGCAACACGATGCCGGTAGAAAAAGCCAAGGGGCAGAGCGAGGCTACGCCAGAGGCGGCTATGCCGGAAACAATCATGCTGGCAGATATGAGACCGGGCAAAATTATCGAGCTGCAAGGGCAGCGTACGATGAGGAGGAAATAGATCCCCCGAGGTACCGGCAGGCAAGGGCCGCGGTACCGGAATGTTATGATGAAGCTGATTCTGCAAGACCGGCAGCATACCGGAACCCATTGGGAGAACGCCTGGGAGAAAGGTACTTACCGGAACGGGATGCGAGGCACCGTCTGGATAGAGTGTACTTGTCAGAAATGATCGAGGAGGAAGGTCCTCCAGGCCCAAAGTGCTTTGGCCCAAGGATCATGAAAGAAAAACCACCAGTTCGCAACTTTATGTTGCCCCGTGACACAAAAACATACGATGGCACCACGAAACCGGAAGACTGGCTCGCGGATTACGTGACCGCGGTATACGTCGCAGGCGGTGGAGGAACCGTAGCAGGAGGAGGAAACCGGCGTTGGGCCGTGAGGATCATACCATCGTTTTTGGTTGGACCGGCAAGAATCTGGCTAAACAACTTGCCGGCAGGAAGCATAAATGGCTGGCTGGATTTTGAGGAGGCTTTTGTGAGCAATTTCAGCAGCACCTATCAGAGGCCAAACAGGCCGCAACAACTTGCTCTGTGCGTACAGCGCCCGAACGAAACAGACCGGGATTATCTGGCCCGGTGGAACACTACAAGGAACTCCTGTGAAGGGGTAATCGAGGCACAGGCCATTGCTTGGTTTAGCAGTGGATGCAGAAGAGGATCACCGTTGTGGCAAAAGTTGCAGCGGAACATGCCGACAACGTTGGCAGAGATGATACGTGTGGCGGATAGCTATGCGTTGGGAGACCCAACGCAGCCGGCAGTGCAACCTGAGCCGGAACAGCTGCGCCACGAACAACACCGGGATAACCGGAATAACAAAAGAAGGGAAGATTTTCCGGATCGAAGGTACGGTCCGCAGCAAGTTGCTGCTGTGCAGGAAAACCCTGAGGCCAGCGGCAGTCAGAGGCAAAGAACCGGATCGCAGCCATGGGCGGGTCCTAAGAAACAATGGGTGGAAAAGAAACCCTGGGTCCAGAAAAGAAACTGGCAAGAACCCGCAAAATACACCATGGAAGCTGCCATGGATCAACCTTGCCGGTGGCACACACCGAATCCGGCACACCCGTCAAACCATCTGACGAAGGATTGTACCTGGACCAAGTACTTGATGCAAAAAGGAACGGTAAAAGATGCACAGCCACCACAAGACATGCCGCGGCAGCAACAGCTACCGCCACCACCGCCACTTACCGGGGCAAACGCCTTACCGGTGCAGCCAAACCGGCAGCAGTACCAGCAAGTTAACCGGGTGGAGCAAGATGATCAACCACCTCCACCGGCACCTTTAGGCCGGAATGTTTACGAGGGTCCAAATATGTGCTGTGTTGTCTTTGTCACTGAGCCAACAGACAGGCAAAGTGTACACCGCCGCTCCATGGAGGTCAATGCTGTGATGCCGGCAGTCCCCAAGTACATGCTGTGGTCCAACCAGGAAATTACCTGGTCATTCAAGGATCACCCTAAGATCATGCCGAATCCGGGTGGATATGCTCTTGTTGTGGACCCAATCATGAAGGGGCCGCAAACTCGAGTTAAGTTCAGCAAGGTGCTGATAGATAACGGCAGCAGCATAAACATCATGTACAAGCATACCATGCGTACGTTGGGCATAACAGAAAACATGCTTCAGCCAACGCGCACAACGTTCCACGGGATCGTTCCTGGCTTGTCCTGTGCCCCGATAGGAAAAGTTCGGGTGGACGTGGCATTTGGAGGACGTGACAATTGCCGGGTTGAAAATGTTGAGTCCGAGGTGGTGGATCTAGACAGTCCCTACCATGCATTGCTGGGGAGACCGGCGTTGGCAGCCTTCATGGCCACAACTCATACGGCTTACCTCAAGATGAAGATGCCGGCACCTCGTGGACCATTGACTGTGGTGGGAAACTATAAGGTCTCACTGGAAACTGCATCTGCCGGATCGAACCTAGCGGAATCACTGGTGATCGCGGAGGAAAAGAAAAGAATGCAAACAGCTGTTGCGCTGGCTCAGTCCTCACAATTGAGCTTAGCAGCAATGAGTGAAAACATGGGCTCACCGGCATTCAAGCCAACGAATGAAACAAAGGACATTGTGCTGGATCCGGCTTACCCAGAGCGCACCGTTCGTATCGGTGCCGGGCTTGATCAAGCATAGGAAAGCGCGCTCGTCAGCTTCCTCCGTGAGAATCGGAATATCTTTGCCTGGTCAACTGATGATTTGGTAGGTGTTCCGAGGGAGCTGGCTGAGCACTCCTTGAATGTCCGGAAAGATGCCAAGCCGGTGCGACAACCCTTGCGCCGGTTCGCTGAAGATAGAAGAAAAATCATAGGAGAAGAGGTGACCAAACTGCTTGTTGCCGAATTCATTGTGGAGGTCACGCACACAGAGTGGCTGGCCAATCCGGTAATGGTTGAAAAGAAGAAAGATGAGAACCTGGAGGCAAAAGCTCCGAAGGTGTGGCGCATGTGCATTGACTACACCAACCTAAACAAGGCCTGCCCAAGAGACCCTTTTCCTTTGCCACGAATCAATCAAGTGATTGATTCAACTGCTGGGTGTGAGTTGCTGTCCTTCCTGGATGCGTATTCCGGTTTCCACCAGATTCCCTTGAAAAAGGAAGATCAAATAAAAACTGCGTTCATTACCCCGCACGGGGCTTATTGTTATGTTACTATGCCTTTCGGTTTGCGCAACGCTGGTGCAACGTACCAGCGCTGTATGCAAAAGTGCTTGTTTGATCAAATCGGAAAGAATGTGCAAGTCTATGTAGACGACATTGTGATAAAAACTAAGGTAAAGAACACCTTAATCGATGACATCCGGCAAACATTTGATAACCTAAGACGGTTCCGGATGAAACTCAATCCGGCAAAATGCACCTTTGGTGTCCCTGCCGGCAAGCTGCTCGGTTTCCTGGTGTCAAGCCGGGGCATAGAAGTCAATCCGGTAAAGATCCGGGCAATAGAAAGAATGGCTATCCCTCGAGAGTTAAAAGATGTGCAAAAGTTTACCGGAAGCTTGGCATCGCTAAGCCGGTTTGTAAGCAGGTTGGGAGAAAAAGCTCTACCACTCTATGCTCTGATGAAAAAATCTGATACGTTCGTCTGGACCCCTCAGGCAGACGCAGCGTTTAAGGAGCTAAAAACAATGCTCGCCACAGCACCCATACTGGCTTCACCCCTAGAAAGAGAACCTATGCTATTATACATAGCGGCAACAAACCGGGTTGTGAGTGTAATGGTTGTGGTTGAAAGAGAAGAGGAAGGAAAAACCGTCCAGAGGCCGGTATACTACCTGAGCGAGGTGCTCTCCCTCTCAAAACAAAACTATCCTCACTTCCAAAAAATGACTTATGGCGTGTACATGGCCGCCACAAAACTCAAGCACTACTTTGAGGAGCACCCCATAAAGGTGGTGAGTGAAGCACCAATCTCCGACATCATGTGCAACAAAGACGCCAGCGGCCGGATTGCAAAATGGGCAATCCAGATATCACCATACGTGCCGGTGTATGAAAGAAGAGATGCTATAAAATCACAGGCTTTGGCTGATTTCCTCGTTGATTGGGCGGAAATGCAATACAAACCGCCAGATCAGAGGATAGAATACTGGAAAATGCACTTTGATGGATCCAAACTCAAAGAGGGCCTAGGTGCCGGTGTGGTACTTACTTCGCCTAAAGGGGATCACCTCCGGTATGTTTTGCAAGTGCATTTCAGGGCATCCAATAATGTCGCTGAATATGAAGCTTTGATCCATGGGCTTAAGGTCGCAAAAGAAATCGGTGCACACCGGATCATTTGCTATGGAGATTCAGATCTTGTCGTACAGCAGTGTTCCGGAGATTGGGATGCAAAAGATGCCAACATGGCCTCGTACCGGTTTCACGTGCAAAAGATTGCCGGATTCTTCGAAGGGTGTGAGTTCCACCATGTGCCACGCGCAGAAAATGAAGCCGCGGATGCTTTGTCCAAGCTGGGCTCATCTAGGCAAGAAATTCCTCCCGGAATAGCTCTAGCTCACTTAAGAGCACCGTCAATCAAACCAAGCCCAAAATCGGAATCAATTTTCGTATCGGAATCACATGTCGTACCCATGGATATTGATGAAGGAAACCCGGGGACTGTTCCGGCAAGCTCGGGGACTGCTCCGACAAGCTCGGGGACTGCTGCACCTGTTCCGGAAGAAATGATGCTGGTAGATAGCATGGAGATAGATGCACCGGTGTTTTTGGTTCGAGAGATACCGTCATGGGTTAAACCTATTAAGGAATTCCTGATCAACGGCACCTTGCCGGCTGACGAAAATGAGTCAAGGAGGATACAAAGAAGGTCCAAATCTTACACCTTCATCAACGGTGAGGTGTACAAGAGAAGCGTTACCGGTGTCCTTCAAAGATGTGTGGAACCGGAGGAAGGGAAAGAAATGCTTGAGGAAATTCACCAAGGAGAATGTGGGCACCATGCTTCATCAAGGGCGCTAGTAGCAAAAGTATTCCGGCATGGGTTTTATTGGCCCACTGCTTTGGAGAACGCTGAGGATCTGGTAAGAAAATGCAACGGCTGCCAGAGGTACGCCAAGCAAAATCATACCCCAGCATCCGGTTTAAAGACAATACCGTTAACATGGCCATTCGCCGTTTGGTGCCTGGACATGGTTGGCCCATTCAAAACTGCAAGAAGCAGCATGACCCATATCTTGGTCATGGTGGATAAGTTCACCAAATGGCTAGAAGTGAAACCTATCGCAAAGTGTGATGGGCATACAGCGGTGAAATTCCTAAAAGATGTCATTTTGCGGTATGGATACCCGCACAGCATCATCACTGATAATGGAACCAACTTTGCTCAAGGTGAGTTCAAAAGGTTCTGTGAGGACAACAACATCCGGTTGGATTTGTGCTCAGTGGCACACCCACAAGGCAATGGCCAAGTGGAAAGGATGAACGCTTTGGTACTTTCCGGTATCAAACCTAGACTCATTGATGCAGTGGAAAAGTCACCGGGATGTTGGCTCGATGAGCTACCATCAGTACTGTGGAGTATAAGAACAACTCCAAACCGGTCTACCGGATACACTCCTTTCTTCATGGTTTATGGAGCAGAGGCGGTCATACCGACTGACATCATTCATGATTCACCAAGGGTACAGCTCTATACTGAGCAAGAGGTCAAAGAGGCCAGAGAAAATGATGTGGACTTGCTAGAAGAAGCAAGAGAGCTAGCTTCGGCAAGAACAGCCATTTACCAGCAAAACCTCAGACGCTATCATAACCGGAAGGTTAACCCGAGAGTTTTCCGGGAAGGAGATCTTGTGCTTCGCCTAGTGCAGCGCACTGAAGGCCGGCATAAGATCTTGCCACCATGGGAAGGTCCCTTCATTGTAAGCAAGGTGCTTCACAATGATGCATACTACTTGATCGATGCGCAGGAGTGGAAGAAAGGAAAGGCGGACAGGTCCGGAGAGGAGAGCAAACGTCCATGGAACGTAGCTCTGTTGCGTCCTTTCTACTCTTGAAGTGGTGGTGTAAGAAGTTCCTTTTTGTACCTTATATGCTATGAATAAAAGATGCCGAAACCTTGAATGAATCTCGGGGACTACCCCAACTTAAGTTGCATGTAACTTGTTTATTTTTTCAGTTTACCGGTTGCTTATTGAATGTTTTTTCTTTCCGGTTTAGTAGTGTGCTAAATCCTACCGGAGTCTTCGACTCTGCTGCTGTCCGCAAACCGGCTTCATGGCAAGCAAGATAAACCGGTAGGAGATAAGCACATGAACTGCGAAGAGGGAGAGCAGGAAAGAACAATCCGGAAAATTTAACTAACCCCGGTCAAACCGGTTTTTTGCAAAATTTCAAAGTTATTTCTAAGTTCAAGAAGATGCTTGTTTGGTGAAAGAACCTTGTGCTCATACGCCAAAGAACGCCCAGAGAAGGCAGGCAGAGCCAAGGCAAAAGAACCAAGTGTGCATCAAATTGGATGCAGAGACAATTTCGAAATCTTTGCAGTGCAGGATAAAATCAAAACCAAGAGCAAATATGCTAAGGCAAACATAAGATAATTAACACCGGTATAACTTACCGGCATAAAATGTTGTACGGCAACCACAAGCAGACTTAAAGTTTTACATCATAAGCCCCGGCATACCGGGGTAGAATTTAACAAGCATTGTTTTAAGATAAACAGGACCAACAGACATATCAAAGGCAGACTTTCAGCAGAAGATCATCAAACAGCAGGGGCTTCCGGAGGAGCGTCGCCAGCATCAGCGTCGTCCAGGAGCTCCTCATCGGCTTCATCCTCCTCCTCGTCGAGATAGTCCTTGACGTCAGGAGGGGGAGGGATGAAGGTGCGCACGTCGGCGTACTCCGCAATGTGGTACGCGCGATCCTGCCGCTTAGCGGTGAGGATCGGGTCCAGATCGGTTTCCGCGCCTTCGCGCACTCCAATGAGGGCATCCAGGTCGAGCTCCGGGTACCAGGAGCAAGCGACGCGGAGGGCAGAGTCCGCTCCAGCGCGGGCGGCAGAGCACTGCCACTCGCGGATCCTCCTGCCGGCACCCTTAAGACGATCGCTGATGAGGGAGAAGGTATCCGGCACCTCCTCGCCAGGCCATAGAGTCCTGAAGAGCTGGGTAGCTACATCAGGAATGTCCGATAGATTGCGATCTATGGCGCGCATGTGAGACACCCGCGCGTTAAGCGCGACCAGATGGTCATTGGGCGTCCATGGCACGGCAAGATTCGCTTGGCCTTGGTCTTTGCGGTGCGCGTCAACCTTCTTGACAGCGTACGTCTGCGAGTCTGGAAAGAGGCCTGTGCGAAGAAAGAAAAAGGTTAAGGAAAGAATCCGGAAGAAAAAGAGACCGGAAGGGAAAGAATCCGGAAGAAAAAGAGACCGGAAGGAAAGATGACGAAAAGAAAATGGGGTCGTAGTAAAAAAGGCTCGTATGCAGTAGTCAAAGTATGTAAAAGAAAGGAACTCACGGTAGGCAAGTGCGTCAGTCTGCAGGATCAGCTGGTTGCATTCCTTGTGCTCCTCCTCCAGCCGCGCGGCTTTCTCCTCAGCACCCTTCCGGGCCTTGGCCAGCTCCTCCAGCTCAGCCCGCAATACCACAGTGGCATTGCTGGCGTCCTCCAGAGCCTCGTCCAACTTGGCCGCTGCATTCGCTTCAGCGGCTTTGAGGGCCTGGGCATGATCAAGCCCCAGCTGAATGAGCTGAGACTTGAGCTCCTGGTAGCTGGTCTTGTGGGCGCTCAGCTCCTCCTGGTGCTGCCGGATGAGCTGGTCCTTCTCCCCTGTAACCGGAAAAGAGAGTGTTAACAGGGTTATGCTAATAAAGATGAAAAGAAAGCCGGGTAACAGGAGAAAGAAGAAAATCATACGTTGGGCGGCGGCGGCTGCTCCTTGAGAGCATCGATGGAAGCTTCCGGGATCACTGTTAAGCGAAAATTATTAATGTCAGAAGGGAAAAAGGTTTCCGGTAAAAAGATGCCGGTCGTACAAAATTACCTTGGCACTTATCGTGTGCCTCAGCGAGCTCCCGATGCTCCCATAGAAGCTCCTCGAAGAGGGCCTTCCGAGCGTCAGCCGTGAGCTGTTCAAGAAAAAGAAGTAAGTTCAGTTTTGCGCTAAGAACAAGGTTCTTAACCCGAAACTCGGGGACTGGCAGTGCCGGTTTTGAGCATTTCTAAGACAATTTTTGCGCTAAGAACAAGGTTCTTAACCCGAAACTCGGGGACTGGCAGTGCCGGTTTTGCGCGTTTCTAAGATAAGTTGTGCGCTAAGAGGAAGGTGTTTAACCCGAAACTCGGGGACTGGCAGTGCCGGTTTCACGCTAAGTTTTTAAGTTAAGTTTTGCGCTAAGAGCTGCGCTCTCACCACAAAACTCGGGGACTGGGAAGATAGACAAGAGAGAAACCGGCATGAAACTAAAGAAAAGATAGAACAAAGCCGGAAACAAAGAAACCGGTAAAGATTGAAAAAAGTTAGTAAAACGTACCATCAGGTTGTTCGTGGAATCGTACCACGCGCTGTCGAGCTCTTTCACGGCGCTGCGAAGCCGCATAAAGTGCTCCTCGGAAGACCGGTCCCCGACAGGGTCAGGTGCCGGCAGCCTGTCCTTGCCCAGGCCGCGGGTCGCCGGAGTCATGTCCGCGGCGTTCCACTTTTGGGCGTAGGGCAGAAGGTGCCCCAGGTCCCGGCCTTGGCGCTGGAACTCTGTAATGCGGCCAAGGAGGCCGGTGGCCTTCGTGGCGGCATCCTTGGCGGCCTTGGCGACGTGCAGCACCAGGGGCTGCTGGCCACCGGAAGGGGCGCTGGAGGCCGTCGCCTTCCCCTTGATGAGCTTGGAAGTCTTGGGCGGCGGCGCGGTAGAAGCGGCCCCGGAAGTCTTGGGCGGTGGCGCGGTAGGAGCGGCCCTGGAGGGCTTGGCGCGAGGAGCGTCTGGCGGAGGCATGAGGATGGTTCGTGGAGAAGGGGGAGTGCTAGGAGCGTCACCCGTTTTGGAGCCTTCCGGCGCGGAAGATTCCGGCGCGGAAGTTGTCATCTTTTCAAGGACGGGAGGAGCAGGAGGCTCCGCCCGCCCGGCAGCTTCTTCTTCTCCGGCGCCGATGTTGCTGGCGCCGGTGTCCTGGTGTTCAGGGAGAAAGGAAAGATCCTCCTCCGTGCGGTGATCTGACGATGAAGGGGCCGCACGCCCCGAATTTGTTGTGCCCCCCGAAAGGGAGGCAGAGGTGTTGCCGGCACCAGATGGTGCCGGGCTTGAGCGAGGAGGAGGGGTTGAGGTCCTTGCGGATCCCTCAGAGCCCGATGGCCTTGGGCCAAGCTTGAGCGTAGGGCTGAGAAAAAGAAAAGACAAATGGTTGAGAAAAAGCAACCGGAAAAAGAACTTGGCAAAAAAGAGGCAAGCCGGAAAATGAAAAACTTACCCGGAAGCAGTTGGCATCGCCTTGCGTCCGTAGTGGCGCACGCCCACTTCCTTCTCCCCCACGGGCTCGGTCCGGAAGCGCTTGGAGGGAGGGGCCTGGCTGGGACCGGCATTAGATGCCGGCTGCTTGTTCTTTTGGCCCTGGGCCATGAGTTTGTCCACAAACTCAGAGCCGGCCTCGGCGCGCAAGGGCGGCACGCGCTCGTGGATCTATGAATTGAATATGGCTAAGAAGCAATTCGCAGGAAAGCAATAGCGGCAAAGTACAGGAAACTGGAAAAGAAGGTACCTCGAGCACGGTCAGGTCATCGGAGGTCCCGGTTGGCTCCGGCGGGTCCCGGCCAAGGCGCGCAGCCGGAGTCTTGCCCATCTTCAGATCCTTCCAAAAGATGTAGGGATCTGGGTCGAAGGAGTCAAGGGCGCGCTTCCGGCAAGTTCCTCACCGCTCTGCTTGGATGAGGGGGAAGCGGTCCTTGGCCTGAAACAAGATAAAAAGGAAGGTTAACAAAAGCAGAAAGTTACCGGCAAAAACAACCCCAATTGCGTAATCTCTTACTTCTTGAGTCGGAGGGTTAGTAGTGCTGAGGGGAAGGAGGCCCCATTCCCAAGCAAATGGCATAGCAGTTTGGCAAATCTGCTTAGCCTTGCGAACAACATCCTTCTTGCTAAGGGGACGGCCTGTGATCTTGGTAGGATCGCCAGGGCCATACATCTCGCTCATCCTATGCGCACGGCGCTTCAGAGGAAGCACCCGGCGTGAAATAAAGGTGCGGATGATATCATCAGAGCAGATGTTGGTCTCCTTCTTCAAAGAAGCCAAGAAGCGTACTACCCGGTTGGTTTCGGCGTGATCCGTCTTCGGGTTGTAGCTCCAATTGGTTCTGCTAGGGGGCCCCTCTTGGTATGGAGGAAGATCGATAAGATTGGCGCGGCCGCTGTTCTTCACATAGAAAAAAGTTCCTTGCCAGGCGCAGCAGGACTCGAGGCCGGAAAACTTAAGAAAAGTGCTCCCTTGGCGGGAGCCAACGATACAAGATCCGCACTCCACGGGCGGCTTGGGCTTAGGGATTTCCTTGCCCTGGATGGAATTAATCCGTAAATTGAAGAAGCGGGCAAACGTCTCACGAGTGGGACGAATGCCGATATAGGCCTCCATGAAGGTGGCATAGCAAGAAAGGTAGAAGATGGCGTTGCCAGGAAGGTGGTGAGGTTGGAGTTCGTAAAAATCTAAAAACTCCCGGAAAAAAGGGGAGGCAGGAAGGCCGAAGCCGCGCTCGAAGTGAGCAAGAAAGACAACATGTTCACCGGGCTCGGGGTCCGGTTCGATTTCGTCACCGGGAATCCGGCAAACTACTCCTTCCGGAATCCGTCGGGACCGGTATAACCAGTCGATCTCAAACTCAGTAACATTGGAGCCCATCCAGGCTCCGCGAGTGATTGGGGAAGGCTCTGCGCCGGAAGATTGGCTAGAGCTACTAGAGGCTTGGCCAGAGCTACTCGCTTCTTGGCTACCGGAAGCTTGGCTAAAGCTACCGGATTCTAGATGGCCACCGGACTCTTGGAGGCTACCGGATTCCTGCTGGTTGCCGGAACCGGTCTCCATCGGATCTGAAGCCGTGGATTCGCCGGGAGATTGTCTACGGCGCTTAACGGAAAGAGAAGAAGAAGATGCGGAGGAAGATTCCTCGTCAGACATTGGATGGCTAGGCGGAAAAACAGAAATCCCACTCTTGAACCCCGCGTGAAGATCTACGAGTAAGAAGAAAACCAAAGAAAAAGAAGAAATAAGAACACCGCAGACCCAAGATCTGAAAAGCAAGCAAACGGCGAGCAAAGTAAGATTGGTACCAACCTTGAGCGGCGCGGTCGCTAAGGAAGACTTCCGCCGGCGAAGGAGAGGGCCTGCGGTCGCCAACGACCACCGTCGACGGCGAGGCGGAGGAGTTCGCGGAGAAGCACGAATGCGGCGGGCGCGGTGAAGATGCTGCTGGAGATTCCCGCACAGCGAGGTCCGGCGGAAGCACGGCGTGATTTCGCCGGGCGCCGGAGCTTGGACGAGCGACGACGGACGGAGAGCGGCGGAAGCGCAAAGGCAGGGAGCACTGTGCGCGAAGAATGGGGAATGCGAAGAAGAAGAAGAAGAAGGGGCGGTTGTGCTTATAAAGGAGAGAGAAGAAGGGTAGAAAACCGCTGGGCCGCGGCGGTTCGCCTCGCGGCCCGCGACGGTTCGCGCCTTGGGCCGCCACATGGCGAAGAGGTACACGCGAGAAAAGGGGAGGCCACACGGGAGCGCGCACGGGATTCCCAGTGGGTAGTGGGATCCGCAGCGGGGCATTTAATGAGCGCGCGGGAGCCGAAGCGAAGTGACAACTGACACTGGCGTGGCAGTTAACAGTGCGCATGTCACTGACAGGCACGGGGCCCAAAATATTCTCGACTCAGCCGAGGAAAGAGTAAAGGCACATGATACCGGAAAAGAGAGATGCCGGAACATGCCTTGCAAAGAAAAGAAAAGACAAAGAAAGGCAAAGATGCCGGAACCAAGCTCTAGGCATGAGTGATTAAACCGGTATGTTAAAAAGATGAAAACCTGGCATGGTCTGTAGGATAGAATCCTCCAGACTATACCAGCTTCGGGGACTAATGTTGGGGGGATAACCCCCGGTATGCCAAAGGCATGCCAAACCGGATGGTTTAAGTCATCGAGATACCGGTTTAACTTTCTTACCGGAACAGAGGTAGGAGTTTGGCTAAGTGAAGCCAAGCCGGCATCCCCAAGGGGGTATGCCAGAACCCGGTAAAGAAGATACCGGAGTGAAGGGCCTGTCGGCAGGACTGGTCAAAGATTCTCTCCGTGGCAAGAAGACAAGGATGAGCTAAGCAAAGTGGCTTTAATCAGAGCCCTGGCGCCAAAGAGAGGGATGACGCTCAAAGAAGCCGGAGGACATCAGCAGCCCTGATTAAAGAGGACCCCGGCGTCATCTGTGATTAAAGTAGCTTTGTAAAGTAGTTTGTCCAGTCAAAGATGCCATTAGGGTTTCTTGTTCTGTAAGCCACCCTCTCCCCTATATAAGGAGAGGGGGTACTGCCTCTTACAGGCGCGAGACCACAGGAGAGATTAGGCAATCGAACTTGTAACCATGTTGAGATCAATGAAGCTAGCGATCTAGTAAAGAGTTCTTCCTCTTGTCTTTCTTCTTGCATACCGGCCTCTGGTTGTGTTCTTGAGGAAAGCATCCGGAAGTTCTTCCCATCTAATCGCAAACCCTCCCCCGAATCCTCTAGCGTCCATTCGGCCCCAATCTAAGCCATCCTATGGCATCTGCTCGTTCACCACGACGACAAGAAGCACTCTGTGGGAGTCACAGCAGATCTTCCTGGGGTTGATAGATCCGGTGATGAAGTACGCTACATGTGCTACTTGGGGTTGGAGAGACGGCCATTACACTTCATGATTACTCATCTCATCTGCAAAAACGTAACGGCGCGTCGTTAGCACAAACAGGTTCCCCCAAGATTAAACAAGAACTTGCAGGCAAGCAATAGAAAAGCGACAGTAGAAGAGTTTAGATCATGCAAGGCGCCGGTGAAGCAGATCCGGTTCATGCACAGCGGTGTCGGTGAGCTAGATCCGATGCGGTGGACGACGGATCCGGCGAAGCGGCTCCGGTGGGGTGGACGATACCGCAGCTGAAGCGACTGCGGTAGACTGCTGGATGAGTATATGGTTTCGAGGTTCGGCGGGGATGATCCAGTCCGGTTGATGACGGCGTCGATGAAGCGGCTCCGGCAGACAGCCGGATGACGAGGATCGCGAGGCCTCGGATAGGCCAGGGAAGTCCGGCGGGGATGTTCCGGTGCGGTGGTCGTGGAGGTGGGAGAGAGAGGGACTTGGGAAGTTCCGGTGGGTGGTCTTAGAGGAGAGAGTGAGGGAAATGAATTTTTTTTCGGGGAGTTTCGGAGCTAGGGAGGTGGTGATCGAAAAAAATGACGGGTAGACCCCCCACCAACCGACTTATGCATGGACATTGTTGTCATCTTTACGAGGGTAGAATGGGAAGTTAGAGGCGTGTGAAATATTTGTATTTTTCGGGCGGGAAGTTTTGCCGCTGGAATGAGATTTCGAATTTGGCTACAGTCCAAGTAATACAAAAATATGAGACCGTACTAGTACGGCCAAGTGTCACATCAAGTCATCATCACGTTGAAAATCGGTTACCACGATCATAATCATGATATATCTTGAAAATCAATTTTGAAAAGCCCTTCTGAAATATTTCGGGATTGGTACTAGGAGATTTTGCAGCTTGACTAAGAATTGATTTTGAATAAGGCTATGGTCTAAGTAATTTTTTTCTTCGAAAAGGGGATATGACCCCAGCCTCTGCATCGTGGTGATGCACACGGCCTTTATTAATAATCCAGTCGCAACAAAAGTTTTTTTTTTTGCAAGGAGCAACAAAAGTATGTTGTACAGATGGTCCAAGTAATATACTCGTGATTGTAATATAAGGCCAGGGGTAGACCGGAACCATATCCTCTAACGTAGAGATGACAAGTCAGGTAAGCACAGTGCTTAAGTAGTGCAAAACGTATAAGAAAAATCAGGAAAATGTAACAAATACTGTACATATTTACTGTAGCAATCACTGTATATTTTTACTGTATAAAAAATCGTATAAATATTAAAAAAAGATAGTCATAATTTTGATTGTTACTAATTATCGTAAATGCATATGGCTTACATATATTATGGAAGTTAATTTAGATCAAATTAGACTTAATCATGTAGATGTGGAGAAGGAAAATTAGAGAGGTGTAGCTTACCCAACTTATCTGTTGCACGTTAGAGGATCTACTTCCGGGGTAGACCATGCTACTTAGACTACTCATAGTGGGAGTAACTAAGGAGTATTAACATAGAGTTGGTTGTGGTAACTAGCTATGTTACCATAACACTTTTCAAGATAGAATGAGTCTACATACTAACTAAAGCAATCATGCATGATAGTACTACATCTAAGTTACTATGCATTATGAAGGTAGTAACATAGAGTAGTGTCATATGCATGCGGAAATTCAATTTGGCTCCCGGGTGCATATGCTCCCTCTACCAAAAAAATCATATTTTAAAATGTCGAAAAAATTAGCAAAAAATTTTACATGTACATATTCATAATATATGTTTGTTCGTCAAGTTTCACGAAAAACCAATATTTTTTGTGGTCTATGTAAAAAAGAGAAAACTTATCTTGTGAAAAGCATTATTTTTAGTACTGTATTTTATCTTTTTACACACGTCACATGACAAGTCGCAACTTTGTAAGGGCGTAGCACGAGAAGATGTACATGCGAATTTTTTGTTTCATTTTTTTTTAAATTCAAAATATGTGTAAGATGCATTTCAAAATGGAGGGAGCATATGCTCCTATGTTTCAAAACACCACTCCCGCATGCGCATGACACTACTATACGGTCACATCAAGTCATAATCACAACCAAAATCAGTTCCCATGTACTATCTCCTAAAAAAACTTAAATTTAAAAACGCGTAGCGAATATTTTGGATTTTATTGGCGGGAGATTGTAGCGCTTGACAGATATTTTCAATTTAGCTGGCGCTAAAAAAATACTGTACTAGAAAAATTGGTAGCTTATCGTAGTACGGCCTCCTTTCAGGGATACAAGGACAAGGACCCATCAACTAAAATAATGTATGAAAATGGTCACCAATGGGCCAACTAATAGTTATACTTTTCCCATGCAGCGCAATATAAAAAATACTACAAATCAGATTAAACCTTGATTAAATATTGGTGCATCCAATCCATTCAGTTTTCATTTAATCCACATCACCAAGGAAACAACCACCAGGTACATAACAAGTGCAGATAGAAGCACCAACAAAATAGTTCAGCATCACAAACCCTTTCACACAACCAAGGGACACCTTTGACTGTCAGTGTTCACTGTGGTATTCAGCATCTCCCACACTTTCTCAGGATGTTGCCCAGGTGGGCTTGACTTGCTTCTAATCCTGCAGTTATACGGTGGATGACTACTCTTTGTGCAGCCACTATTGCTCGTTCCTCTTTGAGTAGTTCCTCGAGAACATAAAAAGACAATGACTTGGACCTCAACCTGCGCTTGGGCTTTGACTTGGACTTGGACCTCGACAAATTAGTTGTGAACCCAGCATTACGCAGAAATGTGTTGTTGGCTATACCATGACATTGTAGTACCTTGGAAAATGAATTCAGACATTCTTCCTGGGTTTTTTCTATACCATCTTTCTTTGGTTTTGCCAGCTCCACTTTCATGTCAGACTGAGGAGTTTTCAGTTGTTACACATGTGTAAGAGAAGAGATTATAATGTGAAGACATGTGTATGAACTACCTCTAATAATCCTACAAACTGGCATGGCTGATTACCGCATATACATTTTAGTAAGAGCATGTTACATCATATTGACATATCTTCTATTGCTAACACGTAATAGCAGGACTATAAAAATATGCATGGATCCATGTGTAGAATTCGTAATGTGCATGATATTGCTGAGAAGTATATAAGTGAATTGTACTAGCCCTTTCCACCAGTTCGGACATTTGGTTGTGTTGGCTAGTGCATGAAGCTTGACAAATATGACAAGATATTTCTGCATACAATTGAAAACCATAACTGACATTAGTAGAGAATACTTACAATAACACTCTGTGCAAAATGTCCAGTCAAACCATTTCTGCTCGTCTGGCACACCTTGAATTGCTCAAGTAGACTCATCTCTCTGTCTGTACTCTCACAGTATGCTTGCCTTGCCTTCTGATATTTTCGCAAGAGAAAATATAAATTAGTTTCACAACCACGTCACATGCCGACATGCGACAATTGAAAGTTTTCAAAAAAAATATAAATAAAACAGAGACATCAATTTACGATGTATATTGTGCATCTATAAATTCTAAATGATTTACTAATTTAAATATAGTTGTACAGATAACATTCCTTACCATACAGTAGAGGTGTCCAATCAAGCTACGAGATCCTGTACGCTGTTGTAAACGTACATTATTACGAGCACGCATGTTACTTCGAGCGATGAACTACAAATGAAGACTTGTGAGACACATGCTTAAAAAGGAATCAGTATGTGATCTTGTCTCACTGTCTTCACAGAACATACCAAATTCTTTTGAGCAGACCAATACTCAACAAGATCACACCATTGATCATCAGTCATACGTAGTATAGGAGAGGTTGTTGGAATATCGCTAGGAGTCCTCCCAGCAAAGTATCTCATCTTTAGCCTATGGCGCTCCTGGCGCAACGCTGAAGAGAATATGCTCCTGATAACAGTGATTACATTCTTCATGTCATCATCAAACTCAAGACATGTCTGTTTACAACAATGGGAACCGTTCATGTGTTAGATAGCTAGCCAACAAAAAGCTAGAGGGAATGTGAACGAGCAACATGGTATTGTTTACGAAAATGACTTACATGTAACATGTGCAGTAAACCTTCAAAATGGGAAGGGGTGTTTACGTGTTGTTTCCATGATGGAAAGATAGGAATTTGAGTCCTGACAAAAACGCCTGTGATCGATGCTATATTAGATGATTCTTGTGGATCCAGTGGCCTTCTGATACCTGCTATAACTGATGTGATGGGAAATCTTGTTCCCATTCGGGCAATCTTATTTTTAAGTGATTTCAAAGTCGTTGGCCCCCTTCGTTTTCTTGGTCGTGGTGGAACTGCAAATTTAAGCATTACATCAAGCTATCAAGGTATTTATGTAACGGAGCATGTAAGGGAACACGTACCTAATTCGGCCCCACCATCATCTTTAAGGAAGAAGTTGTCTCTGGCAGGACTAAATGTCAGCGGGCGATCGTGATTAGTTAGGTGTTGAGAACCTGCTGTTGAAACTGGGTCTGCTGTGAATTGTTCTTGGGTAACTGGATTGGCAACAGGTGGCTGGGGAACATGTGGTTTGGTATTTGCTCCGTCTACAGCTTTTAGACCAACCGATGTGGGGTTAGGTCGAAGCTTTTTATGTTGGTGTTTCGCATTACAATATTTTTTTGCCTGGTCATCATTTTCAACTAGATTAGAGTGACTCTGAGTCCGAGACCTTGTTTTTACTCGTTTCATCGCATTTGTTTGTGATCTGACATGACCAGCTTGAACCCTTTTTATTTTTAGGTGAGCTGTCAGATATTGATCTTCCTGTTGAACTATGTTCTTCACCTTGTTGGTATTTGAAACGCCCTTACGTGAAGTCCCTGATGCCTGCCAGAGATAAACGGTACTTCAATCAACAAAATCATATACATGCTTGATACGATTATGGAACATAAGAACAGCAAGCCAAGACATGATGAAACATATGTTATTATTATGTGTTAACTGAGCAGATGATAATGCTATAACTTGGGCTGGGTTGGACAGATACATCACAGTTATTGAAGATGCAACAATAATGCCAATGAAAAGAGCGAGCAATCACCTTGGGGGGTGGAGTAGGGTGCTTGACAAGGGCATCCTCTTTACTCAGGTCTCCCTCAGACTCTTGTTCAGTAGGATCAAGTTCTGAATAAGAAAATTGATTGTTATCGATGGAGACAGGAGAGGTGTTTGATTGTTTCACTGGTGATGCCTATATTTTCTCTCCAGCCCTCTTTGTACTCTACTACAGTATCTTTAGCATGCATTAGAAAAAAATGCTAACGAGATTTATCATGGAACTTTGAGTAGAGCAGTAGAAGGGCAAATTAGTAGTAGCAAGTAGATGATAGCTCAAAAAGGAATAAAGCGTAGATAAAAAATAAATGATTTCCCTGTGCATGCCAATTGATGATTACAAGATTTATAAACATGCAGTTTAATAATGTCGACTAATCACTCTGCAGGCTTGACTTCTACTACAGTCATACCATAGGCATGTCACCGATGAACAGTGCCGTAACATGCACTTTCGGCCGTTGGATCGAAAATGAGTAGACAAGATCAAGCACTGTAGTGATGTACTGTAGATGACCCTGTAGCAGATGTACTGTATCGATGTAGTGTAGATTTGTCCCTGTAGCGATGCACCTTGTGGATTGTCCCCAGTAGCGTCATCGTTCATGTTGATCTGGCCCTCCATTTTCAGTCCAACGATCAGAACATGGTCGCATGTCACAACACTGTTCTCAGGTGACATGCCTATTGCATGTCACCTGATCTCTGTCCAGTGTTTTAGTGGGGATTAGTGGGGATAATACTCTAGAGTATTGGGTGACAGCAGAATTCACCCAATACCCACAAAACCCCATCCCCAATCCACTAGGTAGGGGTAGAGTATTGGGGATTGAAAAAATACACTAAATTTTGCGGAAAAGTAGGGACAAGTGGGGATTAAACTCGCTCATACTCTAGCACCAAACATGCATTGGGGATAAGTGGGGATTTAAAGTTTGGAGCGGATTATCCCTGCTAATCCCAGTAAAACTCTAGTACCAAACAAGCCCTAAAACAGATCGCACGAAACTGATGTTCGGAAATGAAATGCATAACGGAAGCGGCTAAACACCAACCTTCGCATGGGGAGTGGACGGCTTTACGCTTTGGTTTCGCGCGGTGGACCGGTTGGGCGCGGGGTCTACCCATTTCACCGTGCGGTAGACCAGGGAGTCGGGAAGCAGATCCGACGCAGCGGCGGAGGTGGACGGCGTCCAGAGCAGGATCCGGCGCGGTGGGCGTCGGCTACGGTGGAGCACAAATGGTGCGGTGTGCGCCTTCGTCGGGGAAGCGGCTCCGGCTTGCTTGACAACGTCTTCTCGGACACTACAGCGGCTGGTCAGGAGGCTGTGGTGGCGAGGTGGGACGGTGGTGCACTGCCATCGTCGGGCGAGATGCTCCGATTCGGTGGGTGACGCGTGAGAGATGTGGGATTCGGCCCCTGTGCCGGTGGTATGTTTTAATGGCTGGGGTGAGATTGGCCTTGGCCCGAATAAGAGAAGAACCGCTGGGGACGTTTTTGATGAAAGGATAAGATGGGAAATTCGAACATTTGAAAATTGGAGGCGGCAACCCGAGCTATTTTCGCCGGTGTTTTGGCGCTTCGTTGAAATGGTTTGGTGGATGCGCGAAAAAAATGGACGCTGTCCGACCCCATCAAGGTCTCATTTGTAAGCATGGGCGGTACGGCAGCCATCCTACCTTGATTTTTAGTGAATATCCATTCATATATATGTGTTTTTTTCTGAACATTTGAGTACTTAAAACGGACTTCATATGACAAAGTTGCGCCTATTTTAGTGAACACTGCGTGGAGCCGATTTCGAAAACAAAACATGGACTAGGTACCAAAAAACATATATAGACTCGTTCTCCGCATTAAAAAGATTGATGTATCATGGATCTTAGTATATGTAAAATAACCTTGAGCTATTCATTATCATACGCGTAGAATTGAAGACTTCAGATATTTCTTTATATTTGAAAGAAACGCCATGTTTCATCCGACAACATTTATCATCTCATTGAGTTGGCGCTGATTTTATATGTGGTGACGAAAACAACTGAGGCTCCTTTGATTTATAGGATTTAGATCCTACGGGAATTATTCTACACTATTGGTTATATTCATAGGGAACATATCCCATATGAATCTTGTACTACAAATCCTATATGAACAAAACATTAGGTCATCCCTCAGGGAAAAATCCCTTTGGTACAATCAAAGAAACTCATATTCCCATAGGATTCAAATAGACAAGATGTACATACGTTTTTCCTATCCTATGACTTAAAGGACTCCTGAAATGGCTCGACAACAAAGATCATAAATTCCGAGTTGTGCATCGAGCAAAAGATATTGAAAAAATTCTTGATCGATCGAATTACAAAATGATTTTCAAAAGAACTAAAGTTTTGCCATTGATCACATAATTGGTATGTATATAGGTTCTACTTATAATAAAATATGTTTTGGTTTATTGGGATTGCGTTAGAATTACATGCATCACAATGTCTCGGGACTATTTCGGTATTTACCTCTTCTTTTAGAGTTCGCCCTATCTAAGATTATTTCCGACATTCGCCAATGTTTGCAAGGAATGGCATGCAGTCGATTCCCACCCTGTTTTGGAAAAAATGAAGAAAAAAAAGTGAACTTGTGGCTATAAAATGATAAGCTTGAATTTTGATATGTTTAAAAAAAACTAGCTTCAAAATATGGCCTACCATTTTATATAAAAAACCATGGGTCTTAACGAAAATGCCCAAGGTAAAATGTGCATTACCATTTTGGGGAAAGGTGCAATAAGATTTCATTTTATTGTGGAAAACAAATTGTTGTTGTTTTTTTGCCTTTTCTGAATAGCTAAAAAGGTGTCATCTTTTTTCCATACATTCCATAATGTCATAGAACATAAGCATCCGGTGTCCAGATATAGCAACAATTCAGTATAAGACAATACTAACATAGTTTCCATAAAGTACTGCAAACACATAAGAAAACAAAAGATCTAGATGATGACCCAAGAAACAACATCCTTGTATATAATAACAATCTATTGACCATATGGGGGCTTTTGCATCACTCTATCAAAATCATCTGCCTTCAAGCACGAGAGCAGAATGTCGACACGTGCTTCAACATGTTCCAAGATCCTCTTGATGATCTCATGGATATCTGCATCAGCCGAATAGGAATCAAAGTTGTCAGCCACTAGCTTCTGATGAAAAAGAAACATCAGTGTTGAAGGCGTCGATCTTAGGAGTCCCCACATTTCATTACTTGCAAGACCAAGATGATCAAATTCCCTTTACTTCATAAGAATGTCCTGGATCGTCGACACGATCGAAATCTTTGCTAGTACCCTCCTTTGGCCGAATTCAAATTTGCATCAGATCTTGGTGCCCATGCCTTTGGTACATGCGGGTAATTTTTTGCCAATATGTCGTGCATTGCACATAGCGTCCTACTGTACAGGGGTACTTCTACATATCTTCTTCCAAATATAATTTAATTTATTTCGGGTTGGATTCAATTTGTTTCAAAATTGTCTGATATACCATTTGTATTGGTAGGAGATGCAGCTTTGAATTTTAATCATTGTTTCTAGGTGCCACACTTGCAGGGTACAGTCAAGGATTTTATCCAATGTTTCATGTCTTGACAAATCCTTTTCGTAATGGAAGTTGAGACCCCCAGCCTCTGCATCAAAATGATGCACATGGAATTTTTTAGTATGGTATTCAACAAAATATGATAAGATGCAAAAATCAAACCTTGGAAAAATATGACACATGCTCACTTGGGTAGAAAGCCAATCAAACTGATACAAATTACATTGCAGAGTCCTTGCATGTTAAACTATATATTGTCAAACACCACATATATATTAAGGGATACATATTAATTTCGATACTACTACTTTTATGATAGAAGATTTGTAACTACAAACGTTGTGGGTTGTGGCTGCCCTCCTCAATCTACTCACTTGTCTCATCGGCAACCGTCTCCACCTCTCTACATGCACATATGGGTACAACTTCTTCACACCCGAAGAAGATTACTTGATTCCTGTCATGCTCCGCCACTTGTAGTAGGTGTGCTCCTTTTTCAGAGATGAATTCTCTTTTAGGATGGAGATGTTCTCCTTTTTCAGAGATGAGTTCTCTTTTAGGATGGAGATGTTCTCCTTCGTTAGAGACCCGTTCTGATTTACCATGGAGAGGTTCTCCTTCGATAGAGATGAGTTCTCCTTTGATAGAGATGAGTGCTCATTCAAGAGTACGGCATACTCATTCCATAGCTTCATAGCACGGTTTACCAGATGTGCGTTCACATCTCGGAGCTTGGAAGCATGGTCAATCAACTCGCGCGACTCATCCAGGAGCGACCGCCGGATTACTTGCAGAGACGCTTCATGTTGTCGTCCTTCATTAGATGGTAGATTCACAGAGCGACCCTGTGTGACACATGATATTATACTAATAAAGTGCAAGAGTGTAACTTCAATAGTAAAAATATAGTACTCCGAAAGTTTGCAGGACTTAAACTTCAATACTCATAGTAATCTGTACAAGACTAACTTCAATAGTAATTGTAATATGTATAAATTTCAATTGCAATACTGTAGTAATATGAGTACTCCGGAGCTTGGAGTAATAAAGTTTCAAACTAAGAACGAAACATGAACTAATAAAGTTTGCCCTATGCATCAATCGATGGAGAGGCTGGATCTCAAGTTCGAAAGGGGGAAAAAGACTGCAGTGAAGTTTCAAGTTTGCATTGAAGTTCGAAAGTGGTAATGCAGCTAGTATTAGTGCAGTAGAAATCCCTTGTGCCTTGTTTGGTTGACGTGTTTTCACATGGTTCAGTGAGTAATATCTGGGTCTTTCTTAATAAGAACACATTTTATCTGTTTGGCAGAAGAGTATTGGACAGGATCAGAGTCGCGGGGATCCTCAGGAAACACTTCCGCGCACGTCGGGTGGACGTGGAACCGCAACACCTCTATGCTCTCGCGTTTCTGGTCGTTCCACATACGTGCTCCGATTGCTGCTTCTCCTTCCAGGCATCCACCCCATTCTAGCATGGATCAGGCTGAGGGATTGATTCCAATGCAAAATTACAAGTCCTGAGGCCTGCTGGCATGGATTACGTGAATAGAAATTGGACGCTTCACTAATAAGGCCCGAGGAACCCCTCAAAAAAAAACTACGAGTAATAATGCCCTAGGACAGGCTATCTCTCAGGTTGTCCTGATCTGCCGCAAATACTCACGCCAAAACATGGTGAATGAAGTATTTTGCATCAAATCCCCACCGAATAATACTCAGTAGGGGGCTAACTAGTTTTAAACCAATGATTAAACTACATTAACCACTGACCTCGAAGCTCTCCTCCTTGGAGAGGACCGACTCCCCGGCGACGGCGAGGTTGTCTTGCAGCTGCAGCAGGACTGTCACGTCTGAGCCCACGGAGAGGTCGTTGATCCGCTGCCGCTTGGTGGGCACATCAGACTCAACGGCGAGGCCGCCATGCGCCTGCTGCAGCAGCTGTAGGGGGGCGTGCGAGTTGGCGGCGAGGTCCTGTAGTTGCTGCTGGGGGATTACGACGGTGGGCCGCACACCTAACAGGCCCCCTTGTCCACTCGTGGGATTCATCGCCGGAAGATGGGGGTGCAGGGAGGCGCTAATACAGAGGTTGTGGATGGTACAGCCGCCGACGAGCACTGTACAGGTTGGGGCTATAGGATTTTGAAGATGAATGGGGAGAGGCGGCAGGGGCCTATAAATCGAGAGGAGTGAGGTAGCGAGAAGTGAAGTGAATGGGGAGAGGCGGCAGGGGCCTATAAATCGAGAGGGCTATAGGTTGGGACATGATTTTTTTGCAATATTTAAATTTAGATTTAAGCCGCATGTCACCAGGTCACTCGCAACACTGTCCATGGTGTACTGTAGGGACGCGAAACAGTATTGTTCACTGTTCGTAGTGTTTTTCATTTTTCTGATTTTTTTGAATTTTATGCCCATTTGAATCTTTTGGTCAAATCCTAGGTTTGACAAAGATTTAAACAAGTTTAAAATATATGAAAAGGTAAGCATGGATCCTTCTTAGTCACTCTAAAATGAAGCTTTTGGGATGTTCTTGAAATTTCCATGCTTGACTTCATAAGACAGAGTTTAGGGTTAGGGGTAGATATATACATGATTTGTTTGGTTTGAATATGTCTATACCTTGTTTATCAACTTTAATTCTTACTATATGACATAAGAAAACTATTTGCTTTGGTTTTTCATTTTTCTGATTTTTTTTTGAATTTTGATGCCCATTTGAATCTTGTCAAATCCTAGGTTTGACCAAGATAATTTAAACAAGTTTAAAACATGGAAATGAAAAGGGAAGCATGTATCCTTCTTAGTCACTCTAAAATGAAGTTTTTGGGAGGTTTTTGAAATTTCCATGTCTGAAACCCAAAACCACTTCTCTTCATGCTTTACTTCATAAGATCGAGTTTAGGGGTTAGGGGTAGATACATGGTTTGTCTAGTTTGAAACTTTGAATATGTCTAGACCTTGTTTATCAACTTGAATATGCTTACTATATGACATAAGAAGACTATGTACTTTGGTTTTTCATTTTTCTGATTTTTTTAATTTTCTGCGCATTTGAATCTTGGTAAAATCCTAAATTTGACCAAGATTTAGACAAGTTTAACACGTGAAAACGAATAAGTAAGCCTGGATCCTTCTTAGTCACTCTAAAATGAAGCTTTTGGGAGGTTCTTGAAATTTCCATGTTTGAAACCCAAAACCACTTCTCTTCATGATTGACTTCATAAGATCGACAGATTAGTTTAGGGTTAGGGGTAGATATATACATGATTTTTCTGGTTTGAATATGTCTAGACCTTGTTTATCAACTTGAATGCTTACTATATGACATAAGAAAACTATTTGCTTTTGTTTTTCATTTTTCTGATTTTTTTGAATTTTGATGCCCATTTGAATCTTGTCAAATCCTAGGTCTGACCAAGATAATTTAAACAAGTTTAAAACATGAATATGAAAAGGGAAGCATGTATACTTCTTAGTCACTCTAAAATGAAGTTTTTGGGAGGGTTTTGAAAATTCCATGTTTGAAACCCAAAGCCACTTCTCTTCATGCCTGACTTCATAAGATAGAGTTTAGGGGTCAGGGGGTGTAGATACATGTGGTTTGTCTAGTTTGAATATGTCTAGACCTTGTTTAACAACTTTAATGCTAATTATATGACATAAGAAGACTATGTGCTTTGGTTTTTCATTTTTCTGATTTTTTTGAATTTTATGCCCATAAATCTTGGTCAAATCCTAGGTAGAAAAATCGATATACGTATCTATAATTAAATAGGTTAAACTAGGGTTTTGCCCTCTACTACAGATCAAGGTTCAAAAAAAATCCAACTACGGGGTTCGAACAACACGATTCTAATCCAAGAATTTTTTCGGCCTCATCCAAATGGCCTCAAACTATAGGGTTAGGGGGGTATATATAGATACATGATTTGTCTGGTTTGGATATATCTAGACCCTGTTTATCAACTTGAATGCTTACGATATGACATAAGAAGACTATGTGATTTGGTTTTTCATTTTTCTGATTTTTAGGAATATTGTGCCCACCCATTTGTATCTTCATGAAATCCTAGGTTTGACACAGATAATTTAAACAAGTTTAAAACATGAAAATGAAAAGGGAAGCATGTAACCTTCTTAGTCACTCTAAATTGAAGTTTTTGGGAGCTTTTTGAAATTTCCAAGTTTGAAACCCAAAACCACTTCTCTTCATGCTTGACTTCATAAGACAAAGTTTAGGGTTAGGGGGTATAGATATATGATTTGTATGGTTTGAATATGTCCAAACCTTGTTTATCAACTGGAATATGATTACTATGACATAAGAAGACTATGTACTTTGGTTTTTCATTTTTCTAAATTTTTTTAATTTTCTGCGCATTTGAATCATATCTTGGTCAAATCCTAGGTTTGACCAAGATTTAGACAACTTTAACACGTGAAAACGAATAAGTAAGCCTGGATCCTTCTTAGTCACTCTAAAATGAAGCTATTGGGAGGTTCTTGAAATTTCCATGTTTGAAACCCAAAACCACTTCTCTTCATGATTGGCTGAGTTTAATTAGGGTTTTAGGGGTAGATATATACATGATTTTTCTGGTTTGAATATATATGTCTAGACCTTGTTTATCAACATGAATGCTTACGATATGACATAAGAAGACAATGTGATTTGGTTTTTCATTTTTCTAATTTTTTTGAATATTGTGCCCACCCATTTGTATCTTCATGAAATCCTAGGTTTGACCAAGATAATTTAAACAAGTTTAAAACATGAAAATGAAAAGGGAAGCAACATGTAACCTTCTCAGTTACTTTAAAATGAAGTTTTTGGGAGGTTTTTGAAATTTCCATGTTTGAAACCCAAAACCACTTCTCTTCATGCTTGACTTCATAAGACAAAGTTTAGGGTTAGGGGGTATAGATACATGATTTGTATGGTTTGAATATGTCCAGACCTTGTTTATCAACTTTAATGCGCTTACTATATATATGACATAAGAAGACTATGTACTTTGGTTTTTCATTTTTCTGTTTTTTTATTTTCTGCGCATTTGAATCATATCTTGGTCAAATCCTAGGTTTGACCAAGATTTAGACAAGTTTAACACGTGAAAACGAATAAGTAAGCCTGTATCCTTCTTAGTCACTCTAAAATGAAGCTTTTGGGAGGTTCTTGAAATTTCCATGTTTGAAACCCAAAACCACTTCTCTTCATGATTGACTGAGTTTAATTTGGGTTTTAGGGGTAGATATATACATGATTTTTCCGGTTTGAATATATATGTCTAGACCTTGTTTATCAACATGAATGCTAGCTTACTATACATATGACATAAGAATGCTATGTGCTTTGGTTTTTCATTCTTTTGATTTTTTCTGAATTTTTAAGGCCATTTGAATCTTGGTCAAATCCTTGGTTTGACCAAGATTTAAACATGTTTAAAACATGAAAATTAAAAGGGAAGTATGTATCCTTCTTATTTACTCTAAAATGAAGCTTTTGGGATGTTCTTGAAATTTCCATGTTTGAAACCCAAAACGACTTCCCTTCATGCTAGACTTCATAAGATCGACAGGGGGTAGATACATGATTTGTCTGGTTTGGATATATCTAGACCTTGTTTATCAACTTGAATGCTTACGATATGACATAAGAAGACAATGTGATTTGGTTTTTCATTTTTCTGATTTTTTTGAATATTGTGCCCACCCATTTGTATCTTCATGAAATCCTAGGTTTGACCAAGATAATTTAAACAAGTTTAAAACATGAAAATGAAAAGGGAAGCATGTAACCTTCTCAGCCACTCTAAAATGAAGTTTTTGGGAGGTTTTTGAAATTCCCATGTTTGAAACCCAAAACCACTTCTCTTCATGCTTGACTTCATAAGACAAAGTTTAGGGTTAGGGGGTATAGATACATGATTTGTATGGTTTGGATATGATGTACTTTGGTTTTTCATTTTTCTGATTTTTTTAATTTTCTGCGCATTTGAATCATATCTTGGTCAAGTTTAACACGTGAAAACGAATAAGTAAGCCTGGATCCTTCTTAGTCACTCTAAAATGAAGCTTTTGGGAGGTTTTTGAAATTTCCATGTTTGAAACCCAAAACCACATCTCTTCACATGCTTGACTTCATAAGACAGAGTTTAGGGGTTAGGGGTATAGATACATGATTTGTCTGGTTGGAATATGTCTAGACATTGTTTATCAACTTTAATGCTTACTATATGACATAAGAAAAATAATGTCATGTAAATGAGTTAACTTGGATTTCCTACCCTTGAATCCATAGGAAACTTTGTTCTAATGCACTATAATAATCAACCGAGTTTTACACCAACAGGTCTGTCACTTACGTGTGGTGCCCACGCGTGAGGTCCCACACTTCACGGAGCACAAGTCACGTGCAATAGGTACGCAAACTCCCAGGCATCTTCTTTGTCAAGAGAAGACGCATCAGGATGCGTATTGGAAGTCTGTGGGTCCTTCTGGATCCTTCGGTTGTCCCTCTCACAAAAAAAACAAATCTCTCTCATTCTCGGCCTCGCTCGCTCGCTCGCTCGCTCGCTCGCTCGCACCTCCTGCTCACTGACAAACCCTGCACAAAAGTCAACATCATCACCCGAAAAAGGGGAGACACCATAATGCTCTCCCTTCTTCTCTCCTTCCGAGTGATCCCTCTTCCTCCGAGTTTCACTCGACGGGCAAACACACATGTGCTGCATAGTAATAATAAAAAGGTAGAAAAATCAACCTACGAATCTATAATTAAATAGGTTAAACTAGGGTTTTGCCCAGTACTACAGATCAAGGCTCAAACCTTGTTTATCAACTTGAATATGCTTACTATATGACATAAGAAGACTATGTACTTTGGTTTTCATTTTTCTGATTTTTTTAATTTTCTGCGCATTTGAATCTTGGTCAAATCCTAGGTTTGACCAAGATTTAGACAAGTTTAACACGTGAAAACGAATAAGTAAGCCTGGATCCTTCTTAGTCACTCTAAAATGAAGCTTTTGGGATGTTCTTGAAATTTCCATGTTTGAAACCCAAAACGACCTCTCTTCATGCTAGACTTCATAAGATCGACCGAGTTTAGGGTTAGGGGTAGATACATGATTTGTATGGTTTGAATATGTCCAAACCTTGTTAATTTATCAACTTGAATGCTTACTATATGACATAAGAAGACTATATGCTTTTGTTTTTCATTTTTCTGATTTTTTTGAATTTTATTCCCATATATTTGAATCTTGATCAAATCCTAGGTTTGACAAAGATTTAAACAAGTTTAAATTATGAAAATGAAAAGGTAAGCATGGATCCTTATTAGTCACTCTAAAATAAATCTTTTGGGAGGTTCTTGAAATTTCCATGTTTGAAACCCAAAACCACTTCTCTTCATGATTGACTTCATAAGACAGAGTTTAGGGTTTTAGGGGTAGATATATACATGATTTTTCTGGTTTGAATATGTCTAGACCTTGTTTATCAACTTGAATGCTTAATATACATATGACATAAGAATGCTATGTGCTTTGTTTTTTCATTCTCTTTTGATTTTTTTCTAAATTTTTAGGCCCATTTGAATCTTGGTCAAATCCTTGGTTTGACCAAGATTTAAACAAGTTTAAAACATGAAAATAAAAAAGGAAGTCTGTATCCTTCTTAGTCACTCTAAAATGGAAGCTTTTGGGATGTTCTTGAAATTTCCATGTTTGAAACCGAAAACGACTTCCCTTCATGCTAGACTTCATAAGATCGACAGGGGGTAGATACATGATTTGTCTGGTTTGGATATATCTAGACCTTGTTTATCAACTTGAATGCTTACGATATGACATAAGAAGACAATGTGATTTGGTTTTTCATTTTTCTGATTTTTTTGAATATTGTGCCCACCCATTTGTATCTTCATCAAATCCTAGGTTTGACCAGGATTTAAACAAGTTTAAAACATGAAATGAAAAGATAAGCCTGGATCCTTCTTAGTCACTCTAAAATGAAGCTTTCGGGAGGTTCTTGAAATTTCCATGTTTGAAACCCAAAACCACTTCTCTTCATGATTGACTTCATAATAAGACAGAGTTTAGGGTTTTAGGGGTAGATATATACATGATTTTTCTGGTTTGAATATATATGTCTATACCTGGTTTATCAACTTGAATGCTTACTATACATATGACATAAGAATGCTATGTGCTTTGGTTTTTCATTCTCTTTTGATTTTTTTTCTAAATTTTTAGGCCCCCATTTGAATCTTGGTCAAATCTTTGGTTTGACAAGGATTTAAACAAGTTTAAAACATGAAAATGAAAAGGGAAGTCTGTATCCTTCTTAGTCACTCTAAAATGGAAGCTTTTGGGATGTTCTTGAAATTTCCATGTTTGAAACCGAAAATGACTTCCCTTCATGCTAGACTTCATAAGATCGACAGGGGGTAGATACATGATTTGTCTGGTTCGGATATATCTAGACCTTGTTTATCAACTTGAATGCTTACGATATGACATAAGAAGACAATGTGATTTGGTTTTTCATTTTTCTGATTTTTTTGAATATTGTGCCCACCCATTTGTATCTTCATGAAATCCTAGGTTTGACCAAGATAATTTAAACAAGTTTAAAACATGAAAATGAAAAGGGAAGCATGTAACCTTCTCAGTCACTTTAAAATGAAGTTTTTGGGAGGTTTTTGAAATTTCCATGTTTGAAACCCAAAACCACTTCTCTTCATGCTTGACTTCATAAGACAAAGTTTAGGGTTAGGGGGTATAGATACATGATTTGTATGGTTTGAATATGATGTACTTTGGTTTTTCATTTTTCTGATTTTTTTAATTTTCTGCGCATTTGAATCATATCTTGGTCAAGTTTAACACGTGAAAACGAATAAGTAAGCCTGGATCCTTCTTAGTCACTCTAAAATGAAGCTTTTGGGAGGTTCTTGAAATTTCCATGTTTGAAACCCAAAACCACTTCTCTTCATGATTGACTGAGTTTAATTTGGGTTTTAGGGGTAGATATATACATGATTTTTCTGGTTTGAATATATATGTCTAGACATTGTTTATCAACATGAATGCTTACTATACATATGACATAAGAATGCTATGTGCTTTGGTTTTTCATTCTTTTGATTTTTTTCTGAATTTTTTAGGGCCATTTGAATCTTGGTCAAATCCTTGGTTTGACCAAGATTTAAACAAGTTTAAAACATGAAAATGAAAAGGGTAGTTTGTATCCTTCTTATTTACTCTAAAATGAAGCTTTTGGGATGTTCTTGAAATTTCCATGTATGAAACCCAAAACGACTTCCCTTCATGCTAGACTTCATAAGATCGACAGGGGGTAGATACATGATTTGTCTGGTTTGGATATATCTAGACCTTGTTTATCAACTTGAATGCTTACGATATGACATAAGAAGACAATGTGATTTGGTTTTTCATTTTTCTGATTTTTTTGAATATTGTGCCCACCCATTTGTATCTTCATGATGAAATCCTAGGTTTGACCAAGATAATTTAAACAAGTTTAAAACATGAAATGAAAAGATAAGCCTGGATCCTTCTTAGTCACTCTAAAATGAAGCTTTCGGGAGGTTCTTGAAATTTCCATGTTTGAAACCCAAAACCACTTCTCTTCATGATTGACTTCATAATAAGACAGAGTTTAGGGTTTTAGGGGTAGATATATACATGATTTTTCTGGTTTGAATATATATGTCTATACCTGGTTTATCAACTTGAATGCTTACTATACATATGACATAAGAATGCTATGTGCTTTGGTTTTTCATTCTCTTTTGATTTTTTTTCTAAATTTTTAGGCCCCCATTTGAATCTTGGTCAAATCTTTGGTTTGACAAGGATTTAAACAAGTTTAAAACATGAAAATGAAAAGGGAAGTCTGTATCCTTCTTAGTCACTCTAAAATGGAAGCTTTTGGGATGTTCTTGAAATTTCCATGTTTGAAACCGAAAATGACTTCCCTTCATGCTAGACTTCATAAGATCGACAGGGGGTAGATACATGATTTGTCTGGTTTGGATATATCTAGACCTTGTTTATCAACTTGAATGCTTACGATATGACATAAGAAGACAATGTGATTTGGTTTTTCATTTTTCTGATTTTTTTGAATATTGTGCCCACCCATTTGTATCTTCATGAAATCCTAGGTTTGACCAAGATAATTTAAACAAGTTTAAAACATGAAAATGAAAAGGGAAGCATGTAACCTTCTCAGTCACTTTAAAATGAAGTTTTTGGGAAGTTTTTGAAATTTCCATGTTTGAAACCCAAAACCACTTCTCTTCATGCTTGACTTCATAAGACAAAGTTTAGGGTTAGGGGGTATAGATACATGATTTGTATGGTTTGAATATGATGTACTTTGGTTTTTCATTTTTCTGATTTTTTTAATTTTCTGCGCATTTGAATCATATCTTGGTCAAGTTTAACACGTGAAAACGAATAAGTAAGCCTGGATCCTTCTTAGTCACTCTAAAATGAAGCTTTTGGGAGGTTCTTGAAATTTCCATGCTTGAAACCCAAAACCACTTCTCTTCACATGCTTGACTTCATAAGACAGAGTTTAGGGGTTAGGGGTATAGATACATGATTTGTCTGGTTTGAATATGTCTAGACATTGTTTATCAACTTTAATGCTTACTATATGACATAAGAAAAATAATGTCATGTAAATGAGTTAACTTGGATTTCCTACCCTTGAATCCATAGGAAACTTTGTTCTAATGCACTATAATAATCAACCGAGTTTTACACCAACAGGTCTGTCACTTACGTGTGGTGCCCACGCGTGAGGTCCCACACTTCAGTGAGCACAAGTCACGTGCAATAGGTACGCAAACTCCCAGCCATCTTCTTTGTCAAGAGAAGACGCATCAGGATGCGTATTGGAAGTCTGTGGGTCCTTCTGGATCCTTCGGTTGTCCCTCTCACAAAAAAACAAATCTCTCTCATTCTCGGCCTCGCTCGCTCGCTCGCTCGCTCGCACCTCCTGCTCACTGACAAACCCTGCACAAAAGTCAACATCATCACCCGAAAAAGGGGAGACACCATAATGCTCTCCCTTCTTCTCTCCTTCCGAGTGATCCCTCTTCCTCCGAGTTTCACTCGACGGGCAAACACACATGTGCTGCATAGTAATAATAAAAAGGTAGAAAAATCAACCTACGAATCTATAATTAAGGGCTCCTTTGATTCAAAGGATTTGCATAGGAATTGTGTAGGATTTGGTTCCTATGGGAAAATTCCTTTACATGTTGTTTGATTCATAGAAATATATCCTATAGGAAAAATTCCTATAGGAATATTCTAGTGTAATTCCTATAGGAAAAAAGCATTAGCTCATACCTCATGGAAAAATTCCTTTGCTACAATCAAACAAACTTCATCTTCCTATAGGTTTTAAGTAGACATGCCATTCCAATCCTATACCTTTCCTATTCCTATGCTTTTCCTATCCTTTAAATCAAAGGAGCCCTAGTGTAATTCCTATAGGAAAAAAGCATTAGCTCATACCTCATGGAAAAATTCCTTTGCTACAATCAAACAAACTTCATCTTCCTATAGGTTTTAAGTAGACATGCCATTCCAATCCTATACCTTTCCTATTCCTATGCTTTTCCTATCCTTTAAATCAAAGGAGCCCTAAATAGGTTAAACTAGGGTTTTGCCCAGTACTACAGATCAAGGTTCAAACCTTGTTTATCAACTTGAATATGCTTAGTATATGACATAAGAAGACTATGTACTTTGGGTTTCATTTTTCTGATTTTTTTAATTTTCTGCGCATTTGAATCTTGGTCAAATCCTAGGTTTGACCAAGATTTAGACAAGTTTAACACGTGAAAACAAATAAGTAAGCCTGGATCCTTCTTAGTCACTCTAAAATGAACTTTTGGGATGCTCTTGAAATTTCCATGTTTGAAACCCAAAACGACCTCTCTTCATGCTAGACTTCATAAGATCGACTGAGTTTAGGGTTAGGGGTAGATACATGATTTGTATGGTTTGAATATGTCCAAACCTTGTTAATTTATCAACTTGAATGCTTACTATATGACATAAGAAGACTATATGCTTTTGTTTTTCATTTTTCTGATTGTTTTTGAATTTTATGCCCATATATTTGAATCTTGGTCAAATCCTAGGTTTGACAAAGATTTAAACAAGTTTAAATTATGAAAATGAAAAGGTAAGCATGGATCCTTATTAGTCACTCTAAAATAAATCTTTTGGGAGGTTCTTGAAATTTCCATGTTTGAAACCCAAAACCACTTCTCTTCATGATTGACTTCATAAGACAGAGTTTAGGGTTTTAGGGGTAGATATATACATGATTTTTCTGGTTTGAATATGTCTAGACCTTGTTTATCAACTTGAATGCTTACTATACATATGACATAAGAATGCTATGTGCTTTGGTTTTTCATTCTCTTTTGATTTTTTTCTAAATTTTTAGGCCCATTTGAATCTTGGTCAAATCCTTGGTTTGACCAAGATTTAAACAAGTTTAAAACATGAAAATAAAAAAGGAAGTCTGTATCCTTCTTAGTCACTCTAAAATGGAAGCTTTTGGGATGTTCTTGAAATTTCCATGTTTGAAACCAAAAACGACTTCCCTTCATGCTAGACTTCATAAGATCGACAGGGGGTAGATACATGATTTGTCTGGTTTGGATATATCTATACCTTGTTTATCAACTTGAATGCTTACGATATGTCATAAGAAGACAATGTGATTTGGTTTTTCATTTTTCTGATTTTTTTGAATATTGTGCCCACCCATTTGTATCTTCATCAAATCCTAGGTTTGACCTGGATTTAAACAAGTTTAAAACATGAAATGAAAAGATAAGCCTGGATCCTTCTTAGTCACTCTAAAATGAAGCTTTCGGGAGGTTCTTGAAATTTCCATGTTTGAAACCCAAAACCACTTCTCTTCATGATTGACTTCATAAGACAGAGTTTAGGGTTTTAGGGGTAGATATATACATGATTTTTCTGGTTTGAATATATATGTCTAGACCTTGTTTATCAACTTGAATGCTTACTATATATATGACATAAGAATGCTATATATGTGCTTTGGTTTTTCATTCTTTTGATTTTTTCTGAATTTTTAGGCCCATTTGAATCTTGGTCAAATCCTAGGTTTGACCATGATTTAAACAAGTTTAAAACATGAAAATGAAAAGGTAAGCATGGATCCTTCTTAGTCACTCTAAAATGAAGCTTTTGGGATGTTCTTGAAATTTCCATGTTTGAAACCCAAAACGACTTCGATCTCTTTATGCTAGATTTCATAAGACTGAGTTTTAGGGGTTAGGGGATACATGATTTGTCTAGTTTGAATATGTTCATAGTACTCCCTCTATAGGAACTTGGAGAAAGCAACTGTTGTGCCACACAATTTTGTTGTTTTCCTATTTTTCTTTCATGAAGCTTTTCGATGTGGTTCGTGTGTGGGGATCAAGCTCGTAATCTCGTCTCAATTACACAACCAACTACTCTGCTCATCCTTGCATGTAATTAACCAATATAGGAATTTGATTCCACGGAACTTTTTCAGTACATAAGTCTCCTCCTTAACTCCTCTAGTCTCTACCAAGCCGGCCGCCTCGCTACTTCCCTAGCTTCCTCCCTACAGCACACCTCGCCCCCGTACGCGAGCTAGGTCCAGCCGGAGATGGGGCACAGCCGCCCCCGCTGGAAGAATGCTCAGAGGAAGTCCGGGCAGGAGGACAAGGGTGACGCCATCCCGGATGAACTTCTCGGGCTGGTGTTCCTGCGCCTCACCTCGCCTCTGGATCTCGTCCGCGCCGCGTTCGCCTGCAGGAGCTGGCGCAAGGTCATCGCGGCGGAGGACTTTCGTGTCCTCTCCGCTCGCCACGGTGCGCCATCCTCCATAGTCGCCGGCCACTACCACATCAGCTTCTCCCATTGTCACTATCGGCCGTCTGGCTTGCTGCCCCACTTCGTTCCCTCTTCCTCGTCATGTTGGGCCGGGGTCGCCGCAAATAATCTCGCGCTCGACTTCCTCCCACGGGCGCCAAACGGCGACCTCAGTTTGGAGCTCGCTGACTCTCGGGGCGGCCTCCTACTCCTTGCGGACTTCGACCACACCGAACACGGAAAGCCTTTCGAGCAGCCTTCATGTCTCGTCGTCTGCGATCCCCTGGCAGGTCAGTACGTGACGGTCCCTCCACCCCCTGCTGTTTCGCACACAACATTCGTAAGCTTGTTCCTGGGTGCCGCCCTCCATGGCGAGGACGCTGCGGCGCGCATCAGTCTGTCAAATTACAGGGTGACGTGCACGATCTATCATGACGGCATCTGCCAGACCTGCGTGGACTCGCCTGGCCCCGGTGGCCATGCTTGGACCTCCTCCGGCGCCATCGTGCCTCTCCACGCCACGCACACAGGCCTGTCGGATATCCTCTTTGTGGGGTGCAACGCCCGTTTCTTCCAGTGGTACGTGTTCGGTGGGCTCGGAAACTTCATTCTTGCTCTCGACAGAGAATCCGGCGAGCTCTCACGCTTCGAGAGAGCTCGAGACGAGGACTGGCTTCACACCGTGCCGATTGAGATGCTGGGCGGGCCCTCGCGCGTGCTGAATTGGTACGTGCTAGAGCTTCCGTGGCCACCTACCTTCCGAGCTTGCTTATCCTAGGATTCTGGCTTCCTGGGTTGGATTAGTGTCGGCCATGGTGCTGTCGACACGGTCTGGAGGTTGAAGACGAAGGGCATCTCAAGGATTTTGTTGTAATTTCGTTTTTGTTCAGGTGTTTTGTACTATTTGATGTTTCTCTTAATGCCAGAGGGTTTATTTGCACTAGTCATACTTGACATAGCTGTACGTTTTGAAGATTACATTTAACTTGTTCATCATGATCCGAACTTGTAACATACTCTTAATGCCAGAGGGTTTATTTGCACTAGTCATACTTGACATAACTTCTAACTTGTTTTGAGTAATACGTAGTATGGTATACTAGAATAGGAGGAGTAACACTTTTCGCATTTGGGCCACACTACCTCCATTTCAAGGAATAAGGCGCACGCGTACTCCAAGACGTATCTTTTGGTCAGATTACCTTGACCATTGAATTGACAAGACAATACACAGAGCATTGGGGCGTGCTCGATGGTGCTAGCTGCGGCTATACAGACATGTGATAGGCATCGCGGAAGCGTCGCAAATAAAAAACAAATCATATTTTTTGGGGGAGGATGTTTTGGCTCCTGGTTGCGTATGCTCCCTTTAGTTTGAACTGCAACATCTATATATTTTGAAATGTAAAAAATTCCAAACAAAAAATTAATCTTTTCATCTTCACATGCTAAGAGCGCATAAAGTCTTTCCATAAAAAACTAAATTGTCGTTTGGGCTATGTAAAAAAGATAAAATTTATTGCTAAAAATAAAGCTGTTTGTAATACGGAGTACTTGCTTTTGTCTTCTTACATCAACCACAAAAAATATCGGCTTTTCACGAAACTACACGAACACACATAGATTATCGAGAAGTACATGCGGATTTTTTTGTTAGAATTTTTTGAAAATTAAAAATATGTTTTTTTGGGTCGAGGTAGCATATCCGCCCAATAGCCGAATTAAATTTCCGATTTTATTGGACTGACAATTTCATCGGGAAGACATGGATGCGCGCAGACGGCGTGCAAGGCAAGGCATCGATTTGACCGGACGTACTTAGGGCAGGTCAGGCTGCCAGCGTACTTATTTCGGGCAGGTGAGGTACTAGAACTCAAAGTCCTCCTCAGCGTCTCTCTCTCTCTGTCTTTATTGAGTGTACTAGCGCGCGTTCAGGGACTCAAAGTCAGGGAAATGTTTGAGATGCAAAGTAAGAGAATATTTACTCGGTGGAGAAGGACCGGATGGAGTTTCCTTTTCTAGAACTAGAGTTCTTTTTGTACTTTTGGATGTCTTGTCTGTAGTTTCCTTTTACTTGGAGGGTCCTCCTAGCTTGCAGTCTGTAATCCCACCGTCATCATCATAATATAAAAGCAGTGTCGCCAGGTCCTTCGGGACATTTCTGTGTTCAAAAAATGTATGATTTTAGACATATCGTCTATTTATGTGTGCGATGTTGTATCATCTATTACCATGATTAGTTTGAACGTGTCCATGTCCTAGAACAAAACTTCGGCATGATGTGTCTTTGATTGTGGCAAAGGAACTTTTCCATGAGGTATTAGCTAATGGTTTTTTCCTATAAGATTTGCACTACAAGATTCCTATATGAATAGTTCCTATGAATCAAATGACTTGTATAGGAATTTTTCCCATAAGAACCAAATCCAACATAATTCCTATGACAATCATATGAATCAAAGGAGCACGATTCCCATAGGATTCAAGTAGACATGACATCCCAATTCTATGATTTTCCTTTTCCTATGAACCAAAGGAGGCCTAACTAGTTGGCCATACTGAAACAATTGCCAAATAAATGCCGTGCATCCTATGGCCCCCGTGAGTTTGACCTAAATTTGAAATCATGGTAAAAGGTGCTTAAAATAGGCAAATAAAAGCATGTAGTCAATTTTTTTTTGGATGTACTACCTAGGGAAAAATACCAAACATGCCATAATGCAAACTGTGTTTTAGAGAGTAGCCCTTCAAAAAAGTTGGCATCCACTTGTTGATTTTGCTATCGACATGACAAAATAACTGATCAGATAACCAAGTGGTAAAAATTGCAACAGATTAGACCACCACATGGTGGAAACTGCTAAAAATCATGAAAACTGCGAAGAAAAAGTTAAAGTGGTGGTTTGTGCAGCATATGGAGGATTGAGTAGTAGAAGTTGGATGTGCACTACCGTGTGCCCATGGTAATGTTCGCCTATTATGATGATGGCAAGAAAAAACTCTGCTGAAACTGTCCCGAGCTGATTTGACGAGACAAAATACAGCTACACGGCGTGCAAGGGATGGCTATACAAGACATTAGCTTCTTCTCGGGTCACACGCTCGCACCACAGGTGCGATAAGTGCAGAGACCAGAGAGAGAAGGAACGCCCGTATTATATTTGATTTCAATTCATATTGTTTTTTTCCTTGCCTCTCCGTCTTCTTCACCGCCATCTTCTCGGTGTTTTCAAGAGTGATTATCAAGTGGAGAGACAATTGCATTGGGAAAGTCTCTCCACTTGATAATCTCTGTTGAAAAACTCGCACGTCTTGTGAAATGTGAAGGCTGCACGCGTGGGGAAGGGAGACGCAAACGCCGCACCGCATCATTAGTACTAGTAGTATACCTTTCTCTCCTCAGGCACCCCGGCTGGCCGCCCGCCGCAATAGTTCCTTGCATAGCGCTTGCCGTCTCCTCCAAAAAACCCCAGCGCACTTGCATCCGCCATCCACCTAAATCCACCGCCGAGTACCTTCTCGTCCTCACCACCGCCGCTGCGCCTATTCCCTGTCCAGCAGATCCGCTCCGCTACCTGCTACACACTTCGAGCAGACGACTGCGGCGTTGCGTGTGTCGCCGCCGTGTCAGATGGAGGCGGAGCCGCTCAACTCCCGAAGGCGGGTCGAGCCAGATCGGGAAGAGCCTCCGTCGAGCCTCGACCTCATCAGCCGCCTCCCCGACGAGATGCTGCACATCATCATCTCCCTCCTGCCCATGATATCCGCTGTAAGGACAACATTGCTCTCCAAACGGTGGTGCCACCTCTGGCGCTCCGTCCCACTTAACCTCCTCGTCGGCGACAATGACCTCATCAGCCGCCTACCGGACCAGATTCTCCACATCATCATCTCCCACCTGCCCACTATATCCGCTGTAAGCACAACCTTGGTCTCCAAACGGTGGCGCCACCTCTGGCACTCCGTCCCACTTAACCTCGAGATCGACGACCAACTCGCCAAGCAAAACCACAAACGCATCGCCGCGGTCTCCAGTATCCTCGCCGCTCACCCTGGCCCCGCCAGAAGCGTGTCAATCGACCCCTTCAGAACCACTTGCAAGGTCGACACCACGCTCGACAGCTGGTTCCGGTCCAGCACCCTATCTTGCGTCGAGAACCTCAGATTTGATGCTGGAACAGTGATGCGCTCCTTCCCGCTGTCCGCGTTCCGCTGCGCGCCCACGCTGCGCATTGTCAGCATTTCTACTTGCTATTTGCCCGAGATTCATGCCAACTCCATGCTTCTTTTCCCCCAACTCAAAAGGCTCTTGCTCTATAACGTCTACATCTGTAAGGCGACGAACATCGACCGCCTGCTCACCCGCTGTATTGTGCTCGAGGCACTTCACCTTGAGGGGGTCCACGGGTTCACCCAACTCAACATTGAAATGCCAAATCTTCGTACAATTAGTGTGGCTAGCTATTGGAAACGCAACACCACCGAACTTATTCAGTTAGACACGGTGCAAATTATGGATGCATCTTGCCTCGAGAGATTGGTCATATGCGTTGATGATGTTCCACTACTAATCCAGGTCGCCAACGCACCAAAGTTGATGGTGTTGGGCTTTGCGTCGTACCCTAGCTGCCAACTTGTTATTGGATGCATAAACTTTTTGGTAGAACATCCTTCTTCTTGTTGAATTAACTCACATTTTTGTTATTTTTTTTGACATATGTACCATTGTCCTGTAGAGGATGATGCCCATAAGCTTGGAAAATTCTCTGTGCACAGTGAAGAACTTGGTTCTAAAATCTGACGGCCCTCGTCTGGATCAACTACTTGCATTTCTTAGATGCTTTCCCTGCACGGAGAAGCTATATATCCAGGTAAATTCGTTGTTGTTAACTGTTTACCACTATGAGTAAAAACTGTAGAGTTACATGGAGTTAACCTGTTATTAGCCTAGATCAGTTGAACAATTGTACTAGAAGAACATCCACAATGGAGTTATATTATGTTGGTTCAAAACTAAACTTCTTGTCATACAATGTGTTGTATCTTGTGCATCTGTGAAGTTTCATATAAACACTTGATAATATGTGATCTGTGTAAAAAAGAGAAGACATATGTAAATAGTGTGACTTACTATTTACACATCATTTGTTCTTTTTTTGTGTAGATCACATATTATCATATTTTTGGATGAAACTTCACAGAAGCACATGATAGAACACAATGTATGTCCAGACTTTTAGTTTACATTTTTTTTGGAAACTTGGAAGTGTCAAAAGAAAAATGGGGTGCACCCGCAACTAGTTGCGGATTGTTGTTTCCCATGTTGGTAACCTTTCCCCAACTTTACAATGACAATAACAGATGTAAAAAAGTGCATCTATCAAATTGGAACGTTTCAGGGGATTATGTTGTTCCACGGTCCTCAATTAACACATGATTCAACTCACCTGAGATATTCATTGGTTGATAGCTATGAAGTACTTTGTTATTGTACTGACTACTTAATTTGACTTCTTTGCAGTTTTATAGAACCGGCAATAAGGTTCATGTGCTGCATAATGAGCCAGCCTGTCCCATTGAATGCCTTGATCTCCACCTCAAAGAAATTTCGATTTCTGACTACCGAGGAAGGAGAAATGATGTTATTGTCTCCAGGTTCTTTATACAGAACACTAGAATGCTCAAAGTAATGAATTTTGGTGTAAGATATCATCACAAGAAGATCTGGTGGGATACCCAGTTCGAGCAGCTAGACCTGAAGAACACCGCTTATAGAGATGTTGATTTTCAGTTTGGATATTTACCATCCTTAGATAAGTTCAGCTCGGACGGTGTTCTTAGCTGGTTGGTACATGACTTGTCAGTGGCTGATCCCTTTGCTAGAGGGATATATGCAAGAGATGGGCCAATTTCTGCATAGTGTTAGTTTAACTCCCTATATTTTGTACTGGTCTAAACAATATATTTTATCACTCTGTTAATGTAGTTCAGACTTGATGTTATTCTTGTGAACATGGTCTAATATTCTAATGCTTTCGCGATGTATGTACTACTAGTGATATATACAGAAGCTAGCAATTGGTTGACAAAATTTACTAAAAAAAAGCCTGTAACGCATGTTCACATTCAGTTCGTCAATGCTAGTGTTCACAGAGGAAAGGTTTATTGTTCACAGAGGCTGACAGTTGGGGCCCATGAGCCAGTAGAGTCCTCAACGTTTCAAAGGCGGCAGGGGATCAAAAAAAAAAGGAAGTAGCCACAAATTAGGGTAAAAAATAACTCCAAGAAAGGAAACTTTTTTTGTAAATAGAGGACGACATGCGGGTCCCATTTTGCACGGGATCGAAAGAAAAAAGGCAAGTGACCAAATATCAGGAGCCAAAAATAATCCACGAAAAGAAACTTTTATTGTACATAGAGGATGAAATGTGGGTCCCATTTTGCAATAGCGGTGTCATAGTTTCCAGGCGGCACAGGATCAAAAGAAAAAGGAAGTAGCCAGAAATCAGGGTGTCAAAAAATCCATGAAAAGAAAGATTTCAATTGGGCTGCATCTGGACATCTGGGCCTTCGAACTATCGTGCTGGAAGCCTTTTGACTCGTACAATTTAAGCCCACTCCAAAACAGGAAAGTCCAATGCTTGGCAAAAACAAAAAACAAGGAGATTCAACATATAAGTTTGTTTATGTAAAAACAAAGATTTAATTTATCCCTTTGCAATAGCTCAGAGCGAAATACACTGTTTATTGTCTGCAAAATAATCAAGATATCACATGTTTCTTGTACGGGGAGGCTGACATCAGGGACCCATGAGCCAGCAGCGTCGTCAACGTTTTAAAGGCGGCAGGAGATCGAAAGAAAAAATAAGCCAAAAATCAGTTGGTAAACAAAACCAAGAAAAGAAACATTTACCTTTCTGAGGGGATGACATGCGGGACCCATGAGGCAGCAGCATCCTCAACTATTCCAAGGCGGCAGGGGATCAAAAGAAAAAGGAAATAGCCAGAAATTAAGTAGGGTAAAAAATAAATCCAACAAAGGAAACTTTTATTGTTCATAGAGGATGACATGCGGGACCCATGAGCCAGCAGCCTCAACGTTTCAAAGTCGGCATGCGATCGAAAGAAAAAGGCAAGTGACCAAATATCAGGAGCCAAAGATAATCCAAGAAAAGAAACTTTATTGTACATAGAGGATGACATGCGGGTCCCATTTAGTATCAGCGGTATCACCGTTTGAGAAGCGACAGGGGATCAAAAGAAAAAAAAGGAAATAGCCAGAAATTAATTAGGGGTCAAAAATAAATCCAACAAAGGAAACTTTTATTGTTCATAGAGGATGACATGCGGGACCCATGAGCCAGCAGCCTCAACGTTTCAAAGTCGGCATGAGATCGAAAGAAAAAGGCAAGTGACCAAATATCACGAGCAAAAAATAAGCCTATACAATTAAATTTAATGTACATAGAGGATGACATGCGGGTCCCATTTAGCAGCAGCTGTATCAACGTTTGAGAGGCGGCAGGCGATCGAAAGAAAAAGGCAAGTGACCAAATATGAGGTGCCAAAAAAAAATCCAAGAAAAGAAAGTTTTATAGTACATAGAGGATGACATGCGGGTCCCATTTAGCATCAGCGGTATCACCGTTTGAGAAGCGACAGGGGATCAAAAGAAAAAAAAGGAAATAGCCAGAAATTAATTAGGGGTCAAAAATAAATCCAACAAAGGAAACTTTTATTGTTCATAGAGGATGACATGCGGGACCCATGAGCCAGCAGCCTCAACGTTTCAAAGTCGGCATGAGATCGAAAGAAAAAGGCAAGTGACCAAATATCAAGAGCCAAAAATAATCCAAGAAAAGAAACTTGAATGTACATAGAGGATGACATGCGGGTCCCATTTAGCAGCAGCTGTATCAACGTTTGAGAGGCGGCAGGCGATCGAAAGAAAAAGGCAAGTGACCAAATATGAGGTGCCAAAAAAAAATCCAAGAAAAGAAAGTTTTATAGTACATAGAGGATGACATGCGGGTCCCATTTAGCATCAGCGGTATCACCGTTTGAGAAGCGACAGGGGATCAAAAGAAAAAAAGGAAATAGCCAGAAATTAATTAGGGGTCAAAAATAAATCCAACAAAGGAAACTTTTATTGTTCATAGAGGATGACATGCGGGACCCATGAGCCAGCAGCCTCAACGTTTCAAAGTCGGCATGAGATCGAAAGAAAAAGCCAAGTGACCAAATATCAAGAGCCAAAAATAATCCAAGAAAAGAAACTTGAATGTACATAGAGGATGACATGCGGGTCCCATTTAGCAGCAGCTGTATCAACGTTTGAGAGGCGGCAGGCGATCGAAAGAAAAAGGCAAGTGACCAAATATGAGGTGCCAAAAAAAATCCAAGAAAAGAAAGTTTTATAGTACATAGAGGATGACATGCGGGTCCCATTTTGTAGCAGCGGTCTCAACGCTTCCAAGGCGGCACAGGACCAAAAGAAAAATGAAGTAGCCAGAAATCCAAGAAAAGAAAGATTTCAATTGGGCTGCATCTGGACATCTGGGCCTTCGAACTATCTTGCTGGGCCTTTTGACTCGTACAATTTCAGCCCACTCCAAAACAGGAAAGTTTGGATTTTTCTAAAAAAAAACAGGAAAGTCCTATGCTTCGCAAAAACAAAAAACAAGGAGATTCAACATATAAGTTTGTTTATGTAAATATAAAGATTTAATTTATCAGTTTGCAATAGCTCAGAGCGAAATACAATGTTTATTGTCTGCAATAGCTCAGTTTGCAATAGCTCAGAGCGTATCACATGTTTCTTGTACGGGGAGGCTGACATCGGGGACCCATGAGCCAGCAGCGTCGTCAACGTTTCAAAGGCGGCAGGGGATCGAAAATAAAAAAAACCAAAAATAAGTTGGTAAAAAAATCCAAGAAAAGAAAACATTTATCATTCTGAGAGGATGACCTGCGGGACACATGAGGCGGCAAGATCCTCAACGTTTATTGTTTATAGAGGCTGACATGTGGGACCCGTGAGCCAGCAGCGTCGTCAACGTTTTAAAGGCGGCAGGAGATCGAAAGAAGAAAAAAAGCCAAAAATCAGTTGGTAAACAAAATCCAAGAAAAGAAACATTAACCTTTCTGAGAGGATGACATGCGGGACCCATGAGGCAAGCAAGCATCCTTAACGATTCCAAGGCGCCAGGGGATCAAAAGAATAAAAGGAAATAGCCAGAAATTAATTAGGGGTCAAAAATAAATCCACCAAAGGAAACTTTTATTGTTCATTGAGGATGACATGTGGGACCGACCTGCCAACAGCGTCCTCATCGTTTCAAAGGGGGCAGGGGATGAAAAGAAAAAGGCAAATAGCCAGAAATTAGGGGTCAAAAATAACTCCAAGAAAGGAAACTTTTATTGTTCGTAGAGGATGACATGCGGGACCCATGAGCCAGCAGCTTACTCAACGTTTCAAAGGCGGCATGAGATCGAAAGAAAAAGGCAAGTGACCCAATATCAGGAGCCAAAAATAATCCAAGATTTATTGTACATAGAGGATGACATGTGGGTCCAATTTTGCAGCAGCGGTCTCAATGTTTGAAATGCGGCTTGAGATCAAAAGAAAAAGAAAGTAGCTAGTAATTAGGTGGTCAAAAAAAATCCAAGAAAAGAATGTTGATGGACATAGAGGATGACATGCGGGTCCCTTGAGCCAGCAGCTTACTCAACGTTTCAAAGGGGGCAGAGGGGATCAAAAGAAAAAGGCAAGTGACCAAATATCAGGAGCCAAAAATAATCCAAGAAAAGAAACTTGATTGTACATAGAGGATGACATGCGGGTCCCATGAGCCAGCAGGTTCCTCAACGTTTCAAACGTGGCATGAGATCGAAAGAAAAAGGCAAGTGACCAAATATCAGGAGCCAAAAATAATCCAAGAAAAGAAACTTGATTGTACATAGAGGATGACATGCGGGTCCCATTGTGCGGCAGTGGTCCCAACGTTTCAAATGCGGCTTGAGATCAAAAGAAAATGAAAGTAGCCAGAAATTAGGGGGTCAAAAAAAACTCCAAGAAAGGAAAGCTTTATCGTTCATACAGGCTGACATGTGGGACCTATGAGCCAGCAGCTTACTAAACGTTTCAAAGGCGGCAGGGGATCAAAAGAAAAAGGAAATAGCCAAAAATCAGAGGGTGAAAAAAAACAAAGAAAATGAACTTTTATAGTACATAGAGGATGACATGCGGGTCCCATGAGCCAGCAGGTTCCTCAACGTTTCAAACGTGGCATGAGATCGAAAGAAAAAGGCAAGTGACGAAATATCAGGAGCCAAAAATAATTCAAGAAAAGAAACTTGATTGTACATAGAGGATGACATGCGGGTCCCATGTGTAAGCAGCTTACTCAACGTTTCCAAGGCGGCAGGGCATCAAAAGAAAAAAGGAAATAGACAAAAATCAGAGAGTGAAAAAAACCATAGAAAATAAACTTTTATAGCACATAGAGGATGACATGCGGGTCCCATGAGCCAGCAGGTTCCTCAAAGTTTCAAACGTGGCATGAGATCGAAAGAAAAAAATGCAAGTGACCAAATATCAGGAGCCAAAAATAATCCAAGAAAAGAAAGTTTTATAGTACATAGAGGATGACATGCGGGTCCCATTTAGCACCAGGTTCCTCAACGTTTCAAACGTGGCATGAGATCGAAAGAAAAAGGCAAGTGACCAAATATCAGGAGCCAAAAATAATTCAAGAAAAGAAACTTGATTGTACATAGAGGATGACATGCGGGTCCCAATTAGCAGCAGCGGTATCACCGTTTGAGAGGCTGCACGGGATCGAAAGAAAAAGGCAAGTGACCAAATATCAGGAGCCAAAAATAATCCAAGAAAAGAAATTTTATTGTACATAGAGGATGACATGCGGGTCCCATTTTGCAGCAGCGGTCTCAACGTTTCCAAGGCGGCACAGAACCAAAAGAAAAATGAAGTAGCCAGAAATCAGGGGGTGAAAAAAATCCAAGAAGAAAGATTTCAATTGGGCTGCATCTGGATATCTGGGCTTTCGAACTATCCTGCTTGGCCTTTTGACTCGTACAATTTCAGCCCACTCCAAAACAGGAAAGTTCAGAATTTTCTAAAAAAACAGGAAAGTCCTATGCTTCGCAAAGACAAAAAAACAAGGAGATTCAACATATAAGTTTGTTTATGTAAAAATAAATATTTAATTATCCGTTTGAAATAGTTCAGAGTGTAATACATTGTTTATTGTCTGCAAAATAATCAAGATATCATATGTTTCTTGTACGGGGAGGCTGACATCGGGGACCCATGAGCCAACAGCGTCGTCAACGTTTTAAAGGCGGCAGGGGATGGAAAGAAAAAATAAACCAAAAATCTGTTGGTAAAAAATCCAAGAAAAGAAACATTTTCGTTCTGAGAGGATGACATGTGGGACCCATGAGGCAGCAGCATCCTCAGCGTTTATTGTTCATAGAGGTTGACATGTGGGACCCGTGAGCCAGCGGCGTCCTCAACGTTTTAAAGGCTGCAGGTGATTGAAAGAAAAAATAAGCCAAAAATCGTTTGGTCAACAAAATCCAAGAAAATAAACATTTACCGTTCTGAGAGGATGACATGCGGGACCCATGAGGCAGCAGCATCCTCAACGATTCCAAGGCGGCAGGGGAAATATCCAGAAATTAATTAGGGGTTCAAAATAAATCCATCAAAGGAAACATTTATTGTTCATAGAGGATGACATGTGGGACCGACCTGTCAACAGCGTCCTCATCGTTTCAGAGGGGGCAGGAGATCAAAAGAAAAAGGCAAATAGCCAGAAATTAGGGGTAAAAAATAACTCCAAGAAAGGAAACTTTTATTGTTCGTAGAGGATGACATGCGGGACCCATGAGCCAGCAGCTTACTCAACGTTTCAAAGGCGGCATGAGATCGAAAGAAAAAGGCAAGTGACAAAATATCAGGAGCAAAAGATAATCCAAGAAAAGAAACTTTATTGTACATAGAGGATGACATGTGGGTCCCATTTTGCAGCAGCGGTCTCAATGTTTGTAATGCGGCTTGAGATCAAAAGAAAAAGAAAGTAGCTAGTAATTAGGGGGTGAAAAAAAACTCCAAGAAAAGAAAGTTGATTGCTCATAGAGGATGACATGCGGGTCCCATTTAGCTGCAGTGGTCTCACTGTTTGAGAGGCGGCAGGGGATCGAAAGAAAAAGGCAAGTGAACGAATATGAGGTGCCAAAAATAATCCAAGAAAAGAAAGTTTTATAGTACATAGAGGATGACATGCGGGTCCCATTTAGCAGCAGCGGTATCACCGTTTGAGAGGCGGCAGGGGATCAAAAGAAAAAAGAAATTGCCAAAAATCAGAGGGTGAAAAAAACCAAGAAAATGAACTTTTATAGTACATAGAGGATGACATGCGGGTCCCATGAGCCTGCAGGTTCCTCAACGTTTCAAACGTGGCATGAGATCGAAGGAAAAAGGCAAGTGAAAAAATATGAGGTGCCAAAAAAAACTCCAAGAAAAGAAAGTTGATTGCTCATAGAGGATGACATGCGGGTCCCATTTAGCAGCAGCGGTATCACCGTTTGAGAGGCGGCAGGGGATCGAAAGAAAAAGGCAAGTGAAAAAATATGAGGAGCCAAAAATAATTCAAGAAAAGAAAGTTTTATAGTACATAGAGGATGACATGCGGGTCCCATTTAGCAGCAGCGGTATCACCGTTTGAGAGGCGGCAGGGGATCGAAAGAAAAAGGTAAGTGACCAAATATGAGGTGCCAAAAAAAACTCCAAGAAAAGAAAGTTGATTGCACATAGAGGATGACATGCGGGTCCCATTTAGCAGCAGCGGTATCACCGTTTGAGAGGCGGCAGGGGATCGAAAGAAAAAGGCAAGTGACCAAATATGAGGTGCCAAAAAAAATCCAAGAAAAGAAAGTTTTATAGTACATAGAGGATGACATGCGGGTCCCATTTAGCAGCAGCGGTATCACCGTTTGAGAGGCGGCAGGGGATCGAAAAACAAAGGCAAGTGACCAAATATGAGGTGCCAAAAAAAACTCCAAGAAAAGAAAGTTGATTGCACATAGAGGATGACATGCGGGTCCCATTTAGCAGCAGCGGTCTCAACGTTTCCAAGGCGGCAAGGGATCAAAAGAAAAAGGAAGTAGCCAGAAATCAGGGGGTCAAAAAAAATCCAAGAATAGAAAGAATTTTGGTTCATAGAGGATGACATGCGGGACCCATGATCCTGCATCGTAAACGGCTCGATCGGAGAACGTTGAACGAGATGGCGCGATCGAGAAAAAAAACAATGCCAGAGAGGCTGCCATCTGGGCCCTACATCCCTCGGCGGTGCGGATTTGCGTTGACTCGGCCGGCGAACCCGAGATTTCGAGATGCACCACGTCCCGGGCCACCATACACGACGTTTTGGCCGCTTTCGTCGGGCTAGGTGGCCTCAAAAATGAGAAAAAAAAAGTTTTGACATGCACCACGGAGGGACCCAAAATCGTTGGCCATGGTACACCAGCAACCACGGCGCGACTTCAACTTCGTCGGCCATGGCAACTTTTCTTGTAGTGCATGATTTACTTGATATATTTTATAGTGGACTAACCGTTGAGTCTAGAGCATATTTGGATAGTTGTGCTGGTTGTGTTTTCAGGAAAAGAACTCCAGACGAAGCTGAAGAATTATTGGCTAAAATAGGCCGGAATCATGATGATTGGACTACACCTGAACCAACTCCGACGCCGATATTGAAGAAGAGGGGTTTAATTAAATTGAATGATGAAGATATGAGGGAAGCCAAGAAATCTCTTAAGGAGAAAGGTATTAAATTTGAAGATGTGAAGAACTTACCTCCCATAGAAGATTTATGCAAGATAACTCCCCCTTCATCCATGATTGAGGTAAACTCTCTTCAACGCTTTACTAGGGAAGATATTCCATATTCGAAATCTCCTGCTCAATGCTTAGATGAGTTTGATAATTATATTGTGAAGCAAGAAAATTTTAATATGAGAGTAGAGAATCATCTAATGGAAAGTTCTCAAGCTATTAGCAATTTGCATGATATTGTGGAGAGAACCTCCAATGATGTTAAGATGCTTGTTAAACATTTTCATATGGTTCAAACCCAAATTGATCAACTCACTAAAGTGCAAAATGACTTGTTAAAAAATAATTCTAAAGAGAAACATGCTTATGAAGTAACAACTAGAGGCGGTGTTTCTACCCAGGATCCTCTATATCCTGAAGGGCATCCCAAAAGAGTTGAACAAGATTCTCAACGAATTGAACCTAGAGGTCCTTCTAAGAAAAAGAAGAAGAAACATAAAAATGTTGTAGAATCCTCTGAACCTGTTAATGATCCTAATAGTATTTCTATTTCTGATGCTGAAACGGAAAGTGGTAATGAACATGATAATGATAATGATAAGAATGATGCTTCTGGTAAGGAAGAGGTTGATAAACATGATTAAAGGCTCAGACGAGAGGCCACATTGGGATGTGGTAGGTTGTTTCGTTTCTGCCGACCCTAGGAACCGAGTTCTCGCCTCTTGAACCAAGACTGAGCGTACAACCACGTGAGGCCCTATTATGGTACCCTCTCGACTCACTAACTTGCCTAGTAGATTCCACGAGTCACATAGTTTGCGCGTTATCTGGACATATGCATTGCATTATGCTTTGGGGGAAAAGGTACATAACAGGTAGGTAAGCGTGGCCGTGGTGGCTGGGGTTAGAGTCCCTGGGGAAACCCACCTCGCCTCACATCGTTAAGGACCGACTTCGGGAATTGACCCGTTACGGCAGAACAATCCTTAGCGCGTGACTCATGGTCTCGGTGACAGCAAGGTAAAGGTCGTGGTCAGCCACACTCTGCCGGCTTTCCATGGAAGAGAGCTTATGATCTGGCATTAAGAGTCGGCTGGTACGTGTGGGTAAAGTTGTGCACCCCTGCAGGGTTAAATCTTTTCGAAAAGCCGTGTCCACGGTTACGGACGACTTGGGAATGGATTCTTTGATCATAGACAACTTGAACCTGATCGTAAAACTTGGCAAACAAGGTGTGTTTACGGATACCTTCTTCGGGTGTTGAGGGGGTAATCCGAGGATAGTGGTTCGAGATGATGAAGTTTGGTGGATACAATATGATGATCAGTAGAGCTAGAGATGTCGCTCTCTTATCCCCTTTCAAAGGTTTTGAGTAGTCGAGCTTCTCCTCTCTCTCGTCTTACAAAGGAAAACTAGCTTTACGCAAAAGAAGCTCCACAGAAAGCCTGCATATCCGCTTTGCTAAAAGGTTGTACTAAGTCTTGTTGGGTCCCTGTACTCAGCTTTGCATGCTTTTGTTTCAGAAAAAATTCGCTCCAACAGATGGTGGTTTCTAGTCGACATCGACGAGTAGCTTGGGGTTCCCAGGTGGCAGCCTGGAATCTATGGGCTGGGATGTCGACGTTATGCTCCTGGCCTCTTAGGCCTTTTTGATATCTTGCTATGTCTAATAGCATAACTTCGCTTCCGTTGATTGATGTTTGCCAGGTCAGTGACCTCTGCTTGTAATACTTTGGTTCTTCGCTCAGTTATGAGCTTGTATTACTTTTTGAGTCGTAGAGTCACTGTTGTGTTACCGATTCTCTCACTGTAGTCTCTCGAGCTCTAGGTTAGGCTTATGTCAGATGAAGATCTGGTATTTGTCTAACCCTGATCCCGGGGGTGCCACAGGTTTTGGTATCAGAGCAGGACTGCCTGTAGGAAGCCCTTTCTACTGGTCGATGTTGAGTCTAGTGTTTGTGAAAACTATTTGAAAGCTAAAAGTATTTGTGAAAATCTGATTAGGCTTCTTTTTACTCCTTATCTGGTATCGCTCTAATTCTAAGGTACCTTACCTTGTGTTGATTTGTAAGTTTTTCTACCTCTTCTAGTCTTTCAAACTTAGGTGCCTCAAGGGCATGTCGTCTTTAAACCAGTTGACCTAGTGCAGAGTTCTCTAGAGTCGTGTGTGTTCTCTGCATCCTCCTTGTTTTGTTTTAATAGAGAGATCTCCTTCCATCATGATCTTTCCAGTTTGTGGGTTCCACAAAATTCTGTTCTAGGCTTCAAGGTTTCCTTTCGCCTTGAATGCCTCCTCTTTTATTTGCTTGGGTAGTTTGGAAGCTATGCATTGCTTCTAAATGCTACACCGTGATTACTACATCGTAGTGTCCTTTGTGTCACTTGGTAAGTAGTTACTCCTTTCTCGGTTTTTAACTCTTGGACTTGAACCGAAGGTCCCCGATTGTGCTGAATTCTAATGAATCTTAGTACATGAAGCTGGCCTTTAACCCAAAATCCATTCCATTGAACACTGGTGTTAATGTTCAAACATTACACCTGGATGGCTAAATCCAAATCAAGCTAGCCTTAAAGCTTGTGGTTATTGTCGTGTTGAACTGCGGCAATAAAGATCTTTCCCTTCCACTAGCTATCACAGAGGTTCTTTCATCGAACCAAATGGATCACGACAAGAGTGCTCTTTGTGAGTCTTATATCTATGTTTGTGACTCCGCCACACCTTCTTTTTCAGCATGAGTTTCACAAAAGTGTTATCTTGTGCATCTACATCTCAGAAATTCTGATCCTGATCATGTTCCTCCTCTTTTGTTACATTTTGACCTTTGTCTACTAGTTAGCAGCCAAGTTGTAAATGTGCATTGGTGTCTCCAATGCATGTTACCCTTGTGGTCCGTCAAGACATTCCACTTCAGTATGTCAGGAGAAACAAACTCCAGAACCTTGTCCATTTCAAAGACTTGGTCAAAGTTTTGTAATCCGTAGATTAAGAAGTCTAGTTAGCTTCTGTTATGTTCTACCTTGGAGTATCACCCTCTTCTATATCATGGGGTCGTGCTTTGTATCATGGCCTTATTGATGAAGTGATTCTCTTGCACGTCTTCACTCACCCTTCCTTCGAGCTGTCCGTGCTTGGGAATGTTGGGGTGTACTTATTGATGTGGCCATCTGTGATTATTAGCAATTCTAATTGCTTTGAAATCCAAGGACAATTGTGTCATCCCTAGCATGATTTGTTAACCAATCACTAAGCGAAGTTTGACTATGATGCCAAGTCCATTCGTCCAGGCGCACGTCTACGGTCAAAGAGTTAAGTTAATGCCAAAGCTCTCAAGACCATATCGTGTTTCTTTGTAAAGCAAGTTTCCCTCTTGAATTCAGTGATATACCAGTGGTTCGTGATATTCTGGATGTCTTTCTAGAAGTATCGCCATGCTGACGCATGACCGTGTTATTGAGTTCATGAGTAAGTTAGTTCTGTGAACTACTTCTTTCTCCAAGAAACTGTACTGGATAACCCTAGACTAGTTGGTTGAGCTTAATCAACAACTTGGAGAGTTGAAAGACAAAATCTCTCTCCAACTTCGTTCCTTCATAAAGGGATGTCTAGTGCTTGTGTTGAAGTCCGAAAGTATCTCCTTTACGGATATACTATCTTCCCCATATTTGTTTTGAGCCTGGGCTATCGTCAAATCAAACTCAGTTCCAAGGACTATCTTGATGATGTTTATACTCATGGTGTCTCGTCTGAGTATACCTTCATGTCCTTTGGTCTGACCAATATTGCTGTCGAGTCATATAGAATATGAGTTCCTCATTGGAGAATCATGATAAGTTTGTTATTGAGCCCATCGATGACATTCTTATTTCCTCCATGTTTAAACAGATTCATATTGAATAATTGGCACTAATATTGGAAAGTTTTGAGAACCATCTTTGTGTTATCACGAAGTAGGTGTTCTGGATGTTGGAAGTGACCTTCTCTTGTTCACGTGCATATGTTGAAAGATGTCGCCGTGGATCCAAGTAGAGTTTCCTTTGTTTTCCTCGGGAATCATCGCAAGTCGGTCAGGCATGTGTGAATTATTCTTGAGATGGAAGGTTGTTACCTCCATTCCTTGAAACATTCCTCTATGCACATTAAGCCGCTGACTAATTTGTTCAATAAAGAGAAGAAGCTTAAGAACTTCAAAATCTTGTTTGATGTCCCCATCAGGACTCACTTGTGTTACATTGCAATGTTCATATGCACGCAATTGCCCTTAGCAGTCACAACCATATGTATCACGCAATCTAGCTCGATCTTTTGGAGCTTGACATTGTGGTCCTTATCTTGAGAATCTAGCGACTTTACCTTTGTGGTAACTATTGCAAATTTTCCTTTGGACATGCTAAGTCTGAAATATATTTACACCTAACCTAAGTTGAATCTCAAGCGGCAATTATGGTTAGTGTTTCTCAAGGATTTTTGACATAGGTCTCTTTGCAAATCCGGCAAGATTGATGTCGTGGTTAACACAATTAGTTGGAATACCTAATGCCAAGATTCTTGAAGCAACAAGAATAACCACTCTCCATAAGGATCTTGTGCGACTTATTCTAGGAGTTGCCCTTATGATGCTTTTCAAATCATGAAGTCTTGACCTTTGCTTGATGACCTATTGAAGGCTCGTCAATAGCCTAAACATTGGTGTATGTAACATCAAGGAAAACCTTATAAGCAGATCTGCTAAATGTCTCTCGGTCAATCCCTCGAAATCATTTCTCCGGTGACAGGAACTTCGTTCGGAGAAATTTCACTCCCCACAGCTGATCTTTGGCACCTCCCTAGACAGTACTCTTCTCTTTCCTTTGGTTAGTACCTGAAGTTCCAATCAATTCGCACGTTGTGTGAATTTGTCAGTCATCTAGGCCCCAGCCTTTTGAGTAAACATCAATCGTTTCATGTACCCATACCAAAAGAGTGACTATGATTTTGAAATCCAAAGATTCTCTCGTTGGTTGGTAATCTTCTATGCTTCTACGAGTCACCCTCTCTAAAGAGTGCCTCATCATAGTATCAAAGGCAGTTTAACTCCTCGCTACCTTGTCCCTTTGTAATCTTGTCAAGCGTGGAGCAATTGCCTACCAAAATTTGAAACTTCTTTCATCTCTTCCGTTACCTTGACGTGTTTCAGGTTTGTTATCTCAAAAGTTGTTTTCAACACTCCTCCCATGAGTTGATCATGAGATACTCGATCTTTGTAAAGATCCACCGTCCAGTGTTATTCTCTCTTTCCTTTAGGTGCAATTGAGCAACAACTTCAAAGTAAGAAAATGAAGCGCTTCATTCGTGGTGTTGTGGATAAAATTCATTCGTGGTGTCATGGATCAACTTCTTCAATAAAGAAGATCATCATGGTATCGACAAGCTCGTTGAAGATCGGTGTAGCCCTTGTTACCTTCTCTTTTCCTACTTTAGGAATCTCGGGGACGAGATTCTTGTAAGGGGGATAGAGTTGTAACATCCCTGTTTTATTAAACCCTAATTAGGAATTGTTTGTGCATTCATGAGCATCATATAAAATGCATTAGGAAAAATTTGCATTTCAAAATGAAGTGTAAACCTTAAATTCCAAAGTTCTACCTCTATTTGAAATGTTTAAAACATTCAAAATCTTGTTATGTGGTGTTTATGAATTGTTCAAAGAATGTCACATAATATTTGTACAAAGTTTGGAGAGTTTCTAGGTTTTCAAAATAGTCCAAAACAGCAAAATATAATTATTTCTGCCCTGTTTTTAAAATTTCTTGGAAAACAGCAAACCTCAGGGGGGTATGGGCAAAACTGCCCTTGTCTTCTACCTGCAGCCAGGCAGGCTGCTGCCTGTCGCAGCGCCGACCGTCGATCCCGGCCGCGATGCGCGCCGCCGCTCGCCGCCCCTGGACGAGGGGATAAGGACGCCGACGCCCTCCCTCTCGTCTCTATCCTCTTCTCCCTCCCTGACCCTCTCTTCCTCTCTCTGCGCGCGCACGCCCGAGCAAACCCTGGCCCCGACTGGCGCTCGTCGCCGGCGTCGCTCCGACCACCCCCGCGCCCAACCGCCACCACCATCGGCTCCGCCTCCTCCCGCTTCTCCACCCCGTCGAAGGAATCGACGAGGGGAGGCTCCAATCGCCCGCCCCGACCCCATCTTCCCCGCGGCCGGCCACCGCCTCTGACGACCATGGCGTCGCCGTCCTGCCACCTCCGGCCTCGTCGTCACTTCCGTCGCTCTCAGGGTGAGCTACCCGTCACTCCGGTGCCCTCGGCCTGCTCCCTCTCGCCCTCTAGCCCCACCCGCGAAGGGCAACTGCCCCGGCCGCCGCCGCTCATCGTCGCCGGCCATGCTCCGACCACCATTTGGCAGCGGCGCCGCCACCAAATGGTCGACCGCGTCGAGCTCTCCAGTTTTCCCCCGCGCACGCATGCTATGGCAGCCCGAATCGTTGGATTGAGTTCCGCCCGAGCTCGATTTTGAGCTCATGGCGTGGCTAACGTCATCATGATGGCATGCCCACGTCATATTTCCTTTTTCTAATTTCCAGAAATTGATTAAATCTTGTTTAATTCATAACTAATTCATTTTAAATCAGAAAAATATGTATAATATATCAAAATGTTCAGAAAAACATTCTCTACAAGTTTAGATGAAATTCATGCATCATTGCAACAATTAAAACTGCATAAGTAGTGAAACCCTAATTAACCCCTCTCATATGTCGGGGTCCGATGCCGGAACCCCCTTTAATCTGATGATGCACCATGGGTTTACTCAATTCCATTAATATGACATATCATTCATACTTGTATGCGCATTGCATCGATGCCATGTGTTGATTGTTATTTCTCTCTTTATAGTATTTGCTTCTTCGCGATCGATAGAGCACGAGTCTGAGACGACGAAGATCAACAACATTGATGATCAACAACACTGACGAGTCTTTGCAACTATCCTCCGACGAACAAGTCAATCACAAGATCTTCGAAGATTCCATATTTCTTTGACAGGGACAAAGGCAAGCCCTAGCCTGGTTCATATATGGTTTCGAAATGCTTTTACTCTGGTTCCTACATATTGCATACGATTCAACTGTCTTTTATCGATAGGTAGAGTTACCCTATCTCTTGCATGTTCCACCCTTGTAGCCTCAAATACCCTGATCCACTGCTCCTAGCATGACTAGGTTTGGCATGTGTGCATCGCTAGAGCCTTTATATCTTTATGCTTACCCATGCTTAGTTTGTTACGCTGCAACTCCGGTCTTCAGACTGGAGCCATACAATGAAATGAATCTAGCATGACAGGTTGACGTGGTAAGTATAGAGATGTTGATAAACATGATTAAAGGCTCAGACGAGAGGCCACATTGGGATGTGGTGGGTTGTTTCGTTTCTGCCGACCCTAGGAACCGAGTTCTCGCCTCTTGAATCAAGACTGAGCGTACAACCACGCGAGGCCCTATTATGGTACCCTCTCGACTCACTAACTTGCCTAGTAGATTCCATGAGTCACATAGTTTGCGCGTTATCTGGACATATGCATTGCATTATGCTTTGGGGGAAAAGGTACATAACAGGTAGGTAAGCGTGGCCGTGGTGGCTAGGGTTAGAGTCCCTGGGGAAACCCACCTCGCCTTACATCGTTAAGGACCGACTTCGGGACTTGTTACGGCGGAACAATCCTTAGCGTGTGACTCATGGTCTCGGCGACAGCAAGGTAAAGGTCGTGGTCAGCCACCCTCTGCCGGCTTTCCATGGAAGAGAGCTTATGATCTGGCATTAAGAGTCGGCTGGTACGTGTGGGTAAAGTTGTGCACCCCTGCAGGGTTAAATCTTTTCAAAAAGCCGTGTCCACGGTTACGGACGACTTGGGAATGGATTCTGTGATCATAGACAACTTGAACCTGATCGTAAAACTTGGCAAACAAGGTGTGTTTACGGATACCTTCTTCGGGTGTTGAGGGGGTAATCCGAGGATAGTGGTTCGAGATGATGAAGTTTGGTGGATACAATATGATGATCAATAGAGCTAGAGATGTCGCTCTCTTATCCCCTTTCAAAGGTTCTGAGTAGTCGAGCTTCTCCTCTCTCTCGTCTTACAAAGGAAAACTAGCTTTACGCAAAAGAAGCTCCACAGAAAGCCTGCATATCCGCTTTGCTAAAAGGTTGTACTAAGTCTTGCTGGGTCCCTGTACTCAGCTTTGCATGCTTTTGTTTCAGACAAAGTCGCTCCAACAGATGGTGGTTTCTAGTCGACATCGACGAGTAGCTTGGGGTTCCCAGGTGGCAGCCTCGAATCTATGGGCTGGGACGTCGCCGTTATGCTCCTGGCCTCTTAGGCCTTTTTGATATCTTGCTATGTCTAATAGCATAACTTCGCTTCCGTTGATTGATGTTTGCTGCCGGTGACCTCTGCTTGTAATACTTTGGTTCTTCGCTCAGTTATGAGCTTGTATTACTTTTTGAGTCGTAGAGTCACTGTTGTGTTACCGATTCTCTCACTGTAGTCTCTCGAGCTCTAGGTTAGGCTTATGTCAGACGAAGATCTGGTATTTGTCTAATCCTGATCCCGGGGGTGCCACAAAAAGCATGCTAAAAATAAAAAAGTATAATAAAGATGATTTTGCTGCTAAGAAACATGGTAATGAAAGGAAACCTTGGGTACAAAAGCAAATGCCTTTTCCTGCTAAGAAACTAAAATGAAAGGAAGAAGAACACTATAATAAATTTTGCGATTGGATGAAACCTTTATTCTTGCAAATCCATTTGACTGATGCTATTAAATTGCCTCCTTATTCAAAGTATATGAAAGATATTGTCTCTAACAAAATGAAAATTCCTAATGAGGAGATTTCCACTATTCTTGCTAATTACTCTTTCAATGGCAAAGTTCCAAAGAAGTTGGGCGACCCAGGTATACCGACTATTCCTTGTTCTATTAAGAATAATTATGTTAGAACTGCTCTATGTGATTTGGGAGCGGGTGTTAGTGTTATGCCTTTTTCTCTTTATAAGAGACTTTATTTGGATAAGTTGATACCGACTGATATATCTTTGCAAATGGCTGATAAATCTACTGCTATTCCTGTTGGTATATGTGAGGATGTTCCTGTTCAAGTTACTAATAACTGCTTGATATTAACTGATTTTGTTGTGTTGGAAATGCCTAAAGATGATAATATGTCTATTATTCTTGGGAGACCTTTTCTTAACACCGCAGGGGCTGTTATTGATTGCAATAAAGGAAAATTTACTTTCAATGTTGATGACAAGGAGCATACCGTTTATTTTCCCAAGAGGATTGATAAAGTATGTGGAGTTAATACTATTTCTAATGTGAGAACTATCAAAGTGGGAGCTATTGATTGTCCTATATATGAGCCCAAAGAAGTATATCAACATATTATGATTGGATCCATATCAATACAATTCAAGGTAACATGATTGATTTGAGGTTTATTTCTTCTTATGCTATGTAAAATTTATTTGGTGGCAAGACTTGATCAACCTTGTTAACAAATACTTTTTATATGCATAGAGGAGCTAAACAACATCTCTTTCTTCCTCCACTTGTTCTACTTGCTGTAGCATTTTTGTTTTGCAAAGTTCTTTAGTTGTATAGAGTTTTCAAAATCTTTTTCTGCCCAGTGATAATAAATTTAACACCCAGAAATGTGCATTTTTCAAAGTTTTCAAAAATTTATAAAAATTATACCGTTGGTCTTATTTTTCGAAGACGCACCTGGGAGCACCTGGGGATGACCAGTGGGGCACCCCAGGGTGGCACCCCACAGGCCGGCGCGGCCAGCAAAGGGGGCGCGCCACCCTGGCGTGTGGGCCCCTCCTTGCCCCACCACTTCATCTCTTTCTCCCACTCTCTTCTCTCTCCCGAAAAAACTCGCACCAGCTTTCTCTCACTCGTGTTTCTGCTCAAGAGCTCAATATTTCTCGATCTCTTTGCTCAGCCCAGATTTCTGTCTGAAATTTGGCACATTTGCTCTCCGGTATGTGACTCCTCCGATTATCCAAGTAGAATTTTGTTTGGTTAAGTATATCTTGAATATTTTGCTGATGTAGGTAACATGTTTAGTGAGCTTGCATGCTTGTTCTAAGTTGTAGAAACTAGTTTTGATGCATTATTAGTACTCTAGCAAGTTCCTATTGTAGTTTCCCTCAATTATATGTCACCAAACCAAATTTTATATTGTTTGTTGAAAAAATTCAGAAAAGGAAGATGGATAATTATAACTTTGGAGAAGTGTTTGAGAGAGAGACAACAAGCACGGGAAGGCCCTCTAGGACCGCCACCCGATTCAGGCGATCCTATAATGAGGACGTCATCGCGCCAAGCTTCGAACCCGAAGAGGACAATGGAGTCCCTAACGCTTCATCTTTCCCATGTTATAACTTTTTGAATAATGCAGGGTTGCTGAATGATTTCTTGACCCTCGTTGGTAAGGCGGGCTTAACCACCTATATGGAAGATGAGAGGGAGCAATACCTCATGCTCACTAAAATCTTTGTTGAGAGCTTTAAGTTCAACAACAAGCACTATCACCCGACAGTTGCATTCAAGATCTATGGTAATCCTGTTACTATGAAGTTGGAAGATTTTTGTATTGCATTGGATATTGCCCCTGTAGGTACATCGAAGAGGATCGAGGACAATCCCAGGGCTTTGCTTGAGCTCTATCGAGAGATCACCAATGATGACTGCCGCACCATTCAGCGTGGCAAGATAAGAAACATCCAACTCCCCGCCATTAAGTACTTTGCTTATTACCTTGCTACTAGCATTCTTGGTAGGGAGAACACTAGCAATATTTCTAGCTACCATCTTGCTTTCTTAATTGCTGCACTCACTGGAGAGACACCTTATCATCTTGGTGCTCTTGTTGCCTGCCGCTTGTCTAACAAGGGGCCTATTTTTGGAGGAATTATTGCATCACGCATTTTAGCATATCTAGATCTTCCTCTTGACCCTATTGATGTGAAATTAACTCCCGTAAGACTTGATATTGCTGCTATGAAGAGTCATCAATTTGTTACAGCTGACTCTAGTTTAGATAATATGGTCTATAGAATGTTGTTTGCTGACGGGGATGAGAGGGAAGTCCCTTTGCCACAACCAGATTTGTTCAGTGTTGACAGGAAACCATGGTCGCGCTCTAAGGAGGAGGTGGATGAGCAAATGAAGATACAAGGCTTCCACCAGCAGCATGACTCTGAGGACACCGAGACCTCGTACGACTACACCGTCACGTATCCGGGTGCTTCTTCCAGCACATACCCGGAATATGATCCATCTTCGTCGTACTACGGAGGTGCTACTTCATGGGCACCATGGGATTGAACTCCACTTAGGCCAAAAGCCTAAGCTTGGGGGGAGGTATACCGGCATCATTCATTCTTTGCATATTATAGTTGCTGGATACTTGTATATACTTGTTTAGTTTCTTAAAGTGGTTTTCTAATAAGAGGGAGATGATATTTGGGGAAGTGCTGCCTGAAAACAGATTCTGGACTGATACCAAAAAAATTCTCAAAAACAGCCAGAACGTTATTTTGTGAAGCCAATTTTTGTGCATGTTCCCCAGGTTGTTATCTAACTTTCATTAGTTGAACACTTTTCGAGCTGGGGAGCGGATGAATTTCTTAAAAATCGATTACTGTACTGCTATCAAGTTTGACGAATTCCTGCTGCTTTGTGTTTATGAGACTCTTCTAGTTTTCATTTTCTTGTTTTTGCTTTGTTTCTTTCCTAAAACACAAAAATACCAAAAATATTTCTGTTGTTTCTCTTCACCATTTGCTTATTTTGGTTTCTTGCTTTTATTTTGCTTTGGTTGCTATCATTGGTTTGCTATAAGAAAATCCAAAAATATTTTGCTTTGTTTGATTGTTTCCTTTTGTTCTTGTTTCCAATTCGAAAACACCAAAAATATTTGCTGCTCTTCTTTGGTTTTGTAAAGTTTATTTTGGAGTTCAATGGTCTTCGGTGGCTGGAGCGTGGTTTTCATTTCATATTATTCAAGCTACACAAGTGAAAGGCAATAGTGACGATCTACGACAATTCGACTGTGGTGAGAGGCTGGTATGAACTCTATTTGTTTTCATTTTTGTACATATACTCATCCATGTGAGAATGCTTAGTTGGTTCATGTGAGGTATATATCATTTAAGAAAGTCTAGTAGTTCATGATCTCTCATGTTTAGCTCCAGTTTATTAATATGAGTAGCATGTCATGGATGTTTGCTTGCATTGTTTTATTCATAAATAGGTATGACATAGTGGTATCCTCCTCTGAATAATTCACTTGAATCGACTTGGCACATGCTCACGCATGCATATGACTGAACAAAAGTCAATTAAGCCTCGATGATTTACTTTTCCTCAGAGTTCTTGTATCACTTTTATGCCTCCGTTAATTTATTTTGCCGCAAGCATGATTATGACAGTTACTGCTCTCTTCATTGTCGCTCCCCAGTCTATTGCTAGCCTTCACTTGTACTGAGCGGGAACGCTGCTCGTGCTTCCAAACCCCTGAAAACCAAGTTATTCCAAAGTGTCCACCATAAATACCTATGCATGGCATTTCAAACCATTCCAAGTAAATTCTCATGCGCTACCTTTAAACATTCAAAATGCTTCTCAATTTGTGTTAATGTTTTATAGCTCATGGGGAAGTATTTGGTGTTTATCTTTCAACCTTGTCATTTACTCTTGACAGACTTTCATAATGGACTAGTGGCACATCCGCTTATCCAATAATTTTGCAAAAAGAGCTGGCAACGGGGTTCCCAGCCCCAATTAATCAAACTTCATTAATAATTCTCTTCACATGTTTTGCCCTGATTCATCAGTAAGCAACTTAATTTTGCAAATAGACACTCCTCCATGGTATGAGATTGATGGAAGGCAACCGAGGATTCGGTTAGCCATGGCTTGTGTAAGCAAAGGTTGGGGGGAGTGTCACCCATAATAAAACTAAAATACGTGTGTAAACAAAAGAGAAGAGGGATGATTTACCTTGCTGGTAGAAATAACGTCCTTCATGGGAGCCGCTCTTGAAAGTCTGGTTGACGAGGTAGTTGGAGTACCCATTACCATTCGTTGACAACAACAAATACCTCTCAAAATGATTTTACTCATGTTAAAAAAAATGAAAAGCTCTAGCGCATGTTAGTCCCTGCTTCCCTCTGCGAAGGGTCAATCTTTTACTTTTATGTTGAGTCACCATCCTTTCTTTGAGCACTTTCTTGAGAGCACGATTGTCATTCTTAGTATAATATGCTTGTCCCAAAATGTGATTAATTGTGGTATAACTTTGATGCTTTTATCTTTGACAATCTCTACTTCTAGTCTTTCCATGAACTTCAAAGGTGCCCGAGCATTTATGTTTTGATGTACAAATACGGGCAAGCGAGATACCACTTTATCATATCCTTTTATGAACATTGCAATCCTGCTGATAGACGTGATTCATGATTCTTATTATTAATTTGTTGGTACCTTTCCATGATTGACATAGCTATTAGATGATCTTATTTGCATGTATCTTATTATGAATTGCCTAAGTACTTGTCCATAGCATGAGAATATTTACATCATATGAACAAATGTGTTCATGAAAGTTCTTTTATCGCACTCAGTTGTTAACTGAATTGCTTGAGGACAAGCAATAAGCTAAGCTTGGGGGGAGTTGATACGTCCAAAACGTATCTACTTTCCCGAACACTTTTGCTATTGTTTGGCCTCTAATTTGTGTATTTTGGATACAACTAACACGGACTAACGCTGTTTTCAGCAGAATTGCCCCGGTGTCTCGTTTTTGTGCAGAAATTCAACTTTCAGGAAAATCCCCGGAATTTATGTCGAAGGGCTTATTTTTCCAGAAGATTCACGGAGCCAGAAGGGCAGGCCTGGGGGAGGCCCAGGGCCCCCACACACTAGGTCGGCGCGGCCTGTAGGGGGGCGCGCCACCCTACTGTGTGGCCCCCTCGGCCAGCCTCTGACGCCCCCCTCTGGACTACTTAAGGGTTTCGATCTAAAAACGCGAGACGAGAAGTCAAAGTCGCCAGAAACCATCTAGTACGCCACCACCGTCGCGAAACTCCGTCTCGGGACCAGAAACTCCGTTCTGGCACTCCGCCGGGACGGGGAATTGGAGGAGATCATCGCCATCATCACCACCGATGCCTCTCCATCGACCAGCAATGTTTCCCCCATCCATGTGTGAGTAATTCCCCCGCTGTAGGCTGAAGGGGATGGTAGGTATTGGATGAGATTGGTCATGTAATAGCATAAGATTGTTAGGGCATAGTGCCTAGTGTCCGTAATTGGTACTTTGATGATATTGTTGCAACTTGTTATGCTTAATGCTTGTCACTAGGGCCCGAGTGCCATGATCTCAGATCTGAACATGTTATTGTTTCATGATGATATGCATTGTTTTATGATCTTACCTGCAAGTTGTATACACATGTCGCTGTCCGGAACCCGAGGCCCCGAAGTGACAAAAATTGGGACAACCGGAGGGGATGGCAGTGATGTGAGGATCACATGTGTTCACGGAGTGTTAATGCTTTGCTCCAGTACTCTATTAAAAGGAGTACCTTAATATCCAATAGATTCCCTAGAGGCCCGGCTTCCACCGGCTGGTAGGACAAAAGATGTTGTGCAAGTTTCTCATTGCGAGCACGTACGACTATATACGGAACACATGCCTATGGATTGCTTAGTACTTGGACACCGTTTTATTATTATCTGCAAATGCCCTGCTTTGATTGTTACATGAGTTTCTCTCATCCATGCAACGCCCGTCATCCATCCCTGTGCCTACAGTATTTTAATCCTGTTGTTTACTATAATCACTACTGCTGTCTTTGTTACTCTGCTGCTGTTATTTCACTAATACTACTGCAATAAAACTGTTACTACTGATAAACTCTTGCGAGCAAGTCTGTTTCCAGGTGCAGCTGAATTGACAACTCCACTGTTAAGGCTTTCAAGTATTCTTTGTCTCCCCTTGTGTCGAATCAATAAATTGGGTTTTACTCCCCGCGAAGACTGTTGCGATCCCCTATACTTGTGGGTTATCAGTTCCTCGAAGAAAAATTCAGTCCTGCATAAAAGGTTTGGATAATCATCCAAGTAGTTAGTCCATGGGTAGGGCAATTCTTTACCAAAGATTTCATTCTTTCCCATGTTTGGGCAACATGTTCATTATCCAATTGCTTAAAATTCATTATGCTACTTCTCAAAGATATAATTTTAGCGGGAGGATAATATCTACCAATGAAAGCATCCTTACATTTAGTCCATGAATCAATACTATTTTTAGGCAAAGATATATAGCAACCAATCTTTAGCTCTTCCTCTTAAGGAGAAAGGAAACAATTTCAGTTTTATAATGTCCCCATCTACATCCTTATACTTTTGCATTTCACAAAGTTCAACAAAATTATTAAGATGGGCAGCAGCATCATCAGAACTAACACCAGAAAATTGCTCTCTCATAACAAGATTTAGTAAAGCAGGTTTAATTTCATAAAATTCTGTTGTAGCAGCAGGTGGGGCAATAGGTGTGCATAGGAAATCATTATTATTTGTGCTAGTGAAGTCACACAACTTAGTGTTCTCAGGAGTACCCATTTTAGCAATAATAAAAATAAGTAAAGTAAACTAAATTAAGTAAAGTAAAACAAGTAACTAATTTTTGTGTGTTTTTGATATAAAGAAAGCAAGCAAAATAGAAAATAAAATAAAGTAAAGCAAGACAATAACAAAGTAAAGAGATTGGATGCGAGAGACTCCCCTTGCAGCGCGTCTTGATCTCCCCGGCAACGGCACCAAAAAATAGTCTTGATGGCGCGTGAAGCACACGTCCGTTGGGAACCCCAAGAGGAAGGTGTGATGCGCACAGCAGTAAGTTTTCCCTCAGAAAGAAACCAAGGTTATCGAACCAGTAGGAGATGAAGGCCACGTGAAGGTTGTTGGTGGAGGAGTGTAGTGCGGCGCAACACCAGGGATTCCGGCGCCAACGTGGAACCTGCACAACACAATCAAAATACTTTGCCCCAACTTAACAGTGAGGTTGTCAATCTCACCGGCTTGCTGTAAACAAAGGATTAAACATATGGTGTGGAAAATGATGTTTGTTTGTGACACGTGTACATCACGCGACCGTTGGGAACCCCAAGTGGAAGTTGTGATGCGTACAACAGTAAGTTTCCCTCAGTAAGAAACCAAGGTTTATCGAACCAGTAGGAGTCAAGAAGCACGTTGAAGGTTGATGGCGGCGGAGTGTAGTGCGGCGCAACACCAGGGATTCCGGGGCCAACGTGGAACCTGCACAACACAACCAAATTACTTTGCCCCAACGTGACAGTGAGGTTGTCAATCTCACCGGCTTTCTGTAACAAAGGATTAGATGTATAGTGTGGATGATGATGTTTGCAGAAAACAGTAGAGCGAGAATTGCAGTTGATTGTATTTGATGTAAAGAATGGACCGGGGTCCACAGTTCACTAGTGGTGTCTCTCCCATAAGATAAATAGCATGTTAGGTGCACATACATGTTATGATGAGTAGTGTGAGATTCAATTGGGCATTACTACAAAGTACATAGACCGCTATCTAGCATGCATCTATGCCTAAAAAGTCCACCTTCAGGTTATCATCCGAACCCCCTCCAGTATTAAGTTGCAAACAACAGACAATTGCATTAAGTATGGTGCGTAATGTAATCAACACAAATATCCTTAGACATAGCATTCATGTTTTATCCCTAGTGGCAACAGCACATCAATAACCTTAGAACTTTCTGTCACTGTCCCAGATTTAATGGAGGCATGAACCCACTATCGAGCATAAATACTCCCTCTTGGAGTTACAAGCAAAAACTCGTACCCGTTGACGGATATGGGCACGGGTGACAGGTAAGAATAAAGGTGACGGGTACGGGTATGGGATGGCTCTACCCGTATCCATACCCTGCGGGTGCCATCCCTATGCGTAATGTAATCAACACAAATATCCTTAGACATAGCATTGATGTTTTATCCCTAGTGGCAACAACACATCCACAACCTTAGAACTTTCTATCACTGTCCCAGATTTAATGGAGGCATGAACCCACTATCGAGCATAAATACTCCCTCTTGGAGTTACAAGTAACGACTTGGCCAGAGCCTCTACTAATAACGGAGAGCATGCAAAATCATAAACAACACATATATGATAGATTGATGATCAACATAGCATAGTATTCCATATTCATCGGATCCCAACAAACGCAACATGTAGCATTACAAATAGATGATCTTGATCATGTTAGGCAGCTCACAAGATCCGACAATGATAGCACAATTAGGAGAAGACAACCATCTAGCTACTGCTATGGACCCATAGTCCAGGGGTGAACTACTCACACATCACTCCGGAGACGACCATGGCGGTGAAGAGTCCTCCGGGAGATGATTCCCCTCTTCGGCAGGGTGCCGGAAGCGATCTCCTGAATCCCCCGAGATGGGATTGGCGGCGGCAGCGTCTCTGGAAGGTTTTCCGTATCGTGGCTCTCGGTACTGGAGTTATTATCGACGAAGGCTTGTTATAGGCGAAGAGGTAGGTTTAGGGGCGACGCGAGGGGCCCACACGCTAGGGCCACGCGGCCAGGGCCTGGGCCGCGCCGCCCTGCTGTGTGGCCGCCTCGTCGCCCCACTTCGTTTCCCTTTCGGACTTCTGGAAGCTTCGTGGAAAAATAAGATCCTGAGCATTGATTTCGTCCAATTCCGAGAATATTTCCTTACTAGGATTTCTGAAACAAAAAACAGCAGAAAACAACAACTGGCTCTTCGGCATCTCGTTAATAGGTTAGTGCCGGAAAATGCATAAAAATGACATAAAGTATGTATAAAACATGTGTGTATCATCATAAAACAAGCATGGAACATAAGAAATTATCGATACGTTGGAGACGTATCAGCATCCCCAAGCTTAGTTCCTACTCGTCCCGAGTAGGTAAACGATAACAAAGATAATTTATGAAGTGACATGCTATCGTAATCTTGATCAATACTATTGTAAGCACATGTAATGAATGCAGCGATTCGATGCAATGGTAAAGACAATGAGTAAACAATTGAATCATATAGCAAAGACTTTTCATGAATAGTACTTTCAAGACAAGCATCAATAAGTCTTGCATAAGAGTTAACTCATAAAGCAGTAAATTCAAAGTAAAGGCATTGAAGCAACACAAAGGAAGATTAAGTTTCAGCGGTTGCTTTCAACTTGCAACATGTATATCTCATGGATATTTGTCAACATAAAGTAATATAATAAGTGCAATATGCAAGTATGTAGGAATCAATGCACAGTTAACACAAGTGTTTGCTTCTAGGATAGAAGGAAATGGGTAAACTGACTCAACATAAAAGTAGAAGAATGGCCCTTCGCAGAGGGAAGCATTGATTGCTATATTTGTGCTAGAGCTTTTATTTTGAAACAAGAAACAATTTTGTCAACGGTAGTAATAAAGCATATGTATTATGTAAATTATATCCTACAAGTTGCAAGCCTCATGCATAGATTACCAATAGTGCCCGCACCTTGTCCTAATTAGCTTGGATTTACATGGATTATCATAGCATGGTATATGTTTTAACCAAGTGTCACAAAGGGGTACCTCTATGCCGCCTGTACAAAGGTCTAAGGAGAAAGTTCGCATTGGATTTCTCGCTTTTGATTATTCTCAACTTAGACATCCATACCGGGACAACATAGCACTACAAGAAAAGTTCTGATAGACAACGTCTCAAAATCGTCCGCTAAGGGGTATTTTTCGTCGCCTATGGGCCTAACCCGACGATATGGGTTCTGTTGTGGAAACTGCGTCAGGCAAAGTCCTACGACGATTTTTTCGGTCCGTCGCGCTTGGGCGCCCTTCCGCCACGGAAAATCGGACCGTTGCCCAAGTGTTTCCGGGAGCCCGTTGATCGCCGACGTCATGCAACCGACACGTGGCAGACGCCGTTAATCGGCAAGCAACGGCGTTAACCGGCTGAAACCCCGTGGTAGATGGTAGGCCCACACGAGGCTCGCCACGTCTTAAGCGGGCCGCCCATTAAGTTTGCGGGCCGGGCCGCTGACTTAGTTTGACCGGTCAACTATATAGCCGGGCTGGTCAATTAGTTACGTGGGCCGGGCCTAACCTCTAAGGTTGATCGGTCAAAACTTTAATGGGCCGCCCACTAAGTATGTGGGCCGGGCCGAATGCACTCGTTTGACCGGTCAACAGGCAAAAGGGCCGGCCCACAAGAAGTGTGGGACCCACTTTCCGGTATCGGGTCGCCCATTTACAAAGTGGGGTCCACATTAAAGCAACCGGTCGCCCAAGAAGTTATTGGGCCGGCCCAATAAGCATGTGGGTCCCACTTTCCTCGCTATCAAGCCGGCCCATTTAGTACGTGGGGTCCACATTTGATCAAATGGGCCGGCCCAACAAGCCGCTGGCCGGCCAAAAGCAGGTGGGTCCCACTTTCCGTTAAAGGGCCAGCCCATGTAGTATGTGGGGGCCGCCACATAGCACGTGGGCCGGCCAAACAAGATCGTGGGCCGGGCCAAAAACACAGGGGGGTCCCACTTTCCAGTTAAAGGGCTGGCCCATTTAGTATGTGGGGTCCACCATATAGCAAGTGGGCCGGCCCAACAAGATAGTGGGCCGGGCCAAAACATTGGTGGGTCCCACTTTCCTGTTAAAGGGCCGGCCCAACACGCTAGTGGGCTGGGCCAAAGAACACAGGTGGGTCCCACTTTCCAGTTAAAGGGCCGGCCCATTTAGTATGTGGGGTCCACCATATAGCAAGTGGGCCGGCCCAACAAGATAGTGGGCCGGGCCAAAAACACAGGTGGGTCCCACTTTCGTCTTAAAGGGCCGGCCCATTTAGTATGTGGGGCCACCAGAAAAGCAATTGGGCTGGCTCCCTAGTTAGTGGGCCGGCCCAGTAGTGGGTGGGGTCCACCTTAAAGCAAGTGGGCCGGCCCAATAAAAGTGTGGGGTCCGCAGTAAATCAAGTGGGCTGGCCCAATAAGTAAGTGGGCCAGCCCGTTTAGTTGCTGTTTATATGCCGGCGTAATAGGCACTTTAGGATTTTGCGGGCCGGCACATATGTGATTTCGCTTAATTGGGCCGTTTAAGGGATGGGAATTCGTGATTTAGCTACTGAGAATATTTACGCAGCATTGATTTCTGTCTGATAGCCTCACTTACCACAAGCACCAAAGAAAAAATGCGCGAAAGAACTATAAAAACTAACTAAATATTACATCAGCTGCAAGGCATTGAAAAAATATTACAGAACCCAGAGAAATTGAATGGTAATTAAACCTAGCAATACAATGAAGGGATCCGGCAATCTTTTAAGTTGTCCATGCAGCACCTATATCCGAAACAAAGACATTACAAGTTAAGACAGCAACAATGGAAAGGCAAATACACTACAATATTGTTTGCCAAAGAATTTGGAACTCATCATTTCGTCGTTATAACAAGATCATTGTAATGCGCACAATAAGCAAACAAATAGTGCATGCCGCATACCAACAGCCAATATAACAGAGCATGTTAGAATGAAACAGTAGACTTACTACTGTCGAGTCCCATGCAAACCAACATGTTCAGGGAGTACAAAATTGGCATGAACAACATAGTAGCAGGCTATAAATTTTGTAACAACGACTGAGCAAGATGAAGTTATGATGGCTACATCTACAGAGCAGGGAATGTAAACCAAAAATAGAAATTACGATGGCAAAAGCTAAAGAGGAGGGAATGTGAACCAACATGTGCCAAGTGCAATTACTTCATTTTGGCCGTGAACTAAATAATACTCCTGAACTTATAGTGAAGGGGATGCAAATCAAGATGTTTCGGGATATAAACTTGTAATGAGCAACACATAGAGGATAGTTAATGCTGGAGCTTAGGATGGACCAGATACAGAATATAGTGGGATCACCTGTGAACTTGTATAAGAGGGAATGCAAACCAATATGTTCAGCTTTCCATATGTGAGCGTCATGCCAAGTCAGAGAAACAAGTCAATAATGCAGCTTTTGAAGAACAAGATGGCACGCAAAATTATTATCTAGTAGTATGACAAGTTTATTTGTACTACAGGCTAGATAGCAGAGTGATAGCATGCCAAACTAAGTCCTTACTTTGTTAGCTTACAATGAACTAGATACAAAAAATGGCATCACCTGTAGTACAGGGAATGCAAGCCAACATGTTCATGGAGTAAAAAATTGGCACAAACAACATAGTAGCAGGCCATAATTTTTGTAACAACGACTGAGCAAGATAAAGTTATGATGGCTAGATCTACAGAGCAGGGAATGTAAACCAAATATAAAAGTTACGATGCCAAAAGCTATAGAGCAGGGAATGCGAACCAACATGTGCAATTACTTAAAATTGGCCATGAACTAAATAATAGCAGGATGTTACTATAATACCTATAATTTTTGTAACAACGACTGAGCAAGATAGAAGTTATGATGGCTACATCTACAGAGCAGGGAATGCAAACCAAAATGTTCAATCGCTTAAAGTTAGCAATGAAGTAGAAAATAGCAACGTGTTACGGTCATAGCTAGGAATGAACTAAAAGAGCTTCAGACAAACAAGCATCTGAACCCCAACATGGCGCTAAAACAAGGGACTTACATTAGGAGAAGCACTCTGTGGGAGTCACAGCAGATCTTCCTGGGGTTGATAGATCCGGTGATGAAGTACGCTACATGTGCTACTTGGGGTTGGAGAGACGGCCATTACACTTCATGGTTACTCATCTCATCTGCAAAAACGTAACGGCGCGTCGTTAGCACAAACAGGTTCCCCCAAGATTAAGATTTTAGATCATGCACGGCGCCGGTGAAGCAGATCCGGTTCATGCACAGCGGTGTCGGTGAGCAAGATACGATGCGGTGGACGACGGATCCGGCGAAGCGGCTCCGGTGGGGTGGACGATACCGCAGCTGAAGCGATCGCGTAGACTGCTGGATGAGCATATGGTTTCGAGGTTCGGCGGGGATGATCCGGTCCGGTTGATGACGGCGTCGATGAAGCGGCTCCGGCAGGCAGCCGGATGACGAGGATCGCGAGGGCTCGGGTAGGCCAGGGAAGTCCGACGGGGATGTTCCGGTGCGGTGGTCGTGGAGGTGGGAGAGAGGGACTTGGGAAGTTCCGGTGGGTGGTCTGAAGGAAATGTATTTTTTTTTGGAGGGTTTCCTGGGCTAGGGAGGTGGTGATCCAAAAAATGACGAGCAGACCCCCCCACCAACCGACTTTGCTGCCATCTCCACAGGGGTAGAATAGGAATTTGGAAGCGTGTGAAATTTTTGTATTTTGTGAGCGGCAAGTTTTGCCGCTATGAGATTTTGAATTTGGCCACCGTCCAAGTATAATGATAAAAAATTGTGACACCATACTAGTACCTCTGTTCAAGGCCGAGTGCAAAATCAAATCATCATCACGTTGAATATAGGTCACTACCATGATCATGATCTATCTTCTGGACAGAGATCCAGTGCCCCCACGTTCACAGGGCACAACGTGACCTGAGGCTTCCCATCCACCATTCGTTTCAATCCAACGGCAAGGAAAGCAACAGCGTGACCCGATTAACTTCTGCCGAGTCTGAAGAGCTGCTGTGTTCTCTCGAACCTGAAGAAATAGAGAAGGGAACAGAAGATGATTTCGGTTCCGAGCGCATCTGTCCGGGCCAAAAATGTATCTGGTACAAACTCCAGCGGGACGACGCATAGTGACTGGGCCGTTCGCAGCGACGCAAACATGCCCAAATATGTGTCTCGGATCCGTCGCGCGGACGCTGCGTGGACGCGTAAAGTGTCCGCTCGCATCTGGAGAACGTTTCGTCGGGCCCGCTTGGCAGTGACCCAGCGTCGATGCTTCTTCTCGCCGCGGCGCCGGCAGTCATGGTCGCAGAAAATGGCGATGCCTCGGGTGGCACGCGTCGTCACCTACCTCTGCGAATGGCGATGCCACGCGTGCAGCGGCCGTCGCGTGCCTCCGACCTATATAAACAGGAGCGTACGCATATCATCTCCTCCCACACTAAACCCTAGCCGCTGCCGCTCAACCTCCTACTGGGTTTTGTATAGAACTAGAACGCATAATTTAATCTCAAGTTTGATGTGCCCTGTGAACGTGGGGCACTGGATCTATGTCCCTATCTTCTTAATCCCAATCAAAAATGCGTTTGAAATATTTCAGGATTGGTGGGAGATTTTGCCGCCCGACTGAGATTAAATTAAACCACGCGTTCGACAATTCAAACTTGAGACCAAGGCTATGATACCATTTAAGTTCGAACTGATTGAAAAAGGCTATGCAATTAATTTATATAACATCCACAGGAACAACTACCAAGTTGATCCCAACCGCAGATAAATGCATCCACCAACAATAGTAGGAACGGTGCCTTATTCTAAGGAAACATTTCACAAGACCAATTTACTCACTATGTAGTGTTCATCTCCAATTATCTATGGCATTTTCTAAGTCTTTGGAAGATTATAACGAACTTGATTGGTCTCGTGCAATAGGGCATCACATGCTTCTAATCTCGATCTCAACATGTTAACTTTTGTTCTTAGCATCGCTGTTGCAACTCGTTCTACTTGGAGTTGTTCCTCCAAAACTTGAGCAGAGAAAGACTTGGACTTGGGCTTCAAAACCCAGCATTTCGCAGGAAAGAGATATCTTTATCTTTCCCATGTTTTGCCATCTCGAATTTCATATTAGCATGACAAGTTTTGAGTTGTGTAAAAAGAAAAGTTATTACAAAGAAAAATGCAGATGGTAGATTTAATGTGTACGAACTACTTTTAATCATACAAGTTGGCATGCCTGACTATAATAAGGACCGTCTATCTTGCTAGCAGGCATAATTATTAAGGTATTATTAATGGGCTCCCATGTTCATAGTCTTCGAAGAAACAGCCTTTATTGCATTACGAGCAGAAAACAGTTCACACGTGCGCTCAGATTCAAATTTTCAGCATGCAGCCGATTTATGGTTTAATTGAAGTACACATCATTATATTATTTTACACAAAATACATCAGCCACATGGAACATATCTAATTTTAGTACAACAACAAAATTTGCAATTATTACAGACCAGGAAATTTTGAACGAAATTTTGAGCAGTAATTAATTACAGCATTGGCATCAGCAGTCCACTTGGTGAACAAAAGAATCAAAGTTTATTTAGACACCTTCAATTCCTGCACACATCACAACTGGCTTACCATGACAAGTGCATAGGAGATTCTTTAGAACATTTTCTGTCAAAGTTTGCCTATTTTTCAATTCATGTATCTCTTGGCGTGTGTTGGCAATTATTTCATCAGCATCTTTGTTTTCCCGCCCAAATATATCAACTGCCTCTTGGAGTGCATCCCCCAAATCTCTTTGTGCCGGATTAAGTTGAGCAATAGATACCATGGGCCTATGCGAGCAATATGCACTCTCACTGCTGCTTTGTGAAACATCAATACTTGAGGCATTGGCCCTTGCTTCTGGCTTTGTAGCTTTATTTGAAGCCTGAAATTTAGATAAAACAAGTTACAACATCATATGATGCAATAAAAGACCTCCAATTTCAAGAGCATCATTGAGCTGATATAACATAGCAAGCAATCCAAAATAGAGCCTCGTACATCTATTTCTTCTGGAACGGTTGGTGTACTGGACTCAGTGGACCAATGAGAGCACGTGCCACTGTCACTGTTGCTCTGTGAAATGACCGCAACACTTGATAAATGGGTTGTCCCTACTGACATTACAGCTTTGTTTGCAGGCTGAAACTAAGACAAAACAAGTTAAAATGCAATACAATACACGGCAAACAAACAGCACTGTTGACATAATTTTGAAAGAACCATGGGCAGATATAACAAAGAAACCAGTTAAGCCACATGCCTCCTAGAACAAACCAAACTAGATCATGGCGATGATGTATACAATGAACCAAGCAACTAGACATCATGTGCCCAATAACGAAGCCAGGTCACTGCACAGAAGAAATCTAGCAAATAGCCAAATACAGTCAAAACATGTGCATGTTGGATTGGATACAATTAGGAAAATAATGTATGATTGATTTAAGCATGCTCAGATAGTGCCTTCGACAACGTAGAAGGTCAATGCAACAATTAATTGTATGGCTTGTATGAAGTGCCATAACATTTAAATTAAGCATAACGAGGCATTGCTTAATCTGAGAACTGAGTGCTAGCTCAGTGGCAAGGCTTGCGAGTGCACAGCCAGCCCACCCGGGTTCGAGTACCAACGGGACCGAATTAAACAAGAATGAAGCGAGATGTCAGTACAAGTAGTGGCAATAGAAACGCAAAATCCATAACAGGGCCAATGACAACATTCACTTGCCAACAAAATCTAAGGATTTAGGGTCTGTTTGTTTGGGCTGCAGCTTTTGAGAAGCAGCTGTAGCTGGTGGGCTGTGAAAAAGCAGCTGTGAGAAGCAGCTGTTGGAAGCAGAGATTTGATGTCTGGTTGAAGTGCTTTTTATGGCTGCTGCTGTCGGTTTAGGAGTGAAATGTCTGAAATGCCCTGAGTGCTGAAGATGTTGAATATATGCAGATTTGAAACGAATTTGCTATTTATAATAGTTTCATTACATAATTATCATGTTTAATAACCCCAAAATACTTCAATTTATCTTTCTTTTTTGCTAAAATAATTTTGAACACTTTTTGTATCGGAATATTTTGGAGTGTTGTTTAGAATTAAATATAGCTTTTGGCTTCTAAGTTAAAGTTTTTACGGCTTTAAAAAAAGTGTAAACAATATCACAAGACATCTCACTAACCGTTAATTGATCGATCACCTTAATTTTAGGAATTAATCAGTCGATTGTTAATCAGCGAGGTTGCTTTAAATGGGCAGGCTCTAAGCTCTAAAATATGCTATCGTATATTGAAAAGTAAGATTTGCAAAATAGCGCACAAAAGGATTTTTGCAGAAGTATTGCCTTGATTGCTTGAAGTAAACGATGACATCCAAAATAAAATATATATGAATAGGATTGTCAAATCCTTCTCATCTTCACCGTCATGTGAAACTGGTAGCTACCATATACAGTACAGGAGAGGAAACTAAAATTGCATCGCATGAACACCGTGCTCTGTACCAAACTACCAATTACTCTGTACATCAATACTTCAATACTGTGGATTGGACGGAACTCGTGGAGGAAGAATTTCTGCAGGCGAGCGGGTAGTGAAGAGCCTCGCGCCGGAGTGAAGATGGACCAACCGATGGAAGAGCAGCTCCAGGCGGTCCGCTGAATGAGAAATTGCGACCCCGCGACGCCTCGAGCACCTCTCGTCGCCGGCGGCCGTGCTCAGATTCCTCCTCCTAGGTCGTGCCTCCTCGCTCGCCGTCCTGCTCCTAGGCCGCGCTTCCCTGCTTGTCCGCCTACGTGCAGAGGAGGCGGTCGACCTGGCCCTCGGCCTCGAGGCTGACCATGGGGCCACGCATGCTATCGCGGCGGAGGCGCGCCCCTGCTGCAGGAGCTCCTACACCATGCTCTCTGGCGTTCCCGACGAGCTTGGAAGTGGGGACGGACTACTGGGACGGCGGCGGCGGATACTGGCGACGATGCCGGCCGGAACGACGACGGCGGCCGGGCAGGAAACACTAACCCTATCCTTTCATTGAACGGGACAGGAAGAAGGGGAAAATGGGCACTGGGCTCTCGGCGGGGAACGATTGGAAGGGGCGGGCCAGCGTTGTACGTGAGGGCAGTTTTTTCGTTGTTAGCAGCAAGTGTTAGGGGCATTTTGGTCCACCGCCGCTCGGGAGCAGAAGAAGCTCGGGAAGGTGTCTCGCCCAACTTCCGGATTGCTAGTTCATTTAGGCACGCGCTTCTTCAAAGCGCTTTTCTAATTGTTGGTGTTTGTTTGGGCTGCTACTTTTGGACCTCAAAAGCTCTAAAAGCGTATGTAAGCCCAAACAAACAGGGCCTTAGCTTTCATATACCCTCAAAATTTAAAATAGTGTAATCCCCCGAAAGGGTATCATGGTATCATTTAATCTCAGCTATCTCACCCCTAATACCAAACATGTATCATTTAATCTCAGCCGTTCTTTTGTTTTACTCAAGAAAACATTTTTATTTTGGGAGTTTATAGAAGCACAAGCCATCGTCTACATTGGCGCTGTGTTATGAAAAATATCATCTTCATCGTACATGGTTATGTGAAGATATTGATATATAATTCTGTGCTAGGAAAACAAATAGCAATTACTATGTTACAAGAACCATCTTCAAGCTCGAAGATACGAAGTTCATTGGTCCACCAACCAAGGCTAATAAAATATTATATATATTAATTTAGTACTAATATTTCGTATTTACTCATATTAAGGTCTAACTTTTTTCCCCATGACAACCCAGTTTTGATATAAAATCTAATGGTGGCCATGTGTGGGTCACATAAAAAGTATTGAGGTAGTAAATTTATACATAGATATTGGATAATGTATTTTAAATTTCAAAAAATATGGTAGAAATATATAAATTAGATAGTCTTGTCGTGCAATATGCATGCCGCAAAAGGTAAGATAGATCCTTAAAAATTCTCAACTCTAATCACAAAAATATACATAATCCTAATGGGGTGTCCATGAAAAAGTTTTGTCACTTTCGTATTAGGGTATACTTCTATTTCATACTGACTAAAAAACTTAATTGTAATGAACTCACATATTACTCCTTCCATTACTTCTTTTAGGGTGTATTAGTTTTTCAAAAGCCAAACTTTAGGCTTTGTGACTAATTTTAGCAAAAAATAATAATTATCAACATCAAATAAAATATGGAAATATATTTTAAAATTATATATGTCGTGACGTGCAAAGCACGTGCTACTTACTAGTAGATTACTGGAAAATGAATGAAGCAATTGAACATGGAGCGTATTATATAAACAGCCAGATCATTTGAATATGGATATACCACATCATGTCAATGGGACTCAGAAAAACAAAGCTAGACATTTAAACAAGTAATATAACTATTTTTTCACAATGTTTCAAGTAGAATAGGAAGCTAGGTTAGGAATAAAGCAATCATGTTTCAAGTAGAATAGGAAGCTAGGTTAGGAATAAAGCAATCATGTTTCAAGTAGAATAGGAAGCTAGGTTAGGAATAAAGCAATAAAAAAACACGAAGTGCATCATTTCAGCTAGGATCATTTCTATCAAACTTCATGCACTAGCCATGGAACAACAGGCAAACTCAATGAAGCAACAGGCAAAAAATTAACATAATAGAATTTTAGGACTTGTTTAACATAGCCAAATCATGTAACTTATACCCAGGCATGCCGGATGCCAGATGGGTCAAAGGCAGTGTGCAATGTTCCATATGGTCATTGTTTATATTTTATTAGATTCCATTAGGCAACTTAGGTAGTGCAACATACAGAAAATGATGCAATTGAACTACGCACAGGAGGTAAATTAACATTCCAAAAAAACAGGGAACTTACGTGAGCTTTTTTTGAGTCACACGGACCTCATCGTGTACTTGGGCGTAAGAACCTGGTGCCACACTGTTTCTCCTCTCGCATGAAGGAGAGGCCAATTGTAAACAGAAACAGGATCCAAGATATAGAAGTTTGCATTAAGCAATATACAAAAAACAGCAGGTACTTACATGATTATAGGCGAGCTTTACTCTACGTTTCTGAGTGTAAGATGTGCCTGCTGCACGTGTAATAACAACAAACAGTTACGAGTCAAGGATTTGCTATAATTAAATTGACACCAAACAGTAGTAGAAACATTATGACGTGCATAAACATGTAATACAGGATCGCAGAAAGATATCAAACATGATGTAACTAGAGCAGTAGCCTACGGCCAAATAGTGAGAAATTGTAATCGTGTCAATGGTGGACTTGTATAGCCTACCCCAACTTGTTTGGGAATAAAGCTTTGTTGTTGGTGGTGTTGTTGTTGTTGTCAATCGTGGACATGTAGAGCATTCAACGGCTCATGATTGGTGGCTCATATTTTGTAGAGTTTCAGCGAATGGGTGGGTTAGGTCACTCAGACCACGACACTCGTATTTATATCATCCGAGTTAGGGTTACAATACCATCGGACATGGGCCTCTATGGGCCTCACACTGGATACAATATTACTACAGCGCTACTACTAAACTCACTCATGGTCCAACACACCCCCTCAAGATGATCATGGGTAAACAACCATGGCCATCTTGCAACAACATGACACATATGACAACTACGAGTAATGAACTTTCAGCATAACTCCTAGGATACATGACAGCATTGCACTTTCCATCATCTTGTCATCTCGATTCATCTCTTCATCAGCAGCGAAGACATCCAGCTTCAACCATCTGGGATACGCACAACTCCTAACCATACACATCCTCAACAACCCCGGCTGCCTCACCACACAAGTTCCGCAGAACCATCCACACTCGCCTCAATGTCCTCAGCCTCTCTTCTCCACTCTGCCCGGCCACTGACCTCTTCCGTCTCTCCCACAAACCCCCAGCCAACTCCTGCCTCAACCATCCACTCCTCAAGCACCCATGCCTATCCCCCGGTCAGGCCTCAACCAGTCTCACCTCAGGCACGCATGCCTTTCCCCTGGACATATCCACAACCATCACCATCACCACTAAACCGCAGCCTCATCAACTCCATCACGACTCAATCGCAGCCTCATCAACTCCATCACAACATATCCTCACAGCCTCACATCTCCATTTTCTCCTCACTTCCACTTGGATGGCGCCTCGTCTGCGCACCCTGGCCAACCTGGCAGACCGCACCTGGCCACATCGACCGGCTCGCGCTGGTCAACGTCCAGCACCAACCTCCGGCTCCGCCCTGCGCTCAAAGGCTCGGCCCACTCCGCACGCCTCCAACATCTCCCCCTCGCACGGATCCAGATCTCTCTGCCATGGATTCACTTCCTCTTCTCTCCTTTCTAAACCAAAACGATCTTGACCCTCTTCTTTGTCCCCGCGCGAGCAGCCGCCGATCTCACACAACTCGCATCGCTGTGTGTGATAGCCGCTTGATGTCTACGTTCCCCCTCCTTTCCTGTAGATAGTGTTGGGCCTCCAAGAGCAGAGGTTTGTAGAACAGCAGCAAGTTTTCCCTTAAGTGGATCACCCAAGGTTTATCGAACTCAGGGAGGAAGAGGTCAAAGATATCCCTCTCATGCAACCCTGCAACCACAAAGCAAGAAGTCTCTTGTGTCCCCAACACACCTAATAGGTGCACTAGTTCGGCGAAGAGATAGTGAAATACAGGTGGTATGAATATATATGAGCAGTAGCAACGGTGCCAGAAAATAGCTTGCTGGCGTGTAGTTGATGGTGGTAGTATTGCAGCAGTAGTAACGCAGTAAAACAGTAAACAAGCAGCGATAGCAGTATTTAGGAACAAGGCCTAGGGATTACACTTTCACTAGTGGACACTCTCAACATTGATCACATAACAGAATAGATAAATGCATACTCTACACTTTTGTTGGATGATGAACACATTGCGTAGGATTACACGAACCCTCAATTGCGGAGTTAACAAGCACCACAATTAATGTTCATATTTTAGTAACCTTATAGTGTAAGATAGATCAAAAGACTAAACCAAGTACTAACATAGCATGCACACTGTCACCTTCATGCATATGTAGGAGGAATAGATCACATCAATACTATCATAGCAATAGTTAACTTCGCAATCTACAAGAGATCATGATCATAGCATAAACCAAGTACTAACACGGTGCACACACTGTCACCTTTACACACGTGCAGGAGGAATAGAACTACTTTAATAACTTTGGTAGAGTAGCACATAGATAGTAGTGATACAAAACTCATATGAATCTCAATCATGTAAAGCAGCTCATGAGATCATTGTATTGAGGTACATGGGAGAGAGATTAACCACATAGCTACCGGTACAGCCCCGAGCCTCGATGGAGAACTACTCCCTCCTCATGGGAGCAGCAGCGGTGATGAAGATGGCGATGGAGATGGCAGCGGTGTCGATGGAGGAGCCTTCCGGGGGCACTTCCCCGCTCCGGCAGCGTGCCGGAACAGAGACTCCTGTCCCCCAGATCTTGGCGTCGCGATGGCGGCGGCTCTGGAAGGTTTCTGTGGTTTTCGCCAATCGTGTCAGGGTTTTCGATCCAGGGGCATTATATAGGCGAAGAGGCGGCGCAGGAGGGTCGAAGGGGCGACGACACCATAGGGCGGCGCGGCCAGGGCCTGGGCCGCGCCGGCCTATGGTCTGGGGGCCCAGTGCCCCCCCTCTGGTCCTTCCCGGGTGTTCTGGATGCTTCCGGTGAAAATAGGAACCTGGGCGTTGATTTCGTCCGATTCCGAGAATATTTCGTTACTAGGATTTCTGAAACCAAAAACAGCAGAAAACAGGAACTGGCACTTCGGCATCTTATTAATAGGTTAGTTCCAGAAAATGCACGAATATGACATAAAGTGTGCATAAAACATGTAGATAACATCAATAATGTGGCATGGAACATAAGAAATTATCGATACGTCAGAGACGTATCACCGCAACCCACGCAGAGCACCTGATGCGGCCTCCCGCCGCCTGGATTTGTACATCTCAATGGTGGTTTTTGTGGTCAAAGGAAGAACTTGTATGGTACTGTTTGGGGCGGCTAGCACTAGCAGGAAGGAAACATAGGCTCTGATACCATGTAGAGTTTCAGCAAATGGGTGGGTTAGGTCACGGAAAAAAAATACTTATGCGTCGTGTTTAAATCTAAAGGATGAGGTGGTTACAAACGAAAGCACTTGTAAGTTAAAAATATACTAGCACGAATTCAGAAATACAACACCGCAATACTCCTAACAGAACAAAACGCGCAGGGATGTCTGGTTACCTATTTCTGGGCGGCGTTTAGACGTGTTCCGCGTTCTTACGGGTGACGTGGAGGTCGGCGAGGGGACTGCTGTTGCGGTGGGTGCCGGGAAAGCAGATCTTGGGGGGTCGGAGAAGGACATGCTGGGCGGTCGATGAAGTGTTCAGCGCGCCGGCCGAAGTAGAAGGTCGGTGAAGCAGATGATGTGCAGTGCACGGGGACGTCGGTGTCGGCGAAGCTGGTCAGGTGCGGTGGTCGATAGAGTCGGCGAACGAGATACGGTGCGGTGGAAGCCGGAGTAGGTGCAGATCAAGCGGATAGGGCAGCCTCGAGGTTTGAAGCCGTGGCAGCTTGAACGGCGAAGTGCGGCGGTGATTTTCCGGTGCGGCGGCCGTGAAGGTGGGAGGTAGGTAAGAGGAGCGGTTTCTCTGAGGGCTTGCGGGCGAAACTAGGGCGAAGCTGGGCGATAGAGGAGAAGAAGGGAATTTCGCAGTCCTTCTTTTGAGGGAAAAAAATATTCGCAGATCTGAAGGGGGTCGAGGTAGAGGAATCCATTATGTGAATCCACATTTCAAAGTGTCCAAAAATTCTAAACTGAAATTTTACATGTATATCTAGACATTTTATGTTGGTACATAAGTTTTTTAAAAAAAATATGTGGCTCCTGTAAAAAAAGACAAATTTTGATGCTGTAACACGACTACGTACATTTTTTGCCTTTTTTGTACACACCACACAAAATGTTGTTTTTCCACGAAAACTTATGAACGAACATAGGATGTCACAATGTATACCAAAAAAATTATATCATATTTTTTTAACATTTATATAATTGTTTTTTTTATTATTTCCAATAATCGGTGCATATGCACGTGTGTGCCAAAACGCCACCTCCAGGGGCTAGGAGTTTCTAAACTTCTTATGGCACATCAAATAAAATGTTGTTCAATCAATAATAATAATGTGCTTATGATTGTTACTCCCTTCCACCATTAATAAAGTCCACATCGGTCTCGTGTCAAACTTTGACTCGAGATTTAGGTACCCACATGATAGTGCTAGTATCATAGCTAGTATCATACACATTGGTCCCACAAAACTGCTGATGTGGCAGCTAATTAAGTAGGAGAGAGGAGATTAGTGTAACATAGGTAGATATTGTATCATAGCGCAAACAACGAGATACATGCTTAGGGTTAGGGGTAGATACATGATTTTTCTGGTTTGAATATGTCTAGACCTTATTTATCAACTTAATTGAATGCTTACTATATAACATAAGAAGACCTTGTTTTTTTATTTTGTTTTTAAATTTTTATACGGATTTGAATCTTGGTCAAATCCTAGGTTTCACCAAGATTTGAATAAGTTTAAAACATGAATATGAAAAAGTAAGCATGCATGTATGCTTCATAATTAATCAATTCAAAATGAAGCTCTTGGGAGGGTTTTTGAAATTTCCATGTTTGAAACCAAAAACCACATATCATCATGCTTGACTTCATGAGACAGAGTTTAGGTTAGGGGGTAGATACATGATTTCTCTGGTTTGAATATGTCTAGACCTTGTTTATCAACTTAATTGAATGCTTACAATATAACATAAGAAGACTATGTGCCTTGGTTTTTCATTTTTTGTTTTTTTAAAATTATGCCCATTTGAATCTTGGTCAAATCCTAGGTTTGACCATGATTTAAACAAGTTTAAAACATGAATATGAAAAAGTAAGCATGTATCCTTCGTAGTCACTCCAAAATGAAGCTCGATCTTGAGAGGGTTTTTGAAATTTCCATGTTTGAAACCAAAAAACCACATACTTATCTTCATGCTTGACTTCATAAGACAGAGTTAATTAGGGGTAGCTTGATACATGATTTTTCTGGTTTGAATATGTCTAGACCTTATTTATCAACTTAATTGAATGCTTACTATATGACATAAGAAGACCTTGGTTTTCATTTTTTATACCCATTTGAATCTTGGTCAAATCATAGGTTTGACCAAGATTTGAACAAGTTAAAAACATGAATATGAAAAAGTAAGCACGTACGTATGCTTCTTAGTCACTCCAAAATGAAGCTCTTGGGAGGGTTTTTGAAATTTCCATGCTTGAAACCAAAAACCACCTCTCTTCATGCATGCTTGACTTCATAAGACAGAGTTTAGGGTTAGGGGGTAGATACATGATTTCTCTCGTTTGAATATGTCTAGACCTTGTTTATCAACTTAATTGAATGCTTACTATATGACATAAGAAGACTATGTGCCTTGATTTTTTTTAAATTTTGCCCATTTGAATCTTGGCCAAATCCTAGGTTTGACCATGATTTAAACAAGTTTAAAACATGAATATGAAATATTAAGCATGTATCCTTCGTAGTCACTCCAAAATGGAAGCTCTTGAGAGGGTTTTTGAAATTTCCATGTTTGAAACCAAAAAACAGCGTACTTCTCTTCATGCTTGACTTCATAAGACAAAGTTTAGGGTTAGGGGTAGATACATGATTTTTCTGGTTTGAATATGTCTAGACCTTATTTATCAACTTAATTGAATGCTTACTATATAACATAAGAAGACCTTGTTTTTTTATTTTGTTTTTTAATTTTTATACGGATTTGAATCTTGGTCAAATCCTAGGTTTCACCAAGATTTGAATAAGTTTAAAACATGAATATGAAAAAGTAAGCATGCATGTATGCTTCATAATTAATCACTTCAAAATGAAGCTCTTGGGAGGGTTTTTGAAATTTCCATGATTGAAACCAAAAACCACATATCATCATGCTTGACTTCTTGAGACAGTGTATAGGTTAGCGCGAAGATACATGATTTCTCTGGTTTGAATATGTCTAGACCTTGTTTATCAACTTAATTGAATGCTTACAATATAACATAAGAAGACTATGTGCCTTGGTTTTTCATTTTTTGTTTTTTTTAAATTATGCCCATTTGAATCTTTGTCAAATCCTAGGTTTGACCATGATTTAAACAAGTTTAAAACATGAATATGAAAAAGTAAGCATGTATCCTTCGTAGTCACTCCAAAATGAAGCTCGATCTTGAGAGGGTTTTTGAAATTTCCATGTTTGAAACCAAAAAACCACATACTTATCTTCATGCTTGACTTCATAAGACAGAGTTAACTAGGGGTTAGGGGTAGCTTGATACATGATTTTTCTGGTTTGAATATGTCTAGACCTTATTTATCAACTTAATTGAATGCTTACTATATGACATAAGAAGACCTTGGTTTTCATTTTTTATACCCATTTGAATCTTGGTCAAATCATAGGTTTGACCAAGATTTGAACAAGTTTAAAACATGAATATGAAAAAGTAAGCATGTGCGTATGCTTCTTAGTCACTCCAAAATGAAGCTCTTGGGAGGGTTTTTGAAATTTCCATGCTTGAAACCAAAAACCACTTCTCTTCATGCATGCTTGACTTCATAAGACAGAGTTTAGGGTTAGGGGTAGATACATAATTTCCTGGTTTGAATATGTGTAGACCTTGTTTATCAAAATAATTGAATGCTTACTATATAACATAAGAAGACCTTGTTTTTTTTTGAATTTTTATACCCATTTGAATCTTGGTCAAATCCTTGGTTCCACCAAGATTTGAATAAGTTAAAAACATGAATATGAAAAAGTAAGCATGTATGCTTCTTAGTCACTTCAAAATGAAGCTCTTGGGAGGGTTTTTGAATTTCCATGTTCGAAACCAAAAACCACATATCTTCATGCTTGACTTCATGAAACAGAGTTTAGGGTTAGGGGTAGATACATGCATGATTTTTCTGGTTTGAATATGTCTAGACCTTGTTTATCAACTTAATTGAATGCCTACTATATAACATAAGAAGACCTTTTTTGTTTTTTTTTAATTTTATACCCATTTGAATCTTGGTCAAATCCTAGGTTTCACCAAGATTTCAATAAGTTTAAAACATGAATATGAAAAAGTAAGCATGCATGTATGCTTCTTAATTAATCGCTTCGAAATGAAGCTCTTGAGAGGGTTTTTGAAATTTCCATGTTTGAAACCAAAAAAACCACGTACTTCTCTTCATGCTTGACTTCATAAGACAGAGTTTGGGGATAGGGGTAGCTTGATACATGAATTTTCTGGTTTGAATATGTCTAGACCTTGTTTATCAACTTAATTGAATGCTTACTAGATGACATAAGATGACTATGTGCATTGGTTTTTCATTTTTTTTGAATTTTTATGCCCATTTGAATCTTGGTCAAATCCTAGGTTTGACCATGATTTAATCTAGTTTAAACATGAATATGAAAAATTAAGCATCTATCCTTCTTAGTCACTCCAATATGTAGCTCTTAGGAGGGTTTTTGAAATTTCCATGCTTGAAAACCAAAAACCACTTTTCTTCATGCATGCTTGACTTCATAAGACATAGTTTAGGGTTAGGGGGTAGATACATGATTTTCCTACTAGTTTGAATATGTCTAGACCTTGTTTATCAATTTAATTGAATGCTTACTATATGACATGAGCAGACCTTGGTTTTAATTTTTTTATACCCATTTGAATCTTCGTCAAATCGTAGCTAGGTTTGTTGGCGAAGATTTGAACAAGTTTAAAACATGAATATGAAAAAGTAAGCATGTATGCGTCTTAACTAGTCACTCCAAAATGAAGCTCTTGGGAGGGTTTTTGAAATTTCCATGTTTGAAACCAAAAACCACTTCTTCTCTTCATGCTTGACTTCATAAGTCAGGGTTTAGGGATATATAGGGGTAGATACATGATTTTTCTGGTTTGATATGTCTAGACCTTGTTTATCAACTTAATTGAATGCTTAATTACTATATGACATAAGAAGACTACGTGACTTGTGCTCACTGAAGTGTGGGACCTCACGCATGGGAACCACACGTAAGTGACAGACTTGTTGCTCTAATAACTCGGGTGATCATTATACTGTATTAGTACATAGTTTCCTATGGATCCTTCTTAGTCACTCCAAAATGAAGCTCTTTGGGAGGGTTTTTGAAATTTCCATGTTTGAAACCAAAAATAAGAAGACTATGTGCCTTGATTTTTCATTTTTTAAAATTTTGCCCATTTGAATCTTGGTTAAATCCTAGGTTTGACCATGATTTAAACAAGTTTAAAACATGAATATGAAAAATTAAGCATCTATCCTTCTTAGTCACTCCAATATGTAGCTCTTGGGAGGGTTTTTGAAATTTCCATGCTTGAAACCAAAAACCACTTCTCTTCATGCATGCTTGACTTCTTCATAAGACAGAGTTTAGGGTTAGGGGGTAGATACATGATTTTCCTGGTTTGAATATGTGTAGACCTTGTTTATCAAATTAATTGAATGCTTACTATATAACATATAAGAAGACCTTGTTTTTTTTTGAACTTTTATACCCATTTGAATCTTGGTCAAATCCTTGGTTCCACCAAGATTTGAATAAGTTAAAAACATGAATATGAAAAAGTAAGCATGTATGCTTCTTAGTCACTTCAAAATGAAGCTCTTGGGAGGGTTTTTGAATTTCCATGTTCGAAACTAAAAACCACATATCTTCATGCTTGACTTCATGAAACATAGTTTAGGGTTAGGGGTAGATACATGCATGATTTTTCTTCTTTGAATATGTCTAGACCTTGTTTATCAACTTAATTGAATGCCTACTATATAACATAAGAAGACCTTATTTTTTTATTTTATTTTTAAATTTTTATACGGATTTGAATCTTGGTCAAATCCTAGGTTTCACCAAGATTTGAATAAGTTTAAAACATGAATATGAAAAAGTAAGCATGCATGTATGCTTCTTAATTAATCTCCTCGAAATGAAGCTCTTGGGAGGGTTTTTGAAATTTCCATGTTTGAAACCAAAAACCACATATCTTCATGCATGCGCTTGACTTCATGAGACAGAGTTTAGTGTTAGGGGGTAGATACATGATTTCTCGCGTTTGATTATGTCTAGACCTTGTTTATCAACTTAATTGAATGCTTACTATATGACATAAGAAGACTATGTGCCTTGATTTTTCATTTTTTTAAAATTTTGCCCATTTGAATCTTGGCCAAATCCTAGGTTTGACCATGATTTAAACAAGTTTAAAACATGAATATGAAAAATTAAGTATGTATCCTTCGTAGTCACTCCAAAATGAAGCTCTTGAGAGGGGTTTTGAAATTTCCATGTTTGAAACCAAAAAACCGCGTACTTCTCTTCATGCTTGACTTCATATATAAGACAGAGTTTGGGGATAGGGGTAGCTTGATACATGAATTTTCTTGTTTGAATATGTCTAGACCTTGTTTATCAACTTAATTGAATGCTTACTAGATGACATAAGATGACTATGTGCATTGGTTTTTCATTTTTTTTGAATTTTTATGCCCATTTGAATCTTGGTCAAATCCTAGGTTTGACCATGATTTAATCAAGTTTAAACATGAATATGAAAAATTAAGCATCTATCCTTCTTAGTCACTCCAATATGTAGCTCTTGGGAGGGTTTTTGAAATTTCCATGCTTGAAAACCAAAAACCACTTTTCTTCATGCATGCTTGACTTCATAAGACATAGTTTAGGGTTAGGGGGTAGATACATGATTTTCCTACTAGTTTGAATATGTCTAGACCTTGTTTATCAATTTAATTGAATGCTTACTATATGACATGAGCAGACCTTGGTTTTAATTTTTTTATACCCATCTGAATCTTCGTCAAATCGTAGCTAGGTTTGTTGACCAAGATTTGAACAAGTTTAAAACATGAATATGAAAAAGTAAGCATGTATGCGTCTTAACTAGTCACTCCAAAATGAAGCTCTTGGGAGGGTTTTTGAAATTTCCATGATTGAAACCAAAAACCACTTCTTCTCTTCATGCTTGACTTCATAAGTCAGGGTTTAGGGATATATATATAGGGGTAGATACATGATTTTTCTGGTTTGATATGTCTAGACCTTGTTTATCAACTTAATTGAATGCTTACTATATGACATAAGAAGACTACGTGACTTGTGCTCACTGAAGTGTGGGACCTCACGCATGGGAACCACACGTAAGTGACAGATTTGTTGCTCTAATAACTCGGGTGATCATTATACTGTATTAGTACATAGTTTCCTATGGATCCTTCTTAGTCACTCCAAAATGAAGCTCTTTGAGAGGGTTTTTGAAATTTCCATGTTTGAAACCCAAAACAACTTCTCTTCATGCTTGACTTCATAAGACAGAGTTTAGGGTTAGGGGTAGATACATGATTTGTCTGGTTTGAATACGTCTAGACCTTGTTTATCAACTTTAATGCTTACTATATGACATAAGAAGACTATGTGCTTTGGTTTTTCATTTTTCTGATTTTTTTTATTTTTGATGCCCATTTGAATCTTGGTCAGATCCTAGGTTTTACCAAGATTTAAACAAGTTTAAACATGAAAATGAAAAGGGAAGCATTTATCCTTCTTAGTCACTCTAAATGAAGTTTTTGGGAGGTTTTTTAATTTTCCATGTTTGAAACCCAAAACCACTTCTCTTCATGCTTGACTTCATAGGACATAGTTTAGGGTTAGGGGTACATACATGATTTGTATGTTTTGAATATGTCTAGACCTTGTTTATCAACTTGAATGCTTACTATATGACATAAGAAAACTACGTATGTGCTTTGGTTTTTCATTTTTCTGTTTTTTTTTTGAATTTTCCGCCCATTTGAATCTCTGTCAAATCCTAGGTTTGACCAAGATTTAAACAAGTTTAACACGTGAAAACGAAAAGGTAAGCATGGATCCTTCTTAGTCACTCCAAAATGTACCAATTGATAGATGTGTTAACTTTGCTTCATGGAAAAAATAATGTCATGTAAATGAGTTAACTTGGATTTCCTACCCTTGAATCCATAGGAAACTTTGTTCTAATGCACTATAATAATCAACCGAGTTTTTACACCAACAGGTCTGTCACTTACGTGTGGTGCCCATGCGTGAGGTCCCACACTTCAGTGAGCACAAGTCACGTGCAATAGGTACGCAAACTCCCAGCCATTTTCTTTGTCAAGAGAAGACGCATCAGGATGCGTATTGGAAGTCTCTGGGTCCTTCAGGATCCTTCGGTTGTCCCTCTCACAAAAAAACAAATCTCTCTCATTCTCGGCCTCGCTCGACTCGCTCGCTCGCTCGCTCGCACCTCCTGCTCACTGACAAACCCTGCACAACAGTCAACATCATCACCCGAAAAAGGGGAGACACAATAATGCTCTCCCTCCTTCTCTCCTTCCGAGTGATCCCTCTTCCTCCGAGTTTCACTCGACGGGCAAACACATATGTGATGCATAGTAGAGTAATACTAATAAAAAGGAACGTAGAAAAATTGACCTACGAATCTATAATTAAATAGGTTAAACTAGGGTTTTGCCCAAGATTACTACAGATCAAGGTTCAAAAAAATCCAACTACGGGGTTCGAACAACCCCATTTCTAATCAAAGAATTTTTTCGACGTCATCCAAATGGCCTCAAACTATAGCATGGGCGGATCTAGACTATAGCATGGGCGGACCAAGATAATTTAAACAAGTTTAAAACATGAAAATGAAAAGGGAAGCTTGTATCCTTCTTAGTCACTCTAAAATGAAGTTTGGGGAGGTTTTTGAAATTTCCATGCTTGAAACCAAAAACCACTTCTCTTCATGCTTGACTTCATAAGACAAAGTTTAGGGTTAGGGGTAGATACATGATTTTTCTGGTTTGAATATGTCTAGACCTTATTTATCAACTTAATTGAATGCTTACTATATATATGACATAAGAAGATCGACTATGTGCATTGGTTTTTCATTTTATTGTTTTTTTTAATTTATGCCCATTTGAATCTTGGTCAAATCCTAAGTTTGACCATGATTTAAACAAGTTGAAAACATGAATATGAAAAATTAAGCATATGTCCTTCTTAGTCACTCCAAAATGAAGCTCTTGGGAGGGTTTTTGAAATTTCCATGTTTGAAACCAAAAACCATGACTTCTCTTCATGCATGCTTGACTTCATAAGACAGAGTTTAGGGCTAGGGATAGCTAGATACATGATGTTTCTGGTTTGAATATGTCTAGACCTTGTTTATCAACTTAATTGAATGCTTACTATATGACATAAGAAGACTACGTGCCTTGGTTTTTCATTTATTTTCATTTATTTTGAATTTTTATGTCCATTTGAATCTTGGTCAAATCCTAGGTTTGACCATGATTTAAACTAGTTTAAAACATAAATATGAAAAATTAAGCATCTATCCTTCTTAGCCACTCCAAAATGAAGCTCTTGGGAGGGTTTTTGAAATTTCCATGATTGAAACCAAAAACCACTTCTCTTCATGCTTGACTTCATAAGTTAGGGTTTAGGGATATATAGGGGGTAGATACATGATTTTTCTGGTCTGAATATGTCTAGAACTTGTTTTCCAACTTGAGCTTGGCTAGAGCTTGTTTTTAATTTTTTTATACCCATTTGATTCTTCGTCAAATCCTAGGTTTGTTGACCTAGATTTGAACAAGTTTAAAACATGAATATGAAAATGTAATCATGTATGCTTCTTAATTAGTCACTCCAAAATGAAGCTCTTGGGAGGGTTTTTGAAATTTCCATGATTGAAACCAAAAACCACTTCTCTTCATGCTTGACTTCATAAGTCAGGGTTTAGGGATATATAGGGGGTAGATACATCATGATTTTTCTGGTTTGAATATGTCTAGAGCTTGTTTATCAACTTAATTGAATGCTTACTATATGACATAAGAAGACTATGTGCCTAGATTTTTCATTTTTTTAAATTATGCCCATTTGAATCTTGGTCAAATCCTAGGTTTGACCAAGATTTAAACAAGATTAAAACATGAAAATGAAAAATTAAGCCTTGATCCTTCTTATTCACTCCAAAATGAAGCTTTTGGGAGGTTTTTTGAAATATCCAGGTTTGAAACCCAAAACCACTTCTCTTCATGCATAGTTTAGGGTTAGGGGTAGATACATGAATTTTTGGTTTATAGTAAGCATTCAAGTTGATAAACAAGGTATAGACATATTCAAACTAGAAAAATCATGTATATACCCCCTAAGGCTAAACTCTGTCATATATATGAAGTCAAGCATACAAGAGGAATGGTTTTGGGTTTCAAACATGGAAAATTCAAAAAACCCTCCCAAAAGCTTCATTTTTTGAGTGAATAAGAAGGATCCATGCTTACTTTTTCATTTTCATGTTACTGACTTGTTTAATTCTTGGTCAAACCTAGGATTTGACCAAGATTCAAATGGGCATAAAAATTCAATAAAGAATTCAAAAAATGAAAAACCAAAGCACATAAGCTTCTTAAGTTATAGTAAGCATTCATGTTGATCAACGGAGTCTAGACATATTTAAACATTAAAAATCATGTATATACCCCAAACCCTAAACTCTGTCTAATGAAGTCAAGCACGAAGAGAAGTGGTTTTCGGTTTTTTTTTTTTGAATTGTTATGCCCATTTGAATCTTGGTCAAATCCTAGCAGGTTTGACCAATATTTAAACAAGTTTAAAAACATGAAAATGAAAAGTAAGTTTGGATCCTTCTTATTATTCACTCCAAAATGAAGCTTTTGGGAGGTTTTTTTAATTTTCCATGTTCGAAACCCAAAATGATATCTCTCCGTGCTTTACTTCATAAGACAAAGTTTAGGGGTAGGGGGTAGATACATGATTTTTCTGGTTTGAATATGTCTAGACCTTGTTTATCAACTTGAATGCTTATTATGTGACATCAAAAGACTATGTGTTTGGTTTTTTGTGAATTTGTTATGCCCATTTGAATCTTGGTCAAATCCTAGGTTTGACAAAGATTTAAACCAGTTTAAAACATGAAAATGAAAAGTAAGCCTGGATTCTTCTTAGTCACTCCAAAATGAAGCTTTTGGGAGGTTTTTTAAATTTCCATGTTTGAAACCCAAAACCACTTCTCTTAATGCTTGACTTCATAAGACAGAGTTTAGGGTTAGGGCCAAGTATATACATGATTTTTCTTGTTTAAATATGTCTAGACTTTGTTTATCAACTTGAATGCTTACTATATGACATCAAAAGACTATGTGTTTGGTTTTGATTTTTTTGAATTTGTTATGTCCATTTGAATCTTGGTCAAATCCTAGGTTTGACCAAGATTTAAACCAGTTTAAAACATGAAAATGAAAATGTAAGCCTGGATTCTTCTTAGTCACTCCAAAATGAAGCTTTTGGGAGTTTTTTCAATTTCCAATGTTTGAAACCCAATACCACTTTTCTTCATGCTTGACTTCATAAGACAGAGTTTAGGGTTAGGGGTATATACATGATTTTTCTGGTTTGAATATGTCTAGACTCGTTGATCAACTGTAATGCTTACTATATGACATAAGAAGCTTATGTGCTTTGGTTTTTTTTTATTTCTTTTTTGAATTTTTATGCCCATTTGAATCCTGGTCAAATCCTTTGTTTGACCAAGATTTAAACAAGTTAAAACATGAAAATGAAAAAGTAAGCCTGGCTCCTTCTTAGTCATGAAAATGAGTTAACTTGGCTTTCCAACCCTTGAATCCATAGGAAACTTTGTACTAATGCAGTATAATAATCACCCGAGTTTTTACACCAACAGGTCTGTCACTTACGTGTGGTGCCCATGCGTGAGGTCCCAAACTTCAGTGAGCACAAGTCACATGCGGTAGGCAGGCAAAATACCCGATCAATCCGGGCGGTGGCTGTTAAGGACCCGATCGCATTTCTTGCTTTCAGACTGGGGTCTACCATGTAAAAGTTTGTTCCTTTTGGATGCATCACTCGTATTTGCAAGTTTTTTGGGGGTCCCGCAAATTCAGGGTAGCATCATGCCCCCCTTCCCACGCCAACACAAACAGAGTTCAACACAACCTAATTAAGCAAGGTTCAACACAGACATAGTTCAACAACCCCTAATTAAGCTAATAGGTTCACTACAAACGCCGCCGAGCAGCAAACATAAACAGAGTTCAACAAAAGATGCTGCTTTTGAAGCAGTAGGAGAGACAAACATGCACAATGCTTACGGAGTATATTTACCATCTTCTTCCTGTCGCCTCCTCCCGGTCCCGCTTCTTCTGCTTCTTGCTGCCCATACCTTTAATCTTTGGTGGCTTGGGGTTGGGAGGAGGCACACGACCGGTCTCGATAGCTTGGTTCAATTTCTTCCTTAGGAATAGCCCATAGGCCATGTGGTTGGCTATGAAGCCGGATCGGTTAACAGTTTCCCCAACTTTGAGACAGCCGGACCCACCGGCTTGCATGTTGCGGCAGACGCTTCGAAAGTCAACCTTTATGCTCTTTGTGCGTATGGGGCAGCTGTTCCTGGCACCGATCCAGGTTTCACTCCAATACTTGTCGAACTTCCCCGCCTTAAGCTTGTTGAGAGTGGCCCTGGCCTTCCTATGACGCGACTCGACATCGCTGTCAACCTCATCAGTAGCAACCTGATACATGCCAAATAAACAGGTGAAGCAAATATGTAGCAGTTGCAACTAATAATGAATATGAATCTAAAAAGATTCTGACGCTAATTCAAAACCCTATAGCGCAAAAAAAGAGGGAGAGACCATAGAGCAAATCGATACAGGGCTATGTTGAATAAGGGAGAGAGGTGAATCGGATGTGAAGCAAATATGTAGCAGTTGCAACTAATACTGAATATGAATCTAAAAAGATTCTGATGCTAATTCAAAACGCTATAGCGCAAAAAAAAGAGGGAGAGACCATAGCGCAAATCGATACAGGGCTATGTTGAATAAGGGAGAGAGGTGAATCGGAACATACTTCCTCCCCCTCGTCGACGATATTCTCGTCAAAGGTCGTCGGCGGCGGTTCAAAGATGAGTTCAACCTCGTCCTTGTCATCTAGGGGATGCTTCCCAAGAGAGTGGACCCATCTACCAACAGCATCAGATGCCGATGAGCGACCGATGGCCCGACCTTCGGCAATGGCCTCCGCTTCGTCTTTGGCATCCGCTGCGGCGATGATCGCCGCCGTTGCGGCCATGCGTGCTGCGGTCGCGGCTTTGGACGCCTCCTCTGCGGCTAAGGCCAGCCACGCGGCTTTCGCTTTCGCTGCGTTGACGGCGTCGGTTGGGCTCTCCATCGGTGGAATGGGAAGGGGAAGTGAAGAGAGGGTTTTTTCCTAGTCCGTGGAGAGAGGGAGAAGTGTGGACGTGAAATGGATAACTGACGATATTTCAAGATTTGGGAGACATAGCACGAACGGGCAGATGACAGCGCGTGGGTGCATTACCTCATACTGCCTCTGTCCTAGAAAGAGCGTACGTGTGGGTTTTCAAGGCATATTAAGGATTTTATTATTACCCACACACATTTATTTTGTACTTCTCTACAGTGTTGACCGTGCTACTACTATTTGTGTTAGTGCGCCAAAAACAAAATGTTATTTTCTAAGTGCCAAATTAATCTAGGGCGTTGGTTGTGAACCGGTGAACAAAAAAGAGATAGCCCAAAAGAGGAACACACCAAGGTACAAAAACTAGCATATATGCATGTTTCTATGTACATATATATGACCCTGGGTTTGTAGATAAAAAACATTCATATATGCGCTTACTATTAATATACATAAGTTTATGCTGATTCTCTTGGTTTAGGTATATATATGGTTAGGCATCACTACTAATTCAGAAAAAACAAAAATGTAACCCTTCAAGTGAAGTCATTTTAAGTGACCTAACAACTAAAATTCATATATAGGATTTGTATAGGAATTATGTAGGATTTAGATCACATGTGAATTTTCCCCACACTAGTTGTTTGATTCATAGGAACATATCCTATAGGAATCTTGCAGTGCAAATCCTATAAGAATAAAACATTAGGTCATACCTCATGGAAAATTTCCTTTGGCACAATCAAACACAACTCATCTTCCTATATGATTCAACTAGCCATTAAATCTCAATCCTATGTTTTTCATATTTCTATGGTTTTCCCATCCTATGAATCAAAGGAGCCTTAGGGCTTATATCTTTTTTTAGAAAGGCAAACTATGTTAAGATTGGCCAAGTTTTACGAAAAACCTTTAACATGAAAAATACAAAGTTGAGTCATTTCGTTTGAATCGGAGGGAGTACATTTGACGTTATGGTACGATTTGACAGCTGCTTGGCACTGTATTTTTTTCGAACCAAACTTCCCCCTTCATGAAGCTTTTATTTTAGCTTCGGTGACTTGATACATCCATATATCTAGACAAAGTTGAGTCAATTCATTTGAATCGAGGGAGTACATTTGACTATATGGGTATTGTTTGACAACCGCTTGGCACTGTCTTCTTTTTCGAACCAAACTGCCCCCTTCACGAAGCTTTTATTTTGGGATAGAGCTTCACTGACTTGATACTTCCAAGTCTCACAGTGACTTGGTGCCACCATCCACCATCCATCTCAGATCCAATGTATGCGATTGACTTAGAATTTAAACTAAATAATTATTATAATTGCTCAGAAATATTTCAAGAACTTCCAGTTAATCGTGCATATTTCGATTTATATTTTGGTGAAGTTTCATTCGATTTCAATCAAAGGTTTGTGAGCAAATATATACTCCCTCCGGTTCATATTAATTGACTCTAATATGGATGTACTAGACACATTTTAGTTCTAGATACATCCATATTGAAGTCAATTAATATGAATCAGAGGGAGTATTTAGTTTAAACTAGTGCTCGTATACGTGAAAAGCTCTTTAATCACAAACTAATCGTCCGAGTGGGATGAAATATTCACAGATTTTAGAACAAGGCATCTACATTTTACTGGATTTTTTCATAATTTTTGTTTTTAGGTTCGAAATAAGAGATAGTTTGGAACGTTGGATCTCAAATGGTTGGTAGATGGTGGCACCAAGTCACAATGAGATTTGGAGACTTCAAGTCACTGCAGCTCTGTCCTTTTATTTTGACAAACTGCAGAGCCGCTGGTGCATCTATGGTTGCGTACGGCCGACGCCGTTTCTTAGCAAGGAAGTTCTTCCTATAAATAGTAGTATCCATACTCCACTCCAAGGCATGTATAAAAAAAGAACCCATCCCGTTCTCGTTTTCCCGATCACACTTCTGCGAAGATGGAGGAGGCCCTCTTGTTGTGCCCTCTCGCTCGCTGCCCTTCAAACCCCCCATATCCAAGGTCGCTCCTTCCGATTTCATTCTTAGGTTCACCTGTGAGAAATGTCAATGACAACTGATGCCACGTACGTTGTTCCGTGCAGTGCAAGGGCGGTCATATGGGCTGTCGGCGCTGCGTCGGCGAGCTTGCGCCGAACCCGTGCAAGAAGTGCGAGCAGCCGACGAGGTTGCCGCCGTCGAATCGATCTGGGGCAAGATTGCCGCTGTCGAATCGATCTGGGGCAATGGTCAAGTGCGTCGGCTGCCAGAACTTGGTCGCCTCCACGGAGTCCTACAAGCACTATATCGCGTGCCCGCATGGTCCGTGCGGCTGCACAGAGGCCATCAATACCGGCTGCAGCTTCACCGGCCCGCCGCGGGAGCTCCTGGTACACCTCCAAGCATCCCACTCCATCCCAGTGTTTACGTTCCAGTATGGCATACCCGCCTGGTGCATAGTTCGTGTTCCGGTACAACCGCGGGGACACCTGTTCATCGGCAGTGGGGAAGAAGACGGTAGCGTGTTCGCCATCACCGTTGGCGCGCTCGGCCCGACCACCATTGTGTCCTATGTGTGCATCAGGTCGGCCGCGTGCTTGTTTCCGATGTACAAGGCGCAGCTGCTGGTGATTGGTCCGCCGGCGCCGGCGACGGCTGGGACCAGTGACCTCTCGACGGACACCTTGATGGCGGTAATCGAGCCGACGAGCTCCCCGACGCCTAGCTCGATCATGTTGCAGCAGCTCACTTCTTTCCTGGCGGTGCCGCCCCGTTACTGTGCGAAGGAATGGAGGGCAGCGTGTGTTGCCTATCTGCATTTGCATCAACAAGAAGGTTATACAATAATCTTCGTTTAGTCATACTGCAATGTAGTTACTCGAAGATCGGAGGGAGTAGTTTAGTTCGAAGTAGGGTTCGTTCGGATGTATTTTGGACTTGTATAGTAGTACTACTACTCCAGAACTATTAGCTAGCTAGTTGGAGTGCTAGAATGCAGCTCGGAGTATTATAGTATTTTGGCAGTACTACTAGTATATGTATGTGACTGCAAATTCAAACTAAAATGGAGTATTTCTTGCTAATGTTGTTCTTTTGGAGTCATCATTTTTTTCTGAACGTGTTAACTATGCTATTGTCTAAGGATTCGTTTAGATTTCTTTGGTTGAATTCATATTTCGTCTCTTCCCAATTTGGCAAAACTGCACTGTCATGGGCATTCTTACAAGGTCGCTGAAGTTTCGAAGTTTCTTAATGTATATTGCGTAGGGTGTACCCCCTTAACATGGATCTGTTGCATTTTTGGGTTGTATTTTTTTGGCAATTTTCAGGACCATAAAATAGCACGCCTTCAGTTGAAATTTGAATTAGTGGCCGATACTAGCATGGAGTAGCCACGGAGTCATAGTTGATGGCGAGAAGGTTGATGCCTTGCTAGGTTGGTGTACGTTGCAAAAAGAACAAGGTTGGTGTGTATTTGTTTTATTTGTTCACCATAATACTGACATGGTCATCGATTTGATTAGACAACACAAGCCTGGGATGTTTCACTTATTTATTGTAGGAAGCACGATTAATGTTCTGTAATGATGGGGCTACTCCTATAGTCCGTCTGCTCCTACTCGGGTGTCGGGTCACAGTCACACTCTCCTCTTTTTTTGAACACATTCACACTCTCCTCGAAACTGCAGTAGGCAGGAGTAGCGTGTCGGTTCACCTCCGTCGTCTATCCCCACTCCGCCCAGCTTCCATAGCACGCGCCTGCGTCTCCGCCATGGCGCTTTCGCATCCTATCCAGCAGTGCCCAGTTTGAGAGCCTCTGTTCTCCAACTCAAACCCCCACCTGCCGCCATTGATCGCCATCTCTCTCCCAAAGTTCGAATCAGTAGATCTCCCAAGAAAATACCAACCCCATTGTACCACCTGCCTCATTGCGATGGCGAAATCGAGCAGGGTCTGTGGATCTGGGCTGTTTCACAAGGTGTTTACGGAAGGCCCCCTTGAAGTGCTCATCAGCCAGTGCGACGCCATCACCGCCGCGTCCCTAGTCGGTTCCTCCAAAAGTATTCTTCAGTCAGCCAAATACAGTGCCACTCTGCCTGCTTCTCAGCCGTTTGGTCTTCCGTGTGTTCTCTGTTGTGACCCGGCGGATAAACCATGGGTGTTCAAGGAGGATTTGCCGGTGCACAGCAAGTGCAACCATCGCCATCGGACAGGTTCTCCTATGATGGCCTAATGCCACACGGTAAGGATGAGGAGCGGGCAGACGCCAATGGAGATTGGATCGCCATGGTTGGCCCCGAAGGCAAGTGGAACCTCCTCAATGTCTACACTCATCGCAAGATTAAGCTTCCATCTTTGAGGAAGAAGTTGGAAACCACACGCAATCCACTTATATTTGAGTATCAGCGTTCTGCTATTCAACTGCAGAAGATAGCTATTTGCCAAGTTCCTACAGCTGCTAGGGGGTATAAAGATTTCTCCCTTGTCGCAATCTTCGACTTTGCAATTGCCTACCTCCATGGCGAATATCCTCGTACATGGATATTTCTTGAAAACCAGTTTCAAGACGGCGCCATATCTTTGCGATGCAATTATACATAACGGACTTGTGTTCGCCGTTACTGAGCTTGGAAATGTTTATGCATGGGATCCTAATCAATTTGGTAACATTTCCTCCCTATCTTTTTTATATACGTAACTTATATCACCTCTTATTTGTTGAACTGTCTTGGCATCTTTTGGCTTAAAGGAATTCCATAGGCGCACACCATAACCCTCTTGTGGTATGGACATATTTAGAATTTAACATCTATAGGAATTTTAGTATGGTCTAATGTGCATGTTGTTCCTTAGGAAAAAGGCCCCCTAGTAATTAAGTTTCTTTATTATTACTCCCTAGAAAATTTAAGGTAGAGTAGAAATAGAATCAATAAAGCTGCCATGCAATATTGATAAAGACTTTCATTTGTTTATATTCCCCCGGTTCTAGAGAATAAGGAGTACTATATTCAAACCATCTAAAATTTGGACCAATATTTTGGGGAACATGTTTTTAATCCATATGAAGTTTTACCAAGATGTTCGAAATATATTTCAAACCATCTTATGTTCGACCATTATTTTTTAAAGTACTAGTATTGGCATCCCAATATCAAATCAATATCACTAGTAGATAAATCATGAAATATATTTTCATGTGACGTGTTCTTTCCTTTTTCAAGGTCCTATAGTGCTCCCTGCTCCATTCATTCCGTGGACGGCTGGATTTGATATCGATGATGATTTTGACTTTAATAGTCGTACGTGGTGGCTGGCAAGATCTCAAGATCGTTCTAGACTTCTCCTGGTCTATGCATGTGGCGCAATGGATTTTGACGCTGACGGTGCTCCAACTTATTATGATAGTATCCCTTCTGTCCATTGCGGTCACGCTGTTCACAGCTATTCGGGGTATACCTGCATGGTATTCTCGAATGACACTAGTCGGTTACTTCCAGCCAACCCGTGGGAAAGCGTTACTAATCTTGGAGACTATTCTATGTTCCTTGGGTTGAACTATCCGATTTTCATGCCAGTGGGTGGTGCAACATTTTGTAGGATAACGTTGCATAGAAAACAAAAAATTTCCTACCGCGAACACGCAATCCAAGCCAAGATGCAATCTAGAAGACGGTAGCAACGAGGGGGTATCGAGTCTCACCCTTGAAGAGATTCCAAAGCCTACAAGATGAGGCTCTTGTTGCTGCGGTAGACGATCACTTGCCGCTTGCAAAAACGCGTAGAAGATCTTGATCACGATCTGTTCCGGCGCTACGAACGGGCAGCACCTCCGTACTCGGTCACACGTTCGGTTGTTGATGAAGACGACGTCCACCTCCCCGTTCCAGCGGGAAGCGGAAGTAGTAGCTCCTCTTGAATCCGACAGCACGATGGCGTGGTGTCGGTGGTGGTGGAGAAGTCCGGCGGAGCTTCGCTAAAGCTACGCGGGAGTTATGGAGGAGAGGGGGCGGCTAGGGTTTGGGAGGGGGTGGCCGGCCACTCAAGGGGGGCGGCCAGCTTGTGGTCTTGGGGTGGCCGGCCCCCTCCCTTGGCCCCTCATTATATAGGTGGATCCCCAAGTGTTGGTGTCCAAGTCTTCGAATAAGACCCGAACCAAAAACCTTCCATAAGAGGGGGAAACCTAGCCCAACTAGGACTCCCACCAAAAGGTGGGATTTCCACCTCCCATGTGGGGGGTGGCCGGCCCCCTAAGGGGGAGTCCACTTGGGACTCCTCCCCACCTAGGGCTGGCCGGCCATGGAGGTGGAGTCCCATGTGGACTCCACCTTCCTTGGTGGTTTCTTCCGGACTTTTCTAGAACCTTCTAGAACCTTCCATAGAACCTTCCGTGACATTTTAATTCACATAAAATGACATCCTATATATGAATCTTATTCTCCGGACCATTCCAGAACTCCTCGTGATGTCCGGGATCTCATCCGGGACTCTGAACAAATATTCGAACTCCATTCCATATTCAAATACTACCATTTCAACATCCAACTTTAAGTGTGTCACCCTACGGTTCGTGAACTATGCGGACATGGTTGAGTACTCACTCCGACCAATAACCAATAGCGGGATCTGGAGATCCATAATGGCTCCCACATATTCAACGATGACTTTAGTGATCGAATGAACCATTTAAATATAATACCAATTCCCTTTGTCTCGCGATATTTTACTTGTCCGAGGTTTGATCTTCGGTATCACTCTATACCTTGTTCAACCTCGTCTCCTGACAAGTACTCTTTACTCGTACCGTGGTATGTGGTCTCTTATGAACTCATTCATATGCTTGCAAGACATTAGACGACATTCCACCGAGAGGGCCCAGAGTATATCTATCCGTCATCGGGATTGACAAATCCCACTGTTGATCCATATGCCTCAACTCATACTTTCCGGATACTTAATCCCACCTTTATAGCCACCCATTTACGCAGTGGTGTTTGGTGTAATCAAAGTACCTTTCCGGTATAAGTGATTTACATGATCTCATGGTCATAAGGACTAGGTAACTATGTATCGAAAGCTTATAGCAAATAACTTAATGATGAGATCTTATGCTACGCTTAATTGGGTGTGTCCATTACATCATTCACACAATGACATAACCTTGTTATTAATAACATCCAATGTTCATGATTATGAAACTAATCATCCATTAATCAACAAGCTAGTTTAAGAGGCATACTAGGGACTTCTTGTTTGTCTACATATCACACATGTACTAATGTTTCGGTTAATACAATTCTAGCATGATATATAAACATTTATCATAAACATAAAGATATAAATAATAACCACTTTATTATTGCCTCTAGGGCATATCTCCTTCAGTCTCCCACTTGCACTAGAGTCAATAATCTAGATTACATTGTAATATACCTAACACCCATGGCATTCTGGTGTTGGTCATGCTTTGCCCTAGGGAGAGCTTTAGTCAACGGATCTGCTACATTCGGATCGGTGTGTACTTTGCAAATCTTTACTTCTCCATCTTCGATGTACTCGCGAATCGAGTGGTAACGCAGCTTGATATGCTTGAGCCTCTTGTGTGACCTTGGCTCTTGTGCATTGGCGATGGCACCCATGTTATCACGGTAAATGATTAATGGGTCCAATGCACTAGGAACCACACCGAGCTCTACAATGAACCTCTTCATCCATACCGCTTCGATGAAGCCTGCGAAGCCGCTTATGTACTCGATTCTGTTGAAGACTTTGCCACCGTGCCTTTGCTTCGAGCTTGCCCACCATCGCAGCACCATTCAATATAAACACGTACACGTATTGTGACTTAGAGTCATCGGGATCGGTGTTCCAACTTGCATCGGTGTAACCGTTTACAACGAGCTCTTGGTCACCTCCATAACAAAGAAACATATCCTTAGTTCTTTTCAAGTACTTCAGGATATTCTTGACCGCTGTCCAGTGTTCCATTCCTGGATCACTTTGATATCTCGCTAGTCAAACTAATAGCATGTGCTATACCCGGTCTAGTACATAGCATGGCATACATGATAGATCCTACTGCCGAGGCATAGGGGATATTACTCATCCTTTCTCTTTCTTCTGCCGTAGCCGGTCCTTGAGTCTTACTCAATACCTTGCCTGGTAACATAGGTAAGAACCCTTTCTTACTTTCGTCCATTCTAAACTTCTTTAGAATCTTGTCCAGATATGTACTTTGTGATAGCCCTATTAGGCGTCTTGATCTATCTCTATAAATCTTGATGCCTAATATATACGATGCTTCACCAAGGTCTTTCATTGAAAAACTATTATTCAAATAACCTTTAACATTGCTTAATAGTTCTATATCATTCCCGATCAATAATATGTCATCTACATATAATATCAGGAATGCTACAGAGCTCCCACTCACTTTCTTGTAAAAACAGGCCTCTCCATGACATCGTATAAACCCGAAGTCTTTGATCACCTTATCAAAGCGTCGGTTCCAACTTCTTGATGCTTGCTTCAGTCCATAGATTGAACGCTGAAGTTTGCATACTTTGTCAGCATTTTTAGGATCGACAAAACCTTTGGGTTGTACCATATACAACTCTTCCTCAATGTCTCCATTAAGGAACGCCGTTTTGACATCCATCTGCCAAATCTCATAATCGAAAAATGCAGCTATTGCTAACAAAATCCTCACAGATTTTAGCTTCGCTACAGGTGAGAAAGTCTCATCGTAGTCAACTCCTTGAATTTGTCGGAAACCCTTTGCGACAAGTCGAGCTTTATAGACAGTAATATTACCATCAGCATCTGTTTTTCTCTTGAAGATCCATTTATTCTCGACAGCCTTTCGGCTATCAGGTAAGTCTACCAAAGTCCATACTTTGTTATCATACATGGATACCATTTCGGATTTCATGGCTTCTTGCCATTTGTTGGAATCTGGGCTCATCATCGCTTCTTCATACGTCGCGTAGGTCCTCATCATTGTTATCCACAATCATGACATTTAGACAAGGATCATACCAATCAGGAGTGGCACGTTCCCTTGTCGATCTGCGAGGTTCAGTAGTTTCCTCGTTCGAAGTTTCATGATTATTATCATTTGCTTCCTCTGTTGCCGGTGTAGGCGTGCATGTACAACTTCCGATCGCGCTACTCTGATCAACGAGTATAGATTCATCAATCTCATCGAGTTCTACTTTTCTTCCAGTCACTTCTTTAGTGAGAAATTCTTTCTCAAGAAAGGTTCCGTTCTTAGCAACAAAGATTTTTCCTTCGGATCTGTGATAGAAAGTGTACCCTATAGTTTCCTTAGGGTATCCTATGAAGACGCATTTCTCCGCTTTGGGTTCTAGCTTGTCCGGTTGTAACTTCTTTACATAGGCTTCGCAACCCCAAACTTTCAGGAACGACAGCTTAGGTTTCTTGTTAAACCATAATTCATACGGTGTCGTTTCTATGGATTTTGATGGTGCTCTATTTAAAGTGAATGCGGCTGTCTCTAATGCATAACTCCAAAATGATAACGGCAAATCAGTAAGAGACATCATACTACGAACCATATCTAAGAGAGTTCGATTACGACGTTCGGACACACCGTTTCGTTGAGGTGTTCCCGGCGGTGTCAATTGTGAAAGTATTCCGCATTTCTTTAAATGCATGCCAAACTCATAACTCAGATATTCACCTCCACGATCTGATCGTAGAAATTTGATCTTCTTGTTACGTTGATTTTCTACTTCACTTTGAAATTCCTTAAACTTCTCGAAAGTTTCGGATTTATGTTTCATGAAATAGATATACCCATATCTACTCAGATCATCTGTGAAGGTTAGAACATAACGATAACCACCGCGCGATGCTACGCTCATTGGTCCACATACATCGGTATGTATGATTTCTAATAAGTCAGTAGCTCGCTCCATCATACCAGAAAATGGAGTCTTTGTCATTTTTCCCATTAGACATGCTTCGCATCTATCAAGTGACTCAAAGTCAAGTGATTCAAGTAATCCATCAGTATGGAGTTTCTTCATGCGTTTCACTCCAATATGACCAAGACGACAGTGCCACATATAAGTAGAATTATCATTCAATTTAATTCGCTTAGCATCAATGTTATGTATATGCGTATCACTACTATCGAGATCTAACAGAAATAAGCCATTCTTTTGTGGTGCTCGACCATAAAAGATATTATTCATAAAAATAGAACAACCATTATTCTCAAACTTGAATGAATAACTGTCTTGCATTAAACAAGATCCAGATATAATGTTCATGCTCAACGCGGGTACAAAATAACAATTATTTAGGCTTAAAACTAATCCCGAAGGTAGATGTAGAGGAAGTGTGCCGACAGCGATCACATCGACTTTGGATCCATTTCCAACGCGCATCGTCACTTCATCTTTCAGTAGTCTTCGTTTATTCTTTAGTTCCTGCTTCGAGTTACAGATATGAGCAACCGAACCAGTATCAAATACCCAGGTACTAGAACGAGAACCAGTGAGATAAACATCTATAACATGTATATCAGATATACCTTCTTTCTTCTTCTTGACAAGGCCGCTCTTCAGATCAGCCAGATACTTGGAGCAATTACGCTTCCAGTGTCCCTTCTCCTTGCAAGAATAGCACTCGGACATCGAGGTTTAGGGCCGTTCTTAGGTTTCATAGGAGGCGTGGCAGCTTTCTTGCCACCCTTCTTGAATTTTCCCTTAGACTTGCCCTGTTTCTTGAAAGCGGTGGTCTTGTTGACCATCAACACTTGGTGCTCTTTCTTGATCTCAATCTCAGCAGCTTTTAGCATGCCAAAGAGTTCAGGTAACTCCTTGTTCATGTTCTGCATATTGTAGTTCATCACAAAGTTCTTGTAACTTGGTGGCAGTGATTGAAGGACACGATTAATCCCCAGTCTATTAGGAATCACTATTCCCAAGTCACTGAGTTTCTTCGCATGCCCGGTCATGGCGAGCATGTGCTCACTAACGGAGCTGCCTTCTTCCATCATACAGCTGAAGAAATGTTTCGATGCTTCATAGCATTCCACGGCCGCATGAGTCTCGAATATAGCTTTCAGCTCATTCATCAACTCATGAGGATCATGGTGCTCAAAACGTTTTTGAAGATCGGATTCCAGCATCGCACGGGATGGCACACTGAACTTGAGAGTACCGAGTTTTCCGAGTCGCGTAAACAGCTTTTACTTCATCGGTTTCATCTTCTGCAGGAGGGTCACCTAGCGGTGCATCAAGCACAAATTGCAGATTTCCGCCAGAGAGGAAGAACCTCACATGACGGAACCAGTCGGTGAAGTTGCTACCGTTGCTCTTAAGTTTCTCTTTCTCTAGGAACTGATTAAAATTGATTGTGGACGCCATCTCTACAACATATATTTGCAATAGTTTAGACTAAGTTTATGACAAATTGAGTTCAAATTTTAATTCAACATAATTAAAAACCTAAGTGAACTCCCACTCAAAACAATATCCCTCGCATTGTCTTAGTGATCACACGAACCAAATCCACCGCACCTAAACCCGATCATCACGAGAAAAGATGTGACTTCAATGGCGAACACTCAAAGTGTTCATCATATCAACCATATGATTCATGCTCTACCTTTCGGTATCACGTGTTCCGAGACCATGTCTGTACATGCTAGGCTCGTCAAGGCCACCTTAGTATCCGCATGTGCAAAACTGTCTTGCACCCGTTGTATGCACTTGTTGATTCTATCACACCCGATCATCACGAGATGATTCGAAACGACAAGTCTTGGCAACGGTGCTACTAAGGATGAACACTTTATTATCTTGAGATTTTAGTGAGGGATCATCTTATAATGCTACCGTCGCGATCTAAGCAAAATAAGATGCATAAAAAGGATTAACATCACATGCAGTTCATATGTGATATGATATGGCCCTTTTGTCTTTGCGCCTTTGATCTTCATCTCCAAAGCACGGACATGATCTCCATCATCTTCGGGCATGATCTCCATCATTGTCGGCGTAGCGTCAAGGTCAATGGCGCCGTCTTCATGATTGTCCTCCATGTAGCAACTATTACAACTACTTTGAAATACTACTCAACATGAAATTTAAAGACAACCATAAGGCTCCTGCCGGTTGCCACAATACAATAATGATCATCTCATACATATTCATCATCACATTATGGCCATATCACATCACCAAACCCTGCAAAAACAAGTTAGACGTCTCTAATTTGGTTTGCATATTTTACGTGGTTTAGGGTTTTCGAGAGAGATCTAATCTACCTACGAACATGAACCACAACGTTGATACTAATGTTTTCAATAGAAGAGTAAATTGAATCTTTACTATAGTAGGAGAGACAGACACCCGCAAAGCCTCTTATGCAATACAAGTTGCATGTCGAACGAGGAACAAGTCTCATGAACGCGGTCATGTAAAGTTAGTCCGAGCCGCTTCATCCCACTATGCCATAAAGATGCAAAGTACTCAAACTAAAGATAACAAGAGCATCAACACCCACAAACCATTGTGTTCTACTCGTGCAACCATCTATGCATAGACACGGCTCTGATACCACTGTAGGATAACGTTGCATAGAAAACAAAAAAATTCCTACCGCGAACACGCAATCCAAGCCAAGATGCAATCTAGAAGACGGTAGCAACGAGGGGGTATCGAGTCTCACCCTTGAAGAGATTCCAAAGCCTACAAGATGAGGCTCTTGTTGCTGCGGTAGACGATCACTTGCCGCTTGCAAAAACACGTAGAAGATCTTGATCACGATCTGTTCCGGCGCTACGAACGGGCAGCACCTCCGTACTCGGTCACACGTTCGGTTGTTGATGAAGACGACGTCCACCTCCCCGTTCCAGCGGGCAGCGGAAGTAGTAGCTCCTCTTGAATCCGACAGCACGACGGCGTGGTGTCGGTGGTGGTGGAGAAGTCCGGCGGAGCTTCGCTAAAGCTACGCGGGAGTTATGGAGGAGAGGGGCGGCTAGGGTTTGGGAGGGGGTGGCCGGCCACTCAAGGGGGGCGGCCAGCTTGTGGTCTTGGGGTGGCCGACCCCCTCCCTTGGCCCCTCATTATATAGGTGGATCCCCAAGTGTTGGTGTCCAAGTCTTCGAATAAGACCCGAACCAAAAACCTTCCATAAGAGGGGGAAACCTAGCCCAACTAGGACTCCCACCAAAAGGTGGGATTTCCACCTCCCATGTGGGGGGTGGCCGGCCCCCTAAGGGGGAGTCCACTTGGGACTCCTCCCCACCTAGGGCTGGCCGGCCATGGAGGTGGAGTCCCATGTGGACTCCACCTTCCTTGGTGGTTTCTTCCGGACTTTTCTAGAACCTTCTAGAACCTTCCATAGAACCTTCCGTGACATTTTAATTCACATAAAATGACATCCTATATATGAATCTTATTCTCCGGACCATTCCGGAACTCCTCATGATGTCCGGGATCTCATCCGGGACTCTGAACAAATATTCGAACTCCATTCCATATTCAAATACTACCATTTCAACATCCAACTTTAAGTGTGTCACCCTACGGTTCGTGAACTATGCGGACATGGTTGAGTACTCACTCCGACCAATAACCAATAGCGGGATCTGGAGATCCATAATGGCTCCCACATATTCAACGATGACTTTAGTGATCGAATGAACCATTTACATATAATACCAATTCCCTTTGTCTCGCGATATTTTACTTGTCCGAGGTTTGATCTTCGGTATCACTCTATACCTTGTTCAACCTCGTCTCCTGACAAGTACTCTTTACTCGTACCGTGGTATGTGGTCTCTTATGAACTCATTCATATGCTTGCAAGACATTAGACGACATTCCACCGAGAGGGCCCAGAGTATATCTATCCGTCATCGGGATGGACAAATCCCACTGTTGATCCATATGCCTCAACTCATACTTTCCGGATACTTAATCCCACCTTTATAGCCACCCATTTACGCAGTGGTGTTTGGTGTAATCAAAGTACCTTTCCGGTATAAGTGATTTACATGATCTCATGGTCATAAGGACTAGGTAACTATGTATCGAAAGCTTATAGCAAATAACTTAATGACGAGATCTTATGCTACGCTTAATTGGGTGTGTCCATTACATCATTCACACAATGACATAACCTTGTTATTAATAACATCCAATGTTCATGATTATGAAACTAATCATCCATTAATCAACAAGCTAGTTTAAGAGGCATACTAGGGACTTCTTGTTTGTCTACATATCACACATGTACTAATGTTTCGGTTAATACAATTCTAGCATGATATATAAACATTTATCATAAACATAAAGATATAAATAATAACCACTTTATTATTGCCTCTAGGGCATATCTCCTTCACATTTCCCCCAGGATATTTGACAAGAAGAAACTGCATCTACACCACGCCTCAGACCATTGGCTCTCAGTTTGACACATCACATCAAGAAATTTTCCGCTTCAGTCTAAATGGCGAAGACCACCAAAGCATCTCTTTCTCAAGTAGCGGTCCAGGGGCCAACTGGCATACGGGGTTTTGGTTCATCCCAAGCTACACCAACGCTACTGGATCGGAACAAAGACAATCAGAGTTAGGGATATTTATGTAATAGTAGGATCATACTACTAGCTAGCTCAGTTGGTCTTGACTCCTATTTAACTATTTATAGCTAATGGACTTAGGTGATTAACTGATGCTATTTGCATGAACCGAGGTGCTTCTTTTAATTTGATCAAATACGGTCTATGCACATGCATGGTTGTTTGGCTGTTTCAGTGTCCCTAGAGGCATACATATATACTGTTATTTAGCAATCGTTATTACAGTACAAAGGTCTTAACCTCATGGTTCACAGAAAATATAAACGTAGATCAACCATCTAAACATAGAAGACATTCTAGTGTATGATTCTTACATATACACATCAATATCCTATCAGAAAATCTTAATGTGAATTGTACTGGCTGTACAAACCCGTGCATCATTCTCTAGCCGGTTGCACCCAAAAACCAAATCGTGGTACTTCATAGTTGACTGTATGTAGGACAATATACAGATCCAATGCGAAGCCATGGGTATCACTCGCATGATGAACCATATTTCACATGGTTGGAGGTACTCCATATGGCATTTAAAATCATTCCTTGTCCTTCATATGGCCCTAAAAATAGTACAGTTGGATTTGTGGGTTTTAATTTTTATTAACACACTCAATTGATTGCCCAAACATTGATTAATAATATTATTAAGGGGTGTGATGTTGAAAGCCATAAGAACAATGTGCCAAACAATATTTGCTAGCGGACGGTAAATGTATACCCATCAGAAATAATCAGCAGACGTGCATGTTTCTTTGGTCAGAATAACTGCTGCACCATCTTAAAAGTAAATGGCATGACCATTTATTTGATTTTAGCGTGCAGCTAGATGGCGTACATTACTATCTCTACTTCCTTGGGTCGCCCAAATCTGGAGTACTAAAAGCAAATCCTGGTGATTCATTTGACAAGACAACACAGATGCGTCCAAATTTCTACGCCCATATTATTATAGTAATATACGAAATCTGGAGTACATTGCCTCGTTGCCTTCCAAGAGAAGCTGCATTCCTTGCCAAAAAAGAGAGAGAGGCTGTATTTATAACTACCTCACCGGCCGCCACTAGTACAAACCATCACTCCCTCTCCACCTCCACCTCCATCTCTTCCCTAGTAGCTCCACCTCCATATCGGCGACGGACCACAATCGCGCGGCTTCGACTTCCTCTTCGACGGCGGCGGCGACAGAGGCGTGAGGCACCTTCTCCGCGGCGCATCACTCATCCTCGTCCCGCGGCAACAATGGCTGTATGTGAAATCACCATACCCTTGTGTATGGTAGAGATGATGATGTGCGGATAAAATTTTATTGGCGGTTGCTCATCCTTGTTTGAATATTTGGTGTAGATTCACATCTAGGGCAGGGTGTCAAGCGGGGTGGGTAGCGGGCTAGCTAGTTTCAGTGCGAGTGCTTTAAATCTGCTCTAATCTCAACCACTATTTGCTCTAATTTTCTGCTTTGCGGGACGATTCGCGGACGCCGCTTGCAACCCTAATCTAGGGTATTGATCCTAGTTTAGTAGACTACTAGGATTTACATGCCAATTTGTTTTTAGACTAGATCCGGATATTTGTCAATACTACTACGTACTTCTTCCGTTCGTATTTAATTGACTCTAGTTGAAAGCATCGACAGTTCATTTTCTTCTCTCCTCGCGTCGACTAATTAAAACCGAACAGAGGGAGTATTAGGAATCCATGTGCATCCGTACTACCAAGAAGGTATTGCGTTGTTGCAGAGGCTCCGTGTAATCAATATCTTTCGATATTAATATACTCACTTTATCAGAAAATAAATTAGTACTCCAGGTTCAAACTTGCTAGTTTGATCGACATTTGATGAAGATTTGTGAGGCCATGTATGGGCCTAGTTTGTTTTGCCTCGGTGGTCCGTAGGCTGATGATTTATTTTTTGCTTGGTCGATCCGTGGTCGTTCCATGGCCACCGCTGATTAAGCATTACTAGAATCAACAATTTTTTGCTTGTCTCGGTGATTGGAAGTGTATGCGCTAGCACCATCGCACGATGATTAGTCTTAATGGAGATGCAGATGTTGATCAAGAGGGAGAAACATATCTTGATCATGCATTTCTCACGAGATTACTTGGTGATTGGAAGTAGAATCCACAATTTGTTGTGCAAACTTCTCAACATATGCATATATTCAATGAATTGGCTTTATGTGATCAATAGTACTTCTTATTGCAGATGGATGGAGGGGAAAGAGCGAAAACACCGATACTTAGTGAGATGACTTCTCATTCTGTGACTTCTGATATCCCAGATAACAAGGTAAATATATAGAACGACGATTCGTAGGTGATAAAAGCAGAATCCACAATTTGCCGTGCAAACTTCTCAACATATGCATATATTTGATTAATTAGTTTTATGTGATCAATAGTATTACTTATTCCAGATGGACGTAGGGGAAGGAACGAAAAAGCGGATGCTATGTGAAATGACTTCTAAATCTGTGTGTTACGATATCCCAGATGACAAGGTAAACATATGGACCGACGCTTGTTTTGCCGCTGCCTCGTTAGATGGCTAGATGCTCTGGTCTAATTTCTGTTCATGTGCTTATTATTGCAGAAACATAGAGTTGAAGAAAACTCTATATTGTCTCGATGACAAAGGTGAAATGGCATGCCGCCTTTTAAACCTCCGACGCCACCTTGTTTACTGTCTATGGAGACCGATGCAGCTGGACCTGTATGCGATGAGCCTATACCTAGCATCATCGTGCCACATGAAGAAGGTTGTGGATTGGGTTTACCCCCTGCTGTAGAAACTGGTGGTGCAGCTGGAGCTGCTAGTGTAGAGCCTCTAGTGAACGGTGTCGCGCCACGGGAATTCTACGAATCGGAGCAAAACGGTTTACCTATTGTCAAGACCGATTTAATCGGTGCTGATGCCGGAGTTGCTACCGATGATCCTGCACCCGAAGGAGGTTTTGTATTGGTAGAACCCGTCATGACTATGCCCACGATCGACCGGTGGTGGACTCGGAGCTGGTAGGGTAGAGCCTCTAGCGAAAGGTGCCGTGCCACGAGAATCCTCTGAAGTGGATATTGGTGGTTTACCCTCTGTAGAGACTAGTGGTCTACCTGGAGCTGGTATTGTAGAGATTTCAGCAAACGGTGCTGTCCCACCCGACTCCTATGAACTGGAGCATGTACCTGATGTGCCTTCGTAGAACTCCGACGCACCTGTAAGTAGTGGTGATGATTCCGCTGAATCTGATCAAGAAGGATCTGCATCTCTAGGACAAGATGTCAGCTGTCATTCACCTGAACCTGAGCTGAAGTCAGCAACGGTGGCTTATATAGCACGGACTATCCTTCAAGCTCTAAAGATCCTGTTGGGTGGTTCACAGGACCAGCTACTCCAAGCCATTGTCACTACAAAAGACCAGCCAGCATGCTTCGTCATCTCCTGCATACTGTTTGACAAGTCAAGCACCGCAATCGGCGCATTGTTCAATCCCATCAGCATGGAGAGAGGAGCTATGTTTATGTCAAGATGATTCATGCTGATTTGGTAAGGTTCCATGATAAGATGTATGGGTGGGGTGAGGCAAGAGCCACATTTTGCAGCATTCACACAGTCTTCGCTCTTGAGCAGGACCCCATGGATGCTTACCGGTGGTGCAGCTGTCCCGACTTGATATATGTTTTATGATCAGTATGCATTGTCGTGGAACTGTGATATGGAGCTACCTTTCTTATGGTTTCTAGGCTTTTGGTTTCAACATGTATTATGGAGCTTACCTTAGGACTTTCGCATGTGTTTGGCTGTTGACCTGTAATGTTTGTGGTTGGTTGTCTAATCTACTTGGCACAATCACATTGCAAAGGCAAATGTTCCTTTTCTCTTTAATTGTTATTATGACTTATGTGTTATAACCAGGCAAGAATATGCAATCTTGGTTCTCTGACCGATATATATGTACACACAACTTTTGTTCACATAATAACACTTACACGGGAAAAGAGTAGCTTTCTCTGTTGGACAAACACCAAACCACAAAAGGGTAACAACACAATATCCAAACTAGGTACGGCACCTGTTGAGCATACATGACTTTTGGCGTAAAATCACGTTAACCAACACTAGCATCATCTTGTTCTTTGCAAGGTGCTATGCTTATTAGTCTAATCCCAATACACCACCTACTTCAGGTGGCACGATGATGTCAAGTGCAGGCTCACCAGTACCAACTCTCTTGCATCAGTCTCCATTGAATGTACGCCACTGCTGCAGTAGACACCATTAGCAATGCAAGCTGAAGGTGTTCTTATCCTCATATCAGGATCACATAATACATGTGTCAAGCTTCATGCACTAGCCAACACAATAAAAAGTCCGAACTAGGATAGCTAGGAAAAAAACATGAAGATCTTTTTTTCGAATCCCACGCTGAACATCTTTTTTTTAACTAATTAGGTAAGCTCCTGCTGACAAACATATTACAGAACTCCAGCAGTGGCTCTATATTTTGGTGCTGTGGGCTGAATGGCTGATGCTGCGCATGGAGCCGGCAATAGCTTCACCGGAAGCTGCAAACTGTGGCGGCCAAATGCAGGGCTGAAACAGCGTATTTTCAGAGGCGCTATAAATGCAGCGCCAAAAATAGAATATAATGAAAAATAGAGTGCAGTAAAATAGAAGATCAAACAAAGACTAGAAATAGACATAAAATAGGATAAAATTAGCTTGATAGATACTCCGTAGTTCATATTTTTACAAAGTAGTGCGATAAAACTAAACTAAAACTCGACATCTGACGAGTCCGGTGTCGTGCCCGACACCGGATCCGACGAGAAGAGGTCAATCCAACGGGGGTCGTCCTCGCCAATGGTGGTCGGCCCGGCGAGCTGTGCTTCGATGAAGGCCCGCTTCGTCGCCTTCTCCGCCCTCCGTCGTGCGCGGTCCTCCTTCTTCGCTGCCCGCCTCGTCGCCTTCTCCGCCCTCCGTCTGCGGAAGTGCTCGTTCTCGGCGGCAACGTCCTCGGGGAAGCGGGCCGCCCACTCGCGTGCCGCGCGCTCGTCCCGCTCGGCGATGCGCAAATGGCACTCCGTCTCGCGGCGGCGGTGCTGTTCCTCCTGTCTAACGATGTACGGCGGCGGCGCGAGATCCTCGGCCTGCTGGCGCGTCCACACGTCATGGAAATTCATCGACGATCGCGGGCGCCCGAGCCGCCACGCCACGGCGTCGTACGCGCGCGCGGCCTCGTGCGCGGTCTCGTAGGTGCCGAGGCCTATGCGCTCGCCGCCGTCACGTATCTCCGCGTAATACGTACCTTTGGGGCGCGCGCGGACGCCGCGGTACCCCGTGCCCGAGACGCGACAGTACCGCGAGCTCGACGCGAGACGAGGCATGGCGGCGGCGGCGGAAGCGGAGCCGCGGCGGCGATATTAGGCGCAGATGGGCATATTTCAGCAACCCGTGTCCATCTTTTTTTTTTGGCAGGATTACGCCATGTACCACCTTCCAATTAGTAAATAGTACTGTTCAGCCTTCCCCTGTTGGGCCCAATATTTCACTTTGGGTTGCCAACGGCCATCTACATGGTAATTGCTCTCGGCCTACTTGCTCCGGCTGTCGAAGCCCAATAACTACAAATGGGCCTTTCTGCTCATGCAATTTCGGCCCTTTTCTAATGAAACACAGATCCTATGAATGGCAAAAGAAAAAAAACGCGGAGATTCTACATAAAAGTTGTTTTTATTTATTTTGAATTATTGGGTTCCAATTTTTGAAACTGCTCATGCCCAATATGAAAATCCTTGTTCGCTCCATACCCACATGGATAACGGTATTTTTAATAATTCATAAAGTGGATTTGAAATTTAAAACATATCCAAATAATTCCATGATTTAATCTATCAACTTGCAAGATCATGTAGAGAAAAAGCTTGTATTAGTCTGCAGAATCCTCACCGTTTCAAAGGCGGCAGTGGATCAAAAGAAAAAAGGAAGTAGCTAGAAATTAGGGGTCAAAAATAACTCCAAGAAATGTAACTTTTATTGTTCGTAGAGGATGACATGCGGGACCCATGAGCCAGCAGCTTACTCAACGTTTCAAAGGCGGCATGAGATCGGAAGAAAAAGGCAAGTGACCAAATATCAGGAGCCAAAAATAATCCAAGAAATGAAACTTATTGTACATAGAGGATGACATGCGGGTCCCATTTTGCAGCAGCGGTTTCAGCGTTTCAAATGCGGTTTGAGATCAAAAGAAAAAGAAAGTAGCCAGAAATTAGGGGGTAAAAAAACTCCAAAAAAGAAAGTTGATTGTACATAGAGGATGACATGCGGGTCCCATGAGTCAGCAGCTTACTCAACGTTTCCAAGGCGGCAGGGGATCAAAAGAAAAAGGAAATAGCCAAAAATCAGAGGTGAAAAAAAAACCAAGAAAAGAAATTTTATAGTACATAGAGGATGACATGCGGGTCCCATGAGCCAGCAGGTTCCTCAACGTTTTCAAAGGTCGGTGGGGATCAAAAGAAAAAGGCAAATAGCCAGAAATTAGGGGTAAACAATAAATCCAACAAAGGAAAGGTTTATTGTTCATAGATGCTGACATGTGGGACCCATGAGCCAGCAGCGTCAAGGCAAGTGACCAAAAATCAGGGGTAAAAAAAATCCAAGAAAAGGAACTTTATTGTACATAGAGGATGACATGTGGGTCCCATGAGCCAGCACCTTACTCAACGTTTCAGAGGCGGCTTGAGATCGAAAGAAAAAGGAAAGTGACCGAATATCAGGAGCTAAAAATAATCCAAGAAAGGAAACTTTTATTGTACATAGAGGTTGACATATCGGTCCCACTAATACAAGCTCTTTCACTCGAAGATCTTGCAAGTTGATTGTACATAGAGGATGACATGCGGGCCCCATGTGTCAGCAGCTTACTCAATGTTTCCAAGGCGGCAGTGGATCAAAAGAAAAAGGAAATAGCCAAAATAAGAGGGTGAAAAATAAATCCAACAAAGGAGAGGTTTATTGTCCATGGAGGCTGACATCTGGGACCCACGAGCCAGCAGCGTCCTCTACGTTTAGAAGGCGACTGGGGATCGAAAGAAAAAAGGCAAATAGACAGAAATTAGGGGTACAAAATAACTCCAAGAAAGGAAGTGTTTATTGTTCATAGAGGCTGACATGTGGGACCCATGAGCCAGCAAAGTCTTCAACGTTTCAAAGGCGGCAGGGGATCAAAAGAAAAAGGCAAATAGCCAGAAATTAGGGGTACAAAATAACTCCAAGAAAGGAAGTGTTTATTGTTCATAGAGGATGACATGCGGGACCCATTTAGCAGCAGCGGTCTCAACGTTTCCAAGGCGGCACGGGATCAAAAGAAAAAGGAAGTAGCCAGAAATTAGGGTTCAAAAATAACTCCAAGAAAGGAAACTTTTATTGTTCGTAGAGGATGACATGCGGGACCCATGAGCCAGCAGCTTACTCAACGTTTCAAAGGCGGCATGAGATCGAAAGAAAAAGGCAAGTGACAAAATATCAGGAGACAAAGATAATCCAAGAAAAGAAAACTTTATTGTACATAGAGGATGACATGCGGGTCCCATTTAGCAGCAGCGGTCTCAACGTTTCAAATGCGGCTTGAGATCAAAAGAAAAAGAAAGTAGCCAGAAATTAGGGGGTAAAAAAACTCCAAGAAAGGAAAGTTTTATCGATGAGCCAGCAGAGTCCTCAACGTTTCAAAGGCGGCAGGGGATCAAAAGAAAAAGGAAATAGCCGAAAATCAGAGGGTGAAAAAAAAACAAGAAAATGAACTTTTATAGTACATAGAGGATGACATGCGGGTCCCATGAGCCAGCAGGTTTTTCAACGTTTCAAACGTGGCATGAGATCGAAAGAAAAAGGCAAGTGACCAAATATCAGGAGCCAAATATAATTCAAGAAAAGAAACTTGATTGTACATAGAGTATGACATGCGGGTCCCATTTAGCAGCAGCGGTATCACCGTTTGAGAGGCTGCACGGGATCAAAAGAAAAAGGCAAGTGACCAAATATCAGGAGCCAAAAATAATCTAAGAAAAGAAATTTTACTGTACATAGAGGATGACATGCGGGTCCCATTTTGCAGCAGCGGTCTCAACGTTTCCAAGGCGGCATAGGACCAAAAGAAAAATGAAGTAGCCAGAAATCAGGGGGTGAAAAAATTCCAAAAAAAGAACGATTTCAATTGGGCTGCATGTGGACATCTGGGCATTCGAACTATCCTGCTGGGCCTTTTGACTCGTACAATTTCAGCCCACTCCAAAACAGGATAGTTCGGATTTTTCTAAAAAAAACAGGAAAGTCCTATGCTTCGCAAAAACAAAAACAAGGAGATTCAAAGCATATAAATTTGTTTATGTAAAAATAAATATTTAATTTATCCGTTGAAATAGCTCGTAGCGCAATACACCGTTTATTGTCTCGCAAAATAATCAAGATATCACATGTTTCTTGTACGGGGAGGATGACATGCGGGTCCCATGAGCCAGCAGCGTCGTTTTAAAGGCGGCAGGGGATGGAAAGAAAAAATAAACCAAAAATCTGTTGGTAAAAAATCCAAGAAAAGAAACATTTTCGTTCCGAGAGGATGACATGCGGACCCATGAGGCAGCAACATCCTCAGCGTTTATTGTTCATAGAGGCTGACATGTGGGACCCGTGAGCCAGCAGCGTCCTCAACGTTTTAAAGGCGGCAGGATATCGAAAGAAAAAATAAGCCAAAAATCATTTGGTAAACAATATCCAAGAAAAGAAACATTTACCGTTCTGAGAGGATGACATGCGGGACCCATGAGGCAGCAGCATCCTCAACGATTCCAAGGCGGCAGGGGATCAAAGAAAAAAAAAAGGAAATATCCAGAAATTAATTAGGGGTTCAAAAAAAATCCATCAAAGGAAACTTTTATTGTTCATAGAGGATGACTTGTGGGACCGAATTCGCCAACAATGGCCCTCATCGTTTCAAAGGGGCACGAGATCAAAAGCAAACGGCAAATAGCCAGAAATTAGGGGTAAAAAATAACTCCAAGAAAGGAAACTTTTATTGTTCGTAGAGGATGACATGCGGGACCCATGAGCCAGCAGCTTACTCAACGTTTCAAAGGCGGATGAGATCGAAAGAAAAAGGCAAGTGACAAAATATCAGGAGCAAAAGATAATCCAAGAAAAGAAACTTTATTGTACATAGAGGATGACATGTGGGTCCCATTTAGCAGCAGCGGTATCACCGTTTGAGAGGCGGCAGGGGTTCAAAAGGAAAAAGAAATTGCCAAAAATCAGAGGGTGAAAAAAACCAAGAAAATGAACTTTTATAGTACATAGAGGATGACATGCGGGTCCCATGAGCCTGCAGGTTCCTCAACGTTTCAAACGTGGCATGAGATCGAAAGAAAAAAGGCAAGTGCCCAAATATGAGGTGCCAAAAAAAACTCCAAGAAAAGAAAGTTGATTGCTCATAGAGGATGACATGCGGGTCCCATTTAGCTGCAGCGGTCTCACGGTTTGAGAGGCGGCAGGGGATCGAAAGAAAAAGGCAAGTGAACCAATATGAGGTGCCAAAAATAATCCAAGAAAATAAAGTATTATAGTACATAGAGGATGACATGCGGGTCCCAGGTAGCAGCAGCGGTATCACCGTTTGAGAGGCGGGGGATCAAAAGAAAAAAGAAATTGCCAAAAATCGAGGGTGAAAAAACCAAGAAAATGAACTTTTATAGTACATAGAGGATGACATGCGGGTCCCATGAGCCCGCAGGGTTCCTCAACGTTTCACACGTGGCATGTGATCGACTGAACAAGGCAAGTGAAAAAATATCAGGAGCCAAAAATAATTCAAGAAAATAAAGTTTTATAGTACATAGAGGATGACATGCGGGTCCCATTTAGCAGCAGCGGTATCACCGTTTGAGAGGCGGCAGGGGATCGAAAGAAAAAGGCAAGTGACCAAATATGAGGAGCCAAAAATAATTCAAGAAAAGAAAGTTTTATAGTACATAGAGGATGACATGCGGGTCCCATTTAGCAGCAGCGGTATCACCTTTTGAGAGGCGGCAGGGGATCGAAAGAAAAAGGTAAGTGACCAAATATGAGGTGCCAAAAATAATTCAAGAAAAGAAAGTTTTATAGTACATAGAGGATGACATGCGGGTCCCAGTTAGCAGCAGCGGTATCACCGTTTGAGAGGCGGCAGGGGATCAAAAGAAAAAGGTAAGTGACCAAATATGAGGTGCCAAAAATAATTCAAGAAAAGAAAGTTTTATAGTACATAGAGGATGACATGCAGGTCCCAGTTAGCAGCATCGGTATCACCGTTTGAGAGGCGGCAGGGGATCGAAAGAAAAAGGCAAGTGACCAAATATGAGGTGCCAAAAAAAAATCCAAGAAAAGAAAGTTTTATAGTACATAGAGGATGACATGCGGGTCCCATTTAGCAGCAGCGGTATCACCGTTTGAGAGGCGGCAGGGGATCGAAAGAAAAAGGCAAGTGACCAAAAATCAGGTGCCAAAAAAATAAAACAAAAGAAAGATTTATAGTACAAAGAGGATTACAAGAGGGTCCCATTTAGCAGCAGAATGTATCACCGTTTGAGAGGCGGCAGGGGATCGAAAAAAAAGGCAAGTGACCAAATATGAGGTGCCAAAAAAAACTCCAAGAAAAGAAAGTTGATTGCACATAGAGGATGACATGCGGGTCCCATTTAGCAGCAGCGGTCTCAACGTTTCCAAGGCGGCAAGGGATCAAAAGAAAAAGGAAGTAGCTAGAAATCAGGGGGTCAAAAAAATCCAAGAATAGAAAGAATTTTGGTTCATAGAGGATGACATGCGGGACCCATGATCCTGCATCGTAAACGGCTCGATCGGAGAACGTTGAACGAGATGGCGCGATCGAGAAAAAAAACAATGCCAGAGAGGCTGCCATCTGGGCCCTACATCCCTCGGCGGTGCGGATTTGCGTTGACTCGGCCGGCGAACCCGAGATTTCGAGATGCACCACGTCCCGGGCCACCATACGCGATGTTTTGGCCGCTTTCGTCGGGCTAGGTGGCCTCAAAAACGAGAAAAAAAAAGTTTTGACATGCACCACGGAGGGACCCAAAATCGTCGGCCATGGTACACCAGCAACCACGGCGCGACTTCAACTTCGTCGGCCATGGCAACTTTTCTTGTAGTGTAGACAACAGATAATGGACTCCTCTTTAATGCATAAGCATTCAACAACAAATAATATTCTCATAAGAGATTGAGGATTGTTGTCCAAAACTGAAACTTCCACCATGGATCATGGCTTTAGTTAGCGGCCCAATGTTCTTCTCTAACAATATGCACACTCAAACCATATGATCATGATAAATCACCCTTACTTCAGACAAGACGAACATGCATAGTAACTCACATGATATTCAACAAAGATAGTTGATGGCGTCCCCAGGAACATGGTTATCGCTGAACAAACAACTTAATAAGAAATAAGATACATAAGTACATATTCAATACCACAATAGTTTTTAGGCTATTTGTCCCATGAGCTATATATTGCAAAGACAAAGAATAGAAATTTAAAGGTAGCACTCAGGCAATTTACTTTGGAATGGCGGAGATATACCATGTAGTAGGTAGGTATGGTGGACACAAGTGGCATAGTGTTTGACTCAAGGATTTTGGATGCACGAGAAGTAATCCCTCTCAATACAAGGCTTGGGCTAGCAAGGTTATTTGAAGCAAACACAAGTATGAACCGGTACAGCAAAACTCACATAAAAACATATTGCAAGCATTATAAGGCTCTACACCGTCTTCCTTGTTGTTCAACCCTTACTAGAAAATATCTAGACCTTAGAGAGACCAATCATGCAAACCAAATTTTAGCAAGCTCTATGTATTTCTTCACTAATAGGTGCAAGGTATATGATGCAAGAGCTTAAACATGAGCACAACAATTGCCAAGTATCACATTATTCAAGACATTATACCAATTACCATATGTAGCATTTCCCGTTTCCAACCATATAACAATTAACGAAGCAGTTTCAACCTTCGCCATGAACATTATGAGTAAAGCCAAGAACATATATGTTCATATGCAACAGCGGAGCGTGTCTCTCTCCCACACAATGAATGCTAGGATCCAATTTTATTCAAACAAAACAAAAACAAAAACAAACAGATGCTCCAAGTAAAGCACATAAGATGTGACGGAATAAAAATCAGGTTTCACTAGAGGAACCTGATAATGTTGTCCATGAAGAAGGGGATGCCTTGGGAATCCCCAAGCTTAGATGCTTGAGTCTTCTTGAAATATGCAGGGATGAACCACGGGGGCATCCCCAAGCTTAGAGCTTTCACTCTCCTTGATAATATTGTATCATCCTCCTCTCTTGATCCTTGAAAACTTCCTCCACACCAAACTCAAAACAACTCATTAGAGGGTTAGTGCATAATCAAAATTCACATGTTCAGAGGTGACATAATCATTCTTAACACTTCTAGACATTGCACAAAGCTACTGAAAGTTAATGGAATAAAGAAATCCATCAAGCATAGCAAAACAGGCAATGCGAAATAAAAGGCAGAATCTGTCAAAACAGAACAGTCTGAAAAGACGAATTTTTTAGGTGCACCAGACTTGCTCAAATTAAAATGCTCAAATTGAATGAAAGTTGCGTACATATCTGAGTATTACTCACGTAAATTGGCAGATTTTTCTGAGTTACCTACAGATACTAATGCTCAAATTCGTGACAGCAAGAAATCTGTTTCTACGCAGTAATCCAAATCTAGTATGAACCTGACTATCAAAGACTTTACTTGGCACAACAATGCTATAAAATAAAGATAAGGAGAGGTTGCTACAGTAGTAACAACTTCCAAGACTCAAATATAAAATAAAAGTACTGTAGTAAAATCATGGGTTGTCTCCCATAAGCGCTTTTCTTTAACGCCTTTCAGCTAGGCGCAGAAAGTGTGTATCAAGTGTTATCAAGAGATGATGCATTGGCATTCTTACCAGAGGCTCTGCACCTACCCTTCTTACTCTTATTCTTACTTTTGGTTTGGGGAATATATGATTGCATCCAGGTATGGAGGAATTTAGAGTGCCTTTTCCCACATCTATGGTTACTTCGAAGAGCTTCAGTAGGGATCTTCCAAGTGTGATCTGTCTTGTACCTACACATTCAATAACGAGATAATCAGTGGATACCGTTTTTCCAAGAAAGGTTGTGAATACTCCTTCCGCTATTCCCTTAGGAATTATAACAGAGTTATCAGTGAGAGTTATTCCTTCTCCACCTTTAGTAAGTCCCCAGAGTGTCAAAGATTCATAAATACTTTCAGGCATAAGGCAAATTCAGTCATAATATCACAACGAGTATCAATTTTTTTACCATCAATAGTAACTTTAATAGTGGGGTCCCACATTGATGGTTCAGAGTTTATTGGAACATAATCAAAATGCTCACGAATCCGACCATACCCTTCTTTTAAGCAAGATACATTTGTCTCAAGAGTGTTCAATCTATTATAAATACTAACAAGGGATGGATCATAATTATTAGTGGAGCTAGATGATGCAACCAATTTTTTTATGGCATTAAAAGCTTGATCCCCATCATAGTGAAGAAAATCTCCTCCCACTACAGCATTTAAGGCATATCTATAACGAAGAATAAGCCCAAAATAAAAATTACTAAGAAGCAAACTTAGTGTCATTTTAGGTTCAGTTTTATTATAAGAATAAAAAATTCTAGACCAAGCTTCTTTAAAACCCTCTTCACCACCTTGTTTAAAAGTGAAGATCGATTCCTCGGGTGATAGAGTAACAACTACATGACTAGTCATGGTAACAAAAATAAGGTAAATGCTAATAACTATTTTTTTGTGTGTTTTTAATATGGAGAACGCAAACGAGATAGTAAATAAAGTAAAGCTAGCAACTATTTTTTTTGTATTTTTGATATAGTGCAGCAAACAAAGTAGTAAATAAAATAAAGCAAGACAAAAAAACAAAGTAAAGAGATTGGAAGTGGAGACTCCCCTTGCAGCGTGTCTTGATCTCCCCGACAACGGCGCCAGAAATTTAGCTTGACACGCGTACAACACGCGACCGTTGGGAACCCCAAGTGGAAGGTGTGATGCGTACATCAGTAAGTTTCCCTCAGTAAGAAACCAAGGTTTATCGAACCAGTAGGAGTCAAGAAGCACGTTGAAGGTTGATGGCGGCGGAGTGTAGTGCGGCGCAACACCAGGGATTCCGGCGCCAACATGGAACATGCATAACACAACCAAATTACTTTGCCCCAACGTGACAATGAGGTTGTCAATCTCACCGGCTTGCTGTAACAAAGGATTAGATGTATGTGGATGATGATGTTTGCAGAAAACAGTAGAGCGAGAACTGCAGTTGATTGTATTTGATGTAAAGAATGGACCGGGGTCCATAGTTCACTAGTGGTGTCTCTCCCATAAGATAAATAGCATGTTGGGTGAACAAATTACAGTTGGGCAATTGACAAATAAAGAGGGCACGACCATGCACATACATGTTATGATGAGTAGTGTGAGATTCAATTGGGCATTACGACAAAGTACATAGACCGCTATCCAGCATGCATCTATGCCTAAAAAGTCCACCTTCAGGTTGTCATCCGAACCCGCTCCAGTATTAAGTTGCAAACAACAGACAATTGCATTAAGTATGGTGCGTAAATGCGTAATGTAATCAACACAAATATCCTTAGACATAGCATTGATGTTTTATCCCTAGTGGCAACAACACATCCACAACCTTAGAACTTTCTGTCACTGTCCCAGATTTAATGGAGGCATGAACCCACTATCGAGCATAAATACTCCCTCTTGGAGTTACAAGTAACGACTTGGCCAGAGCCTCTACTAATAACGGAGAGCATGCAAGATCATAAACAACACATATATGATAGATTGATAATGCATAGTATTCCATATTCATCGGATCCCAACAAACGCAACATGTAGCATTACAAATAGATGATCTTGATCATGTTAGGCAGCTCTCAAGATCCGACAATGATAGCACAATTAGGAGAAGACAACCATCTAGCTACTGCTATGGACCCATAGTCTAGGGGTGAACTACTCACACATGACTCCGGAGGCGACCATGGCGGTGAAGAGTCCTCCGGGAGATGATTCCCCTCTCCGGCAGGGTGCCGGAGGCGATCTCCTGAATCCCCCGAGATGGGATTGACGGCGGCGGCGTCTCTAGAAGGTTTTCCGTATCGTGGCTCTCGGTACTGGAGTTATTATCGACGAAGGCTTCTTATAGGCGAAGAGGTAGGTTTAGGGGCGACGCGAGGGGCCCACACGCTAGGGCCGTGCGGCCAGGGCCTGGGCCGCGCCGCCCTGCTGTGTGGCCGCCTCGTCGCCCCCACTTCGTTTCCCTTTTGGACTTCTGGAAGCTTCGTGGAAAAATAAGATCCTGGGCGTTGATTTCGTCCAATTCCGAGAATATTTCCTTACTAGGATTTCTGAAACCAAAAACAGCAGAAAACAGCAACTGGCTCTTCGACATCTCGTTAATAGGTTAGTGCCGGAAAATGCATAAAAATGACATAAAGTATGAATAAAACATGTGTGTATCATCATAAAACAAGCATGTAACATAAGAAATAATCGATACGTTGGAGACGTATCAGTTTGCAAAGAACAGTAGAGAACAATGATTGCAGTAGATTGTATTCAGATGTAAAAGAATGGACCGGGGTCCACAGTTCACTAGTGGTGTCTCTCCAATAAGAAATAGCATGTTGGGTGAACAAATTACAGTTGGGCAATTGACAAATAGAGAGGGCATAACAATGCACATACATATCATGATGACTAATATGAGATTTACTTATGGCATTACGACAAATAACATAGACCGCTATCCAGCATGCATCTATGCCTAAAAAGTCCACCTTCGGGTTAGCATCCGCACCCCTTCCAGTATTAAGTTGCAAACAACAAACAATTGCATTAAGTATGGTGCGTAATGTAATCAACACAAATATCCTTAGACAAAGCATTGATGTTTTATCCCTAGTGGCAACAGCACATCCACAACCTTAGAACTTTCTGCCACTGTCCCAGATTCAATGGAGGCATGAACCCACTATCGAGCATAAATACTCCCTCTTGGAGTCACAAGTATCAACTTGGCCAGAGCCTCTACTAGCAACGGAGAGCATGCAAGATCATAAACAACACATATATGATAGATTGATAATCAACTTGACATAGTATTCCATATTCATCGGATCCCAACAAACACAACATGTAGCATTACAAATAGATGATCTTGATCATGATAGACAGCTCACAAGATCTAACATGATAGCACATGAGGAGAAGACAACCATCTAGCTACTGCTATGGACCCATAGTCCAAGGATGAACTACTCACACATCAGTCCGGAGGCGATCATGGTGATGTAGAGTCCTCCGGGTGATGATTCCCCTCTCCGGCAGGGTGCCGGAGGCGATCTCGTGAATCCCCTGAGATGGGATTGGCGACGGCGGCGTCTCTGGAACTTTTCTCGTATCGTGGCTCTCAGTAATAGGGTTTTCGCGACGGAGAGTTTAAGTAGGCGAAGGGGCAGAGTCGGGGGGCGCCCGAGGGGCCCACACTATAGGGCGGCGCGGGCCCCTCCTTGGCCGCGCCGCTAGGTGGTGTGGCCACCTCGTGGCCTCACTCCGTATCTCCTTCGGTCTTCTACAAAGCTCCGTGGAAAATAAGACCCTGGGCTTTTGTTTCGTCCAATTCCGAGAATATTTCCTGTGAAAGATTTCTGAAACCAAAAACAGCAGAAAACAGGAACTGGCGCTTCGGCATCTTGTTAATAGGTTAGTGCCGGAAAATGCATATAAATGATATAAAGTGTATATAAAACATGTGAGTATTGTCATAAAACTAGCATGGAGCATAAGAAATTATAGATACGTTTGAGACGTATCAATCATCGTCATCAGCCCAATTCCTTAAAGGATGCTCGACATGGGCCTTATTAGTGTCGGAGACAACAATGGCGTTGTCCACGTTGAGGTTGAGCGCAGTGGCGGCGGTATCGGGATCCAAGTTGTCAACGTTTGTACGATCGGCCGGGAAGACGATCGTGGCATTCTCGGCCAGCTGACGTTCAAATCTATGTTGGGATAAAATATTTAACAAGAGGAAACGATTACTTCGTGAGATAAACATCAACGAAAAAAGAATGTCGAATTAACTTAAAGTATCCCGACCAAGTTACATGAGGCGGCGGGTTAGCACGGTTTGTACGGCTCCTGATCCCAATCCCAATCCCAATCCGGTTCCATGTCGGTCAAAGCGATGGCCTTAACCTGCGCCGGCACCTCCGGCTTCTCCAGCTCAAAGGTGGTCATCCGGCTAGGATCCAGGCAGCCGCTCATTTGGCAAATCTTGTGGCTACGCCGCTAAAGGGGCGAAACCCTCCGGGTCATGAACGTGCGAACGAGGTCATCCGGTGTGGGGAGGCCAGCCTCGTTCATCTCGCAGATGAGCTGGTAGATCAGGTTGGTTTAAGTGTGGGTATTACCCGGGTTATAGGTCCAGTTATGCTTGGATGGAGTTCCTTTTACATAAGGAGGAAGGTTGATGAGGTCCTCACCGCCGATATTCTTAACATAGAAAAAAGTTTTCTGCCACTTGCGGCATGAATCAAGCCCGATCATCCAGATGAACTTGGTGCTCCAACACGGCATAACCATAGCCGCGCCATAGGTTACCATCGGCTTATTCGGAGCCGGGATAGAGGGGTCCTGGACAGACTGGGTCCTAAGGTTATGAAGCCGTGCCCACAGCTCAATGTTGGGCCAAAGATCGAGATAACCCTCGGTAAAAGCCACAGAGGAGGATAAGACCATGAAGGCATTCACTGGAAGGTGGTGAGGCTGAGGCCGCAACTTATCAAGAAAATCCCGGAAGAAACCGCTAGCAGGGAGCCCAAACCCGCATGCGAAGTGGGCAAGGAATACGACTATCTCTCCCTCCTCCAGGATTGGCTCTAGTTCACCCTTAGGGAGCCTACAACTAACTTCAGGAGGAACACGCTTGGTTTTGTACATCTAATCGATTTCTACCTGACGTACATCAGAACCCTCCCAACCTACATACCTGGGCCGTGCGCTGTGCCCTAGCGTAAGATCTTCGGTCCCTTTGGCCCCATCGGCCCCTTCGGGCTCCTCTGACGGAGGAACGGTCATGACAATCTGTTCTTCCGAGGCCATCGTGTCGATGAACTCAGGTAATGGAGTAGATGGTACGGGACCTATCTTTCACAGATTGGAAGAAGAGATCTACAAAAGTACAAGAAATCGAAAGGAAAACGTCAGAACTAAGAAGAAAGGGGCAACCTAGTGTGCTAAAAGCTCAAAGGAAGACCAATGGCGCGCAAGATCCGAGTAGAGAGAAAAGGTGAAAGATCCAAATCGCATTTACTGTGGATGAAGCGGGAAGCCGAAGATCGAGTCAGTGGTGGCAGCCCACCCTCCGTCGGTTCCGCTACAGAGAGAGCGGCGACAATGCCCGCGGCGGTGCTTCTTCTCACGATCCCCACCGGCAACGGAGACGAAGCGGTCGAGGAAGACGAAGGAGAATGGGGGAGAAGTGTGGTCAAAGTTAAAGAAACTGACCGCCGGGGCTATTTATGCGCCCCGGGGAGGTCGTGCGTCGTGGGTCTGCTGTGGCCACGGGAGCGGTAACCGCGTCAATCGTGGGCCGTAAGGTTTCCTACACGGCCACACCAAGGGCGCACGGTTCTAAAAAAGAACATGATTACGCCGTCGGTGTTGAATTGACTAGACAGGGGTCTATCGGTCAGTGAATAGTGACCGCTGCCGCTGACAGTGGTAAGTTCCAAGATATTCCCTGACAAGTGGCGCACGCAATGCCAGACGCCGTCGGCGGTTTTTACTAAGTGATGCTCGATTAATCCGGGCAAGACTTATGCCGGCAAGTGAGATGTTCGAGCTTGAGATAAGCCGGGATGTTTAATCCGGTGGGAAGTTAATCTCGGATGGGAACCTACCGTAGCCCAACAGCTAATGCCGCTGGGCCACACCAACTTCGTGGACTAATGTCGGGGGGATAAACCCCGGTAGGCTAACCTGTGCTATGTTTAGCCGGCATAAGTGGTTTATGTTGGATAGTTAAGATTAAGCCGGAGTACGGCATAATGATCTTAGGAATAACAAAGAGAGATAGAAGTTTCCGACATAAGGGACCAAGAAGGAAATCCGCCATAAGTAATCCGGGATATGAGTCAGTCCAAACCGGGATACCAAAATTTTGCCCACATAGGACCAACGGTCTACAACAGGTCAAAGATCCGGTCGTCTGGTACAAGACCAAGATGATGTATCCGGGATCAGCTTTAAACGAAGCTCTGAAGCCAAATCAAGATGCTGACGAGTAAACGGCCGTAGGCCGACAAAGAGGTGTCACCAGACAAGAGCCAAAGCGGGGAACGTCACGCCTGAGCCAAAGAAGCTTTATAAAGTAGGCTTACCTAGGCATAGATTCATCTGTATGTTGTAGAAAAGGTGAGGTGCGGTTAGAACCTAGGGTCGAATAGGTTAGGTTTGTGTTGGACTTCATTTTTTGCGGGTCAGCACCTTACCCTAATGGGAACGAAATCCAGCGGATCCGTGGGCCGAACCGGACCCCTTACATCTTGAGTGCATACCTGACCAACGGTCCGACACTGGCCCGGCCCCAGCTTTACTCGCCTGGCACGGTCCGGCACGCAAGCGACCCGTGAACTGACAGGCCGTGCCGTGCCGGCCCACATGCCGCCCTTGCCCCGGCATGGCACAGATCATTTTTTTTGTTGGTTTGCTACACGGGCCACTCGCATGTCCTAACTTGCCACCCGCCTTCCGGCCCAGGCACAATACCTGAGTTTCACGGGTCCGGCACGTCACGGCCTCTCGGGCCAGGCTGGGGCCGTTGCGGGCCTTTTTCGCGTGCTGCCGTTGGCCATGTATATTTGTGTGGGAGAGAGTAAAAAGATTTGGCAAGAACACCCACACACACCCCCACTGTTTCTGCGCCTCCCCCAACCCTAACATTCTCCGCCCCCTTCGTTGGCCGCCATGGCTGCCGCCGCCTCTTCATCCTCCTTCTCCTCTTCCGTTCTGAGTCCGCCTCCACTCCCTGAGGGCGATGGCCACGCCGCCCCAAACTGGGTTCTCCTCGACATCCTTGGCTATATGGGTGACCACCACCGCAACGCCAACTTCGCCCACAGCAAAACGAGCACCGGCGAACTCATCCAAGTGTCCTTCCACACCGCCCGCCCGCCCCAAGTCTCCCACTTTTGTGTCCACTGCCCAGATATTGGACCCGCCGGTTTTGTGGTTCCTCCCAAGGTTATCAGCGCGGATTCCGATCTCGTCCTCTTCCAAGTTTCCGTGTGCCCCCAGGTCCGGTTCAATCCACGTTACTGCGACTACTTCCTCTACAGGGCGCACCCTCGGAATCCATCACTCCACCTTCTTCCACACCCGTACCCCAACAATTTCAAAGATGAGGAGGTCGCCCTCCTCAGCTTCAGCGACGGGTACGCCGTCGCCGCTCTCACAAGAAACTACCTGAGCCTGACTCCTAATAAGGAGTTCAATCTCTACCTTTACCGCTCCTCCAAAGCTCAGGAGGGGTGGACCTCCAAGGTGGTGTCGGTGGCAGAGCCAATGAGGGACAAGGTGTTGCCTGCGTATTTTGCGCCGTATCATGAGACATCAAAGGTGATCATACTCGGGCGCGGCGAGCTTGGCATTGTCGGCTGGGTTGACCTCTGGCGTGGCATCCTCGTCTGCAATGTGCTGGAGGAGGATCCCACACTCCTCGACTTACCACTGCCTCTTCCAGCGGATGGTAACAGGAGATTCTACCACAAATGCTCCCCGCACATCATGCGGGACATCACTGCCAACCTGCTTAAAGATTCCATCAAGTACATTGAGGTCGAAAATCCACAGAAAAATGTGGTTAGCCCTGACTACCCTCTTGATTCCTCTGCTGACCAAAAGCAGCACAGAGCACCCCGTACAGCTTGGAAGGCCACCACATGGAGCCGACCGATCCCAATTGATCCATCCAAGGGCTGGAATCGTGACTACACCTATGATGTTGCTCACATCACTATTGACCCAGTGCATTGTGAGCAGCTGCCTAGGCTGCGGGATACTGACGACAACCTCTCCAAGCCAACATTACCGGCACAACTCATTGGTTTTCCCACCTTGAGCATGGATGATGACGTTTTGTACCTGATGTTTATCGCATACCACACCGGCCAGGACGTGGTGATTTCTATTGACATGAGGAAGAATACACTGCAAGGATTTGCCAATCTTGTGCCAGGAAAAGATTTCACTTTTATGCGTAGCTGCACCAGTGAAATCTCCAAATATCTTAGTAAGGATGAAGGTAATTTTACTATACTAGTACCTACTCCGTGTTCGTGTGCCTATCTGTATGCATGGTCTCCTTATCCTATATGCCGAATCTTGAAGAAATGAAACCCTATACCCACGGGTTCTTGGCAAGCCTAGTTTCTGTGCTTTGCTTAGCACTCTAATGTCTTAACTCTTCCATGTAAGCTGAATGTTAGGACACCAGTGTTCACTAGGACTGAAAATCTAGACACTCTTGTAAACAGGGTCGCACCTTATTACTTTTGAAAGAGCTAAATGCTATGGCCTTATCATATTTTTGGGACAAGTTTTTGCTGGGTTTACTTGTTAATGCATTCTATTTTAGATTCTGTCTTTGTATCTATGCAGTCAGCCCAACCTAAAATTTCACCGCTAATATAAATATAAGCATCTGGATTTTGCCATGCACAAATGTAATTATGGATTTGACATAAATAACATCTTCACCTTGTGTATATATATTTGGTAGCATCTAAATAGGTAAATTATTGTCAAATGTGTGTGTCGAATAACTTGTTGATTTGCAGAAGGACTAATAAAAAGAACATGCACAAGAATAATAGGTGATCAAAACAAACTTTTAGAAGTATTTGTCTGTAGTTTCTTCTCTGTTTGGATTCATTATTTCTGTAGTTCTGTTTTCTGTTCTGTACTACCAAAGGAGACCCTCTATCTTCATTTTTTGGTTGAAAAGAAACCAGTGCTTCTGTAGAGATCATTTTGTCAAATCCTGAGCTGTTTTATATGATACAGGCACGAGAGAAGCTTCAGAAACAAGCTTGCTACAGGAAAAGACTTCACTATTACGCATAACTGCACCAAGTGAAATATCCCAATAGCTTAGTAAGGATGAAGGTAATTTTGCTATGCTAGTACCTGCTCTGTGTTTGTGTGACTATCTTTACCTTCTCGAGAAAATGCAAAAGAATTTGCGTTTAGTTTCATTGAACAGGAAGACATTTGGGGTACAGCAGGACGTACACACACACACACACACACACACACACACACACACAAACGTGCTGACTGTCCTCACGACCCGACCCAGGTGAGGTGTCCCCAACTTCAGACAGTAACGATGAAAGGCCTCACTCAACCTAGCCTCCAGCCAAGAATGGCGAGGCGTCGAGACTCGGAGCCACATCCCACAGGGCTGCATCGCAACCGTTCCCAGATGCCATCGTACCTCGCATCTCCAGGACAGCCCAAGCCAACTTACCTCGCACCCATGTGCCTAGAGGATAGGCAGGTGGAAGTTAGCACCCGGTTGGAGCTAGTTTACCTATAGTCTGGGAAGAGTGTCAGCGATGGCGTACATTTCGCCTTGGATGTCTGCATCCTGTGTAGGAGCCCACACCAAAATAACGCATCGCATCGCCAGATGTTTCATCGGTTACTCCACGTGCATCCCAAACAGCGCCTCCAAGAAGGGAATTGCGCGAAGAAGCCAGCGCTGCCTGGTCCGGTTGGTCTGTCCTACAATTTCCCCAGTGCTCGAGGAGAAGGTCCAGTCATGGTCATGACAGGACCTCCGTGGAGGTAACGGCACCCTCGAGCGTCACAGTTTTCAGCGCTGGTCAGCGCCGTGCAGGGATTTCTCCTAACCTGTGGACATATATCCTGAAGACAGGCGAAGCAGCGGCAGGCTGGAGACACGGGGAAGCAGGTTGCCTGTCAGGGCCACCACACCGAGAGGTGAGCCGTAAATCGTCACTGTTAAAGGAGGGAGGCACCGGCCAGCGCAGCGCAACAGCCGCCGGTGGGCTGCCAACAGGGCAGCCAGCACCGGGGAACAACTTGAGCGGGGCTGGTGGCGTCGTTACACGGACCTGCCACTTGCATCTCCGACGCCGTCTATGGCCTCCGCCGCCTGGATCCACCTGGGCAAAACCGAGCAGCCATCGTCGTGCCCCCACAAGGCTGCCGTGGCAAGTCCGAAGGCCCGGCCTCTGGATCTGTGGTCCGCCGGGGGGGGGGGGGGGGGGGAACAGCTCTTCCCACTGCAGCCAGCATGAACTGGGAATTCACATCCTGACTGACTATCCTTTATTAATTGGCTGCTTCTCCTACATGTCAAATTTAGATGAAACGAAACTCTGTACCAATGGGTTCTTTGCAAACCTAGTCTCCGCACTTGCTGCGGAGTCTAATGTCCTAACTTCTCCATGTAACCTGAGTGTTACCTCCTTGTTAATTTTGATAGAGCTAACTTCTATGGCCTCATCATATTACTCTGCTGCTTAGGATATGAGTTCAGTTTTTTTTTAGGGAATGAATTTAGCTAATCATGACATTCAAGGTTGTTTTTCCTTGTTTGTTTTTTGTTAGAAAACAACTTTAGAAGATAGTGGACATAATTAAGGTCTGTTAGCTTGATTATGATGTTGTGCAATGAGATGGATGGCTGTTCTATGCCAAGCTGTGCTGTCTGAGTTTTTACATCAGGTGGAAACCCAGTTCTTGGGGCTCCAGGCCATAGTTTGAAAAAAAAACAAATTATTTTCAACTGATATTGTATTGCTTTTCTATGTTAAGCAGCCATTTTACGAATAGAATGGCAGTTTAGAAGGATCTATACAACATGTTTTGAATGAACATGAATGGCAAAGTTTGCATTTTCATTATAACGGCCGAGGACATGCATTTAAGTAATGGCGCAACATACCCGCAGCATGATGCAGCACAATGTAGGGTATTTGAGTGGCCCTTTGAGGCAAGTTTCCGTTCGGTTTAATAGTTCATGCAACTCTTTTGTAGATTCCATTTTTGTATCCATGCAGTCAGCCTACCTAAAATTTTACCGCTAATATACATATAAGCAACAACAATAACAACATCAAAGCCTTTTTCCCAAGCAAGTTGTGGTAGGCACAAATTTTTGGAGCTGAATCACTCAGCTTTTCTTTTTGAACTGACACAAGAATAAGTTAGACATTGGATTTTGGATTTTGGTCTGGACTGTCTCACACAGCCCAACTTCTTTCTTTCTATTCTCCTTGTCAAATAAACATGCTTATTTCTCCTTGTCAAATAAACATGCCTACACCTCTTTAAATACTAGCACACAAGCACGCACATGCCAGTTGCCATACTTGGCCACTAACTCCATGTGCTAAGGAACCACTAGCTACGTGCATGCTCACACCCACCACTTGCGCATCTCCTTCCCAAAGGATCACACGACTTGGCCATGCATGCAACTAACAAACCAATGCATGCACTAAACAAAGTACTTATTCAGCCAATTCTCTCGGCTCCAACTCAGGGTCCAGCCGGTCTGGCTCCAGCCTTCGCGCTTTGCCGCTTCAGCACCACATCTTGCTTGCCGCATCGCGCAGCAGCCTGACATCTCGCTTTCTTACGCCTCAGCTCGTATATGCAACTATGGATTTGGCATACAAATATTTTCACTTGGTTATATTTGTACATTTGGTAGCATCAAAATAGGTAAATAATTATCAAATGTGTATGTGGAATAACTTGTTGATTTCTAGTATGTCAAATAAAAAGAACTTGCTGATATTGTATTGCTTTTCTATGTTACGCAGTCATTTTACTAATAGAATCACAGAACTGATGTACACATAAACTTTAATGGTGTGGTTTAGAAGGATCTATGCACCATGTTTCGAATGAACATGAATGGCAAAGTTAGCATTTTCATTAACAGCTGAGGACATGCATTTCAGTAATGGTGCTGAAGACACTCCCTAGACTAGTCAGAGGCAGCGCAATATAGGGTATTTGAGTGCCATTTGAGACAAGTTTCCGTTGGGTTTTAATAGTTCATGCACTCTTTAGATGCCGTCTCTGTATCTATGCAGTCAGCATGCCTAAAATTTCAAAGCTAATATACATATTTGCATCTGGACATTTTGGTAGCATCTAAATATAGGTAAATAATTGTCAAATGTGTATGTGGAACAACTTGCTGATTTCAAATAATAAGCACATACACAAGAATAATATGTAACTAAAATGAACTTTTGGAAGTATTTTTTCTCTACCTGGATTCATAATTTTTGTAGTTCTGTTTGCTAAGTTGCACTACCAAAGGACAACGTTTATCTTCATTTTTTTATTGAAAAGAAAGCCTGTGTTTCTGTATGTCATTTTATTAAATCCTGAGCTGTTTTATATGATACAGGCACTGAGAGAAGCTTCAGAAACAAACATAAGGGCATATCTGCAGGAATTTAATCAGTAGAGAGAGGCATGCTGGCAGGCAGCCCAGATGGGAGCACAAACTATTCAGAAATTTAATCTGCAAGCGAATGGGGATATTTCTCCATTGACGACTTCACTGAGTTTTATCGCTGCTGCACAAACTTTTATTGTATCTGCGTATTAGTATAACATTATAATGGCTTGTTACTTGTTTTATGTTACTAGTAAGCTTGCACGTGCACGTGCACGCACGTCTAGCGTCATAAATATAAAAATGTCAGTTTTCATGAATAAAGAAAATGCATGTTCCATTAATTAATTATGATATAATATATTATCCAAAATGCATATGCTCTCGCGCAAGGTAAAATGAGCTTAACACAATATAGTAATAAATTAGGGACCATGTCAATTTCAGTACAGAACTCCATTGGCAGCCCAAATGTTTCAGATACAAAAAAATCATATATTACATATTTTAATTGAGATGGAAAACCTACAACATAAAGAGTTGGTTAATTCAACATAAAAACTTCTTCACAAGATACTTGCTCTCCACACATTCTTATCACTTATAAGAGAAGGGCTAGCTCAGCCAGGATAACAATTGTAAAATATTTTTTAGTCATCTAATAATTTCAAGATTCTGATATTTCACATGTCATTAATATAATAGTTACAGTAAAATGATGGTTAGTCAAACAAAGAATGTTCTTACTGTTGACAAAAGAACCAACACACTGTCCACTGCCTGACCCTAGGAGCGGTGGCGGAAGCAGATAGCTTGATTTAACTTCTCCCTTTCCTTCCATTGGTCTAAAAGGAGAGTGATTTTACCGAACATGAAGCATGCAATTCAATATGACAGATTGTTCTAGTGCAAGTATAACCTGATTTTACGTTAGCTTTTATAGATAAGGATTTGCTAGAAGGAATATTTGGTAGACATCGCTGCTATAATTTTAATTAATTACAGAAGAATAAATGGACATCCAGACTTAATTGTTAACTCACATGAAAATAAATGTACCTTCCTATAAATCTGATCGTACTAATGGAGCATAAATACATTAATTTTGCAAAATTATGAATGCAACCTCTTTCTTATTCATTGCGCTCAGACCATGAACGGCGATAACATTCTCTATGATTGCATTTAACTAACAACACAACCTCAGCCTCGATTGTCCAAACCTGAATCGGAGTAGCAACACAGCTGCACAATATACTTTGCAGAACAAAGGAAAACAAATAAACTGGGGCTACTGAATTAATGCCAAGAATATGTACATAGGCAGAATAAAAATTCATGAACTTACAATTTATCAGTTTGTCGGTATTTCTCCAGTAATGGAGACGCAGATGCAGGCAGCAGCATCCCTCGTCTGGGGTGGGGTTGGGGTGGGAGGGGCGTGAGCGGAGAGAGCATAGGCGGCGGCAGCCCCCGCAGCCAACTGGGATGATTCTTCCGCTGACCATAGGATTTTGCAAAATGTTATGGTAACAGAGGAATGTTTTTTGTTCGCACATATATTATCAGCTTTGACATCATCAAATTGATTTACTCAGTAATTCTGGAAAAGAGAAATATGCTAACTTTATAAAGCTATAGATAATATACCAAAATTATTTTCGAGTTACTAAAGGGTAATGAAATGAACATATTTGCATTGTCACCTTTATATCTGCTCTGGAGGCATGATGCAATCCACCACAAAGAATCAGTTGGATCTGATTCAAAATAAACTTCTTTGTCTCCGGAAAAGAAACATACTTCTTTTGAAGAGCAAAATACCTCTTCACTGGATGCTCATCTTCCTTTGTATTGAACTGTGAAAAATTAAGCCACTGAAGTTATCTGGAATGGATAAATGGTGAACTTGATGGAAGAAAATCATGGTTGACAATCTACATATATCTCCATACCTCTTTCGAGACCTAAGTATCATGAGAGTGGACTTTCAGGTATTTGGTGAGCACCCGTATTCAGACCGTGTATACTGCATCAAGATCCGTGCAAGTTTTTTTTGTTCCCCTCTCAAACAATTTCTCATTTTGGTATCTCTCACATCACACATTGTTTGAACTTAAAAATTTGCAGATCACTTAAACATAACAATTGGAATGTGGGCAAAATATTTTAGTTTTTTTTATGTCATTATCAATATATGTAGTTCAAGAATTTATTTTGAATTTTAAACAATTTAAAATTTAAATTTGCACAAAAAAATTCTGAACTATTTTTCCTCCATTCTATTTGTTATTTTTTATTAACTTGCAAAAAATCTAATCAAAATATTATATAATTTAAGAGATAAAAAAGAAAAAGACAAAAAATAGAAGGTGCGTGGAGCGCACCTGTTCCACCACACTTTTCCCAAGTATCATATATGATAAATCGTTGTAACAGAACATTGCTTACTGTTGTATAGTACAAATAACATGAGCTAAACATTTCTGAAGCCCATTGTATAGGAGGGACAAAATAAAGAGATCATTATTATGATAAAATATAAGTATAAGAAGTGACAAATGCACACAATAATGTTTCCTGAAGAGACCGATGCACAGATTATAAATTCATATGATTTTCGAACTTATACTACAATTATGTATTCTTATTATGCAAAACATTAGTGTAACACATACTAACATTGACCAAGCTGTAACCAAATATATGTAGTGCTCTATCTCCATATGCCACGATGATAACTACTAAAGTATGAGATCATAAAAAGCTATATTTCGAATAAGTATTCTTTGTGACGACCAGATGGTAGAAAGGATACTGCAGTAGAAAGTGCGGCATGTCCGCGTACCTCCGATACGCATATCGCTGGTCTGCGTTGGTGCTGGTATCTGGTCCCTGAATTTGACGATGGACGCTAGTTGAAGCAACGCTGCGAGCTAACTTTGCCCGCGTTGGTGCTGGTATCCGGATATCCGGTCTCTGTCGAACAAATCCGTGCCGTTGCTGCTGAGCGCTGCACAGCGTTGTGACACCATGGCCGCCAAGGCTCATGAGGTACATGTTCATCGGGTGTGAGACGTGGAGGTCGATGGCGGAGACGTACGTGCTGTAGATAGAGCAGGGCTTGTTCGGCTGGAGCCTGATGCCGCGGGCCTGCGTGTTCTTGAGCTTGTACGACCCGACGTGGCCAGGCAGCGGCACGGTGGCGGAGGGCGCAGGAGAAGCAGCGAGACATGGGAGCAGCTAGCATTAGGCGTTCGGGGAAGCACGCCAAGATTCGAGCCGGCCGTACGGGCGGCCAGCCGGCAGCCGCACACAAGAACCCGGACGCAGCTAGGGTTAGCTATCTGGGTGCGTGCGGAGGCATATACCAGCAGTCGTAGAAGGGTGGAATCGGCAGAGGAGGCCACGCCGAGGTTGTGATGGTGAGAGGCAGAGCCAGGGAGCAGGAATTGATCGGATTTTTGGGCGGCGTAGGCGGCGGCGCTTCTATGTGGAGCAAAGGCGGCGGTTACAGGGAGGCCGGCGAATTTTGGGGGGAGTCAACTCGTTCCCGAATGTTCAAAAAAAAAAAAAACTCGTTCCCGAGCGAGAATGGGATTTCTTTTTGCGATATGCTGTTCGGAAATCGGAGTGATTTCCGGGAGGGAGAACAAATGAATTGGGGGCATCCGATAGATATTGATGAATGGTGTAGATTGAGTTTTCCTACGGCACTTCGTGCCTTTATAAGTAGTAGAGATGAACTTTATTGGTACTTGATAAATGCAATGGACTCTTTTGTTACTCTATATTTGTTTCACGTTCTATAGCTAGAACTTCTTGAGCGCAAACTTTGGATCTTGGAGCACCAGCTTGCTCATGCGGCTTGATTGCTGGAATGCCTTGCGAGATAATACTGTAATAATTTGTACTTGACCTCTTCCAGTTCTAGGTCTTTTCACTCTGCAAATTGAAGTAATCTTCCCAAAAGCGACATGTGGCCTGAACAGAAACTTCTTATTAGCCTGACCTGAAAAATAAATATCCGTGCCACCAGAAATTGGTTCCATCTGACCGTTGAACCCTATTTGATGCCTAGCCCCATCTAACCGGTGAACCCTATTTGATGCCTGGTCCTATCTAACTGGTGAACTATTTTGTAATTGTTAGAGTCAGTTTATGTATCTCTACCATGTAATATTTTTTTTCTGTAAATATGTGTGGTATTGATTGTAAAAAATAGCTTATGTATCTCTACCATGTAATATTTGTTTCTATAAATATTTGTGGTATTGATTATAAAAAAACTGGTCAACGGTATTTGATGCTTGGCCCCATCTGACGGGTGAACCCTCCCTTGACGGATTCCTGCTTTGTTATAACTTCACCTTCCTCCATATCTCGCTCGAGCTAACTATTGGACATATCTCGCTCGAGCGAGCTACTCGATTGTCATTGTTGTTGGGTTTCTAGGTTTCAATCAGCTGTTTCTTTTCCGCTTCATTTGGATATTCGATTTGAATTGAGGTATTGGACATTCTGCGGTTCCGCATACCACGATTCCAGGCGCTTGGCGGGCCAAGGCATTCAGCCTAGTAGTGTCGCTCTCGCTCGATGTCTAGTTTCGAGCCGAACGACAAAAAAAGATGGGTAGGCGACATCGAGGGGTTAGGGTGGAGATTGGGTGTGTATTCGCTCGCTTCGCTCCACCTGCACCGCTTCGCTCTCACTCTCTATCAACTCGCACGCGGAAACCTAATATCCAATATAGTCCTCCGCCTCAGTGCCACCTCCTAAAAACCTAGTGTATCCATCGTAGATCGTTTCTCCCTCCTAAAAACCCTATTTATGGGTGAAGTTTTAATAAAAAGTAATGTTTTCGTAGACCAGGTTAGGGTTTGATAGCCATCTTCTTGGCCCCCGCCTCAATAAAGATGGTATCGTTTACAATACGTGATCTTCAGCTGTTCGTTCGACGATGATATCTTCTTCCCGACGTCAATGGTGGTTGTTTACACTTGTTTTGGGCCAGTAGCCTATCAAGGAATATATATGTCAAGTACACTTCGTAGGTTGTTTTTTCGTCATTAAGGCAGTACTATGTCGATTCATATCATGACCAGGCTTGATAACCGATTGTGCCGCTAAGAGATGACCCCAATATTGACATATGAAGGCTTCCACCAAGATGCATTTAGGATGCCCTCAAATGAAAAAGTTCCCAACATGAAAGTTGCGCCTCGTCGAAATAAGCAATTTTAATGTTTGGTTCATCGCAATCCTGTAGGGATTCTTAGCATAGAAAACAAAAAATTTCTACCGCAAGAACGAATAACAAGCCAAGATCTAATATATGTAGCAACGAGGTGAAGATGAACATACCCTCGAAGATCGCTAAGCGTTAACAAGATAAATCTCGTCGTGGATGTAGTCGATCACTTGCCGCTTTCAAAAGCGCGTAGAAGATCTTGACGGTGCCACAATCGGGCAGCACCTCCGCACTCGGTCACACTTACGGTGTCGATGAAGACGTTCTTCTCCCCGTTCCAGCGGGAAGCGGATGTAGTAGATCCTCCTCGGAATCCCGCCAGCACGACGGCGTGGTGACGGTGGTGGTGGAGATCTCCAGCCGCGCTTCGTCGTAAGCACCGCGGGAGAAATAGGAGGAGGGAGTAGCTAGGGTTTGGGAAAGGGGGGAGGGCACTTGGGGCGCCGGCCTGGGAGCCCCTTGGTGGTGCGGCCGGACTGTGTGTTCAGCCCCTCCCTCTCCTCCTCTATATATAGGTGGAAAACCTAGGGTTCCCCCAAAACCCACTTTGGAGTCCAACTCCCAAACTTACCAAAATTAGAAACCTAGAGGGAAAGGGGTTTCTCCCTTTCCTTCTAGTTTGGCCGGCCAAGTAGGTGGAATCCACCATGGACTCCACCTTTCCACTTGGTGGGTTGGCTAGGGCTTGTGGAGTCCATCCGGGACTCTACCTTCCATAGTGATTTATTTCGGATGATTCTAGAATCTTCTACAACCTTCCATAAATGCACCAGACCATTCCCAAACTTGGAATGTGACTTCCTATATATGAATCTTATTCTCCAGATCATTCCGGAACTCCTCGTGATGTCCTGGATCCCATCCGAGACTCCGAACAATATTCGAACTCCATTTCATATTCCATATCTACTTAAAACGACATCGAACCTTAAGTGTGTCACCATACGATTCGTGAACTATGTAGACATGATCGAGACTCTTCTCCGATCAATAACTAATAGCGGGACCTGGAGATCTATAGCTCCCACATATTCAAGGATGACTTTGTGATCGAATGAACCATTAACATACGATATTGATTCCCTTTGTCTCGCGATATTTTATCCGAAGTTTGATCGTCGGTATCTCCATGCCCAGTTCAACCTCGTTACCGATAAGTACTCTTTACTTGTACCGTGATATGACATTCCTTGTGAGCCAGTCATATGCTTGCAAGCTAATTGGATGACATTCCACCGAGAGGGCCCAGAGTATATCTATCCGTCATTTGGATGGACAAATTCCACTATTGATCCACGTGCTTCAACCTATACTTTCCGAACACTTAATGCCACCTTTATAACTACCCATTTATGAAGTAGTGTTTGATGTCATCAAAGCATCCATCCGGTGTAGGTGATTAACATGATCTCATGGTCGAAGGATTAGGTTACTATGTATCTTAAAGCTTGAAGCAAAACGAACTTAATGACTTGATCATATGCTACACTTACTATGGGTGTATGTCCATGAAAGAACATCTCTTCATAATTATGTTTTGTGTGTTTGATGACAACATATGTGATGATCTAATGTGACTTAGTGTGCAGATATGATCGACTTTATAGTTTGAAGTGAGAAGTATTAAAGAGGGAAAAGCCGTGGATGAAAAGGAGGAAGAAAGAAAGAAGGCTGGAATTTCCAGGCCGGAAATTCCGAGCCGGAAATTCTGAGAATTTCCGGCCCCCAATTTTTCGCTAAGGACTTAAGGTCCATAGCCCCTGGATGACCCCCAGAAATTTGCCCGGACATTTCTGTCGAAGGGGCGGAAATTCCGGGGGGGGGGGGGGATTCCGGCCCGAACATTTTGACAATTTTCGGCCCCCCAAATTTCACTAAGGACCTGAGGGCCCAGGCTCTCAGTATACCCCCGGATTTTTGCCCGGACATTTTTGTCAAAGGGGCGGAAATTCCGGCCCCAACTTACACCGGAAATTCCGGCCCTAAAATTCAGCAACGACTACATTTGGTGAGGGGTTTAAATACCCCCTTCTTCTTCCAGCTCAAGTTGCTCATTGATGCCCAAGTTCATCCACCATTAGAGCCACTTCAAGAAACACAAGAATCACAAGACCTCCTCCTCCAACCATCCAAAGCTCTTGATCTTTGGAGAATCAATGGAGAAGACCGCGATCTACATCTTTACCGAAGCGATTTGCATTTTCCCCTTATATGCTTGAGGGCCCCTTTGCTAGTGTTCTTCTTTGGAAACCCTAGTTGTTTGTGGTTGATTTGTTGTTGTTGTTGTTATGTTGTTACAGATTTTAGGAGCCTCCAATTCGGTTGTGGATGTGTGCCCCAAGAACCTTGTAAAGGCCCGATTTCCGCCTCGAGGAAATCCCTTAGTGGAAGTGGGTTAGGACTTTGTGGCGTTGCTCACAGGAGACCTGAGTGAAGCCTTTGTGGTGTTGGTCTAGCCTTCGTGGCGACCACACTCCTCCAAACGTAGACGTACTTCCCCTCAAAAGGAAGGAACTATGAGAATCATCTCTGTGTCTCCGCGTGGTCCACTCTCGGTTACCTCTATCCTTATTAGCTCCCCTATATATTGTCTAACTATATCTTGCTTAGTAGTTGATCTTGTCATATAGGTAAATTCACTTAGTTGCATACCTAGAGAATTTACCTTTGTGTCAAGCCTAAATTTAAAAAGAACTAAAATTTGGTTAGCACCTATTCCCCCTTTCTCGGTGCGGCATACGATCCTTTCAATTGGTATCAGAGCCTCGGCTCCTATTTCGGTCTTAACCGCCTAAGAGTATGTTGGACGATGATGTTACGGAAGGGGCCGCGAAGCCAGTCTCTATGGAAGATATCAAGTTGATGGAAACATCTTTGAGGTCCTCCATGGAAGCTCAAATGGAAAGTATAAAGATAATGCTTTCCGGGCTTATGCCGGTGGAGCCGCTATGGAACCAGTGGCTATACCATCGCGCTTCCGAGTTGTTGTCTTCTTAACTTTGCCGCGGCCAGCAGCAAGGGGAGCATTATTCTCCAGCACCTGAGCATTGGGATCTGTTGAACCCATGATCCAAATAGTTTGCAAAATAAGAGGGGAAAGGAGTTAATACCTCTAGGACAACGCAATCATCCTCATCATCGTCATCAGCCCAATTCCTTAAAGGATGCTCGACATGGGCCTTACAAGTGTCGGAGACAACAATGGCGTTGTCCACGTTGAGGTTGAGCGCAGTGGCGGCGGTATCGGGATCCTCGTTGTCAACGTTTGTCCGATCGGCCGGGAAGACGATCGTGGCATTCTCGACCAGCTGACGTTCAAATCTCTGTTGGGATAAAATATTTAACAAGAGGAAATGATTACTTTGTGAGATAAACATCAAAGAAAAAAGAATGCTGAATTAACTTAAAGTATCCCGACCAAGTTACATGAGGCGGCGGGTTAGCACGGCTGTACGGCTCCTGATCCCAATCCCAATCCCAATCCGGTTCCATGTCGGTCTAAGCGATGGCATTAACCTGCGCCGGCACCTCCGGCTTCTCCAGCTCGAAGGTGGTCATCCGGCTAGGATCCAGGCAGCCGCTCATTTGGCAAATCTTGTGGCTACGCCGCTGAAGGGGCGAAACCCTCCGGGTCATGAACGTGCGAACGAGGTCATCCGGTGTGGGGAGGCCAGCCTCGTTCATCTCGCAGATGAGCTGGTAGATCTGGTTGGTTTAAGCGTGGGTATTACCCGGGTTATAGTTCCAGTTATGCTTGGATGGAGTTCCTTTTACATAAGGAGGAAGGTTGATGAGGTCCTCACCGCCGATATTCTTAACATAGAAAAAAGTTTTCTGCCACTTGCGGCATGAATCAAGCCCGGTCATCCGGATGAACTTGGTGCTCCAACGCGGCGTAACCATAGCCGCGCCATAGGTTACCATCGGCTTATTCGGAGCCGGGATAGAGGGGTCCTGGATAGACTGGGTCCTAAGGTTATGAAGCCGTGCCCACAGCTCAATGTTGGGCCAAAGATCGAGATAACCCTCGGTGAAAGCCACAAAGGAGGATAAGACCATGAAGGCATTAGCTGGAAGGTGGTGAGGCTGAAGCCGCAACTTATCAAGAAAAGCCTGGAAGAAACCGCTAGCAGGGAGCCCAAACCCGCATGCGAAGTGGGCAAGGAATATGACTATCTCTCCCTCCTCCGGGATTGGCTCTAGTTCACCCTTAGGGAGCCTACAGCTAACTTCAGGAGGAACACGCTTGGTTTTGTACAGCCAATCGATTTCTACCTGACGTACATCAGAACCCTCCCAACCTACATAGCTGGGCCGTGCGCCGTGCCCTAGCGTAAGATCTTCGGTCCCTTTGGCCCCATCGGCCCCTTCGGGCTCCTCTGACGGAGGAACGGTCATGACAATCTGTTCTTCCGAGGCCATTATGTCGATGAACTCAGGTAATGGAGTAGATGGTACGGGACCTATCTTTCACAAATTGGAAGAAGAGATCTACAAAAGTACAAGAAATCGAAAGGAAAACGTGAGAACTAAGAAGAAAGGGGCAACCTAGTGTGCTAAAAGCTCAAAGGAATACTGATACGTCCATTTTGCATCACTATTTTATATCATAATTTACTGTTATTCATTGATATATTTCATATTTAGAGATGATACTTATGTTATTTCACCTATTTTGCATGTTTCATGATTATTAGAGAATCACTCACCGGAGTCAGGATTCTGCTGGAAAAAGCACCGTCAGAACGCAATATTTCTGAAGATCAACAATTGACGGAAATTACACTGAAGTTCTTATTTCTCCAGAAGAAGGAGCCAGCCAAAAGGAGGGACCGAGGAGGGCCGCCATGGCCCCCCCATAGGCCGGCGCGTGCTCCACCCTGGTCGCGCCGCCTTGTGGGGAGGGGGCCCACAGCCCCCCTCGGCCGTCTCTCTTTCGCGTACTTCATCTACCCGAAAACCTAAGGTGCTGGGAATAATCTCGAAGAGTCACAGCCGCTCTGCGGGGCAGAAAACACCAGAGAGAAAAGAGCTCTCCGGCAGGCTGAAATCCGCCGGGGAAATTCCCTCTCGAAGGGGGAAATCGACGCCATCGTCACCGTCATCGAGCTGGACTTCATTGGGATCATCATCACCATCATCTCCACCGCCGTCACCATCATCTCCACCGCTGCACCTCATCACCGCTGTAACATCTAGGGTTGAATCTTGATTATTTCATAGGGGAAACTCTCCCGGTATTGATTACTCCTTGTTATTGATGCTATTGAGTGAAACCATTGAACCAAGGTTTATGTTCAGATTGTTATTCATCATCATATCACCTCTGATCATGTTCCATATTATGTCTCGTGAGTAGTTCGTTTAGTTCTTGAGGACATGGGTGAAGTCTAAATGTTATTAGTGAATTATGTTGAGTAATATTTAATGGTTTGATATTTAAGTTGTGGTGTTATTCTTCTAGTGGTGTCATGTGAACGTCGACTACATGATACTTCACCTTTATGGGCCTAGGGGAATACATCTTGTATTCGTTTGCTAATTGTGGGGTTGCCGGAGTGACAGCAACCTGAACCCCTGTTGGTATATCGATGCAGGAGGGATAGCAGGATCTCAGAGTTTAAGGCTATGGTTAGATTTATCTTAATTATTTTCTTTTATTTGCGGATGCTTGCAAGGGGTATAATCACAAGTATGTATTAGTCCTAGGAAGGGCGGTGCATTAGCATAGGTTCACCCACACAACACTTATCAAAACAATGAAGATTAATCAACTATATGAAGCGAAAGCACTAGACTAAATTCCCGTGTGTCCTCAAGAATGTTTGGTCATCATAAGTAAACAAACCGGCTTGTCCTTTGTGCTAAAAAGGATTGGGCCATGATAACCCACAAGTATAGGGGATCGCAATAGTCTTCGAGGGAAGTAAAACCCAAATTTATTGATTCGACACAAGGGGAGGTAAAGAATACTTATAAGCCTTAACAACTGAGTTGTCAATTCAGCTGCACCTGGAAAAGCATTAGTAACAGGGGTGATGTGAAAGTAGCAGTGATATGAGAGCAATAGTAACAGTAACACATCAGCAGTAATAGTAACACAGAGGCAATGGCACCAGAAAATAGTTGATACTACTTCCAATGACATGTAGAACGAGTATATGATGATGAGAGATGGACCGGGGTTCCCAGCGATCTACACTAGTGGTAACTCTCCAATAACAAGTGACAAGTGTTGGGTGAACAAATTACAGTTGGGCAATTGATAGGATTCAAAGCATTAAGATAGAACATCAATTCATTAATCATGTAGGCATGTTTTCCGTATATAGTCGTACGTGCTCGCAATGAGAAACTTGCACAATATCTTTTGTCCTACCAGCCGGTGGCAGCCGGGCCTCTAGGGAATCTACTGGATATTAAGGTACTCCTTTTAATAGAGCACCGGAGCAAAGCATTAACACTCCGTGAAAACATGTGATCCTCATATCTAAGCCTTCCCCTCCAGTTGTCCCAATTTCTGTCACTTTGGGGCCTTTGGTTCCGGACATAGACATGTGCATACAACTTGTAGATACAATCTAAGCAATAAGTATAGAGCTTAAATCGAAGATCATGCCACTCGGGCCCTAGTGACAAGCATTAAGCATAACAAGATTGCAGCAACAATAACTTCACAAACTTTATATATAGACTAAGCATAATGTATCATCCATCGGATCCCAACAAACACAACACCGATTACATCAGATGAATCTCAATCATGTAAGACAGCTCATGAGATCATTGTGTTGAAGTACATGGAGGAGAGAATACCAACTAGCTACTGCTAGAACCCGTAGTCCATGAGGGAACTACTCACGGAGCATGATGGAGGCGGTGGCGTCGATGGAGATGGCTTCCGGGGGCACTTCCCCGTCCTGGCAGGGTGCCGGAACAGAGACTTCTGTCCCCCGAATTGGAGTTTCGCGATGGCGGCGGCGCCCCTGGAGTCTTTCTGGAGTTTCGTCAATTGGTATCGCGTTTTTAGGTCGAAAGGGGTTAAATAGGTGAAGAGGCGGCGCAGGAGGGGCGACAGGGTGGCCTCCCCATAGGCCGGCGCGGCCAGAGGCCAGCCCGCGCGGCCCACATGTGTGGTGGCCCCCTGGCTCTCCTCCGACTCCCCTTCGGTGTTCTGGATGCTTCCGGGAAAAATAGGATGTTTGGCGTTGATTTCGTCCAATTCCGAGAATATTGCCCGAACAGCCTTTCTGGAACCAAAAACAGCAGAAAACAAGAACTGGCACTGTGGCATTGATGGCGTGTAACTCACACGTTCATTGGGAACCCCAAGAGGAAGGTATGATGCGCACAGCAGCAAGTTTTCCCTCAGAAAGAAACCAAGGTTTATCGAACCAGGAGGAGCCAAGAAGCACGTTGAAGGTTGATGGCGGCGAGATGTAGTGCGGCGCAACACCAGGGATTCCGGCGCCAACGTGGAACCTGCACAACACAACCAAAGTACTTTGCCCCAAGAAACAGTGAGGTTGTCAATCTCACCGGCTTGCTGTAACAAAGGATTAACCGTATTGTGTGGAAGATGATTGTTTGCAGAAAACAATAGAACAAGTATTGCAGTAGATTGTATTTCAGTATAGAGAATTGGACCGGGGTCCACAGTTCACTAGAGGTGTCTCTCCCATAAGATAAACAGCATGTTGGGTGAACAAATTACAGTTGGGCAATTGACAAATAAAGAGGGCATGACCATGCACATACATATTATGATGAGTATAATGAGATTTAATTGGGCATTACGACAAAGTACATAGACCGCCATCCAACTGCATCTATGCCTAAAAAGTCCACCTTCAGGTTATCATCCGAACCCCCTCCAGTATTAAGTTGCAAAGCAACAGACAATTGCATTAAGTATGGTGCGTAATGTAATCAACAACTACATCCTTAGACATAGCATCAATGTTTTATCCCTAGTGGCAACAGCACAACACAACCTTAGAACTTTCTCACTTGTCCTGTGTGTCAATGCGGGCATGAACCCACTATCGAGCATAAATACTCCCTCTTGGAGTTACAAGCATCTACTTGGCCAGAGCATCTACTAGTAACGGAGAGCATGCAAGATCATAAACAACACATAGATATAACTTTGATAATCAACATAACAAGTATTCTCTATTCATCGGATCCCAACAAACGCAACATATAGAATTACAGATAGATGATCTTGATCATGTTAGGCAGCTCACAAGATCCGACAATGATAGCACAATGGGGAGAAGACAACCATCTAGCTACTGCTATGGACCCATAGTCCAGGGGTAGACTACTCACTCATCACACCGGAGGCGACCATGGCGGCGTAGAGTCCTCCGGGAGATGATTCCCCTCTCCGGCAGGGTGCCGGAGGCGATCTCTGGATCCCCGAGATGGGATCGGCGGCGGCGGCGTCTCTGGAAGGTTTTCCGTATCGTGGCTCTCGGTACTGGGGTTTTCGCAACAGAGGCTTTAAGTAGGCGGAAGGGCAGGTCAGGAGGCGGCACGAGGGCCCCACACCACAGGGCCGCGCGGCCAAGGGGGGGGGGGGGGCGCGCCGCCCTAGGGTGTGGCCCCCTCGTGGCTCCACTTCGTCTCCTCTTCGGACTTCTGGAAGCTTCGTGGCAAAATACGACCCCGGGCGTTGATTTTGTCCAATTCCGAGAATATTTCGTTACTAGGATTTCTGAAACCAAAAAACAGCGAGAAAACAAAGAATCGGCACTTCGGCATCTTGTTAATAGGTTAGTTCAAGAAAATGCACGAATATGACATAAAGTGTGCATAAATCATGTAGATAACATCAATAATGTGGCATGGAACATAAGAAATTATCGATACGTCGGAGACGTATCAGCATCCCCAAGCTTAGTTCTGCTCGTCCCGAGCAGGTAAAACGATAACACAGATAATTTCTGGAGTGACATGCCATCATAACCTTGATCATACTATTTGTAAAGCATATGTAGTGAATGCAGCGATCAAAACAATGTATATGACATGAGTAAACAAGTGAATCATATAGCAAAGACTTTTCATGAATATCACTTCAAGACAAGCATCAATTAAGTCTTGCATAAGAGTTAACTCATAAAGCAATAATTCAAAGTAAAGGCACTGAAGCAACACAAAGGAAGATTAAGTTTCAGCGGTTGCTTTCAACTTGTAACATGTATATCTCATGGATATTGTCAACATAGAGTAATATAATAAGTGCAATAAGCAAGTATGTAGGAATCAATGCACAGTTCACACAAGTGTTTGCTTCTTGAGGTGGAGAGAAATAGGTGAACTGACTCAACATTGAAAGTAAAAGAATTGTCCTCCATAGAGGAAAAGCATCGATTGCTATATTTGTGCTAGAGCTTTGATTTTGAAAACATGAAACAATTTTGTCAACGGTAGTAATAAAGCATATGTATCATGTAAATTATATCTTATAAGTTGCAAGCCTCATGCATAGTGTACTAATAGTGCCCGCACCTTGTCCTAATTAGCTTGGACTACCGGATCATCACAATGCACATGTTTTAACCAAGTGTCACAAAGGGGTACCTCTATGCCGCCTGTACAAAGGTCTAAGGAGAAAGCTCGCATTGGATTTCTCGCTATTGATTATTCTCAACTTAGACATCCATACCGGGACAACATAGACAACAGATAATGGACTCCTCTTTTATGCATAAGCATGTAATCAACAATAATTTTCTCATTTGAGATTGAGGATATATGTCCAAAACTAAAACTTCCACCATGGATCATGGCTTTAGTTAGCGGCCCAATGTTCTTCTCTAACAATATGCATGCTTAACCATAAGGTGGTAGATCGCTCTTACTTCAGACAAGACGAACATGCATAGCAACTCACATGAAATTCAACAATGAATAGTTGATGGCGTCCCCAGTGAACATGGTTATCGCACAACAAGCAACTTAATAAGAGATAAAGTGCATAATTACATATTCAATACCACAATAGTTTTTAAGCTATTTGTCCCATGAGCTATATATTGCAAAGGTTAATGATGGAATTTTAAAGGTAGCACTCAAGCAATTTACTTTGGAATGGCGGAAAATACCATGTAGTAGGTAGGTATGGTGGACACAAATGGCATAGTGGTTGGCTCAAGTATTTTGGATGCATGAGAAGTATTCCCTCTCGATACAAGGTTTAGGCTAGCAAGGCTTATTTGGAACAAACACAAGGATGAACCGGTGCAGCAAAACTCACATAAAAGACATATTGAAAACATTATAAGACTCTACACCGTCTTCCTTGTTGTTCAAACTCAATACTAGAAATTATCTAGACCTTAGAGAAACCAAATATGCAAACCAAATTTTAGCATGCTCTATGTATTTCTTCATTAATGGGTGCAAAGCATATGATGCAAGAGCTTAAACATGAGCACAACAATTGCCAAGTATCACATTACCCAAGACATTAATAGCAATTACTACATGTATCATTTTCCAATTCCAACCATATAACAATTTAACGAAGAAGAAACTTCGCCATGAATACTATGAGTAGAAACTAAGGACATATTTGTCCATATGCTACAGCGGAGCGTGTCTCTCTCCCATAAAGTGAATGCTAGGATCCATTTTATTCAAACAAAACAAAAACACAAAAACAAACTGACGCTCCAAGCAAAGCACATAAGATGTGATGGAATAAAAATATAGTTTCAGGGGAGGAACCTGATAATGTTGTCGATGAAGAAGGGGATGCCTTGGGCATCCCCAAGCTTAGACGCTTGAGTCTTCTTGATATATGCAGGGGTGAACCACCGGGGCATCCCCAAGCTTAGAGCTTTCACTCTCCTTGATCATGTTGCATCATACTCCTCTCTTGATCCTTGAAAACTTCCTCCACACCAAACTTAGAACAACTCATTAGAGGGTTAGCGACAATAAAAATTGACATATTCAGAGGTGACACAATCATTCTTAACACTTCTGGACATTGTATAAAGCTACTGGACATTAATGGATCAAAGAAATTCATCCAACATAGCAAAAGAGGCAATGCGAAATAAAAGACAGAATCTATCAAAACAGAACAGTTCGTATTGACGAATTTTATCGAGGCACCAGACTTGCTCAAATGAAAATCCTCAAATTGAATGAAAGTTGCGTACATATCTGTGGATCACTCACGTAAATTGGCATAATTTTCTGAGTTACCTACAGGGAAAACAGCCCAGATTCGTGACAGCAAAGAAATCTGTTTCTGCGCAGTAATCCAAATCTAGTATGAACTTTTCTATCAACGGTTTTACTTGGCACAACAAAACATAAAACTAAGATAAGGAGAGGTTGCTACAGTAGTAAACAACTTCCAAGACACAAAATAAAAACAAAGTACTGTAGGTAAAAAAAACATGGGTTGTCTCCCATAAGCGCTTTTCTTTAACGCCTTTCAGCTAGGCGCAGAAAGTGTGTGTCAAGTATTATCAAAGGATGGTGCGTCAACCTTACCTTGAGCTTTACCCTTACCTTTATTGTTTTTCTTTCCCTTTGATTTAGGAAATATATGATTTCCCCCCGGTATAGAGGTGAATTTCAGGGTGCCTTCTCCCACATGAATGACTGCTCCCAATAGTTTCAGCAGGGATCTTCCGAGTGTGGTTTTTCCTATCCCTACACATTCAACAACAAGATAATCAATGGATATTGTTCTTCCAAGAATGGTTGTATGCACACCTGCGGCTATTCCCTTAGGAATTATAATAGAGTTATCAATGAGAGTTATTTCTTCTCCTCCTTCATCGACTCCCCAAAGTTTCAAAGATTTATAAACGCTCTCAGGCATAAGGCAAAATTCAGACATAATATCACAGTTGGCACGAAGAGTTCGATCACCGATAACAATTTTAACAGTAGGATCCCACAATGAAAGTTTAGAGTTCACTAAAACTTGTTCAAGACGATTACGAACATGGCAATAGTTATCATCCAAGCGAGATGTACTTATCTCGAGATTGTTTAATCTATTATAAATGCTAGTGAGGGCTGAATCAAAGTTATTAGCTGAATCATGTGATGCAACCAACTTCTTTATGGCATTAAAAGCTTGATCCCCATTGCAATGAAGGAAATCTCCTCCCACTAAAGTATCCAAAGCATATCTATAGCGAATCATAATACCAAAATAAAAATTACTAAGGAGCAAACTTAGAGTCATTTGAGGTTCAGTTTTACGATAAGAAGTAAAAATTCTAGACCAAGCATCCTTAAAACTCTCCTCATCCCCTTGTTTAAAAGTGAAGACTAATTTTTCAGGCGAAGAAGTAACAGGTTCAGAGCTAGACATGGTAACAAAAGTAACTAATTTTTTTGTATTTTTAATATAGAGTGCAAGACAGTAAATAAAGCAAACTAGATAAAGTAAATGCAAGTAACTAATTTTTTTGTGTTTTTGATATAGCAAACAAAATAGCAAATAAAGTAAAACTAGCAACTAATTTTTTTGTATTTTGATTTAGTGCAGCAAACAAAGTAGTAAATAAAACTAAGCAAGACAAAAACAAAGTAAAGAGATTGAGAAGTGGAGACTCCACTTGCAGCGTGTCTTGATCTCCCCGGCAACGGCACCAGAAAAAGAGCTTGATGGCGCGTAACTCACACGTTCGTTGGGAACCCCAAGAGGAAGGTATGATGCGCACAGCAGCAAGTTTTCCCTCAGAAAGAAACCAAGGTTTATCGAACCAGGAGGAGCCAAGAAGCACGTTGAAGGTTGATGGCGGCGAGATGTAGTGCGGCGCAACACCAGGGATTCCGGCGCCAACGTGGAACCTGCACAACACAACCAAAGTACTTTGCCCCAACAAAACAGTGAGGTTGTCAATCTCACCGGCTTGCTGTAACAAAGGATTAACCGTATTGTGTGGAAGATGATTGTTTGCAGAAAACAGTAGAACAAGTATTGCAGTAGATTGTATTTCAGTATAGAGAATTGGACCGGGGTCCACAGTTCACTAGAGGTGTCTCTCCCATAAGATAAACAGCATGTTGGGTGAACAAATTACAGTTGGGCAATTGACAAATAAAGAGGGCATGACCATGCACATACATATTATGATGAGTATAGTGAGATTTAATTGGGCATTACGACAAACTACATAGACCGCCATCCAACTGCATCTATGCCTAAAAAGTCCACCTTCAGGTTATCATCCGAACCCCCTCCAGTATTAAGTTGCAAAGCAACAGACAATTGCATTAAGTATGGTGCGTAATGTAATCAACAACTACATCCTTAGACATAGCATCAATGTTTTATCCCTAGTGGCAACAGCACAACACAACCTTAGAACTTTCTGTCACATCGTCCTGTGTCAATGCAGGCATGAACCCACTATCGAGCATAAATACTCCCTCTTGGAGTTACAAGCATCTACTTGGCCAGAGCATCTACTAGTAACGGAGAGCATGCAAGATCATAAACAACACATAGATATAACTTTGATAATCAACATAACAAGTATTCTCTATTCATCGGATCCCAACAAACGCAACATATAGAATTACAGATAGATGATCTTGATCATGTTAGGCAGCTCACAAGATCCGACAATGATAGCACAATGGGAAGAAGACAACCATCTAGCTACTGCTATGGACCCATAGTCCAGGGGTAGACTACTCACTCATCACACCGGAGGCGACCATGGCGGCGTAGAGTCCTCCGGGAGATGATTCCCCTCTCCGGCAGGGTGCCGGAGGCGATCTCCTGGATCCCCCGAGATGGGATCGGCGGCGGCGGCGTCTCTGGAAGGTTTTCCGTATCGTGGCTCTCGGTACTGGGGTTTTCGCAACGGAGGCTTTAAGTAGGCGGAAGGGCAGGTCAGGAGGCGGCACGAGGGCCCCACACCACAGGGCCGCGCGGCCAAGGGGGGGGGGCCACGCCGCCCTAGGGTGTGGCCCCCTCGTGGCTCCACTTCGTCTCCTCTTCGGACTTCTGGAAGCTTCGTGGCAAAATACAACCCTGGGCGTTGATTTCGTCCAATTCCGAGAATATTTCGTTACTAGGATTTCTGAAACCAAAAACAGCAGAAAACAGCAACTGGCACTTCGGCATCTTGTTAATAGGTTAGTTCCAGAAAATGCACGAATATGACATAAAGTGTGCATAAATCATGTAGATAACATCAATAATGTGGCATGGAACATAAGAAATTATCGATACGTCGGAGACGTATCAGGCATCTTGTTAATAGGTTAGTTCCGGAAAATGCATAAAAACATCATAAAGTGCAAGCAAAACATGTAAGTATTGTCATAAAACAAGCATGGAACATCAGAAATTATGGATACGTTGGAGACGTATCAGCATCCCCAAGCTTAGTTCCTACTCGTCCTCAAGTAGGTAAACGATAAAAAGAATAATTTCTGTAGTGACATGCTACTTACATAACCTTGATCATACTATTACAAAGCATATGAAATGAATGAAGTGACTCAAGGCAATGATCTATAGTTGCTAACAAATAGATAACATATAGCAAAACTTTTCATGAATAGTACTTTCAAGACAAGCATCAAAAGTCTTGCACAAGAGTTAACTCATAAAGCAATAAATTCAAAGTAAAGGCATCGAAGCAATACAAAGGAAGATATAAGTTTCAGCGGTTGCTTTCAACTTTCAACATGCATATCTCATGGATAATTGTCAACATAAAGTAATATGATGAATGCAAATAAGCAAGTATGTAAGAATCAATGCACAGTTGACACAAGTGTTTGCTTCTAAGGTGGAAGAAAGTAGGTAAACTGACTGAACATAAAAGTAAAAGAATGGCCCTTCGCAGAGGGAAGCAGGGATTAAATCATGTGCTAGAGCTTTTCAAGTTTTAAAATCATATAGAGAGCATAAAAGTAAAATTTTGAGAGGTGTTTGTTGTTGTCAACGAATGGTAATGGGTACTCCAACTACCTCGCCAACCAGACTTTCAAGAGCGGCTCCCATGAAGGACGTTATTTCTACCAGCAAGGTAGATCATCCCTCTTCTCTTTTGTTTACACATGTACTTTAGTTTTTATTTATTTAAGGGTGACACTCCTCCCAACCTTTTCTTTCACAAGCCATGGCTAACCGAATCCTCGGGTGCCTTCCAACAATCTTATACCATGGAGGAGTGTCTATTTGCAAAATTAAGTTGCTTACTGATGAATCAGAGCAAAACATGTGAAGAGAATTATTAATGAAGTTTGATTAATTGGGGTTGGGAACCCCATTGCCAGCTCTTTTTGCAAAATTATTGGATAAGCGGATGTGCCACTAGTCCATTATGAAAGTCTGTCAAGAGTAAATGACAAGGTTGAAAGATAAACACCACATACTTCCTCATGAGCTATAAAACATTAACACAAATTGAGAAGCATTTTGAAGGTTTAAAGGTAGCACATGAAGTATTTACTTGGAATGGCAGGAAATACCACATAGTAGGTAGGTATGGTGGACACAAATGGCATAGGTTTTGGCTCAAGGTTTTGGATGCACGAGAAGCATTCCCTCTCAGTACAAGGCTTTGGTCTAGCAAGGTTGTTTGAAGCAAACACAAGTATGGACCAGTACAGCAAAACTTACATAAAAACATATTGCAAGCATTATAAAACTCTACACTGTCTTCCTTGTTGCTCAAACACTTTTACCAGAAAATATCTAGACCTTAAGAGAGAGCAATTATGCAAACCAATTTTAACAAGCTCTACAGTAGTTCTCCACTAATAGGTTTAAACTACATGAAAAAACTTAATCATGATCTACTTGAGAGCTCAAAACAATTGCCAGGTGTCAAATTATCCAAGACAATATGAGGCATTTTCTGTTTCCAACCAAATAACCATAAGTATTGTAGCTTCCAACTTTTATCATTGAACATTAAAAGTAAAACGAAGAACAAGTGTTCATATGAAAAAGCGGAGCGTGTCTCTCCCCCAAACAAGGATTGCTAGGATCCAAATTTATTCAAACAAAAACAAAAATAAAAACAAACACATAGACGCTCCAAGTAAAGCACATAAGATGTGACCGAATAAAAATGTAGTTTCAATAGAAGAAACCTGATAAGTTGATGAAGAAGGGGATGCCTTGGGCATCCCCAAGCTTAGACGCTTGAGTCTTCTTGAAATATGCAGGGATGAACCACGGGGGCATCCCCAAGCTTAGACTTTTCACTCTTCTTGATCATATATCATCCTCCTCTCTTGACTCTTGAAAACTTCCTTCACACCAAACTTCTCATAAACTTCATTAGAGGGGTTAGTACTCAAAAAATTTGAATCCACCTTGGCCCTGTAGTGACACATTGCAAGAACTCAATAAAACATTAGATACAGCTCTCCACGTCTAGAAAACCTCGCTTAAAGTCCACAAGAGACAATGCAAAAAACAGAGACAGAATCTGCCAAAACAGAACAGCCAGTAAAGACGAATTTTAAAAAGGTAATTCCGTTGCTCAAATCAGAAAACTCAAAACTAATGAAAGTTGCGTACATATCTGAGGAACACGCACGTAAATTGGCATATTTGTCTGAGTTACCTACAGAGAAAACAGCCAAGATTCGTGACAGATAGAAATCTGTTTCTGCGCAGAAATCCAAATCTAGTATCAACCTTCGATTAGAGGCTTCACTTGGCACAACAATGCAATAAAATAAAGATAAGGAGAGGTTGCTACAGTAGTAACAACTTCCAAAACACACCAAAACAGTAGCAAAATAAACACATGGGTTATCTCCCAAGAAGTTCTTTCTTTATAGCCATTAAGATGGGCTCAGCAGTTTTAATGATGCACTCGCAAGAAATAAGAGTTGAAGCAACAGAGGGCATCAAAAAGCAAATTCAAAACACATTTAAGTCTAAACCACTTCCTATGCATAGGAATCTTGTACATAAATAAATTCATGAAGAACAAAGTGACAAGCATAAGAAGATAAAACAAAAGTAGCATCAAAATTTTAAGCATATAGAGAGGTGTTTTAGTATCATGCAAATTTCTACAACCGTATTTTCCTCTCTCATAATAATTTTCAGTAGCTTCATGAATAAACTCAACAATATAACTATCACATGCAGCATACTTTTCATGATTCATAAACACATAATTTTTATCAATCTCAAAAATAGTGGAATTAAAACTTTCAAACCCACTTTTATCTATAACATAGCAAGATGAATGATCAATCTCAAGAGATATGGGACTCATAGATAAAGTCAAGACTTCTCCAATCCCATTTTCGTTAGTAGTACAATTAATAGTATCAAGTAACATAGGACCATCATCCAGAGCTTTATCATAAACATTTGCCAAGCAAAAATCTTTAGTACCATGCATTTCGACATCAGGAACAAACAAAGCATTATCATAAGATTTATCAAAGTAGCATGGATTATCATAAATAACAGTAGCATAATTATTCTCACAAGTTTTACTCATAGGGAATATTTCAAGAGAATCCACAGGAACATAACATTCAACCTCCTTCGGTAAGCATGGAGGACAATCAAATAGTGTAAGAGATAAAGAGTTACTCTCATTAGAAGGTTGGAATGGGTAGCTAATCCATTCTTCCTCCTTTTGTTCATCACTCTCCTCTTCTTTTTCATCCAATGAGCTTTCAAGTTCATCAATTTCCTCCTCTTTTTCATCCAATGCGCTTTCAGGTTCATCAACTTCTTCTTCCATAGGTTCCTGCAAATTGTGAGTGCATTCTTGTGCATTAATGAGTCTCTCTTTATAATCCATGATATAAGGATTATCACTGTAACATTCTATGCAAGAATTAAGGATATAAGAGACATAATCTTTAAGGTCCTTACAAACAACACAAGTTTCATAATTCTTAACCATGAAGGATTCAATCTCAGAGGCTCCCATAAATAAGACAAATTGTTCTACCTCTTCGAACCCAAAATGAATATAGCTATTCCGATTATAGTTCTTAATTAAAAATTCCTCACTAAAGCCACATTGAAATTTAAGATGTTTAGTATCCTGTTGAGAGCAACAGTTTATATCATGGCGTTTAAGCAAGATTTTAGCAATTGTATTCAATTTTTCTATCATAGCACTCATTACTTTACCAATTCTTGATTCTCTATAATTAGTATAATATTCTATAAGCTCCAAGTAGGTTATGGGTTCTCCCATAACAGCAGTTTTTAATTTTTAGGGTTTTCAAATTTTTATGGATTTTTGGGTATATGAGAAAAATAAAACAAGACAAAAAGAAACTAAGCAAAAGTAGACTAAGAAAAATAATACTAGAGAGAAATAAACTAAGCACAAATAAAACAAACAAAAGTAAACTAAGCAAAACAAAATAAAATAAAATAAAAACAGAGAGAGAGGTAGAGTGTACTCCCCAGGTGAACTTATGAGTAGAGCTATGCCTCCCCGGCAACGGCGCCAGAAAACAGTCTTGATAACCCACAAGTATAGGGGATCGCAATAGTCTTCGAGGGAAGTAAAACCCAAATTTATTGATTCGACACAAGGGGAGGTAAAGAATACTTATAAGCCTTAACAACTGAGTTGTCAATTCAGCTGCACCTGGAAAAGCACTAGTAACAGGGGTGATGTGAAAGTAGCAGTGATATGAGAGCAATAGTAACAGAATACAAACAAGATAATAGTAACACAGAGGCAATGGCACCAGAAAATAGTTGATACTACTTCCAATGACATGTAGAACGAGTATATGATGATGAGAGATGGACCGGGGTTCCCAGCGATCTACACTAGTGGTAACTCTCCAATAACAAGTGACAAGTGTTGGGTGAACAAATTACAGTTGGGCAATTGATAGGATTCAAAGCATTAAGATAGAACATCAATTCATTAATCATGTAGGCATGTTTTCCGTATATAGTCGTACGTGCTCGCAATGAGAAACTTGCACAACATCTTTTGTCCTACCAGCCGGTGGCAGCCGGGCCTCTAGGGAATCTACTGGATATTAAGGTACTCCTTTTAATAGAGCACCGGAGCAAAGCATTAACACTCCGTGAAAACATGTGATCCTCATATCTAAGCCTTCCCCTCCAGTTGTCCCAATTTCTGTCACTTTGGGGCCTTTGGTTCCGGACAAAGACATGTGCATACAACTTGTAGATACAATCTAAGCAATAAGTATAGAGCTTAAATCTAATATCATGCCACTCGGGCCCTAGTGACAAGCATTAAGCATAACAAGATTGCAGCAACAATAACTTCACAAATTTTATAGATAGACTAAGCATAATGTATCATCCATCGGATCCCAAGAAACACAACACCGATTACATCAGATGAATCTCAATCATGTAAGGCAGCTCATGAGATCATTGTGTTGAAGTACATGGAGGAGAGAATACCAACTAGCTACTGCTAGAACCCGTAGTCCACGGGGGAACTACTCACGGAGCATGATGGAGGCGGTGGCGTCGATGGAGATGGCTTCTGGGGGCACTTCCCCGTCCCGGCAGGGTGCCGGAACAGAGACTTCTGTCCCCCGAATTGGAGTTTCGCGATGGCGGCGGCGCCCCTGGAGTCTTTCTGGAGTTTCGTCAATTGGTATCGCGTTTTTAGGTCGAAAGGGGTTAAATAGGCGAAGAGGCGGCGCAGGAGGGGCGACAGGGTGGCCTCCCCATAGGCCGGCGCGGCCAGAGGCCAGCCCGCGCGGCCCACATGTGTGGTGGCCCCTTGGCTCTCCTCCGACTCCCCTTCGGTGTTCTGGATGCTTCCGGGAAAAATAGGATGTTTGGCGTTGATTTCGTCCAATTCCGAGAATATTGCCCGAACAGCCTTTCTGGAACCAAAAACAGCAGAAAACAGGAACTGGCACTGTGGCATCTTGTTAATAGGTTAGTTCCGGAAAATGCATAAAAACATCATAAAGTGCAAGCAAAACATGTAAGTATTGTCATAAAACAAGCATGGAACATCAGAAATTATGGATACGTTGGAGACGTATCAGGCCACTCGCTGCAATTATTACTCTCGCATTTTACTTACTTGTACTTTATTTATCTGCTATATCAAAACCCCCTGAATACTTGTGTGTGAACATTTACAGTGAATCCTTCATCGAAACTGCTTGTCAACACCTTCTACTCCTCGTTGGGTTCGACACTCTTATTTATCGAAAGTACTACGATACACCCCTATACTTGTGGGTCATCAAGACTATTTTCTGGCGCCGTTGCCGGGGAGTGAAGCGCTATTGGTAAGTGGAATTGATAAGGGAAACTTTTACTGTACGTGCTGATTTTATTTCTGCATGCTGCTATAATTCATTATGGAGAGATCTTCTCTTGAATTTCTATTTGGGAAATCTACTACTGCTGCAAAGGTAGTGGATGAGGCGCCAGGTGAGAAAGAGGTTCCATACAAAATACCTATGAAAATTATTGAACGTGTTGTGGATAACCGCTATGAAGGGGATGGAACTGTCCATCCTGGAGATCATTTACTGTTTTTACATAAATTATGCGGGTTATTCAAGTGTGCAGGTATTGCTATGGATGAAGTTAGGAAGAAACTATTCTCTATATCGCTGTCTAGTAAAGCAGCGCATTGGTACAAACTACTGAAGAATGGGGATTCTCTTGATTGGAAGGATATTGTGCCTCTATTTTATTCTAAATTCTATCCTCCAAGTGAAATTCACAAAGACCGGAACCGCATATATAATTTCTGGCCTCATGATGGAGAGAGTATTGCCCAAGCATGGGGGAGATTGAAGTCTTTAATGCTCAAATTCCCCATTCATGAGCTTCCTGGTAATATCATCATTGATAATTTCTATGCAAGACTTTATTTTTCAAGATAAAACCTTGCTGGATACTACTTGTTCTGGATCATTCACATAGAACAAAGAAGAGTTTAAACGGGACCTTCTTGATCGGATTCAGGAGAATACTAAAGGATGGGAGAACGACAAAGATAGAGAGTCAGGTATAAATTATGATTATGAATGCATTGAAACTTTTATGGATACTGATAAATTTCGTAATATGAGTGCTACTTATGGTCTTGACTCTCAAGTTGTTGCAAATTTTTATAAAGCTTTTGCCTCTCATTTTGAATTGCCTAGGAAGAATTTTGATAAGTATCATGAACCTTACAAAGATAAAACTGATTCACCTATAGATAAATGCCTTGAAATTAAAACTGTTGATCATATTCTTCCTGAAGCTTATATTGAAAAAACTCCTTTCCATGCTAAAATGAAGGAGTATTCTGTTATAACTAATGTGGTTAATAAAAGTGCAAAAAAACCTATAGAACCTGAAGAACAAATAAAGGTTGAACCCACTATTGCAATAGTTAAAGATCTTGAATGTAGAAGATGGTCATATCATTTTCTGTGAAGATGCTTCTAATATTGTTTCACATCCTAATAAGTCTAGGAAAGCAAGTGTTCCTATGCTCCCTGTTAGAATTGGTGATCATTGCTATTATGGTTTATGCGATATTGGTGCAAGTATTAGTGCCATACCTTATGAGCTTTACACAGAAATCATGCATGAAATTGGTTCTTGTGAACTTGAAGATATTGATGTGGTTATTCGGCTAGCTAATAGAGAAACTATCTCTCCTATTGGTATTGTTCGAGATGTGGAAGTTCTATGTGGTAAGATTAAATATCCTGCTGACTTTTTAGTACTTGGCTCTGCTGCTAGTAAGTCTTGTCCTATCATTTTTGGTAGACCTTTTCTAAATACTTGTGGAGCTGTTATAGATTGCAAAAGGAGAAAATTGTAACTAAATTTGCTGGTGAATCTTATGAGTTTAATTTCTCTAAATTTGCCAAAGTTCCTTATAAAGCTGAATTGCCTAATAATGATTCTAGAGTTGAACAACTTGCATCTATTGCTCTTGCTCCTAATAATCCTTTGCAACAACATTTGGAGGATAGTGAGAGTGAAGTCTTTAGGGAAGGAAGGAATGAGCTTGATGAAATTTTCCTTCGTCAACCTATTCTTAAACATGACTAGCCGGTTGAAGATCTAGGTACAATACCACCACCAAAGGAAGATCCTGTTTTTGATTTAAAATTGTTGCCAGATAATCTTAAGTATGCTCATATTTATGATATGAAAATATATCCTGTTATTATTAGTTCTAAGCTTTCAGAGTTTAAGGAAGAAAGGTTATTGGAAATATTGAAGAAACACCGAGGAGCTATTGGCTATACTCTTGATGACTTGAAAGAGATTTCTCCCTCTATTTTTCAACATGCCATCAACATGGAAGATGATGCAAAGCCTGTTGTTGAACATCAGCGTCGTCTAATTTCTAAGATGAAGGATGTGGTAAGGAATAAGGTATTAAAACTTCTTGAAGCTGGTATTATATATCCTATTGTTGATAGTAGATGGGTTAGTCATGTGCATTGTGTTCCTAAGAAAGGAGGAATAACTGTTGTACCTAATGATAATGATGAGCTCATCCCTCAAAGAGTAGTTGTAGGGTATAGAATGTGCATTCATTATCGAAAAGTTAATAAAGTTACTAAGAAAGATCATTACCCTTTACCTTTTATTGATCAAATGTTAGAAAGGTTATCTAAAAATACTCATTTTTGCTTTCTTGATGGTTATTCTGGGTTTTCACAAATTGCTGTTAAAACTAAAGATCAAGAGAAACCACCTTCACTTGTCCCTATGGAACTTGTGCTTATAGGCGTATGCCTTTTGGTTTATGTAAGAGTAAAGTCTGAAACAAACCTTCACTTCATAGTGGAGGTCTAAGATGAACCTCAACCTTCTAATCCCTGAAAACACGACCCTGACCTTTCTAATCCCGGTCAATCCCGGCCAAATGTCGCGATCTGCTCGTTTGCGCGTGTGTTTACTCATGTGGCGCTGGTCAACCAGGATTTAACGCCAAAGTGGGCTGGTCCAGCCTAGTAGATGGACGTGATTGTTTTGGCCCATAACTCCAATAGGCAAATTGATTAGTAGTTTAGCATACGCAGAACATAAAATGTAGCGGATTGGAGTGCCAAAGGCACTTGACGAGGGCCATGGTGATTTCTTTACTCAAATCATGGTTTTTTTTCATTACAAAGGTAGCTAGCTGCCTAGCTATGACCTGATCCAATCTGATTAAGGCATCTCCAGCGGCACGACGCAGCGACCGTTTGCGTCCGTTTTGACCGAAAATGCGTCTGACATCCTCTCCAGTGACGCGACGCAAAGTGACCGGGCCGTCCGCGGAGACGCAAACCTGGCCCAAATATGCGTCAGGTTTGCGTCCTCTGCGGACGCGCAAAGTGTCCGCTCGCGTCTCCACCGGGCCCGCCTGGCAGCGAGTCTGCACCGAGGGCACCGCTTCGGCGGTCAGCGCTTCCGCGTCTGTGTCGCAGTCTTCGCCATCAATGGCGCGGCTGCCTGTTCTGCGCGCGCACTGGCGGGCGGCTGTTGGGGGGATAACCCCCGGTATGCCAAAGGCATGCCAAACCGGATGGTTTGAGCCATCGAGATACCGGTTTAATGTTCTTACCAGAAACAAAGGTAGGAGTTTGGGCGAAGTGAAGCTAAGCCGGTATCCCCAAGGGGTATGCCGGAACCCGGTAAAGAAGATACCGGAGAGAAGGGCCTGTCGGCAGGAGTGGTCAAAGATTCTCTTCAGAGCAAGAAGACAAGGATGAGCTAAGCAAAGTGGCTTTAATCAGAGCCCTGGCGCCAAAGAGAGAGATGACGCTGAAAGAAGCCGGAGGACGTCAGCGTTCCTGATTAAAGAGGACCCCGGCGTCATCTATGATTAAAGTAGCTTTGTAAAGTAGTTTGTCTAGTCAAAGATGCCATTAGGGTTTCTTGTTCTGTAAGCCACCCTCTCCCCTATATAAGGAGAGGGGGTACTGCCTCATACAGGCGCGCGTACACAGAGGAGATTAGACGATAGAACTTGTATTCAAGCGCTTGTAACCATGTTGAGATCAATGAAGCTAGCGATCTAGTAAAGAGTTCTTCCTCTTGTCTCTCTTCTTGTGTACCGGCCTTTGGTTGTGTTCTTGAGGAAAGCATCCGGAAGTTCATCCCATCTAGTCGCAAACCCTCCCCCGAATCCTCTAGCGTCCATTCGGCCCCAATCTAAGCCATCCTATGGCATCTGCTCGTTCGCCACGACGACAGTTGGCGCCCACCGTGGGGCATGAAGTGGCGCTTGAAGGAGTTCACATTCGGGCGGGCATCCTCGAGATCTCCGGCGAGCATACGGTGTCCGCGCTCATGCAGCGCATCTACGCCATGGACTTCATCAACGACAACGCGGGCTGCTTCGCCAACGGCGGCATCTTCCCCAAGAACGGCCGCATCATCGAGTTTGGCAGCCACCGCGTCTACTTCGGCACCGTCCCTGTGCGCCAGCGCCTCTCGCCGGTGCTGGTGGCACCGGACCCGCCAAGATGGCTCTGTGCTAGCCGCGCCGCCGGCAGCGTCGAGGTAATGATGACCGGCGTGGTTGGTGCAGGAAAAGAAGCCGCGGGTGAAGGTGCTGGTCGTGCGGTTTCGACCCGTGCGGCCAAGCCACCGCTGGAGCGCGATGCAGGCGCAGCGGGAGCAACATCAGCACCACCGGAAACACCGCTTCAAGCGGCGATGAACGTCCTCGCCACCCCCATCGCGCAGAACATCGACCCGGCAGCGGCTCAGGCGGAGCTGGAGGCGCAGCGCCAGAAGGTGCTCGAGAGCAGCAAGGACATCGTCCGGGCGCAGCGCGAGCTGAACCTAACCCTACGTGAGTACAACGCTGCCCATGGCTTTGCTTCTGTTAGCGCGCATGCTGCTAGGATACCGGAGAACCGGCTAAAAGCTCGCAACCTAGATCAGGATTTGCGCAAAGAGATTCTTGCCGGCAAAAGTACCTCTGCATCTGTTAGCATCGTGGAAAAACCTAAGTACAGCAGCCCGGATAAAACTATAAAAGCTGCTAAAGCTGCAGTAGAGCTGTGTGAATCGCTTTCCGGAGATGCTTTGGCAAAACAGCAAGAGCGTGTTAGAGAGCTGCTAGAAACTATTGAGCAGCAAAATGCTGAGCAACTGGCTAAGCTGAACAAGGCTGCGGCCTCAAAATCCGCGCGTTCAACAAAGAATGCCGGAAGCAAGTCCCATGGGTAGGCATCGTCCCCCCATCCGGACAGGAGAAGAGAAAAAGAGATGAACGCACAGCAGATGACTGTGTACGATCCGGTTCTTGCCGGAAAACAACAAGCCGGGCAACATGATGCCGGTAGAAAAAGCCAAGGGGCAGAACGAGGCTATGCCAGAGGAGGCTATGTCGGAAACAATCATGCCGGTAGACATGAGACCGGGCAAAATTATCGAGCTGCAAGGGCAGCGTATGAGGAGATGCCACCACCAAGGTACCGGCAGGCAAGAGCCGCCGAACCGGAAAGATACGGAGAGGGAGATTCCGAAGTAGAATGAACAAGAGTCCACCGGAACCCCTTGGGAGATCGCCTGGGGGAAAGATGTTTGCCGGACCAGGATGCGAGGCACAGGCTGGACAGAGTACATCTTTCCGAAATGATCGAATCTGAGGGTCCTCCCGGCCCAAAATGTTTTGGCCCACGGATCATGGGAGAGGAGCCACCGGTACGCAATTTCCAGCTGCCTCGAGACACAAAAACGTATGATGGCACGACCAAGCCGGAAGATTGGCTGGCGGACTATGTCACAGCTGTTTATGTAGCTGGTGGTGGAGTAAACCGGCGTTGGGCGGTAAGAATCATACCGTCCTACCTGGTAGGCCCTGCATGGATCTGGTTTAACAACTTGCCGGCATGAAGCATAAACGGATGGCTGGACTTTGAGGAAGCCTTCGTGAACAACTTCAGTAGCACTTACAAGAGGCCGAACCGGCCCCAACAGCTCACTTTATGCCAGCAACGTGCCGGAGAGACAGACAGAGATTATCTTACCCGGTGGAACTCAACAAGAAACACGTGTGAAGGAGTGATTGAAGCACAAGCGATTGCTTGGTTCAGTCAAGGATGCCGGAGAGGATCACCGCTGTGGCAAAAGCTGCAGAGAAGCATGCCAACAACCTTGGCAGAGATGATACGTGTGGCGGACAGCTATGCATTGGGAGACCCATTGCAACCAGCAGAACAAGCTGAACCGGAGCAGCGACAGGAACAATACCGGGACAACCGGAACCACAAGAGAAGGGAAGAATTCCCGGTCGAAGGTACGCTCCGCAGCACGTTGCTGCCGTGCAGGAAAATTATGATGCCGGCGGCAGCCAAAGGCAAAAAACCGGATCGCAGCCATGGGCGGGTCCAAAAAAGCAGTGGGTCAAAAAGAAACCCTGGGGCCAGAAAAAGAACTGGCAGGAACCCGTAAAATACACCATGGAAGCCGCCATGGATCAACCTTGCCGGTGGCACACGCCGAACCCGGATCACCCGTCAAACCACCTGACGAAGGATTGTTCTTGGACTAAGTACTTGATGCAAAAGGGAGCGGTAAAGGACGCGCAGGCACAAGGGTGCTCAACAGTGTTGCCACCATCGCAAGATATGCTGCGTTAGCAACAACTACTGATGACCCACAAGTATAGGGGGTGTATCGTAGTATTTTCGATAAGTAAGAATGTCGATCCCAACGAGGAGCAGAAGGTGTTGACAAGCAGTTTCGATGAAGGATTCACTGTAAATGCTCACAGACAAGTATTCAGGGGGTTTAGATGTAACAGTTGAATTAAGTACGAGTAAGTAAAGTGCGAGAGTAACAATTGCAGCGAGTGGCCCAATCCTTTTTAGCACAAAGGACAAGCCGGTTTGTTTACTTATAATGACCAAACGTTCTCGAGGACACACGGGATTTTAGTCTAGTGCTTTCGCTACATACGGCTAAATAATCTTCATTGTTATGATAAGTGTTGTGTGGGTGAACCTATGCTAATGTACCGCCCTTCCTAGGACTAATACATACTTGTGATTATACCCCTTGCAAGCATCCGCAACTACAAGAAAGTAATTAAGAATAAATCTAACCACAGCCTTAAACTCTGAGATCCTGCGATCCCTCCTGCATCGATATACCAACGGGGGTTTAGGTTTCTATCACTCCGGCAACCCCGCAATTGGCAAACGAGTACAAGATGCATTCCCCTAGGCCCATAAATGGTGAAGTGTCATGTAGTCGATGTTCACATGACACCACTAGAAGAATAACACCACAACTTAAATATCATACCATCGAATATTACTCAACCATAGTTCACTACTAACATTTAGACTTCACCCATGTCCTCAAGAACTAAACGAACTACTCACGAGACATCATATGGAACATGATCAGAGGTGATATGATGATGAATAACAATCTGAACATAAACTTGGTTCAATGGTTTCACTCAATAGCATCAATAACAAGTAAAGATCGATACCGGGAGAGTTTCCCCTATCAAACAATCAAGATCAAACCCAAATTGCTACGGCGGTGACGGTGTCCAGCGGTGGAGACGGCGGTGATGATGGTGAAGATGATGATGATGGTGATGGAGATGATGTCCAGCTCGATGACGGTGACGATGGCGTCGATTTCCCCCTCCCGGAGGGAATTTCCCCGGCGGATTCCTGCCCGCCGGAGAGCTCTTTTCTCTCTGGTGTTCTCCGCCCCGCAGAGGCGGCTGTAACTCTTCGCCAGGTACCCTCTGTGGCTTAGGCTTTCGGGACGAAGGATTTCGCGAAGAAAAGGAGGCGAAAGAGGCTGTGGGCCCCCCACACCACATGGTGGCTCGGCCAGGCCATGGGCCGCGCCACCCTATGGTGTGGGCCCACCCTGGGTCCAGCTGGCTCCTCCTTCTGGCTTCCTTCGTCATCTTGAAAAATAGGATTTTTTGTATAATTTCCTTCCACAGTTGATCTTCCGAAATATTGCGTTCTGACGGTGCTTTTTCCAGCAGAATCCTGGCTCCGGTGCTTGATCCTCCAATAATGATGAAACATGCAAAATAGATGAAATAACATAAGTATTGTGTCCCAATGTGAAATATATCAATGAATAACAGCAAATTATGATACAAAATAGTGATGCAAATTGGACGTATCAACTCCCCCCAAGCTTAGACTTCGCTTGTCCCCAAGCGAAACTGAACTCAGTAAACAGGACCACATGTTTATGGAGTGAAGAGTCGATAAATAAAATACGGACAAGAAGCATCATATTCATTCACACAAGACATTATAGTAGACAACTTCCTCATATAACTCAACTTGCAACAAGTATAAGGTAATCACAAATAGAGGTGCATAAGAAATCATAATTGGTGATGGCAAACTTCGTTCTTGGTCAGAGAACAATTAACAGATTATATTTATCTCATCGAGCAGCGCTCTCATGTTTAAAGTTTATATGGCACAACTTGCATACTCAATCATAATGGTCTCCTCATAATCATTGATAACTTGCAAAGCTATATTCATTCAGATGAAACTTGAACTAAACAAGGAAGAATAAAAGACATGATGAAGCAAATCACAATATAATGGTTTGATCACAACTACTCAAATGCTTGCTTGAGATGGAGGGAAATAGGTTTACTGACTCAACATAAAGTAAAAGACAGGCCCTTCGCAGAGGGAAGCAGGGATTAAATCATGTGCTAGAGCTTTTTCAGTTTTGAAATCATATAGAGATAATAAAAGTAACATTTTGAGAGGTGTCTGTTGTTGTCAACGACTGGTAGCGGGTACTCTAACCCCCTTGCCAGACAAACCTTCAAAGAGCGGCTCCCATATTATTTTCATTTTATGTGGCACTCCTTCCAACCTTTCTTTCACAAACCATGGCTAACCGAATCCTCAGGTGCCTGCCAACAATCTCATACCATGAAGGAGTGCCTTTTTATTTTAGTTTTATTATGATGCTGACACTCCCCCCAACCTTTGCTTTCTCAAGCCATGGCTAACCGAATCCTTCGGGTGCCGTCCATCAATCACATACCATGGAGGAGTGTCTATTTAGTTTAATTAATTTGGGACTGGGAATCCCATTGCCAGCTCTTTTTGCAAAATTATTGGATAAGCGGATGAAGCCACTAGTCCATTGGTGAAAGTTGCCCAACAAGATTGAAAGATGAAACACCACATACTTCCTCATGAGCTATGAAACATTGACACAAATAAGAGATACTAAGTTTTGAATTGTTTAAAGGTAGCACATGAAATATTTACTTGGAATGGCAGAAAATACCATGTAGTAGGTAGATATGGTGGACACAAATGGCATAGGTTTGGGTTAAGGTTTGGATGCACGAGAAGTATTCCCTCTCAGTACAGGTCTTTGGCTAGCAAGGTTAATTAGCAAGCATAAGAGTCGAGGGAAACAAACAAATATACATGTGATAGAAACAATCATGCATCTTCCTTATAAGCACAAACAGTTTTAACTTCAGAATAATAAGCTATGAGCTAACAAGAAAGAAAGATATGAAACAACTACATGTATTTCTCTTTTCTACTTAAACCTCAAAGTGTTGTTGCTATTGACCAATGCTAAGTTTGCCAAAACCAAATAGACTTATTCAATGCTCCCAAAGTGATACCAATACTAATGACAAGGTAAATCATATAATAGAGATTGCAAACTAAAATAAGATGTGCAATATGTAAATGATAGGACTTCTCATTAATATTCCATAACGATAACTCACACCAAGGGATACATAGATAACCAACTAAAGGAGAGATACTTCCAAACTGCAACCCATCTTATATGATAACTTCCCTACTCATGATATGACACTACTTGACAATAAAAGTAAAAGGTAGTGATAATGTGATACCGCGGCACTCCCCCAAGCTTGGAACAAACCAAGGGGATGCCAATACCGATGATGAATTACTCCTGCGGCGATGGTGGTGACGAATTCCTGACAAGCTTCTCAATAAGCTCCTGAAGCTCATCAATCTTGTATGTGAGATTGCGAATCATCTCCGAATTGTGCTCGACGCGGTTAAGGAGTCTGTCCGACGGCGAGTCCCAACTCTTGGAGTTATTTCCCCACTCTTCAGCCTCAGGCTCCTTCCTTCCTGCAGTGTTAGAGCGATCTATATCCCACTGGCTAGGCAATGCTGCCTTGGGAGTCCCTTCAATTTGATTATTGAAAATTAGATTGTGGAAGGGGTGATGAGTGCCTGATAAGGATGTCTTCGGAGATAGGTAATGACGTGGAACCGCTCCTCCAGTGCGAATTCTTGCGCTCTTGTTTGCACTAAAAGGGTTGTCCACCACCTTGATGCTTGCGATGGTAGCACGCGGGTGTGCACGCGAATCTTCCTCCACCTCTTCTTCATCCTCTTCCTTGACGTCCTTGTCTTCCTCTTTCCACCCAAGATCTCGATCATCTTCATCCGGAAACTCCTTGCCCTTGTTCTTGGAGACCATGGTGCTTCTAGACCGAAAACAGATCCTGGCAGAAACAGCTCGAAACAAAACACATCGAGAACACGATATACGGACCTCCAGAGGTCCGGGGGATTATATAGCAAAAATTTTCACGACAAACGGAAAGTACCAGATCGAACCAGAGTCGGAAAGGGGCGACGAGGCGGCCAAACCATAGGGCGGTGCGGGCCCAGGCTTGGCCGCGCCGGCCTATGGTGGCGCCCCCTCGTGCGTCCTTTCCACTCCGTTTCGAACTCGTAATTTTTCATACTTTCCAAAAACAGCAAAAATATTGTTCGGAAAGTAAATTGCGTACTTTTCATTACCAAGATCATCGTTACCTATTCAAAGTCGAGTTCTGGCGGACTGTCAATTTGCCCTTTGATGAAAGCCTCCGGTGTTTCCACTTGAATAATATCAACATCAACATTATAAGAATCACCCGAGATATAATGCTTGAGTCTTTGTCCATTCACCACTTGCATAGCATTGCTTTGGAGAGAGCTAATTTTAATTGCTCCTGAACGATACACCTCCTCGACAACATATGGTCCTTCCCATTTCGAGAGTAATTTCCCTGCAAAGAATCTGAGACGAGACCGATACAATAGGACTTTATCCCCAATATTAAATTCTCTTTTGATAATCCTTCTATCATGCCATTTTTTAACTTTCTCTTTAAAGAGTTTAGCATTTTCATAAGCTTCACTTCTCCATTCATCTAGAGAACTCAATTGCAACAACCTCTTATCACCGGCAAGTTTAGGATCTTTATTTAACTCTCTAACTGCCCAATAAGCTTTGTGCTCTAGTTATAAAGGTAAATGACAAGCTTTCCCATAAACCATTTTATAAGGTGACATTCCCATGGGATTTTTATAAGCAGTTCTATAAGCCCATAGTGCATCCTTCAATTTACTAGCCCAATTCTTTCTAGTTTTATTAACAGTCTTTCCCAAAATAGATTTAATCTCTCTATTTGATAATTCTACTTGACCACTAGTTTGAGGATGATAAGCGGAAGCAATTCTATGATTAATACCATACTTAGCAAGAGTTTTTCTAAAACCTCCATGAATAAAATGAGAACCTCCATCAGTCATAATATATCTAGGCACTCCAAATCTAGGAAAAATAATATCTAAAAGCATTCTTAAAGAGGTCTCACCATCAGCACTTTTTGTAGGTATGGCTTCCACCCATTTAGTAACATAATCAACAGCAACAAGTATATGAGTGTTACCTTCTGAAGACGGAAAAGGTCCCATGAAGTCAAATCCCCAACAATCAAATGGTTCAATAACAAGAGTATAATTCATAGGCATTTCATTACGTCTGGAGATATTACCAACACTTTGGCATTCATCACAAGATAAAATAAACTTTCTCGCATCTTTGAAGAGAGTTGGCCAATAAAAACCTGATTGTAGAACCTTTTGCGCGGTTCTTTCTCCAGCGTGATGTCCTCCATAAGCACTACCATGACATTTACTCAATATCTCTTGTTGTTTATATTCGGGAACACATCTTCGCATAATACCATCCACTCCTTCTTTATATAAGTGTGGGTCATCCCAGAAATAATGCCTCAAGTCATAAAAGAATTTCCTCCTTTGCTGAGCTGAAAAGGTTGGAGGCAAGTACTTGGAAACAATAAAGTTAGCATAATCAGCATACCAAGGACTATCTCGCGAGCTCACCTTTATTACAGCCAATTGTTCATTTGGAAAACTATCATTAATAGGAACAGGATCATAAGCAATATTTTCCAATCTAGACAAATTATCAGCAACAGGATTATCAGCACCTTTCCTATCTACAATATGTAAATCAAATTCTTGCAAAAGAAGTACCCATCTAATAAGCCTCGGCTTAGCATCTTTCTTTGTCATAAGGTATCTAATTGCAGCATGATCAGTATGAATAGTAACTTTTGAATCAACAATATAAGATCTAAATTTATCGCAAGCAAAGACTACAGCTAATAATTCTTTTTCAGTTGTAGCATAATTTCTTTGAGCAGCATCAAGAGTTTTACTAGCATAATGAATATCATTCAGTTTTTTATCTACTCGCTGTCCAAGAACAGCGCCTACAAAGAAAATCACTAGCATCACACATAATTTCAAATGGTAAGTTCCAATCAGGAGGTTCAACTATAGGAGCAGTTGTTAAGGCTTTCTTAAGAGTTTCAAAAGCTTCCTTACAATCATCATCAAAAACAAAAGGTACATATTTTTGAAGAAGATTAGTAAGAGGCTTTGAAATCTTGGAGAAATCTTTAATAAATCTCCTATAAAACCCAAAGATGACCAAGAACACTACGAATACCTTTAACATCCCTCGGATAGGGCATCTTCTCAATTGCTTCAACTTTAGCTCTATCAACTTCAATACCTCTCTCAGAAATTTTATGTCCCAATACAATTCCTTCATTAACCATAAAGTGGCATTTCTCCCAATTAAGAACAAGGTTAGTTTCTTCACATCTCTGCAAAACTTTATCAAGGTTTCGCAAGCAACTATCAAAAGAATTCCCATAGACGGAAAAATCATCCATGAATACCTCTACAATACTCTCACAAAAACCATGAAAAATAGCAGACATGCATCTTTGAAAAGTAGCAGGAGCATTACATAAACCAAAAGGCATACGTCTATAAGCATAAGTTCCATAGGGACAAGTGAAAGTGGTTTTCTCTTGATCTTTAGCTTTAACAGCAATTTGTGAAAACCCAGAATAACCATCAAGAAAGCAAAAATGAGTATTTTTAGACAATCTTTCTAGCATTTGATCAATAAATGGTAAAGGGTAATGATCTTTCTTAGTAACTTTATTAACTTTTCGAAAATCAATGCACATTCTATACCCTACAACTACTCTTTGAGGGATGAGCTCATCATTATCATTAGGCACAACAGTCATTCCTCCTTTCTTGGGAACGCAATGCACAGGACTAACCCATCTACTATCAGCAATAGGATATATAATACCAGCTTCAAGAAGCCGTAATACCTCATTCCTTACCATTTCCTTCATCTTCGGAATTAGACGACGCTGAGGTTCAACAACAGGCTTTGCATCATCTTCCATATTAATAGCATGTTGGCAAATAGAAGGAGAAATCCCCTTCAAATCATCAAGAGTATAGCCAATAGCTCCTCGGTGTTTCTTCAATATTCCCAATAGCCTTTCTTCTTCAAACTCTGAAAGCTTAGAACTAATAATAACAGGATATATTTTCTTATCATCAATATGAGCATATTTAAGATTATCAGGCAAAGGTTTTAAATCAAAAACAGGATCTTCCTTTGGTGGCGGTGTTGTACCCAAATCTTCCACCGGTAAATCATGCTTGAGAATAGGTTGGCGGAGAAAAATTTCCTCAAGCTCATCTCTTTCTTTCCTAAAGATTTCACTCTCGCTATCCTCCAAATGTTGCTGCAAAGGATTATTAGGAACAAGAACAATAGATGCACACTGTTCCATTTTAAAATCATTATTAGGCAAATCAGCTTTATAAGGAGTTTTGGTAAATTTAGAGAAGTTAAACTCATAAGATTCACCAGCAAATTTAGTCAAAATTTTCTCTTTCTTGCAGTCTATAATAGCTCCACAAGTATTTAGAAAAGGTCTACCAAAAATAATAGGACAATAATCGCTAGCAGCAGAACCAAGTACCAAAAAGTCAACAGGATATTTAATCTTACCGCATAAAACTTCCACATCTCGAACAATACCAATTGGAGAAATAGTTTCTCTATTAGCCAGCTGAATAACCACATCAATATCTTCAAGTTCACAAGAATCAATTTCGTGCATAATCTCCGTGTAAAGCTCATACGGAATAGCACTAACACTTGCACCAATATCACATAATCCATAATAGCAATGATCACCAATTCTAACAGATAGCATAGGAACACTAGCTTGTTTGGGTTTATTAGGATGTGAAACAATATTAGAAGCATCTTCACAGAAAATAATATGACCATCCTCCACATTTTCAGTCACAAGATCTTTAACTATTGCAACAGCAGGTTCAACTTTTATTTGTTCCTCAGGTTCTACAGGTTTCTTTTCACTTTTATGAACCGCACTATTTATAACAGAGTACTCCTTCATTTTAGCAGGGAAAGGAGTTTTTTCAATATAAGCTTCAGGAATAACATGATCAGCGGTTTCAACTACAACGCATTTATTAATAGATGAATCAATTTTATGTTTATACGGTTCATGATACTTATCAAAATTCTTCTTAGGCAATTCATAATGAGAGGCAAAAGCTTTATAAAGATTTGCAGCAACTTGAGAATCAAAACCATATGTAGCACTCATATTACGAAATTTATCAGTATCCATAAAAGCTTCAATGCATTTATAATCATAAATTATACCTGATTCTCTATCCTTGTCGTTCTCCCAACCTTCAGTATTTTCTTGGATCCGATCAAGAAGGTCCCTTTTAAACTCTTCTTTGTTGCGTGTAAATGATCCAGAACAAGAAGTATCCAGCAAGGTCTTGTCTTGAAAAGAAAGTCTTGCATAGAAATTATCAATAATAACATTACCAGGAAGCTCATGAATGGGGCATTTGAGCATTAAAGACTTCAATCTCCCCCAAGCTTGGGCAATACTCTCTCCATCATGAGGCCAAAAATTATATATGCGATTCCGATCCTTGTGAATTTCACTTGGAGGATAGAACTTAGAATAAAACCGGGGCACAATATCATTCCATTCAAGAGAATCCCCATTATCCAGTAATTTATACCAATGCGCCGCCTTACCGAACAGCGATAAAGAGAATAGTTTCTTCCTCACTTCATCCATAGCAATACCTGCACACTTGAATAACCCGCATAATTCATGCAAAAACAGTAAATGATCACCAGGATGGACAGTTCCATCCCCTTCATAGCGGTTATCCATAACACGTTCAATAATTTTCATAGGTATTTTATATGGTATCACTTCCTCACCTGGCGCCTCATCCACTACCGTTGCAGTAGTAGTAGATTTCCCAAATAAAAATTGAAGAGAAGATCTCTCCATAATGACTTATAGCAGCAGGCAGAAATAAAATCAGCACAAACAGTAATGGTTTCCTTACCAATTCCACTTACCAATAGCGCTTCACTCCCCGGCAACAGCGCCAGAAAATAGTCTTGATGACCCACAAGTATAGGGGGTGTATCGTAGTATTTTCGATAAGTAAGAATGTCGATCCCAACGAGGAGCAGAAGGTGTTGACAAGCAGTTTCGATGAAGGATTCACTGTAAATGCTCACAGACAAGTATTCAGGGGGTTTAGATGTAACAGTTGAATTAAGTACGAGTAAGTAAAGTGCGAGAGTAACAATTGCAGCGAGTGGCCCAATCCTTTTTAGCACAAAGGACAAGCCGGTTTGTTTACTTATAATGACCAAACGTTCTCGAGGACACACGGGATTTTAGTCTAGTGCTTTCGCTACATACGGCTAAATAATCTTCATTGTTATGATAAGTGTTGTGTGGGTGAACCTATGCTAATGTACCACCCTTCCTAGGACTAATACATACTTGTGATTATACCCCTTGCAAGCATCCGCAACTACAAGAAAGTAATTAAGAATAAATCTAACCACAGCCTTAAACTCTGAGATCCTGCGATCCCTCCTGCATCGATATACCAACGGGGGTTTAGGTTTCTGTCACTCCGGCAACCCCGCAATTGGCAAACGAGTACAAGATGCATTCCCCTAGGCCCATAAATGGTGAAGTGTCATGTAGTCGACGTTCACATGACACCACTAGAAGAATAACACCACAACTTAAATATCATACCATTGAATATTACTCAACCATAGTTCACTACTAACATTTAGACTTCACCCATGTCCTCAAGAACTAAACGAACTACTCACGAGACATCATATGGAACATGATCAGAGGTGATATGATGATGAATAACAATCTGAACATAAACTTGGTTCAATGGTTTCACTCAATAGCATCAATAACAAGTAGAGATCGATACCGGGAGAGTTTCCCCTATCAAACAATCAAGATCAAACCCAAATTGCTACGGCGGTGACGGTGTCCAGCGGTGGAGACGGCGGTGATGATGGTGAAGATGATGATGATGGTGATGGAGATGATGTCCAGCTCGATGACGGTGACGATGGCGTCAATTTCCCCCTCCCGGAGGGAATTTCCCCGGTGGATTCCTGCCCGCCGGAGAGCTCTTTTCTCTCTGGTGTTCTCCGCCCCGCAGAGGCGGCTGTAACTCTTCGCGAGGTACCCTCTGTGGCTTAGGCTTTCGGGACGAAGGATTTCGCGAAGAAAAGGAGGCGAAAGGGGCTGTGGGCCCCCCACACCACATGGTGGCGCGGCTAGGCCATGGGCCGTGCCACCCTATGGTGTGGGCCCACCCTGGGTCCAGCTGGCTCCTCCTTCTGGCTTCCTTCGTCATCTTGAAAAATAGGATTTTTGGTATAATTTCCTTCCACAGTTGATCTTCCGAAATATTGCGTTCTGACGGTGCTTTTTCCAGCAGAATCCTGGCTCCGGTGCTTGATCCTCCAATAATGATGAAACATGCAAAATAGATGAAATAACATAAGTATTGTGTCCCAATGTGAAATATATCAATGAATAATAGCAAATTATGATACAAAATAGTGATGCAAATTGGACGTATCAACTACCACCACCGCCACCACTCACCGGAGCAAATGCTTTACCGGTACAGAAGCAGCCAAACAGGCAGCAGTACCAGCAAGTTAACCGGGTGGAGCAAAACGATGATCAACCACCTCCACCGGCACCTTTAGGCCGGAATGTTTACGAGGGCCCGCATATGTGCTGTGTTGTCTTTGTCACTGAGCCAACAGACAGGCAAAGTGTGCACCGCCGCTCCATGGAGGTCAATGCTGTGATGCCGGCAGTCCCCAAGTACATGCTGTGGTCAGATCAGGAAATTACCTGGTCATTCAAGGATCACCCTAAGATCATGCCGAATCCGGGTGGATACGCTCTTGTTGTGAACCCAATCATGAAAGGGCCGCAAACTCGAGTAAAATTCAGCAAGGTGCTGATAGACAACGGCAGCAGCATAAACATCATGTACAAGCACACCATGCATACGCTGGGCATAACAGAAAACATGCTTCAGCCCACGCGTACGACGTTCCACGGAATCGTTCCGGGCTTGTCATGTGCCCCGGTAGGAAAAGTTCGGGTGGATGTAGCATTTGGAGGACGTGACAATTGCCGGGTTGAAAATGTTGAATTTGAGGTGGTAGACCTAGACAGTCCTTACCATGCGTTGCTGGGAAGACCAGCGTTGGCAGCTTTCATGGCTACCACTCATACGGCTTACCTCAAGATGAAGATGCCGGCACCTCGTGGACCCTTGACTGTGGTGGGAAACTACAAAGTCTCACTGGAAACTGCATCTGCCGGATCAAACCTAGCGGAATCGCTGGTGATCGTGGAGGAAAAGAAAAGGATGCAAACAGCGGTTGCGCTGGCTCAGTCCTCACAGTTGAGCTTAGCGGCAATGAGTGGAAACTTGGGCTCACCGGCATTCAAGCCGACGAATGAAACAAAGGACATTGTGCTAGATCCGGCTTACCCAGAGCGCACCGTTCGCATCGGTGCCGGACTCGATCAAGCATAGGAAAGCGCGCTCGTCAGCTTCCTCCGTGAGAATCGGAATATCTTTGCCTGGTCAACTGATGACTTGGTGGGTGTTCCGAGGGAGCTGGCTGAGCACTCCTTGAATGTCCGGAAAGACGCCAAGCCGGTGCGGCAACCCTTGCGCCGGTTCGCTGAAGATAGGAGGAAGATTATTGGAGAAGAGGTAACCAAACTGCTTGTTGCCGGATTCATTGAGGAGGTCACGCACACAGAGTGGCTGGCCAATCCGGTAATGGTCGAAAAGAAAAAAGATGAAAACCTGGAGGCAAAAGCTCTGAAGGTGTGGCGCATGTGCATCGACTACACCAACCTAAACAAGGCTTGCCCAAGAGACCCTTTTCCTTTACCACGGATCGATCAAGTGATTGATTCAACTGCTGGGTGTGAATTGTTGTCCTTCCTGGATGCGTATTCCGGTTTCCACCAAATTCCCTTGAAAAAGGAAGATCAAATAAAAACTGCGTTCATTACCCCGCACGGGGCTTATTGCTATGTTACTATGCCTTTTGGTTTGCGCAACGCTGGTGCAACGTACCAGCGCTGTATACAAAAATGCTTGTTTGATCAAGTCGGGAAGAATGTGCAAGTCTATGTAGATGACATTGTGATAAAAACTAAGGTAAAGAACACCTTAATCGATGACATCCGGCAGACATTCGATAACCTGAGACGGTTCCGGATGAAGCATAATCCGGCAAAATGTACTTTCGGTGTCCCCGCCGGCAAGTTGCTCGGTTTTCTTGTGTCAAGCCGGGGCATTGAAGTCAATCCGGTAAAAATCCGGGCAATAGAAAGAATGACTATCCCACGAGAGCTAAAAGATGTGCAAAAATTTACCGGAAGCTTGGCATCGCTAAGCCGGTTCGTAAGCAGGTTGGGAGAAAAAGCTCTGCCACTCTATGCTCTGATGAAAAAATCCGACAAGTTCGTCTGGACCCCTCAGGCAGACGCAGCATTTAAAGAACTGAAAACAATGCTGGCCACAGCACCCATACTGGCTTCACCGCTAGAAAGAGAACCTATGCTATTATACATAGCAGCAACAAACCGGGTTGTGAGCGTAGTAGTTGTGGTTGAAAGAGAAGAGGAAGGAAAAACCGTCCAGAGGCCGGTATACTACCTGAGCGAGGTGCTCTCCCTCTCAAAACAAAACTACCCTCATTTCCAGAAGATGACTTATGGCGTGTACATGGCCGCCACAAAACTCAAGCACTACTTTGAAGAACATCCTATGAAGGTGGTGAGTGAAGCACCAATCTCCGATATCATGTGCAACAAAGACGCTAGCGGAAGGATTGCAAAATGGGCAATCCAGATATCACCATATGTACCAGCGTACGAAAGAAGGGATGCCATAAAATCACAGGGTTTGGCTGATTTCCTTGTTGATTGGGCGGAAATGCAATACAAACCGCCAGATCAGAGGATAGAATACTGGAAAATGCACTTTGATGGATCCAAACTCAAAGAGGGTCTAGGCGCCGGTGTGGTGCTCACCTCACCAAAAGGAGATCACCTCCGGTACGTTTTGCAAGTACATTTCAGGGCGTCGAATAATGTCGCTGAATATGAAGCCTTGATCCACGGGCTTAAGGTCGCAAAAGAAATCGGTGCGCACCGGATCATTTGCTATGGAGATTCAGATCTTGTGGTACAGCAGTGTTCCGGGGATTGGGATGCGAAAGATGCCAACATGGCCTCGTACCAGTTTCACGTGCAAAAGATTGCCGGATTCTTCGAAGGGTGCGAGTTTCACCACGTGCCGCGCGCAGAAAATGAAGCCGCGGATGCTTTGTCCAAGCTGGGCTCATCCAGGCAAGAAATTCCTCCCGGAATAGCTCTAGCTCACTTAAGAGCACCATCGATCAAGCCAAGCCCGGAATCGGAATCAATTTTTGTACCGGAATCGCATGTAGTACCCATGGATATTGATGAAGGAAACTCGGGGACTGCTCCGGCAAGCTCGGGGACTGCTGTACCCATACCGGAAGAAACGATGCTGGTAGATAGCATGGAGATAGATGCACCGGTGTTTTTAGTTCGAGAGACACCGTCGTGGGTTAAACCTATTAAGGAATTCCTGATCAACGGCACCTTGCCGGATGACGAAAATGAATCAAGGAGAATACAAAGAAGGTCCAAAGCATATACATTCATCAATGGTGAGGTGTACAAGAGAAGCGTTACCGGTGTCCTTCAAAGATGTGTGGAACCGGAAGAAGGGAAAGAAATGCTTGAGGAGATTCACCAAGGAGAATGTGGGCATCATGCTTCATCAAGGGCGCTGGTAGCAAAAGTATTCCGGCATGGGTTTTACTGGCCCACTGCTTTGGAAAACGCTGAGGATCTGGTAAGAAAATGCAACGGGTGCCAGAGGTACGCCAAGCAAAATCATACCCCAGCGTCTGGTTTAAAAACAATACCATTAACATGGCCGTTTGCCGTTTGGTGCCTTGATATGGTTGGCCCATTCAAAACTGCAAGGAGCAGCATGACTCACATCTTGGTTATGGTGGATAAATTCACCAAATGGCTAGAAGTGAAACCTATCGCAAAATGTGATGGGCGCACAGCGGTGAAGTTCTTGAAAGATGTCATTTTGCGGTATGGATACCCGCACAGCATCATCACTGACAATGGAACCAACTTTGCTCAAGGTGAGTTCAAAAGGTTCTGTGAGGACAACAACATCCGGTTGGATTTGTGCTCAGTGGCACACCCACAAGGCAATGGCCAAGTGGAAAGAATGAACGCTTTGGTACTTTCCGGTATCAAACCAAGACTCATTGATGCTGTGGAAAAATCACCGGGATGTTGGCTCGATGAGCTACCATCAAGATCGGTGGAGTATAAGAACAACTCCAAACCGGTCTACCGGATACACTCCGTTCTTCATGGTTTATGGAGCAGAAGCGGTCATACCAACTGACATCATTCATGATTCACCAAGGGTACAGCTCTATACTGAGCAAGAGGTCAAAGAGGCCAGAGAAAATGATGTGGACTTGCTAGAAGAAGCAAGAGAGCTGGCTTTGGCAAGAACAGCCATTTACCAGCAAAACCTCAGACGCTATCATAGCCGGAAGGTTAACCCGAGAGTTTTCCGGGAAGGAGATCTGGTGCTACGCCTAGTGCAGCGCACTGAAGGCCGGCATAAGCTCTTACCACCATGGGAAGGTCCCTTCATTGTAAGCAAAGTGCTTCACAATGATGCATACTTGATCGATGCACAGGAGTGGAAAAAAGGAAAGGCGGACAGGTCCGGAGAGGAGAGCAAGCGTCCATGGAACGTGGCTCTGTTGCGTCCTTTCTACTCGTGAAGTTGTGGTGTAAGAAGTTCCTTTTTGTACCTTACATGCTATGAATAAAAGATGTCGGAACCTTGAATGAATCTCGGGGACTACCCCAACTTAAGTTGCATGTAACTTGTTTATTTTTTCAGTTTACCGGTTGCTTATTGAACGTTTTTTCTTTCCGGTTTAGTAGTGTGCTAAATCCTACCGGAGTCTTCGACTTTGCTGCTGTCCGCAACCTGGCTTCATGGCAAGCAAGATAAACCGGTAGGAGATAAGCACATGAACTACGAAGAGGGAGAGCAGGAAAGAACAATCCGGGAAATTTAACTAACCCCGGTTAAACCGGTTTTTTGCAAAATTTCGAAGTTATTTCTAAGTTCAAGAAAATGCTTGTTTGGTGAAAGAACCTTGTGCTCATACGCCAAAGAAGCCCAGAGAAGGCAGGCAGAGCCAAGGCAAAAGAACCAAGTGTGCATCGAATTGGATGCGGAAGCAATTTGGAAATCTTTGCAGTGCAGGATAAAAGCAAACCCAGAAGCAAATATGCTAAGACAAGCTTAAGATAATTAACTACCGGTATAACTTACCGGCATAAAATGTTGTGCGGCAACCAAAAGCGGACTTAAAGTTTTACATCATAAGCCCCGGCATACCGGGGCAGAATTTAACAGGACATTGTTTTAAGGCACGCAGGACTAAACAGCATGACAAAGGTAAATCTTCAGGCAGGTAAATAATCAGGCAGCGGGGGCTTCAGGAGGGGCATCGCCAGCACCAGCGTCGCCCAGAGGCTCCTCCTCGGCTTCATCCTCCTCCTCGTCGAGATAATCTTTGACGTCAGGAGGGGGAGGGATGAAGGTGCGCATGTCGGCGTACTCCGCGATGTGGTACGCACGATCCTGCCGCTTAGCGGTGAGAATCGGGTCCAGATCGGTTTCCGCGCCTTCGCGCACTCCGGTAAGGGCATCCAGGTTCAGCTCTGGGTACCAGGAGCAAGCGACGCGGAGGGCAGAGTCTGCTCTAGCGCGGGCAGCAGAACACTGCCACTCGCGGATCCTCTTGCCGGCGCCCTTGAGACGATCGCTGATGAGGGAGAAAGTATCCGGCACCTCCTCGCCAGGCCACAGAGTCCTGAAGAGCTGGGTAGCTACATCAGGAATGTCAGATAAGTTGCGATCTATGGTGCGCATGTGAGACACCCGCGCGTTCAGCGCGACCAGATGGTCATAGGGGGTCCATGGCACGGCAAGATTCGCTTGGCCTTGGGCAGTGCGGCGCTCGTCAACTTTCTTGACAGCATACTTCTGAGAGTCTGGAAAGAGGCCTGTGCAAAGAAAGAAAAAGGCTAAGGAAGGGAATCCGGATGAAAATGCAACCGGAAGGAAAGATAGCAAGAAGAAAATGCGATCGGAAGAAAAGGACTTACGATAGGCAAGTGTGTCGGTTTGCAACACCAGCCTGTTGCACTCCTTCTGCTCCTCCTCCAGCCGCGCAGCTTTCTCCTCGGCAACCTTCTGGGCTTTGGCCAGCTCCTCCAACTCAGCTAGCAACACCGAGTTGGCGTTGCCGGCATCCTCAAGAGCTTCATCCATTTTGGCCGCTGCATCAGTTTCGGCAGCTTTGAGGGCCTTGGCATGATCAAGCCCCAGCTGGATGAGCTGGGACTTGAGCTCCTGGTACCTGGTTTTCTGGGCGCTCAGCTCCTCCTGATGCCGCCGGATAAGCTGGTCCTTCTCCCCTGCAACCCGGAAAAGAAGGTGTTAACAAGATTGTGCTGGTAAAGATGAAAAGGAAACCAAGTTAACAGGAGAAAAGAAAAAATTGTACGTTGGGCGGCAGCGAGCTGCTCCTTGAGAGCCTCAATGGAAGCTTCCGGGATCACTGTTAAGCAAAAGTTATAAATGTTAGAAGGAAAAAAGGTTTCTGGTAAAAAGATGCCGGTGATACAAAATTACCTTGGCACTTGTCGTGTGCCTCAGCGAGGTCCCGGTGTTCCCATAGGAGCTCCTCAAAGAGGGCCTTCCGAGCGTCAGCCGTGAGCTGTTCAGGAAAAAGAGATTAGTTAAGTTTTGCGCTAAGAACAAAGTTCTTAACCCGAAACTCGGGGACTGGCAGTGCCGGTTTTGCGTGTTTCTAAGATAAGTTCTGCGCTAAGAACAAAGTTCTTAACCCGAAACTCGGAGACTGGCAGTGCTAGTTTCGCGCATCTTAAGCTAAGTTTTGCGATAAGAATAGAGTTCTTAACCCGAAACTCGGGGACTGGCAGTGCCGGTTTCACGCGTTTCTAAGTTAAGTTTTGCGCCAAGAACAGAGTTCTTAACCCGAAACTCGGGGACTGGCAGTGCCGGTTTCACGATAAGTTTTTAAGTTAAAGTTTTGTGCTAAAAGCTGCGCTCTCACCACAAAACTCGGGGACTGGGAAGATAGACAAGAGAGAAACTGGCATGAAACTAAAGAAAGGATAGAACAAATCCGGAAGCAAGGAAACTGGTAAAAGTTGAAAAGAGTTAGTAAAGCGTACCATCAAGTTGTTCGTGGCATCGTACCACGCGCTGTCGAGCTCCTTCACGGCGCTGCGAAGCCGCATGAAGTGCTCCTCGGAAGACCGGTCCCCAACAGGGTCAGGTGCCGGCAGCCTGTCCTTGCCCAAACCGCGGGTCGCCGGAGTCATGTCTGCGGCGTTCCACTTCTGGGCGTAGGGCAGAAGATGCCCCAAGTCCCGGCCTCTGCGCTGGAACTCAGTAATACGGCCAAGAAGGCCGGTGGCCTTCGTGGCGGTATCCCTGGCGGCCTTGGAGACATGCAGCACCAGGGGCTGCTGGCCGCCGGAAGGGGCGCTGGAGGCCGTCGCCTTCCCCTTGATGAGCTTGGAGATCTTGGGCGGCGGCGCGGTTGGAGCAGCCCTGGAAGGCTGGGTGCGAGGAGCATCTGGAGGTGGCATTAGAATGGTTCGTGGAGAAGGGGGAGCGCTAGGCGCGTCATCCGGCTTGGAACTTTCCGGCGCGGAAGTTTCCGGCACGGAAGTTGTCTTCTTTTCGAGGACGGGAGGAGCCGAAGGCTCCGCCCGCCCGGCAGCTTTTTCCTCGGCGCCGATGTTGCTGGCGCCGGTGTCCTGGTTCTCTGGGAGGAAGGAGAGATCCTCCTCCGTGCGGTAATCTGATGATGAAGGGGCCGCACGCCCCGAACTTGTTGTGCCCCCCGAAAGGGAGGCAGAGGTGTTGCCGGCACCAGATGGTGCCGGGCTTGAGCAAGGAGGAGGGGTTGAGGTCCTTGCGGAACCTTCAGAGCCCGATGGCCTTGAGCCAAGCTTGAGCGCAGGGCTGAGAAAAAGAAAGAAAGATAGTTAGAGAAAAGCAACCGGAAAAAGAACTTGGCAAAAAGAGGCAAGCAAGAAAATGAAAAAACTTACCCGGAAGCAGTCGGCATCTACTTGCGCCCGTAGCGGCGCACGCCCACTTCCTTCTCCCCCAAGGGCTCAGTCCGGAAGCGCTTGGAGGGAGGGGCCTGGCTGGGACCGGCATCAGATGCCGGCAGCTTGTTCTTTTGGCCCTGGGCCATGAGTTTGTCCACAAACTCATGGCCGGCCTCGGCGCGCAGAGGCGGTGCGTGCTCGTGGATCTATAAGTTAAACATAGCTAAGAAAAAATGCGCAAGAAAGCAATAACGGAAAAGTATAAGAAACCGGAAAAGAAAATACCTCAAGCATGGTTAGGTCATCGGAGGACCCGGTTGGCTTCGGTGGAGACCGGCCAAGGCGCGCAGCCGGAGTCTTGCCCATTTTCAGATCTTTCCAAAAGATGTAGGGATCTGGGTCGAAGGAGTCAAGGGCGCGCTTCACGCAGATCCCGCGTCGCTCTGCTTGGATGAGGGGGAAGCGGTCCTTGGCCTGAAACACGAAAAAAGAGGGTTAACAAGAGCAGAAAATTACCGGCAAAAAACAACCCCAATTGCGTAATCTCTTACTTCTTGGGTCGGAGGGTTAGTAGTGCTGAGGGGAAGGAGGCCCCATTCCCATTCAAACGGCATAGCAGTTTGGCGAATCTGCTTAGCCTTGCGAACAACATCCTTCTTGCTAAGGGGACGGCCTGTGATCTTGGTAGGATCGCCAGGACCGTACATCTCGCTCATCCTATGCACCCGGCGTTTCAGAGGAAGCACCCGGCGCGAAATAAAGGTGCGGATGATATCATCCGAGCAGATGTTGGTCTCCTTCTTCAAAGAGGCTGATACATCTCCGACGTATCGATAATTTCTTATGTTCCATGCCACATTATTGATGTTATCTACATGTTTTATGCACACTTTATGTCATATTCGTGCATTTTCTGGAACTAACCTATTAACAAGATGCCGAAGTGCCAGTTGTTGTTTTCTGCTGTTTTTGGTTTCAGAAATCCTAGTAACGAAATATTCTCGGAATTGGACGAAATCAACGCCCAGGGTCCTATTTTGCCACGGAGCTTCCATAAGTCCGAAGAAGAGACGAAGAGGGGCCACGAGGGGGCCACACCCTAGGGCGGCGCGGCCCCCCCTTGGCCGCGCGGCCCTATGGTGTGGGGCCCCCGTGCCGCCTCTTGACCTGCCCTTCCGCCTACTTAAAGCCTCCGTTGCGAAAACCCCAGTACCGAGAACCACGATACGGAAAACCTTCCAGAGACGCCGCCGCCGCCGATCCCATCTCGGGGGATCCAGGAGATCGCCTCCGGCACCCTGCCGGAGAGGGGAATCATCTCCCGGAGGACTGTACGCCGCCATGGTCGCCTCCGGAGTGATGTGTGAGTAGTCTACCCCTGGACTATGGGTCCATAGCAGTAGCTAGATGGTTGTCTTCTCCCCATTGTGCTATCATTGTCGGATCTTGTGAGCTGCCTAACATGATCAAGATCATCTATCTGTAATTCTATATGTTGCGTTTGTTGGGATCCGATGAATAGAGAATACTTGTTATGTTGATTATCAAAGCTATGTCTATGTGTTGTTTATGATCTTGCATGCTCTCCGTTATTAGTAGATGCTCTGGCCAAGTTGATGCTAGTAACTCCAAGAGGGAGTATTTATGCTCGATAGTGGGTTCATGTCTCCGTGAATCTGGAGGGGTGACAAGAACCTCTAAGGTTATGGATGTGCTGTTGCCACTAGGGATAAAACATTGATGCTATGTCTAAGGATGTAGTTGTTGATTACATTACGCACCATACTTAATGCAATTGTCTGTTGCTTTGCAACTTAATACTGGAGGGGGTTCGGATGATAACCTGAAGGTGGACTTTTTAGGCATAGATGCAGTTGGATGGCGGTCTATGTACTTTGTCGTAATGCCCAATTAAATCTCACTATACTCATCATGATATGTATGTGCATGGTCATGCTCTCTTTATTTGTCAATTGCCCAACTGTAATTTGTTCACCCAACATGCTGTTTATCTTATGGGAGAGACACCTCTAGTGAACTGTGGACCCCGGTCCAATTCTCTTTACTGAAATACAATCTACTGCAATACTGTTCTACTGTTTTCTGCAAACAATCATCTTCCACACAATACGGTTAATCCTTTGTTACAGCAAGCCGGTGAGATTGACAACCTCACTGTTTCGTTGGGGCAAAGTACTTTGGTTGTGTTGTGCAGGTTCCACGTTGGCGCCGGAATCCCTGGTGTTGCGCCGCACTACATCCCGCCGCCATCAACCTTCAACGTGCTTCTTGGCTCCTCCTGGTTCGATAAACCTTGGTTTCTTTCTGAGGGAAAACTTGCTGCTGTGCGCATCATACCTTCCTCTTGGGGTTCCCAACGAACGTGTGAGTTACACGCCATCAAGCTCTTTTTCTGGCGCCGTTGCCGGGGAGATCAAGACACGCTGCAAGGGGAGTCTCCACTTCTCAATCTCTTTACTTTGTTTTTGTCTTGCTTGGTTTTATTTACTACTTTGTTTGCTGCACTAAATCAAAATACAAAAAAATTAGTTGCTAGTTTTACTTTACTTGCTATCTTGTTTGCTATATCAAAAACACAAAAAAATTAGTTACTTGCATTTACTTTATCTAGTTTGCTTTATTTACTGTTGCTAAAATGGCCAACCCTGAAAATACTAAGTTGTGTGACTTCACAACCACAAATAATAATGATTTCTTATGCACACCTATTGCTCCACCTGCTACTACAGCAGAATTCTTTGAAATTAAACCTGCTTTACTGAATCTTGTTATGCGAGAGCAATTTTCTGGTGTTAGTTCTGATGATGCTGCTGCCCATCTTAATAATTTTGTTGAACTATGTGAAATGCAAAAATATAAAGATGTAGATGGTGATATTATTAAACTAAAATTGTTCCCTTTCTCATTAAGAGGAAGAGCTAAAGATTGGTTGCTATCTCTGCCTAAGAATAGTATTGATTCATGGACTAAATGCAAGGATGCTTTTATTGGTAGATATTATCCCCCTGCTAAAATTATATCTTTGAGGAGTAGCATAATGAATTTTAAACAATTAGATACTGAACATGTTGCTCAAGCTTGGGAAAGAATGAAATCTCTGGTTAAAAATTGCCCAACCCATGGACTGACTACTTGGATGATCATCCAAACCTTCTATGCAGGACTAAATTTTTCTTCACGGAATTTATTGGATTCAGCTGCTGGAGGTACCTTTATGTCCATCACTCTTGGTGAAGCAACAAAGCTTCTTTATAATATGATGATCAACTACTCTGAATGGCACACGGAAAGAGCTCCACAAGGTAAGAAGGTAAATTCGTCAATGAAGAAACCTCTTCCTTGAGTGATAAGATTGATGCTATTATGTCTATGCTTGTGAATGGTAGGCCTAATGTTAATTCTAATAATGTTCCGTTAGCGTCATTGGTTGCTCAAAGAGAATATGTTGATGTGAATTTCATTAAAAATAATGATTCTAGGCCATATCCTGCTAATGGTAACTCTTATGGTAGATATGCTTCATCTAATGAAAAAAAGATGCTAGAAATTGAAAGATCCACCAAGAGCTTTATGCAATCACAATATGAGCAAAATAAATTGTTTACTAAAACTATGAATGAGCAATCTACCTTGTTGAAGAATATAGGGAATCAACTTGAAAATCTGAATAAGGAGATCTCGGGGTTGCAAACTAAACTTGCTAATGCTGAAAACCGAATCTCATACATGTCTGCATCACAATCTTCTTTAATTAATAAAATGGCTGCTAAACCTGAGGATTTAGATGACAAAATTACTACTACAGCAAATGCCATCCAAGTTAGAATTAATGAGAATATAAGATTAATGGCTGAACTGCGTGCTAGGTGGGATAGAGAAGAAAATGAAAAACTAGCTAAAGAAAAGAATGTAGCTAAAGTTTGGACTATTACCACCACTAGTAATGCTAATGCTACACATGTTGCTGCACCTCCTACTAATAATAATAAAAGAATTGGTGTTAGCAATGTTTCCACTTCTAATGCAAAGCGCGAGAAACTGCTTGAAACTGCTAAAACTGCTGAAACTGCCTGTGATAAAGCTGCTGAAATTTTTTCCAACATTGGGGATGATGATCCCATTGCTTTAGATTATAATGGTTTGAATTTTGATGATTGCCACATCTCTGAAGTTATAAAGTTCTTACAAAAACTTGCTAAAAGTCCTAATGCTAGTGCTATAAATTTGGCTTTCACGCAACATATTACAAATGCTCTCATAAAAGCTAGAGAAGAGAAACTAGAGCGCGAAGCCTCTATTCCTAAAAAGCTAGAGGATGGTTGGGAGCCCATCATTAAGATGAAGGTTAAAGATTTTGATTGTAATGCTTTATGTGATCTTGGTGCAAGTATTTCTGTTATGCCTAAGAAAATTTATAAAATGCTTGACTTGCCACCGCTGAAAAATTGTTATTTGGATGTTAATCTTGCTGATCATTCTACAAAGAAACCTTTGGGGAAAGTTGATAATGTTCGCATTACCATTAACAATAACCTTGTCCCCGTTGATTTTGTTGTCTTGGATATTGAATGCAATGCATCTTGTCCCATTATATTGGGAAGACCTTTTCTTCGAACTGTTGGTGCTATTATTGATATGAAGGAAGGTAATATAAAATATCAATTTCCTCTCAAGAAAGGTATGGAACACTTCCCTAGAAAGAGAATGAAGTTACCTTTTGATTCTACTAGGACAATTACCCGTGCGTTGCACCGGGAGAAAAACTTAAGGCTACACTTTATTGCCTTTTTTTTCGCCAAAACCGCCATAATACTGGGTCATGAGTAATTTTCGGAGCTAGACCGGTAACTCACACTTGGTTTGTCGTTTTGGTATAGATATATTCGAAAGTATCTAGATATGTTTATACCTAAAAAAATTAAGAAACTTATTTTATAAAGATAGAGGAAGTACTTGGGAGGCCTTTTTATCGTTTTATTTCCCCTTCCGTTCACCCGCTATAATCTTAAACATATCTGGAGAGCAATCGATGCAAGTCAGAGGTCCAGACTTTGATTTTCTTAAGTCTCAGTTAACTCAGAAAAGTGCAACTACAGTTTAAAGAAAAGTGCAACTCGGTTCAGTTGCACATTTCTATCAGAAAAGTGCAACTGCACTTTTTTAACAGAAAAGTGTAACTCAAAGCACATTTTTGTAATTGACTTAGATTTAAGAAAATCTCAGTTGACTAAGACATAGCAAAACCGTTTCTATAATCACCAGTGCTTGCTCTTTTCTACTCCTTTCAATTAAGCACGATGCAAAGCCCACAATTCTCCTGCGATTCCCGAGCCCACGATTTCTTTCCGCTGTGCTGCGATTTCCAAGTCGCTGGTTGGCAGACACTTGCTAATGTATATAAACATGTAAACCTTGGTGTTACAAAGTAAGGTGGGACTAAACTTAATTATATTTTGTAAAAATGAAGAGTAAACCCCAATGGACGATCCAGCCAAGAGGCCTGGCCGAGCTCAGAGGCCAAGCTAGCAGTCAACGCAGCCCCTCTGCTCGCAAGATCCCAGCCGCGAGCACACTGTATTCATGCAGGATATGGGCGGGGCTGCCGCCCGTCGAGCGGTTTGCAAGGGGTGGGCGCGCCGTCGGCCACGCGAGATGCTTGAGCAGTCTCACCGCATCAACGAGTAGTATCTGTTGAGCCCCGCTGAGCCCCCTTGCTGAAGCTGCCGACGACGCCATCCGACCTGCCCGCACGAGCTCCGGCGAGACATCACGCCCTGTATCATGCGCTCCCGAAAGTCAGAGAGGCAGCAGATCGAGCCTCGATCTGGAGATTTTGACCAAGACAGTAGTCGCGGTCGCCGCCGAGCAACACCAGTAGGCCTCCCGGCCCGATCTCCCGTCTCCATCTCATTGACTCGCGGCCAGCCCTCTGACCGGCCATCCCGCGGTCGCCGGCGCCCCGCGGAGCGGATGAGGCGAGGACAGTCGCTGCAAGACCGGCCTCGGCCTCCTCAACATCTAAGCGCCGACAGGGGCGCAGCTTGGCGGCCTCGCTTCATCCCGCAAGCCGTAACCCGCAACCCGCCTCAATTCCAGCTACTCAAAATATCACGAACCGGTATGTAATGGCACTGTACAGTATTATGCGGTTTGGTGGGAGGGTAAATCCGTCCAATGAAAAGTTGGACGAAAAATTTGGCAGAAACCTTAGCTCCTTTATTATTAGGTATAGATTATGAGAACAAATTATGATGTTGACACTTCGTCTCTTGATAATACTTGATGCACACTTTCTGCGCCTAGCTGAAAGGCGTTAAAGAAAAGCGCTTATGGGAGACAACCCATGTGTTTTTACCTACAGTACTTTGTTTTTATTTTGTGTCTTGGAAGTTGTTTACTACTGTAGCAACCTCTCCTTATCTTAGTTTAGTGTTTTATTGTGCCAAGTAAAGCCGTTGATAGAAAAGTTCATACTAGATTTGGATTACTGCGCAGAAACAGATTTCTTTGCTGTCACGAATCTGGGCTGTTTTCCCCTGTAGGTAACTCAGAAAATTATGCCAATTTACGTGAGTGATCCTCAGATATGTACGCAACTTTCATTCAATTTGAGCATTTTCATTTGAGCAAGTCTGGTGCCTCGATAAAATTCGTCAATACGAACTGTTCTGTTTTGACAGATTCTGCCTTTTATTTCGCATTGCCTCTTTTGCTATGTTGGATGAATTTCTTTGATCCATTAATGTCCAGTAGCATTATGCAATGTCCAGAAGTGTTAAGAATGATTGTGTCACCTCTGAATATGTTAATTTTTATTGTCGCTAACCCTCTAATGAGTTGTTCTAAGTTTGGTGTGGAGGAAGTTTTCAAGGATCAAGAGAGGAGTATGATGCAACATGATCAAGGAGAGTGAAAGCTCTAAGCTTGGGGATGCCCCGGTGGTTCACCCCTGCATATATCAAGAAGACTCAAGCGTCTAAGCTTGGGGATGCCCAAGGCATCCCCTTCTTCATCGACAACATTATCAGGTTCCTCCCCTGAAACTATATTTTTATTCCATCACATCTTATGTGCTTTGCTTGGAGCGTCGGTTTGTTTTTGTTTTTTTGTTTTGTTTGAATAAAATGGATCCTAGCATTCACTTTATGGGAGAGAGACACGCTCCGCTGTAGCATATGGACAAGTATGTCCTTGGTTTCTACTCATAGTATTCATGGCGAAGTTTCTCCTTCGTTAAATTGTTATATGGTTGGAATTGGAAAATGATACATGTAGTAATTGCTATTAATGTCTTGGGTAATGTGATACTTGGCAATTGTTGTGCTCATGATTAAGCTCTTGCATCATATGCTTCGCACCCATTAATGAAGAAATACATAGAGCATGCTAAAATTTGGTTTGCATATTTGGTTTCTCTAAGGTCTAGATAATTTCTAGTATTGAGTTTGAACAACAAGGAAGACGGTGTAGAGTCTTATAATGTTTTCAATATGTCTTTTATGTGAGTTTTGCTGCACCGGTTCATCCTTGTGTTTGTTTCAAATAAGCCTTGCTAGCCTAAACCTTGTATCGAGAGGGAATACTTCTCATGCATCCAAAATACTTGAGCCAACCACTATGCCATTTGTGTCCACCATACCTACCTACTACATGGTATTTTCCGCCATTCCAAAGTAAATTGCTTGAGTGCTACCTTTAAAATTCCATCATTCACCTTTGCAATATATAGCTCATGGGATAAATAGCTTAAAAACTATTGTGGTATTGAATATGTAATTGTGCACTTTATCTCTTATTAAGTTGCTTGTTGTCCGATAACCATGTTCACTGGGGACGCCATCAACTATTCATTGTTGAATTTCATGTGAGTTGCTATGCATGTTCGTCTTGTCTGAAGTAAGAGCGATCTACCACCCTATGGTTAAGCATGCATATTGTTAGAGAAGAACATTGGGCCGCTAACTAAAGCCATGATCCATGGTGGAAGTTTCAGTTTTGGACATATATCCTCAATCTCAAATGAGAAAATTATTAATTGTTGTTACATGCTTATGCATAAAAGAGGAGTCCATTATCTGTTGTCTATGTTGTCCCGGTATGTATGTCTAAGTTGAGAATAATCAATAGCGAGAAATCCAATGCGAGCTTTCTCCTTAGACCTTTGTACAAAGGCATAGAGGTACCCCTTTGTGACACTTGGTTAAAACATGTGCATTGTGATGATCCGGTAGTCCAAGCTAATTAGGACAAGGTGCGGGCACTATTAGTACACTATGCATGAGGCTTGCTACTTGTAAGATATAATTTACATGATACATATGCTTTATTACTACCGTTGACAAAATTGTTTCATGTTTTCAAAATCAAAGCTCTAGCACAAATATAGCAATCGATGCTTTTCCTCTATGGAGGACCATTCTTTTACTTTCAATGTTGAGTCAGTTCACCTATTTCTCTCCACCTCAAGAAGCAAACACTTGTGTGAACTGTGCATTGATTCCTACATACTTGCTTATTGCACTTATTATATTACTCTATGTTGACAATATCCATGAGATATACATGTTACAAGTTGAAAGCAACCGCTGAAACTTAATCTTCCTTTGTGTTGCTTCAATGCCTTTACTTTGAATTATTGCTTTATGAGTTAACTCTTATGCAAGACTTATTGATGCCTGTCTTGAAGTGCTATTCATGAAAAGTCTTTGCTTTATGATTCACTTGTTTACTCATGTCATATACATTGTTTTGATCGCTGCATTCACTACATATGCTTTACAAATAGTATGATCAAGGTTATGATGGCATGTCACTCCAGAAATTATCTGTGTTATCGTTCTACCTGCTTGGGACGAGCAGAACTAAGCTTGGGGATGCTGATACGTCTCCGACGTATCGATAATTTCTTATGTTCCATGCCACATTATTGATGTTATCTACATGTTTTATGCACACTTTATGTCATATTCGTGCATTTTCTGGAACTAACCTATTAACAAGATGCCGAAGTGCCAGTTGCTGTTTTCTGCTGTTTTTGGTTTCAGAAATCCTAGTAACGAAATATTTTCGGAATTGGACGAAATCAACGCCCAGGGTCCTATTTTGCCACGGAGCTTCCAAAAGTCCGAAGAAGAGACGAAGAGGGGCCACGAGGGGGCCACACCCTAGGGCGGCGCGGCCCCCCCTTGGCCGCGCGGCCCTGTGGTGTGGGGCCCCCGTGCCGCCTCTTGACCTGCCCTTCCGCCTACTTAAAGCCTCCGTTACGAAAACCCCAGTACCGAGAACCACGATACGGAAAACCTTCCAGAGACGCCGCCGCCGCCGATCCCATCTCGGGGGATCCAGGAGATCGCCTCCGGCACCCTGCCGGAGAGGGGAATCATCTCCCGGAGGACTCTACGCCGCCATGGTCGCCTCTGGAGTGATGTGTGAGTAGTCTACCCCTGGACTATGGGTCCATAGCAGTAGCTAGATGGTTGTCTTCTCCCCATTGTGCTATCATTGTCGGATCTTGTGAGCTGCCTAACATGATCAAGATCATCTATCTGTAATTCTATATGTTGCGTTTGTTGGGATCCGATGAATAGAGAATACTTGTTATGTTGATTATCAAAGCTATGTCTATGTGTTGTTTATGATCTTGCATGCTCTCCGTTATTAGTAGATGCTCTGGCCAAGTTGATGCTAGTAACTCCAAGAGGGAGTATTTATGCTCGATAGTGGGTTCATGTCTCCGTGAATCTGGAGGGGTGACAAGAACCTCTAAGGTTATGGATGTGCTGTTGCCACTAGGGATAAAACATTGATGCTATGTCTAAGGATGTAGTTGTTGATTACATTACGCACCATACTTAATGCAATTGTCTGTTGCTTTGCAACTTAATACTGGAGGGGGTTCGGATGATAACCTGAAGGTGGACTTTTTAGGCATAGATGCAGTTGGATGGCGGTCTATGTACTTTGTCGTAATGCCCAATTAAATCTCACTATACTCATCATGATATGTATGTGCATGGTCATGCTCTCTTTATTTGTCAATTGCCCAACTGTAATTTGTTCACCCAACATGCTGTTTATCTTATGGGAGAGACACCTCTAGTGAACTGTGGACCCCGGTCCAATTCTCTTTACTGAAATACAATCTCGCACATACGTTTCTACTGTTTTCTGCAAACAATCATCTTCCACACAATACGGTTAATCCTTTGTTACAGCAAGCCGGTGAGATTGACAACCTCACTGTTTCGTTGGGGCAAAGTACTTTGGTTGTGTTGTGCAGGTTCCACGTTGGCGCCGGAATCCCTGGTGTTGCGCCGCACTACATCCCGCCGCCATCAACCTTCAACGTGCTTCTTGGCTCCTCCTGGTTCGATAAACCTTGGTTTCTTTCTGAGGGAAAACTTGTTGTTGTGCGCATCATACCTTCCTCTTGGGGTTCCCAACGAACGTGTGAGTTACACGCCATCAGAGGCCATGAAGCGTACCACCCGGTTGGTTTCGGCATGATCCGTCTTCGGGTTATAGCCCCAATTGGCTCTACTGGGAGGCCCCACTTGGAACGGAGGAAGATCAATAAGATTGGCGCGGCCGTTGTTCTTCACATAGAAAAAGGTTCCTTGCCAGGCACGGCAGGACTCGAGGCCGGCGAACTTGAAGAAAGTGCTCCCTTGGCGGGAGCCGACGATGCAAGACCCGCATTCCACGGGCGGCTTGGGTTTAGGAATTTCCTTGCCCTGAACGGAATTAATCCGCAGAGCAAAGAAGCGGGCAAACGTCTCACGAGTGGGACGAATGCCGATGTTGGCCTCCATGAAGGTGGCGTAGCAAGAAAGATAAAAGATGGCGTTGCCAGGAAGGTGGTGAGGCTGGAGTTCATAGAAATTTAAGAACTCCCGGAAAAAAGGCGAGGCAGGAAGGCCGAAGCCACGCTCAAAATGAGCAAGGAAAACAACGTGTTCACCAGGCTGGGGATCCGGTTCAATTTTGTCACCGGGAATCCGGCAGGTTACTCCTTCCGGAATCCTGCGGGACCGGTATAACCAATCAATCTCATATTCAGTAACATTGGAGCCCATCCAGGCTCCACGAGTAATGGGGGAGGGCCCTCCACCGGATGATTCGCTAGAGCTACTCATTTCTGGGTGGCTACCGGATGCTTGGCTAGAGCTACCGGATTCTAGATGGCCACCGGACTCTTGGCGGCTACCGGATCCCTGCTGGTTGCCGGAATCGGTATCCATCGGATCTGAGGCCATGGATTCGCCGGGAGATTGTCTACGACGGTTAACGGAGAGGGAGGAAGAAGAAGCAGAGGAAGATTCCTCGCCAGACATTGGTTTGGTAGGCGGAAAAACAGAAATCCCACACTTGAACCCCGCGCGAAGATCTACGAGTAAGAAGAAAATCAAAGGAAAAGAGGAAATAAGAACACCATCGACCCAAGATCTAGAAAGCGAGCAGATGGCAAGCAAAGTGAGATTGGCGCTAACCTCGAGCGGCGCAGTTGCTGGGGAAGACTTTCGCCGGTGAAGGAGCGGACCTACGGTCGCCGACGAGCACCGTCGACGGCTAGGTGAAGAAGGTCACGAAGAAGCAAGAATGCAGCGGGCGCGACGAAGGTGCTGCAGAAGATTCCCGCACGGCGAGGTCCGGCGGAAGCACGGCGTGGGTTCGCCGGGCGACGGAGCTCGAGCAAACGACGGCGGATGGAGAGCGGCGAAGGCGCAGAGGCGAGGAGCACTGTGCGCGAAGGTTGGGGAATGCGAGAAGAGGAAGAAGAAAGGGCAGTTGTCCTTATAAAGAAGAGAGGAGGTGGGCCGAAAACCGCCGGGCCGCGGCGGTTCGCCTCGCGGGCCGCGACGTTTCGCTCCACAGGCCGCCACGTGGCGAGGAAGTACACGCGAGAAAATGGGAAGCCACACGGGGGCACACACAGGATCCCAAGTGGCTAGCGGGATCCGCAGTGGTGCATTTAATGAGCGCGCGGGAGTCGAAGCGAAGTGACAACTGACACTGGCGCGACAGTTAACGACTTCGCCGAGGAGAGAGTAAATGCGAGTGATACCGGAAAAAAGAGATGCCGGAAGATGCCTTGCAAAGAGAGAAAGGGCAAAAAAAAAAGGGGCAAAGATGCCGGATCCAAGCTCAGGCCGGAGAAATTAAACCGGTATCCTAAAAAGATGAAAACCTGGCATGGTCTGTAGGATAGAATCCGCCAGACTATACCAGCTTCGGGGACTAATGTTGGGGGGATAACCCCCGGTATGCCAAAGGCATGCCAAACCGGATGGTTTGAGCCATCGAGATACCTGTTTAATGTTCTTACCGGAAACAAAGGTAGGAGTTTGGGCTAAGTGAAGCTAAGCCGGTATCCCCAAGGGGTATGCCGGAACCCGGTAAAGAAGATACCGGAGAGAAGGGCCTGTCGGCAGGAGTGGTCAAAGATTCTCTTCAGAGCAAGAAGACAAGGATGAGCTAAGCAAAGTGGCTTTAATCAGAGCCCTGGCGCCAAAGAGAGAGATGACGCTGAAAGAAGCCGGAGGACGTCAGCGTTCCTGATTAAAGAGGACCCCGGCGTCATCTATGATTAAAGTAGCTTTGTAAAGTAGTTTGTCCAGTCAAAGATGCCATTAGGGTTTCTTGTTCTGTAAGCCACCCTCTCCCCTATATAAGGAGAGGGGGTACTGCCTCATACAGGCGCGCGTACACAGAGGAGATTAGACGATAGAACTTGTATTCAAGCGCTTGTAACCATGTTGAGATCAATGAAGCTAGCGATCTAGTAAAGAGTTCTTCCTCTTGTCTCTCTTCTTGTGTACCGGCCTTTGGTTGTGTTCTTGAGGAAAGCATCCGGAAGTTCATCCCATCTAGTCGCAAACCCTCCCCCGAATCCTCTAGCGTCCATTCGGCCCCAATCTAAGCCATCCTATGGCATCTGCTCGTTCGCCACGATGACAGCGGCGGCTGGGCTTCTGCGCCGCCTTCAATGGCATCGTATCCCGCGCGCGGTCGCCCTTAAAAGTCCACCGGCCGCGTCGCTCCTTCGCCCACACCACACCTCCACTTGCACCACCACCGCCGCAGCGCCATGGGGAAGAAAAACGACTTCGAGGCCTCCGGCAGCCGCCGTGTGCCCATCCCTCCAGTACCTGCGCGTGAGCCTGAGCGAACCGCGGAGATCCGGCGCTGGAGGCGGTATCTGCCGGCGGACCTCCGCGCCGATCCGGCGTACGCCATCGACTCAGAGCTTTGGCGTACGTACCTGTCCATGGAGACGGACAGGAGACGAAGGGCAGGCTTCATGGGCGACAGGGATTATCCCTTCGGCCCTGCACCGCCGACGCGTTGTCAGCAGGCGCCGACGCGACGTGAGCAGGCGCCGACGTGACGTTAGCAGACGCAGCACAACGACGCCGATGACCGCGAGGACGACGATGACGACGATGAAGCCTACGCCGCGTACGACAATGACGACTACGTGGAGGCGCTCGCTTACCATAGTGAGGAGGTGAAGGACAACAGCGACGACTACGTCGCTGTCGTCTTCCACGAATGGCTGCAGGCCATGGCGGAGGGCCGGAACTTCGAATTCCCGGAGAACATGACGGACGACGAGATGGCGAAGGTCGCCGTCCTCGTCTCAGAGTACGACGCGCCTGTGCAGCCGCCGCTGCCCCGCTACGCCACCGCCGTCATGCCGCCGGGCCTGCGGCGGATGAAGCACTTCGACAGGCGCTCCTGGAGTCGGCGGCGCCTCCTCCACCGCCGCCACCGCCGCCACAACCTTATGTCTAGGCACCTCCTCCACCGCCGCCACAACCTTATCCCTGGGCGCCTCCTCCACCGCCGCCACAGCCTTATGTCTGGGCGCCTCAACCGCCTCCACAGCCGCAGCCCTGGGCGCCTCCACCGCCGCCACAGCCGCAGCCTCCTCAACCTCGAGCACCGGCGGTGTGCCCGACATACGCTCTCCCGGATGGCAACTGGCCGTGGGTCATACTTGAGCTCATCCTGGTCGACAGCGACGAGGAGCAGCACAACGACGATGAGCAGTAGTAGGCGTTTAGGTTTTTTTAAAATGTTTTAAGTATGTAAATTATGTTTCATGTTTAAAAAAAATGATTCGTCCTAAAAAAATGCGTCGTGGCGCTGGAGCCACCTCCGACGCAAACGGACGCGCGGTCGATTTCGACCAAAAGGGCCGACGCAAATGGACGCCCGCGGACGCTAAAATGCCTCGCGCCACCGGAGATGCACTTACCTACCATGTGCAAACCAGTTACTGGTGATTGTCCCCCATTGTTTTCTGTGAGGAAAGAAAGATGGCTTTCTTCTCAAACTCGGATGGGAACTGAGGGCATTACTAGAGCACTCTATGGTGTCGATTACCTGCGATTTCAGTCCTCTACATACGAGTCTGTCGGCCACATCTATCAGCCGCCGAACGCCATCGCTGCCGTTGTAAGGGGGAGGAGTAGGCTAGCTACTGCACACAGCATGCCGAGGACCAAGGGTTTTGCATGCTGGAGTTATGGGCCAAAACTATCCAATCCATTGACTAGCCCATTGTGGCGTTTAATCCCGGTTGACCAGCAAACACACGCACAAACGAGCAGATCGCAAGATTTGGTCGGGATTGACTGGGATTAGAAAGTTCAGGGTTGTGTTTTCAGGGATTAGAAGGTTGGGGTTCATCTAAGACCTCCACTACTAAGTCAAGGTTTGTTTCAGACTTTTCTCTTTATGTAATGCTCCTGCTACTTTTCAAAGATGCATGTCTGCTATTTTTCATGGCTTTTGTGAAAAGATTGTAGAGGTATTCATGGATGATTTTTCTGTATATGGGAATTCTTTTGATAATTGCTTGCGAAACCTTGACAAAGTTTTGCAGAGATGTGAAGAAACTAACCTTGTTCTTAATTGGGAGAAATGCCACTTTATGGTTAATGAAGGAATTGTATTGGGACAGAAAATTTATGAGAGAGGTATTGAAGTTGATAGAGCTAAAGTTGAAGCAATTGAGAAGATGCCCTATCCTAGGGATGTTAAAGGTATTCGTAGTGTTCTTGGTCATGCTGGGTTTTATAGGAGATTTATTAAAGATTTCTGTAAAATTTCAAAGCCTCTTACTAATCTTCTTCAAAAAGATGTACCTTTTGTTTTTGATGATGATTGTAAGGAAGCTTTTGAAACTCTAAAGAAAGCCTTGACAACTGCTCCTGTAGTTGAACCTCCTGATTGGAATTTACCTTTCGAAATTATGTGTGATGCTAGTGATTTTGTTGTAGGTGCTGTTCTTGGACAGCGAATAGATAAAAAATTGAATGGTATTCATTATGCTAGTAAAACTCTTGATGATGAGACCATTGCCTGTCTTAATACGACCAAATATACAACACACATATACAGTTGTCAGGTGATTTCTATTTGCAATTCTTTAATAATTAATTGTGTTATTGATGTCTACGCACACTCCTTTTCCTGTAGACAGTGTTGGGCCTCCAAGAGCAGAGGTTTGTAGAACAGCAACAAGTTTTCCCTTAAGTGGATCACCCAAGGTTTATCGAACTCAGGGAGGAAGAGGTCAAAGATATCCCTCTCATGCAACCCTGCAACCACAAAGCAAGAAGTCTCTTGTGTCCCCAACACACCTAATAGGTGCACTAGTTCGGCGGAGAGATAGTGAAATATGGGTGGTATGAATAAATATGAGCAGTAGTAACGGCGCCAGAAAATACTTGATGCTACAACTGGCGTGTGGTTGATGGTGGGAATATTGCAGGCAGTACAGATGCAGTAAAACAGTAAACAAGTGATGATTTCAGTATTTGGAAACAAGGCAGAGGGATTATAATTTCACTAGTGGACACTCTCAACATTGATCACATAACAGAATAAATAGATAAACGCTATACTCTACACTCTCTTGTTGGATGATGAACACCACTAATTGTGTAGGATTACACGAACCCTCAATGTCGGAGTTAACAAGCTCCACAATATTCGATATTCATATTTAAATAACCTTAGAGTGCATGATAGATCAACACAACTACACCAAGTACTAACATAGCATGCACACTGTCACCACCACACTATGAAGGAGGCATAGATCACACCAATACTATCATAGCAATAATTAACTTCATAATCTACAAGAGATTACAATCATAACCTACGCCAAGTACTACACGATGCACACACTGTCACCATTACACCGTGGAGGAGGAATAGAGTACTTTAATAACATCACTAGAGTAACATAGATGAATAGTGATACAAAACTCATATGAATCTCAATCATGTAAGGCAGCTCATGAGATCATTGTATTGAAGTACATAGGAGAGAGATTAACCACATAGCTACCGGTACAGCCCTTAGCCTCGATGGAGAACTACTCCCTCCTCATGGGAGACAACAACGTTGATGGAGATGGCGGTGGTGTCGATGGAGGAGCCTTCCGGGGGCACTTCCCCGTCCCGGCGGCGTGCCGGAACAGAGACTCCTGTCCCCCAGATCTTGGCTTCGCGATGGCAGCGGCTCTGGAAGGTTTCTCGTACCGTGGCTTTTCCGTATCGAAGTTTTAGGTCAGGGACATTTAAATAGGCGAAGAGGCGGAGTCGGAAGGTCGACGAGGCGGCGACACAGTAGGGGGCGCGGGCCACCCTCTGGCCGCGCCGGGCACATGTGTGGGGCCCACAGGGCCCTCCTCTGGTGGCTCTCGGGTGTTCTGGAAGCTTCGTGGGATTCTAACATGCTAGGCGTTGATTTCGTCCAATTCCGAGAATATTTCCTTACAAGGATTTCTGAAACCAAAAACAGCAGAAAACAGGAACTGGCACTTCGGCATCTCGTCAATAGGTTAGTTCCAGAAAATGCATAAAATCATCATAAAGTGTGAACAAAACATATAGGTATTGTCATAAAACAAGCATGGAACATAAGAAATTATCGATACGTCGGAGTGTTATCACCAGAATTTGACCGAGTCAGAGGTGGGCCGCGATCAAGATGGGCTTGAAGAATATACATGGAAGAATATATGAGAATCGGCCTTATATACAAAGTTTGGGCTAGTTTGCCCGTGTATCTGTAATATAGTAGGATACGTGTCGGTTAGTTAGAATTTGGCTCGTGCACGGTTGGGATTATTCCCACGTTAGAAAGTATACGGACTATAAATATGTATCTAGGGTTTATGAAATAAACAACAGTCACGTTCACCACAAAACAATCTAGGCGCATCGCCAACTCCCTTGTCTCGAGGGTTTCTTCCGGGTAAGCATCATGCTGCCTTGCGATCTAGGCAGTACAAGTTTATTCGCTGTTCATGCGTTGCTCGTACTGAAGCCTTTTTGATGGCGAGCAACGTAGTTATCTTAGATGTGTTAGGGTTAGCATTGTTCTTCGTATCATATGCTGTCGTAGTGCAACCCTTAGACATCTAGCCGCCCTTACACCTATCTTAGGTGTAGGGGCGGCACCCCGCTTGATCATTATTTAGTAGATCCGATCTGTTATGGTTGCTCCTTGTTCTTCAAGGATTAGTTTAATATCTGCATAGTTAGGCCTTACAAAGGGTTGGAGGATCCAGCGGCGCGTAGGGTGTAGTTTGCTAGCCCTAGACAGGATGTTCCGGGGATCAACCTCGTGTTGGTTTTTAGGCCCTGTCTAGGATTGGCTTACGATCACCGTGCGCGGCCGCGAGGCCCAATCACGAGTAGGACGTTCCGATTATGCGGTGAAAACCCTAAATCGTCGTAGATCGTTTTAGCTTTATCTTGATCAAGCAGGACCACCATATATTCGTACACCTCGTACGAATCATGGGTGGATCGGCTCCTTGAGCCGATTCACAGGACAACCTGAGAGCCGACCGAGGCTCGTATTTAATGTTTACGTGCATGCCATGCAGGAAACTAAGCGAGGCATCTCCATCACCTTCCTGACCAGGTATAGGTCAGGTGGCACGCCTTTGCACCAGCATCGGACGTGCGTGCCGGAGTCTTTGCGGGCCATCGCTCGGAGGGACCAGGGCCAGCCGCAGCCCTAAGTTGCTCCCGGCTCTCCTGTGTTGCCCGTCGCTGCTCGCCGGTGGGTTTCTGACCGCAACACATTCTGGCACGCCCAGTGGGACAATCTTCGACATCAACCACATCACCATCTACATCTGAGATGGCGGACGGCACCCCAGTCACGTACGAGGATCTGACCGAGGAGCTCAAGAAGAAGTATGACGAGGTCAAAGTGATCCTCGAAGCCGACCTCATCGGCTCTTTTCACAGAACCCGTTCACATGGCATCAGGTGGAAAGGGTTCTCACCTGAAGGCGCGCTCGATGGAGTGGACCTGTCCGCCCCGTCCGAAGAACGCACCAGGTCCCTGCGTCAGGAGATTAACTTCATGGTAGCTCATTCGCTACACCGCCACTCTGAGAACCTGGTGAACACTTTGGAGCGAGTTGCTCTTCGGGTGATCCAGGAAATCATGAGGCACCAGTACTCTCTGTCAGGACCAGCTCTCGGGACATACCAAGGAGAGATGCCACTCCAGTCCCGTCCACCGCTGCCGTTCACGTTGGCAGCACCAGAAGTGCCGAATTCACCGGCATTCGTCGTCTACAAGATCGGTGGGGACCCTAGTGACTACCAGTTCTTGTACGAGGCGCCTAAGGAGATCCCTCACGGATACACGTGCACATACGTGCCAGACTGCGGTAACTGGGCGCTCACAAACCAGGCCGCAACGGCAGGGACTTCTGGAAAAGCAGGAGGAACTTCAGCAACAGATCTTGAGAAGCAGACATGGCTAGCTAAGTATGCCACTCCGACAAACCTCCAGAGCTCAGCTCCTGCAGTTGGCTCAGAGCTGGAAAAGCAAGCATGGCTGGCTAAGTATGCCACTCCGGCGAATCTTCAGAGTTCGACTCCTGCAGCTAGCACCGCGGATCAAATCAGTGCTATACTGAGAGACCAGTTCGGCATGGTGCCGAAAAGGAGGACAATCGGCTATTCCAAGCCGTACCCCAACGAGTACGAGTTGATCCCGCTACCACCCAAATATCGGCTCCCTGATTTCTCCAAGTTTAATGGATCAGATGGTTCCAGCTCCATCGAGCATGTGAGCCGATATTTGGCACAGCTGGGCACGATCTCAGCAACAGATGAGCTACGTGTGAGGTTCTTTGCACAGTCCCTCACAGGATCGGCTTTCGGGTGGTACACATCGTTGCCACCGGACTCAATCCGGACTTGGAAGCAGTTGGAAGAACAGTTCCACATGCAGTATCACTCAGAGGCTTCCGAGTCTGGCCTTGCCGATCTGGCACAAATACGTCAGAAGCGTGGAGAAACTGTGGCAGAATACGTCCAGCGCTTCAGAAATCTTAGGAACCGATGTTATTCGGCTCGTGTGACTGAAAAGGAAGCAGTCGAGTTGGCAGTGGTGGGCCTTGCATCACCAATCAAGGATATGGCCTCCTAAGCAGACTACCCTTCACTGGCGCACATGGTTCAGAAACTGTCGGCATATGAACAGCGCCACCCGGACTTGTACCAGGACAAATTCAAGTGTGCGGTAGTCCTGGTTGAGGCAGATGAAGACGAAGGCTCTGCGGGAGATCAAGAAGTAGCAATGGCTGAATGGACTCGGGGGGCAACCCCCGTGTCCTGCAAATGGGTTAAGCCACCAGGTCCGCCCAGAGGGTTCGATTTTGACGTGACTAAAACTGAGCAAATCTTCGACCTCTTACTCAAGGAGAAGCAGTTGAAGTTACCCGAAGGCCTCAAAATCCCCACGGTACAGGAGCTGAACGGAAAGCCATACTGCAAATGGCATAACTCGTTCTCCCATGCCACCAATGACTGCAGGGTGTGGCGTCAGCAGATCCAAATGGCGATAGAACAAGGACGTCTAATTTTCAACCAGTACGCCATGAAGGTCGACACCCACCCCTTCCCCGCCGTTAACATGGTGGAGTGCACTTACCCTGAAGGGTGCCAGCCAGGATTCTTGTTCAACATCAACATGGTAGGACCTGGACACCACTCTGGTAAGGACGGAGACGAGGGCAGCTGCTCTCGTAGCAAAGACACAGAGGAGGCCGCTCCACGCGATCGGCTCCGTCACGATGGCAAGCGCTACATCACAGAGGGAGAAGTGAAGAACATAAGATATCAGCGACCTCTCTCTGATCACCTCCTCAATAAGTATGTGAGTCAATATAGCCAATGCCGACGATCCAGCGACGATGATGATAGAGATCGTCTGGCTAGGGACACCAGGAGACATCGTCGGCATAATCGCGATGAGGAGGAGTACGAGCGCCGTGCCAAGGAAAAATCGAGGGAGCAAGACGACGAGGATAGGCACTGGGACTGCCCCTTCTTCAGACACTGCTGGGATTCAGGAATGAGCCGATTGCCTACAATCGGCAACTGCCCAGAATGTAGACAGAAGAGGAAGGATGCAGCTAACGTGTCCGTGTTCAAACGGCTAGGGCCTCTCCCGCCTCGAAGCAAGCACGCTGAGTCCCCTCGGGTGGAAGATCTCGAGGATTTGGAAGACGATGAAGAAGAAGAAGAAGACAGGTACCACCGGCCAAGGTGGTGCCCTGATGGACTCAGCCGTTCCCAAAAGCGTAGGGTGCAGTGACTGCGCGGCTTGGAGGAAGCCGAAAGGTTGTACCTGCACACGCTAAGGAAAGCGCGGCCTGATCTGGCCGCGAAGATCCAGCGAACCCTGGATGAAGAGGGTCGACCACAAAAAATGGAGTGGCGCCCCAAGCAAAAGAAAGCCGATGATGAGACATCGGCTGGCACAAACATGGTGCTCATCCTTCCGATGGATTTTAGTGCTCCAGGATTAGACGAGGCACCCAATTTGGACGATTGCGAGCACATCGACGTGGCGAAGGATAGGGTTATGCTGGTCTTATCCACTGGCCTGACCGTGTAGCAAGAACCAACCTATGGACAAACGTGGCGAGGCCGATCCTTGGGATCGGCCCCAAAGATCTATGAAGGAACATTACAGAACCTTCATTGAGCGCTTCGATCAATATGGAGGCCGATTCCAGCAATCGGCCAAAATTATCCTCACCACATGTTCTGCTTGTGTTCAACATCGATCTACTGGGCAGCGGTTTTACGTCGGCTGATGAGTTAGGAAAAGTCAACATTAGTCTTAACTGAGCCGACGTTCAAATATAGTGCCTTGGCTAACTACAGAGCCGATATCTGTAGTTACCTGACAGATTCGGCTCGGGGGGCACCTAATCAGATGAAAATGTGCAAATGAACATGTGTGCAGTGAAATGTTGGGGGCCGATAGAAAAATCCGCCAGTAAAAAAAATCAGCATCATGATATATAGCCGATGCACAGCCATCGACTCTAGTACATTTACGCAAGATCTACCGGCTGCGTGTTCAAGACACGGATTTTGACCAGGTCGGTTTTTAGTTCAGTTGTGATGCCTTCTGCTTCCTCGAGGGGGCAAACAATGAGAGCTTCCTCAGCTGCAATGAGCCGATTGCAGCAGTACTGTCAGAAGTCAGTTTTGACGTGCAAGGCGGCCTTTTGCTCGTTAAGCCGTTGGTGTTTCGTCTACAATATCGGCTTTCAACGGAGGAAGAGGCAATCGATGGGGGCAAGTTCGGCTGGTTCGGCATGGTGGCTGTCTCAGAGTTGCCTGAGTTTAAAGCCCTTGGTCTGATCTGTGCATCCTCACCAATATTCTCGCCATGACTGAGGCTCGGGGGGCAGCTAGCCTGGTAGATGCTCTGTTTTAGAAGCCGATTGGGGTGTCATCGGCTGATCCTTCGTCGCAACCTTCTTCAAAAATGGTGAATTCTTGCAGAAGAGGATCACTGGACCTGGTGGGAGGAATTTAAGGGCTTTCTTGAAGACTCCACATTACCCACCAGATCTCCAAGTCATCAGTTGAAGAATTGAAGGATGAATTGTGAAGGACCGATGTGTTGCTATCGGCTCATTAAGCATTGGCTAAGTGGACAAATCGGCAAAATCAGTATGAGAGGAAATCGGCTAAATTAGCTCAAAGGAAATCAGCACAATCAAATTGGGGAAATTCTTCATTGATAAGCAAGATTTCTTACATAAAGAGCTGATTGCTCTCAAAAGGAAGTACTAGGGGATACATTGCCCTGTCTACTACTACTAGCCCTATGCTAATGGTCCTATCTATGGGCCGTTGCTGCCCTCGTCGTCGCCATCGTCGCCGCTGTCGGCGCTACTCCCGGCGGGCTCATCGTCGCTGCTCCAGCGGCCGCCGACCGGGCCTTCGTTGTCCTCGTCCTCCTCGTCAGCGTCGTCGTCGTCGCTGTCGAAGTCGCTGAGGTTCCCTGGCCAGGTGCAGAAGCGCTTGGCCGGCGGTTCGTCGGAGGAGGTGTCATCCTCCTCCTCCTCCTTCTCTTCCTCCTCCTCCTCGGGGGAGGTGAAGTCGTCGCAGGAGAAGCGATCGTCGTCGCTCTCCTCCTCCATTTCCCCGTCGGCGAGGAAGCGGAGGTCACTTTCCCCGTCGGTCGAGGACTTGTCGTCCTCGGACCAGACGGAGAAGTCGTGACTGGACTCCTCCCCGGCTTCGATGGCGCGGCGGATGTTGGCCGCGTGGGCCTCCTCCGGGTTCGGCTCCGGCGTCGGCTCGCGGGAAGAGGAGGGCTGGGTGGAAAGATCCGATGAAGCAGAGGAGGAAGAAGACATGGTGGCGCAGGAGGGCTTTTGGAGTGCTAATGCGAAGGGGATGTGGAAGCGAACTGTTTGGAGCGGTTAAATAAAAGGGGATATAGTGGAAATTCAATGCCACAGCAGTTTCCGAGGAAGTGATGCTTAACAAAAAAAAACTGCCAGGTCACGCGGAGAAGTTGAGAAGGCAAGGCATCATGATGAAGGATACTGCGACGGTTCTGCCACGACATGACCCGACGAAGAAAAGCAGAGTGATTTTGGAATTATCAATTCCAAAACCAGGGGGGCATGTGTTATCACCAGAATTTGACCGAGTCAGAGGTGGGCCGCGATCAAGATGGGCTTGAAGAATATACATGGAAGAATATATGAGAATCGGCCTTATATACAAAGTTTGGGCTAGTTTGCCTGTGTATCTGTAATATAGTAGGATACGTGTCGGTTAGTTAGAATTTGGCTCGTGCACGGTTGAGATTATTCCCACGTTAGAAAGTCTACGGACTATAAATATGTATCTAGGGTTTATGAAATAAACAACAATCACGTTCACCACAAACCAATCTAGGCGCATCGCCAACTCCCTTGTCTCGAGGGTTTCTTCCGGGTAAGCATCATGCTGCCATCTTGCGATCTAGGCAGTACAAATTTATTCGTTGTTCATGCGTTGCTCGTACTGAAGCCTTTTTGATGGCGAGCAACGTAGTTATCTTAGATGTGTTAGGGTTAGCATTGTTCTTCGTATCATATGCTGTCGTAGTGCAACCCTTAGACATCTAGCCGCCCTTACACCTATCTTAGGTGTAGGGCGGCACCCCGCTTGATCATTATTTAGTAGATCCGATCTGTTATGGTTGCTCCTTGTTCTTCAAGGATTAGTTTAATATCTGCATAGTTAGGCCTTACAAAGGGTTGGAGGATCCAGCGGCGCGTAGGGTGTAGTTTGCTAGCCCTAGACAGGATGTTCCGGGGATCAACCTCGTGTTGGTTTTTAGGCCCTGTCTAGGATCGGCTTACGATCACCGTGCGCGGCCGCGAGGCCCAATCACGAGTAGGACGTTCCGATTATGCGGTGAAAACCCTAAATCGTCGTAGATCGTTTTAGCTTTATCTTGATCAAGCAGGACCACCATATATTCGTACACCTCGTACGAATCATGGGTGGATCGGCTCCTTGAGCCGATTCACAGGACAACCTGAGAGCCGATCGAGGCTCGTATTTAATGTTTACGTGTATGCCATGCAGGAAACTAAGCGAGGCATCTCCATCACCTTCCTGACCAGGTATAGGTCAGGTGGCACGCCTTTGCACCAGCATCGGACGTGCGTGCCGGAGTCTTTGCGGGCCGTCGCTCGGAGGGACCAGGGCCAGCCGCAGCCCTAAGTTGCTCCCGGCTCTCCTGTGTTGCCCGTCGCTGCTCGCCGGTGGGTTTCTGACCGCAACATGGAGACATATCAGCATCCCCAAGCTTAGTTCCTACTCGTCCCGAGTAGGTAAACGATAACAAAGATAATTTCTGAAGTGACATGCTACCAACATGATCTTAATCATACTATTGTAAAGCATATGAGATGAATGCAGCGATTCAAAACAATGGTAATGCAATGAGTAAACAATTGAATCATATAGCAAAGACTTTTCATGAATAGTACTCTAAAGACAAGCATCAATAAGTCTTGCATAAGAGTTAACTCATAAAGCAATAAATTCAAAGTAAAGGCATTGAAGCAACACAAAGGAAGATTAAGTTTCAGCGGTTGCTTTCAACTTGTAACATGTATATCTCATGGATAGTTGTCAACATAAAGTAATATAATAAGTGCAATAAGCAAGCATGTAAGAATCAATGCACAGTTAACACAAGTGTTTGCTTCTAAGATAGAGAGAAATGGGTAAACTGACTCAACATAAAAGTAGAAGAAAGGCCCTTCGCAGAGGGAAGCAGGGATTAAATCATGTGCTAGAGCTTTTTAAGTTTTGAAATCATAAAGAGAGCATAAAAGTAAAATTTTGAGAGGTGTTTGTTGTTGTCAACGAATGGTAGTGGGCACTCTAACTACCTCGCCAACCAGACTTTCAAGAGCGGCTCCCATGAAGGACGTTATTTCTACCAGCAAGGTAGATCATCCCTCTTCTCTTTTGTTTACACATGTACTTTAGTTTTTATTATGAGTGACACTCCCCCAACCTTTGCTTACACAATCCATGGCTAACCGAATCCTCGGGTGCCTACCATCAATCTCATACCATGGAGGAGTGTCTATTTGCAAAATTAAGTTGCTTACTGATGAGTCAGAGCAAAACATGTGAAGAGAATTATTAATGAAGTTTGATTAATCGGGACTGGGAACCCCGTTGCCAGCTCTTTTTGCAAAATTATTGGATAAGCGGATGTGCCACTAGTCCATTATGAAAGTCTGTCAAGAGTAAATGACAAGGTTGAAAGATAAACACCACATACTTCCTCATGAGCAATAAAACATTGACACAAATTGAGAAGCATTTTGAAGGTTTAAAGGTAGCACATGAAGTATTTACTTGGAATGGCAGAGAAATACCATGTAGTAGGTAGGTATGGTGGACACAAGTGGCATAGTGTTTGGCTCAAGGATTTTGGATGCACGAGAAGTATTCCCTCTCAGTACAAGGCTTAGGCTAGCAAGGTTGTTTGAAGCAAAAATAAGCATGAACCGGTACAGCAAAACTCACATAAGAACATATTGCAAGCATTATAAGACTATACATTGTCTTCCTTGTTGTTTGAACACCTTACTAGAAAATATCTAGACTCTAGAGAGACCACTCATGCAAACCAAATTTTAACAAGCTCTATGTATTTATTCACTAATAGGTGCAAAGTATATGATGCAAGAGCTTAATCATGAGCACAACAATTGCCAAGTATCACATTATTCAAGACATCATACCAATTACTACATGTAGCATTTTCTGTTTCCAACCATATAACAATTAACGAAGCAGTTTCAACCTTCGCCATGAACATTAAAAGCTAAGAACACATGTGTTCATATGAACCAGCGGAGCGTGTCTCTCTCCCACACAAGCATTTACTCAAACAAAAACAAAAACAAAAACATACAGATGCTCCAAGTAAAGTACATAAGATGTGACCGAATAAAAATATAGTTTCAAGGGAGGAACCTGATAATTTGTCGATGAAGAAGGGGATGCCTTGGGCGTCCCCAAGCTTAGATGCTTGAGTCTTCTTGAATTATGCAGGGATGAACCACCGGGGCATCCCCAAGCTTAGAGCTTTCACTCTCCTTGATCATATTGTATCATCCTCCTCTCTTGACCATTGAAAACTTCCTCCACACCAAACTCAAAACAACTCATTAAAGGGTTAGTGCATAATCAAAAATTCACATGTTCAGAGGTGACACAATCATTCTTAACACTTCTGGACATTGCTCAAATCTACTGGAAGTTAATGGAACAAAGAAATCCATCCAACACAGCAAAACAGGCAATGCGAAATAAAAGGCAGAATCTGTCAAAACAGAACAGTTCGTAAAGACGAATTTCTAAGAGGCACCAGACTTGCTCAAATGAAAATGCTCAAATTGAATGAAAGTTTCGTACATATCTGAGGATCACTCACAAAAATTGGCAGATTTTTCTGAGTTACCTACAGAGAACCCTGCCCAAATTCGTGACAGACAGAAATCTGTTTCTGCGCAGTAATCCAAATCTAGTATCAACCTTACTATCAAAGACTTTACTTAGCACAACAATGCAATAAAATAAAGATAAGGAGAGGTTTCTACAGTAGTAACAACTTCCAAGACAAAAATATAAAACAAAATTACTGTAGCAAAATAAACACATGGGTTATCTCCCAAGAAGTTCTTTCTTTATAGCCATTAAGATGGGCTCAGCAGTTTTAATGATGCACTCATAAAGATGAGAGTTGAAGCAAAAGAGAGCATCAAGAAGCAAATTCAAAACACATTTAAGCCTAACATGCTTCCTATGAAAAGGAATCTTGTAAATAAACAAGTTCATGAAGAGTAAAGTGACAAGCATAGGAAGATAAAACAAGTGTAGCTTCAAAATTTTCAGCACATAGAGAGGGGTTTTAGTAACATGAAAATTTCTACAACCATATTTTCCTCTATCATAATAACTTTCAGTAGCATCATGAGCAAACTCAACAATATAACTATCACATAAAGCATTCTTATCATGAGTCTCATGCATAAAATTATTACTCTCCACATAAGCATAATCATTCTTATTAATTGTAGTGGGAGCAAATTCAACAAAGTAGCTATCATTATTATTCTCATCATCAAATATAGGAGGCATATTGTAATCATAATCAAATTCACTCTCCATAGTAGGCGGCACCAAAAGACCACTATCATTATAATCATCATAAATAGGAGGCAAAGTATCATCAAAGTAAATTTTCTCCTCCATGCTTGGGGGACTAAAAATATCATGCTCATCAAAACCAGCTTCCCCAAGCTTAGAATTTTCCATATCATTAGCAACAATGGTGTTAAAAGTATTCATACTAATATGTTCCATGGGTTTTTTAATTTTCCCATCAAACCATCCATGTCTTAACTCAGGAAATAATTTTAAAAGCTCACTGTTGCTTTCCATTATGCCAAACTAGTGTAAAACAAGAAACAAAAAGATGCAATTGCAGGATCTAAAGGAAATAGCTTCGAGCACTTACAACGATGCCGGAAAATAGCTTAGTAGCCGAGATCCGGAGTGTGAGTACCTTTTACCTTTCCTCCCCGGCAACGGCGCCAGAAAATAGCTTGATGTCTACGCACACTCCTTTTCCTGTAGACAGTGTTGGGCCTCCAAGAGCAGAGGTTTGTAGAACAGCAGCAAGTTTTCCCTTAAGTGGATCACCCAAGGTTTATCGAACTCAGGGAGGAAGAGGTCAAAGATATCCCTCTCATGCAACCCTGCAACCACAAAGCAAGAAGTCTCTTGTGTCCCCAACACACCTAATAGGTGCACTAGTTCGGCGAAGAGATAGTGAAATACGGGTAGTATGAATAAATATGAGCAGTAGTAACGGCGCCAGAAAATACTTGATGCTACAACTGGCGTGTGGTTGATGGTGGGAATATTGCAGGCAGTACAGATGCAGTAAAACAATAAACAAGCGATGATTTCAGTATTTGGAAACAAGGCCTAGGGATTATACTTTCACTAGTGGACACTCTCAACATTGATCACATAACAGATTAAATAGATAAATGCTATACTCTACACTCTCTTGTTGGATGATGAACACCACTAATTGTGTAGGATTACACGAACCCTCAATGTCGGAGTTAACAAGCTCCACAATATTCGATATTCATATTTAAGTAACCTTAGAGTGCATGATAGATCAACACAACTACACCAAGTACTAACATAGCATGCACACTGTCACCATCACACTATGAAGGAGGCATAGATCACATCAATACTATCATAGCAATAATTAACTTCATAATCTACAAGAGATTACAATCATAACCTACGCCAAGTACTACACGATGCACACACTGTCACCATTACACTGTGGAGGAGGAATAGAGTACTTTAATAACATCACTAGAGTAACATAGATGAATAGTGATACAAAACTCATATGAATCTCAATCATGTAAGGCAGCTCATGAGATCATTGTATTGAAGTACATAGGAGAGAGATTAACCACATAGCTACCGGTACAGCCCTTAGCCTCGATGGAGAACTACTCCCTCCTCATGGGAGACAACAGCGTTGATGGAGATGGCGGTGGTGTCGATGGAGGAGCCTTCCGGGGGCACTTCCCCGTCCCGGCGGCGTGCCGGAACAGAGACTCCTGTCCCCCAGATCTTGGCTTCGCGATGGCGGCGGCTCTGGAAGGTTTCTCGTACCGTGGCTTTTTCGTATCAAAGTTTTAGGTCAGGGACCTTTAAATAGGCGAAGAGGCGGAGTCGGAAGGTCGACGAGGCGGCGACACAGTAGGGGGGAGCGGGCCACCCTCTGGCCGCGCCGGGCACATGTGTGGGGCCCACAGGGCCCTCCTGTAATAACCTAGAACATAGGAACAACGAAGGGTAGATTTGGAAATGGGATGTGCATTTCATCGCAAAAAGGGGGAAATTTTCGCGCCTTATTGCAACTAAACCTAAGAGGGATCGAGGTTCTCTCTCATTTTGCACTTAGGGTTAGGCAATGTGAGTTAGGGAAATTTCGACATGATCTCTTTTGTACCTTATTACTTTGGGGAATGATTGCATTTGATAAGTGTCAACACATTTAACAATAAACATCACACCATATAAACAATGAATTCATAATTCAAACACAAGTTATAAATTCAAATCACTTTGAATTTCAAAGTGAATATCAAATACAATATTTAATCAAGAATACAAACATTACATAATACAAAAGCTCATAAACAAAACTTGAGCTTTATTGATATAAACAGAAATTACAAAGTCTTTACAATATTCTTGATACAAGAATTGAGAAATAATGAATAGAAATAAAAAGAGGAAAATTACAAGTTTGTTCTAAACTAAAACCTAGACTAAGTGGCTTGAGGATGATCTTCTGGTTATCTTCCACTTCAAACCTACAAAACAAATAACAAAGAGCTAGCCAGAATGTAAGTGTTAGAAATTCAGTTTGGACAGTTAGCAAACAACACAGAGATTCAGTTTGGACAGTGAACACTGTCACTGCACACTTGTGCTTGTCCAAATTCCTGGACAGCATAAGATAGGCATAGGCAGACCAGAACTGAGCAGACACACTGGGCTCAAGTTTCAGCATATGAAGGCTGTTGCTAACCAAGCAACAGCAAAGCAATGCAAGGGGTGAGTCACAAAGTAACCCAGGCTTGTGTGTCATGGCCAGAGTAGAAGTAGGAACCATGTAAATAGCACACAAACCCTAGAACCATGACATTAGACCAGATAGATAATTCACCAGGTAAGGGTGAAGCTAGAACCAACACAAGTTCATCCAGTTCTTGTCAAGAACAGAACCAACACACAACCACTCATCCCCAGGAATCATGGTGACCTGAGAAGCTCAACCAGAATCTGGAGGTGAAGGGCTGTGCACAAAACCCCAAGTCTGCAACAACCAAATATTTCAATCTAGGAGCTGGAACAAGGTATACCAAGTTCCTGGACAGATTCAATGGATCTGATCCATACAATAAGCATGACATAATCATGGGATTGAGCAGATGCTCAAGTGGGTAGATCATCACTTGGTTTTCACCAAGGATTACTGCCAGTCTAAAAGCCACTAAAAATGGAAAGCATCTAGATACAGATCTTGTACACAGAAGCTAGCAAACATGCACAGATGCACACACTAGCCAGATCATATGCACAGATAGCACCAGTAGATGTGATGCAAGGATTAGCAGCTAATAAAGACTACACAGTAACTCCTAAGCTATTAACCATCAGTGAACCCTAGATTCATCAGGCAAGCATATTGGCATTCATATCTAGTATGATCCCCAAATATGCAAGCAAAGGTTGAGTAGCCACAAGATCCAACTAAATAGGTGAGCAACCAATCAGTAGCAAGGCTACTGAGGTCACATCACACTTAGCACCATTTAAAAGAAAGCCAAATATAGCACATCATCATCCAGGAATGGATTCAGATTCATTTGCTTGCTAAACAATCATGAATAGCAAATTCATATTCAAGCAAGACATTTAAATCATAACTGCATAAGCAGTTCATCATAACTTAATTAATTCAAGCATGAATTTATCACAGATCCATGCTTAGTACTGACAGTAGCATACTGTTAAGCAACATAGCACCAACCACTAGATCATAGCCACTAGAGCAAGTCCAGTAAGCTTGAATGAGCAACAGCACAAGTAAGCAGCAGCATAGTGATGCTTGAGCATCAGCATCAACAAGGAAAATGAATCACTTAGCCACAGAATTAATCAGTAAGCCATCACTGACATTTAATTGATCAAATGGATCAACTGAATCAAGTCAAGCTACACATATAAGCTAGCCAACAAGCAATGGATGATCCAATGGATCATTAGCTTGCATAGGAAGCACATGAGCATTTCACAAACACCACTGACACACACAAGTGTCACTGATGCACCACAGTACACCTAGACAAGCAAGTTTAACATGCCAGTAAGCACAAGCAAGCTCATAAGCAAGCACAACAGAGCATAGCAAGAACAGAGAATGCTAGGAGCAACAGATAAGCAAACAAAGCATGTATAGCAAGCAAAGCAACACTGGCCAGTACCAGAAACTGGTGATTTGGCCATGAGCTTGCAGTAGATAGAAGCACTGGAAGATTAAGCAACTATGGCAGAGCTCTGCGTGATCACAGGATCACCATAGAGCAACAGAGCATGAGGAGGAAGAAGAACAGTAGCAAGGGAGGCGCACAGACATGGAGAAGAGAAGGAGGAGGTGAAGCAACTTACACGCGCCTGGAAGCAGAAGCTAGGGCATGGCGAGGCAGTGCTCGCACGGCCATAGCAGCTGCAAATCCAGGGTAGGCGCCGACGTTACGCCGGCGAACACGAACACACCACCGCAGCAGAGCACCAGAGATGATGGAACAAGTACTGCGAGCAGCACCTACGCCAGGTCAGTCTCAGGGGCGCACACGTCGTCGGCGAGGACGAGGACTCGCCGGAGATCGTCAATCGCCAGAGGCGATTCTCCATGAGATCCAGAGAGGGGCGATTCGCCAGGATAGGAAGAAATGGGGGAAACCACGCGGACAGATCGGTAGATCTGCACGCGGCGGTCCCGATTTGGTAAGTGGCTAAGGCAGGGAAGCACGGAGCTGGCCGGAGCGCGGCGGCGGCCATGGCGGCGACGCCATCGCCACAGGCGTCGTGAGAGGATTAGGGTTAGAGACGAGCGAGTGAGAGAGGGCCGAGTGAGTGAGTGAGGTGGGCCGTTCGGTGCCACCGACCCATAAGGGACAAGCCTTAATGGGCTATCCCTGGGCCTTAGTTAAATGGGCCGGCCCAATAGGGGCCAGGGGGCATTTTGGTCTTTTAACAATTTAGAAAAAGGCCAAAATTTCACCATTTTTTAGTAAATAAAATACAACTCTAAAAATACATTAAAAATTGGATTAGTGAATGAAAAATAAATCTTAACCAGAATAAAATATGAAATAGAATTTAAGAAACAAATTCAAAATTATGAATTTTAAGAATTTAAATAATAACTTGGAATTTTAAACCATAATTTCCTTATATTTAAAATTCAAGGAAAAATCTCAAATAAGTTTAAATACTTATTTTTAAACATTTCAAAATGAAATTCTACTATTCCAAGTCATTTCTATTGAGAAAGGTATTTCTCAAAGAAAACTACTCTATTCCTTATTTATTCCAAAAATATATAGAGATAACTCTATTATTATAATTCAATTTTGGAATGAATGATAAACCACCAAGTCAAATAGTTTTACTTTGAATTATTGTACTTTATGAGAATTAAAATGATTTATACCTTTAAATCAATTGCAAGTTACTGTCAAAGACATAAATCTTAAACTCAACCCTAAATTGCTATAACTCAGCGGGGTAAAGGGATTCAACATAAAATAATACATCCATGATTGCATTATTTGGATTTTATAACATTGTCCTTACCAGACAATGATGCTTCTTACAGAACCCGAGGTCCAGGTTCCATCAACTGCATTGAACTGCACTATCTCGCAGTCCACAGGCAAGTTCACCCTTGCTCATGTCAACTTGATTATTTTCTACTACTTTAATGCAAAGCTATATACTTATCATTCCTGCATCGCAAATAAAATATTACTTTTCAACTATGAATATGACTATGTGGCTGGCAATGGAACCATGGTATGTGTTGATATGGTGGAGGTTCCATTGCATGGGTTATATCACCCTAGGATTAATTACCAATGCCGTCCAGTGATTCTAGCGCCGTACAAAACGCGTTGACCATGAGATCTATAATGGCTCTAGGGAAGCCAGCCGTATCTTTTCCCTTCTGCACGCCAACAGATTGGTAGAGCCGGCGGGGTGTTGGAGGCACTGCCGTAGGTTGGGATAGCCTTTTAAATCCCCATCCATTAGTGATGATGGCTCTACGATCTATGAAGGATTGTCCAAAGTACACCGTGAGTAAAGCCGTATTATCGGGAGAAGTCTACTGGGGGTGTGCGGGTGGACAAAAGGGTGGGTTTGCAGTCGCGGAGAAGGCGGTGTGGGCTTGGATCTTTATACCTGGCCTCACACCAAAGGAAGTGTGAACGGGGCAAGTCTCGCGGATGGCAAAAGGGTGAGATCTCTTATGGGAAAAGTAACGCACCTCTCGCAGAGTGTATCAAATTGTGGTCGTCACTCCTTGTTCCGGAAGGAACTGCGAACGCGGCAGAAAGGAACTCCACGAAGTTCTAGTCAACCTGTGAAGACTGACGGGCATAGTTTTCATAATAAAAGCAACCTTTTGAAGAAATGATTTCAAAACATGCATTGACCTGCGATTTCCTGATCAATGGTCGTAGCTAGTGCATCAAACACTTTTTTACTCTTTTAGAACTTGCTGAGTACCCCTGTACTCACTTTCTTTCGACACCCTTGCTAGAATGTGATCCGGAAGTGGAGGCCATCAACGATGGAGCACCAGAAGGAAGTTACGAGCTGGTCTACGAGGAACCTAATCTTACCGGTGGAGTGGAAGGAGTAGACTATGGGATAGTCTACGGACCCGATGACACCGAGGTGGAGGAGTAGTGACATACCCTAGCATCATAGAGCCGAGCAACGTAGAACTTACCTAAATAAGTTGTTGAGCTCTCTTTATATTTGGTTATGAGTTGTAATCGTACTTAAGTAGTATCTTAGGGTGTTCTCATATGACCTGTGAGAATACCAACTTGTTAAGACAATGTTTGTAATAAAGTATGGAGTGTTATGACCTGCAATGTTTCTGTTGTACCACTCTGAGGGATATGGCAAATTGTGAAGAAGTCCCTTCACAAAGATCATATCAACGACTTGTATACTACAACATGCAGTGGTATGCTGGGTCACCGCAATGGTATCGAGCAAATGTTGCGACCTTAGGTTGGAAAAACCTAGTATAGGGAAGAAACCTGTAGGAGTCTAGTAGAAATAGTAAAGGATTCTCTAGAAATATGGTGATTATTCACATGAGAATAGCAAAACCATATATTTTAGTGCGATAATTCTTTATTATAGCTATTATGATGCATTATCACTACTAATATTCTGCTTTTGTATACATCCATAATGGCGAACACTTTTCCTAAGAGGACTTTGAGGAAGGTTGAGGGATGGCTCGGTGATTATGATGGACCAATCACAGCTCTCCTGTGTGGGATGCTGAAGGAACTTCATTGTGACCCACGGATACCTGTTATCAAGTATACCTACTATGATGGGGAAATCCTAGCCAAGTGCAGAGTATCGGTCCAATTACCGACAAAACTGTTGATGAGTCGTGTAATGCCATACGGAGAAGCCAAAACCATCACCACAACCTACCACATGGGCCTATTCAAGGCAATCCTTGAGATAAGGCAGCACAAGTCAGTAGAACTGCTATGTTCAGAGTTTTCTCATATACCTCATGCCGAGGAAGATGAGGGTCCCACTCTGAATCATCTGGTGTTAGCACACAGAAGTCCTGAAGTCGCAGACAAAGACATGGATAGCTGTAAGTCTTTATTGACCACGATGTACCTTTTACACATGAAGATGAGGGGTGAGATTGACCACATGCTAGCTGAGTTCACGGACCCTGATAAAGTCCAAACTCGGATGCGTGATCTGAGGGCACAATCACAACATACTACACCTTTCTTTAGCCTAGACAGCTATGTAGATTTGAGTGACCAGTTGTCCCATAAAGATCCACTCACACCCAACTTTGTCCCACACTATCCACATGTGTCAGCATCATATGAGTCTGGATATGGGGGAGATGATTCCAGGAACCTAGACTGCACGGAGTCACCAATCGAGAATTTGACTGGTTGGCGCTTCGGGGAACCATTTGGAGATGAAGGAGAACCCATCACTTGTGATTCAAGGGATGAAGGAGGCGCGGTTAACCAGAATGTTAACCAAAGCTTTGGGCAGGAAGAGAAAGACACCAACTCCATTTCTTTAGATTTGGAGATGGGATTATCCAAAACATCCCAGTACGTCGTAGGTGAGAGTTCTGGAACCAAGAAAAAGAAGAAGAAGAAGATGAGGGGTCAAGTGAGTAGGAATCCTCCATGGATGGCAGAAGAAGGTGAGCTGTATCCCACTGGGGATACATATGAGTCTTTATCCAGCTACTTTGGCATGACAGATCTTTGTCTCGGCACTTCGTCCGATTCAGACTACATACCTACTGGAAGGACTTTCATTCCGGACGGTGTTCGGAAGACAAACCGCTATACCAGATGGACCCCAGGAATGTACGCGGAGGCGAGTTATGATGACGAGGAGTAGAGCTCCAAGGAGGAATAAAGTAATCTAGGTGGTATTGTAATAGGACGTATTTTAAATTCCCGTTGGCTTGGGCTTTGAGCCAAATAAGTGGTTTATATATACAACATGTAATATAAGTTTGTGTGTGTTATGTAATATACAAAGTATATGCATAATAAATGTTTGTTTTGTATTTGCTTCTTGATTTCATTGTGTGACTAGTTCTGGGCAATGAGTTGAGCTCAGAAAACATTTGCATGGTGTAATTATGAGTAATCGCTCTTTGTTACAGGACTAGGGGGAACATGGCATTAGTAGAAACCGAAGAGGCTCGCAGAGAGCGGGAGGCAAGAGAAAAAGAGGAGGCAGATGCAGCAGCTAGAGCAGAGAATGCACCACCACCACCACACCCAATGATGCACCCAGACTTCCAACAGTATATGAGAGCAATGGAGGAAGATAGGAGGCGTTATCAGGAAAGTCAAAGCAAGAACATGCAAGACTTCTTTACCCACGTCATCAATGATATGGGTAATGAAGGCAAGGGAGTAACTCTATCAGACTTCCAAAATGCAAGACCACTACCTTTTACATCAGCTCCAGAACCAATGGACGCTGAAGATTGGCTCATGGATACGGAACGGAAGCTGAAGACCGCTGGTTGCAACGATGAGGAGAAGATTAGATATACTACTTATCTGTTGTCAGGACCAGCAACGTCATGGTGGGAGAATCTTGTAGCAGTACACCCTCCAGATAAGGTGTTCACCTGGGAGGAGTTCAAGAAGAAGTTCCAGGATGCCCATGTTTCGGACAGCGTGGTGGAGCTGAAGAAGAGGGAGTTTCACGAACTACGACAGAATACTGCACCCATCATGCAGTATGTTCGGGATTTCAAACAGGCTATCCAGGTATGCACCTGAGGATGAAGATACGGAGGAGAAAAGGAAGAAGCGTTTCATGAAAGGTATGAATCCATACATGAAGATGCAACTGAGGTTGACACGGACTGCTGAATTCTAGGAACTGATTGACTCGGCAATCACTTTCGAGGATGATTACCGGCAAGTCCAGGAGGACAGGAGGAAGAGGGCTCATATCGAGCCAAGGAAGTACCCAATTAGTAAACCAATACCTGATCGGAGTTTCAAGCCCCGATACCGACCTACTACTGGTAGCCAATACAACCGGGGAGGTCAGAGTCAGAATCCAATCAGCCAAATCATCTGCAACAATTGTGGCCTGAAGGGTCATTTGCAGAAGGATTGTCAGAAACCCAGAATCATCTGTTATGGTTGTGGGAAGGATGGACACATCAAGCCGGAGTGCCCAAACAAGTCATCTTGGAGCGGACAGAGCTCAGGAGGACGAGGTGGAAACAACAACAACAACAACAACAACCGCAACAACAAAAACAATAGCAACCGCAACAACAACAACAACAAGAGGGGAAAGCCTTATGGAAAGCTGAACTGCACATCTTTGGAACAAGTGGAAGAGTCGGATCAAACAGTCTTAGGTACGCTAAGCATTCTTACTCATCCTGGCAAAGTATTATTTGATACTGGAGCAACCACATCATTTCTTGCATTGGAGTTTGTGGAAAAATTCGGGCTTTGATGTTCTAAGTTAGAAACCCCTATAACTGTTCTATCCGCGGGGGGAACGATCTTAGTAACCCACGTGAAAGAAGCACAAGTCCTAACCATATGTGACTGTGTGTATTTCGCGGACCTATTCATCATACCCATGAAGGACATATCTGTCATCCTAGGGATGGACTGGTTGATAGAGAATGGAGCGGTGATTAACTGCGGAGACAAAACAGTGTCACTTCGCAACTCCATCGGAGGTCGAATAGTGTTCCAAGGAGATAAGTACAGTGAGTTGGAGATAGGATTGGAACTCAATAGTCTGAAGGAGGTCAGGATTGAAGATATTCATGTAGTGAATGAGTTTCAAGATGTATTTCCTAAGGAACTACCGGGGATGCCACCCGACAGGGAGATTGAATTCACAATCGATCTGATTCCAGGCACAGCACCAATAGCTCAACCACCATATAAGATGGGGCCAAAGGAATTAGTGGAACTGAAAGCTCAGATTGATGAGTTAGAACAGAAGGGATTCATTCAAGAAAGTGTGTCACCATGGGGTACACCAGTTATTTTTGTGGATAAAAGAGATGGAGGAAAGAGAATGTGTGGAGATTACAGAAATTTGAACAATGTAACTATCAAGAACAAGTATCATTTACCTAGAATCCAAGACCTTTTTGATCAAGTTCAAGGAGCTGGAGTCTTCTCGAAGATAGATTTAAGGTCAGGATACCATCAAATCAAGATCAAGAAGGAGGATGTGCCAAAAACAGCGTTCGTATCAAGGTATGGACATCATGAATACTTGGTTGTACCATTTGGACTAACAAATGCACCAGAAATTTTCATGAATTTGATGAACAAGATATTCATGAAGTACTTGGACAAGTTTGTGATAGTGTTCATAGATGATATTCTAATCTATTCCAAGGACAAAGAAGAACATGCCAAGCACTTGAAGATAGTTCTGCAAATTTTAAGGGAACATCAGCTGTATGCCAAGTTCAGTAAGTGCAAATTTTGGTTAGATAGTGTTGAATTTCTTGGACATGTCATAACCAAAGAAGGCATAGCGGTGAATCCAAGCAAGGTTCAGTCCGTATTGGAATGGAAATCACCTAAAAATGCTAAGGAGATCCGAGGATTTCTTGGTATGGCAGGTTATTATCGGAGATTCATAGAAGGATTCTCGAAGATTGCAGGACCCATGACCAAGTTACTCAAGAAAAATACTCCATTTGAGTGGACAGAAGAGTGTGAAGCCAGCTTCCAAACACTCAAAGATAAGTTAACCACAGCACCGGTGTTAGCAGTTCCTGAACCAGGAAAGGATTACACGGTGTATTGTGATGCTTCCAATAATGGACTTGGATGTGTTCTTATGCAAGATCGGAAGGTAATAGCTTATGGATCAAGGCAGTTGAAACCACATGAACACAACTACCCAGTACATGATTTAGAGTTAGCGGCAGTTGTGTATGCTTTGAAGAGTTGGAGACAATTTTTGTATGGATCCAAGTGTGAGTTATACACCGATCACAAAAGTTTGAAATATTTCTTCACTCAGAAGGAATTAAACATGAGACAGAAGAGATGGTTAGAGTTGATTAAGGATTATGACCTTACAATCAACTATACACCAGGCAAGGCTAATGTAGTAGCAGATGCCTTAAGCAGGAAGAGTACGGAGAATCAACCTACGGAATGGGAGATTCCAAAGGAACTTCGGAAAAAGCTAGAGGATGCTCAGATTTTGTTTATTCAAGGTGATGTTAAGGGAAGTATAGCAACCATGAGGATTATAGATGAGATGTACTCAGATTTGAAGTATGAGATTATCCGGAAACAAGCGGATGATTTGTTCATCCAAGAAGAAATCAAGAGGATTGGAGAAGGAAAACCATCGGAATTCCATCTAGGGGATTTTGATTCATTATACTTCCAGAAAAGGATATGTGTACCGGATGATCCAGAAGTAAAGTCAATCATATTAAAGGAAGCACATGAAACCCCTTATTCAATACATCCGGGAAGTACTAAGATGTATATGGATTTGAAAGAGATGTTCTGGTGGAATAACATGAAAAGAGAAATAGCACAATATGTCTCGGAATGCCATACATGTCAACGAGTGAAGGCAGAACATCAGAGTCCTGCGGGATTACTCAAACCACTAGAGATACCGGAGTGGAAATGGGATGAAATTGGAATGGATTTTGTTACTGGTCTACCAATGACTAGTAAAAAGAAGGATATGATATGGGTAATAGTGGACAGGCTTACTAAGAGTGCTCATTTCATAGCCGTAAATACAAAGGATACTGCAGAGAAGCTTGTGGATATATATGTGAAGGAGATTGTGAGTAAGCATGGAGTACCCAAGAAAATAGTCTCAGATAGAGGTTCAATTTTCACATCAGCGTTTTGGAAACAACTCCAAGAAGCTTTGGGATCCAAGTTGGATTTTAGTACAACATATCATCCACAAACCGGAGGACAAACTGAAAGAACCAATCAGATACTTGAGGACATGCTTAGAGCTTGTGCTCTGAACTTTGGAGGCTCATGGGAGGACCATTTACCTTTAGCGGAATTCTCATATAACAATAGTTATCAGAGTAGCATCCAGATGGCACCGTACGAAGCATTGTACGGAAGGAAGTGTCGATCACCAATTTGTTGGTTTGAAACCGGAGAAAACAAGGAGTTTACACCAGACTACATCAAGGAGAGACAAGAAGTCATCGAGGTGATCCGTGATAGTCAAAATAGCTCAGAGTCGTCAGAAGAGTTACGCCGACTTAAAAAGAAGAAATTGGGAACCGAAAGTGGGAGACATGGTTTATTTAAAGGTTAGCCCAATGAAAGGACTTAAGAGGTTCGGAGTGAAAGGAAAGTTAAGTCCTCGATATATAGGACCATTTAAGATACTCAGTCAGAATCGAGGAACAACTTTTGAGTTGGAATTACCAGCGCAACTAAGTCAAGTTCATAATGTGTTTCATGTATCACAACTCAGAAAGTGTTTGAAAGCACCGGATGATCCTATCACATATGAAGAAATAGAATTGCAATCTGACCTAACTTATGTGGAAAGACCTGAAAAGATCTTAGAGGTACAATGGAAGAAGTTAAGAAACAGAGCAATCAAATACTGCAAAGTTCAATGGCAACATCATCCTGAGCGAGAAGCAACTTGGGAGACAGAAGAAGAACTCAGGAAGTCCTACCCCGAGATGTTCAGGTACCAATCTTAACTTCGGGACGAAGTTTCTGATAAGGGGGAGAGGCTGTAATAACCCAGAACATAGGAACAATGAAGGGTAGATTTAGAAATGGGATGTGCATTTCATCGCAAAAAGGGGGAAATTTTCGCGCCTTATTGCAACTAAACCTAAGAGGGATCGAGGTTCTCTCTCATTTTGCACTTAGGGTTAGGCAATGTGAGTTAGGGAAATTTCGACATGATCTCTTTTGTACCTTATTACTTTGGGGAATGATTGCATTTGATAAGTGTCAACACATTTAACAATAAACATCACACCATATAAACAATGAATTCATAATTCAAACACAAGTTATAAATTCAAATCACTTTGAATTTCAAAGTGAATATCAAATACAATATTTAATCAAGAATACAAACATTACATGATACAAAAGCTCATAAACAAAACTTGAGCTTTATTGATATAAACACAAATTACAAAGTCTTTTCAATATTCTTGATACAAGAATTGAGAAATAATGAACAGAAATAAAAAGAGGAAAATTACAAGTTTGTTCTAAACTAAAACCTAGACTAAGTGGCTTGAGGATGATCTTCTGGTTATCTTCCACTTCAAACCTGCAAAACAAATAACAAAGAGCTAGCCAGAATGTAAGTGTTAGAAATTCAGTTTGGCAACACAGAGATTCAGTTTGGACAGTGAACACTGTCACTACACACTTGTGCTTGTCCAAATTCCTGGACAGCACAAGATAGGCATAGGCAGACCAGAACTGAGCAGACACAGTGGGCTCAAGTTTCAGCATATGAAGGCTGTTGCTAACCAAGCAACAGCAAAGCAATGCAAGGGGTGAGTCACAAAGTAACCCAGGCTTGTGTGTCATGGCCAGAGTAGAAGTAGGAACCATATAAATAGCACACAAACCCTAGAACCATGACATTAGACCAGATAGATAATTCACCAGGTAAGGGTGAAGCTAGAACCAACACAAGTTCATCCAGTTCTTGTCAAGAACAGAACCAACACACAACCACTCATCCCCAGGAATCATGGTGACCTGAGAAGCTCAACCAGAATCTGGAGGTGAAGGGCTGTGCACAAAACCCCAAGTCTGCAACAACCAAATATTTCAATCTAGGAGCTGGAACAAGGTATACCAAGTTCCTGGACAGATCCAATGGATCTGATCCATACAATAAGAATGACATAATCATGGGATTGAGCAGATGCTCAAGTGGGTAGATCATCACTTGGTTTTCACCAAGGATTACTGCCAGTCTAAAAGCCACTAAAAATGGAAAGCATCTAGATGCAGATCTTGTACACAGAAGCTAGCAAACATGCACAGATGCACACACTAGCCAGATCATATGCACATATAGCACCAGTAGATGTGATGCAAGGATTAGCAGCTAATAAAGACTACACAGTAACTCCTAAGCTATTAACCATCAGTGAACCCTAGATTCATCAGGCAAGCATATTGGCATTCATATCTAGTATGATCCCCAAATATGCAAGCAAAGGTTGAGTAGCCACAAGATCCAACTAAATAGGTGAGCAACCAATCAGTAGCAAGGCTACTGAGGTCACATCACACTTAGCACCATTTAAAAGAAAGCCAAATATAGCACATCATCATCCAGGAATGGATTCAGATTCATTTGCTTGCTAAACAATCATGAATAGCAAATTCATATTCAAGCAAGACATTTAAATCATAACTGCATAAGCAGTTCATCATAACTTAATTAATTCAAGCATGAATTTATCACAGATCCATGCTTAGTACTGACAGTAGCATACTGTTAAGCAACACAACACCAACCACTAGATCATAGCCACTGGAGCAAGTCCAGTAAGCTTGAATGAGCAACAGCACAAGTAAGCAGCAGCATAGTGATGCTTGAGCATCAGCATCAACAAGGAAAATGAATCACTTAGCCACAGAATTAATCAGTAAGCCATCACTGACATTTAATTGATCAAATGGATCAATTGAATCAAGTCAAGCTACACATATAAGCTAGCCAACAAGCAATGGATGATCCAATGGATCATTAGCTTGCATAGGAAGCACAGGAGCATTTCACAAACACCACTAGCACACACAAGTGTCACTGATGCACCACAGTACACCTAGACAAGCAAGTTTAACATGCCAGTAAGCACAAGCAAGCTCATAAGCAAGCACAGCAGAGCATAGCAAGAATAGAGCATGCTAGGAGCAACAGATAAGCAAACAAAGCATGTATAGCAAGCAAAGCAACACTGGCCAGTACCAGAAACTGGTGATTTGGCCATGAGCTTGCAGTAGATAGAAGCACTGGAAGATTAAGCAACTATGGGAGAGCTCTGCGTGATCACAGGATCACCAGAGAGCAACAGAGCATGAGGAGGAAGAAGAACAGTAGCAAGGGAGGCGCACAGACATGGAGAAGAGAAGGAGGAGGTGAAGCAACTTACACGCGCCTGGAAGCAGAAGCTAGGGCATGGCGAGGCAGTGCTCGCGCGGCCATAGCAGCTGCAAATCTAGGGTAGGCGCCGACGTTATGCCGGCGAACACGAACACACCACCGCAGCAGAGCACCAGAGATGACGGCACAAGTACTGCGAGAAGCACCTGCGCCAGGTCAGTCTCAGGGGCGCACACGTCGTCGCGAGGACGAGGACTCGCCGGAGATCGTTAATCGCCAGAGGCGATTCTCCATGAGATCCAGAGAGGGGCAATTCGCCAGGATAGGAAGAAATGGGGGAAACCACGCGGACAGATCGGTAGATCTGCACGCGGTGGTCCCGATTTGGTAAGTGGCTAAGGCAGGGAAGCACGGAGCTGGCCGGAGCGAGTGAGAGAGGGCCGAGTGAGTGAGTGAGGTGGGCCGTTCGGCGCCACCGACCCATAAGGGACAAGCCTTAATGGGCTGTCCCTGGGCCTTAGTTAAATGGGCTGGCCCAATAGGGGTCAGGGGCATTTTGGTCTTTTAACAATTTAGAAAAAGGCCAGAATTTCACCAATTTTTAGTAAATAAAATACAACTCTAAAAATCCATTAAAAATTGGATTAGTGAATGAAAAATAAATCTTAACCAGAATAAAATATGAAATAGAATTTAAGAAACAAATTCAAAATTATGAATTTTAAGAATTTAAATAATAACTTGGAATTTTAAACCATTATTTCCTTATATTTAAAATTCAAGGAAAAATCTCAAATAAGTTTAAATACTTATTTTTAAACATTTCAAAATGAAATTCTATTATTCCAAGTCATTTCTATTGAGAAAGGTATTTCTCAAAGAAAACTACTCTATTCCTTATTTATTCCAAAAATATATAGAGATAACTCTATTATTATAATTCAATTTTGGAATGAATGATAAACCACCAAGTCAAATAGTTTTACTTTGAATTATTGTACTTTATGAGAATTAAAATGATTTATACCTTTAAATCAATTGCAAGTTACTGTCAAAGACATAAATCTTAAACTCAACCCTAAATTGCTATAACTCAGCGGGGTAAAGGGATTCAACATAAAATAATACATCCATGATTGCATTATCTGGATTTTATAACATTGTCCTTACCGGACAATGATGCTTCTTACAGAACCCGAGGTCCAGGTTCCATCAACTGCATTGAACTGCACTATCTCGCAGTCCACAGGCAAGTTCACCCTTGCTCATGTCAACTTGATTATTTTCTACTACTTTAATGCAAAGCTATATACTTATCATTCCTGCATCGCAAATAAAATATTACTTTTCAACTATGAATATGACTATGTGGCTGGCAATGGAACCATGGTATGTGTTGATATGGTGGAGGTTCCATTGCATGGGTTATATCACCCTAGGATTAATTACCAATGCCGTCCAGTGATTCTAGCGCCGTACAAACCGCGTTGACCATGAGATCTATAATGGCTCTGGGGAAGCCAGCCGTATCTTTTCCCTTCTGCATGCCAACGGATTGGTAGAGCCGGCGGGGTGTTGGAGGCACTGCCGTAGGTTGGGATAGCCTTTTAAATCCCCATCCATTAGTGATGATGGCTCTACGATCTATGAAGGATTGTCCAAAGTACACCATGAGTAAAGCCGTATTATCGGGAGAAGTCTACTGGGGGTGTGCGGGTGGACAAAAGGGTGGGTTTGCAGTCGCTGAGAAGGCGGTGTGGGCTTGGATCTTTATACCTGGCCTCACACCAAAGGAAGTGTGAACGGGGGCAAGTCCCCGCGGACGGCAAAAAGGGTGAGATCTCTTATGGGAAAAGTAACGCACCTCTGCAGAGTGTATCAAATTGTGGCTGTCACTCCTTGTTCCGGGAAGGGAACTGTGAACGCGGCAGGAAAGGAACTCCACGAAGTTCTAGTCAACCAGTGAAGACTGACGGGCATAGTTTTCATAATAAAAGCAACCTTTTGAAGAAATGATTTCAAAACATGCATTGACCTACGATTTCCTGATCAATGGTCGTAGCTAGTGCATCAAACACTTTTTTACTCTTTTAGAACTTGTTGAGTACCCCTGTACTCACTTTCTTTCGACACCCTTGCTAGACTGTGATCCGGAAGTGGAGGCCATCAACGATGGAGCACCAGAAGGAAGTTACGAGCTGGTCTACGAGGAACCTGATCTTACCGGCGGAGTGGAAGGAGTAGACTATGGGATAGTCTACGGACCCGATGACACCGAGGTGGAGGAGTAGTGACATACCCTAGCATCATAGAGCCGAGCAACGTAGAACTTACCTAAATAAGTTGTTGAGCTCTCTTTATATTTGGTTATGAGTTATAATCGTACTTAAGTAGTATCTTAGGGTGTTCTCATAGGACCTGTGAGAATACCAACTTGTTAAGACAATGTTTGTAATAAAGTATGGAGTGTTATGACCTACAATATTTCTGTTGTACCACTCTGAGGGATATGGCAAATTGTGAAGAAGTCCCTTCACAAAGATCATATCAACGACTTGTATACTACAACATGCAGTGGTATGCTGGGTCACCGCACTTCCTCTGGTGGCTCTGATGGCGTGTAACTCACACGTTCGTTGGGAACCCCAAGAGGAAGGTATGATGCGCACAGCAGCAAGTTTTCCCTCAGAAAGAAACCAAGGTTTATCGAACCAGGAGGAGCCAAGAAGCACGTTGAAGGTTGATGGCGGCGGGATGTAGTGCGGCGCAACACCAGGGATTCCGGCGCCAACGTGGAACTCGCACAAAGACAACCAAAGTACTTTGCCCCAACGAAACAGTGAGGTTGTCAATCTCACCGGCTTGCTGTAACAAAGGATTAACCGTATTGTGTGGAAGATGATTGTTTGCAGAAAACAAGAGAACAAGTATTGCAAGAGATTGTATTTCAAGATAGAGAATTGGACCGGGGTCCACAGTTCACTAGAGGTGTCTCTCCCATAAGATAAACAGCATGTTGGGTGAACAAATTACAGTTGGGCAATTGACAAATAAAGAGGGCATGACCATGCACATACATATTATGATGAGTATAGTGAGATTTAATTGGGCATTACGACAAAGTACATAGACCGCTATCCAGCATGCATCTATGCCTAAAAAGTCCACCTTCAGGTTATCATCCGAACCCCCTCTAGTATTAAGTTGCTAACAACAGACAATTGCATTAAGTATTGCGCGTAATGTAATCAGTAACTACATCCTTGAACATAGCACCAATGTTTTATCCCTAGTGGCAACAGCACATCCACAACCTTAGAACTTTCTCACATCGTCCCGTATATCAATGGAGGCATGAACCCACTATCGAGCATAAATACTCCCTCTTGGAGTTACAAGCATCTACTTGGCCAGAGCATCTACTAGTAACGGAGAGCATGCAAGATCATAAACAACACATAGACATAACTTTGATAATCAACATAACAAGTATTCTCTATTCATCGGATCCCAACAAACGCAACATATAGAATTACAGATAGATGATCTTGATCATGTTAGGCAGCTCACAAGATCCGAAAATGAAGCACAATGGGGAGAAGACAACCATCTAGCTACTGCTATGGACCCATAGTCCAGGGGTAGACTACTCACACATCACTCCGGAGGCGACCATGGCGGCGTAGAGTCCTCCGGGAGATGATTCCCCTCTCCGGCAGGGTGCCGGAGGCGATCTCCTGAATCCCCCGAGATGGGATCGGCGGCTGCGGCGTCTCTGGAAGGTTTTCCGTATCGTGGCTCTCGGTACTGGGGGTTTCGCGATGGAGGCTTTAAGTAGGCGGAAGGGCAGGTCAGGGGGCCACACGAGGGCCCCACACTACAGGTCGGCGCGGCCAAGGGGCAGGCCGCGCCGCCCTAGGGTGTGGGCGCCTCGTGGCCCCACTTCGTCTCCTCTTCGGACTTCTGGAAGCTTCGTGGCAAAATAGGACCCTGGGCGTTGATTTCATCCAATTGCGAGAATATTTCCTTACTAGGATTTCTGAAACCAAAAACAGCAGAAAATAGCAACTGGCACTTCGGCATCTTGTTAATAGGTTAGTTCCAGAAAATGCACGAATATGACATAAAGTGTGCATAAAACATGTAGATAACATCAATAATGTGGCATGGAACATAAGAAATTATCGATACGTCGGAGACGTATCAGGCTCTCGGGTGTTCTGGAAGCTTCGTGGGATTCTAAGATGCTGGGCGTTGATTTCGTCCAATTCCGAGAATATTTCCTTACTAGGATTTCTGAAACCAAAAACAGCAGAAAACAGGAACTGGCACTTCGGCATCTCGTCAATAGGTTAGTTCCAGAAAACGCATAAAATCATCATAAAGTGTGAACAAAACATATAGGTATTGTCATAAAACAAGCATGGAACATAAGAAATTATCGATACGTCGGAGATGTATCAGTTATTAGGAGCCAAAATACTATACACGATTGTGTATTCTGCAGGACCGTTGAAGGCCTATCAGTCCATGCCTAGTTGTTTCACGTGGCCAATCAGAAGAAGAGAAACAAGGACGTGACCTTGTACCTATTGCTAATCAAGGTTATGCAGCGATCCAAGGACGTGGTTCAAGAAGATGCATCGAAGGACCAGCAAATCTTACACGCAGCCCAAGGCCTTTTTGCCACACATCTTGGGCTCTAGAAGGAACGACTCGGACGCAGCCCTAGTGCATCACGCGACGCCATCCACACGGAACAGAGGCAGCGGCGCACGACTCGATCGGCATCGCCAATAAATAGCTCGTCTTCGTTAGGGATTAGATTGGGTTTTGTTTAGAGAAAGTTTAGCTTTGCTACTTTTATTTGTCAGCGCTCGTAGCGGCTGGTGCGACCGTTAGACATCATATCAGGACCCCAAACTTTCGTCTTTGAGACTATTATTTCAATCTAGCATATTCGCAATTTTGAGATTGCTTACGCTATTATTTTCTTGCTTGTTCTTGATTTGCATGTAGGAAAAGTCCTTCGTGGACAGGTTGATCTCGCCGTTGGCAAGGTCGATAACATCGTGGAGTTGGTTCAGCGATTGCCGTGGATATCAGTCGTGTACGGTTCTCCCTGTACGGTTGGTAGCCGGATCGTGAGTGTCGAGTCCTCCAAAAATCATAGTTATCCACTCTCATCGAAAGATCGAGAACCCTAGATCACATCACTTGATGCTGCTCAAAGAAATTATGCTACAACTGAAAAAGAACTATTAGCTGTAGTTTTTGCTTGCGACAAGTTTAGACCTTATATTGTTGATTCAAAAGTTACAATTCATACTGATCATGCTGCAATTAGGTACCTTATGGAAAAAGAAAGATGCTAAGCCAAGGCTTATTAGATGGGTGCTTCTTTTGCAAGAATTTGATTTGCATATTATAGATAGGAAAGGTGCTGATAATCCTGTTGCTGATAATTTATCTAGATTGGAAAATATTGCTTATGATCCTGTTCCTGTTAATGTTAGTTTTCCAAATGAACAATTGGCTGTAATAAAGGTGAGCTCGCGAGATAGTCCTTGGTATGCTGATTATGCTAACTTTATTGTTTCCAAGTACTTGCCTCTGACCTTTTCAGCTCAACAGAGGAGGAAATTCTTCTATGACTTGAGGCATTATTTTTGGGATGACCCACACTTATATAAAGAAGGAGTGGATGGTATTATGCGAAGATGTGTTCCCGAATATGAACAACAAGAGATATTGAGTAAGTGTCATGGAAGTGTTTATGGAGGACATCATGTCGTAGATAGAACCACGCAAAAGGTTCTACAATCAGGTTTCTATTGGCCAACTCTCTTTAAAGATGCAAGAAAGTTTATTTTATCTTGTGATGAATGTCAAAGGGTTGGTAATATTTCCAGACGCAATGAAATTCCTATGAATTATACTCTTGTTATTGAACCATTCGATTGTTGGGGATTTGACTTCATGGGTCATTTCCCTTCTTCAGAAGGTAACACTCATATACTTGTTGCTGTTGATTATGTTACTAAATGGGTGGAAGCCATACCCACAAAAAGTGCTGATGGTGAGACCTCTTTAAGAATGATTTTAGATATTATTTTTCCTAGATTTGGAGTTCCTAGATACCTTATGACTGATGGAGGTTCTCATTTTATTCATGGTGGTTTTAGAAAAACTCTTGCTAAATATGGTATTAATCATAGGATTGCTTCCGCTTATCATCCTCAAACTAGTGGGCAAGTAGAATTATCAAATAGAGAAATTAAATCTATCTTGCAAAAGACTGTTAATAAATCTAGAAAGAACTGGGCTAGTAAATTGAAGGAAGCACTATGGGCTTATAGAACTGCTTATAAGAATCCTATGGGAATGTCACCTTATAAAATGGTTTATGGAAAAGCTTGTCATTTACCTTTAGAACTAGAGCACAAAGCTTATTGGGCTGTAAGAGAACTAAATAAAGATCCTAAACTTGCCGGTAAGAAGAGATTGCTACAATTGAGTTCTCTAGATGAATGGAGAAGTGGAGCTTATGAAAATGCTAAACTTTTTAAGGAGAAAGTTAAGAAATGGCACGATAGAAGAATTATCAAAAGAGAATTTAATGTTGGAGATAAAGTCCTATTGTATCGGTCTCGTCTCAGATTTTTTGCAGGGAAATTACTCTCAAAATGGGAAGGACCATATGTCATTGTGGAGGTGTATCGTTCAGGGGCAATCAAAATTGGTTCTCTGAAAGGGGATGCCACACAAGTGGTGAATGGACAAAGACTCAAGCATTATATTTCTGGAGATTCTTATAATGAAGATGTTGACGTTATTCGAGTAGTGACTCCGGAAGCTTTCATCAAAGGTCAATTTGACAGTTCTGCGGAGTTCGATTTTGAATAGGTAACAGTTCTGGTAATAAAAAGTCCCCGATTAGCTTTCCGAACAATGTTTTTTTCTATTTTTGGAAAATATGAAAAATTACGAGATCAAAACGGAGTGGAGGAGACGCACGAGGGCGTGCCCCCACAGGCCGGCGCGGGCCCCACCTGTTGGGCATATGCCCAAGAGGCAATAATAAAATGGTTATTATAATATACCTTTGTGTTTATGATAATGTTTCCATACCATGCTATAATTGTATGAACCGAAACATTGATACATGTGTGTTATGTAAACAACAAGGAGTCCCTAGTAAGCCTCTTGTATAACTAGCTTGTTGATTAATAGATGATCATAGTTTCATGATCATGAACATTAGATGTTATTAATAACAAGGTTATGTCATTATGTGAATGATGTAATGGACACACCCAATTAAGCGTACCATAAAGATCACGTCATTAAGTTCATTTGCTATAAGCTTTCGATACATAGTTACCTAGTCCTTTCGACCATGAGATCATATAAATCATTTATGTCGGAAGGGTACTTTGATTACATCAAACGCCACTAAGTAAATGGGTGGTTATAAAAGTGGGATTAGGTATTCGGAAAGTATGAGTTGAGGCATATGGATCAACAGTGGGATTTGTCCATCCCGATGACGGATAGATATACTCTGGGCCCTCTCGGTGGAATGTCGTCTAATTACACGTTGACCAGGTTTTCAGAGTGGCGGTGTAGCGAGTGAGCCACCAAGTAGTTGATCTCCTGCCGTAGGCCCCTGGTGCGTTCCTCCGACGGGGCAGAGAGATCTATCCCATCGAGTGCACCTTGCGGCGAGAATCCCTTCCATCTGATGCCATGGGAACGGGTTCTCTGGAAAGAGCCGATGAGGTCGGCTTCGAGGGTGACCTTGATCTCGTCGTATCTCTTCTTGAGCTCGTCAGGCAGCTCCTCGTAGGTGACTGGCGTGCCGTCCGCCGCCATCTCAGATGTAGATGGCGATGTGGTTGATGTAGACGATTGTCCCACCGGGCGTGCCAGAATGTGTTGCCTGCCAAAACCCACCGGCGGGCAGCGGCCTGGCAACACGGTAGAGCCGGGAAGAGCCTAGAGCTGCGGCTGGCTGAGACCCCTCCGAGCGACGGCCCGCAATGCTCTTCTGGTCACACGCGGCGATGCGAAGTGCAAGGGCGTGCCACCTGACCTATACCTGGTCAGGAAGGTGATGGGGATGCCTCGCTTAGTTCCTGCATGGCATACACGTAAACATTAAATACGAGCCTCGATCGGCTCTCAGGTTATCCTGTGAATCGGCTCAAAGAGCCGATTCACCCATGATCCGTACGGGGTGCACGAATACTTGGTGATCCTGCTTGATCAAGATATAGCTAATGAGATCTACGACGATTTAGGGTTTTCACCGCATAATCGGATCATCCTACTCCAGGTTGGGCCTCGCGGCCACGCACGGTGCTCATAAGCCGATCCTAAACAAGGCCTAAAAACCAACATGACGTTGATCCTCGGAACATCCTGTTTAGGACTTGCGAACGCCACCCTACGTGCCGCTGGATCCTCCACCCCTTTGTAAGGCCTAACTATTGCAGATATTAAACTAATCCTTGCAGAGCAAGGAGCAATCGTAACGGATCAGATCTACTAGATGATGAACAAGCAGGGTGCCGCCCCCACGCCTGAGATAGGCGTGAGGGCGGCTAGACATGCAAGGGCTGCACTACGTAAGCATGTTATACGAAGAGCTATGCTAACCCTAACACATCTATGATAACTACGTTGCTCGCCATCAAAGACGCTTCAGTACGAGCAACGCATGAACAACGTGGGGCTTGTGCTGCCTAGATCGCAAGATGCGATCTAGGCAGCATGTCGCTTACCTGATTGAAACCCTCAAGATGAAGGAGTTGGCGATGCGCCGAGATTGGTTTGTTTTGGGTTGAACGTGAGTTGTTGTTTATTCCATAAACCCTAGATACATATTTATAGTCCAGGGGACTTTCTAACGTGGGAATATCCCACCGTGCACGATACAAACTCTAATCTTGATCTAAAACATAACCTACTATAATTAAAGATACACGGGCAAACCAGCCCAAATTCTCCGTGCAAGGCCGCTTCAGAGATCTTCCACGTGTAGTCTTCCAAGCCCATCTCTCTTACGGCCCACCTCTGGATTTGTCCAAAATCTGGTGATAACACATGCCCCCCTGGTTTTGGAAATGACATTTCCAAAATCATTACGCTTCTCTTTCGTCGGGTCATGTCGTGGCAGAGCAAAACCGTCGCAGCAGTTTTCATCATGACAATTTACCTTCCCAACTTCGCTGCACGATTTGACAGTTTTGGCACCACCTCCTCGGAAATCACCACAGCATTAAACCTCCCCGTCCCCTTTATTTTTAACCGCGTCGAGCGGTTTGCTTCTTCATCCTCCTGTTCCGCAGTAGCCTTCGGCAAACAAAAAACCCTTCTTGGCCTACCATGGATTCCTCTTCCTCCTCCAGCCTGTCCTTCCAGTCCTCCTCCTCCAGCGAGCCCGAGCAGGAGGTCAATCTGATGGCCATCTACGAGGCCCGTGCCCCAGAGTATTGGGACGCGCGGGATTGGGACTTCTCCCTCGAATCGGAAGATGACGAACCCCTCACCGAAGGGGAAGGGGACCTCCAGTTCCTCGTTGACGGGGAGCTGGTACCGGCGGGCGACGACGACCGCTTCCCATGGGAGGCAGTCCTCTCCTCCGACGAGGAGGAAGAAGAAGCGGAGGAGTCGGAAGACGATTCCTCCTTCGCAGGATACCCGCCGGCCAAGCGCTTCCGCGGCTGGGCCTGGTCGGATGACGACGACGATGACGAGGGAGATGAAGCCCCTACCGGCGGCTTCATCAACAGCGACGAGGAGCCCATCGGCAGCAGCGCCGACGGCAGCCACTATGGCGACGACGAGGGCAGCGACGGCCCTTAGATCAGGGAGTAGCATAGGGCTAGTAGTACTAGTGCATTAGGCATCGGATGATCTTTTGAGAGCCATCGGCTCTTCCTTGTAAAAATCCCTCTTCGAATCAATGAAAATTGTTCTTTTAATGTGATTCTCCATTGGTTCAATATTGAATCCTCCGACTGCCAAAACAGGTCAATGCACCAAGAACCAATAGCAACGTATCGGCTTTTCACCCTCACACGCCCATAAGGCCGAACTTAAATCCCAAATCGGGCAGATATCTAAGCACACATTCCTCGATTCAGACTGCAACTTGATATCTGACCACAACATTTGCAACTCTAAAGTCAATGTCCAGGCAAATTTGTTTCAAAAACTTTTTACTGGCCGATTTCGTGTACCGGCCTCCACATTTTACTATCCATCGACTCTTCACTGATGATCTTGAGATCTGGTGGGCAAAATCGAGTCTCCCGGAACGCCTTTGAATTCTTCCAACCAGACCAACTAATCTTCCTTGAACGCTCATCATTTTGTGAAGAAGGTCGCCATAAAGGTCTAGCCGATGGTAACCCCATCAATTCCTGAATAGAGCATCCACCAAGCTTGCTGCCCCCCGAGCCTCACCTCTTCTGACTTCGTCGGCTGTCAACTCAAACAAAGCTCAATGACTATTGGCAACGCATTGGCTCCTGATAAGCTTCAAAAGGACCCTGGGACTGTCGCTGAATCAGCTTGGATGGTGAGATTGGCCCTCCTATACCAAAAGCACCACTCTTCAGGGTAACTGTGATGTAGAACCAGCCGATTCCAACCAAATTGGGTCCCCAGGGCCAAGAACTTTCGGGGCGAGCCGCCACTGGCTTCTCAGTTAGAACATAGAACCAGCCGATTCTAGCCAGATCGGCTCTTCAGGGCAAAGATCTTTCTAGGGTGAGCCGCCCCCCGAGCCTTAATCAAGGCGAGAATACCGGCGAGGATCAGCCTAGCGAAAACGTGAGCCTTGAGCACATCTTGCGATAGCCAGTAGGTCTTGGTCTTGGTCTTGGTCTGTACTAGAGTCGATGGCCACGTATCTGCATCGGCTAACCCTTTTGTTTTTTTTTTTATTTGGCCGATTTTTAGAATGAATCGGCCCCCAATATTCCACTGCACGCATGTCTGCACATGTTTATCTGCATATGTTCATCTGACTATATGCCCCCCGAGCCGAATCTGCCAAATGACTGCAGATATCGGCTTTCACGGTTAGTCAGGACACTGCACTTGCACGTCGGCTTCGCAAAGATTCATGCTGACTTTCATCCGCCGACGTGGCCGTTGCCCAGCAGATCGTTGCTGACCACAAACAGAATATGTGCAGAAGATAGCTTTGGCCGATTGCTGGAATCGGCCTCCACATTGCTTGTTCGATGAAGGTTTTGTAATGTCCCTCCATAAATTTTTTGGGGCCGATCACAAGGATCAGCCTCGCACGGTTTGCTCATTGGTTTAATCTTGCTACTCGGTTAGGCTGGATAAAACCAATCCAACCTCTGACTTGATGCGCCTGCTTTCGTCCACCTTGAGTGCATCATATAATCGTGGAGCACTAAACTCTGTCGGCAAGACGAGCACCATGTTTGTGCCAGCCGATGTTTCATCATCGGCTTTCTTTTGCTTGGGACGCCACTCCATTCTCCGTGGACGACCCTCTTCATCCAGGGCTCGCTGAACCTTTGTAGCCAGATCAGGTCGTGCCTTCCTTAGCGTGTGCAAATATAACCTTTCGGCTTCCTCCAGGCCGCGCAACCGCTGAACCCTGCGTTTTTGTGAACGGCTGAGTCCGTCAGGGCACCACCTTGGACAGTGGTACCTGTCTTCTTCTTCTTCTAGTCCCTCGTCTTCGGAATCCTCAAGATCTGCCCAACGAGGTGACTCAGCACGTTTGCTCTGTGGCGGGAGAGGCCCTAAGCGCTTGAACACAGACACGTTGGCTGCCTCCTTCTTCTTCTGGTTGCATTCTGGGCAATTGCCGATTGTGGGCAATCGGCTCATTCCTGAATCCCAGCAGTGTCTGAAGAAAGGGCAGTCCCAGTGTCTGGCGTTGTCATCTTGCTCCCTTGACTTGTCCGTGGCACGGCGCTCGTGCTCCTCCTCATCGCGATCCTGCCGACGATGTCTTCTGGCTTCTCTAGCCAGACGATCTCCTTCATCATCATAGTTGGACCATCGGCGTTGGTCATACTGACTCACATATTTGTTGAGGAGGTGATCAGAGAGAGGTCGTTGATATCTTATGTTCTTCACTTCTCCCTCTGTGACGTAGCGCTTACCATCATGATGGAGCCGATCGCGTGGAGCGGCCTCCTCTGTGTCCTTGCTATGAGAGCAGCTGCCCTCATCTCCATCTTTGCCAGAGTGGTTCCCAGGTCCTACCATGTTAATGCTGAACGTGGGACCTGGCTGGCAACCCTCAGGGTAGATGACTTCTACCATGTTAACGGCGGGGAAGGGTTGGGTGTCGACCTTCATGGCGTACTGGTTGAAAATTAGACGCCCCTTCTCTATCGCCGCTTGGATGTGCTGACGCCACACCCTGCAGTCGTTGGTGGCATGGGAAAGCGAGTTGTGGAATTTGCAGTACGGCTTTCCGTTTAGCTCTTGCGCCGTGGGGAACTTGAGACCTTCAGGAATCGTCAACTGTTTCTCCTTGAGCAGGAGGTCGAAGATTTGTTCAGTCTTGGTCACGTCAAAATCAAATCCCCTGGGCGGCCCTGGTGGCTTTACCCATTTGCAGGATACGGGGGTTCCTCCCCGAGTCCACTCAGCCACTGCTACTTCTTGGTCTCCCGCAGGCACCTCATCTTCCTCTGTATCGACCATGACTACTGCACGCTTGAACTTGTCTTGGTACAGGTCTGGGTGGCGCTGTTCATATGCTGATAGTTTCTGAACCATGTGCGCGCCGAGGGATAATCTGCTTGGGAGGCCATGTCCTTGAGCTGTGTTGCAAGGCCAGCTACGCCAACTCGATCGCTTCCTTTTCGCTTATACGAATCGAATAACATCGGTTCCTAAGATTCCCGAAGCGCCGGATGTACTCGTCACCGTTTCTCCGCGCTTCGACGTAGTTGTGCTAGATCGGCAATGCTAGACTCGGAAGCTTCGAATGATATTGCGTATGGAATTGTTCTTCCAATTGCTTCCAAGACCGGATGGAGTTTGTCGGCAGAGAGGTGTACCCTCCAAAAGCCGATCCTGTGAGGGACTGTGAAAAGAGCCTCACGCGTAGCTGATCCGACACTGAAGCCGGTCCTAGTTGCGCCAAATATCGGCCGACGTGCTCGATGGAGCTGGAGCCATCTGATCCACTGAATTTGGAGAAGTCAGGGAGCCGATATTTAGGTGGCAGCGGGATCATCTCGTACTCGTCAGGGTACGGCTTGGAATAGCCGATTGCCCTTCTTTTCGGCACCATGCCGAACTGGTCTCTCGCATGGTATCGATCTGATCCGCCGTGCCGGCTGCAGAAGTTGCATCAAGATTCGCCGGGTGGCGTACTTAGCCAGCCATGCTTGCTTTTCCAGCTCTGAGCCAACTGCAGGAGCTGGGCTCGGGAGTTTCGTCGGGGTGGCGTACTTAGTTAGCCACGTCTGCTTCTCAAGCTCTGTTGCTGACGTTTCTCCTGTTTTCGCCGGAGTCCCTGATGTGGTGGCCTGGTTTGAGAGTGCCCAGTTGCCATAATCTGGCACATACGTGCACGCGTATCCTTAGGCGCCTCGGTCAAGAACTGGTAGTCACTAGGATCACCACCAATCTTGTAGACGACGAATGCCGGTGTAGCCGGCACTTCAGGTGGTGCTGCCAACGCATATGGCAGCGGTGGACGGGACTGGAGCGGCAACTCTCCTTGATGCGTCCCGAGAGCTGGTCCTGACGGCGAGTACTGGTGGCTCATGATCTCCTGGATCACGCGCAGAGCGAGACGCTCCAACACGTTGACCAGGTTTTCAGAGTGGCGGTGTAGCGAGTGAGCCACCAAGTAGTTGATCTCCTGCCGTAGGCCCCTGGTGCGTTCCTCCGACGGGGCAGAGAGATCTATCCCATCGAGTGCACCTTGCGGCGAGAATCCCTTCCATCTGATGCCATGGGAACGGGTTCTCTGGAAAGAGCCGATGAGGTCGGCTTCGAGGGTGACCTTGATCTCGTCGTATCTCTTCTTGAGCTCGTCAGGCAGCTCCTCGTAGGTGACTGGCGTGCCGTCCGCCGCCATCTCAGATGTAGATGGCGATGTGGTTGATGTAGACGATTGTCCCACCGGGCGTGCCAGAATGTGTTGCCTGCCAAAACCCACCGGCGGGCAGCGGCCTGGCAACACGGTAGAGCCGGGAAGAGCCTAGAGCTGCGGCTGGCTGAGACCCCTCCGAGCGACGGCCCGCAATGCTCTTCTGGTCACACGCGGCGATGCGAAGTGCAAGGGCGTGCCACCTGACCTCTACCTGGTCCGGAAGGTGATGGGGATGCCTCGCTTAGTTCCTGCATGGCATACACGTAAACGTTAAATACGAGCCTCGATCGGCTCTCAGGTTATCCTGTGAATCGGCTCAAAGAGCCGATTCACCCATGATCCGTACGGGGTGCACGAATACTTGGTGATCCTGCTTGATCAAGATATAGCTAATGAGATCTACGACGATTTAGGGTTTTCACCGCATAATCGGATCATCCTACTCCAGGTTGGGCCTCGCGGCCACGCACGGTGCTCATAAGCCGATCCTAAACAAGGCCTAAAAACCAACATGACGTTGATCCTCGGAACATCCTGTTTAGGACTTGCGAACGCCACCCTACGTGCCGCTGGATCCTCCACCCCTTTGTAAGGCCTAACTATTGCAGATATTAAACTAATCCTTGCAGAGCAAGGAGCAATCGTAACGGATCAGATCTACTAGATGATGAACAAGCAGGGTGCCGCCCCCACGCCTGAGATAGGCGTGAGGGCGGCTAGACATGCAAGGGCTGCACTACGTAAGCATGTTATACGAAGAGCTATGCTAACCCTAACACATCTATGATAACTACGTTGCTCGCCATCAAAGACGCTTCAGTACGAGCAACGCATGAACAACGTGGGGCTTGTGCTGCCTAGATCGCAAGATGCGATCTAGGCAGCATGTCGCTTACCTGATTGAAACCCTCAAGATGAAGGAGTTGGCGATGCGCCGAGATTGGTTTGTTTTGGGTTGAACGTGAGTTGTTGTTTATTCCATAAACCCTAGATACATATTTATAGTCCAGGGGACTTTCTAACGTGGGAATATCCCACCGTGCACGATACAAACTCTAATCTTGATCTAAAACATAACCTACTATAATTAAAGATACACGGGCAAACCAGCCCAAATTCTCCGTGCAAGGCCGCTTCAGAGATCTTCCACGTGTAGTCTTCCAAGCCCATCTCTCTTACGGCCCACCTCTGGATTTGTCCAAAATCTGGTGATAACAGGTACGAGTAAAGAGTACTTGTCAGAGACGAGGTTGAACGAGGTATAGAGATACCGATGATCAAACCTCGGACAAGTAAAATATCGCGTGACAAAGGGAATCGGTATCGTATGTAAATGGTTCAATCGATCACTAAGTCATCGTTGAATATGTGGGAGCCATTATGGATCTCCAGATCCCGCTATTGGTTATTGGTCGGAGAGAGGTCTCAACCATGTCTGCATAGTTCGCAAACCGTAGGGTGACACACTTAAGGTTTGATGTCGTTTAAGTAGATATGGAATATGGAATGGAGTTCAAAGTTTTCTTCGGATTCTTGGATGGGATCCAGGACATCACGAGTAGGTCCGGAATGGTCCGGAGAATAAGATTCATATATATGAAGTCACTTTCCAAGTTTGGAAAATGATCCGGCGAATTTATGGAAGGTGGTTTCTAGAATTATCCGGAATAAATCACTATGGAAGGTGGAGTCCCGGTTGGACTCCACCAACCCTAATTTGCCCACCAAGTGGGAGGGTGGAGTCCATGGTGGACTCCACCTCCTTGGCCGGCCAAGCAAGGGGGGAAAGGGGAGAGTCCCAACCCAACTAGGTTCCGTCCATATGGCAGTTTTTGAACTGGGGTCTTATTCGAAGACTTGGGCGACCCTAGATGTGTTCCACCTATATATACATGAGGAGAGGGAGGGGGGACGGCCACTCCAAGCCATGAGTTGGCCGCACCACCCTTGCCCCTTGAGGCCGGCGCCCATAGCCCCCTCTCCCCAAACCCTAGCCTCCCCTCCTCCACATACAACTCCTGCAGCGCATAGGCGAAGCCCTGCCGGAGTTCTCCACCACCACCGCCACCACGCCGTCATGCTACCGGGATTCCGAGGAGGATCTACTACTTCCGCTGCCCGCTGGAACGGGGACGAGGACGTCGTCTTCATCAACACCGTACGTGTGACCGAGTAGAGAGGTGTTGCCCGTTTGTGGCACCGTCAAGATCTTCTACTCGCTTTTTCAAGCCGCAAGTGATCGACTACATCCAGCACGAGATCTAATCTCGTTAGGCTTTGGAAATCTTCAAGGGTTAGTCTCGTGATCCCCTCGTTGCTACCGTCTTCTAGATTAGATCTTGGCTTGTGTTTCGTTCTTGCGGTAGGAAATTTTTTGTTTTCTATGCTACGAATCCCATTAGTGGTATCAGAGCAGTGTCTATGCATTGATTGGTTGCACGAGTAGAACACAATGTTTTTGTGGGCGTTGATGCTTTGTTGTCTTTAGTTCGTGTACTTTGCATCTTGCGGCATGGTGGGATGAAGCGGCTCGGGCTAACTTTACATGACCGCGTTCATGAGACTTGCTCCACGTTCGACATGCAACTTGTATTGCATAAGTGGCTTTGCGGGTGTCTGTCTCTCCCACCATAGTGAAGATTCAATTTACGCTTTCTATTGAAAACAATAGTATCGCCGTTGTGGTTCATGTTCGTAGATAGATTGGATCTTACTCGAAAACCCTAAACCACGTAAAATATGCAAACCAAATTAGAGGCGTCTAACTTGTTTTTACAGGGTTTGGTGATGTGATGATGAATATGTATGAGATGATCATTATTGTGTTGTGGCAACCGGCAGGAGCCTTATGGTTGTCTTTATATTTCATGTTGTAGTATTATTTCAAAGTAGTTGTAATAGTTGCTACACACGGTGAACAACCATGAAGACGGCGCCATGGACCTTGACGCTACACCGACGATGATGGTGATCATGTCCGTTGATGATGGAGATCATGTCCGTGCTTTGGAGATGAAGATCAAAGGCGCAAAGACTAAAGGGCCATATCATATCACATATGAATTGCATGTGATGTTAATCCTTTATGCATCTTATTTTGCTTAGATCGCGACGGTAGCATTATAAGATGATCCCTCACATTAATATCAAGATAATAAAGTGTTCTCCCCTCGTATGCACCGTTGCTACAGTTCGTCGTTTCGAAGCATCTCGTGATGATCGGATGTGATAGACTCTACGTTCACATACAATGGGTGTAAGCCATGTTTTCACACGCGGAATACTTGGGTTTGCTTGACGAGCCTAGCATGTACAGACATGGCCTCGGGACAACGGAAACCGAAAGGTTGAACACGAGTCATATGGATGATATGATCAACATGTTGATGTTCACCATTGAAGCTACATCATCTCACGTGATGATCGGTTTTGGTGTAGTGGATGTGGATCGTGTACCACTTCACAACTATGAGGGATGTTGTATTAAGTGGGAGTTTATTAGTAATTAGATTAAAACATGAACTAATTATCATAAACATAGTCTGAGTAGTATTTTGAATTAATTTTGTAGTATTGGCATCCGTTTTCTACCATGCGCTAGTCTTGTAATTGAGATAGAAATACTGTTAAAATCTGACAAGAAACTTTACGGACTGGTACCATATTGTTAAAGAATCAAGAAATGATTAAGTCCTATTGCAAACTTTTAGTAAACCTCACATTGTTGATTCAAAGAGCTATGGTTTCAATTAGTACCTAAAGTTATCTTGTCTCCATGAAACTTGAAGTTCAAATCTGTTTGAAAAGTAAGGAGCTGAAAATTTAGTTTTCAGGAATAATCAAGGTATGAGATATATGTGATATCTAAGGCCTTATTGCAAGATGATAGAATATAATTTGGTGAGACTACATAAACTCATAAGGTTTATGGGAATGTATGAAGGTTGAAGACGCCAGGCGTCCCAATCCTCCAACTATTGGGGCACTAACGTTATTCACATATCCATGAAGTGATCGTCCTTAGTATGCACCGTTGCTAAGACTCGTCGTTCTGAAGCATCTCGTGATGATCGGGTGTTATAGATTCTACGTGTGCATACAACAGGTGCAAGCCAGATTTGCACATGCGAATACTAAGGTTAAACTTTATGAGCCTAGCATGTACATACATGGTCTCAGAAAGTCGTCATGATTTGATGAGTGAAATTGTTCATCACATTAAAAGGTTACTAATAGTGAAATCTGGAACACTTGTTATATGATGATCAACTTCAAAGTAAGAACCTCAAGGTTATTGGTATTTGACCAACAAACCTAGAAGTTATTGATGTTGAAGTATTTTTTTGAATAATGAGGAAAGCTAAAAGACAAACTACAAAATATTATTGGCAGAAAGAAAGAAAAGACTAGAAAGTCTAGCTCAGGTATATATAGTTGATATACATGTTATGAATATATTTTGGGTTTGGTCAATCTGTGAAATTCTTGGGTATTTGTACCAGATTGGTTGGTATGAGATGTCATACAATACAACGCAATACAGGAATACGATGGCCTAAGTGACTGATAAGGAATATGGTAATAATGCACGTCTGGAACATAATAAAGTGTTATTATGTTTGTCGTTGGCATGCTACCTAGCCCTTAGAATTTATAATAAAGAACATAATAATTGTTATTTTTCTATGGTCAAATGAAAACAATGAGTTGTTCAAATTATGACATTACTCCATGTACGATGGATAAGTTATTATAAATCTTAATGGTGAAACACACATACATAACACTGACGCTAAAATGCCATAAGGCAAATGATTTGAATTCCACTTATTTGTGGAACCGCCATTTAGGTCATGTTAGAAAGGAACGCATGAAGGAACTCCAGGCAAATGGATTTTCGGAGTCATTTGATTTTTTAATCGTTTGGCGCTTGCAAATCTTTTCTAAAGAGAATGACTAAAATACCGTTCATAGGCCAAGAGTTGAACGGGCAACTAACTTAAGTGTAAACATACATGATGATGTATGTGGTTCACTGAGCATAGTTGTGTGCGGGAGATTCTTCTACTTCATGAAAACTTCCAACAATGAATTGAGTATATATATGTGGATATATTCGATAAGGAAGAAGTTTGAAATATTTGAATGGATTCAAATAAATTTCAGCATGAAGTGGAAATCTTTGTAATAGAAAAGTTAAATATCTATGATTGGATCATGGTGGAAATATTTGAATTACGAGTTTTAGCGAACATCTAAGAGAGTTATGAAACTGTTCTACAACTCACGTGTCTTGGAGTATCATAGTGATGATGGAGTATCCGAGAGACGTATCCAAACCTTGTTGGATTAATGATGAGATAAAATGACGCCATTATATTTTTGTGGATTATGCTTTAGAGACTACCGCTTTTACACTGAATAGAGCATCATCATGATCCGTTGAAATGACATCATACGAGTTATGGATTGGGTATAAACCCTAATAGTCCTTTCTTAAATTTTGGTATAAGTAAATGAGTTTACAACCAAAACCGGATGAATGTCTTTGTTATTGTCCCAGAATTGGGAATTCTTTCCACTATGAAGTAAAAGACAAAGTGTTTGTTAATGTTACTTGCTTATTTCCAAGAAATTGTTTTTTAGCGAAGTATTTGAGTGGGAGGACAATAGAACTTGATAAGGTTGATGGACCTAAGCATAATGATCAGAGTAGCACAGCATCGGAATTGGTTCCGAAAGCGGCCACGACGATCATGGCTCCCATGACTACAAAGTGTTTTAGCCATGGAGATCGAAGTACATATTGAACCTTGTAGGTATGGTTTACTTTGTGATCAAATAAATGATTTGTGGACAAAGGATTGATTTTGAACAATGATAAACCAACTACAAACAAAGAAGTTATGATGGGCTCTGACTCCGTTAAAATGGCTATGCGCCATGAAATCCAAGATATATGAATACTTTTTGAAAGTAAATGGATATATAAAATTGATGGACTTGGATGGAATATCCTTGAAGAAGCTCGACTTGTCGAAAAGTTGTTTACGACAAAGTTCAAAGAGTTGACTGCGATAAGATTAGATCTTCCGTGGCAATGCTTATAGTCTATGTGGATTATTCTATTAATCGCTACATATTTATTTTATGAGATATGCTACTAGGATGGCAAAATACATTAATTAACAGAAGTGTCTATTAAAGGTGTATACAAGATACAAACCAAGAGTTTTGCTAGTCCGTGGAATACTAGATAGGTATACGAACTTCAATTGGATGAAGTGAGTATCGCGGAGTTGGAATCTTCACCGGATGAAATAGTCAAAGAGTTTTTGATTTCATCAGAAACGATGAAGATGCTTGCATTTGCAAGAAATTAACTGGGAGCGCTGAGACATATTTATAATACTTTATGTAGATGACATATAGTTGATTATAAATGATGTAATTATATACTTGATTGAAAGGTTTCATTGAGAATTAACTTCAATGAAAGGATATGGACTGAAACATATTTAGTGTCAAGGTCTATGAAGATAGATTGAAACACATAATAAGTTTAAGTCAAAGTACATAGAATGGATATTGAATTAGTTCTCAATATAAGAAATATTAAGAAAATGTTCTTGTCATGTGAAGGTTTAAACAAGACTTGAGTGTATCTGACACTCAATGAGTAAAAACACATGAGTGATTATAGATCACGAATAATATGTACAGAATCAGATGTCCTGTGCTCTAAAGTGTTATGAGCATGTACCAGAATGATTCATGTGATGATCATTGGACGACAGTAAGAATATCCTTGTATACTTTAGAAGAACCAAGGATATATATATATAGTTTTATATGGAGAAATGACAAACAAATCACTGTAAGATGTTGCACCGATATTGGTTTTGTCACATATAAAAATAAATTTTAAATCTCAAATTAGACTAGGTGTTGTTTAAAAGGTAGCACAATGAGATAGAAGTTGTCTATGCTAGATTTATATGAATTCTAAATATCGTGACGGATTCTACAAACGAATGCAGAGTATATCATTGTTTTGACATTGACTGACAATGTTAAGTCAAGAAGTTCTTTGAGAACTTGGTGTAGTTCCGATAGTGTTAGAACTTTGAAGCTATATTGTATGTGACAATATTAGTGACATATTTCAGACCGCGGAATTAAGGTTCCACCGGAAGACCAAACATATTTAAAGGCCGACTCATTTGGAAAATGAGTGATGCGTTGAGACGCAAATGAATTGCAGAATACATACGTTTCTGAGCGTGTCAGATCCGTTGACTAAAACCTCTCCCGTGAGCAAAACATGATAAAGCACCGGAAGGCCAAGGTGTTATATCTTTACAAATGTAAACTAGATTATTGACTCTAGTGCAAGTGGGAGACTGTTGGAGATATGCCCAAGAGGCAATAATAAAATGGTTATTATAATATATCTTTGTATTTATGATAATGTTTCCATACCATGCTATAATTGTATTAACCGAAACATTGATACATGTGTGTTATGTAAACAACAAGGAGTCCCTAGTAAGCCTCTTGTATAACTAGCTTGTTGATAAATAGATGATCATAGTTTCATGATCATGAACATTAGATGTTATTAATAACAAGGTTATGTCATTATGTGAATGATGTAATGGACACACCCAATTAAGCGTAGCATAAAGATCACGTCATTAAGTTCATTTGCTATAAGTTTTCGATACATAGTTACTTAGTCCTTTCGACCATGAGATCATATAAATCATTTATGTCGGAAGGGTACTTTGATTACATCAAACGCCACTACGTAAATGGGTGGTTATAAAGGTGGGATTATGTATTCGGAAAGTATGAGTTGAGGCATATGGATCAACAGTGGGATTTGTCCATCCCGATGACGGATAGATATACTCTGGGCCCTCTCGGTGGAATGTCGTCTAATTAGCTTGCAAGCATATGAATGGTTCATAAGAGACCACATACCACGGTACGAGTAAAGAGTACTTGTCAGAGAAGAGATTGAACGAGGTATAGAGATACCGATGATCAAACCTCGGACAAGTAAAATATCGCGTGACAAAGAGAATCAGTATCATATGTAAATGGTTCAATCGATCACTAAGTCATCGTTGAATATGTGGGACCCATTATGGATCTCCAGATCCTGCTATTGGTTATTGGTCGGAGAGAGGTCTTATCAACACCCGGATTTTTAAGTCCGGATGCCTATTATGTCATACATCGCAATCCCAGTAATATTGTTGTTGCGAGGCATAATAGTTAAGTATCACAGTCATCATTCATTACAAACCATAAGTGTCACATCCAAAAAACTGGAATGTGAAAATAAAATAAAGCGAGTGTTGTTTGTTTGTTATAGCTGAAATTACACAAGAAATTAAAACTTTTAAATGTATTTAAAAAATATATAGTTTCATAAGCCGTGGTTTTCAAAAGATTTTTCCAAAAAATACTCTATTTTGTTTGGAGGTTTTGAAAAATTATAAAATCATTATTTGAGAAAACATTTAAACCCCAAAAATGCACTATAGCCATGTATATATGTATGTCAAAACTTTGATTTTATAAAATTTATATTTTTGTTCCAAATTTGATTTTCGTATTAACGTATTTTTAATAACAAATCCAACGGTACTTTATTTACGTTTTTCTAATTATTTTTGATCCTCCAAAAAAGATTAGAAAATTAAGAAAAAAAAAAGAAGATGGCGTGGCCAGGCCGGACGGCCCAGCACACGCACGCGCGCCAGCGCGAGGCCGCACGTCCCCGGCCGCAGCCGCACCACGCACACGCGCATTCGCGCGACGACCCCGCTCCTCGCCTCCGCCCAGGCCGCTCGATCCACGCCCGCACCACCCCAGCTGCCGCCTCCTATCGCCCGCAATTACGCCGCGCGTAATTTCCGTTTGGGGTTCAGTGCACCTGGACGTCCTCGCTCTCTATATAAACCCCTGGAGCCCCCACACAACACACACCAAAAAGCTGAGCGCTCTCTCCTCTCTCCCTCTGCAACACAAGCAAGCAGCGCTGCTCTCTGGGCGACTGGTGCTCGCTCGATATCCGCAACGCTCTCACGCGCGCAGCGCTGCTGCGGCTCTTTTCTGGCTCGCGGTGCACACGCTGCTAACTCGCGACGCAACATCCAGGACCCTACACGAAAGAATGCCACGATCCGACACATCCCTCATGCATGCGGTAATAATCTTACTTCCGCTCTTTTCGTCTAGACAGTCGTACTAAACTTCACAATTTTATATCTTTAGATCTAGATCTCCGTTTAGAATAGTGGTTCTTCCGTTAAGTTTGTAATTAGATTATCTACAATTCTCGTGTAGGAAGTTTTTTCATCCGAGAAACTTGTTCGGACAACTTTTCGGACACCACTAGATTTTAACCGCGGATTGTAAAATTCATATCATTAGTTCTACCCGTCGGTTTTTGACAAATTTTATATCGTTAGAATCAGTAAAATGCGTAGACCATTTTAGACATTTTGCATGTCGGCTTTGCAAATATTATTTTCGCGGTATTTTTAGGATCCACAATATCGTTCTTCGACTATGAAAATCTTTTAGACACATTCATCTTGTTCCATGATCACATCTCTCCACAATATATTATCCTAGTCCATATTATTGAAATAACAATTGAGTTATTTGAGTAAAGTGTGACATGTCCTATTTTAGATTTTTATCTTGCTGTAGTGGGTTGGAGATACTCTACCCCAGATCATATGTGTTGAGCCCTTGATATCCATAAGCATCCTTGGTCCACATCTTCAATATCATTCAGGCCTATTGAACCTCATGCCATTCAACCCTTCCACTTAGTTTGAACTATTCAACTTACAAATGAGTAATTTGAGTAATTCAATATATCATTAGTTCATACCTAATGCTATGTGTAATCTTGTGCTACTTTGATAAGTGTTGTCACACTATGTCAAATTGCATTTGATACTTGTGTGATTCTATTCACATGGGTCATTCCACCTATTAGAACAACATATCAACCCTTCCAGTTATTCGTACCGGTGTAGCAAACAACCCTTGACCATATGCCCTTGGTAATCTTTTCCTCCTAAGCATTTGACTTGGATAATCTTTTTTTTCCTTTAAAGCACATGACCCTTCCAATCTATCAAGCCATATCTTGCAAGCCAAACCTCATGCCACAACATAGTACCATAGAGCGTTTTCCAAAATGTTTGCCTTGATTGTATTATGTTGTTATGAATTGTGTGTTTATGTTGTGTTATTTTTATGTTATAGTTCATACGGAGAGCTACGTGTTTTGATTAAGGGAAGTGAACCCTCTTCGACTACCAAAAAAAGGCAAGTGACACACACCAAAAGTCCCAGTTTTTAATTCTTGCACCGTAGTGTTTTTATAGTAGACATGTCTAGGATTTATGCTTTTTGCCTGCTATTAAATCCTAGTAGTTTAGCTACACCACTCCTAGACTCCCTTAGTCGCCATTAAATTTAGTTGTTACCTGCTATGCCATGGAAAAAGGTTTTGATAGAGGTTAAGCAAAAACAACTAAGTTTAATGAATTACCTGGGTGAATGGTGGAGTTATGGAGAGGGTGGCTGTATCAGGGGGCAAGACCCTGGTGCTAGTGCACACTTGCGGAAAGTCACCCAGGCTTAAAGAGATTGTAGACAAACCTTGCACATTAGCTTCACGTACAACCACATGCTACTATGGCTCTGGCTTGACAAAGTATGTTGTATGAACCCGGATCCTAGGGGCCAGGTGGTGGTAGAGGGATACTGTAGGTGGAACGGGGCCCTTAGGGAATGGTTCGGGTGATTACACACAGAAGGTCTCGGCCACGGTCTGCACCTGTCCTCTGAGCAAAATGTGCATCGAGGTAGAAGGATTGACCTGGCCATGTGGGTAAAGGTGTACAACCTCTCGAGAGTGAAAAATCTAAGTACTTAGCCGTGTCCCCGGTTATGGACAACTTGAGCGAACTGACAAGTCCTTGTTCGAAGATCTCCTCATCCCAATTTCTTAAATAAAATTTGATGGGTGAACAAGGGTAGGAAGGTACATTGGGGCTTTACCAATGCTACTGTTAATTTGGTACATTGGGGTTTTACCAATGTTAATGCTAATTAGATTGAAAGAAAATGTTTTGATAAATGATAGGGAAAAATTGGCTTTATGCAAATTATGCCTGAGCTCTACCAGCCAAATGTACACTTAAGTGTTAGGTTGCCATTTGAGTCCACTATAGTGTCATCTTGCCAATACATTCAAACTATTGACCATTCGTGGCTGTAACGTTTCATGTTGCAGATGTTTTAAAAGACGAGTGAGTTACGATGGTTAGGGTTACGAGTCTATCCCCAACATGCTCGCCTGTGGCACATGAAGACGAAGGACTCCATGCTGTCTATGTTTGTTCGTTGTGAAACTTTGATGATATGCTAGCATTGTGCTATGCAATTTGTAATACATTATGTAATTTCTGGATCATACGATGTAATAAAGACCTTTTTTTCTTGGTATTACATCTTGTACTGTGTGTGCTAGCGATTGATCCAGGGACTAGCACAGATACACACAGAGATCGGCACCCTAAAAAGGTGAGGTCGCTACAGATGGTATCAGAGCATTGTGTTGACCGTAGGTTCGTGACCCTAGGTTTGGATTAGAAATAGGAAGACCCTAGGAAACACAAATACAATTACCTTGTCTTAATTAACCAAATGTTTCCTCTTCAAAATTTTCTCATATTCTAATCCCCAATCATTCTGAAACATTTCCCTTCTTTTCTTAGATGACCAGCCTCATTGAATCCCTCAAGAAAGGACCGGTTATGACCATGACCCTGAAATGTGACACTGAGTTTCCAAAGGCATTAAAGAATATCATGGAGAGCATGGGACTCAAAGGAGAAGCAGTGTACAAGGGATTTCCTGTCATGGATATGGGTGACAAGGGATTAACTTGTCAATGCCTATGGATTGTAGGCTAGGGTTTAGTTAGAAGTAGAGGGTAAGTAGATCTCGAAGGTTTCAGCCGAAAAGTACTCGACGATTGTGAAAACTAGGGTTTGCAGACAATGATTCGGTTGATTCTTTGTCCCTCGACTCCCCCTTATATATGAGGTGAAGCCGAGGGATTCGTGCTATACAAGTTTACAGAGTCCGGGACGGTTTCTAACTCATCCCGCCAGATTACAAACAACACTTCCTATTACAACTCTATCTTTCCTTAGTAAATCTTGGGCTCCCGAATCTTCTTATTCTTCGGGTATTGGGCCTCCAGTAAACCCCGGGTACCATCTTCGGCAGGCCCATTTGGGATGCCTATGTCAATGGGCAAGAGTATTGGTGGGTACAACTTCATCTATACAAGGACGAAGAAGACGACCACAAGAAGATGGAACATTGGATGTTCACCAACCCTGAACTCCACACGTCCTTCTTCGATTCCGCAAGATGTGTTGCCTGGGCAGCTATCAATGAACTTGGAGAAAAACTCAAGTATAGGCTGCACAACACCCAAAAGGACCTCGAGGAAGAAAAGGAGGAGACTACTAATCTGAATACTACCATAAGTCAGCTCCGAAGCGACATGGTAGACATCTCCCTTAAACTTTGTGTCTATGAGGAGCTCAATAAAGCCAAGGACGGTCAGATTGCAACCCTGAGGAAACATATGTTGCAGAAAAGTGGATCTACCTGAAGTGAACCAAGAAGCCTTAGTTCGACCTCCATTTAAAGATTATGTAATGACGTCATTGTGATACTATTATGATCATACCGACTTGTGGTATGACCATACTATTTTGTTTCTGTTTGAACCATGTTTCTTGATGCTTGTTAGATGATTGATGTTTGCCAAATTGATGTGATATGTGGTGTTTGGGTAGGAATCTTCTTTAGAATCTTTCTATCTATTCTCATCTATACCCAATCCAACAAATGTTTCTTGACAAATCGTCATGAAGACAACCTTAGCAAAACCAAACCTGATGTTTCCGATCAAGATGAAAAACCGAAGAGCGTGAGATACGCAAAACCCTAGTTAAGGATCGATAGAAGTGTTTTCAAAATTGTTCAATAATGGGGACTGAAACATTGATTCACTTCTCCATGGAATTTTTTTTATCAAACTGGTGAGGTTGACCAAGTGTTAGAATACGAGATTCAATAAATCAAATGCGGAGTAATAATCTGGGTGCAGGATGGATTGATCACCATTCCTACTACTCTTATTATTCGCTTTCGTAATATTGACTTTACGAATCTAGAGAGACATGCCTACAAAAGAGAAGTCGGCGAATAAGCCTGGACCTTAGGGTGGAGAAATATTATACCCTTATAGTATGGCAAGTGCTGCCAAGCGTAGGACTACAACGAGATTGAAGATGCAATCACTAGTTGAAGAGTAGAAGAAGATTGTCGAAGACACCAACAAGAATTGAAGTAGGATGAGGACTGTTGTGAAGTCCCCTCATCTTGGTCTCCTAACAGAACCAAGGAGTGACCCTTCAGTGTCAAAAGTAGTTCAACAACCAACCACTTGATTAGAAGCCTAACCATGAGGAAAAGCCTAGTCAAGTTACCTTGAAGAGATATGTTGTTCACCATGTGTGAATAAACATTCGCCTATTGGATATTAACTCAGAAGCCATGAGTCCTAGATATATTTAAAAGATGACATGAAGTCAAGTTATATCCTCAGATGTGCCAAGTCATACCTAAGATGAACTTAGCCTAAACCCAAGACCTAAGACTACCTACAAAAGTTTCTTTTAAGGGTGGTAGCCCACCTCGACATATGCCAAACCTATTTCCTTTCTAGCCTCTTCAAATCTCGGGGACGAGATTTCTTTTAAGGGTGGTAGTCTGTCACATCCAAAAAAATTGGAATGTGAAAATAAAATAAAGCGAGTGTTGTTTGTTTGTTATAGCTGAAATTACACAAGAAATTAAAACTTTTAAAGGTATTTAAAAAATATATAGTTTCATAAGCCATGGTTTTCAAAAGATTTTTCCAACAAATACTCTATTTTGTTTGGAGGTTTTGAAAAATTATAAAATCATTATTTGAGAAAACATTTAAACCCCAAAAAGGCACTATAGCCATGTATATATGTATGTCAAAACTTTGATTTTATAAAATTTATATTTTTGTTCCAAATTTGATTTTCGTATTAACGTATTTTTAATAACAAATCCAACGGTACTTTATTTACGTTTTTCTAATTATTTTTGATCCTCCAAAAAAGATTAGAAAATTAAGAAAAAAAAAAGAAGATGGCGTGGCCAGGCCGGACGGCCCAGCACACGCACGCGCGCCAGCGCGAGGCCGCACGTCCCCGGCCGCAGCCGCACCACGCACACGCGCATTCGCGCGACGACCCCGCTCCTCGCCTCCGCCCAGGCCGCTCGATCCACGCCCGCACCACCCCAGCTGCCGCCTCCTATCGCCCGCAATTACGCCGCGCGTAATTTCCGTTTGGGGTTCAGTGCACCTGGACGTCCTCGCTCTCTATATAAACCCCTGGAGCCCCCACACAACACACACCAAAAAGCTGAGCGCTCTCTCCTCTCTCCCTCTGCAACACAAGCAAGCAGCGCTGCTCTCTGGGCGACTGGTGCTCGCTCGATATCCGCAACGCTCTCACGCGCGCAGCGCTGCTGCGGCTCTTTTCTGGCTCGCGGTGCACACGCTGCTAACTCGCGACGCAACATCCAGGACCCTACACGAAAGAATGCCACGATCCGACACATCCCTCATGCATGCGGTAATAATCTTACTTCCGCTCTTTTCGTCTAGACAGTCGTACTAAACTTCACAATTTTATATCTTTAGATCTAGATCTCCGTTTAGAATAGTGATTCTTCCGTTAAGTTTGTAATTAGATTATCTACAATTCTCGTGTAGGAAGTTTTTTCCATCCGAGAAACTTGTTCGGACAACTTTTCGGACACCACTAGATTTTAACCGCGCATTGTAAAATTCATATCATTAGTTCTACCCGTCGGTTTTTGACAAATTTTATATCGTTAGAATCAGTAAAATGCGTAGACCATTTTAGACATTTTGCATGTCGGCTTTGCAAACATTATTTTCGCGGTATTTTTAGGATCCACAATATCGTTCTTCGACTATGAAAATCTTTTAGACACATTCATCTTGTTCCATGATCACATCTCTCCACAATATATTATCCTAGTCCATATTATTGAAATAACAATTGAGTTATTTGAGTAAAGTGTGACATGTCCTATTTTAGATTTTTATCTTGCTGTAGTGGGTTGGAGATAATCTACCCCAGATCATATGTGTTGAGCCCTTGATATCCATAAGCATCCTTGGTCCACATCTTCAATATCATTCAGGCCTATTGAACCTCATGCCATTCAACCCTTCCACTTAGTTTGAACTATTCAACTTACAAATGAGTAATTTGAGTAATTCAATATATCATTAGTTCATACCTAATCTATGTGTAATCTTGTGCTACTTTGATAAGTGTTGTCACACTATGTCAAATTGCATTTGATACTTGTGTGATTCTATTCACATGGGTCATTCCACATATTAGAACAACATATCAACCCTTCCAATTATTCGTACCGGTGTAGCAAACAACGCTTGACCATATGCCCTTGGTAATCTTTTCCTCCTAAGCATTTGACTTGGATCCAGGGACTAGCACAGATACACACAGAGATTGGCACCCTAAAAAGGTGAGGTCGCTACAATAAGTCTTACAAATTTGGAATCACATGATCCATATTACAAATAGTTGATCTATCGATCAACGAACAAACACAAATACATAGTTCATAGCGGAAGCGTAAGATACAAGGACTCTTTAGTCCACAGGCCAACGCTTGACGTCGGAAGGCACTTAGTTGTCGTAGGCGTCCTGCTGGTCATCTCCTTGTTCATCTTCATACTCTGGCCATTTGAATAGCCAGGGACAAAGCCGTGAGTACTTCAAGTACTCGCAAACTAATACTAATGTAAGTGCTAGACATTTCTAGTATGGTTTGCTAAGCTCTAGTTTATTTGCATAAAGCCAATTTTAGTTCACAAGTATTTGAGAAAAGCTTATTCAAGTGCTAACTAACTCAAGTGGGAACATTAGTGTCATTCCCACCATTCAAGTGGTGATTTCAATTCAATTCACCACAAGTCATTTCACCATCTCAACTCAACCTCATTTTCAAAGATTTGACATCGGAAACTGTATGGCCTTTCCAACCGTCCGTAACCGTGGACGCGGCTATTCGAATAGATTTACACTCTACAGAGGTTGCACACTTGTGCCACAACATTTGATTTCATCCGTCGGGATTACCCCGAATCATCGTAACACAGTACGCGGATCATCAACCATAACCTTTCACTTACACATCCTAGTATGAGCACCTCTCCCCATGAGCTTGGCCTCCCAGTGAAGACCAACTGTCAACCTGGGAACTGCACAGGGCTTGGCCGTACAATTCACCTCAATTTCACATCATTTCTCACCAACGGAGGCAGCCTCAAGCGTAACCCCTATGACATGTGTTCAGAGGGAACCCATACTAATATGCATAAACTTCCAGTTAAGCCCTACCCATAATCAGGTATTGTGGGGGTACTTAATAATTGGAAAGGTATCGCATTCAAAACAACATCATATTTATCAAAAAAATCACCATCTTCTCTTTGTCATATTCACCTTCAAAAATCATTCAATGGAATGCATCCTCATTCCAAGGTTTCAAATTCTTTTCAATTCACATTGTTCCCATATAGAGTAGTCAAGTTTTATTTCATTAGCACTAGCTCTAAATCATGAGGGGTGCTATCTTGCTTTGCTTGATGGAGACTAACTTCACTACTCTAGTAATCATTCTTTACTTGACCAAGTTAATTATAAAAGTAACTCTTTGAGAAAACAAGTAGAAACTTGTAAAGTATAAACTTGGGATAGGCTATATAAGAAAAGGTAAGATTCAATGGTGCCTTGCCCCAAGGGGCTTTGCACTTTGCAAGAATATTAGCTTGCCTTGGTAGTTCTCAAACTGTTCCTCCTCCTCCTCTTGGTAGCAACCTTCTTCTTCGGCGTACTCTCCGGTGCTAGCGTCTAAATTTGAATACGAGTATAATTACTCACTAATTCAATGGCTATTCCATATATCACATATAAACACACAAACTATTCTATGCACACAAATAATCTAATTAGGGTGCATGGGTTATGTTGCTTGAGGAGAATTTTAATTCTTTGTATTTAATATGTAAATGATAGTTTCCGTAGGGTTATTGAGAAATAATTTCCTCTCATTGAAATCTTCTTAAGATTTAATTTCCCAAACAATCATATATGAACTCATACTGACCTAAGTCAAATGTTCATCATCATCATTTGTGAAAATGATTTAAATGAGGTAGATCACCTCATATCATTTAATAACACTACATAGGATTTAAATCTCTAAGTAATTCATATAAGAGAGTTGGGACAAGGGGTCCAAACATCCCATGAATTCATGTGAGACAAGATTTAAATGAAGTTTAAGACTTCATATGAATTACTTAATAGTTTTGGACAATATCAACTAGTTAAACTAGCCATATTATCCATTAATTAAACTAGGGCATGATCATGCAAAGTGACCACACCATTTTATTGCATAATCAATTAGTGTAAGTCAAATGTGAGCTATTAGAGTTGGACTTAACTTAATATCTATTTTGGTTGATTTTTAATAATTATTTGAATAGGGAAAAGTCTCTGCCTTGTTATTTTTATCAAATTAATTCTACAAGGAATCTGGTCATGGGACCAGTGGCATTTGATAGATAATTTTACTAGCTTTCCAACAACATAAGGTTCATTAAATTTGGTTTAGCCAATTTAAATCTATTGATTTTCAAAGTGGAGGCAGTATTGAAATTCATTTGGAATTATTTAAACTAGATTTGAATTAAAAGGCCGGCGGGAAAACTAAACGGGCTAGATTTCAAATTAAACGGCCCAAGCCAGCCCAGCCACGGTCCAGTGACGCGCGGGCTGCTTGACAGCGGGGGCCACCCGTCAGCGAGTGTTTAAACCCGAAACGGTATGGGTGAATGAGAGGCGTAGGATTAGATCACAGATCGACGGCCGTGGTTCATCGTCGTCCCCGACGAGAACCCGACGCTCTAGCAGCGGCGGTAGGGGGTCGGAGGGCTAACCAGAGCTCCAACTAGGGATGGCAGTGTGCTCGGGGTAGATGTGGACGACGGCGAAGCTCCAGGTACAGGTGGCGTCGCCTGAGGTGGACTGGTTCGCCGGCGATTGCTGCAGAGCTTCCGCGGCGGCGAGCTCTCGATTGGCCTTGCTCCGGCGTGAATCAGGTGAGTGGTGAGGTGGTTGAGAAGCGGTGAGAGGTGGGGAGTGCGGTGGTGTGCTTGGATCATCCAGGGGAGGTCTCCTTTTATAGCATTGCTTGAGGGTTGCGGGGCAGGGTGGCGGTCGACCATGGCGCGGTGATTCCGGCGAGTGGTCGAGCTAGGCGAGGTTGCGGCAGTGCTCTATGTGTCCAGGCGAGTCTAATGGTGGTGACGGCGCGGTCGGGCGGCGTCAGAATAGTTCGCGTTGCTTCCATGTCGTGCGGCGGCAGTGGCGGGATCTTCTTCTCCGTCTACGGCGGCGGCGGTCCAGGGTCCGGTCGTGGCCATGTCTGGCGGTGTCCAGGTGGCGTGGTGATGCTCAACGGCTCTCGAGCGGGGCCAGGGTGGGTGCAGGGTGGTGGCGCGGCGCGTGGCCAGTGCTTGTCCACGGCGTGCATGCGCGCGACACGAGCGGCATCTGAGCGTGTTCTGGGCGCGCGTCGTCTGGCCAGTGTCGTCATCGAGCTCGACCGTGGCGGTGCTAGGATGGCGTAGGAGAGCATGGTGGCGAGCTGTGGCACCAGGGCCAGGGCAGAGAAGCAATGGGAGAGAGGGGAGATCGCCGGGTTGGGCGACATGGCCGGCATGGCCATGCCCTAGCTGCCCTCCTCTTCTCCTTAGCCTTGCTATGCAGCACTTAGTGTTAGAGGGGACCAGGGGACCAAATGGTGTAGGTTGGGGTAGATTAGGTGGAGTAGAATCACTATAGCAAATAGTGTGTAATAGTGCCATATTTGGAAATTTGTAAATTTGTCCAAATTTGATTTAATTCAAATGGTTGAACAATTTGAAATGTGTGTGTTTAGATAAGTTGTATTTGACCAGAGATGATTAGAGGTGGTGGTGGAATTGTAGAATTCAAGAATTTGCAAAATTGGCTAAGTTGGAGATTGTTGAGTATGTTAAAAAGTTGAATCTTTGGATGAGCATAGCTCTTGATCAAGAATGATTTTGGCATGGTGATCTTTACAGAAGTTGTTCACCTTGATGTTGACTTTGAAATGGTGCAAAGAGTTAGCAAGATTTGGTTTGAGAAAATTGAATGGCAATGGCTCAAAGTAGTGATCAGGCTATAAATTTTAGTTTTGACCATTATCATATGTGAGCTAGTTTTGCATTTGAAAATTATTTGAAATGTGATTCTTTGATTCCAAAAGTTGTAATAAGTGTTTAGTAACATTATTCAACTAATGGTGAAGACCAAATTCTTCTAGGGTCAAAATTTATAAAAATGCCATAGAGCATATATGAGGGTTTTAGGGTTTTGCACTTATTTGATTTCTTTCTCTTTTTGGTTTTATTTGGTTGGTGATCTTCATATGATCACATTAGGGTTTTAGAGTATAGCAAATACAAATAATAACACTCATCATGGCATATCACTCAAATGCACAGGTCCTATGCATGGCACTATATGCAATTTAAAAAGTTTTTGTTTGTTTGAAATTTTGCTCTCTGGAATTCTCTAACTTTCTTTTTATTGAAATTTGGGATGTTACAAACCCTTCCCCCTTACAAAAGATCTCGTCCCGAGATCGAAAAGAAAGTTAGGTACTAAAGAGATCTGGGTACTCCTTCTTCATGAAGTCTTCGCGTTCCTAGGTGGCTTCCTCCTCAGTATGATTGCTCCATTGTATCTTCAGAAACTTGATGCTTCGGGTGCGGGTGGTTCGGTAAGCTTCTTCCAGAATGCAAACCGGCACTTCGCGGTATGTTAGATCCTTGTTGATGTCCACCGATCGGTGATCGATGTTCTTGAACACTTCGGTCTTCTCCGGGACTTCAAGACATTTCCGGAGGAGTGAGATATGAAACACGTCGTGCACAACCGACATTTCCTCGGGCAACTCCAGTTGATAAGATACTTCACCTCGGCGGCTGAGGACTTTGAAAGGTCCGACATATCGGGGTGCAAGCTTTCCTTTCAGCTGGAATCTCTGCATTCCTTTCAAGGGGGATACCTTGAGATAGACAAAGTCTCCGATCTCGAAGGTCATCTCCCGACGTCTCTTGTCGGCGTAGCTCTTCTGTCTTGATTGCGCCATCTTGAGGTACTCGCGAATCTTGTGTACTTTCTCGTCGGCTTCACGAAGAACGTTTGGGCCAAAAACTTGGCTTTCTCCGACTTCCGACCAGTTCAGGGGGGTACGGCATTTCCTTCCGTACAAGGCTTCGAACGGGGCCATCTGTAGGCTAGCTTGGTAGCTGTTGTTGTAAGAGAATTCTGCGTAGGGTAAGCAGTCTTCCCACTTGGATCCGTATTCCAGTACACATGCTCTCAGCATGTCCTCCAGTATCTGGTTTACTCTCTCAGTCTGTCCGTCGGTCTGAGGGTGATAGGCGGTGCTGAAATTCAGACGGGTGCCTAGTCCTTCATGCACTTTCGCGTAACCTTGAGGTGAACCGTGATCCTCTATCTCGACACTATCGATTTCGGGTTCCGTGTGGCGACTATTCTGGAGATGTATAGTTCAGCTAACTTTGGGCCTTGGTAAGTGGTTTTGACGGCGATGAAATGGGCGACTTTGGTCAATCTATCGACAACTACCCATATGGAATCATTGCCTTTGCTGGATTTGGGCAGTCCGGTGATAAAGTCCATTCCTACGGAGTCCCATTTCCATTCTGGAATCTGGAGGGGTTGTAACAGTCCGGCGGGTCGTTGATGTTCGGCCTTGACTCTTTGACAGATGTCACACTTGGCGATGTAGCTGCCGATTTCTCTCTTCATTCCGTGCCACAAGAATTGCTCCTTCAAGTCCTGGTACATCTTGGTACCTCCGGGGTGGATTGAATAAAGGGTGTCATGGGCTTCTTGCAGGATGACTTGTTTCAAGTCAGAGTCCGATGGTACGCAGAGACGTTCTTTGTACCAAAGAACTCCGGCTTCGCCTATGGTGAATCCGGGGGCTTTTCCTGCGGCTATCTGTTTCTTGATTCCTACAATGCTAGCGTTGTCCTTCTGGGCTTCCTTGATCTGACTAACCAAGGTGGGTTGCAGTTCTATGCTGGCTAGGAATCCTTCGCTAACAAGTTCAAGTCTGAACTGTTCAAACTCTTGGTGTAAGCTGGGCTGTTCGGTTGCAAGCATGGAGTTCAACTGGCACGGCAGTCGACTCAAAGCATCCGCTACCACATTGGCCTTGCCGGGGTGGTAGTGAATCTCCATGTCGTAATCCTTGATCAATTCGATCCATCGGCGTTGTCTCATGTTTAGCTCCTTTTGGGTGAATATGTATTTGAGGCTTTTGTGGTCGGAGTAGATCTCGCATCGATTACCCATGAGGTAATGATGCCAAACTTTCAAGGCTAAGACCACGGCTGCAAGCTCGAGGTCATGGGTTGGGTAGTTCTGTTCATGTTGCTTTAGCTGTCTTGAAAGGTAGGATACAACCTTGCCTTCTTGCATAAGCACACATCCAAGACCAGTCTTGGAGGCGTCGCAATATACGTCAAAGGGCTTTGCGATATCTGGCATGATTAGGATTGGGGCGGTTGTTAGTCGGCTCTTGAGCTGTTGAAAGCTTTCCTCACACTTATCGGTCCACTCGAACTTTCTGTCCTTCTTCAACAATTGGGTCATTGGTCGAGCGATGCTCGTAAAACCTTCCACAAATCTGCGGTAGTATCCGGCTAATCCAAGAAAAGCTCGGACCTCGGTTTGGGTGGTTGGGGTTTGCCATTCCATAACGGTTTTGATCTTGGCGGGATCTACGGCAATTCCTCCTGCAGACAAGATGTGTCCCAGGAATCCAACTTCTTCCAACCAAAACTCACACTTGCTGAACTTGGCATACAACTTGTGCTGTCTAAGGGTTTCTAGGATGGTCTCCAAATGCTGTTCATGTTCCTCTTCGGACTTGGAGTAGACGAGGATGTCGTCGATGAAGACAACGACAAACTTGTCCAAAAAGTTCATGAAGATCTTATTCATGAGATTCATGAAATAAGCGGGGGCATTGGTCAGTCCAAACGACATGACGTTGTACTCGTACAACCCATATCTGGTGGTAAAGGCAGTTTTTGGAATGTCGGTGGCTCGGATTTTCATCTGATGGTATCCAGTTCTAAGGTCAATCTTGGAGAAAACTTTGGCTCCGGTGAGTTGATCAAACAAGTCTTCGATCTTGGGTAGGGGGTATTTGTTTTTGATGGTGACATCGTTAAGCTTACGATAGTCCGTACATAAACGATTTGCACTATCCTTCTTGTCCACAAACAAGACGGGGGATCTCCAGGGGGATGCACTTGGTCTAATCAGACCTTTGGCCAACATATCATCGATTTGCTTCTTCAGCTCCACAAGCTCGGTTGCGTTCATGCTGTAGGCTCTCTCGGCTATGGGTCCAGTTCCGGGGATTAACTCGATGATAAACTCGATATCCCTATCCGGGGGCATACCGGGTAGATCATCCGGAAACACATCAGGTTAGCGACAAACGACCCTGATTTGATCCAGAGTTGGCTTGGATACACTTTGGTTGCAGGTGAATTTTCTGGGTAGTTTTTCAGAGACGTGCTCTACTACGATACCGGTGCTGCTAGTCATGGTTATGGCTTTCTTGGCACAGTCTATCAATCCATTGTGCTTGGACATCCAGTCCATTCCTAGTACGACTTCCAAACCTTTGGTTCCCAGAATGATTAGATTGGCAAAGAAATCCACATCATGGATTTTGATAGGTACATTTTTGCAAAATTTTCTGGCTTTGGTGGTTGATCCGGGAATTTGAACTATCATAACATGCTTCAAACTGAGGGGTTGAATTTTACTTGTTGATGCAAAGTCTTCAGTGACAAAAGAATGAGATGCTCCGGAATCAAACAACACTCTGGCAGGGATGTGGTTGACAGAAAACATACCCAGTACAACATCTGGTGCTTCCTGGGCTTCTTCAGCGTTCATGTGGTAGAGGCGGCCGTTGAGGTTATTGGGGTTGTTGGGGGCGAACTTCTTGCCGGTGGAGACACGGCGTTGCTGCTGAGCAGGTGCAGCGGTGTTGCCGGCGAGCTTGGCGAGACGCTTGGGACACTCGTTGGAGTAGTGCCCCACTACACCACACTCATAGCAAGTGATGGTGGTCTTGTCCTGCTTGTTCGCAACGGGCACGGCATTGCTTCCGGTTCGGGGAGCGGTGTTGGTGTTGTTGTTGTTGTTGTTGGGGGCTCGGGGTGGAGCGCGGTTGTAGTAGTTGTTGTTGTTGTAGTTGTTGTTGTTGTAGCCTCCTGGCTTGGAGTTTCCGCCACTCCGGTTCTGATATCCGGAGCGCGAGTTCTGCATCTGGGGCTTGTTGTTTCTCGGAGTGAAACCTCCGCTTGAGCTGGGGCAAAACTTCTGGGGGTGGCTTGATCTACTTTGATTCGCCATGCGGCGCTTGCGGTTCTCATTGGCTTGGTTCAACTTGCCCTCCATCTGGATGGCGGAGTCAACAAGGGCTTCGAGGTCGGCAAAGGGAATGTTGACGAGGACAGTCTGCATCTCATCGTGTAGTCCATTCAGGAATCTCTCCTTCCTCTTCTCAACGGTGTCGGTCTCATCAGGGGCATACCTCGACAGAGTAAGAAACTTGTCGCGGTATTCAACCACCATCATGCGACCTTGTTTCAGTTCACGGAACTCATCCCTCATCTTTTTGATAAGACCCGGGGGTACATGGTACTTGCTGAACTTGAGCTTGAAATCCTCCCAAGTCATGAACTGACCTCCGTTCATGGCACGGGTGCTTGTCCACCAAGCGCGGGCTGGTCCAGCGAGATAGTGGGTGGTGAACAAGACTTTCTCGTTGGCCTCCACTCCGGCTACTTCCAGGTTGTTCTCCATAGTCTGGAGCCAGTCGTCGGCGTCGAGGGGTTCCTCGGTCTTGCTAAACACCGGGGGATTGGTGTTCTGGAAGTTCTTGAGTTTGGATCCGGGGTGGTCATGATTTCCAGGGCCTTGATTGGCGATGTTCTGCAAAGCGGCGATGTTGGTTTGACGTTCAGCTCTTTCCGTCTCCCTGTCGGCAAGCAGGGTTTGCAGTAATTGCATCATCGCGTCGTTGGTGCGATTGGGAGGGGCCATCTGAAGATATAGAAGATTATGAGATAAGAGGGAACATTCTATGGTTCATTTTGGTTAAGTTTGAAAAACATTTGAAAACTTGTAATCTTTTCATGACAAACATAACATTCATTCATTCATTCAACACATAGTACAAACTAACACACACATACTCCAATGGTTTTAAGAACCATTCTCATGCTACGATACAAGGGACGGGATACAACTCACACCTATATAGGTGAATCTAGTGCAACTACTCCTCATCTTCGACGTCGATCGGGATGTAGTCGTCAGGTCCTGCCTCCAGGAACTCGTAGTCCTCCTCCTCGGTGTTCTCGTCCTCCTCAAAGTCGTCGTCGTCACTTAGGAAGGCTCCTCCTCCCTGAAGGTCGATGCCTCCGTCGTCATCCTCCAGCTCACGAATCTGATCCTCCTGGGCCTTGACAGTGGCCTCGAGTGACGCGATCTTGGTGCGAAGGCGCTGAATCGTAGCGTCCTTCTTGGCACGCTGCTGGCGAAGGCTCTTGCGGTCATTGTTGAGTAGCTTGATCGCCTCGCCCTGCTCGACGATGTGAGCATGGGTCTGGTTCGCGTAAGCGTGAGTGGCGTCGAGGTCCTTCTGAGTCTGGTAGAGCATGAAGTCCAGGTGCTCCGCGTGGTGCCTCAACTGCGGGTGCGGCTGCAGCTCCATGGGCACTCCCATGGCATCCCGCCTCACGAGATGCGCGAAGCGCGAAGCGAGGATGCGCACCACGTTCTGTCCACAGAGGCGCGCAAGGGCCTCCTGAAGGCCACGTGCGAGTCCGTCAAGCCAGTTGCTCTCACGGAAGGAGAAGAGGATCCTCTCAGAAGTAGGGGGCTCCATCTTGCCCCTCAAGTCAGCGGTGATGATCCACTGCAAATCTCCTCCAGGAGTGTCGTCCACCTGAATCCCGTGGAACTCAGGGTGCGGACGCTCGAGGAAGTCCGAAAGGGCGTTGAGGTCGTGCTCGAAGATCAAGCTCCCTCTGTTCCCAAGCTGGTAAAACTTGGTGTTGATGGGTTCATTCGGCTCCATCTGAAAGAGAATTGGATGAGTAAGTCAGAGAGTGCGAAGTGTGGCAAAATTTTAAGTTGATTCAAATAAGATAGAACATGATTCATCAAATTTTGGCAAAGTCTCAAAGACAAGAGTGTAAGTAAATTTTCACAAATATTTTCTTTCATTTGATTTCAAAGTTAAGTTTTTCAGAACGCCCATTCTAACTAAGGTCTTCTAAGGTCAAACAATGGCTCTGATACCAACTTGTCAACACCCAGATTTTTAAGTCCGGATGCCTATTATGTCATACATCGCAATCCCAGGAATATTGTTGTTGCGAGGCATAATAGTTAAGTATCACAGTCATCATTCATTACAAACCATAAGTCTTACAAATTTGGAATCACATGATCCATATTACAAATAGTTGATCTATCGATCAACGAACAAACACAAATACATAGTTCATAGCGGAAGCGTAAGATACAAGGACTCTTTAGTCCACAGGCCAACGCTTGACGTCGGAAGGCACTTAGTTGTCGTAGGCGTCCTGCTGGTCATCTCCTTGTTCATCTTCATACTCTGGCCATTTGAATAGCCAGGGACAAAGCCGTGAGTACTTCAAGTAGTCGCAAACTAATACTAATGTAAGTGCTAGACATTTCTAGTATGGTTTGCTAAGCTCTAGTTTATTTGCATAAAGCCAATTTTAGTTCACAAGTATTTGAGAAAAGCTTATTCAAGTGCTAACTAACTCAAGTGGGAACATTAGTGTCATTCCCACCATTCAAGTGGTGATTTCAATTCAATTCACCACAAGTCATTTCACCATCTCAACTCAACCTCATTTTCAAAGATTAGACATCGGAAACTGTATGGCCTTTCCAACCGTCCGTAACCGTGGACGCGGCTATTCGAATAGATTTACACTCTGCAGAGGTTGCACACTTGTGCCACAACATTTGATTTCATCCGTCGGGATTACCCCGAATCATCGTAACACAGTACGCGGATCATCAACCATAACCTTTCACTTACACATCCTAGTATGAGCACCTCTCCCCATGAGCTTGGCCTCCCAGTGAAGACCAACTATCAACCTGGGAACTGCACAGGGCTTGGCCGTACAATTCACCTCAATTTCACATCATTTCTCACCAACGGAGGCAGCCTCAAGCGTAACCCCTATGACGTGTGTTCAGAGGGAACCCATACTAAGATGCATAAACTTCCAGTTAAGCCCTACCCATAATCAGGTATTGTGGGGGTACTTAATAATTGGAAAGGTATCGCATTCAAACCAACATCATGTTTATCAAAAAAATCACCATCTTCTCTTTGTCATATTTACCTTCAAAAATCATTCAATGGAATGCATCCTCGTTCCAAGGTTTCAAATTCTTTTCAATTCACATTGTTCCCATCTAGAGTAGTCAAGTTTTATTTCATTAGCACTAGCTCTAAATCATGAGGGGTGCTATCTTGCTTTGCTTGATGGAGACTAACTTCACTACTCTAGTAATCATTCTTTACTTGACCAAGTTAATTATAAAAGTAACTCTTTGAGAAAACAAGTAGAAAACTTGTAAAGTATAAACTTGGGATAGACTATGTAAGAAAAGGTAAGATTCAATGGTGCCTTGCCCCAAGGGGCTTTGCACTTTGCAAGAATATTAGCTTGCCTTGGTAGTTCTCAAACTTAGTGTTAGAGGGGACCAGGGGACCAAATGGTGTAGGTTGGGGTAGATTAGGTGGAGTAGAATCACTATAGCAAATAGTGTGTAATAGTGCCATATTTGGAAATTTGTAAATTTGTCCAAATTTGATTTAATTCAAATGGTTGAACAATTTGAAATGTGTGTGTTTAGATAAGTTGTATTTGACCAGAGATGATTAGAGGTGGTGGTAGAATTGTAGAATTCAAGAATTTGCAAAATTGGCTAAGTTGGAGATTGTTGAGTATGTTAAAAAGTTGAATCTTTGGATGAGCATAGCTCTTGATCAAGAATGATTTTGGCATGGTGATCTTTACAGAAGTTGTTCACCTTGATGTTGACTTTGAAATGGTGCAAAGAGTTAGCAAGATTTGGTTTGAGAAAATTGAATGGCAATGGCTCAAAGTAGTGATCAGGCTATAAATTTCAGTTTTGACCATTATCATATGTGAGCTAGTTTTGCATTTGAAAATTATTTGAATTGTGATTCTTTGATTCCAAAAGTTGTAATAAGTGTTTAGTAACATTATTCAACTAATGGTGAAGACCAAATTGGTCTAGGGTCAAAATTTATAAAAATGCCATAGAGCATATATGAGGGTTTTAGGGTTTTGCACTTATTTGATTTCTTTCTCTTTTTGGTTTTATTTGGTTGGTGATATTCATATGATCACATTAGGGTTTTAGAGTACAGCAAATACAAATAATAACACTCATCATGGCATATCACTCAAATGCACAGGTCCTATGCATGGCACTATATGCAATTTAAAAAGTTTTTGTTTGTTTGAAATTTTGCTCTCTGGAATTCTCTAACTTTCTTTTTATTGAAATTTGGGATGTTACAGGTCTCAACCATGTCTGCATAGTTCGCGAACCGTAGGGTGACACACTTAAGGTTTGATGTCGTTTAAGTAGATATGGAATATGGAATGGAGTTCGAAGTTTTCTTCGGAGTCTTGGATGGGATCCAGGACATCACGAGTAGGTCCGGAATGGTCCGGAGAATAAGATTCGTATATATGAAGTCACTTTCCAAGTTTGGAAAATGATCCGGCGAATTTATGGAAGGTGGTTTCTAGAATTATCCGGAATAAATCACTATGGAAGGTGGAGTCCCGGTTGGACTCCACCAACCCTAACTTGCCCACCAAGTGGGAGGGTGGAGTCCATGGTGGACTCCACCTCCTTGGCCGTCCAAGCAAGGGGGAAAGGGGAGAGTCCCAACCCAAATAGGTTTCGTCCATATGGCAGTTTTTGAATTGGGGTCTTATTCGAAGACTTGGGCAACCCTAGATGTGTTCCACCTATATATACATGAGGAGAGGGAGGGGGCCGGCCACTCCAAGCCATGAGTTGGCCGCACCAACCTTGCCCCCTTGAGGCCGGCGCCCATAGCCCCCTCTCCCCAAACCCTAGCCTCCCCTCCTCCACATACAACTCCTGCAACGCATAGGCGAAGCCCTGCCGGAGTTCTCCACCACCACCGCCAGCACGCCGTCATGATGCCGGGACTCCGAGGAGGATCTACTACTTTCGCTGCCCACTGGAACGGGGAGGAGGACGTCGTCTTCATCAACACCGTACGTGTGACCAAGTACAGAGGTGTTGCCCGTTTGTGGCACCGTCAAGATCTTCTACGCGCTTTTTCAAGCGGCAAGTGATCGACTACATCCAGCACGAGATCTAATCTCGTTAGGGGTTTTGGAAATCTTCAAGGGTTAGTCTCGTGATCCCCTCGTTGCTACCGTCTTCTAGATTAGATCTTGGCTTGTGTTTCGTTCTTGCGGTAGGAATTTTTTTTGTTTTCTATGCTACGAATCCCATTACCACCCTGGCCGCGCCGCCCTATGAGGACGGCCCCTCGGAGTCCCTTTCCCTCTCCGGTTCGACCTGGTACTTTCCTTCTGTCGTGAATTTTTTTGCTATATAATCCCCCGGTCCCCTGGAGGTCCGTATATCGTTTTCTCGTCGTGTTTTGTTTCGAGCTGTTTTCTGCCAGTATCTGTTTTTGATTTAGAAGCACCATGTCTCCAACGACAAGGACAAGGAGCCTTTTGAGGAAGATATTCAAGATCCCGAGTGCAAGGAAGAAGTCGAGAGCGAAGATGAAGAAGAAGTGGAGGAAGACTCGCGTGCATACCCGCGTGCCACCATCGCAAGCATCGGGGTGGTGGAAAATCCTTTCAACCCCAAGAAGAGCGCACGAATTAGCACCGGAGGAAAAGTTCCACGTCGCTTCCTAGCTCCAAAGACATCTCCTCCAGGCATCTACAACCCCTTCCACACTCTAATTCATAATAGTCAAATTGAAAGGGCTCCCAAGGCAGTATTGCCTAGCAGTTGGGATATGGATCGTTCTAACACTGCAGGAAGGATGAAACCTGAAGCTGAAGAGTGGGGAAACAACTCTAAGAGTTGGGACTCGCCGTCAGACATACTTCTTAACCGCGTCGAGCACAACTCGGAGATGATCCGCAACCTCATATACGAAATTGATGAGCTAAAGGACCTTGTTAAGAAGCTTATCAAGAATTCATCATCACCACCGCCGAAGGAGTAATTCATCATTGGTATTGGCACCCCCTTGGTTTGTTCCAAGCTTGGGGGGAGTGCCGCGGTATCACATCATCACTATCTTTTACCTTTTTACTATCAAGTAGTGTCATATCATGAGTAGGGAAGTTATCATATAAGATGGTTGCAGTGTGGAAGTATCTCTCTTTTAGTTGGTTATCTATGTATCCCTTGGTGTGAGTTATCGTTATGGAATATTAATGAGAAGTTTTATCATTTACATATTGCACACCTTATTTTAGTTTGCAATCTCTATTATATGATTGATCTTGTTGTTAGTATTGGTATCACTTTGGGAGCATTGAGTAAATCTATTTGGTTTTGGCAAACTTAACATTGGTCAATAGCAACAATACTTTGAGGTTTAAGTAGGAAGAGGAAATACATGTGGATATGTTATTTCATTATCTTTATTTCTTGTTAGCTATGAGCTTAGTATTCTGAAGTTAAAATTGTCTGTACTTACAAGAAAGATGCATGATTGTTTCTGACACATGTATATTTGTTTGTTTCCCTCAACTCTTATGCTTGCTAACCAACCTTGCTAGCCAAAGACCTGTACTGAGAGGGAATGCTTCTCGTGCATCCAAACCTTTAAACCAAACCTATGCCATCAGTGTCCACCATAACTACATACTATGTGGTATTTCCTTGCCATTCCAAGTAAATACTTCATGTGCTACTTTTAAACAATTCAAAAGTTATCATCCCTTATTTGTGTCAATGTTTTATAGCTCACGAGGAAGTATGTGGTGTTTTATCTTTCAATCTTGTTGGGCGGACTTTCACCAATGGACTAGTGGCACATCTGCTTATCCGATAATCTTGCAAAAAGAGCTGGCAACGGGGTTCCCAGCCCCAATTAATTAACTTTCATTAATAATTCTCTTCACATGTTTTGCCCTGATTCATCAGTAAGCAACTTAATTTTGCAATAGATACTCCTCCATGGTATGTGAAATGTTGGAAGGCACCCGAGTTCGGTTAGCCATGGCTTGTGAAAGCAAAGGTTGGGAGGAGTGTCATCTCTAAATAAAACTAAAGTACATGTGTAAACAAAGGAGAAGAGGGATGATCTACCTTGCTGGTAGAGATAACGTCCTTCATGGGAGCCGCTCTTTGGAAGTCTGTTTGGCAAGGGAGTTAGAGTACCCACTACCATTCGTTGACAACAACAAACACCTCTCAAACTTTACTTTTATGCTCTCTATATGATTTCAAAACTTAAAAAGCTCTAGCACATGATTTAATCCCTGCTTCCCTCTGCGAAGGGCCTATCTTTTACTTTATGTTGAGTCAGTAAACCTATTTCCCTCTATCCTAAGCAAGCAATTGAGTTGTTGTGATCCAACCATTTATATTGTGATCTACTTAATCATGCCTTTCATTCTTCCTTGTTTAGTACAAGTTTTATCCGAATGAATATAGCTTTGAAGGTTATCAATGATTATGAGGAGATTATTACGATTGAGTATGCAAGTTTTACCATATAAGATTTAATATAAGAGCTCCGCTAGATAGATAAGTACAATCTGTTAATTGTTCTTTGACCTAGAACGAAGTTTGCCATCACCAATTATGATTTCTTATGCACCTTTATCTGTGATTTCCCTTTACTTGTTTCAAGTTAAATTTTATGAGGAAGTTGTTCACTAGAATGTCGTGTGTGAATTAATGTGATGCTTCTTGTCCGTATTTTATTTATCGACTCTTCACTCCATAAACATGTGGTCTTGTTTACTAAGTTCAGTTTCGCTTGGGGACAAGCGAAGTCTAAGCTTGGGGGGAGTTGATACGTCCATTTTGCATCACTATTTTATATCATAATTTACTGTTATTCATTGATATATTTCATATTTAGAGATGATACTTATGTTATTTCACCTATTTTGCATGTTTCATGATTATTGGAGAATCACTCACCGGAGTCAGGATTCTGCTGGAAAAAGCACCGTCAGAACGCAATATTTCTGAAGATCAACAATTGACGGAAATTACACCGAAGTTCTTATTTCTCCAGAAGAAGGAGCCAGCCAAAAGGAGGGACCGAGGAGGGCCGCCATGGGCCCCCCATAGGCCGGCGCGGGCTCCACCCTGGCCGCGCCGCCTTGTGGGGAGGGGGCCCACAGCCCCCCTCGGCCGTCTCTCTTTCGCGTACTTCATCTACCCGAAAACCTAAGGTGCTGGGAATAGTCGCGAAGAGTCACAGCCGCCTCTGCGGGGCGGAAAACACCAGAGAGAAAAGAGCTCTCCGGCAGGCTGAAATCCGTCGGGGAAATTCCCTCTCGGAGGGGGAAATCGACGCCATCGTCACCGTCATCGAGCTGGACTTCATTGGGATCTCACCATCATCTCCACCGCCGTCACTGTCATCTCCACCGCTGCACCCCGTTGATACGTCTCCAACGTATTGATAATTTCTTATGTTCCATGCCATATTATTGATGATACCTACATGTTTTATGCATACTTTATGTCATATTTATGCATTTTCCGGCACTAACCTATTAACGAGATGCCGAAGAGCCAGTTGCTGTTTTCTGCTGTTTTTGGTTTCAGAAATCCTAGTAAGGAAATATTCTCGGAATTGGACGAAATCAACGCCCAGGGGCCTATTTTCACACGAAGCTTCCAGAAGACCGAAGATGATACGAAGTGGGGCCACGAGGTGGCGACACACTAGGGCGGCGCGGCCTGGCCCTTGGCCGCGCCGGCCTGTTGTGTGGGGCCCTCGTGCGGCCCCCTGACCTATCTCCTCCGCCTACTTATAGCCTTCGTCGCGAAACCCCCAGTACCGAGAGCCACGATACGGAAAACCTTCCAGAGACGCCGCTGCCGCCAATCCCATCTCGGGGGATTCAGGAGATCGCCTCCGGCACCCTGCCGGAGAGGGGAATCATCTCCCGGAGGACTCTTCACCGCCATGGTCGCCTCCGGAGTGATGAGTGAGTAGTTCACCCCTGGACTATGGGTCCATAGCAGTAGCTAGATGGTCGTCTTCTCCTAATTATGCTTCATTGTCGGGTCTTGTGAGCTGCCTAACATGATCAAGATCATCTATCTGTAATGCTATATGTTGTGTTTGTTGGGATCCGATGGATAGAGAATACTATGTTATGTTGATTATCAATTTATTACCTATGTGTTGTTTATGATCTTGCATGCTCTCCGTTGTTAGTAGAGGCTCTGGCCAAGTTTTTGCTAGTAACTCCAAGAGGGAGTATTTATGATCGATAGTGGGTTCATGCCTCCATTAAATCTGGGACAGTGACAGAAAGTTCTAAGGTTGTGGATGTGCTGTTGCCACTAGGGATAAAACATCGATGCTATGTCCGAGGATGTAGTTATTGATTACATTACGCACCATACTTAATGCAATTGTCTGTTGTTTGCAACTTAATACTGGAAGGGGTTCGGATGATAACCTGATGGTGGACTTTTTAGGCATAGATGCATGCTGGATACGTAATGCCCAATTAAATATCACTATACTCATCATATCATGTATGTGCATGGTCATGCCCTCTCTATTTGTCAATTGCCCAACTGTAATTTGTTCACCCAACATGCTATTTATCTTATGGGAGAGACACCTCTAGTGAACTGTGGACCCCGGTCCATTCTTTTACATTGAATACAATCTACTGCAATACTCGTTCTACTGTTTTCTGCAAACAATCATCATCCACACTATACATCTAATCCTTTGTTACAGCAAGCCGGCGAGATTGACAACCTCACTATTACGTTGGGGCAAAGTACTTTGGTTATGTTGTGCAGGTTCCACGTTGGCGCCGGAATCCCTGGTGTTGCGCCGCACTACACTCCGCCGCCATCAACCTTCGACGTGCTTCTTGGCTCCTACTGGTTCGATAAACCTTGGTTTCGTACTGAGGGAAAACTTGCCATTGTACGCATCACACCTTCCTCTTGGGGTTCCCAACGGTCGCGTGCTGTACGCGTATCACCCGTCACCGCTGTAACATCTAGGGTTGAATCTTGATTATTTCATAGGGGAAACTCTCCCGGTATTGATTACTCCTTGTTATTGATGCTATTGAGTGAAACCATTGAACCAAGGTTTATGTTCAGATTGTTATTCATCATCATATCACCTCTGATCATGTTCCATATGATGTCTCGTGAGTAGTTCGTTTAGTTCTTGAGGACATGGGTGAAGTCTAAATGTTAGTAGTGAATTATGTTGAGTAATATTTAATGGTTTGATATTTAAGTTGTGGTGTTATTCTTCTAGTGGTGTCATGTGAACATCGACTACATGATACTTCACCTTTATGGGCCTAGGGGAATACATTTTGTATTCGTTTGCTAATTGTGGGGTTGCCGGAGTGACAGCAACCTGAACCCCCGTTGGTATATCGATGCAGGAGGGATAGCAGGATCTCAGAGTTTAAGACTGTGGTTAGATTTATCTTAATTATTTTCTTTGGGGCGCAAAGATCTGAGTAGAGAGAAAAGGTGAAAGATCCAAATCGCATTTACTGTGGATGAAGCGGGCAGCCGAAGAACGAGTCAGTGGTGGCAGCCCACCCTCTGTCGGTTCCACTACAGAGAGAGCGGCGACAATGCCCGCGGCGGTGCTTCTTCTCACGATCCCGGCAACGGAGACGAAGCGGTCGAGGAAGACGAAGGAGAAAGGGGGAGAAGTGTGGTCAAAGTTAAAGAAACTGACCGCCGGGGCTATTTATGCGCCCCGGGGAGGTCGTGCGTCGTGGGTCTGCTGTGGCCACGGGAGCGGTAACCGCGTCAATCGTGGGCCGTAAGGTTTCCTACACGGCCACACCAAGGGCGCACGGTTCTCAAAAAGAACATGATTACGCCGTCGGTGTTGAATTGACTAGACAGGGGTCTATCGGTCAGTGAATAGTGACCGCTGCCGCTGATAGTGGTAAGTTCCAAGATATTCCCTGACAAGTGGCGCACGCAATGCCAGACGCCGTCGGCGGTTTTTACTAAGTGATGCTCGATTAATCCGGGCAAGACTTATGCCGGCAAGTGAGATGTTCGAGCTTGAGATAAGCCGGGATGTTTAATCCGGTGGGAAGTTAATCTCGGATGGGAACCTACCGTAGCCCAACAGCTAATGCCGCTGGGCCACACCAACTTCGTGGACTAATGTCGGGGGGATAAACCCCGGTAGGCTAACCTGTGCTATGTTTAGCCGGCATAAGTGGTTTATGTTGGATAGTTAAGATTAAGCCGGAGTACGGCATAATGATCTTAGGAATAACAAAGAGAGATAGAAGTTTCCGACATAAGGGACCAAGAAGGAAATCCGCCATAAGTAATCCGGGATATGAGTCAGTCCAAACCGGGATACCAAAATTTTGCCCACATAGGACCAACGGTCTACAACAGGTCAAAGATCCGGTCGTCTGGTACAAGACCAAGATGATGTATCCGGGATCAGCTTTAAACGAAGCTCTGAAGCCAAATCAAGATGCTGACGAGTAAACGGCCGTAGGCCGACAAAGAGGTGTCACCAGACAAGAGCCAAAGTGGGGAACATCACGCCTGAGCCAAAGAAGCTTTATAAAGTAGGCTTACCTAGGCATAGATTCATCTGTATGTTGTAGAAAAGGTGAGGTGCGGTTAGAACCTAGGGTCGAATAGGTTAGGTTTGTGTTGGACTTCATTTTTTGCGGGTCAGCACCTTACCCTAATGGGAACGAAATCCAGCAGATCCGTGGGCCGAACCGGACCCCTTACATCTTGAGTGCATACCTGACCAACGGTCCGACACTGGCCCGGCCCCAGCTTTACTCGCCTGGCACGGTCCGGCACGCAAGCGACCCGTGAACTGACGGGCCGTGCCGTGCCGGCCCACATGCCGCCCTTGCCCCGGCATGGCACAGATCATTTTTTTTGTTGGTTTGCTACACGGGCCACTCGCATGTCCTAACTTGCCACCCGCCTTCCGGCCCAGGCACAATACCTGAGTTTCACGGGTCCGGCACGTCACGGCCTCTCGGGCCAGGCTGGGGCCGTTGCGGGCCTTTTTCGCGTGCTGCCGTTGGCCATGTATATTTGTGTGGGAGAGAGTAAAAAGATTTGGCAAGAACACCCACACACACCCACACTGTTTCTGCGCCTCCCCCAACCCTAACATTCTCCGCCCCCTTCGTTGGCCGCCATGGCTGCCGCCGCCTCTTCATCCTCCTTCTCCTCTTCCGTTCTGAGTCCGCCTCCACTCCCTGAGGGCGATGGCCACGCCGCCCCAAACTGGGTTCTCCTCGACATCCTTGGCTATATGGGTGACCACCACCGCAACGCCAACTTCGCCCACAGCAAAACGAGCACCGGCGAACTCATCCAAGTGTCCTTCCACACCGCCCGCCCGCCCCAAGTCTCCCACTTTTGTGTCCACTGCCCAGATATTGGACCCGCCGGTTTTGTGGTTCCTCCCAAGGTTATCAGCGCGGATTCCGATCTCGTCCTCTTCCAAGTTTCCGTGTGCCCCCAGGTCCGGTTCAATCCACGTTACTGCGACTACTTCCTCTACAGGGCGCACCCTCGGAATCCATCACTCCACCTTCTTCCACACCCGTACCCCAACAATTTCAAAGATGAGGAGGTCGCCCTCCTCAGCTTCAGCGACGGGTACGCCGTCGCCGCTCTCACAAGAAACTACCTGAGCCTGACTCCTAATAAGGAGTTCAATCTCTACCTTTACCGCTCCTCCAAAGCTCAGGAGGGGTGGACCTCCAAGGTGGTGTCGGTGGCAGAGCCAATGAGGGACAAGGTGTTGCCTGCGTATTTTGCGCCGTATCATGAGACATCAAAGGTGATCATACTCGGGCGCGGCGAGCTTGGCATTGTCGGCTGGGTTGACCTCTGGCGTGGCATCCTCGTCTGCAATGTGCTGGAGGAGGATCCCACACTCCTCGACTTACCACTGCCTCTTCCAGCGGATGGTAACAGGAGATTCTACCACAAATGCTCCCCGCACATCATGCGGGACATCACTGCCAACCTGCTTAAAGATTCCATCAAGTACATTGAGGTCGAAAATCCACAGAAAAATGTGGTTAGCCCTGACTACCCTCTTGATTCCTCTGCTGACCAAAAGCAGCACAGAGCACCCCGTACAGCTTGAAGGCCACCACATGGAGCCGACCGATCCCAATTGATCCATCCAAGGGCTGGAATCGTGACTACACCTATGATGTTGCTCACATCACTATTGACCCAGTGCATTGTGAGCAGCTGCCTAGGCTGCGGGATACTGACGACAACCTCTCCAAGCCAACATTACCGGCACAACTCATTGGTTTTCCCACCTTGAGCATGGATGATGACGTTTTGTACCTGATGTTTATCGCATACCACACCGGCCAGGACGTGGTGATTTCTATTGACATGAGGAAGAATACACTGCAAGGATTTGCCAATCTTGTGCCAGGAAAAGATTTCACTTTTATGCGTAGCTGCACCAGTGAAATCTCCAAATATCTTAGTAAGGATGAAGGTAATTTTACTATACTAGTACCTACTCCGTGTTCGTGTGCCTATCTGTATGCATGGTCTCCTTATCCTATATGCCGAATCTTGAAGAAATGAAACCCTATACCCACGGGTTCTTGGCAAGCCTAGTTTCTGTGCTTTGCTTAGCACTCTAATGTCTTAACTCTTCCATGTAAGCTGAATGTTAGGACACCAGTGTTCACTAGGACTGAAAATCTAGACACTCTTGTAAACAGGGTCGCACCTTATTACTTTTGAAAGAGCTAAATGCTATGGCCTTATCATATTTTTGGGACAAGTTTTTGCTGGGTTTACTTGTTAATGCATTCTATTTTAGATTCTGTCTTTGTATCTATGCAGTCAGCCCAACCTAAAATTTCACCGCTAATATAAATATAAGCATCTGGATTTTGCCATGCACAAATGTAATTATGGATTTGACATAAATAACATCTTCACCTTGTGTATATATATTTGGTAGCATCTAAATAGGTAAATTATTGTCAAATGTGTGTGTCGAATAACTTGTTGATTTGCAGAAGGACTAATAAAAAGAACATGCACAAGAATAATAGGTGATCAAAACAAACTTTTAGAAGTATTTGTCTGTAGTTTCTTCTCTGTTTGGATTCATTATTTCTGTAGTTCTGTTTTCTGTTCTGTACTACCAAAGGAGACCCTCTATCTTCATTTTTTGGTTGAAAAGAAACCAGTGCTTCTGTAGAGATCATTTTGTCAAATCCTGAGCTGTTTTATATGATACAGGCACGAGAGAAGCTTCAGAAACAAGCTTGCTACAGGAAAAGACTTCACTATTACGCATAACTGCACCAAGTGAAATATCCCAATAGCTTAGTAAGGATGAAGGTAATTTTGCTATGCTAGTACCTGCTCTGTGTTTGTGTGACTATCTTTACCTTCTCGAGAAAATTCAAAAGAATTTGCGTTTAGTTTCATTGAACAGGAAGACATTTGGGGTACAGCAGGACGGACACACACACACACACACACACACACACACAAACGTGCTGACTGTCCTCACGACCCGACCCAGGTGAGGTGTCCCCAACTTCAGACAGTAACGATGAAAGGCCTCACTCAACCTAGCCTCCAGCCAAGAATGGCGAGGCGTCGAGACTCGGAGCCACATCCCACAGGGCTGCATCGCAACCGTTCCCAGATGCCATCGTACCTCGCATCTCCAGGACAGCCCAAGCCAACTTACCTCGCACCCATGTGCCTAGAGGATAGGCAGGTGGAAGTTAGCACCCGGTTGGAGCTAGTTTACCTATAGTCTGGGAAGAGTGTCAGCGACGGCGTACATTTCGCCTTGGATGTCTGCATCCTGTGTAGGAGCCCACACCAAAATAACGCATCGCATCGCCAGATGTTTCATCGGTTACTCCACGTGCATCCCAAACAGCGCCTCCAAGAAGGGAATTGCGCGAAGAAGCCAGCGCTGCCTGGTCCGGTTAGTCTGTCCTACAATTTCCCCAGTGCTCGAGGAGAAGGTCCAGTCATGGTCATGACAGGACCTCCGTGGAGGTAACGGCACCCTCGAGCGTCACAGTTTTCAGCGCCGGTCAGCGCCGTGCAGGGATTTCTCCTAACCCCTGTGGACATATATCCTGAAGACAGGCGAAGCAGCGGCAGGCTGGAGACACGGGGAAGCAGGTTGCCTGGCAGGGCCACCACACCGAGAGGTGAGCCGTAAATCGTCACTGTTAAAGGAGGGAGGCACCGGCCAGCGCAGCGCAACAGCCGCCGGTGGGCTGCCAACAGGGTAGCCAGCACCGGGGAACAACTTGAGCGGGGCTGGTGGCGTCATCACACGGACCTGCCACTTGCATCTCCGACGCCGTCTATGGCCTCCGCCGCCTGGATCCACCTGGGCAAAACCGAGCAGCCATCGTCGTGCTCCCACAAGGCTGCCGTGGCAAGTCCGAAGGCCCGGTCTCTGGATCTGTGGTCCGCCGGGGTGGAGAGCCTTCCGTGGGGAGGGCTACACAAGAGGAGAGGAGGGGGGTTAAACGTCCCAACCATGAAACATAGGGGGGTTATCTAGACTTCTTTCAGCTAACTTCTATGGCCTCATCATATTACTCTGCTGGGGGGGAGAGCTCTTCCCACTGCAGCCAGCATGAACTGGGAATTCACATCCTGACTGACTATACTTTATTAATTGGCTGCTTCTCCTACATGTCAAGTTTAGATGAAACAAAACTCTGTACCAATGGGTTCTTTGCAAACCTAGTCTCCACACTTGCTGCGGAGTCTAATGTCCTAACTTCTCCATGTAACCTCAGTGTTACCTCCTTGTTAATTTTGATAGAGCTAACTTCGAAAGAAGTCCACATAACCCCCCTAGGTTTCAGGTTTGGGACGTTTAACCCCCCCAGGTTTCAACTGGAACAAATAACCCCCCCAGCTTCCAATTACCGGCCAATTAACCCCCCTGAGGTTTGTGATGGCTGTTTTAGCTGACATGGAGAGTGGTTTTGAGCCACGTAGGCGATTACATGGACAGTGGAACACTTAATCCCCAAGTTTCGTTCTTTCTTTGCATTGCCGTCGCAGGCGCGCTAGCAGTAGCAGAGACTTCTCGTTGGACCGATGCAGCACCGCCCTAGGCAGCCGTGCGCAACCGTCACCACATCGATGTGCCGCTGCAGCCCTGGCCTACTTCACCTGCAGCTGTGCCTGGTGTGGTGCCGCTGCAGCACTGCCCCGGGCTGCTTCACCTGCAGCCGTGCCTCCACCTCGAACCGGCAGGGCCGACACTCACCGTTGAGCCGCCGTGTTGCGTCGTCCTAGTCGCACAGCCGAGGCATGGCATAGAGCACGTCGCGCACGACTCAGAGGGTTTGGTTGGGGCGGAGGAAGATGGAGGAGTCGTGAATGGGGTGCACCTCGTCGGATGTCCAGGGCAGCTGCTGAATCTCACCCCTTGCCCTCTGCATGTAAACCAAAGAGGAATCAAAGAGGCCCGCTATTGAAAGCAAAAGAAACATTCATGCCACCAGATAGTGGATCAAAGAGATCACATTATTCCACTCCCACATCGAAAGGCATAGCCAGCTAAGAATCTTTCAAATAACATCATACAAGATTCACCTTTGGCATCAGATATTTAGATAGACAATAAAAAAAACCACTTATAGATCAGACTATCAGGGATACAACACTCGAAATGAGGAGTTGAACACAGAACCAATATCTGATTGGGATACACATAGACATGCCAACTTCAGTCCGTGCAGGTGAGCTACATGCCTAGGATCGTGGGAGCTAATTATAATCAGCAGTCCACTTACAATCTTTGGTGATGGCCGCCTGAGCTGGTGAGGCTTACGGCACGGAGAAGTACCTGACAAAGGCCTCGCCTTTGAGCGCGTCCCTGCTGAGCGCGAGCAGGCGACCATGGCGGATCTGCGGTGCCGACGTTTCCCGAGCACGAGCAGATGACCAGGGCGGATCCGCGCCGCCGGCGTTAACCGAGCGCCGAAGCATCCGCCGGGTCGAACACCTGCGCCAGCAACCACGGGTATCTCCTCACATTGGCCCACACCAGCCACGACGCCGCCGCCAGCTTGCTCACCGTCCTCGTCCTCCTCGAGCGGGCAGTCGAACAGAGTAGAGTATGGGCGAAAGACGTGGAAGAGGAGGAGTGTGGACTTTTCTGCCCATCTCTTAAACCGTAATATACGTGCCCAAAACCACTGTCCAAGTCAGCTTAAAACAGCCATCTATAGCCTGAGGGGGTAATTTAACCGGTATGTCATACTTGAGGGGGTCATGTGCTCCACTTTAAACCTGAGGGGGTTAAACGTCCCAACCATGAAACATAGGGGGGTTATCTAGACTTCTTTCAGCTAACTTCTATGGCCTCATCATATTACTCTGCTGGGGGGGGGGGAGAGCTCTTCCCACTGCAGCCAGCATGAACTGGGAATTCACATCCTGACTGACTATCCTTTATTAATTGGCTGCTTCTCCTACATGTCAAGTTTAGATGAAACGAAACTCTGTACCAATGGGTTCTTTGCAAACCTAGTCTCCGCACTTGCTGCGGAGTCTAATGTCCTAACTTCTCCATGTAACCTGAGTGTTACCTCCTTGTTAATTTTGATAGAGCTAACTTCTATGGCCTCATCATATTACTCTGCTGCTTAGGATATGAGTTCAGTTTTTTTTAGGGAATGAATTTAGCTAATCATGACATTCAAGGTTGTTTTTCCTTGTTTGTTTTTTGTTAGAAAACAACTTTAGAAGATAGTGGACATAATTAAGGTCTGTTAGCTTGATTATGATGTTGTGCAATGAGATGGATGGCTGTTCTATGCCAAGCTGTGCTGTCTGAGTTTTTACATCAGGTGAAAACCCAGTTCTTGGGGCTCCAGGCCATAGTTTGAAAAAAAAACAAGTAAATTATTTTCAACTGATATTGTATTGCTTTTCTATGTTAAGCAGCCATTTTACGAATAGAATGGCAGTTTAGAAGGATCTATACAACATGTTTCGAATGAACATGAATGGCAAAGTTTGCATTTTCATTATAACGGCCGAGGACATGAATTAAGTAATGGCGCAACATACCCGTAGCATGATGCAGCACAATGTAGGGTATTTGAGTGGCCCTTTGAGGCAAGTTTCCGTTCGGTTTAATAGTTCATGCAACTCTTTTGTAGATTCCATTTTTGTATCCATGCAGTCAGCCTACCTAAAATTTTACCGCTAATATACATATAAGCAACAGCAATAACAACATCAAAGCCTTTTTCCCAAGCAAGTTGTGGTAGGCACAAATTTTTGGAGCTGAATCACTCAGCTTTTCTTTTTGAACTGACACAAGAATAAGTTAGACATTGGATTTTGGATTTTGGTCTGGACTGTCTCACACAGCCCAACTTCTTTCTTTCTATTCTCCTTGTCAAATAAACATGCTTATTTCTCCTTGTCAAATAAACATGCCTACACCTCTTTAAATACTAGCACACAAGCACGCACATGCCAGTTGCCATACTTGGCCACTAACTCCATGTGCTAAGGAACCACTAGCTACGTGCATGCTCACACCCACCACTTGCGCATCTCCTTCCCAAAGGATCACACGACTTGGCCATGCATGCAACTAACAAACCAATGCATGCACTAAACAAAGTACTTATTCAGCCAATTCTCTCGGCTCCAACTCAGGGTCCAGCCGGTCTGGCTCCAGCCTTCGCGCTTCGCGGCTTCAGCACCACATCTTGCTTGCAGCATCGCGCAGCAGCCTGCCATCTCGCTTTCTTACGCCTCAGCTCGTAAATGCAACTATGGATTTGGCATACAAATATTTTCACTTGGTTATATTTGTATATTTGGTAGCATCAAAATAGGTAAATAATTATCGAATGTGTATGTGGAATAACTTGTTGATTTCCAGTATGTCAAATAAAAAGAACTTGCTGATATTGTATTGCTTTTCTATGTTACGCAGTCATTTTACTAATAGAATCACAGAACTGATGTACACATAAACTTTAATGGTGTGGTTTAGAAGGATCTATACACCATGTTTCGAATGAACATGAATGGCAAAGTTAGCATTTTCATTAACAGCTGAGGACATGCATTTCAGTAATGGTGCTGAAGACACTCCCTAGACTAGTCAGAGGCAGCTTAATATAGGGTATTTGAGTGCCATTTGAGACAAGTTTCCGTTGGGTTTTAATAGTTCATGCACTCTTTAGATGCCGTCTCTGTATCTATGCAGTCAGCATGCCTAAAATTTCACAGCTAATATACATATTTGCATCTGGACATTTTGGTAGCATCTAAATATAGGTAAATAATTGTCAAATGTGTATGTGGAACAACTTGCTGATTTCAAATAATAAGTACATACACAAGAATAATATGTAACTAAAATGAACTTTTGGAAGTATTTTTTCTCTACCTGGATTCATAATTTTTGTAGTTCTGTTTGCTAAGTTGCACTACCAAAGGACAACGTTTATCTTCATTTTTTGATTGAAAAGAAAGCCTGTGTTTCTGTATGTCATTTTATTAAATCCTGAGCTGTTTTATATGATACAGGCACTGAGAGAAACTTCGGAAACAAACATAAGGGCATATCTGCAGGAATTTAATCAGTAGAGAGAGGCATGCTGGCAGGCAGCCCAGATGGGAGCACAAACTATTCAGAAATTTAATCTGCAAGCGAATGGGGATATTTCTCCATTGACGACTTAACTGAGTTTTATCGCTGCTGCACAAACTTTTATTGTATCTGCGTATTAGTATAACATTATAATGGCTTGTTACTTGTTTTATGTTATGAACTTTATTGGTACTTGATAAATGCAATGGACTCTTTTGTTACTCTGTATTTGTTTCACGTTCTATAGCTAGAACTTCTTAAGCGCAAACTTTGGATCTTGGAGCACCAGCTTGCTCACGCGGCTTGATTGCTAGAATGCCTTGCGAGATAATACTGTAATAATTTGTACTTGACCTCTTCCAGTTCTAGGTCTTTTCACTCTGCAAATTGAAGTAATCTTCCCAAAAGCGACATGTGGCCTGAACAGAAACTTCTTATTAGCCTGACCTGGAAAATAAATATCCGTGCCACCAGAAATTGGTTCCATCTGACCGTTGAACCCTATTTGATGCCTGGCCCCATCTAACCGGTGAACCCTATTTGATGCCTCGTCCTATCTAACTGTTGAACTATTTTGTAATTGTTAGAGTCAGCTTATGTATCTCTACCATGTAATATTTTTTTCTGTAAATATGTGTGGTATTGATTGTAAAAAATAGCTTATGTTTCTCTACCATGTAATATTTGTTTCTATAAATATTTGTGGTATTGATTATAAAAAAAAACTGGTCAACGGTATTTGATGCTTGCCCCCATCTGACGGGTGAACCCTCCCTTGATGGATTCCTGCTTTGTTATAACTCCACCTTCTTCCATATCTCGCTCGAGCTGGCTATTGGACATATCTCGCTCAAGCGAGCTACTGGATTGTCATTGTTGTTGGGTTTCTAGGTTTCAATCAGCTGTTTCTTTTCCGCTTCATTTGGATATTCGATTTGAATTGAGGTATTGGACATTCTGCGGTTCCGCATACCACGATTCCAGGCGCTTGGTGGGCCAAGGCATTCAGCCTAGTAGTGTCGCTCTCGCTCGATGTCTAGTTTCGAGCCGAACGACAAAAAGAGATGGGTAGGCGACATCGAGGGGTTAGGGTGGAGATTGCGTGTGTATTCGCTCGCTTCGCTCCACCCCGCACCGCTTCGCTCTCACTCTCTATCAACTCGCACGCGGAAACCTAATATCCAATATAGTCCTCCGCCTCAGTGCCGCCTCCTAAAAACCTAGTGTATCCATCGTAGATCGTTTCTCCCTCCTAAAAACCCTATTTATGGGTGAAGTTATAATAAAAAGTAATGTTTTCGTAGACCAGGTTAGGGTTTGATAGCCATCTTCTTGGCCCCCGCCTCAATAGAGATGGTATCGTTTACAATACGTGATCTTCAGCTGTTCGTTCGACGATGATATCTTCTTCCCGACGTCAATGGTGGTTGTTTACACTTGTTTTGGGCCAGTAGCCTATCAAGGAATATATATGTCAAGTACACTTCGTAGGTTGTTTTTTCGTCATTAAGGCAATATCATGCTTACTATGTCGATTCATATCATGACCAGGCTTGATAACCGATTGTGCCGCTAAGAGATGACCCCAATATTGACATATGAAGGCTTCCACCAAGATGCATTAAGGATGCCCTCAAATGAAAAAGTTCCCAACATGAAAGTTGCGCCTCGTCGAAATAAGCAATTTTAATGTTTGGTTCATCACAATCCTGTAGGGATTCGTAGCATAGAAAAAAAAAAATTTCTACCTCAAGAACGAATAACAAGCCAAGATCTAATCTAGTAGATGGTAGCAACGAGGTGAAGATGAACATACCCTCGAAGATCGCTAAGCGTTAACGAGATAAATCTCGTCGTGGATGTAGTCGATCACTTGCCGCTTTCAAAAGCGCGTAGAAGATCTTGACGGTGCCACAATCGGGCAGCACCTCCGCACTCGATCACACTTACGGTGTCGATGAAGACGTCCTTCTCCCCGTTCCAGTGGAAAGCGGATGTAGTAGATCCTCCTCGGTGGTGGAGATCTCCGGCAGCGCTTCGTCGTAAGCACCGCGGGAGAAATAGGAGGAGGGAGTAGCTAGGGTTTGGGAAAGGGGGGAGGGCACTTGGGGCGCCGGCCTGGGAGCCCCTTGGTGGTGCGGCCGGACTGGTGTGTTCAGCCCCTCCCTCTCCTCCTCTATATATAGGTGGAAAACCTAGGGTTCCCCCAAAACCCACTTTGGAGTCCAACTCCCAAACTTACCAAAATTAGAAACCTAGAGGGAAAGAGGTTTCTCCCTTTCCTTCTAGTTTGGCATGCCAAGTAGGTGGAATCCAGCATGGAATCCACCTTTCCACTTGGTGGGTTGGCTAGGGCTTGTGGAGTCCACCCGGGACTCTACCTTCCATAGTGATTTATTTTGGATGATTCTAGAATCTTCTACAACCTTCCATAAATGCACCAGACCATTCGCAAACTTGGAATGTGACTTCCTATATATGAATCTTATTCTCCAGATCATTCTGGAACTCCTCGTGATGTCCTGGATCCCATCCGAGACTCCGAACAATATTCGAACTCCATTCCATATTCCATATCTACTTAAAACAACATCGAACCTTAAGTGTGCCACCATACGATTCGTGAACTATGTAGACATGATCGAGACTCTTCTCCGATCAATAACTAACAGCGGGAGCTGGAGATCCATAGCTCCCACATATTCAATGATGACTTTGTGATCGAATGAACCATTAACATACGATATCGATTCCCTTTGTCTCGCGATATTTTACTTATCCGAAGTTTGATCGTCGGTATCTCCATGCCCAGTTCAAGCTCGTTACCGATAAGTACTCTTTACTTGTACCGTGATATGCCATCCCTTGTGAGCCAGTCATATGCTTGCAAGCTAATTGGATGACATTCCACCGAGAGGGCCCAGAGTATATCTATCCGTCATTTGGATGGACAAATTCCACTGTTGATCCACGTGCTTCAACCTATACTTTCCGAACACTTAATGCAACCTTTATAACTACCCATTTATGAAGTAGTGTTTGATGTCATCAAAGCATCCATCCGGTGTAGGTGATTAACATGATCTCATGGTCGAAGGATTAGGTTACTATGTATCTTAAAGCTTGAAGCAAAACGAACTTAATGACTTGATCATATGCTACGCTTACTATGGGTGTGTGTCCATGAAAGAACATCTCTTCATAATTATGTTTTGTGTGTTTGATGACAACATATGTGATGATCTAATGTGACTTAGTGTGCAGATATGATCGACTTTATAGTTTGAAGTGAGAAGTATTAAAGAGGGAAAAGCCGTGGATGAAAAGGAGGAAGAAAGAAAGAAGGCTGGAATTTCTAGGCCGGAAATTCCGAGCCGGAAATTCTGAGAATTTCCGGCCCCCAATTTTTCGCTAAGGACTTAAGGTCCATAGACCCTGGATGACCCCCAGAAATTTGCCCGGACATTTCTGTCGAAGGGGCGGAAATTTCGGGGGTGGGGGGGGGGGCGGAAATTCCGGCCCGAACATTTTGACAATTTTCGGCCCCCCAAATTTCTCTAAGGACCTGAGGGCCCAGGCTCTCATTATACCCCCGGATTTTTGCCCGGACATTTCTGTCAAAGGGGCGGAAATTCCGGCCCCAACTTACACCGGAAATTCCGGCCCTAAAATTCAGCAACGGCTACATTTGGTGGGGGGGTTTAAATACCCCTTCTTCTTCCAGGTCAAGTTGCTCATTGATGCCCAAGTTCATCCACCATTAGAGCCACTTCAAGAAACACAAGAATCACAAGAGCTCCTCCTCCAACCATCCAAAGCTCTTGATCTTTGGAGAATCAATGGAGAAGACCCCGATCTACATCTTCACCGAAGCGATTTGCATTTCCCCTTATATGCTTGAGGGCCCCTTTGCTAGTGTTCTTCTTTGGAAACCCTAGTTGTTTGTGGTTGATTTGTTGTTGTTGTTGTTGTTGTTGTTGTTGTTGTTGTTATGTTGTTACAGATTTTAGGAGCCTCCAATTAGGTTGTGGATGTGTGCCCCAAGAACCTTGTAAAGGCCCGATTTCCGCCTCGAGGAAATCTCTTAGTGGAAGTGGGTTAGGCCTTTGTGGCGTTGCTCACAGGAGACCTGAGTGAAGCCTTTGTGGTGTTGGTCTAGCCTTCGTGGCGACCACACTCCTCCAAACATAGACGTACTTCCCCTCAAAAGGAAGGAACTACGGGAATCATCTATGTGTCTCCGCGTGGTCCACTCTCGGTTACCTCTATCCTTATTAGCTCCCCTATATATTGTCTAGCTATATCTTGCTTAGTAGTTGATCTTGTCATATAGGTAAATTCACTTAGTTGCATACCTAGAGAATTTACCTTTGTGTCAAGCCTAAATTTAAAAAGAACTAAAATTTGGTTAGCACCTATTCCCCCCTTTCTCGGTGCGGCATACGATCCTTTCAATTGGTATCAGAGCCTCGGCTCCTATTTCGGTCTTAACCGCCTAAGAGTATGTCGGACGATGATGTTACGGAAGAGGCCGCGAAGCCAGTCTCTATGGAAGATCTCAAGTTGATGGAAACATCTTTGAGGTCCTCCATGGAAGCTCAAATGGAAAGTATAAAGATAATGCTTTCCGGGCTTATGCCGCCGGTTCCCCCTTCATCCCCGTCGTAGAGGAAAAGGACAAGGGTGCATTAGAAGAGGGAGATGCTTCGGCCTTACCCTCCTCTAGCAAGCCCTTGGATGGTGATCACTTACAAAAATAAAACCCCCAATGCTTCTCCTAGGGCAACAAGTGTCGGAGCGAGTTACAATGCCATTCCTCCACCTTTCCGCTCCCCGACATCCCGGTTCCCCATCCTCATATAAACATTAGGGGTGATACACCCAAGTTTAATGTTCAAAATTTTAGTACATGGCAATTCGAGTTCCGCTCTCATGTTTGCAGTGCTGATGTCCCACAAGTATAGGGGATCGTGTGTAGCCTTTTCGATAAGTAAGAGTGTTGAACCCAACGAGGAGCTAAAGGTAGGATAAACATTCTCTCAAGTTCTATCAACCACTGATACAACTCTACGTACACTAAGAGTTTGCAATATCTAGGAAATAAAACTAGAGCGATAACAGGTATGAGAGGTGACTTTGCAGAACAATAAAATACACAGAATAAATGTTAGTGCTGCAGCAATAAAACAAACTAAACTAACAGTACCATGAGTGTGGAAAGGCGGTGGTAATAGTGGTGGCTTTGTCCAAGATCAATTAGTGAAGATCTTGGGTTCAATGTCTTCGATGCAGCTTTCTATGTAGGAGAGGCTAAATATACATGCTCTCCCTCTGAGATTACAAGTACTATATGATTGGCTTGCTAGCAAACATCCGTAAATACTAGCAAGCATTAAGGTTTCCCCAACCATAGCCTTAAGTAAATGGTCCTCTTACTCCCATACATGCAACTATCCGGTTCGCGTCCTTAGGTTTCTGTCACTCCGGCAGAACTTCCCCTTCTAGTATAAAAGTACTACCAGCCCTATGGTGCTTGATCCATGCGCGCACAAATATAATGGGCACCAAGGACGATAACATATTGACGAGGGATTAACTTGTCAATGCCTACGGGTTGTAGACTAGGGTTTTAGTCGGAAGTAGAGGGCAAGTAGATCTCGAAGGTTTCAGCCGAAAAGTGCTCGACGATATGAAAACTAGGGTTTGTGAGACAATGAATCGATGCTTTCTTTGTCCCTCGACTCCCCCTTATATAGGAGGCGGAGCCGAGGGATTCGTAATACACAAGTTACAGAGTCCGGGAGGGTTTACAACTCGTCCCCCAAGATTACAAATATTATCTCCTAATACAACTCTACCTTTCCTTAATAGTAATTTGGGCTTCCGATTCTTCTTATCCTTCGGGTCGTGGGCCTTCAGTAAACCCCGGGTACCATCTTCGGCATGCCCATTGGGGATGCCTATGTTAGTAGCCCCCGAGATTTTGCTTGAATCGCAGAATCAAGGAAAATCTCCAACTTTATATTCATTCAATAGCTCTGAACTTTACCACATATCTTTGGATACGAAATTATATATTGTACAGGGGTGATGGTAGTTGGGGCTAGTTCATCTGACGGATCAGGTACTAGTTAACTGCTCTAGTGGCAATCCGCAAAAACCTACTTCAAGATCACGTCCTTGGACATGATCTCGTGATACTGGTGTAAACTTCTACAGGTTCCGCTTAAGGTCTTACCATTCTGTCGAGTCCCAGTCATATTTTATCGGGTACCTAACGCGTCCGTTAGGATTTTTCTTCGCATCTGTTGATACGGAAAAAAGTAGCAAACCGACGTCAGAGACGGCGCCACGCCACTCAGAACGGATCTGGGGTCTTACCTTCGCAAAGTTTTGTGGCATTCAGAGATTGATCGCAACTTTGGCGCTCTGAGAATATATTGTCGAGTGCTTTTTCGGCTGTTGGAATAGCACATTTTATTGAGTCAACGGATGACTTATATTGCCTTCCCGATGGGAGTATATGTAGAGTTATTTATATAACTCGAAATATGCTCACTTTTTCTTACTTCTTTTTTTTTTTTATAAATTCATCAGGCACGCGAACAGCGTTTCCGATGGGAGTAGCCCCCGAGGCTACATCCAAGGACTTGTACTTGGGTGTAGGCTCAACGCCTTATGTTGCTATATTTTCCTTTTTTCTCGAAGTTTTCATATCTATCGGGTGCGCGACCAGCGCTCCCGATGGGAGTAGCCCCCGAGGCTATGAACAAATGCTTGTATTTGGTCATAGGCTCTCGCCATTTCTATTTTTGTCATTCTCTAATTTTTCATTGTTCCAAAGTAGCCCCCGAGCATTTGATCAAAAACTTGTATTTGACCAAAGGCTCTTTGAAATAATCAACAATCTTCTGCTGTCGCCATTCTTATGAAGCTGCTTAGCCGAATTTTTCTCTTGCCAAGGTGACATCATTGCTGACGATAGCCACGACCGCTGTATCGGGAAAACGCGAGAACTGCTCTCTGCCTTGCGGGCCCAAATTGCTCATCAAGTTGACACGTTGTGCAAGTGGGGGACACACGTCCTCCACTTTTCCTGGCGCACGCACTGTAACGCCTGTTCTTTCTCTTCTTAGTGAAATTACTTTTTTACCCCTTGTCCACGTGTACACCATCTATCCCACAATCTCTTCATCCAACGGTACGTCGATTCACCGCACCTCTATTTAAGGTCATCGTCTTCCTCCTTGTAAACTTTCGCTCGCGCCGCACCTCTGTTCTCCTCTGCAAAATCCTCCACTGCTCCCATTGCCTCTTGCGCTGAACCACGCTCGCACCTTTCTCCTCCACTCCCATTGATGCCACCACGCGCGCGGCTAACCAGGCATAGCACTCCCGAATCCAAGATGGCCACCGAAGATCTGGAATGGGAGAGATCCAAGATCTCTAATCAGGATATGAACCTTCTGAAGAAGCTTGGGTTCACCAAGAAGGAGAACGCGCTGCGCTTCCCCAAGGAGGAGAGCTATCCCTCGCCTCCAATCGAATTCCGGGTCAGTTTCGTTGACCATCTCATCCGCGGTCTTTCTCCCCCTATCCATGAGTTTCTTCGAGGTCTCCTCTTTGTCTATGGGCTTCAGCTGCATCAGCTGACGCCCAATTCCATCCTTCACGTGTCGATTTTTATCACACTTTGCGAATGCTTCCTCGGAGTCCAACCTAATTGGGCTCTGTGGAAGCGCATCTTCTGCCTTCGCCGTAATGGCTCCCACAACGTCGCCTATAACATCGGCGGCGTTGTTATCTGTGTTTGTTCTGACGTCGAGTACTTCGACGTCAAATTCCCCGACTCCATCCAAGGGTGGTGCAAGAGATGGCTCTATGTGCACGAAGAGAGCTCCGACTCAGTGGAGAACAATATCGCTCCTTTCGACGGAGGAGCCAAAATCCTTCGCCGCCGTTCCTGGGATGCTGAAGCCACGGAAGATGAGAAATTGGCGACAGAGGCGCTGATGACTCGCATCCACGAGCTCCAGAACACCCGTGTCAAGGAACTGTCGGGTATTCAGATCAAAGCCTATTTCCTTAGGATTAGAGTGCAGCCTCGCCAAGCTCGCAAAAATCCCCTTTGGATGTACGCTGGTGAAGAAGACGTCGACAGGCTCTCCAAAGACCTTCCTGTGAAGGATTTGGAGAAACTTATCCGAAGGATCTCATCGCTTAGCAAGAAGGATACTATTCCATCATCTTGCCGCATTACGCCATATAGTGGCGCCAATCCCCTTCCCGAGGTAATTTTTCCTCTTGACTACTATATTGTCTTCCCGAGTTTTTAGTATTTGTCGACTACTATCTTGCTAGCTTCTTTTGCATAACTATTTGTCGACATTCTTTGTTTTTCACAGAACCACCCTGTTCTGGCTTCTCTTCCTCCTCTTCCTGAAGGTGTAGAAGTCGAAGAACGTACCGTTGTCGATGATGACAACCAGGGAACTTCTCGCCCTGAAAGTGAAGTCGCGGGTTCTAAAAAATCCGCGGCTTCCTCTGAAAAAGAAACCGAGTCTGAGGCCACTGCCTTGACACGCTCCCTTCCTTCCGCTGTTTCTCCAAGGAACAAGAGGAAAAGGGATGAAGTTGCCGATTCCGGCTCCTCCAAAGCCGAAGAAGCTGGTCCTTCTGAAAGGAAGACAACTTTCAATCCTTACGAGGATGCTCTTGTTAGCTCGTAAGTTCCCTATTACTCTTTGTTGTTTTGCTCTCGATGTTTTTGTCTATGTTGATTCTTATATTTTGCCTATTTTATTGCAGCGGTGACGAGGATGAAGATCAACCTATTTATGCGACTGCTCGAACGAGTACATCGCGTACTTTAGTTGTCTCTGAAGCTCATCCTGATGGAGATGAAACTTTGCCTCCTCAGCAAAACATCGAGCATCCAACTCCGCCTGCAAGCCCCCGTGCCCCTTCGCCAAAGAGGGCTAGGGTCAAGCCAGCCACGGAGCCTGCCCTACAACTTGGTGGCTCCATGACTCCTCCTCTGGATGACGTAAGTTGCTCACTTCTCCTCTTTTGTGCAATTTTTTTTTCGATGCTATCGACTCTTTTTTGTTTTTCGCTTCTCTCTAACTTTTTGCTGTCGAGCTTTTTACCCTATTGATGCTTGCTTCTCTTTTTTCCTTTGTCAGCCTTTGATGAAAGAATTAATCCGTCTCGGTACCCAATTTGTCGGGTATCGCGACTATGCTAAAAAAGCCGAAGGTAATATTCTGCTACTTCTTCTGGCAAATGACCTCTTCCTCCTTTCTTGTCATGATTTTGATTGCTGTCGACTATTTTGTCAGAAAACCTTGTGGAAGCCAACAAGCGTGCTGATGCACTTGCTCGTAAACTAGAGCAAAGTGAAAAGGCTCGTAAGAAGGCTGAAACAGATGCTAAGAAGGCTAAAGCAGATGCCTCCGCTGTCGAAGATCTTCGACAAAGACTTCATGACGCGGAAACTGCCTTGAGCGACAACATATCCGAGAAAGCTGTTCGTGAAGCTAAAATCCTTAGTCGCTTGCAATCGCAAAGTCGACATTTTGTCAGTAAGCCCTCAAACCTTTGCTACTTCTTCGGGTTGTCAAATTTATCCTTGCGCAATCTTTGACGATCTTTCTTTTGCTTCTTTGTAGGGAAAACACATCAAGATTTTGACTTGGAGTGTCCTGAAGGCGATCAGCTGCTTGACGAGCTTTCCCTTCTTGAATTTCATGGAGAGGAAGCACTCGAAGGTCTTGCTGAAGCCAGAGCAGGTCTGTCGCGTCTTTTTCCTTATTTCTTCCCGAAGAAACAAGAACCCAAGATTTTCACAACTCTCGCCAAGTGCTTCAACACTCAAGAAGATCTTGGACTTAAACTTCGCCAAGAAGGCCTGAAGATTGGCGTTGAGGACACTATTGCTCTAGTTGCTGACAGCCAACAGAACGTCGACTGGGCTAAAGCTGGCGAGATAAAGGAGATGGAGACGAAGAAGTGGCAATCTTTGATTAAGGCTGCTAAGCCTAACTCCAAGCCAATCCTTGCCTTCCTCGGTTGCAAGCCAACTCCTGCTCCAAGCTCATCCAAGCCGGAGGTCAAGTAGACCACCCTGTCTTTCTTATTTTTCCTTTTTTCCTTTTGATGCTGTCGCCAGAGTAGCTTTGGCGACACTTATCCCACTAGTTCGTTAGGGTATCCTCCATTGTAATGCCTTGTAAATATTCCAAGAATCAATGGAAATCTATTTTACTTGATGATTGATGCCGAAACTTTTATTTTCAGTTCATATTTGATAACTACCCTTCAACTCCTCGTCCCACCGATGTTTTTCCCGCTTCCTCCCACTCGAAGAAAATGCCTGTCGATAATGAGTTTGTTGAAGATTCTTCGAGTAAGGGTTCAACACAAGACTTGGAGGAGCTTCGTCAGCAACTTCAGTATATGAAGAAGCAAACGCTTATAATAATGGAGCAATCTCGAAAATCATCCGAGAGGGAAAAAGTTGCGCTGCAGCAGGCTCAAGAAGCCATAGCTGCCAAAGAAGCCGCCGTTTCTGAAGCTGCAAAGGCTACCACCCGAGAGAATTTTATGCTCGAGTTCATGAATGAAGCAAGTTTGGATATGTCAGGTATGCTTTGCAAACTAAAACCTCCTCTGTTTTTTCGCTGTTTCCTCCTTTGAAATTCTTGTGCTGTCACCAAATAGGTTCCTTTCTAGACACTGCTGCCGAAAACCAAAGGGTAGACACAAGGACAAATCTCTTGGTTAATCTTTCACTTGACCATGGTTCTCTGTTCTGGGCCACTCCGGAACGCACCCGACAAATTGTCAGATTTCAAGACCGCGCTTGTCAAGTTCGTGAGTTCCTTGATTTCTGTACAAGAACCTTATCTTTGGTGTATAGTACCATGTTTCCTCGGAACGAAATACCAGACACTCTTCCTGCTCTGATGGAAAAATTTCGGGATGCCCCTCGTATCCATAATTTTGTGCGAGCTCAACTGTCTGCTGGGGCAAGATTCGCCATGATTATGATACAGATCTGCTACCGAAAATTAGATCTGACGAAGATTTTCGCCAAGTGTCTGGCCAAGCAGTCGAAGCGAAAAAGGAACATCGACAAAATCAATGAGTCGTAGAACTAGGTCTCCAACCTGAAAGGATCTTGGTCGCAAACGTCGACTGTGGTAATTTGTCAGATCTTGCTGGTACTTGGTGACCCGTGATAGTACTTCATCTCGAGCTTCGTCAAGTGCATCGACATCGTCCTCTAATGCTCTTCTGGAAGTTTCTTCATCGTATTCTGTGACTCTTGGAGAATCATGCTCTATTTCTATCGGCAGTACTGCCTCAGCTCCATGAACCAGAAAAAACGGAGTCTCTTGTGTCGCTGTATTTGGCGTTGTTCGAATACTCCATAATACACTTGGCAACTCTTCTAGCCACGTATGTCGAGCTTTTTCCAGTGGTCCTAACAAGCGCTTCTTGATACCATTGCAGATGATGCCTTTGGCTTTCTCGACTTGACCATTGGTTTGCGGGTGTCCAACTGACGCAAAGTGCAATTTGATGCCTACCTCTGCACAGTATGTCTTGAATTCCTTGGATGTAAAATTACTGCCATTGTCCGTGACGATGCTGTGAGGTACTCCAAACCGAAAGACAATGCTTTTTACGAACTTTATTGCCGACGCTGCGTCTGGTGAATTTATCGGCTTTGCTTCTATCCATTTGGTGAACTTGTCAACAGCGACGAGCATATACTCTTATCCTCCTGGCGAGGCCTTGTGTAACTTTCCCACCATGTCGAGTCCCCATTGAGCAAAGGGCCAAGACAACGGTATTGGCATCAGCTCCGCTGCCGGAGAGTGAGGATTCGCGGCAAATCTCTGGCACGCGTCACAAGTTCGTACTATCTCCTTCGCGTCCTTGATTGCTGTCAACCAGTAAAATCCAGCTCGGAAAACCTTGGCCGCAATAGCTCGACTGCTCGCGTGATGACCACATATTCCCTCGTGTACGTCCTTCAGGATTATCCTTCCTTCTTCGGGTGTAACGCACCTTTGTAACACACCCGAAATACTTCGCTTGTACAGCTCCCCTTTGACCACCGTAAAAGCTTTGGATCGTCTCATAACTCGCCTTGCTTCAACTGGGTCGTCAGGTATTTCTTTCCTTAAGATGTATGATATGTACGCTTGCATCCATGGGACTTGCACCATCATCACTAGCTCCTGTTCCTCTTCTTCTTCTAATTCTTCTTTAGGAATTGTCGAGGATTTCTCATCCTTCTACTTCTTCTGTGCCTTCTTCGGCTTTGTAGATCTCTCGGTTATCTCTTCCCAGAACACACCTGGTGGAATCGCGAGGCACTGCAACCCGATGTTTGCGAGAACATCAGCTTCATCATTGCTCAGCCTGCTGATGTGATTTACCTCGCATCCATCAAATAATTTCTCGAGCTCATTGTACACTTCCTTGTATGCCACCATGCTATCATTGACTGCATCACATTGGTTCATGACTTGCTGAGCCACCAATTGTGAGTCGCCAAATATTTTTAGTCGAATTGCACCACAAGCCTTCACCATCTTCATCCCGTGTATAAGAGCTTCATATTCTGCCTCATTGTTAGACGCGTTCGGGAACGTCATCCGTAAAACATATTTTAATTTGTCGCCTTCAGGTGATATGAGTATCACGCCCGCTCCTGCTCCTTCTACTCTCTTGGACCCGTCGAAATTCATAGTCCAAGTTCTCGATAAATCCGAGGGTCCTGTGTTTTGCAGCTCCATCCACTCTGCGATGAAATCTGGCAGAATTTGCGACTTTATTGCTTTTCTTTTTTCATACGTGATGTCCCGAGGAGAAAGTTCTATTCCCCAAAGGGAGACACGACCTGTAGCTTCTGGATTGTTTAGTATATTGGATAGAGGCGCTTCGTTGACCACTATTATCGGGTGTGCCGAAAAATAGTGCCGCAATTTTCTTGCGGTTGTGAACACTCCATATGCTAGCTTCTGGTACTGCGGGTACCGCTGTTTTGAAGGCGATAAAACTTCACTGATGAAATATGCCAGCCTCTGCACTCCATGGAGTTTTCCTTCCTCTTCTCTTTCGACAACAAGTGCTGTGCTGACCACCTGTGGTGTGGCCGCAATATATAACAGGAGGGGTTCCTTCTCTTTCGGCGCCACCAAGATTGGTGGTGTCGAAATTGTGCGTTTAAGATCCTCGAAGGCTCTATCTGCCTCTTCGTTCCACTAGAACTTCTCTCCTTGTTTGATTAAAGCGTAGAACGGTAACACCTTTTCTCCCAGCCTGGCGACGAATCTGCTTAAAGCTGCGACTCGCCCAGTTAACTGCTGTATTTCTTTCAACTTTGTTGGCTTCCTCATTGTTACGATAGCTTGGATTTTTTCGGGATTATCTTCAATCCCTCTTGGTGAGACTAGGAACCCGAGAAGTTCTCCTGCAGGGACGCCGAAAGAACACTTCATCGGATTTAGCTTAAGACAAAACTTGTCGAGGTTGTCAAAAGTTTCCTTCAGGTCATCGATTAGCGTTGCCCCCTTTTTTGACGTTATGACGACATCATCAATGTATACTTGTACGTTTTTCCCAATCTGTGTTGCTAAGCACTTCTGCATCATCCGCTGATATGTTGCTCCCGCGTTTTTCAGACCAAAAGGCATTGTTCTATAGCAAAACACACCGTAAGGTGTAATGAATGCTGTTTTGACCGCGTCCTCTTCTTTCAATATGATCTGGTTATAACCAGAGTATGCATCCAGGAAGGAAAGACGTTCACATCCTGCCGTGGAGTCGATAATTTGATCGATCCTTGGGAGGGGAAAGTGATCCTTTGGACAGTGTTTGTTGAGACACGTAAAGTTGACACACATGCGAAGGACTTTAGTGTTTTTCTTTGGAACCAACACTAGGTTTGCTACCCACGTGGCCTCTGTATGCATCTCTTTAATGAAACCAGCTTCTCTTAGTCGATCAATCTCTGACAGCATAGCTTTGCGGTTTGGCTCCGAAAAACGCCACAAAGGTTGTTTGATTGGTCTCGCTATTGGATCCAAGTTTAGGTGGTGCTCGGCAAGTTCCCTGGGTACTCCTGGCATGTCAGGTGGACACCATGCGAAGATTTTCCAGTGCTCACGGAGGAACTCGACGAGCGTGGTTTCTTATGCGAGGTCCATGTCTATCGCGATAGACGTCATCTTCTTCCGATCTGTCGGGTGAATCTGCACCTCCTTGGAATCTTTCGCAGTGTTAAAGGTTGGTTCTTTGTTAGGCCTCCCTACATCTGGCAGCACATCATAATCAGTTGTGAGCCTTGACGCCATGTATTCTGCTTGCATCCCGAAAGTTTCTGATAGTCGATGAAAATCCTTGTCACATTTATCGGCTAACGCGAAGCTTCCTTTGACTGTGATTGGTCCTTTAGGTCCAGGTAACCTCCATAACAAGTATGTGTAATGTGGTACCGCCATAAACCTGGCATATGCTGGTCGTCCCAACAAGGTGTGATACTGCGACGGGAAATCTACGACTTCAAACTCCAGCTTTTCTATTCTGTACTTCTCTCGGGTCCCAAACTGAACGCCGAGATTGATCTTCCCCAACGGATAACTCGGCTTCTCTGGCGTGATGCCATGGAAGCGTGTGTTAGTTGGTTTCAGATTTGCTAGAGATATATTCATCTTCCTTAGTGAATCTGCCTACATAAGGTTTAGACTGCTGCCTCCATCTATGAATACTCGAGATACGTCAAATCCTGTGATCACTGCTGGTAAGATAAGTGCTGACTGCCCTGGTCGAGGAACTTGCTGCGGATGATCTGCTATTGTGAAGCCAATGTCTTGTCCTGACCAGTTTAGGTACTCAATCGTTGGTGGAGGCATCTGCTCTGCCATGAACACTTGTCGTGAGATCACTTTCTGAGCTCTATTGGACGGCCTACCCTTCTGAATCATCGAGACCGCTCCGTTGGAGTTGGGATCAACGTATGGAGGTGGTTGTGGTGCTGCCGCTATTCTGAGCTGGTGTCGATTTTCGTCCGTAATTGCGGGAGGAGGTGGCAAGTGGATCTCACTCCTGGGCCCTTGAGGATTTCTATTTGTCGCCTGAGCATTGGCTTGCCCTGCGAACCTTAGCATTGCCTAAAAATTTCGACAGTCCTTCTGCAGGTGTCCTGACTGTCTCTTCCGTTGCTGTCGAGATAAAAGTGCATCTGACACAGCCCGTTCATCATATCCTCGGGAGACACGAAAGGTCTCTGGAACCTTGGCCCGCTATTTTGCCTGTTATTTCTGGAGTCATCTCTATTGTCGCCTCGCTGCTCGTTGCTCCTTTGATAGTCATCTCTATTGTCTCCCCCAGCGCTTGCTTGAAAGCCAACCGATATTTGGCCAGGAGCGTCATAGCTCGAGTACTTCCGAGGAAATCGTCGTCTATTTTGAACATGTCGACCACGGTCTTCTTCAGGTGACCTGTGCCGCTTATTGTGGACAACATCTTCTCCATCTGCCCACCTGTTTGCTATTTCCATCAACGCTGATACTGTCTTTGGGTTGGTTCTCCCCAAGTCTTCGACAAAATCTCCTCGTCGGATTCCTGCGACAAACACATCTATCGCTCTCTCGTCAGATATGTTCTCTGCCGAGTTTTTAATGATGTTCCATCTTTGGATGTATTTTCTCATTGATTCATTCTGCTTTTGTTGGCACGCTCTCAACTCTTCTAACGATGCAGGTTTTTTGCAGGTGGATCGAAAGTTCTTGACGAATACGTCCTTGAAACTGTCCCAGCTGTCGATGGAACCCGGAGGAAGCTTCTTTATCCAAGATCGTGCAGCCCCACTCAGATCTACTTGGATGTTCTGCATGGCTGTTGCCCTGGTTCCTCCTATCAGCTTCACCGTCTCGAGATAATCAACTAGCCAATCCTCTGGATCTTGCAGGCCGTCAAATTTTTTGAAGTTATCGGGTAATTTAAACCCCGAAGGAACTCGAGTTTTTTGGACCCTCCTTGTAAAGCACGGCAGCCCGCACATATCCTCGTCATCTATCTCTGGGGAGTGCCGATGTTCCCTTCTATTTTGTCGTGCTCTGTCCACCCGTGCTTGCGCTACTGTGTCTCTTGCTCCACTTGTTCTCTCGGGGCCTGGTGCTGCTGCAGCAGGTCGTGGACTATTTTGCCTTGCTGATCCTTCGGGAGGCATCGTTACAAACGCCGTTCCGATGGCCCCAACTCCTGCCATAGCCATATTGTACAATGCTTCTCTTGGATCTCCGGGAGGTGGCTTGGATGCGAGGATAAATGCTTGCGTCGCCATGTATCCAGCTTCTGGTGTCTTAGGGATAATGTTCCCTCTTGTGTCTATCGACATAAAGGACATATCGAGGTTTTGAACCAGGTTCTCCCTATCAGCCTCAGGTATGTTTTGCAGCCTAGATCTTGCTCTGTTCCGAGCTTCTTTGTGGCTATCTCCCGAAGTTCCTGAATGTCGACTTAACTCCGCTCTTCGCCTGCTTGATGCGGAAGCTGCCTCCCTTCTTCTGTTTAGAGCAACTGTCTGTTTTTCCAATTCTCTTCCAGCTCGGGCGAGCCTATATTGGTATGCTTGCAATTCTTCCATCGTAGCAGTTGTGGCCATTGGTTCTGTACCATCCATAGCTCTTGCGGCTCTATCCCACACTTCTTGTGGAAGTTGAACCCTTAGACGCGGTGTAGGCCCAACATATTTACTACCTAGACCTCGCCTAAGGTCAGAGGGATCGACGTATGGATTTCCCAAATCATCGAAAGCCTTTGACGTCTCCTCCTGATCGCGTCTCAGTTCTCCGATGGCATAAATCTGATGATATTTTGGATTCTGAGCCTTGCTGGGTTTGGTGACACCATCATAGAGATTGGTGAAGACCTTTCCAACGGTAGTGGATCTGTCGATGAAGTTGAAGCTGTCGATGCTGCTCGAGTCATCGCTTATATCGGAGTCCGCAGATGACTCGAAGGACATGTCGCTGAAGATCTTGGCGAGCTTTTCGCTTGCCCTGGTGCTGATAAAGCGTGGTGATGAAGTCTCCTCGTCGCCTGACTCGGTTGACGAGTTTGAGCTCGAAAAATCGGAATCGACCGCCGATAATCCCGACGAGATCGGAATTTCGAGACGATACGCTCCTTCTTTCTCGACGCGGAAGTGGAACTTTCCGAACGTCATCTCCACGGGCTCCTCCAGATACGCATATGCATCCAAACGGGAGGGTGGGTGAGGAACAAAATCGACTAGATCAGTTTCGATCTGTTTACCTCTGTAACATCCCAAGTTTCAATAAAAGGAACAAGAGAGAGAGTTCAAGAATCCAAAAATCAGAGCCAACAAAAACTTTTTCTCATCATATAGGACTATGCATATAGCTCACCTTATTAATTTATTTGAGTGTGCTTTTGCCATGATGCTTGTTTATGTGTTAATCTCATTCTAAAACCCTAGCAATTATCACTTGATCATCCAAAGTCAAATAAAAATAAAATAGAAAAGAAATTCTAAAAATCAACTTCACACTCACATATGGCCTATGCCATTTTTACAAATCTTTGATCTAGGCCATTTTGGTTTGCACCATTAGTTGTAAATGGATACCAAACACTTATTAACACTTTTGGAAACAATCAAACTCAATTCAAATCAAATTTGAATCAAAATTGAGCTCACATATGATTATGGTCATATGTGCCATTTTTAGTCTAATGCTCACTTTGAGCCCCTGGTTTTTAACTTTTCACTTCTACACTTGGTCAACTCTTTGCACCTCATCCAAGACAACATCAAGGACTTCAACTTTGCCCAAAACCACCCACCCAAATTCCTTCTCAAATTCAAATGACAAGCAAGCAAAGTTGGAACAAAGTTGGATATGCAAGATCATATGCATTTTGGGATTTTGCAAAACAACTCCAAATTGAACCAAACCACCACCATTCTACTCCTTTTGAAATATGTTTACAACCCACCAAAAAGATTTGCAAATTTTGAAATTATTTTTCTTGCGGCCATTTGCTCAAACACCTTGCAGGCATGGAATCAAATTGAGCCCATGCTGGTTTTGGAGAGGACCAAGTCCAAGCTCTGGCCCTCCTCAGATGCCCTGGCACCCCCTCTCACCCCTCAGCACCAGTAGCACCACTTGCACTAAGCCTTGTGTGATCAAATCATCAAGACCATGCCATGTCGTGGCATGGCATGCCACCACCATGCCACTCTCACCTCTGGCCATCTCTGGCCCGAACCACCATGTCCATCACCTTCCTCTCACTCACCTGATCACGACCAGACCCTGCCTCGTCAAATTTTTTTACCGCAACGGCTAGAAACCATTGTGCCCAGGCATGCCCATGCACGCGCCAGAGCGCGCATGGTGCCAGCCCTGGACGCGCCAGAGCGTGACGACGCCCACCGCCTCGCGTCACCTCCGCCTTAGCTCTCAGCGCCAGTCGACGCGCGACACCACCCTGACGCTCCTGGACACGGTCACCTGCCCGCGGGAACGCCACAGGTGACGAGCGCATCCACGCCCGACCGCCATGACCTGCGCGCTCCCGTCAAGCTCACCGCCGCTGTAGACCCTCGTCTTCACCGCCATCACGCGCGTCAGCCTCGCCAGGACGCCAGCAATCGTACGCGCCCATCCCTTGCCTCTTCGCAGCCCTGGACCGACGACGACGCTGGCGACCCTAGCTCCGCCCCACAGCCACCCCTCGCCGCTATAAAAGAGCTCTCCCTTCTTCAAATTCACCACACCATCAGTCTTCCCACTCACCACTGAGCCTCCCTAGCCTCTTCCTTCTCCACATTCACCACTGCATCGCCGGAATTTGGAGCTCGCTGCCCGCGGAGGTGCTGAGAAGGCCGCCGCCGTTGCAGTGCACCTCAGGCGTCGCAACTACTTCCATCTGCTTCACCGTCCTCGACAACCTCTCCGCGACCCCTCTCCGACCATCGCCACGCCGCCGGTGAGCCTCCGACCCCCCACCGTCGCCGCGCCAGTAGCCACCTCTCGCCGGAGACGAAGGCCTCCCTCGACCGTGCGATCCCCTTCTAATCGCACGGCTCGCGTTGCGTGTACCGCTTCGCTTGCTAAGCCCCACTGACGCGTGGCCCCCACGCTGTCAGCTGGCCCGTAGCGATACTGGGCTGGCCCAATCCCTTCTCTCTCTGCGCAGCCCGTTAACAGTTCCCGCCAGCCCAACTAGTTTAAATTCAAAAATCCAGTTTAGAGTTATTTTGCAATCTGATGCCAAGTTTAAAATTCAATAGGGACAAATCTACTCGGCCAAATTTTACAAACTTGATATTTTCGGAATCCTTAGGAAATTATCTACACAATGCTACTGGTTAGAACCCTAGATCTATTGTAGAAATAAAGTGACAAAATAAACAAGGCAGGGACTTTTCTGCCTTATAATAATTCTTAAAAATCAACCATAAATGCTTTTCAGTTAATTCCACCTCCAATAATTCACATTTCACTTATACTAATTGTTTCTACAAAAATATGCCATGCTTACTTTGAATGATCATGGCTTAGTTGATTTAAATGACTTTATGGCTATTTCTAGTCAAAGATATTGTCCAAAACTATTAAGAAATCTTATGAGAGAGTTTCTCTCATTTAAATCTTGTCACCACCAATTCCAAATGAAGTAGAGACTCTGGTCAATTAGGTCTCATAGGAATTGTTGGTGATATTAAATCTTTGCTATGCTAAAACTAAATAGTATGAGGTGCTCACCTCATTTAAATCATTTTCTCAAAATGATAAGTGTGAAGAGGTTGATTTGGGTCAACCTAGGTCACATATTATGCATAAGAGAAATTAAATCTTAATAAGATAATGAGAGGAAATTATTTCTCTGAATAATTCAAAGTAACAATTAAGATTAGTATGAGAGGAAATTATTTTTCTTAAATGATAAGAAGAACACACCCACCAACTCAATATTAATGTATGATGCTAGTTTAAAGTGTGTAGCTCATGAGTGTGCCTAGTTTAGTAAATTAGTTTGGTATGATGATTGTGTACCCCGTATTCGTATTTTAGACGCTAGTACCGAGGAGTACCAGGAGGAGGAGGAGGAGGTCTACTTTCAAGGAGAAGAAGACCACTTTGACCAATTCCCTAACCAAGGCAAGATAATACTCTTGCAAAGTGCAAAGCTCACCATGAGCAAGGCATTACCCCATTTACTTTATGCTTATGATCCTATTTCCCAGTTTTACTTTACAAGCTTTATTTACTTTTGTTTTATCAAAGTACTTTTGATTTATGATTCACTTGATTAGTATTGGATTAGTACAAGAGTATCAAGGTTAGCCTAGAAGCAAAGCAAAGTACTTAGCACCCCTCATACTTAGATGCTAGTGCTAAATTAAAAATGACTACTCTAGATGGGAACATGTGTTTATGAAATGATAGAGTTGAAAACCTTGGAATGATGAGTCATTTCCATTGAAGGATTTTTGAAGGTGAATATGACATGATTTTGACTTGGTGAAATGGCTAAAACTGATGATTGAGTTGGATGCGATACCTTTCCAATTAGTAAGTACCCCCACAATACCTGATTATGGGTAAGGCTTAGCTGGAAATTTATGTGTCTTAGTATGGGTTCCCTCTGAACACACGTCATAGGGGTTACGCTTGAGGCTTCCTCCGTTGTTGAGAAATGATGTGAATTGAGGTGAATTGTACGGCCAAGCCCTGTGCAGTTCCCGGGTTAACAGTTGGTTTTCACCGGGAGGCCAAGCTCATGGGGAGAGGTGCCTATACTAGGGTGTGTAAGTGAAAGGTTAACGGTTGATGATCCGCGTACTGAGTTACGATTATTCGGGGTTTTATCCCTGACGGATGTAATCAAATGTTGTGGCACAAGTGTGCAACCTCTGCAGAGTGTAGAACTATTCGAATAGCCGCGTCCGCGGTTATGGACAATTGGAAAGGCCATACTGTTTCCGTCATCAGAATTTACATCTATGTGACTGGTGTTTTTGAACTGAACTTGAACTTGAACGGTGACTTGAATTTTTGCATCACAACAGAGTTGTGGGAATGACACTAATGTTCCCACTTGAGTTAGTTAGCACATGAGGAGTTGTTTACTAAAATGTTTATCAAATAAAATTGGCTTTATGCAAATAAACTTAGAGCTTAGAACACTCTCAATAGTAATGTTAGTACTTACTTTAGTATTAGATTGCGAGTACATAAAGTACTCACGGCTTTGTCCCTGGCTATTCAAATGGCCAGAATATGAAGCCGAGCAGCAGTACGAGGATGACGATCAGCAGGACGTCTACCACAACTAGGAGCTTCTAACGTCAAGCGTTGGCCTGTGGACTAGAGAGTCCTTGTATCTTACGCTTCCGCTATGAACTTGTGTTTGTTCGTTGATCATTAGATCAACTATTCGTGTAATATGGATCATGTGATTCCAATTTGTAAGACATTATGGTTTGTAATGAATGATGACTGCGATACTTAACTATTATGCCTCGCAACAACAATTTCCTGGGATTGCGATGTATGACATAATAGGCATCCGGACTTAAAAATCCGGGTGTTGACAAGTTGGTATCAGAGCCATTGTTTGACCTTAGGAAACCCTAGTTAGAAATGGACGTTCTGAAAGATTAGTTTCAAAAAAATGAATGAAGTATTTCTGAAAAACTTAGTCTTTGTCTTCTCTTTGTGCTCTTTGGAAAAATAAGAAGTCATGCTCTTCCTTAGAAATATAACTAAAATTTTGCCACACTTGTTCACTTCTCTAACTTAATCCTTCACTTTCAGATGGAGCCCATGAACATGAAGTTTTACCAGCTCGGTAACGGGGGAAGCTTGGTCTTTGAGCACGACCTCAACGCCCTTTCCGACCACCTTGGTCGCCCGCACCCGGAGTTCCATGGAGTGCAGGTCAATGACCAGCCAGGAGGCGAGTTGCAGTGGATCATCACTGCTGACTTGAGGGGCAAGATGGAGACTCCCACTTCTGAGAGGATCCTCTTCTCCTTCAGGGAGAGCAACTGGCTGGACGGACTCGCCCGCGCACTTCAGGAGGCACTCGCACGCTTGTGCGGGATGAGCGGGGAAGCACTCCGGAGCCCTCGCTTTTCTCACCTCGCGAGGCGTAACTCCGCTGGAGAGCCCATGGACATGTCGCCCCACCCGGAGCTGAAGCACCATGTGGAGCACCTGGACTTCATCCTGTACCACACTCAGCAGGACCTCGACCACGCGCGTGAGTACGCCAACCAGACTCACGCCCACATCATCGAGCAAGGTGAAGCCATCAAGCTCCTCAACAACGACCGCAAGACTCTCCGCCAGCAGCGGGCAAAGAAGGATGCCACCATCACCCGCCTCCGCGCAAAGATAGCTGCGCTTGAGGCCACTGTCAAGGACCAGGAAGAACAGATGAAGAAGATGGAGGAAGATGGAGATGACATTCAGGGAGGAAGTGCCTTCCTGAGTGACGACGACGACTTTGAGGAAGATGAGAACACCGAGGAGGAAGACTACGAGTTCCTCGACGCTGGGGAAGATGACCATGTTGCCATAGATGTGGATGAGGATGAGGAGTAGTTCACTTATGCACTATCGTAGGTGTGAGTTGTATCCCGCCCCATGTATCGTAGCTTGGAGAAGAAGGGTTCTTAAAACCCTTAGTGTGTTAGCTTGTAAGGTGTGTTGTTTGTCATGAATGAAGGTATGTTTGTGTTATCATGAAGAGACTCAAGTTTTAAACTTTTTGAACTTAAAACACAAAACAAGCCATAGAGAATTTCCCTCTTATCTCATGATCTATCTCAATGCTCAGATGGCCCCTCCGGTTCGCAACGCGACTCAAGAAGCAATGATGTAGATGTTACAAACTATGCTGGAAGGTAGAGAAGCCGAAAGAGCCGAAAGGCAAGCCAACCTGGCAGCACTTCAACAGCTTGCCAACAACAATCAAGGCCACCATGATCATCCAGGATCCAAGCTCAAGAACTTCCAGAATACCAACCCGCCAGTTTTCAGCAAGACTGAGGAACCACTCGATGCAGATGATTGGCTCCAAACTATGGAGAACAATCTAGAAGTAGCTGGAGTTGAAGAGAATGAGAAAGTGCTGTTTGCCACACACTACTTAGCAGGACCAGCAAGAGCTTGGTGGACAAGCACCCGTGCCATGAACGCGGGACAGTTTATGACTTGGACTGATTTCAAGCTCAAGTTCAGCAAGTACCATGTGCCCCCGGGTCTGATAAAGAAGATGAGAGATGAATTCCGTGAACTGAAGCAAGGCCGGATGTCCGTGGTGGAATACCGCGACAAGTTTCTCACACTGTCAAGGTACGCCCCGGATGAGACCGACACTACTGAGAAGAGGAAGGAAAGGTTCCTGAACGGACTACATGATGAGATGCAGACTGTGTTGATCAACATCCCCTTCGCCGACCTCGAAGCCCTTGTGGACTCCGCCATCCAAATGGAGGGCAAACTGCACCAAGCCAGTGAGAACCGCAAGCGCCGCATGATGAACCAGAGTGGATCAAGCCACCCCCAAAAATATCGCCCTAGCTCAAGCGGAGGTTTCCCTCCGAGGAACAACAAGCCACCGATGCAGAACTCGCGCCCCAGTTATCAGAACCGGAGTGGAGGAAACTCGAGGCCAGGAGGCCACTACAACAACAACAACAGCAACTACAACAACAACAACAACTACTACAACCGCGCTCCGCCGAGAGCCCCCAACCACAACAACAGCAACAACAACACCAACACCGCACCAAGGACCGGGAGCAATGCAATCCCCGTCGCGAACAAGCAGGACAAGACCACCATCACTTGATATGAGTGTGGTGTAGTGGGGCATTACTCCAATGAGTGTCCCAAGAGGCTCGCCAAGCTCGCAGGCAACCCCGCACCACCAGCTCAGCAGCAACGCCGTGTCTCCACCGGCAAGAAGTTCGCCCCCAACAACCCGAACAACCGCGGAGGTCGCCTCTACCACATGAACGCTGAGGAAGCCCAGGAAGCACCTGACGTGGTGCTGGGTATGTTCTCTGTTAACTCAATACCAGCAAGAGTGATGTTTGATTCTGGAGCATCACATTCGTTTGTTACAGAGGATTTTGTGTGCACTAGTAAGATTCAACCAATCAGCTTGAAACATGTCATGGTAGTTCAAATACCTGGATCAACAACTAAAGCTAGAAAATTTTGCAAAGATGTACCCATCAGAATCCATGAAATAGACTTTTATGCAAACTTGATTGTTCTGGGAACAAAAGGATTGGAAGTAGTCTTGGGTATGGATTGGATGGCGAAACATCATGGATTGATAGACTGCGCCAAGAAGGCCATCACCATGACTAGTAGCACCGGAATAATAATAGAACACTTGTCTGAAAAGCTACCCAGAAATTTCACCTGCAACCAAAGTGTAGCTAGGCCAACTCTGGATCAAATCAGGGTCGTTTGTCGATACCCTGATGTGTTTCCGGATGATCTACCCGGTATGCCCCCGGATCGGGATATCGAGTTTATCATCGAGTTAATCCCTGGAACAGGACCTATAGCCCAGAGAGCCTATAGCATGAACCCTGCCGAGTTAGTGGAACTGAAAAAGCAACTGGATGATATGCTATACAAAGGTTTGATTCGACCAAGTGCGTCGCCTTGGAGATCACCAGTTTTGTTTGTGGATAAAAAGGACGGTGCCACTCGTTTGGTTACGGATTATCGTAAGCTTAACGATGTCACCATCAAGAACAAATATCCCTTGCCGAAGATAGAAGACCTGTTTGACCAGCTAACCGGTGCCCAAGTATTCTCGAAGATTGATCTGAGGACATGTTACCACCAACTGAAGATCCGAGCAACAGATATTCCCAAGACTGCCTTTACCACCAGATATGGACTGTATGAGTACAATGTCATGTCCTTTGGACTGACCAATGCCCCCGCTTACTTCATGAATCTCATGAATAAGATCTTTATGGAATTCCTGGATAAGTTTGTCGTTGTCTTCATCGACGACATCCTTATCTACTCCAAATCAGAAGAAGAACATGAGCAACATTTGGAAGTGGTCCTAGAAACCCTGAGGCAGCACAAGTTGTACGCCAAGTTTAGCAAATGTGAGTTTTGGTTGAAGGAAGTAGGATTCCTGGGACACATCTTGTCTGCAGGAGGAATTGCTGTAGATCCCGCAAAAATCAAAACCGTTGAGGAATGGAAAGCCCCAACCACCCAGACTGAAGTCCGAGCATTTCTGGGATTAGCAGGATATTACCGCCGATTCGTTGAAGGATTTTCAAGCATCGCAAGACCAATGACTCAACTGCTGAAGAAGGACCGGAAATTTGACTGGAATGACAAATGTGAAGAAAGCTTTCAGCTACTCAAGCTCAGATTAACCACAGCCCCAATATTGATCATGCCCGATGTTACCAAGCCATTTGATGTCTATTGTGATGCATCCAAGACTGGTCTTGGATGTGTGTTGATGCAAGGAGGCAAGGTGATATCTTACCTGTCAAGGCAACTGAAGCAACATGAACAGAACTATCCAACTCATGACTTGGAGTTAGCAGCCGTAGTGTTAGTCCTGAAGGTTTGGCGTCATTACCTCATGGGTAATCGATGCGAGATATACTCAGATCACAAAAGCCTGAAGTACATCTTCACCCAGAAGGAGCTGAACATGAGACAGCGCAGATGGATTGAGTTAATCAAAGATTACGACATGGAAATTCACTACCACCCCGGCAAGGCCAATGTGGTAGCGGATGCTTTGAGCAGACTGCCGTGTCAGTTAAACTCCATGATCGCAATAGAGCAACCAAGCCTGTACCAAGAGTTTGAACAATTCAGACTAGAGCTAGTGAGCGAAGGATTCCTCGCCAGCATTGAGCTCCAACCCACTTTGATGAGCCAGATAAAGGAAGCCCAGCAGGGAAATGCCAGCATTGACGGAATCAAGAACCAGATAGCTGCAGGAAAGGCACCAGGATTCACCGTAGATGAAGAAGGAGTTCTTTGGTACAACGAACGCCTGTGTGTACCGTCAGATTCAGAGTTGAAGCAAGTCATTCTGAAGGAAGCTCACGATACACTGTATTCCATTCATCCTGGAGGAACCAAGATGTACCAAGACCTAAAGGAACAATTCTGGTGGCACGGAATGAAGCGAGAGATAGGAAGCTACATCGCCAAGTGTGATATCTGTCAACGAGTCAAGGTAGAACATCAACGCCCCGCAGGACTATTGCAACCCTTACAGATTCCGGAGTGGAAATGGGATTCTGTCGGTATGGACTTTATCACAGGATTGCCCAAATCTAGCCGAGGAAATGACTCCATTTGGGTAGTCATCGATAGGTTGACCAAAGTGGCCCATTTCATCCCCGTCAAGACCACATACCAAGGCCCAAAGCTCGCAGAGTTATACATATCCAGAATAGTCAGCCTGCACGGAACCCCGAAGTCAATTGTGTCAGATAGAGGATCGCAATTCACCTCAAGATTCTGGCAGAAAGTGCATGAAGGACTAGGAACCCGTCTGAATTTCAGCACAGCTTACCACCCACAGACTGACGGACAGACCGAGAGAGTCAACCAGATACTAGAAGATATGTTGAGAGCCTGTGTGCTAGAGTACGGATCCAAATGGGAAGACTGCCTACCATATGCAGAATTCTCCTACAACAATAGCTATCAAGCCAGCTTACAGATGGCCCCCTTTGAAGCCCTGTACGGAAGGAAATGTCGTACCCCTCTGAACTGGTCAGAAGTCGGAGATAGTCAAGTCTTCGGCCCCGATGTTCTCTGCGAAGCCGAAGAGAAGGTGCACAAGATCCGCGAGTACCTCAAGACCGCCCAATCAAGACAGAAGAGCTACGCCGACAAGAGAAGTCGAGAGATGACATTCGAGATCGGAGATTTTGTGTATCTCAAAGTCTCACCCCTCAAAGGAATGCAGAGATTCCAACTCAAAGGAAAGCTCGCCCCCAGATATGTCGGACCATTCAAGATTCTGAGTCGCCGAGGAGAAGTTTCATATCAACTGGAACTACCGGAAGAGATGTCCGCCGTACACAATGTGTTTCACATCTCACTGCTTCGAAAGTGCCTAGAAGTGCCGGAGAAGACCGAAGTATTCAAGAACATCGACCACAGAGCCATTGATATCAACAAGGATCTAACCTACCGCGAAGTGCCGATTCGCATCCTTGAAGAAGCATTCAGGACCACCCGCACCAGAAGTATCAAGTTCCTGAAGATACAATGGAGTAATCACACCGAAGAAGAAGCAACTTGGGAACGCGAGGAGGACATGAAGAAGGAATACCCAGATCTCTTTAGTACCTAGTTTTCTCTAGATCTCAGGACGAGATCTTTTGTAAGGGGGAAGGGTTTGTAACATCCCAAGTTTCAATAAAAGGAACAAGAGAGAGAGTTCAAGAATCCAAAAATCAGAGCCAACAAAAACTTTTTCTCATCATATAGGACTATGCATATAGCTCACCTTATTAATTTATTTGAGTGTGCTTTTGCCATGATGCTTGTTTATGTGTTACTCTCATTCTAAAACCCTAGCAATGATCACTTGATCATCCAAAGTCAAATAAAAATAAAATAGAAAAGAAATTCTAAAAATCAACTTCACACTCACATATGGCCTATGCCATTTTTACAAATCTTTGATCTAGGCCATTTTGGTTTGCACCATTAGTTGTAAATGGATACCAAACACTTATTAACACTTTTGGAAACAATCAAACTCAATTCAAATCAAATTTGAATCAAAATTGAGCTCACATATGATTATGGTCATATGTGCCATTTTTAGTCTGATGCTCACTTTGAGCCCCTGGTTTTTAACTTTTCACTTCTACACTTGGTCAACTCTTTGCACCTCATCCAAGACAACATCAAGGACTTCAACTTTGCCCAAAACCACCCACCCAAATTCCTTCTCAAATTCAAATGACAAGCAAGCAAAGTTGGAACAAAGTTGCATATGCAAGATCATATGCATTTTGGGATTTTGCAAAACAACTCCAAATTGAACCAAACCACCACCATTCTACTCCTTTTGAAATATGTTTACAACCCACCAAAAAGATTTGCAAATTTCGAAATTATTTTTCTTGCGGCCATTTGCTCAAACACCTTGCAGGCATGGAATCAAATTGAGCCCATGCTGGTTTTGGAGAGGACCAAGTCCAAGCTCTGGCCCTCCTCAGATGCCCTGGCACCCCCTCTCACCCCTCAGCACCAGTAGCACCACTTGCACTAAGCCTTGTGTGATCAAATCATCAAGACCATGCCATGCCGTCGCATGGCATGCCACCACCATGCCACTCTCACCTCTGGCCGTCTCTGGCCCGAACCACCATGTCCATCACCTTCCTCTCACTCACCTGATCACGACCAGACCCTACCTCGTCAAATTTTTTTACCGCAACGGCTAGAAACCATCGTGCCCAGACATGCCCAGGCATGCCCATGCACGCGCCAGAGCGCGCATGGCGCCAGCCCTGGACGCGCCAGAGCGTGATGACGCCCACCGCCTCGCGTCACCTCTGCCTTCGCTCTCAGCGCCAGTCGACGCGCGACACCACCCTGACGCTCCTGGACACGGTCACCTGCCCGCGGGAACGCCACAGGTGACGAGCGCATCCACGCCCGACCGCCATGACCTGCGCGCTCCCGTCAAGCTCACCGCCGCTGTAGACCCTCGTCTTCACCGCCATCACGCGCGTCAGCCTCGCCAGGACGCCAGCAATCGTACGCGCCCATCCCTTGCCTCTTCGCAGCCCTGGACCGACGACGACGCCGGCGACCCTAGCTCCGCCCCACAGCCACCCCTCGCCGCTATAAAAGGAGCTCTCCCTTCTTCAAATTCGCCACACCATCAGTCTTCCCACTCACCACTGAGCCTCCCTAGCCTCTTCCTTCTCCACATTCACCACTGCATCACCGGAATTTGGAGCTCGCTGCCCGCGGAGGTGCTGAGAAGGCCGCCACCGTTGCAGTGCACCTCAGGCGTAGCAACTGCTTCCATCTGCTTCACCGTCCTCGACAACCTCTCCGCGACCCCTCTCCTACCATCGCCACGCCGCCGGTGAGCCTCCGACCCCACACCGTCGCTGCGCCAGTAGCCACCTCTTGCCGGAGACGAAGGCCTCCCTCGACCGTGCGATCCCCTTGTAATCGCACGGCTCGCGTTGCGCGTACCGCTTCGCTTGCTAAGCCCCACTGACGCGTGGCCCCCACGCTGTCAGCTGGCCCGTAGCGACACTGGGATGGCCCAATCCCTTCTCTCTCTGCGCAGCCCGTTAACAGTTCCCGCCAGCCCAACTAGTTTAAATTCAAAAATCCAGTTTAGAGTTATTTTGCAATCTGATGCCAAGTTTAAAATTCAATAGGGACAAATCTACTCGGCCAAATTTTACAAACTTGATATTTTTGGAAACCTTAGGAAATTATCCACACAATGCCACTGGTTAGAACCCTAGATCTATTGTAGAAATAAAGTGACAAAATAAACAAGGCAGGGACTTTTCTGCCTTATAATAATTCTTAAAAATCAACCATAAATGCTTTTCAGTTAATTCCACCTCCAATAATTCACATTTCACTTATACTAATTGTTTCTACAAAAATATGCCATGCTTACTTTGAATGATCATGGCTTAGTTGATTTAAATGACTTTATGGCTATTTCTAGTCAAAGATATTGTCCAAAACTATTAAGAAATCTTATGAGAGAGTTTCTCTCATTTAAATCTTGTCACCACCAATTCCAAATGAAGTAGAGACTCTGGTCAATTAGGTCTCATAGGAATTGTTGGTGATATTAAATCTTTGCTATGCTAAAACTAAATAGTATGAGGTGCTCACCTCATTTAAATCATTTTCTCAAAATGATAAGTGTGAAGAGGTTGATTTGGGTCAACCTAGGTCACATATTATGCATAAGAGAAATTAAATCTTAATAAGATAATGAGAGGAAATTATTTCTCTGAATAATTCAAAGTAACAATTAAGATTAGTATGAGAGGAAATTATTTTTCATAAATGATAAGAAGAACACACCCACCAACTCAATATTAATGTATGATGCTAGTTTAAAGTGTGTAGCTCATGAGTGTGCCTAGTTTAGTAAATTAGTTTGGTATGATGATTGTGTACCCCGTATTCGTATTTTAGACGCTAGTACCGAGGAGTACCAGGAGGAGGAGGAGGTCTACTTCCAAGGAGAAGAAGACCACTTTGACCAATTCCCCAACCAAGGCAAGATAATACTCTTGCAAAGTGCAAAGCTCACCATGAGCAAGGCATTACCCCATTTACTTTATGCTTATGATCCTATTTCCTAGTTTTAATTTACAAGCTTTATTTACTTTTGTTTTATCAAAGTACTTTTGATTTATGATTCACTTGATTAGTATTGGATTAGTACAAGAGTATCAAGGTTAGCCTAGAAGCAAAGCAAAGTACTTAGCACCCCTCATACTTAGATGCTAGTGCTAAATTAAAAATGACTACTCTAGATGGGAACATGTGTTTATGAAATGATGGAGTTGAAAACCTTGGAATGATGAGTCATTTCCATTGAAGGATTTTTGAAGGTGAATATGACATGATTTTGACTTGGTGAAATGGCTAAAACTGATGATTGAGTTGGATGCGACACCTTTCCAATTAGTAAGTACCCCCACAATACCTGATTATGGGTAAGGCTTAGCTGGAAATTTATGTGTCTTAGTATGTGTTCCCTCTGAACACACGTCATAGGGGTTACGCTTGAGGCTGCCTCCGTTGTTGAGAAATGATGTGAATTGAGGTGAATTGTACGGCCAAGCCCTGTGCAGTTCCCGGGTTAACAGTTGGTTTTCACCGGGAGGCCAAGCTCATGGGGAGAGGTGCCTATACTAGGGTGTGTAAGTGAAAGGTTAACGGTTGATGATCCGCGTACTGAGTTACGATTATTCGGGGTTTTATCCCTGACGGATGTAATCAAATGTTGTGGCACAAGTGTGCAATCTCTGCAGAGTGTAGAACTATTCGAATAGCCGCGTCCGCGGTTATGGACAGTTGGAAAGGCCATACTGTTTCCGTCATCAGAATTTACATCTATGTGACTGGTGTTTTTGAACTGAACTTGAACTTGAATGGTGACTTGAATTTTTGCATCACAACAGAGTTGTGGGAATGACACTAATGTTCCCACTTGAGTTAGTTAGCACATGAGGAGTTGTTTACTAAAATGTTTATCAAATAAAATTGGCTTTATGCAAATAAACTTAGAGCTTAGAACACTCTCAATAGTAATGTTAGTACTTACTTTAGTATTAGATTGCGAGTACATAAAGTACTCACGGCTTTGTCCCTGGCTATTCAAATGGCCAGAATATGAAGCCGAGCAGCAGTACGAGGATGACGATCAGCAGGACGTCTACCACAACTAGGAGCTTCTAACGTCAAGCGTTGGCCTATGGACTAGAGAGTCCTTGTATCTTACGCTTCCGCTATGAACTTGTGTTTGTTCGTTGATCATTAGATCAACTATTCGTGTAATATGGATCATGTGATTCCAATTTGTAAGACATTATGGTTTGTAATGAATGATGACTGTGATACTTAACTATTATGCCTCGCAACAACAATTTCCTGGGATTGCGATGTATGACATAATAGGCATCCGGACTTAAAAATCCGGGTGTTGACAACCTCTATCCATCGCGTTGCTTGCTGTTGACGAAGTCGACGATCTTGAACGTGCCATCGAGTTCAGATCCTTGACGCCTCTAATCCCACGGTTGGCGCCAATTGACAAGGGATTAACTTATCAATGCCTACAGGTTGTAGACTAGGGTTTTAGTCGGAAGTAGAGGGCAAGTAGATCTCGAAGGTTTCAGCCGAAAAGTGCTCGACGATATGAAAACTAGGGTTTGTGAGACAATGAATCAATGCTTTCTTTGTACCTCGACTCCCCCTTATATAGGAGGCGGAGCCGAGGGATTCGTAATACACAAGTTACAGAGTTCGGGAGGGTTTACAACTCATCCCGCAAGATTACAAATATTATCTCCTAATACAACTCTAGCTTTCCTTAATAGTAATTTGGGCTTCCGATTCTTCTTATCCTTCGGGTCTTGGGCCTTCAGTAAATCCCGGGTACCATCTTCGGCAGGCCCATTGGGGATGCCTATGTCACATATTAACATACAACTCTAATGAACCAAAGAGAAACAACCAATCAATCAAAGAACAAATAAACTATGGCAACATGACATAGATCATAGGATTATAACTTATAGCATCAAACACCATGTTTACATAGGGCGGTACAGAGGTTTGTGAGAGGATGGACCACTGAATACAATGAGGAGTTGGTGATGGAGATGGCGGTGAAGACGTTGGAGGGCTCAGCGAGGAGCGCCGGGAGGCGGAGGCGTGGGCGGCGCCGGCGGCGGCGCGGGGGACTCCTTCCCCGCCGCCGGCATCATGGGGGAGCGCCGCCCCTTAGCATTCTTCTTCCTTGAGTTGGTGCTGGTGTAGATGAGTGTTTCCCCTTCCTTGGGGGCTGCCAAGGAGGAGGATTTTCGTGACAATGCTTGGGGGCCTCCAAAAATAGGGTTTCTCATCAATATATAGTGTTGGGGATGCAATCTAGGCCATGTGATGGATGCCCCTTTGATCCAAGGGCTCTTGGGCACATCTAGAACCTTCCTAGGACTCCCCTCTGTCCTTCATGAGCCTCACAACTCATGGCTGGGCCGAAATATCCTGGTATGGAAAGAGTTTGTGTCAAATACGTCACCAACTTTTGGAGTCCCGAGACTGCACGAACCTCCGCAGTAAGTCTGCTCTGCCGGATGCATCCGTTGTCGTTTCTGGACGAATAAGATGTCCAAGTTGTTCGGCTTGAAATTATCTACAACTTTGTAGTTTATGACTTTTCCATTGGACGTCGTTTTGATGGAGTTTCGAAGCGATCTTTGAAAAGTGTTCAGCAGGGACAGATTCCGGGAAATCCAGATTTCACCATAATGAGCTATTTCCTTCCATATTTGCCTATTTACTGCACAACAAAGTTGAAACTAAGAACTTGTGCACTTTTGCAACTATTAATAGGTTAGTCCCTTAAAACAAGCATGGAACATCAAAAATTATAGATACGTTTGCGACATATCAACATCCCCAAGCTTAACTCCTGCTCGTCCTCAAGTAGGTAAGTGATAAAAAGAATAATTTTTGAGGTGACATGCACCTGAAAATTCAAAGGATGACTAGATACAAATAATTTAAGAACAATTAATAACACATTCATGATTCAATCAATAATAATTTTGGGACCATGCACATAGAACTAAAAATGACAACTATACTCTCATAAGACGGTGCATATAACTTAGAAGATGAAGAGTCACCATAAAAGTAAAAGAATGGCCCTTCGCAGAGGGAAGCAGCGATTAAACATGTGCTAGAGCTTTTTTATTTTGAAAACATAGAGATATAAAATTTTAAGAGAGGAAATTGTGTCAACGGTAGCAATACGTAATATAGGTTATGTATAATGTTGGGGGGATGACCCCCGGTATGCCAAAGGCATGCCAAACCGGATGGTTTGAGCCATCAAGATACCGGTTTAATGTTTTTTACCGGAACGCAAAGATAAGAGTTTGGCTAAGTAAAGCCAGGCCGGTATCCACAGAGGGGTATACCGGAACCGGATGAAGAAGACACCGGGCTACCGGAAAGAAGAGCATGTCGGCAAGACTGGTCAAAGATTCTCTTCAGAGCTAGAGGACAAGGCTGAGGTAAGCAAAGCGGCTTTAATCGAAGCCCTGGCACCAAAGAGAGGGATGACGCTGAAAGAAGCCGGAGGACGTCAGCCTCCCTGATTAAAGAAGACCCCGACGTCATCTATGATTAAAGTTACTTTGTAAAGTAGTTTGTCCAGTCAAAGATGCCATTAGGGTTTCTTGCTCTGTAAGCCACCCTCTCCCCTATATAAGGAGAGGGGGCACACCCGTATAGGGGAGGATCAATCTCTGGAGGAACCTTGTATCCAAAAACCTGTAATCATGTGGAGATCAATGAAGATAGTGATCTAGAGCAGAGTTCTTCCTTGTGCGTTTCTTCTTGCATCCCTGCCTTTGGTTGTGTTCTTGAGGAAAGCATCCGGAAGTTCATCCCATCTAATCACAAACCCTCCCCCGAATCCTTTAGCGTCCATTCGGCCCCAACTCAAGCCATCCCATCGCATCTGCTCGTTCACCACGACGACAGTTGGCACCCACCGTGGGGCATGAAGTGGCGCTTGCTGGAGTTCACTTTCGGGCGGGCATCCTCGACGTCGCCGGCCAGCGTACGGTGTCCGCGCTGGTGCAGCGCATCTACGCCATGGACTTCATCAACGACAACGCGGGATGCTTCGCCAACGGCGGCATCTTCCCCAAGAACGGCCGCATCATCGAGTTCGGCAGCCACCGCATCTACTTCGGCACCGTCCCTGTGCGCCAGTGCCCCTCGCCGGTGCTGGTGGCCCCGGATCCGCCAAGATGGCTACATGCTGGCCGCGCTCCTGGCAGCGTGGAGGTGATGATGGCAGGTGCGGTCGACGCCGGAAAAGGAGCTGTGGAAGAAGGTGCTGGGCGTGCGGCTTCAACCCGTGCGGCCAAGCCACCGCTGGAGCGTGATGCAGGCGCTGTGGGAGCATCATCCGCGCCACCGGAAACACCGCTCCAGGCAGCGATGAACGTTCTCGCCACCCCCATCGCGCAGAACATCGACCTGGCAGCGGCTCAGGCGGAGCTGGAGGCGCAGCGCTAGAAGGTGCTCGAGAGCGGCAAGGACATCCTCAAGGCGCAGCGCGAGCTGAACCTAACCATACGTGAGTACAACGCTGCCCATGGCTTTGCTTCTGTTAGCGCTCATGCTGCTAGGATACCGGAGAACCGGCTTCAGGCTCGCAATCTAGATCAGGATCTGCGCAAAGAAATTGTTGCCGGCAAAAGTACTTCTGCATCTGTGAGCATTGTAGAGAAACCTAAGTACAGTAGCCCGGATAAAACCATGAAAGCTGCTAAAGCTGCCGTAGCGCTGTGTGAATCGCTTTCCGGGGATGCTCTGGTAAAACAACAAGAGCGCGTCCGGGAGCTGCTTGAGACTATCGAGCAGCAACATGCTGAGCAGCTTGTTAAGCTAAACAAAGCTGTGGCTTCAAAATCCGCGCGTTCAACAAAGAATGCCGGTAGCAAGTCCCATGGGCAGGCTTCGTCCCCCCATCCGGACAGAAGAAGAGAAAAATAGATGAATGCGCAGCAGATGACTGTGTATGATCCGGTTCTTGCCGGAAAACAACGAGCCGGGCAACACGATGCCGGTAGAAAAAGCCAAGGGGCAGACAGAGGCTACGCCAAAGGAGGCTATGCCGGAAACAATCATGCCGGTAGACACGAAACCGGGCAGAATTATCGAGCTGCAAGGGCAGCGTATGATGAGGAGGAAATAGATCCTCCAAGGTACCGGCAGGCAAGGGCCGCGGTACCGGAATATGAAGACGAGGTCGATTCAGCAAGACCGGCAGCATACCGGAACCCATTGGCAGAACGCTTGGGAGAAAGATACCTGCCAGAACGGGATGCGAGGCACCGTCTGGACAGAGTATACTTGTCGGAAATGATCGAGGCGGAAGGACCTCCAGGCCCAAAATGTTTTGGTCCAAGAATCATGAAAGAAGGACCACCGGTTCGCAATTTCCAGTTGCCCCGTGACACAAAAACATATGATGGCACCACTAAGCCGGAAGACTGGCTCGCGGATTACGTGACCGCGGTATACGTCGCTGGCGGCGGAGGAACCGTAGCAGGAGGAGGAAACCGGCGTTGGGCCGTGAGAATCATACCATCATTCTTGGTGGGACCGGCAAGAATCTGGCTAAACAACTTTCCGGCAGGGAGCATAAATGGCTGGTTGGACTTTGAGGAGGCTTTCGTGAGTAACTTCAGCAGCACATACCGGAGGCCAAACAGGCCGCAGCAGCTCGCTCTGTGCGTGCAGCGCCCAAATGAAACAGACTGGGATTATCTGGCCCGGTGGAACACCACAAGGAACTCCTGTGAAGGGGTGATAGAGGCGCAAGCCATTGCTTGGTTTAGTAGTGGGTGCAGAAGAGGTTCACCGTTGTGGCAAAAGCTGCAGCGAAACATGCCGACAACTGGCAGAGATGATACGCGTGGCGGATAGCTATGCGTTAGGAGACCCAACGCAGCCGGCAGTACAACCTAAGCCGGAACAGCAGCGCCAAGAGCAAAACCGGGACAACCGGAACAACAAAAGAAGGGAAGATTTCCCGGATCGAAGGTACGGTCCGCAGCAAGTTGCTGCTGTGCAAGAGAACTCTGAGGCCAGCGGCAGTCAGAGGCAAAGAACCGGATCGTAGCCATGGGCGGGTCCTAAGAAACAGTGGGTCGAGAAGAAACCCTGGGGCCAGAAAAAGAACTGGCAGGAACCCGTAAAGTACACCATGGAAGCCGCCATGGATCAACCTTGCCGGTGGCACACACCGAATCCGGCACACCCGTCAAACCATTTGACGAAGGATTGCTCTTGGACCAAGTACTTGATGCTCAAGGGAGCAGTAAAAGATGCGCAGCCACCGCAACAAGATATGCTGCGGCAGCAACAGCTACCACCACCACCACCGCTTACCGGGGCAAATGCCTTACCGGTACAACCTCAGCCAAACCGAAAGCAATACCATCAAGTTAACCAGGTGGGAGAAGGCAATGGCCAAGCGCCTCCACCGGCACCTTTGTGCCGGAATGTTTACCATGACCCAGATATGTGCTGCGTTGTGTTCGTCACTGAGCCAACCGACAGATAGAGCCTGCATCGCCGTTCTATGGAGGTGAACGCGGTGATGCCGGCAGTACCAAAATACATGCTGTGGTCTGATCAGGAGATCTCTTGGTCGTTCAAGGATCACCCCAAGATAATGCCTAATCCGGGTGGCTATGCTCTTGTCTTGGACCCAATCATGCAAGGGCCAAACGCTCGAGTCAAGTTCAGCAAAGTGCTGATAGACAATGGCAGCAGCATAAACATCATGTACCGACACACCATGAACATGCTGGGCATAACAGAAAACATGCTTCAGCCAACGCGTACAACGTTCCACGGAATCGTTCCGGGCCTGTCCTGCGCACCGGTTGGGAAAGTCCGGGTGGATGTGTCGTTTGGAGGACGTGACAATTGTCGGGTTGAAAACCTTGAGTTGAGGTGGTGGACTTAGATAGTCCTTACCATGCATTGCTGGGGAGACCGGCATTGGCTGCTTTCATGGCCTCAACTCACACGGCATATCTCAAGATGAAGATGCCGACACCTCGTGGACCCTTAACTGTGGTGGGGAACTACAAAGTCTCACTGGAAATAGCATCCGCCGGATCAAACCTGGCAGAATCACTGGTGATCACAGAGGAAAAGAAGAGGATGCAAACTGCGGTTGCGCTGGCTCAATCCTCACAGCTGAGCTTGGCGGCAATGAGTGCAAACCTGGGCGCACCGGCATTCAAGCCGACAAAAGAAACAAAGGATATCGTGCTGGACCCGGCTTACCCTGAGCGCACCGTTCGTATCGGTGCCGACATGAATGAGGCATAGGAAAGCGTGCTCGTCAGCTTCCTTCGTGAGAATCGGAATATCTTTGCCTGGTCTACTGATGACTTGGTAGGTGTTCCGAGGGAGCTGGCTGAGCACTCTTTGAATGTCCGGAAAGATGCAAAGCCTGTAAGGCAGCCGCTGCGCCGATTTGCTGAAGACAGGAGAAAGATCATTGGAGAAGAGGTGACAAAGTTACTGGTTGCCGGTTTCATTGTGGAAGTACTGCACACTGAGTGGCTAGCCAATCCGGTGCTGGTCGAAAAGAAGAAAGAGGAGAACCTAGAAGCAAAGGCTCCAAAGGTGTGGCGCATGCATCAACTACACCAACCTGAACAAAGCTTGCCCGAAAGACCCTTTCCCGTTACCCCGGATCGATCAGGTGATTGATTCCACTGCTGGTTGTGAACTGTTGTCTTTCTTGGATGCTTATTCCGGTTTCCACCAAATCCCCCTGAAAAAGGAAGATCAAATAAAAATTGCGTTCATTACCCCGCACGGGGCTTATTGCTATGTCACTATGCCTTTTGGTTTGCGCAACGCTGGTGCAACGTATCAGCGCTGTATGCAAAAATGCTTATTTAACCAAATTGGAAAAAATGTACAAGTCTATGTGGACGATGTTGTGGTAAAAACTAAGGTAAAAGAAACTTTAATCGATGACCTCCGGCAAACATTTTATAACTTGAGAAGATTCCGGATGAAACTCAATCCGGCAAATTGTACCTTCGGTGTACCTGCCGGCAAGCTGCTTGGCTTTCTCGTATCAAGCCGGGGCATTGAGGTTAATCCGGTAAAAATCCGGGCAATCGAAAGAATGACTATACCGCGCGATCTCAAAGACGTGTAAAAGTTTACCGGAAGCTTGGCATCGCTAAGCCGGTTCATAAGCAGGTTGGGAGAAAAAGCTCCGCCACTCTATGCTCTCATGAAAAAATCTGACACGTTCGTCTGGACCCCTCAGGCAGACGCAGCGTTTAAAGAGCTAAGAACAATGCTGGCCACAGCGCCTATACTGGCTTCACCTCTAGAAAGAGAGCCTATGCTATTATACATAGCAGCAACGAACCGGGTTGTGAGCGTGGTAGTTGTGGTTGAAAGAGAAGAGGAAGGAAAAACCATCCAGAGGCCGGTATACTACCTGAGCGAGGTGCTCTCCCTCTCAAAACAAAACTACCCTCACTTCCAAAAGATGACTTATGGCGTGTTCATGGCCGCCACCAAGCTTAAGCATTACTTCGAGGAGCACCCCATGAAAGTGGTGAGCGAGGCACCCATTTTCGATATCATGTGCAACAAAGATGCCAGCTGAAGGATTGCAAAATGGGCAATCCAGATATCACCGTATGTGCCGATGTATGAAAAAAGAGATGCCATAAAGTCACAAGCTCTGGCTGATTTCCTTGTTGATTGGGCGGAAATGCAATACAAGACGCCAGATCAAAAGATAGAATACTGGAAGATGCACTTTGACGGATCCAAACTCAAAGAGGGTCTAGGTGCCGGTGTGGTGCTTACCTCACCTAAGGGAGATCATCTCCGGTATGTTCTGCAAGTACATTTCAGGGCATCAAACAATGTCGCTGAATATGAGGCTTTGATCCATGGACTGAAGGTCGCAAAAGAAATCGGTGCGCACCGGATCATTTGCTATGGAGATTCAGATCTTGTGGTGCAACAATGTTCCGGAGATTGGGACGCAAAAGATGCTAACATGGCTTCGTACCGGTTTCATGTGCAAAAGATTGCCGGCTTCTTTGAGCGCTGTGAATTTCATCATGTGCCACGAGCGGAAAGCGAGGCCGCGGATGCTTTGTCCAAGCTGGGCTCATCTAGGCAGGAAATTCCTCCCGGGATAGCCTTGGCACACTTAAGAGTACCGTCAATCAAACCAAGCCCGGAATCGGAATCGATTTTCGTACCGGAATCACATGTAGTGCCCATGGATATCGATGAAGGAAACTCGGGGACTGTTCCGGCAATCTTGGGGACTGTTCTGACAAGCTCGGGGACTGTTCCGGCAAGATCGGTGACTGTTCCGGTAAGTTCAGGGACTATCGCGACCATACCGGAAGAAACAATGCTGGCGGACAACATGGAGATAGATGTACTGGTGTTTCTGGTTCGAGAAGCACCATCTTGGGTTAAACCTATTAAGGAATTCCTGATCAACGGCACCTTGCCGGATGACGAAAATGAATCCAGAAGGATCCAGAGGAGGTCCAAAGCATACACATTCATCAACGGCGAGGTGTACAAGAGAAGTGTTACCGGTGTCCTTCAAAGATGTGTGGAGCCGTAAGAGGGAAAAGAAATGCTTGAAGAGATTCATCAGGGAGAATGTGGGCACCACGCTTCGTCAAGGGCGCTGGTAGCGAAAGTGTTCCGGCATGGGTTCTATTGGCCCACTGCTTTGGAAAAAGCTGAAGATTTGGTAAGAAAATGCAATGGGTGCCAGAGGTACGCCAAGCAAAATCATACCCCAGCGTCCGGTTTAAAAACCATGCCGCTGACATGGCCATTCGCTGTTTGGTGCCTTGATATGGTTGGCCCATTCAAAACTGCAAGGAGCAGCATGACTCACATTTTGGTCATGGTGGACAAGTTCACCAAGTGGCTAGAAGTGAAACCTATCGCAAAGTGTGATGGGCACACAGCGGTGAAGTTCTTAAAAGATGTTATCTTGCGGTATGGCTACCCGCATAGCATCATCACAGATAATGGAACCAATTTTGCTCAAGGTGAATTCAAAAGATTTTGTGAGGATAGCAACATCCGGTTGGATTTGTGCTTGGTAGCACATCCACAAGGCAATGGCCAGGTGGAAAGAACAAACGCATTGATACTTTCTGGTATCAAACCAAGACTTATCGAAGCAGTGGAAAAGTCACCAGGGTGTTGGCTTGATGAGCTGCCATCAGTGTTGTGGAGCATAAGAACAACTCCAAATCGGTCCACCGGATACACTCCATTCTTTATGGTTTACGGAGCAGAAGCGGTCATACCAACCGACATTCTCCATGACTCACCAAGGGTGCAGCTCTATACCGAGCAAGAGGTAAAAGAGGCCAGAGAAAATGATGTCAACTTGCTAGAAGAAGCAAGAGAATTGGCATTGGCAAGAACAACCATTTACCAGCAAAACCTCAGACGCTATCATAGCCGGAAGGTTAACCCGAGAGTATTCCGGGAAGGAGATCTGGTGCTACGCCTAGTGCAGCGCACTGAAGGCCGGCATAAGCTTTCACCACCATGGGAAGGACCTTTCATTGTGAGCAAAGCGCTCCACAATGATGCCTATTACTTGATCGATGCACAGGAATGGAAGAAAGGAAAGACGGACAGGTCTGGAGAAGAGAGCAAGCGTCCATGGAACGTAGCTCTGTTGCGTCCCTTCTACTCTTGAAGTTGTGGTGTAAGAAGTTCCTTTTTGTACCTTATATGCTATGAATAAAAGATGTCGGAACCTCGAATGAATCTCGGGGACTACCCCTACCTAAGTTGCATGCAACATGTTTATTTTTTCAGTTCACCGGTTGCTTGGTGAACATTTTTTTTTCTTTTTGGTTTAGTAGCGTGCTAAACCTACCGGAGTCTTCGACTCTGCTGCTGTCCGCAACCCGGCTCCATGGCAAGCAAGATAAACCGGTAGCAATTAAGCACATGAACTACGAAAAGAGAGAGTGGGAACAAACAATCCGGAAAAGTTTAACTAACCCCGGCTAAGCCCGTTTTTTGCAAAATTTCGAAGTTATTTCTAAGTTCAAGACAATGCTTGTTTGGTAAAAGAACCTTGTGCTCATACGCCAAAGAACGCCCAGAGAAGGCAGGCAGAGCCAAGGTAAAAGAGCCAAGTGTGCATCGAATTGAATGCGGAAACAATTCCGAAATCTTTGCAGTGCAGGAAAAAAGCAAAACAATAAGCAAATATGTTAAGGCAAACATAAGGTAATTAACTACCGGTATAGCATACCGGCATAAAACTGTTGTGCCACAACCAAAAGGGAGTTTAAAGTTTTACATCACGAACCCCGGCATACCGGGGTAGAATTTGACGGACAATGTTTTGAGTCAAGCAGGACCAACAAGCATTTCACAAGCAAACAAATAACAGCAGGTACTCTAGCAGCAGGGGCTTCGGGAGGAGCGTCGCCAGCGCCAGGACCATCCAGAGGCTCATCGTCGGCTCCGGCCTCCTCATCGTCTTCGCCTTCCTCCTCGTCGCTCAGATAGTCCTTGACGTCTGGAGGAGGGGCGATGAAGGTGCGCATGTCAGTGTACTCCGCGATGTGGTACGCACGATCCTGGCGCTTAGCGGTGAGGACCGGGACCAGGTCGGTTTCAGCTCCTTCGCGCACTCCGATGAGGGCGTCCAGGTCCAGGTCCGGGTACCAGGAGCAGGCAATGCGAAGCGCGGAGTCTGCTCCGGCACGGGCAGCAGAGCACTGCCACTCCCGGATCCTTCGGCCGGCACCCTTCAGGCGATCGCTGATGAGGGAGAAGGTGTCTGGCACCACTTCTCCAGGCCAGAGAGTCCGGAAGAGCTGGGTGGCCACATCAGGGATGTCGGAGAGATTCCGATCTATGGCGCGTATGTGGGAAACCCACGCGTTTAGCGCAACCAAGTGGTCATAAGGGTCCCATGGCGCACCCAGATTTTCATAGGCCTGGGCAACCCGGCGCTCTCCAACCTTCTTCACGGCGAACGCCTGGGAATCCGGGAAAAGCCCTACAAGGTGAAGGAAAGAAGTTAAGCAAATGCAACCGGAAGAGACAAGCTTATAGGCAGAAACCGGAAAAGAAAAAGGAAGAAACTTACGGAAGGCAAGTGCGTCGGTCTGTGTGACCAGAAGGTCATATTCCTTCTGCTCCGCCTCCAGCCGCGCGGCCTTGTCCTCAGCAGCTTTCCGCGCCTTGGCAAGCTCCTCCAGCTCAGCCTGCAACACCACATTCGCATTGCCGGCATCCTCCAGCGCCTCATGCAGCTTGGTCTCCGCAGCGGCTTCGGCGGCCTTCAGCGCCTTGTGGTGGTCAAGGCCAAGCTGGATAAGCTGGTCCTTGAGCTCCTTGGAGGTGGCCCTCTGGGCGCTCAGCTCCTCCTGGTGCTGCTGAATAAGCTGGTCCTTCTCCTCTGGAACCCAGAAAGTAAATGTTAACAAGGTTGCGCTCATACAGTGAAGAGAAAGTAACTCAACCGGGAAAAAGGAAGCGGTACCTTGGGCGGCGGCAAGCTGAGCCTTGAGGGCCTCGATAGAAGCTTCCGGGATAGCTGCTCAAACAAAAATCATAAGTACTAAGAGAAAGAAAGCTTTTCGGTAAGAAGATGCCGGAGGCACAAAAAGTTTACCTTGGCACTTGCCGTGTGCCTCAGCAAGATCCCGGTGCTCCCAAAGAAGCTCCTCAAAGAGGATCTTCCGAGCGTCAACCGTGGTCTGTTCAAGAAAAAGAGGTTAACTAAAGTTTCGCGCTAAGAACAAAGATCTTAACCCGAAACTCGGGGACTGGCTATGCCGGTTTCGCGCGTTTCTAAGTTAAGTTTCGCGCTAAGAACAAAGATCTTAACCTGAAACTCGGGGACTAGCTATGCCGGTTTCGCGCGTTTCTGAGTTAAGTTTCGCGCTAAGAACAAAGATCTTAACCCGAAACTCGGGGACTGGCTATGCCGGTTTCGCGCATTTATATCTAAGTTTCGCGCTAAGAGCTACGCTCTCAACACGAAACTCGGGGACTGGGAAGATAGACAAGATTCAGCAAAAAAGAGAAACCGGCATGAAGTTAAAAGTTGAAGAGAAGATAGAAAAGATCCGGAAGGAGAGAAACCGGCAAGAGTTGAAAAAAGTTGGTGGAACTTACCATCAGGTTATTCGTGGCATCGTACCACGCGCTGTCCAGCTCTTTGACGGCCCGACGTAGCCGCATAAAGTGCTCCTCAGAGGACCGGTCACCGGCAGGGTCAGGCGCCGGTAGCCTGTCCTTGCCCAGGCCGCGGGTCGCCGGGGACATGTCCGCGGCGTTCCACTTCTGCGCGTAGGGCAGCAAGTGCCCCAGCTCTCGGCCTTCGCGCTGGAACTCGGTTATCCGGCCAAGCAGGCCGGTGGCCTTCTCGCCGGCAGCGCTAGCAGCGCGGGAAACGTGCAGCACCAAGGGTTGCAGGCCGCCGGAGGGGGCGCTGGAGGCCGTTGCCTTTCCCTTGACGAGCTTCAAGGTCTTGGGTGGCGGCGGAGTTGGAGTGGCGCTGGCTGGCTCGGTGCGAGGAGCTTCCGGCGGTGGCGTTGGAGCAGTCTTTGGAGAAGGGGGAGCACCAGGCGCGTCACCCGGGTTGGAGCTTGCCGGCACGGAAGTTTCCGGCGCGGCTCTGGAAGGGGAAGACGTCTTGGTCTTCTTCTTCTTCTTCTTTTCTAGGATGGGAGGAACCAGAGGTTCCGCCCGCCCGGCAGCTTCTTCTTCGGCGCCGATGTTGCTGGCGCCGGTGTCTTGGTTCTCGGGAGGGGAGACAAGGTCCTCCTCCGCGCGGTGATCTGGCGGTGTAGGGGCCGCGCGCCCCGAACTTGAAGTGCCTCCCAGAGGGGAGGCAGAGATGTTGCCGGCACCAGATGGTGCCGGGCTTGAGTGAGGAGGAGGGATTGAGGTCCTCGCGGTACATTCAGAGCCCTCAGGCCTTGGGCCAAGCTTGAGCGCAGGGCTGAACGAAAGAAAAAGAGAGAGTTGGGAAGAAGCAACCGGCAAGAGAACTTGGTAAAAACGAAACAAGCAGGGCAACAGGAGCTTACCCAGAGGAGGTCAGCATCTGTTTGCGCTTATAGCGCCTCACGCCTGCTTCCTTCCCCGCCAAAGGCTCCATCCGGAAGCGCTTCGGCGGAGGGGCCTAACTTGAACCGGCGTCAGATGCCGGCACCTTGTTCTTCTGGCCCTGGGCCATGAGCCTGTCCACGAACTCGGGACCGACCTCGGCCTGCAGGAGCGGCGCGTGCTCGTGGATCTGCGGGTTGGAGCTAGCTGAGGGAACATCTACAGAGGAACGATAATGAAAAAGTGAGGTTAAAAAGAAAACTACCTCGAGCAAGGTCAGGTCATCCGAGGAAGCGGATGGTTCCGGCACGGATTTACCGAGGCGCGAAGCTTTGGTCCGGCCCATCTTCAGGTCCTGCCAACGAATGTAAGGGTCCGGATCAACCGAGTCCAAGGAACGCTTCACGCAGGGGCCTCGTCGGTCCGCGTCGATGCGGGGAAAGCGGTCCTTGGCCTGAAACAAGAAAAAAGAAGGTTAACAGCAGCATAAAAGTTACCGGTAAGCCGACCCGAGTTGTGTAATCTCTTACTTCTTGGGTCGGAGGGTTAGTGGAACTGAGAGGCCGGAGGCCCCATTCCCAATCATCCGGCATGGCAGTCTGGCAGATCTGCCTAGCCTTGCGGACGATGTCCTTCTTGCTGAGAGGAAGGCCGGTGATCTTGGTGGGATCACCGGGACCATACATCTCACTCATCTTGTGCTGCCGGCGCTTAAGAGGAAGCACCCGGCGCGAGATAAAAGTGCGGATAATATCATCGGAGCAGATGTTAGTCTCCTTCATCAGATGCTCCATGAAGCGTACCACCCGGTTTGTTTCGGTATGATCTGTCTTCGGGTTGTAGCTCCAGTTGGTTTTTCTGGGCGGCGCCGGATTGAAAGGCGGCAGATCGATGAGATTTGCGGCGCCGTTGTTCTTCACGTAGAAGAAGGTCCCTTGCCATAACCGGCATGACTCGAGACCGGAAAACTTGAAGAAAGGGCTCCCTTGGGGGAGCCGATGATGCAAGACCCGCATTGAACGGGGGGTTTGGGTTTAGGAATTTCCTTGCCCTGAACGGAATTGATCCGAAGAGCAAAGAAACGGGCAAACGTCTCGCGAGTGGGACGAATGCCGACATAATCCTCCATAAAGGTGGCATAGCAAGAAAGGTAAAAAACGGCATTGCTGGGAAGATGATGAGGTTGAAGTTCGTAAAAATCTAAGAAACTCCGGAAGAACTCGGAGACAGGAAGGCCGAAGCCGCGCTCGAAGTGAGCAAGAAAAACGACATGTTCACCGGGCTCAAGCACCGGTTCAATCTCGTCGCCAGGAAGCCGGCAGGTTACTCCCTCCGGAATCCTTCTGGACCGGTAGAGCCAGTCAATCTCATACTGGCTAACGTTGGAGCCCATCCAGGCCCCGCGTGTGGTACCGGCAGGATCTACGCCGGAAACTTGGCTAGAGCTACCGGATTCTTGGTCGCTACCGGCATCAATGTCCATCTGGACGAGATCGGCGGATAAACCGTCAGAAGATTGGCTATGCCGGCTATCAGAGGAAGAGGCAGAGGAAGATGAAGCGGAGGAGGACTCTTCGCTAGACATGAGAACAGGTGCGGAAAAACAAGAATCCCACGATTTACCCCCTCGTGAAGATCTACGCGTAAGAGAAAAAGCAAAAGAAAAGGAGAAGTAAATACACTACCGACCCAAGATCTAGGAAGCAAGGAAAAGGGGGGTAAACGCAGATTGAGCCTAACCTGAGGCGGCGGAGTCGCAGAAGAAGGAGTTTGCCGGAGGAGTGGTGAGCTTGCGGTTGACGAGGAGGTCCGTCGACGGCGAGGCGCATAAGAGCTTGAAGAAGCACAAATGCGACGGCCGCGAGAGAAGCACCACGAAGATTCTCTGCGCGGCAAGGTCCGGCGAAGTCCGGCGGAGCGGCAGCAAGGATTCGCCGGGCGCAGAGGTTCGAGCGGCGAACGGAGCGGCGAAGGCGCAGAGGACGAAGAGCACTGTGCGCGAGGAAGTGGAGACTGCGAGAAGAGGAAGAAGAGGGGGCGGTTTTGCCTTATAAAGGAAGAGAGAGAGGTGGGCCGAAAACCGCCGGGCCGCGGCGGTTCGCTCCGCGGGCCGCGACGGTTCGCTCCACGGGCCGCCACGTGGTGCAGCGATACACGCGAAAAAACGGAAAGCCACAGAGAGGTGCACACGGATCCGGAGCGGTGACTAGGATCCGCTGTGAAGCAGTTAATACGCGCGCGGAAGCCGAAGGGAAGTGACCCCTGACACTGGCGCGTCAGTTACAGTGCGCATGTCACTGACAGGCGTGGGGCCCGAGAAATTCTCGACTTCGCCGAGGAAAGAGTTAATGGCTAAGATACCGGAGGAAAAGATGCCGGAAGATACCTTGCAAAGAGAGAAAACGTAAGTCCGGGCAAAGATGCTAGATCCAAGCTGAGCGCCGGAAAGGTTAAACTGGTATCCTAAAAACAAGAGAACCTGGCATGGTCTGTTGGATAGAATCCACCAGGCTATACCAGCTTCGGGGACTAATGTTGGGGGGGTGACCCCCGGTATGCCAAAGGCATGCCAAACCGGATGGTTTGAGCCATCAAGATACCGGTTTAATGTTTTTACCAGAACGCAAAGATAAGAGTTTGGCTAAGTAAAGCCAGGCCGGTATCCCCAGAGGGGTATACCGGAACCGGATGAAGAAGACACCGGGCTACCGGAAAGAAGAGCATGTCGGCAAGACTGGTCAAAGATTCTCTTCAGAGCTAGAGGACAAGGCTGAGGTAAGCAAAGCGGCTTTAATCGAAGCCCTGGCGCCAAAGAGAGGGATGACGCTGAAAGAAGCCGGAGGACGTCATCCTCCCTGATTAAAGAAGATCCCGGCGTCATCTATGATTAAAGTTGCTTTGTAAAGTAGTTTGTCCAGTCAAAGATGCCATTAGGGTTTCTTGCTCTGTAAGCCACCCTCTCCCCTATATAAGGAGAGGGGGCACACTCGTATAGAGGAGGATCAATCTCTGGAGGAACCTTGTATCCAAAAACCTGTAATCATGTGGAGATCAATGAAGATAGTGATCTAGAGCAGAGTTCTTCCTTGTGCGTTTCTTCTTGCATCCCTGCCTTTGGCTGTGTTCTTGAGGAAAGCATCCGGAAGTTCATCCCATCTAATCACAAACCCTCCCCCGAATCCTCTAGCGTCCATTCGGCCCCAACTCAAGCCATCCCATGGCATCTGCTCGTTCACCACGACGACATATAAAACTTCCTATAAGTTGCAAGCCTCATGCTTCGAATATACTAATAGTGCCCGCACATTGTCCTAATTAGCTCGGATTTCCATGGATTATCATCGCATTACATATGTTTCAACCAAGTTTCACAAAGGGGTACCTCCATGCCACCTGTACAAAGGTCTAAGGAGAAAGTTCGCATTGGATTTCCCGCTTTTGATTATTCTCAACTTAGACATCCATACCGGGACAACATGGACAACAGACAAATGGACTCCTCTTTAAGCTTAAAGCTTTTGGCAACATAAATTTCTCATAAGAGATTTTTGAGGTTTTAATGTCCATGTTGAAACTTCCACCATGTAAACATGGCTTTGGTTAGCGGCCCAATGTTCTTCTCTAACAATATGCATACTCTAACCTTTTATCATGCTTATCTCCTTTACTTCAGACAAGACGGACATGCATAGTAACTCACATGATATTTATCAAAAATATGATGATGGTGTCCCCATGTCAGCATGGTTGCCACATAACAAGCAACATATAAGAACTAAGATACATAAGTGACATATTCCTCACCACAATATTTTTTTAGGCTACTTTCCCATGAGCTATGTATTGCAAAAACAAGGAATTATTTTGAAGGTTTTAAAGGTAGCACATGTAAATTTACTTGGAGTGGCGGTGAAATACCACATATAGGTTGGTATGGTGGACACTTTTGGCATATTTTGGTTTTTGGTGGTTGGATGCACAAGTAGAGATCATACTCAGTACAGAATGAAGGCTAGCAAAAAGAAAGATAACGACCAACTAAGAGAGCAATAATGGCCATAATCATGCATAGCGACAAAACTTATTAATTAAAGCATATTGTGATATTAAAAGTCTAAACTAAATGATCAATTCAACCCAATTGAAACATCGGAGGAGATCTTCCATTTGCATCACTATTAATATGAAACCTTTTTACTCGTACCCAACACCAATCAACTTATTTGAAACAACTCTCATTTATAATATTCATTAAAGATCAGAGAGCTAATCATATATAACTGAAGCATACTAACAAGATCTGAACAAAATAGGAGTGAAAAACCAGAGCTAAACGCAGTACTAGCAAAAATAAAACGCTCGTTGAACAATAAGAGTGAAAACTAGAGCGTTCATACAATTAAAACGGAGCGTGTCTCTCTCCCAAACAAACATGGTACGATGGTGCCCACTTTATTGAAAATAAAATACACAACAGAAAATAAAGACGCTCCAAGAATAACACATAGTATATGAAGCAATAAAAATATAGTGAACAGAAACAGGACCTGATATTTTTATTGATGAAGAAGGGGATGCCTTGGGCATCCCCAAGCTTTGACGCTTGTAATTCTTGAATATATCTTTGGGTGACATGGGCATCCCCAAGCTTGAGCTTTTGTCCATTCTTCATCTCATCTCATCATTCTTCTTTCCTACACTTGAAAACTTCCTTCATACAAAACTCATCACAAATCTCATTAGCAGCGTTAGTGCAATGATAATATTAATCAAATCTACAAAGTTCAGTATGACATATGAAAAGCATTTTAATAAGCATTAGCTACTGTAGCACAACTTCAATAATGTTCTTTGATCAAGAGAACTCAAAAAGGTGGGCAAAAAGATGCAAATGCAAAACAGTGCAAGAATCTGTCAAAACAGAATAATTCGTAAAAATTGATTTTTGAAAAATAGTTACGCTGCGTAACTCGAAAAACTCTGAACTAATGAAAGTTAGATAAATACCTGGGGAAGATGCTCGTAAATTGGCAGCTCAAACTTACATTCTGGTGATTTTTGGCGATTTTTCTTGTGACGAACCAGAAACAGTAAACAATATTGCAAATCTCCCAAATACCACTTTCTTACCATTAGAGGAAATTCTTGGCACAAAAACAAAACAAACATGATAAGGAGAGGTCATTACAGTAGTAATGACTTCCAAGACTCAACAAAGCAGTAAATAACAGAAATATAAACATATTGGGTTGTCTCCCATAAAGCTATTTCTTTATAGCCATTTAAGATGGGCATGATTATTTGATGGAGCTCTCAAACCCCCCTTTTTTTGTTGTTTTCCAATTATAAGTGAAACTGACAAAGAAAGAAGAAACAAATAAAGAACCTAATAAAACTAAATAGGATAAAACCAAAGATAATAAAAGCAACTATATACAATGCTTACATGTGGATGGGTAATATTGAGTTTGAAGGAGACAACCTCATGTTGGTTGATGAATAGGGGGATGCCTTGGGCATCCCCAAGCTTAGATATTTGCATCTTCTTGAATATTCTCTTGGGATCCATCTACACATCCCCAAGCTTGAGCTCTTCCATCCTCTTGCTCATCTCATATCACCATATTGATTGGAACTTAAAAACTACATCCACATAAAGCTTCACAAAACTCATTAGTAGGTTAGTACTCATTAAATAAAATCCATAAGTGTTCAAGTATCCCTAATTTCTATAAAATCTATCAAATATTTAGCCACTGTAATACTGAGGTTTCTTATTATTTCAATCGTACATCGAAAGCGAAGGAAACTTTTGAATCCTAAGTACAATATTTAAACAAAGAGAATAGAAATCTGTCAAAACTGAACACTCTGTAAAGATGTCACTCAATGAGATAGTTACGTAGCTCAAATAGAAAAACTCATGATTAATGAAAGACAGATCATAACCTCAGGTCTATGCACAAAAAATTTCAGATCAAAATACCATACTGAGATTTTTCACGAATTTTTGCAGCACAGCACAGGAAATCTGTCTCAACAGAATCAGTCCGTAAAGATTGAATTATTAGATCTGCTACGTACCTCAGATCAGAAAAGTCAGAACTAACGAAAGTTAGATAGCAAGTACTACTATGCACTCAAGAAATTTCAGATCAAGCTCACGTCCTGGTGATTTTTAAAATTTTCTACAGTGGAGCATAGAAAATCTGTTTTCTAGGCAGCATAGTGACAAACTTGCATAACAAACTAGGGGTTATCTATACATTCTATTTACAGCGGGATATGTACACTATATACACTATTTACAAGTTTTTAATGAAAAGCTTCCATGGAAAGAATTGTTTTGGTTTCGCAAGCATGAACACAAGTGTTCAAGGTCGACCCCCACTTCACCATTACTCATCTTTCCAATCACTTTTCTTTTCTGAAAACATTTTTTTATTTTTTATATAAGAAGTACAACTAATTTTTTTGTAATTCGCATTCCCTATCCATACAAGAGATAGAGAACAATTAGGTACAGGAAGTAAAACTACTTAGAGATAAAGCAAACAAGTGCACACGAAAATATTCACCTACGCTATGGCTCCCCGGCAACGGCGCCAGAAAAGGTCTTGATGTCCCACAAGTATAGGGGATCGTGTGTAGCCTTTTAGATAAGTAAGAGTGTCGAACCCAACGAGGAGCTAAAGGTAGGATAAACATTCTCTCAAGTTCTATCAACCACTGATACAACTCTACACACACTAAGCGTTTGCAATATCTAGAAAATAAAACTAGAGCGATAACGGGTATGAGAGGTGACTTTGCAGAACAATAAAATACACGGAATAAATGTTAGTGCTGCAGCAATAAAACAAACTAAACTAATAGTACCATGAGTGTGGAAAGGCGGTGGTAATAGTGGTGGCTTTGTCCAAGATCAATTAGTGAAGATCTTGGGTTCAATGTCTTCGATGCAGCTTTCTATGTAGGAGAGGCTAAATATACATTCTCTCCCTCTGAGATTACAAGTACTATATGATTGGCTTGCTAGCAAACATCCGTAAATACTAGCAAGCATTAAGGTTTCCCCAACCATAGCCTTAAGTAAATGGTCCTCTTACTCCCATACATGCAACTATCCGATTCGCGTCCTTAGGTTTCTGTCACTCCGGCAGAACTTCCCCCTTCTAGTATACAAGTACTACCAGCCCTATGGTGCTTGATCCATGCACGCACAAATATAATGGGCACCAAGGACGGTAACATATCAACATACAACTCTAATGAACCAAAGAGAAACAACCAATCAATCAAAGAACAAATAAACTATGGCAACATGACATAGATCATAGGATTATAACTTATAGCATCAAACACCATGTTTACATAGGGCAGTACAGAGGTTTGTGAGAGGATGGACCACTGAATACAATGAGGAGTTGGTGATGGAGATGGCGGTGAAGACGTTGGAGGGCTCAGCGAGGAGCCCCGGGAGGCGGAGGCGTGGGCGGCGGCGGCGGCGCGGAGGACTCCTTCCTCGCCGCCGGCATCATGGGGGAGCGCCGCCCCTTAGCCTTCTTCTTCCTTGAGTTGGTGCTGGTGTAGATGAGTGTTTCCCCCTCCTTGGCTGCTGCCAAGGAGGAGGATTTTCGTGACAATGCTTGGGGGCCTCCAAAAATAGGGTTTCCTATCAATATATAGTGTTGAGGATGCAATCTAGGCCATGGAATGGATGCCCCTTTGATCCAAGGGCTCTTGGGCATCTCTAGAACCTTCCTAGGACTCCCCTCTGTCCTTCATGAGCCTCACAACTCGTGGCTGGGCCGAAATATCCTGGTATGGAAAGAGTTTGTGTCAAATACGCTACCAACTTTCGGAGTCCCGAGACTGCGCGAACCTCCGCAGTAAGTCTGCTCTGCCGGATGCATCCGTTGTCCTTTATGGACGAATAAGATGTCAAAAATTTTCGGCTTGAAATTCTCTACAACTTTGTAGTTTATGACTTTTCCATTGGACGTCCTTTTGATGGAGTTTCGAAGCGATCTTTGAAAAGTGTTCAGCAGGGACAGATTCCGGGAAATTCCAGATTTCACCATAATGAGCTATTTCCTTCCATATTTGCCTATTTCCTGCACAACAAAGTTGAAACCAAGAACTTGTGCACTTTTGCAACTATTAATAGGTTAGTCCGTTAAAATATATAGTAATTGGTGTAAAACAAGCATGGAACATCAAAAATTATAGATACGTTTGCGACGTATCAAGTGCCTCCAATGAACTTTGGAGAATCATTATGGAAGGCTACAACCTTTACAACCCCAACACGTTGACTAGAAGAGAAGAGGTTGACAACCAACTCAACTCCATTTCCTTGAACATGATTCACACAAGTGTGGGGACAAAGGACTTGTCTTTTGTTTGGAAATTCACCACCGCCAAGGAAGCTTGGGAGGGTTTGGCCATAAGCTTCATGGGAAGTGAAAGCATGAAGAAAAACAAGTATAGTGCTCTTCGGAACCAAGCCGAAGGGTTCATGAGGCTGCCAGATGAAGATCATCAAGAGATATATAGAAGGCTTATCACCATTGCCGATGCCTTTCAGAATGTGGGTGCTCAACATATTGATGACTTTTGGATTAAGGACAAGTATATTGATTGCATGATGCCTTATGAACCCATTGATGTCAAGAGTCTCCTTGGAAGAGAAAGCTATTCTTCACTTACCTCCCAACAAGTGGTGCACGAGTTGCAAGCTCTCAAGGTGTCCGAACAAAACTCTCAAGATTCTCGCAATCATGCTATTGGAATGGCAAGAGGTACACACCTTGCTTTGACGGTCAATACCGTGGAAGAAGTGAACACTCAAGAACCATATAGGACCTCTTGGAGCATGTCCTATCCAGAAGATTTGGAATAACTCTACCATGACCACATGACATTCCATGCAAAAACCTTTTGGGTTGACCCATCCAAAGCAAAGGAAGAAAACACCAAGAGAAACAACACAAGTGGGTTCAAGAGCTCGGGCCCAAGATCTTGCTTCAGTTGTGGTGACAAGTTCCATTTCATTGCCCAATGCCCCTATGAAGATAGAGAAACTCGTGGTGGAAGGCTCATTCCCAAGGACAAAAGAAAAGATTCAAAGGCCCCCAACAAGAAATTCTACAACAAGAATAAGAAGAACAAGAGGCCATCAAGGATTGTGCTAATGACTAAGGAAGAGTATCCTTCCAATGACAATGATAGTGGGAGTGATGAAGAACAGACCTCAAAGGAAGTGGTCGCCATTGCCACCACCAATATTCCCTCTTCATCCCTTTTTGAATCCCCCAATAAGAACCCTCACATCAAGAATGCACATTTCTTCATGGCAAGGTCCTCCTTGGAGCCATCTATTGTGCTATCAACTCAAGAAGAATACACATCCGGGGATGATGATGATGATTATGATGAAGATGAAACTTCCAATGGGTTGGTTGATCATGCTTCCCTCTCCACCAACTCTTCATCACCAATTGAATCCCCCAATGAGGATATTCACATAAAATAAGAAAATTGCCTCATGGCTAAATCTTCTGAGGTATCATCCTCTAACCCCTCTATGCCTAACATATCAAATGATCTAGGGGTTGACCATGCTAGCTTAAAAATAAAACAAGAAATGCTTGATTTCGATGTGTTCATTCTTAACTTGAAAGGTGACACTAAAAAACATGTTTCGGCTCTCATGGTTCGTCTAGCACAACTAGATGATATCCTTGATAAAAAATGTCAAATAGAAAGAGAGGATTCTCTTGAAAGAGCCGCTCTACAAAATGCCCTTGAGGAAGGACAAGAAACTATAGCTTCGCTTGAAGAGAAACTAGAAACTCTTGAAGAGCCTCAAGATGAAATTGCTAAGCTTACCAAAGAAAGAGATCTTGCTAGGGCTAAGGCAAAAGTGCTTAAAAAGGAAAAGGCCAAATTTGGTGTTGATCATGAGAAACTTGTGAAGGATCTAGATGAACTAGACAAGGCTCACAAAGCCTTGAAGAGTGAAAAGTCTCTCCTCTCCAAGTTTAATGAGCAACTTCAAATTAGGCTTGCTAAATATGATGTGCCTAGCTCCTCTACCTCTACTTGTGATCATGCAAATATTGTTGAGGAAAATGCTAGGTTGAAGGATGAACTTGCTAAGGCCTCCTCTCCCCCACTACAAGAAAAGTTGCCATGGCCGACGAAGTTGAAGTCGCGCCGTGGTTGTTGGTGTACCATGGCCGACGATTTTGGGTCTGTCCATTGTGCATGTCAAAACGTTTTTTTCTCGTTTTTGAGGCCACCTAGCCCGACGAAACAGGCCAAAACGTTGCGTATGGTGGCCCGGGACGTGGTGCATCTTGAATTCTCGGGTTCGCCGGCCGAGTCAACGCAAATCCGCACCGCCGAGGGATGTAGGGCCCGGATGGCAGCCTCTCTGGCATTGTTTTTTTTCTCGATCGCGCCATCTCGTTCAACGCTCTCCGATCGAGCCGTTTACGATGCAGGATCATGGGTCCCGCATGTCATCCTCTACGAACCAAAATTCTTTCTATTCTTGGATTTTTTTGACCCCCTGATTTCTGGCTACTTCCTTTTTCTTTTGATCCCTTGCCGCCTTGGAAACGTTGAGACCGCTGCTGCTAATTGGGACCCGCATGTCATCCTCTATGAGCAATCAACTTTCTTTTCTTGGAGTTTTTTTTGGCACCTCAAATTTGGTCACTTGCCTTTTTCTTTCGATCCCCTGCCGCCTCTCAAACGGTGATACCGCTGCTGCTAAATGGGACCCGCATGTCATCCTCTATGTACTATAAAACTTTCTTTTCTTGGATTTTTTTGGCACCTCATATTTGGTCACTTACCCTTTTCTTTTGATCCCCTGCCGCCTCTCAAACGGTGAGACCGCTGCTGCTAAATGGGACCCGCATGTCATCCTCTATGTACTATAAAACTTTCTTTTCTTGGATTTTTTTTGGCACCTCATATTTGGTCACTTACCTTTTTTCTTTCGATCCCATGTCGCCTCTCAAACGGTGATACCGCTGCTGCTAAATGGGACCCGCATGTCATCCTCTATGTACTATAAAACTTTCTTTTCTTGGATTTTTTTGGCACCTCATATTTGGTCACTTACCTTTTTCTTTCGATCCCCTGCCGCCTCTCAAACGGTGAGACCGCTGCTGCTAAATGGGACCCGCATGTCATCCTCTTTGTACTATAAAACTTTCTTTTCTTGAATTATTTTTGGATCCTGATATTTGGTCACTTGCCTTTTTCTTCCGATCCCGTGCAGCCTCTCAAATGGTGATACCGCTACTGCTAAATGGGACCCGCATGTCATCCTCTATGTACAATCAAGTTTCTTTTCTTGAATTATTTTTGGATCCTGATATTTGGTCACTTGCCTTTTTCTTTCGATCTCATGCCACGTTTGAAACCTTGAGGAACCTGCAGGCTCATGGGACCCACATGTCATCCTCTATGTACTATAAAAGTTCATTTTCTTGGTTTTTTTCACCCTCTGATTTTTGGCTATTTCCTTTTTCTTTTGATCCCCTGCCGCCTTTGAAACGTTGAGGACTCTGCTGGCTCATAGGTCCCACATGTCAGCCTGTATGAACGATAAAACTTTCCTTTCTTGGAGTTTTTTTACCCCCTAATTTCTGGCTACTTTCTTTTTTCTTTTGATCTCAAACCGCATTTGAAACATTGGGACCGCTGCTGCAAAATGGGACCCGCATGTCATTCTCTATGTACAATAAAGTTTTTTTCTTGGATTATCTTTGGCTCCTGATATTTTGTCACTTGCCTTTTTCTTTCGATCTCATGCCGCCTTTGAAACGTTGAGTACGCTGCTGGCTCATGGGTCCCGCATGTCATCCTCTATGAACAATAAAAGTTTCCTTTGTTGGAGTTATTTTCGACCCCTAATTTCTGGCTATTTGCCTTTTTCTTTTGATCTCCTGCCCACTTTGAAACGATGAGGACGCTGTTGGCAGGTCGGTCCCACATGTCATCCTCTGTGAACAATAAAAGTTTCCTTTGATGGATTTATTTTGAACCCCTAATTAATTTCTGGATATTTCCTTTTTTTTCCTTTGATCCCCTTGTAGGGATTCGTAGCATAGAAAACAAAAATTTTCCTACCGCGAGAACGCAATCCAAGCCAAGATGCAATCTAGAAGACGGGAGCAACGAGGGGATGATCGAGACTCACCCTTGAAGATTTCCAAAGCCTATAAGAGTAGGCTCTTATTGCTGCGGTAGACGATCACTTGCTTGCAAAAGCGCGTAGAAGATCTTGATCACGGTGCCACGATCGGGCAGCACCTCCGTACTCGGTCACACGTTCGGTGTTGATGAAGATGACGTCCTTCTCCCCGTTCCAGCGGGCAGTGGAAGTAGTAGCTCCTCCTTGAATCCGGCAGCACGACGGCGTGGTGGCGGTGGCGATGGAGATCTCCGGCGGAGCTTCGCTAAGCGTGCGGGAGAGGTGGAGGAGAGAGGGGGCGGCTAGGGTTTGGGAGAGGGGGTGGCCGGCCTCCTTGGGTGTGGCCAAGGTGGTGTGGTTGTGGTGGTTGGCCCCCTCCCCTATGCCCCTCATTATATAGGTGGAACCCCCAAGTGTTGGACTACAAGTCTTCGAATAAGACCCCAACCCAAAACCTTCCATGTAGTAGGGAAACCTACCCAAGGTGGGACTCCCACCCAAGTGGGATTCCCACCCTTCCATGAGGGGGGGTGGCCAGCCCCCTAGGTGGAGTCCACCTTGGACTCCCCCCTCTAGGGTTGGCCGGCCATGGGGAGGTGGAGTCCCCCCGGGACTCCTCCTTCCTTAGTGACTTCTTCCGGACTTTTCTAGAACCTCTAGAACCTTCCATAAAATCACCGGATCATTTTCAAACTTATAAAATGACTTCCTATATATGAATCTTATTCTCCGGACCATTCCGGAACTCCTCGTGATGTCTGGAATCTCATCCGGGACTTCGAAAAATACTTCGAACTCCATTCCATATTTCAAGTTCTACTATTACAACATCAAACCTTAAGCGTGTCACCCTACGGTTCGCGAACTATGTGGACATGGGTGAGAACTCTCTCCGACCAATAACCAATAGCGGGATCTGGAGATCCATAATGGCTCCCACATATTCAACGATGACTTTAGTGATCGAATGAACCATTCACATACGATACCAATTCCCTTTGTCACGCGATATTTTACTTGTCCGAGGTCTGATCATCGGTATCACTCTATACCTTGTTAAACCTCGTCTCCTGACAAGTACTCTTTACTCGTACCATGGTATGTGGTCTCTTATGAACTTATTCATATGCTTGCAAGACATTAGACGACATTCCACCGAGAGGGCCCAGAGTATATCTATCCGTCATCGGGATGGACAAATCCCACTGTTGATCCATATGCCTCAACTCATACTTTCCGGATACTTAATCCCACCTTTATAACCACCCATTTACGCAGTGGCGTTTGATGTAATCAAAGTACCTTTCCGGTATAAGTGATTTACATGATCTCATGGTCGTAAGGACTAGGTAACTATGTATTGAAAGCTTATAGCAAATAACTTAATGACGTGATCTTATGCTACACTTAATTGGGTGTGTCCATTACATCATTCATATAATGACATAACCTTGTTATTAATAACATCCAATGTTCATGATCACGAAACCATGATCATCTATTAATCAACAAGCTAGTTATACAAGAGGCTTACTAGGGACTCCTTGTTGTTCACGTAACACACATGTATCAATGTTTCGGTTAATACAATTATAGCATGGTATGTAAACATTATCATGAACACAAAGATATATTATAATAACCATTTTATTATTGCCTCTTGGGCATATCTCCAACAATCTCCCTCTTGCACTAGAGTCAATAATCTAGTTTACATATGTAAAGATATAACACCTTGGCCTTCCGGTGCTTTATCATGTTTTGCTCACGGGAGAAGTTTTAGTCAACGGATCTGACATGCTCAGAAACGTATGTATTTTGCAATTCATTTGCGTCTCAACGCATCACTCATTTTCCAAATGAGTCGGCATTAAATATGTTTGGTCTTCTGGTGGAACCTTAATTCCGCGGTCTGAAATATGTCACTAATATTGTCACACACAATATAGCTTCAAAGTTCCGACACTATCGGAACTACACCAAGTTCTCAAAGAACCTCTTGACTTAACATCCTCAGTCATTGTCAAAACAATGACATACTCTGCCTTTATTTGTAGAATCCGTCACAATATTTAGAATTCATCTAAATCTAGCATAGACAACTTCTAGCTCATTGTGCTACCTTTTAAAACAACACTTAGCCTAATTTGAGATTGAAATTTTTATATGTGACAAAACCAATATCGGTGCAACATCTTACAACGATTTGTTTGTCATTTCTCCATATAAAAACTATATATATATCCTTGGTTCTTCTAAAGTACTCAAGGATATTGTTACTGTCGTTCAATGATCATCACATGAATCATTCTGGTATATGCTCCTAACTTTTTAGAGCACAAGATATCTGATTTTGTACATATTATTCATGATCTAAAATCACTCATGTGTTTTTACTCATCGAGTGTCAGATACACTCAAGTCTTGTTAAACCTTCACATGACAAGAACATTTTCTTAATATTTCTATATTGAACTATTTCAATATCCATTCTATGTACTTTGACTTAAACTTATTTTGTGTTTCAATCTATCTTCATAGATCTTGACACTAAATATGTTTCAGTCCATATCCTTTCATTGAAGTTAATTCTCAATGAAATATTTTAATCAAGTATATAATTACATCATTTATAACCAACTATATGTCTTCTACATAAAGTATTATAAATATGTCTCAGCGCTCCCGCTTAATTTCTTGCAAAAGCAAGCCTCTTCATCATCTCTGATGAATATCAAAAACTCTTTGATTATTTCATCTGGTGAAGATTCCAACTCCGCGATACTTACTTCATCCAATTGAAGTTCGTATACCTATCTAGTATTCCATGGACTAGCAAAACTCTTGGTTGTATCTTGTATACACCTTTAATACACACTTCTGTTAAGTAGTGTATTTTGCCATCCTACTAGCATATCTCATAAAAGAAATATGTAGTGATTACTAGAATAATCCACATAGACTATAAGCATTGCTACGGAAGATCTAATCTTATCGTAGTCAACTCTTTGAACTTTGTCGTAAACAACTTTTCGACAAGTCGAGCTTCTTCAATGATATTTCATCCAAGTCCATAAATTTTATAGATCCATTTACTTTCAAAAAGTATTCATCAATCTTGGATTTCATGGCGTATAGCCATTTTAACGGAGTCAGGGCCCATCATAACTTCTTTGTTTGTAGTTGGTTTATCATTGTTCAAAATCAATCCTTTGTCCACAAATCATTTATTTGATCACAAAGTAAACCATACCTACAAGGTTCAATATGTACTTCGATCTCCATGGCTAAAACACTTTGTAGTCATGGGAGCCATGATCGTCGTGGCCGCTTCCGGAACCAATTCCGATGCTGCGCTACTCTGATCATTATGCTCAGGTTCATAAACCTTATCAAGTTCTATTGTCCTCCCACTCAAATACTTCACTAGAAAACAATTTCTTGGAAATAAGCAAGTAACATTAACAAACACTTTTGTCTTTTACTTCATAGTGGAAAGAATTCCCAATCAATTCTTTGGGATAACCAACAAAGACATTCATCCGATTTTGGTTGTAAACTCTTAGACCAAAATTTAAAGAAAAGAGTATTAGGGTTTATACCCATGCCATAACTTGTATGGTGTCATTTCAACGGATCATGATGATGCTCTATTTAGTGTAAAAGCGGTAGTCTCTAAAGCATAATCCACAAAAATATAATGGCGTTAATATTTTATCTCATCATTGACCCAACAAGGTTTGGATACATCTCTTGGATACTTCATCATCACTATGATACTCCAAGAAACATGAGTTGTAGAACAATTTCATAACTCTCTTAGATGTTCGCTAAAAACTCATAATTCAAATATTTCCACCATGATCCAATCATAGATATTTGACTTTTCTATTACGGTGATTTCCACTTCATGCTGAAATTTATTTGAATCCATTCAAATGTTTCAAACTTCTTCCTTATCGAATATATCCACATATATATAATCAATTCATTGTTGGAAGTTTTCATGAAGTAGAAGAATCTCCCGCACACAACTATGCCCAGTGAACCACATATATCATTATGTATGTTTTCACTAAGTTAGTTGCCCGTTCAACTCTCGGCCTATGAACGGTATTTCAGTCATTACTTTTAGAAAAGATTTTGCAAGCGCCAAACGATTCAAAAAATCAAATGACTCCACAAATCCGTTTGCATGGAGTTCCTTCATGCGTTCCTTTCTAACATGACCTAAATGGCGGTTCCACAAATAAGTGGAATTCAAATCATTTGCCTTATGGCATTTTAGCGTCAGTATTATGTGTGTGTGTTTCACCATTAAGATTTATAATAACTTATCCATCGTACATGGAGTAATGTTATAATTTGAACAACTCATTGTTTTTATTTGACCAGAGCAAAATAACAATTTATTAAGCTCTTTATTATAAATTCTAAGGGCTAGGTAGAATGCCAACGACAAACATAATAACACTTTATTATGTTCCAGACGTGCATTATTACCATATTCCTTATCAGTCACTTAGGCCATTGTATTCTTGTATTGCGTTGTTTTGTATGACACTTCATACCAACCAATATGGTACAAATACCCAAGAATTTCATTGTGTGACCAAACTAGGAATACAACCATAACATGTATATCATTTATATACACCTGAGCTGGACTTTCTAGTCTTTTATTTTCTTTCTACCAAAATATCTTTTGTAGTTTCTCTTTTAGTTTTCCTCATTATTCAGAAAAACACTTCAACATCATTAACTTCTAGGTTTGTTTGTCAAATATCAATAACCTTGAGGTTCTTACTTTGAAGTTGATCATCATATGACAAGTGTTCCAGATTTCACTATTAGTAACTTTGTAATATGATGAACAATTTCACTCATAATTTTATCCATCATATCATGACGACTTTCCGAGACCATGTCTGTACATGCTAGGCTCGTAAAGTTTTAACCTTAGTATTTGCATGTGCAAATCTGGCTTGCACCCGTTGTATGCACACGTAGAATCTATAACACCCGATCATCACGTGATGCTTCGAAACGACGAGTCTTAGCAACGGTGCATACTAAGGACGATCACTTCATGGATATGCGAATATCGTTAGTGCCCCAATAGTTGGAGGATTGGGACGCCTTGCGTCTTCAACCTTCATACATTCCCATAAAACTTATGAGTTTATGTAGTCTCACCAAATTATATTCTATCATCTTGCAATAAGGTCTTAGATATCATATATATCTCATACCTTGATTATTTCTGAAAACTAAATTTTTAGCTCCTTACTTTTCAAACAGATTTGATCTTGAAGTTTCATGGAGACAAGATAACTTTAGGTACTAATTGAAACCATAGCTCTTTGAATCAACAATGTGAGGTTTACTAAAAGTTTGCAATAGGACTTAATCAATTCTTGATTCTTTAACAATACGGTACCAATCCGTAAAGTTTCTTGTCAGATTTTAACAGTATTTCTATCTCAATTACAAGACTAGCGCATGGTAGAAAACGGATACCAATACTACAAAATTAATTCAAAATACTACTCAGACTATGTTTATGATAATTAGTTCATGTTTTAATCTAATTACTAATGAACTCCCACTTAATACAACATCCCTCATAGTTGTTAAGTGGTACACGATCCAAATCCATTACACCAAAACCGATCATCATGTGAGATGATGTAGCTTCAATGGTGAACATCAACATGTTGATCATATCATCCATATGACTCATGTTCAACCTTTAGGTTTCCGTTGTCCCGAGGCCATGTCTGTACATGCTAGGCTTGTCAAGCAAACCCAAGTATTCCGCGTGTGCAACATTGCTTACACCCGTTGTATGTGAACGTTGAGTCTATCACATCCGATCATCACGAGATGCTTCGAAACGACGAACTGTTACAACGGTGCATACGAGGGGAGAACACTTTATTATCTTGATATTAATGTGAGGGATCATCTTATAATGCTACCGTCGCGTTCTAAGCAAAATAAGATGCATAAAGGATTAACATCACATGCAATTCATATGTGATATGATATGGCCCTTTAGTCTTTGCGCCTTCGTTCTTCATCTCCAAAGCACGGACATGATCTCCATCATCAACGGGCATGATCTCCATCATCGTCGGCGTAGCGTCAAGGTCCATGGCGCCGTCTTCATGGTTGTTCCCCTCATGTAGCAACTATTACAACTACATTGAAATACTACTCAACATGAAATTTAAAGACAACCATAAGGCTCCTGCCGGTTGCCACAATACAATAATGATCATCTCACACATATTCATCATCACATTATGGCCATATCACATCACCAAACCCTGCAAAAACAAGTTAGACGTCTCTAATTTGGTTTGCATATTTTACGTGGTTTAGGGTTTTCGAGAGAGATCTAATCTACCTACGAACATGAACCACAACGGTGATACTAATGTTGTCAATAGAAGAGTAAATAGAATCTTCACTATAGTAGGAGAGTAAGACACCCGCAAAGCCTCTTATGCAATACAAGTTGCATGTCGAACGAGGAACAAGTCTCATGAACGCGGTCATGTAAAGTTAGTCCGAGCCGCTTCATCCCACTATGCCACAAAGATGAAAAGTACTCAAACTAAAGACAACATAAGCATCAACGCCCACAAAACCATTGTGTTCTACTCGTGCAACCATCTATGCATAGACACGGCTGTGATACCACTGTAGGGATTCGTAGCATAGAAAACAAAAAATTTCCTACCGCGAGAACGCAATCCAAGCCAAGATGCAATCTAGAAGACGGGAGCAACGAGGGGATGATCGAGACTCACCCATGAAGATTTCCAAAGCCTATAAGAGTAGGCTCTTATTGCTGTGGTAGACGATCACTTGCCGCTTGCAAAAGCGCGTACAAGATCTTGATCACGGTGCCACGATCGGGCAGCACCTCCGTACTCGGTCACACGTTCGGTGTTGATGAAGACGACGTCCTTCTCCCCGTTCCAGCGGGCAGCAGAAGTAGTAGCTCCTCCTTGAATCCGGCAGCACGACGGCGTGGTGGCGGTGGCGATGGAGATCTCCGGCGGAGCTTCGCTAAGCGTGCGGGAGAGGTGGAGGAGAGAGGGGGCGGCTAGGGTTTGGGAGAGGGGGTGGCCGGCCTCCTTGGGCGCGGCCAAGGTGGTTGGCCCCCTCCCCTATGCCCCTCATTATATAGGTGGAACCCCCAAGTGTTGGACTACAAGTCTTCGAATAAGACCCCAACCCAAAACCTTCCATGTAGTAGGGAAACCTACCCAAGGTGGGACTCCCACCCAAGTGGGATTCCCACCCTTCCATGAGGGGGGGTGGCCGGCCCCCTAGGTGGAGTCCACCTTGGACTCCCCCCTCTAGGGTTGGCCGGCCATGGGGAGGTGGAGTCCCTCCGGGACTCCTCCTTCCTTAGTGACTTCTTCCGGACTTTTCTAGAACCTTCTAGAACCTTCCATAAAATCACCGGATCATTTTCAAACTTATAAAATGACTTCCTATATATGAATCTTATTCTCCGGACCATTCCGGAACTCCTCGTGATGTCCGGAATCTCATCCGGGACTTCGAACAATACTTCGAACTCCATTCCATATTTCAAGTTCTACTATTACAACATCAAACCTTAAGTGTGTCACCCTACGGTTCGCGAACTATGTGGACATGGGTGAGAACTCTCTCCGACCAATAACCAATAGCGGGATCTGGAGATCCATAATGGCTTCCACATATTCAACGATGACTTTAGTGATTGAATGAACCATTCACATACGATACCAATTCCCTTTGTCACGTGATATTTTACTTGTCCGAGGTCTGATCATCGGTATCACTCTATACCTTGTTCAACCTCGTCTCCTGACAAGTACTCTTTACTCGTACCGTGGTATGTGGTCTCTTATGAACTTATTCATATGCTTGCAAGACATTAGACGACATTCCACCGAGAGGGTCTAGAGTATATCTATCCGTCATCGGGATGGACAAATCCCACTGTTGATCCATATGCCTCAACTCATACTTTCCGGATACTTAATCCCACCTTTATAACCACCCATTTACGCAGTGGCGTTTTATGTAATCAAAGTACCTTTCCGGTATAAGTGATTTACATGATCTCATGGTCGTAAGGACTAGGTAACTATGTATTGAAAGCTTATAGCAAATAACTTAATGACGTGATCTTATGCTACACTTAATTGGGTGTGTCCATTACATCATTCATATAATGACATAACCTTGTTATTAATAACATCCAATGTTCATGATCACGAAACCATGATCATCTATTAATCAACAAGCTAGTTATACAAGAGGCTTACTAGGGACTCCTTATTGTTCACATAACACACATGTATCAATGTTTCGGTTAATACAATTATAGCATGGTATGTAAACATTATCATGAACACAAAGATATATTATAATAACCATTTTATTATTGCCTCTTGGGCATATCTCCAACACCCCTGCCGCCTTGGAATCGTTGAGGATGCTGCTGCCTCATGGGTCCTGATGCGTGTGGTTGACACGTCCGTTGGGAACCCCAAGAGGAAGGTGTGATGCGCACATCGGCAAGTTTCCCTCAGTAAGAAACCAAGGTTTAATCGAACCAGTAGGAGTCAAGAAGCACGTTGAAGGTTGATGGCGGCGGGATGTAGTGCGGCGCAACACCAGAGATTCCGGCGCCAACGTGGAACCTGCACAACACAACCAAAGTACTTTGCCCCAACGAAACAGTGAGGTTGTCAATCTCACCGACTTGCTGTAACAAAGGATTAACCGTATTGTGTGGAAGATGATTGTTTGCAGAAAACAGTAGAACAGTATTGCAGTAGATTGTATGCGATGTAAAGAATAGGACCGGGGTCCACAGTTCACTAGAGGTGTCTCTCCCATAAGATAAACAGCATGTTGGGTGAACAAATTACACTTGGGCAATTGACAAATAGAAAGGGCATAACAATGCACATACATGTCATGATGAGTATTGTGAGATTTAATTGGGCATTACGACAAAGTACATAGACCGCTATCCAGCATGCATCTATGCCTAAAAAGTCCACCTTCAGGTTATCATCCGAACCCCCTCCAGTATTAAGTTGCTAACAACAGACAATTGCATTAAGTATTGCGCGTAATGTAATCAGTAACTACATCCTCGAACATAGCACCAATGTTTTATCCCTAGTGGCAACAGCACATCCAAAATCTTAGAGGTTTATGTCACTCCCCCAGATTCATGGAGACATGAACCCACTATCGAGCATAAATACTCCCTCTTGGAGTTACAAGCATCTACTTGGCCAGAGCATCTACTAGTAACGGAGAGCATGCAAGATCATAAACAACACATAGACATGAATTGATAATCAACATAACATAGTATTCTCTATTCATCGGATCCCAACAAACGCAACATATAGAATTACAGATAGATGATCTTGATCATGTTAGGCAGCTCACAAGACCCGACAATTAAGCACAATGAGGAGAAGACAACCATCTAGCTACTGCTATGGACCCATAGTCCAGGGGTGAACTACTCACTCATCACTCCGGAGGCGACCATGGCGGTGAAGAGTCTTCCGGGAGATGAATCCCCTCTCCGGCAGGGTGCCGGAGGCGATCTCCTGAATCCCCCGAGATGGGATTGGCGGCGGCGGCGTCTCTGGAAGGTTTTCCGTATCGTGGCTCTCGGTACTGGGGGTTTCGCGACGGAGGCTATTTGTAGGCGGAAGGGCAGGTCAAGGGGCGTCACGAGGGGCCCACACTATAGGTCGGCGCGGCCAAGACCTGGGCCGCGCCGCCCTGTAGTCTGGCCACCTCGTGGCCTCACTTCGTCTCCTCTTCGGTCTTCTAGAAGCTTCGTGGCAAAATAGGACCCTGGGTGTTGATTTCGTCCAATTCCGAGAATATTTCCTTACTAGGATTTCTGAAACCAAAAACAGCAGAAAACTGCAACTGGCACTTCGGCATCTTGTTAATAGGTTAGTTCCAGAAAATGCACGAATATGACATAAAGTGTGCATAAAACATGTAGATATCATCAATAATGTGGCATGGAACACAAGAAATTATCGATACGTCGGAGACGTATCAGCATCCCCAAGCTTAGTTCTGCTCGTCCCGAGCAGGTAAAACGATAACAAAGATAATTTCTGGAGTGACATGCCATCATAACCTTGATCATAATATTTGTAAAGCATATGTAGTGAATGCAGCGATCAAAACAATGTAAATGACATGAGTAAACAAGTGAATCATATAGCAAAGACTTTTCATGAATAGTACTTCAAGACAAGCATCAATAAGTCTTGCATAAGAGTTAACTCATAAAGCAATAAATCAAAGTAAAGGTATTGAAGCAACACAAAGGAAGATTAAGTTTCAGCGGTTGCTTTCAACTTATAACATGTATATCTCATGGATAATTTTCAACATAGAGTAATATAATAAGTGCAATATGCAAGTATGTAGGAATCAATGCACAGTTCACACAAGTGTTTGCTTCTTGGGGTGGAGATAGATAGGTGAACTGACTCAACATAAAAGTAAAAAGAATGGTCCTTCAAAGAGGAAAGCATCGATTGCTATATTTGTGCTAGAGCTTTTATTTTGAAAACATGAAACAATTTTGTCAACGGTAGTAATAAAGCATATGAGTTATGTAAATTATATCTTACAAGTTGCAAGCCTCATGCATAGTATACTAATAGTGCCCGCACCTTGTCCTAATTAGCTTGGACTACCGGATCATCGCAATACACATGTTTTAACCAAGTGTCACAATGGGGTACCTCCATGCCGCCTGTACAAAGGTCTAAGGAGAAAGCTCGCATTTTGGATTTCTCGCTTTTGATTATTCTCAACTTAGACATCCATACCGGGACAACATGGACAACAGATAATGGACTCCTCTTTAATGCATAAGCATGTGGCAACAATTATTATTCTCATATGAGATTGAGGATATATGTCAAAAACTGAAACTTCCACCATGAATCATGGCTTTAGTTAGCGGCCCAATGTTCTTCTCTAACAATATGCATGCTTAACCATAAGGTGGTAGATCTCTCTTACTTCAGACAAGACGGACATGCATAGCAACTCACATGATATTCAACAAAGAATAGTTGATGGCGTCCCCAGAAACATGGTTATCGCACAACAAGCAACTTAATAAGAGATAAAGTGCATAAGTACATATTCAATACCACAATAGTTTTTAAGCTATTTGTCCCATGAGCTATATATTGCAAAGGTGAATGATGGAATTTAAAGGTAGCACTCAAGCAATTTACTTTGGAATGGCAGAGAAATACCATGTAGTAGGTAGGTATGGTGGACACAAATGGCATAGTGGTTGGCTCAAGGATTTTGGATGCATGAGAAGTATTCCCTCTCGATACAAGGTTTAGGCTAGCAAGGTTATTTGAAACAAACACAAGGATGAACGGTGCAGCAAAACTCACATAAAAGACATATTGTAAACATTATAAGACTCTACACCGTCTTCCTTGTTGTTCAAAACTCAATACTAGATATTATCTAGACTTTAGAGAGACCAAATATGCAAACCAAATTAGCAAGCTCTAGGTGTTTCTTCATTAATGGGTGCAAAGTATATGATGCAAGAGCTTAAACATGAGCACAACAATTGCCAAGTATCAAATTATCCAAGACATTATAGCAAATTACTACATGTAGCATTTTCCAATTCCAACCATATAACAATTTAACGAAGAAGAAACTTCGCCATGAATACTATGAATAAAGCCTAAGGACATACTTGTCCATATGCTACAGCGGAGCGTGTCTCTCTCCCACAAAGTGAATGCTAGGATCCATTTTATTCAAACAAAACAAAAAACAAAAACAAACCGACGCTCCAAGCAAAGCACATAAGATGTGATGGAATAAAAATATAGTTTCAGGGGAGGAACCTGATAATGTTGTCGATGAAGAAGGGGATGCCTTGGGCATCCCCAAGCTTAGACGCTTGAGTCTTCTTAGAATATGCAGGGGTGAACCACCGGGGCATCCCCAAGCTTAGAGCTTTCACTCTCCTTGATCATATTGCATCATACTCCTCTCTTGATCCTTGAAAACTTCCTCCACACCAAACTTAGAACAACTCATTAGAGGGTTAGTGGACAATAAAAATTAACATGTTCAGAGGTGACACAATCATTCTTAACACTTCTGGACATTGCATAAAGCTACTGGACATTAATGGATCAAAGAAATTCATCCAACATAGCAAAAGAGGCAATGCGAAATAAAAGGCAGAATCTGTCAAAAACAGAACAGTTCGTATTGACGAATTTTATCGAGGCACCAGACTTGTTCAAATGAAAATGTTCAAATTGAATGAAAGTTGCGTACATATCTGAGGATCACTCACGTAAATTGGCATAATTTTCTGAGTTACCTACAGAGAAAACAGCCCAGATTCGTGACAGCAAAGAAATCTGTTTCTGCGCAGTAATCCAAATCTAGTATGAACTTTACTATCAACGACTTTACTTGGCACAACAAAACACTAAACTAAGATAAGGAGAGGTTGCTACAGTAGTAAACAACTTCCAAGACACAAAATAAAAACAAAGTACTGTAGTAAAAACACATGGGTTGTCTCCCATAAGCGCTTTTCTTTAACGCCTTTCAGCTAGGCGCAGAAAGTGTGTATCAAGTATTATCAAAGGATGGTGCATCTACAGCGGGGTGTAGAGTTTTCTCAACTATGCATTTTATCTTTTCTATGTGAGTTTCAGAGGATCCCTTTTCATTAGTCTTGGGCTTGCTACTCTCATCAAACAAATCTTCAGGAACAATCCAATCAAAATTCTTTTCTAGTGCCTCGCACATTCCTAAGAGCTTGCAAGGTATTGATGTTTTAATATCCCCCTCATAATTAACTTCATTAGTGTAGTTTTGTCTTTCCTTTTCCATCTTCTCAAGGGTACCGGCAAAGTTGGTATAAGAGCCTAGCATATTATATTTAGTGAAGACTTTTCTAGCTTCTCTCGCTATTCCCCCAAATTCTTTAAGAAGGGTTTCTAATACAAAGTCTTTCTTTTCTCCTTCTTCCATATCACTGAGTGTAAGAAACATATGTTGAATCACAGGATTAAGATTAACAAATCTAGCTTCTAACGCGTGTACTAAAGAAGCAACAGCAATTTCATAAGTAGGAGCAAGTTCTACCAAGTGTCTATCTTCAAAATCTTCAACCGTACTAATATGAGTGAAAAAATCTTCTATATTATCTTTCCCAAGGATAGACCCTCGGCCTACCGGTACATCTTTAAGAACAAACTTAGGAGGAAACATGATGAAATAAGTAAAGTAAATGCAAGTAACTAATTTTTTTGTGTTTTTGATATAGCAAACAAGATAGCAAATAAAGTAAAACTAGCAACTAATTTTTTTGTATTTTGATTTAGTGCAGCAAACAAAGTAGTAAATAAAATAAAGCAAGACAAAAACAAAGTAAAGAGATTGGGAAGTGGAGACTCCCCTTGCAGCGTGTCTTGATCTCCCCGGCAACGGCGCCAGAAATTTGCTTGATGTGTGTGGTTGACACGTCCGTTGGGAACCCCAAGAGGAAGGTGTGATGCGCACAGCGGAAAGTTTCCCTCAGTAAGAAACCAAGGTTTAATCGAACCAGTAGGAGTCAAGAAGCACGTTGAAGGTTGATGGCGGCGGGATGTAGTGCGGCGCAACACCAGAGATTCCGGCGCCAACGTGGAACCTGCACAACACAACCAAAGTACTTTGCCCCAATGAAACAGTGAGGTTGTCAATCTCACCGGCTTGCTGTAACAAAGGATTAACCGTATTGTGTGGAAGATGATTGTTTGCGAGAAAACAAGAGAACAAAGATTGCAGTAGATTGTATGCGATGTAAAGAATAGGACCGGGGTCCACAGTTCACTAGAGGTGTCTCTCCCATAAGATAAACAACATGTTGGGTGAACAAATTACAGTTGGGCAATTGACAAATAGAAAGGGCATAACAATGCACATACATGTCATGATGAGTATTGTGAGATTTAATTGGGTATTACGACAAAGTACATAGACCGCTATCCAGCATGCATCTATGCCTAAAAAGTCCACCTTCAGGTTATCATCCGAACCCCCTCCAGTATTAAGTTGCTAACAACAGACAATTGCATTAAGTATTGCGCGTAATGTAATCAGTAACTACATCCTCGAACATAGCACCAATGTTTTATCCCTAGTGGCAACAGCACATCCATAATCTTAGAGGTTTCTGTCACTCCCCCAGATTCACGGAGACATGAACCCACTATCGAGCATAAATACTCCCTCTTGGAGTTACAAGCATCTACTTGGCCAGAGCATCTACTAGTAACGGAGAGCATGCAAGATCATAAACAACACATAGACATGAATTGATAATCAACATAACATAGTATTCTCTATTCATCGGATCCCAACAAACGCAACATATAGAATTACAGATAGATGATCATGATCATGTTAGGCAGCTCACAAGACCCGACAATTAAGCACAATGAGGAGAAGACAACCATCTAGCTACTGCTATGGACCCATAGTCCAGGGGTGAACTACTCACTCATCACTCCGGAGGCGACCATGGCGGTGAAGAGTCCTCCGGGAGATGAATCCCCTCTCCGGCAGGGTGCCGGAGGCGATCTCCTGAATCCCCTGAGATGGGATTGGCGGCGGCGGCGTCTCTGGAAGGTTTTCCATATCGTGGCTCTCGGTACTGGGGGTTTCGCGACGGAGGCTATTTGTAGGCGGAAGGGCAGGTCAAGGGGCGTCACGAGGGGCCCACACTATAGGTCGGCGCGGCCAAGACCTGGGCCGCGCCGCCCTGTAGTCTGGCCACCTCGTGGCCCCACTTCGTCTCCTCTTCGGTCTTCTGGAAGCTTCGTGGCAAAATAGGACCCTGGGCGTTGATTTCATCCAATTCCGAGAATATTTCCTTACTAGGATTTCTGAAACCAAAAACAGCAGAAACAAAGAATCGGCACTTCGGCATCTTGTTAATAGGTTAGTTCCAGAAAATGCACGAATATGACATAAAGTGTGCATAAAACATGTAGATATCATCAATAATGTGGCATGGAACACAAGAAATTATCGATACGTCGGAGACGTATCAGGTCCCTCATGTCATCCTCTCAGAACGGTAAATGTTTCTTTTCTTGGATTTTGTTTACCAAATGATTTTTGGCTTATTTTTTCTTTCGATCTCCTGCCGCCTTTAAAACGTTGAGGACGTTGCTGGCTCACGGGTCCCACATGTCAGCCTCTATGAACAATAAACGCTGAGGATGCTGCTGCCTCATGGGTCCCGCATGTCATCCTCTTAGAACGAAAATGTTTATTTTCTTGGATTTTGTACCAACATATTTTTGGTTTATTTTTTCTTTCCATCCCCTGCTGCCTTTAAAACGTTGACGACGCTGCTGGCTCATGGGTCCCCGATGTCAGCCTCCCCGTACAAGAAATATGTGATATCTTGATTATTTTGCAGACAATAAACAGTGTATTGTGCTCTGAGCTATTGCAAATGGATAAATTAAATCTTCATTTTTTACATAAATAAACTTATATGTTGAATCTCCTTGTTTTTTTGTTTTTGCGAAGCATAGGACTTTCCTGTTTTTTTTAGAAAATTCTGAACTTTCCTATTTTGGAGTGGGCTGAATTGTACGAGTCAAAAGGCCAAGCAGGATAGTTCGAAGGCCCAGATGTCCAGATGCAGCCCAATTGAAATCTTTCTTCTTGGATTTTTTCACCCCCTGATTTCTGGCTAATTCATTTTTCTTTTGGTCCTGTGCCGCCTTGGAAACGTTGAGACCGCTGCTGCAAAATGGGACCCGCATGTCATCCTCTATGTACAATAAAATTTCTTTTCTTGGATTATTTTTGGCTCCTGATATTTGGTCACTTGCCTTTTTCTTTCGGTCCTGTGCAGCCTCTCAAACGGTGATACCGCTGCTGCTAAATGGGACCCGAATGTCATCCTCTATGTACTATAAAATTTCTTTTCTTGAATTATTTTTGGCTCCTCATATTTGGTCACTTGCCTTTTTCTTTCGATCTCATGCCACGTTTGAAACGTTGAGGAACCTGCTGGCTCATGGGACCCGCATGTCATCCTCTATGTGCTATAAAAGTTTATTTTCTTGTATTTTTCACCATATGATTTTTGGCTATTTCCTTTTTCTTTTGATCCCCTGCCGCCTTGGAAACGTTGGGTAAGCTGCTGACTCATGGGACCCGCATGTCATCCTCTATGTACAATCAACTTTCTTTTTCTTTTGATCTCAAGCCGCATTTGAAACGTTGAGACCGCTGCTGCTAATTGGGACCCGCATGTCATCCTCTATGTAAAATAAAGTTTCTTTTCTTGGATTATTTTTGGCTCCTCATATTTGGTCACTTGCCTTTTTCTTTCGTTCTCATGCCGCCTTTGAAACATTGAGGAAGCTGCTGGCTCATGGGTTCAGCATGTCATCCTCTATGAACAATAAAAGTTTCCTTTCTTGGAGTTATTTTTTACCCCTAATTTCTGGCCACTTCCTTTTTCTTTTGATCCCCTGTCGCCTTTGAAACGTTGAAGACTTTGCTGGCTCATGGGACCCACATGTCAGCCTCTATGAACAATAAACATTTCCTTTCTTGGAGTTATTTTTTTCCCCCTTATTTCTGGCTATTTGCCTTTTTTTCTTTCGATCCCCAGTCGCCTTCGAAACGTAGAGGACGCTGCTGGCTCATGGGTCCCAGATATCAGCCTCTATGAACAATAAACCTTCCTTTGTTGGATTTACTTTTCACCCTCTGATTTTTGGCTATTTCCTTTTTTCTTTTGATGCACTGCCGCCTTGGAAACGTTGAGTAAGCTGCTGACACATGGGGCCCGCATGTCATCCTCTTTGTACAATCAACTTGCAAGATCTTGGAGCGAAAGAGCTTGTATTAGTGCGACCCATATGTCATCCTCTATGTACAATAAAAGTTTCTTTTCTTGGATTATTTTTTGCTCCTGATATTTGGTCACTTTTCTTTTTCTTTCGATCTCATGCCGCCTCTGAAACATTGAGGAAGCTGCTGGCTCATGGGTCCCGCATGTCATCCTCTATAAACAATAAAAGTTTCCTTTGTTGGAGTTATTTTTTACCCCTAATTTATGGCTACTTCCTTTTTTCTTTTGATCCCCTGCCGCCTTTGAACGTTGAGGACCCTGCTGGCTAATGGGTCCCACATGTCAGCCTCTATGAACGATAAACCTTTCTTTTCTTGGAGTTATTTTGACCCCTAATTTCTGGCTATTTTGCCTTTTTTTTGGATCCCGTGCCGCCTTGGAAACGTTGAGGATGCTGCTGCCACATGGGTCCCGCATGTCATCCTCTCAGAACGATAAATGTTTCTTTTCTTCGATTTTTTTACCAACTGATTTTTGATTTATTTTTTCTTTCGATCCCCTGCCGCCTTTAAAACTTTGACGACGCTGCTGGCTCATGGGTCCCGATGTTAGCCTCCCCGTACAAGAAACATGTGATATCTTGATTGTTTTGCAGACAATAAACAATGTATTTCGCTCTGAGCTATTGCAAACGGAAAAAATAAATCTTTATTTTTAAATAAACAAACTTATATGTTGAATTTCCTTGTTTTTTGTTTTTGTGAAGCATAGGACTTTCCTGTTTTGGAGTGGGCTGAAATTGTACGAGTCCAAAGGCGTCCAGCAGGATAGTTCGAAGGCCCAGACGGCCAGATCGAGCCCAATTGAAATCTTTCTTTTCTTGGATTTTTTTGACCCCCTGATTTCTGGCTAATTCCTTTTTTTTGGTCCTGTGCCACCTTGGAAACGTTGTGAACGCTGCTGCTAAATGGGACCCGCATGTCATCCTCTATGTACAATAATTTCTTTTCTTGGATTATTTTTGGCTCCTCATATTTGTCACCTTTTTCTTTTGATCTCAAGCCGCATTTGAAACATTGGGACCGCTGCTGCAAAATGGGACCCGCATGTCATCCTCTATGTACTATAAAAGTTTATTTTTGGTGATTTCCTTTTTTTCTTTTGATCCCCTGCTGCCTTGGAAAAGTTGAGTAAGCTGCTGACTCATGGGAGCCGCATGTCATCCTCTATGTACAATCAACTTTCTTTTTTTGGAGTTTATTTTTGACCCCCTAATTTTTGGCTACTTCCTTTTTCTTTTGATCCCCTGCCGCCTTTGAAACATTGAGGATGCTGCTGCCTCATGGTCCCGCATGTCAGCCTCTCAGAATGATAAATGTTTCTTTTCATGGATTTTTTTGACCCCATGATTTCTGCCTACTTCCTTTTTCTTTTGGTCCTATGCCGCCTTGGCAACGTCGAGACCGCTGCTGCATAATGGGACCCGCATGTCATCCTCTATGCACAATAAAAGTTTCTTTCGTGGATTATTTTTGGCTCCTGATATTTGTCACTTGCCTTTTTCTTTCGATCTCATGCCAACTTTGAAACATTGAGAACGCTGCTGCAAAATGGGACCCGCATGTCATCCTCTATGTACAATAAACGTTTTTTCTTGGATTATTTTTGGGACCTGATATTTGTCACTTGCCTTTTTCTTTCGGTATCATGCCGCCTCTGAAACATTGAGGAAGCTGCTGGCTCGTGGGTCCCGCAAGTCATCCTCTATGTAGAATAAAAGTTTCCTTTCTTGGAATTATTTTTACCCCTGATTTCTGGCTACTTCCTTTTTCTTTTGATCCCGTGCCGCCTTGGAAACGTTGAGACATTTCTTGCAAAATGGGACCCGCATGTCATCCTCTATGTACAATAAAGTTTCTTTTCTTGGATTATTTTTGGCTACTGATGTTTTGGCACTTGCCTTTTTCTTTCCATCTCATGCCGCCTTTGAAACGTTGAGACCGCTGCTGCAAAATGGGACCCATATGTCATCCTCCATGTACAATAAAAGTTTCTTTTCTTGGATTATTTTTTGTTCCTGATATTTGGTCACTTTCCTTGTTCTTTCGATCTCATGCCGTCTCTGTAACGTTGAGTAAGTAACTGGCTCATGGGACCCACATGCCATCCTCTATGTACAATAAATTTTCTTTTCTTTGATTTTTTTACCCCCTGATTTTTGGTCACTTGCCTTTTTCTTTAGATCCTATGCCGCCTTTGAAATTGAGGAGTCTGCTGGCTCATGGGTCCCACATGTCAGCCTCTGTGAACAATAAACCTTTCCTTTGTTGGATTTATTTTTTACCCCTAATTTCTCGCTATTTGCCTTTTTCTTTTGATCCCCTGCGGCCTTTGAAACGACGAGGACGACGCTGGCAGGTCGGTCCCACATGTCATCTTCTATGAAGAATAAAAGTTTCCTTTGTTGGATTTACTTTTGACCCCTAATTTCTGGCTATTTTCCTTTTTTCTTTTTATCCTCTGCCGACTTTGAAATGATGAGGATGCTGCTGGCAGATCTGTCCCACATGTTAGCCTCTCTGAACTATAAATGTTTCCTTTCTATGATTTATTTTTTACCCCTATTTTCGGGATACTTGCTCTTTTTTTTTGGATATCCTACCGCATTTGAAATTTTGAGGACGCTGCTGGCTCATGGGTTCCACATGGCATCCTCTTTGGAGGATAAACTTTCATTTCTTGTTAATGACAGGTTTATCTGTATTATTTTTGCAGACTAATACAAGCTCTTTCGCTCCAAGATCTTGCAAGTTAAAAGAATAAATCATGGAATTATTAGGATATGTTTTAAATTTCAAATCCACTTTATGAATTTTTGAAAATACCGTGATCCATGTGGGTATGGAGCGATCAAGGATTTTCATATTGGCCATGAGCAGTATCAAAAATTGCAACCCAGTAATTCAAAATAAATACAAACAACTTTTATGTAGAATCTCCGTGTTTTTGTTTTTGCCAATCATAGGATCTGTGGTTCTTTAGAAAAGGGCCAACATTGCATGAGCAAAAAGGCCCATTTGTAGTTATTGGGCTTCGACGGCCGGAGCAAGTAGGCCAATAGCAAATACCTTGTAGATGGCCATTGGAACCCAAAAGTATTTGTTGCCTAGACTTAGATGCCAAACTCAGCCTTATTGACATGAACCTTGCTATGCACACGACAATTTCAGTCCGATCCGTGTACGAAACACAAGATCCAACCCTTCGTGTGAGGAAGCAGGTGGCAGCACACCTCCAGATGCTCAATCGTACATACACATATCATATAGTAGTTGTCGTATGTACATCAGTTCCATATTGACATGTTTTTTCTTTGGTTCACATGTGGGGTCCGCACAGTCACCTAGGTCGCACATCTACTTCCTTGCTCGTAGTTGATGCATGTTTAGTGGCCTGCAGCAAGAATCACTGCCCCCAGGGATGTACTTTACCCTTTAGCGGCGAAAAAATAGGAATTGTCCTCTCATGAGTATGATCAACAAGAGGTGGCTATATTATAAAGGACGTACACACATTGTAATTATAGTGCTGAAATAAAGTCAATCCTAAAACAGCCATGCATGGGTTATAATATGAAGGCAACACGAAATACAAAAGCGGGGCAGTTTTCAAATAAACTGATTCAAACTAGTACATACTAAAAACAGTGTACTACTTCTCAACACTTCAAGCATAATAAAAAAGTGTGTCAGTGTTTTTTTAAAGGTAACACCGAACGGGCAATGTTTAAACCAGGCTTAAACCACATAGCCGCTTGTCGGACATTATCCCAACCATCTCTGGGAAGGCTGATAACTCCCACAGTCTCAGCTTCATCTGGCTGGAGGTTGCATCGCAAAATTTTAGGGTATTGATTATGATGAAACTTCCGGTATGTTGTGTAGACGCAGTTTTTCCTCATGAATGGAACCAATGTGCCATCAGGAGCTTTGGATTCACGCTTCTTCAGGTTGGCAATGATCGGGTAATTGAGTCCGAGGAACAGAGAGTGGTCGCCGATGCTGTTAACCTGCCTCCAAAGAAAGTCCCCTGCACGTGCACTAGATAAGGGATCCTGCTCAAAGACGTAGGTGGCAACAGGAGGATACTGCCGTAGCTGAAGCCCATTAGCAGCATAGGGAATGTCAGGAGGTACTTCAGCATTGGCAATCCCAATGTTGTTTACTGTAAGGATGATCATCAATCGCTTTCCATCAGCAGATGGAGCGAGGAACCACGCGTACTGCTGATCATCCACCACCGGTGGCGGGATTACAAACGGGAGCATGCAATATTAGAAATGGAGACGAATAGGGTGTTACTGGCAACCATATTCAAACAGCAGCATTGTTCATCGTTCATGCTCACAGTATAAATATGACTATGTAAGCTAAGGACATTGGTCATTCATGTGTTCAAATCGAGTGTCCAATATATCAGTTATACTGCATCAATCTCACGAAACTAGTCTTAACTTCGCCAAAATTAGACACTAGTTAGTGTATACACAGTTATATACTACCTCTGTCCCACCGAAAGTGTCTGAGATTTGTCCAAATTCAGATGTATCTAGACAGTGAAAGCATATAGATACATTCAAATTTTTACAAATATATATCATCTTAAGTTTAAGTCCTATGCTATAGTTAATTCCCTTTGTCTTAAGTGATCTATTAGAGAGCTTCCCTGTGACCACCCGAAGGGTAAGAAATGTTTAACTGTATAAGTGGATTGCCTAGACCTTTCCATCAGTTCGGAATTTTGGTTGCATTGGCTAGTCCATGAAGCTTGACATGGTGTCAGAGCCAGGGTCTCTAGTTCGAGTCTTGGCTTTCGCAATTTATCCTAAAATTGTTGTTTCCCCCTCGGAGTCCACGTATATGCCTCTTGAGCTATACCTCTGAGTCTTTCCACGTGTTGACTTGTCTCCCATCACACGTGAGGGGGGGTGTTGAATTGTATAAGTGGATTGCAGCCCTTGCGATCAGTTCGGACTTTTGGTTGTGTTGGTAGTGCATAAAGCTTGACAAGAAAGAAATGCTCTTTGTAGCTAACCCCAAGTCTGGTAACATTTGCAAAATAGGTATCAGATGCAGCTATACATTCAGTAGAAGAATTTGCATTTTAGAGTTGAAGGTTGATAATCTCTTCTCTACTATTGATAGTAAAGGGTACACATGGTATTTGTTTACCTTATTTTCGCGTTCTAAAAAAGGTACGCCATATGGTTGTGCTAAGTTAAACTGATTAAGTCTGTTCAAGTTTATCGAAAATTATACTACCAACATCTAAAACATCAATATAGGTTCATATATTACAAAAGATATTTAGATTTTCTTTTCTCGAACACATGCCTAGTCGTGCATCATTATATATTAGAGTATACAGGGTTGTAGCAAGGCTACGAAAAACTGAGAAAGCAAAAAGAAAGAACTATACAGGGGACTACAGGCAGCTAACTTTGTTAGGCCTGCAGGTGCTAAATCTTATATCTATATGAGGTTGTAGATATTAGTCGTAAACTTACTCAAACTTAAATAACATTGAATTAGGAAAAAAATAACCTGAGTTATTTTGAATGAGGGGACGTCACAATCACTAATCAAAGATAATTGTGGGAAACTGAAATCTATTCAAGAAAATGGGAGAAATAATGTATCAAAAACAAAATTAATTATACCATTTTGCAGATTGTTCACCGATATAAACAAAGAACTGTTTGATCTGCATGTAGGTACATCCAATCAAGGCTTTTTCCCCGATCTCTAGAAAATATAAGCTACGCATGTAATTACAAACGATTTTCTTATATTTTATGTTTCTACGTTAACATTTGAGATACTTGTTAATTACATCCGTATTCTGCAGTTGCATAGAGTTACTAATTCAGGAATGCATTCACATACGGAGTATACTATGTTTGCTGATGACTGACTAGTACTAATTCATTGCAAGCAACGGTTCATTCATATTCAGATAAAGGATGTGATCGTTAAGTCATATACTTATGAAAGTCCTTATGCATCTCTCTGATGCAGATGGCGGGGGTCTCTCGTCCTCCTTTTGGAGGCAAAATCAATTAGTTATATATGAAACAATGGGTGTAAAAGGTTATCAAAAAGGGTGCCTTCATAGTGCTACGTTATCTTTTGAGATACTGGTTAATTACATCCATATTCTGCAGTGGCGTAGAGTTACTAATTCAGGAATGCAATCACATACTGAGCATACTATGTTTGTTGGTGACTAATTCGTACTAATTCATTGCAAGCAACGGTTCATTCATATTCAGCAAAAGGGGTGTGATCATTAAATCATTTATGAAAGGTAAAATATAAACAAGGTAGTTCATGAATAACTTCATTGATTAAGGAAGTGTATCATGCAATGCAACATAAGGACATAAAAATACCATTTGCGGTGTCCCAGAAGTACGTGGAGCCGTCAGTTTCGTCCACCGCAAAAACGTGACCACCGAGTTCAATGGCATCACAGTACTTTGGATAATCAGATGCAGGTGTAATAAGGGCCTCCAGCGTTCTCCAGTCGCCACCCCCTTCAAGGTAGAAAATCCTTTTGTCGAACAAGGCGATGAGCTTGTAATCTGCGTACCTCCCACCTTTTGTGGGCACTTGGCAGATTACAATCTTCAACAAATTAGTATTTACTGGACCCCAGGAAACATCGTATGCAACAACAGATGGATATGAAACACTAGTATGACAAATCTTCGAAGCAGGTAGGGATGGAAGGGGGATATGTCGCTCAGCGTAGACGTTCACGAGGCACCACCCATGATGATCGGCGGCGGCGATCCAGTCGCCGTTCGCGCCAAGCCATTTTCTGTCGTGCATGAACGGCAGGGCGACAGAACGGCGATGATGGTCGAGGGGCACCAGGTCGTACACGGTATCATGCAGACGAGATGCTGTCGCCCAATCCCAGTGTTCATCGAACCAATAAGCAGGCGGAGGCATCAGCAGGCAGGGTTCATCCCAATGGTTCATCTTACCTTCATCCTTGCTGATCCGGTCGTAGAGCTCCCTGGAACATGCGGCAAGTCGGACGGTGTAGGTAACGTCCAGATGCGCAGTGATGAGGTCGATGTTGTCGCCGGCGAGAGCCTCCCAGTGGCCTTCCCCGCTGCCCCGGCAAAGCCTAGAATAATTCATCATGTGAAGATGGATTTAGGTGGATGGCGGATGCAACCGCGCTTGGGGATTTCGGAGGAGAGGGCGAGCGCTATGGAAGGAACGATGCGGCGTGGTGGGGATCGAGATCATGCGCGTGATTCTGGGAGGGTGAAGAAGAAGATGATAGACATGCAAGGGACAAAAACTAGGTACTAGTACTCTAGGCTGCTGCTGCGACTAGGCGCCGATTTGACTGTTGGTATACTAGCACGCCACCCATCTATAAATTTGCGACGACGTTTGGTGCAGTGATGTCTCGTCACATCAGGTTGACCAGAGAGGGTTTTTCTTTTACAGTTTCCATTTCGATATATTTTTCGCCAATAATCGTAGTTCTCTACATGCCACAGACACGTACCTTAACACGTGGGCAGCATGCAACCGCGCTGCATGATACGTCTGTAACACCCCGAATTTCGCAACCTTGATTAATTGTCCTTAATGCAAAAATCAGGGGGAACAAATTTTTTTTCTTTAAGCTAATTAGATGAATTTCCTTGATCTGTCTGTTAAGATGAATTGCTTTGATCTGTTGGTAGATGTATTGTCTTGTTTTGCTTGTTGAGTTTTGTCTTGAGCTACTTCAAAGAACAACACCTCTGGTGGTAAAACAAACAACTCACCAAATAAAATACATGTGTGTCCAAGGAAAAGTTGTTTTTCTTTTTACTACATCAAACTCTTCTCCTGATGGCAACCTGAGTGTGCCTCCTTGATTTTTCTCATTGTGGTACAACCTAGCTCAATCATCCTTAATTCAAAACTTGGGATCATCTACCCCTAGCTACATCTCTCTCTTATACCCACTCATCCTTGTTGGTTTTGAGGCCATGTCGACCATCTGTGTTGACAGGCTTAAAATGTCCAGACTTTGGCAATTGATCTCTAAGCACCCACAATCGTTATTGTTGACTTCAATGCATGGATCTCATCTATGCAACATCCTCTTCAACCTCCACGTCTTGCATGTCTCAGTCAATCCTTGCAACTCTTATATTCAACTTGATCTTGTACCCTATTCAATGATTCAACACTAGATCACTTCCTTCCATTTTACCTCTTGCTTTTATTCAAGTTTAATCTTCACAAAACCAAGAGTGGGAATGGTGGGTACATTTTGTAGCCACCATCTACCCTTGAGAACACTTCTCCCTAAATTAGTTTTCTCTCTCAAAAATCCTATTGATTTTCCTTCTCTAGTTTTGATCACAAAACTACTTCTAGTTTTACTAAAACTTTTCAAGATATTTCTTCAAGGAAAACAAGAAACTGAAATGGGTTTTGTTTTCTCATCCCATTTCTACCTAGTACTGATTTCTAAAACAATTATTTTCTATCTTGCCTTCTTTTTAACAAAAGGCTTGTTTATGGTACCTATACCATTTCTTGTTTGCTTTAAATTTGAGAAAACTCTACTTCACTTAAGAAAGTAAGTAGAACATTTTGAACTGCTATGTTCCAACTAGTTCTCTCAACATTTTCAAATTCCATTCCACTTGAGTTCATTCCCAATTGTCCCTAGACAATTGAGGTGTTTCAAATACTTTATATTCTCTTCCATCATCACCTTGATCTCATAAATTGATGAGTTATGTCAATATATTCATCCTTGTGAGTATATGGATAATTCACTCACCTTCTCTCTTAACCTTGCTCTATCATTGACTAAACCACCATCACCATCCCATCTACCTTGGCATGCTCATGAATTGTTACATGTGGCCAACCCCAATCCTTCAATTGTGAATTCTAATAAAAACTTTTATTCATCAACTATACCTTGGGAACCATCTTCATCATAAGTTGGTCTCAACCAAAGTGGTGGAAATTATTCTCATGGCACATGTCACCTTCATACTCCTTTTTTATCTATATGTATCTACTCCAATTTTTATCATTATCAAAGTCACTCTTTGACATTATCTTCTCAACATCATGCCTTGAACTATTCACATGAATGTTGTGCATCTCTCTCACATTTCTCTCTTGCTCATGACAAGAAAGGAGCCGGCCATGACTTGAAATTCGGCCAGCCCCTCCTCTTCATTTCCTTCTCTTGCAAGCCTTGCCTCCCAACTACCCCAACAAATAAATGGGCAGCCACCCACCTTAGCCAATCAAAATGGAGGCAGCCACCATCCTCCCTCTATATAAGAGCTTGGCCGGCCACCTCCACTCCCCTTGGCTCATTTCTTTCACACTCCACTCCCTCATACCTTCCTTCCCCTTCCTCCCCACGAGCTGCTGCTCCTCCTTAGCTCCATGACCGGCCATGGCCATGGAAAGCCACCAAGATGGAGCTCCCCTCCTTCCTCAAGCTTCCCCTCACCATGAGAGCATCTCTCTCACTCTCTTCTCCCCTAACCCTAGATGAATCTGGCTCTATTTCTCCTTTATCCTCTCACAAGATTGGATCTTGATGCAGGTGCATGTTGGTCCAAGCATGGAGAAGCTTGAGCAATCCTCAGATCTGAAACTCTTGACCAAAGTTCGTCCAAAAACTTGTTGTAATTTCTGCTATCTTGCTGTTTCAGATTCTGGTACGAACTTGTAAAATCCTCCAAATCTCGTGTGCAGATCCAAATCGAGTGATTCATAGTTCCACAGATAGGTATTGAAAAGATCTACAGCTTGGCGTTGGTCTCATCCTCAAATTCGTTACGGATTTTGCATGGTAAATAAAGTTCTGCAAACATGCAGATTCACTGTTTGTTAGATTTCTTCGGTTTTACGAAACCTTTTTGAGCAAACTCAACTGTGGGTGAAAGCCCTCTTCAATACCTTCATTTTGGCGGTGGTTTCACTTCGATTGACCTCCTGAAATTGAAATGGTTCACAGATCAAGATCTTGTCAGATCTGACTTTGTAGAATTAAACCAGGATCTTGGAGACGAATTTTTGAATGAAACCAATTGGGTAAGAACCACCTATTCAATACCTTTCAGATGCAGCTGACCTCATATTTTTATGAGTTATGTACGATTTTTGGTGAATTAAACTTTTTCTGTGTGTTCTGCAGACATGGCTGTTAGCTTTTAAATCACCAAAAATCCATTTTTGAACCTAATTGAGTGATTTTAATTCTGTAGGATTACTGAATATTTTATTAATCATCTCAAACAAGTTTCAAACCTTTATCTGTTCTGCAACTCCATAGTTAAAGCAAATGGTGAAAACATGCAGTAACCTTGTCAATCCATTGGTGAGAGTTTCAGAAACAATTTGAACCCAAATCCAATTGTGTATGCATCTCTGTTTAATTACCTTTCAAATGCTTGTGGCCTCATATTTTTAGGATTTTTCTACGATTTATGGCTTACAGATCTTGTTATCTGTACAGTCAGAATCAAAGAAATTCCTAAAATTGTAGGTTTAATATTTTTGGGTGATTCCAATTGGGTTAGTCTTGTATTAGTACTGGCCATCTAGGAAAAATATTATTAGTCTCTGTTCATACATATTTGTTGCCGTTAGTAATGTTTATGTGTGACATGCATTGTTGAAGCAAAACTTTTTGGTTTATTTAAAACCCTTGACCAACTCTTTTTAGTAGAGATGGGCAACCTTTGTTTTATGCTTGCAAAACAAAACCTCTGCAATTTACCTTTAGCTCTTTTGCTTTGCTTAAGTTTTCAAATGGTGGGGCATATCATTTGCTTCCTATTCTTGTGTAGTGTTATGTAAGCTTTATAAAATAGGGAGAATGATTGCCCGCTTTTCCAAAAATGTTTCAAATTATAATGTGAATGTTTTTGATGCCAAACTAATGCACTTGTCATCTTTATGATGTTATCTACCAGGGGATATTTGGTTTATACCATGGTGATAACCGAGAGAGGCAATTGCTAAGTTGTGATGCACTCATACCTTTACTAGATAAATAAATGGGGTTTTCTAAATTAAAACTCTTAAAGTTGTTTTGCGGTATCTATAGGTCCTTAGTATGTTATACCTTGGCTGCATGATTAGTTGTTGATTGTTGAATGTTGTCTTGTTGATGCAATGTGATTGATTGTGTTCCTTTTATATTTTTCGGCGATAGATGCGAACAATTCCGGAGAAGAAGAAGTGGAATCGGATGAGGATTTTATTTATATATGTTGTTGGAATTCTTATATTGATGGAGTTGAAGAAGTATAGGGACAAATAAGCCAAGGCAAGCCATCTTTTGATCTCTTGCTGTTTATCCTTCTTGTTGTGTTCATTGTTCCCTTATATACTTGGCTCCTTGTACCTTGTGTTATGTTTGGTCCCCTACATGATGCATACTTACTCTTAAGTATGTGAACCCCTTGTTGATGTGATGCATGCTTACCCTAAGCATGTATGCCCCTTGACCACCTTTTTTTATCATCTTCTTAGTGGTATGATGATTAACATCATGACCCTTGATGAATTATCTTATTTATGTTGTCCCTATACATGCTTACCCTAAGCATGTATGAACTCCTTGACACCTCAATTATCATCCCGTTAGTGGTATGATGGTTAGCATCATGTCATTGTGACTCTTAGTTCCTTCATAAAACTATAGGTTGGGAACCCCCTTGGAAAAATACCTTGTTGAAAAGAATTTTTGAAAACCTTGGGTGAGTTGGACTTACCCAAGTGTATGTTTATGAAAGGAAAGGATCTTGGCAAAGATGGTTGGAAAGAAAATCTTGTTTTCAAAAACTTTGGCGTCTAAGTATTCACCCGTGACAATTAACCCGCGCAACCACATTACCCTGGAGTGGGACGGGGCTTAGCTCGTAGTTTGTTCTTCTTAACATGGGACACCGCACAACTATATAAGGGTAAGGTTACCCCTGAATCCGGATTGTCGTTGGTGGAGACAATAGTATAACGGGAGGCCTTCGGGGCTGACCCGTCCGGAAGACACTATGGGTCTCCTGGCTTGGCGGTGGAGCCATGCTCAAAGTGAGGTGAGCTGCCACGGTGCCGGGGAGGTACATACTCCATACGGTAGGATCCCGTGCTAAGACGAATAGGCGAAAGGCTATGTCCGAGTTTTTGTCATGGCATAGTTGATATGCAGGGATGATGCCCACATGATGAACTCGCGGATCTTGTGGGGAAAGTGTGCAAACTCTGCAGAGTCAAATCTATTCGAATAGTCGTGTCCGCGGTCATGGACGGTTGGAATGGCTGTTGCTTAGCCTAAAGAGTTTTGTTTTATGAAAGTGTTTGACAAAGGAAAGGAAGGAACTTGTTTTCGGAGTACCGGGAAGGTACGGGGAAATTGTGATGACCATATGGAGATGGTCGAAAGGGAAATAAACTGGGTTACTCCCTTCCTAGTGTTTTATGTTGCAGAACTCTTTTGAAGTATCTTCTTCAACAAAGATATAGAGATATCATAGGATCTCCTTAGTGTCCCCCTTCAACTGTGATGTTGGGATGCTACATCCACAAGAGAAACTATTTCTCTTTCTCATGCTACATCCACTAGAGAAACTAATTCTCTTTCTTATGCTATATCCACAAGAGAAACTACTTCTCTTCTACATGCTATTTCCACAAGAGAAATTAGCTCTTCCCTCTTGTCATCTAGATTAGCACTTATCTTGCACTCTTGCAAAGTACCTTCTTGATGGTTTGCGAGTACAATTCCAAATGTACTCACGGCTTTGTCCCTGGCTATTTACTTGGCCAGACTTGGAGGAACACGACGGATGAAGAAGGAGTTGGCGACGTCTATGCGAGTTAGGAACGTCTTCCCAGTCAGTTGCCTGTAGGGTTATGGCAGATGACTTGGGTACTGCGCTGCTGAAGTGATGATGCTACTCTGATGTTTTAGTTCGTCCCTTCGAGGCTATTATGTAAGTATTGGTCGCGTGACCATGTTGTAATTTTCTTATTCCGCTTTGTAATGTATGGTGTAATTTGATATCAGTTCGGTTATGTGTTCACGGCGCACTGATCATGGGATCGTGAACTGTATACATAACAGGAAATTTCGGACAGCTGGTCCGGGGTCCCCACAGAGCTGGTATCAGAGCTATCCTGACTGTAGGAGACCTTAGTTAGCATGGACGTTAGTTAGGAAACAAGTACTTGGGAAAAACTATTTACGAAACAAATTCTTCTTTAGTCGGAAGTATAGCTTCTATTCCTGTTATTTATTCAAAGCTTCTAAATTCTTATCTCTCCGCTTTATAAAAAGGCTTTTAAATTCTTGCTCTACTGTCTCAACCACTTCAAACCTACATGTTGGACGATGTCCCCAACTCAGACCGAAGACTCGAAGTCGAAGATGGATCAACCTTTTATGAAGTCCCACGTATCCCCAACGACAACTATTGAAGATTGGTTGCCGACATAACCGTATGTGGAGGGATAAAAAGAAAAATTTCTTTGGTTGTCACCAAAGTATGTCGAGGAGCTGACCTTGTTCCTCTATGGACTCTCATTTTTGCAGTCGTCAAGGATCAAGTCCTCAGTTCTTGGCTAGTAATTTTTAGGCCAGCTACAAGAATTTGTCGACTTCGGGAGCACCTCAACAGCTACCTCTTCGAAGACCTCATGTTCCGGGATGTCGAGACTAGAAGTTCTACACAGTTTTCTCCTCCGCCTCGACATCAACGACTCAACGCCCGGCCCCTTCACCACCAACTGCGACAAGAATCCAAGTTGAAGCTGATGCCGACAATGTGAAGACATCAACATATGTGACCAGCCCCCCCCCCAAACCTATAGGATGGATAGGACAAACTCAATCGCTTTGATTGAGCTACCCCCGCGCATTAGGACTTTCTGGGTACTTTGAGTACCATGTCTGGTTTGATGATTGCTTGTAGTTCCCTAGTGTGCTGCCTTGAGTGTTTGTATATGTTTGTTGTGTGCATGTACGTCTTGCTATTTAGACGTTCCTGCCCTTTTTAATTGTTTGAAATTTGTAATACAGAAATTTAAAATGAAAATCTGCCAGTGTACTGTTTTGCTAATAAAAATAGTTTGGTAGCTCCGATTGACGTGATTCCAATTGCACTAGAACCAGTATGAGATTATCTTTCAGATGCCACTGACCTTGTATTTTTAGGATTTTTGTGCGATTTTTAATAAATAAAACTTGATCACTGTTTCTGGTTAGTATTTTGAGTCTCAAAAATTGAAAAATAAATATTTTTGAATGATTCCAATTGTGTTGATCTTGTTTTGTTACTGTGCATCTAGGAAAAATACCAGTAACCTCTGTTAGTGGTATTTTGTCTCTAGTTATGATTGTATGGGTGTCACATGCTATGATAGGATTAAAGTTTGCCTCGCTGATGTATTGCTAACTGCTAGTTAGTTGGGTAGATTAACGAAAGACTCTAACTCTACACCCGTTAGCAGTTGTTTTTCAACTGTCAGGGAAACTAACTCAGACCCCTATCTACGCCGACTACTTTCAAGGTCATCTGAAGCATCTCCACTTCACCAAGAGAGCAGAAGCCCCTACCTTCAAGAGTGACTGCACCTCTACCAGAAGACTTACTAACTTGGTCTAACCTTGGTATATAATTGCGCTAACCTCGGGGATATCTTCTTGAAAACCACCCTCTAACACAGCATCTAACAAGCTGGGGAAAAACAACAAAGTCAAAGCTAAGGTACATCACATGGTTCATCTGGTCCTCCTCAAGTGAAGCTCCTGAAGATACCTCAAGAACTCAAGACTAGGTGCAACTTACCCGCTCACCAACTGGTATAAGTCAGCACCGACCCGCCAGCTGGTGATTGTCTTCGACGACCTCTGTTGCTGTTTCATATGGATACCAACCAGGCTTTTCTTCAACTTACTAACTCACCGCGCGTCCTCTATAGTTTAGTTAACACCGTGAGTGCCTCTTGAAGTTGTGGTCCGCACGTCGCCCCCGAAGATTCTTCAACTGAACAAGAAAGATCGACGACTTCTTCAGAAGCCCCCGACAGGACCGCAAGGCAGACGCTCTGAGTTTTTCCGAAAGCCCGATGAAAAATCTTAAGGGTGGAAGACTTCTTCTTCCACTAAAAGTTGGAGCTAACCCCCAAATTTTAAATCTTTCTAAAACAACGTTGGAAACGTGGGATTGCACTAGCTCCCCTCGAAGCCGTGGACTACACCACGCCCTCAGAAGATGTTTGACTCAAGACGAGAGATCAATGACTTCTCCCAAAAGCGCCTGACAAGACCCATGGCTAAAGCTCTAATTTTCAGGAACCCCACTGAACAATCCTAAGGGTGGAAGACTTCGTCTTCCACTAAATTCAAGCTAGCTCTAAAACGTTGTCAACCCTGCTAAGGCACCAATGGAGTGCACTAACTTTCCCGAAGTCGTGGATTCCGCTAGGATTGTTAAGAGGCTACAGATCCAACATCTGCACGGGGTAGTCAACCTCTTCATGAAGCTCGCCATCGGCAGGAATCCATCATGTCTCTCAGAAGCTGAAGTTGCGACCCCCTCAACAACGGCACGCCGACAGAAGAATGGAGTCTAACTTTCGTTAAGCTTTACAACCCCTCTAGTTCTGCGCTCACTAATCTCGGGACGATATTATTTTAAGGGTGGAAGATCTGTAACACCCCAACTTTCGCAACCTTGATTAATTGTCCTTAATGCAAAAATCAGGGGGAACAAAAACTTTTTCTTTAAGCTAATTAGATGAATTTCCTTGATCTGTCTGTTAAGATGAATTGCTTTGATCTGTTGGTAGATGTATTGTCTTGTTTTGCTTGTTGAGTTTTGTCTTGAGCTACTTCAAAGAACAACACCTATGGTGGTAAAACAAACAACTCACCAAATAAAATACATGTGTGTCCAAGGAAAAGTTGTTTTTCTTTTTACTACATCAAACTCTTCTCCTGATGGCAACCTGAGTGTGCCTCCTTGATTTTTCTCATTGTGGTACAACCTAGCTCAATCATCCTTAATTCAAAACTTGGGATCATCTACCCCTAGCTACATCTCTCTCTTATACCCACTCATCCTTGTTGGTTTTGAGGCCATGTCGACCATCTGTGTTGACAGGCTTAAAATGTCCAGACTTTGGCAATTGATCTCTAAGCACCCACAATCGTTATTGTTGACTTCAATGCATGGATCTCATCTATGCAACATCCTCTTCAACCTCCACGTCTTGCATGTCTCAGTCAATCCTTGCAACTCTTATATTCAACTTGATCTTGTACCCTATTCAATGATTCAACACTAGATCACTTCCTTCCATTTTACCTCTTGCTTTTATTCAAGTTTAATCTTCACAAAACCAAGAGTGGGAATGGTGGGTACATTTTGTAGCCACCATCTACCCTTGAGAACACTTCTCCCTAAATTAGTTTTCTCTCTCAAAAATCCTATTGATTTTCCTTCTCTAGTTTTGATCACAAAACTACTTCTAGTTTTACTAAAACTTTTCAAGATATTTCTTCAAGGAAAACAAGAAACTGAAATGGGTTTTGTTTTCTCATCCCATTTCTACCTAGTACTGATTTCTAAAACAATTATTTTCTATCTTGCCTTCTTTTTAACAAAAGGCTTGTTTATGGTACCTATACCATTTCTTGTTTGCTTTAAATTTGAGAAAACTCTACTTCACTTGAGAAAGTAAGTAGAACATTTTGAACTGCTATGTTCCAACTAGTTCTCTCAACATTTTCAAATTCCATTCCACTTGAGTTCATTCCCAATTGTCCCTAGACAATTGAGGTGTTTCAAATACTTTATATTCTCTTCCATCATCACCTTGATCTCATAAATTGATGAGTTATGTCAATATATTCATCCTTGTGAGTATATGGATAATTCACTCACCTTCTCTCTTAACCTTGCTCTATCATTGACTAAACCACCATCACCATCCCATCTACCTTGGCATGCTCATGCATTGTTACATGTGGCCAACCCCAATCCTTCAATTGTGAATTCTAATAAAAACTTTTATTCATCAACTATACCTTGGGAACCATCTTCATCATAAGTTGGTCTCAACCAAAGTGGTGGAAATTATTCTCATGGCACATGTCACCTTCATACTCCTTTTTTATCTATATGTATCTACTCCAATTTTTATCATTATCAAAGTCACTCTTTGACATTATCTTCTCAACATCATGCCTTGAACTATTCACATGAATGTTGTGCATCTCTCTCACATTTCTCTCTTGCTCATGACAAGAAAGGAGCCGGCCATGACTTGAAATTCGGCCAGCCCCTCCTCTTCATTTCCTTCTCTTGCAAGCCTTGCCTCCCAACTACCCCAACAAATAAATGGGCAGCCACCCACCTTAGCCAATCAAAATGGAGGCAGCCACCATCCTCCCTCTATATAAGAGCTTGGCCGGCCACCTCCACTCCCCTTGGCTCATTTCTTTCACACTCCACTCCCTCATACCTTCCTTCCCCTTCCTCCCCACGAGCTGCTGCTCCTCCTTAGCTCCATGGCCGGCCATGGCCATGGAAAGCCACCAAGATGGAGCTCCCCTCCTTCCTCAAGCTTCCCCTCACCATGAGAGCATCTCTCTCACTCTCTTCTCCCCTAACCCTAGATGAATCTGGCTCTATTTCTCCTTTCTCCTCTCACAAGATTGGATCTTGATGTAGGTGCATGTTGGTCCAAGCATGGAGAAGCTTGAGCAATCCTCAGATCTAAAACTCTTGACCAAAGTTCGTCCAAAAACTTGTTGTAATTTCTGCTATCTTGCTGTTTCAGATTCAGGTACGAACTTGTAAAATCCGCCAAATCTCGTGTGCAGATCCAAATCGAGTGATTCAAAGTTCCACAGATAGGTATTGAACATATCTACGGCTTGGCGTTGGTCTCATCCTCAAATTCGTTACGGATTTTGTATGGTAAATAAAGTTCTGAAAACATGCAGAATCACTGTTTGTTAGATTTCTTCGGTTTTGCAAAACCTTTTTGAGCAAACTCAGTTGTGGGTGAAAGCCCTCTTTAATAACTTAATTTTGGAGGTGGTTTCACTTCGATTGACCTCCTGAAATTGAAATGGTTCACAGATCAAGATCTTGTCAGATCTGACTTTATCGAATTAAACCAGGAGCTTGGAGACGAATTTTTGAATGAAACAAATTGGGTAAGAACCACCTATTCAATACCTTTCAGATGCAGCTAACCTCATATTTTTATGAGTTATGTACGATTTTTGGTGAATTAAACTTTTTCTGTGTGTTCTGCAGACATGGCTGTTATCTTTTAAATCACCAAAAATCCATTTTTGAACCTAATTGAGTGATTCTAATTCTGTAGGATTACTGAATATTTTCTTAATCATCTCAAACAAGTTTCAAACCTTTATCTGTTCTGCAACTCCATAGTTAAAGCAAATGGTGAAAACATGCAGTAACCTTGTCAATCCATTTGTGAGAGTTTCAGAAACAATTTGAACCCAAATCCAATTGTGTATGCATCTCTGTTTAATTACCTTTCAAATGCCCATGGCCTCATATTTTTAGGATTTTTCTACGATTTATGGCTTACAGATCTTGTTTTCTGTACAGTCAGAATCAAAGAAATTCCTAAAATTGTAGGTTTAATATTTTTGGGTGATTCCAATTGGGTTAGTCTTGTATTAGTACTGGCCATCTATGAAAAATATTATTAGTCTCTGTTCTTACATATTTGTTGCTGTTAGTAATGTTTATGTGTGACATGCATTGTTGAAGCAAAACTTTTCGGTTTATTTAAAACCCTTGACCAACTCTTTTTAGTAGAGATGTGCAACCTTTGTTTTATGCTTGCAAAACAAAACCTCTGCAATTTACCTTTAGCTCTTTTGTTTTGCTTAAGTTTTCAAATGGTGGGGCATATCATTTGCTTCCTATTCTTGTGTAGTGTTATGTAAGCTTTATAAAATAGGGAGAATGATTGCCCGCTTTTCCAAAAATGTTTCAAATTATAATGTGAATGTTTTTGATGCCAAACTAATGCACTTGTCATCTTTATGATGTTATCTAACAGGGGATATTTGGTTTATACCATGGTGATAACCGAGAGAGGCAATTGCTAAGTTGTGATGCACTCATACCTTTACTAGATAAATAAATGGGGTTTTCTAAATTAAAACTCTTAAAGTTGTTTTGTGGTATCTATAGGTCCTTAGTATGTTATACCTTGGCTGCATGATTAGTTGTTGATTGTTGAATATTGTCTTGTTGATGCAATGTGATTGATTGTGTTCCTTTTATATTTTCCGGCGATAGATGCGAACAATTCCGGAGAAGAAGAAGAAGTGGAATCGGACGAGGATTTTATTTATATATGTTGTTGGAATTCTTATATTGATGGAGTTGAAGAAGTATAGGGACAAATAAGCCAAGGCAAGCCATCTTTTGATCTCTTGCTGTTTATCCTTCTTGTTGTGTTCATTGTTCCCTTATATACTTGGCTCCTTGTACCTTGTGATATGTTTGGTCCCCTACACGATGCATACTTACTCTTAAGTATGTGAACCCCTTGTTGATGTGATGCATGCTTACCCTAAGCATGTATGCCCCTTGACCACCTTTTTTTTATCATCTTCTTAGTGGTATGATGATTAACATCATGACCCTTGATGAATTATCTTATTTATGTTATCCCTATACATGCTTAACCTAAGCATGTATGAACTCCTTGACATCTCAATTATCATCCCGTTAGTGGTATGATGGTTAGCATCATGTAATTGTGACTCTTAGTTCCTTCATAAAACTATAGGTTGGGAACCCCCTTGGAAAAATACCTTGTTGAAAAGAATTTTTGAAAACCTTGGGTGAGTTGGACTTACCCAAGTGTATGTTTATGAAAGGAAAGGATCTTGGCAAAGATGGTTGGAAAGAAAATCTTATTTTCAAAAACTTTGGCGTCTAAGTATTCACCCGTGACAATTAACCCGCGCAACCACATTACCCTGGAGTGGGACGGGGCTTAGCTCGTAGTTTGTTCTTCTTAACATGGGACACCGCACAACTATATAAGGGCAAGGTTACCCCTGAATCCGGATTGTCGTTGGTGGAGACAATAGTATAACGGGAGGCCTTCGGGGCTGACCCGTCCGGAAGACACTATGGGTCTCCTGGCTTGGCGGTGGAGCCACGCTCAAAGTGAGGTGAGCTGCCACGGTGCCGGGGAGGTACATACTCCATAGGGTAGGATCCCGTGCTAAGACGAATAGGCGAAAGGCTATGTCCGAGTTTTTGTCATGGCATAGTTGATATGCAGGGATGATGCCCACATGATGAACTCGCAGATCTTGTGGGGAAAGTGTGCAAACTCTGTAGAGTCAAATCTATTCGAATAGCCGTGTCCGCGGTCATGGACGGTTGGAATGGCTGTTGCTTAGCCTAAAGAGTTTTGTTTTATGAAAGTGTTTGACAAAGGAAAGGAAGGAACTTGTTTTCGGAGTACCGGGAAGGTACGGGAAAATTGTGATGACCATATGTAGATGGTCGAAAGGGAAATAAACTGGGTTACTCCCTTCCTAGTGTTTTATGTTGCAGAACTCTTTTGAAGTATCTTCTTCAACAAAGATATAGAGATATCATAGGATCTCCTTAGTGTCCCCCTTCAACTGTGATGTTGGGATGCTACATCCACAAGAGAAACTATTTCTCTATCTCATGCTACATCCACTAGAGAAACTAATTCTCTTTCTTATGCTATATCCACAAGAGAAACTACTTCTCTTCTACATGCTATTTCCACAAGAGAAATTAGCTCTTCCCTCTTGTCATCTAGATTAGCACTTATCTTGCACTCTTGCAAAGTACCTTCTTGATGGTTTGCGAGTACAATTCTAAATGTACTCACGGCTTTGTCCCTGGCTATTTACTTGGCCAGACTTGGAGGAACACGACGGATGAAGAAGGAGTTGGCGACGTCTATGCGAGCTAGGAACATATTCCCAGTCAGTTGCCTGTAGGGTTATGGCAGATGACTTGGGTACTGCGCTGCTGAAGTGATGATGCTACTCTGATGTTTTAGTTAGGCCCTTCGAGGCTATTATGTAAGTATTGGTCGTGTGACCATGTTGTAATTTTCTTATTGCGCTTTGTAATGTATGGTGTAATTTGATATCAGTTCAGTTATGTGTTCACGGCGCACTGATCATGGGATCGTGAACTGTATATATAACAGGGAATTTCGGACAGCTGGTCCGGGGTCCCCACAACATCTCCAACGTATCGATAATTTCTTATGTTCCATGCTTGTTTTATGATGATACACACATGTTTTATACATACTTTATGTCATTTTTATGCATTTTCCGGCACTAACCTATTAACGAGATGCCGAAGAGCCAGTTGCTGTTTTCTGCTATTTTTGGTTTCAGAAATCCTAGTAAGGAAATATTCTCGGAATTGGTCGAAATCAACGCCCAGGATCTTATTTTTCCACGAAGCTTCCAGAAGTCCGAAAGGGAAACGAAGTGGGGCGACGAGGCGGCCACACAGCAGGGCGGCACGGCCAGGCCTGGGGCGGCGCGGCCCTAGCGTGTGGGCCCCTCGTGGTGCCCCCTGACCTACCCTTCCTCCTACATAAGCCTTCATCGATAATAACTCCAGTACCGAGAGCCACGATACGGAAAACCTTCCAGAGACGCCTCCGCCGCCAATCCCATCTCGAGGGATTCAGGAGATCACCTTCGGCACCCTGCCGGAGAGGGTTATAATCTCCCGGAGGACTCTTCACCGCCATGGTCACCTCCGGAGTGATGTGTGAGTAGTTCACCCCTGGACTATGGGTCCATAGCAGTAACTAGATGGTTGTCTTCTCCTAATTGTGCTATCATTGTCGGATCTTGTGAGCTGCCTAACATGATCAAGATCATCTATTTGTAATGCTACATGTTGCGTTTGTTGGGATCCGATGAATATGGAATACTATGCTATGTTGATTATCAATCTATCATATATGTGTTGTTTATGATCTTGCATGCTCTCCGTTATTAGTAGAGGCTCTGGCCAAGTCGTTACTTGTAACTCCAAGAGGGAGTATTTATGCTCGATAGTGGGTTCATGCCTCCATTAAATCTGGGACATTGACAGAAAGTTCTAAGGTTATGGATGTGATGTTGCCACTAGGGATAAAACATCAATGCTATGTCTAAGGATATTTGTGTTGATTACATTACGCACCATACTTAATGCAATTGTCTGTTGTTTGCAACTTAATACTGTAGGGGGTTCGGATGATAACCTGAAGGTGGACTTTTTAGGCATAGATGCACGCTGGATAGCGGTCTATGTACTTTGTCGTAATGCCCAATTAAATCTCACACTACTCATCATAACATGTATGTGCATGGTCGTGCCCTCTTTATTTGTCAATTGCCCAACTGTAATTTGTTCACCCAACATGCTATTTCTGATGGGAGAGACACCACTAGTGAACTGTGGACCCCGGTCCATTCTTTACATCAAATACAATCAACTGCAATTCTCGCTCTACTGTTTTCTGCAAACATCATCATCCACACTATACATCTAATCCTTTGTTACAGCAAGCCGGTGAGATTGACAACCTCACTGTCACGTTGGGGCAAAGTAATTTGGTTGTGTTGTGCAGGTTCCACATTGGCGCCGGAATCCCTGGTGTTGCGCCGCACTACACTCCGCCGCCATCAACCTTCAACGTGCTTCTTGACTCCTACTGGTTCGATAAACCTCGGTTTCTTACTGAGGGAAACTTACTGCTGTACGCATCACACCTTCCACTTGGGGTTCCCAACGGTCGCGTGCTGTACGCGTGTCAAGCTAAATTTCTGGCGCCGTTGCCGGGGAGATCAAGACACGCTGCAAAGGGAGTCTCCACTTCCAATCTCTTTACTTTGTTTTTTTGTCTTGCTTTATTTTATCTACTACTTTGTTTGCTGCACTATATCAAAATACAAAAAATTAGTTGCTAGCTTTACTTTATTTGCTATTTTGTTTGCGTTCTCCATACTAAAAACACAAAAAAAATAGTTACTTGCATTTACTTTAACTAGTTTGCTTTATTTACTATTGCTAAAATGGGTACTCCTGAAAATACTAAGTTGTGTGACTTCACAAACACAAATAATAATGATTTCTTATGCACACCTATTGCTCCACCTGCTACCACAGCAGAATTCTTTGAAATTAAACCTGCTTTATTAAATCTTGTTATGAGAGAGAAATTTTCTTGTGTTAGTTCTGATGATGCTGCTGCCCATCTTAATAATTTTGTTGAACTATGTGAAATGCAAAAGTATAAGGATGTAGATGGTGACATTATAAAATTAAAATTGTTTCCTTTCTCATTAAGACACTAGTAGGAAAACCCTTATAGGCGGAGCTTAGTTCTGTGGCGCACCAGCGAACCGTGCGCCACAAAAACTTGGTGGGCCCCACAAGCTGTCACCCCCAATCAATGGTTTTACTATTTCTATGTCGCACGTACCACAGTGCGCCACAAAAATAAGCTATTCTGTGGCGCACGGCGACAGTGCGCCACAAAAATAAGCTACTCTGTGGCGCACTGCAACTGTGCGCCACAAAAATAAGCTATTCTGTGGCGCAGTTTGCCTGGTGCGCCACAAAAATAAGGTATTCTGTGGCGCATTGTTTTTGGTGCGCCACAGAATTAGCGAACCAGATCTACAAAAGTGAGCCAACCTCCCACCTACCACACTACACAAGCCATTCTTCTTCCTCCATCTAGCTCGTCCCCCTTCTCTCTCATACCATTTTGACTCTACTTTTCACTTGCTTGGGTATTTATTGCACTTACTTTGGTTGATACTTAATTGGAGTTGAGGAGAAGGCTCTCCATACTCTCTCCTCCTCTCGAACTCATCGATCGCGGTCTCGTCTCGGTATCGAATCTAGAAGGTGAGTAGTTGGAGGAGACATACATATGCTTGGAGGAGACATGCATATGCTTGTAGATCTTGTGTGGCTGTCGTGTGTATGGATGCTTGTTGCAGGTGAAGCGCTTGTGTGTGTGCCGGTGTGGTGCATGGATGTTTGCCGAAATGTTGATTCATTTCCATTTCGGCAAATTTTGCACTACCCATATGTCCTACTTTGAGGAGAGGTCATGCCGAATTTTTCCGCTCCATGTAATACCTTGAGGAGAGGTACGGCCCATGCATGTGTGTGCATTTGGTCCGGTTCTAATTTCCTGTTCTATGTATACCATTTGCAGGCAAGCATGGTCCTCTCGATGAGTTCCGCTCGAATCTCTAGATACAAGATAGACGCAAAGGAGGACATGATTTGGAACAATAGGCGCCAGATAAGATGTCCGTGTCGATCATGCAAACTCGAGCGCTGGATCAACCCTGATTCCGGACAACTGGAGGAGCACCTGCTGAGGCGCGGTTTCATGCAAGACAACCAGGCGCGGCCAGCCCCATCAAATGGTGCACATGAAGACCATGTCGAGCTAGATGACTATCATCATGAAGAAGACTATCATCATGCCGACGGGGACTATCATCATGAAGAAGAAGTCGGCGGAGAAGATCATCATGAAGAAGAAGATGCCGGCGGAGAACATCATCATGATGAAGAAGAAGATTCCGGCGCGACCCCGCTAATTTTGGCCTTGCGGGACTCTCATGTTCAAGATCTTCTCCTCCAGGAGACGAGCAACGATAGAGTTGCAGCTAGAGAGAGAGAGCCAAGCTGTAGCAAATGGAGAAAGACGAGATGACTCCGATCTTTCCTGGGTGTCGTCCGCAGGATACGCACTTGCATGTAACGCTTGATTACCTGCAGATGAAGACGCAGAACAAGTGGACCGATTCCAGCTTCAGCAAGAACTTAAAATTCTGGCACGATCGTCTCCCGGAGGGGAACACATTGCCAAGTATTACCGAGGAGGCCAAGAAAGTCATGTGTCCCCTTGACCTACCGCACGAAAAATACCACGCCTGCATTAATGATTGTGTGATTTATAGGTGCGAGTACAAGGACAGAACCACATGTCCGGTGTGTGGCCACGGACGGTACAAGGTTGGGAACAAGAAGGTACCCGTAAAAGTGGTATGGTACTTTCCTATCACTCCCCGTCTGCAGCGGTATTTCGTGGACCCTAAGGAAGCAAAGCTCATGCAATGGCACGCGGAAAGGCAGAAGCCCGAAGAAGATCCGGAGATGGGCTATATGCTGACACACCCTTCAGACGCTGGACAGTGGCAAGCATTGGACATCGCCTTCCCTAGGTTCGGGGGCGACGCAAGGAACATCAGGCTGGGTATGAGCACCGATGGACTCAATCCGTTCAGCAACCAGAGTAGCACGCATAGCACCTGGCCTGTGTTTGTATGGCCTTACAACCTACCCCTGTGGCTGTGCACCAAGCAAAGGTACATACACCTGAGTATTCTCATCCAGGGGCCGAAACAACCAGGTGTCGACATGCATTATTATCTCGGGCTGCTGAAAGAGGAGTTAGACACGTTGTGGAAGACGCCACCCCGTACGTGGGACGCCTACACTAGAACTTATTTCGATATGAGAGCTGCGTTGATCACGACGGTCACGGACTATCCTGGTTACGCATATGTATCTGCCCAGGTCGGCCACGGATTCAACGGCTGTGTGAAGTGCATGGACGATACCCCGCATCTACAACTACCAAGGGATCCCGGGTCCTCGAAAACCGTCTACCCAGGTGCTCGAAGGTGGCTTCGCTTGGATCACCCGTGGAGAAAACGCGGTGATCTGTTCAATGGTAAAGATGAGCCTGATGGACCCCCATGCCCGAGGAGCGGCGCAGAAATCGATGATCTTCTAAAAAATTGGAAGGAGTGCCCAGCGCCGGGAAAGAAGCGACCGAAGCCAGAGCCGCTGCTCGGTGTATGGAAAGCGAGGTCTGTTTTCCACGACTTGGAGTACTGGAAGGTCCTCCACACGCCGCACAGCCTCGATGTCATGCACATTACGAAGAACGTTTCCGAGAGTCTGCTTGGCACTCTTTGCAACTCAAAAAGTCCAAGGATGGACCGAAAGCAAGATACGATCTTAAACATTTTGGCATCAGGAAAGATCTTCAAGCCCCCGATACTGACGACGACGATGATGATGATGATGATGATGATCAGACGGAAGGGACTCAACGTCTCCGCAAAAGGGCTAAGAAGAACGTGGTGCAGCTTCCCGCTGCCTGATTCACAACGAGTCCGGAGGAGCTCGAGCAGTTTTTCAGGTGCCTCCTAGGAGTGAAAGTTCCTCACGGTTACTCGGGGAATATAAGCAGATATCTGGACGTAGAGAAGAAGAGGTTCACCGGGATGAAGTCTCACGATTGCCACGTGCTAATGACGCAGATACTTCCCGTTCCGATCCGAGGCATAATGGACGAGCACGTCCGTGATACGCTGTTTGGCCTTTGCAACTTTTTTGACGTTATCACCAGGAAGTCGATCGGCGTGAGGCAGCTCAAGATGCTACAGGATGAGATCGTGGTGATACTATGTGAGCTCGAGATTTACTTCCCGCCTGCATTCTGTGATATATGCGTCCATCTCCTTCTCCATGTCGTTGAAGACATCAAGCAGCTCGGCCCAACGTTCCTCCACAACATGATGCCTTTCGAAAGGCAGAACGGTGTCATGAAAGGATACGTTCGCAATAGGGCCCGTCCAGACGCAAGCATGGCCAAGGGGTTTCTAACCTACGAGTGCATCTCCTTCTGCCAGAATTATCTAAGCACCGAGGACGACGAGGATCATGTTGGTCGACCCCCCAGGACGCACCTCGGGAGGCTCGCTAGAGTCGGTCACCGCGAGGGCTACCGCTCAGTCCATGTCGGCATTGAAAATCGATGCGACGACTTTGACAGGGCTCACCGGGTCGCGCTACAACACTTAAAACTGATCGAACCTTTCGTGCAAGAGCACAAAAGCATGGTCGAGCAGAATTACATCGATATGGGCCGACCGAGGAAGATGGGAGACGTAACCAAAAAGCACAACTCCAGCTTCACGCGTTTGTTCAAGCAAACTCAACTGGTTGAAGCACAGAGAAAAAGGCCTTCTACCAAAGATGAAAAACTCATATACACCTTATCATAGGGACCCGCGCATAACGTAAGGACCTATCAGGGGTACGACATCAACGGTTACAGATTCTACACCGAGGAAAAGGACAAGCTTGTGAAAATCAAAACTCAGGAGTAACTATGCTGTCATACGCCGATGACGAGACTAATGTCAAGGAAAGATTTTTTGGAAGGATCGAGGAGATATGGGAGCTCAATTACTGTGGAGAGACGGTGCCAATGTTTCGTGTGAGATGGGCCAAGAAGGTCGAAAAAGAAGGCCGATATTTCACAACCCTGGTTATACCCGATGCAAAATCGAAGAACGCATCCGCAAAAAATGAGCCATGGGTACTCGGTAGCCAAGTTGACCAATGCTTCTTCATCACCGATCCGTCGAGGCCTAGCCGTGTTGTCGTGAGGAGGGTCAAGAGGAGCATCATAGGAATGCAAGGAGACGCCAACGAGGAAGACTTGGACAAGAACGGTGACCCGAAGATGGAGGAGGAATTCGACAGGCACTTCGACATGCCTACTACTAGTAAAGTAAGAAGGAAGACCTCCCTACCCTCTAAAGGTTGTCCGTTCACGCGAAGAAATCTCAAGGTGGCCGGCATAAAGTATTCAACCGCCAACAACCGAAAGGGCAAGAAGATTGCGAAGAGACGCTAGAGCTCGGAGCCGGGACGAAGATCTTTTTTTGGTCTATCACATGTGTGTGAGTGTGTGTGTTAGACAAGTACATGCATGTGTGTGTGAGAGAAACAAGAACATGTTTGTATGAGACAAGTAATTTATAATTCTCTACTAATTACTAAATAATGTTATGTTATTTATTGTATTTATTGAAATGTAACTAAAATATGAAAAAAGGAATAAAAATTGTGTGGCAGCCACGGTTCGAACCTGGCTACTAACTGCCTAACATTGGCCTTAACCACTAGACTAGTGCTATGTATCTGTCAGGACACAGCAGTAAACCGTTTTGTTTTGCTAAGTGTCTAAATTCTGTGGCGCACTCCCCATTAGGTGCGCCACAGAAATAAGGAATTATGTGGCACATGTCAGTGCTGATGCGCCACAGAAAGCTTAATTCTGTGGCGCACTGAGAGGGATGCGCCACAGAATTTGGACACTTAGTGAAATAACTCGATCCAGGGGTTTCTTCCCCACTCAGTCACTCACAACCCTAGCGCCACACTTCTCTCGCGCAACCGCCACCACCGCCTAGCGCCGTCGCCACCGCCTAGAGCCACCGCCTAGCACCGCCGCTACTGAGGAGGAGGACGCCCGAGCCGCCGCCGCCACCGAGGAGGAGGAGGACGCCCGAGCCGCCGCCGCCACCGAGGAGGAGGAGGACACCCGAGCCGCCGTCGCCGAGGAGGAGGAGGAGGATAGCGCCACCACCACCGCTTGATCCCCGCCACCGCCACCCGTTCGGTTAGAGCTCCTCTCCCCTGTCCTCCCCACTCCCCTGTCCCCTGCCCCTCTCACCTCCCCAGTGAATGCTCTCCTTGCAATGCTTCTTCGAATTCCCTCTCTGGCTAGCCTAGTTGCTATGGATTGCTTGCAATGTTGCTATGGATTGCTCAAATGTGCATCTCCTTGCAATGCTGCTATGGATTGCTCAAATGGCAGATAGAAATTGGTTAGTGAATGTAGTTAGTGAATTGGTTGATTTAGGTTTTGAATGCTAGTTAGTGAATGTTAGGCAGAGAAATGTAGATATTAATCTTGTCATTTAGTAAGAACAGAATTAGGGTGAGAGTTAGTGATCATGTGTTGCATGTGCTAGTGAATCACTTGTGTCTCCTGCTGCCATTTTATGTTTTGAATTCATTTATGAAATGATCATGCTCATGCTTCCTTGTTGCAAGATAAGAATTCATAGATGGTTTTAGTTCACCTTTGGCCACTGATTAAATAGATGGTTTCAGTTCACATATGACCACTGATTAAATACATGATTAAATGCATAGATGGTTGTAGTATATATACAGTATATATAGTATATATGAACTGTGTTAGTTGAGAAGATTATGATGATTGATGCTTTGGTTGTGGTTTAATAGCTTGGTGATGCTAGGGGCCACTTCCCAAACCTATGAATGCCTATGATCCTATAGCAGCCCAATTTTGCTTCCCCCAAATAATGAAGTGGATGATGCTTTCATGAATATGTTGGCAGTAGCTACTGGTCACATGTCATGATATACCATTACTGCTTGGGGTTTCAAGATAATAATGCTACTAGTACATGAAACGCTGCTGTTTGAATTTAGAGATAAAGAAGCTACTGCCTACTATTTGAATGAACAAGCTACAACCTACTATTTGGGAATAAAAATAAAAAATGAACAAGCTAATGTTGTTGTTGTTTCTCTGTCTCTGCCAATTACTACTGCCTAGGATTTAGTTCACCTCTAGCCACCTCTGCCCTAGCAAGAATATTCCTCTGAACCCAAAATGCCTCTGCCTAGCAAGAACCATCAGTACATGCATTGTCTCTCCTGACCAAATATGACAGATTTTGAAGAATATTCCTGAACCAATAATGGACAGGCTCTCCTGACCCATTTTGGGGAATATTCCCAATGGCTTGTCTCTGACCCATTTTGGAGAATATTCTCCCTCTTGTGGATTGACATCACAATTCAAAAAAAGAAACTGATGGCATTGTCCTATGTACACAACTGTTCAGCTTGTGTTCTCATACCCTCTGTGCATGCCCTCCATCCTATATAAATGCCTAGTGTAGTGAACCTGAAAACCACACCAAACATGGACAACCTATCCTGGAGTGCAAAGAGGAGGAGCACTGGCTCCCTTGGTGCCTCTGGCTCTAGGGATGCCACTCTTTCCAAGACTTTTTCTATGGGTAGGGCAGACAAGGAGTTGCTAGTGTGTCGTAGGAGAAGTGTGCAAGAGAGGGAAGCTTCTGCTGCCAGGTTCATGGAAGAAGAAGAAGCAGATCGCTTGAACCAGCTAGGTGTGTTCACATACACTACACAAGTTCTCCCAGTTCCAGAATCCAGACCTAAGGGCATGATCAAACTGAAAAAGTATAAGCATCAGTTGAGGGAAGGAGGACACACAGAGGTGTTGCCCTACTATGTAGAACCAAATCTTGAAGAAAAGGTTAAAGCTGGAGTTATCTTGTGCTGGCTGAGGAAGGGCATGAAAAAAATCAAAGATTTGTTATCCTAGTTTGTTGTAGTTAGTTGTAGTTTCAGCCATCTAGTTTTAGTGTGTCCTAGGTTGTCTGAATAATTATGTAATGTAAGGGTTGATGTAATGCTTCCATGCAATGATGAATAAAAGGGTTTATGTAATGCTTCTATGCAAATGGTAGGAAATAATGTATGTAATGTAAGGTTAAATGATGCTCATGCTCAAATGTTGGCAGTAGCTACTGGTTGGCTTGCTCTATACTGCCTTTTTAAATTTAAGTAATTATCTACTAAAATTTGATTAGCTATTGGTATAATTCTCCTTGAATTTATAAAAATTTAAGTCACTAGCTACTGCCTTTTGTAATGTATATTTATGAGTAATAGCATTTTCATTTGAAGTCACTAGCATTTCCATATGATGCTCAAGCTTCTGCTATTTAATTATATCTGGAATAATAGCATTTTCATTTGAAGTCACATGTTGGTAGTAGCTACTGGTTGGCTTGCTCTATAAGCTTGTATGCTTGTTTATGCTCTATAACCAAGTTGCATAGCTATATATTGGTTATGAAGAAGCATATAATGCTACTAGTACATGAAATGCTACTATTTGAATTCATTTATGAAATGATCATGCTCATGCTCATGCTCATTATCTTGTATATGCTTTTGTGCAGTTCTCTATATGCTGTACCAATGGTACTGCCCATATATAATGAATTAATGTTAGCTAAAAACTTGAAGTGCAGTTCTCTGGTTTGAAGTGCTAGCTTTAATGTACTCTAGTTTTTGTAGTGCTCCAGGTTGTGTAGTGCTCCAGATTGTGTAGTGCTCCAGGTGGTAGTGCTCCAGGTGGTAGATGCTCCAGGTTAAGAAAGTTATTGTTGTTGTACTTCTCCAGGTTAAAAAATATGCTGAAATAGATGCTCCAGGTTTATGTTGGCTTTTGTTTGATGTATTGTAGATGGGCAACTTTGTATGGTCGATATATGGTGGATATGTTGGATATATGGTGTATATGGTGGATATTTTTGCAGGGATTTCATTGAGTTGCCCATTTCTCCCGAAGCGTTGATTAACTTCTGTTTCGGTTGAGAAATGGGCACTCCTACGTAGAAAAATTAGCAAAAGTCATGCCGAATTTTTTGGTTGACTTTTGTACTAACTTGTTGCCTTTTTTAATGAAGTGCAAATAAACATGTCGGGCAGCACTTCTAAGCCCAGGAGCCAGAACGAAGAAGCGAGAGAGGCCAACAAGGACTTCTGGGAGGGCTACGAGCAGCCCCGGAAGGCCGCCGCCGAGTCGCCCGGCGATGAGGAAGAGGGCCGGGACGCCGCCTCCGAGGGAGAGGGCCAGGAGACCACCGACTACACCGACGAGGGCCGGGACGCCGCCTCCGAGGGAGAGGGCCGGGGGGCGCCGCCGACACCGGCGACGATGACGATAACTGGGACGCCGCCGCCGAGACCGGTGAAGAGACGACCGGTGAAGAGAACGCGGCCAACCGCACGGAAGGTGATAGCGGCGGCAACCCTTAGGAGGGTAAGAAGAAGAGGACGGCGAGGAGGCCAAGGAGGGATCGGAGGCCGCAAGTGCTCGCCAACGTCACCGATCATTTCAAGGTAGTCTCCGAAAGTGGCCTACCCTTGGAGCCTTCGTGGGTTGCCAAAGGGAACGGCATGCAACTAGGGTGCTGTTGACCACCAAAATCCACCGGCGAGTAGCGACGGGCAACACGTAGAGCCGGGAGGCTCCCAGAGCTGCAGTGGGCCCTGGTCCCTCGAGCGACGGCCCGCAAAGCTCCGGCACGCACGTCCGATGCTGGTGCAAGGGCGTGCCACCTGACCTATACCTGGTCAGGAAGGTGATGGATTGCTTCGCTTAGTTTCCTGCATGGCATACACGTAAACATTAAATACGAGCCTCGATCGGCTCTCAGGTTGTCCTGTGAATCGGCTCAAGGAGCCGATCCACCCATGATTCGTACGAGGTCTACGATAACATGGTGGTCCTGCTTGATCAATATTAAGTTAAAACGACCTACGACGATTTAGGGTTTTCACCACATAATCGGAACATCCTACACGTGATTGAGCCTGGCAGCCACGCAAGGTGGTCATAAACCAGCCCTAGATAAGGCCTAAAAACCAACATGGAGTTGGTTCCCGGAACATCTTCTCTAGGGCTAGCAAACTACACCCTACGTGCTACTGGATCCTTCAACCCGTTTGCAAGGCCTAACTATGTAGATATTAAACTAATCCTTGAAGAACAAGGAGCAATCATAACGGATCGGATCTACTAAACAAGGATCAAGCAAGGTGCTGCCCTTACACCTAAGATAAAAGCATATATCACGGTAAAACAATGCTAACCCTAACACATCTACGATAACTACGTTGCTCGCCATCAACAAGGCTTCAGCACGAGCAACGCATGAACAACGAATAAACGTGATACTGCCTAGATCGCAAGATGCGATCTAGGCAGCATGGTGCTTACCCGGAAGAAACCCTCGAAACAAGGGGTGGCGATGCGCCTAGATTGGTTTGTTGTGAACGTGATCGTCCTCCTTCTCAATAACCCTAGGTACATATTTATAGTCCGTAGACTTTCTAACGTGGGAATAATCCCAACCGTGTACGAGCCAAATTCTACCTTTTAATCCTAACTGACACGTATCCTACTATATTTACAGATACACGGGCAAACTAGCCCAAACTTCTTTTACAAGGCCGATTCATGTATATTTTCCGTGTATATCCTCCAAGCCCATCTTAATCACGGCCCACCTTTGATCCGGTTAAATTCTGGTGATAACACATGCCCCCCTGGTTTTGGTAATGATAATTCCAAAACAACTCTGCTTTTTCTTCGTCGGGTCATGTCGTGGCAGAGCAGAACCGTCGCAGTATCCTTCATCATGATGCCTTGCCTCCTCAACTTCTCTGCAAGATTTGATAGTTTTTGGCATCACTTCCTCGGAAACTATCGTGGCATTAAATCTCCACTATACCTCCTTTATTTAACTATGCCGAACAGTTCACCTCTTCATCCCCTTGTTCTGTTCTAGCCATCGGCACCAAAAAACCCTCTTTTCCTGTAGCAATGTCTTCCTCTTCCTCCGTCTCATCGGGCCTCTCTTTTCAGTCCTCCTTCTCCAGCGACAACTTTCCCCCAGCCGCCGTCGGTTCAGACGATGACCTGCCCATGACCGACGGGGGAGGCGGACCTCCGGTTCCTTGTCGACGGGGAACTGGAGGGCGAAAGTGAGGACGACCTCCACTCCTGGGCGAGCTTTACCTCCTCCGACGAGGAGGAGGAAGAGGAGGAAGAGGAGGAAGAGGAGGAGGATGACTCCTCCTCCGCCGGGTATCCGCCGGCAAAGCACTTCCGCGCTTGGGCGGAGAGCGACGACGACGATGATGACGAGGAGGAAGAAGCCCCGGCCGAGGGCTGGGGCAGCAGCGACGAAGAGTTCACCGGAAGCAGCGCCGACGGCAGTTACGACGCCGACGACGAGGCCAGCGAGGATTAGTAGTATAGGATTAGTAGTTCTTGAGCAATCAGCTCTTCTTTTGTTCTTCTTTTCTTGAGCAATCGGCTCTTCTTTTGTTCTTCTTTTCTTGAGCAATCGGCTTTTCATTGTAAAAAACCCCTCTTATTAATGAAGAAGTGCTTCCAATTAATTTTGCCGATAGTCAAAGTCAGACAATCCCCCAAAGAGCCGATGGCATCGCATCGGCCTTTACCATAAAACACGAGTAAGGCCAACCCAGTTGCCCCTTCAAACGGTAACCTGCGACCTCCGTCTGAGACAGCAAACTCAGATCCCCAAATTGCCGCCCGAGCAGATCCATCCCACGGCCACACGAATCTCAGATCTCAACCGCGCCATTCCAACCCTGCAACGCATCCAATGGCGGAATCATCCAACGCCAATGCTATGGTCTCCGGTCTGAAGGTAATACTTAACCGCTCCTCGCCATCCGAGTAAATGTTAGGATTAATAGCAAACACCTGAATTAATGTCTTATTTCGTTATTAATTTTAGGTTTCAGACATCCTGCTGCCGCATCCTTCTCTTCCAAATTCTATGTGTCTTGGCCCCCGTTCTTCCGAGAGTCCCGCTCATTTAATTTCATGCGAGGCCAACAGAATCCCCTTTGTAAACCAGAATTTAGATCTGACTTCCTGGGCCGACTGCCTGCGAGCCTGGCCTAATCCTCCTGAGGGTTGGGTGGCATGGTACAGTAGAGTGTCTAAAACCCATTATGCCACCTGGGAAACTATAGGGATAGCCGATGCTTTGTCATTATCACTGTCTCCTCTTGAGAAGAATGAGAACATCCTGAAAACCATCGGCTACTTCTGGTCTGATGCACTGAATTGCTTCATGTTTGGCCATGGCCCCATGACACCAACTCTGCTGGACGTGGCCATGATCACAGGCCTAGACATTGCATCCCCAAACCCCTCTGCTTTTATGCTGCCAAAGGTTCCTTTCACCCTTTCCTCCAAAACAGAGTGTACAAGCTGGGGTGCCTACCTCAGATGTTACATGAAAACCAAAGGCCCTGTGACAGAGAAAGAACACACGGCCTTCCTGAACTTCTGGTTGGAGCACTTCATATTCTGTGGCCCTTCACTTGCCCCAACCAAGAATTACCTCTCCCTGGCCTATGAACTCGCCAAAGGCACTCAGCTTGGCATCGGGAAACTGTTCCTTGGAGAGGTCTATCGATCTCTCCAACTGATGTCTGTCAAACTGTTCTCCCAAAAGACAGTTAAAACAGGAGGCCCCTGGTGGTTTATTCAGTTATGGGCTCAGCTGTACTTCCAAAACCAGATCCCAAACTTTCCACCTTTGGCCACCTGCACCTTCCCAGATGCTAATGGGAAGGAGATCCGATGCACCAGCTATGGTCAGGCTCTGTATAGCCTTCCAGGCAGCAGGCTGATCCCTAAGGAAGCATCAGAGTGGTTCAGGATTTTCTTCCAAGGCTTGGACAACCCCCTGTTCTTTCCTTACACTGAGTCTGAGAACTTTGAGAATCCAGTCTCCTTTAGGTTGGACAGCTTTGCCGATGACCCCAGCACTCGGCACTTGTATTCCATCATGATCCGCCCCTGCTTCCTTCCAGTTGGCATGAGTACCTCAAACAGGATCATCAAACCCGGTTATGAGTCTTACCAGCCGGTGGTAGCAGCCCGGTAGTTTGGTCTCGGGCAAGTGTATCCGCACTTCTTCCTTCACCACTTGATAGAAAGCAGAGCTGAGCTGCCTGATATCCTCACTGGCCAGAGGTGCTATTCCTTCTTTGATGCTCTGGCCATTCCAGTCCCTCACGACCTTCGTTTCACCACCACCACCGATAGTTTTGAGACTTGGTGGACCATGTGGAAGACCCACGCCTTCAGAAGAGCTCTAGGCCCGTTGCTGAAGCAACTTGATGCTGAATACAATGTCCCTGCAGACCAGGTACCACTACTTATAAATTTCTTGCAGTGGCTCACAATGATTGTCTGTAACCTGGCTCTGTTTTCTTGCAGCAGCAAGATGGCCCAGAGCCTGTGCAAGCTGACGGCTCCCCCTTCAAATTCCTTCCACCAGCTCCGGTGGTTCTCTTCTGCCAGAACTCGCCACCCCTGAAGAAGGTTATGATGTAGAGCCAGCCGATTTCACCAAAATCGGCTCCCAAGAGAAAAGCATCCTCGGGGCCAGTTTCCCCCCGAGCCTCAATCCTGGCGAGGAAAGCAGTGAGGAAAGTAGCTGCCAGGAAGACCTTGAAGCGCCAAGCCCCTATCCCCGCTCAAGAGAGCCTGCACGTAAGCTGATCTATACCTTGGCTAACTTCATCTGTCCTTCTAGGCTTTTGCAACATGCTTGTTTTCCTTTTACAGACCTCCACCGAGGAGAACTCCAGCGGAGAGGCACAGTCCAGCCGAAGGGACTCGAGCCCAGGCAACTCTGGGAGAACCACCACACAGAGCCAGACGGACTCGCCAGCGTCGGCTTCTAAGAAAAGGTCGGCTCCCGAACCTGCTGCTTTTCAAGCTCCGATCAGAGCAGGGTTACGCATGAAGATTCGATGCGTCAAGAGGGTTCGCAAAGACCCACGAGCCTCTTCACCAAGCCAGGAGGTTTCAAATGTAATTGCTCCCCTGGTTCATATTTCATGCCGTCCCATTGCTACTCGGATCGGGTAATCACTTCCTTTGTAGGCTAATGAGACCTCTAGCGGGGATGTCGAAGAGATACTGATGCCATCCGCCACGCTAGACCTAGCAACTTCAAAGAGCGTGGCTGACAAAGTGGCCAACCTAGCCAAGTCCACGGAAAAGCCGATCACCACAACGTCGGCCGTCCCTCCTATCTTAGGAGAGGTACACTCCATTCCCTTGGCTCTACCCTTTTCTTTTGCTGTATACTAATGCTGTTCTTGTTCGTCTGTCAGGGTTGTGATCTCTCAAGCTTGCTGACGTTCGACCCTGAAACCATCGAACCAGCTACTTCCAGGGTAGGTGAAGAGCCATGACCTAGCACGACCCATGGTCAACTCCAGCGTCTCAAGGCTTTGCTCTCCTCCTCAGTTGAGACCTTGGTTGAAAACCCCGAGGAAGTAAAGGGCATTCTCGAAGACATTCAGCCCCATCTTCCAGTGACACTGCAGGTGAAACTTTGGCCAGCTGTGACCCTGTCGGTCTTCAGGTCGAGGGTGCAGTCGGCTCGTCAAAGAATTAACCTTCGCCACGCCCAGCTACCGTTGAGAGCCGATATTGCAGACAAGTGTCAACGGCTCAACGAGAAAAAGGCTGCCTTGGACGCCAAAACTGACACCTCTGTCAGCAGTGCCGAACTCGAGACCCTGCGTAAGGAACTGGAGAACCTTGAAGAGAGGGTCAGGGTGACCAAGCAGCTTATCCAAGACAAGAAAGCTCTTATTGCCCGCTCTCAAGAGGAAGCAAAAGGCCTCACAGCTGATCTGAAGACCAATCTGGCTGAAATACGTGCCCTGAGCAGTCAGCTGGTGACGGGCAAAGACGAGGATGACGAGGCTGAGATCGCCGAGGTGGATCGTATCCGTGCTGACGCCCTTCATGCCCTTAACGTGTTCCTTCAGTAGAGCCTTTCTGTGTAAACTGATAAATGCTTTATTGAACTTGTACCTCCAGAGTCGATGGCTATGCATCGGCTTTTTTTATTCTGAAGTCGATGTCTTTGCATCGGCTGTACTTGTATACTGTTGTCTTCGCATATTTTCTCAAGTCGATGTCTGTGCATCGGTTGTGATTTGCATGTACATTTTTTTTACTGGCCGATTTTTCTATCGGCCCCCCATATTTCACTATCCACGTATCGCACATGTTTATCTGATTAGGTGCCCCCCGAGCCGAATCTGTCAGGGTACTGCAGATATCGGCTCTGCAGTCATCCAAAGAAATATACCTGAACATCGGCTCCATCAGGACCAATGTACACTTTTTCTAGCTCATCAGCCGATGTAAACCCAGACCCTAGCTTTCCGTCTCCTGTTAGATCGATGCTCAACACAGGCAAAACGTATGACGAGGATAATACGGGCCGATTGCTGGAATCGGCCCCCATTTTGATTGCATTGCTCAATGAAGGTTTACATCTTGTTCGTGCTTTACTATGACTACGTGACATGCTTGAGACAAGATCATCATTTTTTATTTTTTGGGGCCGATCGCAGCGACCGGCCTTGCCACGTACGTCCATAGCCTTTGCTCTTGTTACACAGTCAGGCCGGTGGATAAGACCAGCCTCACCCCGTTTTTTGTCACGTCGATGCGCTCACAGTCGTCCAAAGTGACTCCGGAGAGTGGCTCTTGGCCTGCCATCTCCCAAATGTTCATGCCAGCCGTTGAGATCTCGGCTGAGTCATCTGCGTGGACTATCTCTACTTCATCTCCATCCCACTGTATTAAGCATTGGTGCATTGTGGATGGAATGCAACAGTTGGCGTGAATCCAATCTCTCCCTAGCAGGACAGCGTAGGTGCTCTTGCTATCGACAATGAATAATGTCGTAGGGATGGTTTTCCTTCCCACGGTCAGATCCACGTTCAGAACACCTTGTGCTTCTGATGCTTGGCCGTTGAAATCGCTCAGTGTGACGTTGGTCTTGATCAGATCCGAGCTAGAGCGTCCAAACCGACGTAGCATGGAGTATGGCATGATGTTGACTGCCGCTCCGGTATCAACCAGCATCTTGTTGACAGGCTGCCCATTGATATAACCCCGTAAGTACAGGGCCTTCAGATGTCTGTAGCTCCTTTCTCGTGGCTTCTCAAAGATAACTGGCCGTGGGCCGCAGTCGAGTTGTGCCACAGGTGCCTCTTCTGTTCTAGGAGCACAAAACTCCGCCGGAAGGATGAACACCATGTTTGTGCCAGCCGATGTCTCATCATCGGCTTTCTTTTGCTTGGGGCGCCACTCTTTCTTTTGTGGTCGACCCTCTTCGTCCAGAGTTCGCTGAATTTTCGCGGCTAGATCAGGCCGCGCTTTCCTCGACGTGTGCAGGTATAACCTTTCGGCTTCCTCCAAGCAACGTAGTCGCTGAACCCTACGCTTTTGGGAGTGGCTGAGTCCATCAGGGCACCACCTTGGCCGGTGGTATTTATCTTCTTCTTCTTCGTCTTCTTTGTCTTCTAACTCCTCGAGATCTTGCGCCCGAGAGGACTCAGCTTGCTTGTTCCGAGATGGGAGAGGCCCTAGACGTTTGAACACTGACACGTCTCCTGCGCCCTTCTTCTTCTGTCTACATTCTGGGCAGTTGCCGATTGTAGGCAATCGGCTCATTCCTGAATCCCAGCAGTGTTTGAAGAACGGACAATCCCAGTGCCTGTCCACGTTGTCCTGCTCTCTTGACTTTTCCTTGGCATGGCGCTCATATCTTTCGTCGTCTCGATCATCCCGACGATATTTCCTGTTGTCCTCACTAGACCGACGATCTCTTTCGTCGTCATCGTTGTATCGGCGGCGTTGGTCGTACTGATGCTCATATTTGTTCAGGAGATGATCAGAGAGAGGTCGCTGATATCGCACATTCTTCACTTCTCCCTTTGTGATGTAGCGCTTGCCATCATTTCGGGCCAGTCGCGTGGAACGGCTTCCTCCTTGTCCTTGCCACGAGAGCGGGTGCCCTCGTCTCTGTCCTTACCAGGGTGGTGCACAGGTCCTACCATGTTAATGCTGAACGAGAAACCTGGCTGGCACCAACCGGGGTAAGCGTACTCCACCATGTTAACGGCGGGGAAGGGGTGCGTGTCGACTTTCATGGCGTACTGGCTGAAAATTAGACGCCCTTGTTCTATCGCCATCTGGATCTGCTGACGCCACACCCTGCAGTCGTTGGTGGTATGGGTGAACGTGTTATGCCACTTGCAATATGGCTTTCCGTTCAGCTCTTGCGCCGTAGGGATTTTATGGCCTTCGGGTAACTTTAGCTGCTTCTCCTTGAGTAAGAGGTCGAAAATCTGCTCAGCTTTGCTTACGTCGAAGTCAAACCCTCTTGGAGGACCTTGTGGCTTAACCCACTTGCAGGACACGGGGCTTGCCCCCCGAGCCCATTCAGCCACCGCTACCTCCTGATCTCCAGCAGAGTCTTCATCTCCCTCTGTTTCAACCAAGACTACCGCGCGCTTGAACTTGTCCTGGTACAACTCTGGGTGGCGCTGTTCATATAATGACAGTTTCTGGACCATATGCGCCAGTGAAGCGTACTCTGCTTGGGAAGCCATATCCTTGATCGGTGATGCGAGACCCACCACTGCGAGCTCGACTGCTTCTTTTTCAGTCAAACGAGCCGAATAGCATCGGATACTGACGGTCCTGAAGCGCTGGATGTATTCTGACACCGTTTCTCCGCGCTTCTGTCGTACTTGTGCTAGATCGGCAATGCCAGCCTCGGAAGCCTCTGAGTGGTACTGCATGTGGAACTGCTCTTCCATCTGCTTCCAAGTCCGGATTGAATCTGGTGGCAGCGAGGTGTACCACCCGAAAGCCGATCCTGTGAGGGACTGTGCGAAGAACCTCACACGTAATGGGTCCGATGCTGAGATCATGCCCAACTGTGCCAAATATCGGCTCACATGCTCAATTGAACTGGAGCCTTCTGATCCGCTAAACTTGGAGAATTCAGGGAGCCGATACTTGGGTGGTAGTGGGATCAAATCATACTCGTTGGGGTACGACTTGAAATAGCCGATTGCCCTCCTTTTCGGCACCACGCCGAACTGGTCTCTCAAGATTGCACTGATCTGATCCACGGTGCTAGCTGCAGGAGTCGAGCTTTGAAGATTTGTTGGAGTGGCATATTTAGCTAGCCACGCCTGCTTCTCAAGATCTGATCCAGAAGCCCCTCCTGCTGTTCCAGAAACCCCCGCTGTTGCAGTCTGGTTCGTGCGTGCCCAGTTACTGCAGTATGGCACGTATGTGCACATGTATCCGTGCGGGATCTCCTTAGGCGGTTCATACAAGAATTGGTAATCACTAGGATCGCCACCGATCTTGTAGACGACGTATGCCGGTGAATTCGGCACCTCTGGTGCTGCCAGCGCGAATGGCAGCTGTGGTCGGGTCTGGAGTGGTATCTCTCCTTGGTGAGTCCCTAGAGCACAGGTCCTGACGGAGAGTAGTGATGCTTCATGATTTCCTGGACCACGCGCAGCGCGATACGCTCCAAAGTGTTCACCATGCTCTCAGAATGGCGGTGTAGCGAATGAGCTACCATGTGATTAACCTCCTGACGCAGAGACCTGGTGCGTTCTTCTGAAGGAGTAGATAGATCCACTCCATCGAGAGCGCCTTCAGGCGAGAAACCTTTCCACCTAACGCCGTGTGAGCGGGTCCTATGGAAAGAGCCGATGAGGTCGGCTTCGAAGAGAGCTTTAATATCGTCATACTTCTTCTTGAGCTCCTCTGTCAGATCTTCGTACGTGACTGGATCTTCCGCCATCTCTGATGCGGATGATGATGCAGTTGATGTCGAAGACTGTCCCACCGGGCGTGCCAGAATGTGTTGACCACCAAAACCCACCGGCGAGTAGCGACGGGCAACACGTAGAGCCGGGAGGCTCCCAGAGCTGCGGTGGGCCCTGGTCCCTCGAGCGACGGCCCGCAAAGCTCCGACACGCACGTCCGATGCTGGTGCAAGGGCGTGCCACCTGACCTATACCTGGTCAGGAAGGTGATGGATTGCTTCGCTTAGTTTCCTGCATGGCATACACGTAAACATTAAATACGAGCCTCGATCGGCTCTCAGGTTGTCCTGTGAATCGGCTCAAGGAGCCGATCCACCCATGATTCGTACGAGGTCTACGATAACATGGTGGTCCTGCTTGATCAATATTAAGTTAAAACGACCTACGACGATTTAGGGTTTTCACCACATAATCGGAACATCCTACACGTGATTGAGCCTGGCAGCCACGCAAGGTGGTCATAAACCAGCCCTAGATAAGGCCTAAAAACCAACATGGAGTTGGTTCCCGGAACATCTTCTCTAGGGCTAGCAAACTACACCCTACGTGCTACTGGATCCTTCAACCCGTTTGTAAGGCCTAACTATTTAGATATTAAACTAATCCTTGAAGAACAAGGAGCAATCATAACGGATCGGATCTACTAAACAAGGATCAAGCAAGGTGCTGCCCTTACACCTAAGATAGGTGTAAAGGCAGCTAGACATCTAAGGGTAGCATAGATAAAAGCATATATCACGGTAAAACAATGCTAACCCTAACACATCTACGATAACTACGTTGCTCGCCATCAACAAGGCTTCAGCACGAGCAACGCATGAACAACGAATAAACGTGATACTGCCTAGATCGCAAGATGCGATCTAGGCAGCATGGTGCTTACCCGGAAGAAACCCTCGAAACAAGGGGTGGCGATGCGCCTAGATTGGTTTGTTGTGAACGTGATCGTCCTCCTTCTCAATAACCCTAGATACATATTTATAGTCCGTAGACTTTCTAACGTGGGAATAATCCCAACTGTGTACGAGCCAAATTCTACCTTTTAATCCTAACTGACACGTATCCTACTATATTTACAGATACACGGGCAAACTAGCCCAAACTTCTTGTACAAGGCCGATTCATGTATATTTTCCGTGTATATCCTCCAAGCCCATCTTAATCACGGCCCACCTTTGATCCGGTTAAATTCTGGTGATAATAGGTGCATCATCCGTGAAACCGTGCCGATCCTAACTCAGGACCTCAGAAGCAAGGAGAACGAGGCTCTCGCCCAATCCCTCCTCCAGAAGCTTCACCAACGATACACGTTCCCGGAGCCATTCAATAAGAAGGTGGACTCTTTAGCTCTCACGAAGATGAGCACCGCCTTGAGCAGCTGGAAGAACCAGCTGAAGAAAAAGATCGATGCCGGTGAAAGCTGGGAGAGGATAAGTACCAAAGACCCGTCGATCTCCTTAGAAGACTTTAATGCATTCAAGTCTTACTTAGAGAGTGACAGTGTTAAAAAATGGACCGCCCGGGGGAAGAAAATGCGGGAGTTGAACTTAGGGACCCACCATTGCGGAAGCGGCGGTTACCGAGGAAAACAGCCCACTTGGGACAAGGAGGATGCCGAGATGGTACGTCTGGGGAAAGAAAACCCCTGGCACAAAATCCAGGATGAACATGCTAGGAACTTTGTCCGGTCCCGCTACTACTTAGACTGAAAGATGGGGGAATTTATTATGGATCACGAAGACGTGAGGGATTTCGAGAAGTACCTGGTAAGGATAGTTCTATATTATTTCGCTCATCTTATCAGGCAATGAAGCCAAATGGGCTAACCTTAAGTTCCTTTGTCTGAAGGATGAAGAGTTGACGGAGGCTGGCCCGTTGTCCCAGGGGTCGACAGAACCGTGGGACACGCCTTTCAACAGGGCGATGAACAAATACAAGGAGAGGGAGCTGGACAAGCCACCGACGTCGGGTGGCCGTGTGTTCGGCTTTGGCACAAGTATGAAGCTATCCGAGTACTACGGATCGGATGCCAAGACGAGAAAGCTGGAGAGGAGGTCGTCGGCTAAGGATAAATCCGAGGTTCAGGAGCTGAAGAAGAAGGTGGAGTCACTAGAGAAGCTGGTGGCCGAAAAGCCTGTAGAGAACACGGAGATGATGAACAAGTTATTGGACGAGAAGATCCGACAGATCATCCCCCCTGGGTTGATGGAGGGGTTAGCTGCTTGGAATGCGGGAGGTCAAGTGGGGCCGATACATGTGCCCAGCATCAGCGGCATCAACTCAAGCTTCCACGTGTCGCCGACGGTGCCGCTCCACCCGACGCCGGCGTCGGGGCTCCACCAGACGCCGCCGCTCCACCCGACGCCGCAGCTCCAACCGCTGCCGCAACTCCAACTGGTCGCATCGAAGCCCCCAACCGCCGCCCTTGTATCGACAGTAGCCGAGATCGACGCCATCAAGGAGGTAAACTCATTAGTTACTCCTTCGCGTCATGTTCTTTAACTATATATGCCTTTCGTGACTGCCATCTCACGATGCCCAACATGGCGCCCCTGACTCAGGATGAACCATGCATATTTCTGCAAGCGGTGGAGCCCGGCGGCAAGTTGGTGGAAGTTGCTAGCGGCCATGTCATGGCTTCCCGCACTATGCACGGCGCTAGATTGGCGGAAGACGTGGCGAAGGTCAAGTTGGTAATGGTAGTGCCGGAGTACCGCTACGCCATGCCCCCCTTTCAACCTCCGGGCACAGACGAAGGCGACGTTTTGCCCCTTGGGGATTGCACCTCATGGGTTATGAAATGGCCGAAGAACCAGATTCGTCTGGGGGGGGGTCTTCCGAGTGCTAAGAAAAGCACCGACGCCACCTCCCCTATCATCCGGACCAAGATCGCCAGCGCCGACGACACCCTTAAGGAACCGGCGGTTGCCGCCCCCACTACCCTGAAGGAACCGGCGGTCGCCGCCGCCACCCGGAAGGAACCGACGATCGCCCCCTCCACCACACGCCACAAACAGTTGTTGGGAGCGCTACCGCAACGACCGTCAACTAGACGCACGGTACGCCAAGCGGCGGCATCGCAACCGCCACCACCTAAGGTCCAGGACATGGCGCCACTTGATGGCAACGATGCAGATGATGATGATGACATCGATGCCTACATCAACACTGGCGCCTGCAGCCAAGATATGTACATGCCTCCTATGGATGAACAAGCCTTCCGCACACACGGTGATCAACTTGGTCGTCCCCCTACAGTGATGAAGCAGCGCTTGGTCTTCACGGGTATTTCTCAAGACACTCCTCCGGAGGCTGGCAATCCAGCTCAAGTCAAGCCTGCTACCGTTTTCAGCCCTAACACGCCGCGTAAGACGATCATCGGGGAGCCACCCAAATCAACCCCAGCGACCTCAGAAGCACCACCAGCACCCGAAGCACCACCATCAGCACCACTAGCACCCCCAGTAGGTCAGGTGAAGAAGGCAAGGAAGAGAGGAGCCAAGAAGGGCACATCTTCAAGCCAGCCTGCTCCTAAGAGGATCCGGGCCGACGACATGGTACCACCTACACCGGATGGCTTGCCCCGGTGTCATGAAGCTGGTAAACTGATACTGCCTCCGGACATGGAACACCTCGCAAGTGGACCAATGCTCCATTTGCAGAACACTATTATTTATCTAGAGAGCGTCCTTCTTAAAGAAAAGGATCCAAATTACCCGGTGTTCTCGGTCAAGGTGCCGTCCGACCAGAACTTCGTCAATGAAGACCCCGCGGATATCTTCTTCATAGCGTTCGAGGACGTCTTCAACCTATTTCACTCGAAACGGCTCGACTATAACTTGGTCCGCCTATACGCGATCAATCTTCAGATGAAGATCAACAGAGAGAGACCCCGCCACATCGCGGTAGCGGATCCCTACTACATGCGCGATAGCCAGCTCCAGGACGGCTCAAGGACACGGACCAAGGCGGTGCGATACCTCCAGAACTTCATGCTCATGTACAAAGAGAGCAACACCATTCTTCTGCCTGTCTTTCCCGAGTAAGTACACATCTGCTCACGGCCGTCGTAACTTATGCTTTCTTATATATTTCTTCCATTGCCGATCATTTCCAACATTCCATTTCAATTGCATGTGTTGAGCAGGGACAAATACTGCACACTCATCATCCTAGATCCGAAGTGGTCACTAGCCCAGTATTTCGACTCGTCGAGTACGATGACAAAGAAAGACTACAAGAGAATAAGGGGTGTTCTCGATGAGGCTATCCTTGGCTACTCCAAAAATGGAGGCACCTTCGACAAGAATGGGCAACATATCAGGCCGGACACTAAAAAGCCCGGGTTCAAGCACGTGATCGACTTCCCTTGTGTCAAGCAGCCAGCTGGCAGCATTAAGGAGGCCTTCTATGTCCTCCATCACCTTAAAGGGTTTGTCTAGGATGCAGAGATGATGTCTTTGCCACCTAGTAAGCGAGACCCCATTAAAATGTCGAGGCAAATCGATGATGACGATCTTAGAGAAGACTTCCATCGCATCCAAGTAAAGCTCTCGGAAATTATCTTACAAGATGTATCCAACGCATCGGGGCTCTTACACCAACTCAGAGGGTTGTCTAAGAGGGATATCGAAGAACGCCTACATAGGCAGGGTGATGGAAGGACGTGGACGACGAAGGACTTGTACAAGCCGTTCCCGGAGCCGCTCAAGAAGACGTCTCGTTGACCGAGGCCGGTGTGCCTAGCATTACTTTGAATCGATGGACAATTTGTACCGTGTTGTAAACTAAACTTGCTTAATTTGCTCGAAACGGTGGTCGTCGTTGTTGGACTTCAATTACTATTGTAGTCGTTATCGTTGAACCATATTACTTATGTGATACCGATGCTATATGTCTTTTCGGTTTATTATTATTTCCTTGCTTTAATTCTTGTGAATATGTATGCATGTGAACCCTCTAACTCTTTCCATTGCGTTATATACTAATATGCCTTGTGTCCATAGAGATGACGTACTACGTCGTGTTCGAGGGGCGGGTTCCAGGAGTGTACGAGGAGTGGGAGGAGTGCAAGAAATAGGTGCACAAGTTCAGCGGCAACTGCTACAAAGGATACCCGACTAGACACGAGGCGGTTGCCAAGTGGAGGGCGCACCAAGCGAACAAGAGCAAGATGAAGACCTTCCTTGTGCTCTCGCTCTTGCTCACCATCGTCGCGGCGGTACTCTATTTCATCCTAGTGTAGGCGGCGGCCGGTGTCACTTTGTTTGTATCTAGAGATGATGAGAACTTTCTTAATTTGCATGGATTATGAGTTGTATGGAGCTATATGTATAACTCGATCGGGCTCTAAGTAATGTGATGATGATGTGATGATTATATATGTCCATATTATATCTGTCGATATTATATCAGTATATAACCTGTATACGGTGTATAAAACTAGTATAAAACCTGTATAATACACCAGGGAGCACAAAATCGAGTATACCCGTAGATTGTTCTGTGGCGCACCAAAACATAGTTCTGTGGCGCACCTATTTCTGTGGCGCAGCTACATCTCATGCGCCACGGAACTACTTATTTCTGTGGCGCACAGGACCCAGTGCGCCACAGAAACCTTAATTCTGTGGCGCACAGCCAGATGCGCCACAGAAACCTTATTTTTGTGGCGACGTTTCTGTGGCGCACCTCCCGTGCGCCACAGAAGCCCATTTTCGTGCGCCACTAATGAGGCTTTTCCTACTAGTGAGAGGAAGAGCTAAAGATTGGTTGCTATCTGTAATGTCCTAGGTTTAGAGACGATCGAGGGGTAGATTTTAGGAAGGGATGTGCATTGCATTGTAATTTACGGGGAAATTTCGCGCTTTTAAAACAAAACTGCATCAAAGGGGGACAGGTTTCTCTCTCGACATCCTACAGGGTTAGGGTTTCGAGAGTGCGATGAACTTGTTTCTACTTGTCTAAATTAGGGTTTTGAGAAGAGAGAAGTGGAATTGCATTGAAATCATAAGTTGCATGATTGAATTACAAGTTAAGTTGTTTGAATGAATTCAAACCAAATTTGAATTTGAAATTCAAATTCAAACATCAAATAATCATCACATAATTCAAATTTGAGATAATTTAACAAACAATTATCATTAAGCAAGAATATAAGTAATACAACAATTACATTAAGCTCATTAAGGAAAACTTGAGCTTTATTGATAATCACACACATAATACATTGTCTTTACAATATTCAGAATTGAATTATGGAATTACAACACATTACAAGAATTGAATAAATAGAAACAGAAAAAGGAAAATTACAAGTTATTTAAATGACCTAAACTACATGGTGAACTTCATGAATTCTCTGATCAGGATGATCTTGAGTTCATCTTGAGCATCTTCTTGATCCCTGCACACACAAACAACAACCAGAACATTAAGCCAAGTGGCAAAGCCACTTGGCAGGTTAGCAAATATTACAAAGAGAGGATATGATCAAGTCTCTGCCGAGCTGATCCATTCCACCAGCCCAAGTCCCAAGCCACACACACACAGGCAGCACACAAGGCCTGCTGCATGTGTGCATGCAACACACACAATCAGTGAGTCACCAGGGTGAGATGTGGTGCTGTCGACCAGGGAAGCCATGGCTGGCCATATAAAAGATTTTCACAGCCAAAACCCTAGTCATTTGATTCATCCATCGACAGACTTGCTCTGGTAAGCCACCAAGAACATCAAGAACACCAAGAACAGCTAGAACAGATAGAACAGCTTCACTGTTCAATCTGCTCCATAACACCACAGAATCCAACCAAGCTTTAGGAGCTCACCAGGTGGAGCAGGGCAAGCAAATTAACCAGCAGATCAACACAGAAGCAACACCTCTACACCAACATCAAATTCTAGGAGCTGGAGTGAGGTATACCAAGCATCATGAACAAACCAGATGGTTTTGTTCATATATAAGCATATGCACCAATCACACACAAGCAAAAGGGTGTGATACCCAATTTATGTCATCATCTGGCTACTAAGCCATATGGTGCAAGCAAAGGTAGTAAGGCCACTAGTAAATCATCTAATGGGAACAACAGCTATGAAAATCAATGCATAACTGAAGAAATCCAGCAAGAGATGAAAGCACAAGTTAGCCTAGTTACACACACTTAGCACCTACAACTAGTTTGGCCATCAGACCTAGACAAAACATTGTCTATTTGATTTCAACATCAAGAGCTACTGGCAATCCAATAAATGGATCACCCAGAAAGCATTTAGTGAGCCACAGCAAGCCAACAAGAGGGGAGCTACCCTAGGGCAGCATATGACTACTGTCAGGGTCACCTCAACCCCTAAAACAGCCAAACCACCAAGCCAAGCACAAATATCATCACCCAGATTGGGTTCAAAGTAGAGCTAGGGTCCCCAACCACTGTTGGCATCCCTCTAGCTCAATCAAACTAATTATAAGAGTCATTACTGCAAGCAGTTCATCTCATTTATCCAATAAACAAGGACAAGCTATACAGATAAATGAAAGTCATAGATCACCAGTAACTGGAACACTTGCACATGATCCAATTGATCAATGCAAGGAACAGCAATTGCTTGAGCCAACCACAGCACACACCAGCATAAGGCATGGTGATGCACAGTCACCAGAATAAGCCTAGACAGGCATAGGCAGTAAGTAAAGCAAGCAATAATCAAGCAGCTGATGGTCACTGGATCACCGGAGCTTGCTAAAGCATGCTAGCACCCAATTCTAGCATCACACTGACCATAGATAATTAAATAGCCATACATAATCAACAGTTGCTTCACATATAATCAAATAGATGATATATGATTATATCCAGAAGCACATCAAGGGCTTGATGAACCACTGAATCTTGCTAAACAACTAAAGCACATACCAGTAATCACTGAATAATGAAGTTAAACCAACAGTAATGCTCAATTGAGCATACTCATGAATTTGAGCACAAGGAACAGCATAACATTGCCCTGGCACTTGCCAAATTGCAAGTAATGCACACAGAACCCAAGCCAGAGCAGCAAACATGAACACACTTGATATCTAGCAAGATCGGTAACAAGAACAGAGCCACAGAGAGGGAATTAAGCAAGAAAGGAGAGCATGGCAACCAATTAGATCAGGAATGCTTGCACAGGGATGAGGCAGAACACCAACCAGCAATAGCACATGCTTACTGCAGGCAAGCACACCACAGTAGCAAAGCATGAGCATGAGCATGAGCATCAGTACAAGCACATGAACTAGAACTAGGCCATGGCGGCAGCAGTAGCATAGCTAGAACCATGGCATAAGAGCAAGAGCAGTAGTTAGAAGCGCAGCAGCAGCACACACGCACGGCACAGTCTCTCCATGGGGAGAGGCAGGCCCAGTACGCAAGCTAGAGCTACTGGAGAGAGGAAGAAGAACAAGCACACGAGAGAGAAGAAGAGGTGGCGAACGTACCAGGGTCGAGCAGGCAGACCACCGTGGTGGCCACGGCGGCACACGCCATGGCGCGGCGGCGCTAGGCCAAGCCAGGTCATGGTGGCGCCACAGCACCACCCCATCATGGCAGCACAGCGAAGGGGGTCGAGGACGAGCGGGAGCGGCGTCAGCTCCAGATCGACGCGGATGGAAGGGATCGCCAGCATCTGGCGGTTCGATTACGCCCCATGGCGAGGGCCATGGCGGCCGGAGACCGCCGGAATCGGCCGGCGACGGTGAGGGCGACGCAGGCCGCCAGAGAGAGAAAGGGGATTTGGGTTAGGTCGAGCGGCGCGAGGTGGTGGGCGAGTGAGCGACCGCTCGGGTCGGTTGGACCCGAGCTGGTCTAGCCCAACCCACTGGGCTCCACTGACAGGTGGGCCCAGGGGCAATTGTGACTTTTCACAATTCAAATAAAAATCAGAGACTTTAAAATTCAATAGAAAATTGATAAGAGCTCTAAAAAATAATTAAAAATATGTAAATCAATCAGCATAAAATTCTCTATCCAAATAAAATACCAAACAGAATTTTTGAAGACAATTAAGAATAAGTCTTATTTTGATGATTTAAATACTAATTTAAATCACACATATTATTTCCAATGATGAAAATAAGTCCATTAATGCAATTGGACTTTAAAAACATCTTGACAATATTTCAAGATTGTATTTACCCAAGATAAGTATCTCCAAAACATTCTTAGTAATTACCTCTCACATAAAATAATAAGTCATCGGAAAGGGGGGAGCAAACCCTAAAAATGGAAAGCATGCATACTTGATTCTTTAACCATTGCCCTTATTGGACAATGATGCTATTTTTCAGAGACAGAGGACAAGGGTCAGTCCACACCATCCAACTGCAAAACTTTGCAGTGTTCAGGCAAGTTCATCACTTGCTCATGTCATTTGAGTATTTCTATCAAATTACTTGCAAAGTACTATGGTTATCACTATTGCATAAAAACCAAAACCACTACTTTCATAACTATGAATATGACTATGTGGTGGGCAATGGAACCATGGATTGTGTTGATATGGTGGAGGTTCCATTGCAAGGGTTTATATCCATCTAGGATTAAACAACAAATGTCGCCAGTGATTCTTGTGCCGTAATACCCGTGTTAACCATAAGATCCGGAGTGGGACGGAGTAGTCAAAAGTGTTTCCACCTCTCGTTCATCAACGGATGCACTTACCGTAGCAGTTGTATCTGGCGGAACAACCGGAGGGTGGGGATCCCATTCTAATTCCCCACGGTAATGCAATGCATACCGTAGCAGTTGTGTCTTGCGGAACAACCGGAGGGTGGGGATCCCATTCTAATTCCCCACGGTAATGCGGTCTATGATGGGTTGCAGCTACCGCGTAGGAGTGTATGGTAGAGCCCAACACTGTCGTCGTGGTCGGGGTCCACCTTGAAATCTACAGGAATAATGGGACCGGCGTGGACCCAGGGTCGGGGCATGCAACAAAGGGTGGGTGTTCGAGGTAGCGGAGGAACATGATTGGCTAGACCTTATACCGGGCCTCACACCGAAGGAAGTGTGGACGGGAAAGCTGCCCGGTTGGCACCAAGGATAAGATCTCTTATGGGTAAAGCAACACACCTCTGCAGAGTGTAAAGAACTGTGACCTGTCACTCCTTGTTCCGGGATATGGAACTACGAACGCGGCCAGAAAGGAGCTCCATGAAGTTCTAGTAAACCGGTGAAGGCTGACGGACATAGCTCTTTGGAATAAAAGCAATCTCTTGAAGAAATGTTTATCAAAACCTGCATTGGTATTAGACTTTCTGGTCTAATATCGTAGCTAGTGCATTAAACACCTCTTATCTATAATGAACTTGTTGAGTACGCTCATACTCATACCACTCTTAAATCCCTTGCTTAGATTGTCTGAATCGTCTGGAGGAGGACTACGACAACAATGAAGGAGCCGAGATCATCGGCTATGAAGAACCAGACCTCTCTGGAGGTATCGAAGGCGTAGACTACCTCATTATCTACGGAACCGGGGAGGCTTCCGGAGGAGATCAAGCCTAGAAACATCCAGTAGTAGTAGTAGTAGCCGAGCAGTCCGAACTCTTAGTATTTAGCTGCTCGGGAAAATAAATGTATAACTTAATGAGACTCTTATATTGTAAGCTAAGTTGGGTTCGCCTCGAACCTAGGAGTATTCCTCTTAGGACCCAAGAGGAGCTCCGAGACGATATGTGTATGATGTTTGTAATAATGAATGAATGAGTTATGGACCTGCTATGTTCTGTTGTACTACTCTGAGGGATGTAATATTTGCGGAATGGTACTTCGTGAATGTTATATCAACGACTGGCATACTACAACATGCAGTGGTATGCAGGGTCACCACAGTTGGTATCAGAGCAAAAGCTTTGACCTTAGGTTGGAACCTAGTAAATGGGACCAAACGTTAGGAGTCAAATAGGACCAGTAAAGAATTCTCTAAAAATATGGTGTATATTCAATTGAGAATACAACAATCATATCTTTTAGTGCGATAATTCTTTATTATCTCTATTATGATGCATTATTACTAATCTTATAATCTTTCTATTTCTACAGCCAACATGGCAAGTTCACGTCCCAGACGAAACGTGAAAGTGATGGATTCCACACTGAGTGAATACGAAGGAGGACTTGCAGATATTCTACGTGCCATGTTACTTGAATTTGGGTGTGATCCCCAGATCCAAGTAAAGAAATACATGTACTATGATGGTACTGTATTGGCCAAGTGTAGGGTAGGACTGCGACTTCCCGAAACTTTGGGAATGAGCGTAGTAATGCCAGCAGGTGAAGCCAGAACTATCAACACAGCCTACCATATAGCCATTATGAGAGCCATCACAGATATTCGGGAGCATAAGACGAAAGAGCATATGGGTTCCGAATTCACCCACATTCCTCATATGCAGGAGGAAGAGGATCCCATGCTTAACCACTACAAATACGCAAAACGCAAACCAATAGCAGCTGCAAAATACATGGATAATAGCCGCAACTTAATATCATTGCTCTTTCAGTTGAACCATCATCTGACGGGAGCAATTGATACGATGCTAGAGGAGTTTACTGAACACAAGGAAGAGACTAGGGGGAAAGAACCTATGGAGAATGTGGTGCATACACCAGTTTACTCAGCTGGTGACTACATTAGTATTGATCCTCTTGAGCGTGAAACTACACCCGTTACACCTGGGAACTATCTGGGTAGTTCCTATGGGGCTTATGAGGGTGGAGAGGAATCCGGAAACAATCAGCGTTCCGTGACTCCTATAGAAAACTCCACGGGTTGGCGTTGGGGATCTGATACGGGAACTCACAGTACTTCAGTGTATTATGACGGAGAGATGAATGAGGACGCCACAACCCAGAACCAGAGTTATCCTAGTAATGAAGGAGTTGATGGAGGGTATCCGACACAGGTTGAGTCGGATACGAATGTTGGGAACACCTATGGTGGAGCTACAGGGGAGTAGACCCGATGGGTGGACTATGATGCACTTAATGACCAGTTTGTGAACACTGATTTCTCCCTAGGATCATCATCTGATTCTGACTACCAGCCGACAGGGAGACCTTATGTTCCAGGGTCTATCAGGAGGACGACACGTTCGACCGGATGGAAGCCTGGGATGTACCGGGAGTGAAGATCGACTAGAGTCCACCAAGGGAGGCGAGGCTATAATGCACAAGTACCACGTGTATTATAGTATGTAATATTTGTAGAAATTTGTACATATACTTCAATAAGTGAGTTTGCATACTCACTACGTCACTGAGTATTGTAATAAGACCACTTAAGTATGTATATACATGGTATATGTTTTGTATGATTTGGATTTGCTTCTTGATTTCCATTGCGTGACTAGTTCTGTGCACAAAGTTGAGCTCAGAAAACTTGCGCATGGAGTAATTATGAGTATCATCTTGTGTTGCAGAACTAGGGGGTTATGTCGGGAGCGATAGGTGAGGAGACCGAAGCGCATCGCATGGAGCGCGAAGCAAAGCAAAAGGAAGAGGCTCAGGAAGCAGCCAGAAATCAATTTCCACCACCACCACCACCCATGACGCAGCAGAATTTCGTCCAGTACATGCAGCTGGTGGAGGAGAGACAACGTGTAACGTTGGAGCAGCAGAACAATTTCTTTCAGGAGCTGCTACAACAGAATAGGGTAGAGAGACCCGAGAATCAGGGAGTCACCTTATCAGACTTCCAGAACACCAAGCCTATATCTTTCGCATACGCGCCCGAGCCAATGGACGCGGAAGATTGGCTTATGGACACCGAGCGAAAGCTCAATACTGTTGGTTGTAACGACCAGGAGAAGGTTCGTTATGCTACCCACTTATTGTGTGGACCTGCCGCATCATGGTGGGACAACATCGTAGCCGTTTATCCGGCTGGAAAAGTATTCACCTGGGAGGAGTTTGCGAGAAAGTTCAGGGAATCCAATGTCCCTGAAAGTATCGTGGAACTGAAGCGTCGAGAATTCGAAAGTCTCGAGCAGAAGGACAAGGCAATCCTGACTTATTGTCGGGGGGAAGACCCCGGGTAGGGCAATGGACGCGGAGCAGCCGGCTGGCCACTGGCCGGCTCGCGGCAAAGGCCGGCTGAGGAGCAGCCGGCTGGCGCCATGGCTGGCTGGTCCGGAAGCCGGCTGGCTCCAGGTCCTAGTCGGCCTGGCTACGGCCACCAATGCTGTAGCTGGGCCGGCTTCTACAAGCCATATCCGACTGGGGGTTTGTACCTCAGACCGACTCGAGGCTGGCGAGTCTTGCACTGGAAGGAACCGGGTTGGTGATCCGGGTTCCCAAAGTCCACGCTGACTGCACCTTCCGTAAAGCGCGGGGCACTGTGGAGCAATAGTGCCATGCGCCGGACAGGCCATCATGGCCTACGTCGAGCCGTACATGCTACAGTGGCTGACGGCGACAGGGACACCTCCTCTCCATACCGCTGACCTTGGCAGCCGGATGGGACAGGCCACGATGCCTCAACGGCTCCTGACGTCACCGCCTCGGGAAGGAGCGGAAGCCGGAGCCGGCCAAGCCGGCCGGTAAACTATAGGGTCTTATATGTAAAGTGCCGGTGCCTATATAAGCCGCACTACCCCCTCTCGTGCAGGGGATCGATCATTCTCACTCCATTCCACCCTTAGCGCTGCCCTGTGAGAGAGACTTCAGTCTTCCTTAACCTCCCAGGAGCAGCCGGACACAGCTCTAGGAGCACCATTGTATTGTGTGATCATCATATACACTCATAGCAGGAGTAGAGGCTTTACCTCCATCGGAGGGCCTCGAACCTGGGTACGTCGCCGTGTCGCTCGTCCCCATACCCGCATCCGGATACCGCCGTGAGATCTCTCAGGAACCACCTTCGTTAGCCACCCTATGGCATATGCCGTGACGATACCACGACATTTGGCGCCCACCGTGGGGCCTACAGCATCCTCGGCCGGTGTCTTCATCCGGACGGGCCTCACCATCACCACCGGCGAGCGAGTCGCTTCAGGCCTGATCTGGAGATTCGGCTCCCTCGACTGCATCAGCGACAACGCTGGCTGCTTCGCCGACCGGCCCTTCCCAGCCGGCGGCAGCGTCATCTCCTTCGGCGGCCACGACGTCTACGTCGCCACCGTCGCACCGCCGCGCTACCCGCGGCAGGTGCTGCGCTGCGCTAGCCCTCCTCTGCAAGCCGGCAGCAGCGCTCCCGCCAGCCCCGCCGTCGTGCAAGTCATGATGGCTGGCGAGGAGCTCCCCGTCAAGAACCCGCGCACCCGCGGCCCCAACCTGGAGCGCAACATTGACCCCAACGCCTCCGGCTCGGGCGCAAGGCCGCCACCGCCACCGTCCCGGCTGGACGAAGTCCGGGCGAAACTGAGCACCCCGCTCACGCCTGGTGCCGACCCCACCGCCATCGAGGCGGATTTGGAGGCGCACCGCCAGCTCCTCCTCAAGCAAACAGAAGAACTGGCTGCTGCTAAGCGCCAGATGGAGATCACCCAGCGCGAGTACAACCGCGCCCACGGCCTCACTCCAGGCGGCGACGAGCCAAGCCGAGCCGGCCATATCCGCCGCAGGGGCCGCGACCTTGGCGCCGAGATCGCCCGCGACGGCGCTCCTTCGCCGGCTCCGTCCGCGGAGCTACCCGTCTACAACACCCCCGATAAGAACATGCGCGCGGCACAAGCCGCCGCAGAAGAGCTGAACCGCCTTGAAGGCGAAGAGTTACGCCGCCAGACCAAGCGGGTGACTGAGCTGCTCAACGCAGCCACCAGGCAGGCGGCCGACCCCAGGTATGTCAATGCCCCCAGAGCTTCTCACGCTCGTGGAGCTGCAGGCAACGACAGGGAAGGCGCCAGGGACTCGGCCGAGTCCGCCTCCCCAGTACCAAGCCGGCACCGCGACTCCCGGGCCACCCACGCAAGCTCGAGCCGGCCGAGCCACCGGCCAGGCGGCAGCAACCGCAGCCGGCCTCCCCCAGGACGGAACCAGGAGCAAGACTCCGAGCCTCGCCGCCAGCACCGGCCAGCTCCAGAAGCAAGCGGCGCGCGCCAGCCGGCACACTCCCGGCTGGGCCCGCGCATCGAGCCCGCCGACGCCCGAGAACGCCTCGACCGGCTGATCGAATCCCGCATTGCGGAGGAAGAAGCTCCAGCCGGCCCAAAGTGCTTCGGGCCCCGCATCGCCAACGAGCCCACGCTCGAGGGCTTCGTGCTCCCCTGCGACACCCCCAAGTACGACGGCACCGCCAAACCGGAGGACTGGCTGCAGGACTACTCCACCGCAGTCGGCATCGCCAAAGGCAACAAGCGCTGGGCTGTGCGCTACTCCCCCCTCATGTTGGTCGGCTCCGCCCGCACATGGCTCAACAACCTGCCAGCCGGCAGCATAAACGGCTGGCTGGACTTCGAGGCGGCCTTCATCAGCAACTTCACCGGCACTTACCGCCGGCCGGGCCGGCCCCAACAGCTGGAGATGTGTAAGCAGGGCCCCGACGAGACGGATCGCGCGTACCTAACGCGCTGGTGCGAGATGCGCAACTCCTGCGAGGGCGTGCACGAGATCCAGGCCATCAGGTTCTTCATGGGAGGCTGTCGGCCCAACACCATGTTGTGGCACAAGTTGCGCCGCAGCGACCTCAAGTCGATGGCCGCCTTGATGGCCATCGCCGACAAGTACGCGCTGGCTGAGGAAGCCGGCAAGGCGCCGGCTGACATTTCACCGGCCCACCATGTTGTGGCACAAGTTGCGCCGCAGCGACCCCAAGTCGATGGCCGCCTTGATGGCCATCGCCGACAAGTACGCGCTGGCTGAGGAAGCCGGCAAGGCGCCGGCTGACATTTCACCGGCCCCCGCCAGAAGGGACAACAACAAGCCGGCCGAGGGCGCCTCTCATGGCAGCCGGCGGGACAACTAACGCGGCAAGCATCACAGCGACCAGCCGGACCGCCGGTACGGCTCCGCCCACGTAGCCGCCGTGGCAGACAACGAGGCAGGCGGCAGCCGCCGCCAGAAGCAAGACCGGCAATGGAAGCCGTAGTACACCTTCGAGCAGATGCTCGACTCGCCATGCAAGTACCACAGCGGCAAGAACCCCTCCAACCACACCACCCGCGACTGCCACTTCATGAAGCGGCTGACAAGCGGTGAACCTCTCCCGCCTCCACCCCCGCCTCCACCAGCCGGCGGGCCGGGTGGCCAAGCCGGCGCAGAGAACGCCAACCTCGAGCACCACGAGGCTAACCAGGTGCACCATGGCCGATATCTGGCCGAAGATGCTACCTACATCATCTTCACCTCCGAGCCCGAGGACAAGACGAGCCAGCAGAGCCGTTCCCTCGAGGTCAACGCGGTCATACCGCCGGTCCCCCAGTACCTAAACTGGTCAGAGCAGGCCATCACCTTTGATCGCCGCGACACACCGGCTGTCCTGCCGAAGCCGGGCAGCTACGCCATGGTCCTCGACCCCACCATCGGCACAACCCGGCGCAGCGTGCGTTTTTCGCGCGTCCTCATCGACGGCGGCAGCAGCATCAACATCCTCTACCGCGACACCGCCCGCAAGCTGGGCATCCAGGAGGCCGAGTTGCGCCCCACCCCCACCGTCTTCCATGGCATCGTGCCAGGCCACTGCTGCCAGCCGATCGGCCGGATCACGCTGGAGGTGATGTTCGGGAAGCCGGATCACTTCCGCACCGAGAGAATCGAGTTCGAGGTAGTGGACCTCGTGAGTCCCTACCACGCGCTCCTGGGCAGGCCGGCCCTGACCAAGTTCATGGCGGTGCCCCACTACGGGTACCTGAAGATGAAGCTGCCTGGCCCCAAGGGGGTCATCACCATAGCCGGCGACTATCGCTGCTCCATGGACTGCGCCACGCAGAGCTCCAAGATGGCCCAGACGCTGGTCATCGCCACCAAGAAGCAGCTCATCCACGACGCCGTCGCCCTCGCCAAGGCCGCGCAGACAGACATGCCGGCTGCAGGCAACCCGGCTGGGACGACTCACTTCCAGCCGGCCGACAACACCAAGAAGATCCTGCTGGACCCGGCGCAGCCGGACAAGTACGTCACCATCGGTGCCGGCTTGAGCAAGAAATAGGAAAGCGAGCTCACCAGCTTCCTCCGTGAGAATCGGGACATCTTCGCATGGACTCCAAGAGACATGCCGGGTGTGCCGAGGGAGTTGGCTGAGCACCACCTCCACGTCCGGCCTGAAGCCAAGCCGGTGAAGCAGCCTCTCAGGCGCTTCGCCGAAGAACGAAGGAAGGCCATCGGTGAAGAAATCGCCCGGCTGCTGGCAGCCGGCTTCATCATGGAAGTGCTGCACCCGGACTGGTTGGCGAACCCAGTCCTGGTTTTGAAGAAGAACGGCTCCTGGCGCATGTGTATCGACTACACCAGCCTGAACAAGGCGTGCCCGAAGGACCCCTTCCCCCTGCCGCGCATAGATCAAGTTATAGACTCGACTGCCGGCTGTGAACTGTTGTCTTTCCTAGATGCCTATTCAGGCTACCACCAGATTCCTTTGAATCCGGCTGATCAAATAAAGACTTCGTTCATTACCCCGTATGGGGCTTATTGCTACACGACTATGCTGTTCGGCTTGAAAAATGCAGGCGCCACCTACCAAAGGTGCATGCAAAAGTGCTTGCAGGATCAAATCGGCAGAAACGTTCACGCATATGTGGATGATGTCGTTGTAAAGACCAAGGAGACGACTACCCTCCTTGATGACCTGAGAGAAACCTTCACCAATCTGAGAAGATTTCGGATGAAGCTCAACCCGGCCAAGTGCACATTCGGCGTGCCGTCTGGCCAGCTCCTTGGCTACCTCGTCTCTCAGCGAGGGATCGAAGCCAACCCGGAGAAGATCAGTGCCCTGGAGAAGATGGAACTGCCGTAGTGCCTCAAGGACGTCCAGAAGTTCGCTGGCTGCCTGGCTTCCTTGAGCCGCTTCGTCAGCCGGCTGGGGAAGAAGGCACTGCCCCTGTATCAATTGATGAAGAAGGCGGACAAATTCGTCTGGTCACCGCAGGCGGAGGAAGCCTTCCGTGACTTGAAGCACGTGCTCTCAACCGCGCCAATCCTTGCAACGCCGGCTTCAATGGAGCCGATGCTGTTGTACATCGCAGCCACCAATCGAGTGGTTAGCGTTGTCCTGGTGGTGGAGCGCAAAGAAGACGGCAGGGAGCAGCTGGTCCAGCGCCCAGTCTACTACCTCAGCGAAGTGCTCTCCCAGTCGAAGCAAAACTACCCCCACTACCAGAAGGTCACCTACGGCGTCTACATGGCGGCCAAGAAGCTCAAGCACTACTTCCAAGAGCACCCCATCAAGGTGGTTGCCACAGCGCCCTTGGCGGAAATCATCGGCAGCAAGGATGCCAACGGCCGGGTTGCCAAGTGGGCCCTGGAGCTAGCCGCCCACACCATCCTCTACGAGCCACGCACAGCCATCAAGTCGCAAATCCTCGCGGACTTCTTCGTCGACTGGGCTGAGATGCAGTACCTGCCGCCTGTGCCAGATTCCACACACTGGAAGATGCACTTTGACGGCTCGAAGATGCGCAACGGCCTGGGAGCCGGCATCGTCATCACCTCTCCCAAGGGAGACCGACTGGACTACGTCCTGCAGATCCACTTCGCCGCATCAAACAATGTGGCGGAGTATGAAGCGCTCATCCATGGGTTGAAGCTGGCCAAGGAGATTGGCGTGCGTCGCATACTCTGCTTCGGCGACTCCGACTTGGTCATACAACAAGCATCTGGCGACTGGGACGCGAGGGACGCCAACATGGCCTCATACCGCTTCCATGTCCAGCAGCTATCCGGCTTCTTCGACGGCTGCGAATTCCACCATGTGCCACGAGCAAGCAACGAGGCGGCTGACGCCTTGTCCAAGATTGGCTCAACCCGGCAAGCCATTCCGCCGGGCATCGCCTTGGCGGTCCTCAAGAAGCCGTCCATTATACCGTCACCGGATTCGGATTCAATATTCGTGCCGGCTGATCCGGGGGCTGCTTAGCCGAACCCGGGGGCTTCATCGCCCAAGTCGGGGGCTAACAAGCCGAACCCGCCGGCTACCATGCCGAACTCGGGGACTTCTCAGTCCAACCCGGGGGCTTCATCGCCAAACTCGGGGGCTAGCAAGCCGAACCCGCCGGCTAGCAAGCCGAACCCGGCGACCATGCAGTCGAACCCGGAAGCTCCCACGCAGGAGGCCTTGTTGGTTAGCGTATTCGAGATAAGATGCGTACCTTCATGGGCACAAGAATTCCTCTCCTACCTCACCGACGGTGTGCTGCCTGATGATAGAGTCCAGGCCAGGCAGATTGAGAGAAGGGCCAAGGCCTACACAATCATCAACCACCAGCTGTACAAACGCAGCGTAAGTGGGGTGTTCCAGCGGTGCGTCGAGCCGGCTGAAGGGATTGAACTCCTACGGGAAATCCATCAAGGAGAGTGCGGACATCACGCCTCATCCAGAGCCATAGTGGCCAAAGCCTTCCGGCACGGTTTCTACTGGCCGACTGCGCTCAGAGACGCAGAAGAGTTGGTGAAGAAGTGCAACGGCTGTCAGCGCTTCGCAAAGAAGAGACACCAGCCGGCTTCCGCCTTGAAAACCATCCCCATCACATGGCCATTTGCCGTATGGGGCCTGGATATGGTAGGCCCATTCAGAACAGCGCGAGGCGGCATGACACATCTCTTGGTGATGATTGACAAATTCACCAAGCGGATCGAAGCCAAGCCAATCAAGAAGCTGGACGGCTCCACAGCCGTCACATTCCTCAAGGAAATCATTGTGAGATTCGGCTACCCCCACAGCATCATCACCGACAACGGCAGCAACTTCTCCCAAGGCATCTTCTCTCGCTATTGCGGGGAAATGGGGATCCGGATGGCCCTATCTTCTGTGGCACACCCAGAGTCCAATGGACAAGTGGAAAAGGCTAACGGCTTAGTCCTAGCCGGCATCCGGCCCAGGCTGGTGGAGCCGCTTGAGCGAGCAGCCGGCTGCTGGATTGAAGAATTACCCAATGTGCTATGGAGCCTGCGCACAACGACAAACCGCTCAGTCGGCTTCACACCATTTTTCCTCGTATACGGGGCCGAAGCCGTCCTGCCGACTGATATCGAGCACGACGCGCCAAGGATCAAGCTCTACACAGAAGCCGAAGCCAAAGAAGCTCGCGAAGATGGAGTTGACCTGGTCGAAGAGGCCCGGCAGCTGGCTGCGTCCAGATCTACTATCTACCAGCAGAGCCTCCGACGCTATCACAGCCGGAAGGTCCAGCCCTTAGCATTCCGAGAAGGAGACCTAGTGCTCCGGCTGATCCAGCGGACAGCCGGACAGCATAAACTGTCATCCCCATGGGAGGGTCCCTTCATCGTGAGCAAGGCAGTAGGCAATGACTCCTACTATCTCATAGATGCCCAAGAGGCTAAGAAAAACAAGCCGGACAAGGCTGACGAGGAGACTAAACGTCCCTGGAATGTCAACTTACTCCGCCCATTTTACACATGAGAGTAGGAATGTACGTATCCCTTGTATCCCTTTTGTAAGCTATGAAAAAGCACGCGCCAAGAGCGCCGTTCCCGACAAGTTTTTCGCGCACTCTATTTCGTTTCGCCAATTGGCTCGAACCCTTTCACGCGGTTGGCTCAGTAACGTGATCCGGTTTCCGACAGCCGGCTTCCGATCCAGCTACAGACCGTAACCCGGCTGTCCGGCTGGCGGGAGTAAGGCCTAGGGAGCCGGCACGCGAAAAACGACTAAGGGAAAGAGTAAAAGCGAGTTGACTTGCAACTTTTCATAAAAGTGCCGGATTGCCGAATTCAGCTCGTTCGACCGAAATACTATCGGCCTCACCCAGCGGCCCGCTCTTGATCCGGCGACGGATCGCAAGTCGGACGTACGACCGGCAAGAGCACAGCCAAAGAGTGGGGCGGATGGGAAAAAGCGAACGAGTCGAAGGAAAGCAACTCGGCACACAACTGATTAACAAACACATTAAAGTGTGACATAATTAAAGGACGATAATATTCATACATATGCACCCGGCATCCCGGGGATTTAATAAATTGTCTTGGCAAAAGGACAACTGAAAGACAGGTAAACTAAGCCAGAGGGGCGTCAGCAGAGCCGGCTGCCGGGTCGTCCTCGGGCGCGTCTTCCGCCTCCTCATCTTCCATATAGTCCTCATCAGATGGAGGAGGGTTCGGGTCCGCGACGAAGACGCTCTTGTCAACGAAGTCGGCGATGGCGCTGGCTCGGGCAAGCCGGGCGGTCTTGTGTTCGGCTGGGAGCTTGTCCTCCACGCCGGCTCGCCGGTACTCGAGCTGCTCCAGGTCCACCTCGTTGTATCAGGAGAGGACAAAGGATAGAGCCATGTCGGCACCAGCGCGCGTGGCCGACTCCTTCCAGTCGAGGAAACGATCCGGCGCCCGCTCCATCAAAGAGGTGAGGCTGGAGATATCTTGCGGCACCGCCTCCGCGGGCCACAGCATCGGCACCAGCTCCTCAGCCGCCTTCCGGAGCTCCCAGCCAAGCTTGGTGATGGGCTCAACGCGGGCAGCCATGGACGCCATGTAGTCCTCCATGGTGAAGTACTCAGAGCGGCCCTCGACAGTCGTCCACCTCCTAGCATCGCGTGCAACGCCAACGGCTGCTAGCGCCGCGTCCTGCGTCTCCGGGAAGGCCGCTGCAAGAAGAAGCAAGTCAGAAATCATCGAAGCCGAAATAAGCTGAAAAATGCAAATTTTCGAAGTCCTAAAGTAAGCCTGGCGGCAGCCGGCACGAGCCGACTGCCCCCAGCCCGAAGATGGAGATTCCGAAGCTCTAAAGTAAGGCTGGCGGCAGCCGGCACGAGCCGACTGCCCCCAGCCCGAAGATGGAGATTTCGAAGGATAAAAGAGAAAGCCTGGCGGCAGCCGGCAAGAACCGACTGCCCCCAGCCCGAAGATGGAGATAGCGAAAAAATCAGAAGTTTCTGCCGCCGGCTGCCAACGAAAGCCGGCAGCCGACAGCCGAAAGCCGGCAAAGGGAAAAGGAGCAAAGAAATGCACTCACCCGACAGGCCACGATCAAGCGCGCCAATCTCGTCCGTCCAGCGCTTGGCGGTAGCCGTCAGCTCCGTGGACTTGGTGGTGACCTCCTCCTGCAGCGCGAGCCGCTGCTTCTCCACCTCAGTCAGCCGCCGGCTCAGATCCTCCACCTTCTCCTTCTCCGCCGTCCTAAGGGAGGCGAGCTCAGTGAGATGGTTCTGCTCCAGCAGGCGCAGCCGCGTCAGCTCCTGCTCAGCCAGCTTGAGCTTGGCGGTGGCAGATCGGCCCGCCTCCTCGCTCTCGGCGCACTGGGCGCGAGCAGCCCGGAGATCCGCCTCCAGCCGCGGGACCTTGGCGGCTTCAACTGCAAGGCAGCCGGAAAGAAACGTCAGCCAACGAAGATTAAAAAGAAAAGAAGACATCGAGTCGGAAGAAGCAAGCGCTTACCCTTGGCAGCCTCCAGCTCGCGAGCCAAGTCGGCCCGGTCCAGCTTGGCCTTGTGGTAATGGGTCACGGCGCGGTTGTACAGAGTGGTGCGCCGATCCATCACAGCCTAAGGAAAAAAGAAAATCAGTCAGCTAGGCGAAACCCGGGCTGGCTCCAAGTAGCCGGCCCATGCCTCGGAGGGCTACCAGGATGATAACCGAATCAAAAAACAGATGAAGCTCACCTTGCCGGCTTCCTCCACCTTGGCGAGGTTGGCTGCGGCCTCCGCAGCCCTGGCCTTGAGGTTGGCCTGCAGGCTGGAGAAGAACATCTCCACCGATGCTTGGCCGGGGTTCCCCTCCCAGCTGGTCACCTCGTAGGAGTCGGCGCGGAGCCACGCCTGCTCCATAGTGCCAGCCGAGCCAAGGCTGGAGTCGGAGGCGGATGGCACATGCAGAAGCATGGCACCCTTGGCCACGTGCAGGCCCTGCTGCGGCGCCGATGGGGCTCCCGTCCTCACCAGCGCGCGCGAGTCGGCGCCCTCCGGGCGCGCCGGCTCATCCCTTGCCTGCTCCTGCCTGGCCGGCTCCCCCGTCGTCGGCTCCGGTGGTGGCGGCGCTCCGGGCGAAGCAGATGGCCCAGTCGGCGCAGCCGTCTCCGGCGCTCGAGGTGCCCCTCCGGGCTCCCATCCAGCACCACCACGCTTGGCCCGGCTCCGGCTCCGGTCGCGGGTGGCGCAGCCCCGCCGGCTCCGGCTCCGGTCGCGGGCGGTGCAGCCCTGCCGGCTCCGGCTCCGGTTGAAGGCGGCATGCCCCGGCCGGCCCCAGCGGCTGGGTCCAGAAGACGAGTCCGGCACGGGAACATATCGTCCAGCGTCGGCTGCCGTGTCGGCTCGGCCCGCGTGCCGCGATCAGGCGCTGAGGCCAGCGGCACGGCGAAGGAAGGCGCCCCTGCGGGAGGCGGAGTACCCGCAGGCGGCGGTGGCGTAGGTGCGCGCGATGAAGGCTGCGGCGTCGGCTCCCTTCTTTGGCGCGGAGGCGGCGACACGACGCGCGGAGTCTGCCGGGAGCCGCCGCCCTGGGCAAACTTGATGGGGGCCCTAGCCGGACAAACAAAGAGAAGATAAGCATAAAGAGTAAGGAAAGAAAAGGAATCAAAAAAGAAAGAGAAAAGAGAACTCACCCAGCCTGCTCCGGAACCTTCTTCGGCTGCAGCCGGCGCTGCTTCTTCGCCTTCGCCTCCAAGGCGGCAGTAGAGCGGAGGTCGCCGGCTCGTTTCCTGCCCTTGGGCGCCGAAGTCGCCGTGGTGCTTGGCGGCCTCGCGCGTAGAGGCACGGCGGGGATTGGCCCCGTGGCGGACGTCGCCGGCTCCTCGTCCTCCTGCTGCTCCGGTGAAGGGGGCGGATTGTGCTCCCCCTGGCCGCCTAGATCAGGCGCCTGCAGCAGGTCGTCGTCGCCGGCCTGGTCGCCGGCCTGGTCAGCCGGATCGATGTGATCCGGCGTCCACCGCCTCGTCGCCAGGTCGCCGTCCTCGGCGTTCTGGCGCTCAAAGAGCTAGAAAAACAGAAAACATGAGCAAACAACAAGCCGGAAGTCGGCAGAAGCAAAAGGAAGTCGGCCTCGCAGCCGCAAGCCGGAAGCCGGCAAAAAACACAAAGCTTACCCGCTCGGGCGGGTGGTCCCTGTCGCGGGGCGCCAGCCCGTAGTTCCAGTCGTCCGGCATGTTTGCCTTGGTGATGTTATTCACCCGGCTGGCCACTTGGGCCTTGGAGAGCAGTGCCTTGGACGTCCGGTTCGGGTCGAACCGGCCGGACATGTGCCCGATTTTGTGGGTGCGCATTTGGAGCGGCAGCACCCGGCGCTCGGCGATGGTGCAGAGGAGGTCCTCGGCGGTCAGCCCGTTCTCGACGGCCGCTCCCAGGAAGTCCCAGAGCTGATTCACCTCAGCATCCGGATCCGTCGTGCGGGCGTTGTAGCTCCAGTTGATCCGGCCGACTGGAGGAGCCGGGTTGAACTCCGGCAAGTTGATCCGGTCGACGAGCTGCCCCTCGTTGCGCACATAGAAGAATGACATCTGCCAATTCTTCACCGAGTCAACGGTGGGGATTTTGGGGAAAGGCGTACCAGGCTGGGTGTAGATCGAGGCGGCGCCGCAGGTCCGCAGGCGGCCCTCAGTGGTTTGGGCCTTGAGGTAGAACAGCCGGCTCCAGAAGTCGATATCCGGCCACAAGCCGGCGTAGGCCTCCATGAACGCCACGAAGCAACTGAGGAGGACGCATGCGTTGGACGGCAGGTGGTGCGGCTGCAGGCCGAAGTTGTCGAGGAACTGCCGGAAGAATGTGGAAGCCGGCAGGCCCAGCCCGCGATCGAGGTGCGCGCCGAAGACGACGCGCTCGCCGGGCTCCGGCGCGGGCTCCGTCTCCTCGCCGGGCACCCGCGGGATCCGGCGGAGGCGCACCAACCGCTCGATGTCGTCCTCCCGCATGTACGAGCCCCTCCACGATCCGCTGGCGGAGGCCATTGTCGAGGCAGAAGATGAAGATGACCACGAGAGGCGAAAGGGCGAAGAAGAGCCTTGCGACGGCGGCGGCGACGACGGCGGCTGGGGACGCCCCGTTGAAATGCGCGGCCCCGTGGCGCCGGATTGGCGGAGTGGCAGCGGCGGCCCGGCGGAAGAACGTCGGGGCAGATGCCCGCCGGAGTTCGCCAGGGAAACGGCGGAGAAACTGCGCCGGAGTAGCGAGGAGCTCGAGCGAAGAGGGAGCGAAGCGGGAGCGCGAGGAGGAAGAAAGGGGCAAGTGGCCGCCTCGATGCCTCCCCCGCGGCATTTATAGCCTCCTGCCGCGGGCGGTTGGCCTCCAAGTGGCGAACGTGGGCCACGTCCCCGGATTTACTGCGCCGTAACTCCGCCCACGACCACAGCGGTTACCAAAAACGGCCACACCACGTCCCCCACTACCGCACCGGATCCGGAGGGACATTGATGTGACCATGCGAAACGACAGCAGGAGCCAGCCATCGGACCGGTCAAGTCGGGCGCAGGGCCCGAGGCGGCGGAGACTCCGGCACGCCGCAAGCCGAAGCCGGACAATAAGTTCAACCCAGACCAAAAGTCATCAGCAAGGCGGAGACGCCACCAAAACTTGCGAGAAAGCAAAGCTGCATAAGTGTAAATAGTGGCCGGCTAGAAGCAGCCGGCAGGAACGAGCCGGATGAGGGCGCAGCCGGCCGAATGGAAATTCTCAGTCGGCCCCTCCAAGTGCCGTCAAATATATTCGAGAAGCCAGGAAAACCTGCCTAGGTCCTTCTAAACGCAGGACCTTGCCAGCTTCGGGGGCTAATGTCGGGGGGAAGACCCCGGGTAGGGCAATGGACGCGGAGCAGCCGGCTGGCCACTGGCCGGCTCACGGCAAAGGCCGGCTGAGGAGCAGCCGGCTGGCGCCGTGGCCGGCTGGTCCGGAAGCCGGCTGGCTCCAGGTCCTAGTCGGCCTGGCTACGGCCACCAATGCTGTAGCTGGGCCGGCTTCTACAAGCCATATCCGACTGGGGGTTTGTACCTCAGACCGACTCGAGGCTGGCGAGTCTTGCACTGGAAGGAACCGGGTTGGTGATCCGGGTTCCCAAAGTCCACGCTGACTGCACCTTCCGTAAAGCGCGGGGCACTGTGGAGCAATAGTGCCACGCGCCGGACAGGCCATCATGGTCTACGTCGAGCCGTACAGGCTACAGTGGCTGACGGCGACAGGGACACCTCCTCTCCATACCGCTGACCTTGGCAGCCGGATGGGACAGGCCACGATGCCTCAACGGCTCCTGACGTCACCGCCTCGGGAAGGAGCGCCGGTACGAGCAGCGATAAAGCTCTCCTAGCACGGGGTCTCAAGTTCTGGGCCGGCCAGCAACGAAGACATCCATGGAATCGGTTTATTACCGGAATCAAACATCTTTTGTCCAGCCTTTCCGGTGGACGCCGCCCGATGGTTGCTGCGAATCAGACGAGTTGCTACGAATCAAACACGTTTGAAGATTTGATTTGTGTCCCAAATCACATAAACGGATCATGTGAATGGAAGCCGGAGCCGGCCAAGCCGGCCGGTAAACTATAGGGTCTTATATGTAAAGTGCCGGTGCCTATATAAGCCGCACTACCCCCTCTCGTGCAGGGGATCGATCATTCTCACTCCATTCCACCCTTAGCGCTGCCCTGTGAGAGAGACTTCAGTCTTCCTTAGCCTCCCAGGAGCAGCCGGACACAGCTCTAGGAGCACCATTGTATTGTGTGATCATCATATACACTCATAGCAGGAGTAGAGGCTTTACCTCCATCGGAGGGCCTCGAACCTGGGTACGTCGCCGTGTCGCTCGTCCCCATACCCGCATCCGGATACCACCGTGAGATCTCTCAGGAACCACCTTCGTTAGCCACCCTATGGCATATGCCGTGACGATACCACGACACTTATGTCAGGGAGTTTTCAAAACTGTCCCGGTATGCTGTTGATGAAGTCAACACCGAGGACAAGAAAAATAAGAGGTTTCTGAGGGGGTTAAGTCCCCAGTTCAAGGTACAGCTCCGGATGATGAGAGCGACAGAGTTTCAAGAGTTGGTGGATGCTGCCATCACTCTGGAAGATGATTTCAAACAACTGCAGGAGGAAAAGAGGAAAAAGGCCAAGTTTGAGCCCAAGAGGTTTGTTAGTAACAAGCCCAATACCAGCTTGAGTTTCAAGCCAAGATACACAACAACAACAACAACAACAACAACAACAACAGCAACTACTATGGTAGTAGGAAGAACCAAGCATTCCAGACTGCAAATCAAATAGTTTGCAGAAGCTGTGGATTCACAGGGCATTTTGCCAAGGATTGCAAGAAGCCAAAGATCATATGCTTTGGTTGTCGCCAGGAGGGGCACATGCTGAAGGACTGCCCCAAGAAAAATAATGGAGGAGGTCAGTCAGGAGGAGGAGGAAATCGTGGAGGAAACACCAGAGGGAACTGGAAGAATAAGAAGCCCTTCGGCAAGCTAAACTGCACTAGTCTGGAGGAGGTGGTCAACTCCGATCAGGCGGTGATAGGTACGCTCCAGATACTCACTCATCCTGGCAAAGTACTTTTTGATACTGGTGCAACTACATCATTCATTTCTCAGCAATTCATCATCAAACATGGGATTAGTTGCACTAAGTTAGATACACCCATAACCATACTTTCTGCAGGGGGAACGATAGTAGTGACCCATGCCAAACAAAAACAAGTCATCATGATCAATAAGTGCGCGTTTGACGCAGACCTGTTCATTTTACCGATGAAGGACATTGATGTCATTCTTGGTATGAACTGGTTAGAAGCTAATGGAGCATTGATCGATTGTGTGAACAAGACGGTGTCTCTGAAAAGCCCCGATGGAAGTAGAATGATCTACCAAGGAGACAAGCATACGCAGATCGAAGTTGAGCTACAGCTGAACAGCATGAAGGAAGTGAAATTGGAAGATATACCTGTAGTAAATGAATTCCAGGATGTGTTTCCTACGGAATTACCTGGTATGCCACCAGATAGGGAGATAGAATTCACTATCGACCTAATTCCAAGAACAGCTCCGATTGCTAAAGCACCATATAAAATGGGGCCAAAGGAGTTGAAAGAACTTAAGGAGCAATTGGATGACTTGGAACAAAAAGGATTTATTCAGGAAAGTGTTTCACCATGGGGATCACCTGTAATCTTCCTGGATAAAAGAGATGGAGGAAGAAGAATGTGCGGAGACTACAGGAATCTGAACAACGTCACAATCAAGAATAAGTATCCACTTCCAAGAATACAAGATCTATTCGATTAAGTTAGAGGCGCGGGAGTCTTTTCCAAAATTGATCTAAGATCCGGTTATCACCAGATAAAGATCAAGAAGGAAGACGTTCCGAAAACTGCCTTTGTCTCAAGGTATGGACATCATGAATACCTTGTAGTGCCTTTTGGATTAACCAATGCCCCAGCAATTTTCATGAATCTCATGAATAAGATTTTCATGCCATATCTAGACAAGTTTGTCATCGTATTCATTGATGATATCTTGATCTATTCCAAAGACAAAGCTGAACATGCTGAACATCTGAGGTTAGTGTTACAAACACTAAGAGAACATCAACTCTATGCCAAGTTTAGCAAGTGTGAATTTTGGCTAGATCAAGTGGAATATCTTGGTCATGTCATTAGTAAAGATGGAATAGCTGTGAACCCGAGCAAAGTAGCAGCAGTTCTAGAATGGGAAGCACCCAAGACTGTCAAGGAAATCCGAGGATTCCTAGGAATGGCAGGATATTATCGGAGATTCATTGAAGGATTTTCCAAGATAGCAGGACCAATGAAAAAGCTGTTAAGAAAGAATACACCATTCGTGTGGTCAGAGGAGCGTGAGAAGAGTTTTCAAACTCTGAAAGAGAAACTCACCACAGCACCGGTGTTAGCAGTTCCGGAAGTTGGCAAGGATTACACCGTGTACTGTGACGCATCCAAGCATGGATTGGGATGCATACTCATGCAAGATCGGAAAGTGATATCTTATGGATCAAGGCAACTCAGACCTCATGAAGTGAACTAGCCAACACATGATTTGGAATTAGCCGCAGTTGTTTTTGCACTCAAAACATGGAGACATTTTCTCTATGGAGCCAAGTGTGAGCTCTATACGGATCATAAGAGTCTCAAATACTTCTTCACTCAAAAGGAACTCAACATGAGGCAGAAAAGATGGCTTGAAATGATCAAGGATTATGATTTGACCATCAATTACACTCCAGGAAAGGCCAATGTTGTAGCAGATGCCATGAGTCGGAAGAGCACCGGAGGAGTGGAACAAGAGTTATCACCGGAGTTGAGGAAGGAAATAAGTCAAGCCCAAATACAACTTTGGGAGAAGGAAGCTCATGAAGGACTATCAGCTTTGCAAGTAGCCGATGAGCTAAATGTCAATCTGAAGAATGAGATAATGATGGGTCAGTTGGACGATCCATTCATCATGGAGGAGATGAGAAGGATAGGTGAGGGAAGACCATTAGAATTTCACCGCGGAGAATCGGGATCATTATGGTTCCAGAAGAGAATTTGTGTTCCGGATATTGCTGAAATCAAGGAAGTAATACTCCGGGAAGCCCATCAAACACCATACTCCATTCATCCGGGTAGTACAAAGATGTACATGGACCTAAAGGAGTTATTCTGGTGGAACAACATGAAGAGAGAGATAGCACAATATGTGGCGGAATGCCATAGCTGCCAAAGGGTGAAGGCTGAACACCAGAGTCCGGCAGGAAAGTTACAACCTTTACCCATTCCAGAATGGAAATGGGAGGAGATAGGAATGGATTTCATCACCGGACTACCCATGACCAATAAAAAGAAGGACATGATATGGGTAATCGTGGACCGGTTGACTAAAAGTGCACACTTCTTAGCGGTAAACCAGCAGGATAAAGGAGAGAAACTCATCGATCTTTACATCAAAGAGATCGTGAGTAAACATGGAGTGCCTAAGAAGATCGTGTCGGATCGAGGATCCGTGTTCACGTCAGCGTTTTGGAAGCAACTACACGAAGCTTTAGGATCCAAGCTGGATTATAGCACCGCTTATCATCCTCAGACAGGTGGACAAACGAAAAGAACTAACCAGATTCTAGAGGATATGCTTAGGGCTTGTGCCCTAGACTTCGGAGGATCATGGGAGGAGCACTTACCACTAGCAGAGTTTTCATACAATAATAGCTATCAAAGCAGCATCAAGATGGCACCGTTTGAAGCTCTATATGGAAGAAAGTGTAGATCACCGATATGTTGGTATGAAGCCGGAGCAAGCAAAGAGTTCAACCCTGATTATGTCAAGGAAAAGCAACAAATCATTGACATTATCAGGGATAGGCTCAAGATAGCCCAAAGCCGACAGAAGAGTTATGCCGATCAAAAGAGGAGAACTTGGGAGCCACGAGTTGGAGACATGGTATATCTTAAGGTGAGCCCGATGAAAGGCCTTCAGAGGTTTGGGGTAAAAGGAAAGCTAAGCCCTAGGTACATCGGACCTTTCAAGATTCTGAGTCAAAACCGAGGGTTAGCCTTTTAATTGGAATTACCGGGAAGGTTATCTCAGGTTCATAACGTATTCCATGTGTCACAACTCAGAAAGTGTTTAAAGACCCCAGATGAGCTAGTATCACATGAAGAGCTTGAGTTACAACCAGATTTGACATACATCGAGAAGCCAGCGAAGATTCTCGAGGAAAACTGGAAACAACTCAGGAATCGAGCTATAAAGTATTGCAAGATACAATGGAAGCATCATCCCGAGAGGGAAGCCACCTGGGAAAAGGAGGAAGACCTGAGGAAAACATACCCCGAACTCTTCAGGTATTACAACCACAACTTCGGGACGAAGTTTTCTTTAAGGGGGAAAGGCTGTAATGTCCCAGGTTTAGAGACGATCGAGGGGTAGATTTTAGGAAGGGATGTGCATTGCATTGTAATTTACGGGGAAATTTCGCGCTTTTAAAACAAAACTGCATCAAAGGGGGACAGGTTTCTCTCTCGACATCCTACAGGGTTAGGGTTTCGAGAGTGCGATGAACTTGTTTCTACTTGTCTAAATTAGGGTTTTGAGAAGAGAGAAGTGGAATTGCATTGAAATCATAAGTTGCATGATTGAATTACAAGTTAAGTTGTTTGAATGAATTCAAACCAAATTTGAATTTGAAATTCAAATTCAAACATCAAATAATCATCACATAATTCAAATTTGAGATAATTTAACAAACAATTATCATTAAGCAAGAATATAAGTAATACAACAATTACATTAAGCTCATTAAGGAAAACTTGAGCTTTATTGATAATCACACACATAATACATTGTCTTTACAATATTCAGAATTGAATTATGGAATTACAACACATTACAAGAATTGAATAAATAGAAACAGAAAAAGGAAAATTACAAGTTATTTAAATGACCTAAACTACATGGTGAACTTCATGAATTCTCTGATCAGGATGATCTTGAGTTCATCTTGAGCATCTTCTTGATCCCTGCACACACAAACAACAACCAGAACATTAAGCCAAGTGGCAAAGCCACTTGGCAGGTTAGCAAATATTACAAAGAGAGGATATGATCAAGTCTCTGCCGAGCTGATCCATTCCACCAGCCCAAGTCCCAAGCCACACACACACAGGCAGCACACAAGGCCTGCTGCATGTGTGCATGCAACACACACAATCAGTGAGTCACCAGGGTGAGATGTGGTGCTGTCGACCAGGGAAGCCATGGCTGGCCATATAAAAGATTTTCACAGCCAAAACCCTAGTCATTTGATTCATCCATCGACAGACTTGCTCTGGTAAGCCACCAAGAACATCAAGAACACCAAGAACAGCTAGAACAGATAGAACAACTTCACTGTTCAATCTGCTCCATAACACCACAGAATCCAACCAAGCTTCAGGAGCTCACCAGGTGGAGCAGGGCAAGCAAATTAACCAACAGATCAACACAGAAGCAACACCTCTACACCAACATCAAATTCTAGGAGCTGGAGTGAGGTATACCAAGCATCATGAACAAACCAGATGGTTTTGTTCATATATAAGCATATGCACCAATCACACACAAGCAAAAGGGTGTGATACCCAATTTATGTCATCATCTGGCTACTAAGCCATATGGTGCAAGCAAAGGAAGTAAGGCCACTAGTAAATCATCTAATGGGAACAACAACTATGAAAATCAATGCATAACTGAAGAAATCCAGCAAGAGATCAAAGCACAAGTTAGCCTAGTTACACACACTTAGCACCTACAGCTGGTCCGGGGTCCCCACAGAGCTGGTATCAGAGCTATCCTGACTGTAGGAGACCCTAGTTAGCATGGACGTTAGTTAGGAAACAAGTAATTGGGAAAAACTATTTACGAAACAAATTATTTCTTTAGTATGAAGCATAGCTTCTACTCCTCTTATTTCTTCAAAGCTTCTAAATTCTTATCTCTCCGCTTTATTAAAATGTTTAAAAATTCTTACTCTATTGTCTCATCCACTTCAAAACCCACATGTTAGACGATGTCCCCAACTCAGACCGGAGACTCAAACTCAAAGATGGATCAATCCCTCGGGAAGACTCGTGTATCTCCAACGACAGCTATTGAAGATTGGATGCCGACTTAGCCGTGCACATAAAGGGATAAAGGATCATGTCTTTGGTTGTCACCAAAGTCTGTCAGAGAGCTGACCTTGTTCCTCTTTGGACTCGCACTTTGTGATCGTCAAGGATCAAGTTCTCAATTTCTTGACTAGTTATTTTTAGGCCAGCCACGAGAAGATCTCTACTTCAGAAGCACCTCAACAGCTACCTCTTCGAAGACCTCATGTTTCCGGGATGTCGAGACTAGAAGTTCTACGCAGCTTTCTCCTCCGCCTCAACATCAACGACTCAACACCCGGCCCCTTCACCACCAACTGCTACAAGGATCCAAGTTGAAGCTGATGCTAATGTTATGAAGACGTCAACATATGCGACCAGCCCCAAACCTATAGGATGGATAGGACAAACTCAATCGCTTTGATTGAGCTACCCCGCGCATTAGGAATTTCTGGGTACTTAGAGTACCATGTCTGGTGTGGTGATTGCTTGTGGTTCCCTAGTGTGCTTCCTTGAATGTTTGTATCTGTTTGCTGGGTGCATGTATGTCTTGCTATTTAGACGTTTCCGCCCTTTTTAATTGTTTGAAATTTGTGAAACAGAAATTAAAAATGGAAATCTGCCAGTGTACTGTTTTGCTAATAAAAATAGTTTGGTAGCTCCGATTGATGTGATTCCAATTGCACTAGAACCAGTATGAAATTATCTTTCAGACGCCACTAACCTTGTATTTTTAGGATTTGTGTGCGATTTTTAATAAATAAAACTTGATCACTGTTTCTGGTTAGTGTTTTGAGTCTCGAAAATTGAAAAATATATATTTTTGAATGATTCCAATTGTGTTGATCTTGTTTTGTTACTGTGCATCTAGGAAAAATACCAGTAGCCTCTGTTAGTGGTATTGTGTCTCTGGTTATGGTTGTATGGGTGTCACATGCAATGATAGGATTAAAGTTTGCCTCGCCGATGTTTTGCTAACTATTAGTTAAATTGGGTAGACTAACGAAAGACTCTAACTCTAAACCCGTTGGAAGTTGTTTTTCAACCGTCAAGAAAACTAACCCGACCCCTATCTACGCTGACTTCCTTCAAGATCAGCTGGAGCATCTCCACTACGCCAAGAAAGAAGAAGCCCTACCTTCAAGAGTGACTGCACCTCTACGAGAAGACATGCTAACTTGGTCTAACCTTGGAGTATACTCGCACTAACCGCTGACTTCCTTCAAGATCAGCTGGAGCATCTCCACTACGCCAAGAAAGAAGAAGCCCTACCTTCAAGAGTGACTGCACCTCTACGAGAAGACATGCTAACTTGGTCTAACCTTGGAGTATACTCGCACTAACCGCGAGGATATCTTTTTGAAACTACCCTCGAACACACCGTCTAACAAGTTGAGAGAACAATAGCGTCAAAGCCGAGCTACACCACATGGTTCATCTGGTCCTCATCAATTGAAGCTTCTGAAGATACTCCAAGACTCAAGACTTTAGGCGTAGTTTACCGCTAACTTCTTAGTTGTTACTGAAATCAGCACTGACCCTCAAGCTGAAGATTGTCTTTGACGACCCCTGTTGCTGCTTCATATGGGTACCAACCAGGCGTTTCTTCAACTTTCTAACTCGCCGCGTGTCCCATATGGTTCAGTTAACACCGTGAGTGCCTCTTGAAGTGGTGGTCTGCACGTCGCCCCCGAAGATTCTTCAGCTGAACAAGAAAGACCGATGACTTCTTCCGAAGCCCCAGACAGAACTACAAGGCAGAAGCTCTGAGTTTTTCCGAGAACCCGATGAAAAATCTTAAGGGTGGAAGACTTCGTCTTCCACTAAAATCAAGCTAACTCTAAAAAGGTTTTTAGCCCTGCTCAAGCACCGTTGGGTGCACTAACCCTCCCACAGTCTTGAACCTCCGCCAGGATCATGAAGAAGCTACAGATCCAACACCTGCATGGAGTAGTCAACCTCTTTATGAAGCTCGCCATTGGCCGAAATCCAACATGTCTCCCAGAAGATGAAGCAAACGATTTTCTCTACAACGGCACGTCTACAGAAGAATGGAGTCTGACTTTGGTTAAACTTTATAACCCCTCTAGTTCTACACCCAGTAATCTCGGGACGAGATTATTTTAAGGGTGGAAGATCTGTAACACCCCAACTTTTTCAACCTTGATTAGTTGTCCTTATTTCAAAAATCAGGGGGAACAAAAACTTTTTCTATAGACTAATTAAGGTGAATTGCCTTGATCTGTTTGCTATGATGAATTGCCTTGATCTGTTGGTAGATGAATTGTCTTGATTTGCTTGTTGAATTTTGTCTTGAGCTACCTCATAGAACGACACCCCTAGTGGTTAAACAAGCAACTCACCAAATAAAACACATGTGTGGCTTAGGAAGAATTGTTTTCCTTCTTACTACATCAAACCTCTCTCCTGATGACAACATGGGTGTGCCATCTTGATTTTTCTCTTTGTTGTACAAGATAGCTCAATCATCCTTAATTCACAACTTGGTGATCTCAATGCATGGATCTCATCTGTGCATCTCCCTCTACAATTTCCACATCCTGCATGTCTCATTCTACCCTTGCATCACATATATTCAACTTGATCTTATACCCTATCCAATGATTCAACTCTAGATCACTTCCTTCACTTTTACCTCTTGTTTTTATTCAAGTTTAATCTTCACAAAACCAAGAGTGGGAATGATGGATACATTTTGTAGCCACCATCTACCCTTGAGAACACTCCTCCCTAAATTAGTTTCCCTCCTCAAAAATCCTACAGTTTTCCTTCTCTAGTTTTGATCACAAAACTACTTCTAGTTTTATTAAAACTTTCCAAGATTTCTCTTCAAAGAAAACAAGGAACTGAAATGGGTTTTGTTTTTCATCCCATTTCTTCCAAGTATTGATTTATAAAATATTATTTCTATTTTGCTTTGTTTTAACAAAAAGCTTGTTTATGGTACCTATACCATTTCTTCTTTCCCTCTTGATTTTTTTTACCTTTGAGAAAAACTTTACCTTACTTGAGAAATTAAGTAGAATATTTTGAACCCCTATGTTCCAACTAGTTTTATCTCAACACTTTCAAACTTCATTCCACTTGAGTTCATTCCCAATTGTCCCTAGACAATTGAGGTGTTTCAAATACTTTTCAAACAAGATCTATTTCAAATGACAACTCTTGCACATCTTATGCACATCTCTGATCCACCACATTGTATCCCCTCCACCCTCCAATTCTGGATCAAATGGATGATCATTTGATACTTTCAACTCACTCCCTATTGACCTCTCATTTGTAGAGCAATTTATATTCTTTTCCATCATTACCTTGACCTCATGAATTCATGATTTAAGTCCCCATATTCTTCATTGTGAGTATATGGTTACTTCACTCACCATCTCTCTTAATCTTGCTCTACCATTGTCTCAACCACCATCACCACCATCATCTCTTGGCCAATTTGATAATTTGATCAAAGTACTTTATTCTCCAACATTTCCACCAATGTTTATTATCACCTCTCTCCCAAATTTTAATACATCATCAAACCATTTTTAGCTAACCCCTCAAATACTCAACCTCGGTCGACATTCATGAAGTGGCATTGCACTTTGTTTGTTCACTTGTGGTTGTCAAGAAGGAGCCGGCCATGGCAAGAAAATTCGGCCAGCCCTCCATCCTCATTTCCTTCTCTTCCAAGCCTTGCCTCCCAACTACCCCAATCACTAAATGGGCAGCCACCCACCTTGGCCAATCAAATAAGGAGGCAGCCACCCCTCCCCCTCTATAAATTGGCCCTTGGCCGGCCACTCCCTCCTCCTTTGGTCATTTTTCTCACACTCCACTCCCTCACACTCTCCTCTACCTCTCCCCCACGAAAATGCTGCTGCCCCTTGCTCCCATGGCCGGCCATGGCCATGGAAAGAACTCCAAGATGAAGCTCCCTCCTCCCTCAAGCTCCTCCTCACCATGAGAGCCTCCCTCTCCTTCTTCTCCCCAACCCTAGATGGTTTTCTCTCCTCTTCCTCTTCCTCCATTGCTAAGATTGGATCTTGATGCAGGTGCATGTTGGTCCAAGCATGGAGAATCTTGAGCTATCCTCAGATCTGAAGTTCTTGAGCAAAGTTCGTCCAAATCCTTGCAGTAATTTCTGCTATCTTGCTGTTTCAGATTCTGGTACGAACTTGTAAAATCCGCCAAATCTTGTGTGCAGATCCAAATCGAGTGATTCAAAGTTCCGCAGATAGATACGGAAAAGATCTACAACTTGGCGTTGGTCTCATCCTCAAATTCGTTACGGATTTTGCATGATAAATAAAGTTCTACAAACATGCAGAATCACTGTTTGTTAGATTTGTTCCGTTTTACAAAACCTTTTTGAGCAAACTCAACTGTAGGTGAAAGCCCTCTTCAATACCTTCATTTTGGCGGTGGTTTCACTTCGATTGACCTCCTGAAACTGAAATGGTTCACAGGTCAAGATCTGGTCAGATCTGGCTTTGTCGAATTAAACCAGGAGCTTGGAAACGAATTTTGGAGTGAATCAAGTTGGGTAAGAACCACCTATTCAATACCTTTCAGATGCAGCTGACCTCATATTTTTGTGATTAATGTACGATTTGTGGTGAATTAAACTTGTTCTGTGTGTTCTGCAGACATGGCTGTTAGCTTTTAAATCACAAAAAATCCATTTTTGAACCTAATTGAGTGATTCCAATTCTGTCGGATTACTGAATGTTTTGTTAATCATCTCAAACAAGTTTCAAACCTTTATCTGTTCTGCAACTCCATAGTTAAAGCAAATGGTGAAAACATGCAGTAAACTTGTCAATCCATTTGTGAGAGTTTCAGAAACAATTTGAACCCAAATCCAATTGTGTATGCTTCTCAGTTTAATTACCTTTCAAATGCCAGTGGCCTCATATTTTTAGGATTTTTCTACGATTTATGCCTTACAGATCTTATTTTCTGTACAGTCAGATTGAAAGAAATTCCTAAAATTGTAGGTTTAATCTTTTTGGGTGATTCCAATTGGGTTAGTCTTGTATTAGTACTGGCATCTAGGAAAAATATTATTAGTCTCTGTTCATGCATATTCGTTACTGTTAGTAAGGTATATGTGTGACATGCATTGTTGGACCAAAACTTGTTGGTCTATTTAAAACCCTTGACCAACTCTCTTTATTAGGAATGGACAACCTTTGTTTTATGCTTGCAAAACAAAACCTCTGCAACTTAACATTAGCCCTATTGTTTTGCTTAAGTTTTCAAATGATGTGGAATATGGTTTGCTTCCTATTTTGGATGTTGTGTTGTGTGAGCCAACTAAGTTAGGAAAACTGTTTTCTACTTTTCCAAAAAAATGCTTGAAAATGTTTTGTGAATGTATTTGATGTCAAACTAATGCTCTTGTCCTCTTTATGATGTTATCTACCAGGGGATGTTTGGGTTATACCATGGTGATAACCGAGAGAGGCAATTGCTAAGTTGTGATACTCTCATACCTTTACTAGGTAAATAACACGGGTTTTCTTTAAGTTGTTTGTGGTATCTATAAGTCCTTTGTATGGTAGCTCTTTATTGAATGGTTAAATTATGGTTGATTGTATGTTTGTTTTGTTGGTGCAATGTGATTGATCGACGCGAGCAATTCCGGAAAAGAAGAAGAAGTGGAATTGGACAAGGATTTTTTTATATTGTTGGGATTCTTATATTGATAGAGTTGAAGAAGTACAGGGACAAATAAGCCAAGGCAAGCCATCTTTTGATCTCTGATCCGGTGTCTACTTGGATGTCATTTGTTGATGTTCAAAGCACCTTCATTCTATGTGTGTTATTATCTCTATTTATGTCATCTATGTGTGTTTGCAAGTGGGGTACTCCCTAGTGGTGATGCTCCACTATTTGTCCTTGTGTTATGGGATGCATGGTAACATGGCCGTGCTATCCCACTTGGTTATCTTGTATGCTCAACTTGAGCATGTTCCATCTCAAGATAGTAACTTACACCACACCCACCCCTTTTGTAGTATAGAGGTATCAATGTCATGATCTTGGTGTATTCTCAACTTGAGAGGAGTATGCCGTGTACCATCTTGGAGAATATGTTGGATAGTGACACTCCACTATCTAAGTTGTGTAGTTAGCACCACAAATCTGAGAGTATATTCCTCCTTGTGTTGTCATAATACATGCTTACCTTAAGCAAGTATGATCCACTCCACTACCCCTTTATACCTCATCTATGGCGGGATGACTCTCATCTCGGCCGTAGTGCAATACTAGTTCAACTCATGAAACTATAGGTTGGGAACCCCTCAAGGTTTACCTTGTTGTAAATGTTTATGAAAACCTTGGGTGAGGCAACCTTACCCAAGCGTATGGTTTATGAAAGAAAAGGATCTTGACAAAGATGGTTGGAAAGAGGAAAGTGTGGGTGTGACTTGGGTTTTTGAGAAAAACGACACATGGTTCTTTGTATTCGCCCGGAACAATTACACAGCGCAACCACATTATCCAAAGTGGGTACGGGCTTAGTCTGACGTCTGTTGAAATTGGCATGAGCCACCTTCACAACTCTCTAGGAGGGTCGCGATGACCTCTGACACCGGGTTGCACTCTGAAGGAGGCAATACACTGCATTAACTTGCAGCCGGACGATTACTGAGGGTCTTCTGTCATGGCGCCGGAGATACGCTCAAAAGGAGGTATGCTGCCGGGGTGCCGGGAAGGGGTAAGCCCGCAGGGAAGGACTTTTGTCAAGGGAGACAGGCGAAGGACTATGACTGAGTATCCGAGTCTCGCATACTTTTGTATGTCGAACCGGGGATGATCCCGGCGGATTTATCGGTTCTTGTGGGGAAAGTGCGCACGCTCTGCAGAGTTAAAACTATTCGAATAGCCGCGTCCGCGGTCATGGACGGTTGGGATGGCCGTTACCGAGCTGTGTCGAGTTTTGGTTTTGAAAATGATTTACAAAGGAAATGCGTGTGTTGGAAGTACCGGAAGGGTACGGGAAAGATGTTGTGCCGACCATGTGGAGATGGTTGAGGAAAATGAAACAAGATGGGGTGACCCTTCCTAGTGTTTCATGTAGAGGAACTTTTCTTTAACAAAGATATAGAGATGTCATAGGACTTCCCTAGCATTACCATCAAATGAGATGCCGGTATGCTAACTCTTCTCTAACAAAGATATAGAGATGTCATAGGACTTCCCTAGCAATCCCATCAAATGAGATGGTGGTATGCTAACTCTTCTTTAACAAAGATATAGAGATGTCATAGGACCACCATAGTGTCCGCATCACTTGAGATGCTGGTATGCTATATCAACAAGAGAAACTATTTCTCTTTCACATGCTTTATCCACGAGAGAAACTACTCTTCCTCTCTTGTCTTCTTTAGTTAGAATTGTTATCACCTTCTTGATGGTTTGCGAGTACAATTCAAATGTACTCACGGCTTTGTCCCTGGCTATTTACTTGGCCAGACTTGAAGGAGTTCGACAGATGAAGAAGGAGTTGGCGACGTCTATGCGAGCTAGGAACGTCTTCCCAGTCAGTTGCCTGTAGGGTTATGGCAGATGACTTGGGTACTGCGCTGCTGAAGTGATGATGCTACTCTGATGTTTAGTTAGGCCCTTCGAGGCTATTATGTAAGTATGGGTCATGTGACCATGTTGTAATTTTATTTTTCCGCTTTGTAATGGATGGTGTAATTTGATATCAGTTCGGTTATGTGTTCACGACGCACTGATCCTGGGATCGTGAACTATATACATAACAGGGAATTTCGGACAGCTAGTCCGGGGTCCCCACAGTGGATCACCCAAGGTTTATCGAACTCAGGGAGGAAGAGGTCAAAGATATCCCTCTCATGCAACCCTGCAACCACAAAGCAAGAAGTCTCTTGTGTCCCCAACACACCTAATAGGTGCACTAGTTCGGCGAAGAGATAGTGAAATACAGGTGGTATAAATAAGTACTAGCAACGGCACCAGAAAAGTGCTTTGCCCAGGACAGTAACAAGCAGTAGTAACGCAGTAAAACAGTAAACAAGCAGCGATAGCAGTATTTAGGAACAAGGCCTAGGGATCATACTTTCACTAGTGGACACTCTCAACATTGATCACATAACAGAATAAATAAATGCATACTCTACACCCTCTTGTTGGATGATGAACACCACTAACTGTGTAGGATTACACGAACCCTCAATGCCGGAGTTAACAAGCTCCACAATATTCAATGTTCATATTTAAATAACCTTAGAGTGTAAGATAGATCAACACAACTACACCAAGTACTAACATAGCATGCACACTGTCACCTTCACGCTATGAAAGGAGGCATAGATCATATCAATACCATCATAGCAATAGTTAACTTCATAATCTACAAGAGATCATAATCATAGCCTACGCCAAGTACTAACACGGATGCACACACTGTCACCATTACACCGTGCAGGAGGAATAAACTACTTTAATAACATCACTAGAGTAGCACATAGATAAATTGTGATACAAAACACATTGCAATCATAAAGAGATATAAATAAGCACTTCACTATGCCATTCATAATAGTGAATAAGTATTCTGTGAAATATAGCCTAAGAGACCCACACGGTGCACACACTGTCACCTTTACACACGTGGGACAAGGAGTCTCCGGAGATCACATAAGTAAAATTCACTTGACTAGCATAACGACATCTAGATTACAAGCATCATCATATGAATCTCAATCATGTAAGGCAGCTCATGAGATTATTGTATTGAAGTACATAGGAGAGAGATGAACCACATAACTACCGGTACAGCCCCGAGCCTCGATGGAGAACTACTCCCTCCTCATGGGAGACAGCAGCGTTGATGAAGATGGTGGTGGTGTCGATGGAGGAGCCTTCCGGGGGCACTTCCCCGTCCCGGCGGCGTGCCGGAACAGAGACTACTGTCCCCCAGATCTTGGCTTCGCGATGGCGGCGGCTCTGGATGGTTTCTCGTACCGTGGCTTTTCCGTCTCGAGGTTTTAGGTCCAGAGGCTTTATATAGGCGAAGAGGCGGCGTCAGGAGGTCGAAGGGGCGACCACACTATAGGGGGGCGCGGGCCCCCCCTTGGCCGCGCCGGCCTAGGGTTTGGTGGGCCTGTGCCCCCTCTCTGGCGGTTCTCGGGTGTTCTGGATGCTTCCGGGCAAAATAGGAACCTGGGCGTTGATTTCGTCCTTCCGAGAATATTTCTTTACTAGGATTTCTGAAACCAAAAACAGCAGAAAACAGGAACTGGCCCTTCGGCATCTCGTCAATAGGTTAGTTCCGGAAAACGCATAAATATGACATAAAGTGTGCATAAAACATGTAGATATCATCAATAATGTGGCATGGAACATAAGAAATTATCGATACGTCGGAGACGTATCAGCATCCCCAAGCTTAGTTTCTGCTCGTCCCGAGCAGGTAAACGATAACAAAGATAATTTCTGGAGTGACATGCCATCATAAACTTGATCATACTATTTGTAAAGCATATGTAGTGAATGCAGCGATCAAAACAATGTAAATGACATGAGTAAACAAATGAATCATATAGCAAAGACTTTTCATGAATAGTACTTCAAGACAAGCATCAATAAGTCTTGCATAAGAGTTAACTCATAAAGCAATAATTCATAGTAAAGGTATTGAAGCAACACAAAGGAAGATGAAGTTTCAGCGGTTGCTTTCAACTTGTAACATGTATATCTCATGGATATTGTCAACATGGAGTAATTTAACAAGTGCAATATGCAAATATGTAGGAATCAATGCACAGTTCACACAAGTGTTTGCTTCTTGAGGTGGAGAGAAATAGGTGAACTGACTCAACAATAAAAGTAAAAGAATGGTCCTTCAAAGAGGAAAGCATTGATTGCTATATTTGTGCTAGAGCTTTGATTTTGAAAACAAGAAACAATTTTGTCAACGGTAGTAATAAAGCATATGTATCATGTAAATTATATCTTACAAGTTGCAAGCCTCATGCATAGTATACTAATAGTGCCCGCACCTTGTCCTAATTAGCTTGGACTACCGGGATCATCGCAATGCACATGTTTTAACCAAGTGTCACAAAGGGGTACCTCTATGCCGCCTGTACAAAGGTCTAAGGAGAAAGCTCGCATCGGATTTCTCGCTATTGATTATTCTCAACTTAGACATCCATACCGGGACAACATAGACAACAGATAATGGACTCCTCTTTTATGCATAAGCATGTAGCAACAATTAATTTTCTCATATGAGATTGAGGATATTGTCCAAAACTGAAACTTCCACCATGGATCATGGCTTTAGTTAGCGGCCCAATGTTCTTCTCTAACAATATGCATGGTCTAACCATAAGGTGGTAAATCTCCCTTACTTTAGACAAGACAGACATGCATAGCAACTCACATGATATTCAACAAAGAGTAGTTGATGGCGTCCCCAGGAACATGGTTATCGCACAACAAGCAACTTAATAAGAGATAAAGTGCATAAGTACATATTCAATACCACAATAGTTTTTAGGCTATTTGTCCCATGAGCTATATATTGTAAAGGTAGAGGATAGAAATTTTAAAGGTAGCACTCAAGCAATTTACTTTGGAATGGCGGAGAAATACCATGTAGTAGGTAGGTATGGTGGACACAAATGGCATAGTGGCTGGCTCAAGGATTTGGATGCATGAGAAGTATTCCCTCTCGATACAAGGCTTAGGCTAGCAAGGTTATTTGAAACAAACACAAGGATGAACCGGTGCAGCAAAACTCACATAAAAGACATATTGTAAACATTATAAGACTCTACACTGTCTTCCTTGTTGTTCAAACTCTTACTAGAAATTATCTAGACCTTAGAGAGACCAATTGTGCAAACCAAATTTTAGCAAGCTCTATGTATTTCTTCATTAATGGGTGCAAAGTATATGATGCAAGAGCTTAAACATGAGCACAACAATTGCCAAGTATCACATTATCCAAGACATTATAGCAATTACTACATGTATCATTTTCCAATTCCAACCATATAACAATTTAACGAAGCAGTTTCAACCTTCGCCATGAAAATTAAAAGCTAAGAACACATGTGTTCATACGAACCAGCGGAGCGTGTCTCTCTCCCACACAAGCATTTATTCAAACAAAAACAAAAACTAAAACATACAGACGCTCCAAGTAAAGTACATAAGATGTGGCCGAATAAAAATATAGTTTCAAGAGAAGGAACCTGATAATTTGTCGATGAAGAAGGGGATGCCTTGGGCATCCCCAAGCTTAGATGCTTGAGTCTTCTTGAAATATGCAGGGATGAACCACCGGGGCATCCCCAAGCTTAGACTTTTCACTCTTCTTGATCACATTGTATCATCCTCCTCTCTTGACCCTTGAAAACTTCCTTCACACCAAACTCAAAACAACTCATTAGAGGGTTAGTGCATAATCAAAAATTCACATGTTCAGAGGTGACACAATCATTCTTAACACTTCTGGACATTGCCCAAAGCTACTGGAAGTCAATGGAACAAAGAAATCCATCCCACATAGCAAAAGAGGCAATGCGAAATAAAAGGCAGAATCTGTCAAAACAGAACAGTCCGTAAAGACGAATTTTAGTGAGGCACCAGACTTGCTCAAATGAAAATGCTCAAATTGAATGAAAGTTGCGTACATATCTGAGTATCACTCACGTAAATTGGCATGATTTTCTGAGTTACCTATAGAGAATTTTGCCCAGATTCGTGACAGCAAAGAAATCTGTTTCTGCGCAGTAATCCAAATCTAGTATCAACCTTGCTATCAAAGACTTTACTTGGCACAACAAAACACAAAACTAAGATAAGGAGAGGTTGCTACAGTAGTAAACAACTTCCAAGACACAAATATAAAACAAAGTACTGTAGCAAAATAACACATGGGTTATCTCCCAAGAAGTTCTTTCTTTATAGCCATTAAGATGGGCTCAGCAGTTTTAATGATCCACTCGCAGGAAATAGTATTTGAAGCAAAAAGAGAGTATCAAGAGGCAATTCAAAACACATTTAAGTCTAACATGCTTCCTATGCATAGGAATCTTGTAAATAAACAAGTTCATGAAGAGCAAAGTAACAAGCATAGGAAGATAAAACATGTGTAGCTTCGAAAATTTCAGCACATAGAGAGGTGTTTTAGTAACATGAAAATTTCTACAACCATATTTTCCTCTCTCATAATAACTTTCAGTAGCGTCATGAGTAAACTCAACAATATAACTATCACATAAAGCATTCTTATCATGAGTCTCATGCATAAAATTATTACTCTCCACATAAGCATAATCAATTTCATTAGTAATAGTGGGAGCAAATTCAACAAAGTAGCTATCATTATTATTCTCATCATCAAATATAGGAGGCATATTGTAATCATAATCAAATTTATCCTCCATAACAGGCGGCAACAAAAGACTACTATCATTATAATCATCATAAATAGGAGGCAAAGTATCATCAAAGTAAATTTCCTCCTCAATACTTGGGGGACTAAAAAGATCATGCTCATCAAAACCAGCTTCCCCAAGCTTAGAATTTTCCATAGCATTAGCAACAATAGTGTTCAAAGCATTCATATTAATAACATTCCCATTAGCATGCATATAAAGTTCCATGGGTTTTTTTATTCTCTCTTCAAACACATCATGTCCTAATTCAAGATAAAGTTCATAAAGATCTCTCATATTTTTGTTGTTTTCCATTATGCCTAACTAGTGCAAACAAGAAACAAAAAGATGCAATTGCAGGATCTAAAGGAAATAGCTTCGAGCACAAACACAATGGCGCCAGAAGAGTACTTTACCTGGAACCAGAGTATGAGTGCCTTTTACCTTTCCTCCCCGGCAACGGCGCCAGAAAATAGCTTGATGTCTACGCCCCCCTCCTTTTCCTGTAGACAGTGTTGGGCCTCCAAGAGCAGAGGTTTGTAGAACAGCAGCAAGTTTCCCTTAAGTGGATCACCCAAGGTTTATCGAACTCAGGGAGGAAGAGGTCAAAGATATCCCTCTCATGCAACCCTGCAACCACAAAGCAAGAAGTCTCTTGTGTCCCCAACACACCTAATAGGTGCACTAGTTCGGCGAAGAGATAGTGAAATACAGGTGGTATAAATAAGTAGTAGCAACGGCACCAGAAAAGTGCTTTGCCCAGGACAGTAACAAGCAGTAGTAACGCAACAGTAGTAACGCAGTAAAACAGTAAACAAGCAGCGATAGCAGTATTTAGGAACAAGGCCTAGGGATCATACTTTCACTAGTGGACACTCTCAACATTGATCACATAACAGAATAGATAAATGCATACTCTACACTCTTGTTGGATGATGAACACCATTGCGTAGGATTACACGAACCCTCAATGCCGGAGTTAACAAGCTCCACAATTCAATGTTCATATTTAAATAACCTTAGAGTGCATGAAAGATCAACACGACTAAACCAAGTACTAACATAGCATGCACACTGTCACCTTCACACTATGTAGGAGGAATAGATAACATCAATACCATCATAGCAATAGTTAACTTCATAATCTACAAGAGATCATAATCATAGCCTACGCCAAGTACTAACACGGATGCACACACTGTCACCATTACACCGTGCAGGAGGAATAAACTACTTTAATAACATCACTAGAGTAGCACATAGATAAATTGTGATACAAAACACATTGCAATCATAAAGAGATATAAATAAGCACTTCACTATGCCATTCATAACAGTGAATAAGTATTCTGTGAAATATAGCCTAAGAGACCCACACGGTGCACACACTGTCACCTTTACACACGTGGGACAAGGAGTGTCCGGAGATCACATAAGTAAAATTCACTTGACTAGCATAACGACATCTAGATTACAAGCATCATCATATGAATCTCAATCATGTAAGGCAGCTCAATGAGATTATTGTATTGAAGTACATAGGAGAGAGATGAACCACATAGCTACCGGTACAGCCCCGAGCCTCGATGGAGAACTACTCCCTCCTCATGGGAGACAGCAGCGTTGATGAAGATGGCGGTGGTGTCGATGGAGGAGCCTTCCGGGGGCACTTCCCCGTCCCGGCGGCGTGCCGGAACAGGTGGCTTCGCGATGGCGGCGGCTCTGGATGGTTTCTCGTACCGTGGCTTTTCCGTCTCGAGGTTTTAGGTCCAGGGGCTTTATATAGGAGAAGAGGCGGCGTCAGGAGGTCGAAGGGGCGACCACACTATAGGGGGGCGCGGGCCCCCCCTTGGCCGCGCCGGCCTAGGGTTTGGTTGGCCTGTGCCCCCTCTCTGGCGGTTCTCGGGTGTTCTGGATGCTTCCGGGCAAAATAGGAACCTGGGCGTTGATTTCGTCCGATTCCGATAATATTTTTTTACTAGGATTTCTGAAACCAAAAACAGCAGAAAACAGGAACTGGCCCTTCGGCATCTCGTCAATAGGTTAGTTCCGGAAAACGCATAAATATGACATAAAGTGTGCATAAAACATGTAGATATCATCAATAATGTGGCATGGAACATAAGAAATTATCGATACGTCGGAGACGTATCAAGGTGGAACACCCAAGAGTTGGTCTACAAGTCTTCGAATAAGACCCCAAACCAAAACCTTCCATATCACATGAAACCTACCCAAGCTAGGACTCCCACTAGAGGTGGGATTCCCACCCTTCCTTCGGAGGGGGTGGCCGGCCCCCTTAGGGGAGTCCACTTGGGACTCCTCCCCCTTAGGGTTGGCCGGCCATGGGAGGTGGAGTCCCTCCGGGACTCCGCCTTCCTTAGTGGTTTCTTCCGGACTTTTCTAGAACCTTCTAGAACCTTCCATAGAACCTTCCGGATCATTTTAAATCTTATAAAATGACTTCCTATATATGAACCGTATTCTCCGGACCATTCCGGGACTCCTCGTGATGTCCGGGATCTCATCCGGGACTCCGAACAAATATTCGAACTCCATTCCATATTCAAGTTCTACCATTTCAACATCCAACTTTAAGTGTGTCACCCTACGGTTCGCGAACTATGCGGACATGGTTGAGTACTCACTCCGACCAATAACCAATAGCAGGATCTAGAGATCCATAATGGCTCCCACATATTCAACGATGACTTTAGTGATCGAATGAACCATTCACATACGATACCAATTCCCTTTGTCACGCGATATTTTACTTGTCTGAGGTTTGATCATCGGTATCACTTCATACCTTGTTCAACATCGTCTCCTGACAAGTACTCTTTACTCGTACCGTGGTATGTGGTCTCTTATGAACTTATTCATATGCTTGCAAGACATTAGACGACATTCCACCGAGAGGGCCCAGAGTATATCTATCCATCATCGGGATGGACAAATCCCACTGTTGATCCATATGCCTCAACTCATACTTTCCGGATACTTAATCCCACCTTTATAACCACCCATTTACGCAGTGGCGTTTGATGTAATCAAAGTACATTTCCGGTATAAGTGATTTACATGATCTTATGGTCATAAGGACTAGGTAACTATGTATCGAAAGCTTATAGCAAATAACTTAATGACGTGATCTTATGCTACGCTTAATTGGGTGTGTCCATTACATCATTCATACAATGATATAACCTTGTTATTAACAACATCCAATGTTCATGATTATGAAACTAATCATCCATTAATCAACAAGCTAGTTAAGAGGCATACTAGGGACTCTTTGTTGTTTACATATCACACATGTACTAATGTTTCGGTTAATACAATTATAGCATGGTATATAAACATTTATCATAAACATAAAGATATATAATAACCACTTTTATTATTGCCTCTTGGGCATATCTCCTTCACCGGTATGGATGTCTAAGTTGAGAATAATCAAAAGCGAGAAATCCAATGCGAGCTTTCTCCTCAGACCTTTGTACATGCGGCATAGAGGTACCCCTTTGTGACACTTGGTTAAAACATATGCTATGCAATGATAATCCATGTAAATCCAAGCTAATTAGGACAAGGTGCGGGCACTATTGGTATACTATGCATGAGGCTTGCAACTTGTAGGATATAATTTACATAATACATATGCTTTATTACTACCGTTGACAAAATTGTTTCTTGTTTTCAAAATAAAAGTTCTAGCACAAATATAGCAATCAATGCTTCCCTCTGCGAAGGGCCATTCTTCTACTTTTATGTTGAGTCAGTTTACCTATTTCCTTCTATCCTAGAAGCAAACACTTGTGTTAACTGTGCATTGATTCCTACATACTTGCATATTGCACTTATTATATTACTTTGCATTGACAACTATCCATGAGATATACATGTTACAAGTTGAAGGCAACCGCTGAAACTTAATCTTCCTTTGTGTTGCTTCAGTGCCTTTACTTTGAATTTACCGCTTTATGAGTTAACTCTTATGCAAGACTTATTGATGCTTGTCTTGAAAGTACTATTCATGAAAAGTCTTTGCTATATGATTCAATTGTTCACTCATTGTCTTTACCATTGCTTCGAATCGCTGCATTCATCTCATGTGCTTACAATAGTATTGATCAAGATTATGATAGCATGTCACTTCAGAAATTATCTTTGTTATCGTTTACCTACTTGGGACGAGTAGGAACTAAGCTTGGGGATGCTGATACGTCTCCAACGTATCGATAATTTCTTATGTTTCATGCTTGTTTTATTATGATACACACATGTTTTATACATACTTTATGTCATTTTTATGCATTTTCTGGCACTAACCTATTAACGAGATGCCGAAGAGCCAGTTGTTGTTTTCTGCTGTTTTTGGTTTCAGAAATCCTAGTAAGGAAATATTCTCGGAATTGGACGAAATCAACGCCCAGGATCTTATTCTTCCACGAAGCTTCCAGAAGTACGATAGGGAAACGAAGTGGGGCGACGAGGCAGCCACACAGCAGGGCGGCGCGGCCAGGCCTGGGTCCGCGCGGCCCTAGCGTGTGGGTCCCTCGTGGCGCCCCCTGACCTACCCTTCCGCCTACATAAGCCTTCGTCGATAATAACTCCAGTACCGAGAGCCACGATACGGAAAACCTTCCAGAGACACCGCCGCCGCCAATCCCATCTCGGGGGATTCAGGAGATCACCTCCAGTACCCTGCCGGAGAGGGGAATCATCTCCCGGAGGACTCTTCACCGCCATGGTCGCCTCCGGAGTGATGTGTGAGTAGTTCACCCCTGGACTATGGGTCCATAGCAGTAGCTAGATGGTTGTCTTCTCCTAATTGTGCTATCATTGTCGGATCTTGTGAGCTGCCTAACATGATCAAGATCATCTATTTGTAATGCTACATGTTGCGTTTGTTGGGATCCGATGAATATGGAATACTATGCTTTGTTGATTATCAATCTATCATATATGTGTTGTTTATGATCTTGCATGCTCTCCGTTATTAGTAGAGGCTCTGGCCAAGTCGTTACTTGTAACTCCAAGAGGGAGTATTTATGCTCGATAGTGGGTTCATGCCTCCATTAAATCTGGGACAGTGACAGAAAGTTCTAAGGTTATGGATGTGTTGTTGCCACTAGGGATAAAACATCAATGCTATGTCTAAGGATATTTGTGTTGATTACATTACGCACCATACTTAATGCAATTGTCTGTTGTTTGCAACTTAATACTGGAGGGGGTTCGGATGATAACCTGAAGGTGGACTTTTTAGGCATAGATGCATGCTGGATAGCGGTCTATGTACTTTGTCGTAATGCCCAATTAAATCTCACACTACTCATCATAACATGTATGTGCATGGTCGTGCCCTCTTTATTTGTCAATTGCTCAACTGTAATTTGTTTGCCCAACATGCTATTTCTTATGGGAGAGACACCACTAGTGAACTGTGGACCCCGGTCCATTCTTTACATCAAATACAATCAACTGCAATTCTCGCTCTACTGTTTTCTGCAAACATCATCATCCACACTATACACCTAATCCTTTGTTACAGCAAGCCGGTGAGATTGACAACCTCACTGTCACATTGGGGCAAAGTAATTTGTTTGTGTTGTGCAGGTTTCACGTTGGCGCCGGAATCCCTGGTGTTGCGCCACACTACACTCCGCCGCCATCAACCTTCAACGTGCTTCTTGACTCCTACTGGTTCGATAAACCTCGGTTTCTTACTGGGGGAAACGTACTGCTGTATGCATCACACCTTCCACTTGGGGTTCCCAACGGTCGCGTGCTGTACGCGTGTCACTGCACCAAAATGAAATGAGAGATGTTTTAGAGTAGAACTTCATTTTCAATGCCTTTCCTAGCTTGGTTTGGAAACCGGACGGAGCTTCAGTGACTTGATGCTTCCAAGTCTCATTGTGACTAGGTGCCACCATCTACCATCCATTCGAGATCCAACGTTCCAAACTATCTCTTATTTCGAAGCTGAAAAAAACTATTCAGAAACTTTTGGAAAAAATCCAGTAATATGTAGATGCCTTGTTTTAAAATCTATGAATATTTCATCCCATTCGGACGACTAGCTTGTGATTAAATATCTTCTTACGTATTCGAGCACTAGTTTAAACTAAATATATATTTGCTCACAAACCTATGATTCAAATCGAATGAAACTCCACCAAAATTTAAATCGAAATATGCATGATTTACTGCAATGTTGAGCGAATAATTCAATCCCACGAAAAGACAATATGCTCCAACACCAGTAATCTCTTCCCTAGCTTATCTGAACATAACTGACAGTGTCCTTAGAGAACATCTTGCAGCCTCAGTAAAGCCTCAGGTATGAACAAGAAGCATATTGCCATCTACAGATCACACTAAGAACCACAACCCAGGATCATCCTCATAGCCTATATCATCAAGGTTGCCCTCCAAAATGCTTATGTTTTTGGAAAGTTTTCTTGACGTTAGGGAAGATTCTTAAGGGCTTAGCTTCGCTACAATAGCAACAAATGGAAAATTTTCGCCACTAAAAAGAGTATCCCGCCATTTTAATATACACTTATTAGTAGTTGATCAATTGTGCATTGCAAAACACAAAGTTCAGATCAAATGTGCAACATACCAACAGAAAGTTAACTAGCAGTTTTACGAGCACATGGCGATATTAAGGTGATGAAGCAATATAAACATCAAAAGAAGAGGTAGAACAAGATCTCCTACTCAGGGAAACTCTTGCTGGACGCCGAGATATAGGTCGCTAGCTGTGCACGGAGATCCTCCTTCTCCTTGATAATCGCCTTAAGGACGGCGGTTTGTCCGCGCATTAGAACCCTCGAGATCTGCCTCTTGAGCTTTAATTTCAACCTCTGTTCCATGAGATACTTGATGATGTTGCTTCCAGTATCCATCCATGTGACACTCTTGTTGTTCAGTTCCACCCAGTAGGCGTTCTGCTGCTTAAGCATGTCGACGCATCGTGCAAGATGAAAGGAGATCTCCTTCTCCAACGCCAAAACTCTGTGAAGACGATCACACTCCAGGGTGAGGGAGTGTTCATTCTCCAGCTGGCTGCCTATGTGGGCCTTGTTCTCCTCCTTTTGCTACAACAATCATTGTATGAAAAAAAGAAATCAACCCATTCATATATGAGTATTAATTACCCGCAAACAATAGGAGTACTAATTTCTAGCATGGATATTGATAAAGGAATGGAAAACACTCGGACGCTCCACAAATACCACATGGTTCATCAACACATAAATAATCAGAAAGCAGTGAATACATAAACTATAAAAAAACAAGTGGACAGAGGCATACAGCCTACCTGGCTTGGCCGGGAAACGAGGCCGAACTTAGCTTCGGACGGCCAGACTTGGGGCGCCACCGTCGTTGTGGTTACCGGGGAGACATTTGAACCGCCGGCCCTGTGAGATGTAAATAAATGTAAAAACGGTTAGAAAATAAGAATCAACTGAAGGACACCCCGCTAGAAACTTACCCGGACGAATCCTCGCCCTTGATGGTGGTGTTTGCATCATCATCATTCATCAATGTGACGCTCTGGTTATGCAGTTCCACACAAACGCGGTTCTGCTCATTAATCCTGTCAAGCTCGGCAGTAAAGGTATTGATGCCTTGCTGAAGATAAAGGCAGATCTTGTTCTCGGACGCCAAATCTACGTGAACAGGCTCAAACTCCAGGGTGAGGGAGAGTTCATTCCCCAGCTGGCTGCCTATGTGGGCCATGTTCACCTCCATTTGCTGGCACGATCATTGTATGGAAAAAAAGAATCCAACCAATTCATATATGAGTAATTGCACGCAAAAAAATAGGAGTACTACTAATTCATTTATGGATGTGAGGGAGTATAAAAAAAACAAGCTGGGAGTATACAGCCTACCTGGCTTGGCCGTGAAACGGGGCCGAACTTAGCTTCCGACGACCGGACCTGGGGCGCCACCGTCGTGGTGGTTACCGGGGAGACGTTTGAACCGCCGGCCCTGTGAGATGTAAATAAATGGAAAAAACAGTTAGAAAATAAGAATGAACTGAAGGACACGCCGCTAGAAACCTACCCGGACGAACCCTCGCCCACTGGCTCGCTCTCCATCGAATAGAGGATAGACTGATCTGCGAGAATGCTCAGGCGATCATAAGTGGCCATACAACGACGCGCTAGCTGGCTAGATGTGCAGTTTTTCTCGGCGGTCCTAGTCCTCATCATCTTCCCTAGGATATCCTGCCGCCGGGCCGCCCGGCTCAATGGAGCCATGGCTTGCGAGGTACTTTATTAGTAGCTACCAGGAGAACAGGAAGAGAAGAAGGGTGGAAGGCTGGTCAAGGCTAAATCTTACATACACCCAGAAAAGACCATCATGCCCTCGCGGGGCTTCTGAGCAATTAGGCAAGATAGGGTACCTTCTCGAGGAAGCATCTAGCACCCAAGCCGATGGACTGCGCGTTGAACAATGGTTACAATATGTGTAAAAAAGAAAAGATAACATGGGAAATGCCTGGCAGGGTCCAGAGGTGCATTTAATCGGACATGAGATTCCATATTTTACACCATAGACTCATAGAGTATGTGAACATAAACACAGAATACAATCAAGCGCTTAGTGTTTACATAAAGGGCCCTAACGGAAGATAGGTGAACGGATCGTAGCGAACAAGAGGTGGGGTGAATGGTGCTACGGCAATTTTTAGTCTTTTTCAAGTTTTATGCAACAGAAGGTAAAGGTGTGACTTTTAGCAATGGGGGTGATCCTACAATGAAGCAAGAGCATGTGCAACAAGTAAAGGAATCAACAAGATAAACATAGTGAGGAGCGAGACAACCGGGGGGACGCGAGGCGAGTCGAGGTTTGTTTCTCGCAGTTCCCTCCACTAAAGGAGGTACGTCTGCGTTGAGGAGGTGCTAGTCTCACACAAGAGACTAGGCGACCACACCACGAAGGAGGGCCTCACCCTCTTCCTCGAGAGAGCTCCATGGAGGTGCTCTCCCTCTTCCACTAAGGCACCGGTCGAGGCGGTGATTCCTTCACAAGGTTGGGGCGAGCTCCACACACACAAGGATGCTCCCAACACCCTATGGAGCTAGTACATCACCAAGCTAGACTCCATAGCTGCTCATCTCCAATGCTCCACCATAGGAACCCATCACCAATGCTCCACCATAGGAACTCCTCCAATGCTCCACCAAGAAACTCTCCAAGGCTCCACCAAAGGAACTCCCCAATGCTCCACCAAAGGAACTCTTCTCCAAGATCCACCAAAGGAACCCTACCACCAAGATCCACTAAGGAATAGCTAGTATTTGTGAAATCTCTCTTGGTAGAACTATAGATCGGGGTCTCCTCCACCTATCCTCAAAAATAGGGCAAGATTGGTTGGAGGGGGAAGGAGATCCTCAAGGATTAAGCTCAGCAACAATGGAGGAGAGAGAAGGGGAAGAGATAAAATCGGGTGGGGAAGAAGGGGCCCTTAAATAGGCTCCTCCAAATCCAACCGTTATGCCCAGTTTTGGCCTAAGCGGTACTACCGCTTTGGAGCAAGCGGTACTACCGCCCTGAGTTCGAAATCCCCCCAGATCTGGTCAAAGGACGCAGAGCGGTACTACCGCCCGCGGTACCGCTCGTGGTACCGCAATAGGGTCCAGACCTTACTGGATCCAGAGCGGTACCAGGGCGGTACCGGAGCGGTACGACCGTAACGCGTTACGGTACCTCAAGCGGTACCTGGAGCGGTACTACCGCCCCAGGTACTGCAGGGGGTACCGCAACTCGTACTGGGGGACAAAGTCGGCTCAGAACTCAGAGCGGTACCTATAGGGGTAGCGGTACTACCGCTACAGGTACCGGTAGTACCGGCCTGGCTAAAAATGGTTTTCTTCCCTTTTTCTCTCCAACTATGTTACCTCGCTAAACACACACAAAACCGGAAAACCTATCAACTACGCTTCAGTCTTCTGATCTTGACGTGTCCGGCGAAGTCACCGTGTAGTTGCAAATCTAACAATGATACTCAAGGCACACGGTGAGATTACTCAAGTGTTGTGATCAAACACACAAAACATGGGGTATGAATTTTGCTCTTACAATCTCCCCCTTTTTGGTGTTTGATGACAACACAAGAGTTGAAAATAACATATGATATTATGATGAGAACATTAGATTTGCAAAAACTAGACGGAGCTCCCCCTACACATGTGCATATCATGAATATGTATTTGAATACAAATACACATGTTATAGAGACATTACTCCCCCTAGTTTTTACAAACCAAGCACATATGTAACATAGATAGATGACATGTTCAAGAGGCATATGCACAATATGGAGGCAACATAAGATCATATACGGAGATTTGGGTGAAGTTATCGTACTATAGCCTTGAGAATACCCAAACTCACAATAGAATGCCTCCATGGGGTTGTTAATGTAGCCAAGAGACAAGATAAGCAACTAGAACCAAATGGCTACAAACAACAAAAGTCTCCATCCACCTAGGAACTTCTCCCCCTTTGGCATCGGAACACCAAAAAGGAGGGTAACGAAACTAGAGAGATGGAGGAAAAAGAACATACAACCAAGCTTGCAAAAATCACGAGAAAACAAGCTTGATTGAGGTTCTTAAAACAAGAAGAAAGCAAAGAAGAAAGACAAAACAAGGTCAAGAAGAACCGAAAAACCCTCAAGGAGAGGGTGTTGGTGGCCGAAGCCACCGTGTGAGAGTATAGTAGTTGTGAGGTCGCGTAGATGTATCTAGGACTCACGGACTACAACTCAACATGAAGCTCATAAGTCACTTAATTGACAAATAGCAAACGTTTTGGATTTCTTTATGCATTATGGGGGGAGTGATAGCTCAATGGATTTAAACCGCGCTCCCCCTATGTCCATGCGTGCCTTTCATCTAGATATGACGGTAAGATTGGTATGTGCGCACGACGTTCAAGCAAAGTTCGACGGATCAATGACATTTAGCTCATGCCTTAACTCAATAAAGCGCTTCTCATCCAAGGGCTTCGTGAAGATGTCCGCCAATTGCTCCTTGGTGCCAATATAGGATAGTACAATATCTCCGTGAGCAATGTGGTCCCGGATGAAGTGGTTCCGTATCTCGATGTGCTTCGTCTTGCCATGATGAACCGGATTGTAGGCGATCTTGATTGCGCTCTCATTGTCACACAAAAGAGGCACCTTTCTATACTCGAGTCCATAGTACCGCAAGGTTTGCCTCATCCATAAGATTTGAGCACAACTACTTGTCGCGGCAATTTACTCGGCTTCTGCGGTGGAGACGGAGACACAATTTTGCTTCTTCGAGGACCAACACACCAAAGATCTTCCAAGAAAGTGACATGCTCCGGAGGTAGACTTCCTATCAATCTTGTCGCCCGCCCAATCGGAGTCGGTGAAACCAACCAATGCGAAGTCCGTGTCCCTTGGGTACCATAGTCCGAAGTGTGGGGTATCAACTAAATATCGAAAGATCCTCTTGACCGCCACAAGGTGGCTTTCCTTCGGACTTGCTTGAAACCATGCACACATACCAACACTCAACATGATATCCGGGCGAGAGGCACAAAGGTAGAGAAGCGAACCTATCATCGAACGGTAGAGCTTGGTATCCACCTCCTTTCCGCCCTCGTCAAGAGTGAGTTGACACTTGAGTTGCATCGGAGTTCCGATCCCCTTGGCGTCCTTCATATCAAAGCGCTTGAGCATGTCTTGGAGGTACTTTGCTTGATTGATGAAGGTGCCTTGTCGCATTTGCTTGATCTCGAACCCAAGAAAGTACTTGAGTTCACCCATCATTGACATCTCAAACCTATTTGTCATCAACATAGCAAACTCATCGTTGAATTTAGTGTTAGTAGAGCCAAATATGATGTCATCTACATAGAGTTGGCATACGAAAAGCTCCCCATTGACCTTCTTAGTAAAAAGAGTGGGATCGATTTTCCCCACTTGGAAACCACGGTCTTCAAGCAACTCCTTGAGATGCTCATACCAAGCTCTAGGAGCTTGTTTGAGACCATATAGGGCCTTTTTGAGCTTGAAGACATGGTCCGGAAAATGGGAATCCTCGAACCCCGGGGGTTGCTTCACATACACTTCCTCATGTAGAGGACCATTAAGAAAAGCACTCTTAACATCCATTTGTTGCAACTTAAAGCCATGATGTGAGGCAAAGGCCAAAAGGATACGGATGGACTCGAGCCTTGCAACGGGTGCAAAGGTTTCACCAAAGTCCACGTCTTCGACTTGAGAATAGCCTTGAGCCACCAATCTTGCTTTGTTGCGGATGACCGTGCCATTTTCATCTTGCTTGTTCTTGAAGATCCACTTGGTGCCGATAACATTGCGGCAATGATCGGGTCGCTTCATGAGAGTCCATACATCACTCCTCTTGAAGTTGTTGAGTTCCTCTTGCATAGCATTCAACCAATCGGTATCTTGAAGAGCATCATCAACTTTGAGTGGTTCCACCCTAGAGACAAAGGCATGGTGCGCGCAAAAGTTTGCAAGTTGCCTCCGAGTGGTGACATTTCTCTTTATATCACCAATGATGTTTTGCAAGGAATGAGACTTGAGACGCAAGTGTCTTGTAGTAGGATCTTCACGGGGAGTGTCGGCTTGATGAGATGGTTCTTGTGAGTCCTCTTGGCCTTCATCACGGTTTAGGTCCTCGCCTTGACCTCCATTGTCGTTGAAAGAGGCAACCTTATCATGAGATCCGGATGGCTCGGGGGTATAGGGAGTATCATTGTCCATGAAGATTATCCCCGAACCACTCGGAGAAGAACTTGAAGCTTGACCTTGGTCACTTGATGTTGGGTGTTGAGGTAGACGAGCTTGCGGTGTACGTTGTTCTTGAGCTAGTTGAGGTGAACTTGGACTTGATTGTTGTTGTAGATGTCGAGGTTGATCTTGAGGTTGAGGTTGAACTTGAGGTTGTTGTAGAGGTTGGCTTGCATTTGTTAGATCAACGGAAGAAGCTTGGCCTTGTGGTGTAGATGGCTCCACTTGGGTGGAACTTGGTCCTTCCCCGGTACTCATAGAAGGTAGCATTTGAGGTAGGCGAATGCCCACACCCAGCCTTCCTATGGTATCCGGGGGAATTGCATCTCCTTTCTCACAAGAAGCACTTCGCTCCTCCAAAGATCTATCATCTTCATCGAATGTCACATCACAAGATTCTACAACACGTCCACTTGATTTGTTGAAGACTCTATAGGGGTGAGAATCCGTAGCATAGCCAACGAAGATTCCTTCTTGAGCTCTTGAATCAAACTTAGATAGGCGTGTGTCCTTGACAAGTATGTAGCATTTGCATCCGAAGACCTTGAAGTATGACACATTAGGCTTGTTACCGGTGAGGATCTCATATGGTGTCTTCTCAAGACCTTTGCGGAAGTAGAGGCGATTAGTAGCATGGCAAGCGGTAGAGATAGCTTCCGCCCAAAAATTGTAGTTGGACTTGTATTCCATCATCATGGTTCGAGCGGCTTCGATCAAGGTTCGATTCTTACTTTCGGCGAACCCATTTTGTTGGGGAGTATATGGCGTGGAGTATTGGTGTTCGATTCCTTCCTCGCCGAGAAAGTCATCCAATGTGTAGTTCTTGAACTCCGTTCCATTGTCGCTCCTTATTGCGAGAATCTTGTTGTCGTACTTGCGTTGAACTTGGTTGGCAAACTCCATCATGGTCCGTTGAGTCTTACTCTTGTACTTGAAGAAGAATACCCAACAATAGCGTGAATAGTCATCAACGATGACGAGGCAATACTTCTTCCCTCCAAGACTTTCATGAGATGGTAGACCAAAGAGATCAACATGTAGGAGCTCCAAGCATCTTGTGGTAGAGATAATAGTCTTGGCCTTGTGAGGAGCTCCATGCATCTTTCCTTGTACGCAAGCCCTACAAACACGATCCTTGCAAAAAGAGACATCTTCTTTTAGTCCGAGAATGTGGCCACCCTTGTGGAGACTTTGCAAAGTCCTCATGTTGACATGGGCTAGTCGGCGATGCCATAACCAACCCTTGTCACCTTTGGCTAATAGGCAAAGAGCGGAAGACGTTGTCTTTCCGGAGAAATCAACAACATACAAACCGTTCTCTACATATCCAACAAAAGCTACATTGAGTGTCTTGCTCCACAAGAGGACAACCATATGTTCATCAAAGAATGTGCATAATCCCATACGAGCAATTTGATGAACGGAGAGTAAGTTGTAACCAAGGGTCTCGACAAGAGGACATTCACAAGTGAGATGTCGGGTGTTACCACCACCTTGCCAAGACCCAATACCTTAGAGCACGTGTTGTCGCCATATGAAACGGTAGAGAGAGAAGGCCCGAGGTCGACAACAATATCCTTGCTTCCGGTCATATGACTTGTGGCTCCACTATCAACCACCCATTTAGCGCCACCGGAAGCATAGTCCTACAAGGAATCAAGTCTTGGATTTAGGTACCCATTTTTCAATGGGTCCTAGCATGTTAGTAACAAGGGGTTTGGGAACCCAAATAGTCCAATCGACATTGTCCTTCTGAGGACCAATAAAGCGAGCACGAATATGTCCATAGTAATCAACAAAAAGAACATGAGAAGGGTTGTTAGAGCCGGCGAAACCCGTCGAGGTGGAGTTGGATACTCCATCCCTTCTTGAGCTAGCATTGCTCCCTTCACGGTTGGTCTCCGTGTTCTTCTTGTCCATCTTCTTCTTGGTCCTCCTCTTCCTCTTCCTCTTTGGCTTGATAGCCACTCCTCCTTCATTGCTCGAGCCCTCTTTGGCTCCATCTTTTGCTTCAATGATTCCTTCCAAGTACTTGGCTTGAACTTGGAGTCTATCAACCTTGGCCTTCAAGCGATTGACTTCATCTTCATGCTCCGGATGTGGATGGCAAATATCAAACACTTGGACCTCCTTTGCCTTGTTCACCCTGAAGTGTTCCATCAAAGCTTCTTCTTGGAGAGCATTCAACTTCATGAGCAAGCGCTTGTCATTTTCCATCTTGGCAATGTCGCCTTCATGAGTGCAACATGCACGGTCCTTGCTCAAGGGAAAGTACTCCTTCAATGTTTCTTCTTGCATGGAGTTAATCTCCATGAGCTTGGCTTCCCTTCTCTTCAAGGTGGCAATTTGCTCCTCATGATCACAACATGTATCCTTCTCCTTGCTCATACGGAGACACTCCTCCAACGACTCTTCTTGCTTGCTACTCAAACTCAATAGCTTGGCCTTGGTGATCTCAAGAGCGGCAATTTCTTCTTCATGGTTGCAACAAGAGGTCTTCTCCTTGAACAAGCGATAGTACTCATCCAAGGCTTCTTCTTGAAGAGCATTGACTTCCAAGAGGAGGGCATTGTGCCTCCTCAAGTAAGTAACTTGATCCACAAGCTCATCATGGGAAGAATCGGGGTCTTCATCGTCTTTTGCTTTGTTGGCTTCCTCGAGCAAGAGCATCTTCTTCTTGAGGTCACCAACCAACTCTAGAGCATGATCTCGATCCTTGGTGAGACGTGAAACAATAGCTTCATTCTTGTCTTCAAGCACAATGACACTAGCTTCAAGAGACATGCGAAGGTTCCTTTCATCATCAAGCTCCTCCTTGAGATTGGCAAGCTCATAGGCCGCTTCCATCTCCAACTTCTCCCTCTTCTCGATTAGATCTTGTGCCGCACCAAGTTGGGCTAAGAGAGCCCCAACATGAATCTTGGTGTCTCCCTTCATGTTAGTGAGAAAAGAATCCAAGGAATCCAAACCCATAATCTCACGTTTAACGGTGAGACTAGTGGCATCATCAATATATGAGGCATTAGTAGAGGATGATGGTTTGGAATGGGATTTTACCTCCGTGGATACCTTTTCCATGAGACACCATGCATTGTTGGTGACGAGGCTCTCATTTGGAGAATCGAAGAGGGAGGTAGAGGGAGCGGAAATGGCGATGGCGTCCACTCCCTCTCCTTCCTTGTTGGAGTGCTTGTCCTCATGCTCCCCATCTTCATCGGAGGTGTACTCTTCACGGATGATGAAGGCTCTAGGCTTCTTGTTGGAGGAGACCTTGTCATCATCGGACCTTGGGGAGAACTTGGAGAATCCCTTGGAGTGTGGCTTGTACCTATCCTTCGGGATAAGCCTTCCACCATGATCTTCTCTTCTCTCAAACGTACAATCCGCGACAAAATGATTCTTGTCACCGCAATTGTAGCATGTTCTTACCCTTGTCCTTTCTCTTGGGCTCTTGGAGGGTCTTCTTGGAGAATCACGTGATATTCTTGGTCTTGTGTTTGGTGACATGTTTCCATCCCAAAACTTCTTGGCGGCGAGAGCCATGTGCTCATGGTAGTTGAACTTGAGATCATCCGAACCCCACTCAACGGGATCCTCATCACTTTCACTAGCTTCATGCACCCTCATCTTCAACGCGAGATTGGGCTTGCGAGAGTTGTGGGCGCGAGCAACAAGATCCTCCGCATTCTTCTTGGAGATGTCCAAAGCAATGACTTCGCTAAGGACTTCATCGGATGTCATAGCACGGAAAGAGGCGTTTTGGCGGATGGCCGTCAACTTCACTTCCTCATAAGGGAGGAGAGCATTGTAGAACTTGCGCTTGACCCAATGGTCATCCACGAACGTTGCTCCAAGATCTTGCATTTGTACGGCAAGAGCGATGAGGCGCCGATACATCTCTTCGGGAGTCTCTCCTTCAATCATGACGAAATTGTCGGCCATGTTGTTCACTTCATCAAAACGAGAGCTTTGGATGCTTGCATTGCCGAGGAAGAGCTTCTCAAGTTTGTCCCATGCTTCCTTGGCGGTCTTGATCGAGCGGATATGAGCGCGGTCCTTGGGGGAGATGGCCATATGAATCATGTTGATGGCGGTGGCGTTGAGTTGGTCATCCACCACATCTCTGCTTGTCATCTTCTTGGGATCTCGTGGTGAATAGCCCTCCTCGATGATACGCCAAAGCTCGGTAGAAGCGCTGCGCACATGTGAACGCATTAAGAATTGCCAATTCTCAAAGTTGTTTGACTCGAGTAACGGTGGAGAACCATGCGACAAGATATGCGGCATCGGTATCGGAACGTTAATGGTGTAATCATTTGGTGGTGGCACCGCATGATAACCCCCTTGACGTTCCGCTACCGGTGTGTCATCATCACTCCATTTTGATGAAGTGCCGGTATCCCCAACCCCTTCCTTTTGTGAATCTTTTGTCACTTCCGCGACAAAATCAACAAGAGGAAGGGTGTTAGATTTTGGTGGCGGAACCTCGGCACTTGATATTGGTGGAGGGTTTGGTTTTTGAACCACCAACTCCATCATCATCGCCTTCATTTGGGCAACGATGGATGACTCCAATTTCTTGAGGTCATCCAACGTAGCCGTAGTGCTATCGATGGGAGATGATGGAGCGGGTGGCTCAAGGGAAGGTGACCCATTCACAACCGTCTCTTGTTCGGCCATTTCTTAGGCGGTAAAGCCCGAGCAAGAAAACCTTGCTCTGATACCACTTGAACGGATCGTAGCGAACAAGAGGGGGGGTGAATGGTGCTACGACAATCTTTATTCTTTTTCAAGTTTTATGCAACGGAAGGTAAAGGTGTGACTTTTAGCAATGGGGGTGATCCTACAATGAAGCAAGAGCATGTGCAAAAAGTAAAGGAATCAACAAGATAAACATAGTGAGGAGCGAGACAACCGGGGGGACGCGAGGCGAGTCGAGGTTTGTTTCCGCAGTTCCCTCCACTAAAGGAGGTACGTCTGCATTGAGGAGGTGCTAGTCTCACACAAGAGACTAGGCGGCCACACCACGAAGGAAGGCCTCACCCTCTTCCTCGAGAGAGCTCCACGGAGGTGCTCTCCCTCTTCCACTAAGGCACCGGTCGAGGCGGTGATTCCTTCACAAGGTTGGGGCGAGCTCCACACACACAAGGATGCTCCCAACACCCTATGGAGCTAGTACATCACCAAGCTAGACTCCATAGCTGCTCATCTCCAATGCTCCACCATAGGAACCCATCACCAATGCTCCACCATAGGAACTCCTCCAATGCTCCACCAAGAAACTCTCCAAGGCTCCACCAAAGGAACTCCCCAATGCTCCACCAAAGGAACTCTTCTCCAAGATCCACCAAAGGAACCCTACCACCAAGATCCACTAAGGAATAGCTAGTATTTGTGAAATCTCTCTTGGTAGAACTATAGATCGGGGTCTCCTCCACCTATCCTCAAAAATAGGGCAAGATTGGTTGGAGGGGGAAGGAGATCCTCAAGGATTAAGCTCAGCAATAATGGAGGAGAGAGAAGGGGAAGAGATAAAATCGGGTGGGGAAGAAGGGGCCTGATACGTCTCCGACGTATCGATAATTTCTTATGTTCCATGCCACATTATTGATGTTATCTACATGTTTTATGCACACTTTATGTCATATTCGTGCATTTTCTGGAACTAACCTATTAACAAGATGCCGAAGTGCTAGTTGCTGTTTTCTGCTGTTTTTGGTTTCAGAAATCCTAGTAAGGAAATATTCTCGGAATTGGACGAAATCAACGCCCAGGGTCCTATTTTGCCACGAAGCTTCCAGAAGTCCGAAGAGGAGACGAAGTGGGGCCACGAGGCGCCCACACCCTAGGGCGGCGCGGCCTGCCCCTTGGCCGCGCCGACCTGTAGTGCGGGGCCCTCGTGTGGCCCCCTGACCTGCCCTTCCGCCTACTTAAAGCCTCCGTCGCGAAACCCCCAGTACCGAGAGCCACGATACGGAAAACCTTCCAGAGATGCCGCCGCCGCCAATCCCATCTCGGGGGATTCAGGAGATCGCCTCCGGCACCCTGCCGAAGAGGGGAATCATCTCCCGGAGGACTCTACGCCGCCATGGTCGCCTCCGGAGTGATGTGTGAGTAGTCTACCCCCGGACTATGGGTCCATAGCAGTAGCTAGATGGTTGTCTTCTCCCCATTGTGCTTCATTGTCGGATCTTGTGAGCTGCCTAACATGATCAAGATCATCTATCTGTAATTCTATATGTTGCGTTTGTTGGGATCCGATGAATAGAGAATACTTGTTATGTTGATTATCAAAGTTATGTCTATGTGTTGTTTATGATCTTGCATGCTCTCCGTTACTCGTAGATGCTCTGGCCAAGTAGATGCTTGTAACTCCAAGAGGGAGTATTTATGCTCGATAGTGGGTTCATGCCTCCATTGATATCTGGGACAGTGACAGAAAGTTCTAAGGTTGTGGATGTGCTGTTGCCACTAGGGATAAAACATTAGTGCTATGTTCAAGGATGTAGTTACTGATTACATTACGCGCAATACTTAATGCAATTGTCTGTTGTTAGCAATTTAATACTGGAGGGGGTTCGGATGATAACCTGAAGGTGGACTTTTTAGGCATAGATGCATGCTGGATAGCGGTCTATGTACTTTGTCGTAATGCCCAATTAAATCTCACTATACTCATCATAATATGTATGTGCATGGTCATGCCCTCTTTATTTGTCAATTGCCCAACTGTAATTTGTTCACCCAACATGCTGTTTATCTTATGGGAGAGACACCTCTAGTAAACTGTGGACCCCGGTCCAATTCTCTATACTGAAATACAATCTACTGCAATACTGTTCTACTATTTTCTGCAAACAATCATCTTCCACACAATACGGTTAATCCTTTGTTATAGCAAGCCGGTGATATTGACAACCTCACTGTTTCGTTGGGGCAAAGTACTTTGGTTGTGTTGTGCAGGTTCCACGTTGGCGCCGGAATCCCTGGTGTTGCGCCGCACTACATCCCGCCGCCATCAACCTTCAACATGCTTCTTGGCTCCTCCTGGTTCGATAAACCTTGGTTTCTTTCTGAGGGAAAACTTGTTGCTGTGTGCATCATACCTTCCTCTTGGGGTTCCCAACGAACGTGTGAGTTACACGCCATCAAGCTCTTTTTCTGGCGCCGTTGCCGGGGAGATCAAGACACACTGCAAGGGGAGTCTCCACATCCCAATCTCTTTACTTTGTTTTTGTCTTGCTTAGTTTTATTTACTACTTTGTTTGCTGCACTAAATCAAAATACAAAAAAAATTAGTTGCTAGTTTTACTTTATTTGCTATCTTGTTTGCTATATCAAAAACACAAAAAATTAGTTACTTGCATTTACTTTATCTAGTTTGCTTTATTTACTGTTGCTAAAATGGCTACCCCTGAAAATACTAAGTTGTGTGTCTTCACAACCACAAATAATAATGATTTCTTATGCACACCTATTGCTCCACCTGCTACTACAGCAGAATTCTTTGAAATTAAACCTGCTTTACTAAATCTTGTTATGCGAGAGCAATTTTCTGGTGTTAGTTCTGATGATGCTGCTGCCCTTCTTAATAATTTTGTTGAACTATGTGAAATGCAAAAATATAAAGATGTAGATGGTGATATTATTAAACTAAAATTGTTCCCTTTCTCATTAAGAGGAAGAGCTAAAGATTGGTTGCTATCTCTGCCTAAGAATAGTATTGATTCATGGACTAAATGCAAGGATGCTTTTATTGGTAGATATTATCCCCCTGCTAAAATTATATCTTTGAGGAGTAGCATAATTAATTTTAAACAATTAGATACTGAACATGTCGCACAAGCATGGGAAAGAATGAAATCTTTGGTTAAAAATTGCCCAACCCATGGACTGACTACTTGGATGATCATCCAAACCTTCTATGCATGACTAAATTTTTCTTCGCGGAATTTATTGGATTCAGCTGCTGGAGGTACCTTTATGTCCATCACTCTTGGTGAAGCAACAAAGCTTCTTGATAATATGATGATCAATTACTCTGAATGGCACACGGAAAGAGCTCCACAAGGTAAGAAGGTAAATTCTGTTGAAGAAACCTCTTCCTTGAGTGATAAGATTGATGCTATTATGTCTATGCTTGTGAATGATAGGACTAATATTGATCCTAATAATGTTCCATTAGCTTCATTGGTTGCACAAGAAGAACATGTTGATGTGAACTTCATTAAAAATAATAATTTAAACAACAATGCTTATCGGAACAATTCTAGTAATAACTATAGGCCATATCCTTATAATAATGGTAACGGTTATGCTAATTCTTATGGGAATTCTTACAACAATAATAGGAGTTCACCCCCTGGACTTGAAGCCATGCTTAAAGAATTTATTAGTACACAAACTGCCTTTAACAAATCTGTTGAAGAAAAACTTGGGAAAATTGATATACTTGCTTCTAAAGTCGATAGTCTTGCTGCTGATGTTGATCTTTTGAAATCAAAAGTTATGCCTAATGAAAATCATCATAATAAAATTGTTACTACAGCAAATGCCATCCAAGTTAGAATTAATGAGAATATAAGATTGATGGCTGAACTGCGTGCTAGGTGGGATAGAGAAGAAAATGAAAAACTGGCTAAAAAGAAGAATGTAGCTAAAGTTTGGACTATTACCACCACTAGTAATGCTAATACTACACATGTTGCTGCACCACCTACTATTAATAATAAAAGAATTGGTGTTAGCAATGTTTCCACTTCTAATGCAAAGCGCGAGAAACTGCCCGAAACTGCTAAAACTGCTGAAACTGCCTGTGATAAAGCTCGAAATTTTTTCCAACATTGGGGATGATGATCCCATTGCTTTAGATTATAATGGTTTGAATTTTGATGATTGCCACATCTCTGAAGTTATAAAGTTCTTGCAAAAACTTGCTAAAAGTCCTAATGCTAGTGCTATAAATTTGGCTTTCACGCAACATATTACAAATGCTCTCATAAAAGCTAGAGAAAAGAAACTAGAGCGCGAAGCCTCTATTCCTAGAAAGCTAGAGGATGGTTGGGAGCCCATCACTAAGATGAAGGTTAAAGATTTTGATTGTAATGCTTTATGTGATCTTGGTGCAAGTATTTCTGTTATGCCTAAGAAAATTTATAATATGCTTGACTTGCCACCGCTGAAAAATTGTTATTTGGATGTTAATCTTGCTGATCATTCTACAAAGAAACCTTTGGGGAAAGTTGATAATGTTCGCATTACCGTTAACAATAACCTTGTCCCCGTTGATTTTGTTGTCTTGGATATTGAATGCAATGCATCTTGTCCCATTATATTGGGAAGACCTTTTCTTCGAACTGTTGGTGCTATCATTGATATGAAGGAAGGTAATATTAAATATCAATTTCCTCTCAAGAAAGGTATGGAACACTTCCCTAGAAAGAGAATGAAGTTACCTTTTGATTCTATTATTAGAACAAATTATGATGTTGACACTTCGTCTCTTGATAATACTTGATACACACTTTCTGCGCCTAGCTGAAAGGCGTTAAAGAAAAGCGCTTATGGGAGACAACCCATGGTTTTTACCTACAGTACTTGGTTTTTATTTTGTGTCTTGGAAGTTGTTTACTACTGTAGCAACCTCTCCTTATCTTAGTTTAGTGTTTTGTTGTGCCAAGTAAAGTCGTTGATAGAAAAGTTCATACTAGATTTGGATTACTGCACAGAAACAGATTTCTTTGCTGTCACGAATCTGGCTGTTTTCTCCGTAGGTAACTCAGAAAATTATGCCAATTTATGTGAGTGATCCTCAGATATGTGCGCAACTTTCATTCAATTTGAGCATTTTCATTTGAGCAAGTCTGGTGCCTCGATAAAATTCGTCAATACGAACTGTTCTGTTTTTGACAGATTCTGCCTTTTATTTCGCATTGCCTCTTTTGCTATGTTGGATGAATTTCTTTGATCCATTAATGTCTAGTAGCTTTATGCAATGTCCAGAAGTGTTAAGAATGATTGTGTCGCCTCTGAACATGTTAATTTTTATTGTCGCTAACCCTCTAATGAGTTGTTCTAAGTTTGGTGTGGAGGAAGTTTTCAAGGATCAAGAGAGGAGTATGATGCAACATGATCAAGGAGAGTGAAAGCTCTAAGCTTGGGGATGCCCCGGTGGTTCACCCCTGCATATTCTAAGAAGACTCAAGCGTCTAAGCTTGGGGATGCCCAAGGCATCCCCTTCTTCATCGACAACATTATCAGATTCCTCCCCTGAAACTATATTTTTATTCCATCACATCTTATGTGCTTTGCTTGGAGCGTCGGTCTGTTTTTGTTTTTTGTTTTGTTTGAATAAAATGGATCCTAGCATTCACTTTATGGGAGAGAGACACGCTCCGCTGTAGCATATGGACAAGTATGTCCTTAGTTTCTACTCATAGTATTCACGGCGAAGTTTCTTCTTCGTTAAATTGTTATATGGTTGGAATTTGAAAATGATACATGTAGTAATTGCTATAAATGTCTTGGGTAATGTGATACTTGGCAATTGTTGTGCTCATGTTTAAGCTCTTGCATCATATACTTTGCACCCATTGATGAAGAAATACATAGAGCATGCTAAAATTTGGTTTGCATATTTGGTCTCTCTAAGGTCTAGATAATTTCTAGTATTGAGTTTGAACAACAAGGAAGACGGTGTAGAGTCTTATAATGTTTACAATATGTCTTTTATGTGAGTTTTGTTGCACCGGTTTATCCTTGTGTTTGTTTCAAATAAACCTTGCTAGCCTAAACCTTGTATCGAGAGGGATTACCTCTCATGCATCCAAAATACTTGACCCAACCACTATGCCATTTGTGTCCACCATACCTACCTACTACATGGTATTTTCTGCCATTCCAAAGTAAATTGCTTGAGTGCTACCTTTAAAATTCCATCATTCACCTTTGCAATATATAGCTCATGGGACAAATAGCTTAAAAAACTATTGTGGTATTGAATATGTACTTATGCACTTTATCTCTTATTAAGTTGCTTGTTGTGCGATAACCATGTTCACTGGGGACGCCATCAACTACTCTTTGTTGAATTTCATGTGAGTTGCTATGCATGTTCGTCTTGTCTGAAGTAAGAGCGATCTACCACCTTATGGTTAAGCATGCATATTGTTAGAGAAGAACATTGGGCCGCTAACTAAAGCCATGATCCATGGTGGAAGTTTCAGTTTTGGACATATATCCTCAATCTCATATGAGAAAATTATTAATTGTTGTTACATGCTTATGCATAAAAGTGGAGTCCATTATCTGTTGTCTATGTTGTCCCGGTATGGATGTCTAAGTTGAGAATAATCAATAGCGAGAAATCCAATGCGAGCTTTCTCCTTAGACCTTTGTACAGGCGGCATAGAGGTACCCCTTTGCGACACTTGGTTAAAACATGTGCATTGTGATGATCCGGTAGTCCAAGCTAATTAGGACAAGGTGCGGGCACTATTAGTATACTATGCATGAGGCTTGCAACTTGTAAGATATAATTTACATGATACATATGCTTTATTACTACCGTTGACAAAATTGTTTCATGTTTTCAAAATCAAAGCTCTAGCACAAATATAGCAATCGATGCTTTTCCTCTATGGAGGACCATTCTTTTACTTTTATGTTGAGTCAGTTCACCTATTTCTCTCCACCTCAAGAAGCAAACACTTGTGTGAACTGTGCATTGATTCCTACATACTTGCTTATTGCACTTATTATATTACTCTATATTGACAATTATCCATGAGATATACATGTTACAAGTTGAAAGCAACCGCTGAAACTTAATCTTCCTTTGTGTTGCTTCAATGCCTTTACTTTGAATTATTGCTTTATGAGTTAACTCTTATGCAAGACTTATTGATGCTTGTCTTGAAGTGCTATTCATGAAAAGTCTTTGCTTTATGATTCACTTGTTTACTCATGTCATATACATTGTTTTGATCGCTGCATTCACTACATATGCTTCACAAATAGTATGATCAAGGTTATGATGGCATGTCACTCCAGAAATTATCTGTGTTATCGTTTTACCTGCTCGGGACGAGCAGAACTAAGCTTGGGGATGCTGATACGTCTCCGACGTATCGATAATTTCTTATGTTCCATGCCACATTATTGATGTTATCTACATGTTTTATGCACACTTTATGTCATATTCGTGCATTTTCTGGAACTAACCTATTAACAAGATCTTTGAAGTGCCGATTCTTTGTTTCTGCTGTTTTTGGTTTCAGAAATCCTAGTAAGGAAATATTCTCAGAATTGGACGAAATCAACGCCCAGGGTCCTATTTTGCCACGAAGCTTCCAGAAGTCCGAAGAGGAGACGAAGTGGGGCCATGAGGCGCCCACACCCTAGGGCGGCGCGGCCTGCCCCTTGGCCGCGCCGACCTGTAGTGCGGGGCCCTCGTGTGGCCCCCTGACCTGCCCTTCCGCCTACTTAAAGCCTCCGTCGCGAAACCCCCAGTACCGAGAGCCACGATACGGAAAACCTTCCAGAGACGCCGCCGCCGCCAATCCCATCTCGGGGGATTCAGGAGATCGCCTCCGACACCCTACCGGAGAGGGGAACCATCTCCCGGAGGACTCTACGCCGCCATGGTCGCCTCCGGAGTGATGTGTGAGTAGTCTACCCCTGGACTATGGGTCCATAGCAGTAGCTAGATGGTTGTCTTCTCCCCATTGTGCTTCATTGTCGGATCTTGTGAGCTGCCTAACATGATCAAGATCATCTATCTGTAATTCTATATGTTGCGTTTGTTGGGATCCGATGAATAGAGAATACTTGTTATGTTGATTATCAAAGTTATGTCTATGTGTTGTTTATGATCTTGCATGCTCTCCGTTACTCGTAGATGCTCTGGCCAAGTAGATGCTTGTAACTCCAAGAGGGAGTATTTATGCTCGATAGTGGGTTCATGCCTCCATTGATATCTGGGACAGTGACAGAAAGTTCTAAGGTTGTGGATGTGCTGTTGCCACTAGGGATAAAACATTAGTGCTATGTTCAAGGATGTAGTTACTGATTACATTACGCGCAATACTTAATGCAATTGTCTGTTGTTAGCAATTTAATACTGGAGGGGGTTCGGATGATAACCTGAAGGTGGACTTTTTAGGCATAGATGCATGCTGGATAGCGGTCTATGTACTTTGTCGTAATGCCCAATTAAATCTCACTATACTCATCATAATATGTATGTGCATGGTCATGCCCTCTTTATTTGTCAATTGCCCAACTGTAATTTGTTCACCCAACATGCTGTTTATCTTATGGGAGAGACACCTCTAGTGAACTGTGGACCCCGGTCCAATTCTCTATACTGAAATACAATCTACTGCAATCTTGTTCTCTTGTTTTTACGCAAACAATCATCTTCCACACAATACGGTTAATCCTTTGTTACAGCAAGCCGGTGAGATTGACAACCTCACTGTTTCGTTGGGGCAAAGTACTTTGGTTGTGTTGTGCAGGTTCCACGTTGGCGCCGGAATCCCTGGTGTTGTGCCGCACTACATCCCGCCGCCATCAACCTTCAACGTGCTTCTTGGCTCCTCCTGGTTCGATAAACCTTGGTTTCTTTCTGAGGGAAAACTTGCTGCTGTGCGCATCATACCTTCCTCTTGGGGTTCCCAACGAACGTGTGAGTTACACGCCATCAGGGCCCTTAAATAGGCTCCTCCAAATCCAACCGTTATGCCCAGTTTTGGCCTAAGCGGTACTACCGCTTTGGAGCAAGCGGTACTACCGCCCTGAGTTCGAAATCCCCCCAGATCTGGTCAAAGGACGCAGAGCGGTACTACCGCCCGCGGTACCGCTCGTGGTACCGCAATAGGGTCCAGACCTTACTGGATCCAGAGCGGTACCAGGGCGGTACCGGAGCGGTACGACCGTAACGCGTTACGGTACCTCAAGCAGTACCTGGAGCGGTACTACCGCCCCAGGTATTGCAGGGGGTACCGCAACTCGTACTGGGGGACAAAGTCGGCTCAGAACTTAGAGCGGTACCGAGGGCGGTACCTATAGGGGTAGCGGTACTACCGCTACAGGTACCGGTAGTACCGGCCTGACTAAAACTGGTTTTCTTCCCTTTTTCTCTCCAACTATGTTACCTCGCTAAACACACACAAAACCAGAAAACCTATCAACTACGCTTCAGTCTTCTGATCTTGATGTGTCCGGCGAGGTCACCGTGTACTTGCAAATCTAACAATGATACTCAAGGCACACGGTGAGATTACTCAAGTGTTGTCATCAAACACACAAAACATGGGGTATGAATTTTGCTCTTACAATAGGAAACGCAAGCAAGTCCCTCTCCGCCAAATAAGATCATATATCGTCGTTAGGGCCGCCCTGGTGAAATCCTCTGAATGAAAAAAGCCCATAGTTGGTAACCTAAACCCGCCGCTTTAGTCCGAATAGGAACTTCCGTCCGACGAGAACCTTTTGACAACAAAAATTAATTAATTCAGTACTGCATAGTCCGCAATTTCAATTAGATAAACACAAAGATTAAGATAGGCGCATGTATCACCTATCGATGCGAACCCAGATAGTCGGCTCCGTGCATGGTTGAAACCATCTCGACGACCACTGTAGTTCCGACGCTTTGGCGGCGCCCGGCGTCGTCGTGCTGTTCGCCCGAATAGTGGTCGTATGGTTGGGGCCCATGAAACCGATCTCAGAGCGATTAGGTGATGGCTTGCCGTGCGATGACATACTCACCTTGTACTCCGGCCACACGCACGCTGCCGACCTAACGAACTCAACGGATAGGCTGGCCAGCACGCATCCATTCTCCGGATGGACTTGCGTATATGTGTGCAAGACGAACACAGTACCATCGTTCCCGTTGAAGATGACCGGACGTCTTGGTTCTGGCGGTGCCAGCACCTAGATGATGAACGCCATCGCGGTGCCGTACGGGATCATGTCCACACAAATCGAATGGATTTCTCTGAGGTGGGCGATAAGCGCTGCTGGCGAGGCGGCGAAGTCGCAGCCGACCTCTGTGCAGTCGCACGGGCCGTGCGGGCACGCGAGCTCGTGGTCGTGGAGCCCGTTGTAGGCGACCACGCTCCCGCACCCGTCGTGGACGCACTCCATCCTCTTTAATCTGCTTTGAAGAGGATATTGATGGGGAGGGGAGGGGAGGGGAGAGTGGAGGAGAACGATGGTGGTGGCTTTATTAATTCGGGCCTCACCATCCCACCAGTTTGGCTAAAAAAGGTGACACTGAATGTTTCACTGTCTATGTTTTCACACGCAGTACACCTTATATGATGGCCAAAAATGGGATATGAAGATTTTCTCGAATTATCAAAAAAATAGATTTATGTTTGACATATGTGTATGTTACTCAAAATGGAACTACATATTACGAATGGACGGTCGGCAATTTTGAGGGAAGAAAATGAATTTTAAATATTGAAATACTTTGAGTGTCTCTGTGTGAAGCCTTGCACTAAGATCATAGAAAATTACATTACCCTTGTACGGATTGTGGGTCCTAAAAGTTGAAGTAATTTGACTCCAACAAAAAGAACTTCAATGAAAATAAAAATGTGGACTAGCTTGTGTCGTCATATGAGATATAGATGCTATAAAAATAACAAACTACAATCCTAAGGGTGATTTATATAAATCAAGTTTGATTTTTTGCTTTCATGTATGAGTTAATTTATTAACATGGCTTTCTACCCCCACCCCCACCCCACCCCACCCACACACACTCTCTCTCTCTCTCAAATGGGGGTGAGAGGAGAAGAAGGATGTTCGTAACTCAGGCCTCACCATCTTACCAGACTTTGGTCGATGCCCAAGACATACATGACCTAAAAAGCCGACGTTGATTGTTTCATAGTCTACATTTTCACAAGCATTATACCATATATATTGGCCAAAATGTGATGTGTAGATTTTCTCGAATTGTACCGTATTTGGATTCATGTTTGACGTATGAGCGGTTTTACTCAAAATTCAACTACATGTTCAAATTACCAGGTCAGAAAATTTGAATGAAGAAAATATAGTTTAAATATTGAAATAAGTGTGCATATATATATATATGTGTGTGTGTGTGTGTGTGTGTGTGTTTTGTGCACTACGATACGCAAAATTGTCATTACCATTTTACGAATGTGGTGGGTCCTAGAATATTGAAGCTAATTCAAAAAAAAAAGTGCTAGCTTGAGTCATCGTATGAGATAAAATTGCTATACAAATAACAAACTTACAACCTTAAGGTAATTAAAAAAAGATTTATTTTCTTGCTTACACATGTGTGGTCATGTTGATTGCATTGTATATTAGTATGAACTTACTAATAATTATCCCAAATTTTGGCAGCAATGTGCATCTTACCGTTCACATATATTTTATTCAACTTCATTTCACACAAAAATACATTCTACTTTATTAGTGTAAAATAAGAGCTTTATGTGAGCTTTATTGTGAAGTGGCTACCTGAGAGAAGGGCCAAATTTTCAAGGTAACAATTTCGAAACATGGCATACTTCATAAGATGACCATTTAGGTGATATATATTTTGATTAGTTCTCGAGTTTGTAATATATGTGGACTTATGTTGAGTTTTAACCAATTTTGGTCAATTTAAAATTGCATGTTCTTTAAATTTCAGCATGACTTTTCGTAGAAAATATGCAGATTTTACCATGGTAGGGTGTTATGCTCCATGCATGACAAAACAACAAAGAAAAGATGAACAATTTGTACGAATGGCGAAGCCGGTGAATTTGAAGCAAATTGGATGCAACCAAAGGAAATTCATTAAAACTAAAAAAAAGATGAAGAGTTCACGAGGAAATGGTATGGCGATTTGAAAAGAAAATGAATCACTACATATGTGAATCTGGTCATAATAAACAAAAATGCCAAGTAGAGTTTCCAATTTTGTTCATAAAAATAGATCAAATTTGAACTAGATTTGTGATGTAGATTGGTCCTAGAAACCGCTATAAGCCATCGCAATGTACGGAAGTGAATGATTCTAGGCATCCATATTTTAATTACTTCATGTAATGTAATTGAACAAGCTAGATTGGGTATTGCCCCATGAAATTGTACCACACATGCCAACAATAGTAAACCTGATTGCTTCCAAGTATGCCAACATTGTGTGGCTTGATTAAATGTGCATTAAACTTAAAATGCCTGTTTATTTATTTTGTTTTAGTAGTCGTATGACAGTGAAGGATCCAGAGTTGCATTAATCGGCGAATTGGGTTACATATTACATAGACTAATTCATGGTAAACATAAAATACATCCAATCCCTCAACATTTTTAGATAAAGGTCTAATTGGAACATCAATCAGGTCCTTCCCCACCGAAGTAGATGACCACCTCCAACACTACGGCCGTCCTGACAAGAACCATCAGCAAAACGTCTCTTTTAGTCCTTGTACTGAGTACTTTGAAGCCGGAAGCCCCAGACACACCCTTCCTGTTACGGTGGTGAAGAAATATAAACATCAAAAGAAGAGGCAGAACAAGATCTCCTACTCAGGGACACTTGGTGGACGCCGAGATATAGGTCGCTAGCTGTGCACGGAGATCCTCTTCTCCTTGCTAATCGCCCTGTCACAAGAAAAACAAATTAATTCAGCATTACTTAAATCCGCATTAGCATCGTCCCAATAAGATTGAGGGTAGTGTTATGTTCACTCACTCCTTATCGATGCGCAAATAGATAGTCAGCTGCTTCGATGATTCACTGCCGCACAGGTACCGCGACGGCACCAAGAGGAACGAAGTGACATCTCCCAAAGAAACTGTGCCCGGAGTCGGACTGCTCGTCGGCTCTAATACTGCCTTCACCACGTCAAACAAGTGTTCCCCGGTAAGCTTATGCGGCCCCGACATCGGCGGGCCGTTCGCCCACATCGTCACCCTATACCGGGGCAAGTTGCACGCTGCCGGCCTGACGCACACGAAGGATACCGCGGTGTCCATGCCGCAAGGGTGGATGTGCAAGGCGAACACTGCGCCATCCATCCCGTAGCCGATGAACTGTCGTTTTGGCGAGCCCGGTGCCGGCACCTTCAGATGAACCAATCCGAAGTCCTCGTCGTACGGGAACCTATCCGCAACGGTCAAGTGGGCTTCTTTGAGGTGTAGGATGAACGGTACCTGCGAATTGGCGAATTCGCAGCCGGGGTGCGTGCAGAAGCAAGAGCCGTGCGGGCACTCCATCATGTGCTTGTCTTCCTCGTTGTAAGGGAACTCCCTCCCGCACCAGTCGTTGATGCACTGGATCGTCGGCTTCAGAGGCTGCTACTTCGGCATAGGAAACTCCATAGTCTAAGATCTGTTGAGGGATCGGAAAGGGGCGCGGGGGGTTGTGGCGGCGGCGGCGCGAGCGAGGGGGGAGCAGTGAGAAGCTGAGAACTGAGATGGGAGATTGATGTTTATGGAGATTTATGTTTCTTTATAGAGGGCTCTTCTTTTAACTGGAGCCTTGATACGTCTCCAACGTATCCATAATTTCTGATGTTCCATTGTTTTATGACAATACCTACATGTTTTGCTCACACTTTATAATGTTTTTATGCGTTTTCCGGAACTAACCTATTAACAAGATGCCGAAGTGCCAGTTCCTGTTTTCTGCTGTTTTTGGTTCCAGAAAGGCTGTTCGGGCAATATTCTCGGAATTCGACGAAACGAAGACCAAACATCATAATTCACCGAGACGGACCAGGGCACCGAAGGGGAGTCAGAGGGGAGGCCTGGGGCCCCCACACCATAGGGCCGCGCGGGCAGGCCCCTGGCCGCGCCGGCCTATGGGGAGGGCGCCCTGGTGCCCCTCCTGCGCCGCCTCTTCGCCTATATAAGCCCTTTCGACCTAAAAACGCGACACCAATTGACGAAACTCCAGAAAGACTCCAGGGGCGCCACCGCCATCGCGAAACTCCAATTCGGGGGACAGAAGTCTCTGTTCCGGCACCCTGCCGGGACGGGGAAGTGCCCCCGGAAGTCATCTCTGTGGGGCCCCGGACTTAACAGTCCAGAACTCCTGTTATGCATTCAATTTCACGATCCCAAGATCATTCCATCGTGAATACATAACCGAACTGATACCAGATTACATCATCCATTACAGTACCGAATTTAAGTAATACGAAGTCTTACATCATAGGCCATCAAGGCCGTAGTTCACCAAACAGCAGCGGAAACAACTTGACTCCAAAAGCGGTGGAACCCAAGTCAGGCCTTTACCCTACAGGCGGCTGACTGGGAGAGCGTCCTAGTTCGCGTCTTCGGCGTCGTACTCCTCTTCTTCGAAGTACTCTTCTTCAAAGTCTGGTCAAGTAGATAACCAGGACAACAATGCCAGTGAGTACTTTTGAATGTACTCGCAAACCACCTTCGAGAGAAATAAAGGATATGCAATATGGCAGTAGCAAGGAAAAGGCACTATCTAGGGCGACAAGGAGCGAGAGGTGGTTCCTCTCGAGAATAAGACCTTTTCATAACTTTGTTGAAAACTTTTTGGTAAACCATTTCATTTGCAGACTAATAGGTAAGGGTGACCCAATTTAATTTCAGCCATCTCACATGGCCATTTCCTTTCCAACTTTCCACCGTACCTCGCAGGTACCTATCCACCAGTCCCACTGGCATCACTTTCCCAAATAAATATTTGAGAAAACATTTTTAGAAACCAAAAACTCTTTAATGCCAAGCAGCTTCCATTCCCACGTCCGTAACCGCGGACACGGCTATTCGAATAGTTTCACACTCTGCAGAGGTTGTACACTTTCCCCACAAGATCCGAATATTTAGCGTGTGGGCATCATCCCTGCATAATAACATATGCCACGACAAAATACTCGATCGTAGTTTTTCGCCTACTCGCCTTAGCCCAAGACATGCCGCCTAGAGTTGTACCACCCAACACCAGAGTCCGAGGGGTCGTTTACCCAGGAGTAGCAAATTCCCCGACCAGCTCGACCCTCCGGAATGCCGCGACCAACTGCGGGCATTATTCAATGGGAGCTCATAGGTTGTACCCCTGCCATCGATACGCAATGGAAAGGCGTTCCCAGTTCGTCGGGAAGGCCACGGTCGATAGGTGTCCATGCTCGGACTACCCCTTACATTTGCAGGACCCAAACTAAGGCGAGACAAACTACTACGCTACGCCCCGTCCCACAAAAGGGTAATGTGGTTGTACTGGCTAGGTCCGGTTCAGGTACTTAGTCACCAAAGTTTTTCGAAAACAATTTTCTTCACTTGCCTCCAGCAAAACTTCTTTTCATAAACATCTTTCCTTCCATAAACTCACACTTGGGCAGGGCTACCCCATTCCAAGGTTTTCGAAACACTTCTTTTCTTGAAAACAATTTTCGTAAACATTTTTCCAGGGCTCCCGACCTATAGTCCACTTCTTCTTCGGAAAATGGCGACAAGGATGACAAGGTGATAAGCACCATATCACTAATTGAGATGTGTTCAGTAGGTACCAACGAGGGTTGCACCCTAAGGGTGAAATAATAAAATTCCAGGTGGCACTAACCACCGACAAAATAAATAGAAGACATGCACCTTTGTAAAACTTGTAATAATGCAAGAATAAGATATATAGGATCAGAGATGCATCAAGAGGTGGCTTGCCTTGCTCAGCAAAGTGTCCCTGGTCTTCCTCTTCAAATCCCCCAAAGTCACCTCCTCCTTCGTCTCCGGCGGCGTTCGAATCTATCGTCGCAAAAAGAAAAGAAACACGCCATACAAATCAACAAACTCTTTCCAGAATATTGCACACAAAATTTGATAAAATCACAGTATGTGGGGGTTGACAAATGCAAACTACTGAAAGTGGTTTCACCCATTTTTGATTTTTAAAACAAAAGATATGATTTTTGCAATTCCAGAATTGACTTAAGAACCAATTAAATGACCTAAATCTTTCTGGAAGTCACAAAAATGCATGCAGCATACCTACAGAAAGCTATTGACATGTAGAACACACCTGCACAAGAATCATATGCAAATAAAATTTCTACTGACCCAAACAATTCAATCAAGACAGAAACCAGAGCACTCCAAAACTTAAACCAACACTAACCAGAGCATCTCCATCCAAAACAAAGCATACCCCTGGATAGCTAAGAACAAATGTGAACTAACCCCACTGGATTTGTATTTTTCTGAGTTGTAAAAGAATTTACAAAAATAGAATACTAAAAAGGTGCCCTGTTTCAGATATAAATCCACCAGGCCTAATATATAACTCTAAAAATCATTTCCTTTGGTAGGGAAATACCCTATTACCATATCTACTGGTAGAATTTGGATTTGCTTCAAGAGCATGTGTAGTTTTTGAATTAAAAATCAGAGAAGTGCTCTCTGGTCAGATTTTAATTTAATTAGCAGACAAAATCTAGGAGGCTTTTGCATAAGGGACCAGTGCCAAATGAAAGGTATTCACATGTGTATTACTCCAGAATTGACCTCATTCAAAAAGAGCTAGTACAAACCTCATGTTAAATAAACTACACAATCTGCAACTATTTAACACCAAATTTATCTACACAGATACAGCATCAAACAGCACATGCAAGCAATTATTCATGGTAGGGAAAACATCTGTGAGCATCTAGAAATTTGAATCAACTCATTTGGTTACTGGACGAATTTATGGTATTTCAAAAACTGAGCAGAGATTTACTGGCAGATTAAATGGGGAGAAAAAGAGAAAGGAAATCGGGCCGGGGCTTGCTGGGCTCAGCCAGATTCGGCCCAGGGGCGGCTCCGCAGCGCGGGAGACGGGATTTGAACGGGGAGGGCGAGCTGGCGGCCACGCTGGCGCGCGGGACCCGGCGGCCTGCGCATGCATCCGTTGGATCTCATCCAACGGTGCATGCACCGTCGTCTCCCTCGCGGCGCGGCGCTCGCGCGGCTAACCCTAGCGGTGCACAGGGAAAAGGCGGGGCGCGGCGTGCTCACCTCGGGGCGCTGTCGACGGTGAGGTGGGGCGCGTCGGATGCGGCGGAGCGGGGGCTTCCGAACGATGGCCGGCGGAGTCGAAACAGGGACGCCCTTCCCGGCGGCGATCGACGGTGGCGGAGCAGATGTTCACGGCGGCGTCGGCTACGGTCGACCCTGGAATGAAAGAGGGGGCGCGTTAGCTCCAGAAAAGGGAGGCGCGTTCAAAGGGTAAGGGGAGGGAGAGAAACGGCGGCGTCTGCGTCGGCAACCTTCACCGCAACGCCACGGGGGCACGGCGAGCTCGACGGCAGGGAGGAGCAGAGCTCCTCTCCGCCCAAGGAGGTGAGAAGGGGAGGTTCTGGGGAGGGTGTGGCGAGGCAAATGAGAGAAAGGAGGGAGCGGTGCCCTCTTTATAGAGCTCGGGCCGGTGCACCGTGCACCCGGTCTGCGCACCGACGGAGAAAACGGGCGGCAGCGAGGGATTGGGGGAGCGAGGCGGTGCTGCTGTGTGCCTGCAAGGCGGTGCCGCGGTTTGGAGGGACGCGCGCGTCGCGCTGCGAGACAGGGAGGAGAGACACGACCGGGCGAGCGGCCTGCCAGGCGTTCGGCGAAAAGACAGGGCGGCTGGTGTCGCCGCGCAGCGTAGGTAGGGCTCGGGTGTGGACTGCGGGCGTGTCTCCGATGCGCCGTGGTGCCGTGCGTGTCTAGTGGGCACGGGTAGGGTTACCAGAGAAAGGAGGTGAGGTGGGCGACGTGGCCGTGTCGGGGCAGAGGTGCCCGCCGGCCATTGGGGGTCGCCAGCGCGGGTCAGCGAGGGGGAGGCGAGGGGAGCGTGCAGGCGGTCGCCTGGGAGGGTGTGGAGCTGCAGGAGGTCGAGCAGGACGACAGGGTGCTGCCAAAAAGGAAGAAGGGAGAGAGATCCTCATGATCTCTTGTGGGTTCCCGAGGTGGTGACCATGGGGAGAGAAAGAAAGAGAGGGGGGTCGAGTGTGGGACTAGGGAGCGTGCAGAATGGAACTGTGGCTCCCTCTGGTCGTGTGCGCGCGTGTTGGTGTGAAGGAAGTGCAAGGAGAATGGCCAAGGGAGTGGGAAAGATCATGGCCGGCATGGTCATTCCCTCTCTAGCCAATTTTTGAAAATTTATGAGCATCCACAAGGAGATGATCTGAGACACTCTAGGCCAACCAAGTGATGAGTCAATGATCCTCTTGCTTGGAGAGTTTTCAGATTTGAAAATGAAGAATCGAGGGGATAGATAAGGAAGAGGGAATTTTGAAGAAAACTTGATCTTACAAGATCATGTGGGAGCATGATCACATGCACTAGGGTGTGGGTGTGGAGAAGGGGTGAATAGAATGAACAAGAGAGAGGGAAGGATCATGGCCGGCATGACCCTTCACATTTAATCCTAATTTCGAAAAATTTGAATTGATCACATAGAATGATCCATGTCAAATCTAGGTACCTAAGGTGATGAATGAATTGTCCATATTCCTAGGAAGGTTTCAGATTTTTACAATTTAGGAAGGAGGAAAAGAGTATGGTGGAGGGAAATTTGAGGGAGACATGATCAAAAAGGATCACATGTGAGCATGATCACATGCTCAAGGGTTTATGGGAATTTTAATTTCTCAAATAAAGAAAGGAGATTCACAAACAATATCACACCTTCTCTACAATGCATGAGCATGATGAACTATATGCATGAAGTTTTGAAAAACAGAAAAAGTTTTTGTTGGCCCAAAATTTTGCACTTCAAAGATTAAACCAATGCACCAAAAAGTTGGGTTGTTACAAACCTTCCCCCCTTAAAATGAATCTCGTCCTCGAGATTCGGTGGCTAAGAACTGAAGAGTGCGGGGAAGTCCTTTCGGAGCTGATCTTCTCTTTCCCAAGTGGCTTCCTCCTCGGAGTGATTTGTCCACTGAACTTTACAAAATTTAATCTTCCTTCTACGGGTGAGACGAACAGCTTCTTCTAGGATCCGAAGGGGTACTTCTCGATAGGTTAAGTCAGTGTTGAGGTCGAGGGTGCGATAATCGATGTTCTTGAATGTCTCAGGCTTGTCAGGCACTTGGAGGCATCGTCGAAGAAGAGAAATATGGAACACATCGTGGAAATCCGCTAATTCAGCAGGCAGTTCAAGCTGATATGATACTTCACCTCGACGAGCAAGAACCTTGAAGGGTCCAATATATCTTGGGGCAAGCTTCCCTTTGACGTGAAATCTCTGCATTCCCTTAAGTAGGGTGACGCGAAGGTAGGCATGATCACCAACATTGAATGTCAACTCGCGACGCTTAGAATCAGCATAACTCTTCTGACGCGATTGAGCGGCTTTGAGGCGATCACGGATTAGTTGAACTTGCTCTTCAGCTTCGCGAAGATGGTCGGGTCCAAAGACTTGACTATCTCCAGTCTCGGACCAGTTGAGAGGGGTTCGACAACGGCGTCCATATAGGGCTTCAAAGGGGGCCATTTGAAGACTAGCCTGGTAGCTATTGTTATAAGAGAACTCAGCGAAGGGTAGACAGTCTTCCCATTTTGCTCCATAAGCGAGGACACAAGCATGAAGCATATCTTCAAGAATCTGATTTACTCTTTCGGTCTGGCCACCGGTCTGCGGGTGATAAGCAGTGCTGAAGGCGAGCTTGGTACCGAGGGCTTCATGTAGGCTCTTCCAGAATCTCGAGGTGAATTGGGTACCACGATCCGATACGATCCGCTTAGGAACACCGTGGAGACTCACGATTCTGGATACATATAGATCAGCTAACTTGGCTCCAGAATACCTCACGTTGACAGGGATAAAATGGGCAACCTTGGTGAGTCGATCGACAATGACCCAGATGGAGTCGTGACCACGCTGGGATCTAGGAAGTCCAGTGATAAAGTCCATTCCAACCTCTTCCCATTTCCACTCGGGAACTTGGAGGGGTTGGAGTAGTCCAGCTGGTCGCTGATGTTCAGCCTTCACTTTCTGGCACACATCATAGCGAGCAATGAAAAAGGCGATCTCGCGCTTCATACCGTGCCACCAGAATTGTTTCTTCAGGTCTTGATACATCTTGGTTCCTCCGGGGTGGATTGAGTATGGGGTGTCGTGAGCTTCCTTCATGATGAGTTGCTTCAGGTCTTCAATATTAGGTACACACAGGCGTCCCTTGTACCACAAAACTCCTTTGGCGTCGACCTCAAAACCAGGAACTTCTTCCCTATTCATTCTACGCTTGATTCCTTCAATACTCTCATGACCCACTTGAGCTTCTTTGATTTGATCGAATAAAGTAGGCTTCAACTCAAGATTGGCCAGGAAACCATGGCTAACGAGCTCGAGGCCGAACTCCTCCAGTTCCTCATACAGCTTAGGTTGAGCAATCTTGATAAGGGCGTTCAACGAACAGGGCTCTCCACTAAGGGCATCAGCTACCACATTAGCTTTACCAGGGTGATAATGAATGCCGAGGTCGTAATCCTTGATAAGCTCCATCCATCTGCTCTGCCTCATGTTCAGCTCCCGCTGGGTGAAGATGTACTTCAAACTCTTGTGGTCGGTGTAGATTTCACAACGATTTCCCACTAGGTAGTGGCGCCAGGTCTTCAGGGCGTGAACTACAGCGGCAAGCTCTAAGTCATGCGTAGGGTAATTCATCTCGTGCGGTCGAAGTTGCCTTGACAAATAAGCTATCACCTTTCCTTCTTGCATCAGCACACTTCCCAATCCAAGCTTTGATGCATCGCAGTACACATCAAAATCCTTGGTAATATCGGGCATGGTCAAGACAGGGGCCGTGACTAATCTCTTCTTGAGTTCCTGAAAACTGGCCTCACATTTGTCGGTCCACTCGAACTTCTTATCCTTCTTCAATAGCTGCGTTAACGGCCTCGCAATGCTGGAGAATCCCTCAACAAACTTGCGATAATAACCGGCCAATCCTAAAAAGGCGCGAACTTCGGTCTGATTGGTAGGGGCTTTCTTCTCCATGATGGACTGAATTTTGGACGGGTCGACAGACACTCCTCCGGCAGATATGACATGACCTAAAAATCCTACCTCTTTCAGCCAAAATTCACACATACTAAACTTGGCGTAAAGCTTATGGTCTCTGAGCGTTCCCAAAACAATCCGCAGATGTTCAGCATGCTCTTCTTCACTCTTGGAGTAGATCAGAATATCGTCGATGAAAACCACAACGAACTTGTCGAGGTACTTCATGAACACCTTGTTCATGAGGTTCATGAAATAGGCAGGGGCATTGGTCAGTCCGAAAGACATCACGGTATATTCAAAAAGTCCATACCGTGTGGTGAAGGCAGTCTTGGGAATGTCTGACTCTCGAACCTTGAGTTGATGATAACCAGTTCGGAGATCTATTTTTGAGAAAACTTGGGCGCCATTCATCTGGTCGAACAGATCTTCAATCTTCGGGAGGGGGTATTTGTTTTTGATGGTAACATCATTCAGTTTCCGGTAATCCACACACAGGCGGATAGTACCGTCCCGCTTATCCACAAAGATAACGGGAGATCCCCAGGGGGATGCACTCGGGCGAATCAAACCTTTCCTCAACATATCATTCAACTGCTTCTTCAACTCAACTAATTCTTGGGGGTTCATCCGGTAAGGTCGCTGAGCGATGGGGGCAGTTCCGGGGACTAGCTCGATGATAAACTCGATATCCCGATCAGGGGGCATACCGGGTAGCTCATCGGGGAAAACTTCAGGATACTCACAAGCTATGGGTACTTCATGCAGGGCTGGACTGGCAACACTCTTCTTGCATAAGACCTTCGATGAAGGTATGGTCGCCACATGCTCAACTATTTCTCCGTCCTCAGCAGTCAATGTTATGGCTCGGCGAACGCAATCTATGTGACCCTTATACTTCACCATCCAATTCATCCCAAGGATAACTTCTAAGCCTTGCTCTCCTAATACGATCAAATCCGCGTGGAAACGCTTCCCCTGAATATCTATAGGAATATCCTTGCAGGATAGATCCGTTTTGGTGGAGGATCCCGGAATTTGGACTAACATAGGACGTTGCATGATCGTAGGTCTCAAACCACTCTTCCTAGCAAACGGCTTAGTAACAAAAGAGTGCGATGCTCCGGAGTCAAACAAGACAGTGGCGGATATTGAGTTGACAGGGAACGTACCCAGGACAATATCCGGAGCTTCCTGAGCTTGTTCAGCATTGACGTGGTTGAGGTGTCCCATAGTTGGTCCAGCTGGCTTCTTCTGATTCAGGTTCCTTCCAGTAGCAGTACGAGCTTGTCCCGGATTAGGCTTGGGCGCATTGGGGCGCTGTCCAGAAGTAGCTCGGTTGGGGCACTCCTTGGAGAAATGACCCGGTTGACCGCAGGTATAGCATCCAGTGGTGGCGGGGCGGACAGTGTTGTTCTGGCGGTTGAAATTGGGATTGTAGTTGCTTCCTCCAGAACGCTGAGGGTTGTAGTTGCGATTGGGGTTGTTGGGGCGAGGTGCAGGGGGTGGTGCCCTCTGCTGCTGGGGCGCCGGCCTTGGAGGAGGAAAGCTGCGGGGTCGCTGAGTGCTGGAGCTGCCTTGCTGCATCATCGCCTTGCGCTTGCGGTTCTCAAATGCACTCTTGCGCTTGCTCTCCACCATGATAGAGGCGTCAACCAGCGACTCAAGGTCTGGGTATGGAACGGCCACCAAGATGCTCTGCATCTCATCATGCAGACCATTCAAGAAGCGATCTTTCTTCTTCTCTTCAGTGTCGGTGTCTTCTGGAGCATACCGGGACAGAGTGGTGAATTTATCCATGTAGTCTACCACAGACATGCTTCCCTGCTTCAAATTCATGAACTTATCCTTCATGAGCTTGATCAGTCCTGAAGGGATGTGGGTCTTGCGGAACTTGGTCTTGAATTCTTCCCAGCCGATGACGTGTCCTTCAGCTTGAATAGCCTTGACATTTTCCCACCAAGCGCGGGCAGGTCCGGAGAGGTAATGAGTGGCAAACAGAACCTTCTCATCATTGCCGACTCCGGCAACCTCCAAGTTGTTCTCAATGGTGCGAAGCCAATCATCGGCGTCGAGGGGTTCAGTGCACTTGGAGAAGACAGGTGGGTTGGTGCTTTGAAAATCCTTCAGCTTGGAGCGGGGGTCTCCATTTCCATCCCCGCCATTATTGTTGTTGGCGTTACCAGTAGCAAGCTGAGTGAGGTGCTGAAGAGTAGCAAGATTAGCTTGACGCTCCGCACGGGCTGCCTCACGGTCTTCCATCATCATACGCATGAGTTGAGCCATGGTAGGGTCGGGAGGTGGAGGTGGAGGGGGGTCTCGGTTTGCCCCGCTGTGGTCTCCTCTACGGGTTTCCACCATCCTGAAGAAGGGTGGATTCAGATTTACAAATAGGAACAAGTAGATGGGCAGCCACTTAAAAGGGGAGGGATTGCAAATAAAAACGGAAATTCTAAAACGGGCGCAACAAATGCAAAGTAGGCAAATGATAGCATAGCATAGCAGGGGTGCCGATGGCACAATGTAGCATACATCATCACACATAAGTCTCATACAACACAGCCAAAAGAATGGTTTCATAGAACCATCATCACAAGCCTACTCGCATCGCAAAAGGGGGCCTATCTCATCGCCCTACGGTAAGGTGGTGCGAGTCCAAGGTGGTGCTCTAGAAGTCGTCGAGGTCCACGACAGGAACCTCAGGTGCAGGTGGGGCGTCCTCCTCAACAAAGGCTGGCTCCTCGGGGTCCTCCTCGGACATCAGTGGCTCGGGCTCCTCATCTTCATCGTTGATGAAGGCCTCATCCTCAGTATCAGGCTCCATATCGAAGTCCTCGTCCTCGTAGTCGTCGTCGTCACTAAGGAGAGCCTCGTTCTCCTTGCGGAGATCCTCACCGTCGTCCTCAAGCTCCTCAATAGTGGCCTCCATCTGAGTAGTCAGGGCCTCCAGTGAAGTCACCTTCGCCTTCAGGCGAGTAACCCTCCGGCGTGCGGCAACCCTCAGCTTGCGCTCACTGGCAAGGTCAGCCTGTGTAGCAGCAAGCTGAGCGTGGAGTGTAGCAATCTCATCCTCCTGCAGATCGCACCTCTCACGGGCGCGGTCCTGCTGAGTCTGAGTGTGGTGAAGCAGGTACTCCATATGGTGCAGCTGGTGGGCGGTGTCGGCGTGTGGGGCGCCGGCCACGGGCTGGCCCGCGAGGTCGCGCTGGCCAAGGTACTGGTAACCAGTGTCGGCGACAACCTCCGGGTGAAGAAAGGCGAGGCGTGCAAGTGCCTCCTGAGAGACTCGAATCATCCCGTCGAGCCACGTGCGCTCCATCACGTCGATGGTGAACTCCTCAGTAGCGGGGGAAATCCCGCTCCCCCTGACGACGCAGGTGACCAGCCAGGCCATCTCCGAGTCTGCGGACCTCTCAGTACGGACGCCCTTAATCTCGGGCACCATACGTCCGCAGCGAATAGCCAGGTCGGCTAAGGCCCGCTCGAAGAAGTAGAGGGGCGGCCTCACCCCAACCTGACGAACGTGCGTGTACTCGATCGGCATCTACACAAATTTTAAAGTAGATTAAGTTAGTGACCACAGTGTGCAAAATTTTAAGCATAAAAAAAAACAGTAATGCAAGTACAGTTTCTGGAAAATAGAAGGAGGTAAGGGACTTAAGCATTTTCAGCATTTAGTCAACCTTTTTGTTTAAGAAAATAGTTTTTGTTCTATTTCTAACGCCCATGCTAACTAAGGTCTCCTACAGTCAGGATGGCTCTGATACCAGCTCTGTGGGGCCCCGGACTTAACAGTCCAGAACTCCTGTTATGCATTCAATTTCACGATCCCAAGATCATTCCATCGTGAATACATAACCGAACTGATACCAGATTACATCATCCATTACAGTACCGAATTTAAGTAATACGAAGTCTTACATCATAGGCCATCAAGGCCGTAGTTCACCAAACAGCAGCGAAAACAACTTGACTCCAAAAGCGGTGGAACCCAAGTCAGGCCTTTACCCTACAGGCGGCTGACTGGGAGAGCGTCCTAGTTCGCGTCTTCGGCGTCGTACTCCTCTTCTTCGAAGTACTCTTCTTCAAAGTCTGGTCAAGTAGATAACCAGGACAACAATGCCAGTGAGTACTTTTGAATGTACTCGCAAACCACCTTCGAGAGAAATAAAGGATATGCAATATGGCAGTAGCAAGGAAAAGGCACTGTCTAGGGCGACAAGGAGCGAGAGGTGGTTCCTCTCGAGAATAAGACCTTTTCATAACTTTGTTGAAAACTTTTTGGTAAACCATTTCATTTGCAGACTAATAGGTAAGGGTGACCCAATTTAATTTCAGCCATCTCACATGGCCATTTCCTTTCCAACTTTCCACCGTACCTCGTAGGTACCTATCCACCAGTCCCACTGGCATCACTTTCCCAAAACAATATTTGAGAAAACATTTTTAGAAACCAAAAACTCTTTAATGCCAAGCAGCTTCCATTCCCACGTCCGTAACCGCGGACACGGCTATTCGAATAGTTTCACACTCTGCAGAGGTTGTACACTTTCCCCACAAGATCCGAATATTTAGCGTGTGGGCATCATCCCTGCATAATAACATATGCCACGACAAATACTCGATCGTAGTTTTTCGCCTGCTCGCCTTAGCCCAAGACATGCCGCCTAGAGTTGTACCACCCAACACCAGAGTCCGAGGGGTCGTTTCCCCAGGAGTAGCAAATTCCCCGACCAGCTCGACCCTCCGGAATGCCGCGACCAACTGCGGGCATTATTCAATGGGAGCTCATAGGTTGTACCCCTGCCATCGATACGCAATGGAAAGGCGTTCCCAGTTCGTTGGGAAGGCCACGGTCGATAGGTGTCCATGCTCGGACTACCCCTTACATTTGCAGGACCCAAACTAAGGCGAGACAAACTACTACGCTACGCCCCGTCCCACAAAAGGGTAATGTGGTTGTACTGGCTAGGTCCGGTTCAGGTACTTAGTCACCAAAGTTTTTCGAAAACAATTTTCTTCACTTGCCTCCAGCAAAACTTCTTTTCATAAACATCTTTCCTTCCATAAACTCACACTTGGGCAGGGCTACCCCATTCCAAGGTTTTCGAAACACTTCTTTTCTTGAAAACAATTTTCGTAAACATTTTTCCAGGGCTCCCGACCTATAGTCCACTTCTTCTTCGGAAAATGGCGACAAGGATGACAAGGTGATAAGCACCATATCACTAATTGAGATGTGTTCAGTAGGTACCAACGAGGGCTGCACCCTAAGGGTGAAATAATAAAATTCCAGGTGGCACTAACCACCGACAAAATAAATAGAAGACATGCACCTTTGTAAAACTTGTAATAATGCAAGAATAAGATATATAGGATCAGAGATGCATCAAGAGGTGGCTTGCCTTGCTCAGCAAAGTGTCCCTGGTCTTCCTCTTCAAATCCCCCAAAGTCACCTCCTCCTTCGTCTCCGGCGGCGTTCGAATCTATCGTCGCAAAAAGAAAAGAAACACGCCATACAAATCAACAAACTCTTTCCAGAATATTGCACACAAAATTTGATAAAATCACAGTATGTGGGGGTTGACAAATGCAAACTACTGAAAGTGGTTTCACCCATTTTTGATTTTTAAAACAAAAGATATGATTTTTGCAATTCCAGAATTGACTTAAGAACCAATTAAATGACCTAAATCTTTCTGGAAGTCACAAAAATGCATGCAGCATACCTACAGAAAGCTATTGACATGTAGAACACACCTGCACAAGAATCATATGCAAATAAAATTTCTACTGACCCAAACAATTCAATCAAGACAGAAACCAGAGCACTCCAAAACTTAAACCAACACTAACCAGAGCATCTCCATCCAAAAGAAAGCATACCCCTGGATAGCTAAGAACAAATGTGAACTAACCCCACTGGATTTGTATTTTTCTGAGTTGTAAAAGAATTTACAAAAATAGAATACTAAAAAGGTGCCCTGTTTCAGATATAAATCCACCAGGCCTAATATATAACTCTAAAAATCATTTACTTTGGTAGGGAAATACCCTATTACCATATCTACTGGTAGAATTTGGATTTGCTTCAAGAGCATGTGTAGTTTTTGAATTAAAAATCAGAGAAGTGCTCTCTGGTCAGATTTTAATTTAATTAGCAGACAAAATCTAGGAGGCTTTTGCATAAGGGACCAGTGCCAAATGAAAGGTATTCACATGTGTATTACTCTAGAATTGACCTCATTCAAAAAGAGCTAGTACAAACCTCATGTTAAATAAACTACACAATCTGCAACTATTTAACACCAGATTTATCTACACAGATACAGCATCAAACAGCACATGCAAGCAATTATTCATGGTAGGGAAAACATCTGTGAGCATCTAGAAATTTGAATCAACTCATTTGGTTACTGGACGAATTTATGGTATTTCAAAAACTGAGCAGAGATTTACTGGCAGATTAAATGGGGAGAAAAAGAGAAAGGAAATCGGGCCGGGGCTTGCTGGGCTCAGCCAGATTCGGCCCAGGGGCGGCTCCGCAGCGCGGGAGACGGGATTTGAATGGGGAGGGCGAGCTGGCGGCCACGCTGGCGCACGGGACCCGGCGGCCTGCGCATGCATCCGTTGGATCTCATCCAACGGTGCATGCACCGTCGTCTCCCTCGCGGCGCGGCGCTCGCGCGGCTAACCCTAGCGGTGCACAGGGAAAAGGCGGGGCGCGGCGTGCTCACCTCGGGGCGCTGTCGACGGCGAGGTGGGGCGCGTCGGATGCGGCGGAGCGGGGGCTTCCGAACGATGGCCGGCGGAGTCGAAACAGGGACGCCCTTCCCGGCGGCGATCGACGGTGGCGGAGCAGATGTTCACGGCGGCGTCGGCTACGGTCGACCCTGGAATGAAAGAGGGGGCGCGTTAGCTCCAGAAAAGGGAGGCGCGTTCAAAGGGTAAGGGGAGGGAGAGAAACGGCGGCGTCTGCGTCGGCAACCTTCACCGCAACGCCACGGGAGCACGGCGAGCTCGACGGCAGGGAGGAGCAGAGCTCCTCTCCGCCCAAGGAGGTGAGAAGGGGAGGTTCTGGGGAGGGTGTGGCGAGGCAAATGAGAGAAAGGAGGGAGCGGTGCCCTCTTTATAGAGCTCGGGCCGGTGCACCGTGCACCCGGTCTGCGCACCGACGGAGAAAACGGGCGGCAGCGAGGGATTGGGGGAGCGAGGCGGTGCTGCTGTGTGCCTGCAAGGCGGTGCCGCGGTTTGGAGGGACGCGCGCGTCGCGCTGCGAGACAGGGAGGAGAGACACGACCGGGCGAGCGGCCTGCCAGGCGTTCGGCGAAAAGACAGGGCGGCTGGTGTCGCCGCGCAGCGTAGGTAGGGCTCGGGTGTGGACTGCGGGCGTGTCTCCGATGCGCCGTGGTGCCGTGCGTGTCTAGTGGGCACGGGTAGGGTTACCAGAGAAAGGAGGTGAGGTGGGCGACGTGGCCGTGTCGGGGCAGAGGTGCCCGCCGGCCATTGGGGGTCGCCAGCGCGGGTCAGCGAGGGGGAGGCGAGGGGAGCGTGCAGGCGGTCGCCTGGGAGGGTGTGGAGCTGCAGGAGGTCGAGCAGGACGATAGGGTGCTGCCAAAAAGGAAGAAGGGAGAGAGATCCTCATGATCTCTTGTGGGTTCCCGAGGTGGTGACCATGGGGAGAGAAAGAAAGAGAGGGGGGTCGAGTGTGGGACTAGGGAGCGTGCAGAATGGAACTGTGGCTCCCTCTGGTCGTGTGCGCGCGTGTTGGTGTGAAGGAAGTGCAAGGAGAATGGCCAAGGGAGTGGGAAAGATCATGGCCGGCATGGTCATTCCCTCTCTACCCAATTTTTGAAAATTTATGAGCATCCACAAGGAGATGATCTGAGACACTCTAGGCCAACCAAGTGATGAGTCAATGATCCTCTTGCTTGGAGAGTTTTCAGATTTGAAAATGAAGAATCGAGGGGATAGATAAGGAAGAGGGAATTTTGAAGAAAACTTGATCTTACAAGATCATGTGGGAGCATGATCACATGCACTAGGGTGTGGGTGTGGAGAAGGGGTGAATAGAATGAACAAGAGAGAGGGAAGGATCATGGCCGGCATGACCCTTCACATTTAATCCTAATTTCGAAAATTTTGAATTGATCACATAGAATGATCCATGTCAACTCTAGGTACCTAAGGTGATGAATGAATTGTCCATATTCCTAGGAAGGTTTCAGATTTTTACAATTTAGGAAGGAGGAAAAGAGTATGGTGGAGGGAAATTTGAGGGAGACATGATCAAAAAGGATCACATGTGAGCATGATCACATGCTCAAGGGTTTATGGGAATTTTAATTTCTCAAATAAAGAAAGGAGATTCACAAACAATATCACACCTTCTCTACAATGCATGAGCATGATGAACTATATGCATGAAGTTTTGAAAAACAGAAAAAGTTTTTGTTGGCCCAAAATTTTGCACTTCAAAGATTAAACCAATGCACCAAAAAGTTGGGTTGTTACAATCTCCATCGACGCCACCACCTCCATCATGCTCCGTGAGTAGTTCCCTCATGGACTACGGGTTCTAGCAGTAGCTAGTTGGTACTCTCTATCCCATGTACTTTAATACAATGATCTCATGAGCTGCCTTACATGATTGAGATCCATCTGATGTAATCGGTGTTGTGTTTGTTGGGATCCGATGGATGATACATTATGATTAGTCTATCTATAAAGTTTGTGAAGTTATTGTTGCTGCAATCTTGTTATGCTTAATGCTTGTCACTAGGGCCCGAGTGGCATGATCTTAGATTTAAGCTCTATAATTATTGCTTAGATTGTATCTACAAGTTGTATGCACATGTCTATGTCCGGAACCAAAGGCCCCAAAGTGACAGAAATTGGGACAACTGGAGGGGAAGGCGTAGGTATGAGGATCACATGTTTTCACCAAGTGTTAATGCTTTGCTCCGCTGCTCTATTAAAAGGAGTACCTTAATAGCCAGTAGATTCCCTTGAGGCCCGGCTGCCACCGGCTGGTAGGACAAAAGATGTTGTACAAGTTTCTCATTACGAGCATGTATGACTATATATGGAAAACATGCCTACATGATTAATAATCTTGATGTTCTGTCTTAATGCTATTTGAATCCTATCAATTGCCCAACTGTAATTTGTTCACCCAACACTTGTCACTTGTTATTGGAGAGTTACCACTAGTGTAGATCGCTGGGAACCCTGGTCCATCTCTCATCATCATATACTCGTTTCTATATGACATTGGAAGTAGTATCAACTATTTTCTGGTGCCATTGCCTACGTATTCTTATTCTTGCTATTGTGTTACTGTTACTACTGCTCTCATATTACTGCTGCTTTCACATCACCCCTGTCAATAGTGCTTTTCCAGGTGCAGCTGAATTGACAACTCAGTTGTTAAGGCTTATAAGTATTCTTTACCTCCCCTTGTGTCGAATCAATAAATTTGGGTTTTACTTCCCTCGAAGACTGTTGCGATCCCCTATACTTGTAGGTCATCAAGACTATTTTCTGGCGCCGTTACCGGGGAGGCATAGCTCTACTCATAAGTTCACCTGGGGAGTACATTCTACCTCTCTCTCTGTTTTTATTTTGTTTTATTTTGTTTTGCTTAGTTTACTTTTGTCTAGTTTATTTGTGCTTAGTTTATTTCTGTCTAGCATTATTTTGCTTAGTTTATTTTTGCTTAGTTTCCTTTTGTTTTGTTTTACTTTTCTCATATACCCAAAAATCCATAAAAATTTGAAAAACCTAAAAATTAAAAACTGTTGTTATGGGAGAACCCACAACCTACTTGGAGCTTATAGAATATTATAATAATTATAGAGAATCAAGAACTAGTAAAGTAATGAGTGCTATGATAGAAAAATTGAATACAATTGCTAAAATTTTGCTTAAACGCCATGATATAAATTGTTGCTCTAAAGAGGATACTAAACATCTGAAATTTCAATGTGGCTTTAGTGAAGAAGTTTTAATTAAGAACTATAATTGGAATAACTATATTCATCTTGGGTTCGAAGAGGTAGAACAATTTGTCTTATTTATGGGAGCTTCTGATATCGAATCCTTCATGGCTAAAAATTATGAAACTTGTGTTGTTTGTAAGGACCTTAAAGATTATGTCTCTTCTATCCTTAATTTTTGCATAGAGAGTTACAGTGATAATCCGTATATCATTGCTCCATGCTTACCGAAAGAGGATGAATGTTATGTTCCTGTGGATTCTCTTGAAATATTACCTATGAGTAAAACTTGTGATAATATTTATGCTACTGTTATCTATGATAATCCATGCTATTTTGATAAATCTTATGATAATGCTTTGTTTGTGCCTGATGTCGAAATGCATGGTACTAAAGAGTTTTGCGTAGCAAATGTTTATGATAAAGCTCTAGATGATGGTCCTATGTTACTTGATAATATTAATTGTACTACTAATGAAAATGGGATTGGAGAGTTCTAGACTCTATCTATGAGTCCCATATCTCTTGAGATCGATCAATCATCATGTTATATTATTGGTAAAAGTGGGTTTGAAAGTTTTAATCCCACTATTTTTGAGCTTGATAAAAATTATGTGTTTATGGATCATGAAAAGCATGCTTTATGTGATAGTTATATTGTTGAGTTTGTTCATGAAGCTACTGAAAATTATTATGAGAGAGGAAAATATGGTTGTAGAAATTTGCATGGTACTAAAACACCTCTTTATATGCTGAAAATTTTGAAGTTACTCTTGTTTTATCTTCCTATGCTTGTCACTTTATTCTTCATTAATTTATTTGTGTACAAGATTCCTATGCATAGGAAGTGGGTTAGACTTAAATGTGTTTTGAGTTTACTTCTTGATGCTCTCTTTTGCTTCATTCTCTATTTTCATGTGAGCATCATTAAAATTGCTGAGCCCATCTTAATGGCTATAAAGAAAGCACTTCTTGGGAGATAACCCATGTATTTATTTTGCTACTGTTTTGTTGTGTTTTGGAAGTTGTTACTACTGTAGCAACCTCTCCTTATCTTTATTTTATTGCATTGTTGTGCCAAGTAAAGTCTCTAATAGAAAGTCGTGCCAAGTAAAGTCTCTAATAGAAAGTCGATACTAGATTTGGATTTCTGCGCAGAAACAGATTTCTATCTGTCACGAATTTGGGCATGGCTCTCTGTAGGTAACTCATAAAAATCTGCCAATTTACTTGCGTGTTTACCAGATATGTACGCAACTTTCATTAGTTTTGAGTTTTCTGATTTGAGCAACGGAAGTACCTCTTAAAAATTCGTCTTTACTGGCTGTTCTGTTTTGACAGATTCTGTCTCTGTTTTTTTGCATTGTCTCTTGTGGACTTTAAGTGAGGTTTTCTAGACATGGAGAGCTATAGCTAATGTTTTATTGAGTTATTTCAATGTGTCACTACAGGGCTAAGGTGGATTAAATTTTGTTCTGAGTACTAACCCCTCTAATGAAGTTTATGAGAAGTTTGGTGTGAAGGAAGTTTTCAAGGGTCAAGAGAGGAGGATGATATATGATCAAGAAGAGTGAAAAGTCTAAGCGTGGGGATGCCCCCGTGGTTCATCCCTGCATATTTCAAGAAGACTCAAGCGTCTAAGCTTGGGGATGCCCAAGGCATCCCCTTCTTCATCAACAATTTATCAGGTCACTTCTATTGAAACTATATTTTTATTCGGTCACATCTTATGTTCTTTACTTGGAGCATCTGTGTGTTTTTAGTTTTGTTTTTGTTTGAATAAATAGGGATCCTAGCAATCCTTGTGTGGGAGAGAGACACGCTCCGCTTTTTCATATGAACACTTGTGTTCTTCATTTTACTTCTAATGTTCAATGGTAAAAGTTGGAAGCTATTGCACTTGTTGTGATTTGGATGGAAACAGAAAATGCTTCATATTGCCTTGAATAATTTGATACTTGGCAATTGTTTTGAGATCTCAAGTAGATCATGATTAAGTTCTTGCATCATGTAGTTTAAACCTATTAGTGGAGAACTACCGTAGAGCTTGTTGAAATTGGTTTGCATGATTGGTCTCTCTAAGGTCTAGATATTTTCTGGTAAAAGTGTTTGAGCAACAAGGAAGACAGTGTAGAGTCTTATAATGCTTGCAATATGTTCTTATGTGAGTTTTGCTGTACCGGTTCATACTTGTGTTTGCTTCAAACAACCTTGCTAGCCCAAAGCCTTGTACTGTGAGGGAATGCTTCTCGTGCATCCAAAACCTTGAGCCAAAACCTATGACATGTGTGTCCAGCATACCTACCTACTATGTGGTATTTTCTGCCATTCCAAGTAAATACTTCATGTGCTACCTTTAAACAATTCAAAATTTATCATCTCTTATTTGTGTCAATGTTTTATAGCTCATGAGGAAGTATGTGGTGTTTTATCTTTCAATCTTGTTCAGCAGCTTTCACCAATGGACTAGTGGCTTCATCCGCTTATCCAATAAATTTGCAAAAAGAGCTGGCAATGGGGTTCCAGCCCCAATTAATCACAAATAGACACTCCTTCATGGTATGTGAAATGTTGGAAGGCACCCGAGGATTCGGTTAGCCATGGCTTGAGAAAGCAAAGGTGGGGAGGAGTGTCATCTCTAAATAAAACTAAAATAAATAGACACTCCTTCATGGTATGTGATTGTTGGAAGGAACCCGAGGATTCGGTTAGCCATGGCTTGTGAAAGCAAAGGTTGGAAGGAGTGTCACCCAAAAATAAAAATAAACTACATCATGGGAGCCGCTCTTTGAAGGTCTGTCTGGCAAGGGGGTTAGAGTGCCCACTACCATTTGTTGACAAAAACAAACACCTCTCAAAACTTTACTTTTATGCTCTCTATATGATTTCAAAACTTGAAAAGCTCTAGCACATGATTTTATCCCTGCTTCCCTCTACGAAGGGCCATTCTTTTACTTTTATGTTGAGTCAGTTTACCTACTTCTCTCTATCTCAGAAGCAAACACTTGTGTTAACTGTGCATTGATTCTTACATACTTGCTTATTTGCATTCATCATATTACTTTGTGTTGACAATTATCCATGAGATAAACATGTTGAAGTTGAAAGCAACTGCTGAAACTTAAATCTTCCTTTGTGTTGCTTCAATGCTTTTACTTTGAAACTATTGCTTTATGGGTTAACTCTTATGCAAGACTTTTGATGCTTGTCTTGAAAGTACTATTCATGAAAAGTTTTGCTATATGTTATCTATTTGTTAGCAACTATAGATCATTGCCTTGAGTCACTTTATTCATCTCATATGCTTTACAATAGTATGATCAAGGTTATGTAAGTAGCATGTCACTACAGAAATTATTCTTTTTATCGTTTACCTACTCGAGGGCGAGTAGGAACTAAGCTTGGGGATGCTGATACGTCTCCAACGTATCCATAATTTCTGATGTTCCATGCTTGTTTTATGACAATACCTACATGTTTTGCTCACACTTTATAATGTTTTTATGTGTTTTCCGGAACTAACCTATTAACAAGATGCCGAAGTGCCAGTTCCTGTTTTCTGCAGTTTTTGGTTCCAGAAAGGCTGTTCGGGCAATATTCTCGAAATTCGACGAAACGAAGACCAAACATCATAATTCACCGAGACGGACCAGGACACCGAAGGGGAGTCAGAGGGGAGGCCTGGGGCCCCCACACCATAGGGCCGCGCGGGCAGGCCCCTGGCCGCGCCGGCCTATGGGGTGGGCGCCCTGGTGCCCCTCCTGCGCCGCCTCTTCGCCTATATAAGGCCTTTCGACCTAAAAACGCGACACCAATTGACAAAACTCCAGAAAGACTCCAGGGGCGCCGCCGCCATCGCGAAACTCCAATTCGGGGGACAGAAGTCTCTGTTCCGGCACCCTTCCGAGACGGGGAAGTGCCCCCGGAAGTCATCTCCATCGACGCCACCGCCTCCATCATGCTCCGTGAGTAGTTCCCTCATGGACTACGGGTTCTAGCAGTAGCTAGTTGGTACTCTCTATCTCATGTACTTCAATACAATGATCTCATGAGCTTCCTTACATGATTGAGATCCATCTGATGTAATCGGTGTTGTGTTTGTTGGGATCCGATGGATGATACATTATGATTAGCCTATCTATAAAGTTTGTGAAGTTATTGTTGCTGCAATCTTGTTATGCTTAATGCTTGTCACTAGGGCCCGAGTGGCATGATCTTAGATTTAAGCTCTATAATTATTGCTTAGATTGTATCTACAAGTTGTATGCACATGTCTATGTCCGGAACCAAAGGCCCCAAAGTGACAGAAATTGGGACAACTGGAGGGGAAGGCGTAGGTATGATGATCACATGTTTTCACCAAGTGTTAATGCTTTGCTCCGGTGCTCTATTAAAAGGAGTACCTTAATAGCCAGTAGATTCCCTTGAGGCCCGGCTGCCACTGGCTGGTAGGACAAAAGATGTTGTACAAGTTTCTCATTGCGAGCACATATGACTATATATGGAAAACATGCCTACATGATTAATAATCTTGATGTTCTGTCTTAATGCTATTTGTTATCACCAGAATTTGACCGAGTCAGAGGTGGGCCACGATTGAGATAGACTTGAAGATATACATGGAAGGAAGAACAAGAATTGGCCTTATACACGAAGTTGGGCTGAATTGCCCATGTATCTGTAATATAGTAGATCGCATCTTAGATTAAAAGTTAGAGTTTTACCCGTGCACGGTTAGGTGCACGCCTTAATTAGAAAGTCCCCTGGACTATAAATATGTATCTAGGGTTTATGGAATAAACAACAACTCACGTTCAACCCAAAACAAACCAATCTCGGCGCATCGCCAACTCCTTCGTCTCGAGGGTTTCTATCAGGTAAGCGACATGCTGCCTAGATCGCATCTTGCGATCTAGGCAGCACGAGCTCCACGTTGTTCATGCGTTGCTCGTACTGAAGCGCTTTTGATGGCGAGCAACGTAGTTATCATAGATGTGTTAGGGTTAGCATTGTTCTTCGTATAACATGCTTACGTAGTGCAACCCTTGCATGTCTAGCCGCCCTCACACCTGTCTCAGGTGTGGGGGCGGCACCCCGCTTGATCATTATTTAGTAGATCGGATCCGTTACGATTGCTCCTTGTTCTACAAGGATTAGTTTAATATCTGCAATAGTTAGGCCTTACAAAGGGGGGGAGGATCCAGCGGCACGTAGGGTGGCGTTCGCAAGTCCTAAACAGGATGTTCCGAGGATCAACTTCATGTTGGTTTTTAGGCCTTGTTTAGGATCGGCTTATGGTCCCCGTGCGTGGCCGCGAGGCCCAACCTGGAGTAGGATGATCCGATTATGCGGTGAAAACCCTAAATCATCGTAGATCTTATTAGCTATATCTTGATCAAGCAGGACCACCATATATTCGTGCACCCCGTACGAATCATGGGTGGATCGGCTCCTTGAGCCGATTCACAGGATAACCTGAGAGCCGATCGAGGCTCGTATTTAATGTTTACGTGTATGCCATGCAGGAAACTAAGCGAGGCATCTCCATCACCTTCCTGACCAGGTATAGGTCAGGTGGCACGCCCTTGCACTTCGCATCGGACGTGTGACCAGAAGAGCATTGCGGGCCGTCGCTCGGAGGGGTCTCAGCCAGCCGCAGCTCTAGGCTCTTCCCGGCTCTACCTGTGTTGACCGTCGCTGCCCGCCGCTGGGTTTTGGCAGTCAACACATTCTGGCACGCCCGGTGGGACCATCGTCTACATCAACCACATCGCCATCTACATCTGAGATGGCGGACGGCACGCCAGTCACCTACGAGGAGCTGCCTGACGAGCTCAAGAAGAGATATGACGAGATCAAGGCCACCCTCGAAGCCGACCTCATCGGCTCTTTTCAGAGAACCCGTTCCCATGGCATCAGATGGAAGGGATTCTCACCGCAAGGTGCACTCGATGGGATAGACCTCTCTGCCCCGTCGGAGGAACGCACCAGGGGCCTGCGGCAGGAGATCAACTACTTGGTGGCTCACTCGCTACACCGCCACTCTGAAAACCTGGTCAACGTGTTGGAGCGTGTCGCTCTGCGCGTGATCCAGGAGATCATGAGCCACCAGTACTCGCCGTCAGGACCAGCTCTCGGGACGCATCAAGGAGAATTGCCACTCCAGTCCCGTCCACCGCTGCCATATGCGTTGGCAGCACCAGCTGAAGTGCCGGCTACACCGGCATTCGTCGTCTACAAGATCGGTGGTGACCCTAGTGACTACCAATTCTTGATTGAGGCACCTAAGGAGATCCCTCAAGGATACGCGTGCACGTATGTGCCAGATTGTGGCAACTGGGCACTCACAAACCAGGCCACAACATCAGGGACTCCGGCGAAAACAGGAGGAACGTCAGCGACGGAGCTTGAGAAGCAGACGTGGCTAACTAAGTACGCCACCCCGACGAACCTCCAGAGCTCAGCTCCTGCAGTTGGCTCAGAGCTGGAAAAGCAAACATGGCTGGCTAAGTACGCCACCCCGGCGAATCTTCAGAGTGCAACTCCTGCAGCCAGCCACGGCGGATCAGATCAGTACCATACTGAGAGACCAGTTCGGCATGGTGCCGAAAAGAAGGGCAATCGGCTATTCCAAGCCGTACCCTGACGAGTACGAGATGATCCCGCTGCCACCTAAATATCGGCTCCCTGACTTCTCCAAATTCAGTGGATCAGATGGCTCCAGCTCCATCGAGCACGTCGGCCGATATTTGGCGCAACTAGGACCGGCCTCAGTGTCGGATCAACTACGCGTGAGGCTCTTCTCACAGTCCCTCACGGGATCGGCTTTCGGATGGTACACCTCATTGCCACCAGACTCCATCCGGACTTGGAAGCAGTTGGAAGAGCAGTTCCATATGCAGTACCATTCAGAGGCTTCCGAGTCCGGTATTGCCGATCTAGCACAACTACGTCAGAAGCGTGGAGAAACTGTGACAGAATACATCCAGCGCTTCAGGAATCTTAGGAACCGATGTTATTCGGTTCGTCTAACTGAAAAGGAAGCAGTCGAGTTGGCAGTAGCAGGCCTTGCAACACAGCTCAAGGACATGGCCTCCCAAGCAGATTATCCCTCGCTGGCGCACATGGTTCAGAAACTTTCAGCACATGAACAGCGCCACCCGGACCTGTACCAGGACAAATTCAAGCGTGCAGTAGTCCTGGTCGATGCAGAGGAAGACGAAGTTTCTGCGGGAGATCAAGAGGTAGCAGTGGCTGATTGGACTCGGGGGGGAACCCCCGTGTCCTGCAAATGGGTAAAGCCACCAGGCCCGCCCAGGGGGTTTGATTTTGACGTGACCAAAACTGAGCAAATCTTCGACCTCCTGCTCAAGGAGAAGCAGTTGACGATTCCTGAAGGTCTCAAATTCCCCACGGTGCAAGAGCTGAACGGAAAGCCATACTGCAAATGGCATAACTCGCTCTCCCATGCCACCAACGACTGCAGGGTGTGGCGTCAGCACATCCAAGCGGCGATAGAAAAAGGGCGGCTGATTTTCAACCAGTACGCCATGAAGGTCGACACCCAATCCTTCCCCGCTGTTAACATGGTAGAATGTACTTACCCTGAAGGTTGCCAGCCAGGGTCCTCGTTCAGCATCAACATGGTAGGACCTGGGCATCACTCTGGCAAAGATGGAGACGAGGGCAGCTGCTCTCGTAGCAAGGACACAGAGGAGGCCGCTCCACGCGATCGGCTCCGTCATGATGGCAAGCGCTACGTCACAGAGGGAGAAGTGAAGAACATGAGATATCAGCGACCCCTCTCTGACCACCTCCTCAATAAGTATGTGAGTCAGTATGACCAACACCGACGATCCAGCGATGATGATGAAAGAGATCGTCTGGCTAGAGAAGCCAGAAGATGTCGTCGGCATGATCACGATGAGGAGGAGCACGAGCGCCGTGCCAAAGGAAAATCAAGGGAGCAAGACGACAACGACAGGCACTGGGACTGCCCCTTCTTCAGACACTGCTGGGATTCAGGAATGAGCCGATTGCCCACAATAGGCAATTGCCCAGAATGCAACCAGAAGAAGAAGGAGGCAGCCAACGTGTCTGTGTTCAGGCGCTTAGGGCCTCTCCCGCCACAAAGCAAACGCGCTGAGTCCCCTCGGTGGGCAGATCTCGAGGATTCAGAAGACGAGGGACAAGAAGAAGAAGACAGGTACCACCGGCCAAGGTGGTGCCCTGATGGACTCAGCCATTCCCAAAAGCGCAGGGTTCAGCGATTGCGCGGCCTGGAGGAAGCCGAAAGGTTATACTTGCATACGTTAAGGAAGGCACGACCTGATCTGGCTGCGAAAGTTCAGCAAACCCTGGACGAAGAGGGTCGTCCACGGAAAATGGAGTGGTGTCCCAAGCAAAGGAAAGCCGATGATGAAACATCGGCTGGTACAAACATGGTGCTCGTCCTTCCGACGGAGCTTAGTGCTCCACGATTCTACGATGCACTCAAGGTGGACGACAGCAAGCGCATCAAGTCAGAGGTTGGGCTGGTTTTATCCACCAGCCTGACCAAGTAGCTGAAGCAAAGCGATGAGCAAACGTGGCGAGGCTGATCCTTGCGATCGGCCCCAAAAAATCTATGAAGGGACAGCACAATGCCTTCGTCGAACACTTCAATCAATATGGAGGCCGATTCCAGCAATCGGCCAAAATTATCTTCACCACATGTTCTGCTTGTGTTCAACATCGATTTGTTGGGCAGTGGTCACGTCGGCGGATGAGAGTCAGCACGGATCCTAACGAAGCCGACGTGCAAATACGGTGCCTAGGTTAACCACAAAGCCGATATCTGCAGTTACCTGACAGATTCGGCTCGGGGGGCAATCATCAGGTGGGCAGGTGCAGATGAACATGTGTGTTGTGAAACATTGGGGGCCGATAGAAAAATCGGCCCCGCGCAAAAAAAAAAATCTAGCCGATGCAAGGACATCGACTTTAGAATAAAAAGAGGTACAGCTGATATACGCAGAAGCCCGACAGAGCAGTTGTTGCAAGTCTCCAAGTTCAGCAGTACCGGTGCAAGCATGCAGATCAGGTTAAGGATGAGTCTAGCAAAGGGAGCATACCTATCCTGGGAACGTGAGCACAGCCGATGACGAGCCGATTTGATCAGCAAGGCGCAAAAGGATCGAACTAGGAGGAGATTAGAAAGCCATTATATTTGAGGTTTCCTAGTTCAAAGAACAGATTTGCTGATCTTTCCGAAGCCCGTCAATACGTCGACTCTTACGGGAATCAAGAGGCTCGGGGGGCAGCTCGCCCTGGAATATCTTTGCTCTGAAGAGCCGATTTTGTTGGAATCGGCTGGCTCTGCATTATAATTTGGAAGCCGATGTCGACACATTTGGTTAATCCATACCTCTTCTCGCCTCGGATAAGGCTCGGGGGCAACTCGCCTGAAAGGTTCCTGGTTCTGGGAGCCGATTTTGTTGGAATCAGCTGGTTCTACATCGTGACTATTCTGAAGAATGGTGCTTTTTAAAGACGCCTGCTCAAGGCCAAACCGCCTGCCTGCTGCGATCGGCGGTACCAAGTGCTATCGTCATCAGCGAAGCTGGCTAACTTGGAAGAGTGACTGAACTGGCCTGTTCCGCAGATTATCGTAAGGAACCGATGCATTGCCATCAGTTGTTGAGCGTTGTTCAGGATAACGGTCGATGAAGTCAGAAGAGGGAGAATCGGCTACAACAGCATAAAGGACATCGGCAAAACCAAAGGAAATTTTTCATTGATAATAAGATTTCTTACAAAGAGAAGCCGATCGTTCAGCAAAAGGGACAGATTGCTACTGCTAATCCTATACTAGTAGGTCCCTATTCTAAGGGCTGTTGCCGTCTTCGCCGTCGCTGGGGTAGCTGCCCTCATTGCTGCTGTCGACGAATCCCTCGGTGCTGCTACTGTGACCTTCACCGGGGACTTCTTCTTCGTCATCATCATTGTCCTCATCTGACCAGGCCCAGCCACGGATGCGCTTTGACGGCGGTTCATCGGAGGAGGTGTCGTCCTCCTGTTCCTTCTTCATGTCGGAGGAGACGTCTTCGTCTTCATCATCCTTTTCTTCCTCTTTGGTGACGGAGGTGAATTTACCCCGGAAGAGAGGGTCGTTGTCGTCGCTCTCCGCCTCCAGTGCTCCGTCAATCAGGAGCCGGAGGTCATCTTCCCCGTCAGTTAGGGGCATGGCCCCGTCTGACCAGACGAGGTCTTCGCCCTCTGGTACGAAGTCGAAGTCCCACTCCCGCTTGTCCCAATGCTTGGGAGCGCGCCGGTTGTACGCCTCTATCTGGTCGTGCTCTGGAGTCAACTCGCTTGAGGAAGAGGATTGGAGAGAAACGGAAGAGGAAGAGGACGACATGGCTCGGAAAGGAGAGGGTTTTTTGGCTGACGGCTAGTTTGGATCTGGAGGATGAAGAGGTGGACTGTTCGATGCTGCAGATAAAGGGGATAGAGCAAAGATTTATTGCTCGAAGCAGTTTCCGAGGAGGTGGGGCCAGAATTGTCAAATCGTGCAGAGAAGTTGAGAAGGCAAGTTATCATAATGAAGAATACTGCAACGGTTCTGCTCTGCCACGACATGACCCGACGAAGAAGGACAGAGTGATTTTGGAATTACCAATTCCAAAACCAGGGGGGCATGTGTTATCACCAGAATTTGACCGAGTCAGAGGTGGGCCACGATTGAGATAGACTTGAAGATATACATGGAAGGAAGAACAAGAATTGGCCTTATACGCGAAGTTGGGCTGAATTGCCCATGTATCTGTAATATAGTAGATCGCATCTTAGATTAAAAGTTAGAGTTTTACCCGTGCACGGTTAGGTGCACGCCTTAATTAGAAAGTCCCCTGGACTATAAATATGTATCTAGGGTTTATGGAATAAACAACAACTCACGTTCAACCCAAAACAAACCAATCTCGGCGCATCGCCAACTCCTTCGTCTCGAGGGTTTCTATCAGGTAAGCGACATGCTGCCTAGATCGCATCTTGCGATCTAGGCAGCACGAGCTCCACGTTGTTCATGCGTTGCTCGTACTGAAGCGCTTTTGATGGCGAGCAACGTAGTTATCATAGATGTGTTAGGGTTAGCATTGTTCTTCGTATAACATGCTTACGTAGTGCAACCCTTGCATGTCTAGCCGCCCTCACACCTGTCTCAGGTGTGGGGGCGGCACCCCGCTTGATCATTATTTAGTAGATCTGATCCATTACGATTGCTCCTTGTTCTACAAGGATTAGTTTAATATCTGCAATAGTTAGGCCTTACAAAGGGGGGGAGGATCCAGCGGCACGTAGGGTGGCGTTCGCAAGTCCTAAACAGGATGTTCCGAGGATCAACTTCATGTTGGTTTTTAGGCCTTGTTTAGGATCGGCTTATGGTCCCCGTGCGTGGCCGCGAGGCCCAACCTGGAGTAGGATGATCCGATTATGCGGTGAAAACCCTAAATCGTCGTAGATCTCATTAGCTATATCTTGATCAAGCAGGACCACCATATATTCGTGCACCCCGTACGAATCATGGGTGGATCGGCTCCTTGAGCCGATTCACAGGATAACCTGAGAGCCGATCGAGGCTCGTATTTAATGTTTACGTGTATGCCATGCAGGAAACTAAGCGAGGCATCTCCATCACCTTCCTGACCAGGTATAGGTCAGGTGGCACGCCCTTGCACTTCGCATCGGACGTGTGACCAGAAGAGCATTGCGGGCCGTCGCTCGGAGGGGTCTCAGCCAGCCGCAGCTCTAGGCTCTTCCCGGCTCTACCTGTGTTGACCGTCGCTGCCCGCCGCTGGGTTTTGGCAGTCAACACTTTTCAATCCTATCAATTGCCCAACTGTAATTTGTTCACCCAACACTTGTCACTTGTTATTGGAGAGTTACCACTAGTGTAGATCGCTGGGAACCCCAGTCCATCTCTCATCATCATATACTCGTTTCTATATGACATTGGAAGTAGTATCAACTATTTTCTGGTGCCATTGCCTCTGTGTTACTGTTACTACTACTGTGTTACTATTACTACTGCTCTCATATTACTGCTGCTTTCACATCACCCCTGTCAATAGTGCTTTTTCAGGTGCAGCTGAATTGACAACTCAGTTGTTAAGGCTTATAAGTATTCTTTACCTCCCCTTGTGTCGAATCAATAAATTTGGGTTTTACTTCCCTTGAAGACTGTTGCGATCCCCTATACTTGTGGGTCATCAAGACTATAGACTGGTGGACACATGACATACCAGTTGGTGTACTCGGGTGATTATTATAATGTATTAGTACTCCATAGTTTCCTATGGATCCAAGGGTCGGAAAACCAAGTTATCTCATTTACAAGACATTATTTTTTCCATGAAGCCAAGTTAACTCATCAATCAATTGGTATATTTTGGTTATATTCAAACTTTTACTTGAAACTAGTTGGTCATGGCATTCTACTACTCGCTTAAAACTTTTACTGCGGGAAGGGAGGGGGGGGGTGATGCTACCCTGAATTTGTGGGACCCAAAAAAACTCGGAAATACGAGCGATGCATCAAAAAGAAACACATGCATCCCCCTCCCCCAGTGATTTGACCTAGATTTGAAATCAAGGCACACGTGATTCAAAAAAGGCAATCTAAAAACATGGATTATTCATCATTTTGTACATATATATAGGGAAAATACCAAACATGTCATACCAGTGTTTTAGAGAAGAACCCTCAATTAGATTGGCACCATGTTGGACTTCGTCCAACTAAATTTCCTCCCACATGCATGTGAGCTTGGTACCACTACACAAGAACCATGCCAAAGTTTTGAATCATGGCCCAATTTTATGTATATATTTGAACTTTTCATCATGCATGCATGAGTACTTCGCAAAATATGTGCATTTTGGGTTGTCGCCCGCAAATGTGTTTTTGCTTGTCTGCCACCAATCAAGTTTTCATTTGCGGGGAAACATGCATGAAAGGATGACCATTTCTAAGGTTTCATGAATTATCTCAATGTGCATCCATATATAAACAATTTCTTGGGCTAAATCCAATAAAATGCAAATTTGATACAGTGTAGATGAAGTACAGATCAAACAAATAATTTAAAAAATACATGGGTGTGTGACCTGAATGTGTGGATCGAGCCAAGTACATTTTATATAATAATGGCCAAACACATGCACCGCACCCTCCTACTAGAACAAATTAAAACAAGCAGGGAGAGAGCATCGTGAGATTGCTCGACGTAGCTAAATTTCAAAACAAGCCGAATTAATAAGTTATTTTGGGGCTTGATAGAAAAGATCGAAACAAAGCATGCATAGTCATATCATTTGTGGTTTACATAATACCTCTATGAAGAATACCAAATAAACATGGCATATATACACTTCTATTTTTTAAGACAAGCAGAACCATGCATATTTTTTTGCACCATGTGTTTGAGGCCTCGCTTACCCAGAAGTGTGTGTGGGAGCATTGCATGCTACGAGAAAAACAATGCCAAACATTTGAATCGCATGACTCATTTTTTGGTAGTGATATATAGGTTTATGGTTTATATACAAGGTTTAGTGTTAGGATCTAGGGGTTTAATATAATTAGGGTTTAGGGTTTATAGAGATTGACATCATCTGTTTCATTTCACATTTGTGATGTACAATACTACATACCTAAGTAAAATCGTTCATTCTTAGTCACTCCAAAATGAAGCTCGTGGTCGGGAGGTTTTGGAATTAACATGTTTGAAACCCAATACCACTTCTCTTCATGCTTGACTTCATAATTAATTAAGACAGAGTTTAGGGTTAGGGGATAGATACCTGATTTTTCTGGTTTGAATATGTCTAGATCGACCTTTGTACGTTTATCAACTTGAATGCTTAATGTATAACATAAGAAGACTATGTGCTTTGTTTTTTTTTGAATTTTTATGCCCATTTGAATTTTGGTCAAATCCTAGGTTAATTTGACAAAGAGTTAAACACGTTTAAAACATGAATATGAAAAAGTAAGCATGTATCCTTCTTAATTAGTCACTCCAAAATGAAGCTCGTGGGAGGTTTTGAATATCCATGTTCGAAACCCAATACCACTTCTCTTCATGCTTGACTTCATAAGACAGAGTTTAGGGTTAGGTGGTAGATACATGATTTTTCTGGTTTGAATATGTCTAGATCGACCTTTGTACGTTTATTATCAACTTGAATGCTTACTGTATAACATAAGAAGACAATGTGCTTTGGTTTTTCAACATTTTTTGATTTTTTTTGAATTTTTATGCCCATTTGAATCTTGGTCAAATTCTAGGTTTGACCAAGATTTGAACAAGTTTAAATCATGAATATAAAAAATCAAGCATCTATCCTTCTTAGTCACTCCAAAACTCTTGGGAGGGTTTTCGATATTGATACATCTCCGACGTATCGATAATTTCTTATGTTCAATGCCACATTATTGATGATATCTACATGTTTTATGCACACTTTATGTCATATTTGTGCATTTTCTGGAACTAACCTATTAACAAGATGCCGAAGTGCCAGTTGCTGTTTTCTGCTGTTTTTGGTTTCAGAAATCCTAGTAAGGAAATATTCTCGGAATTGGACAAAATCAACGCCCAGGGTCCTATTTTGCCACGAAGCTTCCAGAAGTCCGAAGGAGAGACGAAGAGGGGCCACGAGGGGGCCACACCCTAGGGCGGCGCGGCCCCCCCCCCCCTTGGCCGCGCGGCCCTGTGGTGTGGGGCCCTCGTGCCGCCTCTTGACCTGCCCTTCCGCCTACAAATAGCCTTCATCGCAAAACCCCCAGTACCGAGAGCCACGATACGGAAAACCTTCCAGAGACGCCGCCGCCGCCAATCCCATCTCGGGGGATTCAGGAGATCGCCTTCGGCACCCTGCCGGAGAGGGGAATCATCTCCCGGAGGACTCTACGCCGCCATGGTCGCCTCCGGAGTGATATGTGAGTAGTCTACCCCTGGACTATGGGTCCATAGCAGTAGCTAGATGGTTGTCTTCTCCTCATTGTGCTTAATTGTCGGGTCTTGTGAGCTGCCGAACATGATCAAGATCATCTATCTGTAATGCTATATGTTGTGTTTGTTGGGATCCGATGAATAGAGAATACCATGTTATGTTGATTATCAATTTATATCTATGTGTTGTTTATGATCTTGCATGCTCTCCGTTATTAGTAGATGCTCTGGTCAAGTTGATGCTTGTAACTCCAAGAGGGAGTATTTATGCTCGATAGTGGGTTCATGTCTCCGTGAATCTGGAGGAGTGACAAGAACCTCTAAGGTTATGGATGTGCTGTTGCCACTAGGGATAAAACATTGATGCTATGTCCGAGGATGTAGTTATTGATTACATTACGCACAATACTTAATGCAATTGTCTGTTGTTAGCAACTTAATACTAGAAGGGGTTCGGATGATGACCTGAAGGTGGACTTTTTAGGCATAGATGCATGCTGGATAGCGGTCTATGTACTTTGTCGTAATGCCCAATTAAATCTCACTATACTCATCATAATATGTATGTGCATGGTCATTCCCTCTCTATTTGTCAATTGCCCAACTGTAATTTGTTCACCCAACATGCTGTTTATCTTATGGGAGAGACACCTCTAGTGGCTGTGGACCCGGTCCAATTCTCTATCTTGAAATACGAGTCATCGCAATACGTATTCTACTGTTTTCTGCAAACAATCATCATCCACACTATACATCTAATCCTTTGTTACAGCAAGCCGGTGAGATTGACAACCTCGCTGTTTCGTTGGGGCAAAGTACTTGGTTTGTGTTGTGCAGGTTCCACGTTGGCGCCGGAATCCCTGGTGTTGCGCCGCACTACATCTCGCCGCCATCAACCTTCAACGTGCTTCTTGACTCCTACTGGTTCGATAAACCTTGGTTTCATACTGAGGGAAAACTTGCCGCTGTACGCATCACACCTTCCTCTTGGGGTTCCCAACGGACGCGTGTTGAACAAAAAGACATAAAGTCAACTACGCGCATCAAGCAAGATTTTATGGCGCCGTTGCCGGGGAGATCAAGACACGCTGCAAGGGGAGTCTCCACATCCCAATCTCTTTACTTTGTTTTTGTCTTGCTTTATTTTATTTACTACTTTGTTTGCTGCACTAAATCAAAATACAAAAAAATTAGTTGCTAGTTTTACTTTATTTGCTATCTTGTTTGCTATATCAAAAACACAAAAAAATTAGTTACTTGCATTTACTTTACTTATTTCAATATGTTTCCTTTTAATTTTACCGTAAAAGATATACCTGTGGGACAAGGGTCTATAATTGGAAGAGATAATTTAGAAGAATTTTTCACCCACGTTAGCATGGATGAAGATTTTGAAGATAGACACTTGGTAGACCTTGCTCCTACTTATGAAATTGCTGCTGCTGCTTTAGTTCGCATGTTGGAAACTAAATTTGTTAATTTCAATCCTATAATCCAACACATGTTTCTTACACTCGGTGATATGGAAGAAGGGGAAAAGAAAGATTTTGTTTTAGAAACCCTTCTTAGAGAATTTGGTGGTCTAGCAAGAGAGGCTAGAAAGGTCTTTGTTAAATATAATATGCTTGGTTCTTGCACCAATTTTGTTAGTCTCCTTGAAAAGATGGACATGGAGAGAATAAGGTACACTAATAATATTAATGATGGTGGGGAGATCAAAGCACCAATACCATGTAAGCTCCTAGCGATGAATGATGCACTAGAAAATAACTATGCTTGGCTTGTTCCTGAAAATTTGTTTGATGAGAGTAGCAAGCCCAAGACTAATGAAAAGGGAGACCGCTAAAACTTATGTATCTAATATACTATGCATGGTTAAGAAAACTCCACACCCCGCTGAAGATGCACCATCCTTTGATAATACTTGATACACACTTTCTGCGCCTAGCTGAAAGGCGTTAAAGAAAAGCGCTTATGGGAGACAACCCATGTTTTTACTACAGTAATTTTGTTTTTATTTTGTGTCTTGGAAGTTGTTTACTACTGTAGCAACCTCTCCTTATCTTATTTTAGTGTTTTGTTGTGCCAAGTAAAGTCGTTGATAGTAAGGTTCATACTAGATTTGGATTACTGCGCATAAACAGATTTCTTTGCTGTCATGAATCTGGGCAAAATTCTCTGTAGGTAACTCAGAAAATTATGCCAATTTACGTGAGTGATCCTCAGATATGTACGCAACTTTCATTCAATTTGAGCATTTTCATTTGAGAAATTCTGGTGCCTCAATAAAATTTGTCAATACGAACTGTTCTGTTTTGACAGATTCTGCCTTTTATTTCGCATTGCCAGTTTTGCTATGCTAGATGGATATTTCGATTCCATTGAGTTTCTGTAGCTTTGTGCAATGTCCAGAAGTGTTAAGAATGATTATGTCACCTCTGAACATGTATATTTTGATTGTGCACTAACCCTCTAATGAGTTGTTTTGAGTTTGGTGTGGAGGAAGTTTTCAAGGATCAAGAGAGGGAGATGATACAACATGATCAAGGAGAGTGAAAGCTCTAAGCTTGGGGATGACCCGGTGGTTCACCCCTGCATATATCAAGAAGACTCAAGCGTCTAAGCTTGGGGATGCCCAAGGCATCCCCTTCTTCATCGACAACATTATCAGGTTCCTCCCCTGAAACTATATTTTTATTCCGTCACATCTTATGTGCTTTGCTTGGAGCGTCGGTTTGTTTTTGTTTTTGTTTTGTTTGAATAAAATGGATCCTAGCATTCATTGTGTGGGAGAGAGACACGCTCCGCTGTTGCATATGGACAAGTATGTCCTTAGGCTTTACTCATAATATTCATGGCGAAGTTTCTTCTTCGTTAAATTATTAATTATATGGTTGGAATTGGAAAATGATACATGTAGTAATTGCTAAAATGTCTTGGATAGTGTGATACTTGGCAATTGTTGTGCTCATGTTTAAGCTCTTGCATCATATAATTTGCACCTATTAATGAAGAAATACATAGAGCTTGCTAAAATTTTGTTTGCATATTTGGTCTCTCTAAAAGTCTAGATAATTTCTAGTATTGAGTTTGAACAACAAGGAAGACGGTGTAGAGTCTTATAATGTTTTCAATATGTCTTTTATGTGAGTTTTGCTGCACCGCTTCATCCTTGTGTTTGTTTCAAATAGCCTTGCTAGCCTAAACCTTGTATCGAGAGGGAATACTTCTCATGCATCCAAAATACTTGAGCCAACCACTATGCCATTTGTGTCCACCATACCTACCTACTACATGGTATTTCTCCGCCATTCCGAAGTAAATTGCTTGAGTGCTACCTTTAAATTTCCATTCTTCACCTTTACAATATATACCACATGGGACAAATAGCCTAAAAACTATTGTGGTATTGAATATGTACTTATGCACTTTATCTCTTATTAAGTTGCTCGTTGTGCGATAACCATGTTTCTGGGGACGCCATCAACTACTCTTTGTTGAATATCATGTGAGTTGCTATGCATGTTCGTCTTGTCTGAAGTAAGGGCGATTTACCACCTTATGGTTAGAGCGTGCATATTGTTAGAGAAGAACATTGGGCCGCTAACTAAAGCCATGATTCATGGTGGAAGTTTCAGTTTTGGACATATATTCTCAATCTCAAATGAGAAAATTAATTGTTGCTACATGCTTATGCATAAAAGAGGAGTCCATTATCTATTGTCTATGTTGTCCCGGTATGGATGTCTAAGTTGAGAATAATCAAAAGCGAGAAATCCAATGCGAGCTTTCTCCTTAGACCTTTGTACAGGCGGCATAGAGGTACCCCTTTGTGACACTTGGTTAAAACATGTGCATTGTGATAATCCCGGTAATCCAAGCTAATTAGGACAAGGTGCGGGCACTATTAGTATACTATGCATGAGGCTTGCAACTTGTAAGATATAATTTACATGATACATATGCTTTATTACTACCGTTGACAAAATTGTTTCTTGTTTTCAAAATCAAAGCTCTAGCACAAATATAGCAATCGATGCTTTCCTCTTTGAAGGACCATTCTTTTACTTTTAATGTTGAGTCAGTTCACCTATTTCTCTCCATCTCAAGAAGCAAACACTTGTGTGAACTGTGCATTGATTCCTACATATTTGCATATTGCACTTGTTATATTATTCTATGTTGACAATATCCATGAGATATACATGTTACAAGTTGAAAGCAACCGCTGAAACTTAATCTTCCTTTGTGTTGCTTCAATGCTTCTACTATGAATTATTGCTTTATGAGTTAACTCTTATGCAAGACTTATTGATGCTTGTCTTGAAGTACTATTCATGAAAATTCTTTGCTATATGATTCAGTTGTTTACTCATGTCATTTACATTGTTTTGATCGCTGCATTCACTACATATGCTTTACAATAGTATGGTCAAGGTTATGATGGCATGTCACTCCAGAAATTATCTTTGTTTATCGTTTACCTGCTCGGGACGAGCAGGAACTAAGCTTGGGGATGCTGATACGTCTCCGACGTATCGATAATTTCTTATGTTCCATGCCACATTATTGATGATATCTACATGTTTTATGCACACTTTATGTCATATTTGTGCATTTTCTGGAACTAACCTATTAACAAGATGCCGAAGTGCCAGTTGTTGTTTTCTGCTGTTTTTGGTTTTAGAAATCCTAGTAAGGAAATATTCTCGGAATTGGACGAAATCAACGCCCAGGGTCCTATTTTGCCACGAAGCTTCCAGAAGACCGAAGAGTCAATGAAGTGGGGCCACGAGGCGGCCAGATGATAGGGCGGCGCGGCCCAGGTCTTGGCCGCACCACCCTGTCATCTGGGCCCCTCGTGACGCCCCTTGACCTGCCCTTCCGCCTACAAATAGCCTTCGTCGCGAAACCCCCAGTACCGAGAGCCACGATACGGAAAACCTTCCAGAGACGCCGCCGCCGCCAATCCCATCTCGGGGGATTCAGGAGATCGCCTACGGCACCCTGCCGGAGAGGGGAATCATCTCCCGGAGGACTCTACGCCGCCATGGTCGCCTCCGGAGTGATGTGTGAGTAGTCTACCCCTGGACTATGGGTCCATAGCAGTAGCTAGATGGTTGTCTTCTCCTCATTGTGCTTAATTGTCGGGTCTTGTGAGCTACCGAACATGATCAAGATCAGCTATCTGTAATGCTATATGTTGTGTTTGTTGGGATCCGATGAATAGAGAATACCATGTTATGTTGATTATCAACTTATATCTATGTGTTGTTTATGATCTTGAATGCTCTCCGTTATTAGTAGATGCTCTGGCCAAGTTGATGCTTGTAACTCCAAGAGGGAGTATTTATGCTCGATAGTGGGTTCATGTCTCCGTGAATCTGGAGGAGTGACAAGAACCTCTAAGGTTATGGATGTGCTGTTGCCACTAGGGATAAAACATTGATGCTATGTCCGAGGATGTAGTTATTGATTACATTACGCGCAATACTTAATGCAATTGTCTGTTGTTAGCAACTTAATACTGGAAGGCGTTCGGATGATAACCTGAAGGTGGACTTTTTAGGCATAGATGCATGCTGGATAGCGGTCTATGTACTTTGTCGTAATGCCCAATTAAATCTCACTATACTCATCATAATATGTATGTGCATGGTCATTCCCTCTCTATTTGTCAATTGCCCAACTGTAATTTGTTCACCCAACATGCTGTTTATCTTATGGGAGAGACACCTCTAGTGAACTGTGGACCCCGGTCCAATTCTCTATACTGAAATACAATCTACTGCAATACTTGTTCTACTGTTTTCTGCAAACAATCATCATCCACACTATACATCTAATCCTTTGTTACAGCAAGCCGGTGAGATTGACAACCTCGCTGTTTTGTTGGGGCAAAGTACTTGGTTTGTGTTGTGCAGGTTCCACGTTGGCGCCGGAATCCCTGGTGTTGCGCCGCACTACATCTCGCTGCCATCAACCTTCAAAGTGCTTCTTGACTCCTACTGGTTCGATAAACCTTGGTTTCATACTGAGGGAAACCTTGCCGCTGTACGCATCACACCTTCCTCTTGGGGTTCCCAACGGACGCGTGTTGAACGAAAAGACATAAAGTCAACTACGCGCATCAAGCAAGATTTTATGGCACCGTTGCCGGGGAGATCAAGACACGCTGCAAGGGGAGTCTCCACATCCCAATCTCTTTACTTTGTTTTTGTCTTGCTTTATTTTATTTACTACTTTGTTTGCTGCACAAAATCAAAATACAAAAAAATTAGTTGCTAGTTTTACTTTATTTGCTGTCTTGTTTGCTATATCAAAAACACAAAAAAATTAGTTACTTGCATTTACTTTACTTATTTCAATATTTTTCCTTTTAATTTTACCGTAAAAGATATACCTGTGGGACAAGGGTCTATAATTGGAAGAGATAATTTAGAAGAATTTTTCACCCACGTTAGCATGGATGAAGATTTTGAAGATAGACACTTGGTAGACCTTGCTCCTACTTATGAAATTGCTGCTGCTGCTTTAGTTCGCATGTTGGAAACTAAATTTGTTAATTTCAATCCTATAATCCAACACATGTTTCTTACACTCGGTGATATGGAAGAAGGGGAAAAGAAAGATTTTGTTTTAGAAACCCTTCTTAGAGAATTTGGTGGTCTAGCAAGAGAGGCTAGAAAGGTCTTTGTTAAATATAATATGCTTGGTTCTTGCACCAATTTTGTTAGTCTCCTTGAAAAGATGGACATGGGGTAGATATATACATGATTTTATGGTTTGAATATGTCTAGGCCTTGTTTATCAACTTGAATGCTTAATATATATATGACATAAGAATGCTATGTCCTTTGTTTTTTCATTCGCTTGATTTTTTTCTGAATTTTTATGCCCATTTAAATCTTTTGGTCAAATCCTAGGTTTGACCAATATTTAAACAAGTTTAAAACAAGAAAATGAAAAGGTAATCATGGATCCTTCTTAGTCACTCTAAAATGAAGCTTTTGGGATGTTCTTGAAATTTCCATGTTTGAAACCCAAAACGACTTCTCTTCATGCTTGACTTCATAAGACATAATTTAGGGGTTAGGGGTTGATACATGATTTGTCTAGTTTGAATATGTCTAGACCTTGTTTATCAATTTTAATGCTTACTATATGACATAAGAAGACTATGTGCTTTTCTTACTATATGACATAATAAGACTATGTGATTTGACCAAGATAATTTAAACAAGTTTAAAACATGATAATGAAAAGGGAAGCTTGTATCCTTCTTAGTCACTCGAAAATGAAGTTTTTTGGGAGGTTTTTGAAATTTCCATGTTTGAAACCCAAAACCACTTATCTTCATGCTTGACTTCATAAACATGAAAAGGAAGACTATTTGCTAACGGAGGGAGTAAGCACTCTTGCTATCAAAAGTACCAAACGATGCATACCAAAATGATTTTTTAGAGCAATACTAGTTCAGATTATTTAATTTTACATTAGCAGGCCAAAATCGAACCCCGTAGTTGCATTTTCTGAAATTGATCCGTAGTACTGGGCAGAACCCTAGTTTAACTTATTTAATACTAATAGATTCGTAGGTCAAATTTTTTACGTTTTTATTATTATTACTAGGCAGCACATGTGTTTGCTCGTCCAGTGAAACTCTTTCATTTCATTTTTATTTCCCGCAAGGTTGGGAATCGGAGGAAGAGGGATCACACGGGAGGAGACGAAGGGAGAGCAGTCACGGGGCCCCACTTATTTATGGTGTCTATATTTTTTCGGGTGATTTGACTGTTGTGCAGGGTTATCAGTGCGCAGGGGGTACGAGCGAGCGAGGCCGAGAATGAGAGAGATGTTTTTTTTTGTTAGAGGGACAACCGAACGATCCTGAAGGACCCAGATTTCCAATACGCATCAGAGAGCAGTTTACAACATGACACAAAATAAATAGGAAATTACGTCTAAATCCCTAAGATTTACATGGTAGATGTGGGGATACGTTGCATAGAAAACAAAAAAATTTCTACCGCGAGAACGCAATCCAAGCCAAGATGCAATCTAGAAGACGGGAGCAACGAGGGGATGATCGAGACTCACCCTTGAAGATTTCCAAAGCCTATAAGAGTAGGCTCTTATTGCTGCGGTAGACGATCACTTGCTGCTTGCAAAAGCGCGTAGAAGATCTTGATCACGGTGCCACGATCGGGCAGCACCTCCGTACTCGGTCACACTTTCGGTGTTGATGAAGACGACGTCCTTCTCCTCGTTCCAGCGGGCAGCGGAAGTAGTAGCTCCTCCTTGAAACCGGCAGCACGACGGCATGGTGGCGGTGGCGATGGAGAACTCCGGCGGAGCTTCGCTAAGCATTGCGGGAGAGGTGGAGGAGAGGGGGCGGCTAGGGTTTGGGAGAGGGGGTGGCCGGCCACTATGGGGTGTGGCCTCCTTGAGGGCTTGTGGTGGCTGGCCCCCTCCCCTATGCCCCTCATTATATAGGTGGAAGCCCCAAGAGTTGTAGTCCATGTCTTCGAATAAGACCCCAACACCAAAACTTCCCAAAGGTGGGAAACCTACTCAAGGGGGGAGTCCTACCCAAGGTGGGACTCCCACCTTTTCCTTAGGTGGGGTGGCCGGCCACCTCAGGTGGAGCCCACCTGGGACTCCTCCTTCCATAGTGCCTTTCTTCCGGACTTTTCTAGAACCTTCTAGAACCTGCCATAAATGCACCGGATCATTTCCAAACTTGGAATATGACTTCCTATATATGAATCTTATTCTCCGGACCATTCCGGAACTCCTCGTGATGTCCGGGATCCCATCCGGGACTTCAAACAAAACTTCGAACTCCATTCCATATTCAAGTTCTACCATTTCAACATCAAACCTTAAGTGTGTCACCCTACGGTTCGTGAACTATGCGGACATGGTTGAGTACTCTCTCCGACCAATAACCAATAGCGGGATCTGGAGATCCATAATGGCTCCCACATATTCAACAATGTCTTCAGTGATCGAATGAACCATTCACATACGATACCAATTCCCTTTGTCACGCGATATTTTACTTGTCCGAGGTTTGATCATCGGTATCACTCTATACCTTGTTCAACCTCGTCTCCTGACAAGTACTCTTTACTCATACCGTGGTATGTGGTCTCTTATGAACTTATTCATATGCTTGCAAGACATTAGACGAAATTCCACCGAGAGGGCCCAGAGTATATCTATCCATCATCGGGATGGACAAATCCCACTGTTGATCCATATGCCTCAACTCATACTTTCCGGATACTTAATCCCATCTTTATAACCTGTGGTGACCCGGCATACCACTGCATGGTGTAGTATGCAAGTCTGATATAACACCAATGAAACACCGTTCCACTAGTATTATATCGCTCAGAGTGGTACAACAGAAACATATGCGGGTCCAAGGCATGTCTATAGAATTACAACATTGACTCTGTTACATAAGATCATCACAGCCTCCTACTTTACAATGAGGTAAATCTGCACATAAACTCCAGAAGAACGACTCGTAGTCTAATCCTATCATGAACTCTATTTGTAGAGTATTTGACTAGCTATAGAGGCTTTAAATAGATTCTAGCTAAGTAGGAGCTAGGTTTAGGAAGCTAGTCCCATTCAATGGTTAAACTAGGTTTTCTCCTTGTTGGATGTGGTATCTGACTCCTATGACAGGATTCTGTCTCTTGAAGTAGTTGTTGACTCCTCGGCCTTCGAGTTGCACTGTAGATCCTCCTTCGATGCCTCCATATCTAAGCAGGGGATTTAAGAGTGGGATGAGTACGAGCGTACTCAACAAGTTCATTATAGGAAAGAGGTGTTTAATGCACTAGCTACGGCATTAGACCAGAAAGTCTAATACCAATGCAGGTTTTCATAATCATTTCCTCAAGAGATTGCTTTTATTCAGAAGAACTATGTCCGTCAGCCTTCACCGGTTTACTAGAACTTCATGGAGCTCCTTTCCGACAGCGTTCGCAGTTCCATATCCCGGAACAGGGAGTGACAGGTGACGATTCATTACACTCTGCAGAGGTGTGTTGCTTTACCCATAAGAGATCTTAACCTTGGTGCCAACCGGGCGCGCAACCCGTCCACACTTCCTTTGGTGTGAGGCCCGGTATAAGGCCATAGCCAATCATATTCCTCCGCTACCTCATACACCCACCCTTTGCTGCAAACTCCGACCCTGGGTCCTCGCCGGTGCTCTTATACCAATTAAGGACGGCCCCCGACCACGACAACAGTTCAGGTCTCTACCATGAACTCCTTCGCCGGCAGCTGCAACCCATCATAGACCGCAATAACCGTGGGGACTTCATCGGGACCCCCACCCTACCACTTGTCCTCTCTTGGATCAAGGGTACCACTTGTCCTCTCTTGGATCAAGGGTCTACGGTAAAGCGCATCCGTTGATGTACAAGAGGTGGAAATACAATTGACTATTCCGTCCCACTCCAGATCTTATGGTTAACACGGGTATTACGGCACAAGAATCACTGGATGACATTTGTTGTTTAATCCTAGATGGATATAAACCCTTGCAATGGAGCCTCCACCATATCAACACAATCCATGGTTCCATTGCCCACCACATAGTCATATTCATAGTTATGAAAATAGTGGTTTTGGTTTTTATGCAATAGTGATAATCATAGTACTTTGCAAGTAATTTGATAAAAATACTCAAATGACATGAGCAAGCGATGAACTTGCCTTTCTTGACTGCAAGATTATGCAGGCAAGGTCTTCGATACGCAATAACTCCAAATTCTGAAATAGCATCATCGTCCGGTAAGGACGATGTTTAAAAGATTGGCAAGGATGCAATAATGCATAAGTATGAGATGCAATCGCTCTAAGCGTAACCTAACCCCGATGATTTAGGATCAGTGAGTTGTAAAGATTGGTTCAGGGTGTGTTGCACTTTTGGAGTGATTCACAAACAAAGTTCGTATTAAGGATTGGTTGATTGGTATCATAAACAGGTGCTGTAATATATCATAATAATAACACTAATAGCACACAACAATAACATGTATAATCCTAACATGTAATGAATAGTGGTTGGTTTTAGCACTATATGGCATGGTTAATTATTAATTATCATATACTTCAAAAGAATCACTTTTGAAGCACATGTTCTTTAATAAAGAACAAGTATGATAATTAGGTTGGTGGGTTCTATGGTTGACTATGGTTTCATCTAGTTTCTGGAGTAAGTATTAGATGGATCCAAACAAGGTTGGATTCATTAATAACTGGGGCTTGTATGGTTTTAGTGAAGCATGAGTATATTAAGCAATTAATAGTATATGATTGCTATCAGGGTTGGTATATCTGATTGGTGATAAATAGTTAGGGTTTATAGGTCCTATAAAACAGGGTTGCTGGCTACTCTTAGTTTTCTTCAAAAGAATAACTTTTGAGGAACATACTTCTTAAGTAATAAGAAGTATCTTAATTAGAGTTGAGGTTATCTAGGGTTTACTATTGGATCCACTTAAGTAGGATATAGTTGGTTTCTGAATATTGTGGTTCATAAGTATATAACACTAGTAGGGTGTAGTGGAACATGGTTATGTAATGCACAATAGTAGGTATGGTTGCTATTAGGGTTCATCACAATGGTGTGATGCTAAGCATGGATACTTAAGGATGATTGTTTTAGTAATAGGATCTAGGTTTTACACTTGGTTGACCCTACTTGATTATTTAGGTCTGATGAAAATGATCACATGGAATACCCATATATTAGTGATGGTCTTCTACATTTTATGTGATCATGGCAATTATTTAGCTGCTATTATGGTTCTATGTTTGAAAGAAAGCACCATGATCACATCTTCTAACCTAGGGTTTAGGTTAGAAGCAAATTAAGGTTCATATAGGATACTAGAGTTAGGGTTTTAGGGTTCCACATAAAATGATAAGATTATGGTTTTAGCTGATATGGAATTAGGATTTCCTATTTGTGATGCAATTCTAAAGGTAATAACTTGATGATCAAGTTTAAGTTACTAATAACTTTGGATTAATGAAATAATGATGCATTAAGTATTTTATGATTTCTAAATAATTAATAATTAAGATAATTATTATTAAGGTTTTAAATAGTAATTGAAATAAGGGTATATCTTTTACTTCTTTTATAGGTTTTGGGATTATATTTTGAGGTAATGTTGAGTTAGGGTTTCCATAAGATTAAACATGATCAACAATGTTTGTATTATATGAAATTATAATACAAAGTGATATTTATTAATTTCTTGATGGAAAGTAGAAACAAGAAAATTATATATATTTTTTTGTTTTAGTATTTAAGTCTTAACAATTTAAGATTTAAAATTGGCCTTCTGAAATTTAGAGGGAAGATTCATATTATTATTATTTAAATTTTACATTATTTGTTGCTGTTTTTGTTTTGTTTATAATTTTCCATTTGTTCAGAAGTTATTTTATTTGATTTTTTATGTCACTTTATTTATTTAAAGAATTGTTCAAAAAAAATGGCCAAATAGCTAGAGCCCAACTGGTCCAACCGGACCAAGTTGGTTGGGCCCAAATGGCCCGCTCAGTCGGTCGGGCTCGGGTCAAACCCGACCCAACCCAACCCCTCTCCCTCACTCTCTCGTCGAACACATGGACACGGTCGTCCTCGTTCCCCTCTTGGCGATGCCACCGCCGCCAGCATTTGCCTTGACCGCTGCCGGCCGCATTTACCGCCGCCGCTTGCTAGCGCAGCTCCGCCACCAACTCGCTCTTCTACTCCACCGAATCTCCCTCGCCGAGACGCCCCCTTTCAACGAGGTTTGTGCCCCAGACTAACCCTAGTCGCCTCCTATTCCGGTCATCGACGGCCGATTCCGGCGCCGAGTCCCACTGGCGGGACGCCGCCATGGTATCCACCGCCAGCGCCCGCAGATTCGACGCTGACCAGCGCTCACGCGCGGCCCTGTCCTCGGCTAACCCTAGCCCCTGCTGTTACGGCGGTCGCCGGACGACACCGACGCTGCCGCGTCCACGCGACACAGGTCAACCTCCGCCTTCTCCTCACTGCAGTGCCGCCGCCACTAGCATTGACGCCTGCAGGACGGCATCCTCTGCAACCCCGGCGTCATCGACCCGTAGCTGTTGTGTTGCTGTACTGGTTGTTGGGGATGGTTTGTGGTGCTGGGACTGGCGTGATGGAGCTGCTGCTGCGACGCCTACATCTCCTTCAACGTCGGCGGGACGGTGCTGCGATGCAACCCCGGCGTCTAATAGCTTGCCTACGCCATGTATTCCACTGTGAGCTAAATTCCTCTCCTCCCTATCTATGCCCTGGTTACAATGTTGGGGTTATAAAATGACTACTGCATCATACTTGTCCTCTTGGTGGTACATGTCTATTTATAGTGGGGTTAAATATTGGGATTCAATTGGTCATTTCCTGATAATTGAGTGTGATTATTGTGCCTTGTGGAACTTGGGCTAGTTAAGTACTAAACTACCTGATATGGGTAATATGCTTAATTTGGGGCCTCAACTTGGATGATTTGCTCACCCCATATTTGACGAAAACTGAACCTGGACAGTTCAGTCAACTGAAGTAATTCAGCTATACCCATGTGTATCTTATTACTGAATTTGGAAATGTGAGATGCATCCATATTTGCTTGCAGGTTGATCCTTTGTTTGGTGGCTTGCTTATGAGCTTAGATATATACTTATATTACTATGCTGCAATTATGGTACTACTTGGTTGGCCTGGGATAAATGTCCTGGACCCTAAGTAGATTCATATAGTATGTTGGTTATTAAGTGTCGGCTTGTGGTGATGAATAAAGCATGTGCATATATTATCCTGAACAGAGTTGTTCAGGAGTGCACAAAGTGATGTTTTATTATCTTCTTGGATAGATGTATTGCTGGATTTTATTCTTGCTCCTTACTGCCCTCTCTTTTTGTGTTTAGGGTTTGAGCCCCTGGTTCCAGGGATCACCAGCTCAAGCTGGGTGATCTAGCTCCCCTCACAGCTGCCGCCACTCTGTTTCTTTCTTTATTTAAAACTGATAAGTACAGAGCTATGCTTGATCTGGCCAATAATGCAAAGGCTGAGGCACAAAATGGTAATAAGAACAGATACTCACATGTGCTTCCCTAATTTCTCGATGATGATCATGCATAGCACTTCTATGCACATCTGAGAGAAATAATTCCTTCTAATCCTCCAGGACTAGATCCAGTTGCAGGGTGGTTGGATCTAAGTGTTGATGCCCTTGGTAGCTTGTCCTTCTGATTTTTTTTATATCCAACCTGATGGCATGCTTTCCTCTCCAAGCTTCTCCCATTTCTAGCTGCTGAGCTCAGTGGTTGTTCTTGGTGAACTGGAGATGACTAAATGATATGTGTGGGCATACAGAGAAGCTGCAGGAATGGTTTGCTAGTGTGTGCATACTATGGTTTGGATGGCTGCTGCTATTTTGCTTTTGTACTTCTGAACTACTAATTGTGGCATCGACAGCACACAACAATGCATGTGTGTGAGCTGCTGGGTTGTGGCCCCATCTCTTGTGCAGGTTGACAATTTGGTTTTCTCCTCCTCCTAATGCAAGCTTCGGCTGAGCCTTATACTTATCCTATGTTGGCCTTTATTTTGGTACATCCAAGTGTATAATCCATGTGGTTTTCTCCTAATGGTTTCTAAATAGTTTGGCTTGGTTCATATTGACCATTTCATGTCAATATAGAATCCAAATTTAAATGGAAAGGGTTGTGGCTTAATTTTCTATAAGGAGCTAGTGCTGACTTGATATTGGTCACTTGATACATTGCCTTTTGCCTGCTTAGTTGCCTATCAATTATTTGTCCATGTTGCCTAAAGATATGATGAATAACTTCCTGTAATGATGATGCCTCATTGATGCCTTCGATGGAATCGTGATAAATGTTCTCTGATTGTCTCATGTTGCCTTCTAAAGTGTTGCCTACTTGCTTAACTTGACGATTCCAGTGAAATTAGGAAATCTGGACTAGTTCCCAGGTTTCCTAAGTGCTAGCTCCTATACTAATTTGCATCTCCCCTGGAGATGCATACATTTTAATCCTAACAAAAAATTTCTTTAGTCTTTGTTGTCTATTTGGCAGGGAACAAGAAAATCAGAAGTGAGAAGATTTAGATCTAGGATTTACTATTTATTATCTTTGTAATCCTCTATTTCGTTTACAACATGTAATATTCAATAAATGTTGTAAAGGAAATACTTATGTGAAATATTATTTGTAATATTGGATTCTCATTCCTATTTTCTTTTGCTTTGTATTTTATATAATTGTTTAGAATTCAAATTCCAATTCAAATTATTATTTGAGTTCATGTGTTGAATTGAATTCAAATTATTTCTCCCGCAACCAAAAGAATTTAGGAAAGGTCATGTCAAAATTTATCGCACTCACATCGATGTGCTAATTCAATTCCATCGATGCAAGAGAAACCTCGATAACTTTGACAGTTTTAAACAAAAGAGCGAAAATTCCCCAGATTTTCTATGCATGAATGCAATGCACACATCTTTTTCCTCTATTTTTGTAACCCCAATACCTGGGATATTACAGTCTCTACCCCTTAAACTAAACTTCATCCTCGAAGTTTGATCTCTCTCACGTTTCCGGAGTGTGGATCTCACTTGTGCAGACTATATCTTTTCTCGAACTCCATATTGATCTCACTAGATATAATTGAATATATCCCTTGTCCAGATTCTTCCTGGAATCCAATAGTATCTGTCTCTGAACCATGGCTTCTTACTTCAATTCCATGATTTCTTTCAATATCATAACCTTGTTTCCTTTCTCATTGAAGATTCAATGATTGGGACTTCTTTTAATGCTGCTTGTCTTAACTAAGGACTAATTGGATAACATACTCCTAATTGGTTATCCAGAAACTTGGTTCTACAAGATTTGTTTAAGATAAATTCTATTTCCCATTACCAACTAAAACTGCAGTAAGGGTACTTGATAAGGTATTTACTATGGAAATGCTCATGATGGTTTCTTCCTCTAAGAATGGATTAGACTCATTTAGTCCATCCAATCATGGTTTATAATTGATACCTAAAACTATTTTGGGTTCTTTAGGTTCCATGAAAGGAATCATTCTATTAGTCTTTGATTTTAGTACTGTAAAACTCCTTCAGTCTGTGACCTTCTTGAGCTATATTTGGTCTACGGTATTGTCTTCGTCCAACTTCTTTATGCTTGACTTGCTTGAGATTTCGTACTTCTGAGTAAATACTACTCACTTTCTCAAGTAATAGTCCACTTCTTACTTCCTCGAGGTATGATCCTCGGCTTCTGGTCTGACATCCTTCTGAAAGTAGTGTTCGATAATCTCATGAAAATCAGATCAAACTTCCTCTCAGTTCAGACCTTCTTCATCTATCTTGCTCAAAATATTGAGTTATTGTACATCCAACTCAGTCTTTACTCTACCCCTTAGAGTTTTCTTAAGTCCTTCAACTCCTTTTCTTCCAACCATTGGACTTATGGTTAGAATATTGGTCTGGTTCTAACTTATGGTTTGTATTCTTCTAAGGTCTTGTGAAGAATCTTTGTGGTGTATCCACTCAATTATGGACATCCAATGTGAATCCTTCGACTAAATGATGATAGGTCGTTGTTATTTGGCTAACAAAACTGTATTTGTTCACAACTTCTTGGTACAAATAATCCAATGGTGAACTACTTTATACCAATTGTGGCTATTTGTTATCTAAAAATGTATTTTATTATAGGTTTTGACCAACCTATCGGGACATCTTTACTTTATCTCACAGTATTGATCATATACCACAACTGTGGTCTTCTGATACCAACTGTGGTCTTCTTATATCTTCTAAGGTTTCATAGATCATCTTCCTTTCTTCTAGGGTTTATTTTGCAAGAGAACCACTAACTGACACTATGAATATAGTATCCGAAGTGATTTCCCATGCATTCCCTCTTCCATGATGACTAGGGATCTGCTTGAGCTTCACCATAATCATCATATTTCTCACCTTCATGCTTCTTCCGTACTAAAGTACTCCTCTGTTGAGGTAAGCATGAGTTTCTGATTGTACTTCTTGATGACCCACAAGTATAGGGGATCGCGATAGTCTTCGAGGGTAGTATAACCCAATTTATTGATTCGACACAAGGGGAGGTAAAGAATACTTATAAGCCTTAACAACTGAGTTGTCAATTCAGCTGCACCTGGAAAAGCACTAGCAACAGGGTTGATGTGAAAGTAGCAGTAATATGAGAGCAGTGGTAACAGTAACACAGCAGCAGTAATAGCAATATGAGAGCAATGGCACCAGAAGATAGTTGATACTACTTCCAATGACATGTAGAACAAGTATATTATGATGAGATATGGACCGGGGTTCCCAGCGATCTACACTAGTGGTAACTCTCCAATAAGTGACAAGTGTTGGGTGAACAAATTACAGTTGGGCAATTGATAGGAATCAAAGCATTAAGACAGAACATCAAGATTATTAATTATGTAGGCATGTTTTCCAATATAGTCGTACGTGCTCGCAATGAGAAACTTGCACAACATCTTTTGTCCTACCAGCCGGTGGCAGCCGGGCCTCAAGGGAAACTACTGGATATTAAGGTACTCCTTTTAATAGAGCACCGGAGCAAAGCATTAACACTCCGTGAAAACATGTGTCCCTCACATCACCGCCATCCTCTCCGGTTGTCCCGATTCTTGTCACTTCGGGGCCTTCGGTTCCGGACAGTGACATGTGCATACAACTTGTAGATACAATCTAAGCAATAAGTATAGAGCTTAAATCTAAGATCATGCCACTCGGGCCCTAGTGACAAGCATTAAGCATAACAAGATTGCAGCAACAATAACTTCACAAACTTTATAGATAGACAAATCATAATGTATCATCCATCGGATCCCAACAAACACAACACCGATTACATCAGATGAATCTCAATCATGTAAGGCAGCTCATGAGACCACTGTATTGAAGTACATGGGGGAGAGTATACCGACATAGCTACTGCTAGAACCCGTAGTCCATCGGGGAACTACTCACGGAGCATGATGGAGGTGATGGCGTCGATGGAGATGGCTTCCGGGGGCACTTCCCCGTCCCGGCAGGGTGCCGGAACAGAGTTCTGTCCCCCGAATTGGAGTTTCGCGATGGCGGCGGCGCCCCTGGAGTCTTTCTGGAGTTTCGTCAATTGGTACTGTGTTTTTAGGTCGAAAGGGGTTATATAGGCGAAGAGGCGGCGCAGGAGGGTCGACAGGGTGGCCTCACCCTAGGCCGGCGCGGCCAGGGTCTGGCCCGCGCGGCCCTATGGTGTGGGGCCCCCTGGCTCTTCTCCGACTCTTCTTCGGTGTTCTGGAGCCTTCCGGGAAAAATAGGAGGTTTGGCGTTGATTTCGTCCAATTCCGAGAATATTGCCCGAATAGCCTTTCTGGAACCAAAAACAGCAGAAAATAGGAACTGGCACTGTGGCATCTCGTTAATAGGTTAGTTCCGGAAAACGCATGAAATCATCATAAAGTGCAAGCAAAACATGTAAGTATTGTCATAAAACAAGCATGGAACGACAGAAATTATGGATACGTCGGGGACGTATCAGCATCCCCAAGCTTAGTTCCTGCTTGTCCCGAGCAGGTAAACGATAAAAAGAATAATTTTTGTAGTGACATGCTACTTACATAACCTTGATCATACTATTACAAAGCATATGAAATGAATGAAGTGACTCAAGGCAATGATCTATAGTTGCTAACAAATAGATAACATATAGCAAAACTTTTCATGAATAATAATTTCAAGACAAGCATCAAAAGTCTTGCACAAGAGTTAACTCATAAAGCAATAAATTCAAAGTAAAGGCATTGAAGCAACACAAAGGAAGATTTAAGTTTCAGCGGTTGCTTTCAACTTCCAACATGTATATCTCATGGATATTGTCAACATAGAGTAATATGATGAATGCAAATATGCAAGTATGTAAGAATCAATGCACAGTTGACACAAGTGTTTGCTTCTAAGGTGGGAGGAATTAGGTAACTGACTCAACATAAAAGTAAAAGAATGGCCCTTCTACGAGGGAAGCATTGATTGCTATATTTGTGCTAGAGCTTTGGTTTTGAAAACATATAGAGAGCATAAAAGTAAAGTTTTGAGAGGTGTTTGTTGTTGTCAACGAATGGTAGTGGGCACTCTAACCCCCTTGCCAGACAAACCTTCAAAGAGCGGCTCCCATTTTATTTTACTTTTGGGTGGCACTCCTTCCAACCTTTCTTTCACAAACCATGGCTAACCGAATCCTCGGGTGCCTGCCAACAATCTCATACCATGAAGGAGTGCCTTTTTATTTTAGTTTTATTATGATGACACTCCTCCCCACCTTTGCTTACACAAGCCATGACTAACCGAATCCTTCGGGTGACGTCCAACAATCACATACCATGGAGGAGTGTCTATTTAGGTTAATTAATTTGGGACTGGGAATCCCATTGCCAGCTCTTTTTGCAAAATTATTGGATAAGCGGATGAAGCCACTAGTCCATTGGTGAAAGTTGCCCAACAAGATTGAAAGATAAACACCACATACTTCCTCATGAGCTATAAAACATTAACACAAATTGAGAAGCATTTTGAATTGTTTAAAGGTAGCACTCAAGCAATTTACTTTGGAATGGCAGGAAATACCACATAGTAGGTAGGTATGGTGGACACAAATGGCATAGTTTTTGGCTCAAGGTTTTGGATGCACGAGAAGCATTCCCTCTTAGTACAAGGTTTTGGGCTAGCAAAGTTATTTGAAGCAAACACAAGTATGAACCGGTACAGCAAAACTTACATAAAAACATATCGCAAGCATTATAATACTCTACACTATCTTCCTTGTTGCTCAAACACTTTTACCAGAAAATATCTAGACCTTAAGAGAGATCAATTATGCAAACCAATTTTAACAAGCTTTACGGTAGTTCTCCACTAATAGGTTTAAACTACATGCAAAAACTTATGATCTACTTGAGAGCTCAAAACAATTGCCAAGTATCAAATTATCCAAGACATATGAGGCATTTTCTGCTTCCAACCAAATAAAGATAAGTATTGTAGCTTCCAACTTTTATCATTGAACATTAAAAGTAAAACGAAGAACAAGTGTTCATATGAAAAAGCGGAGCGTGTATCTCTCCCAAACAAGGATTGCTAGGATCCGAATTTATTCAATCACAAACAAAAATAAAAACACACAAACGCTCCAAGTAAAGCACATAAGATGTGACTGAATAAAAATATAGTTTCAGGGGAGGAACCTGATAAGTTGATGAAGAAGGGGATGCCTTGGGCATCCCCAAGCTTAGACACTTGAGTCTTCTTGAAATATGCAGGGATGAACCACGGGGGCATCCCCAAGCTTAGACTTTTCACTCTTCTTGATCATATATCATCCTCCTCTCTTGACCCTTGAAAACTTCCTTCACACCAAACTTCTCATAAACTTCATTAGAGGGTTAGTGCATAATCAAAAACTCACATGTTCAGAGGTGACACAATCATTCTTAACACTTCTGGACATTGCCCAAAGCTACTGGAGTTTAATGGAACAAAGAAATCCATCCCACATAGCAAAAGAGGCAATGCGAAATAAAAGGCAGAATCTGTCAAAACAGAACAGTCCGTAAAGACGAATTTTTAATAAATACTTCCGTTGCTCAAATCAGAAAACTCAAAACTAATGAAAGTTGCGTACATATCTGAGGAACACGCACGTAAATTGGCATATTTTTCTGATTTTTCTACAGAGAAAACAGCCCAGATTCGTGACAGATAGAAATCTGTTTCTGCGCAGAAATCCAAATCTAGTATCAACCTTCGATTAGAGGCTTCACTTGGCACAACAAAACACAAAACTAAGATAAGGAGAGGTTGCTACAGTAGTAAACAACTTCCAAGACACAAATATAAAACAAAGTACTGTAGCAAAATAACACATGGGTTATCTCCCAAGAAGTTGCTTTCTTTATAGCCATTAAGATGGGCTCAGCAGTTTAAACGATGCACTCGCAAGAAATAGTATTTGAAGCAAAAGAGAGCATCAAGAAGCAATTTCAAAACACATTTAAGTCTAACATGCTTCCTATGAAAAGGAATCTTGTAAATAAACAAGTTCATGAAAAGCAAAGTAACAAGCATAGGAAGATAGAACAAGTGTAACTTCAAAATTTTAAGCATATAGAGAGGTGTTTTAGTACCATGCAAATCTCTACAACCATATTTTCCTCTCTCATAATAATTTTCAGTAGCTTCATGAACAAACTCAACAATATAACTATCACATGCAGCATACTTTTCATGATTTCCAAACACATAATTTTTATCAAGTTCAAGAATAGTGGAATTAAAACTTTCAAACTTACTTTTATTAATAATATAACAAGGTAGTTGATCAATCTCAAGAGATATGGGACACATAGATAAAGTAAATAACTCTCCAATCCCATTTTCATTAGTAGTACAATTAATATTATCAAGTAACATAGGACCATCATCTAGAGTTTTATCATAAACATTTGCTAAGCAAAATTCTTTAGTACCATGCATTTCGACATCAGGCACAAACAAAGCATTATCATAAGATTTATCAAAGTAGCATGGATTATCATAAATAACAGTAGCATAATTATTCTCACAAGTATTACTCATAGGTACTATTTCAAGAGAATCCACAGGAACATAACATTCAACCTCTTCCGGTAAGCATGGAGGACAATCAAATAGTGTAAGAGATAAAGAGTTACTCTCATTAGAAGTATGGCATGGGTAGCTAATCCATTCTTCCTCCTTTTGTTCGTCACTCTCCTCTTCTTTTTCATCCAATGAGCTTTCAGGTTCATCAATTTCCTCCTCTTTTTCATCCAATGAGCTTTCAGGTTCATCAATTTCTTCTTCCACCGGTTCCTGCAAATTGTGAGTGCATTCTTGTGCATTAATGTGTCTCTCTTTATAATCAAGGATATAAGGATTCCTACTGTAGCATTCTATGCAAGAATTAAGGATAGTAGAGACATAATCTTTAAGGTCCTTACAAATAGCACAAGTTTCATAATTCTCAACCATGAAGGATTCTATCTCGGAGGCCCCCATAAATAAGACAAATTGTTCTACCTCTTCGAACCCATAATGAATATAGCAATTCCGGTTATAGTTCTTAATAAAAAATTCCTCACTAAAGCCACATTGAAATTTAAGATGTTTAGTATCCTGTTGAGAGCAACAGTTTATATCATGGCATCTAAGCAAGATTCTAGCAATTGTATTTAATTTCTCTATCATAGCACTCATTATTTTACCAGTTCTTGATTCTCTATAATTATTATAACTTCTATAAGCTCCAAGTAGGTTGTAGGTTCTCCCATAACAGCAGTTTTTAATTTTTTGGTTTTTCAAATTTTTATGGTTTTTTGGGTATATGAGACAAATAAAACAAGACAAAAATAAACTAAGCAAAAGTAAACTACGCAAACTAATACTAGACAGAAATAAACTAAGCACAAATAAACTAGACAAAAGTAAACTAAGCAAAACAAAATAAAACAAAATAAAAACAGAGAGAGGTAGAGTGTACTCCCCAGGTGAACTTATGAGTAGAGCTATGCCTCCCCGGCAACGGCGCCAGAAAACAGTCTTGATGACCCACAAGTATAGGGGATCGCGATAGTCTTCGAGGGTAGTATAACCCAATTTATTGATTCGACACAAGGGGAGGTAAAGAACACTTATAAGCCTTAACAACTGAGTTGTCAATTCAGCTGCACCTGGAAAAGCACTAGCAACAGGGGTGATGTGAAAGTAGCAGTAATATGAGAGCAGTGGTAACAGTAACACAGCAGCAGTAATAGCAATATGAGAGCAGTGGCACCAGAAGATAGTTGATACTACTTCCAATGACATGTAGAACAAGTATATTATGATGAGATATGGACCGGGGTTCCCAGCGATCTACACTAGTGGTAACTCTCCAATAAGTGACAAGTGTTGGGTGAACAAATTATAGTTGGGCAATTGATAGGAATCAAAGCATTAAGACAGAACATCAAGATTATTAATTATGTAGGCATGTTTTCCAATATAGTCGTACGTGCTCGCAATGAGAAACTTGCACAACATCTTTTGTCCTACCAGCCGGTGGCAGCCGGGCCTCAAGGGAAACTACTGGATATTAAGGTACTCCTTTTAATAGAGCACCGGAGCAAAGCATTAACACTCCGTGAAAACATGTGTCCCTCACATCACCGCCATCCTCTCCGGTTGTCCCGATTCTTGTCACTTCGGGGCCTTCGGTTCCGGACAGTGACATGTGCATACAACTTGTAGATACAATCTAAGCAATAAGTATAGAGCTTAAATCTAAGATCATGCCACTCGGGCCCTAGTGACAAGCATTAAGCATAACAAGATTGCAGCAACAATAACTTCACAAACTTTATAGATAGACTAGTCATAATGTATCATCCATCGGATCCCAACAAACACAACACCGATTACATCAGATGAATCTCAATCATGTAAGGCAGCTCATGAGACCATTGTATTAAAGTACATGGGGGAGAGTATACCGACATAGCTACTGCTAGAACCCGTAGTCCATGGGGGAACTACTCACGGAGCATGATGGAGGCGATGGCGTCGATGGAGATGGCTTCCGGGGGCACTTCCCCGTCCCGGCAGGGTGCCGGAACAGAGTTCTGTCCCCCGAATTGGAGTTTCGCGATGGCGGCGGCGCCCCTGGAGTCTTTCTGGAGTTTCGTCAATTGGTACTGTGTTTTTAGGTCGAAAGGGGTTATATAGGCGAAGAGGCAGCGCAGGAGGGTCTGGCCCGCGCGGCCCTATGGTGTGGGGCCCCCCTGGCTCTTCTCCGACTCTTCTTCGGTGTTCTGGAGCCTTCCGGGAAAAATAGGAGGTTTGGCGTTGATTTCGTCCAATTCCGAGAATATTGCCCGAACAGCCTTTCTGGAACCAAAAACAGCAGAAAACAGGAACTGGCACTATGGCATCTCGTTAATAGGTTAGTTCCGGAAAACGCATGAAATCATCATAAAGTGCAAGCAAAACATGTAAGTATTGTCATAAAACAAGCATGGAACGACAGAAATTATGGATACGTCGGGGACGTATCACTTCTCTCAGAGTATTGTGGTTACTTCCCCCAACTTTAATTCATTTCTCCGATGAACCTTCATCTTGTCTTCGGAATCTTCCAGAATTCGTCGCTTCCTCACACGAATATTATTACCCTCTAGATCTATAGCATCAAGTCAGAACTTGATATTGCAACATGCATTTGCATATCAAAGTCGAACTTCATGTATGGATCTAGTCAATCAATGAAAATCCAATAAAATCCAAGAAGATTCAGCTTTGTGCATATAATACACACCATCATAAGCCTGAATATAATAGTTAAGTAAGACATCTCTAAACATCAGGCTCTGATGTGTAGTATATAACACCACATAAGATAGGTTTATATCGTGATACTTAGCACGAATATATGGGATTCTACTATTTGTCTCAACTTTTACCTTAATTGCACAATTGCAATGAGATAAGCTTGAAACAAAGTGGTCTAGGATAGTTGAAGTTAACCTAATTTTCTTTGGAAGTACGAACTTAGCTTCCATTTTGGTTGAGGAATATTTCACATGGTATATCTGGGTTCTAACATTGCTACTCTTAACTCATAACAATTGGAATATTGCTCCGATACTTCAAAGTGTTTCTACCATAAACATATGGTCTTGATGTGCTTGGCACACTTCCCATTGTTTTGAAGCACAATTCTTACACTATTGTTTTGCACTTGGCTTCTTATTGTACCCCTCTTAATAAATTATGAGGTTCTAGTCCATCACATAATGATTCTCAGGTGAATCATATATGATTTCTATCTCTTCCATGTAAGTAGGCATATTTTATTTCTATCTCTCTTCCTTACCTCCCATGATTGACTCATCATGGTCTATACTACCTCACATAACTCAGAGTTATCACTTACTATCAATTGTTTCACACGTCTAGATAATTTTACTTACTCATTACTTATCTGGGTCTACATCTTCTATTAGGATATCTTAATTATCTTCATCACTTGATATTACTCCTATTATAGGTCTGGATAATTTTATTTAATCATAAATGTGTTGGTACACATCTTCCAATAGGATATCTTCCTTATGGTTGTATCCTCTCTTTGGACTACCATGTATTGTATACCAACTGTGATCTACTCATCTATTGTTTTAAGGACTTAATGGTATACTACATATTTGGGATTAGCTGACTAACTTTACTTTATCTTGGTAAGCTAGGTAAGAAATGTTGACTCAAGTGTGTCAAGATTATTCTCAAGTGAATATCCATCTCAAGTCAAAAGAAGTATTTGGTTTATCTCAAACAACTTCCTATAGACACTACCAATCCTATAGGTCTCCTTTAAAGGGTTTTAATCCTAGGGTCAAAGCATTAGCTCTGATACCAACTGTGGTGACCCGACATACCACTGCATGGTGTAGTATGCAAGTCTGATATAACACCAATGAAACACCGTTCCACTAGTATTATATCGCTCAGAGTGGTACAACAGAAACATATGCGGGTCCAAGGCATGTCTATAGAATTACAACATTGACTCTGTTACATAAGATCATCACAGCCTCCTACTTTACAATGAGGTAAATCTGCACATAAACTCCAGAAGAACGACTCGTAGTTTAATCCTATCATGAACTCTATTTGTAGAGTATTTGACTAGCTATAGAGGCTTTAAATAGATTCTAGCTAAGTCGGAGCTAGGTTTAGGAAGCTAGTCCCACTCAATGGCTAAACTAGGTTTTCTCCTCTGACAGGGTTCTGTCTCTTGAAGTAGTTGTTGACTCCTCGGCCTTCGAGTTGCACTGTAGATCCTCCTTCGATGCCTCCATATCTAAGCAGGGGATTTAAGAGTGGGATGAGTACGAGCGTACTCAACAAGTTCATTATAGGAAAGAGGTGTTTAATGCACTAGCTACGGCATTAGACCAGAAAGTCTAATACCAATGCAGGTTTTCATAATCATTTCCTCAAGAGATTGCTTTTATTCAGAAGAACTATGTCCGTCAGCCTTCACCGATTTACTAGAACTTCATGGAGCTCCTTTCCGGCAGCGTTCGCAGTTCCATATCCCGGAACAGGGAGTGACAGGTCACGATTCATTACACTCTGCAGAGGTGTGTTGCTTTACCCATAAGAGATCTTAACCTTGGTGCCAACCGGGCGCGCAACCCGTCCATACTTCCTTTGGTGTGAGGCCCGGTATAAGGTCATAGCCAATCATATTCCTCCGCTACCTCATACACCCACCCTTTGCTGCAAACTCCGACCCTGGGTCCTCGCCGGTGCTCTTATACCAATTAAGGATGGCCCCCGACCACGACAACAGTTCAGGTCTCTACCATGAACTCCTTCGCCGGCAGCTGCAACCCATCATAGACCGCAATAACCGTGGGGACTTCATCGGGACCCCCACCCTACCACTTGTCCTCTCTTGGATCAAGGGTACCACTTGTCCTCTCTTGGATCAAGGGTCTACGGTAAAGCGCATCCGTTGATGTACAAGAGGTGGAAATACAATTGACTATTCCGTCCCACTCCAGATCTTATGGTTAACACGGGTATTACGGCACAAGAATCACTGGATGACATTTGTTGTTTAATCCTAGATGGATATAAACCCTTGCAATGGAGCCTCCACCATATCAACACAATCCATGGTTCCATTGCCCACCACATAGTCATATTCATAGTTATGAAAATAGTGGTTTTGGTTTTTATGCAATAGTGATAATCATAGTACTTTGCAAGTAATTTGATAAAAATACTCAAATGACATGAGCAAGCGATGAACTTGCCTTTCTTGACTGCAAGATTATGCAGGCAAGGTCTTCGATACGCAATAACTCCAAATTCTGAAATAGCATCATCGTCCGGTAAGGACGATGTTTAAAAGATTGGCAAGGATGCAATAATGCATAAGTATGAGATGCAATCGCTCTAAGCATGACCTAACCCCGATGATTTAGGATCAGTGAGTTGTAAAGATTGGTTCAGGGTGTGTTGCACTTTTGGAGTGATTCACAAACAAAGTTCGTATTAAGGATTGGTTGATTGGTATCATAAACAGGTGCTGTAATATATCATAATAATAACACTAATAGCACACAATAATAACATTTGGTATAATCCTAACATGTAATGAATAGTGTTTGGTTTTAGCACTATATGGCATGGTTAATGATTAATTATCATATACTTCAAAAGAATCACTTTTGAAGAACATGTTCTTTAATAAAGAACAAGTATGATAATTAGGTTGGTGGGTTCTATGGTTGACTATGGTTTCATCTAATTTCTGGAGTAAGTATTAGATGGATCCAAACAAGGTTGGATTCATTAATAACTGGGGCTTGTATGGTTTTAGTGAAGCATGAGTATATTAAGCAATTAATAGTATATGATTGCTATCAGGGTTGGTATATCTGATTGGTGATAAATAGTTAGGGTTTATAGGTCCTATAAAACAGGGTTACTGGCTACTCTTAGTTTTCTTCAAAAGAATAACTTTTGAGGAACATACTTCTTAAGTAATAAGAAGTATCTTAATTAGAGTTGAGGTTATCTAGGGTTTACTATTGGATCCACTTAAGTAGGATATAGTTGGTTTCTGAATATTGTGGTTCATAAGTATATAACACTAGTAGGGTGTAGTGGAACATGGTTATGTAATGCACAATAGTAGGTATGGTTCCTATTAGGGTTCATCACAATGGTGTGATGCTAAGCATGGATACTTAAGGATGATTGTTTTAGTAATAGGATCTAGGTTTTACACTTGGTTGACCCTACTTGATTATTTAGGTCTGATGAAAATGATCACATGGAATACCCATATATTAGTGATGGTCTTCTACATTTTATGTGATCATGGCAATTATTTAGCTGCTATTATGGTTCTATGTTTGAAAGAAAGCACCATGATCACATCTTCTAACCTAGGGTTTAGGTTAGAAGCAAATTAAGGTTCATATAGGATACTAGAGTTAGGGTTTTAGGGTTCCACATAAAATGATAAGATTATGGTTTTAGCTGATATGGAATTAGGATTTCCTATTTGTGATGCAATTCTAAAGGTAATAACTTGATGATCAAGTTTAAGTTACTAATAACTTTGGATTAATGAAATAATGATGCATTAAGTATTTTATGATTTCTAAATAATTAATAATTAAGATAATTATTATTAAGGTTTTAAATAGTAATTGAAATAAGGGTATATCTTTTACTTCTTTTATAGGTTTTGGGATTATATTTTGAGGTAATGTTGAGTTAGGGTTTCCATAAGATTAAACATGATCAACAATGTTTGTATTATATGAAATTATAATACAAAGTGATATTTATTAATTTCTTGATGGAAAGTAGAAACAAGAAAATTATATATATTTTTTTGTTTTAGTATTTAAGTCTTAACAATTTAAGATTTAAAATTGGCCTTCTGAAATTTAGAGGGAAGATTCATATTATTATTATTTAAATTTTACATTATTTGTTGCTGTTTTTGTTTTGTTTATAATTTTCCATTTGTTCAGAAGTTATTTTATTTGATTTTTTATGTCACTTTATTTATTTAAAGAATTGTTCAAAAAAAATGGCCAAATAGCTAGAGCCCAACTGGTCCAACCGGACCAAGTTGGTTGGGCCCAAATGGCCCGCTCAGTCGGTCGGGCTCGGGTCAAACCCGACCCAACCCAACCCCTCTCCCTCACTCTCTCGTCGAACACATGGACACGGTCGTCCTCGTTCCCCTCTTGGCGATGCCACCGCCGCCAGCATTTGCCTTGACCGCTGCCGGCCGCATTTACCGCCGCCGCTTGCTAGCGCAGCTCCGCCACCAACTCGCTCTTCTACTTCACCGAATCTCCCTCGCCGAGATGCCCCCTTTCAACGAGGTTCGTGCCCCCAGACTAACCCTAGTCGCTTCCTATTCCGGTCGTCGACGGCCGATTCCGGTGCCGACTCCCACTGGCGGGACGCCGCCATGGTATCCACCGCCAGCGCCCGCCGATTCGACGCCGACCAGCGCTCACGCGCGGCCCTGTCCTCGGCTAACCCTAGCCCCTGTTGTTACGGCGGTCGCCGGACGACACCGACGCTGCCGCGTCCACACGACATAGGTCAACCTCCGCCTTCTCCTCACTGCAGTGCCGCCACCACTAGCATTGACGCCGGCAGGACGGCATCCTCTGCAACCCCGGCGTCATCGACCCGTAGCTGTTTCGTTACTGTACTGGTTGTTGGGGATGGTTTGTGGTGCTGGGACTGGCGTGATGGAGCTGCTGCTGCGACGCCTACATCTCCTTCAGCGTCGGCGGGACGGTGCTGCGACGCAACCCCGGCGTCTAATAGCTTGCCTACGCCATGTATTCCACTGTGAGCTAAATTCCTCTCCTCCCTATCTATGCCCTGGTTACAATGTTGGGGTTATAAAATGACTACTGCATCATACTTGTCCTCTTGGTGGTACATGTCTGTTTATAGTGGGGTTAAATATTGGGATTCAATTGGTCATTTCCTGATAATTGAGTGTGATTATTGTGCCTTGTGGAACTTGGGCTAGTTAATACTAAACTACCTGATATGGGTAATATGCTTAATTTGGGGCCTCAACTTGGATGATTTGCTCACCCCATATTTGACGAAACTGAACCTGGACAGTTCAGTCAACTGAAGTAATTCAGCTATACCCATGTGTATCTTATTACTGAATTTGGAAATGTGAGATGCATCCATATTTGCTTGCAGGTTGATCCTTTGTTTGATGGCTTGCTTATGAGCTTAGATATATATTTATATTACTGTGCTGCAATTATGGTACTACTTGGTTGGCCTGGGATAAATGTCCTGGACCCTAAGTAGATTCATATAGTATGTTGGTTATTAAGTGTCGTCTTGTGGTGATGAATAAAGCATGTGCATATATTATCCTGAACAGAGTTGTTCAGGAGTGCACAAAGTGATGTTTTATTATCTTCTTGGATAGATGTATTGCTGGATTTTATTCATGCTCCTTACTGCCCTCTCTTTTTGTGTTTAGGGTTTGAGCCCCTGGTTCCAGGGATCACCAACTCAAGCTGGGTGATCTAGCTCCCCTCACAGCTGCCGCCACTCTGTTTCTTTCTTTATTTAGAATTGATAAGTACAGAGCTATGCTTGATCTGGCCAATGATGCAAAAGCTGAGGCACAAAATGGTAATAAGAACAGATACTCACATGTGCTTCCCTAATTTCTCGATGATGATCATGCATAGCACTTCTATGCACATCTGAGAGAAATATTTCCTTCTAATCCTCCTGGACTAGATCCAGTTGCAGGGTGGTTGGATCTAAGTGTTGATGCCCTTGGTAGCTTGTCCTTCTGATTTTTTATATATCCAACCTGTTGGCATGCTTTCCTCTCCAAGCTTCTCCCATTTCTAGCTGCTGAGCTCAGTGGTTGTTCTTGGTGAACTGGAGATGACTAAATGATATGTGTGGGCGTACAGAGAAGCTGCAGGAATGGTTTGCTAGTGTGTGCATACTATGGTTTGGATGGCTGCTACTATTTTGCTTTTGTACTTCTGAACTACTAATTGTGGCATCGACAGCACACAGCAATGCATGTGTGTGAGCTGCTGGGTTGTGGCCCCATCTCTTGTGCAGGTTGACAATTTGGTTTTCTCCTCCTCCTAATGCAAGCTTCGGCTGAGCCTTATACTTATCCTATGTTGGCCTTTATTTTGGTACATCCACATGTATAATCCATGTGGTTTTCTCTTAATGGTTTCTAAATAGTTTGGCTTGGTTCATATTGACCATTTCATGTCAATATAGAATCCAAATTTAAATGGAAAGGGTTGTGGCTTAATTTTCTATAAGGAGCTAGTGCTGACTTGATATTGGTCACTTGATACATTGCCTTTTGCCTGCTTAGTTGCCTATCAATTATTTGTCCCTGTTGCCTAAAGATATGATGAATAACTTCCTGTAATGATGATGCCTCGTTGATGCCTTCGATGGAATCGTGATAAATGTTCTCTGATTGTCTCATGTTGCCTTCTAAAGTGTTGCCTACTTGCTTAACTTGACGATTCCAGTGAAATTAGGAAATCTAGACTAGTTCCCAGGTTTCCTAAGTGCTAGCTCCTATACTAATTTGCATCTCCCCTGGAGATGCATACATTTTAATCCTAACAAACATTTTCTTTAGTCTTTGTTGTCTATTTGGTAGGGAACAAGAAAATCAGAAGTGAGAAGATTTAGATCTAGGATTTACTCTTTATTATCTTTGTAATCCTCTATTTCTTTTACAACATGTAATATTCAATAAATGTTGTAAAGGAAATTCTTATGTGAAATATTATTTGTAATATTTGATTCTCATTCCTATTTTCTTTTGCTTTGTATTTTATATAATTGTTTAGAATTCAAATTCCAATTCAAATTATTATTTGAGTTCATGTGTCTAATTGAATTCAAATTATTTCTCCCGCAACCAAAAGAATTTAGGAAAGGTCATGTCAAAATTTATCGCACTCACATCGATGTGCTAATTCAATTCCACCGATGCAAGAGAAACCTCGATAACTTTGACAGTTTTAAACAAAAGCGCGAAAATTCCCCAGATTTTCTATGCATGAATGCAATGCACACATCTATTTCCTCTATTTTTGTAACCCCAATACCTGGGATATTACATAACCACCCATTTACGCAGTGGCGTTTGATGTAATCAAAGTTTCTTTCCAGTATAAGTGATTTATATGATCTCATGGTCATAAGGACTAGGTAACTATGTATCGAAAGCTTATAGCAAATAACTTAATGACGTGATCTTATGCTACGCTTAATTGGGTGTGTCCATTACATCATTCATATAATGATATAACCTTGTTATTAATAACATCCAATGTTCATGATTATGAAACTAATCATCCATTAATCAACAAGCTAGTTAAGAGGCATACTAGGGACTCTTTGTTGTTTACATATCACACATGTATCAATGTTTCGGTTAATACAATTATAGCATGGTATATAAATGTTTATCATAAACATAAATATATATAATAACCACTTTTATTATTGCCTCTTGGGCATATCTCCTTCAGTCTCCCACTTGCACTAGAGTCAATAATCTAGTTTACATTTGTAAAGATATAACACCTTGGCCTTCTGGTGCTTTATCATGTTTTGCTCACGGGAGAGGTTTTAGTCAATGGATCTGACATGCTCAGAAACGTATGTATTTTGTAATTCATTTGCGTCTCAACGCATCAATCATTTCCAAATGAGTCGGCATTAAATATGTTTGGTCTTCTGGTGGAACCTTAATTCCGCGGTCTGAAATATGTCACTAATATTGTCACACACAATATAGCTTCAAAGTTCTGACTCTGTCGGAACTACACCAAGTTCTCAAAGAACCTCTTGATTTTAACATCCTTTGTCATTGTCAAAACAATGACATACTCTGCCTTCTTTTGTAGAATCCGTCATAATATTTAGAACTCTTCTAAATCTAGCATAGACAACTTCTAGCTCATTGTGCTATCTTTTAAACAACACTTAGTCTAATTTGAGATTTGAAATTTTATTTTCATATGTGACAAAAAAAATATCGGTGCAACACCTTACAGCGATTTGTTTGTCATTTCTTCATAAAAAACTATATATATATCCTTGGTTCTTCTTAAGTACTCAAGAATATTCTTACTATTTTTCAATGATCATCACATGAATCATTCTGGTACATGCTCATAACATTTTTTAAAGCACATGACATATGATTGTGTACATATTATTTGTGATCTATAATCACTCATGTGTTTTTACTCATTGAGTGTCATATACACTCAAGTCTTGTTAAATCTTCACATGACAAGAACATTTTCTTAATATTTCTATATTGAACTACTTCAATATCCATCCTATGTACTTTGACTTAAACTTATTTATGTGTTTCAATCTATCTTCATAGATCTTGACACTAAATTTGTTTCAGTCCATATCCTTTCATTGAAGTTAATTTCTCAATGAAATCAAGTATATAATTACATCATTTATAACCAACTATATGTCATCTACATAAAGTATTATAAATATGTCTCAGCACTCCCACTTAATTTCTTGCAAATGCAAGCCTCTTCATCGTTTCTGATGAAATCAAAAACTTTTTGACTATTTCATCTGGTGAAGATTCCAACTCCGTGATACTCACTTTATCCAATTGAAGTTCGTATACCTATCTAGTATTCTACGGACTAGCAAAACAATTGGTTTTATCTTGTATACACCTTTAATACACACTTTTGTTATGTAGTGTATTTTGCCATCCTACTAGCATATCTCATGAAAGAAATATGTAGTGATTACTAGAATAATCCACATAGACTATAAGCATTGCTACGGAAGATCTAATCTTATCGTAGTCAACTCTTTGAACTTTGTCGTAAACAACTTTTCGACAAGTTGAGTTTCTTCAAGGATATTTCATCCAAGTCCATCAATTTCATAGATCCATTTACTTTCAAAAAAAGTATTCATCTATCTTGGATTTCATGGCGTATAGCCATTTTAACGGAGTCAGGGCCCATCATAACTTCTTTGTTTGTAGTTGGTTTATCATTGTTCAAAATCAATCCTTTGTCCACAAATAATTTATTTGATCACAAAGTAAACCATACCTACAAGGTTCAATATGTACTTCGATCTCCATGGCTAAAACACTTTGTAGTCATGGGAGCCATGATCGTCGTGGCCGCTTCCGAAACCAATTCTGATGCTGCGCTACTCTGATCATTATGCTCAGGTTCATAAACCTTATCAAATTATATTGTCCTCCCACTCAAATACTTCACTAGAAACAATTTCTCGGAAATAAGAAACATTGACAAACACTTTTGTCTTTGTCTCGTGGGAAGAATTCCCAATAAAATCTCTGGGATAACCAACAAAGACATTCATCCGATTTTGGTTGTAAACTTTTAGACCAAAATTTAAAGAAAAGACTATTAAGGTTTATACCCATACCATAACTTGTGTGGTGTCATTTCAACGGATCATGATGATGCTCTATTCAGTGTAAAAGCGGTAGTCACTAAAGCATAATCCACAAAAATATAATGGCGTCATAATATTTTATCTCATCATTAATCCAACAAGGTTTGGATACATCTCTCGGATACTATATCATCATTAGGATACTCCAAGAAATGTGAGTTGTAGAACAATTTCATTACTCTCTTAGATGTTCGCTAAAACTCGTAATTCAAATATTTTCACCATGATCCAATCATAGATATTTGACTTTTCTATTACGATGATTTCCACTTCATGCTGAAATTTATTTGAATCCATTCAAATGTTTCAAACTTCTTTCTTATTGAATATATCCACATATATACTCAATTCATTGTTGAAAGTTTTCATGAAGTAGAAGAATCTCCCGCACACAACTATGCCCAGTGAACCACATATATCATTATGTATGTTTTCACTAAGTTAGTTGCCCGTTCAACTCTTGGCCTATGAACGATATTTCAGTCATTACTTTTTAGAAAAGATTTTGCAAGCGCCAAACGATTCAACAAATCAAATGACTCCAAAAATCCATTTGCATGGAGTTCCTTCATGCGTTCCTTTCTAACATGACCTAAATGGCGGTTCCACAAATACGTGGAATTCAAATCATTTGCCTTATGGCATTTTAGCGTCAGTGTTATGTATGTGTGTTTCACCATTAAGATTTATAATAACTTATCCATCGTACATGGAGTAATGTCATAATTTGAACAACTCATTGTTTTCATTTGACCAGAGCAAAATAACAATTATTAAGTTCTTTATTTATAAATTCTAAAGGTTAGATAGAATGCCAACAATGAACATAATAACACTTTATTTTTGTTCCAGATGTGCATTCCTATCATATTCCTTGTTAGTCACTTAGGCCATTGTATTCTTGTATTGCGTTGTTTTGTATGACACTTCATACCAACCAATATGGTACAAATACCCAAGAATTTCATAGTGTGACCTAACTAGGAATACAACCATAACATGTATATCATTTATATACACCTGAGCTAGACTTTCTAGTCTTTTCTTTTCTTTCTGCCAAAATATCTTTTCAGTTTCTCTTTTAGCTTTCCTCATTATTCATAAAAACACTTCAACATCAATAACTTCTAGGTTTGTTGATCAAATACCAATAACCTTGAGGTTCTTACTTTGAAGTTGATCATCATATGACAAGTGTTCTGGATTTCACTATTAGTAACCTTGTAATATGATGAACAATTTCACTCATAATTTTATCCATTTTATCATGATGACTTTCTGAGACCATGTCTGTACATGCTCATAAAGTTTAACCTTGGTATTCGCATGTGCAAATCTGGCTTGCACCCATTGTATGCACACGTAGAATCTATAACACCCGATCATCACGTGATGCTTCGAAATGATGAGTCTTAGCAACGGTGCATACTAAGGACGATCACTTCATGGATATGCGAATATCGTTAGTGCCCCAATAGTTGGAGGATTGTGACACCTGGCATCTTCAACCTTCATACATTCCCATAAAACTTATGAGTTTATGTAGTCTCACCAAATTATATTCTATCATCTTGCAATAAGGTCTTAGATATCACATATATCTCATACCTTAATTATTTCTGAAAACTAAATTTTCAGCTCCTTACTTTTCAAACAGATTGAACTTCAAGTTTCACGGAGACAAGATAACTTTAGATACTAATTGAAACCATAGTTCTTTGAATCAACAATGTGAGGTTTACTAAAAGTTTGCAATAGGACTTAATCATTTCTTGATTCAATACGGTACCAATCCATAAAGTTTCTTATCAGATTTTAACAGTATTTCTATCTCAATTACAAGACTAGCGCATGGTAGAAAACGGATGCCAATACTACAAAATTAATTCAAAATACTACTCAGACTATGTTCATGATAATTAGTTCATGTTTTAATCTAATTACTAATGAACTCCCACTTAATACAACATCCCTCATAGTTGTTAAGTGGTACACGATCCACATCTACTACACCAAAACCGATCATCACGTGAGATGATGTAGCTTCAATGGTGAACATCAACATGTTGATCATATAATCCATATGACTCGTGTTCAACCTTTCGGTTTCCGTTGTCCCGAGGCCATGTCTGTACATGCTAGGCTCGTCAAGCAAACCCAAGTATTCCGCGTGTGCAACATTGCTTACACCCGTTGTATGTGAACGTTGAGTCTATCACATCCGATCATCACGAGATGCTTCGAAACGACGAATTGTTACAACGGTGCATACGAGGGGAGAACACTTTATTATCTTGATATTAATGTGAGGGATCATCTTATAATGCTACCGTCGCGATCTAAGCAAAATAAGATGCATAAATGGATTAACATCACATGCAGTTCATATGTGATATGATATGGCCCTTTTGTCTTTGCGCCTTTGATCTTCATCTCCAAAGCACGGACATGATCTCCATCATCTTCGGGCATGATCTCCATCATCGTCGGCGTAGCGTCAAGGTTCATGGCGCCGTCTTCATGGTTGTTCACCTCATGTAGCAACTATTACAACTACTTTGAAATACTACTCAACATGAAATTTAAAGACAACCATAAGGCTCCTGCCGGTTGCCACAATACAATAATGATCATCTCATACATATTCATCATCACATTATGGCCATATCAAATCACCAAACCCTGCAAAAACAAGTTAGACGTCTCTAATTTGGTTTGCATATTTTACGTGGTTTAGGGTTTTCGAGAGAGATCTAATCTACCTACGAACATGAACCACAATGGTGATACTAATGTTGTCAATAGAAGAGTAAATTGAATCTTCACTATAGTAGGAGAGACAGACACCCGCAAAGCCTCTTATGCAATACAAGTTGCATGTCGAACGAGGAACAAGTCTCATGAACGCGGTCATGTAAAGTTAGTCCGAGCCGCTTCATCCCACTATGCCACAAAGATGCAAAGTACTCAAACTAAAGACAACAAGAGCATCAACGCCCACAAAACCATTGTGTTCTACTCGTGCAACCATCTATGCATAGACACGGCTCTGATACCACTGTGGGGATACGTTGCATAGAAAACAAAAAATTTCCTACCGCGAGAACGCAATCCAAGCCAAGATGTAATCTAGAAGACGGGAGCAACGAGGGGATGATCGAGACTCACCCTTGAAGATTTCCAAAGCCTATAAGAGTAGGCTCTTATTGCTGCGGTAGACGATCACTTGCCGCTTGCAAAAGCGCGTAGAAGATCTTGATCACGGTGCCACGATCGGGCAGCACCTCCGTACTCGGTCACACGTTCGGTGTTGATGAAGACGACGTCCTTCTCCTCGTTCCAGCGGGCAGCAGAAGTATTAGCTCCTCCTTGAAACCGGCAGCACGACGGCATGGTGGCGGTGGCGATGGAGAACTCCGGCGGAGCTTCGCTAAGCGTTGCGGGAGAGGTGGAGGAGAGGGGGCGGCTAGGGTTTGGGAGAGGGGGTGGCCAGCCACTATGGGGTGCGGCCTCCTTGAGGGCTTGTGGTGGCCGGCCCCCTCCCCTATGCCCCTCATTATATAGGCGAAAGCCCCAAGAGTTGTAGTCCAAGTCTTCGAATAAGACCCCAACACCAAAACTTCCCAAAGGTGGGAAACCTACTCAAGGGGGGAGTCCTACCCAAAGTGGGACTCCCACCTTTTCCTTAGGTGTGGTGGCCGGCCACCTCAGGTGGAGCCCACCTGGGACTCCTCCCTTAGGGTTTGGCCGGCTAAGCTTGTGGAGTCCCTCCGGGACTCCACCTTCCATAGTGCCTTTCTTCCGGACTTTTCTAGAACCTGCCATAAATGCACCGGATCATTTCCAAACTTGGAATATGACTTCCTATATATGAATCTTATTCTCCGGACCATTCCGGAACTCCTCGCGATGTCCGGGATCCCATCCGGGACTTCGAACAAAACTTCGAACTCCATTCCATATTCAAGTTCTACCATTTCAACATCAAACCTTAAGTGTGTCACCCTACGGTTCGTGAACTATGCGGACATGGTTGAGTACTCTCTCCGACCAATAACCAATAGCGGGATCTGGAGATCCATAATGGCTCCCACATATTCAACGATGACTTCAGTGATCGAATGAACCATTCACATACGATACCAATTCCCTTTGTCACGCGATATTTTACTTGTCCGAGGTTTGATCATCGGTATCACTCTATACCTTGTTCAACCTCGTCTCCTGACAAGTACTCTTTACTCATACCGTGGTATGTGGTCTCTTATGAACTTATTCATATGCTTGCAAGACATTAGACGACATTCCACCGAGAGGGCCCAGAGTATATCTATCCGTCATCGGGATGGACAAATCCCACTGTTGATCCATATGCCTCAACTCATACTTTCCGGATACTTAATCCCATCTTTATAACCACCCATTTACGCAGTGGCATTTGATGTAATCAAAGTACCTTTCCGGTATAAGTGATTTATATGATCTCATGGTCATAAGGACTAGGTAACTATGTATCGAAAGCTTATAGCAAATAACTTAATGACGTGATCTTATGCTACGCTTAATTGGGTGTGTCCATTACATCATTCATATAATGATATAACCTTGTTATTAATAACATCCAATGTTCATGATTATGAAACTAATCATCCATTAATCAACAAGCTAGTTAAGAGGCATACTAGGGACTCTTTGTTGTTTACATATCACACATGTATCAATGTTTCGGTTAATACAATTATAGCATGGTATATAAACATTTATCATAAACATAAAGATATATAATAACCACTTTTATTATTGCCTCTTGGGCATATCTCCTTCAGTAGACCCTAGGCTGAAAGCAAGAAATGCGATCGGGTCCTTAACAGCCACCGTCCGGATTGATCCTCGTCGCAGCCAGGCACGAACCACTTGGCGCGACCAAATCGCCATGGCTAAAGAGCCTGCACACCATGGCCTCCGAGCTGAGCTAGAAACGCCCTGCCAAAACCGGCAGCCAACGGAGGTGGATAATTGGAGAGAGAGAGTCTTTATGCATCTCTCTTGACAAAGAATATGGCTGGGAGTTTGCTTACCTAGCGTACGTGACTTGTGCTCACTGAAGTGTGGGACCTCACGCATGGGAACCACACGTAAGTGACAGACTTGTTGCTCTAATAACTCGGGTGATTATTATACTGTATTAATACCTAGTTTCCTATGGATCCTTCTTAGTCACTCCAAAATGAAGCTTTTGGGAGGTTTTTGAAATTTCCATGTTTGAAACCAAAAACCACTTCTCTTCATGCATGCTTGACTTCATAAGATAGAGTTTAGCTAGGGTTAGGGGGTAGATACATGATTTTCCTGGTTTGAATATGTCTAGACCTTGTTTATCAACTTAATTGAATGCTTACTATATGACATAAGAACACTATGTGCCTTGTTTTTTTCATTTTTTGATTTTTTTTTAAAATTTTATGCCCATTTGAATCTTGGTCAAATCCTAGGTTTTTCATTCTCTTGATTTTTTTAAATTTTTATGCCCATTTGAACCTATGATTTGACCAAGATTTAAACAAGTTTAAAACATGAAAATGAAAAGGGAACCTTGTATCCTTCTTAGTCACTCTACAATGAAGTTTTTGGGAGGGTTTTTGAAATTTCCATGTTTGAAACCCAAAACCACTTCTCTTCATGGTAGACTTCATAAGACAGAATTTAGGGGTTAGGGGGTAGATACATGGTTTGTCTAGTTTGAATATCTCTAGACCCTTGTTTATCAAATTGAGTGCTTACTACATGACAAAAGAAGACTATGTGTACTTTGGTTTTTCATTTTCTGTTTTTTATTTATTTTCTGCCCATTTGAATCTTGGTCAAATCCTAGGTTAATTTGACCATGATTTAAACAAGTTTAAAACAAGAATATGAAAAATTAAGCATCTATCATTCTTACGTCACTCCAAAATGTAACTCTTGGGAGGGTTTTTGAAATTTCCATGTTTGAAACCAAAAACCACTTCTCTTCATGCTTGACTTTCATATATAAAATCGACCGAGATTAGGGTTAGGGGGTAGATACATGATTTGTCTGGTTTGAATATGACCAAACATTGTTTATCAACTTGAATGCTTACTATATGACATAAGAGGACTATATGCTTTTAAAATTCAAACATATGGTAAGCATTCTTATGTCATGTAGTAAACATTCAAGTTGATAAACAAGGTTTGGACATATTCAAACCAGACAAATCTCATGTGTATCTACCACCTAAACTCGGTCGATTTTATGAAAGTCTAGCATGAAGAGAAGTGGTTTTTGGTTTCAAACATGGAAATTTCAAAAAACCTCCCAAGAGTTACATTTTGGAGTGACTTAAGAAGGATAGATGCTTAATTTTTCATATTCATGTTTTAAACTTGATTAAATCATGGTCAAACACCTAGGATTTGACCAAGATTCAAATGGGTAGAAAATTTAAAAAAATCATGAAAATGAAAAACCAAAGTATATAGTCTTCTTATGTCATGTAGTAAGCATTCAAGTTGATAATTAAACAAGGTCTAGACATATTCAAACTAGGCAAACCAGTATCTAAGATTTTATACCCATTTGAATCTTGGTCAAATCCTAGGTTTCACCAAGATTTGAATAAGTTTAAAACATGAATATGAAAATGTAAGCATGTATGCTTCTTAGTCACTCTAAAATGTAGCTCTTGGGAGGGTTTATGAAATTTCCATGTTTGAAACCAAAAACAACTTCTCTTCCTGCATGCTTGCCTTCGATCATAAGACAGAATTTAGGGTTAGGGGTAGATATATACATGATTTTATGGTTTGAATATGTCTAGACCTTGTTTATCAACTTGAATGCTTACTATATATATGACATCAGAATGCTATGTCCTTTGGTTTTTCATTCTTTTAATTTTTTTCTGATTTTTTATGCCCATTTGAATCTTTTGGTCAAATCCAAGGTTTTACCAAGATTTAAACAAGTTTAAAACATGAAAATGAAAATGGAAGCTTGTATCCTTCTTAGTCACTCTAAAATGAAGTTTTTGGGAGGTTTTTGAAATTTCCATGTTTGAAACCCAAAACCACTTCTCTTCATGCTTGAGTTCATAAGACAGAGTTTAGGGGGCCGGGTTAGGTGGTAGATACATGATTTGTATGTTTTGAACATGTCTAGAGACCTTGTTTATGATTACTATATGACATAATAAGACCTTGATTTTTCATTTTTTTTGATTTTTTGAATTTTTATGCCCATTCGAATCTTGGTCAAATTCTAGGTTTGACCAAGATTTGAACAAGTTTAAATCATGAATATGAAAAATTAAGCATCTATCCTTCTTAGTCACTCCAAAACTCTTGGGAGGGTTTTTGAAATTTCCATGTTTGAAACCAAAACAACTTCTCTTCATCCATGCTTGACTTCATAAGACAGAGTTTAGGGTTAGGGGTAGATATATACATGATTTTCTGGTTTGAATATGTCTAGGCCTTGTTTATCAACTTGAATGCTTACTATATATATGACATACGCATGCTAGGTCCTTTGTTTTTTCATTCTCTTGATTTTTTTCTGAATTTTTATGCCCATTTGAATCTTTTGGTCAAATCCTAGGTTTGACCAATATTTAAACAAGTTTAAAACAAGAAAATGAAAAGGTAATCATGGATCCTTCTTAGTCACTCTAAAATGAAGCTTTTGGGATGTTCTTGAAATTTCCATGTTTGAAACCCAAAACGACTTCTCTTCATGCTTGACTTCATATGACATAATTTAGGGGTTAGGGGTTGATACATGATTTGTCTAGTTTGAATATGTCTAGATCTTGTTTATCAATTTTAATGCTTACTATATGACATAAGAAGACTATGTGCTTTTCTTACTATATGACATAAGAAGACTATGTGATTTGACCAAGATAATTTAAACAAGTTTAAAACATGAAAATGAAAAGGGAAGCTTGTATCCTTCTTAGTCACTCGAAAATGAAGTTTTTTGGGAGGTTTTTGAAATTTCCATGTTTGAAACCCAAAACCACTTCTCTTCATGCTTGACTTCATAAACATGAAAAGGAAGACTATTTGATAACGGAGGGAGTAAGCACTCTTGCTATCAAAAGTACCAAACGATGCATACCAAAATGATTTTTTAGAGCAATACTAGTTCAGATTATTTAATTTTACATTAGCAGGCCAAAATCGAACCCCGTAGTTGCATTTTCTGAAATTGATCCGTAGTACTGGGCAGAACCCTAGTTTAACTTATTTAATACTAATAGATTCGTAGGTCAATTTTTTACGTTTTTATTATTATTACTAGGCAGCACATGTGTTTGCCCGTCCAGTGAAACTCTTTCATTTCATTTTTATTTCCCGCAAGGTCGGGAATCGGAGGAAGAGGGATCACACGGGAGGAGACGAAGGGAGAGCAGTCACGGGGCCCCACTTATTTATGGTGTCTATATTTTTCGGGTGATTTGACTGTTGTGCAGGGTTGTCAGTGCGCAGGGGGTGCGAGCGAGCGAGGCCGAGAATGAGAGAGATGTTTTTTTTGTTAGAGGGACAACCGAATGATCCTGAAGGACCCAGATTTCCAATACGCATCAGAGAGCAGTTTACAGCATAACACAAAATAAATAGGAAATTACGTCTAAATCCCTAAGATTTACATGGTAGACCCCAGGCTGAAAGCAAGAAATGCGATCGGGTCCTTAACAGCCACCGTCCGGATTGATCCTCGTCGCAGCCGGGCACGAACCACTTGGCGCGACCAAATCGCCATGGCTAAAGAGCCTGCACACCATGGCCTCCGAGCTGAGCTAGAAACGCCCTGCCAAAACCGGTAGCCAACGGAGGTGGATAATTGGAGAGAGAGAGTCTTTATGCATCTCTCATGACAAAGAATATGGCTGGGAGTTTGCTTACCTAGCGTACGTGACTTGTGCTCACTGAAGCGTGGGACCTCACGCATCGGAACCACACGTAAGTGACAGACTTGTTGCTCTAATAACTCGGGTGATTATTATACTGTATTAATAAATAGTTTTCTATGGATCCTTCTTAGTCACTCCAAAATGAAGCTTTTGGGAGGTTTTTGAAATTTCCATGTTTGAAACCAAAAGCCACTTCTCTTCATGCATGCTTGACTACATAAGACATAGTTTAGCTAGGGTTAGGGGGTAGATACATGATTTTCCTGGTTTGAATATGTCTAGACCTTGTTTATCAACTTAATTTAATGCTTACTGTATGACATAAGAAGACTATGTGCCTTGTTTTTTTTCATTTTTTGATTTTTTTAAAATTTTATGCCCATTTGAACCTTTTGGTCAAATCCTAGGTTTGACCAAGATTTAAACAAGTTTAAAGCATGAAAATGAAAAGGGAACCTTGTATCATTCTTAGTCACTCTACAATGAAGTTTTTGGGAGGGTTTTTGAAATTTCCATGTTTGAAACCCAAAACCACTTCTCTTAATGGTAGACTTCATAAGACAAAATTTAGGGGTTAGGGGGTAGATACATGGTTTGTCTAGTTTGAATATGTCTAGACCCTTGTTTATCAAATTGAATGCTTACTACATGACAAAAGAAGACTATGTGTACTTTGGTTTTTCATTTTCTGTTTTTTATTTTCTGCCCATTTGAATCTTGGTCAAATCCTAGGTTAATTTGACCATGATTTAAAAAAGTTTAAACCATGAATATGAAAAATTAAGCATCTATCAATCTTAAGTCACTCCAAAATGTAACTCTTGGGAGGGTTTTTGAAATTTCCATGTTTGAAACCAAAAACCACTTCTCTTCATGCTTGACTTTCATATATAAAATCGACCGAGATTAGGGTTAGGGGGTAGATACATGATTTGTCTGGTTTGAATATGTCCAAACATTGTTTATCAACTTGAATGCTTACTATATGACATAAGAGGACTATATGCTTTTAAAATTCAAACATATGGTAAGCATTCTTATGTCATATAGTAAACATTCAAGTTGATAAGCAAGGTTTGGACATATTCAAACCAGACAAATCTCATGTGTATCTATTTTATGAAAGTCTAGCATGAAGAGAAATGGTTTTTGGTTTCAAACATGGAAATTTCAAAAAACCTCCCAAGAGTTACATTTTGGAGTGACTTAAGAAGGATAGATGCTTAATTTTTCATATTCATGTTTTAAAATTGATTAAATCATGGTCAAACACCTAGGATTTGACCAAGATTCAAATGGGTAGAAAATTTAAAAAAATCAGAAAAATGAAAAACCAAAGTATATAGTCTTCTTATGTCATGTAGTAAGCATTCAAGTTGATAATTAAACAAGGTCTAGCCATATTCAAACTAGGAAAACCCGTATCTAAATTTTTATACCCATTTGAATCTTGGTCAAATCCTAGGTTTCACCAAGATTTGAATAGGTTTAAAACATGAATATGAAAATGTAAGCATGTATGCTTCTTAGTCACTCTAAAATGTAGCTCTTGGGAGGGTTTTAGAGTGAGTAAGAAGGATACAAGCTTCCATTTTCATTTTCATGTCTTAAACTTGTTTAAACATGTTCAAACCTAGGATTTGACCAAAAGATTGAAATGGTCATAGAAATTCAGGAAAAAATCAAAAGAATGAAAAACCAAAGGACATAGCATTCTTATGTCATATATATATAGTAAGCATTCAAGTTGATAAACAAGGTCTAGACATATTCAAACTAGAAAATCATGTATATATATCTACCCCTAACCCTAAACTCTGTCTTATGAAGTCAACCATGCATGAAGAGAAGTGGTTTTTGGTTTCAAACATGGAAATTTCAAAAACCCTCCCAAGAGCTACATTAATTTTGGAGTGACTAAGAAGGATGGATGCTTAATTTTTCATATTCATGATTTAAACTTGTTTAAACCATGGTCAAACCTAGGATTTGACCAAGATTCAAATGGGCATATTTTTTTAAAAAAAAAATCAAAAAATGAAAAACCAAGGCAGATAGTCTTCTTATGTTATTTTATGAGGTTTTTGAAATTTCCATGTTTGAAACCCAAAACCACTTCTCTTCATGTTTGAAACCCAAAACCACTTCTCTTCATGCTTGATTAAATCCTAGGTTTGACATAAGAAGACTGTGTGCTTTGGTTTTTTCATTTTTCTGTTTTTTTGAATTTTCCACCCATTCGAATCTTGGTCAAATCCTAGGTTTGACCAAGAGGTAAACAAGTTTAAAACATGAATATGAAAAAGTAAGCATGTATCCTTTTTAGTCACTCCAAAATGAAACACATGGGAGGTTTTTAAAATTTCTATGTTTGAAACCAAAAACCACTTCTCTTCATGCTTGACTTCACAAGACTAAGTTTAGGGTTAGGGGTAGATACATGATTTTTCTGGTTTAAATATGTCTAGATCTTGTTTATCAACTTGAATGCTTACTGTATGACATAATTAAGAAGGCTATGTGCTTTGGTTTTTCATTTTTTCATTTTTTTGAATTTTTATGCCCATTTGAATTTTGGTCAAATCTTAGGTTTGACCAAGATTGAAACAAGTTAAAAACATGAATATGAAAAAGTAAGCATGTATCGATCCTTCTTAGTCACTACAAAATGAAGCTCGCGGGAGTATTTTCCTCCCACACGTGAGCTTGGTACCACCACACAAGAACCATGCATATGTTAAAACTTTTGAATCATGTGTTTTTTCTTCTCTTGATTACTGCCCAAAGGAGAAAAATTATATTAAATGGGTGTTTTCTATGAAGTGCCTACTGCATGAAGTGTACACACTACCACCAATCCATTTTTCACAGGTCTGCATAACAGACATGGTAGATACGTACGATGGCAATTTCCAACGATCCATGGATTATTTTTGTGTGCAACCATATACTGAATTATTTCTGGGCTAAAAGTTTTATTTCAAATGTAATTGGAAGGAAGGGTACATGAATTAGAATTAAAAAACAAGGTAAATACATGACATGCCCCCAAGAATTGGAAGCCTAAAACAACGGCCAAACATGTGCGGTGCATCCAAGTATAACACATAGCATGCACCGATAGTTTGACCTAAATTTGAAATCAAGCCGAAGGTGGTTCGAAAAAATCGTAAAATGGCAAAACAAAGCATGAAGTTACAAATTTGTGATGTATTATATGTCCATTAGGATATTACAAGGCTGACAAGTATACCTATGTTGTAAAATTGAGCAACATAATACACAATATATATGTATATATTACCCAAAATATACGATTAAAAAAGTTAAAATGGACATCTAGTTTGTAATGATATTATTTTTGTACCATAAAATTCATATTATGTTGTAATCAAATTAATGATATAGGGATGCACGTTGGCATTATAATCCCTAACGGATGGAGTAAGCACTTCAGTTATGAAAAGTATCGAACAATGCATGCGAAAATGATTTTTATTGGAATACTAGTTCAACTTATTTTGTTATAGAGGGGAGCGTCGTGAGATTGATCGACCTAAATTTGTAAACAAGCCAAAGTTATTGTGGGGCTCGATATAAAAAGGTCGAAAGAAATGATGGAGTCATATAATTCGTGGTTTACATACTTCCACTATGAACAATACTACAGTAAAATAATTTACTTGAAACTTGTTGGCCATGCCATTCTGCTACCCCCCACCCCACCCCAAAAAAAATTCAAATATGAATCCTTGTGGCACGACCATGTTGGGGTTCACTTCTGGGCTTCTGGCTATCTACCCAGCCGAGCATGCGGGCTCTATTACCTTGTACGAATCCTCGTTTTAAACCAAGAAGTGAACAAACTCCCCCCCGCCACAAACACACACACTCTCTCTCTCTCTCTCCACTAACCGGTTTTAGATATCGCATCATTTGTCTCTCAGACTCCATTGATTTGCCCCAAGTTCAACAAGGTCGCTCCCTTTTCCTCTGAGAGTCCATTGATTTTTATTTCCTAGTGTCACTTGTGCTAAACTGTCATTCCTTGTACTCCCTCCGATTCATATTACTTGATGGTAATATAGATGTATCTAGACACATTTTAGTTGTAGATACATCCATTTTACCATCAATTAATATTGATCGGAGTTGCAGCGTGGTATGAGGCCTGCCGCCTGCCACCATCGGTGAGGTTCCAAGTAAACGGTGCCAGAAGAAGAGTAGCGCGGCTCCGGATTCAACCACGAGGTGGCGATGGACGACACCATGGAAATAAACGCTACGAATTTGGAGACCATCGCGTACAACATCGCTGGAATGGCGCAGGTCATGTGCTCCCACGACGGCTGCGGGGTCAACGTCAGCTACCATGAGTCCCTAATTCACCAGATCGCGTGCCCGCACGGCCGGTGCAACTGCACAAAGCAGGGCTGCGAATTCACCGCCCCACTGTTAGTGCTCCTCATTCACCTCGCAGAGGACCACTCGATTCAAGTGCACAGGTTAGAGTATGGCAAATCCATAGAGTTCCGGGTGACCATGATGCACCCGTGCTCGCCGTGCAGGCGGCTCGTCGTCGAAGGGGATGACGGCTCCGTGTTCGTCCTGTACATCGACGCGCTCAGCCCGGCCATTGTCTTGTCTTTGGTATGCGTCAGGTCGGCCACATCCGTGTGGCCGCTCTGAGGTGAAGATGCGGCGCACGGCCCGCCGCCGTCCTCGAAATCAGACTGCAGGCGGGATGTCGTGAAGATGTCTGCCGATGCTTCTGGTAGCGCGTCGCCGAGCGCTGTCGTGTTTGAGGAGCTCACGTCGTTCCTCGTTGTGCCGGGGCCATACCTCGTTGGTGCTGGATCATCGAAGGAGCTGCGTTTCTACATTCGCATATGCAAGCAGATGTAGCTACTGCTACTTTGCGTAGTTGAAAAAACTGTCAATTTGTAAAGTACTAGAGTGTTCGTACGGCTGCTATTTTTTTATGGGGTCTTTGTTTCATATTTGTGTTGAACTGTTTGTAGTAGTACTTATACTTAATAATAATGCAGCGTGGAAGTGAATACTCTTTTTTGTGTGAATCGGAAGTGAATACTCCAACTACTATATGAATTGTAACCCCTCCATCTGATTTACTCCCTCCGTCTCGATTTATAGGGCATGGTTTATTTTGCAGCAGGACCAAGGCATTGTTCCATTGGATGAAAAAAACTCTCCGGAGCGCTGCCTCCTCCAGATGACAATAAAACATGATGTACAATGGGTTCTTTTTAGTCTTATCTTTGGTAACGAGACATCCTAAATTTGTGGTGAGAGAGATTATGCTAAGAGATGACCTCTTAGCTAAGAGAAGGCAAAGTCTTTTTTCATCTTTCTCTTTCTTCCACATCAACATTTATCCTACGTGGCACTGCTAAAATATCACCATTGTACATGCCCTAATACTCCACTAATGGTGTACAAAGCGTGCATGCAGCCGATCACATGCCCCCATGCAAACTTGTTTGGTTTCACACTCCACCAGCATGCACAAGGTTGTTCCCAGAGAATAGAAAAAGGAGAAAAGGGAAGGTGGAGACTAATTCGAGAAGGTTACTAGTACTTCTAATTTAAATGCATGCAGGCCTTAGATGAGAGGTAATATGGGACAAATATTTTTTCAGATTAGGCCCTGTGAACCGCGACAGAGGGGTATAAAACTATCTGCACTTCCAGATCATTTATCCTGTTTTTTAGATGTCCTTTCACTTACTATAAAAAACAAAGAAGCACTATAAGGGCTGCTTTGAATCAAAGGAATGTGGAGAGTGTAGAAATAGGAAAGGTGTAGGATTGAAATTTTCCCATAGGAATCAAATCTAACATAATTCCTATGTCAATCCTATGAATCAAAGAAGCCCTAAGTGGTTACCGGTGCTTAATGCACAGTTCCAAAGAGTTCATCCCGTAGTCCAAATAACTAATAATCAGATGATGTAAATTTGTGTGTATGTAGTTGTGCCTATTACCATCACAAATATAGTCTCAAATAGTATGATGGTGGAGATACACATTTTTTAACTACCATGATTTTCGGTAAATGCTTAGTCAATTTTGACATAATTTGACTTTCTAAAAATAATACGGAGTATAAGCCTTAAGCTTTGAGATGAAGGTACTATATTGGGTTTTCCTCGTCTTAAGCAAAATCCCTTCCCATCCCCTTAAATAGAGTACTCCAGCCTCGAGGCTAGGAGATAAGAGAGGCCATCGATAGGCCATACTCCTCGCGCGCTCGCAATGCTGGAAACTGTCACCGTTACCCTGAAGATGGAATCCACCGTGCTTCACTGCATTTTCTGCTCCCAGCCCCTCAAGCCCCTACTGAATCAAACACCCCGCTCCCATCAACCAGAATCAAATCCGACGAAAAAAACCTAACCAGACCAAAACCCTACTGGGAGACCGATGGGGCAGCTCAAGAATCAAGACTAAAATCCGACGAAAACCCTAACCAGAACACCACGAAGAAGAAGGGGAAGGAGGGGATAGCACTGACCTTCCGCAGCCATCGACGGAGACGATCGAAGAAGAATCCCAAGGAAGCCGTACACGAGCGAAGCAGAACCACGAGGAAGCCGAATCGAGAGGAAGAATGTCGGATGCGGAGGAAGACCTGGAGATCGGAAACGAAGGCGATGCGGAAATAAGGAGATACTACGGAGAATAAATGGGCCGGCCCATAAAGAACGATTGACGTCGGGGGGGGGGGTGCGGGGGGGTGTGCGGCAACCTCCTTCTACACCGACATGGTCGGTGTATAGGAACCGCGAAGGCAAAGCTCGGTCGTTAATACGCGATGCTGGTTTGCTGGCTTTCCGGGCCAAGGCCCGTGGGCTCACGACACTTAACCGGGCCGTGCCGTTGCCGGACATGAGATTTTTTGTTCCGTGCGCGCCAACGGTTTCACCGGGCTGGGCCTAGGCTGTCTCGTTCCGAATCCAGCCCAGATGAAGGAGCGTCAGATTTTTTGTTCCGTGCGCGCCAACAATTTTTTTCTGTGGGCAGCATCGTCCCCAACGGTGGCGGCGGGCGCTGCCAAGTGGAGGAGCGTCAGATGGCCGGGGAGGATCGGCACCGGCGTAGGGCGGCGGAGGGGCCGACAGCCTCTTGGCGACGTGCCAGGCCAGCGGCGGCGGCGCGGGCGCGGCACCGAGAAGCTCGCGCACGTGGAACAGATGGTCGCTCTCTTGGTTGGTACGTTGCGGCATTTGAGACCGGCGTTCGCAGCACATGTTGGCGTCACGCCATTGCCGCTAGACACCTGGACCTTCGCTTTTCCTCCAGCTTCGTCTTTTGCGTGAAGACGGCGTGGCGCCATGGCTTTCGCGTTCGTCTTTGGCACGACGCTTCCTGTTTCGTGCGGTGCCTGCTTTTGCATGTTTTGAGATGATGCAACGTCGATCTGGGAGCTGCCAGATTGGGTAGCAAGAGGATCTCCATTGGCTTCCTCCAAACGATGTTTGAAAATAATGTAGGATCGATCAGTTGAAGCACGCGGAATGGTGATGTTGTTTGCGAGGAAGGTTTGTTTACAGCCACGCCCCTTCATATGAGGCCCAAAAACAATCAAATAGTACGAAAGTAAAATGTTCCATTCAAATTTTATTATACTTTACAATTTTGAATTAAAACCGCTAGTTGATCTACCATAGCCTACTCGCCATCCTTTGGACGCTCGACGGCCCCGTCGCGTCTTCATCTCCCTCCCTCTTCCGCTTCTCAGCCGCCACCGTTCCCTCTAGAGCCCCACGAAAAGAGCTCGGTGTTCCTCCACGTCCACGATGAGCCTCTGCCGCTCCTCTACGAAAAAGTGGCGGCCCACCTCCTAATAAAAATCGGTTTCCGTTGGATGGAGACATCGACGACGCGGCGCCACTGCTCCTCATTGGCAGCCTCACGGGCACGAGCGTCGTCCTCGATGAGCGACTCGTAGGACGCGAGGATGGCCCTCTACTCCGCCAACTTCTCCTCCGGGCCAGGCCTGTCATCGAGGTCATCATTGGCCGCCTCTCCTCCTCTGTGGCCACTGCCGCCGCTCCGCACCGAACGCCACGTGGGCCGCCTCCTCCCCCGCCTCCCATCCACGTCTTCTATGAACTGCTCGTTCATCGCTGCGAGCTCCGGGTCCTCCTCGATGTTGCCGTCGGTGTACTCGTCAAACTCGAGGATGTCGCCCGGGTAAGTTGGAGGCGGAGGTGGAGACGGTGGTGGAGGTGGAGGTGCCTAGCCACTGCCGGTGCGTCTCATCATTGCTAGGTGGTGGCTAGGCAGCGAGGCATGTTTTGTGGAGGTGGAGGGACGGATTGTTGGCGGCTATGGTGGTGATAGCGAGCGGAGGCGGCCTTTTGTAGCCGGTGGCGGCACGGGAAGAGGCGGGGAGAAAGCGTGGGAAGCGGTGGAGAAGGCGTGAGAATATGCTTGGGAGGGCGGATGGCGGCGAAGCGTGGAGGATACGCAACGCCGACGGGATGTCTCGCCTGCAACGCCATGGAAGCTGTCATCGCCATTAAGTCAAAGTTGCATCGCTTCGGTTTTTGCAGCTGACGTGACATGCATGTCACTTGTGATGCGTCTTATAGGTGTGTCTATCGCTCCCGCAACATCCCCTGTGTATCGGGGATGGGATGAGGGCACCAAACAACGTATTAGGGCGGGCTAGGCCCAAAAGGGCTTTGGGCGCGTGGCAGGGCCGGTTAAACATCCAACGCGCCCCGAATCCCTTTGGAGAATGGTTTGGGGGCGTGACTGGTGATTATCTAAGGGGCCTCTTCACCGGCGACCTCCCAAGTCTCTTCAAGTGGGCCTTTTGGGTGTTGGACCAAAAACTCTCAACACCGAGAGGCAAAAACGTTGTCCGGCACTATCGGTGACACGTAAACTGGTCCGGCACTACCGTGCCAGCTTTGAACCGCAGGGTCAGCCTAGGGCATCGACAATGCCTTGCCATTGAATTTCCCTCGCATGCCCCTCAGCAGCGACTCAACCATTTTAGTTCCTCCCTAGTGTTCTTTTCCTGTGGGCTCTTATCACTTCTTCCAGCCCGTACCCACTCTCAAATTTCCTCTACCACTTCCCACGGTTCGAGGTGCCGATAGTTTATAGTTGCCACATCCTTTACCCGCTTCACTCCACCCATTCTGTCGAGGGTACTCCTCGACAATGCCATTTGTTTGGTTGCTGCTGCTGGATGAGCTTCTACATTTCGATGAACTGTCGACAATCTCTGAGCAGATGACTCGACTTTTTCTTGTTATCTTTAGAATCGATGTACGAATGCACATAGCAAGGAGCGTTTATCTGCTCTGCGAACGGTAGCTCGGGGGTCCTCTGAGGTCGTGGTTTGTAGTTGCCACGGTTCCCAGAGTTACTCCGGTTGCCGTCCTATCGATCGTCTCGCCTATCATCGTACCGATCATCTCGTCGATCGAAATATCTCACGGCTACCAGGTTGCTATCATCGTAACTGCGGTCTTTCCTTTTCTCACGACGATCCCTTCGACCACCCGAATCATGCCTCGGTTGATCGTCATCTTCATCGCCACTGCGTTGTCCTGGCCTTCGTACGTTGTCTTCGCCATCATCCCATCTGTTGGAAATTTCCATTAACTTGGTTATGGTTTTCGGCTTTTTGCGCCCAAGTTCCTCTATGTAGGTTTGACGTCGGATGCCATCGCTAAAGGCATCGATTGCTCTATCGACGGAAACATCTTCGGCGATGTTCAAGAGTTTAGTGAATCTCCCGATGTATGCACGCATCGAATCCTTCGGCTTTTGCTGGCAATGCCGTAATTCTTCGATCCCAACAGGCCTCTTGTATGTTGCTTGGAAGTTTGCGACGAAAGCGTCCACCAGATCATCCCACGAATTGATGGAACCCTTCGGCAGGCCTCTCAACCAAGCCCGTGCCAAATCTTTCAGGTAAAGTTGTAAGCACTGCATTGCTACTATCTGATTTCCTTTGTGCAGGATGATACGTCTCCGACGTATCGATAATTTCTTATGTTCCATGCCACATTATTGATGATACCTACATGTTTTATGCATAATTTATGTCATATTTATGCATTTTCCGGCACTAACCTATTAACGAGATGCCGAAGAGCTAGTTGCTGTTTTCTGCTGTTTTTGGTTTCAGAAATCTTAGTAAGGAAATATTCACGGAATTGGACGAAATCAACGCCAAGGGGGCTATTTTCACACGAAGCTTCCAGAAGACCGAAGATGATACGAAGTGGGGCCACGAGGTGGTGACACACTAGGGCGGCGCGGCCTGGCCCGTGGCCGCGCCGGCCTGTTGTGTGGGGCCCTCGTGTGGCCCCCTGACCTATCTCCTCTGCCTACTTATAGCCTTCGTCGTGAAACCCCCAGTACCGAGAGCCACGATACGGAAAACCTTCCAGAGACGCCGCCGCCAATCCCATCTCGGGGGATTCAGGAGATCGCCTCCGGCACCCTGCCGGAGAGGGGAATCATCTCCCGGAGGACTCTACACCGCCATGGTCGCCTCCGGAGTGATGAGTGAGTAGTTCACCCCTGGACTATGGGTCCATAGCAGTAGCTAGATGGTCGTCTTCTCCTAATTGTGCTTCATTGTCGGGTCTTGTGAGCTGCCTAACATGATCAAGATCATCTATCTGTAATGCTATATGTTGTGTTTGTTGGGATCCGATGGATAGAGAATACTATGTTATGTTGATTATCAATATATTACCTATGTGTTGTTTATGATCTTGCGTGCTCTCCGTTGTTAGTAGAGGCTCTGGCCAAGTTTTTGCTAGTAACTCCAAGAGGGAGTATTTATGCTCGATAGTGGGTTCATGCCTCCATTAAATCTGGGACAGTGACAGAAAGTTCTAAGGTTGTGGATGTGGATGTGCTGTTGCCACTAGGGATAAAACATCGATGCTATGTCCGAGGATGTAGTTATTGATTACATTACGCACCATACTTAATGCAATTGTCTGTTGTTTGCAACTTAATACTGGAAGGGGTTCGGATGATAACCTGAAGGTGGACTTTTTAGGCATAGATGCATGCTGGATAGCGGTCTATGTACTTTGTCGTAATGCCCAATTAAATCTCACTATACTCATCATATCATGTATGTGCATGGTCATGCCCTCTCTATTTATCAATTGCCCAACTATAATTTGTTCACCCAACATGCTTATTCTTATGGGAGAGACACCTCTAGTGAACTGTGAACCCCGGTCCATTCTTTTAATCGAATACAATCTACTGCAATACTTGTTCTACTGTTTTCTGCAAACAATCATCATCCACACTATACATCTAATCCTTTGTTACAGCAAGCCGGTGAGATTGACAACCTCACTGTTACGTTGGGGCAAAGTACTTTGGTTGTGTTGTGCAGGTTCCACGTTGGCGCCGGAATCCCTGGTGTTGCGCCGTACTACACTCCGCCGCCATCAACCTTCGACGTGCTTCTTGGCTCCTACTGGTTCGATAAACCTTGGATTCTTACTGAGGGAAAACTTGCCGTTGTACGCATCACACCTTCCTCTTGGGGTTCCCAACGGTCGCGTGCTGTACGCGTATCAAGCAGATTTTCTGGCGCCGTTGCCGGGGAGATCAAGACACGCTGCAAGGGGAGTCTCCACATCCAATTTCTTTACTTTGTTTTTGTCTTGCTTTATTTTATTTACTACTTTGTTTGCTGCATTATATCAAAACACAAAAAAAATAGTTGCTAGTTTTACTTTACTTGCTATCTTGTTTGCTATATTAAAAACACAAAAAAATTAGTTACTTGCATTTACTTTATCTAGTTTGCTTTATTTACTACTGCTAAAATGGGTACTCCTGAAAATACTAAGTTGTGTGACTTCACAACCACAAATAATAATGATTTTTTATGCACACCTATTGCTCCACCTGCTACTACAGCAGAATTCTTTGAAATTAAACCTGCTTTACTAAATCTTGTTATGCGAGAGCAATTTTCTGGTGTTAGTTCTGATGATGCTGCTGCCCATCTTAATAATTTTGTTGAATTGTGTGAAATGCAAAAGTATAAAGATGTAGATGGTGATATTATAAAATTAAAATTGTTCCCTTTCTCATTAAGAGGAAGAGCTAAAGATTGGTTGCTATCTCTGCCTGAGAATAGTATTGATTCATGGACTAAATGCAAGGATGCTTTTATTGGTAGATATTATCCCCCTACTAAAATTATATCTTTGAGAAGTAGCATAATGAATTTTAAACAATTGGATAATGAGGATGTTGCTCAAGCTTGGGAAAGAATGAAATCTTTGGTTAAAAATTGCCCAACCCATGGACCGACTACTTGGATGATCATCCAAACCTTTTATGCAGGACTGAATTTTTCTTCGCGGAACCTGTTGGATTCAGCTGCTGGAGGTACCTTTATGTCCATCACTCTAGGAGAAGCAACAAAGCTTCTTGATAATATGATGATTAATTACTCTGAATGGCACACGGAAAGAGCTCCACAAGGTAAGAAGGTAAATTCTGTCGAAGAAACCTCTTCCTTGAGTGATAAGATTGATGCTATTATGTCTATGCTTGTGAATGATAGGACTAATGTTGATCCTAATAATGTTCCGTTAGCTTCATTGGTTTCTCAAGAAGAACATGTTGATGTAAACTTCATTAAAAATAATAATTTCAACAACAATGCTTATCGGAACAATTCTAGTAACAACTATAGGCCATATCCTTATAATAATGGTAACGGTTATGGTAATTCTTATGGGAATTCTTACAACAATAATAGGAACACACTCCCTTGACTTGAAGCCATGCTTAAGGAATTTATTAGTACATAAACTGCTTTTAACAAATCTGTTGAAGAAAAGCTTGGGAAAATTGATATACTTGCTTCTAAAGTCGATAGTCTTGCTGCTGATGTTGATCTTTTGAAATCGAAAGTTATGCCTAATAAAAATCATAATAATAAAATTGTTACTACAGCAAATGCCATCCAATTTAGAATTAATGAGAATATAAGATTGATGGCCGAATTGCGTGCTAGGTGGGAGAAAGAAGAAAATGCTAAAGAAGATAATATAGCTAAAGTTTGGACTATTACCACCACTAGCAATGCTAATGCTTCACATGTTGCTGCACCTCCTACTAATAATGGTAAAAGAATTGGTGTTGGCAATGTTTCCACTTCTAATGCAAAGCACGAAAAACTGCCTGAAACTGCTAAAACTGCTGAAATTGCCTGTGATAAAACTGCTAAAAAAAATTCCAACATTGGGGATGATGATCCCATTGCTTTAGATTATAATGGTTTGGATTTTGATGATTGCCACATCTCTGAAGTTATAAAGTTCTTACAAAAACTTGCTAAGAGTCCTAATGCTAGTACTATAAACTTGGCTTTCACAAAACATATTACAAATGCTCTCATAAAAGCTAGAGAAGAGAAATTAGAACGCGAAGCTTCTATTCCTAGGAAGCTAGAGGATGGTTGGGAGCCCATCATTAAGATGAAGGTCAATGACTTTGATTGTAATGCTTTATGTGATCTTGGTGCAAGTATTTCTGTTATGCCTAAGAAAATTTATAATATGCTTGACTGGCCACCATTGAAAAATTGTTATTTGGATGTTAATCTTGCTGATAACTCTACAAAGAGACCTTTAGGGAGAGTTGATAATGTTCGCATTAACGTTAACAATAACCTTGTCCCCGTTGATTTTGTTGTCTTGGATATTGAATGCAATGCATCTTCTCCCATTATATTGGGAAGACCTTTTCTTCGAACTGTTGGTGCTGTTATTGACATGAAAGAAGGTAATATTAAATATCAATTTCCTCTCAAGAAAGGTATGGAACACTTCCCTAGAAAGAGAATGAAGCTACCTTTTGATTCTATTATTAGAACAAATTATGATGTTGATACTTCGTCTCTTGATAATACTTGATATACACTTTCTGCGCCTAGCTGAAAGGCGTTAAAGAAAAGTGCTTATGGGAGACAACCCATGATTTTACTACTGCACCTTCATTTTATATTTGAGTCTTGGAAGTTGTTACTACTGTAGCAACCTCTCCTTATCTTATTTTGTTGCATTGTTGTGCCAAGTAAAGTCGTTGATAGTAAGGTTCATACTAGATTTGGATTACTGCACAGAAACAGATTTCTTTGCTGTCACGAATTTGGGCTAAATTCTCTGTAGGTAACTCAGAAAATTATGCCAATTTACGTGAGTGATCCTCAGATATGTACGCAACTTTAATTCAATTTGAGAATTTTCAGTTGAGCAAGTCTGGTGCCTCTTAGAAATTCGTCTTTATGAACTGTTCTGTTTTGACAGATTCTGCCTTTTATTTCGCATTGCCTGTTTTGATATGCTTGATGGATTTTTCGATTCCATTAACTTTCAGTAGCTTTGTGCAATGTCCAGAAGTGTTAAGAATGATTATGTCACCTCTGAACATGTAAATTTTGATTGTGCACTAACCCTCTAATGAGTTGTTTTGAGTTTGGTGTGGAGGAAGTTTTCAAGGATCAAGAGAGGGAGATGATACAATATGATCAAGGAGAGTGAAAGCTCTAAGCTTGGGGATGCCCCGGTGGTTCACCCCTGCATATTTCAAGAAGACTCAAGCGTCTAAGCTTGGGGATGCCCAAGGCATCCCCTTCTTCATCGACAACATTATCAGGTTCCTCTAGTGAAACTATATTTTTATTCCATCACATCTTATGCACTTTGCTTGGAGCGTCGGTTTGTTTTTTTTTGTTTGAATAAAATGGATCCTAGCATTCTTTGTGTGGGAGAGAGACACGATCCGCTGTTGCATATGGACAAATATGTCCTTAGGCTTTACTCATAGTATTCATGGCGAAGGTTGAATCTTCTTCGTTAAATTGTTATATGGTTGGAAACGGGAAATGCTACATGTAGTAATTGGTAAAATGTCTTGGATAATTTGATACTTGGAAATTGTTGTGCTCATGTTTAAGCTCTTGCATCATATACTTTGCACTTATTAATGAAGAAATACATAGAGCTTGCTAAAATTTGGTTTGCATAATTGGTCTCTCTAAGGTCTAGATAATTCCTAGTAAGGATTGAACAACAAGGAAGACGGTGTAGAGTCTTATAATGTTTACAATATGTCTTTTATGTGAGTTTTGCTGCACCGCTTCATACTTGTGTTTGTTTCAAATAGCCTTGCTAGCCTAAACCTTGTATCGAGAGGGAATACTTCTCATGCATCCAAAATACTTGAGCCAACCACTATGCCATTTGTGTCCACCATACCTACCTACTACATGGTATTTCTCCGCCATTCCAAAGTAAATTGCTTGAGTGCTACCTTTAAATTTCTATCCTTTACCTTTACAATATATAGCTCATGGGACAAATAGCATAAAAACTATTGTGGTATTGAATATGTACTTATGCACTTTATCTCTTATTAAGTTGCTTGTTGTGCGATAACCATGTTCCTGGGGACGCTATCAACTACTCTTTGTTGAATATCATGTGAGTTGCTATGCATGTCCGTCTTGTCTGAAGTAAGGGAGATTTACCACTTATTTAATGGTTAGAGCATGCATAATGTTAGAGAGAGTAAATGACAAAAAACTACCACAATTGTGCCATATATGACGCGGAACTACCAAATGGGACACGATTGTCACATGACTACCATGTTTGGGGCAAGCTCGCGACGCGGAGCACTGATTGAACTGATCAATGGTGCTAACCATCTTTCTGGTAGCCCTGGCCCACTGTCAGAGCTGACGTGGCTACCAGTCGACGGACGGCCGTTAGGGCTCGCGTTAGGGCAACTCCTGGTTGACTTTCCCCCAAATCGAACAGAAAATGGAAGACAGAGGAGGCGGCGGCAACTGGTTCGGCGACCCAGGCGTGCACGGCGAATCTTCAGCGTATGATGGCATGGAGGGCTTCGTCCTGCCGTCGCCGGTGCTGCAGCAAGCGTCGTCGGTGCTGCAGCTGACGCCACCAAGCCCACCGCGTCCAGAGTCCGAGAAGTGGTGGACATCTGAGGGCATGACGTCTCAGAATGACCCCATGAGCCATTACCTCTACAATGGTAGCGGGTAAGAGTTCTTTGCCCTCTGTAGACTACCTCTTTGTTGGATTTTGCCTCTGTAGAGTAATCCCCTGTTCCATTTTGCCCTAGTGTTTTTTCTGGCAATAATGTTGGTAGAATGACGATGTAGATTGACTAGAATGTTAATTTGGATTATAGGGAGAAGGCAGAGATGTGGGAGCTCTATTTTCAATTTGATGGAGCAAAATTTGTTCACAAAACTTTACATAGGACAGATATAAGGTTTCTGAAATTGTTGTCCATCATGGAGGAAGAGGGATATGGTCCGTGTGATTCCTTATATTATGTTAAAAATGAAGGAGTAGGACTGAGTGGATTAGAGCTAGTGGACAGCAATTATAAGGTTGATGAAATGCTAGTGAAGTATGCAAGTACAAAGAAACTGGTGCTCACCGTGATGAAGGACAATAGGAAAAGAGCAATTGTTTTATCACCATTGAAGAGAAAGCATGCAAGCACAATTGATCTTGATCCAGAGGAAGAAGAGCCAACTACACACCCAGCTCTGAGCCAAGACAGTTCTTCTGTGATGTTTGGCAGTCACAAACTGATGATCACAACTTTCCTCAGATGCACACACAGGAGAGTGTTAACTGTGAGAAGGGTAAAAATGTACTGGATATAGAGACATGTATGGCAGAAGAAGAAGAGGAATCTGAAGATGAGGATGATAGTTGGCTATATCCATGCAGATTTGACCCAGTAGCTGCAGAGAAGGCAAGAAGAGCTCAGGAAGAGGAAATGCACCAGAGAATTGCTGCTAAGAGGAAGAGGAATCTTGATCCAATGCTTCATTGTGATGGGGAGAGTGATGTGGAGGATATTTATGACAATGCAACAATTCTAGCAGTTAAGAGGCAAGTGAAGAGGCCTGGTCCAACATTGAGATCACATTCTCAAGTAGAGGCAAATGTTATTCCAGATTGGGCTCCTTCTGATGATGAGGGTGACAAAGGATTTCCGAAAGAAGAAGAGGATGATGGGTATGAGCCATTGCCTTTTGTGTTAGCAGGAGGGAGAAAGAGCAGAGGAAAGATGGCCAAGGAGAGGGTGTGGTATGATGATAGTAGACAGAATCCAGAGCAACAATTCATGGTGGGAGTTTGCTTCAAAGATGTGTATCAATTCAGGCAAGCTTTGGCTAGACTCCACATTGTGCAGGTCAGGAATTTCCATTACCACAGGAATACACCTGACAGGATCATTGTGTTGTGCAAGGACAAGCAGAAGAAAAAGAATGAAGAGAATGTGAAGGAGAAGGAGAAAAAGTGGGACTGTCCATTTTATATGACAGCTGCCAAGATAAAAAATGAGGCTACATTTTGCATCAAGAAAATGGAGTTGAAGCACACATGCCCAACAGATCCATCTAGCACTAGAGTTAATGCAAAGTGGCTTAGTGGTACATATGTTACAGAATACAAATCAAACATCATCACTTCCATCAACACTTTGCAAGACAAAGCACAGAAAGATTTTGGAGTGGATGTTCCCAAGAGGATGGCTTAAAGGGCAAGGACCAAGGCAATTGAGATGGTGATGGGTGATCACAAGCAGCAATATCACAGATTAAGGGATTACCTACAGACTGTTATAGACAAAAACCCTGGTTCCAGGTGCATTGTGACCACTCTCACAGGTCCAACAGATGAGCAGGTTGAAGCAATGAAAAAAGGACAGCTGGTGGACATATCTTACAGCCCTAGATTCCATGGATTGTTCTTCTGTGTCAATGCTGCTAGAGAAGGGTTTCTACAGGGCTGCAGACCATTTATTGGTTTGGATGGTTGCTTCATTAAGCTCACCTCTGGAGCTCAAATACTTGCAGCTACTGGCAGAGATGGAAATAACAACATCTATCCAATTGCATGGGGAGTGGTTGCCAAAGAAGATACATAGAATTGGCAGTGGTTTCTTGAGCAGTTGAAGCATGCACTCGGTGGAGATCATGGACAGTTTGGGTACTACACTATAATGTCTGACAGGAAAAAGGGATTACTGAAAGCAGTGTCCACTGTGTTCCCTAATTCACCACAGAGGTACTGCCTGAGGCATATATATGCCAATTTTCAGACAGCAGGCTTTAGAGGAGAGGACTTGAAGAAGTGCATGGATAATGCTGCATACTCATACACAAAAGATGGTTTTGATGAAGCAATGGAGGAGATGAAGAAGCAAAGTGAGGAAGCATGGAAATGGTTGAGCAAGATACCAGTGGAGGCATGGGCAAGGTTTGCAATGGACACCAATTGTCAAACAGATTTAGTGGTAAACAATCTGTCAGAGGTATTTAACAAATACATGATGTGAGGAACAAACCAATAGTGACAATGCTTGTAGGAATATATGACAAATGCATGGTCAGATGGGATGGAAAAAGAGATGGTGCAGAGTCAGCTGGATGGGAAATTACACCACATTATGCAGAACTGCTGGAGTTGATGAAGAAGTACTCAAGAAATTGCACCCCTAAGAGGGCAGATAAAGGACTTTGGCAAGTGAAAAGTGGGAAAGTTACACATGAAATCAACATTACTTATAGGACATGCTCTTGTAGGAAGTGGCAGCTCACTGGCTTGCCCTGCAACCATGCAGTGAGTGCCATTTATAAGGCTGCTATGTGTCCAGAAGATTTTGTGTCTCCATTTTTCACAAAAAAAATGTACTTGAAGAGCTACAAGCATGTATTCAATCCAATGCCAGCACAACATGGTTGGACTAAGACAGATACAGTTGACATCATGCCACCTACATTCAAAGATCACTTGAAGGGTAGAAGGGCAGAAAAAAGGAGGAAGGGGAAGTTTGAGCCTCCCACACCTAAAGAGACATCAAGAATGTCCACAATTACTTGTAGCAACTGCAACTTACAGGGCCACAAGTACACTTGCTGCTCACAACCTTTGAGGCCTGACCTAGCTATGAGGAAAAACAATCACAAGGTAATGCACTATCAACAGCACATCATACTTATTTTTACATTGCAATGTCCTAATTTATGCATGAGATCTGCAGGCCAATAGAGCAATGCCAACAGCAGATGCTTCTGGGACTAATGTACCTGCTAGTTCTTCTGGGACCAATGTACATCATGCAGCTCCAGGAAATGCTCCACCAAATGCTTCAAGATCTCCTACAGGAAATGCTGGAAGAACTGCTCCACCAATTGCTCCAAGGAGTACTGCAAGGAATGCTCCAGGAAATGCTTCTTCATCTGCTCCAGGAAATGCTGGAAGATCTGCTCCAGGAAATGCTGGAAGATCTGCTCCAGGAAATGCCAGGGGTTTGTCTGGTTATTTCTATGCAGGAGCAAATGCAGGTCCAGGAAGAGATGCATCTGAACCTCCTCTCCAAGGAAATTAGGTCCTTTGTATTGTTGGTCCTGCTAGATCATTTGGATGTGCATGTACCTGACATGGTTAAGACCATTTTGTGATGCTTGTAAACTAAAGGCCATGCTTGATGTGATGCTTATGACCTAAAGGCCATGCCTGACATGGTTAAGACCATTTGTGATGCCTATGTTGTTTAAGAGAGTACTCTGTTTAAAACTGATGATCAGTACTCTGTTTAAGACCATTTAGTGATGCTTATGACCTATGGTCAGTACTCTGTTTAAGACTATGATGTTTCAAACTGTTGCTTAATGCCAAAGAGTCGATGTCGAGACCTTTCCAAATGTAAAATAAACCTAAAGGTCTCGACAAAGTCGAAGCGTCGATGTCGAGACCTTTCCAAATGTAAAATAACCCTAAAGGTCTCGACAAAGTCGAAGCGTCGATGTCGAGACCTTTCCAACTTTAAAATAACCCTAAAGGTCTCTGTAACATCCCAAACTTGTTATCTTGAATAAATGAGTGTTCATGAGCATTGCATGCATATAGTTTGCATCTAAGTAAAATTTGCATCTCCATTTTCCAATTATGCAAATCCCTCTGCATTTCTTCCTCATTCAAATCTCTCAAGATTTTCAAAAATAGGCAACATGGCATTGTTGTCATTCAATGAGCCATGTGTGTTTATTATTCTTTGGCAATTTCTGAGTTCAAACAAAACTCAAAACTGAGTTGAAATTTGAATTTGAAAAGAGAAAGAAAAGAAAACCAGAAAAAAAGGGGAGAAACCCTCTTCTCTCTCCCCTGGGCCGCAGCCCATCTCTTCTTCCCTCTCTCCTCTCTCTGGCCGCAGCCCAGAACGGCCCAAGTGGCCCAGCCGCACCCCTTCACTAGCCCAACAATATTTCCAGGGGGTTAAGCGCAAAAACGCCGTCTTCCCCGCCGACCGAAGCAGCTCGGTGGAGAGCTGCCGGCCGAGCGATGGCGCCGGCGGCCACGATGCACCCCGCCGCCCTCCGGCGGCTATAAAGCCTCTCCGGCCGCCGCCCCTAACCCTAATCCCCCACTTCTCCCCTTCCCCCGCGGCCCCGAAGCCCCCAGCAACCCTAACCCTAACCCGTCTGCCGGCCGGCCTCCGGCCAAATTCGTCACCGGCGAGCGTCTCGGGCCATCGCCAACCCCACCATCGCGACGAGGGTGAGCTTCTGAACCTCCCCGTGCCCCCTCCCTGCTCTCCCTCGCTCTGTAGCGCCGCGGCACCATGGCACCTGCCCCGGCCGCCGCATAGTGAAAGATCGAGATGTCGCCTAGAGGGGGGGTGAATAGGCAATTACAAACTCTTGCGGATTTGTCTTGTATGAATGCGGAATTAAACTATCGTTTAGTTTACAAGCACAAACCCTAAATATGCTAAGCTCAACTAAGTGTAACAATAGCAACTAGAGCTAAGCAATATAGGCACAAGATATATGTAGCACAAGTGATAGCAAGATATATGTACTTCAAGCACGATGGCTATCACAAGGAAAGAGAGCTCGGGTATAGAAATAACCGAGGCACGCGGAGACGAGGATGTATTCCCGTGTTCCCTTGCTTTGCAACAAGGTACGTCACGTTTGGAGGAGTGGAGGTCCCACGAAGGATTCCCCGCGCCACGAAGGCTCACCCTATTCTCCGAACCACACCCACGAAGGATAATGGCCCTTTCCTTATGGTTAGCTTTTCCTCCGCTCCGGAGATGGCAAGCTCCACAACCACTTCACAAGCTCCACGAAGGAGAAGCCCGGGCCTCTTCACAATCTTCTTGAAGAGATCACCGGAGCACCAATCACCAAGCCAACTAGGAGGTCACCCTCCAAGAGTAACAAGCTCACGGTCTCTCACTCGAACAAATCGTGGTGGAGAGCTCAACACTATGCAATGATGCAAAGCAAGAACACCGGAGGTGTTCAAGTCCTTCACACTCCAATCCCACCAAAGCAACGAATGCTAGGATGAGATTGGAGAGGAAGAACAAGGGGGAAAGTCAACCAAAGACTCCAAGATCTAGATCCCAAGAGATTCCCTCACTTAGAGAAGAAATGGTTTGGTGGAAGTGTAGATCTAGATCTCCTCTCTCAAATCCTCAAATATGAGCAAGAATCATGGGAGGAAACAAGAGAGAGAGCAAGTTCTTCAAAGGCAACAATGGAGGAGAGAGAATAGAAGAACTAGCTCAGCCCAAGGTGGAAGAAGGGCTATTTATAGCCCAAGAGCAAATATAACCGTTGGAGAAAGGTTGGGCTGAGTCAACCGTCGAGGAGGCCGGTCAACCGGGCCTGGGGCCGGGCCGTCCGGTCCAGGGCCCGGTCAGACCGGGCCACAGACCGGACCAGCCGGTCCAAACCGGTCGGTAGGCCGGACCCCGAGGTCATCCGATTGGCGCCCGGTTGGCGCCCGGTCGACCGGACCGTGCGCCGGACTCGCCGGTCTGTGGCCCGGCTGACCGGGCGGCAACCGGATCTGCTGGTTCTTCGTTTGGAGCCCGGTTGGCGCCCGGTTGACCGGTCAGCACGCCGGGCAGGCCGGTTGGGAGGCCGGCTGACCGGGCGGCAGACCGGAACCGGCCGGCGCATGGGCCGGTCCGACCGGGTCCCTGACCGGGTGAGCAGGAAAACATGTGTATACAAAAACTGTGATAACTAATGCTCCCGAACTCCGATTGACATGAAACCAATTTTGTTGGAAAGATAACGACGAATAGAACCCCAACAAAAACTGGAAATATGGAGACTCCTCACAGAACATTTTAGATGATTTTAGAGAGGGAGTCTCCCACCGTCAAGAAACGGTAAAGACGTCCAAACTCGAAAACGCAATAGAAGATGCATGCAGATTCCGTTTTCGATGAACTTGGGCTTGTTGTAAAGCTAGCAACAAGCTCAAGAACCTCACACAGAGAAACACCAAGAAGCACTAAGGATATGCAAAGTATGCAAAGGGTTGAGCTCCCTAAGACGATGTGATCAAGTTACCCAACCGAATGCCCCTCTTGATAGTGCGGCTATCTATCCTATAATCCGGTCTCCCAACATCCACCTTGAGACCGGTAAAAGGAAAACCTAGCAAGGCCATACCATTGCCTTGCGCATCCCGCTTGATCTTGATGATAACTCTTCAAGCTTCACTCAAGCCGGAATGCCTCACTTGACCAATGTTGCTTCGTGAAGACTCACAAATGCTCCCCCATACACTATGATGGGAAAGCTCCATTGATGCACATCTTCACATGACCATTATCACCAAATGGACGGCGAGCTTCAAGCATGTGATCCACTTGAGATGCTCATCTTGAACTTGCCCAACTCAACCTTGTATCTTCTCATACTCTCATAAGATAGAGCATGGCTAATATTGAGTTCCACATAAGAACTCCATCTTCATTTCTTCTTATTGATCATATCACGTATATATATATATATATCTTCATACCGATGATCTTGATGCCAATACACAAGGTATACCTTTATCTTCATGGCATCCATACTTGAATCCAACACATGGAGAGCAAGTAGTACCTATTGAATATTCCTTCATATAAACTCAATGAAAACATTAGTCCATAGGGGTTGTCATTAATTACCAAAACCACACATAGGGGCAATGTACCCTTACAATCTCCCCCATTTTGGTAATTGATGACAACCACAATAAGAGGGTTTATATAATGAATATTAGTGACAAGTACGCAAATTATCCGAGAATAAGTTGTATACAAGAGGTTGTATTTGATATGGTCAAGTAACACAAAGCTACTAGCCCATATCAAAACCGGCTCTACCCACACAACTACAACAAATGCAAGAGATGTGAGTAGAACCAATATATATAGAGAAAACTCCCCCACAATGTATGCATGTGTGATGAACATGAATTCATTGCATATATTGTCAAGATTAACCTTTGGGATAGTTTCCACCATATATATACAACCATGCAAGACATATAAATATGGAATGCATGAGAGGACAAAACACTTAAGCACAAACCAAACTTAAGTATAAAACCATTCCCTTAAACCCTCTAAACTTCTCCCCCATTGGCATCGATTGTCAAAATGGGTGAAAAATTTAGAAGGCCAATATAATGTGAGTTCCTCCCCAAAGTGTGCACTTCTCATAATTTGAGTGGAATCAAGTGCACATATCCAATGATGAATACTTGAAGGAAGTCAAACTATATTGAGGATCAAAGATTGCATAAAGATAACATGGTGAAGTGAGCTTCAACAAATAAAGCGAGCAATCAAAGATCCAATTGGACAAACAAAGATATCATGATAAGAGAGATATAGTGCTCTAAATAAAATAAGAAAGCTCCCCAAGGTTCGTGCGCAATTTATAATGTTTGCATTTGAATACAATATGCACAAACATGGAATCCTCACTCCCTCTATATTATTTAGAACATACCCAAGATAAAAATAATATGCTTATCAAGAATAACTTGAGTCCAACAATTACGAGATATGAGTGCATGAAGAAAAACAAGTAAACCAAGCACTCAAAAATCTTCTTTACCAACACTACTAAAATCAAAAGGGTAAAAGATGATTGGCAAGGAACAAGGATATCAAGTTGATGGATTAACGCTCTCATGTATATAAGTTTCTAAAGTGGACATAGTGATCCATAAAGAAACATGCACACACAAGAGGTTAACAAAATAAATAAGACATGATATCCAAGATGAAGTCATAAAATATACCAAGGATGTTTGCTTAAAAAGCATATATAGCCTATGGCTCCAATTTACACACTTGTGGTATATGAATGAGCTTCAACCAAGAAAATCTCAAAAAACATCACAACTAACAATAAGGGAAGTAAAGCTAGTTGGAATGTTTTGAGAGAGGCAACAAGTATCACAAATACGGATTTATTTCACAATTTCATCAATATTGTACACAAGAGTTCTTTGAGGAATTGATATGCAATAAATTGCTAGAGGGCATATTTGTGATAGGTGAATCATAAAATATGATATATATATATATATGACCTATCATATGCATCTTCTCAAATTACTCAAGTGTTCAATAAGAAGTTTTACTTAAAAGGGTTTTTCAAGAACCGCAATATTTTCGAAATAAATAATTTCATGCCAAGATACAACCTACAAGAGGTTGGATGCTATATGAGAGTGCATGAATAAGATACTTGTTACCGAGATGGCAATGGCTTGATGTAGTGGATAAGAGTTCATCGATCATCCTAGCTTGACTCCAATCGTCATATGGTGACAACACCTTCCTTATAGATGAGACAAGCCTCCATTGCATCTCCAATGTACCTAAAACATCATTCAAGTACATCTTGGTCCCCAAACTTATTGGGTCCAACATGGTTAGACTAACCACAATATATAGAACACACTCCATATAAACATGTGCATATTTAGATGAAATTCGAATTTCATGCACATCTTAGCCATTTAGGATTTGATGGAGTATATCCTACATAATGGATCGAAAGAAAGCAAGCATGCTACAAGCATAAACAAATTACATATAAGCATGCACCAAAACTTTTAAAGATCCAAGAAAGATATACTTTGGACAAAACACCAAAAGAATTAAATAAGGCATAGAGGTGTCACAAAACAAATTTGTTGTCCAAATTATATCTAAGAAGCAAATCACAAAAGATTTGTTCAACAAAGTTCAACAAGTGAACTAAGAAGAAACCATTGAGCATAGAGGATGAAATAAAGCAAACATGCTCAAAGATTTATCTCATTCAAGCTAATAAAATATGTAAGAAGGAATGAGATAGCAAACTCCCCAAAAGAGCAAGGTTCGAACAAATAAACCAAACCCTCACTTTTCACAATGGCACAATGTACCGTAAGGAAAAGGTTTGTCTTCCAAAACAAACACTTGATATGAATTAAGAGAATTTATCAAAAGGTTTTTTTTTTTAAAGGGACAAGGAAGACACATGGGAGCAACAAAGATTTCTTGGAAAAATAAGTAAATAAGAAGCAATCCAAGGTGAAGATGATCCATGAATTCAACCACATACAAGGTTATCAATTGTCAAAGACAATGGGAATATTGGAATTAGCTTCCGGTGGTATATCAACAAGGATAGTAAGGATCAATCTCACAATAAAAGGCATAGGATAAGTATATAGAATTAAGCACTATGCAAGGATGAAGATTCTTGATAACTTCAACTAGTCACACAATCACGCACGGCAATGATTAGAATAACTTGAAGCAAACGGTGTCCCAAATAAGATATAGAGATATGTATTTGAGGAAAAACCGCACCAAGAATTTCATATTCAAACAAGAGCCCACAAGATGAGTAATAAAATATTTTTATTAGGAATGGAGCTTGTTTGAGCAAACATGCCACCTAGGAGCAAGATAATTAAGAGCATCAACTCTAAGTGGCATAACCTCATATGTTCACATTTTCTAGGCTTGTGATATGTACAAAACATATTACTCCCCCATAATGTGATAAAACATTTCTTCTAAATAAGAGGCAACTAAAATTCAACTAGAGATGATTAATGGATATTTAGAATTTGAATTTCTCATGAGTATGACACAACACATAGTGACTAGATAATCTTGCAATATCAATACTAAGTGGTGGTACCCATATACCCACATTTTATAGAAGGAGAGATGCACAAAGCATATCACTCCCCCAAAATGGGATGTTCCATTAATCACTCAAAGAGAGCCAAATAAGATATCATCAAGATGCATTAGGCTCCAAGACAATACACACGTATATGATGAGTCAAACAAACATACTTGAATACACAAGATAGGTAAGTAAGGCACAACACATACACACAAATATTTGGTACAAAACCAAACATGCAAAGGGGCAAGTAACTTACAATAAATATGATGAGTTGAAGTATAAGTTACCGCAAAGAGGAACATTGGATATACGATATAGATGATAATCCATACGACTTGGCTTGGTCAAAATATAATATATGAAGGTCCCTTAATTCTTCATGAAGTGGCCAAGTCTCCAATGACCTCCACTTGTACCTATTGATCAAGTTTGAGATTGTTGGTCCCCAACCAAGTTGGGTCCTAAGAGGTTAATCACAATAGGCTTGGCAACCCAAATGGTTCTTTTCTTGAAACCACTTTGAGTTCCAACAAACTTGGCAAACACATTGCCATTCTTATCCTTCCCTAGAGAATAATCATCATCAACAATTATAGGGTTAGATAAGGTACCACCTAAGCAAGAAGAAGCAAAGTGCCCCTTCTCACGACATAAGTAGCAAGTGTTCCCCTTTCTCTTCTTTATTGATTTCTTCTCTTGGGGAACAATATCTTGATTCTTCTTGGGAAGTGGCCTATCTTCAACTTGAGGTCGATCATGAGCTTGACCTTGACCTTGTGGCCGTTTCCCTTGTTGTTTCTCACTCAAGTGCTTCTTCTTCTTCAATGGGCATGATTTAACATGATGCCCTTCAACCTTGCACTTGAAGCAAACCAACTTGGCCGGATCCTTGACTTTGTCTTGGCCCTTCTTCTTGTTGCTCTTGCTCTTGGACTTGTTCTTGTTATTGGAGTTGAATCCAAGTCCACTCTTGTCATTGGGGGATTGTTGCATACTCAACATCTTGTCAAGTGTGGATTTCCCTTCATGACGCTTTTCCAAGTCTTTCTTCAAAGAAAGAACTTGAGCCTCGAGCTCTTTTATTTCCTCTACATGGTTAGTAGAAATACAAGTACTAGAGGAAGTAGAAGCTTCATTGTTAGAGCAACAAGGCAAATCAAGTAATCCAACACAAGGTGTATCACTAGTTTGACTAGATGGATTACAAGGACTAGCACATGGCAATATAACATTTTGGGTAGAGATTGTGCTAATGTCCATATGAGGCTCACAAGATGTTACCTTAGTGATACTTGCCTCATGAGCTAACTTTAGCCCATCATAGGAAATTAGAAGTTCATCATGAGAGCTTGAGAGCTTTTTATGACTTTCTTCCAATTCCCTATAATTGCTAGTTAGCAACTCAAGTTGAGCCCTTAGCTCAACATTCTCCTTTAAGGTCGATGCTTCACAAGAATTAGAGTTAGTAGCACAAGCATCAACAATAGTTTTCTCATTTTCATGCATATAGGATTCAATTTTTTGTGTAAGCATGAAATTAGCATGCTTCTCATCTTTTAGCTCATGCTTGAGGAGAGTGAATCTCATTTCCTCATTTTCAACATGGGACTCCATCTTCACTATGGTTTCCTTATATTTATTCAAGATATCCATAGAGTGTTCGAGATTAGCACGAGCCTTTTTATTACCATGAAGAGAAGCATATATCGTTGCCATATTATGCACCAAGGTATTATATTCTTCATCATTATCATCATCATCACTCTCATCATTAGAGGAAGTGTTAGGAGTCAAAGTAGGACATACCTTTGATCCATTTGCCATAAGGCACATGTGCATACCGGAGAATGAAGATGAAGATATTCTTGAATCCTCATTTGAAAACGTGTCTTGATCCATAGAGTGTTCGGTTTCCTCTACAATGTTAGTCAACAAGCAACTAGAGGAAATAGAAACATTTTGATTATGGGAGCAAGACAAGGCAAGCATATCCTCATGAGATCTATGTAAGCAATTTACACATGATATGCAAGGACTATCAACACAAGCATGTATATTATTTTCAATGCAAGATGTGTTTAAGTCCAAAGAGGAACCATTGCAATGAGATAGAGATGAAGAGTCATCACTAATGAGCACAATATCAACATTGCAATTTCCCTCACCACTCACCATATCATTACCTTGTGTCTTGCAACACGTTGGTGAAGTGGAAGAAGATGATATATCATCACGACCGGAGGTGGAAGCAACTTGGAGCTCTTCATGATGTGAAGGGGAAGAGAGCTCCTCGGAGTCACCACCGACCAACTTAGAAGTGGATCCACCAAACATTTCCTTAAGCTTGATCCACATCTCATGAGACGATTTTCTCTTTATATATATCAAGAACCTACGAAAATCGGGTCTCAAGGAGAATAAAAGCTCATTAGATACTTGAGCTTCAAGATGTAAGTTTTTCTCATCCTCTAAAGATAGATTTTGAGAATCCATCGGAGGAGAAAAACCAACATCTAGAAATTGCTCTATATGTGGACACAAGGTCCGAAGATTACAAAGCAAGCAATTTCGCCACAAAAGATAATTTGTGCCATTAAATACAATTGTGTCATTGTGCACTATACTAGCCGACATCTTTACTCTCAAGGCGGTGAAGCCTTAAACAAGGAGAGACCTTGCTCTGATACCAATTGAAAGATCGAGATGTCGCCTAGAGGGGGGGTGAATAGGCAATTACAAACTCTTGCGGATTTGTCTTGTATGAATGCGGAATTAAACTATCGTTTAGTTTACAAGCACAAACCCTAAATATGCTAAGCTCAACTAAGTGTAACAATAGCAACTAGAGCTAAGCAATATAGGCACAAGATATATGTAGCACAAGTGATAGCAAGATATATGTACTTCAAGCACGATGGCTATCACAAGGAAAGAGAGCTCGGGTATAGAAATAACCGAGGCACGCGGAGACGAGGATGTATTCCCGTGTTCCCTTGCTTTGCAACAAGGTACGTCACGTTTGGAGGAGTGGAGGTCCCACGAAGGATTCCCCGCGCCACGAAGGCTCACCCTATTCTCCGAACCACACCCACGAAGGATAATGGCCCTTTCCTTATGGTTAGCTTTTCCTCCGCTCCGGAGATGGCAAGCTCCACAACCACTTCACAAGCTCCACGAAGGAGAAGCCCGGGCCTCTTCACAATCTTCTTGAAGAGATCACCGGAGCACCAATCACCAAGCCAACTAGGAGGTCACCCTCCAAGAGTAACAAGCTCACGGTCTCTCACTCGAACAAATCGTGGTGGAGAGCTCAACACTATGCAATGATGCAAAGCAAGAACACCGGAGGTGTTCAAGTCCTTCACACTCCAATCCCACCAAAGCAACGAATGCTAGGATGAGATTGGAGAGGAAGAACAAGGGGGAAAGTCAACCAAAGACTCCAAGATCTAGATCCCAAGAGATTCCCTCACTTAGAGAAGAAATGGTTTGGTGGAAGTGTAGATCTAGATCTCCTCTCTCAAATCCTCAAATATGAGCAAGAATCATGGGAGGAAACAAGAGAGAGAGCAAGTTCTTCAAAGGCAACAATGGAGGAGAGAGAATAGAAGAACTAGCTCAGCCCAAGGTGGAAGAAGGGCTATTTATAGCCCAAGAGCAAATATAACCGTTGGAGAAAGGTTGGGCTGAGTCAACCGTCGAGGAGGCCGGTCAACCGGGCCTGGGGCCGGGCCGTCCGGTCCAGGGCCCGGTCAGACCGGGCCACAGACCGGACCAGCCGGTCCAAACCGGTCGGTAGGCCGGACCCCGAGGTCATCCGATTGGCGCCCGGTTGGCGCCCGGTCGACCGGACCGTGCGCCGGACTCGCCGGTCTGTGGCCCGGCTGACCGGGCGGCAACCGGATCTGCTGGTTCTTCGTTTGGAGCCCGGTTGGCGCCCGGTTGACCGGTCAGCACGCCGGGCAGGCCGGTTGGGAGGCCGGCTGACCGGGCGGCAGACCGGAACCGGCCGGCGCATGGGCCGGTCCGACCGGGTCCCTGACCGGGTGAGCAGGAAAACATGTGTATACAAAAACTGTGATAACTAATGCTCCCGAACTCCGATTGACATGAAACCAATTTTGTTGGAAAGATAACGACGAATAGAACCCCAACAAAAACTGGAAATATGGAGACTCCTCACAGAACATTTTAGATGATTTTAGAGAGGGAGTCTCCCACCGTCAAGAAACGGTAAAGACGTCCAAACTCGAAAACGCAATAGAAGATGCATGCAGATTCCGTTTTCGATGAACTTGGGCTTGTTGTAAAGCTAGCAACAAGCTCAAGAACCTCACACAGAGAAACACCAAGAAGCACTAAGGATATGCAAAGTATGCAAAGGGTTGAGCTCCCTAAGACGATGTGATCAAGTTACCCAACCGAATGCCCCTCTTGATAGTGCGGCTATCTATCCTATAATCCGGTCTCCCAACATCCACCTTGAGACCGGTAAAAGGAAAACCTAGCAAGGCCATACCATTGCCTTGCGCATCCCGCTTGATCTTGATGATAACTCTTCAAGCTTCACTCAAGCCGGAATGCCTCACTTGACCAATGTTGCTTCGTGAAGACTCACAAATGCTCCCCCATACACTATGATGGGAAAGCTCCATTGATGCACATCTTCACATGACCATTATCACCAAATGGACGGCGAGCTTCAAGCATGTGATCCACTTGAGATGCTCATCTTGAACTTGCCCAACTCAACCTTGTATCTTCTCATACTCTCATAAGATAGAGCATGGCTAATATTGAGTTCCACATAAGAACTCCATCTTCATTTCTTCTTATTGATCATATCACGTATATATATATATATATATCTTCATACCGATGATCTTGATGCCAATACACAAGGTATACCTTTATCTTCATGGCATCCATACTTGAATCCAACACATGGAGAGCAAGTAGTACCTATTGAATATTCCTTCATATAAACTCAATGAAAACATTAGTCCATAGGGGTTGTCATTAATTACCAAAACCACACATAGGGGCAATGTACCCTTACACATAGGCTCGCCGCCGGCCGTGCTCCGGCGGCCAATAGCGGGCGGCGCCGCCACCCTTGGACTCCCCACGCCGAGGCGTGTCGTTTGCCCCCGCACACGCGCGCTATCGCGCCCTGAGGCGCCGGATTGAGCTCAGCCCGAGCTCAATTTCGAGCTCATGGCCATGCTGACATCAGCATGACGTCAGCATGACGCCATAATTTGGTTTTTGTATTTTCTGTATATTTATTTTTGTATTTTTTTAAATAGAAATAATATGACATGTGGGGTCCCTTGTCAGGATTTTATTAGTTTCATAAATAATTTAGAAAAGAATAAAATTATGACATGTGGGTCCAACTTTTATTATTTTTATTTAATTTTCAGAAATTGTTTTAAAATGAATTAAACTTGGGAAATTCATAAATAATTCATTTTAAATCAGAAAAGGTTTTGGTATCAGAGCAGGACTGCCTATAGGAAACCCTTTCGACTGGTCGATGTTGAGTCTAGTAGTTGTGAAAACTATTTGAAACCTAAAAGCGTTTGCAAAAATCTGATTAGGATTCTTTTTACTCCTTATCTGGTGTCATTCTAATGCTGAGTCATCTTACCTTGGTTTGATTGAAAAAGGTTTTACCTCTACCCTATTATTTCCAAACTTATAGGATCTACGGGTTTGGGTTGTTTTCTCCATAAGTACTCCGTACTTGGTTGCTTAACTCAGTGTTCCTAAAGTTACATCAGTTGATCTGAATCTTGTTCCTTCTATTCAGTGAATGTTATCATTCCATTGAGTCCTTTCCAAGGAATCTATTTCTCATGGTCTTTGTCTTTCTCTTCAGGATGGCTGGTCATGGTCGTGGTCGTAACCGACGTGGACAAAACAATGCTGAACAGGAACTGCCACCACCTCCCACAATGGCGCAGGTTCTTAACAACATTGAAACCAACCGCCTGAGGAATGAACAACTCCTGGAGCGTGTAGCTCAAAACACAGAACGTCGTCCCGACAACTGTGTCACACTTGGGGATTTCATCCGTGCACTGCCTCCTGTCTTCACCCACCCCAAGGAGCCTCTTGATGCTGATGATTGGCTTCACACCATCGAGCGCAAGTTCAACGCTCTTCATGTTCCACCAGGTGAACGCGTGAACTTCGCCACCTACCAGTTAGAGGGTGCAGCTGGTTCTTGGTGGGAAGGTTTTCTGGCTCTTCAAGCGCTAGGACATGATGTTACCTGGGAGGAGTTTGTCACAGCTTTCCGTGCAGCCTATATCCCCAAGACTGTCATGGACATCAAAAGGAGGGAATTCCTGGACTTTTCTTAGGGGAAGCTGGATGTGGAGACATATGGACGTGAGTTCACTCAGCTATCTCGCTATGCACCCCGTGATGTGGTTGATGATGCTGATAAGCAAGATCTGTTCCGCAAGGGACTTAACCCCGAGCTTCGTTATGAGATGCTGCCTTTCACCTTCCAGTCATTCCAAGACCTGCATAACCGTGCTCTTCTGATGGAGAACGGAAGAAATGATATGGAAAAATCTAAGAAGCGTGAAGAAGGTGATTCTCGTGCGTCTTCCTCTCACAACAAGAAGCGCCGAGTCTGGATCCCTTACAGTGATGTACCTCGTGCTCCCTATGCACGAAGGTCTTCTGGCAATAACTCTAAGCCACCCTCTGGTGGTTCAAGCTATCGTCCTGCCATGGGTACTGTGCCTAGTGGTGCTTGCTACTCTTGTGGTCAGCCTGGCCACTACTCAAAGGAGTGCCCCCATAAGCCTGCTGGTCATGGATATTCCCAGCCCAAGAAGGATGACAAATACTCCTCTGGTCGTGCTCGTCTGACCCATGTCTCTGCTGATGAGGCTGAAGAGGATCCAAGCGTCCTAATGGGTACGCTCTATATAAACTCAATCCTAGCTACAGTTCTGTTTGATTCCGGAGCATCGCATACATTCATATCTCAAGAGTTTGCACGAAAGCATGATATACCCTTTGAGACAATGCCCTCCCCTCTAGAGATCACAACTCCTGGTTCTCATTGGCAAACTATCTGGATTACCCCTGAGGTTATAATCAGTATAGGGCCAGTGTGGTTCCCCACCTCTCTCATTGCCCTCAAGTCAACTGACATTGATATCATCTTGGGCATGGATTGGCTAGTAAAGCATAAGGCTGTCATTGATTGCGCAGCTAGGTCTGTTGTACTAACCAATCTTTCCGGCAAAAGTGTTCTGTACTGGGCTCCATCCGCAATACCTCCATCGGCAAGGTTTACCCCTGAAGCCGAGTTGTATGCCATTGAAGCCCTACCTAAACCAGAAATCTCCGATGTCTGGGTGGTCCGTGACTTTCCAGATGTCTTTCCTGAAGAGTTACCTGGCATGCCACCTGATCGAAGTGTGGACTTTGTCATTCAGTTAGTTCCTGGAACTGCCCCTGTTTCCCGGAGACCATATCGTATGCCTCCGGAAGAGCTGGTTGAACTGAAGAAGCAGTTAGAGGAGTTGGAAGAAAAAGAACTTCATACAACCCAGTACTTCTTCCTGGGGTTGCCCTGCCCTCTTTGTCAAGAAGAGAGATACGAACATCCCGCGGCTGGTTGTTGATTACCGTCCGCTCAACGCAGTGACAATCAAGAACAAATACCCTCTTCCTATAATCAATGATCTTTTTGATCAGTTGTCCGGTGCCACAGTCTTCTCAAAGATGGATTTGAGATCAGGGTACCATCAAATCAAAATCCGGAAGGAGGACATTCCGAAGACAGCGTTCACAACTCGTTATGATCTTTACGAGTATACTATCATGTCCTTTGGCCTCACGAATGCCCCTGCCACTTTTATGCGGCTCATGAACTCTGTTTTCATGGAGTATCTTGACAAGTTCGTCGTGGTCTACATCGATGATATTCTAATCTACTCCAAAACCGAAGATGAACATGAGGAACATCTCCGTCTGGTGCTAACTAAACTACATGAGCACCGTCTCTACGCCAAATTCTCCAAATGTGAGTTTTGGTTAAAAGAGCTCATATTCCTTGGTCATGTTATCTCTGAAAAAGGTGTTGCAGTCATTCCAGATAAAGTTCAAGCCGTTCTTGACTGGAAGACACCTAAGTCAGCAAAGGAGATTCGAAGTTTTCTCGGTCTGGCGGGTTATTACCGCCGATTCATTGAAAATTTCTCCAAGATTGCCAAGCCAATGATCGATCTTCTCAAGAAAGATAAGAAGTTCGAATGGTCAGAAAAGGCTGAAGAAAGTTTCCAGGTTTTGAAAACCAAGCTGACTACTGCTCCTGTGCTCGTCCTTCCGGACACAAGCAAAGACTTCGTTGTCTATTGCGATGCCTCTCTCCAAGGGTGATGACCCACAAGTATAGGGGATCGCAAAAGTCTTCGAGGGAAGTAAAACCCAATTTATTGATTCGACACAAGGGGAGACAAAGAACACTTGGAAGCCTTAACAGCGGAGTTGTCAATTCAGCTGCACCTGGAAACAGACTTCCTCGCAAGAGTTTATCAGTAGTAACAGTTTTATAGCAATAGCAGTAGTGAAATAACAGCAGCAGAGTAACAGAGACAGCAGTAGTGATTTTAGTAAACAGCAGGATTAAAATACTGTAGGCACGGGGACGGATGACGGGCGTTGCATGGATGAGAGAAACTCATGTAACAATCATAGCAGGGCATTTGCAGATAATAATAAAACAGTGTCCAAGTACAAAGCAATCAATAGGCATGTGTTCCATATATAGTCGTGCGTGCTCGCAATGAGAAACTTGCACAACATCTTTTGTCCTACCAGCCGGTGGCAGCCGGGCCTCAAGGGAAACTACTGGATATTAAGGTACTCCTTTTAATAGAGTACCGGAGCAAAGCATTAACACTCCGTGAACACATGTGATCCTCACATCGCTACCATTCCCTCCGGTTGTCCCGATTTCTGTCACTTCGGGGCCATCGGTTCCGGACAGCGACATGTGTATACAACTTATAGGTAAGACCATAAACAATGAATATCATGATGAAACAATAACATGTTCAGATCTGAGATCATGGCACTCGGGCCCTAGTGACAAGCATTAAGCATAACAAGTTGCAACAATATCATCAAAGTACCAATTACGGACACTAGGCACTATGCCCTAACAATCTTATGCTATTACATGACCAATCTCATCCAATCCCTACCATCCCCTTCGGCCTACAGCGGGGGAATTACTCACACATGGATGGGGGAAACATGGCTGGTTGATGTAGAGGCGTTGGCGGTGATGATGGCGATGATCTCCTCCAATTCCCCGTCCCGGCGGAGTGCCAGAACGGAGACTTCTGGCTCCCGCGACGGAGTTTCGCGATGTGGCGGCGTTCTAGAGGGTTTCTGGCGACTTCGACTTCTCCCCGTGCGTTTTTTGGTCGAGGCCGATAAATAGTCCGAAGGAGGGCGTCGGAGGCCGGCCGAGGGGGCCACACCACAGGGCCGCGCGGGCCCCCCTGGGCCGTGCCGCCCTATGGTGTGGGGCCCTCGGGCCTCCACCTTACTTGTCCTTCTGGCTCCGTCATTATTCTTGGAAAATAGGGCCTTCTGCATAAATTCTGAGGATTTTCCCGAAAGTTGGATTTCTGCACAAAAACGAGACACGGAGCAGATTCACTGAAAACAGCGTTAGTCCGTGTTAGTTGCATCCAAAATACACAAATTAGAGGCAAAACAATAGCAAAAGTGTTCGGGAAAGTAGATACGTTTTGGACGTATCAACTCCCCCCAAGCTTAACTTATTGCTTGTCCTCAAGCAATTCAGTTAACAACTAAGCGATAAAAGAACTTTCACGAATACATTTGCTCATATGATGTATATATTCTCATGCTATGGCTAATACTTAAGCAATTCATAATGAGATACATGCAAATAAAATCATCTAACAGCTATGTCAATCATGGAGAGGTACCAACAATTAATAATAAGCATCATGAATCATGTATATAAGCAGGATTGCAATGTTCATAAGAGAGTATGATAAAGTGGTATCTCGCTTGCCTGTATTTGATTGGCAAAACATAAATTCCCGGGCACCTCTGGAGTTCATAGAAAGACTAGAAGTAGTGATTGTCAAAAGATAAATGCATCAAAGTTATACCACGATAAATCATATTTTGAGACAAGCATATTATACTAAGAATGACAGTTGTGCTCTCAAGATAGTGCTCAAAGAAATAATGGAGACACAACATAAAAGTAAAAGATTGACCCTTCGCAGAGGGAAGCAGGGATTAACATGCGCTAGAGCTTTTCATTTTTATAAAGACAGGAGTAAAATTATTTTGAGAGGTGTTTGTTGTTGTCAACGAATGGTAATGGGTACACCAACTACCTCGCCAACCGGACTTTCAAGAGCGGCTCCCATGAATTATTGCATATTTATTTGGCACTCCTTCCAACCTTTCTTTCACAAACCATGGCTAACCGAATCCTCGGGTGCCTGCCAACAATCTCATACCATGAAGGAGTGCCTTTTTATTTTATTTTTATTATGATGATGACACTCCCCCCTGATACGTCCAAAACGTATCTACTTTCCCGAACACTTTTGCTATTGTTTTGCCTCTAATTTGTGTGTTTTGGATGCAACTAACACGGACTAACGCTGTTTTCAGCAGAACTGCTCTGGTGTCTCGTTTTTGTGCAGAAATCCAACTTTCGGGAAAAACCTCGGAATTTATGCAGAAGGCCCTATTTTCCCAGGAAACTAACGGAGCCAGAAGGGCAATTGAAGTGGAGGCCCGAGGGCCCCACACCATAGGGCGGCGCGGCCCAGGGGGGGCCCGCGCGGCCCTGTGGTGTGGCCCCCTCGGCCGGCCTCCGACTCCCTCCTTCGGACTATTTATCGGCCTCGACCTAAAAACGCACGGGGAGAAGTGGAAGTCGCCAGAAACACTCCAGAACGCCGCCACATCGCGAAACTCCGTCGCGGGAGCCAGAAGTCTCCGTTCTGGCACTCCGCCGGGACGGGGAATTGGAGGAGATCATCACCGCCATCACCGCCAACGCCTCTACATCAACCAGCCATGTTTCCCCCATCCATGTGTGAGTAATTCCCCCACTGTAGGCCGAAGGGGATGGTAGGGATTGGATGAGATTGGTCATGTAATAGCATAAGATTGTTAGGGCATAGTGCCTAGTGTCCGTAGTTGGTACTTTGATGATATTGTTGCAACTTGTTATGCTTAATGCTTGTCACTAGGGCCCGAGTGCCATGATCTCAGATCTGAACATGTTATTGTTTCATCAAGATATTCATTGTTTATGGTCTTACCTATAAGTTGTATACACATGTCGCTGTCCGGAACCGATGGCCCCGAAGTGACAGAAATCGGGACAACCGGAGGGAATGGTAGCGATGTGAGGATCACATGTGTTCACGGAGTGTTAATGCTTTGCTCCGGTACTCTATTAAAAGGAGTACCTTAATATCCAGTAGTTTCCCTTGAGGCCCGGCTGCCACCGGCTGGTAGGACAAAAGATGTTGTGCAAGTTTCTCATTGCGAGCACGCACGACTATATATGGAACACATGCCTATTGATTGCTTTGTACTTGGACACCGTTTTATTATTATCTGCAAATGCCCTGCTATGATTGTTACATGAGTTTCTCTCATCCATGCAACGCCCGTTATCCGTCCCCGTGCCTACAGTATTTTAATCCTGCTGTTTACTAAAATCACTACTGCTGTCTCTCGTTACTCGTCGTTATTTCACTACTGCTACTGCTATAAAACTGTTACTACTGATAAACTCTTGCGAGCAAGTCAGTTTCCAGGTGCAACTGAATTGACAACTCCGTTGTTAAGGCTTCCAAGTGTTCTTTGTCTCCCCTTGTGTCGAATCAATAAATTGGGTTTTACTTCCCTCGAAGACTGTTGCGATCCCCTATACTTGTGGGTCATCAAGACTATTTTCTGGCGCCGTTGCCGGGGAGCATAGCTTTTTTTGGAAGTTCACTTGGATTAATATTGTTCGCTGCAAATTCTCCATCATGGGTAAACCTCGCGATACTAAGATCGCCATATTACCATCCACTACAAGAAAAGGTACAATCCTGAGTACCTCCGCTACACTTGATTCACCATCTGTGATTGATAAACTTGTTTCACCGCCACATGCTTCACAAGCTGGTACTTCTGCTGAATCTGAAAACTCTCATAATATTGATAATATTTCTGCTGTGCTTGATGATAGTGGTTCATTGGGATCTTTTCTAGATGCTACAATTGCTAGGTCTAGACAAATAGAAAATACTGAAACTCCTAATGCTACTACACCTGTTAATTCACCTGAACTTGATTATTTTAGTGATGATCCTGATGAAGATTATGTGGAGCTTAATGATGATTTTATTGAAAAATGCAATGCTACTACTGATGCAAGAAAAATTAAAAAGTTGCTTGCAGAACATGCTGTTAGATATAAACTGTCTCCTGATCCTAAGTTTGCCACATCTCCCATAAACATTAAGGATAAAGATTATGATTTTTCTCTTGATCTATCTCATATAGCTATTGTTGAGAAAACACCCTTTTGTGGTACTGAAAAAGAAAGTGCTGTTGAACACATGACTGAGCTATCTACTCTTAGTAGCTTGTTTTCTGATGATGTTAAGATGCGTACTTACTTTGTTGCTAAAATATTTCCATTCTCATTAAAGGATGACGCTAAAACTTGGTATAATAATTTGTCACCTAATTCTATTAAAAGTCCGAAAGAATTGCTTGATGTTTTCTTCCGCAAATACTTTCCTGCTAGTGCTCAACATATTGCTTTGCAGAGAATTTATAATTTTAATCAGGGAGATGAAGAGAAATTGCCTGAGGCTTGGTCGAGATTCTGCTCTCTTATTAGAGCTCGACCTGAGCATGATTTGGAAAAGCATGATTTACTTGATATATTTTATAGTGGACTAACCATTGAGTCTAGGGCATACCTGGATAGTTGTGCTGGTTGTGTTTTCAGGAAAAGAACTCTAGACGACGCTGAAGAATTATTGGCTAAAATAAGCCGGAATCATGATGATTGGACTACGCCTGAACCGACTCCAACTCCAATATTGAAGAAGAGGGGTTTAATTAAATTGAATGATGAAGATATGAGGGAAGCCAAGAAGTCTCTCAAGGAGAAAGGTATTAAATCTGAAGATGTGAAGAATCTACCTCCTATTGAAGATATATGTGAGATAATTCCCCCTTCATCCATGATTGAGGTAAACTCCCTTCAACGCTTTACTAGGGAAGATATTCCGTATTCGAAACCTCCTGCACAATGCTTAGATGAGTTTGATAATTATATTGTTAAGCAAGAAAATTTTAATATGAGAGTAGAGAATCATTTAATGGAAAATTCTCAAGCTATTAGTGAATTGCATGATATAGTGGAGAGAACCTCCAATGATGTTAAGATGCTTGTTAAACATTTTCAAATGATTCAAACTCAAATTGATCAACTCACTAAAGTGCAAAATGACTTGTTAGGGAATAATTCTAAAGAGAAACATGCTTATGAAGTAACAACTAGAGGTGGTGTCTCTTCCCAGGATCCTCTATATCCTGAAGGGCATCCCAAAAGAATTGAACAAGATTCTCAACGCATTGAACCTAGTGCTCATTCTAGGAAGAAAAAGAAGAAGAAACATAAAAATGTTGTAGAATCCTCTGAACCTGTTAATGATCCTAATAGTATTTCTATTTCTGATGCTGAAACTGAAAGTGGTAATGAACATGATAATGATAATGATAATGATAAGAATGATACTCGATAAAGAAGAGGTTGAAGAAGAACCTGAAAAGCATGCTAAAAATAAAAAGTACACTAAAGAAGATTTTATTGCTGAGAAACATGGTAATGAAAGAGAACCTTGGGTGCAAAAGCAAATGCCTTTTCCTGCTAAGAAATTAAAATCAAAGGAAGAAGAACACTATAATAAATTTTGCGATTGGATGAAACCTTTATTCTTGCAAATCCCTTTGACTGATGCTATTAAATTGCCACCTTATTCAAAGTATATGAAAGATATTGTTACTAACAAAAGGAAAATCCCCAATGAGGAAATTTCCACTATGCTTGCTAATTACTCTTTCAATGGCAAAATTCCAAAGAAGTTGGGCGACCCGGTATACCTACTATTCCTTGTTCTATTAAGAATAATTATGTTAAAACTGCTCTATGTGACTTGGGAGCCGGTGTTAGTGTTATGCCTTTTTCTCTTTATAAGAGACTTTACTTAGATAAGTTGATACCTACTGATATATCTTTGCAAATGGCTGATAAATCTACTGCTATTCCTGTTGGTATATGTGAGAATGTTCCTGTTCAAGTTACTACTTACTGCTTGATATTAACTGATTTTGTTGTGTTGGAAATGCCGGAAGATGATAATATGTCTATTATTCTTGGGAGACCTTTTCTTAACACCGCAGGGGCTGTTATTGATTGCAATAAAGGAAAGGTTACTTTCAATGTTGATGATAGGGAGCATACCGTTTATTTCCCCAAGAAGATTGATAAAGTATGTGGAGTCAATACTATTTCTAATGTGAGAACTATCAAAGTGGGAACTATTGATTGTCCTATATATGAGCCTAAGGAAGAATATCAAACTCTTGTGATTGGATCCATATCAATACAATTCAAGGTAACATGATTGATTTGAGGTTTATTTCTTCTTATGCTATGTAAAATTTATTTGGTGGCAAGACTTGATCAACCTTGTTAACAAATACTTTTTGTATGCATAGAGAGGGTAAACAACATCTCTTTCTTCCTCCACTTGCTCTAGTTGCTGTAGCACTTTTAATTTGCAAAGTTCTTTAGTTATTTGAAGATTTCAAAATTTTTCCTGGCCAGTAATAATAAACTAAATACCCAGAAATGTGCGTTTTTCAAAGTTTTCAAAAATTCACAAAAATTATACCGTTGGTCCTATTTTTCGACGAGGCACCTGGGAGCACCAGAGGATGACCTGTGGGGCACCAGAGGGGGCCAGACCACAGGCCGACGCGGCCAAGGAGGTGGCCGCGCCACCATGTGGTGTGGGCCCCCCTCTGCCCCACTTTGTCATCTCTTTCGCCCAGAACAGTCTCTCTCCCAAAAAAACTCGTACCAAGTTCCTCTCTCTCGCGTTTTTGCTTCAGAACTCCAGATTTTTCGATCTCTTTGCTCAGCCCAGATTTCTGTCTAAAATTTGGCACATTTGCTCTTCGGTATGTGACTCCTCCACCCATCCAAGTAGAATTTCGTTTGGTTGAGTATATCTTGAATATTTTGCTGCTGTAGGTAACATGTTTAGTGAGCTTGCATGCTTGTTCTAAGTGGTAGAAACTAGTTTTGATGCATGATTAGTACTCTAGCAAGTTCCTATGGTAGTTTCCCTCAATTATATGTCACCAAATCAAATTTCTATATTGGTTGTTGAAATTTCAGAAAATGGAGTGGAATAGATATCACTTGAACCAGCAAGAATTGGAAGTCCAACAAGTTATGACAGTCAATCGTGAAGAGGGAGTTTACCCCTCTTACTACCCGTGCGCGGATTTCATGAGAAGCGCGGGGATATTTGAAGATGTTCAAACTCTAATTTCTCGTGCAGGGCTGAGTGACTTTGTTGAAGGAGAGCCAAGACAATATGTGAAATTAACTATGTCTTTTGTGCAGGACTTCAAGTTCAATTGGTCGCGATCTAACCCCACGGTCCAGTATAAAATTTACAATAAAGCTGTCAACTTGCCATTTAGTGCTTTCTGTGCAGCAATTAGAGTACCGCAATGGGGATCATGTGAGAAGATAAAGGGATCGCCGCAAGAACTCTCGGATCTCTACAAGATGATTTGCGATGGAAGGAGTTTCTCAGGTGAAAGTGGTAAGATCACTAGTATTCAACTCCCGGCTATCCGCTACTTTGCCTATTTTATTACCAAGTGCGTTCTCGCTAAAAGGATTGGTGGTAAACTTTCTATCCCGGATTTGGCTTTTCTAGCTGCAGCACTGCAAAATAGTAGGTCTTATAATTTGGGGGCATTAATAGCTTATAGACTTGCTACTAACCGTGAGAAAGGTGGAATTTGTGGAGGTCTCATCGCCTCTCGTTTACTAGCTTTTCATAATGTAGAACCTCATCATTTTGATATTCCGTTCCCCATAGAAAAACTTGACATAGCCTCTATGATTAAACATGAATTTATTTCAGATTCCTCCAACTTGGGTAACCTGTATTATAAGATAATATTTTATAAGAAAGTTTGGAGAATAACTAAGAAAACTGAGAAACTAGTAAGATTGCCTGCGCCTGTTCTGTCTAACCTTGATTCCAGGGGAGATTGGTCGGTCACAGAAGGTGCACTGGATGCACATATAGAGAGAGGAGGCCATCATGCAAGAGATGACATAGAGGTCGAGGAGCACCTCGACTCATCATCCGATGCAGCAAGTTCCTCACATCAACATGGTGGATATGCGGAGCCTCCACGCTTTTCTTCTGCACAGGAGCTTTACTATGACTACTCCATGGACTACCCACCGGCGAGGAACAACGACCCTCGTTGGGGTTGAACTCCACTTAGGCCAAAAGCCTAAGCTTGGGGGAAGGTATACCGGCATCACTCATTCTTTGCATATTATGGTTGCTGGATACTTGCACATACTTGTTTTGTTCGTTTGAGTGGTTTTCTAATGAGAAGAAGATAATATTTGGGAAATGCTGCCTGAAAACAGATTCTGGAACGTTACCGTAAAAATTCTCAAAAATAGCCAGAGCGTCATTTTGAGCTGCAAATTTTTGTGTAGGTTCCCCAGGTTGTTATCTAACTTTCATTAGTTGAACACTTTTCGATCTGAGCAACGTAAGATTTTTGTTAAAATCGATTTCTGTACTGCTGTCAGGTTTTGGCAGATTCCTGCCATCTCGCTTTTCTGTGTTTCTTTCAGTTTGCTATTTCTTGATTTCACTTTGTTTCCTTCCCAAAACACAAAAAGACCAAAAATATTTCTGTTATTTCTCTTCACCATTTGTTTGCTTTAGTTTCTTGCATTTGTTTCACTTTATTTGCTATTGCTAGTTTGCTATAAGAAAACCCAAAAAGATTTTGCTTTGTTTGTTTGTTTCCTCTTGTTCTTATTTGCAATTTGAAAACACCAAAAATATTTGCTGTTCTTCTCTGGTTTGTAAAGTTCTTTATGAGTTCAATGGTCTTCGGTGGCTGGAGCGTGGTTTTCATTTCATATTATCCAAGCTGCACAAGTGAAAAGGCAATAATGACGATCTACGACAATCTGATTGTGGTGAGAGGCTGGTATGAACTCTATTTGTTTTCATTTTTGTACATATACTCATCCATGTGAGCATGCTTAGTTGGTTCATGTGAGGTATATGTTATTTGAGAAAGTCTAGTAGTTCATGATCTCTCATGTTTAGTTCCAATTTATTAATATGAGTAGCATGTCATGGATGTTTGCTTGCATTGTTTTATTCATAAGTAAGAATGGCATTGTGGTATCCTCCTCTGAATAATTCATTTATATCGACTTGGCACATGCTCACGCATGCATATGACTGAACAAAAAGTCAATTAAGCCTCGATGATTTATATTGCTTCAGAGTTCTTGTATCACTTTTATGCCTCCATTAATTTATTTTGCCGCAGGCATGATTATGACGATTCGCTCTCTTGATTTGTCGCTCCCTAGTCTATTGCTAGCCTTCACTTGTACTGAGCGGGAACGCTGCTCGTGCTTCCAAACACATGAAAACCAAGTTATTCAAAAGTGTCCACCATAAATACCTATGCATGGCATTTCAAACCATTCCAAGTAAATTCTCATGCGCTACCTTTAAAACCTTCAAAATGCTTCTCAATTTGTGTTTATGTTTCATAGCTCATGAGGAAGTATGTGGTGTTTAGCTTTCAACCTTGTCATTTACTTTTGACGGACTCTCATATGGACTAGTGGCACATCCGCTTATCCAATAATTTTGTAAAAAGAGCTGGCAATGGGATTCCCAGTCCCGAATTAATTAACTTAAATAGACACTCCTCCATGGTTTGTGATTGTTGGACGGCACCCGAAGGATTCGGTTAGCCATGGCTTGTGTAAGCAAAGGTTGGGGGGAGTGTCATCATCATAATAAAACCAAAATAAAAAGGCACTCCTTCATGGTATGAGATTGTTGGCAGGCACCCGAGGATTCGGTTAGCCATGGTTTGTGAAAGAAAGGTTGGAAGGAGTGCCAAATAAATATGCAATAATTCATGGGAGCCGCTCTTGAAAGTCCGGTTGGCGAGGTAGTTAGTGTACCCATTACCATTCGTTGACAACAACAAACACCTCTCAAAATAATTTTACTCCTGTCTTTATAAAAATGAAAAGCTCTAGCGCATGTTAATCCCCTCGCTTCCCTCTGCGAAGGGTCAATCTTTTACTTTTATGTTGTGTCTCCATTATTTCTTTGAGCACTATCTTGAGAGCACAACTGTCATTCTTAGTACAATATGCTTGTCTCAAAATATGATTGATTGTGGTATAACTTTGATGCATTTATCTTTTGACAATCACTACTTCTAGTCTTTCTATGAACTCCAGAGGTGCCCGGGCATTTATGTTTTGCCAACCAAATACAGGCCAGCGAGATACCACTTTATCATACTCTCTTATGAACATTGCAATCTTGCTTATACACATGATTCATGATGCTTCTTATTAATTGTTGGTACCTCTCCATGATTGACATAGCTGTTAGATGATCTTATTTGCATATATCTCATTATGAACTGCTCGAGTATTAGCCATAGCATGAGAATATATACATCATATGAGCAAATGTGTTCGTGAAAGTTCTTTTATCGCTCAGTTGTTAACTGAATTGCTTGAGGACAAGCAATAAGCTAAGCTTGGGGGGAGTTGATACGTCCAAAACGTATCTACTTTCCCGAACACTTTTGCTATTGTTTTGCCTCTAATTTGTGTGTTTTGGATGCAACTAACACGGACTAACGCTGTTTTCAGCAGAACTGCTCAGTGTCTCGTTTTTGTGCAGAAATCCAACTTTCGGGAAAAACCTCGGAATTTATGCAGAAGGCCCTATTTTCCCAGGAAACTAACGGAGCCAGAAGGGCAATTGAAGTGGAGGCCCGAGGGCCCCACACCATAGGGCGGCGCGGCCCAGGGGGGGCCCTCGCGGCCCTGTGGTGTGGCCCCCTCGGCCGGCCTCCGACTCCCTCCTTCGGACTATTTATCGGCCTCGACCTAAAAACGCACGGGGAGAAGTGGAAGTCGCCAGAAACACTCCAGAACGCCGCCACATCGCGAAACTCCGTCGCGGGAGCCAGAAGTCTCCGTTCTGGCACTCCGCCGGGACGGGGAATTGGAGGAGATCATCACCGCCATCACCGCCAACGCCTCTACATCAACCAGCCATGTTTCCCCCATCCATGTGTGAGTAATTCCCCCGCTGTAGGCCGAAGGGGATGGTAGGGATTGGATGAGATTGGTCATGTAATAGCATAAGATTGTTAGGGCATAGTGCCTAGTGTCCGTAGTTGGTACTTTGATGATATTGTTGCAACTTGTTATGCTTAATGCTTGTCACTAGGGCCTGAGTGCCATGATCTCAGATCTGAACATGTTATTGTTTCATCAAGATATTCATTGTTTATGGTCTTACCTATAAGTTGTATACACATGTCGCTGTCCGGAACCGATGGCCCCGAAGTGACAGAAATCGGGACAACCGGAGGGAATGGTAGCGATGTGAGGATCACATGTGTTCACGGAGTGTTAATGCTTTGCTCCGGTACTCTATTAAAAGGAGTACCTTAATATCCAGTAGTTTCCCTTGAGGCTCGGCTGCCACCGGCTGGTAGGACAAAAGATGTTGTGCAAGTTTCTCATTGCGAGCACGCACGACTATATATGGAACACATGCCTATTGATTGCTTTGTACTTGGACACCGTTTTATTATTATCTGCAAATGCCCTGCTATGATTGTTACATGAGTTTCTCTCATCCATGCAACGCCCGTTATCCGTCCCCGTGCCTACAGTATTTTAATCCTGCTGTTTACTAAAATCACTACTGCTGTCTCTGTTACTCTGCTGCTGTTATTTCACTACTGCTACTGCTATAAAACTATTACTACTGATAAACTCTTGCGAGCAAGTCTGTTTCCAGGTGCAACTGAATTGACAACTCCGTTGTTAAGGCTTCCAAGTGTTCTTTGTCTCCCCTTGTGTCGAATCAATAAATTGGGTTTTACTTCCCTCGAAGACTGTTGCGATCCCCTATACTTGTGGGTCATCACCCCCAACCTTTGCTTACACAAGCCATGGCTAACCGAATCCTCGGGTGCCGTCCAACAATCACAAACCATGGAGGAGTGTCTATTTAAGTTAATTAATTTGGGACTGGGAATCCCATTGCCAGCTCTTTTTGCAAAGTTATTGGATAAGCGGATGTGCCACTAGTCCATATGAGAGTCCGTCAAAAGTAAATGACAAGGTTGAAAGCTAAACACCACATACTTCCTCATGAGCTATGAAACATAAACACAAATTGAGAAGCATTTTGAAGGTTTTAAAGGTAGCGCATGAGAATTTACTTGGAATGGTTTGAAATGCCATGCATAGGTATTTATGGTGGACACTCTGGAATAACTTGGTTTTCATGTGTTTGGAAGCACGAGCAGCGTTCCCGCTCAGTACAAGTGAGGGCTAGCAATAGACTAGGGAGCGACAAATCAAGAGAGCAGTAACTGTCATAATCATGCTTGCGGCAAAATAAATTAACGGAGGCATAAAGGTGATACAAGAACTCTGAAGCAATATAGATCATCGAGGCTTAATTGACTTTTTGTTCAGTCATATGCATGCGTGAGCACGTGCCAAGTCGATATAAATGAATTATTCAGAGGAGGATACCACAATGCCATACTTACTTATTGTTGACTGCCAAAACCCACCGGCGGGCAGCGACGGTCAACACGGTAGAGCCGGGAAGAGCCTAGAGCTGCGGCTGGCTGAGACCCCTCCGAGCGACGGCCCGCAATGCTCTTCTGGTCACACGTCCGATGCGAAGTGCAAGGGCGTGCCACCTGACCTATACCTGGTCAGGAAGGTGATGGGGATGCCTCGCTTAGTTTCCTGCATGGCATACACGTAAACATTAAATACGAGCCTCGATCGGCTCTCAGGTTATCCTGTGAATCGGCTCAAAGAGCCGATTCACCCATGATTCGTACGGGGTGCACGAATATATGGTGATCCTGCTTGATCAAGATAAAGCTAATGAGATCTACGATGATTTAGGGTTTTCACCGCATAATCGGATCATCCTACTCCAGGTTGGGCCTCGCGGCCACGCACGGTGATCGTAAGCCGATCCTAAACAAGGCCTAAAAACCAACATGAAGTTGATCCTCGGAACATCCTGTTTAGGACTTGCGAACGACACCCTACGCGCCGCTGGATCCTCCCCCCCTTTGTAAGGCCTAACTATTGCAGATATTAAACTAATCCTTGTAGAACAAGGAGCAATCGTAACGGATCAGATCTACTAAATAACGATCAAGCGGGGTGCCGCCCCCACACCTAAGATAGGTGTGAGGGCGGCTAGATATGCAAGGGTTGCACTACGTAAGCATGTTATACGAAGAACTATGCTAACCCTAACACATCTATGATAACTACGTTGCTCGCCATCAAAGACGCTTCAGTACGAGCAACGCATGAACAACGTGGAGCTTGTGCTGCCTAGATCGCAAGATGCGATCTAGGCAGCATGTCGCTTACCTGATAGAAACCCTCGAGACGAAGGAGTTGGCGATGCGCCGAGATTGGTTGTTTGGGTTGAACGTGAGTTGTTGTTTATTCCATAAACCCTAGATACATATTTATAGTCCAGCGGACTTTCTAATTCGGACGTGCACCTAACCGTGCACGAGTAAAACTCTAACTTTTAATCTAAGATGCGATCTACTATATTACAGATACATGGGCAATTCAGCCCAACTTCGTGTATAAGGCCAATTCTTGTTCTTCCTTCCATGTATATCTTCAAGTCCATCTCAATCGTGGCCCACCTCTGACTCGGTCAAATTCTGGTGATAACACATGCCCCCCTGGTTTTGGAATTGGTAATTCCAAAATCACTCTGTTTTCCTTCGTCGGGTCATGTCGTGGCAGAACCGTTGCAGTATCCTTCATCATGATGCCCTGCCTTCTCAACTTCTCCGCGTGACTTGGCAGTTTTTTTTTCTTTTAGGCACCACTTCCTCGAAAACTGCTGTGGCATTGAATTTCCACTATATCCCCTTTTATTTAACCGCTACGAACAGTTCTCCTCTGCATCTCCTTCGCATTAGCACTCCAAAAGCCCTCCTGCGCCACCATGTCTTCTTCCTCCTCTGCTCCATCGGATCCTTCCAGCCAGTCCTCCACATCCCGTGAGCCGACGCCGGAGTACAACCCGGCGGAGGTCCACGCGGCCAACATCCGCCGCGCCATTGCGGCCGGGGAGGAGTCAGACCATGACTTCTCCATCTGGTCCGAGGACGACCAGTCCTCGACGGACGGGGAGAGCGACCTCCGCTTCCTCGCCAACGGTGAATCGGAGGAGGAGAGCGATGACGATCGCTTCTCCTGGGATGACTTCACCTCCTTCGAGGGGGTGGAGGAGGAGGAAGAGGAGGAGGAGGACGACGACGACAGCTCCTCCGACGAGCCGCCGGCCAAGCGGTTCTGCCCTTGGCCGGCCAACCTTAGCGACTTCGACAGCGACGAGGACGATGCTGACGAAGAAGATGAAGACAACGAGGGCCCGGTCGGCGGCCATTGGAGCGACGACGAGCCCGCCGGGAGCAGCGCCGACAGCGGCGACGACGAGGGCAGTGATGGCCCGTAGATAGGACCTCTAGAATAGGGCCAGCAGTAGTAGATGGGGCAATGTATCCCCTAGTATTTCCTTTTGAGAGCGATTAGCTCTTTATGTAAGAAATCTCGCCTATCAATGAAGAACTTTTCCCCAATTTGATTTTGCCGATTTCTTCCGAGTTTAATTGAGCCGATTCCCTCTTCTACTGACCTTGCCGATTCGTCCCCTTTGCCAATGCGTAATGAGCCGATAGCACCGCATCGGTCCTTTGAAATTCACCCTTCCCTTCTACAACTGATGATTTTCTAAATCTGGTGGAACATGCAGGATCTTCAGGAAAACCTTTGAACTTTTCCAACCAAACCCAATAATCCTCTTCAGTACTCATCATTTGTGAAGAAGGTTGCAATGAAGGATCAGCCGATGGTATCCCAATCGGCTCTTTAAACAGAGCGAAACAGAGTATCCACCAGGCCTGCTGCCCCCCGAGCCTTACTCGAGCCTGCTGCCCCCCGAGCCTTACTCGAGGCGAGAATATCAGAGAGAATGCGCCAAAGCCGATCCCCTTTCTTCCTCAGACAGCCGATAACCTCCCGTCTCAGCTGAACTAGCCCCAAAGATTGGAAATCCCTGACAAAAAAGGTTCAGGAACCCGGATCGGCTCGAAGCAGCTGAAGAAATTCCATTGTTTTATTCCCTCGAAGCAACAGAAGGCACCACCGCTGGCCTGGATTTGGTGGAGACTCGATAAACATCGCACAATTCCACTAGAGTCGATGGCTGCGCATCGGCTGCTTCTCAATTCTAAAGTCGATGCCCTTGCATCGGCTGTTAAATTTTTTTTTTACTGGCCGATTTTCTCCTATCGGCCCCGATTTCATTGCCCACATGTACCCACTGCATCTTGTTCCCATGTTTAGGTGCCCCCGAGCCGAATCTGTCAAAGAATGGCAGAGATCGGCTCTGTGGTCGCACGTCGGCTCCTGATAGGGTCAAGGGCGAACACTAGCAGAACATGTGGTGAGGATAATTTTGGCCGATTGCTGGGACCGGCCTCCATAATGATTGGAGCGCTGACTGAAGGTTCTGTAATGTCCCTTCATAGACCTTTGGGGCCGATCACAAGGATCAGCCTCGCCAAGTTGCACATCGCTTTGCTTCAACTACATGGTCAGGCCAGTGGATAAAACCAGCTTAACCCTTCCCTTTGTCACATCGATGCGCTCGCAGTCGTCCAAGTTGATGCCTGAGAGGGGTTCTTGGCCTGCTGCTTCCCATGCGTTCATGCCAGCCGTTGAAATTTCGGCTGAGTCATCGGCCTGGACGACTTCTACCTCATCTCCATCCCACTGTATTATGCATTGGTGCATCGTGGAGGAATACGGCGATTGGCGTGGATCCAATCTCTTCCCAGCAGCACAGCATAACTGCTCGTGCTATCGACGATGAAGAACGTTGTAGGGATAGTTTTCCTTCCTACGGTCAGATCCACGTTCAGAACTCCTTGTGCCTCAGACGCTTGGCCGTTGAAATCGTTCAATGTCACGTTGGTCTTGATTAGATCCGAGCTAGAGCGTCCCAGCCGACGTAGCATAGAGTACGGCATGATGTTAACTGCCGCTCCGGTGTCCACCAGCATCTTATTTATAGGCCTCCCATCGATATATCCTCGCAAGTACAGGGCCTTCAGATGCCTGTAGCTCTTTTCTCGTGGCTTCTCAAAGATAACCGGCCGTGGGCCGCAGTCAAGTTGTGCCACGGATATCTCATCTAACCCTGGAGCACTGAACTCCGAAGGGAGGATGAACACCATGTTCGTGCCAGCCGATGTTTCATCATCGGCTCTCCTTTGTTTGGGGCGCCACTCCATTTTCCGTGGACGACCCTCTTCATCCAGGGCTCGCTGAACCTTTGCAGCCAGATCAGGCCTTGCCTTCCTAAGCGTATGCAGGTATAACCTTTCGGCTTCCTCCAGGCCGCGCAACCGCTGAACCCTGCGTTTTTGTGAACGGCTGAGTCCGTCAGGGCACCACCTTGGACGGTGGTACCTGTCTTCTTCTTCTGGTCCCTCGTCTTCGGAATCCTCAAGATCTGCCCACCGAGGGGACTCAGCACGTTTGCTCTGTGGCGGGAGAGGCCCTAAGCGCTCGAACACAGACACGTTGGCTGCCTCCTTCTTCTTCTTGTTGCATTCTGGGCAATTGCCGATTGTGGGCAATCGGCTCATTCCTGAATCCCAACAGTGTCTGAAGAAAGGGCAGTCCCAGTGTCTAGCGTTGTCATCTTGCTCCCTTGACCTGTCCATGGCACGGCGCTCGTGCTCCTCCTCATCGCGATCATGCCGACGATGTCTTCTGGCTTCTCTAGCCAGACGATCTCCTTCATCATCATAGTTGGACCGTCGGCGTTGGTCATACTGATTCACATATTTGTTGAGGAGGTGATCAGAGAGAGGTCGTTGATATCTTATGTTCTTCACTTCTCCCTCTGTGACGTAGCGCTTGCCATCATGATGGAGCCGATCGCGTGGAGCGGCCTCCTCTGTGTCCTTGCTATAAGAGCAGCTGCCCTCATCTCCATCTTTGCCAGAGTGGTTCCCAGGTCCTACCATGTTGATGCTGAACGTGGGACCTGGCTGGCAACCCTCAGGGTAGGTGACTTCTACCATGTTAACGGCGGGGAAGGGCTGGGTGTCGACCTTCATGGCGTACTGGTTGAAAATTAGACGCCCCTTCTCTATCGCCGCTTGGATGTGCTGACGCCACACCCTGCAGTCGTTGGTGGCATGGGAGAGCGAGTTGTGCCATTTGCAGTACGGCTTTCCGTTCAGCTCTTGCGCCGTGGGGAACTTGAGACCTTCAGGAATCGTCAACTATTTCTCCTTGAGCAGGAGGTCGAAGATTTGTTCAGTCTTGGTCACGTCAAAATCAAATCCCCTGGGCGGCCCTGGTGGCTTTACCCATTTGCAGGACACGGGGGTTCCTCCCCGAGTCCACTCAGCCACTGCCACTTCTTGGTCTCCGGCAGGAACTTCGTCTTCCTGCATCGACCAGGACTACTGCACGCTTGAACTTGTCTTGGTACAGGTCCGGGTGGCGCTGTTCATATGCTGATAGTTTACGAACCATGTGCGCCGGCGAGGATAATCTGCTTGGGAGGCCATGTCCTTGAGCTGTGTTGCAAGGCCGGCTACGCCAACTCGGCGCTTCCTTTTCGGTTATACGAACCGAATAACATCGGTTCCTAAGATTCTGAAGCGCTGGATATACTCTGTCACCGTTTCTCCGCGCTTCGACGTAGTTGTGCTAGATCGGCAATGCTAGACTCGGAAGCTTCTGAATGGTATTGCATATGGAACTGTTCTTCCAATTGCTTCCAAGACCGGATGGAGTTTGCCGGCAAAGAGGTGTACCATCCAAAGCCGATCCGTGAGGGACCTGTGAAAAGAGCCTCACGCGTAGCGGATCCGCCACTGCAGCCGGTCCTAGTTGCGCCAAATATCGGCCGACGTGCTCGATGGAGCTGGAGCCATCGATCCTTGAATTTGGAGAAGTCAGTGAGCCGATATTTAGGGGGCAGCGGGATCATCTCGTACTCGTCGGGGTACGGCTTGGAATAGCCGATTGCCCTTCTTTTCGGCACCATGCCGAACTGGTCTCTCAGTATGGTACTGATCTGATCCGTTGTGCTGGCTGCAGGAGTTGCACTCTGAAGATTCACCGGGGTGGCGTACTTAGCCAGCCATGTTTGCTTTTCCAGCTCTGAGCCAACTGCAGGAGCTGGGCTCTGGAGTTTCGTCGGGGTGGCGTACTTAGTTAGCCACGTCTGCTTCTCAAGCTACGTCGGCGACGTTCCTCCTGTTTTCGCCGGAGTCCCTGATGTTGTGGCCTGGTTTGAGAGTGCCCGGTTGCCACAACGGCACATTCGTGCACGCGTATCCTTGAGGGATCTCCTTAGGCGCCTCGGCCAAGAACCGGTAGTCACTAGGGTCACCACCGATCTTGTAGACGACGAATGCCGGTGTAGCGGCACTTCAGCTGGTGCTGCCAACGCATATGGCAGCGGTGGACGGGGCTGGAGTGGCAACTCTCCTTGATGCGTCCCGAGCTGGTCCCGACGGCGAGTACTGGTGGCTCATGATCTCCTGGATCACGCGCAGCGACACGCTCCAACACGTTGACCAGGTTTTCAGAGTGGCGGTGTAGCGAGTGAGCCACCAAGTAGTTGATCTCCTGCCGCAGGACCCTGGTGCGTTCCTCCGACGGGGCAGAGAGGTCTATCCCATCGAGTGCACCTTGCGGTGAGAATCCCTTCCATCTGATGCCATGGGAACGGGTTCTCTGAAAAGAGCCGATGAGGTCGGCTTCGAGGGTGACCTTGAACTCGTCATATCTCTTCTTGAGCTCGTCAGGCAGCTCCTCGTAGGTGACTGGCGTGCCGTCCGCCATCTCAGATGTAGATGGCGATGTGGTTGATGTAGACGATGGTCCCACCGAGCGTGCTAGAATGTGTTGACTGCCAAAACCCACCGGCGGGCAGCGACGGTCAACACGGTAGAGCCGGGAAGAGCCTAGAGCTGCGGCTGGCTGAGACCCCTCCGAGCGACGGCCCGCAATGCTCTTCTGGTCACACGTCCGATGCGAAGTGCAAGGGCGTGCCACCTGACCTATACCTGGTCAGGAAGGTGATGGGGATGCCTCGCTTAGTTTCCTGCATGGCATACACGTAAACATTAAATACGAGCCTCGATCGGCTCTCAGGTTATCCTGTGAATCGGCTCAAAGAGCCGATTCACCCATGATTCGTACGGGGTGCACGAATATATGGTGATCCTGCTTGATCAAGATAAAGCTAATGAGATCTACGACGATTTAGGGTTTTCACCGCATAATCGGATCATCCTACTCCAGGTTGGGCCTCGCGGCCACGCACGGTGATCGTAAGCCGATCCTAAACAAGGCCTAAAAACCAACATGAAGTTGATCCTCGGAACATCCTGTTTAGGACTTGCGAACGACACCCTACGCGCCGCTGGATCCTCCCCCCCTTTGTAAGGCCTAACTATTGCAGATATTAAACTAATCCTTGTAGAACAAGGAGCAATCGTAACGGATCAGATCTACTAAATAACGATCAAGCAGGGTGCCGCCCCCACACCTAAGATAGGTGTGAGGGCGGCTAGATATGCAAGGGTTGCACTACGTAAGCATGTTATACGAAGAACTATGCTAACCCTAACACATCTATGATAACTACGTTGCTCGCCATCAAAGACGCTTCAGTACGAGCAACGCATGAACAACGTGGAGCTTGTGCTGCCTAGATCGCAAGATGCGATCTAGGCAGCATGTCGCTTACCTGATAGAAACCCTCGAGACGAAGGAGTTGGCGATGCGCCGAGATTGGTTTGTTTGGGTTGAACGTGAGTTGTTGTTTATTCCATAAACCCTAGATACATATTTATAGTCCAGCGGACTTTCTAATTCGGACGTGCACCTAACCGTGCACGAGTAAAACTCTAACTTTTAATCTAAGATGCGATCTACTATATTACAGATACATGGGCAATTCAGCCCAACTTCGTGTATAAGGCCAATTCTTGTTCTTCCTTCCATGTATATCTTCAAGTCCATCTCAATCGTGGCCCACCTCTGACTCGGTCAAATTCTGGTGATAACACTTATGAATAAAACAATGCAAGCAAACATCCATGACATGCTACTCATATTAATAGATTGGAGCTAAACATGAGAGATCATGAACTACTAGACTTTCTCAAATAACATATACCTCACATGAACCAACTAAGCATGCTCACATGGATGAGTATATGTACAAAAATGAAAACAAATAGAGTTCATACCAGCCTCTCACCACAATCAGATTGTTGTAGATCGTCATTATTGCCTTTTCACTTGTGTAGCTTGGATAATATGAAATGAAAACCACGCTCCAGCCACCGAAGACCATTGAACTCATAATGAACTTTACAAACCAAAGAAGAACAGCAAATATTTTTGGTGTTTTCAAATTTGAGAACAAGAACAAAAGGAAACAAGCAAACAAAGCAAAATCTTTTTGGGTTTTCTTATAGCAAACTAGCAATAGCAAATAAAGCGAAACAAATGCAAGAAACCAAAGCAAACAAATTATGAAGAGAAACAACAGAAATATTTTTGGTCTTTTTGTGTTTTGGAAAGAAACAAAACAGAAACAAGAAATAGCAAACTAAAAGAAACACAGAAAAGCAGGATGACAGAAATCTGCCAAAACCTGACAGCAGTACAGAAATTGATTTTTACAAAAATCTTACGTTGCTCAGCTCGAAAAGTGTTCAACTAATGAAAGTTAGATAACAACCTGGGGAACCTGCACAAAAATTGGCAGCTCAAAATAACGCTCTGGCTGTGCGCACGAATTTTTCTAGTAACAGTCCAGAATCTGTTTTCAGGCAGCACTTCCCCAAATATCATCTTCCTCTCATTAGAAAACCACTCAAACGAACAAAGCAAGTATGTACAAGTATCCAGCAATCATAATATGCAAAGAATGAGTGATGCCGGTATACCTCCCCCCAAGCTTAGGCTTTTAGCCTAAGTGGAGTTCAACCCCAACGAGGGTCGTTGTTCCTCACCGGTGGATAATTCATGGAGTAGTCATAGTAAAGCTCCTGTGCAGAAGAAAAGCGTGGAGGCTCCGCATATCCACCATGTTGATGCGAGGAACTTGCTGCATCGGATGATGAGTCAAGGTGCTCCTCGACCTCCGTGTCATCTCTTGCATGTTGGCCTCCTCTCTCTATGTGTGCATCCAGTGCACCTTCTGTGACCGACCAATCTCCCCTGGAATCAAGGTTAGACAGAACAGGCGCAGGCAATCTTACTAATTTCTCAGTTTTCTTAGTTATTCTCCAGACTTTCTTATAAAATATCATCTTGTAATACAGGTTACCCAAGTTGGAGGAATCAGAAACAAATTCATGTTTAATCATAGAGGCTATGTCAAGTTTTTCTATGGGGAATGGAATATCAAAATGATGAGGTTCTACATTATGAAAAGCTAGTAAACGAGAGGCGATGAGACCTCCACAAATTCCACCTTTCTCACGGTTAGTAGCAAGTCTATAAGCTATCAATGCCCCCAAATAATAAGTCCTACTATTTTGCAGTGCCGCAGCTAGAAAAGCCAAATCCGGGATAGAAAGTTTACCACCAATCTTTTTAGCAAGAACGCATTTGGTAATAAAATAGGCAAAGTAGCGGATAGCCGGGAGCTGAATGCTAGTGATTTTACCACTATCCTCTGAGAAACTCCTTCCATAGCAAATCATCTTGAAGAGGTCCAAGAGTTCTTGCGGCGATTCCCTTATCTTCTCGCATGACCCCCATTGCGGTACTCTAATTGCTGCACAAAAATCACTGAATGGAAGTTGACAGCTTTATTGTAAATTTTATACTGGACCGTGGGGTTAGATCGCGACCAATTGAACTTGAAGTCCTACACAAAAGACATAGTTAATTTTACATATTGTCTTGGCTCTCCTTCAACAAAGTCACTCAGCCCTGCACGAGAAATTAGACTTTGAACATCCTCAAATATCCCCGCGCTTCTCATGAAATCCGCGCACGGGTAGTAAGAGGGGTACACTCCCTCTTCACGATTGACTCTCATAACTTGCTAGACTTCCAATTCTTGCTGGTTCAAGTGATATCTATTCCACTCCATTTTCTGAAATTTCAACAAACAATATAAAAATTTGATTTGGTGACATATAACTGAGGGAAACTACCATAGGAACTTGCTAGAGTACTAATCATGCATCAAAACTAATTTCTACCACTTAGAACAAGCATGCAAGCTCACTAAACATGTTACCTACAGCAGCAAAATATTCAAGATATACTCAACCAAACAAAATTCTACTTGGATGGGTGGAGGAGTCACATACCGAAAAGCAAATGTGCCAAATTTCAGACAGAAATCTGGGCTGAGCAAAGAGATCGAGAAATCCGGAGCTCTGGAGCAAAAACGCGAGTGAGAGGAACTTGGTACGAGTTTTTTCGGGAGAGAGAAGGTGCTGGGAGGAAGAGATGACAAAGTGGGGCAAGGAGGGGCCCACACCACATGGTGGCGCGGCCACCTCCTTGGCCGCGCCGGCCTGTGGTTTGGCGCCCTCTGGTGCCCCACAGGTCATCCTCTGGTGCTCCTAGGTGCCTCGTCGAAAAATAGGACCAACGGTATAATTTTTGTGAATTTTTGAAAACTTTGAAAAACGCACATTTCTGGGTATTTAGTTTATTATTACTGGCCAGGAAAAATTTTGAAATCTCCAAATGACTAAGGAACTTTGCAAATTAAAAAGTGCTACAGCAACTAGAGCAAGTGGAGGAAGAAAGAGATGTTGTTTACCTCTCCTATGCATGTAAAAGGTATTTGTTAACAAGGTTGATCAAGTCTTGCCACCAAATAAATTTACATAGCATAAGAAGAAATAAACCTCAAATCAATCATGTTACCTTGAATTGTATTGATATGGATCCAATCACGAGAGTTTGATATTCTTCTTTAGGCTCATATATAGGATAATCAATAGTTCCCACTTTGATAGTTCTCACATTAAAAATAGTATTGACTCCACATACTTTATCAATCTTCTTGGGGAAATAAACGGTATGCTCCTTATCATCAACATTGAAAGTAACCTTTCCTTTGTTGCAATCAATAACAGCCCCTGCGGTGTTAAGAAAAGGTCTCCCAAGAATAATAGACATATTATCATCTTCAGGCATTTCCAACACAACAAAATCAGTTAATATCAAGCAGTTAGTAGTAACTTGAACAGGAACATTCTCACATATACCAACAGGAATAGCAGTAGATTTATCAGCCATTTGCAAAGATATATCAGTAGGTATCAACTTATCTAAGTAAAGTCTCTTATAAAGAGAAAAAGGCATAACACTGACACCGGCTCCCAAGTCACATAGAGCAGTTTTAACATAATTATTCTTAATAGAACAAGGAATAGTAGGTATACCTGGGTCGCCCAACTTCTTTGGAATTTTGCCATTGAAAGAGTAATTAGCAAGCATAGTGGAAATTTCCTCGTTGGGGATTTTCCTTTTGTTAGTAACAATATCTTTCATATACTTTGAATAAGGAGGCAATTTAATAGCATCAGTCAAAGGGATTTGCAAGAATAAAGGTTTCATCCAGTCGCAAAATTTATTATAGTGTTCTTCTTCCTTTGATTTTAGTTTCTTAGCAGGAAAAGGCATTTGCTTTTGCACCCAAGGTTCCCTTTCATTACCATGTTTCTCAGCAATAAAGTCTTCTTTAGTGTACTTTTTATTTTTAGCATGCTTTTCAGGTTCTTCTTCAACCTCTTCTTTATCAGGAGCATCATTCTTATCATTATCTTTATCATGTTCATTACCACTTTCAGTTTCAGCATCAGAAATAGAAATACTATTAGGATCATTAACAGGTTCAGAGGATTCTACAACATTTTTATGCTTCTTCTTCTTTTTCTTCCTAGAATGAGCACTAGGTTCAATGCGTTGAGAATCTTGTTCAATTCTTTTGGGATGCCCTTCAGGATATAGAGGATCCTGGGTAGAGACACCACCTCTCATTGTTACTTCATAAGCATGTTTCTCTTTAGAATTATTCCCTAACAAGTCATTTTGCACTTTAGTGAGTTGATCAATTTGAGTTTGAATCATATGGAAATGTTTAACAAGCATCTTAACATCATTGGAGGTTCTCTCCACAATATCATGCAATTCACTAATAGCTCGAGAATTTTCCATTAAATGATTCTCTACTCTCATATTAAAATTTTCTTGCTTAACAATATAATTATCAAACTCATCTAAGCATTGTGCAGGAGGTTTCGAATACGGAATATCTTCCCTAGTAAAGCGTTGAAGGGAGTTTACCTCAATCATGGGTGAAGGGGGAATTATCTCACATATATCTTCTATGGGAGGTAGATTCTTCACATCTTCAGATTTAATACCTTTCTCCTTGAGAGACTTCTTGGCTTCCCTCATATCTTCATCATTCAATTTAATTAAACCCCTCTTCTTCAATATTGGCGTTGGAGTTGGTTCAGGCGTAGTCCAATCATCATGATTCCGGCTTATTTTAGCCAATAATTCTTGACGTCGTGCTGAGTTCTCTTCCTGAAAACACAACCAGCACAACTATCCAGGTATGCCCTAGATTCAATGGTTAGTCCACTATAAAATATATCAAGTAAATCATGCTTTTCCAGATCATGCTCAGGCCGAGCTCTAATAAGAGAGCAAAATCTCGCCCAAGCCTCAGGCAATTTCTCTTCATCTCCCTGGTCAAAATTATAAATTCTCTGCAAAGCAATATGTTGAGCACTAGCAGGAAAGTATTTGCGGAAGAAAACATCAAGCAATTCTTTCAGACTTTTAATAGAATTAGGTGGCAAATTATTATACCAAGTTTTAGCGTCATCCTTTAATGAGAATGGAAAGATTTTAGCAACAAAGTAAGTACGCATCTTGACATCATCAGAAAACAAGCTACTTAGAGTAGATAACTCAGTCATGTGTTCAACAGCACTTTCTTTTTTAGTACCACAAAAGGGTGTTTTCTCAACAATAGCTATATGAGATAGATCAAGAGAAAAATCATAATCTTTATCCTTAATGTTTATAGGAGATGTGGCAAACTTAGGATCGGGAGACAGTTTATATCCTAACAGCATGTTACGCAAGCAACTTTTTAATTTTTCTTGCATCAGTAGTAGCATTGCATTTTTCAATAAAATCATCATTAAGCTCCACATAATCTTCATCAGGATCATCACTAAAATAATCAAGTTCAGGTGAATTAACAGGTGTAGTAACATTAGGAGTTTCAGTATTTTCAATTTGTCTAGACCTAGCAATTGTAGCATCTAGAAAAGATCCCAATGAACCACTATCATCAAGCACAGTAGAAATATTATCAATATTATGAGAGTTTTCAGATTCAGCAGAAGTACCAGCATGTGAAGCATGCGGCGGTGAAACAAGTTTATCAATCACAGATGGTGAATCAAGAGCAGCAGAGGTATTCAGAATTGTACCTTTTCTTGTAGTGGATGGTAATATGGCGATCTTAGTATCGCGAGGTTTACCCATGATGGAGAATTTGCAGCGAACAATATTAATCCAAGTGAACTTCCAAATAAAGCTATGCTCCCGGCAACGAGCGCCGAGAAAATAGTCTTGATGACCCACAAGTATAGGGGATCGCAACGAGTCTTCGAGGGAAGTAAAACCCAATTTATTGATTCGACACAAGGGGAGACAAAGAACACTTGGAAGCCTTAACAGCGGAGTTGTCAATTCAGCTGCACTGGAAACAGACTTGCTCGCAAGAGTTTATCGATAATGCTGAGTTTTATAGCGATGCTTGATAGTGAAATAACAGCAGAGTAACGAGAGACAAGGTAGTGATTTTAGTAAACAGCAGGATTAAAATACTGTAGGCACGGGGACGGATGACGGGCGTTGCATGGATGAGAGAAACTCATGTAACAATCATAGCAGGGCATTTGCAGATAATAATAAAACGGTGTCCAAGTACAAAGCAATCAATAGGCATGTGTTCCATATATAGTCGTGCGTGCTCGCAATGAGAAACTTGCACAACATCTTTTGTCCTACCAGCCGGTGGCAGCCGGGCCTCAAGGGAAACTACTGGATATTAAGGTACTCCTTTTAATAGAGTACCGGAGCAAAGCATTAACACTCCGTGAACACATGTGATCCTCACATCGCTACCATTCCCTCCGGTTGTCCCGATTTCTGTCACTTCGGGGCCATCGGTTCCGGACAGCGACATGTGTATACAACTTATAGGTAAGACCATAAACAATGAATATCATGATGAAACAATAACATGTTCAGATCTGAGATCATGGCACTCGGGCCCTAGTGACAAGCATTAAGCATAACAAGTTGCAACAATATCATCAAAGTACCAATTACGGACACTAGGCACTATGCCCTAACAATCTTATGCTATTACATGACCAATCTCATCCAATCCCTACCATCCCCTTCCGCCTACAGCGGGGGAATTACTCACACATGGATGTGGTAAACATGGTTGGTTGATGTAGAGGCGTTGGCGGTGATGATGGCGATGATCTCCTCCAATTCCCCGTCCCGGCGGAGTGCCAGAACGGAGACTTCTAGCTCCCGCGACGGAGTTTCGCGATGTGGCGGCGTTCTGGAGGGTTTCTGGCGACTTCGACTTCTCCCCGTGCGTTTTTAGGTCGAGGCCGATAAATAGTCCGAAGGAGGGCGTCGGAGGCCGGCCGAGGGGGCCACACCACAGGGCTGCGCGGGCCCCCCCTGGGCCGCGCCGCCCTATGGTGTGGGGCCCTCGGGCCTCCACCTTACTTGTCCTTCTGGCTCCGTCATTATTCTTGGAAAATAGGGCCTTCTGCATAAATTCCGAGGATTTTCCCGAAAGTTGGATTTCTGCACAAAAACGAGACACCAGAGCAGTTCTGCTGAAAACAGCGTTAGTCCGTGTTAGTTGCATCCAAAATACACAAATTAGAGGCAAAACAATAGCAAAAGTGTTCGGGAAAGTAGATACGTTTTGGACGTATCAAAGGGCTCGGATGTGTGTTGATGCAAGATGGTCATGTGGTGGCCTATGCCTCTCGATAGTTGAAACCACATGAGCTCAATTATCCTACTCATGATCTCGAGCTTGCAGCTGTGATCCATGCTCTTAAGCAATGGCGACCTTACCTTTATGGTAATCGTTGCGAGTTGTACTCAGATCATCAAAGTCTGAAGTATATTTTCACCTAGCCGGATCTGAATCTCAGACAGAGAAGATGGTTGGAAGTCATCAAAGATTATGACTTGGGTCTCAACTATAAACCCGGCAAAGCCAATGTCGTTGCTGATGCGCTAAGTCGGAAGTCCTATTGTAACAATCTGATGGTTAAGCAAGCGCAACCTTCTCTCTATGAGGAACTTGCAAAACTCAACCTTGAGATTGTTCCTAGTGGATTCCTTGCTAATCTTGAGGTGAAGCCCTCTCTTGAAGACCAGATCAATAAGGCTCAGAAGCAAGATTCTGGCATTACCGAGATCAAGAAGAACATTGCTAGCGGAGTTGCTAAATGTTTCTCCATTGATGATCAAGGTACCGTTTATTTCGGTAAGCATCTAGTCGTGCCGGATAAATCAGATCTCAAAGAGCTAATCCTTAAAGAAGCTCATGAATCACCCCTCTCCATCCATCCGGTGGTACCAAGATGTATCGGGATCTTCGCCAAAGAATCTGGTGGTCTGGGATGAAGCAAGAAATCGCTAAGTTTGTTGCTGAATGTGACGTTTGTCGTCGCGTAAAAGCTGAACATCAAAGACCTGCTAGCACTCTGCAACCTCTATCAATTCCAGAGTGGAAATGGGATGAAATTGGCATGGATTTCATTACCGGTCTCCCCAAGACCAAAAATGGAAGAGATGCTATATGGGTAGTCATTGACCGTCTATCCAAGGTTGCTCACTTCCTTCCTATCCGAGAAGACATAAAAGCTAGTCAACTAGCAGATCTATATATCTCACGGATAGTCACTCTTCATGGTGTTCCTAAGAAGATCGTCTCTGATCGTGGAAGTCTTTTCACCTCAAAGTTCTGGTCTAGCTTTCAACAAGCTATGGGAACTCGTCTTTCCTTCAGCACAGCCTATCATCCTCAAACCGGTGGTCAAACCGAAAGAGTGAATCAAATTCTTGAAGACATGCTCAGGGCCTGTGTTATATCCTTCGGTAAGGATTGGGAAAAGTGCCTTCCATTTGCCGAGTTAACCTATAACAACAGCTTCCAATCTAGCCTAGGCATGGCACCTTTTGAAGCTTTGTATGGCAGAAGGTGTAGAACTCCTTTGAACTGGTCCGAAACTGGAGAAAGAAAGTTCTTTGGACCAGATATAATCAACGAAGCAGAAGATCAAGTTTGCATCATTCGCGAGCGTCTGAAAACTGCTCAGTCACGTCAAAAGAGCTACTATGATCGCCATCATCAAGAAGTGAAGTATGAAATTGGTGATCAAGCTTATCTTCGAGTCACTCCTCTCAAGGGTGTCCGTCGCTTCGGTATCAAAGGCAAACTAGCTCCTCGCTATGTTGGTCCTTTCCGCGTCCTTGCCAAGCATGGTAATGTTTCCTACAAGTTGGAGTTACCTTCCAATTTTCCTGAAGTTCATGATGTCTTCCATGTATCCCAACTCAAGCGTTGCTTCAAAGATCCTATTCGTGGTGTTGATCACGAGACTCTTGACCTTCAAGAGGATCTAACTTATCGAGAACATCCTGTTCGTATCCTTGATGAAGCCGAGCGTAAAACTCGACGTCAGAGCATCAAGTTTCTGAAAGTTCAGTGGTCTAATCATTCTGAGCAAGAAGCAACCTGGGAACGAGAAGATCGTTTACGATCTGAGTACCCTTCCTTCTTTTCTAAAATCTAGGAATCTCGAGGACGAGATTCTTGTAAGGGGGGTAGAGTTGTAACATCCCAAACTTGTTATCTTGAATAAATGAGTGTTCATGAGCATTGCATGCATATAGTTTGCATCTAAGTAAAATTTGCATCTCCATTTTCCAATTATGCAAATCCCTCTGCATTTCTTCCTCATTCAAATCTCTCAAGATTTTCAAAAATAGGCAACATGGCATTGTTGTCATTCAATGAGCCATGTGTGTTTATTATTCTTTGGCAATTTCTGAGTTCAAACAAAATTCAAAACTGAGTTGAAATTTGAATTTGAAAAGAGAAAGAAAAGAAAACCAGAAAAAAAGGGGAGAAACCCTCTTCTCTCTCCCCTGGGCCGCAGCCCATCTCTTCTTCCCTCTCTCCTCTCTCTGGCCGCAGCCCAGAACGGCCCAAGTGGCCCAGCCGCACCCCTTCACTAGCCCAACAATATTTCCAGGGGGTTAAGCGCAAAAACGCCGTCTTCCCCGCCGACCGAAGCAGCTCGGTGGAGAGCTGCCGGCCGAGCGATGGCGCCGGCGGCCACGATGCACCCCGCCGCCCTCCGGCGGCTATAAAGCCTCTCCGGCCACCGCCCCTAACCCTAATCCCCCACTTCTCCCCTTCCCCCACGGCCCCGAAGCCCCCAGCAACCCTAACCCTAACCCGTCTGCCGGCCGGCCTCCGGCCAAATTCGTCGCCGGCGAGCGTCTCCGGCCATCGCCGACCCCACCATCGCGACGAGGGTGAGCTTCTGAACCTCCCCGTGCCCTCTCCCTGCTCTCCCTCGCTCTGTAGCACCGCGGCACCATGGCACCTGCCCCAGCCGCCGCATAGGCTCGCCGCCGGCCGTGCTCCGGCGGCCAATAGCGGGCGGCGCCGCCACCCTTGGACTCCCCACGCCGAGGCGCGTCGTTTTCCCCCGCACACGTGCGCTATCGCGCCCTGAGGCGCCGGATTGAGCTCAGCCCGAGCTCAATTTCGAGCTCATGGCCATGCTGACGTCAGCATGACGTCAGCATGACGCCATAATTTGGTTTTTGTATTTTCTGTATATTTATTTCTGTATTTTTTTAAATAGAAATAATATGACATGTGGGGTCCCTTGTCAGGATTTTATTAGTTTCATAAATAATTTAGAAAAGAATAAAATTATGACATGTGGGTCCAACTTTTATTATTTTTATTTAATTTTCAGAAATTGTTTTAAAATGAATTAAACTTGGGAAATTCATAAATAATTCATTTTAAATCAGAAAAATATAAAATTATATATCAAAATGATCAGAAAAACAAATCCTAATTTTTTTTCCATGTTTCATACATCTTTGAACCAATTAAATATGAGCCATAGTAGAAACCCTAATTTGACCCCTCTCATATGACGGGGTTCGAAGCCGAACCCCTTTAATTTCCATCGATGCACCTAGGGTTACCCAAACCCGTTTAATATGACATGTCATCATATTGTATGTGCATTGCGTTGTACCTTGTCTTGATTGTGCTCTTCCTTTCCGGTATTTGGTTCTTCTCGATAGGGACCGAACGCGAGCCTGAGATCAACGCCACCGAAGAGCAGCACCAGAACAACGAGGGACAAGGCAAGCCCTAACCTGGTTCATATATGGTTTCGAAATGCTTTACTTCTGGTTCTTACATATTGCATCCGCTTCAAATATGTTTTATCGGCAGTTGTAGATATCCTATGTGTGCATAATTCCATCCTTGTAGCCCAGAGTTACTGATCCACCGCTCCCAGCAAAACTAGGTCTGAGCTTGTTCGCATCGCTAGAGCCGTATATGTGTTATGCTTAGCCATGCTTAGCTGTTGAAGTCTGATCCATCCGGTTGATGAATCAGAGCTACGAATGAGCCTAGTTTGACAGGATGACGTGGTAAGATCAGTGATGATGTTAATAAACATGATAAAGGCTTGGATGGGCCGCCACATGGGGATATGGTGATTTGACTCGTTCTCGCCGATACTAGGACCTGAGTTCGCGCCTTCGGAACCAAGACTGAGCGTACAACCACACGGGGCCCATGGGAACCCCTTGGCCCGAACTTACCTAGCTTACCCATGAGTCAATTAGTTTGCGAGTTCCATTTGCCATACGCATGGGGGAAAGGTGGAAAAAGGTTTTCAAAGTGCATCATACAGGGCGTGGCTAGGGTGAAGGATGCTGGAGGCATTGAACTGGATCCCCTGCGCATAATGACCGGGACCGCCTCGGAGAGTGGCTACCTACGATGACGGAGCTCCCCAGTTAGTTTGACTCATGGAATAGGCGAAGTAAGGGAAAGGTTTTGGTCGACCACCCTCTGCCAGCACACCAAGGAAGTGTGTTATACTAGTGGCACTAAGAGTCGGTCGGCGCGTGTGGGTAAAGTTGTACACCCCTGCAGGGTAAATCTTTTCGAAAAGCCGTGTCCACGGTTAAGGACGACTTGGTGATGGATTCTGTGATCATAGACAACTTGAACCTAATCGTAAAACTTGATGTCAATGTGTGATAAGGATCCCTTCTCAGGGTGTCGAGGGGGTGATCCTAGGTGATAGGTTCAGGTGATGATGAAGATTCGGTGGATTCAACATGATGATCTTGAAGCTAGAGTTGATATCGCTCTCTTACCCTTTTGAAAATGGTCTGAATAGACGAGCTTCTGCTCCCTCCTGTTTACAAAGGAAAACTGGCTTTCTGCAAAATAAACTCCACATAAAGCCTCGCATACCCGCTTTGCTAACAGGTTGTACTAAGTCTTGCTGAGTCCCTGTACTCAGCCTTGCATGCTTTGTTTCAGACGAAGTTCTTCCAACTGATGGTGGCTTCTACCTTGACATCGACGAGTAGTTCGGAGTTCCTCAGGCGGCAGCCTGCGACTTATGGGCTGGGACGTCGCCTTATGTTATGGCCTCTTAGGCCCTTTGCAGTCTTGTTATCTAGATAACATAATTTGCTTTCCGTTGCTTGTTGAATTGTGGTCAGTGACCTCTGCGTGTAATAAATTTGGATCTTAACTCTGCCAAGAGATGTAATATATTTGCTTTCAGTCGTAGAGTCACTTTTGTGTTACCGATTCTCACCCTGTAGGCCCTAGAGATCTAGGTTAGGCTTATGCCAGATGTGATATCTGGATTTGTCTAGCCCTGACCTCCAGGGTCGCGACAGTCTCGACAATGCCGAAGCGTCGATGTCGAGACCTTTCCAACTTTAAAATAAACCTAAAGGTCTCGACAATGCCGAAGCGTTGATGTCGAGACCTTTCCAACTTTAAAATAACCCTAAAGGTATCGACAATGCCGAAGCCTCGATGTCGAGACCTTTCCAACTTTAAAATAACCCTAAAGGTCTCGACAATGCCATATTTTAAACTTTTTCTCACATAACACATATTTTAAACTCATTATTAACATGATAAAAAGGAATTCATTTCAACATCAGGGATCAACTTAAACAGATTCAACACATATTGTTCAACATTACAAACCAACCATCATTTAGTTCACCATTACAAACCAGACATCATTTGATCAACATTACAAACCAACACATATTGTTCAACATTACAAAACATAGGGAATTCAATTCAAACATGAAAAATAAAATTAAACTGGTACACAAGCTAACTACTCCTCACACATCTCCTTGATCTTCTTCAGCTTTGCCCTGGTGGATTCCTTGAGCTTAAATAAATCCCCAATTATGTACTCAAGCTTTCTCTTCTCTTCTTTCAACTGATCTCTCTCCTTCTCTGCCTTAATTCTCATTCATTTGTGCATATTGCTGCTTGATGCATCCAGTGCCTTCTTCTGCTCTAACTCTGCCCTAGCATCAATCAATCCTTGCTCAGCTTGGGCCTTCAAGGCAAGTATTACCTGCTTCTCCTCCACAATTTTCTTCATCTCTTCTTGAGCATTCCTCAGGTCAATGTGCATCTTCTCAATCTCATCTTTGAGCTTGAACCTCTTCTCCATGTTGTCCAGAGCATCATTAACCCTACCTTGCTTCTCTTGTCCATACAAATCCCACAACTTTGCCAATGATTTCCAAAGTGCAGGTGGCCACTCACCATCTACCCAAAGAAGAAAATCACAAGCTGGTTCTCCATCATGGCCTGCACACCCTAAGAACCTCCTCCCTGTCCAGCAACCATCAAATGCTACAAATCGAGCAGCTACAGCACCATGCTTGCAAGTCACAATACTGCCACCATCATCAGCTAAACCGCAGAAATCAGAGTCGTAGGTAGTGTTCACACTCTAGCAGTTCGAAAAAACAAGGAAGAATCAGCCTAAATCGTCCTCAGAATCAAAATTCCCCCAAATCCTAACCCTGCAATTTGCCCAAATTATGACAGCATAAGGAGAGGACTCACATCAGCGCCGAGGGAGCTCTGCTCTGAAGAGGAATCCTCGCCATCACCCCACGAAACCATGGCCGTCTCTCCCTGCTGCGGCGGAGATCTACGTCGGCGGCGACTGCTTCCAGTGCGATGGAACAGAGAGAAAGGAGAGAGGAAGGAGACGACCCAACCAACGCCTTAAAACAACAGACCTAACACGAGCCCTAACGGCCGTCCGTCGACTGGTAGCCACGTCAGCTCTGACGGTGGGCCAGGGCTGCCAGAAAGATGGTTAGTACCGTTGATCAGTTCAATCAGTGCTCCGCGTCGCGAGCTTGCCCCAAACATGGTAGTCATGTGACAATCGTGTCCCATTTGGTAGTTCCGCGTCATATATGGCACAATTGTGGTAGTTTTTTTGTCATTTACTCTGTTAGAGAAGAACATTGGGCCGCTAACTAAAGCCATGATCCATGGTGGAAGTTTCAGTTTTGGACAAATATCCTCAATCTCATATGAGAACATTAATTGTTGCTACATGCTTATGCATTAAAGAGGAGTCCATTATCTGTTGTCTATGTTGTCCCGGTATGGATGTCTAAGTTGAGAATAATCAAAAGCGAGAAATCCAATGCGAGCTTTCTCCTTAGACCTTTGTACAGGCGGCATAGAGGTACCCCTTTGTGACACTTGGTTAAAACATATGTATTGTGATGATAATCCCGGTAATCCAAGCTAATTAGGACAAGGTGCGGGCACTATTAGTATACTATGCATGAGGCTTGCAACTTGTAAGATATAATTTACATGATACATATGCTTTATTACTACCGTTGACAAAATTGTTTCTTGTTTTCAAAACCAAAGCTCTAACACAAATATAGCAATCAATGCTTCCCTCTGCGAAGGGCCTTTCTTTTACTTTTATGTTGAGTCAGTTCACCTATTTCTCTCCACCTCAAGAAGCAAACACTTGTGTGAACTGTGCATTAATTCCTACATACTTGCATATTGCACTTGTTATATTACTTTACATGGACAATATCCATGAGATATACATGTTATAAGTTGAAAGCAACCGCTGAAACTTAATCTTCCTTTGTGTTGCTTCAATACCACTACTTTGATTTATTGCTTTATGAGTTAACTCTTATGCAAGACTTATTGATGCTTGTCTTCAAAGTACTATTCATGAAAAGTATTTGCTATATGATTCATTTGTTTACTCATGTCATTTACCATTGCTTTGATCGCTGCATTCATTACATAAGCTTACAATAGTATGATCGAGGTTATGATGGCATGTCACTCCAGAAATTATCTTTGTTATTGTTTACCTACTCGGGACGAGAAGGAACTAAGCTTGGGGATGCTGATACGTCTCCGACGTATTGATAATTTCTTATGTTCCATGCCACATTATTGATGATACCTACATGTTTTATGCATACTTTATGTCATATTTATGCATTTTCCGGCACTAACCTATTAAAGAGATGCCGAAGAGCCAGTTGTTGTTTTCTGCTGTTTTTGGTTTCAGAAATCCTAGTAAGGAAATATTTTCGGAATTGGACGAAATCAACGCCTAGGGGCCTATTTTCACACGAAGCTTCCAGAAGACCGAAGATGATACGAAGTGGGGCCACGAGGTGGCGACACACTAGGGCGGCACGGCCTGTTGTGTGGGGCCCTCGTGTGGCCCCCTGACCTATCTCCTCCGCCTACTTATAGCCTTCATCGCGAAACCCCCAGTACCGAGAGCCACGATACGGAAAACCTTCCAGAGACGCCGCCGCCGCCAATCCCATCTCGGGTGATTCAGGAGATCGCCTCCGGCACCCTGCCGGAGAGGGGAATCATCTCCCGGAGGACTCTACACCGCCATGGTCGCCTCCGGAGTGATGAGTGAGTAGTTCACCCCTGGACTATGGGTCCATAGCAGTAGCTAGATGGTCATCTTCTCCTAATTGTGCTTCATTGTCGGGTCTTATGAGCTGCCTAACATGATCAAGATCATCTATCTGTAATGCTATATGTTGTGTTTGTTGGGATCCGATGGATAGAGAATACTATGTTATGTTGATTATCAATATATTACCTATGTGTTGTTTATGATCTTGCATGCTCTCCGTTTTTAGTAGAGGCTCTGGCCAAGTTTTTGCTAGTAACTCCAAGAGGGAGTATTTATGCTCGATAGTGGGTTCATGCCTCCATTAAATCTGGGACAGTGACAGAAAGTTCTAAGGTTGTGGATGTGCTGTTGCCACTAGGGATAAAACATCGATGCTATGTCCGAGGATGTAGTTATTGATTACATTACGCACCATACTTAATGCAATTGTCTGTTGTTTGCAACTTAATACTGGAAGGGGTTCGGATGATAACCTGAAGGTGGACTTTTTAGGCATAGATGCATGCTGGATAGCGGTCTATGTACTTTGTCATAATGCCCAATTAAATCTCACTATACTCATCATATCATGTATGTGCATGGTCACGCCCTCTCTATTTGTCAATTGCCCAACTGTAATTTGTTCACCCAACATGCTTATTCTTATGGGAGAGACACCTCTAGTAAACTGTGGACCCCGGTCCATTCTTTTAATCGAATACAATCTGCTGCAATACTTGTTCTCGTGTTTTCTGCAAACAATCATCATCCACACTATACATCTAATCCTTTGTTACAGCAAGCCGGTGAGATTGACAACCTCACTGTTACGTTGGGGCAAAGTACTTTGGTTGTGTTGTGCAGGTTCCACGTTGGCGCCGGAATCCCTGGTGTTGCGCCGCACTACACTCCGCCGCCATCAACCTTCGACGTGCTTCTTGGCTCCTACTGGTTCGATAAACCTTGGTTTCTTACTGAGGGAAAACTTGCCGCTGTACGCATCACACCTTCCTCTTGGGGTTCCCAACGGTCGCGTGCTGTACGCGTATCACAGGATCACAGTCTGTAAGTAATCATCTATCCATGACCTCGGCTCCTGCTGTCCATCATACTTAGCAGCGTCAGTAGGGGTAGGTTTGAACTTCTTAGGTGGCATTGTCTCACGGATCTTGTAGCTCAAGCAGTCAGCTCCCCTCAACTCGCCGTCGTACTCCTGACTTTCTTCTGAGGCGTCGCTATCGTACTCCTCCCTCGCGGCTCGCCGTCGCCTGCCTTTGTCGATTCTGCTCTGTATAATTTCGTCTTGGGCGTCTCTTGATCCCAACCCGTGCCTGGTGTCGCAGTTCAGGCAGTAGTACGAGGTCATCTCTGATGATACGGGGTTATCGGATCCAACCGACATCGAGGACGTCGATCGATGGGTTGATGGCGGGGATGAATTCGTCAAGTCTGTCAGGTCTGCCGAAAGGTCGACTGATGATGACATGATTGACCCTGCGGCCGATGGGGGCGATTTCCTTGCTGATCTGGGGGCGAACGGTTCAAGCAGACGAGGGACTCCTTCCTGCGTTGATGTTGTAGTGGACGCTCCCGAACGTCATCTCCATGTTTCCTTGTAGATCTGAAAAAGTCGAGCGAGAAGAGTCGCTGTGCGGGGTGAACTCATAGGAGCCGAATTGGATCAGACTTCCCAAGATTGGCGATGATGATGGTGTAGACGAAGCTGCCGACGACATGGTTGGATCTGCCGATGACGGATCTTATGCCATCAGGCTTCCCACAGACGGCGCCAATTGTCGAGGGTACTCCTCGGCAATGCCCTTCGATTGGGGCTTAGGGTAGATGGAATCATGTAGGCTGACACGAGACATCGGTTATCAAACAAGCGGGGAGAGCGATTTACCCAGGTTCGGGGCCCTCAATGAGGTAAAACCCTTACGTCCTTCCTGTCTGATCTTGATTATGAAAATATCGGGTTACAATGGGGTGCCGAAGGTTTCGGCTGTGATCTCGTCGAGAGGCTAATTTCTATGTGGACCTAGCTCTAGACCTGCGGTGGCTAAAGTTGCTAAGATTGATTGTGTCCCTCGGTAGTGATACGTCCAAAACGTATCTACTTTCTCGAACACTTTTGCTATTGTTTTGCCTCTAATTTGTGTATTTTGGATACAACTAACACGGACTAACGCTGTTTTCAGCAAAATTGCTCTGGGGTCTCATTTTTGTGCAGAAACTTTCAGGAAAATCCCCGGCATTAATGTCAAAGGGCTTATTTTTCCAGAAGATTCACGGAGCCAGAAGGGCAGGCCAGGGGGGCCCACGGCCCCCACACCATGGGATGGCGTGGCCTAGGAGGGGGCGCGCCGCCCTATGGTGAGGCCGCCTCGGCTAGCCTCTGACGCCCCCCCTCTGTACTATTTAAGGGTTTCGATCTAAAACGCGAGACGAGAAGTCGAAGTCGCCAGAAACCATCCAGTACGCCGCCACCGTCGCGAAACTCCATCTCGGGACCAGAAACTCCATTCTGGCACTCTGCCGGGACGGGGAATTGGAGGAGATCATCGCCATCATCACCACCGACGCCTCTCCATCGACCAGCAATGTTTCCCCCATCCATGTGTGAGTAATTCCCCCGCTGTAGGCTGAAGGGGATGGTAGGGATTGGATGAGATTGGTCATGGAATAGCATAAGATTCTTAGGGCATAGTGCCTAGTGTCCGTAATTGGTACTTTGATGATATTGTTGCAACTTGTTATACTTAATGCTTGTCACTAGGGCCCGAGTGCCATGATCTCAGATCTGAACATGTTATTGTTTCATGATGATATGCATTGTTTTATGATCTTACCTGCAAGTTGTATACACATGTCGCTGTCCGGAACCCGAGGCCCCGAAGTGACAGAAATCGGGACAACCGGAGGGGAAGGCGGTGATGTGAGGATCACATGTGTTCACGGAGTGTTAATGCTTTGCTCCGGTACTCTATTGAAAGGAGTACCTTAATATCCAGTAGATTCCCTAGAGGCCCGGCTGCCACCGGCTGGTAGGACAAAAGATGTTGTGCAAGTTTCTCATTGCGAGCACGTACGACTATATGCGGAACACATGCCTATTGATTGCTTAGTACTTGGACACCGTTTTATTATTATCTGCAAATGCCCTACTTTGATTGTTACATGAGTTTCTCTCATCCATGCAACGCCCGTCATCCATCCCTGTGCCTACAGTATTTTAATCCTGCTGTTTACTATAATCAGTACTGCTGTCTTTGTTACTCTGCTGTTGTTATTTCACCACTGCTACTGCTATAAACTGTTACTACTGATAAACTCTTGCGAGCAAGTATGTTTCCAGGTGCAGCTGAATTGACAACTCCGCTGTTAAGGCTTTCAAGTATTCTTTGTCTCCCCTTGTGTCGAATCAATAAATTGGGTTTTACTTCCCGCGAAGACTGTTGCGATCCCCTATACTTGTGGGTCATCAAGACTATTTTCTGGCACCGTTGCCGGGGAGCATAGCTTTATTTGGAAGTTCACTTGGATTGATATTGTTCGCTGCAAATTCTCCATCATGGGTAAATCTCGCGATCCTAAAGTCGCCATATTACCATCCACTACAAGAAAAGGTACAACTCTGAGTACCTCTGCTGCTCTTGATTCACCATCTGTGATAAGTCAACTTGTTTCACCACCACAAGCTTCACATGCTGGTACTTCTGCTGAATCTGAAAATTCTCATAATTTTGATGATGTTTCTGATGTGCTTGATGATAGTGGTTCATTGGGATCTTTTCTAGATGCTACAATTGCTAGGTCTAGGCAAATTGAAAATACTGAAACTCCTAATGAAAATGCTGCTACACCTGTTAATTCACCCGAGTTTGTTGAATACTATAGTGATGATCCTGATGAGGATTATGTGGAACTTGATGATGATTTTATTGATAAATGCAATGCTACTACTGATGCAAGTAAAATTAAAAAGTTTCTTGCACAACATACTGTTAGATATAAACTGTCTCCTGATCCTAAATTTGCCACATCTCCTATAAATATTAAGGATAAGGATTATGATTTTTCTCTTGATCTATCTCATATAGCTATTGTTGAGAAAACACCCTTTTGTGGTACTGAAAAAGAAAGTGTTGTAGAACACATGAATGAACTTTCAACTTTGAGTAGCTTGTTTTCTGATGATATCAAGATGCGTACTTATTTTGTTTCTAAATTTTTTCCTTTCTCATTAAAGGGTGATGCTAAAACTTGGTATAATAGTTTGTCTCCTGATTCTATTGATAGCTCAAGTGGTTTGCTTGATGTTTTCTTTCGGAAATACTTTCCTGCTAGTGCTCAACATGTTGCTTTGCAGAAAATTTATAGTTTTGACCAGGAAGATGGAGAGAAATTGCCTGAAGCTTGGGCGAGATTTTGCTCTCTTATCAGAGCTTGACCTAGACATGATTTGGAAAAGCATGATTTATTTGATATATTTTATAGTGGACTAACCATTGAGTCTAGAGCATATTTGGATAGTTGTGCTGGTTCTATTTTCAGGAAAAGAACTCCGGACGAAGCTGAAGAATTATTGGCTAGAATAGGCTGGAACCACGATGATTGGACTACACCTGAACCAACTCCGATGCCAATATTGAAGAAGAGGGGTTTGATTAAATTAAATGATGAAGATATGAGGGAAGCCAAGAAATCTCTTAAGGAGAAAGGTATTAAATCTGAAGATGTGAAGAATTTACTTCCCATAGAAGATTTATGCAAGATTACTCCCCCTTCATCCATGATTGAGGTAAACTCTCTTCAACGCTTTACTAGGGAAGATATTCCGTATTCAAAACCTCCTGCTCAATGCTTAGATGAGTTTGATAATTATATTGTTAAGCAAGAAAATTTTAATATGAGAGTAGAGAATCATCTAATGGAAAATTCTCAAGCTATTAGTAAATTGCATGATATTGTGGAGAGAACCTCCAATGATGTTAAGATGCTTGTTAAACATTTTCATATGGTTCAAACTCAAATTGATCAACTCACTAAAGTGCAAAATGACTTGTTAAAAAATAATTCTAAATAAAAACATGCTTATGAAGTAACAACTAGAGGCGGTGTTTCTACTCAGGATCCTCTATATCCTGAGGGGCATCCCAAAAGAGTTGAACAAGATTCTCAACGAACTAAACCTAGTGCTCCTTCTAAGAAAAAGAAGAAGAAACATGAAGCTGTTGTAGAATCCTCTGAACCTGTTAATGATCCTAATAATATTTCTATTTCTGATGCTGAAACTGAAAGTGGTAATGAACATGATAAAGATAATGATAAGAATGATGCTTCTGATAAAGAAGAGGTTGAAGATGAACCTAAAAAGCTTACTAAAAATAAAAAGTATACTAGAGAGGATTTTATTGCTAAGAAACATGGTAATGAAAGGGAACCTTGGGTTCAAAAGCAAATGCCTTTTCCTGCTAAGAAACTAAAATCAAAGGAAGAAAAACACTATAATAAATTTTGTGATTGGATGAAACCTTTGTTCTTGCAAATCCCTTTGACTGATGCTATTAAATTGCCTCCTTATTCAAAGTATATGAAAGATATTGTCTGTAATAAAAGGAAAATTCCTAATGAGGAGATTTCCACTATGCTTGCTAATTACTCTTTCAATGGCAAAGTTCCAAAGAAGCTGGGCGACCCAGGTATACCGACTATTCCTTGTTCCATCAAGAATAATTATGTTAGAACTGCTCTATGTGATTTGGGAGCAGGTGTTAGTGTTATGCCTTTTTCTCTTTACAAGAGACTTTATTTAGATAAGTTGATACCAACTGATATATCTTTGCAAATGGCTGATAAATCTACTGCTATTCATGTTGGTATATTTGAGGATGTTCCTGTTCAAGTTACTAATAACTGCTTGATATTAACTGATTTTGTTGTGTTGGAAATGCCTGAAGATGATAATATGTCTATTATTCTTGGGAGACATTTTCTTAACACCGCAGGGGCTGTTATTGATTGCAATAAAGGAAAAGTTACTTTCAATGTCGATGACAAGGAGCATACTGTTTATTTCCCCAAGAGGATTGATAAAGTATGTGGAGTTAATACAATTTCCAATGTGGGAACTATCAAAGTGGGAACTATTGATTGTCCTATATATGAGCCTAAAGAAGGCTATCAAAATATTATGATTGGATCCATATCAATACAATTCAAGGTAACATGATTGATTTGAGGTTTATTTCTTCTTATGCTATGTAAAATTTATTTGGTGGCAAGACTTGATCAACATTGTTAACAAATACATTTTATATGCATAGAGGAGCTAAACAACATTTCTTTCTTCCTCCACTTGTTCTACTTGCTGTAGCACTTCATGTTTTGCAAGGTTCTTTAATTGTTTAGAGATTTGAAAATCTTTTTCTGCCCAGTAATAATAAATTTACTACACAGAAATGTGCATTTTTCAAAGTTTTTAAAAATTTACAAAAATTATACCGTTGGTATTATTTTTCGAAGAGGCACCTGGGAGCACCTGGGGATGACCAGTGGGGCACCCCAGGGCTGCACCCCACCAGCCGGCGCGGCCAAGGAGGGGGCGCGCCACCCTGTGGTGTGGGCCCCTCCTTGCCCCACTTATTCATCTCTTCCTCCCATCTTACTCTCTCTCCCAAAAAAACTCGAACCAGCTTTCCCTCACGCGCGTTTTTGCTCAAGAACTCGGGATTTCTCGATCTCTTTGCTCAGCCTAGATTTCTGTCTGAAATTTGGCACATTTGCTCTTCGGTATGTGACTCCTCCGATTATCCAAATAGAATTTTGTTTGGTTGAGTATATCTTGAATATTTTGCTGTTGTAGGAAACATGTTTAGTGAGCTTGCATGCTTGTTCTAAGTTGTAAAAATTAGTTTTGATGCATGTTTAGTACCCTAGCAAGTTCCTATAGTAGTTTCCCTCAATTATATGTCTCCAAATCAACTTTTATAATGTTTGTTGAAAAATTTCAGAAAATGGAGTGGAATAGGAACCAACTAAACCAACAAGAATTGGAGGTGCAAGAATTCATGAGAGTTCACCGCGAAGAGGGAGTATACCCCTCCTACTACTCATGCGTTGATTTTATGAGGAGTGTAGGAATCTTGCGGGATGTTCAAAATCTGATCTCCAATGCAGGGTTGGGAAGTTTTGTTGTTGGTGAACCTTACCAATATGCAAAACTGACCATGTCAGTGGTGCAGGATTTTGAATTCAATTGGTCTCAATCTAACCCCATGGTTCGATACAAAATTTATAATAAAACTGTCAACTTGCCTTTTGATGATTTTTGTGCAGCAATTAGAGTGCCACAATGGGGATCATGCGAGAAGATAAGGGGACTGTCGCTTGAGCTCTTGAGTCTCTACAAGATGATTTGTCAGGGAAGAAGCTTCTCAGATGATAGTGGTAAAATCAGTAGTATTCAACTCCCAGCTATTCGCTACTTTGCTTATTTCATCACCAAGTGTGTCCTTGCTAGAAAAAAATGCAAGTAAGTTATCTATCCAGGATTTGGCTTTTCTAGCTGCTGCATTGCAAGGTAATAGGACTTATAATTTGGGTGCATTGATAGCCTATAGACTTGCTACTAACCGTGAGAAGAAGGGAGGAATTTGTGGAGGTCTCATCGCCTCTCGTTTATTAGCTATGCATGGTGTAGAACCTCACCATCGTGATATTCAGCTCTCCATGGAGAGACTTGACATTATCTCCATGATTAAACATGAATTTGTTTCTGATTTGTCTAATTTGAGTAACCTGTCCTACAAGATAACATTTTACAAGAAAACTTGGAGAACAACTAAGAAAACTGAACGATTAGTAGGATTGCCTGCACCTGTTTTGTTTAACCTTGATTCCAGGAAAGATTGGTCAGTCACGGAAGGTGAACTGAATGCGTACATAGAGGGGGATGGCCATCATGCAGGGGGTGGCACGGAGGAGGCCGAGGAACACCTCGACTTGTCATCCGATGCAGCGAGTTCTTCGCATCAGCATTTTGGGCATGAGGAGCCTTCACCCTTCTCTTCTGCACCGGGACCTTATTATGACTACACCATGTATGATCCACCGGCGTGGAACCCTGACCCTCGCTGGGGTTGATCTCCACTTAGGCCAAAAGCCTAAGCTTGGGGGGAGGTATACCGTCATCACTCATTCTTTGCATATTATAGTTGCTGGATACTTGTACATACTTGTTTAGCTTCTTAAAGTGGTTTTCTAATAAGAGGGAGATGATATTTGGGGAAGTGCTGCCTGAAAACAGATTCTGGACTGATACCAAAAAAATTCTCAAAAACAGCCAGAACGTTATTTTGCGAAGCCAATTTTTGAGCATATTCCCCAGGTTGTTATCTAACTTTCATTAGTTGAACACTTTTCGAGATGGGCAGCGGAAGAATTTCTTAAAAATCGATTACTGTACTGCTGTCAAGTTTGACGAATTTTTGCTGCTTTGTGCTTATGTGACTCTTTTAGTTTTCATTTTCTTGTTTTTGCTTTGTTTCTTTCCTAAAACACAAAAAGACCAAAAATATTTCTGTTGTTTCTCTTCACCATTTGTTTATTTTGGTTTCTTGCTTTTATTTTTCTTTGTTTGCTATCGTTGGTTTGCTATAAGAGAATCCAAAAAGATTTTGCTTTGTTTGCTTGTTTTGTTTTGTTCTTGTTTCCAATTCGAAAACACCAAAAATATTTGCTGTTCTTCTTTGGTTTTGTAAAGTTCATTATGGAGTTCAATGGTCTTCGGTGGCTAGAGCGTGGTTTTCATTCCATATTATTCAAGCTACACAAGTGAAAGGCAATAATGACGATCTACTACAATTCGACTGTGGTGAGAGGCTGGTATGAACTCTATTTGTTTTCATTTTTGTATATATACTCATCCATGTGAGCATGCTTAGTTGGTTCATGTGAGGTATATGTCATTTAAGAAAGTCTAGTAGTTCATGATCTCTCATGTTTAGCTCCAGTTTATTAATATGAGTAGCATGTCATGGATGTTTGCTTGCATTGTTTTATTCATAAATAGGTATGACATTGTGGTATCCTCCTCTGAATAATTCACTTGAATCGACTTGGCACATGCTCACGCATGCATATGACTGAACAAAACTCAATTAAGCCTCGATGATTTACTTTGCCTCAGAGTTCTTGTATCACTTTTATGCCTCCGTTAATTTATTTTGCCGCAAGCATGATTATGATAGTTACTGCTCTCTTGATTGTCGCTCCCCAGTCTATTGCTAGCCTTCACTTGTACTGAGCGGGAATGCTGCTCGTGCTTCCAAACCCCTGAAAACCAAGTTATTCCAAAGTGTCCACCATAAATACCTATGCATGGCATTTCAAACCATTCCAAGTAAATTCTCATGCGCTACCTGATACGTCCCCGACGTATCCATAATTTCCGTCGTTCCATGCTTGTTTTATGACAATACTTACATGTTTTGCTTGCACTTTATGATGATTTCATGCGTTTTCCGGAACTAACCTATTAACGAGATGCCACAGTGCCAGTTCCTGTTTTCTGCTGTTTTTGGTTCCAGAAAGGCTGTTCGGGCAATATTCTCGGAATTGGACGAAATCAACGCCAAACCTCCTATTTTTCCCGGAAGGCTCCAGAACACCGTAGGAGAGTCGGAGGAGAGCCAGGGGGCCCCACACCATAGGGCCGCGCGGCCAGACCCTGGCCGCGCCGGCCTATGGTGAGGCCACCCTGTCAGCCCTCCTGCGCCGCCTCTTCGCCTATAAAACCCCTTTCGACCTAAAAACGCAGTACCGATTGACGAAACTCCAGAAAGACTCCAGGGGCGCCGCCGCCATCGCGAAACTCCAATTCGGGGGACAGAAGTCTCTGTTCCGGCACCCTGCCGGGACGGGGAAGTGCCCCCGGAAGCCATCTCCATCAACGCCACCGCCTCCACCATGCTCCGTGAGTAGTTCCCCCATGGACTACGGGTTCTAGCAGTAGCTAGTTGGTATTCTGTCCTCCATGTACTTCAATACAATGGTCTCATGAGCTGCCTTACATGATTGAGATCCATCTGATGTAATCGGTGTTGTGTTTGTTGGGATCCGATGGATGATACATTATGATTAGTCTATCTATAAAGTTTGTGAAGTTATTGTTGCTGCAATCTTGTTATGCTTAATGCTTGTCACTAGGGCCCGAGTGGCATGATCTTAGATTTGAGCTCTATAATTATTGCTTAGATTGTATCTACAAGTTGTATGCACATGTCACTGTCCGGAACCAATGGCCCCGAAGTGACAGAAATCGGGACAACCGGAGGGGATGGTAGTGATGTGGGGATCACATGTTTTCACGGTGTGTTAATGCTTTGCTTCGGTGCTCTATTAAAAGGAGTACCTTAATATCCAGTAGTTTCCCTTGAGGCCCGGCTGCCACCGGCTGGTAGGACAAAAGATGTTGTGCAAGTTTCTCATTGTGAGCACGTACGACTATATACGGAAAACATGCCTACATAATTAATAATCTTGATGTTCTATCTTAATGCTTTGATTCCTATCAATTGCCCAACTGTAATTTGTTCACCCAACACTTGTCACTTATTGGAGAGTTACCACTAGTGTAGATCGCTGGGAACCCCGGTCCATCTCTCATCATCATATACTTGTTCTACATGTCATTGGAAGTAGTATCAACTATTTTCTGGTGCCATTGCTCTCATATTGCTATTCTCGCTGTATTCTGTGTTATCCTACTACTGCTCTCATATTACTGCTACTTTCACATCACCCCTGTTGCTAGTGCTTTTCCAGGTGCAGCTGAATTGACAACTCAGTTGTTAAGACTTATAAGTATTCTTTACCTCCCCTTGTGTCAAATCAATAAATTTGGGTTATACTACCCTCGAAGACTGCTGCGATCCCCTATACTTGTGGGTTATCAAGACTATTTTCTGGCGCCGTTGCCGGGGAGGCATAGCTCTACTCATAAGTTCACCTGGGGAGTACACTCTACCTCTCTCTCTGTTTTTATTTTGTTTTGCTTAGTTTACTTTTGTATAGTTTTTTTGTGCTTAGTTTATTTCCGTCTATTTTTATTTTGCTTAGTTTACTTTTGCTTAGTTACTTTTTGTCTTGTTTTATTTTTCTCATATACCCAAAAATCCATAAAAATTTGAAAAATCGAAAAATTAAAAACTGCTGTTATGGGAGAACCTACAACCTACTTGGAACTTATAGAATGTTATAATAATTATAGAGAATCAAGAACTGGTAAAATAATGAGTGCTATGATGGAAAAATTGAATACAATGGCTACAATCTTGCTTAGACGCCATGATATAAACTGTTGCTCTCAACAGGATACTAAACATCTTAAATTTCAATGTGGCTTTAGTGAGGAATTTTTAATTAAGAACTATAATCGGAATTACTATATTCATTATGGGTTCGAAGAGGTAGAACAATTTGTCTTATTTATGGGAGCCTCCGAGATAGAATCCTTCATGGTTGAGAATTATGAAACTTGTGCTATTTGTAAGGACCTTAAAGATTATGTCTCTACTATCCTTAATTCTTGCATAGAATGCTACAGTAGGAATCCTTATATCCTTGATTATAAAGAGAGACACATTAATGCACAAGAATGCACTCACAATTTGCAGGAACCGGTGGAAGAAGAAATTGATGAACCTGAAAGCTCATTGGATGAAAAAGAGGAGGAAATTGATGAACCTGAAAGCTCATTGGATGAAAAAGAAGAGGAGAGCGACGAACAAAAGGAGGAAGAATGGATTAGCTACCCATGCCAACCTTCTAATGAGAGTAACTCTTTATCTCTTACACTATTTGATTGTCCTCCATGCTTACCAAAGGAGGTTGAATGTTATGTTCCTGTGGATTCTCTTGAAATATTTCCTATGAGTAAAACTTGTGAGAATGATTATGCTACTGTTATTTATGATAATCCATGCTACTTTGATAAATCTTATGATAATGCTTTGTTTGTGCCTGATATCGAAATGCATGGTACTAAAGAATTTTGCGTAGCAAATGTTTATGATAAAGCTCTAGATGATGGTCCTATGTTACTTGATAATATTAATTGTACTACTAATGAAAATGGGATTGGAGAGTTCTTGACTTATTCTATGAGTCCCATATCTCTTGAGATTGATCAACTACCTTGTTATATTATTAATAAAAGTAAGTTTGAAAGTTTTAAATCCACTATTCTTGAACTTGATAAAAATTATATGTTTGTGGATCATGAAAAGTATGCTGCATGTGATAGTTATATTGTTGAGTTTGTTCATGAAGCTACTGAAAATTATTATGAGAGAGGAAAATATGGTTGTAGAAATTTGCATGGTACTAAAACACCTCTCTATGTGCTTAAAATTTTGAAGCTACACTTGTTTTATCTTCGTATGCTTGTCACTTTGTTCTTCATGAATTTATTTGTGTACAAGATTCCTATGCATAGGAAGCATGTTAGGCTTAAATGTGTTATGGATTTGCTTCTTGATGCTCTCTTTTGCTTCAAATACTATTTCTTGCGAGTGCATCATCGAAACTGCTGAGCCCATCTTAATGGCTATAAAGAAAGAACTTCTTGGGAGATAACCCATATGTTATTTTGCTACAGTACTTTGTTTTATATTTGTGTCTTGGAAGTTTTTTACTACTGTAGCAACCTCTCCTTATCTTAGTTTTGTGTTTTGTTGTGCCAAGTGAAGCCTCTAATCGAAGGTTGATGCTAGATTTGGATTTCTGCGCAGAAACAGATTTCTATCTGTCACGAATCTGGGCTGTTTTCTCTGTAGGTAACTCAGAAAAATATGCCAATTTACGTGCGTGTTCCTCAGATATGTACGCAACTTTCATTAGTTTTGAGTTTTCTGATTTGAGCAACGGAAGTATTTATTTAAAATTCGTCTTTACTGGCTGTTCTGTTTTGGCAGATTCTGTCTCTGTTTTTTGCATTGTCTCTTGTGGACTTTAAGCAAGGCTTTCTAGACGTAGAGGGCTGTAGCTAATGTTTTATTGAGTTCTTGCAATGTGCCACTACAGGACCAAGGTGGATTCAATTTTTTTGAGTACTAACCCCTCTAATGAAGTTTATGAGAAGTTTGGTGTGAAGGAAGTTTTCAAGGGTCAAGAGAGGAGGATGATATATGATCAAGAAGAGTGAAAAGTCTAAGCTTGGGGATGCCCCCGTGGTTCATCCCTGCATATTTCAAGAAGACTCAAGCGTCTAAGCTTGGGGATGCCCAAGGCATCCCCTTCTTCATCAACTTATCAGGTTCCTCCCCTGAAACTATATTTTTATTCGGTCACATCATATGTGTTTTACTTGGAGCGTCTGTGTGCTTTTATTTTTGTTTTTGTTTGAATAAGATCGGATCCTAGCAATTCTTGATTGGGAGAGAGACACGCTCCGCTTTTTCATATGAACACTTGTTCTTCGTTTTACTTTTAATGTTCAATGATAAAAGTTGGAAGCTACAATACTTATTTTTATTTGGTTGGAAGCAGAAAATGCCTCATATGTCTTGGATAATTTGATACTTGGCAATTGTTTTGAGCTCTTAAGTAGATCATAAGTTTTTGCATGTAGTTTAAACCTATTAGTGGAGAACTACCGTAAAGCTTGTTAAAATTGGTTTGCATAATTGATCTCTCTTAAGGTCTAGATATTTTCTGGTAAAAGTGTTTGAGCAACAAGGAAGACAGTGTAGAGTATTATAATGCTCGCAATATGTTCTTATGTAAGTTTTGCTGTACCGGTTCATACTTGTGTTTGCTTCAAACAACCTTGCTAGCCAAAGCCTTGTACTGAGAGGGAATACTTCTCGTGCATCCAAAAACCTTGAGCCAAAACCTATGCCATTTGTGTCCACCATACCTACCTACTATGTGGTATTTCCTGCCATTCCAAAGTAAATTGCTTGAGTGCTACCTTTAAACAATTCAAAATGCTTCTCAATTTGTGTTAATGTTTTATAGCTCATGAGGAAGTATGTGGTGTTTAGCTTTCAACCTTGTCATTTACTTTTGACGGACTCTCATATGGACTAGTGGCACATCCGCTTATCCAATAATTTTGCAAAAAGAGCTGGCAATGGGATTCCCAGTCCCGAATTAATTAACTTAAATAGACACTCCTCCATGGTATGTGATTGTTGGAAGGCACCCGAAGGATTCGGTTAGCCATGGCTTGTGTAAGCAAAGGTTGGGGGGAGTGTCATCATCATAATAAAACTAAAATAAAAAGGCACTCCTTCATGGTATGAGATTGTTGGCAGGCACCCGAGGATTCGGTTAGCCATGGTTTGTGAAAGAAAGGTTGGAAGGAGTACCGCATAAACATAAAAATAATTCATGGGAGCCGCTCTTGGAAGTCCGGTTGGCGAGGTAGTTGGTGTGCCCACTACCATTCGTTGACAACAACAAACACCTCTCAAAACTTTACTTTTGTGCTCTCTTTATGTTTTCAAAACCAAAGCTCTAGCACAAATATAGCAATCAATGCTTCCCTCTGCGAAGGGCCATTCTTTTACTTTATGTTGAGTCAGTATACCTACTTCCTTCCATCTTAGAAGCAAACACTTGTGTTAACTGTGCATTGATTCTTACATACTTGCATATTTGCATTCATCATATTACTTTGTGTTGACAATTATCCATGAGATATGCATGTTGAAAGTTGAAAGCAACCGCTGAAACTTATATCTTCCTTTGTGTTGCTTCGATGCCTTTACTTTGAATCTATTGCTTTATGAGTTAACTCTTGTGCAATCTTTTGATGCTTGTCTTGAAAGTACTATTCATGAAAAGTTTTGCTATATGTTATCTATTTGTAAGCAACTATAGATCATTGCCTTGAGTCACTTCGTTCATTTCATATGCTTTGTAATAGTATGATCAAGGTTATGTAAGTAGCATGTCACTACAGAAATTATTCTTTTTATCGTTTACCTGCTCGGGACGAGCAGGAACTAAGCTTGGGGATGCTGATACGTCCCCGACGTATCCATAATTTCTGTCGTTCCATGCTTGTTTTATGACAATACTTACATGTTTTGCTTGCACTTTATGATGATTTCATGCGTTTTCCGGAACTAACCTATTAACGAGATGCCACAGTGCCAGTTCCTGTTTTCTGCTGTTTTTGGTTCCAGAAAGGCTGTTCGGGCAATATTCTCGGAATTGGACGAAATCAACGCCAAACCTCCTATTTTTCCCGGAAGGCTCCAGAACACCGAAGGAGAGTCGGAGGAGAGCCAGGGGGCCCCACACCATAGGGCCGCGTGGGCCAGACCCTGGTCGCGCCGGCCTATGGTGAGGCCACCCTGTCAGCCCTCCTGCGCCGCCTCTTCGCCTATAAAACCCCTTTCGACCTAAAAACGCAGTACCGATTGACGAAACTCCAGAAAGACTCCAGGGGCGCCGCCGCCATCGCGAAACTCCAATTCGGGGGACAGAAGTCTCTGTTCCGGCACCCTGCCGGGACGGGGAAGTGCCCCCGGAAGCCATCTCCATCAACGCCACCGCCTCCACCATGCTCCGTGAGTAGTTCCCCCATGGACTACGGGTTCTAGCAGTAGCTAGTTGGTATTCTGTCCTCCATGTACTTCAATACAATGGTCTCATGAGCTGCCTTACATGATTGAGATCCATCTGATGTAATCGGTGTTGTGTTTGTTGGGATCCGATGGATGATACATTATGATTAGTCTATCTATAAAGTTTGTGAAGTTATTGTTGCTGCAATCTTGTTATGCTTAATGCTTGTCACTAGGGCCCGAGTGGCATGATCTTAGATTTGAGCTCTATAATTATTGCTTAGATTGTATCTACAAGTTGTATGCACATGTCACTGTCCGGAACCAATGGCCCCGAAGTGACAGAAATCGGGACAACCGGAGGGGATGGTAGTGATGTGAGGATCACATGTTTTCACGGTGTGTTAATGCTTTGCTCCGGTGCTCTATTAAAAGGAGTACCTTAATATCCAGTAGTTTCCCTTGAGGCCCGGCTATTGCCACCATTTGGTAGGACAAAAGATGTTGTGCAAGTTTCTCATTGTGAGCACGCATTTAATCGACTATATACGGAAAACATGCCTACATAATTAATAATCTTGATGTTCTATCTTAATGCTTTGATTCCTATCAATTGCCCAACTGTAATTTGTTCACCCAACACTTGTCACTTATTGGAGAGTTACCACTAGTGTAGATCGCTGGGAACCCCGGTCCATCTCTCATCATCATATACTTGTTCTACATGTCATTGGAAGTAGTATCAACTATTTTCTGGTGCCATTGCTCTCATATTGCTATTACTGCTGTACGTATTCTTGTTACTACTACTCTCATATTACTGCTACTTTCACATCACCCCTGTTGCTAGTGCTTTTCCAGGTGCAGCTGAATTGACAACTCAGTTGTTAAGGCTTATAAGTATTCTTTACCTCCCCTTGTGTCGAATCAATAAATTTGGGTTATACTACCCTCGAAGACTGCTGCGATCCCCTATACTTGTGGGTTATCACTACCTTTAAACCTTCAAAATGCTTCTCAATTTGTGTCGATGTTTTATAGCTCATGAAGTATGTGGTGTTTATCTTTCAACCTTGTCATTTACTTTTGACAGACTTTCATAATGGACTAGTGGCACATCCGCTTATCCAATAATTTTGCAAAAAGAGCTGGCAACGGGGTTCCCAGCCCGACTTAATCAAACTTCATTAATAATTCTCTTCACATGTTTTGCCCTGATTCATCAGTAAGCAACTTAATTTTGCAAATAGACACTCCTCCATGGTATGAGAATGTTGGGAGGCACCCGATGATTCGGTTAGCCATGGCTTGTGTAAGCAAAGGTTGTGGGCGTGTCACTCATAATAAAACTAAAGTACGTGTGTAAACAAAAGAGAAGAGGCATGATCTACCTTGCTGGTAGAGATAACATCCTTCATGGGAGCCGCTCTTGAAAATCTGGTTGACGAGTAGTTGGAGTACCCATTACCATTCGTTGACAACAAAAACACCTCTCAAAATAATTTTACTCCTGTTTAAAAAATGAAAAGCTCTAGCGCATGTTAATCCCTGCTTCCCTCTGCGAAGCGTCAATCTTTTACTTTTATGTTGAGTCACCATCCTTTCTTTGAGCACTTTCTTGAGAGCACAACTGTCATTCTTAGTATAATATGCTTGTCCGAAAATGTGATTAATTGTGGTATAATTTTGATGCTTTTATCTTTGACAATCTCTACTTCTAGTCTTTCCATGAACTTCAAAGGTGCCCGAGCATTTATGTTTTGCTGTACAAATACGGGCAAGAGAGATACCACTTTATCATATCCTTTTATGAACATTGCAATCCTGCTAATAGACATGATTCATGATGCTTATTATTAATTTGTTAGTACCTTTTCCATGATTGACATAGCTATTAGATGATTTTATTTGCATGTATCTTATTATGAATTGCCTAAGTACTTGTCCATATCATGAGAATATTTACATCATATGAACAAATGTGTTCGTGAAACTTCTTTTATCGCACTCAGTTGTTAACTGAATTGCTTGAGGACAAGCAATAAGCTAAGCTTGGGGGAGTTGATACGTCCAAAACGTATCTACTTTCCCGAACACTTTTGCTATTGTTTTGCCTCTAATTTGTGTATTTTGGATACAACTAACACTGACTAACGTTGTTTTCAGCAGAATTGCTCTGGTGTCTCATTTTTGTGCAGAAACTCAACTTTCAGGAAAATCCCCGGAATTAATGTCAAAGGGCTTATTTTTCCAGAAGATTCACGGAGCCAGAAGGGCAGGCCAGGGGGGGCCCACGGCCCCCACACCATGGGCCGGCGCGGCCTAGGAGGGGGCGCGCCGCCCTATGGTGAGGCCGCCTCGGCCAGCCTCTGACGCCCCCCTCTGACCTATTTAAGGGTTTCGATCTAAAAACGCGAGACGAGAAGTCGAAGTCGCCAGAAACCATCCAGTACGCCGCCACCGTCGCGAAACTCCGTCTCGGGACCAGAAACTCCGTTCTGGCACTCCGCCGGGACGGGGAATTGGAGGAGATCATCGCCATCATCACCACCGATGCCTCTCCATCGACCAGCAATGTTTCCCCCATCCATGTGTGAGTAATTCCCCCATTTGTAGGCTGAAGGGGATGGTAGGGATTGGATGAGATTGGTCATGTAATAGCATAAGATTGTTAGGGCATAGTGCCTAGTGTCCGTAATTGGTACTTTGATGATATTGTTGCAACTTGTTATACTTAATGCTTGTCACTAGGGCCCGTGTGCCATGATCTCAGATCTGAACATGTTATTGTTTCATGATGATATGCATTGTTTTATGATCTTACCTGCAAGTTGTATACACATGTCGCTGTCCGGAACCCGAGGCCCCGAAGTGACAGAAATTGGGACAACCGGAGGGGAAGGCGGTGATGTGAGGATCACATGTGTTCACGGAGTGTTAATGCTTTGCTCCGGTACTCTATTAAAAGGAGTACCTTAATATCCAGTAGATTCCCTAGAGGCCCGGCTGCCACCGGCTGGTATGACAAAAGATGTTGTGCAAGTTTCTCATTGCGAGCACGTACGACTATATACGGAACACATGCCTATGGATTGCTTAGTACTTGGACACCGTTTTATTATTATCTGCAAATGCCCTGCTTTGATTGTTACATGAGTTTCTCTCATCCATGCAACGCCCGTCGTCCATCCCTGTGCCTACAGTATTTTAATCCTGCTGTTTACTATAATCACTACTGCTGTCTTTGTTACTCTGTTGCTGTTATTTCACCACTGCCATCGTTTATAAATCACATTATCGATAAACTCTTGCGAGCAAGTCTGTTTCCAGGTGCAGCTGAATTGACAACTCCGATGTTAAGGATTTCAAGTATTCTTTGTCTCCCCTTGTGTCGAATCAATATATTGGGTTTTACTTCCCGCGAAGACTGTTGTGATCCCCTATACTTGTGGGTCATCAGGCAGCCCCTCTCTTGGCCCTTATATAGGGAGCTAGGTCTCGAGAGATCTGTCCGGGTACGACCGGGTTACAAAAGATCCTAGTTCTAGACTTTCCTTGTTTGATTCGTTTCTTCGTCTTGTTCTTCAAGGAATCTCCTTCGGCACCGACATAGTGGCCCACCTTGCCATCGGGTGTCTTCATGGGCCTCCAGTTGGGCCGTACAGGATAGGACAATAACAGTTACCCGAAGGGTAATGCCCACGTCACATTCCGTCTGTCACCTCGCCTTCCTTTGGAGTCGAAGCATCTGACCACTCTGTACCACTCCACCGTCGGCTAGGACCCGATGCCACCGCCGGTGTTCGACACCTCGAGCGAGTCTTGGTTGAGCAATGTGAGTGTCTTCTGCCCATCGCACTAACCAAGTATAGATTTAGGTTTTCAAGATTAAATTTAGCATATTTTTAGTACCTATACCTATGTTAGAATTTGGGGCTATTTTCGCCGATCTTGTTATAAACGCGACAAGCAAATAACAAAGAATGATATAGAAAACACAGCGGAGACACGAGATTTAACGTGGAAAACCCCTTCCAACACAGAATGGTAAAAAAACACGGGCACCAACCATCAAATACTTCACTATATCGGGGAGTGTTTACAAACATCGTGGGTTATCTTATAATCTGATAAACCCTAGCCGGCGGCTTACACGATGTATATATAGGCGGCCCAATCCTACCGGCGACGGGCCTCACTCCGCTCGTCAGAAGTTAACCTCTCTTTAATATATGAATTTGGATCACAATATAATAAACTCCACCTTGAGAAAAATTCCATCTTGTAGCATGAACTTCAACAATCTCCTAAACAACAAAGAAAAATACTTGCGGTCGCCAACAACCCGGGCTAAACAGTTATACCAACCAAGCTTGAGCAAAGCTGAAACTTGGAAACATGAACTGGCTTTCATATCAGCAGGATTATCATGAGTACTTATCTTGCATACCTTCAGTTTACCTTGAGCAACAATATCGCGAACATAATGATACTTGATATAAATGTACTTTGTCCTCTCATGGAACATTTGATCTTTAGTAAGGTATATTGCACTTTGACTGTCATAAAACAAGTAAATGCAAGAATCATCTCCACAAAGCTCAACATACAAACCTTTCAACCAATAGACTCTTTGCAAGCTTCAACAATTGCCATATATTCTGCTTCGGTCGTAGATTGGACAACAACAGGTTGTAACGTTGACTTTCAACTCACAACACATCCACCATCAGTGAACACATAACCTGTGAGGGATCTTCTCTTATCCAAATCGGCAGCAAAATCTGAATCCACATAGCTTGCGAGTTCCTCACCGGTCTTGCTAAACTTCAAGCAAGCTTTGGATGTGCCACGAAGGTACCTGAAAATCCGCATAACATATTTCCAATGTTCTTAACCAGCATTAGCCATGTATCGACTAACCAAACTCATAGCATATGATAAATCACGGCGAGAACCAACACCACTAGAATATGGAACTCGAGACATGTACTCAATATCTTCATCAGTACTAGGACATTGCAATGCTTATAATTTGAAGTGAGGATCAATTGTTGTACTAACAGACTTTGCATCATGCATATTAAAATGACGAAGAACTTTCTGAATGTATTTTGCTGACTAAGAAATAACACACTAGATTTTCTGTCTCTTGTAATTTTCATAACTGGTATTTTCTTAGCAGCACCAAGATCCTTCATCTCAAATTCATTACTTAATTGTGACTTTAAAGTAGTGATCTCTTTCTTGCTCTTAGCAGCAATCAACATATCATTAACATATAACATCAAGTATATTTGTGATCCATTAACAAACTTCATATTAACACAACTACCATACTGAGATCTCTTAAACTCATGTACAAGCATAAATGAATCAAACCTTTTATACCACTGTCTTGGAGACTGTTTCGTACCATAAAAGTACCTCTTCAACTTACAAACAAGATCGTCCTTATCAGTCACAACAAAACCTTCAGGTTGGTCCATGTATATCTCATCCTCATGCTCACCATGAAGAAAAGCAGTCTTTACATCTAGCTGCTCAAGCTCAAGATCATGCATAGCCACAATACCAAAGAATGCACGAATGGAACTATGCTTCACAACCGGAGAGAATACATCCTTATAATCAATACCTGGAATTTGGCTGAAACCTTTTGCTACTAACCATGCCTTAAACATTAGAGACTCATTAGGAGATAAACCTTCCTTTCTTTTAAATATTCACTTACGGCGAACATCCTTCTTTTGTTTAGGCAAGCGAACAACATCCCATGTGCCATTCTTGTCAAGCGATTGCATCACCTCTTGCATAGCAGAAATCCACTTCACGCGGTCAACGGATGCAACGGCCTCAACATATGTGGCAGGTTCAGTATCATGCTCCACCTGGTCAGCACACCTCAAAGCATGATGAACAAGATTACACTCTTCAATTAAACGAGGACGTGGACCTTTGTTCAGCCTCGGTCTATCAGCAGCAATGGTACTCTTTGTTTGTTGCAAAACAGGTGGTGAGTGCTGAATAACATTGTTCTCATTCTCAACATCATCAATTTCTTTCTCCTTCACGCGCTCCACGTGCACGCTAATCCTCTATTGCTCATCATCAGAAACATCAGATAATTGATAGCATCAGAAATATCTATAGATAAACTTTTATAAAACATGACAACCTCATTAAAGACAACATTCCTTCTATGCAAAACTTCCTTAGTTTCATGATTCCATAACTTATATGCCTTAACTCTTGAACCATAACCAAGAAACACACACTTAACAGCCCTAGGCTCTAGCTTTCCATTATCAATATGAGTATAAGAAGTGCAACCAGAAACTCTCAACTGTGAATAATCAGCAGGTGAACCTGACCATATCTTAATAGGAGTTTTATTATCAAGCGAAATGCAAGGTGACATGTTTATTAAGTAACAAGCGGTGGAGGCTGCTTCAGCCCAAAAACATCTATGCATACCAGTATTTGACAACATGCAGCGAGCCTTGGAGATGATGGTTCTGTCCATCCTCTCTGCCATACCATTCTGCTGACGAGTAGAACAAAACTCCATGCCATTGTCACTACGAAGCAATTTAACTTTCTTTTCTGTTTGCTTATCTACCACAACTTTACACTTTCTAAGAGTATCAAACACATCAGATTTATGTTTCAGAAAGAAAGGCCACACTTATCTGGAGTAATCATCTATAATAGTAAGCATGTAATTTGCACCACCAAGAGAAGTCTTGCTGGAAGGTCCCCACACATCAACATATGCACATAATCTAGAAACCCTTTAGTGGTACGAACGGAATCATTGAATTTAACTCTTTTATGCTTACCAAAAATGTAGTGCTCACATAACTCAAACTTACTCAAATTGTAGCCATCTAGCAGGTCTCTCATGTGCAATTCTGCCAAGCCATGTTCACTCATATGTCCAAGACTCATATGCTACATATTAGTTTTACCGGATTCATCAGGAATAACAGCAGCAATACCAGACAAAGTGCTACCTCTAAGAACATACAATTTTGCATAATTCATATCACCAATCATGTGAACAAGAGAACCTTTTAATACCTTTAGAACGCCGCGAGAGCCGGAGTGTTTATACCTATCAACATCAAGGGTACAGAGAGAGATCAGATTTCTGGCCATGCCAGGTATGTGTCACACATCTATCAGAGTGCGTGTCATGCCATCATGTATCTTGATCTGAAGGGAGCCAATTCCCATGATCTCATGTGGGTTTTTATCTCCCATACGCACAACATCTCCACTCTGCACAAACTCATTAGCACTGAATCAGTCTTTGTTACAGCAAATATGAAATGAACATGCAGAATCAAGGATCCACTCATCATTACCAGAAACACAACCAGCAAACACAACTAGGCAATTGCCATCGGAATTATCACTCGAAACAACAACAACTTTATCATCACCATCAGATTTGTTTTTCAGTTGGTAAGTACCGTTTCTTTTCTCTTTGTTCTGCAACTTCCATCAATCATCAATATTGTGGTTAGTTTTCTTACAATACTTGCAGAACTTACAATCTCATCCCTTGGACTTTGAGCGACCTATGTCGGTCTTGCTCTTATCTCTGGTGTAGTTGTTGTAGCTGTTGTTTCTGTGCTTAATCCTGCCTCGGACCTGCAGTGTTTCTGCCTTAGATGATGAACCCTCTGTCTGCACCATAGACTCATCTTTTCCCTCTGTTGGAGGGCCTCATAAACCTCGGCAAGGGTTAGTTCATCACAGCTGTATAACAAGGTGTCTCGAAAATTCGCAAAAGAATTAGGCAATGAGACTAACAGTATAAGAGCGAGATCCTCATCCTCATAATTTACCTCTATGGACAGCAAATCAGAAATGATCTCTCTAAATATCGATAGGTGAGTCATCATTGATGCACCTTCTTGTATCTTGTGCGAGAACAACTGCATCTTCACGTGCATCTTATTGTTTAGATCTTTGTACATGCAGATCGATTCCAGTTTCAACCACAACGCCGCTGCAGATTTCTCAGCTAGCACTTCCTTCAAGATATTATTTGATAGATGAAGCTGAATTAAAGAAAAAACTTTACGGTCTTTCCTCTTTTCATCGTCGGTCCAAGTCTTGGCATCTTTCTTGCCAAATCCATCAAGAGCTTCATCTAGATCAGAAGATTGGGTAAGGATCACCCTCATCTTCACTTGGCACAGAGAAAATCTCGTGGTATAATCCAGCTGGGGTAGATCGTACTTCAAGGAAGACATGTCGCAAACCCTATATTGAAACACGGGCCCTGATACCACTTGTTATAAATGTGACAAGAAAATAACGAAGAACGATGAAACAAAACGCAACAGAGACACGAGATTTAACGTGGAAAACCCCTTCCAACACAGAAGGGGAAAAACCACGGACGCCAGTGAGCAAATACTTCACTATATCGGTGAGTGTTTACAAACGCAGTGGTTATCTTATAATCTGATAAACCCTAGCCGGCGGCTTACAAGATGTATATATAGGCGGCCCAATCCTATCGGCGACGGAACTCGCTCCGCTCATCAGAAGTTAGCCTAAAATTAACAGATATGTAGTATGCCATGGTGGACTATGCATCATGGCTGCAGATCCAACATGGAGCGCATTTGCCGATGCTGAACCGGACGGGCATTGCCGCACCCACGGCCGTTTGCCAGAGAAAAGTCGTTGCTTTCAAAGGGACGAACGCAGGCCGGCTGTCTACACCTGTTCACATCACAATGTAAGTAATGTGCTACGGTGTTTAAATTTAATTAGTAGCATGATGATTTTGTCTAGTTCGTTTGAAAAAAATTATGTGTGCAACTATCACTTCGTGGGATGGACTGATCCTTAGTGGCCTTTGCCATTACAACATAGACAATCTATTTTGTGGGAATTTTATGAGTATAACAATAGTACGTGTTAGATTTCAGGAGAAGAAAATGTATAGTTGTCAAGATTTTGTTTGAAGAGATAATAGGGTGGACTGAAGGAGAACCGTGAGGAGGAAGCGGGATTGAGATGAGCAATATGGAGAAGAGAAACTTGCTGCTAGACAAGAAGAAGAAATAGGTGATCTAAGAAAAAAAACTGAAGGAGGAGAAGAAAAGGTTGGAATACGTGTTACATGATCTTTTCAAAACTAGCGATGCTGATGCAAAAGGACAAGATGAAGATGAGACAAATTTATGAAGAGTGGGAGATGTATTCCTTGTTGAGCACGTGTGCTAAAAAATGAATATTAGTTGTAATAGTATTTAAACTGTTGTGTGAGATTAGTTTGTATCTAACATTCTAGAGAGATTTGTTTTATTTTTTAAACCGATATAAGATCCGCCTTTAGAACGCAAAAGTTCGAGTAACGATTCATAATCCTCGCGTCCGACTTACTGTGTGTGATGTGTTTTTTTTTTAGGTCAAGGAGCAACATCCCCAATTGATGCACACGGCTTTATGTGTCCGACTTACTGTGTGTGATGTGTATACTATACTTGTATTAACCAAATCAACTACAGCTCATAGATCCCTAGCCCATTGTCAGATGGAGTAGCTTAATGACTAGGAACCAATTAAGAACTGGCCATGTGAACTGGAATGATTAAGACTTGTGTTCGATTAAAGGAGGCAGCCCTTGAGCCTGAAGAAAGGGCAAAGGTTCAACGAAGCATGAGTATTTTGCTAAACTACGGTTCCAGCTGGAATTGGTTACTTCAGAAGCTACATAAAACCAAACCGTGTGAATAACAACGACGCAAAGCAAATGGACCCTATCGGAATTAATAATAAATCCACAGAACACTGCAGTTCCTATCTATGAACTCGAGTGCACGCCCCCAATAATTTGCGCCATCAGCTAGAACTGTTCTTTTCTCCCTCCTCCGTCGGATGTTACAGCGACACGTTGCAATGCAAAAATAACGGGCTACTTTGCGTGAAAGCGCATGGACTGATGGAGATTCTGCATCCATTTCTTAACTGCATGCTGCCTTTGTTCTTCCCAGATGACAAACCTCCACTCCAGCTTTCGGCTGTACTTGGTTGGAATATTTAATCGGAAGCCGGCAGATGTCAAAATATTTATATGTTTTTTCGGAAAGGGGATATCACCCCAGTCTCTGTATCGTGGTGATGCACACGATCTTTATTAAAACAAAAATATTTATATGTAGACTGAGCGATCTGCTGTAACTTGTAGTGAGATGGAAAAAAAGAAGTGAAGGGTCCCTGTTCCCCGGACTGCAAACCAAAGCAACCGTGACAAAATAAGCTATATATTGTGACGTATATAGGTGGTGGTAGACTGGTACCCTGCTGCCCATATCGCGTTGCGGCTGTCTTATTACTGACGCAACAACAAACAATTGCAAGCCATGGCTGTGACTTGGTTTTGATTGGGTCCGTTGCTTTGGAAAAGGTTTTGAACAATGGAGTGGTGCCCCGCATCCACGGCAGAGCGGTGACGGCGAAGTATGCACCGCGACTTGCTTGTGACTTTGGGGGACAGACATGGGCACCCGACGCTACAACATTGACACGACTTGGTAATGGTCTGACGTACATGATCCGTACGTACCGTCTGAAGATCGTCGTGACAGAAATCAGAGGGTAGGCAGCCTGGAAACATAAGTACTCCCACAGTAGTATATATGGATACATGTGTCACGCGCGGATTTCCATGCAGTAGAAGCTCCCACAGTTCCACCGTCATGCTCCTACAAGCTTGGGGGCTAAGCAATCCTAAACGTCAGCATGTCAGACAGCAGCCAGACTAGAGTAGAGGCTAGCTGTGAAATGTGTGACGATCCATATATAGGGCCGCCTCTCGTCTTCTACTAGTTCTGACACGTCGTACATGCCATCTTAGGCTAGCTGGTCGCGGTCACGCAACGTGGCCGTCGAATCGCGCCGGAGAACCATGCCCCGCCGCACCACCCTCGACGTACGTACGCGTACTCGTGCGATCGTGCTGGCCGTTCCCGTCCGGCGCGACGCGTCATGTCCAGTCGTGTCTCTGTCCCGGTCGGTTGTTGAGTTTCATCGGCGTGCACGACCTCAAAGGCCTCGAAGGCCAACTGGCCAAACCAAGTTACTGTGCCACTAGGGCATGTAGAGTGTCTCACACATTTCAGACGCTAGAAAAGAACCGCATGCGTTCGTTTGCCTCAGGCAGCGATGCGACATTATCCATGGATCATATTTCATCGTTTGCGTGTGGAGATGTTTCCAGCGACCCGACGTTATTCTACCCCAACACATCACAATTTTTTTTTTTTTTTTTTTGCGGGAGAAGGAGCAGCATTACATCGGAAACATTACAGAAAGGACCCCAAGAAACACAAAAATACAGAACCGCCCTCCTGCACGTTGACCGCGGCTTCGAACCGTCGATGCCGTCGGTGGCGCGCCGCCGCCGCTGCCTCCCTCGAAGCCTTGGATCGGAGGCAGTCCCCAGGCGAGCGGGAAGTCGCCGAGCGCCGGTCCCGAAAGACCTACACCGCCGAACGTCGTCGCAGACGATCTGACGCGCCACTGCAACACCTTCTTCATGAACTCGATTTGGAGGCTCCGCCGCCCTCGGAGCCGGCCACGAGGAAGACGCCCACGGCACCTCCACAGAGATGCGAGGGCGTCGATGGCGGTGGATCGAAGACGACGCCCCACAGAGCGCCGACGCCGGAGAGGAGATCCACCGCCCGCAAACTTCAGCCGCCACGCCTCCACCTCCAAGACGTCGACGACCTGCAACCACAGAGCTCCTACACTATGTACAGGACACGAGACGGGGATCCCCCGGCCTCCCGCCGCCGAAGCGGCCGGCGGAGACCGAGGGATCTGACGAATCACGCCGGCGAGGTGGAATATTTGAAAGAAATTACACATATTAGCAGTGAAAATAGAGGTTCAAACAAATTTTTAAATAAATTATAGCAACAATCTACCTTTTGTTTTTAGGGCCTTGCCTAGCCATCGTCACGGCGGTGCTTCCTATTTGTCACCTCTTCCGACGAGCTCATCACATCCGACGAGCTTGCCACGTTCGACAAGCTTGTTACAGGACTGAGTATCTGCATCCTTCGGGTGCACGGCAGCATATGCCAGACTAGTCTAGGTGCATCTTCAGCGGCATGATGTAAACGGACGCAAAGTGATATAGTGTTTGCGTACTTAATTACAGTCCGTTTGGAAACTTACGAGATTCATTGGTACTAGGAGGCATTGGCGCGGCGCCACGCCGCGCCCGTGTGCCTAATATCTGAAGAATGTTGGCAGAGTTGTGTGTAGCTTTCTACAAAGTTCGAAGCGGACGTGGGCACATAATATGGAAGAAACATCGATGTAGTTGTAACAATAACATGCATATGTATGTACAATAAATTACACGGTGGATGCCAATCAGATAATCAAGCCTTCACGTCTGTAACATTATACCTCATGTAGTATACGAGGACATGTACAAACATGAATGCAAAAGGTAAACTGCTTTCATTCTCATAATCAATTCGAAGAATAGGTTGTATACAGTTTGACAGACATAAGCTGAAAAATATGTACATGGCTTATAATCTGTAGCTGTATCTCCTGTTGGAAGAACCCCATGACAGCACACCAAAAATGCCCTATGTCAGTTACCCTTAAGTGTATCTTCAGACTTCAATGATTTGTTGTGTGGTTGTAGATTAGAAGGGCCAAGGCCGGAATTTAAGACTTCAATGATTTGTTGTGTGGTTGTAGATTAGAAGGGCCAAGGCCGGAATTTATCTGGACAGTTCTTAAAAATAAGCTAATCTAGGTACTTGTCAAGACCATTCCAGTACTGTGCCCATGCTGGTCACCAACTGAAACATCATGTCTGCATGTTCGAAACTATTGAACTATAATAGTCTGAATCCTACTTCCAGTGTGCTCACTATTACTAAAGCTTTTCTTTGGTTGCGTGATGGATAAGTGAACAACTATCACACTATAACATTCTGAATTCTACTTCCAGTATGCTCATTGTACTAAAGCTTCTCTTTGGCAGCCTGATGAATATATGAACACCAAAGAGTTGTAAAAATAAATTACACACAGACGCTGGATCATCACTAAGCAAACTAATCAAAATGGTAAACAGCAATATAGGAACAGGAAGTACAGGGGACAGCCTGAAGATGGTCTTCAACACATTGACTGGAAAAATACAAAAAACAAAGAAATCTAAGGGGCTGCATTAGCTAATTTAGAATAATCGGCACTACTTTGAGCTTCTAATATAGACCACTGTGAGCTCTTATGATATTTCCTTGATGGTATACTAATGCTGATGAGTAACATGAGGAATGAAACCAAATTAGCAATGGTCTGTTAGAACTGGGTACGAATGGTGTGTTACTATGGTTATATCTAGTTTATCTCAAAAGATCCAGAACATAGTATATTTGGATGTACATAGTCCCAAAGTGTAGTTATATCACATCATAGATCTTAACTTTCTGATAATGTCTTTTCATTGCAGCAAATTGCAGATTCTATAATCAATAAACCGGAAGCACAACCTGCTCCTACAGAAGCAGTATGTAGACGCACATCCAAACGCCGCCGACGATTTGCTACAGGCATGTGAGAAGTTGTGAAAGGAGTAGAAGATATTGAAACCAAAAACAAAGAAGAATCAGAAAACAACCAATAAAAGTAAAACAGATACCGAGGTACATCAAAAGCAGAAAAAGCACAAAATGTGAAACAATGGATCAACTGCTATGGCAAGATCGACCACAGCAGGAGCATCAGAATGAGTGGGGTCAGAAACCTGAGGACCATATGCAACAGGCGAAGACAATCCACCTAAATCACCAGCCACTGAATGGACAACAGACCCGCTCATGGGCAGCATCACCCATATTGGATGAACTACCTACCAAGAACTCTAGTTTCAAGTATTGTATTCAGTAAGAAATGATATAAGACCATGGATGAACTACCTAGGTAGATTGATATAAAATCTGTGTATAGCAGCTGACTATTTCAGATAATGATTTGCCAAAAAGAGAAAACCCAATTGGAGAAGAAGCCTCATCGACCTTTCATAAAATACAAAAATATAAATGGATAAGCTCATGAAAGAACAAATTATATAAAGAAGATCAGCTTTGGCTGTATATTATAAAATCATCAAGAGAATGCCAAGGCAAACATTATAAAAGAATATCTCCATGCCAAAGAAGAATGAACACGACGTAGGGCTTCTGCAATCTGAAACAAAATAGGCACCACAATATTAGTTATCAATTGTCTGTAAGCCAAATAGGCACCGCACAATTAGTTTTCAACTGTCCATGGTAAGAGAATGATTCACCAATGGCAGATTCAGTGGTACTGGTAACTAAATGGAAAGCTGCAAATGAAACAGATGTTCTTATACATGTGAAAGGGATTGTATGTAAATCAAGAATAAAACAACCCGAGCTGCAAAAGAAAATAGGAAATCATGGGAAAGGAGGAGGACCGTGAATGAATTTTTCTTTGGCAGACAAAGGTATGTGTACCTAACTTTGGTTATTCAAAGCCTATATAATCATATGAGCTTGATTTTGATGAGTGGATACTAAGATAGAAGATAGTCCCTATTTCTTAAACTTCTATTTCTCTGATTCGTAGTGCTACAACCGGTGGTAACTGGTAGAGAATGAAGTCCTACAAACCAGACAAAAAGAGTACATGCGCATGGATAAATAATCAACAAACTTACAAAAGATTCAAAATTTCTCTATCTTTTATAACTTTTAGGCATAACCTGATAGCGTATTCTGGCGCATTCCCACATTTTCAACAAATCGCAGTGAACTGTAAATATGTTAGGAAAAACTTTCACAATTGAATTGGTCTAACATAACAACATGGTCTGATGCTAATTCGTGGTTTCAGAACCAACACATGCTGCAAGGAATGCATATCGGTGAGAGCGACCATAATCCATACCTACTTCGAATATCAACAGACTTGAGTTATCAAACGTGTGTTGTTCTATTTTCCTTACCCACCGTATTTGTAGTAGGCATTTCGTCGAACACACAGCATGCATATATGGAAAAAAAAAGTGTCCCTGTTTAAACAGCACAAATACGGGGAGAATCAATGTAGCGCTCTGAAATCAAATGAAAGAAATAAGGGGAGAGAGGGAGACACATTACAACTCATGGAAGATATTTGCCTGTGCGGACATCACCTTGTCTACGCCTGCATGGTACTTGCAGCAATGCAACTTTCGTTCAGCAGCCAAGCTGAACCTAAAAAAGCACAGGAAAACCATAATCAGTAGAATCAAAATTAGAGGAAAACATCATTGAACCAAAACAGATCGAGACTTCGAGAGTTCAAAAAGAAGCAAAATATGGCACATGAAGAGAGGGAAAAGGGAGGAATCACTGCAGTTCTCCTCCCCGGCGGTGGAATTCATGGGTCCGCCCCAACAGGAAGGTCGAGGCGCGCCGGCCGTGGAGGGCCTGTTCGTCGCCAACGGCGGACGTTGCCGTTAGAAAATATCAGGCTGCCGTCCAGCGGTGAGAGGGGCCACCTTGCGGTGGAATTCATGGGCAGCCTCAGGCCCATCTGGGAGCTCCCCGCCGTGCCGGCTATGGCGGGCATATTCGTCGGCCACGGCGACGGGGCGTGCGAGGAGCCAACAGAAGGAGGGCCAGCAGTTGGAGAAGCCGAGACGAAGAAGAATAGAAGTGGATTTTTGGGAAGAGACAACATCGTGGAAGATGAATCTGGAGAGAAGTAAGCGGTCATTGGTGGGGTCCAGCTGCTGACGTTTCTAGTTTGCACAAGAGAAATATCTGGTAACTTGACTACCTGTAATCGCCAAGAATTTTGTTTGCCATCGCAGTCTCACAGATAACCACGGGGTACAACGCAAAAGTGGGAGCAACCGGCAGAGTATGCCTAAATAACCGGCAACCCGAAAGAAATCTGCCCTAAAAAATAAAGGGAAAAAGAGAAAATAGATGGTAAGAGTCCACCAACCGTAACAACTGGACATGTGTCACTAAACGGCTGAAGACTCAATCGTGAAAATAGCGCATCAACAGTAACCAAATCTCTCACAGATCGCTGATGTGTTTAACTTTTATATAGTGTATAATGTTATATAAGACGCATATATGTACGTACGTCTTTTACATGAAAACAAAATCATCCAATTTTTTGGAGAAAAAGAAATACACATTTTAGGCCCGCACAGTGCAAACGGGCTCAGGAGTTCCACAAATTCAGCCTTACTCTAGTTCACGCTGTTCAGTTCTCCAAGTTTTGGAAAATGCTTGATGGTTGCTACTCAGCTAAATCAAGCTTATAAGATGCAAGTTTGGGTCTCACTACCTCCATGCCATCCTTGATGTGGAAGTCTTGGGCTTCTTCGAAGTGCAAGATTTTGTTTGATTGATCCTCTAAAATATATAGTGTTTCAATAACGGATACACTTGAGAAAAGAGGGTGTTAAAATTGTGGAATTTGCAACTATGTAATCGAGACTGGCCGCCGCCTCCTCCTCAAATATCTTTTCACCATTCAAGTGTGGTCCACCTTAAAGAATTGGCTTGAACTACAAAACGGCGTAGCGTTAAGAAACGGTGGAGGGAGGCAACCCATAAAACGAGCCAATCAAAAAAGGTCAAGGTTTCTTAGAATTTGGAAGGAATGAAATGTTTGAGTATTTTGAAATACTTCCTCTACTTCCTTTTATTTTGGCTAAAAGAACCGCCGATCTATTAATTATCATAAACAATACAAAGAACAACAAAGGTAATAAAGAGTTGTGAATAGATCGTTGGACAACCTAGCAAAGACTGCGGACATTGGAGTTAGCCGGAGGCGCGCAGTTGTCTTAGCCCTCACTGAAGCTGGAAAAATGTTGTCGAAGTAGAGCTTGTTGTAGTACACTGACGGGAAGTCGTCGTGCTAAGTTGTCACTGAAGGACTAACGCAGTTGAGAAACATCCCTTGCCAATGATGAGAATTGTAGATCAGAAGAGTCGAACTTGTAACCACACCGACGAACACAAAAACGGTCCGCATCCCATGAGAACCGATGGACTCAAACCTCCACACGCCCTCGTCGGCGCTAGGATCACCACCAGAGCGAGGATAGGGCAGGGATGACCTTCTTTTTCCATCAGGATGTAGCCGCCTCCCCATCGTCCCCAAAATGACAATGAAAAACAGCCTAAAACAGAACGAGAATCCTCCTGCCGTCGAGGGGCCGTGGTCCGCCACGCCTACAACTCTACAAGGTTCTAAAGCCACTGGAGGCATAGCAGACCGGCGAGATCGCCGACGAGGGGACGGAACCCTAGATGGGTTTCGCAGTCACCTCTCTCCTGGAGTCTCCTTTACATGGCCCCGTGGTTTGATTGTTCTTCGGCTATGCTTGTGTCAAAAAATCAAAGATGAGGCCAACTTGTGTTGTCTCGTAGGGGAAAATGTGTCGGGTAACGTAATACCGCGAGAGTAGTCTTTCTGTGGTTTCTTGGCCTTCCATGCCTAGGAGTTTATCGGTATTTTTTTTATGAAATTTCTCCTTGACCAATGAAAAAGGCAAAAAAAAAAAGACATGTGGTTTCAAAGAATTAAAAAAAAAACCGTTAGAGAGAAGAGTAGCATAGGAGTGTGGATTTTTTAGCTGGAGCTACACATAGCTCGTTTTTTTCAAAAATTCAAAATGATACTTTAAAGTTTCAAAAAAATCTTAAAAAATATCTTGATGTAGGTAATGTTGGGATTTACGTATGTGCAAAATTTCAACTAGAAATACCTTATATTTGGAGGTGCAAAAAAATGACAAAATGTGGTTGATTTGGAGGTTTTGAAATCTTGCAGTGTTCACTATTATAGGTGTGAGATTTTGTCATTTTTGCACATCCCTGAATATATGGTATTTCGAGTTGAAATTTTGCATGTACGTAGATCACAATTTGTCTACACCAAGATTCTTTTTTCAGATTTTTTAAAACTTTAAACCGCAGGTTTTGAATTTTTCAAAAACCGAACTACGCTCGGTCTACACTCATTGTTTTCGAGTAGCATGCTCACTTCATAACCAGAAGTCCAAAACTAGCACCACCTTTGAGCAAACGACCTGCAGATCCGAGGATCCGCATTGCCGTACGGTTCTCGTTGCAGGGTCGCAGTCTTGGCAGATCACACCCCGACGGCTGCGCTCGCTTCCGAAAGGACAAATATTCCGGCCGCAACATGGCAGTTGCAGGCCTGCCCCACTGCCTGATGATGAATATATAGTACACCTATACACGAGGAATTTTTTTTTTAATAAAAGAAGTACCCAACTTTGAATTAACAAAGCCACCAACAACAAGAACGATACAAAGTACTGAACCCAGCTTACAGAACGACACCACACACACACACGAACTACCGAAGAAGCTACAGCCGGAAGTGCGACTGTCGTTGCCTAATCGACGGTACCTCGGAGGAGGGATCCTCACGAGGGGGAGAAGAAGTAGGGGCCATAGGGCGGAGTGCTCTCGGGACGGTGGTACGCGAGTTACCCAGCTTCGGAACACCTGCACGATGACAGGGCCTACTGCTGCTTGTCTGGAATTATCTGGGCGCTTTCGCGTTGTTACAATGAGTTGTGGTTGTGCCTCTAGGGCTCCCAGGATCCGGCTTATAAAGGCGCACGGATCTAGGGTTTACATGGAGAGTCCTAGCCGGATTACAGATAGCCTAGCTACGGTACAATATCTTGCCGTGCACGCCACGGATCCGCCTTCCATACTCGTCGTCCTGGATCCGGGTCCCTCATGGGCCTCCATGGATCCGGGTCACTCCTACGTCGGTACGGATCCGGCCTGCTGATCCTGGGCTGGACTTCTTCCTTCAAGATCAACAAAGAATCGGGCCGCCCGATGGGCCACATGCCTCATCACCGTCTCGTGGGCCACCCGGGCTTGCCGGATCTAGGCCTTGTCGATGGTACACCCATGAAGTATACCCACAACGGTAGCCCCCGAGTTCTCCGAGTTTCGCTCAGCTTCCGCCATGCTTGCTCCTTAGGTTTCCGGCATCGTCGGCAACGCGGAGAAACTTGAAGAGCTCCAACTTTGCATTTTCTTCTTTTTCCAACTTACAGCCGGAAAATGCTCTCATCCTGCAGGACTTCATCCATCGACGTTCCAAAGAACATTTCCGGGTTACTCCCTGCTCGCGAACGAGAGCCAACTTATCTTCACGCAATTACCCGGAATCTTAAAAGACTCAAACGGTTCCGCCAATTCTGGCGCCATTTTCGCGCGATTCGCGCGGTAACTTATCTCTAGCCATTTTTACCGCTAGGGTTTGGGACACGTGTCACGCATCCAACGGCGCGACGCTTGCGTTCCGACCACAGGATGCGGAACACGAATCTTATCCCCTCAGCCTATAAATATCAGCCGTCGACCCCTTTACCCCTCATTCACCCCCTTCTCACCTCTCTTCCGAGCGCCGCCCGTGAGCCCTTCCTCCGCCGCGCCGAAACCTGCCGGAAAGTCACCGGAGCATCGCCGGAGCGAGCCCTCCGCCGCAGTGTTCTTCGTGTTCTTAACTCCGGCGAGCCACCGCGCGGAAAAACTCGCCGCCAGCAACTCCGACCGCCGCACACGCCATTACGGTAAGCTTCGAGCTTCACTTTTGCGCCGTAGTTGGTAGGGGTGAACCTGGGGAAGACGATGTGGGATCCGACTGAGGAAAGTTTCCGCCAAACTCTTTTTCTTCAGATGTCTTCAACAACTCCGCCTCCGACCTCGGAACCGATCATGGCGACGCCAATCTCCTCCGCCCCTCCTCCCTTCGCTCCAGTGAGGCTGGATCCTTCAAAGGATTCCGGCAAGGAGACTGAGGGGACCTCAGCTCACCCGGAAAAAACCTCCGGGGCGGGTCAGACGGAGCAGCAGGCGGAAGAGGCTGCCAAGAAATCGAAAGCTCGGAAGCGCGACTCCGAAGCTAAGGGGAAGTGGTGGCCCTGCACCACCACTGAGATGGAATTAAAGAATCTCGAGTCGGAAGGCTTCCTGCAACCCGGAAGCTGGAGGTCAGTTCCGAATGAACCAGCTCCGGCTCCAAGGGACGACGAGATGGTGCTGACGAAGGCACTAGTGGAGCGCGGATTTTCGTTTCCGCCTTCGGATTTCTTCCGGGAGATTCTGAAGACATACGGACTCCAACCCCACAACATATCTCCGAACAGCGTGCTCGCCATCAGCAACCACGTCGCTCTCTGCGAAGGCCACCTCCGGGTAACCCCAGAGCTTTCTCTCTTCCAATACTACTTTTCTGTGAAGAAGGAGAAGATCCGCCAAACTTCCGAGTTGGCGACTTGCGGATCTGTCACCTTCATCATCCGCCCAGGCCGCGTCTACCCCCCGACCGACCGCCACGAATCCGCGAGGTACTGGTGCAGGGGTTTCTTCTATCTGAAGGACGCCTCCGACCCGCGAGCGACAAGAAGCTCCCACCTTTGAAGAACTGCCCCGGCACCGAGCTTCCGTCATGGACGCACTGCCCCCACTTCTCCGGCTCGCCTCAGCTGACCCGCGCTGTCGGGCGGATCTGCAAGCTTACGGAGGAGGGGCTGACGGGAAAAGACCTAACCCTCTCCTGGTTCACGAAGCGGATCCAGCCGATGCAACATCGGGACCGCCTGATGTTTGAATACACAGGGCGCGACGATCCGATGCGCGCCACCAAGGATAATCTCTCCGCCGACGCCATCGACAAGAGGATCCGGGTCCTCATCAAAATCCCACGTGAACTCCACGTTCACGTATGCAACAAAGACATCCACACGGAGGGATCCGGAACTGCGGTACGTCGTCTTGACTTTGGTTTATCGCTTTTCTTCAAACTTTTGGCTAAGTGTAACTTTGAACTAGCTCGAGGCGCTTGAGGAAAATCAACTCGGAACTCTCCTCCGAGTCCCATCCACCGGCCACGCGGATCCGGAAGCCACGTCAGAGGCGGAAGCTCCTGAAGCTCCACGTCCCGCGAAGAGGAAGAAGCCAGCCCCTTCCAGCCCTCACGCGAAACGCCCCCGCGAAACGCTCAGCATCGCGGCTACCCGGAAAGCTGAGGCGGAAAAGAAGCGCCTCGCGCTGATTAATACCAGCAACAAGGGGCAGCCTGCCATCCAGCACTTTTTCAAGCCTTCCGGGTAAGCGTCTTCTTCCGAGACCCAAGTTCTGGTTTAACACTCGCTCTTATATTTGTATGTTTTCCTGAAGTTCCGGAAGCCAGCCTCCCAAGGCCCCAAGGGTCCTTAAGAAGAAGGCCAAACCATCTCCGGCTTCCTTCCCTATTACTCCTGAGGTGGAAGTTCCGCCTAAAGCTTCATCTGCCAGCAAGCCGGATCCGAAGGACATCATTGACCTTGATGACCTTCCGGAAGACCCTGCCCACCATGGCGACTCCGCCCAGGGGACCTCCTCACCCACTCCTCCACCAGATCAACCAAGTTCCGCTTTCGCGGGACCTACTGAGGAAGAGCAAGAGCAAAAGGTCAAGCTCCTCCAAGTTACCAATGCGACCCGAGTCAGCCTCGAGCCAACTCCATCCCTCCAAAAACTTTCCCTCGCCGAGCGTCACGCGGAAGTTTCCGCCATGCTGAATAAGGTATGGGGGAAGCCGGAAGAGGAGGTGGGTTATCTCGCGGAACTGGAGGACAGCCTGAAGGAATTTTTCGCCAAGCACAAGGAAGTGCGGCAGGTAATACTAGCCCCCAAGCATTGGGTGATATAGTTCCGTGTAACATGTATTAGCCGATGCTTTCTCCAAATGTACTGTTAGGCGGAAATTTGAAATGTTTATCCAAGCCTTTGAAATCTTCGCCAGCCCCCCAGATTTTAATATCCGACTAACTCTCTGCTGCTTCTCAGTCCATGCGGAAACTGCACGAAGATTTGCGCATTCACGTGCTGGAGCAAATCAAGGAGATCGAGGGACTGCGCGAACACGCGGAAAATAGCCGAAAGGCTATCCAGCTGCTTGAGACCCGACTTCAAGGTACGAGATCCGGATCTTTACTTTTTTTTTGTGCTGACAGTTGTTCAGGGTGCATAACATGTTCAATTCTGCTTTCAGAAGAAACTGCCAAGCATTCCTCGCTTGATGAACTATCCGCCAAGGTCAAGGTGCTTGAGGCGGAGAACGAGTCCCTCCAAAACTTCATAAAAGAATCTTCAAGCAAAGAGACTGAGGCGAGGAAGGAGCTCTCCGAGAAGCATGCCCGTGAGAAGGCGGAACTGATCGACAAGCTGGAGAAAAGCCAAGGCCGCGTGATCTCCATAATTGCCAAGAACAAAGCCCTAGAAGCGGAGGCGGAAGCCATTGACAAGCTTATCTTTCGTAAGCATTTTTCCGCGTCGTTGCTCCGACCACCTTGCATGTTTTCTCTGACGGAACTGAACCTCTCTCTTTCACAGCAAGCCTCGGCTTTGAGTGGACAAAGGACTCAAACCTGACGAGGACGGAGGCGTACGATGAAGCGCGGATCTCAATTGATGCGCTGTTTGGAGCCTGTCGCGGAATCGCCACGGCTCTGTCGCTGAAGAAGGCCAAAACCACAGTCATCGACACGATGACCAAACTCATGCGACAGGTGCCGGAGTTCATCAAGGACTGGCAGAAGTCTTCAGCACGCGGAGCCGCCTCCTTAGTCTTGGCCACCTGCAAGGCTTTCTTCCCCTCACTCAACCTGGCGCAAGTTGCACGCGGAGCCCCCGAGAGTTCCGACATGAGCGCCCTCCTCGCGGAAACTGAAGGCTATGAAGAGCTGTTTGTCAGGCGAGTGGATCACTCGTTCTGGTACAAGCAGCACAATCTGCCCGAAGGTTTTTCCGATGCAGAGGAGGAAGCAGGCGAGCCAGAGTATTATGGGGAAGGATCCGGGTCCAGCAGCGAGCACTCCGGAGAAAACTCTGGAGACGACTCTGAAGCCGGATCTGGCGGCAGCGACGACGGCTCCAGCTACCAGCAATCTGAAGAGGAGGACTCCGAGTAGAGTTCCTGTTTGAAACAATGAAACAAGTTGCATCATTTTGGCCCCAGCGAGGGTTTGTAATAAGACTTTAAATTCTTAAGTAGCTAGGAACGAAACGATTATGCATGGGGCGGAAACACTTATCCTGCTATCCGTTAAGTATTATGTGCATGTTTCGTTTTATGTCGGAAAGCAAGTGCTGACTTCGTTATTTTCCGGCTTGCCCGCTTGACCTTCCACGAGCCGGAAAACCTTAGCCGGAAACGCTCGCCAGCGGCGACGAAGCCCAATGGCAGTCCGTCCATAACCGCGGAAACAAGCCCCCAGGCATAGGTGCCGGAAATCGCTACTAGGAATCCACGAGTTCGCAACAGATAACAACTTAATCAGAAAACTTAAGCTTACGTCCTAAAGGACGATTTTGAAAACCACAACTTTCATACACGCCTAGGCGGAAATATCCAGCTCTGCGGTTTTAGTCGGAAAAACATACACGATCTAAAATGAACAAGTAAAGGAGGTAAAAGACTCAAAGAGTGAACCATAAGCTTTATTTCATTGATCATGTATAACTATTACAGAGTTTATAACTCGGAAAAAATATGCTAAGTGTAGAAAGGACGTAGCTGTGCGATATTCCAAGGGCGATCTGTTTCATCGTAGATGTCATCCGGATCCTCACGCTTGCGTTTCCGGTGCCAGTTAGCAGGTCTATCCCTTAGCTCGCGGAAATCAACAAGGTAGTACGACCCGTTATGAAGCACTTTGCTAACGACGAAGGGTCCTTCCCATGGAGATTGCAGCTTATGGTCTTTCACCTGTCGAAGGCGGAGGACCAGGTCTCCTGCCATAAAGGAGCGTTTCCGAACTCGACGACTGTGATAGCGTCGGAGCTTCTGCTGGTAGATGGCGGAACGCTGGTCAGCTAAGTTCCGAGCTTCCTCGATCAGGTCCACAGATAGCTGTCTGGCCTCGTCAGCTGTTTCTTCATTGTAGGCGGAAACTCGCGGTGAGTCGTGGATGATGTCGGAGGGAAGCACGGCTTCGGATCCGTATACCAGGAAAAATGGGGTAAACCCTGTTGATCTGTTAGGGGTGGTTCGTAAACTCCACAAAACAGCTTCCAACTCGTCAGCCCAAGCTCCGGCTGCTCGTCGCAGCGGTTCTTCAAGGCGCGGCTTAATTCCTGATAATATGAGACCGTTGGCCCTTTCAACCTGACCGTTAGATTGTGGATGAGCCACAGATGCAAGGTCCAGTCGGATCCCCATTGTGTCACAATAATCCCTTAACTCTCCTTGAGCGAAGTTTGTGCCATTATCTGTGATTATGCTGTGTGGGATGCCGAATCTCATTACGAGGCTGCAGACGAATTTTAGTGCCGTAGCACCGTCGGCTTTTCTCACTGGCTTAGCCTCGATCCATTTGCTGAACTTGTCAACAGCGACCAGGAGGTACTCAAAACCGCCAGGAGATGATCTTTTTAACTTACCAACCATATCGAGCCCTGCACCGCAAACGGCCAGGTGATAGGTATGGTCTTCAGCTCTTGGGCTGGAGCGTTTGGTTGAGTAGCGTAGTACTGACAACCGCGGCAGGTCTTGACTATTTTATCAGCGTCTTCTTTAGCTGTAAGCCAATAGAAACCCAACCGAAAAGCTTTTGCAACGAGTGATCTGGGAGCGGCGTGATGCCCGCAATCCCCTGCGTGGATCTCTCTGAGGATTTCAATGCCATCTTGGTTGGAGACGCATTTAAGAAATACCCCTGCTGCACTTCGTTTGTAGAGCTGACCATCAACTATTGTGTAGGTTCTTGCTCGTCTGACGGTCTGTCGTGCGAGGACCTCGTCCTCTGGCAACTTCTGATCGATGAGGTAGTCCAGGAAAGGCTGGGTCCAAGCCGGAATGATAGCCATCACTTCCCTAGCCGGAGACACCGCCACCTGCAGGTTTTTCCGGGTTAGCGCCCTTAATCGAGGGTATCCGGAGATGCTCCAGGAAAATGCCAGGCGGAATTGGTTTCCTGCCGGATCCGAGCTTGGATAGCATATGCGCTGTGTTATCGTCTCTCCTGACGTATTTGACTTCGTATTCGAGGAAGCTCTTGGCGATCTCGTCAACTTCGTCTCTGTAGGCCGCCATGACGGAATTTCTGGCGTTCCAAGTTCCGGCTACTTGCTGTGCCACCAGTCGGAATCTCCACAGCATATGATGTGCTTGATCCCCATTTCCTTAGCGATGCGCAGACCGTGTAGTAGAGCCTCATATTCCGCCATGTTGTTAGTAGCTTCGAAGTGGATGCAGAGAACATCTTTGCGGTTCTTCTCCGGTAGGGGATTTAAGGGTGACTCCGGCTCCTGAGCCTTGATGCTGCTTGGATCCATCGAAGTGCATAACCCATGTCTCTGGTTCCGGCTCCAGACTTGCATCCGGAGCTTCTGTCCAATCTGCAACAAAATCTGCCAGAACCTGGGATTTTACCGCATTCCTTGGCTTGTAAGCGATGTCGAAGGCAGATAATTCGATGCCCCATTTAGCCGTACGTCCTGTTGCGTCAGCGTTGTTGAGAATTGTTGACAGCGGAGCCTTGCTCACGACTGTTACTGGATGCTCTTGGAAATAATGCCTCAGCTTCCGGCTGCCTAGGAACACGCCATAAGCTAGCTTCTGAAAGTGAGGATATCTCTGTTTTGATTCCGTCAGCACCTCGCTAATGTAGTAGACAGGTCTCTGGACGTCATACTCATGGCCTTCTTCCTTTCGCTCCACCACAATGACGAGGCTGACGACCTTGTTGGTAGCTGCCAGATAAAGGAGCATTGGCTCTGACTCTACTGGAGCTGCCAAGATAGGCGGGGAGGTGAGTATTTCCTTCAACCCTCCAAGAGCTGCATCAGCTGCGTTGTCCCAGACAAATTTGTCTGTTTTCTTCAGCAGCTTGTACAGAGGTAGTGCCTTCTCGCCAAGACGGCTAACAAACCTACTGATTGCTGCGACACAACCAGTTAGTCGTTGCACATCTTTGAGACAAGTTGGCCTTTTGATACACAGGATTGCCTTGATCTTTTCCGGGTTAACCTCAATGCCTCTGTGAGAGTCTATGAAGCCAAGGAGTTTTCCGGCTGGCACGCCAAAAACGCACTTCAGCGGATTTAACATCATCTTGTACCTGCGGAGGTTGTCGAAGGTTTCTGTGAGGTCGCTGATCAAGTCGGATCCTTTCTGGGTCATGACCGCGATGTCGTCGACGTAAGCGTGCACGTTCCGGCCGATTCGGTCCTTCAGGCACCGCTGCATCGTACGTTGGTAGGTAGCACCTGCATTTTTCAAACCAAAGGGCATAGTAACATAGCAGTAAGTACCGAACAGGGTAATGAATGAAGTCGCCTTTTGGTCGGATTCCTTCATCCGGATCTGATGATACCCGGAATACGCATCAAGAAAACACAGAAGTTCCGCCCCCGCCGTCGAATCAATGACTTGGTCAATGCGCGGCAAGGGGAACGGATCCTTCGGGCAATGTTTGTTCAAGCCAGAGTAATCGATGCACATTTTTAGTATTTCAGTGTTCTTTTTGGGTACAAGGACGGGATTCGCGACCCAATCAGTATGGAGTACTTCCATTACAAAACCTGCTTCTAGTAACTTTGCTAGTTCCATTCCTATGGCGCGGCGCTTCTTATCTCCAAAGCGTCGCATAGCTTGCTTCACTGGTTTGGCCCCCGGATTTATGTTGAGGTAGTGCTCGGCGAGTTCCCTAGGTACTCCGGACATGTCAGAAGGTTGCCATGCGAAGATATCCATGTTAGCGCGGAGGAACTCGACGAGCGCGCTTTCCTATTTGGGGTCCATGTTGGCTCCGACTGAAACCTGCTTGGAAGAGTCACCTGGAATGAGGTCATGCTTCTTGGTTTCTATCGCGGGCTTGAAGGAGGTTTTCTGCTCGGAGATCTGCTTCTTGGTGGTCTGCATCTCAGTCGGATCCACTGCGGCTCTGTAGCCTTTCAGCTCTTCTCCGGATATCACAGACTCTGCGAAGGCGGCTTCGCCTAACTCGCACTCATGAGCCTTTTTGTAGTCTCCGGATACGGTAATCATACCTTTAGGACCCGGAATCTTGAGCTTGTTGTAGATGTAGCACGCTCTTGTGTGGAACTTGTGGTAGGTGGGCCTGCCGAAGATGACGTGGTAGGAGCTCTTGAAGGGCACAACTTCAAACGTGATCTTCTCTTCGCGGAAATTATGAACATCGCCAAAAGCCACGGGAAGTGTGATGCTGCCGAGGGAGTTTGCCTTCTTACCCGGAACCACACCATGAAACTCGGTGGTGCTATGTTTGAGCTGTTCCTTGGTGAGGTTCATCCGCTCTAGAGTCTCCAGGTACATGATGTTCAAGCTGGCTCCGCCATCCATGAGGCACTTGGAGAAGTCATACCCGTCTATGCGGGGACTTACAACCAAGGCGTAGCATTCCTTTGGCACAATTGCGGGATGATCCTTCCGATCAAATGTGCACGGAATTTCCGACCACTCGACGTCTTGCGGCACGGCCGGAACTATGGCGTTCGGGATCCGGGTAGCTGACTTGGAGGCGCGTCTTGTTGGGGTTCCGAGGAAAGTGTGGTAAGCCCCCACGCTCTTTTTGTCGAATGGATTGGATTTACCTGCGGCTCCTGCCTTGGGATCCGGCGAGTTATCATCCTCATCCATCGCCTCGGAACTATCGTCCTCCTTGTCTTTGTTCTTGCCCTTGCCACCTTTTCCGCGAGGGCGGTGCTTCCGGGCGCGCTTGTATCCGGCCTCCGGGTCGTTCTTTAGATCATTGACCCACTTGCAGTTGCGGTTAGTATGAGTGGACTTCCCTGTAACCGGATCCAGATGGGCCAGGCAGGGCATGTCTCTGTACTCCTCATAGGTTTGCGGTGCGCGGGATCCGGCAGCAGTGACCTCGGAGGTATGCTGCTAACCCCTGCCGGCTCCGCTTCCGCGTCCGCGTCCTCTTCCGCCTCCTGGACCTCCGCATTGAAACGCCATGGCGACCATCTCGGATCCGCCACTCTTCTGGTCATCAGGGTTCTTGCGCTTATGGCTGCTGCTGCCGCCGTTGTCACGGTTCTTCTTTTGTTGGTGCAGGGGGATTGCTGTAGCTGCGAGATCACCGCCTGCGTCGTCATCGGCGGCCGTGTGATCGCTAGCGATGGTGATCATGTCATCCAACGTCAATTTATTTGCATTGACCAAGCAAGTTAGCTTGTGTCGCAGCAATCCTCCTCGCTGCAAGCCCCCAATGAAGGCGTGCATTGCTGTGCGGTTGTCAACGTTCTCGCACTCGTTTCTGCATGCCAACCATCGGGTGAGGAAATTCCTCGATGTTTCGCCCTTCTTCTGGATGCAAGCCTGTAGGTCGCTTGTTGTGGCAGGTCTCTTGTAGGTGCCCCTGAAGTGTTTCTCAAAAGCGTTCTTCAGGTCGAACCAGCAAAAGATGGAGTTCTTCTCGAGGTCGCTGAGCCAGATCCGGGCTGGACCTACAAGGTACAACTGGAGCATGCGGCAGGCGATGTTAGGGGTTCCTTCGGCGAAGGTTACCGCATTGTAGTAATCCTCGATCCAGGTATCCGGCCTTTCGGTGCCATCATAATGCTTCAGATTTCCGGGTAGCTTGAGGTTCATCCTTGGCTTTGGTTCCTCTCGAATCATCCTGCCAAAGCACTTTGGACCAATGTAGTCGGTTCTGTACTCGTTAAGGCGGTCCCGTGCGTCGCGCGAGCCGTGGCGAGGAGACTTTGAGCGAGAGCGAGATCTTCGGCCATTGCCTCCGCCTCCACCTCCGCCGCCACCGCTAGGTGGTGGTGAGGGAGACCTGCGAGGTGGGCGGTCTGACTTCTTGCTTCCGCCATCTGAATCTCCTCGGCCTTCCTGGTGCTGACTCCGGCTCCTGTGGCTGCCTTCGCCTTGGCGCTGGCTGCCCTGGTCGTTCCGGCGAGGCTCCGGGTCACGGCTCCGACGAGGCTCGGGTCCCGGCTCTCGCGAGGTTACGGGTCGCGGCTCTGCGAGGTTCTGGGTCGCGGCTCTGCGAGGTTACGGATCGCGGTTCCGGCGAGGCTCTGGACCGCGGTCTTCATTCCGACTCCTCCTGGGCTCGGGCTCATGAACATTGTTCTGATTCCGGCGAGGTTCCGGCGAGCGCTCCCTGTTTCTGTTTCTTGGCAGCACGTTGTCGCGGATAACAAGCGCACCATGCCCTATGGACCTGGTGTTTCCGGCTGGACTACGGCGGCGAGGGGGTCGCGGGTAACCGTTGGGTGGAGGTGAGGGGTTGCGGTATTTGTCTCTTCCGGAGTACATCGCGTCCTTTCCCTTCCTTGGATCCGACGGAGGCGTCTGTGACGGAACGGGGATCGGATTTGGGTGCTCCCTGGCCCTTCTTCTGCGCTCCGAGGATCCGGTATGTGATTCGTCATCGGTTCGCCGATCAGCGCGGGCGTCCTTCTGCGCGGTAGATATACAGATATCCGGATTGGATTCCAACCTGCGCGAAGTATCCGCCTTGCTTTGCTGCTGCATTGCTGAAGCGACAAGTGTGCGGAGATAGTTGATGTCAACTTCTTCGTCCTTCTTCTTCAGCAATTCCGCTGCTTTCTGCATGTTGTCCTTTGGAGTTTCCAGTGGCTGGTGATCTGCGGGCGTGTTGAAGGGTATTCTGCGAGGCGGAATTGCTTCTCTAACAATTCGATCGGCCTCCGCCTGCGCATAGGTCATCTTTACCTCCCACTCAGCCCTCATGTTCTTGACCAGCTCGAGTGTGGCAGTAATCTCGCGGTCCTGTCTCTCGAAGTTTTCCGTCCAGGCTGCATGATCTGCCCTTCCTATCCTTAACGCAGCTTCGGTATCGGCGAGCCTCTTGGCTGTGGCTAGCATTTCCTTTCTGGCGGTCTCTAGGGCCTCCAGATCTGCGGCGTCGCCCGGGGTTATAGGTGTGTTAAGAACTACTCGCGCGGCCACCTCCTCTGCTGACAAGATTTCCTCCGAGGGAGAATCCCTTTGGGGTCGCACCCGAGACATTGGAGATCCTTGATGGGATGGTTGGGGGTCAGATTGGCTGACTTGGTCTCCGGATCCGGTTTGTCCCAGCGCTGCTACCGTTGCGAGAACCTGCTTGGGCTGGGCAGAGTCGACTTCAGGCTGATCACTGTATCCGTATTCCCTTATCTTGCGAACGAAGTCATCAGATTCCGTAGAGGGAGTATCTCCGGAAATTGGGCTCAGGTTGCCCAAAATCGACTCTTCAACCGGAGTCTCGCTCTCTCCGACAAGCTCAGCCTGATCCGGATCCGCGTTGTGTTCCGGTGCCTCTTCCTGCTCAGGACCAGCTCCGTCTTCTTGAGGGGCGGTTCCGGCGGTATGGGCCAAGAAGTGTACGAAGTGGCACCTCTGCTTTTCTAACATCTGGGAGACCCAGGCGGATCTGCATTGGTCTTCCACCTTTGTTTCCTGCTCAGGGGCGGATTGGGTGGGCTTTGAAATTTCCAGATCCAAGGCGGAATCTTCCTTGGGAAGCTCCTGCATCTCAGATCGGATCTTCGCGACAGCGTCCAGCTCAGCGGCGGTCGCGTCTGCGTTACTTACCAGTGGGTTTCCGTCGGAATCGACGGTTTCCCCGATGAAGATGTGAATGCCGCCAATTGGGACGATGGAGAGCTTGACGGGGTTTGTCCTAGCCGGAATCCAGCACTCATCCGGAGGGACGATCGGCAGATTTCCGGCGTAAAGGACGCGCCCCACAGCGATGGTGTCGTCGTAGCTTCCCATGGCGAAACCCTCCCGGTTCCGGCCTCCAGACGCCACAGGCCCCACGGTGGGCGCCAACTGTCGTTGCCTAATCGACGGTACCTCGGAGGAGGGATCCTCACGAGGGGGAGAAGAAGTAGGGGCCATAGGGCGGAGTGCTCTCGGGACGGTGGTACGCGAGTTACCCAGCTTCGGAACACCTGCACGATGACAGGGCCTACTGCTACTTGTCTGGAATTATCTGGGCGCTTTCGCGTTGTTACAATGAGTTGTGGTTGTGCCTCTAGGGCTCCCAGGATCCGGCTTATAAAGGCGCACGGATCTAGGGTTTACATGGAGAGTCCTAGCCGGATTACAGATAGCCTAGCTACGGTACAATATCTTGCCGTGCACGCCACGGATCCGCCTTCCATACTCGTCGTCCTGGATCCGGGTCCCTCATGGGCCTCCATGGATCCGGGTCACTCCTACGTCGGTACGGATCCGGCCTGCTGATCCTGGGCTGGACTTCTTCCTTCAAGATCAACAGCAACTGGGCCGCCCGATGGGCCACATGCCTCATCACCGTCTGTGGGCCACCCGGGCTTGCCGGATCTAGGCACTGTCGATGGTACACCCATGAAGTATACCCACAACAGCGACCAACAAACTCAGCCAAATGCCTACGAGACTCGGAGAAGAGCTGGAGTCTACAGTGTCGGGCCGGAGATCACTCGAGAGCGAGCCATTTTCACGCGCGCCTCAATAGTACTCCTCCGTCGCAGAAACGCCACCGGAAGCCGACCACCACCGGGGCCAACCCTCGTTGCTCACAAACCGAACAACAATGCCAAGGAAGCTCGACAAGGGAAGGGTACGGAGCAAGCCTTGCCGACGATCGCCGAAGAATCACCTCCGTCTGAACCCTCGGTGAGCCTCGCGCTGTGGGCTCCAAGACGGTGTCTTCAAGAAGAGCACGACACCGGAGTGCCACCACCGCCCGATCCGAGGATCTTGGGTTTTCACCCGGAGGAAGTAGAAGGACGAAGATTTGCCTCACGGCGCCTTCAGCAAGGGAACGCCATCCGCGGACGTCGCCACCGTAGCCCAAGGGGCAAAGGTTTCCCTTTGGCATGGTCACCACCCTCTACCCCACAACACTCAACGCGCCGACCACCACGTCGCCCTCACGGCCGTGGTCACCAGCCAGCACCAGAGTCATTGGCTCGCCCGCCAACCAACATGACTCCCACCTTCCATGGCCACCGCCCCGGCATCCCAGCTCAGAGCACCGACGAACGAGAGAGGAGACGGGAAACGCCGCCGCGCGAGAAATCGGAACTGCAAACCGACAGCCCCCATGGCTGTCGGGCACACCGAAACGGAGATGGGTTGGGGCAAAGCCCAGGGCCCCTGCCCTGCCCCGCAAGCGCGGCGGCCAAACCGCTGCTGCACCGCCGCTGCACCAGGAGATCACCACCATCCAGATCGGCACCCAGCAGCCCCCGAGGCTATGGGAGCCCGCAGATCTGAGGCGGAGGTAGGTGGGCTCGGATGGGGCGCAGGCCCCTGCCTCGGCCCGACTCGAGGCGACCAGATCGGGATCTGGCCTCACTACCCAACACCTCGCCGTGGACCTCCGGGACAGGGAGGGCGGACGCCGCTGCCGGCCGCGCCCTGCCGCACCAGGCCTCTACCGCGACGCCCGCGAACTCCACTGGTCCGCCGCACCACCAAGCACGCGTTGCCCGCAGCAGGACGCGCCGGAGACCCGCCGCCGCCGCGAGCACGCCGGAGCCGCGTAGTGGCCACGCTGTTGTTGGGAAACCTCGCCGCCGCGCCCTACCAGCACGGCGCCCTCACCGGCCACGAAGACCCGCGCCGCTGCCACCGCGCGAGGGAGCAGAGGAGCCCCGCCGCCACCGACGCCGCGCAAGCTTTGCCCGGTGACGCCTTCTGGCGGCGGCGAGGAGGAGGGGGAAGGGAGGGGGAGGGGGAGGGAGGGGCGCCGCCAAGGAGCCCCCAGGTCGCCCGCGGGGGCGACGCTAGGAGCTAGGGTTTTTCGCTTGACCCTTAGTCAATACTCACACGAAGAAATGGCCTTCGGCCGGTCGAAACTCGCTTCATCTTATGGGCGACGTGAATCGAACGTCCAAAGCTACAGGTTGCGTCTGTTTGCGTCGGTTCGTGGACACGAAAATAATTATTTTTGTGTTTGGAGTGCTCAGGCACACGCATATTATTTTTCCAATATTTTTTATTGATCAATTGAAAAGCATAATTTACATATGCAATAAATGAAAAATAAGAAGAAACAAATACAGTAATAAATGAAAATGGCTAGGCCCCTAAACAGCTAGACTACTTGTCGCCCCTCAGGGTGGTTAACGACCCGACCCAACCCGCTCCTCCTATGCCTCCTGCTTCGTGTCAGTCATGAACTTCGCGTTCATCGTTGTGTTGATAACGTCATTGATACGTCTCCGACGTATCGATAATTTCTTATGTTCCATGCCACATTATTGATGATATCTACATGTTTTATGCACACTTTATGTCATAATTATGCGTTTTCCGGAACTAACCTATTGACGAGATGCCGAAGGGCCAGTTGCTGTTTTCTGCTGTTTTTGGTTTCAGAAATCCTAGTAAGGAAATATTCTCGGAATCGGACGAAATCAACGCCCAGCATCTTAGAATCCCCGGAAGCATCCAGAACACCCGAGAGCCGCTAGAGGGGGGCCACAGGGGACCCAGATGATAGGCCGGCGCGGCCCAGGCCCTGGCCACGCCGCCCTATGGTGTCGTCGCCTCGTTGACCTTCTGACGCCGCCTCTTCGCCTATTTAAGGGTCCTCGACCTAAAACCTCGATACGAAAAATCCACGGTACGAGAAACCTTCCAGAGCCGCCGCCATCGCGAAGCCAAGATCTGGGGGACAGGAGTCTCTGTTCCGGCACGCCGCCGGGACGGGGAAGTGCCCCCGGAAGGCTCCTCCATCGACACCACCGCCATCTCCATCAACGCTGCTGTCTCCCATGAGGAGGGAGTAGTTCTCCATCGAGGCTCGGGGCTGTACCGGTAGCTATGTGGTTCATCTCTCTCCTATGTACTTCAATACAATAATCTCATGAGCTGCCTTACATGATTGAGATTCATATGATGATGCTTGTAATCTAGATATCATTATGCTAGTCAAGTGAATTTTACTTATGTGATCTCCGGAGACTCCTTGTCCCACGTGTGTAAAGGTGACAGTGTGTGCACCGTGTGGGTCTCTTAGGCTATATTTCACAGAATACTTATTCACTGTTATGAATGGCATAATGAAGTGCTTATTTATATCTCTTTATGATTGCAATGTGTTTTGTATCACAATTTATCTATGTGCTACTCTAGTGATGTTATTAAAGTAGTTTATTCCTCCTGCACGGTGTAATGGTGACAGTGTGTGCATCCGTGTTAGTACTTGGCGTAGGCTATGATTATGATCTCTTGTAGATTATGAAGTTAACTATTGCTATGATGGTATTGATGTGATCTATGCCTCCTTTCATAGCGTGAAGGTGACAGTGTGCATGCTATGTTAGTACTTGGTGTAGTTGTGTTGATCTATCTTACACTCTAAGATTATTTAAATATGAACATTGAATATTGTGGAGCTTGTTAACTCCGGCATTGAGGGTTCGTGTAATCCTACACAGTTAGTGGTGTTCATCATCCAACAAGAGGGTGTAGAGTATGCATTTATTTATTCTGTTATGTGATCAATGTTGAGAGTGTCCACTAGTGAAAGTATGATCCCTAGGCCTTGTTTCCTAAATACTGCTATCGCTGCTTGTTTACTGTTTTACTACTGCCTGCAATATTACCACCATCAACTACACACCAGTCCTGGACAGCAAAGCACTTTTCTGGTGTTGTTACTACTATTCATATATATTCATACCACCTGTATTTCACTATCTCTTCGCCGAACTAGTGCACCTATTAGGTGTGTTGGGGACACAAGAGACTTCTTGCTTTGTGGTTGCAGGGTTGCATGAGAGGGATATCTTTGACCTCTTCCTCCCTGAGATCGATAAACCTTGGGTGATCCACTTAAGGGAAACTTGCTGCTGTTCTACAAACCTCTGCTCTTGGAGGCCCAACACTGTCTACAAGAATAGAAGCACCCGTAGACATCAAGCACTTTTCTGGCGCCGTTGCCGGGGAGGAAAGGTAAAAGGCACTCATACTCCAGTTCCAGGTAACAGTACTTTTCTGGCGCCATTGTGTGTGTGCTCGAAGCTATTTCCTTTAGATCCTGCAATTGCATCATTTTGTTTCTTGTTTACACTAGTTAGGCATAATGGAAAACAACAAAAATATGAGAGATCTTTATGAACTTTATCTTGAATTAGGACATGATGTGTTTGAAGAGAGAATTAAAAAACCCATGGAACTTTATATGCATGCAAATGGGAATGTTATTAATATGAATGCTTTGAACACTATTGTTGCTAATGCTATGGAAAATTCTAAGCTTGGGGAAGCTGGTTTTGATGAGCATGATCTTTTTAGTCCCTCAAGCATTGAGGAGGAAATTTACTTTGATGATACTTTGCCTCCTATTTATGATGATTATAATGATAGTAGTCTTTTGTTACCGCCTGTTATGGAGGATAAATTTGATTATGATTACAATATGCCTCCTATACTTGATGATGAGAATAATAATGATAGCTACTTTGTTGAATTTGCTCCCACTACAACTAATAAAATTGATTATGCTTATGTGGAGAGTAATAATTTTGTGCATGAGACTCATGATAAGAATGCTTTATGTGATAGTTATATTGTTGAGTTTGCTCATGATACTACTGAAAGTTATTATGAGAGAGGAAAATATGGTTGTAGAAATTTTCATGTTACTAAAATGCCTCTCTATATGCTGAAATTTTTGAAGCTACACTTGTTTTATCTTCCTATGCTTGTCACTTTGCTCTTCATGAACTTGTTTATTTACAAGATTCCTATGCATAGGAAGCATGTTAGACTTAAATGTGTTTTGAATTTGCCTCTTGATGCTCTCTTTTGCTTCAAATACTATTTCTTGCGAGTGCATCATTAAAATTGCTGAGCCCATCTTAATGGCTATAAAGAAAGAACTTCTTGGGAGATAACCCATGTGTTATTTTGCTACAGTACTTTATTTTATATTTGAGTCTTGGAAGTTGTTTACTACTGTAGCAACCTCTCCTTATCTTAGTTTTGTGTTTTGTTGTGCCAAGTAAAGTCGTTGATAGTAAGGTTCATACTAGATTTGGATTACTGCGCAAAAACAGATTTCTTTGCTGTCACGAATCTGGGCAAAATTCTCTGTAGGTAACTCAGAAAATTATGCCAATTTACGTGAGTGATCCTCAGATATGTACGCAACTTTCATTCAATTTGATCATTTTCATTTGAGCAAGTCTGGTGCCTCAATAAAATTCGTCTTTACGAACTGTTCTGTTTTGACAGATTCTGCCTTTTATTTCGCATTGCTTCTTTTGCTATGTGGGATGGATTTCTTTGTTCCATTGACTTCCAATAGCTTTGAGCAATGTCCAGAAGTGTTAAGAATGATTGTGTCACCTCTGAACATGTGAATTTTTGATTATGCACTAACCCTCTAATGAGTTGTTTTGAGTTTGGTGTGGAGGAAGTTTTCAAGGGTCAAGAGAGGAGGATGATATACTATGATCAAGAAGAGTGAAAGGTCTAAGCTTGGGGATGCCCCGGTGGTTCATCCCTGCATATTTCAAGAAGACTCAAGCATCTAAGCTTGGGGATGCCCAAGGCATCCCCTTCTTCATCGACAAATTATCAGGTTTCTTCTCTTGAAACTATATTTTTATTCGGTCACATCTTATGTACTTTACTTGGAGCGTCTGTATGTTTCTTGTTTTTGTTCTTGTTTGAATAAATGCTTGTGTGGGAGAGAGACACGCTCCGCTGGTTCGTATGAACACATGTGTTCTTAGCTTTTAATGTTCATGGCGAAGGTTGAAACTGCTTCGTTAATTGTTATATGGTTGGAAACAGAAAATGCTACATGTAGTAATTGGTATGATGTCTTGAACAATTTGATACTTGGCAATTGTTGTGCTCATGTTTAAGCTCTTGCATCATATACTTTGCACCTATTAGTGAAGAAATACATAGAGCTTGTTAAAATTTGGATCGCATGAGTGGTTTCTCTAGAGTCTAGATATTTTCTAGTGAGGTGTTTGAACAACAAGGAAGACGATGTATAGTCTTATAATGCTTGTAATATGTCTTTTATGTAAGTTTTGATGTACTAGTTCATGCTTGTGTTTGCTTCAAACAACCTTGCTAGCCTAAGCCTTGTATCGAGAGGGAATACTTCTCATGCATCCAAAATCCTTGAGCCAAACACTATGCCATTTGTGTCCACCATACCTACCTACTACATGGTATTTCTCCGCCATTCCAAAGTAAATTGCTTGAGTGCTACCTTTAAACAATTCAAAATTTATCACCTCTGATTTGTGTCAATGTTTTATAGCTCATGAGGAAGTATGTGGTGTTTATCTTTCAATCTTGTTGGGCAACTTTCACCAATGGACTAGTGGCTTCATCCGCTTATCCAATAATTTTGCAAAAAGAGCTGGCAATGGGATTCCCAGACCCAAATTAATTAACAAAAATAGACACTCCTCCATGGTATGTGATTGTTGGACGGCACCCGAAGGATTCGGTTAGCCATGGCTTGTGTAAGCAAAGGTTGGGAGGAGTGTCATCATAATAAAACTAAAATAAAAAGGCACTCCTTCATGGTATGAGATTGTTGGCAGGCACCCGAGGATTCGGTTAGCCATGGTTTGTGAAAGAAAGGTTGGAAGGAGTGCCACCCAAAAATAAAATAAAATGGGAGCCGCTCTTTGAAGGTTTGTCTGGCAAGGGGGTTAGAGTACCCGCTACCATTCGTTGACAACAACATACACCTCTCAAAACTTTATTTTTATGCTCTCTTTATGTTTTCAAAATAAAAGCTCTAGCACAAATATAGCAATCAATGCTTCCCTTTGCGAAGGGCCATTCTTTTACTTTTATGTTGAGTCAGTTTACCCATTTCTCTCTATCCTAGAAGCAAACACTTGTGTTAACTGTGCATTGATTCTTACATACTTGCTTATTGCACTTGTTATATTGCTTTGCATTGACAACTATCCATGAGATATACATGTTACAAGTTGAAAGCAACCGCTGAAACTTAATCTTCCATTGTGTTGCTTCAATACCTTTACTAAGAATTTATTGCTTTATGAGTAACTCTTATGCAAGACTTATTGATGCTTGTCTTGAAAGTACTATTCATGAAAAGTCTTTGCTATATAATTCATTTGTTTACTCATATCATATACATTGTTTCGATCACCGCATTCACTACATATGTTTACAATAGTATGATCAAGGTTATGATGGCATGTCACTCCAGAAATTATCTTTGTTATCGTTTACCTGCTCGGGACGAGCAGAAACTAAGCTTGGGGATGCTGATACGTCTCCGACGTATCGATAATTTCTTATGTTCCATGCCACATTATTGATGATATCTACATGTTTTATGCACACTTTATGTCATAATTATGCGTTTTCCGGAACTAACCTATTGACGAGATGCCGAAGGGCCGATTCTTTGTTTTCTGCTGTTTTTGGTTTCAGAAATCCTAGTAAGGAAATATTCTCGGAATCGGACGAAATCAACGCCCAGCATCTTAGAATCCCCGGAAGCATCCAGAACACCCGAGAGCCGCTAGAGGGGGGCCACAGGGGCCCCAGATGATAGGCCGGCGCGGCCCAGGCCCTGGCCGCGCCGCCCTATGGTGTCGTCGCCTCGTTGACCTTCTGACGCCGCCTCTTCGCCTATTTAAGGGTCCTCGACCTAAAACCTCGATACGAAAAAGCCACGGTACGAGAAACCTTCCAGAGCCGCCGCCATCGCGAAGCCAAGATCTGGGGGACAGGAGTCTCTGTTCCGGCACGCCGCCGGGACGGGGAAGTGCCCCCGGAAGGCTCCTCCATCGACACCACCGCCATCTCCATCAATGCTGCTGTCTCCCATGAGGAGGGAGTAGTTCTCCATCGAGGCTCGGGGCTGTACCGGTAGCTATGTGGTTCATCTCTCTCCTATGTACTTCAATACAATAATCTCATGAGCTGCCTTACATGATTGAGATTCATATGATGATGCTTGTAATCTAGATGTCATTATGCTAGTCAAGTGAATTTTACTTATGTGATCTCCGGAGACTCCTTGTCCCACGTGTGTAAAGGTGACAGTGTGTGCACCGTGTGGGTCTCTTAGGCTATATTTCACAGAATACTTATTCACTGTTATGAATGGCATAATGAAGTGCTTATTTATATCTCTTTATGATTGCAATGTGTTTTGTTTCACAATTTATCTATGTGCTACTCTAGTGATGTTATTAAAGTAGTTTATTCCTCCTGCACGGTGTAATGGTGACAGTGTGTGCATCCGTGTTAGTACTTGGCGTATGCTATGATTATGATCTCTTGTAGATTATGAAGTTAACTATTTCTATGATGGTATTGATATGATCTATGCCTCCTTTCATAGCGTGAAGGTGACAGTGTGCATGCTATGTTAGTACTTGGTGTAGTTGTGTTGATCTATCTTACACTCTAAGGTTATTTAAATATGAACATTGAATATTGTGGAGCTTGTTAACTCCGGCATTGAGGGTTCGTGTAATCCTACACAGTTAGTGGTGTTCATCATCCAACAAGAGGGTGTAGAGTATGCATTTATTTATTCTGTTATGTGATCAATGTTGAGAGTGTCCACTAGTGAAAGTATGATCCCTAGGCCTTGTTTCCTAAATACTGCTATCGCTGCTTGTTTACTGTTTTACTACTGCCTGCAATATTACCACCATCAACTACACACCAGTCCTGGACAGCAAAGCACTTTTCTGGTGTTGTTACTACTATTCATATATATTCATACCACCTGTATTTCACTATCTCTTCGCCGAACTAGTGCACCTATTAGGTGTGTTGGGGGCACAAGAGACTTCTTGCTTTGTGGTTGCAGGGTTGCATGAGAGGGATATCTTTGACCTCTTCCTCCCTGAGATCGATAAACCTTGGGTGATCCACTTAAGGGAAACTTGCTGCTGTTCTACAAACCTATGCTCTTGGAGGCCCAACACTGTCTACAAGAATAGAAGCACCCGTGCATTTTCATCGTCGAACCTGTCGGTGTCGGAGTTGTCGGTCAGGGGAGGTGGAGTCGGAGGTGAAGCGGAGTAGCCTGACCGCCGCCGGTGCTGCTCATCATGGCAAAGGTGGTGGCAGAGGAGAGGTTGTGCGGCGGCTAGAGTTGAGGAGGGGATGATGCATTTGATCGTGCACCCCTCTTTATATACGCCGGAGGAAGCCAAGAGGCGCGACACACTTGGCAACGGTATTAATTTCATTGGCAGAGGTGGGTCACGGCCGCTCGGCAGGCGAGACATCGGCATTAACGTAGCTTAGACTGCCGAAGCGATGTCTCGTCGCTAGTACTGTTGCGCTTAAGAAGACACGTAGACCTAAATCATTGAGCCTGGGTGCAAGCGCATTTCTCCGCCGCGTGGTCGCAAAGGAACACTTTATCAAGCCGTTGGATATGCCCTAAGGGATCTCCAAGGCGGCGACCCAAACAAACACGCTGGGCCATCTGTTTTGGTCCGTTTGGGTGCCGCGTGGACACCCGGACAGCGGCCCATGTCCTCGTGTCCGTTTGGGTCGCACGCAGCGTCCAACGCGGTGACCCAAAAAGTCACCACGTGGTTCGTCTTCAACGCGCGGTGCTGCGCCATGGTAGGCCTCGATGGGACAACAATGGCGGGAGGGAGAACGCGCGAGAAAGTTCCCCCGTGCGCGGAAAGGCCATGGCCACGCGCTCGCGCCCAAGTTTCTTGCCAAGGCCGCCGACTATAAAAGACGGCGCCGGCCTCACAGACCTCACAGCTGCTCCACCGTCCTCTCCCCCTCTTCCTTCTCCGACGCCCTCTACACCTCCATCGCCATGCCGTGCACCCTGCAGGCCACGTGGGTCAAGCTCTCCCTCGCCGACCGGGCCAGGTTCCCGCGGACGGAGGAGGAGGAGTGTGCGGACGCGCATTGGGTCACCGACGACGAGGCGCTCCGCGTCGCTGCCGAGGGGACGGCGAAGAAGGAAGAGGACGCGAAGCTAGTGGAGGCGGCCGCGGACGGCTGGTACGAGGTTGCGGACCACCTCATCCAACAGCCCTCGCCCGAGCGGCGCGCCCGAGAGGCTGCTGCGTCGGTGGAGCGCGGCCGCCAAGAGCGCATGCAGCATCGGGAGGAGAACCAGGAGGCCCAGGCCATTGGCCGCGTCCGCCTGAAGGCACGGACTGCTGTGGAACACACCAACCTGCAGGAGCTCAACCTCTGCGGGAAGCGGATGGTGCCGCCGCAGGAGGCGGCGCGCGAGCGCGCCCAAGCTGCGCGGGTGGAAAGGAGGAGGGCGGTGATGTCTACGGGTGCTTCTATTCTTGTAGACAGTGTTGGGCCTCCAAGAGCAGAGGTTTGTAGAACAACAGCAAGTTTCCCTTAAGTGGATCACCCAAGGTTTATCGAACTCAGGGAGGAAGAGGTCAAAGATATCCCTCTCATGCAAGTGAAGGAGTGATGGCGTGTAACTCACACGTTCGTTGGGAACCCCAAGAGGAAGGTATGATGCGCACAGTAGCAAGTTTTCCCTCAGAAAGAAACCAAGGTTTATCGAACCAGGAGGAGCCAAGAAGCACGTTGAAGGTTGATGGCGGCGGGATGTAGTGCGGCGCAACACCAGGGATTCCGGCGCCAACGTGGAACCTGCACAGCACAACCAAAGTACTTTGCCCCAACGAAACAGTGAGGTTGTCAATCTCACCGGCTTGCTGTAACAAAGGATTAACCGTATTGTGTGGAAGATGATTGTTTGCAGAAAACAGTAGAACAGTATTGCAGTAGATTGTATTTCAGTATAGAGAATTGGACCGGGGTCCACAGTTCACTAGAGGTGTCTCTCCCATAAGATAAACAGCATGTTGGGTGAACAAATTACAGTTGGGCAATTGACAAATAAAGAGGGCATGACCATGCACATACATATTATGATGAGTATAGTGAGATTTAATTGGGCATTACGACAAAGTACATAGACCGCTATCCAGCATGCATCTATGCCTAAAAAGTCCACCTTCAGGTTATCATCCGAACCCCCTCCAGTATTAAGTTGCTAACAACAGACAATTGCATTAAGTATTGCGCGTAATGTAATCAGTAACTACATCCTTGAACATAGCACTAATGTTTTATCCCTAGTGGCAACAGCACATCCACAACCTTAGAACTTTCTGTCACTGTCCCAGATATCAATGGAGGCATGAACCCACTATCGAGCATAAATACTCCCTCTTGGAGTTACAAGCATCTACTTGACCAGAGCATCTACGAGTAACGGAGAGCATGCAAGATCATAAACAACACATAGACATAACTTTGATAATCAACATAACAAGTATTCTCTATTCATCGGATCCCAACAAACGCAACATATAGAATTACAGATAGATGATCTTGATCATGTTAGGCAGCTCACAAGATCCGACAATGAAGCACAATGGGGAGAAGACAACCATCTAGCTACTGCTATGGACCCATAGTCCAGAGGTAGACTACTCACACATCACTCCGGAGGCGACCATGGCGGCGTAGAGTCCTCCGGGAGATGATTCCCCTCTCCGGTAGGGTGCCGGAGGCGATCTCCTGAATCCCCCGAGATGGGATCGGCGGCGGCGGCGTCTCTGGAAGGTTTTCCGTATCGTGGCTCTCGGTTCTGGGGGTTTCGCGATGGAGGCTTTAAGTAGGCGGAAGGGCAGGTCAGGAGGCGGCACGAGGGGCCCACACCACAGGGCCGCGCGGCCAAGGGGTGGGCCGCGCCGCCCTAGGGTGTGGCCACCTCGTGGCCCCACTTCGTCTCCTCTTCGGACTTCTGGAAGCTTCGTGGCAAAATAGGACCCTGGGCGTTGATTTCGTCCAATTCCGAGAATATTTCGTTACTAGGATTTCTGAAACCAAAAATAGCAGAAAACAGCAACTGGCACTTCGGCATCTTGTTAATAGGTTAGTTCCAGAAAATGCACGAATATGACATAAAGTGTGCATAAAACATGTAGATAACATCAATAATGTGGCATGGAACATAAGAAATTATCGATACGTCGGGGACGTATCAGCATCCCCAAGCTTAGTTCTGCTCGTCCCGAGCAGGTAAAACGATAACACAGATAATTTCTGGAGTGACATGCCATCATAACCTTGATCATACTATTTGTAAAGCATATGTAGTGAATGCAGCGATCAAAACAATGTATATGACATGAGTAAACAAGTGAATCATAAAGCAAAGACTTTTCATGAATAGCACTTCAAGACAAGCATCAATAAGTCTTGCATAAGAGTTAACTCATAAAGCAATAATTCAAAGTAAAGGCATTGAAGCAACACAAAGGAAGATTAAGTTTTAGCGGTTGCTTTCAACTTGTAACATGTATATCTCATGGATAATTGTCAATATAGAGTAATATAATAAGTGCAATAAGCAAGTATGTAGGAATCAATGCACAGTTCACACAAGTGTTTGCTTCTTGAGGTGGAGAGAAATAGGTGAACTGACTCAACAATGAAAGTAAAAGAATGGTCCTCCATAGAGGAAAAGCATCGATTGCTATATTTGTGCTAGAGCTTTGATTTTGAAAACATGAAACAATTTTGTCAACGGTAGTAATAAATCATATGTATAATGTAAATTATATCTTACAAGTTGCAAGCCTCATGCATAGTATACTAATAGTGCCCGCACCTTGTCCTAATTTGCTTGGACTACCGGATCATCACAATGCACATGTTTTAACCAAGTGTCGCAAAGGGGTACCTCTATGCCGCCTGTACAAAGGTCTAAGGAGAAAGCTCGCATTGGATTTCTCGCTATTGATTATTCTCAACTTAGACATCCATACCAGGACAACATAGACAACAGATAATGGACTCCTCTTTTATGCATAAGCATGTAACAACAATTAATAATTTTCTCATATGAGATTGAGGATATATGTCCAAAACTGAAACTTCCACCATGGATCATGGCTTTAGTTAGCGGCCCAATGTTCTTCTCTAACAATATGCATGCTTAACCATAAGGTGGTAGATCGCTCTTACTTCAGACAAGATGAACATGCATAGCAACTCACATGAAATTCAACAAAGAGTAGTTGATAGCGTCCCCAGTGAACATGGTTATCGCACAACAAGCAACTTAATAAGAGATAAAGTGCATAATTACATATTCAATACCACAATAGTTTTTAAGCTATTTGTCCCATGAGCTATATATTGCAAAGGTGAATGATGGAATTTTAAAGGTAGCACTCAAGCAATTTACTTTGGAATGGCAGAAAATACCATGTAGTAGGTAGGTATGGTGGACACAAATGGCATAGTGGTTGGCTCAAGTATTTTGGATGCATGAGAGGTAATCCCTCTCGATACAAGGTTTAGGCTAGCAAGGCTTATTTGAAACAAACACAAGGATGAACCGGTGCAGCAAAACTCACATAAAAGACATATTGTAAACATTATAAGACTCTACACCGTCTTCCTTGTTGTTCAAACTCAATACTAGAAATTATCTAGACCTTAGAGAGACCAAATATGCAAACCAAATTTTAGCATGCTCTATGTATTTCTTCATTAATGGGTGCAAAGTATATGATGCAAGAGCTTAAACATGAGCACAACAATTGCCAAGTATCACATTACCCAAGACATTTATAGCAATTACTACATGTATCATTTTCAAATTCCAACCATATAACAATTTAACGAAGAAGAAACTTCGCCGTGAATACTATGAGTAGAAACTAAGGACATACTTGTCCATATGTTACAGCGGAGCGTGTCTCTCTCCCATAAAGTGAATGCTAGGATCCATTTTATTCAAACAAAACAAAAAACAAAAACAGACCGACGCTCCAAGCAAAGCACATAAGATGTGATGGAATAAAAATATAGTTTCAGGGGAGGAACCTGATAATGTTGTCGATGAAGAAGGGGATGCCTTGGGCATCCCCAAGCTTAGACGCTTGAGTCTTCTTAGAATATGCAGGGGTGAACCACCGGGGCATCCCCAAGCTTAGAGCTTTCACTCTCCTTGATCATGTTGCATCATACTCCTCTCTTGATCCTTGAAAACTTCCTCCACACCAAACTTAGAACAACTCATTAGAGGGTTAGCGACAATAAAAATTAACATGTTCAGAGGTGACACAATCATTCTTAACACTTCTGGACATTGCATAAAGCTACTGGACATTAATGGATCAAAGAAATTCATCCAACATAGCAAAAGAGGCAATGCGAAATAAAAGGCAGAATCTGTAAAAACAGAACAGTTCGTATTGACGAATTTTATTGAGGCACCAGACTTGCTCAAATGAAAATGCTCAAATTGAATGAAAGTTGCGTACATATCTGAGGATCACTCACGTAAATTGGCATAATTTTCTGAGTTACCTACAGAGAAAACAGCCCAAATTCGTGACAGCAAAGAAATCTGTTTCTGCGCAGTAATCCAAATCTAGTATGAACTTTTCTATCAACGACTTTACCTGGCACAACAAAACACTAAACTAAGATAAGGAGAGGTTGCTACAGTAGTAAACAACTTCCAAGACACAAAATAAAAACCAAGTACTGTAGGTAAAAACCATGGGTTGTCTCCCATAAGCGCTTTTCTTTAACGCCTTTCAGCTAGGCGCAGAAAGTGTGTATCAAGTATTATCAAGAGACGAAGTGTCAACATCATAATTTGTTCTAATAATAGAATCAAAAGGTAACTTCATTCTCTTTCTAGGGAAGTGTTCTATACCTTTCTTGAAAGGAAATTGATATTTTATATTACCTTCCTTCATATCAATGATAGCACCAACAGTTCGAAGAAAAGGTCTTCCCAATATAATGGGACAAGATGCATTGCATTCAATATCCAAGAGAACAAAATCAACGGGGACAAGGTTATTGTTAACGGTAATGCGAACATTATCAACTTTCCCCAAAGGTTTCTTTGTAGAATGATCAGCAAGATTAACATCCAAATAACAATTTTTCAGCGGTGGCAAGTCAAGCATATTATAAATTTTCTTAGGCATAACAGAAATACTTGCACCAAGATCACATAACGCATTAAAATCAAAATCTTTAACCTTCATCTTGATGATGGGCTCCCAACCATCCTCTAGCTTTCTAGGAATAGAGGCTTCGCGCTCTAGTTTCTCTTCTCTAGCTTTTATGCGAGCATTTGTAATATGTTGCGTGAAAGCCAAATTTATAGCACTAGCATTAGGACTTTTAGCAAGTTTTTGCAAGAACTTTATAAGTTCAGAGATGTGGCAATCATCAAAATTCAAACCATTATATTCTAAAGCAATGGGATCATCATCCCCAATGTTGGAAAAAATTTCAGCAGTTTTATCACAGGCAGTTTCAGCAGTTTTAGCAGTTTCAGCGGTTTCTCGCTTTGCATTAGAAGTGGAAACATTGCTAACACCAATTCTTTTATTATTAATAGTAGGAGGTGCAGCAACATGTGTAGCATTAGCATTACTAGTGGTGGTAATAGTCCAAACTTTAGCTACATTCTTCTCTTTAGCTAGTTTTTCATTTTCTTCTCTATCCCACCTAGCACGCAGTTCGGCCATCAATCTTATATTCTCATTAATTCTAACTTGGATGGCATTTGCTGTAGTAGTAATTTTGTTATCTAAATCCTCGGGTTTAGCAGCCATTTTATTAATTAAAGAAGATTGTGATGCAGACATGTATGAGATTCGATTTTCAGCATTAGCAAGTTTAGTTTGCAACCCCGAGATCTCCCTACTCAAATTTTCAAGTTGATTCCCTATATTCTTCAACAAGGTAGATTGCTAATTCATTGTTTTAGTAAACAATTTATTTTGCTCATATTGTGATTGCATAAAGCTCTTAGTGGATCTTTCAATTTCTAGCATCTTCTCTTCATTAGGTGAAACATATCTACCATGAGAGTTACCATTAGCAGGATATGGCATAGAATCATTGTAATTGTTATTTTTAATGAAATTCACATCAACATATTCTTTTTGAGCAACCAATGACGCTAACGGAACATTATTAGAATTAACATTAGGCCTACCATTCACAAGCATAGACGTAATAGCATCAATCTTATCACTCAAGGAAGAGGTTTCTTCGACAGAATTTACCTTCTTACCTTGTGGAGCTCTTTCCGTATGCCATTCAGAGTAATTGATCATCATATTATCAAGAAGCTTTGTTGCTTCACCAAGAGTGATGGACATAAAGGTACCTCCAGCAGCTGAATCCAATAAATTCCGCGAAGAAAAATTTAGTCCTGCATAGAAGGTTTGGATGATCATCCAAGTAGTCAGTCCATGGGTTGGGCAATTTTTAACCAAAGATTTCATTCTTTCCCATGCTTGTGCAACATGTTCAGTACCTAATTGTTTAAAATTCATTATGCTACTCCTCAAAGATATAATTTTAGCAGGGGGATAATATCTACCAATAAAAGCATTCTTGCATTTAGTCCATGAATCAATACTATTCTTAGGCAGAGATAGCAACCAATCTTTAGCTCTTCCTCTTAATGAGAAAGGGAACAATTTTAGTTTAATAATATCACCATCTACATCTTTATATTTTTGCATTTCACATAGTTCAACAAAATTATTAAGATGGACAGCAGCATCATCAGAACTAACACCAGAAAATTGCTCTCGCATAACAAGATTTAGTAAAGCAGGTTTAATTTCAAAGAATTCTACTGTAGTAGCAGGTGGAGCAATAGGTGTGCATAAGAAATCATTATTATTTGTGGTTGTGAAGTCACACAACTTAGTATTTTCAGGGGTAGGCATTTTAGCAACAGTAAATAAAGCAAACTAGATAAAGTAAATGCAAGTAACTAATTTTTTGTGTTTTTGATATAGCAAACAAGATAGCAAATAAAGTAAAACTAGCAACTAATTTTTTTTGTATTTTGATTTAGTGCAGCAAACAAAGTAGTAAATAAAACTAAGCAATACAAAAACAAAGTCAAGAGATTGGGATGTGGAGACTCCCCTTGCAGCGTGTCTTGATCTCCCCGGCAACGGCGCCAGAAAAAGAGCTTGATGGCGTGTAACTCACACGTTCGTTGGGAACCCCAAGAGGAAGGTATGATGCGCACAGCAGCAAGTTTTCCCTCAGAAAGAAACCAAGGTTTATCGAACCAGGAGGAGCCAACAAGCACGTTGAAGGTTGATGGCGGCGGGATGTAGTGCGGCGCAACACCAGGGATTCCAGCGCCAACGTGGAACCTGCACAGCACAACCAAAGTACTTTGCCCCAACGAAACAGTGAGGTTGTCAATCTCACCGGCTTGATGTAACAAAGGATTAACCGTATTGTGTGGAAGATGATTGTTTGCAGAAAACAGTAGAACAGTATTGCAGTAGATTGTATTTCAGTATAGATAATTGGACCGGGGTCCACAGTTCACTAGAGGTGTCTCTCCCATAAGATAAACAGCATGTTGGGTGAACAAATTACAGTTGGGCAATTGACAAATAAAGAGGGCATGACCATGCACATACATATTATGATGAGTATAGTGAGATTTAATTGGGCATTACGACAAAGTACATAGACCGCTATCCAGCATGCATCTATGCCTAAAAAGTCCACCTTCGAGGTTATCACCGAACCCCTCCAGTATTAAGTTGCTAACAACAGACAATTGCATTAAGTATTGCGCGTAATGTAATCAGTAACTACATCCTTGAACATAGCACTAATGTTTTATCCCTAGTGGCAACAGCACATCCACAACCTTAGAACTTTCTGTCACTGTCCCAGATATCAATGGAGGCATGAACCCACTATCGAGCATAAATACTCCCTCTTGGAGTTACAAGCATCTACTTGGCCAGAGCATCTACGAGTAACGGAGAGCATGCAAGATCATAAACAACACATAGACATAACTTTGATAATCAACATAACAAGTATTCTCTATTCATCGGATCCCAACAAATGCAACATATAGAATTACAGATAGATGATCTTGATCATGTTAGGCAGCTCACAAGATCCGACAATGAAGCACAATGGGGAGAAGACAACCATCTAGCTACTGCTATGGACCCATAGTCCAGAGGTAGACTACTCACACATCACTCCGGAGGCGACCAAGGCGGCGTAGAGTCCTCCGGGAGATGATTCCCCTCTCCGGCAGGGTGCCGGAGGCGATCTCCTGAATCCCCCGAGATGGGATCGGCGGCGGCGGCGTCTCTGGAAGGTTTTCCGTATCGTGGCTCTCGGTTCTGGGGGTTTCGCGACGGAGGCTTTAAGTAGGCGGAAGGGCAGGTCAGGAGGCGGCACGAGGGGCCCACACCACAGGGCCGTGCGGCCAAGGGGTGGGCCGCGCCGCCCTAGGGTGTGGCCACCTCGTGGCCCCACTTCGTCTCCTCTTCGGACTTCTGGAAGCTTCGTGGCAAAATAGGACCCTGGGCGTTGATTTCGTCCAATTCCGAGAATATTTCGTTACTAGGATTTCTGAAACCAAAAACAGCAGAAAACAGCAACTGGCACTTTGGCATCTTGTTAATAGGTTAGTTCCAGAAAATGCACGAATATGACATAAAGTGTGCATAAAACATGTAGATAACATCAATAATGTGGCATGGAACATAAGAAATTATCGATACGTCGGAGACGTATCAAGGAGATATGCCCAAGAGGCAATAATAAAAGTGGTTATTATATATCTTTATGTTTATGATAAATGTTTATATATCATGCTATAATTGTATTAACTGAAACATTAGTACATGTGTGATATGTAGACAACAAAGAGTCCCTAGTATGCCTCTTAACTAGCTTGTTGATTAATGGATGATTAGTTTCGTAATCATGAACATTGGATGTTATTAATAACAAGGTTATATCATTGTATGAATGATGTAATGGACACACCCAATTAAGCGTAGCATAAGATCACGTCATTAAGTTATTTGCTATAAGCTTTCGATACATAGTTACCTAGTCCTTATGACCATGAGATCATGTAAATCACTTATACCGGAAAGGTACTTTGATTACACCAAACGCCACTGCGTAAATGGGTGGTTATAAAGGTCGGATTAAGTATCCGGAAAGTATGAGTTGAGGCATATGGATCAACAGTGGGATTTGTCCATCCCGATGACGGATAGATATGCTCTGGGCCCTCTCGGTGGAATGTCGTCTAATGTCTTGCAAGCATATGAATAAGTTCATAAGAGACCACATACCACGGTACGAGTAAAGAGTACTTGTCAGGAAACGAGGTTGAACAAGGTATAGAGTGATACCGATGATCAAACCTCGGACAAGTAAAATATCGCGTGACAAAGGGAATTGGTATCGTATGTGAATGGTTCATTCGATCACTAAAGTCATCGTTGAATATGTGGGAGCCATTATGGATCTCCAGATCCCGCTATTGGTTATTGGTTGTAGTGAGTACTCAACCATGTCCGCATAGTTCGCGAACCGTAGGGTGACACACTTAAAGTTGGATGTTGAAATGGTAGAACTTGAATATGGAATGGAGTTCGAATATTTGTTCGAAGTCCCGGATGAGATCCCGGACATCACGAGGAGTCCCTGAATGGTCCGTAGAATAAGATTCATATATAGGAAGTCATTTTATAAGATTTAAAATGATCCGGAAGGTTCTATGGAAGGTTCTAGAAGGTTTTAGAAAAGTCCGGAAGAAACCACTATGGAAGGCGGAGTCCCAAAGGGACTCCACCTCCATGGCCGGCCAACCCTAGAAGGGGAGGAGTCCCAAGTGGACTCCCCCTAAGGGGGCCGGCCAACCCCCCACATGGAAGGGGGGAATCCCACCCCAAGTGGGATTCCCACCTTGGGTAGGTTTCCCTATCACATGGAAGGTTTTGGGTTCGGGTCTTATTCGGAGACTTGTAGTCCAACACTTGGGGCTTCCACCTATATAATGAGGGCCAAGGGGAGGGGGCCGGCCACCCCAAGACCACAGCCTGGCCGCACCCCTCAAGTGGCCGGCGCCCCCTCTCCCCAAACCCTAGCCGCCCCGCTCCTCCACTTCCCGCACGCTTAGCGAAGCTCCGCCGGATTTATCCACCACCACCGACACCACGCCGTCATGCTGTCGGATTCAAGAGGAGCTACTACTTCCGCTGCCCGCTGGAACGGGGAGGTGGACGTCGTCTTCATCAACAACCGAACGTGTGACCGAGTACGGAGGTGCTGCCCGTTCGTGGCGTCGTGATCAAGATCTTCTACGCGCTTTTGCAAGCGGCAAGTGAACGTCTACCGCAGCAACAAGAGCCTCATCTTGTAGGCTTTGGAATCTCTTCAAGGGTGAGACTCGATAATCCCCTCGTTGCTACCGTCTTCTAGATTGCATCTTGGCTTGGATTGCGTGTTCGCGGTAGGAATTTTTTTGTTTTCTATGCAACGTTATCCTACAGTGGTATCAGAGCCAGTTTTATGCATAGATGGTTGCACGAGTAGAACACAATGGTTTTGTGGGCGTTGATGTTCTTGTTATCTTTAGTTTGAGTACTTTGCATCTTTGTGGCATAGTGGGATGAAGCGGCTCGGACTAACTTTACATGACCGCGTTCATGAGACTTGTTCCTCGTTCGACATGCAACTTGTATTGCATAAGAGGCTTTGCGGGTGTCTGTCTCTCCTACTATAGTGAAGATTCAATTTACTCTTCTATTGACAACATTAGTATCAACGTTGTGGTTCATGTTCGTAGGTAGATTAGATCTCTCTCGAAAACCCTAAACCACGTAAAATATGCAAACCAAATTAGAGATGTCTAACTTGTTTTTGCAGGGTTTGGTGATGTGATATGGCCATAATGTGATGATGAATATGTATGAGATGATCATTATTGTATTGTGGCAACCGGCAGGAGCCTTATGGTTGTCTTTAAATTTCATGTTGAGTAGTATTTCAAAGTAGTTGTAATAGTTGCTACATGGAGGGCAATCATGAAGACGGCGCCATTGACCTTGACGCTACGCCGACGATGATGGAGATCATGCCCGAAGATGATGGAGATCATGTCCGTGCTTTGGAGATGAAGATCAAAGGCGCAAAGACAAAAGGGCCATATCATATCACATATGAACTGCATGTGATGTTAATCCTTTTATGCATCTTATTTTGCTTAGATCGCGACGGTAGCATCCTTAGTAGCACCGTTGCCAAGACTTGTCGTTTCGAAGCATCTCGTGATGATCGGGTGTGATAGAATCAACAAGTGCATACAACGGGTGCAAGACAGTTTTGCACATGCGGATACTAAGGTGGCCTTGACGAGCCTAGCATGTACAGACATGGTCTCGGAACACGTGATACCGAAAGGTAGAGCATGAATCATATGGTTGATATGATGAACACTATGAGTGTTCGCCATTGAAATCACACCTTGTCTCGTGATGATCAGACTTAGGTGCGGTGGATTTGGTTCGTGTGATCACTAAGACAATGCGAGGGATATTGTTTTGAGTGGGAGTTCACCTAGATTTTTAATTATGTTGAATTAAAATTTGAACTCAATTTGTCATAAACTAGTCTAAACTTTTGCAATATATGTTGTAGAGATGGCGTCCCCAATCAATTTTAACCAGTTCCTAGAGAAAGAAAAACTTAAGAGCAACGGTAGCAACTTCACCGACTGGTTCCATCATGTGAGGATCTTCCTCTCTGGCGGAAATCTGCAATATGTGCTTGATGCACCGCTAGGTGACCCTCCTGCAGAAACTGAAACCGATGAAGTAAAAGATGTTTACGCGACTCGGAAAACTCGGTACTCTCAAGTTCAGTGTGCCATCCTGTGCAGTCTGGAATCCGATCTTCAAAAACGTTTTGAGCACCACGATCCTCATGAGTTGATGAATGAGCTGAAAGCTATATTTGAGACTCATGCGGCCGTGGAATGCTATGAAGCATCGAAACATTTCTTCAGCTGTATGATGGAAGAAGACAGCTCCGTTAGTGAGAACATGCTCGCCATGACCGGGCATGCGAAGAAACTCAGTGACTTGGGAATAGTGATTCCTAACAGACTGGGGATTAATCGTGTCCTTCAATCACTGCCACCAAGTTACAAGAACTTTGTGATGAACTACAATATGCAGAACATGAACAAGGAGTTACCTGAACTCTTTGGCATGCTAAAAGCTGCTGAGATTGAGATCAAGAAAGAGCACCAAGTGTTGATGGTCAACAAGACCACCAGTTTCAAGAAACAGGGCAAGTCTAAGGGGAAATTCAAGAAGGGTGGCAAGAAAGCTGCCACGCCTCCTATGAAACCTAAGAACGGCCCTAAGCCTGATGCTGAGTGTTATTACTGCAAGGAGAAGGGACACTGGAAGCGTAATTGCTCCAAGTATCTGGCTGATCTGAAGAGCGGCCTTGTCAAGAAGAAGAAAGAAGGTATATCTGGTATACATGTTATAGATGTTTATCTCACTGGTTCTCGTTCTAGTACCTGGGTATTTGATACTGGTTCGGTTGCTCATATTTGTAACTCGAAACAGGAACTAAAGAATAAACGAAGACTACTGAAAGATGAAGTGACGATGCACGTTGGAAACGGATCCAAAGTCGATGTGATCGCTGTCGGCACACTTCCTCTACATCTACCTTCGGGATTAGTTTTAAGCCTAAATAATTGTTATTTTGTACCCGCGTTGAGTATGAACATTATATTTGGATCTAGTTTAATGCAAGACGGTTATTCATTCAAGTCTGAGAATAATGGTTGTTCTATTTTTATGAATAATATCTTTTATGGTCGAGCACCTGAAAAGAATGGCTTATTTCTGTTAGATCTCGATAGTAGTGATACGCATATACATAACATTGATGCTAAGCGAATTAAATTGAATGATAATTCTACTTATATGTGGCACTGTCGTCTTGGTCATATTGGAGTGAAACGCATGAAGAAACTCCATACTGATGGATTACTTGAATCACTTGACTTTGAGTCACTTGATAGATGCGAAGCATGTCTAATGGGAAAAATGACTAAGACTCCATTTTCTGGTATGATGGAGCGAGCTACTGACTTATTGGAAATCATACATACCGATGTGTGCGGACCAATGAGTGTAGCATCGCACGGTGGTTATCGTTATGTTCTAACCTTCATAGATGATTTGAGTAGATATGGGTATATCTATTTCATGAAACATAAATCCGAAACTTTCGAGAAGTTTAAGGAATTCCAAAGTGAAGTAGAAAATCAACGTAACAAGAAGATTAAATTTCTACGATCTGATCGTGGAGGTGAATATCTGAGTTATGAGTTTGGCATGCATTTAAAGAAATGCGGAATACTTTCACAATTGACACCGCCGGGAACACCACAACGAAACGGTGTGTCCGGACGTCGTAATCGAACTCTCTTAGATATGATTCGTTCTATGATGTCTCTTACTGATTTGCCTTTATCATTTTGGAGTTATGAATTAGAGACAGCCGCATTCACTTTAAATAGAGCACCATCAAAACCCGTAGAAACGACACCGTATGAATTATGGTTTAATAAGAAACCTAAGCTGTCGTTCCTTAAAGTTTGGGGTTGCGAAGCTGATGCGTATAGTTGACACGTCCGTTGGGAACCCCAAGAGGAAGGTGTGATGCGCACAGCGGCAAGTTTCCCTCAGTAAGAAACCAAGGTTTAATCGAACCAGTAGGAGTAAAGAAGCACGTTGAAGGTTGATGGCGGCGGGATGTAGTGCGGCGCAACACCAGAGATTCCGGGGCCAACGTGGAACCTGCACAACACAACCAAAGTACTTTGCCCCAACGAAACAGTGAGGTTGTCAATCTCACCGGCTTGCTGTAACAAAGGATTAGATGTATAGTGTGGAAGATGATTGTTTGCAGAAAACAGTAGAACAGTATTGCAGTAGATTGTATTTCAGTATAGAGAATTGGACCGGGGTCCACAGTTCACTAGAGGTGTCTCTCCCATAAGATAAACAGCATGTTGGGTGAACAAATTACAGTTGGGCAATTGACAAATAGAGAGGACATAACAATGCACATACATATTATGATGAATATAGTGAGATTTAATTGGGCATTACGACAAAGTACATAGACCGCTATCCAGCATGCATCTATGCCTAAAAAGTCCACCTTCAGGTTATCATCTGAACCCCCTCCAGTATTAAGTTGCTAACAACAGACAATTGCATTAAGTATTGCGCGTAATGTAATCAGTAACTACATCCTCGAACATAGCACCAATGTTTTATCCCTAGTGGCAACAGCACATCCATAATCTTAGAGATTTCTGTCACTTCCCCAGATTCACGGAGACATGAACCCACTATCGAGCATAAATACTCCCTCTTGGAGTTACAAGCATCTACTTGGCCAGAGCATCTACTAGTAACGGAGAGCATGCAAGATCATAAACAACACATAGACATAAATTGATAATCAACATAACATGGTATTCTCTATTCATCGGATCCCAACAAACGCAACATATAGAATTACAGATAGATGATCTTGATCATGTTAGGCAGCTCACAAGACCCGACAATTAAGCACAATGGGGAGAAGACAACCATCTAGCTACTGCTATGGACCAATAGTCCAGGGGTGAACTACTCACTCATCACTCCGGAGGCGACCATGGCGGCGTAGAGTCCTCCGGGAGATGATTCCCCTCTCCAGCAGGGTGCCGGAGGCGATCTCCTGAATCCCCCGAGATGGGATTGACGGCGGCGGCGTCTCTGGAAGGTTTTCCGTATCGTGGCTCTCGGTACTGGGGGTTTCGCGACGGAGGCTTTAAGTAGGCGGAAGGGCAGGTCAAGAGGCGGCACGAGGGGCCCACACTACAGGCCGGCGCGGCCAAGGCCTGGGCCGCGCCGCCCTATGGTTTGGCCGCCTCGTGGCCCCACTTCGTCTCCTCTTCGGTCTTCTGGAAGCTTCGTGGCAAAATAGGACCCTGGGCGTTGATTTCGTCCAATTCCGAGAATATTTCGTTACTAGGATTTCTGAAACCAAAAACAGCAGAAAACGACAAGCTGGCTCTTCGGCATCTTGTTAATAGGTTAGTTCCAGAAAATGCACGAATATGACATAAAGTGTGCATAAAACATGTAGATATCATCAATAATGTGGCATGGAACATAAGAAATTATCGATACGTCGAAGACGTATCAGCATCCCCAAGCTTAGTTCTGCTCGTCCCGAGCAGGTAAAACGATAACAAAGATAATTTTTGGAGTGACATGCCATCATAACCTTGATCATACTATTTGTAAAGCATATGTAGTGAATGCAGCGATCAAAACAATGTAAATGACATGAGTAAACAAGTGAATCATAAAGCAAAGACTTTTCATGAATAGTACTTCAAGACAAGCATCAATAAGTCTTGCATAAGAGTTAACTCATAAAGCAATAAATCAAAGTAAAGGTATTGAAGCAACACAAAGGAAGATTAAGTTTCAGCGGTTGCTTTCAACTTACAACATGTATATCTCATGGATAATCGTCAACATAGAATAATATAATAAGTGCAATATGCAAGTATGTAGGAATCAATGCACAGTTCACACAAGTGTTTGCTTCTTGAGGTGGAGAGAAATAGGTGAACTGACTCAACATAAAAGTAAAAAGAATGGTCCTTCAAAGAGGAAAGCATCGATTGCTATATTTGTGCTAGAGCTTTTATTTTGAAAACATGAAACAATTTTGTCAACGGTAGTAATAAAGCATATGAGTTATGTAAATTATATCTTACAAGTTGCAAGCCTCATGCATAGTATACTAATAGTGCCCGCACCTTGTCCTAATTAGCTTGGACTACCGTATCATCGCAATACACATGTTTTAACCAAGTGTCACAATGGGGTACCTCCATGCCGCCTGTACAAAGGTCTAAGGAGAAAGCTCGCATTTTGGATTTCTCGCTTTTGATTATTCTCAACTTAGACATCCATACCGGGACAACATGGACAACAGATAATGGACTCCTCTTTAATGCATAAGCATGTGGCAACAATTATTATTCTCATATGAGATTGAGGATATATGTCCAAAACTGAAACTTCCACCATGAATCATGGCTTTAGTTAGCGGCCCAATGTTCTTCTCTAACAATATGCATGCTTAACCATAAGGTGGTAGATCTCTCTTACTTCAGACAAGACGGACATGCATAGCAACTCACATGATATTCAACAAAGAATAGTTGATGGCGTCCCCAGAAACATGGTTATCGCACAACAAGCAACTTAATAAGAGATAAAGTGCATAAGTACATATTCAATACCACAATAGTTTTTAAGCTATTTGTCCCATGAGCTATATATTGCAAAGGCGAATGATGGAATTTAAAGGTAGCACTCAAGCAATTTACTTTGGAATGGCGGAGAAATACCATGTAGTAGGTAGGTATGGTGGACACAAATGGCATAGTGGTTGGCTCAAGTATTTTGGATGCATGAGAAGTATTCCCTCTCGATACAAGGTTTAGGCTAGCAAGGTTATTTGAAATAAACACAAGGATGAACCGGTGCAGCAAAAATCACGTAAAAGACATATTGTAAACATTATAAGACTCTACACCATCTTCCTTGTTGTTCAAACTCAATACTAGAAATTATCTAGACATTAGAGAGACCAAATATGCAAACCAAATTTTAGCATGCTCTATGTATTTCTTCATTAATGGGTGCAAAGTATATGATGCAAGAGCTTAAACATGAGCACAACAATTGCCAAGTATCACATTATCCAAGACATTATAGCAAATTACTACATGTATCATTTTCCAATTCCAACCATATAACAATTTAACAAAGAAGAAACTTCGCCATGAATACTATGAGTAAAGCCTAAGGACATACTTGTCCATATGCTACAGCGGAGCGTGTCTCTCTCCCACAAAGTGAATGATAGGATCCATTTTATTCAAACAAAACAAAAACAAAAACAAACCGACGCTCCAAGCAAAGCACATAAGATGTGATGGAATAAAAATATAGTTTCAGGGGAGGAACCTGATAATGTTGTCGATGAAGAAGGGGATGCCTTGGGCATCCCCAAGCTTAGACGCTTGAGTCTTCTTGATATATGCAGGGGTGAACCACCGGGGCATCCCCAAGCTTAGAGCTTTCACTCTCCTTGATCATATTGCATCATACTCCTCTCTTGATCCTTGAAAACTTCCTCCACATCAAACTTAGCACAACTCATTAGAGGGTTAGTGGACAATAAAAATTAACATGTTCAGAGGTGACACAATCATTCTTAACACTTCTGGACATTGCATAAAGCTACTGGACATTAATGGATCAAAGAAATTCATCCAACATAGCAAAAGAGGCAATGCGAAATAAAAGGCAGAATCTGTCAAAACAGAACAGTTCGTATTAACGAATTTTATCGAGGCACCAGACTTGCTCAAATGAAAATTCTCAAATTGAATGAAAGTTTCGTACATATCTGAGGATCACTCACGTAAATTGGCATAATTTTCTGAGTTACCTACAGAGAAAACAGCCCAGATTCGTGACAGCAAAGAAATCTGTTTCTGCGCAGTAATCCAAATCTAGTATGAACTTTACTATCAACGACTTTACTTAGCACAATAAAACACTAAACTAAGATAAGGAGAGGTTGTTACAGTAGTAAACAACTTCCAAGACACAAAATAAAAAAAAAGTACTGTAGTAAAAACATGGGTTGTCTCCCATAAGCGCTTTTCTTTAACGTATTTCAGCTAGGCGCAGAAAGTGTGTATCAAGTATTATCAAGAGACGAAGTGTCAAAATCATAATTTGTTCTAATAATAGAATCATAAGGTAACTTCATTCTCTTCCTAGGGAAGTGTTCCATACCTTTCTTGAGAGGAAATTGATATTTAATATTACCTTCCTTCATATCAATAGTAGCACCAACGGTTCGAAGAAAAGGTCTTCCCAATATAATGGGGCAAGATGCATTGCATTCAATATCCAAGACAACAAAATCAACGGGGACAAGGTTATTGTTAACCATAATATGAACATTATCAACTCTCCCCAAAGGTTTCTTTTTAGCATTATCAGCGAGATTAACATCCAAATAACAATTTTTCAATGGTGGCAAGTCAAGCATATCATAGACTTTCTTAGGCATAACAGAAATACTTGCACCTAGATCACATAAAGCATTACAATCAAAATCATTGACCCTCATTTTAATGATGGGTTCCCAACCATCCTCTAGCTTTCTAGGAATAGAAGTTTCAAGTTTTAGTTTCTCTTCTCTAGCTTTTATGAGAGCATTTGTAATATGTTTTGTGAAAGCCAAGTTTACAGCGCTAGCGTTGGGACTCTTAGCAAGTTTTTGTAAGAACTTTATAACTTCAGAGATGTGGCAATCATCAAAATCTAAATCATTATGAGCTACAGCAATGGGATCATCATCCCCAAGGTTGGAAAAAATTTCAGCAGTTTTATCACAGGCAGTTTAATGAGTTTTAGCAATTTCAGGCAATTTTGTACGCTTTGCACTAGGAGTAGAAACATTGCCAACACCAATTATTTTACCATTAATAGTAGGAGGTGCAGCAACATGTGAAGAATCAACATTACTTGTGGTGGTAATAGTCCAAACTTTAGCTACATTTTTCTCTTTAGCTAGTTTTTCATTTTCTTCTCTATCCCACCTAGCACGCAATTCAGCCATTAATCTTATATTCTCATTAATTCTAACTTGGATGGCATTTGCTGTAGTAACAATTTTATTTTCAATATCCCTATTAGGCATAACTTTCGATTTCAAAAGATCAACATCATAGGCAAGACTATCAACCTTAGAAGCGAGAATATCAATTTTATTGAGTTTTTCCTCAACAGATTTGTTAAAGGCAGTTTGTGTACTAATAAATTCTTTAAGCATAGCTTCAAGTCCAGGGGGTGTGTTCCTATTATTATTGTAAGAATTCCCATAAGAATTAGCATAACCGTTACCATTATTATAAGGATATGGCCTATAGTTATTACTAGAATTGTTCCGATAAGCATTGTTGTTGAAGTTATTATTTTTAATGAAGTTTACATCAACATGTTCTTCTTGTGCAACCAATGAAGCTAATGGAACATTATTAGGATCAATATTAGTCCTATCATTCACAAGCATAGACATAATAGCATCAATCTTATCACTCAAGGAAGAGGTTTCTTCGACAGAATTTACCTTCTTACCTTGTGGAGCTCTTTCCGTGTGCCATTCAGAGTAGTTGATCATCATATTATCAAGAAGCTTTGTTGCTTCACCAAGAGTGATGGACATAAAGGTACCTCCAGTAGCTGAATCCAATAGGTTCCGTGAAGAAAAATTCAGTCCTGCATAAAAGGTTTGGATGATCATCCAAGTAGTCAGTCCATGGGTTGGTCAATTTTTAACCAGAGATTTCATTCTTTCCCATGCTTGTGCAACATGTTCAGTATCTAATTGTTTAAAATTCATTATGCTACTCCTCAAAGATATAATTTTAGCAGGGGGATACTATCTACTCCCTCCGTCCCTTTTTAATTAACTTGGGGGAGGAAAACGGTTTCACAAATGTCATTTTACAATCCAGTCCTGCATATTTCAAAACATAACAAAAAATACTCTCAGATCTGATCGGTCAGTCCCGTATCCATTCGTCGTCAGCTCCACCACGCGCCCGGAGCTGGAATCGATCGATCGTCAGCTCCACCACGCGCCCGGAGCTGGAATCGATCCAGACGGAATCGATCCAGACGGAGCTCCACCAGGGCAATCGATCCAGACGGAGCTCCACCAGGACAATCAATCCACCACGCCGCCGTTGCTGGAATCGATCCAGACGGAATCGATCCAGACGTCAGCTGCTGGAGCGGAAGCTCCACCAGGCACCTCCGCCTGGAATACGGATCTGGAATCGATCGATCGTCAGCTTCCGGAGCTGCGCCATGCTCTCCACCCTGCTGGAGCGGCAGTTCCACCACGCGCCTGTGCCTGGTTCTCCTCGCCCAGCTCCTGCTCGACAGCTGCTGGAGCGGCAGTTCCACCAGGCACCTCCGCCTGGTTCTCCTCGCCCACTTCCTGCTCGACAGCTGCTGGAGCGGCAGCTCCACCACGCGCCTCCGCCTAGTTCTCCTCGGCCACCTCCTGCTAGACAGCTGCTGGAGCGGCAGCACCGCCACCCGCCTCCGCCTGCTTCTCCTCGGGCCCCTCCTGCTCGACAGCTGCCGAAGCAACAGCTCCGCCACCCGCCTCCGCCTCCTCCTTGTCGACACCCTCCTGAAGAACCGCTTGCCTCAGATTGGCTCCGCCGCCCGCCTCCCCATATTCAAGCTCGCCAGCCTCCAGTTCGCCACGCTGCTCGCCACGCTCCTTCATCCGGCAGCGGCAGCTCATCTTCATCCGGCAGCGCCAGCTCGTCTTCATCCGGCAGCGCCAGCTCGTCTTCATCCGGCAGCGCCAGCTCTTCTTCATCAGGCAGTGGCAGCTCGTCAAGGTTATATTCTGATCATTGCAAGTGCCACGGGGTTACCAATTCAAATCTTGAGCAAACTCTGGCGCGCTCTTCTGGATCTTAAGAGCCACAAATTTCTGCAAAGATGAGAGCATAATCATGAGCATTGTATCGTATGCACAAGTGAGCAATAAAATGATCCCAGAACATGCCTGGAAGATATAGCTAACCAGAAAAATTACAGTGTCAATTAACTTGTGAACATATAAAGCTAGTATCGCACTTCATTGCTTGTATACAAAGAAGTGCTTGTATACAAAACGGAAACACGCCCATACAATGGTACAGAACCATTAGCTCCAGCCGCTAGTGTACATGGCGAGTTTCCTAACAAGTTTATGACAGTAACACATAGCAACACATACCCTTCACACCCACATGGTTTATGAACCAGTTTATGAACCAGGCAAACTGTTTTTTGGTTAAGAACTGGTTGCAGATAACACAAGAGATAGACTACAATATAACTTCACGTACTTTAACCGCAATCTTGGTTCATGAGATGACTTGTCAGCATTGCACAACCACTGAACACAGTTGACAAAGTGCAGTAGTGGAAAAATTAGAAATGATGAAATAAACAAGGCAAGTTAGTTGCAGAAACAAAACAAGAACTTAAGAGGTTAACCTGAACTGCTGAAATACTGATTGCACCATCAATAACTCCTGGGCGCAGGCCTAAGCCCTGGAAGATGAATTATTATAAGCATAGTAGCTCAAAGTAGCACAGCTTGTGGTTACACAGCTGTGAAGAGCTTGATGTAGTTGTGTACAGCAAAGATGTGGAATCATGGCAATTTCGCATGGCCAAAACCACTCGACAAACACATGGTTACAGAGCTCTTTCTTGTGTTATCTCTTATGTTAGTAAAACTATAAGGATTATCAAACAATGGAGCAACATTCAATAGTATAACAACTCCATATTGAGTGAGTTCTGGAGTGAAACGTAAAAAGATTTACCAAGTTTTACGAGCTTCTTTACGAGGAAAACAACATATTTCTGGCGAGAAAGAGCAAGCAAGTGCGGCTGCAGGGCAACGAAAATAGCATCCCTCTCTAGCTGCGAGCACCACTTCACACATGTCTGCCAGGGAAATAATGGTGGCAATCAGAACAAGCACTAGAAGAGCGGCATCTGTGTGGCAGATACTGAAATTTTGACAAACATCCTCAGGCTAGTAGGTCAAGCAATGATAGTTGCAGAAACAAAGGTACACATATAATACACATATTGGTTCACTTGAAACTGCATTCCTAATAAACTGCATTCCTAAGAACATGTGAAAACCCCCTTAAAAAAAGAACATGTGAAAACTTTAGAAACAGCATATCAGCGAGCAAAGTATGCAGGCTGGTTGGGGCAGGATTATTGAAGGCCGAAACTTCAGATAATGGCCATGTATCATCATTTTTGCATAAGCACAAGCATATTTGCACAAGCATCATCATCAGATTTGCACAAGCATATTCCGGAACGGAGGGAGTACTTATCTGTTCTTCTTGTCATGCAGTTCCATCATGGTTGAAGTGGAAGTACTCGAAGAAGATAATGGCCATGTAGTCAATGATGCAGGAGGTGTTGGGCAGCCATCCGGAAAAGACCTATCAGACCATGCAAGATTTGGAGCTTACTTTGCAATGCAATTTATACAGACCAGAGATGGAAAGGTGGATAAAAAAGACAAGGAGCTTGTTGCTAGTCTATTAAAGACAAGTCTAAGTACAGTTGAAAAAATCTGGAAAGATGCACGACAACAAATTGCAGCAGGGCAAGAAGTAGATGTTTCATCGAAGAAAAAAGGCAGAGTTGGACGTAAGAGAAAATATCTAGAGCTCTCCAGGGTAACCTCCATCCCATTGAATAGAAGAAAAACAGTCAGAGCTCTAGCAAGGGAACTCAATGTTAGCCGAACAACCTTGCACAGAAGGTTAGAATGGGGTGAACTAAATCGCTGCTCAAACACTTTGAAGCCAGCTCTAAAGCCAGCTAACAGAATTGAAAGACTGAAGTTCTGTATGTTTATGCTCCAAGAGTGCACAATGACAGATATGAGTGTTTTCTTCAAGGAAATGGACAATTTTGTCCATATCGACGAAAAATGGTTTGACTTGACACAGAAAAACAATGTGTACTATCTAGTCCCTGGAGAGCCTACCCCATATCGGACAGTGCATAATAAGAACAGTATAGGGAAGGTTATGTTTTTAACTGCTGTCGCTAAGCCAAGGTTTGCCATTGTTGATGGAATAAAGGTTTGCACTTTTGATGGAAAAATAGGCACATGGCCATTTGTCACTGAAACTGCAGCTGTTAGAAGAAGCGAAAACAGGGAAAAGGGTACTCTTGAACTCAAATCAATGAAAGTTAACAGAGATGTAATGAGGGATTTCATGTGCAATAAAGTAATCCCTGCTATACTAGACAAGTGGCCAGATGAGGACGCGGGGAGAACTATCTATATACAACAAGACAATGCCACCCCACACATCAAGCCTAACGACCCTGTTTTCCTACAAGTTGTTGCACAAACTGACCTGAACATTGTGTTACTGCAACAACCACCTAATAGTCCTGATATGAACATTCTAGATCTATGCTTCTTTCGGTCTATTCAATCTCTCACCGACTGCAGAGCGCCGAAAAATATTAGAGAACTGATTGAAGCTGTGCAGGAAGAATTTGAGAACTATGAGGTGGATAAGCTAGCTAAAAGCTTTCTAACATTGCAAACATGCTTGAGAGAGACTATGAAGAAGCAAGGAGGGAATTGCTATGACATCCAACACATGGGTAAAGACAAAAGGATAAAGGAAGGAAGGCTCCCTATTTTTCTTACTTGCAAGGCTGATCTAGTTGCAGAGACATTAAAAATTATAGAAGAAGCACAAGCTATTGAGAATAGCACAAGCAGCAAACAAGCAAAAGTAGAGCAGCTTAAGCAGTTGATAGAAGAGGCAGAAGCAAGAGCAAAAGAAAAAGTAGAAGCAGAATCAACACAAGAAGCATCTTGAGTAGTTTTAAATTATGCAATACTCCGTAGTTTTAAGTTATGTGGAACGTGTTGTATATATGCAACATTTCAAATACATCATGCAGTAACTATACATATATAAAGCGAGCATATCTGATCAAGAGTTCCACATTCTCATCATAGCAATGGTCTACAAATCTCAACGATTTCTTTCAAGTGAGTCATAAATGCTAAGCAAACAGAGGATCTATAAGATTTTCACAAGAACAGGAGCGGTGGGCGGCCAGGTACTCCAATACCAGGAGCGAAGAAGACAAGATCCTAATGCGCTCAAGACCAACTTCTACTTCTTCTCTCTGGAAGCGATTTTCCTAGTCAGCGGAGAGCAAGCCCCTAGGACATTGGCAGCTACTCCAATCAAGCAGTAGCGAAACAAAATACAGAGCGATGCTGTGAAGTGTACTGTACACGTCCCAATCAAGCAGTAGCCTCCATGCTGTGAAGTGTGCACATTATGTTTCAATGTGAACGGTACTGGTTTTACGCATGACACACTGGCTACCACAGGGGAACATATGAATTTCTTTGTTTCATACTCGTACTATAAATGTCAAACCGTTTGAGCACCGTAAGAATCATCAATACACAACAAACTTGTAAAGTGTGACATTGCTCATCTTGGGCATGAACTAAAACTGAAGAAGCTCAGCTTGGAATGTAAAAAATCATTTTAAACTGTGTTGTTTGAGGGATGGCACAAGAAAAAGTGGTTTCCATTCTGTACAAACCGTGAACAGACAACTTGATATCTGGAACTCATACTGTAGGCTACATTCAGAATTTCAGATACAGTGTGGGATGATTTGCTTTTTCTTCAAAAACAGAATTATCATGCCGAAAGAGTTTTGCTTGTACAGCCCGCCGCAAGAGGATTAGGATACCAAACCGCAGCACACAGCAACGCTAACTACCCCAGAACTTCTTTAGCCGTCCTGTCATTTTTTCATTGGAAGCACTCTTTCGAAGCAAGAACCGTTCAATTATGAAAGGAAACATTGCGTGCACCATTAGGATTCCTCCCGGCCGATCCCACAGAAGCACGAAGTCCCTTAACTATGCAAAACGAGTAAAATCTAACCATACTAGCAAGATACAGTACTTGCTGGAACAAATAAGAAGCAGAAAGGGGGAGGAAGGAGGAAGGATCAAGAACCAAGAAACACGCACGCACGCACCTGGACCGGTCGCCGAATCCGAAGCCAATCCGATCGAGAATCAGCCCCCGGAGCACCTGACGCGGCAGAGGGACGCGAGCTCGAGCGTGCGTGGCTTGAATCCGATGGAGGGATCGAAGGTGTAGGCGCACCTGCTAAAATGGAGGGATCGAAGGTGTGGGCTGGACCGGTGGCGCGACTTCTTCCGGGGCGCGGGCGCCGGCATCTGCGAGGTGCTCGAGAAGGCCATCCTCGTCGCCGCCGCCGAAGAGCCGCGCGAGTTCCTGCGCCGCCGCGACCGCATCGCCGAGTGCCTCTTCAACGTGCTCCACGCCCCGCACCCGCCCGCCGCCTCATGCCACGGTAGCACCACCGTCTCGCAGCCGCCCGCCACGCCCGCAGCCGTCGCCGAGGACAAGGGCAGCGTGCGGCGCATGCCCGAGACGCTCGACAGCAAGGTCCACAGCAGCAAGGTCGAAAAAATTGAATCTTTCTCACGGATCCAGATTTGGTGTGGAGTTGGAGATGTTCTGGTTATGGCGGAGAGGAGGAGAAGGGGACGGGGATGGCGAGCGGAGGCGCATCAGAGAGGAGGAGGAGGAGGAGGAGGAGAAGGGGACGGGTAGGGGAGCGGCGGCGACGGGACGCCGGTGACGGGGAAGGAGAGGATATGGGGACTGCGGACGCGAGAGGATGGGGACTGCGGACGCGAGGATGCGGAGACGTGGTTGTTGACTCGGGTCAGCGGCGGGGACGTGCGGGTTGATAGTAGAAAGAGATAGGGGGTTTTGCGCAAAATTACTGGCGAGTTAATTAAAAAGGGACGGAGGGAGTACCAATAAAAGCATCCTTGCATTTAGTCCATGAATCAATACTATTCTTAGGCAGAGATAGCAACCAATCTTTAGCTCTTCCTCTTAATGAGAAAGGAAACAATTTCAATTTAATAATATCACCATCTACATCTTTATATTTTTGCATTTCACATAGTTCAACAAAATTATTAAGATGGTCAGCAGCATCATCAGAACTAACACCAGAAAATTGCTCTCGCATAACAAGATTCAGTAAAGCAGGTTTAATTTCAAAGAATTCTGCTGTAGTAGCAGGTGGAGCAATAGGTGTGCATAAGAAATCATTATTATTTGTGGTTGTGAAGTCACACAACTTAGTATTTTCAGGGGTGGCCATTTTAGCAGTAGTAAATAAAGCAAACTAGATAAAGTAAATGCAAGTAACTAATTTTTTTGTGTTTTTGATATAGCAAACAAGATAGCAAATAAAGTAAAACTAGCAACTAATTTTTTTGTATTTTGATTTAGTGCAGCAAACAAAGTAGTAAATAAAACTAAGCAAGACAAAAACAAAGTAAAGAGATTGGGAAGTGGAGACTCCCCTTGCAGCGTGTCTTGATCTCCCCGGCAACGGCGCCAGAAATTTGCTTGATGCGTGTAGTTGACACGTCCGTTGGGAACCCCAAGAGGAAGGTGTGATGCGCACAGCGGCAAGTTTCCCTCAGTAAGAAACCAAGGTTTAATCGAACCAGTAGGAGTCAAGAAGCACGTTGAAGGTTGATGGCGGCGGGATGTAGTGCGGCGCAACACCAGAGATTCCGGCGCCAACGTGGAACCTGCACAACACAACCAAAGTACTTTGCCCCAACGAAACAGTGAGGTTGTCAATCTCACCGGCTTGCTGTAACAAAGGATTAGATGTATAGTGTGGAAGATGATTGTTTGCAGAAAACAGTAGAACAGTATTGCAGTAGATTGTATTTCAGTATAGAGAATTGGACCGGGGTCCACAGTTCACTAGAGGTGTCTCTCCCATAAGATAAACAGCATGTTGGGTGAACAAATTACAGTTGGGCAATTGACAAATAGAGAGGGCATAACAATGCACATACATATTATGATGAATATAGTGAGATTTAATTGGGCATTACGACAAAGTACATAGACCGCTATCCAGCATGCATCTATGCCTAAAAAGTCCACCTTCAGGTTATCATCCGAACCCCCTCCAGTATTAAGTTGCTAACAACAGACAATTGCATTAAGTATTGCGCGTAATGTAATCAGTAACTACATCCTCGAACATAGCACCAATGTTTTATCCCTAGTGGCAACAGCACATCCATAATCTTAGAGATTTCTGTCACTTCCCCAGATTCACGGAGACATGAACCCACTATCGAGCATAAATACTCCCTCTTGGAGTTACAAGCATCTACTTGGCCAGAGCATCTACTAGTAACGGAGAGCATGCAAGATCATAAACAACACATAGACATAAATTGATAATCAACATAACATAGTATTCTCTATTCATCGGATCCCAACAAACGCAACATATAGAATTACAGATAGATGATCTTGATCATGTTAGGCAGCTCACAAGACCCGACAATTAAGCACAATGGGGAGAAGACAACCATCTAGCTACTGCTATGGACCCATAGTCCAGGGGTGAACTACTCACTCATCACTCCGGAGGCGACCATGGCGGCGTAGAGTCCTCCGGGAGATGATTCCCCTCTCCGGCAGGGTGCCGGAGGCGATCTCCTGAATCCCCCGAGATGGGATTGACGGCGGCGGCGTCTCTGGAAGGTTTTCCGTATCGTGGCTCTCGGTACTGGGGGTTTCGCGACGGAGGCTTTAAGTAGGCGGAAGGGCAGGTCAAGATGCGGCACGAGGGGCCCACACTACAGGCCGGCGCGGCCAAGGCCTGGGCCGCGCCGCCCTATGGTTTGGCCGTCTCGTGGCCCCACTTCGTCTCCTCTTCGGTCTTCTGGAAGCTTCGTGGCAAAATAGGACCCTGGGCGTTGATTTCGTCCAATTCCGAGAATATTTCGTTACTAGGATTTCTGAAACCAAAAACAGCAGAAAACAGCAACTGGCTCTTCGGCATCTTGTTAATAGGTTAGTTCCAGAAAATGCACGAATATGACATAAAGTGTGCATAAAACATGTAGATATCATCAATAATGTGGCATAGAACATAAGAAATTATCGATACGTCGGAGACGTATCAGAAGCCTATGTAAAGAAGTGATACGTCCCCGACGTATCCATAATTTCTGTCGTTCCATGCTTGTTTTATGACAATACTTACATGTTTTGCTTGCACTTTATGATGATTTCATGCATTTTTCGGAACTAACCTATTAACGAGATGCCACAGTGCCAGTTCCTGTTTTCTGCTGTTTTTGGTTCCAGAAAGGCTGTTCGGGCAATATTCTCGGAATTGGACGAAATCAACGCCAAATCTCCTATTTTTCCCGGAAGGCTCCAGAACACCGAAGAAGAGTCGGAGAGGGGCCAGGGGGCCACCACACCACAAGGCGGCGTGGGCCAGACCCTGGCCGCGCCGGCCTAGGGTGAGGCGCCCCCAGGTGCCCCCCTGCGCCGCCTCTTCGCCTATAAAATCCCTTTCGACCTAAAAACACCGTACCAATTGACGAAACTCCAGAAAGACTCCAGGGGCACCGCCACCGTCGCGAAACTCCAATTCGGGGGACAGAACTCTGTCCCGGCACCCTGCCGGGACGGGGAAGTGCCCCCGGAAGCCATCTCCATCGACGCCACCGCCTCCATCATGCTCCGTGAGTAGTTCCCCCATGGACTACGGGTTCTAGCAGTAGCTATGTCGGTATACTCTCCCCCATGTACTTTAATACAATGGTCTCATGAGCTGCCTTACATGATTGAGATTCACCTGATGTAATCGGTGTTGTGTTTGTTGGGATCCGATGGATGATACATTATGATTAGTCTATCTATAAAGTTTGTGAAGTTATTGTTGCTGCAATCTTGTTATGCTTAATGCTTGTCACTAGGGCCCGAGTGGCATGATCTTAGATTTGAGCTCTATACTTATTGCTTGGATTGTATCTACAAGTTGTATGCACATATCACTGTCCGGAACCAAAGGCCCCGAAGTGGCAAGAATCGGGACAACCGGAGGGGATGGTAGTGATGTGAGGATCACATGTTTTCATGGTGTGTTAATGCTTTGCTCCGGTACTCTATTAAAAGGAGTACCTTAATATCCAGTAGTTTCCCTTGAGGCCCGGCTGCCACCGGCTGGTAGGACAAAAGATGTTGTGCAAGTTTCTCATTGCGAGCACGTACGACTATATACAGAAAACATGCCTACATAATTAATAATCTTGATGTTCTGTCTTAATGCTTTGATTCCTATCAATTGCCCAACTGTAATTTGTTCACCCAACACTTGTCACTTATTAGAGAGTTACCACTAGTGTAGATCGCTGGGAACCCCGGTCCATATCTCATCATAATATACTTGTTCTACATGTCATTGGAAGTAGTATCAACTATCTTCTGGTGCCATTGCTCTCATATTGCTATTACTGCTGCTGTATTCTTTGTTACCTTTGCTCTCATATTACTGCTACTTTCACATCACCCCTGTTGCTAGTGCTTTTCCAGGTGCAGCTGAATTGACAACTCAGTTGTTAAGGCTTATAAGTATTCTTTACCTCCCCTTGTGTCGAATCAATAAATTGGGTTATACTACCCTCGAAGACTATCGCGATCCCCTATACTTGTGGGTCATCAAGAAGTTACAACCGGACAAGCTAGAACCTAAAGCGGAGAAATGCGTCTTCATAGGATACCCTAAGGAAACTATAGGGTACACTTTCTATCACAGATCCGAAGGCAAAATCTTTGTTGCTAAGAACGGAACCTTTCTTGAGAAAGAATTTCTCACTAAAGAAGTGACTGGAAGAAAAGTAGAACTCGATGAGATTGATGAATCTATACTCGTTGATTAGAGTTGCGCAGTACCGGAAGTTGTACTTGTACCGCCTACACCAGAAACAGAGGAAGCTAATGATAATGATCATGAAACTTCGAACGAGGAAACTACTGAACCTCGCAGATCGACAAGGGAACGTGCCACTCCTGATTGGTATGATCCTTGTCTAAATGTCATGATTGTGGATAACAATGATGAGGACCCTGCGACGTATGAAGAAGCGATGATGAGCCCAGATTCCAACAAATGGCAAGAAGCCATGAAATCCGAAATGGGATCCATGTATGATAACAAAGTATGGACTTTGGTAGACTTACGATAGCGAAAGGCTGTCGAGAATAAATGGATCTTCAAGAGAAAAACAGATGTTGATGGTAATATTACTGTCTATAAAGCTCGACTTGTCGCAAAGGGTTTCCGACAAATTCAAGGAGTTGACTACGATGAGACTTTCTCACCTGTAGCGAAGCTAAAATCTGTAAGGATTTTGTTTGCAATAGCTGCATTTTTCGATTATGAGATTTGACAGATGGATGTCAAAACGGCGTTCCTTAATGGAGACATTGAGGAAGAGTTGTATATGGTACAACCCAAAGGTTTTGTCGATCCTAAAAATGCTGACAAAGTATGCAAACTTCAGCGTTCAATCTATGGACTGAAGCAAGCATCAAGAAGTTGGAACCGACGCTTTGATAAGGTGATCAAAGACTTCGGGTTTATACAGTGTCATGGAGAGGCCTGTATTTACAAGAAAGTGAGTGGGAGCTCTGTACCATTCCTGATATTATATGTAGATGACATATTATTGATCGGGAATGATATAGAACTATTAAGCAGTGTAAAAGGTTATTTGAATAATAGTTTTTCAATGAAAGACCTTGGTGAAGCATCGTATATATTAGGCATCATGATTTATAGAGATAGATCAAGACGCCTAATAGGGCTATCACAGAGTACATACCTGGACAAGATTCTAAAGAAGTTTAGAATGGACGAAAGTAAGAAAGGGTTCTTACCTATGTTACCAGGCAAGGTCTTGAGTAAGACTCAAGGACCGGCTACGGCAGAAGAAAGAGAAAGGATGAGTAATATCCCCTATGCCTCGGTAGTAGGATCTATCATGTATGCCATGCTATGTACTAGACCGGATATAGCACATGCTGTTAGTTTGACTAGCAGATATCAAAGTGATCCAGGAATGGAACACTGGACAGCGGTCAAGAATATCCTGAAGTACTTGAAAAGAACTAAGGATATGTTTCTTTGTTATGGAGGTGCCCAAGAGCTCGTTGTAAACGGTTACACCGATGCAAGTTGGAACACTGATCCTGATGACTCTAAGTCACAGTCTGGGTACGTGTTTATATTGAATGGTGCTGCAGTAAGCTGGGCAAGCTCGAAGCAGTGCATGGTGGCGAAGTCATCAACAGAATCAGAGTACATAGCGGCTTCAGAGGCTTCATCAGAAGCGGTATGGATGAAGAGGTTCATTGTAGAGCTCGGTGTGGTTCCTAGTGCATTGGACCCATTAATCATCTACTGTGATAACATGGGTGCCATCGCCAATGCACAAGAGCCAAGGTCACACAAGAGGCTGAAGCATATCAAGCTGCGTTACCACTCGATTCGCGAGTACATCGAAGATGGAGAAGTAAAGATTTGCAAAGTACATACTGATCTGAATGTAGCAGATCCGTTGACTAAACCTCTCCCTAGGGCAAAGCATGACCAACACCAGAATGCCATGGGTGTTAGGTATATTACAATGTAATCTAGATTATTGACTCTAGTGCAAGTGGGAGACTGAAGGAGATATACCCAAGAGGCAATAATAAAAGTGGTTATTATATATCTTTATGTTTATGATAAATGTTTATATATCATGCTATAATTGTATTAACTGAAACATTAGTACATGTGTGATATGTAGACAACAAAGAGTCCCTAGTATGCCTCTTAACTAGCTTGTTGATTAATGGATGATTAGTTTCATAATCATGAACATTGGATGTTATTAATAACAAGGTTATATCATTGTATGAATGATGTGATGGACACACCCAATTAAGCGTAGCATAAGATCACGTCATTAAGTTATTTGCTATAAGCTTTCGATACATAGTTACCTAGTCCTTATGACCATGAGATCATGTAAATCACTTATACTGGAAAGGTACTTTGATTACACCAAACGCCACTGCGTAAATGGGTGGTTATAAAGGTGGGATTAAGTATCCGGAAAGTATGAGTTGAGGCATATGGATCAACAGTGGGATTTGTCCATCCCGATGACGGATAGATATACTCTGGGCCCTCTCGGTGGAATGTCGTCTAATGTCTTGCAAGCATATGAATAAGTTCATAAGAGACCACATACCACGGTACGAGTAAAGAGTACTTGTCAGGAAACGAGGTTGAACAAGGTATAGAGTGATACCGATGATCAAACCTCGGACAAGTAAAATATCGCGTGACAAAGGGAATTGGTATCGTATGTGAATGGTTCATTCGATCACTAAAGTCATCGTTGAATATGTGGGAGCCATTATGGATCTCCAGATCCCGCTATTGGTTATTGGTTGGAGTGAGTACTCAACCATGTCCGCATAGTTCGCGAACCGTAGGGTGACACACTTAAAGTTGGATGTTGAAATGGTCGAACTTGAATATGGAATGGAGTTCGAATATTTGTTCGAAGTCCTGGATGAGATCCCGGACATCACGAGGAGTCCCGGAATGGTCCGGACAATAAGATTCATATATAGGAAGTCATTTTATAAGATTTAAAATGATCCGGAAGGTTCTATGGAAGGTTCTAGAGAAGTCCGGAAGAAACCACTATGGAAGGCGGAGTCCCAAAGGGACTCCACCTCCATGGCCGGCCAACCCTAGAAGGGGAGGAGTCCCAAGTGGACTCCCCCTAAGGGGGCCGGCCAACCCCCCACATGGAAGGGGGGAATCCCACCCCAAGTGGGATTCCCACCTTGGGTAGGTTTCCCTATCACATGGAAGGTTTTGGGTTCGGGTCTTATTCGGAGACTTGTAGCCCAACACTTGGGGCTTCCACCTATATAATGAGGGCCAAGGGGAGGGGGCCGGCCACCCCAAGACCACAGCCTGGCCGCACCCCTCAAGTGGCCGGCGCCCCCTCTCCCCAAACCCTAGCCACCCCGCTCCTCCACTTCCCGCACGCTTAGCGAAGCTCCGCCGGATTTCTCCACCACCACCGACACCACGCTGTCGTGCTGTCGGATTCAAGAGGAGCTACTACTTCCGCTGCCCGCTGGAACGGGGAGGTGGACGTCGTCTTCATCAACAACCGAACGTGTGACTGAGTACGGAGGTGCTGCCCGTTCATGGCGCCGTTATCAAGATCTTCTACGCGCTTTTGCAAGCGGCAAGTGAACGTATACCTCAGCAACAAGAGCCTCACCTTGTAGGCTTTGGAATCTCTTCAAGGGTGAGACTCGATAATCCCCTCGTTGCTACCATCTTCTAGATTGCATCTTGGCTTGGATTGCGTGTTTGCGGTAGGAAATTTTTTGTTTTCTATGCAACGTTATCTTACAGCAACCCTGCAACCACAAAGCAAGAAGTCTCTTGTGTCCCCAACACACCTAATAGGTGCACTAGTTCGGCGAAGAGATAGTGAAATACAGGTGGTATGAATAAATATAAGCAGTAGCAACGGCACCAGAAAAGTGCTTTGTTGTCCAGGACTGGTGTGTGGTGGTAATATTGCAGGCAGTAGAGATGCAGTAAAACAGTAAACAAGTAGCGATAACAGTATTGGAAACAAGGCCTAGGGATTATACTTTCACTAGTGGACACTCTCAACATTGATCACATAAATAAATAGATAGATGCTAGACTCTACACTCTCTTGTTGGATGATGAACACCACTAACTGTGTAGGATTACACGAACCCTCAATGCCGGAGTTAACAAGCTCCACAATATTCGATGTTCATATTTAAATAACCTTAGAGTGCATGACAGATCAACATAACCAAACCAAGTACTAACATAGCATGCACACTGTCACCTTCACGCTACGAAAGGAGGCATAGATCACATCAATACCATCATAGCAATAGTTAACTTCATAATCTACACGAGATCACAATCATAGCCTACGCCAAGTACTACACGATGCACACACTGTCACCATTACACCGTGCAGGAGGAATAAACTACTTTAATAACATCACTAGAGTAGCATGCAGATATATTGTGATACAAAACACATTGCAATCATAAAGAGATATAAATAAGCACTTCACTATGCCATTCATAACAGTGAATAAGTATTCTGTGAAATATAGCCTAAGAGACCCACACGGTGCACACACTGTCACCTTTACACACATGGGACAAGGAGTCTCCGGAGATCACATAAGTAAAATCCACTTGACTAGCATAATGACATCTAGATTACAAGCATCATCATATGAATCTCAATCATGTAAGGCAGCTCATGAGATTATTGTATTGAAGTACATAGGAGAGAGATGAACCACATAGCTACCGGTACAGCCCCGAGCCTCGATGGAGAACTACTCCCTCCTCATGGGAGACAGCAGCGTTGATGGAGATGGCGGTGGTGTCGATGGAGGAGCCTTCCGGGGGCACTTTCCCGTCCCGGCGGCGTGCCGGAACAGAGACTTCTGTCCCCCAGATCTTGGCTTCGCGATGGCGGCGGCTCTGGAAGGTTTCTCGTACCGTGGCTTTTCCTTCTCGATGTTTTAGGTCAGGGACCTTTATATAGGCGAACAGGCGGAGTCGGAAGGGCGACGAGGCGATGACACAATAGGGGGGCGCGGCCCAGGCCCTGGCCGCGCCACCATGTCATCTGGGGCCCCTGTGGCCCCCCTCTGGCGGCTCTCGGGTGTTCTAGAAGCTTCATGCAATCCTAAGATGCTGGGTGTTGATTTCGTCCGATTCCGAGAATATTTCCTTACTAGGATTTCTGAAACCAAAAAGCAATGAAAACAAGCGGCCCTTTGGCATCTCGTCAATAGGTTAGTTCCGGAAAACGCATAAATATGACATAAAGTGTGCATAAAACATGTAGATATCATCAATAATGTGGCATGGAACATAAGAAATTATCGATACGTCGGAGACGTATCAGCATCCCCAAGCTTAGTTTCTGCTCGTCCCGAGCAGGTAAACGATAACAAAGATAATTTCTGGAGTGACATGCCATCATAACCTTGATCATACTATTGTAAGCATATGTAATGAATGCAGCGATCAAAACAATGGTAAATGACATGAGTAAACAAATGAATCATAAAGCAAAGACTTTTCATGAATAGTACTTTCAAGACAAGCATCAATAAGTCTTGCATAAGAGTTAACTCATAAAGCAATAAATTCAAAGTAAAGGCATTGAAGCAACACAATGGAAGATTAAGTTTCAGCGGTTGCTTTCAACTTGTAACATGTATATATCATGGATAGTTGCCAATGCAAAGCAATATAACAAGTGCAATAAGCAAGTATGTAAGAATCAATGCACAGTTAACACAAGTGTTTGCTTCTAAGATAGAAAGAAGTAGGTGAACTGACTCAACATAAAAGTAAAAGAATGGCCCTTCGCAGAGGGAAGCATTGATTGCTATATTTGTGCTAGCTAGAGCTTTGGTTTTGAAAACAAGAAACAATTTTGTCAACGGTAGTAATAAAGCATATGCATTATGTAAATTATATCCTACAAGTTGCAAGCCTCATGCATAGTATACTAATAGTGCCCGCACCTTGTCCTAATTAGCTCGGATTACCGGGATTATCATCGCAATACATATGTTTTAACCAAGTGTCACAAAGGGGTACCTCTATGCCACCTGTACAAAGGTCTAAGGAGAAAGCTCGCATTGGATTTCTCGCTTTTGATTATTCTCAACTTAGACATCCATACCGGGAAACATAGACAACAGATAATGAACTCCTCTTTAATGCATAAGCATGTAGCAACAATTAGTGTTCTCATATGAGATTGAGGATATTTGTCCAAAACTAAAACTTCCACCATGGTTCATGGCTTTAGTTAGCGGCCCAATGTTCTTCTCTAACATTATGCATGCTCTAACCATTCAACTAGTGGTAAATCTCCCTTACTTCAGACAAGACGGACATGCATAGCAACTCACATGATATTCAACAAAGAGTTGATGGCGTCCCCAGAAACATGGTTATCGCACAACAAGCAACTTAATAAGAAATAAAATGCATAATTACATATTCAATACCACAATAGTTTTTAGGCTATTTGTCCCATGAGATATATATTGCAAAGATGAAGAATAGAAATTTTAAAGGTAGCACTCAAGCAATTTACTTTGGAATGACGGAGAAATACCATGTAGTAGGTAGGTATGGTGGACACAAATGGCATGGTTTTTGGCTCAAGGATTTGGATGCACGAGAAGCAATCCCTCTCAGTACAAGGCTTAGGCTAGCAAGGCTATTTGAAGAAAACACAAGTATGAACTAGTACAGCAAAACTCACATAAGAACATATTGCAAACATTATAAGACTATACATTGTCTTCCTTGTTGTTCAAACCCTTACTAGAAAATATCTAGACCTTAGAGAGACCAATCATGCAAACCAAATTTTAGCAAGCTCTATGTATTTCTTCACTAATAGGTGCAAAGTATATGATGCAAGAGCTTAAACATGAGCACAAAAATTGCCAAGTATCACATTATTCAAGACATCATACCAATTACTACATGTAGCATTTCCCGTTTCCAACCATATAACAATTAACGAAGCAGTTTCAACCTTCGCCATGAAAATTAAAAGCTAAGAACACATGTGTTCATATGAACCAGCGGAGCGTGTCTCTCTCCCACACAAGCATTTATTCAGAGAATGAAAATAACAAAATAAAAACAAAAGCATACAGACGCTCCAAGTAAAGTACATAAGATGTGACCGAATAAAAATATAGTTTCAAGGGAGGAACCTGATAAATTGTCGATGAAGAAGGGGATGCCTTGGGCATCCCCAAGCTTAGATGCTTGAGTCTTCTTGAGATATGCAGGGATGAACCACCGGGGCATCCCCAAGCTTAGAGCTTTCACTCTTCTTGATCATATTGTATCATCCTCCTCTCTTGACCCTTGAAAACTTCCTTCACACCAAACTCGAAACAAACTCATTAGAGGGTTAGTGCATAATCAAAAACTCACATGTTCAGAGGTGACACAATAATTCTTAACACTTCTGGACATTGCCCAAAGCTACTGGAAGTTAATGGAACAAAGAAATCCATCCCACATAGCAAAAGAGGCAATGCGAAATAAAAGGCAGAATCTGTCAAAACAGAACAGTCCGTAAAGACGAATTTCTAAGAGGCACCAGACTTGCTCAAATGAAAATTCTCAAATTGAATGAAAGTTGCGTACATATCTGAGGATCACATACAACTCTGAGTTACCTACAGAGAATTCTGCCCAAATTCGTGACAGCAAGAAATCTGTTTCTGCGCAGTAATCCAAATCTAGTATCAACCTTGCTATCAAAGACTTTACTTGGCACAACAATGCAATAAAATAAAGATAAGGAGAGGTTGCTACAGTAGTAACAACTTCCAAGACACAAATATAAAACAAAGGTACTGTAGTAAAATAAACACATGGGTTATCTTCCAAGAAGTTCTTTCTTTATAGCCATTAAGATGGGCTCAGCAGTTTTAATGATGCACTCGCAAGAAATAAGAGTTGAAGCAAAAGAGAGCATCAAGAAGCAAATTCAAAACACATTTAAGTCTAACATGCTTCCTATGAAAAGGAATCTTGTAAATAAACAAGTTCATGAAGAGCAAAGTAACAAGCATAGGAAGATAGAACAAGTGTAGCTTCAAAAATTTCAGCACATAGAGAGGTGTTTTAGTAACATGAAAATTTCTACAACCACATTTTCCTCTCTCATAATAACTTTCAGTAGTATCATGAGCAAACTCAACAATATAACTATCACATAAAGCATTCTTATCATGAGTCTCATGCATAAATTTATTACTATCCACATAAGCATAATCAATTTTATTAGTAATAGTGGGAGCAAATTCAACAAAGTAGCTATCATCATTATTCTCATCATCAAATATAGGAGGCATATTGTAATCATAATCAAATTTATCCTCCATAACAGGCGGCACCAAAAGACTACTATCATTATAATCATCATAAATAGGAGGCAAAGTATCATCAAAGTAAATTTTCTACTCAATGCTTGGGGGACTAAAAAGATCATGCTCATCAAAGCCAGCTTCCCCAAGCTTAGAATTTTCCATAGCATTAGCAACAATAGTGTTCAAAGCATTCATATTAATAACATTCCCATTAGCATGCATATAAAGTTCCATGGGTTTTTTAATTCTCTCTTCAAACACATCATGTCCTAATTCAAGATAAAGTTCATAAAGATCTCTCATATTTTTGTTGTTTTCCATTATGCCTTACTAGTGTAAACAAGAAACAAAAAGATGCAATTGCAGGATCTAAAGGAAATAGCTTCGAGTACTTACAACAGCGAAAATAGCTTAGTAGCCGAGATCCGGTGTGTGAGTACCTTTTACCTTTCCTCCCCGGCAACGGCGCCATAAAAGTGCTTGATGTCTACGGGTGCTTCTATTCTTGTAGACAGTGTTGGGCCTCCAAGAGCAGAGGTTTGTAGAACAGCAGCAAGTTTCCCTTAAGTGGATCACCCAAGGTTTATCGAACTCAGGGAGGAAGAGGTCAAAGATATCCCTCTCATGCAACCCTGCAACCACAAAGCAAGAACTCTCTTGTGTCCCCAACACACCTAATAGGTGCACTAGTTCGGCGAAGAGATAGTGAAATACAAGTGGTATGAATAAATATAAGCAGTAGCAACAGCACCAGAAAAGTGCTTTGCTGTCCAGGACTGGTGTGTGGTGGTAATATTGCAGGCAGTAGAGATGCAGTAAAACAGTAAACAAGCAGCGATAACAGTATTGGAAACAAGGCCTAGGGATTATACTTTCACTAGTGGACACTCTCAACATTGATCACATAAATAAATAGATAGATGCTAGACTCTACACTCTCTTGTTGGATGATGAACACCACTAACTGTGTAGGATTACACGAACCCTCAATGCCGGAGTTAACAAGCTCCACAATATTCGATATTCATATTTAAATAACCTTAGAGTGCATGACAGATCAACATAACCAAACCAAGTACTAACATAGCATGCACACTGTCACCTTCACGCTACGAAAGGAGGCATAGATCATATCAATACCACCATAGCAATAGTTAACTTCATAATCTACAAGAGATCACAATCATAGCCTACGTCAAGTACTACACGATGCACACACTGTCACCATTACACCGTGCAGGAGGAATAAACTACTTTAATAACATCACTAGAGTAGCATGCAGATATATTGTGATACAAAACACATTGCAGATATAAATAAGCACTTCACTATGCCATTCATAACAGTGAATAAGTATTCTGTGAAATATAGCCTAAGAGAACCACACGGTGCACACACTGTCACCTTTACACACGTGGGACAAGGAGTCTCCGGAGATCACATAAGTAAAATCCACTTGACTAGCATAATGACATCTAGATTACAAGCATCATCATATGAATCTCAATCATGTAAGGCAGCTCATGAGATTATTGTATTAAAGTACATAGGAGAGAGATGAACCACATAGCTACCGGTAAAGCCCCGAGCCTCGATGGAGAACTACTCCCTCCTCATGGGAGACATCAGCGTTGATGGAGATGGCGGTGGTGTCGATGGAGGAGCCTTCCGGGGGCACTTCCCCGTCCCGGCGGCGTGCCGGAACAGAGACTTCTGTCCCCCAGATCTTGGCTTCGCGATGGCGGCGTCTCTGGAAGGTTTCTCGTACCGTGGCTTTTCCGTCTCGATGTTTTAGGTCAGGGACCTTTATATAGGCGAAGAGGCGGAGTCGGAAGGGCGACGAGGCGATGACACAATAGGGGAGCGCGGCCCAGGCCCTGGCCGCGCCACCCTGTCATCTGGGGCCCCTGTGGCCCCCCTCTGGCGGCTCTCGGGTGTTCTGGAAGCTTCATGCAATCCTAAGATGCTGGGCGTTGATTTCGTCCGATTCCGAGAATATTTCCTTACTAGGATTTCTGAAACAAAAACAATGACGACAACTAGCCCTTTGGCATCTCGTCAATAGGTTAGTTCCGGAAAACGCATAAATATGACATAAAGTGTGCATAAAACATGTAGATATCATCAATAATGTGGCATGGAACATAAGAAATTATCGATACGTCGGAGACGTTTCAGGCGGTCGCGGAGGAATGCCTAAAGAGGGCCACCGCCGAGGCACCCAGCTGCTAAAAGCTGGAGTTGAATTCTCACGCGTACAGGCCGCCAGCGTCTAGTAAAATCTACGGCCCCGGCGGCGAGTCGACGGCGATCCGACGGCCGAGTAAAATCTATGGCCCCGGCGGCGAGTCGACGGCGAGCCGCCGACGGCCCCGTACGTACCTAGACTAGTAGTAGTAGATTTAAGAAAAAATGTAATAGCTAACTTTAATGAAGAAAGAAACTATCTCCCTAATGAAGAAAGAAACTATCTCCCTATGACACGTGGGCCAGGAGCAGACAAGGGATGGACGCGAGCGGCCAGCTATCGGCGTCCGCGGCCACACAAACGCGACCCAGATTTGGGCCTGCTTTGGATCGCCTCGGACGCCGCAGCTATCCGTTTTAGGGATGAGTCCGCGTGCTGGACCGGGTTTTTATCCGATTTGACCCATCCAGATGCGCGGGCTGTTGGAGATGCCCTAACTTTTGCTGGCCTGTCGCGGCCGCAGCAGCCGTGCACCGCATGGTGTCCAGCTACTCTGCAGATTGATTGCATCGAGACCGATGAGATCACGGGGGCCTGGCTCGATCCGGACGACCGGACCACACCACCAGGATAACAGCAACTGAATAGGCTCGACTGCTTCTCTGTCTCGCGTGAACACGCTCGGCGCTTATCAGGTTATATCTGTAGCAGAGGCTACCCTGACTGCTTATCATCGTTTCCCAAAGAGCACGACGAAGGATAATGAAAATGGCAGACGACACCCAAGGGTATGGAATCTGGTATTGCGATCCAAGTTCTCTTTTTTCGACGGGCAGGTAAGAAACTATGTGTCACATGGCATCAGTCACCGACACATCATCATCAACAACAACAGCCTACCCCGCTACCAGTTACTACCAGGTTCTTGTATAACACGGACGCTTTACACGCCAGCATTGTGCCACATATACGGCACATTATGTTCTAGGAGCTAGTATATGACCTAATTGGTCGCCGGCTAGGCGGCGGCGACAGCGTCCCCGGGGCCGCTGCCCGACTGGTCGGAGCCGCCGGGCGCGGACGGAGCCGCCTCCCTGATGGAGGTCAGGGAGCAGTTCTGCTCCATCATCTCGTCCTGCTCGATCATACGCTCCCTGCACTCGGCGCTGCAGAACGCCACCTCGCCCCTGCACGCACAGATAGAATTCAGCCTTCATGTCACAGCTCAAAAAACATCCTAACAACATAATTTATTATCAGTTCAAGCATCATGTCATGTCACGTCAGATTCTCCAGCAGAGAATTTTCAATGTACTCAAGAAACCATCTAACTCTGACAGACAGATTGTGACAATTAAATAAATGCCGGAGTATTTTAGATGGTAGTACCACCAAGTGACCAGGTTCGTATACTAATCACGCAACAGCTCATATGATTGGCAGGTTAACTTGTTTAATGCGTGTATTCTAGTAGATTTTTTTTTGTTTAATGCGTTGCTTAGGGGAGTACAGTATGTTAGCCTTACTCGTAATCTAAATTACTTTCTAATGGTTTTTAATATTTTGGGACAGCACATACAGATCCATGATTAATACTAGGATTAATAGGAGTAAGGTCCAAAAGAGGAAAATAGTAGAGCTATGAGTGCACCCCATACACCATACATATCTGACTACCAGATACGTACCAGGTACACAGCACACCAACCCGGTAAGGCACCGGCAACAGAAAAGTATGCCGAGAGAAAAGGCCGGGTTCGAATCGAATATTCCTCTAAAATATAGGAGAGAACAAGATTCATGCTACGGACTAATCAGCACTCGACTCACTGCTTAATTATAGCATCGAATCAGCATTACCGCTCTAACAAAGTAGCGGCGGAATCATGGAGTACTTCCGTAAATTCGCTGGTAAACATGGAGGACCACTTCACAGGTGGTCGACAAAATTTCCAATAAATGGAAACAGATCATAAATACTCCTTCTCCTGAATAAACGAGGAGAACCCCCACGAGATCATCACGAAATTCTGCATCTATCTAAGCGAGATACAGAATCGTAAGCTGGTAGCAACATGGTGCCAAGATTCGACTTCGATCTGGATGCAAACTTGACGTGGAAAACGGGCGAATTCACATCGGAAAGCAACAAAAGAGATGGGTCGTGTTCCGGGCCAAGAACCGCCAGGAAGCTACCGAAAAGCGCGCGAGGAATCGGCGCGAACTGGAGCACGAGAATTCTACCGGGCATTTTTCAGGACGGCGAGGGCGGCGACGACGCGCGCGTACCTGTATATGTAGGTGTCCTTGCCGGGGCCGAGGGCCTTGCCGCAGAAGAAGCAGGCGGCCAGGAACGCCGCCGTCACCACCCCGACGAGGCCGTCGGCGTCGCTCCTCGGCCAAGCCGCAGCGGCGCCCGTCCCGACGGCGGACGCGGAGGAGGACGGGCCCGCGCGTGCGCTGATGTCGCCGGCGCCGCCCTCCTGGCGCACCTGCTTCGGCGCCGGCGGGAGGGACGCCACGCTGGTGGTCCGGCGCATCACCATGCTCCTGTGCCGCTTCCCCAGCATCTTGCCTGACCGGATTCGCCGCCGCGCTCGCTCGCGCGCTTGCCTCCCGCCCCCCGGCGGCCTCTGTCAATTCCTGATTCGGCGGACCTTGTTGTGTGCTGAGATTTGCGGAGAGGAGAGAGGGAGAGACTGGAGGGTGGGGAGAGGGGTTTTGGGGAGGGCGCATAAAAAGAGGAGGCGGGGCCGGAAGCGTGCGATCAGAGCCGTCCACTCCCCCACTCGAAACACATGGACGCTTCTGATCGGAGGATTTCCGGCAAAAGCTTAGAGATTAAGGTATTTTGCTAGGGTTACCCCCTCGCGCCGCCCCATATATATGCACGGTAAAACCATTTTGCCTCTGAGTGTAAGCGGGCAGACTACAGGAAGAACCCACTTTTTTGCGGTGAAACCCACATATAATAGCCGTAAGACAATATGTTATTCTTTTTTTTTTGCAATCCAGCAGGTTTTTTGCTTTTATTAATGCAATCTATCTATCGGGTGACACGGAGAGTTTTGTAATTTTTAGAACGGCGGCACGCAAGTTTCGTCACTCCGCACTATCGTCGGGCTGCATAAATTGTTGCTACGTGCAACGTGTCTAGATCGATGAAACTTCCGTCACTCCGCATTACCGTGTGGGACATCTGGGATGCACAAATTGTTGCTACGCGCAACGTATCTAGATCGATGAGAGCTTCGTGACTCCGCATTATCTTGCAGGATATCTGGGCTGCACAAATCGGTGCTACACGCCACGTGTCTAGGAAGATGAACTGCCGCTTGTTTTCGGGTAGGTAGGCCTCTAAATGACGGCATGTCATATTTATTTGGATTCACTCGCATATTTTATGGGATAACTTTTAATAGAAGACTCTTGCGTGTTGTTAATTTGTGGAGTTTTTTTAATGTTTTCATTGTATAATGGCTTCATCACATAGCACAAGGTTTTCGTAATCAATAGAAGGGGCAAAAGAGTTTCATGACTCTGTGCATATGGTGATTTGATCATTACTGGAAAAATCTAACCTTGTATGTCGGTGAAACCAATATATGTTGGATGTAAGGCACGTGGTCACATTATCCTGATCAATCTTATTGTCAATTATTCCACCAGTTTTGTTCGTATTAATGCAATCTATCTATCTGGTGACACTGAGAGTTTTGTAATTATTAGAACGGCGGCACGCAAGTTTCGTCACTCCGCACTATCTCCGGGCTGCATAAATTGTTGCTACGTCCAACGTGTCTAGATCGATGGAAGTTCCGTCACTCCGCATTAACGTGTGGGACTTCAGGGATGCACAAATTGTTGCTACATGAAACCTGTCTAGGTCGATGAGAGTTTCGTGACTCTGCATTATCTTATAGGATATCTGGGCTGCACAAATCGGTGCTATACTCAACGTGTCTTGATCGATGAGCCGCCGCTTGTTTTCGGGTAGGTAGGCCTCTAAATGACGGGACGTCATATTTGTTTGGATTCACTCGTAGCTTTTTCGGGATAAATTTTAATGGAATACTCTTGGGTGGCATGGTGAATCGGTGCTATTATTACTTTGTGGAGTTTTTTTTAATGTTGTCATAGTATAATGGCTTCATCTCGCAGCACAAGGTTTTCGTAATCAATAGAAGGGGCAAAAGAGTTTCATGACTCTGTGCATATGGTGATTTGGTCATTATTGGAAAAACCTAACCTTTTATGTCGGTGAAACCAATATATATTGGATGTAAGACCCGTGGTCACATTGTCATGATCAATGTTATTCTTAATTATTCCGCCAGTTTTGTTCTTATTAATGCAATCTATCTATCCGGTGACACAGAGAGTTTTGTAATTATTAGAACAGCGGCATGCAGGTTTCTTCACTTCGCACTATCGTCGGGCTGCATAAATTGTTGCTACGTGCAACATGTCTAGACCGATGGAAGTTTCGTCACTCCGCATTACCGTGTGGGACTTCTGGGATGCACAAATTGTTGCTACATGCAACGTGTCTAGGTCGATGAGAGTTTCGTGACTCCGCATTATCTTATAGGATATCTGGGCTGCACAAATCGGTGCTACACACAATGTGTCTAGATCGATGAACCGCTGCTTGTTTTCAGGTAGGTAGGCCTCTAAATGATGGGACGTCATATTTGTTTGGATTCACTCGCAGCTTTTCCGGGATAAATTTTAATGGAAGACTCTTGTGTGGCCTGGTGAATCGGTGTTATTATTACTTGGTGGAGTTTTTTTATGTCTTCATAGTATAATGGCTTCATCTCGTAGTACAAGGTTTTCGTAATCAGTAGAAGGGGGGCAAAAGAGTTTCATGCATATGGTGATTTGGTCATTATTGGAAAAACCTAACCTTTTATGTCGGTGAATCCAATATATATTGGATGTAAGACACATGGTCACATTATCATGATCAATGTTATTCTTAATTATTCCACCATTTTTGTTCTTATTAATGCAATCTATCTATCCGGTGATACGGAGAATTTTGTAATTATTAGAACGGCAGCACGCATGTCTTGTCACTCCGCACTATCGTCGGGCTGCATAAATTGTTGCTACGTGCAACATGTCTAGATCGATGGAAGTTTCGTCGGTCTGCATTACCGTGTGGGACTTCTGGGATGCACAAATTGTTGCTACATGCAACGTGTCTAGGTCGATGAGAGTTTCGTGACTCCGTATTATCTTATAGGATATTTTGGCTGCACAAATCGGTGCTACACGCAACGTGTTAAGATCGATGAACTGCCGCTTGTTTTCGGGTAGGTAGGCCTCTAAATGACGGGCCACCATATTTGTTTGGATTCACTCGCATCTTTTTCGGGACATTTTTTAATGGAAGAGTCTTGCGTGTCCTGGTGAATCGGTGTTATTATTACTTTGTCGAGTTGTTTATGCTTTCATAGTATAATCGTTGCATCTCATAACACAAGGTTTTTGTAATTAATAGAAGAGGGCAAAAGAGTTTCATGACTCCGTGCATATGGTTATTTGGTCATTATTAGAAAAAACTAACCTTTTATTTTGGTGAAACCCATATATATTAGATGTAATACACATGGTCACACTATCATGATCAATGTTATTGTTAATTACTCCACCGGTTTTTGTTCTTATGAATGCAATCTTATCTATCGGGTGGCACAAAGTGTTTTTTTTAATTATTAGAATGGTTGCAAAGAAGTTTGGCAACTCCGCATTATGCCGTGGGACATCTAGGCAGTATAAATTGTTGCTGCATGCAACATGTCTAGATCGATGAGAGTTTCGTGACTCTGAATTATCTTGCGGGATATCTGGGATGCACACATCGGTGCAACACGCAACGTGTTTAGATCGGTGAACCGCCGCTTGTTTTTGGGTAGGTGATGTCTACGCACGCTTCTATTCCTGTAGACAGTGTTGGGCCTCCAAGAGCAGAGGTTCGTAGAACAGCAGCAAGTTTCCCTTAAGTGAATCACCCAAGGTTTATCGAACTCAGGGAGGTAGAGGTCAAAGATATCCCTCTCAAGCAACCCTGCAATTAAGATACAAGAAATCTCTTGTGTCCCTAACACACCTAATACACTTGTCAGATGTATAGGTGCACTAGTAATATGGATGATTATAAGTAGTAATTGCAATCTGAAATAAAATGGCAACAAGCGAACATGTAGCAGAACTTGTTGGAAACGGTGTTTCAATGCTTAGAAACAAGGCCTAGGGATCATACTTTCACTAGTGGACACTCTCAACAATGATCACATAATTGAATAAATAAATGCTACTCTGAAACACTCTCTTGTTGGATAACAAACACCATACATTGTGTAGGGCTGCAAAAGCACACCTCAAGCCGGAGTAAACAGGCTCCACAATGTCATAAAGGAATCACACACGATGCACACACTGTTACCATCACACCGTGGAGAGTGACTCCGGAGTTCATATTAAAGTAATCTCTAGAGTGCATAATAGACAAGAGTAACATCTACATATTCAACTAGATTACAAAGCTCATGATCACATACAGATCACACCATGGGAGAGAGAGATGAACCACATAGCTACCGGTAGAGCCCTCGGCCTCGGGGGAGAACTACTCCCTCCTCATCATGGGAGACAACAACGGCGATGAAGATGGCGGTGGTGTCGATGGAGATGACTCCGGGGGCAATTCCCCGTCCCGGCGGCGTGCCGGAACAGAGATTCTGTCCCCCGAAACTTGTCGTCGATGGCGGCGGTGCTGCGGAACCCTTGGTGGAATATGACTGGATTATTTAGGGTTTTTGCATCTGGGGCAATATATAGGCGAAGGGGCAGCGTTGGTGGAGCCCCGAGGAGCCCACCCCATAGGGCGGCGCCGCCCCCCTCCTGGCCGCGCCAGTGGACGGGGAGGAGGCTGTGGGCCTCCTCTGGCCTGGCCCTTCTGGCTCCGTGGGTCTTCTGGCGAAATAGAATTTCTGTAATTTTTCTGGATTTTTCCGAGCACTTTGGTTTTTGGGCCTTTTCTGCAATAAACAGACATAATAAACAGAAACTGGCACTGTGGCATCTTGTTAATAAGTTAGTCCAATAAATGTCATAATATGATATAAAGTGCATATAAAACATGTAGGTATTGTCATAAAACTAGCATGGAACATAAGAAATTATAGATACGTTGGAGACGTATCAAGCATCCCCAAGCTTAGTTCCTACTCGCCCTCGAGTAGGTAAACGATAAAATGAATAATTTCTGAAGTGACATGCTACCAACATAATCTTGATCAATACTATTGTAAAGCATATGAGATGAATGAAGTGACTCAAAGCAATGAACTATAGTTTGCTAACAAAAAGATAATGACTAAACAACTGAATCATATAGCAAAAACTTTTCATGAATAGTACTTTCAAGACAAGCATAAAAAAGACTTGCATAAGAGTTAACTCATAAAGCAATAGATTCTTAATACAAGGTTTTGAAGCAACACAAAGGAAGATTTAAGTTTCAGCAATTGCTTTCAACTTTCAACATGCATATCTCATGGATAATTGTCAACACAAAGTAATATAATAAGTGCAATAAGTAAGCATGTAAGAATCAATGCACACAGTTGACACAAGTGTTTGCTTCTAAGATAGAAAGAAGTAGGTAAACTGACTCAACATAAGGTAAAAGAAAGGCCCTTCGCAGAGGGAAGCAGGGATTAAATCATGTGCTAGAGCTTTTTAAGTTTTGAAATCATATAGAGAGCATAAAAATAAAAGAGGTGTTTGTTGCTGTCAACGAATGGTAGTGGGCACTCTAACACCCTTGTCAAACAGACTTTCAAAGAGCGGCTCCCATGAAGGACGTTATCTCTACCAGCAAGGTAGATCATCCCTCTTCTCTTTTGTTTACACATGTATTTTAGTTTTATTTATAGATGACACTCCTCCCAACCTTTTGCTTTCACAAGCCATGGCTAACCGAATCCTCGGGTGCCTTCCAACATTTCACATACCATGGAGGAGTGTCTATTGCAAAATTAAGTTGCTTACTGATAAATCAGGGCAAAACATGTGAAGAGAATTATTAATGAAAGTTAATTAATTGGGGCTGGGCACCCCGTTGCCAGCTCTTTTTGCAAAATTATTGGATAAGCAGATGTATATGCCACTAGTCCATTGGTGAAAGTCTGCCCAACAAGATTGAAAGATAAAACACCACATACTTCCTCATGAGCTATGAAACATTGACACAAATAAGGAGTAATAAAGTTTGGAATTGTTTAAAGATAGCACATGAAGTATTTACTTGGAATGTCAGAAAAATACCACATAGTAGGTAGTTATGGTGGACACAAATGGCATAGATTTTGGCTCAAGGTTTTGGATGCACGAGAAGCATTCCCTCTCAGTACAAGGCTTGGCTAGCAAGGTTGTTTGAAGCAAACACAAGTATAAACCGGTACAGCAAAACTTACATAAGAACATATTGCAAGCATTATAAGACTCTACACTGTGTTCCTTGTTGCTCAAACACTTTTACCAGAAAATATCTAGACCTTAGAGAGACCAATCATGCAAACCAAATTTCAACAAGCTCTACGGTAGTTCTCCACTAATAGGTTTAAACTACATGATGCAAGAGCTTAAACATGATCTACTTGAGAGCTCAAAATAATTGCTAAGTGATGACCCACAAGTATAGGGGATCGCAACAGTCTTCGCGGGAAGTAAAACCCAATTTATTGATTCGACACAAGGGGAGACAAAGAATACTTGAAAGCCTTAACAGCGGAGTTGTCAATTCAGCTGCACCTGGAAACAGACTTGCTCGCAAGAGTTTATCAATAGTAACAGTTTTATAGCAGTAGCAGTAGTGAAATAACAGCAACAGAGTAACAAAGACAGCAGTAGTGATTATAGTAAACAGCAGGATTAAAATACTGTAGGCACAGGGATGGATGAACGGGCGTTGCATGGATGAGAGAAACTCATGTAACAATCAAAGCAGGGCATTTGCAGATAATAATAAAACGGTATCCAAGTACTAATCAATCAATAGGCATGTGTTCCATAAATAGTCATACGTGCTCGCAATGAGAAACTTGCACAACATCTTTTGTCCTACCAGCCGGTGGCAGCCGGGCCTCTAGGGAATCTACTGGATATTAAGGTACTCCTTTTAATAGAGTACCGGAGCAAAGCATTAACACTCCGTGAACACATGTGATCCTCACATCACCGCCTTCCCCTCCGGTTGTCCCAATTTCTGTCACTTTGGGGCCTCGGGTTCCGGACAGCGACATGTGTATACAACTTGCAGGTAAGATCATAAACAACGAATATCTTCATGAATCAATAACATGTTCAGATCTAAGATCATGGCACTCGGGCCCTAGTGACAAGCATTAAGCATAACAAGTTGCAACAATATCATAAAAGTAACATCTACGGATACTAGGCACCATGCCCTAACAATCTTATGACTATTACATGACCAATCTCATCCAATCCCTACCATCCCCTTCAGCCTACAGCGGGGGAATTACTCACACATGGATGGGGGAAACATGGCTGGTCGATGGAGAGACGTCGGTGGTGATGATGGCGATGATCTCCTCCAATTCCCCGTCCCGGCGAGGTGCCAGAACGGAGTTTCTGGTCCCGAGACGGAGTTTCGCGACGGTGGCGGCGTACTGGATGGTTTCTGGCGACTTCGACTATCCCCCTTGCGTTTTTAGGTCGAAGGCAATAAGTAGTCCGATGGAGGGCGTCGGGGGCCAGCCGAGGCCGCCACACACTAGGGCCGCGTGCCCCCCTCCTGGGCCGCGCCAGCCTAGCGTGTGGGGCCCTCGGGCCCCCACCTGGCTTGCCCTTCTGGCTCCGCCAATATTCTGGGAAAATAGGACCTTCCGCATAAATTCCGAGGATTTTCCTGAAAGTTGGATTTCTGCACAAAAACGAGACACCAGAGCAGTTCTGCTGAAAACAGCGTTAGTTCGTGTTAGTTGTATCCAAAATACACAAATTAGTGGCAAAACAATAGCAAAAGTGTTCGGGAAAGTAGATACGTTTTGGACGTATCAACTCCCCCAAGCTTAGCTTATTGCTTGTCCTCAAGCAATTCAGTTAACAACTGAGTGCGATAAAAGAACTTTCACGAACACATTTGCTCATATGATGTAAATATTCTCATGATATGGCAAGTACTTAAGCAATTCATAATAAGATACATGCAAATAAAATCATCTAATAGCTATATCAATCATGGAAAAGGTACCAACAAATTAATAATAAGCATCATGAATCATGCCTATCAGGAGGATTGCAATGTTCATGAAAGGATATGATAAAGTGGTATCTCGCTTGCCCGTGTTTGTATAGCAAAATATAAATGCTTGGGCACCTTTGAGGTTCATGGAAAGAATGGAAGTGGAGATTTATCAAAGATAAAAGCATCAAAGTTATACCACAATTAATCACATTTTGGGATAAGCATATTATACTAAGAATGACAGTTGCGCTCTCAAGAAAGTGCTCAAAGAAAGGATGGAGACTCAATGTAAAAGTAAAAGATTGACCCTTCGCAGAGGGAAGCAGGGATTAACATGTGCTAGAGCTTTTCATTTTTCTAAAGACAGGAGTAAAACTATTTTGAGAGGTGTTTGTTGTTGTCAACGAATGATAATGTGTACTCTAACTACCTCATCAACCAGACTTTCAAGAGTGGCTCCCATGAAATTTTATTTTTGGGTGGCACTCCTTCCAACCTTGCTTTCACAAACCATGGCTAACCGAATCCTCGGGTGCCTGCCAACAATCTCATACCATGAAGGAGTGCCTTTTTATTTTAGTTTTATTTAGATGACACTCCTCCCCACCTTTGCTTTCTCAAGCCATGGCTAACCGAATCCTCGGGTGCCGACCAACAATCACATACCATGGAGGAGTGTCTATTTGTAAATTTATGAAAGTTAATTAATTGGGGCTGGGAACCCCGTTGCCAGCTCTTTTTGCAAAATTATTGGATAAGCGGATGTGCCACTAGTCCATTGTGAAAGTCCGTTCGGAGTAAATGACAAGATTGAAAGATAAACACCACATACTTCCTCATGAGCTATAAAACATAAACACAAATTGAGAAGCATTTTGAAGGTTTTAAAGGTAGCACATGAGAATTTACTTGGAATGGTTTGAAATGCCATGCATAGGTATTTATGGTGGACACTTTGGAACAACTTGGTTTTCAGGGGTTTGGAAGCATGAGCAGCGTTCCCGCTCAGTACAAGTGAAGGCTAGCAATAGACTGGGAAGCGACAATCAAGAGAGCAGTAACTGTCATAATCATGCTTGCAGCAAAATAAATTAACAGAGGCATAAAAGTGATACAAGAACTCTGAGGTGAAGTAAATCATCGAGGCTTAATTGACTTTGGTTCAGTCATATGCATGCGTGAGCATGTGCCAAGTTGATTCAAAAGAATTATTCAGAGGAGGATACCACAATGTCATACCTATCTATGAATAAAGCAATGCAAGCAAATATTTATGACATACTACTCATATTAATAAATTGGAGCTAATCATGAGAGAACAATAACTACTAGACTTTCTTAAATGACATATACCTCACATGAACCAACTAAGCATGCTTACATGGATGAGTATATGTACAAAAATGAAAACAAATAGAGTTCATACCAGCCTCTCACCACAATCAGATTGTCGTAGATCGTCATTATTGCTTTTTCACTTGTGTAGCTTGAATAATATGGAATGAAAACCAAGCTCCAACCACTGAAGACCATTGAACTCCATAATGAACTTTACAAAACCAAAGAAGAACAGCAAACATTTTTGGTGTTTTCGAATTGGAAACAAGAACAAAAGGAAACAAGCAAACAAAGCAAAATCTTTTTAGATTTTCTTATAGCAAACCAACGATAGCAAATAAAGCAAGATGAAAGCAAGAAACCAAAATAACAAATGGTAAAGAGAAACAACAGAAATATTTTTGGTCTTTTTGTGTTTTAGGAAAGAAACAAAGCAAAAACAAGAGAATGAAAACTAGAAGAAACACAGAAAAGCAGGATGGCAGAAATCTGCCAAAACCTGACAGCAGTACAGAAATTGATTTTTACAAAAATCTTCCGTTGCTCAGTTCGAAAAGTGTTCAACTAATGAAAGTTAGATAACAACCTGGGAAGCATGCACAAAAATTTGCAACTCAAAATAACGTTCTGGCTGTGCGCACGAATTTTTTTAGTAACAGTCCAGAATCTGTTTTCAGGCAGCACTTCCCCAAATATCATATCCCTCTTATTAGAAAACCACTTAAAGAAACTAAACAAGTATGTGCAAGTATCCAGCAACCATAATATGCAAAGAATGAGTGATGCCGGTATACCTCCCCCCAAGCTTAGGCTTTTGGCCTAAGTGGAGATCAATCCCATGGTGCCCATGAAGTAGCACCTCCGTAGTACGACGAAGATGTATCATATTCCGGGTATGTGCTGGAAGAAGCACCCGGATACGTGACGGTGTAGTCATAAGAGGGCTCGGCATCCTCGGAGTCATGCTGCTGGTGGAAGCCTTGTATCTTCAATTGCTCATCCACCTCCTCCTTAGAGCGCGACCATGGTTTCCTGTCAATACTGAACAAATCTGGCTGCGGCAAAAGGATTTCCCTCTCTTCCCCGTCAGCAAACAATATTCTATAGACAATGTTATCTAAACTAGAGTCGGCCGTAACAAATTGGTGACTCTTCATAGCAGCAATATCGAGCCTCATAGGAGTTATTTTTACATCAGTAGGGTCAAGAGGAAGCTCTAAATATGCTAAAACGCGCGAAGCAATAATTCCTCCAAATATAGGCCCCTTGTTAGACAAGCGGCGAGCAACAAGAGCACCAAGATGATAAGGCGTGTCCCCAGTGAGTGCAGCAATTAAGAAACCCAGGTGATAGCTAGATATGTTACTAGTGTTCTCCCTACCAAGAATGCTAGTACCGATGTAATAAGCAAAATACTTAATGGCGGGGAGTTGAATGTTTCTTATCTTGCCACGCTGAATGGTGCGACAATCATCATTGGTGATCCCTCGATAGAGCTCCAGCAATTCCTTGGGGTTATTGATACGTCTCCGACGTATCGATAATTTCTTATGTTCCATGCCACATTATTGATGTTATCTACATGTTTTATGCACACTTTATGTCATATTCGTGCATTTTCTGGAACTAACCTATTAACAAGATGCCGAAGTGCCAGTTCCTGTTTTCTGCTGTTTTTGGTTTCAGAAATCCTAGTAACGAAATATTCTCGGAATCGGACGAAATCAACGCCAAAGATCTTAGAATCCCCGGAAGCATCCAGAACACACCAGAGAGGTCAGAGGGGGGCCACAGGCCCACCAAACTATAGGCTGGCGCGGCCAGAGGGGGGGCCGCGCCGCCCTATAGTGTGGCCCCCCTGTCAGCCCTCCTGCGCCGCCTCTTCGCCTATATAAAGCCCCTGACCTAAAAACCTCGACACGCTTGACGAAACCCACAGAAACCTTCCAGAGCCGCCGCCATCGCGAAGCCAAGATCTGGGGGACAGGAGTCTCTGTTCCGGCACGCCGCCGGGACGGGGAAGTGCCCCCGGAAGGCTTCTCCATCGACACCGCTGCCATCTCCACCGCCATCTTCATCACCGCTGCTGCTCCCATGAGGAGGGAGTAGTTCTCCATCGAGGCTCGGGGCTGTACCGGTAGCTATGTGGTTAATCTCTCTCCTATGTACTTCAATACAATGATCTCATGAGCTGCTTTACATGATTGAGATCCATATGATGAGCTTTGTATCGCTACTAGTTGTGTGCTACTCATGTGATGTTATTAAAGTAATCTATTCCTCCTGCATGGTGTAAAGGTGACTAGTGTGTGCACCATGTGGTTCTTGTCGTAGGCTATGATCATGATCTCTTGTAGATTGTGGAGTTAATTATCATTATGATAGTATTGATGTGATCTATTCCTCCTTCTTAGTGTAATGTGGACAGTGTGTGCACTATGTTAGTTCTTGGTTTATTTTGCAATGATCTATTATGCTCTAAGGTTATTTAAATATGAACATTATTGTGGAGCTTGTTAACTCCGGCATTGAGGGTTCGTGTAATCCTACGCAATGTGTTCATCATCCAACAAAAGAGTGTATGTAGCACATATGAGAAAGAGTTATTTATTATGCGATCAATGTTGAGAGTGTCCACTAGTGAAAGTATGATCCCTAGGCCTTGTTCCTAAATACTGCTATCGCTATTTGTTTCTTGTTTCTTTGCGTTACTACGCTGCAATACTACCACCATCAACTACACGCTGACAAGCTATTTTACGCACCGTTGCTACTGCTCATACTTATTCATACCACCTGTATTTCACTATCTCTTCGCCGAACTAGTGCACCTATTAGGTGTGTTGGGGACACAAGAGACTTCTTGCTTTGTGGTTGCAGGGTTGCATGAGAGGGATATCTTTGACCTCTTCCTCCCTGAGTTCGATAAACCTTGGGTGATCCACTTAAGGGAAAACTTGCTGCTGTTCTACAAACCTCTGCTCTTGGAGGCCCAACACTGTCTACAGGAAAGGAGGGGGAACGTAGACATCAAGCTATTTTCTGGCGCCGTTGCCGGGGAGGAAAGGTAAAAGGTACTCACACTCCGGATCTCGGCTACTAAGCTATTTACCGGCGCTGTAAGTACTCGAAGCTATTTCCTTTAGATCCTGCAATTGCAACTTTTTGTTTCTTGTTTACACTAGTTAGGCATAATGGAAAACAACAAAAATATGAGAGATCTTTATGAACTTTATCTTGAATTAGGACATGATGTGTTTGAAGAGAGAATTAAAAAACCCATGGAACTTTATATGCATGCTAATGGGAATGTTATAAATATGAATGCTTTGAACACTATTGTTGCTAATGCTATGGAAAATTCTAAGCTTGGGGAAGCTGGTTTTGATGAGCATGATCTTTTTAGTCCCCCAAGCATTGAGGAGGAAATTTACTTTGATGATACTTTGCCTCCTATTTATGATGATTATAATGATAATAGTCTTTTGTTGCCACCTGTTATGGAGGATAAATTTGATTATGATTACAATATGCCTCCTATATTTAATGATAGCTAATTTGTTGAATTTGCTCCCGCTACAACTAATAAAACTGATTATGCTTATGTGGAGAGTAATTATTTTATGCATGAGACTCATGATAAGAATGCTTTATGTGATAGTTATATTGTTGAGTTTGCTCATGATACTACTAAAAGTTATTATGAGAGAGGAAAATATGGTTGTAGAAATTTTCATGTTACTAAAACACCTCTCTATGTGCTGAAATTTTTGAAGCTACACTTGTTTTATCTTCTTATGCTTGTTACTTTGCTCTTCATGAACTTGTTTATTTACAAGATTCCTATGCATAGGAAGCATGTTAGACTTAAATGTGTTTTGAATTTGCCTCTGGATGCTCTCTTTCGCTTCAACTACTATTTCTTGCGAGTGCATCATTAAAACTGCTGAGCCCATCTTAATGGCTATAAAGAAAGAACTTCTTGGGAGATAACCCATGTGTTATTTTGCTACAGTACTTTGTTTTATATTTGTGTCTTGGAAGTTGTTTACTACTGTAGCAACCTCTCCTTATCTTAGTTTTGTGTTTTGTTGTGCCAAGTTAAGCCGTTGATAGAAAAGTAAGTACTAGATTTGGATTACTGCGCAGTTCCAGATTTCTTTGCTGTCACGAATCTGGGTCCACCTCCCTGTAGGTAGCTCAGAAAATTAAGCCAATTTACGTGCATGATCCTCAGATATGTACGCAACTTTGATTCAATTTGAGCATTTTCATTTGAGCAAGTCTGGTGCCATTTTAAAATTCGTCAATACAAACTGTTCTGTTTTGACAGATTCTGCCTTTTATTTCGCATTGCCTCTTTTGCTATGTTGGATGAATTTCTTTGATCCATTAATGTCCAGTAGCTTTATGCAATGTCCAGAAGTGTTAAGAATGATTGTGTCACCTCTGAACATGTGAATTTTTATTATGCACTAACCCTCTAATGAGTTGTTTCGAGTTTGGTGTGGAGGAAGTTTTCAAGGGTCAAGAGAGGAGGATGATATACTATGATCAAGAAGAGTGAAGAGTCTAAGCTTGGGGATGCCCCGGTGGTTCATCCCTGCATATTTCAAGAAGACTCAAGCATCTAAGCTTGGGGATGCCCAAGGCATCCCCTTCTTCATCGACAACATTATCAGGTTCCTCCCCTGAAACTATATTTTTATTCCATCACATCTTATGTACTTTACTTGGAGCGTCTGTGTGCTTTTGTTTTTGTTTGTGTTTGAATAAATTGGATTACATCATGCTTGTGTGGGAGAGAGACACGCTCCGCTGGTTCGTATGAACACATGTGTTCTTAGCTCATAATATTCATGGCGAAGTTTCCTCTTCGTTAAATTGTTATATGGTTGGAATTGGAAAATGATACATGTAGTAATTGCTATTAATGTCTTGGGTAATGTGATACTTGGCAATTGTTGTGCTCATGTTTAAGCTCTTGCATCATATACTTTGCACCCATTAATGAAGAAATAGAGCATGCTATAATTTGGTTTGCATATTTGGTTTCTCTAAGGTCTAGATAATTTCTAGTATTGAGTTTGAACAACAAGGAAGACGGTGTAGAGTCTTATAATGTTTTCAATATGTCTTTTATGTGAGTTTTGCTGCACCGGTTCATCATTGTGTTTGTTTCAAATAACCTTGCTAGCCTAAACCTTGTATCGAGAGGGAATACTTCTCATGCATCCAAAATACTTGAGCCAACCACTATGCCATTTGTGTCCACCATACCTACCTACTACATGGTATTTTCCGCCATTCCAAAGTAAATTGCTTGAGTGCTACCTTTAAAATTCCATCATTCGCCTTACAATATATAGCTCATGGGACAAATAGCTTAAAAACTATTGTGGTATTGAATATGTACTTATGCACTTTATCTCTTATTAAGTTGCTTGTTGTGCGATAACCATGTTCACTGGGGACGCCATCAACTACTCTTTGTTGAATTTCATGTGAGTTGCTATGCATGTTCGTCTTGTCTGAAGTAAGAGCGATCTACCACCTTATGGTTAAGCATGCATATTGTTAGAGAAGAACATTGGGCCGCTAACTAAAGCCATGATCCATGGTGGAAGTTTCAGTTTTGGACATATATCCTCAATCTCAAATGAGAAAATTATTAATTGTTGTTACATGCTTATGCATAAAAGAGGAGTCCATTATCTGTTGTCTATGTTGTCCCGGTATGGATGTCTAAGTTGAGAATAATCAATAGCGAGAAATCCAATGCGAGCTTTCTCCTTAGACCTACAGGCGGCATAGAGGTACCCCTTTGTAACACTTGGTTAAAACATGTGCATTGTGATGATCCGGTAGTCCAAGCTAATTAGGACAAGGTGCGGGCACTATTAGTATACTATCCATGAGGCTTGCAACTTGTAAGATATAATTTACATGATACATATGCTTTATTACTACCGTTGACAAAATTGTTTCATGTTTTCAAAATCAAAGCTCTAGCACAAATATAGCAATCGATGCTTTTCCTCTATGGAGGACAATTCTTTTACTTTATTGTTGAGTCAGTTCACCTATTTCTCTCCACCTCAAGAAGCAAACACTTGTGTGAACTGTGCATTGATTCCTACATACTTGCATATTGCACTTATTATATTACTCTATGTTGACAATATCCATGAGATATACATGTTATAAGTTGAAAGCAACCGCTGAAACTTAATCTTCTTTTGTGTTGCTTCAATGCCTTTACTTTGAATTATTGCTTTATGAGTTAACTCTTATGCAAGACTTATTGATGCTTGTCTTAAAGTGCTATTCATGAAAAGTCTTTGCTATATGATTCACTTGTTTACTCATGTCATTACCATTGTTTTGATCGCTGCATTCACTACATATGCTTTACAAATAGTATGATCAATGTTATGATGGCATGTCACTCCAGAAATTATCTTTGTTATCGTTTTACCTGCTCGGGACGAGCAGAACTAAGCTTGGGGATGCTGATACGTCCCCGACGCATCGATAATTTCTTATGTTCCATGCCACATTATTGATGTTATCTACATGTTTTATGCACACTTTATGTCATATTCGTGCATTTTCTGGAACTAACCTATTAACAAGATGCCGAAGTGCAGTTCTGTTTCTCGCTGTTTTTGGTTTCAGAAATCCTAGTAACGAAATATTCTCGGAATCGGACGAAATCAACGCCAAAGATCTTAGAATCCCCGGAAGCATCCAGAACACACCAGAGAGGTCAGAGGGGGGCCACAGGCCCACCAAACTATAGGCTGGCGCGGCCAGAGGGGGGCCACGCCGCCCTATAGTGTGGCCCCCCTGTCAGCCCTCCTGCGCCGCCTCTTCGCCTATATAAAGCCCCTGACCTAAAAACCTCGACACGCTTGACGAAACCCACAGAAACCTTCCAGAGCCGCCGCCATCGCGAAGCCAAGATGCGGGGACAGGAGTCTCTCGTTCCGGCACGCCACCGGGACGGGGAAGTGCCCAGGAAGGCTTCTCCATCGACACCGCTGCCATCTCCACCGCCATCTTCATCACCGCTGCTGCTCCCATGAGGAGGGAGTAGTTCTCCATCGAGGCTCGGGGCTGTACCGGTAGCTATGTGGTTAATCTCTCTCCTATGTACTTCAATACAATGATCTCATGAGCTGCTTTACATGATTGAGATCCATATGATGAGCTTTGTATCGCTACTAGTTGTGTGCTACTCATGTGATGTTATTAAAGTAATCTATTCCTCCTGCATGGTGTAAAGGTGACTAGTGTGTGCACCATGTGGTTCTTGTCGTAGGCTATGATCATGATCTCTTGTAGATTGTGGAGTTAATTATCATTATGATAGTATTGATGTGATCTATTCCTCCTTCTTAGTGTAATGTGGACAGTGTGTGCACTATGTTAGTTCTTGGTTTATTTTGCAATGATCTATTATGCTCTAAGGTTATTTAAATATGAACATTATTGTGGAGCTTGTTAACTCCGGCATTGAGGGTTCGTGTAATCCTACGCAATGTGTTCATCATCCAACAAAAGAGTGTATGTAGCACATATGAGAAAGAGTTATTTATTATGCGATCAATGTTGAGAGTGTCCACTAGTGAAAGTATGATCCCTAGGCCTTGTTCCTAAATACTGCTATCGCTGTTTGTTTACTGTTTTACTGCGTTACTACTGCTGCAATACTACCACCATCAACTACACGCCAGCAAGCTATTTTCTGGCACCGTTGCTACTGCTCATACTTATTCATACCACCTGTATTTCACTATCTCTTCGCCGAACTAGTGCACCTATTAGGTGTGTTGGGGACACAAGAGACTTCTTGCTTTGTGGTTGCAGGGTTGCATGAGAGGGATATCTTTGACCTCTTCCTCCCTGAGTTCGATAAACCTTGGGTGATCCACTTAAGGGAAAACTTGCTGCTGTTCTACAAACCTCTGCTCTTGGAGGCCCAACACTGTCTACAGGAAAGGAGGGGGAACGTAGACATCAGTTATCCTCGATCTTCCTTGCTGTACCTACAGGGGCAATACCCAATGCAACACAAAAAAATTCCAACTTCATAGTAATAGGTTTACCATAGATTTTGAATGAAACTGTCGGGCGAAAGTGCTTATTGTTGAACTTGAAGCTCTCCACAAAGATTTTAGTGAGCATATAGTATTGCTCACTCTCATCTCCCACATAGGTGGTTAAGCCTGCCTTACCGACAAGGGTCAAGAAATCATCCAACAAACCTGCATTTCTCAAAAAGTCATAACATGGGAAGGATGAAGCATTAGGGACTCCATTGTCCTCTTCGGGTGCGAAGCTTGGTGCGATGAGGTCCTCATTATAGGATTGCCTGAATCGGGTGGATTACCTCGAGGGCCTCCCCGTGCTTGTTGTCTCTCTTTCAAACACTTCTCCAAAGTTACAATTATCCATCTTCCTTTTCTGAAATTTTTCAACAAACATTATAAAATTTGATTTGGTGACATATAATTGAGGGAAACTACCATAGGAACTTGCTAGAGTACTAATCATGCATCAAAACTAGTTTCTACCACTTAGAACAAGCATGCAAGCTCACTAAACAAGTTACCTACAGCAGCAAAATATTCAAGATATACTCCACCAAACAAAATTTTACTTGGATAATCGGAGGAGTCACATACCGGAGAGCAAATGTGCCAAATTTCAGCAGAAATCTGGGCTGAGCAAAGAGATCGAGAAATCTGGAGCTCTTGAGCAAAAACGCAAGTGAGAGGAACCTGGTGCGAGTTTTTTCGGGAGAGAGAAGAGAGTGGGAGGAAGAGATGATGACGTGGGGCAAGGAGGGGCCCACACGCCAGGGTGGCGCGCCCCCCTTGCTGGCCGCGTCGGCCTGTGGGGTGCCACCCTGGGGTGCCCCACTGGTCATCCCCAGGTGTTCCCAGGTGCCTCGTCGAAAAATAGGACCAATGGTGTATTTTTTGCGAATTTTTGAAAACTTTGAAAAATGCACATTTCTGGGTGTTAAATTTATTATTACTGGGTAGAAAAAGATTTTGAAATCTCTAATTAACTAAAGAACTTTGCAAAACAAAAGTGCTACAGCAAGTAGATCAAGTGGAGGAAGAAAGAAATGTTGTTTAGCTCTTCTATGCATATAAAATGTACTTGTTAACAAGGTTGATCAAGTCTTGCCACCAAATAATTTTACATGTCATAAGAAGAAATAAACCTCAAATCAATCATATTACCTTATATTGTATTGATACGGATCCAATCATAATAGTTTGATATCCCTCTTTGAGATCATATATAGGACAATCAATAACTCCCACTTTGACGGTTCTTGAACTGGAAATTGTATTAACTCCACATATTTTATCAGTCTTCTTGGGGAATTAGATAGTATGTTCCTTGTCATCAACATTAAAAGTGACTTTTCCTTTATTGCAATCAATAACAGCCCCTGCAGTATTAAGAAAGGGTCTCCCAAGAATAATGGACATATTATCATCTTCAGGCATTTCCAACACAACAAAATCAGTTAATATCAAGCAGTTTTGAGTAACTTGAACAGGAACATCCTCACATACACCAACAGGAATAGCAGTAGATTTATCAGCCATTTGCAAAGATATATCAGTCGGTATCAACTTATCTAAATAAAGTCTCTTATAAAGAGAAAAAGGCATCACACTAACTCCCGCTCCCATATCACATAGAGCAGTTCTAACATAATTATTCTTAATAGAACAAGGAATAGTCGGTATACCTGGGTCGCCAAGCTTCTTTGGAACCTTACCATTAAAAGAGTAATTAGCAAACATAGTGGAAATCTCCTCATTAGGAATTTTCCTTTTGTTAGACACAATATCTTTCATATACTTTGAATAAGGAGGCAATTTAATAGCATCAGTCAAAGGTATTTGCAGGAATAAAGGTTTCATCCAATCACAGAATTTATTATAGTGTTCTTCTTCCTTTGATTTTAGTTTCTTCGCAGGAAAAGGCATTTGCTTTTGAACCCAAGGTTCTCTTTCATTACCATGTTTCTTAGCAATAAAATCTTCTTTAGTATACTTTTTATTTTTAGCATGCTTTTTAGGTTCTTCTTCAACCTCTTCTTTATCAGAAGCATCATTCTTATCATTATCTTTATCATGTTCATTACCACTTTCAGTTTCAGCATCAGAAATAGAAATACTATTAGGATCATTAACAGGCTCAGAGGATTCTACAACAGTTTTATGTTTCTTTTTCTTTTTCTTAGATGGAGCACTAGTTTCAGTTCGTTGAGAATCTTGTTCAACTCTTTTGGGATGCCCTTCAGGATATAGAGGATCCTGAGTAGAAACACCACCTCTAGTTGTTACTTCATAAGTATGCTTTTCTTTAGAATTATCTTTTAACAAGTCATTTTGCACTTTAGTGAGTTGATCAATTTGAGTTTGAACCATATGAAAGTGTTTAACAAGCATCTTAACATCATTGGAGGTTCTCTCCACAATACCATGCAATTCACTAATAGCTTGAGAATTTTCCATTAAGTGATTCTCTATTCTCATATTGAAATTTTCTTGCTTAACAATATAATTATCAAACTCATCTAAGCATTGTGCAGGAGGTTTTGAATACGGAATATCTTCTCTAGTAAAGCGTTCAAGAGAGTGTACCTCAATCATGGATGAAGGGGGAGTTATCTTACATAAATCTTCTATAGGAGGTAAATTCTTCACGTCTTCGGATTTAATACCCTTCTCTTTAAGAGACTTCTTGGCTTCCCTCATATCTTCATCATTTAATTTAATCAAGCCCCTCTTCTTCAATATAGGTGTCGGGGTTGGTTCAGGTGTAGACCAATCATCATGATTCCGGCCTATTCTAGCCAATAATTCTTCGAGCGTAAATGCGGAGTTCTTTTCCTGAAAACACAACCAGCACAACTATCCAGGTATGCCCTAGACTCAATGATTAGTCCACTATAAAATATATCAAGTAAATCATGCTTTTCCAAATCATGTTCAGGCCGAGCTCTAATAAGAGAGCAAAATCTCGCCCAAGCTTCGGGTAATTTCTCTCCATCTTCCTGGTCAAAATTATAAATTCTCTGCAAAGCAATATGTTGAGCACTAGCAGGAAAGTATTTCTGGAAGAAAACATCAAGCAATTCTTTTGGACTATTAATAGAATCAGGTGGCAAACTATTATACCAAGTTTTAGCGTCATCCTTTAATGAGAATGGAAAAATTTTAGCAACAAAATAAGTACGCTTCTTAACATCATCAGAAAACAAGCTACTCAGAGTAGATAGCTCAATCATGTGTTCAACAGCACTTTCTTTTTCAGTACCACAAAAGGGTGTTTTATCAACAATAGCTATATGAGATAGATCAAGAGAAAAATCATAATCCTTATCCTTAATGTTTATAGGAGATGTGGCAAATTTAGGATCAGGAGACAGTTTATATCTAACAATATGTTCTGCAAGCAACTTTTTAATTTTTCTTGCATCAGTAGTAGCATTGCATTTTTCAATAAAATCATCATCAAGTTCCACATAATCTTCATCAAGATCATCACTAGAGTATTCAACAGACTCAGGTGAATTAATAGGTGTAGCAGCATTTTCATTAGGAGTTTCAGTATTTTCAATTTGTCTAGACCTAGCAATTGTAGCATCTAGAAAAGATCCTAACGAACCATCATTATCAAGCATAGTAGAAGCATCATCAAAATTATAAGAGGAATTTTCAGATTCAGCAGAAGTACCAGCATTTGAAGCTTGTGGTGGTGAAACAAGTTTACTTATCACAGATGGTGAATCAAGAGCAGCAGAGGTACTCAGAGTCGTACCTTTTCTTGTAGTGGATGGTAATATGGCGACCTTAGTATCGCGAGGTTTAGCCATGATGGAGAATTTGCAGCGAACAATATCAATCCAAGTGAACTTCCAAATAAAGCTATGCTCCCCGGCAACGGCGCCAGAAAATAGTCTTGATGACCCACAAGTATAGGGGATCGCAACAGTCTTTGCGGGAAGTAAAACCCAATTTATTGATTCGACACAAGGGGAGACAAAGAATACTTGAAAGCCTTAATAGCGGAGTTGTCAATTCAGCTGCACCTGGAAACAGACTTGCTCGCAAGAGTTTATCAGTAGTAACAGTTTTATAGCAGTAGCAGTAGTGAAATAACAGCAGCAGAGTAACAAAGACAGCAGTAGTTATTATAGTAAACAGCAGGATTAAAATACTGTAGGCACAGGGATGGATGAACGGGCGTTGCATGGATGAGAGAAACTCATGTAACAATCAAAGCAGGGCATTTGCAGATAATAATAAAACGGTATCCAAATACTAATCAATCAATAGGAATGTGTTTGATACGTCTCCGACGTATCGATAATTTCTTATGTTCCATGCCACATTATTGATGTTATCTACATGTTTTATGCACACTTTATGTCATATTCGTGCATTTTCTGGAACTAACCTATTAACAAGATGCCGAAGTGCCAGTTCCTGTTTTCTGCTGTTTTTGGTTTCACAAATCCTAGTAACGAAATATTCTCGGAATTGGACGAAATCAACGCCCAGGTTCCTATTTTCACCGGAAGCATCCAGAACACACGAGAAGGACCAGAGGGGGGGCACTGGGCCCCCAGACCATAGGCCGGCGCGGCCCAGGCCCTGGCCGCGCCACCCTATGGTGTGGGCACCCCTTCGACCCTCTGGCGCCGCCTCTTCGCCTATTTAAAGCCTCCGTCGCGAAAACCCTGAGACGATCAACGAAACCCACAGAAACCTTCCAGAGCCGCCGCCATCGCGAAGCCAAGATCTGGGGGACAGGAGTCTCTGTTCCGGCATGCTGCCGGAATGGGGAAGTGCCCCCGGAAGGCTTCTCCATCGACACCGCTGCCATCTCCACCGCCATCTTCATCACCGCTGCTGCTCCCATGAGGAGGGAGTAGTTCTCCATCGAGGCTCGGGGCTGTACCGGTAGCTATGTGGTTCATCTCTCTCCTATGTACTTCAATACAATAATCTCATGAGCTGCCTTACATGATTGAGATTCATATGATGATGCTTGTAATCTAGATGTCATTATGCTAGTCAAGTGAATTTTACTCATGTGATCTCCGGAGACTCCTTGTCCCACGTGTGTAAAGGTGACAGTGTGTGCACCGTGTGGGTCTCTTAGGCTATATTTCACAGAATACTTATTCAATTGTTATGAAGAGCATAGTGAAGTGCTTATTTATATCTCTTTATGATTGCAATGTGTTTTGTATCACAATTTATCTATGTGCTACTCTAGTGATGTTATTAAAGTAGTTTTATTCCTCCTGCACGGTGTAATGGTGACAGTGTGTGCATCCGTGTTAGTACTTGGCGTAGGCTATGATTATGATCTCTTGTAGATTATGAAGTTAACTATTGCTATGATGGTATTGATGTGATCTATTCCTCCTACATAAGCATGAAGGTGACAGTGTGCATGCTATGTTAGTACTTGGTTTAGTCGAATTGATCTTTCATGCACTCTAAGGTTATTTAAATATGAACATTGAATTGTGGAGCTTGTTAACTCCGGCATTGAGGGTTCGTGTAATCCTACGCAATGTGTTCATCATCCAACAAGAGTGTAGAGTATGCATTTATCTATTCTGTTATGTGATCAATGTTGAGAGTGTCCACTAGTGAAAGTCTAATCCCTAGGCCTTGTTCCTAAATACTGCTATCGCTGCTTGTTTACTATTTTACTGTGTTACTACTGCTGCAATACTACCACCATCAACTACACGCCGGCAAGCTATTTTCTGGCACCGTTGCTACTGCTCATATATATTCATACCACCTGTATTTCACTATCTCTTCGCCGAACTAGTACACCTATTTGGTATGTTGGGGACACAAGAGACTTCTTGCTTTGTGGTTGCAGGGTTGCATGAGAGGGATATCTTTGACCTCTTCCTCCCTGAGTTCGATAAACCTTGGGTGATCCACTTAAGGGAAACTTGCTGCTGTTCTACAAACCTCTGCTCTTGGAGGCCCAACACTGTCTACAGGAAAAGGAGGGGGCGTAGACATCAAGCTATTTTCTGGCGCCGTTGCCGGGGAGGAAAGGTAAAAGGTACTCACACTCCGGATCTCGGCTACTAAGCTATTTTCGCCGTTGTAAGTACTCGAAGCTATTTCCTTTAGATCCTGCAATTGCATCTTTTTGTTTCTTGTTTACACTAGTTTGGCATAATGGACAAGAATGATCTTCTTATTCTATTTCCTGATTTAAAACATGGATTGTTTGATGCGAAAATTAAAAAACCTATGGAATCTTATTTGCATGCTGGTAGTAATATTAGTATGAACGCTTTGAACACCATTGTTGATAATAATATAGAAAGTTCTAAGCTTGGGGAAGCTGGTTTGCATGATATTTTTAGTCCCCCAAGCATTGAGGAGAAAATTTTCTTTGATGATACTTTGCCTCCTATTTATGATAATGATATTGGTCTTTTAGTACCACCTGTTATGGAGGATAAATTTGATTATGATTACAATATGCCTCCTATATTTGATGATGAGAATAATAATGATAGCTACTTTGTTGAATTTGCTCCCACTACAACTAATAAAATTGATTATGCTTATGTGGAGAGTAATAATTTTATGCATGAGACTCATGATAAGAATGCTTTATGTGATAGTTATATTGTTGAGTTTGCTCATGACACTACTGAAAGCTATTATGAGAGAGGAAAATATGGTTGTAGAAATTTTCATGTTACTAAAATGCCTCTCTATGTGCTGAAATTTTTAAAGCTACACTTGTTTTATCTTCCTGATCTTGTCATTTTGCTCTTCATGAATTTATTTGTGTACAAGGTTCCTTTTCATAGGAAGCATGTTAGACTTAAATGTGTTTTGGATTTGCTTCTTGATGCTCTCTTTTGCTTCAAATACTATTTCTTGCGAGTGCATCATTAAAACTGCTGAGCCCATCTTAATGGCTATAAAGAAAGAACTTCTTGGGAGATAACCCATGTGTTATTTTGCTACAGTACTTTGTTTTATATTTGTGTCTTGGAAGTTGTTTACTACTGTAGCAACCTCTCCTTATCTTAGTTTTGTGTTTTGTTGTGCCAAGTAAAGTCTTTGATAGTAAAGTTCATACTAGATTTGGATTACTGCGCAGTTTCAGATTTCTTTGCTGTCACGAATTCCGACCTGCCTCTCTGTAGGTAGCTCAGAAAAATATGCCAATTTACGTGAGTGATCCTCAGATATGTACGCAACTTTCATTCAATTTGAGCATTTTTATTTGAGCAAGTCTGTTGCCATTTTAAAATTCGTCTTTACGGACTGTTCTATTTTGACAGATTCTGCCTTTTATTTCGCATTGCTTCTTTCGCTGTGTTGGGTGGATTTCTTTGTTCCATTACCTTCCAGTAGCTTTGGGAAATGTCCAGAAGTGTTAAGAATGATTGTGTCACCTCTGAACATGTGAGTTTTTGATTATGCACTAACCCTCTAATGAGTTTGTTTCGAGTTTGGTGTGGAGGAAGTTTTCAAGGGTCAAGAGAGGAGGATGATATATTATGATCAAGGAGAGTGAAAGCTCTAAGCTTGGGGATGCCCCGGTGGTTCACCCCTGCATATTCTAAGAAGACTCGAGAGTCTAAGCTTGGGGATGCCCAAGGCATCCCCTTCTTCATCGACAACATTATCAGGTTCCTCCCCTGAAACTATATTTTTATTCCATCACATCTTATGTACTTTACTTGGAGCGTCTGTGTGCTTTTGTTTTTGTTTGTGTTTGAATAAATTGGATTACATCATGCTTGTGGGGGAGAGAGACACGCTCCGCTGGTTCGTATGAACACATGTGTTCTTAGCTCTTAATATTCATGGCGAAGTTTCCTCTTCGTTAAATTGTTATATGGTTGGAATTGGAAAATGATACATGTAGTAATTGCTATAAATGTCTTGGGGAATGTGATACTTGGCAATTGTTGTGCTCATGTTTAAGCTCTTGCATCATATGCTTTGCACCCATTAATGAAGAAATACAAAGAGCATGCTAAAATTTGGTTTGCATATTTGGTTTCTCTAAAGTCTAGATAATTTCTAGTATTGAGTTTGAACAACAAGGAAGACGGTGTAGAGTCTTATAATGTTTACAATGTGTCTTTTATGTGAGTTTTGCTGCACCGGTTCATCCTTGTGTTTGTTTCAAATAAGCCTTGCTAGCCTAAACCTTGTATCGAGAGGGAATACTTCTCATGCATCCAAAATACTTGAGCCAACCACTATGCCATTTGTATCCACCATACCTACCTACTACATGGTATTTCTCCGCCATTCCAAAGTAAATTGCTTGAGTGCTACCTTTAAAATTCCATCATTCGCCTTACAATATATAGCTCATGGGACAAATAGCTTAAAAACTATTGTGGTATTGAATATGTACTTATGCACTTTATCTCTTATTAAGTTGCTTGTTGTGCGATAACCATGTTTCTGGGGACGCCATCAACTATTCTTTGTTGAATTTCATGTGAGTTGCTATGCATGTTCGTCTTGTCTGAAGTAAGAGCGATCTACCACCTTATGGTTAAGCATGCATATTGTTAGAGAAGAACATTGGGCCGCTAACTAAAGCCATGATCCATGGTGGAAGTTTCAGTTTTGGACATATATCCTCAATCTCATATGAGAAAATTATTAATTGTTGTTACATGCTTATGCATAAAAGAGGAGTCCATTATCTGTTGTCTATGTTGTCCCGGTATGGATGTCTAAGTTGAGAATAATCAATAGCGAGAAATCCAATGCGAGCTTTCTCCTTAGACATTTGTACAGGCGGCATAGAGGTACCCCATTGTGACACTTGGTTAAAACATGTGCATTGTGATGATCCGGTAGTCCAAGCTAATTAGGACAAGGTGCGGGCACTATTAGTATACTATGCATGAGGCTTGCAACTTGTAAGATATAATTTACATGATACATATGCTTTATTACTACCGATGACAAAATTGTTTCATGTTTTCAAAATCAAAGCTCTAGCACAAATATAGCAATCGATGCTTTTCCTCTATGAGGACCATTCTTTTACTTTCATTGTTGAGTCAGTTCACCTATTTCTCTCCACCTCAAGAAGCAAACACTTGTGTGAACTGTGCATTGATTCCTACATACTTGCATATTGCACTTATTATATTACTCTATGTTGATAATATCCATGAGATATACATGTTACAAGTTGAAAGCAACCGCTGAAACTTAATCTTCCTTTGTGTTGCTTCAATGCCTTTACTTTGAATTATTGCTTTATGATTTAACTCTTATGCAAGACTTATTGATGCTTGTCTTGAAGTGCTATTCATGAAAAGTCTTTGCTTTATGATTCAGTTGTTTACTCATGTCATTACCATTGTTTTGATCGCTGCATTCACTACATATGCTTTACAAATAGTATGATCAAGTTTATGATGGCATGTCACTCCAGAAATTATCTTTGTTATCGTTTTACCTGCTCGGGACGAACAGAACTAAGCTTGGGGATGCTGATACGTCTCCGACGTATCGATAATTTCTTATGTTCCATGCCACATTATTGATGTTATCTACATGTTTTATGCACACTTTATGTCATATTCGTGCATTTTCTGGAACTAACCTATTAACAAGATGCTGAAGTGCCAGTTCCTGTTTTCTGCTGTTTTTGGTTTCAGAAATCCTAGTAACGAAATATTCTCGGAATTGGACGAAATCAACGCCCAGGTTCCTATTTTCACCGGAAGCATCTAGAACACACGAGAAGGACCAGAGGGGGGGCACTGGGCCCCCAGACCATAGGCCGGCGCAGCCTAGGCCCTGGCCGCGCCACCCTATGGTGTGGGCACCCCTTCGACCCTCTGGCGCAGCCTCTTCGCCTATTTAAAGCCTCCGTCGCGAAAACCCTGAGACGATCGACGAAACCCACAGAAACCTTCCAGAGCCGCCGCCATCGCGAAGCCAAGATCTGGGGGACAGGAGTCTCTGTTCCGGCACGCTGCCGGAACGGGGAAGTGCCCCCGGAAGGCTTCTCCATCGACACCGCTGCCATCTCCACCGCCATCTTCATCACCGCTGCTGCTCCCATGAGGAGGGAGTAGTTCTCCATCGAGGCTCGGGGCTGTACCGGTAGCTATGTGGTTCATCTCTCTCCTATGTACTTCAATACAATAATCTCATGAGCTGCCTTACATGATTGAGATTCATATGATGATGCTTGTAATCTAGATGTCATTATGCTAGTCAAGTGAATTTTACTCATGTGATCTCCGGAGACTCCTTGTCCCACGTGTGTAAAGGTGATAGTGTGTGCACCGTGTGGGTCTCTTAGGCTATATTTCACAGAATACTTATTCACTGTTATGAAGAGCATAGTGAAGTGCTTATTTATATCTCTTTATGATTGCAATGTGTTTTGTATCACAATTTATCTATGTGCTACTCTAGTGATGTTATTAAAGTAGTTTTATTCCTCCTGCACGGTGTAATGGTGACAGTGTGTGCATCCGTGTTAGTACTTGGCGTAGGCTATGATTATGATCTCTTGTAGATTATGAAGTTAACTATTGCTATGATGGTATTGATGTGATCTATTCCTCCTACATAAGCATGAAGGTGACAGTGTGCATGCTATGTTAGTACTTGGTTTAGTCGAATTGATCTTTCATGCACTCTAAGGTTATTTAAATATGAACATTGAATTGTGGAGCTTGTTAACTCCGGCATTGAGGGTTCGTGTAATCCTACGCAATGTGTTCATCATCCAACAAGAGTGTAGAGTATGCATTTATCTATTCTGTTATGTGATCAATGTTGAGAGTGTCCACTAGTGAAAGTCTAATCCCTAGGCCTTGTTCCTAAATACTGCTATCGCTGCTTGTTTACTGTTTTACTGTGTTACTACTGCTGCAATACTACCACCATCAACTACACGCCGGCAAGCTATTTTCTGTCACCATTGCTACTGCTCATATATATTCATACCACCTGTATTTCACTATCTCTTCGCCGAACTAGTACACCTATTTGGTGTGTTGGGGACACAAGAGACTTCTTGCTTTGTGGTTGCAGGGTTGCATGAGAGGGATATCTTTGACCTCTTCCTCCCTGAGTTCGATAAACCTTGGGTGATCCACTTAAGGGAAACTTGCTGCTGTTCTACAAACCTCTGCTCTTGGAGGCCCAACGCTGTCTACAGGAAAAGGAGGGGGCGTAGACATCAGTGTTCCATAAATAGTCGTACGTGCTCGCAATGAGAAACTTGCACAGCATCTTTTGTCCTACCAGCCGGTGGCAGCCGGGCCTCTAGGGAATCTACTGGATATTAAGGTACTCCTTTTAATAGAGTACCGGAGCAAAGCATTAACACTCCGTGAACACATGTGATCCTCACATCACCGCCTTCCCCTCCGGTTGTCCCAATTTCTGTCACTTTGGGGCCTCGGGTTCCGGACAGCGACATGTGTATACAACTTGCAGGTAAGATCATAAACAACGAATATCTTCATGAATCAATAACATGTTCAGATCTGAGATCATGGCACTCGGGCCCTAGTGACAAGCATTAAGCATAACAAGTTGCAACAATATCATAAAAGTAACATCTACGGATACTAGGAACCATGCCCTAACAATCTTATGACTATTACATGACCAATCTCATCCAATCCCTACCATCCCCTTCAGCCTACAGCGGGGGAATTACTCACACATGGATGGGGGAAACATGGCTGGTCGATGGAGAGGCGTCGGTGGTGATGATGGCGATGATCTCCTCCAATTCCCCGTCCCGGCGAGGTGCCAGGACGGAGTTTCTGGTCCCGAGACGGAGTTTCGCGACGGTGGCGGCGTACTGGATGGTTTCTGGCGACTTCGACTATCCCCCTTGCGTTTTTAGGAAGAAGGCAATAAGTAGTCCGAAGGAGGGCGTCGGGGGCCAGCCGAGGCCACCACACACTAGGGCCGCGCGCCCCCCCCCCCTCCTGGGCCGCGCCGGCCTAGCGTGTGGGGCCCTCAGGCCCCCACCTGGCTTGCCCTTCTGGCTCCGCCAATATTCTGGGAAAATAGGACCTTCCGCATAAATTTCGAGGATTTTCCTGAAAGTTGGATTTCTGCACAAAAACGAGACACCAGAGCAGTTCTGCTTAAAACAGCGTTAGTCCGTGTTAGTTGTATCCAAAATACACAAATTAGAGGCAAAACAATAGCAAAAGTGTTCGGGAAAGTAGATACGTTTTGGACGTATCACTAAGTATCAAATTATTCAAGACAATATACCAACTACCATATGAAGCATATATTTTCTGTTTCCAACCAAATAACAATCAATGCTGAGGCTTTCAGCTTTCTCCATGAATATTAAAGTAAAACGATGAACACAAGTGTTCAAATAAAAAAGCGGAGCGTGTCTCTCTCCCACACAAGCATGCTGGGATCCGATTTATTCAGAGAATGAAAATAACAAAATGAAAATAAAAGCACACAGACGCTCCAAGTAAAGCACATAAGATGTGACGGAATTAAAATATAGTTTCACTAGAGGTGACCTGATAAGTTGTTGATGAAGAAGGGGATGCCTTGGGCATCCCCAATTTTAGACGCTTGAGTCTTCTTGAAATATGCAGGGATGAACCACGGGGGCATCCCTAAGCTTAGACTTTTCACTCTGCTTGATCATATTATATCATCCTCCTCTCTTGATCCTTGAAAACTTCCTTCACACCAAACTCAAAGAAATCTCATTAGAGGGTTAGTGCATAATAAAAAATTCACATGTTCAGCAAGGACACAATCATTCCCAACACTTCTGGACATTACCCAAGGCTACTGAAATTTAATGGAGCAAAGAAATCCACTCAAACACAGTAAAAGAGGCAATGCGAAATAAAAGGCAGAATCTGTCAAAAACAGAACAGTTCGTAAAGATGAATTTTTTTGAGGCACTTAACATGCTCATATGGAAAAGCTCTAGTTGAATGAAAGTTGCGTACATATCTGAGGATTACTCATGATTTGTTTCAGAATTTTTAGATTTTTCTACAAAGAGAAAAGCTCAAATTCGTGACAGCTAAAAATCTGTTTCTGCGCAGAAATCCAAATCTAGTATCAACTTTCTATCAAAGACTTTACTTGGCACAACAATGCAAGAAAATAAATATACAAAGGTATTGCTACAGAAGTAACAAGCACCTTGACTTAAAACAAAAAGAAAAGCAAAAATAACAGAAAATAAAAATGATGGGTTGTCTCCCATAAGCGCTTTTCTTTAACGCCTTTTAGATAGGCATAGTGATTTTTATGATGCTCACATAAAGATGAGAGTTGAAAAGAGAGCATCAAGAAGAATATATAAAACATGTTTAAATCTAACACTCTTCCTATGCATAGGAGCCTTGTAAGAAAAAACAAGTCAATGAAGAACAAAGTGAGTAGCATAGAAAGACAAAACAAGTGTAACTTCAAAAATTTCAACACAAGGAGAGGAGACTTAATATTATTGTGATATATGAAATCGTGTCTCCCTCTCTCATAAGGACCAGTAGGTCTTAAAGTACCCAGCAAATAAAAGCAAATCAAGAGAAAGCTCAAAACATTCATCATAAAGAGAAGAAATTTAGTAACATGAAGATTTCTATACCCATACTTTCCTCTCTCAAAATAATTTTCAGTGGCATCATGAATAAACTCAACAATATAGCTATCACATAAAGCATTCTTATCATGATCCACATGCATAAAAGTATCATTACTCTCCACATAAGCATACTCAATTTTATTAGAAATAGTGGGAGTAAAACTATCACAACCATCATTGTAATCATCATAAATTGCAGGCATGGTATAATCATAATAAACTTTATCCTCCATAGTAGGTGGCACCAAAATACCACTATCATTATAATCATCATAAATGGGAGGCAAAGTATCATCAAAGAAAATTTTCTCCTCAAAACTTGGGGGACTAAAAATATCACAACCAGCTTCCCCAAGCTTAGACTTTTCCATAACATTAAAAATAATAGTGTTCAAAGAATTCATGCTAAAAACATTGCTACAACTATTTTGCAAACAAAGTTCCATGGGTTTTTTTAATTCTCTCTTCAAACACATCATATCCTAATTCAATATAAATTTCATAAAGATCTCTAATTTTTTTTGTTGTTTTCCATTAAGCCTAACTAGTGAAAATAAAAACAAAAGACAAAAAGATAAAATTGCAGAATCTAAAGGAAATAGCTTCGAGCACTCACACACCGGCAACAGTGCTAGGAAATAGATAAGTAGTCGGAGGATGTGAATACCTTTTACCTTACCTCCCCGGCAACGGCGCCAGAAAATAGCTTGATGTCTACGCACGCTTCTATTCCTGTAGACAGTATTGGGCCTCCAAGAGCAGAGGTTCGTAGAATAGCAGCAAGTTTCCCTTAAGTGAATCACCCAAGGTTTATCGAACTCAGGGAGGTAGAGGTCAAAGATATCCCTCTCAAGCAACCCTGCAATTAAGATACAAGAAGTCTCTTGTGTCCCCAACACACCTAATACACTTGTCAGATGTATAGGTGAACTAGTTCGGCGAAGAGATAGTGAAATACAAGTAATATGGATGATTATAAGTAGTAATTGCAATCTGAAATAAAAATGGCAACAAGCGAACATGTAGCAGAACTTGTTGGAAACGGTGTTTCAATGCTTAGAAACAAGGCCTAGGGATCATACTTTCACTAGTGGACACTCTCAACAATGATCACATAATTGAATAAATAAATGCTACTCTCAAACACTCTCTTGTTGGATAACAAACACCATTCATTGTGTAGGGCTGCAAAAGCACACCTCAAACCGGAGTAAACAAGCTCCACAACGTCATAAAGGAATCACACACGATGCACACACTGTCACCATCACACCGTGGAGAGTGACTCCGGAGTTCATATTAAAGTAACCTCTAGAGTGCATAATAGACAAGAGTAACATCTACATATTCAACTAGATTACAAAGCTCATGATCACATAAAAATCACACCATGGGAGAGAGAGATGAACCACATAGCTACCGGTAGAGCCCTCAGCCTCGGGGGAGAACTACTCCCTCCTCATCATGGGAGACAGTAACGGCGATGAAGATGGCGGTGGTGTCGATGGAGATGACTCCGGGGGCAATTCCCCGTCCCGGCAGCGTGCCGGAACAGAGATTCTGTCCCCCGAAACTTGTCATCGATGGCGGCGGCGCTGCGGAACCCTTGGTGGAATATGACTGGATTATTTAGGGTTTTCGCATCTGGGGAAATATATAGGCGAAGGGGCAGCGTCGGTGGAGTCCCGAGGGGCCAACCCCATAGGGCGGCGCCGCCCCCTCCTGGCCGCGCTAGTGGATGGGGAGGAGGCCGTGGGCCTCCTCTGGCCTGGCCCTTCTGGGTCCGTGGGTCTTCTGGCGAAATAGAATTTTCTGTAATTTTTCTGGATTTTTCTGAGCACTTTGGTTTTTGGGCCTTTTCTGCAATAAACAGACATAATAAACAGAAACTGGCACTGTGGCATCTTGTTAATAAGTTAGTCCAATAAATACCATAATATGATATAAAATGCATATAAAACATGTAGGTATTGTCATAAAACTAGCATGGAACATAAGAAATTATAGATACGTTGGAGACGTATCAATAGGTAGAGCTCTAAATGATGGGACCTCATATTTGTTTGGATCCTCTCGCATTTTTTCTGGGATCAATTTTAATGGAAGAGTCTTGCGTGGCTTGGTAGATCAGTGTAATTAATAGAAGGGGTCAAAAGAGTATAATCGCTACATCTCATACCACAAGGTTTTGTAAAATCGCTACATCTCATACCACAAGGTTTTGTAATTAATAGAAGGGGTCAAAAGAGTTTCATGACTCCGTGCATATGGTGATTTGATCATTATTGGAAAAACCTAACATTTTAATTCGGTGAAACCAATATATATTGGATGTAAGACAAATGGTTACATTATCATGATCAATGTTTTTGTTAATTACTCTACCGGTTTTGTTATTATCAATGCAATCTTATCTATCCAGGGGCACAGAGTGTTTTGTAATTATTAGAACGGTGGCATTACCATGTGGGACATCTGGGCTGCATAAATTTTTGCTACATGCAATGTGTCTAGATCGATGAGAGTTTCGTGACTCCGAATTATCTTACGGAATATCTAGGCTGCACACATCGGTGGTACACGCAATGTGTTTAGATCGGTGACCCGCACCTTGTTTTTGGTAGGTAGACCTCTAAATGGCGGGACATCATATTTGTTTGGATCCACTCGCATCTTTTCCGGGATAAATTTTAATGGAAGAGTCTTGCGTGGCTTGGTAGATCGGTGTTATTCTTACTTTCTCGAGTTGTTCATGCTTTCATAGTATAATCGCTACATCTCATACCACAAGGGTTTTGTAATTAATAGAAGGGGCAAAAGAGTTTCATGACTCTGTGCATATGGTGATTTTGGTCATTATTGGAAAAACCTAACATTTTATTTTGGTGAAACCAATATATATTGGATGTAATAAAAATGGTCACATTATCATGATCAATATTTTTGTTAATTACTCTACCGGTTTTGTAATCAATGCAATCTTATCTATCCGGTGGCACAGAGTGTTTTGTAAATTAGAACAATGGCACAGAAGTTTCACAACTCCGCATTACCGTGTGGGACATCTGGGCTGCATAAATTGTTGCTACAGGCAACATGTCTAGATCAATGAGAGTTTCGTGACTCCGTATTATCTTACAAGATATCTAAGCTGCCCAAATCGGTGTTACACGCAACATGTTTAGACGCTTGTTTTTGGGTAGGTAGACCTCTAAATGATTGGAAGTCATATTTGTTTGGATCCACTCGCATCTTTTCGAGGATAAATTTTAATGGAAGAGTCTTGCGAGGCTTGGTACATCGTTGTTATTATTACTTTGTCAAGTAGTTTATGCTTATATATTATAATCGTTGCATCTCATAGCACAAGGTTTTTGTAATTAATAGAAGGGGGAAAAGAGTTTCATGACTCTGTGTATAAATATGGTGCTTTGGTCATTATTGGAAACACCTAACCTTTTATTTCGGTGAAATCAATATATATTGGATGTAAGACAAATGGTTACATTATCATGATCAATGTTATTGTTAATTACTCCACCGGTTTTATTCTTATTAATGCAATCTTATCTATACAGTTGCATGGAGTGTTTTGTAATTATTAGAACGGTGATGTAGAAGTTTCGCAACTCCGCATTATGGCGTGGGACATTTGGGCTGCATAAATTTTTGCTACATGCAACATGTCTAGATCGATGAGAGTTTTTTGACTCCGCATTATCTTACAGGACATCCGGTCTGCACAAACCGGTGCTACACGCAACGTGTTTAGATCAGTGAACTACCGCTTGTTTTCGGTAGGTAGGCCTCTAAATTACGAGATGTCATATTTGTTTGGATTCACTCACATCTTTTTCGGGATAAATTTTAATGGGAGAGTCTTGCGTTGTTTGGTAGATCAGTGTTATTATTACTTTGTCGAGTTGTTTATTCTTTCATAGTATAATCGCTGCATCTCATAGCACAACTCTTTTGTAATTAATAGAAGGGGCAAAAGATTCATGACTCTATGCATATGGTGATTTGGTCATTATTGGAAAAACCTTACCTTTTATTTAGGTGAAACTGATCACATTAACATGATCAATGTTATTGTTAATTAGTCCACCAGTTTTGTTCTTATTAAGGTAATATTATCTATCCGGTGGCACGGAGTGTTTTGTAATTATTAGAACGGTGACACAAAAGTTTCGCAACTCCGCATTATGGCGTGAGACATCTGGGCTGCATTAAATGTTGCTACTTGCAATATGTCTAGATCGATGAGAGTTTCGTGACTCCGCATTACCTTACAAGACATCTGGGCTGCACGAATCGGTGGTACACACAAGGTGTTTAGATCTGTGAACCGCTACTTGTTTTCGGGTAGGTATGCCTCCAAATGACGGGATGCCATATTTGTTTGGATTCACTCGCATCTTTTTCGGGATAACTTTTAATGGAAGAGTCTTTTGTGGCTTGGTTGATCGGTGTTGTTATTACATTATCGAGTTGTTTATGCATTCATAGTATAATCGTTGCATCTCATAGCACAAGGTTTTTGTATTTAATAGAAGAGGAAAAAGAGTTTCATGACTCTGTGCATATGGTGATTTGGTTATTATTGGAAAAACCTAACCTTTTATTTCATGGAAACCAATATATATTGGATGTAAGTCAGATGGTCACATTATCATGATTAATGTTATTGTTAATTATTCCACCGGTTTGTTCTTATTAATGCAATCTTATCTATCCGGTGGCACAGAGTGTTTTGTAATTATTAGAACGGTGGCACAAAAGTTTCGCAACTCTGAATTATGGCGTGGGACATCTGGGCTGCATGAATTGTTGCTACATGCAACGTTTCTATATCGATGAGAGTTTCGTGACTCCGCATTATCTTACAGGACATATGTGCTACACAAATTGGTGCTACTCGCAACGTGTTTAGATCGGTGAACCGCTGCTTGTTTTCGGGTAGGTAGGCCTCTAAATGACGGGGCGTCATATTTGTTTGGATTCACTCGCATCTTTTTGGGGACAACTTTTAATGGAAGAGTCTTGCGTAACTTGGTGGATTGTTTTTATTATTACTTTTTCGAGTTGTTTATGCTTTGATAGTACAATCGGTGCATCTCATAGCACAAGGTTTTTGTAATCAATATAAGGGGCATAAGAGTTTCATGACTCTGTACATATGGTGATTTGGTCATTATTGGAAAATCCTAACCTTTAATTGCGGTGAAACCAATATATATTGGATATAAGACACATGGTCACATTATCATGATCAATGTTATTGTTAATTACTCCACCGGTTTTGTTCTTATTAGTGGAATCTTATCTATCCGGTGGCACCGAGTGTTTTGTAATTATTAGAACGGTGGCACAAAAGTTTCGTAACTCTGCATTATGGTGTGGGACATCTGGGCTGCATAAATTTTTGTATATTTAATGCATCTCATAGCACAACATTTTTATAATTATTAGAATGGTGGCACACTATTTTCATGACTGTGCAAATGGTGATTTGGAGATTGTTGGAAATGACTAACCATTATTTGGGTTACCATAATATACTGGTCATTAGACAAATGGTCACATTATCATGATCACTGTTATTGTTATTTAGTCCTCTAGTTTTTTGTTTTTACTAATGCAATCTAACTATCTGGTAGAGTTTTGTAGCTATTAGAACGGTGGAACGAAAGCTTAGTCACTCTGCAGTATCGTGCTAGACATCTGGGCTACACAAATTGTTAGTTCACGCAATGTGTCTAGATTAGTGACTTTTTTTTTTGTATGTAAGCCCCTATATGATCGGACGTCATATTTGTTTGTTTGGATTCACGTGCTTTTTTCGATGTGATTTTAATGGAAGAGTGTTATGTGGTAGGGTAGATTGGTGCTACTATTACTCTGTCAAGTTAGTTTATGTTTTCGTAGTACAATCGATGAATCTGATAGCCCAATGTCATCTAATTATTAAACTGCTATAGAGAATTTGTCTAGATCAATGAAATTTTGTGGGATTATTTGTTGCTACACATTTTATGGTGATCCCTAAATGAAGATATATTATATTTGTTGTTTCAACGCAAGTGTGTTACATTGCTCGATATATAAGCGTTAGTTTTATTTTTCTGAGTTGTATTTGTCTTTATTAGCATAATTGATGTATCTGGTAGAATAAGATTTTGTAATTGTCAGATTCATGGCACGACAGTTTCGGGACCCCGCATTATTGTGCAATACATTTGGGGTGCACGCAACTTATATAGATTAGTGAAACTGCAAAGAAATTTTGGCTATGTTGACCCCTAAATGAAGGAACATCGTATTTGTTGTTTGAATTCACTCGCATATTTTTGGTAACCTTTTTAGCGGAAGTATGGCTTGTGTCTTGGTTGACTAGGGTGAACATGTGTCTCAATGTTTTTGGACTTCTCACTGGAAACTTCGTATATCCAACTTCATGCAAAAGTGGGGGTTTTGTTTTGTTATAATAATATGTCTAATGTTATACATCATGGGAATATACCACACATTGCACTTTTAGAATGTAATTTTTTGCATTATTTTTAACTTTCACATATTTTTCCTTTTATTGAGAATCAAGATGAATTATATTATGTGTTATCTTCTATTAATTTTACTTTAAAATATATAACAACCTAACATATTGTACACAAACTATGCTTTAAGGTTAACGGTAGTTTATGTTTTATACTCATTTAAATTTAGTGAAATTTTACAAATCCAATTGAAAGAACATCTACACACCCATGTGAGTTTTGGTGTAAATGCATGCGGATTAGGGGAATAACCATTTTTGTGAGCCATGTGTTTAGTTGTTACTAGACGGTAATTGGTAAATGATACCGTGATGGTGGGAGACCCTAGAAAAAATGGAAAATAGCATTATGGATTAAATTGATGCATAGATTCATGTTTATCTTAAGATGAAGGGAAGATCTCGTATTAGTTGTGTGTGTTACATTCATGCATTCAGAAATTCTTGGGAAGTTTATTTTTTAAAAAAAGTGACAAAGGAATCAAAGTTTGGTTGATTCTACATATTAACTCTAGTTTGTTGGTTTGAGTGCTATAAGTTTGGGTCGGCCTTTGCTGATTTTGTAACTTTTTAGGACAATTCAAATATGAATATAAAGTAATACAAATAGTTCTTAAATCCCAATCATCACATCACTACACATTTATAAAAAATGAGAATTATATTCAAAGAAATAATATTTCATAATTCATGAATAAGACAATAAATAAATAAATAAATAATATAAAATGTGCAAAAATAAAAAATAATACATGTTTATATTGTTTATGTGACAATTACGACATTTCATTGAAGATTAAACTTAAATATGGAAATCCAGAGTCGGTCTTGATTTATAAATGATTGACTACAAGGTATTAGTCTTATCTAAAGCAATTACAGGAAACATTGGATCAACTGGGTCATTTGAAGCAACATGAATTATATTCTGGGAGCGAGGACAAAGTGAAAGTATGAGGTTTCTCCTAGAGACAGGGGGTGAATATGCGTCATTAAAACCAGTATGGATTTGGCTGGAAAGGATGCAGAGATAAAGTAATCATTTAGTTGTCAAGAACAAGATATATTTCACAATTGATAAATAAGATATAAAAATTTCAAGCTCGATGGTGATCATGCGTAATTAACTCGTGTATAGAGATATTTGAGGCATGGAGTGACAAAAATTTATGCCGATCGATGTTCAGTTACATTAAGTAAGCTACTCCCCATTGGAGAGGTGCAGGCTACCACAAAGGACCCCCCTCCCCCTTTAGCATGAGGTGGAATTTAAGGAACTTGGTGGCCAAGGTTCGTATATGGTATTATTATCCACATGAAATATTTATTTTTGATCATGACAAGTGGCATTTGCCACTAGATGGGCTTTGGGATGAATTTGACATGTGGAATTATTTTAATTTTAAGTTTAAACTTAAATTTCAAATGTAGGCTAATCATTTTAGGCCTTATTAATTAAGTAAAAAAATTAATTAACAATATGGATGATCAAATAGGATCTAAACATGACTTTAGTTCCAATGGTTTTGATTTCATCGAGGCATGATCATTTGAGGGCAAACCCCTCGTAGTTAATAGTATTCAAGTTTTTGATCTATTTAACATAATGCAAATAGATTTAGTTTTATTGGATTCCATATATTTAATAAGTTGTCAGTGGTTTAATAATGCATGGCTATTATGCACTTTAGACCTTATGATTTTCCATTATTGTCTCTAAGGTGCTGAGATATCTTTTTGAGTGGTTTATGATTTAGATAAGGAAGAATAGACTTGATCAAGATTTGGAAGATCAAGATTTGAGTAGAAAATTTGATGATTTCCTATGCACAAGATAATTTTCCTATACCGGTGACGCTTGATACGATGAGATAAGATAAGTTAAGAATGGGTCTTATCTTTGGTCTTTTAATGTTTGTGTCTTGGGTCACTTTTATTTACCTATCCTCCTAAAATAGAGTTTTAACATACATTGTTTCAAAGTTTTAACATTCAACTTGACGAACTTGTTCTAAAGCATCAACTTGGTGCAACTTCAATCACTTTGACAAACTCTATGAATTTTTTAAAAAACAAATTCCAAAATTTATATGCACAAATGCAATGCACACTTCTATTTTCTACCCAATCCATGTCTCTCAAACTACGAGATGTCACAACAAGCTCCCAAAGCCACCGCTTAGCTCCACACATCACCAACTTTATATCGTCCTCTCCTTGCTGCCACGGCCATCCAGGAGAACAACAACAACTAGGAGGCCACCACAAGGACAGTGGACTGTCAGCACAAGCTGACTCCATCTGCTTCCACCTCCAGAGCCAAAAGAACGGCCTTGCTATCGACCTCCTGGTACCGCGCACCTATACCAGGACGGGAGAAGATCCCGAGCCACCTCGAGACCCGCGTGCGGCTGAACTCACTTTCTTCCTCGTCATCCTCTCCTCCACGGCCAGCCAGAAAAAGAGAAAGCCCAATAACAACGACGATGAAGAGGTCGCACACACCAACAATTACCTTAGAGGGGATCCCTAACTTAGGCCAGTTTGCTGCCCTCTCTGGCCACTGGATCTTGATGAGGAAGAGGAACAACCATAGGATGCACCGGATCTGGCCAGGAGACACCGGTGCCCTGCCCCAAACTACCAGCAAACTGCCAAAAACTCCTAGGTCTACACTCTACAAGCCAGCCTCGGTGGAGACTTCGGACTGTGCCGTCCTTGACACGGTTAAGGATTGACGGGTCAGCTTCATCGATCTACACCAACGCACTATGAGGATAGATCCTTTGATTCTCTCATCCTGCTCGCCCTCTTGGAAGATTTGGAACAGGCGCAATGCGTGGGCTTTTGCACGGGCGGGCCCAAGTAGAGATGAATCTAAAAATTCGAGCTTCTTTGGTATTTGTTCATATTTGAGGCAAAGAAAAAATCCAAATTTATGCAAGGAATGCTCTCACTCATCAGTTTTTCTGGGTCCGCCCCTGGTTTTTCACAAGGTCTCCACGGTGCCGACTATGGTTGTTTCCAAAATCAAAAGTGCGGCGGCTCCCGAGGCTCCACGAGCATCTCCACTCGTGCCCCCGACGAGGCCCCCGAGCGACGTTTTTTCCATCCGGACGGCGAAATTCGGCCCAGTCGCGCCCCCGGTTCCTCGTTTTCGTCCGGATTTGGCCCTTCATCCATCCGGCGAGCCCACGCCATCCCCGGCCCCCTGGGGCGCGCTCGGGGACTCCGGACGAAAGATTTTGGCGCGAAACGTCGTGTGGACCCGCGTAGTCGGCGACTGGAAAACCAAATCCTGTCGATTTTCCCTCCAATTTGCTTGCATATCCCCATTCCCTCCAATTTGCTTGCATATCCCCATTCTCTCCCGCCGAAATTCCCCAATCTCCTCGTCTCCCAGCTCCAGTTCCCGGCGGCGCCTTCTCGTCCACCCCCACTCTCCTCCTCGTCTTCTCGTCCACCACAATGCCGCCGAGAGCGCCGGCGAGGAAGAAGCGGGCGAAGAAGACGAAGCCGCCGGGCATGTCGAACGCCGAGTGGGCGGCGGACGAGAAACGGCGTGACGTGGAAACAAGCGGCAGGGCGGAGAGGGTGAAAAAAGCCGTCGCCAAGAGGGCGGCGGCGGCCCAGGACAAACAAGCGAGGCTGGTCAGCATGGCCATGGGCGGCGGCAGCATGTTCCCCGGCCAATGGCCGACGCAAGGTACAACCAGTTCCCCGTCGTCCTTCTCCCCTTCGCTGTACTCGCCGTCGCCGACTGCCGTGTTCCAAGAGGGCGCCTACGTCCAACCGTCCAGGCCCACGCCGTCGCCGCCCGAGCTTGACGTCGGCGGCCAGTTCGAGGACACCTCGCCGGCCATGCGACGAGGGCCGCTCGCGTTCGGTGCGATGGCGGCGCCGAACGAAGAGGAGATCCACGAGATGATCACCTCCGGCTCCGCCGCCGCCGCTGCGAGCCCGGGGTTTTTCATGGCCGCCGCCGCTGCGTGCCCGGGGTTCTTCACGCAAGAGGAGCAGAGGGCGACGGCCGCTGTGGCGGCGCGCAACGAGCATCGGGAGGATGTTGCCGCCGGAAGCCAAGCCGTCGAAGAAGAAGATGAGGAAGAAGAAGAGCCAACACAAGCCGCCGCCAACCTGTCGAAGGGGAAGAAGAAGAGGAAGAAGGACTCGCCGCCTGCCGAACCGTGTATCAAATGGACGCCAAAGGAAGAGGAGTGCCTCGCCGAAGCTTGGAAGGCCGTGTCCATGAACGGCATAATCGGGGCCAATCAGTCGTTCGACACATATTGGCTTCGAGTGAAGCAGGCGTACGAGGAGCGCAAACTCGTCGATCCATACTTCAACAAGACGAACATGAACGTGTTCCGGGGAGACAAGGCAATGGCGACCCATTGGGGGCTCATGCAGACGGCGTGCAGCAAATGGCACGGCATACAGGAGGAGTGCGAGAAACGGCCGATCAGCGGCCACGACATGGAGCAAAAGGTATGCTCCGTCGACCCTGCATCACCGAGGTACATCGTCGTTAGCTGACCCGTATCGCCGTGCTCTTTTTTCCCCAGCTGCGCCGAGCTTTGGACATGTACACGGACGACACCGGCCTGCAGTTCAAGTTCCTCAACGTCTACGCCCGCCTCGAGAAGTGCGAGAAGTGGAAGGAAGTCCGCACGACCCTCTCGAAGAGCAAGACCGAGCAGTACAACCCCGACGCTCCGGCGGCAAGCGCGGCGGAAGGGCGCCCTGAACTCGGCCAGAAGAAGCTCAAAGAGCTCAAAAAGACGGGCAATCCCGCCGACAGGATGCAGGAGTCGATCGACAAGTGCTGGGCCAACTTGAGGACGCACGCCGACGGGAGGAACGACAAGTTCGACGGCAGGTGGCGGGAGATGCTCGCCAACCAAGGCGTCCGGATCGCCCTGCTGAAGACGACGGCGGCGGCGAAGAAGAGGAACACAGACTTGGCGTTCCTCATGGGCGGAGGCGACATGGAACTGATGGACGAGGAGACGAGGAATTGGTACCAGGGCCACCGCAGCGACATCCTCCGAGCCACTCCGGCCAGTCCTTCGTCGTCTCCGCCGGCTCCTACCTCGTCTGCCTCACCATCTACCTCGTCGACTGCGGCTGCTTCGACGTCCACTGCCGCTGCTTCATCGTCGGCCGCCGCAGCCGCTTCGGCCACGACGTGTGAGGAAACTGGTCCGTCGGACACCGCCGTGCCAGCCGGGACTGCCGACGAGCCTGTCTCCGTGTAATTTCCCTCCGATCGCCGATCTGTGGCTGATCCTTTTGCTCCTTTTGCCGATCAACTGGCCGTACTTGTAGCGCGGGACGGCGGTTTGTTTGAATTTAAACTCTATCCGCCGAACTCCGGGTGGACGACTGGAAAGACGGTACTCCCCACGACTTATTTTCGTCCAATCCGGCGGTTGTTTCGTCCGGATTTGGGCGTGGGGAGCGCCAACGAGTGGGGATGCTCTAAGTATTTGGGTTCAGTAATGCTGCGGGAGTAATTCCTCCGTGTCCCAAGCAAGCATCTCTCGGTTTCGATCGTAACCTCATGTCACGGCACGAGCACAGCCACGACCGATCACGACAAGCTCTAGCTTCCGGTGATGCGCAGCAGCAGCCGCCTCGAGGGTTTGGGTACGGTGTGCCGGGGGTCGGCATCGTGGTCGGAAGAGGTGGCAAAAGGTAGCAGGGCCGTCTCTCCCGCTTGTGATTGTGAACGATCCTTGTCGTCCGTCCGTCCACGTCCAACCGGCCAGGGGGGTTCCGATCGTTTCCGTACGTGGCGGCAGCGAGAAAAGGGCTTCTCCGTCGCTGTCGAGCTTCGTCCTTTCCACCTTCAGGCTGGGCGACACAGCACACAAGGAGATGGAAGCAACGAAAAGCTCCCGCGCTTCAGCTGCACGGCGCCGATCGACGCATGGGTTGCCGGTAACACTGTGCAGCTGCACAAGGCAACACACACTGTGCGTCTTGGCCGGACTGTGCGATTTTGCATCGTACTACCACGAGGGGGCCGGCAATCTGATTTGAAGTCCCAACAGTACGTATGCTCGCGTGTCGAGAGGGAGAAGGACTAGCTACTCAGAGCAGGCCATCAAGGTGGCAATGTCTGGGTCACGAGTCATTTCACAGGCCAGCTCTACATCTATGCAAAGTGGGGCATGGCTCACTGGTAGCTAAGTAGCGCGATATATGCCTCAGTTAAAGTATTGGATTGGGCGTCATCAATCGATGTAGAGATCGGGTCTTCATCACTTATTTTTACGAAAAAATGTATTCTACAATATCGTAAATTTATCTGAGCTCTATCCGCTCTAAGTCTAGCACGTGTTTCTGTAAATATATGCATGGATGACATGGGCATAGCCTAGTGATTGAGGTCGCAGTGACGCACCCCAACGAACGGAGTTCGATCCCTATCAGGGATAAATTTCTGGAACTATCACGTCAAGTCCCGCTAAACACTGTTTCATTCTTTTTATAAATATATGCATAAACCATACAACAATACTAACACCACGCTATGCGTCAAGCCCAATACCTAGGAACAATGAAGCTCAAACTCGAAAACACCACTTCGTCAACACCAGACGATCATTCACCACCACCAGAGAAAGACGATGTGACTGCTATGGAAGATGAAGACAGGGGACACTCGAATGCAGATGAAGAAGCCAAACCTCGATACTGCCAAAACTTCGGGGCCACCACACAACCTTCTAGACCGTCATCCCAACTTACCACCGCTTATATTAAAGCCACCACACCGCATATATGACTCAGCCACCGCAACCCAAGCCGCAGGCTCCCATACGACGGCCAACATGCCATCATCCGAGATCGCCGCCCCAGCCTAAAAGCCAACCACCTCCTATGAGCCTCACTGATCGAGCCGACAACCTCGCCGCGTCGACGCACAACCACCATCTGAGGCCGCAGGTGGCCAGGTGAATGTTCAGTTTGGACTTTTGGTACATGTGGCGGGGAACTGATTCGAGTTTGGGCTGCGCCGGGTTGGGTGAAACGAATGTGCTTTTCCTTTCGACGGGGAAGACGGATCGATGTTCTTGTACGTGGGGATAGTGGAAACTGTGCCACCACGCACTTTCTCGGCGCAGCATTGACATCGCCGGACCAAAAGGACGCACAGATCGCTCGATGTAGCCATACAGGAGCAGACAAATTGTGTGGATCGAAAGTAATAGCAAGATAAATAAGACAGCATGTTTAATAAGAAATGAGATTGAACATGTGTCTGTTTTGGTTGGAACGCAGTATAGAATGGCGGCCTGATTGTGCACGCGGGCACCAGTACGCAGCTTATTTTAGTCGAGCGTTTCAGAAAGGAAAAAACCCAGGGCTGAACCTGTTCTTCAGACCGGCGACTCAATCACAATCACCCGAGGTACGTCCTCCGCCAATTTGGCCAGACCACCCACCACCACTGCACCATCGATCGTCCTGGGAACAGCGAAAGCTGCAGATGCGTCCGCACGCACCAAGCCAAGCCAAGCGACAGAAGCAATCTAGAAGCGCTGAGATTAGCTCCTCAAAAGGCAAAAGCTTTACGCAAAGACACTGCATCAGCATCTGCACAAATACTATTTCCCCATGGACCTCGCCTCAAGGTGTCACCACGCACTGACTGAACTCCATTACTCCGGGACTGGACTGGACCTGGTAGCTGCTTTACCGTCGCATGCTTTGGGATTGGGAGGCCGTTTTAAACGGAAAGAAATGGAGGTGATGTATCTGAATGTTGACCTCTGGACGGCAAAGCTTAATAGCCATGTCGCGACGCGCGAGGAGCTAAAGAACGGCGATGAACGCGGACAGGCGGCATAAACTATATATCGCTAAGCTGCTTGGCATCTTACTCGAGTCTTTGTCGTCGGAGTACGTATCTAACAACACCTAACAGGTGATCGATCGATGGTGGCCTGGTGGTCTAGATTCTGGTTGGGATCCTACGTGTATGGAGCTTCTCGTGTCACACATTGGCATCACACAAGATCTAACAAAGATAGTGACGAGATGACAATGACAGACACAAAACAAACTCCTCCTAAGATAACTAGCTACCCAGGTCAAAAAAAATAATAACTAGCTACCTGAAACGTAGTAGCATCACATGACAGTGCAGGCGTTCGGGTTTTCGTCGCTGAACAGGTCGGTGATGTGCTCGGCGCCGGCGCCCATGGCGTCGGGGTGTCTGGGAAAGACGGGCGGTGCCCACCTTTCGTGGGCCTGGACAGCTCCGATGGCGCCGTGGTGGGCCATGACGGCGGCGCCGTTGTAGCAAGGATTCTGCTGGGGCCACAGCTCCGCCTGCTTGCCCGTGGAACGGGCCCTCCGCAGGACCTTGTGTGGGTCGACGCTGCCGGTGACGGTCACCCTCTGCTGCCTGCGGTTCACCTCCACATGCTCCACCCCTGCAGCTTGGAAAAATGTAGTGTAAATAGTACAGCAGTGCTCGCACAAGCTAGCAATTACATTGAACAGGAGTTCAGTCCTGAAGAAATGTGATCTTATTTGCCAAGAAATGCAGCTAACTGAACCAGAGCTCAGTCCAAATTCCAAACTACTGCAGATATTGCTTGCCAGTAATTCCTGAGAAAAGTGTCAGCTTTTTCTCAACAAAAATGCTCCTTTGTGAGCAGTGTTTTGTCTATAAAAAAGAAAAGAAGACGCATATGTGTTCAGGCGACAAGTGTACGGGCTGCAGAAAAGGCTTATGCAGACATGACACGATGGCCATTATCGATCAGGAGAGTACCACTACTGACTAGTGAGGGGTAGGGTAAATAACTGGCCAGGCAGGAGACATAGAAAAGCAACCAAGTCCTGGGCACAGCACAATGCTAATGAAAAGAGATCAACAATGTCAATATGACCCCAATGGGTAGGGCCGATAAGCGACCGACCAACCGAGCTAACCTCTGATGCCGGTGAGGGCCTTCCTGACCTGACGCTCGCACCGCTCGCAGTCCATCCTCACCCTCAACTCCACCGTCTGCCGCAGCTGCCTCCTCTCCTTCTTCTTCTTGCCTCCGTGGCCTCCACTCGCCGCTCCCAACAGGCCGAGCACCAGCTGCTTCAAGGTGCCTCCCATGAGTGAAGAAGCCTAGCCTAGCTACTAGCTGAGCTAGCTGCTGTTGCTATGGAGGTGTGCATAGTGGGTCGGCATTGTCTGGCTTTGTATGGGGGGAGCGAGCGAGCAAGGAACTGTTCATTGGCTACCTGAAGAAGGCAATGGCACTCGGGAGGGGACAGGAGAGAGGGATGTTGCTGGTGGTGGCGTGGAGTCTGACAAGAGAGCACGAAGGCGTCGGGGAAAAATGAGGCCCGTGTCGATGTCGTGGTGCTCTGCTGCGAGAGGCCCTCTCTCATGGGACTGACGACGGTGGCCATGTCGTCGTGCAGGCACAGCTCGGTTGTGTGTTGCAGTAGGCGGAGCCAGGATTTTGGCTAGCGCGGTACAGTGCAGAAAACCGCAGGGTGCAAGGAATCGTCTGCAAAGCTGCTGTGCAACTTGGTAAAAAGAGAAGGGATTCACACATGCGCGTGAAACATCATCCATCAGATTCAGATGGATGACTGCACGGACACGCCCTTATCCTCTCTCGCTAGCTAGCGAGAAAGTTACACGAACCACGGGTTATGATTATCTTGGTTGCACAAACTATTTACTTTACGTGGCTTGCATAAAACACCAACTGCATGTGTATTTCATCCTATCTGTTGAAAGATACTGAACTTAAGATTCAATACAACGCGCAGATGGCTTCCATTTGAGAGATCGAGGAGGAGCTGAAATGATATCAACGATCTATGGTACAATTTATCTTAGAAGGAGATTCGAACGCAAGATACTTTCACTCTGTCGCTAACGACAGATGCCGAAAGACACTTATTCATTCTCTTGTTCGGATGAGGGTCCGATAGTTGATCATGAGCAACTTAAATCTTACATTACCAGTTACTATGAAAATGTCTTTGGGGAACCTAACGAAAGGAATTTCTCAATGGATAAATCCTTGATTCATGATATTCTCAAAGTTTCCAAGGAGAAAAATGCATTACCAGTTACTATGGAAATGTCTTTGGGGAACCTGACGAAAAGAATTTCTCAATGGATAAATCCTTGATTCATGATACTCCCCAAGTTTCCACGGAGAAAAATGCCTACCTTGCAGCGCCTTACACCGAGGATGAGGTAAGAGAAGTAGTTTTCCAAATGGAGCATACAAAGCCCTTGGACCGGATGGTTTTTCAGCAGAGTTTTATCAAAACTTCTGGGAGATAATCAACTCGGACCTTATGGCATTGTTCTGTGCGTTGCACGAAAATCAACTGGAGCTATTTCGTCTTAATTTTGATGAAATAATCTTGTTGCCAAAAGTTAATGAAGCAGAAATGATCCAACAATGCCGTCCTATCTATCTTCTTAACGTGGTCTTTAGGATTTTCACAAAAAACGCAACTATTAAGCTTAACTCCATCGTTGATCATGTAGTGCGACAGTCTCAGACGGTATTCATGCAAGGTAGGAATATCCTTGATGGGGTAGTAACCTTACGTGAGACGATGCATGATCTAAGGAAAAAAGCTGAATGGTGTTATTTTAAAATTTTACATTGAAAAAGCTTATGGTAGTCAAATGGTCTCTCCTTCAACAAACGCTCGGAATGAAATGTTTTTTTATGAGTGGCATGCTCTGATTCATAAAAAAAAATCGACAAAAGTGTCGTGATATAAGTTAATGATAACGCGGGAAGATACTTTAAAATGAAAAAGGATTAAGGCAAGGTGATCCATTATCACCCATGTTATCTAACATTGTGGCGAATATGCTTGCTCTAATCACCGAGCGTGCAAAGGTTGATGGTCATATTGAAGGGGTAGTGCCGCATCTTGTAGATGGTGGTTTATCTATCCTTCAATACACCGATGATATAATTCTTTTTATGGAACATGATCTTGATAAAGAAAAAAAATTTAAGTCGATCTTATCAACTTTTGAGAAGCTTTCAGTCTTAAAATTAACTTCCATAAAATTAATTTGTTCTATTCTGGCGAAGCTCACGATGAGGACACTCACTATGCTGAGATCTTTGGCTATGGGATTAGTCAGTTTCCCATGAGTTATTTGGGTACCCTGATTCGTTATCGGTGCCTAACTTTAGATGAATGAAAACACGTCGATGAAAGAATTTAGAGGCGTTTATCTAGTTGGAAAAGACAAGTTAATATATCTTGGTGGATGATTGGTTCTTATTAATTTAGTACTCAGCAATATAGTAGTCTTAATTGCAACTGCCCAAAGGAAACTTGCATAGATTGGATTGCTTCCGATCTAGATTCTTTATGCAAGGAGATAGTGATAATTTTTTTATATTGGTTGTCTAAATGGAGTGTTGTTTGCCATCCAAAAGATCAAGGTGGACTTAGTATTCATGATCTTGAGGTCAAGAACAGAGCCCTACTCGGTAATGGTTATTCACGCTTCTTTCGGAAGAAGAAATATGGAAAACCATTCTTAAGAGGAGGTATATTGGATCGAGGGCTTTATCCTAGGTTATATGAAAACCTGGCGACTCGCACTTCTGGGATGGTGTTATGGTGGCAAACAATTTTTCTTCCCACATACTTACTTCTCTATCAAGCATGGATTTCAGATAAGGTTCAGGGAAGATAAGTGGTTGGACAATGCCACTCTTCGTGAACAATATCCTGCATTCTACAATATTGTTCGTCACAAATCTAATACTCTTGCAAAGGTGGTGAAAAATTCACCACCGTGATCTTGTTGGTCCTAGGCTAGCATCTTGGAATGCTTTGCTTCAACATTTGGAGATAGTCTAGTTAACACAAGGTTCTGATGATATCGGTTGGAATCTTAATGAGAGTGGTAAATTTTCCGTGGACTCTATGTATAATGCTTTGATCTAGACATGCTAGTTGATATAATAAAAAAAATGAAAAATGAAGATTCCATTAAAGAAGAAGGTCTTTGCATGGTATCCTCGTATGGGGGTAATTTTTACTAAGGAAAACCTTGCAAAGCGTCACCGGAAAGTAAGTACAAAAGCGTTTATTATGTCATCACAATGAGACTGTCGAACACATTTTCTTCTGTTGCCAATTCGCAAGATCTATATGGTCACTGATCCAAATACGTCCTACCTTATACTCTCTATGGAGCATTGCGAATATTTTTGGCAACTGGTTTAATGGGGTGGATTATAGGTTTAAATTTTTTATGAGGATGAGAGCGATTGCCATTATTTGATGCTATGTAGAAATGATAATGTTTGTAATGATAAAAGAAAAATCTGTGTTGCTAGTTATTTACAGGTACACTGTTTTGCTCCTTTCATGGTTGTTGCTTCAGTGCGCGGAGAATTACGACCTATTTATGGAGATATCTCACGATTGAATGATGCAAAGAGGGGTTTTTTTTTCTCAACATGGATGTCGATGTAATCTGCGGATTGAGCTTCCACCGTTTTAAGCGTTCATTCATGTGTTGTTCTTTTTCAGTCTTTTCATAACTTTAGTATTGTTGTGGATGTGTGTGCGGTTGTGTGCATCTTGATTATGCAGGCGTCGGGTTTAATGCTTAAACTCGTTGAGCAATAAAACACCCTTTATAAAAAAAATATTTTATTGCAGAGAGGTCTAAAATCTAGGATTATATTGTTTAACAGCAAATCTAACGGCCATGACACAGATGTTAGCCGAGTGTCATCAACTAACTCCTTTTTCAAACATTTCAATCCTTCATAAAAAATCTCAATAATTGAAACTACATTAACTACCAAATCTAGAAAGTTTAGAACAATTTAGATCATTCGTTAAAATATTTAGCATTTCTATGAGATTCGGCTGAAATCTGATTACACATGGTCGCCACATCACCACTGGCCTATGGGGCCTCGCCATCAGACTTGCTATTAAAAAGCTTAATCCTAGATTCGGATCTCTATGCAACAAATTACATGTATAGTTGATGGTTTGTACAAAAGACAAATGAAATGAATAGCTTATGCATCCATGACAACAATACTGAGTGGTTTGTGCAATTCCCTCCTCACTAGCAAATCTGCTGTGGCGCTATAAATTCTTTTTTGGTATGGGGAATTAATTTCATTTCATTTGATAATTTCTTAGGGGAGTAGCAGTAAATCAGTGATGTGATTGTTTCTGTCCAGGAAGGTAAGTCTTTTTTTTTTTTGAAGATTGGAGAACGATAAGCTTAGCACTACGCCTAAAATTAGAACCAGCCGTGGAGAAAACTAGAACTGATCTATGTTAACCTCTCCAGAGCAACCAAAAACAGGCCATATACGAGGAGACTGAGGCACATAGAATTTACAGGGGCTATCAGATAGGTTTTCTATCACTTAGTGATTCATGAGATGAAGAACACGGTGTACATAGTCAGTAACAGCAGCAAGTAGGAGTTGGCGAGTAGCATGTGTAGATTCGATGGCCCGCTAGAGACTGGCGGCTTCCCGGCAACTGCAGGCGTCCCGGCGGGAGATGTCTGCTGCTCGTTCGACGGCAGCGGATCCTGCGGGCTGTTGTGCTGCGACGGTCCCAAGGGTACTGTCGTGCTGTTGTCAAGATCATGGCCTGCGTACAAAGGAATGAGCATTAGCATATCATGGAGTAATTAGAACGTAAATGTGGTTTTTGTTAAATCGCTTCTGACTTACATTCAGAACGATACCAGCCCAGGTTCATGTTTTCTCTGTCAAAAACAACGTGGTACCCAACCAAGAAGTTCTCTGCATCAACAACTATCACGTAAGAGATACTTTTAAAGAAAATCCAAACAGGTATTCCGAACTAGATTTAAGCACTCACGTCCAATAATTCCAATAGGTTCTGGTGACGGTTGTATAGCTAAACAAAAGACAGTAATTGTTCCCTGGAAAAAAAAATACAAATGAGGTGATATATCACTGTCCTGCAAAACAACTGCAATTGTAAATTATCTGCTCCATATAACTCTTCCAATAATACAGACGTGTTTTGTGTCATATTTATATGCTACAATGAATCATGCAAGGAAAATAACAATAAATAGGTTTGTGATCTGATCACCTTGCACAAATGCTTGGATGTCAAAGGATAAATGATAACTCCACCTTGAGTGAGGGAATAACTGCACTTATATTCCTGAATATTTTAATTTTCTATGTTCTGTCTATTGTCTTATTGTCAGTATCCTAGTAAATGGATGAATATTGTGTGTCTATTCATTTTCCTGCTGTGAACACATTGGAAAGAGCCTTATGAATTAGTATGTTAGATATTGCAATGGTGCCATTACTACTGATGTTATGTAAGGGAGATAACTGGAGCCAGCTCTCCAAGAATGAAGAGAAAAAAAAAATTGGAGCAATGTTCGCATACAGGAACTTGGTCTCAGGAATGCAATAGTTCTTAAATCAGGAGAACGTCTAAAATCATATTAACATAAAGCAAACAACATGATTTGCCATCATTCTAAACTGATTGATTTTTTACTCAAGACCCCAATATTTTCTCCCGAGACAAAATAATACCTCTTTGTCACTGTGTGAAATTGTAGGATTAATGGCCTGAAAGGTCTTGTTTGCAGCAAGAGTCAGAGTTACAGTTGGCACATCAGGCATCTCCAGAGAACTGAAATCACAGACAAGTGAAATGAAATTCCATATAAAAAACTGAACTAGTTCCTGAAGAATGGCGACCTTAAGAAGTGCAATCAGAATTCAGAAGTTACCTGACACTGTAGCAATATTCAAAAGAATCATCTTCATGGGTTATTCTCGAGGCTTTAACTTGTTTGTCAAACTGCAAAATTATATTGAATCAGTAACGAAGTTTCTCCACCAAAGAACTACCAGGAAAGGAATAAATATTCACCTCGATAGCGACAGCCTTGTAAACATCTAGAGGAAGAGCTGTAAATGATGTTCCACTATCAACTAAGGCCTGGAAGCTAGTACTCTCAAAACATTTATGGCCAACACAAGATTTGTCGACATTAACAGCATAGGTTTGACTGTGAAGAAAAGATAATCATGGATATTAGTGGAGATGTAAATAACCTCAGAACAACTAGAAAAACAGACGACCCTACCAAGGCACTCACAATTTTCCATTTAAAGGAACAAACGGTGTCGACTGTTGGGTAGGCACTCCTTGATCACCGAAGAAAATTCTCCCGGAATCTTCCTTAAAACACATCGAAAAGGAATTCCGAACTAATCCAGCTCTTGCAAGGAAGCTGGGAACTGAGATATCTGCCATCCCAAGGCCAAGAAGTCCATCTGGTGCAATGCCATCCAAATAGCTACCACTTTGCTTCCTACCACAACTAGAAAAGAAAATTACGAAAACTTAGTACAATTGGAAATCTCCGTAAGCAAACTAATCATGAAACTATAATTCTTCAGTACCAGAGCACAGCAGATTAACCATTTTGTTCTCAGAGTGCATCGAATATAACATGGGGCAACTGTATGAATGAATGAATATTATGCATCTACAGTTACAAAGTAAGTAAGTACCCAGATCAGAAAACAAGCAGAAAAGGAAGTGAAATGTTTGTTTACTGCCCAACCCCCACACCACATTTGTGATGACAGAGTTGGACACAAACATAGAGCTCCTAAAGGAAGTGAACGCAGCTAGTACAGAAGCTTACCCTATAATGACTGAAGCCTTCACTGATACATGGCTCTCCCTGGAATCCAAGTGCAGAGTATCTTCAATTAGCAAACCCGAGCTGGTTGTATTTTCTTGAAAATACTCAATATTGTATGGGCAAGGCTGCTTTGCGGTTGCACAGCCTGAACCTAATGAGCAAAGCTCATGGCTGCAGGGCAGATGCCGACTCGTCTTTGATTCAGCTGGTTTGTAAATCCCCATGTCTCTATCCTGCATAATAGATACTCCATATATGATGGAGCACCTGCCAATCAATCATTGCAAATAAGTGCTAAAACTGCTTCCAATATTGTAATGTCCAGTTGTTTGTGCATTTGAATCAGCCTATCAGGTAATATAAGCAAATTGAGATCCAAAAATTCAAGAGAAAATTGAATCATAGGTCACCAAGCATGTAGCAAACCGCCAATTGGACTTAAGTTGCAAACTGTGTTACTCAGAATAACGCCATCAGTTAAACCATCAAAGGTGATGTGGTGGTGGTGGCGGTATCCAGGTGCGAAACTCAGATTAGATTGCCTATGTGGAGTATCTTGGATGAACCATGTGGCATTTGGATACTGATGGTGGTTGGGGAAGGGGACAGGCACTGTAGCATTCTTATTAGCCACAAGTGGAGTGGTAACATGGCAGCTAAGTGGATGTAAGCTTTGAACTTCTATTTCCACTAATATCAACAATTTTACCTGCTTTAACACTGAAACTGAACTATGTGTCACAATTTGCTCTAAATTTAATAAAATGTTCTAATAAAGTAATAGAAAAAAAGGAATGCAATCTATTAGCTTCTTAAACCTACAGGGGTATTAATCACATGCTACACACCTTTTCCACATCAATTTCTTTTTTACGTAGAAGTTCATGGACGTAAGTGGAAATATATTACAAGGACCTGGTAAGTGAGCTGTCAAGAGTATGGACACAATAAACACTGCTAAAAGCACAAGACCTTCTGATGTAAAATTCCACATGTCACATTTTTACATAGAACTTTATGGACATAGGTGGAAATAGATTACAAGGACCTAGTGAACTGTCAAGAGTATGGATACAATTAACACTGCTAAAAGCTCAAGAGCTTCTGATATGTTATATGCATGTTACTATGTTAGCATTGCAGGTCGAAAAATTTACAACAGTGTTACATGCAATTAGTTTATAATTTGTGAGCTTCTGATGTGAAATTCTGATGAAGATATGTTATATGCATGTTACTATGTGCATTGTGTTGATTAACAGTATAGACAAATTTACAACAGTGTTACTTGCAATTAATATATAATTTGTGAGACTGAAAATTCCTCTCAGACTTGAGATTTAACGCTTTACGTAAATTGAATTTTGCTATGTTTTGTGGTGTTGGCGTGTTGCTGTGCCTACATGAGCTATCAAGCTCTGTGATATTATTCTGTTTTATCCAGGAAGCTAGCAAAGTATCACAAATGGAAAGGAGTGTTAAATACGCACCAATATTTGTACTACTAAGTGTTTAGCCCGTCTACACCTAAGTCAAGTTAGATTTCCTTATATCTAAGACGATGGTGCTAGCCTACTGATCCAATCTTGATTCCCTCCACCCTTGCAGGAATCTCAGCATGGAGACGACGGACGGCTAACAGCGTCAACTAAACATAAGAGAATCTCACTGCGTTATTTTTTAAAGTCGCTGGGAAAATTATTTCTACTTTTGGGGTTACATATGCACGAACATTGACACGGTCATGTCCCAATGCAGCATATGCAGACCTTAACACAATGTTACAGTTCAAAAGGGTGCATACCAAGCTCCCACGGTAGCCAGACAGTGGAGCACACTCGATACAGTCACACGGTACCCAGAACAAATCGCTTCCAGTATCCAATGCGACCAGAAAGGAAGTGTTCGGCGTCCCAACTTCCACCCATGTGTAATACAACCTGCACAAAAAGACATAAGAAAGACCGTTAGCTTAGAAAGCGCAGCTGCTGCGGTGCTGCTCATGGGCGGAGCCAGCTAAGGAAATGGGTGTACAAATGCACACCCATTATTTTTTCGGAGAAAACGATATATGCGCAAGTATAATAAAAAAATTCATACTAAAACATAGCTCAAAGCTCTAAATTAGTCTTATAATTAGTTAGTAGAACTCTAATCCCCTAATTCTGTACTAATTTCTTGCCTCCGCCACTGCGGCTGCCCATTGTAAGTTCAATGTAACACACCCACAGGCCACAGCAAAGTAACTTTACGTTTCCTAATGGCATAGCTAATGCCGCATTTCTCTATCACCACTGCAACGCACAACCATTTCGATCTAGCGGAGCATGCAAACTTTACGTTTCCTAATGCCGCATTTCTCTATCACTGCTGCGATGGACAACCATGCAATTGATCTAGCAGAGCATGCGAAGTAATTTAAGCTGCTGCTGCATTAACAGTACATTTCAGCAGTACTAGTGCAGAGTGTAGTAAGAAGCGACGGAGAGGCGAGTGAGAGAGCGGAACGGACCAGCCCAAATCGTTGCCGCCCGAGAAGATACCGCCGCCTTGGGAGATGGAGAGGAGCTGGTGCTTGGCGCCGAGCCGCCGCTGGAGGTCGTTCCGCACGAGCGCCCGGTAGTAGCCCCCGCTCCCGCGCCGCGGCCACAGCCCGCCGCGCGCCCCCGCCGCCAGCCGCGCCTCGTCGGAGAGCCGGTGCACCATCCTAGCCGAGAGCGTCGCCGCGGCCGCCGACGCCGACGCCGCGGCCGCGAGCATGAGCAGGAGGAGGAGCGGGAGGCGCATGGATGGATCTGGGCTGCCGACGGTGGATGGATCTGCCGGCAGTGCGGAGAGGTGGCGGGAGAGGGAATCTGGGGCTAGGGTTTGTGGAGCTGGAGGTGGTGGGCTGGTGGCGGTGGTAGGGGTGGGTGGGAGAGCGTGCCGGCGTAGGGGAGCGGAGCTTGGGCGGTGCGGAGGTGGCGGTGGTGCTCTGGAAGCTTGCGCAGGAAAGAGAAGACGGCGGAGGTTTTGTAGTTTTGCTAAATTGCCTCCGAAGATGTCTCATATTTCCATTCGAGTATACTTCTTCCGTCTAGTACTATGGCCGTTGCCATGAACTTTTTCTTTTGGAATGGGGATCTGTCATCTGATTAGATAGAAGTAGAGTTTTAATTATCGTGAGTTTTGTCTGCGAGTTCAAACCAAAAAGAAAAAAAAGGCACAAGGCCGCTAGGCCGCCACCCTGTCTCCAGGTCCTGGGTGTGCGTGTACGCCGGTCAATGTCCTCCTTTACCAAGGTCGCCACGGTTGGTGGCTGACATACTCTCCACATGGAGTAGATGATTGTACCACTAGCCTCTCTCCATTCCCCCTTCTAGAGGTGGGAGATCGTTTCATCCCACAAATCGCTGAGATTCTTCCTTCCCGGAGCTGGCGGTACACCCAACGTCCAATTCCATGCGAAGATCTGCTCCCATACTACGGTTGAGAAGTGGCAATCAAGAGTGAGGTGTTGTAGCGTCTCGAGGTGGGTTCTGCAAAGCTTGTTGATTGGTTTGCGTGTCCATCCCAAAAGCGTTAAGTTGTCGATAAAAATACCGACATTTGAGCTCAGCGTGGCCTTTCCGAAAGTTGGCCGAGCGGAAAGAAGCGCCTGAGCCCATGAACTGGTAACGGTACGCAAGTAGACATCTTAGTTTGTCCATCTCCAACGGATTGAGTCCGTGTGAGGCTACAGCATAACTCAACTGGTGACGTTGCTCCGTGGTGGAGATGCGCGCCAAGGACTTGATCCAGTTCTGCTGTTGAAACTCCTTTTGCACCGATCTCATCTTCGCGTGGCAATTGCGAAGAGGCTCGAGAACTGATAACACATTGCTTCCCCTTGCCTCCAATGATGGTGCCAAAAGAGATACTTGGTCGCTGGGTGGCTTGGGAATATGTGGGAGTTTGAGGGTTATTTTCGCTCTGCATTTGGGTAGAGACGTAGTCATAGGCGGACCCAAAAAGTTTTTGAAGCCTGGGCAAACAAACTTAATGTGCTAATTTTTTTTCGAATACATATGAATTTGGGGAGAAAATAGGCTTGCCGGCCGGCCGGAAGCCTGGGCGGCTGCCCGGACAAAAGGGATGATAGATCCGCCCCTGGACGTAGTCCAGTCCGGTACGTGGCTTCTTGGTCGCTAGGTGCTTGTATTGGTTTTCGCCAGGTTTTTTAACCTAGCAACTACCTTTTTAATTAATGAAACGGGCAAAACTTTTGCTTGGCGTTTCAACAAAATAAAAGACACTTGGCCCTTCTCCAAGCGTAATCTCTATCGAGGCGCGGAAGAGCACCACGTCGCCCTCATCACATGGAGAGTATATCCCTAGGCATGGTCTGCCAGGGTCAATCCATGCATAGCAATGCCGCAGAGCCATATATATCGCGCGCCTAAACCTCTCAAGGTCCAAAACGCCCAGACCCCGAGCTCCTTCTACCAACTTTGAAATGTGTATGCAATTTTTTCCTAAGCCACCGTGTGGCTACATGCTTGCCAATCGAATTCTTGCTCCAATGAAAAAAATACCATTTTCGGATTATGTTGATTATCAGGTCGATAATAATCACGGTTTTGTTGACAAAATGGGAAAACTGAAAGCGAGAGTGCTTCATACTAATATGAGACCTTTTGGAAATATGTGGGACTTGGAGGCCGTAGATGCTCTTTTCCTCCACCGGTTTGTTTATGGGAGCTTTTAACAGCAACGGTCGTTCCACCCACATGACCGGAGTCCCCACAGTCCACTCGAGGGCCGAGCCTCGGCGTGTGGTGGTCCCCACCAAATGGACGGCGCAGATGCTGATGAAGCGTACCGGGCGGCGGCCGGTCAGAGATAGAGCATCCACTGCCAGCTGCTGCTAGGTGTGGTGTGTGCGTGCTCACGCGTGCCTAGCTAGCTGCCTATGCTTTTTAAGTACTCCGGCTCATTTTTCTTGTTCTCGAACTCGTTTTTTTTTTTTTTTTTTTTTTTGCGAATTTCGAACTCGTTTTTACTACTAGTAGTATCTCGCAGCGGCAACGCCCAATCGATAAATACATATATTATCTACAACACCCAATGCATAGCCCGAGCGGCAGGGTGAGATAAATCCATCCCATGTTCTTCCAACTTTACACAATCATGATGATGCATCAACAGAGCTTTTGTACTACTACGATTTTTGACAGCTGCCGTGCATCTTTTCCTACCTTTCCAAGGCACACGACCTTTGCATTGATACAGGTCCTGGAAAAAAAAGGCGCTTTGCAAATAAAAGTTGTTTATAAATAATGAGCCAGATCCTGTGGCTCACGTATGATTTCACAAATGCAAATTTCAGAGGGCCATGTGTGACAGTTAGGGTTGTAAGCTGCATCCACGAAAGCATTATTTAGTTTAAACTAGAATAATGTTTTAAGATAAATTACAGCTAACTTCACCAATTTTAACGGATCGGGTGCATTCGTAGTGACATGGCATGTGAAGAGATCATGGAGGTGATAAGTTTAGTCTCACGTTCAAAGGTTGAGAGAGTTAGACCTCTTTATAAGAGAGTATTGCACCATTTGTTAAGAGCATCTCCATCGTCACCCTCCAACTAGGCACTGGCAGGTTCGTCGGCAGTGCTTTACGGGGGTTGCCGGCACAACATCCTTCATTTGGGGACGTTATTTCTGCACCGACACCCCTCATACAATAGCCTCCTAAAAATTTCAAATGTAAAAAACATTAAAAATAACAGAATTTACACGAATTTAGACTAGTTTATACAAAAGTGACTCGAATTTGAACCAAAAACTAAAAAAAAAAAAAACTAGTGGGTGTCCCCGGAAGGCGCTGCTATGCGAAGAGATCATGGAGGTGATAAGATTAGTCAGACCTCTTTATAAGAGAGTGTTGCACCGTTTGTTAAGCGGGAGAGAATAGGAGTGATATATGCGCGCTCCTCCGCCGCTCGCTAGTACCGCCATGGCGCACACATCCCGTCGGGTTTCGGGAATGAGCCTCGAGCCGGGATTATTTACCGATGTGCAATCTAAAAGGTGGCAAGTTAGTTGTGGGTGAATAATGACAAGACTAAAGGAGCTATGCCTGATGAAAATCGGAGAAAGTTCAAAATCCAAGGAAGCAAATAACCTCCTAAGCGAGTATATTCTTAGCATTCTTGCTGACCATCTGTGGTGTAGCGGCCAAGCTGACTCGGAAGCCCGTGTTGCTCTTGGGTAGGTGGCGTGGTGACATCTCGACACGGGGTGGTGCGGTTCCCCACGAATCTGCTGGGAACGGTGGGACGGAGCAGTGCAATAGAGGATCATGTTGATATTTGGTGGGTGGCGGTGAAAACGTGTGGATTCGGTGACGGCACACGCAAATGGATGCAGGAGAGGAGATGAAGGGCGGTTCAACCCCCTCGCGGTGTAGATTTATTTTCGTGACAGTGCAGCGCGATGCTAGAAATTTGCAGCGGTAAAATTTTGCAACTCCAAATGCCATACATTTGAGAACCAACCTTTGGTTGGATGGTCATGAGGGCAGTGATACCGTAGCCCACCAAGATTAAATCTCAAGTTTTTCATAAAAACGAAATATTCGTTAATGGGTGGCGGGTGCATGTTATGGCTTCGTCAATCTCAAGACTCAATTTGGTATACTTAATCTCTCGACAACACTCGTAGAGATAGGGTATGCACGTGTGTTTATAGGGACGAGCGTATATACATACTTACGAATGTAACGTGTTACGCAAAAATAGTCACGCATTTGGAGCCTTGGACCAGTTTTGTTAGCCCTACGCCCCCACCTCTATTACCATTGCAGCTGTCAGCAAGCGGAGAAGCCACAGTAGCATCTATAGGAGGCGATTTTGACTAATCAACAATAGTTTAGAGCATCTCCACCAGCGGTCTCCAAATAAGCACTAAGGGATATCGATAGAGTATCCTCTATTTGAGGATGCTGCTCCCACACCAGCACTTCTAAACCGGTGGCCCCGATAGATTTAGAAAGTTAAACCAAATTTGGAAAACGATATTCATACGATATGCCGATAGTCTTCGTCGACGGAGCGGCCGAGCATGAAGTTCTAACCGGGGAACTCCTCCTCGTCGTCGTCGCCACGGAGGACCGCATGCGCCTCGGCCTCCTTCTCCCACCATTTCTTCTTCGCTGGTGGAAGCGGTGGCGAGGCCGCGGCGTCCTCCTCCTTGAGGCGGCGGCAGTGGCCCGTCGTCCGACGGGCTAGAGCAGAGGACGCGCGCCTCGCCCCCTGTCGCGGATGACGATGCCTCCAGAAGGAGGCGCGGGCGCGGCCGAGCGCGTGCGGACGACGTCCGAAGAAAATCCGGTGCGCGAGCTTCCGGACACTAGTCGGCGCCGCTGGCGCCATGCATGCCGCGTGTGGGAAGTGCAGTGGGACGCGCATCAAGTCGCCGTGGACGCGCTGGCGGTAGCCATAATGGCGCAGCGTGGTGTCGACGTTGCGGCCGTACCACTAGGCACGGCGGCCGATGTTGTTGAAGCGACCACGCGAGTGGTCGGCCGGCCGCGCGAGATCGACGGCGCGCTCATCTTCAAAACGCCGCTGCCAGGTCGGGCTTTCGACGGTGTTCTCCGGCAAGCTCCTCTCCTGTTGAGGGATGACCCCCGGTATGCCAAAGGCATGCCGAACTGGCTTGTTTAAGCTATCGAGGTACCGGTTTAAAGATTATTCCGGACAATGGAGTTAAGCTTGTGGCTAAGTGAATCTATGTCGGTATCCCAGGAGGGGTATACCGGAATAAGCTAAGAAGGTACCGGACTACCGGTACAGACTACACTGTATCACGTCAGCAAGCTGGTCAAAGATTCCCTCAGGGACTAGAGGACAAGGATGAGCGAGGCACTTCAGCTTTAATCGAAGCTCTGAGGCCAAAGCAGAAGATGACGTAAAAGGTACCGGAGGATGTCACCGCTCCTGATTAAAGGTCTACCGGCGTCACCTGCTGCCAAAGAGGCTTTGTAAAGTAGTTTGTCTAGTCAAAGATGCCATTAGGGTTTCCTAGAGTTTCTTCCCCTCTAAGCCACCCTCCCCCCTATATAAGGAGAGGGAGCACACCCCTGCGCGGGATGATCAATCAATTAGCAGTAGAGAGATAGGGCTTGTACGATACATCTTCAACCTCTGGCCAAGGCCAAGTTCATCAGTAAAGCTTCCGGTAATCCATCCGGAATTCATCCCTGTGTTACCAAAACCCTCCCCCGAATCCTCTAGCGCACATTCGGCCCCAACTCAAGCCATCCCATGGCATCTGTCTGTTCACCACGACGACAGTTGGCGCCACCGTGGGGCCAGCAGCTGCGCTTGCTGGAGTTCATATTCGGGCGGGCCTCCTCACCATCTCCGGCGAGCGTGTGGTCACTGCGCTTGTCGACAGCGTCTTCTCGATGGATTTCATCAACGACAACACGGGCTGCTTCGCCAACGGCGGTAAGTTCCCCAAGAACGGCCGCGTCATCGAGTTTGGCAGCCTCCGCGTCTACTACGGCACCTTCCCGGAGCGCCAGTACCTCTCGCCGGTGCTGGTTGCGCTGGACCCGCCAAGGTCCGCAGTTCGCAGCGGCCACGCCGCCGGCAGCGTGGAAGTGCTGGTGGTTGGCGCCGCTGACGCCGGCAAGGAAGCTGCGATGGAGGGCGCTGGACAGACGAAGTCCACGTGCACGGCCAAGCCGCCGACCGAGCGTGACCAAGCGGTTGCGGGTGCATCTGCAGCGCCACCGGAGACTCCTCTCCAAGCGGCCATGAGCGTGCTGGCGACGCCCATCGCGCAGAACATCGATCCGGCAACGGCACGTGCGGAGCTGGAGGCGCAACGGCACAAGCTGCTCTCCGGAGGCGCGGACATCATCCGGGCGCAGCGCGAGCTGAACCTAACCCTACGTGAGTATAACGCTGCCCATGGCTTTGCTTCGGTTAGCGCTCAGCCTTCTAGGATACCGAAAAACGTAGAAAAACCTAAGTACAGCAGTCCGGATAAGACTATAAAAGCTGCTAGGGCTGCAGTAGAGCTGTGTGACTCGCTTACCGGGGATGCTTTAGCAAAACAACAAGATCGAGTTAGGGAGTTGCTTGATATGATACAGGAACAAAATGCTGAGCAGCTTGCTAGGGTAAACAAAGCTGCAACGTCAAAATCTGTGCGTTCGGCAAAGAATGCCGGAAGCAAGTCCCATTGGCAGGCATCGTCCCCTCATCCGGATAGGAGAAAAGAAAAAGAAGTGAATGCGCAGCAGATGACTGTCTATGATCCAGTACTTGCGGGAAAACAACAAGCCGGGCGACACGAGGCCGGAAGAAAAAGCCAAGGGGCAGGACGTGGCTATGCCGGAAATGGCTACGCCGGAAATGATTATGCCGGTAGAGGTGAAACCAGGCAAAATTATTGTGTAGCAAGAGCAGCTTATGTTGAGGAGGAAATGCCTCCACCAAGGTGCCGGCAGGCAAGAGCCGCGGTACCGGAACGTTACGATGAAGCGGATTCTGGAACTGAAAGAATCGCAGCCTACCGGAACCCTTTGGGGGAACGCGTAGGAGAAAGGTGCCTGCCAGACCGGGATGCAAGGCATAGGCTGGACAGAGTATACTTATCTGAGATGATCGAGGCAGAAGGTCCTCCGGGTCCAAAATGCTTTGGCCCATGAATCATGAAAGATGAACCACCGGTTCACAACTTCCAGTTGCCCCGTGACACAAGAACATATGATGGCACCATGAAGCCGGAAGACTGCAGTATACATCGCTGGCGGCGGAGGAACCGTAACAGGTGGAGGCAACCGGCGTTGGGCCGTGAGAATCGTACCATCCTTTCTGGTAGGATCAGCACGCATTTGGCTTAACAACTTGCCAGCAGGAAGCATAAACGGCTGGTTGGACTTTGAGGAAGCTTTCGTAAGCAACTTCAGCAGTACGTACCGAAAGCCAAACAGGCCGCAGCAGCTTGCTTTGTGCGTGCAGCGCTCCAATAAAACAGACCGGGATTACCTGACTCGGGGGAACTCCACAAGGAACTCCTGTGAAGGGGTGATCGAGGCACAGGCCATTGCTTGGTTTTGCAATGGGTGCAGAAGAGGTTCACCGCTGTGGCAAAAGCTGCAGAGAAACATGCCGGTAACTTTGGCAGAGATGATACGTGTGGCAGATAGCTACGCATTGGGAGACCCAATGCAACCGGCGGTTCAAGCCGAACCGGCGCAAACGAGCCAACCGCGCCAAGATCAATACCGGGACAACCGGCATAACAAAAGAAGGGAAGATTTTCAGGATCGGAGGTATGGTCCACAGCAAGTAGCCGCGGTGCAGGATAATTCCGGTGCCAGCGGAAGCCAGAGGCAAAAAACCGGATCGCAGCCATGGGCGGGTCCTAAAAAACAATGGGTTGAAAAGAAACCGTGGCAAAATGATGAGAGGTACACCGAATCCGCTATGGACCAACCCTGCCGCTGGCACACACCGAATCCGGCAAGACCGGCGAACCACTTGACAAAAGATTGCACTTGGACCAAGAGATTAATGGAAAGAGGCATGATGAAAGATGCAAGGGACCAAGGTACCGGTAGGTTACCACCACCACCCCCGCTTACCGGAGCAAATGCACTACCGGTACAACCCCAGCCGAACCGGCAGCAGCAACAACAAGTTCATCAGGCGGAATATGGCAATGGCTAACCACCACCGCCGGCACCTTTGGGCCGGAACGTTTACAAGGATCCGCACCTATGATGTGTTGTGTTCGTTACTGAGCCAACAGACAAGCAAAGCATGCATCGCCGTTCCATGGAAGTGAACGCGGTGATGCCGGCAGTTCCGAAATACATGTTGTGGTCAGATCAGGAAATTACGTGGTCGTTCAAGGATCACCCAAAGATAATGCCAAATCCGGGTGGCTACGCTCTTGTTGTGGACCCAATCATGCACGGGCCAACGACCCGAGTCAAGTTCAGCAAGGTGCTGATAGACAATGGGAGCAGCATAAACATCATGTACCGACACACCATGCATACTCTGGGGATAACAGAGAACATGCTACAACCAACTCACACAATGTTCCACGGAATCGTTTTGGGCTTGTCCTGTTCGCCCATGGGCAAAATCCAGGTGGATGTATCGTTTGGAGGACGCGACAATTACCGGGTCGAACCTTCTGTTTGAGGTGGTGGACCTAGACAGTCCTTACCATGCACTGCTGGGGAGACCGGCGTTGGCGGAGTTCATGGCCTCAACTCATACGGCGTATCTCAAGATGAAGATGCCGGCACCTCGTGGACCCTTGACTGTGGTGGGAAACTATAAGATCTCGCTGGAAACCGCTTCCGCCGGATCAAACCTGGCTGAATCGTTGGTGATTGCAGAGGAAAAAAGAAGGATACAAACTGCAGTTGCGCTGGTTCAGTCCTCACAGTTGAGCTTAGCGGCGATGAGTGGTAACTTGGGCACACCGGCATTCAAGCCAACCAAGGAGACAAAGGACATCGTGCTAGACCCAGCGTACCCTGAGCGTACCGTTCGTATCGGTGCCGGTCTAAGTGAGGCATAGGAAAGCGTGCTCGTCAACTTCCTCCGTGAGAATCGGAATATCTTTGCCTGGTCTACCGATGACTTGGTAGGTGTTCCGAGGGAGTTGGCTGAGCACTCTCTGAATGTCCAGAAGGATGCAAGGCCGGTAAGACAGTCGTTACGCCGGTTCGCTGAAGATAGGAGGAAAATCATTGGAGAGGAAGTGACAAAGTTACTGGTTGCCGGTTTCATCGTGGAGGTGCTGCATACCGAGTGGCTAGCCAATCTGGTGCTGGTCGAGAAGAAAAAAGAGGAAGACCCCAAAGCTCCAAAGGTGTGGCGCATGTGCATCGACTACACCAACCTGAACAAGGCTTGCCCGAAAGATCCATTCCCCTTACCCCGGATTGATCAAGTGATCGATTCTACCGCTGGCTGTGAGTTGTTGTCTTTCATGGATGCTTATTCCGGTTTCCACCAGATTCCCCTGAAAAAGGAAGATCAAATAAAAACTGCGTTCATTACCCCGCACATGGCTTATTGCTATGTCACTATGCCTTTCGGTTTGCGCAACGCTGGTGCAACGTACCAGCGCTGTATGCAAAAGTGTTTGTTTGATCAAATTGGAAAAAATGTGCAGGTCTATGTGCACGATGTCGTGATAAAAACTAAGGTAAAAGAAACCTTGATCGATGATCTGAGGAAAACATTTGACAACTTGAGAAGGTTCCGAATGAAACTCAATCCGGCAAAGTGCACTTTCGGTGTTCCTGCCGGCAAACTGCTTGGTTTTCTCGTATCAAGCCGCGGTATAGAGGTTAATCCGGTAAAATCCGGGCAATCGAAAGAATGACTATACCGCAAGATCTCAAAGATGTGCAAAAGTTTACCGGAAGCTTAGCGTCGCTGAGCCGGTTCATAAGCAGGTTGGGAGAAAAGGCTCTGCCACTCTATGCTCTGATGAAAAAATCCGATACCTTCGTCTGGACCCCTCAGGCAGACACAGCGTTTAAAGAGCTAAAAACAATGCTAGAAACTGCGCCGGTATTGGCTTCGCCTTTGGAAAGGGAGCCCATGCTGTTGTATATAGCAACAACAAACCAGGTCGTGAGTGTTGTGGTTGTGGTAGAAAGAGAAGAGGAAGGAAAAACCGTGCAGAGGCCGGTATATTACCTGAGCGAGGTGCTCTCCCTCTCAAAACAAAACTACCCTCACTTCCAGAAAATGACCTACGGCGTGTTCATGGCCGCCACAAAGCTAAAGCACTACTTTGAAGAGCACCCCATGAAGGTGGTGAGTGAGGCACCCATTTCAGATATCATGTGCAACAAGGATGCTAGCGGCAGGATTGCCAAATGGGAAATTCAGCTATTGATGACCCACAAGTATAGGGGGTGTATCGTAGTATTTTCGATAAGTAAGAATGTCGATCCCAACGAGGAGCAGAAGGTGTTGACAAGCAGTTTCGATGAAGGATTCACTGTAAATGCTCACAGACAAGTATTCAGGGGGTTTTGATGTAACAGTTGAATAAAGTACGAGTAAGTAAAGTGCGAGAGTAACAATTGCAGCGAGTGGCCCAATCCTTTTTAGCACAAAGGACAAGCCGGTTTGTTTACTTATAATGACCAAACGTTCTCGAGGACACACGGGATTTTAGTCTAGTGCTTTCGCTACATAGGGCTAAATAATCTTCATTGTTATGATAAGTGTTGTGTGGGTGAACCTATGCTAATGTACCGCCCTTCCTAGGACTAATACATACTTGTGATTATACCCCTTGCAAGCATCCCCAACTACAAGAAAGTAATTAAGAATAAATCTAACCACAGCCTTAAACTCTGAGATCCTGCGATCCCTCCTGCATCGATATACCAACGGGGGTTTAGGTTTCTGTCACTCCGGCAACCCCGCAATTGGCAAACGAGTACAAGATGCATTCCCCTAGGCCCATAAATGGTGAAGTGTCATGTAGTCGACGTTCACATGACACCACTAGAAGAATAACACCACAACTTAAATATCATACCATTGAATATTACTCAACCATAGTTCACTACTAACATTTAGACTTCACCCATGTCCTCAAGAACTAAACGAACTACTCACAAGACATCATATGGAACATGATCAGAGGTGATATGATGATGAATAACAATCTGAACATAAACTTGGTTCAATGGTTTCACTCAATAGCATCAACAACAAGTAGGAATAGATACCGGGAGAGTTTCCCCTATCAAACAATCAAGATCAAACCCAAATTGCTACAGCGGTGACGAGGTGCTGCGGAGGAGAAGGCGGTGATGATGGTGGAGATGATGATGATGGTGATGGAGATGATGTCCAGCTCGATGACGGTGACGATGGCGTCGATTTCCCCCTCCGGGAGGGAATTTCCCCGACGGATTCCTGCCCGCCGGAGAGCTCTTTTCTCTCTGGTGTTCTCCGGCCCGCAGAGGCGGCTGTAACTCTTCGCGAGGTACCCTATGTGGCTTAGGTCTTCGGGACGAAGGGTTTCGCGAAGAAAAGGAGGCGAAAGGGGTTGTGGGGCCCCCACACCACATGGTGGCGCGGCCAGGCCATGGGCCGCGCCGCCCTATGGTCTGGGCCCACCCTGGGTCCAGCTGGCTCCTCCTTCTGGCTTCCTTCGTCATCTTGAAAAATAGGATTTTTGGTATAATTTCCTTCCACAGTTGATCTTCCGAAATATTGCGTTCTGACGGTGCTTTTTCCAGCAGAATCCTGGCTCCGGTGCTTGATCCTCCAATAATGATGAAACATGCAAAATAGATGAAATAACATAAGTATTGTATCCAAATATGAAATATATCAATGAATAACAGCAAATTATGATATAAAATAGTGATGCAAATTGGACGTATCAACTCCCCCCAAGCTTAGACTTCGCTTGTCCCCAAGCGAGACTGAACTCAGTAAACAGGACCACATGTTTATGGAGTGAATAGTCGATAAATAAAATACGGACAAGAAGCATCATATTCATTTACACAAGACATTATAGTAAACAACTTCTTCATATAACTCAACTTGAAACAAGTATAAGGTAATCACAAATAAAGGTGCATAAGAAATCATAGTTGGTGATGGCAAACTTCGTTCTTGGTCAGAGAACAATTAACAGATTATATTTATCTCATTGAGTAGCGCTCTCATGTTAAAGGTTATATGGCACAACTTGCATACTCAATCATAATGGTCTCCTCATAATCATTGATAACTTGCAAAGTTATATTCATTAAGATAAAACTTGTACTGAACAAGGAAGAATAAAAAACATGATGAAGCAAATCACAATATAATGGTTTGATCACAACAACTCAAATGCTTGCTTGAGATGGAGGGAAATAGGTTTACTGACTCAACATAAAGTAAAAGACAGGCCCTTCGCAGAGGGAAGCAGTGATTAAATCATGTGCTAGAGCTTTTTCAGTTTTGAAATCATATAAAGAGAATAAAAGTAACATTTTGAGAAGTGTTTGTTGTTGTCAACGACTGGTAGCGGGTACTCTAACCCCCTTGCCAAACAACCTTCAAAGAGCGGCTCCCATTTTATTTTTATTTTGTGTGGCACTCCTTCCAACCTTTCTTTCACAAACCATGGCTGACCGAATCCTCGGGTGCCTGCCAACAATCTCATACCATGAAGGAGTGCCTTTTTATTTTGGTTTTATTATGATGATGACACTCCCCCCAACCTTTGCTTACACAAGCCATGGCTAACCGAATCCTTCGGGTGCCGTCCATCAATCACATACCATGGAGGAGTGTCTATTTAGTTTGATTAGTTTGGGACTGGGAATCCCATTGCCAGCTCTTTTTGCAAAATTATTGGATAAGCGGATGAAGCCACTAGTCCATTGGTGAAAGTTGCCCAACAAGATTGAAAGATAAAACACCACATACTTCCTCATGAGCTATAAAACATTGACACAAATAAGAGATACTAAGTTTTGAATTGTTTAAAGGTAGCACATGAAGTATTTACTTGGAATGGCAGAAATTACCATGTAGTAGGTAGGTATGGTGGACACAAATGGCATAGGTTTGGGTTAAGGTTTGGATGCACGAGAAGTATTCCCTCTCAGTACAAGTCTTTGGCTAGCAAGGTTAATTAGCAAGCATAAGAGTTGAGGGAAACAAACAAATATACATGTGACAGAAACAATCATGCATCTTCCTTGTAAGCACAAATAATTTTAACTTCAGAATAATAAGCTATGAGCTAACAAGAAAGAAAGACAATGAAATAACTACATGTATTTCTCTTTTCTACTTAAACCTCAAAGTGTTGTTGCTATTGACCAATGCTAAGTTTGCCAAAACCAAATAGATTTATTCAATACTCCCAAAGTGATACCAATACTAATGACAAGATAAATCATATAATAGAGATTGCAAACTAAAATAAGATGTGCAATATGTAAATGATAAGACTTCTCATTAATATTCCATAACGATAACTCACACCAAGGGATACATAAATAACCAACTAAAGGAGAGATACTTCCAAACTGCAACCCATCTTATATGATAACTTCCCTACTCATGATATGACACTACTTGACAATAAAAAGTAAAATATAGTGATGATGTGATACCGCGGCACTCCCCCAAGCTTGGAATAAACCAAGGGGATGCCAATACCGATGATGAATTACTCCTTTGGCGATGGTGGTGATGAATTCCTGACAAGCTTCTCAATAAGCTCCTTCAACTTCAGCTTCTCAGCTTGGCAATTCTGCACTAAGACTCGAAGATATTCATTGTTATCTGAAGTTGGCGGTGATGACCTTGTGATGCGAATCGAGTGGTATTCCAGCATTCTTCGGAGACGGCAATTCTCCTCCTGGAGTATCTCCACTTCTCTTCTTAGAGCCCGATATTGATCACAAAACTCATCGGTAGTCCGTAGAGCTTCTTCCAACACAGGGAAGGAGTTGAGGCTAAGAGCGGGTGGTAAAGGTCCCTGCAAGTTATGAGAAAAAGAACGTCGAATGTCGACAGATCCCACCAAGATTTACTTGCTCCCATCGGCTTGCTGCTCTTGTCTTGATGGCACCCTCTTCACTTCTTCCTCCGAAAGCCCCTTGCCCTTGTTGTTGGAGACCATGGTGCTTCTAAACCGAAAACAGATCCTGGCAGAAACAGCTCAAAACAAAACACGTCGAGAAGACGATATACGGACCTCCAGGGGTCCGGGGGATTATATAGCAAAAAAATTCGCGACATAAGGAAAGTACCAGATCGAACCAGAGTCGGAAAGGGGCGACGAGGCGGCCAAACCATAGGGCGGCGCGGGCCCTGGCCAGGCCGCGCCGGCCTATGGTGGCACCCCCTCGTGCGTCCTTTCCACTCCGTTTCGAACTCGTAATTTTTCATATTTTCCAAAAACAGCGAAAGTATTGTTCGGAAAGTAAATTGCGTACTTTTCATTACCAGTACTGTTACCTATTCAAAGTCGAGTTCTGGCGGACTGTCAATTTGTCCTTTGATGAAAGCCTCCGGTGTTTCCACTTGAATAATATCAACATCAACATTATAGGAATCACCCGAGATATAATGCTTGAGTCTTTGTCCATTCACCACTTGCGTGGCATTGCCTTGGAGAGAGCTAATTTTAATTGCTCCTGAACGATACACCTCCTCAACAACATATGGTCCTTCCCATTTCGAGAGTAACTTCCCTGCAAAGAGTCTGAGACGAGACCGATACAATAGGACTTTATCCCCAACATTAAACTCTCTTTTGATGATCCTCCTATCATGCCATTTTTTAACTTTCTCTTTAAAGAGCTTAGCATTTTCATAAGCTTCACTTCTCCATTCATCAAGAGAACTTAATTGCAACAACCTCTTATCACCGGCAAGTTTAGGATCTTTATTTAATTCTCTAACAGCCCAATAAGCTTTGTGCTCTAGTTCTAAAGGTAGATGACAAGCTTTTCCATAAACCATTTTATAAGGTGACATTCCCATGGGATTTTTATAAGCAGTTCTATAAGCCCATAGTGCATCCTTCAATTTACTAGCCCAATTCTTTCTAGTTTTATTAACAGTCTTTCCCAAAATAGATTTAATCTCTCTATTTGATAATTCTACTTGACCACTAGTTTGAGGATGATAAGCGGAAGCAATTCTATGATTAATACCATACCTAGCAAGAGTTTTTCTAAAACCTCCATGAATAAAATGAGAACCTCCATCAGTCATAATATATCTAGGCACTCCAAATCTAGGAAAAATAATATCTAAAAGCATTCTTAAAGAGGTCTCACCATCAGCACTTTTTGTAGGTATGGCTTCCACCCATTTAGTAACATAATCAACAGCAACAAGTATATGAGTGTTACCTTCTGAAGAGGGAAAAGGTCCCATGAAGTCAAATCCCCAACAATCAAATGGTTCAATAACAAGAGTATAATTCATAGGCATTTCATTACGTCTGGAGATATTACCAACCCTTTGGCATTCATCACAAGATAAAATAAACTTTCTCGCATCCTTGAAGAGAGTTGGCCAATAAAAACCTGATTGTAGAACCTTTTGCGCGGTTCTTTCTCCGGCGTGATGTCCTCCATAAGCACTACCATGACATTTACTCAATATCTCTTGTTGTTCATATTCGGGAACACATCTTCGCATAATACCATCCACTCCTTCTTTATATAAGTGTGGGTCATCCCAAAAATAATGCCTCAAGTCATAAAAGAATTTCCTCCTTTGCTGAGCTGAAAAGGTTGGAGGCAAGTACTTGGAAACAATAAAGTTAGCATAATCAGCATACCAAGGACTGTCTCGCGAGCTCACCTTTATTACAGCCAATTGTTCATTTGGAAAACTGTCATTAACAGGAACAGGATCATAAGCAATATTTTCCAACCTAGACAAATTATCAGCAACAGGATTATCAGCACCTTTCCTATCTACAATATGTAAATCAAATTCTTGCAAAAGAAGTACCCATCTAATAAGCCTCGGCTTAGCATCTTTCTTTGTCATAAGGTATCTAATCGCAGCATGATCAGTATGAATAGTAACTTTTGAATCAACAATATAAGATCTAAATTTATCGCAAGCAAAGACTACAGCTAATAATTCTTTTTCAGTTGTAGCATAATTTCTTTGAGCAGCATCAAGAGTTTTACTAGCATAATGAATGACATTCAGTTTTTTATCTACTCGCTGTCCAAGAACAGCGCCTACAGCAAAATCACTAGCATCACACATAATTTCAAATGGTAAGTTCCAATCAGGAGGTTCAACTATAGGAGCAGTTGTTAAGGCTTTCTTTAGGGTTTCAAAAGCTTCCTTACAATCATCATCAAAAACAAATGGTACATCTTTTTGAAGAAGATTAGTAAGAGGTTTTGAAATCTTGGAGAAATCTTTAATAAATCTCCTATAAAACCCAGCATGACCAAGAACACTACGAATACCTTTAACATCCCTTGGATAGGGCATCTTCTCAATTGCTTCAACTTTAGCTCTATCAACTTCAATACCTCTCTCAGAAATTTTATGTCCCAATACAATTCCTTCATTAACCATAAAGTGGCATTTCTCCCAATTAAGAACAAGGTTAGTTTCTTCACATCTCTGCAAAACAGCAATTTGTGAAAACCCAGAATAACCATCAAGAAAGCAAAAATGAGTATTTTTAGACAATCTTTCTAACATTTGATCAATAAATGGTAAAGGGTAATGATCTTTCTTAGTAACTTTATTAACTTTCCGAAAATCAATGCACATTCTATACCCTACAACTACTCTTTGAGGGATGAGCTCATCATTATCATTAGGCACAACAGTCATTCCTCCTTTCTTGGGAATGCAATGCACAGGACTAACCCATCTACTATCAGCAATAGGATATATAATACCAGCTTCAAGAAGTCTTAATACCTCATTCCTTACCACTTCCTTCATCTTCGGAATTAGACGACGCTGATGTTCAACAACAGGCTTTGCATCATCTTCCATATTAATAGCATGTTGGCAAATAGAAGGAGAAATCCCCTTCAAATCATCAAGAGTATAGCCAATAGCTCCTCGGTGTTTCTTCAATATTTCCAATAACCTTTCTTCTTCAAACTCTGAAAGCTTAGAACTAATAATAACAGGATATATTTTCTTATCATCAATATGAGCATATTTAAGATTATCAGGCAAAGGCTTTAATTCAAAAACAGGATCTTCCTTTGGTGGCAGTGTTGTACCCAAATCTTCCACCGGTAAATCATGCTTGAGAATAGGTTGGCGAAGAAAAATTTCCTCAAGCTCATCTCTTTCTTTCCTAAAAACTTCACTCTCGCTATCCTCCAAATGTTGCTGCAAAGGATTGTTAGGAACAAGAACAATAGATGCACATTGCTCCATTTTAAAATCATCACTAGGCAAATCAGCTTTATAAGGAGTTTTGGTAAATTTAGAGAAGTTAAACTCGTAAGATTCACCAGCAAATTTAGTCAAAATTTTCTCTTTCTTGCAATCTATAATAGCTCCACAAGTATTTAGAAAAGGTCTACCAAAAATAATAGGACAATAATCACTAGCAGCAGAACCAAGTACCAAAAAGTCAGCAGGATATTTAATCTTACCGCATAAAACTTCTACATCTCGAACAATACCAATTGGAGAAATAGTTTCTCTATTAGCCAGCTGAATAACCACATCAATATCTTCAAGTTCATAAGAATCAATTTCGTGCATAATATCCGTGTAAAGCTCATAAGGAATAGCACTAACACTTGCACCAATATCACATAAACCATAATAGCAATGATCACCAATTCTAACAGATAGCATAGGAACACTAACTTGTTTGGGTTTATTAGGATGTGAAACAATATTAGAAGCATCTTCACAGAAAATAATATGACCATCCTCCACATTTTCAGTCACAAGATCTTTAACTATTGCAACAGCAGGTTCAACTTTTATTTGTTCTTCAGGTTCTACAGGTTTCTTTTCACTTTTATGAACCGCACTATTTATAACAGAGTACTCCTTCATTTTAGCAGGGAAAGGAGTTTTTTCAATATAAGCTTCAGGAATAACACGATCAGCAGTTTCAACTACAACGCATTTATTAATAGATGAATCAATTTTATCTTTATACGGTTCATGATACTTATCAAAATTCTTCTTTGGCAATTCATAATGAGAGGCAAAAGCTTTATAAAGATTTGCAGCAACTTGAGAATCAAGACCATATGTAGCACTCATATTACGAAATTTATCAGTATCCATAAAAGCTTCAATGCATTTATAATCATAAATTATACCTGATTCTCTATCCTTGTCGTTCTCCCAACCTTCAGTATTTTCTTGGATCCGATCAAGAAGGTCCCTTTTAAACTCTTCTTTGTTGCGTGTAAATGATCCAGAACAAGAAGTATCCAGCAAGGTCTTGTCTTGAAAAGAAAGTCTTGCATAGAAATTATCAATAATAACATTACCAGGAAGCTCATGAATGGGGCATTTGAGCATTAAAGACTTCAATCTCCCCCAAGCTTGGGCAATACTCTCTCCATCATGAGGCCAAAAATTATATATGCGATTCCGATCCTTGTGAATTTCACTTGGAGGATAGAACTTAGAATAAAACCGGGGCACAATATCATTCCATTCAAGAGAATTCCCATTATCCAGTAATTTATACCAATGCGCCGCCTTACCAGACAGCGATAAAGAGAATAGTTTCTTCCTCACTTCATCCATAGCAATACCTGCACACTTGAATAAACCGCATAGTTCATGCAAGAACAATAAATGATCTCCAGGGTGGACAGTTCCATCCCCTTCATAGCGGTTATCCATAACACGTTCAATAATTTTCATAGGTATTTTATATGGTATCACTTCCTCACCTGGCGCCTCATCCACTACCGTTGCAGTAGTAGTAGATTTCCCAAATAGAAATTGAAGAGAAGATCTCTCCATAATGACTTATAGCGAGAGAAATAAAATCAGCACAAACAGTAAAGGTTTTCCTTACCAATTCCACTTACCAATAGCGCTTCACTCCCCGGCAACGGCGCCGGAAAATAGTCTTGATGACCCACAAGTATAGGGGGTGTATCGTAGTATTTTCGATAAGTAAGAATGTCGATCCCAACGAGGAGCAGAAGGTGTTGACAAGCAGTTTCGATGAAGGATTCACTGTAAATGCTCACAGACAAGTATTCAGGGGGTTTTGATGTAACAATTGAATAAAGTACGAGTAAGTAAAGTGCGAGAGTAACAATTGCAGCGAGTGGCCCAATCCTTTTTAGCACAAAGGACAAGCCGGTTTGTTTACTTATAATGACCAAACGTTCTCGAGGACACACGGGATTTTAGTCTAGTGCTTTCACTACATACGGCTAAATAATCTTCATTGTTATGATAAGTGTTGTGTGGGTGAACCTATGCTAATGTACCGCCCTTTGTCGTCGTGGTGAACAGACAGATGCCATAGGATGGCTTAGATTGGGGCCGAATGGACGCAAGAGGATTCGGGGGAGGGTTTGTGATCAGGTGGGATGAACTTCCGGATGGTCTCCTCAAGAACTTGGCCAAGGCCAGAGGTTGAAGAAGAAAGACACAAGGAAGAACTCGCTCTAGATCACCATGTTCATTGATTCACACAAGTTACGGGTTTTTCTCTCTCTGTGTTTTGCGCGTACCTACCTGCCCGTAAGGAGGGCTGCCCCTCTCCTTATATAGGGGGGAGGGTGGCTTACAGTGCAAGAAACCCTAACGGCATCTTTGACTAGACAAACTACTTTACCAAGCTACTGTACAAAGCTACTTTACAAAGCTACTTTAATCATAGATGACACCGGGGTCTTCTTTAACCAGGGAGGCTGACGTCCTCCGGCTTCTTTCTCCGTCATCTTCTTCTTTATCGTCAGCCCTTCGTTTAAAGCTACTTTGCTTAGCTCATCCTTGTCTTCTAGCTCTGGAGAGGATCTTTGACCAGCTTTGCCGACAAGCCCTTCCTTCCGGTTGCCCGGTACCTTTTCTATCCGGTTCCGGTATCCCTCTTATGAGGATACCGGCACAGCCTGTTCAGCCAAACGCCTATCTTAGACTCCGGCATGAACATTTAACCGGTATCCTGATGGCTCAAACCATCCGGTTTGGCATGCCTTTGGCATACCGGGGGTCATCCCCCCAACATTAGTCCCCGAAGCTGGTATAGTCTGGCGGATCCTATCCAACAGACCATGCCAGGTTCTTACGTCTTTGGATACCGGTTTGATCCATCCGGCGTTAGGTTCGGATCCGGCATCTTTGCCCGGATCTTACTTATCTTTCTTCGTAAGTCATTCTCCGGTATCTTGTCTTTCGGTACCTTAACCATTAAACACTTCCTCGGCGAAGTCGAGAATATCTCGGGCCCCGTGCCTGACAGAGACATGTGCACTGTGACTGACGCGCCAGTGTCAGTTGTCATTTCGCTTCGACTCCCGCGCGCCCATTTAATGCACCGCTGCGGATCCCACTAGCCGTTCTGGATCTCCTGTGTGCCTCCGTGTGGCCTCCTATTTTTTCGCGTGTATCTCTCCGACACGTGGCGGCCCATGGTGCGAACCGTCGCGGGCCGCGAGGCGAACCGCCACGGCCCAGCGGTTTTCAGCCCACTTCCCTTCTTCTTTATAAGCGCAACCGCCGCTCCTTCTTCCTCTTCTCGCATTCTCCACTTCCTCGCGCACAGTGCTCTCCGCCTCCGTGCCTTCGCCGTTCTCCGTCTGCCGTCGCTCGCCCGAGCCCCGTCGCCCGGCGAACTCACGCCGCAGTTCCGCCGGACTTCGTCGTGTGGGAACCTTCTGCAGCGCGCTCACCGCGTCCGCTGCATTCGTGCTTCCTCGAGGACTTCCTCGCCTCGCCGTCGACGGACCCCCTCGCCGGCCGCAGGCTCACCATTCCTCCGGCGAACCTCTTCCTCCGCGACTCCGCCGCCTCAGGTTAGGCCCGATGCGCCTTTACCCCTTTCCTTCTTGCACTTCGGATCTTGGGGGCGGTAGAGTATTTATCCCTTCTTTATTTTGCTTTTCCTCTTACTCGTAGATCTTCGCGCGAGGGTCTCTTTGGGGAAAACTGTTTCTTGGTAGATTCCGGCGTCTCCTAGATCCTTATGTCTAGCGAAGGGTCTCTCCCCACTGCCACATCTAGCAACCAAGGTAGTAGCACTTCTGACGGGCTAACCGAAGACCTCGCCCGGATGGATCTGGCATCTAGCCGGAAACAAGAGGCCGGCACATCTAGCCGGGCCTCTGGAAAAGACAAGACACGCGGAGCCTGGAGGGGTTCCGACGTGACTCAGTTTGAGATCGACTGGCTCTACCGGTCTAGGAGGATTCCGGAAGGAGTCATCTGCCGGCTTCCAGGCGACGAGATCCAACCGGTGCTCGAACCCGGTGAGGTCGTTGTTTTCCTTGCTCATTTTGAGCGTGGCTTCGGCCTTCCTGCCTCTGATTTCTTTCGCCAACTCCTCAACTTTTATCGTCTCCAACCTCACCACCTTCCCGGCAACGCCGTTTTTTATCTTTCTTGTTTTGTGGCCTTCATGGAGGGCTACATTGGCATCCGTCCCGCTCGCGAGACGTTTGCCCGCTTTTTCTCCCTTCGGATCAATTCGGTCCAGGGCAAGGACATTCCTAAGCCCAAACCCCCCGTTCAATGCGGGTCTTGCATCATCGGCTCCCGCCAAGGGAGCCCCTTTTTTAAGTTCAACGGCCTCGAGTCTTGCCGGTTGTGGCAGACGACGTTCTTCTATGTGAAGAACGCGGGCGACGTCGACCTCATCAACTTGCCGGCGTTCAACCCGGCGCCGCCCGCCAAGACCAATTGGCAGTACAACCCCGGTACGGATCATGCCGAGACGAACCGGGTGGTGCGCTTCATGCTAAGGTTGATGAAGGACACCAACATCTGCTCCGAGGATATCATCCGCGCCTTCATCAGCCGCCGGGTGCTTCCCCTTCAGCAGCGCGCTCACAAGATTAGTGAGATGTACGGCCCCGGTGATCCCACCAAGATCACCGGCCTGGCCTTAAGCAAAGAGGATGTGGTCCTAAAGGCTGGCCAAATCTGCCAAACGGACATGCCGGATGACTGGGAGTGGGGCCTTTGCCCTCTCAGCGCCAGGAATCCTCCGTCCAAAGAAGTAAGAAGATATGCGGCTCAGGTCGTATTACCGGTAACTTTTGTACTTGTGTCTAATCTCCCTTTTTTCCTTTGTTTTCAGGCTAAGGCCCGCTTCCCCCGAATTGACTCAGACCGGCGAGGCCCTTGCCGGAAGAGGCCCCTGGACAAATACGATCCGGATCCCGTCATTCATTGGCTGGATCTAAGGATGGGCCGGACTCCATCTTCTCGCCTCGGCAAGTCTCCGCCGGAACCAGCTGGTTCGTCTGATGACTTGACCTTGCTCGAGGTAGCCTTTCTGTTCGCTTTCTTATATTCTTTTTGTTACTGCCATTCTGTAGACATTCCCTCAGCCAGCAACAACCCACAGGTCCATGAGCATGAGCCCCCCCTGCAGGCCGAGGTTGGGGATGAGTTCCTGGATAAACTCATGGCCGAAGGCCAGAAGAGCGATCCTCCAGCTGCTGGCGCCGGCCCCAGCCATGCTCCCTCTGCCAAACGCCCTCGGACTGAAGTCATTGGAGGGAAGCAGGTTAGCACCAAGCGCTACAAGCAGAAGCGGATGCCGGTTTCTTCCGGGTAAGTTTTTATTTCTCTTTATGCTCTCTTTGTTTCCACCAAGTTCTTTTCCGGTTGCTTTTTTCCAATTCGCTCTCTTTTTCCTTTCTTTCAGCCCTGCGCTTGAGCTTGGCTCTGCCGGCTCCGCGAGGACTTCAACTCCTCCTCCTCACTCAAGTCCGGTACCATCTGGTGCCGGCAACACCTCTGCCTCCCCTTCGGGAGGCACTACAAGTTCGGGGTGCGCGGCCCCAACACCTCCTGATCACCGCGCGGAGGAGGACTTCACCTCCCCTCCAGAAGCTCAAGGCACCGGTGCCAGCAACATCGGCGCCGGCCAGACAGATGCCGGGCAGGCGGAACCTCTGGTTCCTCCTCCCCCGAAGAAAAAGAAGAAGCAGTCAAGCTCTTCCCCCACCGCGCCGGATACTTCCGCGCCGGTATCTTCTCCTCCTCCCGAGGCCACACCGACACCGTCGCCCAGCCAAGGACCTTCCGCGGCCAAGCAACCGGCGCCGTCCGAGACCCCCAAGATTACCAAGTTCCTCAAGCCCGGGGCTTCCCGCGGCAAGGCTGTGGAGGGCGACGCCTCAGGCGGCTCGCGGGATGTGGTGCTGCACGTCGGGCCTGCTGCTGCTGCTGTCCAGGACAAGCCTACCGGCCTCCTGGGCCGGATTGTTGAGCTGAAGCGCGCGGGCAAGGACCTGGGGCATCTTCTTCCCTACGCCCAGAAGTGGAACGAGGCGGATATCTCTGCCTCTACCCGCGGCCTGGGGAAGGACCGCCTTCCGGCACCAGACCCTGCTGGGCCTCGGTCCACTGAAGAACACTTCACGCGGCTTAAACGCGCCGTGAAAGAGTTCGACAGTGCATGGTACGATGCTACCAACAACGTGGTGGTAAGTTCTGCTAAACCTCTTGTATTTTTGTTGATGCCGGTTTCTTTTCTTTCCGGATCTTGTCTATTCTCCCAGTCCCCGAGTTTCGTGGTGAAAACGCAGTTTTCAGCGCGAAACTTTAACTAGAGGCATGTGAAACCGGCATAGCCAGTCCCCGAGTTTCGGGTTGAAACCTTGTTTCTTTCTTTCTCACAACCATCTTCCTTTGAACAGAGCACTGCTGACGCCCGGAAGCAACTCTTTGAGGAGCTTCTGTGGGAGCATCGGGACCTCGCCGAGGCCCACATCCACTGCCAAGGTTTGTTTTGTTCCTTTTCCCTCCGGCATCTTTTCACCGGAATGTTTCCTTCTCTGATGTTTACGCATCCTTTTGTTTAACAGTTGTTCCGGAAGCTACCATCGAGGCCCTGAAGGCCCAGGTTACCAAGCTTCAAGGTACCATCCTTTCTTTTTCGGCTAACCCGTTCCTTTTTTCATTTCATCTTTTGTTGCTTGCTAAGATCTTTCTTTCCGGTACTTAGGCGAGAAGGAGCAGCTTCTCAAGGAGCACAACGAGGCACTGGACGCCCAGAAGACCGCCTTGGGGGAGCTTAAGGAACAGGCTATGCAAGCCGCGCTCCGGCATGAGCAAGCCTTGAAGGACGCCCGGGTTGCAGCTGAGGCCAGGTTGGCGGAGGTCGTGGAGGACTCCACGAACTCCAACACCGTATTGACGGCAGAGCTGGAGGAGGAGAGGAAATCGCGGAAGGCGGCGGAGCGCCTCATTGACACCATGACCACTGATCACCGTGAATATGATCGGTTGGTTATGAAGATAGACGCGCTGGCTCTCCGTAAGTTCCTGCCTTGCCCCTTCTTTCGCTTATAAGCTTTTTCCTTTTGAAAATGTATTTTTGTTCCTTGCTTTTCCGACATACCCTTTTCCGGTATCTCATGCTTATGCTTTTTCCTTCCTCCTGCAGAGCATTTCCCGGAATCCCAGGTCTATGCCGTGAAGAAGGTGAGGGAGGATCGGATTGCGCGGGAATTTCCCAATCTGGACGCGCACTGGGATGGGTACGACTATCTTGTCGCCCTCTCCGCGCGAGTCCAACACATGCGCTGCGTCGACCGGCTCCTTGCCGACCTACCAACTGCCGCCATCCAAATCTTCAAGGTGCTGTGGCCTGAGGAGGAGCTGCCGGAGAACATCACGCTTACTGCCAACTGGCTCAAGGATGCCGGGCACCGGATTCGCGAGTGGCAATGCTCCGCGGCTCGTGCCGGAGCTGACACGGCGCTGCGCTCCGCATGCTCCTGGTACCCTGCCCTGAATCTGGATGCTCTTCAAGGCGTACGCCAAGATGCTCCCACGGACACGGATCCGGCACTCACCGCGTAGCGGCAGGATCGGGCCTACCGGCTTGCTGAGTATGCCGAGGTCCGCACCTTCATCCCTCCCCCTCCTGGCGTCAAGGACTACCTCAGCGATGAGGAAGAAGAAGACGAGGGAGATGAAGATGAGGCTGCCGAGGACGTGTCGCCGGAAGCTCCCGAGGCCGGGGCTGTGATACGTCTCCGACGTATCGATAATTTCTTATGTTCCATGCCACATTATTGATGTTATCTACATGTTTTATGCACACTTTATGTCATATTCGTGCATTTTCTGGAACTAACCTATTAACAAGATGCCGAAGTGCCAGTTGCTGTTTTCTGCTGTTTTTGGTTTCAGAAATCCTAGTAAGGAAATATTCTCGGAATTGGACGAAATCAAAGCCCAGGGGCCTATTTTCTCACGAAGCTTCCAGAAGTCCGAAGGAGAGACGAAGAGGGGCCACGGAGGGGCCACACCATAGGGCGGCGCGGCCCCCCCTTGGCCGCGCCGGCCTGTAGTGTGGGGCCCCCGTGCCGCCTCTTGACCTGCCCTTCCGCCTATAAAAAGTCTCCGTGACGAAACCCCCAGTACCGAGAGCCACGATACGGAAAACCTTCCAGAGACGCCGCCAACGCCGATCCCATCTCGGGGGATCCAGGAGATCGCCTCCGGCACCCTGCCGGAGAGGGGAATCATCTCCCGGAGGACTCTACGCCACCATGGTCGCCTCCGGTGTGATGTGTGAGTAGTCTACCCCTGGACTATGGGTCCATAGCAGTAGCTAGATGGTTGTCTTCTCCCCATTGTGCTATCATTGTTGGATCTTGTGAGCTGCCTAACATGATCAAGATCATCTATCTGTAATTCTATATGTTGCGTTTGTTGGGATCCGATGAATAGAGAATACTTGTTATGTTGATTATCAAAGTTATGCTATGTGTTGTTTATGATCTTGCATGCTCTCCGTTACTAGTAGATGCTCTGGCCAAGTAGATGCTTGTAACTCCAAGAGGGAGTACTTATGCTCGATAGTGGGTTCATGCCTGCATTGACACCTGGGACAGTGACAGAAAGTTCTAAGGTTGTGTTGTGCTGTTGCCACTAGGGATAAAACATTAGTGCTATGTTCAAGGATGTAGTCACTAGTTACATTACGCACCATACTTAATGCAATTGTCTGTTGTTTGCAACTTAATACTGGAGGGGGTTCGGATGATAACCTGAAGGTGGACTTTTTAGGCATAGATGCAGTTGGATGACGGTCTATGTACTTTGTCGTAATGCCCAATTAAATCTCACTATACTCATCATGATATGTATGTGCATGGTCATGCTCTCTTTATTTGTCAATTGCCCAACTGTAATTTGTTCACCCAACATGTTGTTCGTCTTATGGGAGAGACACCTCTAGTGAACTGTGGACCCCGGTCCAATTCTCTTTACTGAAATACAATCAACGCCAATACTTGTTCTACTGTTTTCTGCAAACAATCATCTTCCACACAATACGGTTAACTCTTTGTTACAGCAAGCCGGTGAGATTGACAACCTCACTGTTTCGTTGGGGCAAAGTACTTTGGTTGTGTTGTGCAGGTTCCACGTTGGCGCCGGAATCCCTGGTGTTGCGCCGCACTACATCTCGCCGCCATCAACCTTCAACGTGCTTCTTGGCTCCTCCTGGTTCGATAAACCTTGGTTTCTTTCTGAGGGAAAACTTGCTGCTGTGCGCATCATACCTTCCTCTTGGGGTTGCCCAACGAACGTGTGAAATACACGCCATCAAGCTCTTTTTCTGGCGCCGTTGCCGGGGAGATCAAGACACGCTGCAAGGGGAGTCTCCACTTCTCAATCTCTTTACTTTGTTTTTGTCTTGCTTAGTTTTATTTACTACTTTGTTTGCTGCACTAAATCAAAATACAAAAAAATTAGTTGCTAGTTTTACTTTATTTGCTATCTTGTTTGCTATATCAAAAACACAAAAAAATTAGTTACTTGCATTTACTTTACTTAATATCATCCATGTTTTTATTTCACTAGTTAAGCATAATGGAAAACAACAAAAATATGAGAGACCTTTATGAACTTTATCTTGAATTAGGACATGATGTGTTTGAAGAGAGAATTAAAAAACCCATGGAACTTTATATGCATGCTAATGGGAATGTTATTACTATGAATGCTTTGAACACCATTGTTGCTAATGCTATGGAAAATTCTAAGCTTGGGGAAGTTGGCTCTGATGAGCATGATCTTTTTAGTCCCCCAAGCATTGAGGAGAAAATTTTCTTTTATGATTACAATATGCCTCCTATATATGATGATAGCCACTTTGTTGAATTTGCTCCCACTACAACTAATAAAATTGATTATGCTTATGTGGAGAGTAATAATTTTATGCATGAGACTCATGATAAGAATGCTTTATGTGATAGTTATATTGTTGAGTTTGCTCATGATACTACTGAAAGTTATTATGAGAGAGAAAAATATGGTTGTAGAAATTTTCATGTTACTAAAATGCCTCTCTATATGCTGAAATTTTTGAAGCTACACTTGTTTTATCTTCCTATGCTTGTCACTTTGCTCTTCATGAACTTGTTTATGTACAAGATTTCTATGCATAGGAAGTGGGTTAGGCTTAAATTTGTTTTGAATTTGCCTCTTGATGCTCTCTTTTGCTTCAAATACTATTTCTTGCGAGTGCATCATTAAAATTGCTGAGCCCATCTTAATGGCTATAAAGTAAGAACTTCTTGGGAGATAACCCATGTGTTTATTTTACTACAGTATTTTTATTTTATATTTGAGTCTTGGAAGTTGTTTACTACTGTAGCAACCTCTCCTTATCTTAGTTTTGTGTTTTGTTGTGCCAAGTTAAGCCGTTGATAGAAAAGTAAGTACTAGATTTGGATTACTGCGCAGTTCCAGATTTCTTTGCTGTCACGAATCTGGGTCCACCTCCCTGTAGGTAGCTCAGAAAATTAAGCCAATTTACGTGCATGATTCTCAGATATGTACGCAACTTTCATTCAATTTGAGCATTTTCATTTGAGCAAGTCTGGTGCCATTTTAAAATTCGTCAATACGAACTGTTCTGTTTTGACAGATTCTGCCTTTTATTTCGCATTGCCTCTTTCGCTATGTTGGATGAATTTCTTTGATCCATTAATGTCCAGTAGCATTATGCAATGTCCAGAAGTGTTAAGAATGATTGTGTCACCTCTGAATATGTCAATTTATATTGTGCACTAACCCTCTAATGAGTTGTTTCGAGTTTGGTGTGGAGGAAGTTTTCAAGGATCAAGAGAGGAGTATGATGCAACATGATCAAGGAGAGTGAAAGCTCTAAGCTTGGGGATGCACCCGGTGGTTCACCCCTGCATATTCTAAGAAGACTCAAGCGTCTAAGCTTGGGGATGCCCAAGGCATCCCCTTCTTCATCGACAACATTATCAGGTTCCTCCCCTGAAACTATATTTTTATTCCATCACATCTTATGTGCTTTTTCTTGGAGCGTCGGTTTGTTTTTGTTTTTTGTTTTGTTTGAATAAAATGGATCCTAGCATTCACTTTATGGGAGAGAGACACGCTCCGCTGTAGCATATGGACAAGTATGTCCTTGGTTTCTACTCATAGTATTCATGGCGAAGTTTCTCCTTCGTTAAATTGTTAAATGGTTGGAATTGGAAAATGATACATGTAGTAATTGCTATTAATGTCTTGGGTAATGTGATACTTGGCAATTGTTGTGCTCATGATTAAGCTCTTGCATCATATGCTTTGCACCCATTAATGAAGAAATACATAGAGCATGCTAAAATTTGGTTTGCATATTTGGTTTCTCTAAGGTCTAGATAATTTCTAGTTTTGAGTTTGAACAACAAGGAAGACGGTGTAGAGTCTTATAATGTTTTTAATATGTCTTTTATGTGAGTTTTGCTGCACCGGTTCATCCTTGTGTTTGTTTCAAATAAGCCTTGCTAGCCTAAACCTTGTATCGAGAGGGAATACTTCTCATGCATCCAAATACTTGAGCCAACCACTATGCCATTTGTGTCCACCATACCTACCTACTACATGGTATTTTCCGCCATTCCAAAGTAAATTGCTTGAGTGCTACCTTTAAAATTCCATCATTCACCTTTGCAATATATAGCTCATGGGACAAATAGCTTAAAAACTATTGTGGTATTGAATATGTAATTATGCACTTTATCTCTTATTAAGTTGCTTGTTGTGCGATAACCATGTTCACCGGGGACGCCATCAACTTTTCATTGTTGAATTTCATGTGAGTTGCTATGCATGTCCGTCTTGTCTGAAGTAAGAGAGATCTACCACCATATGGTTAAGCATGCATATGTTAGAGAAGAACATCGGGCCGCTAACTAAAGCCATGCTCCATGGTGGAAGTTTCAGTTTTGGACAACAATCCTCAAATCTCAAATGAGAAAATTATTAATTGTTGGTATATGCTTATGCATAAAAGAGGAGTCCATTATCTGTTGTCTATGTTGTCCCGGTATGGATGTCTAAGTTGAAGAATAATCAATAGCGAGAAATCCAATGCGAGCTTTCTCCTTAGACCTTTGTACAAAGGCGACATAGAGGTACCCCTTTGTGACACTTGGTAAAAACAATGCATTGTGATGATCCGGTAGTCCAAGCTAATTAGGACAAGGTGCGGGCACTATTAGTACACTATGCATGAGGCTTGCAACTTATAAGATATAATTTACATGATGCATATGCTTTATTACTACCGTTGACAAAATTGTTTCATGTTTTCAAAATCAAAGCTCTAGCACAAATATAGCAATCGATGCTTTTCCTCTATGGAGGACCATTCTTTTACTTTCAATGTTGAGTCAGTTCACCTATTTCTCTCCACCTCAAGAAGCAAACACTTGTGTGAACTGTGCATTGATTCCTACATATTTGCTTATTGCACTTATTATATTACTCTATGTTGACAATATCCATGAGATATACATGTTACAAGTTGAAAGCAACCGCTGAAACTTAATCTTCTTTTGTGTTGCTTCAATGCCTTTACTTTGAATTATTGCTTTATGAGTTAACTCTTATGCAAGACTTATTGATGCTTGTCTTGAAGTGCTATTCATGAAAAGTCTTTGCTATATGATTCACTTGTTTACTCATGTCATATACATTGTTTTGATCGCTGCATTCACTACATATGCTTTACAAATAGTATGATCAAGATTATGATGGCATGTCACTCCAGAAATTATCTGTGTTATCGTTTTACCTGCTCGGGACGAGCAGAACTAAGCTTGGGGATGCTGATACGTCTCCGACGTATCGATAATTTCTTATGTTCCATGCCACATTATTGATGTTATCTACATGTTTTATGCACACTTTATGTCATATTCGTGCATTTTCTGGAACTAACCTATTAACAAGATGCCGAAGTGCCAGTTGCTGTTTTCTGCTGTTTTTGGTTTCAGAAATCCTAGTAAGGAAATATTCTCGGAATTGGATGAAATCAAAGCCCAGGGGCCTATTTTCTCACGAAGCTTCCAGAAGTCCGAAGGAGAGACGAAGAGGGGCCACGGAGGGGCCACACCATAGGGCGGCGCGGCCCCCCCCTTGGCCGCGCCGGCCTGTAGTGTGGGGCCCCCGTGCCGCCTCTTGACCTGCCCTTCCGCCTATAAAAAGTCTTCGTGACGAAACCCCCAGTACCGAGAGCCACGATACGGAAAACCTTCCAGAGACGCCACCAACGCCGATCCCATCTCGGGGGATCCAGGAGATCGCCTCCGGCACCCTGCCGGAGAGGGGAATCATCTCCTGGAGGACTCTACGCCACCATGGTCGCCTCCGGTGTGATGTGTGAGTAGTCTACCCCTGGACTATGGGTCCATAGCAGTAGCTAGATGGTTGTCTTCTCCCCATTGTGCTATCATTGTCGGATCTTGTGAGCTGCCTAACATGATCAAGATCATCTATCTGTAATTCTATATGTTGCGTTTGTTGGGATTCGATGAATAGAGAATACTTGTTATGTTGATTATCAAAGTTATGCTATGTGTTGTTTATGATCTTGCATGCTCTCCGTTACTAGTAGATGCTCTGGCCAAGTAGATGCTTGTAACTCCAAGAGGGAGTACTTATGCTCGATAGTGGGTTCATGCCTGCATTGACACCTGGACAAAGGATGAAAGTTCTAAGGTTGTGTTGTGCTGTTGCCGCTAGGGATAAAACATTTGTGCTATGTTCAAGGATGTAGTCACTAGTTACATTACGCACCATACTTAATGCAATTGTCTGTTGTTTGCAACTTAATACCGGAGGGGTTCGGATGATAACCTGAAGGTGGACTTTTTAGGCATAGATGCGCTTGGATGACGGTCTATGTACTTTGTCGTAATGCCCAATTAAATCTCACTATACTCATCATGATATGTATGTGCATGGTCATGCTCTCTTTATTTGTCAATTGCCCAACTGTAATTTGTTCACCCAACATGCTGTTCGTCTTATGGGAAAGACACCTCTAGTGAACTGTGGACCCCGGTCCAATTCTCTTTACTGAAATACAATCTACTGCAATACTTGTTCTACTGTTTTCTGCAAACAATCATCTTCCACACAATACGGTTAACTCTTTGTTACAGCAAGCCGGTGAGATTGACAACCTCACTGTTTCGTTGGGGCAAAGTACTTTGGTTGTGTTGTGCAGGTTCCACGTTGGCGCCGGAATCCCTGGTGTTGCGCCGCACTACATCTCGCCGCCATCAACCTTCAACGTGCTTCTTGGCTCCTCCTGGTTCGATAAACCTTGGTTTCTTTCTGAGGGAAAACTTGCTGCTGTGCGCATCATACCTTCCTCTTGGGGTTGCCCAACGAACGTGTGAAATACACGCCATCAAGCTCTTTTTCTGGCGCCGTTGCCGGGGAGATCAAGACACGCTGCAAGGGAGTCTCCACTTCTCAATCTCTTTACTTTGTTTTTGTCTTGCTTAGTTTTATTTACTACTTTGTTTGCTGCACTAAATCAAAATACAAAAAAATTAGTTGCTAGTTTTACTTTATTTGCTATCTTGTTTGCTATATCAAAAACACAAAAAAATTAGTTACTTGCATTTACTTTACTTAATATCATGCATGTTTTTATTTCACTAGTTAAGCATAATGGAAAACAACAAAAATATGAGAGACCTTTATGAACTTTATCTTGAATTAGGACATGATGTGTTTGAAGAGAGAATTAAAAACCCATGGAACTTTATATGCATGCTAATGGGAATGTTATTACTATGAATGCTTTGAACACCATTGTTGCTAATGCTATGGAAAATTCTAAGCTTGGGGAAGTTGGCTCTGATGAGCATGATCTTTTTAGTCCCCCAAGCATTGAGGAGAAAATTTTCTTTTATGATTACAATATGCCTCCTATATATGATGATAGCCACTTTGTTGAATTTGCTCCCACTACAACTAATAAAATTGATTATGCTTATGTGGAGAGTAATAATTTTATGCATGAGACTCATGATAAGAATGCTTTATGTGATAGTTATATTGTTGAGTTTGCTCATGATACTACTGAAAGTTATTATGAGAGAGAAAAATATGGTTGTAGAAATTTTCATGTTACTAAAATGCCTCTCTATATGCTGAAATTTTTGAAGCTACACTTGTTTTATCTTCCTATGCTTGTCACTTTGCTCTTCATGAACTTGTTTATGTACAAGATTTCTATGCATAGGAAGTGGGTTAGGCTTAAATTTGTTTTGAATTTGCCTCTTGATGCTCTCTTTTGCTTCAAATACTATTTCTTGCGAGTGCATCATTAAAATTGCTGAGCCCATCTTAATGGCTATAAAGTAAGAACTTCTTGGGAGATAACCCATGTGTTTATTTTACTACAGTATTTTTATTTTATATTTGAGTCTTGGAAGTTGTTTACTACTGTAGCAACCTCTCCTTATCTTAGTTTTGTGTTTTGTTGTGCCAAGTTAAGCCGTTGATAGAAAAGTAAGTACTAGATTTGGATTACTGCGCAGTTCCAGATTTCTTTGCTGTCACGAATCTGGGTCCACCTCCCTGTAGGTAGCTCAGAAAATTAAGCCAATTTACGTGCATGATTCTCAGATATGTACGCAACTTTCATTCAATTTGAGCATTTTCATTTGAGCAAGTCTGGTGCCATTTTAAAATTCGTCAATACGAACTGTTCTGTTTTGACAGATTCTGCCTTTTATTTCGCATTGCCTCTTTCGCTATGTTGGATGAATTTCTTTGATCCATTAATGTCCAGTAGCATTATGCAATGTCCAGAAGTGTTAAGAATGATTGTGTCACCTCTGAATATGTCAATTTATATTGTGCACTAACCCTCTAATGAGTTGTTTCGAGTTTGGTGTGGAGGAAGTTTTCAAGGATCAAGAGAGGAGTATGATGCAACATGATCAAGGAGAGTGAAAGCTCTAAGCTTGGGGATGCACCCGGTGGTTCACCCCTGCATATTCTAAGAAGACTCAAGCGTCTAAGCTTGGGGATGCCCAAGGCATCCCCTTCTTCATCGACAACATTATCAGGTTCCTCCCCCGAAACTATATTTTTATTCCATCACATCTTATGTGCTTTTTCTTGGAGCGTCGGTTTGTTTTTGTTTTTTGTTTTGTTTGAATAAAATGGATCCTAGCATTCACTTTATGGGAGAGAGACACGCTCCGCTGTAGCATATGGACAAGTATGTCCTTGGTTTCTACTCATAGTATTCATGGCGAAGTTTCTCCTTCGTTAAATTGTTAAATGGTTGGAATTGGAAAATGATACATGTAGTAATTGCTATTAATGTCTTGGGTAATGTGATACTTGGCAATTGTTGTGCTCATGATTAAGCTCTTGCATCATATGCTTTGCACCCATTAATGAAGAAATACATAGAGCATGCTAAAATTTGGTTTGCATATTTGGTTTCTCTAAGGTCTAGATAATTTCTAGTTTTGAGTTTGAACAACAAGGAAGACGGTGTAGAGTCTTATAATGTTTTTAATATGTCTTTTATGTGAGTTTTGCTGCACCGGTTCATCCTTGTGTTTGTTTCAAATAAGCCTTGCTAGCCTAAACCTTGTATCGAGAGGGAATACTTCTCATGCATCCAAATACTTGAGCCAACCACTATGCCATTTGTGTCCACCATACCTACCTACTACATGGTATTTTCCGCCATTCCAAAGTAAATTGCTTGAGTGCTACCTTTAAAATTCCATCATTCACCTTTGCAATATATAGCTCATGGGACAAATAGCTTAAAAACTATTGTGGTATTGAATATGTAATTATGCACTTTATCTCTTATTAAGTTGCTTGTTGTGCGATAACCATGTTCACTGGGGACGCCATCAACTTTTCATTGTTGAATTTCATGTGAGTTGCTATGCATGTCCGTCTTGTCTGAAGTAAGAGAGATCTACCACCATATGGTTAAGCATGCATATGTTAGAGAAGAACATCGGGCCGCTAACTAAAGCCATGCTCCATGGTGGAAGTTTCAGCTTTTGGACAACAATCCTCAAATCTCAAATGAGAAAATTATTAATTGTTGGTATATGCTTATGCATAAAAGAGGAGTCCATTATCTGTTGTCTATGTTGTCCCGGTATGGATGTCTAAGTTGAAGAATAATCAATAGCGAGAAATCCAATGCGAGCTTTCTCCTTAGACCTTTGTACAAAGCGGCATAGAGGTACCCCTTTGTGACACTTGGTAAAAACAATGCATTGTGATGATCCGGTAGTCCAAGCTAATTAGGACAAGGTGCGGGCACTATTAGTACACTATGCATGAGGCTTGCAACTTATAAGATATAATTTACATGATGCATATGCTTTATTACTACCGTTGACAAAATTGTTTCATGTTTTCAAAATCAAAGCTCTAGCACAAATATAGCAATCGATGCTTTTCCTCTATGGAGGACCATTCTTTTACTTTCAATGTTGAGTCAGTTCACCTATTTCTCTCCACCTCAAGAAGCAAACACTTGTGTGAACTGTGCATTGATTCCTACATATTTGCTTATTGCACTTATTATATTACTCTATGTTGACAATATCCATGAGATATACATGTTACAAGTTGAAAGCAACCGCTGAAACTTAATCTTCTTTTGTGTTGCTTCAATGCCTTTACTTTGAATTATTGCTTTATGAGTTAACTCTTATGCAAGACTTATTGATGCTTGTCTTGAAGTGCTATTCATGAAAAGTCTTTGCTATATGATTCACTTGTTTACTCATGTCATATACATTGTTTTGATCGCTGCATTCACTACATATGCTTTACAAATAGTATGATCAAGATTATGATGGCATGTCACTCCGTAAATTATCTGTGTCATCGTTTGACCAGCTCGGGACGAGCAGAACTAAGCTTGGGGATGTTGATACGTCTCCGACGTATCGATAATTTCTTATGTTCCATGCCACATTATTGATGTTATCTACATGTTTTATGCACACTTTATGTCATATTCGTGCATTTTCTGGAACTAACCTATTAACAAGATGCCGAAGTGCCGATTCTTTGTTTCTTGCTGTTTTTGGTTTCAGAAATCCTAGTAAGGAAATATTCTCGGAATTGGACGAAATCAAAGCCCAGGGCCTATTTTCTCACGAAGCTTCCAGAAGTCCGAAGGAGAGACGAAGAGGGGCCACGGAGGGGCCACACCATAGGCGGCGCGGCCCCCTTGGCCGCGCCGGCCTGTAGTGTGGGGCCCCGTGCCGCCTCTTGACCTGCCCTTCCGCCTATAAAAAGTCTCCGTGACGAAACCCCCGCACCGAGAGCCACGATACGGAAAACCTTCCAGAGACGCCGCCAACGCCGATCCCATCTCGGGGGATCCAGGAGATCGCCTCCGGCACCCTGCCGGAGAGGGGAATCATCTCCCGGAGGACTCTACGCCACCATGGTCGCCTCCGGTGTGATGTGTGAGTAGTCTACCCCTGGACTATGGGTCCATAGCAGTAGCTAGATGGTTGTCTTCTCCCCATTGTGCTATCATTGTCGGATCTTGTGAGCTGCCTAACATGATCAAGATCATCTATACGTAATTCTATATGTTGCGTTTGTTGGGATCCGATGAATAGAGAATACTTGTTATGTTGATTATCAAAGTTATGCTATGTGTTGTTTATGATCTTGCATGCTCTCCGTTACTAGTAGATGCTCTGGCCAAGTAGATGCTTGTAACTCCAAGAGGGAGTACTTATGCTCGATAGTGGGTTCATGCCTGCATTGACACAGGGACAAAGGATGAAAGTTCTAAGGTTGTGTTGTGCTGTTGCCACTAGGGATAAAACATTAGTGCTATGTTCAAGGATGTAGTCACTAGTTACATTACGCACCATACTTAATGCAATTGTCTGTTGTTTGCAACTTAATACTGGAGGGGGTTCGGATGATAACCTGAAGGTGGACTTTTTAGGCATAGATGCAGTTGGATGACGGTCTATGTACTTTGTCGTAATGCCCAATTAAATCTCACTATACTCATCATGATATGTATGTGCATGGTCATGCTCTCTTTATTTGTCAATTGCCCAACTGTAATTTGTTCACCCAACATGCTGTTCGTCTTATGGGAGAGACACCTCTAGTGAACTGTGGACCCCGGTCCAATTCTCTTTACTGAAATACAATCTACTGCAATACTTGTTCTACTGTTTTCTGCAAACAATCATCTTCCACACAATACGGTTAACTCTTTGTTACAGCAAGCCGGTGAGATTGACAACCTCACTGTTTCGTTGGGGCAAAGTACTTTGGTTGTGTTGTGTAGGTTCCACGTTGGCGCCGGAATCCCTGGTGTTGCGCCGCACTACATCTCGCCGCCATCAACCTTCAACGTGCTTCTTGGCTCCTCCTGGTTCGATAAACCTTGGTTTCTTTCTGAGGGAAAACTTGCTGCTGTGCGCATCATACCTTCCTCTTGGGGTTGCCCAACGAACGTGTGAAATACACGCCATCAGGCTGCTCCCCCTGAAGACGCTGATGCCGGTGCCGCTCCACCTGATGCCCCCGCTGCCTGATGATCCTCTGTCAAACGTTTGCTTGTGATCTGTCTGTTGGCCCTGTTTGCCTCAAAACAATGCTTGTTAAATTCTGCCCCGGTATGCCGGGGCTTATGATGTAAAACCTTAAGTTTGCTTGTGGTTGCCGCACAACATTTTATGCCGGTAAGTTATACCGGTAGCTAATTATCTTAAGTTTGCTTTAGCACATTTGCTTTTGGTTCTGCTTTTATCCTGCACTGCAAAGATTTCCCAATTGTTTCCGCATCCAATTTGATGCATACTTGGTTCTTTTGCCTTGGCTCTGCCTGCCTTCTCTGGGCGTTCTTTGGCGTATGAGCACAAGGTTCTTTCACCAAACAAGCATCTTCTTGAACTTAGAAATAACTTTGAAATTTTGCAAAAAACCGGTTTAACCGGGGTTAGTTAAATTTTCCGGATTGTTCTTTCCTGCTCTCCCTTTTCGCAGTTCATGTGCTTATCCCCTACCGGTTTATCTTGCTTGCCATGAAGCCGGTTTGCGGACAGCAGCAGAGTCGAAGACTCCGGTAGGATTTAGCACACTACTAAACCGGAAAGAAAAAACATTCAATAAGCAACCGGTAAACTGAAAAAATAAACAAGTTACATGCAACTTAAGTTGGGGTAGTCCCCGAGATTCATTCAAGGTTCCGGCATCTTTTATTCATAGCATATAAGGTACAAAAAGGAACTTCTTACACCACCACTTCAAGAGTAGAAAGGACGCAACAGAGCTACGTTCCATGGACGCTTGCTCTCCTCTCCGGACCTGTCCGCCTTTCCTTTCTTCCACTCCTGCGCATCGATTAAGTAGTACGCATCATTGTGAAACACCTTGCTTACAATGAAGGGACCTTCCCATGGTGGCAAAAGCTTATGCCGGCCTTCAGTGCGCTGCACTAGGCGAAGCACAAGATCTCCTTCCCGGAAAACTCTCGGGTTAACCTTCCGGTTATGATAGCGTCTGAGGTTTTGCTGGTAAATGGCTGTTCTTGCCAAAGCTAGCTCTCTTGCTTCTTCTAGCAAGTCCACATCATTTTCTCTGGCCTCTTTGACCTCTTGCTCAGTATAGAGCTGTACTCTTGGTGAATCATGGATGATGTCGGTTGGTATGACTGCTTCTGCTCCATAAACCATGAAAAACGGAGTGTATCCGGTAGACCGGTTTGGAGTTGTTCTTATACTCCATAGTACTGATGGTAGCTCATCAAGCCAACATCCCGGTGACTTTTCCACTGCATCAATGAGTCTAGGTTTGATACCGGATAGTACCAAAGCATTCATTCTTTCCACTTGGCCATTGCCTTGTGGGTGTGCCACTGAGCACAAATCCAACCGGATGTTGTTGTCCTCACAGAACCTTTTGAACTCACCTTGAGCAAAGTTGGTTCCGTTATCAGTGATGATGCTGTGCGGGTATCCATACCGCAAAATGACATCTTTTAGGAATTTCACCGCTGTATGCCCATCACACTTTGCGATTGGTTTTACTTCTAGCCATTTGGTGAACTTATCCACCATGACCAAGATATGGGTCATGCTGCTTCTTGCAGTTTTGAATGGTCCAACCATGTCAAGGCACCAAACGGCGAATGGCCATGTTAACGGTATTGTCTTTAAACCGGATGCTGGGGTATGATTTTGCTTGGCGTACCTCTGGCAGCCGTTGCATTTTCTTACCAAATCCTCAGCGTTCTCCAAAGCAGTGGGCCAATAAAACCCATGCCTGAATACTTTCGCTACCAGCGCCCTTGATGAAGCATGGTGCCCACACTCTCCTTGGTGAATTTCCTCAAGCATTTCTTTCCCTTCCTCCGGTTCCACACATCTTTGAAGGACACCGGTAACGCTCCTCTTGTACACCTCACCGTTGATGAATGTGTAAGCTTTGGACCTTCTTTGTATCCTCCTTGACTCATTTTCGTCAGCCGGCAAGGTGCCGTTGATCAGGAATTCCTTAATAGGTTTAACCCATGACGGTGTCTCTCGAACCAAAAACACCGGTGCATCTATCTCCATGCTATCCACCAGCATCATTTCTTCCGGTATGGGTGCAGCAGTCCCCGGGCTTACCGGAGCAGTCCCCGAGCTTGCCGGAGCAGTCCCCGGGTTCCCTTCATCGATATCCATGGGCACTACGTGCGATTCCGGTACGAAAATTGATTCCGATTCCGGGTTTGGTTTGATCGATGGTACTCTTAAGTGAGCCAAAGCTATTCCGGGAGGAATTTCTTGCCTAGATGAGCCCAGCTTGGACAAAGCATCCGCGGCTTCATTTTCCGCGCGTGGCACATGGTGAAACTCACATCCTTCGAAGAATCCGGCAATCTTTTGCACGTGAAACCGGTACGAGGCCATGTTGGCATCTTTTGCATCCCAATCTCCGGAACACTGCTGTACCACAAGGTCTGAATCTCCATAGCAAATGATCCGGTGCGCACCGATTTCTTTTGCGACCTTAAGCCCATGGATCAAAGCTTCATATTCAGCGACATTATTCGATGCCCTGAAATGCACTTGCAAAACATACCGGAGGTGATCTCCTTTAGGTGAGGTGAGCACCACACCGGCACCTAGACCCTCTTTGAGCTTGGATCCATCAAAGTGCATTTTCCAGTACTCTATCCTCTGATCTGGCGGTTTGTATTGCATTTCCGCCCAATCCACGAGGAAATCCGCCAAAGCCTGTGATTTTATGGCATCTCTTCTTTCATACACCGGCACGTATGGTGATATTTGGATTGCCCATTTTGCAATCCTGCCGCTGGCGTCCTTGTTGCACATGATGTCGGAGATTGGTGCTTCACTCACCACCTTCATGGGGTGCTCCTCAAAGTAGTGCTTGAGTTTTGTGGCGGCCATGTACACGCCATAAGTCATTTTTTGGAAGTGAGGGTAGTTTTGTTTTGAGAGGGAGAGCACTTCGCTCAGGTAGTATACCGGCCTCTGGACGGTTTTTCCTTCCTCTTCTCTTTCAACCACAACTACTACACTCACAACCCGGTTTGTTGCCGCTATGTATAATAGCATATGCTCTCTTTCTAGAGGTGAAGCCAGTATAGGTGCTGTGGCGAGCATTGTTTTTAGCTCCTTAAACGCTGCGTCTGCCTGAGGGGTCCAGACGAACGTGTCAGATTTTTTCATCAGAGCATAGAGTGGCAGAGCTTTTTCTCCCAACCTGCTTACGAACCGGCTTAGCGATGCCAAGCTTCCGGTAAATTTTTGCACATCTTTTAACTCTCGAGGGACAGCCATTCTTTCTATTGCCCGGATTTTTACCGGATTAACTTCTATGCCCCGGCTTGATACCAGGAAACCGAGCAGCTTGCCGGCAGGGACACCGAAGGTGCATTTTGCCGGATTAAGTTTCATCCGGAACCGTCTTAGGTTATCGAATGTTTGCCGGATGTCATCGATTAAGGTGTTCTTTACCTTAGTTTTTATCACAATGTCGTCTACATATACTTGCACATTCTTTCCGATTTGATCAAACAAGCATTTTTGCATACAGCGCTGGTACGTTGCACCAGCATTGCGCAAACCAAAAGGCATAGTAACATAGCAGTAAGCCCCGTGCGGGGTGATGAACGCAGTCTTTATTTGATCTTCCTTTTTCAAGGGAATCTGGTGGAAACCGGAATAGGCATCCAGGAAGGACAACAACTCACACCCAGTAGTTGAATCAATCACTTGATCGATCCGGGGTAAAGGAAAAGGGTCTCTTGGGCAAGCCTTGTTTAGGTTGGTGTAGTCGATGCACATGCGCCACACCTTCGGAGCCTTTGCTTCCAGGTTCTCATCTTTTTTCTTTTCGACCATTACCGGATTGGCCAGCCACTCTGTGTGCGTGACCTCCACAATGAATCCGGCAACAAGCAGTTTGGTTACCTCTTCTCCTATGATCTTTCTTCTATCTTCAGCGAACCGGCGCAAGGGTTGTCGCACCGGCTTGGCATCTTTCCGAACGTTTAAGGAGTGCTCAGCCAGCTCCCTCGGAACACCTACCAAATCATCAGTTGACCAGGCAAAGATATTCCGATTCTCACGGAGGAAGCTGACGAGCGCGCTTTCCTATGCTTGATCAAGTCCGGCACCGATACGAACGGTGCGCTCTGGGTAAGCCGGATCCAGCACAATGTCCTTTGTTTCATTTGTCGGCTTGAATGCCGGTGAGCCCAAGTTTCCACTCATTGCCGCTAAGCTCAATTGTGAGGACTGAGCCAGCGCAACAGCTGTTTGCATTCTTTTCTTTTCCTCCGCAATCACCAGCGATTCCGCTAGGTTTGATCCGGCAGATGCGGTTTCCAGTGAGACTTTATAGTTTCCCACCACAGTCAATGGTCCACGAGGTGCCGGCATCTTCATCTTGAGGTAAGCCGTATGAGTTGTGGCCATGAAGGCTGCCAATGCCGGTCTCCCCAGTAGTGCATGGTAGGGACTGTCTAGATCCACCACCTCAAACTCAACATTCTCAACCCGGCAATTGTCACGGCCTCCAAATGCTACGTCCACCCGAACTTTTCCTACCGGGGCGCAGGACAAGCCCGGAACGATTCCGTGGAACGTTGTGCGCGTTGGCTGAAGCATGTTTTCTGTTATGCCCAGCGTATGCATGGTATGCTTGTACATGATGTTTATGCTGCTGCCGTTATCTATCAGCACCTTGCTGAACTTTACTCGAGTTTGTGGCCCTTTCATGATTGGGTCCACGACAAGAGCATATCCACCCGGATTCGGCATGATTTTGGGGTGATCCTTAGACGACCAGGTAATTTCCTGATTGGACCACATCATGTATTTGGGAACTGCCAGCATCACGGCGTTTACTTCCATGGAGCGGCGATGCATACTTTGCCTGTCTGTTGGCTCAGTGATAAAAACGACACAGCACAGATGTGGGTCTTCGTAAACATTCCGGCCTAAAGGTGCCGGTGGAGGTGGTTGGTTGTCGTTTTGCTCCACTCGGTTAACCTGCTGGTACTGCTGCCGGTTTGGCTACACCGGTAAGGCGTTTGCCCCGGTAAGTGGCGGTGGTGGCGGTAGCTGTTGCTGCCGCGGCATGTCTTGTGGCGGTTGTGCATCTTTTACCGCTCCCTTTTGCATCAAGTACTTTGTCCAGGTACAATCCTTCGTCAGGTGGTTTGACGGGTGTGCCGGGTTCGGTGTGTGCCACCGGCATGGTTGGTCCATGGCAGCTTCCATGGTGTATTTTGCGGGTTCTTGCCAGTTTCTTTTCTGGACCCAAGGTTTCTTTTCCACCCATTGTTTCTTATGACCCGCCCACGGCTGCGATCCGGTTCTTTGCCTCTGACTGCCGCTGGCCTCAGAGTTTTCCTGCACAGCAGCAACTTGCTGCGGACCGTACCTTCGATCCGGAAAATCTTCTCTTCTTTTGTTATTCCGGTTATCCCGGTGTTGCTCTTGGCGTAGCTGTTCCGGCTCAGGTTGCACTGCCGGCTGCGTTGGGTCTCCCAACGCATAGCTATCCGCCACACGTATCATCTCTGCCAACGTTGTCGGCATGTTTCGCTGCAGCTTTTGCCACAACGGCGAACCTCTTCTGCACCCACTGCTAAACCAAGCAATGGCCTGTGCCTCGATTACCCCTTCACAGGAGTTCCTTGTAGTGTTCCACCGGGCCAGATAATCCCGGTCTGTTTCATTCGGGCGCTGTACGCACAGAGCAAGTTGCTGCGGCCTGTTTGGCCTCTGATAGGTGCTGCTGAAATTGCTCACAAAAGCCTCCTCAAAATCCAACCAGCCATTTATGCTTCCTGCCGGCAAGTTGTTTAGCCAGATTCTTGCCGGTCCAACCAAAAACGATGGTATGATTCTCACGGCCCAACGCCTGTTTCCTCCTCCTGCTACGGTTCCTCCTCCGCCTGCGACGTACACCGCGGTTACGTAATCCGCGAGCCAATCTTCCGGCTTCGTAGTGTCATCGTATGTTTTTGTGTCACGGGGCAACGTAAAGTTGCGAACTGGTGGTTTTTCTCTCATGATCCTTGGGCCAAAGCACTTTGGGCCTGGAGGACCTTCTTCCTCGATCATTTCCGACAAGTACACTCTATCCAGACGGTGCCTCGCATCCCGTTCCGGTAAGTATCTCTCTCCCAAACGTTCTCCCAATGGGTTCCGGTATGCTGCCGGTCTTGCAGAATCGGCTTCATCATAACATTCCGGCACCGCGGCCCTTGCCTGCCGGTACCTCGGGGGATCTATTTCCTCCTCATCGTACGCTGCCCTTGCCGCTCGATAATTTTGCCCGGTCTCATATCTACCGGCATGATTGTTTCCGGCATAGCCTCCTCTGGCATAGCCTCGCTCTGCCCCTTGGCTTTTTCTACCGGCATCATGTTGCCCGGCTTGTTGCTTTCCGGCAAGAACCGGATCATACACAGTCATCTGCTGCGCATTCACTTCTTTTTCTCTTCTTCTGTCCGGATGGGGGGACGAAGCCTGCCCATGGGACTTGCTACCGGCATTCTTTGTTGAACGCGCGGATTTTGAGGCCGCTGCCTTGTTCAGCTTAGCCAGCTGCTCAGCGTTCTGCTGCTCAATAGTTTCTAGCAGCTCTCTAACACGCTCTTGCTGCTTTGCCAAAGCATCTCCGGAAAGCGACTCGCATAGCTCTACTGCAGCCTTAGCAGCTTTTATAGTTTTATCCGGGCTACTGTACTTAGGTTTTTCCACGATGCTAACAGATGCAGAGGTACTTTTGCCGGTAAGAATCTCTTTGCGCAAATCTTGATCTAGGTTGCGAGCTTTTAGCCGGTTTTCCGGCATCCTAGCAGCATGTGCGCTAATAGAAGCAAAGCCATGGGCAGCGTTGTACTCACGTAGGGTTAGGTTCAGCTCGCGCTGCGCCCGGAGGATGTCCTTGCCGCTCTCGAGCACCTTCTGGCGCTGCGCCTCCAGCTCCGCCTGAGCCGCTGCCGGATCGACGTTCTGCGCGATGGGGGTGGCGAGGACGTTCATCGCCGCTTGGAGCGGTGTCTCCGGTGGCGCGGATGATGCTCCCGCTGCGCCTGCGTCGCGCTCCAGCGGTGGCTTAGCCGCGCGGGTCGAAACCGCGCGACCAGCACCTTCACCCACAGCTTCCTTTCCTGCACCAGCCACACCGGTCATCATTACCTCGACGCTGCCGGCGGCGCGGCCAGCACAGAGCCATCTTGGCGGGTCCGGTGCCACCAGCACCGGCGAGAGGCTCTGGCGCACAGGGACGGTGCCAAGGTAGACACGGTGGCTGCCGAACTCGATGACGCGGCCGTTCTTGGGGAAGACGCCGCCGTTGGCGAAGCAGCCCGCGTTGTCGTTGATGAAATCCATGGCGTAGATGCGCTGCACCAACGCGGACACCGTACGCTCGCCGGAGATCTCGAGGACGCCCGCCCGAATGTGAACTCCATCAAGCGCCACTCTGTGCCCCACGGTGGGCGCCAACCGGTAAACTGAAAAAATAAACAAGTTACATGCAACTTAAGAATAAATACATACTTGTGATTATACCCCTTGCAAGCATCCGCAACTACAAGAAAGTAATTAAGAATAAATCTAACCATAGCCTTAAACTCTGAGATCCTGCGATCCCTCCTGCATCGATATACCAACGGGGGTTTAGGTTTCTGTCACTCTGGCAACCCCGCAATTGGCAAACGAGTACAAGATGCATTCCCCTAGGCCCATAAATGGTGAAGTGTCATGTAATCGACGTTCACATGACACCACTAGAAGAATAACACCACAACTTAAATATCATACCATTGAATATTACTCAACCATAGTTCACTACTAACATTTAGACTTCACCCATGTCCTCAAGAACTAAACGAACTACTCACAAGACATCATATGGAACATGATCAGAGGTGATATGATGATGAATAACAATCTGAACATAAACTTGGTTCAATGGTTTCACTCAATAGCATCAACAACAAGTAGGAATAGATACCGGGAGAGTTTCCCCTATCAAACAATCAAGATCAAACCCAAATTGCTACAGCGGTGACGAGGTGCTGCGGAGGAGACGGCGGTGATGATGGTGGAGATGATGATGATGGTGATGGAGATGATGTCCAGCTCGATGACGGTGACGATGGCGTCGATTTTCCCCTCCGGGAGGGAATTTCCCCGGCGGATTCCTACCCGCCGGAGAGCTCTTTTCTCTCTGGTGTTCTCCGCCCCGCAGAGGCGGCAGTAACTCTTCGCGAGGTACCCTCTGTGGCTTAGGTCTTCGGGACGAAGGGTTTCGCGAAGAAAAGGAGGCGAAAGGGGTTGTGGGGCCCCCACACCACATGGTGGCGCGGCCAGGCCATGGGCCGCGCCGCCCTATGGTCTGGGCCACCCTGGGTCCAGCTGGCTCCTCCTTCTGGCTTCCTTCGTCATCTTGAAAAATAGGATTTTTGGTATAATTTCCTTCCACAGTTGATCTTCCGAAATATTGCGTTCTGACGGTGCTTTTTCCAGCAGAATCCTGGCTCCGGTGCTTGATCCTCCAATAATGATGAAACATGCAAAATAGATGAAATAACATAAGTATTGTATCCAAATATGAAATATATCAATGAATAACAGCAAATTATGATATAAAATAGTGATGCAAATTGGACGTATCAGCTATCACCGTATGTACCGGTATACGAGAGAAGAGATGCCATAAAATCGCAAGCCTTGGCTGATTTTCTGGTCGATTGGGTGGAGATGCAGTACAAACCGCCGGAACAAAAAATATAATACTGGAAGATGCACTTTGATGGATCCAAGCTCAAAGAGGGTCTGGGTGCCGGTGTAGTTCTCACTTAACCTAAGGGAGATCACCTCCGGTATGTTCTACAAGTACACTTCAGGGCATCGAACAATGTCGCTGAATATGAGGCTCTGATTCATGGGCTCAAGGTCGCAAAAGAAATCGGTGCGCACCGGATCATTTGCTACGGTGACTCGGATCTTGTGGTGCAGCAATGTTCCGGAGATTGGGACGCAAAAGATGCCAACATGGCCTCATACCGGTTTCATGTGCAAAAGATTGCCGGATTCTTCGAGGGGTGTGAGTTTCACCATGTGCCGCGGGCGGAAAATGAAGCCGCGGATATGCTCTCTAAGTTGGGCTCCTCCAGGCAAGAAATCCCTCCCGGAGTAGCTTTGGCTCACCTAAGGGCGCCATCGATCAAACCAAGTCTGGAGTCTGAATCCATTTTCGTACCGGAGTCACACGTTGTGCCAATGGACATTGATGAAGGAAACCCGGGGACTGTTCCGGTAAACCCCGGGACTGCGGGGTGTAAGCCGGAAGAAGCTATGCTGGCGGACAGTATGGAGATAGACGTGCCGGTGTTTCTGGTTCGAGAAGCACCAACTTGGGTTGAACCTATTAAGGAATTCCTGATCAACGACACCCTGCCGGTTGACGAAACTGAATCGAGAAGGATCCAGAGGAGGTCCAAGGCCTATACCATCATCAACGGCGAGGTGTACAAGAGAAGTGTTACCGGTGTCCTCCAAAGATGTGTGGAACCGGAAGAGGGAAAAGAGATGCTTGTGGAAATTCACCAAGGAGAATGCGGGCTCCACGCTTCATCAAGGGCGCTGGTAGCGAAAGTGTTCCGGCATGGATTCTACTGGCCCACGGCACTGGAAAAACGCTGAGGATCTGGTACGAAAATGCAACAGGTGCCAGAGGTACGCCAAGCAAAACCATACCCCAGCATCCGGTCTGAAAACTGTACCGTTAACTTGGCCATTCGCTGTTTGGTGCCTTGACATGGTTGGCCCATTCAAAACTGCAAGGGGAAGCATGACCCACATCCTAGTGATGGTGGATAAGTTCACCAAGTGGCTTGAGGTGAAACCTATCGCAAAATGTGATGGGCATACGGCAGTGAAATTCTTGAAGGATGTTATCTTGCGGTATGGATACCCGCATAGCATCATCACTGACAATGGGACAAACTTTGCCCAGGGAGAGTTCAAACGATTTTGTGAGGATAACAACATCCGGTTGGATTTGTGTTCAGTGGCACATCCGCAAGGCAACGGCCAAGTGAAAAGAACCAACGCTTTGGTGCTTTCCGGTATCAAACCAAGGCTCATTGAACCGCTTGAAAAGACACCGGGATGCTGGCTCGATGAGCTACCATCAGTGCTGTGGAGCATAAGAACAACACCGAACCGATCTACCGGATACACTCCATTCTTCATGGTTTATGGGGCGGAAGCCGTGATTCCAACCGACATTATTCATGATTCACCAAGGGTTCAGCTCTATACCAAAGAAGAGGTAAAAGAGGCACTGGAAAATGATGTGGACTTGCTCGAGGAAGCAAGAGAACTGGCTCTGGCAAGAACAGCCATATACCAACAGAACCTCAGACGCTATCATAGCCGGAAGGTTAATCCGAGAGTGTTACGGGAAGGGGACCTGGTGCTACGCTTAGTGCAGCGCACTGAGGGGCACCACAAACTCTCACCTCCACGGGAAGGACCTTTCATTGTGAGCAAGGCTCTACACAATGATGCCTACTACTTGATCGATGCATAGGAATCAAAGAAGGGAAAGGCGGACAGGTCAGGAGAGGAGACCAAGCGTCCATGGAACATAGCTTTGCTGCGTCCATTCTATTCCCGAAGATGTTTTGTAAGGAGTTCCTTTTTTGTACCGTATTTGCTATGAATAAAAGATGCCGGCACCTCGAATGAATCTCGGGGACTGCCTCTACCAGAATTGCATGCAATGTGTTTATTTTTTCAGTATACCAGTTGGTTGTTGGACGTTTTCTCTTTCCGGTTTAGTAACGTGCCAAACCTACCGGAGTCTTCGACTCTGCTGCTGTCCGAAACCCGGCTTCATGGCAAGCAAGATAAACCGGAAGGATCTAAGCACGTGAAACACGCAAAGGGAAGTGGCAAACAAACAATCCGAAGAAAGTTTGACTAACCCCGGTTATACCTTTTTTGTGAAAAAAATCGAGTTATTTCTAAGTTCAAGAAAGTGCTTACTTGGCAAAAGAACTTTGTGACTCATACGCCAAAAAACCCAGAGAGGTAGGCAGAGCCAAAGAAAAAGAACCAAGTGTGCATCAGATTGGATGCGGAAACAATTTCGGAATCTTCACAGTGCAAGATCAAAACAAACAATAAGGGCAAATTGCTAAAGTAGCATACCAACATAACTTAATAAGTTACCGGTATATAAGATACCGGCATAACAAAATATAGCACAACCAAAAGAACTTCAGAGTATTATCTTACATCAAACACCCCGGCATACCGGGGTAGAATTTAACAGACATTGTTTTGAGACAACAGGCATGACAAACACATAGTGAGAGTATTCAAGCAACAGGAGGCTGGGGGCCAGCATCGGGCGCTTCCGGAGCTTGCTCTAGAGGGGCATCGCCTTCTTCGGCATCCTCCTCCTCATCGTCGCTGGCACCTTCTTCCTCGTCGTCAGTGACTTCGTCCCTGATGTCGGCAGGAGGAGGGATAAAGGTGCCGATGCGGGCGAATTCAGCGACCCGGTACGCGCGGTCCTGGCGCTTGGCGGTTAAGACCGGATCTTTGTCGGTAGGTGCATCGCCGCGCAGGCTGTGGAGGGCGTCGAGGTCCAGGTCCTCATAGCAGGCTCTGTTACCTTCTTGTGCGCATGAGGCTACGAGTCCGGGAAAAGCTCTGCAAGGAAAGAAAAAGAAGGAAAAAGGAACCGGTATAAGGACATACTGCCAGAAAGTATAAGCTTATAAGCAAAAAAGAAAAGAAAAAAGACTTACTGAGGGCCAGTGCATCGGCCTGGATGACCAACATCAGCCTGATCCGACGTGAGCACGGCGTTCCGGTCCCGCGCCTCCTTTAGCAGCCGGGACTCCTCCTCCAGCTCCTTCCGTAGTTGTGTGCTGGCGTTGGTGAAGTCCCTTAGCGACTCATCCAGCTTGGCCTCAGTAGCAGCCTGGGCCTCCTTGAGCTCCCGCGCATGCCGGAGTTCAGCTTGCATGAGCTGGTCCTTTAACCCAGCGGAGATGTTCTCTTGTGCGTCCAGGGCCTGGCGGTGCTCAAGGACAAGCTGCTCCTTTTCAGCTGTAATCCGGAAGAACAAATGATTAACAAAAAGAATCCGGTAGATTCGAAAGAGGCAAGACAAGCAAGCAAGAGAGTTATACCTTTGAGCGTGGAGAGCTGGGAAGAGAGGTCCTATAAGGAGGCTTCCGGAAGGGCAGCTGTGCAAAAAACTTGTGAGTATAGATTGAAAGAAGCAACCAGTACAAAAGGAGCCGGGGGCAGAAAAACTAACCTTGGCATTTGCTGTGGGCCTCGGCAAGGAACCGGTGCTCCCACAGAAACTCCTCAAAGAGTTGCTTCCGGGTGTCCAAGGTGCCCTGTTCAAGTTAAAAGATTCCGGTAAGGCTATGCCGGTGTTTTGTTCCAAACAAGTTTCGCGCTAAGAACTGCGTGCTCAACCCGAAAATCGGGGACTGGCTATGCCGGTTTTTTGTTTCTAGAAAGTTTCGCGCTAAGAACTGCGTACTCAACCCGAAACTCGGGGACTGGCTATGCCGGTTTTTGTTTCTAGAAAGTTCTGCGCTAAGAACTGCCTACTCAACTCGAAACTCGGGGACTGGCTATGCCGGTTTTTTGTTTCTAGAAAGTTTCGCGCTAAGAACTGCGTACTCAACCCGAAACTCGGGGACTGGGAGGATATATATATATATAAGATGGGAGGTTGAAAACCGGCATGAATTTAAAGGTTCAAGTGTGCAACTTACCACCACGTTGCCGCTGGCATCGTGCCACGCGGTGTCAAACTCCTGGACAGTGCGCCTGAGCCGGCTAAGATGCTGCGCGGTACTCCGCGGGCCGGAAGGGTCGACGACCGGAAGCTTGTCCTTGCCAAGCCCGCGGGTGGCTGGAGACAAGTCCGCCCGATTCCACTTCTCAGCGTACTCAAGCAGCGGGCCCAAGTTGACCTCGCCGCGGTTGAGCTCAGTGATCCGGCCCAGCTGAGCTAAGGCCTTCTCACTGGCCGGAAGAGGGGGAGGTCACCGCTGTGACCACTGCAGCAAGTTGTTGAGCGGTGAGCTTGGCGCCTTCCGGGCGAGCTGGCTTGGCGGCAGCAGGTTTGCCGGTAGAAGCTGCCGGAGGAGATGGTGGTGCGTCCTTTGTTGGCGCAGGAGCTTCCGGCGCTTCCTTAGCCGGAGGTGAGGTTGCCGGCGCGGAAGGTTCCGGCACGGTCTTGGAGGGGGAGGCAGTGGTCTTCTTCTTCTTCTTTGGAGTCGGGGGAACCGGATGACATAGGCATCCCAAATGGGCCTGCCGAAGATAGTACCCGGGGTTTACTGAAGGCCCACTACCCGAAGAATAAGAAGATTCGGAAGCCCAAGATATTATTAAGGAAAGTTAGAGTTGTAATAGAAAGTCTTATTTGTAATCTTGCGGGATGAGTTAGAAACCTTCCCGGACTCTGTAACTTGTACGGCACGAATCCCTCGGCTCCGCCTCCTATATAAGGGGGAGTCGAGGGACGCAGAAATCATCGAATCATTGTTTACAAACCCTAGTTTTCATAATCGTCGAGTACTTTCCGGCTGAAACCTTCGAGATCTACTTGCCCTCTACTTCCAACTAAACCCTAGCCTACAATCCATAGGCATTGACAAGTTGATACCTTGTCAATTGGCGCCGTCTGTGGGAACTAGAGGCGTAAGGATCTGATCTCGATGGCACGTTCAAGATCTTCGATATCATCAACTGCAAGCAACGCAATGGATCGAGGTAAATAGATCGCTGCTGGTCCTGTCGATTTTGTTCCTCACCCACCCTCCCGTTTGGATGCATATGCGTATCTGGCGGAGCCTATGGAGATGACGTTCGGAAGGTTTCGCTTTCGCGTCGAGAAGGAAGGATCGTATCGTGTCGAAATTCCGATTTCGTCGGGATCGTCGGCGGTCGATTCCGATTTTTCAAGCTATACATCGTCAACCGAATCAGGAGAAGAAGAAACTTCGTCGACACGCTACGTCAGCACCAGGGCAAGAGAGAAACTCGCCAAGATCTTCAGCGACATATCGTTTGAGTCATCTGCGGACTCATATATAAGCGATGGCTCAAGCAGTGTCGACAGTTACGACTTCATCGACAAATCTACTACAGTGGGCAAGGTCTTCACCAATCTCAATGATGGTGTCACCAAACCCAACATAGATCTGAACACAAAATATCATCAGATTTACGTCATTGGAGAGCCAAGCAATGACCAAGAGGAAACATCTGAGGCTTTCGATGATCTGGGAAATCCATACGTCGATCCCTCCGATCTGCGACGAGGCCTGGGCAATAAGTACGTCGGGCCACAGCCGCGATACAGAGTTCAACTCCCGCAAGCAGCGTGGGATAGAGCCGCGAGAGCTATGGACGGCTCAGAACCAATGGCCACCACAGCCACGCCAGAGGAATTGCAAGCATATCAATATAGGCTCGCACGAGCTGCAAGAGAATTGGAAAAACAGACAGCTGAGTTAAACAGACGAAAGGAGGCAGCACGCATCCAGCAGGAGAAGGGCAGAGCTGAGTCGACAATCTAGAACTTCGGGTGATAGCCACAGGGAGGCTCGGAACAGAGCAAGATCAAGGTTACAACACATACCCGAAGCAGAAAGAGAGCACTTGGTCCAAAACCTCGACATGTCCTTTATGTCGATAGATACAAGAGGAAACATCATCCCTAAGACACCAGAGGCTGGGTATATGGCGACACATGCTTTTATCCTCGCATCTAAACCACCTCCAGGAGATCCAAGGGAAAACACTATACAATATGGCGATAGCAGGAGTTGGAGCTATGGGGACAGCGTTTGTATCAACGCCTCCCGAAGGAGCGGCAAGGCAAAATAGTCCACGACCTGCAGCAGCAGCAGCGGCAGCCCCTGAAGGACCAAATGGAGCAAGAGACACGGCAGCACAAGCAAGGGTCGACAGAGCGCGACAAAGCAGAAGAGAACATCGGCAGTCCCCAGAGCTTAACGACGAGGATATGTGTGGCTTGCCGTGCTTCACGAGGAGAGTCCGAAAAACTCGAGTCCCTTCAGGATTCAAGTTACCTGACAACTTCAAGAAATTCGACGGCCTTCAAGATCCAGAGGACTGGCTAGTTGATTATCTCGAGATGGTGAAGCTCACAGGAGGAACCAGGGCAACAGCTATGCAAAGCATCCAGGTGCATTTGAGTGGAGCCGCACGATCTTGGATAAAGAAACTTCCTCCAGGATCTATCGACAGCTGGGAAAGCTTCGAGGACGTGTTCGTCAAGAACTTCCGGTCCACATGCAAAAAACCTGCGTCGTTGGAGGAGTTGAGAGCATGTCGACAAAAGCCGGACGAGCCAATGAGAAAATATATCCAAAGGTGGAACATCATCAAAAACTCGGCAGAAAATATATCTGACGAGAGAGCGATAGATGCGTTTGTCGCAGGAATCAGGCGTGGAGATTTTGTCGAGGACTTGGGAAGGACCAACCCAAAGACAGTATCCGCGTTAATGGAAATAGCAAACAGATGGGCAGATGGAGAAGATGCTGTCCACAACAAACGGCACAGATCGCCAGAGGAGGACCGTGGTCGAAACTATCAACCGAGGCGACGATTTCCTCGGCAATACCCGAACTATGATGCTCCAGGACAAATTTCGGCAGGTTTTCGGGCAAACACAGGAGGAAACAACAGAGATGATTATCAGAGAAGCAATGAGCAGCGAGGCGATAATAGAGACGATTCTCGAAACAACAGGCAAAATAGCGGGCCTAGGTTCCCGAGGCCTTTCGTGTCTCCTGAAGAGATGATGAATGGGCCATGTCAGATGCACTTTTTCCTCGATAGCAACGGAAAAAGACAGTCAGGACATCTGCAGAAAGATTGTCGCAATTTCCAGGCAATGTTAAGGTGGGCAGAGCACGCTAACGCTCGGGCAGCACAGAGGAATCCTCGAGAACCCAGGAGCGAGATTCACTTGCCACCTCCCCCCGCGATTACAGAAGACAATCGACATCAGCTCAGAATAGCGGCAGCACCTCCACCACCACCTTACGTTGATCCTAACTCCAACGGAGCGGTGTCGATGATTCAGAAGGGAAGGCCATCCAATAGAGCTCAGAAAGTAATCTCACGACAGGTGTTCATGGCAGAAAAAATGCCTCCACCAACAGTCGAGTATCTTAATTGGTCAGGGCAAGATATTGACTTCACCATAGCAGATCATCCGCAGCAAGTTCCTCGACCAGGATAGTCAGCACTTATCTTACCAGCAGTTATTGCGGGATTTGATGTCTCTCGAGTGTTCATAGACGGCGGCAGCAGTTTAAACCTTATGTATGCAGATACATTGAGGAAAATGAATATATCCCTAGCAAACTTGAAGCCAACAGACACGAGGTTCCATGGTATCACACCGGAGAAACCAAGTTATCCATTGGGGAAGATCAATCTCGACGTTCAGTTTGGAACCCGAGAGAATTATAGAATCGAGAAGCTGGAATTTGAAGTTGTGGATTTTCCATCGCAGTACCACGCTTTGTTGGGACGACCAGCATATGCTAGATTTATGGCGGTGCCACACTATACATACCTGTTGTGGAGGATGCCTGGACCAAAGGGACCAATCACAGTAAAAGGAAGCTTCGCCTTAGCCGATAAGTGCGATAAGGATTTTCATCGGATATCAGAAACTTTCGGGATGCAAGCTGAGTATTTGGCGTCAAGAAGTATGACTGACTACGACGTGCTGCCAGACGTTGGAAGGCCAAATAAAGAATCAACTTTCAATACCGAGAAAAATTCTAAGGAGGTACAGATTCACCCGACAGACCCGAAAAAGACGACGTCCATTGCAACAAATATGGATCTCGCATAGGAAAGCGCGCTCGTCAAGTTCCTCCGTGAGCACTGGAAAATCTTCGCATGGTGTCCAGCTGACATGCCAGGAGTACCCAGGGAACTTGCCGAGCACCATCTCAACTTGGATCCTCTCGCGAGACCAATCAAACAACCCTTGCAGCGTTTTTCGGAACCAAACCGCAAAGCTATGCTATCAGAAATAGATCGACTTAAGGATGCTGGTTTTATCAAAGAGATATCTACAGAAGCCACATGGGTAGCTAACCCAGTGATGGTGCCGAAGAAACACACGACAGTCCTTCGCATGTGCGTCGACTTTACGTGTCTCAATAAACATTGTCCTAAGGATCACTTTCCCCTCCCAAGGATCGATCAAATCATCGACTCCACGGCAGGATGTGAACGTCTTTCCTTCTTGGATGCATACTCTGGTTATAACCAGATCAGACTAAAAAAGACGATGAGGCCAAAACAGCGTTCATAACACCTTACGGCATGTTTTGTTACAGAACAATGCCCTTTGGTCTAAAAAACGCGGGAGCAACATATCAGAGGATGATGCAGAAGTGTTTGGCGACACAGATTGGGAAAAACGTGCAAGTATACATCGACGATGTCGTCATAACGTCAAAAAAGGGGGCAACGCTGATTGAGGATCTCAAGGAAACCTTTGACAACCTCGACAAATTCTGCCTCAAGCTGAACCCGACGAAGTGTTCTTTTGGCGTCCCAGCAGGAGAACTTCTGGGGTTTCTAGTTTCAGCAAGAGGAATTGAAGCAAATCCCGACAAAATACAAGCTATCGTAACAATGAGGAAGCCAACAAAGTTGAAAGAAATACAGCAGCTAACTGGGCGAGTCGCAGCTTTGAGCAGATTCGTCGCTAGGCTGGGAGAAAAAGCGTTACCATTTTACGCTTTGATAAAGCAAGGAGAGAAATTCCAGTGGAACGAAGAGGCCGACAGAGCTTTCGAGGATTTGAAGCGCACAATCTCGACACCACCAATCTTGGTGGCGCCGAAGGAAAAGGAACCTCTCCTGCTGTATATTGCAGCCACGCCCCAAGTGGTTAGCACGGTGCTAGTTGTTGAAAGAGAAGAAGAAGGAAAACTCCATGGAGTGCAAAGGCCAGTATATTTCATCAGTGAAGTTTTATCGCCTTCCAAACAGCGGTACCCGCAGTACCAGAAACTAGCATATGGAGTAATTGCAATGGCAAGGAAGTTGCGCCACTATTTTTCGGCACACCCGATAATAGTAGTCAACGAAGCACCTCTTTCAAATATACTAAACAATCCAGAAGCTACAGGGCGTGTCTCCCTTTGGGGAATAGAACTTTCCCCTCGGGACATCACGTATGAAAAAAGAAAGGCAATCAAGTCGCAAGTTCTGCCAGATTTCATTGCAGAGTGGATGGAGCTACAAAACACGGGACCCCCAGATTTGTCGAGAACTTGGACCATGAACTTCGATGGGTCCAAGAGAGCAGAAGGAGCTGGCGCAGGAGTAGTACTTATATCACCTGAAGGCGACAAATTGAAATACGTCCTTCGGATGACGTTCCCTAACGCATCCAACAACGAAGCAGAATATGAAGCCCTCATACACGGGATGAAGATGGCGAAAGCTTGCGGTGCAACTCGACTAAAAATCTTTGGCGACTCACAATTGGTGGCTCAACAGGTTATGAACCAATGTGACGCAGTCAACGATAGCATGATGGCATACAAGGAGGTGTACAATGAGCTAGAGAAGCTGTTTGATGGATGCGAGGTAAATCACATCAGTAGATTGAGCAATGATGAAGCCGACGTTCTCGCAAACATCGGGTCGCAGTGCCTCCCAATCCCACCAGGAGTATTTTGGGAAGAAATAGCGGAGAGATCCACGAAGCCGAAAAAGGTGCAGAAGAAAACAAAGGAAGGAAAAACTTCGGCGCCCCTCAAAGAAACCACGGAGGACGAAGAGGACCAAGAACTTGTGATGATGGTAGAAGTTCCTTGGATGCAAGCGTATATATCATATATCCTCAGGAAAGAAATACCCGACGATCCAGTTGAGGCCAGGCGAGTTATTCGACGATCCAAAGCTTTCACAGTGATCAAAGGGGAGTTATACAAGCGAAGTATTTCAGGCGTTCTGCAAAGGTGTGTCACACCCGAGGAAGGAAGAATAATTCTGAAGGATGTACACGAAGGAATATGTGGCCACCACGCAAGTAGTCGAGCTATTGCAGCCAAAGTTTTTCGGGCAGGATTCTATTGGTTAACAGCAATCGAGGATGCCAAGGAAATAGTAAGAACTTGCGACGTGTGTCAAAGATTCGCCGCCAAACCTCACTCTCCAGCAGCGGAATTAACACCAATACCATTGTCGTGGCCCTTTGCCCAATGGGGACTTGATATGGTGGGCAAGTTGCACAAAGCTTCGCCAGGAGGATATGAGTACTTACTGGTCGCTGTCGACAAATTCACCAAGTGGGTAGAAGCGAAGCCAATAAATTCACCAGATGCAGCGTCGGCAATAAAGTTTGTGAAATGCCTCGTTTTTCGGTTTGGGGTGCCTCATAGCATTGTTACAGATAATGGTTCAAACTTCACATCCAAGGAATTCAAGGAATACTGCGCAGAAGTAGGTATTAAATTGCACTTTGCGTCAGTTGGACACCCGCAAACTAACGGACAAGTCGAGAAAGCCAATGGTATCATCTGTAACGGCCTCAAAAAGCGCCTGCTAGGACCGCTTGAAAAAGCTCGACATACGTGGCCAGAGGAATTGCCAAGTGTTTTGTGGAGCATCCGAACAACACCAAATACGGCGACACAAGAAACTCCGTTTTTTCTCGTCCATGGAGCCGAAGCAGTACTACCAATTGAAATAGAGCATGATTCTCCAAGAGTAACAGAGTATGACGAAGAAACATCACAAAAAGCTCGGGAGGATGATATGGACGCACTCGACGAAGCTCGTGATGAGGTACTTTCACGAGTCACCAAATACCAGCAAGACCTCAAAAACTACCACAGTCGACGGTTAAGACCAAGATCTTTTCAAGTTGGGGATTTGGTCTTGCGGTTAAATCAAAAAAGTACTGAGAAGCTCGAATCACCATGGTTGGGGCCTTACGTTGTCACGGAAGTCATCGACGGAGGCGCATACAGGATCAAGGACAAGAGGACAGGGGCTCCCGAGAAAAACCCCTGGAACGTAGCGCAGCTCAGGCGGTTCTACGCCTAGAGTCGAAATATAGTCCTTCTCTGTAAAAATACAATGTACTGAAACGCCCGCGAGTTTTCAGACGCACTCTTTTCCTTTTCGGGGCACCGAGTGGGGCCGGAAAGGTTTTTAATGAGGCGGGCTCGCGGTGCTGCAAATATAATAAAGATAGTGGAGATATATTTCTTATTCTTCGACACGCTCGGGGGCTCAACGCCCTCAAGTCTCAAAATACGTACAATATAGACAAACTAGACTTACCGAAATATTTCGCCTTGGTACACTTATACCTCGCCAAATATAAAAATCGGAAGCTAATAATTATAAATATAGTCTACACATCAAAAATCTTATTGCTTTGGTCTAAGAACCTCGCAACAAAAATATAGAACTTCGACATTAAGATACTCGGAGGCTTGCAACCTATTTGTTGAAAAAATAAAGATATCTTCTTACGGCAAGAGGAAAAATCTTCGAGATGGAAAAAACAGTACAAACTCTAGCCAGAAGGCTCGGGGGCTCCAACAATATAGAGCACTTTACAATATACAACAAATTTCTTCGGAAATCAAAAAAGATACAGACATAATGTTTTCCAATATGGTACAAATCAGTCAAAGCCTAAAATACTATCTATGGACAAGCCTCTGGTTGTTTTATGTTCAGCATAGGACCCCTTGACGAAGAATTCTGAGTCCATCCGAAGAAGCTCATCTATCATCGACTCGGCCACAGGAGTTACCATCTCATTGATTGTGTCAATATCATTTTTTCGCCGCGATTTCTTGGCCAGGCAATCAGCAACAATCTTCGTCAGGTCCAATTTTGGATGGCAAATATTTATCATAATCATGGCGAACCTTGCTCCAGCAGTCAATTGAGCTCGCACAAAATTATGAATGCGGGGAGCATCTCTGAATACCTCCAGCAATTCAGGAAGAGTTTTGGGAACTTCATTCCGAGGAAACAAAGTCTTGTAAACAAGGGTTAATGTTGTCGTGCAAAAATTGAGAAATTCGCGCACTTGGCAAGCACGATCTTGGAACCTGACAATTTGCTGGGTTCGTTCAGGGGTGGCCCAGAATAAACAGCCATGGTTAAGGGAAAGATTGACAAGAAGATTTGTTCTCTCGTTTACTCTTCGATCTTCGGCGGCAGCATCAAGAACCGAGCCTATTAAGCGACAAGGCAAGAAATTTGAAGGGGGGCACAACAAAAAAAAGAGGAGGCATTGTGAGGTTGGAAAAACATACCTAACATATCTGTGCTAGCTTCCAACATTAGCTCGAGCATGCTATTTTCTCGGGTAGTGGCTTCCTTTGCTTCCAATACAGCAGTATCCTTGGCAGCCGTAGCCTCTCTGGCTTGTTGGAGAGCAAGTTTTTCTTGTTCGGATGCTTTCCGAGACTGTTCCATCATTGCCAGAGTTTGTTTCTTCATGGATTGAAGTTGTTGTCGAAGTTCTTGCACATCCTCCGACAAATGTTTGCTCGAAGAACCTTCAAGGGGGTCGTCATCAACTAGCATTTTCTTCGAGAAGGAAGAAGCAGGTGAAGCATCAGCAGAGCAAGGATTGGTCGAGTAGTTATCAAATATTAACTGGAAAAGAAAGCGCCAGGATCAATGATAGTGCCAGAGGGAATTTCATTAATTTCTAGAAAAATTTACATAGACATTACAAAAGAAGTTTCTCCAAAAGGACTACCAGGATAATTGTCGCCACAGCTAAATTGGCGACAAGGGCAAAAGAGACAGAGAAAGCAAAAAACAAAGAGGCATGCAACTCGACCTCCGGCCTTGATGAGCTAGGAGTTGAAGATGGCTTGATCCCGAGATAGGCCAGAATTTTCTTCGTATTGGGCTTGGCTGCCTTGATCAAAGACCGCCATTTTGTTTGCTCTATCTGCTCGGTGTCGCCAACCTTCATCCAGTCAACAGTTTGTTGGCTGTCAGCAACCAAGGCAACAGTGCTCTCGACAGCGACCTTCATATTTTCCTGGCGCATCTTCAGCCCAAGATCTTCTGATGGATTAAAGCACTTAGCCAGAGCAAGGAAAGTTGCGGGTTCCTCTTTCTTTGGGAAGAAGTAGCGGAAGAGTCGCGACAACCCTGCTTTAGCTTGGTCAATGCCCTCGCGTGCTTCTGTTCCATGAAATTCAAGGAACGAAACGGCGTCAAGAAGAGGATCATTGTCGGGGTCTTCAAGTTCAAATTCTTGACATGTTCTATCTGTCAAGATAAAAACTTAATGATCAATAAACGAGCGAAAGAAAGAAAGTTCAAGGGATATGAAGTGGTTCAGATACTTACTGACAAAGTGACGATTTTGCATCCTTATGCGCTTAAGGACCGCTTCCTCGCGAGCAGATTGTGCAGCTATATGCTCACTCAGCGAAGTCTCGGCATCATGAAGTCTCTTCCTAAGATCTTCGACACCAGCGGCATCAGTCTTGGCTTTGTCATCCTCTGGTCTAGCTTGAACAGCATCTGATTCGGCTTTCTTGCGGGCCGCTTCACTTCGCTCCAGTTTCTGAGCAAGATCGTCGGCAAGCTTGTTGGCCTCTGCAAGTTTCTCTGTCAAAATAGAAAAGAAAAGTCAAAATTCCGACGAAAACAGGAGCAAGAAGTCAGAAACAATGACAGCAAAAAAAAGTTATTACCTTCAATTCTGCTGGCATAGTCACGGTACCCAATAAATTGGGATCCGATACGAACAAGCTCTTTGATCATGGGCTGTCGAAGAAGAACAAAGAAAGAAAATATCGGTACGAGAAAAATATGGAGGCATAAAAAAGCAAACAGAGGAAATATAGGTACTGGTAAGAAAGTCAAAAAACTTACATCATCTAAGAGCGGATTAGAAGAGCTGCCCAACTGAGGGGCAGGCTCCATCATCGTTTCAACCCTTGTCCTTTTGGGTGAAGGAGCAAGAGGGCTTGAAGGAGGAGTGGTGGTGACGACGTTTTGTTGAGGAGGCGAGGATTCTTCTCCTTCAACTAGCGTCTCCGAAACAAGTAAAGTACGTGACGCGCTCGTTCGAGGAGCCACGTCACGAGTTGGTACTTCTTCCTCATCATCACTGCGATTAAAGATCGACAGCATAAAAAGTAAGATGAGACAAAAAAACTTCGACTACAGAAATAAGGGGAAATCAAGGTGACTTACGAGCTGACGAGGGATGCGAGATATGGATCATAAGATTCCTTCTGACGAGAAGGATCAACTTCTTCGGCTTTGGAAGTGCCGGAGTCTTCGACGTCATTCCTCTTCCTTTTGCCTTTTGGAGAAACAGCGGGAGGAGGAGATAGTGCCGACGCAGTGCCTTCGGAAGATCCCGCAGATTTTCGAGAATCCACGGGTTCATTCACAAAAGACGGAGCTTCTTGATTGTCATCAGTGACAATGGCCCTTTCTTCGACTTCTCCACCTTCAGGAAGAGGAGGAAGCGAGACAAGGTCTGGATGATTCTGTGCAAAATAAAGCAGGGAGAGATGTCAGAAATGAAGTTACAAAAAAGATAGCAAAGCAACAACAAGACAATAGACAAAGATTACCTCGGGAAGTGGATTGGCGGCGCTGAATGGCGTCACACGGCAAGAAGAAGGGACAGCATCTTTTTTGCCGAGAGATGAAATTTTTCGGACAAGTCTTTCTAAATCCTTGACCTCCAAATTCACCGACAGCCGATCTACGTCCTTGTCGCCGGCATATTTCCAGAGAGGATATTTGCGAGCCTGAAGCGGCTGCACTCTAGTCCTAAGAAAGTATGCAGTGATTTGGATACCCGATAACTCTTTGCCGCGAGTATTTTGCAACTCGTGGATACGAGCCATCAAGGTTTCTGTCGACGCCCTTTCTTCTTCGGTGGCCTCCGCGTCCCAGGAGCGTCGGCGAAAGATTTTCTCGGCGCCATCAAAAGGAGGGATGTTGTCCTCCGCACATCCATGGTTCTCCTCCTGAATGTACAACCACTTCTTGCGCCATCCTTGAACTGAGTTAGGAAGCTTGACGTCGAAGTAGTCGACAGTGGGCCGAACAGAAATTACAACGCCGCCTATATTATAGGCGACATTGGGCGAGCCATTACGGCGGCAGAAGAAAATGCGCTTCCATAGCGCCCAGTTAGGCTGGACGCCAAGGAAGGCCTCGCACAAAGTGATGAAAATGGAGATATGGAGGATTGAATTTGGCGTGAGGTGGTGGAGTTGCAGACCGTAGATAAAGAGAAGTCCACGGAGAAAAGGATGAATGGGGGCGGAAAGACCGCGGATGAGGTGGTCGACAAAACTTACCCGGTACCCCATTGGAGGGGTTGGGTAGCTCTCCTCACTGGGGAAGCACAATGCCTTGGGTTTCTTGTTGATCCCCAGCTTCTTCAGCATGTTGACGTCTTGAGTGGAAATTTTTGATCTTTCCCACTCCGCCGCCCCAAGATCCACGGCGGCCATGGAGGATTCCGGTGTGCTGTGCCTTGTCAATCGACGTGGTGGCATCAACAATGGCGCAGGGTTTGCAGCTTGGAGGTGAGGAGCTTAGGAGGTTGTGGATCGCAGGAGGAAATTTGCAGATGAGAAAAGGAGGACGGCGCGAGCGGAAGTGCTCAAGGAGGAAGAAGATGATCTTATACAAGGGTGCGGTGAAACGACGAACCGTTGGATAAGGAAAATGTGTGATAGATGATAGCCACGTGGCCACAAGGGTAAAAAAGTAATTTAACGTTGGGGAAGTTACGGTGCGTGCGCTAGAAAAAGCGGAGGACGTGTGTCCCCCACTTGCACGACGTGTCCAGATAGTGGATCAATTGGGCCCGCATGGCAGCGAGAACAGACTTGTCGCAAATTTCTGACTAGCAATCGTGGCTATCGTCAGCAATAACGTCACCTTGGCAGAAGGAAAAATTCGACTAAACAGCTTCATAAAAGGCGACACGGAAAAATAATGCTGAGCCTTTGATCAAATACAAGTTTTTGATCAAATGCTCGGGGGCTACTTTGGAAAAAAGAAAAAAAAAGATCCAGAAAGACAAAATAGAAATGGAGTGAGCCTATGATCAAATACAAAATATTTGCTCATAGCCTCGGGGGCTACTCCCATCGGGAGCGCTGTTCGCGCACCCGAGAAATTATAAAACTTCGAGAGATAAAAAGAAAATATAGCGGCATAAGGCGTGGAGCCTACAACCAAGTATAAGTCCTTGGCTGTAGCCTCGGGGGCTACTCCCATCGGGAACGCTGCTCGCGTGCCCGATGAAATCATAAAAAAAAAAAGAGAAGAAAGAAGACGAGAAAAGAATGAAAGAGCAAAAAGAAAGATAGCAGAGCAAAAGAGTATATTTCGAGTTATAAATAACTCTGCATATACTCCCATCGGGAGAGCAATATAAGTCATCTTTGACTCGATAAAATGTGCCTTTCCAACAGCCGAAAAAGCACTCGACAATATATTCTCAGAACGCCTAAGTTGCGATCAATTTCTGAATGCCGCAAATTTGCGAAGGTAAGACCCCAGATCCGTTCTGCTGGGCGTAGCATCGCCGAAGACTGCGCTCTGCTACTTTTATCCGTATCAACAGATACGAAGAAAAATCCTAACGGACGCGTTAGGTACCCGATAAATTTTACTGGGACTCGACAGAATGGTAAGACCTTAAGCGGCGCCTGTCGAAGTTTACACCAGTATACCGAGGTCATGTCCAGGGACGTGATCTTGAAGTAGGTTTTTGCGGATTGCCACGAGAGCAGTTAACTAGTACCTGATCCGTCAGATGAACTAGCCCCAACTACCATTATCCCTGTACAATATAGAAGTTTATGAGAAGAAATATAGAGAAGTTGAAGTTGTCGAATAAAAATAAACAGTGGAGATTTTCCTTAACTCTGCGATTCAAGCAAAATCTCGGGGGCTACTGACATAGGCATCCCAAATGGGCCTGCCGAAGATAGTACCCGGGGTTTACTGAAGGCCCACTACCCGAAGAATAAGAAGATTCGGAAGCCCAAGATATTATTAAGGAAAGCTAGAGTTGTAATAGAAAGTCTTATTTGTAATCTTGCGTGATGAGTTAGAAACCTTCCCGGACTCTGTAACTTGTACGGCACGAATCCCTCGGCTCCGCCTCTTATATAAGGGGGAGTCGAGGGACGCAGAAATCATCGAATCATTGTTTACAAACGCTAGTTTTCATAATCGTCGAGTACTTTCCGGCTGAAACCTTCGAGATCTACTTGCCCTCTACTTCCAACTAAACCCTAGCCTACAATCCATAGGCATTGACAAGTTGATACCTTGTCACCGGAGGTTCCGCCCGCTCCGCTTCTTCAGTGCCGACGCCGATGTTGCTGGCGCCGGTGTCTTCAACTTCTGGAGGGGAAGAGAAATCCTCCTCCGCGCGGTGATGAGAAGGTTCAGGGGCCGCGCGCCCCGCACTTGTGTTGCCTCCCAAAGGGGAGGCTGGAGATTTGCCGGCACCAGATGGTACCGGACTTGCTTGAGGAGGAGGAGAGGTCCTGGCGGCGTCCTCGGAGGCTTCCGGCCTCATGCCCGGGGCGCTCCTGGTGAGGCTCAGAGCAGGCCTGAGAAGGAAAAAGAAGAAGAAAGTTAGAAAAAACAATGAGACAAGGAAAATCACAAGCAAAAGACAAAAAGAAAGAAAAACCAGAAGCTTACCCGGTAGCGACCGGAATCTGACTCCGGTACCATTTCTTGGTACAGGGCTTGCCGCCGCCATCCCTCTTGGAGCGCTTGGCGGGGGGAGCTCCGCTGGAGCTGGCCTCAGGGGCCGGAGCTTTGTTCTTCTGCCCCCGAGAGGCTAAGTTGTCCATGAATTCCTAGCCAACCTCGACCTGCAGGGGAACCGCACGCTCCACGACCTGGGGGTTGGCGCTGGCTGAGCGGAGATCTACAGAGAAACAATGTATAAGGAAACGGATGAGCAAAATACCTCAAGGATAGCGACCTCCTCATCAGAACCGGAATCGTTGATCGAAAAATTACCGGGATGCTTGGTGTGCGTCGGCCCCATCTTATGTTTTCCCTTCAGGTATGGGTCCGGGTCGCAATCGTCCTGAAACCGCCGGATGGGGGCGAAAGAGGGCGGCTCCTCCCTGGCGATCCGGCGGAAGTTCTAAAATACAAACGGATAAGTTAGAACAAAAGATTCATATCTAAACTGGTAGAAGGTTTTCCGGAGATCCCGAGGTCTTACTCGGGGAGGAGGGGAGTTGCTGCGACTGTAAGGGACCAGCCCATACTTTCCGGAGGGATTCAGCGAATGCTTGCAGATCTGCTTGGCCTTAAGGACCAAGTCAGTAGCGCTCAACCGGTGAGTTGTAATCCGTGTCGGGTCCATCGGGCCCGACATCTGGCTGATCTTGTGCTTGCGGCGCTGAAGAGGCAGCACCCGGCGCGAGAGAAAGGCCCGGACAATGTCCTCAGCACAAAGGTTGGTCTCCTCCTAGTTCGTGTCAATAAAATCGGCCACCCGTATGGACTCCTTGTCGTCCTTAGGGTAGTGGAGCCAGTTCTTCATGGAGGGGGGCCGGGAAAATATGCCGGAAGGTTGATGAAGTCTTTCGGGCCACCGTTCCGGACGTAAAAGAAGGACCTCTGCCAGGTCCGGACAGATTCGAGACCGGAGAGTTTATAGAAATTGCTCCCTTGGCGGGGCGAGAGAATGCAGCCCCCGCACCGGACAAACGGTTTGGGGCACGAAAGCTTCCTGTCCTGGATGGAATTCTTCCGGAGATAATAGAAGAAGGAGAAATTATCTATGGAAGGAGTGATACCGGTGTATCCCTCCATAAAAGAGGTGAAGGAAGAAAGGTAAAAGATGGAGTTGCTCGGAAGGTGATGGGGCTGAAGTTCATAGAAATCAAGAAAGTGCCGGAAGAAATCCGACACTGGAAGGCCTAATCCGCGCTCAAAATGAGCGGAAAAGACCACATACTCACCCGGCCGAGGCTCGGGCTGGCGCTTCTTGCCGGGGATGCGGCACAAAACCTCTTCCGGAATCCTCCAGGATCGGTAGAGCCAATCAATCTCTGCTTGCGTCACGTCGGAGCCCATCCAGGCCCCGCGCGTATAAGAGTCCAAATCTATGCCGGCGCCCTGGCTCGAGCTGCCGGCTTCTCCTTGATTACCGGTAGCTTGAGCGGAGCTACCGGTACCTGCTTCACTTTGGGCGAGCTCCGCCTCGAGCCCGTCGTTGATCTGGTCAACCGGAGTTTCCCCCCGGAAGAAACGGTGGGACTCTCGCTATGGTGACTGCTAGCAAGGGATTCCGACACATACTCTTCGGAAGACATATTGGCCTAAAGCTCAAAAATCTACCTACAAACTGATTTCCCCGAACCTAGCCTCTCGCGAAGATGTACGAGTAAGAGAAAAAACAAAATAAAAGAAGAAGTAAATACGCTACCGGCCCAGAAGTAATGCGATGGAGAGGGAAAGAGATACAAAGACCACAAGACTAACCTGAGGGCGGCGGAGGAAGATGAAGGTCGAGGTTCGCCGGAGTCGGGCGAGCTAGCTGTTGATGGCGACCAACGGTGGAGAGGAAGAAGAAGCCGTGGCGGCGCTCTGAGCAAAAGGTGCGAGGAGGCAGCGATGAATCTCGGTGGGGCAGGGCCCTGCAGAGCTTCTTGGAGAAGTTCGCCGGAGAACAATGCTTCGGCGGCGAGCGACGGCGAAGGGAGCGCGAGCGGCAGAGGCTCTAAGTGCGCAGGTAGTTGTGAATGCGGGGAAGAAGACGACGAGGAACCACCGCGCCCTTAAATAGGGAAGGGGGTCGTGGGCCGGAAACCGCTTGGCCCGCGGCGCTTCGCCTCGTGGGCCGCTACGTGGCGCGGAGATACACGCGCAAGAAATAGGATGCCACAGGAAGGCCACACGGATCCGGAACGGCGGCGAGGATCCGGTGTGGCACAATAAATGCGAGCGCAGAAGCCGAAGGGAAGTGACCCCTGACACTGTGGCGTCAGAAATAGTGCGCATGTCTCTGACAGGCACTGTTTCCGAGATATTCTCGACTTCGCCGAGGAGAGTTTAATGACAAAGATACCGGAAAAGATCGGTATGGTGAGATGAGTTCGGCAGAGACGTCAGAAGGTTTTGAATTGGTTGCCGGAAGGTTTTGAATTGGTCGCCGAAAGGTTTAAACCAGTGCGATAAGGAATGAGAACCTGGCATGGTCCGTCGGATAGAATCCACCGGACTATACCAGCTTCGGGGACTAATGTTGGGGGGATGACCCCCGGTATGCCAAAGGCATGCCGAACTGGCTTGTTTAAGCTATCAAGGTACCGGTTTAAAGATTATTCCAGACAATGGAGTTAAGCTTGTGGCTAAGTGAATCTATGCCGGTATCCCAGGAGAGGTATACCGGAATAAGCTAAGAAGGTACCAGACTACCATACAGACTACACTGTATCACGTCGGCAAGCTGGTCAAAGATTTCCTCAAGGACTAGAGGACAAGGATGAGCGAAGCACTTCAGCTTTAATCGAAGCTCTGAGGCTAAAGCAGAAGATGACGTAAAAGGTACTGGAGGATGTCACCGCTCCTGATTAAAGGTCTACCGGCGTCACCTGCTGCCAAAGAGGCTTTGTAAAGTAGTTTGTCTAGTCAAAGATGCCATTAGGGTTTCCTAGGGTTTCTTCCCCTGTAAGCCACCCTCCCCCCTATATAAGGAGAGGGAGCACACCCCTGCGCGGGACGATCAATCAATTAGCAGTAGAGAGATAGGGCTTGTACGGTACATCTTCAACCTCTGGCCAAGGCCAAGTTCATCAGTAAAGCTACCGGTAATCCATCCGGAATTCATCCCTGTGTTACCAAAATCCTCCCCCGAATCCTCTAGCGCACATTCGGCCCCAACTCAAGCCATCCCATGGCATCTGTCTGTTCACCACAACGACATATCCGCCAACATCATCCGGTTTCGCCGTTCCCTCGCGAGGGCTCGCGTCTGTGCTCCTGCCGGTGGCACGGCGGAGCCACCGTTGGAGACGTGCCAGCCGTGCGGCAGTTTGTACTACATTGGCACGGGGATGCGGTGCCAGTACAGTACATCAGCCTCGTCGAGGCTGAGCTGCAACGAGCGGAGCACGCCGCCGGCCTCGTCGTTGTGCGCCATCCACTGGCGGAGCTTCGTTGGGGCCAAACCGGGCCATGGCCCGCCCATGTTTTTGACAAAATAAATTATGATTCGTATGCGTCTAAGGCCCAGCCCATCAGCAGGCTTGCTCGACTCCTTCGCTTAACTCTCCCAGCCTCGTTCTGCGCAGAGGAAGAGGAAGCACGGCCAGGGGAATCAGGGGATCTAGAGATTTAGCGATAAGAAATTGAGGGAATTGAGGGGAATCGATGGAGGGCACATGAGGAAGCAGGGAGAGCTGCCGCCGCCAGCAGCAAGGGGACCGCCGCAGCTGCACTCTACATGTACACGGCCACACCGCGCGGCACACCGGCCGGAGAGCAGCCTGCGAGCGATGCTCCGACTTCTCCGATTTTCCTGCCGATATACTTGATTCTTTATTTACCTAAACTTTGGCTTACCAATTTGATAGACGGAGGATTGTTAACCAAAATTGTTTTTCAGTTTTGCAAAGTAACAGCTAAAGGCCACTCAAAGATTTTTTTTTCTTCAAAAGGAAAGGAGATGGATAAGTTGAAGATAAATCCTTGAGCACCAGCAATAATTTTTGTATTTTCCTTTAACCTGGCCCGCCCAAGACTTTCTTCCAAGCTCCGCCACTGGCGCCATCGTTGGTGGGTGCGTGGGAGGTTTGCGCGGCAGTTGGACGGCGGCGGCTAGGGTTGGAAGGAGGGGAACAAAGAGAATTGCGCGCCGGTGTGCTTTTAACGGAGGCGGCAGACGCGCATTGAAGGCGCGCGGGTAAGATAGGTGGACGCCGCGTGGCCAGTCGCCGCCCTCGTCGCCTCTTTGGTTTCCGCGCGGGAGGTCATTAACGCGGATGACCAACCGCGTCGTTTCCGATACGAACCGCCGCGTCCTCTCGCTGGCAAGACGCCCCCATCCGCAAAAACCATCGTGCCGCGAGGTGATGGCGCACCCGATTCACGCCCCCGGCCAAGGGGCCGGCATCCGCACCGATGTGAGTTTATTTTCGCCGCCAGCCCCCAAACTCTATCGGGAAGCTATGGAGGGCGATAGCTCTTACGCAAAGCAGTGGCAATTTTGACCAAATGAATATGAAGTTACAAATTTCTAAGCCGCCACTAGGTTCACTGGTGAAGATTCGCATGAAAAAAAAAATCTAGAGGCGAAGAGATCGATTGAATCAATTCTGAAGTTTAGCACCAGGCCACCTTTTCTTCTCCGTAGTCTCTACCGAATCGAAGCTCTACAAAATAAATCGTCTGACTTCTTAGGAAACCAAGATCGTGTTCCTCACCACCATGTCAAATCTCCGCAAGAGCTCAAATCTTTGAGGCCATGGATCTCACCTAGAACCCAGAGTCCAAGCAGGGACTAAGGAGGAGAAGAGGTGATGCTCCCTGTAGGCAGATCCCCATCATGTTTGCGGTTGCGGTGGTTGTCAACCCCATCGCTGGTCATCCATTGACGGCAGCGGCGGCGGCGGCAAGCGGCAAACAACGCGAGGCCGTGGTGCAGAACCTGAGTACCAAGAGCAAGAGGTTCGTCGCCGGCGCTGCGCCGTCGTCATCGTCGCTGGAGCATGTCGAGCCTGACGGCGCCCGCTATCCACACTGATGCGGGTGATCAGAAATTTCATAGGGCTTAGGCCCAAATTCATTCCCAGCCAGTTTGGGACGTCCAGAAATCCCCAATCAGTCAGGTAATACCTTACATTTTAGGGCACCAAGAATCTAAATTGAACAATTTCTTGTTTGTTTGTTTGTTTGATGTTTGGATGTGTCGTACAAAATAGGGATTTGGATAGGATTAAGAGAAACAACAGTTTGGCTTAATCATCGGGGTGTTAGTCATCTTTTGCATCAATTCTTGTCAGATTCAGAGTTGGCATCCCGTGTATATAATCTATATGTACACATACTTTAGATTTTAGTGTCATCACAAACAGGGGACATACCAGTAATATCATGTTCTTATCATCATGCATAGAATGCATAGAGATAAAGTTTTAGTAGAAATCTGCAATGATATTTGAGATAACATGAATGAAATAATATATATATATATATATATATATATATATATTAATTGTAACCTCTCGTCATCATGTATTTGGTTTTTAGGAGTGTCTTAGTTTGTCTGTGACATAGGCATCCCAATAGGCCTGCCAAAGATGGTACCCGGGGTTTACTGAAGGCCCACGAGTCGAAGAATATGAAGTTCGGAAGCACAGTTAGTATTAAGGAAAGTTAGAGTTATATTAGAAAATATAGACTTGTAACTTTGCGGGTTGAACTCAGAGAGTCTCCCGGAATCTGTAATCTTGTGTAACACGGTATCCTCGGCTCCGTCTCCTATATAAGGGGGAGTCGAGGGACAAAGAGAGGATCGAATCCATTGTCAACAGAACCCTAGCTTCTTAATCGTCGAGTACTTTTCGGCTGAAACTTTCGAGATCTACTTGTCCTCTACTTCCAACTAAACCCTAGTCTACAATACGTAGGCATTGACTAGTTAATCCCTTGTCAATGGCGCCGACCGTGAGGATTAGAGGCGACAAGGAGCTGATCTCGATGGCACGTTCAGGATCGTCGACTTCGTCGGTAGCAAGCAACGCGATGGATAGAGGTAAACGGATCGAAACTGATCTAGTCGATTTTGTTCCTCACCCACCCTCCCGTTTGGATGCATATGCGTATCTGGAGGAGCCCATGGAGATGATGTTCGGAAAGTTTCACTTCCGTGTCGAGAAGGAAGGATCGTATCGTCTCGAAGTTCCGATCTCATCGGGATTATCAGCGGTCGATCCCGATTTTTCGGATTCAACGTCATCAATCGAGTCAGGCGATGAGGAGATTTCGCCACCACGCTTCATCAACACATGGCTAGCGAAGAACTCGCCAAGATCTTTGGCGGCATGTCCTTTGAGTCGTCTGCGGACTCTGATATAAGCAGCGACTCAGATAGCGTCGACAGTTTCAATTTCATCGACAGATCCATTGCTGTTGGGAAGGTCTTCACCGATCTATATGATGGTGTCACCAATCCCGAAAAATATCAAAGTCCGAAATACCATCAAATCTATGCAATTGGAGATACAAGCCGAGCAGAGCCGGAGACATCAGAGGCTTTCGACGATGTGGGAAACCCATATGTCGATCCCGCTGATCTTAGGCGAGGTTTAGGCACTAAATATGTCGGGCCTACACCGCGTTTAAGGGTTCAACTTCCACAAGCAGTGTGGGATAGAGCCGCAAGAGTCATGGATGGTACAGAACCAATGACTACAACTGCTACGGCAGAAGAATTGCAAGCATACCAATACAGACTCGCCCGCGTTGGAAGAGAATTGGAAAAATGGACAGCTGACCTGAATAGAAGAAGGGAGGCGGCTTCCGCGTCAAGCAGGCGAAGGGCAGAGTTAAGCCGACAATCAGGAACTTCGGGAGATAGTCACAGAGAAGCTCGAAACAGAGCAAGATCTCGGCTGCAAAACATACCTGAGGCTGACAGAGAAAATTTAGTTCAAAACCTTGACATGTCTTTTATGTTAATAGACACGAGGGGGAATATTATTCCTAAAACACCAGAAGCTGGGTACATGGCGACGCAAGCTTTCATCCTCGCATCCAGGCCACCTCCCGGAGATCCAAGAGAAGCATTGTATAACATGGCCATGGCAGGAGTTGGAGCCATGGGAACAGCATTCGTAACTACACCTCCCGAAGGATCTGCAAGGCAAAATAGTCCGCGACCTACTATAGCAGTTCAAGATCTCCCGAGAGCGAGTGGGGCAAGAGATGCAGCGACTCATGCAAGGGTGGATAGAGCGCGACAGGACAGAAGGGAACATCGGCATTCACCAGAAGTTGATGAAGAAGATATGTGTGGACTTCCGTGATTTACGAGACGAGTCCGAAAAACTCGGGTCCCGTCAGGATTTAAGCTACCAGACAATTTCAAAAAATTCGATGGTTTACAAGATCCTGAGGATTGGCTAGTTGATTATCTCGAGACGGTGAAGCTGATAGGTGGAACCAGAGCAACAACCATGCAGAGCATCCAAGTACACTTGAGTGGAGCTGCACGATCATGGATAAAGAAGTTGCCTCCGGGGTCCATCGACAGTTGGGATAGTTTCGAGGACATCTTTGTGAAGAATTTCCGATCCACATGCAAAAAACCCGCATCACTAGAAGAGTTGAGGGCTTGCAGGCAGAAGTATGATGAATCAATGAGAAAATACATCCAGAGGTGGAATATTATCAAAAACTCGGTAGAGAACATATCTGATGAGAGAGCAATAGATGCGTTTGTGGCAGGAATTCGACGGAGAGATTTTATCGAAGATTTGGGGAGAACCGACCCAAGGACAATATCAGCATTAATGGAAATAGCGAATAGGTGGGCAGATGGAGAAGATGCTGTTCACAACAAGCGACATAGGTCGCCAGAGGAGGACCGCAGTCGAAATTTTCAAAATAGACGACGATTCTCTCGACAGTTCTCGAATTATGATGCTCCTGGCCAAATATCGGCTGGATTTCGAGCAAAGCCTGGAGGAAACAATCGAGATGAGTATCAAAGGAGTAGCGAGCAGCGAGGCGACAATGGAGACGACTCCCGTAACAATAGACAAAATAATGGACCAAGGTTCCAGAGACCATATATATCTCCCGAAGATATGATGAACGGACTGTGTCAGATGCATTTTTATCTCGACAATAATGGGAAGAGGCAGTCAGGACATCTGCAGAAGGACTGTCGAAATTTTCAAGCAATGCTGAGATTTGCAGGGCAAGCCAATACGCAAGCAATGAATAGAAACCCCCAGGGGCCAAGGAGTGAGATTCACCTTCCGCCTCCCCCCGCAATTACGGATGCAAATCGACATCAGTTACAAATAGCGGCAGCTCCAAATCCACCTCCTTATATCGACACCAATGGTGCGGTCTTGATGATTCAGAAAGCTAGGCCATCTAACATGGCTCAGAAAGTAACCTCGCGTCAAGTGTTCATGGCAGAGAAAATGCCTCCACCAACAGTTGAGTGCCTGAATTGGTTGGGACAGGACATTGGCTTCACAATAGCGGATCACCCGCAGCAAGTTCCTCGACCAGGGCAATCAGCACTTATTTTACCAGCAGTGATCGCATGATTCGATGTTTCTCGAGTATTCATAAATGGAGGCAGCAGTCTAAACCTTATGTATGCAGATACACTAAGGAAGATGAACATATCCCTGGCAAACCTAAAACCAACTGACACACGTTTCCATGGTATCACGCCAGACAAGCCAAGTTATCCGCTGGGGAAGATCAATCTCGACGTTCAGTTTGGAACTCAAGAAAATTACAGGGTAGAAAGACTGGAGTTCGAAGTTGTGGATTTCCCGTCGCAATATCACGCTTTGTTGGGACGACCAGCATATGCCAGGTTTATGGCGGTACCGCACTACACATACTTGTTGTGGAGGCTACCTGGACCCAAGGGACCAATTACAGTCAAAGGCAGTTTCGCGTTAGCTGATAAATGCGACAAGGATTTTCATCGACTGTCAGAAACCTTCGGGGTGCAAGCAGAATATATGGCGTCAAGGCTAACAACTGACTATGATGTGTTGCCAGATGTAGGAAGGCCACTCAGGGAGCCAACCTTTAACACTACCAAAGATTCTAAGGAAGTACAGATTCACCCGACAGATCCCAAGAAAACGACGTCCATTGCAACAAACATGGACCTCGCATAGGAAAGTGCGCTCGTCGAGTTCCTCTGTGAGCACTGGAAAATCTTCGCATGGTGTCCAGCTGACATGCCAGGAGTACCCAGGGAACTTGCCGAGCACCACCTAAACTTGGATCCAATAGCGAGACCAATTAAACAACCTTTGCAGCGTTTTTCGGAACCAAACCGCAAAGCCATGCTGTCAGAGATTGATCGACTCAGAGAAGCTGATTTTATAAAAGAGTTACATACAGAGGCCACGTGGGTAGCTAACCCAGTGCTGGTCCCGAAGAAAAAACACGAAAGTCCTTCGCATGTGTGTCGACTTCACGTGTCTCAATAAACACTATCCAAAGGATCACTTTCCCCTCCCAAGGATCGATCAAATTATCGACTCCACGGCAGGATGTGAACGTCTTTCCTTCCTGGATGCATATTCTGGTTATAACCAGATCAAACTAAAAGAAGATGACGAGGTCAAAACAGCGTTCATAACACCTTATGGCGTGTTCTGCTATAGAACAATGCCTTTTGGTCTGAAAAACGCGGGAGGAACATATCAGCGGATGATGCAGAAGTGTCTTGCAACACAGATTGGCAAAAATGTACAAGTGTACATTGACGATGTCGTCATAACAACAAAGAAGGGGTCAACATTGATCGAGGATTTAAAGGAAACTTTCGACAACCTTGACAAGTTCCGCCTCAAGCTGAACCCGACAAAGTGCTCCTTTGGCGTTCCTGCGGGAGAACTTCTCGGGTTCCTAGTTTCAGCAAGAGGAATCGAAGCTAATCCAGAGAAAATACAAGCTATCGTAACAATGAGGAAGCCAACAAAGTTGAAAGAAATACAACAATTGACTGGGCGAGTCGCAGCTTTGAGCAGATTTGTCGCCAGGCTAGGAGAAAAGGCGTTGCCGTTCTACGCTTTGATCAAGCAAGGAGAGAAGTTTCAATGGAACGAAGAAGCAGACAAAGCTTTCGAGGATCTCAAGCGCACAATCTCGACACCACCAATCTTGGTGGCGCCCAAGGAGAAGGAACCTCTCCTGTTATATATTGCAGCCACGCCTCAGGTGGTAAGCACAGTGCTTGTGGTTGAAAGAGAAGAAGAAGGAAAACTCCATGGAGTGCAACGACCAGTATATTTCGTCAGCGAAGTTTTATCACCTTCCAAACAGCGGTACCCGCAGTACCAAAAGCTAGCATATGGAGTATTTACAACAGCAAGGAAACTGCGACACTATTTTTTGGCGCATCCGATAATAGTGGTCAATGAGGCACCTTTATCCAATATATTAATCAATCCAGAGGCTACGGGTCATGTCTCCCTTTGGGGAATAGAGCTTTCCCCTCGGGACATCACATACGAAAAAAGAAAAGCAATAAAGTCGTAGATCTTACCAGACTTCATCGCAGAGTGGATGGAGCTACAAAATACGGGACCTCCGGATTTATCGAGAACCTGGACTATGAACTTTGACGGGTCCAAGAGATTAGAGGGAGTTGGAGCAGGCGTGATACTAATATCACCTCAAGGCGACAAATTGAAGTATGTCTTACGGATGACGTTTCCAAACGCGTCTAACAATGAGGCAGAATACGAAGCTCTTATACATGGGATGAAGATGGCAAAGGCCTGTGGCGCAACTCGATTAAAAATCTTCGGTGACTCACAACTGGTGGCTCAGCAAGTCATGAATCAATGTGACGCAGTCAATGATAGTATGATAGCATACAAAGAAGTGTATAACGAGCTCGAGAAGCTGTTTGACGGTGCGAGGTAAATCACATCAGCAGGCTAAGCAATGATGAAGCCAATGTTCTTGCAAACATTGGGTCGCAATGTATCGCAATACCACCTGGAGTGTTCTGGGAAGAGATAGCTGAAAGATCAACCAAGGCGAAGAAACAACAGAAGAAGGAAAAGGAGGAGAAATCCTCGGGGGCTAAAGAAGTACCATCGGGAGAAGAGGAGGAACCTAAGGTAATAATGATGATACAGATTCCGTGGATGCAGGCGTACATAGCATATATTTTGAGAAAAGAACTACCCGACGATCCAGTTGAAGCAAGACGAGTTATCAGGCGATCTAAAGCCTTTACTGTGGTCAAAGGAGAGCTTTATAAACGAAATATCTCGGGAGTATTACAACGATGTATTACACCCGAAGAAGGAAGGCTGATCCTGAAGGATGTACACGAAGGGGTGTGCGGACACCACGCAAGTAGTCGAGCTATAGCGGCCAAGGTTTTCAGAGCAGGGTTCTATTGGTTAACAACAATCGAGGATGCAAAGGACATAGTACGCACTTGTGACGCGTGCCAAAGGTTTGCCGCAAAACCTCATTCTCCAGCAGCAGAGTTGATGCCAATACCATTGTCATGGCCCTTTGCCCAATGGGGTCTTGATATGGTAGGAAAATTGCACAAAGCCTGGCCAGGAGGGTACGAGTACATGCTTGTCGCTGTCGACAAGTTCACGAAGTGGATAGAAGCAAAGCCGATAAATGCACCAGATGGAGCATCTGCAATCAAGTTCGTGAAAAGTATCGTTTTCCGGTTTGGAGTACCTCATAGCATCGTCACGGACAATGGTAGTAATTTCACATCCAATGAATTCAAGGCATATTGTGCAGAGGTAGGCATTAAACTACACTTTGCATCAGTTGCGCACCCGCAGACCAATGGTCAAGTCGAGAAATCCAACGGCACCATATGTAATGGTATCAAGAAACGCCTGCTAGCACCATTGGAAAAAGCTCGACACACCTGGCCAGAGGAGTTGCCCAGTGTGTTATGGAGTATTCGAACAACACCAAATACAGCGACACAGGAAACTCCGTTTTTTCTGGTCCATGGAGCTGAGGCAGTGCTGCCGATAGAAATAGAACATAACTCTCCGAGAGTAACGGAATATGATGAAGAAGCTTCAAGAAAAGCATTGGAGGACGATGTCGATGCACTCGATGAAGCTCGAGATGAAGTATTATCACGAGTCACCAAGTACCAGCAAGACCTGAAAAACTACCACAGTCGACGTTTGCGGCCAAGATCCTTCCAGGTAGGCGACTTAGTTCTTCGGCTCACACAAAAAAGCCATGAAAAACTCGAGTCGCCGTGGCTTGGCCCTTACATCGTCACAGAAGTAATCGAAGGAGGAGCGTACAGAATAAAGGACAAAAAGACAGGAGTGGTCGAGCCAAATCCTTGGAACATGGCGCAACTCAGGCGTTTCTACGCCTAAAGTCAAAATATAGTATTCCTTGTAAACATACAATGTACTGAAACGCCCGCGAGTTTTCAGACGCACTCTTTTCCTTTCAGGGCACCGAGTGGGGCTGGAAGGTTTTTAATGAGGCGGGCTCGCGGTACTGCAATATAATAAAGACATTGGTGATATACATATTTTTCGTCGATAGGCTCGGGGGCTCATGACCCGCAGTAACAATATATATAACCTTCCGCAAAATACAGTTATTCGCCTCGGCATAAAAATAGTTAGCAAATCAAAAAAGACATAAGCACTGGCCAACAATAGGCTCGGGGGCTTTATTATCAAGCTGCTTTACAATATAGATTGTGTTTACAACATGAAAAATTCGACAAGAATAAGCAACTTTTCAGTTGCCACCTAGTATATCATCTATATTTACCCGTTCATTGCTTGCAGCACCAGTTCTATGTTCAGCATAGCTACCTCTCACGAAGAATTCGGCGTCTAGCCGAAGCAGTTCATCCATCATCTCTTCTGCTATAGGGGTCACAGCATCGTTGATTTTGTCGATGTTCCTCTTCCTCTTCGTCAGCTTGGCCAGACACTTGGCGACAATTTGAGTCATGTCGAACTTCGGGTAGCAGACTTGTATCATAATCATGGCAAATCTTGCTCCAGCAGATAGTTGGGCTCGCACAAATTCATGGATTCGAGGGGCATCCCAGAACTTATCCATCAAAGCAGGAATAGTTTCTGGTGTTTTGTTGCGTGGAAACATGGTACTATAAACTAAGGACAATGTCCTTGTGCAGAAGTCGAGAAAATCGCGGACCTGACCCGCGCGATCTTGAAATCTGACGATTTGGCGGGTACGTTCAGGCGTAACCCAAAAATTAGAACCATGTTCCAGTGCAAGCTTGAGAAGCACATTGGACCGAGCTTCAACACGCTGATTTTCGGCAGCAGTATCCAAAAAAGAACCTATTTCAGCGGAAGCATCAGCGAGGAAGAAAAAACAGTAAGAATAAAATCAAGTGTGACCAAGTTTACGAAGTGTACCCGTCATATCCAAGCTGGAGTCGTTCATCAGTTGAAACATATAATTTTCCCGTGAAGTAGCTTCGGCAGCCTCAGTAACCGCGGCTTCCTTCAACGCTAGGGCCTCCTGAGCTTGTTGAAGAGCAAGTTTTTCCTTTTCAGAAGATTTTCGAGACTGTTCCATTATTACGAGAGCTTGTTTCTTCATCGATTGAAGTTGTTGTCGAAGATCGTCCAAATCTTCATTCTGTGCAGCACTTGAAGAATCTTCAATAAACTCGACAACGGAGGCCTTTTTTGAGTAAGACGCAGCTGGTAATGCATCCGAAGAACGAGGCATCGCGGTGTAGTTGTCAAAAATCAACTGGAGAGAAATATTTTGATATCAATAATTTGGCAAAATAGCTTTTCATTGATTCAGTCAGATATTTACATGTGCATTACAAAAGAGGGTTCCTAGTGAACCAATGGGGCAGCTGTCGACAAAGCTACTTCGGAGATGTCGAAAAAAGAAAAAAGAACAAAACAAAAGACAAGGACAGGACGGTCTACTTGACCTCTGGCTTTGTCGAGCTAGGGGAAGGAGTTGGTTTGCATCCAAGGAAGGAGAGGATCTTCTTCGAGTTTGGCTTGGCAGCTTTAATCATAGATTGCCACTTCTTCGTCTCCATCTTCCCGACGTCACCAACCTTCGTCCAATCGACAACTTGTTGGCTTTCTGCAACCAAAGCAATGGTGCCTTCAACGCCAATCTTCAAGCCCTCTTGCCGAAGACCTAGCCCAAGATCTTCTGCAGGGATGAAGTGCTGGGCCAGTGCAGCGAAGGAGTCGGGTTCCTTTTTCTTCGCGAAGAAGTAGGGAAACAACCGTAACAGTCCCGCCCTAGCGTCAGCAATGCCCTGGCGTGCCTCGTCTCCATGAATTTCAAGAAGGGAGAGCGCGTCGAGAAGGCGGTCACCTTCAGGATTCTCAAGATCATAATCTTGGTACGTTTTTCCTGCTAAGACAAAATTCAGCTTGTAACAAATGCGCAAAGAAAAGCACGGTTTCCCAAAGAAATCAAAGTGGTTGGAGAGCTTAATAACAAAGCGTCGGCTCTGCGACTCCAAGCGAGAGATGATTTCTTCTTCGAGAGCAGACTGCTGAGCTGTATTTTCGCTCAAGGCATTTTCCGCGTCATGGAGTTTCTTTCGAAGATCCTCGACAGCGGCAACATCTGATTCAGCCTTTTCGCGAGCTTTTTCACTTTGTTCTAGCTTGCGGGCAAGGTCATCAACACGCTTATTTGCCTTAGAAAGGGATTCTAGCAAAATAAAGGGTGACACAAGTTACGACAAAATAGAAGAGGGAAATTTATTTGATGAAATGCAGCAAGCAAAGAATACCTTTCAGTTCATTGGCAAGGTCGCGATACCCGATAAATTGGGTACCAAGACGAACGAATTCCTTCATCGAAGGCTGAAAAGTAACAGGGAATAAAAAAAAGGTTGAAGAATTTTGACAACAAACGAGTTGGAAACATTCGACAGCAAAAAGAAAACAAGAAAGGCACTTATATCATCCATAAGAGGAGTCGCCGAGCTGTCGGTCAAAAGACTTAGCTCTTTTCCGTGATCAGTCCTTGCTCTTTTTGGCGATGGAGCACGGGGGCTAACAACAGGACTGGGATGTCCTATGTCCTGTTGTGGAGGCGAGGTTTCGTCCGCTTCGGGACGAGTCTCGGAGATAACTAAAGTACGAGACGTGCTTGTTCAAGCAGTCACGTCAACAGAAGGATTTTCCTCCTCGTCACCACTATGCATCAGAGAAAAAAAAAGAAACAAAGACAGACAAAATTATCAGGTGCAAAGGAAAAAGTAGGTAGAAACTTACGAGCTGACAAGGGCGTCATCATAAGGGTTGAAGGGTCTGTCCTCCTCTTCGGGTAAAGTTTCCTCGAGAGGGGACTTATTTTTGGAGGTACCGGAATCTGCGGCATCATCTCTCTTCCGCTTGTTCGTTGGAGAAATAGCAGAGGGGAGGGAACGCGTAGACTCGGAAGCCTCAGAATCAACTTCTCTTTCAGAGGAAGCCGCGGATTTATGAGAACCCGCGACTTCGCTCTCAGGGCGAGAAGTACCCTGGTTTTCATCGGCAACGACGGTTCGTTCTTCAACTTCCCCGCCTTCAGGAAGAGGGGGAAGGGACGATAAAACTTGATGTTTCTACAAAGAAGACAACATATATCGACAACAAGTTACGCTAGAGAGTCAGCAAAAAAGAAGACGATAAATGTTCAAAATAGCAGTCGACAAAATAGCAGTCGGGACAATGGTAATTTACCTTAGGAAGGGCGTTGGCGCCGCTATACGGTTCAACGCGACAGGTGGATGGAACATCATCTTTTTTGCTAAGTGAGGAGATTCTTCGGACAAGCTTCTCCAAATCCTTCACTGCAAGATCCTGGGAGAGCCGGTCGACATCTTCCTCGCCACTATACATCCATAGGGGGTTCTTGCGAGCCTGCAGAGGCTGCACCCTAATCCTAAGGAAATAGGCGGTAATTTGGATACCCGACAATTCCTTGCTGCGAGTATTTTGGAGCTCGTGGATGCGGGACATCAGAGCCTCTGTCGCCTTCTTCTCTTCTTCGGTGGCCTCTGCGTCCCAGGAGCGGCGGCGAAGAATTTCGGCACCTCCATCGAAAGGGGCGATGTTATACTCCACCGAGTCGGAACATTCCTCGTGGACGTACAACCATCTTTTGCGCCACCCTTGGACGGAGTCGGGGAATTTGACGTCAAAATATTCGACATCAGGGCTGATAACGCGTGAAGCACACGTCCGTTGGGAACCCCAAGAGGAAGGTGTGATGCGTACAACAGCAAGTTTTCCCTCAGTAAGAAACCAAGGTTATCGAACCAGTAGGAGTCAAGGATCACGTGAAGGTCGTTGGTGACGGAGTGTAGTGCGGCGCAACACCAGGGATTCCGGCGCCAACGTGGAACCTGCACAACACAATCAAAGTACTTTGCCCCAACGTAACAGTGAGGTTGTCAATCTCACCGGCTTGCTGTAAACAAAGGATTAAATGTATAGTGTGGAAGATGATGTTTGTTTGCGAAGAACAGTAAAGAACAAGTATTGCAGTAGATTGTATTTCAGATGTAAAAGAATGGACCGGGGTCCACAATTCACTAGTGGTGTCTCTCCAATAAGATAAATAGCATGTTGGGTGAACAAATTACAGTTGGGCAATTGACAAATAGAGAGGGCATAACAATGCACATACATATCACGATGACTACTATGAGATTTAATCAGGGCATTACGACAAAGTACATAGACCGCTATCCAGCATGCATCTATGCCTAAAAAGTCCACCTACAGGTTAGCATCCGCACCCCTTCCAGCATTAAGTTGCAAACAACAGACAATTGCATTAAGTATGGTGCGTAATGTAATCAACACAAATATCCTTAGACAAAGCATCGATGTTTTATACCTAGTGGCAACAGCATATCCACAACCTTAGAACTTTCTGTCACTGTCCCAGATTCAATGGAGGCATGAACCCACTATCGAGCATAAATACTCCCTCTTGGAGTTACAAGTATCAACTTGGCCAGAGCCTCTACTAGCAACGGAGAGCATGCAAGAACATAAACAACACATATATGATAGATTGATAATCAACTTGACATAATATTCCATATTCATCGGATCCCAACAAACACAACATGTAGTATTACAAATAGATGATCTTGATCATGATAGGCAGCTCACAAGATCTAACATGATAGCACAAGAGGAGAAGACAACCATCTAGCTACTGCTATGGACCCATAGTCCAAAGGTGAACTACTCACACATCAATCTGGAGGCGATCATGGTGATGAAGAGTCCTCCGGGAGATGATTCCTCTCTCCGACAGGGTGCCGGAGGCGATCTCTTGAATCCCCCGAGATGGGATTGGCGGCAGCGGCGTCTCTGGAAGGTTTTCTGTATCGTGGCTCTCGGTACAGGGGTTTTCGCGACGAAGGCTATAAGTAGGCGGAAGGGCAGGGTTGGAGGCGGCGCAAGGGCCCCACACCATAGGCCGGCGCGGGCCCCATGCAGGCCGCGCCGCCCTATGGTTACGTGCCCTCGTGGCCCCACTTCGTATGCTCTTCGATCTTCTGGAAGCTCCGTGGAAAAATAAGACCCTGGGCGTTGATTTCGTCCAATTCCGAGAATATTTCCTTTGTAGGATTTCTGAAACCAAAAACAGCAGAAAACAACATCTGGCTCTTCAACATCTCGTCAATAGGTTAGTGCCGAAAAATGCATAATAATGACATAAAGTGTGTATAAAACATGTGAGTATCATCATAAAAGTAGCATGGAACATAAGAAATTATAGATACGTTTGAGACGTATCAAGCATCCCCAAGCTTAGTTCCTACTCGCCCTCGAGTAAGTAAACGATAACAAAGATAATTTCTGAAGTGACATGCTATCATAATCTTGATCAATACTATTGTAAAGCATATGAGATGAATGCAGTGATTCGAAGCAATGGTAAAGACAATGATTAAACAACTGAATCATATAGCAAAGACTTTTCATGAATAGTACTTTCAAGACAAGCATCAGCATAAGAGTTAACTCATAAAGCAATAGATTCTTAGTAGAAAGCTTTGAAGCAACACAAAGGAAGATATAAGTTTCAGCAGTTGCTTTCAACTTCAACATGTATATCTCATGGATATATATCTCATGGATAATTGTCAACGCAAAGTAATATGATGAATGCAAATAAGCAAGTATGTAGGAATCAATGCACACAGTTGACACAAGTGTTTGCTTCTAAGATAGAAAGAAGTAGGTAAACTGACTCAACATAAAGTAAAAGATAGGCCCTTCGCAGAGGGAAGCATGGATTACTATTTTTGTGCTAGAGCTTTTCATTTTGAAAACATAGAAACAATTTTGTCAACGGTAGTAATAATTCATATGTGTTATGCATAAGACATCTTATAAGTTGCAAGCCTCATGCATAGAGTACCAATAGTGCCCGCACCTTGTCCTAATTAGCTTGGATTTACATGGATTATCATTGCATAACATATGTTTCAACCAAGTGTCACAAAGGGGTACCTCTATGCCGCCTGTACAAAGGTCCAAGGAGATAGATCGCATTTGATTTCTCGTTTTTGATAGATCTCAACTTAGGACATCCATACCGGGACAACATAGACAACAGATAATGGACTCCTCTTTAATGCATAAGCATTCAACAACAGATAATATTCTCATAAGAGATTGAGGATTGATGACCAAACTGAAACTTCCACCATGATTCATGGCTTTAGTTAGCGGCCCAATGTTCTTCTCTAACAATATGCATACTCAAACCATTTGATCATGATAAATCACCCTTACTTCAGACAAGACGAACATGCATAGCAACTCACATGATATTCAACAAAGGTGTAATAGTTGATGGCGTCCCCAGAAACATGGTTATCGCTCAACAAGCAACTTATAAGAAATAAGATACATAAGCTACATATTCAATACCACAATAGTTTTTAAGGCTATTTTCCCATGAGCTATATATTAAAAAGACAAGGAATGAAATTTTAAAGGTAGCACTCAAGCAATTTACTTTGGAATGGCAGAGAAATACCACATAGTAGGTAGGTATGGTGGACACAAATGACATAGGTTTTGGCTCAAGGTTTTGGATGCACGAGAAGAATTCCCTCTCAGTACAAGGCTTTGGCTAGCAAGGTTGTTTGAATCAAACACAAGTATGAACCGGTACAGCAAAACTTACATAAGAACATATTGCAAGCATTATAAGACTCTACACTGTCTTCCTTGTTGTTCAAACAGTTCACCAGAAAATATCTAGACTTTAGAGAGACCAATCATGCAAACCAAATTTCAACAAGCTCTACGGTGGTTCTTCATTAATGGGTGCAAAGTACATGATGCAAGAGCTTAAACATGATCTATTTGAGCACAACAATTGCCAAGTATCAAATTATTCAAGATAATATACCAATTACCACATGAAGCATTTTCTGTTTCCAACCAAATAGCAATTAACGAAGCGGTTTTCAACTCCGCCATGAACATTAAAAGTAAAGCTAAGAACACCAGTGTTCATATGAACGAGCGGAGCGTGTCTCTCTCCCACACAAGCATGATGGATCAGATTTTATTCAAACACAAAACAAAAATAAGAACATACAGATGCTCCAAGTAAAGCACATAAGATGTGATGGAATAAAAATATAGTTTCACTAGAGATGACCTGATAAGTTGTTGATGAAGAAGGGGATGCCTTGGGCATCCCCAAGCTTAGATGCTTGAGTCTTCTTGAAATATGCAGGGATGAACCACGGGGGCATCCCCAAGCTTAGACTTTTCACTCTTCTTGATCATATTGTATCATCCTCCTCTCTTGACCCTTGAAAACTTCCTCCACACCAAACTCGAAACAAACTCATTAGAGGGTTAGTGCATAATTGAAAATTCACATATTCAGAGGTGAAATAATCATTCTTAACACTTCTGGACATTGCACAAAGCTACTGAAAGTTAATGGAACAAAGAAATCCATCAAGCATAGCAAAACAGGCAATGCGAAATAAAAGGCAGAATCTGTCAAAACAGAACAGTCCGTAAAGACGAATTTTTCTGGGGCGCTTAACTTGCTCAGATGAAAAATCTCAAATTGAATGAAAGTTGCGTACATATCTGAGGATCACGCACGTAAATTTGAAGATTTTTCTGAGTTACCTACAGATGGGGCTGATCAATTTCGTGACAGTAAGAAATCTGTTTCTGCGCAGTAATCCAAATCTAGTATCAACCCTACTATCAAAGACTTTACTTGGCACAACAATGCAATAAAATAAAGATAAGGAGAGGTTGCTACAGTAGTAACAACTTCCAAGACTCAAATATTGTAACGGCCCCGGGTAGTACCCCATATTAGATTTGTTTGTGCCTTCTTTTTATGCATCATCGTGCATCATGCATCCTATCATCCACAAGAGTTTATTAAATAAAAATTATTTCTCCAATAGAAACTATTTGTGTTTCCCTCTCATATGGTTTTATAATAAACCTCTCCTCTCTATTTCTTTTAACTAAACCCTAATAATCAAAACTATATTAATAAATATAACTATTTCAAATGTTTCACAGTTTTAAAAATGGTTTGGCTTTGTTTGGTTCTGTTTTCAAATACCAAAGCAGTTTTGAAAATAAAAGAGAAAAGAAAACAGTTTCAAAATCAAAACCCCTCCTCTCTGGGCCTCTCTCCCTCTCTCTGGCATGCTCCTATCCCTCTTCCAGCCCAGCCCGATGGCTCCCTTTCCAGCCCATCTCTCCCTTTTTTCTCTCCCGACCCAACCCATCCAGTGGCCCAAGCCAGCACCGCAGCCCAGCTCCTTTTCCCCTCTGGCCTGGCCCACATACCCCTTCGATCCCCTTCTCTCGTTGTCGTCTTCCCCGCGGAGGGCACGCAGAGAGCGTGAGCGTGGTCCTCCCCTTCCACCACCGCGCGCCCCACCTGCTCCCCTTTCCCTTCTTATCCCCTCCTCGACGCCTCCCAGAAACCCTAGCTCCATCCCCCCTTCCTCCTAGAGCCGCCGCCATCCCTCTTCCCCTCTTTGTTTCGTTTCATCCTCAACCACCGTGACCACCTCGTCGTCGCCCCATCGCAGCAGAGCGTCCCGCCCCTATCTGAGACCACCGGAGGCCGCGCCACGTCTCCCTCGTTCGCCTGGTGCCCCTAATTGGGATGGGGGCACACAGTATCGCCGTCAAGCCACCGTTCTTCTCCGACCCCGGCGGGAAGAATCGTCGATTCCGGCCGCCACGCTCTTCCCCGGCCTCCGGCGTCCACACCATCAGCTTTCTGGTGAAGTCCTCGTTCCCCTGAGCTTGTTCCCCGTCTCTCTGGCCCTCCTTTTCTCGCTGCCGACGTTAATCCCGACCCGTGCCGCCGCAGGACCTCCGCCGCCGGCCATGCTCCGGCAACCCCCTGCCGACGGCGCCGCCTCCAGCTGGTTCGCGCCGATGAGAGGCGTCGAACGCGCCCACGCGCGCTTGCTGGGACGCCGCCTATCGCCCGCGCGCATCCTCGCCGTGCGTGGTCACCGCCGCTCCCGCGACGCGCACGGCATCGTTCCCTGCCAAACACCTTGTGGGCGTGCAAGCAACCTTCGCCATGTCAGCGTCCAGCGTGGCGCCCTGGGCCCGCTCGTCAGCGACCCGGGGTAGAATCCCGCCCGGTGAGCTTCTTCCCCTCAGATCCAGATCTAGAGTTCTTGCAGAAAACCCCTTGGATGTTTTAATGCCTCAACCCGCAGTCCCTGGCGCAGAGATCTTCGGCATAACCCCCTGCATATCTGTGTATCTAACCCGGGGTCCTCCCCCTTTCTGTATTTTGTTTTCAGGTCCTTACCCAATTAAAATAAAATCTGTTTATCTATTTTTAATAATAAAAACTAATCTGTTAATAACTTTTAATCTGTAACTCGAATGAAAATGTTTTATATATGAATTTTGATCAGAAAAATGTGCTGAACATGAATATGCCATCCATATGACTGCTTGCATCTCGCATCATGTTGAGACGTGATAGTTTGTGCATGTCACCTCACATATATGCGGAGTATTTCGGATTCCGAATATGGTTTTTCCCGCTCCGTTTAATATTGAAGTAGCGCACCCTTGCCATGTTATGCCATGCTAACCAACACTTAAATTTGCCGATAGAAAATGCAACTCCAACCTAATTTGGTTGTCCGGGGTTCCGATCCTGCTTAAATTGGATAACTGCATTGCACCATCGTTGCCATGCCATGCATATCATCTTCATCATGCCGGTTCTTATTTCGTAGTAGTAAGACTTGCATACGTTGTTTGTTCCAGCATTTGCTTCTTCCCGGATAGGATCGCGAAGTGGTGTGGTGAGATACGACAAGTTCTCCGGATGTCCCTCGGCAAGCTCTAACAGGCAAGCATTTCCCTTATACTCCTGCCCCTGCAGAAGTCGCTCACCTATTTTATTTTGCCTTCTCCCTCATGCTATCCTTAAGTTGCGTTCTTGTCACGTGTCCTTTCCACTTGTTACCTCAAGCAGCCCATATTGCCACCACCACCTCCTACGGCTATTGTTTGGTTATCGAGTCTGCCCTTGCGAGTTGTAGTGCATGCTAGTGCTGTCTTATCTTGTTATCGTTGTTGTTATCTTATCGGGTTATATGTTGGGAAGAATCATGGTTACTTTAGTTGTTGATAATTGTTTAGCGGAGGCATCGGTGGGTCAGCTGCTCGTTTTGTGACGGCTCACTTGTGTTTCCTAAATATCTTAGGACCCCGAGTTCTTGTTATCTGTTCCGAGACTGAGCGCTCTAACCACACGTGGGTATGCTTACCGGGTCTCCCCTCGACCACTGCCGGAATCTACAGCTTTGTCCAGTGGCCACAATTAGTTTGAATGTTTGTTTGTTTCTCCCGGGCGTGCAAGCATGTTTCTTTGTGGTCAGATGATATGATATTACTTTTGGGGCCTTGAACCCCGTTGTCCCTTGCACGTTCGTAGGTTGCGGAGCCGCTGCGAAGTGGTCATCCCGCTGGGCACTGATCACCTAGTATGCTGACGCAATAGCTGAGTCCGCGTCGGAGTTTCGATCGGGCTCCGAAACGGGTTAACTTAGTTAGGTGGCTTCCTGGACATTGTTGTCGTGAAGGAGAGTGCGTGTCGTGATATCCACTTGTCGTAAGTGGGTTGATCGTGCGTGTGGGCACATTTGGGCACCCCTGCAGGGTTACAATCTTATCGATAAGCCGCGTCCGCGGTTATGGACGACTTGGAGCTGTATGACTCGACCATAGACAACTTACACCTGTTTTTTCAATCATAATAACTTGTGTAGTAAGTTAGCACAACTTCAATAATAAATGGTTAAACCTTGACAACCGTGTGGGTGCCTTTGTAACTACTTCTTTGCGAAGGGGGAAAGCGTTGGCTGTGTTATGTTTGCAGAGTATAGAACTGTTAGATATGCGCTCTCTCATCTTCTCTGATTAGACGAATATTGTAGAGTGTCTCTATAGGTTTTTAGTGCTTGCGCGCTGCCGCTTAACCCCACCATATTGCCTATGACGTTCCTCTTGCGTCCTCTAAGTCTCCTGCGTGCCTCAAGTACAAAGGACGACTGGTTGACGAATGCTTATACGTCTTGAAGTCTTGTTAAGTACGAACCCGTACTTATTGCTGCTTCTACGGGATATAACCGGGCAGGTATGAAGATCGGTACGATGCAGACGACGTTAGCGAGGTTACCCTTCCGGCTTGGTCTGGGCAGGGTTATGGACGCCACTGGTTATCTTCAGGACTCTTAGTCCAATTTGTATCTTGTCCGTACTCGGACGTAATCGATCTTCTGTTTGATTTGGATCTTTGTATTGTATATTTGTATCTTGACTCGTTGGAGTCGTTGTTGTAATATATGTATCTTGTGGGCTCTATTGTAATCCTGTTGTAATGTTACCGCTCGTGTTAATTCCTCTGGCATCACGTGTGTGATTCTTCGCGCACGTCGTGTCGGAGGGCGTCTCTGAATCGATATCGTGAGGATTTCGGCGGGATCGTTGGAATCCTCAGGATACCGGTTTGGGGGCGTCACAAGTTGGTATCAGAGCCTCAGGTTGCGGTACCCCACTAGTCCAGCCTGTAGGATAGCCTTGCCAACGGTCGTTGAGTTAGAGTGTCAAAACCTATTTTCGAAAATTCGTTGGATAGATCTGATTAGCTCTGAATTTTCTCCTTACCTCAATTATTTCTCATCTTACCTTTACGAGTTTTGAGTCTTCTCTCTTATCTGAGTTCTCCGAGTCTTAGGTTTACACGTGGGTTGGACGATCTTTGCCTTTACCTAGTAGGTCCGATCTTCGGAGGATCTCGACGGAAGCGCATCGTCAACAGGAGAACAACGACTTCTTGTTGGTGGTGTCGACCGTTCTACGTGGAGCAAGAATTCTTGTTAGTGGTGTCGAGAAGATCAACACTTCGCCAGAAGAAGGTTCCACCTCGAGGTCGGCTGTTTGTCAACATGGTACAAGAAGAATCGATAGTTTAACCAACTCCCCCTTAGGTTGACGTGGAACCTCGGGGCGAGGTTCCTTGTTAGTGGTGTCGATTGTAACGGCCCCGGGTAGTACCCCATATTAGATTTGTTTGTGCCTTCTTTTTATGCATCATCGTGCATCATGCATCCTATCATCCACAAGAGTTTATTAAATAAAAATTATTTCTCCAATAGAAACTATTTGTGTTTCCCTCTCATATGGTTTTATAATAAACCTTGATACGTCTCCGACGTATCGATAATTTCTTATGTTCCATGCCACATTATTGATGTTATCTACATGTTTTATGCACACTTTATGTCATATTCGTGCATTTTCTGGAACTAACCTATTAACAAGATGCCGAAGTGCCGATTCTTTGTTTCTGCTGTTTTTGGTTCCAGAAATCCTAGTAAGGAAATATTCTCGGAATTGGACGAAATCAAAGCCCAGGGGCCTATTTTCTCACGAAGCTTCCAGAAGTCCGAAGGAGAGACGAAGAGGGGCCACGGAGGGGCCACACTATAGGGCGGCGCGGCCCCCCCTTGGCCGCGCGGCCCTGTGGTGTGGGGCCCCCGTGCCGCCTCTTGACCTGCCCTTCCGCCTATAAAAAGTCTCCGTGACGAAACCCCCAGTACCGAGAACCACGATACGGAAAACCTTCCAGAGACGCCGCCGCCGCCGATCCCATCTCGGGGGATCCAGGAGATCGCCTCCGGCACCCTGCCGGAGAGGGGAATCATCTCCCGGAGGACTCTACGCCGCCATGGTCGCCTCCGGTGTGATGTGTGAGTAGTCTACCCCTGGACTATGGGTCCATAGCAGTAGCTAGATGGTTGTCTTCTCCCCATTGTGCTATCATTGTCGGATCTTGTGAGCTGCCTAACATGATCAAGATCATCTATCTGTAATTCTATATGTTGCGTTTGTTGGGATCCGATGAATAGAGAATACTTGTTATGTTGATTATCAAAGCTATGCTTATTTCTTGTTTATGATCTTGCATGCTCTCCGTTATTAGTAGATGCTCTGGCCAAGTTGATGCTAGTAACTCCAAGAGGGAGTATTTATGCTCGATAGTGGGTTCATGCCTCTGTGAATGCGGAGGAGTGACAAGAACCACTAAGGTTATGGATGTCTGTTGCCACTAGGGATAAAACATTAGTGCTATGTTCAAGGATGTAGTCACTAGTTACATTACGCGCAATACTTAATGCAATTGTCTGTTGTTAGCAACTTAATACTGAGGGGGTTCGGATGATAACCTTGAAGGTGGACTTTTTAGGCATAGATGCGGTTGGATGACGGTCTATGTACTTTGTCGTAATGCCCAATTAAATCTCACTATACTCATCATGATATGTATGTGCATGGTCATGCTCTCTTTATTTGTCAATTGCCCAAGCTGTAATTTGTTCACCCAACATGCTGTTCGTCTTATGGGAGAGACACCTCTAGTGAGCTGTGGACCCGGTCCAATTCTCTTTCTTGAAATACAATCTCTGCAATCTTTGTTCTCTTGTTTTCTGCAAGCAATCATCTTCCACACAATACGGTTAATCCTTTGTTACAGCAAGCCGGTGAGATTGACAACCTCACTGTTTCGTTGGGGCAAAGTACTTTGGTTGTGTTGTGCAGGTTCCACGTTGGCGCCGGAATCTCTGGTGTTGCGCCGCACTACATCCCGCCGCCATCAACCTTCAACGTGCTTCTTGGCTCCTCCTGGTTCGATAAACCTTGGTTTCTTTCTGAGGGAAAACTTGCTACTGTGCGCATCATACCTTCCTCTTGGGGTTGCCCAACGAACGTGTGAAATACACGCCATCAAGCATATTTTCTGGCGCCGTTGCCGGGGAGATCAAGACACGCTGCAAGGGGAGTCTCCACTTCTCAATCTCTTTACTTTGTTTTTGTCTTGCTTAGTTTTATTTACTACTTTGTTTGCTGCACTAAATCAAAATACAAAAAAATTAGTTGCTAGTTTTACTTTACTTGCTATCTTGTTTGCTATATCAAAAACACAAAAAAATTAGTTTACTTGCATTTACCTTATTATAATGTCTAGTCCCGTAGTTGTTACTCTATCACCTCGAGGAATCAATCTTCACCTTTAAACAAGGAGGAGAAGAGAATTTTAAAGAAGCATGGTCTAGAATTTTTGATGCTTATAGTAAAACTGAACCTAAAATGACCTTAAGTTTGCTTCTTAGTAATTTCTATTTCGGGCTTATTCTTCGCTATAGATATGCCCTAGATGCTGTAGTGGGAGGAGATTTCCTTCATTGTGATGGGGATCAAGCTTTTAATGCTATAAGAAAATTGATTACATCATTTAGCTCCGATAATAATTTTGATCCATCTCATGCTAGTATGAATAGTAGATTGGACACTATTGAAACAAATATATCCTGTTTAAAAGAAGTGTATAATCGAATTCGCGAATATTATGATTATGTCCCAATAAGCTTTGAACCTTCAATGTGGGTGCCTACTGTTAAAATTACAATTGGTGGTGAAACTTTTCCTGCTCGTTGTGATATTATGTCCGAGTTTTGCCTCATGCCTGAAAAAATTTATAAATCATTGACACTTTGGGGACTTCTTTGAAGGGGGAGAAGAAATAACTCTTGCGGATAACTCTGTTGTAATTCCTATGGGTATAGCTGAAGGTGTTTTTACAACCTTTCTTGGAAGGACGGTATCCACTGATTATCTTGTTATTGAATGTGTAGGGACAGGACAAATCACACTTGGAAGATCCCTGATGAAACTCATGGGAGCAGTCATAGATGTTGGGAAAGGCACTCTAAATTTTACCTCTACACCCGGATGCGGTCATGTATTCCCTAGACCAAAGAGTAGGAATAAGAGTAAGAAAGGTAAGAGCAACACCCTGGTAAGAATGCCGATGCACCACCCTTCGATAATACTTGATACACACTTTCTGCGCCTAGCTGAAAGGCGTTAAAGAAAAGCGCTTATGGGAGACAACCCATGTTTTTACCTACAGTACTTTGTTTTTATTTTGTGTCTTGGAAGTTGTTTACTACTGTAGCAACCTCTCCTTATCTTAGTTTTGTGTTTTGTTGTGCCAAGTTAAGCCGTTGATAGAAAAGTAAGTACTAGATTTGGATTACTGCACAGTTCCAGATTTCTTTGCTGTCACGAATCTGGGTCCACCTCCCTGTAGGTAACTCAGAAAATTAAGCCAATTTACGTGCATGATCCTCAGATATGTACGCAACTTTCATTCAATTTGAGCATTTTCATTTGAGCAAGTCTGGTGCCATTTTAAAATTCGTCAATACGAACTGTTCTGTTTTGACAGATTCTGCCTTTTATTTCGCATTGCCTCTTTCGCTATGTTGGATGAATTTCTTTGATCCACTAATGTCCAGTAGCATTATGCAATGTCCAGAAGTGTTAAGAATGATTGTGTCACCTCTAAATATGTCAATTTATAATGTGCACTAACCCTCTAATGAGTTGTTTCGAGTTTGGTGTGGAGGAAGTTTTCAAGGATCAAGAGAGGAGTATGATGCAACATGATCAAGGAGAGTGAAAGCTCTAAGCTTGGGGATGCACCCGGTGGTTCACCCCTGCATATATCAAGAAGACTCAAGCGTCTAAGCTTGGGGATGCCCAAGGCATCCCCTTCTTCATCGACAACATTATCAGGTTCCTCCCCTGAAACTATATTTTTATTCCATCACATCTTATGTACTTTACTTGGAGCGTCTGTTTGTTTTTGTTTTTGTTTTGTTTGAATAAAATGGATCCTAGCATTCACTTTATGGGAGAGAGACACGCTCCGCTGGTTCGTATGAACACATGTGTTCTTAGCTCATAGTATTCATGGCGAAGTTTCCTCTTCGTTAAATTGTTATATGGTTGGAATTGGAAAATGATACATGTAGTAAATTGCTATAAATGTCTTGGGTAATGTGATACTTGGCAATTGTTGTGCTCATGTTTAAGCTCTTGCATCATATACTTTGCACCCATTAATGAAGATACATAGAGCATGCTAAAAATTTGGTTTGCATATTTGGTTTCTCTAAGGTCTAGATAATTTCTAGTATTGAGTTTGAACAACAAGGAAGACGGTGTAGAGTCTTATAATGTTTTCAATATGTCTTTTATGTGAGTTTTGCTGCACCGGTTCATCCTTGTGTTTGTTTCAAATAGCCTTGCTAGCCTAAACCTTGTATCGAGAGGGAATACTTCTCATGCATCCAAAATACTTGAGCCAATCACTATGCCATTTGTGTCCACCATACCTACCTATACTACATGGTATTTTCCGCCATTCCAAAGTAAATTGCTTGAGTGCTACCTTTAAAATTCCATCATTCACCTTTGCAATATATAGCTCATGGGACAAATAGCTTTAAACTATTGTGGTATTGAATATGTAATTATGCACTTTATCTCTTATTAAGTTGCTTGTTGTGCGATAACTATGTTTACTGGGGACGCCATCAACTACTCTTTGTTGAATTTCATGTGAGTTGCTATGCATGTTCGTCTTGTCTGAAGTAAGAGAGATCTACCACCATAGGGTTAAGCATGCATATGTTAGAGAAGAACATTGGGCCGCTAACTAAAGCCATGTTCCATGGTGGAAGTTTCAGTTTTGGACAACAATCCTCAAATCTCAAATGAGAAAATTATTAATTGTTGTTATATGCTTATGCATAAAAGAGGAGTCCATTATCTGTTGTCTATGTTGTCCCGGTATGGATGTCTAAGTTGAAGAATAATCAATAGCGAGAAATCCAATGCGAGCTTTCTCCTTAGACCTTTGTACAGGCGGCATAGAGGTACCCCTTTGTGACACTTGGTAAAAACAATGCATTGTGATGATCCGGTAGTCCAAGCTAATTAGGACAAGGTGCGGGCACTATTAGTATACTATGCATGAGGCTTGCAACTTGTAAGATATAATTTACATGATACATATGCTTTATTACTACCGTTGACAAAATTGTTTCATGTTTTCAAAATCAAAGCTCTAGCACAAATATAGCAATCGATGCTTTTCCTCTATGGAGGACCATTCTTTTACTTTCAATGTTGAGTCAGTTCACCTATTTCTCTCCACCTCAAGAAGCAAACACTTGTGTGAACTGTGCATTGATTCCTACATACTTGCTTATTGCACTTATTATATTACTCTATGTTGACAATATCCATGAGATATACATGTTACAAGTTGAAAGCAACCGCTGAAACTTAATCTTCTTTTGTGTTGCTTCAATACCTTTACTTTAAATTATTGCTTTATGAGTTAACTCTTATGCAAGACTTATTGATGCTTGTCTTGAAGTGCTATTCATGAAAAGTCTTTGCTATATGATTCACTTGTTTACTCATGTCATATACATTGTTTTGATCGCTGCATTCACTACATATGCTTTACAAATAGTATGATCAAGATTATGATGGCATGTCACTCCGTAAATTATACGTGTTATCGTTTTACCGCTCGGGACGAGCAGAACTAAGCTTGGGGATGCTGATACGTCTCCGACGTATCGATAATTTCTTATGTTCCATGCCACATTATTGATGTTATCTACATGTTTTATGCACACTTTATGTCATATTCGTGCATTTTCTGGAACTAACCTATTAACAAGATGCCGAAGTGCCAGTTGCTGTTTTCTGCTTTTTTTGGTTCCAGAAATCCTAGTAAGGAAATATTCTCGGAATTGGACGAAATCAAAGCCCAGGGGCCTATTTTCTCACGAAGCTTCCAGAAGTCCGAAGGAGAGACGAAGAGGGGCCACGGAGGGGCCACACTATAGGGCGGCGCGGCCCCCCCTTGGCCGCGCGGCCCTGTGGTGTGGGGCCCCCGTGCCGCCTCTTGACCTGCCCTTCCGCCTATAAAAAGTCTCCGTGACGAAACCCCCAGTACCGAGAACCACGATACGGAAAACCTTCCAGAGACGCCGCCGCCGCCGATCCCATCTCGGGGATCCAGGAGATCGCCTCCGGCACCCTGCCGGAGAGGGGAATCATCTCCCGGAGGACTCTACGCCGCCCTGGTCGCCACCGGTGTGATGTGTGAGTAGTCTACCCCTGGACTATGGGTCCATAGCAGTAGCTAGATGGTTGTCTTCTCCCCATTGTGCTATCATTGTCGGATCTTGTGAGCTGCCTAACATGATCAAGATCATCTATCTGTAATTCTATATGTTGCGTTTGTTGGGATCCGATGAATAGAGAATACTTGTTATGTTGATTATCAAAGCTATGCTTATTTCTTGTTTATGATCTTGCATGCTCTCCGTTATTAGTAGATGCTCTGGCCAAGTTGATGCTAGTAACTCCAAGAGGGAGTATTTATGCTCGATAGTGGGTTCATGCCTCTGTGAATCTGGAGGAGTGACAAGAACCACTAAGGTTATGGATGTGCTGTTGCCACTAGGGATAAAACATTAGTGCTATGTTCAAGGATGTAGTCACTAGTTACATTACGCGCAATACTTAATGCAATTGTCTGTTGTTAGCAACTTAATACTGGAGGGGGTTCGGATGATAACCTGAAGGTGGACTTTTTAGGCATAGATGCAGTTGGATGACGGTCTATGTACTTTGTCGTAATGCCCAATTAAATCTCACTATACTCATCATGATATGTATGTGCATGGTCATGCTCTCTTTATTTGTCAATTGCCCAACTGTAATTTGTTCACCCAACATGCTGTTCGTCTTATGGGAGAGACACCTCTAGTGAACTGTGGACCCCGGTCCAATTCTCTTTACTGAAATACAATCTACTGCAATACTGTTCTACTGTTTTCTGCAAGCAATCATCTTCCACACAATACGGTTAATCCTTTGTTACAGCAAGCCGGTGAGATTGACAACCTCACTGTTTCGTTGGGGCAAAGTACTTTGGTTGTGTTGTGCAGGTTCCACGTTGGCGCCGGAATCTCTGGTGTTGCGCCGCACTACATCCCGCCGCCATCAACCTTCAACGTGCTTCTTGGCTCCTCCTGGTTCGATAAACCTTGGTTTCTTTCTGAGGGAAAACTTGCTGCTGTGCGCATCATACCTTCCTCTTGGGGTTGCCCAACGAACGTGTGAAATACACGCCATCAAACCTCTCCTCTCTATTTCTTTTAACTAAACCCTAACAATCAAAACTATATTAATAAATATAACTATTTCAAATGTTTCACAGTTTTAAAAATGGTTTGGCTTTGTTTGATTCTGTTTTCAAATACCAAAGTAGTTTTGAAAATAAAAGAGAAAAGAAAATAGTTTCAAAATCAAAACCCCTCCTCTCTGGGCCTCTCTCCCTCTCTCTGGCATGCTCCTATCCCTCTTCCAGCCCAGCCTGATGGCTCCCTTTCCAGCCCATCTCTCCCTTTTTTCTCTCCCGACCCAACCCATCCAGTGGCCCAAGCCAGCACCGCAGCCCAGCTCCTTTTCCCCTCTGGCCTGGCCCACATACCCCTTCGATCCCCTTCTCTCGTTGTCGTCTTCCCCGCGGAGGGCACGCAGAGAGCGTGAGCGTGGTCCTCCCCTTCCACCACCGCGCGCCCCACCTGCTCCCCTTTCCCTTCTTATCCCCTCCTCGACGCCTCCCAGAAACCCTAGCTCCATCCCCCCTTCCTCCTAGAGCCGCCGCCATCCCTCTTCCCCTCTTTGTTTCGTTTCATCCTCAACCACCGTGACCACCTCGTCGTCGCCCCATCGCAGCAGAGCGTCCCGCCCCTATCTGAGACCACCGGAGGCCGCGCCATGTCTCCCTCGTTCGCCTGGTGCCCCTAATTGGGATGGGGGCACACAGTATCGCCGTCAAGCCACCGTTCTTCTCCGACCCCGGCGGGAAGAATCGTCGATTCCGGCCGCCACGCTCTTCCCCGGCCTCCGGCGTCCACACCATCAGCTTTCTGGTGAAGTCCTCGTTCCCCTGAGCTTGTTCCCCGTCTCTCTGGCCCTCCTTTTCTCGCTGCCGACGTTAATCCCGACCCGTGCCGCCGCAGGACCTCCGCCGCCGGCCATGCTCCGGCGACCCCCTGCCGACGGCGCCGCCTCCAGCTGGTTCGCGCCGATGAGAGGCGTCGAACGCGCCCACGCGCGCTTGCTGGGACGCCGCCTATCGCCCGCGCGCATCCTCGCCGTGCGTGGTCACCGCCGCTCCCGCGACGCGCACGGCATCGTTCCCTGCCAAACACCTTGTGGGCGTGCAAGCAACCTTCACCATGTCAGCGTCCAGCGTGGCGCCCTGGGCCCGCTCGTCAGCGACCCGGGGTAGAATCCCGCCCGGTGAGCTTCTTCCCCTCAGATCCAGATCTAGAGTTCTTGCAGAAAACCCCCTTGGATGTTTTAATGCCTCAACCCGCAGTCCCTGGCGCAGAGATCTTCGGCATAACCCCCTGCATATCTGTGTATCTAACCCGGGGTCCTCCCCCTTTCGGAATTTTGTTTTCAGGTCCTTACCCAATTAAAATAAAATCTGTTTATCTATTTTTAATAATAAAAACTAATCTGTTAATAACTTTTAATCTGTAACTCGAATGAAAATGTTTTATATATGAATTTTGATCAGAAAAATGTGCTGAACATGAATATGCCATCCATATGACTGCTTGCATCTCGCATCATGTTGAGCCGTGATAGTTTGTGCATGTCACCTCACATATATGCGGAGTATTTCGGATTCCGAATATGGTTTTTCCCGCTCCGTTTAATATTGAAGTAGCGCACCCTTGCCATGTTATGCCATGCTAACCAACACTTAAATTTGCCGATAGAAAATGCAACTCCAACCTAATTTGGTTGTCCGGGGTTCCGATCCTGCTTAAATTGGATAACTGCATTGCACCATCGTTGCCATGCCATGCATATCATCTTCATCATGCCAGTTCTTATTTCGTAGTAGTAAGACTTGCATACGTTGTTTGTTCCAGCATTTGCTTCTTCCCGGATAGGATCGCGAAGTGGTGTGGTGAGATACGACAAGTTCTCCGGATGTCCCTCGGCAAGCTCTAACAGGCAAGCATTTCCCTTATACTCCTGCCCCTGCAGAAGTCGCTCACCTATTTTATTTTGCCTTCTCCCTCATGCTATCCTTAAGTTGCGTTCTTGTCACGTGTCCTTTCCACTTGTTACCTCAAGCAGCCCATATTGCCACCACCACCTCCTACGGCTATTGTTTGGTTATCGAGTCTGCCCTTGCGAGTTGTAGTGCATGCTAGTGCTGTCTTATCTTGTTATCGTTGTTGTTATCTTATCGGGTTATATGTTGGGAAGAATCATGGTTACTTTAGTTGTTGATAATTGTTTAGCGGAGGCATCGGTGGGTCAGCTGCTCGTTTTGTGACGGCTCACTTGTGTTTCCTAAATATCTTAGGACCCCGAGTTCTTGTTATCTGTTCCGAGACTGAGCGCTCTAACCACACGTGGGTATGCTTACCGGGTCTCCCCTCGACCACTGCCGGAATCTACAGCTTTGTCCAGTGGCCACAATTAGTTTGAATGTTTGTTTGTTTCTCCCGGGCGTGCAAGCATGTTTCTTTGTGGTCAGATGATATGATATTACTTTTGGGGCCTTGTACCCCGTTGTCCCTTGCACGTTCGTAGGTTGCGGAGCCGCTGCGAAGTGGTCATCCCGCTGGGCACTGATCACCTAGTATGCTGACGCAATAGCTGAGTCCGCGTCGGAGTTTTGATCGGGCTCCGAAACGGGTTAACTTAGTTAGGTGGCTTCCTGGACATTGTTGTCGTGAAGGAGAGTGCGTGTCGTGATATCCACCTGTCGTAAGTGGGTTGATCGTGCGTGTGGGCACATTTGGGCACCCCTGCAGGGTTACAATCTTATCGATAAGCCGCATCCGCGGTTATGGACGACTTGGAGCTGTATGACTCGACCATAGACAACTTACACCTGTTTTTTCAATCATAATAACTTGTGTAGTAAGTTAGCACAACTTCAATAATAAATGGTTAAAACTTGACAACCGTGTGGGTGCCTTTGTAACTACTTCTTTGCGAAGGGGGAAAGCGTTGGCTGTGTTATGTTTGCAGAGTATAGAACTGTTAGATATGCGCTCTCTCATCTTCTCTGATTAGACGAATATTGTAGAGTGTCTCTATAGGTTTTTAGTGCTTGCGCGCTGCCGCTTAACCCCACCATATTGCCTATGACGTTCCTCTTGCATCCTCTAAGTCCCCTGCGTGCCTCAAGTACAAAGGACGACTGGTTGACGAATGCTTATACGTCTTGAAGTCTTGTTAAGTACGAACCCGTACTTATTGCTGCTTCTACGGGATATAACCGGGCAGGTATGAAGATCGGTACGATGCAGACGACGTTAGCGAGGTTACCCTTCCGGCTTGGTCTGGGCAGGGTTATGGACGCCACTGGTTATCTTCAGGACTCTTAGTCCATTTTGTATCTTGTCCGTACTCGGACGTAATCGATCTTCTGTTTGATTTGGATCTTTGTATTGTATATTTGTATCTTGACTCGTTGGAGTCGTTGTTGTAATATATGTATCTTGTGGGCTCTATTGTAATCCTGTTGTAATGTTACCGCTCGTATTAATTCCTCTGGCATCACGTGTGTGATTCTTCGCGCACGTCGTGTCGGAGGGCGTCTCTGAATCGATATCGTGAGGATTTCGGCGGGATCGCTGGAATCCTCAGGATACCGGTTTGGGGGCGTCACAAATATAAAACAAAAGTGCAGAAGTAAAATAATGGGTTGTCTCCCATAAGCGCTTTTTTAATGCCTTTCAGCTAGGCGCAGAAAGTGTAACTCAAGTAACATCAAGAGATGAAGCATCAACATCATAATTTCTTCTAATAATAGAATCAAAAGGTAACTTCATTCTCTTTCTAGGGAAGTGTTCCATACCTTTCTTGAGAGGAAATTGATACTTAATATTACCTTCCTTCATATCAATAATAGCACCAACAGTTCGAAGAAAAGGTCTTCCCAATATAATTGGACAAGATGCATTGCATTCAATATCCAAGACAACAAAATCAACGGGGACAAGGTTATTGTTAACCATAATGCGAACATTATCAATCCTCCCAAAAGGTTTCTTTATAGCATTATCAGCAAGATTAACATCCAAATAACAGTTTTTCAATGGTGGCAAGTCAAGCATATCATAGATTTTCTTAGGCATAACAGAAATACTTGCACCAAGATCACATAAAGCATTACAATCAAAATCATTGACCTTCATCTTAATGATGGTCTCCCAACCATCTTCTAACTTCCTAGGAATAGAAGTCTCAAGTTTTAATTTCTCTTCTCTAGCTTTTATGAGAGCATTCGTAATATGTTTTGTAAAGGCCAAATTTATAGCACTAGCATTAGGACTTCTAGCAAGTTTTTGTAAGAACTTAATAACTTCAGAGATATGACAATCATCAAAATCTAAACCATTATGATCTACAGCAATGGGATCATTGTCCCCAATATTTTGAAAAATTTCAGCAGTTTTATCACAAGCAGTTTCAGCAGTTTTAGCAGTTTCAGGCAATTTTGCACGCTTTGCACTAGGAGTAGAAACATTGCCAACACCAATTGTTTTATCATTGATAGTAGGAGGTTTAGCAACATGTGAAGCATCAACATTACTAGTGGTGGTAATAGTCCAAACTTTAGCTACATTATTCTCTTTAGCTAGTTTTTCTTCTCTTTCCCACCTAGCATGCAATTCAGCCATCAATCTAAAATTCTCATTAATTCGAACTTGGATGGCGTTTGCTGTAGCAAATGACTTAATATCTTTATCTTCTTTAGGCATAACTTTCAATTTTAAAAGATCAACATCAGAAGCAAGACTATCAACCTTAGAAGCAAGAACATCAATTTTACCAAGCTTTTCTTCAACAGATTTGTTAAAAGCAGTTTGTGTACTAATGAATTCTTTAAGCATGACTTCAAGACCAGAGGGTACACTCCTATTATTGTTGTAAGAATTCCCATAAGAATTACCATAACCATTACCATTATTAGAAGGATATGGCCTATAGTTGTTACCAGAATTATTCCTATAAGCGTTGTTGTTGAAATTATTATTTTTAATGAAGTTCACATCAACATGCTCTTCTTGAGCAACCAATGAAGCTAAAGGAACATTATTAGGATCAACATTAGATCTACCATTCACAAGCATAGACATAATAGCATCAATCTTATCACTCAAGGAGGAGGTTTCTTCAACAAAATTTACTTTCTTACCTTGTGGAGCCCTTTCAGTGTGCCATTCAGAGTAATTGATCATCATATTATCAAGAAGCTTTGTTGCGGCGCCTAAGGTGATGGACATAAAAGTACCCCCAGCAGCTGAATCCAATAGGTTCCGCGAAGAAAAATTCAATCCTGCATAGAAGGTTTGGATGATCATCCAAGTAGTTAGTCCATGGGTAGGGCAATTCTTTACCAAAGATTTTATTCTTTCCCATGCTTGAGCAACACGTTCATTATCCAATTGCTTAAAATTCATTATGCTACTTCTCAAAGATGTAATTTTAGCGGGAGGATAATATCTACCAATGAAAGCATCTTTACATTTAGTCCATGAATCTATACTATTCTTAGGCAAAGATAGCAACCAATCTTTAGCTCTTCCTCTTAAGGAGAAAGGAAACAATTTCAATTTTATAATGTCACCATCTACATCCTTATACGTTTGCATTTCACAAAGTTCAACAAAACTATTAAGATGGGCAGCAGCGTCATCAGAACTAACACCAGAAAATTATTCTCTCATAACAAGATTTAGTAAAGCAGGTTTAATTTCAAAAAATTCTGTTGTAGTAGCAGGTGGAGCAATAGGTGTGCATAGAAAATCATTATTATTTGTGCTAGTGAAGTCACACAACTTAGTATTCTCAACAGTACCCATTTCAGCAGTAGTAAATAAAGCAAACTAAATAAAGTAAATGCAAGTAACTAATTTTTTTGTGTTTTTAATATAGAGAACGCAAACAAGACAGTAAATAAAGTAAAACTAGTAACTATTTTTTTTGTATTTTTGATATAGAGAACAAACAAAGCAGTAAATAAAATAAAGTAAAGCAAGACAAAAACAAAGTAAAGAGATTGGATGTGGGAGACTCCCCGTGCAGCGTGTCTTGATCTCCCCGGCAACGCCGCCAGAAAAAGAGCTTGATAATGCGTGAAGCACACGTCCATTGGGAACCCCAAGAGGAAGGTGTGATGCGTACAGCAGCAAGTTTTCCCTCAGTAAGAAACCAAGGTTATCGAACCAGTAGGAGTCAAGGATCACGTAAAGGTCATTGGTGACAGAGTGTAGTGCGGCGCAACACCAGGGATTCCGGCGCCAACGTGGAACCTGCACAACACAATCAAAGTACTTTGCCCCAACGTAACAGTGAGGTTGTCAATCTCACCGGCTTGCTGTAAACAAAGGATTAAATGTATAGTGTGAAAGATGATGTTTGTTTGCGAAGAACAGTAAAGAACAAGTATTGCAGTAGATTGTATTTCAGATGTAAAAGAATGGACCGGGGTCCACAATTCACTAGTGGTGTCTCTCCAATAAGATAAATAGCATGTTGGGTGAACAAATTACAGTTGGGCAATTGACAAATAGAGAGGGCATAAGAATGCACATACATATCACAATGACTACTATGAGATTTAATCAGGGCATTACGACAAAGTACATAGACCGCTATCCAGCATGCATCTATGCCTAAAAAGTCCACCTTCAGGTTAGCATCCGCACCCCTTCCAGTATTAAGTTGCAAACAACAGACAATTGCATTAGGTATGGTGCGTAATTTAATCAACACAAATATCCTTAGACAAAGCATTGATGTTTTATACCTAGTGGCAACAGCACATCCACAACCTTAGAACTTTCTGTCACTGTCCCAGATTCAATGGAGGCATGAACCCACTATCGAGCATAAATACTCCCTCTTGGAGTTACAAGTATCAACTTGGCCAGAGCCTCTACTAGCAACGGAGAGCATGCAAGAACATAAACAACACATATATGATAGATTGATAATCAACTTGACATAGTATTCCATATTCATCGGATCCCAACAAACACAACATGTAGCATTACAAATAGATGATCTTGATCATGATAGGCAGCTCACAAGATCTAACATGATAGCACAAGAGGAGAAGACAACCATCTAGCTACTGCTATGGACCCATAGTCCAAAGGTGAACTACTCACACATCAATCCGGAGGCGATCATGGTGATGAAGAGTCCTCCGGGAGATGATTCCCTTCTCCGGCAGGGTGCCGGAGGCGATCTCCTGAATCCCCCGAGATGGGATTGGCGGCGGCGTCTCTGGAAGGTTTTCCGTATCGTGGCTCTCGGTACAGGGGTTTTCGCGACGAAGGCTATAAGTAGGTGGAAGGGCAGGGTTGGAGGCGGCGCAGGGTCCCCACACCATAGGCCGGCGTGGGCCCCATGCAGGCCACGCCGTCCTATGGTTACGGGCCCTCGTGGCCCCACTTCGTATGCTCTTCGGTCTTCTGGAAGCTCCGTGGAAAAATAAGACCCTGGGCGTTGATTTCGTCCGATTCCGAGAATATTTCCTTTGTAGGATTTCTGAAACCAAAAACAGCAGAAAACAGCAACTGGCTCTTCAACATCTCGTCAATAGGTTAGTGCCGGAAAATGCATAATAATGACATAAAGTGTGTATAAAACATGTGAGTATCATCAGAAAAGTAGCATGGAACATAAAAAATTATAGATACGTTTGAGACGTATCAAGGGCGAACGCAAATAACAACACCGCCTATGTTATAGGCGATGTTGTGGGAGCCGTTGCGGCGGAGGCAGAAGATGCGCTTCCTGTTATCACCAGAATTTGACCGAGTCAGAGGTGGGCCGCGATCAAGATGGGCTTGAAGAATATACATGGAAGAAATACGTGAATCGGCCTTATATGCAAAGTTTGGGCTAGTTTGCCCGTGTATCTGTAATATAGTAGGATACGTGTCGGTTAGATAGAGTTTGCCTCGTGCCCGGTTGGGATTATTCCCACGATTAGAAAGTCTACGGACTATAAATATGTATCTAGGGTTTATGAAATAAACAACAATCACGTTCACCACAAACCAATCTAGGCGCATCGCCAACTCCCTTGTCTCGAGGGTTTCTTCCGGGTAAGCATCATGCTGCCTGCGATCTAGGCAGTACAAGTTTATTCGCTGTTCATGCGTTGCTCGTACTGAAGCCTTTTTGATGGCGAGCAACGTAGTTATCTTAGACGTGTTAGGGTTAGTATTGTTCATCGTATCATATGCTGTCGTCGTGCAACCCTGAGACGTCTAGCCGCCCTTACACCTATCTTAGGTGTAAGGGCGGCACCCCGCTTGATCATTATTTAGTAGATCCGATCAGTTATGGTTGCTCCTTGTTCTTCAAGGATTAGTTTAATATCTGCATAGTTAGGCCTTACAAACGGGTTGAAGGATCCAGTGGCGCGTAGGGTGTAGTTTGCTAGCCCTAGACAGGATGTTCCGGGGATCAACCTCGTGTTGGTTTTTAGGCCTTGTCTAGGGACGGCTTACGATCACCGTGCGTGGCCGCCAGGCTCAATCACGAGTAGGATGTTCCGATTATGTGGTGAAAACCCTAAATCGTAGTAGGTCGTTTTAGCTTTATTTTGATCAAGCAGGACCACCATATATTCGTACACCCCGTACGGATCATGGGTGGATCGGCTCTTTGAGCCGATCCACAGGACAACGTGAGAGCCGATCGAGGCTCGTATTTAATGTTTACGTGTATGCCATGCAGGAAACTAAGCGAGGCACATCCATCACCTTCCTGACCAGGTATAGGTCAGGTGGCACGCCCTTGCACCAGCATCGGACGTGCGTGCCGAGTCTTTGCGGGCCGTCGCTCGGAGGGACCAGGGCCAGCCGCAGTCCTGGGAGCCTCCCGGCTCTACTGTGTTGCCCGTCGCTGCTCGCCGGTGGGTTTCTGACCGCAACACATTCTGGCACGCCCGGTGGGACAATCTTCGACATCAACCGCATCGCCATCTACATCTGAGATGGCGGAAGGCACTCCAGTCACGTACGAGGATTTGACCGAGGAGCTCAAGAAGAAGTATGACGAGGTCAAAGCGATCCTCGAAGCCGACCTCATCGGCTCTTTTCACAGAACCCGCTCACATGGCATCAGGTGGAAAGGGTTCTCACCTGAAGGCGCGCTCGATGGAGTGGACCTGTCCGCCCCGTCAGAAGAACGCACCAGGTCCCTGCGTCAGGAGATTAACTTCATGGTAGCTCACTCGCTGCACCGCCATTCTGAGAGCCTGGTGAACACTTTGGAGCGTGTCGCTCTTCGGGTGATCCAGGAAATCATGAGGCATCAGTACTCTCCGTCAGGACCAGCTCTCGGGACTTACCAAGGGGAGATGCCACTCCAGTCCCATCCACCGCTGCCATTCGCGTTGACAGCACCAGAAGTGCCGAATTCACCGGCATACGTCGTCTACAAGATCGGTGGTGACCCTAGTGACTACCAGTTCTTGCATGAGGCGCCTAAGGAGATCCCTCACGGATACACGTGCACATACGTGCCAGACTGCAGTAACTGGGCACTCACAAACCAGACTGCAACAGCAGGGACTTCTGGAACAACAGGAGGAACTTCGGGAACAGATCTTGAGAAGCAGACGTGGCTAGCTAAGTATGCCACTCCGACAAACCTCCAGAGCTCAGCTCCTGCAGTTGGCTCAGAGCTGGAAAAGCAAGCATGGCTGGCTAAGTATGCCACTCCGGCGAATCTTCAGAGTTCGACTCCTACAGCCAGCACCGCGGATCAGATCAGTACAATCCTGAGAGACCAGTTCGGCATGGTGCCGAAAAGGAGGACAATCGGCTATTCCAAGCCGTACCCCAACGAGTACGAGTTGATCCCGCTACCACCCAAATATCGGCTCCCTGATTTCTCCAAGTTTAATGGATCAGATGGTTCCAGCTCCATCGAGCATGTGAGCCGATATTTGGCACAGCTGGGCACGATCTCAGCATCAGATGAGCTGCGTGTGAGGTTCTTCGCACAGTCCCTCACAGGATCGGCTTTCGGATGGTACACATCGCTGCCACCAGACTCAATCCGGACTTGGAAGCAGTTGGAAGAGCAGTTCCACATGCAGTATCACTCAGAGGCTTCCGAGGCTGGCATTGCCGATTTAGCACAAGTACGTCAGAAGCGCGGAGAAACAGTGTCAGAGTACATCCAGCGCTTCAGGACCGTGAGGAACCGATGTTATTCGGCTCGTTTGACCGAAAAGGAAGCAGTCGAGTTGGCGGTGGTGGGTCTCGCATCACCGATCAAGGATATGGCTTCCCAAGCAGACTACCCTTCACTGGCGCACATGGTTCAGAAACTGTCAGTATATGAGCAGCACCACCCAGAGCTGTACCAGGACAAATTCAAGCGTGCAGTAGTCCTGGTTGAGACAGAAGAAGATGAAGGGTCTGCGGGAGATCAAGAGGTAGCAGTGGCTGAATGGACTCGGGGGGCAACCCCCATATCCTGCAAATGGGTTAAGCCACCAGGTCCGCCCAGAGGGTTTGATTTTGACGTAACTAAAACTGAGCAAATTTTTGACCTCTTACTTAAAGAGAAGCAGCTGAAGTTACCCGAAGGCCTCAAAATCCCCACGGTACAGGAGCTGAACGGGAAGCCATACTGCAAATGGCATAACTCGTTCTCCCATACCACCAACGACTGCAGGGTGTGGCGTCAGCAGATCCAAATGGCGATAGAACAAGGACGTCTAATTTTCAACCAGTACGCCATGAAAGTCGACACTCACCCCTTCCCCGCCGTTAACATGGTGGAGTGCACTTACCCTGGAGGGTGCCAGCCAGGATTCTCGTTCAACATCAACATGGTAGGACCTGGACACCACTCTGGTAAGGACGGAGACGAGGGCAGCTGCTCTCATAGCAAGGACACAGAGGGAGCCGTTCCACGCAATCGGCTCCGTCACGATGGCAAGCGCTACATCACAGAGGGAGAAGTGAGGAATGTGAGATATCAGCGACCTCTCTCTGATCACCTCCTCAACAAGTATGTGAGTCAATATGACCAACGCCGACGGCCCAACGACGATCATGAAAGAGATCGTCTGGCTAGGGACGCCAGGAGACATCGTCGGCATGATCGCGACGAGGAGAGATATGAGCGCCACGCCAAGGAAAGGTCAAGAGAGCAAGACGACGAGGATAGGCACTGGGACTGTCCCTTCTTCAGACACTGCTGGGATTCAGGAATGAGCCGATTGCCTACAATCGGCAACTGCCCAGAATGTAGACAGAAGAAGAAGGATGCAGCTAACGTGTCCGTGTTCAAACGTCTAGGGCCTCTTCCGCCTCGGAACAAGCACGCTGAGTCCTCTCGGGTGGAAGATCTCGAGGAATTGGAAGACGATGACAAAGAAGAAGATAAGTACCACCGGCCAAGGTGGTACCCTGATGGACTCAGCCGTTCCCAAAAGCGTAGGGTTCAGCGACTACGTGGTTTGGAGGAAGCCGAAAGGTTGTACCTGCACACGTTGAGGAAGGCGCGGCCTGATCTGGCCGCTAAAATTCAGCGAACCCTGGACGAAGAAGGTCGGCCACAAAGGAAAGAGTGGCGCCCCAGACAAAAGAAAGCCGATGATGAAACATCGGCTGGCACAAACATGGTGTTCATCCTTCCGACGGAGTTTAGTGCTCCAGGATTAGACGAAGCACCTGTGGCACAACTTGACTGCGGCCCACGGCCAGTTATCTTTGAGAAGCCACGAGAAAGAAGCTACAGGCATCTGAAGGCCCTGTACTTGTGAGGTTATATCGATGGGCAGCCTGTCAACAAGATGCTTGTGGACACCGGAGCGGCAGTCAACATTATGCCATACTCCATGCTACGTCGGTTGGGACGCTCTAGCTCGGATCTGATCAAGACCAACGTGACGCTGAGCGATTTCAACGGCCAAGCGTCTGACGCACAAGGTGTTCTGAACGTGGATCTGACCGTAGGAAGGAAAACCATCCCTACGACGTTCTTTATTGTCGATAGCAAGAGTACCTATGCTGTCCTGCTAGGAAGAGATTGGATCCACGCCAACTGTTGCATTCCATCCACGATGCACCAATGCGTAATACAGTGGGATGGAGATGAGGTAGAGGTCGTCCATGCAGATGACTCAGCCGAGATTTCAACGGCTGGCATGAACGCTTGGGAGACAACTGGCCAAGAGCCACTCTCAGGCATCAATTTAGACGACTGTGAGCGCATCGACGTGACAAAGGATGGGGTTAGGCTGGTCTTATCCACCGGCCTGACCGTATAGCAAGAACAAACCTATGGGCAAACGTGGCGAGGCCGATCCTTGGGATCGGCCCCAAAGATCTATGGAGGAACATTGCAAAACCTTCATTGAGCGATTCAATCAACATGGAAGCCGATTCCAGCAATCGGCCAAAATTATCCTCACCATACGTTCTGCCTGTGCTCAACATCGACCTAATGGGCAGCGGTTTTACGTCGGCTGATGAGAGTCAACATTAATCCTAACGGAGCCGACGTTCAAATACAGTGCCTTGGCTAACTACAGAGCCGATATCCGCAGTTACCTGGCAGATTCGGCTCGGGGGGCACCTAATCAGATGAACATGTGCGATACATGTGCAGTGAAATATTGGGGGCCGATAGAAAATCGGCCAGTAAAAAAAAATTCTCATGGTATACAGCCGATGCACGGGCATCGACTTTAGAGCTAAGAAACAAAGCCGATGCACAGCCATCGACTCTAGTACAATTACACAGGATCTACCCGCTGCGTGTTCAAGACGCGGATTTTCACCAAGTCGGTCTTCAGTTCAGCTGTGAGGCCTTCTGCTTCCTCGAGGGAGTGAACAATGAGAGCTTCCTCAGCTGCAATGGGCCGATTTTGGTGCCTGAACTTTCTCTTCGAGGACTTCCAACCCTTTGCGCCAGTTCAGCAGTACTGTCAGAAGCGTCAGTTTTGGCATGCAAGGCAGCCTTTTGTTCATTAAGCCGTTGGTGTTTCGTCTACAATATCGGCTTGCAACGGGAGAAAAGGCGATCGATGAGGGAAAGTTTGGCTGGCTCTGCACGGTGGCTGTCTCAGAATTACCTGAGTTCAAAGCCCTTTGTCTGATCTGTGCATCCTCACCGCTATTCTCGCCTGGACTGAGGCTCGGGGGGCAGCTGGCCTGGTAGATGCTCTGTTTTTAGGAGCCGATTGGGGTGTCATCGGCTGGTCCTTCATCGCAACCTTCTTTAAAAATGGTGAGTTCTTGCAGAAGAGATCACTGGAGCTGGTGGGAGGAATTTAAAGGCTCTCTTGAAAGCAAGGGTCTTCCACATTATCCACCAGAGCTTGAAGTCATCAGTCGAAGAGTTGAAGGATAGTTTGTGAAGGACCGATGCGTTGCCATCGGCTCATTGAGCATTGGCTAAGTGAACAAATCGGCAAAATCAGTATGAGGGGAAATCGGCTAAATTAGCTTAAAGGAAATCGGCAAAATCAAATTGGGGGAAATTCTTCATTGCTAAGCAGGATTTCTTACATAAAGAGCTGATTGCTCTCAAAAGGAAGTACTAGGGGATACATTGCCCCATCTACCACTACTGATCCTATGCTAAGGGTCCTATCTACGGGCCGTCGCTGCCCTCGTCGTCGCCGTCGTCGCCGCTGTCGGCGCTACTCCCGGCGGGCTCGTCGTCGCTGCTGCAGAGGCCGCCGGCAGGGCCCTCGTTGTCCTCGTCCTCCTCGTCAGCGTCGTCGTCGTCGCTGTCGAAGTCCCTGAGGTTCCCCGGCCAGGGGCAGAAGCGCTTGGCCGGCGGTTCGTCGGAGGAGGTGTCGTCCTCCTCCTCCTCCTTCTCCTCCTCCTCCTCCTCGGGGGAGGTGAAGTCATCACAGGAGAAGCGATCGTCATCGCTCTCCTCCTCCGTTTCCCCGTCGGTGAGGAAGCGGAGGTCACTTTCCCCGTCGGTCGAGGACTTGTCGTCCTCAGACCAGACGGAGAAATCGTGACTGGACTCCTCCCCGGCTTCGATGGCACGGCGGATGTTGGCCGCATGGGCCTCCTCCGGGTTCCACTCCGGCGTCGGCTCGCGGGAGGAGGAGGATTGGGTGGAAAGACCCGATGAGGCAGAGGAAGAAGAAGACATGGTGGTGCAGGAGGGCTTTTGGAGTGCTAATGCGAAGGGGATGAAGAAGCAAACTGTTTGGAGCGGTTAAATAAAAGGGGATATAGTGGAAATTCAATGCCACAACAGTTTCCGAGGAAGTGGTGCCCAATAAAAACAAACAACAATTTTGCCAGGACACGCGGAAGTGGAAGAGGCAAGGCATCATGATGAAGGATACTGCGACGGTTCTACCACGACATGACCCGACGAAGAAAGAGCGGAGTGATTTTGGAATTATCAATTCCAAAACCAGGGGGGAATGTGTTATCACCAGAATTTGACCGAGTCAGAGGTGGGCCGCGATCAAGATGGGCTTGAAGAATATACATGGAAGAAATACGTGAATCGGCCTTATATGCAAAGTTTGGGCTAGTTTGCCCGTGTATCTGTAATATAGTAGGATACGTGTCGGTTAGATAGAGTTTGGCTCGTGCCCGGTTGGGATTATTCCCACGATTAGAAAGTCTACGGACTATAAATATATATCTAGGGTTTATGAAATAAACAACAATCACGTTCACCACAAACCAATCTAGGCGCATCGCCAACTCCCTTGTCTCGAGGGTTTATTCCGGGTAAGCATCATGCTGCCTAGATCGCATCTTGCGATCTAGGCAGTACAAGTTTATTCGCTGTTCATGCGTTGCTTGTACTGAAGCCTTTTTGATGGCGAGCAACGTAGTTATCTTAGACGTGTTAGGGTTAGCATTGTTCATCGTATCATATGCTGTCGTCGTGCAACCCTGAGACGTCTAGCCGCCCTTACACCTATCTTAGGTGTAAGGGCGGCACCCCGCTTGATCATTATTTAGTAGATCCGATCCGTTATGGTTGCTCCTTGTTCTTCAAGGATTAGTTTAATATCTGCATAGTTAGGCCTTACAAACGGGTTGAAGGATCCAGTGGCGCGTAGGGTGTAGTTTGCTAGCCCTAGACAGGATGTTCCGGGGATCAACCTCGTGTTGGTTTTTAGGCCTTGTCTAGGGACGGCTTACGATCACCGTGCGTGGCCGCCAGGCTCAATCACGAGTAGGATGTTCCGATTATGTGGTGAAAACCCTAAATCGTAGTAGGTCGTTTTAGCTTTATTTTGATCAAGCAGGACCACCATATATTCGTACACCCCGTACGGATCATGGGTGGATCGGCTCTTTGAGCCGATCCACATGACAACCTGAGAGCCGATCGAGGCTCGTATTTAATGTTTACGTGTATGCCATGCAGGAAACTAAGCGAGGCACATCCATCACCTTCCTGACCAGGTATAGGTCAGGTGGCACGCCCTTGCACCAGCATCGGACGTGCGTGCCGAGTCTTTGCGGGCCGTCGCTCGGAGGGACCAGGGCCAGCCGCAGTCCTGGGAGCCTCCCGGCTCTACTGTGTTGCCCGTCGCTGCTCGCCGGTGGGTTTCTGACCGCAACACTTCCACAGAGCCCAATTAGGGTGGACTCCGAGGAAGCATTCACAAAGAGTGATGAAAAGGGAGACATGGAGAATGGAATTGGGAGTCAGCTGATGAAGCTGCAACCCATAAACAAAAAGCAAACCGCGAAGGAAATCATGTATGGGGGCAGAAAGGCCGCGGATAAGATGGTCAACGAAGCTAACCCGGTATTCTATAGGAGGCGTCGGGTAGCTCTCCTCGCTGGGGAAGCGCAGTGCGTCCTTCTTCTTCATCAGCCCCAGTTTTTTCATCAGGTTGATGTCCTGATTGGAAATCTTGGATCTTTCCCACTCCGCCGTTCCCAGATCTGGTGCCGCCATCTTGGATTCAGGAGTGTTGTGCCTGGTGAGTCTTGCGCGTGGTGGCATCAACAATGGCGCAGGCGTGAGTGAGAGTGTGGTTGAGCTCAAGAGGTGTTGGGGCGCAATTGGGGATTTTTGGAGAGAGAACAAAGGTGCGGCGCGGCGAAGCGGCGAATAGAGGAGGAAGATGACCTTTTATAGGAAGCGTGCGGGTCGACGCACCGTTGGATGGAGCAGTAATAAACTTGATGGTTTACACGTGGCCTAAAGGGTACAACTGTATTTTCGTAAGGATGGAACTGGACAGGCGCTACAGCGCGCGTGCCAGAAAAAGTGGAGGACGTGTGCCCCCACTTGCGCAACGTGTCAAACTGCCGCGGATTTTGGGTGCACCAGTCAGTGATAGGATAGAGCTCGTGTTTTTTAGATGAAGAGGTCGTGGCTAACGTCAGCATTGATGTCACTTTGGCAGAGGAAATTTTCGACAGCGACGATACGAAGACCGGTCAAAGAACACAAGCGATGATAATTTCGAGAGCCTTTGGTCAAATACAAGTTTTTGATCAAATGCTCGGGGGGCTACTCTTGAAAAAAGAAATTTCGGGTATGACAAAATAGAAATGGCGAGAGCCTATGATCAAATGCAAGCATTTGTTCATAGCCTCGGGGACTGCTCCCATCGGGAGCGCTGGTCGCGCACCCGATAGAAATAAAAGCTCAAGAAAGGATGACAATATAGCGACATAAGGCGTTAAAGTGTTGAGCCTACAACCAAGTACAAGTCCTTGGCTGTAGCCTCGGGGGCTACTCCCATCGGGAACGTTGTTCGCGTGCCCGATGAAATTATAAAGAGTATAGTGAGCATATTTCGAGTTATACAAATGACTCTACATATACTCCCATCAGGAAGGCAAGATAAGTCATCCGTTGACTCAATAAAATGTGCTATTCCAGCAGCCGAAAGAGCACTCGACAATATATTCTCAGAGTGCCTAAGTCGCGAATAATCTCTGAATGCCGCAAAACTTTGCGAAGGTAAGACCCCAGATCCGTTCTAAGCGGCGTGGCACCGTCTCTGACGTCGGTTTGCTACTTTTTTCCGTATCAAAAGATACGAAGAAAAATCCTAACGGACGCGTTAGGTACCCGATAAAACATGACTGGGACTCGACAGATGGTAAGACCTTAAGCGGCACATGTCGAGTTAACACCAGTATCCCGATATCATGTCCGGGGACGTGATCTTGAAATAGGTTTTTGCGGATTGCCACTAGAGCAGTTAACTAGTACCTGATCCGTCAGATGAACTAGCCCCAATTACCATTATCCCTGTACAATATATAATTGTGTATCTAAAGATATGCGATGGCTTGACAAAGTTATTGGATGATTATAAAGTTGGAGATTTTCCTTGATTCTTTGATTCAAGCAAAATCTCGGGGGCTACTGACATAGGCATCCCCAATGGGCCTGCCAAAGATGGTACCCGGGGTTTACTGAAGGCCCACGAGTCGAAGAATATGAAGCTCGGAAGCCCAGTTAGTATTAAGGAAAGTTAGAGTTGTATTAGGAAATATAGACTTGTAACTTTGCGGGTTGAACTCAGAGAGTCTCCCGGAATCTGTAATCTTGTGTAACACGGTATCCTCGGCTCCGCCTCCTATATAAGGGGGAGTCGAGGGACAAAGAGAGGATCGAATCCATTGTCAACAGAACCCTAGCTTCTTAATCGTCGAGTACTTTTCGGCTGAAACCTTCGAGATCTACTTGCCCTCTACTTCCAACTAAACCCTAGTCTACAATACGTAGGCATTGACTAGTTAATCCCTTGTCAGTATGTACCTAGATCATCAGTGACAATTATCATGGTTGGGTCGTGTTTGTAACCTGTACTGCTTCCCCTTTGTGGGCTTTCCCTCTTCTTAGAGCATCTCTAGCAGAACCCGTAAACACGTGTAGCGAGTTCAGTTCACCGAATTCGTGTTTACAGGTCGGAGAAATGTTGTCACGGAGTAGAATCCCATGGAGTAGAATCCGTAAAACAGGAACTGAAAAACTGAATTTGAAATGTTGCGGGTAAATTAGGCGATGATCATATATATAGATGGATTTGATGCTCCGATTGAGCATCAAAAGTTACATAATTCGAGAAATTAAACCTAAATTACTTATACACCGGCGAGCGCTACTAAGTTTAAGCAAAATGCGGCCTAAATAATGGCCTATGCGCGCGGCGGTGCCGGTGGTGGTAGAGTGTCTCGGCGGCAGACGGCGTCGACGATGTCGTGGAGGAGCTTCACTCCTCGTCGGCGTCAAGCTCGACTATCTCGAGCTTGACGCGGCGGACGTGCTCCTCCCGGCGGGCCTCCTCGTACTCTCGCACCTGGCGGACGGCGTCCGCCTCCTCCCGGCGGAAGCGAGCGCGGGCCTCCGCCTCGGAGATGGCCTTCGTCTGCGCGAGCACGACCTCCTCCTCGTCGGAGCGTGGACGTAGTCGCCCGCCGAGAAGGTGGGCGACCGCGAGGGGACGAGGTCATCGTCGTCGCTGCTGTCGGCGATGGGGAGCCACGGTGCACGACTTGAGCCGCCAGACGAGGACCCCTCGCTGGCGCTGGCGTACCTCGCAAGCTTCCGTGGGGGCGTGAGCCCCCAGTTCGTCCACCGGCGGGTGTTGCGCTTGCGCGCGCCCTCCGACCTGTTCCATTTCCGCTGTTCCGCGTCGGTGCGTAACACGGGGGGACACTGCGGTGAGTCCCCGCCGCCCAATCCGCCGTCGCGGCCTGCTGAGCCGCCGCGGCCTGCTGAGCCGCCACGGGAGGCCAAGCTCGCCGGAAAGGTGGGTGGAACGGTGACTGCGGGCTGCTCGATTGCTCGCCGGAAAACGGGGTAGGCGGCGGCGGAGGGAGTGGAAGCGGCGGAGGGGAGTAGGGTTTGGAAACCGAACTCCCCTTCACGGCCCCTTTTAATACGGGGCGACCGCGCAGTTTCTCGAGGGCCCGAAATCGTTATACGGGCCAGGCTGCGAGTTCGGGCTCCGTTCTGGCCCAGTTTCGGTCCGAACCCGTATAACCGCCGGAGTTTTTCAGTTTCCGCCCAGTTTACGGGCTCTGCTAGAGTTGCTCTTAATATATATACATGCATTCCACATGTATGGTTCGAAAAAAACCTTGTATCAGTTTGGCCTTTTGAGATTTATTTATAAAGCGTGACGAAATCCTGTTTCAAAACATAGTGTGCCGACTTAAATAAAACATCTGCTCGAATACACAAACGGAAATTAGTGAAATAACACAAAAGAAGTGTCAATTTACAAACTAGAACTGCATAGTTCTTGATGGACATAATAATGGACATGGATGGGGAAAACGAGTCCAGCGCTAAACTGACATCTATCTCTCAGTACGAACTGTTGCAAACAAACATCATTACATAATTTTTATGAAGAGACATTTTATTTACTTAAAAGTTCGCATCAATAAGATACAAACACAATTACATGGATATTATACCTAAGGAAACATGGATGGATTTTTTTCTCATCGACTGATGCATATGGCATTCATTATATTACTACATTATTCAAGAGTTATTACTTATAGACTTAAAACTGACTGGACAGAGCCGGCTCTTACATATATTTATGCATGCATATAGGTTGCACGCAAGCAAAAAAAAAATCTAAATTGACTTCATGGAACCGGTTCTCTTGTATCTTACGAACAGATTTCCTTTTGGCTTTGCCACGTAATTGCCCCAGTCTGTCTCTGGGAAAGGAGAGATCAATTCGAGTTCAAAGTTCCTTAGCAAATGGCTCCAAATCAGCTTAATCTGCATGTAAGCGTAGGCCTCGCCGGTGCAAACGTGCCGACCACCGCCAAATGACATGTAAGATAACTTGCCTAATGCTATGTCCTCTTTCCTTCCCGGGCCAAACCGGCGCGGGTCATATACCTGAGGGTCCTTATAGATGTAGGGAAGGTTATTGTTCACTAGAACAAGAGTTGCTACGGGGTGGTCTGGCTCGATTTCATACTGTTTTCCCTCTCTGGTTTGCACCGTGAAGTGTGTATGTGCCTTGCGGGCTAGCGCCAGCGCTGGAGGGTGCATCCTTAGCGTCTCCTTGATGCAATTATGAAGTATCTCCATCTCCATGACAGCACTGTAGTCTAGCCCGTCCTTGTACTTCTTGGCGATTTGTTCTTGCTCCTCAATGGCGGCTGCTAAGAAGGTTGGGTGGCTGAGCAGACAAGCTCCGGTCCAAGTGCTGGCGACAGAGCTGGTATATTTTCCAGCAAATAGCAAGCTTATGATCAATCCCACTACCTCTTGTACTGATGTAGAGCGGCCGTCTTTGTACTTGGAGTCGATCAATCCCTGCAGCGTGTCCTCCTCGACTCTGCCAGACCTCTTGCGGGACTCCACCACCTCAGATAGTATTTCGGTCAGCCTGATGCGCGCTCTGTCACGCCGCCGGTTTGCTGGAGTTGGGAGATATGGAAATAGGATGCTACCCAAGCTCATGCCATTTCCGAGCTCAGTAAACAGCGTGGTGATCTCGTCAAACATATTTTCCCGGACCTCTTTTCCGAGGAAACATCGGCTCGCGATCAACATGAGTACCCGCTCGAACTCAAGCTTTAAATCAACGATGCCCTCTTTTCCCCATTTGCCAAAGTGGCCCTGCGTACATCCAAACAAGCAAGTTTGTAAAAAAAGAAAAAGAAATTGTTTGCGTCATGTATACTAGGAATTAGGCAGATACTAGCTAGGAATTAATAGTCGAGACAGATATTGCAGGGTTTGTTTTCTACGCACCTCCACTTCTTGTAGCATCTTAGAAACATGGCCGGCCAATCTGGATGGCCGGAGCGCTTCAAGGTGAAATCGCTTTTGCTCATTCCGAGTAGCGACGTCGACGGCGTAAGCAATCGCCAAGCCAAACATGGGCACGGTGAACTCGAAGAGATCCCCGTGGCTGATCTCGGAGTCCAAACCTTGAAAGAAATGGGTGGTGACTTCTGGCCCAGCCAAGAACGTCATCTTCAGCCCAAAGGGACTGACCATGAACACGCTGCCATACTTGGCATATAGATGATTGAACACAGCAGGCATGCCGTTCTTCACAAGGGTGGGTATGAGCGCGAGGAGGGCGGCACCACTGACTAGAGGTGGAAGTTGAGTTCCTCGATACCTTGCTCTTGTGATCTTGGTGGATAGTACAACGATGATGATGGAAACCAGAGCCGCGGCGCCACACCACCACCAGGTACTTGGGAACTCCATGGTTCCGCAGTATAGAAGTTGTTTAGTAGGGAAGCGGATGCACCTCTCCTGGAGGGTCGCGTGCTATATATAGATAGATAGAAGAAATAAGGCAGTGAGTAGTGCAATAGCTAGTAGATCTCTCACGATTAAATTTTCCTTTTGATGAGGGGGGTCGATCTCATGGTTAATTGTGTGCTCATATAGGACGACAGGATAAGGCTAGCTAGTGAACAAACTGACTGATATAATTGTGTACGCATATAGGATGACGGGACAAGGCTAGCTAGCGAACGAACTAGCTGATATAATTATGTACGTGTATAGGATGACGGGACAAGGCTAGCTAGCGAAAAACAGACTACCCGCAAAGATAGAAGGAACAAACTGACTGATATAATTGTGTGCACATATCTGACGACAGGGTAAGGCTAGCTAGCGAACGAACTGACTGATATGCGCTCCACATGGGCGACGTAGGCAGTATTGTATCTCTACTACTTAAAAAGGGGGAACAAGTTCCGTCATCAGGCGGTACGTACGCTTCGTCGTCCTTCCTTCGTCCCCTCCTTTACAATCGCCCTGCACCATCCTAACTGGGCCAAGCCCAAGCCAACTTGGTCCTTCCCTTCGCCCTGTCCCAGCATCGCTCCCAGAAACGAAGCTTCATCCTCTCCCAGCATCGCTTCCAGAAACATCGCTCAACTACAACTAACAACAATTAACAATCAATCCCTCAAACATCGCTTATACCAATTTTTTCTTCCGAAACACCCAGCCCTACCCTACCTAAATTATCGCCATCATCAACCACCATTACTTCACCAAAAATTTCTTCCACCATTACCGTCCTATCAGCATATACATATGCGCCAAAACCATTTTTTGTGCTTCCCACCTGCCCATCACGCTCGAGCTGGTCTTACACCCCCACTTGATCCTTCCAGCTGACCTGTCCTGAAGCTACCGCCATGGCGACTCGATACATTCTCGGTCTCCCAGGCTCGAAGAGGGTGATGGCACCGTCACCTATCCTAGCTCCCGCCGTCTTGCCTCCTCCAATCACCAGGTAAACTCGAGTCCTGCACTCCTGCATCAATGGTGTGGGAGATCATTAACAGGAACATTGATAATCACTTTTCTCTGTTATCACTGATGTTAGATTTCACAATATCGAGGAGTCACCTACCCCGGTGCCAGCTCCCGCCGTCTTGCCTCCTCCAATCACCGGGTAACTGCGATATCTCATCTGCATCAATATTGTGGAAGATTATTACCTAGCTCTTGGATAATCACTTTTCTCATGTTTCTCTTTCTTATATCACTGATGTTAGATTCCACAATGTCGAGGAGTCACCTATCCTGGTCCTGGCTCCCGCCATCTTGCCTCCTCCAATCACAAGGTGCGATTTCTCTCCTGCATCAATACCATAAGAAATTATTACCCAACTCATGGATAATCATTTTTTCCATGTTTCTCTTTCTTATATAGCAGCTATATAAGATTCCGCAATGTCGAGGAGTTGCACACGTACAACAGTTCATGGGAGACAACTGCAAGAATTATTTCTGGACGAATCAGATATACTAGAAATGGAGATGTTATGTACCGAGGCATCCTCGTTGACCAATCCATGAGAATTATTTTTATGCCACATTATCCCTATTCCTCTGCTCTTCTATAGACAATCTACTGCCCAGATCTATCTTTGCTTGTGCATAACTATGCTAGCAGATAATGCAGTACATGGACGTGATGTATTCATTGAAATTATCCATATGCATTGCTATTTTCTCCTCTCTGGTTTGCTGCATCAGGTGCACAGTGCAGAATTATTTCGCATTTTATCTCACCAAGGTAGATTCTGATGCAAACTAGAGTCTGATGCACGGTACTGTAACTTTAATGTACAGTCAACAATGTCCATCAGTGCATGCATGAAAAGGCATCACAACTAGCAAAAATTTATAGGACCAACCGCGTCTAAATAGTTGTTTTAAAAACCAGAACAAAAAACTATGCTTTGATTGTATCTTTTAGAAGATCAAACCTGTTTTCTAACAAAGTAAAATAATCTTGGCTTTATAGGGGGACAAAATGGAAGCAGTAGCATATGGGCAGCATGCAAACCGTTTCAAGAACGAGCTGCGGATTGGCGAGGTATACTTAATCAGAGGTCTGGGTTCCAGCCGGCGGATATGCCACCGCAGCTTGGATTGGCCATACCAAGCGATTATTACATCATCATGCACTCTCGGACCCAGATTCGTCCAGCTGGGCCTAGCATTGACATCCCTTGCCTGCCATCACGGTTCATGGATTTCAGCGATATAGCAAGACTTAGAAACAAAATGCTCACAGGTGTGTACATCTTTTTAACTTGTTCACACTTCTTATAATTTCAGACTATGCAGTTTATAACTTTTATCCATTTCTAGATGTCATTGGGATAGTTGTGGATGTCAGCCCTGTCAGATTCCACAAGTCATTCGAACGGAGCACACCATGCCGAGATGTCGTGCTGTTGAACATTAGGTAATCTACAATTAACTCGGTTTAATTACTGCTTCTCATTATCTGTTAGCTACATAAGTGTTGATTTACAGATGGGAGTTTATTTGTCTGCGCATATGGGATCGACATGTGTCACGACACATGACAAAGTGGCGACGTGCCGAAGAAGAAATGTGTATCTTAGCTGCCACCCTCCTTGAGGTCAGCACGACGCAAGGTATGTAAGAATATAGCGTCCACTTTACTACACCTTTCAACTTGCATGGTCGTTCTAACCATCACATTGTTTTCTAAACTTGGCTGTAAGGATAAATGCTACAGACGAATGCTACAGACGGATTCTTTCAACATGGCTGTAAGGATAAATGCTACAGACGGATTCTTTCAACATGGCTGTAAGGATAAATGCTACAGACGAATTCCAATGGGTCACGGACACTCCGTGTCACTATATGGATCTCCAGTTTTGCGTGAGTTTCTATGTTAAGTTTATCTTAAATATCATTTTCTATTTAGCAATTATTGTTTTCAATAATTATTCAGCTCATCTCAGAACATATTGACCAACTCCATGAGAGACCCAAAGCTTCGTCTACCGTTTGACACTCAGCGCGATATCATAGCGAGAATGTTCGACTGCTAGCCAGGGATGTGCTTCCACGTGTCATCGTGCAACTCGGTAAGACTGCTATTGTGGTATATGTTTGGGTCGTTACGCACATACTAATCCTAAATCCATTTTACGCAGATTTTGATACCATATCCTACAAATGGGCGCTTCATTCTGTTTGTGTTTAACCTGGGTGAACGAACCATTACCATACTTGATCCCATCCCTGTATCGGACAAGTGGAAAACAAGTCTTCTAAACAAAGATGCATTAAAGCTGAAAGATATATCATTCCACCTTAACATTGCTCTTCAAGCTGCAATTAAAGGATGGAATGATGACGTTTTCCTATGGCATCGCATCACACCGGTTGGGTTGCCAAAAAAACCATGACAGGTGGGAATCAATGGCATTAGAAGTAGTTTCCAATATCTTATCTACACTTTTTTGCTAACAACAATGTGTACACTTCTACAGCAAGATGTCATGATTTTGGGTTCTAAAATTTACGCGCTCATGGAATGGTAAAGAAGTTTATCGAGCTAATGCCATGGTGAGTATTGAGTTTTAATGTTAACCGTAAATGTGAGCTCTTCAGCATACTTACATATAGTGCACGTGCAGGGTGGTTACGACCTAAGAAACAAAGTGGTGGTACACATGCTAACATACAAGGACAATGAATGTGAAGCCAACATCCCGCAAGTTGTTAAAGATTTGGTCAAGTTCCTAGGGACAGATTTTTTTGTTTGAAGTTGCTGGTTTAGTTATTTTGTGCATGACCTAAACAGCTGTAATGGTGTATTTCAACTCACATGCAGTTTGCAAGTCATATGTAAGCAGCTGTTATTGCTCGATCATACTTCATGTGCATCTTGGCCTTGCAAGTTGATGGATATTTGCCCAACTGTATTTACCATAGCTTACTATAAGATATGTGCATGTGTAATATCTTTAGAAACTATCTCAGTACCTCTCCTATAAGATAGTGCAGCTTAGAAATGCGGTGTAAAATCTTAAATTTAATCAACTCTTTGTGAAATCAGAACAACAACAAATAAATGTTGAGACTAAAAATGTTGCAAGTGCTTGCTATAGCTTACAGAATTGATGCCTATTGTAGAATCAGATCAATATGAGGACCCAACTATCAGTTCCTTTGCAGCCAAGCTCTCAAAATTTGTCTCTGTGAGGGGTGTCGCCAACAATGACCTGCAAGTCGAGTAAACTAACTTTGTAGATATATCAAGGGTAGCTGAAGTTCGTATAAATGTCCAGGTGGGGCAAAAGTTAACTGAAGTTTTGTGCTTTTGTCAGTTCATTACCTTGAACGTGTTGCCTGGCTTTAAGATCGGGTGGGTGAATAATTGATAGATGTTCTATACCAGATCCAGATCATATGAAGTGTTTGTACCAGCAAGAACAAGGACCTTGTCAGCATTATGGCTAGCACCCTATAAACAAGGGCACAAAATAAATCAATAGTATTGGGAGATGTTCACTGCCTGCATAGAACACTCAGCTCATATTCATTAATATCAGTTTGGTGAATGTGATATACTGTACAGCATACCAGATAACACCTATTCCCTTTTATGTGATCCTTGGCCTTTTACTTGATTTAAATATTTCCTCATGGAAATAACCAACTCATCAGTTATTATGAAACTAAAACGCGGGAAAAAGAAGTAGGCAAAAAGAATAACAGATTGGAACAAAATGTATATAATTTTAATGCTCTAACATAGTACATAAGATAAGACAGTATGCTTCAACTTGTTTTTGTTAAATCAAAACATATTATTGTTGCAAGATTCATGCGGTCTGCAGCCAAACAACTACCGGGCCGCCGATCGCTGGTTTTTGCTCGTCCCTATAACATACAATCCAATCGCTAAGAATATGTTCAGGGAAGAGGCATCATCCTCTTGAAGCACTCAGTCCTTGTGTAGCATGTAAGCAGCTGCGTGATGGCCGCTTTCAAGATTTATGTTCCACACAGGAAGTTGCTGAGAAACTTGATGACATCTTTGTGCATCAGCTCAATCGCAGCCTTCCATCGGCCGGCGAAATTCTTGGTCATTGAGATTTGTGGATAATTTAGAGTACTGTTCAGTGATAGATCGTACCTATTTTTTATCCCCTCGAACAAACCGAAATGAGTGAAAATTTTCTATTTGGAATCGTCTTAGGCCTAATTCCTATAACACAGCTCTACCACACACCAGCTACAATAAGCTCCAGGTCAAGCCCACATCAATATAAAATCAGCGCATCAGGTTGTTGACATTGATTTAAGTCAACCAAACTAAGCCCACACTAGAATATCACATCTTTCTTATCTATAAAACATTCAGAGCAGAGCTCAAGCCAACACTCTGTCCACAGCCCAGCAGAGACAAAACCCACAAATGATGATATTCTTCTCATTTGGACACTAAAGCAGGTAAAATAAATTAAATTTGGACAGAGCGAAATATAGCTCCAAATAACCCAAATAGCAGATAGGTTTGTTTTCTTGGCCACTGTATTCTACTTAACCAAAGAACAAGACTCAGTACGTTATTGCCTGATAATAGTTAAGATGAGAGATCATCTTCCTTATAAACCGATAAAATATTTTCCAGGTATCCTTAAAAAAAACAGATACTTCGCCATATCAAATCGCAAATACCGCGCGCCCGAGATTTTTTCCTAAATAATAGCATATGGAGATTTATTTACCCATTTATTTATGCCACTGATTTAGCAGGCAACTAATCCGTCCACCCCATCCTCCCTTGCCCATTATTTCTCTACGCCTCCTAGCCAATCAGCACGGCGAGCACACAACACCTATGCGAACAGCTACAAAGACGAAAATTGTTGGAGCCCGTAAGTTTGATGATCTCAGGTAAGTTTGATGAATCATCATGTTTATATACCATCTAATTAGCTTCTGATAAGGGATAATAGGCTGGGAGAGCGGAAATCGTACCGAGCCGACTGTAGCACTTGAGGGTGAGGACGCCTCCTCGTTTGTGCAGCGGGGAGGGGAAGAGGAAATCGACCGGGCGGCAGGGAGGGGAGGTGTCGGACGACGCCGTCGTGTGGAGGGGATGCGGGAGGGAGAAGCCGGGGGCGGTGGCGACGGCGACGCGTTGACGGGGTGAGCTGGCGGCGGGGAGAATCGAGGGAGAGGCGGCTACGTGCTACCGGCGCGCAGCGGCTTCGCGTGTAACTCCGAGCGGCGAAGTGGAGGAGAGGAGGTACCGTCGCCGCGGTTGGGGTTGGGGGCGAAGCTGGAGGGACGGGGTGCTGGTGATGGGGCTGTGCTGTGCGGTGGATAGGGATTTGGTCTGAAGAGAGAGAGAGAGTGATAGCTGCATACGGAGAAGAAAGACAGAGACAGTGAGACTGAGGCTTTGCTATCCACTCACTACTTTGGCCTGTGGCTGGTACGGAGAAGAGCCTTCCCAAAAAAAATCAGTCGATTCATTTTTCTGTTTCTATGTTGTTGCACTCTTAATCTACACTGTTTGCACTCTTACAAATGTGCATCTGCTGATTTTGTAGTGTGCAAGTATATCATTTTAAAAATATATGAATTCACTGGTTTTCAATATTCAGTTGAATTGTAGGATTTAATAAACCCATCGACTTGAAAGTCGGACCTTTTTAAATGCAGTGTTGTATTTTGCCTCTGTTCGGTAGTCTATTTCCATTGTTTAGGACTCTAATGTTTTTTTGCTTTTTTTTTACTATCAATCAATATTTCAAGTGGACCATTTTAGTTGTTAAAGCTCTATTTAATGATGTTCGGTTGCTAAGTGTGTCTCTGGTATGAAAAAATATTGCTTGACATTTACACATATCAGGTATATATATAGGACACCAGGTCAATTTCGGTCTAGGTCAATCCCTGGTTATTTGTGTAGAAATTGTTATTCTTCGAGCATTGAGATTTTTGTATTTATTTATATTAATAGAGTTATCTTCACATTGATCTGTCTCCGCTTTCATTTAAAAGTTAAAAAAAAAATGGCCATCAACTTGCAGAACTTTTGGTTGTTTCGTCGATAATCAAAACACCGAAATCGGATACGTGCGGCTGGCCTGTGTTGGCCTATATAGTGTTTTATATGTTAAAGTTACCCTGGTTGCAGCTATCGATTCCATGGTGGTAGAGTTCGATGTATCCTTGTGTGGCGTAGTTTTCCTGTTTGTATGCCAAAAATCAGCAATACATCATCTAAGCTTCCTGTTTGTCTCTCACATGTGATTAGCTTGTCACATATCTAATGTTTATACACCAGCCATAAAGCAATATATATGCGTATACTTTGCATATTTCATGCATATATCTACATTCTGTTTTATATAAATATATTTCTAGCAGCTTTATAATGATTTTATATGAAGACGGCTTGACTCTCTAGAATATAACTAATTATAATCTCACAAAAAACTTATTAATTATTTCATATATATTTTGTATAGACAATTTTTCGCTAATTTTGGACTGAATCTACAATTTACTTGGAACCAAAATTTTGCTTTTCTTTCACTCTCCTATGTTGTTTATTCTTCCGCCGGCCCGACTTCCGTTAACCTATACATAATGAATGGAAACTCTTTGCTTCACTCCTCCTTTTTTAACAAAGAATTCTACATTTTTCGTTGCAGATGGATTCTCCTACACAGTCCAGTGAATGTACTCCTTTTAAAGACTTGTCCAACACCATCAACACAAGTAACAACGATGATATAATGTGTAAGTATATCATGTAATGGTCACATCTAACTACATCGTGTATTCTATTAGGTGTTATTGGCACAAGTAATGGAGGGGAAGCTACAGATGCCCGAGAACGTAGCAGACAACGAGCTCGAGAGCGATACGCGCAAATGGATAAAGAAAAGAAAGATGAACTACTTAGGAAGCGTCGTGAAGCCTACCAACAGAAGAAATATGGATCATTAGTTAGTACCCGGGAGTCACGAGATAGTCCATGCACACTCTCCCGGCTACAAAGCATGCCAGATGTTACAGGTGCACTTTAGCAATTATGTATATGACTTACTGGATTCATGTTTGTAATGTAACTTAGCCACCCGATCCTTGATTTTTAGCTAGGAGATACAGCTTGGAACAAGGAAACTGGGTCCCTGGTGATATTGACACATACCAGAGGTAATCACTTGCTGGTACTAAGACAACTAATTTTCTAATAAAGTGAATGCAACTATGTAAAAAATTCATATCTAATGTAGCTTCCTGCGTGATGTTTTTTTCTATGTAGAAGCAGCTGACATCAACAATAGCTATAATGATGGACCCATTGAGACATTGTCCATAGATCCAAAGGAGTGGAGGAGGCTACGAGATAGGGAACGATATGCAAACATGGATAGCACAAAAAAAGAAGAATTGCTAAAAAAGCGTCGTGAATCTCGTCAAAAACAAAAATTATCAACACGGAACAAGGAGAATGAGGTTACAGCTGAACATGGTGAATGGCTAAAAAGGAATGACAACTACCAGAGGCAGTCAATTCATGTGCCATTTCAAGGGCAAGAAATCACGTCGGCTCATAAGATCATAACTCATTCTTGCTTAAGATGAATGCAATTGTGTAAATAATTAATACCTAATTAGATAATTGTGTCAAGTTGTTTGTCCATAATATAAATGAAAACAACTATGTTAATAATTCATGCCCAATGGAGCTATTTATAAAATTTCTTATGCTATGTAGATTTAGTTTACATGAACAAAGATGTACCCACGTCACCCCTCATTCAGCCACAACCCATAGTAGATCGTACAGAGCAGGAGAAGGAGCGTAAAAGGGAACAATATGCACAGTGGTATAACAATAATAAAGATGACCTACTAGCAAGAAGGCGTGAAGCCTATCAACAAAAGAAATCATTGGCCGGTAAGGAATTCACATTTAGCAAACTAAATATATCAATAGTGGATGTATCCACACCAACATGGAGTCTTACTTCTTAGCATTATCATGTCATTTTATCAGAGCAAATTGAGAAAAAGCGTGCAAGGGATAGGCTCCATTATGCCGATATGACTCCTACGAAAAAGCGTTCAAAGAAGGCTCTCCGTGAGTTACGGCGCAACAGTTTGAGTAAAGAATCTATAGCCATGGAGAACCCATGTTGGACCCATGGGGTTATTCATACCCCTGCTCCTCAAGCCTCCATACCCCCAAGCGATTGGTATATTCCTGAGTTCAGCGGAACCCCAATTTATATCCAACCTACTTTAGAGCAAATGTCAGTGGAGGCGACCCCTAACATGGATGATAGTAATATATCACGGAGAAAACATGTTACACCAGGAGAAAGGCATGCGTTGCTAGGTCTCCGAAATGAAACATTCTATGCAAATAGTAAGAAGCATGCAACTACATCGGTAGGTGAAAACCCATCGATGGCCATGGAAGGTGTCAATGGTTCGGAGACACCAACACAAACTATCGTCGTTAACAATGGTAATTTTCATATATTCATTTTCCTTTTGCTCCAATTTAAGCATCTAACGGTTTTAATGACTATACTTTCATGTTATATTCACAGAAACTATTTCTCCAACGCCCGAGATTGTTAACATACATCAAACACACTTACCAGCCAACGATGATGGTAATTATTTTGACCATATTCACTCCATGGCCTATTTTAAACATGTGCTCATAAATAATTATATGATAGGCGAGGACGAGGGTGTCATATTGGAAGAAGACTCCGAAGATGAGGAAGGTTATGTGTTTGCTGGACAAGGTAATTTGCTCATGTCCACCTCATCACATGTATATAGTGCGCACAATTTTTGGACTCATGTTGAGTACCATTTCAGAAGAGGACATTGATGAGGATGTTGAAATGGAGGAGGAGGATGACGACTCTGCTTCAATTTCAAGCGTCCCAGATCCATATGACATGGTGTACAGCATAATCCCAAATAGCACGCACATGCTAAAGCCCGTTGAGGACTGCAAATTTTGTGGTGCAAAGAAGTTCGAGCATGAGTCGATGGGGTTTTGCTGCCGTAAAGGGAAGATCAAACTGGCCAACCCAGAGACGTCGCCCAACCTCATGAGGCTTTGGACGAGTGAAGAACCTGATGCTAGGCATTTCCGTGACAACATCAGGTTTTTCAATGGGCATTTCTCGTTCACCTCACTATATTGTCACCTTGATAATGATACCACTAACACATCAAAGCATCATATCTATACTTTCCGTGCTCACGGAAAAATGTACCACAACCTACGATCATTTGGCAAACAAGATGGTTTGGTGGGAAGTCACCTGGAGCTTTACTTCTTTGATGATGATCCCAGTTTAGAGCACAGGTATCGTAGCTGCCGCAAAGAGCAGTGCGCGAAAGACAAAGAAGTAATCACACATTTGGTCAACATACTTCGTGACAACCCATACTCTGAACATCTACGAAGTATGGGACAAGTTGAGGATCTTGATGACTATTGTATCACACTAAACCTTGACCAAAGGATGGATCAGAGAAGATACAATGCACCAACCACTTCAGAAGTTGCCGCTGTGTGGGTGGAGGGGAGCGAGCGTCGAAGACAGTTCGACAACAATGTCATCCTGCAAGGGAAAAATAGAGATATATATAGTATCAAGTCCTATCATGGATGCTATGACCCATTGTCCTACCCTCTATTCTTCCCTAGAGGCGGACTTGGGTGGCATACCAATATCCCAAAGGAAAATGTGCCCTATGAAACTGCGATGGCAGCTCGTGCAGCTCGGCTAGCTCGTCGTAAGAATGATGATTCCTCACAATACCCCCCGATGATAATGATGATGCTGATGATGATGATGATGATAATAACAATAATAATGGTGATGATGGAGGTTTGTGTTCAAATTAGTTGTTACATGTGTTGTCCATGCTATGCAATATGATCTCTTCCGAGAGCATTAATTTTAAATTCTATGTGCAGGTTCCGGCGGCAGACTATGTGTTTCTGTGCGGGACTACAACTGCTACAAATTCCAGATGCGTCCTGGCATATTCAACCCGATCCTCTATGGCAAGCGTCTTTTTCAGCAATTCGCGGTCGACACATATATCAAGATCGAGAACTCACGATTGGACTACATATGGAATCATCAAGATACGATAAGGGCAGACCTGTACCAAGGCTTGGTGGACAGCTTGCATGCTGGTGAGGGTAGTGCGGACGCTGTTAGAAAGCGTAAAGTATTGTCTACATCATTTATCGGTGGTCCACGGGACAAGAGGCGTCATTACATGGATGCTATGGTCTTGGTGCGGAAGTACGGCAAGCCGGACATATTTCTCACAATGACATGCAATCCAAACTGGGATGAGATAAAGCGCGAGCTCTACCCTGGACAGACACCTCAGGATCGCCCAGACCTTGTTGTGCATGTTTTTAGGGCAAAATTAGAGGAACTTAAGCATAAGTTGCTTAAGAAGGACATCCTCGGCAAGGTGAGGGCCTATGTGTACGTGGTGGAGTTCCAAAAGAGGGGCCTTCCACATGCACACTTCTTGCTCATCATGGAGGGGCGATACAAGCTCACGTGCCCTGAGCAGTATGACCGTATTATCTCGGCTGAGCTCCCAAACAAGAAGAAGTATCATGAACTGTATAAGATAGTTGTGAAGCATATGATGCACGGCCCATGCGGTGCTTTGAACCCTAATTGCCCCTACACGGAAGGGCGTCCTGCTTGCAAGAACCACTATCCTCGACCTTACAATGCGGCTACCTTACAGGGAAAGGACTCCTACCCTCAATACAGAAGACGTCAAGATGGTTGTAGAGTAATGGTTCGAAAGGAATGGCTAGATAATAGGTGGGTCATCCCATACAACCCTCACCTTCTGCATCACTTTAATTGTCACATCAATGTTGAGGCATGCGGAAGCATAAAGGCCGTTAAGTACATATTCAAGTACATATACAAGGGCCATGATCGCGCGTCTATTTCAATGAGTGAAGCTGACAAGGCAGATACCAACGGGAACATAGATGAGATCAAACAATATAGAGATGCAAGGTGGGTGACTCCTCCGGAAGCCTTGTGGAGGATATATGGCTTTGAGTTGAGTAAGAACTCGCCACCTGTTATGCAGTTGCAGCTCCATCTGGAAAACATGCACATGGTTTCGTTCAAAGAGGGCCAAGATATCCAACGAGTAGTTAGCCGTGAAGGTGTTGAGAAGTCAATGCTTACAGAGTACTTTGAGGCAAACCGTTTACACGAGGAGGCTCGTTCTATCTTGTATAGGGACTTCCCCGAATGGTATACTTGGCAGAAAGGTAAGAACAAATGTTGGAAGAGAAGGGAAGTAAAACAAGATGGCACACCAACTTCACGAATGCAGGTTGGAAGAATTGTGTTGGCTCATCCAGCAGAGGGGGAACGATATTACCTACGAGTCCTTCTAAACCATGTTACCGGGGCCACCTCTTACGATGACCTAAAGACAGTTAATGGTCAGATCCTACCATCCTTCCATGAAGCTGCAGAGAGAAGGGGGTTGATTGAAGGAGACAACACATTAGATGACACCCTTACTGAATCTACACAATACGAGATGTCATCATCTCTAAGAAGGCTCTTTGCGACAATATTGGTATTCTGTGAGCCAAGCGATCTGCGCGGGCTCTGGGAGAAACACTTCGACGCAATGTCGGAAGACTATCGCCGAAATGATCCATCCAATGTTGCAGTTGAGCAAAAGGTTCTTATAGATATCAGGAATATGCTACAATCAATGGGAAAGGACATAAAGTCATTTCCTCTTCCTGATATCGATGAAGAATATGACAGTGCCACTGGTGTGGAAAGGGAGATCTTTGAGGAGTCCACCATCGAGCCTAATGACGAGGACAAAAATATACCAGCCTTACTTAATACAGACCAGAGGGCCACATATGATGTAATTATTTCTGCGGTTGATGGCGATGAGGGTGGTGTGTTCTTTGTGGATGGACCTGGAGGCACCAGAAAGACTTTTCTGTATAGAGCATTGCTCGCAACGGTACGTGGCAATAAACAGATTGCTATAGCAACAGCTACATCTGGTGTTGCGGCTTCCATAATGCCTGGAGGGAGAACTGCTCATTCACGGTTCAAGATACCGTTAAGCATTGATGATGGTAGGTTTTGTACCTTCACTAAACAGAGCGGTACTGCCAAGTTCCTGCAGTCAGCTTCTCTCATTATTTGGGTTGAGGCTTCCATGACAAAGAGGCAGGCAGTAGAGGCATTGGACAATAGTATGCGCGATATAATGAGCCGACCAGACCTGCCGTTTGGTGGAAAGATGGTTGTGTTCGGTGGAGATTTCAGGCAGGTCCTCCCTGTTGTTCGTAAGGGGTCGAGGGCTCAAATAATTGGTTCGTTGTTACGTAGGTCTTACCTTTGGGATTGCATGCGTCACCTAAAGCTGGTACGCAATATGAGGGCACATAGTGACCCATGGTTTGCAGAGTACCTACTGCGCATCGGTGATGGTAAGGAGGAGGCCAATGGTGATGGTGACATCCGCCTTCCAGACAAGATATGTGTCCCGTGTACTGGGAAGAAGGACACTGACCTTGATACACTAATAGACAATGTATTTCCCAGTCTTGGTGCTAACATGTCAGACCCAAACTACATCACCTCCAGAGCAATCTTGTCGACCCGAAATGATTGCGTGGATAGGATTAATTTGAAGATGGTCAATCGATTCCAAGGAGATGAGATGGTGTACCGTAGCTTTGATTGTGCGGTGGACGACCCTCATAACTACTACCCACCTGACTTTCTTAACACATTGACCCCTAATGGACTGCCCCCACATTTGTTGAAGCTCAAAATCAATTGCCCTGTCATATTGCTCAGAAACATTGACCCCGCAAACGGACTTTGCAATGGCACGAGGCTGGTGGTTCGAGGATTCCAAAGGAATGTCATCGATGCAGAAATTGTGCTAGGCCAACATGCTGGAAAGAGAGTCTTCTTGCCAAGGATCCCCCTTTGCCCCTCCGATGATGAGATGTTCCCTTTTCAATTCAAGAGGAAACAATTCCCTATTAAGCTCAGCTTCGCCATGACGGTCAACAAGGCACAAGGGCAGACTATCCCGAATGCTGGTATTTACTTGCCTGAGCCGGTGTTCTCTCATGGACAGTTGTATGTAGCACTTTCTAGATCCACCGCTAGAAAGAACGTTAAGATTCTTGTCATCCCGGATAGTGGTAACAAAGAAAAGAACTCAAATGCTAGCAAAAAGAAGAGTTCAATGGGTACGTACACGAAGAACATCGTCTACAAAGAGATCCTTACATCGTAGGTGAGATAATTTGTACTTATAATTTTCATAATCATAGTTTTATCTTTTTAACTATACACTTATATTTAGAATATAATTGTTTGTGCAGATCAAGTCCTTTGTGGTACTGCATGATGCCATAGAAAATGCCAAGGGGCTAGGTGGGCTTCTCATGTACAAGTTCTTTAGAATATAATTGTTTGTGCAGATCAAGTCCTTTGTGGTACTGCATGATGCCATAGAAAATGCCAAGGGGCTAGGTGGGCTTCTCATATACCAAATAATGAAATAAATGAGGCCGTATGCATCAATTGATGCAGAGGCTGGGTATCCCCATTTCGAAAAAAAAATGTACAAGTTCAGCGCGGAAGAAACTCTTGTGAAGCTTTGCATGTTCCAAAACTGAGTGTGGCTTTGGACGAGGAGTTTAGGCGTGCGCCTATTCGAAATTGTGGTGTGTAGACTTCATAGGTTGTAGTAATCTATGTTCTTGTGTGGAAATTATTAATATATTCTTGTGTTGGTGTTGATACTAATTTATGTGTCATGTTTATAGGGTGTTCAACGATGAATGATGTTCATATTTTACCATTTTTTTATATTTACATGTTTTATTACCCGTAGCAACGCACGGGCATTTTACTAGTGACCAATAATGAATGTTGCTACTCCGTCCGTTCGGAAATAAGTGAAGCTGTTTTATCTAGATGCGAATATATCTTGACGCATTTCAGCGTATAAGAGCATCTTCAACCGCGTCCCCCAGAGCATCTTCGTCGACGGGCTCGTCCTTCACCGCGCCGCTTGGTCCTGCCTCGCCGTCATCGGTAAGGTCCACCAGCGGCTTGCCGGAGTCGCGGATGGACAAGGCGATCGCCGCGTCGAGGTCGCCCCTCCAGGCGTCCTTGTCGTTCATGGACGCCAAGAACGCCACCCGCAGACCTGGGCAGTCCTCGGGGTCGTCGCTGCTGGCGATGAGCCGCTGCTGCCGCTCGTACTCCGCCAGCAGAGCCGCCTGCGACGCTTCCTCTGGCTCCTCCTTCACCTCCGGCTTCAGGATGAGGAGGGCGCCGCCGCGCCTCCCTTGCTGCCGCCGGCTGCCGCTGCCGCTGCCGCCACGCCTCGTGTTGACGGGCGTCACCGGCTCCTCCTTCACCTCCCGTTTGGGGACGGTGTACGGCGCCGACCGGTAAGACGAGGACGGCGTCGATCGCGCCGGTCCTGAGGAAGAAGAGTGCGAGGAGGACGAGTACGTCGTCCTCCTCGGCTGCCATTGAGGAGACGACGGCGGTGACGACGGCATCTCCAGCCTCGGAGCGCCGTTGCGGATGCCGCGGATGACGTTCTCGAGGGTGCGCCCCGGAACGCCCCAGAACAGGGCGCGGCCATCCTTGTTCCAGCTGTTGGGGCCGCCGACGAGCCCGTCGGTGCTGTGCATCTCGACGTCGTACTTCGCCTTGAAGTACGTCGTCCACTAGGCGTCGTTGTCGTCGACCGCCCACTTCGGATCCCGCTGCTCGGCGGCGGTGAGTTGGGCCCGACGGGCCTTGATGGCGTCCCTCCATTGGTCCGTGCGGGGCTTCGGCGGCGGCGGAACGCCAATGCCGTTCACGGCCATCTTCCAGCCACCGCTGCTTGGCAGCCGCATGTCCGGCGGGACTGGATAGCGGGCGTTGTACAGCGCCCACGCCTCCGCCACGGTGAGGCTGCCGCGGCCGAAGCCGTTCGCCGCGGCGATCTTGCGGGAGGACGAGCTCGACATTTTTGGAGCGGCGAGGAGAAGATCTGGAAGGGGGAGGCGGCGGCGACGAGATGGTTTGTGAGCGGTGAGAACTGCAGGGCGTCTTTAAACAGCGGCGGCGGCGGGGTGGTTGCACGCAATAACGCCGGCGCGGACGGCCACGCGGCCATGCACGACGAGACGCGTCCCTGCGTCGCCTGGGAAAACAGGGACACCATTAACGTCGCTTGACCAAAGGTAGGCGACGGGGTTTTAGGCTTCCGAGCCGCTGACGCGTCGGGCCCGCGTCGGTTCGCCTCGCTTTTCGTTGTGTCCGGCGTGCCCGGAGCGTCCCCTGTGGGACGGGGACGGGCTCGGGGCGCCGGACACCGTATGGGGGCGCGCCGGACCAAAAAAGGCTTTGGGGGACGCGGCTGGAACGGATTTTTTGTCCGGCGCGCCCCAAATTGCTTTGGGGGACGCTTTGGGGGACGCGGCTGGAGATGCTCTAAATACATCTATATCTAAGCAAACTTGATGTGGAAAGGGGAAGAACACACACAAGATCCCAATACAAACACACACAACCCAACACAAACCAAATTTACTCCCCTGGTAGGTTAGACCAAGCCAATAGAACCACTTCTTAGAGAGACCCTTGAGTAGAATCTAACAAGTGGAAGATTGGTGAGGAGATCTCAACTAGAACTTGGATGAGAGAGGGGATAGCCTTGAATCATCCATGAAGAGCAGAAATCCTTCAAGAGTGCCTTGGATACAAAGAACTAGGTTCTAGGGAGACAAAGCTCAAAGTAGTTTAAGTCAAATCTTGTCTAACCCTAATCTAGGGAGAGGGATGAGGTACTTATAGGTCCAGATTCGTACAGGGGTAAAATGGGCATTACATAAAGTATCCTGGTCCATAGATGAGAAATCAACGGTTGTGATAAAGTCAACAGGGGTGGGGCCGGCAGTGCCGGTGAGCTTGGGGCGGCAGTGTCGGCCCTGGGTCTTCATCGCATCTTCAGCAGGTGAGGCCGGCAGTGCCGGGGTCTGGAGGCCGGCAGTGTCGGGGTGAGCAGGCCACGATGTCGGCGCTTGGGGCCGTTTGGGGTGCAGGGAGTGAGCAGTGCCGCGATCTGCCGGCGTCCGAGCAGCGGTGTCGGGGTGTCGAGGCCGGTAGTGCCGGTCCTGGGATTCTGTCTCCGGCCGGAACCCTTCTTCTCCTTCTTCCTTGTCCAGCTTCGGGTCTCCGGTGACGTACTTATCTCGAGGCTCGTATCTGATAACACAAAGCATATCGGCATGAGGTAGCATTCCATCCAATGAGGAGTTCAGTGTATATCTGGAAAGGAGCGAGTTCACCTCTTGGTGAATGGCCTTGGCCCGAGCCCGTGTCATAGGTCCACTTGGGGGAATGGTTGGTCTTGATATAGTGTCGTCCTTAGGCGGGGCTGCATCATCTCCCCCCCCCCCCTTGGGAGAGAGTCATCCTCGACTCTTTGATGGCGCGTGACGGTGATGGAGTGTTGATTCCTCCCCGGCGACGGCGCCAGCAAAGTAGCTGCTTGTGACGGTAAAGCACACGTCCGTTGGGAACCCCAAGAGGAAGGTATGATGCGTACAGCAGCGAGTTTTCCCTCAGTAAGAAACCAAGGTTATCGAACCAGTAGGAGATGAAGGCCACGTGAAGGTTGTTGGTGAAGGAGTGTAGTGCGGCGCAACACCAGGGATTCCGGCGCCAACGTGGAACCTGCACAACACAATCAAGATATTTTTCCCCAACTTAACGAGGTTGTCAATCTCACCGGCTTGCTGAAAACAAAGGATTAAACGTATGGTGTGGAGAATGATGTTTGCTTGCAAAGAACAACAGAGAACAATGATTGCAGTAGGTTGTATTTCAGAAGTAAAGGAATGGACCGGGGTCCACAGTTCACTAGTGGTGTCTCTCCAATAAGATAAATAACATGTTGGGTGAACAAATTACAGTTGGGAAATTGGCAAATAAAGAGGGCATAACAATGCACATACATATCATGATGACTACTATGAGATTTACTTAGGGCATTACAACAAAGAACATAGACCACCATCCAGCATGCATCTATGTCTAAAAAGTCCACCTTCGGGTTAGCATCTGCACCCCTTCCATTATTAAGTTGCAAACAACAGACAATTGCATTAAGTACTGTGCGTAATGTAAACAATACAGATATCTTTAGACAAAGCATTGATGTTTTATCCCTAGTGGCAACAGCACATCCACAACCTTAGGGGTTGCTGTCACTCCCCCAGATTCAATGGAGGCATGAACCCACTATCTAGCATAAATACTCCCTCTTGGAGTTACAAGTATCAACTTGGCCAGAGCCTCTACTTGCAACGGAGAGCATGCAAGATCATAAACAACACATATATGATAGATCGATAATCAACTTGACATAGTATTTCATATTCATCGGATCCCAATAAACACAACATGTAGCATTACAATAAGATGATCTTGATCCTGATAGGCAGCTCACAAGATCTAAACATGATGGCACAATAGGAGAAGACAACCATCTAGCTACTGCTATGGACCCATAGTCCAAGGATGAACTACTCACGCATCAGTCCGGAGGCGGGCATGGTGATGTAGAGCCCTCCGGTGATGATTCCCCTCTCCGGCAGGGTGCCGGAGGAGATCTTCCGAACCCCCCGAGATGGGGTTGACGGCGGCGGCGTATCTGGAACTTTTCTCGTATTTTGGCTCTCGGTACTAGGGTTTTCCGATACGAAGGAATATATAGGCGAAGAGGCAGCGTCGGGGGAGCCAGGGGGTGGGCTCCCCACACCTGGGCGCGCCAGGATGTGGGGCCGCGCCGCTCTATGGGGTGGCCCCCCTGCTGGCCGTCTCCGACTCTTCTTCGATGTTCTGGAACACTCCATGGAAAATAGGGCCGTGGGCTTTTGTTTCGTCCAATTCCGAGAATATTTTCTGTGTAGGATTTCTGAAACCAAAACAGCAGAAAATAGGAACTGGCGCTTCGGCATCTTGTTAATAGGTTAGTACTGGAAAATGCATCAAAATGATATAAAGTATGAATAAAACATGTAGGTATTGTCATAAAACTAGCATGGAACATAAGAAATTATAGATACGTTGGAGACGTATCAAGCATCCCCAAGCTTAGTTCCTACTCGCCCTCGAGTAGGTAAACGATAAAAAGAATAATTTCTTAAGTGACATGCTACCAACATAATCTTGATCAATACTATTGTAAAGCATATGAGATGAATGAAGTGACTCAAAGCAATGGTCTATAGTTTGCTAACAAAAAGATAATGACTAAACAACTGAATCATATAGAAAAAACTTTTCATGAATAGTACTTTCAAGACAAGCATAAAAAATTCTTGCATAAGAGTTAACTCATAAAGCAATAGATTCTTAATAGAAGGTTTTGAAGCAACACAAAGGAAGATTTAAGTTTCAGCAATTGCTTTCAACTTCAACATGTATATTTCATGGATAATTATCAACACAAAGTAATATGATGAGTGCAAATAAGCAAGCATGTAAGAATCAATGCACACAGTTGACACAAGTGTTTGCTTCTAAGATAGAAAGAAGTAGGTAAACTGACTCAACATAAAGTAAAAGAAAGGCCCTTCGCAGAGGGAAGCAGGGATTAAATCATGTGCTAGAGCTTTTCAAGTTTTGAAATCATATAGAGAGCATAAAAGTAAAGTTTTGAGAGGTGTTTGTTGTTGTCAACGAATGGTAGTGGGAACTCTAACCCCCATGTCAAACAGACTTTCAAAGAGCGGCTCCCATGAAGGACGTTATCTCTACCAGCAAGGTAGATCATCCCTCTTCTCTTTTGTTTACACATGTACTTTAGTTTTATTTATAGATGACACTCCTCCCAACCTTTTTATTTCACAAGCCATGGCTAATCGAGTCCTCGGGTGCCTTCCAACATTTGCAAAATTAAGTTGCTTACTGATAAATCAGGGCAAAACATGTGAAGAGAATTATTAATGAAAGTTAATTAATTGGGGCTGGGAACCCCGTTGCCAGCTCTTTTTGCAAAATTATTGGATAAGCGGATGTGCCACTAGTCCATTGGTGAAAGTCTGCCCAACAAGATTGAAAGATAAAACACCACATACTTCATCATGAGCTATAAAACATTGACACAAATAAGAGATAATAACTTTTGAATTGTTTAAAGGTAGCACATGAAGTATTTACTTGGAATGGCAGAAAAATACCACATAGTAGGTAGTTATGGTGGATACAAATGGCATAGGTTTTGGCTCAAGGTTTTGGATGCACGAGAAGCATTCCCTCTCAGTACAAGGCTTTGGCTAGCAAGGTTGTTTGAAGCAACACAAGTATGAACCGGTACAGCAAAACTTACATAAGAACATATTGCAAGCATTATAAGACTCTACACTGTCTTCCTTGTTGCTCAAACACTTTTACCAGAAAATATCTAGACCTTAGAGAGACCAATCATACAAACCAAATTTCAACAAGCTCTACGGTAGTTCTCCACTAATATGTTTAAACTACATGATGCAAGAGCTTAAACATGATCTACTTGAGAGCTCAAAACAATTGCCAAGTATCAAATTATTCAAGACAATATACCAATTACCACATGAAGCATTTTCTGTTTCCGACCAAATAGCAATAAACGTAGCGGCTTTCAGCTTTTGCCATGAGCATTAAAAGTAAAACGAAGAACACCAGTGTTCAATATGAAAAAGCGGAGCGTGTCTCTCTCCCACACAAGGATTGCTAGGATCCGAATTTATTCAGAGAATGAAAATAACAAAACGAAAATAAAAGCACACAGTCGCTCTAAGTAAAGCACGTAAGATATGACGGAATTAAAATATAGTTTCACTAGAGGTGACCTGATAAATTATTGATGAAGAAGGGGATGCCTTGGGCATCCCCAAGCTTAGATGCTTGAGTCTTCTTGAAATATGCAGGGATGAACCACGGGGGCATCCCAAGCTTATACTTTTCACTCTTCTTGATCATATTATATCATCCTCCTCTCTTGATCCTTGAAAACTTCCTTCACACCAAACTCAAAACAATCTCATTAGAGGGTTAGTGCATAATCAAAAATTCACATGTTCAGCATGGACACAATCATTCCCAACACTTATGGACATTACCCAAGGTTACTGAAATTTAATGGAGCAAAGAAACCCACTCAAACACAGTAAAAGAGGCAATGCGAAATAAAAGGCAGAATCTGTCAAAACAGAACAGTCCGTAAAGACGAATTTTTTCGAGGCACTTAACATGCTCAGATGAAAAATCTCAAATTGAATGAAAGTTGCGTACATATCTGAGGATCACTCATGAATTTTTTTCAAGATTTTACGATTTTCCTACAATGAGAACAGCTCAAATTCATGACAGCTAAAAATCTGTTTCTGCGCAGAAATCCAAATCTAGTATCCACTTTCTATCAAAGACTTTACTTGGCACAACAATGCAATAAAGTAAAGATACAAAGGTATTGCTACAGTAGTAACAAGCACCTTGACTAAAATATAAAACAAAAATTGCAGAAATAAAATAATGGGTTGTCTCCCATAAGCGATTTTTCTTTAACGCCTTTCAGCTAGGTGCAGAAAGTGAAAATCAAGTAACATCAAGAGAAGAAGCATTAACACCATAATTTGTTCTAATAATAGAATCAAAAGACAACTTCATTCTCTTTCTAGGGAAGTGTTCCATACCTTTCTTAAGAGGGAATTGATATTTAATATTTCCTTCTTTCATATCAATAATAGCACCAACGGTTCGAAGAAAGGGTCTTCCCAACACAATAGGACAACATGCATTGCATCCAATATCCAAAGCAACAAAATAAACGGGGACAAGGTTATTGTTAACCGTAGTGTGAACATTGTCAATCCTCCCCAAAGGTTTCTTTATAGAATTATCAGCAAGATTAACATCCAAATAACAATATTTCAAAGGTGGCAAGTCAAGCATATCATAGAGTTTCTTAGGCATAACAGAAATACTTGCACCAAGATCACATAAAGCATTACAATCAAAACCATTGACCTTCATTTTAATGATGGGCTCCCAACCATCTTCTAACTTCCTAGGAATAGAAGCTTCAAGTTTTAATTCCTCTTCTCTAGCTTTAATGAGAGCATTTGTAATATGTTTTGTAAAGGCCAAGTTTATAGCACTAGCATTAGGACTTCTAGCAAGTTTTTGAAAGAACTTAATAACTTCAGAGATATGACAATTATCAAAATCAAAACCATTATGATCTAAATCAATGGGACCATTGTCCCCAACACTTTGAAAAATTTCAGCACTTTTATCACAAACAGTTTCAGCAGTTTCAGAAAATTTTGCATGCTTTAAAGTAGAAGTAGAAACATTGCCAACACCAATTATTTTAAAATTGATAGTAGGAGGTTTAGCAACATGTGAATCATCAACATTACTAGTGGTGGTAATAGTCCAAACTTTAGCTACATTATTCTCTTTAGCAAGTTTTTCTTCTCTTTCCCACCTAGCATGCAATTCAGCCATCATTCTAATATTGTCATTAATTTGAACTTGGATAGCGTTTGTTGTAGCAAATGAATTAATATCTTTAGTTTCATTAGGCATAACTTTCAGTTTTAAAAGATCAACATCAGCAATAAGACTATCAACCTTAGAAGCAAGAACATCAATTTTACCAAGCTTTTCCTCAACAGATTTGTTAAAAGCAGTTTGTGTACTAATAAATTCTTTAAGCATGATTTCAAGACCAGAGGGTACACTCCTACTATTGTTGTAAGAATTACCATAAGAATTACCATAACCATTACCATTATTAGAAGGATATGGCCTATAGTTGTTACCAAAATTATTCCTATAAGCATTCTTGTTGAAATTATTATTTTTAATGAAGTTCACATCAACATGTTCTTCTTGAGCAACCAATGAAGTTAAAGGAACATTATTAGGATCAACATGAGATCTACCATCAACAAGCATAGACATAATAACATCAATCTTATCACTCAAGGAGGAGGTTTCTTCAACAAAATTTACCTTCTTACTTTGAGGAGTCCTTTCAGTGTGCCATTCAGAGTAGTTGATCATCATATCATCAAGAAGCTTTGTTGCAGCACCCAAAGTGATGGACATAAAAGTACCTCCAGCAGCTGAATCCAATAGGTTCCTTGAAGAAAAATTTAATCCTGCATAAAAGGTTTGGATGATCATCCAAGTAGTTAGTCCATGGGTAGGGCAATCTTTACCAAAGATTTCATTCTCTCCCATGCTTGGGCAACATGTTCATTATCCAATTGCTTAAAGTTCATAATGCTACTTCTCAAAGATATAATTTTAGCAGGAGAATAATATCTTCCAATGAAAGCATCTTTACATTTAGTCCATGAATCAATACTATTTTTAGGCAAAGATAGCAACCAATCTTTAGCTCTTCCTCTTAAGGAGAAAGGAAACAATTTCAGTTTTATAATATCCCCATCTACATCCTTATACTTTTGCATTTCACAAAGTTCAACAAAATTATTAAGATGGGCAGCAGCATCATCAGTACTAACACCAGAAAATTGCTCTCTCATAACAAGATTTAGTAAAGCAAGTTTAATTTCATAAAATTCTGCTGTAGAAGCAGGTGGAGCAATAGGAGTGCATATGAAATCATTATTATTGGTGCTAGTGAAGTCACACAACTTAGTGTTCTCAGGAGTATTCATTTTAGCAATAATGAAAATAAATAAAGCAAACCGAATTAAATAAAGTAAAACAAGTAACTAATTTTTTGTGTTTTTGATATAAAGAAAGCAAACAAGACGGGAAATAAAATAAAGCAAGACAATAAACAAAGTAAAGAGATTGGGTGTGAGAGATTCCCCTTGCAGCGTGTCTTGATCTCCCCGGCAACGGCGCCAGAAAAGTGTTTGATGGCGCGTGACGGTGATGGAGTGTTGATTCCTCCCCGGCGACGGCGCCAGCAAAGTAGCTGCTTGTGACGGTAAAGCACACGTCCTTTGGGAACCCCAAGAGGAAGGTATGATGCGTACAGCAGCGAGTTTTCCCTCAGTAAGAAACCAAGGTTATCGAACCAGTAGGAGATGAAGGCCACGTGAAGGTTGTTGGTGAAGGAGTGTAGTGCGGCGCAACACTAGGGATTCCGGCGCCAACGTGGAACCTGCACAACACAATCAAGATACTTTGCCCCAACTTAACAGTGAGGTTGTCAATCTCACCGGCTTGCTGAAAACAAAGGATTAAACGTATGGTGTGGAGAATGATGTTTGCTTGCAAAGAACAACAGAGAACAATGATTGCAGTAGGTTGTATTTCAGATGTAAAGAAATGGACCGGGGTCCACAGTTCACTAGTGGTGTCTCTCCAGTAAGATAAATAACATGTTAGGTGAACAAATTACAATTGGGCAATTGACAAATAGAGAGAGCATAACAATGCACATACATATCATGATGACTACTATGATATTTACTTAGGGCATTACGACAAAGAACATAGACCGCCATCCAGCATGCATCTATGCCTAAAAAGTACACCTTCGGGTTAGCATCCGCACCCCTTCCAGTATTAAGTTGCAAACAACAGACAATTGCATTAAGTACTGTGCGTAATGTAAACAATACAAATATCCTTAGACAAAGCATTGATGTTTTATCCCTAGTGGCAACAACACATCCACAACCTTAGGGGTTGATGTCACTCCCCCAGATTTAATGGAGGCATGAACCCGCTATCTAGCATAAATACTCCCTCTTGGAGTTACAAGTATCAACTTGGCCAGAGCCTCTACTAGCAACGGAGAGCATGCAAGATCATAAACAACACATATATGATAAATCGATAATCAACTTGACATAGTATTCCATATTCATCGGATCCCAACAAACACAACATGTAGCATTACAATAAGATGATCTTGATCATGATAGGCAGCTCACAAGATCTAAACATGATGGCACAATAGGAGAAGACAGCCATCTAGCTACTGCTATGGACCCATAGTCCAAGGATGAACTACTCATGCATCAGTCCGGAGGCAGGCATGGTGATGTAGAGCCCTCCGGTGATGATTCCCCTCTCCGGCAGGGTGCCGGAGGAGATCTTCAGAACCCCCCGAGATGGGGTTGACGGCGGCGGCGTATCTAGAACTTTTCTCGTATTTTGGCTCTCGGTACTAGGGTTTTCGGATACGAAGGAATATATAGGCGAAGAGGCAGCGTCGGGGGAGCCAGGGGGTGGGCTCCCCACACCTGGGCGCGCCAGGAGGTGGGGCCGCGCCGCTCTATGGGGTGGCCCCCCTGCTGGCCGTCTCCGACTCTTCTTCGATGTTCTGGAACACTCCGTGGAAATTAGGGCCGTGGGCTTTGGTTTCGTCCAATTCCGAGAATATTTCCTGTGTAGGATTTCTGAAACCAAAAACAGCAGAAAACAGGAACTGGCGCTTCGGCATCTTGTTAATAGGTTCGTACCAGAAAATGCATCAAAATGATATAAAGTATGAATAAAACATGTAGGTATTGTCATAAAACTAGCATGGAACATAAGAAATTATAGATACGTTGGAGACGTATCACTCTTGTTCCTCCTCATCTCCATGATAGGGTGAGAGATCCGAGATGTTGAACGTGTTGCTCACCAAGTACTTGGAGGTTGGTATGTCGATGACGTAGGCGTTGTTGTTGATGCGCTTGAGGACCTTGAAAGGTCCATCTCCTCGGGACTTTAGCTTGGAATTGCGTTCATGAGGGAACCGCTCTTTGCGAAGGTGAATCCAAACGAGGTCTCCTTCTTCAAATATCCTTTCCTTTTTCTCGGCGTTGAGGCGGGTAGCTTGACGAAGCACATGCTCTTGGATGGTTGCTCTTGTTTCTTTGTGTAGTTTCTTCATGGCGGTGGTGCGCTTGTCAAAGTCCATGTTCGTTCTCTCATGGAGAGGTAGTGGTAGGATGTCGAGTACCGTGGGAGGGTCAAAGCCGTAGACGATCATGAAGGGACTCCGTGATGTCGTGGAGTGTGTGGCTCGATTGTAAGCGAACTCCGCGTGCGGAAGACACTCTTCCCATGACTTCAAGTTTTTCTTCACTAGTGTGCGTAGAAGAGTAGAGAGGTTTCGATTGACCACTTCCCTTTGCCCGTCCGTTTGCGGGTGCGAGGATGATTAGAACAAGAGCTTCACTCCAAAGTTTGCCATGAGCGACTTCCATAGATAGCTCATAAACTTGACGTCTCGATCTGACACAATGCTTGCCGGTATTCCGTGTAGGCGAACAACTTCCCTGAAAAACAACGAAGCAATGTGTGAAGCATCATCGGTCTTATGGCATGGTATGAAATGAGCCATTTTAGAGAACCTATCCACTACCACAAAGATTGAATCATGACCATATTTGGTTCGAGGTAGTCCTAGTACGAAATCCATACTTATATCCGACCAAGGTGCATAAGGAATAGTCAATGGTGTATAAAGACCATAAGGGTTGGTGGTGGACTTAGCTTGAAGGAATGTGGTGCAACAGTTGCATAGGCGCTCCATGTCTCGCTTCATCTTCGGCCAATAGTAATGAGTTGCTAGCATCGCAAGTGTCTTATCCCGTCCAAAGTGTCCCATGAGGCCACCTCCATGTGAGTCTTGCAAAAGTAACTTTCGAAGAGAAGACTCTGGTATGAAAATTTTGTTAGCTTTAAACAAGTAGCCATCATGTAAGTAGAAATCATCCAATCCTCGTTCAACGGAACACTTCTCAAATATTGGTCCAAAGAAAGAATCGGAAGGATAGAGTTCTTTGATCTCCTCAAGACCCAACACATGAAAATCCAAACGAGTGAGCAAAAGGTTGTTTTTGCGGGAAAGAGCATCCGCAACTACATTGTCCTTGCCCTTCTTGTATTTGATTACATATGGAAATGACTCAATGAACTCAACCCATTTTGCATGTCTTTTGTTCAAATTGTGTTGACTTTTCAAATACTTCAAAGACTCATAGTTGGAATGAATGACAAACTCTTTTGGCCAAAGATAGTGTTGCCAAGTTTCAAGAACACGAACCAAAGCATAAAGTTCCTTGTCATAAATAGGATAGTTGAGGCGTGCGCCATCCAACTTCTCACTATAGTATGCCACGGGTTTTCCATCTTGCATAAGAACTCCACCAATACCAAGTCCACTCGCATCACACTCAATTTCAAAAGTTTTTGCAAAGTTTGGAAGGACGAGAAGTGGTGCTTCGGTAAGGCGTTTCTTCAATTCATCAAAAGCATTTTTTTGAGCCTTGCCCCACACAAACGGAACATTCTTTTTGGTAAGCTCATTCAAAGGGCAAGCAATGGTGCTAAAATCTTTCACAAAGCGGGGGTACAAACCGACAAGTCCATGGAAACTTCGAACTTGACCAACAGTGGTAGGCGTGGGAAAATTATGTATGGCGTCAACCTTCGAAGAGTCTACTTCAATGCCATTGGCGGAAATCACAAATCCAAGGAAAACCAATTTGTTTTGGGCAAATGTGCATTTGGGGAGGTTTGCATAAAGCTTCTCATGATGCAAGATGCATAAGACTTCTCTCACATGTTGCACATGGTCCTCGAGATTTTTGCTATAAATGAGAATATCATCGAAATAGACAACCACACTCTTGCCAATGAAAGGTCGCAAGATGTGATTCATGAGACGCATAAAAGTTGATGGAGCATTTGAAAGACCAAATGGCATGACAAGCCATTCATAGAGACCAAGTTTGGTCTTGAATGTCGTCTTCCATTCATCACCAATTGCCATGCGGATTTGGTGGTAGCCACTACGCAAATCTACTTTAGAGAAAATCGTGGCACCACTTAACTCATCAAGCATGTCATCTAAACGCGGAATGGGATGGCAGTATCGAACGGTAATGGCATTGATGGGGCGATAATCCATACACATTCGTTGCGTCTCATCTGGTTTAGGAACAAGAATCACGGGAACCGCACAAGGACTAAGGCTTTCGCGAACCTACCCTTTAGCGAGGAGATCTTGTATTAGATGTTGAATCTCCTTTGTGTCTTCGGGGTTGGTGCGGTAGGCGGCGTGGTTTGGGAGCGGGGCGCCGGGTATGATGTCGATGCGGTGCTCTATGCCTCGAAGCGGTGGAAGTCCATGAGGAAGCTTGATAACCCACAAGTATAGGGGATCGCAACAGTCTTCGAGGGAAGTAAAACCCAAATTTATTGATTCGACACAAGGAGAGGTAAAGAATACTTATAAGCCTTAACAACTGAGTTGTCAATTCAGCTGCACCTGGAAAAGCACTAGTAACAGAGGTGATGTGAAAGTAGCAGTGATATGAGAGCAATAGTAACGATAATACAGCAGCGATGCTTGAGTAATATGAGAGCAATGGCACCAGAAAATAGTTGATACTACTTCCAATGACATGTAGAACGAGTATATGATGATGAGAGATGGACCGGGGTTCCCAGCTATCTACACTAGTGGTAACTCTCCAATAACAAGTGTTGGGTGAACAAATTACAGTTGGGCAATTGATAGGATTGAAATAGCATTAAGACAGAACATCAAGATTATTAATCATGTAGGCATGTTTTCCATATATAGTCATACGTGCTCGCAATGAGAAACTTGTACAACATCTTTTGTCCTACCAGCCGGTGGCAGCCGGGCCTCAAGGGAATCTACTGGCAATTAAGGTACTCCTTTTAATAGAGCACCGGAGCAAAGCATTAACACTTGGTGAAAACATGTGATCCTCATACCTACGCCTTCCCCTCTAGTTGTCCCAATTTCTGTCACTTTGGGGCCTTTGGTTCCGGACATAGACATGGGCATACAACTTGTAGATACAATCTAAGCAATAAGTATAGAGCTTAAATCTAAGATCATGCCACTCGGGCCCTAGTGACAAGCATTAATCACAACAAGATTGCAGCAACAATAACTTCACAAACTTTATAGATAGACTAATCATAATGTAACAATCCATCGGATCCCAACAAACACAACACCGATTACAGCAGATGAATTTCAATCATGTAAGACAGCTCATGAGATCATTGTATTGAAGTACATGGGGGAGAGAATACCAACTAGCTACAGCTAGAACCCGTAGTCCATGGGGGAACTACTCACGGAGCATGATGGAGGCGATGGCGTTGATGGAGATGGCTTCCGGGGGCACTTCCCCGTCCCGGCAGGGTGCCGGAACAGAGACTTCTGTCCCCCGAAACGGAGTTTCACGATGGTGGCGGCGCCCCTGGAGTCTTTCTGGAGTTTCGTCAATCCGTATCGAAGATTTAGGTCAGGACGGCTTAAATAGGCGAAGAGTCGGAGTCGGAGGGGTTACGGAGGCGCCACACAACAGGGCGGCGCGCCCCCCTCCTGGGCCGCGCCAGCCACATGTGTGGGCCCCCTGTGGCCCTCCTCTGGCCCCCCTTTGACTTTCTGGAAGGTTCCAGGAAAAATAAGATGTTGGGTCTTTATTTCGTCGAATTCCGAGAATATTGCCCGAACAGCCTTTCTGGAACCAAAAACAACAGAAAACAGGACCGGCAGCTTGTGGCATCTTGTTAATAGGTTAGTTCCGGAAAACGCATAAAAACATTATAAAGTGTGAGCAAAACATGTAGGTATTGTCATAAAACAAGCATGGAACATCAAAAATTATGGATACGTTGGAGACGTATCAGCATCCCCAAGCTTAGTTCTTACTCGTCCTCGAGTAGGTAAACGATAAAAAGAATAATTTCTGTAGTGACATGCTACTTACATAACCTTGATCATACTATTGTAAAGCATATGAGATGAATGAAGTGACTCAAGGCAATGATCTATAGTTGCTAACAAATAGATAACATATAGCAAAACTTTTCATGAATAGTACTTTCAAGACAAGTATCAAAAGTCTTGCATAAGAGTTAACTCATAAAGCAATAGATTCAAAGTAAAGGCATTGAAGCAACACAGAGGAAGATTTAAGTTTCAGCAGTTGCTTTCAACTTTCAACATGCATATCTCATGGATAATTGTCAACACAAAGTAATATGATGAATGCAAATAAGCAAGTATGTAAGAATCAATGCACAGTTGACACAAGTGTTTGCTTCTAAGATGGAAGGAAGTAGGTAAACTGACTCAACATAAAGTAAAAGAAAAGCCCTTCGCAGAGGGAAGCAGGGATTAAATCATGTGCTAGAGCATTTCAAGTTTTGAAATCATATAGAGAGCATAAAAGTAAAATTTTGAGAGGTGTTTGTTGTTGTCAACGAATGGTAGTGGGCACTCTAACCCCCTTGCCAAACAGACTTTCTAAGAGCCGCTCCCATGAAGGACGTTATCTCTACCAGCAAGGTAGATCATCCCTCTTCTCTTTTGTTTACACATGTACTTTAGTTTTTTTTATGGGTGACACTCCTCCCAACCTTTGCTTACACAAGCCATGGCTAACCGAATCCTCGGGTGCCTTCCAACATTCACATACCATGAAGGAGTGTCTATTTGCAAAATTAAGTTGCTTACTGATGAATTAGGGCAAAACATGTGAAGAGAATTATTAATGAAAGTTAATTAATTGGGGCTGGGAACCCCGTTGCTAGCTCTTTTTGCAAAATTATTGGATAAGCCGATGAAGCCACTAGTCCATTGGTGAAAGCTGCCCAACAAGATTGAAAGATAAAACACCACATACTTCCTCATGAGCTATAAAACATTGACACAAATAAGAGATAATAACTTTTGAATTGTTTAAAGGTAGCACATGAAGTATTTACTTGGAATGGCAGGAAATACCACATAGTAGGTAGGTATGGTGGACACAATTGGCATAGGTTTTGGCTCAAGGTTTTGGATGCACGAGAAGTATTTCCTCTCAGTACAGGGCTTTGCCTAGCAAGGTTGTTTGAAGCAAACACAAGTATGAACCGGTACAGCAAAACTTACATAAGAACATATTGCAAGCATTATAAAACTCTACACTGTCTTCCTTGTTGCTCAAACACTTTTATCAGAAAATATCTAGACCTTAGAGAGACCAATCATGCAAACCAATTTCAACAAGCTCTACGGTAGTTCTCCACTAATAGGTTTAAACTACATGATGCAAGAGCTTGAACATGATCTACTTGAGAGCTCAAAACAATTGCCAAGTATCAAATTATCCAATACAATATGAAGCATTTTCTGTTTCCAACCAAATAGCAATAAATGCAATAGCTTCCAACTTTTGTCATTGAACATTAAAAGTAAAACGAAGAACAGGTGTTCATATGAAAAAGCGGAGCGTGTCTCTATCCCAAACAAGGATTGCTAGGATCCGAATTTATTCAAACATAAACAAAAATAAAAACACACAGACGCTCCAAGTAAAGCACATAAGATGTGACCGAATAAAAATATAGTTTCAATAGAAGAAACCTGATAAGTTGATGAAGAAGGGGATGCCTTGGGCATCCCCAAGCTTAGACGCTTGAGTCTTCTTGAAATATGCAGGGATGAACCACGGGGGCATCCCCAAGCTTAGACTTTTCACTCTTCTTGATCATATATCATCCTCCTCTCTTGACCCTTGAAAACTTCCTTCACACCAAACTTCTCATAAACTTCATTAGAGGGGTTAGTACTCAAAAAACTTTAATCCACCTTGGTCCTGTAGTGACACATTGCAAGAACTCAATAAAATATTAGCTACAGCTCTCCACGTCTAGAAAGTCTTGCTTAAAGTCCACAAGAGACAATGCAAAAAACAGAGACATAATCTGCCAAAACAGAACAGCCAGTAAACACGAATTTTTAAGAGGTACTTCCGTTGCTCAAATAAGAAAACTCAAAACTAATGAAAGTTTCGTACATATCTGAGGAACATGCACGTAAAATTGGCAGATTTTTCTGAGTTACCTACAGAGAATCATACCCACATTCGTTACAGATAGAAATCTGTTTCTGCGCAGAAATCCAAATCTAGTATCAACCTTCTATTAGAGACTTTACTTGGCACAACATTGCAATAAAATAAAGATAAGGAGAGGTTGCTACAGTAGTAACAACTTCCAAGACACAACAAAACAGTAGCAAAATAAAGTCATGGGTTATCTCCCAAGAAGTGCTTTCTTTATAGCCATTAAGATGGGCTCAGCAGTTTTAATGATGCACTCGCAAGAAATAAGAGTTGAAGCAAAAGAGAGCATCAAAAAGAAAGTTCAAAACACATTTAAGTCTAACCCACTTCCTATGCATAGGAATCTTGTACACAAATAAATTCATGAAGAACAAAGTGACAAGCATAAGAAGATAAAACAAGAGTAACTTCAAAAGTTTCAGCATATAGAGAGGTGTTTTAGTACCATGCAAATTTCTACAACCATATTTTCCTCTCTCATAATAATTTTCAGTAGCTTCATGAACAAACTCAACAATATAACTATCACATAAAGCATGTCTTTCATGATCTATAAACACATAATTTTTATCAAGTTCAAAAATAATGGGATTAAAACTTCCAAATCCACTTTTATCAATAATATAACAAGATGATTGATCATTCTCAAGAGACATGGGACTCCTAGATAAAGTCAAGACTTCTCCAATCCCATTTTCATTAGTAGTACAATTAATAATATCAAATAACATAGGACCATCATCTAGAGATTTATCATAAACATTTGCCAAGCAAAATTCTTTAGTACCATGCATTTCGACATCAGGCACAAACAAAGCATTATCATAAGATTTATCAAAGTAGCATGAATTATCATAGATAACAGTAGCATAATTATTCTCACAAGTTTTACTCATAGGTAATATTTCAAGAGAATCCACAGGAACATAACATTCAACTTCCTTTGGTAAGCATGGAGGACAATCAAATAGTGTAAGAGATAAAGAGTTACTCTCATTAGAAGGTTGGCATGGGTAGCTAATCCATTCTTCCTCCTTTTGTTCATCACCCTCCTCTTCTTTTTCATCCAATGAGCTTTCAGGTTCATCAATTTCCTCCTCTTTTTCATCTAATGAGCTTTCAGGTTCATCAATTTCTTCTTCCACTGGTTCCTGCAAATTGTGAGTGCATTCTTGTGCATTAATGAGTCTCTCTTTATAATCAATGATATAAGGATTATTGCTGTAACTTTCTATGCAAAAATTAAGGATAGAAGAGACATAATCTTTAAGGTCCTTACAAACAACACAAGTTTCATAATTTTTAGACATGAAGGATTCTATTTCAGAAGCTCCTATAAACAAAACAAATTGTTCTACTTCTTCGAACCCATAATGAATATAGCTATTGCAATTATAGTTCTTAATTAAAATTTCCTCACTAAAGCCACATTGAAATTTAAGATGTTTAGTATCCTGTTGAGAGCAACAGTTTATATCATGGCGTTTAAGCAAGATTTTAACAATTGTATTCAATTTTTCTATCACAGCACTCATAACTTTACCCGTTCTTGATTCTCTATAATTATTATAAAATTCTATAAGCTCCAACATGGTTATGCGTTCTTCCATAGCAACAGTTTTTAATTTTTAGGTTTTTCAATTTTTTATGGATTTTTGGGTATATAAGAAAAATAAAACAAGACAAAAAGAAACTAAGCAAAAGTAAACTAAGCAAAATAATACTAGACAGAAATAAAATAAGCACAAATAAACTAGACAAAAGTAAACTAAGCAAAACAAAATAAAATAAAACAAAAATAGAGAGAGAGGTAGAGTGTACTCCCCAGGTGAACTTATGAGTAGAGCTATGCCTCCCCGACAACGGCGCCGGAAAATAGATGCTGGCGCAAAGTTGACGTGGGAGTTAGAGATCTCTGTGGTGTAACTTTTCTTCAGGTCCCCGGCAACGGCGCCAGAAAATAGTCTTGATAACCCACAAGTATAGGGGATCGCAACAGTCTTCGAGGGAAGTAAAACCCAAATTTATTGATTCGACACAAGGGGAGGTAAAGAATACTTATAAGCCTTAACAATTGAGTTGTCAATTCAGCTGCACCTGGAAAAACACTAGTAACAGGGGTGATGTGAAAGTAGCAGTGATATGAGAGCAATAGTAACAATAGCACAGCAGCAGTAGCAGTAATATGAGAGCAATGGCACCAGAAAATAGTTGATACTACTTCCAATGGCATGTAGAACGAGTATATGATGATGAGAGATGGACCGGGGTTTCCAGCTATCTACACTAGTGGTAACTCTCCAATAACATGTGTTGGGTGAACAAATTACAGTTGGGCAATTGATAGGATTGAAATAGCATTAAGACAGAACATCAAGATTATTAATCATGTAGGCATGTTTTCCATATATAGTCATACGTGCTCGCAATGAGAAACTTGTACAACATCTTTTGTCCTACCAGCCGGTGGCAGCCGGGCCTCAAGGGAATCTACTGGCAATTAAGGTACTCCTTTTAATAGAGCACCGGAGCAAAGCATTAACACTTGGTGAAAACATGTGATCCTCATACCTACGCCTTCCCCTCCAGTTATCCCAATTTCTGTCACTTTGGGGCCTTTGGTTCCGGACATAGACATGTGCATACAACTTGTAGATACAATCTAAGCAATAAGTATAGAGCTTAAATCTAAGATCATGCCACTCGGGCCCTAGTGACAAGCATTAATCACAACAAGATTGCAGCAACAATAACTTCACAAACTTTATAGATAGACTAATCATAATGTAACAATCCATCGGATCCCAACAAACACAACACCGATTACAGCAGATGAATCTCAATCATGTAAGACAGCTCATGAGATCATTGTATTGAAGTACATGGGGGAGAGAATACCAACTAGCTACAGCTAGAACCCGTAGTCCATGGGGGAACTACTCACGGAGCATGATGGAGGCGATGGCGTTGATGGAGATGGCTTCCAGGGGCACTTCCCCGTCCCGGCAGGGTGCCGGAACAGAGACTTCTGTCCCCCGAAACGGAGTTTCGCGATGGTGGTGGCGCCCCTGGAGTCTTTCTGGAGTTTCGTCAATCCATATCGAAGATTTAGGTCAGGACAGCTTAAATAGGCGAAGAGTCGGAGTCGGAGGGGTTACGGAGGCGCCACACAACAGGGCGGCGCGCCCCCCTCCTGGGCCACGCCAGCCACATGTGTGGGCCCCCTGTGGCCCTCCTCTGGCCCCCCTTTGACTTTCTGGAAGGTTCCGGGAAAAATAAGATGTTGGGTCTTTATTTCGTCGAATTCCGAGAATATTGCCCGAACAGCCTTTCTGGAACCAAAAACAACAGAAAACAGGAACTGGCACTGTGGCATCTTGTTAATAGGTTAGTTCCGGAAAACGCATAAAAACATTATAAAGTGTGAGCAAAACATGTAGGTATTGTCATAAAACAAGCATGGAACATCAGAAATTATGGATACGTTGGAGACGTATCAAAGCTCGTCGGGGAAGACATCTTGAAACTCCTTCAAAAGAGACAACAAAGGCGAATGAATGTTGGTTAAGTCGTTAGTCGCCGACGATGGTCCTTTGCAAATGAGCACATAGTGCAACGTGGTGGATGGGTTTTCTTGCACTTCTCTCCACTCACTTTTGGTGGCTAGGAGAACACTCTTTATCTCACTCATGTATGGCTTGTGGCGCTCACTCTCCTTCTGGTGGGTCGCTCCCTCGCCTCTCAACTCACTATGGTGGTTGTGTTGTTGTGCCCTCGCTAAAGCCTTCATATTGTCCGCGATAATTTGGCTAGGTGTCATTGGGCGAAGCTCAAACTTCTTATCCTTGACCGTGAAGGTGTATGCATTGGAGTGTCCATCATGTATATCCTTCTTGTCAAATTGCCATGGGCGGCCAAGAAACATGTGGCACACCGTCATGGGCACCACGTCACACTCGATAGTGTCTTCATAAGGTCCAATCTTGAAGTTGACGGTGACGGTATGTTGTATCTTGACGTTGCCCTTGTCGCTCAACCATTGGACATGGTAAGGGTGAGGGTGCTTGCGAAGGGTGAGGTTGAGATTCTCACACAACTCGGTGCTTGCGAGGTTGTGGCAACTTCCTCCATCGGTGATGACCTTTATCGACTTGCCACCAATACCGGTACGGGTTTGGAAGATGTTGCACCTTTGGTCTTCCATGGCTTGAGGTTGAGTTGTTAGCACCCTTGTGACCACATGTGAAGGGCTTGGGTCATGCACACATAGGAGAGGATCTTCTCCACTTTCTTCATCATAATCTTCTTCATTGGCGATGGCGGCTTGGACAAGAGCTTCATATTCACCTTCACTTAGCGTCTCTATGTCACCATTCTCCATAGTGATCATGGCTTTGGTATTCTTGCATTCAAAGGACTTGTGGCCTTGTGCGCCACACTTGAAGCAAGTGACATTAGAGGGTCCCGTATAGGCCTTTGAGGAGGTGGTGGAGGACACCGTTTGCTTCATGCGACTTTGGATAGTCGGTTGCATGGATGGTGTAGAGGACACGGCGGGCTTGAAACTTGTTGTAGGAGTTGTTGTAGCGAGCTTGGAGGCGAAGTATGACTTGGACTTGTAGTACTTGATGTCCTCATTCACTTGGCGCTCGGCCTTGGAAGCTTGGTGAACCAACTCAACCATGCTGGAATATTGTTGGAACTCCACAATTCTCTTGATGGGGTAGTTGACGCCATTGAAGAATCTAGCGATGTTTTTGTTCTCGGATTCTTGGATGTTGGCTCGCATCATAGTTAACTACATCTCCTTGAAGAACTCCTCAACGGTCTTGGTGCCTTGCTTCAATTTTTGTAGTTTGTTGAAGAGGTCAGCCATGTAGTGTGTTGGTACAAAACGACTTGCATCTCCTCCTTCATCTCTTCCCAAGTGTCAATTGGGGGTTCACCCTTTTCTTCCCTTAGAGTGAGTACTTGCTCCCACCAAGTGTTGCCATAATCCTCAAACTCAAGAGACGCCATGGCCACTTTCTTGGCACCGGAGTAGTTGTGTATGCGGAAGATCTTGTCGACCTTGAGTGCCCATGAGAGGTAGGCCTCGGCATCGTCTTCACCTTTGAACTTGGGCATGATGAACTTGAGCTTGCCAAACATGTTCTCTTCATCTTTCAAATTCCTTCGGCGAGGACGGATGCCTTCATCTCTTGCGGCTTGAGGTGGTAGAGGAGGTCTTCCACGGCCAACCATAGCATTGGGTTGGAGTTGAAGTTGAACACTAGATTCGCTTGGTTCGCGATGACGGTGTTGTCGAAGATCTTGACGGGGTTGTTGACGACGTCCATTGTCGGCGGCCTCCTCTTGAGCCAAGTCCGGGTCTCCTCTTCCATGTTGTTGTTGACGAGGATGATTGCGGAGATCACGTCTTGGTTGTGCTTGATTACCTTGGTCTTGAGCATCAACATGTGTCTCACGATGAGGTACCGGTTCCATGTTGTGGATGACGTTGTCGTGGGGTTGGTCGTCATGCCCATGGTGGGCATGGCGATCCACTTGATGAAGATCTTGGTTTAGAACTTGTTCTTGTGGAGGACGTTCATGGGGACGTGCATGGCGATATAATTCTCCTCGCCTTGAGTTGGAGCGAGAGTCTTCATGACGATCATGCGAGTAGTAATCGTGCGTCGAGCTTGATGACGAGGAAGTAGAGCGATGTCGGTGTCGGCGACCCAAGTTGTTGATGGCGCGCTCGAGACTATCCATGCACCGCTCCATGTTCGCATCATTTGCCGCCACTTGATCATTCAAGTTGTCCGTAGCTTCACGAAGTAGAGACATATCTTGGTTCACAACGGAGAAGTTGTGCGCCACTTCTTCATATTGCTCATCGATGCGTGTCTCAAACAAGGTGAGTTGCTCCTTGAACTCTTGGCGTTGTGTCCATAGATTGTGTTGGGTAGCCAACCTCTCGGTGTTGCGTAGGACTTCATCTTCCCTTGCTTCGTCTCCGTTCCTATCCATGATATCAAGGCAAGAGCTATATGGGGGTGGTTAGTGGAGAGACTACCTTTGGGTCTTACCTTGAAGTGATGGAATTGGGTCAACTAACGATACCGAGAGCAAAATGATTTGTGTTGGGGTACTCACACAAAAACACACGCAAAAGCTAGCAAATATGGTGGTAGGTTAGGATGGTGGAAAACCAAATGGTAAAATCCAAGATCAAGTGTATTGTTCAAAGTGGGTAAGCTCCAAAAATCCAATGTCCAAATGGTGATCACGAAAACACAAAAGATGTGGAACGCACACACGAGATAAGTGGGGTTAGTGTGATCAAGGAATGGGCGGAAAAAGATAAAAACCAACCAACAAGGTGGTGCCCGGTGTCACACTAACACAAGGAGAGACAAAGCTTTGGTTGCAAACGGGGAGACACCAAGATTTACACGTGACCTCTCTTCTCGTTTCTCTCTTTTGCTTAAAAGCTTTTTGCTCTTTTGTGTTTGGTGGCACTTGACACTCTTTTCGATTGTAGCACGTGGACTCTTTTTGTGTTTTGCCGGGCTTTTTCTCGCACTAGATTAGCGTTAGCCTCGCTTTTGCTACTTTGCCACACGAGTTTTGCTTATAAGCTTGACTCAACACTACGCACACACCTCACAACGGGGACGCGTGCAATGTCTCGCAACACTTGACAAGCAATGCTCGGGAGGTTTGGATCGCAAAAGGAGAGGGGAATTGCAAGTTATACCTACATGTGGCGTAGGCGGTGATGATCACTCTTCTTGCAATATGGTGGTGGGGTCAAGAGTACGTTTGCAAGTCGGGGTGCCGAGAGTGTCGTCGCTTGCGTCGGAGCTGCGGGTTAGTTTTACACAAAAGACACTCAAACCAGAACAAGCAAACACAAAGGTGAAGTTATGGTCGAAATTGGGCTTGGCGAGCTTGGCTTGCTCTTGGCGGCAGTGCCGGCCTTGCTGGGGCGGCAGTTCCGGCCTGGGCGGTAGTGCCGGCCTGGCAGGGGCGGCAGTGTCGGTCCCTAACGAACAACACGAACTGTTCTTCGCGATTTGCGGACCAAATTCGACCAAAACGTCAAAAATCGATGGAATTGAGGTCTAGAAAGTGGGGGAAATGTAGATCAACCAGAGGGGCACGAAATCCATGGATCAAAACCACTAAAAACGCAACAAAATCACAGATCTGACCAAAGGCAATTTAGGGCTATTTTTGGGGAATTTTTTGGAAATTTTTTTGGGGTGAAATTGGATGGATGGGGGTCAAATTCGGGCTAACCAAGAGCTGCTGATACCATTTGATGTGGCCTAAGGGCTAGGATGTGCCCAGATCCCACGAATTTGACCAAGTGAATGGATGGGGGAGATGGGAAAGGGGAAGAACACACACAAGATCCAAATACAAACACACACAACCCAACACAAACCAAATTTACTCCCTTGGTAGGTTAGACCAAGCCAATAGAACCACTTCTTAGAGAGACCCTTGGGTAGAATCTAACAAGTGGGAGATTGGTGAGGAGATCTCAACTAGAACTTGGATGAGAGAGGGGATAGCTTTGAATCATCCATGAAGAGCAGAAATCCTTCAAGAGTGCCTTGGATACAAAGAACTAGGTTCTAGGGAGACAAAGCTCAAAGTAGTTTAAGCCAAATCTTGTCTAACCCTAATCTAGGGAGAGGGATGAGGTACTTATAGGTCCAGATTCGTACAGGGGTAAAATGGGCATTACATAAAGTATCCTGGTCCATAGATGAGAAATCAACGGTTGTGATGAAGTCAACAGGGGTGGGGCCGGCAGTGCCGGTGAGCTTTTGGCGGCAGTGCCGGCGGGGCCGGCAGTGCCGGTGGTCCTGGGGCGGCAGTGCCGGCCCTGGGTCTTCATCGCATCTTCAGCAGGTGAGGCCGGCAGTGCCGGAGTCCAGGGGTCGGCAGTGCCGGGGTGTCGAGGCCGGCAGTGCCAGTCCTGGGATTCTGTCTCCGGCTGGAACCCTTCTTCTCCTTCTTCCTTGTCCAGCTTCGGGTCTCCGGTGATGTACTTATCTCGAGGCTCGTATCTAATAACACAAAGCATATCGGCATGAGGTAGCATTCCATCCAATGAGGAGTTCAATGTATAGGTGGAAAGGAGCGAGTTCACCTCTTGGTGTATGGCCTTGGCCCGAGCCCGTGTCATAGGTCCACTTGGGGGAATGGTTGGTCTTGATGTAGTGCCGTCCTTAGGCGGGGCTGCATCAAAACTTGAGTCAGTTATTTTGGAACGGAAGTTGTACTATGCACCATGTCACTAACGGCCAGGGGTAGATGCAGGGAAGAGCTGGGGAACCTTACTAGATCAACATTGCAGACATGCGTTACAAAATAATTTGGAACTTGTTGATGCTTCTGATTTCTCCATGCAGAGCAAGAACAAGATCAACAAGCCTGCAGCAGCGGCTCTCACACCTATCCAAGGAGATACACTTAAATCTGACTTGCTTATCACAGGTCCAAATGTGTTTGGTGATGCCTCCTGGAAGTGTAAGAAAATTCCAGGGAATGCTGGTTTGGTGGCAACAGGAATTGGAGTTTTCATTCAGTACACAGCTGATGGCCGGACAGAGTTTCAACATCATGGTGCGAGCTTCGGTACCACTTGTTTCATTGGTTCTGCAGGCTGAAAAGGCTTTGTTACTAGCTGCACAAATTTCTGGGAATCAATAGGTTTAACTTTCTGACGGACAAGAAGCTTCTAGCAAAGGCTGTGGCGAGCAACAGGCTTGAAAACAACTACGTGATACCAGACATACCCTTGCTCAACTACTTTTTTTGAACATCCTTGCTCAACTACTTGAATACTCATCTAGGTTACAAAGCCAGGTGTTCTATATTAAAAGAGACAACCCATGTTGTACTTTGCACTTGAGATGAATGAAGTTGGCGCCCCTGGCTCCTTTCTTGTTAAAGTAAAACTAAATAAAGTTTAGCTTTACATTTTGCATGCTTGCGACAAGTATTTAGGGCTGGGAACTGTAGTACATCAGATCGTTAATGGCCCCCTTTATACTTAACTAGAGAGTACGTGCTACTCAATATGCTTTTATATATAAGATGGAACTAATTTAACTAATAATTTAATCAACAAAATGGCAGCTCATGTGAGTTTGAGGCTAAGTTGGTGGCAGCTCACTTGAAAGTGGCAAGAGATAGAAAGTTTAGTCCTACATGGAAAGTTGGGAGAAAGTTAGACCACCTTAGAGCATGTCTAGTAGAACCCTTAAAACTGTAAAAGTTTTCTATGATTTACAGGCCGAGATTTGCAAGTTTTGGACACATTTACAGGTTGAAAAACAGGGGCAAAGAATAGAACCCCTAAACCCAACCCGTGTAACAGAATATTCCGTTTTAGGGGTTTGAGGGTTTAGGGGTTCTATTCTTTGCCTCAACCCCAACCTCTAAACCTGTCACATATTCATCACAATATGACACAAAAACACAATGAATCATCAAACATACTACAAAAGTAATAATCATGGATGCATGGTTTAGTAGTTTTTACATCACATAATCATCATCTTGCCCATCTCACTGGCTGCTTCGCCGGGGCCCTCCTCTTGGCCACGGCCTTCCTCGGCGCCGGGGAGGAAGCCGCCTTGGCCTTGGCAGCACGAGGACCACCGGAGGGCACCTTCGCCCGTGCCCGGGGAGGTGCGGGTGGTGCGGCCGGTGCGGGGGCGGGGGCGGGAGCGACGGTCGGTGCGGGGGCGACGGCCGGCACGAGGTGATGCCCCGCACGCCGCCGCGCGCCGACGTGGGTCGCAGCGACCACGGCGGCGACGTGCGGGTGGGCGGCCGGTGCGGGGGCGGGGCGGGAGCGACGGGGCGGCGGGGCGGGCGGCGGGCCAGGGCCGTCGGCGGCGCGGCCACGGGCGGCACGGGCGGGGCGGGGAGGCGTCCATGGCGGCGGCGGCCGGTGCACGGGGGCGGGGGCGGGGCGACGGGCGGCGGCGGCGGGTGGGTGGGATTGGGAAATTTCCCTCCCGCCCGAAACGAAATGGAAATGCAGTTTAGAGGGTCAACCCCTCTCCAACCCGGTTTTGTACAGGCCAAGAATAGATTCCCAGGTCGGACCTGGGAATTTTTTTACAGTTTTACAGTTTTAGGGGCTCTAGTCTTTGCGATTTTTTCGTCAAAAACTGTAAAAAAGCGGTTATTTTTACAGATTTAGGGGTTTAGGGGCTCTACTAGACATGCTCTTAGAGCATCACTAGTAGAGCCCTCAAACCCTCAAATCTTCAAAGTAGTTTAAGGGTTGAGAATGGGTATTTTTTGGCATTTTTCAGGGGTGAAAAACAGGGGCAAAGACTAGAACCCTCAAACCCTTAAAAACATTCATGATATATCACAATTGTTCATCGGTAGACACTGACATTGACACTAGGTAGATACTTCATCGGTAGACACTGACATTAACAGTAGGTAGATAGTTCATCGGTAGACACTAACACTAGGTAGATAGTTCATCGGATCGTCAAAATCTAGGGTTTATCCCAAAAGTCCACATCGAAATCGGAGTTGTCGCCATCCTCCGCGGCCTTCTTGGCGGCTTCCTCCGCGGCATCCTCGGCCTCCATCTCCGTGACCATCTTGTCGTACCAATCGGGGTCCTCCGCGGCCTTCTTGGCGGCTTCCTCCGCGGCTTCCTCCGCCTCCATCTCCGCGACCAGCTTATCGATACAATCGGGATCATCGTCGTCAGAGCTATCGTCAACTACGATAGTGGGAGGCGGCACCGAGGATGAAGACGGACGAGAGGCGGCCGCCGCAGCTCGCTGCACCGCCAGATGCGTGTAGAACTCGAGCTCCTCTGTGACGTGCTGCGGATGCGCCGCACGGAAGGCGGCCATTTCCGCCTCATCGCGGTTCCGGATGGACATCCGCATGTATTCCCGGCGGACGACACGGGTAACGATGCTAAACGGCGGTGCCACGAACTCTGCCGCTGCGAGGTTGTCGATGTCGAAGAAGTTCTGCGGCCCAGCGGTGCCGTCGTAGCGCCACACCATGACGTCGTACGCGCGAGCGGCGAGTTCGGCCGAGTCGAACGTCCCGAGCCAAAACCGCTCGCCGCCGCGCGTGATCTCGGCGCCCCACCGGCCGGAGAGGCGGAGCCGCACGCTGTGGTAGCCGGTGGACGAGCGCGAGAGGGCGCGGCGCGGCGGCATCTCCACCGCAGGCGGAGGCGTGGCAGCAAGGGTCGGCGGCGAGGCGGGGCGGCACAGCTCGGGAGGTGCGGGAAGGTGCGGAGGCGGCGGCCGGCAGGGGCGGCTCGGGAGGTTGCGAATCGGGGCGGCGGGCGGCGGAGAGGCGCAGATCCGGGGACGGGGGAGCTCGCGGCGGCGGCAGGGGTCGAGGGGAGGCGGGCGGCGACGCTGAGGCGGGAGGTTGGGAGGGGAAATTTCCCTCCCGCGCCACGAGGAAGAGGAGTGCGGGTTGGGGCCTGTTTGGCCTCCCCAACCCCTACTTCTACAGGTTGAAAATGGGTTTGAGGGTTGGGCCCTTAACAAAATTTGAGAGTTCGAGGGTTTAGGGGTTCTAGTCTACACGATTTTCCTCTCGCAAACTGTAAAAAAGCAGTTATTTTTGAGGGTTTGAGGGTTTAGGGGCACTACTAGTGACGCTCTTATAAGGTGGGTTGTTCCACCACTAGTAAGTGAGTGAGAAGAGGAGTGGTACACGCGTGCTCCTCCTCCTCGCTCGTCTCGACATGACACGTCACGACACGACACATCGCAGTTAGTCGGTTAGGGTCATGCGACGTGGGCCTGTCCCTCGTTGCCTAGGTTTCCCGAGCCTATATAATATCTTGCTCGGCTACCGCAGAAATATTTGATACACGAGTTAGGGTTATTGCAACCTCTCTCTACTTGCGCCGCCATCGTAGCCTACTCTATCCCGCTCGTCGGCATGCACCGACGAACGGGAGAGCAGGTCTCTGGAACCGCTCGTCTTTGCGATCCTGTACGGGAGAGGGCGAATTAGGTTATTAGGAAGCACTCTGCGCGACTGCTCAAGCTCTTCATCACGGGTCGTCTTCCGTCCAAGTTTGGCGGTGCTGTCTACCGTCATCTTCAACATCGTCAACAACGTTGTCATCAACAACATTACTGCTACATCGGCGTCTGCTACACCTCCACCGCCACCTGCACCAGATCGATACGTGCGACATATCTCGATCTGTTTAGCGATGAATGTTTTACCGTTTGCGCTACTACTATTCATGTTGATTAATGCATCTAGTATGTTTGAGTTTCACATGTTAGTAGTTGATGTCGTCATGCATAATATTATGGAATTAATAATGGAAATTGTGCCTAACTATCCAACAATCCAAAAACCTAATTGTAGGCAATTTTCTGAGTTAACAATGGCTGGTTTTGCTGATGCACTGAGGCTAGATAAGTTTACCGGTGTGCACTTTAAAAGGTGTCAGATTAAGGCCACGCTCTGGCTTACTCGTCCAAAAGTGTTCGAAGTTAGTAATGGCTTACCCGAAGGAACTATATCTAACCAAGATCAGAAAAAGTTCAAGGAAGACAATACTCTCTTCGTTCGATGTGTTCTAAGTATTCTTGTTGGTCGTCTGTGTGATGTGTATATGCACATAACAAACAATAAAGAGCTCTGGGATGCACTGAGTGCTAAATTCGGTGCAACCGATGCAGGTACATCATGGAGAGCTTCCATGACATCAGGATGGTGAACAACCGTTCTATAGTCGAACAAGCTCATGAATGCATTGCGAAAGAGCTTGAACTCCTTAAGTGTGCCTTACCTGAGAAGTTTGTGGCTGGATGCATTGTCGCTAAGTTGCCCCCCTTCATGGAGGAAGTTTGACACAACTCTGAAACACAACAGACGGGAGATATCGGTTGAAAATTTGATAGCGTCTCTTGATGTTGAGGAGAAAGCTCGGGCTAAGGATACTAATGAGAAAGGAGAGGTTCAATCTAGCGCCAATATGGTGTAGAAGAGACCCTACAATAAGAACAAAGGGAATAACAAGCCCTCCTTCAGTAATCTTATGAAGACTACAACCTTCAAGAAGAAGAAGATGATAAACAAGGCAGATCTGAGCTGCTTTACCTGTGGAGAGGCTGGCCACTTTTCTAAGGACTGTCTAGAGAGGGAAGACCGCAAGAAAAATGTGAAGCATGTCAACACTGTGACCGCGAGCAATGTTGATGGGTACGGTAATATTTTTACTGTTCTTTCGGTATTTCAATCTCCATGCTGGTGGATTGATACGAGTGCTAATGTTCATGTGTGTGCTGACATATCCATATTCACTTCTTACCAGGTCTCCCACGATTCTTCCGTCTTGATGGGAAATGAGTCACATGCTTCTGTTCGTGGTGTTGGCACGGTAGATCTGAAGTTCATTTTGGGGAAGATCGTGCAGCTGAGGAACGTGCAGCATGTCCTACTATGAACAAGAATCTCTTTAGCGGCTCCCTTCTATGCAGAGATGGGTTTAAGGTTGTTTTAGAGTCTAATAAAGTTATTGTTTCCAAGTTTTGACAATTTATTGGTAAAAGCTATGAGTGCGGAGGCTTGTTCTGCTTTTCGCTTTCTGATTTCAGTAATAAGTCTGTGAATCATATTTGTGGCAATGTTAGTGATGATACTAGTGTTTGGCATTCTCGTTTATGTCACATTAATTTTGGTTTAATATCTCAGCTATCCAGTTTAAGTTTAATTCCGAATTTCACCACTGCCAAAGGTTCTAAGTGTCATAGTTGTGTGCAATCAAAACAACCTCAGAAGCCTCACAAGGAGGCCGAGGAGAGAAACTTGGCACCTCTAGAACTTATACATTCTGATCTATGCGAGATGAATGGTGTGTTGAAAAAAGGTGGAAAGAGATATTCATGACATTGATTGAGGATGCGACTAGATTTTGCTATGTTTATTTGTTGCTAACTAAAGATGAAGCTTTAGACTACTTTAAAATTTATAAGGTCGAAGTTGAAAATCAACTAGAGAGAAAGATCAAGCGTCTTAGGTTGGATCGTGGTGATGAATATTTTCCTAAAATATTTGATGAATTTTGTGAGGAACATGTCATTATTCATGAGAGGACGCCTCCCTATTCGCCCCAATCAAACGGGGTTGCAGAGAAGAAAAACTGCACGTTCACTGACTTGGTAAATTCCATGTTAGCCACTGCTGGTTTATCAAAGGCATGGTGGGGGGAGGCTCTGTTGACTTCATGTCATGTCCTGAATAGAGTTCCTACCAAGAATAAAGATAAAACCCCTTACGAGGAATGGGTTGGGAGAAAACCATCACTTTCATATTTGCACACATGGGGATGTTTGACGAAAGTCAATATTCTAATTACTAAGAAATGCAAACTCGGACCAAAGACAGTGAATTGTATCTTTCTAGGTTATGCTTCATGGAGTGTAGGCTATAGATTTTTAGCAGTTCAATCTGAGGTACCTGATATGCGTGTTGATACTTTTATGGAATCTCGTGATGCAACATTTTTTGAGAATTATTTCCTATGAAAGATATGCATATCATCGCTAGAATTTATACTGAGATACTTCCTGAATCTAGTACATCTAATGAGTATTTTGAGCAATCACATGAGAATGTTACTGAGAAGGATGACAATGAAGCTCCTATACGGAGTAAGAGACAGAGGATTGCAAATTTCTTTGGTGATGATTTCATTGTGTACATTGTGGATGATACTCCCACGTCCATTGCAGAGGCATATGCATGTCCAGATACAGATGACTGGAAAGAAGCTTTCCATAATGAGATGGACTTGATTCTGGCTAATGGAACTTGGGAGCTATCAGAATGACCCCATGGATGCAAGCCCGTGGGCTGCAAATGGTTGTTCAAGAAGAAGCTAAGGCCTGATGGTACTATTGAGAAGTAGAAGGCACGGCTTCTAGCGAAAGGTTACACACAGAGAGAAGGCGAAGATTACTTTGACACCTATTCACATGTCGCTAGACTTACCACCATTCGAGTATTACTGTCCATGGCTGCCTCCTATGGTCTTATCGTTGATCAAATGGACGTAAAGACAGGTTTTTTAAATGGAGAGTTGGAAGAGGAAATCTATATGGATCAGCCTGATGGGTTTGTAGTAAAGGGTGAAGAAAGAAAGGTGTGCAAGTTGCTGAAATCTTTATATGGCCTGAAACAAGCACCTAAGCATGACATGAGAAGTTTGATAGAACTTTAACTTCTGTAGGCTTTGCTATTAATGAGTCTGGCAAGTGTGTGTACTATCGCCATGGTGGGGGCGAAGGGTTTATACTATGCTTGTATGTGGATGATATTATGATCTTTGGTACAAACATGGAAGTAATAAATGATCGAACTCAAGTCTTTCTTGTCAAATAGCTTTGATATGTAAGATCTGGGAGAAGCTAATATGATCCTGAACATCAAGCGGATTAAGAACGAGAGTGGGATTACTCTAATGCAATCCCATTATGTTGAGAAGATCTTGAGCCGGTTCGGCTATATTGATAGCAAGTCTTCTCCAACACCTTATGATCCTAGTGTGATACTACGCAAGAACCGCATGATTACCATAAATCAATTGAGATATTCTCGGATCGTTGGCTCACTCATGCACTTAGCGAGCGCGACTAGACCTGACATCTCTTTTGTTGTTACCAAGTGATACGTCTCAAACATATCTATAATTTCTTATGTTCCATGCTACTTTTATGATGATACTCACATGTTTTATACACACTTTATGTCATTATTACGCATTTTCCGGCACTAACCTATTGACGAGATGCCGAAGAGCCAGTTGTTGTTTTCTGCTATTTTTGGTTTCAGAAAGCCTACAAAGGAAATATTCTCGGAATTGGACGAAATCAACGCCCAGGGTCTTATTTTTCCACGAAGCTTCCAGAAGACCGAAGGAGATACGAAGTGGGGCGATGAGGCGCCGCCACCATAGGGTCGCGCGGCCAAAGGGGGGCCCGCGCCGCCCTATGGTGTGGGCCCCTCGTCAGCCCCCCGACACTGTCCTTCGCCTACTTATAGCCTTCATCGCGAAAACCCCTGTACCGAGAGCCACGATACGGAAAACCTTCCAGAGATGCCGCCGCCGCCAATCCCATCTCGGGGGATTCAGGAGATCGCCTCCGGCACCCTGCCGGAGAGGGGAATCATCTCCCGGAGGACTCTTCATCACCATGATCACCTCCGGACTGATGTGTGAGTAGTTCACCCCTTGACTATGGGTCCATAGCAGTAGCTAGATGGTTGTCTTCTCCTCATTGTGCTATCATGTTAGATCTTGTGAGCTGCCTATCATGATCAAGATCATCTATTTGTAATACTACATGTTGTGTTTGTTGGGATCCGATGAATATGGAATACTATGTCAAGTTGATTATCAATCTATCATATATGTGTTGTTTATGATCTTGCATGCTCTCCGTTGCTAGTAGAGGCTCTGGCCAAGTTGATACTTGTGACTCCAAGAGGGAGTATTTATGCTCGATAGTGGGTTCATGCCTCCATTAAATCTGGGACAGTGACAGAAAGTTGTGGATGTGCTGTTGCCACTAGGGATAAAACATCAATGCTTTGTCTAAGGATATTTGTGTTGATTACATTACGCACCATACTTAATGCAATTGTCTGTTGTTTGCAACTTAATACTGGAAGGGGTGCGGATGCTAACCCGAAGGTGGACTTTTTAGGCATAGATGCATGCTGGATAGCGGTCTATGTACTTTGTCGTAATACCCGATTGAATCTCACTCTACTCATCATGATATGTATGTGCATTGTTATGCACTCTTTATTTGTCAATTGCCCAACTGTAATTTGTTCACCCAACATGCTATTTCTTATTGGAGAGACACCACTAGTGAACTGTGGACCCCGGTCCATTCTTTTACATCTGAATACAATCTACTGCAAACATTGTTCTTTACTGTTCTTCGCATACAAACATCATTTTCCACACCATACATTTAATCATTTGTTTACAGAAAGCCGGTGAGATTGATAACCTCACTATTAAGTTGGGGCAAAGTATTTTGATTGTGTTGTGCAGGTTCCACGTTGGCGCTGGAATCCCTGGTATTGCGCCGCACTACACTCCGCCACCAACAACCTTCACGTGTTCCTTGACTCCTACTGGTTCGATAAACCTTGGTTTCTTACTGAGGGAAAACTTGCTGCTGTACTCATCATACCTTCCTCTTGGGGTTCCCAATGGACGTGTGCTTTACCGTCACAAGGAAGCTACTTTCTGGCGATGTTGCAATCCAACTCCCACGTCAGCAGCTCTTTTTCTGGCGCCGTTGCCGGGGAGATCAAGACACGCTGCAAGGGGAGTCTCTCTCTTCCAATCTCTTTACTTTGTTTTTGTCTTGCTTTACTTTACTTTATTTACTGCTTTGTTTGCTTTCTTATATCAAAATAGAAAAAAATTAGTTACTTGCTTTACTTTATTTACTGTCTTGTTTGCGTTCTCTATATCAAAAACACAAAAAAAATTAGTTACTTGCTTTACTTTATTTATTATCTTGTTTGCGTTCTCTATATTAAAAACACAAAAAAAATTAGTTACTTGCATTTACTTTATTTTGTTATCATGACTAGTCCCGTAGCTGATACTCTATCACATGAGGAATCGATCTTTACTTTTAAACAAGGGGGTGAGGAGAGTTTTAAAGAAGCTTGGTCTAGAATTCTTGATTCTTATAGTAAAACTGAACCTAAAATGACTCTAAGTTTGCTTCTTAGTAACTTTTATTTTGGGCTTATTCTTCGCTATAGGTATGCCTTAGATGCTGTAGTGGGAGGAGATTTCCTTCATTGTGATGGGGATCAAGCTTTTAATGCCATAAAAAATTGGTTACATCATCTAGCTCCGCTAGTAACTTTGATTCATCTCTTGCTAGCATTCATAATAGATTAAACAATCTCGAAACAAATATATCCTGTTTAAAAGATGGGTACAACCAGATTCGCGAATATTATGATTATGTTCCATTAAGCTTTGAACCTTCAATGTGGGTGCCTACCATTAAAGTTGCTATTTGTGGTGAAACTTTTCATGCTCGTTGTGATATTATGTCTAAGTTTTGCCTTATGCCTAAAAATATTTATGAATCTTTGACACTTTGGGAACTTACTGAAGGAGGAGAAGGAATAACTCTTACTGATAACTCTGTTATAATTCCTAAGGGAATAGCTGAAGGTGTGTTCACAACCTTTCTTGGAAGGACGGTATCCACTGATTATCTCGTTGTTGAATGTGTAGGGACAGGACAAATCACACTTGGAAGATCCCTGCTGAAACTCGTGGGAGCAATCATAGATGTGGGGAAAGGTACTCTAAATTTTGCCTCTACGCCCGGATGCGGTCATATATTCCCTAAACCAAAGAGTAAGAATAAGAGTAAAAAGGGTAGGCGCAACGCCCCTAGTAAGAATGTTAATGCTTCATCTCTTGATAATACTTGATCCACACTTTCTGCGCCTAGCTGAAAGGCGTTAAAGAAAAGCGCTTATGGGAGACAACCCATTATTTTACTACAGCAATTTTGTTTTATATTTGAATCTTGGAAGTTGTTACTACTGTAGCAACATCTCCTTATCTTTATTTTATTGCATTTTTTTGCCAAGTAAAGTCTTTGATAGTAAAGATGATACTAGATTTGGATTACTGCGCAGAAACATATTTCTCACTGTCACGAAATTGAGCAGCCCCATCTGTAGGTAACACAGAAAAATCTGTCAATTTACGTGCGTGATCCTCAGATATGTACGCAACTTTCATTCAATTTGAGCATTTTCATCTGAGCAAGTGAAGTGCCCCAGAAAAATTCGTCTTTACGTACTGTTCTGTTTTGACAGATTCTGCCTTTTATTTCACATTGCCTGTTTTGCTATGATTGATGGATTTCTTTGTTCCATTAACTTTCAGTAGCTTTGTGCAATGTCCATAAGTGTTAAGAATGATTATGTCACCTCTGAATATGTGAATTTTTGATTATGCACTAACCCTCTAATGAGTTTGTTTTGAGTTTGGTGTGGAGGAAGTTTTCAAGGATCAAGAGAGGAGGATGATACAATAGGATCAAGAAGAGTGAAAACTCTAAGCTTGGGGATGCCCCCGTGGTTCATCCCTGCATATTTCAAGAAGACTCAAGCATCTAAGCTTGGGGATGCCCAAGGCATCCCCTTCTTCATCGACAACTTATCAGGTCACCTCTAGTGAAACTATATTTTTATTCCGTCACATCTTATGTGCTTTACATGGAGCGTCTGTATGTTTTTATTTTTGTTTTTGTTTGAATAAAATCGGATCCTAGCATTCCTTGTGTGGGAGAGAGACACGCTCCGCTGTTGCATATGAACACATGTGTTCTTAGCTTTACTTTTAATGTTCATGGCGAAGGTTGAAACTGCTTCGTTCATTGTTATATGGTTGGAAACAGAAAATGCTTCATGTGGTAATTGGTATAATGTCATGAATAATTTGATACTTGGCAATCGTTGTGCTCAAATAGATCATGTTTAAGCTCTTGCATCATGTACTTTGCACCTATTAATGAAGAACTACCATAGAGCTTGTTGAAATTTGGTTTGCATGATTGGTCTCTCTAAAGTCTAGATATTTTCTGGTGAGGTGTTTGAACAACAAGGAAGACAGTGTAGTGTCTTATAATGCTTGCAATATGTTCTTATGTAAGTTTTGTTGTACCGGTTCATACTTGAGTTTGCTTCAAACAACCTTGCTAGCCTAAGCCTTGTATTGAGAGGGAATACTTCTCGTGCATCCAAATCCTTGAGCCAAAAACTATGCCACTTGTGTCCACCATACCTACCTACTACATGGTATTTCTCTGCCATTCCAAAGTAAATTGCTTGAGTGCTACCTTTAAAATTCCATTCTTTATCTTTGCAATATATAGCTCATGGGAAAAATAGCTTAAAAACTATTGTGGTATTGAATATGTCGCTTATGTATCTTATTTCTTATAAGTTGCTTGTTGAGCGATAACCATGTTCCTGGGGACGCCATCAACTATTTCACCTTTGTTGAATATCATGTGAGTTGCTATGCATGTTCGTCTTGTCTGAAGTAAGGGTGATTTATCATGATCAAATGGTTTGAGTATGCATATTGTTAGAGAAGAACATTGGGCCGCTAACTAAAGCCATGATCCATGGTGGAAGTTTCAGTTTGGACAACAATCCTCAATCTCATATGAGAATATTATTTGTTGTTAAATGCTTATGCATTAAAGAGGAGTCCATTATCTGTTGTCTATGTTGTTCCGGTATGGATGTCTAAGTTGAGAATAATCAAAAGCGAGAAATCCAATGCGAACTTTCTCCTTAGACCTTTGTACAGGCGGCATAGAGGTACCCCTTTGTGACACTTGGTTGAAACATATGTTATGCAATGATAATCCATGTAAATCCAAGCTAATTAGGACAAGGTGCAAGCACTTTTGGTATACTATGCATGAGGCTTGCAACTTATAAGATGTCTTATGCATAACACATATGAATTATTACTACCATTGACAAAATTGTTTCTATGTTTTCAAAATAAAAGCTCTAGCACAAATATAGCAATCCATGCTTCCCTCTGCGAAGGGCCCTTTCTTTTACTTTTATGTTGAGTCAGTTTACCTACTTCTTTCTATCTTAGAAGCAAACACTTGTGTCAACTGTGTGCATTGATTCCTACATACCTGCTTATTTGCATTCATCATATTACTTTGTGTTGACAATTATCCATGAGATAAACATGTTGAAGTTGAAAGCAACTGCTGAAACTTATATCTTCCTTTGTGTTGCTTCAAAACTTTCTACTAAGAACCTATTGCTTTATGAGTTAACTCCTATGCAAGTCTTATTGATGCTTGTCTTGAAAGTACTATTCATGAAAAGTCTTTGCTATATGATTCAGTTGTTTATTCATTGTCTTTACCATTGCTTCGAATCACTTCATTCATCTCATATGCTTTACAATAGTATTGATCAAGATTATGATAGCATGTCACTTCAGAAATTATCCTTGTTATCGTTTACCTACTCGAGGGCGAGTAGGAACTAAGCTTGGGGATGCTTGATACGTCTCAAACGTATCTATAATTTCTTATGTTCCATGCTACTTTTATGATGATACTCACATGTTTTATACACACTTTATGTCATTATTACGCATTTTCCGGCTCTAACCTATTGACGATTTGCCGAAGAGCCAGTTGTTGTTTTCTGCTGTTTTTGGTTTCAGAAATCCTACAAAGGAAATATTCTCGGAATTGGACGAAATCAACGCCCAGGGTCTTATTTTTCCACGAAGCTTCCAGAAGACCGAAGGAGATACGAAGTGGGGCGACGAGGCGCCGCCACCATAGGGCCGCATGGCCAAAGGGGGGCCCACGCCGCCCTATGGTGTGGGCCCCTCATAAGCCCCCCAACGCTGCCCTTCCGCCTACTTATAGCCTTCGTCGCGAAAACCCCTGTACCGAGAGCCATGATACGGAAAACCTTCCAGAGACGCCGCCGCCGCCAATCCCATCTCGGGGGATTCAGGAGATCGCCTCCGGCACCCTGCCGGAGAGGGGAATCATCTCCCGGAGGACTTGATGGCGTGTAACTCACACGTTCGTTGGGAACCCCAAGAGGAAGGTATGATGCGTACAGCAGCAAGTTTTCCCTCAGAAAGAAACCAAGGTTTATCGAACCAGGAGGAGCCAAGAAGCACGTTGAAGGTTGATGGCGGCGGGATGTAGTGCGGCGCAACACCAGAGATTCCGGCGCCAACGTGGAACCTGCACAACACAACCAAAGTACTTTGCCCCAACGAAACAGTGAGGTTGTCAATCTCACCGGCTTGCTGTAACAAAGGATTAACCGTATTGTGTGGAAGATGATTGTTTGCGTAAAACAAGAGAACAGTATTGGCAAGAGATTGTATTTCAGTAAAGAGAATTGGACCGGGGTCCACAGTTCACTAGAGGTGTCTCTCCCATAAGACGAACAGCATGTTGGGTGAACAAATTACAGTTGGGCAATTGACAAATAAAGAGAGCATGACCATGCACATACATATCATGATGAGTATAGTGAGATTTAATTGGGTATTACGACAAAGTACATAGACCGTCATCCAACTGCATCTATGCCTAAAAAGTCCACCTTCAGGTTATCATCCGAACCCCCTCCAGTATTAAGTTGCTAACAACAGACAATTGCATTAAGTATTGCGCGTAATGTAACTAGTGACTACATCCTTGAACATAGCACTAATGTTTTATCCCTAGTGGCAACAGCACATCCATAACCTTAGTGGTTCTTGTCACTCCTCCAGATTCACAGAGGCATGAACCCACTATCGAGCATAAATACTCCCTCTTGGAGTTACTAGCATCAACTTGGCCAGAGCATCTACTAATAACGGAGAGCATGCAAGATCATAAACAACACATAAGCATAGCTTTGATAATCAACATAACAAGTATTCTCTATTCATCGGATCCCAACAAACGCAACATATAGAATTACAGATAGATGATCTTGATCATGTTAGGCAGCTCACAAGATCCTACAATGATAGCACAATTGGGAGAAGACAACCATCTAGCTACTGCTATGGACCCATAGTCCAGGGGTAGACTACTCACACATCACACCGGAGGCGACCATGGCGGCGTAGAGTCCTCCGGGAGATGATTCCCCTCTCCGGCGAGGGTGCCGGAGGCGATCTCTGGATCCCCGAGATGGGATCGGCGGCGGCGGCGTCTCCGGAAGGTTTTCCGTATCGTGGTTCTCGATCGGGGGTTTCGTCACGGAGACTTTTTATAGGCGAAAGGGCAGGTCAAGAGGCGGCACGGGGGCCCCACACCACAGGGCCGCGCGGCCAAGGGGGGGGGGCCGCGCCGCCCTAGGGTGTGGCCCCTCCGTGGCCCCTCTTCGTCTCTCCTTCGGACTTCTGGAAGCTTCGTGAGAAAATAGGCCCCTGGGCTTTGATTTCGTCCAATTCCGAGAATATTTCCTTACTAGGATTTCTGAAACCAAAAACAGCAGAAAACAAGCAATCGGCACTTCGGCATCTTGTTAATAGGTTAGTTCCGAAAATGCACGAATATGACATAAAGTGTGCATAAAACATGTAGATAACATCAATAATGTGGCATGGAACATAAGAAATTATCGATACGTCGGAGACGTATCAGCATCCCCAAGCTTAGTTCTGCTCGTCCCGAGCAGGTAAAACGATAACACAGATAATTTTTGGAGTGACATGCCATCATAATCTTGATCATACTATTTGTAAAGCATATGTAGTGAATGCAGCGATCAAAACAATGTATATGACATGAGTAAATAAGTGAATCATATAGCAAAGACTTTTCATGAATAGCACTTCAAGACAAGCATCAATAAGTCTTGCATAAGAGTTAACTCATAAAGCAATAATTCAAAGTAAAGGTATTGAAGCAACACAAAAGAAGATTAAGTTTCAGCGGTTGCTTTCAACTTGTAACATGTATATCTCATGGATATTGTCAACATAGAGTAATATAATAAGTGCAATAAGCAAGTATGTAGGAATCAATGCATAGTTCACACAAGTGTTTGCTTCTTGAGGTGGAGAGAAATAGGTGAACTGACTCAACATTGAAAGTAAAAGAATGGTCCTCCATAGAGGAAAAGCATCGATTGCTATATTTGTGCTAGAGCTTTGATTTTGAAAACATGAAACAATTTTGTCAACGGTAGTAATAAAGCATATGTATCATGTAAATTATATCTTACAAGTTGCAAGCCTCATGCATAGTATACTAATAGTGCCCGCACCTTGTCCTAATTAGCTTGGACTACCGGATCATCACAATGCATTGTTTTTACCAAGTGTCACAAAGGGGTACCTCTATGCCGCCTGTACAAAGGTCTAAGGAGAAAGCTCGCATTGGATTTCTCGCTATTGATTATTCTTCAACTTAGACATCCATACCGGGACAACATAGACAATGAGATAATGGACTCCTCTTTTATGCATAAGCATATAACAACAATTAATAATTTTCTCATTTGAGATTTGAGGATTGTTGTCCAAAACTGAAACTTCCACCATGGAACATGGCTTTATTTAGCGGCCCAATGTTCTTCTCTAACATATGCATGCTTAACCCTATGGTGGTAGATCTCTATTACTTCAGACAAGACGAACATGCATAGCAACTCACATGAAATTCAACAAAGAGTAGTTGATGGCGTCCCCAGTAAACATGGTTATCGCACAACAAGCAACTTAATAAGAGATAAAGTGCATAATTACATATTCAATACCACAATAGTTTAAAGCTATTTGTCCCATGAGCTATATATTGCAAAGGTGAATGATGGAATTTTAAAGGTAGCACTCAAGCAATTTACTTTGGAATGGCGGAAAATACCATGTAGTAGGTAGGTATGGTGGACACAAATGGCATAGTGGTTGGCTCAAGTATTTTGGATGCATGAGAAGTATTCCCTCTCGATACAAGGTTTAGGCTAGCAAGGCTTATTTGAAACAAACACAAGGATGAACCGGTGCAGCAAAACTCACATAAAAGACATATTGAAAACATTATAAGACTCTACACCGTCTTCCTTGTTGTTCAAACTCAATACTAGAAATTATCTAGACCTTAGAGAAACCAAATATGCAAACCAAATTTTAGCATGCTCTATGTATTTCTTCATTAATGGGTGCAAAGCATATGATGCAAGAGCTTAATCATGAGCACAACAATTGCCAAGTATCACATTACCCAAGACATTTATAGCAATTACTACATGCATCATTTTCCAATTCCAACCATATAACAATTTAACGAAGGAGAAACTTCGCCATGAATACTATGAGTAGAAACCAAGGACATACTTGTCCATATGCTACAGCGGAGCGTGTATCTCTCCCATAAAGTGAATGCTAGGATCCATTTTATTCAAACAAAACAAAAAAAACAAACCGACGCTCCAAGAAAAAGCACATAAGATGTGATGGAATAAAAATATAGTTTCAGGGGAGGAACCTGATAATGTTGTCGATGAAGAAGGGGATGCCTTGGGCATCCCCAAGCTTAGACGCTTGAGTCTTCTTGATATATGCAGGGGTGAACCACCGGGTGCATCCCCAAGCTTAGAGCTTTCACTCTCCTTGATCATGTTGCATCATACTCCTCTCTTGATCCTTGAAAACTTCCTCCACACCAAACTCGAAACAACTCATTAGAGGGTTAGTGCACATTATAAATTGACATATTCAGAGGTGACACAATCATTCTTAACACTTCTGGACATTGCATAATGCTACTGGACATTAGTGGATCAAAGAAATTCATCCAACATAGCGAAAGAGGCAATGCGAAATAAAAGGCAGAATCTGTCAAAACAGAACAGTTCGTATTGACGAATTTTAAAATGGCACCAGACTTGCTCAAATGAAAATTCTCAAATTGAATGAAAGTTGCGTACATATCTGAGGATCATGCACGTAAATTGGCTTAATTTTCTGAGTTACCTACAGGGAGGTGAACCCAGATTCGTGACAGCAAAGAAATCTGGAACTGTGCAGTAATCCAAATCTAGTACTTACTTTTCTATCAACGGCTTAACTTGGCACAACAAAACACAAAACTAAGATAAGGAGAGGTTGCTACAGTAGTAAACAACTTCCAAGACACAAAATAAAAATAAAGTACTGTAGGTAAAAACATGGGTTGTCTCCCATAAGCGCTTTTCTTTAACGCCTTTCAGCTAGGCGCAGAAAGTGTGTATCAAGTATTATCAAGAGATGAAGTGTCAACATCATAATTTGTTCTCATAATAGAATCAAAAGGTACCTTCATTCTCTTTCTAGGGAAGTGTTCCATACCTTTCTTGAGAGGAAATTGATATTTTATATTACCTTCCTTCATATCAATGATAGCACCAACATTCGAAGAAAAGGTCTTCCCAATATAATGGGGCAAGATGCATTGTATTCAATATCCAAGACAACAAAATCAACGGGAACCAGGTTATTGTTAATGGTAATGCGAACATTATCAACTTTACCCAAAGGTTTCTTTGTAGAATGATCAGCAAGATTAACATCCAAATAACAATTTTTCAGCGGTGGCAAGTCAAGCATATTATAAATTTTCTTAGGCATAACAGAGATACTTGCACCAAGATCACATAAAGCATTACAATCAAAATCTTTAATCTTCATCTTAATGATGGGCTCCCAACCATCCTCTAACTTTTTAGGAATAGAGGCTTCACGCTCTAGTTTCTCTTCTCTAGCTTTTATGAGAGCATTTGTAATATGATGCGTGAAAGCCAAATTTATAGCACTAGCATTAGGACTTTTAGCAAGTTTTTGCAAGAACTTTATAACTTCAGAGATGTGGCAATCATCAAAATTCAAACCATTATAATCTAAAGCAATGGGATCATCATCCCCAATGTTGGAAAAAATTTCAGCAGCTTTATCACAGCAGTTTCAGCAGCTTTTAGCAGTTTGCAGCTTTTTCGCGCTTTGCATTCGAAGTGGAAACATTGCTAACACCAATTCTTTTATTAGTATGAGTAGGAGGTGCAGCAACATGTGTAGCATTAGCATTACTAGTGGTGGTAATAGTCCAAACTTTAGCTATATTCTTCTCTTTAGCTAGTTTTTCATTTTCTTCTCTATCCCACCTAGCACGCAGTTCAGCCATTAATCTTATATTCTCATTAATTCTAACTTGAATGGCATTTGCTGTAGTAGTAATTTTATTATGATGATTCTCATTAGTCATAACTTTCGATTTCAAAAGATCAACATCAAGCAAGACTATCGACTTTAGAAGCAAGTATATCAATTTTCCCAAGCTTTTCTTCAACAGATTTGTTAAAAGCAGTTTGTGTACTAATAAATTCCTTAAGCATGGCTTCAAGTCCAGGGGTGAACTCCTATTATTGTTGTAAGAATTTCCATAAGAATTACCATAGCCGTTGCCATTATTATAAGGATATGGCCTATAGTTGTTACTAGAATTGTTCGGTAAGCATTGTTGTTGAAATTATTATTTTTAATGAAGTTTACATAAACATGTTCTTCTTGTGCAACCAATGAAGCTAATGGAACATTATTAGGATCAATATTAGTCCTATCATTCACAAGCATAGACATAATAGCATCGATCTTGTCACTCAAGGAAGAGGTTTCTTGACCAATTTACCTTCTTACCTTGTGGAGCTCTTTCCGTGTGCCATTCAGAGTAGTTGATCATCATATTATCAAGAAGCTTTGTTGCTTCACCAAGAGTGATGGACATAAAGGTACCTCCAGCAGCTGAATCCAATAAATTCCGTGAAGAAAAATTTAGTCCTCGCATAGAAGGTTTGGATGATCATCCAAGTAGTCGAGTCCATGGGTTGGGCAATTTTTAACCAGAGATTTCATTCTTTCCCAAGCTTGAGCAACATGTTCAGTATCTAATTGTTTAAAATTCATTATGCTACTCCTCAAAGATATAATTTTAGCAGGGGGATAATATCTACCAATAAAAGCATCCTTGCATTTAGTCCATGAATCGATACTATTCTTAGCAGAGATAGCAACCAATCTTTAGCTCTTCCTCTTAATGAGAAAGGGAACAATTTTAGTTTAATAATATCACCATCTACATCTTTATATTTTTGCATTTCACATAGTTCAACAAAATTATTAAGATGGGCAGCAGCATCATCGAACTAACACGAGAAAATTGCTCTCGCATAACAAGATTCAAAAGCGAGGTTTAATTTCAAAGAATTCTGCTGTAGTAGCAGGTGGAGCAATAGGTGTGCATAAGAAATCATTATTATTTGTGGTTGTGAAGTCACACAACTTAGTGTTTTCAGCGTTGGCCATTTTAGCAACAGTAAATAAAGCAAACTAGATAAAGTAAATGCAAGTAAACTAATTTTTTTTGTGTTTTTGATATAGCAAACAAGATAGCAAGTAAAGTAAAACTAGCAACTAATTTTTTTGTATTTTGATTTAGTGCAGCAAACAAAGTAGTAAATAAAACTAAGCAAGACAAAAACAAAGTAAAGAGATTGAGAAGTGGAGACTCCCCTTGCAGCGTGTCTTGATCTCCCCGGCAACGGCGCCGAGAAAATATGCTTGATGGCGTGTAACTCACACGTTCGTTGGGAACCCCAAGAGGAAGGTATGATGCGTACAGCAGCAAGTTTTCCCTCGAAAGAAACCAAGGTTTATCGAACCAGGGAGGAGCCAAGAAGCACGTTGAAGGTTGATGGCGGCGGGATGTAGTGCGGCGCAACACCGAGATTCCGGCGCCAACGTGGAACTGCACAACACAACCAAAGTACTTTGCCCCAACGAAGCAGTGAGGTTGTCAATCTCACCGGCTTGCTGTAACAAAGGATTAACCTTATTGTGTGGAAGATGATTGTTTGCGAAAACAAGAGAACAGTATTGCAGTAGATTGTATTTCAAGTAAAGAGAATTGGACCGGGGTCCACAGTTCACTAGAGGTGTCTCTCCCATAAGACGAACAGCATGTTGGGTGAACAAATTACAGGTTGGGCAATTGACAAATAAAGAGAGCATGACCATGCACATACATATCATGATAAGTATAGTGAGATTTAATTGGGCATTACGACAAAGTACATAGACGGTCATCCAACTGCATCTATGCCTAAAAAGTCCACCTTCAGGTTATCATCCGAAACCCCTCCGGTATTAAGTTGCTAACAACAGACAATTGCATTAAGTATTGCGCGTAATGTAACTAGTGACTACATCCTTGAACATAGCACTAATGTTTTATCCCTAGTGGCAACAAGACATCCACAACCTTAGTGGTTCTTGTCACTCCTCCAGATTCACGGAGGCATGAACCCACTATCGAGCATAAATACTCCCTCTTGGAGTTACTAGCATCAACTTGGCCAGAGCATCTACTAATAACGGAGAGCATGCAAGATCATAAACAACACATAAGCATAGCTTTGATAATCAACATAACAAGTATTCTCTATTCATCGGATCCCAACAAACGCAACATATAGAATTACAGATAGATGATCTTGATCATGTTAGGCAGCTCACAAGATCCGACAATGATAGCACAATGGGGAGAAGACAACCATCTAGCTACTGCTATGGACCCATAGTCCAGGGGTAGACTACTCACACATCACACCGGAGGCGACCATGGCGGCGGAGTGTCCGCCGGGGGATTATTCCCCTCGCCGGCAGGTGCGGAGGCGATCTCTGGATCCCCGAGATGGGATCGGCGGCGGCGGCGTCTCCGGAAGGTTTTCCGTATCGTGGTTCTCGATGCTGGGGTTTCGTCACGGAGACTTTTTATAGGCGAAAGGGCAGGTCAAGAGGCGGCACGGGGGCCCCACACCACAGGGCCGCGCGGCCAAGGGGGGCCGCGCCGCCTAGGGTGTGGCCCCTCCGTGGCCCCTCTTCGTCTCTCCTTCGGACTTCGGAAGCTTCGTGAGAAAATAGGCCCTGGGCTTTGATTTCGTCCAATTACGAGAATATTTCCTTACTAGGATTTCGAAACCAAAAACAGCAGAAACAAAGAATCGGCACTTCGGCATCTTGTTAATAGGTTAGTTCCAGAAAATGCACGAATATGACATAAAGTGTGCATAAAACATGTAGATAACATCAATAATGTGGCATGGAACATAAGAAATTATCGATACGTCGGAGACGTATCAGGACTCTTCATCACCATGATCACCTCCGGACTGATGTGTGAGTAGTTCACCCCTGGACTATGGGTCCATAACAGTAGCTAGATGGTTGTCTTCTCCTCATTGTGCTATCATGTTAGATCTTGTGAGCTGCCTATCATGATCAAGATCATCTATTTGTAATACTACATGTTGTGTTTGTTGGGATCCGATGAATATGGAATACAAAAGTTGATTATCAATCTATCATATATGTGTTGTTTATGATCTTGCATGCTCTCCGTTGCTAGTAGAGGCTCTGGCCAAGTTGATACTTGTGACTCCAAGAGGGAGTATTTATGCTCAATAGTGGGTTCATGCCTCCATTAAATCTGGGACAATGACAGAAAGTTCTAAGGTTGTGAATGTGATGTTGCCACTAGGGATAAAACATCAATGCTTTGTCTAAGGATATTTGTGTTGATTACATTACGCACCATACTTAATGCAATTGTCTGTTGTTTGCAACTTAATACTGGAACGGGTGCGGATGCTAACCCGAAGGTGGACTTTTTATGCATAGATGCATGCTGGATAGCGGTCTATGTACTTTGTCGTAATGCCCGATTGAATCTCACTCTACTCATCATGATATGTATGTGCATTGTTATGCCCTCTTTATTTGTCAATTGCCCAACTGTAATTTGTTCACCCAACATGCTATTTCTTATTGGAGAGACACCACTAGTGAACTGTGGACCCCGGTCCATTCTTTTACATATGAATACTATCTACTGCAAACATTGTTCTTTACTGTTCTTCGCATACAAACATCATTTTCCACACCATACATTTAATCCTTTGTTTACAGCAAGCCGGTGAGATTGACAACCTCACCGTTAAGTTGGGGCAAAGTATTTTGATTGTGTTGTGCAGGTTCCACGTTGGCGCCGGAATCCCTGGTGTTGCGCCGCACTACACTCCGCCACCAACAACCTTCACGTGTTCCTTGACTCCTACTGCTTCGATAAACCTTGGTTTCTTACTAAGGGAAAACTTGCTGTTGTACTCATCATACCTTCCTCTTGGGGTTCCCAACGGACGTGTGCTTTACCGTCACAAGGAAGCTACTTTCCGGCGACATTGCAATCCAACTCCCACGTCAGCACCAAGTTGAGTAGGTTCATGTCAAACCCGGGTACTGATCATTAACATGCAGTTGATAAGGTCATGCGCTACCTATGTGGTACAATGAGTTATGAGATTCACTATTTAGGGCACCCAGTTGTGCTTGAAGAATATAGTGATTCGAATTGGATCTCTGATGTAGCTGATCTCTACGCTACTAGTGGGTACGTATTTACCTTTGGAGGTGATGCAGTATCATGGAGATCTTGCAAACAAACCATATTGACGAGGTTAACTATGGAAGCATAACTTACTGCTTTAGACATATCCACTGTTGAATCAGAATGGTTGCGTGAGCTCTTGATGGACTTGCATGTGGTTGAAAAACCTATTCCGGCAATTCTTTTGAATTGTGACAATCAAACTGTAATTGTCAAAGTGAACAATTCTAAGGATAACATGAAGTCATCAAGACACGTAAAAAGATGTTTGAAGTCTATCAGGAAATTACGAAACTCTGGAGTAATAACTGTTACGTATATTCAAACAGACAAAAACCTGGCAGATCCCTTTACAAATGGACCATCACGTAATATGATAGAAAGTGCATCAAGGGAGATGAGTTTGGGACCCGTTGATGTTACACCATAGTAGTAACCCAACCTTTGTGATCGGAGATCCCGTGAATTAGGACCTGGAAAGAACAACCTAGTGGTTTAATTGATGAGAGTATTATGTAATCCTCTCTATGTGAAGATGCACAACTCTCAATTGTTGTAAGGCAGGTTGGCAACAAACCTTAATGTGTTTACGTTGGCAACAAACCTTAATGTCGTCATATAAGGTGAAGCCATTTAAGATGAAGCCATTGTCAATGATATAATATGAGTCCATGAAGATGAATGAAGTATTTGAGATGAATCCATATTGAAGATTGCGCCAGTAAATATGAAGCATATATTGAAGATGAATCCGCCGATATCATAGAGGATGAATCCATTGACCCGAAGAATCCAGTAATAACCATAGAAGATGAATTCGCCGATATCATAGAGGATGAATCCATTGACCCGAAGAATCCAGTAATAACCATAGAAGATGAATTCATCGATATCATAGAGGATGAATCCATTGACCCGAAGAATCCAGTAATAACCATAGAAGATGAATTCGTCAATATCATAGAGGATGAATCCATTGACCCGAAGAATCCAGTAATAACCATAGAAGATTAATCCATTGAACCGAAGAATACAATAATATAGAAGATGAATCCGCCGAAGAAAATCAATCCAGTAATAATCCTCGATGATAAATCCAGTGACCCGAAACGCCTCGGGTAATGTTGTATAAGAGTAAGCCAGTAATATTCATATAGATGAATCTTATAAGATGAATCCGATGAAAAAGAATCCAGTAAGCCGAAAAAGATGAATCCACAAGTAACCGAGTGTATTTGTGGTAACGAAGTAATGGCGCAGACCCAGATATCGGGTGAATTTGTTGTAATGATGCAATGTTGCAGCCCCGAGTATTCGGGTGTGGCAAAAATAAATAAATAATTGAATCTTGGAGGAAGAGGAAAACTTAGCTTTTTATCGGGTGCGGTGAAGCCAATGTGGATGCCTCGGACGCAGTCGGTAGTTACGCGGCGCCTAGCCGGAAGTAGTAGATGTAGCCGACAGAGTCGATGAAGAGGATGCACTCGATCTGGCGGATCCGCGACGGGTGAACACCTTAATGTGTTAAGTCCACGATAGGCGACTATGCGGGGCGAAGTAGTCAAAACTTGTTCCGATCTGCGATTATATTACGACGCAAAACAATACGCGCAAATAAAAGTATACGAGCCTTAAAAATATTTGGCGAAATAAATTTTGCGTAACTGGAAATATAGCACCTGGTTTTTTTTATCGGATGGCGGTGTCTAATGACGATCCAGGTTGTTCGTAGTCGAAATATTTGGCGGCTATGACTCGCATTACCCACGCTACCCACCGATGAAATATACTTCGGCCTTGTGTAAAAATATGATGCTGCTTTGTCTTCTTCGGAAGAATATGGACGTACCAGGTAGCGTTTTAGCTAACAGCTGATTTGATGATCTCTTTTTTCGTGTGTACGATTTTGATCTTTGTTTGTACTTCTTCGGCAGTTGGTCCATGGTCAGCCAAAAGTATTCACGCCCGTCTCTTCTTTTCTTTTTTCGAGACTAGTAGATTCTGCCAACTTGCCGATTGAAACACGCCTGAGGCCTGAGCTGATACCTTCTGACATCTTTAAACCATGAATCCGTCTGCTGTCGTATAGTTCTGGAGATTGAGACTAATCGAAGCTTGGTGTCCGATCTGTCCGCTAAACGACGCGTGCTGATGAAGAAATTCATGACGAAGCTTGTGCCCGCCACTAGCCGGCCAGATGCAATTTTAATCGGTTCCTGGCGATGACGCTGCCAATGAACTTGTTGATGACATATTCAATGATCCCGCCCGGATAACAAAATCCATACGCCGTGATCCCCACGGTTGGCGCCAATTGACGAGGGATCACCTCGGCAATGCTTACGTATTGTAGACTAGGGTTTCGGAAGAGAGCGACGATGGAGATTCCGGGAGCGAGATTAGGCACACGACGTACCCAGCTTCGGGTCCCCTCGGTGGAGGATCCCTACGTGCTGCTAGCAATCCAGTATATGATCATAAGTATGTTTACAGGGTGCCGCCATAGGCGGAGATGTGCTGTCTATGTGTTGGCCCCCTTATTTCGGGTGCCCTGGCTAGCTTTATATATGCAACCAGCCTAGGGTTTTACAAGAGTCCTAGTCGACTACTTCTTCGGGTTGCCTTGTTGGGCCTTCTCCATACTTGGTCTTCTCCATATTGGGCCGAGCCAGGTATACTAATAATGGGTACCCGAAGGGTATGCCCATGTCAGCTATTTTAGCAAAGATGCTGTCCTACAGAGCATTCTTGAAAGAACACACACCTATATGAATCTGATTTTTAAACGTCACAATCTATGAGATTTGGGTGAGCTCTAGTAAACTCATGAAGAGACCACGAAGTATGACGCATATGCTTCACCCGCGGGGTAGGTTACTGGCAACCATGTACTAGTTATGACTTTGAGTGAAACCCGTTCACGCAAACTTGCAATTCAAGGCTTAGTCTATTGTTTAAGTGTGAACCTGTGTAGCTTAAAGTTCTAGGCAGAAGTTCAAATTAACAGTCTATGCTGAAACACTTGTACATAAACAAGCACTGGGTTTTGGTAAATCTCTAAATGGGTATTTGAGATCTGGTGGGGGATTGTTAAAATATTGGACCCACATATAGTGGCCCATGTTAGATTTCAGATCTCCATATAAATATCAAAGCCCACAAATTGGCAGCCCATGTGAGTTTAAGCCCAAGTTGGTGGCAACCCACTAGGGAGTGACAAGAGGTGGAAAGTTTAGTCTCAAATGGAAAGTTGGGAGGAAGTTAGACCACCTTATAAGGTGGGTTGTTCCACCACTAGTAAGTGAGTGAGAAGAGGATTGGTACATGCGCACTCCTCCTCCTCCTCCTCACTCGCTCGTCTCGACTCGACTCGACGCGCTCGTGGTGAGTGGATTAAGCCTTGAACCGAGACTTCTCTTTCTTTTTGCAGTTTAGGAAAACGAGCAGAGTCCTAGACGGATGCGTCGCCGTGGGCTATCTGTAACCGACTCGAAACGTGCGTGCGATGTGGGCCTGGCCCACGTTGCCTAGGGTTTCCTGAGCCTATTCTTGCCCGGCTACCGCATAAATATCTGATACACGTGTTACGGTTTTGCTACCTCTCACTGCTTGCGCCGCCATTGTAACCTACTCCATCCCGACCGCCGGTGTGGACCGGGGAACGGGAGAGCAGGTCTCCGGAACTGCTCGCATTTGCGATCCTATACGGGAGAGGGCGAATTAGGTTTTTGGGAAGCGCTCTGCGCGACTGCTCAAGCTCTTCATCACGGGTCGTCTTCCGTCCAAGTTAGGTGGTGCTGCCTATCGTCGTCTTCAACGCCATCTACTTTGACCCGTCGTCAACAATGTAGTCATCAACAACGTTACTGCTGCATCGGCGTCTGCTACGCCTCCACCGCCACCTCCACCAGATCGGTACGTGCGACATATCTCGATCCGTTTAGCGATGGATATTTTACCATTTGCGTTGCTACTATTCATGTTGATTAATGCATCTAGTATGTTCGAGTTTCACATGTTAGTAGTTGTTGTCGTCATGCTTAATATTATGAAATTAATAATGGAAATTGTGCCTAACTATCCAACATAATGGAGGCCTCGCGCCTATTCGACACGTTCCGCTTGGCTGCACTCCAGACCCGACGGCTCATAAGAGCAAGGACATAAGGTCCAGTAATAGCTACAAGAAATAAAATGTTGTATCTTTGCATAGTAACAGTTGATGGAGTGATAATAAGAGAGAAGGTAAGTGAGCTCTGAAAATAGAAAAATGCAAGAGCTAGCTCTGACACGTGCTCCTAGACGCTTTATGACGCTTTATGAAAGTGAAAGATAGGTCATACTTTAATAAAATAGTACATTTTTAGAGTCAACTATTGCATATGATAGCTATACGTTAGGTATATATTACATGTTAGTCTACACTATTGTTCATGTTCTAATATCTCAAAGAAAACACATGATCTGTGGGCCTTGTCTTGATTGGCCAAGTTGTGCTGGAATTGGAAGGTAACAGGAAAACGAATGCATGATGACAGGACAATAGACGGACAAGCGTGCTTTTTGACGTGCCGGCTTCAGACTACTCATAGTAGGAGTAACGCGGGTAGTAACATCACACACCTCAATATATTTTGGTAACATGATATGACAATAAATAAATAAAAAGAGGGAGATGGTAACTAACTATGTTACCATAACATCACACTTCTCAAGATTTTGACCTCTACTACATACTACCTCCATCCCAAGCCTTAAGGCCTATTTTTTTATAGAAAGTCAAATTATGTTAAGTTTGACTAAGTTTTTATCAAAAATCATTAACATGAAAATTACAAAATCAATATCATTCGATAGATAATAAAATATATTTTTATATGGTACCTACAAAATATCATATTTGTTCATAATTTTTTCTAAAAGCTTGGTCAAACATTACTCGTTTGACTTTCTGAAAAAATATAGGCTTTAAGCCTTGAGATGGAGGTAGTAATAAATATGAGTTTACATGATATCAAACATATGTTACTCCTCACTATGAAGTTGTAACATAGATGAGTAACATAATATGCATGTTATTAGTCTATGTTACTCCCCACTATTAATAGCCTCATGCGTTGTTTCACAGAGTGCTCGTTCCGCTACACTCAGGGGTCGTGAAACAATCAGGCATATTCAATCAGCATACAATGCGAAAACCTCTTCTCTGGCCAGGTTTTTTTTTTTCAAAAACTTTAGTTTTTATTTATTTTATAATTTCAGAAAATTTTGGAAAAAAATACATAGACGTAGAGAATGTTGGAATCTATCAATCTGGATTTTTTGTAGATTGAAATACATTGTGTTTTTCCCTTATAAAAATGATAAAATCTCACAAAATTAAAGAATCTAGATCATAGTGACCATTCATTACTATTCACCAATGAGAAAATCAAGATTAGGTTTTTTTGCTGAGACCAAAATATAATGTATTTTAATCTAAAAAATTACACGGATATATTCCAACATTATCTATATCATTCTATTTTTTTCGAATATTTTTGACATGTCTAAATTGAAATTTTTGTTAATTTAAAAACGGTCTACATGTAGCTCGGCCTACGTATCGCCACTCTCAGACCATACATTCGGCGGGCAGTGCAGTTCATGCAACAAGGTGATGCGTGGTCAGGTCAATATGCCGGATGTCTCGTCGGAGCTTCAAAAGGAATACAGTATTATAAGCAAAGAAACGTGATAAAAATCGAAATCCTCAAATGTAGACTGGTTTTATATTTATTTTTTCAAACTTTAAAACTTGAGCTCTTTTACGGTGATTGGCACGGAACTTTGGTTCCGTCTAATCAAATCTAGGTTCCGTCTAATGTATTTTTTCGTAGTCGTTGATTAAATCGATGTGTAACTTTTATAATACTTCAATAATTCTAAACGAACGTTTTGAAGATCAAATCATCAAAACGATCATAATCAGAAAAACGAAAAATGAGTCTCATCAAATCGCAAACACGTCCTGGCCTTCTTCCTAGAGTGATGGCCTCATGTCCTCCATTGCAGCCGCCAGCCGCCGCCGTCCCTCCCTCCGTCGCAGCCGCCTGGCACCGCGGCCGCCCCCTCTCCTCCATCTCAGCCGCCAGAATCCGCGGCCGACACCTATCCTCCATCGCAGCCGCCACCGCCCCTCCCTCCGTCGCAGCCGCTAGCCGCCGCGGCCGCTCGTGCTCCTCCGTCGCAGCCGCCAGACGCCGCCGCCTCCCCTCCCTCCGTTGTCTCCGCCAGCCACCGCCGCCCCCTCCCCCCACCCCCTCCCCTCCGTCACAGGGATCACCGGGAGAGTCACAGACGAACGGATCGGCCGGAGTGTCGCTGGGATCGCCGGGAGAATTCAGCACCTACCCCCTACATGACGCGGACGCGTTTCTGGCTCCTCGTTCACGTAGCCTCCTTCGATCGTCGGTAAGCTCCGATTCATCAATGGCCCCCCTCCTGCTCACAAAGCATTTTGGGGAACTTAGTCACTGGTACTATTTTGTAGCACATTGTCAGTTCGTTTATTTTGCTGAAACTACTACCTAGTAGTGTGGTTTGTAACTGAATACTGAAGAAAAAACACACAACGTAGACGCGGTATTTCTAAATCTGGCAGCCCACTGCCTGTTGGAACACATGAGTAATTTGCTCTATCAGTATTTTCTCTATCATAGTCTTCTTTATTTGGAATCTCTAAGCTAAATTGATTAGGTAGCTTTAGGTCCTGTAGCTATCTTTAGGCTAGAGAGTTGGCAGTGGCGAGGTGCAGATTCAGCGAGCTCAACTCTAGCAGTCTAGCATCAGCGTACTATGGTCAGCTTTGAGATTGTACATTTTAATAGAGATGATTAAACAAAATAGAATCTGAGAGGTTACCATAGCAGTATCAAAACAGAAAGTGTTCCATGATGGCAACAGTACAAGCAGGAAATATTTGCTGACGGTGATGCTCAAACATTTGCTGAATTATTGTTTCTTTTGTGTAGGACAACAAGCTGCGAGAAGAAGCTCTATGATGGGTGCATTTGAAGTTTGATCATGGAGGTATTATTCTTGTCTAATCCCTTTGCTTCAGTTTCTATCACCTTTTTTTCCTGAATGCTACTAATTTGTCTGTGATTTCAAGACAAAAGAAAAAGAGAACATGTTGTCTCTGTGTAGATGACTGGTAGAAGCATCTTGCGTAAATTGAAATTTCAAGAACTTTTGCTAGTTCATCACTTCTAAATTTGTTTTGTGTTTGCTTCAACATAATTACCAATTTGTTCAATGTAAAAATTTCAGAGAGTCCAGGCTCACAACATTGGATATCTTTGGTCTGCGTGTAGACTATGTATGTCTCCAGGAGAAGTTTGGGTGAAAGAGACAGAAGATTGAGATACATGAGATTGGTGCTGACTGCTAGGATATCTTTCAACATGGATGGCTTGCTTTCTACCTGAAACACCTGCATGATCTGTAATAACCAGATTTCCACAAGTCCATTAATTGATAATCATGAACCTTCTGTTGTTTCTGCTGGAGCTTCTTGTGATTGGAGCCGTAAACTTTAGGAATACCGGTCTCATTGTTATTTGGTGAACCGTTGGACACAGTACTTTGTGTTTTATGTCTATTGGTTCAGTAAATAATGGCACATTTTGCACCAATTCACCATTGATGGTTTGTGTTCTGTGAGATGTTCTTTTTGTTTCCTTCTGTACAAACAAAACTGAGTAGTTCTGGCAAAATCTAATATAGCTTTGTAGTCAGTTGAGTAGTCTTTGTCATTTGAATGTATGAAGTTTCGTGTTTCTTACTTGATGTATTGGTGGATGTGTTATTGTCATTATGCTAATTGATCCTTGTTGTGTTGCTATGAGTCTAATTATTTTATTGATTGTTCATAATTGCAGAACACCAGGGAGACAGCGTTCACCCTCGAGAAGATGGCACTGAACAAGGCTAAGAGGTACCTGGAGGATGTCCTTGCTCACAAGCAAGCCATTCCCTTCCATAGGTACTGCCGTGGTGTTGGATGTACTGCACAAGCTAAGAACTGCCAGCCAAATGGTCATGGACGCTGGCCAGCCAAGTCTGCTCAGTTTGTTCTGGATCTTCTCAAGAATGCTGAGAGCAATGCTGAGGTCTGTGATCTTACTGTGCCCCCCAATTGCAGCCTACATGTCTAACCCGTGCCACATTGAACTCATCTTATCCGAGAAGAGCCACTAAATAAAGTGGTATGTTCTTTCTTAACACCATACCTTGCGATATGCTTGTTTGTCAACACTGTTGCAATCCCCTGATGTGTCCGATACTTGTTTGTTTGAGCAGGTTGAGTCCGAGATTGCACCCAGGAAGGCCTAGAGGAAGAAATCTTGGCTTAATTGTCCGCTTATTCGTTAGAGCAGCTTGTAGTATCTGGTTTTGGCAGAGTGGAAATTTTTGCCTGTTATCATATGTCATCGTCTAAATACTGCTAGATAATACTTTGTGAACCATTGATGACCCTCCTGTGTACCAGATCGAATCTGGTTGTGTTTTGGGATATTTTTCATATTGGTGTCTCAGTATCTATCTTTCAGTTTAGAGGTCTGCTCCCATTTAAAAAAAACATGATACAAGACGTTCAAGATTGGCAATAAAACTTATCTCGTCACTCGTCTCATCGTAACTGCCACAATGTACAAATCACCATTTCATCTACATCATCTTGATTTAAGAGGATGACCAATCCTTCCGGTGGTACACACCCAGGCTTGATGTGGTACGATTCGGAATTACTATCATAACCATGTCCACACATAGCTATTTGCTGAAGTCACAGATGATCTTCATGAATCTTTGATGATCTTCATGAATCTTTGAAGATGATGGCACAAAAGTTACAGCAGTTTCTTTTTGGTTCCGGATCGCCAAAAGATACTATGTCATCTCTGTTGTAAGTTGGTGGAATGGTTTTTAATGTTTCTCTTTTGTATTGGCGATAAAAAATATTGATCATCTTCATTCTAATCGAGACGACACGAGCATGAATACAACTTACATGAGAAAATATTGTATTGGCCAATTAGTTTGCAAATAAATAACAAACATTTTGATTTCAATTACACATGCATCAGAAGATCACGAGGTACTAATATTGGCACCATGCATCAGTGGAACAAATTTCAAAATTTGTGATCATCTTCCCTCAGCAGGCAAATTCAGTCTCTGCCCTACCTCTAATAGTGGATTTATAGGACATGACTCACTTCGATCTATATAACTATGCATATTTAACTACTAATGCTGGCAGCTTAGTCAACTATCAAGCTTTGTCTGTAACTTTTGGAGTTTATTGCCCACAGCTTCTGCAGTAGCACCAGAACTTCTCTCTCATTCTCCTCTTTGACTTCTAGCAGAAGTGACTCATAGTACTGCATTAGCACCAAAACCAAAGTCGCAGCAAAAATATGCTCTTCAGTGTGTTCTTTAGAGAAGCATCAATAACATGGCATAATTATTACTTATTTGTTGCACAGAAATATGATGTTTCGATATCATCAACACTTGTCCCAATACCTTGTCAGTTCCATAATACTGGACTAAAATTTCAAGATCAAACTGACTAGCCAGAGCGGTTTCCTATGAAGTAAAAAAATAAAATCAGAGCTGTGCATAAATAATGAATAATATAGATTCAGAAGATGTCAGAGAATATGAAATGCGAGTGTGTCTGTGACTGATATCACATAATTACCACTATGAGACAAATCAAGAACAGCTAACATGTTCAACTGTCTTGAGGCAGTTAGATCAAACTTGTTCCCTTTCTATGTCAAGCTCTTCCCGTCAACAGAGAAAACAGAAGAATTGCCAACCAGTTTCAAGAAAAATTCAGAAAAAATGTGTTTGCCCAGAATCAACTTGAGCTAACCTTTGTAGCGCTTATGTCCTTGTCTTGCAGACCCATACAGAACAAAATGAAGCTTGGGCGCCATGTAGTGTAATAGGCAACTTCTCTGGAAATCACTCATGTGCCAGGATAGGGACAAGATCTAAAATCTACAAAACAAGAAATATTTACAGCTACATAAAAAAGGAAATGAAGCTACAATACAAAACTGAAGCTTGGGCGCCTATGAAGCTTTCAAGTTTCTTTGGAAGCATGCATTTCAGGAGATAAAAAGACTAAGCGACAAGAAAAGAAGACATTAACCTCAGATAAAACCACCAACCCTAAAAGTTGTTTACAACTAGATAGCAAAAGCAACATATGCAGTAATTACAACTAAGCACATGGCAAACCATGATGTTAAGCGCAGTTAATCACTGAGGTCAATATCAAGAGGTAGTAGATATTTTACAACAACTAGATGCAGTAAAGTATGTCCAACACATGAGTTACTCATAGCAAACACATTCAGGTCTTCAAGTCACCATTTAGAGGTTGCAGCATAACTGAACCAACGATTCTCGTCTGCTTCTTTTACTACACGGAGATAGTACAAGATTCAATTCAAAGACAAAACAAGATAGCACAACCAATACATCAAAGACTGAATTATGCAACGCTGCCAACGATTCTACATCCGTGCATGTCTTATTCTACTAATTTTGGTTATGTCTTGTTCCGAGCTAGAGGAAGAGGGTGACCTTACAGAAGATCTGAAGCTGCGCCGCCGCCACCTGCTCCTTCCTCTCCTAGCTCCGGCGGCTGGATCCGTTGTGCCTCCCCTCCTCCTTACTTTCCCGCCTAGTGTCGGGGCTAGATCCTTTGTGCCGCCCCGCCTAATTCCTCACCTAACGCGGATGGCCAGCTCCGGACCAAACGAACCACACCAGGACACTGTCGCTGCCGCCGTTCTTCCCCTCGCCGGCCACATCCCCTCCGTCACAACCCCGCCTCCCCAGACGCTCCTCCCCTCTCCATCCACGTCCAATCCGCTGCAGCCCCGTCTCTCGCAGCGGGCTCCGTGGTGCCGCCCCCACAACGACGTGGGGATCGCCGGAGAAGAGACACGGTCAGTAGGGAGAGGACGGGAGAGAGTAGTAGGGAACTTCAAGATTCGTGGGGTTTAAGATATACAAAAGGTTCATACGACTTTGGTGACTTTAAGATTCGTGCAGCTTCATCGGATACTCCGGCCGCTCAAAAGGTCGCTTGTTTTTTGTAACGTTCATAAAAATATATTAGAGGTTCCGGTCCTACATATGTTGGTTCCGGTCCCACATTTTTGGTTCCGTCAGTTTGGTTCCGTCTATTTGTTACCGTTAGATCTGAGCATATGGACGGTTATTAAAAATGCCAATCACTGTAAAACTTGTATTAAAACTTTTGATTTCAAAGTTTTAGAAAATAATGAAAAAGTATGTAGACCTTGAGAATGTTTTAATCAATCACTGTGTAAATTTTCAGATTGAAATACATTATATTTTGCACTCAGTGAAATGATAAAATTTCACAACATGATGAAATCTAGATTTTATTTTAGTGTTCACTACGGATCACCAATGATGAATTCAAGGTTTTTTTTATTTTTGCTGAGCCGAAAATACAACATATTTCATTCTGAAAATTTACGCACTTGTAGATTACAATATTGCCTATAACATAGTATTTTTTCGAGTTTTTTTTAACATGTTTGAAATGGAATTTTCATAGATTCAAAAAATGGGCTACATATAGAGCGGCCATTCTTGATAAAAACACGTTATGTAAATTGGCAGGCTAATAAAACAATGCGCGGTGCAAATACCAATCATCTAAAATTCACTTAAATTTCAGAAACCGTTAAATAGTGGCAAATCACCGATCTGGATTACAAATCTGGTTACTAGTATCATGGCATGCAAAGTAAAAAATGTTTCAATAAAAATCGTAACATGGTACGAAAGTTCACAACTAGTTGACTAGAAGCGGCAAACATGCAGAACTGCTCAGGTGGCTTAGTAAATAAATACTACGTACCATCTCGGTTCAGTAATATAAGATGTTTTAGTTTTTTTTATAGATTCATCTATTTTAGTATTTATATAGTCTACTTTTATTGTGTAGATTCATTTGTTATAGTGTGTATCTAGTTTGCTTTAAAATATCAGAAACATCTTATATTTGAAAGGGAGTATATAGCAACATATGTGCATTACAAAAGTGGACATGGACACGATCAAAAAAAGAGATAATAAACAGTAAACCAGTTGACTTGTGTGATAGAAACCTCTTTGCAGTTTGCAAATGCACCGACGTAAGGTAGCACATAATCAGAACTTACGAAATTGCTTAAATTATCGCAGTCAAAACCTCCAAAGTTGAATAAAGAACTTACAACTGAAAATCACGCAATCTAATGCACTACATGATTTTATCTTTGTAGGGAACTCTTTCCCTGATATCCCAAAAGGAGCAGCCAGCATTTGATACACCATGATTAATGAGTGTCATTACTATATCTCCTCTTTTTAGCATTACTATCTATATACCTAATAATAAAGGAGCTAAGGGCATCTCCAACCGGGCGACCCAAACCGCGCCCGCGTGTCCGGATGGGTCGAGCCGGACAAAAACGCGGCCCAGTGCGCGGACCCATCCCTAAAACGGATGGCCGCGGCGTCTGGGACGATCCAAACCCGGTCCAAATCTGGGGCGAGTTTGCGCGGCTGCGGACGCCGAATGCTGGTCGGTCGAGTCCGCCCCTTGTCCGCCCATGGCCCGCGTGTCATAGAAATAGAAACTTTTTTCATTGGAAAAAAACTATTACATTTTTTTAGCCTACTACTTCTATCCTAATACGGGCCGGCGGCCTCGCCGACGACTCCCTCGCCGGCTCGCCGTCGGGGCCGTGGATTTCACTCGATGCGGGCGGCCTGTACGCGTGAGGATTCCACTCCAGCTTATGAGCTGGGCGGCGCGGCGGAGGACTTCATCATCCTCCTTTCCGCTCTCGCGCGTCGGCGGAGGATTTCATCCTCCTCCTTTCCGCTCGCGCGCCTCGGGCGCGCTCGCGCTCCGCCTCCTGACGCGGCACCACCCGCTTCCCGCATAGCTCCAGTTCCTGCAGGGCGGCACGTTCCACAGCGGTGCGCGCCTCCAGGCGGACGCGGCCGGCGGCCTGGGCCTCGTGGTTCCCGTTCCGCCGCCACATGCGCTCTTGTCGGCCGCGCTCCGCCGACGCAGCAGCCTCCCGGGCGCGCCGCTCGGGCGAGGGCATCTGGATGAGGTGGCGGGCAGCTCGCATAACGAGCAGCTCGTTCTTCTGCCCGAGGAGGTCGCCTAGTCGGTGGCGACCGGCCCGGCAGGTCGCCTCGTGCTCCTTCGTCACGCGCGTGAGGTCGGCGAGACGTTCCTCGATGGCGGCGTTGACGTTGGCCAGCGCGAGGTCCTCCTCGTTCACGGGCTCCTCCTCCGCGGCGGCCGCGGCTTCGTACCAGCCGTCCGCGGTCTCGTGCCAGCCGTCCGCGGCCGCCTCCACCATCTCCGCGTCCCCTTCCTTCTTCTTCGCCGCCTCGGCAGCGACGCGGAGCGCGTCATCGTCGGCGACCCACCGCGCGCTCCTCCTCCTCCGTCCGCGGGAACCTAGCCCGGGCGGCGAGGGAGAGCTTGGCTGTGGTGACCCAGCATACCACTGCATGGTGTAGTATGCAAGTCTGATATAACACCAATGAAACATCGTTCCACTAGTATTATATCACTCAGAGTGGTACAACAGAAACATATGCGGGTCCAGGGCATGTCTATAGAATTACAACATTGACTCTGTTACATAAGATCATCACAGCCTCCTACTTTACAATGAGGTAAATCTGCAAATAAACTCCAGAAGAACGACTCATAGTCTAATTCTATCACGAACTCTACTTGTAGAGTATTTAACTAACTCTAGAGGCTATGAATAGATTCTAGCTAAATAGGAGCTACGTTTAGGAAACAAGTTCCTTTCTATAACTAAGCTAGGTTTTATCCTTGTTGGATGTGGTGTTTGTCTCTTCTGACAGGTTCCTGTCCCTTGAAGTAGCTGTTGACTCCTCGATGTTCGAGTTGCACTGTAGATCCTCCTTCGATGCCTCCATATCTAAGCATGGGATTTAAGAGTGGGATGAGTACGAGCGTACTCAACAAGTTCATTATAGGAAAGAGGTGTTTAATGCACTAGCTACGGCATTGGACCAGAAAGTCTAATACCAATGCAGGTTTTCATAACCATTTCTTCAAAAGGTTGCTTTTATTCAGAAGAACTATGTCCGTCAGCCTTCACCGGTTTACTAGAACTTCATGGAGTTCCTTTCCGGCAGCGTTCGCAGTTCCATATCCCGGAACAGGGAGTGACAGGTCACGATTCATTACACTCTGCAGAGGTGTGTTGCTTTACCCATAAGAGATCTTAACCTTGGTGCCAACCGAGCACGTTACCCATCCACACTTCCTTTGGTGTGAGGCCCGGTATAAGGTCTAGCCAATCATGTTCCTCCGCTACCTCGAACACCCACCCTTTGTTGCAAACCCCGACCCTGGTTCCACGCCGGTCCCATTATTCCCGTAGATTTCAGGGTGAACCCCGACCACGACGTCAATGCAGGGCTCTACCATACATTCCTACGCCGGCAGCTGCAACCCATCATAGACCGCAATACCGTGGGGAATTAGGACTCCCCAGCCTCACCGCTTGCTCCTTCGGGCGACAAGTGTACTACGGACAATGCCGTGGGGACTTAGGACTCCCCAGCCTCACCGCTTTCCCCCTTGGATTACAAGTGTACTACGGTAAAGCGCATCCGTTGATGAACGAGAGGTGGTAACACTTTTGACTATTCCGTCCCACTCCGGATCTTATGGTTAACACGGGTATTACGGCACAAGAATCACTGGACGACATTTGTTGTTTAATCCTAGATGGATATAAACCCTTGCAATGGAACCTCCACCATATCAACACAGTGCATGGTTCCATTGCCCACCACATAGTCATATTCATAGTTATGAAAATAGTGGTTTTGGTTTTATGCAATAGTGATAATCATAGTACTTTGCAAGTAATTTGATAAAGATACTCAAATGACATGAGCAAGTGATGAACTTGCCTTTCTTGACTGCAAGATTATGCAGACAAATTCTTCGATACGCAATAATTCCAAATTCTGAAATAGCATCATCGTCCGGTAAGGACGATGTTTAAAAGATTGGCAAGGATGCAATAATGCATAAGTATGAGATGCAATCGCTCTAAGCGTGACCTAACCCCGATGATTTAGGATTAGTGAGTTGAAATGATTTGTTTAGGGTGTGTTGCACTTTTCGAGTGATTCACAAACAAGGTTCTTATTCAGGTTTGTGTTGTTTTAGAATCATAAGCAGGTGGTAGAATGCATAGTAACAATTATACTCACCCAGGAATAGTAGTTGTATAATAAGTAAAGAGTAGCTGTCAATTTTAAGTCCTATAATGCATGGTTGATGATTACTTATTATATAATTCAAAAGAATAACTTTTGAAGAACATGTTCTTTAATAAAGAACAAGTATGATAATTAGGTTTGTGGGGTTCTATGGTTTTCTATGGTTCTAATTGGTTTCTGGAGTAAGTAGTAGATGGATCGCAACATAGTTGGATTCATCAAAGGCTATAACTTGTAAGGTTGAGCTAAGCCTAAGCATCATAAGAAATTATCTATACAAGGTTGCTATCAAGGTTGATTCATCTTGTTGGTGATAGCTAGCTAGGGTTCATAGGTCCTTATAATCAGGGTTGATGATGATTCTTTATTTACTTCAAAAGAATAACTTTTGAAGAACATACTTCTTAAGTAATAAGAAGTATTTTAATTAGAGTTGAGGTTGACTAGGGTTTGCTATTGGATTCACTAAGGAATGGTGGTTTCCTAAATAGGATGTTTAATAATTATCTCACACTAATAGGTTTTAGTGTGTATGGGATATGATGTCAATATTAGCATGGTTGCTATTGGAGTTCATCACATTGATGTGATTCTATATAGGTACGAGTAAGGTTGATACTTTTGATGATAGGAACTAGGGTTTAGACTTAGGTGTTCCTATTTGATCATCTTGTTTTGATGAGATGAACACATGGAATGCTAAAGTCTTAGTGATAGGCTCATATATTTTATATGGACCTAGATATGCACTTAGTGGCTAATTATGGATCTAGGTATGAGAACAAGGTCTCTTGATTACATGTTCTAACCTAGGGTTTAGGTTAGAGCCATTTAGGGTTCACACATAAAATAGTGGTTTTGTGTTCTAAATTCAATATGGAACTTAGGGTTTTCTAATTACCATATAGGTCTTGGATTAATAACTTCATTATAAAGTTTGAAGTTATTAATAACTTTGAAATAAAATAATATTGGATTTGGCACTTTATTATTTTTAGGGAATTTAATAATTAAGGTACTTATTAATCAGGGTTTAAATCCTCCTAATAAGGATTTAACAAGTTATTAATAAAGGAAAAATTAGTTTCTAATGTTTTCCTTTATTCACTCTCTGGTTTTTATTTATTTTAGAAACCTTTCTTATTTATCGAATTTTAATTGCATTTAGGATAAAAGAAAAGACTTAATTATTAGGTTTAAAGCAATTAAATTTTTATTAAAAATAAAAAATTCATATTATATTTTTATTGGATGGAGTTTACTTTTCTAAGAATTTTGATATCTTATTTATATTGTTCTGAGTTAAAATGAATTTGCTATAATTTTTCAAAGTTTCAGGTTTTATTGAATTCAAATTAAAATAAGAGAATCACTAAACCTACCCGGGCTATTCTACTCTTAGTCACTGATAGGTGGGCCTTGGCCACGTCAACTGCCACGTTGGCGGTTGACTGGGTCAAAATTGGAGACGTGGCAAAGGACACGGTGGCCGGCGGGCAGACGTCGCTGGCGGCGACGATTCCGGCCACGCACGGACGAGCGACCGGTACTATTCGAACCAGCGTGTTGCAGGGAACTTACTGGTGGCACCGCCGTGATACGTCTCCGACGTATCGATAATTTCTTATGTTCCATGCCACATTATTGATGATATCTACATGTTATATGCACATTTTATGTCATATTCGTGCATTTTCTGGAACTAACCTATTAACAAGATGCCGAAGTGCTAGTTCTTTTCATTGCTTTTTGGTTTCAGAAATCCTAGTAACGAAATATTCTCGGAATCGGACGAAATCAACGCCCAGCATCCTATTTTTCCACGAAGCTTCCAGAACACCCGGGAAGGACCAGAGGGGGGCCACAGGCCACCCAGACCATAGGCCGGCGTGGCCCAGGCCCTGGCCGCGCCGCCCTATAGTGTCGGTGCCCCTTCGACCTTCTGACGCCGCCTCTTCGCCTATATAAAGCCCCTGGACCTAAAACCTCGAGACGGAAAAGCCACGGTACGAGAAACCTTCCAGAGCCGCCGCCATCGCGAAGCCAAGATGCGGGGACGGAGTCTCTGTTCCGGCACGCCGCCGGGACGGGGAAGTGCCCCCGGAAGGCTTCTCCATCGACACCACCGCCATCTTCATCACCGCTGCTGTCTCCCATGAGGAGGGAGTAGTTCTCCATCGAGGCCCGGGGCTGTACCGGTAGCTATGTGGTTCATCTCTCTCCTATGTACTTCAATACAATAATCTCATGAGCTGCTTTACATGATTGAGATTCATATGATGATGCTTGTAATCTAGATATCGTTATGCTAGTCAAGTGAATTTTACTTATGTGATCTCCGGAGACTCCTTGTCCCACGTGTGTAAAGGTGACAGTGTGTGCACCGTGTGGGTCTCTTAGGCTATATTTCACAGAATACTTATTCACTGTTATGAATGGCATAGTGAAGTGCTTATTTATATCTCTTTATGATTGCAATGTGTTTTGTATCACAATTTATCTATGTGCTACTCTAGTGATGTTATTAAAGTAGTTTTATTCCTCCTGCACGGTGTAATGGTGACAGTGTGTGCATCCGTGTTAGTACTTGGCGTAGGCTATGATTATGATCTCTTGTAGATTATGAAGTTAACTATTGCTATGATGGTATTGATGTGATCTATTCCTCCTACATGGTGTGAAGGTGACAGTGTGCATGCTATGTTAGTACTTGGTTTAGTCGTGTTGATCTTTCATGCACTCTAAGGTTATTTAAATATGAACATTGAATTGTGGAGCTTGTTAACTCCGGCATTGAGGGTTCGTGTAATCCTACGCAATGGTGTTCATCATCCAACAAGAGTGTAGAGTATGCATTTATCTATTCTGTTATGTGATCAATGTTGAGAGTGTCCACTAGTGAAAGTATGATCCCTAGGCCTTGTTCCTAAATACTGCTATCGCTGCTTGTTTACTGTTTCACTGCGTTACTACTGCTGCGTTACTACTGCTTGTTTATCGTCTGGGCAAAGCACTTTTCTGGTGCCATTGCTACTACTTATTTATACCACCTGTATTTCACTATCTCTTCGCCGAACTAGTGCACCTATTAGGTGTGTTGGGGACACAAGAGACTTCTTGCTTTGTGGTTGCAGGGTTGCATGAGAGGGATATCTTTGACCTCTTCCTCCCTGAGTTCGATAAACCTTGGGTGATCCACTTAAGGGAAAACTTGCTGCTGTTCTACAAACCTCTGCTCTTGGAGGCCCAACACTGTCTACAGGAAAAGGAGGGGGGCGTAGACATCAAGCTATTTTCTGGCGCCGTTGCCGGGGAGGAAAGGTAAAAGGCACTCATACTCCGGTCCCAGGTAAAGTACTTTTCTGTTGCCGTTGTGTGTGTGCTCGAAGCTATTTCCTTTAGATCCTGTAATTGCATCTTTTTGTTTCTTGTTTACACTAGTTTGGCATAATGGACAACAGTGAGCTTCTTATTCTATTTCCTGATTTAAGACATGGATGGTTTGATGCGAAAATTAAAAAACCCATGGAACATATTAGTATGAACACTTTGAATACCATTGTTGCTAATGATATAGAAAGTTCTAAGCTTGGGGAAGCTGGTTCTGATGAGCATGATCTTTTTAGTCCCCCAAGCATTGAGCAGAAAATTTACTTTGATGATACTTTGCCTCCTATTTATAATGATTATAATGATATTGGTCTTTTAGTACCGCCTGTTATGGAGGATAAATTTGATTATGATTACAATATGCCTCCTATATTTGATGATGAGAATAATAATGATAGCTACTTTGTTGAATTTGCACCCACTACAACTAATAAAATTGATTATGCTTATGAGGAGAGTAATAATTTTATGCATGAGACTCATGATAAGAATGTTTCATTTGATAGTTATATTGTTGAGTTTGCTCATGTTGCTACTGAAAGTTATTATGAGAGAGGAAAATATGATTGTAGAAATTTTCATGTTACTAAAATACCTCTCTATGTGCTGAAATTTTTGAAGCTATACTTGTTTTATCTTCCTATGCTTGTTACTTTGCTCTTCATGAACTTGTTTATTTACAAGATTCCTTTGCATAGGAAGCATGTTAGACTTAAATGTGTTTTGAATTTGCCTCTTGATGCTCTCTTTTGCTTCAAATAATATTTCTTGCGAGTGCATCATTAAAACTGCTGAGCCCTTCTTAATGGCTATAAAGAAAGAACTTCTTGGGAGATAACCCATGTGTTATTTTGCTACAGTACTTTGTTTTATATTTGTGTCTTGGAAGTTGTGTACTACTATAGCAACCTCTCCTTATCTTAGTTTTGTGTTTTGTTGTGCCAAGTAAAGTCGTTGATAGTAAAGTTCATACTAGATTTGGATTACTGCGCAGAAACAGATTTCTTTGCTGTCACAAATCTGGGCAACATTCTCTGTAGGTAACTCAGAAAATTATGCCAATTTACGTGAGTGATCCTCAGATATGTACGCAACTTTCATTCAATTTGAGCATTTTCATTTGAGCAAGTCTGGTGCCTCAATAAAATTCGTCTTTACGGACTGTTCTGTTTTGACAGATTCTGCCTTTTATTTCGCATTGCTTCTTTTGCTATGTGGGATGGATTTCTTTGTTCCATTAAACTCCAGTAGCTTTGGGCAATGTCCAGAAGTGTTAAGAATGATTGTGTCACCTCTGAACATGTGAATTTTTTATTAATGCACTAACCCTCTAATGAGTTTGTTTCGAGTTTGGTGTGGAGGAAGTTTTCAAGGGTCAAGAGAGGAGGATGATATACTATGATCAAGGAGAGTGAAAGCTCTAAGCTTGGGGATGCCCCCGCGGTTCATCCCTGCATATTTCAAGAAGATTCAAGCATCTAAGCTTGGGGATGCCCAAGGCATCCCCTTCTTCATCGACAAATTATCAGGTTCCTCCCCTGAAACTATATTTTTATTCGGTCACATCTTATGTGCTTTACTTGGAGCGTCTGTATGTTTCTTGTTTTTGTTTTTGTTTGAATAAATGCTTGTGTGGGAGAGAGACACGCTCCGCTGGTTCGTATGAACACATGTGTTCTTAGCTTTTAATTTTCATGGCGAAGGTTGAAATTGCTTCGTTAAATTTTTATATGGTTGGAATCGGAAAATGCTACATGTAGTAATTGCTATAATGTCTTGGATAATGTGATACTTGGCAATTGTTGTGCTCATGTTTAAGCTCTTGCATCATACGCTTTGCACCCATTAATGAAGAAATACATAGAGCATGCTAAAATTTGGTTTGCATATTTGGTCTCTCTAGAGTCTAGATAATTTCTAGTATTGAGTTTGAACAACAAGGAAGACGGTGTAGAGTCTTATAATGTTTTCAATATGTCTTTTATGTAAGTTTTGCTACACCGGTTCATCCTTGTGTTTGTTTCAAATAACCTTGCTAGCCTAAACCTTGATCGAGAGGGAATACTTCTCATGCATCCAAAATCCTTGAGCTAACCACTATGCCATTTGTGTCCACCATACCTACCTACTACATGGTATTTCTCCGCCATTCCAAAGTAAATTGCTTGAGTGCTACCTTTAAAATTCCATCATTCACCTTTGCAATATATAGCTCATGGGACAAATAGCTTAAAAACTATTGTGGTATTGAATATGTACTTATGCACTTTATCTCTTATTAAGTTGCTCGTTGTGCGATAACCATGTTCACTGGGGACGCCATCAACTACCTTTTGTTGAATTTCATGTGAGTTTCTATGCATGTTCGTCTTGTCTGAAGTAATAGCGATCTACCACCTTATGGTTGGAGCATGCATATTGTTAGAGAAGAACATTGGGCCGCTAACTAAAGCCATGATTCATGGTGAAAGTTTCAGTTTTGGACATATATCCTCAATCTCATATGAGAATAATAATTGTTGCCACATGCTTATGCATTAAAGAGGAGTCCATTATCTGTTGTCCATGTTGTCCCGGTATGGATGTCTAAGTTGAGAATAATCAAAAGCGAGAAATCCAAAATGCGAGCTTTCTCCTTAGACCTTTGTACATGCGGCATGGAGGTACCCCATTGTGACACTTGGTTAAAACATGTGTATTGCGATGATCCGGTAGTCCAAGCTAATTAGGACAAGGTGCGGGCACTATTAGTATACTATGCATGAGGCTTGCAACTTATAAGATATAATTTACATGATACATATGCTTTATTACTACCGTTGACAAAATTGTTTCTTGTTTTCAAAATCAAAGCTCTAGCACAAATATAGCAATTGATGCTTTCCTCTTTGAAGGACCATTCTTTTACTTTTATGTTGAGTCAGTTCACCTATTTCTCTCCATCTCAAGAAGCAAACACTTGTGTGAACTGTGCATTGATTCCTACATATTTGCATATTGCATTTGTTATATTGCTTTGCATTGACAATTATCCATGAGATATACATGTTACAAGTTGAAAGCAACCGCTGAAACTTAATCTTCCATTGTGTTGCTTCAATGCCTTTACTTTGAATTATTGCTTTATGAGTTAACTTTTATGCAAGACTTATTGATGCTTGTCTCGAAGTACTATTCATGAAAAGTCTTTGCTTTATGATTCAGTTGTTTACTCATGTCATTACCATTGTCTTGGATTGCTGCATTCATTACATATGTTTACAATATGATCAAGTTTATGATGGCATGTCACTCCAGAAATTATCTTTGTTTATCGTTTACCTGCTCGGGACGAGCAGAAACTAAGCTTGGGGATGCTGATACGTCTCCGACGTATCGATAATTTCTTATGTTCCATGCCACATTATTGATGATATCTACATGTTATATGCACATTTTATGTCATATTCGTGCATTTTCTGGAACTAACCTATTAACAAGATGCCAAAGTGCCAGTTGCTGTTTTCTGCTGTTTTTGGTTTCAGAAATCCTAGTAACGAAATATTCTCGGAATCGGATGAAATCAACGCCCAGCATCCTATTTTTCCACGAAGCTTCCAGAACACCCGGGAAGGACCAGAGGGGGGCCACAGGCCACCCAGACCATAGGCCGGCGCGGCCCAGGCCCTGGCCGCGCCGCCCTATAGTGTCGGCGCCCCTTCGACCTTCTGACGCCGCCTCTTCGCCTATATAAAGCCCCTGGACCTAAAACCTCGAGACGGAAAAGCCACGGTACGAGAAACCTTCCAGAGCCGCCGCCATCGCGAAGCCAAGATCTGGGGACGGAGTCTCTCGTTCGGCACGCCGCCGGGACGGGGAAGTGCCCCCGGAAGGCTTCTCCATCGACACCACCGCCATCTTCATCACCGCTGCTGTCTCCCATGAGGAGGGAGTAGTTCTCCATCGAGGCTCGGGGCTGTACCGGTAGCTATGTGGTTCATCTCTCTCCTATGTACTTCAATACAATAATCTCATGAGCTGCTTTACATGATTGAGATTCATATGATGATGCTTGTAATCTAGATGTCGTTATGCTAGTCAAGTGAATTTTACTTATGTGATCTCCGGAGACTCCTTGTCCCACGTGTGTAAAGGTGACAGTGTGTGCACCGTGTGGGTCTCTTAGGCTATATTTCACAGAATACTTATTCACTGTTATGAATGGCATAGTGAAGTGCTTATTTATATCTCTTTATGATTGCAATGTGTTTTGTATCACAATTTATCTATGTGCTACTCTAGTGATGTTATTAAAGTAGTTTTATTCCTCCTGCACGGTGTAATGGTGACAGTGTGTGCATCCGTGTTAGTACTTGGCGTAGGCTATGATTATGATCTCTTGTAGATTATGAAGTTAACTATTGCTATGATGGTATTGATGTGATCTATTCCTCCTACATGGTGTGAAGGTGACAGTGTGCATGCTATGTTAGTACTTGGTTTAGTCGTGTTGATCTTTCATGCACTCTAAGGTTATTTAAATATGAACATTGAATTGTGGAGCTTGTTAACTCCGGCATTGAGGGTTCGTGCAATCCTACGCAATGGTGTTCATCATCCAACAAGAGTGTAGAATATGTATTTATCTATTCTGTTATGTGATCAATGTTGAGAGTGTCCACTAGTGAAAGTATGATCCCTACGCCTTGTTCCTAAATACTGCTATCGCTGCTTGTTTACTGTTTCACTGCGTTACTACTGCTGCGTTACTACTGCTTGTTTACTGTCCTGGGCAAAGCACTTTTCTGGTGCCATTGCTACTACTTATTTATACCACCTGTATTTCACTATCTCTTCGCCGAACTAGTGCACCTATTAGGTGTGTTGGGGACACAAGAGACTTCTTGCTTTGTGGTTGCAGGGTTGCATGAGAGGGATATCTTTGACCTCTTCCTCCCTGAGTTCGATAAACCTTGGGTGATCCACTTAAGGGAAAACTTGCTGCTGTTCTACAAACCTCTGCTCTTGGAGGCCCAACACTGTCTACAGGAAAAGGAGGGGGGGCGTAGACATCACGCCGCCTCGTAATGGTCACCGGAGCAAGCTCGACGGCGAGACCGAGCGGCGGCGCTCGCAGGTGATGGTTGTGACGGTGATGTAGGACACTAACGAGATGGCTAGGATGCGCAGGAGGTTCAGTAACTCACCCTGAGCACGAAGCGCTTGTCGGCGAGGCGAGGGAAGGGCTCGTTCGCCGGAATTTGTCGGTGCCGGTGTCGGAGAGGACGAGCTCGTCGGAGGTGCTTTGGGGCTTCTTAGCTCGATTCCTTCTGTATGCTGGGCATGTTGAGGGTGGCGGTGACGTTGGCATCAACGGTGAGGCACGGGGTTGCTCCAAACGGCGGCGATGGGAGATGGCCGGGCGGCTAGGGTTTGCGTCTGGAAAGAAATAGAGCAGAGGAGGAAGAAACCGGAAGCTGTTGTTCGTCGTTGGGCTTTTATACGATGCCGAAATGCGCCTCGTCACGCCGTCGGTCGAGGAGAGGCTGCCAACACCGAGACGAAGCCGAGCACGGCTCAGTGCTGTCGTCCATGCACCCAGAGAGGATGAGGACGACCCTCTCCCTCGATGATATTTTACGAAGGGGTACGGTGGTTTGCTGGGCTGGCTTGTGGGTTGTGGTTTGGGCCGTGCTGCTGGGCTCATTCGGGCTGCTCTGGCCATGTAAGCCAGGTAAGTCCTCTCTCATCTCTTTTCTTTTTCTGTTTTTTATTTATTTTCTGTTTTCAATTTCATTTTTGAATTCAAATTTGAATTCAATTCTGCTTGCAGATGTTTTTTTGGCTATTTTAATTTCAATTGAGTTGTAGAGTAATGATTATTACACCATGTTTCTATTTGAAACAAGTATTTTTCATTTGGTTATATTGCATACTTTTGGCTTATTCAAAATATCCATTAAGCATGATTATAGGTGTTCTTCTTAAGTTCCTTTTTCATTTGGAATACCACTCTCCTTTGAATGATTAGGGTTGATGATTTCTACTCAAAGTATTTTAAGGATTATTATGAGGTCTTAATTAATTATAAGAATAAGTGGTGGATCCCACATATGGTTTTAATTATAGGATTTAGCTAGCGAGAAATTCTAAGGTTCTAATTATATTCATCTACTAGCAAATGGTTTAACTCTCAATTATGGCCTAGGTTTTAATTGGGATCACCCAAGTGATACACAAACAATAATTGAGATATGGTTTTAGGGTTTTACTTGGGATCATCAATAATTCACAAGTTAGTTTGAGATATGGCAAAGGTTCTATATGTTATTTATCACCACATTAGTTTAGCTAGGTTTGCTCTTCCTCACCACTCATAGGATGGTTCAATCAATATCATTGAGATTGATATAAAGGCTAAACTATACAAAGTTTTGTTATTAGTCATTTGTTTCTTCAAATAATATATTAGAAATGGGTTTAGGTTTACTAATAGTTCCCCTATGATTTTATGTGTTGGATTATATCTTCTTAACCAATTAAGGTTTAATTGGTAATTATATAATTCCCAAGCATAGTCATGATTAGACATGATTAACTGATTCCTAATGGCTTCTACTTCAAGTTCTTAAGGTTTATGATCATTACCCTATGGTGATGATCATGCATGGTATGGACTTCCTGAAGTAGCACTAGATTTATTTGGATATGGTTATACCAATTATCCCTCTCACTCTACAAGGACTTGGACTATAGTCTAGGTTTCTACTCAAGGAATGATGATATGATTATCTAAGCATGTGGTCTGCCTAAGAATTCTACCTTGCTATCTTCTGTAGCTTGTTCTTCAGGAATTCTGATAAACCTGCATCTTGTGGCAGGCCTTCATCTCCTAGCTGCTTCATCTTGATCCTAACTATTTTATGGAGTGGCTCAATGTGTTGGTTTTCTTGCATCATGGTGAAAGATGATGAAATGGATGAGGTAGAGGGTTCCTTTTATAGGCTTGGGCATGCTCTAATATCATAGGTGGGTGACTCTTGTTTTAATTTGATGAATAAGGTGCTTGGTTGTCATGCTCTCATCCATAGCAATCCTTTAAGCATGAGGTGGCATAGCTTAGGATTCAAGCTATGTAGATATTTTCATCCTATGTGGCATGGGTATTATCCTCTCATGTGATTTGTTTTTGGAGAGCCAAGTGGCTTTTGTTACTAAATGTCTTATGAATGATCTTATGCTTATGGTTGATTCACTATATCATATGTGATTGTATTTATATTATAATTTGGATCAAAATGTCAAGAATAAGAATTATACCCCAATTTTGAATGATGATGTTTGATTTCACCAAGGCATGATCATATAAGTTTCAAAGTACTCATAGTTTATTTTATTCAAATAGTTTGAACTATAATTCGTAATGTAAACGAATTTAGTTTTGTAATATTCCACATATTTAATAAGTTATGATTGCAATAAGAATGGGTGGCTTTTATACACTTAGGTCCTTGTGTTTTACTATATTTGGCATTTAGTTTTAAAGTGAATTTAATTGTACCTCAAGGTAGTTGCTTAACTTTTAAGTGTTAATAATTTAGAGTTTGTTTCTTATCTCTTTGATGGTTTTTATACCTCTCCCAACTCTAGGGTTTAGTGATAAGCTTTTGTTGATGTTAAGTTCAAGAGTTTAATTCAAGAAATACCATGAGGTTCATGGTAGGAATATTTATTTGTTAAAGACATGGAAAAGATAAGCTAAGAATAGTTTCTCCATTTTATTGTTACTTGATTTCCAATTGAATATATATTCATATGTTATGGCAAGGAATACCATGTTATGATCTTTTATAAGATCAATCAATTGATCCTTGAGTAATATGTTATTGTGTTGGTTTTAATTCCATTTGATCTAACCCCTTAGATCAAATCATCTCTACCCAAAACTAGGTTTTAAAAAAGGTCACACTGAGGTTTATAGCGCTTGACTTGATGAGCTACTTCAATTCCACCAAGGTCAATTGAAACTTCAATTACTGTGACTGTTTTACTTTAAAGCGCGAAAATTCCCCAGATTTTCTATGCATGAATGCAATGCACACATCTGTTTCCTCTATTTTTGCAACCCCATTACCTGGGATATTACATTGGCCCACGTGGCCTGCAGGGTGCGCGGCATGGCGCCGGAGAAGGTGGAGGGGGGAGAGGACGGCGGAGAGGGTGTGATGCGGTCTCTGGCCGCCGCCGTCTTTTATAGCCGGCGGCCTGGCGGGAAACTTGGGCGCGGGCGCGCGCCAAAGGCCTTTTCGCGCGCGCGGGTGGCGCAGCGCCGCGCAAGGAAGACGAACCACGTGGCGCATGTTTGGGTCGCCGCGTTGGGCGCAGCGTGCGACCCAAACGGACACGCGGACGCGGGCCGCTGTCCGCGTGTCCGCTCGGCCACCCAAACGGCCCAAACCGGACGGCCCAGCGCGTCCGTTTGGGTCGCCCGGTTGGAGATGCCCTAAGGTTTCTGCCAAAAATTTCGTCAACACTTTTTTTAGACCGTTGTCCTCCCACTAAATTGCATAATACTACTACTAACAATGCCACCGTATGAACCGGTTCGCTTATTTTCCTACCCGGCCAAAATTCTCTCCACCCAAAATTGGATTCCTTGTTCCCTAACCGGCCGCCACCAGCCGCTAGCCCTCGATCTCCGGCGAGCGTCGCCACCGACCTCCTCCTACGGAAGGAAAGGAACCACCCGTCGCCGATCTATTAGTTCGAGACCAGCTCCAGCTTGGGGAACGAAGCCACGGCGGGATTCACAACCATGGCACACAGCCTTAAAAGACCCAACCACCAGCGCTAGCTTGGGAAGGGAGAAACGGCGGGCTCCGTCAGGGTCAGCTCGGGTTCGATGTGACTGGCGGCGGAGGACCGGCATGGACGTGCGTGCGCGCAAATCCAGGGAGACGATCAACTCCACGGGCGCGATGCAATGGAACCGGGATGACAAATCAGATGCTTTCGCGCATCTAGGACTGCCTCTGGTACTACTGGAAGAACCTACGGGAAGAGAGCGTACAGAACCTGCCTCGTGTGGAGGAGCCGGTGGCGGCCGGCGAGGCTGCGCAGCGGGAGGCGGAAGAGAACCTATGTATGTCCGGATGCCTACTCCGCGTTCCAGTTCCCTTCTCATCCCCCTACCAGGACGCCCTGCGCATCACTCTCTGCCGCCCTGAACAGGACCGAAAGCGCCGCCGTCGCTCAGCAACGATTATAGCCCTTCCAAGATCAGCAACGATGTGTAGACTTATTTCTGAAATCCACGGGTATATGTTCTTAGTAATGCTGTCTATCTTACATACACTCCTTCAGAGTTATCGAAGTTTAGAAATTTCAGTAAACTGAAAGTTTTGTTACTATTAAATTGCGTTACACCATTGAATTGGAAGACCCATTGGAAAATATATGAGTTAAATTGGTCATTTGCTAATGGGCACACAAGCAACCAGAAGGACTGATTACGGCAAGGCTTCGGAGGACCGATTACGGCAAGGCCTCCGAGTGTTTTTAGTCAGCTTCCTACCAAAGAGCTAACCAATCAGGTGTTATTACTGTCTGGTTCTCAAGAAATATAACTCCTTGAGCATTTTAGATTCTTTGTGGTCTTTGACATTTCTAAATTAAATTTCAGTTACATGCAGACTTTAAGTATTATGTGGACTGGCTATTGTCTTGAATGCTAGACAGATCTCAATGATCTTTTAAAAAGCTGGGAAGAATTTTTATAGTAATTTGCAAGTTTTAGTGGTATTTGGGACAGTGCACAAATTTGGTCTATGACATACGACATACCCTGGAGTAACGACGTATGACGTACCAGACCCCAAGCAAATTAATAGTATAGAAGATATAAAAGGTCCCTTAGGCTTTAGTTATACACATTGGTACAACATACATTTTTTCTCTTGCTAAATTTAATTCCGATTGAGAATAAAAGCATCTCTCTTTTGATGTCGGCTTGTAGTCTTTGCAGTCCGCCACGCATGCACCTCCTTGGTTCGGACGAAGCCAAGCGAGCTCCGCTGGGAGCTTTGTCGGCAAAATCTTATCTATATTTAGATAAACCTTCGATAACTTTTTTAGGATAGAGGGAGTGCCATATAATCTATGTACCATGTTGCTACATAACTTTTTTATTTTCTACTTTAATTTCTATATATTTTAATTTTTTGCAGCAACGCGCGAGCATTGTCCTAGTATCTCCTAAAAGTAGGACGGAACTCGCCCTATCCTGCAAGCGGCGAGGGCGGAGCCCAATGGGCTGACCCTGATGCACAGGCTCCAGAAAAAAATGTTGTATTTAAGGCTTTTTTTAGGGCCGGTGCATCACCTTAGCCCACTAAAAGTGCATCAGGGAAACCCATTTTTCTCAGCACAAGAAGAGCTTCTTGAAGAGTGCATCGGGGTGAAAAAAATCCGGCTCTGCCCCTGGCAAGCGGGAGAAGGGAAGACCGTCTCCGCCAGCACCTCACGGTCTTTGCCCGACGGCTCCCGACACCGGGCAAGGGGGGGGGGGGGGGGGGGGGGGGTGAGACTGGGGTGGCCGGTTGCCCTCAGGAGGCGCACGAACGACGAAGAAGTAGTAGTGAACGGATATGAGTTTCTGCAGCGGACAAGGAGATAAGGCAGAAGCGTGAATTCTATCATACCAGATGTGTTACAGTGCTAGGTTGACAATTGTGTCCACATTCTTCATCAACAACGCAAAGCAATTTGCACACATGCTTGGATGGCCGAAAGCGTTATTTAGTGCTTCATTTGTACACCAGTACATATATGGAGGTATAGTTTTTCCAATCAATCCAAAAGTTGTTTCTTGTACTATCAAGAATGCAAGTATATAAACCTAATATGAAATTAAAAGGCACGCATTGACCACCACTACTCCGGTCTACAGGGCTACAAAACTCCACCGTCGGCGATCCCCAACCCCAATTCATGCACCAGCGAATGCAGCTACTACGTACAAAATTTCACCTTTGGCGAGATGTGTCTCAAATCTCAATGGACCATCCTCAGCAAAGGCGTCCGGTGCAGCGGGCTGCTACCGACGGCGTACTGGTACTTGACCGCGTCCTCGAAACATCCAGCTGCACCGGGCAGCGGCGCCGGCGCCGCAGCCGCCTGCGCGTCATCGACCCTTTCGTCCGGCGTCGTCGCGGTGTCCGGCGGCGGAATAAGCGGCAACGGCACGTCGTCCTCGCGCTCGTGGAGGCGCATGACGAGGCGGCCGCCGCGCACGCGGCGCGCGCGGACGTAGTAGTCGGGCCGCATGACGCGCACCTTGCTGATGACGAGCCTCCTGTCGTCGGTGCGCGCCCGGCGCAGCGCGCTCCGGGCTGCCAGCGACGGGATCGGGGGCGGCAGGCGGCGCCGGCGCCCGGGCTCCCGGCGCCCGTACGGTACCCAGCACCCCTCGTCGTCCTCGTCGTCATCGACGCTCTCGCCGTCGCCGCTTTCTTGGCGGACGATCTCGCTCCCGCCGCACGGCAGCGACGCGAGGATCGTCCGCGTCACCACGACGCCGCCTCCGCCGCCGGCGACGGTGTCGGGGACGAGCAGCGAGCGGAGGCCGGCGAGCGGGGCGAATTTGTCGGTGGGGCGGGAGATGGGTAGCAGCATTGGATAGGATCGGATGAGATTGGAGGCGCGGCGCCGTGGTGGTGGTGCGCGCTGTGCGGTGGATGGAGCGCGCCCGCGCGCGTGTGGGCTATTGGTTGCGATCGGTGAAGGGAATGGAGGGTTGACGAGCGAGGCTTTTATACGTGGACGAAGGAGGGGGGCGCTTACTCTCCGGGAAGGCAGGAAGTGGATCGGGAAGCCCGTGCCGGGCGTACGTGCATGCATGACGATCCACTTTTGCAACGCCGCCCCGCCCATCCGCCGCGCGTCTCGTCGCAGGGTCTCTCGACCCGATCCGATCAACGGCGCATGCATGGTTAAATGGTTATCCTTTCTATCCACGCTAAGCTGGATATTGATATCCTTATATATCCTTAAATCAAAGGGACTTCTAACGTCCACAAAACTCAAGATGACCTACGGTGATTACAGAATTTTGATATGCAGGTTATTTCAAAATTGAAAACTATAATAAAAAAGTTTAGCAGTTTGAAATTAAGGATAGTTAAGAGCAAATGGGTTTTGCAATCTTAATATTGCCTTGCCATACTATTTCTTTTTTTGGAAATCCTTCGTAACACCACAAACACACACTAGCCCACTTCGTCGCTCCCCAATCCCCTCTCTCTCAAACTTCTTTGTTCGTTGTCTCACAGATACGACTCGACGAGCCGATGACCATCAACTTTCCACCGCTTCCCCACCGCCGGCGAGAAGATCATCCACCTCCCCTACCTGCGCGCTGATGCGGCGAGGACCTCCCTCTCCCTTGCCTTCCAATCGTTGTCGCGACAACCACTCTCTCCTTTGTCTACTGGCTCCTTGATACGTGCATTTGACATCATCAATATAGTAACTTATGTGATTTGTTTTAAATGATATTTGCCATGATCTATCGTTATTTATGCCTTTTTAGTTGATTTATGAGACTTTTCTACAAAGTCCCTTTCATTGGTATTTAATTTCTAGGAGGCAAAAAACCTCTTTTTTGTATTTTGCTGTTTCAAGGACCTTATGGACGCCTAAAAATCAAAGGAAAAAATACATGATCAGTTTTTCATCAAGAGAAGGACCGTGGGCCAAGGAGCACGAGAGGGGAACCACGAGGCCCGAAAGAGATCAGGTGGCGCGCCACCTAGTCTCGTTTCGGCCTCGAGCATCGTCTCGGTTCCTCCTTTTACAGATACCTCTGTCTCGCCAAAAAACCTAAGCCGTATTTTTCCCAATATTTATAGAGGCTGCAATGGAGGCGAAAGTCCTCTCCTACTCCGGGAGAGGGCAGATCCTGTAACACTGGAGCCTCCGGTGAGAGGGAAATTGATGTCATCGTCATCACCACTCCTCATTGGCATAGGGGGGAGGCATGTCCATCAACATCTCCATCAGCACCATCATCATCACCATCTCAATCTCCAAGATCCACCTCGTTCCGATCATAGTTTGTGATTCATTGAACCCCCGATATTGTTTAAGTGATATTTGCATGTTTGTGATTGACAACTTATCTTTATTTGATGGAGATATTATATATTCAGATTGTGTTGTAATACATATGCCACTGATCCATATCATGTTAGTCACTTGTGAGTAGATCTCCATGTTCCTCAAGGCATAAGATGAATTGGCTATGACTTCCATATAATATGCAATGAGTATTTGGTCATGTTTTTATCTTTTATGTGGTTATATGATGGTTTTATGCGAACGTCGATTGCATATTACTTCACCTATATGGGCTTATAGGGCTACACTTTGATGTAATTATGAGGGTTTCAAGGGACGGAATGATAGAAAACGTGTTCCAATACTTTGAGTTGCATTAGAGGGATTTATGTCGGGGACCAATCAACTAATTGTTGTGGTGGGACATTTATGTCTTAATGATTCATATACTTCCTCATGAAAATGGCTCTAGGACCCATCATAAGAGGAGTATTTGCTCATATCTATGGTTTCACCTAATGTAGGTTCCGTTGACGTGGGCATAACCCTACGGGTACTCGACATTGCCATACCCGGTGCAAACTATGAAGATGGACCAGCACAAGGACTCGACAAGCTGGACCTGCAAGCGTTAACAACTTGGACTACAAGGAAAGAAGACTCCAATGTGAATCCTACTAGGACTCTTGTAAACCCTAACTTGGCTGATATATAAAGCCAGGCAGGGGCACCCCTTAGGACAGGCATATTCAGAAACATAAAATATAGGGCGACACGCCTAGACATCACAACCCACAGATTAGAACTAGACTAGATTCAACAACTCCGCCTATGGCGGGCCCCTGTACCCATATATTCATATAGTGGATTGCTAGCAGGACGTAGCGATCCTCCACCGTGGGGACGTGAACCTGGGTACGTCGTGTACCGCCTCGCTCCCGGAACTTCCATCGTCGCCTTTCTCTAAAACCCAAGCGCCTCATGGTGGGCATTGCCGAGGAACCGCCTCGTCATTTGGCGCCGTCTGTGGGAAGCGCGATAGTTGGATTTTGTTATCCGGGCGGGATCTTCCATCTTCTACAACAACAGCGGCAGACAGAACGACTGGATCTTGATCACGGAGCGTCATGCAGTCGAATCCACCAAAGAGACTCAAACATCAGCCCGTCGGATCTCGACAGTCGACGAAATTAATGATCAAGGCGATCAATTTCAGCAAGTCCCAAACCATGCACAGGTCGACGGCCAGTCCCGTCAAGTTAACCGGCTTGATGGATCAGCATCATAATAATTTGTAGAGAAGCACCGGCCAGCAAGGGTCAGAGGAAAGTCACGTCATGAGGCCAAAGATGATTCTAAATCCATGAGAGAGAAGCAAAACGAAGTGCCACGCAGAAAAACTGATCGGGTCAGCCCATGTTTTAAGATGAGAAAACAAGCAACACCCGACACATGAAGTGGAGCATTAATCAAACCAACCACGTGATTCAAGCAGTAACGTTTTCGTCGCGATACAAGGATAGACGCCTGGGGCTCTATGTCGACTATGTTCTTTGAGGCCCGTAAGCTACAAAACGAGACATCGACCTCGTCTCTGTTTCTCTCGGCCAGACGTCAGGTGACTACTTCAGATACGTCTACCTCATCGTACACCCCCATGGATCAAGTCATCCGAGTTCATCAGAGCGACAACCGTCCGATACAAAAATACCAGGTGCTATATTTCCAATTAAAATTACTACTTGCAAAATTTATTTCGCCAAATTTTTTTCGGCTTGCACTATTATTTGTGCACAGTTTTTGCGCCGTAATATGACTGCAGATCGGAACAAGCTTCAACTGCTTCACCGTGCACAGTCGCCACGCTTGGGGCTCGCTCGTTGCATCACGGACTTGATATATTCGGGAGCTCGCCCGTCGACTGCCCTGCTCGGCTGACCGCGCCCGCCATCGCGCACTCTTCTTACTCGGGGGCTCGCCTGCCGCGGACCCGACATTACGGACCCGATATATTCGGATGCTCGCCCGCAGCGGATCGGCTATGTCAACCGCGTCCTCTTCATTGGCCACGCCAGCTAGGCGCCGCGTGGATTATTTTGGATGGTGCAACTATTTCAACTGCGCCTGCAGAACTAAATGTTCCCCTTCTTTTCGCCACGCCCGATGATTGGGGAGGCGCCATTACATCGTTAGCTCCAGTACTCTCGGTGGATTTATTTTCCCCAAGTCGGCGGATTTATTTTCTTCATCATCTATGACTACTCGATGGACTTATCTTCTTCGGCTCTGGATATATCTTCTCCCGATGCACTCTCGGGTTGGTGGATTCATCATCCGGAATATTCAATGGATATCATCTTATTTAATATCGACCCGATGCGATCCCATCGGGAGCGCTGGAATTACTCGGGGGCTCCTGGAATATCTTCGAGCTATTGCGGTTACTCCCATCAGGAGCGCCGGTTCGCTGGAACCCAAGAAGATTTGAAGACTATTACTCCCATCGGGAGCGCCGGTTCGCTGGAACCCAAGAAGATATGAAGACTATTACTCCCATCGGGAGCGCAGGTTCGCTGGAACCCAAGAAGATATGAAGACTATTACTCCCATCGGCAGCGCCGGTTCGCTGGAACCCAAGAAGATATGAAGACTATTACTCCCATCGGGAGCGCCGGTTCGCTGGAACCCAAGAAGATATGAAGACTCAAGTTTTGAAGAATTGCAGTAATTCGGGACACCCGAACTACATCATCGGGAACCTTGATCGTATATTTCAACTAACATCGGTGTGATGGAAAATACGCCCAGAGATTGCATTCTAAAAAAGCCTCTGAAACTATGAGTGCTATGATGCAAAATCAATGGGGACCTTGCTCTTTTCCTTTGCTATAGATGCCTCAAAGAGTGCCGTAGATAGCAAGGATCATGAGAAAGCCTTTGAAATTACGAATGCTATGATGCAAAATCAACGGGGACCGTGCTCTTTTCCTTTGCTATAGATGCCTCAAAGAGTGCCGCAGATAGCAAGGATCATGAAACAACGGGGACCTTGCTCTTTTCCTTCACTATAGATGCCTCAAAGAGTGTCGCAAATAGCAGGGATCATGAAACAACGGGGACCTTGCTCTTTTCCTTCGCTATAGATGCCTCAAAGAGTGCCGCAGATAGCGAGGATCATGAAACAACAGAGACCTTGCTCTTTTCCTTTGCTATAGATGCCTCACAGAGTGCCAAAGATAGCAAGGATCATGAAACACGTATGAAAACGACCCACGTTCGGTACTTTACTTATGGAAGTATCAAAGAGCAACGGAGTCATCGGCAGAGCTAGTGCTACCGATATATTCGGGAGCTGCTGTCAAGACATACATCGGTTGAAAGCAAAGTTGCACATACAACGGGTTTAGCAAGACCTGCAACACGAGATGATCACTCAAATAATTTGCTGCCGACAAACTTACAAACAATGGCATCAACGATGCTCAAGGTGCGTTTTGCCCCTTGAAATAAACAACAATGTGTCAACGGCACCTGAAGAAAACTATAAACATCGGGTTGCTCAACTTGAGTCTATTCACGGTTGCAAGCATCAGTGCCCAGACTCGGGGGCTACTTCCATCGGGAGCACTGGACGTGCACCCGATAAAATTATCGGCTCCTCTGGGCCATCATCCGAATCATCGGCTCCTTTGGGCCATCATCCGAATCATCGGCTCCTCTGGGCCATCATCCGAATCATCGGCTCCTCTGGGCCATCATCCAAATCATCGGCTCCTCTGGGCCATCATCCAAATCATCGGCTCCTCTAGGCCATCATCCAAATCATCGGCTCCTCTGGGCCATCATCCAAATCATCGGCTCCTCTAGGCCATCATCCAAATCATCAACTCCTCTATCAATGACATCATCGGAGTCATCGACATCATGTTCTCGGAACTCGAGGACATGTACGGTATTTGACTTAGCATTTTTTACACCCTATACATAACTATTTCATATTTATCTACAGGCTCGGGGGCTACTCCCATCGGGAGCGCTAGTCGCGCAACCGATAAAAAATATGGCAACCTCGTCGACAATGAAGAATAAATCCGAAGACATCAACATCAAGATCTTCGAGTAGTACAACTTGAGTCTATGCGTGGCTGCAAGCACCCACCCATAGACTCGGGGGCTACTCCCATCGGGAGTGCTTCGTGCACCCGACAGAAAGCAGAAAGCAACTTCGACTCTACATCAAGCACAAGATTCAACAGATGATCAAGACATTCGGCGAAGGCAACTTTAGTCCCTGCCCGAAGCTTCACTTCGACCAGACACTCGGGGGCTACTGACGTGGGCATAACCCTACGGGTACTCGACATTGCCATACCCGGTGCAAACTATGAAGATGGACCAGCACAAGGACTCGACAAGCTGAACCTGCAAGCGTTAACAACTTGGACTACAAGGAAAGAAGACTCCAATGTGAATCCTACTAGGACTCTTGTAAACCCTAGCTTGGCTGATATATAAAGCCAGGCAGGGGCACCCCTTAGGACAGGCATATTCAGAAACATAAAATATAGGGCGACACGCCTAGACATCACAACCCACAGATTAGAACTAGACTAGATTCAACAACTCCGCCAATGGCGGCCCCCTGTACCCATATATTCATATAGTGTATTGCTGGCAGGACGTAGCGATCCTCCACCGTGGGGACGTGAACCTGGGTACGACGTGTATCGCCTCTCTCCCGGAACTTCCATCGTCGCCTTTCTCTAAAACCCAAGCCCCTCATGGTGGGCATTGCCAAGGAACCGCCTCGTCATCCGTCCTAAAGGAATGAAACTTGAAAAGGTATTCACCATGTTGTGTAGAAATCTAAATGTAAGTAAATCCATCCCGCCCTCGGGAACGCTTGTCACATATAAGTTTACACACACGCTTGATCTTGTTCTCTTGCTGCATAGAGGATTGGGCTTTCTCTCATTGAGAGCATTTACTTGTTGATATTAGTTTCACTACTTTATTTTATTGCAAACTACAAACTCAAAACACCAAAACCACTGCATCCTTTTATTGTTTTACTTGTCAAACTTACTAACCAATACCTTTAGTTCCTCGTGGGTTGACAATCTTTCTTATTGAAAAGTACTACAATTGATCTCCTGCACTTGGGAGCCATCAAGACACTTTTTTGGCGCCGTTGTCAGGAAGCGTCGCGCTATTGGTAAGTTGTTTGGTAAGGAAACTTGAAAGTTGTTTTTACTATTTAATAGTTGTTTTATCATGGCTCGCTTAGGCCGCGGTGATATGAAACTAACTCTATATGAATATGTTCATGTTGTTAAGAACAAGGTTGAAAAACCTCCTGAACCAAAAGTGGCGTATCAAATCCCTATTAGTACTGCCTTTAAGGCTATGAAACTAACTTTTGTACAGGATGGAAGCCAAACTGTTATAGGGAATTTACAAGCCATTGAATATCTATGTTCTCTATTTAAACTTGATGGTATTCCTCATGATTAAGTGAAAAGGAAGTTATTATATTTATCTCTTTCTGGTAATGCACGCATATGGTTTAGATCTCTGGATGATAAATACCGCCTAGCTTGGGAATTCTGAGGAAGGCTTTCTATATCAAGTACTACACTCCTAAATAAGCTTATGACGATCGTTGTCATATTTATAACTTTTGGCCTCATGTTTGAGAAAGTATTGCTCAAGCTTGAGGGAGGTTGAACGAACTCATTCGTAAGAATCCTTGTCATGGTGTTCCTGAAAGCATTATATTAATCAACTTCTATGTGAGATTACCTCAACATCGTAGTAACTTTATGGATAATTCCTCTAAAGGAAGTTTCACTAATATAACTCAAAAAGAAGCAAAGTAATTATTGGATACCATTTCTAAAAATACAGATGCTTAGGATCTTGATAAAGGTAACGAACCATGTTTTGAATATGAATATTCATGTGTAGAGAATTTCTCTATTACTATATTGTTTAAAGAGCTAAGTAACATGTTTGGCCTTGATCCTCATATTTTAGTAGAAGTTACTAAATCTTTTGCTAACCATTTGAATGTCCCTAAAAAGGGATTTGATGTTTATGTTGAGCCTTTTAAATACTCTACAGTTATTCATAAAGTGTGAAACAAGTTAATGAAGTATCATATGTCACAATTGAAGAATATGTTGGAACTCCTCCATATCCAAGCAGAGTGAAGGAAAATTTACTCACTACTGTTGCAAATAAGAGTGCTATAAGATATAGTGAACCGTATGAACAAATTAAAGTTCAACATCAAATTTTAGCCATCAAGGAACTGAACGAAGAATCTCCTTGTGATGCTTATTTATGTGAAGATTCCACTAAGATAATTCAAGGTAACACCATCAAAGTTGGTAAACCTATTATATCATGTGCTATTGGAACTTCATGCTATCATGGTCTATGAGATATTGGAGCAAGTATAAGTGTGATAACTGTAGGATAACGTAGCATAGAAAAAAAAAATCCTACCGCGAACACGAAATCCAAGCCAAGATGCAATCTAGAAAACGGTAGCAACGAGGGGATTGTCGAGTCTCACCCTTGAAGAGATTCCAAAGCCTACAAGATGAGGCTCTTGTTGCTGCGGTAGACGATCACTTTCTGCTTGCAAAAGCGCGTAGAAGATCTTGATCACGGCACCACGAACGGGCAGCACCTCCGTACTCGGTCACACGTTCGGTTGTTGATGAAGACGACGTCCACCTCCCCGTTCCAGCGGGCAGCGGAAGTAGTAGCTCCTCTTGAATCCGACAGCACGACGGCGTGGTGTCGGTGGCGGTGGAGAATCCCGGCGGAGCTTCGCTAAGTGTGCGGGGAAGAAGGAGGAGTGGGGCGGCTAGGGTTTGGGGAGAAGGGGGCGCCGGCCATCTAGGGGTGCGGCCACCTTGTGGTCTTTGGGTGGCCGGCCCTCTCCCCTTGGCCCCTCATTATATAGGTGGAATCCCCAAGTGTTGGACTACAAGTCTCCGAATAAGACCCGAACCCAAAACCTTCCATGTGATAGGGAAACCTACCCAAGGTGGGAATCCCACTTGGGGTGGGATTCCCCCTTTCCATGTGGGGGGTGGCCGGCCCCCATAGGGGAGTCCACTTGGGACTCCTCCCCCTTAGGGTTGGCCGGCCATGGGAGGTGGAGTCCCTCCGGGACTCCGCCTTCCTTAGTGGTTTCTTCCAGACTTTTCTAGAACCTTCTAGAACCTTCCATAGAACCTTCCGGATCATTTTAAATCACATAAAATGACTTCCTATATATGAATCTTATTCTCCGGACCATTCCGGAACTCCTCGTGATGTCCGGGATCTCATCCGGGACTTCGAACAAATATTCGAACTCCATTCCATATTCAAGTTCTACCATTTCAACATCCAACTTTAAGTGTGTCACCCTGCGGTTCGCGAACTATGCGGACATGGTTGAGTACTCACTCCGACCAATAACCAATAGCGGGATCTGGAGATCCATAATGGCTCCCACATATTCAACGATGACTTTAGTGATCGAATGAACCATTCACATACGATACCAATTCCCTTTGTCACGCGATATTTTACTTGTCCGAGGTTTGATCATCGGTATCACTCTATACCTTGTTCAACCTCGTCTCCTGACAAGTACTCTTTACTCGTACCGTGGTATGTGGTCTCTTATGAACTTATTCATATGCTTGCAAGACATTAGACGACATTCCACCGAGAGGGCCCAGAGTATATCTATCCGTCATCGGGATGGACAAATCCCACTGTTGATCCATATGCCTCAACTCATACTTTCCGGATACTTAATCCCACCTTTATAACCACCCATTTACGCAGTGGCGTTTGATGTAATCAAAGTACCTTTCCGGCATAAGTGATTTACATGATCTCATGGTCATAAGGACTAGGTAACTATGTATTGAAAGCTTATAGCAAATAACTTAATGACGTGATCTTATGCTACGCTTAATTGGGTGTGTCCATTACATCATTCATATAATGATATAACCTTGTCATTAATAACATCCAATGTTCATGATTATGAAACTAATCATTTATTAATCAACAAGCTAGTTAAGAGGCTTACTAGGGACTCATTTGTTTGTTTACATAACACACATGTATCAATGTTTCGGTTAATACAATTATAGCATGGTATATAAACATTTATCAAAAACAAAAAGATATATAATAATCACTTTTATTATTGCCGCTTGGGCATATCTCCAACAATAACATATTCTCTTTCTCTTGAAATCAAGCCTGAAATTGATCCCATACACATGGAAGAGGCATATATAACTATTCAAATTTCTAATAAAGAGTATATTTGTCCTCTAGATATGGTTAGAGATGTTGAAGTATTAGTTGGAAATATCAAATAACTGATGACCCACAAGTATAGGGGATCGCAATAGTCTTCGCGGGAAGTAAAACCCAATTTATTGATTCGACACAAGGGGAGACAAAGAATACTTGAAAGCCTTAACAGCGGAGTTGTCAATTCAGCTGCACCTGGAAACAGACTTGCTCGCAAGAGTTTATCAGTAGTAACAGTTTTATAGCAGTAGCACTAGTGAAATACCAGCAGCAGAGTAACAAAGACAGCAGTAGTGATTATAGTAAATAACAGGATTAAAATACTGTAGGCACAGGGATGGATGACGGGCGTTGCATGGATGAGAGAAACTCATGTAACAATCAAGATTTGGCATTTGCAGATAATAATAAAGCGGTATCCAAGTACTAATCAATCAATAGGCATATGTTCCATATTTAGTCATACGTGCTCGCAATGAGAAACTTGCACAACATCTTTTAATAGAGCACCGGAGCAAAGCATTAACACTCCGTGAACAGATGTGATCCTCATATCACCGCCTTCCCCTTCAGTTGTCCCAATTTCTGTCACTTTGGGGCCTCGGGTTCCGGACAACAATACATGTATACAACTTGCAGGTAAGATCATAAAACAATGCATATCATCATGAAACAATAACATGTTCAGATCTGAGATCATGGCACTCGGGCCCTAGTGACAAGCATTAAGCATAACAAGTTGCAACAATATCATAAAAGTACCAATTACGGACACTAGGCACTATGCCCTAACAATCTTATGCTATTACATGACAAATCTCATCCAATCCCTACCATCCCCTTCAGCCTACAGCGGGGGAATTACTCACACATGGATGGGGGGAACATGGCTGGTCGATGGAGAGGCGTCGGTGGTGATGATGGCGATGATCTCCTCCAATTCCCCGTCCCGGCGAGGTGCCAGAACGGAGTTTCTGGTCCCGAGACGGAGTTTCGCGACGGTGGCGGCGTACTGGATGGTTTCTCGCGACTTCGACTTTTCGTCTCGTGTTTTTAGATCGAAACCCTTAAGTAGTCCAGAGGGGGGCGTCAGAGGCTGGCCGAGGGGGCTGATGGCGTGTATTTCACACGTTCGTTGGGCAACCCCAAGAGGAAGGTATGATGCGCACAGCAGCAAGTTTTCCCTCAGAAAGAAACCAAGGTTTATCGAACCAGGAGGAGCCAAGAAGCACGTTGAAGGTTGATGGCGGCGAGATGTAGTGCGGCGCAACACCAGTGATTCCGGCACCAACGTGGAACCTGCACAACACAACCCAAGTACTTTGCCCCAACGAAACAGTGAGGTTGTCAATCTCACCGGCTTGCTGTAACAAAGAGTTAACCGTATTGTGTGGAAGATGATTGTTTGCAGAAAACAGTAGAACAAGTATTGCAGTAGATTGTATTTCAGTAAAGAGAATTGGACCGGGGTCCACAGTTCACTAGAGGTGTCTCTCCCATAAGACGAACAGCATGTTGGGTGAACAAATTACAGTTGGGCAATTGACAAATAAAGAGAGCATGACCATGCACATACATATCATGATGAGTATAGTGAGATTTAATTGGGCATTACGACAAAGTACATAGACCGTCATCCAACTGCATCTATGCCTAAAAAGTCCACCTTCAGGTTATCATCCGAACCCCCTCCAGTATTAAGTTGCAAACAACAGACAATTGCATTAAGTATTGCGCGTAATGTAACTAGTGACTACATCCTTGAACATAGCACTAATGTTTTATCCCTAGTGGCAACAGCACATCCATAACCTTAGAGGTTCTTGTCACCCCTCCAGATTCACGGAGACATGAACCCACTATCGAGCATAAATACTCCCTCTTGGAGTTACTAGCATCAACTTGGCCAGAGCATCTACTAATAACGGAGAGCATGCAAGATCATAAACAACACATAGATATAACTTTGATAATCAACATAACAAGTATTCTCTATTCATCGGATCCCAACAAACGCAACATATAGAATTACAGATAGATGATCTTGATCATGTTAGGCAGCTCACAAGATCCGACAATGATAGCACAATGGGGAGAAGACAACCATCTAGCTACTGCTATGGACCCATAGTCCAGGGGTAGACTACTCACACATCACACCGGAGGCGACCATGGCGGCGTAGAGTCCTCCGGGAGATGATTCCCCTCTCCGGCAGGGTGCCGGAGGCGATCTCCTGGATCCCCCGAGATGGGATCGGCGTTGGCGGCGTCTCTGGAAGGTTTTCCGTATCGTGGCTCTCGGTACTGGGGGTTTCGTCACGGAGACTTTTTATAGGCGGAAGGGCAGGTCAAGAGGCGGCACGGGGGCCCCACACCACAGGCCGGCGCGGCCAAGGGGGGGGGCGCCGCCCTATGGTGTGGCCCCTCCGTGGCCCCTCTTCGTCTCTCCTTCGGACTTCTGGAAGCTTCGTGAGAAAATAGGCCCCTGGGCTTTGATTTCGTCCAATTCCGAGAATATTTCCTTACTAGGATTTCTGAAACCAAAAACAGCAGAAACAAAGAATCGGCACTTCGGCATCTTGTTAATAGGTTAGTTCCAGAAAATGCACGAATATGACATAAAGTGTGCATAAAACATGTAGATAACATCAATAATGTGGCATGGAACATAAGAAATTATCGATACGTCGGAGACGTATCAGCATCCCCAAGCTTAGTTCTGCTCGTCCCGAGCAGGTAAAACGATAACACAGATAATTTCTGGAGTGACATGCCATCATAATCTTGGTCATACTATTTGTAAAGCATATGTAATGAATGCAGCGATCAAAACAATGTATATGACATGAGTAAACAAGTGAATCATATAGCAAAGACTTTTCATGAATAGCACTTCAAGACAAGCATCAATAAGTCTTGCATAAGAGTTAACTCATAAAGCAATAATTCAAAGTAAAGGCATTGAAGCAACACAAAAGAAGATTAAGTTTCAGCGGTTGCTTTCAACTTGTAACATGTATATCTCATGGATATTGTCAACATAGAGTAATATAATAAGTGCAATAATCAAATATGTAGGAATCAATGCACAGTTCACACAAGTGTTTGCTTCTTGAGGTGGAGAGAGATAGGTGAACTGACTCAACATTGAAAGTAAAAGAATGGTCCTCCATAGAGGAAAAGCATCGATTGCTATATTTGTGCTAGAGCTTTGATTTTGAAAACATGAAACAATTTTGTCAACGGTAGTAATAAAGCATATGCATCATGTAAATTATATCTTATAAGTTGCAAGCCTCATGCATAGTGTACTAATAGTGCCCGCACCTTGTCCTAATTAGCTTGGACTACCGGGTCATCACAATGCATTGTTTTTACCAAGTGTCACAAAGGGGTACCTCTATGCCGCCTGTACAAAGGTCTAAGGAGAAAGCTCGCATTGGATTTCTCGCTATTGATTATTCTTCAACTTAGACATCCATACCGGGACAACATAGACAACAGATAATGGACTCCTCTTTTATGCATAAGCATATACCAATAATTAATAATTTTCTCATTTGAGATTTGAGGATTGTTGTCCAAAACTGAAACTTCCACCATGGAGCATGGCTTTAGTTAGCGGCCCAATGTTCTTCTCTAACATATGCATGCTTAACCATATGGTGGTAGATCTCTCTTACTTCAGACAAGACGGACATGCATAGCAACTCACATGAAATTCAACAATGAAAAGTTGATGGCGTCCCCAGTGAACATGGTTATCGCACAACAAGCAACTTAATAAGAGATAAAGTGCATAATTACATATTCAATACCACAATAGTTTTTAAGCTATTTGTCCCATGAGCTATATATTGCAAAGGTGAATGATGGAATTTTAAAGGTAGCACTCAAGCAATTTACTTTGGAATGGCGGAAAATACCATGTAGTAGGTAGGTATGGTGGACACAAATGGCATAGTGGTTGGCTCAAGTATTTGGATGCATGAGAAGTATTCCCTCTCGATACAAGGTTTAGGCTAGCAAGGCTTATTTGAAACAAACACAAGGATGAACCGGTGCAGCAAAACTCACATAAAAGACATATTGAAAACATTATAAGATTCTACACCGTCTTCCTTGTTGTTCAAACTCAAAACTAGAAATTATCTAGACCTTAGAGAAACCAAATATGCAAACCAAATTTTAGCATGCTCTATGTATTTCTTCATTAATGGGTGCAAAGCATATGATGCAAGAGCTTAATCATGAGCACAACAATTGCCAAGTATCACATTACCCAAGACATTTATAGCAATTACTACATGTATCATTTTCCAATTCCAACCATTTAACAATTTAACGAAGGAGAAACTTCGCCATGAATACTATGAGTAGAAACCAAGGACATACTTGTCCATATGCTACAGCGGAGCGTGTCTCTCTCCCATAAAGTGAATGCTAGGATCCATTTTATTCAAACAAAACAAAAAACAAAAACAAACCGTCGCTCCAAGAAAAAGCACATAAGATGTGATGGAATAAAAATATAGTTTCAGGGGAGGAACCTGATAATGTTGTCGATGAAGAAGGGGATGCCTTGGGCATCCCCAAGCTTAGACGCTTGAGTCTTCTTAGAATATGCAGGGGTGAACCACCGGGTGCATCCCCAAGCTTAGAGCTTTCACTCTCCTTGATCATGTTGCATCATACTCCTCTCTTGATCCTTGAAAACTTCCTCCACACCAAACTCGAAACAACTCATTAGAGGGTTAGTGCACAATATAAATTGACATATTCAGAGGTGACACAATCATTCTTAACACTTCTGGACATTGCATAATGCTACTGGACATTAATGGATCAAAGAAATTCATCCAACATAGCGAAAGAGGCAATGCGAAATAAAAGGCAGAATCTGTCAAAACAGAACAGTTCGTATTGACGAATTTTAAAATGGCACCAGACTTGCTCAAATGAAAATGCTCAAATTGAATGAAAGTTGCGTACATATCTGAGGATCATGCACGTAAATTGGCTTAATTTTCTGAGCTACCTACAGGGAGGTGGACTCAGATTCGTGACAGCAAAGAAATCTGGAACGGTGCAGTAATCCAAATCTAGTACTTACTTTTCTATCAACGGCTTAACTTGGCACAACAAAACACAAAACTAAGATAAGGAGAGGTTGCTACAGTAGTAAACAACTTCCAAGACACAAAATAAAAACAAAGTACTGTAGGTAAAAACATGGGTTGTCTCCCATAAGCGCTTTTCTTTAACGCCTTTCAGCTAGGCGCAGAAAGTGTGTATCAAGTATTATCAAGAGACGAAGTGTCAACATCATAATTTGTTCTCATAATGGAATCAAAAGGTACCTTCATTCTCTTTCTAGGGAAGTGTTCCATACCTTTCTTGAGAGGAAATTGATATTTTATATTACCTTCCTTCATATCAATAACAGCACCAACAGTTCGAAGAAAAGGTCTTCCCAATATAATGGGACAAGATGCATTGCATTCAATATCCAAGACAACAAAATCAACGGGAACAAGGTTATTGTTAACGGTAATGCGAACATTATCAACTTTCCCCAAAGGTTTCTTTGTAGAATGATCAGCAAGATTAACATCCAAATAACAATTTTTCAGCGGTGGCAAGTCAAGCATATTATAAATTTTCTTAGGCATAACAGAAATACTTGCACCAAGATCACATAAAGCATTACAATCAAAATCTTTAACCTTCATCTTAATGATGGGCTCCCAACCATCCTCTAGCTTTTTAGGAATAGAGGCTTCGCGCTCTAGTTTCTCTTCTCTAGCTTTTATAAGAGCATTTGTAATATGATGTGTAAAAGCCAAATTTATAGCACTAGCATTAGGACTTTTAGCAAGTTTTTGCAAGAACTTTATAACTTCAGAGATGTGGAAATCATCAAAATTCAAATCATTATAATCTAAAGCAATGGGATCATCATCCCCAATGTTGGAAAAAATTTCAGCAGCTTTATCACAGACAGCTTTCAAATAGTTTTAGCGCTTTCAGTGCAGCTTTTTCGCGCTTTGCATTAGAAGTGGAAACATTGCTAACACCAATTCTTTTATTAGTATGAGTAGGAGGTGCAGCAACATGTGTAGCATTAGCATTACTAGTGGTGGTAATAGTCCAAACTTTAGCTATATTCTTTTCTTTAGCTAGTTTTTCATTTTCTTCTCTATCCCACCTAGCACGCAGTTCAGCCATTAATCTTATATTCTCATTAATTCTAACTTGAATGGCATTTGCTGTAGTAGTAATTTTATTATGATGATTCTCATTAGGCAAAACTTTTGATTTTAAAAGATCAACATCAGCAGCAAGACTATCGACTTTAGAAGCAAGTATATCAATTTTCCCAAGCTTTTCTTCAACAGATTTGTTAAAAGCAGTTTGTGTACTAATAAATTCTTTAAGCATGGCTTCAAGTCCAGGGGGTGAACTCCTATTGTAAGAATTCCCATAAGAATTACCATAGCCGTTGCCATTATTATAAGGATATGGTCTATAGTTGTTACTAGAATTGTTCCGGTAAGCATTGTTGTTGAAATTATTATTTTTAATGAAGTTTACATCAACATGTTCTTCTTGTGCAACCAATGAAGCTAATGGAACATTATTAGGATCAATATTAGTCCTATCATTCACAAGCATAGACATAATAGCATCAATCTTATCACTCAAGGAAGAGGTTTCTTCGACAGAATTTACCTTCTTACCTTGTGGAGCTCTTTCCGTGTGCCATTCAGAGTAATTGATCATCATATTATCAAGAAGCTTTGTTGCTTCACCAAGAGTGATGGACATAAAGGTACCTCCAGCAGCTGAATCCAATAAATTCCGCGAAGAAAAATTTAGTCCTGCATAGAAGGTTTGGATGATCATCCAAGTAGTCAGTCCATGGGTTGGGCAATTTTTAACCAAAGATTTCATTTTTTCCCAAGCTTGAGCAACATGTTCAGTATCTAATTGTTTAAAATTCATTATGCTACTCCTCAAAGATATAATTTTAGCAGGGGGATAATATCTACCAATAAAATCATCCTTGCATTTAGTCCATGAATCAATACTATTCTTAGGCAGAGATAGCAACCAATCTTTAGCTCTTCCTCTTAATGAGAAAGGGAACAATTTTAGTTTAATAATATCACCATCTACATCTTTATATTTTTGCATTTCACATAATTCAACAAAATTATTAAGATGGGCAGCAGCATCATCAGAACTAACACCAGAAAATTGCTCTCGCATAACAAGATTCAGTAAAGCAGGTTTAATTTCAAAGAATTCTGCTGTAGTAGCAGGTGGAGCAATAGGTGTGCATAAGAAATCATTATTATTTGTGGTTGTGAAGTCACACAACTTAGTGTTTTCAGCGTTGGCCATTTTAGCAACAGTAAATAAAACAAACTAGTTAAAGTAAATGCAAGTAAACTAATTTTTTGTGTGTTTTAGATATAGCAAACAAGATAGCAAATAAAGTAAAACTAGCAACTAATTTTTTTGTATTTTGATTTAGTGCAGCAAACAAAGTAGTAAATAAAACTAAGCAAGACAAAAACAAAGTAAAGAGATTGAGAAGTGGAGACTCCCCTTGCAGCGTGTCTTGATCTCCCCGGCAACGGCGCCTTAAAAGAGCTTGATGGCGTGTATTTCACACGTTCGTTGGGCAACCCCAAGAGGAAGGTATGATGCGCACAGCAGCAAGTTTTCCCTCAGAAAGAAACCAAGGTTTATCGAACCAGGAGGAGCCAAGAAGCACGTTGAAGGTTGATGGCGGCGAGATGTAGTGCGGCGCAACACCAGTGATTCCGGCGCCAACGTGGAACCTGCACAACACAACCCAAGTACTTTGCCCCAACGAAACAGTGAGGTTGTCAATCTCACCGGCTTGCTGTAACAAAGAGTTAACCGTATTATGTGGAAGATGATTGTTTGCAGAAAACAGTAGAACAAGTATTGCAGTAGATTGTATTTCAGTAAAGAGAATTGGACCGGGGTCCACAGTTCACTAGAGGTGTCTCTCCCATAAGACGAACAGCATGTTGGGTGAACAAATTACAGTTGGGCAATTGACAAATAAAGAGAGCATGACCATGCACATACATATCATGATGAGTATAGTGAGATTTAATTGGGCATTACGACAAAGTACATAGACCGTCATCCAACTGCATCTATGCCTAAAAAGTCCACCTTCAGGTTATCATCCGAACCCCCTCCAGTATTAAGTTGCAAACAACAGACAATTGCATTAAGTATTGCGCGTAATGTAACTAGTGACTACATCCTTGAACATAGCACTAATGTTTTATCCCTAGTGGCAACAGCACATCCATAACCTTAGAGGTTCTTGTCACCCCTCCAGATTCACGGAGACATGAACCCACTATCGAGCATAAATACTCCCTCTTGGAGTTACTAGCATCAACTTGGCCAGAGCATCTACTAATAACGGAGAGCATGCAAGATCATAAACAACACATAGATATAACTTTGATAATCAACATAACAAGTATTCTCTATTCATCGGATCCCAACAAACGCAACATATAGAATTACAGATAGATGATCTTGATCATGTTAGGCAGCTCACAAGATCCGACAATGATAGCACAATGGGGAGAAGACAACCATCTAGCTACTGCTATGGACCCATAGTCCAGGGGTAGACTACTCACACATCACACCGGAGGCGACCATGGCGGCGTAGAGTCCTCCGGGAGATGATTCCCCTCTCCGGCAGGGTGCCGGAGGCGATCTCCTGGATCCCCCGAGATGGGATCGGCGTTGGCGGCGTCTCTCGGGAAGGTTTTCCGTATCGTGGCTCTCGGTCGGGGGTTTCGTCACGGAGACTTTTTATAGGCGGAAGGGCAGGTCAAGAGGCGGCACGGGGCCCCACACTACAGGCCGGCGCGGCCAAGGGGGCCGCGCCGCCCTATGGTGTGGCCCCTCCGTGGCCCCTCTTCGTCTCTCCTTCGGACTTCTGGAAGCTTCGTGAGAAAATAGGCCCCTGGGCTTTGATTTCGTCCAATTCCGAGAATATTTCCTTACTAGGATTTCTGAAACCAAAAACAGCAGAAAAAAAGAATCGGCACTTCGGCATCTTGTTAATAGGTTAGTTCCAGAAAATGCACGAATATGACATAAAGTGTGCATAAAACATGTAGATAACATCAATAATGTGGCATGGAACATAAGAAATTATCGATACGTCGGAGACGTATCAGGGGCCACACGCTAGGGCGGCGCGCCTCCCTCTAGGCCGCGCCGGCCTAGTGTGTGGGGGCCCTGGGCCTCCCCCAGGCCTGCCCTTCTGGCTCCGTGATTCTTCTGGAAAAATAAGCCCTTCGACATAAATTCCGAGGATTTTCCTGAAAGTTGAATTTCTGCACAAAAACGAGACACCAGAGCAATTCTGCTGAAAACAGCGTTAGTCCGTGTTAGTTGTATCCAAAATACACAAATTAGAGGCAAAACAATAGCAAAAGTGTTCGGGAAAGTAGATACGTTTTGGACGTATCAACTCCCCCAAGCTTAGCTTATTGCTTGTCCTCAAGCAATTCAGTTAACAACTGAGTGCGATATAAGAACTTTCACGAACACATTTGTTCATATGATGTAAATATTCTCATGATATGGCAAGTACTTAAGCAATTCATAATAAGATACATGCAAATAAAATCATCTAATAGCTATGTCAATCATGGAAAAGGTACCAACAGATTAACAATAAGCATCATGAATAATGTCTATCAGCAGGATTGCAATGTTCATAAAAGGATATGATAAAGTGGTATCTCGCTTGCCCGTATTTGTACAGCAAAACATAAATGCTCGGGCACCTTTGAAGTTCATGGAAAGGATGGAAGTAGAGATTATCAAAGATAAAAGCATCAAAGTTATACCACAATTAATCACATTTTGGGACAAGCATATTATACTAAGAATGACAGTTGTGCTCTCAATAAAGTGCTCAAAGAAAGGATGGAGACTCAATGTAAAAGTAAAAGATTGACCCTTCGCAGAGGGAAGCAGGGATTAACATGTGCTAGAGCTTTTCATTTGTAAAATAGGAGTAAAATTATTTTGAGAGGTGTTTGTTGTTGTCAACGAATGGTAATGGGTACTCTAACTACCTCATCAACCAGACTTTCAAGAGCGGCTCCCATGAAGGACGTTATCTCTACCAGCAAGGTAGATCATCCCTCTTCTCTTTTGTTTACACATGTATTTTAGTTTCATTATGGATGACTGATACGTCTCCAACGTACCTATAATTTCTGATGTTCCATGCTTGTTTTATGACAATACTTACATGTTTTGCTTGCACTTTATAATGTTTTTATGCGTTTTCCGGAACTAACCTATTAACAAGATGCCACAGTGCCAGTTCCTGTTTTCTGCTGTTTTTGGTTCCAGAAAGGCTGTTCGGGCAATATTCTCGGAATTGGACGAAATCAACGCCAAAGATCTTATTTTTCCCGGGAGGCTCCAGAACACCGAAGGGGAGTCGGAGGAGAGCCAGGGGGCCACCACACATGTGGGCCGCGCGGCCTACACCCTGGCCGCGCCGGCCTGGTGTGGGGCCACCCTGTCGCCCCTCCTGCGCCGCCTCTTCGCCTATTTTAGCCCTTTCGACCTAAAAACGCAGTACCAATTGACGAAACTCCAGAAAGACTCCAGGGGTGCCGCCACCATCGTGAAACTCCAATTCGGGGGATAGAAGTCTCTGTTCCGGCACCCTGCCGGGACGGGGAAGTGCCCCCGGAAGCCATCTCCATCGACGCCACCGCCTCCATCATGCTCCGTGAGTAGTTCCCCCATGGACTACGGGTTCTAGGATTAGCTAGTTGGTATCATCTCTCCCATGTACTTCAATACAATGATCTCATGAGCTGCATTACATGATTGAGATTCATCTGATGTAATCGGTGTTGTGTTTGTTGGGATCCGATGGATTGTTACGTTATGATTGTCTATCTACAAAGTTTATGAAGTTATTGTTGCTGCAATCTTGTTGTGTTTAATGCTTGTCACTAGGGCCCGAGTGGCATGATCTTAGATTTAAGCTCTATACTTATTGCTTAGATTGTATCTACAAGTTGTATGCACATGTCTATGTCCGGAACCAAAGGCCCCAAAGTGACAGAAATTGGGACAACTGGAGGGAAAGGCTTAGATATGAGGATCACATGTTTTCACGGAGTGTTAATGCTTTGCTCCGGTGCTCTATTAAAAGGAGTGCCTTAATTTCCAGTAGATTCCCTAGAGGCCCGGCTGCCACCGGCTGGTAGGACAAAAGATGTTGTACAAGTTTCTCATTGCGAGCACTTATGACTATATATGGGAAACATGCCTACATGATTAATAATCTGGATGTTCTGTCTTAATGCTATTTCAATCCTATCAATTGCCCAACTGTAATTTGTTCACCCAACATTTGTTATTGGAGAGTTGCCACTAGTGTAGATAGCTGGGAACCCTGGTCCATCTTTCATCATCATATACTCGTTCTACATGTCATTGGAAGTAGTATCAACTATATTCTGGTGCCATTGCTCTCATATTACTGCTCGTCGCTGTATTCTTGTTACTACTGCTCTCATATTATGCTGCTTTCACATCACCCCTGTTACTAGTGCTTTTCCAGGTGCAGCTGAATTGACAACTCAGTTGTTAAGGCTTATAAGTATTCTTTACCTCCCCTTGTGTCGAATCAATAAATTTGGGTTTTACTTCCCTCGAAGACTGTTGCGATCCCCTATACTTGTGGGTTATCAAGACTATTTTCTGGCGCCGTTGCCGGGGAGGCATAGCTCTACTCATAAGTTCACCTGGGGAGTACACTCTACCTCTCTCTCTGTTTTATTTTATTTTGTTTTGCTTAGTTTACTTTTGTCTAATTTATTTGTGCTTAGTTTATTTCTGTCTAGTATTACTTTGCTTAGTTTACTTTTGTCTAGTTTGTTTTTGTTTTGTTTTACTTTTCTCATATACCCAAAAATCCATAAAATTTTGAAAAACCTAAAAATTAAAAAACTGCTATTATGGGAGAACCTACAACCTACTTGGAGCTTGTAGAATATTATAATAATTATAGAGAATCAAGAACGGGAAAAGTTATGAGTGCTGTGATAGAAAAACTGAATACAATTGCTAAAATCTTGCTTAAACGCCATGATATAAACTGTTGCTCTAAACAGGACACTAAACATCTTAAATTTCAATGTGGCTTTAGTGAGGAATTTTTAATTAAGAACTATAATCGGAATAGCTATATTCATTTTGGGTTTGAAGAGGTAGAACAATTTGTCATATTTATGGGAGCCTCTGAGATAGAATCCTTCATGGTTAAAAATTATGAAACTTGTGTTGTTTGTAAGGACCTTAAAGATTATGTCTCTTCTATCCTTAATTTTTGCAATGAAAGTTACACTGATAATCCTTATATCATTGATTATAAAGAGAGACTCATTAATGCACAAGAATGCACTCACAATTTGCAGGGACCTGTGGAAGAAGAAATTGGTGAACCTGAAAGCTCATTGGATGAAAAAGAGGAGGAAATTGATGAACCTGAAAGCTCATTGGATGAAAAAGAAGAGGAGAGTGATGAACAAAAGGAGGAAGAATGGATTAGCTACCCATGCCAACCTGCTAATGAGAGTAACTCTTTATCTCTTACACTATTTGATTGTCCTCCATGCTTACCAAAGGAGGTTGAATGTTATGATCCTGTGGATTCTCTTGCAATATTCCCTATGAGTAAAACTTGTGAGAATAATTATGCTACTGTTATCTATGATAATCCATGCTACTTTGATAAATCTTATGATAATGCTTTGTTTGTGCCTGATGTCGAAATGCATGGTACTAAAGAATTTTGCGTAGCAAATGTTTATGATAAAGCTCTAGATGATGGTCCTATGTTACTTGATAATATTAATTGTACTACTAATGAAAATGGGATTGGAAAGGTCTTGACATTATCTATGAGTCCCATATCTCTTGAGATTGATCAACCATCTTGTTATATTATTGATAAAAGTGTGTTTGAAAGTTTTAATCGCACTATTTTTGAGCTTGATAAAAATTATGTGTTTATGGATCATGAAAAGCATGCTTTATGTGATAGTTATATTGTTGAGTTTATCCATGAAGCTACTGAAAATTATTATGAGAGAGGAAAATATGGTTGTAGAAATTTGCATGGTACTAAAACACCTCTCTATATGCTGAAAATTTTGAATTTGCTCTTGTTTTATCTTGCTATGCTTGTCACTTTGTTCTTCATGAATTTATTTGTGTACAAGACTCCTATGCATAGGAAGTGGGTTAGACTTAAATGTGTTTTGAACTTGCTTCTTCATGCTCTCTTTTACTTCAACTCTTATTTCTTGCGAGTGCATCATTAAAACTGCTGAGCCCATCTTAATGGCTATAAAGAAAGCACTTCTTGGGAGATAACCCATGTCTTTATTTTGCTACTGTTTTGTTGTGTCTTGGAAGTTGTTACTACTGTAGCAACCTCTCCTTATCTTTATTTTATTGCAATGTTGTGCCAAGTGACGCCTCTAATCGAAGGTTGATGCTAGATTTGGATTTCTGCGCAGAAATAGATTTCTATCTGTCACGAATCTGGGCAGGGCTCTCTGTAGGTAACTCAGAAAAATCTGCCAATTTACGTGCGCGTTCCTCAGATATGTACGCAACTTTCGTTAGTTTTGAGGTTTCTGATTTGAGCAACGGAAGTACCTGTTTAAAATTCGTCTTTACTGGCTGTTCTGTTTTGGCAGATTCTGTCTCTGTTTTTTTGCATTGTCTCTTGTGGACTTTAAGCAAGGCTTTCTAGACGTGGAGAGCTGTAGCTAATGTTTTATAGAGTTCTTGCAATGTGTCACTACAGGACCAAGGTGGATTCAAGTTTTTTTGAGTACTAACCCCTCTAATGAAGTTTATGAGAAGTTTGGTGTGAAGGAAGTTTTCAAGGGTCAAGAGAGGAGTATGATATATGATCAAGAAGAGTGAAAAGTCTAAGCTTGGGGATGCCCCCGTGGTTCATCCCAGCATATTTCGAGAAGACTCAAGCGTCTAAGCTTGGGGATGCCCAAGGCATCCCCTTCTTCATCAACTTATCAGGTTTCTTCTATTGAAACTATATTTTTATTCGGTCACATCTTATGTGCTTTACTTGGAGCGTCTGTTTGTTTTTATTTATGTTTATGTTTGAATAAATTCGGATCCTAGCAATCCTTGTGTGGGAGAGATACACGCTCCGCTTTTTCTTATGAACACTGTGTTCTTAGCTTTATTTTAATGTTCATGGCGGAGTTGAAAACCGCAACACTTATTGATATTTGGTTGGAAACAGAAAGTGCTTCATAATGTCTTGAATAATTTGACACTTGGCAATTGTTTTGAGCTCTCAAGTAGATCATGATTAAGTTTTTTCATGTAGTTTAAACCTATTAGTGGAGAACTACTGTAGAGCTTGTTGAAATTGGTTTGCATGATTGGTCTCTCTTAAGGTCTAGATATTTTCTGGTAAAAGTGTTTGAGCAACAAGGAAGACAGTGTAGAGTTTTATAATGCTTGCCATATGTTCTTATGTAAGTTTTGCTGTACCGGTTCATACTTGTGTTTGCTTCAAACAACCTTGCTAGCCCAAATCCTTGTACTGAGAGGGAATGCTTCTCGTGCATCCAAAACCTTGAGCCAAAACCTATGCCATTTGTGTCCACCATATCTACCTACTATGTGGTATTTCCTGCCATTCCAAGCAAATACTTCATGTGCTACCTTTAAACAATTCAAAAGCTATTATCTCTTATTTGTGTCAATGTTTTATAGCTCATGAGGAAGTATGTGGTGTTTTATCTTTCGATCTTGTCATTTACTTTTGACAGACTTTCACAATGGACTAGTGGCTTCATCCGCTTATCCAATAACTTTGCAAAAAGAGCTGGCGCGGGGTTCCCAGCCCCCAATTAATTAACTTTCATTAATAATTCTCTTCACATGTTTTGCTCTGATTCATCAGTAAGCAACTTAATTTTGCAAATAGACACTCCTTCATGGTATGTGAATGTTGGAAGGCACCCGAGGATTCGGTTAGCCATGGCTTGTGTAAGCAAAAGGTTGGGAGGAGTGTCATCCATAAATAAAACTAAAGTACATGTGTAAACAAAAGAGAAGAGGGATGATCTACCTTGCTGGTAGAGATAACGTCCTTCATGGGAGCCGCTCTTGAAAGTCTGGTTGATGAGGTACTTAGAGTACCCGCTACCATTCGTTGACAACAACAAACACCTCTCAAAACTTTACTTTTATGCTCTCTATATGATTTCAAAACTTGAAAAAGCTCTAGCACATGATTTAATCCCTGCTTCCCTCTGCGAAGGGCCATTCTTTTACTTTATGTTGAGTCAGTTTACCTACTTCCTTCCATCTTAGAAGCAAACACTTGTGTCAACTGTGCATTGATTCTTACATACTTGCTTATTTGCATTCATTATATTACTTTGTGTTGACCATTATCCATGAGATATACATGTTGAAAGTTGAAAGCAATTGCTGAAACTTAAATCTTCCTCTGTGTTGCTTCAATGCCTTTACTTTGAATTTATTGCTTTATGAGTTAACTCTTATGCAAGACTTTTGATGCTTGTCTTGAAAGTATTATTCATGAAAAGTTTTGCTATATGTTATCTATTTGTTAGCAACTATAGATCATTGCCTTGAGTCACTTCATTCATCTCATATGCTTTATAATAGTATGATCAAGATTATGTAAGTAGCATGTCACTACAGAAATTACTCTTTTTACCATTTACCTACTCGAGGGCGAGCAGGAACTAAGTTTGGGGATGCTGATACGTCTCCAACGTACCTATAATTTCTGATGTTCCATGCTTGTTTTATGACAATACTTACATGTTTTGCTTGCACTTTATAATGTTTTTATGCGTTTTCCGGAACTAACCTATTAAAAAGATGCCACAGTGCCAGTTCCTGTTTTCTGCTGTTTTTGGTTCCAGAAAGGCTGTTCGGGCAATATTCTCGGAATTGGACGAAATCAACGCCAAAGATCTTATTTTTCCCGGGAGGCTCCAGAACACCGAAGGGGAGTCGGAGGAGAGCCAGGGGCCACCACACATGTGGGCTGCGCTGCCTACACCCTGGCCGCGCCGGCCTGGTGTGGGGCCACCCTGTCGCCCCTCCTGCGCCGCCTCTTCGCCTATTTAAGCCCTTTCGACCTAAAAACGCAGTACCAATTGACGAAACTCCAGAAAGAGTCCAGGGGCGCCGCCACCATCGCGAAACTCCAATTCGGGGGACAGAAGTCTCTGTTCCGGCACCCTGCCGGGACGGGGAAGTGCCCCCGGAAGCCATCTCCATCGACGCCACCGCCTCCATCATGCTCCGTGAGTAGTTCCCCCATGGACTACGGGTTCTAGCTGTAGCTAGTTGGTATCATCTCTCCCATGTACTTCAATACAATGATCTCATGAGCTGCCTTACATGATTGAGATTCATCTAATGTAATCGGTGTTGTGTTTGTTGGGATCCGATGGATTGTTACGTTATGATTGTCTATCTACAAAGTTTATGAAGTTATTGTTGCTGCAATCTTGTTGTGTTTAATGCTTGTCACTAGGGCCCGAGTGGCATGATCTTAGATTTAAGCTCTATACTTATTGCTTAGATTGTATCTACAAGTTGTATGCACATGTCTATGTCCGGAACCAAAGGCCCCAAAGTGACAGAAATTGGGACAACTGGAGGGAAGGCTTAGATATGAGGATCACATGTTTTCATGGAGTGTTAATGCTTTGCTCCGGTGCTCTATTAAAAGGAGTGCCTTAATTTCCAGTAGATTCCCTAGAGGCCCGGCTGCCACCGGCTGGTAGGACAAAAGATGTTGTACAAGTTTCTCATTGCGAGCACGTATGACTATATATGGGAAACATGCCTACATGATTAATAATCTGGATGTTTTGTCTTAATGCTATTTCAATCCTATCAATTGCCCAACTGTAATTTGTTCACCCAACATTTGTTATTGGAGAGTTGCCACTAGTGTAGATAGCTGGGAACCCCGGTCCATCTTTCATCATCATATACTCGTTCTACATGTCATTGGAAGTAGTATCAACTATTTTCTGGTGCCATTGCTCTCATATTACTGCTACTGTGTATCACATTACTACTGCTCTCATATTACTGCTTCTTTCACATCACCCCTGTTACTAGTGCTTTTCAAGGTGCAGCTGAATTGACAACTCAGTTGTTAAGGCTTATAAGTATTCTTTACCTCCCCTTGTGTCGAATCAATAAATTTGGGTTTTACTTCCCTCGAAGACTGTTGCGATCCCTATACTTGTGGGTTATCAATGACACTCCCCCAACCTTTGCTTACACAAGCCATGGCTAACCGAATCCTCGGGTGCCTTCCAACATTCTCATACCATGGAGGAGTGTCTATTTGCAAGTTAAGTTGCTTACTGATAAATCAGGGCAAAGCATGTGAAGATAATTATTAATGAAAGTTGATTAATTGGGGCTGGGAACCCCATTGCCAGCTCTTTTGCAAAATTATTGGATGAGCGGATGTGCCACTAGTCCATTATGAAAGTCTGTCAGGAGTAAATGACAAGATTGAAAGATAAACACCACATACTTCCTCATGAGCTATAAGACATAAACACAAATTGAGAAACATTTTGAAGGTTTTAATGGTAGCACATGAGAATTTACTTGGAATGGTTTGAAATGCCATGCATAGGTATTTATGGTGGACACTCTGGAATGACTTGGTTTTCAGGGGTTTGGAAGCACGAGCAGCGTTCCCGCTCAGTACAAGTGAAGACTAGCAATAGACTGGGAAGCGACAATCAAGAGAGCAGTAACTGTCATAATCATGCTTGCGACAAAATAAATTAACAGAGGCATAAAAGTGATACAAGAACTCTGAGGTAAAGTAAATCATCGAGGCTTAATTGACTTTTGTTCAGTCATATGCATGCTTGAGCATGTGCCAAGTTGATTCAAGTGAATTATTCAGAGGAGGATACCACAATGTCATATCTAGCTATGAATAAAGCAATGCAAGCAAATATTTATGACATGCTACTCATATTAATAAGTTGGAGCTAAACATGAGAGATCATGAACTACTAGACTTTCTTAAATGACATATACCTCACATGAACCAACTAAGCATGCTCACATGGATGAGTATATGTACAAAAATGAAAACAAATAGAGTTCATACCAGCCTCTCACCACAGTCGGATTGTCATATATCGTCATTATTGCCTTTTCACTTGTGTAGCTTGAATAATATGGAGTGAAAACCAAGCTCCAACCACCGAAGACCACTGAACTCCATAATGAACTTTACAACACCAAAGAAGAACAGCAAATATTTTTGGTGTTTTCGAATTGGAAACAAGAACAAAAGGAAACAGGCAAACAAAGCAAAATCTTTTTGGATTTTCTTATAGCAAACTAACGATAGCAAATAAAGCAAAATGAAAGCAAGAAACCAAAATAAGCAAATGGTAAAGAGAAACAACAGAAATATTTTTGGTATTTTTGTGTTTTAGGAAAGAAACAAAGCAAAAACAAGAAAATGAAAACTAGAAGAGTCACATAAACACAAAGCAGCAGAAATCTGCCAAACTTGACAGCAGTACAGTAATCGATTTTTAAGAAATTCTTCGGCTGCCCAGCTCGAAAAGTGTTCAACTAATGAAAGTTAGATAACAACCTGGGGAACATGCACAAAAATTGGCTTCGCAAAATAACGTTCTGGCTGTTTTTGAGAATTTTTTTGGTATCAGTCCAGAATCTGTTTTCAGGCAGCACTTTCCCAAATATCATCTCCCTCTTATTAGAAAACCACTCTAAGAAGCTAAACAAGTATATACAAGTATCCAGCAACCATAATATGCAAAGAATGAGTGATGTCGATATACCTCCCCCAAGCTTAGGCTTTTGGCCTAAGTGGAGTTCAATCCCATGGTGCCCATGAAGTAGCACCTCCGTAGTACGACGAAGATGGATCCTGTTCTGGGTATGTACTGGAAGAAGCACCAGGATACGTGGCGGTGTAGTTGTGGGAGGGCTCGGCGTCCTCAGAGTCATGCTGCTGGTGGAACCCATGTATCTTCAGCTGCTCATCCACCTCCTCCTTAGAGCGCGACCACGGTTTCCTGTGAATACTGAACAAATCTGGCTGTGGCAAAGGGATTTCCCTTTCTTCCCCGTCAGCAAACAACATTCTATAGACAATATTATCTAAGCTAGAATCATTTGTAAAAAATTGGTGACTCTTCATAGCAGCAATATCAAGCCTTATAGGAGTTAATTTCACATCAGTAGGGTCAAGAGGAAGATTTAAATATGCCAAAATGTGTGATGCAACAATTCCTCCAAAAATAGGCCCATTGTTAGACAAACGACGAGCAACAAGAGAACCAAGATGATAAGGCGTCTCTCTAGTGAGTGCAGCAACTAGGAAAGCAAGATGATAACTAGAGATATTGCTAGTGTTCTCCCTACCAAGAATACTAGTAGCAAGATAGTAAGCGAAATATTTAATGGCAGGGAGTTGAATGTTTCTTATCTTGCCACGCTGAATGGTGTGACAATCATCATTGGCGATTCCTCGATAGAGCTCCAGCAAAGCCTTGGGATTGTTCTCAATCTTCTTCGCTGTACCTACAGGGGCAATATCCAATGCAGTACAAAAATCCTTCAACTTCATAGTAATAGGATCACCATAAATCCTGAATGCAACTGATGGTTGGTAGTGCTTATTATTGAACTGAAAGCTCTCAACAAAGATTTTAGTTAGCGTGTAGTATTGATCCCTCTCATCTTCCATATAGGAAGTTAAGCCCACATTATTGATAAGGACCAGGAAATCATCAAGCAACCCTGCATTACTTAAAAAGTTATAGCATGGAAAAGATGAAGCATTAGGGACTCCATTATCCTCTTCAACTTCGAAGCTCGGTGCGATGACATCCTCATTATAGGATCGTCTAATCCGAGTGGATGACCTTGAGGGTCTCCCCGTGCTTGTCGTCTGTCCTTCAAACACTTCTCCAAAGTTATAGTTATCCATCTTCCTTTTCTGAAATTTTTCAACAAACATTATAAAATTTGATTTGGTGACATATAATTGAGGGAAACTACTCTAGGAACTTGCTAGAGTACTAAACATGCATCAAAACTAATTCTTACAACTTAGAACAAGCATGCAAGCTCACTAAACATGTTACCTATAGCAGCAAAATATTCAAGATGTACTCAACCAAACAAAATTCTACTTGGATAATCGGACGAGTCACATACCGGAGAGCAAATGTGCCAAATTTCAGACAGAAATCTGGGCTGAGCAAAGAGATCGATAAATCTTGAGCTCTTGAGCAGAAACGCGAGTGAGACAAAATGAGTACGAGTTTTTTCGGGAGAGAGAGTGCAATGAGTGGAAAAGATGATGAAGTGGGGCAAGGAGGGCCCCACACAACAGGGTGGCGCGCCCCCCTTCCAGGCCTCGCCGGCCTGTGGGGTGCCCCACTGGTCATCCCCAGGTGTTCCCAGGTGCCTCTTCGAGAAATAAGACCAACGGTATAATTTTTGTGAATTTTTGAAAACTCTGAAAAACGCACATTTCTGGGTATTAAATTTATTATTACTGGGCAGAAAAAGATTTGCAAACCTCTAAACAACTAAAGCATCTTGCAAAATAAGTAGTGCTACAGCAAGTAAAGCAAGTGTAGGAAGAAATAAATGTTGTTTAGCTCTTCTATGCATATAAAATATACTTGTTAACAAGGGTGATCAAGTCTTGCCACCAAATAAATTTTACATACCATAAGAAGAATTAAACCTCAAATCAATCATGTTACCTTGTATTGTATTGATACGGATCCAATCACAAGATTTTGATATTCTTCTTTAGGCTCATATATTGGACAATCAATATCTCCCACTTTGATAGATCTCGAATTAGAAATTGTATTAACTCCACATATTTTATCGATCTTCTTGGGAAAATAAACAGTATGCTCCTTGACATCGACATTGAAAGTGACTTTTCCTTTATTGCAATCAATAACAGCCCTGCGGTGTTAAGAAAAGGTCTTCCAAGAATAATAGACATATTATCATCTTCAGGCATTTCCAACACAACAAAATCAGTTAATATTAAGCAGTTCTGAGTAACTTGAACAGGAACATCCTCACATATACCAACAGGAATAGCAGTAGATTTATCAGCCATTTGCAAAGATATATCAGTCGGTATCAACTTATCTAAATACAGTCTCTTATAAAGAGAAAAAGGCATAACACTAACACCCGCTCCCAAATCACATAGAGCAGTTCTAACATAATTATTCTTAATAGAACATGGAATAGTCGGTATACCTGGATCGCCAAGCTTCTTTGGAACTTTGCCATTGAAAGAGTAATTAGCAAGCATAGTGGAAATCTCCTCATTAGGAATTTTCCTTTTGTTAGTGACAATATCTTTCATATACTTTGAATAAGGAGGCAATTTAATAGCATCAGTCAAAGGGATTTGCAGGAATAAATGTTTCATCCAATCACAAAATTTATTATAGTGTTCTTCTTCCTTTGATTTTAGTTTCTTAGCAGGAAAAGGCATTTGCTTTTGAACCCAAGGTTCCCTTTCATTACCATGTTTCTTAGCAATAAAATCTTCTTTGGTATACTTTTTATTTTTAGCATGCTTCTCAGGTTCTTCTTCAACCTCTTCTTTATCAGAAGCATCATTCTTATCATTATCTTTATCATGTTCATTACCACTTTCAGTTTCAGCATCAGAAATAGAAATACTATTAGGATCATTAACAGGCTCAGAGGATTCTACAACAGTTTTATGCTTCTTTTTCTTTTTCTTAGATGGAGCACTAGTTTCAGTTCGTTGAGAATCTTGTTCAACTCTTTTGGGATGCCCTTCAGGATATAGAGGATCCTGGGTAGAAACACCGCCTCTAGTTGTTACTTCATAAGCATGTTTTTCTTTAGAATTGTTTTTTAATAAGTCGTTTTGCACTTTAGTGAGTTGATCAATTTGAGTTTGAACCATATGAAAGTGTTTAACAAGCATCTTAACATCATTGGAGGTTCTCTCCACAATACCATGCAATTCACTAATAGCTCGAGAATTTTCCATTAAATGATTCTCTACTCTCATATTAAAATTATTTTGCTTAACAATATAATTATCAAACTCATCTAAGCATTGAGCAGGAGGTTTTGAATACGGAATATCTTCCCTAGTAAAGCGTTGAAGAGAGTGTACCTCAATCATGGATGAAGGGGGAGTTATCTTGCATAAATCTTCTATGGGAGGTAAATTCTTCACATCTTCAGATTTAATACCTTTCTCCTTAAGAGACTTCCTGGCTTCCCTCATATCTTCATCATTTAATTTAATCATACCCCTCTTCTTCAATATTGGTGTTGGGGTTGGTTCAAGTGTAGACCAATCATCATGATTCCGGCCTATTCTAGACAATAATTCTTCAGCGTCGTCTTGAGTTCTTTTCCTGAAAACACAACCAGCACAACTATCCAGGTATGCCCTAGACTCAATGGTTAGTCCACTATAAAATATATCAAGTAAATCATGCTTTTCCAAATCATGTCCAGGCCGAGCTCTGATAAGAGAGCAAAATCTCGCCCAAGCTTCAGGCAATTTCTCTCCATCTTCCTGGTCAAAATTGTAAATTTTCTGCAAAGCAATATGTTGAGCACTAGCAGGAAAGTATTTCCGAAAGAAAACATCAAGCAAATCACTTGGACTATCAATAGAACCAGGAGGCAAACTATTATACCAAGTTTTAGCATCATCCTTTAATGAGAAAGGAAAAAAATTAGCAACAAAATAAGTACGCTTCTTAACATCATCAGAAAACAAGCTACTCAAAGTAGATAGCTCAATCATGTGTTCTACAACACTTTCTTTTTCAGTACCACAAAAAGGTGTTTTCTCAACAATAGATATATGAGATAGATCAAGAGAAAAATCATAATCCTTATCCTTAATATTTAGAGGAGATGTGGCAAATTTAGGACCAGGAGACAGTTTATATCTAACAGTATGTTGTGCAAGCAACTTTTTAATTTTTCTTGCATCAGTAGTAGCATTGCATTTATCAATGAAATCATCATCAAGTTCCACATAATCCTCATCAGGATCATCACTAGAGTATTCAACAGACTCAGGTGAATTAACAAGTGTAGCAGCATTTTCATTAGGAGTTTCAGTATTTTCAATTTATCTAGACCTAGCAATTGTAGCATCTAGAAAAAGATCCTAATGAACCATCATTATCAAGCACAACAGAAGCATCATCAAAATTATAAGAGGAACTTTCAGATCTAGCAGAAGTACCAGCATGTGAAGCTTGTGGTGGTGAAACAAGTTTATCTATCACAGATGGTGAATCAAGAGCAGCAGAGGTACTCAAAGTTGTACCTTTTCTTGTAGTGGATGGTAATATGGCGACTTTAGAATCGCGAGGTTTACCCATGATGGAGAATTTGCAGCGAACAATATCAATCCAAGTGAACTTCCAAATAAAGCTATGCTCCCTGGCAACGGCGCCAGAAAATAGTCTTGATGACACACAAGTATAGGGGATCGCAACAGTCTTCGCGGGAAGTAAAACCCAATTTATTGATTCGACACAAGGGGAGACAAAGAATACTTGAAAGCCTTAACAGCGGAGTTGTCAATTCAGCTGCACCTGGAAACAGACTTGCTCGCAAGATTTTATCAGTAGTAACAGTTTTATAGCAGTAGCAGTAGTGAAATACGAGCAGCAGAGTAAGAAACACAGCAGTAGTGATTATAGTAAACAGCAGGATTAAAATACTGTAGGCACATGGATGGATGACGGGCGTTGCATGGATGAGAGAAACTCATGTAACAATCAAGATTTGGCATTTGCAGATAATAATAAAGCGGTATCCAAGTACTAATCAATCAATAGGCATGTGTTCCATATTTAGTCGTACGTGCTCGCAATGAGAAACTTGCACAACATCTTTTGTCCTACCAGCCGGTGCCAGCCGGGCCTCTAGGGAATCTACTGGAAATTAAGGTACTCCTTTTAATAGAGCACCGGAGCAAAGCATTAACACTCCGTGAACACATGTGATCCTCATATCACCGCCTTCCCCTTCGGTTGTCCCAATTTCTGTCACTTTGGAGCCTCGGGTTCCGGACAACAATACGTGTATACAACTTGCTGGTAAGATCATAAAACAATGCATATCATCATGAAACAATAACATGTTCAGATCTGAGATCATGGCACTCGGGCCCTAGTGACAAGCATTAAGCATAACAAGTTGCAACAATATCATAAAAGTACCAATTACGGACACTAGGCACTATGCCCTAACAATCTTATGCTATTACATGACCAATCTCATCCAATCCCTACCATCCCCTTCAGCCTACAGCGGGGGAATTACTCACACATGGATGGGGGAAACATGGCTGGTCGATGGAGAGGCGTCGGTGGTGATGATGGCGATGATCTCCTCCAATTCCCCGTCCCGGCGAGGTGCCAGAACGGAGTTTCTGGTCCCGAGACGGAGTTTCGCGGCGGTTGATACGTCTCCAACGTATCTATAATTTCTGATGTTCCATGCTTATTTTATGACAATACCTACATGTTTTGTTCACACTTTATATCGTTTTGATGCATTTTCCGGAACTAACCTATTGACGAGATGCCGAAGGGCCAGTTGCTGTTTTCTGCTATTTTTGGTTTCAGAAATCCTACAAAGGAAATATTCTCGGAATCGGACGAAATCAATGCCCAACATCTTATTTTTCCCGGAACCTTCCAGGAAGTCAAAGGGGGACCAGAGGGGTGCCCTGGGGGCCCCACACGTGTGGGCGGCGCGGCCCAGGGGGGGCGCGCCCCCCTAGTGTGAGGAGGCCCCGTGGCCCCTCCGACTCCGCCTCTTCACCTATAAGATGCCTCCTGACCTAAAACATCGACACGGATTGACGAAACACTAGAAAACCTTCCAGAGCCGCCGCCATCGCGAAACTCCAATTCGGGGGACAGAAGTCTCTGTTCCGGCACCCTGCCGGGACGGGGAAGTGCCCCCGGAAGGCATCTCCACCGCCATCTTCACCGCCATCGCTGTCTCCATGATGAGGAGGGAGTAATTCTCCCCCGAGGCTGAGGGCTCTACCGTAGCTATGTGGTTCATCTCTCTCTTTGTGATCTAGTTGAATATCATCTATGTGTTACTCTGGTGATGTTATTAAAGTACTCTATTCCTCCTTCATGATGTAATGGTGACAGTGTGTGCATCATGTAGTACTTGGCGTAGGTTATGATTGTAATCTCTTGTAGATTATGGAGTTAACTATTACTATGATAGTATTGATGTGATCTATTCCTCCTTTCATAGTCTGTCGGTGACGGTGTGCATGCTATGTTAGTACTTGGTATAATTGCAATGATCTATCATGCACTCTAAGGTTATTTAAATGTGAACATCGAATGTTGTGGAGCTTGTTAACTCCGGCATTGAGGTGCTCTTGTAGCCCTACACAATGAATGGTGTTTGTCATCCAACAAGAGAGTGTAGAGTGGTTTTATTATGTGATCAATGTTGAGAGTGTCCACTAGTGAAAGTATGATCCCTAGGCCTTGTTTCCAAACATCGAATCTCCGTTTATTTACTGTTCTGTTGCATGTTTACTCGTTGCCATATTTTATTCAGATTGTTATTACCACTCATATACATCCATACTAATTGTATTTCACTATCTCTTCGCCGAACTAGTGCACCTATACATCTGACAAGTGTATTAGGTGTGTTGGGGACACAAGAGACTTCTTGTATCGTAATTGCAGGGTTGCTTGAGAGGGATATCTTTGACCTCTTCCTCCCTGAGTTCGATAAACCTTGGGTGATCCACTTAAGGGAAACTTGCTGCTGTTCTACAAACCTCTGCTCTTGGAGGCCCAACACTGTCTACAGGAATAGAAGCGTCACTACTAGGAAAAGGCCTAGCCGTAAGATTGCTAACAGTGGAGCACCACTAAATAGGTGCGCCACTACTATATAGCAGTGGCGCACAAAAAAGTGGTGCTCCACTGCTAGCCTATTACCAATGGCGCACTAGTATAGTGCTGCGCCACTACTAATTGTGAGACTGGGTTATAAACAGGTCTAGAGTTAACAGTGGCGCACCACATATAGGTGCGCCATTACTTGCATTGGCTAGCAATGGCGCACCTATATGTGGTGCGCCACTGTGATGAAATAGCAATAGCGCATTGTGTGTGGTGCGCCACTATGCTACCGGCCCCACTTTCCCAGATTCACATTCTCTCTCCAGTCTCCACCCACCCACCACTCTCTCTCCAACTCTAAACCGCGATGTCCGCACTTTACCCAGACCTCGCGATGTCCCCTGTCTCACCGCCGCTTCTACACCGCCCTCCACACCGCCGTGCTCGCACCAGACTACCACTTCCGCCGGCGTCCAGGACCCCGCTCACCCTGCCCCAGGTCCCTACGTCTCCCCCAGCCCCCGTTCCTCTCCCCCACACCTAGGTTCTTCTCCCCAATCTCGCGGCCCCCATCGAAGGCTTGGAGGCGAGCGACGAAGGCGCGAGGCCCCGACGGCCATGGATGCGAAGTCGAATCGCCGGGCCTGGTCCTCTCCCCTGACGCAACGACGGCAGCAGCAGCACGTCGAGCAGCGACGAGCCCCACGGTGCCGGCGGCGAGGTCGTGGAGCATCGCGAGCGCCGACTCCCCAGGTGCCTATTAGCGCCGCCGTCCCCTGTCCAGCACCGCCGTCGGCGGGCGCGATCCGACGGGGCGTGGCGTGGAGGCGCTCAAGATGGTCGAGCTCGAGACGGTGCCGGCCAGCCGCCGCCTCCGCCACCAACCAGCCAGCCGCCCGCCGCCGCCGCCACCAACCGGCCAACCGCTGCCAAAGCTGATCTAGATCTAGATGACATTTTGTAATTAGGCCCCTGTAAAATTTCTGATGTGGATCTAGATCTGAATCTGACGTTTTTGCCCAAGACCCCTGTAACATTTGAAATCAACCCGCAGTACATGGTCCTGGTGGCCAGCTTTTATTTTTTTAATGCAAAAAAACCTTAGCAGTGGCGCATGTTGATGATTGATGTAGTGCGCCATTGTTACAGTGAAATACTAGTGGCGCACTAAGTAGTGCGCCACTGCTAATACTTAGCAGTGGCGTGATAGTAGTGGCGCACCACTAGTGCGCCACTGATGGCAAAAAGTGGTGTGCCACTGATTGCCTGTTTTCTAGTAGTGCGTGCGTAGACATCAAGCACTTTTCTGGCGCCGTTGCCGGGGATGTAAGGTAAAAAGTATTCACATCCTCCGACTACTAAGCTATTTCCTAGCACTGTTGCCGGTGTGTGAGTGCTCGAAGCTATTTCCTTTAGATCCTGCAATTGCATCTTTTTGTTTCTTGTTTTTATTTTTCACTAGTTAGGCATAATGGAAAACAACAGTGAGCTTTTTAATCTATTTCCTGAAATAAGACATGAATTATGTGATGCGAAAATTAAAAAACCTATGGAACCTTATTTGCATGCTAGTAGCAATGTTATTAGTATGAACGCAATTACTGCTAATGCTATGGAGAAGTCTAAGCTTGAGGAAGCTAGTTTTTGTGATCTTTTTAGCTTCCCATTTTTAGGGGAGAAAATTTGCTCTGATAATGCGTTATCTCCCATATGCGATAACTCTAATGATGCTTGTGACATTTTAAATCCACCTACTGAAAGTATTCCTTTCAAGATACCCATGAAAATTATTGAACGTGTTGTGGATAACCGCTATGAAGGGGATGGAACTGTCCATCCTGGAGATCATTTACTCTCTTTGCATGAATTATGCGGGTTATTCAAGTGTGCAGGTATCTCTATGGATGAAGTGAAGAAGAAATTATTCTCTATGTCGTTGTCTAGTAAAGCGGCGCATTGGTATAAACTGCTGAAGGATGGGCATTCTCTTGATTGGAAGGATATTGTGCCTCTATTTTACTATAAATTCTATCCTCCAAGTGAAATTCATGAAGACCGAAACCGCATATATAATTTCTGGCCTGATGATGGAGAGAGTATTGCTCAAGCATGGGAGAGATTGAAGTCTTTAATGCTCAAATGCCCCAATCATGAGCTTCCTGGTAATATCATCATTGATAATTTCTATGCAAGACTTTCTTTTCAAGATAAAACCTTGCTGGATACTGCTTGTTCTGGATCATTCACGCGCAATAAAGAAGAGTTTAAATGGAACCTTCTTAATCGGATTCAGGAGAACGCTGAAGATTGGGAGAACGACAAAGGTAAAGAGTCAGGTATAAATTATGATTATGAATGCATTGAAACTTTTATGGATACTGATACAATTCGAAATATGAGTGCTACTTATGGTCTTGACTCTCAAGTTGTTGCAAATCTTTATAAAGCTTTTGCCTCTCATTTTGAATTGCCTAGGAAGAATTTTGATAAGTATCATGAACCTTTCAAAGAAACTTGGATGGAAAATGAAATTGTTGTTAATGATTGCAATAAACATGCTCAAACTTCTGAGAATGCTATTTCTTATAAGCATTTTAATTTTTGTGGAATGCATAGACCCTGTGGAATTAATCAAATCGAAGATGAATATTGTATCCACCATATGAATGAAAAAACTAGAAAGTGGTCTAGGGCTCTAGATGATCTTGGTAAAAAAGTTTGTGCCCTCTATCCTTTTATTTGTGAACTTTGCCATAGAGCGGGTCATTTTAATTTTCAATGCTCCTCCAATGATAATTCGAACCCCATGAGTGCTGCAAATTTGTATTGTGATGATGAAATTACTCCTAATCAGCATGATGAACTTACTTTATTTTTGTGGTGTGAAGAGTTATCAAGAAAAATCTCTTTGTTACATATGAGTGATCTTGATATTGATGATGTCCTGCATGGGTGTCTTTCTTATTGCATTAATAATTGCCATACAAATACTTACATACAGAATATTTTAGAAGATGACACTTTGCCAAAATATGATAGGACCGCTGTGTGTTTTGAACTTATTAATGAAAAGGAGGAATCCTCCCAAGTTTCTTCTATTGTTTCTGGAAATAAAACATGTTATATGGAGAAGCCTCTCCCTCCTAAAGAAGGGAACGAGGAGAAGAAGAAGAAGAAGAAGAAGGGAACGAAGAAGAAGAAGAAGGGGAATAAAAAGAAAGAGGTAACAGCATATCACCGTGTGTATGAGATAACGATAGGTAACCGTAAGTATGTTGCTCCTGATGATTATTATGATAATGAATCTGAATACAATGATCTTCCTATGCCCTTTACCTACATTAGTGATCATGATTTGAAAGAGCACACTACTTTTGATATTGCAAATCTCTGGGAAACTAATTCTGAAAATGATAATGTTAATAATTGCCATAGTATCAGTACTATCCATGCTTCCTCCCATAATGATATAGAAAGCTCTAAGCTTGGGGATGAGGTGTTTGAAAATCCTTTTGCTACTGATCATTATATGTTTGATACATCTCCTTCTAGTAACAATGATGGTATGGCCACAGATGAACATACTGTGAAAGATAACTATTCTATTTCTTATGATGACACTGTGCCTCCAATCTTTGATGATTATTATAAAGATTGCTATGATATAGGTTATAACTATCCTTATGAAACTTGTCATAGTTATGATTGGATTGCCAAAAACAATTCCCTTAGTATGCAACTTGTTTACCATGTTCAAATTCTTGATAATGATCCTGCTCCAATTACTATTAATGAGAAGAGTTTTTCTTATGCCAAAAATAATGATACTTTTATGCATATGAACCATGATAAGAATGTTTTAAGAGATGGATATATTGTGAATTTCATCAATGATGCTATCAAGTTTCCCCTCTTTATGTTGAGAATTTTGAAGTTGCGCTTGTATTGCCTTCTTATGCTTGTCACTTTGTTCTTCATGAATTTATTTGTGTACAAGATTCCTTTTCATAGGAAGTGGGTTAGGCTTAAATGTGTTTTGAATTTGCTTCTTGATGCTCTCGTTTGCTTCAACTTTTTTCTCTTGCGCGAGCATCATTAAAATTGCTGAGCCCATCTTAATGGCTATACAGAAAGAACTTCTTGGGAGATAACCCATGTCTTTATTTTGCTACTGTTTTGTTGTGTCTTGAAAGTTATTACTACTGTATCAACCTCTCCTTATCTTTATTTTATTGCATTGTTGTGCCAAGTGAAGTCTCTAATAGAAGGTTGATACTAGATTTGGATTTCTGCGCAGAAACAGATTTCTATGTGTCACGAATTTGGGCATGGCTCTCTGTAGGTAACTCATACAAATCTGCCAATTTACGTGCGTGTTCCTCAGATATGTACGCAACTTTCATTAGTTTTGAGTTTTCTGATTTGAGCAACGGAAGTACCTCTTAAAAATTCGTGTTTACTGGCTGTTCTGTTTTGACAGATTCTGTCTCTGTTGTTTGCATTGTATCTTGTGGACTTTAAGCAAGGCTTTCTAGACGAGGAGAGCTGTAGCTAATGTTTTATTGAGTTCTTGCAATGTGTCACTACAGGACTAAAGTGGATTAAAGTTTTTTGAGTACTAACCCCTCTAATGAAGTTTATGAGAAGTTTGGTGTGGCAGAAGTTTTCAAGGGTCAAGAGAGGAGGATGATATATGATCAAGAAGAGTGAAAAGTCTAAGCTTGGGGATGCCCCTGTGGTTCATCTCTGCATATTTCAAGAAGACTCAAGCGTCTAAGCTTGGGGATGCCCAAGGCATCCCCTTCTTCATCAACTTATCAGGTTTCTTCTATTGAAACTATATTTTTATTCGGTCACATCATATGTTCTTTACTTGGAGCGTCTGTGTGCTTTTATTTTCGTTTTTTTATGTTCATTCTCTGAATAAATTCATGCTTGTGTGGGAGAGAGACACGCTCCGCTCTTTCATATGAACACTCTTAGCTTTATCTTTAATGTTCATGGCGAAGGTTGAAACCGCTTCGTTAATTGCTATTTGGTTGGAAACAGAAAATGCTGCATGTGGTAATTGGTATAATGTCTTGAATAATTTGATACTTGGCAATTGTTGTGCTCATATAGATCATGTTTAAGCTCTTGCATCATGTACTTTGCACCTATTAATGAAGAACTACATAGAGCTTGTTAAAATTTGGTTTGCATGATTGGTCTCTCTAAGTATAGATATTTTCTGGTTAAGGTGTTTGAACAACAAGGAGACGATGTAAAGTCTTATAATGCTTACAATATGTTCATATGTGAGTCTTGCTGCACCATTTTATACTTGAGTTTGCTTCAAACAACCTGCTAGCCTAGCCTTGTATTGAGAGGAATTCTTCTCGTGCATCCAAATCCTTGAGCCAAAAACTATGCCATTTGTGTCCACCATACCTACCTACCACATGGTATTTCTCTGCCATTCCAAAGTAAATTACTTGAGTGCTACCTTTAAAATTCTATTCTTTGCCTTTACAATACATAGCTCATGGGAAAATAGCCTTAAAAACTATTGTGGTGAAGAATATGTACTTATGTATCTTATTTCTTAATAAGTTGCTTGTTGAGCGGTAACCATGCTTCTGGGGATGCCATCAACTTTTACACCTTTGTTGAATATCATGTGAGTTGCTATGCATGTTCGTCTTGTCTGAAGTAAGGGCGATTTTCATGATCAAATGGTTTGAGTATGCATATTGTTAGAGAAGAACATTGGGCCGCTAACTAAAGCCATGATCCATGGTGGAAGTTTCAGTTTGGACAATTAATCCTCAATCTCTTATGAGAATTTTATCTGTTGTTGAATGCTTATGCATTAAAGAGGAGTCCATTATCTGTTGTCTATGTTTTCCCGGTATGGATGTCTAAGTTGAGAATAATCAAAAGCGAGAAATCCAATGCGAACTTTCTCCTTAGACCTCTGTACAGGCGGCATAGAGGTACCCCTTTGTGACACTTGGTTGAAACATATGCTATGCAATGATAATCCGTGTTAATCCAAGCTAATTAGGACAAGGTGCGAGCACTATTAGTATTCTATGCATGAGGCTTGCAACTTATAGGATATCTTATACATAACACATATGATTTATTACTACCGTTGACAAAATTGTTTCTATGTTTTCAAAATGAAAAGCTCTAGCACAAATATAGTAATCCATGCTTCCCTCTGCGAAGGGCCTTTCTTTTACTTTATTGTTGAGTCAGTTTACCTACTTCTTTCTATCTTAGAAGCAAACACTTGTGTAAACTGTGTGCATTGATTGTTACATGTTTACCTATTGCACTTGTTATATTGCTTTATGTTGACAACTATCCATGAGATATACATGTTACAAGTTGAAAGCAATTGCTGAAAATTAATCATCCTTTGTGTTGCTTCAATGCCTTCTACTTTGAATCTATTGCTTTATGAGTAACTCTTATGCAAGTCCTATTGATGCTTGTCTTGAAAGTATTATTCATGAAAAGTCTTTGCTATATGATTCATTTGTTTACTCATTGTCTTCATCATTGCTTCGAATCGCTGCATTCATCTCATATGCTTTACAATAGTATGATCAAGATTATGTAAGTAGCATGTCACTACAGAAATTATTCTTTTTATCGTTTACCTACTCGAGAACGAGTAGGAACTAAGCTTGGGGATGCTTGATACGTCTCCAACGTATCTATAATTTCTGATGTTCCATGCTTGTTTTATGACAATACCTACATGTTTTGTTCACACTTTATATCGTTTTGATGCGTTTTCCGGAACTAACCTATTGACGAGATGCCGAAGGGCCAGTTGCTGTTTCCTGCTGTTTTTGGTTTCAGAAATCCTACAAAGGAAATATTCTCGGAATCGGACGAAATCAATGCCCAACATCTTATTTTTCCCGGAACCTTCCAGGAAGTCAAAGGGGGACCAGAGGGGAGCCCTGGGGGCCCCACACGTGTGGGCGGCGCGGCCCAGGGGGGGCGGCGCCCCCCTAGTGTGAGGAGGCCCCATGGCCCCTCCGACTCCACCTCTTCGCCTATAAGATGCCTCCTAACCTAAAACATCGACACAGATTGACGAAACACCAGAAAACCTTCCAGAGCCACCGCCATCGCGAAACTCCAATTCGGGGAACAGAAGTCTCTGTTCCGGCACCCTGCCGGGACGGGGAAGTGCCCCCGGAAGGCATCTCCACCGCCATCTTCACCGCCATCGCTGTCTCCACGGTGAGGAGGGAGTAATTCTCCCCCGAGGCTGAGGGCTCTACCGTAGCTATGTGGTTCATCTCTCTCTTTGTGATCTAGTTGAATATCATCTATGTGTTACTCTGGTGATGTTATTAAAGTACTCTATTCCTCCTTCATGATGTAATGGTGACAGTGTGTGCATCATGTATTACTTGGCGTAGGTTATGATTGTAATCTCTTGTAGATTATGGAGTTAACTATTACTATGATAGTATTGATGTGATCTATTCCTCCTTTCATAGTCTGTCGGTGACGGTGTGCATGCTATGTTAGTACTTGGTATAATTGCAATGATCTATCATGCACTCTAAGGTTATTTAAATATGAACATCAAATGTTGTGGAGCTTGTTAACTCCGGCATTGAGGTGCTCTTGTAGCCCTACACAATGAATGGTGTTTGTCATCCAACAAGAGAGTGTAGAGTGGTTTTATTATGTGATCAATGTTGAGAGTGTCCACTAGTGAAAGTATGATCCCTAGGCATTGTTTCCAAACATCGAATCTCCGTTTATTTATTGTTCTGTTGCATGTTTACTCGTTGCCATATTTTATTCAGATTGCTATTACCACTCATATACATCCATACTAATTGTATTTCACTATCTCTTCGCCGAACTAGTGCACCTATACATCTGACAAGTGTATTAGGTGTGTTGGGGACACAAGAGACTTCTTGTATCGTGATTGAAGGGTTGCTTGAGAGGGATATCTTTGACCTCTTCCTCCATGAGTTCGATAAACCTTGGGTGATCCACTTAAGGGAAACTTGCTGCTGTTCTACAAACCTCTGCTCTTGGAGGCCCAACACTGTCTATAGGAATAGAAGCGTGCGTAGACATCAACGGTGGCGGTGTACTGGATGGTTTCTCGCGACTTCGACTTCTCGTCTCGTGTTTTTAGATCGAAACCCTTAAGTAGTCAAGAGGGGGGCATCAGAGGCTGGCCGAGGGGGCCACACGCTAGGGCAGCGCGCCCCCCCTCGAGGCCGCGCCGGCCTAGTGTGTGGGGGCCCTGGGCCTCCCCCAGGCCTGCCCTTCTGGCTCCGTGATTCTTCTGGAAAAATAAGCCATTCGACATAAATTCCGAGGATTTTCCTGATAGTTGAATTTCTGCACAAAAACGAGACACCAGAGCAATTCTGCTGAAAACAGCGTTAGTCCGTGTTAGTTGTATCCAAAATACACAAATTAGAGGCAAAACAATAGCTAAAGTGTTCGGGAAAGTAGATACGTTTTGGACGTATCAATAACCCGCAGATTTTATTATACTTGGTTGCTCCCAAGACTCCCTTTTTCATATCATATTTGGTAGACCATTCTTACATACTGCGGGTGATGAAATTAGCTAACCAAAAGAGAAGGTATTCATTAAATTTGCTGGTGAAAGACTATAATTTAACTTTTCAAAATTTACTGATAAGTATTTAGAAAAAGATTTTTTTCAAAAGATGTAGTGGAAACCCTTGCTTCCGTGGCAGTCGCTTCATCGGACGCGATGGAACGATATGTGCTAAATCAGGAGGAGCCATTTAGTGATAAAGAGAAAGAATCATTGGAATAAATACTATCCCATCAACCACCAAAACTACAGTTACATATTCCACCTAATGATCTAGGAGAACTACCCCACCAAAAGAAGATCCTAATTTTGAACTTAAACCTTTGCCTGAAGATATGAAATATGCATTCCTTGATGAGAAGAAAATATATCATGTTATTATTAGTGTTAATCTTTCAGGTGAAGAAGAAATGAAGTTACTTGAAGTACTGCAAACTCATAGGCCAGTTATTGGTTATTTTACTTGATGACTTGAAAGGTATAAGACCTGCTTTATGCATGTATAAAATTAACTTGAAAGAAGATGCAAAGCATGTTGTTAACTATCAACATCCTCTTCATCTAAAAATGAAAGAAGTGGTAAGGAAAGGGGTAATCAAACTCATTGAGGCATGTATTATCTATCTCATAGCTGATAGTAAATGGGTAAGTCATGCTCATTGTGTGGCTAAAAAGGGTGGAATCATTGTGGTTCCAAATGATGAAAGTGAACTTGTAGCCCAATGTATTGGTACTGGCTATAGAATGTGCATGATTTCAGACATGTAAACAAATATACTCGTAAATATTATTATCATTTGCCATTTATTGATCAAATGCTAGAAAGATTATCTAAACACTCACACTTTTGTTAAATAGATGGTTATTCAGGTTTCTCCCAGATTCCGGTGCACAAAGATGATTGATACGTCGCAAACGTATCTATAATTTTTGATGCTCCATGCTTGTTTTACACGAATTTATATATGTTTTGCTTATACTTCGTTGCACTTTTATACATTTTCCGGCACTAACTTATTAACAAGATTCCACGGTGCCAGTTCCCTGTTGTATTTCAGAAAAGTTGTACATGAAATATTCTCGAAATTGGACGAAACAAAAGCCGAAGTCAATATTTTACCGTAATGAAGACATAGTCCAGAGGGGAGACGAAGGGGAGGCACAGGGTGGCCAGACCATGCCTTGGTGTGGCCAGGCCTGGGCCCGCGCCAAGGGGTGGTGTGGGCCACCCTAGCCTCCACCGACCTCGCCCTTCCGCCTATTTATTCACGATCTCAGGAAAAACCTAAATAACCGAGCTTTCATCCATGAAAAGTTCCGTCACGGCCGCCATCGCAGACCCTAGCTCGGGAAGGTTCAGAAGCTCTTCCCGGAACCCTACCGGAGAGGGAGATCATCATCGGAGGCCTCTACATCATCATGCCTGCCTCCAAAGTGATGCGTGAGTAGTTCATCCCTGGACTACGGGTCCACATCAGTTGCTAGATGGTTGTCTTCTCCAATTTGTGCCTCATGTTTAGATCTTGTGAGCTGTCTATCATGATCAAGATCATCTTTATGTAATGCTGCATGTTGTGTTTGCTGGGATCCGATGAACATTGAATACTATGTTGAGATCAATTATATATTCTTATCATATGTTATTTGTGATCTTGCATGCTCTCTGTTGCTAGTAGATACTCTGGCCAAGTAAATGCTTGTGACTCCAAGAGGGAGTATTTATGCTCGATATGCCTCCAGTTTTCTGGAAGAGTGACAATAACTTCTAAGATTGTATATGTGATGCTTCTTCTAGGGAGAAAACAATAATGTTTTATCCAAGGGTAATTCTATTGTTTAATTTACACACATTGCTTAATGTGATAATCTGTTGCTTGCAACTTAATAATGGAAGGGGTTCAGATGATAACCGGAAGGTGGATTATTAGTCATAGACGCAGTTGGATTACGGTCTATGTATTATGTTGTAATGCCCAAACAAATCTCATAGTAATAATCTTGTCATGTACGGTCTTTATTCTGTCAATTGCCCAGCTGTAATTTGTTCAGCCATCATGTTATTTATCTTTATGGAGAGACACCTGTAGTGATCTATGGACCCCGGTCCTTTCTTTTACACTTATAAATTCATCCATTGCAATCATGTTATGTTTACTTTTTGCAAGCATTGTTCTCTTTAATTCCACTGCAAACATCTCCTTCACTCGATATGTTTAATCCTTTGTGTTCAAAAAAACCGGTGAGATTGACAACCTCACTGTGACTTGGGGCAAAGTATTTGGTTGTGTTGTGTGCAGGTTCCACGTTGTTGCTGACGCCGGTAGTGCGGCCTGCCAATAGTCATCTAGCAACACCTTCAGAAGTCACGCCTTTCTCCTACTGGTCGATTAAACCTTGGTTTCTTACTGAGGAAAAACTTGTTGTTGTACCATCACACTTTCCTCTTGGGGTTCTCCAACGGTGTCAAGCATCATTGCCAACTCTCACAGCAACACCATCAAGATTTTCTGGCACCGTTGCCGGGGAGAAAGAGGATTTCTGCAAGGGGAGTCTCTCATCTCCAATCTCTTTACTTTGTTATGTTTTGCTTAGTTTATTTTATTTTGTGTTGTTTGCTGCATTATGTCAAAAACACAAAAAAATTAGTTCCTATTATAGTTGTTATTTTGTTTTTAGTTTATTATGTTGAACCCTAAGTATGATCTGAAGGACCTATCGATAGGTAGTGGTTTTATAATTGGGAGAGATAACATTAAAGAATTATTTAATCATGTTAGTAAGCATAAAGATATTGAGGAAAAATCCCTGGTAGAACTTGCTCCTAATTATGAAACTGCTGCAGTTTATTTAGTTCAAATATTGGAGGCTAGATTTATTAGCCATAACCCCGTAATGCAGCAAATGTTTCTTAAACTTCATGAAGTTGAGGATGATGAAAAGAGAGATTTTACCCTAGAAACTTTGCCTAAAGAATTTAAAGATGTTGTTATAGAAGTTAGGAATTTTTTTGATCGGTTTAAGATGCTAGGCTCACGCGTAGATGTTATTGGTACACTTGAAAAGATAGATAAAACCAAACCAAAAAATAGGGGAGAAAGTAAAATACCAATACCTTTCAAACTTGTAGCAATGCATGAAGCTTTGGAAAAGAATTTTGATTGGATTGTCCCTGAAAACCCATTTGATGAAAGTAATGAACCTAAAAGTGCTGAGAGAGGGTCTTCTAAAACTTATATTGATAAAATACAAATCCTTATTGAAAATAATTCTTGCATTAATCTTTATGCTTCTTCACTTGATAATACATGATGCTCGCTCTTTTTCTACGCCTAGCGGAAAGGAATTAAAGAAAATCACTTTTGGGAGATAACTCATGTTTTTATTTATGTAATTTTTCTTTTTGTTGAGTTTTTGAAGTTATTACCTCTGTAATAACCTCTCCTTATAAATTTTATTTCGTTTTTGTGCCAAGAATAGCCTCTAATAGGAAGAAAGTAAGATTAGGGGAAGTTGTTGCCCTGAAAACAGATTCTGTGTTGTCACCATAAAACTTTGTATTCACATCCAGAGCGGAATTTTGAGCTGCCAAGTTTTGCGCATATGCCCAAGTTATTATATAACTTTATTTAATTTAACACTTTTCGATCTGAGCAACATAAGATTTTCGAAAAAAAGATCTTTACCTGCTTTTCTGTTTTGACAGATTTCTGCCACTATTTGCATTTGCCTCTTAATATCTTTTTTCTGAGTTCTTTTGATCAAAGAGCTTTTTGAAGAAGTTGTTACAGTAGCTAATGCTTTAATAGATGTTTGATATATGTTATAACTGAACCCAAGTGGATTTGTTATTTTGATTGTACTAATGCTGCTAATAAGAATTATGTGAAGTTTTGTACTCCCTCCGGTCATATTTAATTGACTCAGATTTAGTACAAAGTTGTACTAAATCCGAGTCAATTAAATAGGACCGGAGGGAGTATGAAGGAAGTTTTCAAGTATGGGGAGAGAAGAATGATGTAATGATATGAAGAATGGACAAAAGCTCAAGCTTGGGGATGCCCATGTCACCACAAGAAATATCCAAGAGGTACAAGCGTCAAAGCTTGGGGATGCCCAAGGCATCCCCTCTTCATAAACAAAGCAACATGTCATCTTTCTATGCGCTATATTTTTATTGCTTCATATGCTATGTATTGTTCTTGGAGCGTCTTTATTTTTATTTTTAGTTTAGTTTTGTTTTATTTGCTGTAGCATATGGTTGGATCCCATCATATTTGTTTTGGAGAATGATACACTCCGTTTAATTGCATATAACGTTGTTGTTTTCGCTCTTATTGTTCTGCGAGTGTTCTAGTTTGCTAGTATTGCATTTAGCTCTTGGTTTTCCATTCTTATTTTGTTCAGAGCTTGTTAGTTTTCTTTATTTATGTATGATTAGCTCTCTGGTACGTATTGATTTTCATCTCTGAGCGTTATTTCAAATAAGTTGATTGGTGTTGGAGACGAGTAAAATGTTTCATGCTTATAGTGATGCAAAAGAAAGCTTGTCTAGACTGTAGCATAGACTTTGGCATGTCATGTTGGATGTTATTCTTGTCATATGCATAGTATTTATTATTGTAGCATGACTTGTCTCAAATAGCTGAGAGTGCCTAATGTGCTATTGAAAGATCATGTGTTGTTTCCATCATACAAAGCATAATAGTATGGTATTCTCCTTTCATGATTTATTGGGTTGATTTGGCATATACTTATATCATGTTATGACTACAACCAGTCAACTAAAGCCTCTATTATCATTTTGTTTTTTACTTGTAAAAATATCACTTTATGCTTTGATTAATAATGTTTTGTCGCTATGCATGATTATGGCCATTATTACTCTTTTAGTTGGTCGCCCCCAGTTTTTTGCTAGCCTTCGCATGTACTAGTATAAACTCTACTCGTGCATCCAACCATCAACCAACCAAAGTTTGCCAATTGTGTCCACCATATCTACCTACTAGCATTATTGCTATTCCAAGTATGTTCATCATGTTTTGATTTATCTTCCAAATTAAATTTTGACATGAGAAACTTAGTTAGTAAAGCTCTCGTGAACTTGATGGCACATTTACTTTCTTGCACTTAATAATTTGAGCCATTGTGGCTATCTTATGAAGTCTATATGTTTGCAAATTGCGAGTTGGGAGTTAACACAACCATGCTTTCATGGGGAACTCTTTCAACATTGCAATTATTCATATTTAGTTGTTGTCATGTTCTTTTGTTTATGGATGCCTAGCGGTGCGAAATAAATTAGAAACTTGTAAGTCCATGGAGTTTGCATATATGTTAGATAAACGCCTGGGCCGCCAATTTAAGCCATGCATCATTCATGGTGGAAATTTACAGGGAACCATAGTGAGCATTCTATGAAGCCTCTTCAATAAAAAGCTATACCTATTGACGAGGCAGTTCCTCGGTAATGCCCACCATGAGGGGCTTGGGTTTTAGAGAAAGGCGACGACGGAAGTTCCGGGAGCGAGGCGGTACACGACGTACCCAGGTTCACGTCCCCACGGTGGAGGATCGCTACGTCCTGCTAGCAATCCACTATATGAATATATGTGTACAGGGGGCCGCCATAGGCGGAGTTGTCGGATCTAGTCTAGTTCTAATCCGCGGGTTGCGGTGTCTAGGCGTGTCGCCTCTATGATTATGTTTCTGAATATGCGTCCCTAAGGGGTGCCCCTGCCTGGCTTTATATATCAGCCAAGCTAGGGTTTACAAGAGTCCTAGTAGGATTCATATTGGAGTCTTCTTTCCTTGTAGTCCAAGTTGAGGCGCGTGCAGGTCCAGCTTGTTGAGTCCTTGTGCTGGTCCAGCTTCATAGTTTGCACCGGGTATGGCAACGTTGAGTACCCAAAGGGTTATGCCCACGTCAGTAGCCCCCGAGTGTCTGGCCGAAGTGAAGCTTTGGGCAGGGACTAAAGTTGTCTTCGCCGAATGTCTTGATCATCTGTTGAATCTTGTTGGGGGGATCACCCCCGGTATGCCAAAGGCATGCCAAACCGGATGGGTTAGGCCATCAAGATACCGGTTTAATGTTCATACCGGAGCACGAAGATAAGAGTTTGGCTAAGTGAAGCTAAGCTGGTATCCCCAAGAGGGGTATACCGGAACCGGGTAAAGAAGATACCGGGATACCGGAAAGATGAGCATGTCGGCAGAACTGGTCAAAGATTCTCTCCAGAGCTAGAGGACAAAGATGAGCTAAGCAAAGTAGCTTTAAACGAAGGCCTGACGATAAAGAGGAGGATGACGATGAAAGAAGCCGGAAGACGTCAGCCTCCCTGATTAAAGAAGACCTCGGTGTCATCTATGATTAAAGTAACTTTGTAAAGTAGTTTGTCTAGTCAAAGATGCCATTAGGGTTTCTTCCCCTGTAAGCCACCCTCTCCCCTATATAAGGAGAGGGGGCACACCCGTATTCGGGAGCGGGCAAGAAGTAAGTAGCAACCAGCGTTGAGTAGAAGGAGATCCTGTAAGCACGAACTTGTAACCTGTGGAGATCAATAAATAAGATGATCTAGAGCGAGTTCTTCCTTATGTCTTTCTTCTTCAACCTCTAGCCTTGGCTAAGTTCTTGAGGAAACCATCCGGAAGTTCATCCCATCTAATCACAAACCCTCCCCCGAATCCTCTAGCGTCCATTCGGCCCCAACTTAAGCCATCCTATGGCATCTGTCTGTTCACCACGACGACAGTTGGCGCCCACCGTGGGGCATGAAGTGGCGCTTGCAGGAGTTCATATTCGGGCGGGCATCCTCGAGGTCGCCGGCGAGCGGACGGTGTCTGCGCTCGTCCAGGCATCTACTCCGTGGACTTCATCAACGACAACGCGGGCTGCTTCGCCAACGGCGGCATCTTCCCCAAGAACGGCCGCATCATCGAGTTCGGCAGCCACCGCGTCTACTTTGGCACCGTCCCTGTGCGCCAGCGCCTCTCGCCGGTGCTGGTCGCACCGGACCCGCCAAGGTGGCTCTGTGCTGGCCGTGCCGCCGGCAGCGTCGAGGTAATGATGACCGGCGTGGTTGGTGCAGGCAAGGAAGTTGTGGATGAAGGTGCTGGTCGTGCGGCTTCGACCCGTGCGGCCAAGCCACCGCTGGAGCGCGACGCTGGCGCTGCGGGAGCATCATCCGCACCACCGGCAACACCACTCCAAGCGGCGATGAACATGCTGGCAACGCCCATCGCGCAGAACATCGACCCGGCAGCGGCTCAGGCGGAGCTAGAGGCACAACGCCAGAAGCTGCTCGCGAACGGCGCCGACATCGTCCGGGCGCAGCGCGAGCTGAACCTAACCTTACGTGAGTACAACGCTGCCCATGGCTTTGCTTCTGTTAGCGCTCATGCTGCTAGGATACCGGAGAACCAACTTAAGGCTCGCAATCTAGATCAGGATTTGCGTAAGGAAGTTCTTGCCGGCAAAAGTACCTCTGCATCTATTAGCATTGTAGAGAAACCTAAGTACAGTAGCCCGGATAAAACTATAAAAGCTGCTAAGGCTGCAGTAGATCTATGTGAATCGCTTTCCGGAGAGGCTTTGGCAAAACAGCAAGAGCGTGTTAGAGAGCTGCTGGAAACTATCGAGCAGCAGAATGCTGAGCAGCTAGCTAAGCTGAACAAGGCTGCGGCCTCAAGGTCCGCGCGTTCAACAAAGAATGCCGGAAGCAAGTCCCATGGGCAGGCCTCGTCCCCCCATCCGGACAGAAGGAGAGAAAGAGAAGTGAACGCACAACAGATGACTGTGTACGATCCGGTTCTTGCCGGAAAACAACAAGCCGGGCAACACGGTGCCGGTAGAAAAAGCCAAGGGGCAGATCGAGGCTACGCCAAAGGAGGCTACGCCGGAAACAATCATGCCGGTAGATATGAAACCGGGCAAAACTATCCAGCTGCAAGGGCAGCGTATGATGAGGAGGAGATGCCTCCGCCAAGGTACCGGCAGGCAAGGGCCGCGGTACCGGAACGCTACGATGAAGCTGACTCGACAAGATTCACCGCTTACCTAAATCCTTTGGGAGAGCGCGTGGGAGAAAGACACCTGCCAGAACGGGATGGGAGGCACCGTCTGGATAGAGTGTACCTGTCTGAAATGATAGGGGCAGAAGGTCCTCCGGGTCCAAGGTGCTTTGGACCAAGGATCATGAAAGAGCAACCACCGGTTCGCAACTTCCAGTTGCCCCGTGACACCAAAACATACGATGGCACCACTAAGCCGGAAGATTGGCTCGCGGATTACGTGACCGCGGTATACGTCGCTGGCGGCGGAGGATGTGTAGCCGGAGGAGGGAACCGGCGTTGGGCCGTGAGAATTGTGCCAACGTTTTTAGTGGGACCGGCAAGAATCTGGTTGAACAACTTACCGGCAGGAAGCATAAATGGCTGGCTGGACTTTGAGGAAGCCTTTGTGAGTAACTTCAGTAGCACCTACCGAAGGCCCAACAGGCCTCAGCAGCTCGCTTTGTGCGTGCAACGCCCGCAGGAAACAGACCGGGACTACCTGACCCGGTGGAACTCCATTAGAAACTCTTGTGAAGGAGTGATAGAAGCACAAGCCATTGCTTGGTTTAGCCAGGGATGCCGGCGAGGTTCGCCTTTGTGGCAAAAGCTGCAGCGAAACATGCCAACAACTTTGGCGGAGATGATACGTGTGGCGGATAACTATGCGTTGGGAGACCCAATGCAACCGGCGGTGCAAGCTGAGCCGGAACAGACAAACCCGCCTCAGCAGCGCCAGGAGTAATACCGGGACAACCGGAGCAACAAAAGAAGGGAAGATTTCCCGGATCGAAGGTACGCTCCGCAGCAAGTAGCTGCTGTGCAGGAAAACTCTGATGCCAGCGGTAGCCAGAGGCAGAAAACCGGATCGCAGCCATGGGCGGGTCCTAAGAAGCAATGGGTCGAAAAGAAACCCTGGGGCCAGAAAAAGAATTGGCAAGAACCCGTAAAATACACCATGGAAGCCGCCATGGATCAACCTTGCCGGTGGCACACGCCGAACCCGGCTCACCCATCAAACCACCTGACAAAGGATTGTTCTTGGACCAAATACTTGATGCAAAAGGGAGCAGTAAAGGATGTGCAAGCACAAGGGTGCACCACCATATTGCCACCATCACAAGATATGCTGCGCCAGCAACAATTACCGCCACCACCACCACTTACTGGACCAAATGCTTTACCGGTACAGCCTCAGCCAAACAGGCAGCAGTACCAGCAAGTCAATCAGCTGGGAGAAGGCTATGGCCAACCACCTCCACCGGCACCTTTGGGCCGGAATGTTTATGAGGATCCAGACGTGTGATGTGTCGTGTTCGTCACTGAGCCGACAGACAAGCAAAGCCTACGTCGCCGTTCCATGGAAGTGAACGCGGTGATGCCGGCAGTACCAAAATACATGTTGTGGTCAGATCAGGAAATCACCTGGTCGTTCAAAGATCACCCCAAAATCATGCCGAATCCGGGTGGTTACGCTCTCGTAGTGGACCCAATCATGAAAGGGCCAACGACTCGCGTCAAGTTCAGCAAAGTACTGATAGACAATGGGAGCAGCATAAACATAATGTACCGGCATACCATGCATACGCTGGGCATAACAGAGAACATGCTTCAGCCAACTCGTACAACATTCCACGGAATCGTTCCGGGTTTGTCTTGCGCACCGGTAGGAAAAGTTCGAGTGGACGTGTCGTTTGGAGGACGTGACAATTGCCGGGTTGAAAACGTCGAGTTCGAGGTGGTGGACCTAGATAGCCCATACCATGCATTGTTGGGTAGACCGGCATTGGCAGCGTTCATGGCTACAACTCATATGGCTTACCTCAAGATGAAGATGCCGGCACCTCGTGGACCCTTAACGGTGGTGGGAAACTACAAAGTCTCACTGGAAACAGCATCTGCCGGATCAAACCTAGCGGAATCGCTGGTGATCGCAGAGGAAAAGAGAAGGATGCAAACTGCGGTTGCGCTGGCTCAGTCCTCACAGTTGAGTTTAGCGGCAATGAGTGGAGACTTAGGCTCACCGGCATTCAAGCCGACGAATGAAACAAAGGACATTGTGCTGGATCCGGCTTACCCAGAGCGCACCGTTCGTATCGGTGCCGGCCTTGATCAAGCATAGGAAAGCGCGCTCGTCAGCTTCCTCCGTGAGAATCGGAATATCTTTGCCTGGTCTACTGATGACTTGGTGGGTGTTCCGAGGGAGCTGGCTGAGCACTCTCTAAACGTCCGGAAAGATGCCAAGCCGGTGCGACAACCTTTGCGCCGGTTCGCTGAAGATAGGAGGAAGATTATCGGAGAAGAAGTGACAAAACTGCTGGTTGTCGGATTCATTGTGGAAGTCACGCACACTGAGTGGCTGGCCAATCCGGTAATGGTCGAAAAGAAAAAAGATAAGAACCTGGAGGCAAAAGCTCCAAAGGTGTGGCGCATGTGCATCGACTACACCAACCTCAACAAGGCTTGCCCAAGAGATCCTTTTCCTTTACCGCAGATCGATCAAGTGATTGATTCAACTGCTGGGTGTGAGTTGTTGTCTTTTCTGGATGCATATTCCGGTTTCCACCAAATCCCCTTGAAAAAGGAAGATCAAATAAAAACTGCGTTTATTACCCCGCACGGGGCTTATTGCTATGTCACTATGCCTTTTGGTTTGCGCAACGCTGGTGCAACGTACCAGCGCTGTATGCAAAAATGCTTGTTTGATCAAATTGGAAAGAATGTGCAAGTCTATGTAGACGACATTGTGATAAAAACCAAGGTAAAAAACACCTTAATCGAGGACATCCGGCAAAAATTTGATAACCTAAGACGGTTCCAGATGAAACTTAATCCGGCAAAATGCACCTTCGGTGTCCCTGCCGGTAAGCTGCTAGGTTTTCTCATGTCAAGCCGGGGCATTGAGGTAAATTCGATAAAAATCAGGGCAATAGAAAGAATGACTGTTCCACGGGAACTAAAAGATGTGCAAAAGTTTACCGGAAGCTTGGCGTCGCTAAGCCGGTTCATAAGCAGGCTAGGAGAAAAAGCTTTGCCACTCTACGCTCTGATGAAAAAATCCGATACGTTCGTCTGGACCCCTCAGGCAGACGCGGCGTTTAAGGATCTAAAAACGATGCTAGCCACTGCACCAATATTGGCTTCGCCGCTGGAAAGAGAGCCCATGCTGTTATACATAGCAGCAACTAACCGGGTTGTGAGTGTGGTTGTGGTGGTAGAAAGAGAAGAGGAAGGAAAAACCGTCCAGAGGCCGGTATACTACCTGAGCGAGGTGCTCTCCCTCTCAAAGCAAAACTACCCGCACTTCCAGAAAATGACTTATGGCGTGTTCATGGCCGCCACGAAGCTCAAGCACTACTTTGAGGAGCACCCCATGAAGGTGGTGAGTGAGGCACCCATCTCCGATATCATGTGCAACAAAGATGCTAGCGGTAGGATCGCAAAATGGGCGATTCAGATATCACCATATGTACCGGTGTATGAAAGAAGCGATGCCATAAAATCACAAGCTTTAGCTGATTTCTTGGTTGATTGGGCGGAAATGCAATACAAGCCGCCGGAACACAAGATAGAATACTGGAAGATGCACTTTGACGGATCCAAACTCAAAGAGGGTCTAGGTGCCGGTGTGGTGCTCACCTCACCAAAGGTAGATCATCTCCGGTATGTTTTACAAGTGCATTTCAGGGCATCAAACAATGTCGCTGAATACGAGGCTTTGATCCATGGGCTTAAGGTCGCAAAAGAAATCGGTGCACACCGGATCATTTGCTACGGAGATTCAGATCTTGTGGTACAACAATGTTCCGGAGATTGGGACGCAAAAGATGCCAACATGGCCTCGTACCGGTTTCACGTGCAAAAGATTGCCGGATTCTTCGAAGGGTGTGAGTTTCACCATGTGCCGCGTGCAAAAAATGAAGCCGCGGATGCTTTGTCCAAGCTGGGCTCGTCCAGGCAGGAAATTCCTCCCGGAATAGCCTTAGCACACTTAAGAGTACCATCGATCAAACCGAGTCCGGAGTCGGAGTCAATTTTTGTACCGGAATCACATGTTGTACCAATGGATATCGACGAAGGAAACCCGGGGACTGCTCCGGTAGGCTCGGGGACTGCTATGCCGGTACCGGAAGAAGCAATGCTGGTGGATAACATGGACATAGACGTACCGGTTTTCCCTGGTTCGGGAGGCACCATCATGGGTTAAACCTATTAAGGAATTCCTGATCGACGGCACCTTGCCGGTTGACGAAAATGAGTCTAGAAGGATCCAGAGGAGGTCCAAAGCTTACACCATCATCAATGGCGAGGTGTACAAGAGAAGCGTTACCGGTGTCCTCCAAAGGTGTGTGGAACCGGAAGAGGGAAAGTAAATGCTCGAGGAAATTCACCGAGGAGAAGGTGGGCATCACGCTTCGTCGAGGGCGCTAGTGGCAAAAGTGTTCCGACATGGGTTCTATTGGCCAATGGCCTTGGAAAACGTCGAGGATCTGGTAAGGAAATGCAATGGGTGCCAGAGGTACGCCAAGCAAAACCATACCCCAGCATCCGGTTTAAAGACCATACCGCTAACTTGGCCGTTTGCTATTTGGTGCCTCGTCATGGTTGGCCCATTCAAAACCGCAAGGGGAAACATGACCCACATCTTGGTTTTGTGGATAAATTCACCAAGTGGCTAGAAGTGAAACCCATTGCAAAATGTGATGGGCACACAGCGGTGAAGTTCTTAAAAGATGTAATTTTGCGGTACGGCTACCCACATAGCATTATCACTGACAATGGCACGAACTTTGCTCAAGGTGAGTTCAAAAGATTTTGTGAGAACAACAATATCCGGTTGGATTTGTGCTCAGTCGCACACCCACAAGGCAATGGCCAAGTTGAAAGAACAAACGCTTTGGTACTTTCCGGTATCAAACCAAGACTCATCGATGCGGTGGAAAAATCGCCGGGGTGTTGGCTCGATGAGCTACCATCCGTACTATGGAGTATAAGAACAACTCCAAACCGGTCTACAGGGTACACTCCATTTTTCATGGTTTATGGAGCAGAAGCGGTCATACCAACTGACATTCTACATGATTCACCAAGGGTGCAACTCTATACCGAAGAAGAGGTAAAGGAGGCCCGAGAAAACGATGTGGACTTGCTAGAAGAAGCAAGAGAATTAGCTTTGGCAAGAACAGCCATTTACCAGCAAAACCTCAGGCGCTATCACAGCCGAAAGGTTAACCCGAGGGTATTCCGGGAAGGAGACCTAGTGCTATGCCTAGTGCAGCGCACTGAAGGCCGGCACAAGCTTTCCCCCCCATAGGAAGGACCTTTCATTGTGAGCAAGGCTCTTCACAATGATGCCTATTACCTGATTGATGCACAGGAATGGAAGAAAGGGAAGGCGGACAGGTCCGGAGAGGAGACCAAACGTCCGTGGAATGTAGCTCTGTTGCGTCCTTTCTACTCTTGAAGTTGTGGTGTAAGAAGTTCCTTTTTTGTACCTTATTTGCTATGAATAAAAGATGTCGGAACCTCGAATGAGTCTCGGGGACTACCCTTACTGAAGTTGTATGTAACATGTTTATTTTTTCAGTTTACCGGTTGCTTATTGAACGTTTTTTCTTTCCGGTTTAGTAGTGTGCTAGACCCTACCGGAGTCTTCGACTCTGCTGTTGTCCGTAACTCGGCTTCATGGCAAGCAAGATAAACCGGTAGGGGATAAGCACATGAACTGCGAAGAGGGAGAGCGGGAAAGAACAATCTGGAAAATTTAACTAACCCCGGTTATACCGTTTTTTTGCAAAAATTTCGAGTTATTTCTAAGTTCAAGAAAGTGCTTGCTTGGTAAAAGAACTTTGTGCTCATACGCCAAAAACGCCCAGAGAAGGTAGGCAGAGCCAAAGCAAAAGAGCCAAGTATGCATCAAATTGGATGCGGAAACAATTTCGAAATCATTGCAGTGCAAGAAAAAGCAAATCAACAAGCAAATGTGCTAAGGCAAACATAACTTAATTAACTACCGGTATAGCGTACCGGCATAAACTGTTGTACCACAACCAAAATAGAGATTAAGTATTATACATCATAAACCCCGGCATACCGGGGTAGAATTTAACGGGCAATGTTTCCAAGATCAACAGGGCCAGCATATCACAGGCAATGTTCAGGCAACGTTCAAGCAACAGGGGCTTCAGGAGGAGCGTCTTTGGCGTCAGGACCCTCTGGAGGCGCGTCACTGGCTCCGGCCTCATCAGCGTCTTCATCTTCCTCTTCGTCGCTCAGATAGTCCTTGACGTCTGGAGGAGGGGGGATGAAGGCGCGCGTTTCAGCGAACTCCGCGATGTGGTACGCGCGATCCTGCCGCTTAGCGGTGAGGACCGGGTCCAGGTCGGTTGGAGCCCCTTCGCGCACGCTGGTGAGGGCGTCCAGGTCCAGCTCCGGGTACCAGGAGCAGGCAACGCGAAGCGCTGAGTCTGCTCCGGCACGGGCAGCAGAGCACTGCCACTCCCGGATCCTTCGGCCGGCACCCTTCAGGCGATCGCAGATGAGGGAGAAGCTGTCTGGCACTTCTTCTCCGGGCCAGAGAGTCCTGTAGAGCTGGGCGGCCACCTGCGGGATGTCAGAAAGGTTCCGATCCACGCAGCGCATGTGGGAGACCCGCGCGTTCAGCGCAACCAGGTGGTCATAGGGATCCCAGGGCGCACCCAGGTTCTTGTACGCCTGTCGCACCCGGCGCTCTCCAACCTTCTTTACAGCATGCGCCTGAGAGTCCGGGAAGAGCCCTGCAAGGCAAAGAAAAGAAGCTAAGTACATGCTACCGGAACAGGTAAGCTTATAAGCAGGAACCGGAAAGGAAAAAAGAGAAACTTACGGAGGGCAAGCGCGTCAGTCTGCGTAACCAGAAGGTCGTACTCCTTCTGTTCCGCATCCAGCCGCGCGGCCTTGTCCTCGGCTGCTTTCCGCGCCTTGGCGGCCTCTTCCAGCTCAGCCTGCAACACCACGTTGGCGTTGCTGGCATCCTCCAGCGACTCATTCAGCTTGGCCTCCGCAGCGGACTCAGCAGCCTTTAGCGCCTTGGCATGGTCAAGACCAAGCTGGATAAGCTGGTCCTTGAGCTCCTTGTAGCTGGCTTTCTGGGCGCTCAGATCCTCCTGGTGCTTCCGGATAAGTTTGTCCTTCTCTTCTGAGACCCGGAAAGAAAGTGTTAGCAAAATTGTACTGATACAATGCAGAGAAAGTAACTTAACCAGAAAACAGGAAGTTATACCTTGGGCGGCGGCAAGCTGCATCTTGAGGGCATCGATAGAAGCTTCCGGGATGGCTGTTGAAACAGAATATCATAAGTGTTAAGAATTGAGAGAAAGAAGGCTTTCCGGTAAAAAGATGTCGGAGGCGCAAAGATTTACCTTGGCACTTGCTGTGTGCCTCAGCGAGGTCCCGGTGCTCCAAAGAAGCTCCTCAAAGAGGATCTTCCGAGCGTCAGCTGTGGTCTGTTCAAGAAAATGATGTTAGCTAAGAGCAAAGATCTTAACCCGAAACTCGGGGACTGGCTATGCCGGTTTCGCGTGTTTCTAGATAAGTTTCGCGCTAAGAGCTGCGCTCTCAACACGAAACTCGGGGACTGGGAGGATAGACGAGATTCAGCAAAAAAGAGAAACCGGCGTAAGTTAAAAGTTCAAGGAAAGATAGAAAAAAGCTAGAAAAAGAGGAACCAAGATAAATCAAAAAATGGAACAGGCTTTGTGGGACTTACCATCATGTTGTTCGTGGCATCAAACCACGCGCTGTCCAGCTCTTTGACGGCCCGACGCAGCCGCATGAAGTGCTCTTCTGAGCACCGCGCACCAACAGGGTCAGGCGCCGGTAGCCGGTCCTTGCCCAGGCCGCGGGTCGCCTTGGACATGTCCGCGGCGTTCCACTTCTCCGCATAGGGCAACAAGTGCCACAGCTCCCGGCCTTCGCGCTGGAACGCGGTGATTGATACGTCTCCGACGTATCGATAATTTCTTATGTTCCATGCCACATTATTGATGTTATCTACATGTTTTATGCACACTTTATGTCATATTCGTGCATTTTCCGGAACTAACCTATTAACAAGATGCCGAAGTGCCAGTTCCTGTTTTCTGCTGTTTTTGGTTTCAGAAATCCTAGTAACGAAATATTCTCGGAATCGGACGAAATCAACGCCAAAGATCTTAGAATCCCCGGAAGCATCCAGAACACACGAGAGGGACCAGAGGGGGGGCACAGGCCCACCAAACCACATGGTGGCGCGGCCTAGGGGGGGCCCGCGCCCCCCTATGGTTTGGCCAGCCCTTCGACCCTCTGGCGCCGCCTCTTCGCCTATATAAAGCCCCTGGATCGAAAACCCTGATACGATTGGCGAAAACCACAGAAACCTTCCAGAGCCGCCGCCATCGCGACGCCAAGATCTGGGGGACAGGAGTCTCTGTTCCGGCACGCTGCCGGAGCGGGGAAGTGCCCCCGGAAGGCTCCTCCATCGACACCGCTGCCATCTCCACCGCCATCTTCATCACCGCTGCTGGTCCCATGAGGAGGGAGTAGTTCTCCATCGAGGCTCGGGGCTGTACCGGTAGCTATGTGGTTCATCTCTCTCCCATGTACCTCAATACAATAATCTCATGAGCTGCTTTACATGATTGAGATTCATATGAGTTTTGTATCACTATTCACCTATGTGCTACTCTAGCAATGTTATTAAAGTAGTCCTATTCCTCCTGCACGTGTGTAAAGGTGACAGTATGTGCACCGTGTTAGTACTTGGTTTATGCTATGATCATGATCTCTTGTAGATTGCGAAGTTAACTATTGCTATGATAATATTGATGTGATCTATTCCTCCTACATATGCATGAAGGTGACAGTGTGCATGCTATGTTAGTACTTGGTTTAGTCTTTTGATCTATCTTACACTATAAGGTTACTTAAATATGAACAAATTGTGGAGCTTGTTAACTCCGGCATTGAGGGTTCGTGTAATCCTACGCAATGCGTTCATCATCCAACAAGAGTGTAGAGTATGCATTTATCTATTCTGTTATGTGATCAATGTTGAGAGTGTCCACTAGTGAAAGTGTAATCCCTAGGCCTTGTTCCTAAATACTGCTGCGTTACTACTGCTTGTTTACTGTTTCACTGTGTTACTACTGCTGCAATACTACCACCATCAACTACACGCCAGCAAGCTATTTTCTGGCACCGTTGCTACTGCTCATACTTATTCATACCACCTGTATTTCACTATCTCTTCGCCGAACTAGTGCACCTATTAGGTGTGTTGGGGACACAAGAGACTTCTTGCTTTGTGGTTGCAGGGTTGCATGAGAGGGATATCTTTGACCTCTTCCTCCCTGAGTTCGATAAACCTTGGGTGATCCACTTAAGGGAAAACTTGCTGCTGTTCTACAAACCTCTGCTCTTGGAGGCCCAACACTGTCTACAGGAAAGGAGGGGGAACGTAGACATCAAGCACTTTTCTGGCGCCGTTGCCGGGGAGGAAAGGTAAAAGGTACTCACACTCCGGACCTCGGCTACTAAGCTATTTTCCGGCGCCGTAAGTACTCGAAGCTATTTCCTTTAGATCCTGCAATTGCAACTTTTTGTTTCTTGTTTACACTTGTAAGGCATAATGGACAACATCTGTGAGCTTTTTATTCTATTTCCTGAGTCAAGACATGAATGGTTTAATGCGAAAATTAAAAAACCCATGGAATCTTATTTGCATGCTGGTAGTAATATTAGTATGAACGCTTTGAACACCATTGTTGATAATGATATAGAAAGTTCTAAGCTTGGGGAAGCTGGTTTTCATGATCTTTTTAGTCCCCCAAGCATTGAGGAGAAAATTTTCTTTGATGATACTTTGCCTGCTATTTATGATGATTATAATGATAGTAGTCTTTTGTTGCCACCTACTATGGAGAGTGAATTTGATTATGATTACAATATGCCTCCTATATTTGATGATGAGAATAAAAATGATAGCTACTTTGTTGAATTTGCTCCCACTATTACTAATAAAATTGATTATGCCTATGTGGAGAGTAATAATTTTATACATGAGACTCATGATAAGAATGCTTTATGTGATGGTTATATTGTTGAGTTTGCTCATGTTGCTACTGAAAGTTATTATGAGAGAGGAAAATATGGTTGTAGAAATTTTCATGTTACTAAAACACCTCTCTATGTGCTGAAATTTTAGAAACTACACTTGTTTTATCTTCCTATGCTTGCTACTTTGCTCTTCATGAACTTGTTTATTTACAAGATTCCTATGCATAGGAAGTATGTTAGACTTAAATGTGTTTTGAATTTGCCTCTTGATGCTCTCTTTTGCTTCAAATACTATTTCTTGCGAGTGCATCATTAAAACTGCTGAGCCCATCTTAATGGCTATAAAGAAAAGAACTTCTTGGGAGATAACCCATGTGTTTATTTTGCTACAGTACTTGGTTTTATATTTGTGTCTTGGAAGTTGTTTACTACTGTAGCAACCTCTCCTTATCTTAGTTTTGTGTTTTGTTGTGCCAAGTAAAGCCGTTGATAGAAAAGTAAGTACTAGATTTGGATTACTGCGCAGTTCCAGATTTCTTTGCTGTCACGAATCTGGGTCCACCTCCCTGTAGGTAGCTCAGAAAATTAAGCCAATTTACGTGCATGATCCTCAGATATGTACGCAACTTTCATTCAATTTGAGCATTTTCATTTGAGCAAGTCTGGTGCCATTTTAAAATTCGTCAATACGAACTGTTCTGTTTTGACAGATTCTGCCTTTTATTTCGCATTGCCTCTTTTGCTATGTTGGATGAATTTCTTTGATCCACTAATGTCCAGTAGCATTATGCAATGTCCAGAAGTGTTAAGAATGATTGTGTCACCTCTGAATATGTTAATTTTTATTGTGCACTAACCCTCTAATGAGTTGTTTCGAGTTTGGTGTGGAGGAAGTTTTCAAGGGTCAAGAGAGGAGGATGATATACTATGATCAAGAAGAGTGAAAGCTCTAAGCTTGGGGATGCCCCGGTGGTTCACCCCTGCATATATCAAGAAGACTCAAGCGTCTAAGCTTGGGGATGCCCAAGGCATCCCCTTCTTCATCGACAACATTATCAGGTTCCTCCCCTGAAACTATATTTTTATTCCATCACATCTTATGTGCTTTACTTGGAGCGTCTGTATGCTTTTATTTTTGTTTGTGTTTAAATAAATTGGATTACATCATGCTTGTGTGGGAGAGAGACACGCTCCGCTGTTGCATATGAACACATGTGTTCTTAGCTTTTAGTATTCATGGCGAAGTTTCTTCTTCGTTAAATTGTTATATGGTTGGAATTGGAAAATGATACATGTAGTAATTGCTATAAATGTCTTGGGTAATGTGATACTTGGCAATTGTTGTGCTCATGTTTAAAGCTCTTGCATCATATGCTTTGCACCCATTAATGAAGAAATACATAGAGCATGCTAAAATTTGGTTTGCATATTTGGTTTCTCTAAGGTCTAGATAATTTCTAGTATTGAGTTTGAACAACAAGGAAGACGGTGTAGAGTCGTATAATGTTTTCAATATGTCTTTTATGTGAGTTTTGCTGCACCGGTTCATCCTTGTGTTTGTTTCAAATAAGCCTTGCTAGCCTAAACCTTGTATCGAGAGGGAATACTTCTCATGCATCCAAAATACTTGAGCCAACCACTATGCCATTTGTGTCCACCATACCTACCTATACTACATGGTATTTTCCGCCATTCCAAAGTAAATTGCTTGAGTGCTACCTTTAAAATTCCATCATTCACCTTTGCAATATATAGCTCATGGGACAAATAGCTTAAAAACTATTGTGGTATTGAATATGTAATTATGCACTTTATCTCTTATTAAGTTGCTTGTTGTGCGATAACCATGTTCACTGGGGATGCCATCAACTATTCATTGTTGAATTTCATGTGAGTTGCTATGCATGTCTGTCTTGTCTGAAGTAAGAGAGATCTACCACCTTATGGTTAAGCATGCATATGTTAGAGAAGAACATTGGGCCGCTAACTAAAGCCATGCTCCATGGTGGAAGTTTCAGTTTTGGACAACAATCCTCAAATCTCAAATGAGAAAATTATTAATTGTTGTTATATGCTTATGCATAAAAGAGGAGTCCATTATCTGTTGTCTATGTTGTCCCGGTATGGATGTCTAAGTTGAAGAATAATCAATAGCGAGAAATCCAATGCGAGCTTTCTCCTTAGACCTTTGTACAGGCGGCATAGAGGTACCCCTTTGTGACACTTGGTAAAAACAATGCATTGTGATGATCCGGTAGTCCAAGCTAATTAGGACAAGGTGCGGGCACTATTAGTACACTATGCATGAGGCTTGCAACTTATAAGATATAATTTACATGATGCATATGCTTTATTACTACCGTTGACAAAAAAATTTCATGTTTTCAAAATCAAAGCTCTAGCACAAATATAGCAATCGATGCTTTTCCTCTATGGAGGACCATTCTTTTACTTTCATTGTTGAGTCAGTTCACCTATTTCTCTCCACCTCAAGAAGCAAACACTTGTGTGAACTGTGCATTGATTCCTACATACTTGCATATTGCATTTGTTATATTACTGTATGTTGACAATATCTATGAGATATACATGTTACAAGTTGAAAGCAACCGCTGAAACTTAATCTTCCTTTGTGTTGCTTCAATGCCTTTACTTTGAATTATTGCTTTTTGAGTTAACTCTTATGCAAGACTTATTGATGCTTGTCTTGAAGTGCTATTCATGAAAAGTCTTTGCTTTATGATTCACTTGTTTACTCATGTCATATACATTGTTTTGATCGCTGCATTCACTACATATGCTTTACAAATAGTATGATCAAGGTTATGATGGCATGTCACTTCAGAAATTATCTTTGTTATCGTTTTACCTGCTCGGGACGAGCAGAACTAAGCTTGGGGATGCTGATACGTCTCCGACGTATCGATAATTTCTTATGTTCCATGCCACATTATTGATGTTATCTACATGTTTTATGCACACTTTATGTCATATTCGTGCATTTTCCGGAACTAACCTATTAACAAGATGCCGAAGTGCCAGTTCCTGTTTTCTGCTGTTTTTGGTTTCAGAAATCCTAGTAACGAAATATTCTCGGAATCGGACGAAATCAACGCCAAAGATCTTAGAATCCCCGGAAGCATCCAGAACACACTAGAGGGACCAGAGGGGGGGCACAGGCCCACCAAACCACATGGTGGCGCGGCCTAGGGGGGGCCCGCGCCCCCCTATGGTTTGGCCAGCCCTTCGACCCTCTGGCGCCGCCTCTTCGCCTATATAAAGCCCCTGGATCGAAAACCCTGATACGATTGGCGAAAACCACAGAAACCTTCCAGAGCCGCCGCCATCGCGACGCCAAGATCTGGAGGACAGGAGTCTCTGTTCCGGCACGCTGCCGGAGCGGGGAAGTGCCCCCGGAAGGCTCCTCCATCGACACCGCTGCCATCTCCACCGCCATCTTCATCACCGCTGCTCCCATGAGGAGGGAGTAGTTCTCCATCGAGGCTCGGGGCTGTACCGGTAGCTATGTGGTTCATCTCTCTCCCATGTACCTCAATACAATAATCTCATGAGCTGCTTTACATGATTGAGATTCATATGAGTTTTGTATCACTATTCACCTATGTGCTACTCTAGCAATGTTATTAAAGTAGTCCTATTCCTCCTGCACGTGTGTAAAGGTGACAGTATGTGCACCGTGTTAGTACTTGGTTTATGCTATGATCATGATCTCTTGTAGATTGCGAAGTTAACTATTGCTATGATAATATTGATGTGATCTATTCCTCCTACATATGCATGAAGGTGACAGTGTGCATGCTATGTTAGTACTTGGTTTAGTCTTTTGATCTATCTTACACTATAAGGTTACTTAAATATGAACAAATTGTGGAGCTTGTTAACTCCAGCATTGAGGGTTCGTGTAATCCTACGCAATGCGTTCATCATCCAACAAGAGTGTAGAGTATGCATTTATCTATTCTGTTATGTGATCAATGTTGAGAGTGTCCACTAGTGAAAGTGTAATCCCTAGGCCTTGTTCCTAAATACTGCTGCGTTACTACTGCTTGTTTACTGTTTCACTGTGTTACTACTGCTGCAATACTACCACCATCAACTACACGCCAGCAAGCTATTTTCTGGCACCGTTGCTACTGCTCATACTTATTCATACCACCTGTATTTCACTATCTCTTCGCCGAACTAGTGCACCTATTAGGTGTGTTGGGGACACAAGAGACTTCTTGCTTTGTGGTTGCAGGGTTGCATGAGAGGGATATCTTTGACCTCTTCCTCCCTGAGTTCGATAAACCTTGGGTGATCCACTTAAGGGAAAACTTGCTGCTGTTCTACAAACCTCTGCTCTTGGAGGCCCAACACTGTCTACAGGAAAGGAGGGGGAACGTAGACATCAGTGATCCGGCCAAGCAGGCCGGTGGCCTTCTCGCCGGCAGCGCTAGCGGCGCGGGAGACGTGCAGCACCAAGGGCTGCTGGCCGCCGGAGGAGGCGCTAGGGGCCGTTTCTTTCCCCTTGACGAGCGTCAAGGTCTTGGGCGGCGGCGCCGTGGGAGTGGCACCGGCTGGCTCGGTGCGAGGAGCTTCCGGCGGTGGCGTGGTCCTGGGAGAAGGGGGAGCGCCAGGCGCGTCACCCGGATTGGAGCTAGCCGGCGCGGAAGCTTCCGGCGCGGCTTTGGAGGGGGAAGACATCTTGGTCTTTTTCTTCTTCTTCTTTTCTGGGACGGGAGGAACCAGAGGTTCCGCCCGCCCGGCAGCTTCTTCTCCGGCGCCGATGTTGCTGGCGCCGGTATCTTGGTTCTCGGGAGGGGAGACAAGTTCCTCCTTCGCGCGGTGATCTGGCGGTGTAGGGGTCGCGCGCTCCGAACTTGTAGTGCCTCCCAGAGGGGAGGCAGAGGTGATGCCGGCACCAGATGGTGTCGGGCTTGAGTGAGGAGGAGGAGTTGAGGTCCTTGCGGATCCGGCAGAGCCCTCAGGCCTGGGGCCAAGCTTGAGCGCGGGGCTAAAAGAGAGAAAAAGAAAGGGTTGGAAAAAAGCAACCGGAAAAAGAACTTGGTAAAAGCAAAACAAGCAGAGAAACGAGGCCTTACCCAGAAGAGGTCGGCATCTGCTTGCTCTTGTAGCGCCTCACGCCTGCAACTTTCCCTGCGAAGGGTTCAGTCCGGAAGCGCTTGGATGCAGGGGCCTGGCTCGAACCGGCGTCAGAGGCCAGAGCCTTGTTCTTTTGGCCTTGGGCCATGAGTTTCTCCACAAACTCATGGCCTGCCTCGGCCTGCAGGGGAGGAACGTGCTCATGGACCTGTGGGTTGATTTTGGCTGAGGGAACATCTACAGGGAAACAATAACAGAAGAATATGAGAGATCAAAAGAAGAACTACCTCAAGCAAGGTCAGGTCGTCAGACGAACCGGAAGGTTCCGGCGGAGACTTGCCGAGGCGCGAAGCTGGAGTCCGGCCCATCTTCAGATCCTGCCAACGAATGAAGGGGTCCGGGTCGAACTTGTCCAGAGCACGTTTCCGGCAAGGGCCTCGCCGGTCTGAGTCTATGCGGGGGAAGCGGTCCTTGGCCTAAAAGCAAAAGAAAAAAGGGTTAGTCACAATATAAAAATTACCGGTAAACCGACCCGAGTTGCGTAATTTCTTACTTCTTGGGTCGGAGGGTTAGTGGAACTAAGAGGCCGCAGGCCCCATTCCCAATCTTCCGGCATGGCAGTCTGGCAGATCTGCCTAGCCTTGAGGACAATGTCCTTCTTGCTGAGAGGGATTCCGGTGATCTTGGTAGGATCACCGGGACCGTACATCTCGCTCATCTTATGCATGCGGCGCTTGAGAGGAAGCACCCGACACGAGATAAACGCGCGGATAATATCGTCGGAGCAGATGTCAGTGTCCTTCATCAGCTGCTTCATGAAGCGTATAACCCGGTTGGTCTCTATATGAGATTCCTTCGGATTGTAGCTCCAGTTGGCCCTCGTGGGCGGCGCCGGATTAAAAGGCGGCAGATCGATGAGATCTGCGGCGCCGTTGTTCTTCACGTAGAAGAAGGTCCCTTGCCATAGCCGGCATGACTCGAGACCGGAAAACTTGAAAAAAGGGCTCCCTTGGCGGGAGCCGATGATGCAAGACCCGCATTGTACGGGGGGTTTGGGTTTAGGGATTTCCTTGCCCTGAACGGAATTGATCCGAAGAGCAAAGAAACGGGTAAACGTCTCGCGAGTGGGACGAATACCGATATAAGCCTCCATAAAGGTGGCATAGCAAGAGAGGTAGAAAATGGCGTTACCGGGAAGATGGTGAGGTTGGAGTTGATAAAAATTGAGGAAACTCCGGAAGAAATCAGAGACGGGAAGGCCGAAGCCGCGCTCGAAGTGAGCGAGAAAGACAACGCGTTCGCCGGGTTCAACCACCGGCTCAATCTCGTCACCAGGGAGCCGGCAGGATACTCCTTCCGGAATCCTCCTGGACCGGTAAAGCCAGTCGATTTCATACTGGCTAACGTTGGAGCCCATCCAGGCCCCGCGTGTGATGCCGGCGGGATCTACGCCGGAAGCTTGGCTAGAGCTACCGGTTTCTTGGTCGCTACCGGAATCAATATCCATCTGGACGAGATCGGCGGTTAATCCGTCGGAGGATTGGCTACGCCGGCTAGCGGAAGAAGAGGCAGAAGAAGAGGCAGAGGAAGACCCCTCACTGGACATGAAATTTGGCGAAGAGAAACACGAATCCCACAATTTACCCCCGCGCGAAGATCTACGAGTAAGAGAAAAAGCAAAAGAAAAGGAGAAATAAATACACTGCCAGCTCAAGATCTAGAAAGCAAGCAAAGGAAGGGTAAACGCAGATTAAGCCTAACCTGAGGCGGCGGAGTCGCAGAGGAAGTGGTTCGCCGGTGGAGTGGCGAGCTTGCGGTTGGCGAGGAGGTCCATCGACGGCGAGGTGGAGAAGAGCTTGAGGAAACACCAATGCCGCAACCGCGAGAGGAGCACCGCAGAAGTTCTTCGCGCGGCGAAGTTCGGCGGCGTCCGGAGGAGCTGTAGCGAAGATTCGGTGGGCGGTGGAGCTCGAGCGGCGAACGGAGCGGCGGAGGCGCAGAGAGCAAAGAACACTGTGCGCGAAGAAGTGGGGAATGCGAGAAGAGGAAGAAGAAGGAGCGGTTTCGCCTTATAAAGGAAGAGAGAGAGATGGGCCGAAAACCGCTGGGCCGCGGCGGTTCGGTCCTCGGGCCGCGACGGTTCGCTCCACGGGCCGCCGCGTGGCGCAGCGATACACGCGTAAAAACAGGAAGCCACAGGGAGGTACACACGGATCCAGAACGGTGGTTGGGATCCGCTGTGAGGCAGTTAATGCGCGCGCGGAAGCCGAAGGGAAGTGACCCCTGACACTGACGTGTCAGTCACAGTGCGCATGTCTCTGACAGGCACGGGGCCCGAGATATTCTCGACTTCGCCGAGGAGATGTTTAATGACTAAGATGCCGGAGGGTAAGATACCAGAAAATGCCTTGCAAGAGAAGAAACGTGAGTCCGGGCAAAGATGCCGGATCTAAGCTAAGCGCCGGATAGATTAAACCGGTATCCAAAGACGTGAGAACCTGGCATGGTCTGTTGGATAGAATCCGCCAGACTATACCAGCTTCGGGGACTAATGTTGGGGGGATCACCCCCGGTATGCCAAAGGCATGCCAAACCGGATGGGTTAGGCCATCAAGATACCGGTTTAATGTTCATACCGGAGCACGAAGATAAGAGTTTGGCTAAGTGAAGCTAAGCTGGTATCCCCAAGAGGGGTATACCGGAACCGGGTAAAGAAGATACCGGGATACCGGAAAGATGAGCATGTCGGCAGAACTGGTCAAAGATTCTCTCCAGAGCTAGAGGACAAAGATGAGCTAAGCAAAGTAGCTTTAAACGAAGGCCTGATGATAAAGAGGAGGATGACGATGAAAGAAGCCGGAAGACGTCAGCCTCCCTGATTAAAGAAGACCCCGGTGTCATCTATGATTAAAGTAACTTTGTAAAGTAGTTTGTCTAGTCAAAGATGCCATTAGGGTTTCTTCCCCTGTAAGCCACCCTCTCCCCTATATAAGGAGAGGGGGCACACCCGTATTCGGGAGCGGGCAAGAAGTAAGTAGCAACCAGCGTTGAGTAGAAGGAGATCCTGTAAGCACGAACTTGTAACCTGTGGAGATCAATAAAGAAGATGATCTAGAGCGAGTTCTTCCTTATGTCTTTCTTCTTCAACCTCTAGCCTTGGCTAAGTTCTTGAGGAAACCATCCGGAAGTTCATCCCATCTAATCACAAACCCTCCCCCGAATCCTCTAGCGTCCATTCGGCCCCAACTTAAGCCATCCTATGGCATCTGTCTGTTCACCACGACGACAAATCTTGTGCTTGATGTAGAGTCGAAGTTGCTTTCTATCGGGTGCGCGAAGCGCTCCCGATGGGAGTAGCCCCCGAGTCTATGGGCGGGTGCTTGCAGCCACGCATATACTCAAGTTGTACTACTCGAAGATCTTGATTGTTGATGCCGATGTCTTCAACTTTATTCTTCTTTGTTGGCGAGGTTGCCATATTTTTTATCGGGTGCACGACTAGCGCTCCCGATGGGAGTAGCCCCGAGCCTGTAGATAAATATGAAATAGTTATGTATAGGGTGTAAAAAATGCTAAGTCAAATACCGTAGATGTCTCGGAGGAGCCGATGATTTGGATCTTGTCCTAGAGGAGTCGATGATTGGATGATGTCCCAGAGGAGCCGATGATTTGGATGATGGCCCATAGGAGCCGATGATTTGGATGATGGCCCAGAGGAGCCGATGATTGGGATGATGGCCCAGAGGAGCCGATAGTTTTATCGGGTGCGCGTCCAGCGCTCCCGATGGAAGTAGCCCCTCAGTCTGGGCACTGATGCTTGCAACCATGAGTAGACTCAAGTCGAGCAACTCGGTGTTTATAGTTTTCTTCAGGTGCCGTTGACACATTGTTGTTTATTTCAAGGGGCAATTCTTAATGCACCTTGAGCATCGTTGATGCCATTGTTTGTAAGTTTATCGGCAGCAAATTATTTGAGTGACCAGCTCGTGTTGCGGGTCTTGCTAAACCCGTTGTATGTGCAACTTTGCTTTCAACCGATGCATGCCTTGACAGCAGCTCCCGAATAGATCGGTGGCACTAGATCTGCCGATGACTCCGTCGCTCTTTGATACTTCTGTAATTTAAAGTATCGAGCGTGGGTCGTTTTCGTACGTGTTTCATGATCCTTGCTATCTGCGGTACTCTTTGAGGCATCTATAGCAAAGGAAAAGAGCAAGATTCCCGTTGATTTTGCATCATAGCACTCGTAATTTCAGGGGCTTTTTCAGAGTGCAATCTCTGGGCGTATTTTCCATCGCACCGATGTTCGTTGTAATATACGAACAAGGTTCCTGACGATGTAGTTCGGGTGTCCCGAATTACTGCAATTCTTCAAAACTTGAGTCTTCATATCTTCTTGAATTCCAGTGAACCGGTGCTCCCGATGGGAGTAATAGTCTTCATATCTTCTTGAATTCCAACGAACCAGCGCTCCCGATGAGAGTAACCGCAATAGTTTGAAGATATTCCAGGAGCCCCCGAGCAATTCCAGCGAACCGGCGCTCCCGATGGGAGTAATAGTCTTCAAATCTTCTTGAATTCCAACGAACCAGCGCTCCCAATGAGAGTAACCGCAATAGTTCGAAGATATTCCAGGAGCCCCCGAGTAATTCCAGCGCTCCCGAAGGGAGCGCATCGGGTCAATATTATATAATATGATATCCATTGAATATTCTGGATGATGAATCCACCAACCCGAGAGTGCATCGGGAGAAGATATATCCAGAGCCGAAGAGGATAAGTCCATTGAGTAATCATAGATGATGAAGAAAATAAATCCACTCAGTCGTCGAAAATAAATCACCGAGTAATCGAGAGTACCGGAGGTAATGATGTAATGGCCTCCCTGATCACCGGGTGTGGTGAAGGGAAGAGGAACACTTAGTTCTGCAGGCGCAGTCGAAATAATTGCACGGCCAAAGATAATCCACGTGGCAGGCGCAATCGAAATAATTGCGCCACCCAAGATAATCCACGCGGCGGGCGCAGTCGAAGTACTTGCGCCATCCAAGATAATCCATGCCGGCGGGCGCAACCGAAATAATTGCGCCATCCAAGATAATTCATGCGGCGGGCGCAGCCGAAATAATTGCGCCATCCAAGATAATTCATGCGGCGGGCGCAGCCGAAATAATTGCGCCATCCAAGATAATTCATGCCGGTGGGCGCAGCCGAAATAATTGCGCTATCCAAGATAATTCATGCCGGCGGGCGCAACCAAAATAATTGCGCCATCCAAGATAATTCATGCCGGCGGGCTCAGCCGAAATAGTTGCGCCGCCCAAGATAATTCATGCGGCGGGCGCAGCCGAAATAATTGCGCCATCCAAGATAATCCATGCGGCGGACGCAGTCGATGTGTCCAATCCGCCACGGACGAGCACCCGAATATATCAAGTCCGCAATGTTGGGTCCGCGGTAGGCGAGCCCCCAAATATGTCGGGTGCGCGACGGCAGGCGAGGTCGTCCGAGCAGAATAGTCAAAGTTTAGCCCGATCTGCAGTTATATTACGGCGCAAAAACTGGTCCTAGTCGCTGTATCGGTGACTGAAATTTCTGTTGCATGAAACTAGGCTTTGTCCAATAAACTGCTTCACGTGCACCCGACAAAAAATTGCATTGAGCTGGCCGTGACCCAATTGCTTGATTGCTTCGACACCTTCTTTGCTCCTTTGGATTGAGTACCACTTTTCTATGTTTTATCTATGCTCATAAAAACAGTTACTTTCAATGCACAATTATTCATGATCCTTTATTTGAGTTACTTCTTGTTATAACATAGTTGCTAAGTTCTATTGTTAGAATTATATCTATCATGCCTATGTTTAGAGTACTTTGATCCCAGCTCACAATGCTTTACAATAACTTGATCAAGATTGTGTTGACTTCATGTCATCTCAAAAATTATTTTGTTATCACTTACCTACTCGAGGACGATCAAGAGTTAATCTTGGGGATGCTTGATACGTATCTATAATTTTTGATGCTCCATGCTTGTTTTACATCAATTTATATATGTTTTGCTTACACTTCGTTGCACTTTTATACATTTTACGGCACTAACCTATTGACAAGATGCTACAGTGCCAGTTCCATGTTTTCTGTTGTTTTGTATTTCAAAAAGTTGTACAGGAAATATTCTAGGAATTGGACGAAACAAAAGCCGAAGTCAATATTTTACCGTAACAAAGACATAGTCTAGAGGGGAGACGAAGAGGGGGGCACAGGGCGGCCAGACCATGCCTTGGCGCGGCTAGGTCTGGACCCGTGCCACGGGGTGGTGTGGGCCACCCTGGCCTCCACCAACCTCGCCCTTCCGCCTATTTATTCATGATCTCGGGAAACACCTACACACCCGAGCCTCCATCCACGAAAAGTTCTGTCGCGGCCGCCATCGTAGACCCTAGCTCGGGAGGGTTCTGAAGCTCTTCCCTGCTGTGGAGGAAGCATTACGGGTTACTGATGAGTTTTGTGATCAATACCGTGTTCTGAGAAGGGAAGTGGAGATACTTCGGGAGGAGAACAACCGACTTCGCAGAATGCTAGAGCGATTCCTCACTCCCATCAGGGTCGTTCCACCATCACCACCGAAGGAGTAATTCATCATTGGTATTGGCATCCCCTTGGTTTCTTCCAAGCTTGGGGGAGTGCCGCGGTATCACATCATCACTATATTTTACCTTTTTACTATAAGGTAGTGTCATATCATGAGTAGGGAAGTTATCATATAAGATAGTTTGCAGTGTGGAAGTATCTCTCTTTAGTTAGTTATCTATGTATCCCTTGGTGTGAGTTATCGTTATGGAATATTAATGAGAAGTTTTATCATTTACATATTGCACACCTTATTTTAGTTTGCAATCTCTATTATATGATTGATCTTGTTGTTAGTATTGGTATCACTTTGGGAGCATTGATTAAATCTACTTGGTTTTGGCAAACTTAGCATTGGTCAATAGCAACAACACTTTGAGTTTAAGTAGAAAAGAAGAAATACATGTAGATATGTTGTTTCTTTATCTTTCTTTCTTGTTAGCTATGAGCTTAGTATTCTGAAGTTTAAATTATTTGTGCTTACAAGAAAGATGCATGATTGTTTCTATCACATGTATATTTGTTTGTTTCCCTCAACTCTTATGCTTGCTAATCAACCTTCCTAGCCAAAGACCTGTGCTGAGAGCAAATGCCTCTCGTGCATCCAAACCTTTAAACAAAACCTATGCCATCAGTGTCCACCATAACTACCTATTATGTGGTATTTTGCGCCACTCCAAGTAAATACTTCATGTGCTACCTTTAAACAATTCAAAAGTTATTATCTCTTACTTGTGTCAATGTTTTATAGCTCATGAGGAAGTATGTGGTGTTTCATCTTTCAATCTTGTTGGGCAACTTTCACTAATGGACTAGTGGCTTCATCCACTTATCCAATAATTTTGCAAAAAGAGCTGGCAACGGGGTTCCCAGCCCCAATTAATTAACTTTCATTAATAATTATCTTCACATGTTTTGCCCTGATTCATCAGTAAGCAACTTAATTTTGCAAATAGACACTCCTCCATGGTATGTGAAATGTTGGAAGGCACCCGAGGATTCGGTTGGCCATGGCTTGTGAAAGCAAAGGTTGGGAGGAGTGTCATCCATAAATAAAAGGGATTTCTATTTTTGTGCCCCTGGCTCCTTAGTTGTGCTCAGTTTTCCCCAGCCCCTTAGCTTTTCCTCAGTTTTCCCCAAGACCTTGTCTGAAACCCGCAGAAGGAGCTCGGACGGAAGGAATCCCGTTTAGTTGATGTTGGTTGGTGCTGGCAAGTGGGGCCGCTGTTGGTGCCCTGCAGTGGACACGTCTTCACTTATCCAGATCATCGTGGGACCCACAACTTGTCCACGTTAGTGCGCCGGACCCACAGCTTACCCAGGTGACCGTTGCAAAATGGGAGCCCGAGCCAGCCCGTGCCCGTGCCATTGCTTCCCCTTTCTTTCCCCGCGCCCCATTGTTCTTCTTCTTCGCTAGCGGCAGCCCTTCTCCGGTAGGCGGGTGATGTCTAGTTTCTCTTCGACCCCCCGTTCTTCATGGCCGCAGTATGGACCCGTTCCTTTGACAAGATGCCCTGACTGCCCACGCCAGGAGCCTCTGAAGCGGTCGATCTGTAAGACGGACGAGAATGGCAACCGTGGACGTGAGTTCCTTGCATGCGAGAGATTGCCATATAGAGAGGGGGATAAGGTTAGATCTCGCTCCAATTTCTCTGTTTTCTCTCGATTTTCTTGCTATTCCCTCGAATTTGGGATTTAGGGTTCCCGTTGTTGTTTTCAGATCCTGAAGAAATGCAGGCATTTCGAGTGGATCGATGTGTATGCTCGGAGGCTTCAATTGCAGGAATCAATTGGCGCTATTGGGGAGTGCAATTTGGGAGGGGGGAGACTTGCTGTAGAGAATGCGGTGGAGAGAGGAGCCGTTCCGATTATGCCTAATGCTCCCAATGTAGGACTGGAGGAAGTGAAGGGAGAACTGAAGAAAATGAACAAGCAGTTAAGGCAGCTGATCGAGTTGAAGAAGCAAGCTAATCTGATGGCTGGTTGTTTTTTCTGTTGTATAATTGCGATCGGATTCTTATCATTGCTCACCAGGCGCTAGAAGTTGTTACAAGGGATACCTTGTTACAAATTCATTATTCAGTTACATGTACTTGTAGTTGTTTTCATAGTTAGTGTGTGCATTCACCGAAATTACCAACTATATTGGAATGCTAAAGAAAGTTGATAATTAGGGCTCCCAATAATCTATTCACCGAAATCCGCAAATATGTATGCCTCATGTTTATACAAAAATTATACCACTTTTGGGCCGTTTCAAATTACTAAAACTATATGCCAAAACTATATCCCCTAAAAGAAAAAGGAAAGCGAAAGATAGTTGATAATTGTTAGAGGGGTGACAATAATGCATTCACCGAAATCCGCAAATATGTATGCCTCATGTTTATACCGAAATTATACCACTTTTGGGCCGTTTCAAATTACCGAAACTATATGCCAAAACTATATCCCCTAAAAGAAAAAGGAAAGCGAAAGATGGTTGATAATTGTTAGAGGGGTGACAATAATGCATTCACCGAAATCCGCAAATATGTATGCCTCATGTTTATACCAAAATTATACCACTTTTGGGCCGTTTCAAATTACTAAAACTATATGCCAAAACTATATCCCCTTGTTTTATAGCTCATGAGGAAGTATGTGGTGTTTCATCTTTCAATCTTGTTGGGCAACTTTCACTAATGGACTAGTGGCTTCATCCACTTATCCAATAATTTTGCAAAAAGAGCTGGCAACGGGGTTCCCAGCCCCAATTAATTAACTTTCATTAATAATTCTCTTCACATGTTTTGCCCTGATTCATCAGTAAGCAACTTAATTTTGCAAATAGACACTCCTCCATGGTATGTGAAATGTTGGAAGGCACCCGAGGATTCGGTTGGCCATGGCTTGTGAAAGCAAAGGTTGGGAGGAGTGTCATCCATAAATAAAACTAAAGTACATGTGTAAACAAAAGAGAAGAGGGATGATCTACCTTGCTGGTAGAGATAACGTCCTTCATGGGAGCCACTCTTTGGAAGTCTGTTTGGCAAGGGGGTTAGAGTACCCACTACCATTCGTTGACAACAACAAACACCTCTCAAAACTTTACTTTTATGCTCTTTATATGATTCCAAAACTTAAAAAGCTCTAGCACATGATTTAATCCCTGCTTCCCTCTGCGAAGGGCCTATCTTTTACTTTCATGTTGAGTCAGTAAACCTATTTCCCTCCATCTTAAGCAAGCAATTGAGTTGTTGTGATCCAACCATCTATATTGTGATCTATTTAATCATGCCTTTTATTCTTTCTTGTTTAGTACAAGTTTTATCTGAATGAATATAGCTTTGAAAGTTATCAATGATTATGAGGAGATTATTATGATTGAGTATGCAAGTTTTGTTGTATAAGCTTTAATATAAGAGCGCTGCTCGACAGATAAGTACAATCTGATAATTGTTCTTTGACCAAGAATGAAGTTTGCCATCACTAATTATGATTTCCTATGCACCTTTATTTGTGATTTCCTTCTACTTGTTTCAAGTTGAATTATATGAGGAAGTTGTTCACTAGAATGTCTTGTGTGAATTAATATGATGCTTCTTGTCCATATTTTATTTAGCGACTCCTCACTCTATAAACATGTGGTCTTGTTTACTGAGTTCAGTTTCGCTTGGGGACAAGCGAAGTCTAAGCTTGGGGGGAGTTGATACGTCCATTTTGCATCACTATTTTATATCATAATTTTCTGTTATTCATTAATATATTTCATATTTAGAGATGATACTTATGTTATTTCACCTATTTTGCATGTTTCATGATTATTGGAGAATCATTCACCGGAGTCAGGATTCTGCTGGAAAAAGCACCGTCAGAATGCAATATTTCTGGAGATCTGATGGCGTGTAATACACACGTTCGTTGGGAACCCCAAGAGGAAGGTATGATGCGCACAGCAGCAAGTTTTCCCTCAGTAAGAAACCAAGGTTTATCGAACCAGTAGGAGCCAAGAAGCACGTTGAAGGTTGATGGCGGCGGGATGTAGTGCGGCGCAACACCAGGGATTCCGGCGCCAACGTGGAACCTGCACAACGCAACCAAAGTACTTTGCCCCAACGAAACAGTGAGGTTGTCAATCTCACCGGCTTGCTGTAACAAAGGATTAGATGTATAGTGTGGATGATGATTTTTTGCGAAGAACAGTAAAGAACAAGTATTGCAGCAGATTGTATTCAATGTAAAAGAATAGGACCGGGGTCCACAGTTCACTAGAGGTGTCTCTCCCATAAGATAAATAGCATGTTGGGTGAACAAATTACAGTCGGGCAATTGACAAATAGAGAGGGCATGACCATGCACATACATGATATGATGAGTATAGTGAGATTTAATTGGGCATTACGACAAAGTACATAGACCGCTATCCAGCATGCATCTATGCCTAAAAAGTCCACCTTCAGGTTATCATCCGAACCCCTTCCAGTATTAAGTTGCAAACAACAGACAATTGCATTAAGTATGGTGCGTAATGTAATCAATAACTACATCCTCGGACATAGCATCAATGTTTTATCCCTAGTGGCAACAGCACATCCACAACCTTAGAACTTTCTGTCACTGTCCCAGATTTAATGGAGGCATGAACCCACTATCGAGCATAAATACTCCCTCTTGGAGTTAAGAGTAAAAACTTGGCCAGAGCCTCTACTAATAACGGAGAGCATGCAAGATCATAAACAACACATAGGTAATAGATTGATAATCAACATAACATAGTATTCTCTATCCATCGGATCCCGACAAACACAACATATAGCATTACAGATAGATAATCTTGATCATGTTAGGCAGCTCACAAGATCCGACAATGAAGCACATAAGGAGAAGACGATGATACGTCTCCGACGTATCGATAATTTCTTATGTTCCATGCAACATTATTGATGATATCTACATGTTTTATGCATACTTTATGTCATATTTATGTGTTTTCCGGAACTAACCTATTGACGAGATGCCGAAGGGCCAGTTGCTGTTTTCTGCTGTTTTTGGTTTCAGAAATCCTAGTAAGGAAATATTCTCGGAATCGGACGAAATCAACGCCCAGCATCTTAGGATTGCATGAAGCTTCCAGAACACCCGAGAGCCGCCAGAGGGGGGCCACAGGCCCACCAAACAGTAGGCCGGCGCGGCCAAGGGGGGCCGCGCCCCCCTGTTGTGTCGTCGCCTTGTTGACCTTCTGACACCGCCTCTTCGCCTATATAAAGGTCCCTGACCTAAAACACGAGACGGAAAAAAGCCACGGTACGAGAAACCTTCCAGAGCCGCCGCCATCGCGAAGCCAAGATCTGGGGGACAGGAGTCTCTGTTCTGGCACGCCGCCGGGATGGGGAAGTGCCCCCGGAAGGCTCCTCCATCGACACCACCGCCATCTTCATCAACGCTGCTGTCTCCCATGAGGGGGAGTAGTTCTCCATCGAGGCTAAGGGCTGTACCGGTAGCTATGTGGTTAATCTCTCTCTCTGTACCCCAATACAATGATCTCATGAATTGCCTTGCATAATTGAGATCCATATGATGAGCATTGTAGTGCTACTCTTGTGATGTTATTAAAGTAGTCTATTCCTCCTTCACGGTGTAATGGTGACAGTGTGTGCATCGTGTAGTACTTGGCGTAGGTTATGATCATAATCTCTTGTAGGTTATGGAGTTAATTATTACTATGATAGTATTGACGTGATTTATTCCCCCTTCATAGTGTAAATGTGACAGTGTGTATGCTATGTTAGTACTCGGTTTAGATTGCAAAGATCTATTATGCTCAAAGGTTACTTAAACATGAATATCGAATGTTGTGGAGCTTGTTAACTCCGGCATTGAGGTGCTCTAGTAGCCCTACGCAACGAATGGTGTTCATTATCAAACAAGAGTATATGTAGCACAAAGGAAGAGAACTTATTTATTTATGTGATCAATGTTGAGAGTGTCCACTAGTGAAAGTATGATCCCTAGGCCTTGTTTCCAAATACTGCAATCATCGCTTGTTTCATTGTTTCTTACCGCATCTTTACTTCCTGCAATATTACTACCATCAATCTGCACGCTGACAAGCACTTTTCTGGCGCCGTTACTACTGCTCATATTCATTCATACCACTTGTATTTAACTATCTCTTCGCCGAACTAGTGCACCTATACATCTGACAAGTGTATTAGGTGTGTTGGGGACACAAGAGACTTCTTGTATCGTGATTGCAGGGTTGCTTGAGAGGGATATCTTTGACCTCTTCCTCCCTGAGTTCGATAAACCTTAGGTGATCCACTTAAGGGAAACTTGCTGCTGTTCTACAAACCTCTGCTCTTGGAGGCCCAACACTGTCTACAAGAATAGAAGCACCCGTAGACATCAAGCACTTTTCTGGCGCCGTTGCCGGGGAGGAAAGGTAAAAGGCACTCATACTTCGGTCCCAGGTAACTAAGTACTTTTCTGTTGCCGTTGTGCGTGTGCTCGAAGCTATTTCCTTTAGATCCTGCAATTGCATCTTTTTGTTTCTTGTTTACACTAGTTAGGCATAATGGACAACAATGAGCTTCTTATTCTATTTCCTGATTTAAGACATGGATGGTTTGATGCGAAAATTAAAAAACCTATGGAACATATTAGTATGAACGCTTTGAACACCATTGTTGCTAATGATATGGAAAATTCTAAGCTTGGGGAAGCTGGCTTTGATGAGCATGATATTTTTAGTCCCCCAAGCATTGAGGAGAAAATTTACTTTCATGATACTTTGCCTCGTATTTATGATGATTATAATGATATTGGTCTTTTGGTGCCGCCTACTATGGAGGATAAAGTTTATTATGATGATACTATACCTCCTATATTTGATGATGAGAATAATAATGATAGCTACTTTGTTGAATTTGCTCCCACTACAACTAATAAAATTGATTATGCTTATGTTGGGAGTAGTAATAGTTTTATGCATGAGACTCATGATAAGAATGCTTTATGTGATAGTTATATTGTTAAGTTTTCTCATGATGCCACTGGATATTATTATGAGAGAGGAAAATATGGTTGTAGAAATTTTCATGTTACTAAAACACCTCTCTATGTGCTGAAATTTTTGAAGCTACACTTGTTCTATCTTCCTATGCTTGTTACTTTGCTCTTCATGAACTTGTTTATTTACAAGATTCCTTTTCATAGGAAGCATGTTAGACTTAAATTTGTTTTGAATTTGCCTCTTGATGCTCTCTTTTGCTTCAACTACTATTTCTTGCGAGTGCATCATTAAAACTGCTGAGCCCATCTTAATGGCTATAAAGAAAGAACTTCTGGGGAGATAACCCATGTGTTTATTTTGTTACAGTACTTTTATTTTGTATTTGTGTCTTGGAAGTTGTTACTACTGTAGCAACCTCTCCTTATCTTTATTTTATTGCATTGTTGTGCCAAGTAAAGTCTTTGATAGTAAGGTTCATACTAGATTTGGATTACGGCGCAGAAACAGATTTCTTTCTGTCACGAATCTGGGCCTAATTCTCTGTAGGTAACTCAGAAAATTATGCAAATTTACGTGAATGATCCTCAGATATGTACGCAACTTTCATTAAATTTGGGCATTTTCATCTGAGCAAGTCTGGTGCCTCAATAAAATTTGTCTTTACGGACTGTTCTGTTTTGACAGATTCTGCCTTTTATTTCGCATTGCTTCTTTCGCTGTGTTGGGTGGATTTCTTTGTTCCATTACCTTCCAGTAGCTTTGGGCAATGTCCAGAAGTGTTAAGAATGATTGTGTCACCTCTGAACATGTGAATTTTTGATTATGCACTAACCCTCTAATGAGTTGTTTTGAGTTTGGTGTGGAGGAAGTTTTCAAGGGTCAAGAGAGGAGGATGATACAATGTGATCAAGAAGAGTGAAAGCTCTAAGCTTGGGGATGCCCCGGTGGTTCATCCCAGCATATTTCAAGAAGACTCAAGCATCTAAGCTTGGGGATGCCCAAGGCATCCCCTTCTTCATCGACAAATTTATCAGGTTCCTCCCTTGAAACTATATTTTTATTCGGTCACATCTTATGTACTTTACTTGGAGCATCTGTGTGATTTTGTTTGTGTTTTTGTTTGAATAAATGCTTGTGTGGGAGAGAGACACGCTCCGCTGGTTCGTATGAACACATGTGTTCTTAGCTTTTAATGTTCATGGTGAAGGTTGAAACTGCTTCGTTCATTGTTATATGGTTGGAAACGGAAAATGCTACATGTAGTAATTGGTAAAATGTCTTGGATAATGTGATACTTGGCAATTGTTGTGCTCATGTTTAAGCTCTTGCATCATATACTTTGCACCTATTAATGAAGAAATACATAGAGCTTGCTAAAATTTGGTTTGCATAATTGGTCTCTCTAAGGTCTAGATAATTTCTAGTAAAGAGTTTGAACAACAAGGAAAACGGTGTAGAGTCTTATAATGTTTACAATATGTCTTTTATGTGAGTTTTGCTGCACCGGTTCATCCTTGTGTTTGTTTCAAATAACCTTGCTAGCCTAAGCCTTGTATCGAGAGGGAATACTTCTCACGCATCCAAATCCTTGAGCCAACCACTATGCCATTTGTGTCCACCATACCTACCTACTACATGGTATTTCTCCGCCATTCCAAAGTAAATTGCTTGAGTGCTACCTTTAAATAATTCAAAATTTATCACCTCTGATTTGTGTCAATGTTTTATAGCTCATGAGGAAGTATGTGGTGTTTATCTTTCATTCTTGTTGGGCAACTTTCACCAATGGACTAGTGGCTTCATCCGCTTATCCAATAATTTTGCAAAAAGAGCTGGCGCGGGGTTCCCAGCCCCCAATTAATCAACCTTCATTAATAATTCTCTTCACATGTTTTGCTCTGATTCATCAGTAAGCAACTTAATTTTGCAAATAGACACTCCTTCATGGTATGTGAATGTTGGAAGGCACCCGAGGATTCCGTTAGCCATGGCTTGTGTAAGTAAAAGGTTGGGAGGAGTGTCATCCATAAATAAAACTAAAATACATGTGTAAACAAAAGAGAAGAGGGATGATCTACCTTGCTGGTAGAGATAACGTCCTTCATGGGAGCCGCTCTTTGAAGGTTTGTCTGGCAAGGGGGTTAGAGTGCCCACTACCATTCGTTAACAACAACAAACACCTCTCAAAATTTTACTTTTATGCTCTCTTTATGTTTTCAAAACCAAAGCTCTAGCACAAATATAGCAATCAATGCTTCCCTCTGCGAAGGGCCTTTCTTTTACTTTTATGTTGAGTCAGTTCACCTATTTCTCTCCATCTCAAGAAGCAAACACTTGCGTGAACTGTGCATTGATTCCTACATACTTGCATATTGCATTTGTTATATTACTCTATGTTGACAATTATCCATGAGATATACATGTTATAAGTTGAAAGCAACCGCTGAAACTTAATCTTCCTTTATGTTGCTTCAATAACTTTTACTTTGAATTATTGCTTTATGAGTTAACTCTTATGCAAGACTTATTGATGCTTGTCTTGAAAGTACTATTCATGAAAAGTCTTTGCTTTATGATTCATTTGTTTACTCATGTCATTACCATTGTTTTGATCGCTGCATTCATTACATATGCTTACAATAGTATGATCAAGGTTATGATGGCATGTCACTCCAGAAATTATCTTTGTTATCGTTTACCTGCTCGGGACGAGCAAGAACTAAGCTTGGGGATGCTGATACGTCTCCGACGTATCGATAATTTCTTATGTTCCATGCCACATTATTGATGATATCTACATGTTTTATGCATACTTTATGTCATATTTATGCGTTTTCCGGAACTAACCTATTGACGAGATGCCGAAGGGCCAGTTGCTGTTTTCTGCTGTTTTTGGTTTCAGAAATCCTAGTAAGGAAATATTCTCGGAATCGGACGAAATCAACGCCCAGCATCTTAGGATTGCATGAAGCTTCTAGAACACCCGAGAGCCGCCAGAGGGGGGCCACAGGCCCACCAAACAGTAGGCCGGCGCAGCCAAGGGGGGGCCCACGCCCCCCTGTTGTGTCGTCGCCTCGTTGACCTTCTGACGCCGCCTCTTCGCCTATATAAAGGTCCCTGACCTAAAACACGAGATGGAAAAAGCCACGGTACGAGAAACCTTCCAGAGCCACCGCCATCGCGAAGCCAAGATCTGGGGGACAGCAGTCTCTGTTCCGGCACGCCGCCGGGACGGGGAAGTGCCCCGGGAAGGCTCCTCCATCGACACCACCGCCATCTTCATCAACGCTGCTGTCTCCCATGAGGAGGGAGTAGTTCTCCATCGAGGCTAAGGGCTGTACCGGTAGCTATGTGGTTAATCTCTCTCTCTGTACCCCAATACAATGATCTCATGAATTGCCTTGCATAATTGAGATCCATATGATGAGCATTGTATCACTATTAGTCTATGTGCTACTCTTGTGATGTTATTAAAGTAGTCTATTCCTCCTTCATGGTGTAATGGTGACAGTGTGTGCATCGTGTAGTACTTGGCGTAGGTTATGATCATAATCTCTTGTAGGTTATGGAGTTAATTATTACTATGATAGTATTGATGTGATTTATTCCCCCTTCATAGTGTAAAGGTGACAGTGTGTATGCTATGTTAGTACTCGGTTTTAGATTGCAAAGATCTATTATGCTCAAAGGTTACTTAAACATGAATATCGAATGTTGTGGAGCTTGTTAACTCCGGCATTGAGGTGCTCTAGTAGCCCTACGCAACGAATGGTGTTCATTATCAAACAAGAGTATATGTAGCACAAAGGAAGAGAACTTATTTATTTATGTGATCAATGTTGAGAGTGTCCACTAGTGAAAGTATGATCCCTAGGCCTTGTTTCCAAATACTGCAATCATCGCTTGTTTCTTGTTTCTTGCATCTTTACTTCCTGCAATATTACTACCATCAACTGCACGCCAGCAAGCACTTTTCTGGCGCCGTTACTACTGCTCATATTCATTCATACCACTTGTATTTCACTATCTCTTCGCCGAACTAGTGCACCTATACATCTGACAAGTGTATTAGGTGTGTTGGGGACACAAGAGACTTCTTGTATCGTGATTGCAGGGTTGCTTGAGAGGGATATCTTTGACCTCTTCCTCCCTGAGTTCGATAAACCTTGGGTGATCCACTTAAGGGAAACTTGCTGCTGTTCTACAAACCTCTGCTCTTGGAGGCCCAACACTGTCTACAAGAATAGAAGCACCCGTAGACATCAGATGACCATCTAGCTACTGCTATGGACCCATAGTCCAGGGGTGAACTACTCACTCATCACTCCGGAGGCGATCATGGCGGTGAAGAGTCCTCCGGGAGATGATTCCCCTCTCCGGCAGGGTGCCGGAGGCGATCTCCTGAATCCCCCGAGATGGGATTGGCGGCGGCGGCGTCTCGATGGGTTTTCCGTATCGTGGCTCTCGGTACTGGGGGTTTCGCGACGAAGACTATATGTAGGCGGAAGGGCAGGTCAGGGGGCCACACGAGGGCCCCACACACGAGGGCCGCGCGGCCAAGGCCTGGGCCGCGCCGCCCTGTTGTGGCGGCGCCTTGTGGCCCCACTTCGTAAGTCCTCCAGTCTTCTGGAAGCTTCGTGGAAAAATAGGCCCCTGGGCGTTGATTTCGTCCAATTCCGAGAATATTTCCTTACTAGGATTTCTGAAACCAAAAACAGCAGAAAACAGCAACTGGCTCTTCGGCATCTCGTTAATAGGTTAGTGCCGGAAAATGCATAAATATGACATAAAGTATGCATAAAACATGTAGATATCATCAATAATGTGGCATGGAACATAAGAAATTATCGATACGTCGGAGACGTATCAAGATCAACAATTGACGGAAATTACACTGAAGATCTTATTTTTCTAGAAGAATGAGCCAGCCAAAAGGAGGAGCCGAGGAGGGCCGCCATGGGCCCCCCCATAGGCCGGCGCGGGCCCTGCCCTGGCCGCGCCACCTTGTGGGGAGGGGGCCCACAGCCCCCTTCGGCCGCCTCTCTTTCACGTACTTCTTCTACCTGAAAACCTAAGGTGCTGGGAATAATCGCGAGGAGACACAGCCGCCTCTGCGGGGCGGAAAACACCAGAGAGAAAAGAGCTCTCCGGCAGGCTGAAATCCGCCGGGGAAATTCCCTCCCGGAGGGGGAAATCGACGCCTTCGTCACCGTCATCGAGTTGGACTTCATTGGGATCATCATCACCATCATCTCCACCGCCGACACCATCATCTCCATCGCTGCACCTCGTCACCGCTGTAACATCTAGGGTTGAATCTTGATTGTTTGATAGGGGAAACTCTCCCGGTATTGATTACTCCTTGTTATTGATGCTATTGAGTGAAACCATTGAACCAAGGTTTATGTTCAAATTGTTATTCATCATCATATCACCTCTGATCATGTTCCATATGATGTCTCGTGAGTAGTTCGTTTAGTTCTTGAGGACATGGGTGAAGTCTAAATGTTAGTAGTGAACTATGTTGAGTAATGTTCAATGTTATGATATTTAAGTTGTGGTGTCATTCTTCTAGTGGTGTCATGTGAACGTCGACTACATGATACTTCACCTTTATGGGCCTAGGGGAATGCATCTTGTATTCGTTTGCTAATTGTGGGGTTGCCGGAGTGACAGCAACCTGAACCCCTGTTGGTATATCGATGCAGGAGGGATAGCAGGATCTCAGAGTTTAAGGCTGTGGTTAGATTTATCTTAATTACTTTCTTGTATTTGCGGATTCTTGCAAGGGGTATAATCACAAGTATGTATTAGTCCTAGGAAGGGCGATGCATTAGCATAGGTTCACCCACACAACACTTATCAAAACAATGAAGATTAATCAACTATATGAAGCGAAAGCACTAGACTAAATTCCCGTGTGTCCTCAAGAACGTTTGGTCATTATAAGTAAACAAACCGGCTTGTCCTTTGTGCTAAAAAGGATTGGGCCACTTGCTGCAACTATTACTCTCGCATTCTATTTACTTGTACTTTATTTATCTGCTATATCAAAACCCCCTGAATACTTGTCTGTGAGCATTTACAGTGAATCCTTCATCGAAACTGCTTGTCAACACCTTCTGCTCCTCGTTGGGTTCGACACTCTTATTTATTGAAAGTACTACGATACACCCCCTATACTTGTGGGTCATCAAGACTATTTTCTGTCACCGTTGCCGGGGAGTGAAGCGCTATTGGTAAGTGGAATTGGTAAGGGAAACCTTTACTGTACGTGCTGATTTTATTTCTGCCTGCTGTTATAATTCATTATGGAGAGGTCTTCTCTTGAATTCCTATTTGGAAAATCTACTACTACTGCAAAGGTAGTGGATGAGGCGCCAGGTGAGAAAGAGGTTCCATACAAAATACCTATGAAAATTATTGAACGTGTTGTGGATAATCGCTATGAAGAGGATGGAACAGTCCATCCTGGAGATCATTTACTGTTTTTACATGAATTATGCGGGTTATTCAAGTGTGCAGGTATTGCAATGGATGAAGTTAGGAAGAAACTATTCTCTATATCGCTGTCTGGTAAAGCGGCGCATTGGTATAAATTGCTGAAGAATGGTGATTCTCTTGATTGGAAGGATATTGTGCCTCTATTTTATTCTAAATTCTATCCTCCAAGTGAAATTCACAAAGACCGAAACCGCATATATAATTTCTGGCCTCATGATGGAGAGAGTATTTCCCAAGCATGGGGAGATTGAAGTCTTTAATGCTCAAATGCCCCATTCATGAGCTTCCTGGTAATATCATCATTGATAATTTCTATGCAAGACTTTCTTTTCAAGATAAAACCTTGCTGGATACTACTTGTTCTGGATCATTTACACGCAACAAAGAAGAGTTTAAAAGGGACCTTCTTGATCGGATTCATGAGAATACTGAAGGATGGGAGAACGACAAAGGTAGAGAGTCAGGTATAAATTATGATTATGAATGCATTGAAACTTTTATGGATACTGATATATTTCGTAATATGAGTGCTGCTTATGGTCTTGACTCTCAAGTTGTTGCAAATTTTTATAAAGCTTTTGCATCTCATTTTGAATTGCCTAGGAAGAATTTTGATAAGTATCATGAACCGTACAAAGATAAAACTGATTCATCTATAAATAAATGTGTTGTAATTGAAACTGTTGATCATATTCTTCCTAAAGCTTATATTGAAAAAACTCCTTTTCCTGCTAAAATGAAGGAGTATTCTGTTATAACTAGTGCGGTTAATAAAAGTGCAAAGAAACCTATAGAACCTAAAGAGCAAATAAAGGTTGAACCTGCTATTGCAATAGTTAAAGATCTTGTGACTGAAAATGTAGAAGATGGTCATATTATTTTCTGTGAAGATGCTTCTAATATTGTTTCGCATCCTAATAAGTCTAGGGAAGCCAGTGTTCCTATGCTCTCTGTTAGAATTGGTGATCATTGTTATTATGGTTTATGCGACATTGGTGCAAGTATTAGTGCTATTCCTTATGAGCTTTACACGGAAATCATGCATGAAATTGGTTCTTGTGAACTTGAAGATATTGATGTGGTTATTCGGCTAGCTAATAGAGAAACTATCTCTCCTATTGGTATTGTTCGAGATGTGGAAGTTCTATGTGGTAAGATTAAATATCCTGCTGACTTTTTGGTACTTGGTTCTGCTGCTAGTAAGACTTGTCCTATTATTTTTGGTAGACCTTTTCTAAATACTTGTGGAGATATTATAGATTGCAAGAAAGAGAAAATTGTGACTAAATTTGCTGGTGAATCTTATGAGTTTAATTTCTCTAAATTTGCCAAAACTCCTTATAAAGCCGATTTGCCAAACGATGATTTTAGAGTTGGACAGTGTGCATCTATTGCTCTTGCTCCTAATAATCCTTTGCAGCAACATTTGGAGGATAGTGAGAGTGAAGTTTTTAGGGAAGAAAGGAATGAGCTTGATGAAATTTTCCTTCGTCAACCTATTCTTAAACATGACTTGCCGGTTGAAGATCTAGGTACAACACCACCACCAAAGGAAGATCCTGTTTTTGATTTAAAACCGTTGCCTGATAATCTTAAGTATGCTCATATTGATGATAAGAAAATATATCCTGTTATTATTAGTTCTAAGCTTTCAGATTTTGAGGAAGAAAGGTTATTGGAAATATTGAAGAAACACCGAGGAGCTATTGGCTACACTCTTGATGATTTGAAGGGGATTTCTCCCGCTATTTGCCAACATGCCATCAATATGGAAGATGATGCAAAGCCTGTTGTTGAACATCAGCGTCGTTTAATTCCTAAGATGAAGGATGTGGTAAGAAATGAGGTATTGAAACTTCTTGAAGCAGGTATTATATATCCTATTGCTGATAGTAGATGGGTTAGTCCTGTGCATTGTGTTCCTAAGAAAGGAGGAATAACTGTTGTGCCTAATGATAATGATGAGCTCATCCCTCAAAGAGTAGTTGTAGGGTACAGAATGTGCATTGATTTTCAAAAAGTTAATAAAGTTACTAAGAAAGATCATTACTCGTTGCCATTTATTGATCAAATGTTAGAAGGTTATCCAAAAATACTCATTTCTGCTTTCTTGATGGTTATTCTGGGTTTTCACAAATTGCTGTTAGAGCTAAAGATCAAGAGAAAACAACTTTCACTTGTCCCTATGGAACTTATGCTTATAGGCGTATGCCTTTTGGTTTATGTAATGCTCCTGCTACTTTTCAAAGATGCATGCCTGCTATTTTTCATGGCTTTTGTGAAAAGATTGTAGAGGTATTCATGGATGATTTTTCTGTCTATGGGAATTCTTTTGATAATTGCTTGCGAAACCTTGATAAAGTTTTGCAGAGATGTGAAGAAACTAACCTTATTCTTAATTGGGAGAAATGCCACTTTATGGTTAACGAAGGAATTGTATTGGGACATAAAATTTCTGAGAGAGGTATTGAAGTTGATAGAGCTAAAGTTGAAGCAATTGAGAAGATGCCCTATCCGAGGGATGTTAAAGGTATTCGTAGTGTTCTTGGTCATGCTGGGTTTTATAGGAGATTTATTAAAGATTTCTCTAAAATTTCAAAGCCTCTTACTAATCTTCTTCAAAAAGATGTACCTTTTGTTTTTGATGATGATTGTAAGGAAGCTTTTGAAACTCTAAAGAAAGCCTTAACAACTGCTCCTGTAGTTGAACCTCCTGATTGGAACTTACCTTTTGAAATCATGTGTGATGCTAGTGATTTTGCTGTACGTGCTGTCCTTGGACAGCGAGTAGATAAAAAATTGAATGTTATTCATTATGCTAGTAAAACTCTTGATGCTGCTCAAAGAAATTATGCTACAACTGAAAAAGAGTTATTAGCTGTAGTCTTTGCTTGTGACAAGTTTAGATCTTATATTGTTGATTCAAAAGTTACAATCCATACTGATCATGCTGCAATTAGGTACCTTATGGAAAAGAAAGATGCTAAGCCAAGGCTTATTAGATGGGTACTTCTTTTGCAAGAATTTGATTTACATATTATAGATAGGAAAGGTGCTGATAATCCTGTTGCTGATAATTTGTCTAGATTGGAAAATATTGCTTATGATCCTGTTCCTGTTAATGATAGTTTTCCAAATGAACAATTGGCTGTAATAAAGGTGAGCTCGCGAGATAGTCCTTGGTATGCTGATTATGCTAACTTTATTGTTTCCAAGTACTTGCCTCCAACCTTTTCAGCTCAGCAAAGGAGGAAATTCTTTTATGACATGAGGCATTATTTTTGGGATGACCCACACTTATATAAAGAAGGAGTGGATGGTATTATGCGTAGATGCATCCCAGAATATGAACAACAAGAGATATTGAGTAAGTGTCATGGTAGTGTTTATGGAGGACATCACGCCGGAGATAGAACCGCGCAAAAATTTCTACAATCAGGTTTCTATTGGCCAACTCTCTTCAAAGATGCAAGAAAGTTTATTTTATCTTGTGATGAATGTCAAAGGGTTGGTAATATCTCCAGACGCAATGAAATACCTATGAACTATACTCTTGTTATTGAACCATTCGATTGTTGGGGATTTGACTTCATGAGTCCTTTCCCTTCTTCAGAAGGTAACACTCATATACTTGTCGCTGTTGATTATGTTACTAAATGGGTGGAAGCTATACCCACAAAAAGTGCTGATGGTGAGAGCTCTTTAAGAATGCTTTTAGATATTATTTTTCCTAGATTTGGGGTTCCTAGATATATTATGACTGATGGAGGTTCTCATTTTATTCATGGTGGTTTTAGAAAAACTCTTGCTAAATATGGTATTAATCATAGGTCTGCTTCTGCTTATCATCCTCAAACTAGTGGGCAAGTAGAATTATCCAATAGAGAGATTAAATCTATCTTGCAAAAGACTGTTAATAAATCTAGAAAGAACTGGGCTAGTAAATTGAAGGAAGCACTATGGGCTTATAGAACTACTTATAAAATTCCTATGGGTATGTCACCTTATAAAATGGTTTATGGAAAAGCTTGTCATTTACCTTTAGAACTAGAGCACAAAGCTTATTGGGCTGTAAGAGAACTAAATAAAGATCCTAAACTTGCCGGTAAGAAGAGATTGCTACAATTGAGTTCTCCAGATGAATGGAGAAGTGAAGCTTATGAAAATGCTAAACTTTTTAAGGAGAAAGTTAAGAAATGGCATGATAGAAGAATTATCAAAAGAGAATTTAATGTTGGGGATAAAGTCCTATTGTATCGGTCTCGTCTCAGATTTTTTGCAGGGAAATTGCTCTCAAAATGGGAAGGACCATACGTCATTGTGGAGATGTATCGTTCAGGGGGAATTAAAATTAGTTCTCTACAAGGTGATGCCACACAAGTAGTGAATGGACAAAGGCTCAAGCACTATATTTCTGGAGATTCTTATATTGAAGATGTTGATGTTATCCAAGTGGTGACTCCGGAAGCTTTCATCAAAGGTCAAATTGACAGTTCTGCAGAGTTCGACTTTGAATAGGTAACAGTTCTGGTAATAAAAAGTCCGTGTTTAACTTTCTGAACAATGTTTTTGCTATTTTCGGAAAATATGAAAAATTACGAGATCGAAACGAAAAGGAGGAGACGCACGAGGGTGTGCCTCCATAGGCCGGCGCGGGCCCAGCCTGGCCGCGCAGCCCTATGGTGACGGCCCCTCGGAGTCCCTCTTCCACTCATTTTCGATCTGGTACTTTCCTTTCGTCGTGAAAATTCTTGCTATATAATCCCCCGGACCCCTGGAGGTCCGTATATTGTTTTCTCGTCGTGTTTTGTTTCGAGCTGTTTTTTGCCAGGATCTGTTTTTGATCTAGAAGCACCATGGTCTCCAACAACAAGGACAAGGAGCCTTTGGAGGAAGATACTCAAGATTCTGAGTTGAAATAAGAAGTCAAGAAGGAATTGAAGGAGATGTCAACAATGAAAAGAGAGCGACAAACTGTGAGGAGTAAGCCAATCTTGGTGGGATCAGTTAACGCTAGACGTTCTTTTTCTCATAACTTGCAGGGACCTTTACCACCTGCTCCTAGCCTCAACTCTTTCCCTGCTGTGGAGGAAGCATTACGGGTTACTGATGAGTTTTGTGATCAATACCGTGTTCTGAGAAGGGAAGTGGAGATACTTCGGGAGGAGAACAACCGACTTCGCAGAATGCTAGAGCGATTCCTCACTCCCATCAGGGTCGTTCCACCATCACCACCGAAGGAGTAATTCATCATTGGTATTGGCATCCCCTTGGTTTCTTCCAAGCTTGGGGGAGTGCCGCGGTATCACATCATCACTATCTTTTACCTTTTTACTATAAGGTAGTGTCATATCATGAGTAGGGAAGTTATCATATAAGATAGTTTGCAGTGTGGAAGTATCTCTCTTTAGTTGGTTATCTATGTATCCCTTGGTGTGAGTTATCGTTATGGAATATTAATGAGAAGTTTTATCATTTACATATTGCACACCTTATTTTAGTTTGCAATCTCTATTATATGATTGATCTTGTTGTTAGTATTGGTATCACTTTGGGAGCATTGATTAAATCTACTTGGTTTTGGCAAACTTAGCATTGGTCAATAGCAACAACACTTTGAGTTTAAGTAGAAAAGAAGAAATACATGTAGATATGTTGTTTCTTTATCTTTCTTTCTTGTTAGCTATGAGCTTAATATTCTGACGTTTAAATTATTTGTGCTTACAAGAAAGATGCATGATTGTTTCTATCACATGTATATTTGGTTGTTTCCCTCAACTCTTATGCTTGCTAATCAACCTTGCTAGCCAAAGACCTGTACTGAGAGGAAATGCCTCTCATGCATCCAAACCTTTAAACAAAACCTATGCCATCAGTGTCCACCATAACTACCTATTATGTGGTATTTTGCGCCACTCCAAGTAAATACTTCATGTGCTACCTTTAAACAATTCAAAAGTTATTATCTCTTACTTGTGTCAATGTTTTATAGCTCATGAGGAAGTATGTGGTGTTTCATCTTTCAATCTTGTTGGGCAACTTTCACTAATGGACTAGTGGCTTCATCCACTTATCCAATAATTTTGCAAAAAGAGCTGGCAACGGGGTTCCCAACCCCAATTAATTAACTTTCATTAATAATTATCTTCACATGTTTTGCCCTGATTCATCAGTAAGCAACTTAATTTTGCAAATAGACACCCCTCCATGGTATGTGAAATGTTGGAAGGCACCCGAGGATTCGGTTGGCCATGGCTTGTGAAAGCAAAGGTTGGGAGGAGTGTCATCCATAAATAAAAGGGATTTCTATTTTCGTGCCCCTGGCTCATTAGTTGTGCTCAGTTTTCCCCAGCCCCTTAGCTTTTCCTCAGTTTTCCCCAAGACCTTGTCTGAAACCCGCAGAAGGAGCTCGGACGGAAGGAATCCCGTTTAGTTGACGTTGGTTGGTGCTGGCAAGTGGGGCCGTTGTTGGTGCCCCGCAGTGGACACGTCTTCACTTATCCAGATCATCGTGGGACCCACAACTTGTCCACGTTAGTGCGCCGGACCCACAGCTTACCCAGGTGACCGTTGCAAAATGGGAGCCCGAGCCAGCCCGTGCCCGTGCCATTGCTTCCCCTTTCTTTCCCCGCGCCCCATTGTTCTTCTTCTCCGCTAGCGGCAGCCCTTCTCCGGCAGGCGGGTGATGTCCAGTTTCTCTTCGAGCTCCCGTTCTTCATGGCCGCAGTATGGACCCGTGCCTTTGACAAGATGCCCTGACTGCCCACGCCAGGAGCCTCTGAAGCGGTCGATCTGTAAGACGGACGAGAACGGCAACCGTGGACGTGAGTTCCTTGCATGCGAGAGATTGCCATATAGAGAGGGGGATAAGGTTAGATCTCGCTCCAATTTCTTTGTTTTCTCTCGATTTTCTTGCTATTCCCTCGAATTTGGGATTTAGGGTTCCCGTTGTTGTTTTCAGATCCTGAAGAAATGTAGGCATTTCGAGTGGATCGATGTGTATGCTCGGAGGCTTCAATTGCAGGAATCAATTGGCGCTATTGGTGAGCGCAATTTGGGAGGGGGGAGACTTGCTGTAGAGAATGCGGCGGAGAGAGGAGCCGTTCCGATTATGCCTAATGCTCCCAATGTAGGACTGGAGGAAGTGAAGGGAGAACTGAAGAAAATGAACAAGCAGTTAAGGCAGCTGATCGAGTTGAAGAAGCAAGCTAATCTGATGGCTGGTTGTTTTTTCTGTTGTATAATTGCGATCGGATTCTTATCATTGCTCACCAGGCGCTAGAAGTTGTTACAAGGGATACCTTGTTACAAATTCATTATTCAGTTACATGTACTTGTAGTTATTTTCATAGTTAGTGTGTGCATTCACCGAAATTACCAACTATATTGGAATGCTAAAGAAAGTTGATAATTAGGGCTCCCAATAATCTATTCACCGAAATCCGCAAATATGTATGCCTCATGTTTATACAAAAATTATACCACTTTTGGGCCGTTTCAAATTACTAAAACTATATGCCAAAACTATATCCCCTAAAAGAAAAAGGAAAGCGAAAGATAGTTGATAATTGTTAGAGGGGTGACAATAATGCATTCACCGAAATCCGCAAATATGTATGCCTCATGTTTATACCGAAATTATACCACTTTTGGGCCATTTCAAATTACCGAAACTATATGCCAAAACTATATCCCCTAAAAGAAAAAGGAAAGCAAAAGATAGTTGATAATTGTTAGAGGGGTGACAATAATGCATTCACCGAAATCCGCAAATATGTATGCCTCATGTTTATACCGAAATTATACCACTTTTGGGCCGTTTCAAATTACCGAAACTGTATGCCAAAACTATATCCCCTAAAAGAAAAAGGAAAGCGAAAGATGGTTGATAATTGTTAGAGGGGTGACAATAATGCATTCACCGAAATCCGCAAATATGTATGCCTCATGTTTATACCAAAATTATACCACTTTTGGGCCGTTTCAAATTACTAAAACTATATGCCAAAACTATATCCCCTAAAAGAAAAAGGAAAGCGAAAGATAGTTGATAATTGTTAGAGGGGTGACAATAATGCATCCACCGACAAAGAGAGAGAGAGAGGGGTGGCCACGAAGAGAGAGAGAGGGGTGGCCACGAAGAGACGAGGAGGGGTATACTGCCCGTTAGATCAGTTGATCAACGGTTCGTGGAGTCGATCCGTGTGACAATGGCTCAACCAATCAGGATAAGTTTGGGCTTCTGAGAGCATTTGTGACAGAACTTGAGGGCAAAACTGAGTAGTACTAACAATCCAAGGGCACATAAATAGTAAATAGACTAAGGGATTCAAACAAAAAGAATTACAAAATGAAAAATGCGTGTTTTGTACAATATAATTCATATTGGGCTACATCAAATTATTTGCAATTCAAATATACATGAGTGTGACAATTATGGCATCATTTAGACAAACTATGTTTTTGGGGAAGATGTTTTGCAAAGGGGTTTGAGTGGAAAACCATGCATCTTCATAGCTACACTAGTGATTCTGAGAAGTGGCAATTTGTGATAAAACTTGATTTATATATGTTTGTTAAGGTTTTCTTGGTGGCAGGTTGCGTAGGAAGACTCCATGAGTAGGTGCCACTATGTTTTTATTTTTTTGATTTTTTTGCGCATGAAATGACTCAATTAGATATGTTAATCTCATTTGTTGACTCTCTGTTGACTAGCTACTTGAGGGTAAAACTGAGTATATTGCACTTGCCAGTCTAAGTACTCGAGGGGAAAACTGAGTACAGATAAAATTTCTGTATAAGGCTAGAGGTTATAACTGAGTACACCAAACGTCCCAGGGTTAGACTCGTGTCGCGGTGCACGCTGCAGCCGTGCATAGCGGACGCGTGTTGCGGTACACGCCACCTTCGTCTTTATAGAGCCCTTTTTCTCTCCCTCGACGCACTTTCTCACTGCAACCGTCTCTCCTGTCCCATCATCTTCTCCACAACCGAAGAAAAAACCCCGAAGAAAACCACCGGCGATGGAGAAGAATGAGATGCCCATTGTCGGCGCATCAGCCGCCGGCGCATCGGCCGCTGCCCCCGTCCAGGCCCCTGTCGCTGCTTCCAACGTAGCAGCCGGCGCATCAGCCGCCGGCGCATCGGCCGCCGCCATCGTCCAGGCCCCCGTCGCTTGGGACCCGTACGAACCAGCGCCGTACGTCGCGCTGGAGAACCCCTACGACACTGATACGTCTCCGACGTATCGATAATTTCTTATGTTCCATGCCACATTATTGATGTTATCTACATGTTTTATGCACACTTTATGTCATATTCGTGCATTTTCTGGAACTAACCTATTAACAAGATGCCGAAGTGCCGATTCTTTGTTTCTGCTATTTTTGGTTTCAGAAATCCTAGTAAGGAAATATTCTCGGAATTGGACGAAATCAACGCCCAGGGGCCTATTTTTCCACGAAGCTTCCAGAAGTCCGAAGACGAAACGAAGAGGGGCCACGAGGCAGCCAGAGCATAGGGCGGCGCGGCCCCTGCCCTGGCCGCGCGGCCCTATGGTCTGGGCCCCTCGCGTCGCCTCTTGACCTACCCTTCCGCCTACTTAAAGCCTCCGTGACGAAACCCCCAGTACCGAGAGCCACGATACGGAAAACCTTCCAGAGACGCCGCCAACGCCGATCCCATCTCGGGGGATCCAGGAGATCACCTCCGGCACCCTGCCGGAGAGGGGAATCATCTCCCGGAGGACTCTACGCCGCCATGGTTGCCTCCGGTGTGATGTGTGAGTAGTCTACCCCTGGACTATGGGTCCATAGCAGTAGCTAGATGGTTGTCTTCTCCCCATTGTGCTATCATTGTCGGATCTTGTGAGCTGCCTAACATGATCAAGATCATCTATCTGTAATTCTATATGTTGCGTTTGTTGGGATCCGATGAATAGAGAATACTTGTTATGTTGATTATCAAAGTTATATCTATGTGTTGTTTATGATCTTGCATGCTCTCCGTTACTAGTAGATGCTCTGGCCAAGTAGATGCTTGTAACTCCAAGAGGGAGTATTTATGCTCGATAGTGGGTTCATGCTGCATTGACACAGGACGATGTGAGAAAGTTCTAAGGTTGTGTTGTGCTGTTGCCACTAGGGATAAAACATTGATGCTATGTCTAAGGATGTAGTTGTTGATTACATTACGCACCATACTTAATGCAATTGTCTCGTTGCTTTGCAACTTAATACCGGAGGGGTTCGGATGATAACTTTGAAGGTGGACTTTTTAGGCATAGATGCAGTTGGATGGCGGTCTATGTACTTTGTCGTAATGCCCAATTAAATCTCACTATACTCATCATGATATGTATGTGCATGGTCATGCTCTCTTTATTTGTCAATTGCCCAACTGTAATTTGTTCACCCAACATGCTGTTTGTCTTATGGGAGAGACACCTCTAGTGAACTGTGGACCCCGGTCCAATTCTCTTTACTGAAATACAATCTACTGCAATACTGTTTCTCTTGTTTTCTGCAAACAATCATCTTCCACACAATACGGTTAATCCTTTGTTACAGCAAGCCGGTGAGATTGACAACCTCACTGTTTCGTTGGGGCAAAGTACTTTGGTTGTGTTGTGCAGGTTCCACGTTGGCGCCGGAATCCCTGGTGTTGCGCCGCACTACATCCCGCCACCATCAACCTTCAACGTGCTTCTTGGCTCCTACTGGTTCGATAAACCTTGGTTTCTTACTGAGGGAAACTTGCTGCTGTACGCATCACACCTTCCACTTGGGGTTCCCAACGGGCGTGTGCTTTACGCGTCATCAAGCTAAATTTCTGGCGCCGTTGCCGAGGAGATCAAGACACGCTGCAGGGGGAGTCTCCACTTCTCAATCTCTTTACTTTGTTTTTGTCTTGCTTAGTTTTATTTACTACTTTGTTTGCTGCACTAAATCAAAATACAAAAAAATTAGTTGCTAGTTTACTTTATTTGCTATCTTGTTTGCTATATCAAAAACACAAAAAAAATTAGTTTACTTGCATTTACTTTATCTAGTTTGCTTTATTTACTGTTGCTAAAATGGCCAACCCTGAAAATACTAAGTTGTGTGACTTCACAACCACAAATAATAATGATTTCTTATGCACACCTATTGCTCCACCTGCTACTACAGCAGAATTCTTTGAAATTAAACCTGCTTTACTGAATCTTGTTATGCGAGAGCAATTTTCTGGTGTTAGTTCTGATGATGCTGCTGCCCATCTTAATAATTTTGTTGAACTATGTGAAATGCAAAAATATAAAGATGTAGATGGTGATATTATTAAACTAAAATTGTTCCCTTTCTCATTAAGAGGAAGAGCTAAAGATTGGTTGCTATCTCTGCCTAAGAATAGTATTGATTCATGGACTAAATGCAAGGATGCTTTTATTGGTAGATATTATCCCCCTGCTAAAATTATATCTTTGAGAAGTAGCATAATGAATTTTAAACAATTAGATACTGAACATGTTGCTCAAGCTTGGGAAAGAATGAAATCTCTGGTTAAAAATTGCCCAACCCATGGACTGACTACTTGGATGATCATCCAAACCTTCTATGCAGGACTAAATTTTTCTTTGCGGAATTTATTGGATTCAGCTGCTGGAGGTACCTTTATGTCCATCACTCTTGGTGAAGCAACAAAGCTTCTTGATAATATGATGATCAACTACTCTGAATGGCACACGGAAAGAGCTCCACAAGGTAAGAAGGTAAATTCTGTCGAAGAAACCTCTTCCTTGAGTGATAAGATTGATGCTATTATGTCTATGCTTGTGAATGATAGGACTAATATTGATCCTAATAATGTTCCATTAGCTTCATTGGTTGCACAAGAAGAACATGTTGATGTAAACTTCATTAAAAATAGTAATTTCAACAACAATGCTTACCGGAACAATTCTAGTAACAACTATAGGCCATATCCTTATAATAATGGCAACGGCTATGGTAATTCTTATGGGAATTCTTACAATAATAATAGGAACACACCCCCTGGACTTGAAGCCATGCTTAAAGAATTTATTAGTACACAAACTGCTTTTAACAAATCTGTTGAAGAAAAGCTTGGGAAAATTGATATACTTGCTTCTAAAGTCGATAGTCTTGCTGCTGATGTTGATCTTTTGAAATCGAAAGTTATGCCTAATGAAAATCATCATAATAAAATTGTTACTACAGCAAATGCCATCCAAGTTAGAATTAATGAGAATATAAGATTAATGGCTGAACTGCGTGCTAGGTGGGATAGAGAAGAAAATGAAAAACTAGCTAAAGAGAAGAATATAGCTAAAGTTTGGACTATTACCACCACTTGTAATGCTAATGCTACACATGTTGCTGCACCTTCTACTAATAATAATAAAAGAATTGGTGTTAGCAATGTTTCCACTTCTAATGCAAAGCGCGAGAAACTGCCTGAAACTGCTAAAACTGCTGAAACGTGATGTGATAATACTGCTGAAATTTTTTCCAACATTGGGGATGATGATCCCATTGCTTTAGATTATAATGGTTTGAATTTTGATGATTGCCACATCTCTGAAGTTATAAAGTTCTTGCAAAAACTTGCTAAAAGTCCTAATGCTAGTGCTATAAATTTGGCTTTCACGCATCATATTACAAATGCTCTCATAAAAGCTAGAGAAGAGAAACTAGAGCGCGAAGCCTCTATTCCTAAAAAGCTAGAGGACGGTTGGGAGCCCATCATTAAAATGAAGGTTAAAGATTTTGATTGTAATGCTTTATGTGATCTTGGTGCAAGTATTTCCGTTATGCCTAAGAAAATTTATGATATGCTTGACTTGCCACCGTTGAAAAATTGTTATTTGGATGTTAATCTTGCTGATCATTCTACAAAGAAACCTTTGGGGAAAGTTGATAATGTTCACATTACCGTTAATAATAACCTTGTCCCCGTTGATTTTGTTATCTTGGATATTGAATGCAATGCATCTTGTCCCATTATATTGGGAAGACCTTTTCTTCGAACCGTTGGTGCTATCATTGATATAAAGGAAGGTAATATTAAATATCAATTTCCTCTCAAGAAAGGTATGGAACACTTCCCTAGAAAGAGAATGAAGTTACCTTTTGATTCTATTATGAGAACAAATTATGATGTTGACACTTCGTCTCTCGATAATACTTGATGCACACTTTCTGCGCCTAGCTGAAAGGCGTTAAAGAAAAGCGCTTATGGGAGACAACCCATGTTTTTACCTACAGTACTTTGTTTTTATTTTGTGTCTTGGAAGTTGTTTACTACTGTAGCAACCTCTCCTTATCTTAGTTTTGTGTTTTGTTGTGCCAAGTAAAGTCTTTGATAGTAAAGTAAGTACTAGATTTGGATTACTGCGCAGTTCCAGATTTCTTTGCTGTCACGAATCTGGGTCCACCTCCCTGTAGGTAGCTCAGAAAATTAAGCCAATTTACGTGCATGATCCTCAGATATGTACGCAACTTTCATTCAATTTGAGCATTTTCATTTGAGCAAGTCTGGTGCCATTTTAAAATTCGTCAATACGAACTGTTCTGTTTTGACAGATTCTGCCTTTTATTTCGCATTGCCTCTTTTGCTATGTTGGATGAATTTCTTTGATCCACTAATGTCCAGTAGCTTTATGCAATGTCCAGAAGTGTTAAGAATGATTGTGTCACCTCTGAATATGTTAATTTTTATTGTGCACTAACCCTCTAATGAGTTGTTTCAAGTTTGGTGTGGAGGAAGTTTTCAAAGATCAAGAGAGGAGTATGATGCAACATGATCAAGGAGAGTGAAAGCTCTAAGCTTGGGGATGCCCCGTTGGTTCACCCCTGCATATATTAAGAAGACTCAAGCGTCTAAGCTTGGGGATGCCCAAGGCATCCCCTTCTTCATCGACAACATTATCAGGTTCCTCCCCTGAAACTATATTTTTATTCCATCACATCTTATGTGCTTTGCTTGGAGCGTCGGTTTGTTTTTGTTTTTTGTTTTGTTTGAATAAAATGGATCCTAGCATTCACTTTATGGGAGAGAGACACGCTCCGCTGTAGCATATGGACAAGTATGTCCTTGGTTTCTACTCATAGTATTCATGGCGAAGTTTCTCCTTCGTTAAATTGTTATATGGTTGGAATTGGAAAATGATACATGTAGTAATTGCTATTAATGTCTTGGGTAATGTGATACTTGGCAATTGTTGTGCTCATGTTTAAGCTCTTGCATCATATGCTTTGCATCCATTAATGAAGAAATACATAGAGCATGCTAAAATTTGGTTTGCATATTTGATTTCTCTAAGGTCTAGATAATTTCTAGTATTGAGTTTGAACAACAAGGAAGACGGTGTAGAGTCTTATAATGTTTTCAATATGTCTTTTATGTGAGTTTTGCTGCACCGGTTCATCCTTGTGTTTGTTTCAAATAAGCCTTGCTAGCCTAAACCTTGTATCGAGAGGGAATACTTCTCATGCATCCAAAATACTTGAGCCAACCACTATGCCATTTGTGTCCACCATACCTACCTACTACATGGTATTTTCCGCCATTCCAAAGTAAATTGCTTGAGTGCTACCTTTAAAATTCCATCATTCACCTTTGCAATATATAGCTCATGGGACAAATAGCTTAAAAACTATTGTGGTATTGAATATGTAATTATGCACTTTATCTCTTATTAAGTTGCTTGTTGTGCGATAACCATGTTCACTGGGGACACCATCAACTATTCATTGTTGAATTTCATGTGAGTTGCTATGCATGTCCGTCTTGTCTGAAGTAAGAGAGATCTACCACCATATGGTTAAGCATGCATATTGTTAGAGAAGAACATTGGGCCGCTAACTAAAGCCATGATCCATGGTGGAAGTTTCAGTTTTGGACATATATCCTCAATCTCAAATGAGAAAATTATTAATTGTTGTTACATGCTTATGCATAAAAGAGGAGTCCATTATCTGTTGTCTATGTTGTCCCGGTATGGATGTCTAAGTTGAGAATAATCAATAGCGAGAAATCCAATGCGAGCTTTCTCCTTAGACCTTTGTACAGGCGGCATAGAAGTACCCCTTTGTGACACTTGGTTAAAACAGTGCATTGTGATGATCCGGTAGTCCAAGCTAATTAGGACAAGGTGCGGGCACTATTAGTACACTATGCATGAGGCTTGCAACTTATAAGATATAATTTACATGATGCATATGCTTTATTACTACCGTTGACAAAATTGTTTCATGTTTTCAAAATCAAAGCTCTAGCACAAATATAGCAATCGATGCTTTTCCTCTATGGAGGACCATTCTTTTACTTTCAATGTTGAGTCAGTTCACCTATTTCTCTCCACCTCAAGAAGCAAACACTTGTGTGAACTGTGCATTGATTCCTACATATTTGCTTATTGCACTTATTATATTTCTCTATGTTGACAATATCCATGAGATATACATGTTACAAGTTGAAAGCAACCGCTAAAACTTAATCTTCTTTTGTGTTGCTTCAATGCCTTTACTTTGAATTATTGCTTTATGAGTTAACTCTTATGCAAGACTTATTGATGCTTGTCTTGAAGTGCTATTCATGAAAAGTCTTTGCTATATGATTCACTTGTTTACTCATGTCATATACATTGTTTTGATCGCTGCATTCACTACATATGCTTTACAAATAGTATGATCAAGATTATGATGGCATGTCACTCCAGAAATTATCTGTGTTATCGTTTTACCTGCTCGGGACGAGCAGAACTAAGCTTGGGGATGCTGATACGTCTCCGACGTATCGATAATTTCTTATGTTCCATGCCACATTATTGATGTTATCTACATGTTTTATGCACACTTTATGTCATATTCGTGCATTTTCTGGAACTAACCTATTAACAAGATGCCGAAGTGCCGCTTCTTTGTTTCTGCTGTTTTTGGTTTCAAAAATCCTAGTAAGGAAATATTCTCGGAATTGGACGAAATCAACGCCCAGGGGCCTATTTTTCCACGAAGCTTCCAGAAGTCCGAAGACGAAACGACGAGGGGCCACGAGGCAGCCAGAGCATAGGGCGGCGCAGCCCCTGCCCTGGCCGCGCGGCCCTATGGTCTGGGCCCCTCGCGCCGCCTCTTGACCTACCCTTCCGCCTACTTAAAGCCTCCGTGACGAAACCCCCAGTATCGAGAGCCACGATACGGAAAACCTTCCAGAGGCGCCGCCAACGCCGATCCCATCTCGGGGGATCCAGGAGATCGCCTCCGGCACCCTGCCGGAGAGGGGAATCATCTCCCGGAGGACTCTACGCCGCCATGGTCGCCTCCGGTGTGATGTGTGAGTAGTCTACCCCTGGACTATGGGTCCATAGCAGTAGCTAGATGGTTGTCTTCTCCCCATTGTGCTATCATTGTCGGATCTTGTGAGCTGCCTAACATGATCAAGATCATCTATCTGTAATTCTATATGTTGCGTTTGTTGGGATCCGATGAATAGAGAATACTTGTTATGTTGATTATCAAAGTTATATCTATGTGTTGTTTATGATCTTGCATGCTCTCCGTTACTAGTAGATGCTCTGGCCAAGTAGATGCTTGTAACTCCAAGAGGGAGTATTTATGCTCGATAGTGGGTTCATGCCTGCATTGACACAGGACGATGTGAGAAAGTTCTAAGGTTTTGTTGTGCTGTTGCCACTAGGGATAAAACATTGATGCTATGTCTAAGGATGTAGTTGTTGATTACATTACGCACCATACTTAATGCAATTGTCTGTTGCTTTGCAACTTAATACTGGAGGGGGTTCGGATGATAACCTGAAGGTGGACTTTTTAGGCATAGATGCAGTTGGATGGCGGTCTATGTACTTTGTCGTAATGCCCAATTAAATCTCACTATACTCATCATGATATGTATGTGCATGGTCATGCTCTCTTTATTTGTCAATTGCCCAACTGTAATTTGTTCACCCAACATGCTGTTTGTCTTATGGGAGAGACACCTCTAGTGAACTGTGGACCCCGGTCCAATTCTCTTTACTGAAATACAATCTCTTGCAATCTTGTTCTCTTGTTTTCTGCAAACAATCATCTTCCACACAATACGGTTAATCCTTTGTTACAGCAAGCCGGTGAGATTGACAACCTCACTGTTTCGTTGGGGCAAAGTACTTTGGTTGTGTTGTGCAGGTTCCACGTTGGCACCGGAATCCCTGGTGTTGCGCCGCACTACATCCCGCCGCCATCAACCTTCAACGTGCTTCTTGGCTCCTACTGGTTCGATAAACCTTGGTTTCTTACTGAGGGAAACTTGCTGCTGTACGCATCACACCTTCCACTTGGGGTTCCCAACGGGCGTGTGCTTTACGCGTCATCAGACACCAGCATCATCGACGTTGAGCCGGAGGTAACCCTTTGCTCCCTTGTTCTTATCCCATTTCAATCCTTTTGTGTTAGATCTAGCGTTATTAGGGTTCGTCTGTTCCTAGTTCAATCCATTTGTGTTAGATCTAGTGTTATTAGGGTACGTCTGTTCCCTAGTTCAATCCATTTGTGATTTGCTTTTGTTTAAGATTTGTGCCGATGATGATGAATATTTGGGCACAAATTGATTCAGGGTTTGGTCAGTAAACAATTGGTGTGTACAAATTTGTTGTGCATGATCTTTGGTTTACTGACTCAAATCCTGGATATAAGTGTGTCCAATGTAACTGAGGCTACCTCTTTTTTTCGAGTCCATTATCATGCATGATCTTTGTTCACTCTCTGTTCCATCATCGTTGCAATTGACTCCGTGTTTTTTGCACGATCTTTGGTGCTACGTGACAGGTGCAGAGCAGCGACGTCGACAGCGACGACGAGTCCTTCCACACCAAGACTCTTCACGTCCTCAGGAGGCTGCAGTCCGGCAATTACGATGGCCCCTTTGCTCGAGGCATTTACAAGTGCCCATTCTGCAACAGGAAGCTCCGCACCACCGACTTCAACTGCCTGGTGAACCATGCTGAATCCATTGGCAGATGCGGCGCTAGAGTTGGAACGACGGTGAACGTGCATGCGTTCATGGCCAAACACAAAGCACTTGGGATTCACCTGCGCAACCTCCAGGCGAGTCACGGGCGCAACCTGGAGGCGTTGAACATGCCTACTGCACTCTCTGTATGTGACTGCTCTATCTGTAGAGCAGCTTAAATTCATGTAAAATGTAGCTTATGTTGTAGGGTTCTATCGGTACTACTGTTGGATCTGTCGTGAACATATCTATGCTATGTTGGCTGTTGTATGCAGCTTATCCTATATTTTTTCTGGATTTGTGCCCTAGATTTCCTACCTGATTGGGTAAAAACGAAGGCATAAAGAAATGAATATCGTTAAAAAACAGAAGGAGAACCTGCTCTAGATTTGCTACCAATTTGGGCTATCAAATATGAATGAGATCGAGCGAGAGAGAGGAAAAAGGTACATTGAAAACTGCTAATCTGGGCGAAAGAGACAGAAACCTCGTGCCCACGTCCCGGACCCACACGGCTCCACACGCTACGGCCCCACACGCTACGACCACACAAACATGGTCTCGTCCTGTCCCACGCGGTTCCTTCCTACCAGCCCCACACGACACGGCCCCACAAACGACACGACCCCACTCGTCAGCACGGAACGGTCAACTTAACGGAATCCTGCCGTCCGAGCTGCTTCTGCTCCTTCTGCGGGTTTCAGACAAGGTCTTGGGGAAAACTGAGGAAAAACTAAGGAGCTGGGGAAAACTGAGCACAACTAAGGACCCGAGGGCACAGAAATAGAAATCCCTAAATAAAACTAAAGTACATGTGTAAACAAAAGAGAAGAGGTATGATCTACCTTGCTGGTAGAGATAACGTCCTTCATGGGAGCTGCTCTTTGGAAGTCTGTTTGGCAAGGGGGTTAGAGTACCCACTACCATTCGTTGACAACAACAAACACCTCTCAAAACTTTACTTTTATGCTCTCTATATGATTCCAAAACTTAAAAAGCTCTAGCACATGATTTAATCCCTGCTTCCCTCTGCGAAGGGCCTATCTTTTACTTTCATGTTGAGTCAGTAAACCTATTTCCCTCCATCTTAAGCAAGCAATTGAGTTGTTGTGATCCAACCATCTATATTGTGATCTATTTAATCATGCCTTTTATTCTTTCTTGTTTAGTACAAGTTTTATCTGAATGAATATAGCTTTGAAAGTTATCAATGATTATGAGGAGATTATTATGATTGAGTATGCAAGTTTTGTTGTACAAGCTTTAATATAAGAGCGCTGCTCGACAGATAAGTACAATCTGATAATTGTTCTTTGACCAAGAACGAAGTTTGCCATCACTAATTATGATTTCCTATGCACCTTTATTTGTGATTTCCTTCTACTTGTTTCAAGTTGAATTATATGAGGAAGTTGTTCACTAGAATGTCTTGTGTGAATTAATATGACGCTTCTTGTCCGTATTTTATTTAGCGACTCTTCACTCTATAAACATGTGGTCTTGTTTACTGAGTTCAGTTTCGCTTGGGGACAAGCGAAGTCTAAGCTTGGGGGGAGTTGATACGTCCATTTTGCATCACTATTTTATATCATAATTTACTGTTATTCATTAATATATTTCATATTTAGAGATGATACTTATGTTATTTCACCTATTTTGCATGTTTCATGATTATTGGAGAATCATTCACCGGAGTCAGGATTCTGCTGGAAAAAGCACCGTCAGAATGACATATTTCTGGAGATCAACAATTGACGGAAATTACACCGAAGATCTTATTTTTCCAGAAGAATGAGCCAGCCAAAAGGAGGAGCCGAGGAGGGCCGCCATGGCCCCCCCCCCCCCATAGGCCGGCACGGGCCCTGCCCTGGCCGCGCCACCTTGTGGGGAGGGGGCCCACAGCCCCCTTCGGCCGCCTCTCTTTCGCGTACTTCATCTACCCGAAAACCTAAGGTGCTGGGAATAATCGCGAGAAGACACAGCCGCCTCTGCGGGGCGGAAAACACCAGAGAGAAAAGAGCTCTCCGGCAGGCTGAAATCCGCCGGAGAAATTCCCTCCCGAAGGGGGAAATCGACGCCATCGTCACCGTCATCGAGCTGGACTTCATTGGGATCATCATCACCATCATCTCCACTGCCGTCACCATCATCTCCACCGCTGCACCTCGTCACCGCTGTAACATCTAGGTTTGAATCTTGATTGTTTGATAGGGGAAACTCTCCCGGTATTGATTACTCCTTGTTATTGATGCTATTGAGTGAAACCATTGAACCAAGGTTTATGTTCAGATTGTTATTCATCATGATATCACCTCTGATCATGTTCCATATGATGTCTCGTGAGTAGTTCGTTTAGTTCTTGAGGACATGGGTGAAGTCTAAATGTTAGTAGTGAACTATGTTGAGTAAAATTCAATGTTATGATATTTAAGTTGTGGTGTCATTCTTCTAGTGGTATCATGTGAACATCGACTACATGATACTTCACCTTTATGGGCCTAGGGGAATGCATCTTGTATTCGTTTGCTAATTGTGGGGTTGCCGGAGTGACAGCAACCTGAACCCCCGTTGGTATATCGATGCAGGAGGGATAGCAGGATGTCAGAGTTTAAGGCTATGGTTAGGTTTATCTTAATTACTTTCTTGTATTTGTGGATGCTTGCAAGGGGTATAATAACAAGTATGTATTAGTCCTAGGAAGGGCGATGCATTAGCATAGGTTCACCCACACAACACTTATCAAAACAATGAACATTAATCAACTATATGAAGCGAAAGCACTAGACTAAATTCTCGTGTGTCCTCAAGAACGTTTGATCATTATAAGTAAACAAACCGGCTTGTCCTTTGTGCTAAAAAGGATTGGGCCACTTGCTGCAACTATTACTCTCGCATTCTATTTACTTGTACTTTATTTATCTGCTATATCAAAACCCCCTGAATACTTGTCTGTGAGCATTTACAGTGAATCCTTCATCGAAACTGCTTGTCAACACCTTCTGCTCCTCGTTGGGTTCGACACTCTTATTAATCAAAAGTACTACGATACACCCCCTATACTTGTGGGTCATCACCTATCATGATCAAGATCATCTTTATGTAATGCTACATGTTGTGTTTGCTAGGATCCGATGAATATTGAATACTATGTTGAGATCGATTATATATTCTATGTTATTTGTGATCTTACATGCTCTCCATTGCTAGTAGATACCCCAACCAAGTAAATGCTTGTGACTCCAAGAGGGAGTATTTATGCTCGATAGTAGGTTCATGCCTCTAGTTTTCTGGAAGAGTGACAATAACTTCTAAGATTGTAGAAGTGTTGTTGCTACTAGGGAGAAAACAAAAATGTTTTATCCAAGAGTAATTCTATTGTGTACTTTACACACGTTGCTTAATGCGATAATCTGTTGCTCGCAACTTAATACTGGAAGGGGTTCGGACGATAACCGGAGGGTGGATTATTAGCCATAGACGCGGTTGGATTACCGTCTATGTATTATGTTGTAATGCCCAAACGAATCTCATAGTAATCATCTTGTCATGTACGGTCTTTATTCTGTCAATTGCCCAGCTGTAATTTATTCACCAAGCATATTATTTATCTTTATAGAGAGACACCTCTAGTGAACTGTGGACCCTGGTCCTTTCTTTTACACTGATAAATTCATCCACTGCAATCCTGTTCTGTTTACTTTCTGCAAGCATTGTTCTCTTTAATTTCACTGCAACCATCTCCTTCCACTTGATACGTTTAATCCTTTGTGTTCAGCAAAACCGGTGAGATTGACAACCTCACTGTGAGTTGGGACAAAGTATTTTGGTTGTGTTGTGTGCAGGTTCCATGTTGTTGCTGACGCCGGTAGTGTGTCCTGCCAATATTCAGCTAGCAACACCTTCAGAAGTCACGTCTTTCTCCTACTGGTCGATTAAACCTTGGTTTCTTACAGAGGGAAAATTTACTGTTGTGCTCATCACACCTACCTCTTGGGGTTCCCCAACGGTGTCAAGCATCATTGCCAACTCTCACGGCAACACCATCAATGATCAAGATCAGACGATCTTCACATGTCCCTTCGATACTTTTGCTTATAGGTGAATGACATTCGTTTGTGCAATGCTCCTGCTGCTTTTCAAAGATGCATGAATGCTATATTTGCTGATTATATTGAGAAAAGTATGGAAGTATTCATGCATGATTTTTCTGTATATGGTACCTCTTTCAATAATTGCTTCTTCAATCTTAACAAAGTTTTGCAGCATTGTGAGGATCAACACTTAGTCCTAAACTGGGAAAAGTGTCATTGCATGGTGATAAAAGGTGTTGTTCTTGGACACCGACTTTTTCCATTTCATGGTGATAAAATGTGTTATTCTTGGACACCGAGTTTCAGAGAAGAGGTATTGAAGTGGACCACACTAAGATAGAAGCCATAGAGAAGCTACCATATCCGAGGGATATTAAAGGTATAAGAAGTTTTTTGGACAATGCAGGTTTTTATAGAAAATTTATCAAAGACTTTTCCAAAATATCAAAGCCTCTAATTAACTAACCTTTTGCAAAAATATGTTCCATTCTCTTTTAATGATGAGTGTGTAGAGTCTATTAATGTCTTAAAAATGCTTTGATAAGTGCTCTCATAATTCAGTCTCCTAATTCGAATTTGCCATAATTCGAATTACTCTGCTCAAAAAAATAGATAAGGTTTCGTGATATTTGTGAGTTCCAAACAAAGTCATCCTCTTGCTCGGCATAAGACAAAAATAGATAAGGTTTCGTGACATGTGTGAGTTCCAAACAAAGTCATCCTCTTGCTCGGCATAAGGCTTCATCTCGTAATTCATGTACAAAGCAAATAACCTTCATTTCTTTCTCCCGTTTATTATTAGGTTTGTTGTCCTTTTGTTGTTCTTAATTTAAGCAAACCCAAAATTCCACTGTGTAATCAACCAAAGTCGTCTCAGTTCATCCTTATTTTTTCTGTATTTTTAAACAGTACATGCATTTAGGAGAAGCGATGTTCACATACTACATAACTATGATGTACCGGTGGTATTTTACAGAATGAAAGCCAGAAATTAGGAGCTGCACAACCTTCATAAGTTTGGATCTCATGGTGTAATATTGCATCTATAATTGACCTTTAACTCCTCCACTGCCAACGAGATTGACGAGTTGGTAGTACATTAGTTTAGCACTGGAATTTCTTTACTTCAGGATACCAGTGGTATGGCACTTGGGCTCTTCTGCCAAATGAGTAGTTCACGCTTGATTTATAGATTCACCTAATACTCTGTTGTTAGTTGTATATACGATGTTGAACCGCTTTATAATTGTTGTATTCTAGATTATAGTTTTTTATGTGAATTTTTAGATTGCTGGAGAACAAACATGATGCAAGGTGTACTCGAGGAGGAAGGCCCATGAGTCTGATAACGCATCATCGTTATGGTACTTCTTTCTCCCGGTGCAATCCACATACATTTTTGCTAGTACAACTTAAAAGAAAAAGAAACCAACTCTTTATTTTAAAGGTTGATAATCACCTCAGAATAGGGATTCTATTCAGTTTGTGCTTGTTAGACTTAAGTCTCGCCAGGTACTGAGAGGTGAGAGGGCGACATGATCATCCACGGATTGTTATATTGTGATCCAAATTCATATACTAGATGACCCGGTGCGCCCCGGCGCACAGGCAAAAGCGAGGCAGATATAGTAACCATAAGTTTTAATCGGTTGATATTTATTTAGTTGTCTAAGAATTTAGTAGGTCTCTCCGAGGCTTCGAGCCCTTAAATCTATATAAGGATCGTTTTTAACCTTTCAAGTAATAATATATAAAGATAATATAACGATAATATATGTATAACGCAACAATAATTTTTTTATCCAACCATTTTTTTTTACAACAGAGATTAGAAATAAATTTGTACAATACATCATCATGTATTTTTTTTTCTGGGTGCTATCAACAGACTCAATAAGTACATATGAAGTAGTGTTATTTAGTTCAATATAACAATACACGAGGATCATCACTAAGAAACAGAGAGCAAATGGGTAAGGTTAAATAATGTAGGTTTCAGCCTCGTATGGAAATTTAGGCATTTAGCTGATGTTCAATGATATTGTCCATGCATTATACGCAAATATAACCAAATATAGTCAGTTCATATTTCTTGTATCCGTGGTCTAGCTAATGGAAACCTTGTATGTACATTATACGCATATATAACCAAATTTAGCTAATGAAAACCTCGTATGTACAGTATACGCAAATATAGCCAATACATATTTCTTGTATCCGTGTGTATGGACCAAACTGCCAGCCCTGTGTAAACCCACCTCGACCGATTTGCCTCCACCTTTTCCACACGAACTCCACTTTCGTCATAAATCAAGAAACTTTCTAGGTTTAGCTCCAAAATACGGCCGCGCTCGCAGCCAATGTGTGTTTTCTGCCAATCCAGATGTCATCGCGTCCGACATGGCGCCAGCGGCTCCCATGAAACAGAAGGAGGTGAAGGTTCTTACACCAACCTAGATCAGACGACAAAAGATGAACAAGAAGAGCAGTAAGAAGAGTGGGGCGGTGATCAATCATCAAAAGCAGGGTCCAACCTTTGCTTAGGAGACTGGCGACGCTAGTGGGGTACAATCAATTCTCCAGGGTTAGTTCGTGATGCTTCTTTTCCATCTTGTCTTCCCTTGAAAGAATCATTAAGCCGAGATACCACAACAAAAATAGACCGGGGACTTCCTTTTATGCATAATCACATATTTAACTTCTTTTTAAACGGGAAAGCCCCATCCTCTGCATCAATGAACCTTTATTAAATACATATTTAACCTGTATATTATCGAAAAGTCTTATTATGTCCTACTACCCTAATATCAATTCTTTGAATAACCAAATGGCAAGAAAATGCTGGCAATATCTAATAGCCAGATTGAACTACTACACAACAATTACATTACTCATCAAGTAATTACTGTACACAACATGGACCACTGCAACCATGTGTTGATATCCCTTATAGATTGTATCTCTGCAAAGAGTATGTACAAAGAAGATGATGAATTAGCAAATTTTGAAGCTGACAGAATCAGATCTCTCCATGTACATACCAATTACTCAACAGGAAAAACACTAAGCGTGCCTTCAGACCTGGCTGGACCTGGCTGAATGTACTACATCCACTTCCGAATAGTATCTAGTCTAGAAATATAAAGCTGGCTTTCAGGACCAAGCAAGCACAAAGCAAACGAAATAAAATCCGTGGAGGGTACAATGCATCTGAATTTAATTACCTTCTCATCCTAACTGAATATGAGAGGAACACTAAACTGCTGCCCGCGGCCGTGTCACCCAGCAGCTAGCAAGCTGCCAACGCCCGACACCCATGAAATAAAATTGAAAGTAGAGTATATAAATGCAGTCAAATGCCTTGTCAATGCAGCTTAGCAAATCTGAAATATCAGAAGATTGACGGTATTAGCAATTCACATTTTTTCTGCTCCAGAAGCCATAACGTATGACATAAATAACCATTGAATGGATCAACATTGGATGCTTTTTCTACATCACAAAACATTTTTATATTGATTAAAAATAAATATATAGAGGACATAGGTAAATATTCAGAACACTTAGCCTCCACTGCAACCAAAAATGATTTCAGATTAGAAGAAAACCTAGTCAAATAAATATCAGTAAGAAAGAAGCGCTTTTGGAATAGTATAATCATAAACGTGACATCCACAATACACTCTATGGACCTGTGGTCACCTGATTTCTTCCCGAGTCCAACAAAACTCTTCCATTAGTTCACATAAACATATATATGAACTAATTGATATCATCTCACATTTTATGTCTATGGAATTCACAGCTTCATCTTTCTATAGTGCAAGAATATATATCCAACTAAAGGTTGTCAACAATTTCCACTCAATATTGACAGACCAACCTAGGATTGACACACCAACCAAGTATAACCAAATCCATGATTGACACACCAACCAAGGTGCAGATTAGTCTGTATCAAGGACCATTCTGCGGTTCTACCGATTAGCTGCAGCGTGAGCCGGACTAAGGATTGGCAACCTAGGATTTTTTCCCTTGCAAACAAGCGGAACACATGCAACACCACGCACGCCTCTCATGCTCCTTCATTTCAGTGAGATGGTTACCCAAGAAGAACCATAAATTCATTGAAACTTGTTACTGCAAGAAGCAGATGGTCCATGCCGTTTGGCTATCACACCACCACGGGCACACACCTACCCTATCTACTTGCAGGTGACTCAATGCCATAGCACCGCTAGCCCGGCTCGATCACCAAAATATTCAATATTTCATACTCTTTTGGAAATAATAAACGTTCTATAGAAAATTTCAGCCCACTACTGGATGGAGCAACGGAACCAAATGCAGAATAAATTTAAGTACACAAAAGAAATGGGGATAGACTCAAGATTTACCTGTCCAATTCCTCTTGATCAGCTAAGCCGGCCACTGTATACCAACTTCTGTAATTGTGCATCAACCAAATTAACATGCTCCTTCCTAATGTCCAACGAATATCGCAGAACTGGTAGGCCAGTCAAATAGGCAACTACTTCACAGAGAGAGATTCTCTTTACAGTGAGCATCTTAAAGTCAAAGACTTATGGTTTAGAGTACAGTTCTAAATCATCCAATTAAGTCACAAAGGTCAACTGAAGGTACTACAAGCCTGCAAGTAAGAAGGTCAACTTTTAAGCAAATAGAATACTCCCTACATTCCATTTTATGAATCCAGTGGTATAATATAGGAGCAGCTGCAACCATTATGTGGTAAAACCTGATGCTAGGCAAATATTTCCATATCAAAGTATTATGTGGTAATACAGAGGCATTATATCTTAATAATGGAAGCTTCAGTTATACACAGGTGTTCCAATAAATCTCAAACAAGGAAACAAAACGCATAGTCTGTGGAGTCCTAGAATTGGATCACGAGGTCCTGATAAAACTAATGATGAAAGAGATGATCTGTTCGCTAAAACAATTGCAGAATAAATGATCAATCACTAATCTAGCAAGCAGAAAAGCAAAGAAGGAAACGAACTTGATGGTACTGGCCTCATGCCGTCAAGGCAAGTGTGCTCGACTTGACACAATGATATAATGGATAAATGTTTCCACCATTACCTATGATCTGAAGTACTGTTCTCAATGGCGCCTCGCCTGCTTCTCTCAAATATGTGCTGGCCCTCTTCTATCCACAGAAAAAACAGAGCAACCAACAAGCATTAATAGATGTATGATCAATTAAACAAACTAAAAAGTTAGACTTCCCAAATGAATTGGAAAATGCGACTATTTCAGAACAGTTGCCCCTATTTTGCACCTTCTTCTATCCATACAACGTACTATAGTCATGAAAAGAGAATCCAATGGCTGCGAAGACCGAGGTTTAAAGGGGGCAAACCTGTTGTCGCCAGCGCCGTGCGGTCCAAAGCTACAGCAGCCGCTCCTTGCTGTTCTTCGACTCGCCGTTGGTGCCTAGTGCAGCAATCCAGGGCATTCTGATGCCATATTCCTCTCTTGCTGGCTAGCACATGGCGGTGCGGGGCAAGGCCCATGATAAGATGACACCTGGAGGAGATGCAATCAGTGTGTATTCAGGGCGCTCACGGTAAAAGACTGTTTTCGCAGTATAGTCTGTTGACCATGTTTAGTAGCACAAAAAATCAATTAAAAGTTGCTAGTGCTTGTAATTTCCTGTACTCCCATTTGAACAATAAAATCTTCAGCTGGAAAATTGCACATCCTTGACCTCGCTTAATGCAAGCAATTCATCAATTACCACAAGCATTAGAAATGGAAGACATAATTCAATCACTGCAATAAAATAACGAAACATTGGTTTCCTATAATCAAAGGAAGTGGGTATTCACGATTGGTACTCACGCGTTCACAGAGGTAAGCATGCCAATTCGATTATCCCCACAGGCAAAAGCAACCTTCAGATTTCCGTAAAGAATTTCCTATCCACAATTTTCTAGAACAACTAATTCAATCAATGGCTATGCCTACACAACTTAATATTTTATTGTTCCACCCAACCATCACGCCGTCGGCCCCGCAGGTTGCTGGTCCTACAGGTCAAGGACTCTATCAGAAGACGCACATGTGAGAAATTTTTTGACTGCATCTAACGGCTGTGCTGAAAAGTGGGACTTTAGATTTACTGTGCAAAGCCAAACAAACGAACCAGATGATTTTGCCCCCTTGAGTGTTCTGGTTGGCCGGGTAGGCTTGCAGCCTTTAAGGATAGAAATTCTCTGAAATTTAACGACCTGACAAGTTCGATTACTCAACACTACAACTCGACTGACTACAAAATCAGATGGTTTCAAATCAAGAGCAGCTAACAGAAGAACTGAGGGGACAAGGATGAGATACTATAGTGATCTGAACAATTAGTACCATTCAGTAAACTACTTAAGTATGATGCACCAAATATCCCAGTTTAAAAGCATATCTAACCTAGATAAGTTGTTAAACTCAATATAGCAGGAAGATACCAATTTAGCATATATCAAAATCAAAATATGTGACCTGAATGCACGAGGCAGGCCAGCTACTCAACTGGGAAACACCAGATGAGCCTTGAGCTTACCCACATCATGGTCACAAGAACCGAGGGGCAAAGCACATGCAAACCAAAATAAAATCTGTGAGAGAACTTTTTAAATCTTGCCCAGCACTAACTAATCAAAGGAATGCAGAAGGTTTGCAGTGGCCAAAATTCTGATCCCAAAGGGTCGGGAAAGAAAAAGGTGGATCTTGAGAAACTAACTAAAAGAAATGATGTTGCTCAGCTTTGCAACATCATATGACCAAAAGGCCAAGTCCTAGACATGGCCTATTATTTTAGCCTGCAAGTGTTTTGTGTCTGCTGCGATATGCAAATCAATAGTGGCATGCGTATTTGGTCTTTGACGTCTTGCTTAGCCTAGTGACATCAGTTCAGGGTCAATTTTAGACTGTCAACAAGTGACGAAGTCTGAAGGTGATGCTGCTGGCCTACAAGCATGCTCAAATCCTCAAGTCTTGTGCTCTTTTCGAATATTGGCCCACTCTGTATTTGCTATAAGTACCTGAAACAGAATATGTGCAACCTCTTCAAATCTATTTCGAAAGATACAAAACCAGATCAGCTAAAGCTTCTACAACACAGATTAATTGTAATACAGTGGATTATCATCAATAGCACAAAATAATACCTCAAAATCCCTAAATGATAGGCAATTGGAAGTTTCATTCTACATGTCCGCAGTAAGCAGCTATCCTAATAGTGCCAAAATAAATAGGCATAGAGAAACACAGTAAAGTCTCTCATAAGCATCTTCTAACCCACAGGACAACATATGGATTCAATGCACCCATTCTACCAAACTAACCAGCGGTGTGAAAAAAGTTTTTGTCAAACAGTGAGATTGGACGGTCGAAAAGCAACAAAGTGAAAGATCAAACCATCATCAAGGGGTGTCGCCGAACTAAACTAAATACAAAATTATAGATAGAAAATTCACCCTCCTCCAACACAACAGTTTTGACCACTACTGGTCGCCTCCTTCCCCCAAATCACCTTCCCGAGACTCTTCTTTTTTCTCAGATCCATGACAAAGCTGCAAAAACAGCAGCAAATCCTCTTAAACATCAACAATTTTATAATGATCTTACTAATGAGCAAGTGTCAGTGCAATCTTATGTTCTCAGTAAAAGTGAAGTCGGGAAATTATTTTACCAATAAGCATAAATTAATAATATTGCAAGAATCTTATTCAAATGAAACATGCTACTCTCACAGTATCAGAGTGAAATCATTGCATTACTTAGTTTGATTTTCTTCAAAAATAAGTTAGCTTAGACACCTAAGTAATTCCCCGATGCATCAACCTTTGTGTTGATTGATTGGCTAGAAAAGAGAAGAAATATCACAACATGGTTAAAAGCTGTGAGAATAGGAAACAAAGGAATAGAAAAGAGTGGTCTAATCGATCCATAGGAAAATATCTAGGAAACCAAGCTGACCTGTGGGAGCGAGACGGAGCGTACGGAAAGAGCTTTTCTCCCTGGTGTTTCCTTTGGTTTGGTTGAATGTTATATTTTCCGTGAAAAATATGGTGGGCGAACTTTCCGGCGGAATGAAGCAGAAGGGAACACTTTCGAAGAAAAAGTTTCCAGAGGAAACCGAGCCCCCAAAATTCCTACGAAATTCCCGCACACCGAACGGGGCCTGAGTATGTACTGGCATCTAAAGTGCAGACAAGTGATCAACATCTTCATATGGATGGAAGCATTTGCCGGAGGTTGATCAATCAGAGAAGGAAAAAATGCCCAGCAGCAAGCAACATCATATCCCATCCATGCTGATCATCAACAATCCAGCAGCCTCTCGCGTGGTACCATCAGATTGAGTAGAAAAATGAGAGGCAGGGTCAGCCCATGCCCTCATGTGTGGAGTAACCTGCAACACCATACCCAAATTCATGAACCTTACTGGCATCAACAACAACGGCAAGCAGACCATCCCCCAGACTGCATTTTTTCTTCACTGCAAGCAGATGTCGCTGTGGCCTTGATGTGGGAGTAGTAGGCGAAGCAACGGCCGGCGACATGATGGAGAATTGAAGCAATAGAGAAGTCTCCCTTGCCATCCACCACGTGAAGAGCACGGGTCGAGGACATTGGGTCAAGCTGGCCCCACCATGGAACTTAACCGACGATGTATCCTTCAAGGCCCTTTGGCATGTAGAGTTGACACTTTTTAGACCGGTATTCATAAAAAAATAAGAACACATTTGTAAGTTTCATTGCATCTAGAGGAAATGTATATTGTACCACTTCCCTCAGCAGTTGATATTAGAACGCAAAAAATGAGATAACACTTTTGCAAAAGGAATAAAATCTACATTGGTATTTCTTAGGAAACATAGAATATGAGAGAACATCATACAGATAGTTAAATGAAGAAAGAAGTAGCCTTGTTATTTAGGCATATTAGGCATATGGAATCTGAAACCCCGAAAGAACAAAGAACATGGCATTAGAAATCCAAAGCTTCCAAAGTCCTGAAATGGTGCTTTTGTGTAAAATGGAAACTTACTCCGTCCGTCCGAAAATAGGAAATCAAAACGCATGAAAATAGAAACAAAATGCTCTGGCTTTTGCCTACAACATAGTGATGATAATCATCGTACTCTGTTCATAGAAAGAATGGAATATATTTTTTCATTGCTGATTTGTTTTTTTACCATGAATTAGCTCTCTAAATGAAGCAGTTTCAAATGTACATAGCTTGATTTATGCATCATTTGGTGATCTAAATATGTTGAATGACATGATATGAGAACTTCAAAGCAGCTGATCACCCTATAATGTTGAGAAACTTGTAAGCAAATACCATGGTCAGCAATAAAAGGAGCAATGAACTCTGCAATGGTAAACCAAAATTATTTCTCCTTAGAAGATACGGTGGTATTTTTTAACTAACCATATACCCAAGTCCAAAAGGAAAACCATATGCATCAGGTCTAGGCATCAACAAACAGTGTATCTCTCCCCGCCCTTGCCACCTCCCATCATGTAAATTCCCCATGCCCCCTCTCTTGTAAATTGTGCCTCTTTTTTAATAGAAAAATTACCGTAGAGGTCTCCTCTACGGTTTCCCTGGTCAAAAAAAAAAGGCATCAACAAACATGTTCATCTGTGAGAAGAATTTTTCACAAATACGTCTCATCCGCTTTGTTCTAATAATCAAAGCAACCAGTGATGGGAGAGAGCCAGGGGAGGCCGCACCTGCAAGCTGAAGCAGATCAGGGAAGGAGGTCCCATGTCACCTCTCTCCGTGGGGCTTCGATTGGTGCTGTCCATCGGCGATGCTCCTCTTGATGCTCTCACTGGCCTCTGGTAAAAAGAGAAAAGTCTACAAGAGAAAGAATTATAATCGAAGTAAATAACACATAAAGAAACAATTTTGACTACATTTTAGCACTATATTGTCAAATATGAAAATTACTTTCATGACATGGAAGCATGGATGAAAAACAGAGCAAGTTTGAAGTTAATTACTTAGTATACTTCGTAGTTTACTTACTCATAACTTGCAATCTCAGCTAGCTCTATCATTGGACTGAAATAGAGCAAAGAACAAATCCCAAACAGAATGTTCAGGTAGACATTCCAGCTAAATTATATGTCTAGGTAAATGTGGGCTCAGCTAACTGCCAAGGTAGGCATATGACCGCATATATTCGATATGAAGAAGGAAACAAACAGATGGATAGATAATTAACTCAATTAATAATATTTGTCTTAACTCTGAACATACATGATTATTTAGATAAAGCAACCACAAGAACTATTGCTGAATGTAAGGCTACCGATGGACCTGAATATACATGGTAGAAACAATATAAATAGAAAGTGTTTCTCTTAAAAAGTTCATGAGTAATAACATTATTAAGCAAATCCTGAAACTGAAATAATTCACTATATAAAATCAAGACATCTACACTTAAGCTATACTGGAAATTCTATGGATAGTCACATAACAGCTATGCAATTTTACAGGCACTATCTGCTCTGCAGCCCGCATCTATATTGTTACACAAAATTAAAATAATGTCATATATCATGGAAAATGCATGGTTGAACCGGCCGGCATATGCTCCGGGCATAGGTGAGTTTTCATTGGTCCACGTGGAGATGAGCCCCACAGAAGCAGGGAATCTTTTCTAATTTAACAGACACAATACGAACCAATAATACGTCGCTTGTGGCTTGTGGCCCCCGGCAATTCAATGCTCCGGTCAGTGTCCTGTCTTCTCCCACTCCACACTGCCTCGTCAATCTGCTGCTTCCGAGTTCCGACCTCATCTGTTTGGAGCAACTCGAAGAAGCAGTAGCAGAGATTTCAATCGAGAGCTAAACAAAGCACTGAAATGGCGACGACCAAGCAGTCTCGCCCGTGCCGCCCGACAATAAGCGGCGCATGCCCAGCCCGTCGGTGGCCCTCAAGGTGCAGGACAGATACGCGACGGAGGAGTACGACCGCGTCGTGCTACCGCACGAGCTGCACGCGCTGCGTCCAGGGTGGCGCCGGAGCCCCCAGCTCAACGCGGTCACGACGCTTCTCATGCACGCGGATGGCGCCGTGGAGGCGGTTGCCCACGCCATGGCCCCCGGCGGCGCGACATGGCGCGTCAAGGAGAACGCCGCCGCGGTCCTCAACCTAGCGTCCGTACACACGTACCGCCGCGGGCTGGGCCGGAACGCGTCCGCGGTGGAGAAGCTGGCGCAGCTAGCGCGCGCCGACCAGGCGAGCATGAGGAAGGACGCGCTGGCCGTGCTGCTATCTAGTCCTTTCCGGAGCGTACGGTCTCTCGCCAGGAACTTGTCTACTACTTTGGCAAGCATCACGTCCCGAGAGATGTCATCGGCAGCCGTGCGTGAGCCGACGGCGTTGAGGACGGCGAGCGACGCACTCGCGAGGGATTTGAGTGGCTCAAGGTGGGCACCCGCGCTGGCCAGAAGCGCCCTGGCGACGCGCTCCACCATGACGGGACTGAGGGTGACGAGGTCCTCGAACCAGCAGGTGCGGCGCATGCTGAGGCTGCTGCACTTGGTGTCGCACGAGAACCGGAACGCTGAGCTCTCCGGCGAGGAGCTAGTTGGTGTGGCGTCGCCCGGGACATCTCTCGGGACGTTGAGGATAGGCGTTGCGTACGGTCTCTATTGAGGTCCGCGGGCGGCATGACAGGCGGGGGTGGAGGCGGGTGGCATGGACGCCGGCCGCCTCCTTCCAATAGAATTGGGGATGGACGCCGGCCGCCGCGGATCTCCCCATCTCCTCGATTCCTGCGACATGAGGCGGACGACGCCCACCTCGAGGCAGCCAGTGAGGGGCCCCTTCATCACCTCGTCCCGCGACGGAGCCATAGGCGTCGACGGCGAGCTCGACCATGGAGCCGAGCGGCGACGGACCATCCAGGACGGTGCGGCCCGCTGCCCTGCATGCACGGACGTCGAAACTGGGCTGTAGAATCTGGCAGAAGCACTCCCTTTTTTAATCATTCCCTCTACAAAGTGGAGCCCACGCGTTTGTATTCTGCTCTACTTTTAACCAGCGATACGCAAAATCCCACCTCCAGTAGTGGACCCTACTGATATTTCTGGACCAATGAGGGACCGAGTTGCTGCGGGTTCACATGTCGCCGGGTTCTGAAACTCCACTCTCCATATATCATAATCTTAAAAGGGTAAAGCAAACACTTTTTTTTACACTAATCTAACCAAAATATGAATAAGTGCCTTCTTCGATATCTGTATATCAAATCTACATCCCTAAATCCAGAGGGCAGAATCCCCGGATAAAAAAAGGAGAGATCCATACTTTCATATTTTGTTTCTTACATTCAGAACACACGACCATATTAAGAAAATGCTACATTAGGGGACCTGCTCCTAGACGTGGAACGCACCGGCTACCGGCTTGCCTAATGCAAGAATAACAACTCAATCTATCAGAGGTGACCAAACTATCTCACTCGTATGTCGTTTACCAGGAACTAAACAGGAACCAATAATGCTATACTAATCTAACGTTAACAGCAAATGGAAGGATTCGCTAGTTCATTTTGATTCTACCGAGTGATGAATGATCAAAATGGGAGGAAATTTATAGTTTCAGTAACTCCATCTCAGCCTATTTGTCCCGCTTTATCCCTACTTGAGGTAGTATTATCATTCTCATGCCCCATAACATGAAAATGTTCCAAAATGCTTCTTAACTACATTCTATTTATACAAAAAAAATACAAAGATAAACAAAGACTGGGATGGGGTAGAGGTTGCCTTGAAAACAAGAACACAAATGATCACTATGCAAATGGACTGTCCCGAGACTGCGAACCATTTATCATGTCAGCAACGGAGAAAGACTGGCTTCTCCAGGAACAGCAGGCATAGCACAAAAACGGATTCTAACTTAGGCTGGAAAGCTAAACACCATTGTTTTGGGGCAAAATCATGGCGATATAAGACTTTCACTGGGGACTAAGCTGACAATTTGTGAGATCATATTGACAGAAATTTTAACCTGATTTACACACAACTTAACATTCTCCAAAAGCTATTGATTGGAAACCATTTTTGTTTCAATGATATATGAACAAAAAATAATGGGGTGCTTGATTTTGCATTGTGATGATAAAGATAAATAAAAGGCGAAGAAAGATTCAATGCGGATGGAAGAACTGATACTTAATGTAGCTAAAAATAGCAAATAAATAAATGCATGCTCCCAAACAACCTTTTCTTAAAATTTACGGCACAATAGGGACCATGCGTATATCTAATGCATACCTCAACCTAAACCCTTTTGACTACGAATGCCATTTAGATATAAACAACTGGATTATGCTCTATTATTTCCTCCATGCACATGCCAACACGAACATAAATAAGAGGAAGGGTCAAACGTAAGTACCCGTTAGGAAAAATTCAAAAATGTGCTTTTCTAGGGAAAGAGCAAAGGAAACTTCTACTATTAGTAATAAATATACATAAGAAATGAAAGTAACATGTACTATTTTTTAATTGTACCTTGCACATGCATCAGTAGGGCCAGATGAAATTGAATCTAGAACTCCATATATTCCAATATTCCATATAGAATTGAGAGGATATTTGTTGTATCGGTTTGACATTAGAAAAAAGTCAATGACAATCATCTTACCAATCGTAATAGAATGAAGTAGTGCATGCAAGAAAAATAAAGCATACATTATCTTCATATAAAGGATAGGCAACCGCTATACATGCCGAAGGTAACATGTGCATACAGATGTCCATATTATTATTAACAATATTATACACAAACATAAGCATAGTCTTTTCTGCTGAAAGTTACAACTAAGGTCTGAATTAACCTTTACTTTAGAATTAACTCATTTCCAGTGCTCAAGGAACACATCGAGATTACAACTGAAAACGGCCAAACAAATCCAAAATAGGCACAAGAACGCATTAGCTTACAGCCACTGGTATATCCTCAAACAAGTCCTGCACAGGCCAAACACGGATCAAAACAAGCCAAAAGCTTGTATGCCCACACCAATAGGGTATTATGAATGGAACTCCAAATACTTCAGGACAATACAATACAAAAATAAGTAGGTCATGTAGTATAGTAAAGTGAATTATAACAATAATACCTTGATTTCACTCATGCCTAGGACTGTCCCGGTGTTATTTAGCAGATCACATACTCATATGCGTTAACTGCATATACACAAATATATAAAAGTTTTCTTAAAGCAAAACAATACTGCTCACACCGCATCTCTCTTATCATCTTTGAGACAATAAATCTGAGTTAGAGGCATTGTGGTGGAATGGATATAACATATTTAAAAAAATATAGCAGTGGAATGTATCAGATACAAAGCAAGAACAATCATTCAATCACCATAGAGAAAACAGGCACTGAATGGAAGATGCATTCCTAGTAAGGAGAAGGAAGCGACAAACCTCAACACAGAAGAAGAGCACATAACCAGAGCCTAGTACAGGATGAGACAAGAAGCGAGCCTACTAAATCCTAGAACCTGCAAAGTGAAAAGGGCCAGGTAAAAAAGGAACTATCAGCCAAAAACCGCACTAGGAAGTTCATCTAGCATAACATCATTATTCTTTGTTGTTGCTACTTCTAGGAAGTTCATCTCCTAGCCATAAAGGAAAAAATAATTTATTGCCAGGTACCACATGTAAGATATGTATGAATTAAGGTGTATAAACCATCCATAATATATCAATGACACTCCTTACCTCCTTCGTGTTATCTGGGCACCATCCGAGTAATCTTTTGATGTATCACTCCAGGGATGAATCCGTCAGGTAATCGCTCATATCGGACGGATGTCAGGTGCCGACGTCTGCATGAGATGATGCCCCAGAAATGCAAGCATTGTTGCGCGTCAGCCTCAGTGTGACTATGTAACAGCTCGCCCAGCAGCAGCAACAACTACAACACAGATCCTATAAACGCAGCCATAAGCATAAGTTTCAACACATATGCAGAGCCCATAATATTGTTTAGAAAATCAGAAGCACCTCAAGATATATCTGAAAAAACTAATAAAGAAAAATGAAAAGAAATTGCACTAATGGACATTAGAAAGAAACATTGGCTACTGCCATCAATGGTTGCAAAATCTAGTGGCAGCCCAAACTCTGCCTATGAAACGTGAATGAAATTAGGGCTAATAGAAAAATAAAGAGGAGCTCACTACCGGAAAACTGCCATCGCCATGGCCAAGCTGAACCGTCTTCGCCGCTTGTGGAGGCTGGCGAGAGTCGACATGCTGGGGCGATGACTCCACTGATGCGCCACCCATCCTGCTCGACGTGGTTATTATGTGCTACGTATATATCTATATTAAGGAAAGCTTCAGATGTACAAGGATATTCCAGTAAATCTTAAATTAAGCAAACAAAATACAGTGTGACTGTCAGCACATAATATCACAAAAAAAAAATTCACCAACTATTATACATGTAGAAGCACATCTCACCTGGAAGCACCAAGCAGCATACAAAATCAGGTCCAAGAACAAGACCAACCTTCTGAAAAACATCAACAGAGCAGCAATAGGGAAACTGTTTTTTCCTCCTCCTCTGAAAACACTCACATCAATATAAATTATCTTTTCAATTTCATCAACATCAAGGCTGCAAATATAATGTAGATCATTGTATTAGTATATAGTAAACGGAGAGCATGATTATTTTAGAGCAATCAGACACTGAACTTGTGTGTAAATGAGTGTCTCAAATACAGACTACATCGATAGCAATTTGTGCCTTGGAGTAAGGTATTTTAAAAATCTGTTTCAGACATCAATTGGAGCAATTGTTTTCATCTCCATATTCGTCTAGGCCTGAATGGCCTGACACGAAACCGCATGGAGCACCACCGCAGCCTGCCTCTTCGTCCTGGCAGTCCAGTCTCCTCAACATGAAAATCACACCATGCCCTGTGAGATTGAAGCCTAGAAGAAGGGAATGGATACCTGGAGGCTGGAGCGGGCTTAGGGCGTGGCGGACAAGCGCGCGACGCCGGGAGTCGACCGAGGGTGTGCAGCTAGGCGAGGCGAGGCAAGGCGACCTACTATGGAAGCGACTGAGAGCATCTCCACTCCAGGAGTGCCGAGGAAGAAATCGAGGGCGCGCACGGTCCAGCCGCCGCCACCACCGCTCGATTGCTGCCTTCCGCCGCCGGCGCGCTTCTTCTGCTCCCTTCCGCCGCCGCTGGATGCTCGGACGAAATCGAGGGCGAGCGCCGCCAGCCGCCACCACCGCTCGGTTGCCGCCTTTCGCCGCCAGCGCACGGCCAGCCGCCGTTGGACGAAATCGAGGGCACGCGGGCAGCCGCCGCTGGAAGAAATCGAGGGCGCGGACGAGCGCACGCCTCTTCCGAATCCGTGCTCCTCCACCTCCGTCCCAGCGCAGTGTTGGGTGGGTTGAGGCGGAGATGCGCGATGGCGGCGGCTCGGAGTCGCAGAGGAGGAGGCGCGAGGGGGCAAGGCACGGCGACGGTGGCGGCTCGTGGTCTATCATGGCGGCGGCTTGGGGAGCGCACGGGATTGAGGAGGAGAGGAGGGGAGGCGAGCGCACGGGATTGGGAGCTCGTTCGATCTAGGTTTTCACCTTTCGTCCGTGGACATGAGAATGAAGCGACCGAACGAGCGGACCTGCCTACCTCTAACTGTCGGGCCCCGCACATAGAAGGTCCCACCCGTCATGGAGTCTTTCCAAAACTGAACGAGTGAGAAAAAATCTGACTGATCGGACGGCTGTGGTGAAAAGCGGGATGGGAGATTTACTGTTGCATGCTAATTGGACGAACCAGATTCGTTTGCTCCTTTCAGATGGTCTGGTTGGGTGGGTAGTCTTTCAACATTTATAGGAGAAATTAAAGGGAGGTTAACTTCTGACGAGCGAAGTGAGGCTTGTCGCCGGTAGGCTTCGGTTGAAGGGGTGCCCTGTAGGGACGGCTGCGAAGGGGGTGCGGGGGTGGCAACTCCCCGCGGTACGGATCGATGACACCGCCTATATATACATCTTGTGGTAATCCACTCAGGCCTCCTAACCTAGCCGCCTCCTCCTCTCCCACCCCCCTCCCGGGCGGCGGCGGAGGATCTACCTACCCCGCTCCGCCCCCGGATCGCCGCACCTTAGCCGCCGCTGCTGCCGGCCTCGGCCCCGGCCCCGGCCTTGGCCTTGGCCTTGGCCCCGGCTTCGGCCCCGGCCCCGGCCTCGGCCATGGCGGCGGTGGCGGCGTCCCTTCCGTCGAACAACGAGGGGGAGGAGAGGGTTTCCACGGTGGTGTTCCATGGGAGGTGATGAAGCGCCGGTGGAGGAAGCTGGGCGGCACGGCTACTTGGCCGGGGCCTGATGCTCTCCGTCGGTAGCCATGGAGGATTCGGTGGAGCGGTGGCGGCCTCCGCCCCCGGTGACGGTTCTGCGGTGGTACGCATGATCCGCGCCGCCGTCTTCTTCCGTGGTGATCCGGCAGGAGGGACTGGCGGCGTGGGGGCTGCTGGTCTTGCTTTGTTTTTGTTGGCGGTCCTCGCGTTTCTCGCAAGCGAAGATGAAGATCTACCGGAGGTCAGTTTGCTTTGATCTGGCTGGAGAGATGAGTTCCGGAAAGCTCCGCTGGCGAATGGAACAGTGCATATTTTGCCTGCAGTTTGCTGGATCGGGTGGTATTCGGTCGCGCGCACCCATGTTTTTATTCCGACCGTTTGGTTCTGGAGGGAGCGCCGCGAAGCTATATTCTGTGTTGACATCCGGTGACTTTTTGGTCCATGGTGAAGTCAGAAGAAGGAATATCATGAAGGCCGGATTGGTGGACTGACTAAAGGAGGTTCGAGTCAACGTGATGCTGAGGGATCTGCTTGGCTTTCCGGGCTTGCAGCAGTGGTATGCATGTGGGGGCAGCAGCACAGGGGAAGTTCAGAGTCTTACCTCTCAGGGTGAAAACCCAAGGTCTGGCCTTAACTGGTTGTGCCTGGCAATGTTCTTGTTGGAGGCATTGTTTTGAGAGTGGGGACTATCTTCAGGGAGAAATCCTAAGACCTTTGGTCGGGCGACGACGGCGCTGGTGCACTGTTTCCTTCTTGGAGGCGTCGCTTTTGGAGAGTCTGTACTTCAGGTGTTGTCACGGTGGTGGTTGTATTGCTGTTGCTAGGTCTAGAAGGCTGTAGCGGGACTTTTTTTCTTAATTTTCTTTTCTCTTTTTTGGCTGTGTGCATCCGTACTGCCATTAGGGTGGGGCGTTGTTGCAGAGGCTGGGTGTAATTGGTATCTTTTGATATTAATATATTCCCTTTATCGAAAAAATATATACATCTTGTAAGCCACCGGCTAGAGTTTATCAGATTATAAGATAACCCACGGCGTTTGTAAACACTCTCCGATATAGTGAAGTTTTGCTAGCTAGCGCCCGTGATTTTCGTCTTCTCTGTTGGAAGGGGTTTTCATGTTAAATCTCGTGTATGCACTGTATTTTCTTTTATCGTTCTTTGTTATTTGCTTGTCGTTTTTATAACATGGAAAAAAGACCAGCCCCTGGAAGCTCAATTTTTTTCTTCTGGTCCATCGATCGCACATCTGAGTATCCCGCGGCGATTATGAACAAATATGCAATTCTATTCAGTTTCCAGTTGCTTTCTGAAGGTCACCGCGATAGAGTTAGGGCCACGGACTCCACGGCAGACAGGAACGCGTATGTTTGACTAACTATCACTAGTGGAAAACAGGCCTAATGTCGCGGGTCGTATGACCCTTTTGTCGCGGGCGGCCAGCCGCGACAAGGGAGGCGCGACAAAAGGTCCCCCTTCTGTCGCGGGTGGCTTACGACCCGCGACATAAGGTCCACCACGTGGCAGCCGCGGGGCGCGCAGGGGACAGGCCCTTTTGTCGCGAGTGGTATTACCACCCGCGTCAAAAGGCCCTCTACGTGGCGGGCGCATAACGCTGCTGCTTTAGGGTTTGAGGGGTGCAGCACCCCCCCCCCCCCCGCCACCGACCGCCTGTTATTTCATTTTTCATTCGAAAATAAAAGTTGCATATATTTGTACGCTACTAGAAGTGGTACACGTTCATTCATTATATATATATATAGATCGATCAAACAAATATTGGAAGCAAAAGTCGATTCCCCTTACATGTAGATTCCCCTTACATATATATATACATTTAGCTCACAATCGACAAGCGGTACTAACGACCGTCTATTTGGAGGTAGAGCATCTATTTGGACTAAACAAGCCTTTGTTGTTTAGTACTTCTTTAACCAAAAGTCCCGCCAGTTCCTCCGCAATTCCTAGTAGGTGTTCCTTTGGTTGGAGTCTGTCCCGCATGTAGTCCACCTATATACGAAAATGAGATGAGTATGACTATATCAATCTTGATAACGAAATATTGACGATAATAAATAAAGTTCTGAGTGTTATTGCTTACGTTGAATTTATTTTTGTTCTGCTTCTCAGTGGTTAACATGCGAATGGACTCGCAAACGTAGTATCCACATAGATTTGTCCCTTGTGGCTGCTGTTCGCGAGATGGAGAGGGGTGTCGGCGAGTGTTCGCGAGATGGAGAGGGGTGTCGGCGAGTGTTGTTCGCGAGAGGGAGAGGGGTGTCGGCGAGTGTTCGCGTCGGTTGTTCGCGAGAGGGAGAGGGGTGTCGGCGAGTGTTCGCGTCGGTTGTTCGCGAGAGGGAGAGGGGTGTCGGCTAGTGTTCGCGAGATGGAGAGGGGTGTCGGCGAGTGTTCGCGAGAGGGAGAGCGGTGTCGGCGAGTGTTATTCGCGAGAGTGTTTGCGTCGATTGTTTACAAACTAACTAATATAAAATTTAAATTAATACAAAATTTAATCTAACTAACTACAAGATTTGAATTAATACAAAATTTAAACTAAGTAACTACAAAATTTGAATGAACTATGTACAAAAATTTAAACTAACTAACTAATACTAAATTTAATCTAAATACTAATACTAATACTAACTAACTAATACTAACTAATAATAACTAACTAATACTAACTAATAATAACTAACTAATACTAACTAAATTTAATCTAAATACTAATACTAACTAACTAATACTAATTAAAACTAAATACTAATGCTAACTAAACTAAACTAACTAACTTAATAAAAAATTTAATAAAAAACTTAAAGAAAAAAAAGGCCGGGGCATGGCCGGCCGGCATCATGACGCAGCGCGCGGGCGGCGGAGGGTGGCGGCTACCCGTGGCGCGAGGGCGGCGGCCGGGGTGCCCCAGGCGGCGGCGGCCGGAGTTGCCGCGCGTAGATCGAGGCCGCGCGCGTAGGCGGCGCAGATCGATGGCGGAGGCGGCGCGCGCAGAGGCGGCGCAGAGGGCGGAGAGGCGCGCAGAGGGCGGGGCGGCGAAGAGGCGGCGGCGGAGGCGAGGAAGATGGCCGGCGGCGGCGGTGAAATGGCAGCTGGCGGCGCAATTTCGCTAAGGAATGGCCTCCGGGGTGTCGCGGGTGGGGGCTCCGCCCGCGGGGTTAGGTATTTATACCTACCCCTTTTGTCGCGGGTCGAGCCACGGACCGTGATAAAAGGCCCCCTTTTATCGCGGGTCGTGCCACCACCCGCGATAAAAGGGGGTCACTATCGCGGGCCGTGGCTCGACCCGCGACAAAAGGGGGTAGGAGCTGATCCGTGGCACAGCCCATACTACGGCTCTGGCCGTTTGAATCCAACGGCCTAGAGCCGTTGGATGGGCTGTGCCACGGATCAGCTCATCTCACCCTCTTCACCCCTTTTCTTTTTTCTATTTTAAATTAATAAAACTATTATTTCAATAACTTTTGAATGGTAACTCAAGTACAAATGTTTTATATATGAATATTGATCAGAAAAAGCTAATGAACATGAATATGACATCCATATACCTATTCCACGTGCCGCCGTGCCACACGTGTCGCGTCCCCGTGCCACGTGTCGCGTCCCGTCGACGCCGTCGTGTGACGTGTCGCCACCGCTTCCACGTGCCTCGCCCCGCCGACGCCGGCGTGCGACGTGTAGCCACCGCTTACATGTGCCATGCCCCGCGTGCGCTATATAGAGCCACGAGTGCTGGCGCAACCACACGTCGCCACCGCCTCCGCTCATTCATCTCCGGGATATGCCTCCACGTCGTCGAGGGGCGTCCGGTTTCCGTGGCGTTCGAGTGCGTCCGAGCGGTAGGTTCACCGCCGAGATACGCGCCGGTGGCTTCCGCCTCACCCTCGGCACGTACAACACGCCGGAGCTGGCGGCGCGCGCTTACGACGCGGCGGCGTGGCGCTTTCGGCGGCCAGGGCACGACATGAACTTCCCGGATGTTGAATCGCTAGAGGAGGCGGAGTTCCTCGCGCCACCGCCGTGCCTCGTCGACGACGAGGACCGTCGCCGGCAGCGCCAGGTGCAGCGCAGGATCGCCATCGCCGAGCGCGACGAGCAGTTGATGCGCCAGTGGAGGGCGCAGTTCCCCAACGATGTCGACAACACCGACGCATTCTTTGCTAACCTTAGGGCACAACGCAGGTCCAACAGGCGCCACCGTCGGGCCGTCGCCGCCTTCGAGCTCGAGAACGCGAATACAACTTGGACCGAAAATGACCCTCGGTGGGATGACATTTGGACGGAGACAACCTCCGACGACGAGTAGAGACTAGACTAGTAATTTATCTATTTTATTGTAATTTCAATAAAGTCGTTGTCGGTTCTATTAGTTTAAATTTAGTTTATAAAGTCGTTGTCGGTTGTTTTTGTTCAATAAAGTGGTTGACACAAAATTTATTACGATTGAACTGAAATTAAAGTACAGAGCTCAACTGAAAAATAAGATACATGGCCAGATTCGAATGTTGGAGCCATTCAATCATAGTCGTGCCTAGCCCTATAATAGTCGGCACTGTAGTCATCATAGTCGCCGACGTCATCGTCGCTAGCATCGGGGTCGCGGTTGTCGAACCTCGGCGGATGACCACGCGTGGGCTGGGATTGAGGGTAGCGCAGGCGGGGGCCACGATAGGCCATGACGCTCTGGAGAGTCCGGCCGCGCCACCACATCCGACGGCCGGCCTCGTTGAAGTTCGAAGGAGGCGGGCCGTCCTCCTCGTACCTGGCAACCGCCCTCTCACGCCGATTGATGAAGAAGCTGTCCCAAGTCGGGCTGTAGTCGGGATGCCACTGGGGATTCCTCCGCTGCTCAGGCGTGAGCTCGAAATAGTAGTGGTTCGTGATGGCCATCTCGCGTGGCACACCTACAGGGATAGGAGGGACCGGTACGCCTCCGACGCTCAGCAACCAGCCGGTCGGGACGCGGTAGCCGGGCGGGCAGGGGTAGTTCGAGGCGCAAAGCGCCTCCGCCTCCCGGGGTGTTAGACATACGATGGAAGCCATGGGAGAGAGTGATGAGGTTTGCAGATATGAGTCCAAGCCTACATATATATAGTGGAAAAATGGCGGGAATGCGGGAAGAAAATAGGCGGGAACGAAGTGGCGCGCGAAACTTTCATCCCGGGTGGAGGCTCAAACCGGGACAAAAGACTGGGGGAGGCTTATCTAGGAGGGCCTTATCTGGGGGGATGATGTGCGGGTAACCTTTTGTCACGGTTGGTGGCTGCAACCGGGACTAAAGCTGTCGGCAGGATAAGGATGTGTCGGTAACCTTTTGTCACGGTTGGTGGCTGCAACCGGGACTAAAGCTGTCGGCAGGATAAGGACGCGTGGGTGGACGCACTGCTCGATGAGATAAAGCATGTAGCGCACGACGCCTTGTCGAAGGAACAAGACAAAGTAGAAGCGGTGCCGTGCCTATAAAAGGAGCATCGATACGCCTTGCCAAGCAGATCAACAAGCCAAGCACAGTTTCATTCCCATGGATGAAGGAAAGGGTTGGGAAATCTCCCGTGGTGCAGCTTCTCGAAGATGTCGTTGCAATTGGTGCACACGCCCTACGGCATCTTCGGAAGCTGCTCCTCGGAAAAATTTCCCTGCAAGCCCGTGAAAGACTCCCATGAACCTCTCGAAGGGGAAAGGTTTCTCATTATTACATAAATGTAGAGATTGTGTCTTGGGAACTATATATGAAGAATACATTATTACATCGCCATCTAGTGTTGTGATCTTCTACGCCGTAGCCATGGAGAATCTTCATCATTTAGTAAGATGCTTGGGTCAATTTTCACCGTGAAGGGCGGAATTTCTTTAAACTTATTATAATCTTCTGACATGTCTATCTTGTCATCCACTCCCACGATGTTTCTTTTCCCCGAAAGAACTATGTGGCGCTTTGGCTCCTCGGTTGATGTATTCTTTTGTTGATTTCTTTTTCTTGATTTGCTAGACATGTCCTTCACGTAGAAAACTTGAGCCACCTCGCTGGCTAGGACAAATGGCTCGTCCTGGTACGCAAGATTGTTGGGATCCACTGTTATCATACCGTACTTATCGTCAATATGTATACCGCTGAGCTTCACCCATTTGCACCGAAACAAAGGGACCTTAAAAGTGGGACCATAGTCAAGTTCCCATATCTCCTCTATGTATCCATAATATGTGGTGGTCTGCCCATTCTCGTCTTTTGCATCGAAGCGGACACCGCTGTTTTGGTTGGTGCTCTTTTTATCTTGGTCGATTGTGTAAAATGTATTCCCATTTATCTCGTACCCTTGGAATGTACATATGTTTGAAGATGGTAACCTGGCCAACAAGAACAGCTGCTCCACAACAGATGGGTCATTAATGAGATGTCTTTGCAACCAACTGCCGAAGGTATTCATGTGTTGACGTGTAATCAAGGACTCGGGCTGGCCCGGGTTTATTTCTCGTAAAGCATTCTTATGTTTCTCGATGTACGGAGCCACCAAGATGGAATTGTATAGAACTGTGTAGTGTGCTTGATTGAAAGAAATCTTGTCCCTGCACACCGTTTCTTTCCTTCCTAGTGTGCCTTTTCCAGTCAGCCTCCCCTCATACCGAGATTCAGGAACACCAATCGGCTTAAGGTCAGGAAGAAAGTCAACACAAAACTCAATGACCTCCTCAGTTCCGTAGCCCTTTGAGATACTTCCTTCTGGCCTAGCTCGGTTATGAACATATTTCTTTAAGACTCCCATGAACCTCTCGAAGGGGAACATATTGTGTAGAAATACAGGACCGAGAATTCTAATCTCTTCAACTAGGTGAACGAGGAGGTGCGTCATAATATTGAAGAAGGATGGTGGGAACAACAACTCGAAGCTGACAAGACATTCGACCACATCTTCCTGTAATCCTGACAAAGTTTCTGGATCCATTACCTTCTGAGAAATTGCGTTGAGGAATGCACATATCTTCACAATGGCTAGTCGAACATTTTCTGGTAGAAGTCCCCTCAATGCAACCGGAAGCAATTGTGTCATAAGCATGTGACAGTCATGGGACTTCAGGTTCTGGAATTTTTTCTCCTTCATATTTACTATCCCCTTTATATTCGACGAGAAACCAGACGGAACCTTGATACTGAATAGGGCTTCAAAAAAGATCTCCTTCTCTTGTTTGGTAAGAGCGTAGCTGGCAGGCCCTACAAACTGCCCTGGATGATTGCCGTTTCGTCCTTTATGACGTTCCTGGTCCTCCCGTGCTTCTGGTGTATCTTTTGTCTTTCCATACACGCCCAGAAAACCTAGAATATTCACACAAAGATTCTTGGTCAGGTGCATCACGTCAATTGCAGAGCGGACTTCCAGGACTTTCCAATATTCTAGCTCCCAAAAAATTGATTTTTTCTTCCACATGGGCGCGTGTCCGTCAGCGTCTTTCGGAACAGGTCGACTGCCTGGACCCTTTCCAAAGATAACATTTAAATCCTTGACCATGTCAAATATATCAGCACCACTGCGGGGGATAGGCTTCGGACGGCGGTCTGCCTCGCCATCGAAATGCTTGCCTTTTTTCCTTAAGGGATGCTTGCGCGGAAGGAAACGACGATTGAACGGGTACACAACTTTTCTGCTTTTTCCGAATATTTACTTTCAGTCTCATCTAAACAGTGTGTGCATGCATTGTATCCTTTGTTCGTCTGTCCTGAAATGTTACTGAGAGCAGGCCAATCATTGATGGTTACGAATAGCAACGCTCGTAGGTCAAATTCTTGCTCGGTGTGCTCATCCCACACACGTACACCTGGTTTGGCCCACAACTCCAAAAGTTCATCGACTAATGGCCTTAGGTACACATCAATGTCGTTGCCCGGTTGCTTTGGACCTTGGATAAGCACTGGCATCATAATGAACTTCCGCTTCATGCACAACCAAGGAGGAAGGTTGTAGATACATAGAGTCACGGGCCAGTCTTTGTGGATCGCAGCTCTGCTCCCCAAAGGGATTCATGCCATCTGTACTTAGACCAAAGTATAAGTTCCTTGCCTCACCTGCAAAATCCGGGAACTCTCTCCCGATGTTTCTCCACTGCCGACCATCAGCGGGGTGCCTCAACATTGCGTCTTTCTTACGTTCTTCCATGTGCCATCGCAACAACTTGGCATGCTCTTTGTTTCTGAACAAACGTTTTAACCGTGGTATTATGGGAGCATACCACATCACCTTCGCAGGAACCCTCTTCCTGGGTGGCTCGCCCTCAACATCACCAGGGTCATCTTTTCTGATCTTATACCGCAATGCACCGCATATCGGACATTTATTCAAATTCTCGTACTTCTCACCGCGGTAGAGGATACAGTCATTAATGCATGCATGTATCTTCTGCACATCTAATCCTAGAGGGCAGACAAGCTTCTTTGCTTCATATGTACTGACGGGCAATTCGTTATTTCTTGGAAACAGCTTCTTTAATATTATCATCAATTTCTCAAATCCCGAGTCAGTCACACCGACCTCTGCTTTCCATTTCAGCAATTCCAATATGCTACCCAGCTTTCTATGTCCATCTTCACAACCTGGGTACAACAATTTGTGGTGGTCCTCTAACATCTTGTCGAACTGCAACCTCTCCTTATCCGTGGCACAGTCTCTTCTTACATCAGAAATGGCCCGACGAAGATCATCATCAACAGGATCATCTGATGCATGTTCTTCACCTCCTTCTTCTTCATTGTCGTCCATTGCGGTATCATCGCATTCAGAGAACATAGATCGGTACTGGTCATCGTTATCTTCTTCTTCATCGCCGTCTTCCATCATAACCCCTTCTTCTCCGTGCTTGGTCCAAACATTATAGCTGGACATGAATCCAAACCGAAGCAGGTGGCTCTTAATGTCTCTTGAGCAAGAGTAATCCTTCTCATTCTTACATTTCAGACATGGACAACACATAAAACATTGCTTCGACTTGTTGGCCTCGGCCACAAGCAGGAAAGAATTCACGCCCTCTCTGAAAGCGGGAGCACATCGGTTACCGTACATCCATGGATGACTCATCTGCATCATAAGTGTATCAGATGCAATCACCTTGCTAAAATTAGTATTGTACGGACTATGTATATACGAGAAAATAGTTGCTAACCTTTTAGGATCAAAAAGAGGAGAAATCTTATCAAATAAAATCAAGTGGCATCCCTCACAAGCATTCCATCAAACACCTCTTGTGCACATCAAGAAAAAATGAGCTAGCATACACCTCCACCTTTCACCACCAAGGAAAAAAATGTAGGGGGAGGTGGGGGGGGGGGGGGGGGCTGGCTGCGTGTATATATAGGAATGGACCTTTTGTCGCGCGCCGTATTACGACCCGCGACAAAAGGGGTGCTGGCAGGAGGCGCCAGAGCACAGACCCCTTTTGTCGCGGGTTGTGATACGGCCCGCGACAAAAGGGCGCGATAAAAGGCCCGGCTCGCTCCAAATGGTTTCGGGGCGACGTGGCCAGGCCATTTGTCGCGGGTGCAGGCACGCCCGCGACAAAAGGCTCCCACGAAAGCCCTGTTTTCCACTAGTGTATACTAGCTAGGTTGTGGATGCCCATGGTAGCAGATGAGACACGTACATCGATCGGGCCGGGCAACCGATCGGTTCTTGTGGTCGTGAGTTCCTAACATGCCGCACAGCTTTCCACAGAAACGCGGCGCTATTTGGACCACTCCCATTTCGTCGCCTACCACTAACGTTGGGTTTTCGGCCATGGCACCGGGTCTGATCGGCACGGCGGCGCTGGCCGTGGTTGTGTCGCTGGCGGTCCACGTCGTGCTTAACTGTCCCATCCAGCCAGTCCCATCGCCGCCCCTGCCCGCCGCTCCCTATCCTCCCAATAACCTCCTCCAGGTTCAGTATCTCCGCTACAACTCTCGGGCGCCGCGTACGCTCTTGCCGTGCCATGTTGCCTGATCCATGGTGCCATATTGCCTGTACGGATGCAGGGGCTGGAGAAGCTTGGCGAGCCGGGGCTGATCGCGCCAGAGGACGTGTACGTGGACGCGGCGGCGGGCGGGACGTTGTACACGGCGACCAGGGATGGATGGTTGCAGAGGATGCACCCCAACGGGTCCTGGGAGCAGTGGCGGTTCGTCGGCGGCACGGGCCTGCTCGGGATCGCGCCGTCCGCCGACGGCAGCATGATCGTCTGCGACGCCCACAAGGTACTACGTGCGTCCGTTTTGTTTTCTTTTTCTCCACGGGCCTAAAGCAGCATCGAATGGCCATTTCATCGTTTGGGAGTGACGATAATTTAGTTTTCAGCAGCTTGAATCGATCGGTGTGAATTTGGCAGGGATTGCTGAAGGTTGAAGAAAAACGCGTGACGATTCTGGCATCGACGGTCCAGGGCTCCACGATTAGGTTTGCTTCGTCTTTGATTACGGGGAAGGAAACTTGCAGTGTTCCCTACGTACCTGTACTTATTGTTTTGGCCTGCCCCTTCCGGCCGCGCCCCAAATCCTCAGGTTTGCCGACGCCGCCATCGAGGCAGCCGATGGCACGGTCTACTTCAGCGACGCCTGCACCAGGTTCGGCTTCGACCAGTGGTTCCTCGCCTACATCGAGTCCCGCCCCACCGGCCGTCTCCTCAAGTACGACCCCCGCACCGGCGGCGCGTCCGTCGAGCTCGACAACCTAGCCTTCGCCAATGGAGTCGCCCTGTCGCGGGACGAGGCCTTCGTCGTCGTGTGTGAGTCGGGCGGGTACGTACCTGAAGCGAACAGCTCCATCGCACTTCACTTCTTATGAAGCAGCTCGCAACCTAGCTTGCAGCACCAGCTCGTTGCTGATGCAACTCTGTGTGTCGTACGTATGCAGGTTCAGATGCTCCAGGCTGTGGCTGAAAGGGGGCAAAGCTGGCCAGGCGGACACGTTCGTCCAGGACCTCTCGGGGTGTCCGGATAACATCCGTCTAGCTTCAGACGGATCCTTCTGGATCGCCATTCACCAGGTATGGTTACACCTATTGCCATATATAGGCTCTGTCTCGTCACCTGCAGCTTCGATATCAGTAGATGTAAGGTCTGACGACTCCAAAATTAAGCACCATCTCGTGATTCTTTGCCTTCCAAAAATGCAGCTGAGGTCGCCGTTGCTAGACTTGGTCACCCGCTGGACCTGGACCAAGAGAGTTGTTGCTTCGTTCCCGGCGCTCGTCGACAGGATCATGGCAACGGCCAAGGGGGCCATGGTGGTGCAGGTATCAGAGAATGGCGACATCATCCGTGTGCTCGACGACTCTAACGGCAAAGTGATCAATTTCATCACATCGGTAACGGAGTACAACGGGGACCTCTACTTTGGAAGCCTCTCAACGAACTTTGTAGGCAAGCTATCTTTGGCAAATGTATCACAGGGGAAGAAGGAAGCTCATGTTACAGAGTTACCCTTGTGGGAAAAATACTCTTCTGATACAACACTCTGCACTTGGAGTCCCAACGTATCAAGATATTTTGGAGTTGCTAATAGTCGTCATCAAGAGCATTTTCTGGCGCCGTTGCTAGGAAGTAATCAAGACTCTCCATCAAGCCCTGTTAAGCGCCATCGGAGCATTTTCTTGCGCCGTTGCCGGGGAACTGAAAGGAGTGTATTACAGTGATTGCCAACTTCCACAACCAAGTAAGAGATTTTCTGGCACCGTTGCAATCTTCTAAACAGCATCTCACCAAAGCTTGGGGTGGTAACACCGTTGTGAGCTCTCTTATCTCTTTTATATTTTGCATAATATTTTACTTGTCTTGTTTTTAGTCTTTGTTTGCTTATTTTAGTTTTTGTCTGTAAATTATTTTTTCTTAAAAATTGAAAAACACATCGAAAGTATTAGTAACTATCTTCTAAAAATCATGGGAGAAAGAAATACTAAATTTTATGATTACATAAAAACTCCTAAATTGCTAAGCCTATCACTACACCTGAGATAACTGTTGAAACCTTTGACCTAAGTCCTGGATTATTAAATCTTATAACTAGGGAACAATTTGGCGGTAGTGCTAGTGAATATGCATCTATGCATTTACATGATTTCTGTGAAATTTGTGATATGAAAAAGTTTAAACATATGGAAAACAATATTGTTATGCTAAAATTATTTCCATTTTCTCTTAGAGGAAAAGCCAAAGAATGGTTATTGTCTTTACCTAGTGCTAGCATTAATTATTGGGACTATCTTAAAGAGGCTTTCATTAAAAAGTATTACCCACTTGTTAAGATTCTACAAAATCGAAATAGTATCTTGTCTTTTAGAAAAAATGATAATAAACATGTAGCAACAACGTGGCAAAGAATTAAAAACATGCTTTGAATTTGTCCATCACATGGAGTTAATGAATGGACTATATGGCTATAAAGAAAGCGCTTTACGGGAGGCAACCCGAGATATTTTTATTTTTTATGCTTATTGTATCAGGTTAATTTTCTTTTATTTTAATCTCTGATTTGGAGTTGCTGATTTCTGCGCTGCACTTTTTAGTGCATGATTTTTGTATCTTTTTTGGTAACTCCTAAAATCTTGATAAAATCAGTAGATGTAACTTTTCATCTTGTATATGCACGTAAATTGGCTTAATTGTATGAGGTGTTTAAGTCGTGCCAAAAATTCAGTTTTGCTGCAGCAAAAATTCATTCTGCCTTACTTTATTAGATCCATTCTTTTAATTATCAAAATAATTTTTACTTGGAAATTTTGATATACTAGAATGATTATAACAATATGTGCTCTCTGGTTCATGAAGATATAATTTTATTCTTGAGTAAAATAGCAGCAAGCATGATTTTTTTTGTACCTCTAACATCACCTCATAGAAAAGAATGGGCAGAAGTTTTTCATAGGGAATGGAGGAATATCACACTAAGATGATAGATTTCTTCACCTGACATTGTACACGTGTACTGTTGATTTGTTCTATTTGACAGACAAATCAACAACAAAAATAGATAAGGTTTCATGACATGTGTGAATTCCAAACAAAGTCATCCTCTTGGTCGGCATAAGGATTCATCTTGCAATTCATGTACAAAGCAAATAAACTTCAGTTCTTTCTCCCGTTTATTATTAGGTTTGTTGTCCTTTTGTTGTTCTTAATTTAAGCAAACCCAAAATTCCACTGTATAATCAACCAAAGTCGTCTTCCATCCTTATTTTTTAAAGGTCGACAATCACCTCAGAATCGGGATTCTATTCAGTTTGTGCTTGTTAGACTTAAGTCTCGCCAGGTACTGAGAGGGCGACATGATCATCCGCGGATAAAAGACAAGCCCCTGGAAGCTCAATTTTTTCTTCTGGTACATCGGTCGCACATCTGAGTATCCCGCGGCGATTATGAACAAATATGCAATTCTATTCAGTTTCCAGTTGCTTTCTGAAGGTCACCGCGATAGAGTTAGGGCCACGGACTCCACGGCAGACAGGAACGCGTATGTTTGACTAACTATAGAAGCTAGGTTGTGGATGCCCATGGTAGCAGCCGAGACACGTACATCGATCGGGCCGGGCAACCGATCGGTTCTTGTGGTCGTGAGTTCCTAACATGCCGCACAGCTTCCACAGAAACGCGGCGCTATTTGGACCACACTCCCATTTCGTCGCCTACCACTAAACCAGCTGAAACTGGCACGCCGCAAAGATGCAAACCACTGCACTGAGCTGAGTGCTAGTCCAGATTCGAGCTGTACCTCTAGCCGGCCAGTTCTACTCGTCACTTATCAAAAAGTTCATAACTTCACTAGCAGCTTCTAGTTCTAGTCGCCAACGTTGGGTTCTCGGCCATGGCACCGGGTCTGATCGGCTCGGCGGCGCTGGCCGTGGTTGTGTCGCTGGCGGTCCACGTCGTGCTTAACTGTCCCATCCAGCCAGTCCCATCGCCGCCCCTTCCCGCCGCTCGCTACCCTCCCAATAACCTCCTCCAGGTTCAGTATCTCCCCTACAACTCTCGGGCGCCGCCTACGTTCTTGTCGTGCCATGTTGCCTGATCCATGGTGCCATATTGCCTGTACGGATGCAGGGGCTGGAGAAGCTTGGCGAGCCGGGGCTAATCGCGCCAGAGGACGTGTACGTGGACGCGGCGGCGGGTGGGACGTTGTACACGGCGACCAGGGATGGATGGTTGCAGAGGATGCACCCCAACGGGTCCTGGGAGCAGTGGCGGTTCGTCGGCGGCACGGGCCTGCTCGGGATCGCGCCGTCCGCCGACGGCAGCATGATCGTCTGCGACGCCCACAAGGTACTACGTGCGTCCGTTTTGTTTTCTTTTTCTCCACGGGCCTAAAGCAGCATCGAATGGCCATTTCATCGTTTGGGAGTGACGATAATTTAGTTTTCAGCAGCTTGAATCGATCGGTGTGAATTTGGCAGGGATTGCTGAAGGTTGAAGAAAAACGCGTGACGATTCTTGCATCGACGGTCCAGGGCTCCACGATTAGGTTTGCTTCGTCTTTGATTACGGGGAAGGAAACTTGCAGTGTTCCCTACGTACCTGTACTTATTGTTTTGGCCTGCCCCTTCCGGCCGCGCCCCAAATCCTCAGGTTTGCCGACGCCGCCATCGAGGCAGCCGATGGCACGGTCTACTTCAGCGACGCCTGCACCAGGTTCGGCTTCGACCAGTGGTTCCTCGCCTACATCGAGTCCCGCCCCACCGGCCGTCTCCTCAAGTACGACCCCCGCACCGGCGGCGCGTCCGTCGAGCTCGACAACCTAGCCTTCGCCAATGGAGTCGCCCTGTCGCGGGACGAGGCCTTCGTCGTCGTGTGTGAGTCGGGCGGGTACGTACCTGAAGCGAACAGCTCCATCGCACTTCACTTCTTATGAAGCAGCTCGCAACCTAGCTTGCAGCACCAGCTCGTTGCTGATGCAACTCTGTGTGTCGTACGTATGCAGGTTCAGATGCTCCAGGCTGTGGCTGAAAGGGGGCAAAGCTGGCCAGGCGGACACGTTCGTCCAGGACCTCCCGGGGTGTCCGGATAACATCCGTCTAGCTTCAGACGGATCCTTCTGGATCGCCATTCACCAGGTATGGTTACACCTATTGCCATATATAGGCTCTGTCTCGTCACCTGCAGCTTCGATATCAGTAGATGTAAGGTCTGACGACTCCAAAATTAAGCACCATCTCGTGATTCTTTGCCTTCCAAAAATGCAGCTGAGGTCGCCGTTGCTAGACTTGGTCACCCGCTGGACCTGGACCAAGAGAGTTGTTGCTTCGTTCCTGGCGCTCGTCGACAGGATCATGGCAACGGCCAAGGGGGCCATGGTGGTGCAGGTATCAGAGAATGGCGACATCATCCGTGTGCTCGACGACTCTGACGGCAAAGTGATCAATTTCATCACATCGGTAACGGAGTACAACGGGGACCTCTACTTTGGAAGCCTCTCAACGAACTTTGTAGGCAAGCTATCTTTGGCAAATGTATCACAGGGGAAGAAGGAAGCTCATGTTACAGATCTATAGTAGTGTCATCATCCATGCCATCGGAATGGCAATAAATGAAAGGGCATCTCGTAGCTGACGGCATATTTACGGCTTTGTGGACGTAGGTTATGGTTTCAGGTTTCACGCAGCTTAAAAGATTCGGATGACCAAGCATGATGACTTTTAAACTTGGCGGTGGTTGGGCATTATGTTGTAATAATTCTTCTTTTTGTTCAGTCATGTGTTCTTTAGATCAATCTATATGAGTGTAATTTCTTATGCACATGTGAACATAGATTTATCTTTTATGTCAAACGCTAATGCTAATGTGATGGTTAGAGTTAGTCTTAACGGTTTTGCTATGTCTCAGTCAACTGAGAATTCCTTAAGTCTCAGTCACCCACAAAAATGCACTTGAGTTGCACTTTTCTGTCAAAAAAGTGCAATTGCACAACTGATCCGAGTTGCACATTTTTTTTGAACTGCAGTTGCACTTTTCTGAGGTGACTGAGACTTAAGAAAATCTCAGTCAACTGAGACATAGGCACATCCTAGTCTTAATTCATCAAGTCAATTATATAGTTCATAATGTCTTGTTTGTCTATCTCATGAGGCGTGTGGCAACGCTGATTGTATGTACCATGTACATCATTGCTGGTACTAATCATATAGCTGATATATATATTATGCTTCACTTATAGATAACCAAAATGAATGGAGCAACCATTTACCTAGAACAATCACTCCCTTGGGTTTGCCACTTCCTCACTCTTTACCAGGTTTTCAAACACAAGCTCGTAGTCTAAGGCTCAACAATTAAGTAGTAGCAAGTAGAGAAAAGACACTTGCATTCTATAGATTATTGCTTTGCACGGACACCCATACAAATGGGTTATAGGGTCTTGGCGAATATATATTTTGCCTTCAACTTCTTGTAAGATCGAAAACTCAGTACATATCATTGTGATAAAATGATCCCTTGCACTTGGGTGGGTGCGGGTAATCAAGCGCATTTCTTGCGTCATTGTTGGCCAGCGCAACACTAAGCTTCTCTCCTATTTGCACTTAGTTTTATTTTCAGCATCTAACATATAAAAAAGAAACCCATAAAAATTAGAAAACATAGAACACCATAGAAAATTGTGCTATGGGTTCCAAGGTTATCCTTGATTCCATATTGTTGTGGCTAAAAAACACTCTACTCGATGTTGATCTTCAATCTCGTGAACCTATACTTGATGAATCTTTTGATGTGAACGCTTCCTATAACAATATATATGATAAATGGGTAGAAAATATTGTAGAAGTGGTTATGTTACTGCTATTTCTCAGATTAAAATTGACGACGATGAGGAGTATTGTATTGACTTATTGTATCATAGTGCTCTGACCCACTATTGAGACAAAATGAGAAAGTTTTTAGGTTCTATCAACCGCCATTCCGTAATTGGGAAGTTATGTATAAGGTTGAGTACGAGATGGATATGATGACCAAGGCTGGTTTGCCCCTTCTAGTGCTAGAGTACCATCTCCATGGTTTGCTGAGTATGGTAACTTCATTGTTGGGAAAGTTATGACACTACACTTCACTTCTCAACAAAGAAAGAAATTCTTTTATGATTTTAGAAATTACTTTTGGGATGATCAATTCCTTTATAAGAAAAATGTAGATGGTATAATTAGACATTGCGTGCCTGAATTTGAGCAGCAGGATATCATAAAAGACCGTCATGACCGTTTTTATGGAGGACATCATGCAGGAGACCGCACAGCTGTAAAGGTATTACAGTCTGGCTTTTATTGGCTATTTTATTTAAATATTGTGCTAACTATGTTAAACCTTGTGACAAATGTTAACCCGTTGGAAACATTGGTAAGAGAAATGAAATGGCTATGAATTATTCACTGCCTCTTGAACCATTTGATGTATGGGGATTTGATTTTATGGGACCGTTCTCGTCATCAACAACAAAACACACTCACATTTTGGTTGGAGCGGACTATGTTACAAAGTGGGTGGAAGCAATTCCAACAAAAAGTGCAGATCATGCTACAACAATGAAGATGCTTAACGATATCATCTTTCTCAGCTTTGGACTACCTAGATTTTTAATTACTTATGGTGATTCTCGCTTTATGCATGGAGTCTTTAGGAAAACTTTAGAAAAGTATGGTGTTAATCATAGGGCAGCATCCCCATATGACCCTCAAACTAGTGATCAGGTTGAACTAAGTAATAGGGAAATCAAACTCATTTTAGAAAAGCGAGTCAATAAAGCTAGGTCTGATCGTGCAACCAAAATTAATGATGCTTTGTGGGCTTATAGAATTGCTTTTAAAAATCCTATGGTTATGTCTCCTTATAAAATGGTTTATGGTAAAGCATGTCACCTTCCTGTAGAATAGAACATAAAGCTAGATGGGTTGTTAAACAACTCAACTTTTATTTTAAAACTGCTAGAGAGAGACCTAAACTTGTTAGATGAATGGAGGAACGAAGCTTATGAAACTGCTAGGTTATTAGAACAAAACGTGAAGATTTGGCATGATAGAAAAATAAGGAGAAATGATTTGAAAGTAGGAGATCAAGTATTATTGTTCAACTCTCGTTTCAAGTTCTCTGTAGGAAAGTTAGCATAAAAGTGGCAATGTCCATTAGTTGTGTTAGGAGGTGTATAGCTCTGGAGCCATCCGTATTCATGTAGACTACAAAAGTAAATCTCATGTTGTTAATGGACAACGTCTTAAACATTATATTACGGGCCAAAAATTCGTTGGAAAGGTGGAAGACTTAAATCTCCAAAGCACCGAGGCCATAATCACAAAGAAATGTCCCCTGCCAGATATCAGAAATCAATAAAAGCTAAGTTTCAGGTGCGTAACAATCTCGAAATATCTTCATCTTTTAGGGAAGGCAATATTTTTCGAAAATAAAAGTGTTAGCGAAAGATTTGGATGAAACAGAGTCACGAAGGGGGAAAGAGCCCAGGTGGCGCGCCCCCCTCAACAGGGTGGCCCCCTAGCTCTTTTGCCCCTCTGAAGTCTGTTTCGCCTCCATTTTGACTCCAACGCTTCGTCTTGCCCTAAAAACGGTCAATATATATACCCCTCTATGACAACCTAATCCCGCATCGAGTATTTTTGAGCGAACCTCGTTTCCCTGCCCTATCCTTTCAGCTTTTTAGCCATGTAAGTTCCCGATCTGATCTAGGAGGAGAAGACTCTGAGAAGAGGGGTGTGGTGAACTGCTATCTCAACTATGTGGTGGCTCCTATGAAGACCTTAACCTTCTAGGAGGGAGTGTTGCTCATGGAGGAGGTGAACACTCCCAAAACCGAGGGCGCCATGGAGGAAAAGCTGCAAGTTCTGGAGGACACCATCTTCAGGTATGGCACTGTGATTGAACGCAGCCTTGATGCTCATCACTTTATGAATCTTGAGATGGAGAAGAAGGTTTAAGCCTATGAGTCAAGGATCGAGGATATGGAGGAGAATTATGTGCACACCATCACACAGCTGGACAGGTTCCAAGCCCTCATGTGGGATGTAGAAACCAGAACTGTGAGTATGAAGAGCTCTTCAAGAAGATCGCCGAAGCTGCTTCCACCAAGTTCAACGATCCACCAATATTCTTCTACAATGGGAGCCCTATCCTTGGAAGCTCAAGGAGTGGGACACCTATTATGAGGAGAACGATGCCAAGAAAGAAGACCCAGGGACAACACTCTAAGCTTGGGTAGTTTTATCCAGTCTTTTATGCTTTTTATTTCATCATATTGCTTTTAATCGTGATCTTTAGGTTAGTTTTGCTTTTATCTAGTAGGTATCAATTTTATCATGGCTTGAAAAGGTCTTGGAGCATTATCATTTATCCTTGGTCGAGTGGTTTTTTAATAAAGCATAAAGTATGGTGTCACGAATAGTGCTCCGGGGACGGCGCCAGACAATCTTGGTGGCGGTTGTTGTGGAAGCGGTTGGAAAACCCCAAGGGGAAGGTGTGATGAGCACAGCAGTAAGTTTTCCCTCTGTAATAAACCAAGATTTAATCGATCAGTAGGAGAAATGCGTGACTTCTGAAGGTGTTGCTAGCTGACTAGTGGCAGGGCGCACTACCGGCGTCAGCAACAACGTGGAACCTGCACACAACACAACCAAAGTACTTTGCCCCAACTTACAGTGAGGTTGTCAATCTCACCGGTTTGTTGAACACAAAGGATTAGACGTATCGAGTGAAAAGAGATGTTTACAATAATTAAAGAGAATAGAGCTTTGCAGTAAGTAAATAGAGCAGGATTGCAGTGGTTGAATTTATCAGTGTAAAGGAAAGGACCGGGGTCCACAGTTCACTAGAGGTGTCTCTCCATAAAGATAAATAACATGCTGGGTGAACAAATTACAGCTGGGCAATTGGCAGAATACCGACCATACATGACAAGATGATTACTATGAGATTCGTTTGGGCATTGCAACATAATACATAGACCGTAATCCAACTGCGTATATGACTAATAATCCACCTTCCGGTTATCGTACGAACCCCTGCAGTATTAAGTTGCAAGCAACAGATTATCGCATTAAGCAATGTGTGTAAAGTAAACAATAGAATTACCCTTGGATAAAACATTGTTGTTTTCTCCCTAGTAGTAACAACACATCTACAATCTTAGAAGTTATTGTCACTCTTCCAGGAAACTAGAGGCATGAACCTACTATCGAGCATAAATGCCCCCTCTTGGAGTCACAAGTATCTACTTGGGCAGAGTATCTACTAGCAACGGAGAGCATGCAAGATCACAAATAACAAATGACATGAATATATAATCGACCTCAACATAGTATACAATATTCATCGGATCCCAGCAAACACAACATGTAGCATTACATAAAGATGATCTTGATCATGTAGGGAAGCTCACATGATCTAAAAATGAGGCACAAATTGGAGAAGACAACCATCTATCTACTGCTATGGATCCATAGTCCAGGGATGAACTACTCACGCATCACTTCGGAGGCGGGCATGGCGATGTAGATGCCTCCAGCGATGATTTCCCCCTCCAGCAGGGTGCTGGGAAGAGCTTCAGAATCCTCCCGAGCTAGGGTCTGCGATGGCGGCGACGGAACTTTTCGTGGATGGAGGCTTGCGTATTCAGGTTTTTCCTGATATCGTGAATAAATAGGCGGAGGGGTGATATCGGTGGCCACTGATACGTCTCCAACGTATCTATAATTTCTTATGTTCCATGCTAGTTTTATGATAATACCTACATGTTTTACTCACACTTTATATCATTTTTATGCATTTTTCGGGACTAACCTATTAACAAGATGCCGAAGCGCCAGTTCCTGTTTTTCTGCTGTTTTTGGTTTCAGAAATTCTACACAGGAAATATTCTCGGAATTGGACGAAACAAAAGCCCACGGCCCTATTTTCCACGGAGTGTTCCAGAAATCCGAAGGAGAGACGAAGAGGATCCACGAGGCGGCCACACCATAGGGGGGCGTGGCCCCACCTCTGGCCGCGCCGCCATATGGGGTGGTCCCCTCGGGACTCCACCGAGGCCGCCCTTCCGCCTATATATTCTCCCAGATGCGAAAACCCTAAAAGCATCGGTCTTCCTCCATGAAAAGTTACGTAGCCGCCGCCATCGCGAAGCCAAGTTCGGGGGACAGAAGTCTCTGTTCCGGCACGCCGCCGGGACGGGGAATTGCCCCCGGAGTCATCTCCATCGACTCCACCGCCATCTTCATCGCCGTTGCTGTCTCCCATGATGAGGAGGGAGTAGTTCTCCCCCGAGGCTGAGGGCTCTACCGGTAGCTATGTGGTCATCTCTCTCTCCCATGGTGTGATCTTTATATGATCATGAGCTTTGTGATCTAGTTGAATATGTAGATGTTACTCTTGTCTATTATGCACTCTAGAGGTTACTTTAATATGAACTCCGGAGTCACTCTCCACGGTGTGATGGTGACAGTGTGCGCATCGTGTGTGATTCCTTTATGACGTTGTGGAGCTTGTTTACTCTGGTTTGAGGTGTGCTTTTATAGCCCTACACAATGAATGGTGTTTGTCATTCAACAAGAGAGTGTTTGAGAGTAGCATTTATTTATTCAATTATGTGGTCATTATTGAGAATGTCCACTTGTGAAAGTATGATCCCTAGGCCTTGTTTCTAAGCATTGAAACACCATTTCCAACAAGTTCTGCTACATGTTCGCTTGCTGCCATTTTTATTTCAGATTGCAATTGCTACTTATAATCATCCATATTACTTGTATTTCACTATCTCTTCGCCGAACTAGTGCACCTATACATCTGACAAGTGTATTAGGTGTGTTGGGGACACAAGAGACTTCTTGTATCTTAATTGCAGGGTTGCTTGAGAGGGATATCTCTGACCTCTACCTCCCTGAGTTCGATAAACCTTGGGTGATTCACTTAAGGGAAACTTGTTGCTATTCTACAAACCTCTGCTCTTGGAGGCCCAACACTGTCTACAGGAATAGAAGCGTGCGTAGACATCAGCCACCTGGGTGGGCCACGCCATGCCTTGGCACGGGCCTAGGCTTGGTCGTGCCAAGGGGTGGCTTGGCCCCCTGTGGCCCCTCTTTGACTCCCCTCTGGACTCTGTCTTCGTTACGGAAAAATATTGACTTCATCTTTTGTTTCATCCAATTTCGAGAATATTTTCTATACAACTTTTCTGAAATACAAAACAGCAGAAAACATTGAACTGGCACTGTGGCATCTTGTTAATAGGTTAGTGCCGGAAAATGTATAAAAGTGCAACGAAGCATATATGAATTGATGTAAAACAAGCATGGATCATCAAAAATTATAGATACGTTTGAGACGTATCAGTCACCCATGATTCTCTTGTTTGGATATTTATGGGTAACACGCATGCAGATGTGAGCCTCATATCTAGAAGTTTCAGTTACATCTTGTCTTAAATAAGATTAACTTTAGTGTGTTGGACAAGTATAGAACTTCTCAAACAAACAAAATCTTACAACAAAGGAAAGATCCATGCAAGGGATGTTTACAAATAAAGAAGAAAAAAAAAGAATACCTTGAATTTGGAGTAGATACATGGTTTTGTAGAACAAACAGTTAGGAAGAGATGATGACAATGGGACATGAGATACTCTTGTTATATTTAGTAATCAACGATTAAAATGAGGGTCATGGATATTTCAATACATATGCTCTACAGAGAAGTGTATGAAAGGCAGGCACCCTGAGGATTCGGTTAGCCATGGAAATTGAAATGCAAAGGTTGAGTATAGCATATGACATTATTTAAATATCCATGAATAAGGTTTATACTGGTTACTAAGAGGCAAGACCGTTAACCGAGGCCATTTAAAAAGTGGTGAAAGTTTTTGACAAAGTCGAACTTCATGAATATCTTGTTGTTTAATAACTCTCTACTTTTAACTAGTTGTTCTATGAGAGTTTATCTTGATTGCAAAGGCAATATTAGGATCGAAGATAGCAAGGTAAAAATCCATGCATAGCAGTAGCAAAGAGAAAAGGAGAAATTTGAGACTTGTTCAATTGTCCAATATGCAATGGTTAGTTTTGTTCAAAAGCAAGGGGTATTTGCTAGAACTCCTATTTATGTAGCCCAATTTTTTATGGTTGTTAGTTCATAGATATTTTAAGACAAGTGAATATGCATAATTTGATGATGCCATTCTCGTATTTTATTATCAACCATAAGCTCATTGCTACATGATATGATATATTCGCTTATTTGCTCGAGGACGAGCAAAGGTTTAAGTTTGGGGGAGTTGATATGTGCATTTTACATCATCAATATAGTGACTTATGTGATTTGTTTTGAATAATATTTGCCACGATCTATCGTTATTTATGCCTTTTTAGGTTATTTATGAGACTTTCCTACAAAGTCCCTTTGATTGGTATTTAATTTGTGGCAGGCAGAAAATCTCATTTTTCGTATGTTGTTGTTTAGGGGACCTTCTAGACTTCTAAAATCAAAGGAAAAAAATACATGATCAGTTTTTCATAAAGAGAAGGACCGTGGGCCAAAGGAGCACGGGAGGGGAGCCACGAGGCCTGAAAGAGGTCAGGTGGCGCACCCCCCTCAAGTGGGCGCGTCACGTAGGCCCGTTTTGGCCTCGAGCTTTGTCTCGGTCCTCCTTACAGATGCCACCATCTCTCCAGAAAACCTAAGCTATATTTTTCCCGAGATTTACTGAGGCAGCGGCGGAGGCGAAAGTCCTCTCCTACTCCGGGAGAGGGCAGATCCTGCAGTGCCGGAGCCTCCGGTAAGAGGGAAATTGACACCATTATCATCACCACTCCTCCTTGGCGTAGGGGAAGCCTCTCCATCAACATTTCCATCAAAACCATCATCATAACCATCTCCATCTCCAATATCCACCTCGTTCCCCTCATAGTTTGTGATTGGTTGAACCCCGGATATTGTTTAAGTGATATTTGCATGTTTGCGATTGGCAACTTGTCTTTATTTGGCAGAGATATTATATTTTAATATTTTGTTGTAATCCATATGCCACTGATCCATATCATGTTTTCCACTTGTGCGTAGATCCCCATGTTCCCGAGGGCATAGGATGAATTGCCTATGGTTTCCATACAATATGCAATGAGCATTTAGTCAAGTTTTTATCTTTTATGTGGTTTTATGATGGTTTTATGTGTACATCGACTGCATATTACTTCACCTATATGAGCTCATAGGGCCACACTTTGATGTAATGATGAGGGTTGGAAAGGAACAGAATGACACAAAGTGTTTTCCGTTACTTTGAGCTGCATTAGAGGGATTTATGTCGGGGACCAATGAACTAACTGCTATGGTAGGACATTTATGTCTTAATGATTGATATACTTGCTCACAAAAATGGCTCTAGGACCCATCATAAGGGGTGAATTTGCTCATATCTATGGCTACACCTAATCTAGGCTCCGCCCTAAAGGAATGAAACTTGACAAGATATTTACCATGTTGTGTACTAAGTAAATCCATGTTGCCCTCGGAAACGCTTGTCACATATAAGTTCACACACACACTTGAGCTTTTCCTCTTGCTGCACAGAGGATTGGGCTTTGTCTCATTGAGAGCATTTACTTGTTGCCAATTACTTTCAGAACTTTATTTTATTGCAAACTACGAACTCAAAACACAAAAACTATTGCACCCTTTTACTGTTTTACTTATCAAACTTACTAACCAATACCTTCAGCTCCTCGTGTGTTCGACGAACTTTCTTATTGTAAAAACACTACAATTGATCTCCTGCACTTGGGAGCCATCACTCCTGCAACGACAACCACCCATTTCGCCTCCACGCCGACGGAGTTGGTGGGTCGGAACTTGTCTCAACCGGACCCTCGGCAGTGGCCACCTCGTGCACTGTGGAGTGTTTTGTTGTTACTCCTGTAGTGGATGGTCATTGTGATGCCCCTCTCCCTTCCCCACCTCGCCTGCGGCTGGAGGAGCCCAATCGACGGTGACATGGTACCATGGCCCGAATGCCCGAGCACGAGTAGAGCCGTTCTGGTCTGGAACCTCCTACTTCGCGCAGCCCCAGCACGCCGGCGCCGCCCTGGGCCTTCTCGAGCTCCATGCGGAGGGATTGGGGTGTTGCCGCCCCACGGGATCTTCGGAAACAAGGAGCGTCGTTGCGTCTACCCGCACTCCGGCAATTGCGCACTGCCCTGCCCGTAAATACCCCTGCTCAGCATACTTCATCGGTGGTGAGGAATCCGACATCTCAATTTGGATAGGTTCGGGCATATGATGTGTCAAATAGTACACTACTAAACTGCTATCGTGCCAAATCTTGCGTGAGCCTTTACATCTTCAGATGCTTCTCCAGTATTTCTTCTGCTCTTAAGTGTTGTATGGCTAGCATGATCATGACAAATATAGGTGGGCTTTAGTTGAATAAACAATCTTGTTCATCTTTCATCATGAAAACTCTACGTCCTGCACATATATCCTTGGATGCTATTTTTTCTCCACTCACCTTTTCTGACTTTTGAGGAATGATGGGACCAATGTCATGGAAAACGTCTTCTTCCAATTACAACTTGAGGAGTTAAACATTTATATCATTTTGTGTTCATATAGGAAGCATCTTCTCACATATGTCCGTATGCGGGTCTTCGTTGGAGATGTCCTTAATTATATTTTCTTAAGCGGAGATCCTCATTCGCCTTGATTACCCTCAAAAAAGGCATGTTTAATCAGTGTGTATGGGCTCAGTCTTTTTGAGGGGTGTATGGGCTCAGACGCTACAGTCAAGCAGAAACATTCGGTCACAGTTTAAAATAGCAGGCTAAAATGGCTGTTGCACTTGTAGACCATTCTCGCCACACCGCCACACCCTTTCGGCCCATCCATCCAAACCTCAGCACGGCCCGCTCCTCCATTCCTCTCTGTTCCTTCCTTATTCGCTTCTCTTTTCGCTCTGCTGAAGAGCACATTCTTTCTTTCCTTTTTCTCCTGAAATGAGGCTTTTGTTGCCAGCATGTGCATTTCATATACTGGTAGTACATCGTGTCATCTTTTTTTTTAGAAACACAGAACGAGCGTAGGCGCTCACATACACGCGCATACAAACACCCTACCCATACGAGCACCTCCGGAAGACTGAGCCGGCGGATTAGATCTTAAAATTGACGAAGTCACCACAGACGTCTCGCTATCGACGAGGATGCTGTCTCCCGCTGAATGAATATTCCGGTTTTATGGGACACACAGATATCAAATCTGGGGTTTAAACTCTGATGGGCTGGGGATACAATCACCTTTATAACCACCCATCCTCACGTTGTGGTGTCATCTTCAACTCTTTCCGTGCAAGATGTTCCACTTTGCTCCCGTGCTGACACCTGACCTGACAGCGATAAAGTTCAGTGTTCCTCTCTGTCGCATCTCGACACTTATCTGAACTCTGAAGCCTCGAAAACCAGACGCCCCAAAGTTCGTCCGAGGGACCGTCGAATCTAGCCAAGCCACGAGTAACCTAAAGCGGCACTCCATTAACGTCCCTTTTCTGCCTTCTCCATCCACCACGAAACATGCTTGCCGCAACGCAACGCACAACACATCTGACGCGGCGGTGGATCACCAAACCTGTCGCCGTCTGTCCACCCATCCATCCATCGCTCGATCGGCCCCGGCCGTCTGTATCATAGGAGAAGCCAAGTTTACAGGCAATGGTTTCCAAACCATCATCTAGGCTAGGCAATGCGCTCTACTCTTGTATTTTATTCCATTTTCTCTCTTTTATGTGGGGACAAATTTGAAAATTCCCAACTTGGCAGAAGAGTTCCGAGCAACTATTGCTAAGTGCGTCTGCCACTCTAGATCTGCTCACACTTACAGGCTCACAGCAGTAGAGGATCTTTCAGGTGCCAGTAGGTCCAATGGCTGCAGTCCTGCTTGTATTAGACAATATCAGAAAAACAAGCTAATGGCATATCATGTTTGCCACCAAGCAACGAACTCGGGACCTGCAGATTTTGGGAGATAGGCAACAGAACGCATCATGCGGCAGCACTGGTATTCAGGGCAAATCATTTGGGAATCGAGAAAGGAACAGAGTATAGTGGAGTAGCATGTGATCCACGTCCAATCCAATCATCAGTTCACGAGGAACAGAGTTCGGTTTTAATAAGTATGTGTGTTATCGACTCTCTTTAGTCTTTTCTGACGGATCAGATTCAAAGTCGCGAGATAAATTAGCAGCAACTGGATGGATGGGGGTAGATAACGACAAGTTGGGTGTCGTGTTGCAAACGCCAACGGTGATTAGTCCCACCAATCAGCAGTGTTCTTACCTGTTAATTAGTCATCACCAGTGAACAATTGCAGCCTATTATAGTTTATCCATTGCTTCTGGCAACCTTCTCCTTTCTATTTCAACCGTTTAAGGCGAATGCAACACCAGTTTTTATCCTGTCACATCCAGCAATAAGGATATAAGATTCCTTAATGTATGTATATTTTCAGCAACGAGATTCAAATTGGATGGCTTGGAAATAGTCACCTCCATGTACGTACTTCAGCACTAGTAATTTTTTGCCTGAAAGATTCTCCAAACTTTGCTTGTACTGCTTCCCTGGATGATTGCTTCAACAGGCGAAAGCAGCTGTAGCACGGAATCTGGAGCTCCGCTACGCGACACATCGGTGGTATTTGCCGCATTTCCACCTGGAAAAGCCATGGAACATTCGGTCTCCTTGAATACCATTCTGTGCGAAAAAACAAGCTTGACGGGTCCACCACACGAGAGGACTCTCGCTCCCGTCGCCCCCCCAGGCAACCGGGGCGCCCCACCCTCCACCAGCCCGCGCCCACTCCCCTCCCCCTCCCCCGCCGCCGCCGCCGCCGGCGAGAGCCGCCAGGCAAAGCCTGCGGTGCCGGCGGCGGCGGATCTTCTCTTCCCCGCGCGTGAGGCGGCCCGACGGGCGGTCCCCGACCCGGCGGCGGCGAAGTCCGGCGATGCCGCTCCGGCCGTCGCTTCCTCGGGCCGTGCGGCTGTCGGCTGTCCGGCCGCGACGCATCGACGTGCGCGTCTCGGACGCTCCTCCCGCTCGTCGGGCAGGCTCGCTGGGCGGGTAGCGCTCGTACGGCGGCGCGCGGTGACCCTGGCCGGCGCGGCTCTGTTGCTCCGGCCGCCACCAGTGGTGCGGCGCCTCATGCGTCGGCCGGTCGCCGGTGGCGGCTGCTGGCGGCTGGCGGCTAGGGTTTGGCCGGATCTGGGCTTGTGGGCCCAGATCTGGGCCTTCCAGTGCTCGGTCAGCTGTCCTACCTCGCTGGGGCGGGTGATGTGGGCCTCGGACGCGGCGGTGGCGTGGCCGCCGACAATGGTGTTGGGCTCGGGGTTTGGCGGCCAGATTTGGGCATGAGGCCCGGCTGGAATCTGCGAGGTCCGTGGGTGCGTTTTACGTCCGCGTGTGGACACCCTCCAACACCGTGCCTCCATTGTTCTTCGCGTTCGTGCTTGGTCTGTTAGGTATAGATCCAGCGGCTTCTTCGCCCGTTCGTGTCGGTGGCCCTCGGTCTTCGCTGGGCGCTTCCGATGTTGGCTAGCTGTTTCAGGGAAGGGTCCCTAGGCTAGTGTGTGCTCGCTGAGGGCGGCAGCACGTCCTGGGCTACAACTGCTTTTGCGGCTGTGGTCTTTCCCTCCGACCTTCACGGTTGCGCTGGTGCTGATGTTGCGTTTGCGTTCATCCTCCAGCCAGCACGTGTTTCCTGCGGTTGAGTCGAGTTGGGGCTAGCTCATAGTGCGTCTTAGGTTGGAGGCGCGGCAGTGTTCTCCGCCTTGTTCGCTCTACGTCCTCGCGACGGCGTCCGGATTTTCTATCCAGGTTTGGCCCTCGGCGAAAGTTGCGCATGGCTCTGTCCTGTGCCGGCGACGGCGTCACCTGCGGGTGTCGTTCCCTTGTTGAAGGCATCCCGATGATGGCCCTCATGTTCGAAATGATGGATTCCATCCCTCCGCCTCAATCTGCTCCTCTTGGAGGCCTCGCTTCGTGTAAGCTTCTCTGGTAGTGCCTTGTGGAACACCATGTGACCTCTCGATGGTGTCGCAGCCCTCTCACAACGTCGGCCTGGCTGCTTTTACACGGTTGGCTGCGGTAGCTGATTTCCTTCCTAGCGCCTTGGGGGATTTGCTAGGTCGGCGTCTGGTCGCAGCTCTTGCCGGTGTGCCTATCCCAACGCCGGGGGATGATGTTGTGTGTTTGGTCTGGACCTAGCCTGAGCTCCATGGGTGGTGTTGCCCGGGTCTGGGTGAAAACTTTGTAGGTCCTTCTCTGCCGACGACGATGACGCATTCTTGCACCATTCACCTTCTTGGAGGCGTCGCCGCAAGACCCCCCCCCCCCCCCCCTCCTTTGGTTCCTCAAGCTCTGCCAGGTGGCTGGCCCGTCGCTGAGTTCCCCCTTGAGTTGCAGACTTGGTGCGGTGGAGGTTCGTTGGCGTGGATTCGGTCGCGATCACTCCGGTGCAACAGAAGACAAGGCTCCCTCTTCCTGGATCATATGGCGCTTCGGCTTGCTATTCTGTGTTGTCTTGTGTTGCGGTTTGGATTGTACGCTTGACGCGTGTGTGTTGTAATCTTGATGTAACTCCTGGCCGGTTGATGGCTTTGTTAATTCGAAGCCGGGCTCACTTCGAGCTTTATGTTTAAAAAATACCATTCTGTGCAGACTGCAGAGGAATTCTGTTGTGCAGCACGCAATTGATTTCGTTTCTAATAAAGGAGAAATGCACTCCACAGCAACCGCTTTGTACTTCTGCCAATTGTCATCTTGCTTACTATCTTACCGGTAGAATTGCTGTCACCAATTCACCATTAACCATTATGTCTTGCAAAAATACACACAAAAACTAGCAAAACATGTATGGAGCTGTTCTTGTTGGTCCACACATCTCCTGGCCAATAAGGCAATAACTAAGAATTATGATTGTGTCAGTTGCTACGAATAATAGCGCACCTTCTCAAGTAAGCTAATCATGCATACCACCCAACGTAATGTGGACGTTGATTGGTCCTTATCTGGGAAAATACTACAAGATACTCATGTGTGAGAACTAGACTTTTTTTTTTTTGAAACCGTGTGAGAACAAGACATTAATTCTGATGAAGAGACCTGTCGACAGTTTTATAGATAAAACAGTTCCGTCTCGTACTCCATACATTTTCTTTGACAACGACCATTTTAAGTCTCAACAGCAGAGCTTTTTTTTTTTTGTAAATTTAGAAAGAAACAAATGATCAGCTAAACTAGTTGTCACACACCCCATGCATCGCCCTCCTCTGGCGGCTCGGGGGCAACAACCTAGATCGTCACTGCTTCATCCTCTTCTCACATTTTCGCCGTCTACTAAGTTCGGACGCATCCGTGTGTGTCTACAAGTGGAGGGAGCGGCAGGGCTTTCCGCTTTCCCCGCTTTGTGAGACAGCCGAGGCGCATTGAAAGGATGTTAGTTGCGAGACCGGCATGCTTTGTGTGGCGACATCTTTGCCCTTGTGCGATATTGCGCGGTGGTACCTGAGTGCAGTATGGCTCTGCAGGGCGGCAACAACATATGTGTCTCGCAGGGCAGGATCTAGGACTAAGACGGTTGTGGCATACATACGACGTATCATAGGCTATAAGTTGTTGCGTCCCACATAATAACAATCGACAAGGTGCCACAGGAGCGGTCAATAGCGATATGATCGTATCCCAGTCGGCAAATCCTCCATTAGCTCGCTTGTTATGTGTGAGTAAGCTAGTAGAGAAGTTTCTTCAAATTAGAGATGTATTCTCTGCTCATGAAAACTCATGGTTTAGTCTTATGGCAAGATCACATATCGTCGATCGTCCACACATCTTGTCCTTATTAAAGGTGTTGGTTCAAAGTTTTGTTTCATGGGTAATAGCTTTAGGTTTGACTTACAATTTGATTTCCTAATTGGCCCACGGAGGACGACTTCTTGAAAGCGCTTGGAGCATTGCACCTTCACTAGGTCACATGTCACTCCACAGATGTATTATGGTCAGGTTTTTTAGATATTGAAGGAAAGGATGAAATCATGAAGAAAGAAAAAAACATAGTCTCCTAAATAGTAGCTTATTATATAAATAGATACTTTTTATAGTTTATTTTACTTACACTTGGCTATAATTTATATAAGTAAAGTGAATCGATACTTCTTGTATCAAAATTTAACCTAGTTTCTTTATATGTGGCAATGACTTTATCTTACCACTGCCGCATAGAATGATAAATGGGTTGGAGGAGAAAAAAAAATCATTCTCTTGGCTATTAGATGATATCTTAGTATGAAAGATAAAATGATCTATTGTACAACATGTCAATCTCTGTTACATATTTTATAGTTTAATATCAACCATTTCTATAATTTGATTTGCAAAAGAAAACCATTTCTAAAATTTTAGGATCATGTAATCATTAATTGGTAAAGATAGCACAATATTAATTGAATAATTTGTTTTTTCTTATCTAAATAGAGTATCATAGCATAAAAATCTGTGTTATTATGAACATGTCATCACATCTCTTAGCACCGGTGTTAGACACCTTTTCTTTTCTTATGTTGACATATACCCCCTTCGTTCCATATCACTTATCATAGATTCATATGTATTTAGACAAACATCTCAATAAAAGACAAATAATATGGAACGGAGGCATACTAATATTTAGGCCTAATAGTATGGATGCATATCTTTGTCTATTTTTTCTAAGAATCCATCTTTCTCGTGATTGGTGTTGACCAAGAAAGTGATAGAAATTGGTATTACGGTATTTGGTATCCGCAACCGATCCCTTACAAAATTATGATGTAAGAGGATTTAAAAAAAAAATTACAGGTCTGTTTTTTGGTATCTATGACCGTTCGTCTTACAAAATTATGTCGTACTCCCTCCGTCCCAAAATATAAGGCGTCTAAGGATTAGTTAAAAGTCAATGTTTTCAAAGTTTGACCAAGTTTATATACACAAAAATATAAATATTTACAATTTTAAATCATTATCAATAGATTCACCCTAAAGTATATTTTCTTAATATGTCAATTTGATATTGTAGATGTAAATATTTTTTTCTAAATATTTGGTCAAAGTTTGTAAGGTTTGACTTTTGACCAATCCTTAGACGCCTTACATTTTGGGACGGAGGGAGTATATAAGAAGAAAAGGTTAGAATACCTCAAATATTTTCTAATTTATTACAGACTTTAATTTTTCATCACTGAAGTACTATTTACTAGTAATATAAATATATATGGTGTTGATTGTAGAAAAATGGAAGTGATAGAAATTGGTATATCTAGACGTAGTCAAACCACCAAAGATAGTAAGCTTTCGTCAGTATCCATTACGACGATTGTTTCCTCCGTTAATCACTATGCATCTCGTACATAATTGGCCATTTTTGACAAATCTTTTGATTAGCTGCTGCTATGAACTAATCCCGCAAACTTCGTACATTGCAGAAAGAAAAGATATTTGTGTCTGGAGAGTATCAGTTAAAATAGCCAAGCCCACTACCGCGGGGTCTCTTGTCTTCTCCACCTTCCTCCCCTCCTCGCCCGAGTCGCCGTCCCCTCGCTTTCAACCCCCATACCACGCGGAAGCAAGAATTCTTCGTCAGAATCCGACGCCGGGCCGATTTCTGTGGATTCCGTGCGACCCTTTCTGCGCCATGGACTTCTGATCCGTGGTTTCTTGGATCTTGGGAGGATTGGAAGGTGCGGGCTGGGCGTTGAACCGGCCGGGAGATGGCCGGCGGGAAGGAGCCGATCGAGGTCAAGTTCCGGCTGTTCGACGGCACGGATATCGGCCCGAGCAAGTACGACCCCGCCACCACCGTCTCCGCGCTCAAGGATTTCATCCTCGCCCGGTGGCCGCAAGGTGAGACCGCAGATTCCCGATTGATTTGGCAAGCGTAGGCCTTCCTGACCCGCGTGCTTGATTTGGTGGCAAAAGGAGATGTTCAGCTATGTAATTTTTGCTGCCATGCAGCTCCGTGGATCATGTATAGTTTTTTTTTGTTACGGTTGTTGCGTGGTGCTTGTGCGGTTCTAGTCTTTCTCGTTGCAGATAAGTGTATTTGTTGTGCCTGATTTGTTGTTCTTCTCTTCATGGATACGCTTGGTCAATTGAGTAACAAATAACTGCTGCTTCGAATTTTCTCAGCTTTAACACTCCTCTAGAACTTGGCCAATTGAGAATTTCCCTTTCATGGGCAGTTAATATTGCCAAAAATGTACATTATCTCGAAGTTTGCGGACAAATTGTGAAAGGATAATTTTTGGCAACAATCGGTTTGATTTGGATCAAAAATCGCAAGCTGAATGAAGGAACAGACAAGGATCGCTATTTTCCTTTCCTTTCTATAAAGACGCAAAACAAAGAGAGATCATTATCTGTAATTCTGCCTTTAGAGTGCATGTTTGCACTCTGTGGATAGAAATCTGCTAGCACAGTGAACGCAGTTGCCTCTTCATCTTTACACGGACTAAGGGTCCTTTGCATGAATATGATAGCAGGGGCATACTCCATATGTATCATTATGCTTAGCAGTCTGGTGGCAGTTATCTGATTATCACACTCAGGTCAGGATCTTTTCTTGATATGCTATGCTGTACTTGGGTGAGATGCTGTCCCGAGTAAAAAAGTAGAACAGTTAAATCGAATCATTAGCACCGGGAAGCAAACAAAGCACAGTGATATAACCACCCCTAATCTAAAAATGGGCTTTCTCCTTTTGTAAGGAGTTTAGACTTACTCATCTTTGTGTAGGGCTTAATTTGAATTATGGCTGGGAATAGTTTAATATCATGTTTTTCCCCTCTCTTCATCTCTTGTTTGATTAGGAATGGTAATTCCCTTGTTTGGATTTTTTCTTTTTGAAAACTCACTCCTTGTGATGTGAACATGTTTTTCTTAGTGATCTGTGAGTTTAATTTGTTAAAAGGAATTATTCTTATCTTTTCCAATGACAGATAAGGAAATAACTCCGAAAACGGTCAATGACCTGAAGCTCATCAATGGTGGGAAGATATTGGAGAATAGCCGGACACTGGCGGAGTCACGTGTTACAATAGGAGAAGTCCCCGGAGGTGTAATTACAATGCATGTCGTAGTGCGACCTCCACAAGCTGACAAAAACCGTGGTATTGCCGACAATTTTATGTTTTTATTTCTCATTCTATTTCTGGTTCCATTGATGATCTCTTTTGCTCTTTATTCGTGATATTGTATTACAACATTCAGTGAATGAAAAGGTCGAATACGATCAACTATTAATTGTAGAAACATCCTACTTGTTATCTAATTGTTGTGCTCCAAAGATGCACACACATAAGCATTATGATGCAGCCTGTAAAAGGCCCCACTTTTTTCTTCAGTGAGAAATATATTGCTTCTGTTTAAGTAGTGATTTGTTGATCACAAGATATTGTTAGTCAAAAACCCTAGCAGACTTTGCAACAACCTAATTCAAGGTTTCCTAGATAGAGGCATGAATATATAGGTTTTGACTAAATCACACATGGTTTTATGGTTCAGTGGTACTGATGGTTTTGCCATGCTTATAGTCCTTATGATTTATGAGGTTCTACCCAACCGTAAAAACTTTAACTTTTTGTGTGTGTGTTTTATGCATTTCAAATAATATTAAATGTTTCCACATAAACTAATCTTCGAAAGCAAGAAAAAATCAATTAATGTGCACAGAATCCTATGTTCGTAAATTATAACATCTGTTTCTAAACAATTTGTGTGTGTCTTTGTGATGATATATATATATATATAGGGACACTCATGGATTATGCATATGCTATCTAATTGGTTCGATATGATCGTGTTATGTGATGCTTGAAGTTGTCATACAGTAGTTTCTTCCACACTGCTTAAAGTTGCCATAATTGGTTTTTGTTGTTGCATTTCCCCTTTCCAGAGAAGCAGCTCGGCAATTCCCCGAAGCAGAACCGATGTGGATGCACCATACTGTGATACGACAGCTTCCGGATGATGTACAATGCTTCTAGCTCTAGAATTTTCATCTGGTTTTGTGTATTCATTTTGACATCCAGTTCTTGGAGCCACTGAAACCCTAGAAATACATGTACTTGCCCTCGTCAAAGCAATGCTTCGGAGCTGCTGGGAACCAAGGTTTCCACCTGCAAGGGAGTCAAGGATTGGATTGGATAAGGATGCTTGCTGCTGTATAAATTGTGATGTGGAAACAACTGTCCCCTTTCTCGTTCTCCTTTTGCTATATTTGACATTTTATCGATTCTTTTTAGCCGTGTCGTTTGTCACGTAAAACAGGAAATATTGTACTATTACTCAAATATATGTATATGCAGCTTGGGAAAGGAGTGAATTATATTGTGCTAATGAAAAGAAAAAGAGGAAACCGAGAGCCCAAGAGGGAAAGAAAGAAAACACATGGCTGTGTGTGTATTCTACTTTCTTTTGTTGCAAATGTGGGGTACTGCATTGGCAGTTCTTGCTATCCATCTATGAATGTAGCACAATGCCATTGACCGTTGGTGCTCAAGCAAGAACCGGCGACGAGACCCTCCCCTTCTGACTGTCACCGGCGGTGGAGTTGGAGGCGCGAATCCTATTCCCAGCTCATTGCGGGATGTATCTAGGATTCCGCTTAGGCCTTGTTTGGCCGGCCGGATTTAAAGTGGATTTCCGTGTATTTTCCCAGTGTAAACTAATACTCCCCAAAACACTTCAGTAACCGTTTGGCAGTCTGGTTTTAGTTGGGCTGAAACCCAGCAAACCCCAGAAATCACGTCGGGTAGAGGTGAATTGGGGCGAATTGGAAACGCTTGGGTTACCTCGCGTTTTTTACTCGTCTCAAATCGGCACGGATCTGTGTACGTTTTCTCAGCCTTTTCTCTTCCTCTCTGTCTTGCGCGATTTATTCCTTCCTTCCAAACAGATAAATCAATGGAGAGTATTAAGGGAAAGGGGATTATGGTGTAACAAAGTGTTTTGGGTGATAGGAGTGTTTTCACCAAATCCACTTGAAAATATACTCTCAAATACTCACTGATACCCTCTTACCAAACGAGGCCTTATGAGGTAATTTTATGGCCCGGCCTGTTACTACCAAGCTTACCGACGCAACTTTTTTCCTCCGGTTTTGTCGGTTTTTGGTTGTTAGCTTATCAGCTGGTTCTAATTGTGTTGGGTTTTAACGATTTTTTGGGGGGTTTCTTCTGTTTTTTGGTCCATTTTTTAAATTTTAATTTTTTTAAAAAATTGAACTTTTTTGAAATTCGAAATTTTAGATCTGAACATTTTTTAATTTGAACTTTTTTAATTCGAACTTTTTTGGATTTTAAATTTTTTTAAGATTCAAACTTTTTAGATTCAAACATTTTTTTAATTTGAACATTTTTAAAATTTGATCATTTTTATTCGAACTTTTTTTAGATTCGAACATTTTTAGATTCGATTTTTTTATCTGTACATTTGTAATTCAAACTTTTTTAGATTTGAACATTTTTAAAATTTAAACATTTTTAAAGATCTAAAATGAAAGGAAAAAAACAAAAGAGAAGGAGTACCTTTTGTTGGGCCCAGTTTTGGAGCGGCCCAGGGGGAACCTCTTCAAGCATAGCGAACGCTCTCTCCCGCTTAAGGCGGAGAGTAGGCGCTCCCAGTTGGAGGAGGGAGCTCCTATACATCGTCTGTTGCGTCCGCGAGCGCATGGACGCACGCAGACAACGCTCTTGGGACGCGGCCGGCTACCGACACAGTCTTCTTCCCAGGGCTGGCCCATAGGCCGGGCAAACAGTGCGCCTGCACTGAGCCCCGACGAGCTAGGGGACCCCGGCCCAGCTAGTAGTTCTATTTGCAGTATTTGAAATTTCTGATTTTTTAGTGCTATAAATGAGATAAAGGCCCATGTGCTGATGTCCATGCCACCCAGACCAGCTTGTACAGGACATGAGCGGAGAAAATCAATCGATCCTGAAAACATTCCTCTATCCTCTGGACCGCTCTAGTAGCCAGACGAAATGACCCATCTCCCCTGTCATGGACTCCTCCTTCCCCAAATCTGAGGTTGCCGTCAGCCATTAATGGAGGCCAAAGATGCAGATGCATGCCTCCATTCGTTCCCCAGACTTCTCCCGTCAGTTCTCAACGGTTCTATGTTTTTCCGATCAAATAGCCTTTTGGGATCTGATAGGTAAAAAATCCACCCTTACCGTTGCTCTTAGAGACTCGGACCTCAAACCACCGTCAAATAGCTCCGTTTTGATCTGTTATTCAGTCAAGTAGTCAATATTTCCATAGGCAAAATGAAAAGTGATGGTTGTGGTCTTGATTGGATCAGAGCCAGCCAGAGAGTGCTCACCGGGGAAGGGGAAGAATCGTTTTGTTCATGAAGACTCTTCTTGTTCATGCTAATGAAGCTCGGTCAGATGCTTTCGTTCCCTCTCTTGTCCTTTTTAGGCAACTTATATTATTTGTTTGTTCATATATCTTCTAGAAAGGAGTTATCCGGTTGTACCGAATATTCTTTGTTATTGAAATATGATGATTTTTTGGGTTGAAATATACGGTTTTAATAGTTTGTGTGTGTGTGAATAAGGGCCCTTTCGGTCATTTTGCACCGGGGCCTCGAAAAAGTATGGGCCGGTCCTGCTTCTTCCTCCGTATCGTCTCCATTGAACAGAACACAACTTAGTCCCCCCGTCGCCACCCAAGGCCGGACCGCTATCGCGGAGCCTCATCGCCCCACCGTCCTCCACCACAGCTCACCGCCGGTCCGCCGCCACCCCAGCCTCCCTCTAAACCCCCCTCCTCCAACTCCCGCCGGCACCCTCCTCCAACTCCCGCCGGCACCCTGCACCCCCTCCCGAAACCCCAAGATCTCGTCGCCGGCGAGCTCCTCGACCTGCACCCACCCACCCTAAACCCTAAGTTATCTTCCTCACCTCCACCGGCAATGCCGCGGCCAGCCGCATCGTCCTTGTCTCCGGTGAGGTCAATCCTGTCGCTAGCTAGGTGCGCTGGCCCGTTGTGTCGGTCGACCACGCGTTACCGCGCTAACTGACGCATCCGGTGGCCGTGCGCTCCACCGGCCTCTAGTCCATGCGAGTAGAAAGAAAAAGCCCAGCCCAACAATCTCGCTGAGGAAGGCTCGGCCCTTTGAAGCCCAAACACCTCTTACCCGGCCGAGTTCCAACTCTCGAACGGCGCCTCCCTCCTCCCCTAACCGCCCGCCGCCTCCCCTGTTCTCCCGCGGCGCCGAGCTCTCTCCGCCTCGCCTCCTCCCCCAGTCGTCCCTCCGATCACCTCCCGCGCTTCCTCACTGGAGACAGCTAGGCCCGAGCAGCACGTCCCGCCGTCTCCTCACCACGCCGGCATCAGGTAGGCCTTCCTCTCCGCCCCCTCTCTATCCTACTCTCCTGTCTCCTCTCTAGATCTGCTCACGGAAGTATCTCATCGTGGTTCCGTTCCTCTTCAGATCTGCTTGCGGAAATCCCCGCGGAAGTGATATCGCCGCGATTGCTGTCCACGTGCTAAAGTATCCTTTCACAACCTAGCAGGAGGGCGGCCACCGACGGTGCGCGGCCGGCAGGACGAAGGCTCGTGCCCTGCGCCAGCCCAGTACAGCGCCCCCGGAACAAATCTTTGCACCATTGCATGATCCAGATATTCTCGAGGATAGCAGCAAGGACCCCACGCCAGCCCATCTCCGCATCCACTCAACACATCCCAATTCTTCACCAGGAACAATCCTCTCGCCGGAACCAACCTCACCAAGGCATCCACAACACCATCAATCCCATGACGCCGGTCGATGCAAATTCCGAAGCACAGCCCACACCCACACCCCACGCCGAGGGGAGCAGCCGCAGCTGCTCCCCGAGCATCCAAGCCACCCCGGACATCGAGAGGAAGTACGTGCACCGGGTCTACGACGCCATAGCACCCCATTTCAGCGCGACGCGGTTCGCCAAGTGGCCCAAGGTGGCGGGGTTCCTCGACTCGCTGAGGCCCGGGTCCGTCGTGCTCGACGCCGGCTGCGGCAACGGCAAGTACCTCGGCTTCAACCCCGGGTGCTTCTACCTAGGCTGCGACATTAGCCCGCCGCTCATCGAGATATGCGCGGGGAGGGGCCACGAGGTGTTTGTTGCTGACGCTGTCAACATGCCGTACAGGGAGAATGTCGGTGACGCGGCGATCTCGATTGCGGTGTTGCATCATTTGAGCACCGAGGAGAGGCGGAGGAAGGCCATTGAGGAGTTGGTCCGTGTTGTGAAGAGGGGTGGGCTTGTGCTGATCACGGTTTGGGCTGTGGAGCAGGAGGACAAGTCGCTGCTTAACAAGTGGACTCCTCTCTGCGACAAGTATAATGAAGAGTGGGTTGATCCTAGCAGTCCTCCCGTGCGAAGCAAATCTTCTAGTGTGCTAGATAGCATTGGAGAGACTGATGAAGATACGGGCGCCGCGAAGCAGACAGATGATCAGCTGAAGAATAGTTACGATGGTTCAGAGGATAAGACTACTGCGGCTTGCAGTGATGATTCCTTGATTATGGATGAGCATGACAAAACCCAGCAGGAGTACTTTGTTCCCTGGCATCTACCATTTCACCGTGCTGAAATTGGTGGTGCATCTGCTGCTGCTCTTCAAAATGGATTGGCAAAGAAAGATGATAAGAAGGGCACTGTGGTCTACAACCGTTACTATCATATTTTTGTCGAAGGAGAACTTCAAAGGTGGAGTATCCTTACCCTTAACGTTCTCATGAAAAATGTCTCTTGTTTTCTCCTCTTTTTTATGAACCTGCACAAGTGAAGATATTAAATCATGCCATATTTTTTAAAATTCACCATAGTAGATGCATAATAAAGTCGTTCTACTCCATGGTGTTAATTTGATGACTAGTCAGATCATCCCGTATTTGTTCAGAGATGCCATACAAGATTTTGAATATTATATTCTTTGTTTGTTAACTTTTGCTTGATATAATTTTCATACGGCGCACTTGTCAATCAACTACTACCTCTGTCCCAGTTTATTAGTCCTGCCCATGTCCCTATGTCATCTATTGAACCAACTTAATATGAGTTATATGTTACAAAAAAATATATCATTAGAAACTTTACATGTTATATTTGCTAACAGTATATTTTTTGCGTTATAGAATTCATATTATTTAAGTCAAATTGACAACCTAGAGATACGCGTGGGACTAATAAACCGGGACGGAGGGAGTAGTTTATTTGGTTACATAAACAATGGTGTGGCAAAACGGGAAATGCAAGCATGGCATGCAATTTGACAACAGGCGTTGATTTGCTGTATCTTTCATGATTAAAGATTTTACGGGTGACCTATTGCTACCATCACCATCTTAGCCCTAATCATGTTAATAACTAGCCTTGAAAAAAAGGAAATGCTATACATAGTCTGCTCCCTTTTGCTTCATCTATTGGTGTTCTGATTGAAAATATTTTGCATTGTTGGTTGTCATTGTTTCAGGTTAGTTGCTGGTATGAAAAATGCAGCTATCGTCGACCAATTCTACGACAAATCCAACTGGTGCATAGTTCTTGAGAAGCTTTGAGCTGCAGACGAAGTGATGATAGAGAATTTATCTGTTGTCCCGGCCCTTGTATCTTGTAGGACTGTCAGATATTAGGCTAGGCGAGGGCACAGTTTTGAGCTCAAAATGCATGAGGCTGACAAAAGCAACAATTTTCTCAGTTCAACAATGTCACTGGCAATGCAGCACTTCAGTTTTCCTGGTGTAGCTGACTATCTTTTTTTGGCCTGCTGTCTTAATGTGTATCATGATTCGTATATGGGTTGCCTATTTGTCTCGAGTCAAGATTGCTCGATATTTTAAGGGCCATCTGACTTGCAGAAGTCCTGTACTATCTTTCAAACTATCGAAACATGTGAATTAGCATGATTGCGTGAACTATGTCTTGCATAATTGATCATTCTTTAAGTCAGTGAACACTCAGTATGCACTCTGCTTCATTTCTCAGTGGCAAAACCACGTCATCTGGATGTATAACTATCAGTTTACGGATCTTTTCAGAAAATTTGACCCTAAACCATGCATAATAAACTGTTCAACTTGTGACACTCTTCCTCTGAAGAGCAGCCAAGACCATAACCAAGGACAGAAGGTAAATACAAGGGCAATGATCTATCTCAAAAAAAAGGGGCAATGATCTGTACGGACAAAATGGAAAAAACTGCTACTGTGATTTTATATAATAACAACTATAAAGTTTAGAAGCAACCCCTGCCAAAGTACAAACAGAAGGGTATCTTGATGTTGAATGGAATGTGATGGTTCCAGTACCATGTGGTTCAACCTTTTTGGTGAATGCGCATGAGATATTCCTAAAATTTCAACACCGCCATCTAGGATGGTTCAAATTCAAGCCACTGATCACATGGGTGACCTCATTTCTAGGACCAACCCCCAAACGTATCACTTGGTACAATCAATTGAACACATTCTACTATAAAGAAGTTCAGAGCAGAGCGCCCGGTCAAGAAGCTACTTCCGAAAAGCTTAACTCTGGCTCGTCTGAAGTAGCTGTTTCTGAATTGATTTCAGAACCTGCAGCTGCCTTGCTTGCAGAGTTTGAATTGGGTAATATCCTGGTGAAGCCATCAACTGCTTCTGAAAAACTAAACTTTGTCTTGCTTGAACGAGCCATTTCTGAATTGCTCGCAGAATCTCTAGTTGGCTCTGTTGCAGCGTCTGTACGTACTCTCCTGGGTTTATTGGCGGAGTTGCCAAATGCTTCCAAAGCATCAAGGAAGAACTTTTTATTCGGGACAATACCCTGCTTGTTCATTCGTTGGAGCAACTTCTGGACAAGCATCTTATCGTTCGCCTTGGTGTATGCCTTGTAGAGCAACTTATATGTCGAAGCATTGGGCACGACACCTTTCTCTATTGCAGTATCCAACAGCCGATCTGCTTCCATAGGCAAGCGGTTCATGCAGTAGGCATCCAGCATTGCATTCAGCGAAGAAAGAGGAACGGTACTTTGTGAACTTACAAGCTCATCAAATATCTGTTGGGCCTTGGAGACGCAATCACAATACGCGTACAGAGTGATGAGACATTCTTGCGTCACATAATTTGGTTTGAATCCCAGTTCTTCCATCTTCTCAAGCACAGACTCAGCTTTCTCCATAAGTCTTGCTTTCCCATAGTTTGTTATCATGGAGTTAAACGTCGGGTGGGTGGGTTTCTCTTTGGATCGCAGTAAACTCTTGAACACCTGCTCCATCTTGTCGAACGTCTGCTTTCGCCCATATGAATCTATGAGTATGTTGAATGTGATCACATCCGGACGGCACTGCTTGCTTTTCATCCGCACCAATACAGACTCCATCTCCTTGATCATGCCGTTCTTCCCATACCCGTCGATCACTCCATTATACGTGTAGATATCAGGAGAGACCGGGCTTTCATCCAGATCCTTGAACAAGGTGTCCACCTGCTTCGTGTCGCTAGCCCGGGCACAAGCTCTTAAGAGAATGTTGTATGTCACGATGTTCGGCTGGCACCTCTCAATACCCTTCATCTTGTCGAAATAGCCGAGTGCCTTCACCAGGGCCTTACTCTTGTCCCGTGAGTGAAGGTGCGCGCCGATGAGAGCATTGTACACGGACGTGTCCGGCTTGCACCCGCTGTTCCTCATCTGGGAGAAGAGCCACATTGCCATCCGTATCTGCCCTTTCCTCCCCATCACAGATATCAGCTTCGAATAGATGCCGTTGTCCGCGACGTACCACCGCTGTTTCTGCATCCACCTGAAAATCTAGCAAAGCACGAAACATTAGATAGATAACGAGCAGAGATATCTGACAAACAGAAATTTCAGAAATCATCAGTTGCTAATCCATAGGGACATCTAAAACCACATCTAGAATTTTATTCTAGATCAATCCTATGCAAAGTATATGTTGCTATCTGATTCAGAATTATGGCTATGTTACGCGAGTGAATTTCGTCAGAAAAATGTTATGCATGTGAATCAACGGACTGGCTCTTGCTCCTGATTGATCTAGTAGAGACGGGCAGTAGGATATATGCTTGCGGCTCACCTCGAGGCACTGGACCCAGCCGTCGCGGCGGCCGAGCTCCTCGAAGAGGAGGAAGCAGTGCTCGGTGCGGACCACCTTCACGTGCCGGTCCAGCACGGCCACCAGCCGCTCCTTGCCGCCGGACGTCTTCCGCAGGAAGAACCGCACCAGCTCCGCCGCCTCAGCGGCCGGGTCCGCCCCCTCCCCGGCGTCCGCTCCCCGCCGCTTGCCCCTGGCGGCCGCAGCCCCGGCCGCCACCGCCGCATGGCGCGCGGAAGCCAGGGCCGGGTGGCGCTGCGGCCATGGGCTCGAGGTGTTTGGGTAGGCGAGCATCTCTGGGTGGCGGATTAATGGAGTTGCATTTGGGTTCGCAGCGCCGGGAAGGAGAGGGAGGTTCTGGGTTCTGGATAGGGGAGAGGATGAGTGGGGTTTTGGACGGCTGGGATTGCTTGGTTTGGGACATGGACGGTAGATTTGGCGCAGAACTAAAAGGGCAATAGGGCAAAAAAAATATAAAGAAAAAAGAAACCGGATTAGATTCGGGGTTATTGAACCCGACGTGAATCGAACACGCAACCTTCTGATCTGGAGTCAGACGCGCTACCATTGCGCCACGGATCCGGTGATGCTACCAGGATGATGCAAGGGTATACAATGAGTATTCTTTATTTTTGAAGGTTCACACTACATACTTACAAGTGTATAAATATCCACATTTTAACACTTAGAATGCACTTACATGTTTGCTAGATTGCATGGACAAGTATTTTCAAAGTGACATGTACAAAACACAAAACTAATGATATACTAATAGAAAAATGTGGCATCACTAATTCACTATTAACAATAACAAGTATAGACTCATTCATACTATTCCACCACATCTATGCATGATAGATATTTCTGAAACCTGTACAGTTAATTAATTTATTTAAACCAATTATCGATGAATCTATGTAGATTGCCAAGAAAAACATAGACTATATAGAGATACTCGTGGCTAATAGTCAAGGTTTTACAATATATTCTACGAGATGTCAATGGTTCAAATCCCCATATCTCCCAGAACAAGTTGATCTATCTCTTTATGAGTATCGTTGGCTTCGTCTCTCATGTCTCTTTTGTAACTAAATTTGTGTTGTATACCTGACACCATTTGCCTGAATGCATTTGAGAGGTTCCTACTAAGAAAATAAAAGTTATGCCGTACAAATCGGGTCCCTGTGGATTCCTTCGAACATGTTCACATTTTCATTGGGCATGACCTCCTGACATGATTGATCTATTGGCTTCTTTGTTCTTGATATTGTTTTTTTACTGAGTTTGGCAACTTGATCTATTTTAAGAATTTGTTTGCTTGGTCTCTGAAGTCTCTTGCTTTACTTCTTCGGTATTCATAGTTTCATACCCACATTGATGCTTTTAGGGGCGCCACAAAGGAAATAAAAGTTAATCTGCACCCCGTCGTGAAATCGAACAATTTGATTTCTTTAGGAATTTATTTGCTTCACTCGGCCTTTTTCTTTACTTCTTTGGTATTCATAGTTTCATACCCCACATTATTCAATCGAATGTATTTAGAGATGCTAGAAAAGTTAATCCGCATGGATCGGAGTATTGAACCTAGCATGAATCAAAGAATTTTTATCTCTTTAAGGAATTGTTTGCTTCACTTAGGTCTTTTGAAATTTCAAGCTTTCAAATCCCACATTATTCAATATAAATTCATTAACGGTTGTAACCAAAAGTTAATCCGCATGAACCGTGGTATTGAACCCGACGTGAATCGAACACGCAACCTTCTGATCTGGAGTCAGACGCGCTACCATTGCGCCACGGATCCCTGGTGCTTATGTAGACTAATTAAGCTTCACATTATCCTGATCACACCTAACCTGGAAGTTCTATGAAAGTACAGCACATGGTTGGCCCCTCATCAGGAGCTTACTTTCCACTTAAAAAATGCTTAAACTTCTCTAAGAGGTCTGACTGTCTAAGGACAGAACCTGCAACAGAAGTTACAAGATTAGCTCAGTGCACGATTACAATGTTAGAACTCCTTTGAAATTTAGCTAAATGTGCCGCAATACACATGGACTTCAACTGTACATGCCCACCACTTTGTTGAATGCGAAGTGAATTTCGCTGCAGGGCATGGTCAAGAGCAGAGTAACACAGGGCAGAACTACATAAAATTTGGGAGCAGCATAAAGCTGCAGAACAAATCACACCTGATATACTTTCAAGCAAATGCTAGGGAATGTGTGAAGTCCCTAGGCTACTTTGTAAAGGTTTGTATACATAATGATTTCATTCGCCGGTTGATAGAAGTGCCACATTCTGTGCACATCTACACAACTCTATCGGCAGATACATAATAACTGCATACTGTAAATTTACCACCTGGTAACTTGGAGCAGGAAACTCAGCTATAGTTGAGTATTTGAAACATGTTACAGGATCTCAACAGCAAAAACAGAAAAAAATACAGTGGCTCCTTCCAGGGGAAAAAATGATGTATTTAGTTAGTGTATTTTTGCACGAAAAAATGCCCATCCACATGTAGTCAAGCCTCCTCCATCACATGTGCTACTCTCTGATGAAGTCCAGCATTCTTGCAATCCTTGCGATAGTAATTACTGCAAAAGAAGAACGAATATCATCAGAAACTAAATTGACATTCCAGGTAAATGAGTTGACAGATTGACAGATCTATCTCTTTATGAGTATCGTTGGCTTCGTCTCTCATGTCTCTTTTGTAATTAAATTTGTGTTGTATACCTGACACCATTTGCCTGAATGCATTTGAGAGGTTCCTACTAAGAAAATAAAAGTTACGTACAAATCGGGCTCTGTGGATTCCTTCGAACATGTTCACATTTTCATTGGGCATGACCTCCTGACATGATTGATCTATTTGCTTCTTTGTTCTTGAAATTCTTTTTTATCGAGTTTGGCAACTTGACCTATTTAAGAATTTGTTTGCTTAGTCTCTTAAGTATCTTTCTTTAATTCTTCGGTATTCATAGTTTCATACTCACATTATTTACATTTAGAGGTGCTACAAGGAAATAAAAGTTAATCTGCACCCCGAGGTGGAATCGAACAATTTGATTTCTTTAACAATTCATTTGCTTCATTGGATCTTTTTGTTTACTTCTTTAGGATTCATAGTTTCACACCCCACATTACTCAATCGAATGTATCTAGAGATGCTACAAAAGTTAACCCCCCATGGATCGGACTATTGAACCGGACATGAATTTTTATCTCTTTAAGGAATTGTTTGCTTCACTTAGGTCTTTTGAAATTTCATTCAGTAGAAATTCATTGACGGTTTTAACCAAAAGTTAATCCGCATGGACCGGGGTATTGAACCCGACGTGAATCGAACACGCAACCTTCTGATCTGGAGTCAGACGCGCTACCATTGCGCCACGGATCCCTGGTGCTTATGTAGAGTAATTAAGATTCACATTATCCTAATCACACCTAGCCTGGAGGTGTTATGCATACATATTCTATGAAAGTAAAGCACATGGTTGGCCCCTCATCAGGAGCTTACTTTCCACTTATAAAATGCTTAAACTTCTCTAAGAGTTCTGACTGTGTGAGGACAGTATCTACAACAGAAGTTACAGGATTAGCTCAGTGCACGATTACAATGTAGAACTCCTTTGAAAATTCAACCTAAATGGCCCTGCGAAGTGAATTTGGCTGGAGGGCATGGTGAAGAGCAGAGTAACACAGGGCAGAACTACGTAAATTCCCAGCAGCATAAAGCTGCGGAACAAAATCACACCTGACATAATTTCAAGCAAAAGCTAGGGAATGTGTGAAGTCCCTTGGCTACTTCAAAAATGTTTGTATATGTAATGATTTCATTCGCCGGTTGATAGAAATGACACATTCCGTGCACATCTACACAACTCTATCGCCATATACATAATAACTACATACTGTAAATTTCACCACCTGGTAACTTGGAGCAGCAAACTCAGCTATAGTTGAGTATTTGAAACATGTTACAGGATCTCAACAGAAAAATTACAGTGGCTCCTTCCAGGGAAAAAATGATGTATTTAGTTAATATTTTTGCACAAAAAAAGCCCATCCACATGTAGTCAAGCCTCCTCCATCACATGTGCTGGCCTCTGATGAAGGCCAGCATTCTTGCAATCCTTGCGGTAGTAATTACTGCAAAATAATGAATACCATCAGAAACAAAATTGACGGTCCAGGTAAATGAGTGGACAGGTTGGCATCTTAAGAACAAGCTTAAAGACATTTCTTCTAACTAAATTGACGGTTCATGTCAACAAATTGTCAGGTTTGCAGCTCAAGAACAAGGTTAGGAACATTTCTTCTAGGATTGCAAAGTTCTAATGCAAAATCCTTTAAAAGAAGAACTTTAATGCAAGAAACACTGTTATTCCAAAGTTCAAGACAAGCATTCAAGGTTGTCTTGATGTAGATTGAATTACGTGTGTTGCCAATCTGATTCTGAAACCCAATCCTTCAGATGTACAGTGTGTAAACCCACACTTAACCATTTTCAATTATAACCGAGGTTATTCAGCACCTCTATCTGTACAATGAAATCAACAGTGCCATCCGTGCAAACAAAAGCTTCTTCTATTCCCCATTCCCCTCTGATCTCAGTCCCAGCCAGTCTGATTCTGAAACCCAATCGAATGTATTTAGCACCAAATGTAGAACTTTGTCCTCTGAACTTGGAACAACGCAATATCGATCCAACTACCCACACAAGACCAAACTCTGTAATCAATTTGTGTATTCGACATTCCATCAGATAATAATAGTACAGAAGAATAGGTATATAGAGACAGCAGAAAATGGACCTAAGCATCAAGGCAGAGAGAAGCCTATCAGACGTCGAGGGTAACGGATGGCATCTCGAGCTCGGAGGTGATCTCGGCGATCTGCTTGCGGACGCTCATGTCGATGAAGTTGGAGTTGTCGCTGCCGTACTGCACGGTGAATCCGGCGATGAGGTCCGGGTCGATGCGGGTCTTGATCCGGACGTTGGCGGCGCCGGTGATCTTCTGCACGTGCGCGGCGATCTGCGCGAGGTCCTCCGACTCGAGCTGCACGACGGAGGTGACGGTGGCGACCTCGGTGCCGGTGAGCGCGTTGTAGGCGGTCTCGAACTCCTTGACGATCTGCGGGACCAGCTCGGCGCGGGAGTTGTCGACGACGACGTTGATGAAGTTGACGACGTGCGGCTGCAGGTCGGAGGACTTGACGATCTCGTCGATGAGCTCCGCCTTCTCCGTGCGCAGCACGGTCGGGTTGTCGAAGAACTCCGCGACGGCCTCCTCGGAGAAGATCTTCTCCAGCTTCTCCAGGTCCGCGACGGTTTCGTCGAGGGTGCCGCTCTCCGAGGCCAGCTCGCAGAGCGCGGACGCGTAGTTCTCCGCCGCCGGGTTCGCGGCGGCTCGAGCACGGACGAGGTCCCCGCGGCGGGGGCGGGCCGGGGCCAGGCGGAGGGAGGGGAGGCCGCGCGCTGCCGCGCAGGCGTAGGAGGCGGCGCGGGGCGCGGAGGCGGCGGAGGAGGGGGACGCGGCGGCGGCGGCGGGGCAGAGGGTGATGGAGGCGAGGCGGAGGGCGGCCATGGCTCGCGCGCGTCGTGGAGCGTGAGGTCGGGAGTGGTGTGGACTTGGGGAAGCTTGGGGCGTAGCTTGGCTTGGCTTTGGTCAGGAAGAGCGGTTTGGGTGGGAAATGGACGGCTAGGATCGAGTGGTTGTGAGATCGGACGGCTGAGGTGTTCGAAGACGTCCAGCGTGGCTGCAGATGTGTGGCCGGTGGTGGGATGAGGTGGATAAGAAATGGTCGACTGCGTGCGAGCATGACAGGATAGCGGCCGGCACTTGGGAATCAGGCTTTAGGCTTTTAGAGCATCTCCAGCAGCCCCGCTATATAGGCCGCGCTGCAAAAAAAAGTCAGTATACCACGCGCGCTAGGGAATCAGACGCGGTAAACGGTGCGGCGCTGTAAAATTTTTAGGGCGCGCGACGTTTTGCACAAACCGGAGCGGCATATTTGACGCGTCGGCTACAGCGCGCGGCAACGCTCCGCGCCCACGCGAAAAGCCAACGGCTGGAAATTTCCTCCGCCCGCGCCCGCCCTCATTTCCCCACCTACCGCCGGCGCGAAATCCAGCCGCCGCCGGTCGAATCCGTCGCCGCCCCCGCTGCTGCGCGCCGCCGCAGCGTAGATCCGCCTCGCCCGCACCCCCTCCTGGTAGCAGTGGCCGCTCCGCCGCACTGTGGCGCTCGCGCCGCCGCCAGCGACGGGCTGTAGTCGGTGCTCCTCCTTCGCGTCCCCCTTCCCGCCGGCGTCGCGTTCTCTCCTCCGCGCTGCCGTCGACATGTCGTCGTCATCGTCTTTGAGCTCGCTAGCAATATGGCGCGCCCATGGTGCTCGCCCATTTGCTCGCAAGGTATGCACCTCCGCCGGCCGGCCTCTATTTTTACTCGCCAATTAGCTACAATAGTTAAGTAATTTGATACATATGTTTGTATAGTTCATCATACGATTCATCGGATGACGAGTATGATCAAGAGGAAGAGGAGAACATATCGCTACTATTAGCATACCGCGCCGTTAAGAGGCCAAAATTTGGTGGATCGGTGTTCGGTTGACAGAAGTTGTGGAGAGAAAGGATTGAAGGGCATGAGAAGTTGATGCGGTCGTATTAAAATGAGAATCCGATATTCCCCGAAAGCTATTTTTGGCGGCGTTTTCGGATGAGTCTCAACTTGTTCAAGCACATTGCAACGGAGGTCACCAAATATGATCGCTTCTTTGAGCAAAGGAGGAATGCCGCCGGAGAACTTGGTCATAGCACATATCAAAAGGTGACCGCCGTCTTGCGTATGTTGGCATATGGTATACCGGCGGATCTTATTGATGATCATTTGGCCATGGGAGAGAGCACTTCTATCTTGTGTGTGAAGCGCTTTATCGTTGCAATTGTCAATGTATTTGGCTCCACATATTTGAGAGCCCCCAATGCTCAAGACACGGCAAGGCTTTTGGAGATCAACGCCAACCGGGGGTTTCCCGGTATGCTTGGTTCCATTGAGTGTATGCATTGGAGTTGGAAGAATTGTCCAGCAGCATGGCATGGATAATTCAAAGGCTACAAGAAGGATGTCACCATAGTACTTGAAGCGGTGGCCGACCAAGAGACTTGGATATGGCATGCTTTCTTTGGAATGCCCGGATCTTGCAATGACATCAATGTTCTTCAACGGTCGCCACTAATGACAAGACTTGCAATGCGGGAAGGTCCATTGGTGGAGTTTGAAGCAAATGGCCACAAGTACAACTATGACTACTTCCTCGCCGACGGCATATATCCAAGGTGGCAAACATTTGTGAAGCCGATTATTCAACCAAGAGGTAAGAAGCAAACCCAATTCCATAATGCACAAGTGGCGGCTAGGAAAGATGTAGAGAGAGCATTTGGGATTTTGCAAGCCCAATTTGCCATTGTTAGAGGACCGGTTAGATTTTGGGACCAAGAATGCCTTTGGTATATCATGACCGCATGCGTCATCATGCATAACATGATTATAGAGGATGATCGCGGAAAAGATGTGGATCATACCCACTACGACTTGATGGGGGTTCCCGTGCAAGTGAGGAGGTCTGCACATAGGATTGCCCGGTTCATTGCCTCATACCATGCCATTCGGTGGAACGACACACATGATGAGCTTCAAAAAGATCTCATGGAAGAATGGTGGAATTGGAATGGACAACAATAGTTGCATACCTGTTGTTTTTGTTCGAAAACTATGTGTTGTATTGTCTCAAAACTATGTTGTATTGTTGTATGTTGGACGTGTTGTATTTGGTGTGAATTATTGTCGTTAACAATGTATTGTATTTGGATGGTACATTTTATTTGTGAAATTTTATACAATTATTTGATCTTGTTGGATGCATAGGTGTGTGTTTGTTGTTTGCGCCGCGCCCACGCGCTGCAAAATGGCGCGTCCGGCGGAGGTGCTATTTTACCACGCCAACCGCGCTGCAAAATGGCGCACCCGGCGGGGGGAAAATTGCTCCGGCGCGCGGCAACGGTTTACAACGTGGCGGCAGCGTCATATACCGCGCCAACTTACAGCACGCCCTGTTGGAGATGCTCTTAGCTCTTCAAGTAATTTGGAACGGAGGGGACTTATCTTTTTCAAAAATTTCAAAGTGATTTTTGAAAAAACAAGGAAAAAACATGCCATTTTCATTAATAAAGAAGTACAGAGTGGTCAGTTTATTAGGGGAAAACCAGCCGAAAAAACCAGTACAACTACCCTCGCCAACTGAGGGCATACACAGCCACCCTGGCAACCCACTGAAGCTACACACTCCACCGAAGCAAGGATCGTCGTCGAGGTTGCCCACCAGCGTCATCGTCATCACTCTGCAGCGACAGCCGTCAAAGAAGACATCACCGTAGCGGCACCGTGAAGCTCAAGCTGGCCTATGCCAAAACAGGTGGCTCCTCGCGCAGAGCAAGGCACCTCCGACTCTGGTGACGACCTCCGAGAAGGAGATGCGCAAGACCCACGCCGAAGAAGATCTTCACCACCAAACTGTCCCTAGCAGGTCATCGTACGCCGCTCAAATGAAGATAAGTCCGCACTGCTCAACAATATCATCGTCAGACAGTCCGCGTTGCTACAGGAACGCCATGTTCTGCTTGACCACATTCTCGATGTCAGGAGATCCGTTAGGAAAGCGACTCTGCACACCTTCTAACGACGTTAGGCGTATCCGCTGGAACGGGGATAGGACAAGGATGACAGGATCTCACCGACGCCTCACCATCTCGAAGGAGACTGAAAATGCCTAAAAAAGGACAAGAACCCTCCCACCGACAAGGGGTCATGGTCCGCCAAACCTAAAAGGGCTACCGGAGGCGGGATTGACCGCGTAGGCGAGAGGGCATAAACCCTAATTGCCTCTAGATCGCTCAACCCCTTGTGGACCAAGCACAGCTTTTGCGGTGGGCAGGCACCGAACACACCTATTATGGTGACCTAATGGCGACAAGAATTTTTTTTGTTCATAAAATATCACAGGAAGGCATGAAGGGTAAAAAAGAAAAACTCCCTACGACCTGACACTTATTATGGATCGTAGAGCGTAGCTGGGTACACACATTTATTTATTCTTGGGTAGGATATATGAATTCAATTAACCATTATGCATTTATAATTCAATCAACCATGATACACAGCAATTCTCCGCGTAAAAAAAATACCAAGGAAATATGCTTGCAATCATGATAAAAAAAAGTACCTCATGAGAACTCAGACAACCTTATTGCGACCAAACCGGGGTAAAAGGTATGTGCCTCATGAGAACTCAAGACAAATAATGCAAGCACCTAGTTTGCTCGAACCAGGGAATCCTGAGCTGACAGAATTATGAGCTCAACACAAAGCTAATATGAAGTAGCTGAGCTACTTCAATTTCTATTGGAGCGAGCAGAGCTAGAACAAAGCATATTATTAACAGTATGCAAAGTCCTCTCATCAGATACAATCAGCACATTGACAAAATCAAGTAACCAACTTTCACCGTGTGATTCCTTCCATGCTATTTCTTCTGATGCAATTCAGTCACTACTAATCTGGAAAGGCAAGCAAGTGGGAGAAGAGAAAATTACGACCTTACACTTACAGTTGACACATCCATCATCTCCCCACCAACAGTATCACACCACGCACATGAAGGCACAATTGCAGCAATGACAGTATTTTATGGGGCCTTCCATCTTTTAGAAGCTAGGCATACTGCAGGAATGCTAGAAACACCATTTCATCCTCTGAACTGCTAAGAAGAAAATTACTACCCATCTAGTTTCTAAGAATTCAAGGGGTGAGAACATGCTATGACCAAATGAAGGGAAGACGATATAATACCTGAAGTAATTCTACAGGTCGTGTTAAGTAAATATGGATTCTTGATCCTTCAGGTCTGTTTCTGCTTCTCTAACTATTCACCTCTCGCGGAGTCTCTGTGGTTAGAGAAACTGAAATTTGAAGCACCAAAAGTTTCCTTGAGTAAGATAAGAGATAAAAACTGCATGAAACTAAAATATAAAGGCACATCTCATATGATGTTACTCCATTCATACTTACTAACAAGTCATGCGTACGGCGTATATACCATTGGAGGTCAGAATTGGCATGACCAAACAAGATGGTAGCTTATCTGATGAAAATTCATCTAATCCTCCCAAAAGAAAAGAAAGATGTTCAGGTTGTGACTTTCTAGTGCTTCTGCAGAAGAAAGCCAAGAGAGACAATGAACCGAAAATGCAGTAGACTGACCAAGTAATTTCAGCAAAAATAAGCTTAGTCAGTGCCATCTGCCATCTGTGGATGATTGCCACATCTATCACAATGTCATTATCAAAGAGCCATAGACAGAATTTGACTGGTTGAAATCATATCAATAAATAACCACTTCAGTGTGTGCATGTGTAGAAGAAGTTGGATTACTTGGTCTGTTAGGAGGATTAAACCTGGAGATCTATGAACTAGGACAACAAAAACACAACAGAAGACGAAAAATACCTAGGTTCCCAGCAAAATTATATTTCAGCAGTGCCACACAGAAAATAAACCCCAACACAAGCTAGAAGGTACTTTAGGGAAACACCAACACAGTCTTCATAAGAAGAGTTCCTACTTTTGAGTTCAAACAAAGGGAAGCTTTTCTAGGAAGTTTTAGTTCCTATATCCATAATGTATATTTGGAAGTCCGCTTTGGCATATCATGGCACTATATCACTGTACATTCCACTCTTGATGCATGACAAGAACTTAAATGAAATGCTAAAATATAATTCTTTTAATGAACTATATCAGGACAGATTGTATCATTTGCTGCAGCCTGCATAGTATTGTGCCCTAATTAAAAAAAAAAAACAGAAATGGAAATGAAATGCTGCAGCCTGAAAGTGAGTTCCAGTAAGCTAGCAATAGTTATACCATGGCAAGCTGCTCAGAAAAAGAAACACGGAATTCTCGAACAGCAGTTACCAATCAGGCATATGATATCATTAAGCTGGACACACGAGTATGAACAATCAAATTAATATGATATAGTCTGATCCTACTGCGGGATCGGACTACCATGGAACAATTTATTTATTTATTAACGCAAGAACGACCCTAACATATGTTACTACACAAAGCCATTCTAGTGTACGAGGTCTTATAAACAAATGAATTGTCTTATATCTACATAAAGAGCAAGCATGAAAGACAGAAATCATAGAATCTAGTATAACCACACAGTATTCAAGTATCATATCATTCAAACATATAACTGAAACGGCTTGCCAAATATCAGAATGAACAAAACAAACAAAACTGCACTTCCCATGAATCTGCATTGCATAGAATTTCACAAGTTGCTACAACACGAAATAACACGCTTCAGAATGCCTGTGTAGAAGAGGTTGAATTACTTGATCCGTTGCGAAGTATTAAACTTGGAAATCCATAAACTAGGGCAACAAAACCCAAAAAAACAACTATGACCACAACAAAATAAAATTTCAGCAGTGCTACACAGGTAATGAACACCCAACAGTTTGAAGGAAATGTTTCCAAACTACGAGAAAGGACGGATCAAGCTCCATGGAACCGGGCTTATTTAGCAAACAAAGCATCTGGAAAGTTGAATTGTACATGATTAGGCATCATAGATTAGAATTATCCACCCTATGCATCCAGAAACATAGAAAAATTGAATGCTTCAGAATATATCAGCAGAAACAAAAACCAATCCAGCTTTACTGCTTAAGGAGGGTAATCTGAGACTGTTGCCACCTAGACTTTTAATCAAAATTCCCCATTAAGAGATCACGTGTAAAAAAAGGTAAACAAAATCAGCAAGGTGAAATCAAACAGAGCTGCAATCCTAATTACTCCCATGAAACTTGTCTTGACTTTGTCAAAATTTGGATGTATCTAGACACTATTTAGCATCTAGATACATCTAAATTTTGACAAACTTAAAGACAAGTTTCATAGGACGGAGGGAGTATTTTCCAACCATCTTTCATATCAGATCTTCTCTACCTCCACAGCCCCCCATCTTTCATATCAGATCTTCTCTACTCCACTACCCAGCAAATCAAGTCCTTCATATATGTCTTTCAAGATTCAAATCCTTCTAATTCGTCATCTGCTCAACCAAACACAATTTCATTTCCAAACTCATGAATTGAGCTCTCCAAGATCTTATCATCTGTCATAAGCTACTTTATGCAAAGTTTCAAGTGAAAAAGCCACATTCATATCAAGCTGGTGCAACAATGCAGGTATATCATTGTTTTGCAATAGTTTCGAAATAGAATACCTCAAGATCCAGTACGCTTACCAAAGGTGGATTGGTTACCAAACAGATACCATTAACAGGCAGTCCTAGATGGCTAAAATGGTGATATATCACAATGCATTTATACTATATTCCTGCAAGTCATCACATACAGCTATCAAATAAGTTAGTAGTACAACAGTAAGAAAGGGGGAATAAATGTCTTTCTGTGAGACACTGACGAAGCAGCAAGCATTATAAGGTCTATAAAGCAGGAAAAGAACAAAAGCACCAAAACTAGATTATCCAATGTTTTCATAAACAGTGACGTATAAGCTCAATCACAGCACACGTCTAATCAAATCACTAGATTCCAGTCAGAAGTGAGGATATGTCATCAGATGTTAATACATCAACGTATGCCAGCTTGGTAAGCAAAATGGACCTTCACATCCATGTTTCAATCTCTCTCCTTTATAGGAAACAATGTTTCAATCTCTCACAGTTCAACTAAGCAGTTTCCCTGCACAAGTAGCAGCAAAACCATCTGCAAGCCCTAGAGCACACTCATTGATGGTGAAGGTACTTGTGAACAAATTTCTCATGGGATTGGGAAAACACACCGAATAAGTCAATGTCTCTCTTCACCAACCCCTTCGCCTTCAGAACATGTATGACAAAATACCGTGGGATCAGCCGCCTCTCCAAGCTGTAGGTGAGAATGGCCGGCCTGTGCGCGATGTATAAAGGCTCCAAACTAAACTCCGTCGTCAGGAACTCCACCCTGTGAGCCAGCTTGACTTCTGACATAGTAAGGATGCTTGGCAACTTGGACACAGCAATCTTGGCCTCAGCATATCCAAGAGCCCTCTCCAATAACTCTGTTCTGGCAATAACATTCTCAGCAGTAAGACTACAGACCGCAATCAAGGCTTTCTTGAACATCCCCGAGGAAGGTCTCACCCCTCTCACGCCTAGCTTTTCAGCGCGTGCCACCATTGTCTTGACATGCTCTAAATTGCTTGTGAGCAGATGGTACGTGCGCAAACAGAGCCCCGCAGTATCATCCTGAGATAGTCCGCACTGCTGCAGGAACGCCATGTTCGGCTTGACCACATTCTCGATGTCCTGGCTAAGGAGGAACCAGCCATACCTTTTGAGGGCGGTTTCCACCCTGGCGTAGGAGCCCAACAAGGAGATGTAGAACTCGAGGCGGGTGATTTTGGAGGGGTTGTAGAGGATCCCCGCGATCATGGCAACGAGGCGGGAGATCTGGGTAGGGGAGAGACCCATGTCCCGGAGCTGGGCGACGCGGGGGGCTAGGGTTTTGTCCACTTTGGAGCAGAGTAACCGGGGGTCCGAGGCAATCGCCGAGGCGATGTCGGCCTCGGCGATGCCTGCGTCGGCAAGGAATGCACGGACGGCGTCGGGGTTGGCAGGTGATTTGAGGTGGCGAAGGTATTTGGAGGCCCTGCACGCTTGCGCTGGTGCGAGGCCGCAGGAGGCGACGAGGTAGTCCTCGACAACGAACTGGGCGGAGGGTGCGGCGGTGGCGGTGGCGGCGGCGTTGGAGAGGTGGAACAGGTGGAGCGTAGAGGCAGGGGCATGGGAGGCGGCGCGGAGGGCGTAAATGAGGCGGTTTTGGAGGCGGAGCATGGCGGCGGCGGCGGCGGCGCGCTCGGTCGAGGACTACTAGCAGGCTGGAGGTGGAGGAGGAGGAAGGTTGCCCTTCTCTCTTCTTTTTCTTCCAAGTTCTAATAATGTTAAAATTAAGAGATCTGCTAATTGAGAACTTGCTTCGTGTTTAGTCAAGTCTTAGAGCATCTCCAGTCGCGTCCCCCAAAGCGTCCCCAAAGGGATTTGGGGCGCGCCGGACAGAAAAAGCGTTCCAGCCGCGTCCCCCAAAGCCCATTTTTGTCCGGCGCGGCCTCATACGGTGTCCGGCGCCAGGGCCCGTCGTCCAGTCCCCACGAGGGGACCTTGCACCGGGACGCCGGGACACAACGAAAGCGAGGCGGGAGTGGCGGGGCTGACCGTCGGCGGCACAATTAATTTAAACCTAACCGTCGCCTAACTCGCGACGGAAGTTATTGGCGCGGCAGCCGACGGTGCGATTCCTCGCAGAGGGCGCGGCTGACGCGTCCGTCGCGCCTAGCTGCGTGCCGGCGGCGTTAATGAGCGCCACCGCTCCTCCGCCTCCCTCCGGCCTATAAAAAGGGGCGCCTCTCATCGTCCCTCTCACACACAAACCCTAGCGCCTCTCTCCCAAACCCTAGCCGCCACCATCTCTCAACAAGACTCGACGCTATGTCTGGTAGAGGCGGAGGCCGACCTCGCGGCCGCGGCCGTGGTCGTGGGCGTGGTCGTGGCCGCGGCATAGCTGAACGCTCGTCGTCGCCTCCCACGCCGTCGTCTTCATCGTCGGAGATGGACGTGGAGCCGGACGTCCTGTTCGAGTTCGTCCACGTCCTCAAGGGCGACCCGCGCGGCATCCAGAGGCTGCCGGACTCCTTCGCCGAGTACGTCGGCGGCGTACGCCCGCGCACGATGTATCTGCGGGAGCATTCGTGCGGCTACTGCCGGTGGATCGTCAAGGCGATCTACGACGCGCGCGGCAAGATGTACCTCAACATCGGCTGGGAGAAGTTCTGTGGAGAGGGACATTCTATGAAGAAGGTCTGCACCTTTTTTCAGCTCCTTTTTTCAGATTCTACAAAGTCTAAGTAGTCTTGGTTAATACCCACCAGGATCCCTCCTGATCTCCCTCTAGGTCGGCTCTGTGCCCATGCAGTTAGGCGTAAGGCTTAGCATAGTGCATAAACTGCTGCCAGCTGCGTCCAAACCATCGGTGTGTCTGAATGGAGCAGGGACAAGCTAGGAAGGGTGCATGCATGTGGCAGTGGTGCAAGACACATAACCAATGGAAAACATGTGACACGGCGAACGGCTGGCAGATGCATGCGGCAGCAGCACGGAGCCAGCGGTCAAGGAGTGCTGGTGTCCAAGTTACGCGAGAGAGAGCGCATGCGATCCACCGGATATTGGGCTATCCAATAGACCAATAAGGAGGTCCAGAGTGTGTCTGCATTGTTGGATCTTACATCTAATTGCTGTCAATGTCCAATGAAGTCCAGTCCAATAGAGTCCAATGAATTTTAGGCCGAAAGTCCATGTACTACAGAAATTCAGTTCCATATTTAATACTCCCTCCATATCACAGCTTAAGGCGTAAATCTTTGAGCGCGCTTATTAAGGAGCAACTAGGCAGCGATGGCCAGGAGAGAAAAAATCGGGCAGTTTCCCCTTCTACCCCTGCATGCATGCAATTACTCCTATTTTGCTTGGACTGTTCGGTTCTCTCCCAACGCATGCACGCCATCAATTACGAAGGACGAACTGGGGAGATGCTGTGCAGAACAGCACAAGTGAAGGAGAAGTACATGGTTTAAATGATTTAGCTGAAGGATTGAAGCGCCGGCTGTTTAGGTGACTGGGTGTGCCCTCGAGTGTTCTTTCTTAGCAGCGAACACACGAAACCTTCGATGCACGGCCTAGTTAGGTTTAATTTCTTTGCAAAATTTTATATTTGTGTCCACGACGGTTCAAACTATGTATTAGTTTGTGGAAAACCACGTTCCCAATTATGTTTTCGTGTAAACCACGTTCCAAATTATGTATTAGTTTGTGGAAATTGAAATAAAAAAGCCAAAAAAAGTATTTTAAATGTTTGGGGCCGGCGTTTGGGGGACGCGGCTGGGGAGCGACGTCCCCCAAACGCGGCACGAACGAAACACGTCCCCCAAACGCTCGATCCGGCGCGGTTTGGGGGACGGTTTGGGGGATGCGACTGGAGATGCTCTTACGAGGCTATTTGATTTACATTGTGATTCGGATTTATCATGAGTTAGGATTTATCATGAGTTGCAACATGATTTGCAACTGAGATTAGCATGATTTGCAACTGAGGACTACTAGCAGGCTGAGGCAGAGGAAGGTTTGCCCTTTTCTTTTTTTTCTTGCAAGTTGTAATGTTAAATTAACGGTTTTACTAATCATCGATTGACGGATTTGTACTTCGTGGTCAGTCGAATCTCGGTCGACCTGCGCGGCATCGGCGAACTGGATGGAGAACAACGCGAAGGACTTGAATGTGGTGGGGATGCGAGATTCGGTTATCGGCATCGAGAGCAGAGGATGTCGCAGCCTGCGGCTAGAGTTTGGGGTTGGAGGCGCGTGACAACAGGTTGGGATCGTGCAAGAAAGGATGTGCGCATGCTCGGGATTTAGGCGGACAGGATGGAAGGGCACGGCGCATGAAGCGGTCAGGGTGGAAACGAACGGGATTTTCGAGAGGGAGATGGGGGAGAATAAAGGTGTGATGCATGTAGATGGACAATCTAGATTCAATTTTCCAACGGCCTTTATAAGTAGTGAGATTACATCATAACCGTGTGATAGCTTCCTATGTTCTTCTGCAACACCATAACCATGGTTGTCAATTCAGCACCTTCCTGTAATTCATATTTTTGAAGATTCAATATCTTTCAAAATCATGTACAACATTGAATAAACAACAAGGAAGATAGCTCTGCCTAAGCAGCTAGCTTGGGTCACCTACAAATGTTCCATCAAAACTACAGATATGTAGAACATCAAAGATCTGCTTATGCAAAGATAATGGAAAAAGGTACACTGACGAATGCTCATGGAAATGATGATGAATCAAAGACTTGTACATGACGATGTGGTTTACAACCAGCTAAGCTCAATCAGGATGAAGTAAGATAATGGTATTCGATATTTATCCATGTCCAAAACTGAAGATGAATGGTACATAGACCCTCTAGCATAATACATAAAATACTTACTTAAATGGAAACATTTTTTTTCACTGCACTCTGTATATAAAAATAATAACAGTTTCAGTAATAATTTTTCAATCGAACTCATAGAAGATATGTTAATAAATAACTTCAAATATGTGTTGAGTACATGTGGAGTTGTGGGCATGCCCACAAAGGATTGGTTATGAAACTGCACCACATTGACTTTTACTTATACATGAATGAGAGACCAGATACCATTCTGGGTAGATTTTTTTACCACCGGTAATTTTGAAACAACTTTGATTGATAGAAATTATACATTAGACATTGAACTAACTGCTATCAGGGTACTTGTCAAGAATCCACTGTAGGGATTCGTTGCATAGAAAACAAAAAAATTCCTACCGCGAGAACGCAATCCAAGCCAAGATGCAATCTAGAAGACGGGAGCAACGAGGGGATGATCGAGACTCACCCTTGAAGATTTCCAAAGCCTATAAGAGTAGGCTCTTATTGCTGCGGTAGACGATCACTTGCCGCTTGCAAAAGCGCGTAGAAGATCTTGATCACGGTGCCACAATCGGGCAGCACCTCCGTACTCGGTCACACGTTCGGTGTTGATGAAGACGACGTCCTTCTCCCCGTTCCAGCGGGCAGCGGAAGTAGTAGCTCCTCCTTGAATCCGGCAGCACGACGGCGTGGTGGCGGTGGCGGTGGAGATCTCCGGCGGAGCTTCGCTAAGCGTGCGGGAGAAGAGGAGGAGAGAGGGGGCGGCTAGGGTTTGGGAGAGGGGGTGGCCGGCCTCAAGGGGTGCGGCCAAGCTATGGCTCTATAGTGGCCGGCCCCCTCCCCTATGCCCCTCATTATATAGGTGGAAGCCCCAAGAGTTGTAGTCCAAGTCTTCGAATAAGACCCCAACACCAAAACTTCCCAAAGGTGGGAAACCTACTCAAGGGGGGAGTCCTACCCAAGGTGGGACTCCCACCTTTTCCTTAGGTGGGGTGGCCGGCCACCATGGGTGGAATCCACCTGGGATTCCTTCCCCTTAGGGCTGGCCGGCCATGCTAGTGGAGTTCCTCCGGGACTCCACCTTCCATAGTGCCATTCTTCCGGACTTTTCTAGAACCTTCTAGAACCTGCCATAAATGCACCGGATCATTTCCAAACTTGGAATATGACTTCCTATATATGAATCTTATTCTCCGGACCATTCCGGAACTCCTCGTGATGTCCGGGATTCCATCCGGGACTTCGAACAAAACTTCGAACTCCATTCCATATTCAAGTTCTACCATTTCAACATCAAACCTTAAGTGTGTCACCCTACGGTTCGCGAACTATGTGGACATGGTTGAGTACTCTCTCCAACCAATAACCAATAGCGGGATCTGGAGATCCATAATGGCTCCCACATATTCAACGATGACTTTAGTGATCGAATGAACCATTCACATACGATACCAATTCCCTTTGTCACGCGATATTTTACTTGTCCGAGGTTTGATCATCGGTATCACTCTATACCTTGTTCAACCTCGTCTCCTGACAAGTACTCTTTACTCGTACCGTGGTATGTGGTCTCTTATGAACTTATTCATATGCTTGCAAGACATTAGACGACATTCCACCGAGAGGGCCCAGAGTATATCTATCCATCATCGGGGTGGACAAATCCCACTGTTGATCCATATGCCTCAACTCATACTTTCCGGATACTTAATCCCACCTTTATAACCACCCATTTACGCAGTGGCGTTTGATGTAATCAAAGTACCTTTCCGGTATAAGTGATTTATATGATCTCATGGTCATAAGGACTAGGTAACTATGTATCGAAAGCTTATAGCAAATAACTTAATGACGTGATCTTTATGCTACGCTTAATTGGGTGTGTCCATTACATCATTCATACAATGATATAACCTTGTTATTAATAACATCCAATGTTCATGATTATGAAACTAATCATCCATTAATCAACAAGCTAGTTAAGAGGCATACTAGGGACGCTTTGTTGTTTACATATCACACATGTATCAATGTTTCGGTTAATACAATTATAGCATGGTATATAAACATTATCATAAACATAAAGATATATAATAACCATTTATTATTGCCTCTTGGGCATATCTCCAACATCCACATCTGCAGGAGCAAGAGCAACACACTTAGTATTACTGTAGTTGGCTAGTTCTTAGTCCTCCAAGTGTAATTTGTAGCTAAGATATGAAGACGTGTTCTATGTGAAATTGACCAACCAAAAATACATTGTGATAGGTTGATAGTACGCCCCGATCTCCTTCCAATTATTGCACAGCTCCGTTTTAAACACGCCCTGATTGTACACCTCGGACTCCAAATCGCCAGTGGCCTTGACCACCAGATCCTTCTCCGGTTCTCCCTATACTAGCCGCCGCCAATCCTCTGGCTTCACACCTTCCGCCGTTCCACGCCCACTAACACGCACTGATGTTTGCATTGGATGGATAGTTGGACACAAACAACTCATCGAACAAGTATGTGGCATAGATCATATTGACATAACTCTACAAATTAGGTGGCAATGGAGGGGTTTAGATTTGGTCTCACTGAGCCTTTGTTGAACGATTTTTCAGATGAATATGCTCTTCGACAGCACCGCGGTTCCCTTAACATGACGCATAATCTGCTGGAATTTTTCCTTAGGGCTTAGCCCATGTCCCAATACAAATTCTGAAATTGATGAAGGAGAATTTATGCGCAACGTTGAGTGGAACCCCAAGAGGAAGGTACGATGAGCACATCAGGAAGTTTTCCCTCAGTAAGAAACCAAGGTTTATCGACCAGTAGGAGAAAAAAGTTCTCTCCCGGGGTGTTGCGAACCAACTCGTGGCAGGGCGCACTGTCGGCGTCAGCAGCAACGTGGAGACTTGCACACAAACAACCAAATACTTTGTCCCCAACTTTCAGCGAGGTTGTCAAGCTCACTCGTTTTGCTGAAAACAATGGACAAATCCCACTGTTGATCCATATGCCTCAACTCATACTTTCCGGATACTTAATCCCACCTTTATAACCCCCCATTTACGCAGTGGCGTTTGATGTAATCAAAGTACCTTTCCGGTATAAGTGATTTATATGATCTCATGGTCATAAGGACTAGGTAACTATGTATCGAAAGCTTATAGCAAATAACTTAATGACGTGATCTTTATGCTACGCTTAATTGGGTGTGTCCATTACATCATTCATACAATGATATAACCTTGTTATTAATAACATCCAATGTTCATGATTATGAAACTAATCATCCATTAATCAACAAGCTAGTTAAGAGGCATACTAGGGACTCTTTGTTGTTTACATATCACACATGTATCAATGTTTCGGTTAATACAATTATAGCATGGTATATAAACATTATCATAAACACAAAGATATATAATAACCATTTATTATTGCCTCTTGGGCATATCTCCAACAGTCTCCCACTTGCACTAGAGTCAATAATCTAGTTTACATTTTTAAAGATATAACACCTTGGCCTTCTGATGCTTTATCATGTTTTGCTCACGGGAGAGGTTTTAGTCAACGGATCTGACATGCTCAGAACAGTATGTATTTTGTAATTCATTTGCGTCTCAACGCATCACTTATTTCCAAATGAGTCGGCATTAAATATGTTTGGTCTTCTGGTGGAACCTTAATTTCGCGGTCTGAAATAGGTCACTAATATTGTCACACACAATATAGCTTCAAAGTTCTGACTCTGTCGGAACTACACCAAGTTCTAAAAGAACCTCTTGACTTAACATCCTTTGTCATTGTCAAAACAATGACATACTCTGCCTTCTTTTGTAGAATCCGTCACAATATTTAGAACTCTTCTAAATCTAGCATAGACAACTTCTAGCTCATTGTGCTACCTTTTAAAACAACACTTAGTCTAATTTGAAATTGAAATTTTATTTTCATATGTGACAAAACAAATATCGGTGCAATACTTTACAGCGATTTGTTTGTCATTTCTTCATACAAAAACTATATATATATATATATATTCTTGGTTCTTCTTAAGTACTCAAGAATATTCTTACTGTTTTTCAATGATCATCACATGAATCATTTTGGTATATGCTCCTAACCTTTTAGAGCACAAGATATCTGATTATGTACATATTATTCATGATCTAAAATCACTCATGTGTTTTTACTCATCGAGTGTCAGATACACTCAAGTCTTGTTAAACCTTCACATGACAAGAACATTTTCTTAATATTTCTATATTGAACTACTTCAATATCCATTCTATGTACTTTGACTTAAACTTATTATGTGTTTCAATCTATCTTCATAGATCTTGACACTAAATTTGTTTCAGTCCATATCCTTTCATTGAAGTTAATTTCTCAATGAAACCTTTTTAATCAAGTATATAATTACATCATTTATAACCAGCTATATGTCATCTACATAAAGTATTATAAATATGTCTCAGCGCTCCCACTTAATTTCTTGCAAATGCAAGCCTCTTCATCGTTTCTAATGAAATCAAAAACTCTTTGACTATTTCATCTGGTGAAGATTCCAACTCCGTGATACTCACTTCATCCAATTGAAGTTTGTATACCTATTTAGTATTCTACGGACTAGCAAAACAATTGGTTGTATCTTGTATACACCTTTAATACACACGTCTGATAAGTAATGTGTTTTGCCATCCTACTAGCATATCGCATAAAAGAAATATGTAGTGATTACTAGAATAATCCACATAGACTATAAGCATTGCTACGGAAGATCTAAAATCATAGTCAACTCTTTGAACTTTGTCGTAAACAATTTTTCGACAAGTCTAGCTTCTTCAAGGATATTTCATCCAAGTCCATCAATTTTATAGATCTTTTTTACTTTCAAAAAGTATTTATCTATCTTGGATTTCATGGCGTATAGCCATTTTAACGGAGTCAGGGCCCATCATAACTTCTTTGTTTGTAGTTGGTTTATCTTTGTTCAAAATCAATCCTTTGTCCACAAATCATTTATTTGATCACAAAGTATACCATACCTACAAGGTTCAATATGTACTTCGATCTCCATGGCTAAAACACTTTGTAGTCATGGGAGCCATGATCGTCGTGGCCGCTTCCGGAACCAATTCCGATGCTGCGCTACTCTGATCATTATGCTCAGGTTCATAAACTTTATCAAGTTCTATTGTCCTCCCACTCAAAAATTTCGCTAGAAACAATTTCTTGGAAATAAGAAACATTGACAAACTCTTTTGTCTTTGTCTCCATAGTGGGAAGAATTCCCAATCAATTCTCTGGGATAACCAACAAAGACATTCATCCGATTTTGGTTGTAAACTTATTTACTTATGCTATGCATACCAAAATTTAAGAAAAGACTATTAGGATTCATACCTATGCCATAACTCGTATGGTGTCATTTGAACGGATCATGATGATGTTCTATTAAGTGTAAAAGCGGTAGTCACTAAAGCATAATCCTCAAAAATATAATGGCATCAATATTTTATCTCATCATTGATCCAACAAGGTTTGGATACATCTCTCGGATACTATATCATCATTATGATACTCCAAGAAATGTGAGTTGTAGAACAATTTCATGACTCTCTTAGATGTTCGCTAAAACTCGTAATTCAAATATTTTCCCAATGATCCAATCATAGATATTTGCTTTTTCTATTACGATGATTTCCACTTCATGCTGAAATTTATTTGAATCCATTCAAATGTTTCAAACTTCTTCCTTATCGAATATATCCACATATATATACTCAATTTATTGTTGGAAGTTTTCATGAAGTAGAAGAATCTCCCGCAAACAACTATGCCCAGTGAACCACATATATCATCATGTATGTTTTCACTAAGTTAGTTTCCCGTTCAACTCTTGGCCTATGAACGGTATTTTAATCATTCTCTTTAGAAAAGATTTGCAAGCGCCAAATGATTCATAAATCAAATGACTCCAATAATCCATTTGCATGGAGTTTCTTCATGCGTTCCTTTCCAACATGACCTAAATGGCGGTTCCACAAATAAGTGAAATTCAAATCATTTGCCTTACGGCATTTTAGCGTCAGTGTTATGTATGTGTGTTTCACCATTTAGATTTATAATAACTTATCCATCGTATATGGAGTAATGTCATAATTTGAACAACTCATTGTTTTCATTTGACCAGAGAAAAATAACAATTATTAAGTTCTTTATTATAAATTCTAAGGGCTAGATAGAATGCCAACGATGAACATAATAACACTTTATTTTTGTTCCAGACATGCATTCCGTTCATATTCCTTGTCAGTCACTTAGGCCATTGTATTCTTTGTATTGCGTTGTTTTGTATGACACTTCATACCAACCAATATGGTACAAATACCCAAGAATTTCATTGTGTGACCAAACGAGGAATACATCCATAACATGTATATCATTTATATACACCTGAGCTAGACATTCTAGTCTTTTCTTTCTTTCTGCCAATAATATTTTGTAGTTTCTCTTTTAGCTTTCCTCATTATTCAAAAAAACACATCAACTTCAATAACTTCTCGGTTTGTTGGTCAAATACCAATAATCTTGAGGTTCTTACTTTGAAGTTGATCATCATATGACAAGTGTTTCGGATTTCACTATTAGTAACCTTGTAATATGATGAACAATTTCACTCATAATTTTATCCATTGTATCATGATGACTTTCTGAGACCATGTCTGTACATGCTAGGCTCATAAAGTTTTAACCTTGGTATTCGCATGTGCAAATCTGGCTTGCACCCGTTGTATGCACACGTAGAATCTATAACACCCGATCATCACGTGATGCTTCGATACGACGAGTCTTAGCAACGGTGCATACTAAGGATAATAACTTCATGGATATGCGAATATTGTTAGTGCCCCAATAGTTGGAGGATTGGGACGCCTTGCGTCTTCAACCTTCGTACATTCCCATAAAACTTATGAGTTTATGTAGTCTCACCAAATTATATTCTATCATCTTGCAATAAGGTCTTAGATATCACATATATCTCATACCTTGATTATTTCTGAAAACTAAATTTTCAGCTCCTTACTTTTCAAACAGATTTGAACGGAGACAAGATAACTTTAGGTACTAATTGAAAACATAGCTCTTTGAATCAACAATGTGAGGTTTACTAAAAGTTTGCAATAGGACTTAATCAATTCTTGATTCTTAACAATACGGTACCAATCCGTAAAGTTTCTTGTCAGATTTTAACAGTATTTCTATCTCAATTACAAGACTAGCGCATAGTAACTATGGATGCCAATACTACAAAATTAATTCAAAATACTACTCAGACTATGTTTACGATAATTAGTTTATGTTTTAATCTAATTACTAATGAACTCCCACTTAATACAACATCCCTCATAGTTGTTAAGTGGTACACGATCCAAATCCACTACACCAAAACCGATCATCACGTGAGATGATGTAGCTTCAATGGTGAACATCAACATGTTGATCATATCATCCATATGACTCGTGTTCAACCTTTCGGTTTCCGTTGTCCCGAGGCCATGTCTGTACATGCTATGCTCGTCAAGCAAACCCAAGTATTCCGCGTGTGCAACATGGCTTACACCCGTTGTATATGAACGTTGAATCTATCACATCCGATCATCACGAGATGCTTTGAAACGACGAACTTTGGCAACGGTGCATACGAGGGGAGAACACTTTATTATCTTGATATTAATGTGAGGGATCATCTTATAATGCTACCGTCGCGTTCTAAGCAAAATAAGATGCATAAAGGATTAACATCATATGCAATTCATATGTGATATGATATGGCCCTTTTGTCTTTGCGCCTTTGATCTTCATCTCCAAAACACGGACATGATCTCCATCATCAACGGGCATGATCTCCATCATCGTCGGCGTAGCGTCAAGGTTCATGGCGCCGTCTTCATGGTTGTTCACCTCATGTAGCAACTATTACAACTACTTTGAAATACTACTCAACATGAAATTTAAAGACAACCATAAGGCTCCTGCCGGTTGCCACAATACAATAATGATCATCTCATACATATTCATCATCACATTATGACCATATCACATCACCAAACCCTACAAAAACAAGTTAGTGTTATCACCAGAATTTGACCGAGCCAGAGGTGGGCCGCGATCAAGATGGATTTGAAGAATATACATGGAGGAAATACGTGAATCGGCCTGTTATGCAAAGTTTGGGCTAGTTGGCCCGTGTATCTGTAATATAGTAGGATACGTGTCGTTTAGGTAGAGTTTGTCTCGTGCACGGTGGGGATTATTCCCACGTTAGAAAGTCCCCTGGACTATAAATATGTATCTAGGGTTTATGAAATAAACAACAACCAACGTTCACCACAAATCAATCTCGGTGCATCGCCAACTCCTTCGTCTCGAGGGTTTCTACCGGTAAGCATCATGCTGCCTAGATCGGATCTTGCGATCTAGGCAGCACAAGCTTCTTTGTTGTTCATGCGTTGCTCGTACTGAAGCCTTTTTGATGGCGAGCAACGTAGTTATCTTAGATGTGTTAGGGTTAGCATTGTTCTTCGTATCATATGCTGTCGTAGTACAACCCTTATACATCTAGCCGCCCTTACACCTATCTTAGGTGTAGGGGCGGCACCCCGCTTGATCATTGTTTAGTAGATCCGATCCGTTACGGTTGCTCCTTGTTCTTCAAGGATTAGTTTAATATCTGCAATAGTTAGGCCTTACAAAGGGTTGGAGGATCCAGCGACGCGTAGGGTGTCATTTGCTAGCCCTAGACAGGATGTTCCGAGGATCAACCTCGTGTTGGTTTTTAGGCCTTGTCTAGGACCGGCTTACGATCACCGTACGTGACCGCGAGGCCCAATCGTGAGTAGGATGATCCGATTATGCGGTGAAAACCCTAAATCGTCGTAGATCGCATTAGCTTTATCTTGATCAAGTAGGACCACCATATATTCGTGCACCTCGTACGAATCATGGGTGGATCGGCTCTCTGAGCCGATTCACAGGATAACCTGAGAGCCGATCGAGGCTCGTATTTAATGTTTACGTGTATGCCATGCAGGAAACTAAGCGAGGCATCTCCATCACCTTCCTGACCAGGTATAGGTCAGGTGGCACGCCCTTGCACCAGCATCGGACGTGCGTACCAGAGGTTTTGCGGGCCGTCGCTCGGAGGGACCAGGGCCAGCCGCAGCCCTAAGTTGTTCCCGGCTCTACTGTGTTGCCCGTCGCTGCTCGCCGGTGGGTTTTGACCGCAACACATTCTGGCACGCCCGGTGGGACAAGCTTCGACATCAACCACATCGCCATCTACATCTGAGATGGCGGACGGCACTCCAGTCACGTATGAGGATCTGACCGACGAGCTCAAGAAGAAGTATGATGAGGTCAAAGCAATCCTCGAAGCCGACCTCATCGGCTCTTTTCACAGAACCCGTTCACATGGCATCAGGTGGAAGGGGTTCTCGCCTGATGGTGCACTCGATGGGATAGACCTCTCTGCCCCGTCAGAAGAACGCACCAGGTCCCTACGTCAGGAGATCAACTACATGGTGGCTCACTCGCTGCACCGCCACTCTGAGAACCTGGTGAACACTTTGGAGCGTGTCGCTCTCCGGGTGATCCAGGAGATCATGAGGCACCAGTACTCTCCGTCAGGACCAGCTCTCGGGACACACCAAGGAGAGATGCCACTCCAGTCCCGTCCACCGCTGCCATTTGCGTTGGCAGCACCAGAAGTGCCGAACTCACCGGCATTCGTCGTCTACAAGATCGGTGGTGACCCTAGTGACTGCCAGTTCTTGCATGAGGCGCCTAAGGAGATCCCTCACAGGTACATGTGCACATACGTGCCAGACTGCGATGGCAGGCGCTCACAAACCAGGCCGCGACAGCAGGGACTTCTGGGAAAGCAGGAGGAACGTCAGCAACAGATCTTGAGAAGCAGACGTGGCTAGCTAAATATGCCACCCCGATGAACCTCCAGAGCTCAGCTCCTGCAGTTGGCTCAGAGCTGGAAAAGCAAGCGTGGCTGGCTAAGTACGCCACCCCGGTGAATCTTCAGAGTTCGACTCCTGCAGCCAGCACCGCGGATCAGATCAGTATGATCCTGAGGGACCAGTTCGGCATGGTGCCGACAAGGAGGACAATCGGCTATTCCAAGCCGTACCCCGATGAATACGAGTTGGTCCCGCTACCACCCAAGTATCAGCTCCCTGACTTCTCCAAGTTCAGTGGATCAGATGGTTCCAGCTCCATCGAGCATGTGAGCCGATATTTGGCACAGCTAGGAACGGCCTCAGCGTCGGATCCACTACGCGTGAGGTTCTTTGCACAGTCTCTCACGGGATCGGCTTTCGGGTGGTACACTTCGTTGCCACCGGACTCGATCCGGACTTGGAAGCAGTTGGAAGAACAGTTCCACATGCAGTTTCACTCAGAAGCTTCCGAGTCTGGCCTTGCCGATCTAGCACAGATACGTCAGAAGCGTGGAGAAACTGTGGCAGAGTACATCCAGCGCTTCGGAAATCTAAGGAACCGATGCTATTCGGCTCGTGTGACTGAAAAAGAAGCAGTCGAGTTGGCAGTGGTGGGCCTTGCCTCACAAATCAAGGATATGGCTTCCCAAGCAGACTACCCTTCACTGGCGCACATGGTTCGAAAGCGTCGGCATATGAACAGCGCCATCCAGACTTGTACCAGGACAAATTCAAGCGTGCGGTAGTCCTGGTTGAGGCGGATGAAGACGAAGGCTTTGCGGGAGATCAAGAGGTAGCAGTGGCTGAATGGACTCGGGGGGCAACCCCCGTGTCCTGCAAATGGGTTAAGCCACCAGGTCCGCCCAGAGGGTTTGATTTTGACGTGACCAAAACTGAGCAAATCTTCGACCTCCTACTCAAGGAGAAGCAGTTGAAGATACCCGAAGGCCTCAAATTCCCCACGGTACAGGAGCTGAACAGAAAGCCATACTACAAATGGCATAACTCGCTCTCCCATGCCACCAACGACTGCAGGGTGTGGCGTCAGCAGATCCAAATGGCGATAGAACAAGGACGTCTGATTTTTAACCAGTACGCCATGAAGGTCGACACTCACCCCTTCCCCGCCGTTAACATGGTGGAGTGCACTTACCCTGAAGGTTGCCAGCCAGGATCCTCGATCAGCATCAACATGGTAGGACCTGGGCACCACTCTGGCAAGGATAGAGACGAGGGCAGCTGCTCTCGTAGCAAGGACACAGAAGAGGCCGCTCCATGCGATCGGCTCCGTCACGATGGCAAGCGCTACGTCACAGAGGGAGAAGTGAAGAACATAAGATATCAGCGACCCCTCTCTGATCACCTCCTCAACAAGTATGTGAGTCAGTATGACCAACGCCGACGATCCAGCGATGATGATGAAAGAGATCGTCTGGCTAGAGAAGCCAGAAGACATCGTCGGCATGATCGCGATGAGGAGGAGTACGAGCGTCGTGCCAAAGAAAAATCAAGGGAGCAAGGCGACGAAGATAGGCATTGGGACTGCCCTTTCTTCAGACACTGCTGGGATTCAGGAATGAGCCGATTGCCTACAATCGGCAATTGCCCAGAATGCAACCAGAAGAAGAAGGAGGCAGCCAACGTGTCCGTGTTCAAACGTCTAGGGCCTCTCCCACCACAAAGCAAACGCGCTGAGTCCCCTCGGTTGGAAGATCTCGAGGATTCAGAAGACGAGGGAGAAGAAGAAGAAGACAGGTACCACCGGCCAAGGTGGTGCCCTGATGGACTCAGCCGTTCCCAAAAGCGTAGGGTTCAGCGATTGCGCGGCTTGGAAGAAGCCGAAAGGTTGTACCTGCACACGCTAAGAAAGGCGCGGCCTGATCTGGCCGCGAAAATTCAGCGAACCCTGGATGAAGAGGGTCGACCACGGAAAATGGAGTGGCGCCCCAAGCAAAGGAAAGCCGATGATGAAACATCGGCTGGCACAAACATGGTGTTCATCCTTCCTGCGGAGTTCAGTGCTCCAGGATTAGATGAGGCACCTGTGGCACAACTTGACTGCGGCCCACGGCCGGTTATCTTTGAGAAGCCACGAGAAAGAAGCTACAGACATCTGAAGGCCCTGTACTTGCGAGGTTATATCGATGGGAGGCCTGTCAATAAGATGCTGGTGGACACCGGAGCGGCAGTCAACATTATGCCATACTCTATGCTACGTCGGTTGGGACGCTCTAGCTCGGATCTAATCAAGACCAACGTGACATTGAGCGATTTCAACGGCCAAGCGTCTGACGCACAAGGTGTTCTGAACGTGGATCTGACCGTAGGAAGGAAAACTATCCCTACGACATTCTTCATCGTCGATAGCAAGAGCACCTATGCTGTTCTGCTAGGAAGAGATTGGATCCACGCCAACTGTTGCATTCCCTCCACGATGCACCAATGCATAATACAGTGGGATGGAGATGAGGTAGAGGTCGTCCAGGCCGATGACTCAGCCGAAATTTCAACGACTGGCATGAACGCGTGGGAAGCAGCAGGCCAAGAGCCCCTCTCAGGTATCAATTTGGACGACTGCGAGCGCATCGACGTGACGAAGGGCAGGGTTAGGCTGGTCTTATCCACTGGCCTGACCGAGTAGCAAGAACAAACCGATGAGAAACGTGGCGAGGCCGATCCTTTGGATCGGCCCCAAAGATCTATGAAGGAATGTTACAAAACCTTCATTGAGCGCTTCGATCAATATGGAGGCCGATTCCAGCAATCGGCCAAAATTATCCTCACCACATGTTCTGCTTGTGTTCAGCATCAATCTACTTGGCAGCGGTTTTACGTCGGCTGATGAGTTAAGAAGAATCAACATTGGTCCTACTAGAGCCGACGTTCAAATACAATGCCTTGGCTAAACTACAGAGCCGATATCTGCAGTTACCTGATAGATTCGGCTCGGGGGGCACCTAAACCAGAGGAACATGTGAACATGTGCAGGTGAACATGTGTGCAGTGAAATATTGGGGGCCGATAGAAAAAATCGGCCAGTAAAAAAAAATTTCATGACATACAGCCGATGCAAGGGCATCGACTTTAGAACTAAGAACAAAGCCGATGCGCAGCCATCGACTCTAGTGCAATTATACAAGGTCTACCGGATTTCGACCAAGTCCAGTTCATCTGCGAGGCCCTCTGCTTCCTCAAGGGGACAAACAATGAGAGCTTCCTCAGCTGTAATGAGCCGATTGCAACAGTACTGTAGTGTTTCGTTTACAATATCGGCTTTCAACAGAGGAGGAAGTAGCCTTGGCTAAGGCTCGGGGGGCAGCTGGCCCGGTAGATGCTCTGTTTTAGAAGCCGATTGAGGCATCATCGGCTGATCCTTCATTGCAACCTCCTTCAAAAATGGTGAGTTCATGCAGAAGAAGATCGTTGGGCCTGGTTGGAAGAGTTTAAAGCCTCTCCTGAAGACTTCACATTATCCACCAGATCTCAAGGTCATCAGTTGAAGAATTGAAGGATGGATTTTAGAGGACCGATGCGTTGCTATCGGCTCATTACGCATTGGCTAAGGGGACAAATCGGCAAAATCAGTATGAGAGGAAATCGGCTAAATTAAGCTCAAAGGAAATCGGCAAAATCAAATTGGGAGAGGTTCTTCATTGATAAGCAAGATTTCTTACATAAAGAGCTGATTGCTCTCAAAAGGAAGTACTAGGGGATACATTGCCCCATCTACTACTACTGATCCTATGCTAAAGGTCCTATCTACGGGCCATCGCTGCCCTCGTCGTCGCTGTCGTTGCCGCTGTCGGCGCTACTCCCGGCGGGCTCGTCGTCGCTGCTCCAGTGGCCGCCGGCCGGGCCCTCATTGTCTTCATCCTCCTCGTCAGCGTCATCGTCGTCGCTGTCGAAGTCGCTGAGGTTCCCCGGCCAGGGGCAGAACCGTTTGGCCGGCGGCTCATCGGAGGAGGTGTCGTCCTCCTCCTCCTCCTTCTCCTCCTCTTCCTCCTCGGGAGAGGTGAAGTCGTCGCAGGAGAAGCGATCGTCATCGCTCTCCTCCTCCATTTCCCCGTCGGCGAGGAAGCGGAGGTCGCTTTCCCCGTCGGTCAAGGACTTGTCGTCCTCAGACCAGACGGAGAAGTCATGGCTGGGCTCCTCCCCGGCCTCGATGGCGCGGCGGGTATTGGCCGCGTGGACCTCCGCCGGGTTCGGCTCCGGCGTCGGCTCGCGGGAAGAAGAGGATTGGGTGGAAAGATCCGATGGAGCAGAGGAGGAAGAAGACATGGTGGCGCAGGAGGGCTTTTGGAGTGCTAATGCGAAGGGGATGCGGAAGTAAACTGTCCGGAGCGGTTAAATAAAAGGGGATATAGTGGAAATTCAATGCCACAGCAGTTTCCGAGGAAGTGGTGCCTAAAAGAAAAAAAAACTGCCAGGTCACGCGGAGAAGTTGAGAAGGCAAGGCATCATGGTGAAGGATACTGCGACGGTTCTGCCACGACATGACCCACCGACGCAAAAGCAGAGTGATTTTGGAATTATCAATTCCAAAACCAGGGGGGCATGTGTTATCACCAGAATTTGACCGAGTCAGAGGTGGGCCGCGATCAAGATGGATTTGAAGAATATACATGGAGGAAATACGTGAATCGGCCTGTTATGCAAAGTTTGGGCTAGTTGGCCCGTGTATCTGTAATATAGTAGGATACGTGTCGTTTAGGTAGAGTTTGTCTCGTGCACGGTGGGGATTATTCCCACGTTAGAAAGTCCCCTGGACTATAAATATGTATCTAGGGTTTATGAAATAAACAACAACCAACGTTCACCACAAAATCAATCTCGGCGCATCGCCAACTCCTTCGTCTCGAGGGTTTCTACCGGTAAGCATCATGCTGCCTAGATCGCATCTTGCGATCTAGGCAGCACAAGCTTCTTTGTTGTTCATGCGTTGCTCGTACTGAAGCCTTTTTGATGGCGAGCAACGTAGTTATCTTAGATGTGTTAGGGTTAGCATTGTTCTTCGTATCATATGCTGTCGTAGTACAACCCTTATACATCTAGCCGCCCTTACACCTATCTTAGGTGTAGGGGCGGCACCCCGCTTGATCATTATTTAGTAGACCCGATCCGTTACGGTTGCTCCTTGTTCTTCAAGGATTAGTTTAATATCTGCAATAGTTAGGCCTTACAAAGGGTTGGAGGATCCAGCGACGCGTAGGGTGTCGTTTGCTAGCCCTAGACAGGATGTTCCGAGGATCAACCTCGTGTTGGTTTTTAGGCCTTGTCTAGGACCGGCTTACGATCACCGTACGTGACCGCGAGGCCCAATCGTGAGTAGGATGATCCGATTATGCGGTGAAAACCCTAAATCGTCGTAGATCGCATTAGCTTTATCTTGATCAAGCAGGACCACCATATATTCGTGCACCTCGTACGAATCATGGGTGGATCGGCTCTCTGAGCCGATTCACAGGATAACCTGAGAGCCGATCGAGGCTCGTATTTAATGTTTACGTGTATGCCATGCAGGAAACTAAGCGAGGCATCTCCATCACCTTCCTGACCAGGTATAGGTCAGGTGGCACGCCCTTGCACCAGCATCGGACGTGCGTACCAGAGGCTTTGCGGGCCGTCGCTCGGAGGGACCAGGGCCAGCCGCAGCCCTAAGTTGTTCCCGGCTCTACTGTGTTGCCCATCGCTGCTCGCCGGTGGGTTTTGACCGCAACAGTTAGACGTCTCTAATTTGGTTTGCATATTTTACGTGGTTTAGGGTTTTCGAGAGAGATCTAATCTACCTACGAACATGAACCACAACGGTGATACTAATGTTGTCAATAGAAGAGTAAATTGAATCTTCACTATAGTAGGAGAGACAGACACCCGCAAAGCCTCTTATGCAATACAAGTTGCATGTCGAACGAGGAACAAGTCTCATGATCGCGGTCATGTAAAGTTAGTCCGGGCCGCTTCATCCCACTATGCCACAAAGATGCAAAGTACTCAAACTAAAGACAACAAGAGCATCAACGCCCACAAAACCATTGTGTTCTACTCGTGCAACCATCTATGCATAGACACGGCTCTGATACCACTGTAGGGATTCGTTGCATAGAAAACAAAAAATTTCCTACCGCGAGAACGCAATCCAAGCCAAGATGCAATCTAGAAGACGGGAGCAACGAGGGGATGATCGAGACTCACCCTTGAAGATTCCCAAAGCCTATAAGAGTAGGCTCTTATTGCTGCGATAGACGATCACTTGCCGCTTGCAAAAGCGCGTAGAAGATCTTGATCACGGTGCCACAATCGGGCAGCACCTCCGTACTCGGTCACACGTTCGGTGTTGATGAAGACGACGTCCTTCTCCCCGTTCCAGCGGGCAGCGGAAGTAGTAGCTCCTCCTTGAATCCGGCAGCACGACGGCGTGGTGGCGGTGGCGGTGGAGATCTCCGGCGGAGCTTCGCTAAGCGTGCGGGAGAAGAGGAGGAGAGAGGGGGCGGCTAGGGTTTGGGAGAGGGGGTGGCCGGCCTCAAGGGGTGCGGCCAAGCTATGGCTCTATAGTGGCCGGCCCCCTCCCCTATGCCCCTCATTATATAGGTGGAAGCCCCAAGAGTTGTAGTCCAAGTCTTCGAATAAGACCCCAACACCAAAACTTCCCAAAGGTGGGAAACCTACTCAAGGGGGGAGTCCTACCCAAGGTGGGACTCCCACCTTTTCCTTAGGTGGGGTGGCCGGCCACCATGGGTGGAATCCACCTGGGATTCCTTCCCCTTAGGGCTGGCCGGCCATGCTAGTGGAGTTCCTCCGGGACTCCACCTTCCATAGTGCCATTCTTTCGGACTTTTCTAGAACCTTCTAGAACCTGCCATAAATGCACCGGATCATTTCCAAACTTGGAATATGACTTCCTATATATGAATCTTATTCTCCGGACCATTCCGGAACTCCTCGTGATGTCCGGGATTCCATCCGGACTTGAACAAAACTTCGAACTCCATTCCATATTCAAGTTCTACCATTTCAACATCAAACCTTAAGTGTGTCACCCTACGGTTCGCGAACTATGTGGACATGGTTGAGTACTCTCTCCAACCAATAACCAATAGCGGGATCTGGAGATCCATAATGGCTCCCACATATTCAACGATGACTTTAGTGATCGAATGAACCATTCACATACGATACCAATTCCCTTTGTCACGCGATATTTTACTTGTCCGAGGTTTGATCATCGGTATCACTCTATACCTTGTTCAACCTCGTCTCCTGACAAGTACTCTTTACTCGTACCGTGGTATGTGGTCTCTTATGAACTTATTCATATGCTTGCAAGACATTAGACGACATTCCACCGGGAGGGCCCAGAGTATATCTATCCGTCATCGGGGTGGACAAATCCCACTGTTGATCCATATGCCTCAACTCATACTTTCCGGATACTTAATCCCACCTTTATAACCACCCATTTACGCAGTGGCGTTTGATGTAATCAAAGTACCTTTCCGGTATAAGTGATTTATATGATCTCATGGTCATAAGGACTAGGTAACTATGTATCGAAAGCTTATAGCAAATAACTTAATGACGTGATCTTTATGCTACGCTTAATTGGGTGTGTCCATTACATCATTCATACAATGATATAACCTTGTTATTAATAACATCCAATGTTCATGATTATGAAACTAATCATCCATTAATCAACAAGCTAGTTAAGAGGCATACTAGGGACGCTTTGTTGTTTACATATCACACATGTATCAATGTTTCGGTTAATACAATTATAGCATGGTATATAAACATTATCATAAACACAAAGATATATAATAACCATTTATTATTGCCTCTTGGGCATATCTCCAACATCCACATCTGCAGGAGCAAGAGCAACACACTTAGTATTACTGTAGTTGGCTAGTTCTTAGTCCTCCAAGTGTAATTTGTAGCTAAGATATGAAGACGTGTTCTATGTGAAATTGACCAACCAAAAATACATTGTGATAGGTTGATAGTACGCCCCGATCTCCTTCCAATTATTGTACAGCTCCGTTTTAAACACGCCCTGATTGTACACCTCGGACTCCAAATCGCCAGTGGCCTTGACCACCAGATCCTTCTCCGGTTCTCCCTATACTAGCCGCCGCCAATCCTCTGGCTTCACACCTTCCGCCGTTCCACGCCCGCTGATACGTCTCCGACGTATCGATAATTTCTTATGTTCCATGCCACATTATTGAGGTTATCTACATGTTTTATGCACACTTTATGTCATATTCGTGCATTTTCTGGAACTAACCTATTAACAAGATGCCGAAAGGCGATTCTTTGTTTCTGCTGTTTTTGGTTCCAGAAAGGCTGTTCGGGCAATATTCTCGGAATTGGACGAAATCAACGCTAAACCTCCTATTTTTCCCGGAAGGCTCCAGAACACCGAAGGAGAGTCGGAGGAGACCCAGGGGGGCCCCACACCCTAGGGCGGCGCGGCCCAAGGGGGGGCGCGCCCCCCTATGGTTTGGGCAGCCCGTGACCCCTCCGACTCCGACTCTTCGCCTATTTAAGCCGTCGTGACCTAAAACTTCGACACCAATTGACGAAACTCCAGAAAGACTCCAGGGGCGCCGCCGCCATCGCGAAACTCCAATTCGTGGGACAGAACTCTGTTTCGGCACCCTGCCGGGACGGGGAATTGCCCCCGGAGCCATCTCCACCGCCGTCTCCACCGCCATCTTCACCGCCATCGCTGCCTCCATGATGAGGAGGGAGTAATCTACCCCCGAGGCTGAGGGCTTCGCTGTAGCTATGTGGTTCATCTCTCTCCCATGTACCTCAATACAATAATCTCATGAGCTGCTTTACATGATTGAGATTCATATGAGTTTTGTATCACAATTCATCTATGTGCTACTCTAGTGATGTTATTAAAGTATTCTATTCCTCCTGCATGGTGTAAAGGTGACTAGTGTGTGCACCATGCGGTTCTTGTCGTAGGCTATGATCATGATCTCTTGTGGATTGTGAAGTTAACTATTACTATGATGGTATTGATGTGATCTATTTGGTTATGTTGATCTATCTTACACTATAAGGTTACTTAAATATGAACAAATTGTGGAGCTTGTTAACTCCGGCATTGAGGGTTCGTGTAATCCTACGAAATGCGTTCATCATCCAACAAAAGTGTAGAGTATGCATTTATCTATTCTGTTATGTGATCAATGTTGAGAGTGTCCACTAGTGAAAGTGTAATCCCTAGGCCTTGTTCCTAAATACTGCTATCGCTGCTTGTTTACTGTTTTACTGTGTTACTACTGCTGCAATACTACCACCATCAACTACACGCCAGCAAGCTATTTTCTGGCACCGTTGCTACTGCTCATACTTATTCATACCACCTGTATTTCACTATCTCTTTGCCGAACTAGTGCACCTATTAGGTGTGTTGGGGACACAAGAGACTTCTTGCTTTGTGGTTGCAGGGTTGCATGAGAGGGATATCTTTGACCTCTTCCTCCCTGAGTTCGATAAACCTTGGGTGATCCACTTAAGGGAAAACTTGCTGCTGTTCCACAAACCTCTGCTCTTGGAGGCCCAACACTGTCTACAGGAAAAGGAGGGGGAAGTAGACATCAAGCTATTTTCTGGCGCCGTTGCCGGGGAGGAAAGGTAAAAGGTACTCACACTCCGGATCTCGGCTACCAAGCTATTTTTCGCCGTTGTAAGTACTCAAAGCTATTTCCTTTAGATCCTGCAATTGCATCTTTTTGTTTCTTGTTTACACTAGTTAGGCATAATGGAAAACAACAAAAAAATTGGTGAGCTTTTTAATCTTTTTCCTGATTTAGAATTGTTTGATGCGAAAATTAAAAAACCTATGGAACCTTATTTGCATGTTAGTAGCGATGTTATTAGTATGAATGTAATTACTGCTAATGCTATGGAGAAGTCTAAGCTTGGGGAAGCTAGTTTTTGTGATCTTTTTAGCTTCCCATCTTTAGGGGAGAAAATTTGTTCTGATAATGCTTTATCTCCCATATGCGATAACTCTAATAATGCTTCTGATATTTTAAATCCACCTGCTGAAAGTATTCCGTATAAAATACCCATGAAAATTATTGAACGTGTTATGGACAACCACTATAAAGGGGATGGAACTGTCCACCCTAGAGATCATTTACTGTTTTTGCACGAATTATGTGGGTTATTCAAGTGTGCAGGTATCTCTATGGATGAAGTGAGGAAGAAGCTATTCTGTTTATTGTGCAGTAAAAAGCGACGCATTGGTATAAATTGTTGGAGAATAGACATTCTCTTGGTTGGGAGGAAATTGCATCTCTCTTTTATTCTAAATTTTATCCTCCTCATGAAGTGCATATTGATAGGAATTATATTTATAACTTTTATCCTCGTGATGGAGAGAATATTTCTCAAGCGTGGGGGAGATTGAAATCACTAATGCTCAAATGTCCCATTCATGAGCTCCCCCGTAATGTTATTGTTAATAATTTTTATGCGAGGCTTTCAGGACAACACAAGGACTATCTGGACGCGTGTTCGGAGGGATCTTTCACAAGCAAGGAGGTTGAAGCTAGGTGGGATCTTCTTGATCGGATTGAGGACAACTTATTTGAAGGATGGGAGAACGACAAAGGTAAAGAGTCAGGTATAAATTATGATTATGAATGCATTGAAGCTTTTATGGATACCGATAAATTTCGAAATATGAGTGCTACTTATGGTCTTGACTCTCAAGTTGTTGCAAATCTTTATAAATCCTTTGCTTCTCATTTTGAACTGCCTAAGAAGAATTTTGATAAGTATCATGAACCTTTTAAAGAGGCTTGCATGAAGAATGAAATTGTTGTTAATTATTGCAATAAGCATGCTCAAACTCCTAAGAATGCTATTTCCTATAAGCATGTTAATTTTTGTGGAATGCATAGGCCTTGTGGAATTAATCAAGTCAAAGATGAATATTGCATCCATCATATTAATGAAAAAACTAGAAAGTGGTTTAGGGCTCTAGATGATCTTGGTAAAAAAGTTTGTGCCCTCTATCCTTTTATTTGTGAAGTTTGCCATGAAGTGGGTCATTTTAATTTTCAATGCTCCTCCAATGATAATTTGAACCCAATGAGTGCTGCAAATTTGTATTGTGATGATGAAATTACTCCTAATCAGCATGATGAACTTACTTTATTTTTAGGGTGTGAAGAACTGTCGAGAAAAATCTCTTTGTTATATATGAGTGATCTTGATATTGATGATGTCCTGCATGGGTGTTTTTCTTATTGCATTGATAATAGCCATACAAATACTTACATACAAAATATTTTAGAAGATGACACCCTGCCAAAATATGATAGGACATTTGTGTGTTTTCAACTAATTAATGAAAAGGAGGGATCCTCCCAAGTTTCTTCTATCGTTTCTGAAAGTAAATCAGGTTATGCGGACGAGCCACCCTTCAAGCCTCTTCCTCCTAAGGAAGGGAACGAGGAGAAGGAAGAGAAGAAGAAGAAGAAGGGAACGAAGAAGAAGAAGAAGAAGAAGAAGGAGAATAAAAAGAAAGAGGTAACGGCGTATCCCCGCGTGAATGAGATAACGCTAGGTAACCGTAAGTATGTTGCTCCTAATGATTATTGTGATAATGAATCTGAATACGATGATCTTCCTATACCCTTTACATACATTAGCAATCATGATTTGAATAAGCACACTACTTTTGATATTGCAAATCTCTGGGAAACTAATTCTGAAAATGATGATAATAATTGCCATAGTGTCAGTGCTATCCATGCTTCCTCCCATAATAATATAGAAAGTTGTAAGCTTGGGGAAGAGGTGTTTGAAAATCCTTTTGCTACTGATCATTATGTGTTTGATACATCTCCTTCTAATAACAATGATGGTATGGGCATAGATAAACCGACTTTGAAAGATAACTATTCTATTTCTTATGATGACACTGTGCCTCCGATCTTTGATGATTATTATAAAGAATGCTATGATATAGGTTATAATTATCCTTATGAAACTTGTCATAGTCATGATTGGATTACCAAAAACAATTCTTTTAATATGCAACTTGTTTACCATGTTCAAATTCTTGATAATAATCTTGCTCCAATTACTATTAATGAGAATAACTCTTCTTATGCCAAAATTAATGATACTTCTATGCATATGAACCATGATAAGAATGTTTTAAGTGATGGGTATATTGTGGATTTCATCAATGATGCTACTGAAAGTTATTATGAGAGAGGGAAATATGGTTATATGCATCTTAATAATATTAAGTTTCCCCTCTTTATGTTGAGAATCTTGAAGTTACTCGTGTTTTATCCTCTTATGCTTGTCACTTTGTTCTTCATGAATTCATTTGTGTACGAGATTCCTCTTCATAGGAAGCATGTTAGACTTAAATGTGTTTTGAATTTGCCTCTTGATGCTCTCTTTTGCTTCAAACACTATTTCTTGCGAGTGCATCATTAAAACTGCTGAGCCCATCTTAATGGCTATAAAGAAAATAACTTCTTGGGAGATAACCCATGTGTTATTTTGCTACAGTACTTTGTTTTATATTTGTGTCTTGGAAGTTGTTTACTACTGTAGCAACCTCTCCTTATCTTAGTTTTGTGTTTTGTTGTGCCAAGTGAAGCCTCTAATCGAAGGTTGATACTAGATTTGGATTTCTGCGCAGAAACAGATTTCTATCTGTCACGAATCTGGGCTGTTTTCTCTGTAGGAAAATCAGAAAAATATGCCAATTTACGTGCGTGTTGCTCAGATATGTACGCAACTTTCATTAGTTTTGAGTTTTCTGATCTGAGCAACGGAAGTATTTATTAGAAATTCGTCTTTACGGACTATTCTGTTTTGACAGATTCTGCCTTTTATTTCGCATTGCTTCTTTCGCTGTGTTGGGTGGATTTCTTTGTTCCATTACCTTCCAGTAGCTTTGAGCAATGTCCAGAAGTGTTAAGAATGATTGTGTCACCTCTGAACATGTGAGTTTTTGATTATGTACTAACCCCTCTAATGAAGTTTATGAGAAGTCTGGTGTGAAGGAAGTTTTCAAGGGTCAAGAGAGGAGGATGATATACTATGATCAAGAAGAGTGAAAGCTCTAAGCTTGGGGATGCCCCGGTGGTTCACCCCTGCATATTTCAAGAAGACTCAAGCGTCTAAGCTTGGGGATGCCCAAGGCATCCCCTTCTTCATCGACAAATTATCAGGTTCCTTCTCTTGAAACTATATTTTTATTCGGTCACATCTTATGTGCTTTACTTGGAGCGTCTGTATGTTTCTTGTTTTTGTTTTTGTTTGAATAAATGCTTGTGTGGGAGAGATACACGCTCCACTGGTTCGTATGAACACATGTGTTCTTAGCTCATAATATTCATGGCGAAGTTTCCTCTTCGTTAAATTGTTATATGGTTGGAATTGGAAAATGATACATGTAGTAAATTGCTATAATGTCTTGGATAATGTGATACTTGGCAATTGTTGTGCTCATGATTAAGCTCTTGCATCATATGCTTTGCACCTATTAATGAAGAAATACATAGAGCATGCTAAAATTTGGTTTGCATATTTGGTTTCTCTAAGGTCTAGATAATTTCTAGTATTGAGTTTGAACAACAAGGAAGACGGTGTAGAGTCTTATAATGTTTACAATATGTCTTTTATGTGAGTTTTGCTGCACCGGTTCATCCATGTGTTTGTTTCAAATAACCTTGCTAGCCTAAACCTTGTATCGAGAGGGAATACTTCTCATGCATCCAAATCCTTGAGCCAAACAACACTATGCCATTTGTGTCCACCATACCTACCTACTACATGGTATTTCCTGCCATTCCAAAGTAAATTGCTTGAGTGCTACCTTTAAACAATTCAAAATTTATCACCTCTGATTTGTGTCAATGTTTTATAGCTCATGAGGAAGTATGTGGTGTTTATCTTTCAATCTTGTTGGGCAACTTTCACCAATGGACTAGTGGCTTCATCCGCTTATCCAATAATTTTGCAAAAAGAGCTGGCAATGGGATTCCCAGTCCCAAATTAATTAACAAAAATAGACACTCCTCCATGGTATGTGATTGTTGGACGGCACCCGAAGGATTCGGTTAGCCATGGCTTGTGTAAGCAAAGGTTGGGAGGAGTGTCATCATAATAAAACTAAAATAAAAAGGCACTCCTTCATGGTATGAGATTGTTGGCAGGCACCCGAGGATTCGGTTAGCCATGGTTTGTGAAAGAAAGGTTGGAAGGAGTGCCACCCAAAATAAAATAAAATGGGAGCCGCTCTTTGAAGGTTTGTCTGGCAAGGGGGTTAGAGTACCCGCTACCATTCGTTGACAACAACATACACCTCTCAAAACTTTATTTTTATGCTCTCTTTATGTTTTCAAAATCAAAGCTCTAGCACAAATATAGCAATCGATGCTTTTCCTCTATGGAGGACCATTCTTTTACTTTCAATGTTGAGTCAGTTCACCTATTTCTCTCTACCTCAAGAAGCAAACATTTGTGTGAACTGTGCATTGATTCCTACATATTTGCTTATTGCACTTATTATATTACTCTATGTTGACAATATCCATGAGATATACATGTTATGAGTTGAAAGCAACCGCTGAAACTTAATCTTCCTTTGTGTTGCTTCAATGCCTTTACTTTGAATTATTGCTTTATGAGTTAACTCTTATGCAAGACTTATTGATGCTTGTCTTGAAGTGCTATTCATGAAAAGTCTTTGCTTTATGATTCAGTTGTTTACTCATGTCATTACCATTGTCTCGGATTGCTGCATTCACTACATATGCTTTACAAATAGTATGATCAAGGTTATGATGGCATGTCACTCCAGAAATTAACTGTGTTATCGTTTTACCTGCTCGGGACGAGCAGAACTAAGCTTGGGGATGCTGATACGTCTCCGACGTATCGATAATTTCTTATGTTCCATGCCACATTATTGAGGTTATCTACATGTTTTATGCACACTTTATGTCATATTCGTGCATTTTCTGGAACTAACCTATTAACAAGATGCCGAAAGGCCAGTTGCTGTTTTCTGCTGTTTTTGGTTCCAGAAAGGCTGTTCGGGCAATATTCTCGGAATTGGACGAAATCAACGCCAAACCTCCTATTTTTCCCGGAAGGCTCCAGAACACCGAAGTAGAGTCGGAGGAGAGCCAGGGGGCCCCACACCCTAGGGCGGCGCGGCCCAAGGGGGGGCGCGCCCCCCTATGGTTTGGGCAGCCCGTGGCCCCTCCGACTCCGACTCTTCGCCTATTTAAGCCGTCGTGACCTAAAACTTCGACACCAATTGACGAAACTCCAGAAAGACTCCAGGGGCGCCGCCGCCATCGCGAAACTCCAATTCGGGGGACAGAACTCTGTTTCGGCACCCTGCCGGGACGGGGAATTGCCCCCGGAGCCATCTCCACCGCCGTCTCCACCGCCATCTTCACCGCCATCGCTGCCTCCATGATGAGGAGGGAGTAATCTACCCCCGAGGCTGAGGGCTTCGCTGTAGCTATGTGGTTCATCTCTCTCCCATGTACCTCAATACAATAATCTCATGAGCTGCTTTACATGATTGAGATTCATATGAGTTTTGTATCACAATTCATCTATGTGCTACTCTAGTGATGTTATTAAAGTATTCTATTCCTCCTGCATGGTGTAAAGGTGACTAGTGTGTGCACCATGTGGTTCTTGTCGTAGGCTATGATCATGATCTCTTGTGGATTGTGAAGTTAACTATTACTATGATGGTATTGATGTGATCTATTTGGTTATGTTGATCTATCTTACACTATAAGGTTACTTAAATATGAACAAATTGTGGAGCTTGTTAACTCCGGCATTGAGGGTTCGTGTAATCCTACGCAATGCGTTCATCATCCAACAAAAGTGTAGAGTATGCATTTATCTATTCTGTTATGTGATCAATGTTGAGAGTGTCCACTAGTGAAAGTGTAATCCCTAGGCCTTGTTCCTAAATACTGCTATCGCTGCTTGTTTACTGTTTTACTGTGTTACTACTGCTGCAATACTACCACCATCAACTACACGCCAGCAAGCTATTTTCTGGCACCATTGCTACTGCTCCTACTTATTCATACCACCTGTATTTCACTATCTCTTTGCCGAACTAGTGCACCTATTAGGTGTGTTGGGGACACAAGAGACTTCTTGCTTTGTGGTTGCAGGGTTGCATGAGAGGGATATCTTTGACCTCTTCCTCCCTGAGTTCGATAAACCTTGGGTGATCCACTTAAGGGAAAACTTGCTGCTGTTCTACAAACCTCTGCTCTTGGAGGCCCAACACTGTCTACAGGAAAAGGAGGGGGAAGTAGACATCACCCACTAACACGCACTGATGTTTGCATTGGATGGATAGTTGGACACAAACAACTCATCGAACAAGTATGTGGCATAGATCATATTGACATAACTCTACAAATTAGGTGGCAATGGAGGGGTTTAGATTTGATCTCACTGAGCCTTTGTTGAACGATTTTTCAGATGAATATGCTCTTCGACAGCACCGCGGTTCCCTTAACATGACGCATAATCCTCTGGAATTTTTCCTTAGGGCTTAGCCCATGTCCCAATACAAATTCTGAAATTGATGAAGGAGAATTTATGCGCAACGTTGAGTGGAACCCCAAGAGGAAGGTATGATGAGCACATCAGGAAGTTTTCCCTCAGTAAGAAACCAAGGTTTATCGACCAGTAGGAGAAAAACGTTCTCTCCCGGGGTGTTGCGAACCAACTAGTTGCAGGGCGCACTGTCGGCGTCAGCAGCAACGTGGAGACTTGCACACAAACAACCAAATACTTTGTCCCCAACTTTCAGCGAGGTTGTCAAGCTCACTCGCTTTGCTGAAAACAATGGATTAAATGAACCGTGTGGAAGAAGAATTATTTGCAGAGAACAAAACATAAAAATGTTGTAGAAGATTGCAATTAAAAGAAGAAGGACCGGGGTCCATAGTTCACTAGAGGCGCCTCCCCAATAAAATAAATATGCTGGGTAAGCAAATTACAGATGGGCAATTGACAAATAGAGATTCTACGCTAATGGTTAGTGCAGAATACATGCTATGAAAGTATGCGGGCATTACAACAATATACATAGACCGTAATCCAACTGCATCTATGACTAATAATCCACCTTCAGGATTGCATCTGTGAAACCCTCCAGTATTAAGTTGCAAGCAACGGACTATCGTTTTAAGCAATGTGTGTAAAGTAAACGATAAAGCTACCCTTGAAAAGAACACCGCTATTTTCTCCCTAGTAGCAACAACACATCTACAACCGTAGAGAACAAGATCACTTCCATGGTTAAATAGAGGCATGAACCCACTATCGAGCATAAATACCCTCTCTTGGAGTCGCTAGCATCTACTTGGCCAGAGCATCTAATAGAAACGGAGAGCATGCAAGATCATAATAACATAATACATAATCTCAACCAAAGAAATCTCTCTATAAATCGGATCCACATCAAACAAACATGTAGCAATTACAAATAGATGATCTTGATCATGTTAGGCAGCTCACAAGATCTATACATGAAGCACAACAAGGAGAGGACAGCCGTCTAGCTACTGCTATGAACCCATGGTCCCGTGGAGGACTACTCACGCATCACCTCGGATGAAGATATGGCGATGTAGAGGCCTCCGACGGTGATTTCCCTCTACGGCAGGGTGCCGAGATGGACTGCAGAACCCTCCCGAACTAGGGTTTCGGTTGACGGCGGTGTCAGAACTTTTCGTGGATGGAGGCTCTGGTCCCTGGGGTTTTCCCGATACGAGGAATAAATAGGCGAAAGGGCGGAGCAATCGAGGCGACGAGGCGCCAGTACATGGGCCAGGCGCGACCAAGGGTGGGGCCGCGCCTGCCCTATGTACTGCCACGTGGCAGCTCTCATGCGCGTGTCCTTATGGCTCCGTCTTTGTCCCGGAAAAATAAGATTCTGGGCTTTTGTTTCGTCCAATTCCGAGAAACTTTCATGTACAACTTTTCTGAAACACAAAAACAGCAGAAAACAGGAACTGGCACTGCGGCACTGCGTTAATAGGTTAGTCCCAGAAAATGCTAAAAAGTGTGGAAAAGTCCACATAAAACATATAAGAATTGTAACAAAACAAGCATGGAGCATCAAAAATTATAGATACGTTTGGGAGGTATCAGCACTCTTCAAGTTCCTACGAGCTAACATGGATATCTTCGCATGGCAACCTTCTGACATGTCTGGAGTACAAAGGGAACTCGTCGAGCACTACCTCAACATAAATCCGGGTGCAAAACCGGTGAATCAAGCTATGCAACGCTTTGGAGATAAGAAGCACCGCGCCATAGGAATGGAGTTAGAAAAGTTAATAGAGGCAGGTTTTGTGATAGAAGTTATCCATACATATTGGGTCTCAAATCCCGTCCTTGTACCGAAAAATAATTTTGAAATACTAAGAATGTGCATCGGTTACTATGGCTTGAATAAGCACTGCCCGAAGGATTGCATTGACCAAGTCATTGATTCGACGACTGGGGCGGAACTTTTATGTTTTCTTGATGCATATTCCGGGTACCATCAGATCCGGATGAAGGAGTCTGACCAAAAGGTGACTTCATTTATCACCCCCTTTGGCACTTACTGCTATGTCACCATGCCCTTTGGTTTGAAAAATGCATGTGCCACTTATCAATGTACGATGCAGTGATGGCTGAAGGACCAGATTGGCTGGAATGTGCATTCCTACATTGACGACATCACGGTCATGAGCTGAAAAGGATCCGACATGATCAGCGATCTTCAGGAGCCCTTTGATAACCTCCAGAGGTACAAGATGGTGTTAAATCCATTGAAGTGCATCTTTGGCCTACCAACCGGAAAACTCGTTGGCTTCATTGTCTCTCACAGAGGCATAGAGGTAAAACCGGAAAAAATCAAGGCCATCCTCAATATTAAGCGGCCAACTTGTCTCAAAGATGTACAATGATTAACTGTTTGTGTAGAAGTAATTAGTCGATTTTTTAGTCGTCTTAGCGAGAAGGCTGTGCCCCTATATATAACTACTAAAAAATAGACAAATTTGTCTGGGACGATGCATCAGATGCAACACTTCAGGAGTTGAAGAGAATACTCTCATCCCCACCTATATTGGCAGGACCAGCAGATTCAGAGCCCATGTTCCCCTACTCGGCAGCTTAAGGTCGTCAGCATAGTCATCGTGGTGGAGAGAAAGGAAGAAGGCTACGAGTACGGAGGCCAACGGCCTGTCTACTGCATCATCGAGGTCCTCAGGGAATCCAAACAACACTACCTCACTTTCAGAAGCTAGCCTATGGAGTATTCCTAGGAAGCAGGAAGCTGATACACTACTTCCATGAGCATCCAATGACAATTGTGAGCACCGGTCCATTGTCAACAATCATCAAAAACTTCGATGCAACAGGGCAGTATCAAAGTGGGGAATAGAACTTTCCGCTTTTGACATCAACTACAAGGCCAGAGATGCAATCAAGTCACAGATCTTGGCAGATTTCTTCACCGACTGGACTGAACACCGGAGGGCACTGACACGCGTACAGCACGCGACCGTTGGGAACCACAAGTGGAAGGTGTGATGCGTACAGCAGTAAGTTTCCCTTAGTTAGAAACCAAGGTTTATCGAACCAGTAGGAGTCAAGAAGCACGTTGAAGGTTGATGGCGGCGAGATGTAGTGCGGCGCAACACCAGGGATTCCGGCGCCAACGTGGAACCTGCACAACACAACCAAAGTACTTTGCCCCAACGAAACAGTGAGGTTGTCAATCTCACCGGCTTGCTGTAACAAAGGATTAGATGTATAGTGTGGATGATGATTGTTTGCAGAGAATAGTAGAACAAGTATTGTAGTAGATTGTATTCGATGTAAAAGAATGGACCGGGGTCCACAGTTCACTAGAGGTGTCTCTCCCATAAGATAAATAACATGTTGGGTGAACAAATTACAGTTGGGCAATTGACAAATAGAGAGGGCATGACAATGCACATACATGATATGATGAGTATTGTGAGATTTAATTGGGCATTACGACAAAGTACATAGACCGCTATCCAGCATGCATCTATGCCTAAAAAGTCCACCTTCAGGTTATCATCCGAACCCCTTCCAGTATTAAGTTGCAAACAACAGACAATTGCATTAAGTATGGTGCGTAATGTAATCAATAACTACATCCTCGGACATAGCATCAATGTTTTATCCCTAGTGGCAACAGCACATCCATAACCTTAGGGCTTTCTCTCACTCCCCCAGATTCACGGAGACATGAACCCACTATCGAGCATAAATACTCCCTCTTGGAGTTACAAGCATCAACTTGGCCAAAGCATCTACTAGTAACGGAGAGCATGCAAGATCATAAACAACACATAGATTGATAATCAACATAACATAGTATTCACTATTCATCGGATCCCAACAAACACAACATATAGCATTACAGATAGATGATCTTGATCATGTTAGGCAGCTCACAAGATCCGACAATGAAGCATAATGAGGAGAAGACAACCATCTAGCTACTGCTATGGACCCATAGTCCAGGGGTGAACTACTCACTCATCACTCCGGAGACGACCATGGCGGTGTAGAGTCCTCCGGGAGATGAATCCCCTCTCCGGCAGGGTGCTGGAGGCGATCTCCTGAATCCCCCGAGATGGGATTGGCGGCGGCGGCGTCTCTGGAAGGTTTTCTGTATCGTGGCTCTCGGTACTGGGGGTTTCACGACGAAGGCTATTTGTAGGCGGAAGGGCAGAGTCGGGAGAGTCACGAGGGGCCCACACGCTAGGGTGGCGCGGCCAGGGCTTGGGCCGCACCGCCCTACTGTGGCGCCGCCTCGTGGCCCCACTTCGTTAGTCCTCCAGTCTTCTGGAAGCTTCGTGTGAAAATAGGCCCCTGGGCGTTGATTTCGTCCAATTCCGAGAATATTTCCTTACTAGGATTTCTGAAACCAAAAACAGCAGAAAACAGCAACTGGCACTTCGGCATCTCGTTAATAGGTTAGTGCCGGAAAATGCATAAATATGATATAAAGTATGCATAAAACATGTAGATATTATCAATAATGTGGCATGGAACATAAGAAATTATCGATACATCGGAGACGTATCAGCATCCCCAAGCTTAGTTTCTGCTCGTCCCGAGCAGGTAAACGATAACAAAGATAATTTCTAGAGTGACATGCCATCATAACCTTGATCATACTATTGTAAGCATATGTAATGAATGCAGCGATCCAAACAATGTAAATGACATGAGTAAACAAATGAATCATATAGCAAAGACTTTTCATGAATAGTACTTCAAGACAAGCATCAATAAGTATTGCATAAGAGTTAACTCATAAAGCAATAATTCAAAGTAGAGGCATTGAAGCAACACAAAGGAAGATGAAGTTTCAGCGGTTGCTTTCAACTTATAACATGTATATCTCATGGATAGTTGTCAATGCAAAGTAATATAACAAGTGCAATATGCAAGTATGTAGGAATCAATGCACAGTTCACACAAGTGTTTGCTTCTTGAGGTGGAGAGAAATATGTGAACTGACTCAACATAAAAGTAAAAGAAAGGGCCTTCAAAGAGGAAAGCATCGATTGCTATATTTGTGCTAGAGCTTTGATTTTGAAAACAAGAAACAATTTTGTCAACGGTAGTAATAAAGCATATGTGTCATGTAAATTATATCTTACAAGTTGCAAGCCTCATGCATAGTATACTAATAGTGCCCGCACCTTGTCCTAATTAGCTCGGATTACCTGGATTATCATCGCAATGCACATGTTTTAACCAAGTGTCACAAAGGGGTACCTCTATGCCGCCTGTACAAAGGACTAAGGAGAAAGCTCGCATCGGATTTATCGCTATTGATTATTCTCAACTTAGACATCCATACCGGGACAACATAGACAACATATAATGGACTCCTCTTATATGCATAAGCATGTAGCAACAATTAATTTTCTCATATGAGATTGAGGATATTTGTCCAAAACTGAAACTTCCACCATGGATCATGGCTTTAGTTAGCGGCCCAATGTTCTTCTCTAACATTATGCATGCTCTAACCATTTTAGGGGTAAATCTCCCTTACTTCAAACAAGACGAACATGCATAGCAACTCACATGATATTCAACAAAGAGTAGTTGATGGCATCCCCAGGAACATGGTTATCGCACAACAAGCAACTTAATAAGAGATAAAGTGCATAAGTACATATTCAATACCACAATAGTTTTTAGGCTATTTGTCCCATGAGCTATATATTGCAAAGGTAAAGAATGGAAATTTTAAAGGTAGCACTCAAGCAATTTACTTGGAATGGAGGAGAAATACCATGTAGTAGGTAGGTATGGTGGACACAAATGGCATAGTGGTTGGCTCAAGTATTTTGGATGCATGCGAAGTATTCCCTCTCGATACAAGGTTTAGGCTAGCAAGGTTTATTTGAAACAAACACAAGGATGAAGCGGTGCAGCAAAACTCACATAAAAGACATATTGTAAACATTATAAGACTCTACACTGTCTTCCTTGTTGTTCAAATTCAATACTAGAAATTATCTAGACCTTAGAGAGACCAATTATGCAAACCAAATTTTAGCATGCTCTATGTATTTCTTCATTAATAGGTGCAAAGTATATGATGCAAGAGCTTAAACATGAGCACAACAATTGCCAAGTATCACATTATCCAAGACATTATAGCAATTACTACATGTATCATTTTCCAATTCCAACCATATAATAATTTAACGAAGAAGAAACTTTCGCCATGAATATTATGAGTAAAGCCTAAGGACATATTTGTCCATATGCAACAGAGGAGCGTGTCTCTCTCCCACACAAAGAATGCTAGGATCCATTTTATTCAAACAAAACGAAAACAAAAACAAACCGACGCTCCAAGCAAAGTACATAAGATGTGATGGAATAAAAATATAGTTTCACTAGAGGAACCTGATAATATTGTCGATGAAGAAGGGGATGCCTTGGGCATCCCCAAGCTTAGACGCTTGAGTCTTCTTGATATATGCAGGGGTGAACCACCGGGGCATCCCCAAGCTTAGAGCTTTCACTCTCCTTGATCATGTTGTATCATCTCCCTCTCTTGATCCTTGAAAACTTCCTCCACACCAAACTCAAAACAACTCATTAGAGGGTTAGTGCACAATCAAAATTTACATGTTCAGAGGTGACACAATCATTATTAACACTTCTGGACATTGCACAAAGCTACTGAAAGTTAATGGAATCGAAAAATCCATCAAGCATAGCAAAACAGGCAATGCGAAATAAAAGGCAGAATCTGTCAAAACAGAACAGTTCGTAAAGACGAATTTTATTGAGGCACCATACTTGCTCAAATGAAAATGCTCAAATTGAATGAAAGTTGCGTACATATCTGAGGATCACTCACGTAAATTGGCATAGTTTTCTGAGTTACCTACAGAGAATTAGGCCTAGATTTGTGACGGCAAAGAAATCTATTTCTGCGCAGTAATCCAGATCTAGTATGAACCTTAGTATCAACGACTTTACTTGGCACAACAATGCACAAAACTAAGATAAGGAGAGGTTGATACAGTAGTAACAACTTCCAAGACTCAAATATAAAACAAAGTACTGTAGTAAAAACATGGGTTGTCTCCCATAAGCGCTTTTCTTTAACGCCTTTCAGCTAGGCGCAGAAAGTGTATATCAAGTGTTATCAAAAGATGGTGCATCTCCAGCGGGGTGTGGAGTTTTCTCAACCATGCATAGTATATTGGATACATAAGTTTTAGCGGCTCCCTTTTCATTAGTCTTGGGTTTGCTACTCTCATCAAACAAATTTTTAGGAACAAGCCAAGCATAGTTATTTTCTAGTGCTTCATGCATTGCTAGGAGCCTACATGGTATTGGTGCTTTAATCTCCCCACCATTATTAACATTATTAGTATACTTAATTCTATCCATATCCATCTTTTCAAGTGTTCTTTTAAAATCGGTGATCATGTCAAGCCTATCATGCTTACTAAAAACTTTTCTAGCTTCTTTAGCTATATCCGCAAATTCTCGCACTAAGACTTTTAGAACAAAATCTCTCTTCTCTCCCCTCTCCATATCAGAAAGTGTAAGAAACATGTGTTGTATCATGGGGTTGAGACTAATAAATCTAGCTTCCATCATGCGTACCAAACAAACAGAGGCATCTTCATAGGTAGGGACAGCTTTTGCAAGGGGTATATCTTTAAAATCTTCATGCATACTAACGTGGGTGAAAAATTCTTCTATATTATCTCTTCCAATTATAGACCCTTGTCCCACATGTATATCTTTTACAGTAAAATTAAAAGGAAACATGTTGAAATAAGTAAAGCAAATGCAAGTAACTATTTTTTGTGTGTTTTTGATATAGAGTGCAAACAAGATAGCAAGTAAAGTAAAACTAGCAACTAATTTTTTTTGTATTTTGATATAATGCAGCAAACAAAGTAGTAAATAAAATAAAGCAAGACAAAAACAAAGTAAAGAGATTGCGATGTGGAGACTCCCCTTGCAGCGTGTCTTGATCTCCCCGGCAACGGCGCCAGAAATTTAGTTTGACACGCGTACAGCACGCGACCGTTGGGAACCCCAAGTGGAAGGTGTGATGCGTACAGCAGTAAGTTTCCCTCAGTTAGAAACCAAGGTTTATCGAACCAGTAGGAGTCAAGAAGCACGTTGAAGGTTGATGGCGGCGAGATGTAGTGCGGCGCAACACCAGGGATTCCGGCGCCAACGTGGAACCTGCACAACACAACCAAAGTACTTTGCCCCAACGAAACAGTGAGGTTGTCAATCTCACCGGCTTGCTGTAACAAAGGATTAGATGTATAGTGTGGATGATGATTGTTTGCAGAGAACAGTAGAAGAAGTATTGCAGTAGATTGTATTCGATGTAAAAGAATGGACCGGGGTCCACAGTTCACTAGAGGTGTCTCTCCCATAAGATAAATAGCATGTTGGGTGAACAAATTACAGTTGGGCAATTGACAAATAGAGAGGGCATGACAATGCACATACATGATATGATGAGTATTGTGAGATTTAATTGGGCATTACGACAAAGTACATAGACCGCTATCCAGCATGCATCTATGCCTAAAAAGTCCACCTTCAGGTTATCATCCGAACCCCTTCCAGTATTAAGTTGCAAACAACAGACAATTGCATTAAGTATGGTGTGTAATGTAATCAATAACTACATCCTCGGACATAGCATCAATGTTTTATCCCTAGTGGCAACAGCACATCCATAACCTTAGGGGTTTCTCTCACTCCCCCAGATTCACGGAGACATGAACCCACTATCGAGCATAAATACTCCCTCTTGGAGTTACAAGCATCAACTTGGCCAAAGCATCTACTAGTAACGGAGAGCATGCAAGATCATAAACAACACATAGATTGATAATCAACATAACATAGTATTCACTATTCATCAGATCCCAACAAACACAACATATAGCATTACAGATAGATGATCTTGATCATGTTAGGCAGCTCACAAGATCCGACAATGAAGCATAATGAGGAGAAGACAACCATCTAGCTACTGCTATGGACCCATAGTCCAGGGGTGAACTACTCACTCATCACTCCGGAGGCGACCATGGCGGTGTAGAGTCCTCCGGGAGATGAATCCCCTCCCCAGCAGGGTGCCGGAGGCGATCTCCTGAATCCCCCGAGATGGGATTGGCGGCGGCAGCGTCTCTGGAAGGTTTTCCGTATCGTGGCTCTCGGTACTGGGGGTTTCGCGACGAAGGCTATTTGTAGGCGGAAGGGCAGAGTCGGGAGAGTCACGAGGGGCCCACACACTAGGGTGGCGCGGCCAGGGCTTGGGCCGCGCCGCCCTACTGTGGCGCCGCCTCGTGGCCCCACTTCGTTAGTCCTCCGGTCTTCTGGAAGCTTCGTGTGAAAATAGGCCCCTGGGCGTTGATTTCGTCCAATTCCGAGAATATTTCCTTACTAGGATTTCTGAAACCAAAAACAGCAGAAAACAACAACTGGCTCTTCGGCATCTCGTTAATAGGTTAGTGCCGGAAAATGCATAAATATGACATAAAGTATGCATAAAACATGTAGATATCATCAATAATGTGGCATGGAACATAAGAAATTATCGATACGTCGGAGACGTATCAGGCACACCCGTGCCGAAACCAGAGGCTTGGTTCATGCATTTTGACGGATCCAAGCATCACCAAGGCTCGGGGGCTGGAGCTGCCCTCAAGTCACCCACCGGACAAGAGTTGTAGTACATTCTGTTGATTCACTTCGAGGCCACCAATAACATGGCGGAATACGAGGCTCTACTACATGAACCGCGCATCGCAAAGGAATTCGGGATCAAGCACATCATATGTTGTGGAGACTCCGACCTGGTGACAAGGTATTAACTTGTCAATGCCTATGGATTGTAGGCTAGGGTTTAGTTGAAAGTAGAGGGTAAGTAGATCTCGAAGGTTTCAGCCGAAAAGTACTCGACGATTATGAAAACTAGGGTTTGTAAACAATGATTCGATGATCTCCTCGTCCCTCGACTCCCCCTTATATAGGAGGCGGAGTCGAGGGATTCGTGTAGTACAAGTTACATAGTCCAGGAAGGTTTCTAACTCATCCCGCAAGATTACAAATAACACTTCCTAATACAACTCTAGCTTTCCTTAAATATATCTTGGGCTCCCGAATCTTCTTATTCTTCGGGTAGTGGGCCTTCAGTAAACCCCGGGAACTATCTTCGGCAGGCCCATTTGGGATGCCTATGTCAGTAGCCCCCGAGATTTTGCTTGAATCGTAGAGTCAGGGAAAATCTCCACTGTTTATTTTTATTCGACAGCTTCAATCTTTTTATATTTCTTCACATAAAATTCTATATTGTACATGGATAATGGTAGTTGGGGCTAGTTCGTCTGACGGATCAGGTACTAGTTAACTGCTCTAGTGGCAATCCGCAAAAACCTACTTCAAGATCACGTCCCTGGACATGATCTCGGGATACTGGTGTAAACTTCGACAGGTGCCGCTTAAGGTCTTACCATTCTGTCGAGTCCCAGTAAAATTTATCGGGTACCTAACGCGTCCGTTAGGATTTTTCTTCGTATCTGTTGATACGGATAAAAGTATGTGACGCAGTCTTCGGCGATGCCACGCCCAGCAGAACGGATCTGGGGTCTTACCTTCGCAAATTTGCGGCATTCAGAAATTGATCGCAACTTTGGCGTTCTGAGAATATATTGTCGAGTGCTTTTCCGGCTGCTGGAATGGCACATTTTATCGAGTCAAAGATGACTTATATTGCTCTCCCGATGGGAGTATATGTAGAGTTAGTTATAACTCGAAATATACTCTTTTGCTCTTCTATCTTTCTTTTTTCTCTTTCTTTCTCTTTTTTTTTATAATTTCATCGGGCACGCGAACAGCGTTCCCGATGGGAGTAGCCCCCGAGGCTACAGCCAAGGACTTGTTCTTGGTTGTAGGCTCCACGCCTCATGCCGCTATATTCTCCTTTTATCTCCCGAAGTATTTCAATTTCTCGGGTGCGCGAACAGCGCTCCCGATGGGAGTAGCCCCCGAGGCTATGAACAAATAATTGTATTTGGTCATAGGCTCATGCCACTTTTATTTTGTCTTTCTAGATCTTTTTCTTTTTTCCAAAGTAGCCCCCGAGCATTTGATCAAAAACTTGTATTTGATCAAAGGCTCAATCATTATTTTTCCGTGTCGCCTTTTATGAAGCTGTTGAGTCGAATTTTACCTTCTGTCAAGATGACGTTGTTGCTGACGATAGCCACGATTGCCTGTCAAAAATTTGCGACAAGCCTTTTCTCTCCGCCATGTGGGCCCAATTAATCCACTATCTTGACACGTCGTGCAAGTGGGGGACACACGTCCTCCGCTTTTTCTGGCGCACGCACCGTAACTTCCGCGACATTGAATTACTTTTTTACCCTTGATGCCACGTGGCTATCATCTGTCACACATTTTCCTTATCCAACGGTTCGTCGTTTCACCGCACCCCTATATAAATTCATCTTCTTCCTCCTTGGACACTTCCGCCCGCGCCGTCTTCCTTCTCTCAGCTGCAAATTTCTCCTGCAATCCACAGCTTCCTAAGCTCTTTGCCTCCCTGCTGTGAATCCTGCGCCATTGTTGATGGCACCTCGTCGCTTGACAAGGCACAGCACGCCGGAATCCTCCATGGCCACCGTGGATCTCGGAACGGCGGAGTGGGAAAGATCCAAAATTTCCACTCAAGACGTCAACATGCTGAAGAAGCTGGGGATCAGCAAGAAACCCCAGGCATTGCGCTTCCCCAGCGAGGAAAGCTACCCAACCCCTCCAATGGGGTACCGGGTAAGTTTTGTCGACCACCTCATCCGCGGTCTTTCCGCCCCCATTCATCCTTTTCTCCGTGGACTTCTTTTTATCTACGATCTTCAACTCCACCACCTCACGCCGAATTCAATCCTCCACATCTCCATTTTCATTACTTTGTGCGAGGCCTTCCTTGGCGTCCAGCCTAACTGGGCGCTATGGAAGCGCATTTTCTTCTGCCGCCGCAATGGCTCGCCCAATGTCGCCTATAATATAGGCGGCGTTGTAATTTCTGTTCGACCCACTGTCGACTACTTCGACGTCAAGCTTCCTGACTCAGTTCAAGGATGGCGCAAGAAGTGGTTGTACATTCAGGAGGAGAACCACGGATGCGCAGAAGACAACATCCCTCCTTTTGATGGCGCCGAAAAAATCTTTCGCCGCCGCTCATGGGACGCGGAGGCCACCGAAGAAGAAAGGGCGTCGACAGAAACCTTGATGGCTCGTATCCACGAGTTACAAAATACTCGCGGCAAGGAGTTATCGGGTATCCAAATCACTGCATACTTTCTTAGGGCCAGGGTGCAGCCGCTTCAGGCTCGCAAGCATCCTCTCTGGAAATATGCCGGCGACAAGGACGTAGATCGGCTGTCGGTGAATTTGGAGGTCAAGGACTTAGAAAGACTTGTCCGAAAAATTTCATCTCTCAACAAAAAAGATGCTGTCCCTTCTTCTTGTCGAGTGACGCCATTCAGCGCCGCCAATCCACTTCCCGAGGTAATCTTTGTCTAATTGTCTTGTTGTTGCTTTGCTAGCTTTTTTGTAACTTTATTTCTGATATTGCTCCCTGTTTTGTTTTGCACAAAATCATCCAGACCTTGTCTCGCTTCCTCCTCTCCCTGAAGGTGGAGAAGTCGAAGAAAGGGCCATTGTCACTGATGACAATCAGGAAGCTCCATATTTTGTGAATGAACCTGTGGATTCTCGAAAATCTGCGGGTTCTTCCGAAGGTACTGCGTCGGCACAATCTCCTCCTCCCGCTGTCTCCCCGAAAGGCAAAAGGAAGAGGAATGATGTCAAAGATTCCGGCACTTCTAAAGCCGAAGAAGTTGACCCTTCTCATCAGAAGGCAGCTTATGATCCTTATCTTGAATCCCTCGTCAGCTCGTAAGTCATTTTTATTTCTCCTTATTTCTGTACTCGAAATGTTTATCTTGTCTTGCTTTTTATGCTGTCGATTTTTAATCACAGCGATGACGAGGAAGAAGTACCAACTGTTGACGTGGCTCCTCGGACGAGCACGTCACATACTTTACTTGCCTCGGATACGCTAGTTGAAGGAGAAGAATCCTCGCCTCCTCAACAAAATGTCGTCACCACTACTCTGCCATCAAGCCCCCTTGCTCCTTCACCAAAAAGGACAAGGATTGAAACGATTATTGAGCCTGCCCCTCAATTGGGCAGCTCTTCTACTCTGCTCTTGGATGATGTAAGTTTTTTCATTTTCTTGCCGATATCTATATTTCCTCTATTTTGCTTTTTCACGCCTTCACTCTTTTTTCATACCGATATTTCTCTTTCTTTGTTCTTCTTTGACAGCCCATGATCAAAGAGCTTATTCGCATCGGATCCCAATTCATTGGGTACCGTGAGTATGCCAACAGAGCTGAAGGTAATAACTTTTTTGCTGTCATTGTTTTTGACTTCTTGCTCCTGTCATTTGTCGCAACTTTTTTGACCTTTCTTTTTTTCTTTTTTATTTCGACAGAGAAACTTGCAGAGGCCAACAAACGTGCCGACGCACTTGCTCAAAAACTGGAGCAAAGTGAAGCGGCCCGCAAGAAAGCCGAACTTGTTGCTAGCAACGCCAAAGCAGAGGCTAATGAAGCCAAAGCAAAAGCTGCTAGTGTCGAGGGTCTGCAGAAGAGACTTGAGGATGCTGAAACTGCTTTAAACGAGCACAAAGCCGCACAGGCTGCTCGTGAGCAGGGGATTCTCAAGCACCTAAAATCGCAAAGTCGACGCATTCAAGGTAATATTATCGATCCCTTCTATTTTTTAGTGGACTTGCTGTTTTTTGTTTTTGATCAACGTTTATTTCCTGTGGCAGGCCAAACAAACCAAGAGTTTGATCTGGAGAATCCCGACAATGATCCTCTCCTTGACGCACTTTCTTATCTGGAGCTTCATGGATCTGAAATTCATGAAGGCGTGACGAATGCTAATGCGGGACTGTCGACGCTGTTCCCCTACTTCTTCCCGAAGAAAGAGGAGCCCCGACTTTCCTTGCCCTTGCCCAGAGCTTCAATTCGTCAGAGGACCTTGGACTGAAGATGCGCCAGGAAAACATGAAGATTGCTGTCGAAATCTTGTTGCCACAGTCGTGACGATAACAAAGCTGTTGATTGGATGAAGGTTGGCGACACCGATCAGATAGAGCAGTCAAGATGGAGGTCGTTGATTAAGGCAGCCAAGCCCAACACGAAGAAAATCTTGGCCTATCTCGGGATCAAACCAGCTTCAACTCCTAGCTCATCAAGGCCGGAGGTCTAGTTGCATGCCTCTTTGTTTTTTCTTTCTCTGTTTCTTTTGCCCTTGTCGCCAATTTAGCTATGGCGACAAGTATCCTGGTAGCCCTTTAGGAGACACTTCTTTTGTAATGCCTATGTAAATATTTCTAGAAATTAATGAAATTCCCTCTGGCACTATCATTGATCCTGGCGCTTTCTTTTCCAGTTAATATTTGACAACTATTCGACCAATCCTTGCTCTGCCGATGCTTCTCCTGCTTCTTCCTTCTCGAAGAAAATGATAGTTGATACCGACCCCCTTGAAGGTTCTTCGAACAAACATTTCTCAGAGGATTTGCAAGAACTTCGACAACAACTTCAGTCCATGAAGAAGCAAACTCTGGCAATGATGGAACAGTCTCGAAAAGCATCTGAACAAGAAAAACTTGCTCTCCAACAAGCCAAAGAAGCTGTGGCTGCCAAGGATCTTCTTGTATTGGAAGCAAAGGGAGCCACTACCCGAGAAAATAGCATGCTCGAGCTAATGTTGGAGGCTAGCACAGATATGTTAGGTATGTTTTTCTAACCTCGCAATGCCTCCTCTTTACTTTGCTGTGCCCCCCTTCAGATTTCTTGCCTTGTCGCTTAATAGGCTCGGTTCTTGATGCTGCCGCCGAAGATCGAAGGGTGAACGAGAGAACAAATCTTCTCGTCAATCTTTCCCTTAACCATGGCTGTTTATTCTGGGCCTCCCCTGAACGAACCCAGCAAATTGTCAGGTTTCAAGATCGTGCTTGCCAAGTGCGCGAATTTCTCAACTTTTGCACGACAACATTAACCCTTGTTTACAGGACTTTGTTTCCTCGAAATGAAGTTCCCAAAACTCTTCCTGAATTATTGGAGGTATTCAGAGATGCTCCTCGCATTCATAATTTTGTGCGAGCTCAATTGACAGCTGGAGCGAGGTTCGCCATGATTATGATAAATATTTGCCATCCAAAATTAGACCTGACGAAGATTGTTGCTGATTGCCTGGCCAAAAAATCGCGGCGAAAGAATGATATCGACTCAATCAATGAGATGGTAACTCCTGTGGCTGAGTCGATGATAGATGAGCTTCTTCGGATGGACTCAGAATTCTTCGTCAAGGGTTCCTATGCTGAGCATAAGACAACCAGAGGCTTGTCCATAGATAGTATTTTAGGTTTTGACTGATTTGTACTATATTGAACAACATTATGTCTGTATCTTTTTTGATTTCCGAAGAAATTTGTTGTATATTGTAAACTGCTCTATATTGCTGGAGCCCCCGAGCCTTCTGGCTAGAGTTGTACTGTTTTTTCCATCTCGAAGACTTTTCCTCCTGTCATAATAAGATACCTCTGTTTTTTCATTGATGGGATGAAAGCCCCCGAGTCTCGTGGTGTCAAAGTTCTATATTTTTGTTGCGAGGTTCTTAGACCAAAGCAGTAAGTTTTTTTGGCGCGTACACTATATTTATAATTTTATTAGCTTCCGATATTTGGCGAGGTATTTAGTGTACCAAGGCGAAATATTTGGGTAAGTCTAATATGTCTATATTGTACGTATTTTGAAACTTGAAGGCGTTGAGCCCCCGAGCGTGTCGAAGAATAAGAAATATATCTCCACTATTGATACGTCTCCGACGTATCGATAATTTCTTATGTTCCATGCCATATTATTGATGTTATCTACATGTTTTATGCACACTTTATGTCATATTCGTGCATTTTCTGGAACTAACCTATTAACAAGATGCCGAAGTGCCGATTCTTTGTTTCTGCTGTTTTTGGTTTCAAAAATCCTAGTAAGGAAATATTCTCGGAATTGGACGAAATCAAAGCCCGGGGGCCTATTTTTCCACGAAGCTTCGAAGTCCGAAGGAGAGACGAAGAGGGGCCACGAGGGGGCCACACCCTAGGGCGGCGCGGCCCCCCCTGGCCGCGCGGCCCTGTGGTGTGGGGCCCCCGTGCCGCCTCTTGACCTGCCCTTCCGCCTACAAATAGCCTCCGTGACGAAACCCCCAGTACCGAGAACCACGATACGGAAAACCTTCCAGAGACGCCGCCAACGCCGATCCCATCTCGGGGGATCCAGGAGATCGCCTCTGGCACCCTGCCGGAGAGGGGAATCATCTCCCGGAGGACTCTACGCCGCCATGGTCGCCTCCGGTGTGATGAGTGAGTAGTCTACCCCTGGACTATGGGTCCATAGCAGTAGCTAGATGGTTGTCTTCTCCCCATTGTGCTATCATTGTCGGATCTTGTGAGCTGCCTAACATGATCAAGATCATCTATCTGTAATTCTATATGTTGCGTTTGTTGGGATCCGATGAATAGAGAATACTTGTTATGTGGATTATCAAAGTTATATCTATGTGTTGTTTATGATCTTGCATGCTCTCCGTTATTAGTAGATGCTCTGGCCAAGTTGATGCTAGTAACTCCAAGAGGGAGTATTTATGCTCGATAGTGGGTTCATGTCTCCGTGAATCTGGAGGGGTGACAAGAACCTCTAAGGTTATGGATGTGCTGTTGCCACTAGGGATAAAACATTAGTGCTATGTTCAAGGATGTAGTCACTAGTTACATTACGCGCAATACTTAATGCAATTGTCTGTTGTTAGCAACTTAATACTGGAGGGGGTTCGGATGATAACCTGAAGGTGGACTTTTTAGGCATAGATGCATGCTGGATGGCGGTCTATGTACTTTGTCGTAATGCCCAATTAAATCTCACTATACTCATCATGATATGTATGTGCATGGTCTTTATTTGTCAATTGCCCAACTGTAATTTGTTCACCCAACATGCTGTTCGTCTTATGGGAGAGACACCTCTAGTGAACTGTGGACCCCGGTCCAATTCTCTTTACTGAAATACAATCTACTACAATACTTGTTCTACTGTTTTCTGCAAACAATCATCTTCCACACAATACGGTTAATCCTTTGTTACAGCAAGCCGGTGAGATTGACAACCTCACTGTTTCGTTGGGGCAAAGTACTTTGGTTGTGTTGTGCAGGTTCCACGTTGGCGCCAGAATCCCTGGTGTTGCGCCGCACTACATCTCGCCGCCATCAACCTTCAACGTGCTTCTTGACTCCTACTGGTCCGATTAAACCTTGGTTTCTTACTGAGGGAAACTTGCCGCTGTGCGCATCACACCTTCGTATTGGGGTTCCCAACGGACGTGCCAACCACACGCATCAAGCAAATTTCTGGCGCCGTTGCCGGGGAGATCAAGACACGCTGCAAGGGGAGTCTCCACTTCTCAATCTCTTTACTTTGTTTTTGTCTTGCTTAGTTTTATTTACTACTTTGCTTGCTGCACTAAATCAAAATACAAAAAAATTAGTTGCTAGTTTTACTTTATTTGCTATCTTGTTTGCTATATCAAAAACACAAAAAAAATAGTTACTTGCATTTACTTTACTTATTTCATCATGTTTCCTTTTAATTTTACCACAAAAGACATACCGGTAGGACGTGGGTCTATAGTTGGGAGAAATAATATAGAAGAATTTTTCAATCATGTTAGTACCATTGAAAATTTTGAAGATAGACACTTGGTAGACCTTGCGCCTACTTATGAGATTGCTGCTGCGCATTTAGTTCGCCTGTTGGAAACTAAATTTGTTAATCTTAATCCTATAATCCAACACATGTTTCTCACACTTGGTGATATGGAAGAAGGGGAAAAGAAAGATTTTGTTTTAGAAACCCTTCTTAGATAATTTGGTGGTCTAGCAAGAGAAGCTAGAAAGGTCTTTGCTAAATTTAATATGCTTGGTTCACATACTAATTTTGTTAGTCTCCTTGAAAAGATGGACATGGATAGAATAAGATACACTAATAATATTGATGATGGTGGGGAGATCAAAGCACCAATACCATGCAAACTCTTAGCTATGAATGATGCACTAGAAAATAACTATGCTTGGCTTGTTCCTGAAAATTTGTTTGATGAGAGTAGCACGCCTAAGACTAATGAAAAGGGGGATGCTAAAACTTATGTATCTAATATACTATTCCTGGTTGAGAAAACTCCGCACCCCGCTGAGAATGTACCATCTTTCGATAATACTTGATACACACTTTCTGCGCCTAGCTGAAAGGCGTTAAAGAAAAGCGCTTATGGGAGACAACCCATGTTTTTACCTACAGTACTTTGTTTTTATTTTGTGTCTTGGAAGTTGTTTACTACTGTAGCAACCTCTCCTTATCTTAGTTTTGTGTTTTGTTGTGCCAAGTTAAGCCGTTGATAGAAAAGTAAGTACTAGATTTGGATTACTGCGCAGTTCCAGATTTCTTTGCTGTCACAAATCTGGGTCCACCTCCCTGTAGGTAGCTCAGAAAATTAAGCCAATTTACGTACATGATCCTCAGATATGTACGCAACTTTCATTCAATTTGAGCATTTTCATCTGAGCAAGTCTGGTGCCATTTTAAAATTCGTCAATACGAACTGTTCTGTTTTGACAGATTCTGCCTTTTATTTCGCATTGCCTCTTTTGCTATGTTGGATAAATTTCTTTGATCCACTAATGTCCAGTAGCATTATGCAATGTCCAGAAGTGTTAAGAATGATTGTGTCACCTCTGAATATGTCAATTTATAATGTGCACTAACCCTCTAATGAGTTGTTTCGAGTTTGGTGTGGAGGAAGTTTTCAAGGATCAAGAGAGGAGTATGATGCAACATGATCAAGGAGAGTGAAAGCTCTAAGCTTGGGGATGCCCCGGTAGTTCACCCCTGCATATATTAAGAAGACTCAAGCGTCTAAGCTTGGGGATGCCCAAGGCATCCCCTTCTTCATCGACAACATTATCAGGTTCCTCCCCTGAAACTATATTTTTATTCCATCACATCTTATGTGCTTTTTCTTGGAGCGTCGGTTTGTTTTTGTTTTTTGTTTTGTTTGAATAAAATGGATCCTAGCATTCACTTTATGGGAGAGAGACACGCTCCGCTGTAGCATATGGACAAGTATGTCCTTGGTTTCTACTCATAGTATTCATGGCGAAGTTTCTTCTTCGTTAAATTGTTATATGGTTGGAATTGGGAAATGATACATGTAGTAATTGCTATTAATGTCTTGGGTAATGTGATACTTGGCAATTGTTGTGCTCATGATTAAGCTCTTGCATCATATGCTTTGTACCCATTAATGAAGAAATACATAGAGCATGCTAAAATTTGGTTTGCATATTTGGTTTCTCTAAGGTCTAGATAATTTCTAGTATTGAGTTTGAACAACAAGGAAGACGGTGTAGAGTCTTATAATGTTTTCAATATGACTTTTATGTGAGTTTTGCTGCACCGGTTCATCCTTGTGTTTGTTTCAAATAAGCCTTGCTAGCCTAAACCTTGTATCGAGAGGGAATACTTCTCATGCATCCAAAATACTTGAGCCAACCACTATGCCATTTGTGTCCACCATACCTACCTACTACATGGTATTTTCCACCATTCCAAAGTAAATTGCTTGAGTGCTACCTTTAAAATTCCATCATTCACCTTTGCAATATATAGCTCATGGGACAAATAGCTTAAAAACTATTGTGGTATTGAATATGTAATTATGCACTTTATCTCTTATTAAGTTGCTTGTTGTGCGATAACCATGTTTACTGGGGACGCCATCAACTTTTCATTGTTGAATTTCATGTGAGTTGCTATGCATGTTCGTCTTGTCTGAAGTAAGAGAGATCTACCACCTTATGGTTAAGCATGCATATGTTAGAGAAGAACATTGGGCCGCTAACTAAAGCCATGATCCATGGTGGAAGTTTCAGTTTTGGACATATATCCTCAATCTCAAATGAGAAATTTATTAATTGTTGTTACATGCTTATGCATAAAAGAGGAGTCCATTATCTGTTGTCTATGTTGTCCCGGTATGGATGTCTAAGTTGAAGAATAATCAATAGCGAGAAATCCAATGCGAGCTTTCTCCTTAGACCTTTGTACAGGCGGCATAGAGGTACCCCTTTGTGACACTTGGTAAAAACAATGCATTGTGATGATCCGGTAGTCCAAGCTAATTAGGACAAGGTGCGGGCACTATTAGTACACTATGCATGAGGCTTGCAACTTATAAGATATAATTTACATGATGCATATGCTTTATTACTACCGTTGACAAAATTGTTTCATGTTTTCAAAATCAAAGCTCTAGCACAAATATAGCAATCGATGCTTTTCCTCTATGGAGGACCATTCTTTTACTTTCAATGTTGAGTCAGTTCACCTATTTCTCTCCACCTCAAGAAGCAAACACTTGTGTGAACTGTGCATTGATTCCTACATACTTGCTTATTGCACTTATTATATTACTCTATGTTGACAATATCCATGAGATATACATGTTACAAGTTGAAAGCAACCGCTGAAACTTAATCTTCTTTTGTGTTGCTTCAATGCCTTTACTTTGAATTATTGCTTTATGAGTTAACTCTTATGCAAGACTTAATTGATGCTTGTCTTGAAGTGCTATTCATGAAAAGTCTTTGCTTTATGGTTCACTTGTTTACTCATGTCATATACATTGTTTTGATCGCTGCATTCACTACATATGCTTTACAAATAGTATGATCAAGATTATGATGGCATGTCACTCCAGAAACTATCTGTGTTATCGTTTTACCTGCTCGGGACGAGCAGAACTAAGCTTGGGGATGCTGATAGGTCTCCGACGTATCGATAATTTCTTATGTTCCATGCCACATTATTGATGTTATCTACATGTTTTATGCACACTTTATATCATATTCGTGCATTTTCTGGAACTAACCTATTAACAAGATGCCGAAGTGCCGATTCTTTGTTTTACTGCTGTTTTTGGTTTCAGAAATCCTAGTAAGGAAATATTCTCGGAATTGGACGAAATCAAAGCCCAGGGGCCTATTTTTCCACGAAGCTTCCAGAAGTCCGAAGGAGAGACGAAGAGGGGCCACGAGGGGGCCACACCCTAGGGCGGCGCGGCCCCCCCTTGGCCGCGCGGCCCTGTGGTGTGGGGCCCCCGTGCCGCCTCTTGACCTGCCCTTCCGCCTACAAATAGCCTCCGTGTGAAACCCCCGGTCTGAGAACCACGATACGGAAAACCTTCCAGAGACGCCGCCAACGCCGATCCCATCTCGGGGGATCCGGAGATCGCCTCCGGCACCCTGCCGGAGAGGGAATCATCTCCGGAGGACTCTACGCCGCCATGGTCGCCTCCGGTGTGATGAGTGAGTAGTCTACCCCTGGACTATGGGTCCATAGCAGTAGCTAGATGGTTGTCTTCTCCCCATTGTGCTATCATTGTCGGATCTTGTGAGCTGCCTAACATGATCAAGATCATCTATCTGTAATTCTATATGTTGCGTTTGTTGGGATCCGATGAATAGAGAATACTTGTTATCTTGATTATCAAAGTTATATCTATGTGTTGTTTATGATCTTGCATGCTCTCCGTTATTAGTAGATGCTCTGGCCAAGTTGATGCTAGTAACTCCAAGAGGGAGTATTTATGCTCGATAGTGGGTTCATGTCTCCGTGAATCTGGAGGGGTGACAAGAACCTCTAAGGTTATGGATGTGCTGTTGCCACTAGGGATAAAACATTAGTGCTATGTTCAAGGATGTAGTCACTAGTTACATTACGCGCAATACTTAATGCAATTGTCTGTTGTTAGCAACTTAATACGGAGGGTTCGGATGATAACCTGAAGGTGGACTTTTTAGGCATAGATGCATGCTGGATGGCGGTCTATGTACTTTGTCGTAATGCCCAATTAAATCTCACTATACTCATCATGATATGTATGTGCATGGTCATGCTCTCTTTATTTGTCAATTGCCCAACTGTAATTTGTTCACCCAACATGCTGTTCGTCTTATGGGAGAGACACCTCTAGTGAACTGTGGACCCCGGTCCAATTCTCTTTACTGAAATACAATCTACTGCAATACTTGTTCTACTGTTTTCTGCAAACAATCATCTTCCACACAATACGGTTAATCCTTTGTTACAGCAAGCCGGTGAGATTGACAACCTCACTGTTTCGTTGGGGCAAAGTACTTTGGTTGTGTTGTGCAGGTTCCACGTTGGCGCCGGAATCCCTGGTGTTGCGCCGCACTACATCTCGCCGCCATCAACCTTCAACGTGCTTCTTGACTCCTACTGGTCCGATTAAACCTTGGTTTCTTACTGAGGGAAACTTGCCGCTGTGCGCATCACACCTTCCTCTTGGGGTTCCCAACGGACGTGCCAACCACACGCATCAACTATCTTTATTATATTGCAGCACCGCGAGCCCGCCTCATTAAAAACCTTTCCGGCCCCACTCGGTGCCCCGAAAAGGAAAAGAGTGCGTCTGAAAACTTGCGGGCGTTTCAGTACATTGTATTTTTATAGAAGAGGACTATTTTTCGACTCTAGGCGTAGAACCGCCTGAGCTGTGCTACGTTCCAGGGGTTTTTCTCGGGAACCCCCGTCTTCTTGTCCTTGATCCTGTATGCACCTCCGTCGATGACTTCCGTGACAACGTAAGGTCCCAACCATGGCGACTCGAGTTTTTCAGTGCGCTCTTGATTGAGTCGCAAAACTAAGTCTCCGACTTGAAAAGATCTTGGTCTCAAACGTCGACTGTGGTAATTTTTCAGGTCCTGCTGATATTTGGTTACCCTTGATAATACTTCGTCTCGAGCTTCGTCGAGTGCGTCGACGTCGTCTTCCAATGCTTTCCTGGAAGCTTCTTCATTATACTCTGTAACTCTAGGGGAGTCGTGCTCTATTTCTATTGGCAGTACTGCCTCTGCTCCATGGACGAGGAAAAACGGGGTCTCCTGTGTCGCTGTATTTGGTGTTGTTCGGATGCTCCACAGCACATTTGGTAGTTCTTCTGGCCAGGTATGTCGAGCTTTTTCCAGTGGTCCTAATAGGCGTTTCTTGATGCCATTGCAGATGATGCCATTGGCTTTCTCGACTTGACCATTGGTTTGAGGATGCGCAACTGACGCGAAGTGCAATTTGATGCCTACCTCTGCACAGTACGCCTTGAACTCTTTTGACGTAAAGTTGCTGCCATTGTCTGTGACGATGCTATGAGGTACTCCAAAACGAAAAACGATGTCCTTCACGAATTTTATTGCTGATGCTGCATCTGGTGAATTTATCGGCTTTGCTTCTATCCACTTGGTGAATTTGTCGACAGCAACCAGCAAGTACTCATATCCTCCTGGCGAAGCTTTGTGCAACTTGCCCACCATATCTAGTCCCCATTGGGCAAAGGGCCACGACAATGGTATTGGTGTTAATTCCGCCGCTGGAGAGTGAGGTTTGGCGGCGAATCTTTGACATGCATCACAAGTTCTTACTATTTCCTTGGCATCCTCGATTGCTGTCAGCCAATAGAATCCTGCTCGAAAAACCTTGGCTGCAATAGCTCGACTACTTGCGTGGTGGCCACATATTCCTTCGTGTACATCCTTCAGAATTATTCTTCCTTCTTCAGGTGTGACACACCTTTGCAGGACGCCTGAAATACTTCGCTTGTATAATTCCCCTTTGATCACTGTGAAAGCTTTGGATCGTCGAATAACTCGCCTTGCTTCAACTGGATCGTCGGGTATTTCTTTCCTGAGGATGTATGATATATATGCTTGCATCCACGGAATTTGTACCATCATCACAAGCTCTTGGTCCTCTTCATCCTCCGTGGTTTGTTTGAGAGGTGCCGAGGTTTTCTCTTCTTTTGCTTTTTTCTGCACCTTTTTTGGCTTCGTGGATCTCTCCGCTATTTCTTCCCAAAATACTCCTGGTGGGATTGGGAGGCACTGCGACCCGATGTTTGCGAGAACGTCGGCTTCATCATTGCTCAATCTACTGATGTGATTTACCTCGCATCCATCAAACAGCTTCTCGAGCTCATTGTACATCTCCTTGTATGCCATCATGCTATCATTGACTGCATCACATTGGTTCATAACTTGCTGAGCCACCAATTGTGAGTCGCCAAAGATTTTTAGTCGAGTTGCACCGCAAGCTTTCGCCATCTTCATCCCGTGTATGAGGGCTTGATATTCTGCTTCGTTGTTAGATGCGTTAGGGAACGTCATCCGAAGGACGTACTTCAATTTGTCGCCTTCAGGTGATATAAGTGTACTACTCCTGCGCCAGCTCCTTCTACTCTCTTGGACCCATCGAAGTTCATGGTCCAGGTTCTCGACAAATCTGGGGGTCCCGTGTTTTGTAGCTCCATCCATTCTGCAATGAAATCTGGCAGAACTTGCGACTTGATTGCCTTTCTTTTTTCATACGTGATGTCCCGAGGGGAAAGTTCTATTCCCCAAAGGGAGACACGCCCTGTAGCTTCTGGATTGTTCAGTATATTTGAAAGAGGTGCTTCGTTGACTACTATTATCGGATGTGCCGAAAAATAGTGGCGCAACTTCCTTGCCGTTGCAATTACTCCATATGCTAGTTTAAGATGCTGCGGGTACCGCTGTTTGGAAAGCGATAAAACTTCACCGATGAAATATCTTGGCCTTTGCACTCCATGGAGTTTTCCTTCTTCTTCTCTTTCGACAACTAGCACCGTGCTCACCACTTGGGGCGTGGCTGCAATATACAGCAGGAGAGGTTCCTTTTCCTTCGGCGCCACCAAAATTGGTGGTGTCGAGATTGTGCGCTTCAAATCCTCGAAAGCTCTGTCGGCCTCTTCGTTCCACTGGAATTTATCTCCTTGCTTTATTAGAGCATAAAATGGTAACGCTTTTTCTCCCAGCCTGGCGACGAATCTGCTCAAAGCTGCGACTCGCCCAGTTAGCTGTTGTATTTCTTTCAACTTTGTTGGCTTCCTCATTGTTACGATAGCTTGTATTTTATCGGGATTTGCTTCAATCCCTCTTGCTGAGACTAGAAACCCCAGAAGTTCTCCTGCTGGGACGCCAAAAGAACACTTCGTCGGGTTCAGTTTGAGGCAGAATTTGTCAAGGTTGTCAAAAGTTTCCTTGAGATCCTCGATCAGCGTTGCCCCCTTTTTTGACGTTATGACGACATCGTCGATGTATACTTGCACGTTTTTCCCAATCTGTGTCGCCAAACACTTCTGCATCATCCGCTGATATGTTGCTCCCGCATTTTTTAGACCAAAGGGCATTGTTTTGTAGCAAAACACGCCGTAAGGTGTAATAAACGCTGTCTTTACTTCATCTTCTTCTTTCAATCTGATCTGGTTATAACCAGAATATGTGTCCAGGAAGGAAAGACGTTCACATCCAGCCGTGGAGTCGATAATTTGATCGATCCTCGGGAGGGGAAAGTGATCCTTTGGACAATGTTTATTGAGACACGTAAAGTCGACGCACATGCGAAGGACCTTAGTGTTTTTCTTCGGCACCAACACAGGATTTGCTACCCATGTGGCTTCTGTAAATATCTCTTTGATAAAACCAGCTTCTCGTAGTCGATCGATTTCTGACAGCATGGCCTTGCGGTTTGGTTCCGAAAAACGCCGCAAGGGTTGTTTGATTGGTCTCGCTAATGGATCCAAGTTTAGGTGGTGCTCGGCAAGTTCCCTGGGTACTCCTGGCATGTCGGATGGACACCATGCAAAGATTTTCCAGTTCTCACGGAGGAACTCGACGAGCGCGCTTTCCTATGCGAGGTCCATGTCGTTTGCGATGGACGTCGTCTTTTTCGGGTCTGTCGGGTGAATTTGCACCTCCTTAGAATTTTTCTCGGTGTTGAAAGTTGATTCATTGTTTGGTTTTCCAACGTCTGGCAGCACGTTGTAGTCAGTCATACTCCTTGACGCCAGGTACTCAGCTTGCATCCCGAAAGTTTCTGATATCCGGTGAAAATCCTTGTCGCACTTATCGGCTAAGGCGAAGCTTCCTTTGACTGTGATTGGTCCCTTTGGTCCAGGTAACCTCCACAACATGTATGTATAATGTGGCACCGCCATAAATCTAGCATATGCTGGTCGTCCCAACAAAGCGTGGTATTGTGACGGAAAATCCACGACTTCAAATTCCAGCCTCTCGATTCTATAATTCTCTCGGGTTCCAAACTGAACGTCGAGATTGATCTTTCCCAATGGATAACTTGGTTTCTCCGGTGTGATACCATGGAACCTTGTGTCCGTTGGTTTCAAGTTTGCTAGGGATATGTTCATCTTCCTTAATGTATCTGCATACATAAGGTTTAAGCTGCTGCCGCCATCTATGAACACTCGAGAGACATCAAATCCCGCAATTACTGCTGGTAAAATAAGTGTTGACTGCCCTGGTCGAGGAACTTGCTGCGGATGATCTGCTATGGTGAAGCCAATATCTTGCCCTGACCAATTAAGATACTCGACTGTTGGTGGAGGCATTTTTTCTACCATAAACACCTGTCGTGAGATTACTTTCTGAGCTCTATTGGATGGCCTTCCCTTCTGAATCATCGACACCGCTCCGTTGGAGTTAGGATCAACATAAGGTGGTGGTGGAGGTGCTGCCGCTATTCTGAGCTGATGTCGATTGTCGTCTGTAATCGCGGGAGGAGGTGGCAAGTGAATCTCGCTCCTGGGTTCTCGAGGATTTCTCTGTGCTGCCCGCGCGTTAGCGTGCTCTGCATACCTTAGCATTGCCTGAAAATTACGACAGTCTTTCTGCAGGTGCCCTGACTGTCTTTTTCCGTTGCTGTCGAGGAAAAAGTGCATCTGACACGGCCCATTCATCATCTCTTCAGGAGACACGAAAGGCCTTGGGAACCTAGGCCCGCTATTTTGCCTGTTGTTGCGAGAATCGTCCCTGTTATCACCTCGCTGCTCACTGCTTCTTTGATAATCATCTCTGTTGTTTCCTCCTGTGTTTGCCCGAAAACCTGCCGAAATTTGTCCTGGAGCGTCATAGTTCGGGTACTGCCGAGGAAATCGTCGCCTCGGTTGATAATTTCGACCACGGTCCTCCTCTGGCGACCTGTGCCGTTTGTTATGGACAGCATCTTCTCCATCTGCCCATCTGTTTGCTATTTCCATTAACGCGGATACTATCTTTGGGTTGGTCCTTCCCAAGTCCTCGACGAAGTCTCCACGCCTGATTCCTGCGACAAACGCGTCTACCGCTCTCTCGTCAGATATATTTTCTGCCGAGTTTTTGATGATGTTCCACCTTTGGATGTATTTTCTCATTGGCTCGTCCGGCTTTTGTCGACATGCTCTCAACTCCTCCAACGACGCAGGTTTCTTGCATGTGGACCGGAAGTTCTTGACGAACACATCCTCGAAGCTTTCCCAGCTGTCGATAGATCCTGGGGTAAGTTTCTTTATCCAAGATCGTGCGGCTCCACTCAGATGCACCTGGATGCTTTGCATAGCTGTTGCTCTAGTTCCTCCTGTGAGCTTTACTGTCTCGAGATAATCAACTAGCCAATCCTCTGGATCTTGAAGGCCGTCGAATTTCTTGAAATTGTCGGGTAACTTGAATCCTGAGGGGACTCGAGTTTTTCGGACTCTCCTCGTGAAGCATGGCAAGCCGCACATATCTTCGTCGTTAAGCTCCGGGGATTGCCGATGTTCCCTTCTGCTTTGCCGCGCTCTATCGACTCTTGCTTGTGCTGCCGTGTCTCTTGCTCCACTTGGTCCTTCAGGTGCTGCCGCTGTTGCTGCTGCAGGTCGTGGACTATTTTGCCTTGCCGCTCCTTCGGGAGGCGTTGATACAAACGCTGTCCCCATAGCTCCAACTCCTGCTACCGCCATATTGTATAATGTTTCCCTTGGATCACCTGGCGGTGGTTTAGATGCGAGGATAAAAGCGTGTGTCACCATATACCCAGCCTCTGGTGTCTTAGGGATGATGTTTCCTCTTGTATCTATCGACATAAAGGACATGTCGAGGTTTTGGACCAAATGCTCTCTTTCTGCTTCGGGTATATGTTGCAACCTTGATCTTGCTCTGTTCCGAGCCTCCCTGTGACTATCACCCGAAGTTCTAGATTGTCGACTTAGATCTGCCCTTCTCCTGCTGGATGCAGAAGCTGCCTCCTTTCTCCTGTTTAACTCAGCCGTCTGTTTTTCCAATTCTCTTGCAGCTCGTGCGAGCCTATATTGATATGCTTGCAATTCCTCTGGTGTGGCTGTGGTGGCCATTGGTTCTGAGCCGTTCATAGCTCTTGCGGCTCTATCCCATGCTGCTTGTGAAAGTTGAACTCTGTCTCGCGGCTGTGGCCCAACGTATTTATTGCCCAGGCCTCGTCGCAGATCGGAGGGATCGACGTATGGATTTCCCAAATCGTCGAAAGCCTCAGATGTTTCCTCTTGATCTTCAATGGCATAAATCTGATGATATTTTGTATTCAGATCTATGTTGGGTTTGGTGACACCATCGTTGAGATTGATGAAGACCTTGCCCACTGTGATGGATTTGTCGATGAAGTCGTAACTGTCGACACTGCTTGAGTCATCTCTTATATATGAGTCCGCAGATGACTCAAACGACATGTCGCTGAAGATCTTGGCGAGTTTCTCTCTTGCCCTGGTGCTGACGTAGTGTGTCAACGAAGATTCTTCTTCTCCTGATTCAGTTGACGATGCATAGCTTGAAAAATCAGAATCGACCGCCGACGATCCCGACGAAATCGGAATTTCGACACGATACGATCCTTCTTTCTCGACGCGAAAGCGAAACCTTCCGAACGTCATCTCCATAGGCTCCGCCAGATACGCATATGCATCCAAACGGGAGGGTGGGTGAGGAACAAAATCGACAAGACCAGCAGCGATCTGTTTGCCTCGATCCATTGCGTTGCTTGCGATTGATGATGTCGAAGATCTTGAACGTGCCATCGAGATCAGATCCTTACGCCTCTAGTCCCCACAGACGGCGCCAATTGACAAGGTATTAACTTGTCAATGCCTATGGATTGTAGGCTAGGGTTTAGTTGAAAGTAGAGGGTAAGTAGATCTCGAAGGTTTCAGCCGAAAAGTACTCGACGATTATGAAAACTAGGGTTTGTAAACAATGATTCGATGATCTCCTCGTCCCTCGACTCCCCCTTATATAGGAGGCGGAGTCGAGGGATTCGTGTAGTACAAGTTACATAGTCCGGGAAGGTTTCTAACTCATCCCGCAAGATTACAAATAACACTTCCTAATACAACTCTAGCTTTCCTTAAATATATCTTGGGCTCCCGAATCTTCTTATTCTTCGGGTAGTGGGCCTTCAGTAAACCCCGGGTACTATCTTCGGCAGGCCCATTTGGGATGCCTATGTCACCTGGTGGCACAACAAGTAGCTGGAAGCTAGAACACCAGGAACTCCGTCATGGCGGCTTACAGACACGAAGTTGACGAGATCGCCAAGTGCTTCCTCGGATACAAAGTCAAGTACGTCAGGAGAGACGATAACACAGCGGCAGACATGTTGTCCAAGCTCGGATCTGGTCGGAAGCCAATTCCACCCAAAATTTTCCAAGAGCATCTAAGGACACCCTCGGTAAAGGGCGCTAACCCGAAAAACCCGGACATGGCAGTGTCTCTGGCAAAGGAGGTAATGGTTATCACTCCGGCTTGAACCAAGCCTTACCTCGAGTACCTAGTGGAACAAAAGTTGTCGGACGACGAAGTTCCCGCACGGCAGATCATCAGGCGAGCAGGGTCCTACAGAGTTATTGACGAACAACTCTACAAAAGAAGTGCAAACGGAGTTTTCCAAAAGTGCGTTTCAAACGAAGAAGGGATTGCAATTCTTAGAGAGGTTCACCTTGGAGATTGCGAGCATCATGACGCTCCCAGGTCACTCATTGCAAAAATAATTCGGCAAGGATTTTTCTAGCTAACAACAAACGCAGATGATAATAAAATAGCCGGAACCTGCCGTGGCTGCCAGTACTATGCTACACAACCAGCTCAAGAGTTGAAGACCATCCCTATTACTTGGTCGTTCGCTGTCTTGGGGCTCGATATGGTCGGAAAATTGAAAAATTCATCATCTGCCAGTTTTGAGTACCTCTTGGTCGCGGTTGATAAGTTCAGCAAGTGGATCGAGGCCAAGCCAGTTAGAAAAGCCGATGGTGTTATGGCACTAAAATTTGTTTGCAGCCTCGTGGTGAGATTCGACATCCCACGTTGCATCATCACAGACAATCACGAACTTCGCACATGAAGAATTGAAGGAGTAATGTCATGAACTTGGGATTCGGCTCGACCTCGCCTTTGTGTCACTGATACGTCCAAAACGTATCTACTTTCCCGAACACTTTTGCTATTGTTTTGCCTCTAATTTGTGTATTTTGGATACAACTAACACGGACTAACGATGTTTTCAGCAGAATTGCTCTGGTGTCTCGTTTTTGTGCTGAAACTCAACTTTCAGGAAAATCCCCGGGATTAATTCCAATGGGCCTATTTTCATAGAAGAGAGACGGAGCCAGAAGACCAGAAGGAGGGGGCCACGAGGCGGCCACCCCACCAGGCGGCGTGGTGGGCCCCTGGGCCGCGACGCCCTATGGTGGCGGCGCCTCGGGCAGCCCCAGGTGCCTCCCCTTCGACTACTTAATGGCTTCGACCTAAAAACGAACGGGGGTTAGACGAAATCGCCAGAAGACATCTAGAACACCGCCGCCATCGCGAAACTCCGTCTCGGGACCAGAAACTTTGTTCTGGCACTCCGCCGGGACGGGGAATTGGAGGAGATCATCGCCATCATCACCACCGACGCCTCTCCATCGACCAGCCATGTTTCCCCCATCCATGTGTGAGTAATTCCCCCGCTGTAGGCTGAAGGGGATGGTAGGGATTGTATGAGATTGGTCATGTAATAGCATAAGATTGTTAGGGCATAGTGCGTAGTGTCCGTAATTGGTACTTTTATGATATTGTTGCAACTTGTTATGCTTAATGCTTGTCACTAGGGCCCGAGTGTCATGATCTCAGATCTAAACATGTTATTGTTTCATGATGATATTCATTGTTTTATGATCTTACCTGCAAGTTGTATACACGTATTGTTGTCTGGAACCCGAGGCCCCAAAGTGACAGAAGTTGGGACAACCGAAGGGGAAGGCGGTGATATGAGGATCACATGTGTTCACGGAGTGTTAATGCTTTGCTCCGGTGCTCTATTAAAAGGAGTACCTTAATTTCCAGTAGATTCCCTAGAGGCCCGGCTGCCACCGGCTGGTAGGACAGAAGATGTTGTGCAAGTTTCTCATTGCGAGCACGTACGACTATATACGGAACACATGCCTATGGATTGATTAGTACTTGGATACCGTTTTATTACTATCTGCAAATGCCCTACCTTGATTGTTACATGAGTTTCTCTCATCCATGCAACACCCGTTCATCCATCCCTATGCCTATAGTATTTTAATCCTGCTGTTTACTATAATCACTACTGCTGTTTTTGTTACACTGCTGCTGATATTTCGCTGCCGCTACTGTTATAAAACTATTGCTACTGATAAACTCTTGCGAGCAAGTCTGTTTCCAGGTGCAGCTGAATTGACAACTCCGCTGTTAAGGCTTACAAATATTCTTTGGCTCCCCTTGTGTCGAATCAATAAATTGGGTTTTACTTCCCTCGAAGACTGTTGCGATCCCCTATACTTGTGGGTCATCAAGACTATTTTCTAGCGCCGTTGTCGGGGAGCATAGTTTTATTTGCAAGTTCACTTGGATTGATATTGTTCGCTGCAAATTCTCCATCATGGGTAAACCTCGCGATACTAAAGTCGCCATATTACCATCCACTACAAGAAAAGGTACAACTCTGAGTACCTCTGCTGCTCTTGATTCACCATCTGTGATAAGTCAACTTGTTTCACCACCGCAAGCTTCACATGCTGGTACTTCTGCTGAATCTGAAAATTCTTATAATATTGATGATGCTTCTGCTGTGCTTGATGATAGTGTTTTTTTGAAGGGGTTCATTAGGATCTTTTCTAGATGCTACAATTGCTAGGTCTAGACAAATTAAAAATACTGAAACTCCTAATGAAAATATTGTTACACCTGTTAATTCACCTGAGTCTGTTGAATACTCTACTGATGATCTTGATGAAGATTATGTGGAACTTGATGATGATTTCATTGATAAATGCAATGCTACTACTGATGCAAGTAAAATTAAAAAGCTTCTTGCACAACATACTGTTAGATATAAACTGTCTCCTGATCCTAAATTTGCCACATCACCTATAAAAATTAAGGATAAGGATTATGATTTTTCTCTTGATCTATCTCATATATCTATTGTTGAGAAAACACCTTTTTGTGGTACTGAAAAAGAAAGTGATGTTGAACACATGAATGAACTTTCAACTTTGAGTAGCTTGTTTTCTGATGATCTCAAGAAGCGTACTTATTTTGTTGCTAAAATTTTTCCTTTCTCATTAAAGGGTGATGCTAAAACTTGGTATAATAGTTTGCCTCCTGATTCTATTGATAGCTGATGTCTACGGGTGCTTCTATTCTTGTAGACAGTGTTGGGCCTCCAAGAGCAGAGGTTTGTAGAACAGCAGCAAATTTCCCTTAAGTGGATCACCCAAGGTTTATCGAACTCAGGGAGGAAGAGGTCAAAGATATCCCTCTCATGCAACCCTGCAACCACAAAGCAAGAAGTCTCTTGTGTCCCCAACACACCTAATAGGTGCACTAGTTCGGCGAAGAGATAGTGAAATACAGGTGGTATGAATAAATATGAGCAGTAATAACGGCACCAGAAAATAGCTTGATGCTACAACTGGCGTGTGGTTGATGGTGGTAATATTGCAGGCAGTACAGATGCAGTAAAACAGTAAACAAGCGATGATTGCAGTATTTGGGATTAAGGCCTAGGGATTATACTTTCACTAGTGGACACTCTCAACATTGTAATCATAAAGAAATATAAATAAGCACCTCACTATGTTATTCTGAATTATTCTCTGGCAAGATAACGAACTCTAATTCATCATGTAGGCAAACCTTAAAGATGTATTCCCAAGTACTAATAAACACCCCACGCTGTCACTTTGAGCATTCATAGGAGGTACTAACACACCACAATTTCATAGAGACATCCAACTCAAATCATAACTCAGTGAATAAGTATTCTGTGAAATATAGCCTAAGAGACCCACACGGTGCACACACTGTCACCTTTACACACGTGGGACAAGGAGTCTCCGGAGATCACATAAGTAGAATTCACTTGACTAGCATAATGACATCTAGATTACAAGCATCATCATATGAATCTCAATCATGTAAGGCAGCTCATGAGATTATTGTATTGAAGTACATAGGAGAGAGATTAACCACATAGCTACCGGTACAGCCCTTAGCCTCGATGGAGAACTACTCCCTCCTCATGGGAGACAGCAGCGGTGATGAAGATGGCGGTGGTGTCGATGGAGGAGCCTTCCGGGGGCACTTCCCCGTCCCGGCGGCGTGCCGGAACAGAGAGTCCTGTCCCCCACATCTTGGCTTCGCGATGGCGGCGGCTCTGGAAGGTTTCTCGTACCGTGGCTTTTTTCGTCTCAAAGATTTAGGTCAGGGACCTTTAAATAGGCGAAGAGGCGGAGTCGGAAGGTCGACGAGGCGGCGACACAATAGGGGGGCACGGCTCCCCCTCTGGCCGCGCCGCCCTACTGTCTGGTGGGTGATGACCCACAAGTATAGGGGATCGCGATAGTCTTCGAGGGAAGTAAAACCCAAATTTATTGATTCGACACAAGGGGAGGTAAAGAATACTTATAAGCCTTAACAACTGAGTTGTCCATTCAGCTGCACCTGGAAAAGCACTAGTAACAGGGGTGATGTGAAAGTAGCAGTAATATGAGAGCAATAGTAATAGTAACACAGCAGCAGTAATAGCAATATGAGAGCAATGGCACCAGAAAATAGTTGATACTACTTCCAATGACATGTAGAACAAGTATATGATGATGAGAGATGGACCGGGGTTCCCAGCGATCTACACTAGTGGTAACTCTCCAATAACAAGTGACAAGTGTTGGGTGAACAAATTACAGTTGGGCAATTGATAGGATTGATAAAGCATTAAGAAAGAACATCAATTCATTAATCATGTAGGCATGTTTTTCATATATAGTCGTACGTGCTCGCAATGAGAAACTTGTACAAAATCTTTTGTCCTACCAGCCGGTGGCAGCCGGGCCTCAAGGGAATCTACTGGATATTAAGGTACTCCTTTTAATAGAGCACCGGAGCAAAGCATTAACACTCCGTGAAAACATGTGTCCCTCACATCACCGCCATCCCCTCCGGTTGTCCCGATTTCTGTCACTTCGGGGCCTTTGGTTCCGGACAGCGACATGTGCATACAACTTGTAGATACAATCTAAGCAATAATTATAGAGCTTAAATCTATGATCATGCCACTCGGGCCCTAGTGACAAGCATTAAGCATAACAAGATTGCAGCAACAATAACTTCACAAACTTTATAGATAGACTAATCATAATGTATCATCCATCGGATCCCAACAAACACAACACCGATTACATCAGATGGATCTCAATCATGTAAGGCAGCTCATGAGATCATTGTATTGAAGTACATGGGATAGAGAGTACCAACTAGCTACTGCTAGAACCCGTAGTCCATGGGGGAACTACTCACGGAGCATGATGGAGGCGGTGGCGTCGATGGAGATGGCTTCCGGGGGCACTTCCCTGTCCCGGCAGGGTGCCGGAACAGAGAGTTCTGTCCCCCGAATTGGAGTTTCGCGATGGCGGCGGCGCCCCTAGAGTCTTTCTGGAGTTTCGTCAATTGGTACTGCGTTTTTAGGTCGAAAGGGGTTATATAGGCGAAGAGGCGGCGCAGGAGGGTCGACAGGGTGGCCTCCCCATAGGGGGGCGCGGCCTGGGTATGGCCCGCGCGGCCCACCCTCCTGGTGGCCCCCTGGCTCTCCTCCGACTCTACTTCGGTGTTCTGGATGCTTCCGGGAAAAATAGGATGTTTGGCGTTGATTTCGTCCAATTCCGAGAATATTGCCCGAACAGCCTTTCTGGAACCAAAAACAGCAGAAAACAGGAACTGGCACTGTGGCATCTTGTTAATAGGTTAGTTCTGGAAAACGCATAAAAACATTATAAAGTGCAAGCAAAACATGTAAGTATTGTCATAAAATAAGCATGGAACATCAGAAATTATGGATATGTTGGAGACGTATCAGCATCCCCAAGCTTAGTTTCTGCTCGTCCCGAGCAGGTAAACGATAAAAAGAATAATTTCTGTAGTGACATGCTACTTACATAACCTTGATCATACTATTACAAAGCATATGAAATGAATGAAGTGACTCAAGGCAATGATTTATAGTTGCTAACAAATAGATAACATATAGCAAAACTTTTCATGAAGAGTACTTTGAAGACAAGCATCAAAAGTCTTGCATAAGAGTTAACTCATAAAGCAATAGATTCAAAGTAAAGGCATCGAAGCAACACAAAGGAAGATATAAGTTTCAGCGATTGCTTTCAACTTTCAACATGCATATCTCATGGATAATTGTCAACACAAAGTAATATGATGAATGCAAATATGCAAATATGTAAGAATCAATGCACAGTTGACACAAGTGTTTGCTTCTAAGATGGAAGGAAGTAGGTAAACTGACTCAACATAAAGTAAAAGAAAGGCCCTTCGCAGAGGGAAGCATTGATTGCTATATTTGTGCTAGAGCTTTGGTTTTGAAAACATAAAGAGAGCATAAAAGTAAAGTTTTGAGAGGTGTTTGTTGTTGTCAACGAATGGTAGTGGGCACTCTAACCCCCTCGCCAGACAAACCTTCAAAGAGCGGCTCCCATGAATTATTTTTATTTTTGGGTGGCACTCCTTCCAACCTTTCTTTCACAAACCATGGCTAACCGAATCCTCGGGTGCCTGCCAACAATCTCATACCATGAAGGAGTGCCTTTTTATTTTAGTTTTATTTAGATGACACTCCTCCCCACCTTTGCTTTCTCAAGCCATGGCTAACCGAATCCTTCGGGTGCCGTCCAACAATCACATACCATGGAGGAGTGTCTATTTTGGTTAATTAATTTGGGACTGGGAATCCCATTGCCAGCTCTTTTTGCAAAATTATTGGATAAGCGGATGAAGCCACTAGTCCATTGGTGAAAGTTGCCCAACAAGATTGAAAGATAAAACACCACATACTTCCTCATGAGCTATAAAACATTGACACAAATTGAGAAGCATTTTGAATTGTTTAAAGGTAGCACTCAAGCAATTTACTTTGGAATGGCAGAAAATACCACATAGTAGGTAGGTATGGTGGACACAAATGGCATAGTGGTTGGCTCAAGGATTTTGGATGCATGAGAAGTATTCCCTCTCGATACAAGGCTTTGGGCTAGCAAGGTTATTTGAAGCAAACACAAGTATGAACCAGTACAACAAAACTTACATAAGAACATATTGCAAGCATTATAATACTCTACACTGTCTTCCTTGTTGCTCAAACACTTTTACCAGAAAATATCTAGACCTTAAGAGAGACCAATCATGCAAACCAATTTTAACAAGCTCTACAGTAGTTCTCCACTAATAGCTTTAAACTACATGAAAAAACTTAATCATGATCTACTTGAGAGCTCAAAACAATTGCCAAGTGTCAAATTATCCAAGACATTATGAGGCATTTTCTGTTTCCAACCAAATAACCATAAGTATTGTGGCTTCCAACTTTTATCATTGAACATTAAAAGTAAAACGAAGAACAAGTGTTCATATGAAAAAGCGGAGCGTGTCTCTCTACCAAACAAGGATTGCTAGGATCCGAATTTATTCAAACACAAACAAAAATAAAACATACAGACGCTCCAAGTAAAGCACATATGATGTGACCGAATAAAAATATAGTTTCAATAGAAGAAACCTGATAAGTTGATGAAGAAGGGGATGCCTTGGGCATCCCCAAGCTTAGACACTTGAGTCTTCTTGAAATATGCAGGGATGAACCACGGGGGCATCCCCAAACTTAGACTTTTCACTCTTTTTGATCATATATCATCCTCCTCTCTTGACCCTTGAAAACTTCCTTCACACCAAACTTCTCATAAACTTCATTAGAGGGGTTAGTACTCAAAAAACTTGAATCCACTTTTAGTCCTGTAGTGACACATTGCAAATACTCAATAAAATATTAGCTACAGCTCTCCATGTCTAGAAAACCTCGCTTAAAGTCCACAAGAGACAATGCAAAAAAACAGAGACAGAATCTAGCAAAACAGAACAGCCAGTAAAGACGAATTTTTAATAAATACTTCCGTTGCTCAAATCAGAAAACTCAAAACTAATGAAAGTTGCGTACATATCTGAGGAACATGCACGTAAATTGGCATATTTTTCTGAGTTACCTACAGAGAAAACAGCCCAGATTCGTGACAGATAGAAATCTGTTTCTGCGCAAAAATCCAAATCTAGTATCAACCTTCGATTAGAAGCTTCACTTGGCACAACAAAACACAAAACTAAGATAAGGAGAGGTTGCTACAGTAGTAAACAACTTCCAAGACACAAATATAAAACAAAGCACTGTAGCAAAATAAACACATGGGTTATCTCCCAAGGAGTTCTTTCTTTATAGCCATTAAGATGGGCTCAGCAGTTTTAATGATGCACTCGTAAAAATGAAGAGTCGAAGCAAAAGAGAGCATCAAGAGACAAATTCAAAACACATTTAAACCTAACATGCTTCCTATGCATAGGAATCTTGTAAATAAACAAGTTCATTAAAAGCAAAGTAACAAGCATAGGAAGATAGAACAAGAGTAACTTCAAAATTTTAAGCATATAGAGAGGTGTTTTAGCACCATGAAAATTTCTACAACCGTATTTTCCTCTCTCATAATAATTTTCAGTAGCTTCATGAACAAACTCAACAATATAACTATCACATGCAGCATACTTTTCATGATCCACCAACATATAATTTTTATCAAGCTCAAAAATAGTGGAATTAAAACTTTCAAACTCACTTTTATCAATAATATGACAAGATGATTGATCAATCTCAAGAGATATGGGACTCATAGATAAAGTCAAGAACTCTCCAATCCCATTTTCATTAGTAGTACAATTAATATTATCAAGTAACATAGGACCATCATCTAAAGATTTATCATAAACATTTGCTAAGCAAAATTCTTTAGTACCATGCATTTCGACATCAGGCACAAACAAAGCATTATCATAAGATTTATCAAAGTAGCATGGATTATCATATATAATAGTAGCATAATTATTCTCACAAGTTTTACTCATAGGTAATATTTCAAGAGAATCCACAGGAACATAACATTCAACCTCTTTCGGTAAACATGGAGGACAATCAAATAGTGTAAGAGATAAAGAGTTACTCTCATTAGAAGGTTGGCATGGGTAGCTAATCCATTCTTCCTCCTTTTGTTCGTCACTCTCCTCTTCTTTTTCATCCAATGAGCTTTCAGGTTCATCAATTTCCTCCTCTTTTTCATCCAATGAGCTTTCAGGTTCATCAATTTCTTCTTCCACCGGTTCCTGCAAATTGTGAGTGCATTCTTGTGCATTAATGAGTCTCTCTTTATAATCAATGATATAAGGATTACCACTGTAGCATTCTATGCAAGAATTAAGGATACAAGAGACATAATCTTTAAGGTCCTTACAAGCAACACAAGTTTCATAATTCTTAACCATGAAGGATTCTATTTCAGAAGCTCCCATAAATAAGACAAATTGTTCTACCTCTTCGAACCCATAATGAATATAGCAATTCCGATTATAGTTCTTAATTAAAAATTCCTCACTAAAGCCACATTGAAATTTAAGATGTTTAGTATCCTGTTGAGAGCAACAGTTTATATCATGGCGTTTAAGCAAGATTTTAGCAATTGTATTCAATTTTTCTATCATAGCACTCATTACTTTACCAGTTCTTGATTCTCTATAATTATTATAACATTCTATAAGCTCCAAGTAGGTTGTTGGTTCTCCCATAATAGCAGTTTTTAATTTTTAGGTTTTTCAAATTTTTATGGATTTTTGGGTATATGAGAAAAATAAAACAAGACAAAAAGAAACTAAGCAAAAGTAAACTAAGCAAAATAAAACTAGACAGAAATAAACTAAGCACAAATAAACTAGACAAAAGTAAACTAAGCAAAACAAAATAAAACAAAATAAAAACAGAGAGAGAGATAGAGTGTACTCCCTAGGTGAACTTATGAGTAGAGCTATGCCTCCCCGGCAACGGCGCCAGAAAACAGTCTTGATGACCCACAAGTATAGGGGATCGCGATAGTCTTCGAGGGAAGTAAAACCCAAATTTATTGATTCGACACAAGGGGAGGTAAAGAATACTTATAAGCCTTAACAACTGAGTTGTCAATTCAGCTGCACCTGGAAAAGCACTAGTAACAGGGGTGATGTGAAAGTAGCAGTAATATGAGAGCAATAGTAATAGTAACACAGCAGCAGTAATAGCAATATGAGAGCAATGGCACCAGAAAATAGTTAATACTACTTCCAATGACATGTAGAACAAGTATATGATGATGAGAGATGGACCGGGGTTCCCAGCGATCTACACTAGTGGTAACTCTCCAATAACAAGTGACAAGTGTTGGGTGAACAAATTACAGTTGGGCAATTGATAGGATTGATAAAGCATTAAGAAAGAACATCAATTCATTAATCATGTAGGCATGTTTTCCATATATAGTCGTACGTGCTCGCAATGAGAAACTTGTACAACATCTTTTATCCTACCAGCCGGTGGCGGCCGGGCCTCAAGGGAATCTACTGGATATTAAGGTACTCCTTTTAATAGAGCACCGGAGCAAAGCATTAACACTCCGTGAAAACATGTGTCCCTCACATCACCGCCATCCCCTCCGGTTGTCCCGATTTCTGTCACTTCGGGGCCTTTGGTTCCGGACAGCGACATGTGCATACAACTTGTAGATACAATCTAAGCAATAATTATAGAGCTTAAATCTAAGATCATGCCACTCGGGCCCTAGTGACAAGCATTAAGCATAACAAGATTGCAGCAACAATAACTTCACAAACTTTATAGATAGACTAATCATAATGTATCATCCATCGGATCCCAACAAACACAACACCGATTACATCAGATGGATCTCAATCATGTAAGGCAGCTCATGAGATCATTGTATTGAAGTACATGGGATAGAGAGTAACAACTAGCTACTGCTAGAACCCGTAGTCCATGGGGGAACTACTCACGGAGCATGATGGAGGCGGTGGCGTCGATGGAGATGGCTTCCGGGGGCACTTCCCCGTCCCGGCAGGGTGCCGGAACAGAGAGTTCTGTCCCCCGAATTGGAGTTTCGCGATGGCGGCGGCGCCCCTGGAGTCTTTCTGGAGTTTCATCAATTGGTACTGCGTTTTTAGGTCGAAAGGGGTTATATAGGCGAAGAGGCGGCGCAGGAGGGTCGACAGGGTGGCCTCCCCATAGGGGGCGCGGCCTGGGTATGGCCCGCGCGGCCCACCCTCCTGGTGGCCCCCTGGATCTCCTCCGACTCTACTTCGGTGTTCTGGATGCTTCCGGGAAAAATAGGATGTTTGGCGTTGATTTCGTCCAATTCCGAGAATATTGCCCGAACAGCCTTTCTGGAACCAAAAACAGCAGAAAACAGGAACTGGCACTGTGGTATCTTGTTAATAGGTTAGTTCCGGAAAACGCATAAAAACATTATAAAGTGCAAGCAAAACATGTAAGTATTGTCATAAAACAAGCATGGAACATCAGAAATTATGGATACGTTGGAGACGTATCAGTGGGCCTGTGGCCCCCCTCTGGCGGCTCTCGGGTGTTCTGGAAGCTTCATGCAATTCTAAGATCCTGGGTGTTGATTTCGTCCAATTCCGAGAATATTTCCTTACTAGGATTTCTGAAACCAAAAACAGCAGAAAACAGGAACTGGCACTTCGGCATCTCGTCAATAGGTTAGTTCCGGAAAATGCATAAAATCATCATAAAGTGTGAACAAAACATGTAGGTATTGTCATAAAACAAGCATGGAACATAAGATATTATCGATACGTCGGAGACGTATCAGCATCCCCAAGCTTAGTTCCTACTCGTCCTCGAGTAGGTAAACGATAACAAAGATAATTTCTGAAGTGACATGCTACCAACATAATCTTGATCATACTATTGTAAAGCATATGAGATGAATGCAGCAATTCAAAGCAATGGTAAAGACAATGAGTAAACAATTGTACCATATAGCAAAGACTTTTCATGAATAGTACTTTCAAGACAAGCATCAATAAGTCTTGCATAAGAGTTAACTCATAAAGCAATAAGTTCAAAGTAAAGGCATTGAAGCAACACAATGGAAGACTAAGTTTCAGCGGTTGCTTTCAACTTGTAACATGTATATCTCATGGATAGTTGTCAAAGCAAAGCAATATAACAAGTGCAATAAGCAAGTATGTAAGAATCAATGCACAGTTAACACAAGTGTTTCCTTCTAAGATAGAAGGAAATGGGTAAACTGACTCAACATAAAAGTAGAAGAATGGCCCTTCGCAGAGGGAAGCATTGATTGCTATATTTGTGCTAGAGCTTTGGTTTTGAAAACAAGAAACAATTTTGTCAACGGTAGTAATAAAGCATATGCATCATGTAAATTATATCCTACAAGTTGCAAGTCTCATGCATAGTATACTAATAGTGCCCGCACCTTGTCCTAATTAGCTCGGATTACCTAGATTATCATCGCAATACATATGTTTTAACCGAGTATCACAAAGGGGTACCTCTATGCCGCCTGTACAAAGGTCTAAGGAGAAAGCTCGCATTGGATTTCTCGCTTTTGATTATTCTCAACTTAGACATCCATACTGGGACAACATAGACAACAGATAATGGACTCCTCTTTAATGCATAAGCATTTAGCAACAATTAATGTTCTCATATGAGATTGAGGATATTTGTCCAAAACTGAAACTTCCACCATGATTCATGGCTTTAGTTAGCGGCCCAATGTTCTTCTCTAACAGTATGCATGCTCTAACCATTCAACTAGTGGTAAATCTCCCTTACTTCAGACAAGACGGACATGCATAGCAACTCACATGATATTCAACAAAGAGTAGTTGATGGCGTCCCCAGGAACATGGTTATCGCACAACAAGCAACTTAATAAGAGATAAAGTGCATAAGTACATATTCAATACCACAATAGTTTTTAGGCTATTTGTCCCATGAGCTATATATTGCAAAGGTAGAGGATAGAAATTTTAAGGTAGCACTCAAGCAATTTACTTTGGAATGGCGGAGAAATACCATCTAGTAGGTAGGTATGGTGGACACAAATGGCATAGTGGTTGGCTCAAGGATTTTGGATGCATGAGAAGTATTCCCTCTCGATACAAGGTTTAGGCTAGCAAGGTTATTTGAAACAAACACAAGCATGAATCGGTACAGCAAAACTTACATAAGAACATATTGCAAGCATTATAAGACTATATATTGTCTTCCTTGTTGTTCAAACACCTTTACCAGAAAATATCTAGACTCTAGAGAGACCACTCATGCAAACCAAATTTTAACAAGCTCTATGTATTTCTTCACTAATAGGTGCAAAGTATATGATGCAAGAGCTTAATCATGAGCACAACAATTGCCAAGTATCAAGTTATTCAAGACATCATACCAATTACTACATGTAGCATTTTCTGTTTCCAACCATATAACTATTATCGAAGCAGTTTCAACCTTCGCCATGAACATTAAAAGCTAAGAACACATGTGTTCATATGAACCCGTGGAGCGTGTCTCTCTCCCACACAAGCATTTATTCAAACAAAAACAGAAACAAAAACATACAGACGCTCCAAGTAAAGTACATAAGATGTGACCGAATAAAAATATAGTTTCAAGGGAGGAACCTGATAATTTGTCGATGAAGAAGGGGATGCCTTGGGCATCCCCAAGCTTAGATGCTTGAGTCTTCTTGAAATATGTAGGGGTGAACCACCGGGGCATCCCCAAGCTTAGACTTTTCACTCTTCTTGATCGTAGTATATCATCCTCCTCTCTTGACCCTTGAAAACTTCCTTCACACCAAACTCGAAACAAACTCATTAGAGGGTTAGTGCATAATCAAAAACTCACATGTTCAGAGGTGACACAATCATTCTTAACACTTCTGGACATTGCTCAAAGCTACTGGAAGTTAATGGAATCGAAAAATCCATCAAGCATAGCAAAACAGGCAATGCGAAATAAAAGGCAGAATCTGTCAAAATAGAACAGTTCGTAAAGACGAATTTCTAAGAGGCACCAGACTTGCTCAAATTGAATGAAAGTTGCGTACATATCTGAGGATCACGCACGTAAATTTCCATAATTTTCTGAGTTACCTACAGAGAATTCTGCCCAAATTCGTGACAGCAAAGAAATCTGTTTCTGCGCAGTAATCCAAATCTAGTATGAACCTTACTATCAATGACTTTACTTGGCACAACAATGCAATAAAATAAAGATAAGGAGAGGTTCCTACAGTAGTAACAACTTCCAAGACTCAAATATAAAACAAAGTACTGTAGTAAAATAAACACATGGGTTATCTCCCAAGAAGTTCTTTCTTTATAGCCATTAAGATGGGCTCAGCAGTTTTAATGATGCACTCGCAAGAAATAGTATTTAAAGCAAAAGAGAGCATCAAGAGGCAAATTAAAAACACATTTAAGTCTAACATGCTTCCTATGCATAGGAATCTTGTAAATAAACAAGTTCATGAAGAGCAAAGTAACAAGCATAGGAAGATAGAACAAGTGTAGCTTCAAAAATTTCAGCACATAGAGAGGTGTTTTAGTAACATGAAAATTTATACAACCATATTTTCCTCTCTCATAATAACTTTCAGTAGCATCATGAGCAAACTCAATAATATAACTATCACATAAAGCATTCTTATCATGAGTCTCATGCATAAAATTATTACTCTCCACATAAGCATAATCAATTTTAGTTGTAGTGGGAGCAAATTCAACAAAGTAGCTATCATTATTATTCTCATCATCAAATATAGGAGGCATATTGTAATCATAATCAAATTTATCCTCCATAACAGGCGGCACCAAAAGGCTACTATCATTATAATCGTCATAAATAGGAGGCAAAGTATCATCAAAGTAAATTTTCTCCTCAATGCTTGGGGGACTAAAAAGATCATGCTCATCAAAACCAGCTTCCCCAAGCTTAGAATTTTCCATAGCATTAGCAACAATAGTGTTCAAAGCATTCATATTAATAACATTCCCATTAGCATGCATATAAAGTTCCATGGGTTTTTTAATTCTCTCTTCAAACACATCATGTCCTAATTCAAGGTAAAGTTCATAAAGATCTCTCATATTTTTGTTGTTTTCCATTATGCCTAACTAGTGTAAACAAGAAACAAAAAGATGCAATTGCAGGATCTAAAGGAAATAGCTTCGAGTACTTACAACGGCGCCGGAAAATAGCTTAGTACCTGAGATCCGGAGTGTGAGTACCTTTTTGTCAACACCCGGATTTTTAAGTCCAGATGCCTGTCATGCCATACATCGCAATCCCAGGAATATTGTTGTTGCGAGACATAACAGTTGAATATCATAAGTCATCATTCATTACATACCATAGTCGTCTTACAAATAGAGATCACACGATCCCATATTACACACAGAGTTGATCTAGGGATCAACATTCACCAAGTTCATAGTTTCATAGCGGAAGCGTAAAGTAGAAGGGACTCTCTAGTCCACAGGCCAACGTCTGACGTCAGAAGGCTCCCTAGTTGTCGTGGGCGTCCTGCTGGTCGTCTTCTTCAAACTGTTGTTCTGCTTCAGAATCTGGCCATTTGAATAGCCAGGGACACAGCCGTGAGTACTTTAAAGTACTCGCAAACTAATATCACGGTAAATACTAAAAGTTCTAGTAAGGGGGTACTAAGCTCTAGTTTATTTTGCATAAAGCTAATTTTATTTCACAAACATTTTTGTAAACCACTCTTCATGTGCTAACTAACTCAAGTGGGAACATTAGTGTCATTCCCACAACCAGGTTGTGATTCCAAGTCAAAGTCTCCATTCAAGTTCAAAACCATAAGTCATCCTTCAGCATTCATAGTTTTCGAAAAGTTCTGATGACGGAACAGTATGGCCTTTCCAACTGTCCATAACCGAGGACGCGGCTATTCGAATAGGTTTAACTCTGCAGAGGTTGTACACTTGTGCCACAACAATTGCAATAGCTCGTCAGGTAATCGGCCCTGATTTATCGTGACGTTAAAGACGCGAACTACCAATCATAACCTTTCATTTACACATCCTAGTATAGGCACCTCTCCCCATGAGCTTGGCCTCCCAGTGAAGACCAACTGTCAACCTGGGAACTGCACAGGGCTTGGGCCGGACATTCACCTCATCGCGCATCATATCGTATCATCTCAGTTGTTGTGGTAGAGGCAGCTTTCGGCATAACCCCGATGATGCTTGTTTAGAGGGAACCCATACTAAGACACACAAACTTCCAGTTAAGCCCTACCCAGATTCAGGTATTGTGGGGGTACGGTAAAATTGGAATGGTATCGCATCCGAACCCAACCATCAGTATTTTTGAAACATTCACCAAGTCATTCACCAGTCATATTCACCTTCAAAAGAAATCATTCAATGGAATGCATCTTCATCCCAAGGTTTCGAAACTCCTTTAAAAATCTCTCAATAGAATGACTCGTCATTCCAAGGTTTTCGAAATCATTTCAGTTCCCAGTCTCCCACATGGAGAAGTCACTTTCAATCAGCACTAGCATCTAGGTATGAGGGGTACTAAGTATTTGTTTTGTTTCTAGGCTAAGTTTGATACTCTTGTACTAGTCCAATACTAGCCAAGTGAATCATGAATCAAAAAGTACTTTGATAAAACAAAGGTAAATAGAGTTTGTAAGTACAAACTGGAAATTAAGATCATAAGCCTAAAGTAAAAATAGGGGAAGGCTTTGCTCATAGAGAGCTTAGCAAGTTGCAAGATTATTATCTTGCAACCAAAATGGTTTGCCTCAAGCTAGCTTGCATTGGTGGTAGCTTGCTAACTTTACTACTTTGATCACCAACTTGTACTTTGACCCAAGTTAACTATAAAAGTAACCCATCTAGAAAACAAGTAAGAATTTGTAAAATCAAAACTTAGGATGGGTTCATATACATAAAGGTAAGAAACATGGTGCCTTGCCCCAAGGGGCGTTGCACCTTGCCAGAATATTAGTTTGCAAACTACATATCTTAGCTTGCAAACAATATCACCTTGCAAAGGTAATTTCTATCAGTGCTAGCTTGCGTTGGTAATAACTTGCAATACTATCAGCTTGCCTTGGTTGAAGTGAGGGTCCAAGTTCTCTTCTCCTTCCTTGTTGTAGAAGTCCTCCTCTTCCTGATGGTCTCCGGTACTAGCGTCTAAAATACGAATACGGGGTACACGATCATCATACCAAACTTACATACTACCAATCTCATACAAGCTTCACACAACTTAACTCGTATCACACACTACTATTAAGTGGGTGGAGGTGTTCTTCCTATTTAAGAAAATAATTTTCTCTCATACTAACTTATGTGTTACTTTTAATTACTTAGAGAAATACTTTCCTCTCATATCTTATTAAGATTTAATTTCTCTTATGAACAAAATATGACCTAGGTTGACTAAAGTCAACCTCTTCATACTCATCATTTAAGAAAATGATTTAAATGAGGTTTCATACCTCATACAATTTAATCCTAACAAGGGTAATGATTTAAGGTCACCCAATACTCAATATGAGATTATATAGACCATGGTCCATACCTCATGTTGAAATACTTGGGACCAAGATTTAAATGAGAGAGAAACCTCTCATAAGATTGAACACATAGTTGTAACTAGGTTAACAACTACCATTGAGGTGATTTCACATCCTCAACAATTCATTGGCTATTCTAACAATACTTGTACTCACACCAATACTACACTTAGAGTGCATTGGTTGTGTGGCTTGAGGAAAATAATTTCCTCTCCTTACATGTAAGTGATAGTTTCCATCTAGGGTTTGAGAAATACCTTTCTCTTATTGAAAACTTCTTAAGATTTAATTTCTCAAACAATCATGCATGAAATCATGTTGACCCAAGTCAACCATTCATCATTATCATTTGAGAAATAGATTTAAATGAGGTAGAGTACCTCATGCCATTTATTAACACTACAAATGATTTAAATCTCTAAGGAATTCATATAGGTGAGTTTGGGCCAGGGGTCCAAACATCACATGAATTCATTTGAGACAAGATTTAAATGAAGCATAAGACTTCATATGAATTACTTAATAGTTTTGGACAATATCAACTAGTTAAACTAGCCATATTACCCACTACTTAAACTAGGGCATGATCATGCAAGGTGACCACACCATTTTATTGCCTAAACAATTAGTGTAAGTCAAAAGTGAGCTAAAGGAGTTGGAATTGACTCAATATCTATTTTGGTTGATTTTTAGGAATTATTCTAAGGCAGAAAAGTCCCTGACTTGTTATTTTTGTTAGATTAATTCTACAAAGAGATTGACCATGAGGCCAGTGGCATTGGATAGATATTTTTCTAGGCTTTCCAAATATATCAACTTCATAAATTTTGGTTCAGCAGATTTGAAACTATTCAATTTCAAAGTGGGGGCCAGTATTGAAAAAGATTTGAAAGAAATAATTCTAATTCAAACTGGCGGGCTGGCGGGAAAGAGAATGGGCCGAAATGGTTTAAAACGCAGCGACGGCGAGTTGGGCCGGCCCAGCAGTGCGTCCAGCGCGCAGCGGGCCAGCTGACAGGGGGTCCCACTTGTCAGCGACTCAGGCTTACCGAAACGGTATGGAGGATCATGGAACGTAGGATTAGAGGAAGATCGTGCGGTCGAGGTGCGTCGTCTCCGTCGAGGGGAGGGCTTGCTGGCGCGGCGAGGCACGGGGGTCGACGGCGAGCTGGGACTCCGGCGACGGTCGGCGACGGTGCAGAACGGCGTTGTCGACGATGAGGAAGCAGATGGCGCAGACGGCGGCTCGAATGGTGGCCGGGAGCTTCTCCTCCGTCGAGCTGCTGCGGCGGCGGTCCCCGGTGAAATTGGAGCTACTCCGGTGAAATTGGGAAGGGGGAGGTGGTCGAGGAGATCAAGGATGAGGAGGGAAGCAAGTGAGTGTGAAGAAATTGTACCGGGTTGCTTCCCTTTTATAGCGGCGCGAGGTGTTGCGGGGCAGTGGTGATGGCGGCATGCGCGCGGCGTCGCCGGCGATGCAGAGGGGTAGGAGGGAGCAGGGCGAGGTAGGCGACATTACTGCGAGGCTAGAGAGCTAGGAGTTGAGGTGGGGGACGGTCTGGCGAGCGCGCGAGAGGCGAGATACTGGCGGCAGGCTTACGGGGGTCCGGCGAGCTGGTCGTCGGCGACAGGCAGCGCGAGAGCATGGGAGCGTGTCTGGTGGGTTGGCGCGACGATGGTGATGCTCCACGTGCTGAGAGGGGGGCCGGGGGCTACGCAGGTCGTCGGGGCGGCAGGTGGCCGTGGCGCGCGCTGGGGCGTGCCCACGCCGTGATCGGCATGGCCTGGGCCACTCTGGGCGCGCGGTGGTTGACGCGTGTGGGCTTTCTCTCCGGCAATGGTGGCTATGGTTGGATGCAGGGGAGCAAGGGGGGTCCAGGGGACATGATGGCCGGGAGTGGTGGTGAGAGGAGAGGAGGGGATGGTGTCCATGGTGACCATGGCCGGCATGGCCATGGCATGCATGCTTGGCTAGCTCCTCTAGGGTTTCTGTGGTGGAGTGATGAAGAGAGGGAACAAGGGGACAGTGTGGAGAGATTTGGGGCAGGGTAGGGTTAGGCAAACACTATTGCAAATAGTGTTGGTATAGTTCCCTATTTGAAATTCCTCAATTTTGCCCAAAATTGATAAAGTTCAAAAGGTTGACCAAATTGAAAAGGGTGTGTTTGGTTTGGTTCTAAATGACCAGAGGCAAAGAGAGGTGGTGGTGGAATTTAGAAATTCAAAGAATGGCAAAATTTGATAAGTGGGAGATTGTTCCACTTAATTAAAAGTGCCAACTTTGGATGAGCATAGCAATTGATCAAGAAGGATTTTGGCAAGGTGGTCTTTACAAAAAGTGTTCATCTTGATGTCCTCTTGGATGACATGCAAGGGGTTGGGAAAGTTTAGTTTGAAAAACTAGAAATAGAGAGGCTCAAAGTAGTGACCAGAATATAAATGGCAGATTTGACCATTATTGTATGTGAGCCAAATTTGAGTTGGAATTGGATTTGAATTGTGTTTCTTTGATTCCAAAAGTTGTAATAAGTGTTGAGTCACATTATACAACTAATGGTGAAGGCCAAAATGGTCTAGGGTCAAGATTCATAAAAAATGGCATAAGCCCTATGTGAGGGTTTTGTGATTTTCTCACTTTTATTCTTTTATTTTTCTTGGCCTTGCTTTGACAAGGGTGAGGTTTATTCGGTGTTAGATGAAGTTGGATGAAAGGTTCCAACCATTTTGAGGCAAGGTTGGTGCCTAGATCAAGAGTTGATAAATTGGCCCTATGTGTATGTGAGGAAAATGGAAATATCCCACTATTGGGTTTCTCTCCATTTGATTGGACTTGACTTGACTCCAATGTCATTCTTATTAGTTTAGAAGCAATTTCAAACCATTGAAACCATTCCAAGAGGTCTAGCTCAAAGATTTGTAAAATTGGCCAAAACACATAGGAGATGACAAGTCAATTTTTCTTATTCTTGTAAGGTGCTCCCCTTGCTTTACTTAAGCAAGGTGGAGGGTCAAGTTAGGGTTAGATTGGGTTCAGAGATGGGTTCACACCATTGGGAAAAGGTAGAAGTGCAAAGGACAAGAATTGGTGAAAATGGCTACGGATCACATATGCCTCTATGCATATGTGGCATTTGATTTTTAATAGAACTTGGCTTGACCCAAAGATGTTGTTGGGTGTTGAAATGGCATATAGGAGTGATCCAACCATTCAACTTCAAGTCTAGGGTCAGGATCCTCAATTCCACAATTTGATATTTTGCTCTCATATACCTCTATGGCATTATTACTCTCTTTTTGAAAACCTTGTGTTCCACTTTGGATGGTGTTGGAAAAGTACTAGATAAGGTTTAAGAATACTTTCCAATTCTCTACATAAAGTAGAGAGGCCTAGGGGAAGTTTTACAAAATAGCCATAGGCATATATGCTTCTTTCTAAAATAAGATTTTTCCTTTTTATTCTATTTTTCAAAGATTGATGTCAAGAGGGATGTGGTTTAGGGTTTAACAAGTTTTACAATGGTTCACTACCATTTAGTAAAATAAGAGAAGGTAGGGCTCAAGATTTACCTATTAGGGCTATAGGCCCACATATAGCTTTCTTCTATTTTGGGTTTCTCAAAACAAGATCCAAATGATTTTGGAAAAGGTTTAGGGTTCTTCTTATTTGATTTCTTTCTCTTTTTGTTTTTATTTGGTTTGTGATCTTCATTTGATCACTCTAGGGTTTGAGGGTGTATCACATAAGTATACCACACTCATCAAGACAAGAACACAAGTAATAGGTAGGAGCACTAGGCATAACACTCTAATTCAGAAAAGTTTTTGTTGGTTCTCATTTTTGGAAAAAGGAATTTCATTTCTGCTTTGTTTTGAAATTTGGGATGTTACAAACCCTTCCCCCTTAAACAAATCTCGTCCCGAGATTTTAAGAGGAGTTAGGTTCCTAAGAGAGATTGGTGATAGGACTTAGCAGGGAACATACTTGGCATATTCTGAGAGGTTTCTTGTGTTTCGGTGGCCTTCAGGTTGTAGTAGCGACCGTTGCGGTTGTTCGGGTAGTTTGGAGCAAACTTCCTTCTGGTTGCGATATGGTGCTGCTGCTGTACAGATGCAGCGGGGTTGGCGGCGATCTTGGAAAGCTTCTTGCGACATTCATTGGAGTAATGACCCGCAGTTCCACATTCATAGCAGGTTACCGTTGACTTGTTTGTTTGTGCGATGGGTACAGCATTGCTTCCAGTCCTTGGGGCATTATTGGCGGCTTTCATCGGGCACTTGTTAGAGTAATGACCAGTAACACCACATGCGTAGCAGGTCACATTGGACTTGGCTCTGGGGGCATGGTGGAGTATTGGGATGTGCTGCTCCAGTGATGCTATCTTCACGCGGAGGCGGGCAATGAGGTAGTCCTTCTTGGCGTGTTGGTGGCGAAGTGCCTTACGCTCCATTGCAAGGATGCTGATGGCTTCAGTCATCCTGGCGTGCTCAGGGTGTATCTGCTTGGCTTGGGCACGGGAGTTGTTGCGGGTAGGAGGGGCCATCTGAACATCGAAGTAGATAATAAGGTAAGAGGGAAATTTCTATGGTTTGTTTGAGTTAAAATTCAATAATTGAAAACTTGAAAACTTAAGGAGTGTTGAGGGGGTAAAAACCAGCAACACTTTTTCATTCATACCAAACATCACACATTACAAACCTAACACACCGTTGGTTTGAAGAACCATTCATTCGTTCTACGATACAAGGGGATCCTGATACACTCACACCTACTTAAGTGCTGGAGTGATACTATTCTCTCGGGTGGACTCTTCTTCTTCACGGTTGAGGTGCTTGGCGTGAGGCGAGGGCGTTGTCCAAATCCCTGCAGGTTTTGTACTGCCTGAAGTCCTGAGGTGCTTCGTAGGGGTTCATCCTTGGTTGCGGTGGGGGCATGGTCATTGGTTCTCCCCAGGGGTCATGTCTTGGGTAGTAGATGAAGCGAGTGTTCTTGATCTTGTCCTTATTTTGTCCACACAGACGAAAAATTGCCTCTTGCATCGCTTCGGCTAGTCCTTCCTTCCAAGTGTTTCCTGTTACAGCAATCCAAATGGTTTCCCATACCGGGGCATCAAGCTTCCTTCGTAGATCAGTAGAAACGTCCCACTGAGGTGGTTCTCCTGCCCTAGCCTTCAGTGGTATTCCGAAAAACTTGGGGTACGGGTGTCCTAGATAATCCACTAGTTGCTTCAACTCTTTTTCGAACTTGAGGTCGCCTTCGGGACCAAGCTGGTAAGACTCCCATTGGTACGTCATCTGTGAGCAAAGAGGAGTAAATTAGAGAAGTAGTCAAGTGTGCACATTTTTATGTAGGCTTGCAAGAAAGTAGAGTATGTTTTTCTCATTTTTGGCAAAGAATTTCCAAGGTAAGAGTAAGAACAAGTTTTCACAAATATTCACTTCATTGGTTTTTGAAACTAAGTTTTTCAGACGTCCATTCTAACTAGGGTCTCCTAAGGTCAAACAATGGCTCTGATACCAACTTGTCAACACCCGGATTTTTAAGTCCAGATGCCTGTCATGCCATACATCGCAATCCCAGGAATATTGTTGTTGCGAGACATAACAGTTGAATATCATAAGTCATCATTCATTACATACCATAGTCGTCTTACAAATAGAGATCACACGATCCCATATTACACACAGAGTTGATCTAGGGATCAACATTCACCAAGTTCATAGTTTCATAGCGGAAGCGTAAAGTAGAAGGGACTCTCTAGTCCACAGGCCAACGTCTGACGTCAGAAGGCTCCCTAGTTGTCGTGGGCGTCCTGCTGGTCGTCTTCTTCAAACTGTTGTTCTGCTTCAGAATCTGGCCATTTGAATAGCCAGGGACACAGCCGTGAGTACTTTAAAGTACTCGCAAACTAATATCACGGTAAATACTAAAAGTTCTAGTAAGGGGGTACTAAGCTCTAGTTTATTTTGCATAAAGCTAATTTTATTTCACAAACATTTTTGTAAACCACTCTTCATGTGCTAACTAACTCAAGTGGGAACATTAGTGTCATTCCCACAACCAGGTTGTGATTCCAAGTCAAAGTCTCCATTCAAGTTCAAAACCATAAGTCATCCTTCAGCATTCATAGTTTTCGAAAAGTTCTGATGACGGAACAGTATGGCCTTTCCAACTGTCCATAACCGAGGACGCGGCTATTCGAATAGGTTTAACTCTGCAGAGGTTGTACACTTGTGCCACAACAATTGCAATAGCTCGTCAGGGGTAACTGGCCCTGATTTATCGTACGCAGTACGCGAACTACCAATCATAACCTTTCATTTACACATCCTAGTATAGGCACCTCTCCCCATGAGCTTGGCCTCCCAGTGAAGACCAATCATCAACTCGGGAGCGCACAGGGCTTGGGCCGGACATTCACCTCATCGCGCATCATATCGTATCATCTCAGTTGTTGTGGTAGAGGCAGCTTTCGGCATAACCCCGATGATGCTTGTTTAGAGGGAACCCATACTAAGACACACAAACTTCCAGTTAAGCCCTACCCAGATTCAGGTATTGTGGGGGTACGGTAAAATTGGAATGGTATCGCATCCGAACCCAACCATCAGTATTTTTGAAACATTCACCAAGTCATTCACCAGTCATATTCACCTTCAAAAGAAATCATTCAATGGAATGCATCTTCATCCCAAGGTTTCGAAACTCCTTTAAAAATCTCTCAATAGAATGACTCGTCATTCCAAGGTTTTCGAAATCATTTCAGTTCCCAGTCTCCCACATGGAGAAGTCACTTTCAATCAGCACTAGCATCTAGGTATGAGGGGTACTAAGTATTTGTTTTGTTTCTAGGCTAAGTTTGATACTCTTGTACTAGTCCAATACTAGCCAAGTGAATCATGAATCAAAAAGTACTTTGATAAAACAAAGGTAAATAGAGTTTGTAAGTACAAACTGGAAATTAAGATCATAAGCCTAAAGTAAAAATAGGGGAAGGCTTTGCTCATAGAGAGCTTAGCAAGTTGCAAGATTATTATCTTGCAACCAAAATGGTTTGCCTCAAGCTAGCTTGCATTGGTGGTAGCTTGCTAACTTTACTACTTTGATCACCAACTTGTACTTTGACCCAAGTTAACTATAAAAGTAACCCATCTAGAAAACAAGTAAGAATTTGTAAAATCAAAACTTAGGATGGGTTCATATACATAAAGGTAAGAAACATGGTGCCTTGCCCCAAGGGGCGTTGCACCTTGCCAGAATATTAGTTTGCAAACTACATATCTTAGCTTGCAAACAATATCACCTTGCAAAGGTAATTTCTATCAGTGCTAGCTTGCGTTGGTAATAACTTGCAATACTATCAGCTTGCCTTGGTTGAAGTGAGGGTCCAAGTTCTCTTCTCCTTCCTTGTTGTAGAAGTCCTCCTCTTCCCGATGGTCTCCGGTACTAGCGTCTAAAATACGAATACGGGGTACACGATCATCATACCAAACTTACATACTACCAATCTCATACAAGCTTCACACAACTTAACTCGTATCACACACTACTATTAAGTGGGTGGAGGTGTTCTTCCTATTTAAGAAAATAATTTTCTCTCATACTAACTTATGTGTTACTTTTTAATTACTTAGAGAAATACTTTCCTCTCATATCTTATTAAGATTTAATTTCTCTTATGAACAAAATATGACCTAGGTTGACTAAAGTCAACCTCTTCATACTCATCATTTAAGAAAATGATTTAAATGAGGTTTCATACCTCATACAATTTAATCCTAACAAGGGTAATGATTTAAGGTCACCCAATACTCAATATGAGATTATATAGACCATGGTCCATACCTCATGTTGAAATACTTGGGACCAAGATTTAAATGAGAGAGAAACCTCTCATAAGATTGAACACATAGTTGTAACTAGGTTAACAACTACCATTGAGGTGATTTCACATCCTCAACAATTCATTGGCTATTCTAACAATACTTGTACTCACACCAATACTACACTTAGAGTGCATTGGTTGTGTGGCTTGAGGAAAATAATTTCCTCTCCTTACATGTAAGTGATAGTTTCCATCTAGGGTTTGAGAAATACCTTTCTCTTATTGAAAACTTCTTAAGATTTAATTTCTCAAACAATCATGCATGAAATCATGTTGACCCAAGTCAACCATTCATCATTATCATTTGAGAAATAGATTTAAATGAGGTAGAGTACCTCATGCCATTTATTAACACTACAAATGATTTAAATCTCTAAGGAATTCATATAGGTGAGTTTGGGCCAGGGGTCCAAACATCACATGAATTCATTTGAGACAAGATTTAAATGAAGCATAAGACTTCATATGAATTACTTAATAGTTTTGGACAATATCAACTAGTTAAACTAGCCATATTACCCACTACTTAAACTAGGGCATGATCATGCAAGGTGACCACACCATTTTATTGCCTAAACAATTAGTGTAAGTCAAAAGTGAGCTAAAGGAGTTGGAATTGACTCAATATCTATTTTGGTTGATTTTTAGGAATTATTCTAAGGCAGAAAAGTCCCTGACTTGTTATTTTTGTTAGATTAATTCTACAAAGAGATTGACCATGAGGCCAGTGGCATTGGATAGATATTTTTCTAGGCTTTCCAAATATATCAACTTCATAAATTTTGGTTCAGCAGATTTGAAACTATTCAATTTCAAAGTGGGGGTCAGTATTGAAAAAGATTTGAAAGAAATAATTCTAATTCAAACTGGCGGGCTGGCGGGAAAGAGAATGGGCCGAAATGGTTTAAAACGCAGCGACGGCGAGTTGGGCCGGCCTAGCAGTGCGTCCAGCGCGCAGCGGGCCAGCTGACAGGGGGTCCCACTTGTCAGCGACTCAGGCTTACCGAAACGGTATGGAGGATCATGGAACGTAGGATTAGAGGAAGATCGTGCGGTCGAGGTGCGTCGTCTCCGTCGAGGGGAGGGCTTGCTGGCGCGGCGAGGCACGGGGGTCGACGGCGAGCTGGGACTCCGGCGACGGTCGGCGACGGTGCAGAACGGCGTTGTCGACGATGAGGAAGCAGATGGCGCAGACGGCGGCTCGAATGGTGGCCGGGAGCTTCTCCTCCGTCGAGCTGCTGCGGCGGCGGTCCCCGGTGAAATTGGAGCTACTCCGGTGAAATTGGGAAGGGGGAGGTGGTCGAGGAGATCAAGGATGAGGAGGGAAGCAAGTGAGTGTGAAGAAATTGTACCGGGTTGCTTCCCTTTTATAGCGGCGCGAGGTGTTGCGGGGCAGTGGTGATGGCGGCATGCGCGCGGCGTCGCCGGCGATGCAGAGGGGTAGGAGGGAGCAGGGCGAGGTAGGCGACATTACTGCGAGGCTAGAGAGCTAGGAGTTGAGGTGGGGGACGGTCTGGCGAGCGCGCGAGAGGCGAGATACCGGCGGCAGGCTTACGGGGGTCCGGCGAGCTGGTCGTCGGCGACAGGCAGCGCGAGAGCATGGGAGCGTGTCTGGTGGGTTGGCGCGACGATGGTGATGCTCCACGTGCTGAGAGGGGGGCCGGGGGCTACGCAGGTCGTCGGGGCGGCAGGTGGCCGTGGCGCGCGCTGGGGCGTGCCCACGCCGTGATCGGCATGGCCTGGCCACTGCGGGCGCGCGGTGGTTGACGCGTGTGGGCTTTCTCTCCGGCAATGGTGGCTATGGTTGGATGCAGGGGAGCAAGGGGGGTCCAGGGGACATGATGGCCGGGAGTGGTGGTGAGAGGAGAGGAGGGGATGGTGTCCATGGTGACCATGGCCGGCATGGCCATGGCATGCATGCTTGGCTAGCTCCTCTAGGGTTTCTGTGGTGGAGTGATGAAGAGAGGGAACAAGGGGACAGTGTGGAGAGATTTGGGGCAGGGTAGGGTTAGGCAAACACTATTGCAAATAGTGTTGGTATAGTTCCCTATTTGAAATTCCTCAATTTTGCCCAAAATTGATAAAGTTCAAAAGGTTGACCAAATTGAAAAGGGTGTGTTTGGTTTGGTTCTAAATGACCAGAGGCAAAGAGAGGTGGTGGTGGAATTTAGAAATTCAAAGAATGGCAAAATTTGATAAGTGGGAGATTGTTCCACTTAATTAAAAGTGCCAACTTTGGATGAGCATAGCAATTGATCAAGAAGGATTTTGGCAAGGTGGTCTTTACAAAAAGTGTTCATCTTGATGTCCTCTTGGATGACATGCAAGGGGTTGGGAAAGTTTAGTTTGAAAAACTAGAAATAGAGAGGCTCAAAGTAGTGACCAGAATATAAATGGCAGATTTGACCATTATTGTATGTGAGCCAAATTTGAGTTGGAATTGGATTTGAATTGTGTTTCTTTGATTCCAAAAGTTGTAATAAGTGTTGAGTCACATTATACAACTAATGGTGAAGGCCAAAATGGTCTAGGGTCAAGATTCATAAAAAAAAATGGCATAAGCCCTATGTGAGGGTTTTGTGATTTTCTCACTTTTATTCTTTTATTTTTCTTGGCCTTGCTTTGACAAGGGTGAGGTTTATTCGGTGTTAGATGAAGTTGGATGAAAGGTTCCAACCATTTTGAGGCAAGGTTGGTGCCTAGATCAAGAGTTGATAAATTGGCCCTATGTGTATGTGAGGAAAATGGAAATATCCCACTATTGGGTTTCTCTCCATTTGATTGGACTTGACTTGACTCCAATGTCATTCTTATTAGTTTAGAAGCAATTTCAAACCATTGAAACCATTCCAAGAGGTCTAGCTCAAAGATTTGTAAAATTGGCCAAAACACATAGGAGATGACAAGTCAATTTTTCTTATTCTTGTAAGGTGCTCCCCTTGCTTTACTTAAGCAAGGTGGAGGGTCAAGTTAGGGTTAGATTGGGTTCAGAGATGGGTTCACACCATTGGGAAAAGGTAGAAGTGCAAAGGACAAGAATTGGTGAAAATGGCTACGGATCACATATGCCTCTATGCATATGTGGCATTTGATTTTTAATAGAACTTGGCTTGACCCAAAGATGTTGTTGGGTGTTGAAATGGCATATAGGAGTGATCCAACCATTCAACTTCAAGTCTAGGGTCAGGATCCTCAATTCCACAATTTGATATTTTGCTCTCATATACCTCTATGGCATTATTACTCTCTTTTTGAAAACCTTGTGTTCCACTTTGGATGGTGTTGGAAAAGTACTAGATAAGGTTTAAGAATACTTTCCAATTCTCTACATAAAGTAGAGAGGCCTAGGGGAAGTTTTACAAAATAGCCATAGGCATATATGCTTCTTTCTAAAATAAGATTTTTCCTTTTTATTCTATTTTTCAAAGATTGATGTCAAGAGGGATGTGGTTTAGGGTTTAACAAGTTTTACAATGGTTCACTACCATTTAGTAAAATAAGAGAAGGTAGGGCTCAAGATTTACCTATTAGGGCTATAGGCCCACATATAGCTTTCTTCTATTTTGGGTTTCTCAAAACAAGATCCAAATGATTTTGGAAAAGGTTTAGGGTTCTTCTTATTTGATTTCTTTCTCTTTTTGTTTTTATTTGGTTTGTGATCTTCATTTGATCACTCTAGGGTTTGAGGGTGTATCACATAAGTATACCACACTCATCAAGACAAGAACACAAGTAATAGGTAGGAGCACTAGGCATAACACTCTAATTCAGAAAAGTTTTTGTTGGTTCTCATTTTTGGAAAAAGGAATTTCATTTCTGCTTTGTTTTGAAATTTGGGATGTTACACTTTTACCTTTCCTCCCCGGCAACTGCGCCAGAAAAGTGCTTGATGTCCACGGGTGCTTCTATTCTTGTAGACAGTGTTGGGCCTCCAAGAGCAGAGGTTTGTAGAACAGCAGCAAGTTTCCCTTAAGTGGATCACCCAAGGTTTATAGAACTCAGGGAGGAAGAGGTCAAAGATATCCCTCTCATGCAACCCTGCAACCACAAAGCAAGAAGTCTCATGTGTCCCCAACATACCTAATAGGTGCACTAGTTCGGCGAAGAGATAGTGAAATACAGGTGGTATGAATAAATATGAGCAGTAATAACGGCACCAGAAAATAGCTTGATGCTACAACTGGCGTGTGGTTGATGGTGGTAATATTGCAGGCAGTACAGATGCAGTAAAACAGTAAACAAGCGATGATTGCAGTATTTGGGAACAAGGCCTAGGGATTATACTTTCACTAGTGTACACTCTCAACATTGTAATCATAAAGGAATATAAATAAGCACCTCACTATGCTATTCTGAATTACTCTCTGGCAAGATAATGAACTCTAATTCATCATGTAGGCAAACCTTAAAGATGTATTCCCAAGTACTAATAAACACCCCACGCTGTCACTTTGAGCATTCATAGGAGGTACTAACACACCACAATTTCATAGAGACATCCAACTCAAATCATAACTCAGTGAATAAGTATCCTGTGAAATATAGCCTAAGAGACCCACACGGTGCACACACTGTCACCTTTACACACGTGGGACAAGGAGTCTCCGGAGATCACATAAGTAGAATTCACTTGACTAGCATAATGACATCTAGATTACAAGCATCATCATATGAATCTCAATTATGTAAGGCAGCTCATGAGATTATTGTATTGAAGTACATAGGAGAGAGATTAACCACATAGCTACCGGTACAGCCCTTAGCCTCGATGGAGAACTACTCCCTCCTCATGGGAGACAGCAGCGGTGATGAAGATGGCGGTGGTGTCGATGGAGGAGCCTTCCGGGGGCACTTCCCTGTCCCGGCGGCGTGCCGGAACAGAGAGTCATGTCCCCCAGATCTTGGCTTCGCGATGGCGGCGGCTCTGGAAGGTTTCTCGTACCGTGGCTTTTTTTCGTCTCGGAAATTTAGGTCAGGGACCTTTAAATAGGCGAAGAGGCGGAGTCGGAAGGTCGACGAGGCGGCGGCACAATAGGGGGGCGCGGCTCCCCCTCTGGCCGCACCGGCCTACTGTCTGGTGGGCCTGTGGCCCCCCTCTGGCGGCTCTCGGGTGTTCTGGAAGCTTCATTCAATTCTAAGATCATGGGCGTTGATTTCGTCCAATTCCGAGAATATTTCCTTACTAGGATTTCTGAAACCAAAAACAGCAGAAAACAGGAACTGGCACTTCAGCATCTCGTCAATAGGTTAGTCCCGGAAAACGCATAAAATGATCATAAAGTGTGAACAAAACATGTAGGTATTGTCATAAAACAAGCATGGAACATAAGAAATTATCGATACGTCGGAAACGTATCAATAGCCCAAGTGGTTTGCTTGATGTTTTCTTTCGGAAATACTTTCCTGCTAGTGCTCAACATGCTGCTTTGCAGAAAATTTATAGTTTTGACCAGGGAGATGGAGAGAAATTGCCTGAAGCTTGGGCGAGATTTTGCTCTCTTATCAGAGCTCGACCTAGACATGATTTGGAAAAGCATGATTTACTTGATATATTTTATAGTGGACTAACCATTTAGTCTAGGGCATACTTGGATAGTTGTGCTGGTTGTGTTTTCAGGAAAAGAACTTCGGACGAAGCTGAAGAATTATTGGCTAGAATAGGCCGGAGCCACGATGATTGGACTACACCTGAACCAACCTCGACACCAATATTGAAGAAGAGGGGTTTGATTAAATTAAATGATGAAGATATGAGGGAAGCCAAGAAATCTCTTAAGGAGAAAGGTATTAAATCTGAAGATGTGAAGAATTTACCTCCCATAGAAGATTTATGCAAGATAACTCCCCCTTCATCCATGATTGAGGTACACTCTCTTCAACGCTTTACTAGGGAAGATATTCCGTATTCAAAACCTCCTGCACAATGCTTAGATGAGTTTGATAATTATATTGTTAAACAAGAAAATTTTAATATGAGAGTAGAGAATCATTTAATGGAAAATTCTCAAGCTAGTAGTAAATTGCATGATATTGTGGAGAGAACCTCCAATGATGTTAAGATGCTTGTTAAACATTTTCATATGGTTCAAACTCAAATTGATCAACTCACTAAAGTGCAAAATGACTTGTTAAAAAATAATTCTAAAGAAAAACATGCTTATGAAGTAACAACTAGAGGTGGTGTTTCCACTCAGGATCCTCTATATCCTGAGGGGCATCCCAAAAGAGTTGAACAAGATTCTCAACGGATTGAACCTAGTGCTCCTTCTAAGAAAAAGAAGAAGAAACATAAAAATGTTGTAGAATCCTCTGAACCTGTTAATGATCCTAATAGTATTTCTACTTCTGATGCTGAAACTCAAAGTGGTAATGAACATGATAAAGATAATGATAAGAATGACGCTTCTGATAAAGAAGAGGTTGAATATGAACCTGAAAAGCATGCTAAAAATAAAAAGTATACTAAAGAAGATTTTATTGCTAAGAAACATGGTAATGAAAGAGAACCTTGGGTTCAAAAGCAAATGCCTTTTCCTGCTAAGAAACTAAAATCAAAGGAAGAAGAACACTATAATAAATTTTGTGATTGGATGAAACCTTTGTTCTTGCAAATCCCTTTGACTGATGCTATTAAATTGCCTCCTTATTCAAATTATATGAAAATTATTGTCTCTAACAAAAGGAAAATTCCTAATGAGGAGATTTCCACTATGCTTGCTAATTACTCTTTCAATGGCAAAGTTCCAAAGAAGCTGGGCGACCCAGGTATACCGACTATTCCTTGTTCCATCAAGAATAATTATGTTAGAACTGCTCTATGTGATTTGGGAGCAGGTGTTAGTGTTATGCCTTTTTCTCTTTATAAGAGACTTTATTTAGATAAGTTGATACCAACTGATATATCTTTGCAAATGGCTGATAAATCTATTGCTATTCCTGTTGGTATATGTGGGGATGTTCCTGTTCAAGTTACAAATAATTGCTTAATATTAACTGATTTTGTTGTGTTGGAAATGCCTGAAGATGATAATATGTCTATTATTCTTGGGAGACCTTTTCTTAACACCGCAGGGCCTGTTATTGATTGCAATAAAGGAAAAGTTACTTTCGATGTTGATGACAAGGAGCATACTATTTATTTTCCCAAGAGGATTGATAAAGTATGTGGAGTTAATACAATTTCTAATGTGAGAACTATCAAAGTGGGAGTTATTGATTGTCCTATATATGAGCCTAAAGAAGGATATCAAAATATTAAGATTGGATCCATATCAATACAATTCAAGGTAACATGATTGATTTGAGGTTTATTTCTTCTTATGTTATGTAAAAATTATTTGGTGGCAAGACTTGATAAACCTTGTTACCAAATAAATTTTATATGCATAGAGGAGCTAAACAACATTTCTTTCTTCCTCCACTTGTTCTACTTGCTGTAGCACTTCATGTTTTGCAAGGTTCTTTAATTGGGTAGAGATTTCAAAATCTTTTTCTGCCCAGTAATAATAATTTTGACACCCAGAAATGTGCATTTTTCAAAGTTTTCAAAAATTTACAAAAATTATACCGTTGGTCTTATTTTTCGAAGAGCTACCTGGGAGCACCTGGGGATGACCAGTGGGGCACCCCAGGGCTGCCCCCCATTCGCCGGCGCGGCCAAGGAGGGGGGCGCGCCACCCTGTGGTGTGGGCCCCTCCTTGCCCCACTTATTCATCTCTTCCTCCCATCTCACTCTCTCTCCCGAAAAAACTCGTACCAACTTTCTCTCACTCGCGTTTTTGCTCAAGAGCTCAGGATTTCTCGATCTCTTTGCTCAGCCCAGATTTCTGTCTGAAATTTGGCACATTTGCTCTCCGGTATGTGACTCCTTTGATTATCCAAATAGAATTTTACTTGGCTGAGTATATCTTGAATATTTTGCTGCTGTAGGTAACATGTTTAGTGAGCTTGCATGCTTGTTCTAAGTTGTAAAAATTAGTTTTGATGCATGTTTAGTACTCTACCAAGTTCCTATAGTAGTTTCCCTCAATTATATGTCTCCAAATCAACTTTTGTAATGTTTGTTGAAAAATTTCAGAAAATGGAGTGGAATAGGCACCAACTGAACCAACAAGAATTGGAAGTGCAAGAAGTTATGAGAGTTCACCGCGAAGAGGGAGTATAAACTCATGCGAGCAAGTCTGTTTCCAGGTGCAGCTGAATTGACAACTTCGCTGTTAAGGCTTACAAATATATTCTTTGGCTCCCCTTGTGTCGAATCAATAAATTGGGTTTTACTTCCCTCGAAGACTGTTGCGATCCCCTATACTTGTGGTTCATCAGTCACATCCACAGTCCAATGGACAGGTTGAGCGGGCCAAGGGCCTCATATTAGCTAGGATCAAACCTCGCCTTGAAGAACCGCTGCGACAAGCAGCCGGAGCTTGGACGGAGGAGTTAGACACTGTTCTATGGAGTTTACGAATAACCCCCAATAGGTCAACTGGTTTCACACCTTTCTTCCTAGTATACAGATCTGAAGCAATGCTACCCTATGACATCATCCATGATTCCCCGTGAGTTTCCGCCTACAACAAAGAAAATGCAGATGAGGCTCGACAACTATCTGTGGACCTGATCGAAGAGGCTCGAAACTTAGCAGACCAATGCTCCACCATCTACCAGAAGAAACTGCGTCGCTATCATAGTCGCTGCGTTCGGAATCGCTTATTCAAGGAAGGAGACCTAGTCCTCCGCCTCCGATAGGTGAAAGAGCATAATTTGCAATCTGCATGAGAAGGACCTTTCGTCATCAACAAAATACTACATAACGGATCTTACTACCTCGTTGATATTCGTGAGTTGAAGGATAGAAATAGAAACTTGCTCCAGAAAAGGAAGAGGGAGGATCCGGGTGACGTCTACGACGAGACATATCGGCCTTGGAATATCGCACAGCTACGCCATTTCCACACTTAGCAATTACCACATTACATACCCTGTAATAGTTATGATACATGAGCAATGAAATAAAGCATATGGTTCACTCTTTGAGTATTTTACCTCCTTTAATTGTTCATTTTGATCGTGTATGTTTTCCAACTAAAACCGCAGAGCTGGATGTTTCCGCCTAGGCGTGAATAATGTTGTGATTTAAAAAATTATCCAGTAGGACGTAAGCTTAAGTTTTATGAGATATGTACTTTCTGTTGCGAGCTTATGGATTCCTGGTAGCGACTTTCGGCACCTCAAAAGCTAGGGGCTTGTTACCGCGGTTTTTTATGGATTACCATTAGGCTTCCTCGCCGTCGGCAAGTCTTTTCCAGCTAAGGGTCTTCCGGCTCGTGAAAGGTCAAGTAAGTAAGCTGAAAAATATAGAAACCAACACTTGCTTTAAACAAACACACATGCATATATGATAATAAAACGGTAGCATAATAAGTATTTTCGCCCAAGTACATTGCATGCAAAGTTTTCCCTAGCTACTTCAAATAAGTTTAAGCGTATATATTACAAACCCACTCTAGGGCCAAAATGATGCATCTTAGTTTTTTCACAGGTGCTAGTCGGAAGATTCCGATTTCTCATCCACAGAGGCACGGTAAGTGTTGTCCTTATCGGAGCCGCCGCCCGAGTGACTTGCGCTTGAGCCGGATCCTTCATCCTCAGGTTCATCCTCATCTTCGATGAAGCCAGTTGGAAACTCGTACTTCTCATACCATTCTTCATGGTTAACGTGGGAAGAAAAGAGCGAGTCAAATCCGCTAACTTCTCGGATGAGTTGCTTGATATTGGTGGACTTCGGAACTCCGAGGGCAATGTGCGTAAAGTACATGGCCAGAAAATGTGCTTCGCACATAATCAGGGCAGGAGCAGCGATGCCACGGGCTGAGGACTCCTCTCAATCCTTTATCAGATCCGGCACAAGGGACATCATGTTGGTCATTGTGTCCATCACCTTAGTGCCGGCCCGTTTCAAGCTTAGCTTCTTGGCAATTCCCCAGCAAGCGTTCACGAGGTCGTCGATGGCGTTTTCGACATCCTCATATGCCTCGGTTCGGGTGAGGTTGGCATCCTCTTTCCGCATGAATCCAAGCAAGGCTGTCAAACAAAATACTTTGGTTAGTTTCTGCTTGTGAGTTCAGAAAAAATGTGAAAGGCGGAAATCAAGTCAACAAATGGATCTTACGGAATAATTTTGTTGATAGCCATCGCCTCCGCCTCAGCAACTTCCAATTTAGATGTGAAGGCTTTCACCTTGACATCACTAGCCTTGAGTTTTTTCTCCAATTCCTCCATGGCCTATGCGTGCTTGACCTCCAACTCCTTTCTTGATTTTAATCTCATTCAACTGAGATTCCTTGAGGGAGGCTTGGGCGGATTCGTGCTCGGCCTCAAGCATCGTGCGTCGGGCGGAGAGGTCATCGATGGACGGCTTTCTGGCTAAGAGCTCTAGAGCGTGGAAAAATGTCCTAGTACAAACCACTTCCATATTACAATAAACGGATGAATCTTAAAGCATGCCAGAGGTTTACCTTGGCTTGTCCTTAGACGATCCTGAAGGACCTCTACGAGTTGCTGGTTCTCCGGCTCCTTTTGTGCTCAGCCCTTCAAGTAGTTTCTGCTGCTCAAGCATCACTTTCTTCATGTCCATATGAAGTAAGCGTGTGTTCTGAAAGCATGTTTCGATTGTTAGCCAGAACCAAAATCTTTGGGGCTGGGCAGAAGACAAATATTTTGAGAAGGAAAATTTTGAGTTTCCGCCAAAAATGGAATGATCATAACAAGTTAAGAATCAGCCTAGCTCTTTACTCGGAAAAAAGCATAATCCAATGCTTGGGGGATAGTATTACCTTGTGAACAGCTTTGTGCTTGGCGAAGAAGACGTGGAACGAATCCTTGAAATCCACCATCTCTTGTTGCTTCGTTTCCAGGTGGCCCCAGACTTCATTCATCAAACCAGTTATTTCCTTATAGTGTAGATGAAAGGGCGCCTTTCGGAGAACTGGAAAGAAGTGGGGATGCGTGGAGGGCGTACTGATGTCTACGCACACTCCTTTTCCTGTAGACAGTGTTGGGCCTCCAAGAGCAGAGGTTTGTAGAACAGCAGCAAGTTTTCCCTTAAGTGGATCACCCAAGGTTTATCGAACTCAGGGAGGAAGAGGTCAAAGATATCCCTCTCATGCAACCCTGCAACCACAAAGCAAGAAGTCTCTTGTGTCCCCAACACACCTAATACACTTGTCAGATGTATAGGTGCACTAGTTCGGCGAAGAGATAGTGAAATACAGGTGGTATGAATGAATATGAGCAGTAGTAACGGCACCAGAAAATAGCTTGATGCTTCAACTGGCGTGTGGTTGATGGTGGTAATATTGCAGGCAGTAGAGATGCAGTAAAACAGTAAACAAGCAGTGATAGCAGTATTTGGAAACAAGGCCTAGGGATTATACTTTCACTAGTGGACACTCTCAACATTGATCACATAATAGAATAAATAGATAAATGCTATACTCTACACTCTCTTGTTGGATGATGAACACCACTAACTGTGTAGGATTACACGAACCCTCAATGCCGGAGTTAACAAGCTCCACAACATTCGATGTTCATATTTAAATAACCTTAGAGTGCATGATAGATCAACACAACTACACCAAGTACTAACATAGCATGGACACTGTCACCATCACACTATGAAGGAGGCATAGATCACATCAATACTATCATAGCAATAATTAACTTCATAATCTACAAGAGATTACAATCATAACCTACGCCAAGTACTACACGATGCACACACTGTCACCATTACACCGTGGAGGAGGAATAGACTACTTTAATAACATCACTAGAGTAACATAGATGAATAGTGATACAAAACTCATATGAATCTCAATCATGTAAGGCAGCTCATGAGATCATTGTATTGAAGTACATAGGAGAGAGATTAACCACATAGCTACCAGTACAGCCCTTAGCCTCGATGGAGAACTACTCCCTCCTCATGGGAGACAGCAGCGGTGATGAAGATGGCGGTGGTGTCGATGGAGGAGCCTTCCGGGGGCACTTCCCCGTCCCGGCGGCGTGCCGGAACAGAGAGTCCTGTCCCCCAGATCTTGGCTTCGCGATGGCGGCGGCTCTGGAAGGTTTCTCATACTGTGGCTTTTCCGTATCGAAGATTTAGGTCAGGGACCTTTAAATAGGCGAAGAGGCGAAGTCGGAAGGTCGACGAGGCGATGACACACTAGGGGGCGCGGCCCACCCCCTGGCCGCGCCAGCCTATCATCTGGGGCCCACAGGGCCCTCCTCTGGTGGCTCTCGGGTGTTCTTGAAGCTTCGTGGGATTCTAAGATCTTGGGCGTTGATTTCGTCCAATTCCGAGAATATTTCCTTACTAGGATTTCTGAAACCAAAAACAGCAGAAAACAGGAACTGGCACTTCGGCATCTCGTCAATAGATTAGTTCCGGAAAACGCATAAAAACGATATAAAGTGTGAACAAAACATGTAGGTATTATCATAAAACAAGCATGGAACATCAGAAATTATAGATATGTTGGAGACGTATCAGCATCCCCAAGCTTAGTTCCTACTCGTCCTCGAGTAGGTAAACGATAACAAAGATAATTTCTGAAGTGACGTGCTACCAACATGATCTTAATCATACTATTGTAAAGCATATGAGATGAATGCAGCTATTCAAAGCAATGGTAAAGACAATGATTTAAACAATTGAATCATATAGCAAAGACTTTTCATGAATAGTACTTTCAAGACAAGCATCAATAAGTCTTGCATAAGAGTTAACTCAAAAAGCAGTAAATTCATAGTAAAAGCATTGAAGCAACACAAAGGAAGATTAAGTTTCAGCGGTTGCTTTCAACTTGTAACATGTATATCTCATGGATAGTTGTCAATGCAAAGCAATATAACAAGTGCAATAAGCAAGCATGTAGGAATCAATACACAGGTAACACAAGTGTTTGCTTCTTGAGGTGGAGAGAAATGGGTGAACTAAATCAACATAAAAGTAGAAGAAAGGCCCTTCGCAGAGGGAAGCAGGGATTAAATCATGTGCTAGAGCTTTTTAAGTTTTGAAATCATATAGAGAGCATAAAAGTAAAGTTTTGAGAGGTGTTTGTTGTTGTCAACGAATGGTAATGGGCACTCTAACTACCTCGCCAACCAGACTTTCAAGAGCGGCTCCCATGAAGGACGTTATCTCTACCAGCAAGGTAGATCATCCCTCTTCTCTTTTGTTTACACATGTACTTTAGTTTTTATTATGAGTGACACTCCCCCCAACCTTTGCTAACACAAGCCATGGCTAACCGAATCCTCGGGTGCCTACCATCAATCTCATACCATGGAGTAGTGTCTATTTGCAAAATTAAGTTGCTTACTAATGAGTCAGAGCAAAACATGTGAAGAGAATTGTTAATGAAGTTTGATTAATCGGGACTGAGAACCCCATTGCCAGCTCTTTTTGCAAAATTATTGGATAAGCGGATGTGCCACTAGTCCATCATGAAAGTCTGTCAAGAGTAAATGACAAGGTTGAAAGATAAACACCACATACTTCCTCATGAGCTATAAAACATTGACACAAATTGAGAAGCATTTTGAAGGTTTAAAGGTAGCACATGAAGTATTTACTTGGAATGGTAGGAAATACCATGTAGTAGGTAGGTATGGTGGACACAAATGGCATAGTGTTTGGCTCAAGGATTTGGATGCACGAGAAGCATTCCCTCTCAGTACAAGGCTTAGGCTAGCAAGGTTGTTTGAAGCAAACACAAGTATGAACCGGTACAGCAAAACTCACATAAAAACATATTGCAAGCATTATAAGACTATACATTGTCTTCCTTGTTGTTCAAACCCTTACTAGAAAATATCTAGACTTTAGAGAGACCAATCATGCAAACCAAATTTTAGCAAGCTCTATGTATTTCTTCACTAATAGGTGCAAAGTATATGATGCAAGAGCTTAAACATGAGCACAACAATTGCCAAGTATCACATTATTCAAGACATCATACCAATTACTACATGTAGCATTTCCCGTTTCCAACCATACAACAATTAACGAAACAATTTCAACCTTCGCCATGAACATTAAAAGCTAAAAACACATGTGTTCATATGAAACAGCGGAGCGTGTCTCTCTCCCACACAAGCATTTATTCAAACTAAAACAAAAACAAGAAACATACAGACGCTCCAAGTAAAGTACATAAGATGTGACCGAATAAAAATATAGTTTCAAGGGAGGAACCTGATGATTTGTAGATGAAGAAGGGGATGCCTTGGGCATCCCCAAGCTTAGATGCTTGAGTCTTCTTGAAATATGCAGGGATGAACCACCGGGGCATCCCCAAGCTTAGAGCTTTCACTCTTCTTGATCATATTGTATCATCCTCCTCTCTTGACCCTTGAAAACTTCCTCCACACCAAACTCAAAACAACTCATTAGAGGGTTAGTGCATAATCAAAATTCACATGTTCAGAGGTGACACAATCATTTTTAACACTTCTGGACATTGCCCAAAGCTACTGGAAGTTAATGGAACAAAGAAATCCGTCCAACATAGCAAAACGAGGCAATGCAAAATAAAAGGCAGAATCTGTCAAAACAGAACAGTCCGTAAAGACGAATTTCTAAGAGGCACCAGACTTGCTCAAATGAAAATTATCAAATTGAATGAAAGTTGCATACATATCTGAGGATCACGCACGTAAATTTGCAGATTTTTCTGAGTTACCTACAGAGAATTCTGCCCAAATTCGTGACAGACAGAAATCTGTTTCTGCGCAGTAATCCAAATCTAGTATCAACCTTACTATCAAAGACTTTACTTGGCACAACAATGCAATAAAATAAAGATAAGGAGAGGTTGCTACAGTAGTAACAACTTCCAAGACACAAATATAAAACAAAGTTCTGTAGCAAAATAAACACATGGGTTATCTCCCAAGAAGTGCTTTCTTTATAGCCATTGTCGTCGTGGTGAACGAGCAGATGCCATAGGATGGCTTAGATTGGGGCCGAATGGACGCAAGAGGATTCGGGGGAGGGTTTGCGATCAGGTGGGAAGAGATTCCGGATGGTTTCCTCAAGAACTTGGCCAAGGCCAGAGGTTGAAGAAGAAAGACACAAGGAAGAACTCCCTCTAGATCACCATGTTCATAGATTCACACAAGTTACAGGCTCTGCCTTCCTACATACACGCGTGTCCCTGAAGAAGGGCTGCCCCCTCTCCTTATATAGGGGAGAGGGTGGCTTACAGAGCAAGAAACCCTAATGGCATCTTTGACTGGACAAACTACTTTACAGAGTTACTGTACAAAGCTACTTTAATCATGAGTGACGCCGGAGTCCTCTTTAATCAGGGCTGCTGATGTCCTCCGGCTTCTTTGGACGTCACCTCTCTCTTTGGCGCCAGGGCTCTGAATAAAGTTACTTTGCTTAGCTCATCCTTGTCTTCTTGCTCTGAAGAGAATCTTTGACCAGTCCTGCCGACAGGCTCTCCTTTCCGGTATCTTCTATACCGGGTTCCGGCATACCCCTTTGGGGATACCGGCTTAGCCTTGCTCTCCCGGATTCCTACTAGGCTTCCGGTAAGAACATTAAACCGGTATCTTGATGGCTTAAACCATCCGGTTTGGCATGCCTTTGGCATACCGGGGGTTATCCCCCCAACATTAGTCCCCGAAGCTGGTATAGCCTGGAGGATTCTATCCTACAGACCATGCCAGGTTTTCATCTTTTTTAAGATACCGGTTTAATTACTCATGTCTTGAGCTTAGTTCCGGCACCTTTACCCTTGTTCCTTTTCTTCTCTTTGCAAGGCTTGTTCCGGCACCTCTTTTTTCCGGCACCATGTGTCTTTACTCCTTCCTCGGCGAAGTCGAGAATATATCGGGCCCCGCGCCTGTCAGTGACATGCGCACTGTAACTGACGCGCCAGTGTCCGCTGTCACATCGTTTCGACTCCCGCGCACGCATTTAATGCACCGCAGCGGATCCCACTACCTCTTCGGGATCCCGCGTGCGCCTCCGTGTGGCCTCCGTTTTCGCGCGTGTATCCCTCCGCCACGTGGTGGCCCAAGGCGCGAACCGTCGCGGGCCGTGAGGCGAACCGCCGCGGCCCAGCGGTTCCACACCCACTTTCTCTCTCTTATATAAACGCAACTGCCCGTTCCTCTTCATCTTCTTCGCATTCTCCTCCTTCGCGCACAGAGCTTCACGCCTTTGCGCCTCCGCCGCTCTCCGTCCGCCGTCGCCCGTTCAAGCTCCGGCGCCCGGCGAACTCACGCCGTGCCGCCGCCGGACTTCGCTGTGCGGAGACCTTCGGCAGCAACTTCTTCGCGTCCGCCGCATTTGTGCTTCTTCGCGAGCTTCTCCGCCTCGCCGTCGACGGTGCTCGCAGGCGGCTGCAGACCCGCTTCACCGCCAGCAAACTCCTTCCCCAGCGACCGCGCCGCTCAAGGTTGGTACTAATTTCACTTTACTCGCCGTTCGCTTGCTTTCCAGATCTTGAGCCTTTGGTGTTCTTATTTGCTCCTTTTTCTTTGGTTTTCCTCTTACTCGTAGATCTTCACGCGGGGTTCGAGTCTGGGATTTCTGTTTCTCCACCTACCCTCGCGATGTCCGACGAGGAATCCTCCTCCGCATCCTCTTCTTCCCTTTCTCTTAAGCGCCGTAGACCTTCTCCCGGTGAATCTACGGCCTCAGATCCAATGGAAACCGATTCCGGCAACCAGCAGGAATCCGGTAACCCCCAAGAGTCCGGCGGCAACCTAGAATCCGGTAGCTTTAGCCAAGCTTCCGGTAGCCAAGAGGCCAGCAGCTCTGGCCAAGCCTCTAGCAGCTCCAGCCAATCTTCCGGCGAGGAGCCTTCCCCACCCACTCGCGGAGCCTGGATGGGCTCCAACGTTACTGAGTTCGAGATTGATTGGCTGTACCGGTCTCGAAGGATTCCGGAAGGAGTTTCTGTCGGATTCCGGATGACGAGATCGAACCGGATCCGGAAGACGACGAGTTTGTTGTTTTTCTTGCTCACTTTGAGCGTGGCTTCGGCCTTCCTGCCTCTACTTTTTTCCGGGAGTTCCTAGATTTTTACGAACTCCAACCTCACCACCTTCCTGGCAACGCCATTTTCTATCTTTCTTGCTATGCCACCTTCATGGAGGCTTACATCGGCATTCGTCCCACTCGTGAGACGTTTGCCCGCTTCTTCAACTTGCGGATCAACTCCGTCCAGGGCAAGGAAATTCCTAAGCCCAAGCCGCCCGTGCAGTGCGGCTCCTGCATCGTCGGCTCCCGCCAAGGGAGCACTTTTCTTAAGTTTTCCGGCCTCGAGTCTTGCCGCACCTGGCAAGGAACTTTCTTCTACGTGAAGAACACCGGCCGCGCCGATCGCATCAATCTTCCTCCATACCAAGAGGGGCCCCCCAGCAGAGCCAACTGGAGCTACAACCCGAAGACAGAACATGCCGAAACCAATCGGGTAGTGCGCTTCTTGGCCTCTTTGAAGAAGGAGACCAACATCTGTCCCGACGATGTCATCCGGACTTTCATATCGCGCCGGGTGCTTCCTCTTAAGCGCCGCGCACATAGGATGAGCGAGATGTATGGCCCAGGCGATCCTACCAAGATCACAGGCCGTGCTCTCAGCAAGAAAGATGTTGTTCTCAAGGCTAAGCAGATTTGTCAAACTGCTATGCCTTTTACTTGGGAATGGGGCCTCCTTCCCCTCAGTTCCTCTAACCGTCCGACCCAAGAAGTAAGAGATTGCGCAACTTGGGGTTGTCTTTGCCGGTAAGTTTCTCGCTTTTGCTAACCTTCTTTTTACCTTGTTTCAGGCCAGGGACCGCTTCCCTCTATCCAGGCAGAGCCGCGAGGACCTCTCCGGAAGCGTGCCTTTGACTCCTTCGACCCGGATCCCTACATCTTTTGGAAGGATCTGAAGATGGGGAAGACCCCGGCTGCGCGCCTTGGCCGGGACCCGCCGGAGCCCACCGGAAACCCCGAGGAGCTGGTTGTGCTCGAGGTATTTTCTTTTCCGGCTTCTTATACTTTGCCATTATCGCTTTCTTGCGAATTGCTTCTTAGCCATATCCAACTCACAGATCCACGAGCGCGTGCCGCCTCGCGCGCCGAGGCCGGCACTGAGTTTGTGGACAAACTCATGGCCCAGGGCCGAAGAACAAGCAGCCGGCATCTCTGCCGGCTCCAGCCATGCTCCTCCCTCCAAGCGCTTCCGGACGGAGCCCGTGGGGAGAAAGAAGTGGGCGTGCGCCGCTACGGGCGCAAAGCGATGCCAACCGCTTCCGGGTAATTTCATTTTCCGGCTTGCCTCCTTTTTTGCTAAGTTCCTTTTCCGGTTGCTTTTTCTCAACCACTTGTCTTTTCTCTTTTTCTCAGCCCCGCTCTCAAGCTTGGCCCAAGGCCATCGGGCTCTGAGGGATCCGCAAGGACCTCAACCCCTCCTCCTCGTTCAAGCCCGGCACCATCTGGTGCCGGCAACACCTCTGCCTCCCTTTCGGGGGGCACAACAAATTCGGGGCGTGCGGCCCCTTCACTGTCAGATCACCGCACGGAGGAGGATCTTTCCTTCCTCCCGGAACACCAAGACACCGGCGCCAGCAACACCGGCGCCGGAGAAGAAGAAGCTGCCGGGCGGGCGGAGCCTTTTGCTCCTCCCGTCCTCGAAAAGACAACTTCCGCGCCGGAATCTTCCGCGCCGGAAGGCTCCAAGACGGGTGACGCTCCCTAGCGCTCCCCTTCTCCACGCACCATCCTCATGCCTCCGCCTGAGGCTCCTCGCGCCCAGCCCTCCAAGGCCGCTCCTGGCGCGCCGCCGGCCAAGACTTCCGGGGCCTCTTCTACCGCGCCGCCGCCCAAGCCCTCCAAGCTCATCAAGGGGAAGGCGACGGCCTCCAGCGCCCCTTCGGGCGGCCAGCAGCCCTTGGTGCTGCACGTCTCCAAGGCTGCCAAAAGCGCCAGCATGAAGGCCACCGGCCTCCTCGGCCGCATTACGGAGTTCCAGCGCCAAGGCCGGGACCTGGGGCACCTCCTGCCGTATGCCCAAAAGTGGAATGCCGCGGACATCACTCCGGCGACCCGCGGCATGGGCAAGGATCGGCTGCCGGCACCTGATCCTGTCGGGGATCGGTGCTCTGAGGAGCACTTCATGCGGCTCCGGGCTGCCGTAAAAGAGCTTGACAGCGCGTGGTATGACTCCACGAACAATCTGACGGTATGTTCTACTAACTTTCAACCTTTGCCGGTTTCTTTGTTTCCGGTTCTGCTTTATCTTTTCCTTAGTTTCATGCCGGTTTCTCTCTTGTCTATCTTCCCAGTCCCCGAGTTTTGTGGTGAGAGCGCAGCTCTTAGCGCAAAACTTAACTTAAGTTTTTAGCGTGAAACCGGCACCTTGCCAAATCCCGAGTTTCGGGTTAAACATCTTCTCCTTAACACATAATTTACTTTAGAAACGCGCAAAACCGGCACTTTGCGATCCCGAGTTTCGGGTTAAGAACTTTGTTCTTAGCGCAAAACTTTATCTTAAAAACGCGCAAAACCGGCAGTGCCAGTCCCCGAGTTTCGGGTTAAGAACTTTGTTCTTAGCGCAAAACTTAACTCATTTCTTCTTTTTCTTGAACAGGTCACCGCTGACACTCGGAAGGCCCTCTTCGAGGAGCTTTTATGGGAGCACCGGGAGCTCGCTGAGGCACACGACAAGTGCCAAGGTAAGTTTTTTATTCTACCGGCATCTTTGCTACCGGAAACCTTTTCTCCTTGTGACGCTTACAATTTCTGTTCAACAGTGATCCCGGAAGCTTCCATCGACGCTCTCAAGGAGCAGCTCGCCACGGCCCAACGTACTATTTTTTCCTTTCTCCTTTGAACTTGGTTTCTTTTCAGTTTTACTAGTGTAACCTTGCTAACACTCATTTTTCCGGTTACAGGGGAGAAGGATGAGCTCAGCCGGCAGCACCAGGAGGAGCTGAACGCCCTCAAGACCAGCTACCAGGAGCTCAAGTCTCAGCTGATTCAGCTGGGGCTTGACCACGCCAAGGCCCTCAAGGCCGCTGAAGTGACCGCAGCGGCCAAGTTGGACGAGGCTCTGGAGAATGCCTGCAATGCCACTGTGGTGTTGCGGGCAGAGCTGGAGGAGATGGCCAAGGCCCGGAAGGGTGCCGAGGAGAAGGCCGCGCGGCTGGAGGAGGGGCACAAGGAGTGCGATCAGCTGATCCTGCAGACCGACACTCTTGCCCTCCGTAAGTTGTTTTCTTTTACACTTTGACTACTGCATACGGGCCTTTTTTCCTTCAACCCCATTTTTCTTTCCGCTATCTTTCCGTCCGGTCTCTCTTCTTCCGGATTCTTTTCTCTCCGGTCTCTTTTTCTTCCGGTCTCTTTTTCTTCCGGTCTCTTTTTCTTCCGGACTCTTTTCCTTAAGCTTTTTCTTTCTTTGCACAGGCCTCTTTCCGGACTCGCAGAGGTATGCCGTCAAGAAGGTCGACGCGCAGCGCAAGGACAAAGGCCAAGCGGATCTTACCGTGCCATGGACGCCCAAGGACCATCTGGTCGCGCTTAACGCGCGGGTGTCCCATATGCGCTGCATAGACCGCAATCTTTCGGACATCCCTGATGTAGCTACCCAGCTATACAGGACTTTATGGCCTGGCGAGGAGGTGCCGGACACCTTCTCCCTCATCAGCGACCGTCTGAAAGGTGCTGGCAAGAGGATCCGCGAGTGGCAGTGCTCTGCTGCCCGCGCTGGAGCGGACTCCGCCCTCCGCGTCGCCTGCTCCTGGTACCCGGAGCTCAATCTGGACGCCCTTACCGGCGTGCGCGAAGGCGCAGAAACGGATCTGGACCCGATCCTCTCCGCCAAGCGGCAGGATCGCGCGTACCGCATCGCGGAGTATGCCGACATGCGCACCTTCATCCCTCCCCCTCCTGGCGTCACGGACTATCTCGACGAGGAGGAGGGTGAAGCCGAAGAAGAGGTCCTGGGCGATGCTGATGCCGGTGCTGCTCCTCCGGAAGCCCCTGCTGCATGATGATTTCCTTTGAAGTGTTTGCTCATTATATCTGTTGGTCCTGTTGCTTTAAGACAATATCTGTTAAATTCTGCCCCGGAATGCCGGGGCTTATGATGTAAAACTTAAGTTTGCCTGTGGTTGTGCTACAACATTTCCTGCCGGTAAGTTATACCGGTAGCTAAGTATTTATGAGTTTGCCTTAGCATAATTTGCTTTTGGTTTTGATTTTATCCTGCACTGCAAAGATTTCTCAATTGCTTCCGCATCCAATTTGATGCATACTTGGTTCTTTTGCCTTGGCTCTACCTGCCTTCTCTGGGCGTTCTCTGGCGTATGAGCACAAGGTTCTTTCACCAAACAAGCATCTTCTTGAACTTAGAAATAACTTTGAAATTTTGCAAAAAACCGGTTTAACCGGGGTTAGTTAAACTTTCCGGATTGTTCTTTCCTGCTCTCCCTTTTCGCAGTTCATGTGCTTATCTCCTACCGGTTTATCTTGCTTGCCATGAAGCCGGTTTGCGGACAGCAGCAGAGTCGAAGACTCCGGTAGGATTTAGCACACTACTAAACCGGAAAGAAAAAACATTCAATAAGCAACCGGTAAACTGAAAAAATAAACAAGTTACATGCAACTTAAGTTGGGGTAGTCCCCGAGATTCACTCGAGGTTCCGGCATCTTTTATTCATAGCATATAAGGTACAAAAAGGAACTTCTTACACCACCACTTCAAGAGTAGAAAGGACGCAACAGAGCTACGTTCCATGGACGCTTGCTCTCCTCTCCGGACCTGTCCACCTTTCCTTTCTTCCACTCCTGTGCATCGATCAAGTAGTATGCATCATTGTGAAGCACCTTGCTTACAATGAAGGGACCTTCCCATGGTGGCAAGAGCTTATGCCGGCCTTCAGTGCGCTGCACTAGGCGAAGTACCAGATCTCCTTCCCGGAAAACTCTTGGGTTAACCTTCCGGTTATGATAGCGTCTTAGGTTTTGCTGGTAAATGGCTGTTCTTGCCAAAGCCAGCTCTCTTGCTTCTTCCAGCAAGTCGACATCATTTTCTCTGGCCTCCTTGACCTCTTGTTCAGTATAGAGCTGTACCCTTGGTGAATCATGAATGATATCGGTTGGTATCACCGCTTCTGCTCCATAAACCATGAAGAAGGGAGTGTATCCGGTAGACCGGTTTGGAGTTGTTCTTATACTCCACAGTACTGATGGTAGCTCATCGAGCCAACATCCCGGTGACTTTTCCACCGCATCAATGAGTCTAGGCTTGATACCGGAAAGCACCAAGGCATTCATTCTTTCCACTTGGCCATTGCCTTGTGGGTGTGCCACTGAGCACAAATCCAACCGGATGTTCTTTTCTTCACAGAACCTTTTGAACTCACCTTGAGCAAAGTTGGTTCCGTTATCAGTGATGATGTTGTGCGGGTATCCATACCGCAAAATGACATCTTTCAAGAATTTCACAGCTGTATGCCCATCACACTTTGCGATAGGTTTTACTTCCAGCCACTTGGTGAACTTATCCACCATGACCAAGATGTGAGTCATGCTGCTTCTTGCAGTTTTGAATGGTCCAACCATGTCAAGGCACCAAACAGCGAATGGCCATGTTAGCGGTATTGTCTTTAAACCGGATGCTGGGGTATGGTTTTGCTTGGCGTACCTCGCGGCAGCCGTTGCATTTTCTTACCAAATCCTCGGCGTCCTCCAAAGCGGTGGGCCAATAGAACCCATGCCGGAATACTTTTGCTACCAAAGCCCTTGATGAAGCATGATGCCCACATTCTCCTTGGTGAATTTCCTCAAGCATTTCTTTTCCTTCCTCCGGTTCCACACATCTTTGAAGGACACCGGTAACGCTTCTCTTGTACACCTCACCATTGATGAATGTGTAAGCTTTGGACCTTCTTTGTATCCTCCTTGATTCATTTTCGTCAGCCGGCAAGGTGCCGCTGATCAGGAATTCCTTAATAGGTTTAACCCATGATGGTATTTCTCGAACCAAAAACACCGGTGCATCTATCTCCATGCTATCTACCAGCATCGTTTCTTCCGGTATGGGTACAGCAGTCCCCGAGCCTACCGGAGCAGTCCCCGAGCTTGCCGGAGCAGTCCCCGGGTTCCCTTCATCGATATCCATGGGTACTACGTGTGACTCTGGTACAAAAATTGATTCTGATTCCGGGCTCGGCTTGATCGATGGCACTCTTAGGTGAGCCAAAGCTATTCCGGGAGGAATTTCTTGCCTAGATGAGCCCAACTTGGACAAAGCATCCGCGGCTTCATTTTCTGCTCGCGGCACATGGTGAAACTCACATCCTTCGAAGAATCCGGCAATCTTTTGCACGTGAAACCGGTACGAGGCCATGTTGGCATCTTTTGCATCCCAATCTCCTGAGCACTGCTGTACCACAAGGTCTGAATCGCCATAGCAAATGATCCGGTGTGCACCGATTTCTTTTGCGACCTTAAGCCCATGGATCAAAGCCTCATATTCGGCGACATTGTTCGATGCCCTGAAATGTACTTGCAAAACATACCGGAGGTGGTCTCCTTTTGGTGAAGTAAGTACTACACCGGCACCTAGACCTTCCTTGAGCTTAGATCCATCAAAGTGCATCTTCCAGTATTCTATCCTCTGATCTGGCGGTTTGTATTGCATCTCCGCCCAATCAACAAGGAAGTCAGCCAAAGCCTGTGATTTTATGGCATCTCTTCTTTCATATACCGGCACGTACGGTGATATCTGGATTGCCCATTTTGCAATCCGGCCGCTGGCATCTTTGTTGCACATGATGTCGGAAATTGGTGCTTCGCTCACCACTTTCATGGGGTGCTCCTCAAAGTAGTGCTTGAGCTTGGTGGCGGCCATGTACACGCCATAAGTCATTTTTTGGAAGTGAGGGTAGTTTTGTTTTGAGAGGGAGAGCACCTCGCTTAAGTAGTATACCGGCCTCTGGACGGTTTTTTCTTCCTCTTCTCTTTCAACTACAACCACTACACTCACAACCCGGTTTGTTGCTGCTATGTATAACAAAGCATAGGCTCCCTTTCTAGAGGTGAAGCCGGTATGGGTGCTGTGGCTAGCATCGTTTTAGCTCCTTAAACGCTGCGTCTGCCTGAGGGGTCCAGACGAACGTGTCGGATTTTTTCATGAGAGCATAGAGTGGCAGAGCTTTTTCTCCCAACCTGCTTACAAACCGGCTTAGCGATGCCAAGCTTCCGGTAAACTTCTGCACATCTTTTAACTCTCGAGGGATAGCCATTCTTTCTATTGCCCGGATCTTTACCGGATTAACCTCTATGCCCCGGCTTGAAACCAGGAAACCGAGCAGCTTGCCGGCGGGGACACCAAAGGTACATTTTGCCGGATTGAGTTTCATCCGGAACCGCCTTAGGTTATCGAATGTTTGCCGGATGTCATCGATTAAAGTGTTCTTTACCTTAGTTTTTATCACGATGTCATCCACATAGACTTGCACATTTTTTCCAATTTGATCAAACAAGCATTTTTGCATACAGCGCTGGTACGTTGCACCAGCGTTGCGCAACCCAAAAGGCATAGTGACATAGCAATAAGCCCCGTGCGGGGTAATGAACGCAGTTTTTATTTGATCTTCCTTTTTCAAGGGAATCTGGTGGAAACCGGAATAGGCATCCAGGAAGGACAACAACTCACACCCAGCAGTTGAATCAATCACTTGATCGATTCGTGGCAAAGGAAAAGGATCTCTTGGGCAAGCCTTGTTCAGGTTGGTGTAGTCGATGCACATGTGCCACACCTTCGGAGCTTTTGCCTCCAGGTTCTCATCTTTCTTCTTTTCAACCATTACCGGATTGGCCAGCCACTCTGTGTGCGTGACCTCCACAATGAATCCGGCAACAAGCAGCTTGGTTACCTCTTCTCCTATGATCTTTCTTCTGTCTTCAGCGAACCGACGCAGTGGTTGCCGCACCGGCTTGGCATCTTTCCGGACGTTTAGAGAGTGCTCAGCCAGCTCCCTCGGAACACCTACCAAATCATCAGTTGACCAGGCAAAGATATTCCGATTCTCACGGAGGAAGCTGACGAGCGCGCTTTCCTATGCTTGGTCAAGGCCGGCACCGATACGAACGGTGCGCTCTGGGTAAGCCGGATCCAGCACAATGTTCTTTGTTTCATTGGTTGGCTTGAATGCCGGTGTGCCCATGTTTTCACTCATTGCCGCTAAGCTCATTTGCGAGGATTGAGCCAGCGCAACAGCTGTCTGCATTCTTTTCTTTTCCTCCGCGATCACCAGCGATTCTGCTAGGTTTGATCCGGCAGATGCAGTTTCCAGTGAGATCTTATAGTTTCCCACCACAGTCAATGGCCCACGAGGTGCCGGCATCTTCATCTTGAGGTAAGCCGTATGAGTGGTGGCCATGAAAGCAGCCAACGCCGGTCTCCCCAGCAATGCATGGTAGGGACTGTCTAGATCCACCACCTCAAACTCCAGATTTTCCACCCGGCAATTGTCACGTCCTCCAAATGCCACGTCCACCCGAACTTTTCCTATCGGGGCACAGGACAAGCCAGGAACGATCCCATGGAACGTTGTGCGCGTTGGCTGAAGCATGTTTTCTGTTATGCCCAGCGTTTGCATGGTGTGCTTGTACATGATGTTGATGCTACTGCCATTGTCTATCAGCACCTTGCTGAACTTCACTCGAGTTTGCGGCCCTTTCATGATCGGGTCCACAACAAGAGCATATCCACCCGGATTCGGCATGATCTTTGGGTGATCCTTGGATGACCAGGTAATTTCCTGATTGGACCACATCATGTACTTGGGAACTGCGACATCACAGCATTGACCTCCATGGAGCGCCGGTGTACACTTTGCCGGTCTGTTGGCTCAGTGACAAAGACAACACAGCACAGATGCGGATCTTCGTAAACATTCCGGCCTAAAGGTGCCGGTGGAGGTGGCTGGTTATCATTTTGCTCCACCCGGTTAACTTGCTGGTACTGCTGCCGGTTTGGCTGCACCGGTAAGGCGTTTGCCCCGGTAAGTGGTGGTGGTGGCGGTAGCTGTTGTTGCTGCTGCGGCATGTCTTGCGGTGGCCGCGCATCTTTCACTGTTCCTTTTTGCATCAAGTACTTGGTCCAGGTACAATCCTTCGTCAGATGGTTTGACGGATGTGCCGGATTCGGCGTGTGCCACCGGCAAGGTTGATCCATGGCAGCTTCCATGGTGTATTTTGCGGGTTCTTGCCAATTCTTCTTCTGGACCCAAGGTTTCTTTTCCACCCATTGTTTCTTAGGACCCGCCCATGGCTGCGATCCGGTTTTTTGCCTCTGGCTGTCGCTGGCCTCAGAGTTTTCCTGCACAGCAGCAACTTGCTGCGGACCGTACCTTCGATCCGGAAAATCTTCTCTTCTTTTGTTATTCCGGTTGTCCCGGTGCTGTTCGTGGCGCAGCTGTTCCGGCTCCGGTTGCACTGCCGGCTGCGTTGGGTCTCCCAACGCATAGCTATCCGCCACACGTATCATTTCTGCCAACGTTGTCGGCATGTTGCGCTGCAACTTTTGCCACAACGGTGAACCTCTTCTGCATCCACTGCTAAACCAAGCAATGGCTTGTGCCTCGATCACCCCTTCACAGGAGTTCCTTGTGGTGTTCCACCGGGCTAGATAATCCCGGTCTGTTTCGTTCGGGCGCTGCACGCACAGAGCAAGTTGCTGCGGCCTGTTTGGCCTCTGATAGGTGCTGCTGAAATTGCTCACAAAGGCCTCCTCAAAATCCAGCCAGCCATTTATGCTTCCTGCCGGCAAGTTGTTTAGCCAGATTCTTGCCGGTCCAACCAAAAACGATGGTATGATCCTCACGGCCCAACGCCGGTTTCCTCCTCCTGCTACGGTTCCTCCACCGCCTGCAACGTATACCGCGGTCACGTAATCCGCGAGCCAATCTTCCGGCTTTGTGGTGCCGTCATACGTCTTTGTGTCACGGGGCAACATAAAGTTGCGAACTGGTGGTTTTTCTTTCATGATCCTTGGGCCAAAACACTTTGGACCTGGAGGACCTTCCTCCTCGATCATTTCTGACAAGTATACTCTATCCAGACGGTGCCTCGCATCCCGTTCCGGTAAGTATCTCTCTCCCAGGCGTTCTCCCAATGGGTTCCGGTATGCTGCCGGTCTCGTGGAATCGGCTTCATCGTAACATTCCGGTACCGCGGCCCTTGCCTGCCGGTACCTTGGGGGATCTATTTCCTCCTCCTCGTACGCTGCCCTTGCAGCTCGATAGTTTTGCCCGGTCTCATATCTACCGGCATGATTGTTTCCGGCATAGCCTCTGGCGTAGCCTCGCTCTGCCCCTCGGCTTTTTCTACCGGCATCGTGTTGCCCGGCTTGTTGCTTTCCGGCAAGAACCGGATCGTACACAGTCATCTGCTGCGCATTCACTTCTTTTTCTCTCCTTCTATCCGGATGGGGGGACGAAGCCTGCCCATGGGACTTGCTACCGGCATTCTTTGTCGAACGCGCGGATTTTGAGGCCGCTGCCTTGTTCAGCTTAGCCAGCTGCTCAGCATTTTGCTGCTCTATGGTTTCCAGCAGCTCTCTAACACGCTCTTGTTGCTTTACCAGAGCCTCTCCGGAAAGCGACTCGCACAGCTCTACTGCAGCCTTAGCAGCTTTTATAGTTTTATCCGGGCTGCTATACTTAGGCTTTTCCACGATGCTAACAGATGCAGAGGCGCTCTTGCCGGTAAGAATCTCTTTGCGCAAATCTTGATCTAGGTTGCGAGCTTTTAGCCGGTTTTCCGGCATCCTAGCAGCATGCGCGCTAACAGAAGCAAAGCCATGGGCAGCGTTATACTCACGCACGGTTAGGTTCAGCTCGCGCTGCGCCCTGACGATGTCCTTCCGCTCTCCAGCATCTTCTGGCGCTGCGCCTCCAGCTCCGCCTGAGCCGCTGCCGGATCGATGTTCTGCGCGATGGGGGTGGCGAGGACGTTCATCGCCGCCTGGAGCGGTGTCTCCGGTGGCGCGGATGATGCTCCCGCTGCGCCTGCGCCGCGCTCCAGCGGTGGCTTAGCCGCACGGGTCGAAACCGCGCGACCGGCACCTTCAGCCGCAACCTCCTTTCCTGCACCAGCCACACCGGTCATCATTACCTCGACGCTGCCGGCGGCGCGGCCAGCACAGAGCCATCTTGGCGGGTCCGGTGCCACCAGCACCGGCGAGAGGCGCTGGCGCACGGGGACGGTGCCGAAGTAGACGCGGTGGCTGCCGAACTCGACGATGCGGCCGTTCTTGGGGAAGACGCCGCCGTTGGCGAAGCAGCCCGCGTTGTCGTTGATGAAGTCCATGGCGTAGATGCTCTGCACCAACGCGGACACCGTACGCTCGCCGGAGACCTCGAGGACGCCCGCCCGAATGTGAACTCCATCAAGCGCCACTTCATGCCCCACGGTGGGCGCCAACTGTCATCGTGGTGAACGAGCAGATGCCATAGGATGGCTTAGATTGGGGCCGAATGGACGCAAGAGGATTCGGGGGAGGGTTTGCGATCAGGTGGGAAGAGATTCCGGATGGTTTCCTCAAGAACTTGGCCAAGGCCAGAGGTTGAAGAAGAAAGACACAAGGAAGAACTCCCTCTAGATCACCATGTTCATAGATTCACACAAGTTACAGGCTCTGCCTTCCTACATACACGCGTGTCCCTGAAGAAGGGCTGCCCCCTCTCCTTATATAGGGGAGAGGGTGGCTTACAGAGCAAGAAACCCTAATGGCATCTTTGACTGGACAAACTACTTTACAGAGTTACTGTACAAAGCTACTTTAATCATGAGTGACGCCGGAGTCCTCTTTAATCAGGGCTGCTGATGTCCTCCGGCTTCTTTGGACGTCACCTCTCTCTTTGGCGCCAGGGCTCTGAATAAAGTTACTTTGCTTAGCTCATCCTTGTCTTCTTGCTCTGAAGAGAATCTTTGACCAGTCCTGCCGACAGGCTCTCCTTTCCGGTATCTTCTATACCGGGTTCCGGCATACCCCTTTGGGGATACCGGCTTAGCCTTGCTCTCCCGGATTCCTACTAGGCTTCCGGTAAGAACATTAAACCGGTATCTTGATGGCTTAAACCATCCGGTTTGGCATGCCTTTGGCATACCGGGGGTTATCCCCCCAACAGCCATTAAGATGGGCTCAGCAGTTTTAATGATGCACTCGCAAGAATTAAGAGTTGAAGCAAAAGAGAGCATCAAGAGGCAAATTCAAAACACATTTAAGCCTAACATGCTTCCTATGCATAGGAATCTTGTAAATAAACAAGTTCATGAAGAGCAAAGCAACAAGCATAGAAAGATAGAACAAGTGTAGCTTCAAAAATTTCAGCATATAGAGAGGCATTTTAGTAACATGAAAATTCCTACAACCATATTTTCCTCTCTCATAATAACTTTCAGTAGTATCACGAGCAAACTCAACAATATAACTATCACATAAAGCATTCTTATCATGAGTCTCATGCACAAAATTATTACTCTCCACATAAGCATAATCAATTTTATTAGTAATAGTGGGAGCGAATTCAACAAAGTAGCTATCATTATTATTCTCATCATCAAATATAGGAGGCATATTGTAATCATAATCAAATTTATCCTCCATAACAGGCGGCACCAAAAGACTACTATCATTATAATCATCATAAATAGGAGGCAAAGTATCATCAAAGAAAATTTTCTCCTCAATGCTTGGGGGACTAAAAAGATCATGCTCATCAAAACCAGCTTCCCCAAGCTTAGAATTTTCCATATCATTAGCAACAAGGGTGTTCAAAGTGTTCATACTAATATGTTCCATGGGTTTTTTAATTTTTGCATCAAACCATCCATGTCTTAACTCAGGAAAAAGAATAAAAAGCTCCATGTTGCTTTCCATTATGCCAAACTAGTGATAAACAAGAAACAAAAAGATGCAATTGTAGGATCTAAAGGAAATAGCTTCGAGTACTTACAACGGCGCCGGAAAATAGCTTAGTAGCCGAGATCCGGAGTGTGAGTACCTTTTACCTTTCCTCCCCGGCAACGGCGCCAGAAAATACTTGATGCTGTCCAGGACTGGCGCGTAGTTGATGAGGGAGGAAATGGTGTAGCTTTCCTTCGTTCCCCGGCAACGGCGCCAGAAAATAGCTTGATGTCTACGCACACTCCTTTTCCTGTAGACAGTGTTGGGCCTCCAAGAGCAGAAGTTTGTAGAACAGCAACAAGTTTTCCCTTAAGTGGATCACCCAAGGTTTATCGAACTCAGGGAGGAAGAGGTCAAAGATATCCCTCTCATGCAACCCTGCAACCACAAAGCAAGAAGTCTCTTGTGTCCCCAACACACCTAATACACTTGTCAGATGTATAGGTGCACTAGTTCGGCGAAGAGATAGTGAAATACAGGTGGTATGAATGAATATGAGCAGTAGTAATGCTACCAGAAAATAGCTTGATGCTACAACTGGCATGTGGTTGATGGTGGTAATATTGCAGGCAGTAGAGATGCAGTAAAACAGTAAACAAGCAGTGATAGCAGTATTTGGAAACAAGGCCTAGGGATTATACTTTCACTAGTGGACACTCTCACCATTGATCACATAACAGAATAAATAGATAAATGCTATACTCTACACTCTCTTGTTGTATGATGAACACCACTAACTGTGTAGGATTACACGAACCCTCAATGCCGGAGTTAACAAGCTCCACAACATTCGATGTTCATATTTAAATAACCTTAGAGTGCATGATAGATCAACACAACTACACCAAGTACTAACATAGCATGCACACTGTCACCATCACACTATGAAGGAGGCATAGATCACATCAATACTATCATAGCAATAATTAACTTCATAATCTACAAGAGATTACAATCATAACCTACGCCAAGTACTACACGATGCACACACTGTCACCATTACACCGTGGAGGAGGAATAGACTACTTTAATAACATCACTAGAGTAACATAGATGAATAGTGATACAAAACTCATATGAATCTCAATCATGTAAGGCAGCTCATGAGATCATTGTATTGAAGTACATAGGAGAGAGATTAACCACATAGCTACCAGTACAGCCCTTAGCCTCGATGGAGAACTACTCCCTCCTCATGGGAGACAGCAGCGGTGATGAAGATGGCGGTGGTGTCGATGGAGGAGCCTTCCGGGGGCACTTCCCCGTCCCGGCGGCGTGCCGGAACAGAGAGTCCTGTCCCCCAGATCTTGGCTTCGCGATGGCGGCGGCTCTGGAAGGTTTCTCGTACTGTGGCTTTTCCGTATCGAAGATTTAGGTCAGGGACCTTTAAATAGGCGAAGAGGCGAAGTCGGAAGGTCGACGAGGCGATGACACACTAGGGGGCGCGGCCCACCCCCTGGCCGCGCCAGCCTATCATCTGGGGCCCACAGGGCCCTCCTCTGGTGGCTCTCGGGTGTTCTTGAAGCTTCGTGGGATTCTAAGATCTTGGGCGTTGATTTCGTCCAATTCCGAGAATATTTCCTTACTAGGATTTCTGAAACCAAAAACAGCAGAAAACAGGAACTGGCACTTCGGCATCTCGTCAATAGATTAGTTCCGGAAAACGCATAAAAACGATATAAAGTGTGAACAAAACATGTAGGTATTGTCATAAAACAAGCATGGAACATCAGAAATTATAGATACGTTGGAGACGTATCACGTACCATGGGCAACTTCTATATCCTTTGAGGCATCATTAGCTGGAGCATCAGTCGTGGTCTTAACAGGAGCTTCAGTAGAAGGCATTGAAGCGGAGGCGTCCTTGCCGGAGTCACCAACATTTTCCAGTTCATCATCGATCTTAATTACTTCTTCGTCTTTACGCGGATTTGTTGATGGAGAGGGATTTGGAGGAACCTCGAATTCAGGCGTTATGCGCGTGGATGCCGGAAATGTTTTAGCCTTCTTCTTAGGCTTCTCTCTAGCCACCTTGCTACAAATTCAGAAAAGATTCGAATGAAAAAATAGTCTGCGGTTCAAAGATAAAGGAGCTAGATAGAATTAGACCAGTACCCATCTTTGGTGAAGAACTGCTCGATTTCGCCTTTCTTGCTGCTGGTATCAATTTCCTTGAGGCGCCTTTGCTTCTCAAGGTTCTTGGTGACTTTGCTACTGGAGGTTGCGCCGAGGCGTTTGGATTTTTGGCTGGAGGATGTTTCCCTTTTCCGCTTAGTAGGGGGAACCACCTCAGATTCTTTCGCATCGGATGCGGCCTCTGGGTTGGACGTGCCGACAGTTGGGGTCCGGACCAAGAACCTGAGGTCCTTCTCCTCAAGTGATTTGAACTGGAGAAATATTGAAGAAAGTGATAAGTCCTTAGACAAATTCGCAAGCACGAAGGGGAAATATGGTCGAAGCCGGAAAAAAGCATTTACCAAAGGGTCGCCACCCTCCGTGTAGATGTCGTGGCCGCACACGTGAGAATGAACCTCATGTGGAAGCTTGATCATTACCAGGAGCACCATGTCCAGGGCACCAGAAGATAAGTTTTCTTTGGTGGCGCACATGTTGTCGCCGCGGCCATCGTAGGAGTAAATCAACCGCTCACAGTGCTGGAGAGGTTGAATCCGCTTGGTAAAGCAAGACATGATGAGATCCTTCCCCGTCAGCCCAGAGCTCACCAGCTTCAAGATCCGCTTGGCCATTTTCTCGACATCTGGGAAGTCAGAGATGTGCGGGTTGGCGTTCCAGGCGGAGGTATCGGTCGCAGACCCATCCTTGAAGGGAGGTAGCACTTTCATGCTCGCTAGAGTCCCCACATCCTTCACGTAGAAGAATCCGCTAGACCAGTAACTCATGGATTCATGTCGATCCGTAGGAGCTTGAAAGTGACGCTGCTGCAGTTGGCAAGCGCCGAAGACTTGGGCACCGTCTCCTTCTTGACGGAGAAATAAAATTGAAAGAAAGTCAGATCCGGCTTTAACCGGAGGTGACCCTCGCATAGAGTGACATGGTTAGAGATGGTGAGGATGCTGTTGGGCGAGATGTTGTGGGGCTGAAGCTTGTAAGTCCTGAGGATTTCCGTGAATAAATCGCTCGACGGAAGCGAAAAGCCTTGCTCCACCAAAGCCTTGGTCAGCACCCACTCTCCGGCTTCGGGTGCAGGACTTGGAGCGCCTGGAACTACCCTCCAAGATCCGGGTAGCAGGAAGCCTTTCAACTCCATGCTCCGCAACTCATCTTTTGTGGCGGTGCAGGTCCACCATTGTCCCTTCACCTCGCCTTCGCAGGCTCGGGCCTTGAATTTCTTGGTGGCCGCTTCTTCGACCTTTTGCTCCATATTTTCCTTTCCGGCAACCTCGGCCGGATAAGTAATTTGGTGTTTGATACGTCTTCGACGTATCGATAATTTCTTATGTTCCATGCCACATTATTGATGTTATCTACATGTTTTATGCACACTTTATGTCATATTCGTGCATTTTCTGGAACTAACCTATTAACAAGATGCCGAAGTGCCAGTTGCTGTTTTCTGCTGTTTTTGGTTTCAGAAATCCTAGTAACAAAATATTCTCGGAATTGGACGAAATCAACGCCCAGGGTCCTATTTTGCCACGAAGCTTCCAGAAGTCCGAAGAGGAGACGAAGTGGGGCCACGAGGTGCCCAAACCCTAGGGCGGCGCGGCCCCCCTTGGCCGCGCGGCCCTATGGTGTGGGGCCCTCGTGTGGCCCCCTGACCTGCCCTTCCGCCTACTTAAAGCCTCCGTCGCGAAACCCCCAGTACCGAGAGCCACGATACGGAAAACCTTCCAGAGACGCCGCCATCGCCGATCCCATCTCGGGGGATCCAGGAGATCGCCTCCGGCACCCTGCCGGAGAGGGGATTCATCTCCCGGAGGACTCTACGCCACCATGGTCGCCTCCAGAGTGATGTGTGAGTAGTCTACCCCTGGACTATGGGTCCATAGCAGTAGCTAGATGGTTGTCTTCTCCCCATTGTGCTTCATTGTCGGATCTTGTGAGCTGCCTAACATGATCAAGATCATCTATCTGTAATTCTATATGTTGCGTTTGTTGGGATCCGATGAATAGAGAATACTTGTTATCTTGATTATCAAAGTTATGTCTATGTGTTGTTTATGATCTTGCATGCTCTCCGTTATTAGTAGATGCTCTGGCCAAGTTGATGCTAGTAACTCCAAGAGGGAGTATTTATGCTCGATAGTGGGTTCATGTCTCTGTGAATCTGGAGGGGTGACAAGAACCTCTAAGGTTATGGATGTGCTGTTGCCACTAGGGATAAAACATTGGTGCTATGTTCAAGGATGTAGTCACTAATTACATTACGCGCAATACTTAATGCAATTGTCTGTTGTTAGCAACTTAATACTGGAGGGGGTTCGGATGATAACCTGAAGGTGGACTTTTTAGGCATAGATGCATGCTGGATGGCGGTCTATGTACTTTGTCGTAATGCCCAATTAAATCTCACTATACTCATCATAATATGTATGTGCATGGTCATGCCCTCTTTATTTGTCAATTGCCCAACTGTAATTTGTTCACCCAACATGCTGTTTATCTTATGGGAGAGACACCTCTAGTGAACTGTGGACCCCGGTCCAATTCTCTATACTGAAATACAATCTACTGCAATACTGTTCTACTGTTTTCTGCAAACAATCATCTTCCACACAATACGGTTAATCCTTTGTTACAGCAAGCCGGTGAGATTGACAACCTCACTGTTTCGTTGGGGCAAAGTACTTTGGTTGTGTTTTGCAGGTTCCACGTTGGCGCCGAAATCCCTGGTGTTGCGCCGCACTACATCCCGCCGCCATCAACCTTCAACGTGCTTCTTGGCTCCTCCTGGTTTGATAAACCTTGGTTTCTTTCTGAGGGAAAACTTGCTGCTGTGCGGATCATACCTTCCTCTTGGGGTTCCCAACGAACGTGTGAGTTACACGCCATCAAGCTCTTTTTCTGGCGCCGTTGCCGGGGAGATCAAGACACGCTGCAAGGTGAGTCTCCACTTCTCAATCTCTTTACTTTGTTTTTGTCTTGCTTAGTTTTATTTACTACTTTGTTTGCTGCACTAAATCAAAATACAAAAAAATTAGTTGCTAGTTTTACTTTATTTGCTATCTTGTTTGCTATATCAAAAACACAAAAAAATTAGTTACTTGCATTTACTTTATCTGGTTTGCCTTATTTACTGTTGCTAAAATGGCCAACCCTGAAAATACTAAGTTGTGTGACTTCACAACCACAAATAATAATGATTTCTTATGCACACCTATTGCTCCACCTGCTACTACAGCAGAATTCTTTGAAATTAAACCTGCTTTACTGAATCTTGTTATGCGAGAGCAATTTTCTGGTGTTAGTTCTGATGATGCTGCTGCCCATCTTAATAATTTTGTTGAATTGTGTGAAATGCAAAAGTATAAAGATGTAGATGGTGACATTATAAAATTAAAATTGTTCCCTTTCTCATTAAGAGGAAGAGCTAAAGATTGGTTGCTATCTCTGCCTAAGAATAGTATTGATTCATGGACTAAATGCAAGGATGCTTTTATTGGTAGATATTATCCCCCTGCTAAAATTATATCTTTGAGGAATAGCATAATGAATTTTAAACAATTAGGTACTGAACATGTTGCTCAAGCTTGGGAAAGAATGAAATCTCTGGTTAAAAATTGCCCAACCCATGGACTGACTACTTGGATGATCATCCAAACCTTCTATGCAGGACTAAATTTTTCTTCGCGGAATTTATTGGATTCAGCTGCTGGAGGTACCTTTATGTCCATCACTCTTGGTGAAGCAACAAAGCTTCTTGATAATATGATGATCAACTACTCTGAATGGCACACGGAAAGAGCTCCACAAGGTAAGAAGGTAAATTCTGTCGAAGAAACCTCTTCCTTGAGTGATAAGATTGATGCTATTATGTCTATGCTTGTGAATGATAGGACAAATGTTGATCCTAATAATGTTCCATTAGCTTCATTGGTTGCACAAGAAGAACATGTTGATGTGAATTTCATTAAAAATAATAATTTCAACAACAATGCTTATCGGAACAATTCTAGTAACAACTATAGGCCATATCCTTATAATAATGGCAACGGCTATGCTAATTCTTATGGGAATTCTTACAACAATAATAGGAGTTCACCCCCTGGACTTGAAGCCATGCTTAAAGAATTTATTAGTACACAAACTGCTTTTAACAAATCTGTTGAAGAAAAGCTTGGGAAAATTGATATACTTGCTTCTAAAATCGATAGTCTTGCTGTTGATGTAGATCTTTTAAAATCGAAAGTTATGCCTAATACGGATATTGAAAATAAAATTGTTACTACAGCAAATGCCATCCAAGTTAGAATTAATGAGAATATAAGATTAATGGCTGAACTGCGTGCTAGGTGGGATAGAGAAGAAAATAAAAAACTAGCTAAAGAAAAGAATGTAGCTAAAGTTTGGACTATTACCACCACTTGTAATGCTAAAGCTACACATGTTGCTGCACCTCCTACTATTAATAATAAAAGAATTGGTGTTAGCAATGTTTCCACTTCTAATGCAAAGCGCGAGAAACTACCTGAAACTGCTAAAATCATTAAATCGTGATAAAGTCTGAAGTTTTTTCCAACATTGGGGATGATGATCCCATTGCTTTAGATTATAATGGTTTGAATTTTGATGATTGCCACATCTCTGAAGTTATAAAGTTCTTGCAAAAACTTGCTAAAAGTCCTAATGCTAGTGCTATTAATTTGGCTTTCACGCAACATATTACAAATGCTCTCATAAAAGCTAGAGAAGAGAAACTAGAGCGCGAAGCCTCTATTCCTAAAAAGCTAGAGGATGGTTGGGAGCCCATCATTAAGATGAAGGTTAAATATTTTGATTGTAATGCTTTATGTGATCTTGGTGCAAGTATTTCTGTTATGCCTAAGAAAATCTATAATATGCTTGACTTGCCACCGCTGAAAAATTGTTATTTGGATGTTAATCTTGCTGATCATTCTACAAAGAAACCTTTGGGGAAAGTTGATAATGTTCGCATTACCGTTAACAATAACCTTGTCCCCGTTGATTTTGTTGTCTTGGATATTGAATGCAATGCATCTTGTCCCATTATATTGGGAAGACCTTTTCTTCGAACTGTTGGTGCTATCATTGATATGAAGGAAGGTAATATAAAATATCAATTTCCTATCAAGAAAGGTATGGAACACTTCCCTAGAAAGAGAATGAAGTTACCTTTTGATTCTATTATTAGAACAAATTATGATGTTGACACTTCGTCTCTTGATAATACTTGATACACACTTTCTGCGCCTAGCTGAAAGGCATTAAAGAAAAGCGCTTATGGGAGACAACCCATATTTTTACCTACAGTACTTTGTTTTTATTTTGTGTCTTGGAAGTTGTTTACTACTGTAGCAACCTCTCCTTATCTTAGTTTAGTGTTTTGTGTGCCAAGTAAAGTCGTTGATAGAAAAGTTCATACTAGATTTGGATTACTGCGCAGAAACAGATTTGTTTGCTGTCACGAATCTGGGCTGTTTTCTCTGTAGGTAACTCAGAAAATTATGCCAATTTACGTGAGTGATCCTCAGATATGTACGCAACTTTCATTCAATTTGAGCATTTTCATTTGAGCAAGTCTGGTGCCTCGATAAAATTCGTCAATACGAACTGTTCTGTTTTGACAGATTCTGCCTTTTATTTCGCATTGCCTCTTTTGCTATGTTGGATGAATTTCTTTGATCCATTAATGTCCAGTAGCTTTATGCAATGTCCAGAAGTGTTAAGAATGATCGTGTCACCTCTGAACATGTTAATTTTTATTGTCGCTAACCCTCTAATGAGTTGTTCTAAGTTTGGTGTGGAGGAAGTTTTCAAGGATCAAGAGAGGAGTATGATGCAACATGATCAAGGAGAGTGAAAGCTCTAAGCTTGGGGATGCCCCGGTGGTTCACCCCTGCATATTCTAAGAAGACTCAAGTGTCTAAGCTTGGGCATGCCCAAGGCATCCCCTTCTTCATCGACAACATTATCAGGTTCCTCCCCTGAAACTATATTTTTATTCCATCACATCTTATGTGCTTTGCTTGGAGCGTCGGTTTGTTTTTGTTTTTGTTTTTTTTGAATAAAATGGATCCTAGCATTCACTTTATGGGAGAGAGACACGCTCCGCTGTAGCATATGGACAAGTATGTCCTTAGCTTCTACTCATAGTATTCATGGCGAAGTTTCTTCTTCGATAAATTGTTATATGGTTGGAATTGGAAAATAATACATGTAGTAATTGCTATAAATGTCTTGGGTAATGTGATACTTGGCAATTGTTGTGCTCATGTTTAAGCTCTTGCATCATATACTTTGCACCCATTAATGAAGAAATACATAGAGCATGCTAAAATTTGGTTTGTATATTTGGTTTCTCTAAGGTCTAGATAATTTCTAGTATTGAGTTTGAACAACAAGGAAGACGGTGTAGAGTCTTATAATGTTTTCAATATGTCTTTTATGTGAGTTTTGCTGCACCGGTTCATCCTTGTGTTTGTTTCAAATAAGCCTTGCTAGCCTAACCTTGTATCGAGAGGGAATACTTCTCATGCATCCAAAATACTTGAGCCAACCACTATGCCATTTGTGTCCACCATACCTACCTACTACATGGTATTTTCCGCCATTCCAAAGTAAATTGCTTGAGTGCTACCTTTAAAATTCCATCATTCACCTTTGCAATATATATCTCATGGGACAAATCGCTTAAAAACTATTGTGGTATTGAATATGTAATTATGCACTTTATCTCTTATTAAGTTGCTTGTTGTGCGATAACCATGTTCACTGGGGACGCCATCAACTACTCTTTGTTGAATTTCATGTGAGTTGCTATGCATGTTCGTCTTGTCTGAAGTAAGAGAGATCTACCACCTTATGGTTAAGCATGCATATTGTTAGAGAAGAACATTGGGCCGCTAACTAAAGCCATGATCCATGGTGGAAGTTTCAGTTTTGGACATATATCCTCAATCTCATATGAGAAAATTATTAATTGTTGTTACATGCTTATGCATAAAAGAGGAGTCCATTATCTATTGTCTATGTTGTCCCGGTATGGATGTCTAAGTTGAGAATAATCAATAGCGAGAAATCCAATGCGAGCTTTCTCCTTAGACCTTTGTACAGGCGGCATAGAGGTACCCCTTTGTGACACTTGGTTAAAACATGTGCATTGCGATGATCCGGTAGTCCAAGCTAATTAGGACAAGGTGCGGGCACTATTAGTATACTATGCATGAGGCTTGCAACTTGTAAGATATAATTTACATGATACATATGCTTTATTACTACCGTTGACAAAATTGTTTCATGTTTTCAAAATCAAAGCTCTAGCACAAATATAGCAATCGATGCTTTTCCTCTATGGAGGACCATTCTTTTACTTTCATTGTTGAGTCAGTTCACCTATTTCTCTCCACCTCAAGAAGCAAACACTTGTGTGAACTGTGCATTGATTCCTACATACTTGCATATTGCACTTATTATATTACTCTATGTTGACAATATCCATGAGATATACATGTTACAAGTTGAAAGCAACCGCTGAAACTTAATCTTCCTTTGTGTTGCTTCAATGCTTTTACTATGAATTATTGCTTTATGAGTTAACTCTTATGCAAGACTTATTGATGCTTGTCTTGAAGTACTATTCATGAAAAGTCTTTGCTTTATGATTCACTTGTTTACTCATGTCATATACATTGTTTTGATCGCTGCATTCACTACATATGCTTTACAAATAGTATGATCAAGGTTATGATGGCATGTCACTCCAGAAATTATCTTTGTTATCGTTTTACCTGCTCGGGACGAGCAGAACTAAGCTTGGGGATGCTGATACGTCTCCGACGTATCGATAATTTCTTATGTTCCATGCCACATTATTGATGTTATCTACATGTTTTATGCACACTTTATGTCATATACGTGCATTTTCTGGAACTAACCTATTAACAAGATGCCGAAGTGCCAGTTGCTGTTTTCTGCTGTTTTTGGTTTCAGAAATCCTAGTAATGAAATATTCTCGGAATTGGATGAAATCAACGCCCAGGGTCCTATTTTGCCACGAAGCTTCCAGAAGTCCGAAGAGGAGACGAAGTGGGGCCACGAGGTGCCCAAACCCTAGGGCGGCGCGGCCCCCCTTGGCCGCGCGGCCCTATGGTGTGGGGCCCTCGTGTGGCCCCCTGACCTGCCCTTCCGCCTACTTAAAGCCTCCGTCGCGAAACCCCGATGCCGAGAGCCACGATACGGAAAACCTTCCAGAGACGCCGCCATCGCCGATCCCATCTCGGGGGATCCAGGAGATCGCCTCCGGCACCCTGCCGGAGAGGGGATTCATCTCCCGGAGGACTCTACGCCACCATGGTCGCCTCCAGAGTGATGTGTGAGTAGTCTACCCCTGGACTATGGGTCCATAGCAGTAGCTAGATGGTTGTCTTCTCCCCATTGTGCTTCATTGTCGGATCTTGTGAGCTGCCTAACATGATCAAGATCATCTATCTGTAATTCTATATGTTGCGTTTGTTGGGATCCGATGAATAGAGAATACTTGTTATCTTGATTATCAAAGTTATGTCTATGTGTTGTTTATGATCTTGCATGCTCTCCGTTATTAGTAGATGCTCTGGCCAAGTTGATGCTAGTAACTCCAAGAGGGAGTATTTATGCTCGATAGTGGGTTCATGTCTCTGTGAATCTGGAGGGGTGACAAGAACCTCTAAGGTTATGGATGTGCTGTTGCCACTAGGGATAAAACATTGGTGCTATGTTCAAGGATGTAGTCACTAATTACATTACGCGCAATACTTAATGCAATTGTCTGTTGTTAGCAACTTAATACTGGAGGGGGTTCGGATGATAACCTGAAGGTGGACTTTTTAGGCATAGATGCATGCTGGATGGCGGTCTATGTACTTTGTCGTAATGCCCAATTAAATCTCACTATACTCATCATAATATGTATGTGCATGGTCATGCCCTCTTTATTTGTCAATTGCCCAACTGTAATTTGTTCACCCAACATGCTGTTTATCTTATGGGAGAGACACCTCTAGTGAACTGTGGACCCCGGTCCAATTCTCTATACTGAAATACAATCTCCGTAATCTGTTCTCTTGTTTTCTGCAAACAATCATCTTCCACACAATACGGTTAATCCTTTGTTACAGCAAGCCGGTGAGATTGACAACCTCACTGTTTCGTTGGGGCAAAGTACTTTGGTTGTGTTTTGCAGGTTCCACGTTGGCGCCGGAATCCCTGGTGTTGCGCCGCACTACATCCCGCCGCCATCAACCTTCAACGTGCTTCTTGGCTCCTCCTGGTTCGATAAACCTTGGTTTCTTTCTGAGGGAAAACTTGCTGCTGTGCGCATCATACCTTCCTCTTGGGGTTTCCAACGAACGTGTGAGTTACACGCCATCAGTGTTCACCCTCGAATGTCCAGCCGAATCCTTGGGATGATCCACCCAAACTGGAATAAGGGGAGGAGGGGCGGAAGCGAGCGGTATGGCCATGATAGGATCCGCCTGAGGAGGAGGAGAAGAAGACATGTCTACAGAGGAGGCTAGTATTAGAAAACTAGTTGGAAATCATATGGATCATTCATTCATCTCTACGAGCTCCGATTGACAAGCTTGGACTCGGAAATCTTTGCGGCAATGGCAGACGCGGCGATCGGAGTGGCCAGCAGTGAGTTTCGGTGCGGTGGATCGCCGGACTTTAGAATAGCCGATGAGCACGGCGCGGCGGAGATGATCCGGTGAAGCTCCGGCGAAATTCCGGCACGGCGGAGCTGAGAGCTCGGAGGCGGCGCTAGAGTGAGAGTGACGCAAGGGAAGGAATGAAGGGATTAGAGATTTAAACTCAACGGTGGTGATATTTATAGCCATGGAATGAGATTCGTGCTCCGCATCTTGTGGTCAGAACGCAAGCCTCGTTGGATGAGCGACACATGTCCTAAACCCTAGCGGTAAAATCAGCAAAATGATTAAGTTACCGCTGGAATTTCCCAAGAGTGGAGCCTGAATTGGTGGAACCATTTGATCTCCTTGTGGGATCCAGGAAACTCTGTTCTATTTAGTTCAAAATCTGCGGGGTGGTTATCCGGAGAACAGTTTTGAAAATTTAGTCGACGAATGAAGTCTTGTGGAAGAAAAAGAATTTTCGGCAAGAGAAGCTAGAAAAGCATTTTGAAGTCGGAGTTCTTCAAGGTTTCCAAGACTTCCGGGAAGCTAGTTGGAGATTACAGAGGCATGAGCAAGACGGAAGATATGGAGAACCTCAGAGACCTCTGGGGACTACTGTTGTGGATATACTTCATATGTGTACCATCGACAGTGCCTAGATTCGGCAAGCCCGGGTGGCCACCGATGGTGGTGGTGGCATACGGCCCACCGGGCGGCCCAGTTGCTGTTGATCAAGATGGAAGATGTCCAGCCCATGAACAAGGAGCCAAATCTAGGCCGCCCCGCGCCAGAAGTCGGATCCAGCAAAGCCGATGAAGGTAGCCGAATCCAGTATGATAGTTTAGGTATAGGCGGATCGTTGATGTGTACGGCAATGTAGTATTCCGTAGTTAGGCATCTTGTATTATGGCTAGGACTCTCCATGTAACCCTAGATCCTGGTGCCTTTATAAGCCGAATCCCGGGAGCCCTAGGGGCACAAACACAACTCATTGTAACAACGCGAAAGCACCCATATAATTTCAGACAAGCATCAGTAGGACCTGCCTAAGTGCAGCGTGTTCTGGACCTGGGTAACTCGTGTACCACCGTCTTGAAGGCTCTCCGATATATGGACCCTCCCCCCTCCATGAGGATCCCTCCTTTGGGTATTGTCGAGTAGGCAATGATAGTGGTGGAGGGCGAGAGAGGGTGTGGCGGGTTGCTGAGGTCGATGCAGAAGATGCTCATCATCGGAGAAGGATGGTGGGGGAAGAGGAGCTACTCGTGTTGATTTTGCATTTTGCCTTTCTCTGTTCACCGGCACGTTCTGTTTCCTTTCTCTGTTCACCGGCAGGTTCTGTTCCCTCCCTCTTGTTTCTGACATATCCGATGGATTCCCCAATTTTTGTAGTTAGCGGTATATCTGTTGCTCGTTTTGTGTGTTCTTTCATACTAATTCTTAGTAACATAATGTTATAGGTTAGTTTTTGTTTTCAATTTGGTTGGTTAAGTGTGGTAATTGTCGAGCATAGCTTGATGTGACGTTTTGAGTGTGTATGAGCGATGTCGTGGGGGTTTCTGTTCATGTGTTACCTATTTACCTCAGGAAAGTGTCTATGTGAGCATGGGATGACTTGGTTGTAGATGAGGGGACAAGAGGTCTGGGTATTTATGCTTCATTTTCCCTTTCTATTTTCATCTCAAATTATGACCTTAACTGTTATCCCTATAAATGCCACTCTAATGCTGCTTTAGTATTAAATTTAAGAGAACCCCTGTGCACTAAGAAAAATTGAAGTCATTAAGAAAATATAGTCTAGGTAAAAAATATTTTCCACGTCAATCAGAATGCCTCCATAACACGGTTCATCTCCTTGACCTTCTTTCCTTCCTTGGCTAAATTATCCTTGGCTAGGAAGTATGAGACAAGATCATCCAGACTGAAATTTCTTTGAGAATAAAAAAGATTCAAGTTGAGGCGGTTTCGGAGTTGCCAAACGCAATTATTGAGATGATCTTGGACTTGATAGTCTCATCATTGACATCAAAACCATCTTGATATTTGTCACAACCAAGTCCCTTAATCCTCACACAGAGAGCATCAAGTCTTGAGTAGCACTCGGAAAGACTTTCACCATCCTCGATCATGAACAAGTTCAACTCATACTTGGCTGCCTCATACATGGATCTTTGAATGAGAGACGTTCCTTGTTGGAGGATAATACTGCGATCCCAAAGCTCTTTGGCGGACTCAAGGTCACTAACTTGATTGTGAAGAGCTCGGTGAAGTGCACTTTGGATCTTTTCACATGCGGTGGCATTGAGTTGACGATCATAGTACTCACGTGGAGACATGTTGTCTGAATCGATGACCTTGAATCCTTTTACCACCACATCCCAAATTTCTTCGCTACAGCTACGAAGATGAGACTCCATAGAAGTTTTCTGCCAAAAGGGAAAGTGAGTTCCATCAAAATGGGAAGCGGGTCCACAGTGATTAATATGAGGCATGTTGGGATTCGTTTTAGGGTACACAAATGGAAATTGAGAGTAAGGGGATTCCGAAGGTTTTGGACGGTCACTAGTTAAAGTGGTGTCCACCACCCCATCACCTAGTGCTCCCAGGGTCACAAGTGGAATTCCCGGAGGAGCACCAAGTACAACCTTATCCTCAAGAAGCTTAAGATGCTCAAAGTATTTACTCATGTGATCATCAAGATCGGTAGATGACTTAGCCTTTTTACGAGCAACCATCTCCCAGATCTCTTTGAACGAATAAGTCTTATATTCATCCTCCTCATCGGAGAAAACCATCTCGCTCTTAAGGCGGTGAATCCCTTATAAAGAGCCCTTGCTATGATACCAATTGAAAGGATATAGATGGTAACCTAGAGGGGGTGAATAGATTGTACAAATTTTCTTTGTTTTCTTTTACAAGTTAGGCTTTGTGGAATAGAAAGTGATCCTAATGCAAACTAGGTGAGGCAACCTATATGATGAAACAAGACACTTCAAGCATGAAGGCTATCACACAATTAAAGAGATAGGTTAGGAATAACCGAAGCACGCGAAGATGAAGATGTATTCCCGTGTTCCCTTCCTTGAGAGGAAGGTACGTCACGCTGGTGAGGTGTGGGATCCCACGAAGGATTTCCCAGCCCCACAAAGACTCACCTTCTTATCTGGAGCCTATCCCATGAAGGAATAGCTCGCTCACTCGTGGTAGACTTTAATGGTAGTCTCCAAACCCTCACAAACTTCTTCTTGGAGCAAATCCACAACCCGGATGCTTCCGAGCAACCCTAGCAACCTAGGGTTTCCACAAACCCAAGAGTAACAAGCTTGCTCGATGAACTCAAGGGGGATATATACTTGGCTTGGTGGAATCTTAGATCTAGGGCTCCTAAAGCTTTTCCCTGAAGGGATTTGAGTTTGGTTGGTGGAGGAGGGAAATATCAAGCTTTTGGAGCTCAAAAATGGAGTGTGTGTGAGAGAGAAAATATCTTCAGCTTTTGGGATTGGTCAACCTACCCCTTCAAGGAAGAAGGAGTGGCTTATATAGTCTTCCCGAGAAAAAAGAGTCGTTTGGGTCAAAATCACGAAATCCGGCATAGGGTCCGGCAGGGCCGAGTTACTCGGCAGCCCACCCGACATACCGGGCCAGAGGCCGGGCTGTCCAACAGCAGCACCCGGTATGCCGAGATGAGTTTTGGGTTACCTGGCAGCAGCACTCGACATGCCGGGCTGTGTGCCGACCTACCTGTGGCTGGAATTAGTCCTCCCGAGTCCTATGCCATGGTTCTCAATTTTGCTCAAACGAAATATTTCTCGGAACAACTATACATGTCAACACTTTTAGGTGTGAAGAATATGTGGTAGGATGTGTATGAATGGCTTTGGCAACATCCCCATCAAGCTCATCGAGACTATCCTCTTAATAGTGTGGTGTTTCCTATTGTCTCAAATATAAGCAATAGAGAAAAAACCAAAATGATGTCGCTTCTTGATAGCGCCAAATGGTGGTGGTGGGGGGGGGGTCTCTCACCAGCTTGCAACGTCACGTGCGGACTAAAACACGTGTATACACTTATAGAAACCATTGGTCCACACAATAGCTCCGGTGTCATTGTTAGCCAAAATAATGGTTAAGGGTAAAATACCCTTACATCGTCCTCTAAGAAGACTGCATGTCTTGTTTCTACAAACTTTGTCTATTTGTCTGGACAGTAGAAACGAAAAACTTTTGACTTTTCAGGATAGCCAATGAAATGGCAGCTGACTATTTTTGGATATAGCTTTGCAATATTTGGATTAAACACTTTGGCCTCAGCTGCCCCCACACCTTCAAGTGGTTTAGAGAAGGTATTCTTCGTGTCCGCAACTCATATGGTGTTTTGGGAACCGACTTGCTTAGTACTTTGTTGAGAATGTGAATGGCGGTTTTTTACGCCTCGATCCACAATCCTAGTGGTAGAGTGGAGTAACTCATCATATTGCGCACAATATCCATAAGAGTACAGTTGCACCTTTGAGCTACTCCATTTTGTTGTGGCTCGCCCGGCATTAAATACTGGGCCACTATGCCAATCTCATGTAACTGTAGTACTCTTCCTACGGTCAGATCTTACTATCTTTATTCTTTTATCATGCTGATTTTCAACTACATCTTTGAACATTTTGAATTTATCCAATGTTTCTGATCTTTCTTTTATTGGATAAATATAACCGTAGCGGGAGTAATCATCTATGAACGTTATGAACAATTCATATCCATCCACACTTTTGAGAGAAAATGGTCCACAAATGTCGGTGTTGAATTATTTCTAGTGTTCCAGTGCTTCGTTTTGCACCCTTTTTAATTTTCTTTACATACTTTCCATTAATGTAATCTATGCATTGTTAGGTTTCTGAGAACTCTAATGGAGAAAGGATTTCATTTTTGGCTAGTCTTTCTATTCCTCCTCGAAATATGGTCTAAGCGACATTGCCATAATTTTGATGATGAGTTCTCATTAGTTCTCTTTCTTTTCCTTTGTTCTGTATCTGACGCGGAAACATGCTCATTCACATTACAAACATAATACACTTTTTTATGTAGGGATAACAAATAAAGCTCATTGTGAAATAAAGAAATATCCACATAAGAATTATTAAACCATATGGCACACTTGCCATCTCCAAAATAACATTCATGATGATCTTTGTCCAAACGGGAAACACTTATTAAGTTTTGGTGTAATGAAGGAACATATAAAACATCTCTAAGAAGAATCGTGAATCCATCAGCTAACTCCAGGGAGATGTCTCCAACAGCTTCAACGTCTGCTTGAACTCCATTTGCAACTTCAATGCATCTTTCGCTTCTTTGCACAGTCTACGTCGAATGAAATCCCTATAATTTTTTTGCATCATGAACAATCGCACCTGAGTAAATCCACCAAGTAGATTTTTAAAACTGTGTATACAATGATTTATTTACAAAGGAAACAATGCCGTCACTTATCGTTGATGTAATGCCGAGTCTTCTTGTAGTGAAGACACTAACCTTTATCCACTAGGATTTTTTTGTTGATGCTGATGTTGCATGTGGCCTTTTCCATGTGGCTTTGAAGGGGAACCATTGATTATAATTCCGTTTCTTGTTCTCCTTCACATAGTTCAAAGAACCACCATGTCAACAAAAGTGTCGAATCGTTGAGGCAAAGGTGCAACCATAATTAGGTGTAAAAATAGTGAATGTTTGAGCTACGAATCCGCATCCATTTGCTAAGCTTAGCTGCCATGTTGCTCATCCTGAGGATATGTTCCCTTATGCCATGTCCATCTCCATTGTATTTTTTTGTCACCAGATGTTTCAGCAGCTAGGTCGCTTATATCTTTGAAGAACCAGTAAACTAGCTCTTTACCTTTTCAAGAAACTCCTACGAAAGCACACTCTCAATAGAGTCCACAATAGATTTCTTGTAGGGGGGCTGATCCCCGGTATAACAAAGTCTTTGAGTTAACAAGCGTGCAACACTTCGTGGATCGAGAAAATACCAAGCGAAGCAAAAGATATAGAATAAATAAAGAAGATAAAAGAAGAAGAACCGCCAGTTGGACCGGCTTCCGGCTCCCGCGGCCCGTCCAGCTCCAGCTCCGCAGCAGCCCGCTCCAGGTTCGCCCCGCGTCCGGGCCGACTTCCGGCTCCCCACGGTCCATCCGGACCATCCGGCTCCTCCTCTCCCCGGGCCGACTCGTCCAGCGCCTGGCCGCCCTCATCCGGCCGGTCGATCGATCGCTGGCCAGCTCCCCACGTCAGCTACGTCCCTCGTTCAATCGAGCACCTGGCCGGCTCCTCCATGCAGCATCGTGCATCCAGCTTCAATCACCAACTAAAGAATCCAAGGCCAAGCACGCGTACGAGAAGAACACGCATGGGATGCTCTGCCAGAGGACACGATAAGACAAAGCAGGCATGCCATCGTGCTACTTTAACTTTCTCTCCCATCGATAGGACTACCCATAGCCTCTATACCCAACACAGTACGAGTAGTACTACATTATTGATGAACAGTATAATGTACCGTAGCGTACAACTTGATTAGACCCCAGCAGTCAAATCGTGTGGGTCTCTTTTATCCTCTGGATGCTAGTATAAAAGGGACACGCCCGATCAGCCCACTTGGAGCATCTCCATGCCTAAACCGTCTTCCAAAGACATTTAAAGCGCGTCAGACTAAAACGTTCTAGCCGGCTCTGAAATTTCGTTTTGTCCGGCGTCGGCTCTCCGGACACGCCGAACACAACGAAAATCGAGACGAAGAGATGCGGGCCCGATGCGTCATCGGCTCGGAAGCCTAAAACCCCGTCGCCTACCTTTGGTCAAGCGACGTTAATGGTGTCGCAGTTTTTCCAGACGACGCAGGGACGCGTCACGTCGTGCATAGCCGCGTGGCCATCCGCGCCGGCGTATATTGTATCCAACGACCCGCTGCCGCTTCGCCTGACGCCGCTGTACATTAAGAGCGCCATGAGGTTCTTGTTCATCCTAATCTCTAGCCGCTCCCAAATCTTCTCCTCGCCGCTCCAATCGCTACGCAATATCGTCGTCCTCCCGCAAGATCGCCAAGGCGAACGGCTTCGGCCGCGATAGCCTCACCGTGCCGGAGGCGTGGGTGTTGTACCGCGCGGTATATCTCGTCCCGCCGGACATGCGCCTGCCAAGGAACAGTGGCTGGAGGATGGCCGTGAACGGCATAGGCGTCCCGCCGCCGACGTCGCCTGGCACGAAGCGCTGGAGGGACGCGATCAGGGCCCGGCGGTCTGCACTCGACGCCGACGAGCGGGCCGATCCGACCTAGGCGGCCATCGGCAACGACGCCTGGTGGGGCACCTACTTCCAGGTGCAATACGACATGGAGATGAACAGCAGCGCCGGCCTTGTCGGCGGGCCGAACAGCTGGAACAGGGACGGGCGCCTTCTGTTCTCGGGCGTTCCGGGGCGCACCCTGGAGAACGTCATCGAAAGCATCCACAACGTCGCTCCAAGGTTGGAGGCGCCGTCCTCACCGCCACCGTCTCCCGCAGCGCGCTGGCAGCCGAGGAGGACGTACTTGTCCTCCTCCAACTCTTCCTCGTCAGGGCCAGCCCGATCAACGCCGTCCTCGTCGCACCGCTCCGCGCCCTACACCGTCCCCAAGCGCGCGGTGAAGGAGGAGCCGGGGTTCGCGACGACGCCCGTCAATCCGAGGCGTAGCGGCAGCAGCAAAGGCGCGGCGGCGTCCTCCTCATCCCGGCCGGAGGTGAAGGGGGAGCAGACGACGAGGCAGCGGTCAAGGCGGCGCTGCGGCGGAGTACGAGCGGCAGCAGCGGCTCATCGCCGCCAGCCGACGACCCCGAGGATCGCCTGTGGTCGCGCGCGACGTGCTTGGCATCACTGAACAACAAGGACGCCTGGAGTGGTGACCTCGACGCGGCGATCACCATGTCCATCCGCGACACCGACAAGCCTCTCGTGGACCTCACTGACAACGGCGAGGTAGGACCAAGCGGCCTGGTGAAGGACGAGCCCGACGAGCGCGTCAAGCAGGAGGTCACCACCGACGACATATACGAATTCCACCAATACTACGACGCCTTCGTCCGCCGCAAGTACTTCTAGATAAGGGTTTAGTTCAAATTTAATCAAATTTCGTTCGAATCTATGTAATATATAGCAAGTTTGGATGAATTCGCTCAAGTTTCAAATTTCTGAAATTTTGTTTGGGGGACGTGGCTGGGGAGCGACGTCCCCCTAACGCGGCACGAACAAAACACGTCCCCCAAACGCTCAATCCGGCACCGTTTGGGGCCGGTTTGGGGGACGCGGCTGGAGATGCTCTTGGGGCCTCTTTGAGCTCTGTCAGCTCTCTCTCTTAGCTCACAGTAGCTTCTTCCTTCTGAGGACAAACATCTCAAGGAGCAACTCTGTATCACACATATATTGTCATATACATTAGACATGCAAGAGTATGGGTTTTACCTTCACCGCGAGGGCCCTGAACCTAGGTACATCACCGTGTGTTGTGTACCAATCCCGCATCTAGATACCATCGACGTCCATATATACATGCCTCACTTTCCCTCTACTCAAGCCATCCCTGGCATATGCCGTGATCGAAACAACGACAGTTCTCAATTGTGTACTTTACGAAAGCCATGCACTTTTTGTTGGTGGTTTGCCACTTTTGGTTCTCTAGGGTATATGCCATCTTCACTGGAGCATGGTTGTTGCGGTCAAAACCCACCGGCGGGCAGCGACGGGTAACACAGTAGAGCCGGGAACAACCTAGGGCTGCGGCTGGCCCTGGTCCCTCCGAGTGACGGCCCGCAAAGCCTTTGGTACACACGTCCGATGCTGATGCAAGGGCGTGCCACCTGACCTATACCTGGTCAGGAAGGTGATGGAGATGCCTCGCTTAGTTTCCTGCATGGCATACACGTAAACATTAAATACGAGCCTCGATCGGCTCTCAGGTTATCCTGTGAATCGGCTCAAGGAGCCGATCCACCCATGATTCGTACGAGGTGCACGAATATATGGTGGTCCTGCTTGATCAAGATAAAGCTAAAGCGATCTACGACGATTTAGGGTTTTCACCGCATAATCGGATCATCCTACTCACGATTGGGCCTCGCGGCCACGCACGGTGATCGTAAGCCGATCCTAGATAGGGCCTAAAAACCAACACGAGGTTGATCCCCGGAACATCCTGTCTAGGACTAGCAAACGACACCCTACGTGCCGCTGGATCCTCCAACCCTTTGTAAGGCCTAACTATTGCAGATATTAAACTAATCCTTGAAGAACAAGGAGCAACCGTAACAGATCGGATCTACTAAATAATGATCAAGCGGGGTGCCGCCCCTACACCTAAGATAGGTGTAAGGGCGGCTAGATATGCAAGGGTTGCACTACGATAGCATGTTATACGAAGAACTATGCTAACCCTAACACATCTATGATAACTACGTTGCTCGCCATCAAAAAGGCTTCAGTACGAGCAACGCATGAACAACATGAAGCTTATGCTGCCTAGATCGCAAGATGCGATCTAGGCAGCATGTTGCTTACTGGTAGAAACCCTCGAGACGAAGGAGTTGGCGATGCGCCGAGATTGATTTGTTGGTTGAACGTTGGTTGTTGTTTATTTCATAAACCCTAGATACATATTTATAGTCCAGGGGACTTTCTAATTTAGGCGTGCACCTAACCGTGCACGGGTAAAACTCCATCTAAGATACGATCTACTAAATTACAGATATATGGGCAATCTAGCCCATTTTGCATATAAGGCCGATCCACGTATTTCTTCCGTATATAACTTTTAAGCTCATCCTGATCGCGGCCCACCTCTGACTCGGTCAAATTCTGGTGATAACACATGCCCCCCTTGTTTTGGAATTGATAATTCCAAAATCACTCTGTTTTTCTTCGTCAGGTCATGTTGTAGCAGAGCAGAACCGTCGCAGCATTCTTCATCATAATGCCCTATCCTCTCAACTTTTTCTGAAAAATTTGATAGCTTCAGCACTACTTCCTTGGAAACTGCAAAGGCATTAAATCCCCATCAGGCTCCTCCTTATTTAACTGTGCCGACTGACTCGCTTTTCATCTCCCTCCTTGGGTCTAGCTATCGGCACCAAAAAACCCTCTTCCCCTGTAGCAATGTCTTCTTCTTCATCCATCTCCTCTGGCCTCTCTTTCCAATCTTCTTCCTCGAGCGAGCCGATGTCGGAGTCCGAGTGGGATTTTGACTTCCTGTCAGATGGCGACATGCCCCTGACTGATGAGGATGGCAACCTCCAGTTCCCCATGGAAGGGGAACTGAAGAGCGAAAGCGAGGATGACCTCCACTCATGGAGGAACTCCACTTCCTCTGATAATGGGGAGGAAGAGGAGGACGAGGAGGTAGAAGAAGAAGAGGCAGAAGACGATTCCTCTTCCTCTGCTGGGTACCCGCCGGCGAAGCGCCTCCGTGCTTGGGGCGGTCAGTGAAGATGATGATGACGACGAAAAGGAAGAAGCTCCGGTCGAAAGTTGGGGCAGCGGTGACGAGGAGTTCTCCGGAAGTAGCGCCGGCGGCAGCTACGACGCCGACGACGAGGGCAGCGAGGATTAGTGACATAGGATCCGTAGTATGCGAGCAATCGACTCTTCTTTTGTTCCTCTTTCCTTGAGCAATCGGCTCTTCATTGTAAAAACCCTCCTTTATTAATGAAGAAGTATTTCCAGTCAACTTTTTCGCCGATCGTCAAAGTCAAATAATCTCCGAAAAGAGCCGATGGCATCGCACCGGTCTCTATCATAAAAACACGAGTAAGGTCGACCTAGCCGCCCCTCCAAACGGTAACTTGCAACCTCCATCTGAGAAAGCAAACTCAGATCCCCAAATCGCCGCCGGAGCAGTTCCAACTCAAGACCGACTACATCACAGATCTCAACCGCGCCGCCCCCAACTCCTTCAACGCATCCCATGGCGGAATCATCCAACACCGACGCCACGGCTTCTGGTCTGAAGGTAATCCTCAACCTCCTCTCGTCATTCGACTTGACATGGGATTAATGGCAAACACCTGGATTAATGTTTCGTCCCGCTACTAATTTAGGTTTCAGACATTCTTCTGCCACATCCTTCTCTCGCAAATTCGATGTGCCTCGGTCCTCGTTCTTCCGAGAGTTCCGCCCTGTTAATTTCGTGCGAAGCTAGCAGAATCCCCTTCGTGAGTCAGAACCTAGATCTGACTTCCTGGGCCGACTGCTTGTGAGCCTGGCCTAATCCTCCTGAGGGTTGGGTGGCATGGTACAATAGAGTATCCAAAACCCATTATGCCACTTGGGAAACCATAGGGATAGCCGATGCCTTGTCATTATCATTGTCTCCTCTTGAGAAGAATGAGAATATCCTGAAAACCATCGGCTACTTCTGGTCTGATGCACTGAACTGCTTCATGTTTGGCCATGGCCCTATGACACCGACTCTGCTGGATGTGGCCATGATCACAGGCCTAGACATTGCATCCCCCAGCCCTTCTGCATTCAAACTGCCAAAAGTCCCTTTCACTCTTTCCTCTAAAAAAGAGTGTACCAGCTGAGGAGCCTATCTCAATCGTTATATGAAAAACAAAGGCCCCGTGACAGAGAGGGAACACACAGCCTTCCTGAACTTCTGGCTGGAGCACTTCATATTCTGTGGCCCATCACTCGCCCCTACCAAGAATTACCTCTCCCTGGCCTATGAACTTGCTAAAGGCACCCAACTCGGCCTAGGCAAACTGCTTCTTGGAGAGGTCTATCGATCCCTTCAATCGATGTCTCACAACTGTTCTCTCAAAAGACAAGCTTAAAACCGCGGCCCCTGGTGGTTCATTCAGTTGTAGGCCCAACTATACTTCCAGAACCAAATCCCAGACTTCCCACCGCTGACCACCTGCACCTTTCCAGATGTTAATGGAAAGGAAATTCGATGCACCAGCTATGGCCAAGCCCTGTATGGTCTCCCAGGCAGCAGGCTGATCCCCAAGGAAGCAGCAGGGTGGTTTAAGATTTTCTTCCAAGGTTTGGACAACCCCCTGTTCCACCCTTATACTGAATCGGCAAACTTTGAAAACCCAGTCTCTTTCCGATTGGATGACTTTGCCGATGACGCCAGCACCCAGCATTTGTACTCCATCATGATTCGTCCTTGCTTCCTCCCTGTTGGCATGAGTACCTCGAACCGGATCATCAAGCCCGGTTATGAGTGTTATCAACCGGTAGTGGCAGCCCGACAGCTTGGTCTCGGACAGGTGCCTCCACACTTCTTCTTACATCACCTGACGGCAAGTAGAGCTGAACTGCCTAACATCCTTACTGCCCAAAGGTGTTATACCTTCTTCGACGCTTTGGCCATTCCAATTCCCCGCGACCTCCGTTTCTCCTTCACTACCAACGGTTTTGAAACTTGGTGGTCCATGTGGAAGACCCACGTCTTCAGGAGGGCTCTAGGACCGCTGCTGAGAGAACTTGACGCCGAGTATGACATCCCAGCAGACCAGGTACCATCACTTAAACATTTCTTGTAACAACATTATGGTGATTGTTTGTGACCTGACTCCCTCTCCTGGCAGCAACAAGATGGTCCGGCTCCCACACAAGCCGACGGTTCCCCTTTCGTATTCCTTCCTCCGGCACCAGTGGTTCTCTTCTGCCAGAGCTCGCCACCCCTGAAGAAAGTCATAATGCAGAGTCAGCCGATTTCACCGGAATCGGCTCCCAAGAGTAAAGCATCTTCGGGGCCAGTTGCCCCCCGAGCCTCGACTCAGGCGAGGACGGCAGTGAGGAAGGTGGCTGCCAGGAAAACCCTGAAGCGTAAAGCTCCTGCCCAAGAAAGCTTGCGTGTAAGTTGGTTCAGACCCTGTCCACATTTATCCACTTTCCAAATCTTTTACAATACGCTCGTATTCTTTTCTACAGACTTCCACCGAAGAAACCTCCAGCGGGGCCGAAGAATCCAGTCAGGGGGATTCGAGCTCGGGCAATTCCGAGAGGTCCACCACCCAGAGCCAGACGGCTTCACCAGCGCCGGCTCCTAAGAAAAGGTCGATCCCCGAACCTCCTGCTCCCCAAGCCCCGACCAGATCGGGGTCACGCACGAAGCGCCGCTGCGTCAAAAGGGCTCGTAAGAACCCACGAGCCTCTCCGTCAAGCCAGGAGGTCTCAAATGTAATTATCTCCCTGGTCACACTTCATGCTAACCCGTTGTCATTTGGATCGGCTAATCACTTCCTCCTGCAGACCGAAGAAACTTCTAGCGGAGACGTTGAGGAGGTACCGATGCCGTCCGCCACCCTGGACCTAGCCACCTCGACGATCGCGGCTGCCCAAGTGGCTGACCTATCCAAGTCCACAGAAAAGCCGATCGTCACTACATCGGCTGTTCCTCCTACCTTGGGAGAGGTATGCCCCTCCTCCTTGGCTCCATCAATTTCTTCATCGCATGCTAAACTCGCTTTGTTTGCCCTATCAGGGTTGTGATCTCTCAAGCTTGCTGACGTTCGATCCAGAATCCATCGAACCAACTTCTTCCAAGGCAAGTGGAGAGCCGAGTCCTAGTACGGTCCATGGTCCACTCCAGCGTCTCAAAGACTTGCTTTCTTCCTCAACTGAGACCCTGATTGAAAATTCCGAGGAAGTCAAAGGCATCCTCGAGGATATCCAGCCCCATCTCCCTATGACACTGCAAGTGAAGCTCTGGCCCGCTGTTACCCTGTCGGTCTTCAAGTCAAGGGTGCAATCGGCTCGACAAAGGATTACTCTTCGCCACACCCAGCTTCCACTGAGAGCCGATATTGCCGAAAAGTGTCGACGGCTCAACGAGAAGAAGGCTGCTCTGGACGCCAAGACGGACACTTCTGCCAATCGCGCCGAACTCGAGACCCTGCGCAAGGAGCTGGAGAGCCTTGAAGAGAGGGTAAGGGTGACCAAGCAGCTCATCCAAGACAAGGAAGCCCTCATTGCCCGTTCTCAAGACGAAGCAAAAGGCCTCACAGCCGATCTGAAGACCGATCTGGCTGAAATTCGTACCCTGAGCAGCCAGCTGGTGACGGGTAAAGACGAGGACGACGAAGCTGAGATCGCTGAGGTAGATCGCATCCGTGTTGACGCCCTTCACGCCCTTGACGCGTTTCTCCAGTAGGGACAAATGTTTCGCTGAACTTGAGTGAATCTGGCTGTGAAGCGGCTGTACTTGCTACATTTTTTTTTACTGGCCGGCTTTCCACCGGCTCCTAATATTTCATTGCCCCTATGTGTCTGTCTGCCTGCTCATGTGCCCCCCCGAGCCGAATCTGTCAGGTAACTGCGGATATCGGCTCTGCGGTTGTCGGTAGGATTATGCCTGAACATCGGCTCTGCAGTCATGGACCAATGCTGATTTCCCTGTCCTCGCAAACCGATGTAAACCCATACTTCAGTCTTCCGTCACCCGCTAGATTGATGCTGAATGTCGGCGAAAACGCATGGCACGGATAATACTGGGCGGCTGCTGAATTGGCCCCTATTTCGACTGCACTGCTCAAAAAAGGTTTACACCTCGTCGTGCCGGCCGATGTCTCATCACCGGCTTTCCTTCGTTTGGGGTGTCATACTCCCCTTTTGCGGTCGACGCACGTATGTGACAGGAGTGCCGTCCGCCATCTCAGATGTAGATGGCGACGTGGTTGATGACGAAGCTAGTCCCACCGGGCGTGCCAGAATGTGTTGCGGTCAAAACCCACCGGCGGGCAGCGACGGGCAACACAGTAGAGCCGGGAACAACCTAGGGCTGCGGCTGGCCCTGGTCCCTCCGAGCGACGGCCCGCAAAGCCTCTGGTACACACGTCCGATGCTGATGCAAGGGCGTGCCACCTGACCTATACCTGGTCAGGAAGGTGATGGAGATGCCTCGCTTAGTTTCCTGCATGGCATACACGTAAACATTAAATACGAGCCTCGATCGGCTCTCAGGTTATCCTGTGAATCGGCTCAAGGAGCCGATCCACCCATGATTCGTACGAGGTGCACGAATATATGGTGGTCCTGCTTGATCAAGATAAAGCTAAAGCGATCTACGACGATTTAGGGTTTTCACCGCATAATCGGATCATCCTACTCACGATTGGGCCTCGCGGCCACGCACGGTGATCGTAAGCCGATCCTAGATAGGGCCTAAAAACCAACACGAGGTTGATCCCCGGAACATCCTGTCTAGGACTAGCAAACGACACCCTACGTGCCGCTGGATCCTCCAACCCTTTGTAAGGCCTAACTATTGCAGATATTAAACTAATCCTTGAAGAACAAGGAGCAACCGTAACGGATCGGATCTACTAAATAATGATCAAGCGGGGTGCCGCCCCTACACCTAAGATAGGTGTAAGGGCGGCTAGATATGCAAGGGTTGCACTACGATAGCATGTTATACGAAGAACTATGCTAACCCTAACACATCTATGATAACTACGTTGCTCGCCATCAAAAAGGCTTCAGTACGAGCAACGCATGAACAACATGAAGCTTATGCTGCTAGATCGCAAGATGCGATCTAGGCAGCATGTTGCTTACCGGTAGAAACCCTCGAGACGAAGGAGTTGGCGATGCGCCGAGATTGATTTGTTGGTTGAACGTTGGTTGTTGTTTATTTCATAAACCCTAGATACATATTTATAGTCCAGGGGACTTTCTAATTTAGGCGTGCACCTAACCGTGCACGGGTAAAACTCCATCTAAGATACGATCTACTAAATTACAGATATATGGGCAATCTAGCCCATTTTGCATATAAGGCCGATCCACGTATTTCTTCCGTATATAACTTTTAAGCTCATCCTGATCGCTGCCCACCTCTGACTCGGTCAAATTCTGGTGATAACAATGGTCCATTTTCCTTTTGTCCCACGCAACATCATCATCTTTTTCACCACTTATTGGTTCTGTTGGTTTGATCGGTCGTGGAGTGTCCACAACTGAAAGGACGAGATGTCGCATAGAGGGGGTGAATAGGTGTTTTAAAATATTACGGATTTGACTTGTAAGAATGCGGAATTAAACTAACGTTTATTTTAGAAGCACAAAACCTAAATATGCTAGGCTTAACTAAGTGCAAAAACAACAACTCAAGCTAAGCAAGATATAAGTACTTCAAGCACAATGGCTATCACAAGGAAAGTAAACACGGGTATAGAGATAACCAAGGAACGCGGAGACGAAGATGTAATCCCGTGTTCCCCACACAAGGTGAGGTACGTCATGTTTGAGAGATGCGGGCTACCATGAAGGTCTCCCAAACGCCACGAAGGCTCACCTTCTTATCCAAGCCAATTCCACAAAAGACAAAGGCCTTTCTCTTATGGCTATCTTTTCCTTCACTCTAGAGATGGCAAGATCCACAACCACTTCACAAGCTTCACGAAGGAGAAGCCCATGCCTCTTCACAATCTTCCACGAAGAGGTCACTGGAGCACGAACCGCCAAGCCAACTAGGAGGTCACCCCTCCAAGAGTAACAAGCTCATGGTCTCTCACTCGAACTAATCATAATGGGGAGCTCGACACTTATCCAAGGATGCAAAAGCAAGAACACCAAAGGTGTTCAAATCCCTCACACTCAAATTCCACCAAAGCAACAAGTGCTAGAGAGGAATTAGAGAGGAAAAACAATGGAGGAAACAAACAAATGACTCCAAGATCTAGATCCCAAGAGTTCCCCTCACAAAGAGGAGGAAAGGATTGGTGGAGTTGTAGATCTAGATCTTCTCTTTCAAATCCCTCAAGAATATGCAAGAATCATGGGAGGGATGGAGAGGAAGCAAGCTATTTTGAGGTTCAACAATGGAGTAGCAGAGAGATAGCAAATAAAATGATTGACCTTACCTCTTCAAGGAGGAAGGAGGGATATATATAGTCCAAGGAGAAAAACTATCCATTTGAGGCAGATTCGGGCAACCCGGCATACAACTCGGTAGGGCCGGGCCGCCTGGCACCACACCCGACAGACTAGGCCAGGGGCCGGACTGGCCGAGAGCAGCACCCGACAGGACGGGTGATGTCTACGCACGCTTCTATTCCTGTAGACAGTGTTGGGCCTCCAAGATCAGAGGTTTGTAGAACAGCAGCAAGTTTCCCTTAAGTGAATCACCCAAGGTTTATCGAACTCAGGGAGGTAGAGGTCAAAGATATCCCTCTCAAGCAACCCTGCAATTAAGATACAAGAAGTCTCTTGTATCCCCAACACACCTAATACACTTGTCAGATGTATAGGTGCACTAGTTCGGCGAAGAGATAGTGAAATACAAGTAATATGGATGATTGTAAGTAGTAATTGCAATCTGAAATAAAGATGGCAGCAAGCGAACATGTAACAGAGCTTGTTGGAAACGATGTTTCAATGCTTAGAAACAAGGCCTAGGGATCATACTTTCACTAGTGGACACTCTCAACAATGATCACATAACTGAATAATTTCTCTTCACTTGTGCTACTTTCTCACACTCTCTTGTTGGATAACAAACACCATTCATTGTGTAGGGCTATAAAAGCACACCTCAAGCCGGAGTAAACAAGCTCCAAGATACGTCTCCGACGTATCGATAATTTCTTGTGTTCCATGCCACATTATTGATGATATCTACATGTTTTATGCACACTTTATGCCATATTCGTGCATTTTCTGGAACTAACCTATTAACAAGATGCCGAAATGCCAGTTGCTGTTTTCTGCTGTTTTTGGTTTCAGAAATCCTAGTAACGAAATATTCTCGGAATTGGACGAAATCAACGCCCAGGGTCCTATTTTGCCACGAAGCTTCCAGAAGACCGAAGAGGAGACGAAGTGGGGCCACGAGGTGGCCAGACTATAGGGCGGCGTGGCCCAGGTCTTGGCCGCGCCGACCTATAGTGTGGGCCCCTCGTGTGGCCCCCTGACCTGCCCTTCCGCCTACTTAAAGCCTCTGTCGCGAAACCCCCAGTACCGAGAGCCACGATACGGAAAACCTTCCAGAGACGCCGCCGCCGCCAATCCCATCTCGGGGGATTCAGGAGATCGCCTCCGGCACCCTGTCGGAGAGGGGATTCATCTCCCGGAGGACTCTACGCCGCCATGGTCGCCTCTGGAGTGATGAGTGAGTAGTCTACCCCTGGACTATGGGTCCATAGCAGTAGCTAGATGGTTGTCTTCTCCCCATTGTGCTTAGTTGTCGGGTCTTGTGAGCTGCCGAACATGATCAAGATCATCTATCTGTAATTCTATATGTTGCGTTTGTTGGGATCCGATGAATAGAGAATACTTGTTATGTTGATTATCAATTTATATCTATGTGTTGTTTATGATCTTGCATGCTCTCCGTTACTAGTAGATGCTCTGGCCAAGTAGATGCTTGTAACTCCAAGAGGGAGTATTTATGCTCGATAGTGGGTTCATGTCTCCGTGAATCTGGGGAAGTGACAGAAATCTCTAAGATTATGGATGTGCTGCTGCCACTAGGGATAAAACATTGGTGCTATGTTCGAGGATGTAGTTACTGATTACATTACGCGCAATACTTAATGCAATTGTCTGTTGTTAGCAACTTAATACTGGAGGGGGTTCGGATGATAACCTGAAGGTGGACTTTTTAGGCATAGATGCATGCTGGATAGCGGTCTATGTACTTTGTCGTAATGCCCAATTAAATCTCACTATACTCATCATAATATGTATGTGCATGGTCATGCCCTCTTTATTTGTCAATTGCCCAACTGTAATTTGTTCACCCAACATGCTGTTTATCTTATGGGAGAGACACCTCTAGTGAACTGTGGACCCCGGTCCAATTCTCTATACTGAAATACAATCTACTGCAATACTTGTTTTACTGTTTTCTGCAAACAATCATCTTCCACACAATACGGTTAATCCTTTGTTACAGCAAGCCGCTGAGATTGACAACATCACTGTTTCGTTGGGGCAAAGTACTTTGGTTGTGTTGTGCAGGTTCCACGTTGGCGCCGGAATCTCTGGTGTTGCGCCGCACTACATCCCGCCGCCATCAACCTTCAACGTGCTTCTTGACTCCTACTGGTTCGATTAAACCTTGGTTTCTTACTGAGGGAAACTTGCCGCTGTGCGCATCACACCTTCCTCTTGGGGTTCCCAACGGACGTGTCAACTACACGCATCAAGCAAATTTCTGGCGCCGTTGCCGGGGAGATCAAGGTTACGCTGCAAGGGGAGTCTCCACTTCCCAATCTCTTTACTTTGTTTTGTCTTGCTTAGTTTTATTTACTACTTTGTTTGCTGCACTAAATCAAAATACAAAAAAATTAGTTGCTAGTTTTATTTTATTTGCTATCTTGTTTGCTATATCAAAAACACAAAAAAATTAGTTACTTGTTTTACTTTACTTAATATCATGCATGTTTTTATTTCACTAGTTAAGCATAATGGAAAACAACAAAAATATGAGAGATCTTTATGAACTTTATCTTGAATTAGGACATGATGTGTTTGAAGAGAGAATTAAAAAACCCATGGAACTTTATATGCATGCTAATGGGAATGTTATTACTATGAATGCTTTGAACACCATTGTTGCTAATGCTATGGAAAATTCTAAGCTTGGGGAAGCTGGCTTTGATGAGCATGATCTTTTTAGTCCCCCAAGCATTGAGGAGAAAATTTTCTTTTATGATTACAATATGCCTCCTAAATATGATGATAGCCACTTTGTTGAATTTGCCCCCACTACAACTAATAAAATTGATTATGCTTATGTGGAGAGTAATAATTTTATGCATGAGACTCAAGATAAGAATGCTTTATGTGATAGTTATATTGTTGAGTTTGCTCATGATACTACTGGAAATTATTATGAGAGAGGAAAATATGGTTGTAGAAATTTTCATGTTACTAAAATACCTCTCTATATGCTGAAATTTTTGAAGTTACACTTGTTTTGTCTTCCTATGCTATTCACTTTGTTCTTCATTGACTTGTTTATTTACAAGATTCCTTTTCATAGGAAACATGTTAGGTTTAAATTTGTTTTGAATTTGCCTCTTGATGCTCTCTTTTGCTTCAAATACTATTTCTTGCGAGTGCATCATTAAAACTGCTGAGCCCATCTTAATGGCTATAAAGAAAGAACTTCTTGGGAGATAACCCATGTGTTATTTTACTACAGCACTTTGTTTTTATTTTGTGTCTTGGAAGTTGTTTACTACTGTAGCAACCTCTCCTTATCTTAGTTTAGTGTTTTGTTGTGCCAAGTAAAGTCTTTGATAGTAAAGTTCATACTAGATTTGGATTACTGCACAGAAACAGATTTCTTTGCTGTCACGAATCTGGGCTGTTTTCTCTGTAGGTAACTCAGAAAATTATGCCAATTTACGTGAGTGATCCTCAGATATGTACGCAACTTTCATTCAATTTGAGTATTTTCATTTGAGCAAGTCTGGTGCCTCGATAAAATTCGTCAATACGAACTGTTCTATTTTGACAGATTCTGCCTTTTATTTCGCATTGCCTCTTTTGCTATGTTGGATGAATTTCTTTGATCCATTAATGTCCAGTAGCTTTATGCAATGTCCAGAAGTGTTAAGAATGATTGTGTCACCTCTGAACATGTTAATTTTTATTGTCCACTAACCCTCTAATGAGTTGTTCTAAGTTTGGTGTGGAGAAAGTTTTCAAGGATCAAGAGAGGGAGATGATACAACATGATCAAGGAGAGTGAAAGCTCTAAGCTTGGGGATGCCCCGGTGGTTCACCCCTGCATATATCAAGAAGACTCAAGCGTCTAAGCTTGGGGATGCCCAAGGCATCCCCTTCTTCATCGACAACATTATCAGGTTCCTCCCCTGAAACTATATTTTTATTCCATCACATCTTATGTGTTTTTCTTGGAGCGTCGGTTTGTTTTTGTTTTTGTTTTGTTTGAATAAAATGGATCCTAGCATTCACCTTGTGGGAGAGAGACACGCTCCGCTGTAGCATATGGACAAGTATGTCCTTAGGCTCTACTCATAATATTCATGGCGAAGTTTCTTCTTCGTTAAATTGTTATATGGTTGGAATTGGAAAATGATACATGTAGTAATTGCTAAAATGTCTTGGATAATGTGATACTTGGCAATTGTTGTGCTCATATTTAAGCTCTTGCATCATATACTTTGCACCCATTAATGAAGAAATACATAGAGCATGCTAAAATTTGGTTTGCATATTTGGTCTCTCTAAGGTCTAGATAATTTCTAGTATTGAGTTTGAACAACAAGGAAGACGGTGTAGATTCTTATAATGTTTACAATATGTCTTTTATGTGAGTTTTGCTGCACCGGTTCATCCTTGTGTTTGTTTCAAATAACCTTGCTAGCCTAAACCTTGTATCGAGAGGGAATACTTCTCATGCATCCAAAATCCTTGAGCCAACCACTATGCCATTTGTGTCCACCATATCTACCTACTACATGGTATTTCTCCGCCATTCCAAAGTAAATTGCTTGAGTGCTACCTTTAAATTTCCATTCTCCACCTTTACAATATATAGCTCATGGGACAAATAGCTTAAAAACTATTGTGGTATTGAATATGTACTTATGCACTTTATCTCTTATTAAGTTGCTTGTTGTGCGATAACCATGTTTCTGGGGACGCCATCAACTATTCTTTGTTGAATATCATGTGAGTTGCTATGCATGTCCGTCTTGTCTGAAGTAAGAGAGATCTACCACCTTATGGTTAAGCATGCATATTGTTAGAGAAGAACATTGGGCCGCTAACTAAAGCCATGATTCATGGTAGAAGTTTCAGTTTTGGACAAATATCCTCAATCTCATATGAGAAAATTAATTGTTGTTACATGCTTATGCATAAAAGAGGAGTCCATTATCTGTTGTCTATGTTGTCTCGGTATGGATGTCTAAGTTGAGAATAATCAATAGCGAGAAATCCGATGCGAGTTTTCTCCTTAGACCTTTGTACAGGCGGCATAGAGGTACCCCTTTGTGACACTTGGTTAAAACATGTGCATTACGATGATCCCGGTAGTCCAAGCCAATTAGGACAATGTGCGGGCACTATTAGTATACTATGCATGAGGCTTGCAACTTGTAAGATATAATTTACATAACTCATATGCTTTATTACTACCGTTGACAAAATTGTTTCTTGTTTTCAAAATCAAAGCTCTAGCACAAATATAGCAATCGATGCTTTTCCTCTATGGAGGACCATTCTTTTACTTTCATTGTTGAGTCAGTTCACCTATTTCTCTCCACCTCAAGAAGCAAACACTTGTGTGAACTGTGCATTGATTCCTACATACTTGCATATTGCACTTATTATATTACTCTATGTTGACAATATCCATGAGATATACATGTTACAAGTTGAAAGCAACCGCTGAAACTTAATCTTCCTTTGTGTTGCTTCAATGCTTTTACTTTGAATTATTGCCTTATGAGTTAACTCTTATGCAAGACTTATTGATGCTTGTCTTGAAGTGCTATTCATGAAAAGTCTTTGCTTTATGATTCACTTGTTTACTCATGTCATATACATTGTTTTGATCGCTGCATTCACTACATATGCTTTACAAACAGTATGATCAAGGTTATGATGGCATGTCACTCCAAAAATTATCTTTGTTATCGTTTTACCTGCTCGGGACGAGCAGAACTAAGCTTGGGGATGCTGATACGTCTCCGACGTATCGATAATTTCTTGTGTTCCATGCCACATTATTGATGATATCTACATGTTTTATGCACACTTTATGTCATATTCGTGCATTTTCTGGAACTAACCTATTAACAAGATGCCGAAGTGCCAGTTGCTGTTTTCTGCTGTTTTTGGTTTCAGAAATCCTAGTAACGAAATATTCTCGGAATTGGACGAAATCAACGCCCAGGGTCCTATTTTGCCACGAAGCTTCCAGAAGACCGAAGAGGAGACGAAGTGGGGCCATGAGGTGGCCAGACTATAGGGCGGCGCGGCCTGTGTCTTGGCCGCGCCGACCTATAGTGTGGGCCCCTCGTGTGGCCCCTGACCTGCCCTTCCGCCTACTTAAAGCCTCTGTCGCGAAACCCCAAAGCATCGAGAGCCACGATACGGAAAACCTTCCGAGACGCCGCCGCCGCCAATCCCATCTCGGGGATTCAGGAGATCGCCTCCGGCACCCTGTCGGAGAGGGGATTCATCTCCCGGAGGACTCTACGCCGCCATGGTCGCCTCTGGAGTGATGAGTGAGTAGTCTACCCCTGGACTATGGGTCCATAGCAGTAGCTAGATGGTTGTCTTCTCCCCATTGTGCTTAGTTGTCGGGTCTTGTGAGCTGCCGAACATGATCAAGATCATCTATCTGTAATTCTATATGTTGCGTTTGTTGGGATCCGATGAATAGAGAATACTTGTTATGTTGATTATCAATTTATATCTATGTGTTGTTTATGATCTTGCATGCTCTCCGTTACTAGTAGATGCTCTGGCCAAGTAGATGCTTGTAACTCCAAGAGGGAGTATTTATGCTCGATAGTGGGTTCATGTCTCCGTGAATCTGGGGAAGTGACAGAAATCTCTAAGATTATGGATGTGCTGTTGCCACTAGGGATAAAACATTGGTGCTATGTTCGAGGATGTAGTCACTGATTACATTACGCGCAATACTTAATGCAAGTGTCTGTTGTTAGCAACTTAATACTGGAGGGGGTTCGGATGATAACCTGAAGGTGGACTTTTTAGGCATAGATGCATGCTGGATAGCGGTCTATGTACTTTGTCGTAATGCCCAATTAAATCTCACTATACTCATCATAATATGTATGTGCATGGTCATGCCCTCTTTATTTGTCAATTGCCCAACTGTAATTTGTTCACCCAACATGCTGTTTATCTTATGGGAGAGACACCTCTAGTGAACTGTGGACCCCGGTCCAATTCTCTATACTGAAATACAATCTACTGCAATACTGTTCTACTGTTTTCTGCAAACAATCATCTTCCACACAATACGGTTAATCCTTTGTTACAGCAAGCCGGTGAGATTGACAACCTCACTGTTTCGTTGGGGCAAAGTACTTTGGTTGTGTTTTGCAGGTTCCACGTTGGTGCCGGAATCCCTGGTGTTGCGCCGCACTACATCCCGCCGCCATCAACCTTCAACGTGCTTCTTGGCTCCTCCTGGTTCGATAAACCTTGGTTTCTTTCTGAGGGAAAACTTGCTGCTGTGCGCATCATACCTTCCTCTTGGGGTTCCCAACGAACGTGTGAGTTACACGCCATCAGTGTTCACCCTCGAATGTCCAGCCGAATCCTTGGGATGATCCACCCAAACTGGAATAAGGGGAGGAGGGGCGGAAGCGAGCGGCATGGCCATGATAGGATCCACCTGAGGAGGAGGAGAAGAAGACATGTCTACAGAGGAGGCTAGTATTAGAAAACTAGTTGGAAATCATATGGATCATTCATTCATCTCTACGAGCTCCGATTGACAAGCTTGGACTCGGAAATCTTTGCGGCAATGGCAGACGCGGCGATCGGAGTGGCCGGCAGTGAGTTTCGGTGCGGTGGATCGCCGGACTTTAGAATAGCCGATGAGCACGGCGCGGCGGAGATGATCCGGCGAAGCTCCGGCGAAATTCCAGCACGGCGGAGCTGAGAGCTCGGAGGCGGCGCTAGAGTGAGAGTGACGCAAGGGAAGGAATGAAGGGATTATAGATTTAAACTCAACGGTGGTGATATTTATAGCCGTGGAATGAGATTCGTGCTCCGCATCTTGTGGTCAGAACGCAAGCCTCGTTGGATGAGCGACACATGTCCTAAACCCTAGCGGTAAAATCAACAAAATGATTAAGTTACCGCTGGAATTTCCCAAGAGTGGAGCCTGAATTGGTGGAACCATTTGATCTCCTTGTGGGATCCAGGAAACTCTGTTCTATTTAGTTCAAAATCTGCGGGGTGGTTATCCGGAGAACAGTTTTGAAAATTTAGTTGACGAATGAAGTCTTGTGGAAGAAAAAGAATTTTCGGCAAGAGAAGCTAGAAAAGCATTTTGAAGTCGGAGTTCTTCAAGGTTTCCAAGACTTCCGGGAAGCTAGTTGGAGATTACAGAGGCATGAGCAAGACGGAAGATATGGAGAACCTCAGAGACCTCTGGAGACTACTGTTGTGGATATACTTCATATGTGTACCATCGACAGTGCCTAGATTCGGCAAGCCCGGGTGGCCACCGATGGTGGTGGTGGCATACGGCCCACCGGGCGGCCCAGTTGCTGTTGATCAAGATGGAAGATGTCCAGCCCATGAACAAGGAGCCAAATCTAGGCCGCCCCGCGCCAGAAGTCGGATCCAGCAAAGCCGATGAAGGTAGCCGAATCCAGTATGATAGTTTAGGTATAGGCGGATCGTTGATGTGTACGGCAATGTAGTATTCCGTAGTTAGGCATCTTGTATTATGGCTAGGACTCTCCATGTAACCCTAGATCCTGGCGCCTTTATAAGCCGGATCCCGGGAGCCCTAGGGGCACAAACACAACTCATTGTAACAACGCGAAAGCACCCATATAATTTCAGACAAGCATCAGTAGGACCTGCCTAAGTGCAGCGTGTTCTGGACCTGGGTAACTCGTGTACCACCGTCTTGAAGGCTCCGATATATGGACCCTCCCCCCTCCATGAGGATCCCTCCTTTGGGTATTGTCGAGTAGGCAATGATAGTGGTGGAGGGCGAGAGAGGGTGTGGCGGGTTGCTGAGGTCGATGCAGAAGATGCTCATCATCGGAGAAGGATGGTGGGGGAAGAGGAGCTACTCGTGTTGATTTTGCATTTTGCCTTTCTCTGTTCACCGGCACGTTCTGTTTCCTTTCTCTGTTCACCGGCAGGTTCTGTTCCCTCCCTCTTGTTTCTGACATATCCGATGGATTCCCCAATTTTTGTAGTTAGCGGTATATCTGTTGCTCGTTTTGTGTGTTCTTTCATACTAATTCTTAGTAACATAATGTTATAGGTTAGTTTTTGTTTTCAATTTGGTTGGTTAAGTGTGATAATTGTCGAGCATAGCTTGATGTGACGTTTTGAGTGTGTATGAGCGATGTCGTGGGGGTTTCTGTTCATGTGTTACCTATTTACCTCAGGAAAGTGTCTATGTGAGCATGGGATGACTTGGTTGTAGATGAGGGGACAAGAGGTCTGGGTATTTATGCTTCATTTTCCCTTTCTATTTTCATCTCAAATTATGACCTTAACTGTTATCCCTATAAATGCCACTCTAATGCTGCTTTAGTATTAAATTTAAGAGAACCCCTGTGCACTAAGAAAAATTGAAGTCATTAAGAAAATATAGTCTAGGTAAAAAATATTTTCCACGTCAATCAGAATGCCTCCATAACACGGTTCATCTCCTTGACCTTCTTTCCTTCCTTGGCTAAATTATCCTTGGCTAGGAAGTATGAGACAAGATCATCCAGACTGAAATTTCTTTGAGAATAAAAAAGATTCAAGTTGAGGCGGTTTCGGAGTTGCCAAACGCAATTATTGAGATGATCTTGGACTTGATAGTCTCATCATTGACATCAAAACCATCTTGATATTTGTCACAACCAAGTCCCTTAATCCTCACACAGAGAGCATCAAGTCTTGAGTAGCACTCGAAAAGACTTTCACCATCCTCGATCATGAACAAGTTCAACTCATACTTGGCTGCCTCATACATGGATCTTTGAATGAGAGACGTTCCTTGTTGGAGGATAATACTGCGATCCCAAAGCTCTTTGGCGGACTCAAGGTCACTAACTTGATTGTGAAGAGCTCGGTGAAGTGCACTTTGGATCTTTTCACATGCGGTGGCATTGAGTTGACGATCATAGTACTCACGTGGAGACATGTTGTCTGAATCGATGACCTTGAATCCTTTTACCACCACATCCCAAATTTCTTCGCTACAGCTACGAAGATGAGACTCCATAGAAGTTTTCTGCCAAAAGGGAAAGTGAGTTCCATCAAAATGGGAAGCGGGTCCACAGTGATTAATATGAGGCATGTTGGGATTCGTTTTAGGGTACACAAATGGAAATTGAGAGTAAGGGGATTCCGAAGGTTTTGGACGGTCACTAGTTAAAGTGGTGTCCACCACCCCATCACCTAGTGCTCCCGGGGTCACAAGTGGAATTCCCGGAGGAGCACCAAGTACAACCTTATCCTCAAGAAGCTTAAGATGCTCAAAGTATTTACTCATGTGATCATCAAGATCGGTAGATGACTTAGCCTTTTTACGAGCAACCATCTCCCAGATCTCTTTGAACGAATAAGTCTTATATTCATCCTCCTCATCGGAGAAAACCATCTCGCTCTTAAGGCGGTGAATCCCTTAGAAAGAGCCCTTGCTATGATACCAATTGAAAGGATATAGATGGTAACCTAGAGGGGGTGAATAGATTGTACAAATTTTCTTTTTTTTCTTTTACAAGTTAGGGTTTGTGGAATAGAAAGTGATCCTAATGCAAACTAGGTGAGGCAACCTATATGATGAAACAAGACACTTCAAGCATGAAGGCTATCACACAATTAAAGAGATAGGTTAGGAATAACCGAAGCACGCGAAGATGAAGATGTATTCCCGTGTTCCCTTCCTTGAGAGGAAGGTACGTCACGCTGGTGAGGTGTGGGATCCCACGAAGGATTTCCCAGCCCCACAAAGACTCACCTTCTTATCTGGAGCCTATCCCATGAAGGAATAGCTCGCTCACTCGTGGTAGACTTTAATGGTAGTCTCCAAACCCTCACAAACTTCTTCTTGGAGCAAATCCACAACCCGGATGCTTCCGAGCAACCCTAGCAACCTAGGGTTTCCACAAACCCAAGAGTAACAAGCTTGCTCGATGAACTCAAGGGGGATATATATTTGGCTTGGTGGAATCTTAGATCTAGGGCTCCTAAAGCTTTTCCCTGAAGGGATTTGAGTTTGGTTGGTGGAGGAGGGAAATATCAAGCTTTTGGAGCTCAAAAATGGAGTGTGTGTGAGAGAGAAAATATCTTCAGCTTTTGGGATTGGTCAACCTACCCCTTCAAGGAAGAAGGAGTGGCTTATATAGTCTTCCCGAGAAAAAAGAGTCGTTTGGGTCAAAATCACGAAATCCGGCATAGGGTCCGGCAGGGCCGAGTTACTCGGCAGCCCACCCGACATACCGGGCCAGAGGCCGGGCTGTCCAACAGCAGCACCCGGTATGCCGAGATGAGTTTTGGGTTACCTGGCAGCAGCACTCGACATGCCGGGCTGTGTGCCGACCTACCTGTGGCTGGAATTAGTCCTCCCGAGTCCTATGCCATGGTTCTCAATTTTGCTCAAACGAAATATTTCTCGGAACAACTATACATGTCAACACTTTTAGGTGTGAAGAATATGTGGTAGGATGTGTATGAATGGCTTTGGCAACATCCCCATCAAGCTCATCGAGACTATCCTCTTAATAGTGTGGTGTTTCCTATTGTCTCAAATATAAGCAATAGAGAAAAAACCAAAATGATGTCGCTTCTTGATAGCGCCAAATGGTGGTGGTGGTGGGGGGGGGGGTCTCTCACCAGCTTGCAACGTCACGTGCGGACTAAAACACGTGTATACACTTATAGAAACCATTGGTCCACACAATAGCTCCGGTGTCATTGTTAGCCAAAATAATGGTTAAGGGTAAAATACCCTTACATCGTCCTCTAAGAAGACTGCATGTCTTGTTTCTACAAACTTTGTCTATTTGTCTGGACAGTAGAAACGAAAAACTTTTGACTTTTCAGGATAGCCAATGAAATGGCAGCTGACTATTTTTGGATATAGCTTTGCAATATTTGGATTAAACACTTTGGCCTCAGCTGCCCCCACACCTTCAAGTGGTTTAGAGAAGGTATTCTTCGTGTCCGCAACTCATATGGTGTTTTGGGAACCGACTTGCTTAGTACTTTGTTGAGAATGTGAATGGCGGTTTTTTACGCCTCGATCCACAATCCTAGTGGTAGAGTGGAGTAACTCATCATATTGCGCACAATATCCATAAGAGTACAGTTGCACCTTTGAGCTACTCCATTTTGTTGTGGCTCGCCCGGCATTAAATACTGGGCCACTATGCCAATCTCATGTAACTGTAGTACTCTCCCTACGGTCAGATCTTACTATCTTTATTCTTTTATCATGCTGATTTTTAACTACATCTTTGAACATTTTGAATTTATCCAATGTTTCTGATCTTTCTTTTATTGGATAAATATAACCGTAGCGGGAGTAATCATCTATGAACGTTATGAACAATTCATATCCATCCACACTTTTGAGAGAAAATGGTCCACAAATGTCGGTGTTGAATTATTTCTAGTGTTCCAGTGCTTCGTTTTGTACCCTTTTTAATTTTCTTTACATACTTTCCATTAATGTAATCTATGCATTGTTAGGTTTCTGAGAACTCTAATGGAGAAAGGATTTCATTTTTGGCTAGTCTTTCTATTCCTCCTCGAAATATGGTCTAAGCGACATTGCCATAATTTTGATGATGAGTTCTCATTAGTTCTCTTTCTTTTCCTTTGTTCTGTATCTGACGCGGAAACATGCTCATTCACATTACAAACATAATACACTTTTTTATGTAGGGATAACAAATAAAGCTCATTGTGAAATAAAGAAATATCCACATAAGAATTATTAAACCATATGGCACACTTGCCATCTCCAAAATAACATTCATGATGATCTTTGTCCAAACGGGAAACACTTATTAAGTTTTGGTGTAATGAAGGAACATATAAAACATCTCTAAGAAGAATCGTGAATCCATCAGCTAACTCCAGGGAGATGTCTCCAACAGCTTCAACGTCTGCTTGAACTCCATTTGCAACTTCAATGCATCTTTCGCTTCTTTGCACAGTCTACGTCGAATGAAATCCCTATAATTTTTTTGCATCATGAACAATCGCACCTGAGTAAATCCACCAAGTAGATTTTTAAAACTGTGTATACAATGATTTATTTACAAAGGAAACAATGCCGTCACTTATCGTTGATGTAATGCCGAGTCTTCTTGTAGTGAAGACACTAACCTTTATCCACTAGGATTTTTTTGTTGATGCTGATGTTGCATGTGGCCTTTTCCATGTGGCTTTGAAGGGGAACCATTGATTATAATTCCGTTTCTTGTTCTCCTTCACATAGTTCAAAGAACCACCATGTCAACAAAAGTGTCGAACTGTTGAGGCAGTGCAACCATAATTAGGTGGACAAATAGTGCATGTTTGAGCTTCGAATCAGCATCCATGTGCTTAAGCTTAGCTGCCATGTTGCTCATCCTGAGGATATGTTCCCTTATGCCATGTCCATCTCCATTGTATTTTTTTGTCACCAGATGTTTCAGCAGCTAGGTCGCTTATATCTTTGAAGAACCAGTAAACTAGCTCTTTACCTTTTCAAGAAACTCCTACGAAAGCACACTCTCAATAGAGTCCACAATAGATTTCTTGTAGGGGGGCTGATCCCCGGTATAACAAAGTCTTTGAGTTAACAAGCGTGCAACACTTCGTGGATCAAGAAAATACCAAGCGAAGCAAAAGATATAGAATAAATAAAGAAGATAAAAGAAGAAGAACCGCCAGTTGGACCGGCTTCCGGCTCCCGCGGCCCGTCCAGCTCCAGCTCCGCAGCAGCCCGCTCCAGGTTCGCCCCGCGTCCGGGCCGACTTCCGGCTCCCCACGGTCCATCCGGACCATCCGGCTCCTCCTCTCCCCGGGCCGACTCGTCCAGCGCCTGGCCGCCCTCATCCGGCCGGTCGATCGATCGCTGGCCAGCTCCCCACGTCAGCTACGTCCCTCGTTCAATCGAGCACCTGGCCGGCTCCTCCATGCAGCATCGTGCATCCAGCTTCAATCACCAACTAAAGAATCCAAGGCCAAGCACGCGTACGAGAAGAACATGCATGGGATGCTCTGCCAGAGGACACGATAAGACAAAGCAGGCATGCCATCGTGCTACTTTAACTTTCTCTCCCATCGATAGGACTACCCATAGCCTCTATACCCAACACAGTACGAGTAGTACTACATTATTGATGAACAGTATAATGTACCGTAGCGTACAACTTGATTAGACCCCAGCAGTCAAATCGTGTGGGTCTCTTTTATCCTCTGGATGCTAGTATAAAAGGGTCACGCCCGATCAGCCCACTTGGAGCATCTCCATGCCTAAACCGTCTTCCAAAGACATTTAAAGCGCGTCAGACTAAAACGTTCTAGCCGCATGCTCTGAAATTTCGTTTTGTCCGGCGTCGCCTCTCCGGACACGCCGAACACAACGAAAATCGAGACGAAGAGATGCGGGCCCGATGCGTCATCGGCTCGGAAGCCTAAAACCCCGTCGCCTACCTTTGGTCAAGCGACGTTAATGGTGTCGCAGTTTTTCCAGACGACGCAGGGACGCGTCACGTCGTGCATGGCCGCGTGGCCATCCGCGCCGGCGTATATTGTATCCAACGACCCGCTGCCGCTTCGCCTGACGCCACTGTACATTAAGAGCGCCATGAGGTTCTTGTTCATCCTAATCTCTAGCCGCTCCCAAATCTTCTCCTCGCCGCTCCAATCGCTACGCAATATCGTCGTCCTCCCGCAAGATCGCCAAGGCGAACGGCTTCGGCCGCGATAGCCTCACCGTGCCGGAGGCGTGGGTGTTGTACCGCGCGGTATATCTCGTCCCGCCGGACATGCGCCTGCCAAGGAACAGTGGCTGGAGGATGGCCGTGAACGGCATAGGCGTCCCGCCGCCGACGTCGCCTGGCACGAAGCGCTGGAGGGACGCGATCAGGGCCCGGCGGTCTGCACTCGACGCCGACGAGCGGGCCGATCCGACCTAGGCGGCCATCGGCAACGACGCCTGGTGGGGCACCTACTTCCAGGCGCAATACGACATGGAGATGAACAGCAGCGCCGGCCTTGTCGGCGGGCCGAACAGCTGGAACAGGGACGGGCGCCTCCTGTTCTCGGGCGTTCCGGGGCGCACCCTGGAGAACGTCATCGAAAGCATCCACAACGTCGCTCCAAGGTTGGAGGCGCCGTCCTCACCGCCACCGTCTCCCGCAGCGCGCTGGCAGCCGAGGAGGACGTACTTGTCCTCCTCCAACTCTTCCTCGTCAGGGCCAGCCCGATCAACGCCGTCCTCGTCGCACCGCTCCGCGCCCTACACCGTCCCCAAGCGCGCGGTGAAGGAGGAGCCGGGGTTCGCGACGACGCCCGTCAATCCGAGGCGTAGCGGCAGCAGCAAAGGCGCGGCGGCGTCCTCCTCATCCCGAAGCCGGAGGTGAAGGGGGAGCAGGACGACGAGGCAGCGGTCAAGGCGGCGCTACTGGCGGAGTACGAGCGGCAGCAGCGGCTCATCGCCAGCAGCGACGACCCCGAGGACTGCCCAGGGCTGCGCGCGACGTGCTTGGCATCACTGAACAACAAGGACGCCTAGAGTGGTGACCTCGACGCGGCGATCACCATGTCCATCCGCGACACCGACAAGCCTCTCGTGGACCTCACTGACAACGGCGAGGTAGGACCAAGCGGCCTGGTGAAGGACGAGCCCGACGAGCGCGTCAAGCAGGAGGTCACCACCGACGACATATACGAATTCCACCAATACTACGACGCCTTCGACCGCCGCAAGTACTTCTAGATAAGGGTTTAGTTCAAATTTAATCAAATTTCGTTCGAATCTATGTAATATATAGCAAGTTTGGATGAATTCGCTCAAGTTTCAAATTTCTGAAATTTTGTTTGGGGGACGTGGCTGGGGAGCGACGTCCCCCTAACGCGGCACGAACAAAACACGTCCCCCAAACGCTCAATCCGGCACCGTTTGGGGCCGGTTTGGGGGACGCGGCTGGAGATGCTCTTGGGGCCTCTTTGAGCTCTGTCAGCTCTCTCTCTTAGCTCACAGTAGCTTCTTCCTTCTGAGGACAAACATCTCAAGGAGCAACTCTGTATCACACATATATTGTCATATACATCAGACATGCAAGAGTATGGGTTTTACCTTCACCACGAGGGCCCTGAACCTAGGTACATCACCGTGTGTTGTGTACCAATCCCGCATCTAGATACCATCGACGTCCATATATACATGCCTCACTTTCCCTCTACTCAAGCCATCCCTGGCATATGCCGTGATCGAAACAACGACAGTTCTCAATTGTGTACTTTACGAAAGCCATGCACTTTTTGTTGGTGGTTTGCCACTTTTGGTTCTCTAGGGTATATGCCATCTTCACTGGAGCATGGTCCATTTTCCTTTTGTCCCACGCAACATCATCATCTTTTTCACCACTTATTGGTTCTGTTGGTTTGACCGGTCGTGGAGTGTCCACAACTGAAAGGACAAGATGTCGCATAGAGGGGGTGAATAGGTGTTTTAAAATATTACGGATTTGACTTGTAAGAATGCGGAATTAAACTAATGTTTATTTTAGAAGCACAAAACCTAAATATGCTAGGCTTAACTAAGTGCAAAAACAACAACTCAAGCTAAGCAAGATATAAGTACTTCAAGCACAATGGCTATCACAAGGAAAGTAAACACGGGTATACAGATAACCAAGGAACGCGGAGACGAAGATGTAATCCCGTGTTCCCCACACAAGGTGAGGTACGTCATGTTTGAGAGATGCGGGCTACCATGAAGGTCTCCCAAACGCCACGAAGGCTCACCTTCTTATCCAAGCCAATTCCACAAAGGACAAAGGCCTTTCTCTTATGGCTATCTTTTCCTTCACTCTAGAGATGGCAAGATCCACAACCACTTCACAAGCTTCACGAAGGAGAAGCCCATGCCTCTTCACAATCTTCCACGAAGAGGTCACTGGAGCACGAACCGCCAAGCCAACTAGGAGGTCACCCCTCCAAGAGTAACAAGCTCATGGTCTCTCACTCGAACTAATCATAATGGGGAGCTCGACACTTATCCAAGGATGCAAAAGCAAGAACACCAAAGGTGTTCAAATCCCTCACACTCAAATTCCACCAAAGCAACAAGTGCTAGAGAGGAATTAGAGAGGAAAAACAATGGAGGAAACCAACAAATGACTCCAAGATCTAGATCCCAAGAGTTTCCCTCACAAAGAGGAGGAAAGGATTGGTGGAGTTGTAGATCTAGATCTTCTCTTTCAAATCCCTCAAGAATATGCAAGAATCATGGGAGGGATGGAGAGGAAGCAAGCTATTTTGAGGTTCAACAATGGAGTAGCAGAGAGATAGCAAATAAAATGATTGACCTTACCTCTTCAAGGAGGAAGGAGGGATATATATAGTCCAAGGAGAAAAACTAGCCATTTGAGGCAGATTCGGGCAACCCGGCATACAACTCGGTAGGGCCGGGCCGCCTGGCACCACACCCGACAGACTAGGCCAGGGGCCGGACTGGCCGAGAGCAGCACCCGACAGGACGGGTGATGTCTACGCACGCTTCTATTCCTCAGAGATGTGTTGGGCCTCCAAGATCGGAGGTTTGTAGAACAAAGAAGTTTCCCTTAAGTGAATCACCCAAGGTTTATCGAACTCAGGGAGGTAGAGGTCAAAGATATCCCTCTCAAGCAACCCTGCAATTAAGATACAAGAAGTCTCTTGTATCCCCAACACACCTAATACACTTGTCAGATGTATAGGTGCACTAGTTCGGCGAAGAGATAGTGAAATACAAGTAATATGGATGATTGTAAGTAGTAATTGCAATCTGAAATAAAGATGGCAGCAAGCGAACATGTAACAGAGCTTGTTGGAAACGATGTTTCAATGCTTAGAAACAAGGCCTAGGGATCATACTTTCACTAGTGGACACTCTCAACAATGATCACATAACTGAATAACTTCTCTTCACTTGTGCTACTTTCTCACACTCTCTTGTTGGATAACAAACACCATTCATTGTGTAGGGCTATAAAAGCACACCTCAAGCCGGAGTAAACAAGCTCCATGATACGTCTCCGACATATCGATAATTTCTTGTGTTCCATGCCACATTATTGATGATATCTACATGTTTTATGCACACTTTATGTCATATTCGTGCATTTTCTGGAACTAACCTATTAACAATATGCCGAAATGCCAGTTGCTGTTTTCTGGTGTTTTTGGTTTCAGAAATCCTAGTAACGAAATATTCTCGGAATTGGACGAAATCAACGCCCAGGGTCCTATTTTGCCACGAAGCTTCCAGAAGACCGAAGAGGAGACGAAGTGGGGCCACGAGGTGGCCAGACTATAGGGCGGCGTGGCCCAGGTCTTGGCCGCGCCGACCTATAGTGTGGGCCCCTCGTGTGGCCCCCTGACCTGCCCTTCCGCCTACTTAAAGCCTCCGTCGCGAAACCCCCAGTACCGAGAGCCACGATACGAAAAACCTTCCAGAGACGCTGCCGCCGCCAATCCCATCTCGGGGGATTCAGGAGATCGCCTCCGGCACCCTGCCGGAGAGGGGATTCATCTCCCGGAGGACTCTACGCCGCCATGGTCGCCTCCGGAGTGATGAGTGAGTAGTCTACCCCTGGACTATGGGTCCATAGCAGTAGCTAGATGGTTGTCTTCTCCCCATTGTGCTTAGTTGTCGGGTCTTGTGAGCTGCCGAACATGATCAAGATCATCTATCTGTAATTCTATATGTTGCGTTTGTTGGGATCCGATGAATAGAGAATACTTGTTATGTTGATTATCAATTTATATCTATGTGTTGTTTATGATCTTGCATGCTCTCCGTTACTAGTAGATGCTCTGGCCAAGTAGATGCTTGTAACTCCAAGAGGGAGTATTTATGCTCGATAGTGGGTTCATGTCTCCGTGAATCTGGGGAAGTGACATAAATCTCTAAGATTATGGATGTGCTGTTGCCACTAGGGATAAAACATTGGTGCTATGTTCGAGGATGTAGTTACTGATTACATTACGCGCAATACTTAATGCAATTGTCTGTTGTTAGCAACTTAATACTGGAGGGGGTTCGGATGATAACCTGAAGGTGGACTTTTTAGGCATAGATGCATGCTGGATAGCGGTCTATGTACTTTATCGTAATGCCCAATTAAATCTCACTATACTCATCATAATATGTATGTGCATGGTCATGCCCTCTTTATTTGTCAATTGCCCAACTGTAATTTGTTCACCCAACATGCTGTTTATCTTATGGGAGAGACACCTCTAGTGAACTGTGGACCCCGGTCCAATTCTCTATACTGAAATACAATCTACTGCAATACTTGTTTTACTGTTTTCTGCAAACAATCATCTTCCACACAATACGGTTAATCCTTTGTTACAGCAAGCCGGTGAGATTGACAACCTCACTATTTCATTGGGGCAAAGTACTTTGATTGTGTTGTGCAGGTTCCACGTTGGCGCCGGAATCTCTGGTGTTGCGCCGCACTACATCCCGCCGCCATCAACCTTCAACGTGCTTCTTGACTCCTACTGGTTCGATTAAACCTTGGTTTCTTACTGAGGGAAACTTGCCGCTGTGCGCATCACACCTTCCTCTTGGGGTTCCCGACGGACGTGTCAACTACACGCATCAAGCAAATTTTTGGCGCCGTTGCCGGGGAGATCAAGGTTACGCTGCAAGGGGAGTCTCCACTTCCCAATCTCTTTACTTTGTTTTGTCTTGCTTAGTTTTATTTACTACTTTGTTTGCTGCACTAAATCAAAATACAAAAAAATTAGTTGCTAGTTTTATTTTATTTGCTATCTTGTTTGCTATATCAAAAACACAAAAAAAATTAGTTACTTGTTTTACTTTACTTAATATCATGCATGTTTTTATTTCACTAGTTAAGCATAATGGAAAACAACAAAAATATGAGAGATCTTTATGAACTTTATCTTGAATTAGGACATGATGTGTTTGAAGAGAGAATTAAAAAACCCATGGAACTTTATATGCATGCTAATGGGAATGTTATTACTATGAATGCTTTGAACACCATTGTTGCTAATGCTATGGAAAATTCTAAGCTTGGGGAAGCTGGCTTTGATGAGCATGATCTTTTTAGTCCCCCAAGCATTGAGGAGAAAATTTTCTTTTATGATTACAATATGCCTCCTAAATATGATGATAGCCACTTTGTTGAATTTGCCCCCACTACAACTAATAAAATTGATTATGTTTATGTGGAGAGTAATAATTTTATGCATGAGACTCATGATAAGAATGCTTTATGTGATAGTTATATTGTTGAGTTTGCTCATGATACTACTGGAAATTATTATGAGAGAGGAAAATATGGTTGTAGAAATTTTCATGTTACTAAAATACCTCTCTATATGCTAAAATTTTTGAAGTTACACTTGTTTTGTCTTCCTATGCTATTCACTTTGTTCTTCATTGACTTGTTTATTTACAAGATTCCTTTTCATAGGAAACATGTTAGGTTTAAATTTGTTTTGAATTTACCTCTTGATGCTCTCATTTGCTTCAAATACTATTTCTTACGAGTGCATCATTAAAACTGCTGAGCCCATCTTAATGGCTATAAAGAAAGAACTTCTTGGGAGATAACCCATGTGTTATTTTACTACAGCACTTTGTTTTTATTTTGTGTCTTGGAAGTTGTTTACTACTGTAGCAACCTCTCCTTATCTTAGTTTAGTGTTTTGTTGTGCCAAGTAAAGTCTTTGATAGTAAAGTTCATACTAGATTTGGATTACTGCGCAGAAACAGATTTCTTTGCTGTCACGAATCTGGGCTGTTTTCTCTGTAGGTAACTCAGAAAATTATGCCAATTTACGTGAGTGATCCTCAGATATGTACGCAACTTTCATTCAATTTGAGCATTTTCATTTGAGCAAGTCTGGTGCCTCGATAAAATTCGTCAATACGAACTGTTCTGTTTTGACAGATTCTGCCTTTTATTTCGCATTGCCTCTTTTGCTATGTTGGATGAATTTCTTTGATCCATTAATGTCCAGTAGCTTTATGCAATGTCCAGAAGTGTTAAGAATGATTGTGTCACCTCTGAACATGTTAATTTTTATTGTCCACTAACCCTCTAATGAGTTGTTCTAAGTTTGGTGTGGAGAAAGTTTTCAAGGATCAAGAGAGGGAGATGATACAACATGATCAAGGAGAGTGAAAGCTCTAAGCTTGGGGATGCCCCGGTGGTTCACCCCTGCATATATCAAGAAGACTCAAGCGTCTAAGCTTGGGGATGCCCAAGGCATCCCCTTCTTCATCGACAACATTATCAGGTTCCTCCCCTGAAACTATATTTTTATTCCATCACATCTTATGTGCTTTTCTTGGAGCGTCGGTTTGTTTTTGTTTTTGTTTTGTTTGAATAAAATGGATCCTAGCATTCACCTTGTGGGAGAGAGACACGCTCCGCTGTAGCATATGGACAAGTATGTCCTTAGGCTCTACTCATAATATTCATGGCGAAGTTTCTTCTTCGTTAAATTGTTATATGGTTGGAATTGGAAAATGATACATGTAGTAATTGCTAAAATGTCTTGGATAATGTGATACTTGGCAATTGTTGTGCTCATGTTTAAGCTCTTGCATCATATACTTTGCACCCATTAATGAAGAAATACATAGAGCATGCTAAAATTTGGTTTGCATATTTGGTCTCTCTAAGGTCTAGATAATTTCTAGTATTGAGTTTGAACAACAAGGAAGACGGTGTAGATTCTTATAATGTTTACAATATGTCTTTTATGTGAGTTTTGCTGCACCGGTTCATCCTTGTGTTTGTTTCAAATAACCTTGCTAGCCTAAACCTTGTATCGAGAGGGAATACTTCTCATGCATCCAAAATCCTTGAGCCAACCACTATGCCATTTGTGTCCACCATATCTACCTACTACATGGTATTTCTCCGCCATTCCAAAGTAAATTGCTTGAGTGCTACCTTTAAATTTCCATTCTCCACCTTTACAATATATAGCTCATGGGACAAATAGCTTAAAACCTATTGTGGTATTGAATATGTACTTATGCACTTTATCTCTTATTAAGTTGCTTGTTGTGCGATAACCATGTTTCTGGGGACGCCATCAACTATTCTTTGTTGAATATCATGTGAGTTGCTATGCATGTCCGTCTTGTCTGAAGTAAGAGAGATCTACCACCTTATGGTTAAGCATGCATATTGTTAGAGAAGAACATTGGGCCGCTAACTAAAGCCATGATTCATGGTGGAAGTTTCAGTTTTGGACAAATATCCTCAATCTCATATGAGAAAATTAATTGTTGTTACATGCTTATGCATAAAAGAGGAGTCCATTATCTGTTGTCTATGTTGTCCCGGTATGGATGTCTAAGTTGAGAATAATCAATAGCGAGAAATCCGATGCGAGTTTTCTCCTTAGACCTTTGTACAGGCGGCATAGAGGTACCCCTTTGTGACACTTGGTTAAAACATGTGCATTGCGATGATCCCGGTAGTCCAAGCTAATTAGGACAAGGTGCGGGCACTATTAGTATACTATGCATGAGGCTTGCAACTTGTAAGATATAATTTACATAACTCATATGCTTTATTACTACCGTTGACAAAATTGTTTCTTGTTTTCAAAATCAAAGCTCTAGCACAAATATAGCAATCGATGCTTTTCCTCTATGGAGGACCATTCTTTTACTTTCATTGTTGAGTCAGTTCACCTATTTCTCTCCACCTCAAGAAGCAAACACTTGTGTGAACTGTGCATTGATTCCTACATACTTGCATATTGCACTTATTATATTACTCTATGTTGACAATATCCATGAGATATACATGTTACAAGTTGAAAGCAACCGCTGAAACTTAATCTTCCTTTGTGTTGCTTCAATGCTTTTACTTTGAATTATTGCCTTATGAGTTAACTCTTATGCAAGACTTATTGATGCTTGTCTTGAAGTGCTATTCATGAAAAGTCTTTGCTTTATGATTCACTTGTTTACTCATGTCATATACATTGTTTTGATCGCTGCATTCACTACATATGCTTTACAAACAGTATGATCAAGGTTATGATGGCATGTCACTCCAGAAATTATCTTTGTTATCGTTTTACCTGCTCGGGACGAGCAGAACTAAGCTTGGGGATGCTGATACGTCTCCGACGTATCGATAATTTCTTGTGTTCCATGCCACATTATTGATGATATATACATGTTTTGTGCACACTTTATGTCATATTCGTGCATTTTCTGGAACTAACCTATTAACAAGATGCCGAAGTGCCGATTCTTGTTTCTGCTGTTTTTGGTTTCAGAAATCCTAGTAACGAAATATTCTCGGAATTGGACGAAATCAACGCCCAGGGTCCTATTTTGCCACGAAGCTTCCAGAAGACCGAAGAGGAGACGAAGTGGGGCCATGAGGTGGCCAGACTATAGGGCGGCGCGGCCCAGGTCATGGCCGCGCCGACCTATAGTGTGGGCCCCTCGTGTGGCCCCCTGACCTGCCCTTCCGCCTACTTAAAGCCTCCGTCGCGAAACCCCCAGTACCGAGAGCCACGATACGGAAAACCTTCCAGAGACGCCGCCGCCAATCCCATCTCGGGGGATTCAGGAGATCGCCTCCGGCACCCTGCCGGAGAGGGGATTCATCTCCCGGAGGACTCTACGCCGCCATGGTCGCCTCCGGAGTGATGAGTGAGTAGTCTACCCCTGGACTATGGGTCCATAGCAGTAGCTAGATGGTTGTCTTCTCCCCATTGTGCTTAGTTGTCGGGTCTTGTGAGCTGCCGAACATGATCAAGATCATCTATCTGTAATTCTATATGTTGCGTTTGTTGGGATCCGATGAATAGAGAATACTTGTTATGTTGATTATCAATTTATATCTATGTGTTGTTTATGATCTTGCATGCTCTCCGTTACTAGTAGATGCTCTGGCCAAGTAGATGCTTGTAACTCCAAGAGGGAGTATTTATGCTCGATATTGGGTTCATGTCTCCGTGAATCTAGGGAAGGGACAGAAATCTCTAAGATTATGGATGTGCTGTTGCCACTAGGGATAAAACATTGGTGCTATGTTCGAGGATGTAGTTACTGATTACATTACGCGCAATACTTAATGCAATTGTCTATTGTTAGCAACTTAATACTGGAGGGTTCGGATGATAACCTGAAGGTGGACGTTTTAGGCATAGATGCATGCTGGATAGCGGTCTATGTACTTTGTCGTAATGCCCAATTAAATCTCACTATACTCATCATAATATGTATGTGCATGGTCATGCCCTCTTTATTTGTCAATTGCCCAACTGTAATTTGTTCACCCAACATGCTGTTTATCTTATGGGAGAGACACCTCTAGTGAACTGTGGACCCCGGTCCAATTCTCTATACTGAAATACAATCTACTGCAATACTTGTTTTACTGTTTTCTGCAAACAATCATCTTCCACACAATACGGTTAATCCTTTGTTACAGCAAGCCGGTGAGATTGATAACCTCACTGTTTCGTTGGGGCAAAGTACTTTGGTTGTGTTGTGCAGGTTCCACGTTGGCGCCGGAATCTCTGGTGTTGCGCCGCACTACATCCCGCCGCCATCAACCTTCAACGTGCTTCTTGACTCCTACTGGTTCAATTAAACCTTGGTTTCTTACTGAGGGAAACTTGCCGCTGTGCGCATCACACCTTCCTCTTGGGGTTCCCAACGGACGTGTCAACTACACGCATCAAGCAAATTTCTGGCGCCGTTGCCGGGGAGATCAAGGTTACGCTGCAAGGGGAGTCTCCACTTCCCAATCTCTTTACTTTGTTTTGTCTTGCTTAGTTTTATGAAAGGGGAAATAGATCGCATCAATACTATCATAGTAATAGTTAACTTCATAATCTACAAGAGATTACAATCATAACCTACGCCAAGTACTACATGATGCACACACTGTCAACTTTACATCATGGAGGAGAAATAGACAATTTTAATAACATCACTAGAGTAGCACATAGATTAATAGTGATACAAAGCTCATGATCACATAAAGATCACACCATGGGAGAGAGAGATGAACCACATAGCTACCGGTAGAGCCCTCAGCCTCGGGGGAGAACTACTCCCTCCTCATCATGGGAGACACCAACAACAATGAAGATGGCGGTGGTGTCGATGGAGATGACTCCGGGGGCGATTCCCCATCCCGGCGGCGTGTCAGAACAGAGACTTCTGTCCCCCGAAACGGAGTTTCGCGATGGCGGCGACGCCCCTGGAGTCTTTCTGCAGTTTCGTCAATTGGTCTCGGGTTTTTAGGTCACGAGGGACTATATAGGCGAAGAGGCGGAGTAGGAGGAGCCAGGGGGCTCCCTCCCCGTAGGCCGGCGCGGGCAGGGGCCACCCGCGCGGCCCTGTGGTCTGGGGGCCCTGGGCCTCCTCTCCATCTCCTCTTCGGTGTTCTGGTCCGTCTCGGTGAAATAAGATGTTTGGCTTTTGTTTCGTCGAATTCCGAGAATATTGCCCGAATAGCGTTTCTGGAACCAAAAACAGCAAAAAACAGGAACTGACACTTCGACATCTTGTTAATAGGTTAGTTCCGGAAAATGCATGAAATCATTATAAAGTGTGAGCAAAACATGTAGGTATTGTCATAAAACTAGCATGGTACATCAGAAATTATAGATACGTTGGAGACGTATCAAGCATCCCCAAGCTTAGTTCCTACTCGCCCTCGAGTAGGTAAACGATAACAAGGATAATTTCTGAAGTGACATGCTACTTATATAATCTTGATCATACTATTGTAAAGCATATGAAATGAATGAAGTGATTCGAAGTAATGGTAAAGACAATGACTAAACAGCTGAATCATATAGCAAAGACTTTTCATGAATAGTACTTTCAAGACAAGCATCAATAAGACTTGCATAGGAGTTAACTCGTAAAGCAATAAATTCTTAGTAGAAAGTTTTGAAGCAACCCAAAGGAAGATATAAGTTTCAGCGGTTGCTTTCAACTTCAACATGTATATCTCATGGATAATTGTCAACACAAAGTAATATGATGAATGAAAATAAGCAAGTATGTAGGAATCAATGCACACAGTTGACACAAGTGTTTGCTTCTAAGATAGAAAGAAGTAGGTAAACTGACTCAACATAAAGTAAAAGAAAGGCCCTTCGCAGAGGGAAGCATGGATTGCTATTTTTGTGCTAGAGCATTTATTTTGAAAACATATAAACAATTTTGTCAACGGTAGTAATAATTCATATGTGTTATGCATAAGACATCCTATAAGTTGCAAGCCTCATGCATATAATACCAATAGTGCTCGCACCTTGTCCTAATTAGCTCGGATTTCCATGGATTATCATTGCATTACATATGTTTCAACCAAGTGTCACAAAGGGGTACCTCTATGTCGCCTGTACAAAGGTCCAAGGAGATAGATCGCATTTGATTTCTCGTTTTTGATACATCTCAACTTAGGACATCCATACCGGGACAACATAGAAAACAGATAATGGACTCCTCTTTAATGCATAAGCATTCAACAACAAATAATATTCTCATAAGAGATTGAGGATTAATGTCCAAACTGAAACTTCCACCATGATACATGGCTTTAGTTAGCGGCCCAATGTTCTTCTCTAACAATATGCATACTCAAACCATTTGATCATGATAAATCACCCTTACTTCAGACAAGATGAACATGCATAGCAACTCACATGATATTCAACAAAGGTGATAGTTGATGGCGTCCCCAGAAACATGGTTACCGCTCAACAAGCAACTTATAAGAAATAAGATACATAAGCTACATATTCTTTACCACAATAGTTTTTAAGCTATTTTCCCATGAGCTATATATTGCAAAGACAAAGAATGGAATTTTAAAGGTAGCACTCAAGCAATTTACTTTGGAATGGCAGAGAAATACCACATAGTAGGTAGGTATGGTGGACACAAATGGCATAGGTTTTGGCTCAAGGTTTTGGATGCACGAGAAGAATTCCCTCTCAGTACAAGGATTTGGCTAGCAAGGTTGTTTGAAGCAAACACAAGTATGAACTGGTACAGCAAAACTTACATAAGAACATATTGCAAGCATTATAAGACTCTACAGTGTCTTCCTTATTGTTCAAACACTTCACCAGAAAATATCTAGACTTTAGAGAGACCAATCATGCAAACCAAATTTCAACAAGCTCTATGGTAGTTCTTCATTAATAGGTGCAAAGTATATGATGCAAGAGCTTAAACATGATCTATTTGAGCAAACCAATTGCCAAGTATCAAATTATTCAAGAAATATACCAATTACCACATGAAGCATTTTCTGTTTCCAACCATATAACAATGAACGAAGCAGTTTTTAACTTTCGCCATGAATATTAAAAGTAAAACGAAGAACACAAGTGTTCAAATGAAAAAGTGGAGCGTGTCTCTCTCCCACACAAGCATGATATGATCCGATGTATTCAGAGAACTAAGATAACAAAACAAAAATAAAAGCACACAGACGCTCCAAGTAAAGCACATAAGATGTGACGGAATAAAAATATAGTTTCACTAGAGGTGACCTGATAAGTTGTTGATGAATAAGGGGATGCCTTGGGCATCCCCAAGCTTAGATGCTTGAGTCTTCTTGAAATATGCAGGGATGAACCACGGGGGCATCCCCAAGCTTAGACTTTTCACTCTTGTTGATCACATTATATCATCCTCCTCTCTTGACCCTTGAAAACTTCTGCCACACCAAACTCGAAGTAATCTCTTTAGAGGGTTAGTGCATAATCAAAAATTCACATGTTCAGAGAGGACACAATCATTCCCAACACTTCTGGACATTACCCAAGGCTACTGAAATTTAATGGAGCAAAGAAATCCACTTAAACACAGTAAAAGAGGCAATGCGAAATAAAAGGCAGAATCTGTCAAAACAGAACAGTCCGTAAAGATGGATTTTTTATAGGTACTTAACTTGCTCAGATGAAGAAGCTTAAATTGAATGAAAGTTGCATACATATCTGAGGATCACTCATGAATTTTCGCAGGTTTTTCTGAGTTTCCTACAGAGAGACCTACTCAAATTCGTGACAGCTAGAAATCTGTTTCGGCGCAGAAATCCAAATCTAGTATCAACCTTCTATCAAAGACTTTACTTGGCACAACAATGCAATAAAATAAAGATAAGAAGAGGTTGCTACAGTAGTAACAACTTCCAAGACACAACAAAACAGTAGCAAAATAAACACATGGGTTATCTCCCAAGAAGTGCTTTCTTTATAGCCATTTAGATGAGCTCAGTGATTTTAATGATGCTCTCGCAAGAAATAAGAGTTGAAGCAAAAGAGAGCATTGATACGTCTCCAACGTATCTATAATTTCTGATGTTCCATGCTTGTTTTATGACAATACCAACATGTTTTGTTCACACTTTATATCATTTTTATGCGTTTTCCGGAACTAACCTATTGACGAGATGCCGAAAGGCCAGTTGCTGTTTTCTGCTGTTTTTGGTTTCAGAAATCCTAGTAAGGAAATATTTTCGGAATCGGACGAAATCAACACCGAAAGTCTTAAAATTCCCGGAAGCTTCCGGAACACCGAAGGGGAGTCGGAGGCAGGCAGCAGGGGGCCCACACCATAAGGCGGCGCGGGTGGCCCCCTGGGCGCGCCAGCCTATGGTGTGGGGGCCCCAGCTGCCTCCTTGCGCCGCCTCTCCGCCTATATAATCGTCCCTGACCTAAAAACCTCGACAAGATCGACGAAACCCACAGAAACCTTCCAGAGCCGCCGCCATCGCGAAGCCAAGATCTGGGGGACAGGAGTCTCTGTTCCGGCACGCCGCCGGAACGGGGAAGTGCCCCCGGAAGGCTCCTCCATCGACACCGCTGCCATCTCCACCGCCATCTTCATCACCGCTGCTGCTCCCATGAGGAGGGAGTAGTTCTCCATCGAGGCTCGGGGCTGTACCGGTAGCTATGTGGTTCATCTCTCTCCTATGTACTTCAATACAATAATCTCATGAGCTGCCTTACATGATTGAGATTCATATGATGATGCTTGTAATCTAGATGTCGTTATGCTAGTCAAGTGAATTTTACTTATGTGATCTCCGGAGACTCCTTGTCCCACGTGTGTAAAGGTGACAGTGTGTGCACCGTGTGGGTCTCTTAGGCTATATTTCACAGAATACTTATTCACTGTTATGAATGGCATAGTGAAGTGCTTATTTATATCTCTTTATGATTGCAATGTATTTTGTATCACAATTTATCTATGTGCTACTCTAGTGATGTTATTAAAGTAGTTTTATTCCTCCTGCACGGTGTAATGGTGACAGTGTGTGCATCCGTGTTAGTACTTGGTTTATGCTATGATTATGATCTCTTGTAGATTATGAAGTTAACTATTGCTATGATAGTATTGATATGATCTATTCCTCCTACATAGTGTGAAGGTGACAGTGTGCATACTATGTTAGTACTTGGTTTAGTCGAATTGATCTTTCATGCACTCTAAGGTTATTTAAATATGAACATTGAATTGTGGAGCTTGTTAACTCCGGCATTGAGGGTTCGTGTAATCCTACGCAATGTGTTCATCATCCAACAAGAGTGTAGAGTATGCATTTATCTATTCTGTTATGTGATCAATGTTGAGAGTGTCCACTAGTGAAAGTCTAATCCCTAGGCCTTGTTCCTAAATACTGCTATTGCTGCTTGTTTACTGTTTTACTGCGTTACTACTGCTTGTTTACTGTCCTGGGCAAAGCACTTTTCTGGTGCCGTTGCTACTTATTCATACCACATGTATTTCACTATCTCTTCGCCGAACTAGTGCACCTATTTGGTGTGTTGGGGACACAAGAGACTTCTTGCTTTGTGGTTGCAGGGTTGCATGAGAGGGATATCTTTGACCTCTTCCTCCCTGAGTTCGATAAACCTTGGGTGATCCACTTAAGGTAAAACTTGCTGCTGTTCTACAAACCTCTGCTCTTGGAGGCCCAACACTGTCTACAGGAAAAGGAGGGGGCGTAGACATCAAGCTATTTTCTGGCGCCGTTGCCGGGGAGGAAAGGTAAAAGGTACTCACACTCCGGACCTCGGCTACCAAGCTATTTTCCGCCGTTGTAAGTACTCAAAGCTATTTCCTTTAGATCCTGCAATTGCATCTTTTTGTTTCTTGTTTACACTAGTTTGGCATAATGGACAAAAATGAGCTTCTTATGCTATTTCCTGATTTAAAACATGGATTGTTTGATGCGAAAATTAAAAAACCTATGGAATATTATTTGCATGCTGGTAGTAATATTAGTATGAACGCTTTGAACACCATTGTTGATAATGATATAGAAAGTTCTAAGCTTGGGGAAGCTGGTTTTCATGATCGTTTTAGTCCCCCAAGCATTGAGGAGAAAATTTTCTTTGATGATACTTTGCCTCCTATTTATGATGATTATAATGGTAGTGGTCTTTTGGTGCCACCTACCATGGAGAGTAAATTTTGTTGTGATTATACTATGCCTCCAACACTTGATGAGAATAATAATGATAGCTACTTTGTTGAATTTGCTCCCACTACAACTAATAAAATTGACTATGCTTATGTTGGGAGTAGTAATAATTTTATGCATGAGACTCATGATAAGAATGCTTTATGTGATAGTTATATTGTTGAGTTTGCTCATGTTTCTACTGAAAGTTATTATGAGAGAGGAAAATATGGTTGTAGAAATTTTCATGTTACTAAAATACCTCTCTATGTGCTGAAATTTTTGAAGCTACACTTGTTTTATCTTCCTATGCTTGTTACTTTGCTTTTCATGAACTTGTTTATTTACAAGATTCCTTTTCATAGGAAGCATGTTAGACTTAAATGTGTTTTGAATTTTCCTCTTGATGCTCTCTTTTGCTTCAAATACCATTTCTTGCGAGTGCATCATTAAAACTGCTGAGCCCATCTTAATGGCTATAAAGAAAAGAACTTCTTGGGAGATAACCCATGTGTTATTTTGCTACAGTACTTTGTTTTATATTTGTGTATTGGAAGTTGTTTACTACTGTAGCAACCTCTCCTTATCTTAGTTTTGTGTTTTGTTGTGCCAAGTGAAGCCTCTAATCGAAGGTTGATACTAGATTTGGATTTCTGCGCAGAAACAGATTTCTATCTGTCACGAATCTGGGCTGTTTTCTCTGTAGAAAAATCAGAAAAATATGCCAATTTACATGCGTGTTCCCCAGATATACGCAACTTTCATTAGTTTTGAGTTTTCTGATTTGAGCAATGGAAGTATTTATTAAAAATTCGTCTTTACGGACTGTTTTGTTTTGACAGATTCTGCCTTTTATTTCGCATTGCTTCTTTCGCTGTGTTGGGTGGATTTCTTTGTTCCATTACCTTCCAGTAGCTTTGAGCAATGTCCAGAAGTGTTAAGAATGATTGTGTCACCTCTGAACATGTGAGTTTTTGATTATGTACTAACCCCTCTAATGAAGTTTATGAGAAGTTTGGTGTGAAGGAAGTTTTCAAGGGTCAAGAGAGGAGGATGATATACTATGATCAAGAAGAGTGAAAGCTCTAAGCTTGGGGATGCCCCGGTGGTTCACCCCTGCATATATCAAGAAGACTCAAGCATCTAAGCTTGGGGATGCCCAAGGCATCCCCTTCTTCATCGACAAATTATCAGGTTCCTTCTCTTGAAACTATATTTTTATTCGGTGACATCTTATGTACTTTACTTGGAGCGTCTGTATGTTTCTTGTTTTTGTTCTTGTTTGAATAAATTGGATTACATCATGCTTGTGTGGGAGAGAGACACGCTCCGCTGTTGCATAAGAACACATGTGTTCTTAGCTTTTAATTTTCATGGCGAAGTTTCTTCTTCGTTAAATTGTTATATGGTTGGAATTGGAAAATGATACATGTAGTAATTGCTATAATGTCTTGGGTAATGTGATACTTGGCAATTGTTGTGCTCATGTTTAAGCTCTTGCATCATATACTTTGCACCTATTAATGAAGAAATACATAGAGCATGTTAAAATTTTGGTTTGCATATTTGGTCTCTCTAAGGTCTAGATAATTTCTAGTATTGAGTTTGAACAACAAGGAAGACGGTGTAGAGTCTTATAATGTTTTCAATATGTCTTTTATGTGAGTTTTGCTGCACCGGTTCATCCTTGTGTTTGTTTCAAATAGCCTTGCTAGCCTAAACCTTGTATTGAGAGGGAATACTTCTCATGCATCCAAAATCCTTGAGCCAACCACTATGCCATTTGTGTCCACCATACCTACCTACTACATGGTATTTCTCCGCCATTCCAAAGTAAATTGCTTGAGTGCTACCTTTAAATTTCCACTCTTCACCTTTACAATATATAGCTCATGGGACAAATAGCTTAAAAACTATTGTGGTATTGAATATGTACTTATGCACTTTATCTCTTATTAAGTTGCTTGTTGTGCGATAACCATGTTCACTGGGGACGCCATCAACTATTCTTTGTTGAATATCATGTGAGTTGCTATGCATGTTCGTCTTGTCTGAAGTAAGAGCGATCTACCACCTTATGGTTAAGCATGCATATTGTTAGAGAAGAACATTGGGCCGCTAACTAAAGCCATGATCCATGGTGGAAGTTTCAGTTTTGGACATATATCCTCAATCTCATATGAGAATAATAATTGTTGCCACATGCTTATGCATTCAAGAGGAGTCCATTATCTGTTGTCTATGTTGTCCCGGTATGGATGTCTAAGTTGAGAATAATCAATAGCGAGAAATCCAATGCGAGCTTTCTCCTTAGACCTTTGTACAGGCGGCATGGAGGTACCCCATTGTGACACTTGGTTAAAACATGTGTATTGTGATGATCCGGTAGTCCAAGCTAATTAGGACAAGGTGCGGGCACTATTACTATACTATGCATGAGGCTTGCAACTTGTAAGATATAATTTACATGATACATATGCTTTATTACTACCGTTGACAAAATTGTTTCATGTTTGCAAAATCAAAGCTCTAGCACAAATATAGCAATCGATGCTTTTCCTCTATGGAGGACCATTCTTTTACCTTCATTGTTGAGTCAGTTCACCTATTCCTCTCCACCTCAAGAAGCAAACACTTGTGTGAACTGTGCATTGATTCCTACATACTTGCATATTGCACTTATTATATTACTCTATGTTGACAATATCCATGAGATATACATGTTACAAGTTGAAAGCAACCGCTGAAACTTAATCTTCCTTTGTGTTGCTTCAATGCCTTTACTTTGAATTATTGCTTTATGAGTTAACTCTTATGCAAGACTTATTGATGCTTGTCTTGAAGTACTATTCATGAAAAGTCTTTGCTATATGATTCACTTGTTTACTCATGTCATATACATTGTTTTGATCGCTGCATTCGCTACATATGCTTTACAAATAGTATGATGAAGGTTATGATGGCATGTCACTCCAGAAATTATCTTTGTTATCATTTTACCTGCTCGGGATGAGCAGAACTAAGCTTGGGGATGCTGATACGTCTCCAACGTATCTATAATTTCTGATGTTCCATGCTTGTTTTATGACAATACCAACATGTTTTGTTCACACTTTATATCATTTTTATGCGTTTTCCGGAACTAACCTATTGACGAGATGCCGAAAGGCCAGTTGCTGTTTTCTGCTGTTTTTGGTTTCAGAAATCCTAGTAAGGAAATATTTTCGAAATCGGACGAAATCAACACCGAAAGTCTTAAAATTCCCGGAAGCTTCCGGAACACCGAAGGGGAGTCGGAGGCGGGCAGCAGGGGGCCCACACCATAAGGCGGCGCGGGTGGCCCCCTGGGCACGCCAGCCTATGGTGTGGGGGCCCCAGCCGCCTCCTTGCGCCGCCTCTCCGCCTATATAATCGTCCCTGACCTAAAAACCTCGACAAGACCGATGAAACCCACAAAAACCTTCCAGAGCCGCCGCCATCGCGAAGCCAAGATCTGGGGGACAGGAGTCTCTGTTCCGGCACGCCGCCGGAACGGGGAAGTGCCCCCGGAAGGCTCCTCCATCGACACCGCTGCCATCTCCACCGCCATCTTCATCACCGCTGCTGCTCCCATGAGGAGGGAGTAGTTCTCCATCGAGGCTCGGGGCTGTACCGGTAGCTATGTGGTTCATCTCTCTCCTATGTACTTCAATACAATAATCTCATGAGCTGCCTTACATGATTGAGATTCATATGATGATGCTTGTAATCTAGATGTCGTTATGCTAGTCAAGTGAATTTTACTTATGTGATCTCCGGAGACTCCTTGTCCCACGTGTGTAAAGGTGACAGTGTGTGCACCGTGTGGGTCTCTTAGGCTATATTTCACAGAATACTTATTCACTGTTATGAATGGCATAGTGAAGTGCTTATTTATATCTCTTTATGATTGCAATGTATTTTGTATCACAATTTATCTATGTGCTACTCTAGTGATGTTATTAAAGTAGTTTTATTCCTCCTGCACGGTGTAATGGTGACAGTGTGTGCATCCGTGTTAGTACTTGGTTTATGCTATGATTATGATCTCTTGTAGATTATGAAGTTAACTATTGCTATGATAGTATTGATATGATCTATTCCTCCTACATAGTGTGAATGTGACAGTGTGCATACTATGTTAGTACTTGGTTTACTCGAATTGATCTTTCATGCACTCTAAGGTTATTTAAATATGAACATTGAATTGTGGAGCTTGTTAACTCCGGCATTGAGGGTTCGTGTAATCCTACGCAATGTGTTCATCATCCAACAAGAGTGTAGAGTATGCATTTATCTATTCTGTTATGTGATCAATGTTGAGAGTGTCCACTAGTGAAAGTCTAATCCCTAGGCCCTGTTCCTAAATACTGCTATTGCTGCTTGTTTACTGTTTTACTGCGTTACTACTGCTTGTTTACTGTCCTGGGCAAAGCACTTTTCTGGTGCCGTTGCTACTTATTCATACCACCTGTATTTCACTATCTCTTCGCCGAACTAGTGCACCTATTTGGTGTGTTGGGGACACAAGAGACTTCTTGCTTTGTGGTTGCAGGGTTGCATGAGAGGGATATCTTTGACCTCTTCCTCCCTGAGTTCGATAAACCTTGGGTGATCCACTTAAGGGAAAACTTGCTGCTGTTCTACAAACCTCTGCTCTTGGAGGCCCAACACTGTCTACAGGAAAAGGAGGGGGGCGTAGACATCAAGCATCAAAAGCAAATAAGAAACACTTTTAAGTCTAACCCACTTCCTATGCATAGGAATCTTGTAAATAAACAAGTCATGTAAGCATAATGCAACAAGCATAGAAAGGCAGCACGAGCGCAACTTCAAGATTCTCAACATAAAGAGGGGAAACTTAATATTATTAAGACCCATATAACCATGTTTCCCTCTCTCATAATAACTTTCAGTAGCATCATGAACAAACTCAACAATATAACTATCACATAAAGCATTCTTATCATGAGCTACATGCATAAAAGTATCATTACTCTCCACATAAGCATAATCAATTTTATTAGTAATAGTGGGAGTAAAACTATCACAACCATCATTGTAATCATCATAAATTGCAGGCATGGTATAATCATGATAAACTTTATCCTCCATAGTAGGTGGCACCAAAATACCACTATCATTATAATCATCATAAATGGGAGGCAAAGTATCATCAAAGAAAATTTTCTCCTCCGTGCTTGGGGGACTAAAAATATCAAGCTCATCAAAACCAGCTTCCCCAAGCTTAGAATTTTCCATAGCATTAGCAACAATGGTGTTCAAAACATTCATACTAATAACATTGCCATTAGCATGCTGATACGTCTCCAACGTATCGATAATTTCTTATGTTCCATGCTTGTTTTATGATGATACACACATGTTTTATACATACTTTATGTCATGTTTATGCATTTTCCGGCACTAACCTATTAACGAGATGCCGAAGAGCCAGTTGTTGTTTTCTGCTGTTTTTGGTTTCAGAAATCCTAGTAAGGAAATATTCTCGGAATTGGACGAAATCAACGCCCAGGGGCCTATTTTTCCACGAAGCTTCCAGAACACCGAAAGGGAAACGAAGTGGGGCGACGAGGCGCCGCCACACTAGGGCGGCGCGGCCCAAGGGGGGCCCGCGTGGCCCTAGCGTGTGGCCCCCTCGTCAGCCCTCCGACTCCGCCCTTCCGCCTACTTAAAGTCTTCGTCGCGAATACCCCAGTACCGAGAGCCACGATACGGAAAACCTTCCAGAGACGCCGCCACCAATCCCATCTCGGGGGATTCAGGAGATCGCCTCCGGCACCCTGCCGGAGAGGGGAATCATCTCCCGGAGGACTCTTCACCGCCATGGTCACCTCCGGAGTGATGTGTGAGTAGTTCACCCCTGGACTATGGGTCCATAACAGTAGCTAGATGGTTGTCTTCTCCTCATGTGCTATCATTGTTCGATCTTGTGAGCTTCCTAACATGATCAAGATCATCTATTTGTAATGCTACATGTTGCGTTTGTTGGGATCCGATGAATATGGAATACTATTCTATGTTGATTATCAATCTATCTATGTGTTGTTTATGATCTTGCATGCTCTCCGTTATTAGTAGAGGCTCTGGCCAAGTCGTTACTTGTAACTCCAAGAGGGAGTATTTATGCTCGATAGTGGGTTCATGCCTCCATTAAATCTGGGACAGTGACAGAAAGTTCTAAGGTTGTGGATGTGCTGTTGCCACTAGGGATAAAACATCAATGCTATATCTAAGGATGTATTTGTTGATTACATTACGCACCATACTTAATGCAATTGTCTATTGTTTGCAACTTAATACTGGAGGGGGTTCGGATGATAACCTGAAGGTGGACTTTTTAGGCATAGATGCATGCTGGATAGCGGTCTATGTACTTTGTCGTAATACCCAATTAAATCTCACACTACTCATCATAACATGTATGTGCATGGTCATGCCCTCTTTATTTGTCAATTGCCCAACTGTAATTTTTTCACCCAACATGCTATTTCTATGGGAGAGACACCACTAGTGAACTGTGGACCTCGGTCCATTCTTTACATCGAATATAATCTACTGCAATACTCGTTCTACTGTTTTCTGCAAACATCATCATCCATACTATACATCTAATCCTTTGTTACAGCAAGCCAGTGAAATTGACAACCTCACTGTCACATTGGGGCAAAGTAATTTGGTTGTGTTGTGTAGGTTCCACGTTGGCACCGGAATCCCTGGTGTTGCGCCGCACTATACTTCGCCGCCATCAACCTTCAACGTGCTTCTTGGCTCCTACTAGTTCGATAAACCTTGGTTTCTTACTGAGGGAAAACTTGCCGCTGTACGCATCACACCTTCCTCTTGGGGTTCCCAACGGACACGTGCTGTACGCGTATCAAGCACTTTTTCTGGCGCCGTTGCTGGGAGATCAAGACACGCTGCAAGGGGAGTTTCCACTTCCAATCTCTTTACTTTGTTTTTGTCTTGGTTTACTTTTATTTACTACTTTGTTTGCTGCACTAAAACAAAATACAAAAAAATTAGTTGCTAGCTTTACTTTATTTACTGTCTTGTTCTCCATATTAAAAACACAAAAAAATCAGTTATTAGCATTTACCTTATTTTTGTTACCATGACTAGTCCTGTAGTTGTTACTCTATCGCCCGAGGAATCGATCTTCACTTTTAAACAAGGTGGTGAAGAGGGCTTTAAAGAATCTTGGTCTAGAATTTTTGATTCATATAATAAAACTGAACCTAAAATGACACTAAGTTTGCTTCTTAGTAATTTTTATTTTGGGCTTATTCTTCGTTATAGATATGCCTTAGATGCTGTAGTTGTAGGGATCGTTGCATAGAAAACAAAAATTTCCTACCGCAAGAACGCAATCCAAGCCAAGATGCAATCTAGAAGACGGGAGCAACGAGGGGATGATCGAGACTAACCCTTGAAGATTTCCAAAGCCTATAAGAGTAGGCTCTTATTGCTGCGGTAGACGATCACTTGCCGCTTGCAAAAGCGCATAGAAGATCTTGATCACGGTGCCACGATCGGGCAGCACCTCCGTACTCGGTCACACGTTCGGTGTTGATGAAGACGACGTCCTTCTCCCCGTTCCAGCGTGCAGCGGAAGTAGTAGATCCTCCTCGGAATCCCGGCAGCACGACGGCGTGGTGGCGTTGGTGGTGGAGAACTCCGGCAGGGCTTCGCCTATGCGCTGCGGGAGTTTGTATGTGGAGGAGGGGAGGCTAGGGTTTGGGGAGAGGGGGCTATGGGCGCCGGCCTCAAGGGGGCAGGGGTGGTGCGGCCAAGCCATGGGATGCCCCCTCCCTCTCCTCCTCATTATATAGGTGGAACCCCAAGGGTTTGCCCAAAGTCTTCGAATAAGACCCCAACAGAAAAACTGCCTTATGGACGAAACCTAGAGGGACAGGGACTCTCCCCTTCCCCCTTTTCTTGGCCGGACAAGGAGGTGGAGTCCACCATGGACTCCACCCTCCCACTTGGTTGGCTGGTTAGGGTTTGTGGAGTCCCTCCGGGACTCCTCCTTCCATAGTGATTTATTCCGGATAATTCTAGAAACCACCTTCCATAAATTCACCGGATCATTTGCAAACTTGGAAAGTGACTTCCTATATATGAATCTTATTCTCCGGACCATTCCGGAACTCCTCGTGATGTCCTGGATCCCATCCGAGACTCCGAACAAAACTTTGAACTCCATTCCATATTCCATATCTACTTAAACGACATCAAACCTTAAGTGTGTCACCCTACGGTTCGCGAACTATGTAGACATGGTTGAGAACTCTCTCCGACCAATAACCAATAGCGGGATCTGGAGATCCATAATGGCTCCCACATATTCAACGATGACTTTAGTGATCGAATGAACCATTCACATACGATACCAATTCCCTTTGTCACGCGAGATTTTACTTGTCCGAGGTTTGATCATCGGTATCACTCTATACCTTGTTCAACCTCGTCTCCTGACAAGTACTCTTTACTCGTACCGTGGTATGTGGTCTCTTATGAACTTATTCATATGCTTGCAAGACATTAGACGACATTCCACCGAGAGGGCCCAGAGTATATCTATCCGTCATCGGGATGGACAAATCCCACTGTTGATCCATATGCCTCAACTCATACTTTCCGGATACTTAATCCCACCTTTATAACCACCCATTTACGCAGTGGCGTTTGATGTAATCAAAGTACCTTTCCGATATAAGTGATTTACATGATCTCATGGTCATCAGGACTAGGTAACTATGTATCGAAAGCTTATAGCAAATAACTTAATGACGTGATCTTATGCTACGCTAAATTGGGTGTGTCCATTACATCATTCATATAATGACATAACCTTGTTATTAATAACATCCAATGTTCATGATCACCAACCATGATCATCTATTAATCAACAAGCTAGTTATACAAGAGGCTTACTAGGGACTCCTTGTTGTTTACATAACACACATGTATTAATGTTTCGGTTAATACAATTATAGCATGGTATGTAAACATTATCATAAACACAAAGATATATAATAACTATTTATTATTGCCTCTTGGGCATATCTCCAACAGTCTCCCACTTGCACTAGAGTCAATAATCTAGTTTACATTTGTAAAGATATAACACCTTGGCCTTCCGGTGCTTTATCATGTATTGCTCACGGGAGAGGTTTTAGTCAACGGATCTGACACGCTCAGAAACGTATGTATTTTGTAATTCATTTGCATCTCAACGCATCACTCATTTCCAAATGAGTCGGCATTAAATATGTTCGGTCTTCTGGTGGAACCTTAATTCCGCGGTCTGAAATATGTCACTAATATTGTCACACACAATATAGCTTCAAAGTTCTGACTCTGTCGGAACTACACCAAGTTCTCAAAGAACCTCTTGATTTTAACATCCTTGGTCATTGTCAAAACAATGACATATTCTACGTTCTTTTGTAGAATCCGTCACAATATTTAGAACTCTTCTAAATCTAGCATAGACAATTTCTAGATCATTGTGCTACCTTTTAAACAACACTTAGTCTAATTTAAGATTGAAATTTTATTTTCATATGTGACAAAACAAATATCGGTGCAACACTTTACAGTGATTTGTTTGTCATTTCTCCATATAAAACTATATATATATATCCTTGGTTTCTTCTTAAGTACTCAAGAATATTCTTACTGTTTTTTCATTGATCATCACATGAATCATTCTGGTACATGCTCATAACATTTTTAAGAACACATGACATCTGATTGTGTACATATTATTTGTGATCTATAATCACTCATGTGTTTTTACTCATTGAGTGTCAGATACACTCAAGTCTTGTTAAAACTTCACATGATAAGAATATTTTCTTAATATTTCTATATTGAACTATTTCAATATCCATTCTATGTACTTTGACTTAAACTTATTTTGTGTTTCAATCTATCTTCATAGATCTTGACACTAGATACGTTTCAGTCCATATCCTTTCATTGAAGTTAATTTCTCAATGAAACCTTTTAATCAAGTATATAATTACATTATTTATAACCAACTATATGTCATCTACATAAAGTATTATAAATATGTCTCAGTGCTCCCACTTAATTTCTTGCAAATGCAAGCCTCTTCATCGTCTCTGATGAAATCAAAAACTCTTTGACTATTTCATCTGGTGAAGATTCCAACTCCATGATACTCACTTCATCGAATTGAAGTTTTTATACCTATCTAGTATTCTACGGACCAGCAAAACTCTTGGTTGTATCTTGTATACACCTTTAATACATACTTCTGATAAGTAATGTATTTTGCTATCCTACTAGCATATCTCATAAAAGAAATATGTAGTGGTTACTAGAATAATCCACATAGACTATAAGCATTGCTACGGAAGATCTAATCTTATCGTAGTCAACTTTTTGAACTTTGTCGTAAACAACTTTTCGACAAGTCGAGCTTCTTCAATGATATTTCATCCAAGTCCATCAATTTTATAGATCCATTTACTTTCAAAAAGTATTCATCTATCTTGGATTTCATGGCGTATAGCCATTTTAACGGAGTCAGGGCCCATCATAACTTCTTTGTTTGTAATTGGTTTATCATTGTTCAAAAAAAAACAATCCTTTGTCCACAAATCATTTATTTGATCACAAAGTAAACCATACCTACAAGGTTCAATAAGTACTTCGATCTCCATGGCTAAAACACTTTGTAGTCATGGGAGCCATGATCGTCGTGGCCGATTCCGGAACCAATTCCAATGCTGCGCTACTCTCATCATTATGCTCAAGTTCATAAACTTTATCAAGTTCTATTGTCCTCCCACTCAAATACTTCGCTAGAAATAATTTCTCGGAAATAAGAAACATTGACAAACACTTTTGTCTTTGTCTCGTGGGAAGAATTCCCAATCAAATCTCTGGGATAACCAACAAAGACATTCATCCGATTTTGGTTGTAAACTTATTTACTTATGCTATGCATACCAAAATTTAAGAAAAGACTATCAGGGTTCATACCCATGCCATAACTCGTATGGTGTCATTTCAACGGATCATGATGATGCTCTTATTCAGTGTAAAAGCGGTAGTCACTAAAGCATAATCCACAAAAATATAATGGCATCAATATCTTATCTCATCATTGACTCAACAAGGTTTGGATACATCTCTTGGATACTTCATCATCACTATGATACTCCAAGAAATGTGAGTTTGTAGAACAATTTCATAACTCTCTTAGATGTTCGCTAAAACTCATAATTCAATTATTTCCACCATGATCCAGTCATAGATATTTGACTTTTCTATTACGATGATTTCCACTTCATGCTGAAATTTATTTGAATCCATTCAAATGTTTCAAACTTCTTCCTTATTGAATATATCCACATATATACTCAATTCATTGTTGAAAGTTTTCATGAAGTAGACGAATCTCCCGCACACAACTATGCCCAATGAACCACATATATCATTATGTATGTTTTCACTAAGTTAGTTGCCCGTTCAACTCTCGGCCTATGAACGGTATTTCAGTCATTACTTTTTAGAAAAGATTTTGCAAGCGCCAAACGATTCAAAAAATCAAATGACTCCAAAAATCCAATTGCATGGAGTTCCTTCATGCGTTCCTTTCTAACATGACCTAAATGGCGGCTCCACAAATAAGTGGAATTCAAATCATTTGCCTTATGGCATTTTAGCGTCAGTATTATGTGTGTGTGTTTCACCATTAATATTTATAATAACTTATCCATCGTACATGGAGTAATGTCATACTTTGAACAACTCATTGTTTTTATTTGACCAGAGCAAAATAACAATTTTATTAAGCTCTTTATTATAAATTCTAAGGGCTAGGTAGAATGCCAATGATAAACCTAATAACACTTTATTATGTTCCAGACGTGCATTATTACCATATTCCTTATCAGTCACGTAGGCCATTGTATTCTTGTATTGCGTTGTTTTGTATGACACTTCATACCAACCAATATGGTACAAATACCCAAGAATTTCATAGTGTGACTTAACTAGGAATACAACCATAACATGTATATCATTTATATACACCTGAGCTAGACTTTCTAGTCTTTTCTTTTCTTTTTGCCAAAATATCTTTTGTAATTTCTCTTTTAGCTTTCCTCATTATTCAGAAAACACTTCATTTTCAATAACTTCTAGGTTTGTTGGTCAAATACCAATAACCTTGAGGTTCTTACTTTGAAGTTGATCATCATATGACAAGTGTTCTAGATTTCACTTATTAGTAACCTTTTAATATGATGAACAATTTCACTCATAATTTTATCCATCATATCATGACGACTTTTCGAGACCATGTCTGTACATGCTAGGCTCGTAAAGTTTAAACCTTGGTATTCGCATGTGCAAATCTGGCTTGCACCCGTTGTATGCACACGTAGAATCTATCACACCCGATCATCACGTGATGCTTCGAAACGACGAGTCTTAGCAACGGTGCATACTAAGGATGATAACTTCATGGATATGCGAATATTATTAGTGCCCCAATAGTTGGAGGATTGTGACGCCTGGCGTCTTCAACCTTCATACATTCCCATAAAACTTATGAGTTTATGTAGTCCCACCAAATTATATTCTATCATCTTGCAATAAGGTCTTAGATATCATATATATCTCATACCTTGATTATTTCTGAAAACTAAATTTTCAGCTCCTTACTTTTCAAACAAATTTGAACTTCAAATTTCACGGAGACAAGATAACTTTAGGTACTAATTTGAAACCATAGCTCTTTGAATCAACAATGTGAGGTTTACTAAAAGTTTGCAATAGGACTTAATCAATTCTTGATTCTTTAACAATACGGTACCAATCCGTAAAGTTTCTTGTCAGATTTTAACAGTATTTCTATCTCAATTACAAGACTAGCGCATGGTAGAAAATGGATGCCAATACTACAAAATTAATTCAAAATACTACTCAGACTATGTTTATGATAATTAGTTCATGTTTTAATCTAATTACTAATGAACTCCCACTTAATACAACATCCCTCATAGTTGTTAAGTGGTACACGATCCAAATCCACTACACCAAAACCGATCATCACATGAGATGATGTAGCTTCAATGGTGAACATCAACATGTTGATCATATCATCCATATGACTTGTGTTCAACCTTTCGGTTTCCGTTGTCCCGAGGCCATGTCTGTACATGCTAGGCTCGTCAAGCAAACCCAAGTATTCCGCGTGTGCAACATTGCTTACACCCGTTGTATGTGAACGTTGAGTCTATTACATCCGATCATCACGAGATGCTTCGAAACGACGAACTGTACAACGGTGCATACGAGGGGAGAACACTTTATTATCTTGATATTAATGTAAGGGATCATCTTATAATGCTACCGTCGCGTTCTAAGCAAAATAAGATGCATAAAGGATTAACATCACATGCAATTCATATGTGATATGATATGGCCCTTTTGTCTTTGCGCCTTTGATCTTCATCTCCAAAGCACGGACATGATCTCCATCATCAACGGGCATGATCTCCATCATCGTCGGCGTAGCATCAAGGTCCATGGCGCCGTCTTCATGGTTGTTCACCTCATGTAGCAACTATTACAACTACTTTGAAAAACTACTCAACATGAAATTTAAAGACAACCATAAGGCTCCTGCCGGTTGCCACAATACAATAATGATCATCTCATACATATTCATCATCACATTATGGCCATAGCACATCACCAAACCCTGCAAAAACAAGTTAGACGTCTCTAATTTGGTTTGCATATTTTACGTGGTTTAGGGTTTTCGAGTGAGATCTAATCTACCTACGAACATGAACCACAACGGTGATACTAGTGTTGTCAATAGAAGAGTAAATTGAATCTTCACTATAGTAGGAGAGACAGACACCCGCAAAGCCTCTTATGCAATACAAGTTGCATGTCGAACGAGGAGCAAGTCTCATGAACGCGGTCATGTAAAGTTAGCCCGAGCCGCTTCATCCCACTATGCCACAAAGATGCAAAGTACTCAAACTAAAGACAACAAGAGCATCAACGCCCACAAAACCATTGTGTGCTACTCGTGCAACCATCTATGCATAGACACGGCTCTGATACCACTGTAGGGATTCGTTGCATAGAAAACAAAAAATTTCCTACCGCAAGAACGCAATCCAAGCCAAGATGCAATCTAGAAGATGGGAGCAACGAGGGGATGATCGAGACTAACCCTTGAAGATTTACAAAGCCTATAAGAGTAGGCTCTTATTGCTGCGGTAGACGATCACTTGCCGCTTGCAAAAGCGCGTAGAAGATCTTGATCACGGTGCCACGATCGGGCAGCACCTCCGTACTCGGTCACACGTTCGGTGTTGATGAAGACGACGTCCTTCTCCCCGTTCCAGCGGGCAGCGGAAGTAGTAGATCCTCCTCGGAATCCCGGCAGCACGACGGCGTGGTGGCGGTGGTGGTGGAGAACTCCGGCAGGGCTTCGCCTATGCGCTGCGAGAGTTTGTATGTGGAGGAGGGGAGGCTAGGGTTTGGGGAGAGGGGGCTATGGGCGCTGGCCTCAAGGGGGCAAGGGTGGTGCGGCCAAGCCATGGGCTGCCCCTCCCTCTCCTCCTCATTATATAGGTGGAACCCCAAGGGTTTGCCCAAAGTCTTCGAATAAGACCCCAACAGAAAAACTGCCTTATGGACGAAACCTAGAGGGACAGGGACTCTCCCCTTCCCCCTTTTCTTGGCCGGCCAAGGAGGTGGAGTCCACCATGGACTCCACCCTCCCACTTGGTTGGCTGGTTAGGGTTTGTGGAGTCCCTCCGGGACTCCTCCTTCCATAGTGATTTATTCCGGATAATTCTAGAAACCACCTTCCATAAATTCACCGGATCATTTCCAAACTTGGAAAGTGACTTCCTATATATGAATCTTATTCTCCGGACCATTTCGGAACTCCTCGTGATGTCCTGGATCCCATCCGAGACTCCAAACAAAACTTCGAACTCCATTCCATATTCCATATCTACTTAAACGACATCAAACCTTAAGTGTGTCACCCTACGGTTCGCGAACTATGTAGACATGGTTGAGAACTCTCTCCGACCAATAACCAATAGCGGGATCTGGAGATCCATAATGGCTCCCACATATTCAACGATGACATTAGTGATTGAATGAACCATTCACATACGATACCAATTCCCTTTGTCACGCGATATTTTACTTGTCCGAGGTTTGATCATCGGTATCACTCTATACCTTGTTCAACCTCGTCTCCTGACAAGTACTCTTTACTCGTACCGTGGTATGTGGTCTCTTATGAACTTATTCATATGCTTGCAAGACATTAGACGACATTCCACCGAGAGGGCCCAGAGTATATCTATCCGTCATCGGGATGGACAAATCCCACTGTTGATCCATATGCCTCAACTCATACTTTCCGGATACTTAATCCCACCTTTATAACCACCCATTTACGCAGTGGCATTTGATGTAATCAAAGTACCTTTCCGGTATAAGTGATTTACATGATCTCATGGTCATAAGGACTAGGTAACTATGTATCGAAAGCTTATAGCAAATAACTTAATGACGTGATCTTATGCTACGCTAAATTGGGTGTGTCCATTACATCATTCATATAATGACATAACCTTGTTATTAATAACATCCAATGTTCATGATCACGAAACCATGATCATCTATTAATCAACAAGCTAGTTATACAAGAGGCTTACTAGGGACTCCTTGTTGTTTACATAACACACATGTATTAATGTTTCGGTTAATACAATTATAGCATGGTATGTAAACATTATCATAAACACAAAGATATATAATAACTATTTATTATTGCCTCTTGGGCATATCTCCAACAGTAGTGGGAGGATATTTCCTTCACTGTGATGGGGATCAAGCTTTTAATGCCATAAAGAAATTGGTTGCATCATCTAGCTCCACTAATAATTATGATCCATCCCTTGTTAGCGTTTATAATAGATTGAACACTCTTGAGACACATGTATCTTGCTTGAAAGAAGGGTATGGTCGGATTCGTGAGCATTTTGATTATGTTCCAATAAACTCTGAACCATCAATGTGGGACCCCACTATTAAAGTTACTATTGATGGTAAAATTTTTGATGCTCGTTGTGATATTACGACTGAATTTTGCCTTATGCCTGAAAGTATTTATAAATCTTTGACACTCTGGGGACTTACTGAAGGAGGAGAAGGAATAACTCTCACTGATAACTCTGTTATAATTCCTAAGGGAATAGCTGAAGGAGTATTCACAACCCTTCTTGGAAAAACGGTATCCACTGATTATCTCGTTATTGAATGTGTAGGTACAGGACAAATCACACTTGGAAGATCCCTGCTGAAGCTCTTCGGAGTAACCATAGATGTGGAAAAAGGCACTCTAAAATCCTCCATACCTGGGTGCAATCATATATTCCCCAAACCAAAGAGTAAGAATAAGAGTAAGAAGGGTAGGCACAGAGCCTCTGGTAAGAATGCCAATGCTTCGTCTCTTGATAACACTTGATGCACACTTTCTGCGCCTAGCTGAAAGGCGTTAAAGAAAAGCGCTTATGGGAGACAACCCATGATTTTACTACAGTACTTTGTTTTATATTTGAGTCTTGGAAGTTGTTACTACTGTAGCAACCTCTCCTTATCTTAATTTTGTTGCATTGTTGTGCCAAGTAAAGTCTTTGATAGTAAGGTTCATACTAGATTTGGATTACTGCGCAGAAACAGATTTCTTGCTGTCACGAATTTGAGCAGTAGTCTCTGTAGGTAACTCAGAAAATTCTGCCAGTTTACGTGAGTGATCCTCACATATGTACGCAACTTTCATTCAATTTGAGAATTTTCATTTGAGCAAGTCTGTTGCACCTAAAAAATTCGTCTTTACGGACTGTTCTGTTTTGATAGATTCTGCTTTTTATTTTGCATTGCCTGTTTTGCTATGCTTGATGGATTTCTTTATTCCATTAACTTTCAGTAGCTTTGTGCAATGTCCAGAAGTGTTAAGAATGATTATGTCACCTCTGAACATGTGAATTTTGATTATGCACTAACCCTCTAATGAGTTGTTTTGAGTTTGGTGTGGAGGAAGTTTTCAAGGATCAAGAGAGGAGGATGATACAATATGATCAAGGAGAGTGAAAGCTCTAAGCTTGGGGATGCCCCGGTGGTTCATCCCTGCATATTTCAAGAAGACTCAAGCATCTAAGCTTGGGGATGCCCAAGGCATCCCCTTCTTCATCGACAACATTATCAGGTTCCTCTAATGAAACTATATTTTTATTCCATCACATCTTATGTGCTTTACTTGGAGCGTCTGTATGTTTTTGTTTTTGTTTTTGTTTTTGTTTGAATAAAATGGATCCTAGCATTCATTGTGTGGGAGAGAGACACGCTCCGCTGTTGCATATGGACAAATATGTCCTTAGCTTTACTCATAATTTTCATGGCGAAGGTTGAACTGCTTTGTTAAATTGTTATATGGTTGGAAACGGGAAATGCTACATGTGGTAAATGGTATAATATCTTGAATAATGTGATACTTGGCAATTGTTGTGCTCATGTTTAAGCTCTTGCATCATATACTTTGCACTTATTAGTGAAGAAATACATAGAGCTTGCTAAAATTTGGTTTGCATGATTGGTCTCTCTAAGGTCTAGATATTTTCTAGTAAGGGTCGAACAACAAGGAAGACGGTGTAGAGTTTTATAATGCTTGCAATATGTTTTTTATGTGAGTTTTGCTGTACCGGTTCGTACTTGTGTTTGTTTCAAATAACCTTGCTAGCCTAAGCCTTGTATTGAGAGGGAATACTTCTCATACATCCAAATCCTTGAGCCAAACACTATGCCATTTGTGTCCACCATACCTACCTACTACATGGTATTTCTCCGCCATTCCAAAGTAAATTGCTTGAGTGCTATCTTTAAACAATTAAAAAGTTATTACCTCTTATTTGTGTCAATGTTTTATAGCTCATGAGGAAGTATGTGGTGTTTATCTTTCAATCTTGTTGGGCAACTTTCACCAATGGACTAGTGGCTTCATCCGCTTATCCAATAATTTTGCAAAAAGAGCTGGCAATGGGATTCCCAGTCCCAAATTAATTAACCTTCATAATTTTACAAAAATAGACACTCCTCCATGGTATGTGATTGTTGGACGGCACCCGAGGATTCGGTTAGCCATGGCTTGAGAAAGCAAAGGTGGGGAGGAGTGTCATCTAAATAAAACTAAAATAAAAAGGCACTCCTTCATGGTATGAGATTGTTGGCAGGCACCCGAGGATTCGGTTAGCCATGGTTTGTGAAAGCAAGGTTGGAAGGAGTGCCACCCAAAAATAAAAATTTCATGGGAGCCGCTCTTTGAAAGTATGTCTGGCAAGGGGGTTAGAGTGCCCACTACCATTCGTTGACAACAACAAACACCTCTCAAAACTTTACTTTTTATGCTCTCTTTATGTTTTCAAAATAAAATCTCTAGCACAAATATAGCAATCAATGCTTCCCTCTGCGAAGGGCCATTCTTCTACTTTTATGTTGAGTCAATTTACCTATTTCCTTCTGTCTTAGAAGCAAACACTTGTGTTAACTGTGCATTGATTCCTACATACTTGCTTATTGCACTTATTATATTACTTTGCATTGACAACTATCCATGAGATATACATGTTACAAGTTGAAAGCAACCGCTGAAACTTAATCTTCCTTTGTGTTGCTTCAATGCCTTTATTTTGAATTTATTGCTTTATGAGTTAACTCTTATGCAAGACTTATTGATGCTTGTCTTGAAAGTACTATTCATGAAAAGTCTTTGCTATATGATTCAATTGTTTACTCATTGTATTTACCATTGCTCCGAATCGCTGCATTCATTACATGTGCTTACAATAGTATTGATCAAGATTATGATGGCATGTCACTTCAGAAATTATCTTTGTTATCGTTTACCTACTCGGGATGAGTAGGAACTAAGCTTGGAGATGCTGATACGTCTCCAACGTATCGATAATTTCTTATGTTCCATGCTTGTTTTATGATGATACACACATGTTTTATACATACTTTATGTCATATTTATGCATTTTCCGGCACTAACCTATTAACGAGATGCCGAAGAGCCAGTTGCTGTTTTCTGCTGTTTTTGGTTTCAGAAATCCTAGTAAGGAAATATTCTCGGAATTGGACGAAATCGACGCCCAGGGGCCTATTTTTCCACGAAGCTTCCAGAACACCGAAAGGGAAACGAAGTGGGGCGACGAGGCGCCGCCACACAAGGGCGGCGCGGCCCAAGGGGGCCCGCGCGGCCCTAGCGTGTGGCCCCCTCGTCAGCCCTCCGACTCCGCCCTTCCGCCTACTTAAAGTCTTTGTCGCGAATACCCCAGTACCGAGAGCCACGATACGGAAAACCTTCCAGAGACGCCGCTGCCGCCAATCCCATCTCGGGGGATTCAGGAGATCGCCTCCGGCACCCTGCTGGAGAGGGGAATCATCTCCCGAAGGACTCTTCACCGCCATGGTCGCCTCCGGAGTGATGTGTGAGTAGTTCACCCCTGGACTATGGGTCCATAGCAGTAGCTAGATGGTTGTCTTCTCCTCATGTGCTATCATTGTTCGATCTTGTGACCTGCCTAACATGATCAAGATCATCTATTTGTAATGCTACATGTTGCGTTTGTTGGGATCCGATGAATATGGAATACTATGCTATGTTGATTATCAATCTATCTATGTGTTGTTTATGATCTTGCATGCTCTTCGTTATTAGTAGAGGCTCTGGCCAATTAACCCTGCAATTAAGATACAAGAAGTCTCTTGTGTCCCCAACACACCTAATACACTTGTCAGATGTATTGGTGCACTAGTTCGGCGAAGAGATAGTGAAATACAAGTAATATGGATGATTGTAAGTAGTAATTGCAATCTGAAATAAAGATGGCAGCAAGCGAACATGTAACAAAACTTGTTGTAAACGGTGTTTCAATGCTTAGAAACAAGGCCTAGGGATCATACTTTCACTAGTGGACACTCTCAACAATGATCACATAACTGAATAACTTCTCTTCACTTGTGCTACTTTCTCACACTCTCTTGTTGGATAATAAACACCATTCATTGTGTAGGGCTATAAAAGCACACCTCAAGCCGGAGTAATCAAGCTCCACAACACCCGGAGTTCATATTAAAGTAACCTCTAGAGTGCATAATAGACCGTTGCAATTTAGACCGAGTACTAACATAGCATACACACTATCAACAATAGCTATGAAAGGGGGAATAGATCGCATCAATACTATCATAGTAATAGTTAACTTCATAATCTACAAGAGATTACAATCATAACCTACGCCAAGTACTACATGATGCACACACTGTCAACTTTACATCATGGAGGAGGAATAGACTACTTTAATAACATCACTAGAGTAGCACATAGATTAATAGTGATACAAAGCTCATGATCACATAAAGATCACACCATGGGAGAGAGAGATGAACCACATAGCTACCGGTAGAGCCCTCAGCCTCGGGGGAGAACTACTCCCTCCTCATCATGGGAGACAGCAACAACAATGAAGATGGCGGTGGTGTCGATGGAGATGACTCCGGGGGCAATTCCCCATCCCGGCGGCGTGCCGGAACAGAGACTTCTGTCCCCCGAAATGGAGTTTCGCGATGGCGGCGGCGCCCCTGGAGTCTTTCTGCAGTTTCGTCAATTGGTCTCGGGTTTTTAGGTCACGAGGGACTATATAGGCGAAGAGGCGGAGTCGGAGGAGCCAGGGGGCTCCCTCCCCACAGGCCGGCGCGGCCAGGGGGCCACCCGCACGGCCCTGTGGTCTGGGGGCCCTGGGCCTCCTCTCCGTCTCCTCTTCGGTGTTCTGGCCCGTCTCGGTGAAATAAGATGTTTGGCTTTTGTTTCGTCGAATTCCGAGAATATTGCCCGAACAGCCTTTCTGGAACCAAAACAGCAGAAAACAGGAACTGGCACTTCGGCATCTTGTTAATAGGTTAGTTCCGGAAAATGCATGAAATCATTATAAAGTGTGAGAAAAACATGTAGGTATTGTCATAAAACTAGCATGGAACATCAGAAATTATAGATACGTTGGATACGTATCAACGGGCTGACCATGAAGCTGGGACGCTCGATGCCACAACCGGTGGACCGGGCCAGATGCCGGCCAACCCGGCAACAGCACTCGACATGCCAGGCCCAATGTCGTGTTGCACAATTCTGATCAAATGACCATTTTTCTTCGAGAACTAAAAACTCTTCTCACGTAGTTCCCAAACTCCGATTGAGATGAAACCAATTTATTGGAAATATAACGATGAATAGAACCTATTTTATTGAAAATATGAAGAATCCTCATGGAATATTTTTACATGATTTTAGCCTCGCAATGTTATGAAACGGTAAAGATGTCCTAACTCAAAAAACGCAATAGAAGATGCATACAGATTCCGTTTTCGATGAACTTGGGCTTGTTGAAAAGCTAGCAACAAGCTCACGAACTTCACACAGAGAAACGCCAAGAAGCAACGAGAATATAGGGATGCAAATGATGAAAAGGATTGAGCTCCCTAAGACGAAGCGATCAAGTTACCCCACCGAAAGCCCTTCTTGATAGTGTGGCTATCTATCCTATAACCCTGTCTCTCAACAACCACCTTGAGACCGATAAAAGGAAAACCTACCATGGCCATACATTTTCCTTGCACATACCGCTTGATCTTGATGACAACGCTTCAAGCTCCACTCAAGCCGGAATGCCTCACTTGATCGTTGTTTCTTCGTGAAGACTCACAATTGTTCCTCCATACACCACTATGGGAAAGCTTCATTGAGCCACATCTTCACAAGTCCATTATCACCAAATGGACGGCAAGCTTCATGCATGATCTTCTCGATATGCACATCTTGAACTTTCCCTTCTCAAGCTTGATGACATCCATACTTGATGCCATCTTCACATGGGCTATATGAGATCATACTCTTGATGCATGCCCATGGCAAGATACCTAACCCACATAGACAACACAAATGGACATATATAGTGGGTTAGCTCAAGAAGCATAATTGACAAGACTTACCATCCACAAGATCACATGATCCAAAGTGACACAGTCTTTATGCTTCATGTGTTGACCAACTTGAATTCAATAATAACTCTTAGTTTTGATCAACCTTGTATCTTCTAATGCTCTATCAACATATCTTGAGGTACATAGAGAACTCTTCATTTGATTGCATGCTCTAAACCCTAGTCAACCACAGCTCAACTCATGAGGCTACCATGACACCGACTTAGAGCCATATCTAGAGTTCTTCTCTTAAAGTCAACCACTCAATATCTTGATGCCAATAACCAAGGTATATCTTTATCTTCATGGCATTCACACTTGAATTCAACACATGGACTACAAGAATTACCTACGGAATGTTCCTTCATATAAACACAATGAAAACATTGGTCCATAGAGAATTGTCATTAATTACGAAAAACACACTTAAGGGCAATATACCCTTACAACAACCTAGTCCATCTCAGCACAAACAAAGACCAAATCGACCTTATTTCTCCATTAAGTGTAGTTTTCACCTATGAGGGTTGGAACATCCTTGATGCAGCTCATCAAGTAGTACCCTCCTTCACTGGAGCTCAGCGAGCCCGACCCATTGGCTATGGTGGAGGGTGATGGCTTGTGCATGTGTGTGCGTGGGCAAGGCAGAGGCGGCGGTACGGTGGAGCTTCCCGTCGGCCTACGCTAACTCTAGATTGGTAGGGGATATTGGTGGGGTTGCGGCGCATGGTGAACCTCGTACCGTGTGCGTCCGCCACCCCATCTATTTATGTAGCGCGACGACATGGGTCCACCAACCAGAGTTCGGTTGGGCGCCCCCAATCAGGGTGTGGTCAAGGGGCACATCGAGCCGTTGGACTTTATCGTGTGGAGATCAATCTAAAAGGTACCCCTTTGGAGAAGAAGGGGGCTTATACCAAAAAAAACTAGCTGTTTGAGCATGTTCGTGAGATCTAGATTGGGTTCAAAATTTTGGGTGGTAACATGAGTAAGAGCATCTCCAGTCGCGTCCCCCAAACTGTTCCCCAAACGGTGCCGGATTGAGCGTTTGGGGGACGTGTTCCGTTCGTGCCGCGTTTGGGGGACGTCGCTCCCCAGCCGCGTCCCCCAAACGCCTCCCCCAAACATTAAAATACTCTATTTTTTTTGCATTTTTATTTCAATAAAGAGAAGAAACATTCCACAAACTAATACATAGTTGGGAACATGGTTTACACGAAGACATAGTTTGGAACATGGTTTTCCACAAACTAATACATAGTTTGAACCATGGTTGGCACAAATATAAAACATTGCAAAATAACTAAACATAACTAGGCCGGGCATCGAAGGTTTCGTGCCAGTCACCCAAACTGGAAAATCCAGCTGTTGACGGTGCCCCTGTTGGTTCTTCCGAGGAATAACAACCAGAAACCTCCATGAAAATATTTTCGCTGCGAAGAAACAACACTCATCAGTCGTCGTCCTCCTCGGAGCTGTCGCCGTGGTAGTGCCCGCGACAACGCGTCTCGTCGAACACCTTGACACTCATGTCCCTCTCGCCAAAGTAGGAGAACACGAGCACGAAGCCGGCTTCGAGGCGGTGGTAGCGCGCGAACTTCTCCCAGCCGATGTGGAGGTACATCTTGCCGCGCGCGTCGTAGATCACGTCCACGATCCACCGGCAGCAGCCGCAGGCAGCTTCCCGCAAATGAAGCGAGCCCGGGCGCCCGTCGCCGGCGACGAAGTCAGCGAAGGTGTCCGACAGCCTCTGGATGGCGTGTGGGTCGCCCTTGAGGAGACGACGAACTCGAACAGCACGGGCCCCTCCTCGTCCTGCATGTCCGACGATGAAGATGACGGCGTCGCAGGCGACAACAAGCGTCGCAGGCTAGGGTTGGGGAGAGATGCGCTAGGGTTTGTGTGTGAGAGGGACGATGAGAGGTGGCCCTTTTTATAGGCCGGAGGGAGGAGGGGGAGCGGTGGCGCTTATTAACGCCGGCACACAGAGCTAAGCGCGACGAGATGCTTCGCTGCGCCTATGCGGGAACTGCACCGTCGCTGCGTGCCAATACCTTCCCTCGCGAGGTAGGCGAGGGTTAGGTTAAAATTTAATGTGCCGCTGACGCGTCGGTCCCACCACTCCTCGCCTCGCTTTTCGGTGTGTTCGGCGTCCCCGGAGCGTCCCTTGTGTAGCGAGGATGGACTCGGTGCGCCGGACACCGTATCGGGCCACGCCGGACAAAAAGCGGCTTTGGGGAACGCCTCTAAGGACTTTCTTTTGTCCGGCGCACCCAAATCCCTTTAAGGTTGGTTTCGGGGACGCGACCGGAGATGCTCTAACTCAGATCATTCTGACCGGATCCGAGGTAGATTCCGAATAAGGTCTAGGAGCCCATGTATTTGTTAAGAGTCATTTCAGATATGTTAATCGTGATTTTTAGATTTTGCTCTCTTTGTTTGGGCGTATGGCGTGGTAAGGGTAGGTATAGTGACTTAAAGGGATGATGATAGTTGAGATTTAAAATAGCCAGATTCTAATACATCTTAATTTATTAATGGGTGTGATCGTTTCTCAGTCGAAGGAAAAATAACCAAATTCTTACTTCTCGCAACTCACAAGATCACAAAAAAGGACACGGGAAAAAAACCATCACTCCCGCTAACCACACGGTTTGATCGGTTTGGTATTGGCCTGGAAACAACACGCACCCACACGAAGACACTTGGTCAGATCGCCAATGGCTCGTGTCGAGCAAGTCTCCGGAGGAATCAACCAAGCCAGCTTTGCTAGCCTAGCTTGATACAGCGACGCATTCACATCGAGCCAGCTAACTTCGTCGCCATCGCCTGTTTAGACTACTCCACGAATCGGGGCTGTGCCACTGCTCTACTACTATACAAAACAGCCACAAACAGGAGCGGAGAAAATGACAAAATGAGAGCATCATCAACATTCGCGCTATATTTTGACGCGGGATGTATGTCGCTTCGACCGCACTGAAACGTTAAGCGCGCTGCGCTGAATTTTCTCTCACGGAAGCCCTAAACTAGAGCCCGTGCGCGGGCGCAAAAAAGCTTACTCCACCGGATGCTCTAATATACAGCGCGCAGCACCGTCGGAAACAACAATCACACACACAACTATGCATCCAACAAGGTCAAACAAGTTTCATAAATTCACAAATAAATGTACCATTTATTATTACAACACAAAAATATAACAAGTACATCAAATTGTCCACAACAAATACAACAATTTTACGGATCAACATACGACAATACAGTATAATTTTGAAACAATACAACATATATTTTTCAAACAATACAACAAGTATGCAACTATTATTGTCCATGCCAATTCCACAATTCTTCCATGAGATTCTTTTGGAGCTCATCATGTGTTTCGTTGGAGCGAATGGCATGGTACGAGGCAATGAACCGGACAATCCTATGTGCAGACCTTCTCACTTGCACGGAAAGCCCCATAAACTTGTAGTGGGTAGGATCCACCTTTTTTCCATAATCATCCTCTATAATCATGTTATAGATGATGACACAAGCGGTCATGATATACCAAAGGCACTCCTGGGCCCAAAATCTAGCCGCCCCCCTCACAATAGCAAATTGGGCTTGCAAAATCTCAAATGCTCTCTCTACATCTTTCCTAGCTGTCGCTTGTGCATTGTGAAATTAGTTTTGTTTCTTACCTCGTGGTTGAATAACCGGCTTCACAAATGTTTGCCACCTTGGATATATGCCGTCGGTAAGGAAGTAGCCATAGTTGTACTTGTGGCCATTTGGTTCAAACTCCACCAATTAACCTTCCCGCATTGCAAGTCTTCTCATTAAAGGTGACCGTTGAAGAACATTGATGTCATTGCAAAACCCGGGCATTCCAAAAAATGCATGTCATATCCAAGTCTCATGATTGATGACCACTTCAAGGACTATAGTGGCATCCTTCTTGTACCCTTTGAATTTACCATGCCATACCGCTGGATAATTCTTCCAACTCCAATGCATACAAGCAATTGAGCCAAGCATACCTGGAAATCCCCGGTCGGCGTTGAACTCCAAAAGTCTTGCCGTGTCTTGAGCATTGGGGGCTCTCAAGTATGTGGATCCAAAAACATTCGCAATTGCCATGACAAAGCGCTTCACACATAAGATAGAAGTGCTCTCTCCCATGGCCAAATGATCATCGACTAGATCCGCCGGTATACCGTATGCCAGCATACGCAAGGCGACGGTCACCTTCTGATATGTGGTTGTGACCAAGTTCTCCGGCGGCATTTCTCCATTGCTCAAAGAATCGATCATACTTGATCACCTCCGCTGCGATGTGCTTGAACAAGTCGATGCTCATCCGAAAACGCCACCAAAAATAGCTTTCGGGAAATATCGGATTCTCGTTGAAATACGACCGCGTCAACTTCTCGTGCCCTTCAATCCTTTCTCTTCACAACTTCTGTCTACCGAACACCGATCCACCTATTTTTGACTTCTTGACGGCGCGGTATGCTAATAGTATGGATATATTCTCTTCTACCTCTACGTCGTACTCGTCATCCGATGAATCGTATGATGAACTCTACAAATATACATATGAAATGACTTCACTACAACTAGCTAGTAGCAAAAAAAATCGACAAAATGATGGCGGCCGACGGAGGCGCATACCTTGCGAGCAAACCGGCGAGCATCTTGGATGCGCCATGTTGGAAGTAGGCCCGACGACAACGACATGGACGCCGCTCGAGCGCGGCGCTACAAAGAGGAGGAGGCCCGGGGGAGGCGAGGAGGAAGCGCCGGCCTTGTGCCGTCGGTGGCGGCGGCGGCTCGGTATAGCGCGGCGGAGCGGCCGAAACTGCCGGGAGGAGGGGAGGGCGAGACGGATCTACGACGCGGCGGCGAGCTAGAGCAGGGCCAACGGCGTAATCGACTGGCGCCTACGGAATCGTGCGGTGGCGACGCTGGTGGGGAAATGGAGGAGGGCGCGGGGTGAATTTCTAGCCGTTGTATATATGCGCGCGTCCGAACAGATGTCGCGCGCTGCAGCCCACATGTCACATATGCTACAACGGATAGTGCAAAAAGTCACGCGCACCAATTTTTTTGCATCACCACCTCGGGCCTGCTGGAGGACCGATTTCGTCTCTGCACACTACATACTGACGGTTTTTCTAGCGCGGGTGCGGGATAGCGCGTCTATTGGAGATGGTGTGACGCACACTTCCTGGGAGTCCTACGCATCGACCACGTGGTGGCATACGTGGTTAGCAACTAAAACTATATATACAATCAGGTCCCGCGCGCCGAAAACTTGAACTCTCATAGTGCCTGTATCACACCATTACCAGCAGAGACCAATTGCTGTAGGGCATTATGATCTCGGGCTCGGCCGTGTACCAGGTCCTCGAGGCCATGGCGCCGCTCTACACGGCGGCGGCCCTGGGGTACGTGTCGGTGCGGTGGCTCAAGGCCTTCTCCGACGAGCAGTGCGCGGGGATCAACCACTTTGTCGCGCTCTATGCCGTGCCCGTGCTCATCTTCCACATGGTCTCCACCAACGACCTCTACGCCATGAGCGGCCGCCTCATCGCCGCCGACACCCTGCAGAAGCTGGCCATCCTGCTCGGCCTCGTGGCCCCGATCCTGTGGGCGCGCTCGCGCCGCCACCGAGACGATGACGGGACCAAGGCAGCTCCCTCGCTGCAGCTGGAGTGGGTGGTCACCGCCTTCTCCGTCGCCTCGCTGCCCAACACCATCATCATGGGCGTGCCGCTCCTCAGGGGCATGTACGGCGAGGTCTCCACCACCCTCCTCAAGCCCATCGTCGTGATGCAGTTCTGTTTCTGGTACAATGTCATTATCTTCCTCTACGAATACATGGAGGCCATGCGCGCAGCCGCCACGGTGACCAAGGAGATCATCAGCCCTCCTGGATCGCCAGAGAAAGGTGACCCCATGAGGGTGGTGATCATTGAGACCACGGATGTCACGGTCGCTTCCCTGGCGCAAGGTAGCATCGTTGTCCAGACGAATACGACGTCAGTCGGCAAGGACAAGGAGGCAGGTACCTTTGGAGACGTCGCCAAGGCGCCGTCGGTGAAGCATGTCTTGTGGATGGCAGTGAAGAAGATTCTGAGGATTCCAAATACATACGCCAGCATCCTTGGCCTCATCTGGTCTCTGGTTGCCTTCAAGTACGTCCATTTCATTCATGTTCCACACAACATCCAGTGCGTGATTCCACACCTGCATATTCAAATTGCACACATAAATCATATTAACATCTGTCATGCACTATTTCCAATTTTGCAGGTGTGGAATCAAGATGCCAAAAGTTATCGACGACTCCCTCTTCACAATATACAGCACAGCTGTTGGCCTCAGCATGTTCTCTTCAGGTCTGTCTATACTCGATCGCTTAGATTAATCTTGACTTCCAATGCGAGATGTTTTCAGAAATTAACCAGCTGCTTAATCTAGCTAGATATTCCCTCCTTCATGTTTCAGGGACGTTCATTGCCCGACAGTCACGGTTCATTCCGTGCGGCTACACCATCGCCTCAATGTCGATGCTCCTCAAGTTTCTCATAGGCCCGGTGGTGATGTTGATCGCCTCCCTCGTCGTCGGCATGCACGGCACCATGCTGCACATGGCCGTTGTACAGGTAAGCACAAAAAATTCTCTTTTCTTAGTTATTGACATCGGCAGCAACTCTCTTAAAAGAGATGTCCAGCAATAACAGTCATTGCAGTTGCGGATCACACAGAAAATGCATACTGAAGGATGATAATCATGTTTGTAATCTACAAGTGATCCATTAGAAAAGAAAAGTAAGCTACTTCCTGCTACAGCTTGGCGCAACCATCCGATGTATATCTGTTTTGCTAGGATCATAATGTTGGCACGCAACGTTTATCTTTTGCTTTCAGTCTGCTTTGCTTGTAGTAGCGCGCGCTCTCTAAGAGCTTGCTGCATGCGCTTTCAAATCATGAGAATAGACGTTGGAAACAGAGAGCAAACAAATTCAACACTAAGCAGAAGCTCTATGTTTGCTTACGGAATAAAGGATGCATGCTGAAATCAATCTCATATTTATCTAATACAACTTACATGCGTGCATGCAGGCGGCTTTACCCCTGGCCGTGACTTCGTTTGTGTACGCTGAAGAGTACAAGGTCCACGCCGACATCATGAGCACAGGGTATTTTTCATTGCTGAATATTCTTGCTTTGAGATAATTCACTTAGTTCTGTGAATGCCCACCTGATTATTGGATGTTTTCAGGGTTATTTTTGGGATATTCATCTCACTTCCTGTCACCATCGTGTACTACATTCTATTGGGATCATGGTGGAACTAACAAGGCTAGGCAAAGGCTGAAACTGCATGGGCATACGTATAGAGGACAATCCAAGAACAAGAAGGATGGTGTTAGGACTAGTAGTGCTATGGAGTAGTAGTATGTTGGTAGGTAAGGGCATATTAGGTATTGCACCTAAGTAGGTATCTAGTAGTTGGTTTGGTCTATATAAGCTACTATTGTATCCTGTGATCCAATCAAGAAATATAAACCCTAATTTTATTCTTATTTTCTGCAATTTATTGGAAAAACCAAAACTGATCATGGGTGCATATGCACACGGTATGTAAAAACATATTTCAAAAACAAAAAAATTAGGAATTTTTTTAGCATGTAGAGGGACATATTCTATGTGTACACGTAAAGTTTCACGTAAAACCGACATTTTTTGTACCCTATGTAAAAAAGACAAACAATGCCTCGAGAGAAATAGACTATTTTAACAACAAAAAATTGTCTTTTTAGTACATGGGAACAAAACATATCGATTTTTGCTGAAACAACTTTGTCAACATGTAACATGTCAAGCTATACATGAGACATTTTTATTTGTATTTTTTGATATTTGAAAATATGTTTAATATGCATTTCAAATAAAGGGTGCATATGCACCCGGGTGCACAAACACCTTGTCCGCAATTTATCTGTTATTTAGTTCTTACAGTTTGCCCTTTTTTCTACCCAAAATCCTCTTCTTCATCCTGACAAAGTGGTATCAGAGCGAGCGATTCTTCGTCCAAAAATTCTCCCTAGCGGCTTCTTCTTCTTCTCCCTTCTTGCGATTCGATTCGCGGTACCCACCCTCCCTTGCCCAAATCAGCTCTGGATTCGCAGCTCCTCTCTTCGTTCTTAGGGCATGTGCAATGGTTCATAGGATTGTCTTATCTTAATCCTGCCACGAAATATAGATATAATAACATGATATACAATGGGTTGTTTTTTAGTCTTATCTTTAGTCACGAGACATCCTAAATTTGTGGTGAGAGAGATTGTGCTAAGAGATCATCTCTTATCTAAGAGAAGGCAAAATCTTTTTTTATGTTTCTCTTTCCTCCACCTCAGCATTTATCCTACGTGGCACTGCTAAGATATCATCATTGTACATGCCCTTACCACAAAACCCACACTCCCTTCCCAAATTAACCACCATCTTCCCCGATTCGCATCCATGGTGAGCTCACCCCCGACCTACCCTTCTTCTTCCCTGCCACCCCCTTTTGGCTTAGGAGCACCCGCGACCGGCTACTTTACGGTTCCTGCATAAGACAATTGCGACGCCAGCTACACCACCACCTCCCCAACACCTTCATATGGCTTCTCCCCTTTACAGCAGCCACCAACCCCAACCTCAACCCTTATCCCCACCAACGTTGAGCCAATTTGGCCACAGCCTCCTCCGGAACCGACTGCTCCCAACCCAACCTCCACGCCCACGCATTGCTGGTCAAGCTCAACAACCATGTCGGTGCCACCTCCTCATCCGGCGACCAGAAGACAGATGCTTTCCAGCGCCGCACCATCGAGTTCGTCCTTGGCTTATTCCCCTAGGCCGCCAACCATAGGAGCTCCGGCCATCTCAGCGAGGCCTGCCATGCCCAAGCCCGACAATGGAGACGACCCTGCCTCCCCAAACATCACCAACAGGATGTAGCCAGACCTCGTGTCCGCGGGCCTCAACTGTTAGATCCCTGGGATCACTAGTCTAGATCTTTCCGAGTAGTACTTTGAGATTACAGAGATGTGTACCTTCTCCTTTAATGGAGGACGATCCTCCCGACGTCCACCTGGTGATGGTGGCGGCGAAGCTTCCCGTCGGCACTGTGCAGACCTAGATCGGTAGGTGTGTAGGTGGGGAGAGTGGCACTCCGGTCAACCTCGTCATCTGTGCCACCGCCCCCACCACTCTATATATAGCACAAGCGACATGGGCCCACCAACCAGAGATGTGGTTGGGCGCCCCCGATCAGGGCGCGGACGAGGTCAAAGGGTCGTGCTCGATCCGTTGGGTTCGACCACGTTGGAGATCATCCTAACATTCTCCCCCTTGATCTCAACTTTTATTTTAACTTTATACTTTTACTTTATTCGTTTCATTTTGGATCAGTCCATACGGCATGTTTCATCGTCACAACTCTATTGCCGATGGAATCAGACAGCCACAATGCACTTCTCTGTTTCAAATTCTTTTACTTTTGAGCCTCTTATGATCCAGGATAGGTAAGACTTTCCCTTAAAACCCATGCCGGCTACGTGCTCCTTGAACACGCTAGGTGGTAAGCCTTTCGTTAGCGGATCCGCAAGCATATCTTTTGTCCTTATATGCTCGAGACTTATTGTTTGATCCTGGACCTTGTGTTTCACAACATAATACTTAACCTCAATCGGTTTCGTAGCATTACTCGACTTGTTGTTGTGAGCATAAAATACTGCAGGCTCATTGTCGTAGTACATCTTTAGTGGTTTATTAATACAATCTACCACTTTCAAGTCGGGTATAATTTTTTTTAACCATAATGCCTGCCCCGTGGCTTCATAACATGCTATAAATTCTGCATACATCGTGGATGATGCAACTATCGTCTGTTTGGAGCTTCTCCACGAAATAACTCCCCCTGCGAGGGTAAATACATATCCAGATGTGGATTTTCTATCATCTTTATCCCCCGCAAAATCTGCGTATGGGTACTCTCTTATTTCTAGGGAATCAGATCTTCTGTATGTTAGCATGTAGTTCTTTCTGCCTTTTACATAACGCAATGCCTTCTTTACCATTTTCCAGTGTTCAAAACCTGGATTTTCTTGATATCTACCGAGTACTCCGGTGATAAATGCTAAGTCAGGGCGAGTCCACACTTGTGCATACTGTAGGCTTCCAATAGCCGAAGCATATGGAACCGCTTTCATTTGATCGAGCTTGATTGATTTTGGGGACTTTGATGTTTCCCAAAATTGTCGCCCTTGACTATAGGGGCAGGTGTGGCACTGCACTTATGCATATTATACATACTTAGAATCTTTTGTGAATAAGCCTTTTGCGATAGTCCTAATACTCCATTGTTCCTGTCTCGGTGAATTTCTATGCCCAAAACATATGACGCTTCACCAAGATCTTTCATATAAAAATTTGAGGACAAGAACTTTTTTGTCTCTTGCAGTAGACTAACATCACTGCTGGCAGCATATCATCCACATACAAGATTAGGAAAATATATTTCCCACTTTTAAACTTTGAATAAACGCAATTGTCCTTAATATTTTTTTTTTAAATCCAAATCTCTTAATTGTCTCATTGAAGTTTAGATACCACTGTCTGGAGGCTTGCTTTAATCCATAAATAGATTTCTTTAGGCGGCATCCCATTTCTTCCTTGCCTTCCATGATGAAACCCTTGGGTTGTTTCATGTAGACATTTTCTTCTAAATCCCCGTTTAGAAATGCCGTCTTTACATCCATTTGATGCAACTCTAAATCAAAATGTGCAACTAGTGCCATGATGATTCTGAAGGAATCCTTACATGAGACCGGAGAAAATGTCTCATTGTAATCTATCCCTTCTCTTTGTGTAAATCCTTTTGCCACAAGTCGTGCTTTGTAATTTTCAGGAGGTGGCTGTTGTTGCTCCCTTTCATGCTCAACAAATGGTTCATTCGACTCCTGACGGACAGGTTCCGAATTTTCACTCATCGTTGTCATGGGTGGAGTCACAACAGGCACTTGCACCACAATCGCAGGGATCGTCGGTACATGTGCACATGGTAGCGCAAAAAATGGCTCCTGAGTCATCGGATTATGTGCATGCACCCTCTTCTCCTCAAGATCAATTTTCGGAGCTACCATGCCCCCCCTCATCATTTCGTCCTCTAAGAAGCATATCTCGTTTCCACAAACTTTGTGTATTTCAGAAACGATAACCTTTTGACTTTTCAGGATAGCCAATAAAATGGCAGCTGATTGTTTTGGTATCTAACTTTGCGATATTTGGATTGAATACTTTGGCCTAAGCAGGGCTCCCCGACACTTTCAAGTGGTTTAGAGAAGGCACTCTCCCTGTCCATAGCTAGCTCATATGGCGTTTGGGCACCGATTTGCTTGGTACTCTGTTTAGAATGTGAATAGCGGTTTTTAACGCCTCAACCCACAATCCCAATGGTAGAGTGGAATAGCTCATCATACTGCGCACCATATCCATAAGGGTACGGTTGCGTCTTTGAACTACCCCATTCTACTGAGGTTCGCCCGGCATCGAGTACTGGGCGACTATTCCAGTCTCCTGTAGGAATCTTGCAAAAGGTCCAGGGACTTGGCCATATGGAGTATGTCGACCATAGTACTCCCCTCCACGATCAGACCTGACTATCTTTATTCTTTTATCATGCTAATTTTTAACTTCAGCTTTGAATATTTTGAATTTATCCAACGCTTCTGTTCTTTCTTTTATTGGATAAATATAACCATATCGGGAGTAATCCACGCTTTTCACAGGAAATGGTCCACATATATCGGTGTGAATTATTTCTAGTGTTGCTGTGCATCGATTTGCACCCTTTTTAATTTGATTTACAAATTTTCCTTTGATGCGCTGTTCTATGTCTGAGAATTCTAATGGAGGAAGAATATCATTTTTAACGAGTCTTTCTATTCCCCCCCTCGAAATATGGCCTAAGCGACAACGCCTTAATTTCGATGATTCATCAGTTCTTTTTCTTTTCTTTTGTTCTTTGTCCGACGCGGACAACATTCTTTCACTCACATTACACACAGACAACACCCACATAAGCATTATTACAACATATGACACACCTGCCATGTCCTTCCTGTCCATGTGTACTTTCTGTCACCAGTTGCTTCAACAACTGGGTCGCACATATCTTTGAAGAACCAGTGAATTGACTCTTTATTCTTTGAAGATACTCCCTTACGGAAGTACACTCTGCAATTGAGCTCACAATATCGTTCTCAATTGTATTCTTTATAAAAGGCACTTAGCCACTTTTTATTCTGCCATGCAGCATTACCTTTTTGGTCTGACTGGCTGGGGGAACCCAGTCCACCTCAGCACAAATCGACCTTCTTTCTCCATTCAGTGTAGTTTTCACCTCTGAGGGTTGGAACATCCTTGATGCAGCTCATCCAGTAGTACCCACCTTTAAACCACAATGAAATAAGATCATAACAACAATTGCATGCAATAATCCAACGTTGGTCAAAATTAGGACATACAACTGTTTGTGCAATTATATCTATATCACCGTTGGACAGAAATAGAGATAAATGCGCCTCTTATTGCAACAAATCATGATCATGTCATTAATAACGTTGGTCAAAAAATAACAGAACCATAATTGTCACAATAATCACTTTAATCATCTCTTTAAAATTTTAACTGTCACTTTTGCCCATATAATTACAACAAAGCATGATCATGCCATTAATAACGTTGGTCATTTTGACATGATCATAATTGTTTCAACAATCACTTTTAATCAACCCTTTAAATTTTGATCATCACTTTCGCATTTTTCAAATTTAAAATGCATGTTTAAGTATTTGCAGCGGAAACTTTGAATTCATTAAACTTTAAAACTTTCAGAAGCATCTCTGTTACTTTTTAATTTCCTAAAACAAATATCTCGTTGGTTCAATTTGCTCAGGAAAAATCTTGACAAAAATGCTTCTTTTACTATTGCAGCGAAAACCTTTACTTTAAACTATTAACTTTTGAACTTTCCAGAGGCATATCTTTCACTTTTAATTCCTAAACAAATATCAAGTTGGTCCTATTTATTCAGAAAAAACTAGACAAAATTTGTCCAAAATTTTGACCCAAAACTGCCTAAAATTGCCTCTATAAATAATAAAACAGTAAAGAAACAGTAAAACTGTCGCGGCCCGCACGCGCCGAGCGACGCGCAGCAACACGCCGCCCATGCGGCTGGTAGACGCGGCCCGCACGCGGTGAGGCCTGCTAACGCGGCCTGCTGCCGCGGCCTTCCAACGGCCCGCACGCGGCCCGACCACGGTGTCCACGCGGCAAGCCTTTCTGGCCGTCGGATCGCATCCGCCGGCGGCCCTTCACTTTCGAGGTATAAAGGTGAAGGCTGAACCGCCGCCCGCATGAACCCTAACCCTAGCCGCATAAGCCCCCGAACCCTATCTCTCTTCTCTTCAGATCCGGTGGCGGCGCGGAGGCTTCACCTCCCGCGCGCGCAGCTCCGGTTCTGTGCAGCAGCCGGCGACAACCGGCGGCGGTAGCAGCCCGGGCCTGCCATGCCTCGCTCGCTCTGCCGGTGATGGCGGCAACAGCCACGCGCTGCACGCTCCACTCCTGTGCAGCAGCCGGTGATGGACGACGGCGGCAGCAGCCGACGCCTCTTTGTACGGTGGGGAAACGACGGTGACGCACGTTCCTCCCCTTTTCTTTCTCTTCCACCACAAGGAGACCTGAAGGCCAACGGCAGAGAAGAGGACGCGGCGGCGCCCCCTGCCCCTCTTGCTGGTGGCGCGTGCACTCGAGGGTGGGCGCGTTGCAGTCAAGCGGCGCAGAGGCGGCGCTGAACTTTGCCGTCGAGCAACAACGCTCGCAGTACGGTTCACTGTAAATTTCTTTGCCCCGTCTCGCACAGCCGCAGCAGCAGCAAGTGGAGAGGAGTTGTTCTTCTTCCAGGTGCCTCGGCTTGCCGATGCGCACCTGGATCGAGAGGAACGGCGCGGCCCTGCGGCGGCGCATTCTTTGCCGGCGAGCCCGAGGGCCTCGGCCGCTTGGAAAACTTTTCTTTGTCCTTTACGAACTAGGGTTTCGAGGATTAATCTAGGGTTTCCACTTTGCTGTTTCGATTTCTTTTCTACCGAAAAATAATCTAGGACTAGATGCTCTGATACCAACGTTAGATCCATGGGATCACTAGTCTAGATCTTTCCGAGTAGTACTTTGAGATTATAGAGATGTGTACCTTCTCCTTTACTGGAGGACGATCCTCCCGACGTCCACCTGGGTGATGGTGGCGATGGCGATTGCGTGAGGTCTAGCAAGAGGTGGCGGCGGAGCTTCCCGTCGGCACTGTGCAGACCTAGATCGGTAGGTGTGTAGGTGGGGCGAGTGGCACTCCGGTCAACCTCGTCATCTGTGCCACTGCCCCCACCACTCTATATATAGCACATGCGACAGGGGACCACCAACCAGAGATGTGGTTGGGCGCCCCCGATCAGGGCGCGGACGAGGTCAAACGGTCGTGCTCGATCCGTTGGGTTCGACCATGTTGGAGATCATCCTAACATCAACGACTTCGCGTTGCAGCTCAAGCTCGCTCAGCAGTCACTCCTCGACATGAGGGGCGATTGGATGAGTACAGGCTCAATCAAAGAGTTCATTTGCATCACTGAAACGTGGTATCTCCAAACTAGTAGACATGGTACCCACGTCCAAGTCGAGCACCACAACTGCCCCGGCACCATCTGTAGGCTTCACACAATCATCAGCAAGCATACTAATGAAGAAGATAAAGTGAAAACTTTCAGCCTCTCAAGTGTTTCATCAAGACAACATTTTGTGCTGAAAAACCCACTGTTGGTTCTGTTGGTATATTCAGTTTGAAAAATGATGCAAGGGAATGCAATTGTATGGTACTAAAGGCCTCAAATTCAGTTGCCACAATGTCTAATCAACTCAGTATTGAGCATTGTAAGAGAGAATCGAGACTTTTATGGGATCCAGGAGCTACCAAATTACCTATCATGTTCATGACTGTTGCTGGTGCTAAACAGTGTGTAGATGTCTACAAGTCTGCAATGGTACAGATACTAGATGTGCAGATTGGTGCAAGGACACTCATTTTTGAATCTGCTATGATGTGTTCCTATGCTTTTGGTCTAGGATGGACAGAAGTAAACGGACATCAGCTAGGAGACCTGTCGTTGAAGGTGTTGGTAACTCATTAGAGTGGAAAAGAATGGGATCCAAGAGACAGAACAGTTTTGAGTTAAGCACTGAACAGAGCTATGGTCGTTGTTCTTCAAACCTCAATACTGCCATCAAGTGGAATTTTTACACCTCCTTATATGCTTACAGTGAAAACCCAGTTTAGAGAATTTCAGTTCTTATGGGATCCAGGCATTTTGAACCAAATGGATATGATGCTAGTACTCTCTGCAAGTTACAGGGAAGTTACAGACGATTGCCTTGCTAACCAGGAGCTCATGGCAAATGCTTCTTGTAATGTGACAGCTTACATGGCACCGTGCAATAACTGGGACTTTATTCCTACTACTGAACAATACCAATTACACATGGGACCCTGGTGTTCTGAAAATCAAAGATACGATGCTAGATAAATGTGCAGTGCCACATCAAGTTCAGTTCATCCAGCATACAACTGAACTGTTAATTCTTACTTCGGAAGACTGGATCCAGTATTATGCTCCAAATGGCATCCACTTTGTACTGCATGGTACATCCTTTGTGCTGCTGAGGACTACACATTCATCTCTAGATAATTACTTCCGTTCCTTCCATTGCCAAGCTGAATATTGCCAGATGAGATATGTGTAGGAGTTCTCAATCAGACCAGCAAATAGATTAATATGGGATCCTGGAGTTACTGTACTTATGCTCTCATATACTGCAACCTATTCCATTCTCACACATTTCAGTACAAGCAAATGGAAGTCACTCTGGATTGAAGGTAACATCTCTATGTTCAGCGATATGGACTATCGTGCCGCCTTTCAATAAACCAATCAACCAAGTGCTTATCAATCCTTACCCATGTATCTTAATTTGTGGGAAAGTGATGTCTACTTCATTACATATCTACCTCCTTGAAAAGACTGAATTGATTCTGGAGGATGATTTCAATTTCCCTTGACGGACAAGGCTATGCCCTGCATATTGCTAGATTTTCCAGAAATGCAAACAGTTCTTAGCTTTATTGGCAACAAGACATCAAGTTCTGTAGTGTTGCATTTTGGCTGATCAATTTTCAAGGATAAAAGTTTCTGAAGAAACTTGTTCCATTGCTGAGCAATGGTCTCAAGGGGGGAGTAATGTCAGGGACTAGTAGTATGTTGGTAGGTAAGGGCATATTAGGTATTGCACCTAAGTAGGTATCTAGTAGTTGGTTTGATCATAAGCTACCATTGTATCCTGTGGTCCAATCAAGAAATATGAACCCTAATTTATTCTTTATTTTCTGCAATTTATCTGTTATTTACAGTTTACCTTTTTTCTACCGATTTCCCCCCAAAATCCTGTTCTTCGTGATCCTATTCGGTCAGAGATCCATGGGGATCCTGACAGATGGCTGGATAGATCTAACAGTATGCAAAAAAAATTAAGAATGTGATAGTAATGTTGTATAGGAAATAGTACTATACATGCAGGAAACTGAAACCGGTGCTTGAGCTTGCCTGCTGCCGAAATCACTGCCGAACAGAAGAACCGAGTCTTCTCATCTCACAATTTATGATATATAGATTTATGTGTCCATGAGTCTTCGAAACTTCACAGGCTCAGATGCAACTTTGGTCCCGTGATCCTTTCCTTGATATTTCCTCTGATAAAACCATTCTCTTTCTGCGGTTTGCTGCTCAGAAGAATATTGTACAGAGAAATCACACAGGTTACTTTAAGTCTTTAATACACTTCCCTCCGACATCAATGAAAAAATATAGAGAAAGGTTTTCAAAAATGCCCAAATAACTATTCTTACAGATGGCCCTGATTCTAACTGGCTACTTGTCCAGGCCTTATCTCTATACCCAAGAGTTCTCTACAGATAATCTAATCAGGATTGGTGCCACTTCAATATACTCCATATCTAACTATTTGTTAATATCATCAGAGAATATTGGAATTAATATACTGTTATGCTTATGCATATGGTAGTGTTGACACTAGTTTTCCAGCCACCGCCTTCTCACATTCTACCCATGGCAGCTTGCGTACTTACATGTGGGAGCAAGACAAGTATGAATAAGTACCATGCAATCAATAGAGTTCTTTCTCAGATGCCAGCAATACAATTCAGTCACTACTAATCTGGAAAAACACATGCAATATCTCCACATCAATTTGTTATTATACGACATGAAGGCACAATTGCAGCCATGAGACTATTGTATGGTGTCTTCCATCTCCTAGAAGCTAGGCATAATGGCCGCAATACTAGAAACGACTTTTCATCCTCTTCTTCGTCTGTGGAATCTGTAAGACAACAGTTATTACACATATCGAGTTTCTAAGAATCAAAAGGGTGATAACATGTTATGATGAACTGAAGGGAATATGATGTAAGAAATAAATAAAAAGAATTCTCTGAAACAATTCTTACAGGCGCTGTTAAGTAAATATGGATTCTGATCCTACAGGTCTGCTTCTGCTTCTCTAAGTTATTCATCTATCGATAAGTCTCACTTGTGGCAAAAAAAACCCGAAATTGAGAAGCAAAAAAGCTTCCCGTAAGTAAGCATGTAAGTACATAATACATGTCATTCATACTTCCTGCCAAGTCATATGTACATACCACTAGAGATCAGTGTTGACAGCTTGATTGATAAAACAAGATGGTAGCTTATCTTGATGAAAACTCCTCTGATCCTCCACGAAGAAGAAAAAATTCAGGTTGTGACTTTCTAGTACTTCTTCAATAGAAAGACTAAAGAGGCAACAAACCGAAAATGCAGTAGTTTGACCAAATATTTTCAGCAAAAATAATCCTAGGGCGTAGCATCTCAGGCTAATTGCCACAGACTCTCACATGTCATCATCAGAGTCGTAGATAAACAATTTGGTGCAAACAACAATACTGAACTGTGCACAAGGTTCTGAGAATTCTATCTAGATAGATATATGGTGTGACCCGTCTGTTGACGAGGTTACATGCTACAATACAAATGACACTACTAATGATGCTCTTTAGTGTATAAATCAATGTTAGAGAACAGAAATGCAAATACTACCCTATTTGGACAATTTTACGGAAATAAACATTGATCCAGAGAAAGGCACGATTGCGGCATCAACCCAACCATATGGTTCTGGTGTACCATCATAAGATGTGAAACCGTTTCAACACAAAAGTTTTAAGACACGGCGAAAATGTTTGCAATGACATGCTACAAGTCATTGCTAGTCTATATAAAGATGCTATTAATGTGTCACCAACAACACAAAGTTATTCTAGTGTACAAGGTCTTATAAACACAGGAACTGTCTGATGTCTACATAAACAGCACGCATGAAGGACAGAAATCACAAAAATCTAATACAACCACCAAGATCGAAGCATCGGACAATTCAAATATATAACTGCATGGGTTTCCAAAGATAAGAACGAACAAAGTTGCCCTCCCTCTTCTTGGTGTCTTGAAGAATTTCACAGGCTGAAGTCACAACAATAAATATCCGCTTCAGAGTGCTTGTATAGGTTGAATTACTTGACCTGCTAGACAGAATCAAACCTAGAAATACATAAACTAGGACAACAAAAACACAACACAAAAAACAAAAAGACCTACGTCCCCCAACAAAATTAAATTTCAGCAACGTCATACAGAAACTGAGTACCAACATTTTAGAGAGAAAGGTTCCAACGTACTACATACTAGATCAAACTCCACGCTACCAGGCTTATTTAGCAATCAAAACTGGTTTGGAAAGTTGAATCATACATGATTAGGCATCATAGGTAACAATTAACCACCCTAAACACTAAGAAACATTTAAAAACATTTAAAGATCTAAGTCCCCCAACAAAATTAAATTTCAGCAAAAACTGAGCACCAACATTTTAGAGAAAAAGGTTCTGATGTACTACATACTAGATCAAACTCCACGGTACCGGGCTTATTTAGCAATCAAAACTGGTTTGGAAAGTTGAATCATAATCCGTACATGATTTGGCATCATAGGTAACAATTAACCCTAAACACTAAGAAAGATAAGAAAAAAAGTTGATGTTTCAGGTTATATCACCTGAGACCAAAACAAATCCAGCTTTAAGGTGATCCGAGATTGCTGCCACCTATACTTCGTATCAAAACTCTTGAAAATAGAGGATATGCATAAAAACGCTAATCTAACTCAGTAAGAGGACATCGGAGCTGCTGCTAGTTATTTTCCAACTTTCAGATCAGATCTTCCCTACTCCTCAACCGGACAAACAAGTTCAAAAATGGCATCATCCATGTCTTTCAGATCTTCTAATTTTTCATCCGCTCAACCAAATAAAACCTAATTCGAATCCAGTAGCACTTGCCGTGGCTAAAAATTGATGACATATCGTAAGGAATTTATACTATTTTCCAGCAAGTTGTCACATACACAGATTCATCAGCTACCAAGTAGCGCAGCAATAATAAAGGGTGGAATAAGTTTCTTTCTGTGAGGCTCTAACAATGCAGCAGGTATCATGAGTAAGGTTTATGAAGCATGAAAGGAACAATAATCCACCAAAATATCATGAATAATAATAAGAAATAAATTATAAGCTCAGCCACAGCAAATTTAATCAAATCCCTAGACTTCCATTCAGAACTGAGGACTTCAATACATCAACTTAGGCCAACATGGTAATTAGAATAGACCTTCACATCCATGTTTCAATCTCTCACTGTTGAACTCGGGGAAGCATCTGCACAAGCAGCAGGATAAGCAGCTGCAAGTGCCCTGGAACACATTCACCGACGGTCAAGGTACTTGTCTACAAATTTGTTGTGGGTAATACAAAACACGTGGAACAAGTCAATGTCTCTCTTGACCAAGCCCTTGGACTTGAGAACATGGATGACAAAATGCCGTGGGATGAGCCGCCTCTGCAAGCTGTACATGAGAATGGCAGGCCTGTGCGCGATGTATGAAGGCTCTAACCCAAACTCGGTCCTCATGAACTCCACCCTGTAGCCTAGCGTGAGCTCCGACAGGTTAAGGATGGTGGGCAGCTTGCACACGGCCATCCTGGCCTCCGAGCATCCAAGAGCCCTCTCCAGTAACTCGAGTTTCGCGGTAATCCTCTCAGGCCTTTGGTTGCAGACGGTGACAAGGGCTGCCTTGAACATCCCGGAGTCGCAGCTCACGCCTAGCCTCTCGATACATGCTACCATTCCCTTGACATGCTCTAAACTGCTGGTGAGCAGATTGCCGGTACGTCCACGCGCGTAGAGGTCGGCGATATCGTCACAGGTTAGTCCGCACTGCTGCAGGAACGCGATGTTGAGCTTGACGGTGTCAATGTTTCTTGAGAGGAGGGAGAAGTTAAACCTGATGGCAGCCTCCACCTTGTCGTAGGATCCCAGCAAGGAGAGGTAGAAGGCGAGGCGGGAGATCCGGGCGGGGCTGAGGGAGGGCGCGAAGGCGTAGAGGCGGGAGATCTGGGGAGGGGAGAGGCCCATGTCCAGGAGCTGAGCGAGGCGGGGGGTTAGGGTTTTGTCGACGCTGGAGCAGAGGAGCCGAGGGAAGCAGGCAATGGCCGAGGCGATGTCGGCTTTGGCGATCCCGGCGTCGGCGAGGAACGCGCGGACGGCGTCGGCATTGGCAGGCGACTTGAGGTGGGAGAGGTACTTGGAGGCCCTGAGCGCTTTCGCTGGTGCGAGGCCGCACGACGCGACGAGGTAGTCCTCGACGACGAACTGGGCAGGGGTTGTGGAGGCGGCGGCGGCGGCGGTGGAGAGGTGGAAGCGGTGGAGGGGAGAGGCGGCGGCGCGGAGGAGGTGGCTTTGGAGGCGGAGCATCGCTCGCGCTGACTGCTTATTTGAGCGAGTTCGTGTTTGTGATACTGATAACAGCAACTTGGCCCAGCTGCCCCATCTTGGGGCCTCCAAGTCCCAGCAAATGTCTCGTGCGCCGCCGCCGCCGCCTCTCTCCGCGCTGCTCCGCCGCCTCTCCTCCCACCCCTCCCACTCCTCCGCAATCCACGCCACGCTGCTCAAGTCTTCTTCCCTCTCCAGCCCCATCCCGGCGACCGCCCTGCTCACAGCCTATGCAAAAGCCGGCCTCCCAGGCGCCGCCTCCCGCCTGTTCGACGAAATGCCCGCGCGAGACGCCGTTGCCTGGAACGCGCTCATCGCCTGCCACGTCCGGCACGGGCGCCCAGCAGCCGCCGCCGAAGCCTTCCGCAGCATGGCAGCTGCCGGGTTCGCACCAACAGCCGCCACCCTCTGCACCATGCTCAAGGCCTGCGCCTCCTCCCGCGCCGTCCGCCCCGGCCGCCAGGTCCACGCGCGGACACTACTCGCGCGCCACGATGATATCATCATGAAGACAGCACTTGTAGATCTCTACATGAGCTGCGGCTACGTCGAGGATGCCAACAGATTGTTTATCCACATGGAGCGCCCAAAGGATGCGGCGCTATGCAACGCTCTTCTCTCCGGCTGCGTGGAGAATGGCCATTTCCGGGAAGCTTTCTTGATGCTGGGGGGAATCGAGCCCAACGGAATCGCGCTGACATGCGCTCTCTCAGCCTGCTCGGCCACAGCAAACTTGGCATACGGTCTGCAGGTGCACTGCAAGGCTCTCCGCTGCGGGTTCGATTCCGAGACTATCCTCTGCAATGCGCTCATCGACATGTACGCAAAGTGTGGGCGGACAGTGGCTGCACGCAAGGTCTTCGATCGAATGACCGGCCGAAATGTCCTTTCTTGGTCCAGCATGGTTGATGGTTATAGTCGCCATGGGCACGGCGAAGAGGCTTTGGATCTGTTTGAGAGGATGGAGAAAGCTGTCTCGCCAAACGCCATTACATTTCTGGCTGTTCTCTCAGCTTGTGGACACTCTGGCCTCGTGGACCAAGGCCGAGCCAAGTTACATTTGATGAAAAGCAAGTATGCAATTGATCCAGGACCAGAGCACTACGCTTGTTTTATTGACATGTTAGGCCGGGCAGGACAGATCGATGAGGCATGGGATCTCTACTGTAGTTTGCGTGCGAATCTTACTGAGCTTTCTGGTGCTATCTGTGTGGCTATGCTGAATGCATGTATATCTAACATAGATGTGGTGAGAGGCAACAAGGTAGCTGGGCATCTTCTGGAAGTTGATCCGCAGAATACTCGAAACCTTGTGTTGATCTCAAATTTTCACGCTGCTGCTAGGCAATGGTCTGTATCGGATGAGTCAAGGGAGGTTATAATGAAAAAGGGTCTGAAGAAAGAAGCAGCTAGTAGTCATGTATCTATGGGCTAAATACTAATTTGCATAAATCTAAAGGTAAAGTTCATCGACATACCTGCACTGTACACCATAAGTGTATCGACAGTTACTTTTTTAAAGGCAGACCAACAAATCAATTGTGCAAATAGGAGGCTGGGGCTCATTTTGGTTCGAAGACCTGTTATGTATATAGTATTGCAGGTCAGTTTTACTGACAGCTGGTGTAATATATTTGCAATGGCCTAAACAATCCAAAGATTCCGCACAGATGTTCCAGTGTCATATAATCTTTATTATGCAAAATGGTGCAGTCCCATCTTCCTTGTGTTAGTAAACATGTCTCAAACTAAACTTGCTCTTCATTTGAGATATATTTAGAAACTTGTTAGTGCAGTGATAACTGCTGCACAGTTGGACATGATGGTGCCTTATTTTAAATTGACTTGGCATATTTTTTTAATTAAGAACTAAATATGAGTTATACTGCAATAGTGAGAGCAAGTGTATCTCTCATCTAGCTAATTCAGTTGCCATGTTTTAATTTTTTAATACATTTGGGACTATTGGTGAAAAAATTCGTCAGGCAGCTACAATTACTTGATGTATCATGAACTTAAACTATTTTCTTGACTTACACGTGGAATTAAATTTCAGTTATTAAATGGTTGGAGTAGGTCATTATACATTTTGAAGTTTTGGTTTGAAAGATCAGTATGCCTAAGAGAAACAATTCTGCGGTGAAAAAACACTTCCGTCATCATCAGTACGGCGAGCAAGGCGATCAGCTGTCCAGCAGTGGTCAAGATTGGCCAGCCAGTGAAAAAAGCGTACACGCAGCGGCACCCAGCCCTGCCAGGTGAGCTTCCATCCGCAGCAGGTGACGGAGCCATGGAAGGTTGCCAGGTACGCGGAGTGGGTGGTGTAGGTGCCGCTTGCGTTCCACTTCCAGTGCAGGCGGTCCGGCTCGGCGGTGAGAGTGGTGTGCTAGAGCGCTTGCCAGAACAGTAGGTATTTCCCTATTTCTGGGATGGCAATTATGCCTGCAGAAAAAATAATTGTAGCCATGATGCTAACTGGAATCATGGAGATTCAAAGTCTCTGGTATAAATAGTCTAGCTGTAAAGATTATGGGCTGAAAGTAAAGGAATGGTTTAAAACTATCAGGTTAATCTTGGTTCTACTATGCTAAACTAGATGTCTGTGATTCTTGTGATTATTGGTCCTTCTACAAGATCCTTCTGCCAGTTCAGTGATGTCACCAAATGGTCATTTCAATTTCCTACTTGTTTCATATAACACTATTTGGTAAAAAAAAAAATCTTTAGTCGTTAGTAATTAGCGTGACAAAGCAGAATTATAAAAACCGGATCTTAAACATCAGTAATGCTGGTGTGACCTGATGGTTTCCTGGGTTCTGGTTCTGCTACCTAGACAAGAAAACATACTACTCCAATACATGTGTTTCCCTGAAATTAATGGAAAAGTTACGTAATAGTTTGCTACCAGTCAAGTGTAAGCTAATTTGCAGTACTGAAAAACACGTTCATTTCCTGAAAACAACAATCGTGTGTGGTCTAATTTCAGGTCCTAATTTGCAGCCATCTATCTCATAGAAGGTTCATATACTGATATACATGCGTCCTTGAATCTAACAGTGCCATGAATCTATTTTATTCCTTATTCAGAAAAGTGACCATAGTTTATGAAATAGGCATTTGTGAGTTTTCCGATCTCTTACCTAATTCGTTCCGTTCTTACATAGAAAAGCTATACACAGGTCTGCTTTTCCTCTGTTTCATTCTTAATTTATTTGGTCTCCAACCATTTGCCAAATTTCACTTCTAATATTCATTGCATATGTACAGCCGTACATGTACAGCTACATGGTGCATACTGTAGCTGTTGATAGTCAGTGCAGTACAAAGATGGTGTGATGTTGCTGAACGGATGGTTTAGAAAATGGACAGGACTGCTGAATTCATAAGCTATTTTTCTAAATAGTGACGTTGATGTATAGAGGCATGCAACAAGCTAGGATCAGTGGCTAATTCAAGAGAGGGAGGAAAGTAAGCACTTCTTGGATTATCCATTTTCTCTTCTTAGTCCTGATCCTGATTGCAAAAGCAACTTCTTTTAATTTTCTTCCTGGAATATTTCTTGAGCCAAACAAGGGCAAAGGTCTTTTGATATTACCTTTCAGACAAACCTAGAAACTGAACCTTTGCATATGGAAGCAACCAATATTGGTTGTAATGTATAATATCTCATTACTATGTTTTTGTTTTCTTGTTACTGGAATCATATGCAAGTCATAAACTTTGCTGCTCTTTATACTTTCTTGTTTTTATTTAGATGACATGGAGCTGCTCTGCTCATTCCTTCATGATTTGCACTAGCAAATGCAGGCACGGCGGCACGCCGTGCCCTCAAAGTAACCTCTGAGTTGATGAATAAAAGAACTATCTCCATTTAATATTATGCCAATCTCCATTTAATATTATGCCAACGTAGAGGTTGATATATTCTTTTTCAAATGTGAATCTATTGTTGTTTGCACAACGCTCCAGTGAGAAAATATCACCCCTGATAGAGATTCAGACTGCATTACAAAGATCATTGGGAGGTTGACACTACCTGACTACATAACTAACATAGTTTAAGACATACATGAGTCAAGCTAAACTTAAACAACATGGCAGATCGCTATGCCTAGGCACGTGCTCGGATTATTCCTCCTTGCGCGATCGCTAGCATTGACTTCATGGCTGAGGAATGGCGCTGTTGTCATCTTCCAACCAGGGGTTGGCTTTCTCCTGCTAATTAAAGGCTCCGGTTCTTTGTCGGTGGTGTCATTCAGGTCCGAGAAGTCGAGCTCCTTGAGCAGTCAACCTCCTCCTTGTCACGCATAATCTCCTCTATAACTTGATTGAATATTCAGTTGCATGCCTGATGTGCATCTCCTAATCTTCCTTGGTATTAGGCCTCAATGCCTCTAGTTCAGCGGGAACATGTTGGGTGCCTCCCCTCTTTTTATCCATAAGCAGCATAATTTATGAACGAAAAATCATAAATACAGTGGCAGACCATGTAGATCCTACATACTTTTAAAGATGTGACTCGAGTTTTTTCTATATTCTACTTTGTAGACTGCAGATGAACAAATTCATCTCAGAAAATTTATGTATCCAAAGAGAGATGAATTTGCCCCAATCTTGTGGCATGCACATAGAATTTTCTGAAATTTGGAGAGCATAGTGCGCTCTCATGCATGATTCAAATATAGAAAATTTGTAACTGTAAAGGCACAATGGACAGATATGAGATATCTAACAGGGGACCCTAACTAATTTATTTTTCTATATATTACAGACACCATACCAACAAGGCAGAATTATACGGTGCCATATGAGAGTAAGCACCACTGAATTAGCAAAATTTAACCTTCATTATGCTATAAGAAAAGCTCATCATCGTTGCTTAGTATCGAATTTGTACAAATTAGCAAGCTTTCCAACTCAAAAACAAACATAGCATTCTGAATGAGGATTTAAGCACATAAAACCATTTACTTAGCTTAGGCTGAAGTGTGAAGAGCGGCCAAACCCGGCAGTGATGCACAGTTGGAACATGATGTTAAGTTTTATGTGAGCTAGCAACAATGAACACAGATCTCTTACTGATATTCGTGTCGGGTTATTTCAGTATAGAGCAATCTCTATCTAGTTGAATGCAAAGTGATGTGTGCGATCAAACTTCATGATATCTGAAGATTGACTTCTAAAGTAAACTATACCACCTCCATAATGACAAATAGACACCATGATGTATTTATCAGAAGGTAGCTCACCTCACAGGCTTTGGTGTGCAAGGAAATAATGAACCTCCAAATCTAGGAAGATAAGAAAACAAAGGATAGCCAAATCGAAGAATCTTTAACATGAGTAAAAAAAGGAGGCATGTCTTCCTTACCTTAATGAACACCAATAATCCAGAAACACCTTCCTTCCTAGCATCAAGAAAATATAACTTTGTTATCCTATGCACTACCGTGGCCTCCCAAGCCGTGTATCTCTTGCCTAAGTATGTGTCGAAAAATCATTTCATCAGACACACAACATGCAAAAACCATCAGAGATGCATGTACCTTGGTGTATAAAAATACAAATATGGATGTACCTCGTATCTGAATTCCTATATGAAAATAACTGAACTGTAGAAGTTTATTTTGTGGCCATGCACGAATGGCCTATCATTCGAGACCATGTTTCTACCTGTTGCACACATATGGATGCAATAGTGTGAGAAATTGACATCTCTGAAAGATGACATAAGAAACAAAAATTTGTGTAAGATAAAAGAGCACATAGTTGTGTAAACCCATATTTGTAGTGTGATCTCTAGAAGTAAGATGAGATACTTAACTTGACAAATAAATAAAAATGGCAAAGTGCCTCAACTGAGCAAGACAACGGTTTAATGTGTGTATGTTTTAGCATGCGAAGCTGTAAACCTGTGGGTTTATTACTAAAAACTCTCAGAGAGCAGTGGAAAATAAATAACAATAAATTTCTACCAGTCTTATTTTAGCAACTAACTTATCAGGAGCAACATATGCACTATGAGCTATAGTTTCTAATACAGCGTTAAGAACGAAAATATTGAAATAATGGACAACTTATTTGTTACCAGTATAGGTGTAATATTGGCGAAATAATTCTCATATTTAAAACTTATAGCTTACAAATTATTGTTTTGAGAAGGATTATACCAAACCAAAAAAAAAGTTGGTTACTAAGTTAATTTATCGAAATGTGGAGCACTAACATAAGATACAAAGTGCAATCAACAAAACTAACAACATATTAAATATGATTAAGAAACTTGAACACTGATAATCAATTGCATTTGATAAGAGAAAACTGGACCATAGCACACACACATCTAGGTTCAAAAACAGATATTGTATGAAGAGCATATAGTGAGCACATAGTATGCTTGCTGGATTTCAAGAGACTACAGTTGGTCAATTCTTCAACACGTGGTAATTCTTCAGCACATCTCTGAATTGTTTTACCCGGACGGCCAGTATGTTGGCTTCCATTACTGTTGCCTGCGGCAGGAGCAGACACCTTCATGTGAGAAGTAGTCCTATTTGTCATGTGACAGATGATGTTGTGCGAGTAGTAAGAAACACTGAGGTTTCTACAGCCATTGTATCTGATGTAACAAACTGCTTTGTTGTTTTAAGAGGAAAGGTAGTTAGCTCGATAGAAATGCTTAGGAAAGTAACAGTCCCGACTCTGGGCACAATCTACTCCTGGATGGAGGTGAAAATATACCAATCATGTGTGCTAATAGTTGCTGTTTGCTTTAATCCTAATAGAATATTTTTCCTCCCAATTGACACAACGGCAATTGTGATAAATATATGAAAAGGTGATTAAACCTACCTCATGTTAATAATAGACAGAAGTTTGTGCATGATGTCAACACAAAATCATTTGAAAAGTAATTCATGCACAACAGAGGATCTGACACCCAATTATGCGAAACACTCATAATAACCACCAATATAACACAGTTCTATATTCATATCTGTAAGTAATAAATAAAAGGTATGAGTTTGATTATTCATAAATCCAGTGTATTTCGTGTCCATATTGATTCAGCTACATCTACTAAAGTGAATCTAGTTGTTGATTATGGCTGGTCACTCCATGTCTGTTCTAGACCACAAGTTGGCTCAGCCATCTCATTATTTTAATGATATCGACAATGATGAATGAGCACCGTAAGGTTGGCAGAAGCTGCTGCTAGTAAGAGCTAGAAGGTCAGTCGGTGTGAAAATTTAGTTGAAAATATCTAGTCAATTTATTCTCATCTATGAATTTCATAGTAAAATTAGGTACAGGGAGTTTGTCAGCATGACTGCAGGCCATTGAGCTAATATGAAGGAAATCTAGTACACATAAATTTGTGTGAGCATTAGCTGCAAAGCAGAAGATTACAGAGCAATACCTCATGGTCGACAGCAATGAAACCTAGCTCATGCAGATTTCCCGAATCTTGCTTCCTGCATTCCCAAATCCTGGAGACGCGTAGAACAACCTTGTTGAATCCGTATGGCGACAGGGCCTTTGGAGGCAAGAACTGCATCTCTGGCACCCTTGATCAGCAATTGAGTGTGAATGCTTAGGTCGATGCTGTGAATAAGATATGCATCCCGTGTGCACGGGTTGCAACGCATCTCCGCAGGATCCAACCCCAGCCCCGTTCCGAGGTCGGAGGAGACGCCCATTCAGGCGCAGCACTACCTGCCGCTGTCGGCCCCCCACCCAAGCGGACGGACGCGTTTTCTCTCCATGCCGTCGTCGAAGGCCCGGAGCGCCTCCGGGTTGTTGGCACCGCACGTCTGGTACAGGGCATGGCCGCCGTGGACGCGGAGCAGGACGGCGATATGAAGTAAGTGGAGCAGGGCGCAGCGGCCCCCATCTCCCGCGAGCGGCGGCGGTCCCCCTTCTCTGCAAAAACGTAAGAATCAGTTTGTATTCACAACATACAGAAAACCAGTACCCCATTCTTCACTCAAAGCTTCCAGAAAATACAATCAGATATAGAAGATTTTTTCATCCAACAGAAAAGAAAATAAAAACATACCGGCAATACAATCAATTGAATGCTTGCCCAGGAGAATTTCTGTCCTTCCAGCGTACATATATGTATAGTACATATTCTACACAATAGTAGTATTGCATAAGAAAGTATGCACATCAGGAAAAAAAAAGAGGCAAAAGGAGAAAATGAGAACTATCCAAGCACCACTCCAAAGCTCCGTTCAACTGACTCTAAATCCTAATATTATCATCACATACAAATCAAGTAGAAATCACAGAGAGAAACGATTTATCATTACCTTGCAGGTCAGCATCTTGATTGGGAACTCCTCCTGAGGCAAGGACGGGGCGATCTGGAAGCCTTACTGGCCCGTGATGTGACCATGTCCACCTGCACCTCGTCTTAAGATAGAGAGGATTGGAGCAGCCGGACATCCTCACCCTGTAGAGGCTCTCAATCAATCCTGAAGGTGCTAGATCAGAGCCGTCCCTCACCATGACCGTGAGCATCTCCTCCTGGAAAGAGAGAGAAAGAAGATAGAGGGGAAGATGGATCTAGCGCAAAGAGTAAACTAACAAAATGATCCGGTTTAGACGATTTAGGAATTGAACGGAAGTAGGATTCCACATCAAACATCGGAGCGACAAGGGGGTAGGATCGGGGCGCAAGGGCCCGGCTGGAAAGCGCCAATCTAATCGCCAAAATTTTGCCGCAGATGCAAAAAATAAGGACGTAGGAGATGGCCAGAGAGAACTAACCTGCCATTGATTTGGTGGTGTCTGCCGCTTCAGGTCGCTCTCCTCCGAATCCTCAATCCTTGCTACATCGCATCCCCTTCAGCGGCCGATCAGAGCGTGCTTCACTTACCTACCGCGCCATCTCATCTCCAAGTCTAGTCTCTCCACCTGCTCCTGCAGTGCGTCGTGGGTCGCCGGGGAGCCAAAATCTGCCGACAGAGCACGGAGGAAAAGGAGACCGGCGACCACGAGGAGGATTTAGGGGCAGGGGAGAAGCTCAGATAGGGAAGGGGAGGTCGGTGGGCGCCGGCCCTAGAAGAAGGACGCCGGCGGCAGGCATGCGGCAACAACAAGGAGGAGAGCGGAGAGGGAAAAAGAAGATGTCGGGACAAAACGACCGCTCAAATCGTTTGTAGTGCGGGAATTTATGCACCGCTTTGACCAACTGTTTAAAAGAAATTGCTACATCCACCTAGGTAGTAACGAAGCCCACCACAAAACGAAATCTTAAAAGGAGTACGGTAGTTCCAAAGCAGCACCGGAAATGTACACAGAAAAATCACTCCAGAAATGAACCATAAGTTAGGGGTACGTGTCAAGCATATAACTAATCCGAAAATAATCCAAAATTAGGAGAAAAAAGATGTTTGTTACTCTTTAGTATAGTAGTTATTTGTATAGTGAGTGTATATCTTGAAAGCACGGTACACCTGCTCCTGTATTGAATTAATTCAACAAAGTGATTGTTCCTTGGGAATATTCAACGGGTGCAGCAAAGCGGGCTAGGCCCTTCTAGTTTTTACCTAATCCACAACGCTTCTCCACCTTTCACCACTGCTTGCCCTGGCTCGACGTGAAGCCTACCCTTCGTTTGCACAACCTCAAGGCATAGAATGAAGGGGAATGGAGAAGAGATACTGGTGATGAAAATCCAAAGTGTGAGCAAACTGAAAAATAGAGTCAATCTCATCAGATTTACTTTTTTTTTTTTACAAAATAAAAGGTTAAGTACTCAGAAGATTGCAATAATCAGAGTGCTAGGATAACAAGTTTCAAGGTACGCCTCAAGAGTATCAGGATCAGGTGTGAAATTCAATTAGTTTTTAACCAGCAAATCCAGATACTTGAACATAAAGATCATGACTCCCGATAATTCACATTATGATCATTCATACACACGCCGGAGATCCTGAAAAAATCCATGTCCCCTGTGGTGGTGATATAGCGACGTCTACGCAACTTGTCATCAACCACAGCAAAATAAAAGTTCCCATAAACCATGGTCACCAAGCCCATAAGATCATATTTTTCCAGACCATTTCTTTCTTCCGGATTATGTTGATCACAGAGACCTGGGATGGAGGATATCGCGCTTCGGTGCCGACGCAGACAACCACAGGCAAAGCTTCCCCCATGAGGCGAGGACAGACTACTCCAGAACAATAACCATCTAGAATGTGTGAGCACACCCCACAGTAAAGTAGTGGCAAAGCAAAGACAGAAACAATTATACACTGACGATGCCAACTATGAGGAGCTTCAGCTCACACCACTCTCAGGTTGCCTGAGTTTCAAATGAGCCCAAACAATCACAAGTCGAGAACTCAAGACATAGCAACTTAACAGAATATACAAATTCACACTCACGTCAGTTGCCAAAACCGTAATTAGTGGATGATTTGTTTCATTTCAATATACAGTAACAGGTACTGCAGCGGTCATACACATACTATAATTACATTAGTCAATTCTAACTGATCTAGGCTAAAGAAAATGCTCACAGACAAATTCATGGTTCAGAGAATGAAAAGGCTGACCATGGAAAAGCTTGTGATTTATGTATTGCTGGATAGCACACCCTCACCCATGACGAGATGCAAATATGTGAAGGTTATAAGGTGAAAATATACAAACCTGTAGCTCAAAATTGAGTTTTTTCATGTTCCACTGCCAAAAAAAAAGTCAACAATATTTTGTAATTCTAGGATCCAACACATTATGCACTTAGGACATGATGAAAGCTTATACAATTCCAAAAAAAGTTACTTGTCCCTGTAAACTTCTATAATAGTTGTAGCATGGTAACTTATATTTGATCATCGAAAACTAGCTAGATAAATGGTAGCCTAGAAGCAGAATCATTCATAGTGTGGCGCAACTTCAGTAACATAAGCGTCTGCAAGCCCAGAAGACCTCTTCACAAATTTCTCATGGGTAAAGGTAAATACGGTGTACAAGTCAGATGTCTCTCTTTACCAATCCTTTCACCTTCAGAACATGTATGACAAAATGCCATGGGATGTCCATGGGCGAAGCGCATCCCCCAGGACAGACTTCTCCAGAGCAACAATCATCTCAAATGTGATAGATTTGTTTTTGATGGAATGTACATGTTGATGTAGATTGTATTTCATTAGATACATATGGCCAAGAACAACGAGGTGGATGTTTATACTCTGGAACTTGGAGTGTTCATTACTGATTGAAGAAATATGTCTTCCTTAGTTATGTCTTCATGCTTCATTTTAGAAGATGGATATTGTCATCTTGCACATGTGTGAATGCTTCAAAAGGATTTGACGTTGCGGTTCATGTCTTACTGTGCTTATCTAAGTTGCACGATTAGCTCTATACCTCTGGAGAATACATAAGGGCATCTCCAGCGGCGCACGCAGACGGAAAATGCGTCTGGTACCACCTCCAGCGGGGCTACGCATAGTGACCGGGCCGTCCGCGGCGACGCAAACCTGGTCCAAATATGCGCCAGGTTTGCATCTCCGCGGACGCTGCGCGGACGCTGCGGTCGTCCGCCCGGTCCTCGCACGGCGCAGCTGGGCGGCGTCGCAGTGGCAGGACATTGAAGGCGATATGGCTTCCGAGCCTCTTAAAGGGATGTTGTCGGCGCCCATTTCCCCGATCACACCATTGCCAGAGCCAATACTGTAAGGGTATTTTACCCTTATCCATTATTTTGGTATCTATGACACCGTGCTAGAGTATTTGGACTAATACATGCCTACAAGATGACTTTCAGGTATTAGCCAAAGAGGTATGATGGTGTAGCAATGGAACAAAAGGCAACGGGAGACCCCCCCAATTCGACGAAAAATCAGCTAGTTTTTCAGAGCCTGGCCGGTCACAGATCCGGTCGGACCGGCCCTGGCACCGGACAGCCCGGTCACCAACCGGACCTAGAACCGGTGCCATCCGGGCAAGTTCCAGTAAAGAAGGCGAGCCCTCCAGTCTGCGTCCGGTCACCAGCCCGGTCACGGACCGGCTGCTCCGGTCCATGGCCCGGTCTGACCGGGCACCAGACCGAGAGGCCCGGTCAGCAACCGGACTCTGCGCCTGTGACATCCGGGCGCCATCCAAGAAGCTTCGAAGCCTGCCCGGTCAAGACCCGGTCCCAGCTCCGGTTGGAAACCGGCCGGCCCGGTCTGTGGCCCGGTCTGACCGGGCTGTGGACCGGCCTGTCCGGCGCCAAATCCGGTTGACCGGGTTTCTCGAAGAATCTGCTGATGTGGCAAGTGACCAACGGCCGTATTTCGAAGAACACTATAAATAGGTCTTCTCCTACCTCTGAACAGTTAGGCACTACACTACAAGCTGTTCTTGAGCTCTCTCTCTCTTACTCCATTACTAGAAACACCAAAAGCCTCAGATCTCCCTCCTCCTCCACCCAAACTCAAATCCCTCCGGGGAATCATTAGAGGAGGACCCGATCTACCGTTCTACCAAGCCAAATCTCATTCCCCCTTGTATTCATTGAGAGGCTTGCTTCCTAGGGTTCCTTGGAAACCCTAGGTAGGCAAGAGGAGTCCGGAAGCATCCGGGCTGTGGATTTGCTCCGGGCAAGATTGTGAAGGTTTGGAGGCTACCTCAAAGTCTACCACAAGTGAGTGAGCTATTCCTTCGTGGGATAGGCTCCGGAGAATAGGGTGAGCCTTCGTGGCGCGGGGAATCCTTCGTGGGACCTCCACTCCTCCAAACGTGACGTACCTTGTTGCAAAGCAAGGGAACACGGGAATACATCCTCGTCTCCGCGTGCTATCGGTTATCTCTAACCGAACTCCTTACTTGTGATTTAATCGCTCGTGAGAGCCTTCGTGCTCGAGTTAGTTGTATCCTCATATAGGTTGCTTCACCTAGTTTGCATTAGGCTCATCTTTATATTCCGCAAAGCCTAATATTGCAAAGAAAGAATTAAAATTTGTAGAAACCTATTCACCCCCCCTCTAGGTTTACCATCTCTATACTTTCAATTGGTATCAGAGCCTGGACTCTTATTAAGGGCTTCACCGCCTTAAGAGTGAGATGGATAAACTCTTCGAGGGTCTAGATGACGACTCTAACCTTTCGGTTAAAGAGACGAAATCTAGATTCTTGGCATATGATGTCGAGAAGAAGAAAAGGGAGGATGAGCTACAAAACCAAATGACTGAAATGACTGCCATGCTTAAGAACCTAACTGCGGGTGGAACTTCTAGTGGGGCTTCGGCCTCTAAGGAAACCTACCATGATGTTAACCATGACTATCCCAGAAACACTTCACCCATGCCTCATATAAACCATAGTGGGACCGTTCCCCATTACGATGGAACACACTTTCCACATTGGAAATCTGCTATGGAATCTCATATTCGCAGCTGCAGTGTGGAGCTATGGGAGCTCATTGTTCATGGACGTCGGGAGCCACAAGATCCTACTCGGTTGACCTCCACCGAGTTCTACAACCGTCAACTCAATGCATCCGCACGTGACAAGATTAGAAGTGGCATCAACCGCAAGCTTCTTGATCAAGTCGATGACATTGTCTCCGCTAAAGAGTTGTGGGATCGGATCGTAGTACTCCAAGAGGGAACCGATTTGATCCAATCAGCTCTCTATGAGACCGCAAAGCAAGAGGCCTACCAGTTCATGATTCGAGATGGAGAATCCGTATTCGATGCCTATGCTAGGCTTGGTGCTCTGAAAGTAAGGGTCAAGGGACTTGGTGCTGAGAAGTACAATGACGGATTCGAGATGAACGAAGCCTTCATAAAATCCAAGGTCATTGCTATGATTGCCGTCAAACAAGAAGACACCAACCTTGGACTCAACTTGCAAATCATGACCAAGAGTGCCGATCTCAACTCCGATGATCTAGTCTCCTATGTGGCCGCCAATGAAAGCATGGCCAAAGCCGGAAAGAGGCTCAAGGCAATGAACCGTGTTGATGAAGCCTCACACAACCATGAAGCGTCACACAACCTTGCTCTCAAAGCTAGAGCCGACCATGAAAGCAACGAAGACTATGAAATTGAAGAAGATGAAGAAATGACTTCAACTAGTGACATTGCTACCGACTTTGCTTTCTTTGCCAAGAAGTACAAGGTCAAGTTCCCAATGCTCCTCAATGACAAGAAGAAGAAGAGAACTTGCTACAATTGTGATGAAGACAACCACTTTGCAAATGAGTGCCCTTATGAGAAAAGGGTAGACAAGCCAAAGTTCACCAAAGGGGTCAAGCCAAGATTGAAGCCGAATCCAATCAACGATCGGTACAAGAAGAACAAGGGAAGAGCTTTTGTTGGGGCCGAGTACTTGTCCGATGAAGAAGAGGAAGCTGAGGAGAAGGAGGCCGGAGTGGCCGGTTTAGCTTACTCTAAGCCCGGGTCACTCTTCACATATGACTACTCCAAATATTACTCCACGGAGAATGATGTTGGCTCTTCCTTCATGGCAAGAACAACTCAAGATGATGACTCCGATGACTCTCCCTCCTCTCCAATCATTGGCTCTTGTCTTATGGCAAGGGAAACCAAGGTAATGGAACCTCCACCTTCCCTATCTAGTGTTCTTGATGATGAAAACGAAGATCAAGAAGAATTAATTATGCTTAAGGAACTCTATGATGTTAGATGCACCCTTCGTGGTGAAGCTCTTGTCAAGTTTGATTTCTTGATGGACTCGCTCAAAGAAAAGGATGAGTCCATTGAGGAATTAGAATATCAATTGAATGAGAAGGAACGGAGATTCAATCTCCTAAGACAAGAGCTAAACACCGAAAGGTGCATATCTCAAGGCCTTAAGCAACAAATTGAAACTTATGAACTTGATAAAGTTAAGGACCTAGAAACTATTGATAGGGCTCAATTATTGACCCAAGAGCTCAATGCCTCAAAGGAGGAACTTGAAGTTGCTCATGCTTCTCTCACTAGGGATCTTGATCACCTTGAAAGAGCTAACAAGCTTGTCAAGGATGAGCTCAAGAAACTTGGAGAGAATCATGATCTACTTCAAGAATCCTACAAAAGGGCTCTTGGATCAATGAAGGATCCCATTGAAGTTGAAAAGCTTGCTTGTTCCTCCATTTCCTTTACTAGTGAGCATGCTAAACTTGTTGAGGAACATGTTCGTGTACAAGAGGAACTTTCTTTGCATGTTGAGACCAATGCATATCTTGAGTCCTTGGTGACCAAATATGGTCTTGACTATCATCCTAATGAATCTTCTTGTGAGCAAGCATCTATTCTTGAGGAAAATGTTAGGCTAACAAAGGAACTTGCAAAGTTCACCACCGCCAAGAACAAGATGGGATTGGATGACCTCTTGAGTAAGCAAAGGTCAAACAATCAAAAGTATGGACTTGGATATGTCCCCAAGTCCCACAAGAAGAACAACTACAAGAAGGAGAAACCCGCTCAAGATAAGAACAAGAAGGTCACTAACAATGGCAAAGCCTCAAAGGGCAAAGCCACTAGTGGTGACCGCACGGGGCCAAACGATCACTATGCATTATTTGTTGATTATTATGGTGATGTCTATGCTAACTATGTTGGCCCTCCTAATGGCTATGCTTATAGAGAGTACTCAATTTGGGTACCAAAAGATATTGTTGCCATTGCAAAGGAACCCATTAATCGATGGGTTCCTAAATCCTCTACTTGATTTTGTAGGGGTATTCCTCCGGTGGTCCAAAATGGGTGTTTGATAGTGGATGCACCAATCATATGACCGGAGGAAAAGGTGTGCTTGATCAATTCATTGAAGATATCAACAAGAAGTCAAGCATTACCTTTGGTGACAACTCAAAGGGAAAGGTACTTGGGTATGGCAAGGTAGCAATCTCTAAGGACTTGTGCCTTGAGACGGTTATGCTTGTTGAACACCTTGGCTATAACTTACTTTCTATATATCATCTTGCCGATGCCGGGTACAATTCATATTTCACTAAATACTATGTGCAAGTCTTTAGGAGTGACAATCTCAAATTGGTCCTTGTTGGATATGTGGAGAACAACCTTTATGTGGTTGACCTCTCGAAAGAGAGCCCCTCCTTCTCCACATGTCTAATGGCGGCCAAGCATTACGAAGGATGGTTGTGGCATCGCCGCCTTGGTCATGTTAACATGAGGAATCTTAAACAACTCCTAAAGGGTGAGCATATTGTGGGACTAACCGGTGTTTCTTTTGAGAAAGATCGTGTTTGTAGTGCATGTGTAGCCGGAAAGCAACTCAAGAAGAAGCATCCCATCAAGAGTATTGTTACCACATCTAGGCCTTTGGAGCTCCTTCATTTGGACCTCTTTGGGCCATCACACTATGATACTCTTGGTGGAAGCAAGTATGGACTTGTCATTGTTGATGATTACTCAAGATACTCTTGGGTCTTTCTCCTTAAGTCTAAGGACGAGACCCATAGAGAGTTCATCACCTTCGCCAAGAAAGCTCAACGTATGTATGAATCCGAGATCAAGGCAATTAGGACCGACAATGGCACCGAGTTCAAGAACTACACTATGCAAGAGTTTGTGGATGATGAGGGCATCAAGCATGAGTTTTCGGCGCCATACACCCCTCAACAAAACGGTGTTGTTGAAAGGAAGAACCGGACTATCATTGAGATGGCAAGAACCATGTTGAGTGAATTCAACTCACCCCACAACTTTTGGGGAGAAGCCATCTCTACGGCCGTCCACTACACCAACCGGCTCTTCCTCCATCCCCTCCACAACAAAACCCCATACGAGCTCCTTACCGGTAACAAGCCTAATGTCATGTATATTCGTGTCTTTGGATGCAAATGCCTTGTTAAGAACAACAAAGGAAAGCTCGGTAAATTTGAAACTAGAACCATAGAGGGTATATTTGTTGGATATGCGGAGAACTCTCACGCCTATAGATACTACAACCGGTCCTCCGGGACTATTGAAGTATCTTGTGACGTGGTGTTCTTGGAGGATAATGGCTCCCAAGTGGAGCAAGTTGCTCCATGTGTTGCAGGTAATGATGATGATCCATCTAGTGCCATCAAGCATATGGGCATTGGACACATCCGGCCCATGGAAGTTCATAATGATGATCAAGATGATGGAGTAGATGTCTCAAGCACGCCACAAGTGGAGCCTAGCTCAACTCAAGCCGAACCATCAAGTGCAACTCAAGAACCATCCTCTACTCAAGATGAGTCTCAATCCGAAGAACAAGAAGAAGATCCTCATTCCATGGAGCAAGATCATGATGACGATCAAGAAACATCCTCAACTCATGATCAAGCTCAAGTGGTCCCTCATGATCAAGTACTAGCAAGAGATGAATTCATTGATCATGAAGGAACCGTTCTGAAGATCAAGGCCGCTACAAGGGCAAGTGACATGAAAGTGGATCAAGTCCTTGGTAGCATCTCAAGAGGAGTGGTAACTCGTAGACACCATGCATTACTTATCACTTATTGTCAACATCATGCTTTTGTGTCTAGTTTTGAACCACTTAAGGTACATGAAGCCTTGGTCGATCCGGATTGGGTAATTGCCATGCAAGAAGAATTGGAGTGTTTCACTCGTAATGAAGTATGGTCTCTAGTTGAGAGACCCAAGGATCATCGCATCAATGTCATTGGGACCAAATGGGTATTCAAGAACAAGCAAGATGAGAATGGCATTGTTATACGAAACAAAGCAAGGTTAGTGGCGCAAGGGTTTGCCCAAATAGAAGGTATGGATTTTGAGGATACCTTTGCGCCTGTAGCCCGTCTTGAAGCTATTCGTCTTTTGCTTGCATTTGCATCTTTCCACAATTTCAAATTATATCAAATGGATGTGAAGAGTGCATTTTTGAATGGTCCCCTAAAAGAAACCGCATATGTGGCTCAACCCCCGGGTTTCGAAGACCCATGCCGACCCAACCACGTGTATTTACTCCATAAGGCACTCTACGGTCTCAAGCAAGCTCCACGTGCTTGGTATGAGTTCCTTAGGGATTTCTTACTACATGATGGGTTTTGCATGGGTACGGTCGATTCCACCCTTTTCACCAAGCGGGTTAAAGGGGTGGCCTCTTCATATGTCAAATATATGTTGATGATATTATTTTTGGTGGAACTAACCCCAATCATAACAAAGCTTTTGAGCTATTGATGACTAGGAAATTTGAGATGTCCATGATGGGAGAGTTGAAGTTCTTTCTAGGCTTCCAAGTGAGGCAACTTGCAAAAGGCACCTTCATCTCTCAAGAAAAGTATGTGAAGGACATGCTCAAGAAATTCAACATGACCAATGCAAGTCCAATGAAGACACCCATGCCCGTAAAGGGGCAACTTGGTTCATGTGACGGTGAGAAGGATGTGGACATAAAGGTATACCGCTCCATGATAGGATCCTTGCTCTACCTTTGTGCCTCTAGGCCGGATATCATGCTAAGTGTAGGGATGTGTGCTCGTTTTCAATCCGCTCCCAAGGAGAGCCATTTAGTGGCGGTCAAACGGATACTAAGATACCTTGTTCTCACTCCTACTCTCGGGCTATGGTATCCAAAGGGGTCAACCTTTGAACTCATTGGCTATTCGGATTCCGATTGGGCCGGTGATAAGGTTGATCGGAAGTCTACCTCCGGGGCTTGCCAATTTATTGGCTGGTCATTGGTGAGTTGGTCATCCAAGAAACAAAACTCCACCGCCCTATCCACCGCCGAAGCCGAATACATATCCGCGGCATCTTGTTGCACTCAATTGTTATGGATGAAGCAAACCTTGAAAGACTATGGTGTGTCTCTTGGTACGGTGCCTCTTCTTTGTGACAATGAAAGTGCAATAAAGATCGCCAACAACCCGGTTCAACATTGTCGCACCAAACATATTGACATTCGCCATCACTTCCTACGTGATCATGTTGCCAATAAGGATATTGATCTCACTCATGTGGGAACAACCTACCAATTGGCGGATATTTTCACTAAGCCTTTGGATGAAGCCCGCTTTGTTAACTTGAGAGGAGAACTTGGTATTCTTGATCCTAAAAACTTGGATTGATTAACTTCTTACACTATATTCTTGCATTTATCTTGCTATCTAGCTTAGAGGCATAGCACATATGGGGATAGTCATTCTACCATATCTTGGTATGATGCATACCTATGTGTGCAACATAAATAGACCCAATGTCATTATATGGACCCAAGCATGTCTCTTCGAGGTCTCATGACATTTGCGCTTTCACATAGGGGGAGTAATCCCCCACCCCTCATTGAGCCTTCATTACAACTTGATTTGACTATATAAGGCCAAATGATCTTATTGCAAAAAAAAAACTATTTCAAAATGCTCTTATGATTCTTGATATACTTCGAATCATGCCCATTGTAGCTATTTGTATCTTGTTTGCATTTTCACTCCAATGGGTATGCCTAGAGAACTTTGTGTTTTCCAACCCCATGTCTATGCTCATCTCATCATCATCTATCTATCTATATGTACATGTCATCATATGAGCACTCACACACATTTACACAAAGATTAGGGGCAAAACGAGGCAAAATGGCACATTTTTGGGAAAATTGACTCTGGCCGGTCACTGGCCCGGTCGGACCGGCCTGTGCGCCGGATCATCCGGTCACTGGCCCGGTCGACCGGGCGCCCGACCGGCCGTGCGGGCTGTTATGTTTTGGAGAGGATACCCCTTGGGGATCTTCTTCCTCATTATCCCCCACCTCTCAAACCTCCATGGCCGCCGCCTCCACCATCTCCACCACACCCTAGGCACTTCCCACCACTAGATTCTCCCCAAACTTCACACAACCATAGATCGGGATCTCGCAAGCATCTTCACCAAAGCATTTGGTCCCTCTCAAGCTAGTTTGGGAGATCGTGGGGATTTGGTCCTCAAGCCTTCTTCACGAGTTCTTCTTGCTCACTTGGGCAAAGAGGACGATGTCTTCGGGTAAATCTTCCTCCCTATCCCTCTCCCTCTTGCTTTCCCTCTCCCATTGCCCATTGTTGAGGAAAGTTGAGAAAAGTTAGGGTTAGGGTTAGGGTTAGTAAGTCCTCATGCCACCTAGTGTGTCACACCCCTCCTATGCACATTGTTCACTCTCCTGGTATAATCTATGTTCAAGTTTGTGAGTTTTTGCATGATTTTGTGTCGAATTTCTGGGCAAACATCACAACTCAGCATGACCCGGTCTACAGCCCGGTCGACCGGCCTCTCGACCGGCTGGTCCGGCGCAGCGCCCGGTCAACCGGATGGCCAACCGGCTCGTCCGGTCTGTCGTCCGGTCGGACCGGCCCCTGCGCCGGCTCGCCCAGCTTTTTCGCATGATCTCGTCGAAACACTTGAATATAGGCTATGCTTTTGGCTTCCTCACATATGCTGATGACATGTACACTTACCTCTTTGCTATCCTCGCCCTATTTTGCTGATTCACAGGTGATGAATGGACTGATGCGGACCATGGCACTGTTGCCAAGCGAGGGAGGCGCTCCGGGGTTCCACCACGGCGCTCTACTGGTCGTGCTCCTCAGACTACGAGTGGCAGCTCAACTGGAGGCCGAACCAAGACATCTGCCAATAAGAGGAAAGATAAACATGCAAAGACAGTGATGGTGATGAGGTACTGCGCATTTCCATGTTGGTGATGTACATATTGGGGCATGGCGAAGACTCAGAGAGTCCAACCCCTACCGCTTTGAGGAACCCACTTACACAGGGGGAGATCAATTCTTCTGGACCAACACACAGCAAGTCATGTGGGATGACTTCTATAACTCCCGCGAGCACATGAAGAAAGGCACCATTGTTATGCCCAAGGCCATCAAGGATGTCACTGGAATGTATGAAGCCACCAAGTTTCGCTTTGTGGTTGCCACCTTGAGGCGGATGGGGTTGTATGATCTTATGTGCTTGACACCTACTGATGGGTGCTATTGTCCAACCTTGGTGAGACAGTTTCATTGCACAGTCTTTTTCCATGATGATGCAGCTCGGACTATGACTTGGATGACTGGCAAACAGAAATACACTTGCAACTATCTTGATTTCTGTGAAGCTTTGGGGTTTGGTGGAGGGCGTGCTTCTGGTTTCAAGATATATTCTCAGCAGAAGTTCAACCGTGGGGACATTGCCATTTGCTATCCGCCGGAACCCACACCTGGACCTCCCACCATCTCTGGGATGTACTACTCCTACCTCTTACTTGCCAAGCTATTCCGTGAGACTCTCATCAGCAAGTCCGGCGACACAAGTGAATGCCGTGCATATCATCTGAACTTGATGTACTACTGTCACCCTGAGCACCGGCAACTTATTGATGGCTGTGATCTCATCTACTGTGAGTTACGGCGCTGTGTTCGCGAGAGGTTGACTCCTAATCTTGCCCAGTACGTTCAGCTGCTCATCAACAAGGTTGTGCCCGCACCTTTCAATACTCAAGGTGAGCGGGTCAGGATGGAAGTTTTCAAAGTTCCTGCCCAAGGTGATAGCCCGGATGTTCCTGAAATGATGCCTTCTGAGCGCCGGTCCAAGGCACGCCATGACCATGCTAGCTCCAGCTCCTCTAGTCGCCCACAGCATGGTGTCGCACGGTTCTTCTCTTGCTTATGGCAGATGTGCAAAAATACAAATGATGTTGCACATCAAAGTCTCTCTTTGAACCAAGAGACAAGGAGGCGCCAAAATGAGTTCATGGCTGCTAGGAATGTGCCTATCCCTCCTCTGGCCCCGAGTTGGAGCTCTGTCCACGCACCAAACTCGGGAGATGCCTCTTCTTTCTGATGAGATGTTCCAGAACTTTGATCCTTCTCTGTACTTTGGTGGTCCTACTCCTAGATTTGCTCGTGCACCTCCTGCTGATGATGATGATGAAGAGGATGAAGGTAATGAGGATGATGATGAAGAGGATGACGATGAAGAGGATGATGATGGGGATGGTGATGGCAACTCTCCATCCGCGGGGCCCCACTTCTATTGATGGGACGCTAGCATCTCTCCTCTTTTCTTCGCCTTTTTGGTGTTCCGATGCCAAAGGGGGAGAAGAGAGTAGAGTCTAGAATTACGGGGTTCTTTCGTTGTCACAAGCCATGGGAGTTGCTTTATTTGGATTTTATATGGCTTGTGCGTATTTGCTTTGATTTCTCAAGAACCATTTGCTACTTTGAATAATTCATGTATGGATATGTATGGACGACTATTATGTGTGCTACTCTATGTTAGGATAATCATGCTTTATGGATAATCATGATTTATGCTTATATATGTTGATAAACTTGTCCATACCATGCTTGTTTCCTAAAGATATTGGGGGAGCTTCTCATATTCCACAAATGGTGCACTTTGCATTCAAACGCAAATTCTCCAAGTGCACACATTATGGGGGAGCTGTCGTAATATCTTATATGGAATCAAGGTTTAGAGCTTATCATAATATCTATGTGTTACTCTAGCTCGGTTTGTCATCGTATACCAAAAATGGGGAGATTGTAAGGGTATTTTACCCTTATCCATTATTTTGGTATCTATGACACCGTGCTAGAGTATTTGGACTAATACATGCCTACAAGATGACTTTCAGGTATTAGCCAAAGAGGTATGATGGTGTAGCAATGGAACAAAAGGCAACGGAGACCCCCAATTCGACGAAAAATCAGCTAGTTTTTCGTAGCCCGGCGGTCACAGATCCGGTCGGACCGGCCCTGGCACCGGACAGCCCGGTCACCAACCGGACCCAGAACCGGTGCCATCCGGGCAAGTTCCAGTAAAGAAGGCGAGCCCTCCAGTCTGCGTCCGATCACCAGCCCGGTCACGGACCGGCTGCTCCGGTCCATGGCCCGGCTCGATCGGCACTGCATCGAGAGGCCCGGTCGACAAGAATCGGACTACTGCGCTGTGACATCCGGGCGCCATCCAGTAAGCTCAGAAGCCTGCCCGGTCAAGACCCGGTCCCAGCTCCGGTTGGAAACCGGCCGGCCCGGTCTGTGGCCCGGTCTGACCGGGCTGTGGACCGGCCTGTCCGGCGCCAAATCCGGTTGACCGGGTTTCTCGAAGAATCTGCTGATGTGGCAAGTGACCAATGGCCGTATTTCGAAGAACACTATAAATAGGTCTTCTCCTACCTCTGAACAGTTAGGCACTACACTACAAGCTGTTCTTGAGCTCTCTCTCTCTTACTCCATTACTAGAAACACCAAAAGCCTCAGATCTCCCTCCTCCTCCACCCAAACTCAAATCCCTCCTGGGAATCATTAGAGGAGGACCCGATCTACCGTTCTACCAAGCCAAATCTCATTCCCCCTTGTATTCATTGAGAGGCTTGCTTCCTAGAGTTCCTTGGAAACCCTAGGTAGGCAAGAGGAGTCCGGAAGCATCCGGGCTGTGGATTTGCTCCGGGCAAGATTGTGAAGGTTTGGAGGCTACCTCAAAGTCTACCACAAGTGAGTGAGCTATTCCTTCGTGGGATAGGCTCCGGAGAATAGGGTGAGCCTTCGTGGCGCGGGGAATCCTTCGTGGGACCTCCACTCCTCCAAACGTGACGTACCTTGTTGCAAAGCAAGGGAACACGGGAATACATCCTCGTCTCCGCGTGCTATCGGTTATCTCTAACCGAACTCCTTACTTGTGATTTAATCACTGTGAGAGCCTTCGTGCTCGAGTTAGTTGTATCCTCATATAGGTTGCTTCACCTAGTTTGCATTAGGCTCATCTTTATATTCCGCAAAGCCTAATATTGCAAAGAAAGAATTAAAATTTGTAGAAACCTATTCACCCCCCCCCCCCCTCTAGGTTTACCATCTCTATACTTTCAAATACAATCCACCCCACAGACGCCATGGAGAAAAAATGCTGGCCCTTCCGCAAGAGCAAGAACGACCACGAGGCTAGCGGCTCGCGGTCCGGCAAGAAGCCACGGATCGGGCGGTACGTCCGCATCGACTTCGCGCGCCGCCTTTGGGAGGAAAACCGGCCGGTGCCATGGCCGGACACAAACCTGCCTGTAGGAGGCTGGTACCTCAACTCCAGGCGCGTGTCGGTACCCCTAGTGCCGCGCGAGGGCCGAGAGGCGCCGGGACGAGGTGAGCCGCCGCTGAGCCATCTTACCGCCGGATCTCCAACAAGATCCGGCGTACGCGCTCAACTCCTACAACTGGATCTCCTTCGGAACGTGGGAGTTCGACGCGCGCCGCCGCGCTGGCTACCTCGGGGACGTCGAGTTCTTCGACCGTGAGATCGCCGCAGAAGAAGAGGAGAACGACCAGGAGGACGAGGACGATGATGCGAACGAGGACGAGGACGAGGACGAGGACGAGCAGACGGAGCACGCAGAGTACGACCACGACGACGGCGGGCTGGCGTGGGATCCGGAGATCCAGCCGCCCGAAATTACCGAGGAGGAGGTCATTGCCATGGCACTGGCCAACAGCGAGCGCGACGAGCTCAACGAGCTCGCTTTGTGGGACGGGCTCGCAATCCAACTCCGCGAGTCCGCGCTGCTGCAGGGTAGGCCCGCGACTCCTCCCGCCACGCCGAGGCGTTCCAACGACCGCGCTCCGGCTGCTGCTCCGGCCTAGGATCCGTGGCCACCTTTACCACAGCCTCCTGCGCAGGCGACGGCCTAGCCGCAGTTGCCGCAGCTTGCCCTACCACCGCCACCGCCGACGTACCAACTTCCATGGCCGACGCCGGACTTCATCGACCTCGTCAGCGACGACGACCAGTATGCAGTACCTAGGTTTTCTTATGGCCTTTTTATGTTTTTTATTAATATAAACTATGACTTTAATGAATGGGAAAAAATCGTTCCGCTGGAGCCACCCCGCCGCAAATAGATGCGCGGACGATTTCGACCATTTCAGCCGACGCATCCGTTTAGGCGTCCGAAATGCTTCGCCCCACTGGAGATGCCCTAAGACCTCGCTTCGCAACAGTTGTATGGATGTTGATGTAGACTGTATCCGTATTTTTTTGACAGGTCTGTATCTGTGTATTCTTTTTTTTTTTTGACATGTGTATCTGTGTATTCCACAACGAGTAGTTTCTTTTAAAATCAACTACTAGTCGTCCTGGCTTTGTGCCGAATAGTGACATTAAACCCGACCCTCTCTTTCCATCGATAATAAGTATTGGATTTTCTTCAGTTTAGTCTAAAACTCCAACACTTTTTTTTGAGGTGTTTAATCAAATCCTACATCATTAAATTTGCTTCGTAATTTATGTTAGCTATCACTTGCAACATGAGTTATAACTGAAATTTGATGACATTATTCTAAGAATAAAGTTAGTTCCCATCTACTAAGAAATAGCCACACCCTTTTTTCTAGGACAAAACTTCAACACTCAGTGATGATGGATCGGAAGATGGAGTAGCGCCATTTTGCATTTTGGGCCCAATAGCGAACTGGACTAGCCCTTCGTTCAACGAAATCGGGCCCATCAATTTATTACGGTGGTTGCCGGCCGCGACAGGACAGTTTCCACTTCCCAGTCCAAGAGGCGGACTCCCCTACCACACCCCGCCGCCGCCGCCGCCGCCGCGATGCTTCACCTCCCGAAACAACTCCTCTCGCTCCGCCTCCCAGCCTCACCAGTGATCCTTTCTCTCCGTCGGGCCCTCTTATCCACCGCGGCGGCCACCGACGCCCCGCTAGGCGCCTTCGCCGCCGCCGACTACCTCGTCACCACCTGCGGCCTCACGCCGGAGCAAGCCCTGAAGGCCGCCAGGTACATCTCTCACTGCAAGTCCACCTCCAACGCCGACTCCGTCCTCGCCTTCCTCTCCGGCCCCGCCCTCCGCCTCTCCAAGGCCGACATCGCCCACATCGTCTCGCACGACGCGCGCATCCTCAACTGCAGCGTCGACAGCACCCTCAAGGCCCGCATCGCCAGCCTACGCAGCTATGGCCTCGACGACGCGCAGGTCCGAACCTTCCTTCGCGTGGCCACCTGCACCTTCAGCATCCACGAGAAGCTCGGCTTCTGGATCCCCTTCCTGGGGTCGCCGGAGAAGCTCCTCCGCGTCCTCAGGTACAACTACTACCTCCTCACCTCCGACCTCGACCGGGTGGTCAAGCCCAACATCGCGACGCTACGGGAGAGCGGGATGAGCCCTGCCAACATCGCCAGGATGTGCGTGCCCAACTCGAGGCTGCTCACCTGCAACCCGGACACCGTCAAGTCCATCCTCGAGCGCGCCGACAAGCTCGGGGTGCCGCGCAACTCGCCCATGTTCAGGCAGGCGGTGGCCACCACCACGAGCCTCGGCGCCGAGACGATGGCGGCCAAGCTCAAGCTCTTCGGGGAGACGCTCGGGTGCTCCGCGGCCGAGGTGGCCAGCGCGGTCAGGAGGAACCCCGTGCTGCTGAGGGTCTCTGGGGAGAAGCTTCGCCGCGTGACGGAGTTCCTCACCAGGGTGGTTGGCGTTGACACCGCCTACATCCTTGCCCGGCCCGCCATCCTCATGTACAGCCTCGACACCAGACTGGCGCCTCGGTATTCCGTGATGAAGGCGCTCCAGGAGAAACATCTCATCCGGAAAGATCACAGCTTCTACTCCATGGTAACGTCTAGCGACGACACGTTTCGGCGCAGGCATACGTATCCTCATAAGGATCTTCTTCCGGGCCTTGATGATGCCTACATGGCTGCTTGCAGAGGGAAAACTGCTCACTGAAGTCGGGCTATGAAGGATCCTAGGTACCCTTGGGTTTTCCCAGGTTATGAATCTTCGCAAACCACCGTCTAAAATGGCACCAACATTTTATTCTTACCGGCTGCATACGGGTGGTACTCCTAATGTGTACTACTCTTTAACTCACTATGCGCATCTGAATTCTGCTTAAAACTCACTGTGCCACAGTACTTACTTCTGATACCTGGAGCTTGAGGCTACCATTTATCCAGCTAGGTCTGATTCTGAAATGAAAGTTACCATGTTACAACCTACTACTCTTGTAGAAGTAGAAGTTTACAGAAATGGGCAATGTAGCTTGTTTTATTTGTTTTTTTGTTTTGGGTTTGTGTGGGCTTTCATCATGTTTTAAGTGCATAACGTCTTGGATACTAAAGTTGTGCAAATTAATTTTGGCTCATTGTTTTTTTGCACTTGAACATGAAAACCTCAATTTTAAGCTACATGTTTTTTTTTATATTTACCTTCGCATAATTATGCATCACTGCATGGCTAAGGGTGCTATATCCAGCAGTACATAAATCTCAACCTTTTCCATGGTCAGCCCTTTCGTTCTCTGAACCATGAAATTGTATGTCAGCATTTTTTTAGCTAGCTCAGTTATAATTGACAAATGTAATTATTTTATGTGTATGAATGCAGCGTTACCTGTAACTGTATGTTGGAATGGAACAGAGGATCCACTAATTCCGGTTTTGGCAACTAATGTGAGTGTTGAATTTGTACATTCTGTTAAGTCGCTATGTTTTGAGTTTCGACTTGGGATTGTTTGGGCTTATTTGAAACTCGGCTGCGTGAGAGTTGACACACACTCACTGTGTCGGTGCTTATGGTGTGAGCTGAAGCTTCTGATATCTGGTATGGTCAGCTGATATGTCTTTGCTTTGCCAGTACTTTACTGTGGGGTGTGCTCACACATTTGAGATGATTGATGCTCTGGGGAAATCTGTCCTGGGGAGCGCTTCGCCCATGGACATCCCCCGGCAGTTTGTCATACATGTTCTGAAGGCGAAGGGGTTGGTAAAGATAGACTGCGACTTGTACAACGTATTTACCTTAGCCCACGAGAAATTTGTAAAGAGGTCTCCTGGGCTTGCACATGAGCTTCTCCAGGTTCAGTTGTGACTTGTGAGAGGTTAAAGTATTAACATCTGACATGTCGAAACGTCTGAATGATGCATTTTTTGTGGTTTATTTTTCTTTTCCTAGTTTATGGACCTGCTTTGTTAGACTCGTGTAAAGAAATATATTTCGCCCTTTCTTGGTGTTGTGCTACTAACTTATTTGATACTTGATGAATCTATGTATGTTGTATGTTATGAGTTACATTGTTACATATGTCAAACACATGTACCATGCTCCAGAAATATAACATGTTGGATACTGGAGTTGTGCAAAATAATTTCGGCTCATTGTTTTGTGCACTTGAACATAAATACATATGTACCATGCAGGTTTTATATTCATCTTCGCATAATTATGCATGGCTGCATGGCTGAGGGTGCTATATCCAGCAATACATAAACCTCAACCTTTTCCATGGTCATCCATTTCGTTCTCTTGAACCATGAAATTGTATGTGAGCATTTTTTATTTAGCTAGATGAGTTAGAATTGACAAATGTAATTATTGTATGTCTATCAGAAAATCCACTAATTATGGTTTTCGCAACTAATGTGGGTATTGAAATTGATACATTTTGTTAAGCTGCTATGTATTGAGTTTCGAATTGTGATTGTATAGGCTTATCTGAAACACACATTCGCTGTGTCGCTGTTGATGGTGTGAGCTGAAGCTCCTCAGTCAGTCTATAATTGTTTTTGTCTTTGCTTGGGTGTGCTCTTCTGAAGCACATGTGCAAGATGACGACGCCCATCTTTTTGCAAACAAGACAGAACCAAAGAAGATAAATTTGCTAGTACAAATTTTATACCAAACGCACTGTTCAGTCAGTAATGAACACTTCCAAGCTTCAAAGTATAAACATCCACCTTGTTGTTGTTGACTGTAATCAACCTAATTAAGAAAAGACATACTAATTTTTTTCCAGAATTGTATACCAAACCCAATGTTCAATCAGTAATGAACACTTCCAAGTTCAGAGTATAAACATCCACCTCGCTGTGGTTGGCTGTAATGAATCTACACTAAATGGCCATGGATCTGCTATTGTTCATCAGTAGAGTGGGGTTATACAAAGGAGAGTATACACACCTACCTACGCACGCGGGCCTCCAGGATCTTGTGGTAGTCACTGTTCAGCAGTGGTCACCGCCGCATTGCCGGCACAAGCAGAGTCGTACGCATCGGCGAGGCCCGGGATGCAATCCTCGAAGGGGGCAACGAACTTCTCCAAGAACTTGTCTTCCGTCGGCGCCACCACGTTGAAGAAGCACCGGTCTTGCTCGATCAGCCTTCTCTTCTTGAGAAGCTTCACCACGAGATGCCGGGGCCTGAGCCTCCTCTCGAGGCTGTACATGAGCAGCACGGACCGGCGCGCGATGTAGTGCGGCGCCAGGCCGACCTCGTTTACAAGGAACTTGGCGTTGCGGCGGAGCCTCTCTTGGGAGGCGACCAGGATCCTGGGCGCCTTGCTGATGGCCAGGCTCACCTCCTCCTGCGACCACCCGAGCGTCTCCCTGAGGACGGCGATCTTGGCGTCCACCTTCTCCGGGCCGATGCAGCCGGCGGTGGAGATGGCGTGGCGGAACATCTGCGAGCCCGGGGACACGCCGAGCTGGATGGCCCGCCGCACGGAGTCCTGTACGTACTCCGGGTGCATGGTGACGAGGCGCGGCGCGGCGACGAGCAGCTTGGAAATATCACAGGCACTTAGGCCGCATTGCTTGAAGAAGGCGACGTTGGGCTCGACCACCTTCTCGAGATCGGAGGTGAGGAGCCAGTAGTTCCAGTCACTGGCCTGGAGGAGCCTCTCTGGGGAGCCGAAGAGGGGGAGCCAGAACTGGACCTTGGAGACGAAGCTGCGGCAAAGGAAGTAGCGGCCGGCGATCTTGGCGAGGCGGGCGATCTGGGAGTGGGAGAGGCCGAGGGCGCGGAGCTCCGCGGAGATGGGCGCGAGGGAGCGGTCGATGCGGGCGCAGAGGATGCGCGGGTTGGAGGCGACGGCGGCGGCCACCTCCTTGGGGGAGAAGCCGAGGCCGTGGAGGAATGCGAGCACTGCGTCGGCGTTGTCCGGGGACTTGAGGTGGGCGAGGTTCTTGGAGGCCTTGAGGGCCTGCGGCTGAGTGAGGTGGCAGTTGGCGATGAGGTAGTCCTCGACGGCGAAGTTGTTCTCCGGAGTGGTGGCAGCGGCGGCAGCAGCAGCGACGGCGTGGGCGAAACGGAGGCGGAGGCGGCAGCGAGCGGGGAAGTGAACGGCGGCGAGCGGACCGGCGGCGATGAAGAGGATAGGCATGGGGGAGAGGAGCATGGCGGGGTAGGAGAGGAGACGTGGCGGTGAGGGAGTGGCCATTTTTTGGACCCGGTTGCGTAATCCGCAGCCGCAGCCGCTAGCGGGGACGCAGCGCTGTACCGTCCTCCTCGCGCTCCACTGGATAGATAGGTTTTGCCAGTCTGCTGATTAGTCCACTTCTACCGTTGGATCGGGCCGCCCCAGAAGTTTAAGCATGGTTATTCAAAATTAGAATAATATCTCATATGTGCTTGAGAAACCACACAATAAAAGCTATGTAGTACTTGGGGTTGTGAAACATGAATTTACTAAAACAATAGCATTTTTGAAAACTTCTAACTAACGGAGATAACATAAAAACATAAGAGTAGATACACGGAGGTGGTGCTCTCGGAGACGTACACGGACGATGGGTTGGCGATGGGATGTCGCGGCCTGGACCATAGATGCGCAGCGACGCAGCGATCGCCAGCGACCGGTCGAGCGGGACCGATTTGGGCTACGCGCTGACCCGGTCTGGGTCGCGTGGGCCGCTGCTGCTGCATGTACCTGGTCGGTCTTGGGGCTGATGGTTGGCTTTGCAGCAAACTGCGTTGCTCATATGTCCCTGGTGCGCCTGCCATTTCCTATTGTGGTGGAGCTTTTGGACCTCCTTCGTTGTCATTGGGCAACGGATGGCAGCGTGGGGGTCTGTTTGTCCGCAATGAAGAATAAAGGTGGTGGTCCTAGGGTTCCTCTCGCGTCGAGACAAAGATCTATCAGGCGCTTGTCCTCCTTAATCTGGCCGGAGTGTGGAGTTCCGGAAGGCTCAGTCGGCCTTCCTTAAGTGGTTTTGGTGTTGATGACAACGGTTGTGCTTAAGCTAATTATTTGTATAAGAATTGTAGAATTTTATTGACGATAATAATTGTCGAATTATTGCCCAAAAGATTGAAGAGTTTCAAGTGTGTCTTGCTATTTCTCTCTATGGATGATTCATGACATGAGAGAATTATGTGGAATTCATCATCTTTATTCAAGAGTGTCATAGCTGGGCAATTCTATGTGCATCATTATGTTGAAGAAATGGGAAGGAAATATATGAAGAAAAGGAAGAGAAGAAAAGAAAGTGAGGGGTTGGGCGCGCGTGCTCTAGCCGGTGGTACCGCTCGTGGAGGACTGGTACTACCGCTGAACCACCACCGAAGCCACTGCACATGGTACCGGTTTTGGTAACGCTAAAGAGGGCAAACTCACGGTATGTTTCTAGGGTGGTTGGACGCGCGACCGATACCGCGGCCGAGGGTACCGCCTCGGCATGGCTGGTGGTACCGCCCGGGAACGACCGTAGGTACCGGTCCCCCTCCTCTCCCGTGTGGCAGTTTTTCCCCTCCTTTGCCACGTCGACCAGGGGCCGGTAGTACCGGCCCAATCTCGTCGGTACTACCGTCCATAAGGCTCCAACAACAGGATTCCCCCACTGGGGTATAAAAAACCCCTTCTTCCTCAATGGAGTCAACGCTTCAAGAACATATCTCTTTGAACTCCATTGCTAGAGCTTAATTCTTCTAGATCTCTCTACTCCCCACTCAAACTTCACCATACTTGAGGATTTGGTAGAGGAGACCTAGATCTATACTTCCAACAAAGGGATTTGTATTTCATCATATGTCTTAGTGGATCTTTGTGAGGTGACCTCGAAGCTACTCTTCGTGTAAAGCTTCGTGGTTACATCTTGGGAGCCTCCAATCCGGTTGTGGATGTGTGCCCCAAGCTTTGTGTAAAGGTGCCGGTTGCGACCTCAAGGCAACCGCTTAGTGGAACGTGAGCTAGGCCTTTGTGGCGTTGCTCACCGGAGAATAGGGTGAGGCCTTCGTGGCGTTGATTGGCCTTAGTGGCACCACACCCCTCCAAACGTAGACGTACTTCCATTTGGAAGGAAGGAACTACGGCAATCATACCCTCGTGTCTCCGCGTGCTCCACCTCGGTTACCTCTATCCTTTACCACACTTTACTATTTGTATCTTGTATTGTGTATTGTTCGCTTGTATCTTGTCATATAGGTAAATTCACATAGTTGCATATCTAGAGAATTTACCTTTGTGGCAAGCCTAAAATGAAAAAAGAATTAAAATTTGAGATAACACATATTCACCCCCCTCTAGGTGTCATATGGCCCTTTCATTTGGTATCAAAACCTCGGCTCTTTATTCGGGATTTACCGCCTAAGAGAGTATGGCCGAGAAGGGGGGAAGCTAGTTCGGAGCCCGCATCTGTGGAGGACATCAAGGAATTGAAATTTTCAATCTCCTCGATGAGTGACTCCATATGTGAATTAAGGGAGATGATGATGAGCTTTATGCAAGCCAATAAACCTCCTATCCCTCGTACCACCACTACCGAGGTTGACACTCCTAGTTTGGAAAAGACCACCCTTGGTGCCCCTACGGAGGCTGGAACCAAGGATGAAGAAGGTAGTGGTGAGACCGCTCCCAAAATAGATTCTAATGCTCATGGAGTGTACGCGGCGGTTGCTCCTCTGCTCGTTGCTTGCGCACAGTTGACGTGGGCGTAGTAGCTTTCTTGTGACGGTAAAGCACTCGTCTGTTGGGAACCCCAAGAGGAAGGTATGATGTGTACAGCAGCAAGTTTTCTCTCAGTAAGAAACCAAGGTTTATCGAACCAGTAGGAGTCAAGAAGCACGTTGAAGGTTGATGGCGGCGAGATGTAGTGCGGCGCAACACCAGGGATTCCGGCGCCAACGTGGAACCTGCACAACACAACCAAAGTACTTTGCCCCAACGAAACAGTGAGGTTGTCAATCTCACCGGCTTGCTGTAACAAAGGATTAGATGTATAGTGTGGATGATGATTGTTTGCAGAAAACAGTAAAACAAGTATTGCTGTAGATTGTATTCGATGTAAAAGAATGGACCGGGGTCCACAGTTCACTAGAGGTGTCTCTCCCATAAGATAAATAGCATGTTGGGTGAACAAATTACAGTTGGGCAATTGACAAATAGAGAGGGCATGACAATGCACATACATGACATGATGAGTATTGTGAGATTCAATTGGGCATTACGACAAAGTACATAGACCGCTATCCAGCATGCATCTATGCCTAAAAAGTCCACCTTCAGGTTATCATCCGAACCCCTTCCAGTATTAAGTTGCAAACAACAGACAATTGCATTAAGTATGGTGCGTAATGTAATCAATAACTACATCCTCGGACATAGCATCAATGTTTTATCCCTAGTGGCAACAGCACATCCACAACCTTAGAACTTTTTGTCACTGTCCCAGATTTAATGGAGGCATGAACCCACTATCGAGCATAAATACTCCCTCTTGGAGTTACTAGCAAAAACTTGGCCAGAGCCTCTACTAACAACGGAGAGCATGCAAGATCATAAACAACACATAGGTAATAGATTGATAATCAACATAACATAGTATTCTCTATCCATCGGATCCCAACAAACACAACATATAGCATTACAGATAGATGATCTTGATCATGTTAGGCAGCTCACAAGATCCGACAATGAAGCACATGAGGAGAAGACGACCATCTAGCTACTGCTATGGACCCATAGTCCAGGGGTGAACTACTCACTCATCAATCCGGAGGCGACCATGGCGGTGTAGAGTCCTCCGGGAGATGATTCCCCTCTCCGGCAGGGTGCCGGAGGCGATCTCCTGAATCCCCCGAGATGGGATTGGCAGCGGCGGCGTCTCTGGAAGGTTTTCCGTATCGTGGCTCTTGGTACTGGGGGTTTCGCGACGAAGACTTTAAGTAGGCGGAAGGGCAGAGTCGGAGGAGTCACGGGGGCCCCACACGCCAGGGCCGCGCGGGCCCCCTATAGGCCGCGCCGCCCTAGTGTGGCGGCGCCCCGTGGCCCCACTTCATCTCCCCCTAGGTCTTCTGGAAGCTTCGTGTGAAAATAGGCCCCTGGGCGTTGATTTCGTCCAATTCCGAGAATATTTCTTTACTAGGATTTCTGAAACCAAAAACAGCAGAAAACAAAGAATCGGCTCTTCGGCATCTCGTTAATAGGTTAGTGCCGGAAAATGCATAAATACGACATATAATGTGTATAAAACATGTGAGTATCATCATAAAAGTAGCATGGAACATAAGAAATTATAGATACGTTTGAGACGTATCAAGCATCCCCAAGCTTAGTTCCTACTCGTCCCGAGTAGGTAAACGATAACAAAGATAATTTCTTAGTGACAATGCTACCAACATAATCTTGATCAATACTATTGTAAGCACATGTAATGAATGCAGCGATTTGAATCAATGGTAAATGACATGAGTAAACAATTGAATCATAAAGCAAAGACTTTTCATGAATAGTACTTCAAGACAAGCATCAATAAGTCTTGCATAAGAGTTAACTCATAAAGCAATAATTCAAAGTAGAGGTATTGAAGCAACAGAAAGGAAGATGAAGTTTCAGCGGTTGCTTTCAACTTGTAACATGTATATCTCATGGATATTGTCAACATAGAGTAATATAACAAGTGCAATATGCAAGTATGTAGGAATCAATGCACAGTTCACACAAGTGTTTGCTTCTTGAGGTGGAGAGAGATAGGTGAACTGACTCAACATAAAAGTAAAAGAAAGGTCCTTCAAAGAGGAAAGCATCGATTGCTATATTTGTGCTAGAGCTTTGGTTTTGAAAACAAGAAACAATTTGTCAACGGTAGTAATAAAGCATATGTATCATGTAAATTATATCTTACAAGTTGCAAGCCTCATGCATAGTATACTAATAGTGCCCGCACCTTGTCCTAATTAGCTTGGATTACCGGGATTATCATCGCAATGCACATGTTTTAACCAAGTGTCACAAAGGGGTACCTCTATGCCGCCTGTACAAAGGTCTAAGGAGAAAGTTCGCATTGGATTTCTCGCTTTTGATTATTCTCAACTTAGACATCCATACCGGGACAACATAGACAACAGATAATGGACTCCTCTTTAATGCATAAGCATGTAGCAACAATTAATGTTCTCATATGAGATTGAGGATATATGTCCAAAACTGAAACTTCCACCATGATTCATGGCTTTAGTTAGCGGCCCAATGTTCTTCTCTAACATTATGCATGCTCTAACCATTAAATGAGTGGTAAATCTCCCTTACTTCAGACAAGACGAACATGCATAGCAACTCACATGATATTCAACAAAGAGTAGTTGATGGCGTCCCCAGGAACATGGTTATCGCTCAACAAGCAACTTAATAAGAGATAAAGTGCATAAGTACATATTCAATACCACAATAGTTTTTAAGCTATTTGTCCCATGAGCTATATATTGCAAAGATAAAGAATGGAAATTTTAAAGGTAGCACTCAAGCAATTTACTTTGGAATGGCGGAGAAATACCATGTAGTAGGTAGGTATGGTGGACACAAATGGCATAGTGGTTGGCTCAAGGATTTTGGATGCATGAGAAGTATTCCCTCTCGATACAAGGCTTAGGCTAGCAAGGTTGTTTGAAACAAACACAAGGATGAAGCGGTGCAGCAAAACTCACATAAAAGACATATTGTAAACATTATAAGACTCTACACCGTCTTCCTTGTTGTTCAAACTCAATACTAGAAATTATCTAGACCTTAGAGAGACCAAACATGCAAATCAGATTTTAGCATGCTCTATGTATTTCTTCATTAATAGGTGCAAAGTATATGATGCAAGAGCTTAAATATGAGCACAACAATTGCCAAGTATCACATTATTCAAGATATTATACCAATTACCACATATATCATTTTCCAATTCCAACCATATAATAATTTAACGAAGAAGAAACTTTCGCCATGAATACTATGAGTAAAGCCTAAGGACATATTTGTCCATATGCAACAGCGGAGCGTGTCTCTCTCCCACACAATGAATGCTAGGATCCATTTTATTCAAACAAAACAAAAACAAAAACAAACAGACGCTCCAAGCAAAGTACATAAGATGTGACGGAATAAAAATATAGTTTCAGGGGAGGAACCTGATAATGTTGTCGATGAAGAAGGGGATGCCTTGGGCATCCCCAAGCTTAGACGCTTGAGTCTTCTTGATATATGCAGGGGTGAACCACCGGGGCATCCCCAAGCTTAGAGCTTTCACTCTCCTTGATCATAGTGTATATCATCCTCCTCTCTTGATCCTTGAAAACTTCCTCCACACCAAACTCAAAACAAACTCATTAGAGGGTTAGTGCATAATCAAAATTCACATATTCAGAGGTGACACAATCATTCTTTATACTTCTGGACATTGCACAAAGCTACTGAAAGTCAATGGAATCGAAAAATCCATCAAGCATGACAAAACAGGCAATGCAAAATAAAAGGCAGAATCTGTCAAAACAGAACAGTTCGTAAAGACGTATTTTTAACAGGCATCAGACATGCTCAGATGAGAAAACTTAAAACTAATGAAAGTTGCGTACATATCTGAGGATCACTCACGTAAATTGGCATAATTTTCTGAGTTACCTACAGAGAATTAGACCCAGATTCGTGACAGCAAAGAAAACTGTTTCTGCGCAGTAATCCAAATCTAGTATCATCCTTCTATTAGAGACTTTACTTGGCACAACAATGCAATAAAACTAAGATAAGGAGAGGTTGCTACAGTAGTAAACAACTTCCAAGACTCAAATATAAAATAAAAGTACTGTAGTAAAAACATGGGTTGTCTCCCATAAGCGCTTTTCTTTAACGCCTTTCAGCTAGGCGCAGAAAGTGTGTATCAAGTGTTATCAAGTGATGGTGCATTGATATCATTAGCTCCCCCATCTGTAGTGGTACTAAGGGCTTTGTCAATTTTAGGCCTATAATAATATTTTTTTGGTTTAGGCACCTTAGAGACATACATAAACTTTTGCTCCTTACCCACATAAGCTTTCTCCTTATACTTAAGAGAAGAAAAAGTTGAACCCAAGGTTCCCATAGCTTCTTCAAGTTCACCAATCCTATTGATTTGATTATCATGGACAACACAAGTTCCTAGAACACTAATTCTTTCATCAATTTCTCCTAAGGATTTATCAAGTTCATCAGTTTTATCAAGCAACATTTCCAATTTAGTTTCAACGCTTGGAAAATTTTTCTCTATGGTTTCCAATTTTTTCATAACGTCCTCAAGAGAGATTTCGCTTTTTGTTTCATTAACAGGTGGTATTCCAACTAGACTCTCAATGATGCAACTAGCTTCTAAAGCAGGAGTACCTAGGAAATTACCCCCCGAAAGAGTATCAAGAACATACCTATTCCAACTAGATATACCAACATAAAAGTTCCTAAGTAGGATAATAGTGGAGTGTTTCTTAGTGCACCTATGATGAGCATCACTAATTCTATACCAAGCATCTTTAAAACTTTCTCCACCTTTTTTGTTTAAAAGAACGAACTTCAACTTCAGGATTACTCATTTTAGCAGCAGTAGATAAAGTAAACTAGATAAAGTAAATGCAAGTAACTATTTTTTTTGTGTTTTTGATATAGCAAACAAGATAGTAAATAAAGTAAAACTAGCAACTAATTTTTTTGTGTTTTGATTTAGTGCAGCAAACAAAGTAGTAAATAAAATAAAGCAAGACAAAAACAAAGTAAAGAGATTGCGATGTGAAGACTCCCCTTGCAGCGTGTCTTGATCTCCCCGGCAACGGCGCCAGAAAAAGAGCTGCTTGCGCACAGTTGACGTGGGCGTAGTAGCTTCCTTGTGACGGTAAAGAACTCGTCTGTTGGGAACCCCAAGAGGAAGGTATGATGTGTACAGCAGCAAGTTTTCCCTCAGTAAGAAACCAAGGTTTATCGAACCAGTAGGAGTCAAGAAGCACGTTGAAGGTTGATGGCGACGAGATGTAGTGCGGCGCAACACCAGGGATTCCGGCGCCAACGTGGAACCTGCACAACACAACCAAAGTACTTTGCCCCAACGAAACAGTGAGGTTGTCAATCTCACCGGCTTGCTGTAACAAAGGATTAGATGTATAGTGTGGATGATGATTGTTTGCAGAAAACAAGAAACAAGTATTGCAATAGATTGTATTCGATGTAAAAGAATGGACCGGGGTCCACAGTTCACTAGAGGTGTCTCTCCCATAAGATAAATAGCATGTTGGGTGAACAAATTACAGTTGGGCAATTGACAAATAGAGAGGGCATGACAATGCACATACATGACATGATGAGTATTGTGAGATTCAATTGGGCATTACGACAAAGTACATAGACCGCTATCCAGCATGCATCTATGCCTAAAAAGTCCACCTTCAGGTTATCATCCGAACCCCTTCCAGTATTAAGTTGCAAACAACAGACAATTGCATTAAGTATGGTGCGTAATGTAATCAATAACTACATCCTCGGACATAGCATCAATGTTTTATCCCTAGTGGCAACAGCACATCCACAACCTTAGAACTTTCTGTCACTGTCCCAGATTTAATGGAGGCATGAACCCACTATCGAGCATAAATACTCCCTCTTGGAGTTACTAGCAAAAACTTGGCCAGAGCCTCTACTAACAACGGAGAGCATGCAAGATCATAAACAACACATAGGTAATAGATTGATAATCAACATAACATAGTATTCTCTATCCATCGGATCCCAACAAACACAACATATAGCATTACAGATAGATGATCTTGATCATGTTAGGCAGCTCACAAGATCCGACAATGAAGCACATGAGGAGAAGACGACCATCTAGCTACTGCTATGGACCCATAGTCCAGGGGTGAACTACTCACTCATCAATCCGGAGGCGACCATGGCGGTGTAGAGTCCTCCGGGAGATGATTCCCCTCTCCGGCAGGGTGCCGGAGGCGATCTCCTGAATCCCCCGAGATGGGATTGGCGGCGGCGGCGTCTCTGGAAGGTTTTCCGTATCGTGGCTCTCGGTACTGGGGGTTTCGCGACGAAGACTTTAAGTAGGCGGAAGGGCAGAGTCGGAGGAGTCACGGGGGCCCCACACGCCAGGGCCGCGCGGGCCCCCCTGTAGGCCGCGCCGCCCTAGTGTGGCGGCACCCCGTGGCCCCACTTCGTCTCCCCCTAGGTCTTCTGGAAGCTTCGTGTGAAAATAGGCCCCTGGGCGTTGATTTCGTCCAATTCCGAGAATATTTCTTTACTAGGATTTCTGAAACCAAAAACAGCAGAAAACAGCAACTGGCTCTTCGGCATCTCGTTAATAGGTTAGTGCCGGAAAATGCATAAATACGACATATAATGTGTATAAAACATGTGAGTATCATCATAAAAGTAGCATGGAACATAAGAAATTATAGATACGTTTGAGACGTATCACTCGTGTACTCTCCGGATCCTCCCATTCCTCACACTCGTGTAACTTCACGAGGAGATCCACCAGAGCTTAATGCTAATGCATTTTCTTTGTGGCAAACTAAGATGAAGTCCTATTTAAATTCTTCATGTATTGAACTATGGAGAATTGTTGTGGAAGGATACAAGTCTAATAATCCTAACCTCTTGTCTCGTAGGGAAGTGGTTCATTGTCAACTCAATGCCACCGCCTTATACATGATTTAACAAGCCGTGAGTGAGGATGACAGACCCTACATCAAGAAGGCCACCACCGCCAAGGAGGCTTGGGACATTCTCGCCGAAGTATTCCTTGGAAGCTCAAGCATGAGGCAAAACAAGTTCCAGGAGATTAGCAATAAAGCCGAAGGGTTCTATATGGAAGATGGTGAAAATCAAAGGGACATGTACCGCTGCCTCAAGGCTCCTGCTATCACCTTTCGAGGCCTTGGTGCCTATCATGTTGATGATGATTGGATCAAAAGAAAGTACGTCAATGCTCTCTTGCCTTTGAACCGTCCGATCTAAGGATCCTCAAGAATAAGCATAACTTTGAGCAAAAGAACTCCGGTGATGTCATGCAATAGATGGATTCCTTCAAGGTTGAGTCAAATATGGTGGTTGATAGTCGTGCCCGGGCCATTGGGATGAAGAGAGGTGAAAACCTTGCGTTGAAGGCACATGTTGTTGAAGAGGATGAAGAAGATTTGAGGGAAACTAAGTATGAAGGGCAATCCGAAGAACTCAAGCGTGATCTACATGGTCACATTGCTCTTCTCACATCCTTTTGGATAGACCCTTCCAAGTACAACCTAAAAGGAAACCAAAGAGGAGATACCAAGGGCCCAAGAGTAAGAACTTGCTACAATTGTGGCAAACAAGACCACTTCATTGCCGAGTGCTCATATGAAAATAGAGAAGATCATGGTGGAAAGTTCATCCCCAAGTATAAGTCAAATGCTCCTCGCAAGAAGCCATTTTTCAAGAAAAGTGGATATGACATTACAAGAAGCCATCGAAGTATGTGTTGATTGCCCGTGAGGAATATTCTTCCGTGGAAGAAGAAGATGACAAAGACGACACAAGAAGTGACGTGGCCGCCATTGATATCACCTCCACACCTTCATCGTCACTCTTTAAAATCCCCCAATGAGGACTCCTCCAACAATGCAAGATGTCTTATGGTCAAGAATTCTCAAGATCATGCTTCCGAAGATGAAGAAGATGCTCACGAAGACACATTGGGTGAAAAAAATCACTAGTGCCTCTACCCTTATGCCACCTCTCTTCGAATCTCCCAATGAGAACCTCTCCTTCAACCTACAAGTGCCTCATGTCCAAGACCTCCGAGGTAATAACTTCATATAAACTCACCTCCAAGACTATTGCTTCGGAGAGTGATGATGAGAGTCTCAAGATAAAGAGAGAAATTGTTAATTTGGATGAATTTATCTCTAACTTGCAAGGTGAAGCTAAAAAGCATGTCCAAGCTCTCTTGTATAGGCTTGCACATGGTAATGATCTCCTTGATCTCGAGGAGAGGTTTGAGAGAGAAAATGCCGATGAGATTGGTGCATTGTCTCAAGCTCTTGAGGAAGAGAAGAACGAAGAGAAGCTCTAGAGGAAAAGTTGTCTTCCATTGAGGAAACTCAAAATGAAACCTTATCCAACCTCACTAAAGAATGTGATCATGCTATTGCCTTGTCTAATGTGCTTAAAAGGAAAAGGTTGAATTTCGTGTTGGTCATGCTAAACTAACTAAGGAATTAGAGAAACTTGAAAAGGCTCACAAGGCCTTGGAAAGAGAGTTCTCTACCCTTACCAAGTCTCATGAGCAACTTTAAATTCAATTAGCTAAAAATGATATGCCTAGTTCTTCTACTTCTTCTTGTGATCATATAAATGCTATCAAGGAGAACGCTAGGTTAAATGTCAAGCTTACCAAGTCCTTCCCTTCCCAAGGTGAGAAAATTTGAATGATATTTTGAACAATCAAAGAACAAACAGTGGGATGGAAGGGATTGGATTCGAATCAAAGACAAGCAAGAACAAGAAGAAGGCCAAGCCCGCACAAGCAAAGAAGAAAAACGGTGTGGGTGGTGATGTCACAAGGGACAATACCACCCATAATAACGTTGCTGGAATATCTAACCCTCATTATGTGATATTCCATGATTACTATGGAGATGTTTATGCAAAATATGTTGGCCCATATGATGGTTATATTGCTTGGTCTATTTGGATTCCTAAGACCCTTGTTAATAACAAAAGAGGACCCATTGAGAAATGGGGACCTAAAACAAAGACTTGATATTATGTAGGACTATGCCGCTGGGGGCCAAAATGGGTGCTTGATAGTGGATGCACAAGTCATATGACCGGCGACAAGGACCTCGTGACGGAGTTAAGGCCCAACTTAGACAAGTGGACCGTTACTTTCGGCGAAAACTCAAAATCCGAGGTATTGGGTCTTGGAAAGGTTGTGGTTGCACACAACATTACTCTTGTGGACGTCATGCTTGTCAAGACTCTTGGTTACAATTTATTGTCTGTTCATGCCCTAGGCAAGATGGGTTTCACCGTCTTTATTGATAGTGATATTGTGGTTCTCTTTTGGAAGACTCTAAAATTCGCTTTCGTTGGGTACGTCGAAAACAACTTGTATGTGGTGGACTTTTTGGGGAAAACCACTACAGATGTGATGTGCTTATTCGGAAAGGCGGACGTGGGTTGGTTGTGGCATCACCGCTTGGCCCATGTCAACATGAGGAATTTGCGAAGTCTTCACAAGGAAGACCATATTGTGGGACTAAAAGTCAATGTTTGTTTTGCCAAAGATCGTGTGTGTAGGGCTTGTGTTGAAGGGGAAATGCATGATTCTCTGCATCCAAGCAAGATCATTATCTCTTCCAATAGGATATTGGAACTCCTTCATGTGGACCTTTTTGGCCCCACTACTCATGCAAGTCTTGGTGCGAAGAAACATTGCTTGGTCATTGTTGATGATTATTCAAGGTATACTTGGGTCTATTTTCTCAAGAAGAAGGATGAGACTCAACAAATCTTCATCAACTTTGCCACCGAGGTGCAACATCAACACAACCTCACTATACTGGCAATAAGAAGTGACACCGGCTCCGAGTTCAAGAACTACACTCTCAATTACTTTCTTAGTGATGAGGGGATAAGACATCAATATTCCGCCGCGTACACCCCTCAACAAAATGGTGTTGCAAGAAGAAGAAGAACCGGACTCTCATGGATATGGAAATGTCTATGTTGCCGGAGTATAAATCTCGCTACGACTTTTGGGCCGAGGCCATCTCCACCGTATGTCATTCTTCAAACCGGCTCTATCTCCGCAAAGGCTTGAACAAGACTTCTTATAAATCCTCACTGGAAACAAGCCTAATATATCCTACTTTCGAGTATTCAGTTGTAAGTGTTTCTACAAAATCAAAGGAGTTCGTTTGTCTAAATTTGAACCTAAAGCTTTGGAGGGTATATTTGTTGGTTACGGTGCCGAATCTCACACTTATAGAGTCTTTGACAAAGCCTCGGTGATTGTCATTGAATCTTGTAGTGTGACATTCGAAGAAAATGATGTCTCCCAAGTGGGGCAAGTTGATCTTTGTGGAGATGATGAAATACCTCAAGATGCCATAGTAAGAATGGGGACGGTATTTCACCTCCCCATTGAGGGACACAGGCGCCTCGGGAAGGACTATGCTCTACTCAAGTGGAGCCCTCATCTTCACAAACTCAACAAGCTTCGGATCTTGTGGACAATGCTACACCAACCGAAGAACAAGCTCAAGACCCTCCTCTTGTGAGCAAGATCAAGGACAAGATCAACCAAATGAGATTGATGAAGATGCACCAAGTGTTGAACAAGATCAACCCAATGATAGTGCATCTCCAAGTGACGTCCGAGATCAACCTCATGATGGTGAGCAAGCTCAAGAAGTTGAGCAAGATCAAATTGATGGTCAAGACGGGGATCAAAATAGCAAAGAAGACCAAGTGATGCCTCGAAGCTCTTTTGAGGACATCGAAGCACGTCGCAAAATACGAGTTGCCAACACATTGATAAGAAGAGGTCACACTCTTGATACATTTGTTGGTGATTTCAGGATGCAAATGACCACCCGGAGACAACTAGCCAATTATAGTGATCATTAAGCTTATATCTCCAGGGTGAAACCAAAGAAAGTCTTTGATGTACTTGAAGATCCGGGTTGGTTGGATGCTATGCATGAAGAACTCAATAACTTCAAGCGCAACAAAGTGTGGAGATTAGTAGAGAAGGCCAAAGATTGTCGCAATGTTATTGGCATGAAGTGGATATTCAAGAACAACCAAGATGAAACTGGTATTGCGATACGTTGCAAACGTATCTATAATTTTTGATGCTCCATGCTTGTTTTACACTAATTTCTATATGTTTTGTTTACACTTCGTGGCACTTTTATGCATTTTCCGGAACTAAGCTATTGACAAGATGCCACAGTGCTAGTTCCCCGTTTTCTGTTATTTTGTATTTTAGAAAAGTTGTACTGGAAATATTTTCTGAATTGGACGAAACAAAAGCCGAAGTTCCTATTTTACTTTAACGAAGACAGCAGAGGAGAGACGGAGAAGCGCAATGGGGCAGCCACACAGGCCCTTGGCGCGGCCCAGACCCTAGCCGCGCCATGGGGTTGTGTGAGCCCACCGGGCACCCACCGACCTCGCCCTTCTGCCTATTTATTCACGATCTCGAAAAAACCTAAATACTAGAGTCATATTCCCAGAAAAGTTTTGTAGCTCCGCTGCTCCGAAGACAAGTTTCGGGGGACATAAGTCTCTGTTCCGGCACCCTGCCGGGACGTGGAATTGCCCCCGGAGCCATCTCCATCGACTCCAGCGCTATCTATATCGTCGTTGCTGACTCCCATGATGAGGAGGGAGTAGTTCTCCCCCGAGGCTGAGGGCTTTACCGGTAGCTATGTGGTCTATCTCTCTCTCTCTCTCCCATGATGTGATCATTATGTGATCATGAGCTTTGTAATCTAGTTGAATAAGTAGATGTTATTCTTGAACTATTATGCTACTCAAGTAGTTTTATTATGTGATCTCCGGGGACACCTTGTCCCACGGTGTGAAGGTGACAGTGTGCACACCGTGTTTGTCTCTTAGACTAAACTTTACAAAAAAAAATACTTATGAATTGTGGTGTCTTGATAGTACCATCTTTGTATGCTCAAAGTGATAGCGTGGGGCGTCCATAGATTGGGAATGCAGACTTTAATGAGTGCTTACGCAGCCCTACGTGGTGAATTTGTGTTTGTTATCAAACCGGAGAGTGGTTCAGAGTAGCGTAGTGAAGAGATAATATTTATGTATTCAATTATGATATCATTGTTGAGAGTGTCCACTAGTGAAAGTATGATCCCTAGGCCTTGTTTCTAAGCATTGAAATACCGTTTACAACCAGTTCTGCTTGCTGCCATTTTTATTTCAGTTTGCAATTACCACTCATAATCATCTATATTGCTTGTATTTCACTATCTCTTCGTCGAACTAGTGCACCTATGCACATGGCAAGTGTATTGGGTGTGTTGGGGACACAAGAGACTTCTTGTATCGTAATTGCAGGGTTGCTTGAGAGGGATATCTTTGATCTCTACCTCCTTGAGTTCGATAAATCTTGGGTGATCTACTTAAGGGAAACTTGTGGCTGTTCTACAAACCTCTGTGTTGATACTCGTTTTGGGCCGATGGCTAATCAAGAACATAATTCGGCGTTCGGCGTGACAGATGAAAATAGATAAGACGCAGTTGGAAAGATTCACTCGGTGAGTTTTTATTGCTCATTTAGGAGACATCATGTCCACCATGCCAAGTTGTGCCATGATCCGGCTTGATAGCCGATTATGCTAGCAGTCAGAGGTGATCTCGAGGATCGATATATGAATGCTTCTATTAGAGCTCCTTTAAGATGACCTCAAATGAAGAAGTGATATAAACGAAAGTTGTGCGTCTCGTCGAAACAAGCAACTTTGGTTTTTGAGTCATCGCGATCTGAGTTAGTATGCAATTTGTGGAGCTAAAATACTGCTGGAACTCAAATTACCAGAGGTGGGGCGCCCGACCATAGAGGCCTCTAAGGTAGGGCGCGAGCCAAGTTGGAGAAGAGACGAAAATGTCAGAATTGATATATTTTATTGCGACCTTAATGAGACGGTCAATATGAGCTCGGATGGAAAAGTGGTCAACATGAAAGTTCTTCGTTTTTTCGAGACGAACAACTTTGTTGTTTACAATATTTTGATTTGAGATAATTTACTGCCTCAAAGTTGCCACGCAATGTACTTCCAGTTTTAAACCGGACAGTTTTGGAAAGTTCGGTCCAAGCCATCCGAATTAGACTCAAACTAGGGTTTTGGACGTGAATCCAACCCTCCATCTTGCACGGGAAGTCCAGCCGCCCTTTATATACATGAGGGGTGACGGCCGATTGAACCAACACCAATCGAACAAACACATCTACTACTTTTTCGTGTTCATCTACTTTTATCTCTCTCCCCTTGTATCTTTCTTCTCGTTCTTCGTTGTTCTTCAGGATTGGAGGCTGCGAATCCACGAGGTCCTAGGGGCGGTCAGGCCGACCTAGGGCAGCCCATAGCCGCCGCAAGCCCTGACGGGGTCCCTCCCGGGCGAGCGGGGTTTCGGGTCTCAAAAGCGCTCGCTGGACTGTCTTGCGTACCGCGCTTCCGACGAGCCTCCCTCGGCGCGTGCTGCCGCACATCGCGCTCGGCGTTGAGGGTACACGGCGACGTGTTCGTGTGCGAACATGTTGGGGGGATGACCCCCGGTATGCCAAAGGCATGCCAAACCGGATGGTTTGGGCCATCAAAGTACCGGTTCAAAGATTATTCCGGATGATAATGTTCCGATAGTAAAACATACCGGTATCCCAGGAGGGGTATACCGGAACCGGCTAAGAAGCTACCGGGGTAACGGTACAAGCTGCACTGTAACACGTAGGCAAGACTGGTCAAAGATTCTCTTCAGAGCTAGAGGACAAAGATGAGCTAAGCAAAGTAGCTTTAAATGAGGCCCTGACACCAAAGAGGAGGGTGACACCAAAAGCAGCCGCAGGACGTCAGCCTCCCTGATTAAAGATACCGGCGCCGCTGTTTATGATTAAAGTTACTTTGTAAAAGTAGTTTGTCTAGTCAAAGATGCCATTAGGGTTCCTTGCTCTGTAAGCCACCTCTCCCTTATATAAGGAGAGGGGGTAGCCCATTACACGGGCATGTACGATACGCAATAGAAGAGAAACCTTGTATCCAAAAACTTGTATCCTGTGGAGATCAATAAAGAGAAAGATCTAGAGCAGAGTTCTTCCTTGTGTGTTTCTTCTTGTATCGCGGCCTTTGGTTGTGTTCTTAATGAAGGCATCCGGAAGTTCGTCCAATCTAATCGAAAACCCTCCCCCGAATCCTCTAGCGCACATTCGGCCCCAACTTAAGCCATCCCATGGCATCTGTCTGTTCACCACGACGACAGTTGGCGCCCACCGTGGGGCCAGCAGCTGCGCTTGCTGGAGTTCATATTCGGGCGGGCCTCCTCACCATCGCCGGCGAGCGTGTCGTCACCGCGCTTGTCGACCGTGTTTTCTCCATGGACTTCATCAACGATAACATGGGCTGCTTCGCCAATGGCGGTAAGTTTCCCAAGAACGGCCGTGTCATGGAGCTTCGCAGCCACCGCGTCTACCTCGGCACCGTCCCGGAGCGGCAGTACCTCTCGCCGGTACTGGTGGCGCTAGACCCGCCAAGATCTTCACCAACTCGCGGGCTGCGCTCCGACCGCGCAGCCGGCAGCGTCAAGGTTATGATGGTCGGCGCAGGAGGTGTTGGCGAAGCGGCAGATGAGGAGGGTGCTGGGCCCGCCAAGTTCGGGCGCATGGCAAAGCCTACAACGGAGCCCTACGGGGTCACCCCGGCACCTCTACCGCGCTACCGGCGGCAACCCTGCTGCAGGCCGCCATGAGCTCGTTGGCCACGCCCATCGCTATCAACCCCGGTAATGTAAGGAGTTCTTTTGCGTACCTTATTTGCTATCAGTAATATGCCGACACCTCGAATGAATCTCGGGGACTGCCTCTACCGGAATCGCATGCAATGTGTTTCTTTTTTCGGTATACCGGTTTGATTGTTGGACATCTTCTTTTTCCGGTATAGTAGCATACTAAACCTACCGGAGTCTTCGACTTTGCTGCTGTCCGAAACCCGGCTTCATGGCAAGCAAGATAAACCGGAAGGATCTAAGCACGTGAAACACGCAAAGAGAAATCGAAAACAAACAATCCGGAAAAAAGTTTAATTAACCCCAGTCATACCGGTTTTTTGTAAAAGAATTCGAGTTTTTTCTCTGAGTTCAAGAACATGCTTGCTTGGCAAAAGAACTTTGGGCCTCGTACGTCAAACACCCAAAAGAGGTACACATAGCCAAAGTAAAAGAATCAAGTATACATCAGATTGAACTCGGGAATGAATCTGGAGTATCCACCATGCAAAAGAAGAAAGCAGAACATACCGGAAAGGTTGGAAACGTAAATTAACCGGTTTCGCATAACGAGCTTAAGAGTGAAGCATGCAAACTACTTCAGTTCAACACAACCAAAAAGTCTTAAATTGTATCTTACATCTTCTCACCCCGGTATACCGGGGGAAATTTCACGAGATTATTTGTCATGAGACAGGAACAGAGTTTTCACAGGTAAAGTGGAAATGAGCTATCCGGGGCTTGGATGGCAGTAGCAGGTGTTTCTGGGGCTTGCTCAGGGGCAGCGAGGCTCGAACAAAGCCGGGCCGACATTCATATGCGTAGAGTTGCTACAAAGGTTAAGTATTTGTGATGTATATGCATTGACTAACCTTGTCTTTAGGCACAACTATTTTCGGATGAGAATTCATTGCTAACGTTAACCTTCTTAGCTCATCATATATATTGACATCATACAGTTTGTCTCACATCACCATTTATCATGGCATCATCCAAACTCTCAGATCGCTGTTTATCATGGCATCATCCAAACTCTCAGATCGCCGCTTATCATGTCATCATCCAAACTCCCAGATCGCCGTTTATCATGGCATCATCCAAACTCTCAGATCGCCGTTTATCATGGCACCATCTAATATCCTAGATTGCTGTTTATTCCGGTATACGCCAAGAAGGCTATACACCGGTATGTGACAAGCCCAAGAGGGCAAAATGTCAAACGTGCCAAGATGGCAAAATTTCAATCCGGTATACGCCAAGAAGGCTATACACCGGTATATGACAAGCCCAAGAGGGAAAAATGTCAAACGTGCCAAGATGGCAAAATTTCAATCCGGTATACGCCAAGAAGGCTATACACCGGTATGTGACAAGCCCAAGAGGGCAAAATGTCAAACGTGCCAAGATGGCAAAATTTCAATCCGGTATACGCCAAGAAGGCTATACACCGGTATGTGACAAGCCCAAGAGGGCAAAATGTCAAACGTGCCAAGATGGCAAAATTTCAATCCGGTGTACGCTAAGAAGGCTATACACCGGTATGTGACAAGCCCAAGAGGGCAAAATGTCAAACGTGCCAAGATGGCAAAATTTCAATCCGGTATACGCCAAGAAGACTATACACCGGTATGTGACAAGCCCAAGAGGGCAAAATGTCAAACATGCCAAGATGGCAAAATTTCAATCCGGTATACGCCAAGAAGGCTATACACCGGTATGGGGCAAGCCCAAGAGGGCAAAATGTCAAACATGCCAAGATAGTAAAAAGATGTCGGTAAAAAGATGCCGGTAAAAGAAGGAGATGATAACAAGAGCTAACCATTGGCAAGTTTCGCGCCAAGTACTGCGTGCTTAACCCGAAACTCGGGGACTGGCTATGCCGGTTTCTTGGCAGGTTTCGCGCCAAGTACTGTGTGCTTAACCCAAAACTCGGGGACTGGCTATGCCGGTTTTTGACAAGTTTCGTGCCAAGCACTGCGTGCTTAACCCGAAACTCGGGGGACTGGCTATGCCGGTTTTTTTTGACAAGTTTCGTGCCAAGCACTGCGTGCTTAACCCAAAACTCGGGGACTGTGAGTATATACATCGGATTTCATGTGAAAACCGGCATAAGATACCAGATAAGTTATGAATGTTCCGGGTAGGTGCGGTCCTGCGTTGGAAAAACGCAGACGATGTTCGGAGAGGTAAAAATAGATACCGGAGTAACTAATCCGGTATGGAGTTTGAGTGAACCTGGTACGGCCCATCGACTGATACCGCTGACCCGCACCAGCTTCGGATGAAACAGCAGGCTAGGGTAAAAGAGCTACTTGATACAATTGAGGCACAAAATGCAGAGATGGCACGCAATAACAAAGCGGCATCTCAATCCATGCGTTCGGCAAGGGATGCCGAAAGCAAGTCGCATGGGCAGGCCTCGTCCCCTCATCCGGACAGAAGAAAAGAAAAAGATGCAAATGCACAGCAGGTAACTGTGTATGATCCGGTTCTGGCCGGAAAGCAACACGCCGGACAACATGATGCCGGTAGGAAAAGCCAAGGGGCGAGGTAGGCCGAAAATGGCTATGCCGGAAAAAATGATGCCGGAAGAGGCAAGACCGGGCAAAGTTATCGCGCATCCAGAGCGGCGTATGCCGGTGACGAAAGGCCGCCAAGGTACGCAAGGCGTAATGTTGCAGTGCCAAACCGGTATGATGAAGCCGATTCCGGAATGGAACGAGCTTACCGGAACCCATTGGGGGAGCGTGTCGGAGAAAGATGCCTGCCAGGCTGGGATGCGAGGCACAGGCTGGACGGGGTGTATCTGTCCGAAATGATCAAGTCCGAGGGACCACCAGGCCCAAAGTGCTTTGGCCCCCGGGTCATGAGGGAAGAACCACCAGTGCGCAACTTTCAGTTTCCCCGAGACACAACCATGCGATGGCACCACTAAACCGGAAGGCTGTGGTGATGAGGTTTACCCGGAGGAGACCGCCATCTGTTTCTTCCCCTTCCGGCCTGAGGGAACGGAACTCGATACCTTCCAGCGCTTGGCAGCCGGAGCATCGCTGCTGCCGGCATCGGAAGCCGGAGCCTTACGCACTCTGGAGGCCGGGGGATCTCCTACTTCGGCATCGATGGGAGTCACGTGCTCTGGCACCAGGGGTTACCGGTCAGCTGAAACCGGCGCCACAAAGAAAGCACAAGATAACACAAGTGACGTAAATACCTCAAGCACAACACAATCGTTGTCGTCATAGCCGGAACCGGCGGCCCAAGTTCCGGAAGGGTCACATGGATCCGGTGCGCCACATTAACTGCGTGAGGGAGACGAAGGATTTGAAGCCCGACGATGGCGCGCCAGGTACAGTGCGCATGTCTCTGACATGCACAAGTTTCGGGGTATTCTGGACTTCGTCGAGACAAGCATTAAAGACCAAGGAACCGGCAGAAAGAAGCCGGAGATGTTCGATGATGGTTGTTCAGCTAAGTGGGTTCGGCAAGGAGCCGGATGAGTTTAAATGGAAACCAGAAGGTTTAAACCGGTACCTTGAGAAAATAGAACCTGGCATGGTCCGTTGGATAGGATCCACCGGACTATACCAGCTTCGGGGACTAATGTTGGGGGGATGACCCCCGGTATGCCAAAGGCATGCCAAACCGGATGGTTTGGGCCGTCAAAGTACCGGTTCAAAGATTATTCCGGATGATAATGTTCCAATAGTAAAATATACCGGTATCCCAGGAGGGGTATACCGGAACCGGCTAAGAAGCTACCGGGGTAACGGTACAAGCTGCACTGTAACACGTAGGCAAGACTGGTCAAAGATTCTCTTCAGAGCTAGAGGACAAAGATGAGCTAAGCAAAGTAGCTTTAAACGAGGCCCTGACACCAAAGAGGAGGGTGACGCCAAAAGCAGCCGCAGGACGTCAGCCTCCCTGATTAAAGATACCGGCGCCGCTGTTTATGATTAAAGTTACTTTGTAAAAGTAGTTTGTCTAGTCAAAGATGCCATTAGGGTTCCTTGCTCTGTAAGCCACCTCTCCCTTATATAAGGAGAGGGGGTATCCCATTACACGGGCATGTACGATACGCAATAGAAGAGAAACCTTGTATCAAAAAACTTGTATCCTGCGGAGATCAATAAAGAGAAAGATCTAGAGCAGAGTTCTTCCTTGTGTGTTTCTTCTTGTATCGCGGCCTTTGGTTGTGTTCTTGATGAAAGCATCCGGAAGTTCATCCAATCTAATCGAAAACCCTCCCCCGAATCCTCTAGCGCACATTCGGCCCCAACTTAAGCCATCCCATGGCATCTGTCTGTTCACCACGACGACAGAACACACTTTTTGGCGACTCCGCTGGGGACGAAACTTCGAACGGTCTCCAGCCCGTTCTTGCTAAGAAGATATCATCATCAAGAGGTTGCAATCTACAACGGTATCATGAATCCCCAATCTCTTTATGTAGATGCAAATAACTCTTATATTGATGTTGCTAGATCCTCTGATATATATACTATATGGCTAACCCTAGATCTTACTGTGTGCAAAAGCCGATGCAAAATAATCTCCATACGTTTAGCAACTAGCAACATGTAAATTTGAGTTCTCATGCATCGGCATCCCCAGAAGTTCATATGCCGATGAAAAACATGATGACTTCAGTTAATCAATATGAAACACCCAATGTTAGAAAATTCAGCAGTATGCAAGATAGTTTTTCATCGTTTTATTCATCGGTAGATAGTTCACAATATACTGTTTCACCTCTATACATGCCGATGGTTAGGGAAATTGGACATGCTACTACTAGCTATTTGGCCAATTACTCTCAACCATCATATGTTGCACCTTATGTTACTAACTTTTCAGCACCATATGCAACTGGGAATACCCATAATTCGGCTCCACACCTCCACAATGGTTATAGCCGAATAAATGGAAATTCAATAGAAGCTCAGGTGCCTTCATCTAGTGCTGCAGCGTATGAAAACAATGATTGTAGGGGAAAACTTGCAGCTGAGTTCAAGAAGCTTAATGCTCTTCACCGGGATCTAGAAGAGAATCCATGTGATCTTGCAGGAATTCATGCTTATGAATCATACAATAGGAAGCGTGAAGAAGAGCGTCAAGCAAATAATATCAGGTTTTGTCCTTCACAACTACAATGTTTCGGCAATACTTCATTGCCGAAAGAAAAACAAGCATCAGAGGGCAACAATGTCTAGCTGAGGTTAACGCCGATAAGATCATTACGTTTGATGATTTATCGGAGGAACAACGCCAAGGCTATGAAGTACTAAAAAATAAGCGCAGAGAGGAATTTGAGGTGCTTGAAAATAAGCTCAAGGAGGAGCATAAAGCGTAAAAGAAAAAACTTGAAGAGGAAGATCTACAATTTTTCCATGCAATGATCAAGAAGAATCCTCAGGATAATGTTACCCTGGTTGAAGAAACCAAATCCTCTCCTCCATGCAGCAATCAAGTTGAACCCTCTGAAATATCGAAGCAAGAAGAAGAAGCTTTGCATAGTAATAAGATCCATGAAGAAAATAAGAATGACTCAGCTAGTATGGTTAATTCGGTTATAGAAACCGAATCAAAAAGTACATGTGCTGAATCTACTGAATCAAGAGATGCCAGCTTCAGTGAAAAAGATCATGGTGCAACCATGCTTGATTTTTATGGATGCACAGGAGCTTACATGTTGCCCTATGAATTGCATGTCAAAGAAGTTAATGAGCATGAACGACAAGAAAATATAGCCGAACAATGTTCGGTTGAGAAAGAGCATCAAAGTAAAGGAGCACATGATCCAAGAAAACATGAAGACAAGGCGTTAGAAAATCATCCAGAGGTGGGACAAGTTATTGTTCATGACATACAACCATCTTGTTCTACTAACATCTTCAAAGAGGTATCTCTAGCAAATAATTTACTTATTTTCAGATTTGGTCAAAAATATATTGTTCATGCATCTATTAGCAATAGTTTTAGAAGAAACATCAAAAGACCAATCGTGAACTGTAAATTATTTGTTAGCAGTAAAATGGTTACTAGGCATATTGGTCAACATGTTGTGCCATTTAGAGAGACCGATATTGATAAATTATCACAACCAAAGCTTTCCATATTTTTTCATTTGAATTTTATATCTATATGGTTAGCGCTGCTTACTTCATACTTGGCTTACATTTGGTTTCAAGTGAGACATATGTGTTACAACTATTTTGGTTTCAGAAATTTAAAGCCAAGGTTATTATCTTTGGAGAAAGCCGATGATAGTACAACAACTTATTCAAACACATCGGAAAAGAGTGTAAAAATCAACACATAGCTGAATGGGGTGATGTAAAATCTGAACCATTCGGTTGCTTAATTTCAAAGCCGTTCTCACAGCAAGATCGGCTGGAAAATAAAATGTGTACCTTTATTTTGAGCATGTGTGATCATATCTTTGATGTATTGCTGAAGAGTGATTATATTAGAATTCTTGATCACAATGTTGAGCCATTAGTACAAGGACGAATCTATTGCAAGTTGCATGATTCGTTTGAGCACAGTACTCAGAACTGCATCATGTTCCATCAAATAGTACAATCGGCCATTAATAAAGGACGATTAAAATTTGTTGAAACAGAAACAAATGGCCAATCTATTTCGATTGGTGTCTTGATGGCAAAAAGTTATTGCATCGGTTACCTCTAGCCGATTCATATGATGATGAGAAGGTACACACTAGAGATAATGGGATCACACTCTCAAGTAAAGAAATTATTCAAGAGCATATTAAAGAAATTCTTGGAGCTGGGTGTTCCATAGAAGCTACACCAAGGACATCAAGCACTGGGGGGCAACAACAAAATTCAAAGATCAATGGATGTAAAACAAAACATGACAAAGGCTGTGATAAGCATAAGGGTAAGAAAACTAAAGTCACTTTCGCAGAGTTATTGGAGAAATACAAGAAGGAGAGTGAAGCAAAAAGTGCTTATCGGCCAAGTAGTGCAAAGTCATCAAGATCACCCCCAAAGCGAAAGTCTAAAGACCGGGATTGGCAAAGGAAGAAGTTCAATGCAGCAGCTTCGTATCCTCCCCATGGGCCACGAATGCCAATGTCATGGATACCTCCTTATGCTGATTGTTATCCATATCCATCATGGGATAGGTATGGCCGAAGGGCACATTATGCATCTTACTATAGATCATCTAACCAAAATTATGCAGCTCCAAGAAGGTCAAAATCTGAACAACAATCACATGTCAAAGACCGTTTCAATAAAAAGGAATCGGTTAGGAGCTCAACGAACAAGAAGTAGACGATCAAGCAAGTTTATCAAGTGAAAAAGGATAACCGTAAGTGTGATGTTTCAGATTCGGTATCAAATAAAAAAGAGCCGGTCAAGTTGACCTTGGCTACAGAAGACAAAGAGATGAAGCAAGTAAATGCTGGAGCTCGAAGTGCCAAATTTGAACAAGTAAAGTTGAAAGTGCTAGAGGCTAAGGAAGAAACGCTAATGTGCAAAACTAAATCACAGTCGGGATGCCCACTCGGCTTAACAAGCTGGCAAGAGAGAAAGCTGAAACGGCTTAGTGCCGCAAAGCTGAAGACAAAGAACATGGCATGGGTCCCTAAGGAAGGACCTCAAAGTAAGGAGGATGTGCAAGTTCCTATTGCAAGAATAGCGATAAGGATGAAGGAAGAAAAGACCGAGGCTAGCAAACGATCAAGAAAGAATTTTCTATTATATACTAAGAGGTTTCAGTTAGCACATCATACATATTATTCAGCCATGCCATTTATGCCTATGCCATGTAGCATATCCTCAGGTATGATCAGTTACCCTACATGGTCTTATTTTAATCCGTGGATGCATTATAATTCTTTACATCATCAAAGGGTATTACCAAAATATTATTCATTTGGTTAGTTGCAATTTTGTTGCTAATCTGAGAGGCCGAAATGTTTAGAGTTCATAATCATAGTTGTTTTATTTTGTTTATTTCGGCTATACATACTTTGGTGGATGAATTATACATGCCTTTGAGGCAAACAACACATGGCCGATACTTATCCTATCGCCCTGAGAGAATTATCTAATCATGGACGATGTGTTGTGCTAACATCGTCCCTAGTCCTATTGAAACCCGAGACAAGGTATGCGTTTATTGAATATTATGCTTATGCTTATGCTTTTGCAATTTGGCTTATGAATCTGTAAATCTATGAAAGGCCAAATTGTTCTAAATTTCATTGCTGGGTATTGATTATGAGCATAATATGTTTATTGATTTTGTCTCTCTAGTACCATGGAGATAGTATGATGATGCTTCAGTTTTTGAAAGCAATAGCCAATTCTTTGGTATTGTTTATTTATCTCCTACTGGTTCTATTTTCAAAGCCTCATGCCGCTTAGATTATCTTAGGCCGAATATGAAGCTTCGCTATTCGTGCTAGAACTATTTTTTGCTATAGGTGCTACACATATTGAGGCTTCTAGTGATTCGTTGGTAGTAGTATATAAAAAATCTAAGGTTTACCAATGTTTCGACGAATCACTTAATATGTATCTTGATCAATCTCTAGATATAATTTCTACCTTAGGTTACTTTTGCATTTCTCATATATCTAGGCAAGACATTTGGAATGCAAATGAGTTAGCACAACAAGAATCTGGCTACCATGTTAATCGTGGCGTTTTCATATATCTCATAAGCCGATGTTTGCTCTTGTTGTCATAAGTAAGACCGAATTAAATCCCATTGATTCGGTCACTAATGAAGGATCTAGTGCATGTAAATAAGAAGATTGGAAAGACATATTGTTGAATATTTGCAGGATCCTAGCAAGAAGACGGATAGAGCTGTTCGGCAGATGGCTTTTAAGTGTGCATTAATGGACGATAAGCTTTATCGCCGAAACAGTTGACGGTATTCTTTTCCAAGCAAGGGTTGCTATGGGAGATGTACTTGAAAGTATTTGGGATATCCATCAATCGTTAAAATGAAGTGGTTGTTCTCAAAGGTGATTGTTTGAAGAAGTTCTACCAAGGTGGCGACTGATGTCTACGGAAGCTTCTATTCTTGTAGACAGTGTTGGGCCTCCAAGAGCAGAGGTTTGTAGAACAGCAGCAAGTTTCCCTTAAGTGGATCACCCAAGGTTTATCGAACTCAGGGAGGAAGAGGTCAAAGATATCCCTCTCATGCAACCCTGCAACCACAAAGCAAGAAGCTCTTGTGTCCCCAACACACCTAATAGGTGCACTAGTTCGGCGAAGAGATAGTGAAATACAGGTGGTATGAATGTATATGAGCAGTAGTAACGGCGCCAGAAAAGTGCTTTGCTATCCAGGACTGGCGTGTGGTTGATGGTGGTAATATTGCGGACAGTACAGATGCAGTAGAACAGTAAACAAGCAGCGATAGCAGTATTTAGGAACAAGGCCTAGGGATCATACTTTCACTAGTGGACACTCTCAACATTGATCACATAACAGAATAAATAGATAGATGCTAGACTCTACACTCTCTTGTTGGATGATGAACACCACTAACTGTGTAGGATTACACGAACCCTCAATGCCGGAGTTAACAAGCTCCACAATATTCGATGTTCATATTTAAATAACCTTAGAGTGCACGACAGATCAACACAACTAAACCAAGTACTAACATAGCATGCACACTGTCACCTTCACGCTACGAAAGGAGGCATAGATCACATCAATACTATCATAGCAATAGTTAACTTCATAATCTACAAGAGATCACAATCATAGCCTACGCCAAGTACTACACGATGCACACACTGTCACCATTACACCGTGCAGGAGGAATAAACTACTTTAATAACATCACTAGAGTAGCACACAGATATATTGTGATACAAAACACATTGCAATCATAAAGAGATATAAATAAGCACCTCACTATGCCATTCATAACAGTGAATACGTATTCTGTGAAATATAGCCTAAGAGACCCACACGGTGCACACACTGTCACCTTTACACACGTGGGACAAGGAGTCTCCGGAGATCACATAAGTAAGATCCACTTGACTAGCACAATGACATCTAGATTACAAGCATCATCATATGAATCTCAATTATGTAAGGCAGCTCATGAGATTATTGTATTGAAGTACATCGGAGAGAAATTAACCACATAGCTACCGGTACAGCCCTTGGCCTCGATGGAGAACTACTCCCTCCTCATGGGAGACAGCAGCGTTGATGAAGATGGCGGTGGTGATGATGGAGAAGCCTTCCGGGGGCACTTCCCCGTCCCGGCAGCGTGCCGGAACAGAGACTCCTGTCCCCCAGATCTTGGCTTCGCGATGGCGGCGGCTCTGGAAGGTTTCTCGTACCGTGGCTTTTTCGTATCGATGTTTTAGGTCAAGGACCTTTATATAGGCGAAGAGGCGGAGTCGGAGGGGCGACGAGGCGATGACACAATAGGGGGGCGCGGCCCAGGCCCTGGCCGCGCCACCCTGTCATCTGGGGCCCCTGTGGCCCCCCTCTGGCGGCTCTCGGGTGTTCTGGAAGCTTCGTGGAGTTTTAAGACTCTGGGCGTTGATTTCGTCCAATTCCGAGAATATTTCCTTACTAGGATTTCTGAAACCAAAAACAGCAGAAAACAGGAACTGGCCCTTCGGCATCTCGTCAATAGGTTAGTTCCGGAAAACGCATAATAATGACATAAAGTATGCATAAAACATGTAGATATCATCAATAATGTGGCATGGAACATAAGAAATTATCGATACGTCGGAGACGTATCAGCGACCAACCTGAACATAAATGGCCGATATAAAATTATCATCCTGAGAACCAATGGCCGATGGAGTGTTGACATCGTGCTGGAAAAAAGGTGGAGAAAGTTATTTTCTGGCATGCAAGCTCTGCCAGAAAACAGGGGGGCATGTGTTGATACTCGTTTTGGGCCGATGGCTAATCAATAACATAATTCGGCGTTCGGCGTGACAGATGAAAATAGATAAGACGCAGTTGGAAAGATTCACTCAATGAGTTTTTATTGCTCATTTAGGAGACATCATGTCCACCATACCAAGTTGTGCCATGCTCCGGCTTGATAGCCGATTATGCTAGCAGTCAGAGGTGATCTCGAGGATCGATATATGAAGGCTTCCATTAGAGCTCCTTTAAGATGACCTCAAATGAAGAAGTGATATAAACGAAAGTTGTGCGTCTCGTCGAAACAAGCAACTTTGGTTTTTGAGTCATCGCGATCTGAGTTAGTATGCAATTTGTGGAGCTAAAATACTGCTGGAACTCAAATTACCAGAGGTGGGGCGCCCGACCATAGAGGCCTCTAAGGTAGGGCGCGAGCCAAGTTGGAGAAGAGACGAAAATGTCAGAATTGATATATTTTATTGCGACCTTAATGAGACGGTCAATATGAGCTCGGATGGAAAAGTGGTCAACATGAAAGTTCTTCGTTTTTTCGAGACGAACAACTTTGTTGTTTACAATATTTTGATTTGAGATAATTTACTGCCTCAAAGTTGCCACGCAATGTACTTCCAGTTTTAAACCGGACAGTTTTGGAAAGTTCGGTCCAAGCCATCCGAATTAGACTCAAACTAGGGTTTTGGACGTGAATCCAACCCTCCATCTTGCACGGGAAGTCCAGCCGCCCTTTATATACATGAGGGGTGACGGCCGATTGAACCAACACCAATCGAACAAACACATCTACTACTTTTTCGTGTTCATCTACTTTTATCTCTCTCCCCTTGTATCTTTCTTCTCGTTCTTCATTGTTCTTCAGGATTGGAGGCTGCGAATCCACGAGATCCTAGGGGCGGTCAGGCCGACCTAGGGCAGCCCATAGCCGCCGCAAGCCCTGACAGGGTCCCTCCCGGGCGAGCGGGGTTTCAGGTCTCAAAAGCGCTCGCTGGACTGTCTTGCGTACCGCGCTTCCGGCGAGCCTCCCTCGGCGCGTGCTGCCGCGCATCGCGCTCGGCGTTGAGGGTACACGGCGACGTGTTCGTGTGCGAACACTCTGCACTTGGAGGCCCAACATTGTCTACAAGAATAGAAGCATGCGTAAACATCAAACTCTTTTCTGGCGCCATTGCCAGTGAGGTAAGGTAAAATGTACTCACATCCTTTGGCTACTAAGTCGTTTAGTTGCTGGTGAGTGCGCGAAGTTATTTCCTTTAGATTCTGCAATTATATCTTTTTTGTTTCTTGTTTTTATTTTTACTAGTTAGGTTTAATGGAAAACAAAAAATTAGAGAACTTTATAGTATTTATCCAGAGTTAGGACGTGAGGTGTTTGAAGAGAAAATTAAAAAACCTATGGAACTTTACTTGCATGCTAGTAGCAATGTTATTAGTATGAGTTCTTTGAACGCCATTATTGCTAATGGTATGGAAAATTCTAAGCTTGGGGAAGCTTGTTTTTATGAAAATGATCTTTTTAGTTTCCCAACTTTAGAGGAGGAAATTTGCTATGATGATACTATGCCTCCAATATATGATGATTAAAATGATGATTATGTTATTTTTAGTCCACCTACTATTGAGGAGAAAGTAATTATGATTACAATATGCCTCCTATATTTGATGATTATGGTGATGAGAATAATAATGATAGATATTTTGTTGAATTTTCTCCCACTACAATTAATAAGAATGACTATGCTTATGTGAGGAGTAATAATTATTCTATGCATATGGCACATGATAAGAATGTTTTATGTAATAGTTATATTGTTAATTTTATTCATGATGCTACTGAAAGTCATTATGAGAGAGGGAAACATGGTTTTATGTATCTCAATAATATTAAGTTTCACCTCTTTATGTTGAAATTTTTGAAGTTGCACTTGTTTTGCTTTCCTATGCTTGTTGCTTTGTGCTTCCATGTCTTGTTTCTTTACAAGATTATTTTTCATAGGAAGTGGGTAAGACTTAAATTTGTTTTATATTTTCTTATTGATGCTCGCTTTTACTTCAATTCATATTTCTTATGTGAGCATCTTCTCAAACTACTGTGCCTAGCTGAAAGACGTTAAAGAAAAACACTCTTGGAAGGTAACCCATGTTTTATTTCTGTAATTTTTTCTTCTGTTGAGTATTGGAAGTTGTTACCTCTGTAATAACCTATCTTTATCCTTTTTATTTTGTTTTTGTTCCAAGAATAGCCTCTAATAGAAAGAAAGTAAGATTTGGGGAAGTTGCTGTCCTGAAACAGATTATGTGATGTCACCAAAAAAATTCGTATTCCCAGTCAAAAAGTAAACTCGTTTGATTCAAAAGAATGCCATAATTTTTTTTGTAGGGTTTTCATATTTTGGATTTTTTCCTATATGCCTTTTTTGATTGGTAGGCTTATAATTCTTAGGAACACGTATGAATTTTTCCCATAGAATTGCATTGTATATAATATTTTGGAGGAAAAATTTCATCTACTCAAGCCTCATGTTAGAGTTCATTTGTTTTTCCTGTGATTCAAACGCTACTTGAAGAAATATCCTGCAACTTTCAAAATACTATAGGACTCAACTGATCATGATATTCTAGTTCTGAATTTTTTCCTATTTTTTTGTTCTAAAAATTCTGCGAATCAAACATGTCCTAATATTTGGTGCTACTATGCTAGATTGGAAACTCCGCACACATATGGATATGACTATTTCCTTGAAGGTTTGCCGGTCTGGTTTCTTAACATTTTGCATGCATACATATGCTGCAATGTTCACAGAATTTAGGCTCCATTTAAGTGCGGGGGCATTGTTTCCGTGCAGGCAAAAAGCTCCAAAATGGACAGCTCTCGTTGTCATCGGGATGGTCGTTCGTGTTATTTTTCATATCGCTCGCGGCCGCTCGACCTATTTGGAGCTAGCTGAGTGCACGCATACACCGATCCATCCATAAACGACTGGTTCCTCATCCGTACTGTCATCCGTGCACAGATCCTTCGTCCTCGACTGTACGACGTGTTAAGTGTTAACCCCTTGCAAGATTCTCTGTATAAATACTCAAATGTCCGATGCATATTCTTCAAACCTGGCCTCCGAAGCCTACACACAGACACATACAATCAATTGATTCTCTCTTGTTTTAGTTTGATCGATCTGGCCGGCAATGGCAATCGGTAAGATACCTCTAATTTGGTTGCTAGGTCTGGCTTTAGAGTTTGGCGTCGCGGCAGCTGCCCCTGCTCAAGCTTCCAGCAGCAGCAGCAGGGTTAGCCGTCACTACGATTTCTTCGTAAGTCTCCATATGTAGAGGTTTCGTGACATTTCCACTGATATGGTATATGGATATGGATGATAAAACACTATCCGTTGCACGCAGATAAGGGAGGCTAACTACACTAGGCTCTGCCGCGAGAAGACCATCCTCACCGTCAACGGCGAGTTCCCCGGCCCGACAATCTTCGCGCGGAACGGCGACGTCGTCTTCGTCAACGTCTACAACCAAGGCGACAAGAACATTACAATCCACTGGTACTTTTTCTCGTCCCAGCTCAACTGTCACTTGCTCCAGAAATGGCGTCAATGTTGTGGCTCGAGCATCACACATATTAGGCTCTGCTGTCTGCTGCACACATTTACACACGCCTGCTGGCCGGTGGTGCAGGCACGGCGTAGACCAGCCGCGAAACCCCTGGTCGGACGGGCCGGCGTACATAACGCAGTGCCCGATACAGCCCGGCAGCAAGTTCACCTACCGGATCATCCTCTCCGAGGAGGAAGGCACGCTGTGGTGGCACGCCCACAGCGACTTCGATCGCGCCACCGTGCACGGCGCCATCGTCATCCACCCCAGGCGCGGCGCCGCCTACCCATTCCGGAAGCCGGACAAGGAGATACCCGTCATCCTCGGTGCGTTGCTTGTGTTCTCCTGAATCCTGATCGACTTTACTCCAATGTACTACGTGTCAGTGTAATGTGTGAGCTTTTACCTACAGGGGAATGGTGGCACCGCGACGTAGGGCAGCTGCTCGGCGAGGCGCTCAGCACCGGCAGCGACTTCGTGCCCTCGGACGCCAACAGCATCAACGGCCAGCCCGGCGACCTGTTCCCGTGCTCCAGCGACAGCGCCTTCAGGCTCCCCGTCCAGCACGGCAAGATCTACATGCTCCGCATCATCAACGCCGCGCTCACTACCGAGTTCTTCTTCGCCATCGCCGGGCACCGCCTCACGGTGGTTGGCACCGACGCCGCCTACACCAAGCCGTTCACCGTCGACCACCTCTTCATCGCGCCGGGGCAGACCAAGACGGTGCTGCTCAAAGCCGACCGCGGAGTAGGCCACCGCTCGTCGAACGGCACCTACAGGTACTACATGGCGGCGAGGCCGCACGCGACCAACCCGATCGCGCGCTTCGACAACAGCACGGCTACTGCCGTCCTAGAGTACGTTGACGCGCCGCCGGCCGTCGCGACGCCGCCGGTAATGCCATTCCTACCAGCCATCAACGACAGCGCCGCGGCGGAGGAGTACTCGGCGCAGCTCAGGTCTCTCGCCAGCGACGAGCACCCGGTGGATGTGCCCCGGCACGTCGACCACCGAATGCTCATCACCATCGCCGTCAACGAGATCCCCTGCACGCCCGGCGAGCTGTGCAAGGGACCCCGCAACAACCGCGTCGCGGCGAGCCTCAACAACGTCAGCTTCGAGATGCCGAGCACCGCCATCCTCGGGGCCTACTACCACTCGGTGCTCGGCGGCGTGGCTAAGCCGGACTTCCCGAACAACCCGGCGGTGAGGTTCAACTACACGTCCGAGGACCTCCCCTTACGGTTCACGGCGCGCGACACGCGGGTGAAGGTGCTGGAGTACGGCACCGTGGTGGAGGTGGTGTTCCAGGACACGGCCATCCTCGGCACCGAGAGCCACCCCATGCACCTACACGGCTACAGTTTCTACGTGGTGGGGAGAGGTCTCGGCAACTTCAACAAGCACAAGGATCCGGCCACCTACAACCTGGTAGACCCGCCGTACCAGAACACCGTCTCCGTGCCCAAGGCTGGCTGGGCCGCGATTCGTTTCCGAGCGGCGAATCCTGGTGAGTACGTGAAAAGGCATTTCTTTCGGCCTTTTGGAGCTCTTCATGGGCCGAATTTGCAGTATCATAACGTCTTATTTATAATTTCGTGGGCCCGGTCTGTGAAGTTCTAATGTCTCATTTGTAACCTCTTTTTTTTTCTGGCTTCAGGTGTATGGTTCATGCATTGCCATTTCGAACGGCATATGGTGTGGGGGATGGAGACCGTGTTTATCGTGAAGAACGGCAAGGCGAGGGAAGCTAAGATGATGCCACCACCTCCAAACATGCCTAGGTGCTGATGGCGCTAGTTAGCCGCCGGTTCCACTGACCAAGAAACATAATTCTTTCCTCTTTTTTTTCAAAAAGAATCTTCTAGAGGGGCAAGACAAGTAAATCATGGGTTGAATATTAAATTGGTTCCTGTAGTATTAGGGAAATGTTTTGCTTGTATCAGCTTGCTGCGAACTTTGAGTTAATACTTTATCAAAAAATACTACATGAATATTGTTGGTTTATTTGATGAAATATATCATTTATCAACTTTATTCAAGTTAGTACCGTGCTATCAAAAATGTTTAATTAGAGAATACAAGCAATGCATAACTTTTTCTTTCCCTGGAGCGTTTGGATTATGAGCATGATATAGCGCCCAAACTCATGGTGGCACTACATTTGTATGTGTGTGTTACGATCAAACACTTGTGCTTGAGTTCCCTTTCTTAGAGGTAAGGGAAACTTTCATTTAGCACAGGTTATATCCAGTTGCAGATGTAGACGTCTAGAATCCTGGACAAACGCAGGTACAATGCTAATATTGTGGATACATTTTTAAAAAAATCATGAGATATAAGGCCTCCCACCGTTGGTATGACCGGTTGGCCGCCCGTGCTGGAGGGATGGTGGATCCGCCCATGATTACATTGCATGTACTAGATCTTACAAAGAATATTGCAAACAAGAGAAAAAAACTTTATGTTTCCAAGAGCATCTCTCCCAATTTGGGGATCTCCCTTATGGTCTTGCTACTCAACCCTCATCACCCTAGATGAGTGTGAACTGTAATTCAATCTTGAAAAGAAAACGAGGGTGAACTAGAGTAGTAGCTAGGTTGCAGGTTCATCCATGTAAGATGTGCTAAATGTGACGTGTTACATAAAAATAGAATCTGATTTTCCGATCCTAGAATCATATGATCACGACATAGTAGTTTTGTGACATATCTTTACATTAAATTAAATTTGTTTAGAAAATAATGCACGCAAAAAATAGGTAGACTACAAGCTCATCACATACACTTTAGCAAACAAATATGTTAATGTCCAAGCCAAGGAGAAATAATGAGTTGTGTTATTAAACTAGACCGAGAGGGAGGTCCTTGTGAAATTTCATTAAGAAACAAGACAACATCACCGAAATTGCGATCAATGGGTCTCAAACTCAGGTGGGTGGGAACATGGAACGCAGCATCATCCGGCCTTTATTTTAATCAACACACAGTAAATAAGATACAACAACATGATGTAAAAAGAGGCATTAAGTTCAACTAACTACATACCACAAAAAATCATATTGTTTTATTAATCACTCCATAGTATGAATTTCTTTCACGTTTTCCAAAATTGTTAAAATATGATAGTTAGAACATACTCCCTTCATCCACATAAGATGGAATTTTCGACTTTCTTGGAAAGTTAGAGCGTTTTTAAGTTTGACCATGTTTAAAAAATAATACACCAACATTATATTTATGGCACCAAGTGGTATAATTAGATCCATGATGTAATATAATGCGTTTGGATGATATGGCTCACCCAAAAAAAGTTTGAATTCTATTACACTATTTAACCACAGAGTGTATATGGTACTTTAATCCATTTGCTATTAGCTTTTTCTTTTCTTTTTAGGAAATCACTTGCGATTATCTTTGTTGCGGTTCACCTTTTTTCTTCAATTTGTTTCTTAAGCATATCTGTCAATGTCATTCTCCTTATCAACTGGCGGCTACCTTGACAGCTCATTTGCGCTGCATGTGTGGTGCAACACGTTCCCTTTAGACTTAGTACATCTAGATGCATTTGTCTAACAGATTCCATGATTTCCGTCGCCAGTATTAATTCTCTGTTTAAAAGTATTGGTATCACCTTATCCCCAGCTGTACCGAAGAAAATATCGTTAGATTAATTGTATTCCTGGAGAAAGAACTACTAGTCCATGAGCATGGCATAGACTCGATAGATATTATTATTATATTTCTGCAAAAAAAATATTATTATTATTGTGTGATTACTAGTAGTACCTATGGGTGTGTTCGGTTTGGGGATGGGGTAGAATGGAATGGAACCATTACATTCCGCTGGCACGGAACGGTTCCATCCCTGTGTTCGGTTTGACAAAAAAAATTGTCACGGAACGGTTCCATCCTTGTGTTCGGTTTTCGAATGGAATGAGAATGGAGTGGAATGGGTGAGATAATCACCCAATTAATTATTCTAAACTCGATTAATTATTTGCTAAACTTGATTAAGTAGTGCTAAACTTGATTAATTATTGCTAAACTTGGTTAATTATTGCTAAATTTAATTAATCAGCGTGTGACAATCACCCATTTCACCTCGTCCGGCCGAATCGGAGGAACCACTTCATTCCGGATCTAGAGGGAATATTCTATTTGGAGGAACCATTTCTTTTCATTCCAGTTTGCAACCAAACGCAGGAACGTGCTCTGGGTGCGGGACGGTTCCATTCTGTTCCACCCCATCCCCAAACCGAACACACCCAGGCTCCTAGATGAAGTCAGTACGAGACTCGACTTTATTTTCTCCCTGTTCGTCTGCCTACCTCGAAAGGGAACGTAAACGATTTCTTCCCGAAGAAAGTGATCTGGATAGCATTAGTTGACACGTCTGGTGTTGGATGGCACATGTAAAAACAAAAACTGACCAATCAAAAGAATTCGATCCATGAAGAGCTAGCAGCACACGCATTCACCTTCCTTCTTGAAAGCAGACATGACACAACATGCCATAACTAAACTACTCCGGTTTGACTATCAATAAAGACATTGCTAGCTACCGGTTAGCGATAGCTACAGGAGTAGCTAGCTACTGCTCTGATAAATACTATATAAAGCTCTATGGTGGGACTAATTCTATTTCTCCATTAAATTTAGCTTATAAGTCATAATTAGCACGAAATCAATTCAAACCCTTAGTTGCAAACTTACAATCCATGTCGCAACTCATAACTAGTATAAATCACGAATTAATTCAACGGTTCGAGGTGTTTTTATCAGTTGTAGCCCATGTGCAAGTAGTTAAATTTTAGTTGCAACCTCATGTGCAACTAATTTGAAAAAAAACCATGTGCACCTGAGAATATTTTAGTAGTAACCTATGTACTCATGTTTAATACAAATCACGACACAATCCTATATTCTAGGAACTGACCGAGAACTATGCTAACTCTCTAGGAATTAGCAAAATCGAATGAAATAACAAAAAGTCTATTTTAACCTTAAATTTGTAGAAGTTAGGCAAAACAAACTCCGATGTACGTACTTGAACTTGAAATCCTGTCACTTGGCGTTCATTATTCTCTATACTATCATGACGAAACAAATTAAATATGCTATTCTCTTTCAAATGTCCGGCCGGCAATCCGGTCAAAGAGTTCAAGATGGAATAGATCAAAGGAGATCGGTCCCCTTTTTGCTTGAGCCACGCGGTGTTAAAACTTAAAAGAGATGCTTCGACGGCTCGGCTGACTGGGATTGGCGGATGAATGCTAGCCGGCCGTTACACTATTAGTCTACAATCAGATTAGCACTCAGAAAAAGACACTGTTGCTGTTGGAATCACAGGCAGTTACCGGCCGTCTAGAATCACACCACGATCGAGAAGAAGACATTGTTACTGTTAGCATCAGAGGGTCGCAGCCGTACCTGCAAGTTGCAGCTAGCGTATACTGGCATAGGCTAGCTATCTTTTGCTACGCTGGTTGTTAGCTAGCTCGAAGATGTGTCACTGAGTACGTAATTTTTTTCTCTCTCAAGATGGTGGAAATACCCCCGACTTAGTATGAAAGTAACTCTCTACATATCTGGTCTCTGCACCGAACGAGATTACCTAATAGCTCAATCCCATGGGAAAGGATAGAATTACCTAATATTTCAAGATGCTGAACCTAATAATGGATGGATATATGATGCACAATCACATAGCCATGCATAATTGCATACAGTGGATTTGCCATAAAAATAAATATATACATTTGTCCTCCCATGCATAAAGTGGGTTCGTCACCAAAATTTAAAATACATATATGCATTTGTCGGGCCATGCATACAGTGGGTTTGTTATTAAAAGAAGAAGAAGCATATATATGCATTTCTGTGGCGCAGTGGCGTGGCGGGCCGGAACAACGCACGCATATATGATCCACCTAACGACCCCTATTGACGATGCGTACGTACACATATTCAATGGATTCTATATTCATCCGCGTCGAGGTTTGGCAGGTAAATTTTGGAAAAATGTGGCGCTTCGTCGGTGCCGAGACATGCATGCATGTTTTCGGCGTTCCCGTACGTTGATTGCTTTCGTATGCAGGTCGTTGAAATGTCAGCTTCACTGCCGTTACCGATATTGCTTTGTCAAATGAGCAACTAGCTAGGGAGGGAAGCCCGTAGCTGCCTTCCCCGGCTGACACAAAAATGGACCAGCAATGTAATTCACGCCTTAAGCCTTGAGTTGGAGGAAGTATGTGTCAAAACTGTTGTACCAAAAACCCACACAGGTCATGAAGGAGTATAGGATCTGGGGCACACACATGCTCTGTTGCATGTGCAAGTCTTCTATCTTATCTAAATAACCTGATAACCTCCATGGACTTCTGGACTTCTAGACCCGTTCAGCTACATATGCCCGAAATGCCTTCCGGCCGCCTATGTCGTGGGTTTCCACACTAGTAGAGAAACCCCTTCAGTACCGGTTCCAAAGGGCCTTTAGTACCGGTTTTCGGTACTAAAAGCCTCCCACCTTTAGTACCGGTTTCTTACGAACCGGTACTAAAGATGCCTCCACGTGGGCACGGAGGAGCCCGCGGGGCTGGAGACCTTTGATACCGGTTCGTAACACGAACCGGTACTAAAGGCTATTTCGTTTAATATTTTTATCCATTTTTTCTAATTATTTTTCACTCTCTCTTTTATTTTATTTTTGTCACTCCCTCTTTTTTTTCCAGAATTTCTAGTATTTTCGTTAGTCTCTAACTACACTTTATCTCTAGTCAAATTACTTACCCGTGATCAAACTTCCCGGTCGGCCACCCATCCTCACACTACTCCCGCACTAGCACGCTTAACTTCCGAGTTCCAACCCGTTTCACTTCCAAGTGCTTCACGAGCATGTATGTGATAGTAGTATCATATCAATCCTATTAACATGTTGGTCGATGTCACACTTCTTTATTGTTTAAAATCTAAATAATTCTTTCAATAAAAAAAGTAATGATGTAATAATAATGTTGAATAAATAAATTAAATTATTTTTTTTAATTTGTATTATTTTAATTATTTTTTAAAATTTTAATATTTTTTGCCAAACCTAAAACCTGAAAATTTGAAAATCTTATAATTTGCTAAAAGTAATAGTAATATTTTAGGACTCAAAAAATCTTATAATTATTAATTTTAATTTAAAAAAATAAAAAATATATAAATTTCTAAATTTCTGGAAAAAAAACTGATATCTTCCTCCTTTCATATTTTCATTTGGAATTTTGAGAATCTAAAAATTGGCTAACCGGGTAAATCCCGGTGAATTCGGATATAATTTTTTCTCACGATGATTTTGATATATTATACGCATTTTTCCGACGTCGTATGCAAAAATTAATGCGATTTTACCATTTTTCAAACTTTTTTTTGCAAAAAAAGTCAAAATTCGAATTTCTTAATTTCACCGAATAGTAGGTTGCATAACATACAAGAATCTGAAAACATTTTATTTTTTGAATTTTCTATCATTTTCATTTGTATTTTACAAAGCAAAAAAGGCGATCCACCCGGGGGGAGTGGAGGTGCGTGGGGAGCAGGAAAACCTTTAGTACCGGTTCGCGAACAGGTACTAAAGGTCTACCCTTTAGTACCGGTTCGTGTCACGAACCGGTACTAAAGGTTTTCCGCCTGACGCTAACCCTTTAGTACCGGTTCGTGACGCGAACCGGTACTAAAGGTCCTTACGAACCGGTACTAAAGGCCTGAGCAGTGCAACCGGTACTAATGCACCCTTTAGTACCGGTTCGTAAGGAAACCGGCACTAAAGGCCTGGACGGAAGCTCATTTTTCTACTAGTGCCACGAAGCTACCGCGCTTATGTGGTGCAGTTTAGGAAAAGATCATGGCGCATAGCTTACGTCCGAGTCCACGATTCAGAAAAAACTAAAATGTAATCTGATGCATTAACGTATCTGTTAATGACTCGTAATAAAATTCATGAACAACCAAAAGATAAGCTCGGGCGTCGTCTTCTGTCGGGACGTGCCTGGCAAGGCGGGCAGCAGACACTACGGGAGAGCTGGAATCTGCCGACGGCCGCCTGCCGTCGGCACAGCACGAAAGGCCATCGGCGCAGCCTGTGCCGATGGTGACCGTCGGCGTAGCATCGTCGGCATAGTTCTGGTCGGGGACTGCCCAGTCACCATCGGCACAGTAGTATTTCAAAATTTTCAAATTTATTTTGGAAAAATATTCAAATTATGTTTTTTGATTTTTTTTTCAATTTTCTTCTTATTCTTTTTTACTTGTTAATCTTTCACAATCACACTTAGTACACCTAATCTTAGGTCAAATTGCACTTCTAGTCCCCCAACACGCTTAACTTTTTGGTTCTCTTCGGATGAGCTTCCATGATAGAAATGACACCTTGTTGTTAATACTACCATATCAATCATATTAATCCTTTGACCGTGATGCCACACCTATATATTTTTGAATTCTAAACAATTACTTAAGTAAACAAAAATGAATATATATAAATAATAATAATAATATAGAATTTTAAAAACAATTAAATGATTTTATTTTTTGTCTTTTTTATTTAATATGGAATAATTAATATCAGTAAATGCGAATTTGGCAAATAATATGTCTAAATTGATCAGAAAAATGAGAGAAATACAAATATAACATTCGTATCATATTTTGGACCTATAAAGTTAATTTAACAAAAAATCATGAGCATTAGATCAAGTACCTCTAGTTTAAATCTGATTAACTTTATCGAAAATGAGGTGGAAAACGGCCTCAACATGGCATAGTTTGCCAAAATGAGGTTATATTTGGCACGTGTGTGAGCCCTACGATGGGAAGCAATACCTCGGACGCGGATTTCCAATCCGACCCACAGACGACCATCTTTTCATTTTTAGCGTGCCCAAACGGTTTTTATTTGTGAAGCAGCTACATGAGGCACATCTTTCTATTCTTAATAGGTGATCCCATTTTCCTGCACATGCAAGGTATCCACCTCATCAAGCATCACTGAGCAATCATAACCTACCACCTAAGCAATTCTTCCACGTCATCATGTACATGTCCCATGTGGAAAAGACTCCACTTACTCTCCTGCAATAAAACTAGGAGGATCCCAACAATTGTCCATCTTTACTACTCCAGGTAAATGCATAAGAAACGGTGGGGAACTGAATGGCCATGCTTTGTTTTAAATACCAGGCACAATCTTGGAACACTGCTCACATCGCCTATCATTTCACCCACGAGCTATCTCATTTTCTTGCATTTTTACTTGAATCCCATGCTTCAGATCCGGTTTCATTTTCTGTAATCACCAAGGATTGATTATTTGATTTTTTTCATGGTGGCAGACTATTTTCTCAAATGGTAAGTCTTACTGTTGTTTCATTGTTTTCTTCCCTTCGACATGAAGTTTCCCATCTACAAAACAACTTCCAAAGGAGAAGCGTGGCAAGCAGATTCTAATAATGAGCATGCATCGCTTGCGATCCTATCCAGGCAAGAAGGTCGCTGCCCTGTAGTCTATGATCCGCCCTTTCTTTTCATTTCAGATTTAAGCATATGAATCAGGGATTCATTCCATAAGTACTGATCCATCTCATTTTGGACAGAATAAAATCCTGATGTACAACTTCCATTTTGGTGACGTGTTAATTATGTATTTTTATTTCACTTTCAAGTTTTGTTTCCTATTTGTGCAGCAGTATGAGTTGCAAAACTAAGTTTTAGAGAGAGAAAATCGTAGTTACAATACATATTCCAATTCTGATCACCAATATATATTTCATTTTATATATGTACAAGATCGGTGTTAACCGCAAGAAAGGCTCTGTTAGCGGAAAACATTTAGAGGGTACTGCTTGAATCATTGTATGACTTAAAGCGCTTAACCTTTTTTTTCATGTAGCTTCTACCGGGGTTCATCTGCGATGCCATCTCAGAATTCTCAAGAGCAACACCAAAGGGAGTGGTTGATCCACACTTAATAAAGGCTTCTCGCGGATCACCTTGGTCGCAGAACCACGACCACGATATAAGCAACTTTAGCCATGTCTTGTGCGGTTCTGATTTCAGCCCTCAATTGTGGACGATAACTATGACCCGTGCTAAGCAAAGAGTAGCTATACATTCACACTATCAATTGATATTTAGCATTATGGTATTTTCCATTGATCAATTGACATATTGTATTTTTTGCGAAAAAAGTTAACTCATCTGTTTCTCAGAATCCTGGTCATTAAACTGGTGTTGGACTATACATGTGTTGGAAATCGAGCTAACAACGTGCTTCCATCCCAACAATGTACTTTATGCAATTATGGTCAACTTTTCAATTTGTTGTCAACACCTAAATTCTCTACATTTCTTAGGGATAAATGATTTTGTGTTTACAAAGACATATAGCAATATGCATCCTGTTATGATTCTAAAATGTGTTTCACCACCTTCATTTAGTTTTTCCCTCTTTATGTTAGAGAAACTTTTCAAGTTGAGTAATAATAACTAAATATCCCGCAGCAACGCGCGGGGTATCATCTAGTTTTAGTATGACGTGAAACCTCCGTGCGATGATAGTAGACCACCTACGCGCCACCTATCACATGACATATGCACACGTTAGATTTTTGGGAACCCATGCGGCTTCCGGCGGTGTCCCGCCGAATCCGCTGGAAACTGACCGGATTTGAACTAGGGGTCAACCATCCGTCGCTCCATAAATTCCAGAAAAAATATTTTTAGTTCTACGACGCATCATTATATGTGCTATTTTTTGTCCGTTTAGTTTGTTCGCGAATGGGTGCACTCGCACGCCCGGTACGGTGATACCGCATGTCCCGGGGGCCCTGTTTTGGCCAGATGTCAATTTGAACGAAGTCAAAAAAAAAATCCCACGGAGCTGCGTTGCGTCATTTTATATGTAATAGTAACTAATCCGTTTGTCAAAACTGAAATACGACAATTATTTTGAAAAACCCTTCACGAAAAGGGCTATCACGTACGGAGTTCTATGTATTTTAGGGGAAATAAGGAGGGAAACGGCCTCGGCATGGCATAGTTTGCCGAAACAAGGTCATATTTGGCAAGTGTGTGGGCCCTAGGATGGGAAGCAAGACCCCGGGCACAGATTTCTAATCCGACCCACGAGCGACCATCTTTTCATTTTTAGCGTGCCCAAACAGTTTTTATTTGTGAAGCAGCTACATAGGGCGCATTTTAGTATGACGTGAAACCTCCATGCGATGATAGTAGGCCACCTACACACCACCTATCACATGACATGTGCACGCGTTAGCTTTTTGGGAACCCATGCGGCTTCCGGCGGTGTCCTGCCGAATCCGCTGGAAACTGACCGGATTTGAACTAGGGGTCAACTATCGGTCGCTCCAAAAATTTCAGAAAAAATGTTTTTAGTTCTACGACGCATCATTATATGTGCTAATTTTTGTCTGTTTAGTTTGTTTGCGAATGGGCGCACCCGCACGTCCGGTACGGCGACACCGCATGTCCCGGGGCCCTGTTTTGGCCAGATGGCAATTTGAACGAAGTCAAAAAATCCCACGGAGTCGCGTTGCGTCATTTTATATGTCATAGTAACTATTCCGTTTGTCAAAACAGGGATATGTCAATTATTTTGAAAAACCCTTCACGAAAAGGGCTATCACATCCGGAGTTCTATGGATTTCAGGGGAAATGAGGTGGGAAACGGCCTCAGCATGGCATAGTTTGCCGAAACAAGATCATATTTGGCACGTGTGTGGGCCCTAGGATGGTAAGCAATACCTGGACACAGATTTCTAATCCGACCCACGAGCGACCATTTTTTTCATTTTCTGCGTGTGTGAAAGCCATGAAACCTCGAAAATTATAGCTCATTTCTAAGAATATTTATTTAGGTATTTGAAATATTCCATTTTTGATATTTTTCTATGATAGATCTTGTTTTTCTGCGAAATTTGATATATTATACTTATTTTTCTCAATTTAAATGATTTAGTTATGCTTTTTTGAAGACTTCCATGGAGAAACAGAAAAAGCTATGCCGACGGTATAACCGTCGGCACAGGTCTGTAGTGAAAAAAAAGGAAAAAAATGTTGTGCCGACGGCCAGACTGGTCATGTGCCGATGGCCAGAACTGTGCCGACGGTGACCGTCGGCACCTCCAACCTATACCGACGGCTACTTTAACGCCGACGACAATCCTTGTCGCCGCGCTCCGGAGGCTTCTGTGCCGACGGTCCCGACATTTGGCCGTCGGCACATCACCTGGCCATCGGCGTACGACAATTCTCCCATAGTGAGAGGAGAGGAGGAGTGTCTCACTTACTTACAAGGACTAGAACAACCTCCTTATAAACCACTTTAATTCTATCTCAGCTAACAATGTGAGACTAAACTTTAGTCCCATCACTTGCCATACGTAAGTACATGGGACAAGAAAATTTCAGAATTTGTATTGGGCTATGGGCTAAGACAAAATTCCAACATTTTTAACCCATGTACTCAAGCCTAACACAAATAATGACACAATTGTGTATTGTAAGAATCGACCAAGAACTATGTCAACTCTTCAGGAATTAGCAAAATTGAATGAAATAGAAAGAAAACTATTTTAAACCCTGAATTCGGAGAGATTCTGTAAAATGAACTCTGGTGTACCTTGAAGTTTAAATCATGTCGTTTATATCCTCCTTTGATGTAGGAAATGACTTGGTGTTCATTATTAGCCATACTATCACTACGGGAAACAAATAAGGTGCCGATGATATTTTGTTGGGGCCATCGACACATGGCTCGAATAGAGCAGGCCGAGAAGGAGGCTGTCGACCGCCGTTGGCATAGCAAAGGCCGTCTACATAGGCCCAGTCTAGCCGTCATCGCAAAAAAACTATCGGCATAGAATGGGACGCGTGCCCTCGGGGGTCTCCGCAGTGACGGCGAAGCGACAACGTCAGCCCTATGCTGACGGCAGTATAATTTTTTTTCTTTTTTTCCCTTTGACCCTATGTAGACGGCTTTGCCATCGGCACAAGCTTTTTTTTGCTCCACCCCCTAGAATCTTTTTCAGTTTTCAAAAAATATAAGAAAATGTCAGAATTTTAAAAATAAAATCCTTTGATATGACCAGGCATTATGTGTTCTAGTTATAAGAAAAATTAACAAACATGTATTTTGATATATTATGCAAAATGATGCCAAGTTTCGGCAAAACTGCATTTCTGCTTGCACAGGACCTTCGATGAAAATGTTTTTTATATGAAAATATATCTGCTGAAAAAGTTACATTCGATTTCATCGGCCAGTGGCTATTTACCGATTTTTTAGATTCCTAAACATCAAAAAGGAATTAGGAGTTTTTCAGGTTTTAGATTTTGATGAAAAAAATTAAAATACAATTATATTTTATCATTTTAAGATTTATTATTGAAACAAAAATGTATTAATTGTTTGATAGGTCGAAATCACTTTCTACCGAGATTTTTAAGTATACAATTACTCATATTGTCACTCATTCCATGCTCTATCTAGCTACAACCGTGCGTATTTTGTGTACTTACGAGTTCTTGTTCACTTTCGTATGAGTTTTGCATATTTAGCAGTTTTGGTAGGATGTTACCATTTTTTGCCTTTTCTTTGACATGTGTGTAGGTGTTATGGACAATCATGGATAAAGGAAAGCAGAAGGGACTAAGAGGATACACTATGAGAGTTACAAGCACCAGAGTTAGCCATATGAGATGTGGGAAAAGTGATATTTTCCCAACATTTTATATTTAAGATCTAAGGTCATGGTGTTGTAGCCCTCTAACATATAAGGGCTTTCTATTTTCGTGCCCTCGGTTCCTTAGTTGTACTCACTTTCCCCAACTCCTTAGTTTTTCCTCAGTTTTCCCCAGGACCTTGTCTGAAACTCGCAGAAGGAGCTCGGACGGTAAGATTCCCGTTTAGTTGACCGTTTTGTGCTGATGTGTGGGGCCGCGTCGCATGGGGCTGGTAGAAAGGGACCGCGTGGGACAGGACGAGACCGCGTTTGGTTGTACGTGAGCAGGAGCTAGGTTCTGTCTCTCTCGGCCCAAATTAGCATATCCCTTTTTAAGAGCACATTTTCCCCCTCTTTCTCTCTGTCTTCTTTCACCAAATTATTATCAAATCTAGAGAAGCTTTAATTTGTGTCTTTCTTCAATTATTTGTTCCTTTGGACCCTCGTTTTTTGCTCAATATGGCAGCAAATCTAGTACTCCCTCTGGTCCATATTAATGACCTCACCAATCTTGGTTCATATGTACTTCCTCCGTGCATGTACATAAGATGTTTTGTTTTTTCTTTAATTTATCTACTTTAGTTTGTATCTAGTCTAGGTTTTAGCGTGTAGGTTCACTCTTTTTAATTTATAAATGCAGTCCAGTCTAAAAACATCTAAGCAATCAAGGGCGTCCAAAAATCAAGTATAGTAGAATAGGGATAGATAATAGGTAGATAATAAGTTGCATACAGCTGCCAAAATAAGGTTCTTATGTTCTTGACAACACCAACATATTAACAACAACAAAATAAAAAGCTGCTTTGCAGCAGCAGCACACGTCCTGGACTCCGCCTACTCCATCTGGCTCCTCCTCCAGTTGTTGATCCCCTGTCCCTTGATCTTGGGCACCTTGGGCTTGATCGGAGGCATGCGCCCGACGACGATCTCCACCCGCTGGAAGTTGCGGAGGTGAATGCCGAGCACCTTGTGCTTGGCGCGGAAGGAGTAGACATTAACCATCACACCGACCTTGGGGAAGATCCTTCCGATGTCCTCGGCATGAGTGATGAGGCAGTTGAAGTCGGTGTCGCCGAGTCTCCTAGTGCAGAAGAGGCACTTGTAGACACCTTTGGCGAAGTAGGAGGCGAACTGGCCGACCTGCAGCCTCCGCAGCACCTGTCGAGCCTTGGTGTTTTCTTCCTCCTTGTCGCTGCCGACGTCACTACCAGACACCTGATCCATATCAAACAGAAAGTATGAGTGAATGAGTTGCAACATAACAAAGTTAGGAAAAACAGAGCCAACCTCAGTTAGATTGAACACGATTATATATCAACAGGGACGGGGTTAGCGAACCAAAGCTCATGCACAACAGATTTGTACACAGCAATGGGTCGCTGAACCCGCCCTGTACAAATTTGTGCCCAACGATTCATCATAGGCAAAGAAACAAATTCCAGATCTGAATAAATTAACCGAACGGCCGAACCCCAAATCTTAACTCATTGAGATCACATGATTACTTGCATAAATTAACCGAACAGACGAACCCCAAATCTTAACTGATTGAGATCCCATGATTACTTGCATAAATCAAGAAGGGATCAAATCAAAATGGAATAAAATCGGCGCAAATATTAACCCAATACTCATCCTACCTACAGATCGGCAAGTAATCGTGGAACCAGCAAAAATAGGGTTGAAAAAGGAAGGGAAGGGGAACAACAAGGGAGCAAACCGTTGTTACCTCGTTCCAAGGGTCTTCCATGCAGGTGTCGTAGGGGTTCGCCGGACAGTCGTACGGCACCTCCTCGTAGGGGTCCCATTCCGGCGGGATCTAACCACCACCGGCGGCAGCCTTTGATGCACCGGCGGGAGCCGCCAATGCACCGGCGGTGGCGACGGCCGTAGAGGGGACGGCGCCGAAGACGGAGGCGCCGTGCTTAGAGGGGACGACGTCAAGGACGGAGGACAGATTCACATTCTCCTTGTCCATCGTCGGCAGAGGATAGGGAGAGGGTTTTTTTTGCTTTGGAGAAGATGATGGGACGTGAGAGGCGGCGTTGCATGAGGGAGTGAGAGTGATAGTGAGATAGTGCGAGGAGGCGAACATGGAGAGATATCTATAAAGGCGAGGGGTCGTAAATGCGACCCGCGTCCTACGCGTGCACGGTTGCACGTCTTCGACTTATGCACCGCGACACGTGTCCACGACTGCACGTCTTCAACTTCTGCACCGCGACCCTCATCCTACGCATCAACAATTGCACGTCTTCGACTTATGCACCGCAACACGCGTCCTCGATTCCAACCCTCGAAATTTACATATACTCACGTATACCCTTGAGTCTTATACTAGCATTTTTTGTGTGCTCAGTTTTCCCCTTGAGTGCTAATACTGGCTAGTGCAATATACTTAGTTTTAACCTCAAGTGGCTGGTCAACATAGAGTCAACAAATGAGATTAAGCTATCTAATTGAGTCATTTCATGCGCAAAAAATTTCAAAAAAGATAAAACCATAGTGGCACTTACTCATGGAGTCTTCTTATGCGACCTGCCACGTTGGGAACCATAAGAATCATAGATAAATCAAGTTTTACCATAAATTGCCACTTCTCAAATCACCTAGTAGCTATGAAGGTGCATGTCTTTCCACAATAAGCCCTTCCCAAAATAGCTTTCCCCAAAACATACTTTGTCTGAATGATGCCACAATTTTCACACTCATGTATATTTGTATTGCAAATAGTTTGAGGTAGGCCAAGATAGGTTTCACTGTACAAAACACGCATTTTCCAATTTTTAAATCTCATATTTGAATCCCTTAGTCTATTTACTACTCACGTGCCCTTAGTTTCTTGATACTACTCAGTTTTGCCCGCTCCCTTCACAAATTCTCACAGGGGACGCCCAACCTTGTCCTGATTGGTCTAGCCCTTGTCACGCGGCGTGCCCGCCGACCGTTGGTCGTATGATCTAATGGGCAGGATAACCCCTTTCTCTCTCTGATCGGGGCCACCACCCTCTCTCTCTGTCGGCAGCTAGCTTCCACCCTCTATATGTATTATTTTTCATGCGCTAAAAATTATAAACTCATTTAGGCATTACTTTTCTTTTAGGGAATATAGTTTGGGATATAGTTTTGGTTGTTTGAAACGTCCCAAAAGTGGTCTAATTTTGGTATAAACACGAGGCATACATATTTGTGGGATTTCGGTGAATGGATTATTTATCACCCCTCTAACAATTATCAACTTTCTTTAGCATTCCTTTTCTTTTAGGGAATATAGTTTGGGATATAGTTTTGGTAATTTCAAACATCCCAAAAGTGGTATAATTTTGGTATAAACACGAGGCATACATATTGGTGGGATTTCGGTGAATGGATTATTTATCACCCCTCTAACAATTATCAACTTTCTTTAGCATTCCTTTTCTTTTAGGGAATATAGTTTGGGATATAGTTTTTGGTAATTTCAAACGTCCCAAAAGTGGTATAATTTTGGTATAAACACGAGGCATACATATTTGTGGGATTTCGGTGAATGGATTATTTTTCACCCCTCTAACAATTATCAGCTTTCTTTAGCATTCCTTTTCTTTTAGGAAATATAGTTTGGGATATAGTTTTGGTATTTTAAACGTCCTAAAAGTGGTATAATTTTGGTATAAACATGAGGCATACATATTTGTGGAATTTCAGTGAATGCATTATTTGTCACCCCTCTAACCATTATCAACTATCTTTAGCATTCCTTTTCTTTTAGGGAATATAGTTTTGGTAATTTGAAACGGCCCAAAAGTGGTATAATTTTGGTATAAACATGAGGCATACATATTTGGCATATTTGTGGGATTTCGGTGAATGAATTATTTATCACCCCTCTAACAATTATCAACTATCTTTAGCATTCCTTTTCTTTTAGGTAATATAGTTTTGGTTATTTGAAACGTCCCAAAAGTGGTATAATTTTGGTATAAACATGAGACATACATATTTGTGGGATTTCGGTGAATGGATTATTTATCGCCCCTCTAACAATTATCAACTATCTTTAGCATTCCTTTTCTTTTAGGGAATATAGTTTTGGTTATTTGAAATGTCCCAAAAGTGGTATAATTTCGGTATAAACATGAGACATACATATTTGTGGGATTTCAGCGAATGCATTATTTGTCACCCCTCTAACAATTATCAACTATCTTTAGCATTCCTATATTCCCTAACACGTATTTTTATTTTTATTGGTAATTTCGGTGAATGCACACACTAACTTTGAAAACAACTACAGGTACATGTAACTGAGTAATGGATTTTTAACAAGGGATCCCTTGGAACAACTTCTAGCACCTGATGAGCAATGATAAGAATCCGATCGCAATTATACAACAAAAAATAACCAGCCATTAGATTAGCTTGCTTCTTCAACTCGATCAGCTGCCTTAACCGCTTGTTAATTTTCTTCAATTCTCCCTTTACTTCCACTAGTTCTGCGTTGGGAGCATTAGGCATAATCGGAAGGGCCCTAATCGGAACGGCTCCTCTCTCCGCCGCATTCTCTACAACAAGTCCCCCCTCCCAAATTGCGCTCCCCAATAGCGTCAATTGATTCCTGTAATTGTCGTGGTATCGTCACGGCATATGCCATAGGATGGCTAAAGAGAGGTGGTTCCTACTATGGTCTACGGCGGTATCCGGATGCGGGTATGAGCACGAACGACACGACGACGTACTCAGGTTCGGGGCCCTCGTATGGAGGTAACACCCCTACTCCTGCTCTAGAGTGTATAAGAGATATCACAGTACAATGGTGCTCCCTGAGCTGTATCCGGCTGCAAGGGAAGGCTAGAGGTAGACGAAGGTCTCTCTCCCCGAGTGGTTCTAAGTGTGAGAATGAGTTGTGATCGATCGTCCCCCACGTAGGAGGGGTCACTCAGCTTATATAGACGTTGGCAGTTTACAGAGAAGTTCCTATGAACTACTGGCTGGCTCCGCCGGCTCCGCCATCTCCGGCTTTATCGCTCCTTCATGAGGCGCCTGCGTCAGCGACCGTTGAGGCCTGTCCGTCCTTCCTGCCGATGTCAGCGGCAACAAGACGTGCCAGGCGTGGGAGAGGTGTCTCTGTCGGCACCGGTAGCCTGTAGCGTACGGCGCAGCCTAGGCCATGATGGCATGTCCGATGCGGGGCACTGTTGCTCCACATTGCGCCCCCCCGCTTTACGGGAGATGAGATCAGCCTGGACTTCTGCACCCAGATTACCTTTCCGGTTCCTTCTCCTGCAAGGCTCACCAGCCTCGAGCAGGTCAGGGGAGAGACAAACCTTCCGGACATGGCACGTAGAAGCCGGTCCAGTCACAGCGCAGACGGCCATGGCTAGACCAGCATAGACATGGAGTTAGCCGGCTCGTAAGACAGCCGGCCACGGCTCCAGCCGGCCTTTGCCGCGGGCCAGGCGGCCTCGAGCCAACTGTTCCCAGTCCTTTGCCATACCCGGGGTCTTCCCCCCGACATTAGCCCCCGAAGCTGGCGAGGTCCTGCGTAGAGAAGGACCTAGGCAGGTTCCCTGGCCATTTAGTCGTTGATCCCACAGATCTTGTTTGGAGAGCACTTGAGGGGCCGGCTGAGAGTTTTCTTTCAGCCGGCTGCACCCTCTTTTGGCTTGTTACATCCGACTACTCTTGAGCCGGACGCCGCTTTGGTTTCGCGGATTTGATTTTTGCAAGTGTTGGAGGTATCTCCGCCTTGTCGGGAAAGTATGGGCCGGCTCCGGAGAGGGCGTCCGGCTGCAGCATGGGCGCGCCGGAGTCTCCGCTGCCTCGAGGCCCGAGCCATGACTTGACCAGCTCTGACGGAATCTTCTGCCGCGTCGCTTCGTCTGGTCACATCGTTGTTCCCCCGGATTTTCTGCGGTCATGGCTGACGTGGCGCGGGGGTTACTAGTAACTGCCGGCGGCGTGGTAGAGATCGTGGGCGCTGTTAATCCCCACGCCGCGGCCCACGACCCCACGTTGCTACTTGCCCTGCCTCCTTTAAATAGCGGCGGGGAGGCACCGAGGAGGCCCCCCGCTCACTCCTTCTTCCTTGCGCTCAAGCGTTTCTCTTTCTCTCTCCGCCCTTCGCACTTCTCCGCACGTGCGCCAATCTCGCTGGCGGAACTTCGTCGAACTTTCGCATCCGGACGCGGTCGATCTACTCCGCTGGTCCGCCACCGCCGCGCAGCTGTTTCCGCGCCATGGGGGCCCGTCCATCCACGACGCACTCTTCTCCGCGGCGCATCTCGCCTCCAAGCTCTTCACCGTCGTCTTCCTCTTCGTCGAACTCGATGGAGATGGCGCTCCCCAGCGGATCGTGGGAGGGCTCCTACGTCACCGACGAGAACATCGAGCGCCTCGTGCGCCTCCGCCGCATCCCGCCGCAGGTGAAGGCGCATGCTCCGGGGAATGAGGTGGCGCCGCAGCCGGAACCCGGCGAGCGGGTGGTCTTCACCGTCCACTTCGAGCGGGGGTTCAGGCTGCCGGCTTCCGGCACTTCTTGGACTACTTCGGCCTGCAGCCGCATCACCTGCCGGCCAACGCCTTCGTCACCCTCAGTTGCTATGTGTCCTTCTGCGAGGGCTACGCCGTCTTGTGGCCGAACGTGGACTTCTGGAGCCGGCTGTTCTTCATCAAGGCCCAGACCACCGATGGCCAGCTGCGAGCCTGCGGTGCGGCTTCTCTCTACTCGCGCCCTCGACGCCTCTCCCGAAAATCCCAACTATTGATTCGGTGAAGAAGTGGCAGACGACGTTCTTCTACATGAAGAGCGAAAAGACGGCCTTCGATTGGGTGAACCTGCCGGAGTACTCCCCCGAGCCGGCCGACCCGGAGGCGGAGGTGAACATGCTCTGGAGGCTTCTCCGGGATTATGTCGCGGACGAGCGGCTGGCGGACACCGACCTCCTCTGTTGCTATGTCTCACGCCGAGTGCTGCCACTGCAGGCGCGCGTCCAAAAGATCTACCACATGAGTGGCCGGTACGACCCGACCCGGACGTCAAAGCTAGAGCTCACAAAAGCCGGGGTGGCCAGGCGGGTCAACTTCGTCTCCCAGGCCAAGTTGCCGGACAACTGGGGTTGGGGGATGGAGCCCTTCAGCCGGGCCGATCCGCCGCCAGTGGTAAGTTTTCTTTTGTTTGGCCGGTTGCCGGCTTGCCGCCGCCTGGCCGGCTTGGCTTATTGTTTATGCCGTCTGCAGAAATTCGCGTGGTAGCAGGTCGAGGATGGGGACCTGGCGCTGAAGGTATGGACGCCGGATCACGTCGATCCGGCTGACCAAGCTAGCAACGACGAGAGCCCGGAGGCTGCCGAGCAGGCGGCCCAGGGGTATGATGACCCGCCGCCTTCTCCGCAGCCGGATGAGGAGGAGCAGTGGGCGGACGTGCCGACTTCTTCGGTGCCACTTCGTGTGGTGCCCATATCGGTGAGGCCTAGTGCGGCTTCTTCGTCTGCACCCAAGGGGCGGAAGCGGACCACCGCCCAGCTCGAGGCGGAGGTCAAGAAGCAGCGCCGGAAGGGCCCGAAGCCGGTCCCGGAAGCGGCCGGGTGAGTTTCTCTTCCTTCGCTTGTTTGATTCCCTTTCTTTCTTATTTTTATCATCTTCTTCTTGTTCGACCAATCTAGGGCCGCCATCAAGTTCACCAAGGGCACCGGCTCTGGCCCGGCCTCTAGTGTTGTATCACCGCCGCCTTTGCAGTGGGAGAGGAGGGAGCCGACTCCGCAGCCTCCGCCTCAGGCGCGCTTGCCGCCAGTCTTCCTGCCGCCTGCTACGGGGGTGGGGTCTTCTCCTGCACCGCCTCCTGGCTCCAGCTCTCAGGGTGAGCCGGCTCGCCGCACCGCCCAGCCAACCATCGACGACCTTTTCCCGCGCCACCGGCCTATAGGACCGGCAGCCGGAGCCGGTGGAACTGCGCCTGAGGGACCAGCAGCAGGGGCCGACGTGGCTGCGCCTGAGGTTGTCATCCTCGACACGAGCCCAAGGGACGCGCCGCCTCCGCCAGAGCCTTCTGCTGCCACCGGCCCGGCGGGTCGGGCTGCGCCGCTTCCGGCTTCGGAGCCGCCAAGAGATGAGCTGGCGCGTCCATCCGATGCGGATGCCAGGGCATTGGTCAAGGCCAAGGGCCCGACGAAGGAGCCGCTGGTGAGCCTCCACGTGTCTACGACCGCCTCGCTTGTGAACGTTGTGTCCGCCCCCGACTCCAGCCCGGGCTCAGCCGGCACCATGGAGAAGGCATGGCGCGATGCAGACATGCACGAGGTGACGAGCTGGGACGGGAGCAGGGGGAATGCCTCCAAGAAGATGTTCTTCTCCGACTTCCGTGACTTTGCCAAGGCTAGCGCCACCGAAGCCGACAACCACCTGGCGTGGGTTGAGAAGGTTAATAGGGTAAGTCCTTTGTCTATCTCTTGCAATTTGGTATTGTCTTGGTAGCCCTCCGAGGCGCAGGCCGGCTTCTACGTGGCTGGCTTGGATTTCGTTTATGTTCTGACTCCCGGCTTCTTCCGCAGTCGGTTACGGACAAGCGGACCACCCTGTACAACCGGCTTGTGGCCAGCTACCACAAGGCGAAAGGTGAGCATGCCGACATGGCCCGCGAGCTAGAGGTTGCCCGAGGTAAGACTCATTTCCTTGTGACTATCTTCTTTCTTTGGTTTAGCCGGCTGATGGCTTTGGCTTTGCCGGTCTTGCAGCTGCCGCTGCCCTAGTCCCTCAGCTGGAGGAGGACCTTCGCGCGGCCCGCGCGCAGTACGTCGAGAGCGAGAAGACGGTCAAGGCTGCGGCTTCCAAGGCACAGGAGGCCGAAGGGGAGCTGGCGCGCCTGCGCCGGCTCGAGGCCAACCATCTCGCCGACCTTGACACCATCAAACGGGTGGAGCAGGAGAAGGTGGACGACCTCAGCAGGCGGTTGGACGAGATTGACGGGCAGTGCTGGAAGCTTCGCGAGGAGGTGAGTGATACGTCTCAAACGTATCTATAATTTCTTATGTTCCATGCTACTTTTATGATGATACTCACATGTTTTATACACATTATATGTCATTATTATGCATTTTCCGGCACTAACCTATTAACGAGATGCCGAAGATCCAGTTGCTGTTTTCTGCTGTTTTTGGTTTCAGAAATCCTAGTAAGGAAATATTCTCGGAATTGGACGAAATCAACGCTCAGGGTCCTATTTTTCCACGAAGCTTCCAGAAGTCCGAAGAGGAAACGAAGTGGGGCCACGGGGCGACGACACACCAGGGCAGCGCGGCCTGGGCCCTGGCCGCGCGGCCCTGTGGTGTGGGTCCCCCGTGACGCCCCCTGACCTACCCTTCCGCCTATTTAAGCCTTCGTCGATAATAGCCCCAGTACCGAGAGCCACGATACGGAAAACCTTCCAGAGACGCCGCCGCCGCCAATCCCATCTCGGGGGATTCAGGAGATCGCCTCCGGTACCCTGCCGGAGAGGGGAATCATCTCCCGGAGGACTCTAGACCGCCATGGTCGCCTCCGGATTGATGTGTGAGTAGTTCACCCCTGGACTATGGGTCCATAGCAGTAGCTAGATGGTCGTCTTCTCCTCATTGTGCTATCATTATTGGATCTTGTGAGCTGCCTAACATGATCAAGATCATCTATCTATAATGCTACATGTTGTGTTTGTTGGGATCTGATGAATATGGAATACTATGCTATATTGATTATCAATCTATCATCTATGTGTTGTTTATGATCTTGCATGCTCTCCGTTGCTAGTAGAGGCTCTGGCCAAGTCATTTCTTGTAACTCCAAGAGGGAGTAATTATGCTCGATAGTGGGTTCATGCCTCCATTAAATCTGGGGGAGTGACAGCAACCTCTAAGCTTGTGGATGTGCTGTTGCCACTAGGGATAAAACGTCAATGCTATATCTAAGGATGTATTTATTGATTACATTACGCACCATACTTAATGCAATCGTCTGTTGTTTGCAACTTAATACTGGAGGGGGTTCGGATGATAACCTGAAGGTGGACTTTTTAGGCATAGATGCATGCTGGATAGCGGTCTATGTACTTTGTCGTAATGCCCAATTAAATCTCACACTACTCATCATAACATGTATGTGCATTGTTATGCTCTCTTTATTTGTCAATTGCCCAACTGTAATTTATTCACCCAACATGCTATTTATCTTATGGGAGAGACACCACTGGTGAACTGTGGACCCCGGTCCATTCTTTTACATCGAATACAATCTACTGCAATACTCGTTCTACTGTTTTCTGCAAACATCATCTTCCACACTATACATCTAATCCTTTGTTACACCAAGCCGGTGAGATTGACAACCTCACTGTCACGTTGGGGCAAAGTAATTTGGTTGTGTTGTGCAGGTTCCACGTTGGCGCCGGAATCCCTAGTGTTGCGCCGCACTACACTTCGCCGCCATCAACCTTCAACGTGCTTCTTGACTCCTACTGGTTCGATAAACCTTGGTTTCTTACTGAGGGAAAACTTGTTGCTGTACTCATCATACCTTCCTCTTGGGGTTCCCAACGGATGAGTGCTTTACCGTCACAAGGAAGCTACTTTCTGGCACCGTTGTAATCCAACTCCCACGTCAACTGTACGCCAGCAGCATATTTTCTGGCGCCGTTGCCGGGGAGATCAAGGCACGCTGCAAGGGGAGTCTCCACCTCCAATCTCTTTACTTTGTTTTTGTCTTGCTTTACTTTTATTTACTACTTTGTTTGCTGCACTAAAACAAAACACAAAAAAATTAGTTGCTAGTTTTACTTTATTTACTATCTTGTTTGCCATATCAAAAACACAAAAAAATTAGTTACTCGCATTTACTTTATTTACCTTTCGTTTATTTCATCATGCTTTCCTCTAAGTTCACTCTGAAAAATATACCGGTAGGACAAGGGTCTATCATTGGAAGAGATAATATAGAAGAATTTTTCATCACGTTAGTATGGTTGAAGATTTTGAAGATAGACATTTGGTAGAACTTGCTCCTACTTATGAAATAGTACAGCTTCTTTGGTACACATGTTGGAAGCTAAATTTGTTAATCTCAATCCTATAATGCAACATATGTTTCTTACACTTTCTGATATGGAGATGGGAGAAAAGAGAGATTTTGTTTTAAAAGTCCTTATTAGAGAATTTGGAGGTATAGCAAGAGAAGTTAGAAAAGTTTTTACTAAATATAATATGCTTGGCTCTTATACCAACTTTGCTAGTATCCTTGAAAAGATGGACATGGATAGAATAAGGTACACTAATAATGCTAATGATGGTGGAGAGATTAAAGCACCAATACCTTGCAAGCTCTTAGGAATGCATGAGGCTCTAGAAAAGAATTTTGATTGGCTTGTTCCTGAAAATTTGTTTGATGAGAATAGCAAGCCTAGAAGTAATGAAAAAGGAGCCTCTGAAACTTATATAGATAAAATACAATGCATTGTTGAGAAAACTCCAAACCCCACTATTGATGCTTCATCTCTTGATAACACTTGATACACACTTTCTGCGCCTAGCTGGAAGGCGTTAAAGAAAAGCGCTTATGGGAGACAACCCATGATTTTACTACAGTACTTTTGTTTTATATTTGAGTCTTGGAAGTTGTTACTACTGTAGAAACCTCTCCTTATCTTAGTTTTATTGCATTGTTGTGCCAAGTAAAGTCTTTAATGATAAAGTTGATACTAGATTTGGATTACTGCGCAGAAACAGATTTCTTGCTGTCACGAATTTGAACAGTAGTCTCTGTAGGTAACTAAGAAAATTATGCCAATTTATGTGCGTGATCCTCAGATATGTACGCAACTTTCATTAGTTTTGAGTTTTCTCATTTGAGCAAGTCTGGTGCCCCAGAAAAATACGTCTTTACGGACTGTTCTGTTTTGACAGATTCTGCCTTTTATTTCGCATTGCCTGTTTTACTATGTTTGATGGATTTATTTGCTCCATTAACTTTCAGTAGCTTTGTGCAATGTCCAGAAGTGTTAAGAATGATTATGTCACCTCTGAACATGTGAATTTTTGTTATGCACTAACCCTCTAATGAGTTTGTTTCGAGTTTGGTGTGGAGGAAGTTTTCAAGGATCAAGAGAGGAGGATGATACAATATGATCAAGGAGAGTGAAAGCTCTAAGCTTGGGGATGCCCCCGGTGGTTCATCCCTGCATATTTCAAGAAGACTCAAGCGTCTAAGCTTGGGGATGCCCAAGGCATCCCCTTCTTCATCGACAACATTATCAGGTTCCTCTAGTGAAACTATATTTTTATTCCATCACATCTTATGTGCTTAACTTGGAGCGTCTTTATGTTCTTGTTTTTGTTTTGTTTGAATAAAGTTGGATCCTAGCATTCATTGTGTGGGAGAGAGACACGCTCCGCTGTTTCATATGGACACATATGTCCTTAGGCTTTACTCATAATATTCATGGCGAAGGTTGAACTGCTTCGTTAGATTGTTATATGGTTGGAAACGGGAAATGCTACATGTGGTAATTGGTATAATATCTTGAATAATGTGATACTTGGCAATTGTTATGCTCATGTTTAAGCTCTTGCATCATATACTTTGCACCTATTAATGAAGAAATACATAGAGCATGCTAAAATTTGGTTTGCATAATTGGTCTCTCTAAGGTCTAGATATTTTCTAGTAAATGTCGAACAACAAGGAAGACGGTATAGAGTCTTATAATGCTTACAATATATCTTTTATGTGAGTTTTGCTGTACCGGTTCATACTTGTGTTTGCTTTAAACAACCTTGCTAGCCTAAACCTTGTATCGAGAGGGAATACTTCTCATGCATCCAAAATCCTTGAGCCAAACACTATGCCACTTGTGTCCACCATACCTACCTACTACATGGTATTTCTCCGCCATTCCAAAGTAAATTGCTTGAGTGCTACCTTTAAAATTTCCATTCTTTATCTTTGCAATATATAGCTCATGGGACAGATAGCCTAAAAACTATTGTGGTATTGAATATGTACTTATGCATCTTATCTCTTATAAGTTGCTTGTTGAGCGATAACCATGTTCCTGGGGATGCCATCAACTACACTTTGTTGAATATCATGTGAGTTGCTATGCATGTTCGTCTTGTCTGAAGTAAGGGCGATTTACCATGAGTTGAATGGTTTGAGTATGCATATTATTAGAGAAGAACATTGGGCCGCTAACTAAAGCCATGATTCATGGTGGAAGTTTCAGTTTTGGACAAATATCCTCAACCTCATATGAGAATTTTATTTGTTGCTAAATGCTTATGCATTAAAGAGGAGTCCATTATCTGTTGTCTATGTTGTCCCGGTATGGATGTCTAAGTTGAGAATAATCAAAAGAGAGAAATCCAATGCGAGCTTTCTCCTTAGACTTTTGTACAGGCGGCATAGAGGTACCCCTTTGTGACACTTGGTTTAAACATATGTATTGCAATGATAATCCAGGTAATCCGAGCTAATTAGGACAAGGTGCGGGCACTATTGGTATACTATGCATGAGGCTTGCAACTTGTAGGATATAATTTACATAACACATATGCTTTATTACTACCGTTGACAAAATTGTTTCTTGTTTTCAAAATAAAAGCTCTAGCACAAATATAGCAATCAATGCTTCCCTCTGCGAAGGGCCTTTCTTCTACTTTTATTGTTGAGTCAGTTTACCCATTTCCTTCTATCTCAAGAAGCAAACACTTGTGTTAACTGTGCATTGATTCCTACATACTTGCATATTGCACTTGTTATATTACTTTATGTTGACAATATCCATGAGATATACATGTTATAAGTTGAAAGCAACCGCTGAAACTTAATCTTCCTTTGTGTTGCTTTAATGCCTTTACTTTGAATCTATTGCTTTATGAGTTAACTCTTATGCAAGACTTATTGATGCTTGTCTTGAAAGTACTATTCATGAAAAGTCTTTGCTATATGATTCAATTGTTTACTCATTGTATTTACCATTGCTTCGAATCGCTGCATTCATTACGTGTGCTTACAATAGTATTGATCAAGATTATGATAGCATGTCACTTAAGAAATTATCTTTGTTATCATTTACCTACTCGGGACGAGTAGGAACTAAGCTTGGGGATGCTTGATACGTCTCAAACGTATCTATAATTTCTTATGTTCCATGCTACTTTTATGATGATACTCACATGTTTTATACACATTATATGTCATTATTATGCATTTTCCGGCACTAACCTATTAACGAGATGCCGAAGAGCCAGTTGTTGTTTTCTGCTATTTTTGGTTTCAGAAATCCTAGTAAGGAAATATTCTCGGAATTGGACGAAATCAACGCCCAGGGTCCTATTTTTCAACGAAGCTTCCAGAAGTCCGAAGAGGAAACGAAGTGGGGCCACGGGGCGACGACACACCAGGGCGGCGCGGCCTGGGCCCTGGCCGCGCGGCCCTGTGGTGTGGGTCCCCCGTGACGCCCCCTGACCTACCCTTCCGCCTACTTAAGCCTTCGTCGATAATAGCCCCAGTACCGAGAGCCACGATATGGAAAACCTTCCTGAGACGCCGCCGCCGCCAATCCCATCTCGGGGGATTCAGGAGATCGCCTCCGGCACCCTGCCGGAGAGGGGAATCATCTCCCGGAGGACTCTACACCGCCATGGTCGCCTCTGGATTGATGTGTGAGTAGTTCACCCCTGGACTATGGGTCCATAGCAGTAGCTAGATGGTCGTCTTCTCCTCATTGTGCTATCATTGTTGGATCTTGTGAGCTGCCTAACATGATCAAGATTATCTATCTGTAATGCTACATGTTGCGTTTGTTGGGATCTGATGAATATGGAATACTACGCTATGTTGATTATCAATCTATCATCTATGTGTTGTTTATGATCTTGCATGCTCTCCGTTGCTAGTAGAGGCTCTGGCCAAGTCATTACTTGTAACTCCAAGAGGGAGTAATTATGCTCGATAGTGGGTTCATGCCTCCATTAAATCTGGGGGAGTGACAGCAACCTCTAAGGTTGTGGATGTGCTGTTGCCACTAGGGATAAAACATCAATGCTATATCTAAGGATGTATTTATTGATTACATTACGCACCATACTTAATGCAATCGTCTGTTGTTTGCAACTTAATACTGGAGGGGGTTCGGATGATAACCTGAAGGTGGACTTTTTAGGCATAGATGCATGCTGGATAGCGGTCTATGTACTTTGTCGTAATGCCCAATTAAATCTCACACTACTCATCATAACATGTATGTGCATTGTTATGCTCTCTTTATTTGTCAATTGCCCAACTGTAATTTGTTCACCCAACATGCTATTTATCTTATGGGAGAGACACCACTAGTGAACTGTGGACCCCGGTCCATTCTTTTACATCGAATACAATCTACTGCAATACTCGTTCTACTGTTTTCTGCAAACATCATCTTCCACACTATACATCTAATCCTTTGTTACACCAAGCCGGTGAGATTGACAACCTCACTGTCACGTTGGGGCAAAGTAATTTGGTTGTGTTGTGCAGGTTCCACGTTGGCGCCGGAATCCCTGGTGTTGCGCCGCACTACACTTCGCCGCCATCAACCTTCAACGTGCTTCTTGACTCCTACTGGTTCGATAAACCTTGGTTTCTTACTGAGGGAAAACTTGCTGCTGTACTCATCATACCTTCCTCTTGGGGTTCCCAACGGACGAGTGCTTTACCGTCACAAGGAAGCTACTTTCTGGCACTGTTGTAATCCAACTCCCACGTCAACTGTACGCCAGCAGTGAGCTCCAAGTCTGAGGAGCCGATGGCCACGGCCAAACGCTGGGTGGCGGAGATCAGCGCGCTCGACCGCGGTTTCGCGGGTAAGTCTTGTTTTTACCACTTTTCTTCTATCCCTTGCCGGCTTCCGTCTGCCGGTTGCTAGCATGAATTTCTGTTGGTAGCCGGCAGCTGGACAAAATTTGAACATTTCCCGGCTTCCGGCTGGCGGCGGGCGGCGTTTGCACGCCGGCTGCCGCCAGGCTTTTTATCTTCAATATCTCCATCTTCAGGCTGGTTGCAGGCGGTGTTTTCTCGCCGGCTGCCGCCAGGCTTTGCTTTAACTTCGATGATCTCCATCCTCAGGCTGGGGGCAGGCGGCGTTTTATCGCCGGCTGCCGCCAGGCTTTGCTTTTAACTTTGATGATCTCCATCTTCAGGCTGGGGGCAGGCGGCTTTTTCTCGCCGGCTGCCGCCAGGCTTTGCTCTTAACTTCGATGATCTCCATCTTCAGGCTAGGGGCAGGCGGCGTTTCTCTCACCGGCTGCCGCCAGGCTTTGCTTTTAACTTCGATGATCTCCATCTTCAGGCTGGGGGCAGGCGGCGTTTCTCTCGCCAGCTGCCACCAGCCTTTGCTTTTAACTTTGAAATTTTGCATTTTCTGTACTTTCCCCGGCTTGCGGCTGATACTGTTGGCAGGGACCTGCCGGCTGATGTCAGCCGGATTTTACAGGATTTTAACATATTTTTTTTGCAGCGGCTTTTCCCGAGGCGCAGCAGGCAGCGCTGGACGCGGCCGGCAGGGCGCAGGATGCCCGCTGGAAAGCTACCGTCGAGGAGAGCTCACCGCACTTCTCCATGGACAACTACCTGGCTTCCATGGCCGCCCGCATCGAGCCGATCACCATGCTGGGCTATGAGCTTCGGCAGGCGGCGGAGGAGCTGTACCGGCTGCTGTGGCTGACGGAGAAGCTGCCGGGCGATCTCGCCAACTTGATTAAGTGGCTCGAGAAGGCACCCGACCGTCTGCTCGATTGGAAGGAGTCGGCTGCGCGTGCTAGGGCCGAGATGACCCTCTCCTTCGTGCTCTCCTGGTATGACGAGGTGGACCTCAACCAGCTGGAGAACCGGCGAGCTGGCGTGGAGGATTCGCTCAGCGCGGAGACCAAAACCTTCCGGCTTTCCCGGGCCTGCGCCATCGACGACTTCGTCAACAAAGGCGTCTTCATCGAGGACCCGAATCCACCTGAGGAGGAGGAAGAAGAGGCCGAAGATGAAGACATGGAGGACGCGGAAGCGGATCCTGCAGCCGGCTCCAATGCTCCCCCGGCTGGTCCTCCTCCAGCTGGTGCTTAGATTTGCCTGCTTAGTTAATTACTTTTGCCAAGACAATCGTTAAATCCCCGGAATGCCGGGTGTAGGTGTAAGACAATATTATTATCCCCTTTTTTATGAAGTCACACTTTAGTGTGTTTGTTAATCATTTTGTGCTCCGGCTCGTTTTCTCCCGTGTAGGGATTCGTAGCATAGAAAACAAAAATTTCCCTACCGCGAGAACGCAATCCAAGCCAAGATGCAATCTAGAAGATGGGAGCAACGAGGGGATGAATGAGACTAACCCTTGAAGATTTCCAAAGCCTACAAGAGGAGGCTCTCGATGCTGCGGTAGACGATCACTTGCCGCTTTCAAAAGCGCGTAGAAGATCTTGACGGTGCCACAATCGGGCATCACCTCCGTACTCGGTCACACGTTCGGTGTTGATGACGACGTCCTTCTCCCCGTTCCAGCGGGCAGCGGAAGTAGTAGATCCTCCTTGGAATCCCGACAGCATGACGGCGTGGTGGCGGTGTTGATGGAGATCTCCGGCGGAGCTTCGCTAAGCATATGCGGGAGAGGTGGTGGAGGAGAAGTAGCTAGGGTTTGGGGAGAGGGGGCTTGGGCGCTGGACCTCAAAGGGGTGCGGCCAAGGTGGAGCCAAGAGTGGCCGGCCAGCCCCTCCCCTCCTCTCTTTATATAGGTGGAAGCCCCAAGGATTAGGTCAAAAGTCTCCAAATAAGACCCCAACATAAACCTTCCATATGACCAAACCTAGGGGGAGTGGGACTCCCCCCTTTCCTTGGTGGGGTGGCCGGCCACCATGGGGAGGAGTCCACTTGGGACTCCTCCTCCCTTAGGCCGTCCGGCCAAGGACTCCACCTTCCATGCTGATTTCTTCTGGACTCTTCTAGAACCTTCTAGAACCTTCCAGGAAAAATACCGGATCATTTTCAATCCTAGAAAATGACTTCCTATATATGAATCTTATTCTTCGGACCATTCCGGACCTCCTCGTGATGTCCTGGATCCCATCCGAGACTCCGAACAAAACTTCGAACTCCATTCCATATATCCATATCTACTTAAACGACATCAAACTTTAAGTGTGTCACCCTATGGTTCGCGAACTATGTAGACATGGTTGAGACTTCTCTCTGACCAATAACCAACAGCGGGATCTAGAGATCCATATTGGCTCCCACATATTCAACGATGACTTTAGTGATCGACTAAACTATTTACATACGATACCGATTCCCTTTGTCACGCGATATTTTACTTGTTCGAGGTTTGATCATCGGTATCTCTATACCTCGTTCAACCTCGTTTCATGACAAGTACTCTTTACTCGTACTGTGGTATGTAGTCTCTTATGAACCATTCATATGCTTGCAAGCTATTAGACGACATTCCACCGAGAGGGCCCAGAGTATATCTATCCGTCATCGGGATGGACAAATCCCACTGTTGATCCATATGCCTCAACTCATACTTTCCGGATACTTAACCCATCTTTATAACCACCCATTTACGCAGTGGCGTTTGATGTAATCAAAGTACCTTTCCGGTATAAGTGATTTACATGATCTCATGGTCGAAAGGACTAGGTAACTATGTATCGAAAGCTTATAGCAAATGATTTAATGACGTGATCTTATGCTACGCTTAATTTGGGTGTGTCCATTACATCATTCATATAATGACATAACCTTGTTATTAATAGCATCCAATGTTCATGATCACGAAACCATGATCATCTATTAATCAACAAGCTAGTTATACAAGAGGCTTACTAGGGACTCTTTGTTGTTCACATAACACACATGTATCAATGTTTCGGTTAATACAATTATAGCATGGTATGTAAACATTATCATAAACACAAAGATATATTATAATAACCATTTTATTATTGCCTCTTGGGCATATCTCCAACAGTCTCCCACTTGCACTAGAGTCAATAATCTAGTTTACATTTGTAAAGATATAACACCTTGGCCTTCCGGTGCTTTATCATGTTTTTCTCACGGGAGAGGTTTTAGTCAACGGATCTGACACGCTCAGAAACGTATGTATTTTGTAATTCATTTGCGTCTCAACGCATCACTCATTTCCAAATGATTCGGCATTAAATATGTTTGGTCTTCTGGGTGGAACCTTAATTCCGCGGTCTGAAATATGTCACTAATATTGTCACACACAATATAGCTTCAAAGTTCTGACTCTGTCGGAACTACACCAAGTTCTCAAAGAACCTCTTGACTTAACATCCTCTGTCATTGTCAAAACAATGACATACTCTGCCTTCTTTTGTAGAATCCGTCATAATATTTAGAACTCTAGCATAGACAACTTCTAGCTCATTGTGCTACCTTTTAAACAACACTTAGTCTAATTTGAGATTGAAATTTTATTTTCATATGTGGCAAAACAAATATCGGTGCAACACCTTACAGCGATTTGTTTGTCTTTTCTCCATACAAAACTATATATATATATATATATCCTTGGTTCTTCTTAAGTACTCAAGAATATTCTTACTGTTTTTCAATGATCATCACATGAATCATTCTGGTACATGCTCATAACATTTTTAAGAGCACAGGACATCTGATTGTGTACATATTATTCGTGATCTATAATCACTCATGTGTTTTTACTCATTGACTGTAAGATACACTCAAGTCTTGTTAAAACTTCACATGATAAGAACATTTTCTTAATATTTCTATATTGAACTACTTCAATATCCATTTTATGTACTTTGACTTAAACTTATAATGTTTTTAAATCTATCTTCATAGATCTTGACACTAAATTTGTTTCAGTCCATATCCTTTCATTGAAATTAATTCTCAATGAAACCTTTTTAATTACATCATTTATAACCAACTATATGTCATATACATAAGTATTATAAATATGTCTCAGCGCTCCCACTTAATTTCTTGCAAATGCAAGCCTCTTCATCGTCTCTGATGAAATCAAAAACTCTTTGACTATTTCATCCGGTGAAGATTCCAACTCCGCGATACTTACTTCATCCAATTGAAGTTTGTATACCTATCTAGTATTCCACGGACCAGCAAAACTCTTGGTTGTATCTTGTATACACTTTTAATACACACTTCTGATAAGTAATGTATTTTGCCATCCTACTAGCATATCTCATAAAAGAAATATGTAGTGATTACTAGAATAATCCACATAGACTATAAGCATTGCTACGGAAGATCTAATCTTATCGTAGTCAACTCTTTGAACTTTGTCGTAAACAACTTTTTGACAAGTCAAGCTTCATCAATTTTATAGATTCATTTACGTTCAATAAGTATTCATCTATCTTGGATTTCATGGCGTATAGCCATTTTAACGGAGTCAGGGCCCATCATAACTTCTTTGTTTGTAGTTGGTTTATCATTGTTCAAAATCAATCCTTTGTCCACAAATCATTTATTTGATCACAAAGTAAACCATACCTACAAGGTTCAATATGTACTTCGATTTCCATGGCTAAAACACTTTGTAGTCATGGGAGCCATGATCGTCGTGACCGCTTCCGGAACCAATTTCCGATGCTGCGCTACTCTGATCATTATGCTCAGGTTCATAAACCTTATCAAGTTATATTGTCCTCCCACTCAAATAGTTCGCTAGAAAACAATTTATTGGAAATAAGAAAGTAACATTAACAAACACTTTTGTTGTTTACTTCATAGTGGAAAGAATTCCCAATCAATTCTTTGGGATAACCAACAAAGACATTCATCCGATTTTGGTTGTAAACTCTTAGACCAAAATTTAAAGAAAGGACTATTAGGGTTTATACCCATGCCATAACTTGTATGGTGTCATTTCAACGGATCATGATGATGCTCTATTTATTGTAAAAGCGGTAGTCTCTAAAGCATAATCCACAAAAATATAATGGCATTAATATTTTATCTCATCATTGACCCAACAAGGTTTGGATACATCTCTCGGATACTTCATCATCACTATGATACTCCAAGAAACGTGAGTTGTAGAACAATTTCATAACTCTCTTAGATGTTCGCTAAAACTAGTAATACAAATATTTCCACTATGATCCAATCATAGATATTTGACTTTTCTATTACGATGATTTCCACTTCATGCTGAAAATTATTTGAATCTATTCAAATGTTTTAAACTTCATACTTATCAAATATATCCATATATATATACTCAATTCATTGTTTGAAGTTTTCATGAAGTAGAAGAATCTCCCGCACACAACTATGTCCAGTGAACCACATACATCATTATGTATGTTTTCACTAAGTTAGTTGCCCGTTCAACTCTTGGCCTATGAACGGTATTTGAGTTATTCTCTTTAGAAAAGATTTGCAAGCGCCAAATGATTCAAAAATCAAATGACTGCAAAAATCCATTTGCATGGAGTTTCTTCATGCGTTCCTTTCCAACATGACCGAAATGGCGGTTCCACAAATAAGTGGAATTCAAATCATTTGCCTTATGGTATTTTAGCGTCAGTATTATGTGTGTGTGTTTCACCATTAAGATTTATAATAACTTATCCATCGTACATGGAGTAATGTCATAATTTGAACAACTCATTGTTTTTTCATTTGACCAGAGCAAAATAACATTTATTAAGTTCTTTATTATAAATTCTAAGGGTTAGATAGAATGCCAACGATGAACATAATAACACTTTATTTTTGTTTCGGACGTGCATTCCTATCATATTCCTTGTCAGTCACTTAGGCCATTGTATTCTTGTATTGCGTTGTTTTGTATGACACTTCATACCAACCAATATGGTACAAATACTCAAGAATTTCATTGTGTGACCAAACGAGGAATACATCCATAACATATATATCATTTATATACACCTGAGCTAGACTTTCTAGTATTTTCTTTCTTTCTGCAAAAATATCTTTTGTAGTTTCTCTTTTAGCTTTCCTCATTCTCAGAAAACACTTCACCTTCAATAACTTCTAGGTTTGTTGGTCAAATACCAATAACCTTGAGGTTCTTACTTTGAAGTTGATCATCATATGACAAGTGTTTCAGATTTCACTATTAGTAACTTTGTAATATGATGAACAATTTTACTCATAATTTTATCCATCATGACGACTTTCCGAGACCATGTCTGTACATGCTAGGCTCGTAAAGTTTAACTTTAGTATTCGCATGTGCAAAACTGGCTTGCACCCGTTGTATGCACACGTAGAATCTATAACACCCGATCATCACGTGATGCTACGAAACTACGAGTCTTAGCAACGGTGCATACTAAGGACTATCACTTCATGGATATGCGAATATCGTTAGTGCCCCAATAGTTGGAGGATTGGGACGCCTGGCGTTTTCAACCTTCATACATTCCCATAAAACTTATGAGTTTATGTAGTCTCACCAAATTATACTCTATCATCTTGCAATAAGGTCTTAGATATCACATATATCTTATACCTTGATTATTTCTGAAAACTAAATTTTCAGCTCCTTACTTTTCAAACAGATTTGAACTTCAAGTTTCACGGAGACAAGATAACGTTAGGTACTAATTAAAACCATAGTTCTTTGAATCAACAATGTGAGGTTTACTAAAAGTTTGCAATAGGACTAAATCAATTCTTGATTCTTTAACAATACGGTACCAATCCGTAAAGTTTCTTGTCAGATTTTAACAGTATTTCTATCTCAATTACAAGACTAGCGCATGGTAGAAAACGGATGCCAATACTACAAAATTAATTCAAAATACTACTCGGATTATGTTCATGATAATTAGTTCATGTTTTAATCTAATTACTAATGAACTCCCACTTAATACAACATCCCTCATAGTTGTTAAGTGATACACAATCCAAATCCACTATACCAAAACCGATCATCACGTGAGATGATGTAGCTTCAATGGTGAACATCAACATGTTGATCATATCATCCATATGACTCGTGTTCAACCTTTCGGTTTCCGTTGTCCAAAGGCCATGTCTGTACATGCTAGGCTCTTCAAGCAAACCCTAGTATTCCGCGTGTGCAACATGGCTTACACCCGTTGTATGTTGAGTTTATCACACCCGATCATCACAAGATGTTTCAAAACGACGAACAATGCAACGGTGCATACGAGGGGAGAACACTTTATGATCTTGATATTAATGTGAGGGATCATCTTATAATGCTACCGTCGCGTTCTAAGCAAAATAAGATGCATAAAGGATTAACATCACATGCAATTCATATGTGATATGATATGGCCCTTTAGTCTTTGCGCCTTCGATCTTCATCTCCAAAGCATGGACATGATCTCCATCATCAACGGGCATGATCTCCATCATCGTCGGCTTAGCGTCAAGGTCCATGGCGCCGTCTTCTTGGTTGTTCACCTCATGTAGCAACTATTACAACTACTTTGAAATACTACTCAACATGAAATTTAAAGACAACCATAAGGCTCCTGCCGGTTGCCACAATACAATAATGATCATCTCATACATATTCATCATCACATCATGGCCATATCACATCACCAAACCCTGCAAAAACAAGTTAGACGTCTCTAATTTGGTTTGCATATTTTACGTGGTTTAGGGTTTTCGAGTAAGATCTAATCTACCTACGAACATGAACCACAACGGTGATACTAGTGTTGTCAATAGAAAGAGTAAATTGAATCTTCACTATGGTGGGAGAGACAGACACCCGCAAAGCCACTTATGCAATACAAGTTGCATGTCGAACGTGGAGCAAGTCTCATGAACGCGGTCATGTAAAGTTAGCCCGAGCCGCTTCATCCCACCATGGCACAAAGATGCAAAGTACTCGAACTAAAGACAAAAAAGCACCAACGCCCACAAAACAATTGTGTTCTACTCGTGCAATCATCTATGCATAGACACGGCTCTGATACCACTGTAGGGATTCGTAGCATAGAAAACAAAAAATTTCCTACCGCGAGAACGCAATCCAAGCCAAGATGCAATCTTTTTTTTTGAAAGAGAACTGTGAGGCAAAGCCTCATAGCAAATTATTTATTAAAAATAGAGCACAGCAAAGTTACATATGTACAGACAAGAAAAACATAAAAGAAACTAAGGTAAAGAATCAATCCAAGCCTGAAGTTGAGCAACCTCCTTTTTCTTGACCCTATGCTTATGCAGATACAAACCATTAATGAATTCCCTCTTCCATGATCTAAAGGATGGCCTTTGCTGCTGAAAAATCTTGCCATTCCTTTGATTCCAAATATACCAGGTTGCTAAAATGACCACCTCTGTGAAAAAAGGTTTTCCAAACTCTTTCCTTGCATGTATAAATTTATCCTCAATGGTTACCCCCATGGACCAATCAATCTGTAAATAAGCCCATATCCTCATGCTGAACACACAATCAAAAAATAGATGAATTCTGTCCTCATACGTGTGTGAATGGCAAAGAACACAATGATGATCTGAAGTGACATTCCAGTGTCTCCTTATCAACATATCTTTTGTATTGAGGCGATCACTCATTAACAGCCAGGCAAACACCTTAAGCTTCTGTATACACTTACTGTTCCAAATCCAATGATACACCTTATCACAGGTGACATTACTGAAGATATGACGATAAAAGCGTTGAGCAGTATAGTTGCCATCCTTCCAAATAGTTCTCCATTCATCTTTCCCATTAGGCTGTAAAACCACATCCTGAATCAAGTTCTGCAACTCTAACAATTCCATGGCTGCCTGACTGGACAGAGGTCTTTCAAACATATCATTAATACCAGGAGTTAAAAGTGCCTCCTTGACAGAAAGAGTCTGATTTAAAGAGAAAGAATAGAGCCTGGGAAACTTCTCTTGAGGACAAATACCATTCCACTTATCTGCCCAGAATAAAGCTGTGCTCCCATCCTTGATAGTGACTGATGTGACAGATCTATAAAGGTCAGATAATTTCATCACATCCCTCCACCAAAAAGACCCACAAAGCTTAGAAGCATGAGGCACCCCTTCTGGATAGTAATTCCAAACCAACTGCACCCAAGGCAAATCAGCACGATTAAAAAACTTATGCAAGTGCTTCAACAAGAGTGCCTCATTTTGCAACTTAAAATCCAAAACCCCCAAGCCTCCACTCTGTTTCGGTTTGCAAATCATATTCCAGGAAGCCAAAGACTGATTAGTGGTACACTCCCCCTTTTTCTTTCTCCACAAACACTGCCTAATAATCCTGTTAAGTTGCTTGATAATGCCAACAGGTATGCTCAAGGTACATAGGAAAAAAATAGGCATCGAGCTTAGGCAAGACTGTATCAATTGAAGCCTCCCCCCATAAGCTAGCAAAGAAGAGCTTGCTGTCAACCTCCTCTCCATTCGATCAACCATAGGTAACAAATCCTGCATGGAGGGCCTAGTAGTCCCCAAAGGCAACCCCAAATAAGTGAATGGCATGACCCCAACCTCACAACCAAAGTCCCTGGCTAAAACTGCCACCTCCTCATCAGATAAGTTCAAGGGTAACATGCATGATTTATGGAAGTTTACTTTCAAACCAGTTGAAGAGCTGAAATCCTGTAAGGCTCCCTTTTGAGAACAGGACAAACCGAACACTCACGGGAACTATCAACAAGGTGTCATCTGCATACTGAATAATTGGGAAGTCTGGATCACCAGTATGAATGGGTAATGAAATCAGACCTCTTTGTAGTAAATCATTCACTACAGACTGCAACAAATCTGCCCCAAGAACAAAAAGCAAAGGAGAAAGAGGATCACCCTGCCTTACCCCCCTCTTGCATTTAAATTGTTTGCCAGGAACCCCATTGATCAAAACTGAAGAAATTCCAGACTCAAGAATCATTTTTACCCAAGCAATCCATTCCTTACTGAAACCCTTCTTCCTTAGAATCTCATAAATCACCTCATGCTCAATTGTGTCAAAAGCCTTTTCAAAATCAAGTTTCAAAATTACCACTGGTTTCTTGGAAGCCTTACACTGATGTATATATTCAAAAGTCCAAGCTAGACAGTCATGAATTGTCCTGCTTTTAATAAACCCATACTGGTTCTTATGTATACATTGCATGATAACCTTCTGAAATCTATCTGCCGCCATTTTTGTTAAAAACTTAAGACAACAATTTGTCAAAGAGATTGGTCTATAGTCATTAATACTTTCTGCTGCCTGCTTCTTAGGGATTAAAGAAATGTATGAAGTATTAATATGCTCAAGATTAATAGTGCCCTTGCAAAACTCCATAGCCAGATTATAAAAATCATGTTTGATAATATGCCAGCATTTCTTCATAAATAAACCATTGAAACCATCAGGTCCAGGGGCCTTATCAACTGGCATTACTTTAACAACTTTGTCCATTTCTTCTGTAGTGAAAGGCACTGCTAGGTCATCCAAACCATCCACTCGTTTCAGAAGAGCATTTAAATCAAATTTCATTTCAATACCTTGAGAAGATCCCATCCGAGATTTATAGCAGTTCCAAGAGATACCTGCCATCTCATCATGATTACTAACTTGCCTCCCATCCTCAGACCTCAAAGATGCAATATTATTTCTCCTATACCTTTCTGTTGCCATTGCATGGAAATATTTTGTATTTTCCTCCCCTTGCTTTATCCATCGAATGGTGCACCTCTTTTTCCAAAGATTCGTATTGAGCATGCAACAATTTATCCTGGTGTTGTTTGACCAACTTTCTGAAATTTTCCTCAGGCAAAAACAGATTCCTGTATTCCTCCAAGTTATCAAAGAAAAGAATAACCAAATTACACTTAGCAATTAAATCCTTTAGCCTGGACAAACTAGTTTTCCACTTCTTGAGGCTAGCTCTCAGCCCCTTCAATTTCTTAACAAGCAATGCCGCTGCATTAGCTGCTACATACTCCTTCTACCATGCACTAGAGACACACTCCAAAAACCCAGGCTGCTCTGGCCAAAAATTCTCAAAACGAAACAGTCTGACCTTAGGAATGGAGGTTTGAATAGTTACATTACATGGGACGTGATCCGAAGTTGTTTTTGCAAGAGGATGAACCAAAGTATTGGGATATGAATCTGTCCAATTTACAGACGTGAAAAACCAATCCAACTGCTCCAATAGTGGCTCCTTTTGCATATTAGACCAAGTGAATGATCTGCCTTTAAGTGGTAATTCAATTAAACCCAAGTGATTTATTATCTCATTGAAAAGAAAAATGTCATTAATGTCTCCTCCCGGCTTATTTCTGTTATCTTGTGAACGAATAAAATTGAAATCACCCATGAACAACCAATCTTCATCATCAGGAACATTCAAGCTATATAGCCACTGCACAAAATTATCTCTGTCCTCCCCCTGACACGGACCATAAATATTGACAAGTGTCCATTGCTGATTGGAATGGACCGAGGTGAATTTAATTATTATACCAAATTTCTGCAGATCAATTAGCGTCCCAGTGAACATAGCCGAACTCCAAACCACCACCACCCCCCCCGACGCTCCCACAGATGGTGAACAAACAAAATTATCAAAACGTCGCGGACAAAAACCCCTTATAAATTTGCGATCAAAGGACTCTTTCTTTGTCTCTTGCAGGCATAAAATAGCACAATTACTCTCCTCCATTTTTTCCCTGACTTTTAACTGTTTAGCCTCAGCATTTATGCCCCTAATATTCCAACCCAAGACTGACCAAAAGCGACAATTCATTAAGCAACATAGATCATGAATCCCAACAGTGAATCAGCGTAGCCAACCCACATTACACACTGAACCAAAAGCATCATAGCAACGTTTAAGTGACAGGTTCCACCAAAATAAACATGAACAGCTAGACCCACTTCCAAAATCATATCACTGCACCCAATAGAACCATTGCACCCTTGAAAATGTGGTTGATCACTAATCATCAGATTTACTGGGCGAGGCATCACCATCCTGCGGCTTTGCTGTAAGCTTCGCCACCGTCAGCTCTTCAGGGTCCATCTGCAGTAATTCTCCAATATGTTGCATCACAGGAATTGAAATCATCACGCCAGTCTCACCCGTCTTCTTGCCAGATGACTGCGATCCCTCCGAATTCCTACCCACGGATGCCGCAACAACAGATGATGACTCCACTTTCCTTGTACGCTTCTTCGGTCTTGGCTGCAGATCCTTGATCGGCGTCGCTCTGAAGCCCTTGCCCGAGGAAACACTGCGAGTCACACGATGAAAGGCTGGATCAATGAGCGTCACCGTCTTTCGCTTCCGAACTGTCACCTTGACAGCAGGCGGCACAGAAGATGAACCAAGATAGAAAGTCAACATAGACTTTGCAGCATCAGGTGACCTTTCCTCTGTAGAAGGAACAGAAACACCACTCGAGATATCCTGGAGCTCCTTGTCCTGACCAACTTGCTCTTCAGAGACATTAGTAAGAAACTCTCCCTGCGCTTTGAAACAGAAATCCCCTGGAACAGCTCTCGGCTTAATCGTGAAGAAAATTCTCTTATCGCTAGCAGGCCCAGAAGCAAGAGAACTGCCAATCTGAAATGCCATTTCCCATGTTCTCTTGACATATCGAAAAGACGACATTTGCATGGACAGAGGGATAGTCTTGGCGTATAATTCAGGTAAGTAGGTTAGCATCAACTTATCCCACATCATATGAGGCGGCAGAATCGGACGAAGCTCCACTCGCCCTACTTGCAGAACATTAAAATTTCCTGGACCCTGCAAAGCACCCTCCATATTCACTGAACCAGACGAGTTATCAGAGAGATCCATCACCATAGACAGCTGATTTTCCACCATGTGATTCTCATTTGCTTGCATAGGCTCCTCTAGCGGTACTTCTGGCTGCTCCTCGACAGCATCCCAGCCAATTTCAGGGTACTGTGGCCCCACAAACATGTTCAAATTCGGCTGCAGATTGCCTGGCATCGGATGAGGGTTACCATCAGGCGGCATGGGGTCCTCGTCAGCAGGCAACTGTTCAGCAAAGTCTGCAGACAAAATGAAGATAGGCGCAGTCCACGACTCCCTCACACCTCCTACCGTGGAGAACTTTCCAAACACAACATCCCTGGGCACTAGAGCTGGAGAGGCAAACGAGGCATAAACTAAGATTCTTTCCTTGATAGGATCATCACGATTCCAGTGGTGAAATTTTCCAAAAGTAGCCACAGCAGAGGATATGTCAAAGTCGTTTCTATAATCTGGAGGCGTGCCTAAAATCATCAGCCATCCTCTACGGAAACCCAAAGCAGCCCTATGATTCTGTGGAGCATCATCAGCTCGAATAAAGCGAACGAAGCGATTAAGAAGTTGATAATGGCCGTGCTGAACCAGAGCATTAACCGCATTGGGACTACTGAGTTGAAAGAGGCCGGCTCCAAATAGACTTGGTTGATTATCCAAGACATTACGGTTCAGAGGACCAATGAGAAGATTAAGCACCTGTTGCCTCCAGAATAGTTCATCAGCTGGCGGCGGAGCTGGCTCGACGACGGCGATGCAGAAATCTTGATGCTGCTCCAGAGGGTCATGCGGCGCATTGTAGTAGGTCCGCGGCAACCTCGTTGGCCCACCGTCGATGACCTGGTGACCCCAGGGCAACCATGGAGTAGGATCCACCTCAAACACCGCCATTGCAGCAGATGAATCTAGGTTTGGAGTAAAACGAGGCGACGGCAAAACGACAGCCGGAGGTGCCGAGGAAAGAGGAATATTGCCAGGCGAAGCCGAAACGGCAGGGGTTTGTCTAGGCGCTTCCCCTTTCGGTAATGGGCCAGATCCCTTAGGAACCCATTTTTGGGCCTTTGACTTCTTTTGATAATTAAGACACTGCTTTTTAATGTGCCCATAACTGTAGCAGGCCCGACAACGAATATCATTCTTGCAATCACGTACCAGATGTTTCATGCTAAGACAACGACCACACTTCCACACCTGAAAAGCCATGTCATCTATCAATTTAGCAAAATCCTCATCATGCACTTCAGTCGATGGTGATTCACTATGAGGATTGATAGTAGGATTAGCAGCCTGGACTTCAGTGTCTCGTGCTGCTGTAGGTACAATCTTCACAGGCACAGGCTTCTGGTAACCCTTGCATGCAGAATAGGAGAGATCATCAGCAAATGCCAGCTGCCGCTTAGGAGCATTGGAATTCCGGACCGCCGACTTTGGCTTAGAGCTACTCATAGCAGAGAGACCTAGCTGCACCACCCTCTTGGAAGGGCTCACTAGTGTCCATTCAGATTGGCACTCCTTCTGCCAAAAATAGAATTCTCTAACCCAGGTTGGCCCTCCACGGCCCCATAAATGAAAATAGCACTTGAACTGTTGGCACCGATATTGTTTGAGTTTGAGAATATGAAAAGCAACCTCCTTAGATGCAACAGCAAAAGAGAAAACCCTGTCCCGCAAGGAAGAAACCAAGAGCTCACCACAGAAACCACCAAGGGAAGCTTCCAAAGCCAAAGCCACCAAATCCTCATCCATACGAAAATTTGCCCTTGCAAAAGAAACTACCATCATAAAATGACCTGTATTTCTGGAAGGGTGGACAGTTGAGTGAAACTTATGTTGCACATCCTTAGAGAAGTTTCTGCCGTGTGAAAAATCAAGACCCAACTTGAGCGATGCATAAACAGAGGATGAACTCTCAACTTCATGAACAGATTTGTCCTCCTGTTGATGTGCTTCTGAGCTAGCTGAGCTAGCCGACTGATTAACCATGGGTGGATTACTTGTATCACATTCTTGAGCAAAGGAGGAGCACTTAATCACATGTGAGGCCATTGTAGGTGTTTCATGTGAAGCCATCTTAGGCTTAGGATAGGCCAGAGGCAGACCCATGCGAACCACATGCTTAGGGAAATGCAGCTTGGCCCCAACACTAAAGGAATCTTTCTTCTCCTTGGTTCTGACCCCAATTGTACCACCTTTTGCATCACGCAACATTAAGATATCCTCATAAAGGTTTAGGGTGCCATCATACGCCTTCATTCTTGCACGATCCAAATCACGCTGTGTGGAGTAAGTGATCTTCCATGACTTGATCAGGTGCGGGTACATGCATGAATCATAAGACAACCTTGGATCCCGCGACTCAGATCCATTTAAATCCAGATCAGGAGAGAGAATACAGGTAACCACCTTGGCTTGATAGGATGAGAAATAGATCACCGATCCAATTGTAACAGATTCATTATCCGTTAGAAACTTGCCAATGATCGGAACCCCAGATGCAGAAACGAGAGTGATCCAATCTTTCAAAATCCAGAGATGCAATTCCCCCATGAAAACCTCAGGATCCGAAGGTCCCGGATCGGAGGTTTTGGAAAACTTGACTCTCCATTTCCATGACGGAGAGGCCATGGGGAGATCAGAGAGAGTGGAGAGATCGATGTTACCTGAGAGAGGGCAAGGTGCCGGAGAGAATGATCGGAGCAGATGGGCTCGATCACGACTAACCAGGGAGATCGCAGGTGCTAGGGTTTAGCGAGCGCCGTCGCCATTAGCAACCTCTCTGTGTAGACTACTAAATATCCTAGTGTTTATCGCTGATGTTGATCTTTTGAAATCATGCAAATGCATGTTGCTATATCAAGTCCTTACTTGGTGCTATAGATCTAGAGGGTAATGGTAAACGTGGAGGCAAAATATCTTGCAGAATAAGATATCAAGTCCTTACTTGGTGCTCCTCGACAGCATCCCAGCCAATTTCAGGGTACTGTGGCCCCACAAACATGTTCAAATTCGGCTGCAGATTGCCTGGCATCGGATGAGGGTTACCATCAGGCGGCATGGGGTCCTCGTCAGTAGGCAACTGTTCAGCAAAGTCTGCAGACAAAATGAAGATAGGCGCAGTCCACGACTCCCTCACACCTCCTACCGTGGAGAACTTTCCAAACACAACATCCCTGGGCACTAGAGCTGGAGAGGCAAACGAGGCATAAACTAAGATTCTTTCCTTGATAGGATCATCACGATTCCAGTGGTGAAATTTTCCAAAAGTAGCCACAGCAGAGGATATGTCAAAGTCGTTTCTATAATCTGGAGGCGTGCCTAAAATCATCAGCCATCCTCTACGGAAACCCAAAGCAGCCCTATGATTTTGTGGAGCATCATCAGCTCGAATAAAGCGAACGAAGCGATTAAGAAGTTGATAATGGCCGTGCTGAACTAGAGCATTAACCGCATTGGGACTACTGAGTTGAAAGAGGCCGGCTCCAAATAGACTTGGTTGATTATCCAAGACATTACGGTTCAGAGGACCAATGAGAAGATTAAGCACCTGTTGCCTCCAGAATAGTTCATCAGCTGGCGGCGGAGCTGGCTTGACGACGGCGATGCAGAAATCTTGATGCTGCTCCAGAGGGTCATGCGGCGCATTGTAGTAGGTCCGCGGCAACCTCGTTGGCCCACCGTCGATGACCTGGTGACCCCAGGGCAACCATGGAGTAGGATCCACCTCAAACACCGCCATTGCAGCAGATGAATCTAGGTTTGGAGTAAAACGAGGCGACGGCAAAACGACAGCCGGAGGTGCCGAGGAAAGAGGAATATTGCCAGGCGAAGCCGAAAGCTTGAGCGAGGGGTTTGTCTAGGCGCTTCCCCTTTCGGTAATGGGCCAGATCCCTTAGGAACCCATTTTTGGGCCTTTGACTTCTTTTGATAATTAAGACACTGCTTTTTAATGTGCCCATAACTGTAGCAGGCCCGACAACGAATATCATTCTTGCAATCACGTACCAGATGTTTCATGCTAAGACAACGACCACACTTCCACACCTGAAAAGCCATGTCATCTATCAATTTAGCAAAATCCTCATCATGCACTTCAGTCGATGGTGATTCACTATGAGGATTGACAGTAGGATTAGCAGCCTGGACTTCAGTGTCTCGTGCTGCTGTAGGTACAATCTTCACAGGCACAGGCTTCTGGTAACCCTTGCATGCAGAATAGGAGAGATCATCAGCAAATGCCAGCTGCCGCTTAGGAGCATTGGAATTCCGGACCGCCGACTTTGGCTTAGAGCTACTCATAGCAGAGAGACCTAGCTGCACCACCCTCTTGGAAGGGCTCACTAGTGTCCATTCAGATTGGCACTCCTTCTGCCAAAAATAGAATTCTCTAACCCAGTTTGGCCCTCCACGGCCCCATAAATGAAAATAGCACTTGAACTGTTGGCACCGATATTGTTTGAGTTTGAGAATATGAAAAGCAACCTCCTTAGATGCAACAGCAAAAGAGAAAACCCTGTCCCGCAAGGAAGAAACCAAGAGCTCACCACAGAAACCACCAAGGGAAGCTTCCAAAGCCAAAGCCACCAAATCCTCATCCATACAAAAATTTGCCCTTGCAAAAGAAACTACCATCATAAAATGACCTGTATTTCTGGAAGGGTGGACAGTTGAGTGAAACTTATGTTGCACATCCTTAGAGAAGTTTCTGCCGTGTGAAAAATCAAGACCCAACTTGAGCGATGCATAAACAGAGGATGAACTCTCAACTTCATGAACAGATTTGTCCTCCTGTTGATGTGCTTCTGAGCTAGCTGAGCTAGCCGACTGATTAACCATGGGTGGATTACTTGTATCACATTCTTGAGCAAAGGAGGAGCACTTAATCACATGTGAGGCCATTGTAGGTGTTTCATGTGAAGCCATCTTAGGCTTAGGATAGGCCAGAGGCAGACCCATGCGAACCACATGCTTAGGGAAATGCAGCTTGGCCCAAACACTAAAGGAATCTTTCTTCTCCTTGGTTCTGACCCCAATTGTACCACCTTTTGCATCACGCAACATTAAGATATCCTCATAAAGGTTTAGGGTGCCATCATACGCCTTCATTCTTGCACGATCCAAATCACGCTGTGTGGAGTAAGTGATCTTCCATGACTTGATCAGGTGCGGGTACATGCATGAATCATAAGACAACCTTGGATCCCGCGACTCAGATCCATTTAAATCCAGATCAGGAGAGAGAATACAGGTAACCACCTTGGCTTGATAGGATGAGAAATAGATCACCGATCCAATTGTAACTGATTCATTATTCGTTAGAAACTTGCCAATGATCGGAACCCCAGATGCAGAAACGAGAGTGATCCAATCTTTCAAAATCCAGAGATGCAATTCCCCCATGAAAACCTCAGGATCCGAAGGTCCCGGATCGGAGGTTTTGGAAAACTTGACTCTCCATTTCCATGACGGAGAGGCCATGGGGAGATCAGAGAGAGTGGAGAGATCGATGTTACCTGAGAGAGGGCAAGGTGCCGGAGAGAATGATCGGAGCAGATGGGCTCGATCACGACTAACCAGGGAGATCGCCGGTGCTAGGGTTTAGCGAGCGCCGTCGCCATTAGCAACCTCTCTGTGTAGACTACTAAATATCCTAGTGTTTATCGCTGATGTTGATCTTTTGAAATCATGCAAATGCATGTTGCTATATCAAGTCCTTACTTGGTGCTATAGATCTAGAGGGTAATGGTAAACGTGGAGGCAAAATATCTTGCAGAATAAGATAATTGCAGCCAAGCTCGGCATACTGTGGAATGGGACAAAATCCGCCAAGATGCAATCTAGAAGATGGGAGCAACGAGGGGATGAACGAGACTAACCCTTGAAGATTTCCAAAGCCTACAAGAGGAGGCTCTCGTTGCTGCGGTAGAAGATCACTTGCCGCTTTCAAAAGCGCGTAGAAGATCTTGACGGTGCCACAATCGGGCAGCACCTCCGTACTCGGTCACACGTTCGGTGTTGATGACGACGTCCTTCTCCCCGTTCCAGCGGGCAGCAGAAGTAGTAGATCCTCCTTGGAATCCCGACAGCACGACGGCGTGGTGGCGGTGTTGATGGAGATCTCCGGCGGAGCTTCGCTAAGCATATGCGGGAGAGGTGGTGGAGGAGAAGTAGCTAGGTTTGGGGAGAGGGGGCTTGGGCGCCGGCCCTCAAAGGGGTGCGGCCAAGGTGGAGCCAAGAGTGGCCGGCCAGCCCCTCCCCTCCTCTCTTTATATAGGTGGAAGCCCCAAGGATTAGGTCAAAAGTCTCCGAATAAGACCCCAACATAAACCTTCCTTATGACCAAACCTAGGGGGAGTGGGACTCCCCCCTTTCCTTGGTGGGGTGGCCGGCCACCATGGGGAGGAGTCCACTTGGGACTCCTCCTCCCTTAGGCTGGCCGGACAAGGTGGGTGGAGTCCCTCTAGGACTCCACCTTCCATGCTGATTTCTTCCGGACTCTTCTAGAACCTTCCAGGAAAAATACCGGATCATTTTCAAACCTAGAAAATGACTTCCTATATATGAATCTTATTTTCCGGACCATTCTGGACCTCCTGGTGATGTCCTGGATCCCATCCGAGACTCCGAACAAAACTTCGAACTCCATTCCATATATCCATATCTACTTAAACGACATCAAACTTTAAGTGTGTCACCCTATGGTTCGCGAACTATGTAAACATGGTTGAGACTTCTCTCTGACCAATAACCAACAGCGGGATCTGGAGATCCATATTGGCTCCCACATATTCAACGATGAATTTAGTGATCGACTGAACCATGTACATACGATACCGATTCCCTTTGTCACGCGATATTTTACTTGTCCGAGGTTTGATCATCGGTATCTCTATACCTCGTTCAACCTCGTCTCATGACAAGTACTCTTTACTCGTACCGTGGTATGTAGTCTCTTATGAACCATTCATATGCTTGCAAGCTATTAGACGACATTCCACCGAGAGGGCCCAGAGTATATCTATCCGTCATCGGGATGGACAAATCCCACTGTTGATCCATATGCCTCAACTCATACTTTCCGGATACTTAATCCCATCTTTATAACCACCCATTTACGCAGTGGCGTTTGATGTAATCAAAGTACCTTTCCGGTATAAGTGATTTACATGATCTCATGGTCAAAAGGACTAGGTAACTATGTATCGAAAGTTTATAGCAAATAACTTAATGACGTGATCTTATGCTACGCTTAATTTGGGTGTGTCCATTACATCATTCATATAATGACATAACCTTGTTATTAATAACATCCAATGTTCATGATCATGAAACCATGATCATCTATTAATCAACAAGCTAGTTATACAAGAGGCTTACTAGGGACTCTTTGTTGTTCACATAACACACATGTATCAATGTTTCGGTTAATACAATTATAGCATGGTATGTAAACATTATCATAAACACAAAGATATATTATAATAACCATTTTATTATTGCCTCTTGGGCATATCTCCAACATCCCGGTCCGTTTGCTTTTTCTCATCCGCCCCACTCTTTGGCTTTGCTCCTGCCGACCATACAGCCGGGTTGCGGTCTGTAGCCGGATCAGGAGCGGGCCGCTGGGTGAGGCCGATAATATTTCAGTCAAATGAGCCGAGTTGAACGTTCCGGTGCTTTTATGAAAATTTGGGCAAGGGTCGATTCGCTTTTGCTCTTTGCCTTAGTCGTTTTTTGCGTGCCGGCTCCTTAATCATCTACTCCTACCAGTCGGACAGCCGAGTTGTGGTCTGTTGTTAGTTCGGGAGCTGGCTATCCGGAAGCCGGATCACGGTACTAATCCAACCGAGTGGGAGGGTTCAAGCCAATCGGCGAAAGCAGTAAAGTACGCAAAAAAATCATTGGTGCCAGGCGCACTCGGCGCAAGCTTTTTTCATTAGCATAGGTTACAAAAGGGATACATACATTCCTCTCCTCAAGTGTAAAATGGGCGGAGCAAGTTGACATTCCAGGGACGTTTAGTCTCCTCGTCAGCCCTTAATACGTCTCAAACATATCTATAATTTCTTATGTTCCATGCTACTTTTATGATGATACTCACATGTTTTATACACATTATATGTCATTATTATGCATTTTACGGCACTAACCTATTAACGAGATGCCGAAGAGCCAGTTGCTATTTTCTGTTGTTTTTGGTTTCAGAAATCCTAGTAAGGAAATATTCTCGGAATTGGACGAAATCAACGCCCAGGGTCCTATTTTTCCACGAAGCTTCCAGAAGATCGAGGGAGAGACAAAGTGGGGCAACGAGGCGGCCAGACAACAGGGCGGCGCGGCCTGGACCCTGGCCGCGCGACCCTGGCGTCTGGGCCCCTCGTGACGCCCCCTGACCTACCTCTTCGCCTACTTAAGCCTTCGTCGATAATAGCCCCAGTACCGAGAGCCACGATACGGAAAACCTTCCAGAGACGCCGCCGCCGCCAATCCCATCTCGGGGGATTCAGGAGATCGCCTCCGGCACCCTGCCGGAGAGGGGAATCATCTCCCGGAGGACTCTACACCACCATGGTCGCCTCCGGATTGATGTGTGAGTAGTTCACCCCTGGACCATGGGTCCATAGCAGTAGCTAGATGGTCGTATTTTCCTCATTGTGCTATCATTGTTTGATCTTGTGAGCTGCCTAACATGATCAAGATCATCTATCTGTAATGCTACATGTGCGTTTGTTGGGATCCGATGAATAATGAATACTATGCTATGTTGATTATCAATCTATCTATGTGTTGTTTATGATCTTGCATGCTCTCCGTTGCTAGTAGAGGCTCTGGCCAAGTCATTGCTTGTAACTCCAAGAGGGAGTATTTATGCTCGATAGTGGGTTCATGCCTCCATTGAATCTGGGGGAGTGACAGCAACCTCTAAGGTTGTGGATGTGCTGTTGCCACTAGGGATAAAACATCAATTCTATATCTAAGGATGTATTTGTTGATTACATTACGCACCATACTTAATGCAATTGTCTGTTGTTTGCAACTTAATACTGGAGGGGGTTCGGATGATAACCTGAAGGTGGACTTTTTAGGCATAGATGCATGCTGGATAGCGGTCTATGTACTTTGTCGTAATGCCCAATTAAATCTCACACTACTCATCATAACATGTATGTGCATTGTTATGCTCTCTTTATTTGTCAATTGCCCAACTGTAATTTGTTTACCCAATATGCTATTTCTTATGGGAGAGACACCTCTAGTGAACCGTGGACCCCGGTCCATTCTTTTACATCGAATACAATCTACTGCAATACTCGCTTTACTGTTTTCTGCAAACATCATCTTCCACACTATACATCTAATCCTTTGTTACAGCAAGCCAGTGAGATTGACAACCTCACTGTTACGTTGGGGCAAAGTAATTTGGTTGTGTTGTGCAGGTTTCACGTTGGCGCCGGAATCCCTGGTGTTGCGCCGCACTACACTCCGCCGCCATCAACCTTCAACGTGCTTCTTGGCTCCTACTGGTTCGATAACCTTGGTTTCTTACTGAGGGAAAACTTGCTTCTATACGCATCACACCTTCCTCTTGGGGTTCCCAACAGACATGTGTATACACGCTATCAAGCAACTTTTTCTGGCGCCGTTGCCGGGGAGATCAAGACACGCTGCAAGGGGAGTCTCCACCTCCAATCTCTTTACTTTGTTTTTTTCTTGCTTTACTTTTATTTACTACTTTGTTTGCTGCACTAAAACAAAACACAAAAAAATTAGTTGCTAGTTTTACTTTATTTACTATCTTGTTTGCCATATTAAAAACACAAAAAAATTAGTTACTTGCATTTACTTTATTTACTTTTACTTATTTTCATCATGATTCCTCCTAAGTTCACTTTAAAAGATATACATGTGGGACAAGGGTCTATAATTGGAAAAGATAATATAGAAGAATTTTTCACCCATGTTAGTATGCATGAAGATCTTGAAGATATACCCCTGGCAAAAGCTGTCCCTACTTATGAAGATGCCTCTGTCTGTTTGGTACGCATGATGGAAACTAGATTTTTTAGTCTCAACCCCATGATACAACACATGTTTCTTACACTTTCTGATATGGAGAGGGGAGAGAAGAGAGATTTTGTTTTAAAAGTCCTTGTGCGAGAATTTGAGGATATAGCCAAAGAAGCTAGAAAAGTTTTTATTAAGCATAAGAGGCTTGGTATGTTCACCGATTTTAAAAGAACACTTGAAAAGATGGATATGGATATAATTAAGTACACTAATAATGTTAATGATGGTGGGGAGATTAAAGCACCAATACCTTGTAAGCTCCGAGGAATGCATGAAGCTCTAGATGATAATTATGCTTGGCTTGTTCCTGAAAATTTGTTTGATGAGAGTAGCAAGCCCAAGACTAATGAAAAGGGAGCCTCTGAAACTTATGTATACAAAATACAATGCATGGTTGAGAAAACTCTAAACCCCGCTGTGGATGCATCATCTCTTGATAATACTTGATACACACTTTCTGCGCCTAGCTGAAAGGCGTTAAAGAAAAGCGTTTATGGGAGACAACCCATTATTTTACTACAGTACTTTTGTTTTATATTTGAGTATTGGAAGTTGTTACTACTGTAGCAACCTCTCCTTATCTTAGTTTTATTGCATTGTTGTGCCAAGTAAAGTCTCTAATCGAAGGATGATACTAGATTTGGATTACTGCGCAGAAACAGATTTCTTGCTGTCACGAATTTGGGTAAAATTCTCTGTAGGTAACTCAGAAAATTATGCAAATTTGCGTGCGTGATCCTCAGATATGTACGCAACTTTCATTAGTTTTGAGTTTTCTCATTTGAGCAAGTATGATGCCCCAGAAAAATACGTCTTTACGGACTGTTCTGTTTTGACAGATTCTGCCTTTTATTTTGCATTGCCTGTTTTGCTATGTTAGATGGATTTCTTTGTTCCATTAACTTTCAGTAGCTTTGTGCAATGTCCAGAAGTGTTAAGAATGATTGTGTCACCTCTGAATATGTGAAATTTTTGGTTATGCACTAACCCTCTAATGAGTTTGTTTCGAGTTTGGTGTGGAGGAAGTTTTCAAGGATCAAGAGAGGAGGATGATACAATATGATCAAGGAGAGTGAAAGCTCTAAGCTTGGGGATGCCCCGGTGGTTCATCCCTGCATATTTCAAGAAGACTCAAGCGTCTAAGCTTGGGGATGCCCAAGGCATCCCCTTCTTCATCGACAACATTATCAGGTTCCTCTAGTGAAACTATATTTTTATTCCATCACATCTTATGTGCTTTACTTGGAGCGTCTGTTTGTTTTTGTTTTTGTTTTGTTTGAATAAAGTTGGATCCTAGCATTCATTGTGTGGGAGAGAGACACGCTCCGCTGTTGCATATGGACACATATGTCCTTAGGCTTTACTCATAATATTCATGGCGAAGGTTGAACTGCTTCGTTAAATTGTTATATGGTTGGAAACGGGAAATGCTACATGTGGTAATTGGTATAACATCTTGAATAATGTGATACTTGGCAATTGTTGTGCTCATGTTTAAGCTCTTGCATCATATACTTTGCACCTATTAATGAAGAAATACATAGAGCTTGCTAAAATTTGGTTTGCATAATTGGTCTCTCTAAGGTCTAGATATTTTCTAGTGAAGGTCGAACAGCAAGGAAGACAGTATAGAGTCTTATAATGCTTACACTATGTATTTTATGTGACTTTTGCTGTACCGGTTCATACTTGTGTTTGCTTTAAACAACCTTGCTAGCCTAAACCTTGTATCGAGAGGGAATACTTCTCATGCATCCAAAATCCTTGAGCCAAACACTATGCCACTTGTGTCCACCATAGCTACCTACTACATGGTATTTCTCCGCCATTCCAAAGTAAATTGCTTGAGTGCTACCTTTAAAATTTCCATTCTTTATATTTGCAATATATAGCTCATGGGACAGATAGCTTAAAAACTATTGTGGTATTGAATATGTACTTATGCATCTTATCTCTTATAAGTGGCTTGTTGTGCGATAACCATGTTCCTGGGGATGCCATCAACTATTTCTTTGTTGAATATCATGTGAGTTGCTATGCATGTTCGTCTTGTCTGAAGTAAGGGCGATTTACCATGATTTGAATGGTTTGAGTATGCATATTGTTAGAGAAGAACATTGGGCCGCTAACTAAAGCCATGATTCATGGTGGAAGTTTCAGTTTGGACAACAAACCTCAATCTCTTATGAGAACATTATTTGTTGCTAAATGCTTATGCATTAAAGAGGAGTCCATTATCTGTTGTCTATGTTGTCCCGGTATGGATGTCTAAGTTGAGAATAATCAAAAACGAGAAATCCAATGCGAACTTTCTCCTTAGACCTTTGTACAGGCGGCATAGAGGTACCCCATTGTGACACTTGGTTAAAACAAATGTATTGCGATGATAATCCAGGTAATCCGAGCTAATTAGGACAAGGTGCGGGCAGTATTGGTATACTATGCATGAGGCTTGCAACTTGTAGGATATAATTTACATGATACATATGCTTTATTACTACCGTTGACAAAATTGTTTCTTGTTTTCAAAATAAAAGCTCTAGCACAAATATAGCAATCCATGCTTCCCTCCGCGAAGGGCCTTTCTTCTACTTTTATTGTTGAGTCAGTTTACCCATTTCCTTCTATCTCAAAAAAGCAAACACTTGTGTTAACTGTGCATTGATTCCTACATACTTGCATATTGCACTTATTATACTACTTTATGTTGACAATATCCATGAGATATACATGTTACAAGTTGAAAGCAACCGCTGAAACTTAATCTTCCTTTGTGTTGCTTCAATATCTTTACTTTTAAAACTATTGCTTTATGAGTTAACTCTTATGCAAGACTTTTGAAAGTACTATTCATGAAAAGTTTTTGTTTTATGATTCAGTTGTTTACTCATTACATTAACCATTGCTTCGAATCGCTGCATTCATTACATGTGCTTACAATAGTATTGATCAAGATTATGATAGCATGTCACTTAAGAAATTATCTTTGTTATCGTTTACCTACTCGGGACGAGTAGGAACTAAGCTTGGGGATGCTTGATACGTCTCAAACGTATCTATAATTTCTTATGTTTCATGCTACTTTTATGATGATACTCACATGTTTTATACACATTATATGTCATTATTATGCATTTTCCGGCACTAACCTATTAACGAGATGCCGAAGAGCCAGTTGCTGTTTTCTGCTGTTTTTGGTTTCAGAAATCCTAGTAAGGAAATATTCTCGGAATTGGACGAAATCAACGCCCAGGGTCCTATTTTTCCACGAAGCTTCTAGAAGACCGAGGGAGAGACAAAGTGGGGCCACGAGGCGGCCAGACAACAGGGCGGCGCCGCCTGGACCCTGGCCGCGCGGCCCTGGTGTCTGGGCCCCTCGTGACGCCCCCTGACCTACCTCTTCGCCTACTTAAGCCTTCGTCGATAATAGCCCCAGTACCGAGAGCCACGATACGGAAAACCTTCCAGAGACGCCGCCGCCGCCAATCCCATCTCGGGGGATTCAGGAGATCGCCTCCGGCACCCTGATGGAGAGGGGAATCATCTCCCGGAGGACTCTACACCGCCATGGTCGCCTCCGGATTGATGTGTGAGTATTTCACCCCTGGACGATGGGTCCATAGCAGTAGCTAGATGGTCGTCTTCTCCTCATTGTGCTATCATTGTCTGATCTTGTGAGCTGCCTAAAATGATCAAGATCATCTATCTGTAATGCTACATGTGCGTTTGTTGGGATCCGATGAATAATCAATACTATGCTATGTTGATTATCAATCTATCTATGTTTTGTTTATGATCTTGCATGCTCTTCGTTGCTAGTAGAGGTTCTGGCCAAGTCATTGCTTGTAACTCCAAGAGGGAGTATTTATGCTCGATAGTGGGTTCATGCCTCCATTGAATCTGGGGGAGTGACAAGAACCTCTAAGGTTGTTGATGTGCTGTTGCCACTAGGGATAAAACATCAATTCTATATCTAAGGATGTATTTGTTGATTACATTACGCACCATACTTAATGCAATTGTCTGTTGTTTGCAACTTAACATCGGAGGGGTTCGGATGATAACCTGAAGGTGGACTTTTTAGGCATAGATGCATGCTGGATAGCGGTCTATGTACTTTGTCGTAATGCCCAATTAAATCTCACACTACTCATCATAACATGTATGTGCATTGTTATGCTCTCTTTATTTGTCAATTGCCCAACTGTAATTTGTTTACCCAATATGCTATTTCTTATGGGAGAGACACCTCTAGTGAACTGTGGACCCCGGTCCATTCTTTTACATCGAATACAATCTACTGCAATACTCGCTTTCTTTTTCGCAAACATCATCTTCCACACTATACATCTAATCCTTTGTTACAGCAAGCCAGTGAGATTGACAACCTCACTGTTACGTTGGGGCAAAGTAATTTGGTTGTGTTGTGCAGGTTCCACGTTGGCGCCGGAATCCCTGGTGTTGCGCCGCACTACACTCCGCCGCCATCAACCTTCAACGTGCTTCTTGGCTCCTACTGGTTCGATAACCTTGGTTTCTTACTGAGGGAAACTTGCTTCTATACGCATCACACCTTCCTCTTGGGGTTCCCAATGGACGTGTGTATACACGCTATCAGCCCTGTCCGGCTTATTTTTCTTGGCCTCTTGGGCATCTATGAGATAGTAGGAATCGTTACCCACCGCCTTGTCACGATGAAGGGACCTTCCCATGGGGATGAAAGTTTATGTTGTTCGGATGTCCGTTGGATCAGCCGGAGCACTAGGTCTCCTTCTCTGAATGCTAAGGGCTGGAACTTCTGACTGTGATTGCGTCGGAGGCTTTGCTGGTAAATGGTGGATCTGGACACGGCCAGCAGCCGGGCCTCTACGACCAAGTCGACTCCATCTTCACGAGCTTCTTTGGCTTCGGCTTCAGTGTATAACTTGATTCTTGGCGCGTCGTGCTCGATATTAGTCGGTAGGACGGCTTCGGACCCGTATACGAGGAAGAATGGTGTGAAGCCGACGGAGCAGTTTGGCGTGGTGCGCAAGCTCCAGAGTACATGGGGCAGCTCTTCAATCCAGCAGCCGACAGCTCGCTCGAGCGGCTCCACCAGCCGGGGCCGGATGCCGGCTAGGATCAAGCCGTTGGCTTTCTCCACCTGTCCATTGGACTCCGGATGTGCCACGAACGCTAAGTCCATATGGGTTCCCATTTCCTCGCAATAGCGAGAGAAGATGCCTTGGGCGAAATTGCTGCCGTTGTCGGTGATGATGCTATGGGGATAGTCGTATCTTACAATAATCTCCTTGAGGAATGTGACGGCTGTGGAGCCGTCCAGTTTCTTGATCGGCTTGGCCTCAATCCACTTAGTGAATTTGTCAATCATCACCAAGAGGTGTGTCATGCCGCCTCGGGAGGTTCTGAATGGGCCAACCATGTCCAGGCCCCATACAGCGAATGGCCAAGTGATGGGGATGGTTTTCAAGGAGGAAGCCGCCGCGGGCCTTTTCTTGGCGAAGCGCTGAAAACCGTTGCATCTTTTCACCATTTCTTCTACGTCTTTTAGCGCAGTCGGCCAATAGAAGCCGTGCCGGAAGGCTTTGCCTACTATGGCTCTGGAGGAGGCGTTGTGGCTGCACTCTCCTTGATGGATTTCCCGTAGGAGTTCAATCCCTTCAGCCGGCTCGACACACCACTGGAACACCCCACTTACGGTGCGTTTGTATAACTGGTGGTTGATGATTGTATAGGCCTTGGCCCTTCTCTCAATTAGTCTGGCTTGAACCCTATCATTGGGCAGCACACCATCTGTTAGCTAGGAGAGGAATTCTTGTGCCCATGATGGTACGCATCTTATCTCGAATACACTGACCAACAGGGCATCCTGCGTGGGAGCTTCTGGATTCGACTCCTTGGTCGCCGGGTTCGGCTGTGGAGCCGGCGGGTTCGGCTGAGAAGCCCCCGAGTTTGGCTGACAAGCCCCCGGGTTTGGATGACAAGCCCTCGGGTTCGACTGTGGAGCCGGTGGGTTCGGCTGAGAAACCCCCGACTTAGGCTGCGAAGCCCCCGGGTTTGACTGAGAAGCCCCCGGTGTCGAGGGTACTCCTCGGCAATGCCCTCCGATTGGGGCTTAGGGTTGATGGAATCCTGCAAGCTGACACGAGACATCGGTTCACAGACAAGCGGGGAGAGGGATTTACCCAGGTTCAGGGCCCTCGATGAGGTAAAACCCTTACGTCCTGCCTGTCTGTTCTTGATTATGAAGATATTGGGTTACAATGGGGTGCCGAATAATTCGGCTGAGATCTCGTTGAGAGGCTAAGTGTTGCGGTGATCTAGCTCTAGACTTTTGGTGGCTAATACTGCTAAGATTGGTTGTGTCCCTCGGCAGCCCCTCTCCTGGCCTTTATATAGGAGGCCAGGTCTCAAGAGGCCTAACCGAATATGACCAGGTTTACAGTAGTTTTGAATCTAATCTTTCCTTGTTCGGCTGCTTCCTTGTCTTGCCTGTCAAGGATTCTTCTAGTGCACCGTCCAGGTGGCCCATCTCGCCTCCAAGTGTCTTCATGGGCCTCCAACTAGACAATATGGGATAGGGCAATGTCGGTTACCCGAAGGGTAATGCCCACGTCAGTAGCCCCCGAGTGTCTAGCCGAACATTGTTCGGGTAGAGACTGAAGCATGCCTCCTTCTGATGTTCTTCTCCTTGATTGTTCTTGTTCATCTTGAATCAGCATCGTCTTCTTTTGTCGGGTGCGCGTTAACGCTCCCGATGGGAGTAGCCACCAAGTCTAGGTACGGATGCTTGCAATCCGTGCGTAGACTCAAGTTGTACCACTCGAACATTTTGCTCTGCCGATGTTTTTCTGCAAGTCTTCATCGGTCATCCGATATATTTTCCGCATGCAAGGGATAATGTGTAACGTGCCCAACTTTTGCTGGTTAACTGCCGATGGCAAAACAACGTTACCCTACACAGAATCAAGTCCCCGGGCATGATGCTGGAGTGCGAAAAAGTTCTGTCGGGTGCGCGTCCAGCGCTCCCGATGGGAGTAGCTCCCGAGTCTGGGCGCGGGTGCTTGCAACCGGGTGCAGACTCGAGCTGAGCAATCATCTTTTTCTTCAATTTTTTTTCCTTCGAGTCTTCATTTTGTCGGGTGCGCGTCTGCGCTCCCGATGGGAGTATCCCCCGAGTCTAAGTGCAGAATGCTTCGCAATCTGCGCATAGACTCAAGTTCACCATCCGATACCTTTTTTATTCCTTCGAGTGCTTCGAGCATTCTTCACGACGTCATTGATGACGTTTTACTGACATCTTGATTTTGACTGATAAGACGCGACCCGCTGGGCCCATTCTTTCTCTGTTTGACCCTATTCTTAAACAATATCCGCCCTTCTCATACAGTTACCAAGGCGCCTCCTCGATTTCTGCAATCATCAATGGAAAAAGGTTCCCTTAATGAACTGGCAGCAACGACACGTGCCCACACAGTCCTTAAGTTCTTCCTCTCTTAAAATCTCCAAAGGGTGAAAATCTTTGATCTTCTCCCATATTCGCCGTAGCATCTTCTTGACTTTCTTCTTCCTCTTTCCTTCGCAACCGCTGCGCCGCCGCCACCGCTTTTCTGATCTTCCCCATATCTCGCAATGGTGAAGAAGAAGAACCCTGTTGCCGCCGCCAGTTCCACGAGCGGTGGCACCACCGCCAAAGCTTCCTCGAATCCTCCGAAGAGGAGCGCTCCAGACGCCAAGATCGATAGCCAAACCTGGAGATTGGCTAGCGTCCTCCATCACGAAGCATGATGAGAAGAAGGCCCGAAGTCTCGGGTTGATCTCCTCCGACGAGGGGAATGTGATTCTTCCAGGTGCGGTTTCTCAGCCCAATCCCCCTATTGGTTTTACCGTGGTGTTCCTGTCGTTCTTGTTTCGGGGTCTCTCGCTTCCCGCCCATGAATTTCTTCACCATCTTCTGCGGACTTACGAAATCCAACTGTGGCAACTCACCCCTAACTCAATCCTTCACGTTGCTGTGTTCATCACCCTCTGTGAGGCGTTCTTGGGCATTGAGCCCCACTTTGGGTTGTGAAAAAGATCTTTTTCATTAAGAGGTACAGCAGTAGTAATGGATCTTTTGTCATCGGAGGAGTGGGGTTTGTGGCTCGTTCAGAGGTTAACTATTTCAGTTTCCCAATGAGAGAATCCGTGCAAGGATGGAGACTGAACTAGTTTTATGTCAAGGACTCTTCGACAACCGAGTCCCAGCTTCCTTGCTTTGTCGATGTCCTTGAAGCCAAGCCAAAGGATTCTTGGAAGAACATTCTCTCTCCCGACGAAAAGACAACAGCCGACGAATTATTCGCCAAATTCCTTCAGATCAAAGAGGCCGACGGTCAAACTATGATCGGTACAGAGGTAGCAGCGGTGTTCTTGAAGCGTCGAGTCCAACCAGTCATGGCCAGAATCCGCCCGATGTGGTTGTATTCGGGTGCAAAGGATGAAACCAGGATAAATATCGCTGAACTGTCGGAAAAGGAGCTGCTTGACGAAGTCCGTCGCCTTACTCTCTTTAGTTAGGAAGACTCGATTCCATTGATATCTTCTTATACTCCCCTTGATGCCGATCATCCCCTGTCGGGGGGAAGACCCCGGATAGGGCAATGGACGCGGAGCAGCCGGCTGGCCACTGGCCGGCTCGCGGCAAAGGCCGGCTGAGGAGCAGCCGGCTGGCGCCATGGCCGGCTGGTCTGGAAGCCGGCTGGCTCTAGGTCCTAGTCGGCCTGGCTACGGCCACCAATGCTGTAGTTGGGCCGGCTTCTACAAGCCATATCCGACTGGGGTTTGTACCTCAGACCGACTCGAGGCTGGCGAGTCTGGCACTGGAAGGAACCGGGTAGGTGATCCGGGTTCCCAAAGTCCACGCTGACTCCATCTTTCGTATAGCGCGGGGCACTGTGGAGCAATAGTGCCACGCGCCGGACAGGCCGTCAGGGCTTACGGCGATCCGTACTGGCTACAGTGGCTGACGGCGACAGGGACACCTCCTCCATACCGCTGACCGTGGCAGCCGGATGGGACAGGCCACGATGCCTCAACCACTCCTGACGTCACCGCCTCGGGAAGGAGCGGAAGCCGGAGCCGGCCAAGCCGGCCAGTAAACCATAGGGTCTTATATGTAAAGTGCCGGTGCCTATATAAGCCGCACTACCCCCTCTCGTGCAGGGGATCGATCATTTATTGCTTTCACCCACCTACAGAGCTGCCCTGTGAGAGAGACCATAGCCTTCCTTAGCCTCTCAGGAGCAGCCGGACACAGCTCTAGGAGCACCATTGTACTGTGTGATCATCATATACACTCATAACAGGAGTAGAGGTTTTACCTCCATCGGAGGGCCTCGAACCTGGGTACGTCGCCGTGTCGCTCGTGCCCATACCCGCATCCGGATACCGCCGTGAGATCCCTCAGGAACCACTTCGATTAGCCACCCTATGGCATATGCCGTGACGATACCACGACATTTGGCGCCCACCGTGGGGCCTTCAGCATCCTCGGCCGGTGTCTTCATCCGGACGGGCCTCACCACCACCACCGGCGAGCGAGTCGCTTCAGGCTTGATCTGGAGATTTGGCTCCCTCGGCGCGTCGGCCGACAACGCTTGGCTGCTTCGCTGACCGGCCCTTCCCAGCCGGCGGCAGCGTCATCTCCTTCGGCGGCTTCGACGTCACGTCGCCACCGTCGCACCACCGCGCTACCCGCGGTAGGTGCTGCGCTGCGCCAGCCCTCCTCCGCGAGCCGGCAGCAGCGCTCCCGCCAGCCCCGCCGTCGTGCAAGTCATGATGGCTGGCGACGAGCTCCCCACCAAGAACCCGCGCATGCGCGGCCCCGACCTGAGCGCAACATCGACCCCAACGCCTCCGGCTCGGGCCCAAAGCGCCACCACCGCCGTCCCGCCGGATGCAGTCCGGCAAAGCTGAGCACCCCGCTCACGCCCGGCGGAGACCCCACCGCCATCGAGGCGGACTTGGAGGCGCACCGCCAGCCTCCTCCTCAAGCAAACCGAAGAACCGGCTGCCGCTGGCGCCGATGGAGATCACCCAGCGCGAGTACAACCGCGCCCACGGCCTCACTCCAGGCGGCGACGAGCCAAGCCGAGCCGGCCACATCCGCCGCAGGGGCCGCGACCTTGGTGCTGAGATCGCCCGCGACGGCGCTCCTTCGCCGGCTCCGTCCGCGGAGCTCCCCGTCTACAACACCCCGACAAGAACATGCGCGCGGCGAAGCCGCCGCAGAAGAGCTGAACCGCCTCGAAGGCGAAGAGTTACGCCGCTGACCTGGCGGGTGATCGAGCTGCTCAACGCAGCCAACAGTGCATCGCCGACCCTGTATGTCAATGCCCCTGCAGCTTCTCACGCTCGTGGAGCTGCAGGCAACGACGGGGAAGGCGCCAGGGACACGGCCGAAGTCCTCCTCCCCAGCACCAAGCCGGCGCCATGATTCCCGGCCACGCACAGCTCGGGCCGGCCAAGCCACCAGCCGAGCGGCAGCAGCCGCAGCCGGGCCCCTCCAAGCCGGACCCAGGAGCAAGACTCCGGGCCCCGCCGTCATCACCGGCCGGCTCCAGAAGCAAGCGGCGCACGCCAGCCGGCACACTCCCGGCTGGGCCCGCGCATCGAGCCCGCTGACGCCGAGACCGCCTCGACCGGCTGGTTCAATCCCGCATCGCGGAAGAAGAGGGCCAGCCGGCCCAAAGTGCTTCGGGCCGCGGATCCTCAACGAGCCCATGGTCGATGGCTTCCAGCTCCCGCGCGACACCCCCAAGTACGACGGCACCGCCAAGCCGGAAGACCGGCTGCTGGACTACTCCACGGCAGTCGGCATCGCCAAGGGCAACAAGCGCTGGGCTGTGCGCTACTCCCTCATGCTACTCGGCTCCGCCCGCACGTGGCTCAACAACCTGCCAGCCGGCAAAGCATAAACGGCTGGCTGGACTTTGAAGCCGCCTTCATCAGCAACTTCACCGGCACTTATCGCCGGCCGGGTCGCCCTCAACAGCTTGAGATGTGCAAGTAGGGCCCGGACGAGACGGATCGCGCGTACCGACGCGCTGGTGCGAGATGCGCAACTCTTGCGAGGGCGTGCACGAGATGCAAGCCATCAGCTACTTCATGGGCGGCTGCCGACCCAACACCATGCTGTGGCACAAGCTCCGCCGCAGCGAGCCCAAGACGATGGCCGCCTTGATGGTCATCGCATAAGTACGCGCCGGCAGAGGAAGCCGGCAAGGCGCCGGCTGATGTTTCACCGGCCCCGCAAGACGGGACAACAACAAGCCGGCCGAGGGCGCTCGCACGGCAGCCGGCGGGACAACTACCGCGGCAAGCGTCACAACGACCAGCCGGACCGCCGGTGCGGCTCCGCCCACGTGGCCGCCGTGGCGGACAACGCGGCAGGCGGCAGCCGCCGCCGAAGCAAGACCGGCGGTGGAAGCCGAAGTACACCTTCGAGCAGATGCTCGACTCGCCGTGCAAGTACCACAGCGGCAAGAACCCCTCCAACCACACCACCCGCGACTGCCACTTCATGAAGCGGCTGACAAGCGGTGAACCTCTCCCGCCTCCCCCCCCGCCTCCACCAGCCGGCGGGCCGGGTGGCCAAGCCGGCGCAGAGAACACCAACCTCGAGCACCACGAGGCTAACCAAGTGCACCATGCCGGCCGATATCTGGCCGAAGACGCCACCTACATCATCTTCACCTCCGAGCCCGAGGACAGGACGAGCCAAGAGCGCCGTTCCCTCGAGGTCAACGCGGTCATACCGCCGGTCCCCCAGTACCTAAACTGGTCAGAGCAGGCCATCACTTTTGATCGCCGCGACACACCGGCTGTCCTGCCGAAGCCGGGCAGCTACGCCATGGTCCTCGACCCCACCGTCGGCACAACCCGGCGCAGCGTGCGTTTCTCGCGCGTCCTCATCGACGGCGGCAGCAGCATCAACATCCTCTACCGCGACACCGCCCGCAAGCTGGGCATCCAGGAGGCCGAGTTGCGCCCCACCCCCACCGTCTTCCATGGCATCGTGCCAGGCCATTGCTGCCAGCCGATCGGCCGGATCACGCTGGAGGTGATGTTCGGGAAGCCGGACCACTTCCGCACTGAGAGAATCGAGTTCGAGGTGGTGGACCTCGTGAGTCCCTACCACGCGCTCCTGGGCAGGCCAGCCCTGACCAAGTTCATGGCGGTGACCCACTATGGGTACCTGAAGATGAAGCTGCCTGGCCCCAAGGGGGTCATTACCGTAGCCGGCGATTATCGCCGCTCCATGGACTGCGCCACGCAGAGCTCCAAGATGGCCCAGACGCTGGTCATCGCCACCGAGAAGCAGCTCATCCACGACGCCGTCGCCCTCGCCAAGGCCGCGCAGACAGACATGCCGGCTGCGGGCAACCCGGCTGGGACGACTCACTTCCAGCCGGCCGACAACACCAAGAAGATCCTGCTGGACCCGGCGCAGCCGGACAAGTTCGTCACCATCGGTGCCGGCTTGAACAGGAAATAGGAAAGCGAGCTCACCAGCTTCCTCCGTGAGAATCGGGACATCTTCGCGTGGACTCCAAGAGACATGCCGGGTGTGCCGAGGGAGTTGGCTGAGCACCACCTCCACGTCCGGCCTGAAGCTGCCGGTGAAGCAGCCTCTCAGGCGCTTTGCCGAAGAACGAAGGAAGGCCATCGGTGAAGAAATCGCCCGGCTCCTAGCTGCCGGCTTCATCATGGAAGTGCTGCACCCGGACTGGTTGGCGAACCCGGTCCTGGTTTTGAAGAAGAACGGCTCCTGGCGCATGTGTATCGACTACACCAGCCTGAACAAGGCGTGCCCAAAGGATCCCTTCCCCCGCCGCGCATAGATCAAGTCATAGACTCGATCGCCGGGCCGTGAACTGTTGTCTTTCTTAGACGCCTATTCAGGCTACCACCAGATTCCTTTGAATCCGGCTGATCAAATAAAGACTTCGTTCATTACCCCGTACGGGGCTTATTGCTACACGACTATGCCGTTCGGCTTGAAAAATGCAGGCGCCACCTACCAAAGGTGCATGCAAAAATGCTTACAGGATCAAATCGGCAGAAACGTTCACGCATATGTGGATGATGTCGTTGTAAAGACCAAGGAGACGAATACCCTCCTTGATGACCTGAGAGAAACCTTCACCAATCTGAGAAGATTCCGGATGAAGCTCAACCCGGCCAAGTGCACATTCGGCGTGCCGTCTGGCCAGCTCCTTGGCTACCTCATCTCTCAGCCGAGGGATCGAAGCCAACCCGGACAAGATCGGTGCCCTAGAGAAGATGGAACTGCCGCAGTGCCTCAAGGACGTCCAGAAGTTTGCTGGCTGCCTGGCCTCCTTGAGCCGCTTCGTCACCGGCCGGGGGAGAAGGCACGCCCCTGTATCAACTAATGAGGAAGGCGGACAAGTTCGTCTGGTCACCGCAGGCGGATGAGGCCTTCCGTGACTTGAAGCGCGTGCTCTCAACCGCGCCAATCCTTGCAACGCCGGGTTCAATGGAGCCGATGTTGTTGTACATCGCAGCCACCAATCGAGTGGTTAGCGTTGTCCTGGTGGTGGAGCGCAGAGAAGCCGGCAACAGGGACCAGCTGGTTCAGCGCCCAGTCTATTACCTTAGCGAAGTGCTCTCCCAGTCGAAGCAAAATTACCCCCACTACCAGAAGGTCACCTACGGCGTCTACATGGCGGCCAAGAAGCTCAAGCACTACTTCCAAGAGCACCCCATCAGGGTGGTTGCCACAAAGACCCTTGGCGGAAATCATAGGCAGCAAGGATGCCAACGGCCGGGTTGCCAAGTGGGCCCCGGAGCTAGCCGCCCACACCATCCTCTACGAGCCACGCACAGCCATCAAGTCGCAGATCCTCGCGGACTTCTTCGTCGATTGGGCTGAGATGCAGTACCTGCCGCCTGTGCCGGATTCCACACATTGGCAGATGCACTTCGACGGCTCGAAGATGCGCAACGGCTTGGGAGCCGGCATCGTCATCACTTCTCCCAAGGGGGACCGGCTGGACTACGTCCTGCGCAGATCCACTTCGCCGCCTCCAACAATGTGGCGGAGTACGAAGCGCTCATTCATGGGCTGAAGCTGGCCAAGGAGATTGGCGTGCGTCGCATACTCGCTTCGGCGACTCCGACTTGGTTATACTGACAAGCATCCGGCGATCGGGACGCGAAGGACGCCAACATGGCCTCGTACCGCTTCCATGTCCAGCAGCTATCCGGCTTCTTCGACGGCTGCGAATTCCACCATGTGCCACGAGCAAATAACGGCGGCTGATGCCTTATCCAAGATTGGCTCAACCCGGCAAGCCATTCCGCCGGGTGTCGCCTTGGCGGTTCTCAAGAAGCCGTCCATCATACCGTCACCGGACTCGGATTCAATATTCGTGCCGGCTGACCCGGGGCTGCTCAGCCGAACCCGGGGCTTCATCGCCCAAGTCGGGGCTAACAAGCCAAACCCGCCGGCTAGCATGCCGAACCCGGGGACTTCTCAGTCCAACCCGGGGGCTTCATCGCCAAACTCGGGGGCTAGCAAGCCGAACCCGCCGGCTAGCAAGCCGAACCCGGCAACCATGCAGTCGAATCCGGAAGCTCCCACGCAGGAGGCCCTGTTGGTCAGCGTATTCGAGATAAGATGCGTACCTTCATGGGCACAAGAATTCCTCTCCTACCTCACCGACGGTGTCTTTGCCTCGATGATAGAGTCCAGGCCAGGCAGATTGAGAGAAGGGCCAAGGCCTATACCATCATCAACCACCAGGTGTACAAACGCAGCGTAAGTGGGGTGTTCCAGCGTGCGTCGAGCCGGCTGAAGGGATTGAACTCCTACGGGAAATCCATCAAGGAGAGTGCGGACATCACGCCTCATCCAGAGCCATAGTGGCCAAAGCCTTCCGGCACGGTTTCTGTCGATTGCGCTCAGACGCGAAGATTTGGTGAAGAAGTGCAACGGCTGTCGGCGCCGCAAAGCAAAGACACCAGCCGGCTTCCGCCTTGAAAACCATCCCCATCACATGGCCATTTGCCGTATGGGGCTTGGATATGGTAGGCCCGTTCAGAACAGCGCGAGGCGGCATGACACACCTCTTGGTGATGATTGACAAATTCACCAAGTGGATCGAAGCCAAGCCAATCAAGAAACTGGACGGGTCCACAGCCGTCACATTCCTCAAGGAAATCATTGTGAGATTCGGCCACCCCCACACCATCATCACCGACAACGGCACCAACTTCTCCCAAGGCATCTTCTCTCGCTATTGCGGGGAAATGGGGATCCGGATGGCCCTATCTTCTGTGGCACACCCAGAGTCCAACGGACAAGTGGAAAAGGCTAACGGCTTAGTCCTAGCCGGCATCCGGCCCCGGCTGGTGGAGCCGCTCGAGCGAGCAGCCGGCTGCTGGATTGAAGAACTGCCCAATGTGCTGTGGAGCCTGCGCACAACGACAAACCGCTCAGTCGGCTTCACACCATTTTTCCTCATATACGGGGCCGAAGCCGTCTTGCCAACTGATATCGAGCATGACGCGCCAAGGATCAAGCTCTACACAGAAGCCGAAGCCAAAGAAGCTCGCGAAGATGGAGTTGACCTGGTCGAAGAGGCCCGGCTGCTGGCTGAGTCTAGATCTACTATCTACCAGCAAAGCCTCCGACGCTATCACAGCCGGAAGGTCCAGCCCTTAGCATTCCGAGAAGGAGACCTAGTGCTCCGGCTGATCCAGAGGACAGCCGGACAGCATAAACTGTCATCCCCATGGGAGGGTCCTTTCATCGTGAGCAAGGCAGTAGGCAATGATTCCTACTATCTCATAGATGCCCAAGAGGCTAAGAAAAACAAGCCGGACAAGGCTGACGAGGAGACTAAACGTCCCTGGAATGTCAGGTTACTCCGCCCATTTTACACATGAGAGCAGGAATGTATGTATCCCTTGTATCCCTTTTGTGAGTTATGAAAAAGCTTGCGCCAAGAGCGCTGTTTCTGACAAGTTTTTCGCGTACTTTACCTTGTTTCGCCAATTGGCTTGAACCCTCTCACGCGGTCGGCTCAGTAACGTGATCCGGTTTCCGACAGCCGGCTTCCGATCCAGCTACAGACCGCAACCCGGCTGTCCGGCTGGCGGGAGTAAGGCCTAGGGAGCCGGCACGCGAAAAACGACTAAGGGAAAGAGTAAAAGCGAGTTGACTTGCAACTTTTCATAAAAGTGCCGGATTGCCGAATTCAGCTCGTTCGACTGAATATCGTCGGCCTCACCCAGCGGCCCGCTCTTGATCCGGCGACGGATCGCAAGTCGGACGTACGACCGGCAAGGGCACAGCCAAAGAGTGGGGCGGATGGGAAAAAGCGAACGAGTCGAAAGAAAGCAACTCGGCACACAGATGATTAACAAACACATTAAAGCGTGCCTTAATAAGAGGACAATAACATTGTCTTACATATGCACCCGACAAACACAGATCGCAACTCCTTTGCCGCTGAAGCGGCGACGTGACGGGAGGAGCCTGCCGAGAGCCGCCTCCCTGGGTAAACTTAATCGCGGCCCTAGTCGAACAAGCAAGAAAAGATAAGTACAGAGGAAGGAAAGAAAAGGAATCAAACAACAGAGGAAAAAGAACTCACCCGGCTTTCTCCGGGACCTTCTTGGGCGCCAGCCGGCGCTGTTTCTTGGCCCTCGCCTCCGAAGCGGCCGTGGACCCGACGCCGGCCCGCTTCCTCCCCTTCGGCGCAGAAGTCGCCATGCTAGTAGGCGGCGCCGCGCGCAGAGGCACCGCCGGGATGGCCCCCGTGCCGGATTGGGCCGGCTCCGCCTGCAGCTGCTCCTGCTCCTGCTCCTGCTCATGCTCAGGCGAAGGCGGCGGGTTATGCTCCCCCTGGCCGCCCTGATCCTGCGCCACCGGCAGATCGTCGTCGCCAGCTTGGTCGCCGGCTAAGTCAGCCGGGTCAACGAGATCCGGCGTCCAGACCTTCGTCGCCAAGTCGCCATCCTCGATGCCTTGGCGGGTGAAAAGCTGAAAACAAGACAAGATAAATATCGAGTCGGCCACGCTGCCGCAAGTCGGAAGACGGAAAAACATCCAACTTACCAGTTCAGGCGGCTGCTCCCGATCGTAAGGCGCCAGCCCCCAGTCCCAGTTGTCCGGCATGTTGGCCTTGGTGATGTTGTTCACCCGGTGAGCCACCTGGGCCTTGGAGAGCTCCAACTTCGACGTCCGTGTCGGGTCGAGCAGGCCGGACATGTGGCCGATCTTGTGGACGCGCCACTGGAGCGGTATGACCCGGCGCGAGATGTAGGTGCAGAGGAGGTCCTCGGCGCTCAGCCGGCCCTCCGTGACGCACTGGCCCAGGAAGTCCCACAGGAGGTTCACCTCCGCGTCCGGGTCCGAGGACTTGGGGTTGTAGCCCCAGTTGATCCGGCCGACTGGCGGGGCCGGGTTGAATTCCGGCAGGTTGAGCCGGTCGAAGGCCGGGCTCTCGTTCCGCACATAAAAGAAAGACATCTGCCAATTCTTCACAGAATCGACAGTCGGGATCCGCGGGAAGGACGTACCCGTACGGGGATAGATGGAGGCGGCGCCGCAGGTCCTCAGGCGGCCTTCGGTCGTCTGCGCCTTGATGTAGAAGAGCCGGCTCCAAAACTCCACATCCGGCCACAAGCCGGCGTAGCCTTCCATGAAGGCCACGTAGCAGCTGAGGAGGATCATGGCGTTGGCCGGCAGGTGGTGCGGCTGCAGGCCGAAGTGATCGAGGAACCGGCAGAAGAAGTTGGAAGCCGGCAGACCCAATCCGCGGTCGAGATGCGCGCCAAAGACCACGCGTTCGCCGGGCTCCGGCCGAGGCTCCTCCTCCTCGCCCGGCGCCCTGGTAATCACCCCCGCCGGGATGCGGTGGAGGCGCACAAGCCGGGCAATGTCGTCGTCCTGCATGTAGGAGCCCTTCCAGGAGCCGCTCGGCTGGGCCATCGAGGACGAAGAAGAAGAGGAGGTCCAAGAGAGGCGGAAGGGCGAAGAAGAGCCGCTCCTCGCCGGAGGAGATCGCGGTGGAGAAGAGCGCGCCGTCGATGCGCGTGGCCCCGTGGCGCCGGATTGGCGGGCTTGCGGCGGTAGCTCGGCGGAGGATCGTCGGGGCAACCGCTCGCTGAGGTTCGCCAGAAGAACGGAAGAGGAATGGCGTCGGAACAGCGAGAAGCTCGAGCGAAGAGAAGGAGCGAGGCAGGGGCGCGAGGAGGAAGAAAGGGGCAAGTGCCGCCTCGATACCGCCCCCGCGGCATTTATAGCCGACCGCGGCGGTTGGCCTCCAAGTGGCTGACGTGGGCCACGTCTCCGGATTTACTGCGCCGTAACTCCTCCCACGACCGCTACCGTTACCAGAAACGGCCACACCACGTCGCCCACTACCGCACCGGATCCGGAGGGACATTGATGTGACCAGACGAACCGCGGCGCAGAGCCACAGCGTCGGCCGGTCAAGTCGGGCGCAGGACCCGAGGCGGCGGAGACTCCGGCGCGCAGCAAGCCGGAGCCGGACAAGAAGTTCCACTCGAGCCAAAATTCATCAGCAAGGCGGAGGCGCCATCAGATCTTGCGAGAAAGCAAAAACTGCACAAGTATAAAAAGCGGCCGGCTAGAAACAGCCGGCAGGAACGAGCCGGATGAGGGCGCAGCCGGCTGAATGGAAATTCTCAGTCGGCCCCTCCAAGTGCCGTCTAATGTATTCGTGAAGCCAGGAAAACCTGCCTAGGTCCTTCTAAACGCAGGACCTTGCCAGCTTCGGGGGCTAATGTCGGGGGGAAGACCCCGGATAGGGCAATGGACGCGGAGCAGCCGGCTGGCCACTGGCCGGCTCGCGGCAAAGGCCGGCTGAGGAGCAGCCGGCTGGCGCCGTGGCCGGCTGGTCTGGAAGCCGGCTGGCTCTAGGTCCTAGTCGGCCTGGCTACGGCCACCAATGCTGTAGTTGGGCCGGCTTCTACAAGCCATATCCGACTGGGGTTTGTACCTCAGACCGACTCGAGGCTGGCGAGTCTGGCACTGGAAGGAACCGGGTAGGTGATCCGGGTTCCCAAAGTCCACGCTGACTCCATCTTCCGTAAAGCGCGGGGCACTGTGGAGCAATAGTGCCACGCGCCGGACAGGCCGTCAGGGCTTACGGCGATCCGTACTGGCTACAGTGGCTGACGGCGACAGGGACACCTCCTCCATACCGCTGACCGTGGCAGCCGGATGGGACAGGCCACGATGCCTCAACCACTCCTGACGTCACCGCCTCGGGAAGGAGCGGAAGCCGGAGCCGGCCAAGCCGGCCAGTAAACCATAGGGTCTTATATGTAAAGTGCCGGTGCCTATATAAGCCGCACTACCCCCTCTCGTGCAGGGGATCGATCATTTATTGCTTTCACCCACCTACAGAGCTGCCCTGTGAGAGAGACCATAGCCTTCCTTAGCCTCTCAGGAGCAGCCGGACACAGCTCTAGGAGCACCATTGTACTGTGTGATCATCATATACACTCATAACAGGAGTAGAGGTTTTACCTCCATCGGAGGGCCTCGAACCTGGGTACGTCGCCGTGTCGCTCGTGCCCATACCCGCATCCGGATACCGCCGTGAGATCCCTCAGGAACCACTTCGATTAGCCACCCTATGGCATATGCCGTGACGATACCACGACATCCCCCATCAGAGGTAACTTTCCTACTCATATTCTTACTATGCTGCTTTCACTTAGTCAACATAATTATTATTATTCTTATTTATTCTTCTCTTCGACAGATCCCCATAGTTTCTGGAAACTTGCATGATTTGCCGAATGATACTTCTGAGGAAAGAGGCTCCTCAGTCCCTGTCGATTTTCACACTGCTGAGCACACAGGCCCAGAGAGCGAACACGATGATCCGATAGATTCTGGAGCTGTTCACACCGATCTTCCTTCCTCAGCTGATGACACTTGCGACACAGAGGGATCAGTGCGTGATGATGACGCTGATCGTGATGCCTTTGTTAATGCAGCTGTGGAGGAGACCAGGGCTTCGCCTGTGAGGAGATCAACCGGCGGCTTTGCCGATGAAGACGATCTCCTCGATTTTTAAACGCCTTCTTCCTTGAATTCATACTTCGTCTTTTTTTATTTCTCGCATTCCTTTCATAACTTCTGTCAATCATTTTCTTTTGCAGTGACGAAGGTTTTATTGAGCCTCCGTCTAAGAAAGCCAAATCTAGCGCTGCTCCACCGGACGTTGCGGCTTCCGAAGCTTCGGCTCCTAAGGCAGCCCCCGCGGCTCAAGTATCGACAACTTCCTCCCTTTCTAAGGGGAAAGATGTTCCTTCAACTGCCGCCGCCGTGCCTCCTCCTTCTGTAAGTCCTTTTTTGATTAGAACGCGAATTTTCCTGGTGCGTACCTTGTTTTGATGATTCTTTGTCAAATATCCTCTTTCCTTTAGAACCCGTGGGGTGTTATCTCCTCTTTGGAGGCCTTCGCCTCCCAATTTACTTCCTTGGAGGCAGACAAGGTTCGGCTGCAGAAGGAGGTTAATTCTTCTTCCTCAAAGTTAGATGGCGCAGTCAAAATAGCCGCCGCAGCTCGCCAAGAGGTCGACTCCCTGAAGGAGGAACTGGGCAAGCTGAAGGAGAAGCTGAAAGAAGAAGAAGCGTCTAGGCTGGCCGCCGAGGCTCGAGCAGTCGAGAAAGATGAACTCCTTCGCCATTCTTGCTTGGCTTTGCTTGGTAATTTCTTTTATGCCTCTCTGTCGATTATTGTACTCACGAATTCGATTCTTTGTCAGTAATTCTTCTTGTCTCATTTTCTTGCAGAGGCTGCCGACATTCCTGCTGATGCCTTGGACAAAGTTCCAAACAATTCTCCGGCAAATGGCGTGTCGATGGCTCTCGCCTCCCACCAGCTTACGCGGGAGCTTCTTGAAAAGGGAAAAGGTGCCATGGCGCAGATGCACTCGATGATCTTCTCCAAGATCAATCAAGACAAAACTCTGGGGCAGCTGATCGACGCTTTCGAAGTCGACACCAAGGAGGTTATCGAGGTATTCAAACGCACTTCGCGTACCTATGGTGCCCTCCTAGCCTTCCAGCTTATGATGGGTCATGGCTTCAAGGCCGACATCGAAGAGATGTCCGAGGAGCTACCGAAAGAGCAAGATGGGCCGTTCATTGACTTAAGCGTCTTCAAGACGTTAGCCCTTAAATGTGCACGCCAGCTCCTTGAACTGGTTTCATCGAGGAAGACGTCGGCTGGCCCTAGTTTATCAACTCAAACCCAATCCCTTTGATTTTTGTAACCAACTTTTCTTTTGAGCTGCTGTGAAACAATGTTCTGTTGGATAACTTCTGCTTGTAATAAACTTTGTGCTAGCAATGTTGCTAGCACACTCTTTGCTATGATATTTACACTTGCATTCTCCCAATGGGAGTACCTTCAGATGTTGATATGAATCGATCTGTCATGCCTTTGACGCTTTTCCTTGCAGGTGTTCCCAGTGCCTGCATTTGTTGATGATTCTTCGGGTGCTCTTTCTGAAGATGATCGAGTCCAACGTATGAAGGACCGGATCACACAGTTGGAAAAGGATCTGCGCATCACCTATGCTTTGGCTGCTATCATCAAGAAGAAGGGCGAGATTGCAGCTAACATAGAGCGCTATGCTCTTACTGAACTGCATAAGGCCACTGAAAGTTTAAACTGTAAGTTTCCTGATCTTTGAGTTCATTACTCCTTTGTTGAAAATGCATTGCCTGATCTTCTATTGATTTCTCTGCCAGTCATAGCTTTGAACCATACGGAAGAAAACAAGCGGATTCACGAGCGTGTGCACGCATTGACCCAGCTATCATCAGCCGAAGAAATTTTCTGGCGGGAACACTCGAAGGCTTCGGCTGTCGCGCAATTTCAGGATCGGGTCCACCAAGTCCATCATTTCTTCGACAAGTGCTACAAAGCCCTAAGGGTAATTTGGAGAACTATGTTCCCTTTGAACGCAGTCCCTCCTACGCTATTGACTCTGATGTCTGAGTTTGGGAATACCAAGAAGATTCGAGACTTGGTGCGAGCTCAGGTTTTTGCAGGGGCCAGGTTTACGCTTGCCCTTGTTCTTGCACGTTACCCCTCAGCAAATCTGCTCACTATTGCCAACGCAGTTGGTGACTTCGAGACTCTGTATCCGAAGGTATTGCTGCCCGCCAATATAATTGTCGACAAGCTTGAAAAGGAGTCAAAGGTACCTGAGGAATGAGAAACTTCGCAAGGGTGATTTTAGGGATTAAGGTTGTTTTGTAAATAGGTTATTTTGGCTACTTCATCCAAGTATTAGGATTGTTTAGCCAAGACTTTTTATTCGGTAGATACATGTATATGTACTTTTACCGTGTAAATGCCGTTGGCTAATTTTGAAGGAGCAAATCTTAATTGCCCGCTTAGATGTACTCGTTGGTCAGCAAATCATTTGAGTGATCAGCTCGTGTTGTAGGTTTTGCTAAACCTGTTGTATGCGCAACTTTGCTTTCAACCGATGTATGTTTCGACAGCCACTCCCGAATATTTCGGGTGCAATGATTCTGCCGATGAGCCCGTTGTTCTTTGATATTTCCATAAGTAAAATATCGAAGGTGGGTTGTGTTTATATGTATTTCCAAACTCTTGCTATTTACGGAGCTCGTAGAGGCATCTATAGCAGAGGGAAGAATTAATGTCCTTGTTTATTTTGCATCCTGTAGCGCTCGTAGAGGCTTTTTTCGGAGCAGGTCTTTTGCCGTGCGCTATACTGCACCGTTGTTTGCCAGGGTGGCGTAAACAGTGTGTTCGGTGATGCGGTGTAGGTGCTCCGATTTACTGCAATGCTTTTCAAGGAATCGAAACTTAAGTTCTCATTAATAATAAAAAACACGGGAAGAAAGGGCGAGAAAGGGGAGAGCCCTGTTTAAAAAGAGAGGGAAAATTAAACACTAGTAGATTGCTTAGGTATGGAAAGGGTTCTTCTCATCTTCTGGCTTGTTCACCGTGTTGGTGTTTTTCGAAGCGTCGTTGATTTCACCAGAGGTCTGAGCAGTGATTGTCAGTGTTTTGCTGTCTCCTATGTCTCCTGTTCCATCAGCTGTCGAAACTTTTGCTGCCGAAGCTTGGGCTGCAGAAGTTAGTGTTGTCGATGCTTCAAGGGCGAGGTCGGCTGGCTTCTTCTTTGCTTCTCTGACGCGTTCTTCTTCCTTAATATCGTGTGACGATGACTTCGAAGGAAGGTCAGTAGTTTCCTGCCGCAGTCCAAACTTTGCAGCAATCCTCTGAAAGTCTCGATCACAATTGTCCGAGCGTGAGAAACTTCCATAGACTGTAATGTTTGCCCCGTTGCTCCCAGGAATTTTCAGCTTGAGGTATGCGTAATGCGGTACAGCCATGAACTTGGCATAAGCTGGCCTCCCGAGTTAAGCGTGATACTGCGACTCCCAGTTCACGACTTCGAACTCGATCTTTTCCTTCCTGAAGTTGTCGGGTTTGCCAAAGATGACGTTCAGGTAAACTTTGCCAAGAGAGTACGCTGGTGAGGTGGGGAGAATCCCATGAAAGCGGGTGTACGATTCTTCTAGCATTCTCATGGTGATCCCCATACTCTTGATCGTGTCGAGAAATATCAGATTTAGTCCACTTCCACCATCCATGAAGACTTTGCTCATCTTGAATCCCCCGACCTGCGCCTCGACTACTAAGGAAGCGTGTCCCGGTTTTGGTATGGTCATCGGGTGATCTGCTCGGCTGAACGTAATATTCTGAGATGATCACTCGACATATTCAGGGATGTTCGCCATGATGCTTTCTGCCAGGTTGATTTCTCGAGTGAGCTTCTTCATTTCTCTTCTTGAAACACCTGTCCTGTGGATCATGCTCATCTGCCCGCGTGGTGGTGGAAATGCCTCGTTGGGTTGATGAGGTTGAGCCTGCTGGACCTGATGCTGTCGTGGAGGTGGTGGTGGTTGTAGTGGCGGTTGCTGACCTGCCTGCTGGATGAGTTTGTGCATGTCAATAAACTGCCGACAGTCCCTGAGCAATATGCTTGACTTCGTTTTGCCGTCCTTGGAATTAGTATACGAGTGCAAGTAACAGGGAGCGTTGATCTGCTCAGCGTAAGGTAGTTCGGGGGTCCTCTGTGGTCGTGGTTTGTAATTGCCACGGTTCCCGGAGTTGTTTCGATTACCGTCCTACCGATCGTCCCGTCTGTCATCGTACCGATCGTCCTGCCGATCAGAGTATCCTGCAGCTACCAGGTTACTGTCGTCATAGCTGCGGTTTTTCCTCTTTTTGTGGCGATCCCTTCGTCCACCCGAGTCATGCTTCGGCTGGTCATCGTCTTCGTCGTCACTGCGCTGTCGCGGCTTTCGTACGTTGTCCTCACCATCAGCACAGCTGTTGGCGATTTCCATTAACTTGGTTATGGTTTTTGGCTTTTTGCGCCCAAGTTTTTCTATGTAGCTTTCACGTCGGATGCCATCGCTGAAGGCATCGATTGCTCTGTCGACAGATACGTCTTCGGCAGCGTTTAGGAGCTTGGTGAATCTCCCGATGTATGAGCGCATCGATTCCTTCTGCTTTTGCTGGCAGTGCTGTAACTCTTCAATCCCGACGGGCCTTTTGTACGTTGCTTGGAAATTGGCAACAAAAGCATCTACTAGGTCGTCCCATGATTTGATGGAACCCTTCGGCAGACCCCTTAGCCAGGCTCGTGCTGAATCCTTTAGGTAAAGCTGCAAGCACTGCGTTGCTGCTATCTGGTTCCCCTTATGCAGAATCACAGTCTGCAGATAGTCGTCTATCCAAGACCTTGGCTCCTACTGCCCATCGTATTTGGCAGCGTCAGTAGGGGTGGGTTTGAACTTTCTGGGTGGCATCGCTTCACGGATTTTGTAGCTTAAAAAATCGGCTCCCCTGAGTTCGCCGTCGTTTTCCTGACTCTCATCCGAAGAATCACTGTCATACTCCTCCCTAGCGGCGCGTCGTCGCCTTGCTTTGTCGATCCTGCTCTGGGTGATTTCATCCCGAGCATCTTTCGCATGATGCTTTGAGCCGCTAGCCTGCAACGTGGTCTTTTCCTTTCATGGAACTAGATTATCTCCCAATATCGCGAGACTTTCTAGGGCACGTCGGTGGGCTTGAGCCATGGAACCTTCAGGGCGCTGATTGATGAGGTATGCAGCGAGGTTGGCGGTTGCTCCCGCGACGGTTTTTGGCCGTGGCATGCCCGCAGTATCCGTGGTCATAAAGGACTTGGTCAGATTCGACGTTATTTCTCTAGCGTCATCTTCCGAAAGCCTGGATAGTCTTGATCGGTGCTTGCCTGCCCCTGAGTACTTCGAGAGGCGCTTCCTTGCGAGCCTCTTCATTGTTCGCTGGATCGGTCTGCCGTAGATAGGCGTCTCTCGAGGGTGGCTTGTTCTTTGGATAGTCGTTCCCGGTTTTTCTCCAGTATGGAGCGGTAAGCGTTGAGGGTGCCGACCGTGGTTCCTGCTGGGAGCGGCGTGTTGTTAAGCATGGCGGCCTTGGCTGCTGCCCACAACTCCTCTGCGATGGTGTGGTCGCTGTTGTTGTTGCTGGCGCTGTTCTCAAAACTAGCTCGCCTGCTGGAGCGAGGGGTGCGATCTCTGTCTCCCCTGTTAGCAACATAAACTTGGTGGCGCGCCGCTCCTCGGGTGACACCTTGAACGATGTTGTCCTCTCCCGATGAATACTGGGCATTACAGATGAACGGCGTGTCGCTCGATCCCAGCCCGTGCCTGGTGTCGCAGTTCAAGCAGTAGTACGAAGTTAACTCAGAAGATGCGGGATTGTCGGATCCAACCGACATGGAAGACGCTGAACGGGGAGTCGAGGGCATGGGCGAACTCGTCGAGCCTGTCAGGCCAGCTGAAAGGTCGAGTGACGATGACGCGCTTGGACTCGTCGATCTGGAAGTGGGCGATTCCAGCAGCCGAAGGATTCCTTCCGAATTGACGTTGTAGTGGACGCTCCCGAAGGCCATCTCCATGTTGCCTTGCACATCGGAGAAGGTCGGGCGAGACGAGTCGCTGTGCGGGGTGAATTCATAGGAGCCGAAGCGGATCAGGCTTCTCAGTTTTGACGATGATGGTGTTGACGAAGTCGCTGATGACATGACGGGTTCTCCCGATGTCCGATCTTGTGCCGACAGGGTTCCCACAGACGGCGCCAATTGTCGAGGGTACTCCTCGGCAATGCCCTCTGATTGGGGCTTAGGGCTGATGGAATCCTGCAAGCTGACACGAGACATCGGTTCACAGACAAGCGGGGAGAGTGATTTACCCAGGTTCAGGGCCCTTGATGAAGTAAAACCCTTACGTCCTGCCTGTCTGTTTTTGATTATGAAGATATTGGGTTACAATGGGGTGCCGAATAATTCGGCTGAGATCTCGTCGAGAGGCTAAGTGCTGCGGTGACCTAGCTCTAGACTTTTGGTGGCTAGTACTGCTAAGATTGATTGTGTCCCTCGGCAGCCCCTCTCCTGGCCTTTATATAGGAGGCCAGGTCTCAAGAGGCCTAACCGAATACGACCAGGTTTACAGTAGTTTTGAATCTAATCTTTCCTTGTTCGGCTGCTTCCTTGTCTTGCCCGTCAAGGATTCTTCTAGTGCACCGTCCAGGTGGCCCATCTCGCCTCCAAGTGTCTTCATGGGCCTCCAACTAGACAATATGGGATAGGGCAATGTCGGTTACCCGAAGGGTAATGCCCACGTCACCCGGGCTTCCGGCACGAATATGGAATCTGAGTCCGGTGACGGTGTGATGGACGGCTTCCGCAAATGCTCCAGGGCGACGCCCGGTGGAATTGCTTGCCGGGTTGAGCCTATCTTGGATAGGGCGCCAGCCGCCTTGTTGTTTGCTCGTGGCACATGATGGAATTCATAGCCGTCGAAGAAGCCGGATAGCTGCTGGACATGGAAGCGGTATGATGCCATGTTGGCATCCTTCACGTCCCAGTCGCCCGATGCTTGCTGTACAACCAAGTCGGAGTCGCCGAAGCAAAGAATGCAACGTACACGAATCTCCTTGGCCAGCTTGAGCCCGTGAATGAGCACTTCGTACTCCGCCACATTATTGGATGTAGCAAAGTGGATCTGCAGGACATAGTCCAGCCGGTCCCCTTTGGGAGAGGTGATTACGATATCGGCTCCCAAGCCGGTGCGCATCTTCGAGCCATCGAAGTGCATCTTCCAGTGCATGGAGTTAGGCACAGGCGGCAGGTACTGCATCTCGGCCCAGCCGACGAAGAAGTCGGCTAGGATCTGCAACTTGATGGCCGTCCTTGCCTCATAGAGGATGGAATGGGCTGCCAGCTCCAGGGCCCACTTGGCAACCCGGCCATTGGCGTCCTTGCTGCCAATGATTTCTGCCAAGGGCGCGGTGCACACCACCTTGATGGGATGCTCTTGGAAGTAGTGCTTGAGCTTCTTGGCCGCCATGTACATGCCATAGGTGACCTTCTGGTAGTGGGGGTAGTTTTTCTTGGACTGGGAGAGCAACTCACTGAGGTAATAGACTGGGCGCTGAACCGGCTGCTCCTTGCCCTCTTCCTTGCGCTCCACCACCAGGACGACGCTAACCACTCGGTTGGTGGCTGCGATGTACAACAGCATCGGCTCCTTTGAAGCCAGCGATGCCAGGACGAGTGCGGTTGACAGCTGATAGCGTGTATACACACGTCCGTTGGGAACCCCAAGAGGAAGGTGTGATGCGTATAGAAGCAAGTTTTCCCTCAGTAAGAAACCAAGGTTATCGAACCAGTAGGAGCCAAGAAGCACGTTGAAGGTTGATGGCGGCGGAGTGTAGTGCGGCGCAACACCAGGGATTCCGGCGCCAACGTGGAACCTGCACAACACAACCAAATTACTTTGCCCCAACGTGACAGTGAGGTTGTCAATCTCACCGGCTTGCTGTAACAAAGGATTAGATGTATAGTGTGGAAGATGATGTTTGCAGAAAACAGTAGAACGAGTATTGCAGTAGATTGTATTCGATGTAAAAGAATGGACCGGGGTCCACAGTTCACTAGAGGTGTCTCTCCCATAAGAAATAGCATATTGGGTAAACAAATTACAGTTGGGAAATTTACAAATAAAGAGAGCATAACAATGCACATACATGTTATGATGAGTAGTGTGAGATTTAATTGGGCATTACGACAAAGTACATAGACCGCTATCCAGCATGCATCTATGCCTAAAAAGTCCACCTTCAGGTTATCATCTGAACCCCCTCCAGTATTAAGTTGCAAACAATAGACAATTGCATTAAGTATGGTGTGTAATGTAATCAACAAATACATCCTTAGATATAGAATTGATGTTTTATCCCTAGTGGCAACAGCACATCCACAACCTTAGAGGTTGCTGTCACTCCCCCAGATTCAATGGAGGCATGAACCCACTATCGAGCATAAATACTCCCTCTTGGAGTTACAAGCAATGACTTGGCCAGAGCCTCTACTAGCAACGGAGAGCATGCAAGATCATAAACAACACATAGATAGATTGATAATCAACATAGCATAGTATTCATTATTCATCGGATCCCAACAAACGCACATGTAGCATTACAGATAGATGATCTTGATCATGTTAGGCAGCTCACAAGATCTAACAATGATAGCACAATGAGGAGAAGACAACCATCTAGCTACTGCTATGGACCCATAGTCCAGGGGTGAACTACTCACACATCAATCCGGAGGCGACCATGGCGGTGTAGAGTCCTCCGGGAGATGATTCCCCTCTCCGGCAGGGTGCCGGAGCCGATCTCCTGAATCCCCCGAGATGGGATTGGCGGCGGCGGCGTCTCTGGAAGGTTTTCCGTATCGTGGCTCTCGGTACTGGGGCTATTATCGACGAAGGCTTAAGTAGGCGAAGAGGTAGGTCAGGGGGCGTCACGAGGGGCCCAGACGACAGGGCCGCGCGGCCAGCTCCTGGGCCGCGCCGCCCTGGTGTCTGGCCACCTCGTGGCCCCACTTCGTTTCTCCCTCGGTCTTCTGGAAGCTTCGTGGAAAAATAGGACCCTGGGCGTTGATTTCGTCCAATTCCGAGAATATTTCCTTACTAGGATTTCTGAAACCAAAAACAGCAGAAAACAGCAACTGGCTCTTCGGCATCTCGTTAATAGGTTAGTGCCGGAAAATGCATAATAATGACATATAATGTGTATAAAACATGTGAGTATCATCATAAAAGTAGCATGGAACATAAGAAATTATAGATACATTTGAGACGTATCAAGCATCCCCAAGCTTAGTTCCTACTCGTCCCGAGTAGGTAAACGATAACAAAGATAATTTCTTAAGTGACATGCTATCATAATCTTGATCAATACTATTGTAAGCACATGCAATGAATGCAGCGATTCGAAGCAATGGTAAATGTAATGAGTAAACAACTGAATCATATGACAAAGACTATTCATGAATAGTACTTTCAAGACAAGCATCAATAAGTCTTGCATAAGAGTTAACTCATAAAGCAATATATTCATAGTAAAGGCATTGAAGCAACACAAAGGAAGATTAAGTTTCAGCAGTTGCTTTCAACTTCTAACATGTATATCTCATGGATATTGTCAACATAAAGTAGTATAATAAGTGCAATATGCAAGTATGTAGGAATCAATGCACAGTTAACACAAATGTTTGCTTTTAAGATGGAAGGAAATGGGTAAACTGACTCAACAATAAAAGTAGAAGAAAGGCCCTTCGCAGAGGGAAGCATGGATTGCTATATTTGTGCTAGAGCTTTTATTTTGAAAACAAGAAACAATTTTGTCAACGGTAGTAATAAAGCATATGTATCATGTAAATTATATCCTACAAGTTGCAAGCCTCATGCATAGTATACCAATAGTGCCCGCACCTTGTCCTAATTAGCTCGGATTACCTGGATTATCATTGCAATACATATGTTTTAACCAAGTGTCACAATGGGGTACCTCTATGCCGCCTGTACAAAGGTCTAAGGAGAAATCACGCATTGGATTTCTCGCTTTTGATTATTCTCAACTTAGAGATCCATACCGGGACAACATAGACAACAGATAATGGACTCCTCTTTAATGCATAAGCATTTAGCAACAAATAATGTTCTCATATGAGGTTGAGGATATTTGTCCAAAACTGAAACTTCCACCATGAATCATGGCTTTAGTTAGCGGCCCAATGTTCTTCTCTAACAATATGCATACTCAAACCATTCAACTCATGGTAAATCGCCCTTACTTCAGACAAGATGAACATGCATAGCAACTCACATGATATTCAACAAAGAAATAGTTGATGGCGTCCCCAGGAACATGGTTATCGCTCAACAAGCAACTTATAAGAGATAAGATGCATAAGTACATATTCAATACCACAATAGTTTTTAAGCTATTTGTCCCATGAGCTATATATTGCAAAGATAAAGAATGGAAATTTTAAAGGTAGCACTCAAGCAATTTACTTTGGAATGGCGGAGAAATACCATGTAGTAGGTAGGTATGGTGGACACAAATGGCATAGTGTTTGGCTCAAGGATTTTGGATGCATGAGAAGTATTCCCTCTCGATACAAGGTTTAGGCTAGCAAGGTTGTTTTAAAGCAAACACAAGTATGAACCGGTACAGAAAAACTCACATAAAAGACATATTGTAAGCATTATAAGACTCTATACCGTCTTCCTTGTTGTTCGACTCTTACTAGAAAATATCTAGACCTTAGAGAGACCAATTATGCAAACCAAATTTTAGCAAGCTCTATGTATTTCTTCATTAATAGGTGCAAAGTATATGATGCAAGAGCTTAAACATGAGCACAACAATTGCCAAGTATCACATTATTCAAGATGTTATACCAATTACCACATGTAGCATTTCCCGTTTCCAACCATATAACAATTTAACGAAGCAGTTCAACCTTCGCCATGAATATTATGAGTAAAGCCTAAGGACATATGTGTCCATATGCAACAGCGGAGCGTGTCTCTCTCCCACACAATGAATGCTAGGATCCAACTTTATTCAAACAAAACAAAAACAAAAACAAACAGACGCTCCAAGTAAAGCACATAAGATGTGATGGAATAAAAATATAGTTTCACTAGAGGAACCTGATAATGTTGTCGATGAAGAAGGGGATGCCTTGGGCATCCCCAAGCTTAGACGCGTGAGTCTTCTTGATATATGTAGGGATGAACCACCGGGGCATCCCCAAGCTTAGAGCTTTCACTCTCCTTGATCATATTGTATCATCCTCCTCTCTTGATCCTTGAAAACTTCCTCCACACCAAACTCGAAACAAACTCATTAGAGGGTTAGTGCATAACCAAAAAATTCACATGTTCAGAGGTGACACAATAATTCTTAACACTTTTGGACATTGCACAAAGCTACTGAAAGTTAATAGAACGAAGAAATCCATCAAACATAGCAAAACAGGCAATACGAAATAAAAGGAAGAATCTGTCAAAATAGAACAGTCCGTAAAGACGTATTTTTCTGGGGCACCAGACTCTGTCAAATGAGAAAACTCAAAACTAATGAAAGTTGCGTACATATCTGGGGATCATGCACGTAAATTGGCATAATTTTCTGAGTTACCTACAGAGAATTCAACCCAAATTCGTGACAGCAAGAAATCTATTTCTGCGCAGTAATCCAAATCTAGTATCATCCTTCGATTAGAGACTTTACTTGGCACAACAATGCAATAAAACTAAGATAAGGAGAGGTTGCTACAGTAGTAACAACTTCCAAGACTCAAATATAAAATAAAAGTACTATAATAAAATAATGGGTTGTCTCCCATAAGCGCTTTTCTTCAACGCCTTTCAGCTAGGCGCAGAAAGTGTGTATCAAGTATTATCAAGAGATGAAACATCAACATCATAATTTGTTCTAATGATAGAATCAAAAGGTAACTTCATTCTCTTTCTAGGGAAGTGTTCCATACCTTTCTTGAGAGGAAATTGATATTTAATATTACCTTCCTTCATATCAATGGTAGCACCAACAGTTCGAAGAAAAGATCTTCCGAATATGATGGGACAAGATGCATTGCATTCAATGTCCAAGACAACAAAATCAACGGGGACAAGGTTATTGTTAACCATAATACGAACATTATCAATCCTCCCCAAAGGTTTCTTTATAGCATTATCAACAAGATTAACATCCAAATAACAATTTTTCAATGGTGGCAAGTCAAGCATATCATAAATTTTCTTAGGCATAACAGAAATACTTGCACCAAGATCACATAAAGCATTACAATTAAAATCATTGACCCTCATCTTAATGATGGGCTCCCAACCATCTTCTAACTTCCTAGGAATAGAAGTTTCAAGTTTTAGTTTCTCTTCTCTAGCTTTTATGAGAGCATTTGTAATATGTTTTGTAAAGGCCAAATTTATAGCACTAGCATTAGGACTCTTAGCAAGTTTTTGTAAGAACTTTATAACTTCAGAGATGTGGAAATCATCAAAATCTAAACCATTATGATCTAAAGCAATGGGATCATTGTTCCCAATGTTGGAAAAAATTTAAGCAGTTTTATCACAGGCAGTTTCAGCAGTTTTAGCAGTTTCTGGCAGTTTTGCTTGCTTTGCATTAGGAGTAGAAACATTGCTAACACCAATTATTTTATCATTGATAGTAGGAGGTGCAGCAACATGTGGAGCATTATCATTACTAGTGGTGGTAATTGTCCAAACTTTAGCTACATTATTCTCTTTAGCTAGTTTTTCATTTTCTTCTCTTTCCCACCTAGCATGCAATTCAGCCATTAATCTTATATTCTCATTAATTCTAACTTGAATGGCATTTGCTGTAGTAACAATTTTATTTTCATTATCCCTGTTAGGCATAACTTTCAGTTTCAAAAGATCAACATCAGCAGCAAGACTATCAACTTTAGAAGCAAGTATATCAATTTTCCCAAGCTTTTCTTCAACAGATTTGTTAAAAGCAGTTTGTGTACTAATAAATTCTTTAAGCATGGCTTCAAGTCCAGGGGGTGTATTCCTATTATTGTTGTAAGAATTCCCATAAGAATTACCATAACCATTACTATTATGAGAAGGATATGGCCTATAGTTGTTACTAGAATTGTTCCGATAAGCATTGTTGTTGAAATTATTATTTTTAATGAAGTTCACATCAACATGTTCTTCTTGGGAAACCAATAAAGCTAACGGAACATTATTAGGATCAACATTAGTCCTACCACTCACAAGCATAGACATAATAGCATCAATCTTATCACCCAAGGAAGAGGTTTCTTCGACAGAATTTACCTTCTTACCTTGTGGAGCTCTTTCCGTGTGCCATTCAGAGTAATTCATCATCATTTCATCAAGAAGCTTTGTTGCTGCCCCCAAAGTGATGGACATAAAGGTACCTCCAGCAGCTGAATCCAATAGGTTCCGTGAAGAAAAATTCAATCCTGCATAAAAGGTTTGGATGATCATCCAAGTAGTCAGTCCATGGGTTGGGCAATTTTTAACCAAAGACTTCATTCTTTCCCATGCTTGTGCAACATGCTCAGTATCTAATTGCTTAAAATTCATTATGCTACTTCTCAAAGAGATAATTTTAGCAGGAGGATAATATCTACCAATGAAAGCATCCTTACATTTAGTCCATGAATCAATACTATTCTTAGGCAAAGATAGCAACCAATCTTTAGATCTTCCTCTTAAGGAGAAAGGAAACAATTTTAATTTTATAATGTCACCATCTACATCCTTATACTTTTGCATCTCACAAAGTTCAACAAAATTATTAAGATGGGCAGCAGCATCATCAGAACTAACACCAGAAAATTGCTCTCTCATAACAAGATTTAGTAAAGCAGGTTTAATTTCAAAGAATTCTGCTGTAGTAGCAGGTGGAGCAATAGGTGTGCATAAGAAATCATTATTATTTGTGTTTGTGAAGTCACACAACTTAGTATTTTCAGGAGTACCCATTTTAGCAATAGTAAATAAAGTAAATTAGATAAAGTAAATGCAAGTAACTAATTTTTTGTGTGTTTTTGATATAGCAAACAAGACAGTGAATAAAGTAAAACTAGCAACTAATTTTTTTGTGTTTTGTTTTAGTGCAGCAAACAAAGTAGTAAATAAAAGTAAAGCAAGACAAAAACAAAGTAAAGAGATTGAAAGTGGAGACTCCCCTTGCAGCGTGTCTTGATCTCCCCGGCAACGGCGCCAGAAAAAGAGCTTGATAGCGTGTATACACACGTCCGTTGGGAACCCCAAGAGGAAGGTGTGATGCGTATAGAAGTAACTTTTCCCTCAGTAAGAAACCAAGGTTATCGAACCAGTAGGAGCCAAGAAGCACGTTGAAGGTTGATGGCGGCGGAGTGTAGTGCGGCGCAACACTAGGGATTCCGGCGCCAACGTGGAACCTGCACAACACAACCAAATTACTTTGCCCCAACGTGACAGTGAGGTTGTCAATCTCACCGGCTTGCTGTAACAAAGGATTAGATGTATAGTGTGGAAGATGATGTTTGCAGAAAACAGTAGAACGAGTATTGCAGTAGATTGTATTCGATGTAAAAGAATGGACCGGGGTCCACAGTTCACTAGAGGTGTCTCTCCCATAAGAAATAGCATATTGGGTAAACAAATTACAGTTGGGCAATTGACAAATAAAGAGAGCATAACAATGCACATACATGTTATGATGAGTAGTGTGAGATTTAATTGGGCATTACGACAAAGTACATAGACCGCTATCCAGCATGCATCTATGCCTAAAAAGTCCACCTTCAGGTTATCATCCGAACCCCCTCCAGTATTAAGTTGCAAACAACAGACAATTGCATTAAGTATGGTGCGTAATGTAATCAACAAATACATCCTTAGATATAGAATTGATGTTTTATCCCTAGTGGCAACAGCACATCCACAACCTTAGAGGTTGCTGTCACTCCCCCAGATTCAATGGAGGCATGAACCCACTATCGAGCATAAATACTCCCTCTTGGAGTTACAAGCAATGACTTGGCCAGAGCCTCTACTAGCAACGGAGAGCATGCAAGATCATAAACAACACATAGATAGATTGATAATCAACATAGCATAGTATTCATTATTCATCGGATCCCAACAAACGCACATGTAGCATTACAGATAGATGATCTTGATCATGTTAGGCAGCTCACAAGATCTAACAATGATAGCACAATGAGGAGAAGACAACCATCTAGCTACTGCTATGGACCCATAGTCCAGGGGTGAACTACTCACACATCAATCCGGAGGCGACCATGGCGGTGTAGAGTCCTCCGGGAGATGATTCCCCTCTCCGGCAGGGTGCTGGAGGCGATCTCCTGAATCCCCCGAGATGGGATTGGCGGCGGCGGCGTCTCTGGAAGGTTTTCCGTATCGTGGCTCTCGGTACTGGGGCTATTATCGACGAAGGCTTAAGTAGGCGAAGAGGTAGGTCAGGGGGCGTCACGAGGGGCCCAGACGACAGGGCCGCGCGGCCAGCTCCTGGGCCGCGCCACCCTGGTGTCTGGCCACCTCGTGGCCCCACTTCGTTTCTCCCTCGGTCTTCTGGAAGCTTCGTGGAAAAATAGGACCCTGGGCGTTGATTTCGTCCAATTCCGAGAATATTTCCTTACTAGGATTTCTGAAACCAAAAACAGCAGAAAACAGCAACTGGCTCTTCGGCATCTCGTTAATAGGTTAGTGCCGGAAAATGCATAATAATGACATATAATGTGTATAAAACATGTGAGTATCATCATAAAAGTAGCATGGAACATAAGAAATTATAGATACGTTTGAGACGTATCAACAGCACGCGCTTCAAGTCACGGAAGGCTTCGTCCGCCTGCGGTGACCATACAAGTGTGTTCGATTTCTTGAACAACTGGTACAGGGGCAGTGCCTTCTCCCCCAGCCGGCTGACGAAGCGGCTCAAGGAGGCCAGGCAACCGGTGAACTTTTGGACATCCTTGAGGCACTGCGGTAGTTCCATCTTCTCGAGGGCACTGATCTTCTCCGGGTTGGCTTCAATCCCTCGCTGAGAGACGAGGTAGCCAAGGAGTTGGCCGGCTCGCATGCTAAAGGTGCACTTGGCCGGGTTGAGCTTCATCCGGAATCTTCGCAGATTTGTGAAGGTCTCTCTCATGTCAACAAGGAGGGTACGCTTCTCCTTGGTTTTTACAATGACATCATCCACATATGCGTGAACATTTCTGCCGATTTGCTCTTGTAAGCATTTTTGCATGCACATTTGATAGGTGGCGCCTGCATTTTTCAAGCCGAATGGCATAGTCATATAGCAATAAGCCCCATAAGGGGTAATGAACGAAGTCTTTATTTGATCATCCTGATTCAAAGGAATCTGGTGGTAGCATGAGTAGGCGTCTAAGAAAGATAACAGTTCACAGCCGGCAGTCGAGTCTATGACTTGATCTATGCGCGGCAGAGGGAAGGGGTCCTTTGGGCACGCCTTGTTCAGGCTGGTGTAGTCGATACACATGCGCCAGGATCCGTTTTCTTCAAAACCAGGACCGGGTTCGCCAACCAGTCCGGGTGCAGCACTTCCATGATGAAGCCGGCTGCGAGGAGCTGGGCGATTTCTTCACCGATGGCCTTCCTTCATTCTTCGGCGAAGCGGCGAAGAGGTTGCTTCACCGGCTTGGCCTCTGGCCTGACGTGGAGGTGGTGCTCAGCCACCTCCCTTGGCACACCCGGCATGTCCCTTGGAGACCATGCGAAGATGTCCCGATTCTCACGGAGGAAGCTGGTGAGCTCGCTTTCCTATTTGCTATCCAGGCCGGCACCGATGGTGACGAACCTGTCCGGCTGCGTTGGGTCCAGCAGGATCTTCTTGGTGTCGTTGGCCGGCTGGAAGTGAGTCATCCCAGCCGGGTTGCCGACAGCCGGCATGTCCGTCTGCGCGACCATGGCCATGGCGACGACGTCATGGATGAGCTGCTTCTCGGCAGCGATGACCAACGTCTGAGCCATTTTTTAGCTCTGCGTGGCACACTCCATGGAGTGGCGATAGTCGCCAGCTACGGTGATGACCCCTTTTGGGTCCGGCACCTTCATCTTCAGGTACCCATAATGGGGCACCGCCATGAACTTGGTCATAGCCGGCCGGCCCAGGAGCGCGTGGTAGGGGCTGACCAGGTCCACCACCTCGAACTCGACCCTCTCTGTGCGGAAGTGGTCCGGCTTGCCGAACATGACTTCCAGCGTGATCCGACCGATCGACTGGCAGGAGTGACCCAGCACGATGCCATGGAAGATGGTAGGGGTGGGGCGCAGCTCGCTCTCCTGGATACCCAGCTTGCGGGCAGTGTCGCGGTAGAGGATGTTGATGCTGCTGCCGCCGTCGATGAGGACGCGCGAGAAGCGCACGCTACGCCGGCTTGTGCCAATGGTTGGGTCAAGAACCATGGCGTAGCTTCCCGGCTTGGGCAGGACAGCCGGTGTGTCATGGCGATCAAAGGTGATGGCCTGCTCTGACCATTTTAGGTACTAGGGGACCGGCGGTATGACCGCGTTTACTTCGAGGGAACGACACTGCTGGCTCATTTTTTCCTCGGGCTCGGTGGTGAAGACGATGTACGTGGCGTCCTCGGCCAAGTACCGGCCGTGGTGCACTTGGTTAGCCTCGTGGTGCTCGAGGTTGGCGTTTTCTGCACCGGCCTGGCCACCCGGCCCGCCGGCTGGCGGAGGTGGAGGTGGAGGCGGTAGCGGCTCGCCACTGGTCAGCCGCTTGGTGAAGTGGCACTCACGGGTGGTATGGTTGGAGGGGTTCTTGCCGCTATGGTATTTGCATGGCACGTCGAGCATCTGCTCGAATGTGAACTTTTGCTTCCAGGGCCGGTCTTGTTTCTGGCGCCAGCTGCCGCCAACCGCCGGATGATTCGACACGACTGCCACATGGGCGGAGCCGTACCGGCGATCCGGCTAGTAGCTCTGCCGCTTGCTGTGGTAGTTGTCCCGCCGGCTGCCATGGGAGGCTCCTTCGGCCGGCTTGCTCTCACCCGGCTTGTGGTGGTCGCGCCTTGGCGGAGCCGGCGAAACGTCAGCCGGTGCCTTGCCGGCTTCCTCGGCCAGCGCGTACTTTTCCGCGATGGCCATGAGGGCCGCCATGGTCTTGGGGTCGCTACAGCGCAGCTTGTGCCACAGCATCGTGTTGGGCCGGCAGCCGACCATGAAGAAGCTGATGGCCTGAATCTCATGCACGCCCTCGCAGGAGTTGCGCATTTCACACTAGCACGTTAGGTACGCACGATCCGTCTCGTCCGGGCCCTACTTGCACATCTCGAGCTGTTGGGGGTGACCCGGCCGGCGGTAGGTGCCGGTGAAGTTGCTGACGAAGGCGTCCTCGAAGTCCAGCCAGCCGTTGATGCTGCCGGCTGGCAGGTTGTTGAGCCAGGTGCGGGCGGAGCCGACTAGCATCAGGGGGGAGTAGCGCACAGCCCATCGCTTGTTACCTTTGGCAATGCCGACTGCAGTGGAATTGTCCAGCAGCCAGTCTTCTGGCTTGGCGGTGCCATCATACTTGGGCGTGACGCGGGGGAGCTGGAAGCCATCAACCATGGCTCGCCCAGGATCCACGGCCCGAAGCACTTTGGGCCGGCTGGCCCCTCCTCCTCCATGATGCGGGATTCCACGAGCCGGTCGAGGCGGTCTCTGGCGTCAACCGGCTCGACGCGTGGGCCTAGCCTGGAACGGGCCGGCTTGCGAGCGCCGCTTGCATCGGGAGCCGGCCGGTACGGGCGCCTTTGCTCCGGTTGCTCGGAGTCGTCTTCGTGGCATCGTCTTGGTGGTGGCCGGCTGTAGCCGCTTCCGCCGCTTCTCAGCCGGCTCTGCCGGCTTGGGCTATCATGGGTGGCCTGGGCGTCCCTACGCCGGCTTGGCGCAGGAGAGGACGACTCCGCCGTGTCTCGGGGGCCGCCTCGGTTGTTGCCGGCTGCACCAAGGAAGGAGAAGCACTAGGGGCATTACCGGTGTACCTTGGGTTCTTCTGCTGCTCGTTGGCGATGCGGAGCAACTCGGTCACCCGCCTTGTTTGGCGGCGCAGCTCTTTGCCCTCCAGGCGGCACAACTCCTCTGCGGCGGCTTCGGCCGCGAGCATGTTCTTCTCAGGGGTGTTGTAGACCAGCAGCTCCATGGAAGGAGCCGGCGATTCCACGATTCCGCGCCGTCACGCTCAATCTCTGTTCCTAGGCTGCCTCCTCTGCGACGGATCAGGCCGGCTCGGCTGGGGTCGTTTCCGGTCGATGTACAGCCGTGGGCGCGGTCGAGATCACGCCGGGTGATATCCAGACGGCGCTTGGTAGCAGCTACCTCCTCCGCTTGCTTCAGCAGGAGTTGGCGGTGCGCCTCCAGGTCCGCCTCGATGGTGGTGGGGTCTGCGCCGGCTATGAGTGGAGTGCTCAGCTTGGCCCTGACTTCTTCTAGCCGGGAGGGTGGTGGCGGTTCCTTTGCACCGGAGGCGGAAGCGCTGCCGTCCAGGTTGCGCTCCAGATGAGGGCCGCATACGCGTGTGGTCTTGGTGGCGTCCTCGTCGCCGGTAGCCATGACCTCCTACACGACGCAGGGGCTGGCGAGGGTGTTGCTGTCGCCGGCACTTGCACAGCGCAGCACTTGCTACGGGTAGCGCGGTGGCGCGATGGGTACGATGTAGACGTCGTGACCGCCGAAAGAGATGGCGCTGCCGCCGGTAGGGAAGGGCCTGTCGGTGAATCAGCCAGCGTTGTCGCTGACGCAGTTGAGGGAGCCAAATCTCCAGATCAAGCCTGAAGCGAGTCGCTTGCCGGTGGAGATGGCGAGGCCCGTCCGGAAGAAGACACCGGCCGAAGACGCTGAAGGCCGCATGGTGGGCGCCAAATGTCGAGGTATCGTCACGGCATATGCCATAGGATGGATAAAGAGAGTTGGTTCCTACTATGGTCTACGGCGGTATTCGGATGCGGGTATGAGCACGAGCGACACGGCGACGTACCCAGGTTCATGGCCCTCGTATGGAGGTAACACCCCTACTCCTGCTCTAGAGTGTATAAGAGATATCACAGTACAATGGTGCTCCTTGAGCTGTATCCAGCTGCGAGGGGAGGCTAGAGGTAGACGAAGGTCTCTCTCCCCGAGCGGTTCAAAGTGTGAGAATGAGTAGTGATTGATCGTCCCCCCGTAGGAGGGGTCGCTCAGCTTATATAGACGCTGGCAGTTACAGAGAAGTCCCTATGACCTACTAGCCGGCTCCGCCGGCTCCGACTTTATCGCTCCTTCCTGAGGCGCCTGCGTCAGCGGCCATTGAGGCTTGTCCGTCCTTCCTGCCGATGTCAGCAGCGACATGACGTGCCAGGAGACGTGGGAAAGGTGTCTCTGTCGGCACGGGTAGCCTGTAGCATACGGCGCAGCCCAGTCCATGATTGCCTGTCCGACGCGGGGCACTGATGCTCCACAGTGCCCCCCGCTTTACGGGAGATGAGATCAGCGTGGACTTCTGCACCCGGATTACCTTTCCGGTTCTTTCTCCTGCAAGGTTCACCAGCCTCGAGCCGGTCAGGGGAGAGACAAACCTTCCGGACATGGCACGTAGAAGCCGGCCCAGCCACAACGCAGACGGCCGTGGCTAGACCAGCATAGACATGGAGTTAGCCGGCTCGCAAGACAGCCGGCCACGACTCCAGCCGGCTGCACCTCAGCCGGCCTTTGCCGCGGGCCAGCCGGCCTCGAGCCAACTGTTCTCAGTCCTTTTCCATACCCGGGGTCTTCCCCCCGACAGTAATTGAAGCCTCTGAACGTACACATCGATCCACTCGAAATGCCTGCATTTCTTCTGGATCTGAAAACAACAACATGAACCCTAAATCCCAAATTCGAGTGAATAACAAGAAAATCGAGAGAAAACGGAGCAATTGAGCGAGACCTAACCTTATCCCCCTCTCTATATGGCAAGCTCTCGCATGCAAGGAACTCATGTCCACGGTTGGTGTTGTTGTCCGTCTTACAGATCGACCGCTTCAGAGGCTCCTGGCGTGGGTAGTGAGGGCATCTTGTCAAAGGCACGGGTCCATACTGCGGCCATGAAGAATGGGAGGTCGAAGAGAAACTAGACATCACGCGCCTACCGAAAAAGGGCTGCTGCTGGCGGAGAAGAAGAACAATGGGGAGCGGGGAAAGAAAGGGGAAGCAATGGCACGGGTGCGGGGCTGGCTCGAGCTCCCATTTTGCAATGGTCACCTGGGTAAGCTGTGGGTCTGGCGTGCTAGCGTGGACAAGTTGTGGGTCCCACGATAATCGAGATAAGTGGAGACGTGTCCACTGTGGGGCACCAACAACGGCCCCACTAACGGTCAACTTAACGGGATTCCTCCCGTCTGAGCTCCTTGTGAGGGTTTCAGACAAGGGCTTGGGCAAAACTAAGGAAAAACTAAGCGGTTGGGGAAAACGGAGCACAACTAAGGACCCGAGGGCACGGAAATAGAAAGCCCATAAGGCTAATGAGCCAAAGAACACCTAAATCGGAGTCCGTATGAAGAAATGGCGAACAAAATACAAAAGCATTAGAGGGAATAGAGACCATCGGTACGGGCAGACCCCACCCATAATGAACGGCCGTATGGACCTCCGTCGGCTCAATTTCGTCAAAAGTAACAACATTTGCTCGATGGGCATATTCGGCCCCGAGCTCCGCGAGTTCGCGAAACCGACCTCAAGAGTGCCTATATAAAGAGGAAGGAGCTGAGGAGGACAGATCCATACATGCCCTTAGGGGCGGAGCCCTACCGCTGCCTCTCCTCATCCGCCGCCTCCATCACCATCTCCACCAAAACACAAGAGGAAGAGGGGACTAGGATCTTGAAGGGCAACACATCGATCTCCATCGTCGTCATCATCAACGTCTCCATCGCCGATCCCCTTTTTATCTACTTGGTTGTGATCCAAACTCTATTAGGATTCGCACTTGTATACAATTGTAACTTCATATTCAATCCATAGCAGTGTCATGATGTTGATCCCCTTCATGTATGAGTAGTTCCTTTGTTCTTGGGGAGATATGGAGAAACCCTAGTAATATTATGATCTGAAATAAAAATGAATTATAAATTTGATTTTATGAACTATGTGTTAGTGCTCTCTCTTGATGTTAGGTGAAGTTCGCCACATAATATTTTCCTATGAGACAAGAGAGGGAATTACCCTTTGAAATATGATAAAGTATATGTCGAGAAGTGACATTACTGTGGTGGTGCTTTATCATACGGAAGAGGGGAATTAAGAGAGACTCACTAAGCTCGTATTGATAACCATGGGGAAACCCTTAATTGCGATGGTCAACATGTGGCTTGCAGAAGGCCAGCCACAGTGGTTATTTAGAGATGTGATGACCGGTGATTTTCTGGGCACATCTTATTATGGATCTCTCTTCACACATAAAATAAATGAAAGATATGAATTCATCCTAATCATAAGTAGTACCAATACTAGCGATGAAACCTACACTCCTCGAGAACCCCTCTACCATATCACAAACACAATCAAATAACACTCTCTTGCTTTAGTTTACTTTTATTATTTACTTTGCTCTTAGTTACTTCAAACTCTCAAACTATTGCCACCTTAGTAACTTATAGAATATGTAAGGGTATTTTACCCTTATCCATTATTTTGGTAACAATGACACTGTTGCTAGAGTAATTGGTCCAATACATGTCTATGAGATTATTCCCAGGTATTAGCCAAATAGGCATAATGGTGTATCAATGGAACAAGAAGGTAAAGGGAGACCCTCCACTTCGACAAAAATAAAGAAAGGCTTTTCAGCCTCTGGCCGGTCTGTGGTCCGGTTGGACCAGCCCTGGCACCGGATGGCCCGACGCTGACCGGCCCCTGGACCGGTGCCAGCCCGGCACAATCCAGTAAGGTTTTCCCCTTCGCCTGGTGCTGGCCCGGCGTATGGCCCGGTCTGGACCGGCCTGGTCCGGCCTCACGCCCGGTCGGATCGGGCTGTGGACCGGGGCGCACCGGCGCGCACCGGCTCCTGCTCCGGTGACAACCGGAGACATGTACTGCGCGACCAAGACCCGTCCCGGTCACGACCCGGCGCCAGGCCCAGTTTGGACTAGATAGTCCGTCCTGTGGCCCAGTTGGACCGGCCCCTGCGCCGGATGTCCCAATCCCAGGCCCGGTTAACCGGGCTCCTCAAAGGATTGCTGAGCTGGACAAGTTGCAACGGCTGGATTTCAAGTGACCATATAAATACCCCTTCACCTACCTCAGAACACTTAGGCACTACATTACAAACTTTTCTTGAGCTCTCTCTCATACTCCATTGATAGAAACACCAAAAGCCTCAGATCTCCCTCCTCCTCCACCCAAACTCGAATCCCTCCGGGGAAAGGATAGAGGAGGCCCTGATCCATAGTTCCACCGAGCCAAATCTTGTTCCCCATTGTATTCATCAAGATACTTGCTCTATAGGGTTCGTTGGAAACCCAAGGTGCGCAAGAGTGGTCCGGAATCATCCGGGCTGTGGATTTGCTCCTGACAAGATTGTGAAGGTTTGGAGGCTACCTCAAAGTCTACCACAAGTGAGTGAGATATTCCTTCGTGGGATAGGCTCCGGAGAAGAAGGTGAGCCTTCGTGGCATTGGGGAATCCTTCGTGGGACCCCCACCTCTCCAAACGTGACGTACCTTCTTGCAAAGGAAGGGAACACTGGAATAAACCTTCGTCTCCGCGTGCTATCGGTTATCCCTAACCGAACTCTTTACTTGTGATATAACTGTCTGTGAGAGCCTTCATGCTCGAGTTACTTGTATCATCATATAGGGTGCCTCACCTAGTTTGCATTAGGCTCACCTTTATATCCGCAAATCCTAATATTGCAAAGAAAGAATTAAAATTTGTAGAAACCTATTCACCCCTCTCTAGGTTTACCATCTCTGAACTTTCAATTGGTATCAAAGCCTGGACTCTTTTTAAGGGCTTCACATCCTTAAGAGTGAGATGGATAAACTATTCGAGGGTCTGGATGAAGATTCTAACCTTTCGGTTAAGGAGATGAAATCCAGATTCTTAGCATATGAGGTTGAGAAAAAGAAGGAGGATGAAGTCCAAAGCCAAATGGCACAAATGAGTGCCATGCTTAAAAACCTGACTAGTGGGACTTCTAGTGGGACTTCGGTCCCTCCGGAAACCTTCCATGAAGTCAACCATGACTATCCCAAAAACACTTCACCCATGTCAAATATAAACCATGGTGGGAGTGTTCCCCATTTTGATGGAACTCACTTTTCTTTTTGTAAATCCTCTATGGAGTCTCATATTCGCAGCTGCAGTGTGGAGATGTGGGAGATCATCGTTAATGGATACCGGAAGCCAAAATATCCCATTCGGTTGACCTCCACCGAGTTCTACAACCGTCAACTCAATGCCTCTGCATGTGACAAGATTAGAAGTTGCATCAACCACAAGTTCCTTGATCAAGTCAATGACATTGGTTCCGCTAAAGAGCTTTGGGATCAGATTGTAGTACTCCAAGAGGGAACCAATATGATCCAAGGAGCTCTCTATGATTCAGCAAAGACAGAGGCAACTTTGTTCATGATTAGAGAAGGAGAATCCTTGGCCGGTGCCTATGGAAGGCTTGGTGCTCTTAGAGTAAAGGTCAAGGGCCTTGGATGTGAAAAATACAATGATGGCTTTGAAATGAATGAAGAATTCATAAAGTCCAAGGTCATTGCCATGATTGCTATAAAAAAGGACACCAACCTTGCACTCAACTTGCAAATCCTCACCAAGCAAGCTGATCTGAACGCAGATGATCTAGTCTCCTATGTGGCAGCAAATGACAACATGGCCAAGACATGAGAAAAGCTCATGGCAATGAACCGTGTACAAGGATCCTCACACAACCTTTCTTTGAAGGCTAGAGCTGACCAAGAAAGAGAAGAAGCCTATGAGATCGAAGAAGATGAAGAGATGACTTCAACTAGTGACATCGGGACAGATTTTGCTTTCTTTGCCAAGAAGTACAAGAATAAGTTCCCTATGTCCTTGAATGAGAAGAAGAAGAGAACATGCTACAATTGTGATGAAGATAGTCACTTTGCAAATGAGTGCCCTTATGAAAAAAGGGTATACAATCCGAAGTTTGTCAAAGGGGTCAAGCCAAGATTGAAGCCAAACCCAATCAATGAATGATACAAGAAGAACAAGGGAAGAGCCTTTGTTGGGGCCGAGTACATTTCCGATGAAGAGGAAGAAGATGAGGAGAAGGAGGCTGGAGTGGCTGGTTTCGCTTTCTCCAAACCCGGGTCACTCTTCACATATGATTACTCCAAGGATTACTCCACGGAGTCCTCAACTCCAAATGATATTGGTTCTTCCTTCATGGCAAGAACAACTCATGGTGATGACTCCGATGACACCTTGGAAGATCTTCACCAAGGGATTTGGTCCCTCTCAAGCCCTATTTGGAGTTCTTGGGCTTTTTCCCCTCAAGCCTCTTCTTGGTGTTCTTCTTGCTCCCTTGGGCAAGGAAGAGCAATGTCTTCGGGTAATCCCCCTCCTCTCCTTCCTACATCTTGATTCCCTCATACATTGCACATTTGTTGATGGATTTGAGAATCTAGGGTTAGGGTTAGGGTTTGTCTAAGTCCTCATGTCATTAGAGTGTCACTCACCACTATGCACATGTTTCACTCTACATTGTTGTAATATATGTACAAGTATATGAGCTTTTGCATGATTTTGTGATTGAACATATGGGCAACACCTAATATTTCGACAGTGCCCGGCCTATGGCCCGGTCAACCGGCCCTCACACCGGCCGGTCCCGCGTGTCGCCCGGTCGACCGGCTGGCCAGTCCGGTCTCATGCCTGATTGTACCGGCCAATGCGCCGGCTCGCCTAGTTTTTCGCACAACTTCGTCGAAACACTTGTATATATTCTATAATTTTTGGCCTCCTTATTTCTGATTACATGTACACTTATCCCACTGCTATCCTCGCTCTATTTGCTCATTCACGGGTGATTCAAGTGATGGCACCCGTACTGTTACTAAGAGAGGCAAGCATGAGAGGCCTCCAGGGTGTCGTACAAGCACTCATATGCCTAGTAGAGCAGCTCATGGCAGTGGTCCAGGTAGTTCAGCTGGGGGTCGAATCAAGTCAATAGGCAAGAAAAGGAAAGACAAACACGTAGTTCCAGATGATGATCTTGTTGAGAAAGTGCCAACATACAATGTGGGCACAGTACATCTTGCTGATTGGAGAAGACTCATAGAGAAGAATCCCTATCGGTTCGAGGAAAGAACTTACCTTGGTGGAGATAGAGAATTCTGGACCAACACTCAGTTGAGCCTATGGGATGATTTCTACAACTCCCCAGAGTGTATGAAGAATGGTGTCATTGTGCATCCCAAGGACATCAACAAGGAAGTACTTACCATGCACCAAGCCACTAAGTACCGCTTTGTGGTTGATACCTTGCAGAAGATGGGGCTGCTTGATCTTGTGTGCCTGAAGCCTAGTAATACAAAGGGAGTTGGGTTATATTGCCCAATCCTTGTCCTTCAATTCCACTGCACTGTTTTCTTTCATGATGATCCCGCTCGCACTATGACTTGGATGACTGGACAAGAGAAGTACTCTTGCAACTACCTTGACTTCTGTGAAGCCATGGGAGTTGGTAGTGGTCGTGCTCATGGTTTTCAAATTAACTCTCAGGACCAATCACTCATGGGGACATTGCTTTCTGCTATCCTACGAAGCCTACAGCTCCTCCTTTTTTTTTGAAGAACAGGACCGTAGGGGAAGCCCCTACGGTGTAGATTTTCTTTTTATATATAGGGTGGTCAAACAGACCTAACAGAGTTTAACAGAATTACATAGCGATGGGGGGAAGGAAAGAGAGCAAAGGAGGCTCTCAAAACAGGAAACTCTAAACAGAGAACAACCTAAACAAAACTATTCTGCAACCATTCAAGGAGAGGTTGAACGATAGCAGTTTTTATTCTGTATTGATGGATCGAAAGGTCACTTTGAAATCTCACCCGCCACCTAGCCAGAGAAGGAGTCACTCCTTGAAAAATGAACTCATTTCTTTCCTTCCAAATATTCCAAGCTCTACATGAAATCACCTCCATAAAGCACGGCCCAGTGAAGGCCTCCGAAGCTAGCACAATTCTTCGCGAGATGGGGGCAGTCAAATCCCACTGAATGTTTATAGTGTTCCAACATTCTTTCGCAAATGAGCATTCAAAAAACAAATGGTCTCTCGATTCAAGTTGTGCCGAGGAGCATAGCACACAATCAGTACCTCCTTCCACGTTCCAATGACGACGGGCCATCATATCCTTTGTGTTCAACCGATCCATGAAAAGAAGCCAATCAAAGACTTTTAATTTTGGGAGAGCTCTTGACTTCCAAATATATCCAATGGTAGTATCCTGTGGTAGAGGTGCAAATATGAACTGATAATATTTGGCAGCCGTATAGTGAGGGCTCCCACAAGCAAATCTGCATCCATCTGGCTCATTCTCAACGAGCTGTGTGTCGGCCACCAAAAGCGACAGAGACTGAAACTCCTCATGCGCCTCGATGGATAGTGGCAGCATGAATATATCTTGCAGATGGCCCAAATTCAAATACTCCTTGACAGACAAGTCTTCATTCAAGGTAAAAGAGAAAAGCCTCGGGAAGACATCACAAAGATTTTGATCATGAATCCAAAAATCCTTCCAGAATAACACCGACTGACCACTCTTAATACTGCAGGTAGTGATGCTACGATATGCATCCGAGAGGCTCATCACGTCTCTCCACCAAAAAGATCCAGTGGATTTACGAGCATGTGGCACAGAGTTACCATATAGCGACCAGACAAGGCGAACCCAGGGGATATCAGCCTTCAGATAAAATTTGTGTAGCTGTTTTAGAAGAAGGGCCTTGTTATGGAGTTCCAAATTTATAATGCCCAGGCCACCTTTCTTCTTAGGTCTGCAGACCATCGACCATGCTGCTAGGGAGTGACACGAAACAACTCCATCATCGGATTTTTTAGCCCATAAGCAGTGCCTTCGAGCCCGATCACAAAATTTAATGAAGGTTTTATGTAATTTCAATGTACACATATAATATGTGGAGAGTGAAGAGAGAACAGAATTCACCAATTGTAACCTGCCACCAAGCCCTAGAAAGCGTGCACTGGCATTTAACCTTCTTTCAACTTGACTCATCAGGGGAGTGAGATCATTCATGGTTGGGCGAGTGGTGCCAACAGGAAGTCCGAGATAGGTAAAAGGCAATACTCCAATAGAGCAGCCAAAGGTCTGGGCTAGGACAACCATCCGGTCATTGGAAACATTGACTGGCATAACGTTGGATTTGCTGTAGTTGACCCTCGGGCAGTGGCTCGTGAAATCCTGCAGTAGATTTTTTAGCACTAGTAGTTGTCTCTCACAAGCCTCTATGATAATTAAAGTATCGTCGGCATATTGTACTATGGGGAAGTCAGCTCCTGGGATCGGGAGAGGAAGAGAAAGATCACCCCTTACACAAGCCTTATTAACCATCGATTGCAACAGGTCTCCTCCGGCAACATACAAAAGAGGCGACAGAGGGTCTCCCTGACGCACCCCTCTCTTACAAGCAAATTTTTTCCCAGCCACTCCATTAAGCAAAATCGATGAAGTACCAGAACCAAGGATAGATTTGATCATACTCAGCCATTTATTGTCAAAACCTTGACATTCAAGAATTTTCAGAAGGGCACTGTGTTCAATAGTATCGAAAGCTTTAGCAAAATCTAGTTTCAAGACTAGAATTTCTTTCTTAGTTTGTTGACACTGATGAATATACTCATACGCCCATGCAATGCAATCCTGGATAGTCCGAGAACGCAAAAACCCATACTGATTAATGTGAACCATATCCAAAATCCGTGACTGTAACCGATTAGCTAGCAATTTGGTTAACAGCTTGAGGCAAGAATTAAGAAGGGATATTGGACGGTAATCATTTGGACCTTCAGGCGACTGGATTTTAGGGATCAAAGTAATAATAGAATCATTGATACTTTGAAGATTAACAGAGCCTTCCCAAAATTCCTGGCATAATCTATAAAAATCATACTTGATAATAGGCCAACAAATTTTGAGAAAAAGACCTGTGAAGCCATCAGGTCCAGGAGCCCTATCTCCAGGCATAGCTGCGACCACTTTGTCAATCTCATCATGAGTGAACTGTACTGAGAGATGAGCAAGATCCGTCACTGGAGAGATAAAATCAGCAAAGTTGAAGGTGTGATCAATTCCAACTGTGATGCCCAACCTCTGTTTGTAACAATTCCAAAGAATGCCGTCCTTTTCATGATGCTATGTAGCGACTGAACCATCTTCTACGATCAGAGAAGAAATCGCATTACGCCTGAAGCGTATCGTAGCCATGGAGTGAAAAAAAGAGGTATTTTCATCTCCCAAACGAGCCCATCGAGCCGTACATCTTTTTTTCCAATACTCTTGTTTGCAAGATAGGATATGCTGTAATCTAGCTTTGACAATGTTTCGAAAATTCCACTCAGATATATGCAAATTTCTCTTCTCTTCAAACTCATCAAGCATGAAGATCACCTCATTGCAATTGGACACTAGTTTATTAAGCACAGACAGACTAGTGCTCCAATTCTTCAGAGCTTTCCTGAGCAATTTAAATTTGGAAGATATACATTTAGCACTATCACCTGGACAGTTTATCTCCCAAATAGTTTTCACCACATCAATAAAACCAGGCATACGGATCCAATGATTCTCAAAGCGAAAAATGTTTGCTTTAGGGATGGAGGACCCAATAGATACCACACAAGGTATATGATCAGAGATGGGCTTAGCCAGAGGGTTTACCATGGTATTAGGGTACTTAATGGTCCAAGCTGAAGAAGTAAAAAACCAATCTAGTTGTACCATTAGAGGATCCATCTGCATATTGCTCCAGGTATAGGATCTACCTTTGATAGGTAATTCAATCAGACCCAGATAGCTAATAACTTCATTAAAAGTACAAATATCTTGAATATTAGCCCCCTCTCTATTACGATTCTCAGCATATCTATAGAAATTAAAATCTCCAACAAATAACCACAAAGCCTCATCCTCAATATCTAAGTGACAGAGCCAGGCCACAAAGTCTTCTCTAGCTGACCCATCACAAGGTCCATAAACATTTACTAGGAAGAATTTATCATTGGAACGTGTAGAAGTAAATTCCACCACAATACCAAAGGGTTCAATCATTAGAACATTGCCAGAAAAAATATTACTTGACCAAAGAACCAGAATACCACCAGAAGCCCCATCAGAGGGACTAAACACAAACTGATCAAAACGCCTTGGAGCAAAAGCACGAATAAAGGCAGAATCAAAATCATGTTTTTTGGTCTCTTGCAAACAGATAATAGATGCATTACTCTCCTCAATTTTTGCACTAACATGAGGCCATTTTTCAGGACTATTAATACCACGGATGTTCCAACTTAACACATGCCAAAAACGACTAACAGGGTTCATTGCAGGAATAAAATAAAGACCGTGGCAAATTATTACACGACGAAGCCAAGAGCTTAGTCTTCAGGCTCCTGAAGAAGGCGATCCTCAGAGAGTTCCTCCAGGGGAATGTGGCAGTGCTCAACTCCAATGCGCTGCAACTCCTTGATCTGAAGGATAGCCGGAACATCCGCCTTGGCAGTCGAAGAAGAGGCACGTGAGGACTCTGGGAACTCCTCATGTACGTATCCAGCATTGTGCAGCCGAGGAGAGCGACGAACAGCTACCACCATAGTAGGAGTCGGCTGCCTCCTACCACGCCCACGTCCACGTCCGAGAGCAGCCACAGGAGCTGGTGCTTCAGGTGCATCAAGAGCCGGAATATCAGGGACCGGCGCTGCAGGTGCTTCAGGTGCTTTAGGTGCTTCAGAGATCAGAGCAGTAGGAACCGGCGCATGCAGAAGCGGCTCAGGAGGAAGCACATCTGTCAGGATCAACGAGTCAGAAACAACACCAGAGGAGTTGTCCTGAAGAACCTGTGAATGCACCAAAGATATATTTGATAAAGGTAAGACCAGATCATCAGCATCAAAAAAGTCAGGAGTCACAACTGCTTCCTCCACCACTGCATCGGACAACCCAGCAACTGTCCAAGCATTAGCATCATCCGGTATTTCCGATATAGTCACACCGTGGGTGACTCTAGCCGGAGCAGCAAACATCTCAGAAAAATTCAGGTATGGTCCTCGCAGAGTTGCACTGAGAGCCCTTTGGCCAAGGGAATCAAACAGACCTCTAAGCATCATACTGATAGACTGATCAGAGATAAAGGAAACATCATGCAAAGGATCCACATACAAGATACGCCTAGTGTAAACTGCTCTTATCAAACGACCAACAAAGGCAAGAAAACTGTCAATCTCTGGGACAAACATATCATGGAAATCCCCACCCGCTCTCACAAAATTCAGACCAATCCCCACTATGCCATGCTCGACCCTATCTGCAGCAGATTCAACCTCCGCATATTCATTCCAAGCCTCCAGAGGGTCATCACTAGTGTTATCACTATCATCCACACCATCCATCATAGATGGCCCCTCATACTGATATAGGTGCCTAAAGTTATAACCAACAAACTCTTGTGGCACCTCTGGCCATACACCCCAACCATTACCTTGAGTAAGCCCTCCTTCATGCCCAGCCTGGCCAGCCTGCGCATTGCCCATCCAGGTCAGATCCACCTGCTGCTGCTGCCATGCCTGAACATCAAGGTGGTGTTGCTGCGCCACAGTCAGATAAGGCAGAGAGAAAGGGTGTGGTGAGGCATTGAGAGGAGGAGCAGCTTCTTCAGTGCTAACCAGGAGAGAATTAGTGTGACGACCATTAAGAATGTAAATCGGTACTGTCCAAGACCGACCAATACCCCCCAGAACAGAAATCCTCTTAACCACTAAACTGCGAGGAACTAGAGCAACTTCATTGATGAAAACCTTAACTAGCACACGAGATTTCTTCACTCTAGGATGGTGCCAGATAAGCAATTTGCCAAATAAAGAAACTGCCTTATTCACATAGTGATCAGTCTGATAATCTAGCGGGAAACTAAGCATCATCACCCAGGCTTCATACTCAAAAACAGGTTGTCTCATGTTGGGTCCCTCATCATGCTTAACCAAAGAAAAAGTGTAATCCTCATCTAAAGCATGCGGACTATCTCTAACCATCCGATCTCTAATGACAGCATCCTCAAAAGCAATAAGCCCAACACAACACGGATAGATCTCAGGGTTTGATACCTCATAGTTATAATCCTCACGCAGCACACGGCAGATCTCTTCCAGGAAGTACTGGCGCTGATGATCAGGTACCTGAGGGTTGATGAAGACTAGCGCGTATTCCTCGTGCAGAAGGGGGGATCATCCACCACCATCATGTTGCGCTGCAACCGGTCAGCAGGACCTGCTTCAATGTCATCTGCTCCTTCGAGAAACGGCCATGGGCGAACAGGAAAGTTTGCCATGGCTGGTAAAGATGATGTATGAGCTGGAGGAACCAAATCATGAACTGGCAAAGCCTCTGGGGTTAAATACCCATGAGAGAAAGAATCTGTCGAAAGAGAGTTACAATCCGAAGTTTCCATAACTAGCGGATTCGGTTTCTTTCTAACCCAAATTTGCTTCTGTGTAGAATAGGAAACCGGCCTCAAAATATTGCCTCTGGGATTTTTTGGCGGGAGCTGCGGAATAACATCTACCACTTCCATAGGAACGGTACTGACTGCCTTTTTTAATCCAGATTTACTGCTGAATACAATGAGCGCCTTGATGACCTGCCTTGCCACATTTATAGCAAGAGATAGAAGGGCAAAATTCAGCCAGGTGTCCTAGTTGATTGCAGCGTGCACATAAAGGATTGACTGGACATTTCTTAGCACGGTGGCCTGTTCCAAAGCAACCCACACATTTGAAGGGTTTAGAACATTCAGATTTAATATGACCCAAATCAAGACATCGAAAGCAGCATCGTAACGGTCCAGAGAGGGAGGGATCCAGCATAAAAGATAGAGGTCCACAGGGACCCATGATCATGACCGGAGGATTTTCCATAGGGCAAGCCGCCCTAGAATGCAAGGTCGAAGTACAAAACGTGCAGTAACCCAAAATTTCTTTAATAGTTTGGCTCGAGGGGAGACCAAAAAAATTCAAACTGACCTCAATATCTGCATCCTCATAACCAGCCTCCCGTTGATCAAGGATAAGATCCATCAGAATAGAAGGAAAAGGTAATTTAGTCCCTTTCCATTTCTGCCAGAAATTACGCCCCGCAAATCTTGGAGGAAAACGGACGCCTTCCAAAGAAGCAGGCTCATAACATGGAAATTCTCCACACAAGAAAATAGCTTTAGCCTTGGAAGGAACTGTCGGTGGGGAATTCAAAACCGCCGATCCTGAATGAGAAGCATCCCGACCCGACTTAGCAGCAGTTGACTGAGAATTCTTTAGATTACTAGACTTCCAAAGAACATCCAAGTTAGGTTTGATGGCCACACTATGCTGTTGATCGGAGGAAACATATTTCTTGGCAGAGAAAGAATTTTGTAACCAGCAATCAGCCGCCTGAGAGACACTGGAAGATGGAGGAACACCACAAAACAGGCTGAAATGACATACAAAATCCGGCCAAACCCGATCCTTGAGACCATAAACAAAGTGTCCAACCTTGTTAGAGGCAACTGAAAATCTGAATCTGCGATCACTGAGTTGAAAAACCCGAAAACCCAAACTGTCACCACCCAAAACACATTGGAGAACTAGACCAACTGTTTCTTCCGAGAGATCAAAGCAAGCCGAGGAGAAAGAAACCACCAGAAAAAATTCCTTGGAGGATCCAGAAGGGGAGAAATGGACCTGGGAGTTGAACAAACGACGCACCTGCGCCGCGACCGCAAGGCCGGGCGAGAAGTCCCAATGCAAGAGCGCCTCCATGGCCGAGGGGCGAGCTAGAAGTCATGGCCGCCGGCAAGGTGGATGGGGGTGGGGAGGGAGGGGAGGGAGGTGGGAGAGAGAGCCATCTCTTCTCGCCAATATCTCTGGGATATACTACTCTTATTTTGTGCTTGCCAAGCTATTCCGTGGGAATCTCATCAGCAAGTCAGGAGATAGAAGTGAATGCCGAGCCTACCATCTTAATCTCATGTACTACTGCCGTCCTAAAAACATTAGGACGATTGATGGTTGTGACTTACTCTGCTGTGAGCTGAGGCGGTCCGTTCACAACCGTATGACTCCAAACTATGCTCAGTATGTTCAGCGGCTTATAAATACAGTTGTGCCATCTCCCAACCACAAGAAAGGTCAACTGATCAAGATGGAACCGTTCAAGATTCCTCAGCAGGGCGATAAACCCATCTATGATGCCTTTTGAGTGCCGGTCCAAGGAAAGGCATGACCCTGCAGCTAGCTCCATCTATTCTATGCACCCCAAGCGGGGTGCCTCTCGCTTCTTGGCTAGCCTATGGCAGTGGCAGATGTGCAGGAATACCAATGATGTTGCTCATCAAAGCCTTGCCCTGAACCAAGAGACTAGGAGGCTCCAAAATGAGTTTAGGGCTTCAAGAAACCATCATGTCCCTCCACCTGGACCTGAGATGGAGCATGTGGTTGCACCAACTTGGGAGATGCCTCCCATTGATGATGAGATGCTCCAGAACTTTGATCTCTCCCTATTTGCTCATGGTGGTGTTCCTCCTCCTAGTACTAGATTTGCTCATGCTCTTGAGGCTTCTGGACATGGAGATGATGATGAAGAATATGAAGATTATGAAGAAGAAGATGATGAAGATGGTGGTGACGGCTCTCCACCCTCCGAGACACAGTTCTATTGATGGGAGCGCTAGCATCCCTACTCTTTTCTTCGCCTTTTTTTGATGCAAAAGGGGGAGAAGAGAGTAGAGTCTAGGATCAAGGGGTTCCTTGGGTGTTGCATAAGCCATGCTTGATACTTTATTTGCTTCTTACTTGGCTTGTGCTATTTGCTCGCTTTCATTTCTTGAACCATTTGCTACTTTGAATAATTCATGTATGGACAAGTTATTGTATGCTTAATCTCTATGTCAGGATGATTATGCTATATTCATTTATCTTGATATATACGTGTCCATACCATGCTTGTTTCCTAAAGATATTGGGGGAGCTTCTCATGTTCAACAAATGGTGCACTTTTCATTCAAACGCAAACTCTCCAAGTGCACACATTATGGGGGAGCTGTCTTAATATCTTATATGGAATTAAGGTTCAAGCTTATCATAATATTTATATGTGACTCTAGCTCGGTTTGTCATCGTATACCAAAAAGGGGGAGATTGTAAGAGTATTTTCCCCTTATCCATTATTTTGGTAATAATGACACCGTTGCTAGAGTAATTGGTATCATACATGTCTATGAGATTATTCCTAGGTATTATCCAAATAGACATAATGATGTATCAATGGAACAAGAAGGTAAAGGGAGACCCCCCACTTCGACAAAAATAAAGAAAGGCTTTTCAGCCTCTGGCCGGTCTGTGGTCCGGTTGGACCGGCCCTGGCACCGGATGGCCTGGCGCCGACCGGCCCCTGGACCACTACATTACAAACTATTCTTGAGCTCTCTCTCTCTCATACTCCATTGTTAGAAATACCAAAAGCCTCAGGTCTCCCTCCTCCTCCACCCAAACTTGAATCCCTCTAGGGAAAAGATAGAGGAGGGCCTGATCTATAGTTCCACCGAGCCAAATCTTGTTCTCATTGTATTCATCGAGATACTTGCTCTCTAGGGTTCGTTGGAAACCCTAGGTGGGCAAGAGTGGTCCGGAAGCATCCGGGCTGTGGATTTGCTCCTGACAAGATTGTGAAGGTTTGGAGGCTACCTCATAGTCTACCACAAGTGAGTGAGCTATTCCTTCGTGGGATAGGCTCCAGAGAAGAAGGTGAGCCTTCGCGGCGTTGGGGAATCCTTCGTGGGACCCCCAACTCTCCAAACGTGATGTACCTTCTTGCAAATGAAGGGAACACGGGAATAAACCTTCGTCTCCGTGTGCTATCGGTTATCCCTAACCGAGCTCTTTACTTGTGATATAACTGCCTGTGAGAGCCTTCGTGGTCGAGTTACTTGTCTCATCATATAGGGTGCCTCACCTAGTTTTCATTAGGCTCACCTTTATATTTCGCAAAGCCTAATATTGCAAAGAAAGAATTAAAATTTGTAGAAACCTATTCACCCCTCCTCTAGGTTTACCATCTCTGAACTTTCAGAATGGTATATTTCCAAATCACGTTTTCTGTGCGAACGTGGCTGAGCCTGTGACAATGTAGTTGCGGGTTTTTGTGATTACTCTTTGCAAAGCTTTCAAGGGACGCACTTATATAAATAATATTTGTTGCTACAAGTAATGCAATGACTCTGTTATTGATCGTAGGAACCCAGACATCAAATTGGCGCCGACGCCGGGGAGCATAGCACTTGGTTATTACCTACCCACTCACACATAGTTTATTTCTTTATGTTCTTATTTTACTGCTTTTACTTATTTGAAAAGAACAAAAAAAATTATGAAACCAAAAACTATAAAAATTGTTTGTACTAATCATGTCTTCCAAGATGTCTATTCGAGAACATATGCAACTTGCAATGGAGGAGAAGGGATACAATGAATTCCTACACATGGCTCCTCAAGAAGAGGACGGTGTGTACACCAAAGAAGAACATATAAGTACTAATGAGACACATGTATACGGCATGTATTATCGAGTAATATGATGTGCTCACACATTATGTCCTCAATGTATGTGTGGCGGGCATTTTGTGCTTTGAGTGTTCTCACACTTAATATAAATTGTTGGCGTCTTGCCATAGTAATGATGCTAAATGGGAAATTATAGATTATGTTTTTTATGAAGGTGCCCTTGAGCTACTCCGAAAATTATGATACTTATAATTAGTAGTGATGATGAATTTTTTTACAAATGGCATACGAAACCTTGCAATGTATTGTTGAGTATTGTCAGGAGCATCTTAGTGATAATGCACTTGTGATAAAGAGTAAGGAAAAATGCAAACTTGTAGTTCCTGTAAATAACCATTTGCAGGATTCACAAGATAAAGAGGAGGACCACCAAGAAGGTGAGGTTGACAAGGAGTTGCACACTACAAATGCTATGATTATTTATGAAGCTACTCTCTCTAGTAATGATTCTTATTATGCCCCAATAAATGATAATTGTTTTGAGGAGGTCTTATGCCGAGATACTAATTTTGGGAATGTTAATATTGATGAACTGGAGATAGAACTTTGCCATACTAATATGAAGGGACACGAGTGGCACGATATCTCTAGTAAGTATGAACCCATTATCACGGGTGATGAACTAGAGAAAGAAGTCGTTCTTTGTTTACCCCCTGTCGAGTACTATGAAGTGTTCCCCTAAAATGAAAGTGTAACATCTCAACCTTGTTTAATGGAATAAAGGAGTGATCATGTGCATTTCATGCATTTAGTTTGCATTTGAGCAAAATTTGCATCAAAGTTTAATAATTCTCAATTATGTAAATTCTTATCTATTTCAATCTAATTCAAAATCTCTCAAGATTTTAAAAATAATAAACATGGCCTTGTTGTTATTCAATAAGTCATGAGGGCTTTGAAATGTCTGTTGAAAATTTGAATTTCAAACAATATTCAAATAGATTTTAATTATGAAAATGATTTGGGAAACAAAAATCAGAAAAAGAAAAAAGAGACAGCTCTCTTCTCTCTCCCCTGGGCTGGCAGCCCATTCCCTCCCCTCCCTTCTCTCTGGCCGAGGCCCAGTGGGCCCAGCAGCCAACCCACCTCAGCCCAAAACTTTACTAGGTGGTTTTTCGAAAACATGCCTTCTTCCCCGCATCTCCAAGCTGCTCAGTGGCAGCACGCCGGCCGGCCGATGCGCTGCCGCGCCAAGATGCTCGCTGCCGCTTGCCGGCGGCCATAAATAGGTCCACCGCGGCCTCCTCGGAACCCTTTTCTCCCCTTCCTCGCGCTCTCCCGTGCCCCCAGGAACCCTAACCCTAACATCTCTGTCGGCCCGTCCCGGTCGATTCCGGCGCCGACGAGCCTCCCCGACCGTCGCTGACTCCTCCATCACGCTCACGGTGAGCTTCTGCGCTTCCCCATGCCCTCGGCTTGCTCCCTCTCCCCCTCCAGCGCCACCGCCACGAGCTACTGCCCCCGGCCGCCGCCGCACCTCACCGGTGGCCGCGCTCCATCCACCAAATGGTCGCGCGCATCCTCCTGCCCACGGGAGCACTGGGTTCGAGCTCCACCTCTCGGAGCTCATGGGAGTATCTCCGCTGGGTTAGAACCCAAATGGAGACCTAATGGGAGCTCATGGGTTAAAGCACTGGGTTCGAGCTCCACCTCTAGGAGCTCATAATTTGCAGTCTCCTTATGATATCTCCTTATGTCCGCTGCGCGTATCTCCGCAGCCCCGCGCCTGCTCGTCGCTCTGCCGTGCCAATGCAACACGCGCCTGCTCGCCTGCTGATGTCTACTCACGCTTCTATTCTCGTAGACAGTGTTGGGCCTCCAAGAGCAGAGGTATGTAGAACAGCAGCAAGTTTTCCCTTAAGTGGATCACCCAAGGTTTATCGAACTCAGGGAGGAAGAGGTCAAAGATATCCCTCTCAAGCAACCCTGCAATCACGATACAAGAAGTCTCTTGTGTCCCCAACACACCTAATACACTTGTCAGATGTATAGGTGCACTAGTTCGGCGAAGAGATAGTGAAATACAAGTGGTATGAATGAATATGAGCAGTAGTAACGGCGCCAGAAAATAGCTTGCTGGCGTGCAGTTCATGGTGGTAATATTGCAGGAAGTAAAGATGCAGTAGAACAGTAAATAAGCGATGATTGCAGTATTTGGAAACAAGGCCTAGGGATCATACTTTCACTAGTGGACACTCTCAACATTGATCACATAATAAAACCACTCTACACTCTCTTGTTGGATGATGAACACCATTAATTGTGTAGGGCTACAAGAGCACCTCAAGGTCGGAGTTAACAAGCTCCACAACATTCGATGTTCATATTTAAATAACCTTAGAGTGCATGATAGATCAACACAATTATACCAAGTACTAATATAGCATGCACACTATCACCATCACACTATGAAAGGAGGAATAGATCACATCAATACCATCATAGTAATAGTTAACTTCATAATCTACAAGAGATCACAATCATAAACTACGCCAAGTACTACATGATGCACACACTTTCACCATTACATCATGAAGAAGGAATAGAGTACTTTAATAACATCACTAGAGTAGCACATAGATTAATAGTGATACAAAGCTCATCATATGAATCTCAATCATGTAAGGCAGCTCATGAGATCATTGTATTGAAGTACATGGGAGAGAGATTAACCACATAGCTACCGGTACAGCCCTTAGCCTCGATGGAGAACTACTCCCTCCTCATGGAGACAGTAGTGGTGATGAAGATGGCGGTGGTGTCGATGGAGATGCCTTCCGGGGGCACTTCCCCGTCCCGGCGGTGTGCCGGAACAGAGACTCCTGTCCCCCAGATCTTGGCTTCGCGATGGCGGCGGCTCTGGAAGGTTTCTCGTACCGTGGCTTATTCGTATCGAAGATTTAGGTCAGGGAGGCTTAAATAGGCGGAGAGTCGGAGTCGGAAGGCTGACGGGGGCGCCACACAATAGGGGGGCGCCCCCCCCCCCTTGGGCCGCGCCGCCCTACACTCTGGTGGCCCTGTGGCTCTCCTCTGGTCCCTCCCGGGTGTTCTGGAAGCTTCGTGGAATTATAAGATGCTGGGCGTTGATTTCGTCCAATTCCGAGAATATTTCCTTACTAGGATTTCTGAAACCAAAAACAGCAGAAAACAGGAACTGGCACTTCGGCATCTCGTCAATAGGTTAGTTCCGGAAAATGCATAATAATGACATAAAGTGTGAACAAAACATGTAGGTATCATCATAAAAGTAGAATGGAACATAAGAAATTATAGATACATTGGAGACGTATCAGCATCCCCAAGCTTAGTTCCTACTCGCCCTCGAGTAGGTAAACGATAACAAAGATAATTTCTTAAGTGACATGCTATCATAATGTTGATCATACTATTGTAAAGCATATGAGATGAATGCAGCGATTCAAAGCAATGGTAAAGACAATGAGTAAACAACTGAATCATATAACAAAGACTTTTCATGAATAGTACTTTCAAGACAAGCATCAATAAGTCTTGCATAAGAGTTAACTCATAAAGCAATAGATTCAAAGTAAAGGCATTGAAGCAACACAAAGGAAGATATAAGTTTCAGCAGTTGCTTTCAACTTTCAACATGCATATCTCATGGATAATTGTCAACACAAAGTAATATGATGAATGCAAATATGCAAGTATGTAGGAATTAATGCACAGTTAACACAAGTGTTTGCTTCTAAGATGGAGGGAAGTAGGTAAACTGACTCAACATAAAAGTAGAAGAATGGCCCTTCGCAGAGGGAAGCATGGATTGCTATATTTGTGCTAGAGCTTTTATTTTGAAAACATAGAAACAATTTTGTCAACGGTAGTAATAAAGCATATGTGTTATGTATAAGATATCCTATAAGTTGCAAGCCTCATGCATAGATTACCAATAGTGCCCGCACCTTGTCCTAATTAGCTTGGATTTACATGGATTATCATTGCATAACATATGTTTCAACCAAGTGTCACAAAGGGGTACCTCTATGCCGCCTGTACAAAGGTCTAAGGAGAAAGTTCACATTGGATTTCTCGCTTTTGATTATTCTCAACTTAGACATCCATACCGGGACAACATAGACAACAGATAATGGACTCCTCTTTAATGCATAAGAATTCAACAACAAATAATATTCTCATATGAGATTGAGGATTGTTGTCCAAACTGAAACTTCCACCATGGATCATGGCTTTAGTTAGCGGCCCAATGTTCTTCTCTAACAATATGCATACTCAAACCATTTGATCATGATAAATCACCCTTACTTCAGACAAGATGAACATGCATAGCAACTCACATGATATTCAACAAAGGTGAAATAGTTGATGGCGTCCCCAGGAACATGGTTATCGCTCAACAAGCAACTTATTAAGAAATAAGATACATAAGTACATATTCAATACCACAATAGTTTTTAAGCTATTTTCCCATGAGCTATATATTGCAAAGACAAAGAATGGAATTTTAAAGGTAGCACTCAAGCAATTTACTTTGGAATGGCAGAGAAATACCATGTAGTAGGTAGGTATGGTGGACACAAATGGCATAGTTATTGGCTCAAGGATTTTTGATGCACGAGAAGTATTCCCTCTCAATACAAGGCTTAGGCTAGCAAGGTTATTTGAAGCAAAATCAAGTATGAACCGGTACAGCAAAACTTACATAAGAACATATTGCAAGCATTATAAGACTCTACACTGTCTTCCTTGTTGTTCAAACCCTCACCAGAAAATATCTAGACTTTAGAGAGACCAATCATGCAAACCAAATTTTAACAAACTCTACAGTATTTCTTCATTAATAGGTGCAAAGTACATGATGCAAGAGCTTAAACATGATCTATATGAGCACAACAATTGCCAAGTATCAAATTATTCAAGACATTATACCAATTTACCACATGTAGCATTTTCTGTTTCAAACCAAATAACAATGAACGAAGCAGTTTCAACCTTCGCCATGAACATTAAAAGCTAAGAACACATGTGTTCATATGAACCAGTGGAGCGTGTCTCTCTCCCACACAAGCATTTATTCAGAGAATGAAAATAACAAAAACAAAAATAAAAACACACAGACGCTCCAAGTAAAGTACATAAGATGTGACCGACTAAAAATATAGTTTCAATAGAAGAACCTGATAAATTGTTGATGAAGAAGGGGATGCCTTGGGCATCCCCAAGCTTAGACGCTTGAGTCTTCTTGAAATATGCAGGGATGAACCACGGGGGCATCCCCAAGCTTAGACTTTTCACTCTCCTTGATCATATTGTATCATCCTCCTCTCTTGATCCTTGAAAACTTCCTCCACACCAAACTCGAAACAAACTCATTAGAGGGTTAGTGCATAATCAAAAATTCACACGTTCAGAGGTGACACAATCATTCTTAACACTTCTGGACATTGCACAAAGCTTCTGAAAGTTAATGGAACAAAGAAATCCATCCATAAAGCAAAAGAGGCAATGCGAAATAAAAGGCAGAATCTGTCAAAACAGAACAGTCCGTAAAGACGAATTTTTCTGGGGCACTAAACTTGCTCCGATGAAAATGCTCAAATTGAATGAAAGTTGCGTACATATCTGAGGATCACGCACGTAAATTGGCATATTTTTCTGGGTTACCTACAGACGGGGCGACTCAATTTCGTAACAGACAGAAATCTGTTTCTGCGCAGTAATCCAAATCTAGTATCAACTCTACTATCAAAGACTTTACTTGGCACAATAATGCAATAAAATAAAGATAAGGAGAGTTTGCTACAGTAGTAACAACTTCCAAGACACAAATATAAAACAAAATTGCTGTAGTAAAATAAAAACATGGGTTATCTCCCAAGAAGTGCTTTCTTTATAGCCATTAAGATGGGCTCAGCAATTTCAATGATGCACTCCCAAGAAATAAGAATTGAAGCAAAAGAGAGCATCAAAAAGCAAATTCAAAACACATTTAAGTCTAACCCACTTCCTATGCATAGGAATCTTGTAGATAAATAAATTCATGAAGCATAATGCAACAAGCATAGGAAGATAAAACAAGTGTAACTTCAAAATTTTCAGCATGTAGAGAGGTGTTTTAGTAACATGAAAATTTTTACAACCATATTTTCCTCTCTCATAATAACTTTCAGTAGCGTCATAAACGAACTCAACAATATAAATATCACATGAAACATTCTTATCATGAGCTACATGCATAAAAGTATCATTACTCTCCACATAAGCATAGTCATTTTTATTAGTAATAGTGGGAGAAAATTCAACAAAGTAGCTATCATTATTATTCTCATCAAGTGTAGGAGGCATAGTATAATCATAATAAAATTTACTCTCCATAGTAGGAGGCACCAAAAGACCACTATCATTATAATCATCATAAATAGGAGGTAAAGTATCATCAAAGAAAATTTTCTCCTCAATGCTTGGGGGACTAAAAATATCATGCTCATCAAAACCAGCTTCCCCAAGCTTAGAATTTTCCATATCATTAGCAACAATAGTGTTCAAAGCGTTCATACTAATATCATTGCTACTAGCATGCAAAATAGGTTCCATAGGTTTTTTAATTTTCGCATCAAACAATCCATGTCTTAACTCAGGAAATAGATTAAAAAGCTCATAGTTTCTTTCCATTATGCCTAACTAGTGAAATAAAAACAAGAAACAAAAAGATGCAATTGCAGGATCTAAAGGAAATAGCTTCGAGCACTAACAACGGCGCCAGAAAATAACTTAGTTACCTGGGACCGGAGTGTGAATTCCTTTTACCTTTCCTCCCCGACAACGGCACCAGAAAAGTGCTTGATGTCTACTCACGCTTCTATTCTCGTAGACAGTGTTGGGCCTCCAAGAGCAGAGGTTTGTAGAACAGCAGCAAGTTTTCCCTTAAGTAGATCACCCAAGGTTTATCGAACTCAGGGAGGAAGAGGTCAAAGATATCCCTCTCAAGCAACCCTGCAATCACGATACAAGAAGTCTCTTGTGTCCCCAACACACCTAATACACTTGTCAGATGTATAGGTGCACTAGTTCGGCGAAGAGATAGTGAAATACATGTGGTATGAATGAATATGAGCAGTAGTAACGGCACCAGAAAATAGCTTGCTGGCGAGCAGTTGATGGTGGTAATATTGCAGGAAGTAAAGATGCAGTAGAACAATAAATAAGCGATGATTGCAGTATTTGGAAACAAGGCCTAGGGATCATACTTTCACTAGTGGACACTCTCAACATTGATCACATAATAAAACCACTCTACACTCTCTTGTTGGATGATGAACACCATTAATTGTGTAGGGCTACAAGAGCACCTCAATGCCGGAGTTAACAAGCTCCACAACATTCGATGTTCATATTTAAATAACCTTAGAGTGCATGATAGACCAACACAAATATAGCAAGTACTAACATAGCATGCACACTGTCACCATCACACTATGAAAGGAGGAATAGATCACATCAATACCATCATAATAATAGTTAACTTCATAATCTACAAGAGATCACAATCATAAACTACGCCAAGTACTACATGATGCACACACTGTCACCATTACATCATGAAGGAGGAATAGAGTACTTTAATAACATCACTAGAGTAGCACATAGATTAATAGTGATACAAAGCTCATCATATGAATCTCAATCATGTAAGGCAGCTCATGAGATCATTGTATTGAAGTACATGGGAGAGAGATTAACCACATAGCTACCGGTACAGCCCTTAGCCTCGATGGAGAACTACTCCCTCCTCATGGAGACAGCAGCGGTGATGAAGATGGCGGTGGTGTCGATGGAGATGCCTTCCGGGGGCACTTCCCCGTCCCGGCGGCGTGCCGAAACAGAGACTCCTGTCCCCCAGATCTTGGCTTCGCGTTGGCGGCGGCTCTGGAAGGTTTCTCGTACCGTGGCTTTTTCGTATCGAAGATTTAGGTCAGGGAGGCTTAAATAGGCGGAGAGTCGGAGTCGGAAGGCTGACGGGGGCGCCACACAATAGGGGGGCGCCCCCCCTTGGGCCGCGCCGCCCTACTGCCTGGTGGCCCTGTGGCTCTCCTCTGGTCCCTCCCGGGTGTTCTGGAAGCTTTGTGGAATTATAAGATGCTGGGCGTTGATTTCGTCCAATTCCGAGAATATTTCCTTATTAGGATTTCTGAAACCAAAAATAGCAGAAAACAGGAACTGGCACTTCGGCATCTCGTCAATAGGTTAGTTCCGGAAAATGCATAATAATGACATAAAGTGTGAACAAAACATGTAGGTATCATCATAAAAGTAGCATGGAACATAAGAAATTATAGATACGTTGGAGACGTATCACCTGCCACCGCGCGCATGCCCACCATTGGACGCCGTTGCGCGCCTGCTCTCCGCTCCGCCGTGACGTTCCACAACGCGCCCGCCGCCGTGCGCATGCCCACCGCTGCACGCCGCCGCGCACCTGCTCGCCGGTCCGCCGTGCTGCTCCACCACACGCCTCCTCTCCTGCCGCCGTGCACATGGCTGCCGCCGCATGCCTGCTCGCCGCTCTGCCGTGCCGCTGCACCGCGTGCGCCACGGGTCCCAGGGCACGTGCATCGTCGTGCCCGCGGCTGCGCCTCCAGAGAGCTCCACGCGACCACGACACCGAATCCATCGCCGCCTTCCCTTGCTTATGAATCTCAATTGCTACAACCAGGAGGTCAACGCCACATATTCCTCTCCCTCCCGTCTGACTGGGCGTGGCCCATCCGTCGCCGCGGGAGATGGACGCGCCGCCTAGGACGCGGGGCGCCCGGACGCACCGTTGCGCCTCCCGCCTGCAGCTCTACCGCCCGCCGACGTCGTGCCTGCCCGACCGCCGCCATCGCACGCCCTGCTGTAGCTCGCCCGCCCGCCACCGTCGCACGCCCACCTGCTGCAGCGCCTGCCCGCTGATGCGTGCCCTGTCCCGCCGTCGTGTGCGCCTGCTCGACGTGCCCACCCGCCGCGCGCGCCACCTGCAGCAGCACGCGTGCCCTGCCTTGCCGCCATGCTTGCCCGTCGCCGCACGCCCCGCCCCCACCGTCGCGCGCCCCCCATCGTTAGGGAGGAAGCCGAGGCCGACGAGATGGAGGCCGGGAACGAGGAAGATGTTGTATGGGAGTTGATTGCTCTTTTGAAAGGGAAGTAGGGGGTATTTTGTAAAATGAGCATAAACAAGTTATTGGTTTTTGCCACGTAGGATGTGACAGTGGGTTTCAGCTGCCATCTGGATTAAGACGCATAAATTGGAAAATTAGTGTTCTTTGTCACAACCATGCCCCAAAAATGGTAGTCATGTGACAAAACAAACGCATTTGGTAGTTTCGTGACACAAGCGTCACAATTGTGGTAGTTTTTTGTCATTTACTCAGCTCATGGCCGTGCTGACGTCAGCATGACGCCATTCGTGGATTCAACATGATAATATTTAGAGCTAGAGTTGTTATCGCTCTCTTAGCTCTTTTGAAAATGGTCTGAATAGACGAGCTTCTGCTCCCTCTTATTTACAAAGGAAAACTGGCTTTCCACAAAATAAGCTCCACATAAAGCCTCGCATACCGGCTTTGCTAACACGTTGTACTAAGTCTTGTTGAGTCCCTGTACTCAGCTTTGCATACTTTGTTCCAGACGATGCCCCTCCAACAGATGGTGGTTTCTACCTTGACGTCTACGAGTAGTTCGGAGTTCCCTGGCGGCAGCCTGAGATTTAGGGGCTGGGACGTCGCCTTATGTTATGGCCTCTTAGGCCCTTTGCAGTCTTGTTATCTAGAATAACATAATTTGCTTTCCATTGCTTGTTGTAATGTGATCAGTGACCTCTGCGTGTAATAAATTTGGATCTTAACTCTGTTAAGAGTTGTAATATATTTGCATTAATTCGTAGAGTCACTGTTGTGTTACCGATTCTCACCCTGTAGACCCTAGAGATCTAGGTTAGGCTTATGCCAGATGTGAATCTGGGTTTGTCTAGCCCCGACCTCTGAGGTCGCCATAGAGAGCCAAGGTAAAGTTTTAAAATTATTCATGAATCCCTAATCTTTTCATTGCAGCCATACACTCCTAGAAAAAGGCCTAGCCGTAGGATGACCAGCTGTGGCGTACCACTATACTAGTGCGCCACTGCTATATAGTAGTGGTGCACCAGGAAGAGGTGCTCCACTGCTAGCATGTTACTAGTGGCGCACCTAGTAAGTAGTGCCTCACTGCTAACTTTCTGCTTGATCCACCCCCGTCCCAAGGCTTACTAGTGGCACACCATTTCTTGGTGCGCCACTCCGACGTGAGATAGAAGTGGTAATTCTGGGCATTTTCTAAAATGGTGAAAATATGGCCCCACCCTTAGCAAAGGCGCACCATGGCATGGTACGCTACTGCTACTTGTGATAGCACTGGCGCACCATTCCATGGTGTGCCATTGCTAAGGGGTACCAAAATCCCCCCTGGATCGCCCTTCTAGTTCAAAAAATAAAATCCTTTGAGATGTGCATGTGTTATGTCATTTAATAAAATCCTTTGAGATCCCGCATCCTACCTCCTCCACACATTTCCTCCATCCTCTCCTCTTTCTCTCCTCCACCTCTACTACTCCGCAACTCCCTCCTCCTCCTCCTCCTTCTCCTCCTCCTCCTCTCCCTCCTCCCCCACTTCGACCTCCTCCTCGTCATCCTCCAAATCCGGCATCCTCCTCCACTCCGGACTCCTCTTCCACTCCCTCCTCCTCCAACTCCACCCCTCCTCCAATCATTCTCCAAATCCAACCTCCTCCTTGATGTCTACGCACGCTTCTATTCCTGTAGACAGTGTTGGGCCTCCAAGAGCAGAGGTTTGTAGAACAGCACCAAGTTTTCCCTTAAGTGGATCACCCAAAGTTTATCGAACTCAGGGAGGAAGAGGTCAAAGATATCCCTCTCAAGCAACCCTGCAACCACAATACAAGAAGTCTCTTGTGTCCCCAACACACCTAATACACTTGTCAGATGTATAGGTGCACTAGTTCGGCGAAGAGATAGTGAAATACAGGTGGTATGAATGTATATGAGCAGTAGTAACGGCACCAGAAAAGTGCTTGCTGGCGTGCAGTTGATGTGGGTAATATTGCAGGAAGTACAGATGCAGTAAAACAGTAAACAAGCGATGATTGCAGTATTTGGAAACAAGGCCTAGGGATCGTACTTTCACTAGTGGACACTGTCAACATTGATCACATAATAAAACCACTCTACACTCTCTTGTTGGATGATGAACACCACTAGCTGTGTAGGGCTACAAGAGCACCTCAATGCCGGAGTTAACAAGCTCCACAACATTCGATATTCATATTTAATTAACCTTAGGGTGCATGATAGATCAACACAATTATACCAAGTACTAACATAGCATGCACACTGTCACCTTCATACTATGAAAGGAGGAATAGATCACATTAATAACATCACTAGAGTAGCACATAGAGTAATAGTGATACAAAGCTCATTGCAATCATAAAGGAATATAAATAAGCACTTCACTATGCTATTCTGAATTACTCTCTGGCAAGATAACATCCAACTCAAATCATAACTCAGTGAATAAGTATTCTGTGAAATATAGCCTAAGAGACCCACACAGTGCACACACTGTCACCTTTACACACGTGGGACAAGGAGTCTCCGGAGATCACATAAGTAAAATCCACTTGAATAGCATAACGACATCTAGATTACAAAGCTCATCATATGGATCTCAATCATGTAAGGCAGCTCATGAGATCATTGTATTGAAGTACATGGGAGAGAGAGATTAACCACATAGCTACCGGTACAGCCCTTAGCCTCGATGGAGAACTACTCCCTCCTCATGGGAGACAGCAGCGTTGATGGAGATGGCGGTGGTGTCGATGGAGATGCCTTCCGGGGGCACTTCCCCGTCCCGGCAGCGTGCCGGAACAGAGACTCCTGTCCCCCAGATCTTGGCTTCGCGATGGCGGCGGCTCTGGAAGGTTTCTCGTACCGTGGCTTATTCGTATCGAAGATTTAGGTCAGGGACCTTTAAATAGGCGAAGAGGTGGAGTCGGAAGGCTGACGGGGCCGCCACACAATAGGGGGGCGCGGCCCACCCCTTGGCCGTGCCGCGTACATGTGTGGGCCCCCTGTGGCCCCCCTCTGGTGACTCTCGGGTGTTCTGGAAGCTTCGTGGAATTCTAAGATGCTGGGCATTGATTTCGTCCAATTCCGAGAATATTTCCTTACTAGGATTTCTGAAACCAAAAACAGCAGAAAACAGGAACTGGCACTTCGGCATCTCGTCAATAGGTTAGTTCCGGAAAATGCATAATAATGACATAAAGTGTGAACAAAACATGTAGGTATTGTCATAAAACAAGCATGGAACATAAGAAATTATCGATACGTTGGAGACGTATCAGCATCCCCAAGCTTAGTTCCTACTCGTCCCGAGTAGGTAAACGATAACAAGGATAATTTCTGAAGTGACATGCTACCAACATAATCTTAATCATACTATTGCAAAGTATATGAGATGAATGCAGCGATTCAAAGCAATGGTAAAGATAATGATTAAACAACTAAATCATATAGCAAAGACTTTTCATGAATAGTACTTTCAAGACAAGCATCAATAAGTCTTGCATAAGAGTTAACTCATAAAGCAATAGATCCAAAGTAAAGGTATTTAAGCAACACAAAGGAAGATTAAGTTTCAGCAGTTGCTTTCAACTTGTAACATGTATATCTCATGGATAGTTGTCAATGCGAAGTAATATGATGAATGCAAATATGCAAGCATGTAAGAATCAATGCACAGTTAACACAAGTGTTTGCTTCTAAGACAGAAAGAAGTAGGTAAACTGACTCAACAATAAGTAAAAGAATGGCCCTTCGCAGAGGGAAGCAGGGATAAATCATGTGCTAGAGCTTTTCAAGTTTTAAAATCATATAGAGAGCATAAAAGTAAAATTTTGAGAGGTGTTTGTTGTTGTCAACGAATGGTAGTGGGTACTCTAACCCCCTTGCCAGGCAGACTTTCAAAGAGCGGCTCCCATGAAGGACGTTATCTCTACCAGCAAGGTAGATCATCCCTCTTCTCTTTTGTTTACACATGTACTTTAGTTTTATTTATGGGTGACACTCCTCCCAACCTTTGCTTACACAAGCCATGGCTAACCGAATCCTCGGGTGCCTTCCAACAATCTCATACCATGGAGGAGTGTATATTTTCAAAAATTAAGTTGCTTACTGATGAATCAGAGCAAAACATGTGAAGAGAATTATTAATGAAGTTAATTAATTGGGGGCTGGGAACCCCATTGCCAGCTCTTTTTGCAAAATTATTGGATAAGCGGATGAAGCCACTAGTCCATTGGTGAAAGTTGCCCAACAAGATTGAAAGATAAAACACCACATACTTCCTCATGAGCTATAAAACATTGACACAAATAAGGAGTGATAAAATTTTGAATTGTTTAAAGGTAGCACATGAAGTATTTACTTGGAATGGCAGGAAATACCATATAGTAGGTAGGTATGGTGGACACAAATGGCATAGTTATTGTCTCAAGGATTTTGGATGCATGAGAAGTAATCCCTCTCAATACAAGGATTAGGCTAGCAAGGTTGTTTGAAGCAAACTCAAGTATGAACCGGTATAGCAAGACTTACATAAGAACATATTGCAAGCATTATAAGACTCTACACTGTCTTCCTTGTTGTTCAAACTCCTCACCGGAAAATATCTAGACTCTAGAGAGACCAATCATGCAAACCAAATTTTAGCAAGCTCTATGTATTTCTTCACTAATAGGTGCAAAGTATATGATGCAAGAGCTTAAACATGAGCACAACAATTGCCAAGTATCAAATTATTCAAGACATTATACCAATTACCACATGTAGCATTTTCTATTTCCAACCATATAATAATTAACGAAGCAGTTTCAACCTTCGCCATGAACATTAAAAGCTAAGAACACATGTGTTCATATGAACCAGCGGAGCGTGTCTCTCTCCCACACAAGGATTTATTCAGAGAATGAAAATAACAAAAACGAAAATAAAAACACACAGACGCTCCAAGTAAAGTACATAAGATGTGGCCGAATAAAAATATAGTTTCAAGAGAAGTGACCTGATAAGTTGTTGATGAAGAAGGGGATGCCTTGGGCATCCCCAAGCTTAGATGCTTGAGTCTTCTTGAAATATGCAGGGATGAACCACCGAGGGCATCCCCAAGCTTAGACTTTTCACTCTCCTTGATCATATTGTATCATCCTCCTCTCTTGATCCTTGAAAACTTCCTCCACACCAAACTCAAAACAAACTCATTAGAGGGTTAGTGCATAATTAAAAATTCACATGTTCAGAGGTGACACAATCATTCTAAACACTTCTGGACATTGCACAAAGCTTCTGAAAGTTAGTGGAACAAAGAAATCCATCCAACATAGCAAAAGAGGCAATGCGAAATAAAAGGCAGAATCTGTCAAAATAGAACAGTACGTAATGACGAATTTTTCTGGGTTACTAAACTTGCTCAGATGAAAATGCTCAAATTGAATGAAAGTTGCGTACATATCTGAGGATCACGCACGTAAATTGGCATATTTTTCTGAGTTACCTACAGACGGGGCGACTCAAATTCGTGACAGTAAGAAATCTGTTACTGCGCAGCAATCCAAATCTAGTATCAACTCTACTATCAAAGACTTTACTTGGCACAACAATGCAATAAAATAAAGATAAGGAGAGGTTGCTACAGTAGTAAAAACTTCCAAGACACAAATATAAAACAAAGTACTGTAGTAAAATAAACACATGGGTTATCTCCCAAGAAGTTCTTTCTTTATAGCCATTAAGATGGGCTCAGCAGTTTTAATGATGCACTCGCAAGAAATAGTATTTGAAGCAAAAGAGAGCATCAAGAGGCAAATTCAAAATAAATTTAAGCCTAACATGCTTCCTATGAAAAGGAATCTTGTAAATAAACAAGTTCATGAAGCATAATGCAACAAGCATAGAAAGATTAGACAAGCGCAGCTTCAAGATTTTCAGCAAAAAGAGAGGTGTTTTAGTAACATGAAAATTTCTACAACCATATTTTCCTCTCTCATAATAATATCCAGTAGCATCATGAGAAAACTCAACAATATAACTATCACATTAAGCATTCTTATCATGAGTCTCATGCATAAAATTATTACTCTCCACATAAGCATAATCAATTTTATTAGTTGTAGTGGGAGCAAATTCAACAAAGTAGCTATCATTATTATTCTCGTCAAGTGTAGGAGGCATAGTATAATCATAATAAACATTATCCTCCATAACAGGCGGCACCAAAAGACTACTATCATTATAATCATCATAAATAGGAGGCAAAGTATCATCAAAGTAAATTTTCTCCTCAATGCTTGGGGGACTAAAAAGATCATGCTCATCAAAACCAGCTTCCCCAAGCTTAGAATTTTCCATATCATTAGCAACAATGGTGTTCAAAGCGTTCATACTAATATCATTACTACTAGCATGCAAATAAGGTTCCATAGGTTTTTTAATTTCCGCATCAAACCATCCATGTCTTAAATCAGGAAATAGAATAAGAAGCTCATTGTTGTCCATTATGCCTAACTAGTGTAAACAAGAAACAAAAAGATGCAATAGCAGGATCTAAAGGAAATAGCTTCGAGCACTCACAACGGTACCAGAAAAGTGTTTGGTTACCTGGGACCGGAGTGTGAGTACCTTTTACCTTTCCTCCCCGGCAACGGCGCCAGAAAATAGCTTGATGTCTACGCACGCTTCTATTCCTGTAGACAGTGTTGGGCCTCCAAGAGCTGAGGTTTGTAGAACAGCAGCAAGTTTTCCCTTAAGTGGATCACCCAAGGTTTATCGAACTCAGGGAGGAAGAGGTCAAAGATATCCCTCTCAAGCAACCCTGCAACCACAATACAAGAAGTCTCTTGTGTCCCCAACACACCTAATACACTTGTCAGATGTATAGGTGCACTAGTTCGGCGAAGAGATAGTGAAATACAGGTGGTATGAATGTATATGAGAAGTAGTAACGGCACCAGAAAAGTGCTTGCTGGCGTGCAGTTGATGTGGGTAATATTGCAGGAAGTACAGATGCAGTAAGACAGTAAACAAGCGATGATTGCAGTATTTGGAAACAAGGCCTAGGGATCGTACTTTCACTAGTGGACACTCTCAACATTGATCACATAATAAAACCACTCTACACTCTCTTGTTGGATGATGAACACCACTAGCTGTGTAGGGCTACAAGAGCACCTCAATGCCGGAGTTAACAAGCTCCACAACATTCGATATTCATATTTAATTAACCTTAGAGTGCATGATAGATCAACACAATTATACCAAGTACTAACATAGCATGCACACTGTCACCTTCATACTATGAAAGGAGGAATAGATCACATTAATAACATCACTAGAGTAGCACATAGAGTAATAGTGATACAAAGCTCATTGCAATCATAAAGGAATATAAATAAGCACTTCACTATGCTATTCTGAATTACTCTCTGGCAAGATAACATCCAACTCAAATCATAACTCAGTGAATAAGTATTCTGTGAAATATAGCCTAAGAGACCCACACGGTGCACACACTGTCACCTTTACACACGTGGGACAAGGAGTCTCCGGAGATCACATAAGTAAAATCCACTTGAATAGCATAACGACATCTAGATTACAAAGCTCATCATATGGATCTCAATCATGTAAGGCAGCTCATGAGATCATTGTATTGAAGTACATGGGAGAGAGAGATTAACCACATAGCTACCGGTATAGCCCTTAGCCTCGATGGAGAACTACTCCCTCCTCATGGGAGACAGCAGCGTTGATGGAGATGGCGGTGGTGTCGATGGAGATGCCTTCCGGGGGCACTTCCCCGTCCCGGCAGCGTGCCGGAACAGAGACTCCTGTCCCCCAGATCTTGGCTTCGCGATGGCGGCGGCTCTGGAAGGTTTCTCGTACCGTGGCTTATTCGTATCGAAGATTTAGGTCAGGGACCTTTAAATAGGCGAAGAGGCGGAGTCGGAAGGCTGACGGGGCCACCACACAATAGGGGGGCGCGGCCCACCCCTTGGCCGCGCCGCCTACATGTGTGGGCCCCCTGTGGCCCCCCTCTGGTGAGTCTCGGGTGTTCTGGAAGCTTCGTGGAATTCTAAGATGCTGGGCGTTGATTTCATCCAATTTCGAGAATATTTCCTTACTAGGATTTCTGAAACCAAAAACAGCAGAAAACAGGAACTGGCACTTCGGCATCTCGTCAATAGGTTAGTTCCGGAAAACGCATAATAATGACATAAAGTGTGAACAAAACATGTAGGTATTGTCATAAAACAAGCATGGAACATAAGAAATTATCGATACGTCGGAGACGTATCACTCCTCCTCATCCACTCCTTTTCCAACTCCGGCCTCCTCCTCCTCCTCCTTCTCATCAACTCCTCCACCTCCTCCTCCTCCCCGCCTTCTCCTCCTCCTCATCCTCTCCTCCTCCACTCGACCGACCCTTCCTTCCTCTTCTTCGGCTACGTGTGGAGCTTCCCATCACAAAGAACATGCCAAGATTCGTACTAGAACAAAAATCGAAAAAACGCAAAACAAAATCGAGAAAATCTAGATCTGGATCGAGATCTAAATTTCAAATTTTTACCAGTGGCGCACCTCTTTTTTGCATAGTGGCGCACCTCGAAGAAATAGCAGTGGCGCGCATGTACGTTAGCAGTGGTGCACTAGGTGGTGCGCCAGTGGTATTTGGATTACACTGATAACAGTTAGCACTGCCGTGATAGCAGTGGCTCATCTGGGTGCGCCACTGATAGCCAAAATCAGTGCGCCACTAATTAGCTCTTTTCTAGTAGTGATATAAGAAGGCACGCTCACCATGATTGGTGCATCAACACTCGCTTGAAAGCGAGAACCTATTTATCTACAAGATGCCGATGCACCACACGAGGGTACGACTCCGAACGTACTCCACTATGAGATGCTCCAAACCTCATGAAGGTAAATTTTATAATTCTAGTTAATCTTTTGAAATAATAATGGAGCATCGAAGCCTAGATATATGGCTTTCATGAAAGTGTTTCCCGGGATACAACCCAAAAGGTATTACATGTCTTTCTTAAATTTTGTGTCTTGAGTCCAGTTGCATTCATGTTGCATTGGCACTTGTATATATGCATGATCTCCTATTAGAGTTGGCTTGGGACTATTTCAAAAGGTAGAATTGATCATTTATGAAATCATGTGTTGCATATACTGGTTAAATTTTCTCTTCAAAATATATGTATGCGTTTTTTGATGCTAGACTAATGTTTCAGGTCCTTCGTGAATTTTCGGAGAAGAATGAGTGGTTTTTGAGGCTACAGAGAGTTTAAAGGGGTGCATCTTCCTGCACCACCCACCCGTACCAGAAGGCTAGAGAGCGCAATAATAATAGGGAAAAGTACAAAAGAAAAACCCCTCATTTTTTAACAAGCTAAGGTTAGTGGGTTACCTTCTACTAGTAAGTTGCACGTGCTTTGCACGCATAAATACAGTTGGACTTTTTCTTTGTTCTTGGTAGAACCAAACTACACCACCCTAAGATGTACTTTTCACATCCGTGCTCATGGCAAACAACTTGTTTAAATTTCTCCATTCTCATTGCTAACATGTTCAAATATCTCCATCATCAATATCCCCAATATCCTTGTGTTATTCGTAAGTTCCACATCTTCTCTTCTTCAATCCCCCAAACTTAATTTAAACTACCATCATCTCCAAGGGATACAATACCGAATTATTGAGTCGGGAACTCAGGATGACCAACCGAAAACACCGCACAATGTTATCAAGCGGTGGTGGCGACTCCCATCTCTAGCTCGCGCTAGCACCCTCCTCAACTAAGTAACTAAGCAGGCACCAGAAATTTACTTTTGAACTTGGGAGCATATGCTCTTGTTACCTAGAAAAATATTTTAGAATATCAAAAAAATGTGAAACAAAATTTGATGTGTATATGTCGATAATATACCGTTAAAAGATTGTTTAGAACAATTTTTTGTCTTTTTGCACACGGCACAAATAATATCGGTTTTTGGCGAAACGATTTTATGAGCACATAGAATGTCGACATGTATGAGTCAATTTCTGGTTCAAATTTTTCGACATTTTAAACTGCGTTTTGAAGTCGTTTAAAAAATAGGGAGCATATGCTACCGAGTGCAAAAACGCCTTATCTGGCCGGCAGCTCCATCCAACTTAGACAGTGATGGTGATTCCCCTCCTCTACACGCAACTAACAACGACAAGGTATAAGAAAAGGTATGATTTTTTTAGAGGTAGTATTTTGGCTCATAGATGCATATGAACTTATTTATAAAAGGGTAAAAAATAAATACCAAGAATATAAAAAATTAAAATTTACACAGGACACAAAAATTTTCTTTCTTTTGTCCTTTTTAAACAGCCCCCATAAAATTTTCTCCCCCTCTCCCCCCCCCCCCTCCCCAGCGAAAATTTGTGTGCAAATATAGAATATGTAGATGTGCATGCAGAATTTTATTTCAGAATTTTTTGCCATTTTCAAATGTGTTCTCGCCCAATAGGTTCATATGCACCCGTGAGGCAAATTGGATTTCCGGAAAGTTATAAAGATAAGTATCATCAGTTCATCGACGAATGTATTTTATAATGTCAGAAATACAACAAAGTTACTGCAGATTTTTATTCAAATTTTCTAATTGCGTGGTAGGAGAAATAGACATTTGAAATTGAGAAGTACACCCGATTTTAACTGACAACTGAACTTTTTTTTACTTTTACTGCGAGGTAGGAAAAATTATACACTTGAAACTAAAAATAGAACAACACTTGAAATTAAAAACATAACTGACCCAATTGGTTGATGATTATTTGGAGCGAATATTAACTCGTTGTACTACTAAAACGCTCTCTTTCCTAGTAGTCTACCCGGCCCAATAGGTTCATATGCACCCGTGAGGCAAATTGGATTTCCGGAAAGTTATAAAGATAAGTATCATCAGTTCATCGACGAATGTATTTTATAATGTCAGAAATACAACAAAGTTACTGCAGATTTTTATTCAAATTTTCTAATTGCGTGGTAGGAGAAATAGACATTTGAAATTGAGAAGTACACCCGATTTTAACTGACAGCTGAACTTTTTTTTACTTTTACTGCGAGGTAGGAAAAATTATACACTTGAAACTAAAAATAGAACAACACTTGAAATTAAAAACATAACTGACCCAATTGGTTGATGATTATTTGGAGCGAATATTAACTCGTTGTACTACTAAAACGCTCTCTTTCCTAGTAGTCTACCCGTTTTATGTTGCAAGAATTAATAGCATGCGTTCTCTGTACAGCAGATAAGATCATTTGTGGGACCGATCATGTCATGCTGGCCTGTGTGTACAAGCTACCTTGGAAGGAGTGAGAGCATCCTGGAGACGTCCTGAAGCTTCGAGGCACTTCACCACAAGCCCACGCGCGGCAAAATAAGCTGGCGAATCCGAGCGTCCCCAACCGTGCGATCTGCCGAGTTGGGATATGATGAGTGGTAGATACAAGGGTCATCTTTCCAATGAACGGCCTGGATCACTCCAAAAGAAGCTATGGCGGGAAAACTGTAGGGGAGTGGTAAATCCAAGTTCAAAAACTGGTGTACTATATAGTGGTATAGACATGTTATATTGTGCCTTGTTTTAATTTACCTACCCTGACCTATAATTCTCTGTAGTGTTACATGTCTCTTTTTCTTTTGTTTACACGGTTGGGTGAACGAACTTCATTCATACACCGAATAGTTTGCTTTTTTACATCATGTGTAATTTTCGCAGGGACTAGAACCTTGTGTGGAGCATTGACGGTATGTGCCAACCGTTCAAACACCCACACTAGCCACTTGGTCGCTTCAACTCAAAGTCTCGACAACAAGTGTATGGTGAAACCTTCCAAAAGCACAAAAATATTTTTTTTTCTTTTTAAGTTTCGAAGCAGGTACTCTAGGAAGGAAATCGACATGCCATATCAAAGAATGTTCATTTAAGAAAATGTTTTGTTCAATGAAAGAGAGGTTATTCGTACTACAACCGTAAAGTGCACCCCTTGCTTTAATCAAGCTTTGGGAGGTAACCACTTGTCACATTCTCATTTGAAAAGTGCATTTTTTCTTTTATTTTGGTGATCTATTCAAGCTTGGTTCTTGCAAGATCCTAGGTTGGGGAAGTTACTTTAGCATGTGTAGGTTTATGTGCAATGCTCCCATTCAATAAAGCTTTGAACAAGCATGTATCCTGATGCTTTTGAGTGACTTGCTTGAGTAAGTTATATTTCGTACTTATATAAGGGATGCACTCGCTTTTTGTTAGTCTCCATCAGAGCTGAGTTAGAGCTTTGATGCACTATGTTCAAATATTTATCGAGCTTGAGGAAAATATTGTGATCCCTAGAATACATTGCCATGATTTCCACACATGAGAATATCAAATACAATAATAAAGATTTTTCAATGATGACTTATGTAATGTTTAACTTTTTTAAGAGTTTAACCTTGAAGATACTCAACCCCATAGTTATGATGATAGTATTGATAGCACTTTTTGAAAGGATTTGTTTGAAGGAAATGAAGTTTAGCGGTAATTGAGATGCATGTGAAACTGAAAGTTGTGAGTCAAAAGTATGACATTTCTTAAAGTTTGTCTACTAATTTTTGATGCACACCCTTGGGATGCCAACAAATCCGCTAGCCTTTGAATGACTTGCGGATTAAACATCCCGCTTTCGGCTATTGAGTTGATGACATATGTAGCTAGCTACTTTTGGGCAAAAAATACTGGTACTCTTGAGGAATGTGCAAAATGTTGCTAAGGTCATTAATGACCAATATTGGAAACTATTATTGAATCCAAACGAATCACCTAGAAAGTTTTCGCATGCTCTCGTTACTATTAGATGAAATTTCATGAAAGACAATGAATAGAAAAGAAGTGTTTTGATACCCTTGATTTATTGATGTGGGTGTTAATGAAACACTCAATTTGTATGCTTCTTTTGACATGATCTCTTACTCTTAATATATAAACATATAAAAGGAGCAATAGGAGTATCAGAAGTTTGATTTCAAGTTAGATTTACCTTTGACATTAGGCATAGAAGTTGTAAGTGATCTCTGATGGACTAACATAACTGAATCACTTTCTCAATAACAAGCACGAGTCTAGCTTGGAGAAGTATAGGATATCACCTCATACTTGTGAGCTTTTATACCCAAGTTCATTTATCGCTATGATTCTTTTTCAATTTGTCACTCGAGGGTGAGTAACAGCTAAGCTTGGCGAGGTTGATAGCACCAAATTTTACACTTTCTACCGAGGTTTTTTAAGTATACAATTACTCATATTGTCACTCATTTGATGCTCCATCTAGCTACATCCATGCCTATTTTGTGTACTTATAAGTTCTTGTTCACTTTCACATGAGCTTTCCATATGTAGTAGTTTTAGTAGGATTTTACTATTTTCCTTGTCTTTGACATGTCTGTAGGTGTTATGGACAATCATAGATAAAGGAACGCAAAAGGGACGAAGAGGATACAATATGAGAGAGTTACAAGCACCCGACTTAGCCATATGAGGTGTGGGAAAATCGATATTTTCCAACATCTTATATTTATGATCTAATGCCATTGTGTTGTAGCCCTAGTCCATAAGAGTCCAACGAGCCAAGGAACACCTAAATCGGAGTTTGTATGAAGACATGATGAACAAAATACGAAAGCATCAGCGGGAATAGCGGCCATCGGTACGGCAAGACCTCGCCCATACCGTACGGCCGTACGGACCTCCTTCGGTTCCGCTTCGTCAAATGGAACAACATTGGTGAAGGCCCGATGGGCATATTCGGCCCCGAGCTTCGTCGGTTCGCGAAACCGACCTCCAGAGTACCTATATAAAGAGGGGATGAGCCAAGGAGGAGGACACATCCATATACACCCATGGGGCTGGATCCCTACCACCGCCTCCATAGCCGCTGCCTCTCCTCAGCCGCTGCCTCCATCACCATGTCCACCAACACACAAGAGGAAGAGGGGACTGAGATCTTAAAGGGAAACACATCGATCATCATCATCATTCCTGATCCCCTTTGTCTACTTGGTTGTGATCCAGACTATTAGGATTTGCACTCGTATAAGTGTACCTTCATATTCAATACATAGTACTGTCATGATGTTGACCCCCTTCATGTATGAGTTTTTTTTTTGTTCTTGAGGAGATATGGAGAAACCCTAGTAATATTATGATGTGAATTAAAGATGAATTATAACTTTGATTTATTAACTATGTGTTTGTTCTCTCTCTTGATGTTATGTGAAATTCGCCACATAATATTTTCCTACGGGACAAGAGAGGGTGTTACCCTTTGAAGTATGATAAAGTATACGACGAGAAGTGACATTACTGTGGCGGTGCTTTATCATATGGAAGAGGGGAATTAAGAGAGACTCACTAAGCTCATATCGATAACCATGGGGAAACCCTTAATTGTGATGGCCAATATGTGGCTTGCAGAAGGCCAGCCGAAGTGGTTATTTAGAGATGTGATGACCGATGATTTTTTGGGCACATCTTATTACGGAGATCTCTTCACACATAACATACATGAAAGATATGAATTCATCCTAATCATAAATAGTACCAAGGTGGAACCTACACTCCTCAAGAACCCCTCAATCATATCACAAACATAATCAATCAACACTCTCTTGCTTTAGTTTACTTTTATTATTTACTTTGCTCTTAGTTACTTCAACTCTTAAACTATTGTCATCTTAGTAACTTATAGAATAGGCTATTTCCAAACCACGATTTGGGTGCGAACGTGGCTGCGCCTGTGACAACACAGTTGCGGGGTTGTGTGATTGCCATTTGCAAAGCCTTCAAGGGATGAACTTATATAATTAATATTTATTGCTACTAGTACTGCAAAAACTCTGTTATTGATCGCAGAAACCGAGACATCATTGTTCTTTAGTCAAATATTTGTTTGGATTTCAAATAATAAAGAAGTGTGATGTTATGGCTCAAGAGTTAATAGGACTGATAGAGTACTATTGTCAACAAATAATGACTTTTCTGGTGAAAGCTTATCGAAAAGAAACAAGTTAAGCGTTGGAGTTGTTTGAGGATGGGTGATCAAGTGCAAGTTTGACTATTAATAAGCACGCTTAGAGATTAAAATGTGAACCATTTAAAAAATTGCCTCAAAAAAAATTTGATTTTGTTTTTTGAAAAATTATATACCTTATGCCGTCGGCACAGAACCTGAGAGGGCAAATGGCCGTTAGACGTCGACGGACCCACCTGCACCTGTGCCGATGGCCTTGTTGTGCCGATGACTCGATCTAGACGTCGTCCTGGTGGTTGTGCCGACGGCTCGATCTAGACGTCAGCAAGGTGGCTTGTGCCAGCGGCGAGGTACCGACGGTAGCCATCGCTACAGGAGCATGAGTGTATCATGGCGAAACAAACTAAATATGCTATTCTCTTTCGCAAAAGCTGTCGATGCATGCACCAGTTGGAATGTCCGGCCGGCAATCCGGTCAAAGAGTTCAAGATGGAATGAATCGAAGGAAATCGGACCCTTTTTGCTTGAGCCACGCGGTGTTAAAAGAGTTGCTTCGACGGCTCGGCTCACTGGGATTAGCTGGTGAATGCTGGCCGGCCGTTAAACTATTAGTCTACAATCAGATTAGTACTCAGAAAGGACACTGTTGCTGTTGGCATCACAGATGGTTACCGGCCGTCTAGAATCACACCAGGATTCAGAAGAGGACATTGTTACTGTTAGCATCACAGAGTCGCAGCCGTACCTGCAAGTTGCAGCTAGCGTATACTGTCATACTGGTACAGGCTAGCTATCCTTTGCTACGCTGGTTGTTAGCTAGAGCAAAGATGTGTCACTGAGTACGTAAGTTTTTTTTTTTGATATGGACGAAATACCCCCGACTTAGTACGAAATTAACTCTCTACATATCTGGTCTCTGCAAGAACAACGCAGCGTTAGGAGTGGGTCAAGACGTCGCAAATTAGCAAATTATTAGATTTCAATATGAAATGGAGAAAACAAAATACATTCTATTAAAATGTTACGCCAAACCTATCAACTACCACATCGACTGTGATAATTGTTCTATATCGGGTTCTACAAGAGAATGTCAATAAAACACCACCATTATATTGGGTTCAACCAACTAAGGTCAAACGTACGGTTTTCACCGCCTAGCTTTAGGCTGGATATTTGAGTTTCACCACCAAATTTGTAGAAGTCATAATGTGATGCGTCCTCCACTTGTTGACCTGACAAGATCATACCTCCTAGAATTCACAACAACGAAAAGTTTTTACATCTCATGAACATATCTGCGTAAACAATATGTATGATGTCTGAAGAAGTCGCTCCAGCAAAATGTAGACAAACATGCAGGTATCAAGGACTTGGGATTTGAGAACTCCGACCACGCCGATGGAATATACACAAGAGAGAAATACTTATGTCCTAATGTCACCATCTCCATGCACATATAACTATACTGGCATAAGCGGCAGGGGCGGAGCTAGCATGTAGTATTGATTGGTGTCAAATGACACCAATGGAATTTTGCTATTCCCCTTTGCAAATGAAGCAATACTCTTAGAAATTCAAATTGACACCGGTAAAATAAAAGGAATGACACCAATGAAGTATTTTCCTGGCTTTACCCCTCATAAGCGGGCCAGTACTAAGGCACGACTAGAGCCAACATGCACTAGTAAAAATGGGAAAGGAGGCAATGCGTTTATTTTCAAAATGTTGAACGTTAACCTTATAATCACTAATGTTTCCGCAAATAATGGATGGATACGATGCACAATCACACAGCCATACATAACTTCATAAAGTGGATTTGTCATAAAAAATACATATATGCATTTGTCCTCCCATGCATAAAGTGGGTTTGTCATAAAAATGCGTATACACATTTGTCGTGCCGTGCATAAGTGAGTTCGTCATCAACATTTAAAATACATATATACACATTTGTCGTGCCATGCATAAAGTGAGTTCATTGTCAAAATTGAAAACACACAAATATACATATATACATTTGTCGTGCCATGGACACTGGATTTTTTATAAGAAAAGGCATATATACATTTGTCTGGCGCGTGGCGGCCGGGCTGGAACAACACATACATATATACACCTAACGTTGTCTAACGAGTAACGACCCCTATTAACGATGCGTACGTATACATACATATTCTTCAATGGATTCTACATTCATCGGCGTCGAGGTTTTGGCAGGTAAAATTTGGAAAAATGTGGCGCTTCGTCCGTGCCGAGACATGCATATGTATGTCTTCGGGGTTCCCGTACGTTGATTGCTTTCATAGGCAGGTCGCTGAAATGTCAGCTTCACCCCCGTACCGATATTGCTTTGTCAAATGAGGGCAATGAGCAACTAGAGGGAAGCTAGTAGCTGCCTCCCCCGGCTGGCACAAAAATGGACCAGCATAGATGTGTCAAAACTGTACCAAGAACCCACAGGTTATGAAGGAGTATATGATCTGGTCAAGCAGAATCAGGCACACACGTGCTCTGATGCATGTACAAGTCTTCTATCTAATCTAAATAACCTGGTAACCTCCATCTCCATGGACTTGTTGAATTGGTTTATCAGCTTGACCCGTTCCATCTACATATACCTTCCACCTGCGTCTTCCGCGAAGCGTTGGACGTGGTGGCGGTGGTAGGTCGTGGCCGCGGCCACGAGATTAAATCAGCTCCAGCACGCTAACCATGCATTGCACGCACGTCGCCGATCGATCGAGGCTGCTGGTCCGGCCAGGACTAGCCACGCCATTGGTCGTCGGAGAGGAACACGATGCGTGGACGGCTCGGCCAGCTTTGCTAATCATATGAACGGAATAATCTGACGTCAAACACCATGCATGCATGCGCCCTCGACGTCGACCGCCTTTGGCATGCTCCTCCTATAAATGTCTCGTGCATCTGGTTCCAATGGCCATCGATCACAGACATTGATCTCGTTCCAATTAATAAGCTTGCTCAACCAGAAGCTAGCTAGCACACACGTGCAAACGTACGTACATATAGCTTAGATCTCCTTGATCTCCTGTCGTGAGGATCTCCGGCCACCGGTCGATACGACCTCTTGTGGCGATGGGGGTGGTGATTTGGTTACTTGCTGTGGTGCTAACGCTTGGAGTGGCAGCTGGCCCGGCAGAGGCCTCCAAGAATCACCACTACGATTTCTTCGTAAGCCATGGATCCAGCTTAGCTTCCTTATGTTGTAGTTGCTATTTCGACGCTCTTGTTGGCATGCTTAATTACCGGCATTCATGTAGCTTTAGTTCTAGTTGATATTGCACAATTTTTTTCATGCATACTACCTCCATTTCCAATGATTATGGCTTATATTATTTCTAAAAACTCAACCAATTTTTATTTATAAAAAACTATTAACATGCAAAATACAAAATTAATATTGTTAGATATATCATGAAATATATTTTCATCCATATATGTAGAATATCATTTTTATTGATATATTTTTCTATAGTTCAGTCAAACCATACTTAGATTGACTTTTAGAAAAAAAATATAAGTCTTACTCATTGGAACAGATGTAGTTATTTATTTTAGAAAACTTATACAACATAATTTATTGGGATTTGCTAGTTCTCAGCTACAACATTTAATTTGTATCGTGATTCATGCGAGTCATGAGTTACAACATTGATTGCAACTGAGATTTGATAACATCATCTAACTGTGACCGAGAAATTGTCACACCTTAATTTATTTTGCAAACGTGCGTGAAATGACGAGCTCGATCTAACGAGGGATGTGGATATATGCCTTGCAGATTAAGGAGGCCAACTACACGAGGCTCTGCCAGGAGAAGACCATCCTCACCGTGAACGGCCAGTTCCCCGGCCCGACCATCTTCGCGCGCAAGGGTGATGTCATGGTCGTCAACGTCTACAACCAGGGCAATAAGAACATCACCATCCACTGGTAAGTTTGATGATCTGCACTACCGAGTACCGTGCCATGTAACCAACGGTCGACTATTCTTCACCAGGCTAGCTGCCTACTAACGTTGAAATTGCCATGTGTAGGCACGGCGTGGACCAACCCCGGAACCCGTGGTCCGACGGGCCCATGTACATAACGCAGTGCCCCATCCAGCCCGGCGCCAACCTGACCTACACGGTCATCCTGTCCGAGGAGGAGGGCACCCTCTGGTGGCACGCGCACAGCGACTACGACCGCACCACCATCCATGGGGCCATCGTCATCCACCCCAAGCTCGGCACTGCCTTCCCGTTCAAGAAGCCTCACAAGGAGATACCCATCATCCTCAGTATGGACCGATCAATCTGTCCTAGACTTGCTTATGATGTTCAGGTTCAGGTACTATGATGATGACTCGTGTTGTATTAATCGGCGCAATGTATTCTGATCTGCAGGTGAGTGGTGGAATGCTGACGTGAACCAGCTGCTCGAGGAGTCCAGGAAGACCGGCGGCGAGGTCAGCATTTCAGACGTTAACACCATCAACGGCCAGCCGGGGGACTTCTTCCCGTGCTCCAAGAACGGCACCTTCAAGGCGGCCGTCGAGAGCGGCAAGACATACCTGCTCCGGATCATCAACGCGGGGCTCGCCAACGACCTCTTCTTCGGCGTCGCGGGGCACCGCCTCACCGTGGTCGGCACAGATGCCCGCTACACGAAGCCGTTCACCGTCAAACAGATCCTGATCTCGCCGGGACAGACCGTGGATGCGCTCCTCCATGCCGACCGAGCCGCGAACGGCTCCTCCAATGGCAGGTACTACATGGCGGCCCGGACGCTGGCGTCCAACACCGACATCGGGTACGACAACACCACCGCCACGGCCATCCTGGAGTACACGGACGCGCCGCCCGCCTCGCGGGCTGGAAGGCCAGACTTCCCTGGCCTTCCGGCCTTCAACGACCTCAACGCGTCGGCGGCGTACACGGCGCAGCTCCGTTCCCTGGGCAACAAGGCACACCCGGTTGACGTGCCGACGGACGTCGACGAGCACATGCTCATCACCATCGCCATCAACGTGGTCCCCTGCGCCACGGGCAACGCGACGTGCGAGGGGCCACGCGGCAACCGGTTCGCGGCGAGCCTCAACAACGTCAGCTTCCACCTCCCTACCCTCGACATCCTCGACGCCTACTACGGCTCTGTCCGCGGCGTCTACGAGACAGACTTTCCCGACATGCCGCCCTTTGTCTTCAACTTCACCGACAACAACGTCCCCGTGGAGCGCTGGTTCACCAAGCGCGGCACCAAGGTGAAGGTGCTGGAGTATGGCGCCGTCGTGGAGGTGGTGTTCCAGGACACGGCCATCCTTGGCGCGGAGAACCACCCCATGCACCTGCACGGCTTCTCCTTCTACGTGGTAGGGATGGGGTTAGGAAACTTCAACCAGACCAAGGACCCAGCTACCTATAACTTGATCGACCCGCCGTTTCAGAACACCGTCACCGTGCCAAAGTCTGGTTGGGCGGCAATTCGCTTCCGAGCAGCAAATCCTGGTGAGTTATTTTAGCTTCCGGCCCATAATTCTTAGTTTGGCCCAAGTTTGCCTAACAAAATAAAGGTCTAGCTAAAAATTTATTTATCTTTTTGTTGGCAATATAGACAAGAAAAATAAACTAGACCGGCCAAATAGGCATGGGTGGGCATTAATTAACAACCATCTAAAGGGACCAACGTTTTAGGCATGGATGGGCATATAATCTGGCCATCATCCAAGCATAAATTTGCTATATTTTTCTGGAAGGGGTTATATGTTAACGATTTGCAAACTTGGTTATGCAGGTGTGTGGTTCATGCATTGTCACTTTGAACGTCATTCGGAGTGGGGAATGGACACTGTGTTCATCGTGAAGGATGGCAAGACTCCTGAGTCCAAAATGATGCGTCGTCCACCGGGCATGCCTAGGTGTTAAGTGCCGTGACTTTTTGGGGCGTGACCAAAATATGAAGCACAAACTAGTTAATTAGTTTCTTTAGTCGATTGATTGATTAATCAACAGATCTATTGAGCTTGTTGTATTTATTGATATTCTTTTTATTTTTATTTTTTGAAAGGCAGAACATCCTTTTTTCCATTCTATGATGTAAATGTATTCAATTTATTTGCTATTCGAGATCTCTAAATGTAATCAAGCGATTTATTATTATTATGGGTCGTTGTTTCCTGAGTACCTACATGCATGCTTGTAAGTGTGCATCAAGGTTTTATACGTGCCCCACCAACATCAAGGTTCAATATATTTTCTATTCAAGCTCTCAACTATTTGAATAATTATGTCCTGGTTATGGCCAATTGGTAGGGCCATATTTAGCCACTGGTAGAGAACATCCATTGCGAGTATCGGTTCGGGAGAGCCTTTAATCTCGGTTGGCCATTTGGGACTGTCAAAACGGGACTAAAGCCTCCACCTTTAGTCCCGGTTGGTTTAGGTCATCCACGTGTCATCGGGACTACAGTCCCATGCCGGGATTTAGCGTTCTAGCTCATGTATTTTGTGTTTTCAATTTTCATTCAATTCTTTCTTGTTACATATTCTACGGTAATACATATATACTTCACACATTGATGAATATATATAACATATTTTATCTTACGACCACACACACATATATACATACAATTGTTAGCTATGGGAGCTCGACGATCATACATGTTGATGCATCTATTCTATTATATGGAGATCATTGAATTATAAGGAGTTAAACGGGTAATAGTATTATCCGTTTTCAGGTATGACGTCCGTAAGAAGAAATTCCAACAATTCCGAAGATGTCGTAGGCGTGGTTGTGGTAGGACGTCCCCCCACCTATCTTTATTCTATAAAGAATAAGATCATATATGAATATATGAATTGTGTGTATAGCAAATCATTGTAAAAAATATTTGTGAATATTTTTACGTACTCGAATGTTTTGTAATCTACGCATGGCTCAATCACCATGTTGATGAATTCGAAAACATACTATGCACAGAAGTTGGTCCCTAGTGGTTGCCGCGCGCACTTTAAGAGAATAGAATTCAATCAAAAAATAATCAAGCATCATATGGTATATATATTGAAACGAGTACTAGGTACTTACATGGTGCCCATTCACCGGTCGTTTGTGTGATGAACGCTTTCCAACATCTGTGATAATGATTTTATGAGAAAATGAACAACACATGCTGATATAGTGCGATAATGATTGAAATTACCCATCGAGCATGTAAATCATGCTGGTGTACTCCTCAGGGTCTTTATCTAAGGATCCATGATATATACTTTTCCGAGGTCAACTGTAATGACGAGGACAATATAGTGGAAACTGCGCATGCATGCATAACTTGTCAAATACACTTAACATCTAGTGAGCAAAACAGAATATCTGTACAAGACAGTAGCACTCACCTAAAGTTGTAAGGAAATAATATGTACCCACGGGTATTTTGATTCATTAAAAAAATAGGAAGTTGGGGTCTGTGTCATCGGGAATTTTCTACCGTAGCAAAATTAACGATATATGGTTCAATGAACCCAATGTCTTAGATTCTCTTTCTTCTACATTCAAGAATCTTCCATCTGCATAATGGTATACAAAACAATACAATGATGATAAATACAATGAATGTGCTGAGCTAGAAAATTACAGAAATAAATCATTTACAAACAATAGCAACTGATGATAGATTTGTTGATGGCGTCTAAATTGAACAACTAAAACAATTCTTCAAACTCAATAGATATGTTGTCTTCACGGAGTAATGCTCCTTTCGTACTACCACCATTAGATAATTGCCATATCTCTTTGTGATTTCCAGATACCACTCATGCAATTTTCCCATTTGTGTTAGTAGGAGTGGGATCAGCTCAAGTCTTACCAGAGGGCTGCCTGCGAACATATTTCCATCCTAGTTCATTAGGCTTGGGCATTGGATCGAGGCGCAAATATTGACTAATAGTAAGACCTTGTTGTCCCGCTATATCAGCAAGACGTAAGTTCTTACCGTTATACACCTTGAGCGGGGGATCGATTGCTTTGCCTGTGGTCCGAGTTGGGGAACTTTTTCCCGCAAGATATAGCACTTCCCGTTTGGTGGGCGCAACTGGGACTAAAGGTGGATTTTTAGTACCATCTAACAATATTGTCGGTGGGATAAGGACGCGTGGGTGGATGCACTGCTCGGCGAGATAAGGCATGTGACGCACGATGTCCTGTCGGAGGAACCGACATGGACTAAAGGGTTTGTCGGCGGGCCAACCTTTAGTCCCGTTTGATGGGTGCAACCGGAACTAAAGTTGAATTTTTAGTGCCATCTAACAAAACTGTCGGTGGGATAAGGACACGTGGGTGGACGCACTGCTTGGCGAGATAAGGCATGTAGCGCACGACGTTCTATCAGAGAAAGATGGCGAAGGAGGAACCGACGCCGGGCCTATAAAAGGAGAGTCGCTAATCGCAAGCAGCTCAACAAGCCAACCAAAAGGTAGGGAGCTTCGTCCCCATGACCGGGTGAAAGGGTTGGGAAATCTTCCGTGGCAGAGCTTCTCGAAGAAATCATTGGTGCAACAGTTATTCAAATTCATATTCAAACACTTACAAATATTCAAAATTATAACATATTTCAAAAAATAACTTAGTTTTGGCGCAAATAAAAGGTCTTTAGTCCCGATTGGAGATACTAATCGGGACTAAATGTGCTCGCGGCCTACCGATGAAGATGAGGTGGAGGAAGAAGAGGACGCTAGAGCTGGTGGCGATCATAGGAGGGAAAAAACGAGTACGGGAAGCACGACGTCATCGTGGATGACGCCGATGAAGATGAGGAGGAGGAAGGAGAGGAATCCATCGCTGGTGGTGAGCAGAGGAGGGACAAAATGAGTACGAGAAGGATGGCTTCATCGTTGATGACGTCGATGAATATGAGAAGGAGGAAGAAGAGGAAGCCAGAGCTGGTGGTGAGCAGAGAAGTGACAAAATGAGTACGAGAAGGAGGAAGATAAGGCAATTAACAAAACTAAAGGTGGATTTGTAGTGCCATCTAACAAAATTATCGGTGGGATAAGGACGCGTGGGTGGATGCACATCTCGAGAAGATAAGGCATGCAGCGCACGACGTCCTGTTAGAGGAACCAACCGGGACTAAAGGGTTTTTCCACAGGCCAACCTTTTGTCCCGTTTGGTGGGTGCAACCGGGACTAAAGGTGGATTTTTAGTATCATCTAACAAAACTGTCGGTGGGATAAGGACGCGTGGGTGAACGCACAGCTTGGCGGGATAAGGGATGTAGCACACGACGTCTTGTCGGAGAACAAGACGAAGGAGGAAGCGGCACCAGACCTATAAAAGGAGCGTCTCTAATCGCAAGCAGCTCAACAAGCCAACCAAAAGGTAGGGAGCTTCGTCCCCATGGCCAGGGGAAAGGGTTGGGAAATCTCCCATGGTGGAACTTCTCGAATATGTCGTTGGTGCACAAGCCCTAGGACATCTTCGGAAGGTCCGCCTCGGAAATTTTTTCCCGCAAGCCCGTTGAAGCCTCCATATCCTCTAACAGTGTTGGGGAATCTCCCTATGGTACGTCACGACCTCTATTTAACTAGCAAAAACAAGACAATCATCACCATTGTTAATATCCTACATCTTCGAGGAAAGGGTTGGGAAATTTCCCGTGGCGGAATTTCTTGAAGATGTCGTTGGTGCACACGCCCTAGGACATCTTCGGAAGTTCCGCCCTGGGAAAATTTCCCCGCAAGCACCGTCAACGCCTCCATCTCCATTCTTGGTCTATTCCTATCAGTAGCCTCTTCCCTCTCCTGCAAACTCCCTCTATGGTAGGTCACAACCTCCATTTAACTAGCAAAACCAAGCCTAACCAAGAAGGTAGGGAACTACATCCCCATGTCCGAGGAAAGGGTTGGAAAATATCCCGTGGCGGAGCTTCTCGAAGATGTCATTGGTGCGCACGCCATACGACTCGTGCACTTGGTCATGGCTGAGGAAGATAGCTATGGTGAGAGGCGCACCTGCTCGGTTGCACGCAGTTCATAGAGAAATTAATAGACAGTAACCTCACACTAGAGGTGTTGTCATGTTAGTCAAGTCATCAACTGGAAACCGGAGCGAGGGATTGGTTAATGATTTGAATAGTTATATTAATTATTCTACAAAATAGAAATGGTTTTGGATTACTTCCCCAACAGGGACTAAAGGTGCTCACGGCCTAATGCATCCACCGCAACTCCTATAGTCCCGGTTGGTTGTTGCACCCACCAACCGTGACTAAAGGTAGCACACACGTCCTTATCTTCCGGCCCTTTTCAACGCTTCCCACATACATCTTCCCGCCATTTCCACCGATTCCCACCATTGTCGCCGCTATATGTAGGCGGGAAGTGGCGGAAGGGCCACATCTCATACCCTAGTTCCACATATTTTCTCTCACACTTCTCATCCATGGCGTCCGGTGATCTTTCCCTCACCCACACGGAGGCAGAGGCGTTCAGCTCCTCCAACTACCCATGCCCACCGGGGTTCCTATGCCCCCCGGGCTGGAGCCTGAGAGTCGGAGGCGTACCGGTCACCCCTGGCCCCAAGGTGTAGCTCGGCGTGCGGCCATCACCCACCACTACATGGATGCAACCACCGCCACCGTCTTGGAGGTTCCAGCCGTGCCTGGTGAGCAACGACGATGGCTCCTCCGACGACAACGATGGGGACTTCGAGTACATGTACTTTCGACCTAGATATGAATATGACAATTCTTTTATTTGTAATGGAATAATAATAATTTTATTGATCCACATCATCCACTATAATTATGGTTTTAAATTAATTTGATTATAGTGGAACCAACCAGAAGTAAATGTCCCGTTTTAGGGTTTTCAATTTTCCAACCTTTTAGATATTTTGGCGCAAATAAAAGGTCTTTAGTTCCGGTTGGTGTCTCCAACCGGTACTAAAGGTCCTCACGGCCTGACGCACCCGCCACATCTCCTTTCATCCCTGTTGGTATCACCAACCGGGACTAAAGGTTCCGATTGAACCAGGACCAGGGGTGGCCGCGCGTTCTAGCCATTGAAACCGGGACTATTGGTAGCAATATTCTCGAAGCAAATCACTGCCAGGACTAATGCTTCTTGCAGCTTCGAACAAAAGACCTATTTTCTACTAGTGAGCCTCGGTTCAGTTTTTATTTTAAAAAGGAATTTCAAAGGAAATGAAATCTTGGGAAAACATATGGCATGAATGATATGGTGTTGTGGATGAAGGATGAGGATGTGATATATAGATGGATTATATCTTAGCTTAACATGATCCATGGCTATGACCTAGTTGATGAGAAAGGTGTCCACACAAAATTGTTTTCAAGAGATTTTCAAAACTTTGCTTATGCTATATCTACCAGAGAAACTAGCTTTTCAAAACAATAAACTAAGTATCGAAGCCATTTTCCTTGGAATAAGCTATTGCATGAATACTCTCCTATACCGTTTTTGTGGGTGGCCTTTGCGTACATCCAAATGTACTCATAGTACTTTAGTGCTCTCCCTCATTAAGACAGGAGGAGGTGCAGATGTAGCAAGTGTTTGATGATGTACATGCGAACTAGGAAATATCCCAATCAGATTGTTTGTAGGGTTATGTCATGATCATATGGGCCGGACGTGTCCTTTTGGATTTTCCACTGCGACTATTTGAATATTTCGCCCCGTAAGACTAAGTTGTAAGATTTGACCCCTTATGGTCCTATTTGTGTAAAACCGTGCTGCCAATGTATGGATTTAAGCTTTGATATCATTTCAAGTTATGTGCAACATAAAGTTGCTCATGTGATCATTTTGGTACGCGTAATCGATATTCAGGCCAGTTAGTTCAGGGTCTCCACATATGCTAGGTTTTTAAAAAACAAAATATGATTTTTTTGAGAGGTGTAGCTCATGTCAATGGTTCATCATAGTGCGGGATTACATTGCCCCTATCATACACATCTTTATTCATTTTTGGCATGTCTTATTTTGGTTGTTTTCTAATGTCACATTTTTTCTTATTTTTATCATCTCATTTTTTCTTGCCTTTTTGGTTTTCTTTTTCTGCCACCCTTGGTATATATAGGAGGATTTGTGCTCTCACTTTTTTTTTCCAAAATTTATTTTTATATCCTAAAGAGTGGTTGTGGACCTGTGAAGTTTGTGGTTCATGCAAATATCAATTTATCCATACACAAAAGGAAATATTTGAAAGTTTTTCCCCGCACACAAAAATTTACTCGATTGGCGGTGAATTACTACATAATAGGAAGATATGGGTGACACATATAGACATAATAAGTTGGTATACATGAGTTGGATGCACAAGCACATTATTCATGCTAGCATGTGAACGGCTAGCAAAGAGAGGAACTTGATCATGAAAGATGTTGCAAATAGTGCCACATTAGATTTTGCTACAACATTAAGTACTACTCTTAAAAATGAAGAATGAATGAAAGCTAATTCTCAATATGATACTTGGATAATGCTATCTATGTAATTTATAACAAAACCTTATATAGTCGCATACACGATGATGTGGGCATTACCCTTCGGTTAACCAATATTATGCTACCTCCTGCGGCCCAACCAGAGGCCCATGAAGATCATCCGCTAGCTAAGGTGGGCCGATACATCGGTTCAGAAGAAGATTCTTGATGAACAAGGCAAGCAGACAAAGAACAAGGAAATATTAAGCATAGAAACTCTTTGTAACGTAGTTGGACCCGGACAGAATTCTTGAGACCTGGCCTGCAATATAAGGGCCAGGAGAGGGTCTGCCGAGGGACACATAATCGACAGAGCCAGAATCTCCGCAAGTCTAGAGCTAGGCCTTTAGAAATCTTAGCTTCTCGACGAGATCTTAGTCTTAGCCTTCGGCTACCCTATTGCAACCCTATAATTTCAATAATCAAGATCAGACAAGCAGGAAGTAAGGGTTTTACCTCATCGAGGGCCCCGAACCTGGGTAAATCTCTCTCCCCGTTTGTTTGGTTTCCGATGTCTCGTGTCAGCCTGCAGGATTCCGGCAACCCTAAGCCCCAAAAGGTGGGCATTGTCGGGGAGCACCCTCGACACACGATGAACTATACCCCAAAGTATTCATCTCAAAGGCACAAACATGAGCAAGCAAGGGATTTACCCAGACATAAGGTCCAACCATCAGCAAAATTTATAGGGTTCCCGATTAAGAAACCCCTATTGTTGCATGTCCAAGAACGAGGACACGATTCCTATCAAGTCCCGACCTTCCCACATCTCTTTCTTACTCTAGGTTTAAGCTATATGATCCCATAAAGGTGAAGTAACATACAGTTGGTGTTCATACATTACCACCATAGAACCACAATAAAGTATCAAACTTAACCATATAGTCACATCACACTACATGAAAAATGATGACTAATTCATTGTATGTCCTTAGGAACATGGGAAACTACTCACAACGGTGAAACATGGTAGTGATCGATTAGTGGCATATGAAATACAACACAATAAGTATAACTTCACCAACAAACAATAACATAATTTCAACTACTAGCTAGGCTGCAAATACAACAAAAAAGTTATCAAGGGCTCTAATCTACAAAGATTGGGAGGGGGATGTGGTCAGTCATGGTGATGCTGGAAATGATGTTGTTGGAATTGGTGGATATGGTGATTATTAGGACATCCCTCCCTATGACAAGGAGGTGTTAGTATTTACTATGGTAGAGATACCACCTCGTGGTGGCAGCGGGACAATAAGATCAGCCCTCTCTTAGAGTAGCACAAGACTTTAGGGTCCGCCGCTCCTTCTAAAAAATCCATGAAAAATTTGTTGCATGATTTTTTCTCGGTACGGAGGTTCCCATAACAAGGAGGTCGTGAGACGAGCCACTCAGCATGAGGAACACATCATGATGCGGCTGGCTTCTTGGACCATGCCTCGTGGGTGTTATGCTCCCATGTTGACCCCTTCATTGGATTAGTGCAAAAAACATTATTTTCTATGTCTCAACGAATCTATATTGTTTTATGCATGTGATACGTCTCAAACGTATCTATAATTTCTTATGTTCCATGCTAGTTTTATGACAATACTCACATGTTTATACACACTTTATGTCATTATTATGCATTTCCGGCACTAACCTATTGACAAGATGCCGAAGCGCCAGTTCCTGTTTTCTGCTATTTTTGGTTTCAGAAATCCTACAAAGGAAATATTCTCGGAATTGGACGAAATCAACGCCCAGGGTCTTATTTTTCCACGGAGCTTCCAGAAGACCGAAGAGCATACGAAGTGGGGCCACGAGGCACCCTAACCATAGGGCGGCGCGGCCAGCATGGGGCCCGCGCTGGCCTATGGTGTGGGCCCCTCGTCAGGCCTCCGACTCTGCCCTTCCACCTACTTAAACTCTCCGTCGCGAAAACCCTATTACCGAGAGCCACGATACGGAAAAAGTTCCAGTGACGCCGCCGCCGCCAATCCCATCTCGGGGGATTCAGGAGATCGCCTCCGGCACCCTGCCGGAGAGGGGAATCATCTCCCGGAGGACTCTACATCACCATGATCGCCTCCGGACTGATGTGTGAGTAGTTCATCCTTGGAGTATGGGTCCATAGCATTAGCTAGATGGTTGTCTTCTCCTCATTGTGCTATCATGTTAGATCTTGTGAGCTGCCTATCATGATCATGATCATCTATTTGTAATGCTACAAGTTGTGTTTGTTGGGATCCGATGAATATGGAATACTATGTCAAGTTGATTATCAATCTATCATATATGTGTTGTTTATGATCTTGCATGCTCTCCGTTGCTAGTAGAGGCTCTGGCCAAGTTGATACTTGTGACTCCAAGAGGGAGTATTTATGCTCGATAGTGGGTTCATGCCTCCATTGAATCTGGAACAGTGACAGAAAGTTCTAAGGTTGTGGATGTGTTGTTGCCACTAGGGATAAAACATCAATGCTTTGTCTAAGGATATTTGTGTTGATTACATTACGCACCATACTTAATGCAATTGTATGTTGTTTGCAACTTAATACTGGAAGGGGTGCGGATGCTAACCCGAAGGTGGACTTTTTAGACATAGATGCATGCTGGATAGCGGTCTATGTACTTTGTCATAATGCCCTAAGTAAATCTCATATTACTCATCATGATATGTATGTGCATTGTTATGCCCTCTCTATTTGTCAAATTCCCAACTGTAATTTGTTCACCCAACATGCTATTTTTTTATTGGAGAGACACCACTAGTGAACTGTGGACCCCGGTCCATTCTTATACATCTGAATACAATCTACTGCAATCATTGTTCTCTACTGTTCTTTGCAAACAAACATCATTTTCCACACCATACATTTAATCCTTTGTTTACAGCAAACCGGTGAGATTGACAACCTCACTGTTAAGTTGGGGCAAAGTATTTTGATTGTGTTGTGCAGGTTCCACGTTGGCGCCGGAATCCCTGGTGTTGCGCCGCACTACACTCCTCCGCCAACAACCTTCACGTGGCCCTTGACTCCTACTGGTTCGATAAACCTTGGTTTCTTACTGAGGGAAAATTGCTGCTGTACGCATCACACCTTCCACTTGGGGTTCCCAACGGGCGTGTGCTTTACGCGTCAACAAGCTAAATTTCTGGCGCCGTTGCCGGGGAGATCAAGACACGCTGCAAGGGGAGTCTCCCACATCCAATCTCTTTACTTTGTTATTGTCTTGCTTTACTTTACTTTATTTTCTGCTTTGTTTGTTTTCTTTATATAAAAAATACAAAAAATTAGTTATTTTCTTTACTTTATTAACTGTCTTGTTTGCGTTCTCTATATCAAAAACACAAAAAAAAAATTAGTTACTTATTTTACTTTATTTAAATTCGGTTTTGCTTGATTTATTTTTATTATTGCCTAAATGAGCAATCCTGCAATTGCATCTTTTTGTTTCTTGTTTTTATTTCACTAGTTAGGCTTAATGGAAAACAACAAAAAAAAATAGAGATCTTTATGAAATTTATATTGAATTAGGACATGAGGTGTTTGAAGAGAAAATTAAAAAACCTATGGAACTTTATATGCATGCTAATGGCAATGTTATTAGTATGAATGCTTTGAACACCATTGTTGCTAAAGCTATGGAAAATTCTGAGCTTGGGGAAGCTGGTTTTGATGAGCATGATATTTTTAGTCCCCCAAGCGTTGAGGAGAAAATTAATTATGATTACAATATGCCTCCTATATATGATGATTATGGTGATGAGAATAATAATGATAGCTATTTTATTGAATTTGCTCCCACTACAATTAATAGTAATGACTATGCTTATGTGGAGAGTAAAAATTTTATGCATGTAGCTCATGATAAGAATGTTTCATGTGATAGTTATATTATTGAGTTTGTTCGTGATGCTACTGAAAATCTTTATGAGAGAGGACAATATGGTTGTAGGGATTTTCATGTTACTAAAACACCTCTCTTTTTGCTGAAAATCTTGAAGTTGCGCTTGTCTTGTTTTCCTATGCTTATTGCATTATGATTACATGACTTGTTTATTTACAAGATTCCTTTTCATAGGAAGTGGGTTAGACTTAAATGTGTTTTTTATTTGCTTTTGATGCTCTCTTTTGCTTCAACTCTTATTTCTTGCGAGAGCATCATTAAAATTACTGAGCCCATCTTAATGGCTATAAAGAAAGCACTTTTTGGGAGATAACCCATGTTTTTATTTTGCTACTGTTTTGTTGTGTCTTGGAAGTTGTTACTACTGTAGCAACCTCTCCTTATCTTTATTTTATTGCATTGTTGTGCCAAGTAAAATCTTTGATAGTAAGGTTGATACTAGATTTGGATTTCTGCGCAGAAACAGATTTCTTGCTGTCACGAATTTGAGTAGCCCCCTCTGTAGGTAACTCAGACAAATCTGCCAATTTACGTGAATGATCCTTAGATATGTACGCAACTTTCATTCAATTTGAGCGTTTTCATCTGAGCAAGTTAAGTGCCTCTAAAAAATTTGTCTTTGCGTACTGTTCTGTTTTGACAGATTCTGCCTTTTATTTCGCATTGCCTATTTTGCTATGTTGATGGATTTCTTTGTTCCATTAACTTTCAGTAGCTTTGTGCAATGTCCAGAAGTGTTAAGAATGATTATGTCACCTCTGAATATGTGAATTTTTGATTATGCACTAATCCTCTAATGAGTTTGTTTTGAGTTTGGTGTGGAGGAAGTTTTCAAGGGTCCAGAGAGGAGGATGATACAATATGATCAAGAAGAGTGAACACTCTAAGCTTGGGGATGCCCCCGTGGTTCATCCCTGCATATTTCAAGAAGACTCAAGCGTCTAAGCTTGGGGATGCCTTGGGCATCCCCTTCTTCATCGACAACTTATCAGGTTACCTCTAGTGAAACTATATTTTTATTCCGTCACATCTTATGTGCTTTACTTGGAGCGTCTGTATGTTTTTGTTTTTGTTTTGTGTTTGAATAAAATCGGATCCTAGCATTCTTTGTATGGGAGAGAGACACGCTCCGCTGTTGCATATGAACACTGGTGTTCTTAGCGTTACTTTTAATGTTCATGGCGAAGGTTGAAACTGCTTCGTTCATTGTTATTTGGTTGGAAACAGAAAATGCTTCATGTGGTAATTGGTATATTGTCTTGAATAATTTGATACTTGGCAATTGTTGTGCTCAAATAGATCATGTTTAAGCTCTTGCATCATGTACTTTGCACCTATTAATGAAGAACCACCATAGAGCTTGTTGAAATTTGGTTTGCATGATTGGTCTCTGTAAAGTCTAGATATTTTCTGGTGAGGTGTTTGAACAACAAGGAAGACAGTGTAGAGTCTTATAATGCTTGCAATATGTTCTTATGTAAGTTTTGATGTACCGGTTCATACTTGTGTTTGCTTCAAACAACCTTGCTAGCCCAAAGCCTTGTATTGAGAGGGAATTATTCTCGTGCATCCAAATTCTTGAGCCAAAACTATGCCACTTGTGTCCACCATACCTACCTACTACATGGTATTTCTCTGGCATTCCAAAGTAAATTGCTTGAGTGCTACCTTTAAAATTTTATTCTTTGTCTTTACAATATATAGCTCATGGGAAAATAGCTTAAAAACTATTGTGATGAAGAATATGTAGTTTATGTATCTTATTTCTTATAAGTTGCTTGTTGAGCGGTAACCATATTTCTGGGGACGCCATCAACTATTACACCTTTGTTGAATATCATGTGAGTTGCTATGCATGTTCGTCTTGTCTGAAGTAAGGGTGATTTATCATGATCAAATGGTTTGAGTATGCATATTGTTAGAGAAGAACATTGGGCCGCTAACTAAAGCCATGTATCATGGTGGAAGTTTCAGTTTGGACATTAATCCTCAATCTCTTATGAGAATATTATCCGTTGTTGAATGCTTATGCATTAAAGAGGAGTCCATTATCTGTTTCCTATGTTGTCCCGGTATGGATGTCCTAAGTTGAGATGTATCAAAAACGAGAAATCAAATGCGATCTATCTCCTTGGACCTTTGTACAGGCGGCATAGAGGTACCCCTTTGTGACCCTTGGTTGAAACATATGTTATGCAATGATAATCCATGTAATCCTAGCTAATTAGGACAAGGTGCGAGCACTATTGGTATTCTATGAATGAGGCTTGCAACTTATAGGATGTCTTATGCATAACACATATAAATTATTACTACCGTTGACAAAATTGTTTCTATGTTTTCAAAATAAAAGCTCTAGCATAAATATAACAATCTATGCTTCCCTCTGCGAAGGGCCTTTCTTTTACTTTATGTTGAGTCAGTTTACCTACTTCTTTCTGTCTTGGAAGCAAACACTTGTGTCAACTGTGTGCATTGATTCCTACATACTTGCTTATTTGCATTCATCATATTACTTTGTGTTGACAATTATCCATGAGATATACATGTTGAAGTTGAAAGCAACTGCTGAAACTTATATCTTCCTTTGTGTTGCTTCAAAACTTTATACTAAGAATTTATTGCTTTATGAGTTAACTCCTATGCAAGTCTTATTGATGCTTGTCTTGAAAATACTATTCATGAAAATTCTTTGATATATGATTCAGTTGTTTAATCATTGTCTTTACCATTGCTTCGAATCACTTCATTCATTTCATATGCTTTACAATAGTATTGATAAAGATTATGATAGCATGTCACTTCAGAAATTATCCTTGTTATCGTTTACCTACTCAAGGGCGAGTAGGAACTAAGCTTGGGGATGCTTGATACGTCTCAAAGGTATCTATAATTTCTTATGTTCCATGCTAGATTTATGACAATACTCACATGTTTTATACACACTTTATGTCATTATTATGCATTTTCCGGCACTAACCTATTGACACGATGCCGAAGCGCCAGTTCCTGTTTTCTGCTGTTTTTGGTTTCAGAAATCCTACAAAGGAAATATTCTCGGAATTGGACGAAATCAACGCCCAGGGTCTTATTTTTCCACGGAGCTTCCAGAAGACCGAAGAGCATACGAAGTGGGGCCACGAGGCACCCTAACCATAGGGCGGCGTGGCCAGCATGGGGCCCGCGCCGGCCTATGGTGTGGGCCCCTCGTCAGCCCTCCGAGTCTACTCTCCGTCGCGAAAACCCTATTACCGAGAGCCACAATACGAAAAAAGTTCTAGAGACGCCGCCGCCGCCAATCCCATCTCGGGGGATTCAGGAGATCGCCTCTGGCACCCTGCCGGAGAGGGGAATCATCTCCCGGAGGACTCTACATCACCATGATCGACTCCGGACTGATGTGTGAGTAGTTCATCCTTGGACTATGGGTCCATAGCAGTAGCTAGATGGTTGTCTTCTCCTCATTGTGCTATCATGTTAGATCTTGTGAGCTGCCTATCATGATCAAGATCATCTATTTGTAATGCTACATGTTGTGTTTGTTGGGATCCGATGAATATGGAATACTATGTCAAGTTGATTATCAATCTATCATATATGTGTTGTTTATGATCTTGCATGCTCTTCGTTGCTAGTAGAGGCTCTGGCCAAGTTGATACTTGTGACTCCAAGAGGGAGTATTTATGCTCGATAGTGGGTTCATGCCTCCATTGAATCTGGGACGATGTGAGAAGAAAGTTCTAAGGTTGTGGATGTGCTGTTGCCACTAGGGATAAAACATCAATGCTTTGTCTAAGGATATTTGTGTTGATTACATTACGCACCATACTTAATGTAATTGTCTGTTGTTTGCAACTTAATACTGGAAGGGGTGCGGATGCTAACCCGAAGGTGGACTTTTTAGACATAGATGCATGCTGGATAGCGGTCTATGTACTTTGTCGTAATGCCCTAAGTAAATCTCATATTACTCATCATGATATGTATGTGCATTGTTATGCCCTCTCTATTTGTCAATTGCTCAACTGTAATTTGTTCACCCAACATGCTATTTCTTATTGGAGAGACACCACTAGTGAACTGTGGACCCCGGTCCATTCTTTTACATCTGAATACAATCTACTGCAATCATTGTTCTCTACTGTTCTTTGCAAACAAACATCATTTTCGACACCATACATTTAATTCTTTGTTTACGGCAAGCCGGTGAGATTGACAACCTCACTGTTAAGTTGGGGCAAAGTATTTTGATTGTGTTGTGCAGGTTCCACGTTGGCGCCGGAATCCCTGGTGTTGCGCCGCACTACACTCCTCCGCCAACAACCTTCACGTGGCCCTTGACTCCTACTGGTTCGATAAACCTTGGTTTCTTACCGAGGGAAACTTGCTGATGTACGCATCACACCTTCCACTTGGGGTTCCCAACGGGCGTGTGCTTTACGCGTCAACAGCATGCAGCATGGCTGACCCAAAAACAAAGAAAGGTGGTACTAGAGTTTACCTTCAATGGACTCCTAAGATGGACACGACATTGTTGGACACCCTTGTTGAGCATCACAACAATGCTGATTGTGCTCAAAATGGTTGGAAGCCACATGTGTTCAATGTTTGCATTAAGCATGTGAAGGGGACATGTGGTGTTGATATCACAAAGTACAAAATCCAAGCAAGAAGTAAAACATTTTACAAGCATTATGAGATCATTAGAAAGATGCTTACTCATAGTGGCTTCGGATGGAATTCAAAAAAATATGGTGGAAGTTTATATTGATGAAGTGTGGTCTCGTTATGTTGAGGTCCTTAACACTATTTATGTGCACGCTTATTTTTGTAACTTGATTATCATGTGTAACATGATGGGGAAAATGATGACATCTTTTGATGAATCTTTGAAAACAACCGAGCCACTTCCTATGCCAAAGGTGACTCCTCCAACTGAAATCTATGATGCACTCAAGAAGTTATATTTGGAGGTTTCGAATATGCTCATAGCTTATGAGAAGTTGATCATCAATGAATGCTTGTTTGTAGCACTAAAGGCGCTCCCCGAGGAAATTAAGAAGCCATGGTTACTGACCTTGCCTTCATGGTTGCTACGATAAGTGGTGGTTGTTATAAACTAGTATCTACATTCTTGTTTATTAATTGTCCACTTTATGCTACGTGTGCTATTTTTGTGCCATGTGTGAGAGACATGACCTACCAAATTTGTGCTAGTTGTTAGAGAAACAACTATTTTAATTGTTATCCTTACTTGACGACTATTTTTGTCGTGTTGTATTGTTAATTCCGCCTTAGTTCATTTATTTTACTATTTTAATATGTGTGCAAAATAATATATTCATTGTAATATACACATGCTATGTTTCTAACATATACGTCAAGTTTAAATTTCCCAAACTCAAAAAACATGAAATCCTATGGGTTGTACATCCAAACGAGAATTGGAATTGGGTACACCCTTTAATCCCAACAACAAATTCCAAACGCACCCAAACAACAGATTTTAAATTGGAAGCAAATTCATTTTCATCTTGGATTTGGAATTCCCAGTCTAATTCATTTCCAGATCCAATTCACTGCATCCAAACAAGAATTATTTTTATAATGTATATTCACCACCTCTAGGCGGCATCTCGTCTTTTCACGGTGACACTGTACAAGAGCAGCCAATAGACAAAATAATAGAACGTTGCAACATCAATTGGCCACATATATGTACCATGTTGTTTCTTCCTTGCTATGTATGATATGTTTTTATAATATAAGCCTATTTGGAAACCATAGCAATCCTCCTCTTATCTTCTCACATTTAATCTAGTTTCTTGAATTAACTTTTTTGAAACATGAGCTAATCCGCCTATCTGGAGTGGGGAAGCTTGTCTTTCAAATAAGACATATCAATCCTCGCACTTTTTGCATATTTTCCTGATTCTTTTTTGATTTTGTAGTCGAGAATCCTTGGAAAAGGAGGCAAGGTTTCCATATCTACCATAACCAAGGCAAAGACATAATCAAGAAATCTATCATTCATGAAAGTTAGTATTAGGTCTTAACTTTGATATCGGGCGATTTGACTTGTAATTTTTTTATCGTGAAATATAAATTTTCATCTGTCTCTTGCTATTACTCTATTTTGTCTAGAATATATGCTTGGTCAACAACTAGGGCTGCTGAGAGGTAGTGTCGCTGGCTGCACTGGTAGCAGGGTTCTTGTGTGCAACCTCTAATGCTAACACTAGGCTATAGCTTTCTACCACAGACAGGACATGTTGCCGGAGCCTCTGCGGCATTATATCAAAACTGATGGATACTTAATATATCAACCATCATTATAAACACTGAAGACTATGTGTTTCTCCCCATCTTGTTGAGAGGCACACATCATGCTCTTGTCAAAGGTATATCTCCGGACTGTCCGACCAGCCCATGAAAGACCCTTTATACTCACATAGTCACATGCTCCCTCCTATTGCCCATCATAGGAGGGTTTAACCGCTCATAGGTTCCATGCCCGTTAGTGACACAAAGTCATTTTCGACAAACACGTTCTAATAGATGAGTAGCCTTTCGAAACAAGGGTTTAATCATCCTTGGGCAACAATGGATTATGTACTAGTTGACTCCAAGAAATGATGGTCTTCATATTCCAAAAATACCGATGCATCATTTTTCCTCCATTTATTTGGCTTACGTATCTGAAACATAAAAAAGAAGAAAATTTCGAGGATCTCTATTTCACATGATTAAATAGCAATGTAAAAGGGATTTTTGAGGAAAAACCCAATATTAGATTTTTCACCGCTGCTTGTTTTTCTGTGTCGTTCCAAGGTCATGTGCATCATGCATCATATCATCCACAAGATTTTATGAAATAAAAATTATTTCGAACTAACAACTATTTTCTTTTCCCTCACATATGGTTTTTATAATAACCACCTCTTGTCTATTCCTCTAACAAACCCTAACACCAAACCTATGTAACAAATATGACTATTTTAAATGTTTTCAAAATTAAATTTTGGCTACTTTGGTCTATTTTCAAAAGATGGTTCAGAACAGGTTTTTAAACAAAAAGGAAAACAATTTCTAAAAACAAAGCCCTTCCCTAGGCCACCTCTCCCCCTGGCCTTTCTTCTTTTCCCTAACCTAGCCCAGCTAGCTTGGCTTGCTTCCACTCTTTCCCCCATCGAAGGCCCAACCCCTCCATCCCAGCCCATTTTCCTTCCAGGCCCGTACCCCTTCATTCTTCTTCCTTTTCCCTCTTTTCATCATCCTCCCTTCAGGAGCACGGTGTGACCGTGATCCTCCCGATGCCACCTACACGCCTCCCTCATGCTACCTCCTCCCCCAAGTGAACCCCCCTTTCACGTTTTTTTCTCAGAACACGCCACTCTGCCCCTCTCACCTGCTACCTCTCCTCTCCCTTTCCTCCGCTACACGCCAAGTAAACAGGGGAGAAAACCCCATGGCCGTCGCCCCTGCAACCTCTTCGCCCCGCCGCTCTGGTCGTCCCCTCTGCTCGCTACCACCACCAAACGCTCTGCCTCGTTCTCCTCTGAAACCTTGTCGAAGGAATTGAACCAAGGCGGCATAAATCAATCGCACCATCACCGTTTCTCCATCTCGGCCACCGCGCTCCAGCGAAGTTGGCGACGCCGTCTGACCTCCCCCACCTTCTTCGTCCCATTTTTTGGCGTTCTGGTGAGTTTACGCTACCCTTGGACCCTTCCTTCTTCCTCCTCCCTTCCTGGTTCATCCCGCCGCCGGTGACGGTCGTTTCTCCTCGTAGGTTTCTGTCGTCGGCCTACCTCCGGTGGTTCCCCGGCGCCGAGGCCACCACCAACAGACTCACCATGAACCCGCACGTCGAATGCGCCATCTCTTACGTCCTATCTCGCCTTCAATCATCGGATTCATGGTCGACTGGATCTCAGTCCGCCATGGCCGACCTGCCTAAGCTTCCTTCATCTGCTTCAAAGCGAGACGCGCCCAGTACCGTAAAGCAATCCATCAGTAGCGCAGTGGTAAACTCCTTGTTTGTATAACCAACAGATGCTAGGATCAAATCCCCACTTTGGCAATTGGATCCTTATTTCTTTCTTGTTTTTGTTTCCTGTCGCCAATGCAGGCCCGGTTCTACTACCCTAGTCTTCTAATCTTTTCTTTTGCAAAATCTTGGTTATATCATATCTTGAGATTCGTAAATCCAAACAATACAAATAAAATGTCTATTTTGTTCTGAAAAATGCAAGGAGCAACAATATGCCATCCACTCATCTGTTTGCATCTCGCATCGTATCGATCGTTGATAGTCGTGCCCGTTCACCTTAATTAAGAAAACCGGAGTATTTTAGAACATCGACTAGGGTTTTACTGCTCCGCTTAAAATTGAAGTAGATCAGTCTTGCCATGCTACTGCCATGTTAATCAACACTTGAACTTGTCGGTCGAAATGCAACTCCAACTTTAATTTATTTGTCCAGGGTTTTGACTCTGATTAATATGGATAAGGTGCATCGCACCATCCTTGCTGTGTCATGCATGCCATCTTTATCATGCCGGTTCTTTACCGTATTTGTAAGAATTGCATCGTTGTGTGTGTGTTTCAATATTTGCTTCTTGCCGGATAGGATCACGAAGTGGTGCAGTGAGATACGACGAGTTCTCCGGATGATCTTCGATAATGTTTAACAGGCAAGCATTTCCTAAACTCCTATCTCTGCAGGAGTTGCTCACCTATTTTATTTTGCCTTCTCCCTGATGCTATGCTTGAGTTATTTTCTTGTCACGTGTCATGTCCACCTATTACCTCAAGCATCCCATATTATCACCACATCCCTCCTACAACTATTGTTTGGTTATCGGGTCTGTCCTGCGAGTCATAGTGCATGCTAGTATCGATTATATCTTGTTACCGTTATTGTTATCTTATTGGGTTATTGATAACCCACAAGTATAGGGGATCGCGTGTAGCCTTTTAGATAAGTAAGAGTGTCGAACCCAACGAGGATCTAAAGGTAGGATAAGTACTCTCTCAAGTTCTATCAACCACTGATACAACTCTACGCGTACTAAGCGTTTGCTTCATCTAGGAAATAAAACTACAGTGACAATACGGGTATGAGAGATAGCTTTGCAAGATAATAAATACATGAAAGTAAATGTTAGTGCTGCAGCAATAAAATACACTAAGTAACCATATACTAACAGTACCATGAGTGTGGAAAAGTGGTGGTAATTGTGGTGGCTTTGTCCAAGATTAATTTGTGAAGACATTTAGTTCATTGTCTTTGATGTAGTTTTCAATGTGGGAGAGGCTAAATATACAAGCGTTCCACTACTTGGGATTACAAGTACTATATGATTGGATTGTTAGCAAACATCCGTAAATAATAACAATGCATTAAGGTTTCCCAAACCATAGCCTTAAGTTTATGGTCCTCTTACTCCCATACATGCAACTAACCGGTTTGAGCCCTCAGGTTTCTGTCACTCCGGCAGGACTACCCCTTCCTTTGCACACACTACTAACCCTATGGTGTTGATCCATGCGCGCACAAGTATAATGGACACCAAAGGACATTACCATATCAACATACAACTCTAATGAACCATAGACATTCAAAAAATCAATCAAAAGACAAATATACTACATAAACATGACATAGATCATATGATGAATATTATAGCATCAAACACCATGTTTACATAGGACGGTACAGAGGTTTATAACAGGATGAACCACTGAATACAAGGAGGATATGGTGATGGAGATGGCGGTGAAGACGTCAGAGAGAGCAGCGCGGTGGCGCCGGCGGCGCGGGGAACTCCTTTCCCCGCCGCCGGCAAGGTTGGGGAGCGTCGCCCCTTAGCCTCTCTCCTTCATGGCTTCAAGGGAGCCCTCCCCCATGGAGATGGGATCCATGGGGGAGGCAAAAACATGGATTTTTGTGCCTGAAATTCGTGGGTGGAGGTGTCCTCCACGAGTTAGGTTTCCTCCCTTTATATATCTTCTCGGATTTCCGTCACCCCCTTTTAAGGTTCCACCAAAACAGGCCTACAGGCCGCGTACGAACTCCGATTGGGCCGAATTTTAACTCCAGAACGTTCAGCAGAAAATTATATACAACTTCCTCTACAGGCCCAACTCCGTTGGAGGTCATCTTCGAGGGTCAAACAGACAATCTCCGAAAACAGTTATAGGACAGATTTCAGCAAAGTTCCAATTCGACTCCAACAAGGTTTCCTCTTGTATTCTTGATAATTCCTACACATCAAAGTGTAAAACAAGAACATTGTGCACTTTTGCAACTATTAATAGGTTAGTCCAAATAAATCATAAACTTAATACAAAAACAAGTGCCAAAGGCATAATATTAACATGAAACAATCAAAAATTATAGATACGTTTTGGACATATCAACATCCCCAAGCTTAATTCCTGCTCGTCCTCGAGTAGGTAAATGATAACAAAATAATTTTTGATTGTAAATGCTGTGATCAGGTCTTTAACAATTGCATGATGTATGGATAATAAAACTTAGCAATCATGTTACCTAATGAAAAGTATCAACCAACTAAGAGTTCATAATATGAAATTTATAAACATCAACAAGATTGTAATGATCATAATAAAGCATGGTAGAGCGGTATCTCGCTTGCCCTTAATTGTGGAGCAAAACATAAATGCCAAGGCACCTCTGAAGTTCAAGTGAAGACTAGAAGTACGAATATCAAAGATAAAAGCTTCAAAGTTATGCCACAGTTAACCGCGTTCTGGGACAAGCACATTACACTAAGAATAACAGTTATGCTCTCAAAAAGGTTCTCAAAGAAAGGATGGTGACTCAACACAAAAGTAAAAGATAGGCCCTTCGTAGATGGAAGCACGGATTAACATGTGCTAGAGCTTTTTTATTTTTAAAACAGAAGTAAAATTGTTTTGGGAAGTGTTTATTGTTGTCAACGAATGGTACTGGGCACTCTAACCCCCTTGTCAACCAGACTTTCAAGAGCGGCTCCCATGAAGGACGTTATCTCTACCAGCAAGGTAGATCATCCCTCTTCTCTTTTGTTTATACATGTACTTTAGTTTTATTTATAGGTGACACTCCTCCCAACCTTCGCTTTCACAAGCCATGGCTAACCGAATCCTCGGGTGCCTTCCAACATTCACATACCATGGAGGAGTGTCTATTTGCAAATTAAGTTTCTTACTGATAAATCAGGGCAAAACATGTGAAGAGAATTATTAATGAAAGTTGTAATTAATTGGGGCTGGGCACCCCGTTGCCAGCTCTTTTTGCAAAATTATTGGATAAGCGGATGTATATGCCACTAGTCCATTGGTGAAAGTCTGTCAGGAGTAAATGACAAGGTTGAAAGATAAAACACCACATACTTCCTCATGAGCTATAAAACATTGACACAAATTGAGAAGTACTTTGAAGGTTTTAAAGGTAGCATATGAAAATTTACTTGGAATGGTTTGAAATGCCATGCATACACTACAAGAAATCTGCCATAACATGACATTTTTTTTATGACTGGAAATCAAAATGTCATAACTTTATGACGTTCCTAGCTTTGACCGTCCTTGGCCACTCCGGGGGGGCGAAACCCTAGAAAATCGTGACGTTATTGGGCAGAAACGTCATTGGCAATTTAGGTCAAAACGTCATTAGCAAAAGTAAGTGGCCTACAACGTTTTTCCACTGCCGATTGCGACAAATCAATAACGTCATTGGCATTTGGCTCAATACAATGGTATGTGTTTGGCTGCCATGTCATCGATTTTGCCTATGTGTTCCTTTTCGGGTCCCACGCGCCTCACACGTGTCACTAGAAGCAACTGGCTTGAACTAACTGACATGTAGGACCAACTGATACTTGTGGGACCAAGGCGTCTTGTAATTTTTTTTCTCTGTTGCGTCCACCATTTTAATGGGCTGCTGGTGATATCATCCTCTTTTGGGCTGTCCTCTACTAGGCTGCTGGCCTACCCTAATGTATATGGTGGTTGAATTGCTGGCACGACGGCCCATCCGGTGGTTGAATTGCTGGCCCGATGGCCCATCCGGGGTTGGAAATAACTGGCAAAAATTGTGCTTGCGGGGACTCGAACCCTCGACCTGGCGCTGCCGCACTACCACTCCTTACCGCTTTGCTACAATAGTGTTGTTGACAATATAGACATGATAGAACAATGTGTAGAAACTCCTTTTGCACGGCTCGCCGGCGTCAGCCATGTAAAGTGGGTGGGAAATTCATTTTTCTAGCCCATTCAGTGTGAACTTCTTGACAGAGATTACATAATAGCAGTGGGCTCCATTTTTGCATGAGATACTTTGTGTTTGAATTTTGAACTTACAGGATAGCAACCACCACCTACCAACAGCCTCATTAAATAGGTTATAGCCAGTTACTAGTACTTATTGTATTTATAATGCCCCTGGTTGGTTTTTTGGTCCCTAAATAACTGCCAAAAATTGCGCTCCTTTTCTCTGTGCCGTCCACCATTTTGTTGGGCTGTCCTCTACTAGGCTGCTGTTTGCTGGTGATATTCTCTTCTTTTGGGCTCTCCTCTACTGGGCTGGCCTACCCTAATGTATATGGTGACGGACCATCCGGTGGTTGAATTGTTGGCCCGACGGCCCATCCTCTGCTGGGTTGGAGTGGCTCCCGATGGCAAAAAATTGCGCTTGCGGGGACTCGAACCCTCGACCTGGCGCTGCCTCACTACCACTCCCTACCGCTTTGCTACAATAGTGTTGTTGACACAAGTAGGGTTGTCCATCTATATAGACATGATAGACTAATCAGTTTTCTTCAAAACAGGTGCCGTTGAGCCGCTCCTCCTCGACCAGGTGCATCTAGGGTTCCTCCTCCGACAGCTCGCATGGCGGCGCATCTAGGGTTCCCAGCCTGCTCGGGCAGTTCTTCTAGGTCAGGAGCGTCGTCGCGTCGCCGCCGGCAGCCGGGCACGCCCATCCCGTATCGTCAGCGGCCATTCGATTATGAGCCCGCTGACGTCTGTGACTGTGGCGAGAAGATGCCGCAATGGATTTCCTGGAGTGATGCAAACACTGGGAGAAGATACCGGAACTGCAAAATTCGCTCGGTTAGTCTTCGAGCACGCCCCCCCCCCCATTCTGAATTTCCTGGAGCCCGCCGTATTCTGAATTTTCTTTTCTACTGTGACTTATTTATCCTCTTCTGTTCTTCATCTGTCAGATTGCTGGTGGAAAAGGGTGTAGAGTGTTTAAGTGGATTGATGATCCGCTGGATGCACATCACAAAGAATTAGTTCGTGATCTGCGTGATGCTGTTTGGGATCGAGATAAAGAAATTGGGAGGCTCCAGGTAGAAATTGAGAGGCTCCAGGAAGAAAAGTTTCTGCTTGCTGCAAGGAAACAGAGCAACCCTGAACCAAAGAAAATGAGAGGCTTCATGGTTTGGGTGTTATCTGTAGCTTTTGTCATCTGTTGTACCTGGGTGATGTGTAGGAACTGAAATTAGGGTGAATTCAGTGATCTGTTGGTCAGGAGGAGAAGAAGCTAGAGTATATGCTAGAGTTATTGTGTTGTAATTCCAACCATTTGTCTGTTCGTGCCACAATGTTTAGTTCCTGAATTTGAACCATGTCTATGTATGTGTGCAATTCTGTTCAGTTGAAAATGTGTTCTGTTGAAAATGAGTTCTGTTGAAAATGTGTAGCAACTCCTTTTGCACATCGGCGCTGCCCATATATGGTCGCCGGCGTCAGCCATGCACGGCGGCGCCGCCCATATATGGTCGCCGGCGTTAGCCATGCATTGAAAAAATTGGGCATGGATTCCCCTAAAAATTGGGCATGGATTCCCCAAAAAATTGGGCACAAATTCTGGGAACAAAAAGCTGACATATTCAACATAAATTCTGGGAAAAACAAGCTGGCATGTTCAACATAAATTCTGGGCCAAACAACCTAACACACAATCTGAAATAAACTGACATTACACAAACTACAGAGTCAAACTGCTATTCATCCATTACACAAACTACAGATTCAAACTCTATTCATCTTCTTCGGAAACTGGACGATTCCTAGTCCTATTTCTTCCATCGTCATCATCATCATCAGTGCAATATTGATACATTGTCTCATCAACCTCCTCGATTTCTTCAGGAACAACCTCCTTGCTCCGTTTCTTCAGTTTGTCCACAATGACTTTTTCAAGTAGCACACGTTCCTGGTCACTTCTCGTCCTACTCCGTGCAGTGCCTTCTTTTTCTTGCACAGGAACTTGACTGGAATCTTCATCTTGATATGATAGTACAACAACACCGGGTCCCTGTTCATTTTCTTTTACACTCCATAGATGTCTATGGTGAAATTTCTGCACAACTTGCCATTTTCCTTTCAACTTGGTGTCTGGCACATAAAAGACCTTGGTTGCTTGTGATGTCAGAAGGAAAGGATCATTCTTGTACCAAAATTTTTCCGTGTTAACACTTTTGAAGTGTCCATCATCGTCGAGCCCGGGTTTCCTACCACCAAGGTCAAACCAGTCACACCGGAAGAGGACAACTGACCGATGGACGCCACCGCTGGAGTTGTATTGCAATCTGATGATGGATTTGAGCTGACCAAATAATTCAATGTTGTTCCCATCATGATCTCCCTCAGAAACGATTCCACTATTTTGTGTCTTTCTGTTCTTCTCACGGTCAACAGTATGGTACCGAACACTGTCAACAACACATGCAGAATATAGTCTCACTCTAAAATCTGGTTTGCACGCCAAAGCATAGAGATGAGGACAGACATCATTTCGCATTTTCCCAATCTGCAAAAAATCAACCAGGGGGTGAGTAACACACACAGCAAATTTATATCATGAACTTTTCCAATCTTCAGAAATAAACCAGCTAAAGATCTCACATGAGTCTGAAACCATCTAGCAAAGTTCTTGGCAAGCCATCTATCAACATTGATCTGACCACCTCGTTGGTTCAACTCTTGTTTGCACAGGCTGGAATGGCAACAGAAAATAGATCCTAATTATTATTTGGAGAGGCTGCAATAACCTATCTATATATGGGGATGAAGAGAAACGTACTCGATGTATGGATCAACCTCAGGGCAACTTCGGAGCACATACCACACCATGTTGTCATAGTCCTCACCTGCATACACATATTGAGAGGCTCCAATAAATTTCACACCGTGTTTGAAAACAGACAAATCACCAATATGTGAATCATCCCGCTCCAGATTTCTGCTTGGACGGTTGAATATTGTTTCAACATCGTCGAAGTATCTCGAGCAAAATGTCAGGCACTCATCAACAATATATGCTTCGGCAATCGATCCCTCCGGCCTGGCATTGTTCCGGACACAACGCTTCAATGTTAGCAACCTTCTTTCGACTGGGTACATCCAACCGTAATGCACTGGGCCTCTAAGCCTTGCCTCTTTTGGTAAATGGATGGCCAAATGCACCATCACGTCGAAGAAAGATGGGGGGAAGATCTTCTCAAGTTTGCAAAGAATAACTACGATTTCCTTATCAAGTCTGTCCAGAACGTCTCTCTTCAGTGTTTTGCAGCACAGCTCTCTGAAGAAATTTCCAAGCTCAGCAACTGCTTCATATATGTCTTCATGGATTGTTCCTCGCAGGCCAGCCGCTAAGATCCTTTGAAGCAATATATGATAGTCATGGGTCTTCAGCCCTTGAAGCTTGCACTTATCAGCAGCCACACACTTGGATATGTTAGACGCGTACCCATCTGGAAACCTCACAGCTTTTATGAATTCACAAAATGCAATTTTTTCTTGTTTACTCATTGTATACCACGCCTGTGGCATCTCAAAAGAGTCAGCTGAAACAGGCTGCAAATGCAAGTCACCTCTTATGCCCATATCTTCCAAATCAAGCCTTGAATTCACAGTGTCCTTTGTCTTGCCTTGTATGTTCATGAAAGTACCAATCAGATTATCACAGATGTTTTTCTCGATGTGCATTACATCGAGATTATGCCTCAGCTTTAGATCTTCCCAGTATGGCAAGTCCCACAAACATGACCTACGGCTCCAACACTGACCGTCCTCACGTTTCCTTTTCTTCTGAAGCTTGCCTGGTATCACATCTCTAACCCTATCAAGCTATTCCTTTAGCTCTTCTGGAGTGAATTCCGCTGGCTTCTCACGCCTTTCAATAGCACCATTGTATTCTTTGCTTTTTCTCCAAGGATGGGACAGAGGTAGCCAACGGCCGTGCCCAATAAAGCAGATTTTGTTCCTTAATTTCTTGGAGCAATTCTCTTTGTCACAACGCACACATGCCTGGTAACCAGCTGTGGCCCTCCCTGACAATGTGTGCAGTGCCGGATAATCATGAATACACCATAAGATTGCAGCACGGAGATCAAACTTGTCTGGACTATTGGCATCATATGATTTTACACCTTTCCAGAGCTCCTGCAGCTCTTCCATCAAAGGCTCCATGAAGACATCAAAATCTTTTCCTGGAGAGGATGGACCAGGGATTAGCAATGTCAGCATGAAGTTGGGCTAATCCATACATGCCCATGGTGGAAGGTTGTATGGCACCACGAATACAGGCCACATGCTGTAGGAGTTGCTCATATTCCCGTAGGGATTAAAACCATCTGTGGCAAGTCCAAGCCTTATGTTCCTGGCATCAGCGGCAAAGTCTTTATGAATATTGTCAAAATCCTTCCATGCATCCCCGTCTGCTGGATGACTGAGATCATTCTCCACGTCTTGCCGCTTCAGTTTGTGCCACTGTACTTCCTTTGATTGCTCCTTTGAAAGAAACATTCTTTGCAGCCTTGGAATCAATGGGAAGTGCCTCAGCACCTTCTTTGGGATCTTTCTCCTACCATCAGCATCTTTCCATCTAGAGGCTTTGCACTTGGGGCAATTATTCTCCTTGGCATAATCCTTCCGGAACAATACACAGTTATTCGGGCACACATGGATACTCTCATAACCAAGGCCCAACCTGCCGACTATGCTAAGTGCCTCCTCGTATGACTTTGGTATTGAGCTAGCAGGGTATTGCAAGGCCAAAATCAGGAATCGCGTTGAATGCAACGTTGCTAATCCGGTAGTACGACTTGGCCTGAAGTAACTTGACTGTGAGTGAAAACCTTGACATTGTACCCCCATCGCTGGCTGCGCGCTTGGCTTCCTCTATCAACTCAGCAAATATAGTGTCCTTTCTAGGACCTTGCGGTTCTGACTTGTACAAATCAGCAAGCAGATCAGGAATTCTATCATCTTCGTAACCATCTTCCTCTTGCAAACCAAAATAGTGTGCCTCTGCATCACCTCCACCAACATGGTGTGCCCCTGCATCACCTCCATGTCCAGCCTCAGGTTCACCTCCATGTCCAGCCTCAGGTTCACCTCCATGTCCATGTCCGGCTTCAGGTGCACCTCCTTGTCCTCCATGTCCAGCTTCAGGTACAGGATGTAATGGTTCTCCGTGGAAGACCCATCTGTCATAAGTGCTTGCCATCCCATAAAGAAGCAAATGAGCCTCTACTACATCTAGAGGTTTTGTGCACCGGTTGAGACAGCTACGACATGGGCACAACACCTGATCATCATTGGCAGCACTCAAGCGAACAAACTGCATAAACTCGGCCACTCCCTTTGTGTGTTCAGGGGAAAGCCTTCTAATTCTTGTTGTAATCCAGCGTCTGTCCATCTGCAGAAGAACAAAATGATGCAATTAGAAAACACCTAACTGCACAGCAGTTCCAATTTCAAGCAATGCACAGCAGTTAAATTCGATTTTCTGAACTGATGAAGAAAAATAGATCAAGAGGCGAGAGATGAGAGGGGTGCAGACCGGGAGATGCGGAGGGGCTCATCATCGGAGAGGGCCGGGGCTCGTCCTGGAGAGGGACGAGGCTCGTCCTGGAGAGGGCGAGGGGCTCGTCCTGGAGAGGGCGAGGGGCTCGTCATCGGCGAGGCAGATGGACAGCAGATCCCTTGCTCGGACGCAGCGCCGGCACACCCACCACCGCCGTCACCTCGGACTTTAGTCCTAGTAAGAGCACATATTGGATCACTGACGAAGAAGAACAGATCGAGAGGGGAGAGATGATAGGGGTGCAGACCGGGAGATGCGGAGGGGCTCGTCGTCGGAGAGGGCCGGGGCTCGTCGTCGGAGAGGGACAGGGCTCGTCGTCGGAGAGGGAAGGGGCCACCACCGCCACCGCCACTGCCACCGCCGCTGCCGAGCGACTGGATTCGAATTTCTGCTAGGTTATAGGAGGGAGTTGGATTCAGAAGGGATATTTGGGCTTCTCCTGGGCGCCAAAAAAAATCAAAAAGAGTGAGGGCTGGGAGTCGAACCCAGCACCTCTAGATATGTCAACGTGCCAGTTAACCAATGAAGCTATTGGAGAGATCTTGTCAGCTTACCATCCTTTATCCTTTACATAGTGGAACTAAGGCAACTTCTACTGACTGTGGGGCCATCTAGCAGTAGATACCACTGGGTTGGGCCATTTTGGGGTGGGTGGGGCCATCTAGCAGTAGATACCACTGGGTTGGGCCATTTCTGGTAATTTTATGTGGATTAGGGGCCAACAGGTAAAATGGAGTTCCGGTAATAAATTCTGCCTCCTCCGCCTCTCCGCTTGATGGTTCCACTCCTCCTCCCACTATACGAAAAACCCTCTTCTTCCTCCTCTGTTCCTCCGCGCCATTCTTGACGGTTCTTGCCGCTTCTTCATTCTCGCCGCTTCTGCCTCCTCCGCGCCATGGACGCTTCTTCTTCCTCTTCCTCTGTTCCGCATCCGCTTCCGCCGTCAGCCATCCAGCCCTTTACTCAGATCAGGACCTTCACCGTCCATGGCGGCAAGGAGATCACTGTTGTCTACATGAACGAGGAGCACACGATGAGCAAGTACCTGGAGATGTACGCACAGTGGTATGCGGAAGAAAACGAGAACAAATTTGTAGGATTGGATCTCGAGTACACTGCGGAGGACCCCAACCACGAACTAGAAAACTACCTCGCCATCGTTCAACTCTGCATGAAGAACCACGTCCTCGTCTGCCACTTTTCCTGGTTTGTAGACCTTAATCTTGCTCTGATTTAGTTAATCTTGCTCTGATTTAGTTAATCTTGCTCAGATTTCGCTAGTGCTTGATGAACCTAGTCGCCGTCGAGTGCTCTGTTTTAGTTAATTTGGATCTGTTTTAGTTAAATCTCGAGTGCTCTGTTTTTTTTGCGGGGAAAAGAGATATATTAATTAAACAGGAATATTACAGTCAGCCACGACCGCCTCAGCAATCTCTGGCGGATAGTTTTGTAGCCACACTTCCGTTCTATCCTGCATTTTCCCTAAAGCAGCTAGGGTATGACTAGCACAATTTGCCTCCCTACTGACTTTAGTAATAGCTATCTCTCTTTTCTTTGTTTGAGAGAAAATTGCAGATTGAATCTATCCATATGCTCATCTAGCATGTACTGGATTTCATTATACCAAATTAATTATCACAAAGCAAATTTCCGGAGTCCTGATCTTGCATTTAATAGACTTTTGTTAGTTTCAAAATTATATGATGCAAATTAAATGATATTTCAGTGACTAAAAAATTGCAATTACACATTTCATAAAGCATTCTTTTAGTACCAAATGGATTATGACTAGATAATTTTCAGACTCTTGATCATGCACTTACTAAACTCATGGCAATTTTATTCAAGTTATGAGATTGCATAGACTAAACATTTGTATTCCCAAATTTTATTCAAGTGTTGATCTCGCAAGTACTAAATTTTTGCATCAAATTGAATCTATCCATATGCTCATCTAGCATGTACTGGGTTTCATTATACCAAATTAATTATCACAAGCAAATTTCCGGAGTCTTGATCTTGCATTTAATAGACTTTTGTTAGTTTCAAAATTATATGATGCAAAATGAAATTTCAATGACTAAACAATTGCACTTACACATTTCATAAAAGTGTTGTTCATGCATTCTATTAGTACCAAATGAATTATGACTAGATAATTTTCAGACTGTTGATCATGAACTTACTAAACTTATGTAGTTTCAAATTTTATATTCAAGCTATGAGATTGCATAGACTAGCTTCGTAGTCCCAAATTTTATTCAAGTGTTGATCTTGCAAGTACTAAATTTTTTGCTTTCAGGACCAACGGGGAATGTAAGGCGCTGCGCACATTCCTTCAACATCAAGGAATTGTGTTCTGCTCCGTTGACAAGAGACAAGATTTTTTAAAGTTATATTACGAGAATATTATAATTCAAAGTAAGAACTGGATCGATATCCAGGAATTGGTCCACGTCAAAGGTCTCAACGAGAGAGGATATTTGATGAGGGATGGAATGGCTAGTCTTGCAAGTCGCATCATCGACGAGTCTTACAGCGAGATGAAGAACAAATTCCCTACAGAGAGGCACAATTACTGGGAAGAGCGGCCGTTGTCTGATTTAAACCTGGAGTATGCAGCTATAGATGCTTACGTGAGCTACCAGCTCTACGTTAAGATATGGTTCTTCCTGCGTTACCTTGTGTTTTTCCCCGGTTGCAAGAAGGAAGACACGCTGAGGGGACCTCTGTGTTACAAATGCAAGGCAGCAGAGAAAGAAGCTGAAGATGCACAGAAAAATGCTGCAGCTGAAATAGCAAGGTTAAATGCTGAACTTGCAAGCGTGCAGGCTGAACTAGCAAGCTTGAAGGCACCAGCTTCCAGCGACAACACCCAGCAGGAAAGTCCCCCTCATGGCATGCAGAGAAGAGGAATGATGATCAATGGCTGCAGAGTACTGATGCGCCGAAGAGTAGTGATTATTGGGACAGGAAGTGGACTGATGATGAGCAGAAGAGTGATGATCCGTGGACGACGGAGAAGAGTGATCAGCAGAGCCCGAAGAGTGATAATCCGTGGCTGACGAAGCCAGGCAATTACTGACGACTTCTCCAAGATCCATGCCTAGTTAATTCTCTCTTTTTGTATTTGCTTGTCAAGAAACTTTGCTTCTATCGTCTGTTTGTTTTATGAAGCATCTATTGCTTCTGGTTTGTAAAAAGTAACTTTTTAGTTTGAAACCAGAACATCCTTATTGTAATTAATAAGTACCTAGTTATTTGTTTTATGAAGCATCTATTGCTTCTGGTTTGTAAAAAATACTTTTAAATTAGTTGAAACCCCAGAACCTCCTTCCGGTATATGGGGTGTTTCCCGGAAATGCGCAGACGACACTTCGGAAAGGTTCTGGTGAGGTATAGGGGGGAACTCCTGCCCGCCTGGCGTCACCTGTGGGAATTATCTCGACGTTGCATGTGCCAAAAACTTTCCACTACATGTTCCTATGATATGTGTCAAAGTTTGATGCAAGGTGTAATTGTGCAAAAGTATCTCCCCTAAACCCTAGACCCTAGGCCTAACCCTACGAGGAACCCTAACTAGTAGATCTCAGGCACACCGTCGATCGTGTGGTAATGGCTCGAGTTGCGGGTGTATGTGCCAAAGGGTCCCAATCTTGGTTCTCCATGTGTATATGTCCTAAACAAACCTAAAAGAATGAAAAGGTACATTGGTGCACCCTCGCGCGGAGAAATCTAGGGGGGTAGAACCGTCGGGGCACACGTTCCGCTGTTTTGGGGGGAGGAGGGGGAGAACGACCGCCGGAACACCGGAACCCCACCAAATCTTGCATGTGGGCCTATTCTATGTGTCAAAGTGTGGTGCAAGGTGTAATGGTGCAAAAGTAGCTCCGCTAAACCCTAGACCCTACCCCTAACCCTACGCCGAACCCTAACCAGTAGATCAGGCAGCACACCCTCGATCGTGTGATAATGGCTCGAGCTGCGGGTGTATGTGCCAAAGGGTCCCAATCTTTGTTCTCCATGTGTATATGTCCTAAAAAAACCTAAAAGAATGAAAAGGTAAATTGGTGCACCCTCGCGCGGAGAAATCTAGGTAGACCCGCCGGGGCACACGTTCCGCTGTTTTCGGGGGAGGAGGGGGAGAACGACCACCGGAACACCGGAACCCCACCAAATCTTGCATGTGGGCCTATGATATGTGTCAAAGTGTGATGCAAGGTGTAATTGTGCAAAAGTAGCTCCCCTAAACCCTAGACCCTACCCCTAACCCTACGCCGAACCCTAACCAGTAGATCTCAGGCACACCCTCGATCGTGTGATAATGGCTCGAGCTGCGGGTGTATGTGCCAAAGGGTCCCAATCTTGGTTCTCCATGTGTATATGTCCTAAAAAAACCTAAAAGAATGAAAAGGTACATTGGTGCACCCTCGCGCGGAGAAATCTAGGGGGGTAGACCTGCCGGGGCACACGTTTCGCTGTTTTGGGGGGAGGAGGGGGAGAACGACCGTCAGAACACCGGAGCCCCACCAAATCTTGCATGTGGGCCGATGCTATGTGTCAAAGTGTGATGCAAGGTGTAATTGTGAAAAACTAGCTCCCCTAAACCCTAGACCCTAGCCCTAACCCTACGCCGAACCCTAATTAACCAGTTGATCAGGCAGCACACCCTCGATCGTGTGATAATGGCTCGAGCTGCGGGTGTATGTGCCAAAGGGTCCCAATCTTGGTTCTCCATGTGTATATGTCCTAAACAAACCTAAAAATGAAAATGTACATTGGTGCACCCTCACGCGGAGAAATCTAGGGGGGTAGACCCGCCAGGCACACGTTCCGCTGTTTTGGGGGGAGGAGGGGGAGAACGACCGCCGGAACACCGGAACCCCACCAAATCTTGCATGTGGGGCCTATTCTATGTGTCAAAGTGTGGTGCAAGGTGTAATGGTGCAAAAGTAGCTCCCCTAAACCCTAGACCCTACCCCTAACCCTACGCCGAACCCTAACCAGTAGATCTCAGGCACACCGTCGATCGTGTGATAATGGCTCGAGCTGCGGGTGTATGTGCCAAAGGGTCCCAATCTTTGGTTCTCCATGTGTATATGTCCTAAACAAACCTAAAAGAATGAAAATTTACATTGGTGCACCCTCGCGCGGAGAAATCTAGGGGGGTAGACCCGCCGGGGCACACGTTCTGCTGTTTTGGGGGAAGGAGGGGGAGAAGGACCGCCGGAACACCGGAACCCCACCAAATCTTGCATGTGGGCCTATGCTATGTGTCAAAGTGTGATGCAAGGTGTAATTGTGCAAAAGTAGCTCCCCTAAACCCTAGACCTTACCCCTAACCCTACGCCGAACCCTAACCAGTTGATCAGGCAGCACACCCTCGATCGTGTGATAATTGCTCGAGCTGCGGGTGTATGTGCCAAAGGGTCCCAATCTTGGTTCTCCATGTGTATATGTCCTAAACAAACTTAAAAGAATGAAAAGGTACATTGGTGCACCCTCGCGCGGAGAAATCTAGGGGGGTAGACCCGCCAGGGCACACGTTCCGCTGTTTTGGGGGGAGGAGGGGGATAACGACCGCCGAAACACCGGAACCCCACCAAATCTTGAATGTGGTCCTATTCTATGTGTAAAAGTGTGGTTCAAGGTGTAATGGTGCAAAAGTAGCTCCCCTAAACCCTAGACCCTAGCCCTAACCCTACGCCGAACCCTAATTAACCAGTTGATCTGGCAGCACACCCTCGATCGTGTGATAATGGCTCGAGCTGCGGGTGTATGTGCCAAAGGGTCCCAATCTTGGTTCTCCATGTGTATATGTCCTAAACAAACCTAAAAGAATGAAAATGTACATTGGTGCACCCTCGCGCGGAGAAATCTAGGGGGGTATACCCGCCGGGGCACACGTTCCGCTGTTTTGGGGGGAGGAGGGGGAGAACGACCGCCGGAACACCGGAACCCCACCAAATCTTGCATGTGGGGCCTATGCTATGTGTCAAAGTGTGGTTCAAGGTGTAATTGTGCAAAAGTAGCTCCCCTAAACCCTAGACCCTACCCCTAACCCTACGCCGAACCCTAACCAGTAGATCTCAGGCACACCGTCGATCGTGTGATAATGGCTCGAGCTGCGGGTGTATGTGCCAAAGGGTCCCAATCTTGGTTCTCCATGTGTATATGTCCTAAACAAACTTAAAAGAATGAAAAGGTACATTGGTGCACCCTCGCGCGGAGAAATCTAGGGGGGTAGACCCGCCAGGGCACACGTTCCGCTGTTTTGGGGGGAGGAGGGGGAGAACGACCGCCGGAACACCGGAACCCCACCAAATCTTGCATGTGGGGCCTATTCTATGTGTCAAAGTGTGGTGCAAGGTGTAATGGTGCAAAAGTAGCTCCCCTAAACCCTAGACCCTACCCCTAACCCTACGCCGAACCCTAACCAGTAGATCTCAGGCACACCGTCGATCGTGTGATAATGGCTCGAGCTGCGGGTGTATGTGCCAAAGGGTCCCAATCTTTGGTTCTCCATGTGTATATGTCCTAAACAAACCTAAAAGAATGAAAATTTACATTGGTGCACCCTCGCGCGGAGAAATCTAGGGGGGTAGACCCGCCGGGGCACACGTTCTGCTGTTTTGGGGGAAGGAGGGGGAGAAGGACCGCCGGAACACCGGAACCCCACCAAATCTTGCATGTGGGCCTATGCTATGTGTCAAAGTGTGATGCAAGGTGTAATTGTGCAAAAGTAGCTCCCCTAAACCCTAGACCTTACCCCTAACCCTACGCCGAACCCTAACCAGTTGATCAGGCAGCACACCCTCGATCGTGTGATAATTGCTCGAGCTGCGGGTGTATGTGCCAAAGGGTCCCAATCTTGGTTCTCCATGTGTATATGTCCTAAACAAACTTAAAAGAATGAAAAGGTACATTGGTGCACCCTCGCGCGGAGAAATCTAGGGGGGTAGACCCGCCAGGGCACACGTTCCGCTGTTTTGGGGGGAGGAGGGGGATAACGACCGCCGAAACACCGGAACCCCACCAAATCTTGAATGTGGTCCTATTCTATGTGTAAAAGTGTGGTTCAAGGTGTAATGGTGCAAAAGTAGCTCCCCTAAACCCTAGACCCTAGCCCTAACCCTACGCCGAACCCTAATTAACCAGTTGATCTGGCAGCACACCCTCGATCGTGTGATAATGGCTCGAGCTGCGGGTGTATGTGCCAAAGGGTCCCAATCTTGGTTCTCCATGTGTATATGTCCTAAACAAACCTAAAAGAATGAAAATGTACATTGGTGCACCCTCGCGCGGAGAAATCTAGGGGGGTATACCCGCCGGGGCACACGTTCCGCTGTTTTGGGGGGAGGAGGGGGAGAACGACCGCCGGAACACCGGAACCCCACCAAATCTTGCATGTGGGGCCTATGCTATGTGTCAAAGTGTGGTTCAAGGTGTAATTGTGCAAAAGTAGCTCCCCTAAACCCTAGACCCTACCCCTAACCCTACGCCGAACCCTAACCAGTAGATCTCAGGCACACCGTCGATCGTGTGATAATGGCTCGAGCTGCGGGTGTATGTGCCAAAGGGTCCCAATCTTGGTTCTCCATGTGTATATGTCCTAAACAAACCTAAAAGAATGAAAATGTACATTGGTGCACCCTCGCACGGAGAAATCTAGGGGGGTAGACCCGCCGGGGCACACGTTCCACTGTTTTGGGGGGAGGAGGGGGAGAACGACCGCCGGAACACCGGAACCCCACCAAATCTTGCATGTGGGCCTATTATATGTATCAAAGTGTGGTGCAAGGTGTAATGGTTCAAAAGTAGCTCCCCTAAACCCTAGACCCTACCCCTAACCCTACGCCGAACCCTAACCAGAGATCAGGCACACCCTCGATCGTGTGATAATGGCTCGAGCTGCGGGTGTATGTGCCAAAGGGTCCCAATCTTGGTTCTCCATGTGTATATTTCCTAAACAAACCTAAAAGAATGAAAAGGTACATTGGTGCACCCTCGCGCGGAGAAATCTAGGGGGGTAGACCCGCCGGGGCACACGTTCCGCTGTTTTGGGGGGAGGAGGGGGAGAACGACCGCCGGAACACCGGAACCCCACAAAATCTTGCATGTGGGCCTATGCTATGTGTCAAAGTGTGATGCAAGGTGTAATTGTGCAAAAGTAGCTCCCCTAAACCCTAGACCCTAGCCCTAACCCTACGCCGAACCCTAACCAGTAGATCAGGCACACCCTCGATCGTGTGATAATGGCTCGAGTTGCGGGTGTATGTGCCAAAGGGTCCCAATCTTGGTTCTCCATGTGTATATGTCCTAAACAAACCTAAAATAATGAAAAGGTACATTGGTGCACCCTCGCGCGGAGAAATCTAGGGGGGTAGACCCGCCGGGGCACACGTTCCGCTGTTTTGGGGGGAGGAGGGGGAGAACAACCGCCTGAACACCGGAACCCCACCAAATCTTGCATGTGGGCCTATTCTATGTGTCAAAGTGTGGTGCAAGGTGTAATTGTGCAAAAGTAGCTCCCCTAAACCCTAGACCCTAGCCCTAACCCTACGCCGAACCCTAACCAGTAGATCTCAGGCACACCCTCGATCGTGTGATAATGGCTCGAGCTGCGGGTGTATGTGCCAAAGGGTCCCAATCTTGGTTCTCCATGTGTATATGTCCTAAACAAACCTAAAAGAATGAAAAGGTACATTGGTGCACCCTCGCGCGGAGAAATCTAGGGGGGTAGACCCGCCGGGGCACACGTTCCGCTGTTTTGGGGGAGGAGGGGGAGAACGACCGCCGGAACACCGGAACCCCACCAAATCTTGCATGTGGTCCTATTCTATGTGTCAAAGTGTGGTGCAAGGTGTAATGGTGGAAAAGTAGCTCCCCTAAACCCTAGACCCTACCCCTAACCCTACGCCGAACCCTAACCAGTTGACCAGGCAGCACACCCTCGATCGTGTGATAATGGCTCGAGCTGCGGGTGTATGTGCCAAAGGGTCCCAATCTTGGTTCTCCATGTGTATATGTCCTAAACAAACCTAAAATAATTAAAATGTACATTGGTGCACCCTCGCGCGGAGAAATCTAGGGGGGTAGACCCACCGGGGCACACGTTCCGCTGTTTTGGGGGGAGGAGGGGGAGAACGACCGCCAGAACACCGGAACCCCACCAAATCTTGCATGTGGGGCCTATGCTATGTGTCAAAGTGTGGTGCAAGGTGTAATGGTGCAAAAGTAGCTCCCCTAAACCCTAGACCCTACCCCTAACCCTATGCCGAACCCTAACCAGTAGATCTCAGGCACACCCTCGATCGTGTGATAATGGCTCGAGCTGCGGGTGTATGTGCCAAAGGGTCCCAATCTTGGTTCTCCTTGTGTATATGTCCTAAACAAAGCTAAAAGAATAAAAAGGTACATTGGTGCACCCTCGCGCGGAGAAATCTAGGGGGGTAGACCCGCCGGGGCACATTTTCCGCTGTTTTGGGGGGAGGAGGGGGAGAACGACCGCCGGAACACCGGAACCCCACCAAATCTTGCATGTGGGCCTATGCTATGTGTCAAAGTGTGATGCAAGGTGTAATTGTGCAAAAGTAGCTCCCCTAAACCCTAGACCCTAGCCCTAACCCTACGCCGAACCCTAACCAGTAGATCTGGCACACCCTCGATCGTGTGATAATGGCTCGAGCTGCGGGTGTATGTGCCAAAGGGTCCCAATCTTGGTTCTCCATGTGTATATGTCCTAAACAAACCTAAAATAATGAAAAGGTACATTGGTGCACCCTCGCGGAGAAATCTAGGGGGTAGACCCGCCGGGCACACGTTCGCCGTTTTGGGGGGAGGAGGGGGAGAACAACCGCCTGAACACCGGAACCCCACCAAATCTTGCATGTGGGCCTATTCTATGTGTCAAAGTGTGGTGCAAGGTGTAATTGTGCAAAATTAGCTCCCCTAAACCCTAGACCCTAGCCCTAACCCTACGCCGAACCCTAACCAGTAGATCTCAGGCACACCCTCGATCGTGTGATAATGGCTCGAGCTGCGGGTGTATGTGCCAAAGGGTCCCAATCTTGGTTCTCCATGTGTATATGTCCTAAACAAACCTAAAAGAATGAAAAGGTACATTGGTGCACCCTCGCGCGGAGAAATCTAGGGGGGTAGACCCGCCGGGGCACACGTTCCGCTGTTTTGGGGGAGGAGGGGGAGAACGACCGCCGGAACACCGGAACCCCACCAAATCTTGCATGTGGTCCTATTCTATGTGTCAAAGTGTGGTGCAAGGTGTAATGGTGGAAAAGTAGCTCCCCTAAACCCTAGACCCTACCCCTAACCCTACGCCGAACCCTAACCGAGCTGGATCAGCAAAGCACACCCTCGATCGTGTGATAATGGCTCGAGCTGCGGGTGTATGTGCCAAAGGGTCCCAATCTTGGTTCTCCATGTGTATATGTCCTAAACAAACCTAAAATAATTAAAATGTACATTGGTGCACCTCGCGCGGAGAAATCTAGGGGGTAGACCCACCGGGCACACGTTCATTGCTTTTGGGGGAGGAGGGGAGAACGACCGCCGTAACACCGGAACCCCACCAAATCTTGCATGTGGGGCCTATGCTATGTGTCAAAGTGTGGTGCAAGGTGTAATGGTGCAAAAGTAGCTCCCCTAAACCCTAGACCCTACCCCTAACCCTACGCCGAACCCTAACCAGTAGATCTCAGGCACACCCTCGATCGTGTGATAATGGCTCGAGCTGCGGGTGTATGTGCCAAAGGGTCCCAATCTTGGTTCTCCTTGTGTATATGTCCTAAACAAAGCTAAAAGAATAAAAAGGTACATTGGTGCACCCTCGCGGAGAAATCTAGGGGGTAGACCCGCCGGGCACATTTTCCATTGTTTTGGGGGAGGAGGGGGAGAACGACCGCCGAACACCGGAACCCCACCAAATCTTGCATGTGGGCCTATGCTATGTGTCAAAGTGTGATGCAAGGTGTAATTGTGCAAAAGTAGCTCCCTAAACCCTAGACCCTAGCCCTAACCCTACGCCGAACCCTAACCAAGAGATCAGTGCACACCCTCGATCGTGTGATAATGGCTCGAGTCATGGGTGTATGTGCCAAAGGGTCCCAATCTTGGTTCTCCATGTGTATATGTCCTAAACAAACCTAAAATAATGAAAAGGTACATTGGTGCACCCTCGCGCGGAGAAATCTAGGGGGGTAGACCCGCCGGGGCACACGTTCCGCTGTTTTGGGGGGAGGAGGGGGAGAACGACCGCCTGAACACCGGAACCCCACCAAATCTTGCATGTGGGCCTATTCTATGTGTCAAAGTGTGGTGCAAGGTGTAATTGTGCAAAAGTAGCTCCCCTAAACCCTAGACCCTAGCCCTAACCCTACGCCGAACCCTAACCAGTAGATCTCAGGCACACCCTCGATCGTGTGATAATGGCTCGAGCTGCGGGTGTATGTGCCAAAGGGTCCCAATCTTGGTTCTCCATGTGTATATGTCCTAAACAAACCTAAAATAATGAAAAGGTACATTGGTGCACCCTCGCGCGGAGAAATCTAGGGGGGTAGACCCGCCGGGGCACACGTTCCGCTGTTTTGGGGGGAGGAGGGGGAGAACAACCGCCTGAACACCGGAACCCCACCAAATCTTGCATGTGGGCCTATTCTATGTGTCAAAGTGTGGTGCAAGGTGTAATTGTGCAAAATTAGCTCCCCTAAACCCTAGACCCTAGCCCTAACCCTACGCCGAACCCTAACCAGTAGATCTCAGGCACACCCTCGATCGTGTGATAATGGCTCGAGCTGCGGGTGTATGTGCCAAAGGGTCCCAATCTTGGTTCTCCATGTGTATATGTCCTAAACAAACCTAAAAGAATGAAAAGGTACATTGGTGCACCCTCGCGCGGAGAAATCTAGGGGGGTAGACCCGCCGGGGCACACGTTCCGCTGTTTTGGGGGAGGAGGGGGAGAACGACCGCCGGAACACCGGAACCCCACCAAATCTTGCATGTGGTCCTATTCTATGTGTCAAAGTGTGGTGCAAGGTGTAATGGTGGAAAAGTAGCTCCCCTAAACCCTAGACCCTACCCCTAACCCTACGCCGAACCCTAACCAGTTGACAGGCAAAGACACCCTCGATCGTGTGATAATGGCTCGAGCTGCGGGTGTATGTGCCAAAGGGTCCCAATCTTGGTTCTCCATGTGTATATGTCCTAAACAAACCTAAAATAATTAAAATGTACATTGGTGCACCCTCGCGCGGAGAAATCTAGGGGGGTAGACCCACCGGGGCACACGTTCCGCTGTTTTGGGGGGAGGAGGGGGAGAACGACCGCCAGAACACCGGAACCCCACCAAATCTTTCATGTGGGGCCTATGCTATGTGTCAAAGTGTGGTGCAAGGTGTAATGGTGCAAAAGTAGCTCCCCTAAACCCTAGACCCTACCCCTAACCCTACGCCGAACCCTAACCAGTAGATCTCAGGCACACCCTCGATCGTGTGATAATGGCTCGAGCTGCGGGTGTATGTGCCAAAGGGTCCCAATCTTGGTTCTCCTTGTGTATATGTCCTAAACAAAGCTAAAAGAATAAAAAGGTACATTGGTGCACCCTCGCGCGGAGAAATCTAGGGGGGTAGACCCGCCGGGGCACATTTTCATTGTTTTGGGGGAGAAGGGGAGAACGACCGCCGGAACACCGGAACCCCACCAAATCTTGCATGTGGGCCTATGCTATGTGTCAAAGTGTGATGCAAGGTGTAATTGTGCAAAAGTAGCTCCCCTAAACCCTAGACCCTAGCCCTAACCCTACGCCGAACCCTAACCAGTAGATCAGGCACACCCTCGATCGTGTGATAATGGCTCGAGCTGCGGGTGTATGTGCCAAAGGGTCCCAATCTTGGTTCTCCATGTGTATATGTCCTAAACAAACCTAAAATAATGAAAAGGTACATTGGTGCACCCTCGCGCGGAGAAATCTAGGGGGGTAGACCCGCCGGGGCACACGTTCCGCTGTTTTGGGGGGAGGAGGGGGAGAACGACCGCCTGAACACCGGAACCCCACCAAATCTTGCATGTGGGCCTATTCTATGTGTCAAAGTGTGGTGCAAGGTGTAATTGTGCAAAAGTAGCTCCCCTAAACCCTAGACCCTAGCCCTAACCCTACGCCGAACCCTAACCAGTAGATCTCAGGCACACCCTCGATCGTGTGATAATGGCTCGAGCTGCGGGTGTATGTGCCAAAGGGTCCCAATCTTGGTTCTCCATGTGTATATGTCCTAAACAAACCTAAAAGAATGAAAAGGTACATTGGTGCACCCTCACGCGGAGAAATCTAGGGGGGTAGACCCGCCGGGGCACACGTTCCGCTGTTTTGGGGGGAGGAGGGGGAGAACGACCGCCGGAACACCGGAACCCCACCAAATCTTGCATGTGGTCCTATTCTATGTGTCAAAGTGTGGTGCAAGGTGTAATGGTGGAAAAGTAGCTCCCCTAAACCCTAGACCCTACCCCTAACCCTACACCGAACCCTAACCAGTTGACCAGGCAGCACACCCTCGATCGTGTGATAATGGCTCGAGCTGCGGGTGTATGTGCCAATGGTCCCAATCTTGGTTCTCCATGTGTATATGTCCTAAACAAACCTAAAATAATGAAAATGTACATTGGTGCACCCTCGCGCGGAGAAATCTAGGGGGGTAGACCCGCCGGGGCACACGTTCCGCTGTTTTGGGGGGAGGAGGGGGAGAACGACCGCCGAAACACCGGAACCCCACCAAATCTTGCATGTGGGGCCTATGCTATGTGTCAAAGTGTGGTGCAAGGTGTAATGGTGCAAAAGTAGCTCCCCTAAACCCTAGACCCTACCCCTAACCCTACGCCGAACCCTAACCAGTAGATCTCAGGCACACCGTCGATCGTGTGATAATGGCTCGAGCTGCGGGTGTATGTGACAAAGGGTCCCAATCTTGGTTCTCCATGTGTATATGTCCTAAACAAACCTAAAAGAATGAAAATATACATTGGTGCACCCTCGCACGGAGAAATCTAGGGGGGTAGACCCGCCGGGGCACACGTTCCACTGTTTTGGGGGAGGAGGGGGGGAACTACCGCCGGAACACCGGAACCCCACCAAATCTTGCATGTGGGCCTATTATATGTGTCAAAGTGTGGTGCAAGGTGTAATGGTTCAAAAGTAGCTCCCATAAACCCTAGACCCTACCTCTAACCCTACGCCGAACCCTAATTAACCAGAGATCAGGCACACCCTCGATCGTGTGATAATGGCTCGAGCTGCGGGTGTATGTGCCAAAGGGTCCCAATCTTGGTTCTCCTTGTGTATATGTCCTAAACAAACCTAAAAGAATAAAAAGGTACATTGGTGCACCCTCGCGCGGAGAAATCTAGGGGGGTAGACCCGCCGGGGCACACGTTCCACTGTTTTGGGGGAGGAGGGGGAGAACGACCGCCGGAACACCGGAACCCCACCAAATCTTGCATGTGGGCCTATGCTATGTGTCAAAGTGTGATGCAAGGTGTAATTTTGAAAAAGTAGCTCCCCTAAACCCTAGACCCTAGCCCTAACCCTACACCGAACCCTAACCAGTAGATCTGGCACACCCTCGATCGTGTGATAATGGCTCGAGCTGCGGGTGTATGTGCCAAAGGGTCCCAATCTTGGTTCTCCATGTGTATATGTCCTAAACAAACCTAAAAGAATGAAAAGGTACATTGGTGCACCCTCGCGCGGAGAAATCTAGGGGGGTAGACCCGCCGGGGCACACGTTCCGCTGTTTTGGGGGGAGGAGGGGGAGAACGACTGCCGGAACACCGGAACCCCACCAAATCTTGCATGTGGGCCTATTCTATGTGTCAAAGTGTGATGCAAGGTGTAATTGTGCAAAAGTAGCTCCCCTAAACCCTAGACCCTACCCCTAACCCTACGCCGAACCCTAACCAGTAGATCTCAGGCACACCCTCGATCGTGTGATAATGGCTCGAGCTGCGGGTGTATGTGCCAAAGGGTCCCAATCTTGGTTCTCCTTGTGTATATGTCCTAAACAAAGCTAAAAGAATAAAAAGGTACATTGGTGCACCCTCGCTCGGAGAAATCTAGGGGGGTAGACCCGCCGGGGCACATTTTCCGCTGTTTTGGGGGGAGGAGGGGGAGAACGACCGCCGGAACACCGGAACCCCACCAAATCTTGCATGTGGGCCTATGCTATGTGTCAAAGTGTGATGCAAGGTGTAATTGTGCAAAAGTAGCTCCCCTAAACCCTAGACCCTAGCCCTAACCCTACGCCGAACCCTAACCAGTAGATCAGGCACACCCTCGATCGTGTGATAATGGCTCGAGCTGCGGGTGTATGTGCCAAAGGGTCCCAATCTTGGTTCTCCATGTGTATATGTCCTAAACAAACCTAAAATAATGAAAAGGTACATTGGTGCACCCTCGCGCGGAGAAATCTAGGGGGGTAGACCCGCCGGGGCACACGTTCCGCTGTTTTGGGGGGAGGAGGGGGAGAACAACCGCCTGAACACCGGAACCCCACCAAATCTTGCATGTGGGCCTATTCTATGTGTCAAAGTGTGGTGCAAGGTGTAATTGTGCAAAATTAGCTCCCCTAAACCCTAGACCCTAGCCCTAACCCTACGCCGAACCCTAACCAGTAGATCTCAGGCACACCCTCGATCGTGTGATAATGGCTCGAGCTGCGGGTGTATGTGCCAAAGGGTCCCAATCTTGGTTCTCCATGTGTATATGTCCTAAACAAACCTAAAAGAATGAAAAGGTACATTGGTGCACCCTCGCGGCGAAATCTGGGGGGGTAGACCCGCCGGGGCACACGTTCCGCTGTTTTGGGGGAGGAGGGGGAGAACGACCGCCGGAACACCGGAACCCCACCAAATCTTGCATGTGGTCCTATTCTATGTGTCAAAGTGTGGTGCAAGGTGTAATGGTGGAAAAGTAGCTCCCCTAAACCCTAGACCCTACCCCTAACCCTACGCCGAACCCTAACCAGTTGACCAGGCAGCACACCCTCGATCGTGTGATAATGGCTCGAGCTGCGGGTGTATGTGCCAAAGGGTCCCAATCTTGGTTCTCCATGTGTATATGTCCTAAACAAACCTAAAATAATTAAAATGTACATTGGTGCACCCTCGCGCGGAGAAATCTAGGGGGGTAGACCCACCGGGGCACACGTTCCGCTGTTTTGGGGGGAGGAGGGGGAGAACGACCGCCAGAACACCGGAACCCCACCAAATCTTGCATGTGGGGCCTATGCTATGTGTCAAAGTGTGGTGCAAGGTGTAATGGTGCAAAAGTAGCTCCCCTAAACCCTAGACCCTACCCCTAACCCTACGCCGAACCCTAACCAGTAGATCTCAGGCACACCCTCGATCGTGTGATAATGGCTCGAGCTGCGGGTGTATGTGCCAAAGGGTCCCAATCTTGGTTCTCCTTGCGTATATGTCCTAAACAAAGCTAAAAGAATAAAAAGGTACATTGGTGCACCCTCGCGCGGAGAAATCTAGGGGGGTAGACCCGCCGGGGCACATTTTCCGCTGTTTTGGGGGGAGGAGGGGGAGAACGACCGCCGGAACACCGGAACCCCACCAAATCTTGCATGTGGGCCTATGCTATGTGTCAAAGTGTGATGCAAGGTGTAATTGTGCAAAAGTAGCTCCCCTAAACCCTAGACCCTAGCCCTAACCCTACGCCGAACCCTAACCAGTAGATCAGGCACACCCTCGATCGTGTGATAATGGCTCGAGCTGCGGGTGTATGTGCCAAAGGGTCCCAATCTTGGTTCTCCATGTGTATATGTCCTAAACAAACCTAAAATAATGAAAAGGTACATTGGTGCACCCTCGCGCGGAGAAATCTAGGGGGTAGACCCGCCGGGGCACACGTTCCGCTGTTTTGGGGGGAGGAGGGGGAGAACGACCGCCTGAACACCGGAACCCCACCAAATCTTGCATGTGGGCCTATTCTATGTGTCAAAGTGTGGTGCAAGGTGTAATTGTGCAAAAGTAGCTCCCCTAAACCCTAGACCCTAGCCCTAACCCTACGCCGAACCCTAACCAGTAGATCTCAGGCACACCCTCGATCGTGTGATAATGGCTCGAGCTGCGGGTGTATGTGCCAAAGGGTCCCAATCTTGGTTCTCCATGTGTATATGTCCTAAACAAACCTAAAAGAATGAAAAGGTACATTGGTGCACCCTCACGCGGAGAAATCTAGGGGGGTAGACTCACGGGCACACGTTCACTGCTTTTGGGGGAGGAGGGGAGAACGACCGCCGAACACCGGAACCCCACCAAATCTTGCATGTGGTCCTATTCTATGTGTCAAAGTGTGGTGCAAGGTGTAATGGTGGAAAAGTAGCTAACCTAAAACCAAAACACTAACCAAAACACAACACAGAAACCTAACCAGTTGACCAGGCAGCACACCCTCGATCGTGTGATAATGGCTCGAGCTGCGGGTGTATGTGCCAATGGTCCCAATCTTGGTTCTCCATGTGTATATGTCCTAAACAAACCTAAAATAATGAAAATGTACATTGGTGCACCCTCGCGCGGAGAAATCTAGGGGGGTAGACCCGCCGGGGCACACGTTCCGCTGTTTTGGGGGGAGGAGGGGGAGAACGACCGCCGAAACACCGGAACCCCACCAAATCTTGCATGTGGGGCCTATGCTATGTGTCAAAGTGTGGTGCATGGTGTAATGGTGCAAAAGTAGCTCCCCTAAACCCTAGACCCTACCCCTAACCCTACGCCGAACCCTAACCAGTAGATCTCAGGCACACCGTCGATCGTGTGATAATGGCTCGAGCTGTGGGTGTATGTGACAAAGGGTCCCAATCTTGGTTCTCCATGTGTATATGTCCTAAACAAACCTAAAAGAATGAAAATATACATTGGTGCACCCTCGCACGGAGAAATCTAGGGGGGTAGACCCGCCGGGGCACACGTTCCGCTGTTTTGGGGGAGGAGGGGGGAACTACCGCTTCTAACAATTCCGGAACCCCACCAAATCTTGCATGTGGGCCTATTATATGTGTCAAAGTGTGGTGCAAGGTGTAATGGTTCAAAAGTAGCTCCCATAAACCCTAGACCCTACCTCTAACCCTACGCCGAACCCTAATTAACCAGAGATCAGGCACACCCTCGATCGTGTGATAATGGCTCGAGCTGCGGGTGTATGTGCCAAAGGGTCCCAATCTTGGTTCTCCTTGTGTATATGTCCTAAACAAACCTAAAAGAATAAAAAGGTACATTGGTGCACCCTCGCGCGGAGAAATCTAGGGGGGTAGACCCGCCAGGGCACACGTTCCGCTGTTTTGGGGGGAGGAGGGGGAGAACGACCGCCGGAACACCGGAACCCCACCAAATCTTGCATGTGGGCCTATGCTATGTGTCAAAGTGTGATGCAAGGTGTAATTTTGAAAAAGTAGCTCCCCTAAACCCTAGACCCTAGCCCTAACCCTACACCGAACCCTAACCAGTAGATCTGGCACACCCTCGATCGTGTGATAATGGCTCGAGCTGCGGGTGTATGTGCCAAAGGGTCCCAATCTTGGTTCTCCATGTGTATATGTCCTAAACAAACCTAAAAGAATGAAAAGGTACATTGGTGCACCCTCGCGCGGAGAAATCTAGGGGGTAGACCCCCCGGGGCACACGTTCCGCTGTTTTGGGGGGAGGAGGGGGAGAACGACTGCCGGAACACCGGAACCCCACCAAATCTTGCATGTGGGCCTATTCTATGTGTCAAAGTGTGATGCAAGGTGTAATTGTGCAAAAGTAGCTCCCCTAAACCCTAGACCCTACCCCTAACCCTACGCCGAACCCTAACCAGTAGATCTCAGGCACACCGTCGATCGTGTGATAATGGCTCGAGCTGCGGGTGTATGTGCCAAAGGGTCCCAATCTTGGTTCTCCATGTGTATATGTCCTAATAAACAAACCTAAAAGAATGAAAATGTACATTGGTTCACCCTCGCGCGGAGAAATCTATGGGGTAGACCCACTGGGGCACACGTTCCGCTGTTTTGGGGGGAGGAGGGGGAGAACGACCGCCGGAACACCGGAACCCCACCAAATCTTGCATGTGGGGCCTATGCTATGTGTCAAAGTGTGGTGCAAGGTGTAATGGTGCAAAAGTAGCTCCCCTAAACCCTAGACCCTACCCCTAACCCTACGCCGAACCCTAACCAGTAGATCTCACGCACACCGTCGATCGTGTGATAATGGCTCGAGCTGCGGGTGTATGTGCCAAAGGGTCCCAATCTTGGTTCTCCATGTGTATATGTCCTAAACAAACCTAAAAGAATGAAAGTGTACATTGGTGCACCCTCGCGCGGAGAAATCTAGGGGGGTAGACCGGCCGGGGCACACGTTCCGCTGTTTTGGGGGGAGGAGGGGGAGAACGACCGCCGGAACACTGGAACCCCACCAAATCTTGCATGTGGGCCTATGCTATGTACCAAAGTGTGGTGCAAGGTGTAATGGTGCAAAAGTAGCTCCCCTAAACCCTAGACCCTACCCCTAACCCTACGCCGAACCCTAACCAGTTGATCAGGCAGCACACCCTCGATCGTGTGATAATGGCTCGAGCTGCGGGTGTATGTGCCAAAGGGTCCCAATCTTGGTTCTCCATGTGTATATGTCCTAAACAAACCTAAAAGAATGAAAAGGTACATTGGTGCACCCTCGCGCGGAGTAATCTAGGGGGTAGACCCACCGGGGCACACGTTCCGCTGTTTTGGGGGGAGGAGGGGGAGAACGACCGCCGGAACACCGGAACCCCACCAAATCTTGCATGTGGGCCTATGATATGTGTCAAAGTGTGGTGCAAGGTGTAATGGTGCAAAAGTAGCTCCCCTAAACCCTAGCCCTAACCCTACGCCGAACCCTAACCAGTAGATCTCGTGCAAAGACACCCTCGATCGTGTGATAATGGCTCGAGCTGCGGGTGTATGTGCCAAAAGGTCCCAATCTTGGTTCTCCATGTGTATATGTCCTAAACAAACCAAAAAGAATAAAAAGGTACATTGGTGCACCCTCGCACGGAGAAATCTAGGGGGGTAGACCCGCCGGGGCACACGTTCCGCTGTTTTGGGGGGAGGAGGGGGAGAACGACCGCCGGAACACCGGAACCCCACCAAATCTTGCATGTGGGGCCTATGATATGTGTCAAAGTGTGATGCAAGGTGTAATTGTGCGAAAGTAGCTCCACTAAACCCTAGACCCTACCCCTAACCCTACGCAAAACCCTAACCAGTAGATCTCAGGCACACCGTCGATCGTGTGATAATGGCTCGAGCTGCGGGTGTATGTGCCAAAGGGTCTCAATCTTGGTTCTCCATGTGTATATGTCCTAATAAACAAACCTAAAAGAATGAAAATGTACATTGGTGCACCCTCGCGCGGAGAAATCTAGGGGGTAGACCCACCGGGGCACACGTTCCGCTGTTTTGGGGGGAGGAGGGGGAGAACGACCGCCGGAACACCGGAACCCCACCAAATCTTGCATGTGGGGCCTATGCTATGTGTCAAAGTGTGGTGCAAGGTGTAATGGTGCAAAAGTAGCTCCCCTAAACCCTAGACCCTACCCCTAACCCTACGCCGAACCCTAACCAGTAGATCTCAGGCACACCGTCGATCGTGTGATAATGGCTCGAGCTGCGGGTGTATGTGCCAAAGGGTCCCAATCTTGGTTCTCCATGTGTATATGTCCTAAACAAACCTAAAAGAATGAAAATGTACATTGGTGCACCCTAGCGCGGAGAAATCTAGGGTGGTAGACCCGCCGGGGCACACGTTCCGCTGTTTTGGGGGGAGGAGGGGGAGAACGACCGCCGGAACACCGGAACCCCACCAAATCTTGCATGTGGTCCTATTCTATGTGTCAAAGTGTGGTGCAAGGTGTAATGGTGGAAAAGTAGCTCCCCTAAACCCTAGACCCTACCCCTAACCCTACGCCGAACCCTAACCCGCTGATCAGCAAAGACACCCTCGATCGTGTGATAATGGCTCGAGTGGGGTGTATGTGCCAAAGGGTCCCAATCTTGGTTCTCCTTGTGTATATGTCCTAAACAAACCTAAAAGAATAAAAAGGTACATTGGTGCACCCTCGCGGAGAAATCTAGGGGGTAGACCCGGGTGGCACACGTTCCGCTGTTTTGGGGGGAGGAGGGGGAGAACGACCGCCGGAACACCGGAACCCCACCAAATCTTGCATGTGGGCCTATGCTATGTGTCAAAGTGTGATGCAAGGTGTAATTTTGAAAAAGTAGCTCCCCTAAACCCTAGACCCTAGCCCTAACCCTACACCGATCCCTAACCAGTAGATCTGGCACACCCTCGATCGTGTGATAATGGCTCGAGCTGCGGGTGTATGTGCCAAAGGGTCCCAATCTTGGTTCTCCATGTGTATATGTCCTAAACAAACCTAAAAGAATGAAAAGGTACATTGGTGCACCCTCGCGCGGAGAAATCTAGGGGGGTAGACCCGCCGGGGCACACGTTCCGCTGTTTTGGGGGGAGGAGGGGGAGAACGACCGCCGGAACACCGGAACCCCACCAAATCTTGCATGTGGGCCTATTCTATGTGTCAAAGTGTGATGCAAGGTGTAATTGTGCAAAAGTAGCTCCCCTAAACCCTAGACCCTACCCCTAACCCTACGCCGAACCCTAACCAGTAGATCTCAGGCACACCGTCGATCGTGTGATAATGGCTCGAGCTGCGGGTGTATGTGCCAAAGGGTCCCAATCTTGGTTCTCCATGTGTATATGTCCTAATAAACAAACCTAAAAGAATGAAAATGTACATTGGTTCACCCTCGCGCGGAGAAATCTAGGGGGTAGACCCACCGGGGCACACGTTCCGCTGTTTTGGGGGGAGGAGGGGGAGAACGACCGCCGGAACACCGGAACCCCACCAAATCTTGCATGTGGGGCCTATGCTATGTGTCAAAGTGTGGTGCAAGGTGTAATGGTGCAAAAGTAGCTCCCCTAAACCCTAGACCCTACCCCTAACCCTACGCCGAACCCTAACCAGTAGATCTCACGCACACCGTCGATCGTGTGATAATGGCTCGAGCTGCGGGTGTATGTGCCAAAGGGTCCCAATCTTGGTTCTCCATGTGTATATGTCCTAAACAAACCTAAAAGAATGAAAATGTACATTGGTGCACCCTCGCGCGGAGAAATCTAGGGGGGTAGACCGGCCGGGGCACACGTTCCGCTGTTTTGGGGGGAGGAGGGGGAGAACGACCGCCGGAACACCGGAACCCCACAAAATCTTGCATGTGGGCCTATGCTATGTACCAAAGTGTGGTGCAATGTGTAATGGTGCAAAAGTAGCTCCCCTAAACCCTAGACCCTACCCCTAACCCTACGCCGAACCCTAACCAGTTGATCAGGCAGCACACCCTCGATCGTGTGATAATGGCTCGAGCTGCGGGTGTATGTGCCAAAGGGTCCCAATCTTGGTTCTCCATGTGTATATGTCCTAAGCAAACCTAAAAGAATGAAAAGGTACATTGGTGCACCCTCGCGCGGAGTAATCTAGGGGGTAGACCCACCGGGGCACACGTTCCGCTGTTTTGGGGGGGAGGAGGGGGAGAACGACCGCCGGAACACCGGAACCCCACCAAATCTTGCATGTGGGCCTATGATATGTGTCAAAGTGTGGTGCAAGGTGTAATGGTGCAAAAGTAGCTCCCCTAAACCCTAGCCCTAACCCTACGCCGAACCCTAACCAGTAGATCTCAGGCAGCACACCCTCGATCGTGTGATAATGGCTCGAGCTGCGGGTGTATGTGCCAAAAGGTCCCAATCTTGGTTCTCCATGTGTATATGTCCTAAACAAACCAAAAAGAATAAAAAGGTACATTGGTGCACCCTCGCGTGGAGAAATCTAGGGGGGTAGACCCACCGGGGCACACGTTCCGCTGTTTTGGGGGGAGGAGGGGAGAACGACCGCCGGAACACCGGAACCCCACCAAATCTTGCATGTGGGGCCTATGATATGTGTCAAAGTGTGATGCAAGGTGTAATTGTGCAAAAGTAGCTCCACTAAACCCTAGACCCTACCCCTAACCCTACGCCGAACCCTAACCAATAGATCTCAGGCACACCGTCGATCGTGTGATAATGGCTCGAGCTGCGGGTGTATTTGCCAAAGGGTCCCAATCTTGGTTCTCCATGTGTATATGTCCTAATAAACAAACCTAAAAGAATGAAAATGTACATTGGTGCACCCTCGCGCGGAGAAATCTAGGGGGTAGACCCACCGGGGCACACGTTCCGCTGTTTTGGGGGGAGGAGGGGGAGAACGACCGCCGGAACACCGGAACCCCACCAAATCTTGCATGTGAGGCCTATGCTATGTGTCAAAGTGTGGTGCAAGGTGTAATGGTGCAAAAGTAGCTCCCCTAAACCCTAGACCCTACCCCTAACCCTACGCCGAACCCTAACCAGTAGATCTCAGGCACACCGTCGATCGTGTGATAATGGCTCGAGCTGCGGGTGTATGTGCCAAAGGGTCCCAATCTTGGTTCTCCATGTGTATATGTCCTAAACAAACCTAAAAGAATGAAAATGCACATTGGTGCACCCTAGCGCGGAGAAATCTAGGGGGGTAGACCCGCCGGGGCACACGTTCCGCTGTTTTGGGGGGAGGAGGGGGAGAACGACCGCCGGAACACCGGAACCCCACCAAATCTTGCATGTGGTCCTATTCTATGTGTCAAAGTGTGGTGCAAGGTGTAATGGTGGAAAAGTAGCTCCCCTAAACCCTAGATCCTACCCCTAACCCTACGCCGAACCCTAACCAGTTGACCAGGCAGCACACCCTCGATCGTGTGATAATGGCTCGAGCTGCGGGTGTATGTGCCAAAGGGTCCCAATCTTGGTTCTCCATTTGTATATGTCCTAAACAAACCTAAAACAATGAAAATGTACATTGGTGCACCCTCGCGCGGAGAAATCTAGGGGGGTAGAACCGTCGGGGCACACGTTCCGCTGTTTTGGGGGGAGGAGGGGGAGAACGACCGCCGGAACACCGGAACCCCACCAAATCTTGCATGTGGGCCTATGCTATGTGCCAAAGTGTGGTGCAAGGTGTAATGGTGCAAAAGTAGCTCCCCTAAACCCTAGACCCTACCCCTAACCCTACGCTGAACCCTAACCAGTTGATCAGGTAGCACACCCTCGATCGTGTGATAATGGCTCGAGCTGCGGGTGTATGTGCCAAAGGGTCCCAATCTTGGTTCTCCATGTGTATATGTCCTAAACAAACCTAAAAGAATGAAAATGTACATTGGTGCACCCTCGCACGGAGAAATCTAGGGGGGTACACCCGCCAGGGCACACGTTCCACTGTTTTGGGGGAGGAGGGGGAGAACGACCGCCGGAACACCGGAACCCCACCAAATCTTGCATGTGGGCCTATTCTATGTGTCAAAGTGTGGTGCAAGGTGTAATGGTTCAAAAGTATCTCCCCTAAACCCTAGACCCTACCTCTAACCCTACGCCGAACCCTAATTAACCAGAGATCAGGCACACCCTCGATCGTGTGATAATGGCTCGAGCTGCGGGTGTATGTGCCAAAGGGTCCCAATCTTGGTTCTCCTTGTGTATATGTCCTAAACAAACCTAAAAGAATAAAAAGGTACATTGGTGCACCCTCGCGCGGAGAAATCTAGGTGGCCGGGTAGACCCGCCGGGGCACATTTTCCGCTGTTTTGGGGGGAGGAGGGGGAGAACGACCGCCGGAACACCGGAACCCCACCAAATCTTGCATGTGGGCCTATGCTATGTGTCAAAGTGTGATGCAAGGTGTAATTTTGAAAAAGTAGCTCCCCTAAACCCTAGACCCTAGCCCTAACCCTACACCGAACCCTAACCAGTAGATCTGGCACACCCTCGATCGTGTGATAATGGCTCGAGCTGCGGGTGTATGTGCCAAAGGGTCCCAATCTTGGTTCTCCATGTGTATATGTCCTAAACAAACCTAAAAGAATGAAAAGGTACATTGGTGCACCCTCGAGCGGAGAAATCTAGGGGGTAGACCCGTCGGGGCACACGTTCCGCTGTTTTGGGGGGAGGAGGGGGAGAACGACCGCCGGAACACCGGAACCCCACCAAATCTTGCATGTGGGCCTATTCTATGTGTGAAAGTGTGATGCAAGGTGTAATTGTGCAAAAGTAGCTCCCCTAAACCCTAGACCCTACCCCTAACCCTACGCCGAACCCTAACCAGTAGATCTCAGGCACACCGTCGATCGTGTGATAATGGCTCGAGCTGCGGGTGTATGTGCCAAAGGGTCCCAATCTTGGTTCTCCATGTGTATATGTCCTAATAAACAAACCTAAAAGAATGAAAATGTACTTTGGTGCACCCTCGCTCGGAGAAATCTAGGGGGTAGACCCACCGGGGCACACGTTCAGCTGTTTTGGGGGGAGGAGGGGGAGAACGACCGCCGGAACACTGGAACGCCACCAAATCTTGCATGTGGGGCCTATGCTATGTGTCAAAGTGTGGTGCAAGGTGTAATGGTGCAAAAGTAGCTCCCCTAACCCTACGCCGAACCCTAACCAGTAGATCTCAGGCACACCGTCGATCGTGTGATAATGGCTCGAGCTGCGGGTGTATGTGCCAAAGGGTCCCAATCTTGGTTCTCCATGTGTATATGTCCTAAACAAACCTAAAAGAATGAAAATGTACATTGGTGCACCCTCGCGCGGAGAAATCTAGGGGGGTAGACCCGCCGGGGCACAATAGCCGGTGTTTGGGGGGGGGGGGGGAGAACGACCGCCGGAACACCGGAACCCCACCAAATCTTGCATGTGGGCCTATGCTATGTGCCAAAGTGTGGTGCAAGGTGTAATGGTGCAAAAGTAGCTCCCCTAAACCCTAGACCCTACCCCTAACCCTACGCCGAACCCTAACCAGTTGATCAGGCAGCACACCCTCGATCGTGTGATAATGGCTCGAGCTGCGGGTGTATGTGCCAAAGGGTCCCAATCTTGGTTCTCCATGTGTATATGTCCTAAACAAACCTAAAAGAATGAAAAGGTACATTGGTGCACCCTCGCGCGGAGAAATCTAGGGGGGTAGACCCGCCGGGGCACACGTTCCGCTGTTTTGGGGGGAGGAGGGGAGAACGACCGCCGGAACACCGGAACCCCACCAAATCTTGCATGTGGGCCTATTCTATGTGTCAAAGTGTGGTGCAAGGTGTAATGGTGCAAAAGTAGCTCCCCTAAACCCTAGCCCTAACCCTACGCCGAACCCTAACCAGTAGATCTCAGGCAGCACACCCTCGATCGTGTGATAATGGCTCGAGCTGCGGGTGTATGTGCCAAAAGGTCCCAATCTTGGTTCTCCATGTGTATATGTCCTAAAAAAACCTAAAATAATAAAAAGGTACATTGGTGCACCCTCGCGCGGAGAAATCTAGGGGGGTAGACCCGCCGGGGCACACGTTCCGCTGTTTTGGGGGGAGGAGGGGGAGAACGACCGCCGGAACACCGGAACCCCACCAAATCTTGCATGTGGGCCTATTCTATGTGTCAAAGTATGGTGCAAGGTGTAATGGTGCAAAAGTAGCTCCCCTAAACCCTAGACCCTACCCCTAACCCTACGCCGAACCCTAACCAGTAGATCTCATGGCACACCCTCGATCGTGTGATAATGGCTCGAGCTGCGGGTGTATGTGCCAAAGGGTCCCAATCTTGGTTCTCCATGTGTATATGTCCTAAACAAACCTAAAAGAATGAAAAGGTACATTGGTGCACCCTCGCGCGGAGAAATCTAGGGGGGTAGACCCGCCGGGGCACACGTTCCGCTGTTTTGGGGGGAGGAGGGGGAGAATGACCGCCGGAACATCGAAACCCCACCAAATCTTGCATGTCAGACTATTCTGTGTGTAAAAGTGTGATGCAAGGTGTAATTGTGCAAAAGTAGCTCCCCTAAACCCTAGACCCTACCCCTAACCCTACGCCGAACCCTAACCAGTTGATCAGGCAGCATACCCTCGATCGTGTGATAATGGCTCGAGCTGCGGGTGTATGTGCCAAAGGGTCCCAATCTTGGTTCTCCATGTGTATATGTCCTAAACAAACCTAAAAGAATGAAAATGTACATTGGTGCACCCTCGCACGGAGAAATCTAGGGGGGTAGACCCGCCGGGGCACACGTTCCGCTGTTTTGGGGGGAGGAGGGGGAGAACGACCGCCGGAACACCGGAACCCCACCAAATCTTTCATGTGGGGCCTATGCTATGTGTCAAAGTGTGGTGCAAGGTGTAATTGTGCAAAAGTAGCTCCCCTAAACCCTAGATCCTACCCCTAACCCTACGCCGAACCCTAACCAGTAGATCTCAGGCACACCGTCGATCGTGTGATAATGGCTCGAGCTGCGGTTGTATGTGCCAAAGGTCCCAATCTTGGTTCTCCATGTGTATATGTCCTAAAAAAACCTAAAAGCATGAAAATGTACATTGGTGCACCCTCGCGCGGAGAAATCTAGGGGGGTAGACCCGCCGGGGCACACGTTCCGCTGTTTTGGGGGGAGGAGGGGGAGAACGACCGCCGGAACACCGGAACCCCACCAAATCTTGCATGTGGGCCTATGCTATGTGTCAAAGTGTGATGCAAGGTGTAATGGTGGAAAAGTAGCTCCCCTAAACCCTAGACCCTACCCCTAACCCTACGCCGAACCCTAACCAGTTGATCAGGCAGCACACCCTCGATCGTGTGATAATGGCTCGAGCTGCGGGTTTATGTGCCAAAGGGTCCCAATCTTGGTTCTCCATGTGTATATGTCCTAAACAAACCTAAAAGAATGAAAATGTACATTGGTGCACCCTCGCGCGGAGAAATCTAGGGGGGTAGACCCGCCGGGGCACACGTTCCGCTGTTTTGGGGGGAGGAGGGGGAGAACGACCGCCGGAACACCGGAACCCCACCAAATCTTGCATGTGGGGCCTATGCTATGTGTCAAAGTGTGGTGCAAGGTGTAATGGTGCAAAAGTAGCTCCCCTAAACCCTAGACCCTACCCCTAACCCTACGCCGAACCCTAACCAGTAGATCTCAGGCACACCGTCGATCGTGTGATAATGGCTCGAGCTGCGGGTGTATGTGCCAAAGGGTCCCAATCTTGGTTCTCCATGTGTATATGTCCTAAACAAACCTAAAAGAATGAAAATGTACATTGGTGCACCCTCGCACGGAGAAATCTAGGGGGTAGACCCGCCAGGGCACACGTTCCACTGTTTTGGGGGAGGAGGGGGAGAACGACCGCCGGAACACCGGAACCCCACCAAATCTTGCATGTGGGCCTATTCTATGTGTCAAAGTGTGGTGCAAGGTGTAATGGTTCAAAAGTAGCTCCCCTAAACCCTAGACCCTACCTCTAACCCTACGCCGAACCCTAATTAACCAGAGATCAGGGACACCCTCGATCGTGTGATAATGGCTCGAGCTGCGGGTGTATGTGCCAAAGGGTCCCAATCTTGGTTCTCCTTGTGTATATGTCCTAAACAAAACTAAAAGAATAAAAAGGTACATTGGTGCACCCTCGCGCGGAGAAATCTAGGGGGGTAGACCGGCCGGGGCACATTTTCCGCTGTTTTGGGGGGAGGAGGGGGAGAACGACCGCCGGAACACCGGAACCCCACCAAATCTTGCATGTGGGCCTATGCTATGTGTCAAAGTGTGATGCAAGGTGTAATTTTGAAAAAGTAGCTCCCCTAAACCCTAGACCCTAGCCCTAACCCTACACCGAACCCTAACCAGTAGATCTGGCACACCCTCGATCGTGTGATAATGGCTCGAGCTGCGGGTGTATGTGCCAAAGGGTCCCAATCTTGGTTCTCCATGTGTATATGTCCTAAACAAACCTAAAAGAATGAAAAGGTACATTGGTGCACCCTCGCGCGGAGAAATCTAGGGGGTAGACCCGCCGGGGCACACGTTCCGCTGTTTTGGGGGGAGGAGGGGGAGAACGACCGCCGGAACACCGGAACCCCACCAAATCTTGCATGTGGGCCTATTCTATGTGTGAAAGTGTGATGCAAGGTGTAATTGTGCAAAAGTAGCTCCCCTAAACCCTAGACCCTACCCCTAACCCTACGCCGAACCCTAACCAGTAGATCTCAGGCACACCGTCGATCGTGTGATATTGGCTCGAGCTGCGGGTGTATGTGCCAAAGGGTCCCAATCTTGGTTCTCCATGCGTATATGTCTTAATAAACAAACCTAAAAGAATGAAAATGTACATTGGTGCACCCTCGCTCGGAGAAATCTAGGGGGTAGACCCACCGGGGCACACGTTCACTGTTTTGGGGGGAGGAGGGGGAGAACGACCGCCGGAACACTGGAACCCCACCAAATATTGCATGTGGGGCCTATGCTATGTGTCAAAATGTGGTGCAAGGTGTAATGGTGCAAAATTAGCTCCCCTAACCCTACGCCGAACCCTAACCAGTAGATCTCAGGCACACCGTCGATCGTGTGATAATGGCTCGAGAGGCGGGTGTATGTGCCAAAGGGTCCCAATCTTGGTTCTCCATGTGTATATGTCCTAAACAAACCTAAAAGAATGAAAATGTACATTGGTGCACCCTCGCGCAGAGAAATCTAGAGGGGTAGACCCGCCGGGGCACACGTTCCGCTGTTTTGGGGGGAGGAGGGGGAGAACGACCGCCGGAACACCGGAACCCCACCAAATCTTGCATGTGGGCCTATGCTATGTGCCAAAGTGTGGTGCAAGGTTTAATGGTGCAAAAGTAGCTCCCCTAAACCCTAGACCCTACCCCTAACCCTACGCCGAACCCTAACCAGTTGATCAGGCAGCACACCCTCGATCGTGTGATAATGGCTCGAGCTGCGGGTGTATGTGCCAAAGGGTCCCAATCTTGGTTCTCCATGTGTATATGTCCTAAACAAACCTAAAAGGATGAAAAGGTACATTGGTGCACCCTCGCGCGGAGAAATCTAGGGGGGTAGACCCGCCGGGGCACACGTTCCACTGTTTTGGGGGGAGGAGGGGGAGAACGACCGCCGGAACACCGGAACCCCACCAAATCTTGCATGTGGGCCTATTCTATGTGTCAAAGTGTGGTGCAAGGTGTAATGGTGCAAAAGTAGCTCCCCTAAACCCTAGCCCTAACCCTACGCCGAACCCTAACCAGTAGATCTCGGGCAAAGACACCCTCGATCGTGTGATAATGGCTCGAGCTGCGGGTGTATGTGCCAAAAGGTCCCAATCTTGGTTCTCCATGTGTATATGTCCTAAACAAACCTAAAATAATAAAAAGGTACATTGGTGCACCCTCGCGCGGAGAAATCTAGGGGGGTAGACCCGCCGGGGCACACGTTCACTGCTTTGGGGGAGGAGGGGGAGAACGACCGCCGGAACACCGGAACCCAACCAAATCTTGCATGTGGGCCTATTCTATGTGTCAAAGTATGGTGCAAGGTGTAATGGTGCAAAAGTAGCTCCCCTAAACCCTAGACCCTACCCCTAACCCTACGCCGAACCCTAACCAGTAGATCTCATGGCACACCCTCGATCGTGTGATAATGGCTCGAGCTGCGGGTGTATGTGCCAAAGGGTCCAATCTTGGTTCTCCATGTGTATATGTCCTAAACAAACCTAAAAGAATGAAAAGGTACATTGGTGCACCCTCGCGCGGAGAAATCTAGGGGGGTAGACCCGCCGGGGCACACGTTCCGCTGTTTTGGGGGGAGGAGGGGGATAATGACCGCCGGAACATCGGAACCCCACCAAATCTTGCATGTCGGACTATTCTGTGTGTAAAAGTATGATGCAAGGTGTAAATGTGCAAAAGTAGCTCCCCTAAACCCTAGACCCTACCCCTAACCCTACGCCGAACCCTAACCAGTTGATCAGGCAGCACACCCTCGATCGTGTGATAATGGCTCGAGCTGCGGGTGTATGTGCCGAAGGGTCCCAATCTTGGTTCTCCATGTGTATATGTCCTAAACAAACCTAAAAGAATGAAAATGTACATTGGTGCACCCTCGCACGGAGAAATCTAGGGGGGTAGACCCGCCGGGGCACACGTTCCGCTGTTTTGGGGGAGGAGGGGGAGAACGACCGCCGGAACACCGGAACCCCACCAAATCTTGCATGTGGGGCCTATGCTATGTGTCAAAGTGTGGTGCAAGGTGTAATGGTGCAAAAGTAGCTCCCCTAAACCCTAGACCCTACCCCTAACCCTACGCCGAACCCTAACCAGTAGATCTCAGGCACACCGTCGATCGTGTGATAATGGCTCGAGCTGCGGGTGTATGTGCCAAAGGGTCCCAATCTTGGTTCTCCATGTGTATATGTCCTAAACAAACCTAAAAGAATGAAAATGTACATTGGTGCACCCTCGCACGGAGAAATCTAGGGGGTAGACCCGCCAGGGCACACGTTCCACTGTTTTGGGGGAGGAGGGGGAGAACGACCGCCGGAACACCGGAACCCCACCAAATCTTGCATGTGGGCCTATTCTATGTGTCAAAGTGTGGTGCAAGGTGTAATGGTTCAAAAGTAGCTCCCCTAAACCCTAGACCCTACCTCTAACCCTACGCCGAACCCTAATTAACCAGAGATCAGGCACACCCTCGATCGTGTGATAATGGCTCGAGCTGCGGGTGTATGTGCCAAAGGGTCCCAATCTTGGTTCTCCTTGTGTATATGTCCTAAACAAACCTAAAAGAATAAAAAGGTACATTGGTGCACCCTCGCGCGGAGAAATCTAGGGGGGTAGACCGGCCGGGGCACATTTTCCGCTGTTTTGGGGGGAGGAGGGGGAGAACGACCGCCGGAACACCGGAACCCCACCAAATCTTGCATGTGGGCCTATGCTATGTGTCAAAGTGTGATGCAAGGTGTAATTTTGAAAAAGTAGCTCCCCTAAACCCTAGACCCTAGCCCTAACCCTACACCGAACCCTAACCAGTAGATCTGGCACACCCTCGATCGTGTGATAATGGCTCGAGCTGCGGGTGTATGTGCCAAAGGGTCCCAATCTTGGTTCTCCATGTGTATATGTCCTAAACAAACCTAAAAGAATGAAAAGGTACATTGGTGCACCCTCGCGCGGAGAAATCTAGGGGGTAGACCCGCCGGGGCACACGTTCCGCTGTTTTGGGGGGAGGAGGGGGAGAACGACCGCCGGAACACCGGAACCCCACCAAATCTTGCATGTGGGCCTATTCTATGTGTCAAAGTGTGATGCAAGGTGTAATTGTGCAAAAGTAGCTCCCCTAAACCCTAGACCCTACCCCTAACCCTACGCCGAACCCTAACCAGTAGATCTCAGGCACACCGTCGATCGTGTGATATTGGCTCGAGCTGCGGGTGTATGTGCCAAAGGGTCCCAATCTTGGTTCTCCATGCATATATGTCTTAATAAACAAACCTAAAAGAATGAAAATGTACATTGGTGCACCCTCGCTCGGAGAAATCTAGGGGGTAGACCCACCGGGGCACACGTTCCGCTGTTTTGGGGGGAGGAGGGGGAGAACGACCGCCGGAACACTGGAACCCCACCAAATATTGCATGTGGGGCCTATGCTATGTGTCAAAATGTGGTGCAAGGTGTAATGGTGCAAAATTAGCTCCCCTAACCCTACGCCGAACCCTAACCAGTAGATCTCAGGCACACCGTCGATCGTGTGATAATGGCTCGAGAGGCGGGTGTATGTGCCAAAGGGTCCCAATCTTGGTTCTCCATGTGTATATGTCCTAAACAAACCTAAAAGAATGAAAATGTACATTGGTGCACCCTCGCGCAGAGAAATCTAGAGGGGTAGACCCGCCGGGGCACACGTTCCGCTGTTTTGGGGGGAGGAGGGGGAGAACGACCGCCGGAACACCGGAACCCCACCAAATCTTGCATGTGGGCCTATGCTATGTGCCAAAGTGTGGTGCAAGGTTTAATGGTGCAAAAGTAGCTCCCCTAAACCCTAGACCCTACCCCTAACCCTACGCCGAACCCTAACCAGTTGATCAGGCAGCACACCCTCGATCGTGTGATAATGGCTCGAGCTGCGGGTGTATGTGCCAAAGGGTCCCAATCTTGGTTCTCCATGTGTATATGTCCTAAACAAACCTAAAAGGATGAAAAGGTACATTGGTGCACCCTCGCGCGGAGAAATCTAGGGGGGTAGACCCGCCGGGGCACACGTTCCGCTGTTTTGGGGGGAGGAGGGGGAGAACGACCGCCGGAACACCGGAACCCCACCAAATCTTGCATGTGGGCCTATTCTATGTGTCAAAGTGTGGTGCAAGGTGTAATGGTGCAAAAGTAGCTCCCCTAAACCCTAGCCCTAACCCTACGCCGAACCCTAACCAGTAGATCTCAGGCAGCACACCCTCGATCGTGTGATAATGGCTCGAGCTGCGGGTGTATGTGCCAAAAGGTCCCAATCTTGGTTCTCCATGTGTATATGTCCTAAACAAACCTAAAATAATAAAAAGGTACATTGGTGCACCCTCGCGCGGAGAAATCTAGGGGGGTAGACCCGCCGGGGCACACGTTCCGCTGTTTTGGGGGGAGGAGGGGGAGAACGACCGCCGGAACACCGGAACCCAACCAAATCTTGCATGTGGGCCTATTCTATGTGTCAAAGTATGGTGCAAGGTGTAATGGTGCAAAAGTAGCTCCCCTAAACCCTAGACCCTACCCCTAACCCTACGCCGAACCCTAACCAGTAGATCTCATGGCACACCCTCGATCGTGTGATAATGGCTCGAGCTGCGGGTGTATGTGCCAAAGGGTCCAATCTTGGTTCTCCATGTGTATATGTCCTAAACAAACCTAAAAGAATGAAAAGGTACATTGGTGCACCCTCGCGCGGAGAAATCTAGGGGGGTAGACCCGCCGGGGCACACGTTCATTGTTTTGGGGGGAGGAGGGGGATAATGACCGCCGGAACATCGGAACCCCACCAAATCTTGCATGTCGGACTATTCTGTGTGTAAAAGTATGATGCAAGGTGTAAATGTGCAAAAGTAGCTCCCCTAAACCCTAGACCCTACCCCTAACCCTACGCCGAACCCTAACCAGTTGATCAGGCAGCACACCCTCGATCGTGTGATAATGGCTCGAGCTGCGGGTGTATGTGCCGAAGGGTCCCAATCTTGGTTCTCCATGTGTATATGTCCTAAACAAACCTAAAAGAATGAAAATGTACATTGGTGCACCCTCGCACGGAGAAATCTAGGGGGGTAGACCCGCCGGGGCACACGTTCCGCTGTTTTGGGGGGAGGAGGGGGAGAACGACCACCGGAACACCGGAACCCCACCAAATCTTGCATGTGGGGCCTATGCTATGTGTAAAAGTGTGGTGCAAGGTGTAATGGTGCAAAAGTAGCTCCCCTAAACCCTAGACCCTACCCCTAACCCTACGCCGAACCCTAACCAGTAGATCTCAGGCACACCGTCGATCGTGTGATAATGGCTCGAGCTACGGTTGTATGTGCCAAAGGTCCCAATCTTGGTTCTCCATGTGTATATGTCCTAAAAAAACCTAAAAGCATGAAAATGTACATTGGTGCACCCTCGCGCGGAGAAATCTAGGGGGGTAGACCCGCCGGGGCACACGTTCATTGTTTTGGGGGAGGAGGGGGAGAACGACCGCCGGAACACCGGAACCCCACCAAATCTTGCATGTGGGCCTATTATATGTGTCAAAGTGTGATGCAAGGTGTAATTGTGAAAAAGTAGCTCCCCTAAACCCTAGACCCTACCCCTAACCCTACGCCGAACCCTAACCAGTTGATCAGGCAGCACACCGTCGATCGTGTGATAATGGCTCGAGCTGCGGGTGTATGTGCCAAAGGGTCCCAATCTAGGTTCTCCATGTGTATATGTCCTAATAAACAAACCTAAAAGAATGAAAATGTACATTGGTGCACCCTCGCGCGGAGAAATCTAGGGGGTAGACCCACCGGGGCACACGTTCCGCTGTTTTGGGGGGAAGAGGGGGAGAACGACCGCCGGAACACCGGAACCCCACCAAATCTTGCATGTGGGGCCTATGCTATGTGTCAAAGTGTGGTGCAAGGTGTAATGGTGCAAAAGTAGCTCCCCTAACCCTAGACCCTACCCCTAACCCTACGCCGAACCCTAACCAGTAGATCTCAGGCACACCGTCGATCGTGTAATAATGGCTCGAGCTGCGGGTGTATGTGCCAAAGGGTCCCAATCTTGGTTCTCCATGTGTATATGTCCTAAACAAACCTAAAAGAATGAAAATGTACATTGGTGCAGCCTCGCGCGGAGAAATCTAGGGGGGTAGACCCGCCGGGGCACACGTTCCGCTGTTTTGGGGGGAGGAGGGGGAGAACGACCGCCGGAACACCGGAACCCCACCAAATCTTGCATGTGGGCCTATGATATGTGCGAAAGTGTGGTGCAAGGTGTAATGGTGCAAAAGTAGCTCCCCTAAACCCTAGACCCTACCCCTAACCCTACGCTGAACCCTAACCAGTTGATCAGGTAGCACACCCTCGATCGTGTGATAATGGCTCGAGCTGCGGGTGTATGTGCCAAAGGGTCCCAATCTTGGTTCTCCATGTATATATGTCCTAAACAAAGCTAAAATAATGAAAAGGTACATTGGTGCACCCTCGTGCGGAAAAATCTAGGGGGTAGACCCGCCGGGGCACACGTTCCGCTGTTTTGGGGGGAGGAGGGGGAGAACGACCGTCGGAACACCGGAACCCACCAAATCTTGCATGTGGGCCTATGCTATGTGTCAAAGTGTGGTGCAAGGTGTAATGGTGCAAAAGTAGCTCCCCTAAACCCTAGCCCTAACCCTACGCCGAACCCTAACCAGTAGATCTCAGGCAGCACACCCTCAATCGTGTGATAATGGCTCGAGCTGCGGGTGTATGTGCCAAAAGGTCCCAATCTTGGTTCTCCATGTGTATATGTCCTAAACAAACCTAAAAGAATAAAAAGGTACATTGGTGCACCCTCGCGCGGAGAAATCTAGGGGGGTAGACCCGCCGGGGCACACGTTCCGATGTTTTGGGGGGAGGAGGGGGAGAACGACCGCCGGAACACCGGAACCCCACCAAATCTTGCATGTGGGCCTATTCTATGTGTCAAAGTATGGTGCAAGGTGTAATGGTGCAAAAGTAGCTCCCCTAAACCCTAGCCCTAAGCCTACGCCGAACCCTAACCAGTAGATCTCAGGCAGCACACCCTCGATCGTGTGATAATGGCTCGAGCTGCGGGTGTATGTGCCAAAAGGTCCCAATCTTGGTTCTCCATGTGTATATGTCCTAAACAAACCTAAAATAATAAAAAGGTACATTGGTGCACCCTCGCGCGGAGAAATCTAGGGGGTAGACCCACCGGGGCACACGTTCCGCTGTTTTGGGGGGAGGAGGGGGAGAACGACCGCCGGAACACCGGAACCCCACCAAATCTTGCATGTGGGGCCTATGCTATGTGTCAAAGTGTGGTGCAAGGTGTAATGGTGCAAAAGTAGCTCCCCTAAACCCTAGACCCTACCCCTAACCCTACGCCGAACCCTAACCAGTAGATCTCAGGCACACCGTCGATCGTGTAATAATGGCTCGAGCTGCGGGTGTATGTGCCAAAGGGTCCCAATCTTGGTTCTCCATGTGTATATGTCCTAAACAAACCTAAAAGAATGAAAATGTACATTGGTGCACCCTCGCGCGGAGAAATCTAGGGGGGTAGACCCGCCGGGGCACACGTTCCGCTGTTTTGTGGGGAGGAGGGGGAGAACGACCGCCGGAACACCGGAACCCCACCAAATCTTGCATGTGGGCCTATGCTATGTGCCAAAGTGTGGTGCAAGGTGTAATGGTGCAAAAGTAGCTCCCCTAAACCCTAGACCCTACCCCTAACCCTACGCTGAACCCTAACCAGTTGATCAGGTAGCACACCCTCGATCGTGTGATAATGGCTCGAGCTGCGGGTGTATGTGCCAAAGGGTCCCAATCTTGGTTCTCCATGTGTATATGTCCTAAACAAACCTAAAATAATGAAAAGGTACATTGGTGCACCCTCGCGCGGAGAAATCTAGGGGGTAGACCCGCCGGGGCACACGTTCCGCTGTTTTGGGGGGAGGAGGGGGAGAACGACCGCCGGAACACCGGAACCCACCAAATCTTGCATGTGGTCCTATGCTATGTGTCAAAGTGTGGTGCAAGGTGTAATGGTGCAAAAGTAGCTCCCCTAAACCCTAGCCCTAACCCTACGCCGAACCCTAACCAGTAGATCTCAGGCAGCACACCCTCAATCGTGTGATAATGGCTCGAGCTGCGGGTGTATGTGCCAAAAGGTCCCAATCTTGGTTCTCCATGTGTATATGTCCTAAACAAACCTAAAAGAATAAAAAGGTACATTGGTGCACCCTCGCGCGGAGAAATCTAGGGGGGTAGACCCGCCGGGGCACACGTTCCGCTGTTTTGGGGGGAGGAGGGGGAGAACGACCGCCGGAACACCGGAACCCCACCAAATCTTGCATGTGGGCCAATTCTATGTGTCAAAGTATGGTGCAAGGTGTAATGGTGCAAAATTAGCTCCCCTAAACCCTAGCCCTAACCCTACGCCGAACCCTAACCAGTAGATCTCACGCAGCACACCCTCGATCGTGTGATAATGGCTCGAGCTGCGGGTGTATGTGCCAAAAGGTCCCAATCTTGGTTCTCCATGTGTATATGTCCTAAACAAACCTAAAATAATAAAAAGGTACATTGGTGCACCCTCGCGCGGAGAAATCTAGGGGGGTAGACCCGCCGGGGCACACGTTCCGCTGTTTTGGGGGAGGAGGGGGAGAACGACCGCCGGAACACCGGAACCCCACCAAATCTTGCATGTGGGCCTATTCTATGTGTCAAAGTATGGTGCAAGGTGTAATGGTGCAAAAGTAGCTCCCCTAAACCCTAGACCCTACCCCTAACCCTACGCCGAACCCTAACCAGTAGATCTCATGGCACACCCTCGATCGTGTGATAATGGCTCCAGCTGCGGGTGTATGTGCCAAAGGGTCCCAATCTTGGTTCTCCATGTGTATATGTCCTAAACAAACCTAAAAGAATGAAAAGGTACATTGGTGCACCCTCGCGCGGAGAAATCTAGGGTGGTAGACCCGCCGGGGCACACGTTCCGCTGTTTTGGGGGGAGGAGGGGGATAATGACCGCCGGAACATCGGAACCCCACCAAATCTTGCATGTCGGACTATTCTGTGTGTAAAAGTGTGATGCAAGGTGTAAATGTGCAAAAGTAGCTCCCCTAAACCCTAGACCCTACCCCTAACCCTACGCCGAACCCTAACCAGTTGATCAGGCAGCACACCCTCGATCGTGTGATAATGGCTCGAGCTGCGGGTGTATGTGCCAAAGGGTCCCAATCTTGGTTCTCCATGTGTATATGTCCTAAACAAACCTAAAAGAATGAAAATGTACATTGGTGCACCCTCGCACGGAGAAATCTAGGGGGGTAGACCCGCCGGGGCACACGTTCCGCTGTTTTGGGGGGAGGAGGGGGAGAACGACCGCCGGAACACCGGAACCCCACCAAATCTTGCATGTGGGGCCTATGCTGCGGTGACCCAGCGTACCACTGCATGGTGTAGTACACAAGTCATTGACATAACACAAGTGAAACACCGTTCCACTCATATTACATCTCTCAGAGTGGTACAACAGAAACATATGCGAGTCCAAGGTATGTCTATAGAAGTACACACGAACTGTTTACATAAGATCCACACAACCTCCTACTTTACAGTGAGGTAAAACTTCAAATAAAGCTCCAGAAGAACGACTCGTAGTCTATCTTATAGCTAACTCAAGTTTAAGAGCTAATTGGCTTGCTATAGAAATCTAGCTACTTAGGTGCTATGATTAGGGAAAGGTTCCCTTCTATTACTAGTCTAGGTTTCATTATAGCTGATGCGGAAGTTGACTCCATTGACTTCTTTGATTGTATTCTTCATCTTGTTGCAGTTGACTCCTTTGTATTCGAGTTCCACGGTAGTTTCTCCTTCGGTGCATTGATCTAAGAAGGGGGTTCAAACGAGATAGAATGAGTACGAGCGTACTCAGCAAGTTCATATTAGGAAATAGGTGTATCATGCACTAGCTACAGCCATAGACCAGAAAGTCATAGGCCAATGCAAGTTTTCATAAACATTTCTTCAAAAGGTTTATTTTATTCTGAAAACTATGCCCGTCAGTCTTCACAGGTTGACTAGAACTTCGTGGAGTTCCTTTCCTGCCGCGTTCGCAGTTCCCTTCCCGGAACAGGGAGTGACAGTCACAATTCTTGATACCCTCTGCAGAGGTGCGTTACTTTACCCCACAAGAGATCTTAACCATGTTGCCGGCCGAGAGTATGTCCCCGTCCACACTTCCTTTGGTGTGAGGCCCAGTATAAGATCCAAGCCAATCACTGCCTTCTCCGCGACTGCAAACCCACCCTTTTGTCCACCCGCACACCTCCAGTAGACTTTCCCCCGATAATACGGCTTTACTCATGGTGTACTTTGGACAATCCTTCATAGATCGGAAGAGATTAACATCACCAATGGATGGGGATTTAAAAGGATTTCCCAACCTATTGCGGCAGATCCTCAAGCACCCCACCGTCTCTCCGATCCGTTGGCGTGCGAAGGGAAAAGATACAACTGACTTCCCAGGCCATTATAGATCTTATGGATAACGCGATATGTACGGCGCTAGAATCACTGGACGGCATTGGTAATTAATCCTAGGGTGATATAACCCATTGCAATGGAACCTCCACCATATCAACACATACCATGGTTCCATTGCCCACCACATAGTCATATTCATAATTGTAAAATAATACTTTGCTTTTCAATGCATGAGTGATAAGTATAGTACTTTGCATATAGTTTGATAAAAATAATCAAATGACATGAGCAAGCGATGAACTTGCCTTTCTTGACTGCAAGATTATGCAGGCAAAAGCTTCGATACGTGAGAATTCCAAATTCTGAAATACCATCATTGTCCGGTAAGGACAATGTTTAAAGAACTGGCAAAGATGCTATAATGCATAATATGAGATGCAATCGTCCCGCGCGTAACCTAACCTCGATGATTTAGGATGTATGAGTTGTAAAGATTTCTTTAGGGTTGGTTGCACTTTTAGAATGATTCTCAAACAAGGTTCTTATTAGGGTTTGGTTATATTAGCATCATAATCAAGTGATATAAGACATCATAACAATCATACTCATAAAGAATAGTGGTGTAATAATATAAAGAACAGTTGTCAATTTTTAGGTTCTACAGAACATGGTTGATGATTATTTATATTATACTTTAAAAGAATAACTTTTGAAGAACATGTTGTTTAAGAAACATTTAGTATTTCAAAGAAGGATTAAGCTTCTAAGGTTTGATTGACATTTGTACTTCAAAAGAATAACTTTTGAAGAACAGGTTAAATAAGAATATGAACTATTATATATAGGAGCTATGGCTTTCTAGGGTTTACTATTGAATTCATCTAGTTCACTAATAGGAACTAGTTGGGTTCTTTAAGTCGAATGGGTTTATATGTAGTAAGTATTGATAGGTTTATTTTTTTATAGTTTATTCTAAGCATCATAACAAAGGATGATTATTACGATGGTTCCATAGGTTTGCTATTAGGTTTACTATGGCTTCACATTTGCTTTCACTAAATAATCACTAATAGTTTCTAAGCTAAGTGACTTATCATTTCCTAAGTAGGGTTTAGTTGGATAGGAGCATGTGATGTGATTTGCTACACAAGGTTGATACTAGGGTTCATAGTTATGGTTCTACTAAATTATGATGGTTGAGGTTGATCCTAATGGTGTGGTATGGTGATCAATGGTGTCAATGTGAGGTTAACAAGCTAGGGTTTATAATTAAGTGGTACTGGTGAATCATACAAGTGTTAACTAAAAATAAATACATGAGATGATGGTCTCCTGTGAATTGTACCTAGTTTTATTTTAGTGGATCCACGAGCATGCATTCATTGATTACCTATCAAGGTTCTACATGTAGAGTTGAGGTGGCTATGATCACATGGGCTAAACCCCTAGGGTTTTAGTGTTGCACTAATTTAGGATGATCACATGAAATAATGGAATCAAAGTCTTACTAAATTGAAACTAGGATTTCTAAATTATGGTATAACTCCTAAAATGATGATTGGTAAAAGAGTTGTGGTTACTAATTACTTTGAATCAAAATTAGTAATGGTTTAATATTTTATTAATTTTCAACCAGAATTAATAATTAGAGTAACTCCTAATTTTGGTTTAATTAAGAATCAGGGTTTAATAATATTTTCAACCAGAATTAATAATTAGAGTAACTCCTAATTTTGGTTTAATTAAGAATCAGGGTTTAATAATTGTTATTAGGTTTTAAAATAATTGACTTGTTAATTAAAAAATGTTTAAGTTACAAAATTTGAGTTATCAAAATAATCTTGGCTTTTAATATTTTCTTGATTATTACTATTTAAAGAAAATAGAAAATAGTAATTTGCAATTAGGGTTTATGAATTACCACTAATAATTTAAGTTGATGCAACTATGGTAAATAAAATTAATCTTAACATTTTACTTAGTCATTGAATAGTTAAAATTTAATTTTTACACTTAACAATTTATTGAATTCAAATTGTATTTTAAATAATTGAAATGGCATAATTAATAAAGATAAAAATAAGTGAATTTTTATTTTGACACACATTTTTGTTTTATATTTTATTTGAATAGAGTTTATTTTTGTGAGCATTTTGATATATTATTCATATTTTTCTGAGTTGAAATTATTTTTCTATGATTTTACAAAGTTTCAACTATTTACTGGAATTTGAAATTAAGTAAAAAAAACTAAACGTACCGGTTCAAACCTAGCCTAAGACACTGACGAGTGGGGTCCTTTGACCAGTCAACTGCCATGCGGGCAGTGGACCAGTCAAAGGTTCTGACGTGGCGGTGAACACGCCCCTCTCGCCGTCGGCTTGACGCCGGCGACCAGGCGAGGGCGGCGCCGCCGTTTTACTGCTCCCCAGGATGCGCTTCTGGTACTAATCGACTCCCCTCGACACGCTGAGGCTGCTAGTGTTGATGGTTTCGCGAGGGGGTCGTCGGAGTTACCTCCGACGAGGGTATCCGCGGCGGTCTACTCCGGCGAAACGACTATCTACAGCTACAGACCGCGATTGGATGCGATAAGATGCTCGCGAGAAGCGTAAGCTCACCCTGAGGTTGATGGTGTGCTCGACGAGGCCTATGGTGGTCGGAGACGACGACGAGGCCATGGATTCCGACGAACCCGAGCGGAAGGGATCGAGATGATTACGTCGCTAGGAAGCTCCCCTCTTCGATTCCTTCAGCCAGGAGTCTCCCTGAGACATGGCGGTGCTACTCCTCTACCTCCCGTAGCCTGGGGTGGCCTCCAACGTCGACCTCGAGCTCGACTCCGGCGAGGTGCTACGGATGATTGTGGTCGTCTAGGTAGGTTTAGAGGGGGAATGGGTGGGCGGCGAAGAACAAGGACTATACGGCGATGCCACAGGGGTATTTATAGAGCTAGGGAAGCTCTCTAGTGGCGACACGGCGACGGAGACGGCCGGGATGTGGCGGTGTGTGTGGTGCACGATCTGGGCACGAATCGGAATGCACTGAAGATAAGACGGACGCGAGATCGACAGGGTGCAGTTCTGGAGGGTTTGGCGACGTCCGGGCCGAGGTTATCCGCGACGAGGACGTGGCCAGGGCGCTTCTCTGCGCTGTCGTCCCCGGAGAGAAAGACGACGACGCCGTCTCTCCTTTGCACGAATTTTAAAGACAGCGAAACGGTATATGGACTGGTTCTGCGCGAGAATGGGCCGATGGTGGGCTGCTGCGTTGGGCTGCGGGGTCCAGGTAAGCCAGGTGAGCTTTCCCTCTCTTTTCTCTTTTAAATTTCTGTTTTGTTTTCTATTTTCTTGTTTGAATTCAAATTTGAATTCTGTGTGAATTTGCAGGTTCTTAAATATGTGAATCTTAATAGAACTTGATAGTGCTACTTGCTGCATATTTGTTCTGTTCAAACAAATATTTAATATTTGATTGTATGGATGCTTTGGTGAAATATAAATAAAGTATATATGGGTTGGTTCATAATTTTATGTGAGTTATTATTTCTAGGGTTTAAGAAAATGGTTGAACAAACTCTATAATTACCAATCTTGCTTAGCAACTTCTAGCTTAAATTATCTCAGATAGATCCTATACTCATCATTGGTTAACTCAACTACTTATCTGAATACTATTTCATTTGGTTCACTAAACAAATTCCTTGGAAGGCAAAATAGAATCTAATATTGGTTCACTCAACTCACTTAAATGGCATTTAAGCTTAGGTATATATGGCTTGGGCTATACTTGTGATACATGATACACAAGTTAGGAAACAATATTTTATGTGGGGCTAATCCTATGTGAAAGGACTAGGGTTTTGGGAATACTTCACTAATTGAAGTATAAAATAGGCATGAGGCATGGCAGGGTTATAATTATAATCCAAAGTAATCCATGGGTTGGAATTCACATGTAGTTTAGGGTTTAAGTAGTGATCACCAATATGATACACAACTAGAATTAGGATATGGGCATAAGCTTGGGTTATGTTTCACTAATGGAACATGGCTCTCACCTTCAAGATTAAAGATTGGTTTGAACAAGTAGAATTTAATACTACTCTAATATTCTCTAGGATAGACATGGCTATGGTTAGCATCTATAATCTCTCTCACTTCTAAATGTCTTGTAATAGCCTAAGGTCCTACTCAAGATATGATGATATGATCCTCTAAATATATGGTTTGCCTAGGAATACTACCTTGGTATCTTATGTAGCTTGTTCTTCTGGAAATCTGATAAACATGCATCTTGTGGTATGCCTCCACCTCCTAGCTTCTTCATCTTGATCCTAGCTAATTCACATGGAGTGGCTCTATGTGTTTGTTCCCATGTATCATGGTACTTGATGAGCAAATGGATGGAGGGTGTGGCTCTATTTATAGGCTTGGGCAAGCTCTAGTATCATGACACATTGGTGGTGACTCTTGTGTTGGTTTGATGAGTAAGGTGCTTGGTTGTCATGCCCTCATCCATAGCAATCCTTTGAGCATGAGGTGGCAAGACTTGGAAAGCAAGTCATGTAGATATTTTCATCCCATGTGGCATAGAGATTATCCTCTCATATGATTTATTTTTTTAGATAGCCAAGTGGCATTTGTTACTAAATATCTTGTGGATGGTTTTATTATTGTTGATGGGTCACTATATCATATTTGATTGGATTATATTATAATATTGGTCAAAAGGTTAAGTTTGAAGGTTATTCCTCAAATTTGGATAGTTGGTGTTTGATTTCACCAAGGCATGATCATATGAGTTTCAAAATACTCATAGTTAATTTTATTCAAATAGTTTGAACTATAATTGGTAATGTAAATGGATTTAGTTTTATGATATTCCATATACTTAATAAGTTATGATTTAAATAAGAATGTGTGGCTTTTATGCATTTTAGACCCTGTGGTTTACCTTATTTGGTAATAAGTTTATAAGTGAATTAATTTACACACAAAGGTAGTTGCTAACTTTTAAGTGTTAATAAGTTAGGGTTTGATTCTTAAAGAATGTGTTGTTGTAAAACTAATTCTATTTGATCTAATCCATAGATCAAATCATCTCCACCCAAAACAAAGTTTTAGCAAAGATCACAGTGAAGTTTATAGCGCTTGACTTGATGATCTACTTCAATTCCAGCAAGACAAGTGAAACTTCAGTTACTGTGGTAAGTTTTATTTGAAAGCGCGAAAATTCCCCGGATTTTCTATGCATGAATGCAATGCACACTTTGGTGTTCTCTCATTTTATTGCCTCTAAACCTGGGATATTACAGCCTCTCCCCCTTAAACTGAACTTCGTCCCGAAGTTCGAACGCTCTCATGTTTCGGAACGTTGAAATGTCTTGAACATATCACCATCCTTCAACTCCATGGTGATCTCATTAGACATGATTGATTATATCCCTTGTCCAGATCCTTCCGGAAGTCTTCTAATGTCTGGCACTGATACTTTCTTCTATTCTATGATTTCTTCCAACACTCTAAGCTCATAGGCTTACTCTCCAAAGATTCTTGGATTAGGACATCTTATTGTGTTAATGGCCTTTACTAATGGTTGTGGTGACATCTTCCTATTTGGGTACTCGAAGCTTGGTTCTACCAGCTGCGGTAATCCAGCTGCGATGTAATATGGCACTATGGTGTACCAGCTGCGATGTCCAAACCTTAATTCTAAAGGATTGATTTAAAGTAAGGTATTGTTGTCCCTTGCTACCATAACGAAAGTAATGGTACTTCGTAAGGTATTTACAATAAGCATAGTCCTGGTGGTTTATTCCTACGAATGGATTAGACTCATTTAGTCCATCCAATCATGGCTTCTAGTTTATACTAGTTATCCTCTTTTTGGTTTCTTTAGGTTCCATGAAAGGAATCTTTCTACTAGGCTTATGTTTTAGTATGGCCAAACTTCTTCATATAGTATCTTCTTAAGCTGGGATTGTCCTCCGACATCTTCTTCATCCAACTTCATTATCTTAAGCTTACTTAAGTTCTCTTGGTTTTGGAGTAATTACAATTACCCACTCAAGTTAAGGTCTAACCCTTACTTCCTCGAGATATGAACCTCGGCTTCTGGTCTGACAACCTCCTGAGAGTACTTTTATATGGGTAGTTCCCAACAACCTTATAAAAATAAGATCGGACTTCCTCTCAGTTCAGACCTTCTTCTTGGTCCATCATACTCCAAATATTATATTTTAATACTTCTCCTTCAGCCTTCCTCTCCCCCTTGGAGTTTACTTATGATCTTCAAACTTACTTTCTTCTAATCATTAAACTCCAAGGTTACGTAGTTGGTTTAAGTCTGGTTTATATTTTGTACCTTTCTGAAGTCTCACGAAGAATTCTTTGCGGTGTATCCACACAGTTGTGGGTATCCATTATGAATCCTCCGACTAAAGGTTTACCAACTACGAGATACCAGCTGTGAAATACTAGCTGCGGAATCCCCCTTTCTTTTAGGGTAAAGAAATGTTCATGCTGTGGGCTATCTGGTACCAGTTGCAGACTACCTAGTACCGAGATGTGGCTTATTGGATACCAAATTTGTGGCTATGTTATGGTTCTAGTCAACATCTACCTACCAGCTGTGGCTACTTACATAGTTTTAGTTAAGATATACCTCACTTTACATTCTTTCTCTTCATTATCCTATATTAGCTGTGGTCTTATTATACCAGCTACGACATCACTTGTCTATTTTCCTTTTTCTAAGGTTTGTTTTGCAAGAAAACCACTTGTTGACACTATGAAAATAGTATTATAAGTGACTTCACTTGCATTCCCTTCTTCCATAAAGAATATGGCTCCACTTCTACTGCTCCATATTCACTATTTTTCTCACTTCCATGATACTTCCATGTTGAAGTACTCCTTGATTAAGGATAAAAGTGAGTTTTGATTGGTCCTTCCTTCAGATTGTTGTGGTTGCTTCCCACAATTTTACTTCCTTCTTCTAGTGAACCTTCATCTTATCTTAAAAATCTTCAGAATTCGTCACATCCTCACGCGAATACCCTTACCCTCTAGACCTATAACATCAAGTAAGAGCTTGATACTGCAACATGCATTTGCATATCAAAGTCAAACTTCATGTATGGATCTAGTCAATCAATGAAGATTCAAGAAAATCCAAGAAAATCCAGCTTTGTGTTTATAATACACATCTTTATATGCCTGAATATAATAGTTGGGTAAGACATCCCTAAACATCAGGTGTAGATGTGCAATATATAACACCACATAAGATAGGTTTAGGTTGTGATACTTAGCACGAATACGTGAGGTTCTACTATTTGTCTCAACATTTATCTTAATTGCACATTTGCAATGAGACAAACTTGAAACAAAATGGCTTGGGATAGTTGAAGTTAACCTAGTTTTCTTTGGAAGCACTAAAAAATAGTATACCATATATATGTGCTATTGAGGACTACTTCCTATAATACAATTAGTTTTAACATGTCTATTCTAAACACATGATTGTTTAGAATATACCACCTATAACTCTAGGATTTCTCTATGTGATATGCTCTAAATAAGCCTTCTTAAATTAAGGACTATGGTTCTAACATTCTTGACACAGTTTCTAGGATTTTAAGGCCTAAGCTTTCGAACTATTCCCTAAATCCTACTCCTTATCATCCTTTTGTTATCATACTTATGATGTTCTACTCCATCATACCATGATTCTCAAGTGAATCATATATGAGTACCTAGTTTATTATTGAAAGTAGACTCATGTAACTCCTATCACTCTTCCTTACCTCCTATGATTGACTCATCATAGGTACATACTACCTCATATTCCTTATCTACATTACTTAACATCAGTCATTTGGCATTTTAAATGACTCTTACTTAACCAAAACTTGCGTTGGTATACTTCTTCCAATAGGATATCTTCCTTATGGTTGTATCCTCTCTTTGGACTACCATGTGTTGTATACCAACTGTGGTCTACTACCACAAATTATCTTAAACTCCAATGGTTTCTAGTTATTTGGAATGAAGCAAGATAACTAATTAACTTTACTTAAGAAAAATAGATAAGAAAGATTGACTCAAGTGTGTCAGGATTATTCTCAAGTGAATACCCATCTCAAGTCAAAAGAATAGTTGGTTTAACTAAGACATCTTCCTATAGACACTACCAAACCTATAGGTCTCCTTTAAAGGGTTTTAATCCTAGGGTCAAAGCATTTGCTCTGATACCAGCTGCGGTGACCCAGCGTACCACTGCATGGTGTAGTACACAAGTCGTTGACATAACACAAGTGAAACACCGTTCCACTCATATTACATCTCTCAGAGTGGTACAACAGAAACATATGCGAGTCCAAGGTATGTCTATAGAAGTACACACGAACTGTTTACATAAGATCCACACAACCTCCTACTTTACAGTGAGGTAAAACTTCAAATAAAGCTCCAGAAGAACGACTCGTAGTCTATCTTATAGCTAACTCAAGTTTAAGAGCTAATTGGCTTGCTATAGAAATCTAGCTACTTAGGTGCTATGATTAGGGAAAGGTTCCCTTCTATTACTAGTCTAGGTTTCATTATAGCTGATGCGGAAGTTGACTCCATTGACTTCTTTGATTGTATTCTTCATCTTGTTGCAGTTGACTCCTTTGTATTCGAGTTCCACGGTAGTTTCTCCTTCGGTGCATTGATCTAAGAAGGGGGTTCAAACGAGATAGAATGAGTACGAGCGTACTCAGCAAGTTCATATTAGGAAATAGGTGTATCATGCACTAGCTACAGCCATAGACCAGAAAGTCATAGGCCAATGCAAGTTTTCATAAACATTTCTTCAAAAGGTTTATTTTATTCTGAAAACTATGCCCGTCAGTCTTCACAGGTTGACTAGAACTTCGTGGAGTTCCTTTCCTGCCGCGTTCGCAGTTCCCTTCCCGGAACAGGGAGTGACAGCCACAATTCTTGATACCCTCTGCAGAGGTGCGTTACTTTACCCCACAAGAGATCTTAACCATGTTGCCGGCCGAGAGTATGTCCCCGTCCACACTTCCTTTGGTGTGAGGCCCAGTATAAGATCCAAGCCAATCACTGCCTTCTCCGCGACTGCAAACCCACCCTTTTGTCCACCCGCACACCTCCAGTAGACTTTCCCCCGATAATACGGCTTTACTCATGGTGTACTTTGGACAATCCTTCATAGATCGGAAGAGATTAACATCACCAATGGATGGGGATTTAAAAGGATTTCCCAACCTATTGCGGCAGTGCCTCCAGCACCCCACCGTCTCTCCGATCCGTTGGCGTGCAGAAGGGAAAAGATACAGCTGACTTCCCCAGAGCCATTATAGATCTTATGGATAACGCGATATGTACGGCGCTAGAATCACTGGACGGCATTGGTAATTAATCCTAGGGTGATATAACCCATTGCAATGGAACCTCCACCATATCAACACATACCATGGTTCCATTGCCCACCACATAGTCATATTCATAATTGTAAAATAATACTTTGCTTTTCAATGCATGAGTGATAAGTATAGTACTTTGCATATAGTTTGATAAAAATAATCAAATGACATGAGCAAGCGATGAACTTGCCTTTCTTGACTGCAAGATTATGCAGGCAAAAGCTTCGATACGTGAGAATTCCAAATTCTGAAATACCATCATTGTCCGGTAAGGACAATGTTTAAAGAACTGGCAAAGATGCTATAATGCATAATATGAGATGCAATCGTCCCGCGCGTAACCTAACCTCGATGATTTAGGATGTATGAGTTGTAAAGATTTCTTTAGGGTTGGTTGCACTTTTAGAATGATTCTCAAACAAGGTTCTTATTAGGGTTTGGTTATATTAGCATCATAATCAAGTGATATAAGACATCATAACAATCATACTCATAAAGAATAGTGGTGTAATAATATAAAGAACAGTTGTCAATTTTTAGGTTCTACAGAACATGGTTGATGATTATTTATATTATACTTTAAAAGAATAACTTTTGAAGAACATGTTGTTTAAGAAACATTTAGTATTTCAAAGAAGGATTAAGCTTCTAAGGTTTGATTGACATTTGTACTTCAAAAGAATAACTTTTGAAGAACAGGTTAAATAAGAATATGAACTATTATATATAGGAGCTATGGCTTTCTAGGGTTTACTATTGAATTCATCTAGTTCACTAATAGGAACTAGTTGGGTTCTTTAAGTCGAATGGGTTTATATGTAGTAAGTATTGATAGGTTTATTTTTTTATAGTTTATTCTAAGCATCATATCAAAGGATGATTATTACGATGGTTCCATAGGTTTGCTATTAGGTTTACTATGGCTTCACATTTGCTTTCACTAAATAATCACTAATAGTTTCTAAGCTAAGTGACTTATCATTTCCTAAGTAGGGTTTAGTTGGATAGGAGCATGTGATGTGATTTGCTACACAAGGTTGATACTAGGGTTCATAGTTATGGTTGTACTAAATTATGATGGTTGAGGTTGATCCTAATGGTGTGGTATGGTGATCAATGGTGTCAATGTGAGGTTAACAAGCTAGGGTTTATAATTAAGTGGTACTGGTGAATCATACAAGTGTTAACTAAAAATAAATACATGAGATGATGGTCTCCTGTGAATTGTACCTAGTTTTATTTTAGTGGATCCTGAGCATGCATTCATTGATTACCTATCAAGGTTCTACATGTAGAGTTGAGGTGGCTATGATCACATGGGCTAAACCCCTAGGGTTTTAGTGTTGCACTAATTTAGGATGATCACATGAAATAATGGAATCAAAGTCTTACTAAATTGAAACTAGGATTTCTAAATTATGGTATAACTCCTAAAATGATGATTGGTAAAAGAGTTGTGGTTACTAATTACTTTGAATCAAAATTAGTAATGGTTTAATATTTTATTAATTTTCAACCAGAATTAATAATTAGAGTAACTCCTAATTTTGGTTTAATTAAGAATCAGGGTTTAATAATATTTTCAACCAGAATTAATAATTAGAGTAACTCCTAATTTTGGTTTAATTAAGAATCAGGGTTTAATAATTGTTATTAGGTTTTAAAATAATTGACTTGTTAATTAAAAAATGTTTAAGTTACAAAATTTGAGTTATCAAAATAATCTTGGCTTTTAATATTTTCTTGATTATTACTATTTAAAGAAAATAGAAAATAGTAATTTGCAATTAGGGTTTATGAATTACCACTAATAATTTAAGTTGATGCAAATATGGTAAATAAAATTAATCTTAACATTTTACTTAGTCATTGAATAGTTAAAATTTAATTTTTACACTTAACAATTTATTGAATTCAAATTGTATTTTAAATAATTGAAATGGCATAATTAATAAAGATAAAAATAAGTGAATTTTTATTTTGACACACATTTTTGTTTTATATTTTATTTGAATAGAGTTTATTTTTGTGAGCATTTTGATATATTATTCATATTTTTCTGAGTTGAAATTATTTTTCTATGATTTTACAAAGTTTCAACTATTTACTGGAATTTGAAATTAAGTAAAAAAAACTAAACGTACCGGTTCAAACCTAGCCTAAGACACTGACGAGTGGGGTCCTTTGACGACCAATCGCCACGCGGGCAAAGGTGGACCGATCAAAGGTTCTGACGTGGCGGTGAACACGCCCCTCTCGCCGTCGGCTTGACGCCGGCGACCAGGCGAGGGCGGCGCCGCCATTTTACTGCTCCCCAGGATGCGCTTCTGGTACTAATCGACTCCCCTCGACACGCTGAGGCTGCTAGTGTTGATGGTTTCGCGAGGGGGTCGTCGGAGTTACCTCCGACGAGGGTATCCGCGGCGGTCTACTCCGGCGAAACGGCTATCTACAGCTACAGACCGCGATTGGATGCGATAAGATGCTCGCGAGAAGCGTAAGCTCACCCTGAGGTTGATGGTGTGCTCGACGAGGCCTATGGTGGTCGGAGACGACGACGAGGCCATGGATTCCGACGAACCCGAGCGGAAGGGATCGAGATGATTACGTCGCTAGGAAGCTCCCCTCTTCGATTCCTTCAGCCAGGAGTCTCCCTGAGACATGGCGGTGCTACTCCGCTACCTCCCGTAGCCTGGGGTGGCCTCCAACGTCGACCTCGAGCTCGACTCCGGCGAGGTGCTACGGATGATTGTGGTCGTCTAGGTAGGTTTAGAGGGGGAATGGGTGGGCGGCGAAGAACAAGGACTATACGGCGATGCCACAGGGGTATTTATAGAGCTAGGGAAGCTCTCTAGTGGCGACACGGCGACGGAGACGGCCGGGATGTGGCGGTGTGTGTGGTGCACGATCTGGGCACGAATCGGAATGCACTGAAGATAAGACGGACACGAGATCGACAGGGTGCAGTTCTGGAGGGTTTGGCGACGTCCGGGCCGAGGTTATCCGCGACGAGGACGTGGCCAGGGCGCTTCTCTGCGCTGTCGTCCCCGGAGAGAAAGACGACGACGCCGTCTCTCCTTTGCACGAATTTTAAAGACAGCGAAACAGTATATGGACTGGTTCTGCGCGAGAATGGGCCGATGGTGGGCTGCTGCGTTGGGCTGCGGGGTCCAGGTAAGCCAGGTGAGCTTTCCCTCTCTTTTCTCTTTTAAATTTCTGTTTTGTTTTCTATTTTCTTGTTTGAATTCAAATTTGAATTCTGTGTGAATTTGCAGGTTCTTAAATATGTGAATCTTAATAGAACTTGATAGTGCTACTTGTTGCATATTTGTTCTGTTCAAACAAATATTTAATATTTGATTGTATGGATGCTTTGGTGAAATATAAATAAAGTATATATGGGTTGGTTCATAATTTTATGTGAGTTATTATTTCTAGGGTTTAAGAAAATGGTTGAACAAACTCTATAATTACCAATCTTGCTTAGCAACTTCTAGCTTAAATTATCTCAGATAGATCCTATACTCATCATTGGTTAACTCAACTACTTATCTGAATACTATTTCATTTGGTTCACTAAACAAATTCCTTGGAAGGCAAAATAGAATCTAATATTGGTTCACTCAACTCACTTAAATGGCATTTAAGCTTAGGTATATATGGCTTGGGCTATACTTGTGATACATGATACACAAGTTAGGAAACAATATTTTATGTGGGGCTAATCCTATGTGAAAGGACTAGGGTTTTGGGAATACTTCACTAATTGAAGTATAAAATAGGCATGAGGCATGGCAGGGTTATAATTATAATCCAAAGTAATCCATGGGTTGGAATTCACATGTAGTTTAGGGTTTAAGTAGTGATCACCAATATGATACACAACTAGAATTAGGATATGGGCATAAGCTTGGGTTATGTTTCACTAATGGAACATGGCTCTCACCTTCAAGATTAAAGATTGGTTTGAACAAGTAGAATTTAATACTACTCTAATATTCTCTAGGATAGACATGGCTATGGTTAGCATCTATAATCTCTCTCACTTCTAAATGTCTTGTAATAGCCTAAGGTCCTACTCAAGATATGATGATATGATCCTCTAAATATATGGTTTGCCTAGGAATACTACCTTGGTATCTTATGTAGCTTGTTCTTCTGGAAATCTGATAAACATGCATCTTGTGGTATGCCTCCACCTCCTAGCTTCTTCATCTTGATCCTAGCTAATTCACATGGAGTGGCTCTATGTGTTTGTTCCCATGTATCATGGTACTTGATGAGCAAATGGATGGAGGGTGTGGCTCTATTTATAGGCTTGGGCAAGCTCTAGTATCATGACACATAGGTGGTGACTCTTGTGTTGGTTTGATGAGTAAGGTGCTTGGTTGTCATGCCCTCATCCATAGCAATCCTTTGAGCATGAGGTGGCAAGACTTGGAAAGCAAGTCATGTAGATATTTTCATCCCATGTGGCATAGAGATTATCCTCTCATATGATTTATTTTTTTAGATAGCCAAGTGGCATTTGTTACTAAATATCTTGTGGATGGTTTTATTATTGTTGATGGGTCACTATATCATATTTGATTGGATTATATTATAATATTGGTCAAAAGGTTAAGTTTGAAGGTTATTCCTCAAATTTGGATAGTTGGTGTTTGATTTCACCAAGGCATGATCATATGAGTTTCAAAATACTCATAGTTAATTTTATTCAAATAGTTTGAACTATAATTGGTAATGTAAATGGATTTAGTTTTATGATATTCCATATACTTAATAAGTTATGATTTAAATAAGAATGTGTGGCTTTTATGCATTTTAGACCCTGTGGTTTACCTTATTTGGTAATAAGTTTATAAGTGAATTAATTTACACACAAAGGTAGTTGCTAACTTTTAAGTGTTAATAAGTTAGGGTTTGATTCTTAAAGAATGTGTTGTTGTAAAACTAATTCTATTTGATCTAATCCATAGATCAAATCATCTCCACCCAAAACAAAGTTTTAGCAAAGATCACAGTGAAGTTTATAGCGCTTGACTTGATGATCTACTTCAATTCCAGCAAGACAAGTGAAACTTCAGTTACTGTGGTAAGTTTTATTTGAAAGCGCGAAAATTCCCCGGATTTTCTATGCATGAATGCAATGCACACTTTGGTGTTCTCTCATTTTATTGCCTCTAAACCTGGGATATTACATATGCTATGTGTAAAAGTGTGGTGCAAGGTGTAATGGTGCAAAAGTAGCTCCCCTAAACCCTAGACCCTACCCCTAACCCTACGCCGAACCCTAACCAGTAGATCTCATGGCACACCCTCGATCGTGTGATAATGGCTCCAGCTGCGGGTGTATGTGCCAAAGGGTCCCAATCTTGGTTCTCCATGTGTATATGTCCTAAACAAACCTAAAAGAATGAAAAGGTACATTGGTGCACCCTCGCGCGGAGAAATCTAGGGGGGTAGACCCGCCGGGGCACACGTTCCGCTCTTTTGGGGGGAGGAGGGGGATAATGACCGCCGGAACATCGGAACCCCACCAAATCTTGCATGTCGGACTATTCTGTGTGTAAAAGTGTGATGCAAGGTGTAAATGTGCAAAAGTAGCTCCCCTAAACCCTAGACCCTACCCCTAACCCTACGCCGAACCCTAACCAGTTGATCAGGCAGCACACCCTCGATCGTGTGATAATGGCTCGAGCTGCGGGTGTATGTGCCAAAGGGTCCCAATCTTGGTTCTCCATGTGTATATGTCCTAAACAAACCTAAAAGAATGAAAATGTACATTGGTGCACCCTCGCACGGAGAAATCTAGGGGGGTAGACCTGCCGGGGCACACGTTCATTGTTTTGGGGGAGGAGGGGGAGAACGACCGCCGGAACACCGGAACCCCACCAAATCTTGCATGTGGGGCCTATGCTATGTGTAAAAGTGTGGTGCAAGGTGTAATGGTGCAAAAGTAGCTCCCCTAAACCCTAGACCCTACCCCTAACCCTACGCCGAACCCTAACCAGTAGATCTCAGGCACACCGTCGATCGTGTGATAATGGCTCGAGCTGCGGTTGTATGTGCCAAAGGTCCCAATCTTGGTTCTCCATGTGTATATGTCCTAAAAAAACCTAAAAGCATGAAAATGTACATTGGTGCACCCTCGCGCGGAGAAATCTAGGGGGGTAGACCCGCCGGGGCACACGTTCCGCTGTTTTGGGGGGAGGAGGGGGAGAACGACCGCCGGAACACCGGAACCCCACCAAATCTTGCATGTGGGCCTATGCTATGTGTCAAAGTGTGATGCAAGGTGTAATTGTGAAAAAGTAGCTCCCCTAAACCCTAGACCCTACCCCTAACCCTACGCCGAACCCTAACCAGTTGATCAGGCAGCACACCGTCGATCGTGTGATAATGGCTCGAGCTGCGGGTGTATGTGCCAAAGGGTCCCAATCTTGGTTCTCCATGTGTATATGTCCTAATAAACAAACCTAAAAGAATGAAAATGTACATTGGTGCACCCTCGAGCGGAGAAATCTAGGGGGTAGACCCACCGGGGCACACGTTCCGCTGTTTTGGGGGGAGGAGGGGGAGAACGACCGCCGGAACACCGGAACCCCACCAAATCTTGCATGTGGGGCCTATGCTATGTGTCAAAGTGTGGTGCAAGGTGTAATGGTGCAAAAGTAGCTCCCCTAAACCCTAGACCCTACCCCTAACCCTACGCCGAACCCTAACCAGTAGATCTCAGGCACACCGTCGATCGTGTAATAATGGCTCGAGCTGCGGGTGTATGTGCCAAAGGGTCCCAATCTTGGTTCTCCATGTGTATATGTCCTAAACAAACCTAAAAGAATGAAAAGGTACATTGGTGCACCCTCGCGCGGAGAAATCTAGGGGGGTAGACCCGCCGGGGCACACGTTCCGCTGTTTTGGGGGGAGGAGGGGGAGAACGACCGCCGGAACACCGGAACCCCACCAAATCTTGCATGTGGGCCTATGCTATGTGTCAAAGTGTGATGCAAGGTGTAATTGTGAAAAAGTAGCTCCCCTAAACCCTAGACCCTACCCCTAACCCTACGCCGAACCCTAACCAGTTGATCAGGCAGCACACCGTCGATCGTGTGATAATGGCTCGAGCTGCGGGTGTATGTGCCAAAGGGTCCCAATCTAGGTTCTCCATGTGTATATGTCCTAATAAACAAACCTAAAAGAATGAAAATGTACATTGGTGCACCCTCGCGCGGAGAAATCTAGGGGGTAGACCCACCGGGGCACACGTTCCGCTGTTTTGGGGGGAGGAGGGGGAGAACGACCGCCGGAACACCGGAACCCCACCAAATCTTGCATGTGGGGCCTATGCTATGTGTCAAAGTGTGGTGCAAGGTGTAATGGTGCAAAAGTAGCTCCCCTAAACCCTAGACCCTACCCCTAACCCTACGTCGAACCCTAACCAGTAGATCTCAGGCACACCGTCGATCGTGTAATAATGGCTCGAACTGCGGGTGTATGTGCCAAAGGGTCCCAATCTTGGTTCTCCATGTGTATATGTCCTAAACAAACCTAAAAGAATGAAAATGTACATTGGTGCACCCTCGCGCGGAGAAATCTAGGGGGGTAGACCCGCCGGGGCACACGTTCCGCTATTTTGGGGGGAGGAGGGGGAGAACGACCGCCGGAACACCGGAACCCCACCAAATCTTGCATGTGGGCCTATGCTATGTGCCAAAGTGTGGTGCAAGGTGTAATGGTGCAAAAGTAGCTCCCCTAAACCCTAGACCTAACCCTACGCCGAACCCTAACCAGTAGATCTCAGGCAGCACACCCTCAATCGTGTGATAATGGCTCGAGCTGCGGGTGTATGTGCCAAAAGGTCCCAATCTTGGTTCTCCATGTGTATATGTCATAAACAAACCTAAAAGTATAAAAAGGTACATTGGTGCACCCTCGCGCGGAGAAATCTAGGGGGGTAGACCCGCCGGGGCACACATTCTGCTGTTTTGGGGGGAGGAGGGGGAGAACGACCGCCGGAACACCGGAACCCCACCAAATCTTGCATGTGGGCCTATTCTATGTGTCAAAGTATGGTGCAAGGTTTAATGGTGCAAAAGTAGCTCCCCTAAACCCTAGCCCTAACCCTACGCCGAACCCTAACCAGTAGATCTCAGGCAGCACACCCTCGATCGTGTGATAATGGCTCGAGCTGCGGGTGTATGTGCCAAAAGGTCCCAATCTTGGTTCTCCATGTGTATATGTCCTAAACAAACCTAAAATAATAAAAAGGTACATTGGTGCACCCTCGCGCGGAGAAATCTAGGGGGGTAGACCCGCCGGGGCACACGTTCCGCTGTTTTGGGGGGAGGAGGGGGAGAACGACCGCCGGAACACCGGAACCCCACCAAATCTTGCATGTGGGCCTATTCTATGTGTCAAAGTATGGTGCAAGGTGTAATGGTGCAAAAGTAGCTCCCCTAAACCCTAGACCCTACCCCTAACCCTACGCCGAACCCTAACCAGTGGATCTCATGGCACACCCTCGATCGTGTGATAATGGCTCGAGCTGCGGGTGTATGTGCCAAAGGGTCCCAATCTTGGTTCTCCATGTGTATATGTCCTAAACAAACCTAAAATAATGAAAAGGTACATTGGTGCACCCTCGCGCGGAGAAATCTAGGGGGGTAGACCCGCCGGGGCACACGTTCCGCTGTTTTGGGGGGAGGAGGGGGATAATGACCGCCGGAACATCGGAACCCCACCAAATCTTGCATGTCGGACTATTCTGTGTGTAAAAGTGTGATGCAAGGTGTAAATGTGCAAAAGTAGCTCCCCTAAACCCTAGACCCTACCCCTAACCCTACGCCGAACCCTAACCAGTTGATCAGGCAGCACACCCTCGATCGTGTGATAATGGCTCGAGCTGCGGGTGTATGTGCCAAAGGGTCCCAATCTTGGTTCTCCATGTGTATATGTCCTAAACAAACCTAAAAGAATGAAAATGTACATTGGTGCACCCTCGCACGGAGAAATCTAGGGGGTAGACCCGCCGGGGCACACGTTCCGCTGTTTTGGGGGGAGGAGGGGGAGAACGACCACCGGAACACTGGAACCCCACCAAATCTTGCATGTGGGGCCTATGCTATGTGTAAAAGTGTGGTGCAAGGTGTAATGGTGCAAAAGTAGCTCCCCTAAACCCTAGACCCTACCCCTAACCCTACGCCGAACCCTAACCAGTAGATCTCAGGCACACCGTCGATCGTGTGATAATGGCTCGAGCTGCGGTTGTATGTGCCAAAGGTCCCAATCTTGGTTCTCCATGTGTATATGTCCTAAAAAAACCTAAAAGCATGAAAATGTACATTGGTGCACCCTCGCGCGGAGAAATCTAGGGGGGTAGACCCGCCGGGGCACACGTTTCGCTGTTTTGGGGGGAGGAGGGGGAGAACGACCGCCGAAACACCGGAACCCCACCAAATCTTGCATGTGGGCCTATGCTATGTGTCAAAGTGTGATGCAAGGTGTAATTGTGAAAAAGTAGCTCCCCTAAACCCTAGACCCTACCCCTAACCCTACGCCGAACCCTAACCAGTTGATCAGGCAGCACACCGTCGATCGTGTGATAATGGCTCGAGCTGCGGGTGTATGTGCCAAAGGGTCCCAATCTTGGTTCTCCATGTGTATATGTCCTAATAAACAAACCTAAAAGAATGAAAATGTACATTGGTGCACCCTCGCGCGGAGAAATCTAGGGGGTAGACCCACCGGGGCACACGTTCCGCTGTTTTGGGGGGAGGAGGGGGAGAACGACCGCCGGAACACCGGAACCCCACCAAATATTGCATGTGGGGCCTATGCTATGTGTCAAAGTGTGGTGCAAGGTGTAATGGTGCAAAAGTAGCTCCCCTAATCCCTAGACCCTACCCCTAACCCTACGCCGAACCCTAACCAGTAGATCTCAGGCACACCGTCGATCGTGTAATAATGGCTCGAGCTGCGGGTGTATGTGCCAAAGGGTCCCAATCTTGGTTCTCCATGTGTATATGTCCTAAACAAACCTAAAAGAATGAAAATGTACATTGGTGCACCCTCGCGCGGAGAAATCTAGGGGGGTAGACCCGCCGGGGCACACGTTCCGCTGTTTTGGGGGGAGGAGGGGGAGAACGACCGCCGGAACACCGGAACCCCACCAAATCTTGCATGTGGGCCTATGCTATGTGCCAAAGTGTGGTGTAAGGTGTAATGGTGCAAAAGTAGCTCCCCTAAACCCTAGACCCTACCCCTAACCCTACGCTGAACCCTAACCAGTTGATCAGGCAGCACACCCTCGATCGTGTGATAATGGCTCGAGCTACGGGTGTATGTGCCAAAGGGTCCCAATCTTGGTTCTCCATGTGTATATGTCCTAAAAAAACCTAAAAGCATGAAAAGGTACATTGGTGCACCCTCGCGCGGAGAAATCTAGGGGGGTAGACCCGCCGGGGCACACGTTCCGCTGTTTTGGGGGGAGGAGGGGGAGAACGACCGCCGGAACACCGGAACCCCACCAAATCTTGCATGTGGGCCTATGCTATGTGTCAAAGTGTGATGCAAGGTGTAATTGTGAAAAAGTAGCTCCCCTAAACCCTAGACCCTACCCCTAACCCTACGCCGAACCCTAACCAGTTGATCAGGCAGCACACCGTCGATCGTGTGATAATGGCTCGAGCTGCGGGTGTATGTGCCAAAGGGTCCCAATCTTGGTTCTCCATGTGTATATGTCCTAATAAACAAACCTAAAAGAATGAAAATGTACATTGGTGCACCCTCGCGCGGAGAAATCTAGGGGGTAGACCCACCGGGGCACACGTTCCGCTGTTTTGGGGGGAGGAGGGGGAGAACGACCGCCGGAACACCGGAACCCCACCAAATCTTGCATGTGGGGCCTATGCTATGTGTCAAAGTGTGGTGCATGGTGTAATGGTGCAAAAGTAGCTCCCCTAAACCCTAGACCCTACCCCTAACCCTACGCCGAACCCTAACCAGTAGATCTCAGGCACACCGTCGATCGTGTAATAATGGCTCGAGCTGCGGGTGTATGTGCCAAAGGGTCCCAATCTTGGTTCTCCATGTGTATATGTCCTAAACAAACCTAAAAGAATGAAAAGGTACATTGGTGCACCCTCGCGCGGAGAAATCTAGGGGGGTAGACCCGCCGGGCACACGTTCCATTGTTTTGGGGGAGGAGGGGGAGAACGACCGCCGGAACACCGGAACCCCACCAAATCTTGCATGTGGGCCTATGCTATGTGTCAAAGTGTGATGCAAGGTGTAATTGTGAAAAAGTAGCTCCCCTAAACCCTATACCCTACCCCTAACCCTACGCCGAACCCTAACCAGTTGATCAGGCAGCACACCGTCGATCGTGTGATAATGGCTCGAGCTGCGGGTGTATGTGACAAAGGGTCCCAATCTAGGTTCTCCATGTGTATATGTCCTAATAAACAAACCTAAAAGAATGAAAATGTACATTGGTGCACCCTCGCGCGGAGAAATCTAGGGGGTAGACCCACCGGGGCACACATTCCGCTGTTTTGGGGGGAGGAGGGGGAGAACGACCGCCGGAACACCGGAACCCCACCAAATCTTGCATGTGGGGCCTATGCTATGTGTCAAAGTGTGGTGCAAGGTGTAATGGTGCAAAAGTAGCTCCCCTAAACCCTAGACCCTACACCTAACCCTACGCCGAACCCTAACCAGTAGATCTCAGGCACACCGTCGATCGTGTAATAATGGCTCAAGCTGCGGGTGTATGTGCCAAAGGGTCCCAATCTTGGTTATCCATGTGTATATGTCCTAAACAAACCTAAAAGCATGAAAATGTACATTGGTGCACCCTCGCGCGGAGAAATCTAGGGGGGTAGACCCGCCGGGGCACACGTTCCGCTATTTTGGGGGGAGGAGGGGGAGAACGACCGCCGGAACACCGGAACGCCACCAAATCTTGCATGTGGGCCTATGCTATGTGCCAAAGTGTGGTGCAAGGTGTAATGGTGCAAAATTAGCTCCCCTAAACCCTAGCCCTAACCCTACGCCGAACCCTAACCAGTAGATCTCAGGCAGCACACCCTCAATCGTGTGATAATGGCTCGAGCTGCGGGTGTATGTGCCAAAAGGTCCCAATCTTCGTTCTCCATGTGTATATGTCCTAAACAAACCTAAAATAATAAAAAGGTACATTGGTGCACCCTCGCGCGGAGAAATCTAGGGGGTAGACCCACCGGGGCACACGTTCCGCTGTTTTGGGGGGAGGAGGGGGAGAACGACCGCCGGAACACCGGAACCCCACCAAATCTTGCATGTGGGGCCTATGGTATGTGTCAAAGTGTGGTGCAAGGTGTAATGGTGCAAAAGTAGCTCCCCTAATCCCTAGACCCTACCCCTAACCCTACGCCGAACCCTAACCAGTAGATCTCAGGCACACCGTCGATCGTGTAATAATGGCTCGAGCTGCGGGTGTATGTGCCAAAGGGTCCCAATCTTGGTTCTCCATGTGTATATGTCCTAAACAAACCTAAAAGAATGAAAATGTACATTGGTGCACCCTCGCGCGGAGAAATCTAGGGGGTAGACCCGTCGGGGCACACGTTCCGCTGTTTTGGGGGGAGGAGGGGGAGAACGACCGCCGGAACACCGGAACCCCACCAAATCTTGCATGTGGGCCTATGCTATGTGCCAAAGTGTGGTGCAAGGTGTAATGGTGCAAAAGTAGCTCCCCTAAACCCTAGACCCTACCCCTAACCCTACGCTGAACCCTAACCAGTTGATCAGGCAGCACACCCTCGATCGTGTGATAATGGCTCGAGCTACGGGTGTATGTGCCAAAGGGTCCCAATCTTGGTTCTCCATGTGTATATGTCCTAAAAAAACCTAAAAGCATGAAAAGGTACATTGGTGCACCCTCGCGCGGAGAAATCTAGGGGGTAGACCCGCCGGGGCACACGTTCCGCTGTTTTGGGGGGAGGAGGGGGAGAACGACCGCCGAACACCGGAACCCCACCAAATCTTGCATGTGGGCCTATGCTATGTGTCAAAGTGTGATGCAAGGTGTAATTGTGAAAAAGTAGCTCCCCTAAACCCTAGACCCTACCCCTAACCCTACGCCGAACCCTAACCAGTTGATCAGGCAGCACACCGTCGATCGTGTGATAATGGCTCGAGCTGCGGGTGTATGTGCCAAAGGGTACCAATCTTGGTTCTCCATGTGTATATGTCCTAATAAACAAACCTAAAAGAATGAAAATGTACATTGGTGCACCCTCGCGCGGAGAAATCTAGGGGGTAGACCCACCGGGCACACGTTCCGCTGTTTTGGGGGGAGGAGGGGGAGAACGACCGCCGGAACACCGGAACCCCACCAAATCTTGCATGTGGGGCCTATTCTATGTGTCAAAGTGTGGTGCAAGGTGTAATGGTGCAAAAGTAGCTCCCCTAAACCCTAGACCCTACCCCTAACCCTACGCCGAACCCTAACCAGTAGATCTCAGGCACACCGTCGATCGTGTAATAATAGCTCGAGCTGCGGGTGTATGTGCCAAAGGGTCCCAATCTTGGTTCTCCATGTGTATATGTCCTAAACAAACCTAAAAGAATGAAAAGGTACATTGGTGCACCCTCGCGCGGAGAAATCTAGGGGGGTAGACCCGCCGGGGCACACGTTCCGCTGTTTTGGGGGGAGGAGGGGGAGAACGACCGCCGGAACACCGGAACCCCACCAAATCTTGCATGTGGGCCTATGCTATGTGTCAAAGTGTGATGCAAGGTGTAATTGTGAAAAAGTAGCTCCCCTAAACCCTAGACCCTACCCCTAACCCTACGCCGAACCCTAACCAGTTGATCAGGCAGCACACCGTCGATCGTGTGATAATGGCTCGAGCTGCGGGTGTATGTGACAAAGGGTCCCAATCTAGGTTCTCCATGTGTATATGTCCTAATAAACAAACCTAAAAGAATGAAAATGTACATTGGTGCACCCTCGCGCGGAGAAATCTAGGGGGTAGACCCACCGGGGCACACGTTCCGCTGTTTTGGGGGGAGGGGAGAACGACCGCCGGAACACCGGAACCCCACCAAATCTTGCATGTGGGGCCTATGCTATGTGTCAAAGTGTGGTGCAAGGTGTAATGGTGCAAAAGTAGCTCCCCTAAACCCTAGACCCTACCCCTAACCCTACGCCGAACCCTAACCAGTAGATCTCAGGCACACCGTCGATCGTGTAATAATGGCTCGAGCTGCGGGTGTATGTGCCAAAGGGTCCCAATCTTGGTTATCCATGTGTATATGTCCTAAACAAACCTAAAAGCATGAAAATGTACATTGGTGCACCCTCGCGCGGAGAAATCTAGGGGGGTAGACCCGCCGGGGCACACGTTCCGCTATTTTGGGGGGAGGAGGGGGAGAACGACCGCCGGAACACCGGAACCCCACCAAATCTTGCATGTGGGCCTATGCTATGTGCCAAAGTGTGGTGCAAGGTGTAATGGTGCAAAAGTAGCTCCCCTAAACCCTAGCCCTAACCCTACGCCGAACCCTAACCAGTAGATCTCAGGCAGCACACCCTCAATCGTGTGATAATGGCTCGAGCTGCGGGTGTATGTGCCAAAAGGTCCCAATCTTGGTTCTCCATGTGTATATGTCCTAAACAAACCTAAAAGAATAAAAAGGTACATTGGTGCACCCTCGCGCGGAGAAATCTAGGGGGGTAGACCCGCCGGGGCACACATTCCGCTGTTTTGGGGGGAGGAGGGGGAGAACGACCGCCGGAACACCGGAACCCCACCAAATCTTGCATGTGGGCCTATTCTATGTGTCAAAGTATGGTGCAAGGTGTAATGGTGCAAAAGTAGCTCCCCTAAACCCTAGCCCTAACCCTACGCCGAACCCTAACCAGTAGATCTCAGGCAGCACACCCTCGATCGTGTGATAATGGCTCGAGCTGCGGGTGTATGTGCCAAAAGGTCCCAATCTTGGTTCTCCATGTGTATATGTCCTAAACAAACCTAAAATAATAAAAAGGTACATCGGTGCACCCTCGCGCGGAGAAATCTAGGGGGGTAGACCCGCCGGGGCACACGTTCCGCTGTTTTGGGGGGAGGAGGGGGAGAACGACCGCCGGAACACCGGAACCCCACCAAATCTTGCATGTGGGCCTATTCTATGTGTCAAAGTATGGTGCAAGGTGTAATGGTGCAAAAGTAGCTCCCCTAAACCCTAGACCCTACCCCTAACCCTACGCCGAACCCTAACCAGTAGATCTCATGGCACACCCTCGATCGTGTGATAATGGCTCGAGCTGCGGGTGTATGTGCCAAAGGGTCCCAATCTTGGTTCTCCATGTGTATATGTCCTAAACAAACCTAAAAGAATGAAAAGGTACATTGGTGCACCCTCGCGCGGAGAAATCTAGGGGGGTAGACCAGCCGGGCACACGTTCATTGTTTTGGGGGAGGAGGGGGATAATGACCGCCGGAACATCGGAACCCCACCAAATCTTGCATGTCGGACTATTCTGTGTGTAAAAGTGTGATGCAAGGTGTAAATGTGCAAAAGTAGCTCCCCTAAACCCTAGACCCTACCCCTAACCCTACGCCGAACCCTAACCAGTTGATCAGGCAGCACACCCTCGATCGTGTGATAATGGCTCGAGCTGCGGGTGTATGTGCCAAAGGGTCCCAATCTTGGTTCTCCATGTGTATATGTCCTAAACAAACCTAAAAGAATGAAAATGTACATTGGTGCACCCTCGCACGGAGAAATCTAGGGGGGTAGACCCGCCGGGGCACACGTTCCGCTGTTTTGGGGGGAGGAGGGGGAGAACGACCGCCGGAACACCGGAACCCCACCAAATCTTGCATGTGGGGCCTATGCTATGTGTAAAAGTGTGGTGCAAGGTGTAATGGTGCAAAAGTAGCTCCCCTAAACCCTAGACCCTACCCCTAACCCTACGCCGAACCCTAACCAGTAGATCTCAGGCACACCGTCGATCGTGTGATAATGGCTCGAGCTGCGGTTGTATGTGCCAAAGGTCCCAATCTTGGTTCTCCATGTGTATATGTCCTAAAAAAACCTAAAAGCATGAAAATGTACATTGGTGCACCCTCGCGCGGAGAAATCTAGGGGGTAGACCCGCCGGGGCACACGTTTCGCTGTTTTGGGGGGAGGAGGGGGAGAACGACCGCCGGAACACCGGAACCCCACCAAATCTTGCATGTGGGCCTATTGTGATGCAAGGTGTAATTGTGAAAAAGTATCTCCCCTAAACCCTAGACCCTACCCCTAACCCTACGCCGAACCCTAACCAGTTGATCAGGCAGCACACCGTCGATCGTGTGATAATGGCTCGAGCTGCGGGTGTATGTGCCAAAGGGTCCCAATCTTGGTTCTCCATGTGTATATGTCCTAATAAAAAAACCTAAAAGAATGAAAATGTACATTGGTGCACCCTCGCGTGGAGAAATCTAGGGGGTAGACCCACCGGGGCACACGTTCCGCTGTTTTGGGGGGAGGAGGGGGAGAACGACCGCCGGAACACCGGAACCCCACCAAATCTTGCATGTGGGGCCTATGCTATGTGTCAAAGTGTGGTGCAAGGTGTAATGGTGCAAAAGTAGCTCCCCTAATCCCTAGACCCTACCCCTAACCCTACGCCGAACCCTAACCAGTAGATCTCAGGCACACCGTCGATCGTGTAATAATGGCTCGAGCTGCGGGTGTATGTGGCAAAGGGTCCCAATCTTGGTTCTCCATGTGTATATGTCCTAAACAAACCTAAAAGAATGAAAATGTACATTGGTGCACCCTCGCGCAGAGAAATCTAGGGGGGTAGACCCGCCGGGGCACACGTTCCGCTGTTTTGGGGGGAGGAGGGGGAGAACGACCGCCGGAACACCGGAACCCCACCAAATCTTGCATGTGGGCCTATGCTATGTGCCAAAGTGTGGTGCAAGGTGTAATGGTGCAAAAGTAGCTCCCCTAAACCCTAGACCCTACCCCTAACCCTACGCTGAACCCTAACCAGTTGATCAGGCAGCACACCCTCGATCGTGTGATAATGGCTCGAGCTACGGGTGTATGTGCCAAAGGGTCCCAATCTTGGTTCTCCATGTGTATATGTCCTAAACAAACCTAAAATAATGAAAAGGTACATTGGTGCACCCTCGCGCGGAGAAATCTAGGGGGTAGACCCGCCGGGGCACACGTTCCGCTGTTTTGGGGGGAGGAGGGGGAGAACGACTGCCGGAACACCGGAACCCACCAAATCTTGCATGTGGGCCTATGCTATGTGTCAAAGTGTGGTGCAAGGTGTAATGGTGCAAAAGTAGCTCCCCTAAACCCTAGCCCTGACCCTACGCCGAACCCTAACCAGTAGATCTCAGGCAGCACACCCTCAATCGTGTGATAATGGCTCGAGCTGCGGGTGTATGTGCCAAAAGGTCCCAATCTTGGTTCTCCATGTGTATATGTCCTAAACAAACCTAAAAGAATAAAAAGGTACATTGGTGCACCCTCGCGCGGAGAAATCTAGGGGGGTAGACCCGCCGGGGCACACGTTCCGCTGTTTTGGGGGGAGGAGTGGGAGAACGACCGCCGGAACACCGGAACCCCACCAAATCTTGCATGTGGGCCTATTCTATGTGTAAAAGTATGGTGCAAGGTGTAATGGTGCAAAAGTAGCTCCCCTAAACCCTAGACCCTACCCCTAACCCTACGCCGAACCCTAACCAGTAGATCTCATGGCACACCCTCGATCGTGTGATAATGGCTCGAGCTGCGGGTGTATGTGCCAAAGGGTCCCAATCTTGGTTCTCCATGTGTATATGTCCTAAACAAACCTAAAAGAATGAAAAGGTACATTGGTGCACCCTCGCGCGGAGAAATCTAGGGGGTAGACCCGCCGGGGCACACCATCCGCTGTGTTGGTGGGAGGAGGGGGCGAATGACCGCCGGAACATCGGAACCCCACCAAATCTTGCATGTCGGACTATTCTATGTGTCAAAGTGTGATGCAAGGTGTAATTATGCAAAAGTAGCTCCCCTAAACCCTAGACCCTACCCCTAACCCTACGCCGAACCCTAACCAGTTGATCAAGCAGCACACCCTCGATCGTGTGATAATGGCTCGAGCTGCGGGTGTATGTGCCAAAGGGTCCCAATCTTGGTTCTGCATGTGTATATGTCCTAAAAAAACCTAAAAGAATGAAAATGTACATTGGTGCACCCTCGCGCGGAGAAATCTAGGGGGGTAGACCCGCCGGGGCACACGTTCCGCTGTTTTGGGGGGAGGAGGGGGAGAACGACCACCGCAACACCGGAACCCCACCAAATCTTGCATGTGGGGCCTATGCTATGTGTAAAAGTGTGGTGCAAGGTGTAATGGTGCAAAAGTAGCTCCCCTAAACCCTAGACCCTACCCCTAACCCTACGCCGAACCCTAACCAGTAGATCTCAGGCACACCGTCGATCGTGTGATAATGGCTCGAGCTGCGGTTGTATGTGCCAAAGGGTCCAATCTTGGTTCTCCATGTGTATATGTCCTAAACAAACCTAAAAGCATGAAAATGTACATTGGTGCACCCTCGCGCGGAGAAATCTAGGGGGGTAGACCCGCCGGGGCACACGTTCCGCTGTTTTGGGGGGAGGAGGGGGAGAACGACCGCCGGAACACCGGAACCCCACCAAAACTTGCATGTGGGCCTATGCTATGTGTCAAAGTGTGATGCAAGGTGTAATTGTGAAAAAGTAGCTCCCCTAAACCCTATACCCTACCCCTAACCCTACGCCGAACCCTAACCAGTTGATCAGGCAGCATACCCTCGATCGTGTGATAATGGCTCGAGCTGCGGGTGTATGTGCCAAAGGGTCCCAATCTTGGTTCTCCATGTGTATATGTCCTAAACAAACCTAAAAGAATGAAAATGTACATTGGTGCACCCTCGCGCGGAGAAATCTAGGGGGGTAGACCCGCCGGGGCACACGTTCCGCTGTTTTGGGGGGAGGAGGGGGAGAACCACCGCCGGAACACCGAAACCACACCAAATCTTGCATGTGGGGCCTATGCTATGTGTCAAAGTGTGGTGCAAGTTTTTATGGTGCAAAAGTAGCTCCCCTAAACCCTAGACCCTAGCCCTAACCCTACGCCGAACCCTAACCAGTAGATCTCAGGCACACCGTCGATCGTGTGATAATGGCTCGAGCTGCGGGTGTATGTGCCAAAGGGTCCCAATCTTGGTTCTCCATGTGTATATTTCATAAACAAACCTAAAAGAATGAAAATGTACATTGGTGCACCCTCGCGCGGAGAAATCTAGGGGGTAGACCCGCCGGGGCACACGTTCCGCTGTTTTGGGGGGAGGAGTGGGAGAACGACCGCCGGAACACCGGAACCCCACCAAATCTTGCATGTGGGGCCTATGCTATGTGTCAAAGTGTGATGCAAGGTGTAATTGTGCAAAATTAGCTCCCCTAAACCCTAGACCCTACCCCTAACCCTACGCCGAACCCTAACCAGTTGATCAGGCAGCACACCCTCGATCGTGTGATAATGGCTCGAGCTGCGGGTGTATGTGCCAAAGGGTCCCAATCTTGGTTCTCCATGTGTATATGTCCTAAACAAACCTAAAAGAATGAAAATGTACATTGGTGCACCCTCGCGCGGAGAAATCTAGGGGGTAGACCCGCCGGGGCACACGTTCCGCTGTTTTGGGGGGAGGAGGGGGAGAACGACCGCCGGAACACCGGAACCCCACCAAATCTTGCATGTGGGGCCTATGCTATGTGTCAAAGTGTGGTGCAAGGTGTAATGGTGCAAAAGTAGCTCCCCTAAACCCTAGACCCTACCCCTAACCCTACGCCGAACCCTAACCAGTAGATCTCAGGCACACCGTCGATCGTGTGATAATGGCTCGAGCTACGGGTGTATGTGCCAAAGGGTCCCAATCTTGGTTCTCCATGTGTATATGTCCTAAACAAACCTGAAAGCATGAAAATGTACATTGGTGCACCCTCGCGCGGAGAAATCTAGGGGGTAGACCCGCCGGGGCACACGTTCCATTGTTTTGGGGGAGGAGGGGGAGAACGACCGCCGGAACACCGGAACCCCACCAAATCTTGCATGTGGGCCTATGCTATGTGTCAAAGTGTGATTCAAGGTGTAATTGTGCAAAATTAGCTCCCCTAAACCCTAGACCCTACACCTAACTCTACGCCGAACCCTAACCAGTTGATCAGGCAGCACACACCCTCGATCGTGTGATAATGGCTCGAGTTGCGGGTGTATGTTCCAAAGGGTCCCAATCTTGGTTCTCCATGTGTATATGTCCTAAACAAACCTAAAAGAATGAAAATGTACATTGGTGCACCCTCGCGCGGAGAAATCTAGGGGGTAGACCCGCCGGGGCACACGTTCCGCTGTTTTGGGGGGAGGAGGGGGAGAACGACCGCCGGAACACCGGAACCCCACCAAATCTTGCATGTGGGCCTATTATATGTGTCAAAGTGTGGTGCAAGGTGTAATTGTGCAAAAGTATCTCCCCTAAACCCTAGACCCTAGCCCTAACCCTACGCCGAACCCTAACCAGTAGATCTCAGGCACACCGTCGATCGTGTGATAATGGCTCGAGCTGCGGGTGTATGTGCCAAAGGGTCCCAATCTTGGTTCTCCATGTGTATATGTCCTAAACAAACCTAAAAGAATGAAAATTTACATTGGTGCACCCTCGCACGGAGAAATCTAGGGGGGTAGACCCGCCGGGGCACACGTTCCACTGTTTTGGGGGGAGGAGGGGGAGAACGACCGCCGGAACACCGGAACCCCACAAAATCTTGCATGTGGGCCTATTCTATGTGTCAAAGTGTGGTGCAAGGTGTAATGGTTCAAAAGTAGCTCCCCTAAACCCTAGACCCTACCCCTAACCCTACGCCGAACCCTAACCAGAGATCAGGCACACCCTCGATCGTGTGATAATGGCTCGAGCTGCGGGTGTATGTGCCAAAGGGTCCCAATCTTGGTTCTCCATGTGTATATGTCCTAAATAAACCTAAAAGAATGAAAAGGTACATTGGTGCACCCTCGCGCGGAGAAATCTAGGGGGGTAGACCCGCCGGGGCACACGTTCCGCTATTTTGGGGGGAGGAGGGGGAGAACGACCGCCGGAACACCGGAACCCCACAAAATCTTGCATGTGGGCCTATGCTATGTGTCAAAGTGTGATGCAAGGTGTAATTGTGCAAAAGTAGCTCCCCTAAACCCTAGACCCTAGCCCTAACCCTACACCAAACCCTAACCAGTAGATCAGGCACACCCTCGATCGTGTGATAATGGCTCGAGCTGCGGGTGTATGTGCCAAAGGGTCCCAATCTTGGTTCTCCATGTGTATATGTCCTAAACAAACCTAAAAGAATGAAAATGTACATTGGTGCACCCTCACGCGGAGAAATCTAGGGGGTAGACCCGCCGGGGCACACGTTCCACTGTTTTGGGGGGAGGAGGGGGAGAACGACCGCCGGAACACCGGAACCCCACCAAATCTTGCATGTGGGCCTATGCTATGTGTCAAAGTGTGACGCAAGGTGTAATTGTGCAAAAGTAGCTCCCCTAAACTCTAGCCCCTAGCCCTAACCCTACGCCGAACCCTAACCAGTAGATCAGGCACACCCTCGATCGTGTGATAATGGCTCGAGCTGCGGGTGTATGTGCCAAAGGGTCCCAATCTTGGTACTCCATGTGTATATGTCCTAAACAAACCTAAAAGAATGAAAATGTTCATTGGTGCACCCTCGCGCGGAGAAATCTAGGGGGTAGACCCACCGGGGCACACGTCGCTGTTTTGGGGGGAGGAGGGGGAGAACGACCACCGGAACACCGGAACCCCACCAAATCTTGCATGTGGGCCTATGCTATGTGTCAAAGTGTGGTGCAAGGTGTAATTGTGCAAAAGTGGCTCCCCTAAACCCTAGACCCTAGCCCTAACCCTAGGCCGAACCCTAACCAGTAGATCAGGCACACCCTCGATCGTGTGGGTGGCTCGAGCTGCGGGTGTACGTATGTGCCAAACGGTCCCAATCTTGGTTCTCCATGTGTATATGTCCTAAACAAACCTAAAAGAATGAAAAGGTACATTGGTGCACCCTCGCGCGGAGAAATCTAGGGGGGTAGACCCGCCGGGGCACACGTTCCGCTGTTTTGGGGGGGGGGGGAGGGGGAGAACGACCGCCGGAACACCGGAACCCCACCAAATATTGCATGTGGGCCTATGCTATGTGTCAAAGTGTGATTCAAGGTGTAATTGTGCAATAGTAAACGGAGCCAAAAAGTCGAGCGCGGAGACGACATTATATTCTAGGAGAATCCTTCACGATCGAACTACCACGTTCGAAATCTTGATGTATATAGAATGGGATAAAGCTTGCATATTCCTTATGATAAGCATATAATTAGTGTGTGCAAGAGACATATATAATTTGACCTAATTAACCAAACATTTTCTGATTATATATATAATTTATTAAGGATTCTAGAAGTTTCATATATCCCTATATTATTATCATTAAAGGATGAAGGTGACACACGTTTAATTAGATGATATTCTGTTTTTAAAAATATTTTAACCTACACCAAATTATATGCATTATTGCGCATTTAATTATTATTGTTTTGCACAAAAAAGCCGCAAAAATTCCCTCCTACTTAAATAAATTGATAGAGCTAAAACCCTACCAAACCCCAAAACTCTCCCGCCTAGCTGCTTCTCCCGCCAGCTCCAGCGAAATGTTTTGAATCCACCCGCCACTAACCTAAGCTGGAAAGGAGGGCAAATGTCTGAAACGCCACTAACCTAAGCTGGACATTTCAGTCAAATCCCGTACGAGCTCCCTCAATTCCCCAATTCCCCTCCCACTCCGGTGCGATACGAACCCCAATTCCCCTCCCACTCCGCTCATCCCCACCCGCCGACGGCCACCGACGAGCGGCGCTCCGATGAGCGGACGAGCGGAGATCTACCCGCTGACGATGGCCGCGCGTGCGTAGACGCTCGCCACAAGATCTACAGGCGTGTTCCCTCCTGAACCCGACCACTCCCCCCCTCTTCTATGGCCTTTTCTTGGCCTGCTTAGGGTTTCGTCGGCCATGGCTAGGGTTACGGTTTGCTTGGCATGGCATGGTTAGGGTTAGGGATTTCGTGGCATGGCTTGTTTCCTTGGCTTGTCCAGGGTCAGGGTTGCTCGGCCTGTCATGGTTCTTGCTGCAACCAGTCCATGGTTGCTTCGGATCTTGCTTGGCATGTTCTTGCTGCAACCAGTCGATGATTGCTGCGGATCTTGCCTGGCTCAGGCTCTGTGGATTTTAGATTTGGTTTTCTGCAGTCCCTATATGATTACCTGCTGCCGATCTTGCTTGCTATATGCAACCAGCCCATGGTTGCTTCAGATCTTGATTGGCATGTGTCTTGCTGCAACCAGTCGATGATTGCTGCGGATCTTGCTTGGCTCAGGCTCTGTAGAATTTAGATCTGGTTTACTGCAGTCCCTATATGATTACCTGCTGCCGATCTTGCTTGCTATATGCACCCTCGCGCGGAGAAATCTAGGGGGTAGACCCGCCGGGGCACACGTTCCGCTGTTTTGGGGGGAGGAGGGGGAGAACGACCGCCGGAACACCGGAACCCCACCAAATCTTGCATGTGGGCCTATGCTATGTGTCAAAGTGTGATGCAAGGTGTAATTGTGAAAAAGTAGCTCCCCTAAACCCTAGACCCTACCCCTAACCCTACGCCGAACCCTAACCAGTTGATCAGGCAGCACACCGTCGATCGTGTGATAATGGCTCGAGCTGCGGGTGTATGTGCCAAAGGGTCCCAATCTTGGTTCTCCATGTGTATATGTCCTAATAAACAAACCTAAAAGAATGAAAATGTACATTGGTGCACCCTCGCGCGGAGAAATCTAGGGGGTAGACCCACCGGGGCACACGTTCATTGTTTTGGGGGAGGAGGGGAGAACGACCGCGAACACCGGAACCCCACCAAATCTTGCATGTGGGGCCTATGCTATGTGTCAAAGTGTGGTGCAAGGTGTAATGGTGCAAAAGTAGCTCCCCTAAACCCTAGACCCTACCCCTAACCCTACGCCGAACCCTAACCAGTAGATCTCAGGCACACCGTCGATCGTGTAATAATGGCTCGAGCTGCGGGTGTATGTGCCAAAGGGTCCCAATCTTGGTTCTCCATGTGTATATGTCCTAAACAAACCTAAAAGAATGAAAAGGTACATTGGTGCACCCTCGCGCGGAGAAATCTAGGGGGGTAGACCCGCCGGGGCACACGTTCATTGTTTTGGGGGAGGAGGGGGAGAACGACCGCCGGAACACCGGAACCCCACCAAATCTTGCATGTGGGCCTATGCTATGTGTCAAAGTGTGATGCAAGGTGTAATTGTGAAAAAGTAGCTCCCCTAAACCCTAGACCCTACCCCTAACCCTACGCCAAACCCTAACCAGTTGATCAGGCAGCACACCGTCAATCGTGTGATAATGGCTCGAGCTGCGGGTGTATGTGACAAAGGGTCCCAATCTTGGTTCTCCATGTGTATATGTCCTAATAAACAAACCTAAAAGAATGAAAATGTACATTGGTGCACCCTCGCGCGGAGAAATCTAGGGGGGTAGACCCGCCGGGGCACACATTCCGCTATTTTGGGGGGAGGAGGGGGAGAACGACCGCCGGAACACCGGAACCCCACCAAATCTTGCATGTGGGCCTATGCTATGTGCCAAAGTGTGGTGCAAGGTGTAATGGTGCAGAAGTAGCTCCCCTAAACCCTAGCCCTAACCCTACGTCGAACCCTAACCAGTAGATCTCAGGCAGCACACCCTCAATCGTGTGATAATGGCTCGAGCTGCGGGTGTATGTGCCAAAAGCTCCCAATCTTGGTTCTCCATGTGTATATGTCCTAAACAAACCTAAAAGAATAAAAAGGTACATTGGTGCACCCTCGCGCGGAGAAATCTAGGGGGGTAGACCCGCCGGGGCACACATTCCGCTGTTTTGGGGGGAGGAGGGGGAGAACGACTGCCGGAACACCGGAACCCCACCAAATATTGCATGTGGGCCTATTATATGTGTCAAAGTATGGTGCAAGGTGTAATGGTGCAAAAGTAGCTCCCCTAAACCCTAGCCCTAACCCTACGCCGAACCCTAACCAGTAGATCTCAGGCAGCACACCCTCGATCGTGTGATAATGGCTCGAGCTGCGGGTGTATGTGCCAAAAGGTCCCAATCTTGGTTCTCCATGTGTATATGTCCTAAACAAACCTAAAATAATAAAAAGGTACATTGGTGCACCCTCGCGCGGAGAAATCTAGGGGGGTAGACCCGCCGGGGCACACGTTCCGCTGTTTTGGGGGGAGGAGGGGGAGAACGACCGCCGGAACACCGGAACCCCACCAAATCTTGCATGTGGGCCTATTCTATGTGTCAAAGTATGGTGCAAGGTGTAATGGTGCAAAAGTAGCTCCCCTAAACCCTAGACCCTACCCCTAACCCTACGCCGAACCCTAACCAGTAGATCTCATGGCACACCCTCGATCGTGTGATAATGGCTCGAGCTGCGGGTGTATGTGCCAAAGGGTCCCAATCTTGGTTCTCCATGTGTATATGTCCTAAACAAACCTAAAAGAATGAAAAGGTACATTGGTGCACCCTCGCGCGGAGAAATCTAGGGGGGTAGACCCGCCGGGGCACACGTTCCGCTGTTTTGGGGGGAGGAGGGGGATAATGACCGCCGAAACATCGGAACCCCACCAAATCTTGCATGTCGGACTATTTTGTGTGTAAAAGTGTGATGCAAGGTGTAAATGTGCAAAAGTAGCTCCCCTAAACCCTAGACCCTACCCCTAACCCTACGCCGAACCCTAACCAGTTGATCAGGCAGCACACCCTCGATCGTGTGATAATTGCTCGAGCTGCGGGTGTATGTGCCAAAGGGTCCCAATCTTGGTTCTCCATGTGTATATGTCCTAAACAAACCTAAAAGAATGAAAATGTACATTGGTGCACCCTCGCACGGAGAAATCTAGGGGGGTAGACCCGCCGGGGCACACGTTCCGCTGTTTTGGGGGGAGGAGGGGGAGAACGACCGCCGGAACACCGGAACCCCACCAAATCTTGCATGTGGGGCCTATGCTATGTGTAAAAGTGTGGTGCAAGGTGTAATGGTGCAAAAGTAGCTCCCCTAAACCCTAGACCCTACCCCTAACCCTACGCCGAACCCTAACCAGTAGATCTCAGGCACACCGTCGATCGTGTGATAATGGCTCGAGCTGCGGTTGTATGTGCCAAAGGTCCCAATCTTGGTTCTCCATGTGTATATGTCCTAAAAAAACCTAAAAGCATGAAAATGTACATTGGTGCACCCTCGCGCGGAGAAATCTAGGGGGTAGACCCACCGGGGCACACGTTTATTGTTTTGGGGGAGGAGGGAGAACGACCGCCGAACACCGGAACCCCACCAAATCTTGCATGTGGGCCTATGCTATGTGTCAAAGTGTGATGCAAGGTGTAATTGTGAAAAAGTAGCTCCCCTAAACCCTAGACCCTACCCCTAACCCTACGCCGAACCCTAACCAGTTGATCAGGCAGCACACCGTCGATCGTGTGATAATGGCTCGAGCTGCGGGTGTATGTGCCAAAGGGTCCCAATCTTGGTTCTCCATGTGTATATGTCCGAATAAACAAACCTAAAAGAATGAAAATGTACATTGGTGCACCCTCGCGCGGAGAAATCTAGGGGGTAGACCCACCGGGGCACACGTTCCGCTATTTTGGGGGGAGGAGGGGGAGAACGACCGCCGGAACACCGGAACCCCACCAAATCTTGCATGTGGGGCCTATGCTATGTGTCAAAGTGTGGTGCAAGGTGTAATGGTGCAAAAGTAGCTCCCCTAATCCCTAGACCCTACCCCTAACCCTACGCCGAACCCTAACCAGTAGATCTCAGGCACACCGTCGATCGTGTAATAATGGCTCGAGCTGCGGGTGTATGTGCCAAAGGGTCCCAATCTTGGTTCTCCATGTGTATATGTCCTAAAAAAACCTAAAAGAATGAAAATGTACATTGGTGCACCCTCGCGCGGAGAAATCTAGGGGGTAGACCCGCCGGGGCACACGTTCCGCTGTTTTGGGGGGAGGAGGGGGAGAACGACCGCCGGAACACCGGAACCCCACCAAATCTTGCATGTGGGCCTATGCTATGTGCCAAAGTGTGGTGCAAGGTGTAATGGTGCAAAAGTAGCTCCCCTAAACCCTAGACCCTACCCCTAACCCTACGCTGAACCCTAACCAGTTGATCAGGCAGCACACCCTCGATCGTGTGATAATGGTTCGAGCTACGGGTGTATGTGCCAAAGGGTCCCAATCTTGGTTCTCCATGTGTATATGTCCTAAACAAACCTAAAATAATGAAAAGGTACATTGGTGCACCCTCGCGCGGAGAAATCTAGGGGGTAGACCCGCCGGGGCACACGTTCCGCTGTTTTGGGGGGAGGAGGGGGAGAACGACTGCCGGAACACCGGAACCCACCAAATCTTGCATGTGGGCCTATGCTATGTGTCAAAGTGTGGTGCAAGGTGTAATGGTGCAAAAGTAGCTCCCCTAAACCCTAGCCCTAACCCTACGCCGAACCCTAACCAGTAGATCTCAGGCAGCACACCCTCAATCGTGTGATAATGGCTCGAGCTGCGGGTGTATGTGCCAAAAGGTCCCAATCTTGGTTCTCCATGTGTATATGTCCTAAACAAACCTAAAAGAATAAAAAGGTACATTGGTGCACCCTCGCGCGGAGAAATCTAGGGGGTAGACCCGCCGGGGCACACGTTCCGCTGTTTTGGGGGGAGGAGGGGGAGAACGACCGCCGGAACACCGGAACCCCACCAAATCTTGCATGTGGGCCTATTCTATGTGTCAAAGTATGGTGCAAGGTGTAATGGTGCAAAAGTAGCTCCCCTAAACCCTAGACCCTACCCCTAACCCTACGCCGAACCCTAACCAGTAGATCTCATGGCACACCCTCGATCGTGTGATAATGGCTCGAGCTGCGGGTGTATGTGCCAAAGGGTCCCAATCTTGGTTCTCCATGTGTATATGTCCTAAACAAACCTAAAAGAATGAAAAGGTACATTGGTGCACCCTCGCGCGGAGAAATCTAGGGGGTAGACCCGCCGGGGCACACGTTCCGCTGTTTTGGGGGGAGGAGGGGGAGAATGACCGCCGGAACATCGGAACCCCACCAAATCTTGCATGTCGGACTATTCTATGTGTCAAAGTGTGATGCAAGGTGTAATTGTGCAAAAGTAGCTCCCCTAAACCCTAGACCCTACCCCTAACCCTACGCCGAACCCTAACCAGTTGATCAAGCAGCACACCCTCGATCGTGTGATAATGGCTCGAGCTGCGGGTGTATGTGCCAAAGGGTCCCAATCTTGGTTCTCCATGTGTATATGTCCTAAACAAACCTAAAAGAATGAAAATGTACATTGGTGCACCCTCGCGCGGAGAAATCTAGGGGGGTAGACCCGCCGGGGCACACGTTCCGCTATTTTGGGGGGAGGAGGGGGAGAACGACCACCGCAACACCGGAACCCCACCAAATCTTGCATGTGGGGCCTATGCTATGTGTAAAAGTGTGGTGCAAGGTGTAATGGTGCAAAAGTAGCTCCCCTAAACCCTAGACCCTACCCCTAACCCTACGCCGAACCCTAACCAGTAGATCTCAGGCACACCGTCGATCGTGTGATAATGGCTCGAGCTGCGGTTGTATGTGCCAAAGGGTCCCAATCTTGGTTCTCCATGTGTATATGTCCTAAACAAACCTAAAAGCATGAAAATGTACATTGGTGCACCCTCGCGCGGAGAAATCTAGGGGGGTAGACCCGCCGGGGCACACGTTCATTGTTTTGGGGGAGGAGGGGGAGAACGACCGCCGGAACACCGGAACCCCACCAAAACTTGCATGTGGGCCTATGCTATGTGTCAAAGTGTGATGCAAGGTGTAATTGTGAAAAAGTAGCTCCCCTAAACCCTATACCCTACCCCTAACCCTACGCCGAACCCTAACTAGTTGATCAGGCAGCACACCCTCGATCGTGTGATAATGGCTCGAGCTGCGGGTGTATGTGCCAAAGGGTCCCAATCTTGGTTCTCCATGTGTATATGTCCTAAACAAACCTAAAAGAATGAAAATGTACATTGGTGCACCCTCGCGCGGAGAAATCTAGGGGGGTAGACCCGCCGGGGCACACGTTCCGCTGTTTTGGGGGGAGGAGGGGGAGAACCACCGCCGGAACACCGAAACCACACCAAATCTTGCATGTGGGGCCTATGCTATGTGTCAAAGTGTGGTGCAAGTTTTTATGGTGCAAAAGTAGCTCCCCTAAACCCTAGACCCTAGCCCTAACCCTACGCCGAACCCTAACCAGTAGATCTCAGGCACACCGTCGATCGTGTGATAATGGCTCGAGCTACGGGTGTATGTGCCAAAGGGTCCCAATCTTGGTTCTCCATGTGTATATTTCATAAACAAACCTAAAAGAATGAAAATGTACATTGGTGCACCCTCGCACGGAGAAATCTAGGGGGTAGACCCGCCGGGGCACACGTTCCGCTGTTTTGGGGGGAGGAGGGGGAGAACGACCGCCGGAACACCGGAACCCCACCAAATCTTGCATGTGGGGCCTATGCTATGTGTAAAAGTGTGGTGCAAGGTGTAATGGTGCAAAAGTAGCTCCCCTAAACCCTAGACCCTACCCCTAACCCTACGCCGAACCCTAACCAGTAGATCTCAGGCACACCGTCAATCGTGTGATAATGGCTCGAGCTGCGGTTGTATGTGCCAAAGGGTCCCAATCTTGGTTCTCCATGTGTATATGTCCTAAACAAACCTAAAAGCATGAAAATGTACATTGGTGCACCCTCGCGCGGAGAAATCTAGGGGGGTAGACCCGCCGGGGCACACGTTCCGCTGTTTTGGGGGGAGGAGGGGGAGAACGACCGCCGGAACACCGGAACCCCACCAAAACTTGCATGTGGGCCTATGCTATGTGTCAAAGTGTGATGCAAGGTGTAATTGTGAAAAAGTAGCTCCCCTAAACCCTAGACCCTACCCCTAACCCTACGCCGAACCCTAACCAGTTGATCAGGCAGCACACCCTCGATCGTGTGATAATGGCTCGAGCTGCGGGTGTATGTGCCAAAGGGTCCCAATCTTGGTTCTCCATGTGTATATGTCCTAAACAAACCTAAAAGAATGAAAATGTACATTGGTGCACCCTCGCGTGGAGAAATCTAGGGGGGTAGACCCGCCGGGGCACACGTTCCGCTGTTTTGGGGGGAGGAGGGGGAGAACCACCGCCGGAACACCGAAACCACACCAAATCTTGCATGTGGGGCCTATGCTATGTGTCAAAGTGTGGTGCAAGTTTTTATGGTGCAAAAGTAGCTCCCCTAAACCCTAGACCCTAGCCCTAACCCTACGCCGAACCCTAACCAGTAGATCTCAGGCACACCGTCGATCGTGTGATAATGGCTTGAGCTGCGGGTGTATGTGCCAAAGGGTCCCAATCTTGGTTCTCCATGTGTATATTTCATAAACAAACCTAAAATAATGAAAATATACATTGGTGCACCCTCGCGCGGAGAAATCTAGGGGGTAGACCCGCCGGGGCACACATTCCGCTGTTTTGGGGGGAGGAGGGGGAGAACGACCGCCGGAACACCGGAACCCCACCAAATCTTGCATGTGGGCCTATGCTATGTGTCAAAGTGTGATGCAAGGTGTAATTGTGCAAAATTAGCTCCCCTAAACCCTAGACCCTACCCCTAACCCTACGCCGAACCCTAACCAGTTGATTAGGCAGCACACCCTCGATCGTGTGATAATGGCTCGAGCTGCGGGTGTATGTGCCAAAGGGTCCCAATCTTGGTTCTCCATGTGTATGTCCTAAACAAACCTAAAAGAGTGAAAATGTACATTGGTGCACCCTCGCGCGGAGAAATCTAGGGGGGTAGACCCGCCGGGGCACACGTTCCGCTGTTTTGGGGGGAGGAGGGGGAGAACGACCGCCGGAACACCGGAACCCCACCAAATCTTGCATGTGGGGCCTATGCTATGTGTCAAAGTGTGGTGCAAGGTGTAATGGTGGAAAAGTAGCTCCCCTAAACCCTAGACCCTACCCCTAACCCTACGCCGAACCCTAACCAGTAGATCTCAGGCACACCGTCGATCGTGTGATAATGGCTCGAGCTGCGGGTGTATGTGCCAAAGGGTCCCAATCTTGGTTCTCCATGTGTATATGTCCTAAACAAACCTGAAAGCATGAAAATGTACATTGGTGCACCCTCGCGCGGAGAAATCTAGGGGGTAGACCCGCCGGGGCACACGTTCCGTTGTTTTGGGGGAGGAGGGGGAGAACGACCGCCGGAACACCGGAACCCCACCAAATCTTGCATGTGGGCCTATGCTATGTGTCAAAGTGTGATTCAAGGTGTAATTGTGCAAAATTATCTCCCCTAAACCCTAGACCCTACACCTAACTCTACGCCGAACCCTAACCAGTTGATCAGGCAGCACACACCCTCGATCGTGTGATAATGGCTCGAGTTGCGGGTGTATGTTCCAAAGGGTCCCAATCTTGGTTCTCCATGTGTATATGTCCTAAACAAACCTAAAAGAATGAAAATGTACATTGGTGCACCCTCGCGCGGAGAAATCTAGGGGGTAGACCCGCCGGGGCACACGTTCCGCTGTTTTGGGGGGAGGAGGGGGAGAACGACCGCCGGAACACCGGAACCCCACCAAATCTTGCATGTGGGCCTATTATATGTGTCAAAGTGTGGTGCAAGGTGTAATTGTGAAAAAGTATCTCCCCTAAACCCTAGACCCTAGCCCTAACCCTACGCCGAACCCTAACCAGTAGATCTCAGGCACACCGTCGATCGTGTGATAATGGCTCGAGCTGCGGGTGTATGTGCCAAAGGGTCCCAATCTTGGTTTTCCATGTGTATATGTCCTAAACAAACCTAAAAGAATGAAAATTTACATTGGTGCACCCTCGCACGGAGAAATCTAGGGGGGTAGACCCACCGGGGCACACATTCCACTGTTTTGGGGGGAGGAGGGGGAGAACGACCGCCGGAACACCGGAACCCCACAAAATCTTGCATGTGGGGGGTATTCTATGTGTCAAAGTGTGGTGCAAGGTGTAATGGTTCAAAAGTAGCTCCCCTAAACCCTAGACCCTACCCCTAACCCTACGCCGAACCCTAACCAGAGATCAGGCACACCCTCGATCGTGTGATAATGGCTCGAGCTGCGGGTGTATGTGCCAAAGGGTCCCAATCTTGGTTCTCCATGTGTATATGTCCTAAATAAACCTAAAAGAATGAAAAGGTACATTGGTGCACCCTCGCACGGAGAAATCTAGGGGGGTAGACCCGCCGGGGCACACGTTCCGCTATTTTGGGGGGAGGAGGGGGAGAACGACCGCCGGAACACCGGAACCCCACAAAATCTTGCATGTGGGCCTATGCTATGTGTCAAAGTGTGATGCAAGGTGTAATTGTGCAAAAGTAGCTCCCCTAAACCCTAGACCCTAGCCCTAACCCTACACCAAACCCTAACCAGTAGATCAGGCACACCCTCGATCGTGTGATAATGGCTCGAGCTGCGGGTGTATGTGCCAAATGGTCCCAATCTTGGTTCTCCATGTGTATATGTCCTAACCAAACCTAAAAGAATGAAAATGTACATTGGTGCACCCTCGCGCGGAGAAATCTAGGGGGGTAGACCCGCCGGGGCACACGTTCTGCTGTTTTGGGGGGGGAGGGGGAGAACGACCGCCGGAACACCGGAACCCCACCAAATCTTGCATGTGGGCCTATGCTATGTGTCAAAGTGTGATGCAAGGTGTAATTGTGCAAAAGTAGCTCCCCTAAACTCTAGCCCCTAGCCCTAACCCTACGCCGAACCCTAACCAGTAGATCAGGCACACCCTCGATCGTGTGATAATGGCTCGAGCTGCGGGTGTATGTGCCAAATGGTCCCAATCTTGGTACTCCATGTGTATATGTCCTAAACAAACCTAAAAGAATGAAAATGTTCATTGGTGCACCCTCGCGCGGAGAAATCTAGGGGGTAGACCCACCGGGGCACACGTCGCTGTTTTGGGGGGAGGAGGGGGAGAACGACCGCCGGAACGCCGGAACCCCACCAAATCTTGCATGTGGGCCTATGCTATGTGTCAAAGTGTGGTGCAAGGTGTAATTGTGCAAAAGTGGCTCCCCTAAACCCTAGACCCTAGCCCTAAACCTAGGCCGAACCCTAACCAGTAGATCAGGCACACCCTCGATCGTGTGGGTGGCTCGAGCTGCGGGTGTACGTATGTGCCAAACGGTCCCAATCTTGGTTCTCCATGTGTATATGTCCTAAACAAACCTAAAAGAATGAAAAGGTACATTGGTGCACCCTCGCGCGGAGAAATCTAGGGGGGTAGACCCGCCGGGGCACACGTTCCGCTGTTTTGGGGGGAGGAGGGGGAGAACGACCGCCGGAACACCGGAACCCCACCAAATATTGCATGTGGGCCTATGCTATGTGTCAAAGTGTGATTCAAGGTGTAATTGTGCAATAGTAAACGGAGCTAAAAAGTCGAGCGCGGAGACGACATTATATTCTAGGAGAATCCTTCACGATCGAACTACCACGTTCGAAATCTTGATGTATATAGAATGGGATAAAGCTTGCATATTCCTTATGATAAGCATATAATTAGTGTGTGCAAGAGACATATATAATTTGACCTAATTAACCAAACATTTTCTGATTATATATATAATTTATTAAGGATTCTAGAAGTTTCATATATCCCTATATTATTATCATTAAAGGATGAAGGTGACACACGTTTAATTAGATGATATTCTGTTTTTAAAAATATTTTAACCTACACCAAATTATATGCATTATTGCGCATTTAATTATTATTGTTTTGCACAAAAAAGCCGCAAAAATTCCCTCCTACTTAAATAAATTGATAGAGCTAAAACCCTCCCAAACCCCAAAACTCTCCCGCCTAGCTGCTTCTCCCGCCAGCTCCAACGAAATGTTTTGAATCCACCCGCCACTAACCTAAGCTGGAAAGGAGGGCAAATGTCTGAAACGCCACTAACCTAAGCTGGACATTTCAGTCAAATCCCGTACGAGCTCCCTCAATTCCCCAATTCCCCTCCCACTCCGGTGCGATACGAACCCCAATTCCCCTCCCACTCCGCTCATCCCCACCCGCCGACGGCCACCGACGAGCGGCGCTCTGATGAGCGGACGAGCGGAGATCTTCCCGCTGACGATGGCCGCGCGTGCGTAGACGCTCGCCACAAGATCTACAGGTGTGTTCCCTCCTGAACCCGACCACTCCCCCCCTCTTCTATGGCCTTTTCTTGGCCTGCTTAGGGTTTCGTCGGCCATGGCTAGGGTTACGGTTTGCTTGGCATGGCATGGTTAGGGTTAGGGATTTCGTGGCATGGCTTGTTTCCTTGGCTTGTCCAGGGTCAGGGTTGCTCGGCCTGTCATGGTTCTTGCTGCAACCAGTCCATGGTTGCTTCGGATCTTGCTTGGCATGTTCTTGCTGCAACCAGTCGATGATTGCTGCGGATCTTGCCTGGCTCAGGCTCTGTGGATTTTAGATTTGGTTTTCTGCAGTCCCTATATGATTACCTGCTGCCGATCTTGCTTGCTATATGCAACCAGCCCATGGTTGCTTCAGATCTTGATTGGCATGTGTCTTGCTGCAACCAGTCGATGATTGCTGCGGATCTTGCTTGGCTCAGGCTCTGTAGAATTTAGATCTGGTTTACTGCAGTCCCTATATGATTACCTGCTGCCGATCTTGCTTGCTGTATGCAACCAGTTAATTAGTGATGCGGATCTTGCCTGGCGTGGGTCTCGCTGCAACCAGTCCGTGATTGTTGGGGGATTTTACTTGGCTTGGGCTCTGTAGATTGTACATCTAGTTTACTGCAGTCCATATATGATTTGCTGCTACAGATCTTTCTTGCTGCAACTAGTACATAATATGATTACCTGCTGCGGATCTTGCTTGGTACAGATCTTTACCAAGGCATGCCCTTTTATATTTCGTCGATGAACATTTATATTGCCCTTTTATCCTGTGTTGATGAAACTTCTCCCAAACAAAGTTTGGTTTCCCTGTTTATCTGTACATGCCTACAGCTTTATCTGTGTACATGTCTATTGTTGTATGAAGGGATATGCCTAATGATTATAACATGTTATCTTCTTAGGTAATACTATCAAGGTCTGACCTACTTCAAGGAGCAAGGTGAACCAGGTGATTGTTGATCAACATGAACCTATGTTGCTTGGTTCTTTAATTGCATCCATATGTTGTATCTGCTGTCACTAATTGTTATTCTTTTTGTGCCAGCACATATCCAACCCATCAACATCAGGCATGGCAAAGACTGGGAAGAAGCAGCTGGCTGATATGCGGCTTCATCCTAACATCATCGTGTCTAATTGATGCTTTTAATCGGGTGCTGGGTTTTTTTTGGTTCTGTCTGAATATTTCTGTACCCTAGGATTAAATGAAACTAAAAGCTGAAAATTGCTATGATTAAACAATTTACCTTAGTTGTTCGAGTTGGCTTGCTTCTATGCATTTCAACCATCAATCTAATGGTTACATATTTCTCCCATACATGTAAAGAAGCGCCCCTCACCGAGATAGAGAAGGAGAGGGCTAGGACAATGATGCCGAACAACCGTGTCTTGCAGTCCCTGGGTATTCCCGCCGTAGTGTCAATATTTAGGAAGTCACGTGGTGGTCGAGGTGGAGGTGGTTCCACACTTTCAAATGATGAGTCATCTGCAATAACACAAGGCGAGAGCTCAGATTATCATCCGAGCGATGACCAATCGGTTGACCAGGAGGATGGGGAGGTTGAAGGGAGTATAGGGGAACACATTGAGAAGGTGCATTCTGCTTATCATCTTTGTAGGGATGGCATTACTTGTATCTGTTTTCTTATTTCTGTCTTGCTATAACCTGTGATGTAATGCCATTTTTGTTTTGCTATTTTTGCGAGGCATTGAAGGATCCCAAGAGTAGAAAGAAAAAGGCATCTGTTGGAAAGAGAAGCCCAGGGAGGAGGAGTAAGAGGTTGTAGAAGGAACAAAGTTCAATGCCTCCTGTTAGAGTGTTTGCTGATGCTCCAGGAGGGAGAAAGAGGCATCTGGAACCTGTTGCTGAGGCTCCTTCCAAAAGAGTCACCAGGAGGACATCAAGTGAAGCGTCTGCAACCAACAATGAAGATACTCCGCCCCGCAACAATCGCAGTAGCTCACCGCAGATTGATGAAAGGATCAATGAAGGAAGCACTGTTCGCAGGGACACAGGTCCTACTGCATCTGATGTCATGGACCATCAGCACTTTGATTCTGATGGTTTTCTTGATCCTGAGGTTGATGAAGGCAAGTTTTTGTTGGACAGCTGTCCTCACTATCTACTGCCTTTTTTGTTTATCTTTATAAACTCTTTTGGATGTGGGTGCTGCTTTCTGACATGATCTTTGTATGTATGCTATTCAGGTGGAACCACTGCTGCAGGTGGCCGTAAAAGGAAGGGCACCGGGCTGGAGCAGATTTGCAAGGGGATGGGAGTCAAGCTTACCATTGAGATTCCTCCAGGGCTGAAACGTCCTGAGAAGCCTTTGCCTGCTGCCAAGTTTGCATCGGAGGGTGGAATGCTTGCAAGAGGCCAGATGCCACTCCTTCCGCATTTCAAGTTGTACAAGAGGGATGAGAATTTGTTGGCCGACTTCGTTGGAAAGGTGGGGGTAATCTTCTTCATCACCAGTTCATTAGTTAGATGATAGGAGTGCTTGCTTGATTGTTCATAGTTCATGATAACTAACCTCGTCCTTGCCCTTGTTTGCTTTGTAGGCAAATTTCAACATGGACACAGAGTCGGAAGACATCCAGAAGGCTTGCTATGACGTACTGCGGAAAGTGTCGAAGAACAGGCGCTACATCCTGAAAAGGGACTACTTCGACAAAGTACCAGCAAATGAAGTCAGCATCAAGTCCCTGTTAAGGATGTCTCGGATGAAGAATGGGAAGCTATAACTGCTCTGTGGGTAACCCCAAGACACGGGGTATGTTTTTTGCTTCGATTGTAGTCATTAGTGCTTGCATGGTAGACATGATGCTCATCGTTATAGTGTGCACATTGCTGAATATCATGATTGTGCCCTTACTGCAAAACACATGTACCAAGAACAAGGACGATCGTCTGCGGTCAAATTTGGCCAAAAGGCGGCTCTCGTAGCTATGCTGCTCATCTGTATGCAACTGTAAGAACACTCTTACAGAATTTCCTTTTGCATCTTACTCTTGTCTCCACAAGCTTTATGTTCTGATTCTTGGTGAACATCATTTCCAGAGGGAGGAGCGCAGAGGTGAAGAGCTAGATGCAGTTGACATCTTTAAGGCGACCCATCACAGCAAGAAGGATGGTTTCTCTGAGGAAGCTCTAGCTGCAATAGTAAGTGCTTGTTCATTTCACTTTTGTGAACCATTCTTGGACCTGTGCTTTTCCTGAATTGATGAATCTTTTGGAAACGGATCTCCAGGCTGATATGGAAGCTGAGATGGCTACTCCTGTGCCAGAAGGTGCACCGCCAAGGTCTGCAGTCGCTGTTGTTGCAAAGGTTCTTAGCAAGGAAGCCAAGCACAGCACTTTCCTGAAGAATGCTGGACTTCAGCCCAGTTCCACTGTCAAGCTCAACAAGCCCACCGCAGCTGCTGTATCGGCGCATGTTCATGACCTGGAAGCACAGCTGAAGAGGTCCCAGGAGGAAGCTGAACAGATGAAGCAGCAGTTTGCTGCCATCATGGAAGAAGCAGCTGCCCAGAAGGAGAAGCAAGCGGCAAATGAAGCGGCACAAGCTCAGCGTGACAAGGACTACATGGAGCTCCTCAAGCGGACTGAGGAAAGTGATAGGAGGCTTGCTCACATGATGTCCATCTTCGGAGCTTCTGCGAATTAGCTCCTGCTGCTGGTGCTATCCCTTTTTTGTGTCCCGCCATGGAACTTGGTCACATCCTGGCAGGGTGACAATAACTTGGTCATATCTGTGAACTTCTTATTGGTGAATCTGTGAACTTTCTTGACACGTTGGTGAATCTGTGAACTTTCTTGACATGTTGGTGAATCTGTAAACCTGGTCATTTTGCTGCTATGACTCTGCTGTGAAATTTGCAGATTTGAAATGTTGTCTTTTATATTTTGCTGTTGAATTTCCTAATTTAATATATGCACTGTTGGGCTATTGTGGGCTCTTAAAAGGCCAAGGCCCAAAGTAGCGTAGAAATATATGGGCTCTTGAAAGGCTACAGCCCAACAAATAATTGACCCTAAAAAGGCTGAGGCCCAAAACCTTTGTGGACCCTAAAAAGGCCTAGGCCCAAAATCTTCATGGACCCTAAAAGGCCGAGGCCCAAAACCATAATGGACCCTAAAAAGGCCAAGGCCCAAAAGTGTAACGGACACTAAAAAGGCCAAAACCCAAAACTGTAATGGGTCCTAAAAAGGCCACAGCCCAAAACTGTAATGGGTCCTAAAAAGGCCACAACCCAAAACTATAATGGGTCCTAAAAAGGGCACGGCCCAAAACTGTAATGGGTCCTAAAAAGGCCACGACCCAAAACTGTAATGGGTCCTAAAAAGGCCACGACCCAAAACTGTAATGGATCCTAAAAAGGCCACGACCCAAGACTTTAAACAGGCCAGGCCCAATGAAAATTGGCCCAGGCCCAGTAAGTACAGCAGCTAAAAAGGCCGTTGAAAAAAAAAAGCTAAAAAGGCCGAGGTAATAAGCTAAAAAAAAACTAAAAAGGCCAAGGCCCAACAAAGCCGAAAAAAATAATCAGTACTAATGGGCTCAACCCACATAAGGAGATGAATGGACCGGGCTGAATTCAGATAATGACGTTTCTAATTCGTCACAATTTTGCCACGTCGGATTGCCACGCTGGACTCGGGGGCAGGTGCCCATGACGTTTTGGGAACGTCGTGCCGTCAATGACGTTTGCAAACGTCACAAAGATCTACGATGTTTTCAAGTGGAACATCGCAAGCAGTCACTGCTGACTCCCAGCTTTCGACGTTTTGAAATGCGTCACTGTAACGTCACAAGTAACCATCAGTGACGTTTCAGTGACACCTTTTTTTTGTCAACTTATGGCAGATTTCTTGTAGTGATAGGTATTTATAATGGACACTTTGGAACAACTTGGTTTATAGGGATTTGGATGCATGAGCAGCTTTTCCACTCAGTACAAGTGAATGCTAGCAATAGACTGGGAAGCGACAATCAAGAGAGCAATAACCGTCATAATCATGCTTGCGACAGAATAAAATTAACGGAGGCATAAAAGTGATACAAGAACTCTGAAGCAAAGTAAATCATCGAGGCTTAATTGACTTTTATTTTTCAGTCATATGCATGCGTGAGCATGTGCCAAGTCAATTTCAAATGAATCATTCAAAGGAGGACACCACAATACCATACCATCTTATGAACAGGACAATGCATGTTAACATCAAAATATCATAATATACACTATTAGCTAGTTGAGACTATCCATAAGAAAACATAACCACTAAACAATATCATTCACACATATTTTAAAGTTTCATCAAATATACATTAACCAAGTAAACGTTGAAAATAGAAGATAAATAAAATATGTGACGATCCACTTATTAATGTAACCGGTGTTTGATGCTAGGATAAATAGATAATAAGATACAGCCGCTTCAAGTTTAGTCAAATTCGTATGCTGCTCAAAAAACAAAGTTTGAAGGTTTGCAAACCGAGGGGTTATTGATGAAGAGGGATGCGGGGACATCCCCAAGCTTATGACTTTGTCCATTCTTCAATATTTCAGAGTTTGGTGTTCCTTCATTCTCTGTGAAAAACTTCAACACAAAAACTTTCCCATTCTTTTCTGCGGTTAGACATTAGTGCAATAGATAATATTTCCAAAGTGCTGCTATTAAACCAAATCAAATTTTGTTTTTAGGTTACAGAAAGGTTGCTTAAATGGCCAATTATAAATGAAAGGTAAGAACCCATAAAAATCAAATGAAAACGAAAAGAGGCCACTCTTGCAACAAAAGTCAGAATTTGTCCAGAAAAACAGCAGCTGGAAAACGTAATTATTAGGTGCACTTAAACATGTCCGAAATTTTAGCCAATTTTTGTGCCTGCACATAATTAGGTGATACATAATCAGTAATTTTTTCGTGATTTTTAGAACTACCAGTAAAACATGGAAAATCACGCAATGAGCAGTAGATTCTGAAAACAGAAAATCACTTTTTACAAATGTATCAACTAAGCTAAATGGATAAAATTTGGTATTTTATTTTTGATAAACTAATAGATCAGAGACTAAACAAGACCTAAACATGCTAGCTACAGCAAGGAAAACTCTAAAAGAAAACCAAAAGTAATAATCAAATAAAGAATCCAACAAAGAAGCAAAACAAAAGAAAATATTTTTGTTGTTTTAAAATTATAAGTGAAAGCAAATAAGCAATAAATACCAAATAAGAAGCCTAAGAAAACTAAAGAAGGTAAAACCAAGACATATAAAAGAAATTATAATACACGTTAAGACGATTCATATCATGTGGACGGGTAATATAGAATATGAACGAGACAACCTCATGTTTGTTGATGAATAGGGGATGACTCAGGCATCCCCAAGCTTAGATGATTGTATGTTCTTGAATATGTTCTTGGGATGCACCTACACATCCCCAAGCTTGAGCTCTTGCATCTTCTTGTTCATCTCATGTCGCCATATCGATTGGATTTTATAAGCTACATCCACATAAAACTTCACAAAACTCATTAGTAGGGTTAGTACTCATTAAATAAAATCCACTCATGTTCAAGCATTGACAAATTACATAATAGTTATCTAACATTAGCCACTGTATATACCTAAGTTCTTATTATTTCCGTTGTACGTCGAAAACTAAGGAAATCAAGAGACCCTAAGTACAATATTGAATAAACACAATAGAAATCTGTCAAGACTGAACAGTCTGTAAAGGTGACACTTAACGAGATAGTTACATAGCTCAAATGAAGAAACTCGAAACTAATGAAAGACAGGTAATAATCTCAGGTTTATGCACAAAAACTTTTAAGTCAAAATACTATTCTGAGATTTACCACGATTTTATTTACAGAGAAGCACAAAATCTGTCTAAACAGAACAGTCAGTAAAGATCGAATTATTAGACCTATCTACGTAGCTCAAATCAGAAAATTCAAAACTAATGAAAGTTGCGTACGTATCTGAGGATCACGCTTGAATTTTTTCAAAATGTTTCAATTTTTCTGGAATCTATACAGCTCAAAACGGTGGCCAGCAAAAATCTGTCCCTGCGCAGAAATCCAAATCTAGCATCAACTTTCTATTAGAGACTACAATTAGCATTTTATTTTTATATACAGAGGTATATACGCAATATTTACATGTTTTTGGATGAGAAGCTTCCATGGAAATATTTGCTTTGATTTCATAGGCATGAACACAAGTGTTCAAGGTCGACCCCCACTTAATCATTGCTCATCTTTCCAATCACTCTCTTTTTGAAAACGTTTAGATAACAATTACAACTAATTTTTTTTGTAATTCGCATTCCGTACCCATAGTAAGATAGAGAACAACTTAAAACTGAAAATAAAAATTACTTAGAGACAAAGCAAAAGAGTGCACACAAGAATATTCACCTACGCTATAGCTCCCCGGCAACGGCGCCAGAAAAGGTCTTGATAACCCACACGTATAGGGGATCGCGTGTAGCCTTTTCGATAAATAAGAGTGTTGAACCCAACGAGGAGATAAAGGTAGGATAAGTACTCTCTCAAGTTCTATCAACCACTGATACAACTCTACGCGCACTAAGCGTTTGCTTCATCTAGGAAATAAAACTACAGTGATAATACGGGTATGAGAGATAGCTTTCCAAGATAATAAATACATGAAAGTAAATGTTAGTGCTACAGCAATAAAATACAATAAGTAACCATATACTAACAGTACCATGAGTGTGGAAAAGTGGTGGTAATTGTGGTGGCTTTGTCCAATATTAATTAGTGAAGACATTTAGTTCATTGTCTTTGATGTAGTTTTCAATGTGGGAGAGGCTAAATATACAAGCGTTCCACTACTTGGGATTACAAGTACTATATGATTGGATTGTTAGCAAACATCCGTAAATAATAACAATGCATTAAGGTTTCCCCAACCATAGCCTTAAGTTTATGGTCCTCTTACTCCCATACATGCAACTAACCGGTTTGAGCCCTCAGGTTTCTGTCACTCCGGTAGGACTACCCCCTTCCTTTGCACATACTACTAACCCTATGGTGTTGATCCATGGGTGCACAAGTATAATGGACACCAAAGGACAGTACCATATCAACATACAACTCTAATGAACCATAGACATTCAACAAAGCAATCAAAAGACAAATATACTACATAAACATGACATAGATCATAGGATGAATATTATAGCGTCAAACACCATGTTTACATAGGACGGTACAGAGGTTTATGACAGGATGAACCACTGAATACAAGGAGGAGATGGTGATGGAGATGGCGGTGAAGACGTCAGAGAGGGCAGCGCGGTGGCGCAGGGCAGGGGCGGCGCCGGCGGCGCGGAGAACTCCTTTCCCCGCCGCCGGCAAGGTTGGGGAGCGCCGCCCCTTAGCCTCTCTCCTTCATGGCTTCAAGGGAGCCCTCCCCCATGGAGATGGGATCCATGGGGGAGGCAAAAACGTGGCTTTTGGTGGCTGAAATTCGTGGGTGGAGGTGTCCTCCACGAGTTAGGTTTTCTCCCTTTATATATCTTCTCGGATTTCCGTCACCCCCTTTTAGGGTTCCACCAAAACGGGCCTACATGCCGCGTCCGAACTCCGATTGGGCCGAATTTTAACTCCAGAACGTTCAGCAAAAAATTATATACAACTTACTCTTCAGGCCCAATTCCGTTGGAGGTCATCTTCGAGGGTCAAACAAAAAATCTCCGAAAACAGTTCTGGGACAGATTTCAGCAAAGTTCCAATTCGACTCCAACAAGGTTCCTCTTGTATTCTTGATAATTCCTACAAATCATAGTGTAAAACAAGAAGATTGTGCACTTTTGCAAATATTAATAGGTTAGTCAAAATAAATCATAAACTTAATACAAAAACAAGTGCCAAAGGCATAATATTAACATGAAACAATCAAAAATTATAGATACGTTTTGGACGTATCAGTTATCTGTTGGGAGGTTATCACATGCTACATCAGTTGTTGGAGATAATCATGTCCTACTTAATTATTAACAACTAAAATTGTAAGCAGTGGCATCTGTGAGCCTCTTTTCATAAGCATCGGATTGTCTCGCTAATGTCCCCTAGGAACCGAGTTCTGGTTATCTATTCCGAGATTGAGCGCTCTACCCGTATATGGGGATGTTTATCGGGACCCCCCTCACCCATTACCTTTTCTCAAGTCAGTTGAAAAGGGGGCCACAACCTTGGTTTTATTTGCCTATACCATGTATGTCATGTTTACATTATGTTGCCTTCGGGTGTTTATATTCTATACTGTACCCCGTAGAACATTTAGCAAAGCGTGTGATTTGCATTCCTAGCCGTTAACACAAACTCTGAGTCTGCTTAAGAGTACGGACGAACTTCGATACGGGTAGCTTAGTCGGGTGGCCCCCCTAGACATTCTTGTTGAACTGGGAACTGTCTTGTTGTGAGACATCCGCCCGTTGTAAGCGGGTCGAGCATGCGTATGGTTACATTTGGGCAACCCCTGCAGGGTGTACATCTTATCGATAAGCCATGTCCGCGGTTATGGATGACTTGGAATTGTTTAGCTTGATAATAGAACAACTTACACCTTTATGTTGCTGCTAATTTGTTAATAACTTGCGTGGTAATTTAGCATCACTGCAACTGTTACCTAATAAAACTTGTCCACCATGTGAGTTCCCTTGCAAGTACTTCCGTCCTTTGCGAAGGGGGGAACGCATCGGTTGGGTTATGTTTGCCGAGTATAGAACAGTTAATTTATGCACTCTCTCACCTTCTCTGATAGACTACTGTTGTAGAGTGTCTCTATAAGTTTTTAGTGCTTACGCGCTCTCGCTTAACCCCACCATATTGCCTATGACGTTCCTCTTGCGTCCTCTAAGTCCCCTGCGTGCCTCAAGTACAAAGGACGACTGGTTGATGAATGCTATACGTCTTGAAGTCTTGTTAAGTACGAACTCGTACTTATTGCTGCTTTGGAACATAACCGGGCAGGTATGAAGATCAGTGCAATGAAGAACGGACGTTACCAAGGTTACCCTTCCGGCTTGGCCTAGGCAGGGTTATGGACGGCATTGGTTATCTTCAGGACTCTTGGTCCAATTTGTATCTTGTCCGTACTCGGACGTATTCGAACTTCTGTATGATTCAAATATTTGTATTGTATATTTGTATCTTGACTCGCTAGAGTCGTTGTTGTAATATATCTATTTCTTGTGGGCTCTATTGTAAATCTGGTGTAATGTAACCTATCGTTGCCTAATCGACGGTACCTCGGAAGAGGGATCCTCACGAGGGGGAGAAGAAGTAGGGGCCATAGGGCGGAGTGCACACGGGACGGTGGTACGCGGTTTACCCAGCTTCGGAACACCTGCACGATGATAGGGCCTACTGCTGCTTGTCTGGAATTATCTGGACGCTTTCGCGTTGTTACAATGAGTTGTAGTTGTCTCGCTTCTAGCTCGAGATCTGCCTCTAGGGCTCCCAGGATCCGGGTTATATAGGCGCTCGGATCTAGGGTTTCTATGGAGAGTCCTACCCGAAATACAAGTTGCCTAACTATAGAATATTACATTGCCGTGTACGTCAAGGATCCACCTATTCCTAACTTGTCGTCATGGATCCGGCTTCCTTCGTGGGCCTTTACGGATCTGACTCCTGGCATAGACCTCTTCGGATCCGGGTACCTCTGTAGGTCGGTTCGGATCCGGGTACCTTCGTAGGGCGGTTCGGATCCGGCTACCTTCGTAGGGCGGTTCGGATCCGGCTACCTTCGTATGGCGGTTCAGATCCGGCTACCTCATAGGTCGGTTGGGATCCAGCTCCTTGTTCCTGGGTTGGACATCTTCCATCTTGATCAATAACAACTGGGCCGCCCGGTGGGCTATATGCCATCACCACCATCTGTGGGCCACCCAGGCTTGCCGGAATCGGACCATGTCGAGGGTATACCTATGAAGTATATCCACAACAGTAGCCCCCGGAGTTCTCCAAGATTCACCGTTCTTTCATCCAGCTCAGCTTGCGCATGTATCTTCATCCTTTGGCTGGAACGAATAATAGAGAATCTTGAAGGACTCCAAACTTCATATCTCCAACCAAGTATTGGTCGGAAACTTCATGATCCAATGGTCAGATTCTTCGGAGACACCATCCAACGTAATCTTCGGTATGGATCCGACTAGCCAAATGTAGGTTCGGATCTGACTAGCCAAAATATAGGTGTGGATCCGACTACCCAAAATATAGGTGCGGATCCGACTACCAAAAAATTAGGTGTGGATCCGGCTACCAAAAATTATTTGCGGATCCGGGCTACCAAAAATTAGTTGCGGATCCGGCTGCCAAAAATTGAGGTGCGGATCCGACTACCAAAAATTAGGTGCGGATCCGGCTGCCAAAAATTGAGGTGCGGATCCGGCTACCAAAAATTAGGTGCGGATCCGGCTACCAAAAAATTATGTGCGGATCCGACTAGTTAGCTAGATTTTCGCAATCTTTGAAAATTTTCTTGACATAGCCATATGTATGTAGCCCCCGAGCGTTGAGTCGGCTTGCTCCAAGGAGACTCGATGCTCAGAAACTTAGCCCCCAAGCGTCAAGGTGGAAAATTTCCGGCTTGTTGCTCCAAAGAGAACTTCATCGATGTAGCCCCCGAGCGCCAAGGTGAATTTACTTGAAAATCCGGCTTGGTGCTCTTAGAGTAGCTTTATCTTTATATGTGACTTAGGAATAGTGTAAATCCCAAGCATCTAGGCGGAAATTTCCAGCACTGATACCCGAAAGGAAACACACTTTTCACCTAAGATCAAACCGCAACCCCCGAGGGTTGGTTCCGGCTAAGCATAGCGGAATCAAGACTCAAGTTGCTTTTCCAGCTGTGCACACCATGGATCCGTCTAACCTTCTCTCATTGGATCCGGCTAGCTTCCCCTGGGGCTTCGCGCGGTGATAGATCTGCTTGAAAACACCTTAAATCGAGGAATGTTCTACGTCCAAGTGTCATGTACCTGATACATAAACATAAAAACATATTTGTATTAAATTGTTTCTTTGATCATGTTCAACGTGTTAAATATATTTGTGTAATATCTGCTTCTGTTTATTCTATCGTATATGGAGTAGTACTCCAATACGTATAGGACTCTCTTGTACAATGCTTGATGGGCTTTACATCCTATATAAACACGGACCCGACACCCTGGAGGGTACGTCGTTCAAACCTAGCTTTTGTCTTCGCTAATATGGTATCAGAGCTGCTCTTCCTCGACATCGCTGCCTGATCACCGCCGCCGCTAGGCCGCCGCCGCCGCCGCCGCCCCTCAAAACCAACACCAAAAACAGACAACCTAGACAACTGCTGCCGCAGGATCTCTCTGCCGCTGCATCCACAATCCAAAACAAATCAAAACCAAAACAAATCTACAGCCGCCGCCGCCGCATACCCTGCCGCCGCCTCTCAAAATCAACACCTGCCTACAAACCAGCCGCCGTTGCAGTTTCTCTGCCGCCGCCGCTGCTCCAGATCGCCTCTTCAGACGCGATCCAGCAAAAAACCCTAGATGGGTTCCTCTTCAAATTCGTCGGTCTCGTCTCTGGCCGCTGCTCTGGGTGCGCCGCCCGCACAGCTTCTTACCCGTGACAATGCCCTCATATGGAAGGCTCTTGTCGTCCCAGCCCTTCGAGGTGCTCGCGTTCTCAAGCTCGTTGAAGGAAGTGACAAGGCCCCTGCAGAAACTATTGAAGTAGATACTGATGGTGTTAAAAGTGAAGTTGACAACCCTGCATATGATGTCTGGATAGCCCGTGACCAACAGGTCTTGCGGTATCTTCTCAGCTGCTTATCATCTGATATGCTGTCTCATGTTCTTGGACTCGAGACTTCTGCCGAGGTGTGGCAAACTATCAACTCTCTTACCACAACTCAGTCAAAGGCCAGGGCTCAGCATCTCCGTTCTGCACTCAATGAAACCAAGAAAGGAAATATGTCTGCTGAAAAATACTTTGCAAAGATGAAAGTTCTCGCCTCGGAACTCGCCGCTGTGGGCAAGCCACTTGATGATGATGAGTTAATCTGGTACATGCTTCATGGACTTGGTGCAAATTACAACAACCTCAAAACAGCAGTTCGTGCAAATCCACCAACTTCTCTGACAGATCTCTACAGTCAGCTTCAGTCCTTTGATCAGATGCACAAACTTGGAGATGCAGTTGCAGAAGAGTTTGTCTCTTCTGCTAACCTGGCTCGTCGTGCCCCTGACCGCTCGCCAGGCTATGCTGCTCGGCAGGATGACTATCGTGACCGTCGTGATGACCGTCGCCCTGATGAATACCGCGATCGTCGTGATGACAGACGTGATGATCAGCGTCCTCGCCAGGATGATAGACATCGCTATGATGACCGGCCCAAGCGCCGGGATGATGGACCAAGAGATGCGCCCCGTGATGATGGATGCCGCCGTGATAGAATTCCCACTCCATATGTTGATGTTCAGTGCCAGATATGTAAGAAGCATGGGCATCCTGCTGAGGTGTGCTGGTGGAGGTTTCAGCGTGATAGGCGCAATGGTGGTCCTATGGTGTAGACAACAAACTGGTACTCTGACACCAGTGCTACAAATCACATTACAAGCGAGCTGAGCAAACTATCTACCCAGGAAAAGTATACAGGACATGATCATGTGCACACGGCTGATGGCAACGGTATGCAAATAAGTCATATTGGTCATTCTATGTTGCGTACTCCCCATAGCTCCTTTCATCTTAGAAATATTCTTCATGTTCCAAGTGCATCTAAAAATCTCATGTCTGTTCATAGATTCACACTTGATAATCATGTATTTATTGAGTTTCATCCTTTTTTCTTTTTGATCAAGGATCTGGCCACCGGGAGCACTCTCTTTAAAGGTCCATGCCGTGATGGTCTCTACCCACTAGTGCCTCTTTCTACTGGGTCATCCAAGCAAGCCTTCATTACAATAAAGCCCTCTTCATCTACATGGCATCGCCGCCTAGGACATCCATCCTCCTTTGTGGTGCAGCAAGTTCTCAGAAAACATAGAATTTCTTTTTCTCCTGAAATAAACCCATACATTTGTGACTCTTGTCAACTAGCTAAGAGCCATCAATTACCATATCATGTCTCTACTAGTGTTTCCACTGTTCCATTGGAGCAAGTTTTTTCTGATGTATGGGGACCAGCACCTTTATCTGTTGGAAAACATTCATATTATGTAAGCTTCATTGATGATTTTAGCAAATTCACTTGGATTTATCTGCTTAAAAAGAAGTCTGATGTCTATCAAGTCTTTCTTAATTTCCAACAGTTAGTAGAACGCAAGTTTGATAGAAAAATTGTTACTATGCAAACTGACTGGGGTGGTGAGTATGAAAAACTCCATGGTTTCTTTCAAAAAATTGGCATCACTCATCATGTATCATGCCCTCATGCTCATCAAAAAATGGTTCCGCTGAACGCAAACACCGTCACATAGTAGAAGTTGGCCTTGCCTTACTTGCCAATGCATCCATGCCTTTTAAATTCTGGGATGAAGCTTTTCTTACAGCCACCTTTCTTATTAATCTTCTTCCCAGCAAAGTAATAAACCATGACACCCCAGTTGAGCGTCTCCTTAATACCACTCCCAATTATGAATCTCTTCGAGTGTTTGGTTGTGCTTGTTGGCCTAATTTACGCCCTTACAACAAAAGAAAACTTGCTTTTCGATCCACTAGATGTGTCTTCATTGGTTATAGTTCTCGACACAAAGGCGTCAAGTGTCTTGATCCCTCCACTGGACGTGTCTATATTTCCCGCGATGTTGTGTTTGATGAGAACCTGTTTCCCTTTGCCTCACTCAATCCAAATGCTGGTTCCCGACTTCGCCAAGACATTCTGCTTCTTCCCACAAACTCATCTTCTACATCCACTCATGGGGAGACACACATTGATGACTATATGCCTTTACCGTTTGTCCCTATTGTTACTAATGATACCTCTGCAGATGTTGCTCCTGCAGATGTCCCTGATGAACAACAGCTGACAGAACAAAATTTGACTGAAAACCATGAAGAATTCAGCTCAAATGATGACTCTAATAATTCTGCACAAAATGACGAATCTGGCGGCCGATCCCAGGAGGATTCTCCCGCCCAGTCCTCGGATCGCGTGGCCTCCACAGGCGCAGCAGACGCGCCAGGAAATCCGCCTCGTGACCGACGCGCGCGATCTCTGTCGCCGCAGCATGTCGCGCGACCAGCAGCTCGCCACTTTGCCTCCCCTGTGCGGTCCCCCTCTCCGGCGCGTGCTGGCCACACGCACCCTGCTGATGACAGCCCGACGGTGTCAGCCTCCGCCAGTCCAGACGCGACAAGTGGCAGTTTGTCTGCTACCAATGATGACCCTACTGATGACTCTCATGATCTGTCTGATTCTGCAGCTTCTTCAGGATCTTCTGTGCACACACAAGGTGAGGTCAATCCTGCTGCAACCAGAAATCCTCCCCCGACAACATCTTTGCGTCCTCGCACACGACTTCAACAGGGTATTCGTCAGCCAAAGAAGTACACCGATGGCACTATCAGATATGGAATGTTTGCAGCAACGGGGGAACCACAGACACTTGATGAGGCCCTTAAAGATGCTAGATGGTGCGAAGCCATGTCTGAGGAATATAATGCACTTCTGCATAACAAAACTTGGCACTTGGTTCCTTCAAGTCCAGGTAAAAATATTATTGATTGCAAGTGGGTCTACCGTATAAAAAAGCATGCTGATGGAACAATTGATAGATACAAAGCTCGCCTTGTTGCTAAAGGTTTCAAACAGCGTTATGGCATTGATTATGAGGATACCTTCAGTCCTGTTGTCAAGGCAGATCTTACTTCCCGCCCTGATGTAATAAGCCTTTCTTAAGGCAACTTGTAAATATTCTTTATATATAAAAATTACACCGTAGGGATTTTTCCCTACGGTTCAGGTGTCAAAAAAAAAATTAGACTTGTTCTGGCAGTTGCTGTTTCTAGAGGCTGGAGTTTAAGGCAGCTAGATGTCAAGAACGCGTTCTTACATGGTGTTCTGGAAGAGGATGTGTATATGAGACAGCCTCAAGGGTTTGAGGATTCTAAAAATCCACATTATATTTGCAAGCTTGACAAAGCTCTCTATGGACTGAAACAAGCTCCTCGTGCATGGTATTCAAGGTTAAGTGCAAAACTACAGTCTCTTGGATTTTATCCTTCCAAAGCTGATACTTCACTATTTCTGTACAATAAAAGGGGTATCATCATTTATGTACTTATCTATGTTGATGATATTATAGTCACCAGTTCTTCTCCAAGAGCGATTACTGCACTTCTTCAAGATCTCAACAGTGACTTTGCTTTGAAGGACTTGGGTGATTTACACTTCTTTTTGGGCATTGAAGTTAAAAAGGTTGATGATGGATTGCTTCTTACACAGGAGAAGTATGCTACTGATCTTCTTGCAAAGGTCGGCATGACACAGTGTACCACTTGTTCTACACCGATGTCTTCTACTGAAAAATTGTCTTTAACAGACGGTAATCCTCTTGGCTCTACTGATGTCACTACATACAGAAGCATAGTTGGTGCTCTACAGTATCTTACATTGACTCGACCAGATTTGTCTTACTCAGTCAATAAGGTTTGTCAGTATTTGCATGCTCCTACAACAACACATTGGACAGCTGTGAAACGAATTTTAAGATATGTTCAGGGAACTGTGAAACTAGGTCTCACATTTCAGAAGTCAGCATCTAGTTTGCTTAGTGCCTTTTCAGATGCAGATTGGACAGGCTGCATTGATGACAGAAGATCAACAGGAGGTTTTGGTGTCTTCTTTGGACCAAATTTGATATCTTGAAGTGCTCGAAAACAGGCCACAGTTTCCAGATCAAGTACTGAAGCTGAGTACAAGGCGTTAGCAAATGCCACAACTGAATTAATATGGGTTGAAGCTCTACTCAGAGAACTTGGGGTAGCTCTCAGAGTAAGACCTTGTTTATGGTGTGATAACATAGGTGCTACTTTTCTGTCTGCAAATCCTGTGTTCCATGCTAGAACAAAGCACATAGAGATTGACTTTCATTTTGTGAGAGAGCGAGTTCTTTGACATTGCTAGATGTTAAGTTCATCTCCAGTAAAGATCAAGTAGCAGATGGATTCACCAAAGCTTTACCAGTGAAGGAGCTTGATGAATTTAAACGTAATCTCAACCTTTCTAGTGGCTGAGATTAATGGAGGGTGTTAAATATATTTGTGTAATATCTGCTTCCGTTTATTCTATCGTATATGGAGTAGTACTCCAATACGTATAGGACTCTCTTGTACAATGCTTGATGGGCTTTACATCCTATATAAACACGGACCCGACACCCTGGAGGGTACGTCGTTCAAACCTAGCTTTTGTCTTCGCTAAGAACAAATGTAAGGCGGAACAAAAACAACCTTTGAACAAATGTTTTAAAGCTGAAACTATGCAGCAGTTGAACAACATAAAACTGTCAAGGCGGAAAAAACTCGACTATCTTGAACAGTTAATGTAATTTATATGTTTTAAGCAAGTGCTGGTTTATCCGTTCTTCTGGTTTATATGCTTGACTTTTCGCGAGACGGCAACCTTTAAACACAGAACATCTGCTGAGGCGATAGCGCTTAATAGCGAAACAATCAAGAACCTCAGAAACAGAGGCCGGCTTTAAGTACCGAGATGTCACTACTAAGGAATCCACACATAAAACAATAAAAAACGTGTAGGCCAGAAAACTTAAGCTAACGCCCGAAAGCGGAATTTTTACAGGAGCCTTAAGCGGCAAAAACAGTACAAACATTTTCACGAGCGCGAGGCAAATCATGAGAAAGATATGACCAACAGTGAAAGCGGTAAAAGACTCAGGATATGAGTGAACCAATCTTAATCTCAAGATCATAAAATTTTAAAATATTAAATATAAATAGGGACTTAGCTGTTTAAATGTAGCTGACGTCGGAAGCCAAGGTGGAATGAAACCGGTCATAGTAAATGTGCGGACTTAACAGTCCTGGAATCTGGCCATGACAGCTCATCGCGAAGTAAACCCGGAAAAATCGGCGTAGATGTAATGATTCGGAGCTGCTTTATGCAGAATCCTCACACGTTGAATCTACGATCGGTCGGAAAGTATGGCGTCCTGGCCGAGAAATTCAAGCACGTGGTGATCCACACGTGAAGCCTCGATTTTTTCCGCTTCAATCCTTTTCTCTTCTCAAGAAAACATGCACAGGTCGACCGTGGGCTGTTGCCGGAGCAAGGAGCCGGAATTGATCCAATGTGATCTGTTTGCCTGTATGGATTGCGGCCAACGTGCAAATTGTATGCATAGGCACCATTCAATCAATGACCACTTCACGTGAAGATGCAGATTACATGTATAGTTTCTCCACTAGGTGGAATCGCTGTAGTCATCTTTTTATTCATGCGACGTGTGCTCCGGCAAAAGGTGACCGAGCCCGATCGTTTCCGCCTTCGTTCATGTGGATACTCGTTCTGCCTTTGTCCATGTGTGTTATGCAACTGATTCTAAACGAACCGCGGTGGCAGAGCCGATCAAGATGGGGTCGGAAACAAACGCGGCGGCAAAGCCAGCTCAGGCGGAATCGAAACAATCCGCAGCGGCAAAGCCAGCTACGACAGAGTCGGAAACAAACCAATGCCATGTCAAGGCGGAAACAAAACACACTGCAGAGGCATAGCCAGCCATAGCGGAATCTTAATTGTTCTTTGCTTTACGTGGAGGAGTAACCATGTCGGAAGCACATGTGCTTGCATGGGTTTTGCGGAGCATGTACGTGTACTCTTCCGACTAGATCTTCATGTGATTCAGTACGAAAGATGATTTCGCCTTTTTCTTTTAGAGACTCCAAATTGATCATCAATCTGGTGCTCTGTACTCCGTATACACAGCATGTATTTGGCCAGATGGATCCGGCCTAGCCTGGTACACGCGCATAAGACAGAAGATTTCGTCGACCTGCTACCAGAAGCCGCCGAGTACTGAGAAAACTGATCGTTTCTCAGTTTGAACATACGGACCAACTCCGGTGCGGATACGCGAAGATTTAGAGCTCTGAATATGCGCTGGAGCTGGGCTTGTCAAAATCACGCGGCCAGCAGCGGAGCCCTGTCGGAACCGCGCTACTCCTAGGCTCTGACAAGGCCAAACTACAACTTGGCGGAACCAAGCTCCCATCGAAGACGACAAGGGATCTCGCCTGGATCCATGTTTCCAGGAGATCCGAGCCAGAAATCTCAACGGGAAATTTTCAGACCGGTTTATCGCGATCGATCCAGCCCGTAGGCGGTCCGTGCGAGTTTTACCGCAATTGCAGAGCTAGGCAGAAATTTCCAAAATTGCAATGCAAGTCGGATTTTCAAAAATTATAAGGCGGATCCATCCTTAAGAGGTTCCTGCTCAAATTCTTCTTCCGCGGACGTATCCTGCTCAAAGGCGGTCCATGCAGGAAATTCCTGATCTAGAGCGATTCCGGCCATGGGCGGATCCTGCTCAGATCGGATCTCCGCGAACGTCTCCGGCTCGATGGCGGTCTGTGCGGAACTTACCAATGTGCTTCCGTCGAAATCGACGACTTCGCAGATGAAGATGTGTATCCCGCCGATCGGGACGATGGAGAGCTTGACGGGGTCGGTCCTACCCGGAATCCAGCACTCGTCCCGAGGGACGATCGGAAAGTTTCCGGCGTATAAGACGCGCCCCACGGCGATAGTGTCGCCGATGCCTCCGAACGTAGAACCCTCCCGGTTCCGGCCTCCATACGCCGCAGGCCCCACGGTGGGCGCCAACTGTCGTTGCCTAATCGACGGTACCTCGGAAGAGGGATCCTCACGAGGGGGAGAAGAAGTAGGGGCCATAGGGCGGAGTGCACACGGGACGGTGGTACGCGGTTTACCCAGCTTCGGAACAACTGCACGATGACAGGGCCTACTGCTGCTTGTCTGGAATTATCTGGGCGCTTTCGCGTTGTTGCAATGAGTTGTAGTTGTCTCGCTTCTAGCTCGAGATCTGCCTCTAGGGCTCCCAGGATCCGGGTTATATATGCGCCCGGATCTAGGATTTCTACGGAGAGTCCTACCCGGAATACAAGTTGCCTAACTACAGAATATTACATTGCCGTGTACGTCAAGGATCCACCTATTCCTAACTTGTCGTCATGGATCCGGCTTCCTTCATGGGCCTTTACGGATCTGACTCCTGGCATAGACCTCTTCGGATCCGGGTACCTCTGTAGGTCGGTTCGGATCCGGGTACCTTCGTAGGGCGGTTCGGATCCGCTTACCTTCGTAGGGCGGTTCGGATCCGGCTACCTTTGTAGGGCGGTTCAGATCCGGCTACCTCATAGGTCGGTTGGGATCCGGCTCCTTGTTCCTGGGTTGGACATCTTCCATCTTGATCAACAACAACTGGGCCACCCGGTGGGCTATATGCCATCACCACCATCTGTGGGCCACCCAGGCTTGCCGGAATCGGACCATGTCGATGGTATACCTATGAAGTATATCCACAACATAACCCCTCGTGATAATTCCTCCAGCATCACGTGTGTGATTTGTCGCGCACGTCGTGTCGGAGGGCGTCTCTGAATCGATATCGTGCAGATTTCGGCGGGTTCGCTGAGATCCTCATGGTACCGGTTCCGGGGCATCACAAGTTGGTATCAGAGCCCAGGTTGACGGTACCCCACTGGTCCAGCCTGTAGGATAACCTTGCCAACGGACGTTGTTGTGTCTAGTGTCAAAACATATTATCAAAAACATCGTTGGATAGATCTGATTTGCTCTTATTTTTCTCCTTATCTCTATTCTTTCTCCCCTTATCTTTGTGAGTTTTTGGCCTTCTCTCTTTTCTGAGTTTTTCCTAGTCTTAGAGTCCGACACGGGTTGGACGATCTTTGCCTTAACCTAATAGGACCGATCTCTGAAGATTTCGACAAAAGTGCATCATCATCGATGGAGCAACGACTTCTTGTTGGTGGTGTCGCCGACCAACATGGAGCAAGAATTCTTGTTAGTGGTGTCGAGGAGATCGACACATCGCCTGAAGACCCGATAGCTCACCTCTCTCCCCCGTACCTTGAGGTGGAACCTCGGGGCGAGGTTCCTTGTTAGTGGTGTCGTTTGTAACGACCCGGAAAAACCCAATATTAGATTTTTCACCGCTGCTTTTTTTTCATGTCGTTCCAAGGTCATATGCATCATGCATCATCCACAAGATTTTATGAAATAAATATTATTTCGAACTAAAAACTATTTTCTTTTCCCGTCCATATGGTTTTTACAATAACCACCTCTTGTCGATTCTTCTAACAAACCCTAACACCAAACCTATCTAACAAATATAACTATTTTAAATGTTTTCAAAATTAAATTTTGCCAACTTTGGTCTATTTTCAAAAGATGGTTCAAAACAGGTTTTTAGGCAAAAAGGAAAACAATTACTAAAAACAAAACACTTCCCCAGGCCACCTCTCCCCCTGGCCTTTCTTCTTTTCCCTAACCTAGCCCATCTAGCTTGGCCTGCTTTCACTCTTTCCCCCACCGGAGGCCCGTACCCCTTCATTCTTCTTCCTTTTCCCTCTTGTCGTCATCCTCCCTTCACGAGCACGGTGTGACCATGGTCCTCCCGATGCCACCTCCACGCCTCCCTCATGATGCCTGCTCCCACAAGTGAATCCCCCCTCTCTCTTGTTTTTCCCTGACCACGCAACCACTCCGCCCCTCTCACCTTCTACCTCTCCTTTCCCTTTCCTCCTCTACACGTCAAGTAAACAGGGGAGAAAACCCCATGGCCGTCGCCCCTGCAACCTTGTCGCCCCACCGCTCTGGTCGTCCCCTCTCCTGGCTACCACCACCAAACGCTCCGCCTCGTTCTCCTCTGCAGTCTCATCGAAGGAATCAAACCAAGGCGGCCTAAATCAACCACACCATCACCGTTTCTCCATCTCGGCCACCGCGCTCTAGCAAAGTTGGCGACACCGTCAGACCTCCCCCACCTTCTCCGTCTCGTTTTTCGGCGTCCTCGTGAGTTTCCGCTTCCCCTGGACCCTACTTTCTTCCTCCTCCCTTCCTGGTTTGCCCCGCCGCCGGTGACGGCCGTTTCTCCCCGCAGGTTCCTATCGTCGGCCTACCTGTGGTGGTTCCCCGGCGCCAAGGCCACCACCAACAGACTCACCGTGAACCCACGCGTCAAATGCGCCATCTCGTGCATCCCGTCTCGCCTTCAATCGTTGGATTCGTGGTCGACTGGATCTCAGTCCGCCATGGCCGACCTACCTAAGCTTCCTTCATCGAAAGTGAGACGCACCCAGTACCGTACAACAATCCATCAGTAGCAAAGTGGTAACCTCATTGTTTGTATAACCAACTGATGTCTACGCGCGCTTCTATTCCTGTAGACAGTGTTGGGCCTCCAAGAGTAGAGGTTTGTAGAACAGCAGCAAGTTTCCCTTAAGTGAATCACCCAAGGTTTATCGAACTCAGGGAGGAAGAGGTCAAAGATATCCCTCTCAAGCAACCCTGCAACCACAATACAAGAAGTCTCTTGTGTCCCCAACACACCCAATACACTTGTCAGATGTATAGGTGCACTAGTTCGGCGAAGAGATAGTGAAATACAGGTGGTATGAATGAATATGAGCAGTAGTAACAGCGCCAGAAAAGTGCTTGCTGGCGTGCAGTTGATGGTGGTAATATTGCAGGAAGTAAAGATGCAGCAGAACAGTAAATAAGCGATGATTGCAGTATTTGGAAACAAGGCCTAGGGATCATACTTTCACTAGTGGACACTCTCAACATTGATCACATAATAAAACCACTCTACACTCTCTTGTTGGATGATGAACACCATTAATTGTGTAGGGCTACAAGAGCACCTCAATGCCGGAGTTAACAAGCTCCACAACATTCGATATTCATATTTAAATAACCTTAGAGTGCATGATAGACCAACGCAATTATACCAAGTACTAACATGGCATGCACACCGTCACCGACAGACTATGAAAGGAGGAATAGATCACATCAATACTATCATAGTAATAGTTAACTTCATAATCTACAAGAGATCACAATCATAAACTACGCCAAGTACTACATGATGCACACACTGTCACCATTACATCATGGAGGAGGAATAGAGTACTTTAATAACATCACTAGAGTAGCACATAGATTAATAGTGATACAAAGCTCATCATATGGATCTCAATCATGTAAGGCAGTGATGTCTACGGGAGCTTCTATTCTTGTAGACAGTGTTGGGCCTCCAAGAGCAGAGGTTTGTAGAACAGCAGCAAGTTTCCCTTAAGTGGATCACCCAAGGTTTATCGAACTCAGGGAGGAAGAGGTCAAAGATATCCCTCTCATGCAACCCTGAAACCACAGAGCAAGAAGTCTCTTGTGTCCCCAACACACCTAATAGGTGCACTAGTTCGGCGAAGAGATAGTGAAATACAGGTGGTATGAATAAGTATGAGCAGTAGCAACGGCACCAGAAAAGTGCTTGCTGGCGTGTAGTTGATGGTGGTAATATTGCAGGCAGTAGAAATACAGTAAAACAGTAAACAAGCAGCGATAGCAGTATTTGGAAACAAGGTCTAGGGATCGTACTTTCACTAGTGGACACTCTCAACATTGATCACATAATAAAACCACTCTACACTCTCTTGTTGGATGATGAACACCGCTATTTGTGTAGGGCTACAAGAGCACCTCAATGCCGGAGTTAACAAGCTCCACAACATTCGATATTCATGTTTAAATAACCTTAGAGTGCATGATAGATCAACACAACTATACCAAGTACTAACATAGCATGCACACTGTCACCTTCATACTATGAGAGGAGGAATAGATCACATTAATACCATCATAGTAATAGTTAACTTCATAATCTACAAGAGATCATAATCATAAACTACGCCAAGTACTACATGATGCACACACTGTCACCATTACATCATGAAGGAGGAATAGAGTACTTTAATAACATCACTAGAGTAGCACACAGATGAATAGTGATACAAAACATATTGCAATCATAAAGGGATATAAATAAGCACTTCACTATGATATCCATAACAGTGAACAAGTATTCTGTGAAATATAGCCTAAGAGACCCACACGGTGCACACACTGTCACCTTTACACACGTGGGACAAGGAGTCTCCGGAGATCACATAAGTAAAATTCACTTGACTAGCATAATGACATCTAGATTACAAGCATCATCATATGAATCTCAATCATGTAAGGCAGCTCATGAGATTATTGTATTGAAGTACATAGGAGAGAGATGAACCACATAGCTACCGGTACAGCCCCGAGCCTCGATGGAGAACTACTCCCTCCTCATGGGAGACAGCAGCGGTGATGAAGATGGCGGTGAAGATGATGGAGAAGCCTTCCGGGGGCACTTCCCCGTCCCGGCGGCGTGCCGGAACAGAGACTCCTGTCCCCCAGATCTTGGCTTCGCGATGGCGGCGGCTCTGGAAGGTTTTTGTGGGTTTCGTCGATCGTGACAGGGTTTTTGCGACGGAGACCTTAAGTAGGTGGAAGGGCGGCCTCGGAGGGGGCCTGGTGGGCCCACACACTAGGGGGGCGCGGCCCCCCCTCTGGCCGCGCCAGGGTGGCGTGTGGGGCCCCCAGGGCTCCTCTCCGGTACTTCTTCGATGCTCTGGAAGCTTCCGGGAAAAATAGGGATCTGGGCGTTGATTTTGTCCGATTCCGAGAATATTTCCTTACTAGGATTTCTGAAACCAAAAACAACAGAAAACAGGAACTGGCACTACGACATCTCGTCAATAGGTTAGTTCCAGAAAATGCATAAATATGACATAAAGTATGCATAAAACATGTAGATATCATCAATAATGTGGCATGGAACATAAGAAATTATCGATACGCCGGAGACGTATCAGCATCCCCAAGCTTAGTTCCTGCTCGTCCCGAGCAGGTAAACGATAACAAAGATAATTTCTGGAGTGACATGCCATCATAACCTTGATCATAATATTGTAAGCATATGTAATGAATGCAGCGATCAAAACAATGGTAATGACATGAGTAAACAAATGAATCATGTAGCAAAGACTTTTCATGAATAGTACTTTCAAGACAAGCATCAATAAGTCTTGCATAAGAGTTAACTCATAAAGCAATAAATCAAAGTAGAGGTATTGAAGCAACACAAAGGAAGATTAAGTTTCTGCGGTTGCTTTCAACTTATAACATGTGTATCTCATGGATATTGTCAATGCAAAGTAATATAACAAGTGCAATATGCAAGTATGTAGGAATCAATGCACAGTTCACACAAGTGTTTGCGTCTTGAGATGGAGAAATGGGTAAACTGACTCAACATAAAAGTAAAAGAAAGGCCCTTCGCAGAGGGAAGCAGGGATTAAATCATGTGCTAGAGCTTTTTAAGTTTTGAAATCATATAGAGCATAAAAGTAAAGTTTTGAGAGGTGTTTGTTGTTGTCAACGAATGGTAATCGGTACTCTAACTACCTCGCCAACCAGACTTTCAAGAGCGGCTCCCATGAAGGACGTTATCTCTACCAGCAAGGTAGATCATCCCTCTTCTCTTTTGTTTACACATGTACTTTAGTTTTTATTTATTTATGGGTGACACTCCTCCCAACCTTTGCTTACACAAGCCATGGCTAACCGAATCCTCGGGTGCCTACCATCAATCTCATACCATGGAGGAGTGTCTATTTGCAAAATTAAGTTGCTTACAGATGAATCAGAGCAAAACATGTGAAGAGAATTATTAATGAAGTTTGATTAATCGGAGCTGGGAACCCCATTGCCAGCTCTTTTTGCAAAATTATTGGATAAGCGGATGTGCCACTAGTCCATTATGAAAGTCTGTCAAGAGTAAATGACAAGGTTGAAAGATAAACACCACATACTTCCTCATGAGCTATAAAACATTAACACAAATTGAGAAGCATTTTGAAGGTTTAAAGGTAGCACATGAAGCAATTTACTTGGAATGGCAGGAAATACCATGTAGTAGGTAGGTATGGTGGACACAAATGGCATGGTGTTTGGCTCAAGGATTTTGGATGCATGAGAAGTATTCCCTCTCGATACAAGGCTTAGGCTAGCAAGGTTATTTGAAACAAACACAAGGATGAACCGGTGCAGCAAAACTCACATAAAAGACATATTGTAAACATTATAAGACTCTACACCGTCTTCCTTATTGTTCAAACTCAATACTAGAAATTATCTAGACCTTAGAGAGACCAATTATGCAAACCAAATTTTAGCAAGCTCTATGTATTTCTTCATTAATAGGTGCAAAGTATATGATGCAAGAGCTTAAACATGAGCACAACAATTGCCAAGTATCACATTATCCAAGACATTTTACCAATTACTACATGTAGCATTTTCTGTTTCCAACCATATAACAATTTAACGAAGCAGTTTCAACCTTCGCCATGAAAATTAAAAGCTAAGAACACATGTGTTCATATGAACCAGCGGAGCGTGTCTCTCTCCCACACAAGCATTTATTCAAATAAAAGCAAAAACAAACACAAACAGACGCTCCAAGTAAAGCACATAAAATGTGACCGAATAAAAATATAGTTTCAGGGGAGGAACCTGATAATGTTGTCGATGAAGAAGGGGATGGCTTGGGCATCCCCAAGCTTAGATGCTTGAGTCTTCTTGATATATGCAGGGGTGAACCACCGGGGCATCCCCAAGCTTAGAGCTTTCACTCTTCTTGATCATAGTATATCATCCTCCTCTCTTGACCCTTGAAAACTTCCTTCACACCAAACTCGAAACAACTCATTAGAGGGTTAGTGCACAATCAAAATTTACATATTCAGAGGTGACACAATCATTCTTTATACTTCTGGACATTGCACAAAGCTACTGAAAGTTAATGGAACAAAGAAATCCATCCAACATAGCAAAAGAGGCAATACGAAATAAAAGGCAGAATCTGTCAAAACAGAACAGTCCGTAAAGACGAATTTTATTGAGGCACCAGACTTGCTCAGATGAAAATGCTCAAATTGAATGAAAGTTGCGTACATATCTGAGGATCACTCACGTAAATTGGCATAATTTTCTGAGTTACCTACAGAGAATTTTGCCCAGATTAGTGACAGCAAAGAAATCTGTTTCTGCGCAGTAATCCAAATCTAGTATGAACCTTACCATCAACGACTTTACTTGGCACAACACAACACAAAACTAAGATAAGGACAGGTTGATACAGTAGTAAACAACTTCCAAGACACAAATATAAAACAAAGTACTGTAGCAAAATAACACATGGGTTATCTCCCAAGAAGTTCTTTCTTTATAGCCATTAAGATGGGCTCCCCAGTTTTAATGATGCACTCATAAGAAATTGTATTTGAAGCAAAAGAGAGCATCAAGAGGCAAATTCAAAACAAATTTAAGCCTAACATGCTTCCTATGAAAAGGAATCTTGTAAGTAAACAAGTTCAAGAAGCATAATGCAACAAGCATAGAAAGATAAAACAAGTGCAGCTTCAAGATTTTCAGCAAAAAGAGAGGTGTTTTAGTAACATGAAAATTTCTACAACCATATTTTCCTCTCTCATAATAATGTCCAGTAGCATCATGAGCAAACTCAACAATATAACTATCACATAAAGCATTCTTATCATGAGTCTCATGCATAAAATTATTACTCTCCACATAAGCATAATTAATTTTATTAGTTGTAGTGGGAGCAAATTCAACAAAGTAGCTATCATTATTATTATCATCATCAAATATAGGAGGCATATTGTAATCATAATCAAATTTATCCTCCATAACAGGCGGAACCAAAAGACCAATATCATTATAATCATCATAAATAGGAGGTAAAGTATCATCAAAGTAAATTTTCTCCTTAATGCTTGCGGGACTAAAAAGATCATGCTCATCAAAACCAGCTTCCCCAAGCTTAGAATTTTCCATATCATTAGCAACAACGATGTTCAAAGTATTCATACTAATATGTTCCATGGGTTTTTTAATTTTCGGATCAAACCATCCATGTCTTAAATCAGGAAATAGAATAAGAAGCTCATTGTTGTCCATTATGCCTTACTAGTGTAAACAAGAAACAAAAAGATGCAATTGCAGGATCTAAAGGAAATAGCTTCGAGCACAAACACAATGGCGCCAGAAAAGTACTGTTACCTGGAACCGGAGTATGAGTGCCTTTTACCTTTCCTCCCGACAGCAACGGCGCCGAGAAAAAAGTGCTTGATGTCTACGGGAGCTTCTATTCTTGTAGACAGTGTAGGGCCTCCAAGATCAGAGTTTTGTAGAACAGCAGCAAGTTTCCCTTAAGTGGATCACCCAAGGTTTATCGAACTCAGGGAGGAAGAGGTCAAAGATATCCCTCTCATGCAACCCTGCAACCACAAAGCAAGAAGTCTCTTGTGTCCCCAACACACCTAATAGGTGCACTAGTTCGGCGAAGAGATAGTGAAATACAGGTGGTATGAATAAGTATGAGCAGTAGCAACGGCACCAGAAAAGTGCTTGCTGGCGTGTAGTTGATGGTGGTAATATTGCAGGCAGTAGAAATACAGTAAAACGGTAAACAAGCGGCGATAGCAGTATTTGGAAACAAGGCCTAGGGATCGTACTTTCACTAGTGGACACTCAACATTGATCACATAATAAAACCACTCTACACTCTCTTGTTGGATGATGAACACCGCTATTTGTGTAGGGCTACAAGAGCACCTCAATGCCGGAGTTAACAAGCTGCACAACATTCGATATTCATGTTTAAATAACCTTAGAGTGCATGATAGATCAACACAACTATACCAAGTACTAACATAGCATGCACACTGTCACCTTCATACTATGAGAGGAGGAATAGATCACATTAATACCGTCATAGTCATAGTTAACTTCATAATCTACAAGAGATCATAATCATAAACTACGCCAAGTACTACATGATGCACACACTGTCACCATTACATCATGAAGGAGGAATAGAGTACTTTAATAACATCACTAGAGTAGCACAAGATTACTGCAGTTCCTTTTCGGGTGGCTTACAGATGAATAGTGATACAAAACATATTGCAATCATAAAGGGATATAAATAAGCACTTCACTATGCTATCCATAACAGTGAATAAGTATTCTGTGAAATATAGCCTAAGAGACCCACATGGTGCACACACTGTCACCTTTACACACGTGAGACAAGGAGTCTCCGGAGATCACATAAGTAAAATTCACTTGACTAGCATAATGACATCTAGATTACAAGCATCATCATATGAATCTCAATCATGTAAGGCAGCTCATGAGATTATTGTATTAAAGTACATAGGAGAGAGATGAACCACATAGCTGCCGGTACAGCCCCGAGCCTCGATGGAGAACTACTCCCTCCTCATGGGAGACAGCAGCGGTGATGAAGATGGTGGTGGAGATGATGGAGAAGCCTTCCGGGGGCACTTCCCCGTCCCGGCGGCGTGCCGGAACAGAGACTCCTGTCCCCCAGATCTTGGCTTCGCGATGGCGGCGGCTCTGGAAGGTTTTTGCGGGTTTCGTCGATCGTGATAGGGTTTTTGCGACGGAGACCTTAAGTAGGCGGAAGGGCGGCCTCGGAGGGGGCCTGGTGGGCCCACACACTAGGGGGCGCGGCCCCCCCTCTGGCCGCGCCAGGGTGGCGTGTAGGGCCCCCAGGGCTCCTCTCCGGTACTTCTTCGATGCTCTGGAAGCTTCCGGGAAAAATAGGGATCTGGGCGTTGATTTTGTCCGATTCCGAGAATATTTCCTTACTAGGATTTCTGAAACCAAAACAGCAGAAAACAGGAACTGGCACTGCGGCATCTCGTCAATAGGTTAGTTCCAGAAAATGCATAAATATGACATAAAGTATGCATAAAACATGTAGATATCATCAATAATGTGGCATGGAACATAAGAAATTATCGATACGTCGGAGACGTATCAGGCAGCTCATGAGATCATTCTATTAAAGTACATAGGAGAGAGATTAACCGCATAGCTACCGGTACAGCCCTTAGCCTCGATGGAGAACTACTCCCTCCTCATGGGAGACAGCAGCGTTGATGGAGATGGCGGTGGTGTCGATGGAGATGCCTTCCGGGGGCACTTCCCCGTCCCGGCGGCGTGCCGGAACAGAGACTCCTGTCCCCCAGATCTTGGCTTCGCGATGGCGGCGGCTCTGGAAGGTTTCTCGTACCGTGGCTTATTCGTATCGAAGATTTAGGTCAGGGACCTTTAAATAGGCGAAGAGGCAGAGTCGGAAGGGCTACGGAGCCGCCAGACAATAGGGGGCGCGCCCCCCCTTGGGCCGCGCCGCCACCCTGTGTGGGCCCCCTGTGGCTCTCCTCTGATGGCTCTCGGGTGTTCTGGAAGCTTCGTGGAATTATAAGATGCTGGGCGTTGATTTCGTCCAATTCCGAGAATATTTCCTTACTAGGATTTCTGAAACCAAAAACAGCAGAAAACAGGAACTGGCACTTCGACATCTCGTCAATAGGTTAGTTCCGGAAAATGCATAATAATGACATAAAGTGTGAACAAAACATGTAGGTATTGTCATAAAACAAGCATGGAACATCAGAAATTATAGATACGTTGGAGACGTATCAGCATCCCCAAGCTTAGTTCCTACTCGTCCCGAGTAGGTAAACGATAACAAGGATAATTTATGAAGTGACATGCTACCAACATAATCTTGATCATACTATTGTAAAGCATATAAGATGAATGCAGCAATTCAAAGCAATGGTAAAGACAATGATTAAACAACTGAATCGTATAGCAAAGACTTTTCATGAATAGTACTTTCAAGACAAGCATCAATAAGTCTTGCATAAGAGTTAACTCATAAAGCAATAAATTCAAAGTAAAGGCATTGAAGCAACACAAAGGAAGATACAAGTTTCAGCAGTTGCTTTCAACTTTCAACATGTATATCTCATGGATAATTGTCAACATAAAGTAAAATAATAAGTGCAATAGGTAAACATGTAAGAATCAATGCACACAGTTGACACAAGTGTTTGCTTCTAAGATGGAAGGAAGTAGGTAAACTGACTCAACATAAAAGTAGAAGAATAGCCCTTCACAGAGGGAAGCATTGATTGCTATATTTGTGTTAGAGCTTTTATTTTGAAAACAAGAAACAATTTTGTCAACGGTAGTAATAGAGCATATGTGTTATGTATAAGATATCCTACAAGTTGCAAGCCTCATGCATAGATTACCAATAGTGCTCGCACCTTGCCCTAATTAGCTTGGATTTACATGGATTATCATTGCATAGCATATGTTTTAACGAAGTGTCACAAAGGGGTACCTCTATGCCGCCTGTACAAAGGTCTAAGGAGAAAGCTCGCATTGGATTTCTCGCTTTTGATTATTCTCAACTTAGACATCCATACCGGGACAACATAGACAACAGATAATGGACTCCTCTTTAATGCATAAGCATTCAACAACAGATAATATTCTCATAAGAGATTGAGGTTTGTTGTCCAAACTGAAACTTCCACCATGGATCATGGCTTTAGTTAGCGGCCCAATGTTCTTCTCTAACTATATGCATACTCAAACCATTTGATCATGATAAATCACCCTTACTTCAGACAAGACGAACATGCATAGCAACTCACATGATATTCAACAAAGTGAAATAGTTGATGGCATCCCCAGGAACATGGTTATCGCTCAACAAGCAACTTATTAAGAAATAAGATACATAAGTACATATTCAATACCACAATAGTTTTTAAGGCTATTTTTCCCATGAGCTATATATTGCAAAGACAAAGAATGGATTTTTAAAGGTAGCGCTCAAGCAATTTACTTTGGAATGGCAGAGAAATACCATGTAGTAGGTAGGTATGGTGGACACAAGTGGCATAGTTTTTGGCTCAAGGATTTGGATGCACGAGAAGTAATCCCTCTCAGTACAAGGCTTAGGCTAGCAAGGTTGTTTGAAGCAAACTCAAGTATGAACCGGTACAGCAAAACTTACATAAGAACATATTGCAAGCATTATAAGACTCTACACTGTCTTCCTTGTTGTTCAAACCCTCACCAGAAAATATCTAGACCTTAGAGAGACCAATCATGCAAACCAAATTTTAGCAAGCTCTATGTATTTCTTCACTAATAGGTGCAAAGTATATGATGCAAGAGCTTAAACATGATCTATATGAGCACAACAATTGCCAAGTATCAATTTATTCAAGACATTATACCATTTACCACATGTAGAATTTTCTGTTTCCAACCATATAACAATGAACGAAGCAGTTTCAACCTTCGCCATGAACATTAAAAGCTAAGAACACATGTGTTCATATGAACCAGCGGAGCGTGTCTCTCTCCCACACAAGCATGAATTTATTCAAACAAAACAAAAATAAAAACAAACAGACGCTCCAAGTAAACTACATAAGATGTGACCGAATAAAAATATAGTTTCAAGAGAAGTGACCTGATAAGTTGTTGATGAAGAAGGGGATGCCTTGGGCATCCCCAAGCTTAGACGCTTGAGTCTTCTTGAAATATGCAGGGATGAACCACGGGGGCATCCCCAAGATTAGACTTTTCACTCTTCTTGATCATATATCATCCTCCTCTCTTGACCCTTGAAAACTTCCTCCACACCAAACTCAAAACAAACTCATTAGAAGGTTAGTACATAATCAAAAATTCACATGTTCAGAGGTGACACAATCATTCTTAACACTTCTGGACATTGCACAAAGCTTCTGAAAGTTAATGGAACAAAGAAATCCATCCAACATAGCAAAAGAGGCAATGCGAAATAAAAGGCATAATCTGTCAAAACAGAACGGTCCGTAAAGACGAATTTTTTTGGGGCACTAAACTTGCTCAGATGAAAATTCTCAAATTGAATGAAAGTTGCGTACATATCTGAGGATCACGCACGTAAATTGGCATCATTTTCTGAGTTACCTACAGACGGGCGACTCAAATTCGTGACAGTAAGAAATCTGTTACTGCGCAGCAATCCAAATCTAGTATCGACTCTACTATCAAAGACTTTACTTGGCACAACAATGCAATAAAATAAAGATAAGGAGAGGTTGCTACAGTAGTAACAACTTCCAAGACACAAATATAAAACAAAGTACTGTAGTAAAATAAACACATGGGTTATCTCCCAAGAAGTTCTTTCTTTATAGCTATTAAGATGGGCTCAGCAGTTTTAATGATGCACTCGCAACAAATAGTATTTGAAGCAAAAGAGGGCATCAAGAGGCAAATTCAAAACAAATTTAAGTCTAACATGCTTCCTATGAAAAGGAATCTTGTAAATAAACAAATTCATGAAGCATAATGCAACAAGCATAGAAAGATTAGACAAGCGCAGCTTCAAGATTTTCAGCAAAAAGAGAGGTGTTTTAGTAACATAAAAATTTGTACAACCATATTTTCCTCTCTCATAATAATATCCAGTAGCATCATGAGCAAACTCAACAATATAACTATCACATAAAGCATTCTTATCATGAGTCTCATGCATAAAATTATTACTACTCCCAACATAAGCATAATCAATTTTATTAGTCATAGTGGGAGCAAATTCAACAAAGTAGATATCATTATTATTCTCATCATCAAATATAGGAGGCATATTATAATCATAATAAACATTATCCTCCATAACAGGCGGTACCAAAAGACTACTATCATTATAATCATCATAAATAGGAGGCAAAGTATCATCAAAGTAAATTTTCTCCTCAATGCTTGGGGGACTAAAAATATGTTGCTCATCAAAACCAGCTTCCCCAAGCTTAGAATTTTCCATATCATTAGCAACAATGGTGTTCAAAGCGTTCATACTAATATCATTGCCATTAGCATGCAAATAAGGTTCCATAGGTTTTTCAATTTTTGCAACACACCATTTATGTCTTAACTCAGGAAATAGATTAAAAAGCTCCATGTTGCTTTCCATTATGCCTAGCTAGTGAAAAACAAGAAACAAAAAGATGCAATTGTAGGATCTAAAGGAAATAGCTTCGAGCACTTACAACGGCACCAGAAAATAACTTAGTTACCTGGGACCAGCGTGTGAGTGCCTTTTACCTTTCCTCCCCGGCAACGGCGCCAGAAAAGTGCTTGATGTCTACGCGCGCTTCTATTCCTGTAGACAGTGTTGGGCCTCCAAGAGTAGAGGTTTGTAGAACAGCAGCAAGTTTCCCTTAAGTGAATCACCCAAGGTTTATCGAACTCAGGGAGGAAGAGGTCAAAGATATCCCTCTCAAGCAACCCTGCAACCACAATACAAGAAGTCTCTTGTGTCCCCAACACACCCAATACACTTGTCAGATGTATAGGTGTACTAGTTCGGCGAAGAGATAGTGAAATACAGGTGGTATGAATGAATATGAGCAGTAGTAACGGCGCCAGAAAAGTGCTTGCTGGCTTGCAGTTGATGGTGGTAATATTGCAGGAAGTAAAGATGCAGCAGAACAGTAAATAAGCGATGATTGCAGTATTTGGAAACAAGGCCTAGGGATCATACTTTCACTAGTGGACACTCTCAACATTGATCACATAATAAAACCACTCTACACTCTCTTGTTGGATGATGAACACCATTAATTGTGTAGGGCTACAAGAGCACCTCAATGCCGGAGTCTGGGGCCACCAGACAACAGGCCGGTGCGCCCCCCCTGTGGCCGCGCCGCCTTACTGTGTGGGGCCCATAGGGCCCCCCTCTGGTCCCCCTCGGGTGTTCTGGAAGCTTCATTGAATTATAAGATGCTGGGCGTTGATTTCGTCCAATTCCGAGAATATTTCCTTACTAGGATTTCTGAAACCAAAAACAGCAGAAAACAGGAACTGGCACTTCGGCATCTCGTCAATAGGTTAGTTCCGGAAAATGCATAATAATGACATAAAGTGTGAACAAAACATGTAGGTATTGTCATAAAACAAGCATGGAACATCAGAAATTATAGATACGTTGGAGACGTATCACCAACAGATGCTGGGATCAAACCCCCACTTTGGCAATTGGAGCCTTATTTCCATTGCAGGCCCAGATCTTCACGACGCGAGCCATTGCTCCACGTGTCCAGTAGGCTTCCTCGCCAATGCAGGGCAGGTCCGGCCCGGTTCTATTACCCTAGTATTCTAATATTTTCTTTTGCAAAATCTTGGTTATATCATATCTTGAGATTCGTAAATCCAAACAATACAAATAAAATGTCTATTTTGTTCAGAAAAATGCAAGGAACAACAATATGACATCCACTCATCTGTTTCAATCTCGCATCATATCGATCGTTGATAGTTGTGCCCGTTCACCTTAATTAAGAACACCGGAGTATTTCGGAACACCGACTAGGGTTTCCCCGCTCCGCTTAAAACTGAAGTAGCTAACCCTTGCCATGCAACTGCCATGTTAATCAACACTTAAACTTGTCGGTAGAAATGCAACTCCAACTTTAATTTGTTTGTCCGGGGTTCCGACTCCGATTAATATGGATAAGGTGCATCGCATCATCCTTGCCATGTCATGCATGCCATCTTGATCATGCCGGTTCTTTATCCGTAGTTGTAAGAATTGCATCGTTGTATGTGTGTTCCAGTATTTTCTTCTTCCCGGATAGGATCACGAAGTGGTGTAGTGAGATACGACGAGTTCTCCAGATTATCTTCGACAATCTTTAACACGCAAGCATTTCTTAAACTCCTGTCTCTGCAGGAGTCGCTCACCTGTTTTATTTTGCCTTCTCTTCTATGCTATCCTTGAGTTGCGTTCTTGTCACGTGTCCTACCCACCTGTTACCTCAAACAGCCCATATTGCCACCACATCCCTCCTACAACTATTGTTTGGTTATCGGGTCTGCCTTGCGAGTCATAGTGCATGCTAGTGCCGTTTATATCTTGTTACCGTTATTGTTATCTTATCGGGTTATCTGTTGGGACGTTATCACATGCTATATCAGTTGTTGGAGATAATCATGTCCTACTTAATTGTTAACAACTAAAATTGTAAGTAGTGGCGTCTGTGAGCCCCTTTGCGAAAGCCTCGGATCTTTGTCTCGCTAATGTCCCCTAGGACCCGAGTTCTTGTTATCTGTTCCGAGGTTGAGCGCTCTACTTGTACGTGGGGATGTTTATCGGGACCCCCCTCACCCATTACCTTTTCTCAAGTCATTTGAAAAGGGGGCCACAACCTTGGTTTTATTTGCCTATACCTTGCATGTCATGTTTACATTCTGTTGCCTTTGGGTGTTTACATTCTGTTCCCTTTAGGTGTTTATTATCTGTATTGTATCCCACGGAATGTTTAGCAAAGCGTGTGGTTTGCATGCCTAGCCGTTAACGCAAACCCTGAGTCCGCTTCGGAGTATGACCGAACTTCGATACAGGTAGCTTAGTCGGGTGGCCCCCTAGACTTTCTTGTTGAACTGGGAACGGTCTAGTTGTGAGACATCCACATGTCGTAAGCGGGTCAAGCATGTGTATGGTTACATTTGGTCAACCCCTGCAGGGTGTACATCTTATCGATAAACCGTGTTCGCGGTTATGGACGACCTGGAATTGTATAGCTTGATCATAGAACACTTACACCTTTATGTTGCTGCTAATAATTTGTTAATAACTTGCGTAGTAAGTTAGCATCACTACAACTGTTACCTAATAAAACTTGTCCACCGTGTGAGTGCCCTTGCAAGTACTTCCTTCCTTTACGAAGGGGGAACGAATCGGTTGGGTTATGTTTGCAAAGTATAGAACTGTTAATTTAGAGTGTCTCTATAGGTATTTAGTGCTTACGCGCTGCCGCTTAACCGCACCATATTGCCTATGACGTTTCTCTTGCGTCCTCTAAGTCCCCTGCGTGCCTCAAGTACAAAGGACGACTGGTTGACGAATGCTATACGTCTTGAAGTCTTGTTAAGTACGAACCCGTACTTATTGCTGCTTTGGGACATAACAGGGCATGTATGAAGATCAGTGCGATGAAGAACAGACGTTAGCAAGGTTACCCTTCCGGCTTGGCCTCGGCAGGGTTATGAACGCCATTGGTTATCTTCAGGATTCTTAGTCCAATTTGTATCTTGTCCGTACTCGGACGTATTCGAACTTCTGTATGATTTAGATCTTTGTATTGTATATTTGTATCTTGACTCGCTAGAGTCGTTGTTGCAATATATCTGTTTCATGTGGGTTCTATTGTAAATCGGGTGTAATGTAACCTCTCGTGATAATTCCTCTGGCATTACGTGTGTGATTTGTCGCGCACGTCATGTCGGAGGGCGTCTCTGAATCGATATCGTGCGGATTTCAGCGGGTTCGCTGAGATCCTCATGGTACCGATTCCGGGGCGTCACAGGAGACAAGTCGAGGTTGATCATGGTGGAGGAATGGGAAGGAAGCTCAGCATTGCACACTCATGAGAAGTGGAAGGGTGCGGAGAAATGGCCTAGTAGAAGATCTCCACCACCGACGACGATGGCTATGGATACGGGTGGACACACGTGTGGGTGGGGGATGTCGCTGACACTTAAGGTTTTGCCACATGTGGCCCTAGAGCGCCCCGGGAGCCGGTGGTGGGGGTTCTCTCCTCCTGTATATCAATATGATTATTCTGAAATTATTCCTTGAAAACTAATACTATGATTCAGCTGGATGGTATTTGTACCTTAACTCATGCATGCGAGCCATCCTAGCAACTTGTTTAAATACTACTCGATCTCCTTCTGTTCCATATTAGTGGTTGCTTGTAATAAATCTGTGGCGACTAAAATGGAAGCGAGGGATTACACTCAGCTGTGAGGGTATAGTTTTCAAAATAGTGTGAACATATTTTGCCTCTATTTGGGAGCCATTAATTAAGATCTTTTTTGTTGTCCAATATTTATCAGAGACCAGGGAGCAAACCCAAAAGTCAAAAGAGCCAACAAACTAAATATATTTTAATTTTGTTATCTTGCTTCTTGGACTGGATTGTGACACGATATGCGTGTTTTAGTTTAAACTAGCCACCCATAGTTTCTCGCAAAGAAAAAAAAAATACCACATGCGATCGTGCTCTTGTCTACAACCAAGTAAGCAGGATCTCCTTAATAAAATAAGGTAAGCATGATCAGATCTATACGTTCCCTAAAATCAATTAGAGCCGGTTGCTGCACATACTATTTGTCTAGCCAGAATCACAAGCGTACATTTTAGCAGTTGGCAAGTTGGCCTCGATTAGAGTTATATTGCCTCGATCAGCTTAGTCTACTTGGCGTCAGATCAGAATGGCAAAGGGGCTCAATTTAGCCGTTGGTAAGTTGGCCTCGATCAGGATTACATTGCCTCGCGATCAGCTTAGCCTACTTGGCATCAGATTCAGATCTGAATCACAAGCGTACAATTTAGCCGTTGGCAACTTGGCCTCCATTACCACTAGAGTTAACAGTATTGCCTTGATCAGAATCGTAAGAGGGCTCAATTTAGCTGTCAGAGTTGACTAACGGATCATAATGACTAGAAGTACGTGGTATTCTAGTAGTTAGAAGAAACAGTTGATCATCGTCTGTTCTGCGTGCATGCACGCGTGCTATAATGCAATCCGACGGGCGACGTATACGTAAACATCCTCTTTGGATAATGGCTGCAAGTTGCATGAGGCGACATTTGAGTTTTTACTGGGCTGCATTTTTTTCTGGGTTCCACGTTGTTAGAGTATATTACGTTTAATTATATTAGGTAGTTTATGATTGTAACCTAAATCTATCTCTACTATGCTTCTTGCCCTCAAAATTTTCTCTACTATATAAACAGCCTAAGAGGCTCAGTGTAATCACCACTTGCTACATATCAATACAATCATATTCCGCAATCTATCATGGTATCAGACGCCTAGGTTTTCCGCACCTAGATGGCTCCGCCCACTCCGCCGCCTCCGCCGACGCGTCCACTCTGGACCAGGGCCGAGGCGTGCGCCGCCGGCGGCGCCGATCTATCTTCTTCCTCTACCTCTACTCTCCACCAAAATCCCCAACAAAATTCACAGCTCCCACAACTTACCTAGCCGACACGATCGCCGACGTCTCTCCGTTCGTCCCGATAGTCCTCGATCTCTCCAAGCATAACTTTTACCATTGGCGCCACCTCTTCCATGTTCATCTCGGTCGCTGCGGCCACCGCCCTCCGCCCTCCGCCATGGACCCTTGGCCGCCGCAGCATGACCCATGGACGGGTCTCGTTCAGGCCTGGCCGATGCTCTGGCACTAGTAGAAAACCTCTCATCAATACCGGTTCCAGAGGGGCATTCGTACCGGTTGAGCAACCGGTATAAATTATCCGGCACTAAAGGCCCCCCCCTTTCGTATCGGTTGCTTACGAACCGGTATAAAAGGGGCCTCCTCGTGGGCCACCAGGAGAGCTCAGGGCCAAGGAGCTTTGGTACCGGTTGGTAATACGAACCGGTACCAAAGGTTCCCACCCGCGGCAGAGAATTTTCCCGAATCTCTGCCGCGGCAGAGAATTGAAGTTTTAGGGTTTTTGGAGGGCTTTAGGGATATCGGTTTGTTTCATATCGCGTCGATGCACCAGAAACGCGTTTGGGTTTAGGTAGTACATGAAGATCAAGATGATGCATAGCAAGTTGGTGCATATAATATAACACACATGTAATTGCATAAGATCGCAAATTAAGAAGCACTATATATGCATGAAGATCGATCTTCATGCATAGTATTACTCTCCGAGGCGTACTCTATATATGTCTATTACATGTAGCATAGTGGTACTCTTCGAGTCAACTATATATGTAACATGTACATCTTCATTCATAGTGGAACTCTGCGAATGGTGGTATGACGTCCTGAAGGAAGAATCCCGCCAATTCCTCGCCTATTGCTATGAAGCGGTCATCGATTGAGAGCTTGTTCCGCTTTCTTGCCAACTATAAAAGAATAAGATACAAATGAATACATGAGCTATGTGTGTGTGTATATATATATATGTTCAAACCACAATGAAACAACTATTACTGAAACTCAGCACAACTTATGATAAGAAAACAACTTTGTGAATATTGTTTTCGTACCTCTTTATTTCTTTCATTATTCATTCTCTCGCTGACAATTCTGTGGATGTACTCGCAAACGTAGAATCCACAGAGATCAGTCCCTTGTGGTTGTTGTGGGCATTTCTTTACAAGAATATAATTCAATCAAACAATAGTCAAGTATGATAATTAAAGGTGTGTGGACCTAGGTAGTACTACTTACTTTCGCACGCCATCGCAGCTTCGGTGTCCATTCATGGGACTTATCTTCCTTGATGAAAGTTTCCCACACGCTGCCCAACAAAAGAAAATGCATAAAAGAGTTATCAATTAGTTCATAGCAGGAAATTAACGAAACAAACCGATAAGAATTAAAATTACCTTTTGAGCATTAAATAACAAGACAAGTATAGTTCCATTTTTTTGCTTAGTGAGTCAAAGACTTCAACTTCTCCAATTTGCATATTGATGACGAGAAGAATAAAGTGAAACATACGCACGTTTAAATATGTAGTGTCGTATATATAAGTCATTAGTTAAAATTTTGACATACGGTGAGCAAAATATAATGTGTTATAAGACAGTAAGACTCACTCGAAGTTGTAAGGCCAAATTATTAGCTTTTTGTCACGTTGTCGCTTCAAAAACCTTAGCAAAATCTCCGGTGTATCCTTGTTATGGACGGGATCTTCTATGGTTTTAACATGCATTGTGTGCGGGTCAATGAACCCAATGTCCGTGATTTCGTCCCTTTTGCATTCGAGCATCTTCGATCTGCATAATATAGCGCACAAAGGATTATAATCTGCAGACAATGAACGAGCTGAGCTAAAGACTTCTCAAATTAAATAAATCACTTACAAACAATAGGAACTGATGATAGATTTGTCGAGGGCCCGGAGATTGTATAACTGGAAAAGCTCGTTGAAGTCAACGTTCACACAGTATTCCTGGAAGTAGTGCTCTTCACTAACTCGCACCATGATAGTCTCGATCCCTTCCTTTGAGGCATTAAGGTACCACGAATGCAAGTTACGCATACATGTTGGTAGCTTCCTGAGAGTCTCGACCAAATCTTTCCCTTGAACAAATTGATATGCTCGTTCAGCGAAGGCGTAATCGGTTGTGTCTTGTCGAGAACTTTGAACGGGCTTCCCGTCAAACACCTTGAGAGGGGCGACCGATTGAACGGGTTGTTGTCCGAGCTGGTAGACTTGGTGTATCCCTTTTATCTCCCTGATACCCGATTGAACGGGTTTTGTCGCCTCGATCATCTTGTCATACGACCTTTTAATAGAACGCCTATAGTTAGATGGCGGCGATGGTACAGGGTCATATAGATTCTCAACGGTACGCAGAACTTTCACCGGATCTAGTGTCTTCTCGAAAGGTATCTCTGGCACTTTCGGTGCAAAAAAAATTTTCACCTCGGCCTGAACGGCTTCCTGGTTTTCCTCGGAAGTTTTTTCCCAAGGTAACTTCTCAATAGGCGGCAGTGGTTTCTCCTTTCTAGCTTTCTTCCTAGGCGGCGTACCGTTCCGCTTAACGGGCGCTGTCTTACACGGAGGATCTCGAGGTGGTGGACTCACGCTGGGGTCCCTCTCAGGTAGGTATGGACTTTGCTGCTCATGTGGACTGCTAGGAGGAGGAGTCGAAGGCCTTTGATGCTCATGTGGAGGAGTCGGTGGCCTTTGCAAAAGGACGATGTACTTCTTCGGCCATAGGGCGAAACCGTGCTTGACATCGGCCAGTGTCCTCTCATCGTCACCTCTAGGAATATCAAGCTCCACTGTTTCAAAACCCAGAACAACTTCATCCACCCCGACACGAAGACAGCCAGGTGGAATGGGCATATGATGGTGCATTGCTCCATCTTCACTTGGGTACACATAGCCGACCGCCACCTTAACGGACGCGGTCCTGAATAACATATGTAGCTCGCAATCTGTCTTCTCCGTGACATAATCCACGGGGTAGCTTCCTCCACATCCGTCAAGATGCGAGGAACCGACACTGCTTCTTCGCTGAGATGGGGCAGCATCGGCTTGTGGATCTTGTAGAAACAGCGGCTGATCAGGTGCCCTCTGATTTCTCTCAAGCGCCTCCACCCTACTCCTCAATTCTGCTAACTCGTCGGCGTCCTTCTTCTTATTTCGCGAACGGCTTCTATGAGTGTCAGCGTTGTCCAGACACGCTTCCTTCATGGTGAGACCTGGGCGAGCTCGTACCCGTCCAACGTGTTCAGGATTCCCCAGAGCGAGTGTTAGCTCGTCATTCCCTCGATCGGGAATGTACTCTCCCTTTCTGACCTTGTTAATTGCATCTACAAGCTTCGGTACGATTGCCTCAATTTTTTCCTTCCATTTTCCCTGCGCAACGATCAACCCTGTCTTTGGGTCCAACCCTGCCCCATGAGCGAACAACCAGAACTTGGACCGTTCGGGCCAGTCCCATGTCTATGGAGTGATTCCTGCAGGCATCAGTTTATTTTCAAACGTTGTCCACTTCGGAATGGCACTCTTGTAGCCACCTGACCCCAAATGATGCGGAAGTTTCTTCTTTGAAGCATTTTCAGTATTTTCTTCGATCGGGACACAAAAGTAGACGATTGCTTATACTCCTTAAATGCGGGCCAGTGATCTTTTATCTTCACTAGATTATCATCGAATACTGGATCTTCATTCTTATATTTGTCCCATAAATTTTTCTTCCAGGACTGGAATTGTATGGCCATCTTCTTCCATGTCCATTCCTTGACTTTATTCTTCTGGCCTTCCGTCATGTCTTCCGGTAGGCTGAACTTTGTCAGTAGCGTGTCCCAAAGAAAAGTTTTCATCGTGTCGTTCACATAACTAGCACCACTCTCCACGTTCTTCGGCTTATGCCACTCTTGAATGCTGATCGGTACATGGTCCCTAACAAGAACTCCGGCTTGACTTGTAAATTTGCGGCAAAACTCTTTGGGATGCTCTGGTTCACCATTAGCCTTGAATGCCGTGAGGGCTAACCTGCCCTCGCCCTTTAGCAGTTGCGTCGGGCCTCGTTTTGATCTAACAGACTTGCTCGATGATCCAGAAGGCTAAAAGAAAAAATTATTCGTTAATAAGTGCAATACATATAAATGAATGTATATAGGGATGAACATAGACTAATTGATACATAGATATACACCTCGCCGGAGTTTATGATGGACACTTCGTTGTCTCTTCAAATTTGTTCAGACTCAAGTCCCTCGCCGAAATCATTTAGAAAGTCTTGGAACTCGTTGTCATCTCCATCGGGTTCCGGACCACGGGCACTATCATAGATCAATTTCTGCACCGCTTCTTCCCCCTCCTCATCTCGGACGAAGGTGCCGTCCATACCTCAATGTCACTACAAAATTAAGAAAGCAATTATATTTCATTCATCATGTAATGATCATATAACAGATTGCTAGATGAATAACAATTGAAATGAAGAAAGAAAAAACCCTAACGGACCGCCACACACTCGATGTCGCGGTGCCACGGCCACGGACTTGGCATTCCCCCTCCTCCTCTCGCTCTTCTCGACCCTAACACTACTCGGCGGCGCTCCCCTCATGCTCAAACGGTTTCATCCCGCTCGACACATCGCCTAATGCTACTGTGGGTAGAAAGATCTGATGAAGAGCGGCGCCTGAAGACCCGATAGTTCACCTCTCTCCCCCTGTTTGTTGTTTTTCTTTTGTGCATCATCTTGGCATATGCATCATCATGCATCATCTTATCCACAAGATTTTATCAAATAAAATTATTTAAATAAAAACTATCTTGTGCTTCCCTCTCATATGGTTATAAAACAAGAACCAAAACTAACAAACAATAAAGTTATCTTGTTTTATCTCTTCCCACCTCTGAACTCAAAATTCAAATTTAGTTTGAACTGGTTTCAAATCATCTTTGCAAAACAGTTTTGAAAAAGAAAAGAGAAGCACAAGCTAGCAGCAGCCCAGCCCATTCTTCTCTCTTCTCTTTTCTGTGTAATGTACTTGTCGTCGACACCAGTGCATGCTTTCGGTCGCCGTCGTTGTCACGGCCGGCCGGCGCCGGTTATTATGGCTTGGGCGTGACGGCATCGGCCGTCTCCACGTCCCTGTACACGGTGGACGGCGGGCAGCGGGCGGTCATCTTCGACCGCTTCCAGGGCGTGCTCCCCACGGTGGTCTCGGAGGGCACCCACTTCCTCATCCCCTGGCTCTAGAAGCCCTCCATCTTCGACATCCGCACACGCCCGCACAGCTTCTCCTCCAACTCCGGCACCAAGGACCTGCAGATGGTCAGCCTCACGCTCTGCGTCCTCGCCCGCCCCGACGTCGACCGCCTCCCCGAGATCTTCACCTCCCTCGGCCTCGACTACGACGAGAAGGTGCTCCCCTCCATCGGCAACGAGGTGCTCGAGGCACCCCGGATGGCAAGGACAGCGCCGGTGACGCGCTCCACCCCACGACGCCCGACCTGGCGCAGGGCGCGCGTGCACCGCGCTCGAGGACAGCATTCCATCGAGCAGCTGCTGTGCAGCCTCCACCGGTGGTGTGCCGCGGCGTGGCGCGGATGGCGACGGCCTCCAGCAGGGGAACGGCGGCGTGGCGCGCAGCGGCGGCGGCCACGGTCTCGCGCGGTGGCGGCGCATCGGCGGCGGGCAACGGAGCCGGAGAAGGGAGGGAGGCGACGGGGGCGGGGGCGGCGCACACACATACCTGCAGAGGCGCGCGGAGAGGAGCGGGCGGCGGCCGGCTGCGAGGCTTCGACGGCGACGGCGAGGATCGGCGCGGCGGGGTCTATGTGCGTCGACGACGGCGACGGCGACGAGCGGCGCGGCGGGGTCTCTGTGCATCGAGGAGAGGAAGAAACGGGGGATTTGGGGAAATTTGGCTGCGCGGCTAAGTGTAATACAGGGGAAGACCCTTTCGTACCGGTTGGTATCACCAACCGGTACGAAAGACCTTTCGTACCGGTTGGTGGTACCAACCGGTACCAAAGGGTTTTTTTTGTTTTTCTTTTTCTTTTCGTGTTTTCTTTTCTTTTGCTGTTTTCTTTTCTGTTTGTTTTTCTTTTCTTTTTTCTTTTCTTCTATGTTTCTTTTCTATTTCTATTTCTTTATCTTTTCTGTTTGTTTTCTTTTCTATTTCTTTTTTTCTATTTGTTTTCTATTTCTTTTATGTTTTCTTTTCTATTTCTTATTTCTTTTGCTGTTTTCTTTTCTATTTCTTTTTCTTTTCTTTTTTCTTTTCTTCTATGTTTCTTTTCTATTTCTATTTCTTTATCTTTTCTGTTTGTTTTCTTTTCTATTTCTTTTTTCTATTTCTTTTTTTCTATTTCTTTTCTATTTCTTTTTTTCTATTTCTTTTTTTCTATTTATTTTCTATTTCTTTTATGTTTTCTTTTCTATTTCTTATTTCTTTTGCTGTTTTCTTTTCTGTTTCTTTTTCTTTTCTTTTTTCTTTTCTTCTATGTTTCTTTTCTATTTCTATTTCTTTATCTTTTCTGTTTGTTTTCTTTTCTATTTCTTTTTTTCTATTTCTTTTCTATTTCTTTTATGTTTTCTTTTCTATTTCTCTTTTCTATTTCTTTTCTTCTTTTCATTTGCTGTTTCTTTTCTATTTCTTGTATGTTTCTTTTCTTTTTCCTTTTTATGTTCCTTTTCTTTTGCTGTTTCTTTTCTATTTCTTTTTTCCATTCTATTTCTTTTTCTTTTCTTTTTGTCTTTTCATTTATGTTTCTGTTTCTTTTCTATTTCTTTTTTTTCTTTTCTGTTTCTTTTCTTCTTTTCTTTTGTTGTTTCTTTTCTATTTCTTTTTTCTTTTACTTTCCCGCCACGACGCCGCGCGCGGGAGAAAAAAGGCGGGAAAGAAAGGGCGGCAATAAAATTTTATTACGATTGGACTCGAATTAAAAGTACATATATCATCTAAAAATTAAGATACATGGCTAGATTCGAATCTTGGAGTCATTCAGTCATAGTCGTGTCTAGCCCTATAAACGTCGCCACTGTAGTCGTCGTAGTCGCTGATGTCATCATCGCTGGCATCGGGGTCGCGGTAGTCGAACCTTGGAGGGTGAGCACGCGTGGGCTGGGACTGAGGGTAGCGCAGGCGGGGGCCACGGTAGGCCATGACGCCCTGGAGAGTCCGGCCGCGCCACCACAGCCGACGGCCGGCCTCGTTGAAGTTCGAAGGAGGCGGGCCGCCCTCCTCCTGCCTGGCAAGCGCCCTCTCACGCCGATTGATGAAGAAGCTTTCCCAAGTCGGGTTGTAGTCGGGATGCCACTGCGGATTCCTCCGCTGCTCTGGCGTGAGCTCGAAGTAGTAGTGGTTCGTGATGGCCATCTCGCGCGCCACACCTAGAGGGACTGGAGGGACCGGTACGCCTCCGACGCTTAGAAACCAGCCGGTCGGGACGCGGTAGCCCGGCGGGCAGGGGTAGTTCGAGGCGCAAAGCGCCTCCGCCTCCCGGGGGGTTAGAGATACGATGGAAGCCATGGGAGAGAATGATGAGGTTTGCAGATATGAGTCTAGATGTGATATGTAAATGGAGGCCAAGCCTACATATATATAGTGAAAAAATGGCGGGAAGACAGAGGCGGGAACCGGTGGAAAGCGCGGGAAGAAAATAGGCGGGAAACCTTTAGTACCGGCTGGTGGGTGCAACCGGTACTAAAGGTGGTTTTTTCTATCATGTAACAAAACTGTCGGTGGGATAAGGACGCGTGGGAAACCTTTAGTACCGGCTGGTGGGTGCAACCGGTACTAAAGGTGGTTTTTCTGTCATGTAACAAAACTGTCGGTGGGATAAGGACGCGTGGGAAACCTTTAGTACCGGCTGGTGGGTGCAACCGGTACTAAAGGTGGGGGGGGGCTAAATCTGGGGGAGGCTTATCTGGTGTTTGCCTTATCTGGGGTGGTTTCATCTGGGGGGAGGGGATTATCTGGAGGCACACACCGCTATATATAGCCCCTCCGGCGAGAGTAGAGAGAACAAAGAGAGAAGATTCAACGACCAAGAAGGAAAGAGCCTCTCCGGCGAAGGTTCTCGAAGATGTCTTAGATGGCCGGCCGTCTTAGACATCTTCGGAAGCTTCGCCCGAGAACTCTTCCAGCAAGCAAGCTAGGAGTCCCGCTCGCAAGCTGCTAGTATACACCCAACAAACAGTAGCTCATGGTAAGGAGCTAGGGGAGAGCATAGAGAGCTTCTAGGGAGCTGGTATATAACCCGACGACGGCGACCTCGAAGGAAAGAGCCTCTCCGGCGGAGTTTCTCGAAGATGTCTTAGATGGACAGCCGTCTTAGACATCTTCGGAAGCTCCGCCCGAGTAACTCTTCCCGCAAGTCCCGCTCGGAAGCCTCGGAAATTTTTTCCTGCAAGCCCGTGAAAGCTACTTAACTAGTAAAACAAGCCAACCATCTCCATTGTTAATATCTTACATACAGTAACATCATTGCACAAAAGTGATTTCCATATTGAGATACACAAGTTATGATCCCTATATCTAGCTAGTCTTCTGAGTTTTCTTCGTCTATTTCCCTTTCTTCTGACTGCGACGCAACCATGGACAATCTTCATTATTTAAGATGATGCTTGGGTCAATTTTTACCTTGAAGGGTGGAATATCATCAAACTTATTATAATCGTCTGACATGTTTGTCTTGTCCTCTACTCCCACGATGTTTCTTTTCCTGAAAGAACTATGTGCCGCTTTGGCTCATCGTATGATGTGTCCTCTTGCCTTTCTTTTCTTTTTTTTTCGGTTTGCTAGACATGTCCTTCACATAAAAAACCTGAGCCACCTCACTGGCTAGGACGAATGGTTCGGTGTCGTACCCTAGATTCTTGAGATCCACTGTAGTCATTCCGTACTGCGGGTCTACCTGTACTCCGTCTTTCAGGTTGAACCATTTGCACCGGAACAAAGGGACCTTGAAATTAGGTCCATAGTCAAGTTCCCATATCTCCTCTATGTACCCATAATATGTGACCTTGTTCCCATTGTCATCTTCTGCATCAAAGCGGACACCACTGTTTTGGTTGGTGCTCTTTTTGTCTTGGGCGAACGTATAAAATGTGTTCCCATTAATCCCGTACCCTTGAAAAGTCGATATAGTTGAAGATGGTTGCTTGGCCAACAAGTACAGCTGCTCGTCATCAGTGACATTCATGAGACGTGTTTGCAACCAACCGCCGAAAGTCTTCATGTGTTCTCCAGCAATCCAATCTTCACGTTGCTCCGGGTATTTAGAGCGTAAGATATCCTTGTGTTCCTCTTTGTACGGAGCCACCAAGATGGAATTATGTAGAACTGTGTAGTGTGCTTGAGTGAAAGAATGTCCGTCCATACACGTTCTTGATTTCTTTCCTAGCGTGCCTTTTCCACGCAGTCTCCCCTCATAGTGCGATTCAGGAACACCGATCGGCTTAAGGTCAGGAATAAAGTCAACACAAAACTCAATGACCTCCTCTGTTCCATAGCCCTTGGAGATGCTTCCTTCTGGCCTAGCACGGTTATGAACGTACTTCTTTAAGACTCCCATGAATCTCTCAAAGGGGAACATGTTGTGTAGAAATACAGGACCGAGAACGCCAATCCCTTCGACCAGGTGAACTAGGAGATGTGTCATAATATTGAAGAAGGATGGTGGGAACACCAACTCGAAGCTGACTAGACATTGGACCACATCCTTCTGTAAATTTTGTAGAGTAAGTGGATCGATCACCTTCTGAGAAATTGCATTGAGGAACGCACATAGCTTCACAATGGGTACTCGAACATTTTCCGGCAGAAGCCCCCTCAATGCAACTGGAAGTAATTGTGTCATAATCACGTGGCAGTCATGAGACTTTAGGTTTTGAAACTTTTTTTCTGACATGTTTATTATTCCCTTTATATTCGACGAGAAGCCAGACGGGACCTTGATGCTACTCAGGACTTCAAAAAAGATCTCCTTCTCCTCTTTGGTAAGAGCGTAGCTGGCAGGACCTTGATACTTCTTTGGATTCAGGTTGTTTCCTTCGTGGATACTTTGCTGGTCCTGCCGTGCATCCGGTGTATCTTTTGTCTTCCCATACACGCCCAAGAAGTTTAGCAGGTTCACGCAAATATTTTTCGTCACGTGCATCACGTCGATTGCAGAGTGAACCTCTAAGAATTTCCAGTAGGGTAGCTCCCAAAAAATCGACTTCTTCTTCCACATGGGTACGTGTCCGTCAACATCATGCGGAACAGATTGTCCGCCGGGACCCTTTCCAAAGATCACTTTTAAATCCTTGACCATATCATATATAACTTCCCCAGTAGGGCGGGTAGGCTTCGTTCGGTTATCTGCCTCACCTCCAAAATGCTTTCCTCTCTTTCTTACGTGATGTTGTTTTGGAAGAAATCGACGATGCCCCTGGTACACATTCTTGTTTCCCAAATAATTACTGTCAGTCTCACCTAAACAGTGTGTGCATGCATTGTATCCCTTGTTTGACTGCCCTGAAATGTTACCAAGAGCAGGCCAATCATTGATGGTTACAAATAACAACGCTCGTAGGTTAAATTCCTTTTGTTCGTGCTCATCCCACACAGGTACACCTTCGTCACACCACAACTCTAAAAGTTCTTCAACCAATGGCCTCAGGTACACATCAATGTCGTTGCCGGGTTGCTTCGGGCCCTGGATGAGCACTGGCATCATAATGAACTTCCGCTTCAAGCACAACCAAGGAGGAAGGTTATAGATACATAGAGTCACTGGCCATGTGCTATGACTGGAGCTCTGCTCCCCGAAAGGATTAAAGCCATCTGTACTTAGACCAAATCTTAAGTTCCTTGCGTCATCTGAAAATGACTTGAACTCTCTGTCGATTTTTCTCCACTGCGACCCCTCAGCGGGGTGTCTCAGCATCACTTCTTTCTTACGGTCCTCTTTGTGCCATCGCAACAACTTGGCATGCTCTTTGTTCTAGAACAAACGTTTCAACCGTGGTATTATAGGAGCATACCACATCACCTTCGCAGGAACCCTCTTCCTGGGGGTGGACTCGCCCTCAACATCGCCAGGGTCATCTCGCCTGATCTTATACCTCAATGCACTACATACTGGGCATGCATTCAAATTCTCGTACTCCCCGCGGTAGAGGATGCAGTCATTGATGCATGCATGTATCTTCTGCACCTCTAATCCTAGAGGGCAGACAACTTCTTTGCTTCGTACGTGCTAGAGGGCAACACGTTGATACGTCTTCGACGTATCGATAATTTCTTATGTTCCATGCCACATTATTGATGATACCTACATGTTTTATGCAAACTTTATGTCATATTTATGCATTTTCCGGCACTAACCTATTAACGAGATGCCGAAGAGTCAGTTGCTGTTTTCTGCTGTTTTTGGTTTCAGAAATCCTAGTAAGGAAATATTCTCGGAATTGGACGAAATCAACGCCCAGGGGCCTATTTTGCCACGAAGCTTCCAGAAGACCGAAGAGAAGATGAAGTGGGGCCACGAGGCGGCGCCACGCTAGGGCGGCGCGGCCCAGCCCCTGGCCGCGCCGACCTAGTGTGTGGGGCCCTCGTGTGGCCCCCTGACCTGCCCTTCCGCCTACAAATAGCCTTCGTCGCGAAACGCCCAGTACCGAGAGCCACGATACGGAAAACCTTCCAGAGATGCCGCCGCCAATCCCATCTCCGGGGATTCAGGAGATCGCCTCCGGCACCCTGCCGGAGAGGGGAATCATCTCCCGGAGGACTCTTCACCGCCATGGTCGCCTCCGGAGTGATGAGTGAGTAGTTCACCCCTGGACTATGGGTCCATAGCAGTAGCTAGATGGTTGTCTTCTCCTTATGTGCTTCATTGTCGGATCTTGTGAGCTGCCTAACATGATCAAGATCATCTATCTGTAATGCTATATGTTGTGTTTGTTGGGATCCGATGGATAGAGAATACTATGTTATGTTGATTATCAATCTATTACCTATGTGTTGTTTATGATCTTGCATGCTCTCCGTTATTAGTAGAGGCTCTGGCCAATTTTTTACTCTTAACTCCAAGAGGGAGTATTTATGCTCGATAGTGGGTTCATGCCTCCATTAAATCTGGGACAGTGACAGAAAGTTCTAAGGTTGTGGATGTGCTGTTGCCACTAGGGATAAAACATTGATGCTATGTCCGAGGATGTAGTTATTGATTACATTACGCACCATACTTAATGCAATTGTCTGTTGTTTGCAACTTAATACCGGAAGGGGTTCAGATGATAACCTGAAGGTGGACTTTTTAGGCATAGATGCATGCTGGAGAGCGGTCTATGTACTTTGTCGTAATGCCCAATTAAATCTCACAATATTCATCATATCATGTATGTGCATTGTCATGCCCTCTCTATTTGTCAATTGCCCAACCGTAATTTGTTCACCCAACATGCCATTTATCTTATGGGAGAGACACCTCTAGTGAACTGTGGACCCCGGTCCATTATTTTAATCGAATACAATCTACTGCAATACTTGTTCTACTGTTCTCTGCAAACAATCATCATCCACACTATACATCTAATCCTTTGTTACAGCAAGCCGGTGAGATTGACAACCTCACTGTTTCGTTGGGGCAAAGTACTTTGGTTGTGTTGTGCAGGTTCCACGTTGGCGCCGGAATCCCTGGTGTTGCGCCGCACTACATCTCGCCGCCATCAACCTTCAACGTGCTTCTTGGCTCCTACTGGTTCGATAAACCTTGGTTTCTTACTGAGGGAAACTTGCTGCTGTACGCATCACACCTTCCACTTGGGGTTCCCAACGGACGCGTGTTGTACGCGTATCAAGCAGAATTTCTGGCGCCGTTGCCGGGGAGATCAAGACACACTGCAAGGGGAGTCTCCACATCGCAATCTCTTTACTTTGTTTTTGTCTTGCTTTATTTTATTTACTTTCTTTGTTTGATGCACTAAATCAAAACACAAAAAAATTAGTTGCTAGTTTTACTTTATTTGCTGTCTTGTTTGCCATATTAAAAACACAAAAAAATTAGTTACTTGCATTTACTTTATCTAGTTTGCTTTATTTACTGTTGCTAAAATGGGTACTCCTAAAAATACTAAGTTGTGTGACTTCACAACCACAAATAATAATGATTTCTTATTCACACCTATTGCTCCACCTGCTACTACAGCGGAATTCTTTGAAATTAAACCTGCTTTACTGAATCTTGTTATGCGAGAGCAATTTTCTGGTGTTAGTTCTGATGATGCTGCTGCCCATCTCAATAATTTTGTTGAACTTTGTGAAATGCAAAAGTATAAAGATGTAGATGGTGACATTATAAAATTAAAATTGTTTCCTTTCTCATTAAGAGGAAGAGCTAAAAATTGGTTGCTATCTCTGCCTAAGAATAGTATTGATTCATGGACTAAATGCAAGGATGCTTTTATTGGTAGATATTATCCCCCTGCTAAAATTATATCTTTGAGGAGTAGCATAATGAATTTTAAACAATTGGATACTGAGCATGTTGCACAAGCATGGGAAAGAATGAAATCTTTGGTTAAAAATTGGCCAACCCATGGACTGACTACTTGGATGATCATCCAAACCTTTTATGCAGGACTGAATTTTTCTTCACGGAACCTATTGGATTCAGCTGCTGGAGGTACCTTTATGTCCATCACTCTTGGTGAAGCAACAAAGCTTCTTGATAATATGATGATTAATTACTCTGAATGGCACACGGAAAGAGCTCCACAAGGTAAGAAGGTAAATTCTGTCGAAGAAACCTCTTCCTTGGGTGATAAGATTGATGCTATTATGTCTATGCTTGTGAATGGTAGGACTAATGTTGATCCTAATAATGTTCCGTTAGCTTCATTGGTTGCTCAAGAAGATAATGTTGATGTGAATTTCATTAAAAATAATAATTTCAACAACAATGCTTATCGGAACAATTCTTGTAACAACTATAGGCCATATCCTTATAATAATGGCAACGGTTATGGGAATTCTTACAACAACAATAGGAACACACCCCTGGACTTGAAGCTATGCTTAGAGAATTTATTAGTACACAAACTGCTTTTAACAAATCCGTTGAAGAAAAGCTTGGGAAAATTGATATACTTGCTTCTAAAGTCAATAGTCTTGCTGCTGATGTTGATCTTTTGAAACTGAAAGTTATGCCTAACAGGGATAATGAAAATAAAATTGTTACTACAGAAAATTCCATCCAAGTTAGAATTAATGAGAATATAAGATTGATGGCCGAATTGCGTGCTAGGTGGGAAAGAGAAGAAAATGAAAAAGAAGATAATATAGCTAAAGTTTGGACTATTACCACCACTAGCAATGCTAATGCTACACATGTTGCTGCACCTCCTACTAATAATGGTAAAAGAATTGGTGTAGGCAATGTTTCCACTTCTAATGCAAAGCGCGAAAAACTGCCTGAAACTGCTAAGACTGCTGAAACTGCCTGTGATAAAACTGCTGAAATTTTTTCCAATATTGGGAACAATGATCCCATTCCTTTAGATCATAATGGTTTAGATTTTGATGATTGCCACATCTCTGAAGTAATAAAGTTCTTACAAAAACTTGCAAAAAGTCCTAATGCTAGTGCTATAAATTTGGCTTTCACAAAACATATTACAAATGCTCTCATAAAAGCTAGAGAAGAGAAACTAGAATGCGAAACTTCTATTCCTAGGAAGCTAGAGGATGGTTGGGAGCCCATCATTAAGATGAAGGTCAATGACTTTGATTGTAATGCTTTATGTGATCTTGGTGCAAGTATTTCCGTTATGCCTAAGAAAATCTATAATATGCTTGACTTGCCACCATTGAAAAATTGTTATTTGGATGTTAATCTTGCTGATAATTCTACGAAGAAACCTTTGGAGAGAGTTGATAATGTTCGCATTACCGTTAACAATAACCTTGTCCCCGTTGATTTTGTTGTCTTGGATATTGAATGCAATGCATCTTGTCCCATTATATTGGGAAGACCTTTTCTTCGAACTGTTGGTGCTACCATTGATATGAAGGAAGGTAATATTAAATATCAATTTCCTCTCAAGAAAGGTATGGAACACTTCCCTAGAAAGAGAAAGAAGTTACCTTTTGATTCTATTATTAGAACAAATTATGATGTTGATGCTTCATCTCCTGATAATACTTGATACACACTTTCTGCGCCTAGCTGAAAGGCGATAAAGAAAAGCGCTTATGGGAGACAACCCATGTTTTTACTACAGTACTTTTATTTTATATTTGAGTCTTGGAAGTTGTTACTACTGTAGCAACATGTCCTTATCTTAGTTTTGTGCATTGTTGTGCCAAGTAAAGTCGTTGATAGTAAGGTTCATACTAGATTTGGATTACTGCGCAGAAACAGATTTCTTTGCTGTCACGAATCTGGGCCTAATTCTCTGTAGGTAACTCAGAAAATTATGCCAATTTACGTGAGTGATCCCCAGATATGTACGCAACTTTCATTCAATTTGAGCATTTTCATTTGAGCAAGTCTGGTTCCTCAATAAAATTCGTCTTTACGAACTGTTCTGTTTTGATAGATTCTGCCTTTTATTTCGCATTGCCTGTTTTGCCATGCTTGATGGATTTTTCGATTCCATTGACTTTCAGTAGCTTTGTGCAATGTCCAGAAGTGTTAAGAATGATTATGTCACCTCTGAACATGTAAATTTTGATTGTGCACTAACCCTCTAATGAGTTGTTTTGAGTTTGGTGTGGAGGAAGTTTTCAAGGGTCAAGAGAGGAGAATGATACAATATGATCAAGGAGAGTGAAAGCTCTAAGCTTGGGGATGCCCCGGTGGTTCACCCCTGCATATATCAAGAAGACTCAAGGGTCTAAGCTTGGGGATGCCCAAGGCATCCCCTTCTTCATCGACAACATTATCAGGTTCCTCTAGTGAAACTATATTTTTATTCCATCACATCTTATGTACTTTGCTTGGAGCGTCTGTTTGTTTTTGTTTTGTTTGAATAAAATGGATCCTAGCATTCATTGTGTGGGAGAGAGACACGCACCGCTGTTGCATATGGACAAATATGTCCTTAGGCTTTACTCATAGTATTCATGGCGAAAGTTTCTTCTTCGTTAAATTGTTATATGGTTGGAATTGGAAAATGATACATGTAGTAATTGCAAAAATGTCTTGGATAATGTGATACTTGGCAATTGTTGTGCTCATGTTTAAGCTCTTGCATCATATACTTTGCACCTATTAATGAAGAAATACATAGAGCATGCTAAAATTTGGTTTGCATAATTGGTCTCTCTAAGGTCTAGATAATTTCTAGTATTGAGTTTGAACAACAAGGAAGACGGTGTAGAGTCTTATAATGTTTACAATATGTCTTTTATGTGAGTTTTGCTGCACCGCTTCATCCTTGTGTTTGTTTCAAATAAACCTTGCTAGCCTAAACCTTGTATCGAGAGGGAATACTTCTCATGCATCCAAAATCCTTGAGCCAACCACTATGCCATTTGTGTCCACCATACCTACCTACTACATGGTATTTCTCCGCCATTCCAAAGTAAATTGCTTGAGTGCTACCTTTAAAATTTCCATTCTTCACCTTTACAATATATAGCTCATGGGACAAATAGCTTAAAAACTATTGTGGTATTGAATATGTACTTATGCACTTTATCTCTTATTAAGTTGCTTGTTGTGCGATAACCATGTTCCTGGGGACGCCATCAACTACTCTTTGTTGAATATCATGTGAGTTGCTATGCATGTTCGTCTTGTCTGAAGTAAGGGAGATTTACCGCTTGAATGGTTAGAGCATGCATAATGTTAGAGAAGAACATTGGGCCGCTAACTAAAGCCATGATCCATGGTGGAAGTTTCAGTTTTGGACAAATATCCTCAATCTCATATGAGAAAAATTAATTGTCGTTGAATGCTTATGCATAAAAGAGGAGTCCATTATCTGTTGTCTATGTTGTCCCGGTATGGATGTCTAAGTTGAGAATAATCAATAGCGAGAAATCCGATGCGAGCTTTCTCCTTAGACCGTTGTACAGGCGGCATAGAGGTACCCCTTTGTGACACTTGGTTAAAACATGTGCATTGCGATGATAATCCAGGTAATCCGAGCTAATTAGGACAAGGTGCGGGCACTATTAGTATACTATGCATGAGGCTTGCAACTTGTAGGATATAATTTACATAACACATATGCTTTATTACTACCGTTGACAAAATTGTTTCTTGTTTTCAAAACCAAAGCTCGAGCACAAATATAGCAATCGATGCTTTCCTCTTTGAAGGACCTTTCTTTTACTTTTATGTTGAGTCAGTTCACCTATCTCTCTCCACCTCAAGAAGCAAACACTTGTGTGAACTGTGCATTGATTCCTACATACTTGCATATTGCACTTGTTATATTACTTTGCATTGACAACTATCCTTGAGATATACATGTTACAAGTTGAAAGCAACCGCTGAAACTTCATCTTCCTTTGTGTTGCTTCAATGCCTTTACTTTGAATTATTGTTTTATGAGTTAACTCTTATGCAAGACTTATTGATGCTTGTCTTGAAGTACTATTCATGAAAAGTCTTTGCTATATGATTCAATTGTTTACTCATGTCATTTACACTGTTTTGATCGCTGCATTCATTACATATGCTTACAATAGTATGATCAAGGTTATGATGGCATGTCACTCCAGAAATTATCTTTGTTATCGTTTACCTGCTCGGGACGAGCAGGAACTAAGCTTGGGGATGCTGATACGTCTCCGACGTATCGATAATTTCTTATGTTCCATGCCACATTATTGATGATACCTACATGTTTTATGCATACTTTATGTCATATTTATGCATTTTCTGGCACTAACCTATTAACGAGATGCCGAAGTGCAAGTTGTTGTTTTCTGCTGTTTTTGGTTTCAGAAATCCTAGTAAGGAAATATTCTCGGAATTGGACGAAATCAACGCCCAGGGGCCTATTTTGCCACGAAGCTTCCAGAAGACCGAAGAGAAGAAAAGTGGGGCCACGAGGCGGCGCCACGCTAGGGCGGCGCGGCCCAGCCCCTGGCCGCGCCGACCTAGTGTGTGGGGCCCTCGTGTGGCCCCCTGACCTGCCCTTCCGCCTACAAATAGCCTTCGTCGCGAAACCCCCAGTACCGAGAGCCACGATACGGAAAACCTTCCAGAGACGCCGCCGGCGCCAATCCCATCTCGGGGGATTCAGGAGATCGCCTCCGGCACCCTCCCGGAGAGGGGAATCGTCTCCCGGAGGACTCTTCACCGCCATGGTCGCCTCCGGAGTGATGAGTGAGTAGTTCACCCCTGGACTTGTCTTCTCCTTATGTGCTTCATTGTCGGATCTTGTGAGCTGCCTAACATGATCAAGATCATCTATCTGTAATGCTATATGTTGTGTTTATTGGGATCCGATGGATAGAGAATACTATGTTATGTTGATTATCAATCTATTACCTATGTGTTGTTTATGATCTTGCATGCTCTCCGTTATTAGTAGAGGCTCTGGCCAAGTTTTTACTCTTAACTCCAAGAGGGAGTATTTATGCTCGATAGTGGGTTCATGCCTCCATTAAATCTGGGACAGTGACAGAAAGTTCTAAGGTTATGGATGTGTTGTTGCCACTAGGGATAAAACATTGATGCTATGTCCGAGGATGTAGTTATTGATTACATTACGTACCATACTTAATGCAATTGTCTGTTGTTTGCAACTTAATACTAGAAGGGGTTCGGATGATAACCTGAAGGTGGACTTTTTAGGCATAGATGCATGCTGGATAGCGGTCTATGTACTTTGTCGTAATGCCCAATTAAATCTCACAATACTCATCATATCATGTATGTGCATTGTCATGCCCTCTCTATTTGTCAATTGCCCAACTGTAATTTGTTCACCCAACATGCTATTTATCTTATGGGATAGACACCTCTAGTGAACTGTGGACCCCGGTCCATTATTTTAATCGAATACAATCTACTGCAATACTTGTTCTACTGTTCTCTGCAAACAATCATCATCCACACTATACATCTAATCCTTTGTTACAGCAAGCCGGTGAGATTGACAACCTCACTGTTTCGTTGGGGCAAAGTACTTTGGTTGTGTTGTGCAGGTTCCACGTTGGCGCCGGAATCCCTGGTGTTGCGCCGCACTACATCTCGCCGCCATCAACCTTCAACGTGCTTCTTGGCTCCTACTGGTTCGATAAACCTTGGTTTCTTACTGAGGGAAACTTGCTGCTGTATGATAACCCACAAGTATAGGGGATCGCATCAGTCTTCGAGGGAAGTAAAACCCAAATTTATTGATTCGACACAAGGGGAGGTAAAGAATACTTATAAGCCTTAACAACTGAGTTGTCAATTCAGCTGCACCTGGAAAAGCACTAGTAACAGGGGTGATGTGAAAGTAGCAGTAATATGAGAGCAATAGTAACAGTAACACAGCAGCAGTAATAGTAACACAGGAGCAATGGCACCAGAGAATAGTTGATACTATTTCCAATGACATGTAGAACGAGTATATGATGATGAGAGATAGACCGGGGTTCCCAGCTATCTTCACTAGTGGTAACTCTCCAATAACAAGTGTTGGGTGAACAAATTACAGTTGGGCAATTGATAGGATTGATAAAGCATTAAGAAAGAACATCAATTCATTAATCATGTAGGCATGTTTTCCATATATAGTCGTACGTGCTCGCAATGAGAAACTTGCACAACATCTTTTGTCCTACCAGCCGGTGGCAGCCGGGCCTCTAGGGAATCTACTGGATATTAAGGTACTCCTTTTAATAGAGCACCGGAGCAAAGCATTAACACTCCGTGAAAACATGTGATCCTCACATCACCGCCATCCCCTCCGGTTGTCCCGATTTCTGTCACTTCGGGGCCTTTGGTTCCGGACAGTGACATGTGCATACAACTTGTAGATACAATCTAAGCAATAATTATAGAGCTTAAATCTAAGATCATGCCACTCGGGCCCTAGTGACAGGCATTAAGCATAACAAGATTGCAGCAACAATAACTTCACAAACTTTATAGATAGACTAATCATAATGTATCATCCATCGGATCCCAACAAACACAACACCGATTACATCAGATGAATCTCAATCATGTAAGGCAGCTCATGAGATCATTGTATTGAAGTACATAGGATAGAGAGTACCAACTAGCTACTGCTAGAACCCGTAGTCCATGGGGGAACTACTCACGGAGCATGATGGAGGCGGTGGTGTCGATGGAGATGGCTTCCGGGGGCACTTCCCCGTCCCGGCAGGGTGCCGGAACAGAGACTTCTGTCCCCCGAATTGGAGTTTCGCGATGGCGGCGGCGCCCCTGGAGTCTTTTTGGAGTTTCGTCAATTGGTACTGCGTTTTTAGGTCGAAAGGGCTTAAATAGGCGAAGAGGCGGCGCAGGAGGGCTGACAGGGTGGCCCCACACCAGGCCAGCGCGGCCAGGGTGTGGCCCGCGCGGCCCACGTGTGTGGTGGCCCCCTGGCTCTCCTCCGACTCCCCTTCGGTGTTCTGGAGCCTCCCGGGAAAAATAAGATCTTTGGCGTTGATTTCGTCCAATTCCGAGAATATTGCCCGAACAGCCTTTCTGGAACCAAAAACAGCAGAAAACAGGAACTTGCACTGTGGCATCTTGTTAAGAGGTTAGTTCCGGAAAACGCATAAAAACATTATAAAGTGCAAGCAAAACATGTAAGTATTGTCATAAAACAAGCATGGAACATCAGAAATTATGGATACGTTGGAGACGTATCAGCATCCCCAAGCTTAGTTCCTACTCATCCTCGAGTAGGTAAACGATAAAAAGAATAATTTCTGTAGTGACATGCTACTTACATAACCTTGATCATACTATTACAAAGCATATGAAATGAATGAAGTGACTCAAGGCAATGATCTATAGTTGCTAACAAATAGATAACATATAGCAAAACTTTTCATGAAGAGTACTTTCAAGACAAGCATCAAAAGTCTTGCACAAGAGTTAACTCATAAAGCAATAGATTCGAAGTAAAAGCATTGAAGCAACACAAAGGAAGATTTAAGTTTCAGCGGTTGCTTTCAACTTTCAACATGCATATCTCATGGATAATTGTCAACATAAAGTAATATGATGAATGCAAATAAGCAAGTATGTAAGAATCAATGCACAGTTGACACAAGTGTTTGCTTCTAAGATGAAAGGAAGTAGGTAAACTGACTCAACATAAAGTAAAAGAAAGGCCCTTCGCAGAGGGAAGCATTGATTGCTATATTTGTGTTAGAGCTTTGGTTTTGAAAACATAAAGAGAGCATAAAAGAGTAAAATTTTGAGAGGTGCTTGTTGTTGTCAACGAATGGTAGTGGGCACTCTAACCCCCTCGCCAGACAAACCTTCAAAGAGCGGCTCCCATGAATTATTTTTATTTTTGGGTGGCACTCCTTCCAACCTTTCTTTCACAAACCATGGCTAACCGAATCCTCGGGTGCCTGCCAACAATCTCATACCATGAAGGAGTGCCTTTTTATCTTAGTTTTATTATGATGACACTCCTCCCCACCTTTACTTTCTCAAGCCATGGCTAACCGAATCCTTCGGGTGCCGTCCAACAATCACATACCATGGAGGAGTGTCTATTTTGGTTAATTAATTTGGGAATGGGAATCCCATTGCCAGCTCTTTTTGCAAAATTATTGGATAAGCGGATGAAGCCACTAGTCCATTGGTGAAAGTTGCCCAACAAGATTGAAAGATAAACACCACATACTTCCTCATGAGCTATAAAACATTGACACAAATCAGAGGTAATAAATTTTGAATTGTTTAAAGGTAGCACTCAAGCAATTTACTTTGGAATGTCGGAGAAATACCATGTAGTAGGTAGGTATGGTGGACACAAATGGCATAGTGGTTGGCTCAAGGATTCTGGATGCATGAGAAGTATTCCCTCTCGATACAAGGCTTAGGCTAGCAAGGCTATTTGAAGCAAACACAAGTATGAACCGGTACAGCAAAACTTACATAAGAACATATTGCAAGCATTATAATACTCTACACTGTCTTCCTTGTTGCTTGATGCGTGTAGTTGACACGTCCGTTGGGAACCCCAAGAGGAAGGTGTGATGCGCACAGCGGCAAGTTTCCCTCAGTAAGAAACCAAGGTTTAATCGAACCAGTAGGAGTCAAGAAGCACGTTGAAGGTTGATGGCGGCGGGATGTAGTGCGGCGCAACACCAGAGATTCCGGCGCCAACGTGGAACCTGCACAACACAACCAAAGTACTTTGCCCCAACGAAACAGTGAGGTTGTCAATCTCACCGGCTTGCTGTAACAAAGGATTAGATGTATAGTGTGGATGATGATTGTTTGCGAAAACGAGAACAAGATTGCGAGATTGTATTTCAGTATAGAGAATTGGACCAGGGTCCACAGTTCACTAGAGGTGTCTCTCCCATAAGATAAACAGCATGTTGGGTGAACAAATTACAGTTGGGCAATTGACAAATAAAGAGAGCATGACCATGCACATACATATCATGATGATTATAGTGAGATTTAATTGGGCATTATGACAAAGTACATAGACCGCCATCCAACTGCATCTATGCCTAAAAAGTCCACCTTCAGGTTATCATCCGAACCCCCTCCAGTATTAAGTTGCTAACAACAGACAATTGCATTAAGTATTGCGCGTAATGTAATCAGTGACTACATCCTCGAACATAGCACCAATGCTTTATCCCTAGTGGCAACAGCACATCCATAATCTTAGAGGTTCTTGTCACTCCTCCAGATTCACGGAGACATGAACCCACTATCGAGCATAAATACTCCCTCTTGGAGTTACTAGCATCAACTTGGCCAGAGCATCTACTAATAACGGAGAGCATGCAAGATCATAAACAACACATAGACATAACTTTGATAATCAACATAACATAGTATTCTCTATTCATCGGATCCCAACAAACGCAACATATAGCATTACAGATAGATGATCTTGATCATGTTCGGCAGCTCACAAGACCCGACAATTAAGCACAATGGGGAGAAGACAACCATCTAGCTACTGCTATGGACCCATAGTCCAGGGGTAGACTACTCACACATCACTCCGGAGGCGACCATGGCGGCGTAGAGTCCTCCGGGAGATGATTCCCCTCTCCGGCAGGGTGCCGGAGGCGATCTCCTGAATCCCCCGAGATGGGATTGGCGGCGGCGGCGTCTCTGGAAGGTTTTCCGTATCGTGGCTCTCGGTACTGGGGGTTTCGCGACGGAGGCTTTAAGTAGGCGGAAGGGCAGGTCAGGGGGCCACACGAGGGCCCCACACTACAGGTCGGCGCGGCCAAGGGCCAGGGCCGCGCCGCCCTAGGGTGTGGCCACCTCGTGGCCCCACTTCATCTCCTCTTCGGTCTTCTGGAAGCTTCGTGGCAAAATAGGACCCTGGGCGTTGATTTCGTCCAATTCTGAGAATATTTCGTTACTAGGATTTCTGAAACCAAAAACAGACTTGAAAACAAAGAATCGGCTCTTCGGCATCTTGTTAATAGGTTAGTTCCAGAAAATGCACGAATATGACATAAAGTGTGCATAAAACATGTAGATATCATCAATAATGTGGCATGGAACACAAGAAATTATCGATACGTCGGAGACGTATCAGCATCCCCAAGCTTAGTTCTGCTCGTCCCGAGCAGGTAAAACGATAACAAAGATAATTTCTGGAGTGACATGCCATCATAACCTTGATCATACTATTTGTAAAGCATATGTAGTGAATGCAGCGATCAAAACAATGTATATGACATGAGTAAACAAGTGAATCATATAGCAAAGACTTTTCATGAATAGTACTTCAAGACAAGCATCAATAAGTCTTGCATAAGAGTTAACTCATAAAGCAATAATTCATAGTAAACGCATTGAAGCAACACAAAGGAAGATTAAGTTTCAGCGGTTGCTTTCAACTTGTAACATGTATATCTCATGGATATTGTCAACATAGAGTAATATAATAAGTGCAATATGCAGGTATGTAGGAATCAATGCACAGTTCACACAAGTGTTTGCTTCTTGAGGTGGAGAGAAATAGGTGAACTAACTCAACAATAAAAGTAAAAGAATGGTCCTCCATAGAGGAAAAGCATCGATTGCTATATTTGTGCTAGAGCTTTGATTTTGAAAACATGAAACAATTTTGTCAACGGTAGTAATAAAGCATATGAGTTATGTAAATTATATCTTACAAGTTGCAAGCCTCATGCATAGTATACTAATAGTGCCCGCACCTTGTCCTAATTAGCTTGGACTACCGGATCATCGCAATACACATGTTTTAACCAAGTGTCACAATGGGGTACCTCCATGCCGCCTGTACAAAGGTCTAAGGAGAAAGCTCGCATTTTGGATTTCTCGCTTTTGATTATTCTCAACTTAGACATCCATACCGGGACAACATGGACAACAGATAATGGACTCCTCTTTAATGCATAAGCATGTGGCAACAATTATTATTATCATATGAGATTGAGGATATATATCCAAAACTGAAACTTCCACCATGAATCATGGCTTTAGTTAGCGGCCCAATGTTCTTCTCTAACAATATGTATGCTCCAACCATAAGGTGGTAGATCTCTCTTACTTCAGACAAGACGGACATGCATAGCAACTCACATGATATTCAACAAAGAATAGTTGATGGCGTCCCCAGAAACATGGTTATCGCACAACAAGCAACTTAATAAGAGATAAAGTGCATAAGTACATATTCAATACCACAATAGTTTTTAAGCTATTTGTCCCATGAGCTATATATTGCAAAGGTGAATGATGGAATTTTAAAGGTAGCACTCAAGCAATTTACTTTGGAATGGCGGAGAAATACCATGTAGTAGGTAGGTATGGTGGACACAAATGGCATAGTGGTTGGCTCAAGGATTTTGGATGCATGAGAAGTAATCCCTCTCGATACAAGGTTTAGGCTAGCAAGGTTATTTGAAACAAACACAAGGATGAACCGGTGCAGCAAAACTCACATAAAAGACATATTGTAAACATTATAAGAATCTACACCGTCTTCCTTGTTGTTCAAACTCAATACTAGAAATTATCTAGACTTTAGAGAGACCAAATATGCAAACCAAATTTTAGCATGCTCTATGTATTTCTTCATTAATGGGTGCAAAGTATATGATGCAAGAGCTTAAACATGAGCACAACAATTGCCAAGTATCATATTATCCAAGACATTTTAGCAAATTACTACATGTATCATTTTCCAATTCCAACCATATAACAATTTAACGAAGAAGAAACTTCACCATGAATACTATGAGTAGAGCCTAAGGACATACTTGTCCATATGCTACAGCGGAGCGTGTCTCTCTCCCACACAAAGAATGCTAGGATCCATTTTATTCAAACAAAAAAAAAACAAAAACAAACCGACGCTCCAAGAAAAGCACATAAGATGTGATGGAATAAAAATATAGTTTCAGGGGAGGAACCTGATAATGTTGTCGATGAAGAAGGGGATGCCTTGGGCATCCCCAAGCTTAGACGCTTGAGTATTCTTAGAATATGCAGGGGTGAACCACCGGGGCATCCCCAGGCTTAGAGCTTTCACTCTCCTTGATCATGTTGTATCATCTCCCTCTCTTGATCCTTGAAAACTTCCTCCACACCAAACTTAGAACAACTCATTAGAGGGTTAGTGCACAATCAAAATATACATGTTCAGAGGTGACATAATCATTCTTAACACTTATGGACATTGCACAAAGCTACTGAAAGTCAATGGAATCGAAATATCCATCGAATATAACAAAACTGGCAATGCGAAATAAAAGGCAGAATCTGTCAAAAACAGAACAGTTCGTATTGACGAATTTTATCGAGGCACCAGACTTGCTCAAATGAAAATGCTCAAATTGAATGAAAGTTGCGTACATATCTGAGGATCACTCACGTAAATTGGCATAATTTTCTGAGTTACCTACAGAGAAAACAGCCCAGATTCGTGACAGCAAAGAAATCTGTTTCTGCGCAGTAATCCAAATCTAGTATGAACTTTACTATCAACGACTTTACTTGGCACAACAAAACACTAAACTAAGATAAGGAGAGGTTGATACAGTAGTAAACAACTTCCAAGACACAAAATAAAAACAAAGTACTGTAGTAAAAACCATGGGTTGTCTCCCATAAGCGCTTTTCTTTAACGCCTTTCAGCTAGGCGCAGAAAGTGTGCATCAAGTGTTATCAAGAGATGGTGCATCTACAGCGGGATGCGGAGTTTTCTCAACCAGGCATATTATATTAGATACATAAGTTTTAGCGTCCCCCTTTTCATTAGTCTTGGGCTTGCTACTCTCATCAAATAAATTTTCAGGAACAAGCCAAGCATAATTATTTTCTAGTGCATCATTCATCGCTAGGAGCTTACATGGTATTGGTGCTTTGATCTCCCCACCATCATTAATATTATTAGTGTACTTTATTCTATCCATATCCATCTTTTCAAGGAGACTAACAAAATTGGTATAAGAACCAAGCATATTATATTTAGCAAAGACCTTTCTAGCTTCTCTTGCTATACCACCAAATTCTCTAAGAAGGGTTTCTAAAACAAAATCTTTCTTTTCCCCTTCTTCCATATCACCGAGTGTAAGAAACATGTGTTGGATTATAGGATTGAGATTAACAAATTTAGTTTCCATCATACGAACTAAAGCAGCAGCGGCAATTTCATAAGTAGGAGCAAGTTCTACCAAGTGTCTATCTTCAAAATCTTCAACGGTACTGACATGATTGAAAAATTCTTCTATATTATTTCTCCCAATTATAGACCCACGTCCTACCGGTATGTCTTTCGTGGTAAAATTAAAAGGAAACATGATGAATCAAGTAAAGTAAATGCAAGTAACTAATTTTTTTGTGTTTTTGATATAGAGTGCAAACAAGACAGTAGAATAAAGTAAAACTAGCAACTAATTTTTTTGTGTTTTGATATAATGCAGCAAACAAAGTAGTAAATAAAATAAAGCAAGACAAAAACAAAGTAAAGAGATTGGGAAGTGGAGACTCCCCTTGCAGCGTGTCTTGATCTCCCCGGCAACGGCGCCAGAAATTTGCTTGATGCGTGTAGTTGACACGTCCGTTGGGAACCCCAAGAGGAAGGTGTGATGCGCACAGCGGCAAGTTTCCCTCAGTAAGAAACCAAGGTTTAATCGAACCAGTAGGAGTCAAGAAGCACGTTGAAGGTTGATGGCGGCGGGATGTAGTGCGGCGCAACACCAGAGATTCCGGCGCCAACGTGGAACCTGCACAACACAACCAAAGTACTTTGCCCCAACGAAACAGTGAGGTTGTCAATCTCACCGGCTTGCTGTAACAAAGGATTAGATGTATAGTGTGGATGATGATTGTTTGCAGAAAACAGTAGAACAGTATTGGCAAGAGATTGTATTTCAGTATAGAGAATTGGACCGGGGTCCACAGTTCACTAGAGGTGTCTCTCCCATAAGATAAACAGCATGTTGGGTGAACAAATTACAGTTGGGCAATTGACAAATAAAGAGGGCATGACCATGCACATACATATTATGATGAGTATAGTGAGATTTAATTGGGCATTACGACAAAGTACATAGACCGCTATCCAGCATGCATCTATGCCTAAAAAGTCCACCTTCAGGTTATCATCCGAACCCCCTCCAGTATTAAGTTGCTAACAACAGACAATTGCATTAAGTATTGCGCGTAATGTAATCAGTGACTACATCCTCGAACATAGCACCAATGTTTTATCCCTAGTGGCAACAGCACATCCATAATCTTAGAGGTTCTTGTCACTCCTCCAGATTCATGGAGACATGAACCCACTATCGAGCATAAAAACTCCCTCTTGGAGTTACTAGCATCAACTTGGCCAGAGCATCTACTAATAACGGAGAGCATGCAAGATCATAAACAACACATAGACATAACTTTGATAATCAACATAACATAGTATTCTCTATTCATCGGATCCCAACAAACGCAACATATAGAATTACAAATAGATGATCTTGATCATGTTCGGCAGCTCACAAGACCCGACAATTAAGCACAATGGGGAGAAGACAACCATCTAGCTACTGCTATGGACCCATAGTCCAGGGGTAGACTACTCACACATCACTCCGGAGGCGACCATGGCGGCGTAGAGTCCTCCGGGAGATGATTCCCCTCTCCGGCAGGGTGCCGGAGGCGATCTCCTGAATCCCCCGAGATGGGATTGGCGGCGGCGGCGTCTCTGGAAGGTTTTCCGTATCGTGGCTCTCGGTACTGGGGGTTTCGCGATAGAGGCTTTAAGTAGGCGGAAGGGTAGGTCAGGGGGCCACACGAGGGCCCCACACTACAGGTCGGCGCGGCCAAGGGCCAGGGCCGCGCCGCCCTAGGGTGTGGCCACCTCGTGGCCCCACTTCGTCTCCTCTTCGGTCTTCTGGAAGCTTCGTGGCAAAATAGGACCCTGGGCGTTGATTTCGTCCAATTCCGAGAATATTTCGTTACTAGGATTTCTGAAACCAAAAACAGCAGAAAACAGCAACTGGCTCTTCGGCATCTTGTTAATAGGTTAGTTCCAGAAAATGCACGAATATGACATAAAGTGTGCATGAAACATGTAGATATCATCAATAATGTGGCATGGAACACAAGAAATTATCGATACGTCGGAGATGTATCATTGCTCAAACACTTTTACTAGAAAATATATAGACCTTAAGAGAGACCAATCATGCAAACCAATTTTAACAAGCTCTACAGTAGTTCTCCACTAATAGGTTTAAACTACATGAAAAAACTTAATCATGATCTACTTGAGAGCTCAAAACAATTGCCAAGTGTCAAATTATCCAAGACATTATGAGGCATTTTCTGTTTCCACCCAAATAACAATAAATGCTATAGCTTCCAACTTTTATCATTGAACATTAAAAATAAAACGAAGAACAAGTGTTCATATGAAAAAGCGGAGCGTGTCTCTCTCCCAAACAAGGATTGCTAGGATCCGATCTTATTCAAACAAAACCAAAAATAAAAGCACACAGACGCTCCAAGTAAAGCACATATGATGTGACCGAATAAAAATATAGTTTCAATAGAAGAAACCTGATAAGTTGATGAAGAAGGGGATGCCTTGGGCATCTCCAAGCTTAGACGCTTGAGTCTTCTTGAAATATGCAGGGATGAACCACGGGGGCATCCCCAAGCTTAGACTTTTCACTCTTCTTGATCATATATCATCCTCCTCTCTTGACCCTTGAAAACTTCCTTCACACCAAACTTCTCATAAACTTCATTAGAGGGGTTAGTACTAAAAAAAATTGAATCCACCTTGGTCCTGTAGTGACACATTGCAAGAACTCAATAAAACATTAGCTATAGCTCTCCACGTCTAGAAAACCTCGCTTAAAGTCCACAAGAGACAATGCAAAAAACAGAGACAGAATCTGCCAAAACAGAACAGCCAGTAAAGACGAATTTTAAAGAGGTACTTCCGTTGCTCAAATAAGAAAACTTAAAACTAATGAAAGTTGAGTACATATCTGAGGAACACGCACGTAAATTGGCAGATTTTGCTGAGTTACCTACAGAGAAAACAGCCCAGATTCGTGACAGATAGAAATCTGTTTCTGCGCAGAAATCCAAATCTAGTATCAACCTTCTATTAGAGGCTTCGCTTGGCACAACAATGCAATAAAATAAAGATAAGAAGAGGTTGCTACAGTAGTAACAACTTCCAAAACACAACAAAACAGTAGCAAAATAAAGACATGGGTTATCTCCCAAGAAGTGCTTTCTTTATAGCCATTAAGATGGGCTCAGCAGTTTTAATGATGCACTCGCAAGAAATAAGAGTTGAGGCAAAAGAGAGCATCAAAAGGCAAATTCAAAACACATTTAAGCCTAACATGCTTCCTATGAAAAGGAATCTTGTAAATAAGCAAGTTCATGAAGAGCAAAGTAACTAGCATAGGAAGATAGAACAAGTGTAGCTTCAAAAATTTCAGCTCATAGAGAGGTGTTTTAGTACCATGCAAATTTCTACAGCCATATTTTCCTCTCTCATAATAATTTTCAGTAGCTTCATGAACAAACTCAACAATATAGCTATCATATAAAGCATGCTTTTCATGATCCATAAACACATAATTTTTATCAAGCTCAAAAATAGTGGAATTAAAACTTTCAAACCCACTTTTATCAATAATATAACAAGATGATTGATCAATCTCAAAAGATATGGGACTCATAGCTAAAGTCAAGAATTCTCCAATCCCATTTTCATTAGTAGTACAATTAATATTATCAAGTAACATAGGACCATCATCTAGAGATTTATCATAAACATTTGCTACGCAAAATTCTTTAGTACCATGCATTTCGACATCAGGCACAAACAAAGCATTATCATAAGATTTATCAAAGTAGCATGGATTATCATAAATAACAGTAGCATAATTATTCTCACAAGTCTTGCTCATAGGTACTATTTCAAGAGAATCCACAGGAACATAACATTCAACCTCTTTCGGTAAGCATGGAGGACAATCAAATAGTGTAAGAGATAATGAGTTACTCTCATTAGAAGGTTGGCATGGGTAGCTAATCCATTCTTCCTCCTTTTGTTCGTCACTCTCCTCTTCTTTTTCATCCAATGAGCTTTCAGGTTCATCAATTTCCTCCTCTTTTTCATCCAACGAGCTTTCAGGTTCATCAATTTCTTCTTCCACAGGTTCCTGCAAATTGTGAGTGCATTCTTGTGCATTAATGAGTCTCTCTTTATAATCAATGATATAAGGATTATCACTGTAGCTTTCATTGCAAAAATTAAGGATAGAAGAGACATAATCTTTAAGGTCCTTACAAACAACACAAGTTTCATAATTTTTAACCATGAAGGATTCTATCTCAGAGGCTCCCATAAATATGACAAATTGTTCTACTTCTTCGAACCCAAGATGAATATAGTTATTCCAATTATAGTTCTTAATTAAAATTTCTTCACTAAAGCCACATTGAAATTTAAGATGTTTAGTATCCTGTTGAGAGCAACAGTTTATATCATGACGTTTAAGCAAGATTTTAGCAATTGTATTCAATTTTTCTATCACAACACTCATTACTTTACCCGTTCTTGATTCTATATAATTATTATAAAATTCTATAAGCTCCAACATGGTTATGCGTTCTTCCATAGCAACAGTTTTTAATTTTTAGGTTTTTCAAATTTTTATGGATTTTTGGGTATATAATAAAACAAGACAAAAAGAAACTAAGCAAAAGTAAACTAAGAAAAATAATACTAGACAGAAATAAACTAAGCACAAATAAACTAAACAAAAGAAAACTAAGCAAAACAAAATAAAATAAAATAAAAACAGAGAGAGAGGTAGAGTGTACTCCCCAGGTGAACTTATGAGTAGAGCTATGCCTCCCCAGCAACGGCGCCAGAAAACAGTCTTGATAACCCACAAGCATAGGGGATCGCAGCAGTCTTCGAGGGAAGTAAAACCCAAATTTATTGATTCGACACAAGGGGAGGTAAAGAATACTTATAAGCCTTAACAACTGAGTTGTCAATTCAGCTGCACCTGGAAAAGCACTAGTAACAGGGGTGATGTGAAAGTAGCAGTAATATGAGAGCAATAGTAACAGTAACACAGCAGCAGTAATAGTAACACAGGAGCAATGGCACCAGAGAATAGTTGATACTACTTCCAATGACATGTAGAACGAGTATATGATGATGAGAGATGGACCGGGGTTCCCAGCTATCTTCACTAGTGGTAACTCTCCAATAACAAGTGTTGGGTGAACAAATTACAGTTGGGCAATTGATAGGATTGATAAAGCATTCAGAAAGAACATCAATTCATTAATCATGTAGGCATGTTTTCCATATATAGTCGTACGTGCTCGCAATGAGAAACTTGCACAACATCATTTGTCCTACCAGCCGGTGGCAGCCGGGCCTCTAGGGAATCTACTGGATATTAAGGTACTCCTTTTAATAGAGCACCGGAGCAAAGCATTAACACTCCGTGAAAACATGTGATCCTCACATCACCGCCATCCCCTCCGGTTGTCCCGATTTCTGTCACTTCGGGGCCTTTGGTTCCGGACAGTGACATGTGCATACAACTTGTAGATACAATCTAAGCAATAATTATAGAGCTTAAATCTAAGATCATGCCACTCGGGCCCTAGTGACAGGCATTAAGCATAACAAGATTGCAGCAACAATAACTTCACAAACTTTATAGATAGACTAATCATAATGTATCATCCATCGGATCCCAACAAACACAACACCGATTACATCAGATGAATCTCAATCATGTAAGGCAGCTCATGAGATTATTGTATTGAAGTACATAGGATAGAGAGTACCAACTACCTACTGCTAGAACCCGTAGTCCATGGGGGAACTACTCACGGAGCATGATGGAGGCGGTGGCGTCGATGGAGATGGCTTCCGGGGGCACTTCCCCGTCCCGGCAGGGTGCCGGAACAGAGACTTCTGTCCCCCGAATTGGAGTTTCGCGATGGCGGCGGCGCCCCTGGAGTCTTTTTGGAGTTTCGTCAATTGGTACTGCGTTTTTAGGTCGAAAGGGCTTAAATAGGCGAAGAGGCGGCGCAGGAGGGCTGACAGGGTGGCCCCACACCAGGCCGGCGCGGCCAGGGTGTGGCCCGCGTGGCCCACGTGTGTGGTGGCCCCCTGGCTCTCCTCCGACTCCCCTTCGGTGTTCTGGAGCCTCCCGGGAAAAATAAGATCTTTGGCGTTGATTTCGTCCAATTCCGAGAATATTGCCCGAACAGCCTTTCTGGAACCAAAAACAGCAGAAAACAGGAACTGGCACTGTGGCATCTTGTTAATAGGTTAGTTCCGGAAAACGCATAAAAACATTATAAAGTGCAAGCAAAACATGTAAGTATTGTCATAAAACAAGCATGGAACATCAGAAATTATGGATACGTTGGAGACGTATCACTGTACGCATCACACCTTCCACTTGGGGTTCCCAACGGACGCGTGCTGTACGCGTATCACACGTTCTCCCCTGGAAGCATCTTCTTTATTATTTTCAGCAACTTTTCAAATCCCTTGTCAGAAGTACCATTCTCTGCCTTCCACTGCAGCAATTCCAGCGTGGTACCCAGCTTTTTCTGACCATTTTCGCAATTTGGGTACAACAGTTTGTTGTGATCCTCTAACATTTTCTCCAACTTCAACCTCTCCTTTTCATTTCCGCAGTTCATCTTCGCATCAAGAATGGCCCGACCCAAATCGTCATCCGGGTCATCAAAAATCGGCTCATCGAAAATGGGCTCTTCTTCAGCTTCGTCTTCCCCCATTCTACTATCACCATCTTCAGTGAATAAGGGATAGTTGTCACTGTCCTCTTCTTCTTCGTTGTCTTCCAATATAACCCCTCTTTCTCCGTGCTTGGTCCAACAATTATAGCTGGGCATGAAACCGTTCTCCAGCAGGTGGACGTGAAGGGTCTTTGAGGTAGAGTAATCCTTCATATTCTTACAGGAAATACATGGACAATACATGAAACCATTCGACCGCCTGTTTGCCTCAGCCACGTTGAGAAAATAATGCATGCCATTAATGAACTCGGGATGGCACCGGTCACCGTGCATCCATTGTCGACTCATCTACATTTTATATGTATATCAAAAATCATTAAGTACACAACATCGTGGATATATGAGTGACCAACTTAATTAATATTCAAGTTCATCACATAAAACTAATTGTTTTTATAAAAAAGAAGAGGGGCTCACCGAGGTGGTACCGTGCCGGCTAGGGGACGACGCTGGCGATCGACGGCGGTGAGGACGGGGATGATACTAATTAAAACCTACAAAACATACCAGGCATTTCATCGAACACCTTGCTAGCACTAGAAAAATAGTACGAGTTAAAACTACCAAAGAAATGAGCTAAATTAGGAACGCCGGAAGGAAGGATGATATTGCTAACCCTTGGATAGATGTATGCCGTTAATCTTGTTAAAATGGTGGAGAAAAATGAAAATTATTGGAGTGTGAGAGGTGCAAAATATTTGGAAATGTGAGAGAGGATGAGAAGGAAATGAGATGCACAGGGAGCTCGGGCGGGGCGGCGCGAGCTGATATAGGCATGGACCCTTTAGTACCGGTTCCTTATATGAACCGGTACTAAAGGTGCAGCCCTGGCCCCACCTCCGCCTGGAAAATGGGCTCAAACCCTTTCATACCGGTTCGTAACACGAACCGGTATAAAAGGGCCTTAACGAACCGGTATAGATGTCCCACCCCTGGAACCGGTACTAATGCCCCCTTTAGTACCGGTTCGTAAGGGAACCGGTACTAAAGGCTTAGATGGATGCCTGTTTTTCTACTAGTGTGGTCGGCCCCCTCTCCGTACGGCGGCCCACTGGCTTACACCGGGCACTGGAGTCCCGGCCTCCTCCCCACCATCAGCGCACCCGGGCCTCTCGCACCTCATCCTCCGCAGCAGGTCTACACCGCCCAGGCTTCACCGACTTACATGCTGTCGTCGTAGCAATACATGGCTCGGCCGACGTCGCTGCCCCACATGTACCACGCTCCTCCGGCTCTTCAGTACATGCCTACGTCTCCCGCTCCGTCAACCGCTCCACCAGGCTGGGACCAAGCCGCCTTCCTCGCTGCCATGAACAATTTCACACTCAACAACCATAAAGGTACGGATTGGATTTTTTATTATGGTGCTTCCTCGCATATGTCTTCAAACATGGATTTTCTGACAGCTTGTTCCTCATCTCCCTTTTCTACCATCACCATTGGCGATGGATCCTCTATTCCAATCTCATGCATCGGTCACTCTTATATCATTAATCCAAACATAAATTTTAAAAATCTACCAAATTTTATCCTTCGAAATATTTTAGTTGCTCCATCATTAATTAAAAATCTGAATTCTGTTCATCAATTCACCATTGACAATAATGTTCCATAGAATTTGATCCCTTTGGTTTATCTGTGAAGGATCTAAAAATGGGGGCGGTCCTTGCTCGTTATAATAGTTTGGGCGATCTCTATCCTCTCCATGGTGCACCCACCTCCACACCTCAAGCCATGATTGCCTTCGTCGACCTATGGCATCGTCGTCTCGGTCACCCCAATAAAACTACCGTGTCATCCATGCTGCAAGAGTTTAGCATCCCTAGTTCTAGTTCTTCTCATGATCCCTGTATTTGTACTGCCTGCCAATGCGGCGAACATATTAGATTACCTTTTGGCACATCAACTACATCTAGTACTTTTCCGTTTGAATTATTACATTGTGATTTATGGACCTCTCCCGTCCCAAGTGTTTCAGGGTTCAAATATTATCTTGTTATTTTAGATGATTACTCTCACTATGTTTGGACATTCCCTCTTCGTGCCAAATCTGATGTTCACAAACTTTTCATTAATTTTAGGAAATATGTTCTAACTCACTTTGGTCTCCCAATTCGTTTCATCGAATGTGACAATGGAAAATAATTTGATAATAACCAAAATTGAAATTTCTTTCTCTCCCAAGGCATCCTCTTTTGTTTTTCCTGCCCATACACATCTCCTCAAAACGGCAAGGCTGAACGTTCTCTTCGTTCTATCAACGACATCTTACGCACCTTACTAATCCAATCATCTCTTCAACCACGTTTTTGGGCAGAGGCTCTACGGACAGCCACATATCTTTTAAACATACGACCAACTAAAACATGTCCTCTTTATTCTTCCTTTCAATCTCTCTTTCTATCTCACCCAGATTATTCTGATTTGCGTGTTTTTGACTGTCTATGCTTTCCTAACATCTCCTCTACCGCCGCCCATAAACTAGCTCCAAGATCTTTGTCATGCATATACTTAGGTCCATCCGATGATCACAAAGGATCGCGATGTTTTGATCCTTCCTCTGGTCGTGTTCTTATATTCCATCATTTCACCTTCGATGAAAATACTTTTCCCTTTTCAGTCTTCAGTCCCCGCCGACCCCTAATTCTATTTCACCGTCACCTACCCCCATGACGCGTCATCTTTTAGTGCCTACCGAAACTCCCGCCGTGGCAGCCGAGCCTCCTGCCGCGGAAGCACCACCTCCTGTCGAGAGCCCGTGGCACCCCGCCGCGTCACCTTCTCCTGCCGCGGCAGACTCTACTGTCAGCACGTCCTCTCACTCAGTGACAAGGGATTAACTTGTTAATGCCTACATATTGTAGACTAGGGTTTAGTTGGTGGTAGAGGGCAAGTAGATCTCGAGGGTTTCAGCCGGAAAAGTATTCGACTGCTAAAAACTAGGGGTGTGTTGACAATGAAATCGATCCTCTCTTCGTCCCTCGACTCCCCCTTATATAGGAGGCGGAGCCGAGGGTTTCGTATTACACAAGTTTACAGATTCCGGGAGACTCTTTGAGTTCAACCCGTAAAGTTACAAGTCTCTCTGTTTCCTAATACAATTCTATCTTTCCTTATCAATAACTAATTGGGCTTCCGAACTTCGTATTCGTCGACTCGTGGGCCTTCAGTAAACCCCGGGTACCTTCTCCGGCAGGCCCATTGGGGATGCCTATGTCAGTAGCCCCCGAGATTTTGCTTGAATCGGAGAATCAGGGAAAATCTCCAACTTTACAATTACCATACAACTTCTTCGAGTTAACACATATTTTTAAATAATCAATCATATATTGTGCAGGGATGATGGTAATTGGGGCTAGTTCATCTGACGGATCAGGTACTAGTTAACTGCTCTTGCGGAAATCCACCAAAACCTACTTCAAGATCACGTCCCTGGACATGATCTCGGGATACTGGTGTAATTTGACATGCGCCTCTTAAGGTCTTACCAAATGTCGAATTCCAGTTAAGTTTTATCGGGTACCTAACGCGTCCGTTAGGATTTTTCTTCGCATCTGCTGACACGGAAAAAGTAGCAAAGCGCCGTCAGAGGCGGTGCCACGCCGCACATGACGGATCCCGGGGACTTACCTTCACAAAGTATTGCGGCAATCAGAGATTAATTTGCAACTGAGGCACTCTGAGAATATATTTTTGAGTGCTTTTTCGGCTGTTGGAATAGCACATTTGCCTGAGTCATCGAATGACTTATATTTTTATCTTGTCCTCCCGATGGGAGTATATGAAGAGTTATTTGTATAACTCGAAATATGCTCACTACGCTTTTATAATTTCATCGGGCACGCGAACAGCGTTCCCGATGGGAGTAGCCCCGAGGCTACAGCCAAGTGCTTGTGCTTGGTTGTAGGCTCACCGTTTTAACATCTTTCATCGCTATATTGACAGCTTTCCGAGTTCTTTCATATTTATCGGGTGCACGACCAGCGCTCCCGATGGGAGTAGCCCCCGAGCATATGGATAAATGCTTGCATTTGATCATAGGCTCTCGCCTTTTCTTTCTTGCCATACTCGAGGTTTCCTTCTTTCTAAAGTAGCCCCCGAGCTTCTGATCAAAAACTTGTATTTGATCAAAAGCTCTCGAAATTATCATCACTTCTTGTTTGTCACCAATCTTCATAACACCGCCGTCGAGATTTTCCTTTGTTAAAGTGACATCAGTGCTGACGATAGCCACGACCCCTGTATCGGGAAAACACGAGTTCTATCCTGTCACTGACTTGTGGACCCAAAATCTGCGGCAGTTTGACACGTTACGCAAGTGGGGGCACACGTCCTCCGCTTTTTCTGGCACGCGCGATGTAGCGCCTGTCCAGTCTCTTCACAATGAAAATACGTTTTTACCCCTTTGAGCCACGTGTAAAGCATCAAGTCCATTCTCATACCATCCAACGGTGCAGTGTTTCGGCTAGCGTGCTACAAGTACTCATCTTCTTCTTCCTTCAATCCCCTTCACCGCTCCGCGCTCATATCACCTCTGCCAAAATCTCCACTGCAACCACAAAAGCTCCAGCGCTCACGCGCTGCCCTACTTCCTCCAGCACCATTATTGATGCCACCATGATACGCGTACAGTACGCGTCTGTTGGGAACCCCAAGAGGAAGGTGTGATGCGTACAGCAGCAAGTTTTCCCTCAGTAAGAAACCGAGGTTATCGAACCAGTAGGAGTCAAGAAGCACGTGAAGGTTGTTGGTGGCGGAGTGTAGTGCGGCGCAACACCAGGGATTCCGGCGCCAACGTGGAACCTGCACAACACAATCAAAGTACTTTGCCCCAACGTAACAGTGAGGTTGTCAATCTCACCGGCTTGCTGTAAACAAAGGATTAGATGTATAGTGTGGAAGATGATGTTTGCGAAGAATAGTAAGAACAAGTATTGCAGTAGATTGTATTCGATGTAAAAGAATTGGACCGGGGTCCACAGTTCACTAGAGGTGTCTCTCCGATAAGAAATAGCATGTTGGGTGAACAAATTACAGTTGGGCAATTGACAAATAGAGATGGCATGACAATGCACATACATATCATGATGAGTAAAGTGAAATTCAATTGGGCATTACGACAAAGTACATAGACCACTATCCAGCATGCATCTATGCCTAAAAAGTCCACCTTCGGGTTAGCATCCGCACCCCTTCCAGTATTAAGTTGCAAACAACAGACAATTGCATTAAGTATGGTGCGTAATGTAATCAACACAAATATCCTTAGACAAAGCATTGATGTTTTATCCCTAGTGGCAACAGCACATCCACAACCTTAGAACTTTCTGTCACTGTCCCAGATTTAATGGAGGCATGAATCCACTATCGAGCATAAATACTCCCTCTTGGAGTTACAAGTATCAACTTGGCCAGAGCCTCTACTAGCAACGGAGAGCATGCAAGATCATAAACAACACATAGATGATAGATTGATAATCAACTTGACATAGTATTCCATATTCATCAGATCCCAACAAACACAACATGTAGCATTACAAATAGATGATCTTGATCATGATAGGCAGCTCACAAGATCTGACATGAGAGCACAAGAGGAGAAGACAACCATCTACCTACTGCTATGGACCCATAGTCCAGGGGTGAATGATACGTCCAAAACGTATCTACTTTCCCGAACACTTTTGCTATTGTTTTGCCTCTAATTTGTGTATTTTGGATGCAACTAACACGGACTAACGCTGTTTTCAGCAGAACTGTTCTGGTGTCTCGTTTTTGTGCAGAAATCCAACTTTCAGGAAAATCCTCGGAATTTATGCGAAAGGTCCTATTTTTCCAGAAGACTGACGGAGCCAGAAGGGCAAGCCAGGCGGAGGCCCGAGGGCCCCACACCCTAGGGCGGCGCGACCCAGGAGGGGGCGCACGACCCTAGCCTGTGGCCCCCTCGGCCGGCCTCCGGCGCCCTCCTTTGGACTACTCAACGCCTTCGACCTAAAAACGCACGGGGAGAAGTTGAAGTCGCCGGAAACCCTCCAGAATGCCGCCACATCGCGAAACTCCGTCTCGGGGACCAGAAGTCTCTGTTCTGGCACTCCGCCAGGACGGGGAATTGGAGGAGATCATCGCCGCCATCACCACCATCACCTCTCCATCGACCAGCAAAGTTTCCCCCATCCATGTGTGATTAATTCCCCCGCTGTAGGCTGAAGGGGATGGTAGGGATTGGATGAGATTGGTCATGTAATAGCATAAGATTGTTAGGGCATAGTGCCTAGTGTCCGTAATTGGTACTTTGATGATATTGTTGCAACTTGTTATGCTTAATGCTTGTCACTAGGGCCCGAGTGCCATGATCTTAGATCTGAACATGTTATTGTTTCATCATCATATGCATTGTTTTATGATCTTACCTGCAAGTTGTATACACATGTCACTGTCCGGAACCCGAGGCCCCGAAGTGACAGAAATCGGGACAACCGGAGGGGATGGCAGTGATGTGAGGATCACATGTGTTCACGGAGTGTTAATGCTTTTCTCCGGTACTTTATTAAAAGGAGTACCTTAATATCCAGTAGATTCCCTAGAGGCCCGGCTGCCACCGGCTGGTAGGACAAAAGATGTTGTGCAAGTTTCTCATTGCGAGCACGTACGACTATATACGGAACACATGCATATGGATTGCTTTGTACTTGGACACCGTTTTATTATTATCTGCAAATGCCCTGCTTTGATTGTTACTTGAGTTTCTCTCATCCATGCAACGCCCGTCATCCATCCCTGTGCCTACAGTATTTTAATCCTGCTGTTTACTAAAATCACTACTGCTGTTTCTGTTACTCTGCTGCTGTTATTTCACTACTGCTACTGCTATAAAACTGTTACTACTGATAAACTCTTGCGAGCAAGTCTGTTTCCAGGTGCAGCTGAATTGACAACTCCGCTGTTAAGGCTTTCAAGTATTCTTTGTCTCCCCTTGTGTCGAATCAATAAATTGGGTTTTACTTCCCGCGAAGACTGTTGCGATCCCCTATACTTGTGGGTCATCAAGACTATTTTCTGGCGCCGTTGCCGGGGAGCATAGCTTTATTTGGAAGTTCACTTGGATTGATATTGTTCGCTGCAAATTCTCCATCATGGGTAAATCTCGCGATCCTAAAGTCGCCATATTACCATCCACTACAAGAAAAGGTACAACTCTGAGTGCCTCTGCTGCTCTTGATTCACCATCTGTGATAAGTCAACTTGTTTCACCGCCGCAAGCTTCACTTGCTGGTACTTCTGCTGAATCTGAAAACTCTTATAATATTGATAATGTTTCTGCTGTGCTTGATGATAGTGGTTCATTGGGATCTTTTCTAGATGCTACAATCGCTAGGTCTAGACAAATTGAAAATACTGAAACTCCTAATGCTACTACACCCGTTAGTTCACCTGAGTCTATTGATTATTCTAGTGATGATCCTGATGAGGATTATGTGGAGCTTAATGATGATTTTATTGATAAATGCAATTCTATTACTGATGCAAGTAAAATTAAAAAGTTTCTCGCACAACATACTGTTAGATATAAGCTATCTCCTGATCCTAAATTAGCCACATCTCCCATAAACATTAAGGATAAAGATTATGATTTTTCTCTTGATCTATCTCATATAGCTATTGTGGAGAAAACACCCTTTTGTGGTACTGAAGAAGAAAGTGCTCTAGAACACATGATTGAGCTGTCTACTCTGAGTAGCTTGTTTTCTGATGATATCAAGATGCGTACTTATTTTTTTGCTAAAATTTTTCCTTTCTCATTAAAGGATGATGCTAAAACTTGGTATAATAATTTGCCTCCTGGTTCTATTAAAAGTCCAACTGATTTGCGTGATGTTTTCTTTCGAAAATACTTTCCTGCTAGTGCTCAACATATTGCTTTGTAGAGAATTTATAGATTTGACCAGGAAGATGGAGAGAAATTGCCTGAAGCTTGGGCAAGATTTTGCTCTCTTATTAGAGCTCGACCTGACCATGATCTGGAAAAGAATGATCTACTTGATATATTTTATAGTGGACTAACCATTGAGTCTAGGGCATATTTGGATAGTTGTGCTGGTTGTGTTTTCAGGAAAAGGACTCCAGACGATGCTGAAGAATTATTGGCTAAAATAGGACGGAATCATGATGATTGGTCTACACCTGAGCCAGCCCCGACGCCGATATTGAAGAAGAGGGGTTTGATTAAATTAAATGATGAAGATATGAGGGAAGCCAAGAAGTCTCTTAAGGAGAAAGGTATTAAATCCGAAGATGTGAAAAACTTACCTTCCATAGAAGATATATGCGAGACAATTCCCCCTTCATCCATGATTGAGGTAAACTCCCTTCAACGCTTTACTAGGGAAGATATTCCGTATTCAAAACCTCCTGCTCAATGCTTAGATGAGTTTGATAATTATATTGTTAAGCAAGAAAATTTTAATATGAGAGTAGAGAATCATCTGATGGAAAATTCTCAAGCTATTAGTGAATTGCATGATATTGTGGAGAGAACCTCCAATGATGTTAAGATGATTGTTAAACATTTTCATATGATTCAAACTCAAATTGATCAACTCACTAAAGTGCAAAATGACTTGCTAAAAAATAATTCTAAAGAAAAACATGCTTATGAAGTAACAACTAGAGGTGGTGTTTCTACCTAGGATCCTCTATATCCTGAAGGGCACCCCAAAAGAGTTGAACAATATTCTCAACGAACTAAAGAAATTAGTGCACCTTCAAACAAAAAGAAGAAGAAACATAAAACTGTTGTAGAATCCTCTAAACCTGTTAATGATCCTAATAGTATTTCTATTTCTGATGCTGAAACTGAAAGTGGTAATGAACATGATAAAGATAATGATAAGAATGATACTTCTGATAAAGAAGAGGTTGAAGATGAACCTGAAAAGCATGCTAAAAGTAAAAAGTATACTAAAGAAGATTTTATTGCTAAGAAACATGGTAATGAAAGAGAACCGTGGGTTCAAAAGCAAATGCCTTTTCCTGCTAAGAAACTAAAATCAAAGGAAGAAGAACACTATAATAAATTTTGCGATTGGATGAAACCTTTATTCTTGCAAATCCCTTTGACTGATGCTATTAAATTGCCTCCTTATTCAAAGTATATGAAAGATATTGTCACTAACAAAAGGAAAATTCCTAATGAGGAGATTTCCACTATGCTTGCTAATTACTCTTTCAATGGCAAAGTTCCAAAGAAGTTGGGCGACCCAGGTATACCTACTATTCCTTGTTCTATTAAGAATAATTATGTTAGAATTGCTCTATGTGATTTGGGAGCGGGTGTTAGTGTTATACCTTTCTCTCTTTACAAGAGACTTTATTTAGATAAGTTGATACCTACTGATATATCTTTGCAAATGGCTGATAAATCTACTGCTATTCCTGTTGGTATATGTGAGGATGTTCCTGTTCAAGATACTACTAACTGCTTGATATTAACTGATTTTGTTGTGTTGGAAATGCCTGAAGATGATAATATGTCTATTATTCTTGGGAGACCTTTTCTCAACACCGCAGGGGCTGTTATTGATTGCAATAAAGGAAAAGTTACTTTCAATGTCGATGATAAGGAACATACCGTTTATTTTCCCAAGAGGATTGAGAAAGCATGTGGAGTTAGTACTATCTCTAATGTGAGAACTATCAAAGTTGAAACTATTGATTGTCCAATATATGAGACTAAAGAAGGATATCAAAATCTTATGATTGGATCCATATCAATTCAATACAAGATAACATGATTGATTTGAGGTTTATTTCTTCATATGTTATGTAAAATTTATTTGGTGACAAGACTTGATCAACCTTGTTAACAAATACTTTTTATATGCATAGAGGAGTTAAACAACATCTCTTTCTTCCTCCACTTGTTTTACTTGCTGTAGCACTTTTGTTTTGCAAAGTTCTTAGTTGTATAGAGATTTCGAAAATCTTTTCCTGCTCAGTAATAATAAGATTAACACCCAGAAATGTGCATTTTTCAAAGTTTTCAAAAATTCATAAAAATTATACCGTTGGTCCTATTTTTCGAAGAGGCACCTGGGAGCACCTGGGGATGACCAGTGGGGCACCCCAGGGTGGCACACACCTGGCTGGCGCGGCCAGCAAGAGGGGCGCGCCACCCTGGTGTGTGGGCCCCCCTTTGCCCCTTTCCATCTCTTCCTCCCACTCTCTTCTCTCTCCCGAAAAAATCGACACCAGCTTCCTCTCACTCGCGTTTCTGCTCAAGAACTCCAGATTTCTCGATCTCTTTGCTCAGCCCAGATTTCTTGCTGAAATTTGGCACATTTGCTCCTTGGTATGTGACTCCTCCGATTATCCAAGTAGAATTTTGTTTGGTTGAGTATATCTTGAATATTTTGCTGCTGTAGGTAACATGTTTAGTGAGCTTGCATGCTTGTTCTATGATGTAAAAACTAGTTTTGATGCATGATTAGTACTCTAGCAAGTTCCTATAGTAGTTTCCTTCAATTATATGTCACCAAATCAAATTTTATAATGATTGTTGAAAAATTTCAGAAAATGGAGTGGAATAGACATCAACTAAACCAACAAGAATTGGAGGTGCAACAAGTCATGAGAGTTCACCGGGAAGAGGGAGTATACTCCTCTTACTATCCGTGCACTGACTTCATGAGAAGTGCAGGAATCTTGGGAGATGTTCACAATCTAATTTCTCGTGCAGGGTTGGATGATTTTGTTGATGATGAACCATGCCAATATGCCAAACTGAATATGTCCGTAGTGCAGGACTTTGAATTCAATTGGTCTCAATCTAACCCCATGGTTCGGTACAAAATCTATAACAAAACTGTCAACTTGCCTGTCAGTGATTTTTGTGCAGCCATTAGAGTTCCGCAATGGGGATCGTGCGAGAAGATGAGGGGATCACCGCAAGAGCTCTTGAATCTCTACAAGATGATTTGTCATGGAAGGAGCTTCTCAGAGGATAGTGGTAAAATCAGTAGTATTCAACTCCTAGCTATTCGTTACTTTGCTTATTTCATCACCAAGTGCGTTCTTGCCAGAAAGAATGGAAGTAAGTTATCTATCCCGGATTTAGCCTTCCTAGCTGCTGCATTACAGGGTGATAGGACTTATAACTTGGGTGCTTTGATAGCCTATAGACTTGCTACTAACCGTGAGAAGGGAGGAATTTGTGGAGGTCTCATCGCCTCCCGTTTATTAGCTATGCATGGTGTAGAACCTCACCATCTTGATATTCCGCTCTCCATAGAGAAACTTGACATAGTCTCCATGATTAGGCATGAATTTGTTTCTGATACATCTAATTTGACTAACCTGTCTTACAAGATAACATTTTACAAGAAAACTTGGAGAACAACTAAGAAAACTGAAAGACTAGTAGGATTGCCTGCACCTGTTCTGTTTAACTTTGATTTCAGGAAGGATTTGTCAGTCACAGAAGGTGAACTGAATGCATACTTGGAGGGAGATGGCCAGCATGCAAGAGGCGGCACGGAGGAGGCCAAGGAACCCCTCGACTCATCCGATGCAGCAAGTTCTTCGCATCAACATTTTGGGCATGTTGAGACTTCACCCTCTCCTTCTGCACCGGGACCTTATTATGACTACGCCATGTACGATCCACCGGCGTGGAACCCTGACCCTCGCTGGGGTTGATCTCCACTTAGGCCAAAAGCCTAAGCTTGGGGGGAGGTATACCGGCATCACTCATTCTTTGCATATTATGATTGCTGGATACTTGTATATACTTGTTTTGCTTCTTTGAGTGGTTTTCTAATGAGAGGGAGATGATATTTGGAGAAGTGCTGCCTGAAAACAGATTCTGGACTGTTACCATAAAAATTCTCAAAAACAGCCAAAACGTTATTTTGCGATGCCAATTTTTGGGCATCTTCCCCAGGTTGTTATCTAACTTTCATTAGTTGAACATTTTTCGATCTGGGCAGCGGAAGAATTTCTTAAAAATCGATTACTGTACTGCTGTCAAGTTTGACGAATTCCTGCTGCTTTGTGTTTATGTGACTCTTCTAGTTTTCATTTTTTGTTTTTTCTTTGTTTCTTTCCTAAAACACAAAAAGACCAAAAATATTTCTGTTGTTTCTCTTCACCATTTGTTTATTTTGGTTTCTTGCTTTTACTTTGCTTTATTTGCTATCGTTGGTTTGTTATAAGAAAATCGAAAAAGATTTTGCTTTGTTTGCTTGTTTCCTTTTGTTCTTGTTTCTAATTCAAAAACACCAAAAATATTTGCTGTTCTTCTTTGATTTTGTAAAGTTCATTATGAGTTCAATGGTCTTCGGTGGCTGGAGCGTGGTTTTCATTTCATATTATCCAAGCTACACAAGTGAAAGGCAATAATGACGATCTACGACAATTCGACTGTGGTGAGAGGCTGGTATGAACTCTATTTGTTTTCATTTTTGTACATATACTCATCCATGTGAGCATGCTTAGTTGGTTCATGTGATGTATATGTCACTTAAGAAAGTCTAGTAGTTCATGATCTCTCATGATTAGCTCCAATTTATTAATATGAGTAGCATGTCATGGATGTTTGCTTGCATTGTTTTATTCATAAATAGATATGACATTGTGGTATCCTCCTCTGAATAATTCATTTGAATCGACTTGGCACATGCTCACGCATGCATATGACTGAACAAAAGTCAACTAAGCCTCGATGATTTAGTTTGCTTCAGAGTTCTTGTATCACTTTTATGCCTCAGTTAATTTATTTTGCTGCAAGCATGATTATGACAGTTACTGCTCTCTTGATTGTCGCTCCCCAGTCTATTGCTAGCCTTCACTTGTACTGAGCGGGAACGCTGCTCGTGCCTCCAAACCCTTGAAAACCAAGTTGTTCCAAAGTGTCCACCATAAATACCTATGTATGGCATTTCAAACCATTCCAAGTAAATTCTCATGCACTACCTTTAAACCTTCAAAATGCTTCTCAATTTGTGTTAATGTTTTATAGCTCATGAGAAAGTATGTGGTGTTTATCTTTCAACCTTGTTATTTACTCTTGACGGACTTTCATAATGGACTAGTGGCACATCCGCTTATCCAATAATTTTGCAAAAAGAGCTGGCAACGGGGTTCCCAGCCCCGATTAATCAAACATTCATTAATAATTCTCTTCACATGTTTTGCTCTGATTCATCAGTAAGCAACTTAATTTTGCAAATAGACACTCCTCCATGGTATGAGATTGATGGAAGGCACCCGAGGATTCGGTTAGCCATGGCTTGTGTAAGCAAAGGTTGGGGGGAGTGTCACCCATAATAAAACTAAAATACGTGTGTAAACAAAAGAGAAGAGGGATGATCTACCTTGCTGGTAGAAATGACGTCCTTCATGGAAGCCGCTCTTGAAAGTCTGGTTTGTGAGGTAGTTGGTGTACCCATTACCATTCGTTGACAACAACAAACATGTAGCGACCCAGAAAAAAAACCCCTATTAGAATTTGTAGTTTTCTTTCTTTCGTGCGTCATCATGGCATATGCATCATATCATCCATGATTTTAGCTAAACAAATTTTTTTTTTTGTAAATCCTAATTATTTTATTTTAACCTCTCATATGGTTTTATAATAAAACCATCCTCTTGTATTTTCATCTAACATAATCCTAAAGCTAAAACTACAAAGCAAATAAAATGGTTTTCAAATAAAAACTTTTCCGTTGCTTTCTTCTCTGATGGTTTTATAAACCATCCTCCTTGTTTTTCTTTATCTCTACTTTTGGTCTCTTTCTTCCTCTATCTATCCTTTAATTCCAGAAATCCCGTTTAGGCCTTTTTGCTTCAAAATCTGGCATCTCCTTCAACCTGTACGGCACATCTCCCTTTTCTTGCCGAAGCCCACCACAATCCTAGCATCTCCTCCAAAGCAGCCCATCAGGCGCTACATAGCATCGCTGTACCAAGCATCTTCTTCAACCTGTACGGCACAAATCCTAGCGGTGCCACGTCTGGACCTGCTCGATGGGACGTCCGAGGATGTCCACCTCCATCCTATAAAATTCCCCTGCCCTGCCTGCAACCCTAGCATGTTGTTCCTCCTTCGCGCCGCCGCTCGCCAACCCTCTCCAGCTCCTAAACACAACCCTACCGTGAGCCACCGCACCGTCTACCTCGCCGCCGCGATGCCATGGCCGCCGACGAGCTCACCTGAGCGGTGAAATCGAACCGCCTGGGTCTCCTCTACGTCCTCGTCTACCTCACGGAGCCGAACGCCGCCGCAGCTGCTCGAACACGTCTACTTCTGCCTCGTCTACCTCCCGGCCACCATCTCCTCCATCTCCTGCAGCTCCCCGTCGCCACCTACACCTCGTCGAGCACCCCTGGGTGAGCACCACACCCTCTCCTCTCCTCTGCATGCCTCAACATCCCTGCAACGTCGCATGTGAGAAGAGATCAACCGAATCCGATAACAAAAGGTTCCTGTTTTTGCTGTTTCACGGTGGCTACTCCCGACGAAGATCCTCGGCGAACCAGACCACCTCCATTCGGGTTCTTTGTACCGTTGGATGCACAACAACACAGTCTACGTTTTGGTGTTTGAATCGTCCCAAACCGTCAAGCATAGGCCTCGCCATCTTCGTTCAAAGTTCGACCCAGAAACAGTTTCTTTTTCAGCTATTTGTTGCCGTGTCGCTGATCCGTTTTTCCGACGAGTCTCACCGGCGTTTCACTCCTTCTCAGCACGAACAAAAGGAATCACTAGATGCTCCCCACATCCAGCTACACCACGACGTTTTTCTTTTTGCGGATCGACGCACAGAATCATCGCGATCGGCACATTAAAATCCGTGCACTTTCGCTGTCTACAGATATCGCAAGTGTCAATCTTCAGTTTCTAGTGTTCAAATTCAGTCAGCTGCACCACACACCTAATTTTATCAGCCTCCCGTTTCTTCTCAAATCCGATACAGCAGCACACTGGTTCCGTTCCTTTGTATCTGCCAGGCCATCCCTGATTCGAATCTCGCCGGCGCAAATTAAACCCAAACCTTTTTGTCTTGCCACGCGAACATCTGACGTGGCGTGGAGTCCCACCTGTCTGTGTCTCTGGGTAGCTCCAGCACGGTGTAAACCGTTTCCCGCTCAAATTCCAATTCCAGTTTTCAGCAATTGGTAAACAGATGGTTTTTCTAATGTTTTAAAATTGCACTTTCCAAAATCCAAATTAAGCAAACTTTATGTCCATTTTAAACAGAAAAAAACATGAGGAACATGATTATGCCATCCATATATCTATTTGCATCTTGCATCATGTCGCGTGTTGATAGTCGTGCATGTTCACCTAACATATATGCGGAGTATTTCGGAACACCACCTAGGTTTTCCCCGCTCCGCTTAATATTGAAGTAGCGCACCCCTGCCATGATATGCCATGCTAATCAACACTTAACTTGTCGGTAGGAAATGCAATTCGAACCTAATAATTTTTTTGTCGGGATTCCAATTCCGTTTAATATGGATAAGTTGCATCGCATCATGTTTGCCATGTCATGCATATCATCTTGATCATGCTGGATCTTCTTTATCCGTAGTAGTAAGACTTGCATACTGTGTGTTCCAGCATTTGCTTCTTCCCGGATAGGATCACGAAGTGGTGCGGTGAGATACGACAAGCTCTCCGGATGTCCCTCGGCAAGTTTTAACAGGCAAACATTTTTCCCTTATACTCCTGCCCCTGCAGAAGTCGCTTACCTATTTTATTTTGCCTTCTCCCTCATGCTATCCTTAAGTTGCGTTCTTGTCACGTGTTCCTTCCACTTGTTACCTCAAGCAGCTTATATTGACTCCACCAACCACCTACAGCTATTGTTTGGTTATCGGGTCTGCCTTGCGAGTCGTAGTGCATGCTAGTGTTGTTTATATCTCGATACCGTTATTGCTATCTTATCGGGTTATCTGTTGGGGATCATGACACATGCTACATGGTTATATCTATTGAGGGTATCATGGTTACTTGTTAATAATTGTTAGCGGAGGCATCGGTGAGTCAGTTGCTCGTTTTATGGCGGCTCACTTGTGTTTCTTTAAAGCTTAGGACCCGAGTTCCTGTTATCTGTTCCGAGACTGAGCGCTCTAACCACACGTGGGTACGCCTATGGGTCTCCCCTCGACCACTGCCGGAATCTACAGCTTCGTCCAGCGGCCACAACTAGATTGTAACGTTTCCTTTTTGATGCGTGCGTGCAAGCTTGTTTCCTTCTGTTACTTTTGGGGAAGCCTTATGCCTTGTATCCCCTTGTTCTTGTACGCACGTATAGGTGGGATACGATGTTAAGCGGTATCCGAAAGAGTGAGGTCATTGGTCATCTCCCCAGAGTGAGCTCTGATCCAATGTGCATCTCCTAGGAACTGAGTTAGCCGTAGACTCAAACAGCTAGGTCCGCTTCGGAGATTCGGCCGAACTTCGATTCGGGTTCAACTTAGTTAGGTGGCTTCCTGGACATTGTTGTCGTGAAGGAGAGTGCGTGTCGTGATATCCTTCCCTTGCTCGGTTGGGTTGATCGTGCGTGTGGGTACATTTGGGCACCCCTGCAGGGTTACATCTTATCGATAAGCCGTGTCCGCGGTTATGGACGACTTGGAGCTGTATGACTCGACCATAGACAACTTACACATGTGCTTCAATCATAATAACTTGTGTAGTAAGTTAGCACAACTCTAATAATAAATGGTTAAAACTTGACAACCGTGTGATGCCTTTGTAAGTACTTCTTGGCGAAGGGGGAACGCATCGGCTGTGTTATGTTTGCAGAGTATAGAACTGTTAGTTTATGCGCTCTCTCACCTTCTCTGATAGACGACAGTTGTAGAGTGTCTCTATAGGTTTTTAGTGCTTGCGCGCTGCCGCTTAACCCCACCATATTGCCTATGACGTTCCTCTTGCGTCCTCTAAGTCCCCTGCGTGCCTCAAGTACAAAGGACGACTGGTTGACGAATGCTTATACGTCTTGAAGTCTTGTTAAGTACGAACCCGTACTTATTGCTGCTTCTATGGGATATAACCGGGCAGGTATGAAGATCGGTACGATGAAGAACGACGCTAGCAAGGTTACCCTTCCGGCTTGGCCTGGGCAGGGTTATGGACGCCATCGTTTATCTTCAGGACTCTTAGTCCAACTTGTATCTTGTCCGTACTCGGATGTATTTGATCTTCTGTATGATTTGGATCTTTGTATGTATCTATTTGTATCTTGACTCGTTGGAGTTGTTGTAATATATATGTATCTTGTGGGCTCTATTGTAATCCTGTTGTAATGTTACCGCTCGTGATTGATTCCACCCGCATCGCGTGCATGCTTCGGCGTGTACGAGGCGCTTGGTGGTGCGTCTCCTAAAATCGATATCGTGCGGATTTCGGCGGATTCGCTGGGATCCTCATGGTACCGGTTTTGGGGCGTCACAACACCTCTCAAAATAATTTTACTCCTGTTTTAAAAATGAAAAGCTCTAGCGCATGTTAATCCCTGCTTCCCTCTGCGAAGGGTCAATCTTTTATTTTTATGTTGTGTCTCCATCCTTTCTTTGAGCACTTTCTTGAGAGCAGAACTGTCATTCTTAGTATAATATGCTTGTCTCAAAATATTATTGATTGTGGTATAACTGTGATGCTTTTATCTTTGATAATCTCTATTTCTAGTCTTTCTAAGAACCTCAGAGGTGCCTAAGCATTTATGTTTTGCTATTCAAATACAGGCAAGCGAGATACCACTTTATCATATCTTTTTATGAACATTGCAATCCTGCTCATAGACATGATTCGTGATGCTTATTATTAATTGTTGGTACTTTTCCATGATTGACATAGCTATTAGATGCTCTTATTTGCATGTATCTTATTATGAACTGCCTAAGTGTTAGCCATATCATGAGAATATTTACATCATATGAACAAATGTGTTCGTGAAAGTTCTTTTATCGCGTCATTTGTTAACTGAATTGCTTGAGGACAAGCAATAAGCTAAGCTTGGGGGCAGTTGATACGTCCAAAACGTATCTACTTTCCCGAACACTTTTTCTATTGTTTTGCATCTAATTTGTGTATTTTGGATGCAACTAACACGGACTAACGCTGTTTTCAGCAGAACTGTTCTGGTGTCTCGTTTTTGTGCAGAAATCCAACTTTCAGGAAAATCCTCGGAATTTATGCGAAAGGTCCTATTTTTCCAGAAGACTGACGGAGCCAGAAGGGCAAGCCAGGTGGAGGCCCGAGGGCCCCACACCCTAGGGCGGCGCGGCCCAGGAGGGGGGTGCGCGGCCCTAGCGTGTGGCCCCCTCGGCCGACCTCCGACGCCCTCCTTTGGAATACTTAACGCCTTCGACCTAAAAACGCACGGGGAGAATTCGAAGTCGCCGGAAACCCTCCAGAACGCCGCCACATCGCGAAACTCCGTCTCGGGGACCAGAAGTCTCTGTTCTGGCACTCCGTCGGGACGGGGAATTGGAGGAGATCATCGCCGCCATCGCCACCATCACCTCTCCATCGACCAGCAATGTTTCCCCCATCCATGTGTGAGTAATTCCCCCGCTGTAGGCTGAAGGGGATGGTAGGGATTGGATGAGATTGGTCATGTAATAGCATAAGATTGTTAGGGCATAGTGCCTAGTGTCCGTAATTGGTACTTTGATGATATTGTTGCAACTTGTTATGCTTAATGCTTGTCACTAGGGCCCGAGTGCCATGATCTCAGATCTGAACATGTTATCAATTCATGATGATATTCATTGCTTTATGATCTTACCTGCAAGTTGTATACACATGTCGCTGTCCGGAACCAAAGGCCCCGAAGTGACAGAAATCGGGACAACCGGAGGGGATGGCGGTGATGTGAGGATCACATGTGTTCACGGAGTGTTAATGCTTTGCTCCGGTACTCTATTAAAAGGAGTACCTTAATTTCCAGTAGATTCCCTAGAGGCCCGGCTGCCACCGGCTGGTAGGACAAAAGATGTTGTACAAGTTTCTCATTGCGAGCACGTACGACTATATATGGAACACATGCCTATGAATTGCTTTGTACTTGGACACCGTTTTATTATTATCTGCAAATGCCCTGCTTTGATTGTTACATGAGTTTCTCTCATCCATGCAACGCCCGTCATCCATCCCTGTGCCTACAGTATTTTAATCCTGCTGTTTACTAAAATCACTACTGCTGTTTCTGTTACTCTGCTGCTGTTATTTCACTACTGCTACTGCTATAAAACTGTTACTACTGATAAACTCTTGCGAGCAAGTCTGTTTCCAGGTGCAGCTGAATTGACAACTCCGCTGTTAAGGCTTTCAAGTATTCTTTGTATCCCCTTGTGTCGAATCAATAAATTGGGTTTTACTTCCCGCGAAGACTGTTGCGATCCCCTATACTTGTGGGTCATCAGTGAACTACTCACACATCGATCTGGAGGCGATCATGGCGATGAAGAGTCCTCCGGGAGATGATTCCCCTTTCCGGCAGGGTGCCGGAGGTGATCTCCTGAATCCCCCGAGATGGGATTGGCGGCGGCGGCGTCTCTGGAAGGTTTTCCGTATCGTGGCTCTCGGTACTGGGGTTTTCGCGACGAAGGCTTTAAGTAGGCGGAAGGGTAGGTCAGGAGGCGTCACGAGGGCCCCACACACCAGGGTGGTGCGGCCCCAGCCCTGGCCACGCGGCCCTGGCGTGGCGGCGCCTCGTGGCCCCACTTCGTAACCCTTTCGGTCTTCTAGAAGCTTCGTGGAAAAATAAGACCTTGGGCGTTGACTTCGTCCAATTCCGAGAATATTTCCTTTGTAGGATTTCTAAAACCAAAAATAGCAGAAAACAACAACTAGCTCTTCGGCATCTCGTCAATAGGTTAGTGCCGGAAAATGCATAATAATGACATAAAGTGTGTATAAAACATGTGAGTATCATCAATAAAGTAGCATGGAACATAAGAAATTATAGATACGTTTGAGACGTATCAAGCATCCCCAAGCTTAGTTCCTACTCGTCCTCGAGTAGGTAAACGATAACAAGAATAATTTCTGAAGTGACATGCTGTCATAATCTTGATCAATACTATTGTAAACATATGTAATGAATGAAGTGATTCGAAGCAATGGTAAAGACAATGATTAAACAACTGAATCATATAGCAAAGACTTTTCATGAATACTACTTTCAAGACAAGTATCAATAAGACTTGCATAAGAGTTAACTCATAAAGCAATAGATTCTTAGTAGAAAGTTTTGGAGCAACACAAAGGAAGATATAAGTTTCAGCAGTTGCTTTCAACTTCAACATGTATATCTCATGGATAATTGTCAACACAAAGTAAAATGATGAATGCAAATAAGCAAGTATGTAGGAATCAATGCACACAGTTGACACAAGTGTTTGCTTCTAAGATAGAAAGAAGTAGGTAAACTGACTCAACATAAAAGTAAAAGAATGGTCCCTTCGCAGAGGGAAGCATGGATTGCTATATTTGTGCTAGAGCTTTTATTTTGAAAACATAGAAACAATTTTGTCAACGGTAGTAATAATTCATATGTGTTATGCATAAGACATCTTATGTCAACACCCGGATTTTTAAGTCCGAATGCCTATTATGTCATACATCGCAATCCCAGGAATATTGTTGTTGCGAGGCATAATAGTTAAGTATCACAGTCATCATTCATTACAAACCATAAGTCTTACAAATTGGAATCACATGATCCATATTACATGAATAGTTGATCTATTGATCAACGAATAAACACAAGTTCCTAGTTCAACATAGCGGAAGCGTAAGATACATGGACTCTCTAGTCCACAGGCCAACGCTTGACGTCGGAAGGCGCTTAGTTGTCGTAGGCGTCCTGCTGGTCATCTCCTTGGTCATCTTCATACTCTGGCCATTTGAATAGCCAGGGACAAAGCCGTGAGTACGTTGAGTACTCGCAAACTAATACTAATGTAAGTGCTAGACATTCTAGTAGGGTTTGCTAAGCTCTAGTTTATTTGCATAAAGCTAGTTTTAGTTCACAAAGTTTTGAGAAAAGCTTACTCAAGTGCTAACTAACTCAAGTGGGAACATTAGTGTCATTCCCACCATTCAAGTGGTGATTTCAATTCAATCCACCACAAGTCATTTCACCATCACCTTTCAACATCATTTTCAAAGATATGACATCGGAAACTGTATGGCCTTTCCAACCGTCCGTAACCGTGGACGCGGCTATTCGAATAGGTTTACACTCTGCAGAGGTTGCACACTTGTGCCACAACATTTGATTTCATCCGTCGGGATTTCCCCGAATAATCGTAACACAGTACGCGGATCATCAACCATAACCTTTCACTTACGAATCCTAGCATGAGCACCTCTCCCCATGAGCTTGGCCTCCCAGTGAAGACAGACAGTCAGCCTGGGAACTGCACAGGGCTTGGGCTGGACATTCACCTCATTTCGCATCATATCGTATCGTTTCTTTTGTGGTAGAGGCAGCTTTCGGCATAACCCCGATGACGCTTGTTTAGAGGGAACCCATACTAAGACGCATAAACTTCCAGTTAAGCCCTACCCATAATCAGGTATTGTGGGGGTACTTAATAATTGGAAAGGTATCGCATTCAAACCAACATCATGTTTTATCAAAAATCACCATCTTCTCTTGGTCATATTCACCTTTAAAAATCATTCAATGGAATGCATCTTCATTCCAAGGTTTCAAAAATCTTTCAACTTCACAAGGTTCCCATCTAGAGTAGTCAAGTTTAATTCATTAGCACTAGCTCTAATTCATGAGGGGTGCTACCTTGCTTTGCTTGTAAGAGACTAACTCACTACTCTAATAACCAACTTGTACTTTGACCAAAGTTAACTATAAAAGTAACTCATTTAGAAAACAAGTAAAAACTTGGGATGGGTTCACCTAAGGAAAGATAAGAAACATGGTGCCTTGCCCCAAGGGGCTTTGCACTTTGCAAGAATATTAGCTTGCAAAGGTAGTAACTTGCAAGAGTATAGCTTGCCTTGGTAGTTCTCAAACTGTTCCTCCTCCTCCTCCTGGTAGCAACCTTCTTCTTCGGCGTACTCTCCGGTGCTACCGTCTAAATTTGAATACGAGTACAATTACTCACTAATTCAATGGCTATTCCACACATCACAAATAAACACACAAACTACTCTATGCACACCAAATAAATAAACTAGGGTGCATGGGTTGTGGGATTTAAATAGAATTTGTATTCCATATGTAAAGATAGTTTCCATAGGGTTCTTGAGAAATAATTTCCTCTCATTGAAATCTTCTTAAGATTTAATTTCTCCAACAATCCTAGATGAACTCATAGTGACCTAAGTCAAATGTTCATCATCATCATTTGGGAAAATGATTTAAATGAGGTAGACCACCTCATACCATTTAAATAGCACTACCTTTGATTTAAATCTCAAGTAATTCATATAAGAGAGTTTGGGACCAGGGGTCCAAACATCCCATGAATTCATGTGAGACAAGTTTAAATGAAGTATAGGACTTCACATAATTTAGCTTTAATAGTTTTGGATAATATCAACTAGTTAAACTAGTCAAAATATCCCTTCATTAAACCATGGCATGATCATGCAAAGTGACCACACCATTTTATTGCATAAACAATTAGTGTAAGTCAAATGTGAGCTATTAGAGTTGGAAAAAACTTAATATCTATTTTGGTTGATTTTTAAGAATTATTTGATTAGGGAAAAGTCCCTGGCTTGTTATTTATGTCACATTAATTCTACAAAGAATTTGACCAAGAGGCCAGTGGCATGTGGTAGAGAATTTCAGTGGCTTTCCAAAAATATCAAATTCACTAAATTTGGTTTAGCCAATTTGAAACTATTTAATTTCAAAGTTTGGGCAGTATTGAAATTGGATGGAATTGATTTAAACGAATTTTGAATTAAAGGGCCGGCGGGAAAACGAAGCTGGGCCGATTTGAATTAAAACGGCCCACTCCAGCCCACCACGCGTCTGTGCCCGCGTGGGCTGCCTGACAGGGGGTCCCGCATGTCAGCGGCGTTTAAAACCCGAAACGGTACGAGCGACGTGGCGCGTTGGATTAGAAGACGATCCAACGGCGCACGGTCGTCGTCTTCTCCGGCGAGAAGCAGAGGGTCTGGCGGCGAGCCTAGGGGGTGGGAGAGCTAACCAGGGCTCCCGCGGTGGCTGGCAGTGTGCGTGATGTAGATGTGGACGACAGCGGTTCTCCTGGTACCGGCGGCGACTCCTGGATCGGCTTCAATCGGCGGCGAGCTTCCGCGGCGTCCATCGGCAGTGATGTGGCAATTGGGTGGCGTCAGTGAGCAATGTCGAGGGTGGAGTGGCTCAGGCGGTCGAGTGAGGAGAGGGGAAGGCGATGGTGTGCTTGGATTGACGCAGGGAGGTCTCCTTTTATAGGGACGCGAGGGTGCTGCGGGGCCGTGAAGAAGTCGACCATGGCGCGGCGTCTCCGGCGAGCGGTCGAGCTAGGCGAGGTGGTGGCAGTGTTCTACGGCTCCTGGCGATGCTATTGGCGGCGACAACGGGGTCGGGCAGTGGCTAGGTTGGTCGCGTTGCTTCCACGACGGCCGCGGCGCGTACGGGAGCAAGTCATCGTCTCCGGCGCCGGCGGTCACGGGTCTGGGCTGGGCGCATGTCTGGTGGCTTCGCGGTGTCACTGCGGTGCTCAACGTGTTGCAAGCGGGGCCAGGGCGTGCTCGAGGTCGTGGCGCGGCGCGTGTCCAGTGAGTGTCCGCGTCGTGCATCCTTGCGACGCGAGCGGCGTCCAGGGCATGTGCGGGCGCGCGTCGTCCGGCGTCTGGTCGCCGTTCCTTCGACCATGGCGGTGCTTGGGCTTGCTAGGGGGCGCGTTGGCGCACGGTGGCGAGGGGGCCAGGGCGGTGAAGCAATGGAGAGAGGGGGAGGTGGTCGGGCTCGGGCGACATGGCCGGCATGGCCATGTCTAGCCTTGCTCCTCCTCTCCCTAGGGTTTTAATGTTGCCATTCAGGGAAAAAGGGGGCAGGGGAACCATTTGGTGCAAGTTGGGGTAGGTTAGTTAGGGTAGAATCACTATTTGCTATAGTGTGCAAATAGTGCCATATTTTGGAATTTGCAAAATATCCAAATTTGGAAAAGTTCAAAAGGTGAAAGTTTGTGAAATGTGAGTGTTGAGATAAGTTGTAATTGACCAGAGATGAATTGAGGTGGTGGTGGAAAAATTAGATTTCAAAATTTGGCCAAAATGGCTAAGTGGAGATTGTTGAACTTGTTATAAAGTTGCAACATTGGATGAGCATAGCTAATGATCCAAGATGAATTTGGCAGGGTGATCTTCATCAAAGTTGTTCACCTTGATGTTGACTTTGAAATGGTGCAAAGAGTTAGCAAGAATTGGTTTGAGAAAATTGAATTGCAGGGGCTCAAAGTGGTGATCAGACTAAAATTGGCAGATTTGGTCATCATCACATGTGAGTGGGAAAGGTGTTTGAAATTCATTTGAATTGTGAACCCTTGATTCCAAAAGTTGTAATAAGTGTTTAAAAACATTATTCAACTAATGGTGAAGACCAAATAGGTCTAGGGTCAAAATTTATAAAAATGCCATAGGGCATATGTGAGGGTTTTTAGGGTTTTGCTAATTATGGAATTTCTTCCTCTTTGATTTATTGGGTTTGTGATCCTCACATGATCACTCTAGGGTTTTAGAGCATATCAAAAACAAGTAATAACAATCATCATGGCATATCACTCAAATGCACAAGTCCTATGCATGGTACTATATGCAAAAGAAAAGTTTTTGTTGATTTGAAATTTTTCTTTCTGGAATTCTCTAACTTTCTTTTTATTGAAATTTGGGGTGTTACAAACCCTTCCCCCTTACAAAAGATCTCGTCCCGAGATCGAAAAGAAAGTTAGGTACTAAAGAGATCTGGGTACTCCTTCTTCATGAAGTCTTCGCGTTCCCAGGTGGCTTCATCCTCGGTATGATTGCTCCATTGGATCTTCAGAAACTTGATGCTTCGGGTGCGGGTGGTTCGGTAAGCTTCTTCCAATATGCGAATCGGAACTTCACGGTAAGTCAGATCCTTGTTGATATCCACCGATCGGTGATCGATGTTCTTGAACACTTCGGTCTTCTCAGGGACTTCAAGACATTTCCGGAGAAGTGATATGTGAAAAACGTCGTGCACAGCCGACATTTCTTCGGGCAACTCCAGTTGATAAGATACTTCACCTCGGCGGCTGAGGACTTGGAAAGGTCCCACATAGCGAGGTGCAAGCTTTCCTTTCAGCTGAAACCTTTGCATCCCTTTCAAGGGGGATACTTTGAGATAGACGAAATCTCCGATCTCAAAGGTCATCTCCCGACGTCTCTTGTCGGCGTAGCTCTTCTGTCTGGATTGCGCAGTCTTGAGGTACTTGCGGATCTTGTGTACTTTCTCTTCGGCTTCACGAAGAGCGTCTGGGCCGAAAACTTGGCTTTCTCCGACTTCTGACCAGTTCAGGGGGGTACGGCACTTCCTTCCGTACAAGGCTTCAAAGGGGGCCATCTGTAGGCTGGCTTGGTAACTATTGTTGTATGAGAATTCTGCGTAAGGTATGCAGTCTTCCCACTTGGATCCGTATTCCAGTACGCATGCTCTAAGCATGTCTTCCAGTATCTGGTTTACTCTCTCAGTCTGTCCGTCGGTCTGAGGGTGATAGGCGGTGCTGAAATTTAGGCGAGTGCCTAGTCCTTCATGCACCTTCTGCCAGAACCTTGAGGTGAACTGTGATCCTCTATCTGACACTATCGATTTGGGGGTTCCGTGCAAAGCGACTATTCTGGAGATGTAAAGTTCAGCTAACTTGGGGCCTTTGTGATGACCCAGCGTACCACTGCATGGTGTAGTACACAAGTCGTTGACATAACACAAGTGAAACACCGTTCCACTCATATTACATCTCTCAGAGTGGTACAACAGAAACATATGCGAGTCCAAGGTATGTCTATAGAAGTACACACGAACTGTTTACATAAGATCAACACATCCTCCTACTTTACAGTGAGGTAAAACTTCAAATAAAGCTCCAGAAGAACGACTCGTAGTATATCTTATTGCTAACTCAAGTTCAAGAGCTACTTGGCTTGCTATAGAAATCTAGCTACTTAGGTGCTAGGATTAGGGAAAGATTCCCTTCTATTACTAGTCTAGGTTTCCATTATAACTGATGCAGAAGTTGACTCCATTGACTTCTTTGATTGGATTCTTCATCTTGTTGCAGTTGACTCCTTTGTCTTCGAGTTCCACGGTAGTTTCTCCTTCGGTGCATTGCTCTAAGAAGGGGGTTCAAATGAGATAGAATGAGTACGAGCGTACTCAGCAAGTTCATATTAGGAAATATGTGTATCATGCACTAGCTACAGCCATAGACCAGAAAGTCATAGGCCAATGCAAGTTTTCATAAACATTTCTTCAAAAGGTTTATTTTATTCTGAAAACTATGCCCGTCAGTCTTCACAGGTTGACCAGAACTTCGTGGAGTTCCTTTCTGCCCGCTGTCATAGCTTCCCTTCCGAACAGGGAGTGATGATCCACAATTCAGTATCCTCTGCAGAGGTGCGTTACTTTTCCCACAAGAGATCTCACCCTTTTTGCCATCCGCAGGGACTTGCCCCCGTTCACACTTCCTTTGGTGTGAGGCCAGGTATAAAGATCCAAGCCCATACCGCCTTCTCCGCGACTGCAAACCCACCCTTTTGTCCACCCGCACACCTCCAGTAGACTTTCCCCCGATAATACGGCTTTACTCATGGTGTACTTTGGACAATCCTTCATAGATCGGAAGAGATTAACATCACCAATGGATGGGGATTTAAAAGGATTTCCCAACCTATTGCGGCAGTGCCTCCAGCACCCCACCGTCTCTCCGATCCGTTGGCGTGCAGAAGGGAAAAGATACAGCTGGCTTTCCCAGAGCCATTATAGATCTCATGGTCAACGCGATTTGTACGGCGCTAGAATCACTGGACGGCATTGGTAATTAATCCTAGGGTGATATAACCCATTGCAATGGAACCTCCACCATATCAACACATACCATGGTTCCATTGCCCACCACATAGTCATATTCATAATTGTAAAATAATAATTTGCTTTTCAATGCATGAGTGATAAGTATAGTACTTTGCATATAGTTTGATAAAAATAATCAAATGACATGAGCAAGTGATGAACTTGCCTTTCTTGACTGCAAGATTATGCAGGCAAAAGCTTCGATACGTGATAACTCCAAATTCTGAAATACCATCATCGTCCGGTAAGGACAATGTTTAAAGAACTGGCAAAGATGCTATAATGCATAGTATGAGATGCAATCGTCCCGAGCGTAACCTAACCTCGATGATTTAGGATGTATGAGTTGTAATGATTTCTTTAGGGTTGGTTGCACTTTTTAGAATGGTTCTCAAACAAGGTTCTTATTAGGGTTTGGTTATATTAGCATCATAATCAAATGATATAAGACATTATAACAATTATACACATAAAGAATAGTGGTGGAATAATATGTGAAGAACAGTTGTCAATTTTTAGTTCTACAGGACATGGTTGATGATTGCTTATACTATACTTCAAAAGAATAACTTTTGACGAACATGTTGTTTAAGAAACATTTAGTATTTCAAAGAAGGATTAAGGCTTCTAAGGTTTGATTAACATTTGTACTTCAAAAGAATAACTTTTGAAGAACAGGTTAAATAAGAATATGAACTATACATATATAGGTGCTATGGCTTTCTAGGGTTTACTATTGGATTCCTCTAGTTTCACTAATAGGAACTAGTTGGGTTCTTAAATAGAATTGGTTCGATATACAACAAGTATTGGTAAGGTTATTACTATGGTTTCCCATATACATCATATCAAAGAATGGTTATTTAAGATGGTTCTATAAATTAGCTATTAGGGTTTACTATGGTTTCACAATTGCTTTACTAAATAGTCTCTAATGGTTTCTAAGCTAAGTGACTTATCATTTCCTAAGTAGGGTTTAGTTGGATAGGAACATGTGATGTGATTTGCTATACAATGTTGGTATTAGGGTTTATTATTATGGTGCTACTAAATTATGATGGTTGAGGTTGATCCTAATGGTATGGTATATAGGATTGATGATCAATGGTGCTAACAAGTGGTAACAGGCTAGGGTTTATACCTAAGTGATGCTAGTGAATCATATAGGTTTTAATTAAGAATAAGAACATGAAATGACAATCTCATGTGACTTGGTTTATGCTAATGGATCATGAGTAAGCATTAATTGGCTACTTATCAAGGTTCTACAATTAAAGTTGAAGTTCACATGATCAGATGTGATAAGCAACTAGGGTTTTAGAGTTACTACTAAAGTGTAATGATCACATGGGTTAAATCCTTAGGGTTTTAGGTTGGCAACTACTATGGATGAGCACATGAAATAATGAGATCAATGTCTTACTTAAATTGAAACTAGGGTTTCTAAATTATGGTACATCTCCTAAAATGCTGATTAATAATAGAGTTGTGGTTACTAATTACTTCGAATTAACATTAGTAATGGGTTAACATTTTATTAATTTTCCACAAGAATTAATAATTAGGGTAACTTCTATTTTGGTTTAATTAAGAATCAGGTTTAATAATTGTTATTAGGGTTTAAAATAATTAACTTGTTAACTAAATATGTTTAAGTAAATAAGTTTTGGATTTGCCAAAAATAATATTGGCTTATAATATTTTCTTGAGTTATTACTTATTTAAAGAAAATAGAAAATAGTAATTTGCAATTTAGGGTTTATGAATTACCACTAATAATTAAGTTAATGTAATTATGGTAAATAAAATTAATCTTAACATTTTATTTAGTTACTGAATAGTTAAAATTTAATTTTTGGAACTTAATTATTTATTGAATTCAATTTGCATTTTAAATAATTGAAATGGCATAATTAAAGAAGATTAAAAATAAGTGAATTTTTATTTTGACACATATTTTTGTTTTATATTTTATTTGAATAGAGTTTATTTTTGTGAGCATTTTGATATATTATTCATATTTTTCTGAGTTGAAATGGATTTTATATAATTTTGCAAAGTTTCAGTATTTTACTGGAATTTGAAATTTGAACTAAATACTAAACGTACCGGTTCACACCCTAACCACAGTGACTGACGAGTGGGGTCTAGGCCACGTCGACCGACACGCTGGCGAAGACTAGTCAACAGCCACGCGTGGGGCCAACTGACCACGTCAGCTTCGCCGGCGGCTTGTCGCCGGCGACCAGACGGAAATAACGCCGCCGATTTATGACCTCCCGGGATGCGCGAAATAGATTTTCCGACTCCTCTCGAGCTACTGAGCACGATGGTGTTGTTGGTTTGGCGAGGGGATCACCGGAGCTATGCCGGCGACCATGTCCCGCGGCGGTTTACTCTGGCGAGCACACGAACTACGGCTATGGTTGATGCCAGGAAGCAATAGAGGGCTCAATCGATGCGCAAACATACCGTGAAGCTTCTCAGATGGTCGCCGAGGTGGATTGTGGACAGAGGCGAGCTGAGATTCACCATTACCGGCGATATGTTGTGGAAAGGATCGAAGAAATTCGCCCCCCCACAAGGCTTCCCCGGATGCACGGTTATGCCAGGATGCTCTACACATCCAGGCGCTTCTCCCAGACCTCACGGTGAGCTCCGGGGTGGCCTCTATTGTCGGTGCCATGATCAACACCGGTGAGCAATCGAGGAAGAAGTCGAGGATTAGAGAGGATTTGGGAAGAAATGGATGGGTGGCGAAGGATTAGGGTTCTACGGCGGAGCTGCTGGACATATTTATAGGGCACGGCGAGGTCCATATCGTCATTCCACCGGCGGCAATGGCCGAGATGCGACGGCGACTGTGAAGTTCATCTGGGCACGAATCTGGATGCAAAAGGGATAAGACGGACGCGAGATCGACAGGGTGCAGTTCTGGAGGGTTTGGCGACGTCCGGGCCGAGGTTATCCGCGACGAGGACGTGTCCAGGGCGCTTCTCTGCGTTGTCGCCCCCGGAGAGGAAGACGACGACGCCGTCTCTCCTTTGCACGAATTCTAAAGACACCGAAACGGTATATGGACTGGTTCTGCGCGAGAATGGGCCGATGGTGGGCTGCTGCGTTGGGCTGCGGGGTCCAGGTAAGCTAGGTGAGCTTTCCCTCCATTTCTTTTTCAAATTTCTGTTTTCTGTTTTTATTTTCTATTTGATATTTCTATTTGAATTCAGATCTGATTTCTATTTTGTTTTGCAGGTTCAAAACTATTTGAATATCCATATCACTTCTTGATAATACTCACTGCATAATTCTTTTGTTTAAACAACTATTGAATTTTAATTAGAGTGACACTTTGTGAGGTTTAATAAAATGGAAATGGTTAAAATATTGATCTCCATTCTTTTATAATTTAGGAACCATTTCTATTTAAATGGTTTGAAACTTTACCACATGTGCATGGTGAACTTATTATTAGGGTTAACAATATGTATTGTAATATAATTATGGCTAGAGTTTAAATTAAATGATAATGAGAATGAGATGAATTCATCATTTTATGTGAAGGATTATTTTTTAGGGTTTAAGAAGATGATTGAATTCAACTCTATATTCTCTACTCTTGCTTAGCAACTACTACTTGAATTATTTAAAGTAGATCCTACGCTAATTATGGTTGACTCACTTGTTAAAGTGTTAGTTTAATTATGACACAATATTTCATTTGGGGCAACTAAACAAGGTGATTGGAAATCAAAGTGAAATTGGTTATTGGTTTCACTCTACTCACCAAATGGAATCTAGTCTAAAGGTATATATGGCTTGGTGTATACTTGTGATCCATGATACACAAGTTAGGTAACAATATTTTAGGTGGGATGGATCCTGAATGAAAGGGTTAGAGTTTTAGGAATACTTCACTAATTGAAGTATTGAATAGGCATGAGGCATGGCAGGGTTATAATTATTATCCAAAGTGATGCTTGAATTGGAATTAAAATATAGCCTAGGGTTTTAGTTATGATCACCCATGTGATACTCAACTAGGTTTAGGGATGAGCATAAGCATTGATTCTATTTTAGTGGCTAGGGTTATCCTCCTCACTTAGGTAGAATTATTGTATAAAGGCAATGCTAGGTTAGTCCTAAATGTTTGGATAGGCAAGGTTTAGATACCATATCAATACTACTCTATACAAGGCATGAGTATTGGTTTGGTTAACTACTAATGAGTTACTTATTATTTCATGTGAAGAATGAGATCTATACATCACATATATAGGTTTAACTTGTCATCTCAATTTATAAGATAAGATCATGCATTAGACATGATCCACTTATTCCTCACTAATCTCTCTTCTTTAATACTTCTCTCAACACACTCACTTAGATTCTTAGGGTTTATGATCATCACCTAATTTGTAATGATCAAAGTATGGCCTTCTAATAATTCATGGTTCTCTCTCCAAGATCAAATATTGGTCCATATACTTGAGTATACATATGTTGCTTAAACTCTCTGAGATAGGTAGGGTTCCTCTAGGATTTATGATCATTACCCAGTTGTAATGATCACCACACTTGCCTCTATATAATTACTAGAGGAATAAATTCTTACTTACCATAAAGTGTTAGCTAGGTCAAGTAGGGTTTAATACTTGACTTTATTTCTTGTATCATTAATTAGTATCAACAATTATCTCCCTTGGACAAGGTTTAAATATTTAATTAGATTCTATTGAATGCATAATATAAGCATATGAGTAGTTCTCTCTTTTCTGTAGGTTTAATAGTATGAGTTAGGAAACAAGGTTGAAATGGTCAAAGTTAATAAAGAATATATATGCATGTTCTTGAGTTGGTTCAAGTATTATAGTTGAAAAGATATACCATGTGACTCATGGTAGGAACATTTATTTAGTATAAGACATGGATAAGATAAGTAAAGAATAGTGCCTTATTTATTTATGTTCTTTGATTTATGGTTGAATAATTATTCATGTGTTGTTGTAAGGAATGGCATGTTGAGATCTTTTATAAGATCTTGTAGTTGATCCTTACTTAAGGTGTTGTTTGTTGTAAAACTAATTCCATTTGATCTAGCCCATAGATCAAATCATCTCTACCCAAAATAGGGTTTTAGCAAAAATCACAGTGAAGTTTATAGCGCTTGACTTGATGATCTACTTCAGTTCCAGCAAGTCAAGTGAAACTTCAGTTACTGTGGTAAGTTTTATTTGAAAGCGCGAAAATCCCCCGGATTTTCTATGCATTAATGCAATGCACACTTTGGTGTTCTCTCATTTTATTGCCTCTAAACCTGGGATATTACAGCCTCTCCCCCTTAAACTGAACTTCGTCCCGAAGTTCGAACGCTCTCATGTTTCGGAATGTTGAAATGTCTTGAACAGATCACCATCCTTCAACTCCATTGTGATCACACTAGATATAGTGGAATATATCCCTTGTCCAGATCCTTCCTGGAGTCTTCTGATGTCTGGCACTAATACTTTCTTCAATTCTATGATTTCTTCCAACACTCTAAACTTATAGGCTTACTCTCCAAAGATTCTTGGATTAGGACGTCTTATTGTGTTAATGGTCTTTACTAATGGTTGTGGTGACATCTTCCTATTTGGGTACTCAAAACTTGGTTCTACCAGCTGTGGTAATCCAGCTGCGGTGTAATATGGCACTATGGTGTACCAGCTGCGATGTCCAAACCTTAAATCTAAAAGATTCATTTAAAGCAGGGTATTGTTTTCCCTTACTACCATAACAAAAGTAATGGTACTTGGTAAGGTATTTACAATAGGCATGGTCCTAGTGGTTTATTCCTACGAATGGATTAGACTCATTTAGTCCATCCAATCATGGCTTCTAGTTTATGCTAGTTATTCTTCTTTTGGTTTCTTTAGGTTCCATGAAAGGAATCTTTCTAATAAGCTTATGTTTTAGTATAGTCAAACCCCTTTGGTCTTTAGCCTTCTTAAGCTTTGATTGTCCTCCGACATCTACTTCATCCAACTTCATTATCTTGGACTTACTTGAGTTCTCTTGATTTTGAGTAATTATAGTTACCCACTTAAGTTAAGGTCTAACCCTTACTTCCTCGAGATCTAAACCTCGGCTTCTGGTCTGACATCCACCTGAGAGTACTTTTATATGTGTATTTCCCAACAACCTTATAAAAATAAGATCGGACTTCCTCTCGGTTCAGACCTTCTTCTGGGTCCATCATACTCCAAATCATATTTTAATACTTCTCCTTCATCCTTCCTCTCCCCCTTGGAGTTTACTAATGATCTTCAAACTTCCTTTCTTCTAATCATTAAACTCCAAGGTTAGGTAGTTGGTTTAAGTCTGGTTTATATTTTGTACCTTTCTAAAGTCTCACGAAGAATTCTTTGCGGTGTATCCACACAGTTGTGGGTATCCATTATGAATCCTCCGACTAAATATTTACCAACCACGAGATACCAGCTGTGAAATACTAGCTGCGGAATCCCCCTTTCTTTTAGGATAAAGAAATGTTCAGGCTGTGGGCTATCTGGTACCAGCTGCAGATTATCTAGCACCTGATGTGGCTTATTGGATACCAGCTGTGGCTATGTTATAGTTCTAGTCAATATCTACCCACCAGCTGTGGCTACTTACATAGTTTTAGTTAAGATATACATTACCTTACATACTTTCTCTTCATGATTATCCTATATCAGCTGCGGTGTTATTATGCCAGCTACGACTTCACTTGTCTATTTTGCTTCTTCCAGGGTTTGTTTTGCAAGAGAACCACTTGTTGACACTATGAAAATAGTATTTTAAGTGACTTCACTTGCATTCCCTTCTTCTATAAGGAATATGGCTCTACTTCTTCTGCTCCATATTCACTATCTTTCTCACTTCCATGATACTTCCATATTGAAGTACTCCTTAATTAAGGATAGAAGTAAGTTTTATTGGTGCTTCCTGTAGAGTATTGTGGTTGCTTCCCACAATTTTTACTTCCTTTTTCAAGTGAACCTTCATCTTGTCTTCAAATCTTCATAATCCGTCACTTCCTCACACGAATACCTTTACCCTCTAGACCTATAACATCAAGTAAGAGCTTGATATTGCAACATGCATTTGCATATCAAAGTCAAACTTCATGTATGGATCTAGTCAATCAATGAAGATTCAAGAAAATCCAAAAAAATCCAGCTTTGTGTTTATAATACACATCCTTCTATGCCTGAATATAAAAGTTGGGTAAGACATCCCTAAACATCAGGCTCAGATGTGTAGTATATAACACCACATAAGATAAGTTTAGGTTGTGATACTTAGCACAATACGTGAATTTCTACTAGTGGTCTCAACATTTATCTTAATTGCACATTTGCAATGAGACAAACTTGAAACAAAATGGCCTGAGATAGTTGGGGTTAACCTAGTTTTCTTTGGAAGTACTCACAAAATAGTATACCATATATATGTGCTATTGAAGACTACTTCCTATAATACAATTATTTCTAATATGTCTACTCTAAACACATGATTGTTTAGAATATACCACCTATAACTCTAGGATTTCTCTATGTGATAAGCTCTAAATAAGCCTTCTTTAAATTAAGGACTATGGTTCTAACATTCTTGACACAGTTATTAGGATTTTAAGGCCTAAGCTTTCGAACTATTCCCTAAATCCTACTCCTTATCATCCTTTTGTTATCGTACTTATGATGTTCTACTCCATCATACCATGATTCTCAAGTGAATCATATAGGAGTACCTAGTTTATTATTGAAAGTAGACTCATGTAACTCCTATCACTCTTCCTTACCTCCTATGATTGACTCATCATAGACATATACTACCTTATATAACTTATCTCCCTTACTTAACATCAGTCATTTGACATTTTAAATGACTCTCACTTAACCATACTTGTATTGGTATACTTCTTCCAATAGGATATCTTCCTTATGGTTGTATCCTCTCTTTGGACTACCATGTATTGTATACCAACTGTGGTCTACTACCACCCATTATCTTAAGCTTTAATGGTGTTCTAGTTATTTGGAATGAAGCAAGATAACTAACTAACTTCACTTAAGAAAATAGATAAGAAATATTGACTCAAGTGTGTCAGGATTATTCTCAAGTGAATACCCATCTCAAGTCAAAAGAATAGTTGGTTTGGCTAAGACATCTTCCTATAGACACTACCAAACCTATAGGTCTCCTTTAAAGGGTTTTAATCCTAGGGTCAAAGCATTTGCTCTGATACCAGCTGTGATGACCCAGCGTACCACTGCATGGTGTAGTACACAAGTCGTTGACATAACACAAGTGAAACACCGTTCCACTCATATTACATCTCTCAGAGTGGTACAACAGAAACATATGCGAGTCCAAGGTATGTCTATAGAAGTACACACGAACTGTTTACATAAGATCAACACAACCTCCTACTTTACAGTGAGGTAAAACTTCAAATAAAGCTCCAGAAGAACGACTCGTAGTATATCTTATTGCTAACTCAAGTTCAAGAGCTACTTGGCTTGCTATAGAAATCTAGCTACTTAGGTGCTAGGATTAGGGAAAGATTCCCTTCTATTACTAGTCTAGGTTTCCATTATAACTGATGCAGAAGTTGACTCCATTGACTTCTTTGATTGGATTCTTCATCTTGTTGCAGTTGACTCCTTTGTCTTCGAGTTCCACGGTAGTTTCTCCTTCGGTGCATTGCTCTAAGAAGGGGGTTCAAATGAGATAGAATGAGTACGAGCGTACTCAGCAAGTTCATATTAGGAAATATGTGTATCATGCACTAGCTACAGCCATAGACCAGAAAGTCATAGGCCAATGCAAGTTTTCATAAACATTTCTTCAAAAGGTTTATTTTATTCTGAAAACTATGCCCGTCAGTCTTCACAGGTTGACCAGAACTTCGTGGAGTTCCTTTCCTGCCGCGTTCGCAGTTCCCTTCCCGGAACAGGGAGTGACAGTCACAATTCAGTATCCTCTGCAGAGGTGCGTTACTTTTCCCACAAGAGATCTCACCCTTTTTGCCATCCGCAGGGACTTGCCCCCATTCACACTTCCTTTGGTGTGAGGCCAGGTATAAAGATCCAAGCCCACACCGCCTTCTCCGCGACTGCAAACCCACCCTTTTGTCCACCCGCACACCTCCAGTAGACTTTCCCCCGATAATACGGCTTTACTCATGGTGTACTTTGGACAATCCTTCATAGATCGGAAGAGATTAACATCACCAATGGATGGGGATTTAAAAGGATTTCCCAACCTATTGCGGCAGTGCCTAAAGACCCCACCGTCTCTCCGATCCGTTGGCGTGCAGAAGGGAAAAGATACAGCTGGCTTTCCCAGAGCCATTATAGATCTCATGGTCAACGCGATTTGTACGGCGCTAGAATCACTGGACGGCATTGGTAATTAATCCTAGGGTGATATAACCCATTGCAATGGAACCTTCACCATATCAACACATACCATGGTTCCATTGCCCACCACATAGTCATATTCATAATTGTAAAATAATACTTTGCTTTTCAATGCATGAGTGATAAGTATAGTACTTTGCATATAGTTTGATAAAAATAATCAAATGACATGAGCAAGTGATGAACTTGCCTTTCTTGACTGCAAGATTATGCAGGCAAAAGCTTCGATACGTGATAACTCCAAATTCTGAAATACCATCATCGTCCGGTAAGGACAATGTTTAAAGAACTGGCAAATATGCTATAATGCATAGTATGAGATGCAATCGTCCCGAGCGTAACCTAACCTCGATGATTTAGGATGTATGAGTTGTAATGATTTCTTTAGGGTTGGTTGCACTTTTTAGAATGGTTCTCAAACAAGGTTCTTATTAGGGTTTGGTTATATTAGCATCATAATCAAATGATATAAGACATTATAACAATTATACACATAAAGAATAGTGGTGGAATAATATGTGAAGAACAGTTGTCAATTTTTAGTTCTACAGGACATGGTTGATGATTGCTTATACTATACTTCAAAAGAATAACTTTTGACGAACTTGTTGTTTAAGAAACATTTAGTATTTCAAAGAAGGATTAAGGCTTCTAAGGTTTGATTAACATTTGTACTTCAAAAGAATAACTTTTGAAGAACAGGTTAAATAAGAATATGAACTATACATATATAGGTGCTATGGCTTTCTAGGGTTTACTATTGGATTCCTCTAGTTTCACTAATAGGAACTAGTTGGGTTCTTAAATAGAATTGGTTCGATATACAACAAGTATTGGTAAGGTTATTACTATGGTTTCCCATATACATCATATCAAAGAATGGTTATTTAAGATGGTTCTATAAATTAGCTATTAGGGTTTACTATGGTTTCACAATTGCTTTACTAAATAGTCTCTAATGGTTTCTAAGCTAAGTGACTTATCATTTCCTAAGTAGGGTTTAGTTGGATAGGAACATGTGATGTGATTTGCTATACAATGTTGGTATTAGGGTTTATTATTATGGTGCTACTAAATTATGATGGTTGAGGTTGATCCTAATGGTATGGTATATAGGATTGATGATCAATGGTGCTAACAAGTGGTAACAGGCTAGGGTTTATACCTAAGTGATGCTAGTGAATCATATAGGTTTTAATTAAGAATAAGAACATGAAATGACAATCTCATGTGACTTGGTTTATGCTAATGGATCATGAGTAAGCATTAATTGGCTACTTATCAAGGTTCTACAATTAAAGTTGAAGTTCACATGATCAGATGTGATAAGCAACTAGGGTTTTAGAGTTACTACTAAAGTGTAATGATCACATGGGTTAAATCCTTAGGGTTTTAGGTTGGCAACTACTATGGATGAGCACATGAAATAATGAGATCAATGTCTTACTTAAATTGAAACTAGGGTTTCTAAATTATGGTACATCTCCTAAAATGCTGATTAATAATAGAGTTGTGGTTACTAATTACTTTGAATTAACATTAGTAATGGGTTAACATTTTATTAATTTTCCACAAGAATTAATAATTAGGGTAACTCCTATTTTGGTTTAATTAAGAATCAGGTTTAATAATTGTTATTAGGGTTTAAAATAATTAACTTGTTAACTAAATATGTTTAAGTAAATAAGTTTTGGATTTGCCAAAAATAATATTGGCTTATAATATTTTCTTGAGTTATTACTTATTTAAAGAAAATAGAAAATAGTAATTTGCAATTTAGGGTTTATGAATTACCACTAATAATTAAGTTAATGTAATTATGGTAAATAAAATTAATCTTAACATTTTATTTAGTTACTGAATAGTTAAAATTTAATTTTTGGAACTTAATTATTTATTGAATTCAATTTGCATTTTAAATAATTGAAATGGCATAATTAAAGAAGATTAAAAATAAGTGAATTTTTATTTTGACACATATTTTTGTTTTATATTTTATTTGAATAGAGTTTATTTTTGTGAGCATTTTGATATATTATTCATATTTTTCTGAGTTGAAATGGATTTTATATAATTTTGCAAAGTTTCAGTATTTTACTGGAATTTGAAATTTGAACTAAATACTAAACGTACCGGTTCACACCCTAACCACAGTGACTGACGAGTGGGGTCTAGGCCACGTCGACCGACACGCTGGCGAAGACTAGTCAACAGCCACGCGTGGGGCCAACTGACCACGTCAGCTTCGCCGGCGGCTTGTCGCCGGCGACCAGACGGAAATAACGCCGCCGATTTATGACCTCCCGGGATGCGCGAAATAGATTTTCCGACTCCTCTCGAGCTACTGAGCACGATGGTGTTGTTGGTTTGGCGAGGGGATCACCGGAGCTATGCCGGCGACCATGTCCCGCGGCGATTTACTTCGGCGAGCACACGAACTACGGCTATGGTTGATGCCAGGAAGCAATAGAGGGCTCAATCGATGCGCAAACATACCGTGAAGCTTCTCAGATGGTCGCCGAGGTGGATTGTGGACAGAGGCGAGCTGAGATTCGCCATTACCGGCGATATGTTGTGGAAAGGATCGAAGAAATTCGCCCCCCCACAAGGCTTCCCCGGATGCACGGTTATGCCAGGATGCTCTACACATCCAGGCGCTTCTCCCAGACCTCACGGTGAGCTCCGGGGTGGCCTCTATTGTCGGTGCCATGATCAACACCGGTGAGCAATCAAGGAAGAAGTCGAGGATTAGAGAGGATTTGGGAAGAAATGGATGGGTGGCGAAGGATTAGGGTTCTACGGCGGAGCTGCTGGACATATTTATAGGGCACGGCGAGGTCCATATCGTCATTCCACCGGCGGCAATGGCCGAGATGCGATGGCGACTGTGAAGTTCATCTGGGCACGAATCTGGATGCAAAAGGGATAAGACGGACGCGAGATCGACAGGGTGCAGTTCTGGAGGGTTTGGCGACGTCCGGGCCGAGGTTATCCGCGACGAGGACGTGTCCAGGGCGCTTCTCTGCGCTGTCGCCCCCGGAGAGGAAGACGACGACGCCGTCTCTCCTTTGCACGAATTCTAAAGACACCGAAACGGTATATGGACTGGTTCTGCGCGAGAATGGGCCGATGGTGGGCTGCTGCGTTGGGCTGCGGGGTCCAGGTAAGCTAGGTGAGCTTTCCCTCCATTTCTTTTTCAAATTTCTGTTTTCTGTTTTTATTTTCTATTTGATATTTCTATTTGAATTCAGATCTGATTTCTATTTTGTTTTGCAGGTTCAAAACTATTTGAATATCCATATCACTTCTTGATAATACTCACTGCATAATTCTTTTGTTTAAACAACTATTGAATTTTAATTAGAGTGACACTTTGTGAGGTTTAATAAAATGGAAATGGTTAAAATATTGATCTCCATTCTTTTATAATTTAGGAACCATTTCTATTTAAATGGTTTGAAACTTTACCACATGTGCATGGTGAACTTATTATTAGGGTTAACAATATGTATTGTAATATAATTATGGCTAGAGTTTAAATTAAATGATAATGAGAATGAGATGAATTCATCATTTTATGTGAAGGATTATTTTTTAGGGTTTAAGAAGATGATTGAATTCAACTCTATATTCTCTACTCTTGCTTAGCAACTACTACTTGAATTATTTAAAGTAGATCCTACGCTAATTATGGTTGACTCACTTGTTAAAGTGTTAGTTTAATTATGACACAATATTCCATTTGGGGCAACTAAACAAGGTGATTGGAAATCAAAGTGAAATTGGTTATTGGTTTCACTCTACTCACCAAATGGAATCTAGTCTAAAGGTATATATGGCTTGGTGTATACTTGTGATCCATGATACACAAGTTAGGTAACAATATTTTAGGTGGGATGGATCCTGAATGAAAGGGTTAGAGTTTTAGGAATACTTCACTAATTGAAGTATTGAATAGGCATGAGGCATGGCAGGGTTATAATTATTATCCAAAGTGATGCTTGAATTGGAATTAAAATATAGCCTAGGGTTTTAGTTATGATCACCCATGTGATACTCAACGAGGTTTAGGGATGAGCATAAGCATTGATTCTATTTTAGTGGCTAGGGTTATCCTCCTCACTTAGGTAGAATTATTGTATAAAGGCAATGCTAGGTTAGTCCTAAATGTTTGGATAGGCAAGGTTTAGATACCATATCAATACTACTCTAAACAAGGCATGAGTATTGGTTTGGTTAACTACTAATGAGTTACTTATTATTTCATGTGAAGAATGAGATCTATACATCACATATATAGGTTTAACTTGTCATCTCAATTTATAAGATAAGATCATGCATTAGACATGATCCACTTATTCCTCACTAATCTCTCTTCTTTAATACTTCTCTCAACACACTCACTTAGATTCTTAGGGTTTATGATCATCACCTAATTTGTAATGATCAAAGTATGGCCTTCTAATAATTCATGGTTCTCTCTCCAAGATCAAATATTGGTCCATATACTTGAGTATACATATGTTGCTTAAACTCTCTGAGATAGGTAGGGTTCCTCTAGGATTTATGATCATTACCCAGTTGTAATGATCACCACACTTGCCTCTATATAATTACTAGAGGAATAAATTCTTACTTACCATAAAGTGTTAGCTAGGTCAAGTAGGGTTTAATACTTGACTTTATTTCTTGTATCATTAATTAGTATCAACAATTATCTCCCTTGGACAAGGTTTAAATATTTAATTAGATTCTATTGAATGCATAATATAAGCATATGAGTAGTTCTCTCTTTTCTGTAGGTTTAATAGTATGAGTTAGGAAACAAGGTTGAAATGGTCAAAGTTAATAAAGAATATATATGTATGTTCTTGAGTTGGTTCAAGTATTATAGTTGAAAAGATATACCATGTGACTCATGGTAGGAACATTTATTTAGTATAAGACATGGATAAGATAAGTAAAGAATAGTGTCTTATTTATTTATGTTCTTTGATTTATGGTTGAATAATTATTCATGTGTTGTTGTAAGGAATGGCATGTTGAGATCTTTTATAAGATCTTGTAGTTGATCCTTACTTAAGGTGTTGTTTGTTGTAAAACTAATTCCATTTGATCTAGCCCATAGATCAAATCATCTCTACCCAAAATAGGGTTTTAGCAAAAATCACAGTGAAGTTTATAGCGCTTGACTTGATGATCTACTTCAGTTCCAGCAAGTCAAGTGAAACTTCAGTTACTGTGGTAAGTTTTATTTGAAAGCGCGAAAATCCCCCGGATTTTCTATGCATGAATGCAATGCACACTTTGGTGTTCTCTCATTTTATTGCCTCTAAACCTGGGATATTACAGCCTTGATAGGTGGTTTTGACGGCGATGAAATGGGCGACTTTGGTCAATCTATCGACCACTACCCATATGGAATCATTGCCTTTGCTGGATTTGGGCAGTCCGGTGATAAAGTCCATTCCTACGGAGTCCCATTTCCATTCCGGAATCTGAAGGGGTTGCAACAGTCCGGCGGGTCGTTGATGTTCTGCCTTGACTCTCTGACAGATGTCACACTTAGCGATATAGCTACCGATTTCTCTCTTCATTCCGTGCCACCAAAATTGTTCCTTTAGGTCCTGGTACATCTTGGTACCTCCGGGGTGGATTGAGTAAAGGGTGTCATGGGCTTCTTGCAGGATGACTCGTTTCAAGTCAGAGTCCGATGGTACGCAGAGACGTTCTTTGTACCAAAGAACTCCGGCTTCGTCTACGGTGAATCCTGGGGCTTTTCCTGCGGCTATCTGTTTCTTGATTCCGTCAATGCTAGCGTTGTCCTTCTGGGCTTCCTTGATCTGACCCCTCAAGGTGGGTTGCAGTTCTATGCTGGCTAGGAATCCTTCACTCACAAGTTCAAGTCTGAACTGTTCAAACTCTTGGTGCAAACTGGGCTGTTCGGTTGCGAGCATGGAGTTCAACTGGCACGGCAGTCGACTCAAAGCATCCGCTACCACATTGGCCTTGCCGGGGTGGTAGTGAATCTCCATGTCGTAATCCTTGATCAATTCGATCCATCGGCGTTGTCTCATGTTCAACTCTTTCTGGGTGAAAATGTATTTGAGGCTCTTGTGGTCGGAGTAGATCTCGCATCGATTACCCATGAGGTAATGACGCCAAACTTTCAGGGCTAAGACCACGGCTGCAAGCTCGAGGTCATGGGTTGGGTAATTCTGTTCATGTTGCTTGAGTTGTCTAGAAAGGTAGGATACAACCTTGCCTTCTTGCATAAGCACGCATCCAAGTCCAGTCTTGGAGGCGTCGCAATATACGTCAAAGGGCTTTGCTATATCCGGCATGATCAGGATTGGGGCTGTTGTCAGTCTACTCTTGAGCTGTTGAAAGCTCTCTTCGCACTTGTCGGTCCACTCAAACTTTCTGTCCTTTTTCAGCAGTTGGGTCATTGGTCGGGCGATGCTCGAGAAACCCTCTACAAATCTGCGGTAATATCCGGCTAATCCAAGAAAAGCGCGGACCTCGGTTTGTGTGGTTGGGGCTTTCCATTCCATAACAGTTTTGATCTTGGCGGGATCTACGGCAATTCCTCCTGCAGACAAGATGTGTCCGAGGAATCCAACTTCTTCCAGCCAAAACTCACACTTGCTAAACTTGGCGTACAACTGGTGCTGTCTCAGGGTTTCTAGGACAATCTCCAAATGCTGTTCATGTTCCTCTTCGGACTTGGAGTAGACCAAAATATCGTCGATGAAAACAACGACGAACTTGTCCAAAAAGTTCATGAAGATCTTATTCATGAGATTCATGAAATAAGCGGGGGCATTGGTCAGTCCAAACGACATGACATTGTACTCATACAACCCATATCTGGTGGTAAAGGCAATTTTTGGAATGTCGGTGGCTCGGATCTTCAGTTGGTGGTATCCAGTTCTAAGATCAATCTTGGAGAAAACTCGGGATCCGGTGAGTTGGTCAAACAAATCTTCTATCTTGGGTAGGGGGTATTTGTTTTTGATGGTGACATCGTTAAGCTTACGATAGTCCGTGCATAAACGATTTGCACCATCTTTCTTGTCGACAAACAAGACGGGGGATCTCCAGGGGGATGCACTTGGTCTAATCAAACCTTTGGCTAACATGTCATCTATTTGCTTCTTCAGCTCCACAAGTTCGGCTGCGTTCATGCTGTAGGCTCTCTGGGCGATGGGTCCAGTTCCGGGGATTAACTCGATGATAAACTCGATATCCCGATCTGGGGGCATACCGGGTAGATCATCTGGAAACACATCAAGGTAGCGACAAACGACCCTGATTTGATCCAGAGTTGGCTTGGATACACTTTGGTTGCAGGTAAATTTTCTGGGTAGTTTTTCAGAGACGTGCTCAACTACGATACCGGTGCTGCTAGTCATGGTTATGGCTTTCTTGGCACAGTCTATCAATCCATTGTGCTTGGACATCCAGTCCATTCCTAGGACAACTTCCAAACCTTTGGTTCCAAGTATGATTAGATTTGCAAAGAAATCTACATCATGGATTTTGATAGGCACATTTTTGCAAAATTTTACGGCTTTGGTGGTTGATCCGGGGATTTGAACTATCATAACATGCTTCAAACTGAGGGGTTGAATTTTACTTGTTGATGCAAAATCTTCGGTGACAAAGGAATGAGATGCTCCGGAATCAAACAACACTCTAGCAGGGGTGTGGTTGACAGAAAACATACCCAGCACAACATCTGGTGCTTCACGGGCTTCTTCGGCGTTCATGTGGTAGAGGCGGCCGTTGCGGTTGTTGGGGTTGTTGGGGACGAACTTCTTGCCGGTGGAGACACGGCGTTGTTGCTGAGCAGGGAGCAGCGGTGTTGCCGGCGAGCTTGGCAAGACGCTTGGGACACTCGTTGGAGTAGTGCCCCACTACACCACACTCATAACAGGTGATAGTGCTCTTGTCCTGCTTGTTCGCAACGGGAATGGCATTGCTTCCGGTTCTGGGGGTGGTGTTGGTGTTGGTGTTGTTGGTGTTAGGGGCTCGGGGTGGAGCGCGGTTGTAGTTGTTGTTGTTGTTGTAGTTGTTGTTGTAGCCTCCCGGCTTGGAGTTTCCTCCACTCCGGTTACGATAACCGGGCGAGAGTTACGCATCGGGGGTTTGTTGTGTCTCGGAGTGAAACCTCCGCTTGAGCTAGGGCGAAACTTTTGGGGGTGGCTTGATCCACTCTGACTTGCCATGCGGCGCTTGCGGTTTTCATTGGCTTGGTTTAACTTGCCCTCCATCTGGATGGCGGAGTCGACAAGGGCTTCGAGGTCGGCGAAGGGGATGTTGACGAGGACAGTCTGCATCTCATCATGCAGCCCGTTCAGGAATCTCTCCTTCCTCTTCTCAACGGTGTCAGTCTCATCAGGGGCATACCTTGACAGAGTGAGAAACTTGTCGCGGTATTCAACCACCGTCATGCGACCTTGTTTCAGTTCACGGAATTCATCCCTCATCTTCTTGATAAGACCCGGGGGTACATGGTACTTGCTGAACTTGAGTTTGAAATCCTCCCAAGTCATGAATTGACCTCCGTTCATGGCACGGGTACTTGTCCACCAAGCGCGAGCTGGTCCAGCGAGATAGTGAGTGGCGAACAACACCTTCTCGTTGGCTTCCACTCCAGCTACCTCCAGATTGTTCTCCATAGTCTGGAGCCAATCATCAGCGTCGAGGGGCTCCTCGGTCTTGCTAAACACCGGAGGGTTGGTGTTCTGGAAGTTCTTGAGCTTGGATCCGGGGTGGTCATGATTTCCATGGCCTTGGTTGGCGAGGTTCTGCAAGGCAATGAGGTTGGCTTGGCGCTCAGCTCTTTCGGTTTCCCGGTCTGCAAGCAGGGTTTGCAGAAGTTGCAGCATTGCGTCGTTCGTGCGATTCGGAGGGGCCATCTGAAGATATAGAAGATCATGAGATAAGAGGGAACATTCTATGGTTCATTTTGGTTAAGTTTGAAAAACATTTGAACACTTGTAATCTTTTCATGACAAACATAACATTCATTCATGCAACACATAGTACAAACTACACACATACTCCAATGGTTTTAAGAACCATTCCCATGCTACGATACAAAGGACGGGATACAACTCACACCTACTATAAGTGAACTAGTGCAACTACTCCTCATCATCGATATCGATCGGGACGTAGTCATCAGGTCCTGCCTCCAGGAACTCGTAGTCCTCCTCCTCGGTGTTCTCGTCCTCTTCAAAGTCATCGTCATCACTCAGAAAGGCGTCTCCTCCCTGAATATCGATGCCCCCATCGTCATCCTCCATGTGACGAATCTGATCCTCCTGGGCCTTGACAGTGGCCTCAAGTGACGCGATCCGGTCGCGAAGGCGGCGAATCGTAGCGTCCTTCTTGGCACGCTGCTGGCGAAGGCTTCTGCGGTCGTTGTTGAGTAGCTTGATCGCCTCACCCTGCTCGGTGATGTGAGCATGGGTCTGGTTCGCGTAAGCACGAGAGGCGTCAAGGTCCCTCTGAGTCTGGTAGAGCATGAAGTCCAAGTGATCCACATGGTGCCTCAACTGGGGGTGCAGTGGCACATCCATGGGTCTTCCGTCAGAGTTGCGCCTCGCGAGATGCGCAAAGCGTTCCTCACGAAGTGCTTCCACATTCTGTCCGCACAGACGAGCAAGTGCTTCCTGAAGAGCACGTGCAAGCCCGTCGAGCCAGTTGCTTTCCCTGAAAGAGAAAAGGATCCTCTCCGAGGTGGGAGGCTCCAGCTTGCCCCTCAAGTCAGCGGTGATAATCCACTGCAGTTCCCCTCCCGGCTGGTCGTCCACCTGAATCCCGTGAAACTCGGGGTGTGGGCGGCCAAGGTGATCCGACAGGGAGTCGAGATCATGCTCGAAGATCAAGCTTCCTCCGTTCCCAAGCTGATAAAACTTGGTGTTGAGGGGTTCATTTGGCTCCATCTGAAAGAGAATTGGATGAGTAAGTTAGAGGGTGCAAAGTGTGGCAAAGTTTTAAGTTGTTTCAAATAAGATAGAACACGATTCATCAAATTTTGGCAAAGTCTCAAAGACAAGAGTGTAGTAAATTTTTACAAATAATTTCTTTCATTTGATTTCAAAGTTAAGTTTTTTTCAGAACGCCCATTCTAACTAAGGTCTTCTAAGGTCAAACAATGGCTCTGATACCAACTTGTCAACACCCGGATTTTTAAGTCCGAATGCCTATTATGTCATACATCGCAATCCCAGGAATATTGTTGTTGCGAGGCATAATAGTTAAGTATCACAGTCATCATTCATTACAAACCATAAGTCTTACAAATTGGAATCACATGATCCATATTACACGAATAGTTGATCTATTGATCAACGAATAAACACAAGTTCCTAGTTCAACATAGCGGAAGCGTAAGATACAAGGACTCTCTAGTCCACAGGCCAACGCTTGACGTCGGAAGGCGCTTAGTTGTCGTAGGCGTCCTGCTGGTCATCTCCTTGGTCATCTTCATACTCTGGCCATTTGAATAGCCAGGGACAAAGCCGTGAGTACGTTGAGTACTCGCAAACTAATACTAATGTAAGTGCTAGACATTCTAGTAGGGTTTGCTAAGCTCTAGTTTATTTGCATAAAGCTAGTTTTAGTTCACAAAGTTTTGAGAAAAGCTTACTCAAGTGCTAACTAACTCAAGTGGGAACATTAGTGTCATTCCCACCATTCAAGTGGTGATTTCAATTCAATCCACCACAAGTCATTTCACCATCACCTTTCAACATCATTTTCAAAGATATGACATCGGAAACTGTATGGCCTTTCCAACCGTCCGTAACCGTGGACGCGGCTATTCGAATAGGTTTACACTCTGCAGAGGTTGCACACTTGTGCCACAACATTTGATTTCATCCGTCGGGATTTCCCCGAATAATCGTAACACAGTACGCGGATCATCAACCATAACCTTTCACTTACGAATCCTAGCATGAGCACCTCTCCCCATGATCTTGGCCTCCCAGTGAAGACAGACAGTCAGCCTGGGAACTGCACAGGGCTTGGGCCGGACATTCACCTCATTTCGCATCATATCGTATCGTTTCTTTTGTGGTAGAGGCAGCTTTCGGCATAACCCCGATGACGCTTGTTTAGAGGGAACCCATACTAAGACGCATAAACTTCCAGTTAAGCCCTACCCATAATCAGGTATTGTGGGGGTACTTAATAATTGGAAAGGTATCGCATTCAAACCAACATCATGTTTTATCAAAAATCACCATCTTCTCTTGGTCATATTCACCTTTAAAAATCATTCAATGGAATGCATCTTCATTCCAAGGTTTCAAAAATCTTTCAACTTCACAAGGTTCCCATCTAGAGTAGTCAAGTTTAATTCATTAGCACTAGCTCTAATTCATGAGGGGTGCTACCTTGCTTTGCTTGTAAGAGACTAACTCACTACTCTAATAACCAACTTGTACTTTGACCAAAGTTAACTATAAAAGTAACTCATTTAGAAAACAAGTAAAAACTTGTAAAGTAAAAACTTGGGATGGGTTCACCTAAGGAAAGATAAGAAACATGGTGCCTTGCCCCAAGGGGCTTTGCACTTTGCAAGAATATTAGCTTGCAAAGGTAGTAACTTGCAAGAGTATAGCTTGCCTTGGTAGTTCTCAAACTGTTCCTCCTCCTCCTCCTGGTAGCAACCTTCTTCTTCGGCGTACTCTCCGGTGCTACCGTCTAAATTTGAATACGAGTACAATTACTCACTAATTCAATGGCTATTCCACACATCACAAATAAACACACAAACTACTCTATGCACACCAAATAAATAAACTAGGGTGCATGGGTTGTGGGATTTAAATAGAATTTGTATTCCATATGTAAAGATAGTTTCCATAGGGTTCTTGAGAAATAATTTCCTCTCATTGAAATCTTCTTAAGATTTAATTTCTCCAACAATCCTAGATGAACTCATAGTGACCTAAGTCAAATGTTCATCATCATCATTTGGGAAAATGATTTAAATGAGGTAGACCACCTCATACCATTTAAATAGCACTACCTTTGATTTAAATCTCAAGTAATTCATATAAGAGAGTTTGGGACCAGGGGTCCAAACATCCCATGAATTCATGTGAGACAAGTTTAAATGAAGTATAGGACTTCACATAATTTAGCTTTAATAGTTTTGGATAATATCAACTAGTTAAACTAGTCAAAATATCCCTTCATTAAACCATGGCATGATCATGCAAAGTAACCACACCATTTTATTGCATAAACAATTAGTGTAAGTCAAATGTGAGCTATTAGAGTTGGAAAAAACTTAATATCTATTTTGGTTGATTTTTAAGAATTATTTGATTAGGGAAAAGTCCCTGGCTTGTTATTTTTGTCACATTAATTCTACAAAGAATTTGACCAAGAGGCCAGTGGCATGTGGTAGAGAATTGCAGTGGCTTTCCAAAAATATCAAATTCACTAAATTTGGTTTAGCCAATTTGAAACTATTTAATTTCAAAGTTTGGGCAGTATTGAAATTGGATAGAATTTATTTAAACAAATTTTGAATTAAAGGGCCGGCGGGAAAACGAAGCTGGGCCGATTTGAATTAAAACGGCCCACTCCAGCCCACCACGCGTCTGTGCCCGCGTGGGCTGCCTGACAGGGGGTCCCGCATGTCAGCGGCGTTTAAAACCCGAAACGGTACGAGCGACGTGGCGCGTTGGATTAGAAGACGATCCAACGGCGCACGGTCGTCGTCTTCTCCGGCGAGAAGCAGAGGGTCTGGCGGCGAGCCTAGGGGGTGGGAGAGCTAACCAGGGCTCCCGCGGTGGCTGGCAGTGTGCGTGATGTAGATGTGGACGACAGCGGTTCTCCTGGTACCGGCGGCGACTCCTGGATCGGCTTCAATCGGCGGCGAGCTTCCGCGGCGTCCGTCGGCAGTGATGTGGCGATTGGGTGGCGTCAGTGAGCAATGTCGAGGGTGGAGTGGCTCAGGCGGTCGAGTGAGGAGAGGGGAAGGCGATGGTGTGCTTGGATTGACGCAGGGAGGTCTCCTTTTATAGGGACGCGAGGGTGCTGCGGGGCCGTGAAGAAGTCGACCATGGCGCGGCGTCTCCGGCGAGCGGTCGAGCTAGGCGAGGTGGTGGCAGTGTTCTACGGCTCCTGGCGATGCTATTGGCGGCGACAACGGGGTCGGGCGGTGGCTAGGTTGGTCGCGTTGCTTCCACGACGGCCGCGGCGCGTACGGGAGCAAGTCATCGTCTCCGGCGCCGGCGGTCACGGGTCTGGGCTGGGCGCATGTCTGGTGGCTTCGCGGTGTCACTGCGGTGCTCAACGTGTTGCAAGCGGGGCCAGGGCGTGCTCGAGGTCGTGGCGCGGCGCGTGTCCAGTGCGTGTCCGCGTCGTGCATCCTTGTGACGCGAGCGGCGTCCAGGGCATGTCCGGGCGCGCGTCGTCCGGCGTCTGGTCGCCGTTCCTTCGACCATGGCGGTGCTAGGGCTTGCTAGGGGGCGCGTTGGCGCACGGTGGCGAGGGGGCCAGGGCGGTGAAGCAATGGAGAGAGGGGGAGGTGGTCGGGCTCGGGCGACATGGCCGGCATGGCCATGTCTAGCCTTGCTCCTCCTCTCCCTAGGGTTTTAATGTTGCCATTCAGGGAAAAAGGGGGCAGGGGAACCATTTGGTGCAAGTTGGGGTAGGTTAGTTAGGGTAGAATCACTATTTGCAATAGTGTGCAAATAGTGCCATATTTTGGAATTTGCAAAATATCCAAATTTGGAAAAGTTCAAAAGGTGAAACTTTGTGAAATGTGAGTGTTGAGATAAGTTGTAATTGACCAGAGATGAATTGAGGTGGTGGTGGAAAAATTAGATTTCAAAATTTGGCCAAAATGGCTAAGTGGAGATTGTTGAACTTGTTATAAAGTTGCAACATTGGATGAGCATAACTAATGATCCAAGATGAATTTGGCAGGGTGATCTTCATCAAAGTTGTTCACCTTGATGTTGACTTTGAAATGGTGCAAAGAGTTAGCAAGAATTGGTTTGAGAAAATTGAATTGCAGGGGCTCAAAGTGGTGATCAGACTAAAATTGGCAGATTTGGTCATCATCACATGTGAGTGGGAAAGGTGTTTGAAATTCATTTGAATTGTGAACCCTTGATTCCAAAAGTTGTAATAAGTGTTTAAAAACATTATTCAACTAATGGTGAAGACCAAATAGGTCTAGGGTCAAAATTTATAAAAATGCCATAGGGCATATGTGAGGGTTTTTAGGGTTTTGCTAATTATGGAATTTCTTCCTCTTTGATTTATTGGGTTTGTGATCCTCACATGATCACTCTAGGGTTTTAGAGCATATCAAAAACAAGTAATAACAATCATCATGGCATATCACTCAAATGCACAAGTCCTATGCATGGTACTATATGCAAAAGAAAAGTTTTTGTTGATTTGAAAATTTTCTTTCTGGAATTCTCTAACTTTCTTTTTATTGAAATTTGGGGTGTTACATCTTATAAGTTGCAAGCCTCATGCATAGTATACCAATAGTGCCCGCACCTTGTCCTAATTAGCTTGGATTTACATGGATTATCGTTGCATAACATATGTTTCAACCAAGTGTCACAAAGGGGTACCTCTATGTCGCCTGTACAAAGGTCTAAGGAGAAAGTTCGCATTGGATTTCTCGCTTTTGATTATTCTCAACTTAGACATCCATACCGGGACAACATAGACAACAGATAATGGACTCCTCTTTAATGCATAAGCATTCAACAACAGATAAAATTCTCATATGAGATTGAGGATTGTTGTCCAAACTGAAACTTCCACCATGGATCATGGCTTTAGTTAGCGGCCTGATACGTCTCAAACAAATCTATAATTTCTTATGTTCCATGCTACTTTTATGATGATACTCACATGTTTTATACACATTATATGTCATTATTATGCATTTTCCGGCACTAACCTATTAACAAGATGCCGAAGAGCCGATTCTTGTTTTTCACTGTTTTTGGTTTCAGAAATCCTAGTAAGGAAATATTCTCGGAATTGGACGAAATCAACGCCCAGGGGCCTATTTTCACACGAAGCTTCCAGAAGACCGAGGGGGAAAGGAAGTGGGGCCACGAGGCGCCGACACAACAGGGCAGCGTGGCCTGGCCCTTGGCCGCGCGGCCCTGGCGTGTGGGGCCCTGATACGTCTCCGACGTATCGATAATTTCTTGTGTTCCATGCCACATTATTGATGATATCTACATGTTTTATGCACAATTTATGTCATATTCGTGCATTTTCTAGAACTAACCTATTAACAAGATGCCGAAGTGCCAGTTGCTGTTTTCTGCTGTTTTTGGTTTCAGAAATCCTAGTAAAGAAATATTCTCGGAATTCGACGAAATCAACGCCCAGGGTCCTATTTTGCCACGAAGCTTCCAGAAGACCGAATAGGAGACGAAGTGGGGCCACGAGGCGGCCACACCCTAGGGCGGCGCGGCCTGGCCCTTGGCCGCGCCGGCCTGTAGTGTGGGCCCCTCGTGCCGCCTCTTGACCTGCCCTTCCGCCTACTTAAAGCCTCCGTCGCGAAACCCCCAGTACCGAGAGCCACGATACGGAAAACCTTACTGTTATCACCAGAATTTGACCAAGTTGGAAGTGGGCCACGATCAAGATAAGCCTGAAGATTATATTTGGAGAGAATACGAAGATCGGCCTTATATGCGAAGTTGGGCTTAATTGCCCGTGTATCTGTAAAATATTAGATCGCATCTTAGTTTAGAAGTTAGAATCTTACTCGTGCACGGTTTGGTGCACGCCCACATTAGAAAGTCCCCTGGACTATAAATATGTATCTAGGGTTTATGGAATAAACAACAACTCACGTTCAACCCAAAACAAACCAATCTCGGCGCATCGCCAACTCCTTCATCTCGAGGGTTTCAATCAGGTAAGCGACATGCTGCCTAGATCGCATCTTGCGATCTAGGCAGCACAAGCCCCACGTTGTTCATGCGTTGCTCGTACTGAAGCGTCTTTGATGGCGAGCAACGTAGTTATCATAGATATGTTAGGGTTAGCATAGCTCTTCGTATAACATGCTTACGTAGTGCAGCCCTTGCATGTCTAGCCGCCCTCACGCCTATCTCAGGCGTGGGGGCGGCACCCTGCTTGTTCATCATCTAGTAGATCTGATCCGTTACGATTGCTCCTTGCTCTGCAAGGATTAGTTTAATATCTGCAATAGTTAGGCCTTACAAAGGGGTGGAGGATCCATCGGCACGTAGGGTGGCGTTCGCAAGTCCTAAACAGGATGTTCCGAGGATCAACGTCATGTTGGTTTTTAGGCCTTGTTTAGGATCGGCTTATGAGCACCGTGCGTGGCCGCGAGGCCCAACCTGGAGTAGGATGATCCGATTATGCGGTGAAAACCCTAAATCGTCGTAGATCTCATTAGCTATATTTTGATCAAGCAGGATCACCAAGTATTCGTGCACCCCGTACGGATCATGGGTGAATCGGCTCTTTGAGCCGATTCACAGGATAACCTGAGAGCCGATCGAGGCTCGTATTTAATGTTTACGTGTATGCCATGCAGGAACTAAGCGAGGCATCCCCATCACCTTCCTGACCAGGTATAGGTCAGGTGGCACGCCCTTGCACTTCGCATCGCCGCGTGTGACCAGAAGAGCATTGCGGGCCGTCGCTCGGAGGGGTCTCAGCCAGCCGCAGCTCTAGGCTCTTCCCGGCTCTACCGTGTTGCCAGGCCGCTGCCCGCCGGTGGGTTTTGGCAGGCAACACATTCTGGCACGCTCGGTGGGACCATCGTCTACATCAACCACATCGCCATCTACATCTGAGATGGCGGCGGACGGCACGCCAGTCACCTACGAGGAGCTGCCTGCCGAGCTCAAGAAGAAATTTGACGAGATCAAGGCCAGCCTCGAAGCCGACCTCATCGGCTCATATCACAGAACCCGTGCGTATGGCATCAGGCGGAAGGGGTTCTCCCCGGAAGGCGCACTCGATGAAGTGGATCTATCTGTCCCGTCAGAGGAACGTACCAGGGCCGTGCGCTAGGAGATCGGTGGCATGGTGGCTCACTCGTTGCATCTCCATTCCGAGAGCCTGGTGAATACTTTGGAGCATGTCGCCGTTCGGATGGTCAAGGAGGTCATGAAGAATCGGCACTCTCTATTAGAGCCAGCTCTCACGACCTACCGAGGAAAGGTGCCACACCAGCCCCGTATGCCGTTGTCGTGCACATCGGCGGCACCAAGAGTGCCTCATTCACCGTCGCGCACCGTTGACAGGATCAACGGTACCTACCCTGGGAGGTGCCAACCAGGACGCTCGTTCAACGTCAACATGATAGAACTGGGACACCCCCTAGATGGAGATAAGGGCGAGGGCCACTGCTCTCGTGGCAAAGATGAGGAAGAGGCTGCTCCATGTGATCGGCCCCGACACCGCCAAAACATCTTGGTGATGATCAAGGTAGAAGCCGATGCTAGTAATCGGCCCATAGTATCCGTAGCACCTGCTCTCCCAGTATGTGGCGTCGACCTCACAGGTGACGGAAAGCTAGGGTACGGGTTTACATCAGCTGATGAGCTAGAAGAAGTTGACATCGGTCCTGGGGATAAACCTCGACCTACTTTCATCAGCACGAAGTTAGATCCACGGCTCAGGGGACAGATGATAGCCCTGTTGAAGGAATACCCAGATTGCTTTGCATGGGATTACACGGAGATGCCTGGTTTGGACAGGAGCATCATTGAGCATCGGCTCCCCCTTAAGAAGGGATTTCGGCCGTTCCAACAGCGAGCACGTCAGATGAGGGCCGAAATCCTGGAAGAAGTCAAGAAGGAGATCGAGAAAATGTTGGCCGCTGGCTTCATCAGGCCATGCAGGTATGCGGAGTGGATCTCCAGTATCGTTCCGGTGGAGAAGAAGGACGGCCGATGGCGCGTTGCCATCGATTTCCGAGATCTGAACAGAGCCACCCCAAAGGACGAATATCCAATGCCCGTGGCAGAAACATTGATAAACGCTGCTGCTGGCCACAAGGTGTTGAGCTTCCTGGATGGCAACGCCGGTTATAATCAGATTTTCATGGCTCCGGAAGATATACACAAGACCGCATTCAGGGTACCAGGGGCAGTGGGCTTGTTTGAATACGTGGTCATGACCTTTGGGTTGAAGAATGCTGGTGCAACGTACCAACGAGCCATGAATTATATATTTCATGATTTGATCGGCAAGTTGGTAGAGATCTACATCGATGACGTGGTGGTCAAATCGGTCTCCATGGAGGGACATTTGAGCGACCTACGGCGCGTCCTAGACCGAAATCGGAAATTCGGGCTGAGAATGAATCCGAAGAAGAGTGCCTTTGGCGTGACGGCTGGTCAATTCCTAGGTTTTCTGGTTCATGAACGGGGAATTGAGATCGGCCTGAAAAGTCAGGAGGCGGTGCGAACCATGCAGCCGCCGGCCACGAAAAAGGAGCTCCAACGCCTCATCGGCAAGATCAATTTCGTCCGGCGATTCATCTCTAATTTGTCAGGACGAATCGAGCCGTTCATGGCGCTGGTAAAGACTAAATCTGACGACGAGTTTCACTGGGGGGCAGAACAGCAACAGGCGTTTGATGAGATTAAGCGATATCTGACGACGCCGCCTGTGCTAGTTCCGCCCCAGCAAGACAGGCCATTCTACATCTACCTATCAGTAGCTGACACGTCCATTGCTTCGGTGGTGGTACAACTCTACGAGGGCGTGGAGAGAGTCGTTTTCTACCTCAGCAGAAGGATGCTGGACGCGGAGACAAGATACCCTGAGGTCGAGAAACTTTGCCTCTGCCTGTTCTTTACCTGCACCAAGCTTCATCACATCCTTCTGACGGCAGAAATCATCGTCATCTGTAAATCAGACGTTGTCAAGCACATGTTGTTGGCCCCTGTTTTGAAAGGCCGACTTGGTAAGTGGATGTTGGCACTGTCAGAATTTGATCTCCGGTACCAGCCGGCGAAGGCAGTCAAGGGCCAAGCGTTGGCCGATCTCATCGCTGAACGGATCAGTACCAATATAGCAGCACTATCTATACGTGCATGGGCTATGTTCTTCGATGGATCGGTTTGTGACGGGGGTTGTGGCATCGGCATTCTGCTTGTGTCGCCTCGGGGGGCGGAGTACTCCTTCTCCATCAGATTATCTACCCCTTGCACCAACAACGTAGCAGAATATGAGGCAATACGCAAGGGAATGGAATTGCTACTAGAAGCCGGAGCGGAAGCTGTGGAGCTCTTTGGAGACTCAAAGTTGGTGATTAACCAGCTCACGGATGAATATAATTGCGAAAGTGAATCACTTTTCCCATATTGGGTGGAATGCCGTGAGTTGATGACACAGTTTCGGTACATCAACTTTAATTGGATCCCAAGATCCCAGAATACCGATGCCAACAATCTCGCACAAATGGCGTCAGGCTACATAGATACAGCCGACGGATCGGAAGTTCAGATACAATTCCTGGAACAGAATGATTGGAGAGCCGAGATCTTCGATTATTTAAAAGATTCGGCTCGGGGGGCACCTAAACGGGTAAGATACAAAGCCATGAAGTATGTCCTTATAGGAGACGACATGTTCTACAGGACATTGGAAGGGTTGCTACTCAAGTGCCTAGGGCCGACTGAGTCTAATCGGCTCTTACATGAGGTGCATGAAGGTGCCTGTGGAACGCATCAGTCGGCTCATAAGATGAAGTGGTTGATCAGGCGATCAGGGTTTTATTGGCCCACTATGCTTGAAGATTGCTTCAATTATTACAAGGGGTGCCAAGCGTGTCAGATGTTTGGAAAGATTCAAATGGTGCCAGCATCAGCAATGAACCCCATCATCAAGCCTTGGCCGTTTCGGGGGTGGGGCATGGATATGATCGGCAAAATCCATCCGGCGTCAAGTAAAAAACATGAATGGATTTTGGTTATCACAGATTACTTCACTAAGTGGGTGGAAGCCGTCCCTATGAAAAAGGTGAAGTCAGAAGATGTGATCAAGTTTGTGAAAGAACACGTCATTCATAGGTTTGGGATCCCCCAAACTATCACGACCGATGGAGGTTCGGTCTTCATTTCTAAAGAATTCAGGAAGTTCTGTGATGACTTAGGGATCAAACTGATCCGATCATCCCCATACTATGCTCAAGCTAACGGGCAGGCTGAGGCGTCCAATCAGAGTTTGATCAAGCTAATCAAGAGAAAAATTGACGAGAACCCTCGGGATTGGCATGAGAAGTTATCAGAAGCGTTATGGGCCTACCGCATGTCGTGCCATGGAGCCATAAAGACTTCACCGTACCAGCTTGTCTATGGGCAGGAAGCCGTATTGCCTTGGGAAATTACGGCTGGATCAAGACGTGTCACGTTTCAGAATGATCTGACGACTGAAGAATATGCAGCTTTGATGAGCGACACTATTGAGGACGCAACAGAACTCAGGCTTTGGTCGTTGGAGAAGATTAAGGAGAACAAAGCTAAGGTGGCTCGTGCTTACAACAAAAAGGTTAGGCCAAAGGAGTTCCAAGTTGGTGATCTTGTATGGGAAGCTGTGTTGCCATTGGGAACCAGGGATAAGGCATATGGCAAATGGTCTCCTAATTGGCACGGTCCGTACAAAGTTGTCCAGGCCTTGAAGGGTAATGCATACATGCTGGAGGAATTGAGCGGCGAAAAGTTCCCAGTGGCTGTAAATGGTCAACACCTCAAGAAATACTTCCCAAGCATGTGGGATGATGGACAGTAAGATACAGGGGCCGATTTCAGAATCGGCCAGTAAAAAAATCACAGCCGATGCACAGATATCGACTTGAGAAAATGTGTGGAAATTGACAGTATGCAAGAACAGCCGATGCACGGGCATCGACTTCAGAAAACAAAGCCGATACGCTGGTATCGACTTTAGCGAAATAAGTTCATACAACAGCTTGGCCTCAGATAGTAATATGAGCCGATGCTCTGCTATCGGCTCCCTGTACGACAACTCCCTTCGACAATCGGCAAGGGAGCGAGATTAATTAAGGGATTTTCTTCATTGGTAAGGGGATTTCTTACAAAGAAAGAGTCGATTTCTTAGGAAGGAAGAACAAAAGAAGGGTCTATTGACCAATCTACTATTGCTAGGCCTACACTAGTAGATCTTAATCTACGGGCCATCGCTTCCTTCATCGTCATCCTCGGAACTCTCATCGGCACTGCTGCCGATGGGTTCCTCGTCGCTGCTCCCATAACCCTCTACAGGAGCTTCATCTTCGCCTTCATCGTCGCTGCTGTCGTCGTCCCACCACATGCGGAGGCGCTTCGCTAGCGGGTAGCCCTCGAGGGAGTCGTCGTCATCATCGTCGTCTTCCTCTTCCTCTGCTTCAGAAGTGGGGCAGCCGTCCCAGGGGAACTGATCGTCCTCGCTCTCCGACTCCAGTTCCCCGACGGTAAGGAACTGAAGATCTTCGTCCCCGCTGGTCAGGGACTGGTCGTCTTCGGACCAGACCGAGGAAGCGTGGTCTTCCAGGTCCCATGCTTCTGGGGCACGGATGTCCGGCAGCGTCTCACGGGAGGAGGAGGACCCGTAGGAAAGCTCGGAGGAAGAGTCGTGGAAGACCGACGACGAAGAGGAAGAAGAAGAAGACATGACTGTGGGAGATTGGGGTTTTTTGGTGCCGATGGCCAGAATAGAGCAGGATGGTGAGGTGACGAACTGCTCAGAAGCGGTTAAATAAAAGCGGGCTATGGTGAAGGAATTTAATGCCACAGCAGTTTTCGAGGAGGCGGTGCCCAAATGCAACGGTCAAATCACGCGGAGCAGTCAAGAAGGCAGGGCGTCATGATGAAAAATACTGCAATAGGTTCTGCTCTGCCACGACATGACCCGACGGTAAAAGCATAATGATTTTGGAAATGTCATTTCCAAAACCAGGGGGGCATGTGTTATCACCAGAATTTGACCAAGTTGGAAGTGGGCCACGATCAAGATAAGCCTGAAGATTATATTTGGAGAGAATACGAAGATCGGCCTTATATGCGAAGTTGGGATTAATTGCCCGTGTATCTGTAAAATATTAGATCGCATCTTAGTTTAGAAGTTAGAATCTTACTCGTGCACGGTTTGGTGCACGCCCACATTAGAAAGTCCCCTGGACTATAAATATGTATCTAGGGTTTATGGAATAAACAACAACTCACGTTCAACCCAAAACAAACCAATCTCGGCGCATCGCCAACTCCTTCATCTCGAGGGTTTCAATCAGGTAAGCGACATGCTGCCTAGATCGCATCTTGCGATCTAGGCAGCACAAGCCCCACGTTGTTCATGCGTTGCTCGTACTGAAGCGTCTTTGATGGCGAGCAACGTAGTTATCATAGATATGTTAGGGTTAGCATAGCTCTTCGTATAACATGCTTACGTAGTGCAGCCCTTGCATGTCTAGCCGCCCTCACGCCTATCTCAGGCGTGGGGGCGGCACCCTGCTTGTTCATCATCTAGTAGATCTGATCCGTTACGATTGCTCCTTGCTCTGCAAGGATTAGTTTAATATCTGCAATAGTTAGGCCTTACAAAGGGGTGGAGGATCCAGCGGCACGTAGGGTGGCGTTCGCAAGTCCTAAACAGGATGTTCCGAGGATCAACGTCATGTTGGTTTTTAGGCCTTGTTTAGGATCGGCTTATGAGCACCGTGCGTGGCCGCGAGGCCCAACCTGGAGTAGGATGATCCGATTATGCGGTGAAAACCTTAAATCGTCGTAGATCTCATTAGCTATATTTTGATCAAGCAGGATCACCAAGTATTCGTGCACCCCGTACGGATCATGGGTGAATCGGCTCTTTGAGCCGATTCACAGGATAACCTGAGAGCCGATCGAGGCTCGTATTTAATGTTTACGTGTATGCCATGCAGGAACTAAGCGAGGCATCCCCATCACCTTCCTGACCAGGTATAGGTCAGGTGGCACGCCCTTGCACTTCGCATCGCCGCGTGTGACCAGAAGAGCATTGCGGGCCGTCGCTCGGAGGGGTCTCAGCCAGCCGCAGCTCTAGGCTCTTCCCGGCTCTACCGTGTTGCCAGGCCGCTGCCCGCCGGTGGGTTTTGGCAGGCAACACTTACTGAGACGCCGCCGCCGCCAATCCCATCTCGGGGGATTCAGGAGATCGCCTCCGGCACCCTACCGGAGAGGGGAATCATCTCCCGGAGGACTCTACGCCGCCATGGTCGCCTCCGGAGTGATGTGTGAGTAGTCTACCCTTGGACTATGGGTCCATAGCAGTAGCTAGATGGTTGTCTTCTCCCCATTGTGCTTAATTGTTGGATCTTGTGAGCTGCCTAACATGATCAAGATCATCTATCTGTAATTCTATATGTTGCGTTTGTTGGGATCCGATGAATAGAGAATACTTGTTATGTTGATTATCAAAGTTATGTCTATGTGTTGTTTATGATCTTGCATGCTCTCCGTTACTAGTAGATGCTCTGGCCAAGTAGATGCTTGTAACTCCAAGAGGGAGTATTTATGCTCGATAGTGGGTTCATGTCTCCGTGAATCTGGGGAAGTGACAGAAATCTCTAAGATTATGGATGTGCTGTTGCCACTAGGGATAAAACATTGGTGCTATGTTCGAGGACGTAGTTACTAATTACATTACGCGCAATACTTAATGCAATTGTCTGTTGTTAGCAACTTAATACTAGAGGGGGTTCGGATGATAACCTGAAGGTGGACTTTTTAGGCATAGATGCATGCTGGATAGCGGTCTATGTACTTTGTCGTAATGCCCAATTAAATCTCACAATACTCATCATAATATGTATGTGCATGGTCATGCCCTCTTTATTTGTCAATTGCCCAACTGTAATTTGTTCACCCAACATGCTGTTTATCTTATGGGAGAGACACCTCTAGTGAACTGTGGACCCCGGTCCAATTCTCTATACTGAAATACAATCTACTGCAATATTGTTCTACTGTTTTCTGCAAACAATCATCATCCACACTATACATCTAATCCTTTGTTACAGCAAGCCGGTGAGATTGACAACCTCGCTGTTTCGTTGGGGCAAAGTACTTTGGTTGTGTTGTGCAGGTTCCACGTTGGCGCCGGAATCTCTGGTGTTGCGCCGCACTACATCCCGCCGCCATCAACCTTCAACGTGCTTCTTGGCTCCTACTGGTTCGATAAACCTTGGTTTCATACTGAGGGAAAACTTGCCGCTGTACGCATCACACCTTCCTCTTGGGGTTCCCAACGGACGCGTGCTGTATGCGTATCAAGCTCTTTTTCTGGCGCCGTTGCCGGGGATCGAAAGAAAAGTTACACCACAAAGATCTCTAACTCCCACGTCAACTACACGCCAGCAGCTCTTTTTCTGGCGCCGTTGCCGGGGAGATCAAGACACGCTGCAAGGGGAGTCTCCACTTCCCAATCTCTTTACTTTGTTTTTGTCTTGCTTAGTTTTATTTACTACTTTGTTTGCTGCACTAAATCAAAATACAAAAAAATTAGTTGCTAGTTTTACTTTATTTGCTATCTTGTTTGCTATATCAAAAACACAAAAAAATTAGTTACTTGCATTTACTTTATCTAGTTTGCTTTATTTACTACTGCTAAAATGGCCACCCCTGAAAATACTAAGTTGTGTGACTTCACAACCACAAATAATAATGATTTCTTATGCACACCTATTGCTCCACCTGCTACTACAGCAGAATTCTTTGAAATTAAACCTGCTTTATTGAATCTTGTTATGCGAGAGCAATTTTCTGGTGTTAGTTCTGATGATGCTGCTGCCCATCTTAATAATTTTGTTGAACTATGTGAAATGCAAAAGTATAAAGATGTAGATGGTGACATTATAAAATTAAAATTGTTCCCTTTCTCATTAAGAGGAAGAGCTAAAGATTGGTTGCTATCTCTGCCTAAGAATAGTATTGATTCATGGACTAAATGCAAGGATGCTTTTATTGGTAGATATTATCCCCCTGCTAAAATTATATCTTTGAGGAGTAGCATAATGAATTTTAAACAATTAGATACTGAGCATGTTGCACAAGCATGGGAAAGAATGAAATCTCTGGTTAAAAATTGCCCAACCCATGGACTGACTACTTGGATGATCATCCAAACCTTCTATTTAGGACTAAATTTTTCTTCGCGGAATTTATTGGATTCAGCTGCTGGAGGTACCTTTATGTCCATCACTCTTGGTGAAGCAACAAAGCTTCTTGATAATATGATGATCAATTACTCTGAATGGCACACGGAAAGAGCTCCACAAGGTAAGAAGGTAAATTCTGTCGAAGAAACCTCTTCCTTGAGTGATAAGATTGATGCTATTATGTCTATGCTTGTGAATGATAGGACTAATATTGATCCTAATAATGTTCCATTAGCTTCATTGGTTGCCCAAGAAGAACATGTTGATGTAAACTTCATTAAAAATAATAATTTCAACAACAATGCTTATCGGAACAATTCTAGTAATAACTATAGACCATATCCTTATAATAATGGTAACGGTTATGCTAATTCTTATGGGAATTCTTACAATAATAATAGGAACACACCCCCTGGACTTGAAGCCATGCTTAAAGAATTTATTAGTACACAAACTGCCTTTAACAAATCTGTTGAAGAAAAACTCAATAAAATTGATATACTTGCTTCTAAAGTTGATAGTCTTGCTGCTGATGTAGATCTTTTGAAATCGAAAGTTATGCCTAATAGGGATATTGAAAATAAAATTGTTACTACAGCAAATGCCATCCAAGTTAGAATTAATGAGAATATAAGATTAATGGCTGAATTGCGTGCTAGGTGGGATAGAGAAGAAAATGAAAAACTAGCTAAAGAGAAGAATGTAGCTAAAGTTTGGACTATTACCACCACTAGTAATGCTAATGCTACACATGTTGCTGCACCTCCTACTATTAATAATAAAAGAATTGGTGTTAGCAATGTTTCCACTTCTAATGCAAACCGCGAGAAACTGCCCGAAACTGCTAAAACTGCTGAAACTGCCTATGATAAAGCTGCTGAAATTTTTTCCAACATTGGGGATGATGATCCCATTGATTTAGATTATAATGGTTTGAATTTTGATGATTGCCACATCTCTGAAGTTATAAAGTTCTTGCAAAAACTTGCTAAAAGTCCTAATGCTAGTGCTATAAATTTGGCTTTCACAAAACATATTACAAATGCTCTCATAAAAGCTAGAGAAGAGAAACTAGAACGCGAAGCCTCTATTCCTAGAAAGCTAGAGGATGGTTGGGAGCCCATCATTAAGATGAAGGTTAATGATTTTGATTGTAATACCTTATGTGATCTTGGTGCAAGTATTTCTGTTATGCCTAAGAAAATTTATAATATGCTTGACTTGCCACCGCTGAAAATTTGTTATTTGGATGTTAATCTTGCTAATCATTCTACAAAGAAACCTTTGGGGAAAGTTGATAATGTTCGCATTACCATTAACAATAACCTTGTCCCCGTTGATTTTGTTGTCTTGGATATTGAATGCAATGCATCTTGTCCCATTATATTGGGAAGACCTTTTCTTCGAACTGTTGGTGCTATCATTGATATGAAGGAAGGTAATATAAAATATCAATTTCCTCTCAAGAAAGGTATGGAACACTTCCCTAGAAAGAGAATGAAGTTACCTTTTTATTCTATTATTAGAACAAATTATGATGTTGACACTTCGTCTCTTGATAATACTTGATACACACTTTCTGCGCCTAGCTGAAAGGCGTTAAAGAAAAGCGCTTATGGGAGACAACCCATGGTTTTCACTACAGTACTTTGTTTTTATTTTGTGTCTTGGAAGTTGTTTACTACTGTAGCAACCTCTCCTTATCTTAGTTTAGTGTTTTGTTGTGCCAAGTAAAGTCGTTGATAGTAAAGTTCATACTAGATTTGGATTACTGCGCAGAAACAGATTTCTTTGCTGTCACGAATCTGGGCTGTTTTCTCCGTAGGTAACTCAGAAAATTATGCCAATTTACGTGAGTGATCCTCAGATATGTACGCAACTTTCATTCAATTTGAGCATTTTCATTTGAGCAAGTCTGGTGCCTCGATAAAATTCGTCAATACGAACTATTCTGTTTTGACAGATTCTGCCTTTTATTTCGCATTGCCTCTTTTGCTATGTTGGATGAATTTCTTTGATCCATTAATATCCAGTAGCTTTATGCAATGTCCAGAAGTGTTAAGAATGATTGTGTCACCTCTGAACATGTTAATTTTTATTGTGCACTAACCCTCTAATGAGTTGTTCTAAGTTTGGTGTGGAGGAAGTTTTCAAGGATCAAGAGAGGAGTATGATGCAACATGATCAAGGAGAGTGAAAGCTCTAAGCTTGGGGATGCCCCGGTGGTTCACCCCTGCATATTCTAAGAAGACTCAAGCGTCTAAGCTTGGGGATGCCCAAGGCATCCCCTTCTTCATCGACAACATTATCAGGTTCCTCCCCTGAAACTATATTTTTATTCCATCACATCTTATGTGCTTTTCTTGGAGCGTCGGTTTGTTTTTGTTTTTGTTTTGTTTGAATAAAATGGATCCTAGCATTCACTTTGTGGGAGAGAGACACGCTCCGCTGTAGCATATGGACAAGTATGTCCTTAGGCTTTACTCATAGTATTCATGGCGAAGTTTCTTCTTCGTTAAATTGTTATATGGTTGGAATTGGAAAATGATACATGTAGTAATTGCTATAAATGTCTTGGGTAATGTGATACTTGGCAATTGTTGTGCTCATGTTTAAGCTCTTGCATCATATACTTTGCACCCATTAATGAAGAAATACATAGAGCATGCTAAAATTTGGTTTGCATATTTGGTCTCTCTAAGGTCTAGATAATTTCTAGTATTGAGTTTGAACAACAAGGAAGACGGTGTAGAGTCTTATAATGTTTTCAATATGTCTTTTATGTGAGTTTTGCTGCACCGGTTCATCCTTGTGTTTGTTTCAAATAGCCTTGCTAGCCTAAACCTTGTATCGAGAGGGAATACTTCTCATGCATCCAAAATCCTTGAGCCAACCACTATGCCATTTGTGTCCACCATACCTACCTACTACATGGTATTTCTCCGCCATTCCAAAGTAAATTGCTTGAGTGCTACCTTTAAAATTCCATCATTCACCTTTGCAATATATAGCTCATGGGACAAATAGCTTAAAAACTATTGTGGTACTGAATATGTACTTATGCACTTTATCTCTTATTAAGTTGCTTGTTGTGCGATAACCATGTTCACTGGGGACGCCATCAACTACTCTTTGTTGAATTTCATGTGAGTTGCTATGCATGTTCGTCTTGTCTGAAGTAAGAGCGATCTACCACCTTATGGTTAAGCATGCATATTGTTAGAGAAGAACATTGGACCGCTAACTAAAGCCATGATCCATGGTGGAAGTTTCAGTTTTGGACATATATCCTCAATCTCATATGAGAAAATTATTAATTGTTGTTACATGCTTATGCATAAAAGAGGAGTCCATTATCTGTTGTCTATGTTGTCCCGGTATGGATGTCTAAGTTGAGAATAATCAATAGCGAGAAATCCAATGCGAGCTTTCTCCTTAGACCTTTGTACGAGCGGCATAGAGGTACCCCTTTGTGACACTTGGTTAAAACATGTGCATTGCGATGATCCGGTAGTCCAAGCTAATTAGGACAAGGTGCGGGCACTATTAGTATACTATGCATGAGGCTTGCAACTTGTAAGATATAATTTACATGATACATATGCTTTATTACTACCGTTGACAAAATTGTTTCATGTTTTCAAAATCAAAGCTCTAGCACAAATATAGCAATCGATGCTTTTCCTCTATGGAGGACCATTCTTTTACTTTCATTGTTGAGTCAGTTCACCTATTTCTCTCCACCTCAAGAAGCAAACACTTGTGTGAACTGTGCATTGATTCCTACATACTTGCATATTGCACTTATTATATTACTCTATGTTGACAATATCCATGAGATATACATGTTATAAGTTGAAAGCAACCGCTGAAACTTAATCTTCCTTTGTGTTGCTTCAATGCTTTTACTTTGAATTATTGCTTTATGAGTTAACTCTTATGCAAGACTTATTGATGCTTGTCTTGAAGTACTATTCATGAAAAGTCTTTGCTATATGATTCACTTGTTTACTCATGTCATATACATTGTTTTGATCGCTGCATTCACTACATATGCTTTACAAATAGTATGATCAAGGTTATGATGGCATGTCACTCCAGAAATTATCTTTGTTGTCGTTTTACCTGCTCGGGACGAGCAGAACTAAGCTTGGGGATGCTGATACGTCTCCGACGTATCGATAATTTCTTGTGTTCCATGCCACATTATTGATGATATCTACATGTTTTATGCACACTTTATGTCATATTCGTGCATTTTCTGGAACTAACCTATTAACAAGATGCCGAAGTGCCGATTCTTTGTTTTCTGCTGTTTTTGGTTTCAGAAATCCTAGTAAAGAAATATTCTCGGAATTCGACGAAATCAACGCCCAGGGTCCTATTTTGCCACGAAGCTTCCAGAAGACCGAAGAGGAGACGAAGTGGGGCCACGAGGCGGCCACACCCTAGGGCGGCGCGGCCTGGCCCTTGGCCGCGCCGGCCTGTAGTGTGGGCCCCTCGTGCCGCCTCTTGACCTGCCCTTCCGCCTACTTAAAGCCTCCGTCGCGAAACCCCCAGTACCGAGAGCCACGATACGGAAAACCTTACTGAGATGCCGCCGCCGCCAATCCCATCTCGGGGAATTCAGGAGATCGCCTCCGGCACCCTGCCGGAGAGGGGAATCATCTCCCGGAGGACTCTACGCCGCCATGGTCGCCTCCGGAATGATGTGTGAGTAGTCTACCCCTGGACTATGGGTCCATAGCAGTAGCTAGATGGTTGTCTTCTCCCCATTGTGCTTAATTGTTGGATCTTGTGAGCTGCCTAACATGATCAAGATCATCTATCTGTAATTCTATATGTTGCGTTTGTTGGGATCCGATGAATAGAGAATACTTGTTATGTTGATTATCAAAGTTATGTCTATGTGTTGTTTATGATCTTGCATGCTCTCCGTTACTAGTAGATGCTCTGGCCAAGTAGATGCTTGTAACTCCAAGAGGGAGTATTTATGCTCGATAGTGGGTTCATGTCTCCGTGAATCTGGGGAAGTGACAGAAATCTCTAAGATTATGGATGTGCTGTTGCCACTAGGGATAAAACATTGGTGCTATGTTCGAGGACGTAGTTACTAATTACATTACGCGTAATACTTAATGCAATTGTCTGTTGTTAGCAACTTAATACTGGAGGGGGTTCGGATGATAACCTGAAGGTGGACTTTTTAGGCATAGATGCATGCTGGATAGCGGTCTATGTACTTTGTCGTCATGCCCAATTAAATCTCACAATACTCATCATAATATGTATGTGCATGGTCATGCCCTCTTTATTTGTCAATTGCCCAACTGTAATTTGTTCACCCAACATGCTGTTTATCTTATGGGAGAGACACCTCTAGTGAACTGTGGACCCCGGTCCAATTCTCTATACTGAAATACAATCTACTGCAATATTGTTCTACTGTTTTCTGCAAACAATCATCATCCACACAATACATCTAATCCTTTGTTACAGCAAGCCGGTGAGATTGACAACCTCGCTGTTTCGTTGGGGCAAAGTACTTTGGTTATGTTGTGCAGGTTCCATGTTGGCGCCGGAATCTCTGGTGTTGCGCCGCACTACATCCCGCCGCCATCAACCTTCAACGTGCTTCTTGGCTCCTACTGGTTCGATAAACCTTGGTTTCATACTGAGGGAAAACTTGCCGCTGTACGCATCACACCTTCCTCTTGGGGTTCCCAACGGACGCGTGCTGTACGCGTATCAGGCCCTCGTGTGGCCCCCTGACCTGCCCTTCCGCCTACTTAAAGTCTTCGTCGCGAAACCCCCAGTACCGAGAGCCACGATACGGAAAACCTTCCAGAGACGCCGCCGCCAATCCCATCTCGGGGGATTCAGGAGATCGCCTCCGGCACCCTGCCGGAGGGGGGAATCATCTCCCGGAGGACTCTACACCGCCATGGTCGCCTCCGGATTGATGAGTGAGTAGTTCACCCCTGGACTATGGGTCCATAGCAGTAGCTAGATGGTTGTCTTCTCCTTATGTGCTTCATTGTCGGGTCTTGTGAGGTGCCTAACATGATCAAGATCATCTATCTGTAATGCTATATGTTGTGTTTGTTGGGATCCGATGGATAGAGAATACTATATTATGTTGATTATCAATCTATTACCTATGTGTTGTTTATGATCTTGCATGCTCTCCGTTATTAGTAGAGGCTCTGGCCAAGTTTTTACTCTTAACTCCAAGAGGGAGTATTTATGCTCGATAGTGGGTTCATGCCTCCATTAAAGCGGGACGGTGACGAAAAGTTCTAAGGTTGTGGATGTGCTGTTGCCACTAGGGATAAAACATTGATGCTATGTCCGAGGATGTAGTTATTGATTACATTACGCACCATACTTAATGCAATTGTCTGTTGTTTGCAACTTAATACTGGAAGGGGTTCGGATGATAACCTGAAGGTGGACTTTTTAGGCATAGATGCATGCTGGATAGCGGTCTATGTACTTTGTCGTAATGCCCAATTGAATCTCACAATATTCATCATATCATGTATGTGCATTGTCATGCTCTCTTTATTTGTCAATTGCCCAACTGTAATTTGTTCACCCAACATGCTATTTATCTTATGGGAGAGACACCTCTAGTGAACTGTGGACCCCGGTCCATTCTTTTAATCGAATACAATCTACTGCAATACTTGTTCTACTGTTTTCTGCAAACAATCATCATCCACACTATACATCTAATCCTTTGTTACAGCAAGCCGGTGAGATTGACAACCTCACTGTTTCGTTGGGGCAAAGTACTTTGGTTGTGTTGTGCAGGTTCCACGTTGGCGCCGGAATCCCTGGTGTTGCGCCGCACTACATCTCGCCGCCATCAACCTTCAACGTGCTTCTTGGCTCCTACTGGTTCGATAAACCTTGGTTTCTTACTGAGGGAAAACTTGCTGCTGTACGCATCACACCTTCCTCTTGGGGTTCCCAACGGACGTGTGTATACACGCTATCAAGCATATTTTCTGGCACCGTTGCCGGGGAGATCAAGACAGGCTGCAAGGGGAGTCTTCACAATCCAATCTCTTTACTTTGTTTTTGTCTTGCTTTATTTTATTTACTACTTTGTTTGCTGCACTAAAACAAAACACAAAAAAAATTAGTTACTTGCATTTACTTTATCTAGTTTACTTTATTTACTATTGCTAAAATGGGTACTCCTAAAAATACTAAGTTGTGTGACTTCACAACCACAAATAATAATGATTTCTTATGCACACCTATTGCTCCACCTGCTACTACAGCAGAATTCTATGAAATTAAACCTGCTTTACTGAATCTTGTTATGTGAGAGCAATTTTCTGATGTTAGTTCTGATGATGCTGCTGCCCATCTCAATAATTTTGTTGAACTTTGTGAAATGCAAAAGTATAAAGATGTAGATGGTGACATAATAAAATTAAAATTGTTCCCTTTTTCATTAAGAGGAAGAGCTAAAGATTGGTTGCTATCTCTGCCTAAGAATAGTATTGATTCATGGACTAAATGCAAGGATGCTTTTATTGGTAGATATTATCCCCCTGCTAAAATTATATCTTTGAGGAGTAGCATAATGAATTTTAAACAATTGGATACTGAGCATGTTGCACAAGCATGGGAAAGAATGAAATCTCTGGTTAAAAATTGCCCAACCCATGGACTGACTACTTGGATGATCATCCAAACCTTTTATGCATGACTGAATTTTTCTTCGCGGAACCTATTGGATTCAGCTGCTGGAGGTACCTTTATGTCCATCACTCTTGGTGAAGCAACAAAGCTTCTTGATAATATGATGATTAATTACTCTGAATGGCACACGGAAAGAGCTCCACAAGGTATGAAGGTAAATTCTGTCGAAGAAACCTCTTCCTTGAGTGGTAAGATTGATGCTATTATGTCTATGCTTGTGAATGATAGGACAAATGTTGATCCTAATAATGTTCCATTAGCTTCATTGGTTGCACAAGAAGAACATGTTGATGTAAACTACATTAAAAATAATAATTTCAACAACAATGCTTACCGGAACAATTCTAGTAACAACTATAGGCCATATCCTTATAATAATGGCAACGGCTATGGTAATTCTTATGGGAATTCCTACAACAATAATAGGAACACACCCCCTAGACTTGAAGCTATGCTTAAAGAATTTATTAGTACACAAACTGCTTTTAACAAATCTATTGAAGAAAAGCTTGGGAAAATTGATATACTTGCTTCTAAAGTTGATAGTCTTGCTGCTGATGTTGATCTTTTGAAATTGAAAGTTATGCCTAATAGGGATAATGAAAATAAAATTGTTACTACAGCAAATGCCATCCAAGTTAGAATTAATGAGAATATAAGATTAATGGCTGAACTGCATGCTAGGTGGGAAAAAGAAGAAAATGAAAAACTAGCTAAAGAGAATAATATAGCTAAAGTTTGGACTATTACTACCACTAGCAATGCTAATGCTACACATTTTGCTGCACCTCCTACTAATAATGTTAAAAGAATTGGTGTTGGCAATGTTTCCATTTCTAATGCAAAGCGCGAAAAACTGCCTGAAACTGCTAAAACTGCTGAAACTGCCTGTGATAAAACTGCTGAAATTTTTTCCAACATTGGGGATAATGATCCCATTGCTTTAGATTATAATGGTTTGGATTTTGATGATTGTCATATCTCTGAAGTTATAAAGTTCTTAAAAAAACTTGCTAAGAGTCCTAATGCTAGTGCTATAAATTTGGCTTTCACGAAACATATTACAAATGCTCTCATAAAAGCTAGAGAAGAGAAACTAAAACGCGAAACTTCTATTCCTAGGAAGCTAGAGGATGGTTGGGAGCCCATCATTAAGATGAAGGTCAATGACTTTGATTGTAATGCTTTATGTGATCTTGGTGCAAGTATTTCTGTTATGCCTAAGAAAATTTATGATATGCTTGACTTGCCACCATTGAAAAATTGTTATTTGGATGTTAATCTTGCTAATAATTCTACGAAGAAACCTTTGGGGAGAGTTGATAATGTTCGCATTACCGTTATCAATAACCTTGTCCCCGTTGATTTTGTTATCTTGGATATTGAATGCAATGCATCTTGTCCCATTATATTGGGAAGACCTTTTCTTCGAACTGTTGGTGCTATCATGGATATGAAGGAAGGTAATATTAAATATCAATTTCCTCTAAAGAAAGGTATGGAACACTTCCCTAGAAAGAGAATGAAGCTACCTTTTGATTCTATCATTAGAACAAATTATGATGTTGATACTTCGTCTCTTGATAATACTTGATACACACTTTCTGCGCCTAGCTGAAAGGCGTTAAAGAAAAGCGCTTATGGGAGACAACCCATGTTTTTACTACAGTAATTTTGTTTTATATTTGAGTCTTGGAAGTTGTTTACTACTGTAGCAACCTCTACTTATCTTAGTTTTATTGTATTGTTGTGCCAAGTAAAGTCTCTAATAGAAGGATGATACTAGATTTGGATTACTGCGCAGAAACAGTTTTCTTTGCTGTCACGAATCTGGGTCTAATTCTCTGTAGGTAACTCAGAAAATTATGTCAATTTACGTGAGTGATCCTCAGATATGTACGCAACTTTCATTAGTTTTAAGTTTTCTCATCTGAGCAAGTCTGGTTCCTGTTAAAAATACGTCTTTACGAACTGTTCTGTTTTGACAGATTCTGCCTTTTATTTTGCATTGCCTGTTTTGTCATGCTTGATGGATTTTTCGATTCCATTGACTTTCAGTAGCTTTGTGCAATGTCCAGAAGTATAAAGAATGATTGTGTCACCTCTGAATATGTGAATTTTGATTATGCACTAACCCTCTAATGAGTTTGTTTTGAGTTTGGTGTGGAGGAAGTTTTCAAGGATCAAGAGAGGAGGATGATATACACTATGATCAAGGAGAGTGAAAGCTCTAAGCTTGGGGATGCCCCGGTGGTTCACCCCTGCATATATTAAGAAGACTCAGGCGTCTAAGCTTGGGGATGCCCAAGGCATCCCCTTCTTCATCAACAACATTATCAGGTTCCTCTAGTGAAACTATATTTTTATTCCGTCACATCTTATGTACTTTGCTTGGAGCATCGGTTTGTTTTTGTTTTTGTTTTGTTTGAATAAAATGGATCCTAGCATTCATTGTGTGGGAGAGAGACACGCTCCGCTGTTGCATATGGACAAATATGTCCTTAGGCTTTACTCATAGTATTGATAGCGAAGGTTGAATCTTCTTTGTTAAATTGTTATATGGTTGGAATCGGGAAATGCTACATGTAGTAATTCTAAAATGTCTTGAATAATTTGATACATGGAAATTGTTTTGCTCATATTTAAGCTCTTGCATCATATACTTTGCACTTATTAATGAAGAAATACATAGAGCATGCTAAAATCTGATTTGCATGTTTGGTCTCTCTAAGGTCTAGATAATTTCTAGTATTGAGTTTGAACAACAAGGAAGACAGTGTAGAGTCTTATAATGTTTACAATATGTCTTTTATGTGAGTTTTGCTGCACCGCTTCATCCTTGTGTTTGTTTCAAATAACTTTGCTAGCCTAAGCCTTGTATCGAGAGGGAATACTTCTCATGCATCCAAAATCCTTGAGCCAACCATTATGCCATTTGTGTCCACCATACCTACCTACTACATGGTATTTCTCTGCCATTCCAAAGTAAATTGCTTGAGTGCTACCATTAAAATTTCCATTCTTCACCTTTACAATATATAGCTCATGGGACAAATAGCTTAAAAACTATTGTGGTATTGAATATGTACTTATGCACTTTATCTCTTATTAAGTTGCTTGTTGTGCGATAACCATGTTTCTGGGGACGCCATCAACTACTCTTTGTTGAATATCATGTGAGTTGCTATGCATGTCCGTCTTGTCTGAAGTAAGGGAGATTTACCACTCATTTAATGGTTAGAGCATGCATAATGTTAGAGAAGAACATTGGGCCGCTAACTAAAGCCATGAATCATGGTGGAAGTTTCAGTTTTGGACATATATCCTCGATCTCATATGAGAACATTAATTGTTGCTACATGCTTATGCATTAAAGAGGAGTCAATTATCTGTTATCTATGTTGTCCCGGTATGGATGTCTAAGTTGAGAATAATCAAAAGCGAGAAATCCAATGCGAACTTTCTCCTTAGACCTTTGTACAGGCGGCATAGAGGTACCCCTTTGTGACACTTGGTTAAAACATGTGTATTGCGATGATAATCCTGGTAATCCGAGCTAATTAGGACAAGGTGCGGGCACTATTAGTATACTATGCATGAGGCTTGCAACTTGTAAGATATAATTTACATGATACATATGCTTTATTACTACCGTTGACAAAATTGTTTCTTGTTTTCAAATCCAAAGCTCTAGCACAAATATAGCAATCAATGCTTCCCTATGCGAAGGGACTTTCTTTTACTTTTATGTTGAGTCAGTTCACCTATTTCTCTCCACCTCAAGAAGCAAACACTTGTGTGAACTGTGCATTGATTCCTACATACTTGCATATTGCACTTGTTATTTTACTTTGCATTGACAACTATCCATGAGATATACATGTTACAAGTTGAAAGCAACCGCTGAAACTTCATCTTCCTTTGTGTTGCTTCAATACCTTTACTTTGAATTATTGCTTTATGAGTTAACTCTTATGCAAGACTTATTGATGCTTGTCTTGAAGTACTATTCATGAAAAGTCTTTGCTTTATGATTCAATTGTTTACTCATGTCATTTACCATTGTTTCAAATCGATGCATTCATTACATGTGCTTACAATAGTATTGATCAAGATTATGTTGGTAGCATTGTCACTAAGAAATTATCTTTGTTATCGTTTACCTACTCGGGACGAGTAGGAACTAAGCTTGGGGATGCTTGATACGTCTCAAACGTATCTATAATTTCTTATGTTCCATGCTACTTTTATGATGATACTCACATGTTTTATACACATTATATGTCATTATTATGCATTTTCCGGCACTAACCTATTAATGAGATGCCGAAGAGCCAGTTGCTGTTTTCTGCTGTTTTTGGTTTCAGAAATCCTAGTAAGGAAATATTCTCGGAATTGGACGAAATCAACGCCCAGGGGCCTATTTTCACACGAAGCTTCCAGAAGACCGAGGGGGAAAGGAAGTGGGGCCACGAGGCGCCGACACAACAGGGCGGCGCGCCCTGGCCCTTGGCCGCGCGGCCCTGGCGTGTGGGGCCCTCGTGTGGCCCCCTGACCTGCCCTTCCGCCTACTTAAAGTCTTCGTCGCGAAACACCCAGTACCGAGAGCCACGATACGGAAAACCTTCCAGAGACGCCGCCGCCGCCAATCCCATCTCGGGGGATTCAGGAGATCGCCTCCGGCACCCTGCCGGAGAGGGGAATCATCTCCCGGAGGACTCTACACCGCCATGGTTGCCTCTGGATTGATGAGTGAGTAGTTCACCCCTGGACTATGGGTCCATAGCAGTAGCTAGATGGTTGTCTTCTCCTTATGTGCTTCATTGTCGGGTCTTGTGAGGTGCCTAACATGATCAAGATCATCTATCTGTAATGCTATATGTTGTGTTTGTTGGGATCCGATGGATAGAGAATACTATGTTATGTTGATTATCAATCTATTACCTATGTGTTGTTTATGATCTTGCATGCTCTCCGTTATTAGTAGAGGCTCTGGCCAAGTTTTTACTCTTAACTCCAAGAGGGAGTATTTATGCTCGATAGTGGGTTCATGCCTCCATTAAATGCAGGACAAGTGACAGAAAGTTCTAAGGTTGTGGATGTCTTTGTTGCCACTAGGGATAAAACATTGATGCTATGTCCGAGGATGTAGTTATTGATTACATTACGCACCATACTTAATGCAATTGTCTGTTGTTTGCAACTTAATACTGGAAGGGGTTCGGATGATAACCTGAAGGTGGACTTTTTAGGCATAGATGCATGCTGGATAGCGGTCTATGTACTTTGTCGTAATGCCCAATTGAATCTCACAATATTCATCATATCATGTATGTGCATTGTCATGCTCTCTTTATTTGTCAATTGCCCAAATGTAATTTGTTCACCCAACATGCTATTTATCTTATGGGAGAGACACCTCTAGTGAACTGTGGACCCCGGTCCATTCTCTTAATCGAATACAATCTACTGCAATACTTGTTCTACTGTTTTCTGCAAACAATCATCATCCACACTATACATCTAATCCTTTGTTACAGCAAGCCGGTGAGATTGACAACCTCACTGTTTCGTTGGGGCAAAGTACTTTGGTTGTGTTGTGCAGGTTCCACGTTGGCGCCGGAATCCCTGGTGTTGCGCCGCACTACATCTCGCCGCCATCAACCTTCAACGTGCTTCTTGGCTCCTACTGGTTCGATAAACCTTGGTTTCTTACTGAGGGAAAACTTGCTGCTGTACGCATCACACCTTCCTCTTGGGGTTCCCAACGGACGTGTGTATACACGCTATCACGGCCCAATGTTCTTCTCTAACAATATGCATACTCAAACCATTTTATCATGATAAATCACCCTTACTTCAGAAAAGACGAACATGCATAGCAACTCACATGATATTCAACAAAGGTGAAATAGTTGATGGCGTCCCCAGGAACATGGTTATCGCTCAACAAGCAACTTATTAAGAAATAAGATACATAAGTACATATTCAATACCACAATAGTTTCTAAGCTATTTTTCCCATGAGCTATATATTGCAAAGACAAAGAATGGAATTTTAAAGGTAGCACTCAAGAAATTTACTTTGGAATGGCAGAGAAATACCATGTAGTAGGTAGGTATGGTGGACACAAATGGCATAGTTTTTGGCTCAAGGATTTTGGATGCACGAGAAGTATTCCCTCTCAATACAAGGCTTAGGCTAGCAAGGTTGTTTGAAGCAAACACAAGTATGAACCGGTACAGCAAAACTTACATAAGAACATATTGCAAGCATTATAAGACTCTACACTGTCTTCCTTGTTGTGCAAACTGATACGTCTCCGACGTATCGATAATTTCTTATGTTCCATGCCACATTATTGATGATATCTACATGCTTTATGCACACTTTATGTCATATTCGTGCATTTTCTGGAACTAACCTATTAACAAGATGCCGAAGTGCCGATTCTTTGTTTCTGCTGTTTTTGGTTTCAGAAATCCTAGTAAAGAAATATTCTCGGAATCGGACGAAATCAACGCCCAGGTTCCTATTTTGCCCGGAAGCATCCAGAACACACGAGAACCGCCAGAGAGGGGGCACAGGCCCACCAAACCCTAGGCCGGCCCGGCCAAGGGGGGGCCCGCGCCCCCCTATAGTGTCGGCGCCCCTTCGACCTTCTGACGCCGCCTCTTCGCCTATATAAAGCCCCTGGACCTAAAACCACGATACGGAAAAGCCACGGTAAGAGAAACCTTCCAGAGCCGCCGCCATCGCGAAGCCAAGATATGGGGGACAGGAGTCTCTGTTCCGGCACGCCGCCGGGACGGGGAAGTGCCCCCGGAAGGCTCCTCCATCGACACCACCGCCATCTCCATCAACGCTGCTGTCTCCCATGAGGAGGGAGTAGTTCTCCATCGAGGCTCGGGGATGTACCGGTAGCTATGTGGTTCATCTCTCTCCTATGTACTTCAATACAATAATCTCATGAGCTGCCTTACATGATTGAGATTCATATGATGATGCTTGTAATCTAGATGTCGTTATGCTAGTCAAGTGAATTTTACTTATGTGATCTCCGGAGACTCCTTGTCCCACGTGTGTAAAGGTGACAGTGTGTGCACCGTGTGGGTCTCTTAGGCTATATTTCACAGAATACTTATTCACTGTTATGAATGGCATAGTGAAGTGCTTATTTATATCTCTTTATGATTGCAATGTGTTTTGTATCACAATTTATCTATGTGCTACTCTAGTGATGTTATTAAAGTAGTTCTATTCCTCCTGCACGGTGTAATGGTGACAGTGTGTGCATCCGTGTTAGTACTTGGCGTAGGCTATGATTATGATCTCTTGTAGATTATGAAGTTAACTATTGCTATGATGGTATTGATGTGATCTATTCCTCCTACATAGTGTGAAGGTGACAGTGTGCATGCTATGTTAGTACTTGGTTTAGTTGTGTTGATCTTTCATGCACTCTAAGGTTATTTAAATATGAACATTGAATTGTGGAGCTTGTTAACTCCGGCATTGAGGGTTCGTGTAATCCTACGCAATGGTGTTCATCATCCAACAAGAGTGTAGAGTATGCATTTATCTATTCTGTTATGTGATCAATGTTGAGAGTGTCCACTAGTGAAAGTATGATCCCTAGGCCTTGTTCCTAAATACTGCTATCGCTGCTTGTTTACTGTTTTACTGCGTTACTACTGCTGCGTTACTACTGCTTGTTTACTGTCTTGGGCAAAGCACTTTTCTGGTGCCGTTGCCACTACTTATTTATACCACCTGTATTTCACTATCTCTTTGCCGAACTAGTGCACCTATTAGGTCTGTTGGGGACACAAGAGACTTCTTGCTTTGTGGTTGCAGGGTTGCATGAGAGGGATATCTTTGACCTCTTCCTCCCTGAGTTCGATAAACCTTGGGTGATCCACTTAAGGGAAAACTTGCTGCTGTTCTACAAACCTCTGCTCTTGGAGGCCCAACACTGTCTACAGGAAAAGGAGGGGGCGTAGACATCAAGCTATTTTCTGGCGCCGTTGCCGGGGAGGAAAGGTAAAAGGTACTCACACTCCGGATCTCGGCTACTAAGCTATTTTCCGGCGCATTGTAAGTACTCGAAGCTATTTCCTTTAGATCCTGCAATTGCATCTTTTTGTTTCTTGTTTACACTAGTTAGGCATAATGGAAAACAACAAAAATATGAGAGATCTTTATGAACTTTATCTTGAATTAGGACATGATGTGTTTGAAGAGAGAATTAAAAAACCCATGGAACTTTATATGCATGCTAATGGGAATGTTATTAATATGAATGCTTTGAACACTATTGTTGCTAATGCTATGGAAAATTCTAAGCTTGGGGAAGCTGGTTTTGATGAGCATGATCTTTTTAGTCCCCCAAGCATTGAGGAGGAAATTTATTTTGATGATACTTTGCCTCCTATTTATGATGATTATAATGATAGTAGTCTTTTGTTACCACCTGTTATGGAGGATGAATTTGATTATGAATACAATATGCCTCCTATATTTGATGATGAGAATAATAATGATAGCTACTTTGTTGAATTTGCACCCACTACAACTAATAAAATTGATTATGCTTATGTGGAGAGTAATAATTTTATGCATGAGACTCATGATAAGAATGTTTCATTTGATAGTTATATTGTTGAGTTTGCTCATGTTGCTACTGAAAGTTATTATGAGAGAGGAAAATATGGTTGTAGAAATTTTCATGTTACTAAAATACCTCTCTATGTGCTGAAATTTTTGAAGCTACACTTGTTTTATCTTCCTATGCTTGTTACTTTGCTCTTCATGAACTTGTTTATTTACAAGATTCCTATGCATAGGAAGCATGTTAGACTTAAATGTGTTTTGAATTTGCCTCTTGAAGCTCTCTTTTGCTTCGAATACTATTTCCTGCGAGTGGATCATTAAAACTGCTGAGCCCATCTTAATGGCTATAAAGAAAGAACTTCTTGGGAGATAACCCATGTGTTTGTTTACTACAGTACCTTGTTTTTATTTTGTATCTTGGAAGTTGCTTAATACTGTAGCAACCTCTCCTTATCTTAGTTTAGTGTTTTATTGTGCCAAGTAAAGTCGTTGATAGAAAAGTTCATACTAGATTTGGATTACAGCGCAGAAACAGATTTCTTGCTGTCACGAATCTGGGCCTAATTCTTTGTAGGTAACTCAGAAAATTATGCCAATTTACGTGAGTGATCCTCAGACATGTACGCAACTTTCATTCAATTTGAGAATTTTCATTTGAGCAAGTCTGGTGCCATTTTAAAATTCGTCTTTATGGACTGTTCTGTTTTGACAGATTCTGCCTTTTATTTCGCATTGCTTCTTTCGCTGTGTTGGGTGGATTTCTTTGTTCCATTACCTTCCAGTAGCTTTGGGCAATGTCCAGAAGTGTTAAGAATGATTGTGTCACCTCTGAACATGTGAATTTTTGATTATGCACTAACCCTCTAATGAGTTTGTTTCGAGTTTGGTGTGGAGGAAGTTTTCAAGGGTCAAGAGAGGAGGATGATATACTATGATCAAGAAGAGTGAAAAGTCTAAGCTTGGGGATGCCCCGGTGGTTCACCCCTGCATATATCAAGAAGACTCAAGCGTCTAAGCTTGGAGATGCCCAAGGCATCCCCTTCTTCATCGACAACATTATCAGGTTCCTCCCCTGAAACTATATTTTTATTCCATCACAGCTTATGTGCTTTGCTTGGATTGTCGGTTTGTTTTAGTTTTTGTTTTGTTTGAATAAAATGGATCCTAGCATTCTTTGTGTGGGAGAGAGACACGCTCCGCTGTTGCATATGGACAAGTATGTCCTTAGTTTCTACTCATAGTATTTGTCGTTGCCTATTCGACGGTACCTCGGAGGAGGGATCCTCACGAGGGGGAGAAGAAGTAGGGGCCATAGGGCGGAGTGCACACGGGATGGTGGTACACGAGTTACCCAGCTTCGGAACACCTGCACGATGACAGGGCCTACTGCTGCTTGTCTGGAAATATCTGGGCGCTTTCGCGATGTTACAATGAGTTATGGTTGTTCTGCCTCTAGGGCTCCCAGGATCCGGCTTATAAAGGCGCACGGATCTAGGGTTTACATGGAGAGTCCTAGCCGGATTACAGATAGCCTAACTACGGTACAATGTCTTGCCATGTACGTCAAGGATCCGCCTTCCATATACGTCGTACTGGATCCGGGTTCCTCACGGGCCTCCGCGGATCCGGGTTCCTCCTAATGTCGGTACGGATCCGGCTTACTGATCCTGGGCTGGACTTATTCCTTCATGATCAACAGCAACTGGGCCGCCCGATGGGCCACATGCCTCATCACCATCTGTGGGCCACCCGGGCTTGCCGGATCTAGGCACTGTCGATGGTACACCCATGAAGTATACCCGCAACAGTAGCCCCCAGAGTTCTCCGAGTTTCGCCTGCTATTTCCGCCTTTGCTAGCCCATCATGGGATCCGACAATGTCAGTAACGCGGAGAAACTTGAAGAACTCAACTTCACATTTTCTTCGTTTCCCAACTTTTAGTCGGAAAAATGCTCTCATTCCGCGGGACTTCATCCATCGACGCTTTGAATACGTTTCCGGGTTGCCCCTGCGTCAAATGAGAACCAACTTTCCCTCGCGCTATTACCCGGAATCTTTAAAAGACTCAAATGGTTCCGCCAATTCCGGCGCCATTTTCGCGCGATTTGTGCGGTAACTTATCTCTAGCCATTTTTACCGTCTAGGGTTTTGGACACGTGTCACACATCCAATGGCGCGACGCTTGCGTTCCGACCACAGGATGCGGAGCACGAATCTCATCCCTCCGGCCTATAAATATCCACCGTCAACCCTAACTCCTCATTCACCCCCCTTTCTCACCTCTCCACGCAGCGCCACTCGCGAGCTCTTCCTCCGCCATGCCGAAACCCGCCGGAAAGTTCGCCGGAGCATCACCGGAGCGAGTTCACCACCGTGGTGTTCTTCGTGTTCTTAACTCCGGCGAGCCACCGCACGAAAACCTCGTCGCCGGCGACTCCGACCACCGCGAAATCCATTATGGTAAGTTCTCCGAGCTTCGACCCTTTGCCGTAGTTGGTAGGGATGATCGCTAGGTTGACGATGCCGGATCCGACTAAAAAATGTTTCCGCCAAAACCTTTTCTTCAGATATCTTCAACGACTCCGCCTCCGACCTCAGAACCTATCATGGCGACCCCGATCTCCTCCGCCCCTCCACCCTTCGTTCCAATCCGGCTGGATCCTTCAAAGGATTCCGGCAAGGAGGCTGAAGGGACCTCTGCTCACCCGGAGAAAGCCTCCGGGGCGGATCAAATGGAGCACCAGGCGGAAGAGGTCGTCAAAAGGTCGAAAGCTCGCCAACGAGACTCCGAGGCCAAGGGAAAATGGTGGCCCTGCACCACCACCGAGATGGAGCTGAAGAACCTCGAGACGGAGGGCTTCCTGCAACACGGAAGCTGGAGGTCAATTCCGAATGAACTAGCTCCAGCTCCTAAGGACGACGAGATGGTGCTGACGAAAGCACTGGTGGAGCGCGGTTTTTCATTTCCGCCTTCAGACTTCTTCCTAGAGATTCTGAAGACTTATGGGCTCCAACCCCACAACATTTCTCCGAACAGCGTGCTTGCAATCTGCAACCACATCACCCTCTGCGAATGCCATCTCCGGGTAACCCCCGAGCTCTCTCTGTTCCAGTACTACTTTACTGTCAAGAAGGAGAGGATCCGGCAATCCAGCGAACTAGCTACATGCGGATCCATCACCTTCATGATCCGCCCGGGCCGCGTCTACCCCCCCACCGACCGCCACGAATCCGCGAGGTACTGGTCGGGGGGTTTCTTCTACTTGAAGGACGTCTCCGACCCCGCGAGTGAAAGAAAGCTGCCGCCATTCAAGAACTGCCCCGCCATCGAGCTTCCGGCATGGTCGCACTGCCCCCACCTTTCCAAATCGCCCCAGCTCTCACGCGCCGTCAAGCGGATCTGTAAGCTGACGGAGGAGGGGCTGACGGGGAAGGACTTAACCCTTTCCTAGTTCACCAAGCGGATCCAGCCGCGCCAACACAGGGACCGCCTGATGTTCCAATACACAGGGCGCGACGACCCAATGCGCGCCACAAAAGACAATCTCTCCGCCAACGCCATCGACAAGAGGATCCGGCTCCTCATCAAAATCCCACGTGAACTTCACGTTCACGTGTGCAACAAAGACATTCACACGAATGGTTCCGGAACCGCGGTACGTCGTCTTGACTTTAGTCTATTGTTTCTCTTCGCATTCAAACTTTTTTGTCTAAGTGTTTAACTTTGCATTAGCTCGAGGCGCTTGAAGAAAACGAACTCGGAACTCTCCTCCGGGTTCCTTCCACCGGTAACACGGATCCGGAAGCTGCATCGGAGGCGGAAGCTCCCGAGGCCCCACGCCCTGCTAAGAGGAAGAAGCCAGCTCCTTCCAGCCCCTATGCGAAACGCGCCCGCGAAGTGCTTAGCACTGCGGCTACCCGGAAAGCGGAGGCGGAAAAGAAGCGCCTTTCACTGATTAATACCAGCAACAAGGGGCAGCCTGCCATCCAGCATTTCTTCAAGCCTTCCGGGTAAGCGCCTACTTTCGAGATCCAAGTTCCGGTTTCACGCTCAAACTCTTATTTATACTTTTATGTTTTTTCTGAAGCTCCGGAAGCCAGCCCCCAAGGCCCCAAGGGTCCCGAAGAAAAGAGCCAAGCCATCTCCGGCTTCAATTCCTGTTACTCCCGAGGTTGAAGTTCCGCCCAAGGCTTCATCCGCCTCCAAGCCGGATCCGAAAGATGTCATCAACCTTGATGACCTTCCTGAAGATCCCGCTCACCATGGCGACTCCGCCCAGGGGACCTCCTCATCTGTTCCTCCGCAAGATCAACCAAGCGCCGCTTTCGCGGAGCCCACAGAAGATCAACAGGAGCAAAAGGTAAAGCTCCTTCAAGTCACCAACGCGCCTCGGGTCGACCCTCGACCGACTCCGTCCCTCCAAAAGCTTACCCTTGCACAGCGTCACGCGGAAGTTTCCACCATGCTGAACAAAGTGTGGGGAAAGCCGGACGAGGAGATGCGAGAACTCGCTGACCTGGAGGACGGCCTGAAGGAGTTTTTCGCCAAGCACAAGGAAGTGCGGCAGGTGATACTAGCCCCCAAGCATTGGGTGATATATTTCCGTGTAACATGTATTAGCCGATGCTTTCCCAAAATGTACTTTTAGGCGGAAATTTATACCAAGACTTTGAATTCTTCGCTAGCCCCCAAGATTTTAATATCCGACTAACTCCTTGCTGCTTCGCAGACCACGCGGAAATTGCACGAAGATCTGCGCGTGCACGTGCTGGAGCAAATCGCGGAGATCGAGGGGCTGCGCCAGAACGCGGAAAATAGCCAAAAAGATATCCAGCTGCTTGAGACCCGCCTTCAAGGTACGAGATCCGGGTCTTTACTTTTTGTGCTGACATAGTTGTTCAGGATGCATAATATGTGCAACTTTCTGCCTTCAGAAGAAACTGCCAAGCACTCCTCGTTTGATGAGCTATCCGCCAAGGTCAAGGTGCTTGAGGCGGAGAACGAATCCCTCAAAACCTTCATCCAAGAATCCTCCAACAAGGAGACTGAGGCGAGGAAGGAGCTCTCCGACAAGCATGCCCGCGTCCTGGCGGATCTGAACGAAAAACTAGAGACGAGCCAGGATCGCGTGATCTCCTTGGTAGCCAAGAACAAGGTTCTAGAAGCGGAGGCGGAGGCCATCGACCAACTTATCTTCCGTAAGCTCTTTTCCGTGTCATTGTTCCGACTGCCTTATATGCTTTCTTTCTAACGGAACTGGACCTTCTTCTTCCACAGCGAGCCTTGGCTTCGAGTGGTCAAAAGAGTCGAACCTGAAGAGGACGGATGCATACGATGAAGCGCGGATTTCTATTGACGCGTTATTTGAAGCCTGTCGCGGAATCGCGAAGACTCTGTCTCTGAAGAAGGCCAAAACCACAATCATCGATACGATGACCAAACTTATGGAACAAGTGCCGGATTTCATCAAGGACTGGCAAAAATCTTCAGCACGCGGAGTCGCTTCCCTGGTCTTGGCCACCTGCAAGGCTCACGTCCCCTCGCTCGACTTTGCGAATGTTGCACGCGGAGCCCCCAAGGGTTCCGACATGGGTGCCCTTCTTGCGGAAACCCAAGGCTATGAGCAGTTGTTTGTCAGGCGAGTGAATCACTCGTTCTGGTATAACAAACACGCTCTACCCAAGGGATTTTCCGATGCAGAGGAGGAGGAGGAAGGTGAGCCAGAGTATTATGGGGAAGGCTCCGGGTCAAGCGTCGAGCATTCCGGAGGAAGCTCTGGTGACAACTCTGAAGCCGGATCCGGTGACAGTGACGACGACGGCTCCGCCTACCAGGTGTCAACACCCGGATTTTTAAGTCCGAATGCCTATTATGTCATACATCGCAATCCCAGGAATATTGTTGTTGCGAGGCATAATAGTTAAGTATCACAGTCATCATTCATTACAAACCATAAGTCTTACAAATTTGGAATCACATGATCCATATTACACGAATAGTTGATCTATCGATCAACGAACAAACACAAGTTCATAGTTCAACATAGCGGAAGCGTAAGATACAAGGACTCTCTAGTCCACAGGCCAACGCTTGACGTCGGAAGGCGCTTAGTTGTCGTAGGCGTCCTGCTGGTCATCTCCTTGGTCATCTTCATACTCTGGCCATTTGAATAGCCAGGGACAAAGCCGTGAGTACGTTGAGTACTCGCAAACTAATACTAATGAAAGTGCTAGACATTCTAGTAGGGTTTGCTAAGCTCTAGTTTATTTGCATCAAGCTAGTTTTAGTTCACAAAGTTTTGAGAAAAGCTTACTCAAGTGCTAACTAACTCAAGTGGGAACATTAGTGTCATTCCCACCATTCAAGTGGTGAATTCAATTCAATCCACCACAAGTCATTTCACCATCACCTTTCAACATCATTTTCAAAGATATGACATCGAAAACTGTATGGCCTTTCCAACCGTCTGTAACCGTGGACGCGGCTATTCGAATAGGTTTACACTCTGCAGAGGTTGCACACTTGTGCCACAACATTTGATTTCATCCGTCGGGATTTCCCCGAATAATCGTAACACAGTACGCGGATCATCAACCATAACCTTTCACTTACGAACCCTAGTATGAGCACCTCTCCCCATGAGCTTGGCCTCCCAGTGAAGACCAACTGTCAACCTGGGAACTGCGCAGGGCTTGGGCCGGACATTCACCTCATTTCGCATCATATCGTATCGTTTCTTTTGTGGTAGAGGCAGCTTTCGGCATAACCCCGATGACGCTTGTTTAGAGGGAACCCATACTAAGACGCATAAACTTCCAGTTAAGCCCTACCCATAATCAGGTATTGTGGGGGTACTTGAGAATTGGAAAGGTATCGCATTCAAACCAACATCATGTTTTATCAAAAATCACCATCTTCTCTTGGTCATATTCACCTTCAAAAATCATTCAATGGAATGCATCTTCATTCCAAGGTTTCAAACTCCTTTCAAAATCACAAGGTTCCCATCTAGAGTAGTCAAGTTTAGTTTATTAGCACTAGCTCTAATTCATGAGGGGTGCTATCTTGCCTTGCTTGGAAGAGACTAACTCACTACTCTAGTACCCAACTTGTACTTCGACCAAAGTTAACTATAAAAGTAAATCATTTAGAAAACCAGTAAAAACTTGGGATGGGTTCACATAAGAAAAGATAAGAAACATGGTGCCATGCCCCAAGGGGCTTTGCACTTTGCAAGAGTAAAAGCTTGCATAGTAATTTAGCTTGCCTTGGTAGTTCTCAAACTGTTCCTCCTCCTCCTCCTGGTAGCAACCTTCTTCTTCGGCGTACTCTCCGGTGCTACCGTCTAAATTTGAATACGAGTATAATTACTCACTAATTCAATGGCTATTCCATACATCACAAATAAACACACAAACTACTCTATGCACACACATAAATAAACTAGGGTGCATGGGTTGTGGGATTTAAATAGAATTTGTATTCCATAGGGTTCTTGAGAAATAATTTCCTCTCATTGAACTCTTCTTAAGATTTAATCTCTTCAACAATCATGGATGAACTCATCTTGACCTAAGTCAAATGTTCATCATTATCATCATTTGGGAGAATGATTTAAATGAGGTGGAACACCTCATACCATTTAAATAACACTACATTTGATTTAAATCTCAAGAATTTCATATAAGAGAGTTTGGAACCAGGGGTCCAAACATCCCATGAATTCATGTGAGACAAGTTTAAATGAAGTATAAGACTTCACACAATTTAACTTTAATAGTTTTGGACAATATCAACTAGTTAAACTAGTCAAAATATCCATTCACTAAACCATGGCATGATCATGCAAAGTGACCACACCATTTTATTGCATAAACAATTAGTGTAAGTCAAATGTGAGCTATTAGAGTTGGAATTAACTTAATATATATTTTGGTTGATTTTTAATAATTATTTGAATAGGGAAAAGTCCCTGCCTTGTTATTTTTGTCACATTAATTCTACAACGAAATTGACCATGAGGCCAGTGGCATTGGATAGAGAATTTCAGTGGCTTTCTAACAATATCAAACTCACTAAATTTGGTTTAGCCAATTTGAAACTATTTAATTTCAAAGTTTGTGCAGTATTGGAAAATGTTTGGAAAAGTTTAAATCGAATTTGAATTAAACAGGCCGGCGGGAAACCAACGTGGGCCGAAATGGTTTAAACAGGCCCAAGGCCAGCCCAGCCACGGTCCAGCGCCGCGGGCTGCCTGACAGAGGGTCCCGCATGTCAGCGGCGTTTAAAACCCGAAACGGTACGAGCGACGTGGCGCGTTGGATTAGAAGGCAATCCAACGGCGCACGGTCGTCGTCTTCTCCGGCGAGAAGCAGAGGTTCGGGCGGCGAGCCTAGGGGGTGGGAGAGCTAACCAGGGCTCCCGCGGTGGCTGGCAGTGTGCGTGATGTAGATGTGGAAGACGGTGGTTCTCCTGGTACCGGCGGCGACTCCTGGATCGGCTCCAATCGACGGCGGCGAGGTGCGGTACTGGCGGGCTCCGATCTTCAAATTGGAGCAGCTCCGGCGACAATCGAGCGAGTGGTTGGGTGGAGGAGAAGCAGTGGAGGATGGTGAACGAGATGGTGTGCTCAGCTTCGTCCGGGAACGCCGTATTTATAGATGGCCAAGGGTGCTGCGTGGCCGTGAAGAAGTCGACCGAGGTGCGGCGGTTCCGGCGAGGTGTTGGGCTAGGCAAGGGTGCTACGGTGTTCTCCTCGTCCAGGCGAATCTGTAGATGGCAACGGCGCGGTCGGGCGGCGTCTGTAGGCGACGCATTGCTTCCGTGGTCTGCCGTGCTGGTCGCGGGATCGCGTCGTCGTCTCCGGCGGCGGCGGGCACGGGTCGTGGTCTTGGCCATGTCTGGCGACGTCCTGGTGGCGCGTGCGTGCTCAACGGCTAGTCAGGGAGGCCAGGGCGTGCTCGTGGTGGTGGCGCGGCACGTGGCCAGTGTGTGTCCGCGTCGGGCACACGCGCGACGCGAGCGGCGTCCGTGGCGTGTGTGGGCGCGCGTCGTCCGGCCAATGTCGAGCTCCTCCTCGACCAGGGCTGTGCTAGGCGAGGCTAGGCGGTGTGGTGGCGTCTTTGTGGCGAGGGGGCCAGGGGTTGGCAAGCAAGGGAGAGAGGGGGAGGCTCGGCATGGTGATGCCATGGCCGGCATGGCCATGCCATGCACTCTAGCTCCTCCTCCTTAGCTCCACTATGTTTCCTTTAGGGTTAGAGGGGGCAGGGGAACCATTTGGTGCAATTTGGGGTAGGTTAGTTTGAGTAGATCACTATTTGCTATAGTGTGTGAATAGTGTTCAAATTTGGAAAATACAAAATTATCCAAATTTGAAATAATTCAAAAGGGGAAAGTTTGTGATATGTGAAGGTGGAGATAAGTTGTAAATGACCAGAGATGAATTGAGGTGGTGGTGGAAAAATTAGATTTCAAAATTTGGCCAAAATGGCTAGGTGAAGATTGTTGAACTTGTTTTAAAGTTGCAACTTTGGATGAGCATAGCTAGTGATCAAAGATGAATTTGGCAGGGTGATCTTCATCAAAGTTGTTCACCTTGATGTTGACTTTGAAATGGTGCAAAGAGTTAGCAAGAATTGGTTTGGGAAAATTGAATTGCAAGGGCTCAAAGTGGTGATCAGACTAAAATTGGCAGATTTGGTCATCATCACATGTGAGTGGGAAATGTGTGTGAAATTCATTTGAATTGTGCAACCCTGGTTCCAAAAGTTGTAATAAGTGTTTTAACAACATTATTCAACTAATGGTGAAGACCAAATAGGTCTAGGGTCAAAATTTATAAAAATGCCATAGGGCATATGTGAGGGTTTTTAGGGTTTTGCCTTTTATTTGATTTTCTTCCTCTTTGATTTATTTGGTTGGTGATCTTCATATGATCACTCTAGGGTTTTAGAGCACATCAAAATACAAGTAATAACAATCATCATGGCATATCACTCAAATGCACAAGTCCTATGCATGGTACTATATGCAAAAGAAAAGTTTTTGTTGGTTTGAAATTTTGTTCTCTGGAATTCTCTAACTTTCTTTTCATTGAAATTTGGGGTGTTACAAACCCTTCCCCCTTACAAAAGATCTCGTCCCGAGATCAAAAAGAAAGTTAGGTACTAAAGAGATCTGGGTACTCCTTCTTCATGAAGTCTTCGCGTTCCCAGGTGGCTTCATCCTCGGTATGATTGCTCCATTGGATCTTTAGAAACTTGATGCTTCGGGTGCGGGTGGTTCTGTACGCTTCTTCTAGGATGCGAATCGGCACTTCGCGGTAAGTCAGATCCTGGTTGATATCCACCGATCGGTGATCGATGTTCTTGAACACTTCGGTCTTCTCAGGGACTTCAAGACATTTCCGGAGAAGTGAGATGTGAAAAACGTCGTGCACAGCCGACATTTCTTCAGGCAACTCCAGTTGATAAGATACTTCACCTCGGCGGCTGAGGACTTGAAAAGGTCCCACATAGCGAGGTGCAAGCTTTCCTTTCAGCTGAAACCTTTGCATCCCTTTCAAGGGGGATACTTTGAGATAGACGTAATCTCCGATCTCAAAGGTCATCTCCCGACGTCTCTTGTCGGCGTAGCTCTTCTGTCTGGATTGAGCAGTCTTGAGGTACTCTCGGATCTTGTGAACCTTCTCTTCGGCTTCACGAAGAACGTCTGGGCCGAAAACTTGACTCTCTCCGACTTCTGACCAGTTCAGGGGGGTACGGCACTTCCTTCCGTACAAGGCTTCAAAGGGGGCCATCTGTAGGCTGGCTTGGTAACTATTGTTGTAGGAGAATTCTGCGTAAGGCAGGCAGTCTTCCCACTTGGATCCGTAGTCCAGGACGCAGGCTCTAAGCATGTCTTCCAGTATCTGGTTTACTCTCTCAGTCTGTCCGTCGGTCTGAGGGTGATAGGCGGTGCTGAAATTTAGGCGAGTGCCTAGTCCTTCATGCACCTTCTGCCAGAACCTTGAGGTGAACTGTGATCCTCTGTCTGACACTATCGATTTGGGGGTTCCGTGCAAAGCAACTATTCTGGAGATGTAAAGTTCAGCTAACTTGGGGCCTTGATAGGTGGTTTTGACGGCGATGAAATGGGCGACTTTGGTCAATCTATCGACCACTACCCATATGGAATCATTGCCTTTGCTGGATTTGGGCAGTCCGGTGATAAAGTCCATTCCTACGGAGTCCCATTTCCATTCCGGAATCTGAAGGGGTTGCAACAGTCCAGCGGGTCTTTGGTGTTCTGCCTTGACTCTCTGGCAGATGTCACATTTAGCGATATAGCTACCGATCTCTCTCTTCATTCCGTGCCACCAAAATTGTTCCTTTAGGTCCTGGTACATCTTGGTACCTCCGGGGTGGATTGAGTAAAGGGTGTCATGGGCTTCTTGCAGGATGACTTGTTTCAAGTCAGAGTCCGATGGTACGCAGAGACGTTCTTTGTACCAAAGCACTCCGGCTTCATCAATGGTGAATCCGGGGGCTTTTCCTGCGGCTATCTGTTTCTTGATTCCGTCAATGCTAGCGTTATCCTTCTGGGCTTCCTTGATCTGACCCACCAAGGTGGGTTGCAGTTCTATGCTGGCTAGGAATCCTTCACTAACGAGTTCAAGCCTGAACTGTTCAAACTCTTGGTGCAAACTGGGCTGTTCGGTTGCGAGCATGGAGTTCAACTGGCACGGCAGCCGACTCAAAGCATCCGCTACCACATTGGCCTTGTCGGGGTGGTAGTGAATCTCCATGTCGTAATCCTTGATCAATTCGATCCATCGGCGTTGTCTCATGTTCAACTCCTTCTGGGTGAATATATATTTGAGGCTTTTGTGGTCGGAGTAGATCTCGCATCGATTACCCATGAGGTAATGACGCCAAACTTTCAGGGCTAAGACCACGGCTGCAAGCTCGAGGTCGTGGGTTGGGTAATTCTGCTCATGTTGCTTGAGTTGTCTAGAAAGGTAGGATACAACCTTGCCTTCTTGCATAAGCACGCATCCAAGTCCAGTCTTGGAGGCGTCGCAATATACGTCAAAGGGCTTTGCAATATCTGGCATGATCAGGATTGGGGCTGTGGTCAGTCTACTCTTGAGCTGTTGAAAGCTCTCTTCACACTTGTCGGTCCACTCAAACTTTCTGTCCTTTTTCAGCAGTTGGGTCATTGGTCGAGCGATGCTCGAGAAACCTTCTACAAATCTGCGGTAATATCCGGCTAATCCAAGAAAAGCACGGACCTCAGTTTGTGTGGCTGGGGCTTTCCATTCCATAACAGTTTTGATTTTGGCGGGATCTACGGCAATTCCTCCTGCAGACAAGATGTGTCCGAGGAATCCAACTTCTTCCAGCCAAAACTCACACTTGCTAAACTTGGCGTACAACTGGTGCTGTCTAAGGGTTTCTAGGACAATCTCCAAATGCTGTTCATGTTCCTCTTCGGACTTGGAGTAGACCAGAATGTCGTCGATGAAAACAACGACAAACTTGTCCAAAAAGTTCATGAAGATCTTATTCATGAGATTCATGAAATAAGCAGGGGCATTGGTCAATCCAAATGACATGACGTTGTACTCATACAACCCATATCTGGTGGTAAAGGCAGTTTTTGGAATGTCGGTGGCTCGGATCTTCAGTTGGTGGTATCTAGTTCTAAGATCAATCTTCGAGAAAACTCGGGATCCGGTGAGTTGGTCAAACAAGTCTTCGATCTTGGGTAAGGGGTATTTGTTTTTGATGGTGACATCGTTAAGTTTACGATAGTCCGTGCATAAACGATTTGCACCATCCTTCTTGTCGACAAACAAGACGGGGGATCTCCAGGGGGATGCACTTGGTCTGATCAAACCTTTGGCTAACATGTCATCTATTTGCTTCTTCAGCTCCACAAGCTCGGCTGCGTTCATGCTGTAGGCTCTCTGGGCGATGGGTCCAGTTCCAGGGATTAACTCGATGATAAACTCGATATCCCGGTCCGGGGGCATACCGGATAGATCATCCGGAAACACATCAGGGTAGCGACAAACGACCCTGATTTGATCCAGAGTTGGCTTGGATACACTTTGGTTGCAGGTAAATTTTCTGGGTAGTTTTTCAGAGACGTGCTCAACTACGATACCGGTGCTGCTAGTCATGGTTATGGCTTTCTTGGCGCAGTCTATCAACCCATTGTGCTTGGACATCCAGTCCATTCCTAGGACAACTTCCAAACCTTTGGTTCCCAGTATGATTAGATTTGCAAAGAAATCTACATCATGGATTCTGATTGGCACATTTTTGCAAAATTTTACGGCTTTGGTGGTTGACCCGGGATTTGAACTATCATAACGTGCTTCAAACTGAGGGGTTGAATTTTACTTGTTGATGCAAAATCTTCGGTGACAAAGGAATGCGATGCTCCGGAATCAAACAACACTCTAGCAGGGGTGTGGTTGACAGAAAACATACCCAGCACAACATCTGGTGCTTCCTGGGCTTCTTCGGCGTTCATGTGGTAGAGGTGGCCGTTGCGGTTGTTGGGATTGTTGGGGACGAACTTCTTGCCGGTGGAGACACGGCGTTGCTGCTGAGCAGGGGCAGCGGTGTTGCCGGCGAGCTTGGCAAGACGCTTAGGACACTCGTTGGAGTAGTGCCCCACTACACCACACTCATAACAAGTGATAGTGCTCTTGTCCTGCTTGTTCGCAACGGGAATGGCATTGCTCCCGGTTCTGGGGTTAGTGTTGGTGTTGGTGTTGTTGGTGTTCGGGGCTCGGGGTGGAGCGCGGTTGTAGCTGTTGTTGTTGTTGTAGTTGTTGTTGTTGCCTCCTGGCTTGGAGTTTCCTCCACTCCGGTTCTGATAACCGGGCGAGAGTTACGCATCGGGGTTTGTTGTGTCTCGGAGTGAAACGTCCGCTTGAGCTAGGGCGAAACTTTTGGGGGTGGCTTGATCCACTCTGATTTGCCATGCGGCGCTTGCGGTTCTCATTGGCTTGGTTTAACTTGCCCTCCATCTGGATGGCGGAGTCAACAAGGGCTTCGAGGTCGGCGAAGGGGATGTTGACGAGGACAGTCTGCATCTCATCATGCAGCCCGTTCAGGAATCTCTCCTTCCTCTTCTCAACGGTGTCAGTCTCATCAGGGGCATACCTTGACAAAGTGAGAAACTTGTCGCGGTATTCAACCACCGTCATGCGACCTTGTTTCAGTTCACGAAATTCATCCCTCATCTTCTTGATAAGACCCGGGGGTACATGGTACTTGCTGAACTTGAGTTTGAAATCCTCCCAAGTCATGAATTGACCTCCGTTCATGGCACGGGTACTTGTCCACCAAGCGCGAGCTGGTCCAGCGAGATAGTGAGTGGCGAACAACACCTTCTCGTTGGCTTCCACTCCAGCTACTTCCAGATTGTTCTCCATAGTCTGGAGCCAATCGTCGGCGTCGAGGGGCTCCTCGGTCTTGCTAAACACCGGAGGGTTGGTGTTCTGGAAGTTCTTGAGCTTGGATCCGGGGTGGTCATGATTTCCATGGCCTTGGTTGGCGATGTTCTGCAAGGCGATGATGTTGGCTTGTCGCTCGGCTCTCTCGGTTTCCCGGTCTGCAAGCAAGGTTTGCAGAAGTTGCATCATCGCGTCGTTGGTGCGATTCGGAGGGGCCATCTGAGGATATAGAAGATCATGAGATAAGAGGGAGCATTCTATGGTTCATTTTGGTTAAGTTTGAAAAACTTTTGAAAACTTGTAATTTTTTCATGACAAACATAACATTCATTCATTCATGCAACACATCGTACAAACTACACACCTACTCCAATGGTTTTAAGAACCATTCTCATGCTACGATACAAAGGACGGGATACAACTCACACCTACTATAAGTGAGACTAGTGCAACTACTCCTCATCATCGATATCGATCGGGACGTAGTCATCCTGTCCGGCCTCCAGGAACTCGTAGTCCTCCTCCTCGGTGTTCTCGTCCTCCTCAAAGTCATCGTCATCGCTCAGAAAGGCGTCTCCTCCCTGAATGTCGATGCCTTCATCGTCATCCTCTAGCTGAAGAATCTGATCCTCCTGGGCCTTGACAGTGGCCTCAAGTGACGCGATCCGATCGCGAAGGCGGCGAATCGTAGCGTCCTTCTTGGCACGCTGTTGGAGAAGGTTCCTGCGGTCGTTGTTGAGTAGCTTGATCGCCTCACCCTGCTCAATGATGTGAGCATGGGTCTGGTTCGCGTAAGCGCGAGAGGCGTCGAGGTCCCTCTGAGTCTGGTAGAGCATGAAGTCCAAGTGATCCACATGGTGCCTCAACTGGGGGTGGAGTGGCACATCCATGGGTCTTCCGTCAGAGTTACACCTTGCGAGATGCGCAAAGCGTTCCTCACGAAGGGCTTCTGTATTCTGTCCGCACAGACGAGCAAGTGCTTCCTGAAGAGCACGTGCAAGCCCGTCGAGCCAGTTGCTTTCCCTGAAAGAGAAAAGGATCCTCTCCGAGGTGGGAGGCTCCAGCTTGCCCCTCAAGTCGGCAGTGATAATCCACTGCAGTTCCCCTCCCGGCTGGTCGTCCACCTGAATCCCGTGAAACTCGGGGTGTGGGCGGCCAAGGTGATCCGACAGGGAGTCGAGGTCATGCTCGAAGATCAAGCTTCCTCCGTTTCCAAGCTGATAAAACTTGGTGTTGAGGGGTTCATTCGGCTCCATCTGAAAGAGAATTGGATGAGTAAGTTTAGAGAGTGCAAAGTGTGGCAAGGTTTTAAGTTGATTCAAATAAGATAGAACATGATTCATCAAATTTTGGCAAAGTCTCAAAGACAAGAGTGTAGTAAATTTTCACAAATAAGTTCTTTCATTTGATTTCAAAGTTAAATTTTTCAGAACGCCCATTCTAACTAAGGTCTTCTAAGGTCAAACAACGGCTCTGATACCAACTTGTCAACACCCGGATTTTTAAGTCCGAATGCCTATTATGTCATACATCGCAATCCCAGGAATATTGTTGTTGCGAGGCATAATAGTTAAGTATCACAGTCATCATTCATTACAAACCATAAGTCTTACAAATTTGGAATCACATGATCCATATTACACGAATAGTTGATCTATCGATCAACGAACAAACACAAGTTCATAGTTCAACATAGCGGAAGCGTAAGATACAAGGACTCTCTAGTCCACAGGCCAACGCTTGACGTCGGAAGGCGCTTAGTTGTCGTAGGCGTCCTGCTGGTCATCTCCTTGGTCATCTTCATACTCTGGCCATTTGAATAGCCAGGGACAAAGCCGTGAGTACGTTGAGTACTCGCAAACTAATACTAATGAAAGTGCTAGACATTCTAGTAGGGTTTGCTAAGCTCTAGTTTATTTGCATCAAGCTAGTTTTAGTTCACAAAGTTTTGAGAAAAGCTTACTCAAGTGCTAACTAACTCAAGTGGGAACATTAGTGTCATTCCCACCATTCAAGTGGTGAATTCAATTCAATCCACCACAAGTCATTTCACCATCACCTTTCAACATCATTTTCAAAGATATGACATCGAAAACTGTATGGCCTTTCCAACCGTCTGTAACCGTGGACGCGGCTATTCGAATAGGTTTACACTCTGCAGAGGTTGCACACTTGTGCCACAACATTTGATTTCATCCGTCGGGATTTCCCCGAATAATCGTAACACAGTACGCGGATCATCAACCATAACCTTTCACTTACGAACCCTAGTATGAGCACCTCTCCCCATGAGCTTGGCCTCCCAGTGAAGACCAAGCTGTCAACACAGGAACTGCACAGGCTTGGGCCGGACATTCACCTCATTTCGCATCATATCGTATCGTTTCTTTTGTGGTAGAGGCAGCTTTCGGCATAACCCCGATGACGCTTGTTTAGAGGGAACCCATACTAAGACGCATAAACTTCCAGTTAAGCCCTACCCATAATCAGGTATTGTGGGGGTACTTGAGAATTGGAAAGGTATCGCATTCAAACCAACATCATGTTTTATCAAAAATCACCATCTTCTCTTGGTCATATTCACCTTCAAAAATCATTCAATGGAATGCATCTTCATTCCAAGGTTTCAAACTCCTTTCAAAATCACAAGGTTCCCATCTAGAGTAGTCAAGTTTAGTTTATTAGCACTAGCTCTAATTCATGAGGGGTGCTATCTTGCCTTGCTTGGAAGAGACTAACTCACTACTCTAGTACCCAACTTGTACTTCGACCAAAGTTAACTATAAAAGTAAATCATTTAGAAAACCAGTAAAAACTTGGGATGGGTTCACATAAGAAAAGATAAGAAACATGGTGCCATGCCCCAAGGGGCTTTGCACTTTGCAAGAGTAAAAGCTTGCATAGTAATTTAGCTTGCCTTGGTAGTTCTCAAACTGTTCCTCCTCCTCCTCCTGGTAGCAACCTTCTTCTTCGGCGTACTCTCCGGTGCTACCGTCTAAATTTGAATACGAGTATAATTACTCACTAATTCAATGGCTATTCCATACATCACAAATAAACACACAAACTACTCTATGCACACACATAAATAAACTAGGGTGCATGGGTTGTGGGATTTAAATAGAATTTGTATTCCATAGGGTTCTTGAGAAATAATTTCCTCTCATTGAACTCTTCTTAAGATTTAATCTCTTCAACAATCATGGATGAACTCATCTTGACCTAAGTCAAATGTTCATCATTATCATCATTTGGGAGAATGATTTAAATGAGGTGGAACACCTCATACCATTTAAATAACACTACATTTGATTTAAATCTCAAGAATTTCATATAAGAGAGTTTGGAACCAGGGGTCCAAACATCCCATGAATTCATGTGAGACAAGTTTAAATGAAGTATAAGACTTCACACAATTTAACTTTAATAGTTTTGGACAATATCAACTAGTTAAACTAGTCAAAATATCCATTCACTAAACCATGGCATGATCATGCAAAGTGACCACACCATTTTATTGCATAAACAATTAGTGTAAGTCAAATGTGAGCTATTAGAGTTGGAATTAACTTAATATATATTTTGGTTGATTTTTAATAATTATTTGAATAGGGAAAAGTCCCTGCCTTGTTATTTTTGTCACATTAATTCTACAACGAAATTGACCATGAGGCCAGTGGCATTGGATAGAGAATTTCAGTGGCTTTCTAACAATATCAAACTCACTAAATTTGGTTTAGCCAATTTGAAACTATTTAATTTCAAAGTTTGTGCAGTATTGGAAAATGTTTGGAAAAGTTTAAATCGAATTTGAATTAAACAGGCCGGCGGGAAACCAACGTGGGCCGAAATGGTTTAAACAGGCCCAAGGCCAGCCCAGCCACGGTCCAGCGCCGCGCGGGCTGCCTGACAGAGGGTCCCGCATGTCAGCGGCGTTTAAAACCCGAAACGGTACGAGCGACGTGGCGCGTTGGATTAGAAGGCAATCCAACGGCGCACGGTCGTCGTCTTCTCCGGCGAGAAGCAGAGGTTCGGGCGGCGAGCCTAGGGGGTGGGAGAGCTAACCAGGGCTCCCGCGGTGGCTGGCAGTGTGCGTGATGTAGATGTGGAAGACGGTGGTTCTCCTGGTACCGGCGGCGACTCCTGGATCGGCTCCAATCGACGGCGGCGAGGTGCGGTACTAGCGGGCTCCGATCTTCAAATTGGAGCAGCTCCGGCGACAATCGAGCGAGTGGTTGGGTGGAGGAGAAGCAGTGGAGGATGGTGAACGAGATGGTGTGCTCAGCTTCGTCCAGGGAACGCCGTATTTATAGATGGCCAAGGGTGCTGCGTGGCCGTGAAGAAGTCGACCGAGGTGCGGCGGTTCCGGCGAGGTGTTGGGCTAGGCAAGGGTGCTACGGTGTTCTCCTCGTCCAGGCGAATCTGTAGATGGCAACGGCGCGGTCGGGCGGCGTCTGTAGGCGACGCATTGCTTCCGTGGTCTGCCGTGCTGGTCGCGGGATCGCGTCGTCGTCTCCGGCGGCGGCGGGCACGGGTCGTGGTCTTGGCCATGTCTGGCGACGTCCTGGTGGCGCGTGCGTGCTCAACGGCTAGTCAGGGAGGCCAGGGCGTGCTCGTGGTGGTGGCGCGGCACGTGGCCAGTGTGTGTCCGCGTCGGGCACACGCGCGACGCGAGCGGCGTCCAGGGCGTGTGTGGGCGCGCGTCGTCCGGCCAATGTCGAGCTCCTCCTCGACCAGGGCTGTGCTAGGCGAGGCTAGGCAGTGTGGTGGCGTGCTGTGGCGAGGGGGCCAGGGTTGGCAAGCAAGGGAGAGAGGGGGAGGCTCGGCATGGTGATGCCATGGCCGGCATGGCCATGCCATGCACTCTAGCTCCTCCTCCTTAGCTCCACTATGTTTCCTTTAGGGTTAGAGGGGGCAGGGGAACCATTTGGTGCAATTTGGGGTAGGTTAGTTTGAGTAGATCACTATTTGCTATAGTGTGTGAATAGTGTTCAAATTTGGAAAATACAAAATTATCCAAATTTGAAATAATTCAAAAGGGGAAAGTTTGTGATATGTGAAGGTGGAGATAAGTTGTAAATGACCAGAGATGAATTGAGGTGGTGGTGGAAAAATTAGATTTCAAAATTTGGCCAAAATGGCTAGGTGAAGATTGTTGAACTTGTTATAAAGTTGCAACTTTGGATGAGCATAGCTAGTGATCAAAGATGAATTTGGCAGGGTGATCTTCATCAAAGTTGTTCACCTTGATGTTGACTTTGAAATGGTGCAAAGAGTTAGCAAGAATTGGTTTGGGAAAATTGAATTGCAAGGGCTCAAAGTGGTGATCAGACTAAAATTGGCAGATTTGGTCATCATCACATGTGAGTGGGAAATGTGTGTGAAATTCATTTGAATTGTGCAACCCTGGTTCCAAAAGTTGTAATAAGTGTTTTAACAACATTATTCAACTAATGGTGAAGACCAAATAGGTCTAGGGTCAAAATTTATAAAAATGCCATAGGGCATATGTGAGGGTTTTTAGGGTTTTGCCTTTTATTTGATTTTCTTCCTCTTTGATTTATTTGGTTGGTGATCTTCATATGATCACTCTAGGGTTTTAGAGCACATCAAAATACAAGTAATAACAATCATCATGGCATATCACTCAAATGCACAAGTCCTATGCATGGTACTATATGCAAAAGAAAAGTTTTTGTTGGTTTGAAATTTTGTTCTCTGGAATTCTCTAACTTTCTTTTCATTGAAATTTGGGGTGTTACACCAGGAATCTGAAGAAGAGGACTCCGAGTAGAGTTCCTGTTTAGACAATGAAACAAGTTGCATCATTTTGGCCCCAGAGTGGGTTTGTAATAAGACTTTAAATTCTTAAGTAGCTAGGAAACGAAACGACTATGCATGCGGCGGGAACACTTATCCTGCTATCCGTTAATTTTATGCACGTGTTTCGTTTTATGTTGGAAAGCAAGTGCTGGTTTGTTAATTTTCCGGCTTACTCATTTGACCTTCCACGAGCCGGAAAACCTTTGGCCGGAAACGCTCGCCTGCGGCGACGAAGCCCAATGGCGTCCGTCCATAACCGCGGAAACAAGCCCCCAGCCTAGGTGCCGGAAGTCGCTACCAGGAATCCACGAGTTCGCAACGAAAAATTTTCCACCAGAAAACTTAAACTTACGTCCTAAAGGACGATTTTGAAAATCACAACTTTCATACACGCCTAGGCGGAAACATCCAGCTCTGCGGTTTTAGTCGGAAAAAACATACACGATCTAAAATGAACAAGTAAAGGAGGTAAAAGACTCAAAGAGTGAACCATAAGCTTTATTTCATTGATCATGTATAACTATTACAGAGTTTGTAACTCGGAAAAAATATGCTAAGTGTAGAAAGGACGTAGCTGTGCGATGTTCCAAGGGCGATCTGTTTCATCTTAGATGTCATCCGGATCCTCACGCTTGCGTTTCCGGTGCCAATTAGCAGGTCGATCCCTCAGCTCGCGGAAATCAACAAGGTAGTACGACCCGTTATGAAGCACTTTGCTAACGACGAAGGGTCCTTCCCATGGAGATTGCAGCTTATGGTCTTTCACCTGTCGAAGGCGGAGGACCAGGTCTCCTGCCATGAAGGAGCGATTCCGAACTCGACGACTGTGATAACGTCGGAGCTTCTGCTGGTAGATGGCGGAGCGCTGGTCAGCTAAGTTCCGAGCTTCCTCGATCAGGTCCACAGATAGCTGTCTGGCCTCGTCAGCTGTTTCTTCATTGTAGGCGGAAACTCGCGGTGAATCGTGGATGATGTCGGAGGGAAGCACGGCTTCGGATCCATATACCAGGAAAAATGGGGTAAACCCTGTTGATCTGTTAGGGGTAGTTCGTAAACTCCACAAAACAGCTTCCAACTCATCAGCCCAAGCTCCGGCTGCTCTTCGCAGCGGTTCTTCAAGGCGCGGTTTAATTCCTGATAATATTAGGCCGTTAGCCCTTTCAACCTGACCGTTGGATTGTGGGTGAGCCACAGATGCAAGGTCCAAACGAATCCCTACTGTCTCACAATAATCCTTCAATTCTCCTTGAGCGAAGTTTGTGCCATTATCTGTGATTATGCTGTGTGGGATGCCGAATCTCATCACGAGGCTGCAGACGAATTTTAGTGCCGTAGCACCATCGGCTTTTCTCACTGGCTTAGCCTCGATCCATTTGCTGAACTTGTCAACAGCGACCAGGAGGTATTCAAAACCGCCAGGAGATGATCTTTTTAACTTACCAACCATATCGAGCCCCCAGACCGCAAACGGCCAGGTGATAGGTATGGTCTTCAGCTCTTGGGCTGGAGCATTTGGTTGAGTAGCATAGTACTGACAACCTCGGCAGGTTTTTACCAACTTGTCAGCATCTTCTTTAGCTGTGAGCCAGTAAAATCCTAGCCGGAAAGCTTTGGCAACGAGGGATCTGGGAGCGGCGTGATGCCCGCAATCCCCTGCGTGGATCTCTCTGATGATTTCAATGCCATCTTGATTGGAGACACATTTGAGAAATACCCCTGCTGCACTTCGTTTGTCGAGCTGTCCATCAACAATTGTGTAGGATCTCGCTCGTCTGACGATCTGTCTTGCGAGGACCTCGTCCTCTGGCAACTTCTGATCGATGAGGTAGTCCAGGAAAGGCTGTGTCCAAGCCGGAATGATGGCCATCACTTCCCTAGCCGGAGACACTGCCACTTCTGGGTTTTCCGGGTTAGCGCCCTTCACCGAGGGTATCCGGAGATGCTCCAGGAAAATGCCAGGTGGAATTTGCTTCCTGCCGGATCCGAGCTTGGATAGCATGTCTGCCGCTGTGTTATCATCTCTCCTGACGTACTTGACTTCGTATCCGAGGAAGCACTTGGCGATCTCATCAACTTCGTCTCTGTAGGCCGCCATGACGGAGTTTCTGGCGTTCCAGGTTCCGGCTACTTGTTGTGCCACCAGGTCGGAATCTCCACAGCATATGATGTGCTTGATCCCAATTTCCTTAGCGATGCGCAGACCGTGTAGTAGAGCCTCGTATTCCGCCATGTTGTTTATAGCTTCGAAGTGGATCTGCAGAACGTACTGCAGTTCTTCTCCGGTAGGGGACTTCAGGGTGACTCCGGCTCCTGAGCCTTGATGCTGCTTGGATCCATCGAAGTGCATGACCCATGTTTCTGGTTCCGGCTCCAGACTTGCATCCGGAGCTTCTGTCCAATCTGCGACAAAATCTGCCAAGACTTGGGATTTAACCGCGGTCCTAGGCTTGTAAGCGATGTCGAAGGCGGATAATTCGATGCCCCATTTAGCCGTACGTCCTGTTGCGTCAGCGTTGTTGAGAATTGTTGACAGCGGAGCCTTGCTCACGACTGTTACTGGGTGCTCTTGGAAGTAGTGTCTCAGCTTCCGGCTGCCTAGGAACACTCCATAGGCTAGCTTCTGAAAGTGAGGGTATCTTTGCTTTGACTCCGTCAGCACCTCGCTAATGTAGTAGACAGGTCTTTGGACGTCATATTAATGACCTTCTTCCTTTCGCTCCACCGCGATGACGAGGCTGATGACTTTGTTGGTAGCTGCCAGATAAAGGAGCATTGGCTCTGACTCTGCTGGAGCTGCCAAGATAGGTGGGGAGGTAAGTATTTCCTTCAACCCCCGAAGAGCTGCGTCAGCTGCGTCGTCCCAGACAAATTTGTCTGTTTTCTTCAGAAGCTTGTACAAAGGTAGCGCCTTTTCGCCAAGATGGCTAACAAACCTGCTGATTGCTGCGACGCAACCAGTTAGTCGTTGCACATCTTTGAGACAAGTTGGCCTTTTGATACACAGGATTGCCTTGATCTTTTCCGGGTTAACCTCAATGCCTCTGTGAGAGACTATGAAGCCAAGGAGTTTTCCGGCTGGCACGCCAAAGACGCACTTCAGCGGATTCAACATCATCTTGTACCTGCGGAGGTTGTCGAAGGTTTCTGTGAGGTCGCTGATCAGGTCGGATCCTTTCCGTGTCATGACCGCGATGTCGTCGACGTAAGCGTGCACGTTCCGGCCAATTTGGTCCTTCAGGCACCGCTGCATCGTACGTTGGTAAGTGGCACCTGCATTTTTTAAACCAAAAGGCATAGTAACATAGCAGTAAGTACCAAACAGGGTAATGAATGAAGTCGCCTTTTGGTCAGATTCCTTCATCCGGATCTGATGATACCCGGAATACGCATCAAGAAAACACAGAAGTTCCGCCCCCGCCGTCGAATCAATGACTTGGTCAATGCGCGGCAAGGGGAACGGATCCTTCGGGCAATGCTTGTTCAAGCCGGAGTAATTGATGCACATTCTTAGTATTTCAGTGTTCTTTTTGGGTACAAGGACGGGATTCGCGACCCAATCGGTGTGGATAACTTCTATTACAAAACCTGCTTCTAGTAACTTTGCTAGTTCCATTCCTATGGCGCGGCGCTTCTTATCTCCGAAGCGTCGCATTGCTTGCTTCACTGGTTTAGCCCCCGGATTTATGTTGAGGTAGTGCTCGGCGAGTTCCCTAGGTACTCCGGACATGTCAGAAGGTTGCCATGCGAAGATATCCATGTTAGCGCGGAGGAACTCGACGAGCGCGTCTTCCTATTTGGGGTCCATGTTGGCTCCGACTGAAACCTGCTTGGAAGAGTCGCCTTTGATGAGGTCGTGCTTCTTGGTTTCTATCGCGGCCTTGAAGGAGGTTTTCTGTTCGGAGATCTGCTTCTTGGTGGTCTGCATCTCAGTCGGATCCACCGCGGCTCTGTAGCCTTTCAGGTCTTCTCCAGATATCACAGACTCTGTGAAGGCGGCTTCGCCTAACTCGCACTCATGAGCCTTTTTGTAGTCTCCGGATACGGTAATCATACCTTTAGGACCCGGAATCTTGAGCTTGTTGTAGATGTAGCACGCTCTTGCGTGGAACTTGTGGTAGGTGGGCCTGCCGAAGATGACGTGGTAGGAGCTCTTGAAGGGCACAACTTCGAACGTGATCTTCTCTTCGCGGAAATTGTGAATATCGCCAAAAGCCACGGGAAGTGTGATGCTGCCGAGGGAATTCGCCTTCTTACCCGGAACCACGCCATGAAACTCAGTGTTACTGTGTTTAAGCTGTTCCTTGGTGAGGTTCATCCGCTCTAGAGTCTCCAGGTACATGATGTTCAAGCTGGCTCCACCATCCATGAGGCACTTGGAGAAGTCATACCCATCTATGCGGGGACTTACAACCAAGGCGTAGCATTCTTTTAGCACAATTGCAGGGTGATCCTTCCTATCAAATGTGCACGGGATTTCCGACCACCTGACGTACTGCGGCACAGCCGGAACTATGGCGTTCAGGATCCGGGTGGCTGACTTGGAGGCACGTACTGTTGGTGTCCCGAGGAAAGTATGGTAAGCCCCCATGCTCTTTTTATCGAATGGGTTGGATTTACCTGCGGATCCTGCCTTGGGATCCGGCGAGTTATCATCCTCATCCATCGCCTCAGAACTATCTTCCTCTTTGTCCTTGTTCTTCCCCTTGCCACCTTTGCCGCGTGGGCGGTGCTTCCGGGCGCGCTTGTATCCTGCCTCCGGGTCGTTCTTTAGATCATTGACCCACTTGCAGTTGCGGTTGGTGTGAGTGGACTTCCCTGTAACCGGATCCAGGTGGGCCAGGCAGGGCATGTCTCTGTACTCCTCGTAGGTTTGCGGGGCGCGGGATCCGCCAGCTGTGACCTCAGTGGCATGCTGCTGACCCCTGCCGGCTCCGCCTCCACGACCGCGTCCTCTTCCGCCTCCTGAACCTCCGCGTTGAAACGCCATGGCGACCATCTCGGATCCGCCACTCTTCTGGTCATCAGGGTTCTTGCGCTTATGGCTGCTGCTACTGCTGCCGTTATCACGGTTCTTCTTCTGTTGATGTAGGGGGATTGCTGTAGCTGCGAGATCACCGCCTGCATCATCATCGGCGGCAGTATGATCACTGGCAATGGAGATCATCTCATCCAAAGTCAGCTTGCTTGAGTTAGCCAAACGAGTGAGCGTATGCCTCAGCAATCCTCCCCTCTGCAGTCCACCAATGAAAGCGTACATGGCGGTGGTGTGGTCGACGTTTTTGCACTCGTTCCTGCATGCCAACCATCGTGTGAGGTAGTTTCTTGAGGTTTCTCCCTTCTTCTGGATGCAGGCTTGCAGGTCGCTTGCCGTGGCAGGTCTTTTGTAGGTGCCTCTGAAGTGTTTCTCGAAAGCAGTCTTCAGGTCGAACCAGCAAAAGATGGAGTTCTTCTCGAGGTCACTGAGCCAGATCCGGGCTGGACCTACAAGGTACAACTGGAGCATGCGGCAGGCAATGTTAGGGGTTCCTCCGGCAAAGGTTACTGCATTATAGTAATCCTCAATCCAGGTATCCGGCCTTTCGGTGCCATCATAATGCTTCAGATTTCCGGGTAGCTTGAGGTTCATCCTTGGCTTTGGTTCCTCTCGAATCATCCTGCCAAAGCACTTCGGACCAATGTAGTCGGTTCTGTATTCGTTAAGGCGATCCCGGGCGTCGCGCGGGCTGTGGCGAGGGGACTGTGAGCGAGAGCGAGATCTCCGGCCGTCGCCTCTGCCTCCACCTCCGCCGCCACCGCTAGGTGGTGGTGAGGGAGACCTGCGAGGTGGGCGGTCCGATTTCTTGCTTCCGCCATCTGATTCTCCTCGTCCTTCCCGGTGCTGGCTCCGGCTCCTGTGGCTGCCTTCGCCATGGCGTTGGCTGCCCTGGTCGTTCGGGCGAGGCTCCGGGTCGCGGCTCCGGCGAGGCTCTGGGTCGCGGCTCCGGCGAGGCTCTGGGCCGCGCTCCTCATTCCGACTCCTCCTGGGCTCGGGCTCACGAACATTGTTCTGGTTCCAGCGTGGTTCCGGCGAGCGCTCCCTGTTTCTGTTTCTTGGCAGCACGTTGTCGCGGATAACAATTCCACCATGCCCTGGGGGCCTGGTGTTTCCGGCTGGACTACGGCGGCGAGGGGGTCGCGGGTAACCATTAGGCGGAGGAGAGGGGTTGCGATATTTGTCTCGTCCAGAGTACATTGCATCCTTTCCCTTTCTTGGATCTGACGAAGGCGTCTTTGACGGAACGGGGATCGGATTTGGGTGTTCCCTGGTTCTTCTTCTGCGCTCCGAGGATCCAGTGTGTGATTCATCATTGGGATGCCGATCAGCGCGGGCGTCCTTCTGCGCGGTAGATACACAGTTATCCGGATTGGATTCCAATCTGCGCGAAGTATCCGCCTTGCTTTGCTGCTGCATTGCTGAAGCGACAAGTGTGCGAAGGTAATTGATATCAACCTCTTCGTCCTTCTTCTTCAACAGCTCCGCAGCTTTTAGCATGTTGTCCTTTGGGGTTTCCAGCGGCCGCTGCTCTGCGGGCGTGGTGAAGTTGATTCTGCGAGGCGGGATTGCTTCTCTAACAATTCGATCAGCCTCCGCTTGCGCATAGGTCATCTTTACTTCCCACTCTTTCGCCATGCTCTTGACCTGCTCGAGTGTGGCAGTAATTTCGCGATCCAGTCTGTCGAATTGGTCCGCCAAACCTGCAGCTTGTTCCCTCTCTTCCCTTAATGCGGCTTCGGTATCGGCAAGCTTCTTGGCTGTGGCCAGCATTTCCTGTCTAGTGGCCTCTAGAGCCTCCAGATCTGCGGCGTCGCCCGGGGTTATAGGTTTGTTAAGAACTGCTCGCGCCACCATCTCCTCAGCTGACAGGAGTTCCTCCGAGGAAGAATCCCTGCGGGGTCGCTCCCGAGACATTGGAGATCCTTGGCGGGATAGCTGAGAGTCGGATTGGCTGGTTGGCTCTTCAGATCCAGTTTGTCCCAGCGCTGCTACCGTTGCGATAACCTGCTTAGGCTGGGCGGAGTCGACTTCAGGCTGATCACCGAAACCGTACTCCCCTAGCTTGCGGTTAAACTCGTCAGTATCCATGGAGGGGGTATCTCCGGAAATTGGGCTCAGATTGCCCAAAATTGACTCTTCAACCGGAACTTTGCTTTCTCCGACAGGCTCAGCCTGATCCGGATCCGCGCCGTTTTCCGGTGCCTCTACCTGCTCAGGGCCAGCTCCGTCTTCTTGAGGGGCGGTTCCGGCGGTATGGGCCAAGAAGTGTACGAAGTGGCACCTCTGCTTTTCTAACACCTGGGAGACCCAGGCGGATCTGCATTGGTCTTCCACCGTTGTTTCCTGCACAGGGGTGGATTGGGTGGGCTTTGAAAATTCCAGATCCGAGGCGGAATCTTCCTTGGGAAGCTCCTGCATCTCAGATCGGATCTTCGCGACAGCGTCCAGCTCTGCGGCGGTCGCGTCTGTGTTACTTACTAGTGGGTTTCCGTCGGAATCGACGGTTTCCCCGATGAAGATGTGTATGCCGCCTATTGGGACGATGGAGAGCTTGACGGGGTTTGTCCTAGCCGGAATCCAACACTCATCCGGAGGGACGATCGGCAGATTTCCGGCGTAGAGGACGCGCCCCACAGCGATGGTGTCGTCGTAGCTTCCCACGGCGGAACCCTCCCTGTTCCGGCCTCCAGACGCCACAGGCCCCACGGTGGGCGCCAACTGTCGTTGCCTATTCGACGGTACCTCGGAGGAGGGATCCTCACGAGGGGGAGAAGAAGTAGGGGCCATAGGGCGGAGTGCACACGGGACGGTGGTACGCGAGTTACCCAGCTTCGGAACACCTGCACGATGACAGGGCCTACTGCTGCTTGTCTGGAATTATCTGGGCGCTTTCGCGATGTTACAATGAGTTATGGTTGTTCTGCCTCTAGGGCTCCCAGGATCTGGCTTATAAAGGCGCACGGATCTAGGGTTTACATGGAGAGTCCTAGCTGGATTACAGATAGCCTAACTACGGTACAATGTCTTGCCGTGTACGTCAAGGATCCGCCTTCCATATACGTCGTACTGGATCCGGGTTCCTCACGGGCCTCCGCGGATCCGGGTTCCTCCTAATGTCGGTACGGATCTGGCTTACTGATCCTGGGCTGGACTTATTCCTTCATGATCAACAGCAACTGGGCCGCCCGATGGGCCACATGCCTCATCACCATCTGTGGGCCACCCGGGCTTGCCGGATCTAGGCACTATCGATGGTACACCCATGAAGTATACCCACAACAGTATTCATGGCGAAGTTTCTTCTTCGTTAAATTGTTATATGGTTGGAATTGGAAAATGATACATGTAGTATTTGCATAAATGTCTTGGGTAATGTGATACTTGGCAATTGTTGTGCTCATGTTTAAGCTCTTGCATCATATACTTTGCACCTATTAATGAAGAAATACATAGAGCATGCTAAAATTTGGTTTGCATATTTGGTCTCTCTAAGGTCTAGATAATTTCTAGTATTGAGTTTGAACAACAAGGAAGACGGTGTAGAGTCTTATAATGTTTTCAATATGTCTTTTATGTGAGTTTTGCTGCACCGGTTCATCCTTGTGTTTGTTTCAAATAACCTTGCTAGCCTAAACCTTGTATCGAGAGGGAATACTTCTCATGCATCCAAAATCCTTGAGCCAACCACTATGCCATTTGTGTCCACCATACCTACCTACTACATGGTATTTCTCCGCCATTCCAAAGTAAATTGCTTGAGTGCTACCTTTAAATTTCCATTCTCCACCTTTACAATATATAGCTCATGGGACAAATAGCTTAAAAACTATTGTGGTATTGAATATGTACTTATGCACTTTATCTCTTATTAAGTTGCTCGTTGTGCGATAACCATGTTCCTAGGGACGCCATCAACTACTCTTTGTTGAATATCATGTGAGTTGCTATGCATGTTCGTCTTGTCTGAAGTAAGGGCGATCTATCACCTTATGGTTAGAGCGTGCATATTGTTAGAGAAGAACATTGGGCCGCTAACTAAAGCCATGATCCATGGTGGAAGTTTCAGTTTTGGACATATATCCTCAATCTCATATGAGAAAAATAATTGTTGCTACATGCTTATGCATAAAAGAGGAGTCCATTATCTGTTGTCTATGTTGTCCCGGTATGGATGTCTAAGTTGAGAATAATCAATAGCGAGAAATCCAATGCGAGCTTTCTCCTTAGACCTTTGTACAGGCGGCATAGAGGTACCCCTTTGTGACACTTGGTTAAAACATGTGCATTGCGATAATCCCGGTAGTCCAAGCTAATTAGGACAAGGTGCGGGCACTATTAGTATACTATGCATGAGGCTTGCAACTTGTAAGATATAATTTACATGATACATATGCTTTATTACTACCGTTGACAAAATTGTTTCTTGTTTTCAAAATCAAAGCTCTAGCACAAATATAGCAATCGATGCTTTCCTCTTTGAAGGACCTTTCTTTTACTTTTATTGTTGAGTCAGTTCACCTATCTCTCTCCATCTCAAGAAGCAAACACTTGTGTGAACTATGCATTGATTCCTACATACTTGCATATTGCACTTGTTATATTACTTTGCATTGACAACTATCCATGAGATATACATGTTACAAGTTGAAAGCAACCGCTGAAACTTAATCTTCCTTTGTGTTGCTTCAATGCCTCTACTATGAATTATTGCTTTATGAGTTAACTCTTATGCAAGACTTATTGATGCTTGTCTTGAAGTACTATTCATGAAAAGTCATTGCTTTATGATTCAGTTGTTTACTCATGTCATTTACCATTGTTTTGATCACTGCATTCATTACATATGCTTACAATAGTATGATCAAGGTTATGATGGCATGTCACTCCAGAAATTATCTTTGTTATCGTTTACCTGCTCGGGACGAGCAGAAACTAAGCTTGGGGATGCTGATACGTCTCCGATGTATCGATAATTTCTTATGTTCCATGCCACATTATTGATGATATCTACATGTTTTATGCACACTTTATGTCATATTCGTGCATTTTCTGGAACTAACCTATTAACAAGATGCCGAAGTGCCGATTCTTTGTTTCTGCTGTTTTTGGTTTCAGAAATCCTAGTAAAGAAATATTCTCGGAATCGGACGAAATCAACGCCCAGGTTCCTATTTTTCCCGGAAGCATCCAGAACACACGAGAACCGCCAGAGAGGAGGCACAGGCCCACCAAACCCTAGGCCGGCGCGGCCAAGGGGGGGCCCGCGCCCCCCTATAGTGTCGGCGCCCCTTCGACCTTCTGACGCCGCCTCTTCGCCTATATAAAGCCCCTGGACCTAAAACCACGATACGGAAAAGCCACGGTACGAGAAACCTTCCAGAGCCGCCGCCATCGCGAAGCCAAGATCTGGGGGACAGGAGTCTCTGTTCCGGCACGCCGCCAGGACGGGGAAGTGCCCCCGGAAGGCTCCTCCATCGACACCACTGCCATCTCCATCAACGCTGCTGTCTCCCATGAGGAGGGAGTAGTTCTCCATCGAGGCTCGGGGCTGTACCGGTAGCTATGTGGTTCATCTCTCTCCTATGTACTTCAATACAATAATCTCATGAGCTGCCTTACATGATTGAGATTCATATGATGATGCTTGTAATCTAGATGTCGTTATGCTAGTCAAGTGAATTTTACTTATGTGATCTCCGGAGACTCCTTGTCCCACGTGTGTAAAGGTGACAGTGTGTGCACCGTGTGGGTCTCTTAGGCTATATTTCACAGAATACTTATTCACTGTTATGAATGGCATAGTGAAGTGCTTATTTATATCTCTTTATGATTGCAATGTGTTTTGTATCACAATTTATCTATGTGCTACTCTAGTGATGTTATTAAAGTAGTTCTATTCCTCCTGCACGGTGTAATGGTGACAGTGTGTGCATCCGTGTTAGTACTTGGCGTAGGCTATGATTATGATCTCTTGTAGATTATGAAGTTAACTATTGCTATGATGGTATTGATGTGATCTATTCCTCCTACATAGTGTGAAGGTGACAGTGTGCATGCTATGTTAGTACTTGGTTTAGTCGTGTTGATCTTTCATGCACTCTAAGGTTATTTAAATATGAACATTGAATTGTGGAGCTTGTTAACTCCGGCATTGAGGGTTCGTGTAATCCTACGCAATGGTGTTCATCATCCAACAAGAGTGTAGAGTATGCATTTATCTATTCTGTTATGTGATCAATGTTGAGAGTGTCCACTAGTGAAAGTATGATCCCTAGGCCTTGTTCCTAAATACTGCTATCGCTGCTTGTTTACTGTTTTACTGCGTTACTACTGCTGTGTTACTACTGCTTGTTTACTGTCCTGGGCAAAGCACTTTTCTGGTGCCGTTGCCACTACTTATTTATACCACCTGTATTTCACTATCTCTTCGCCGAACTAGTGCACCTATTAGGTGTGTTGGGGACACAAGAGACTTCTTGCTTTGTGGTTGCAGGGTTGCATGAGAGGGATATCTTTGACCTCTTCCTCCCTGAGTTCGATAAACCTTGGGTGATCCACTTAAGGGAAAACTTGCTGCTGTTCTACAAACCTCTGCTCTTGGAGGCCCAACACTGTCTACAGGAAAAGGAGGGGGGCGTAGACATCACAACCCCCACCAGAAAATATCTAGACTTCAGAGAGACCAATCATGCAAACCAAATGTCAACAAGCTCTACGGTATTTCTTCACTAATAGGTGCAAAGTACATGATGCAAGAGCTTAAACATGATCTATATGAGCACAACAATTGCCAAGTATCAAATTATTCAAGACATTATACCAATTACCACATGTAGCATTTTCTGTTTCCAACCATATAACAATGAACAAAGCAGTTTCAACCTTCGCCATGAACATTAAGAATAAAGCTAAGAACATATTTGTTCATATGCAACAGCGGAGCGTGTCTCTCTCCCACACATTGAATGCTAGGATCCAATTTTATTCAAACAAACAAAAATAAAAACATAAAAACGCTCCAAGTAAAGCACATAAGATGTGGCCGAATAAAAATATAGTTTCACTAGAGGTGACCTGATAATTTGTCGATGAAGAAGGGGATGCCTTGGGCATCCCCAAGCTTAGATGCTTGAGTCTTCTTGAAATATGCAGGGATGAACCATGGGGGCATCCCCAAGCTTAGAGTTTTCACTCTTCTTGATCATATTATATCATCCTCATCTCTTGATCCTTGAAACTCATTAGAGGGTTAGTGCATAATCAAAAACTCACATGTTCAGAGGTGACATAATCATTCTTAACACTTCTGGACATTGCACAAAGCTACTGAAAGTTAATGGAACAAAGAAATCCATCAAACATAGCAAAACAGGCAATGCGAAATAAAAGGCAGAATCTGTCAAAACAGAACAGTACGTAATGACGAATTTTTCTGGGGCACTAAACTTGCTCAGATGAAAATGAACAAATTTAATGAAAGTTGCGTACATATCTGAGGATCACGCACGTAAATTGGCATATTTTTCTAAGTTACCTACAGACAGGGCGACTCAAATTCGTGACAGCAAGAAATCTGTTTCTGCGCAGCAATCCAAATCTAGTATCAACTCTACTGTCAAAGACTTCACTTGGCACAACAATGCAATAAAATAAAGATAAGGAGAGATTTATACAGTAGTAACAACTTCCAAGACTCAAATATAAAACAAAAGTGCTGTAGTAAAATCATGGGTTGTCTCCCATAAGCGCTTTTCTTTAACGCCTTTCAGCTAGGCGCAGAAAGTGTGTATCAAGTATTATCAAGAGATGAAGCATCAACATCATAATTTGTTCTAATAATAGAATCAAAAGGTAGCTTCATTATCTTTCTAGGGAAGTGTTCCATACCTTTCTTGAGAGGAAATTGGTATTTAATATTACCTTCCTTCATATCAATAATAGCACCAACAGTTCGAAGAAAGGGTTTTCCCAGAATAATGGGACAAGATGCATTGCATTCAATATCCAAGACAACAAAATCAACGGGGACAAGGTTATTGTTAACCGTAATGCGAACATTATCAATTCTCCCCAAAGGTTTCTTTGTAGAATTATCAGCAAGATTAACATCCAAATAACAATTTTTCAATGGTGGCAAGTCAAGCATATCATAGATTTTCTTAGGCATAACACAAATACTTGCACCAAGATCACATAAAGCATTACAATCAAAATCATTGACCTTCATCTTAATGATGGGCTCCCAACCATCTTCTAACTTCCTAGGAATAGAAGTTTCAAGTTTTAGTTTCTCTTCTCTAGCTTTAATGAGAGCATTTGTAATATGTTTTGTAAAGGCCAAATTTATAGCACTAGCATTAGGACTTTTAGCAAGTTTTTGTAAGAACTTTATAACTTCAGAGATGTGACAATCATCAAAATCTAAACCATTATGATCTAAAGCAATGGGATCATTGTCCCCAATATTTTGAAAAAATTCAGCAGTTTTATCACAAGCAGTTTCAGCAGTTTTAGCAGTTTCAGGCAGTTTTGCTCGCTTTGTATTAGGAGTAGAAACATTGCTAACACCAATTATTTTACCATTGATAGTAGGGGGTGTAGCAACATGTGAAGCATTATCATTACTCGTGGTGGTAATAGTCCAAACTTTAGCTACATTATTCTCTTTAGCATTTTCTTCTTTTTCCCACTTAGCACGCAATTCAGCCATCAATCTAATATTTTCATTAATTCGAACTTGGATGGCGTTTGCTGTAGAAAATGACTTAATATCTTTATCTTCATTAGGCATAACTTTCAATTTCAAAAGATCAACATCAGCAACAAGACTATCAACTTTAGAAGCAAGAATATCAATTTTTCCAAGCTTTTCTTCAACAGATTTGTTAAAAGCAGTTTGTGTACTAATAAATTCTTTAAGCATGGATTCAAGACCAGAGGGTACACTCCTATTATTGTTGTAAGAATTCCCATAAGAATTAACATAGCCATTGCCATTATTAGAAGGATATGGCCTATAGTTGTTACCAGAATTATTCCTATAAGCATGGTTGTTGAAATTATTATTTTTAATGAAGTTCACATCAACATGCTCTTCTTGAGCAACCAATGAAGCTAAAGGAACATTATTAGGATCAACATTAGATCTACCATTCACAAGCATAGACATAATAGCATCAATCTTATCACTCAAGGAGGAGGTTTCTTCAACAGAATTTACCTTCTTACCTTGTGGAGCTCTTTTCGTGTGCCATTCAGAGTAATTAATCATCATATCATCAAGAAGCTTTGTTGCGGCGCCTAGAGTGATGGACATAAAAGTACCTCCAGCAGCTGAATCCAATAGGTTCCGTGAAGAAAAATTCAATCCTGCATAAAAGGTTTGGATGATCATCCAACTAGTCAGTCCATGGGTAGGGCAATTCTTGACCAAAGATTTTATTCTTTCCCATGCTTGAGCAATATGCTCATTATCCAAATGCTTAAAATTCATTATGCTACTTCTCAAAGATATAATTTTAGCAGGAGGATAATATCTACCAATGAAAGCATCCTTACATTTAGTCCATGAATCAATACTATTCTTAGGCAAAGATAGCAACCAATCTTTAGCTCTTCCTCTTAAGGAGAAAGGAAACAATTTTAATTTTATAATGTCACCATCTACATCCTTATACTTTTGCATTTCACAAAGTTCAACAAAATTATTAAGATGGGCAGCAGCATCATCAGAACTAACACCAGAAAATTGCTCTCTCATAACAAGATTTAGTAAAGAAGGTTTAATTTCAAAAAATTCTGCTGTAGTAGCAGGTGGAGAAATAGGTGTGCATCGGAAATCATTATTATTTGTGCTAGTAAAGTCACACAACTTGGTATTCTCAGGAGTATTCATTTTAACACTAGTAAATAAAGCAAACTAAATAAAGTAAAGCAAGTAACTAATTTTTTTGTTTTTTTGATATAAGGAAGCAAACAATGCAGTAAATAAAATAAAGTAAAGCAAGACAAAAATAAAGTAAAGAGATTGGAAGTGGGAGACTCCCCTTGCAGCGTGTCTTGATCTCCCCGGCAACGGTGCCAGAAAAAGAGCTTGATACGCGTACATCACGCGTCCGTTGGGAACCCCAAGAGGAAGGTGTGATGCGTACAGCAACAAGTTTTCCCTCAGTAAGAAACCGAGGTTATCGAACTAGTAGGAGTCAAGAAGCACGTGAAGGTTGTTGGTGGCAGAGTGTAGTGCGGCGCAACACCAGGGATTCCGACGCCAACGTGGAACCTGCACAACACAATCAAAGTACTTTGCCCCAACGTAACAGTGAGGTTGTCAATCTCACCGGCTTGCTGTAAACAAAGGATTAGATGTATAGTGTGGAAGATGATGTTTGCAAAGAACAGTAAGAACAAGTATTGCAGTAGATTGTATTCGATGTAAAAGAATTGGACCGGGGTCCACAGTTCACTAGAGGTGTCTCTCTGATGTCTACGCGCGCTTCTATTCCTGTAGACACTGTTGGGCCTCCAAGAGCAGAGGTTTGTAGAACAGCAGCAAGTTTCCCTTAAGTGGATCACCCAAGGTTTATCGAACTCAGGGAGGAAGAGGTCAAAGATATCCCTCTCAAGCAACCCTGCAACCACAATGCAAGAAGTCTCTTGTGTCCCCAACACACCTAATACACTTTTCAGATGTATAGGTGCACTAGTTCGGCGAAGAGATAGTGAAATACAGGTGGTATGAATGTATATGAGCAGTAGTAACGGCGCCAGAAAAGTGCTTGCTGGCATGCAGTTGATGTGGGAGATATTGCAGGAAGTACAGATGCAGTAAAACAGTAAACAAGCAATGATTGCAGTATTTGGAAACAAGGCCTAGGGATCATACTTTCACTAGTGGACACTCTCAACATTGATCACATAATAAAACCACTCTACACTCTCTTGTTGGATGATGAAAACCACTAGCTGTGTAGGGCTACAAGAGCACCTCAATGCCAGAGTTAACAAGCTCCACAACATTCGATATTCATATTTAAATAACCTTAGAGTGCATGATAGATCAACACAATTATACCAAGTACTAACATAGCATTGATACGTCCAATTTGCATCACTATTTTATATCATAATTTGCTGTTATTCATTGATATATTTCATATTTGGATACAATACTTATGTTATTTCATCTATTTTGCATGTTTCATCATTATTGGAGGATCAAGCACCGGAGCCAGGATTCTGCTGGAAAAAGCACCGTCAGAACGCAATATTTCGGAAGATCAACTGTGGAAGGAAATTATACCAAAAATCCTATTTTTCAAGATGACGAAGGAAGCCAGAAGGAGGAGCCAGCTGGACCCAAGGTGGGCCCAGACCATAGGGCGGCGCGGCCCATGGCCTGGCCGCGCCACCATGTGGTGTGGGGGCCCCACAGCCCCTTTCGCCTCCTTTTCTTCGCGAAACCCTTCATCCCGAAAACCTAAGCCACAGAGGGTACCTCACGAAGAGTTACAGCCGCCTCTGCGGGGCGGAGAACACCAGAGAGAAAAGAGCTCTCCGACGGGCAGGAATCCGCCGGGGAAATTCCCTCCCGGAGGGGGAAATCGACGCCATCGTCACCGTCATCGAGCTGGACATCATCTCCATCACCATCATCATCATCTCCACCATCATCACCGCCGTCTCCACCGCAGCACCTCGTCACCGCTGTAGCAATTTGGGTTTGATCTTGATTGTTTGATAGGGGAAACTCTCCCGGTATCGATTTCTACTTGTTGTTGATGCTATTGAGTGAAACCATTGAACCAAGTTTATGTTCAGATTGTTATTCATCATCATATCACCTCTGATCATGTTCCATATGATGTCTTGTGAGTAGTTCGTTTAGTTCTTGAGGACATGGGTGAAGTCTAAATGTTAGTAGTGAACTATGGTTGAGTAATATTCAATGGTATGATATTTAAGTTGTGGTGTTATTCTTCTAGTGGTGTCATGTGAACGTCGACTACATGACACTTCACCATTTATGGGCCTAGGGGAATGCATCTTGTATTCGTTTGCCAATTGCGGGGTTGCCGGAGTGACAGAAACCTAAACCCCCGTTGGTATATCGATGCAGGAGGGATCGCGAGGATCTCGAGTTTAAGGCTGTGGTTAGATTTATCTTAATTACTTTCTTGTAGTTGCGGATGCTTGCAAGGGGTATAATCACAAGTATGTATTAGTCCTAGGAAGGGCGGTACATTAGCATAGGTTCACCCACACAACACTTATCATAACAATGAAGATTATTTAGCCGTATGTAGCGAAAGCACTAGACTAAAATCCCGTGTGTCCTCGAGAACGTTTGGTCATTATAAGTAAACAAACCGGCTTGTCCTTTGTGCTAAAAAGGATTGGGCCACTCGCTGCAATTGTTACTCTCGCACTTTACTTACTTGTACTTTATTCAACTGTTACATCAAAACCCCCTGAATACTTGTCTGTGAGCATTTATAGGGAATCCTTCATCGAAACTGCTTGTCAACACCTTCTGCTCCTCGTTGGGATCGACATTCTTACTTATCGAAAATACTACGATACACCCCCTATACTTGTGGGTCATCAAGACTATTTTCTGGCGCCGTTGCCGGGGAGTGAAGCGCTATTGGTAAGTGGAATTGGTAAGGAAAATCTTTCTTGTTTGTGCTGATTTTATTTACACTTTCTTGCTATAAGTCATTATGGAGAGATCTTCTCTTCAATTTCTATTTGGGAAATCTACTACTACTGCAATGGTAGTGGATGAGGCGCCAGGTGAGGAAGTGATACCATATAAAATACCTATGAAAATTATTGAACGTGTTATGGATAACCGCTATGAAGGGGATGGAACTGTCCACCCTGGAGATCATTTATTGTTCTTACATGAATTATGCGGTTTATACAAGTGTGCAGGTATTGCTATGGATGAAGTGAGGAAGAAACTATTCTCTTTATCGTTGTCTGGTAAGGCGGCGCATTGGTATAAATTACTGGATAATGGGGATTCTCTTGAATGGAATGATATTGTGCCCCGGTTTTATTCTAAGTTCTATCCTCCAAGTGAAATTCACAAGGATCGGAATCGCATATATAATTTTTGGCCTCATGATGGAGAGAGTATTGCCCAAGCTTGGGGGAGATTGAAGTCTTTAATGCTCAAATGCCCCATTCATGAGCTTCCTGGTAATGTTATTATTGATAATTTCTATGCAAGACTTTCTTTTCAAGACAAGACCTTGCTGGATACTTCTTGTTCTGGATCATTTACACGCAACAAAGAAGAGTTTAAGAGGGACCTTCTTGATCGGATCCAAGAAAATACTGAAGGTTGGGAGAACGACAAGGATAGAGAATCAGGTACAATTTATGATTATAAATGCATTGAAGCTTTTATGGATACTGATAAATTTCGTAATATGAGTGCTATATATGGTCTTGATTCTCAAGTTGCTGCAAATCTTTATAAAGCGTTTGCCTCTCATTATGAATTGCCAAAGAAGAATTTTGATAAGTATCATGAACCGTATAAAGATAAAATTGATTCATCTATTAATAAATGCGTTTTAGTTGAAACTGTTGATCATGTTATTCCTGAAGCTTATATTGAAAAAACTCCTTTCCCTGCTAAAATGAAGGAGTACTCTGTTATAAATAGTGCGGTTCATAAAAGTGAAAAGAAACCTGTAGAACCTGAAGAACAAATAAAAGTTGAACCTGCTGTTGCAATAGTTAAAGATCTTGTGACTGAAAATGTGGAGGATGGTCATATTATTTTCTGTAAAGATGCTTCTAATATTGTTTCACATCCTAATAAACCCAAACAAGTTAGTGTTCCTATGCTATCTGTTAGAATTGGTGATCATTGCTATTATGGATTATGTGATATTGGTGCAAGTGTTAGTGCTATTCCTTATGAGCTTTACACGGAGATTATGCACGAAATTGATTCTTGTGAACTTGAAGATATTGATGTGGTTATTCAGCTGGCTAATAGAGAAACTATTTCTCCAATTGGTATTGTTCGAGATGTGGAAGTTTTATGTGGTAAGATTAAATATCCTGCTGACTTTTTGGTACTTGGTTCCGCTGCTAGTGATTATTGTCCTATCATTTTTGGTAGACCTTTTCTAAATACTTGTGGAGCTATTATGGATTGCAAGAAAGAGAAAATTTTGACTAAATTTGCTGGTGAATCTTATGAGTTTAACTTCTCTAAATTTACCAAAACCCCTTATAAAGCTGATTTGCCTAGTGATGATTTTAAAATGCAGCAGTGTGCATCTATTGTTCTTGTTCCTAATAATCCTTTGCAGCAACATTTGGAGGATAGCGAGAGTGAAGTTTTTAGGAAAGAAGGAGATGAGCTTGAGGAAATTTTTCTTCGCCAACCTATTCTTAAGCATGATTTACCGGTGGAAGATCTGGGTACAACACCGCCACCAAAGGAAGATCCTGTCTTTGATTTAAAGCCTTTGCCTGATAATCTTAAATATGCTCATATTGATGATAAGAAAATATATCCTGTTATTATTAGTTCTAAGCTTACAGAGTTTGAAGAAGAAAGGTTATTGGAAATATTGAACAAACACCGAGGAGCTATTGGCTACACTCTTGATGATTTGAAGGGGATTTCTCCTTCTATTTGCCAACACGCCATTAATATGGAAGATGATGCGAAGCCTGTTGTTGAACCTCAGCGTCGTCTAATTCCGAAGATGAAGGAAGTGGTAAGGAATGAGGTATTAAGACTTCTTGAAGCTGGTATTATATATCCTATTGCTGATAGTAGATGGGTTAGTCCTGTGCATTGCGTTCCCAAGAAAGGAGGAATGACTGTTGTGCCTAATGATAATGATGAGCTCATCCCTCAAAGAGTAGTCGTAGGGTATAGAATGTGCATTGATTTTCGAAAAGTTAATAAAGTTACTAAGAAAGATCATTACCCTTTACCATTTATTGATCAAATGCTAGAAAGATTGTCTAAAAATACTCATTTTTGCTTTCTTGATGGTTATTCTGGGTTTTCACAAATTGCTGTTAAAACTAAAGATCAAGAGAAAACCACTTTTACTTGTCCCTATGGAACTTATGCTTATAGACGCATGCCTTTTGGTTTATGTAATGCTCCTGCTACTTTTCAAAGATGCATGTCTGCTATTTTTCATGGTTTTTGCGAGAGTATTGTAGAGGTATTCATGGATGATTTTTCCGTCTATGGGAATTCTTTTGATAGTTGCTTGCGAAACCTTGATAAAGTTTTGCAGAGATGTGAAGAAACTAACCTTGTTCTTAATTGGGAGAAATGCCACTTTATGGTTAATGAAGGAATTGTATTGGGACATAAAATTTCTGAGAGAGGTATTGAAGTTGATAGAGCTAAAGTTGAAGCAATTGAGAAGATGCCCTATCCGAGGGATGTTAAAGGTATTCGTAGTGTTCTTGGTCATGCTGGGTTTTATAGGAGATTTATTAAAGATTTCTCCAAGATTTCAAAGCCTCTTACTAATCTTCTTCAAAAAGATGTACCTTTTGTTTTTGATGACGATTGTAAGGAAGCCTTTGAAACTCTTAAGAAAGCCTTAACAACTGCTCCTATAGTTGAACCTCCTGATTGGAACTTACCATTTGAAATTATGTGTGATGCTAGTGATTTTGCTGTAGGCGCTGTTCTTGGACAGCGGGTAAACAAAAAACTGAATGTTATTCATTATGCTAGTAAAACTCTTGATGCTGCTCAAAGAAATTATGCTACTACTGAAAAGGAATTATTAGCTGTAGTCTTTGCTTGTGATAAATTTAGATCTTATATTGTTGATTCAAAAGTTACGATTCATACTGATCATGCTGCAATTAGATACCTTATGACAAAGAAAGATGCTAAGCCGAGGCTTATTAGATGGGTACTTCTTTTGCAAGAATTTGATTTACATATTGTAGATAGGAAAGGTGCTGATAATCCTGTTGCTGATAATTTGTCTAGATTGGAAAATATTGCTTATGATCATGTTCCTGTTAATGATAGTTTTCCAAATGAACAATTGGCTGTAATGAAGGTGAGCTCGCGAGACAGTCCTTGGTATGCTGATTATGCTAACTTTATTGTTTCCAAGTACTTGCCTCCAACTTTTTCAGCTCAGCAAAGGAGGAAATTCTTTTATGACTTGAGGCATTATTTCTGGGATGACCCACACTTATATAAAGAAGGAGTGGATGGTATTATGCGAAGATGTGTTCCCGAATATGAACAACAAGAGATATTGAGTAAATGTCATGGTAGTGCTTATGGAGGACATCACGCCGGAGAAAGAACCGCGCAAAAGGTTCTACAATCAGGTTTTTATTGGCCAACTCTCTTCAAGGATGCGAGAAAGTTTATTTTATCTTGTGATGAATGCCAAAGGGTTGGTAATATCTCCAGACGTAATGAAATGCCTATGAATTATACTCTTGTTATTGAACCATTTGATTGTTGGGGATTTGACTTCATGGGACCTTTTCCGTCTTCAGAAGGTAACACTCATATACTTGTTGCTGTTGATTATGTTACTAAATGGGTGGAAGCCATACCTACAAAAAGTGCTGATGGTGAGACCTCTTTAAGAATGCTTCTAGACATTATTTTTCCTAGATTTGGAGTGCCTAGATATATTATGACTGATGGAGGTTCTCATTTTATTCATGGAGGTTTTAGAAAAACTCTTGCTAGGTATGGTATTAATCATAGAATTGCTTCCGCTTATCATCCTCAAACTAGTGGTCAAGTAGAATTATCAAATAGAGAGATTAAATCTATTTTGGGAAAGACCGTTAATAAAACTAGAAAGAATTGGGCTAGTAAATTGAAGGATGCACTATGGGCTTATAAAACTGCTTATAAAAATCCCATGGGAATGTCACCTTATAAAATGGTTTATGGGAAAGCTTGTCATTTACCTTTAGAACTAGAGCACAAAGCTTATTGGGCTGTTAGAGAACTAAATAAAGATCCTAAACTAGCTGGTGATAAGAGGTTGTTGCAATTAAGTTCTCTAGATGAATGGAGAAGTGAAGCTTATGAAAATGCTAAACTCTTTAAAGAGAAAGTTAAAAAATGGCATGATAGGAGGATCATCAAAAGAGAGTTTAATGTTGGGGATAAAGTCCTATTGTATCGGTCTCGTCTCAGACTCTTTGCAGGGAAATTACTCTCGAAATGGGAAGGACCATATGTTGTCGAGGAGGTGTATCGTTCAGGAGCAATCAAAATTAGCTCTCTCCAAGGCAATGCCACGCAAGTGGTGAATGGACAAAGACTCAAGCATTATATCTCAGGTGATTCTTATAATGTTGATGTTGATATTATTCAAGTGGAAACATCGGAGGCTTTCATTAAAGGACAAATTGATAGTCCGCCAGAACTCGACTTTGAATAGGTAACAGTACTGGTAATGAAAAGTTCGCAATTTACTTTCCGAACAATATTTTTGCTGTTTTTGGAAAATATGAAAAATTACGAGTTCGAAACGGAGTGGAAAGGACGCACGAGGGCGTGCCACCATAGGCCGGCGCGGCCTGACCTGGGCCCGCGCCGACCTATGGTCTGGCCGCCTCGTCGCCCCTTTCCGACTCTGGTTCGATCTGGTACTTTCCGTTTGTCGTGAAATTTTTTGCTATATAATCCCTCGGACCCCTGGAGGTCCGTATATCGTTTTCTCGACGTGTTTTGTTTTGAGCTGTTTCTGCCAGGATCTGTTTTTGGTCTAGAAGCACCATGGCCTCCAACAACAAGGGCAAGGGGCTTTCGGAGGAAGAAGTGAAGAGGGTGCCATCAAGACAAGAGCAGCAAGCCGTTGGGAGCAAGCAAATCTTGGTGGGATCTGTTGACACTCGACGTTCTTTTTCTCATAACTTGCAGGGACCTTTACCACCCGCTCTTAGCCTCGACTCCTTCCCTGTGTTGGAAGAAGCTCTACGAACTACCGATGAGTTTTGTGATCAATATCGGGCTCTAAGAAGAGAAGTGGAGATACTCCAGGTGGAGAATTGCCGTCTCCGAAGAATGCTGGAATACCACTCGATTCACATCACAAGGTCATCATCGCCAACTTCAGATAACAATGAATCTCTTCGAGTCTTAGTGCAGAACTGCCAAGCTGAGAAACTGAAGCTGAAGGAGATCTGTAAGAAGCGTGGGAGGAGTTCATCACCATCATCGCCAAAGGAGTAATTCATCATCGGTATTGGCATCCCCTTGGTTTGTTCCAAGCTTGGGGGAGTGCCGCGGTATCACATCATCACTATCTTTTACTTTTTATTGTCAAGTAGTGTCATATCATGAGTAGGGAAGTTATCATATAAGATGGGTTGCAGTTTGGAAGTATCTCTCCTTTAGTTGGTTGTCTATGTATCCCTTGGTGTGAGTTATCGTTATGGAATATTAATGAGAAGTCTTATCATTTACATTTTGCACATCTTATTTTAGTTTGCAATCTCTATTATATGATTTATCTTATCATTAGTATTGGTATCACTTTGGGAGCATTGAATAAATCTATTTGGTTTTGGCAAACTTAGCATTGGTCAATAGCAACAACACTTTGAGGTTTAAGTAGAAAAGAGAAATACATGTAGTTGTTTCATTGTCTTTCTTTCTTGTTAGCTCATAGCTTATTATTCTGAAGTTAAAATTGTTTGTGCTTACAAGGAAGATGCATGATTGTTTCTATCACATGTATATTTGTTTGTTTCCCTCAACTCTTATGCTTGCTAATTAACCTTGCTAGCCAAAAACCTGTACTGAGAGGGAATACTTCTCGTGCATCCAAACCTTAGCCCAAACCTATGTCATTTGTGTCCACCATACCTACCTACTACATGGTATTTTCCGCCATTCCAAGTAAATACTTCATGTGCTACCTTTAAACAATTCAAAACTTAGTATCTCTTATTTGTGTCAATGTTTTATAGCTCATGAGGAAGTATGTGGTGTTTTATCTTTCAATCTTGTTGGGCAACTTTCACCAATGGACTAGTGGCTTCATCCGCTTATCCAATAATTTTGCAAAAAGAGCTGGCAATGGGATTCCCAGTCCCAAATTAATTAAACTAAATAGACACTCCTCCATGGTATGTGATTGATGGACGGCACCCGAAGGATTCGGTTAGCCATGGCTTGTGTAAGCAAAGGTTGGGGGGAGTGTCATCATCATAATAAAACTAAAATAAAAAGGCACTCCTTCATGGTATGAGATTGTTGGCAGGCACCTGAGGATTCGGTTAGCCATGGTTTGTGAAAGAAAGGTTGGAAGGAGTGCCACGTAAAATGAAAATAATATGGGAGCCGCTCTTTGAAGGTTTGTCTGGCAAGGGGGTTAGAGTACCCGCTACCAGTCGTTGACAACAACAAACACCTCTCAAAATGTTACTTTTATTCTCTTTATATGATTTCAAAACTGAAAAAGCTCTAGCACATGATTTAATCCCTGCTTCCCTCTGCGAAGGGCCTGTCTTTAACTTTATGTTGAGTCAGTAAACCTATTTCCCTCCATCTCAAGCAAGCATTTGAGTAGTTGTGATCAAACCATTATATTGTGATTTGCTTCATCATGTCTTTTATTCTTCTTTGTTTAGTACAATTTTTATCTGAATGAATATAACTTTGCAAGTTATCAATGATTACAAGGAGACTATTATGATTGAGTATGCAAGTTGTGCCTTATAAACTTTAACATGAGAGCGCTGCTCAATGAGATAAGTATAATCTGTTAAATGTTCTCTGACCAAGAACGAAGTTTGCCATCACCAACTATGATTTCTTATGCACCTTTATTTGTGATTACTTTATACTTGTTTCAAGTTGAGTTATATGAGGAAGTTGTTTACTAGAATGTCTTGTGTGAATGAATATGATGCTTCTTGTCCGTATTTTATTTATCGACTCTTCACTCCATAAACATGTGGTCCTGTTTACTGAGTTCAGTTTCGCTTGGGGACAAGCGAAGTCTAAGCTTGGGGGGAGTTGATACGTCCAATTTGCATCACTATTTTATATCATAATTTGCTGTTATTCATTGATATATTTCATATTTGGATACAATACTTATGTTATTTCATCTATTTTGCATGTTTCATCATTATTGGAGGATCAAGCACCGGAGCCAGGATTCTGCTGGAAAAAGCACCGTCAGAACGCAATATTTCGGAAGATCAACTGTGGAAGGAAATTATACCAAAAATCCTATATTTCAAGATGACGAAGGAAGCCAGAAGGAGGAGCCAGCTGGACCCAAGGTGGGCCCAGACCATAGGGCGGCGCGGCCCATGGCCTGGCCGCGCCACCATGTGCTGTGGGGGCCCCACAGCCCCTTTCGCCTCCTTTTCTTCGCGAAACCCTTCGTCCCGAAAACCTAAGCCACAGAGGGTACCTCACGAAGAGTTACAGCCGCCTTTGCGGGGCGGAGAACACCAGAGAGAAAAGAGCTCTCCGGTGGGCAGGAATCCGCCGGGGAAATTCCCTCCCGGAGGGGGAAATCGACGCCATCGTCACCGTCATCGAGCTGGACATCATCTCCATCACCATCATCATCATCTCCACCATCATCACCGCCGTCTCCACCGCAGCACCTCGTCACCGCTGTAGCAATTTGGGTTTGATCTTGATTGTTTGATAGGGGAAACTCTCCCGGTATCGATTTCTACTTGTTGTTGATGCTATTGAGTGAAACCATTGAACCAAGTTTATGTTCAGATTGTTATTCATCATCATATCACCTCTGATCATGTTCCATATGATGTCTTGTGAGTAGTTCGTTTAGTTCTTGAGGACATGGGTGAAGTCTAAATGTTAGTAGTGAACTATGGTTGAGTAATATTCAATGGTATGATATTTAAGTTGTGGTGTTATTCTTCTAGTGGTGTCATGTGAACGTCGACTACATGACACTTCACCATTTATGGGCCTAGGGGAATGCATCTTGTATTCGTTTGTCAATTGCGGGGTTGCCGGAGTGACAGAAACCTAAACCACCGTTGGTATATCGATGCAGGAGGGATCGCAGGATCTCAGAGTTTAAGGCTGTGGTTAGATTTATCTTAATTACTTTCTTGTAGTTGCGGATGCTTGCAAGGGGTATAATCACAAGTATGTATTAGTCCTAGGAAGGGCGGTACATTAGCATAGGTTCACCCACACAACACTTATCATAACAATGAAGATTATTTAGCCGTATGTAGCGAAAGCACTAGACTAAAATCCCGTGTGTCCTCGAGAACGTTTGGTCATTATAAGTAAACAAACCGGCTTGTCCTTTGTGCTAAAAAGGATTGGGCCACTCGCTGCAATTGTTACTCTAGCACTTTACTTACTCGTACTTTATTCAACTGTTACATCAAAACCCCCTGAATACTTGTCTGTGAGCATTTATAGGGAATCCTTCATCGAAACTGCTTGTCAACACCTTCTGCTCCTCGTTGGGATCGACATTCTTACTTATCGAAAATACTATGATACACCCCCTATACTTGTGGGTCATCAAGCATGCACACTGTCACCTTCATACTATGAAAGGAGGAAAGGATCACATTAATACCATCATAGTAATAGTTAACTTCATAATCTACAAGAGATCATAATCATAAACTACGCCAAGTACTACATGATGCACACACTGTCACCATTACATCATGGAGGAGGAATAGAGTACTTTAATAACATCACTAGAGTAGCACATAGATGAATAGTGATACAAAACTCATATGAATCTCAATCATGTAAGGCAGCTCATGAGATCATTGTATTGAAGTACATAGGATAGAGATTAACCACATAGCTACCGGTACAACCCTTAGCCTCGATGGAGAACTACTCCCTCCTCATGGTAGACAGCAGCGTTGATGGAGATGGCGGTGGTGTCGATGGAGATGCCTTCCGGGGGCACTTCCCCGTCCTGGCGGCGTGCCGGAACAGAGACTCCTGTCCCCCAGATCTTGGCTTCGCGATGGCGGCGGCTCTGGAAGGTTTCTCATACCGTGGCTTTTGCGTATCGAAGTTTTCGGTCAGGTACCTTTAAATAGGCGAAGAGGCGGAGTCGGAGGGCTGACGAGGCGGCGACACAGTAGGGGGGCGCGGCCCAGGCCCTGGCCGCGCCGCCTACATGTGTGGGGCCCACAGGGCCCCCCTCTGGTGGCTCTCGGGTGTTCTGGAAGCTTCGTGGAATTCTAAGATGTTGGGCGTTGATTTCGTCCAATTCCGAGAATATTTCCTTACTAGGATTTCTGAAACCAAAAACAGCAGAAAACAGGAACTGGCACTTCGGCATCTCGTCAATAGGTTAGTTCCGGAAAATCCATAATAATGACATAAAGTGTGAACAAAACATGTAGGTATTGTCATAAAACAAGCATGGAACATAAGAAATTATCGATACGTCGGAGACGTATCAGCATCCCCAAGCTTAGTTCCTACTCGTCCCGAGTAGGTAAACGATAACAAAGATAATTTCTGAAGTGACATGCTACCAACATAATCTTAATCATACTATTGTAAAGCATGAATGAAGTGATTCAAAGCAATGGTAAAGATAATGAGTAAACAACTGAATCATATAGCAAAGACTTTTCATGAATAGTACTTTCAAGACAAGCATCAATAAGTCTTGCATAAGAGTTAACTCATAAAGCAATAGATTCAAAGTAAAAGCATTGAAGCAACACAAAGGAAGATTAAGTTTCAGCGGTTGCTTTCAACTTGTAACATGTATATCTCATGGATAATTGTCAACATAAATTAAAATAATAAGTGCAATAAGCAAGCATGTAAGAATCAATGCACAGTTAACACAAGTGTTTGCTTCTAATACAGAAAGAAGTAGGTAAACTGACTCAACATAAAAGTAAAAGAATGGCCCTTCGCTGAGGGAAGCAGGGATAAATCATGTGCTAGAGCTTTTCAAGTTTTAAAATCATATAGAGAGCATAAAACTAAAATTTTGAGAGGTGTTTGTTGTTGTCAACGAATGGTAGTGGGTACTCTAACTCCCTTGCCAAGCAGACTTTCAAAGAGAGGCTCCCATGAAGGACGTTATCTCTACCAGCAAGGTAGATCATCCCTCTTCTCTTTTGTTTACACATGTACTTTAGTTTTTATTTATGGGTGACACTCCTCCCAACCTTTGCTTACACAAGCCATGGCTAACCGAATCCTCGGGTGCCTTCCATCAATCTCATACCATGGAGGAGTGTCAATTTGCAAAATTAAGTTGCTTACTGATTAATCAGAGCAAAACATGTGAAGATAATTATTAATGAAATTTGATTAATCGGGGCTGGGAACCCCGTTGCCAGCTCTTTTTGCAAAATTATTGGATAAGCGGATGTGCCACTAATCCATTATGAAAGTCTGTCAAGAGTAAATGACAAGGTTGAAAGATAAACACCACATACTTCATCATGAGCTATAAAACATTGACACAAATTAAGAAGCATTTTAAATTGTTTAAAGGTAGCACACGAAGTATTTACTTGGAATGGCAGAAAATACCATGTAGTAGGTAGGTATGGTGGACACAAATGGCATATTTTTTGGCTCAAGGATTTTGGATGCACGAGAAGTATTCCCTCTCAGTACAAGGCTTAGGCTAGCAAGGTTATTTGAAGCAAACTCAAGTATGAACCGGTACAGCAAAACTTACATAAGAACATATTGCAATCATTATAAGACTCTACACTGTCTTCCTTGTTGTTCAAACCCTTACCAAAAAATATCTAGACCTTAGAGAGACCAATCATGCAAACCAAATTTTAACAAGCTCTACAGTATTTCTTCACTAATAGGTGCAAAGTACATGATGCAAGAGCTTAAACATGAGAACAACAATTGCCAAGTATCAAATTATTCAAGACATTATACCAATTACCACATGTAGCATTTTCTGTTTCCAACCATATAACAATTAACGAAGCAGTTTCAACCTTCGCCATGAACATTAAAAGCTAAGAACACATGTGTTCATATGAACATGCGGAGCATGTCTCTCTCCCACACAAGCATGAACTTATTCAAACAAAACAAAAATAAAAACAAACAGACGCTCCAAGTAAAGTACATAAGATGTGACCGAATAAAAATATAGTTTCAAGAGAAGTGACCTGATAAGTTGTCGATGAAGAAGGGGATGCCTTGGGCATCCCCAAGCTTAGATTCTTGAGTCTTCTTGAAATATGCAGGGATGAACCACCGGGGAATCCCCAAGCTTAGAGCTTTCACTCTCCTTGATCATATTATATCATCCTCCTCTCTTGACCCTTGAAAACTTCCTCCACACCAAACTCAAAACAAACTCATTAGAGGGTTAGTGCATAATCAAAAATTCACATGTTCAGGGGTGACACAATCATTCTTAACACTTCTGGACATTGCACAAAGCTTCTGAAAGTTAATGGAACAAAAAAAATCCATTCAACATAGCAAAAGAGGCAATGCGAAATAAAAGGCAGAATCTGTCAAAACAGAACAGTCCGTAAAGACGAATTTTTCTGGGGCACTAAACTTGCTCAGATGAAAATGCTCATATTGAATGAAAGTTGCGTACATATCTGAGGATCACGCACGTAAATTGGCATATTTTTCTGAGTTACCTACAGACGGGGCGACTCAAATTCGTGACAGACAGAAATCTGTTACTGCGCAGCAATCCAAATCTAGTATCAACTCTACTATCAAAGACTTTACTTGGCACAACAATGCAATAAAATAAAGATAAGGAGAGGTTGCTACAGTAGTAACAACTTCCAAGACACAAATATAAAACAAAGTACTGTAGTAAAATAAACACATGGGTTATCTCCCAAGAAGTTCTTTCTTTATAGCCATTAAGATGGGCTCAGCAGTTTTAATGATGCACTCGCAAGAAATAGTATTTGAAGCAAAAGAGAGCATCAAGAGGCAAATTCAAAACAAATTTAAGCCTAAAATGTTTCCTATGAAAAAGAATCTTGTAAATAAACAAATTCATGAAGCATAATGCAACAAGCATAGGAAGATAAAATAAGTGTAACTTCAAAATTTTCAGCATGTAGAGAGGTGTTTTAGTAACATGAAAATTTCTACAACCATATTTTCCTCTCTCATAAAGATTTTCAGTAGTATCATGAGCAAACTCAACAATATAACTATCACATAAAGCATTCTTATCATGAGTCTCATGCATAAAAGTATCATTACTCTCCACATAAGCATAATCAATTTTATTAATTGTAGTGGGAGCAAATTCAACAAAGTAGCTATCATTATTATTCTCATCAAGTGTAGGAGGCATAATATAATCATAATAAAATTTACTCTCCATAGTAGGTGGCACCAAAAGACTACTATCATTATAATCATCATAAATAGGAGGGAAAGTATCATCAAAGAAAATTTTCTCCTCAATGCTTGGGGGACTAAAAATATCATGCTCATCAAAGCCAGCTTCCCCAAGCTTAGAATTTTCCATAGCATTAGCAATAATAGTATTCAAAGAGTTCATGCTAATAACATTGCTATTTTGCAAACAAAGTTCCATGGGTTTTTTAATTCTCTCTTCAAACACATCATGTCCTAATTCAAGATAAAGTTCATAAAGATCTCTAATTTTGTTGTTGTTTTCCATTAAGCCTAACTAGTGTAAACAAGAAACAAAAAGATGCAATTGCAGGATCTAAAGGAAATAGCTTCGAGTACTCACAAAAGGTACCAGAAAAGTGTTTGGTTACCTGGGACCAGCGTGTGAGTGCCTTTTACCTTTCCTCCCCGGCAACGGCGCAAGAAAAGTGCTTGATGTCTACGCGCGCTTCTATTCCTGTAGACAGTGTTGGGCCTCCAAGAGCAGAGGTTTGTAGAACAGCAGCAAGTTTCCCTTAAGTGGATCACCCAAGGTTTATCGAACTCAGGGAGGAAGAGGTCAAAGATATCCCTCTCAAGCAACCCTGCAACCACAATGCAAGAAGTCTCTTGTGTCCCCAACACACCTAATACACTTGTCAGATCTATAGGTGTACTAGTTCGGCGAAGAGATAGTGAAATACAGGTGGTTTGAATGTATATGAGCAGTAGTAACGGCGCCAGAAAAGTGCTTGCTGGCATGCAGTTGATGTGGGAGATATTGCAGGAAGTACAGATGCAGTAAAACAGTAAACAAGCAATAATTGCAGTATTTGGAAACAAGGCCTAGGGATCATACTTTCACTAGTGGACACTCTCAACATTGATCACATAATAAAACCACTCTACACTCTCTTGTTGGATGATGAACACCACTAGCTGTGTAGGGCTACAAGAGCACCTCAATGCCGGAGTTAACAAGCTCCACAACATTCGATATTCATATTTAAATAACCTTAGAGTGCATGATAGATCAACACAATTATACCAAGTACTAACATAGCATGCACACTGTCACCTTCATACTATGAAAGGAGGAATAGATCACATTAATACCATCATAGTAATAGTTAACTTCATAATCTACAAGAGATCATAGTCATAAACTACGCCAAGTACTACATGATGCACACACTGTCACCATTACATCATGGAGGAGGAATAGAGTACTTTAATAACATCACTAGAGTAGCACATAGATGAATAGTGATACAAAACTCATATGAATCTCAATCATGTAAGGCAGCTCATGAGATCATTGTATTGAAGTACATAGGAGAGAGATTAACCACATAGCTACCGGTACAGCCCTTAGCCTCGATGGAGAACTACTCCCTCCTCATGGGAGACAGTAGCATTGATGGAGATGGCGGTGGTGTCGATGGAGATGCCTTCCGGGGGCACTTCCCCGTCCCGGTGGCGTGCCGGAACAGAGACTCCTGTCCCCCAGATCTTGGCTTCGCGATGGAGGCGGCTCTGGAAGGTTCCTCGTACCGTGGCTTTTCCGTATCGAAGTTTTAGGTCAGGGACCTTTAAATAGGCGAAGAGGCGGAGTCGGAGGGCTGACGAGGCGGCGACACAGTAGGGGGGCGCGGCCCAGGCCCTGGCCGCGCCGCCTACATGTGTGGGGCCCACAGGGCCCCCCTCTGGTGGCTCTCGGGTGTTCTGGAAGCTTCGTGGAATTCTAAGATGCTGGGCGTTGATTTCGTCCAATTCCGAGAATATTTCCTTACTAGGATTTCTGAAACCAAAAACAGCAGAAAACAGGAACTGGCACTTCGGCATCTCGTCAATAGGCTAGTTCCGGAAAATGCATAATAATGACATAAAGTGTGAACAAAACATGTAGGTATTGTCATAAAACAAGCATGGAACATAAGACATTATAGATACGTCGGAGACATATCACTCTCCGATAAGAAATAGCATGTTGGGTGAACAAATTACAGTTGGGCAATTGACAAATAGAGAGGGCATGACAATGCACATACATATCATCATGAGTAAAGTGAAATTCAATTGGGCATTACGACAGAGTACATAGACCGCTATCCAGCATGCATCTATGCCTAAAAAGTCCACCTTCGGGATAGCATCCGCACCCCTTCCAGTATTAAGTTGCAAACAACAGCCAATTGCATTAAGTATGGTGCGTAATTTAATCAACACAAATATCCTTAGACAAATCATTGATGTTTTATCCCTAGTGGCAAGAGCACATCCACAACCTTAGAACTTTCTGTCATTGTCTCAGATATAATGGAGGCATGAACCCACTATCGAGCATAAATACTCCCTCTTGGAGTTACAAGTATCAACTTGGCCAGAGCCTCTACTAGCAACGGAGAGCATGCAAGATCATAAACAACACATAGATGATAGATTGATAATCAACTTGACATAGTATTCCGTATTCATCGGATCCCAACAAACACAACATGTAGCATTACAAATAGATGATCTTGATCATGATAGGCAGCTCACAAGATCTGACATGATATCACAAGAGGAGAAGACAACCATCTAGCTACTGCTATGGACCCATAGTCCAGGGGTGAACTACTCACACATCGATCCGGAGGCGATCATGGCGATGAAGAGTCCTCCGGGAGATGATTCCCCTCTCCGGTAGGGTGCCGGAGGCGATCTCCTGAATCCTCCGAGATGGGATTGGCGGCGGCGGCGTCTCTGGAAGGTTTTTCGTATCGTGGCTCTCGGTACTGGGGTTTTCGCGACGAAGGCTTTAAGTAGGCGGAAGGGTAGGTCAGGAGGCGTCACGAGGGCCCCACACAACAGGGCGGCGCGGCCCCAGCCCTGGCGTGGCGGCGCCTCGTGGCCCCACTTCGTAACCCTTTCGGTCTTCTGGAAGCTTCGTGGAAAAATAAGACCCTGGGCGTTGATTTCGTCCAATTCCGAGAATATTTCCTTTGTAGGATTTCTGAAACCAAAAACAGCAGAAAACAGCAACTGGCTCTTCGGCATCTCGTCAATAGGTTAGTGCCGGAAAATGCATAATAATTACATAAAGTGTGTATAAAACATGTGAGTATCATCAATAAAGTAGCATGGAACATAAGAAATTATAGATACGTTTGAGACGTATCACACCACGCTCAAGACTCACAAAGCACAGCACGCCCAAAGCGAATATGGCGGCACAAGATCTGGGAGCCTCGGAGTGGGAGAGATCCAAGATCTCAAACCAAGATGTCAACTTGATGAAGAAGCTCAGCCTCATGAAGAAGAAGGACGCGCTGCGCTTCCCCAGCGAAGAGAGCTACCTGTCGCCCCCTATGGAATATCGGGTTAGCTTCGTTGACCACCTCATTCGCGGCCTCTCTGCCCCCATCCATGATTTTCTTCGTAGATTGCTTTTCGTGTACGGGTTGCAACTTCATAAACTCACCATCCTCCACGTTTCTATTTTCATCACCCTTTGCGAGTGCTTCCTCGGAACCCAACCTAATTGGGCTCTGTGGAAGTGCATTTTTTGCCTCCGCCGCAATGGCTCACACAACATTGCCTACAACATAGGTGGTGTTCTTATTTGCGTTCGCCCTGATGTCGAATATTTCGACGTCAAATTCCCCAAGTCCGTCCAAGGGTGGCGCAAAAGATGGTTATACATTCGCGAGGAGTGTCCCGACTCGCTAGAATACAACATCGCCCCCTTTGACGGTAGCGCAAAAATTCTCCGTCGCCGATCCTGGGATGTTGAAGCTACCGATGAAGATAAAACGGCGACTGAGGCGCTGATGAAGCGCATCCATGAGCTGCAGAATACCCGAGGCAAGGAATTGTCGGGTATCCAAATCACCGCTTATTTCCTTAGGTGTAGGGTGCAGACTCTACAGGCTCGCAAAAACCCTATGTGGATGTATGATGGCGAGAAAGATGTCAACCGCCTCTCCAAAGATCTCTCTGTGAAGGACTTGGATAAGCTTGTTCGGCGTGTTTCGTCGTTGAGCAAGAAACATCCAGTACCAACCTCCTGCCGCGTGGTACCATATAGTGCCCCAAGTAAGTAAACCTTCCTCTCAAGTTTTTGTATTTCCTGCATCACTTGCTATTTTGCTGTTTTTTCGACCTGAGTTAAAACTGCGACTGCTATTTTGTTATTTCGTTGTTTTACTGTTTCCCTCAAATTTCTCCTGCTATTGTGTTTCCCTTTTTCAGGACCACCAAGTTACTTCCTTGCTGCCTCCCTTACCTGAAGGTGGGGAGGTTGACAATCGAGACATCGTTGCTGACGATGTACAGGGTACTTCTCGCCCTGAGAGTGAAGTTGCAGGTTCTCACAAATCTGCGGCTTCTTCTGAAAGAGATGCTGAGTCTGAGGCTTCTGAGTCTGTGCAGTCTCTCCCCTCTGCTATTTCCCCGAAGAACAAAAGGAAAAGGGGCGAGATTGCAGATTCCGGCACCTCCAAAGCTGGTCCGCCGCCTGCCGAAGAAACTTCTCCCGAAGAGGAGGAAACCTTCAACCCTTACAATGACGCCCTTGTTAGCTCGTAAGTTTCTGTCGTCTTTTTCCACTTGGACACATCGCTTGCTAAACGTTGCTTATACTATTTATTGATGCATAGTGACGACGAGGAGGAAGAGCTCCCTGTTAATGTGACTTCTCTTACGAGTATGGCACGGACTTTGGTTCTTTCTGAGACTCGCCCTTCTACGGACGAGACCTCGCCTCCTCAACAAAATGTAGGACACCTGACTCCTGTCGGGAGCTGATATGTCCAAAACGTATCTACTTTCCCGAACACTTTTGCTATTGTTTTGCCTCTAATTTGTGTATTTTGGATACAACTAACACAGACTAACGCTGATTTTAGCAGAATTGCTCTGGTGTCTCGTTTTTGTGCAGAAATCCAACTTTCGGGAAAATCCTCGGAATTTATACCAAAGGGCTTATTTTACCAGAAGAATCACGGAGCCAGAAGGGAAGGCCTGGGGGAGGCCCAGGGCCCCCAGACGCTAGGCCGGTGCGGCTTGGAGGGGGGCGCGCTGCCCTAGCATGTGGCCCCCTCGGCTGCCCTCTGACGCCCTCCTCTGGACTACTTAAAGGTTTCGATCTAAAAACGCGAGGAAAAAAATCGAAGTCGCCAGAAACCCTCCAGAACTCCACCACATTCTCGGGACCAGAAACTCCGTTCTGGCACTCCGCCGGGACGGGGAATTGGAGGAGATCATCGCCATCATCATCACCGACGCCTCTCCATCGACCAGCAATGTTTCCCCCATCCATGTGTGAGTAATTCCCCCGTTCTAGGCTAAAGGGGATGGTAGGGATTGGATGAGATTGGTCATGTAATAGCATAAGATTGTTAGGGCATAGTGCCTAGTGTCCGTAATTGGTACTTTGATGATATTGTTGCAACTTGTTATGCTTAATGCTTGTCACTAGGGCCCGAGTGCCATGATCTCAGATCTGAACATGTTATTGTTTCATCATGATATGCATTGTTTTATGATCTTACCTGCAAGTTGTATACACATGTCACTGTCCGGAACCTGAGGCCCCGAAGTGACAGAAATCGGGACAACCGGAGGGGATGGCAGTGATGTGAGGATCACTTGTGTTTACGGAGTGTTAATGCTTTTCTCCGGTAATTTATTAAAAGGAGTACCTTAATATCCAGTAGATTCCCTAGAGGCCCAGCTGCCACCGGCTGGTAGGACAAAAGATGTTGTGCAAGTTTCTCATTGCGAGCACGTACGACTATATACGGAACACATGCCTATGGATTGCTTTGTACTTGGACACCGTTTTATTATTATCTGCAAATGCCCTGCTTTGATTGTTACATGAGTTTCTCTCATCGATGCAACGCCCGTCATCCATCCCTGTGCCTACAGTGTTTTAATCCTGCTGTTTACTAAAATCACTACTACTGTCTCTGTTACTCTGCTGCTGTTATTTCACTACTGCTACTGCTATAAACTGTTACTACTGATAAACTCTTGCGAGCAAGTCTGTTTCCAGGTGCAGCTGAATTGACAACTCCGCTGTTAAGGCTTTCAAGTATTCTTTGTCTCCCCTTGTGTCGAATCAATAAATTGGGTTTTACTTCCCGCGAAGACTATTGCGATCCCCTATACTTCTGGGTCATCAAGACTATTTTCTGGCGCCGTTGCCGGGGAAGCATAGCTTTATTTGGCAGTTCACTTGGATTGATATTGTTCGCTGCAAATTCTCCATCATGGGTAAATCTCGCGATCCTAAAGTCGCCATATTACCATCCACTACAAGAAAAGGTACAACTCTGACTACCTCTGCTGCTCTTGATTCACCATCTGTGATGAGTCAACTTGTTTCACCGCCGGAAGCTTCACTTGCTGGTACTTCTGCTGAATCTGAAAACTCTTATAATATTGATAATGTTTCTGCTGTGCTTGATGATAGTGGTTCATTGGGATCTTTTCTAGATGCTACAATTGCTAGGTCTAGACAAATTGAAAATACTGAAACTCCTAATGCTGCTACACATGTTAGTTCACCTGAGTCTGTTGATTATTCTAGTGATGATTGATATGTCTCAAACGTATCTATAATTTCTTATGTTCCATGCTACTTTTATGATGATACTCACATGTTTTATACACATTATATGTCATTATTATGCATTTTCCGGCACTAACCTATTAACGAGATGCCGAAGAGCCAGTTGGTGTTTTCTGCTGTTTTTGGTTTCAGAAATCCTAGTAAGGAAATATTCTCGGAATTGGACGAAATCAACGCCCAGGGGCCTATTTTTCCACGAAGCTTCCAGAAGACCTAGGGAGAGATGAAGTGGGGCCACGGGGCGCCGCCACACTAGGGCGACGCAGCCTAGGGGGGCCCGCGCGGCCCTAGCGTGTGGGGCCCCCGTGAGCCTCCCGACTCCGCCCTTCCTCCTACTTAAGCCTTCATCGAAGATAGCCCCAGTACCGAGAGCCACGATACGGAAAACCTTCCAGAGATGCCGCCGCCGCCAATCCCATCTCGGGGGATTCAGGAGATCGCCTCCGGCACCCTGCCGGAGAGGGGAATCATCTCCCGGAGGACTCTACACTGCCATGGTCGCCTCCGGATTGATGTGTGAGTAGTTCACCCCTGGACTATGGGTCCATAGCAGTAGCTAGATGGTCGTCTTCTCCTCGTTGTGCTATCATTGTCGGATCTTGTGAGCTGCCTAACATGATCAAGATCATCTATCTGTAATGCTACATGTGCGTTTGTTGGGATCTGATGAATAATGAATACTATGCTATGTTGATTATCAATCTATCTATGTGTTGTTTATAATCTTGCATGCTCTCCGTTGCTAGTAGAGGCTCTGGCCAAGTCATTGCTTGTAACTCCAAGAGGGAGTATTTATGCTCGATAGTGGGTTCATGCCTCCATTAAATCTGGGGGAGTGATAGCAACCTCTAAGGTTGTGGATGTGCTGTTGCCACTAGGGATAAAACATCAATTCTATATCTAAGGATGTATTTGTTGATTACATTACGCACCATACTTAATGCAATTGTCTGTTGTTTGCAACTTAATACTGGAGGGGGTTCGGATGATAACCTAAAGGTGGACTTTTTAGGCATAGATGCATGCTGGATAGCGGTCTATGTACTTTGTCGTAATGCCCAATTAAATCTCACACTACTCATCATAACATGTAGGTGCATTGTTATGCTCTCTTTATTTGTCAATTGCCCAACTGTAATTTGTTCACCCAACATGCTATTTATCTTATGGGAGAGACACCTCTAGTGAACTGTGGACCCCGGTCCATTCTTTTACATCGAATACAATCTACTGCAATACTCGTTCTACTGTTTTCTGCAAACATCATCTTCCACACTATACATCTAATCCTTTGTTACAGCAAGCCAGTGAGATTGAAAACCTCACTGTTACGTTGGGCAAAGTAATTTGGTTGTGTTGTGCAGGTTCCACGTTGGCGCCGGAATCCCTAGTGTTGCGCCGCACTACACTCCGCCGCCATCAACCTTCAACGTGCTTCTTGGCTCCTACTGGTTCGATAAACCTTGGTTTCTTACTGAGGGAAACTTACTGCTGTACGCATCTCACCTTCCTCTTGGGGTTCCCAACGATCGCGTGTTGAACGGAAAGACATACGTCAACTACGCGCAGCAAGTAAAATTTCTGGCACCGTTGCCGGGGAGATCAAGACACGCTGCAAGGGGAGTCTCCACCTCCAATCTCTTTACTTTGTTTTTGTCTTGCTTTACTTTTATTTACTACTTTGTTTGCTGCACTAAAACAAAACACAAAAAAATTTGTTGCTAGTTTTACTTTATTTACTATCTTGTTTGCCATATTAAAAACACAAAAAAATTAGTTACTTGCATTTACTTTATCTAGTTTACTTTATTTCCTATTGCTAAAATGAAAACTCCTGAAAATACTAAGTTGTGTGACTTCACAAACACAAATAATAATGATTTCTTATGCACACCTATTGCTCCACCTGCTACTACAGCAGAATTCTTTGAAATTAAACCTGCTTTACTGAATCTTGTTATGAGAGAGCAATTTTCTGGTGTTAGTTCTGATGATGCTGCTGCCCATCTTAATAATTTTGTTGAACTATGTGAAATGCAAAAGTATAAGGATGTAGATGGTGACATTATAAAGTTAAAATTGTTTCCTTTCTCATTAAGAGGAAGAGCTAAAGATTGGTTGCTATCCCTGCCTAAGAATAGTATTGATTCATAGACTAAATGTAAGGATGCTTTCATTGGTAGATATTATCCTCCTGCTAAAATTATCTCTTTAAGAAGTAGCATAATGAATTTTAAGCAATTGGATACTGAGCATGTTGCACAAGCATGGGAAAGAATGAAGTCTTTGGTTAAAAATTTCCCAACCCATGGAGTGACTACTTGGATGATCATCCAAACCTTTTATGCAGGATTGAATTTTTCTTCACGAAACCTATTGGATTCAGCTGCTGGAGGTACCTTTATGTCCATCACTTTAGGGGCAGCAACAAAGCTTCTTGATGATATGATGATAAATTACTCTGAATGGCACACGGAAAGAGCTCGACAAGGTAAGAAGGTAAATTCTGTCGAAGAAACCTCTTCCTTGAGTGATAAGATTGATGCTATTATGTCTATGCTTGTGAGTGGTAGAACTAATGTTGATCCTAATAATGTTCTGTTAGCTTCATTGGTTGCCCAAGAAGAACATGTTGATGTGAACTTCATTAAAAATAATAATTTCAACAACAATGCTTATCGGAACAATTCTAGTAACAACTATAGGCCATATCCCTTTAACAATGGTAACGGTTATGGTAATTCTTATGGGAATTATTACAATAATAATAGGAATACACCCCCTGGACTTGAAGCCATGCTTAAAGAATTTATTAGTACACAAACTTCTTTTAATAAATCTGTTGAAGAAAAGCTTGGGAAAATTGATATACTTGCTTCTAAAGTTAATAGTCTTGCTGCTGATGTTGATCTTTTGAAATTGAAAGTTATGCCTAATAGGGATAATGAAAATAAAATTGTTACTACAGCAAATGCCATTCAAGTTAGGATTAATGAGAATGTAAGATTAATGGCTGAATTGCATGCTAGGTGGGAAAGAGAAGAAAATGAAAAACTAGCTAAAGAGAATAATGTAGCTAAAGTTTGGACTATTACCACCACTAGTAATGCTAATGCTTCACATGTTGCTGCACCTCTTACTATCAATGGTAAAATAATTGGTGTTAGCAATGTTTCTACTCCTAATGCAAAGCGAGCAAAACTGCCTGAAACTGCAAAAACTGCTGAAACTGCCTGTGATAAAACTGCTGAAATTTTTTCCAACATTGGGAACAATGATCCCATTGCTTTAGATTATAATGGTTTAGATTTTGATGATTGCCACATCTCTGAAGTTATAAAGTTCTTACAAAAACTTGCTAAGAGTCCTAATGCTAGTGCTATAAATTTGGCCTTTACACAACATATTACAAATTCTCTCATAAAAGCTAGAGAGGAAAAACTAAAACTTGAAACTTCTATTCCTAGGAAGTTAGAAGATGGTTGGGAGCCCATCATTAAGATGAGGGTCAATGATTTTAATGGTAATGCTTTATGTGAACTTGGTGCAAGTATTTCTGTTATGCCTAAGAAAATTTATGATATGCTTGACTTGCCACCATTGAAAAATTGTTATTTGGATGTTAATCTTGCTGATAATGCTATAAAGAAACCTTTGGGGAGGATTGATAATGTTCGTATTATGGTTAACAATAACCTTGTCCCCGTTGATTTTGTTGTCTTGGATATTGAATGCAATGCATCTTGTCCCATCATATTGGGAAGACCTTTTCTTCGAACTGTTGGAGCTACCATTGATATGAAGGAAGGTAATACTAAATATCAATTTCCTCTCAAGAAAGGTATGGAGCACTTCCCTAGAAAGATAATGAAGTTACCTTTTGATTCTATCATTAGAACAAATTATGATGTTGATGCTTCATCTCTTGATAACACTTGATACACACTTTCTGCGCCTAGCTGAAAGGCGTTAAAGAAAAGCGCTTATGGGAGACAACCCATTATTTTACTACAGTACTTTGTTTTATATTTGAGTCTTGGAAGTTTTTACTACTGTAGCAACCTCTCCTTATCTTAGTTTTATTGCATTGTTGTGCCAAGTAAAGTCTTTAATGATAAAGTTGATACTAGATTTGGATTATTGCGCAGAAACAGATTTCTTGCTGTCACGAATTTGAACAGTAGTCTCTGTAGGTAATTCAGAAAATTATGCCAATTTACGTGCGTGATCCTCAGATATCTACGCAACTTTCATTAGTTTTGAGTTTTCTCATTTGAGCAAGTATGGTGCCCCAGAAAAATACGTCTTTACGGACTGTTCTGTTTTGACAGATTCTGCCTTTTATTTCGCATTGCCTGTTTTGCTATGTTTGATGGATTTCTTTATTCCATTAACTTTCAGTAGCTTTGTGCAATGTCCAGAAGTGTTAAGAATGATTATGTCACCTCTGAAGATGTGAATTTTTGATTATGCACTAACCCTCTAATGAGTTTGTTTCGAGTTTGGTGTGGAGGAAGTTTTCAAGGATCAAGAGAGGAGGATGATACAATATGATCAAGGAGAGTGAAAGCTCTAAGCTTGGGGATGCCCCGGTGGTTCATCCCTGCATATTTCAAGAAGACTCAAGCGTCTAAGCTTGGGGATGCCCAAGGCATCCCCTTCTTCATCGACAACATTATCAGGTTCCTCTAGTGAAACTATATTTTTATTCCATCACATCTTATGTACTTTGCTTGGAGCGTCTGTTTGTTTTTGTTTTGTTTGAATAAAATGGATCCTAGCATTCATTGTGTGGGAGAGAGACACGCTCCGCTGTTGCATATGGACAAATATGTCCTTAGGCTTTACTCATAATATTCATGGCGAAGGTTGAACTGCTTCGTTAAATTGTCATATGGTTGGAAACGGGAAATGTTACATGTGGTAATTGGTATAATATCTTGAATAATGTGATACTTGGCAATTGTTGTGCTCATGTTTAAGCTCTTGCATCATATACTTTGCACCTATTAATGAAGAAATACATAGAGCTTGCTAAAATTTGGTTTGCATAATTGGTCTCTCTAAGGTCTAGATATTTTCTAGTGAAGGTCGAACAACAAGGAAGACGGTATAGAGTCTTATAATGCTTACAATATGTCTTTTATGTGAGTTTTGCTGTACCGGTTCATACTTGTGTTTTCTTTAAACAACCTTGCTAGCCTAAACCTTGTATCAAGAGGGAATACTTCTCATGCATCCAAAATCCTTGAGCCAAACACTATGCCACTTGTGTCCACCATACCTACCTACTACATGGTATTTCTCCGCCATTCCAAAGTAAATTGCTTGAGTGCTACCTTTAAAATTTCCATTCTTTATCTTTGCAATATATAGCTCATGGGACAAATAGCCTAAAAACTATTGTGGTATTGAAAATGTACTTATGCATCTTATCTCGTATAAGTTGCTTGTTGTGCGATAACCATGTTCCTGGGGACGCCATCAACTATTTCTTTGTTGAATATCATGTGAGCTGCTATGCATGTTCATCTTGTCTGAAGTAAGGGCATTTTACCATGAGTTGAATGGTTTGAGTATGCATATTGTTACAGAAGAACATTGGGCCGCTAACTAAAGCCATGATTCATGGTGGAAGTTTCAGTTTTGGACAAATATCCTCAACCTCATATGGGAACATTATTTGTTGCTAAATGCTTATGCATTAAAGAGGATTCCATTATCTGTTGTCTATGTTGTCCCGGTATGGATGTCTAAGTTGAGAATAATCAAAAGCGAGAAATCCAATGCGAACTTTCTCCTTAGACCTTTGTACAGGCGGCATAGAGGTACCCCATTGTGACACTTGGTTAAAACATATGTATTGCGATGATAATCCAGGTAATCCGAGCTAATTAGGACAAGGTGCGGGCACTATTGGTATACTATGCATGAGGCTTGGAACTTGTAGGATATAATTTACATGATACATATGCTTTATTACTACCGTTGACAAAATTGTTTCTTGTTTTCAAAATAAAAGCTCTAGCACAAATATAGCAATCCATGCTTCCCTCAGCGAAGGGCCTTTCTTCTACTTTTATTGTTGAGTCAGTTTATCCACTTCCTTCCATCTCAAGAAGCAAACACTTGTGTTAACTGTGCATTGATTCCTACATACCTGCATATTGCACTTATTATATTACTTTATGTTGACAATTATCCATGAGATATACATGTTATAAGTTGAAAGCAACAGCTGAAACTTAATCTTCCTTTGTGTTGCTTCAATGTCTTTACTACGAAACTATTGCTTTATGAGTTAACTCTTATGCAAGACTTATTGATGCTTGTCTTGAAAATACTATTCATGAAAGTCTTTGCTATATGATTCAGTTGTTTACTCATTACATTAACCATTGCTTCGGATCGCTGCATTCATTACATGTGCTTACAATAGTATTGATCAAGATTATGATAGCATGTCACTTAAGAAATTATATTTGTTATCGTTTACCTACTCGGGACGAGTAGGAACTAAGATTGGGGATGCTTGATACGTCTCAAACGTATATATAATTTCTTATGTTCCATGCTACTTTTATGATGATACTCACATGTTTTATACACATTATATGTCATTATTATGCATTTTCCGGCACTAACCTATTAACGAGATGCCGAAGAGCCAGTTGCTGTTTTCTGCTGTTTTTGGTTTCAGAAATCCTAGTAAGGAAATATTCTCGGAATTGGACGAAATCAACGCCCAGGGGCCTATTTTTCCACGAAGCTTCCAGAAGACCTAGGGAGAGACGAAGTGGGGCCACGGGGCGCCGCCACACTAGGGCGGCGCGGCCTAGGGGGGGCCGCGCGGCCCTAGCGTGTGGGGCCCCGTGAGCCCCCCGACTCTGCCCTTCCGCCTACTTAAGCCTTCGTCGAAGATAGCCCCAGTACCGAGAGCCACGATACGGAAAACCTTCCAGAGACGCCGCCGCCGCCAATCCCATCTCGGGGGATTCAGGAGATCACCTCCGGCACCCTGCCGGAGAGGGGAATCATCTTCCGGAGGACTCTACACCTCCATGGTCGCCTCCGGATTGATGTGTGAGTAGTTCACCCCTGGACTATGGGTCCATAGCAGTAGCTAGATGGTCGTCTTCTCCTCGTTGTGCTATCATTGTCGGATCTTGTGAGCTGCCTAACATGATCAAGATCATCTATCTGTAATGCTACATGTGCGTTTGTTGGGATCTGATGAATAATGAATACTATGCTATGTTGATTATCAATCTATCTATGTGTTGTTTATGATCTTGCATGCTCTCCGTTGCTAGTAGAGGCTCTGGCCAAGTCATTGCTTGTAACTCCAAGAGGGAGTATTTATGCTCGATAGTGGGTTCATGCCTCCATTAAATCTAGGGGAGTGACAGCAACCTCTAAGGTTGTGGATGTGCTGTTGCCACTAGGGATAAAACATCAATTCTATATCTAAGGATGTATTTGTTGATTACATTACGCACCATACTTAATGCAATTGTCTGTTGTTTGCAACTTAATACTGGAGGGGGTTCGGATGATAACCTGAAGGTGGACTTTTTAGGCATAGATGCATGCTGGATAGCGGTCTATGTACTTTGTCGTAATGCCCAATTAAATCTCACACTACTCATCATAACATGTATGTGCATTGTTATGCTCTCTTTATTTGTCAATTGCCCAACTGTAATTTGTTCACCCAACATGCTATTTATCTTATGGGAGAGACACCTCTAGTGAACTGTGGACCCCGGTCCATTCTTTTACATCAAATACAATCTACTGCAATACTCGTTCTACTGTTTTCTGCAAACATCATCTTCCACACTATACATCTAATCCTTTGTTACAGCAAGCCAGTGAGATTGACAACCTCACTGTTACGTTGGGGCAAAGTAATTTGGTTGTGTTGTGCAGGTTCCACGTTGGCGCCGGAATCCCTGGTGTTGCGCCGCACTACACTCCGCCGCCATCAACCTTCAACGTGCTTCTTGGCTCCTACTGGTTCGATAAACCTTGGTTTCTTACTGAGGGAAACTTACTGCTGTACGCATCTCACCTTCCTCTTGGGGTTCCCAACGGTCGCGTGTTGAACGGAATGACATACGTCAACTACGCGCAGCAATGATCCTGATGAGGATTATGTGGAGCTTAATGATGATTTTATTGATAAATGCAATGCTATTACTGATGCAAGAAAAATTAAAAAGTTTCTCGCGCAACGTACTGTTAGATATAAGCTATCTCCTGATCCTAAATTTGCCACATCTCCCATAAACATTAAGGATAAAGATTATGATTTTTCTCTTGATCTATCTCATATAGCTATTGTTGAGAAAACACCCTTTTGTGGTACTGAAAAAGAAAGTGCTGTAGAACACATGATTGAACTTCTATGAGTAGCTTGTTTTCTGATGATGTCAAGATGCGTACTTATTTTGTTGCTAAATTTTTCCTTTCTCATTAAAGGATGATGCTAAAACTTGGTATAATAATTTGCCTCCTGGTTCTATTAAAAGTCCAGGTGATTTGCGTGATGTTTTCTTTCGAAAATACTTTCCTGCTAGTGCTCAACATATTGCTTTGCAGAGAATTTATAATTTTGACCAGGAAGATGGAGAGAAATTGCCTGAAGCTTGGGCAAGATTTTGCTCTCTTATCAGAGCTCGACCTGGACATGATCTGGAAAAGAATGATTTACTTGATATATTTTATAGTGGACTAACCATTGAGTCTAGAGCATATTTGGATAGTTGTGCTGGTTGTTTTTTGAGGAAAAGAACTCCAGACGAAGCTGAAGAATTATTGGCTAAAATAGGCCGGAATCATGATGATTGGACTACACCTGAACCAACTCCGACACCAATATTGAAGAAGAGGGGTTTGATTAAATTAAATGATGAAGATATGAGGGAAGCCAAGAAATCTCTTAAGGAGAAAGGTATTAGATCTGAAGATGTGAAGAACTTGCCTCCCATAGAAGATTTATGTAAGATAACTCCCCCTTCATCCATGATTGAGGTAAACTCCCTTCAACGCTTTACTAGGGAAGATATTCCGTATTCAAAACCTCCTGCTCAATGCTTAGATGAGTTTGATAATTATATTGTTAAGCAAGAAAATTTTAATATGAGAGTAGAGAATCATCTAATGGAAAATACTCAAGCTATTAGCAATTTGCATGATATTGTGGAGAGAACCTCCAATGATGTTAAGATGATTGTTAAACATTTTCATATGATTCAAACTCAATTTGATCAACTCACTAAAGTGCAAAATGACTTGTTAAAAAATAATTCTAAAGAAAAACATGCTTTTGAAGTAACAACAAGAGGCGGTGTTTCTACTCAGGATCCTCTATATCCTGAAGGGCATCCTAAAAGAGTTGAACAAGATTCTCAACGAACTAAAGAAATTATGCACCTTCAAAGAAAAAGAAGAAGAAACATAAAAATGTTGTAGAATCCTCTGAACCTGTTAATGATCCTAATAGTATTTCTATTTCTGATGCTGAAACTGAAAGTGGTAATGAACATGATAAAGATAATGATAAGAATGATGCTTCTGATAAAGAAGAGGTTGAAGATGAACCTGAAAAGCATGCTAAAAATAAAAAGTATACTAAAGAAGATTTTATTGCTAAGAAACATGGTAATGAAAGAGAACCTTGGGTTCAAAATCAAATGCCTTTTCCTGCTAAGAAACTAAAATCAAAGGAAGAAGAACATTATAATAAATTTTGCGATTGGATGAAACCTTTATTCTTGCAAATCCCTTTGATTGATGCTATTAAATTGCCTCCTTATTCAAAGTATATGAAAGATATTGTCACTAACAAAAGGAAAATTCCTAATGAGGAGATTTCCACTATGCTTGCTAATTACTCTTTCAATGGCAAAGTTCCAAAGAAGTTGGGCGACCCAGGTATAACTACTATTCCTTGTTCTATTAAGAATAATTATGTTAGAACTGCTCTATGTGATTTGGGAGCCGGTGTTAGTGTTATGCCTTTTTATCTTTATAAGAGACTTTATTTAGATAAGTTGATACCAACTGATATATCTTTGCAAATGGCTGATAAATCTACTGCTATTCCTGTTGGTATATGTGAGGATGTTCTTGTTCAAGTTACTAATAACTGCTTGATATTAACTGATTTTGTTGTGTTGGAAATGCCTGAAGATCATAATATGTCTATTATTCTTGGGAGACCTTTTCTTAACACCGCAGGGGCTGTTATTGATTGCAATAAAGCAAAAGTTACTTTCAATGTTGATGATAAGGAGCATACCGTTTATTTTCCCAAGAGGATTGATAAAGTATGTGGAGTTAATACCATTTCTAATGTGAGAACTATCAAAGTTGGAACTATTGATTGTCCTATATATGAGCCTAAAGAAGGATATCAAAATCTTATGATTGGATCCATATCAATACAATTCAAGGTAACATGATTGATTTGAGGTTTATTTCTTCTTATGCTATGTAAAATTTATTTGGTGGCAAGACTTGATCAACCTTGTTAACAAATACCTTTTATATGCATAGAGGAGGTAAACAACATTTCTTTCTTCCTCTACTTGTTCTACTTGCTGTAGCACTTTTGTTTTGCAAAGTTCTTTAGTTAATTAGAGATTTCAAAATCTTTTTATGTCCAGTAATAATAAACTTAATACCCAGAAATGTGCATTTTTCAAAGTTTTCAAAAATTCACAAAAATTATACTGTTGGTCCTATTTTTCGAAGACGCACCTGGGAGCACCTGGGGATGACCAGTGGGGCACCCCAGGGTGGCACCCCACAGGCCGGCGCGGCCTGGAAGGGGGGCGTGCCACCCTGGCATGTGGGCCCCCCTTTGCCCCACTACTTTATCTCTTCCTCCCACTCTCTTCTCTCTCCCGAAAAAACCAGCACTAGCTTTCTCTCACTCGTGTTTCTGCTCAAGAGCTCAAGATTTCTCGATCTCTTTGCTCAGCCCAGATTTCTGTCTGAAATTTGGCACATTTGCTCTCCGGTATGTGACTCCTCCGATTATCCAAGTAGAATTTTGTTTGGTTGAGTATATCTTGAATATTTTGCTGCTGTAGGTAACATGTTTAGTGAGCTTGCATGCTTGTTCTAAGTTGAAGAAACTAGTTTTGACGCATGATTAGTACTCTAGCAAGTTCCCATAGTAGTTTCCCTCAATTATATGTCACCAAATCAAATTTTATAATGTTTGTTGAAAAATTTCAGAAAAGGGAGATGGATAATTATAACTTTGGAGAAGTGTTTGAGAGAGAGACGACAAGCACGGGAAGGCCCTCTAGGACCGCCACTCGATTCAGGCGATCCTATAATGAGGATGTCATCGCACCAAGCTTCGAGCCCGAAGAGGACAATAGAGTCCCTAACGCTTCATCTTTCCCATGTTATGACTTTTTGAGTAATGCAGGGTTGTTGAATGATTTCTTGACCCTATATGGGAGATGAAAGGAAGCAATACTTCATGCTCACTAAAATATTTGTTGAGAGCTTTAAGTTCAACAACAAGCACTTCCACCCGACAGTTTCATTCAAGATCTATGGTAATCCTATTACTATGAAGTTGAAAGATTTTTGTGCTGCATTGGATATTGCCCCTGTAGGTACAACGAAGAGGATCGAGGACAATCCCAGGGCTTTGCTTGAGCTCTATCGAGAGATCACCAACGATGATTGCCTCACCATTCAGCGTGGCAAGATAAGAAACATCCAACTCCCTGCCATTAAGTATTTTGCTTATTACCTTGCTACTAGCATTCTTGGTAGGGAGAACACTAGCAATATTTCTAGCTATCATCTTGCTTTCTTAATTGCTGCACTCACTGGAGAGACACCTTATCATCTTGGTGCTCTTATTGCTCGCCGCCTGTCTAGCAGGGGGCCTATTTTTGGAGGAATTATTGCATCACGCATTTTAGCACATCTAGAATTTCCTCTTGATCCTACTGATGTGCAATTAACTCCTATAAGGCTTGATATTGCTGCTATGAAGAGCCATCAATTTGTTACAGCTGACTCTAGTTCAGATAATATGGTCTATAGAATGTTGTTTGCTGACGGGGATGAGAGGGAAATCCCTTTGCCACAGCCAGATTTGTTCAGTGTTGACAGGAAACCATGGTCGCGCTCTAAGGAGGAGGTGGATGAGAAAATGAAGATACAAGGCTTCCTGTCAACACCCGGATTTTTAAGTCCGAATGCCTATTATGTCATACATCGCAATCCCAGGAATATTGTTGTTGCGAGGCATAACAGTTAAGTATCACAGTCATCATTTATTACAAACCATAAAGTCTTACATCTTGGAATCACATCATCCATATTACACAAATAGTTGATCTATTGATCAACGAACAAACACAAGTTCATATGCGGAAGCGTAAGATACAAGGACTCTCTAGTCCACAGGCAAACGCTTGACGTCGGAAGACTCCTAGTTGTCGTAGGCGTCCTGCTGGTCATCTCCTTGTTCATCTTCATACTCTGGCCATTCGAATAGCCAGGGACAAAGCCGTGAGTACTTCGAGTACTCGCAAACTAATACTCAAGTAAGTGCTAGACATTTCTAGTAAGGTTTGCTAAGCTCTAGTTTATTTGCATAAAGCCAAGTTTAGTTCACAAGTTTTTGGGAAAAGCTTATTCCAAAAGTTAACTAACTCAAGTGGGAACATTAGTGTCATTCCCACCATTCAAGTGGTGATTTCAATTCAATTCACCACAAGTCATTTCACCATCATCCTTCAATATCATTTTCAAAGATATGACATCGGAAACTGTATGGCCTTTCCAATCGTCCGTAACCGTGGACACGGCTATTCGAATAGATTTACACTCTGCAGAGGTTGCACACTTGTGCCACAACATTTGATTTCATCCGTCGGGATTTCCCCGAATCATCGTAACTCAGTACGCGGATCATCAACCATAACCTTTCACTTACATACCCTAGTATGAGCACCTCTCCCCATGAGCTTGGCCTCCCAGTGAAGACCAACTATCAACCTGAGAACTGCACAGGGCTTGGCCGTACAATTCACCTCAACTTCACATCATTTCTCAACAACGGAGGCAGCCTCGGCATAACCCCTATGATGTGTGTTCAGAGGGAACCCATACTAAGATGCATAAATTTCCAGTTAAGCCCTACCCATAATCAGGTATTGTGGGGGTACTCAAAATTGGAAAGGTATCGCATCCAAACCAACATCAGTTTTATCAAAAATCACCATCTTCTCTTGGTCATATTCACCTTCAAAAATCATTCAATGGAATGAATCACCATTCCAAGGTTTCAAACTAATTTCAAAGTCACATGTTCCCATCTAGAGTAGTCAAGTTTTATTTCATTAGCAATAGCTCTAAATCATGAGGGGTGCTATCTTGCTTTGCTTGATGGAGACTAACTTTACTACTCTAGTAAACTCTTTTACTTTGACCAAAGTTAATATAAAAGTAACTTTTCAAGAAGATAAGTAAAAACTTGTAATATAAAAACTTGGGATAGGCTTATGTAAGAAAAGATAAGATTCATGGTGCCTTGCCCCAAGGGGCTTTGCACTTTGCAAGAATATTAGCTTGCCTTGGTAGTTCTCAAACTGTTCCTCCTCCTCCTCTTTGTAGCAACCTTCTTCTTCGGCGTACTCTCCGGTGCTACCGTCTACATTTGAATACGAGTATAATTACTCACTAATTCAATGGCTATTCCATACATCACATATAAACACACAAACTATTCTATGCACACAAATAATTTAACTAGGGTGCATGGGTTGTGTTATTTAAATAGAATTCACTTCTTTGTATTTAATATGTACATGATAGTTTCCATAGGGTTCTTGAGAAATAAATTCCTCTCATTGAAATCTTCTTAAGATTTAATTTCTCAAACAATCATATATGAACTCATATTGACCTAAGTCAAATGTTCATCATCATCATTTGTGAGAATGATTTAAATGAGGTAGATCACCTCATATCATTTAATAACACTTCATATGATTTAAATCCCTAAGTAATTCATATAAGAGAGTTGGGACCAGGGGTCCAAACATCCCATGAATTCATGTGAGACAAGATTTAAATGAAGTTTAAGACTTCATATGAATTACTTATTAGTTTTGGACAATATCAACTAGTCAAACTAGCTATATTATCCATTCATTAAACTAGGGCATGATCATGCAAAGTGACCACACCATTTTATTGCATAAACAATTAGTGTAAGTCAAATGTGAGCTATTAGAGTTGGAATTAACTTAATATCTATTTTGGTTGATTTTTAATAATTATTTGAATAGGGAAAAGTCCCTGCCTTGTTATTTTTATCAAATTAATTCTACAAAGAATCTGGTCATGGGACCAGTGGCATGTTGTAGATAATTTCAGTAGCTTTCCAACAACATAAAATTCACTAAATTTGGTTGAGCCAATTTGAATCTATTTATTTTCAAAATGGAGGCAGTATTCAAAAATCATTTGGAATTAATTAAATCTAGTTTGAAATAAAAGGCCGGCGGGAAAACTACTGGGCCAGATCATTTAAACAGGCCCAAGGCCAGCCCAGCCACGGTCCAGTGCCGCGCGGGCTGCCTGACCAGGGGGTCCCGCCTGCCAGCGAGTCTTAAAACCCGAAGCGGTACAGTTCAACCAGAGACGTAGGATTAGAACCAGATCGAACGGCTCGAGTTCATCGTCGTCTCCGACGAGAACCCGACGCTCTGGCGGCGGCAGCAGGCGGTCGGAGGGCTTACGGCGGCTCCAGCAAGGGATGGCAGTATGCTCGACGAAGTTGTGGACGACGGCGAAGTGGCTGGTAGCAGTGGCGGAGCTCGAGGTGGTCTGGTTCGCCGGTGATTGCTGCAGGGCTTCCGCGGCGGCGATCTTGCGATTGAGCTTGCTCCGGCGAGGATTTGATGGGTGGAGTGGTGGTTGAGAAGCAGTGAGAGGTGGGGAGTCTGGTGGTGTGCTTGGATTGCTCAGGGGAGCTCTCCTTTTATAGCAGCGCATGGGTGCTGCAGGGCAGGGTGGCGGTCGACCATGGTGCGGCGATTCTGGCGGCTGGTCGAGCTAGGCGAGGTCATGGCGATGCTCTACGTGTCCAGGAGAGGCGAATGGCAGCGACAGCTTGGTCGGGGAGGGCCTGGTTGTGTCGCATCGTTTCCATGTCTGCCGCGCCCGCGGCGGACCAGGGTTTGCTTCTCCGGCGACGGCGGGTACGGGTCGCGGTCGAGGGCGTGTCTCACGGCTTCGCGGTGCCACGGTGAGGTGTTTGGTGAAGAAAGGGGGGCCAGGGGATGCGCGGAGCATCGAGGCGGCAGGTGGCCAGATGGTGCCCGTGGCGCGCGCGTGTGCGACGTCCACGGCATGCTGGCCGATCCTGGGCGCACGATCTCCAGCCAGGGTCGTCGTCCTCCTCGACAATGGCGGTGCTAGGCGGGGCTAGGCGATGCGGTGGCGTGCTGTGGCGCAGTGGCCAGGGCAGAGAAGCAAGGGGAGAGGGGTGAGCTCGTCGGGTTGGGCGACATGGCCGGCATGGCCATGTCTAGCCTTGCCCTCTCTCTCCCTAGCATGCTATTTGGCATTGATTTGGTTTAAGGGGACCAGGGGACAATTTAGAGTAGTGTAGTGTAGATTAGGTTGAGTAGAAACACTATTTGCAATAGTTGCAAATAGTGCCCGAATTTGGAATTTGCAAAATTGTTCAAATTTGAAATAATTCAAAAGGTGAAACAATTTGAAATGTGTGGGTTTAGATAAGTTGTATTTGACCAGAGATGATTTGAGGTGGTGGTGGAATTCTTAGAATTCAAGAATTGGCAAAAATGGCTAAGTGGAGAATGTTGCACATGTTGAAAAGTTGAGACTTTGGATGAGCATGGCTCATGATCAAAGATGATTTTGGCATGGTGATCTTTACAAAAATTGTTCACCTTGATGTTGAATTTGAAATGGTGCAAAGAGTTAGCAAGAGTTGGTTTGAGAAAATGGAATGGCAATGGCTCAAAGTGGTGATCAGACTATAATTGTCAATTTTGACCATTATCATATGTGAGCAAGATTGGTGTTTGAAAATCATTTGAATTGTGATCCTTTGATTCCAAAAGTTGTAATGAGTGTTTAATAACATTATTCAACTAATGGTGAAGACCAAATAGGTCTAGGGTCAAAATTTATAAAAATGCCATAGGGCATATGTGAGGGTTTTTAGGGTTTTTCATTTATTGGATTTTCTTCCTCTTTGATTTATTTGGTTGGTGATCTTCATATGATCACATTAGGGTTTTAGAGCATATCAAATACAAGTAATAACAATCATCATGGCATATCACTCAAATGCACAAGTCCTATGCATGGTACTATATGCAATTTGAAAAGTTTTTGTTGGTTTGAAAATTTTGCTCTCTGGAATTCTCTAACTTTCTTTTTATTGAAATTTGGGGTGCTACAAACCCTTCCCCCTTACAAAAGATCTCGTCCCGAGATCGAAAAGAAAGTTAGGTACTAAAGAGATCTGGGTACTCCTTCTTCATGAAGTCTTCGCGTTCCCATGTGGCTTCATCCTCAGTATGATTGCTCCACTGTATCTTCAGAAACTTGATGCTTCGGGTGCGGGTGGTTCGGTAAGCTTCTTCCAGGATGCGAATCGGCACTTCGCGGTATGTCAGGTCCTTGTTGATATCCACCGGTCGGTGATCGATGTTCTTGAACACTTCGGTCTTCTCGGGGACTTCAAGGAACTTCCGGAGGAGTGAGATATGAAACACGTCGTGCACAGCCGACATCTCTTCAGGTAGCTCCAGTTGATAAGATACTTCACCTCGGCGACTCAGAACTTTGAAGGGTCCGACGTATCGGTGTGCCAGCTTTCCTTTCAGATGGAATCTCTGCATTCCTTTCAAGGGGGATACCTTGAGATAGACGAAGTCTCCGATCTCGAAGGTCATCTCCCAACGTCTCTTGTCGGCGTAGCTCTTCTGTCTTGATTGCGCAGTCTTGAGGTACTCGCGAATCTTGTGTACCTTCTCTTCGGCTTCACGAAGAACATCTGGGCCAAAAACTTGGCTTTCTCCGACTTCCGACCAGTTCAGGGGGTACGACACTTCCTTCCGTACAAGGCTTCAAAGGGGGCCATCTGTAAGCTGGCTTGGTAGCTGTTGTTGTAAGAGAATTCTGCATAAGGTAAGCAGTCTTCCCACTTGGATCCATATTCCAGTACACATGCTCTCAGCATGTCTTCCAGTATCTGGTTGACTCTCTCAGTCTGTCCGTCGGTCTGGGGGTGATAGGCGGTGCTGAAATTCAGACGGGTTCCTAGTCCCTCGTGCACTTTCTGCCAGAATCTTGAGGTGAACTGTGATACTCTATCTGACACTATCGACTTCGGGGTTCCGTGCAGGGCGACTATTCTGGAAATGTACAGTTCAGCTAACTTTGGGCCTTGGTAGGTGGTCTTGACGGCGATGAAATGGGCGACTTTGGTCAATCTATCGACAACTACCCATATGGAATCATTGCCTTTGCTGGATTTGGGCAGTCCGGTGATAAAGTCCATTCCTACCGAGTCCCACTTCCATTCCGGAATCTGGAGGGGTTGTAATAGTCCGGCGGGTCGTTGATGTTCTGCCTTGACTCTCTGACAGATATCACACTTGGCGATGTAGCTGCCGATTTCTCTCTTCATTCCATGCCACCAGAATTGCTCCTTCAGGTCCTGATACATCTTTGTACCTCCGGGGTGGATTGAATAAAGGGTGTCATGGGCTTCTTGCAGGATGACTTGCTTCAAGTCTGAGTCCGATGGTATGCAGAGACGTTCTTTGTACCAAAGAACTCCGGCTTCATCTACGGTGAATCCGGGGGCTTTTCCTGCGGCTATCTGTTTCTTGATTCCGTCAATGCTAGCGTTGTCCTTCTGGGCTTCCTTGATTTGGCTCACCAAGGTGGGTTGCAGTTCTATGCTGGCTAGGAATCCTTCACTAACAAGTTCAAGTCTGAACTGTTCAAACTCTTGATGCAAGCTGGGCTGTTCAGCTGCGAGCATGGAGTTCAACTGACACGGCAGTCGACTCAAAGTATCCGCTACCACATTGGCCTTTCCGGGGTGGTAGTGAATTTCCATGTCGTAATCCTTGATCAATTCGATCCATCGGCGTTGCCTCATGTTCAGCTCCTTCTGGGTGAAGATATATTTCAGGCTCTTGTGGTCAGAGTAGATCTAGCATCGATTACCCATGAGGTAATGACGCCAAACTTTCAAGGCTAGGACCACGGCTGCAAGCTCTAGGTCATGGGTTGGGTAGTTCTGTTCATGTTGCTTTAGTTGTCTTGACAGATAGGATACAACTTTGCCTTCTTGCATAAGTACACATCCAAGACCAACCTTGGAGGCGTCGCAATAGATGTCAAAGGGCTTGGTGATGTCAGGCATGATCAGGATTGGGGCTGAGGTCAGTCTACTCTTGAGCTGTTGGAAGCTCTCTTCACATTTGTCAGTCCACTCAAACTTCTTGTCCTTCTTCAATAGTTGGGTCATTGGTCGAGCGATGCTCGAAAAGCCTTCTACAAATCTGCGGTAGTATCCGGCTAATCCAAGAAAAGCGCGGACCTCGGTTTGGGTGGTTGGGGCTTGCCATTCCATAACAGTTTGGATCTTGGCGGGATCTACGGCAATTCCTCCTGTAGACAGGATGTGTCCCAGGAATCCAACCTCTCCCAACCAAAACTCACACTTGCTGAACTTGGCGTACAACTTGTGCTGTCTGAGGGTTTCTAGGACAATCTCCAAATGCTGTTCATGTTCCTCTTCGGACTTGGAGTAGATGAGAATATCGTCGATGAAGACAATGACAAACTTGTCCAAAAAGTTCATGAAGATCTTATTCATGAGATTCATGAAATAAGCGGGGGCATTGGTTAGTCCAAACGACATGACGTTGTACTCATATAACCCATATCTGGTGGTGAAGGCAGTTTTCGGAATGTCGGTGGCTCTGATTTTCAGCTGATGGTATCGAGTTCTAAGATCTATCTTGGAGAAAACTCTGGCTCCAGTTAGTTGATCAAACAAGTCTTCTATCTTGGGTAGGGGGTATTTGTTTTTGATGGTGACATCGTTAAGCTTACGATAGTCCGTACATAAACGATTGGCACCATCCTTTTTGTCCACAAACAAGACTGGTGATCTCCAGGGGGATGCACTAGGTCTAATCAGACCTTTGGCCAACATATCATCTATCTGCTTCTTCAACTTCACAAGCTCTGTTGCGTTCATGCTGTAGGCTCTCTGGGCTATGGGTCCAGTTCCGGGGATTAACTCGATGATGAACTCGATATCCCGATCCGGGGGCATACCGGGTAGGTCATCCGGAAACACATCAGGGTAGCGACAAACGACCCTGATTTGATCCAGAGTTGGCTTGGATACACTTTGGTTGCAGGTAAATTTTCTGGGTAGTCTTTCAGAGACATGTTCTACTATGATACCGGTGCTGCTAGTCATGGTGATGGCTTTCTTGGCACAGTCTATCAATCCATTGTGTTTTGACATCCAGTACATTCCTAGGACGACTTCCAAACATTTGGTTCCCAGAATGATTATATTGGCATAGAAATCTACATCATGGATTTTGAGGGGTACATTTTTGCAAAATTTTCTGGCTTTGGTGGTTGATCCGGGGATTTGAACTATCATAACATGCTTCAAGCTGATAGGTTGAATTTTACTTGTTGATGCAAAGTCTTCGGTGACGAAAGAATGAGATGCTCCGGAATCAAACAACACTCTGGCAGGGATGTGGTTGACAGAAAACATACCCAGTACAACATTTGGTGCTTCCTGGGCTTCTTCGGCGCTCATGTGATAGAGACGGCCGTTGCGGTTATTGGGGTTGTTGGGGGCGAACTTCTTGCCGGTGGAGACACGGCGTTGCTGCTGAGCAGGTGCAGCGGGGTTGCCGGCGAGCTTGGCGAGCCTCTTGGGACACTCGTTGGAGTAGTGCCCCACGACACCACACTCATAACAAGTGATGGTGGCCATGTCCTTGGTTGCAACGGGGATGGCGTTGCTTCCGGTTCTCGGAGCGGTGTTGGTGTTGGTGTTAGTGTTGTTGGGGGCTCGGGGCGGAGCGCGGTTGTAGTAGTTGTTGTTGTAGTTGTTGTGGTTGTAGCCTCCTGGCTTGGAGTTTCCTCCACTCCGGTTCTGATAATCGGGGCGCGAGTTCTGCATCTGGGGCTTGTTGTTGTGGTTGTTCCTTGGAGTAAAACCTCCGCTTGAGCTGGGGCGAAACTTCTGGGTATGGCTAGACCCACTTTGATTCGCCATGCGGCGCTTGCGATTCTCATTGGCTTGGTTCAACTTGCCTTCCATCTGGATGGCGGAGTCAACAAGGGCTTCAAGGTCGGCAAAGGGGATGTTGACGAGGACAGTCTGCATCTCATCATGCAGCCCGTTCAGGAACCTCTCCTTCCTCTTTTCAACGGTGTCGGTCTCATCAGGGGCATACCTCGACAGTGTAAGAAACTTGTCGCGGTATTCAGCCACCGTCATGCGACCTTGCTTCAGTTCACGGAACTCATCCCTCATCTTTTTGATAAGACCCGGGGGTACATGGTACTTGCTGAACTTTAGCTTGAAATCCTCCCAAGTCATGAACTGACCTCCGTTCATGGCACGGGTGCTTGTCCACCAAGCGCGGGCTGGTCCAGCGAGATAATGGGTTGCAAACAAAACCTTCTCATTGACTTCCACTCCGGCTACCTCCAGATTGTTCTCCATAGTATGGAGCCAGTCGTCGGCGTCGAGTGGTTCTTCTGTCTTGCTAAACACCGGCGGGTTGGTGTTCTGAAAGTTCTTGAGCTTGTACCCTGGGTGGTCATGATTCCCATGGCCTTGGTTGGCAAGGTTCTGCAAGGCTGCGATGTTGGCTTGGCGTTCAGCTCGTTCTGCCTCCCTGTCGGCTAGCAGGGTTTGCAGCAGTTGCATCATGGCATCGTTGTTGCGATTGGGAGGGGCCATCTGAACATAGAGAAGATCATGAGATAAGAGGGAAATTTCTATGGTTTATTTTGAGTAAGCTTAAAAACATTTGAAACTTGTATTCTTTTCATGACAAACATAACATTCATTCATTCAACACACATTACAAACTAGCACTTAACACTTCCCATGGTTTTAAGAACCATTCTCATGCTACGATACAAGGGAAGGGATACAACTCACACCTACATAAGTGAAACTAGTGTGACTACTCCTCGGGGTCGACGTCGATCGGGACGAAGACGTCGGGTGCAGCCTCCAGGAACTCGTAGTTCTCCTCCTCGGTGAGCTCGTCCTCCTCAAAGTCGTCATCGTCGCTCAGGAAGGCTCCTCCTCCCTGAAGGTCGATACCTCCGTCGTCCTCCTCCAGCTCCCTAAGCTGATCCTCCTGGGCCTTGACAGTGGCCTCGAGAGACGCGATCTTGGCGCGAAGGCGCACAATCGTAGCGTCCTTCTTGGCACGCTACTGGCGAAGGCTCTTGCGGTCGTTGTTGAGCAGCTTGATCGCCTCACCCTGCTCGATGATATGAGCATGGGTCTGGTTCGCGTAAACGCGGGTGGCATCGAGGTCCTTCTGAGTCTGGTAGAGCATGAAGTCCAGGTGCTCAGCATGGTGCCTCAACTCCGGGTGCGGCTGCAGCTCCATAGGCACTCCCATGGCATCACGCCTCACGAGATGCGCGAAGCGCGAAGCGAGGATGCGCACCACGTTCTGTCCACAGAGGCGCACAAGTGCCTCCTGAAGGCCACGTGCGAGTCCATCGAGCCAGTTGCTCTCGCGGAAGGAGAAGAGGATCCTCTCCGAAGTGGGAGGCTCCATCTTGCCCCTCAGGTCGGCGGTGATGATCCACTGCAACTCTCCTCCAGGGGTGTCATCCACCTGAATTCCGTGGAACTCAGGGTGCGGGCGCCCAAGGAAGTCAGAGACGGCGTTGAGGTCATGCTCAAAGATCAAGCTCCCTCCGTTCCCAAGCTGGTAGAACTTGGTGTTGATGGGTGCATTCGGCTCCATCTGAAAGAGAATTGGATGAGTAAGTTAGAGAGTGTAAGGTGTGGCAAAGTTTTAAGTAGATTCAAATAAGATAGAACATGATTCAACAAATTTCGAAATAGTCTCCAAGACAAGAGTGTAAGTAAATTTTCACAAATATTCGCTTCTTTTGATTTCAAAGTTAAGTTTTTCAGAATGCCCATTCTAACTAAGGTCTTCTAAGGTCAAACCTGGCTCTGATACCAACTTGTCAACACCCGGATTTTTAAGTCCGAATGCCTATTATGTCATACATCGCAATCCCAGGAATATTGTTGTTGCGAGGCATAATAGTTAAGTATCACAGTCATCATTTATTACAAACCATAAAGTCTTACATCTTGGAATCACATCATCCATATTACACAAATAGTTGATCTATTGATCAACGAACAAACACAAGTTCATATGCGGAAGCGTAAGATACAAGGACTCTCTAGTCCACAGGCCAACGCTTGACGTTGGAAGACTCCTAGTTGTCGTAGGCGTCCTGCTGGTCATCTCCTTGTTCATCTTCATACTCTGGCCATTCGAATAGCCAGGGACAAAGCCGTGAGTACTTCGAGTACTCGCAAACTAATACTCAAGTAAGTGCTAGACATTTCTAGTAAGGTTTGCTAAGCTCTAGTTTATTTGCATAAAGCCAAGTTTAGTTCACAAGTTTTTGGGAAAAGCTTATTCCAAAAGTTAACTAACTCAAGTGGGAACATTAGTGTCATTCCCACCATTCAAGTGGTGATTTCAATTCAATTCACCACAAGTCATTTCACCATCATCCTTCAACATCATTTTCAAAGATATGACATCGGAAACTGTATGGCCTTTCCAATCGTCCGTAACCGTGGACACGGCTATTCGAATAGATTTACACTCTGCAGAGGTTGCACACTTGTGCCACAACATTTGATTTCATCCGTCGGGATTTCCCCGAATCATCGTAACTCAGTACGCGGATCATCAACCATAACCTTTCACTTACATACCCTAGTATGATCACCTCTCCCCATGAGCTTGGCCTCCCAGTGAAGACCAACTGTCAACCTGAGAACTGCACAGGGCTTGGCCGTACAATTCACCTCAACTTCACATCATTTCTCAACAACGGAGGCAGCCTCGGCATAACCCCTATGATGTGTGTTCAGAGGGAACCCATACTAAGATGCATAAATTTCCAGTTAAGCCCTACCCATAATCAGTTATTGTGGGGGTACTCAAAATTGGAAAGGTATCGCATCCAAACCAACATCAGTTTTATCAAAAATCACCATCTTCTCTTGGTCATATTCACCTTCAAAAATCATTCAATGGAATGAATCACCATTCCAAGGTTTCAAACTAATTTCAAAGTCACATGTTCCCATCTAGAGTAGTCAAGTTTTATTTCATTAGCAATAGCTCTAAATCATGAGGGGTGCTATCTTGCTTTGCTTGATGGAGACTAACTTTACTACTCTAGTAAACTCTTTTACTTTGACCAAAGTTAATTATAAAAGCAACTTTTTAAGAAGACAAGTAAAAACTTGTAATGTAAAAACTTGGGATAGGCTTATGTAAGAAAAGATAAGATTCATGGTGCCTTGCCCCAAGGGGCTTTGCACTTTGCAAGAATATTAGCTTGCCTTGGTAGTTCTCAAACTGTTCCTCCTCCTCCTCTTGGTAGCAACCTTCTTCTTCGGCGTACTCTCCGGTGCTACCGTCTACATTTGAATACGAGTATAATTAATCACTAATTCAATGGCTATTCCATACATCACATATAAACACACAAACTATTCTATGCACACAAATAATTTAACTAGGGTGCATGGGTTGTGTTATTTAAATAGAATTCACTTCTTTGTATTTAATATGTACATGATAGTTTCCATAGGGTTCTTGAGAAATAAATTCCTCTCATTGAAATCTTCTTAAGATTTAATTTCTCAAACAATCATATATGAACTCATATTGACCTAAGTCAAATGTTCATCATCATCATTTGTGAGAATGATTTAAATGAGGTAGATCACCTCATATCATTTAATAACACTTCATATGATTTAAATCCCTAAGTAATTCATATAAGAGAGTTGGGACCAGGGGTCCAAACATCCCATGAATTCATGTGAGACAATATTTAAATGAAGTTTAAGACTTCATATGAATTACTTATTAGTTTTGGACAATATCACCTAGTCAAACTAGCTATATTATCCATTCATTAAACTAGGGCATGATCATGCAAAGTGACCACACCATTTTATTGCATAAACAATTAGTGTAAGTCAAATGTGAGCTATTAGAGTTGGAATTAACTTAATATCTATTTTGGTTGATTTTTAATAATTATTTAAATAGGGAAAAGTCCCTGCCTTGTTATTTTTATCAAATTAATTCTACAAAGAATCTGGTCATGGGACCAGTGGCATGTTGTAGATAATTTCAGTAGCTTTCCAACAACATAAAATTCACTAAATTTGGTTGAGCCAATTTGAATCTATTTATTTTCAAAATGGAGGCAGTATTCAAAAATCATTTGGAATTAATTAAATCTAGTTTGAAATAAAAGGCCGGCGGGAAAACTACTGGGCCAGATCATTTAAACAGGCCCAAGGCCAGCCCAGCCACGGTCTAGTGCCGCGCGGGCTGCCTGACCAGGGGGTCCCGCCTGCCAGCGAGTCTTAAAACCCGAAGCGGTACAGATCAACCAGAGACGTAGGATTAGAACCAGATCGAACGGCTCGAGTTCATCTTTGTCTCCGACGAGAACCCGACTCTCTGGCGGCGGCGGCAGGGGGTCGGAGGGCTTACGGCGGCTCCAGCAAGGGATGGCAGTATGCTCGACGAAGTTGTGGACGACGCCGAAGCGGCTGGTAGCAGTGGCGGAGCTCGAGGTGGTCTGGTTCGCCGGCGATTGCTGCAGGGCTTCCGCGGCGGCGATCTTGCGATTGAGCTTGCTCCGGCGAGGATTTGATGGGTGGAGTGGTGGTTGAGAAGCAGTGAGAGGTGGGAAGTCTGGTGGTGTGCTTGGATTGCTCAGGGGAGCTCTCCTTTTATAGCAGCGCATGGGTGCTGCGGGGCATGGTGGCGGTCGACCATGGCGCGGCGATTCTGGCGGCTGGTCGAGCTAGGCGAGGTCATGGCGATGCTCTACGTGTCCAGGTGAGGCGAATGGCAGCGACAGCTTGGTCGGGGAGGGCCTGGTAATGTCGCATCGTTTCCATGTCTGCCGCGCCCGCGGCGGACCAGGGTTTGCTTCTCCGGCGACGGCGGGTACGGGTCGCGGTCGAGGGCGTGTCTCACGGCTTCGCGGTGCCACGGTGAGGCGTTTGGTGAAGAAAGGGGGGCCAGGGGATGCGCGGAGCGTCGAGGCGGCAGGTGGCCAGATGGTGCCCGTGGCGCGCGCGTGTGCGACGTCCACGGCATGCTGGCCGATCCTGGGTGTGCAATCTCCGGCCAGGGTCGTCGTCCTCCTCGACAATGGCGGTGCTAGGCGGGGCTAGGCGATGCGGTGGCGTGCTGTGGCGCAGTGGCCAGGGCAGAGAAGCAAGGGGAGAGGGGTGAGCTCGTCGGGTTGGGCGACATGGCCGGCATGGCCATGTCTAGCCTTGCCCTCTCTCTCCCTAGCATGCTATTTGGCATCGATTTGGTTTAAGGGGACCAGGGGACAATTTAGAGTAGTGTAGTGTAGATTAGGTTGAGTAGAAACACTATTTGCAATAGTTGCAAATAGTGCCCGAATTTGGAATTTGCAAAATTGTTCAAATTTGAAATAATTCAAAAGGTGAAACAATTTGAAATGTGTGGGTTTAGATAAGTTGTATTTGACCAGAGATGATTTGAGGTGGTGGTGGAATTCTTAGAATTCAAGAATTGGCAAAAATGGCTAAGTGGAGAATGTTGCACATGTTGAAAAGTTGAGACTTTGGATGAGCATGGCTCATGATCAAAGATGATTTTGGCATGGTGATCTTTACAAAAATTGTTCACCTTGATGTTGACTTTGAAATGGTGCAAAGAGTTAGCAAGTGTTGGTTTGAGAAAATTGAATGGCAATGGCTCAAAGTGGTGATCAGACTATAATTGTCAATTTTGACCATTATCATATGTGAGCAAGATTGGTGTTTGAAAATCATTTGAATTGTGATCCTTTGATTCCAAAAGTTGTAATGAGTGTTTAATAACATTATTCAACTAATGGTGAAGACCAAATAGGTCTAGGGTCAAAATTTATAAAAATGCCATAGGGCATATGTGAGGGTTTTTAGGGTTTTTCATTTATTGGATTTTCTTCCTCTTTGATTTATTTGGTTGGTGATCTTCATATGATCACATTAGGGTTTTAGAGCATATCAAATACAAGTAATAACAATCATCATGGCATATCACTCAAATGCACAAGTCCTATGCATGGTACTATATGCAATTTGAAAAGTTTTTGTTGGTTTGAAAATTTTGCTCTCTGGAATTCTCTAACTTTCTTTTTATTGAAATTTGGGGTGTTACACTTCCACCAGCAGCATGACTCCGAGGACGCCGAACCCTCGTACAACTACACCATCACGTATCCGGGTGCTTCTTCCAGCACATACCCGGAATATGACCCATCTTCGTCATACTACGGAGGTGCTACTTCATGGGCACCATGGGATTGAACTCCACTTAGGCTAAAAGCCTAAGCTTGGGGGGAGGTATACCGGCATCACTCATTCTTTGCATATTATGGTTGCTGGATACTTGTATATACTTGTTTAGTTTCATTAAGTGGTTTTCTAATGAGAGGGAGATGATATTTGGGGAAGTGCTGCCTGAAAACAGATTCTGGACTGTTACCAAAAAAATTCTCAAAAACAGCCAGAACGTTATTTTGTGAAGCCAATTTTTGTGCATGCTCCCCAGGTTGTTATCTAACTTTCATTAGTTGAACACTTTTCGAGCTGAGCAGCGGAATAATTTCTTAAAAATCGATTACTGTACTGCTGTCAAGTTTGACGAATTCCTGCTGCTTTGTGTTTATGTGACTCTTCTAGTTTTCATTTTCTTGTTTTTGCTTTGTTTCTTTCCTAAAACACAAAAAGACCAAAAATATTTCTGTTGTTTCTCTTCACCATTTGTTTATTTTGGTTTCTTGCTCTTATTTTGCTTTATTTTCTATCGTTGGTTTGCTATAAGAAAATCCAAAAACATTTTGCTTTGTTTGCTTGCTTCCTTTTTTTCTTGTTTCCAATTCGAAAACACCAAAAATATTTTCTGTTCTTCTTTGGTTTTGTAAAAGTTTATTATGGAGTTCAATGGTCTTTGGTGGCTGGAGCGTGGTTTTCATTTCATATTATCCAAGCTACACAAGTGAAATGCAATAATGACGATCTACGACAATTCGACTGTGGTGAGAGGCTGGTATGAACTCTATTTGTTTTCATTTTTGTACATATACTCATCCATGTGAGCATGCTTAGTTGGTTCATGTGAGGTATATGTCATTTAAGAAAGTCTATTAGTTCATGATCTCTCATGATTAGCTCCAATTTATTAATATAAGTAGCATGTCATGGATGTTTGCTTGCATTGTTTTATTCATAAATAGGTATGACATTGTGGTATCCTCCTCTGAATAATTCATTTGAATCGACTTGGCACATGCTCACGCATGCATATGACTGGACAAAAGTCAATTAAGCCTCGATGATTTACCTTGCTTCAGAGTTCTTGTATAACTTTTATGCCTCCGATAATTTATTTTGCCGCAAGCATGATTATGACAGTGACTGCTCTCTTGATTGTCGCTCCCCAGTCTATTGCTAGCCTTCACTTGTACTGAGCGGGAACTCTGCTCGTGCTTCCAAACCCCTGAAAACCAAGTTGTTCCAAAGTGTCCACCATAAATACCTATGCATGGCATTTCAAACCATTCCAAGTAAATTCTCATGCGCTACCTTTAAACCTTCAAAATGCTTCTCAATTTGTGTTAATGTTTTATAGCTCATGAGGAAGTATGTGGTGTTTATCTTTCAACCTTGTCATTTACTCTTGACGGAATTTCATAATGGACTAGTGGCACATCCGCTTATCCAATAATTTTGCAAAAGGAGCTGGCAACGGGGTTCCCAGCCCCGATTAATTAAACTTCATTAATAATTCTCTTCACATGTTTTGCTCTGATTCATCAGTAAGCAACTTCATTTTGCAAATAGACACTCCTCCATGGTATGAGATTGATGGAAGGCACCCGAGGATTCGGTTAGCCATGGCTTGTGTAAGCAAAGGTTGGGGGGAGTGTCACCCATAATAAAACTAAAATACGTGTGTAAACAAAAGAGAAGAGGGATGATCTACCTTGCTGGTAGAAATAACGTCCTTCATGGGAGCCGCTCTTGAAAGTCTGGTTGGCAAGGTAGTTGGTGTACCCATTACCATTCGTTGACAACAACAAACACCTCTCAAAACAATTTTACTCCTGTTTTAAAAATGAAAAGCTCTAGCGCATGTTAATCCCTGCTTCCCTCTGCGATGGGTCAATCTTTTACTTTTATGTTGTGTCTCCATCCTTTCTTTGAGCACTTTCTTGAGAGCATAACTGTCATTCTTAGTATAATATGCTTGTCTCAAAATATGATTGATTGTGGTATAACTTTGATGCTTTTATCTTTTGACAATCTCTATTTCTAGTCTTTCTATGAACGTCAGGGGTGCCTGAGCATTTATGTTTTGCTGATCAAATACGGGCAAGCGAGATACCACTTTATCATACCCTTTTATGAACATTGCAATCCTGCTTGTAGACATGATTCATGATGCTTATTATTAATTGTTGGTACCTTTCCATGATTGACATAGCTATTAGATGATTTTATTTGCATGTATCTTATTATGAACTGCCTAAGTGTTAGCCATATCATGAGAATATTTACATCATATGAACAAATGTGTTCGTGAAAGTTCTTTTATCGCATCAGTTGTTAACTAAATTGCTTGAGGACAAGCAATAAGCTAAGCTTGGGGGGAGTTGATACGTCTAAAACGTATCTACTTTCCCGAACACTTTTGCTATTGTTTTGCCTCTAATTTGTGTATTTTGGATACAACTAACACGGACTAACGCTGTTTTCAGCAGAATTGCTCTGGTGTCTCGTTTTTGTGCAGAAATCCAACTTTCAGGAAAATCCTCGGAATTTATACCAAAGGGCTTATTTTACCAGAAGAATCACGGAGCCAGAAGGGAAGGTCTGGGGCAGGCCCAGGGCCCCCAGACGCTAGGCCGGCGCGGCCTGGAGGGGGGGCACGCTGCCCTAGCGTGTGGCCCCCTCGGCTGCCGTCTGACGCCCTCCTCTGGACTACTTAAAGGTTTCGATCTAAAAACGCGAGGAAAAAAGTCGAAGTCGCCAGAAACCCTCCAGAACGTCGCCACATCACGAAACTCCATCTCGGGACCAGAAACTCCATTCTGGCACTCCGCCGGGACAGGGAATTGGAGGAGATCATCGCCATCATCATCACCGACGCCTCTCCATCGACCAGCAATGTTTCCCTCATCCATGTGTGAGTAATTCCCCCGCTGTAGGCTGAAGGGGATGGTAGGGATTGGATGAGATTGGTCATGTAATAGCATAAGATTGTTAGGGCATAGTGCCTAGTGTCCGTAATTGGTACTTTGATGATATTGTTGCAACTTGTTATGCTTAATGCTTGTCACTAGGGCCCGAGTGCCATGATCTCAGATCTGAACATGTTATTGTTTCATCATGATATGCATTGTTTTATGATCTTACCTGCAAGTTGTATACACATGTCACTGTCCGGAACCCGAGGCCACGAAGTGACAGAAATTGGGACAACCGGAGGGGATGGCAGTGATGTGAGGATCACATGTGTTCACAGAGTGTTAATGCTTTGCTCCGGTACTTATTAAAAGGAGTACCTTAATATCCAGTAGATTCCCTAGAGGCCCGGCTGCCACCGGCTGGTAGGACAAAAGATGTTGTGCAAGTTTCTCATTGCGAGCACGTACGACTATATACGGAACACATGCCTATGGATTGCTTTGTACTTGGACACCGTTTTATTATTATCTGCAAATGCCCTGCTTTGATTGTTACATGAGTTTCTCTCATCCATGCAACGCCCGTCATCCATCCCTGTGCCTACAGTATTTTAATCCTGCTGTTTACTAAAATCACTACTGATGTCTCTGTTACTCTGCTGCTGTTATTTCACTACTCCTACTGCTATAAACGGTTACTACTGATAAACTCTTGCGAGCAAGTCTGTTTCCAGGTGCAGCTGAATTGACAACTCCGCTGTTAAGGCTTTCAAGTATTCTTTGTCTCCCCTTGTGTCGAATCAATAAATTGGGTTTTACTTCCCGCGAAGACTGTTGCGATCCCCTATACTTGTGGGTCATCAGGAGCCCTCGTGCCCCTTCCCCGAAAAGAGCGAGGATTAAGCTTGCCAAGGAGCCAAGTCTTTTGACCGGGAGTTCACCAACTCCTTCTATGGACGATGTAAGTCTTCTATCCACTCTTTTATTTGCTATCGAGCTTTTTCCCCATCTTCATCTTCTTATTCGTATTATTTCCAGCCTCTGATGAAGGAATTTATTTGTCTTTGTACCCAATTTATCCGATACCGTGACTATGCTGATAATTTGAAGGGTATTCCTCTTGTCTCCTCCTGTCAAGTAAATTGTCCCTTTGCTATTTTGTTGTAACATTGTTATTCTTTTCCTTGCTAGAGGCTCTCGCCAAAGCCAATAAACGTGCCGATGACCTTGCCCTCAAGCTGGAGCAAAGCGAAAAAGCTCGCGAAAAGGCTGAACTCGACGCTGCCTCTGTCGATAGTCTTCGAAAGAGGCTCCATGACGCTGAGACTGCCTTAAGAGAAAATAGAAACCAACAAGCTGATCACGAGGAAGAGATGATCGCCCGCTTAGAGTCGCAAAATCGGTGCTTTGCCAGTAAGTACAGCAACCATTCTTTATTGTTCTCCAGCTTTAGCTTTTTCGTGTACTCGTTTATAACTCGCAATTTGTTTCTGCAGGGAAGATGCACCAAGATTTTGAACTCGAAAAACCCGAGGATGACCGCCTTCTTGATGCTCTTTCTCTCCTTGAGATTCATGGGGATGAAGTGCACCAAAGCATCTCCGATGCCAAGGCGGCATTCTCGCGCCTTTTCCCTTACTTCTTCCCAAAAAAGGAGCAACCCGACACTTTTGCAGCCCTAACCAAGCACTTCATTCCCAAGGAAGATCTTGGGCTTGCTCTTCAGCAGGAGAATTTGAAGATTGGCGTTGAAGGCACCATCGCTTTGGTTGCTGAGAGCCAACAAAATATCGACTGGGCGAAGGTTGGAGAAGCGAAGAAGATGAAGACGGAGAGGTAGCAATCCTTGATTAAGGCTGCCAAACCTCACTCGAAGAAAATCCTCTCCTTCCTTGGATATAAACCAGCTCCTTCCCCCAGTTCTACAAAGCCGGAGGTCAAGTAGACCATCTTGTCCTTGTCTTTCCTTTTTTGGTTGTCTCTCTTTTGAAACTATCGCCTTAGTAGACATTTGCGGTAGCCTTGTATTAGTTCGTTTGGAAACTCCTTTGTAATGGTTATGTAAATATCCAAATGAGTCAATGGAATGCTATTTTGCCAAGTTATTGATACTGATGTTTTCCTTCCAGTTGGTTTTTGACAATTATACTGCGGATCCTCATTCCTCGAATGTCTTGCCTTCTTCTTCCGTCCCGAGAAAAACTTCCGGTAACAATCTCAACGAAGATTCTTCGAGTGCTGATCCAGGAGAGGACTTGTACGAACTGCGATAGCAGCTACAGGCGATGAAGAAGCAAGCACTTGTAGTAATGGAGCAATCGCGTAAATCATCCGAGAAAGAGAAACTGGAGCTTCAACAGGCCCAAGAAGCTTTAGCTTTAAAGGAGGCCGCTGACAAGGGATTAACTTATCAATGCCTACGTATTGTAGACTAGGGTTTAGTTGGAAGTAGAGGGCAAGTAGATCTCGAAGGTTTCAGCCGAAAGTGCTCGACGATTATGAAAACTATGGTTGCGTGAACAATGAATCGATTCCTATCTTTGTCCCTCGACTCCCCTTATATAGGAGGTGGAGCCGAGGGATTCGTAATACACAAGTTTACAGAGTCCGGGAGGGTTTCCAACCCGTCCCGTAAGATTATAAGTAGTATTCCTAATACAACTCTAGCTTTCCTTGATAACAACTTGGGCTTCCGAATCTTCTTATTCATCGAGTCGTGGGCCTTAAGCAAACCCCGGGTACTATCTTCGGCAGGCCCATTGGGGATGGCTATGTCAGTAGCCCCCGAGATTTTGCTTGAATTGAAGAGTCATGGAAAATCTCCAACTTTAGTTATTCAATAACTTCTGCCGAATTTATCACATATCTTTGGATACGCAATTCTATATTGTACAGGGATAATGGTAGTTGGGGCTAGTTCATCTGACGGATCAGGTACTAGTTAACTGCTCTAGTGGCAATCCGTAAAAACCTACTTCAAGATCACGTCCCTGGACATGATCTCGGGATACTGGTGTAAACTTCGACAGGTGCCGCTTAAGGTCTTACCATTCTGTCGAGTCCCAGTCATATTTTATCGGGTACCTAACGCGTCCGCTATGATTTTCTTCGTATCTGTTGATATGGAAAAAAGTAGCAAACCGACGTCAGAGACGGCGCTACGCCACTCAGAACGGATCTGGGGTCATACCTTCGCAAAGTTTTGCGGCATTCAGAGATTGTTCGCAACTTTGGCGCTCTGAGAATATATTGTCCAGTGCTTTTTCGGCTGCTGGAATAGCACATTTTATTAAGTCAACGGATGACTTTTATTTCCTTCCCGATGGGAATATATGTAGAGTTATTTATGTAACTCAAAATATGCTCACTTTTTATTCATCCTTATCTCTTTTTTTATAATTTCATCGGGCATGCGAACAGCGTTCCCGATGGGAGTAGCCCCCGAGGCTACAGCCAAGGACTTGTGCTTGGGTGTAGGCTCAATGCCTTATGTTACTATATTTTCCTTCTCGAAGTTTTCATATTTATCGGGTGCGCGAACAGCGCTCCCGATGGGAGTAGCCCCCGAGGCTATGAACAAATGCTTGCGTTTGATCATAGGCTCTCGCCATTTCTATTTTGTCATACTGGAGCTTTCTTTTTTTTTTTCGTAAAGTAGCCCCGAGCATTTTGGGCAAAAACTTGTATTTGACAAAAGGCTCCCGAAATAATCAACTATCTTCTGCTATCACCAATATTTATGAAGCTTCTTAGCCGAATTTTTCTTTTGCTTAGGTGACATCATTGCTGACGATAGCCACGACCGCTGTATCGGGAAAACACGAGAACTGCCCTCTCGCTGCCGTGCGGGCCCAAATTGCTCACCAAGTTGACACGTCGTGCAAGTGGGGGACACACGTCCTCCGCTTTTCCTGGCGCACGTACTGTTGCTCATGTTCTTTCTCGTCTGTATCAAATTACTTTTTACCCCTTGTCCACGTGTACACCATCTATCCTGCAATCTCTTCATCCAACGATGCGTCGATTCACCGCACCTCTATTAAAGGTCATCGTCTTCCTCCGTCAACACTTTCGCTCGCATCGCACCTTTGCTTCTCCTCTGCAAAAATCCTCCACTTCTCCCATTGCTTCAAGCGCTCAACCTCGCTCGCATCTTTCTCCTCCACGCTCATTGATGCCACCTCGCGCGCGTGTGACCAGGCACATCACTCCGGAATCCAGGATGGCCGCCGAAGATCTGGAGTGGGAGAGATCCAAGATCTCCAACCAGGACATGAACCTGCTGAAGAAGCTGGGGTTCACCAAGAAGGAGAACGCACTCCGCTTCCCCAAAGAGGAGAGCTACCCTTCGCCTCCAATCGAGTACCGGGTCAGTTTCGTTGACCACCTCATCCACGGTCTTTCTCCCCCTATCCATGAATTTCTTCGAGGTCTCCTCTTTGTCTATGGGCTTCAGCTGCATCAGCTGACGCCCAATTCCATCCTCCACGTGTCGATTTTTATCACACTGTGTGAGTGCTTCCTCGGAGTCCAATGATACGTCTCCGACGTATCGATAATTTCTTGTGTTCCATGCCACATTATTGATGATATCTACATGTTTTATGCACACTTTATGTCATATTCGTGCATTTTCTGGAACTAACCTATTAACAAGATGCCGAAGTGCCAGTTGCTGTTTTCTGCTGTTTTTGGTTTCAGAAATCCTAGTAACGAAATATTCTCGGAACCGGACGAAATCAACGCCCAGGTTCCTATTTTGCCCGGAAGCATCCAGAACACACGAGAACCACCAGAGGAGGGGCACATGCCCACCAAACCCTAGGCCGGCGCGGCCAGGGGGGCCCGCGCCCCCCTATAGTGTGGGCCCCCCAGAAGTCCCCTGACCTTGCCCTTCCACCTATTTAAAGCCTCCGTCGCGAAAACCCTGATACGTTCGACGAAACCCACAGAAACCTTCCAGAGCCGCCGCCATCGCGAAGCCAAGATCTGGGGGACAGGAGTCTCTGTTCCGGCACGACGCCGGAACGGGGAAGTGCCCCCGGAAGGCTCCTCCATCGACACCGCTGCCATCTCCACCGCCATCTTCATCACCACTGCTGCTCCCATGAGGAGGGAGTAGTTCTCCATCGAGGCTCGGGGCTGTACCGGTAGCTATGTGGTTCATCTCTCTCCTATGTACTTCAATACAATAATCTCATGAGCTGCCTTACATGATTGAGATTCATATGATGATGCTTGTAATCTAGATGTCGTTATGCTAGTCAAGTGAATTTTACTTATGTGATCTCCGGAGACTCCTTGTCCCACGTGTGTAAAGGTGACAGTGTGTGCACCGTGTGGGTCTCTTAGGCTATATTTCACAGAATACTTATTCACTGTTATGAATGGCATAGTGAAGTGCTTATTTATATCTCTTTATGATTGCAATGTATTTTGTATCACAATTTATCTATGTGCTACTCTAGTGATGTTATTAAAGTAGTTTTATTCCTCCTGCACGGTGTAATGGTGACAGTGTGTGCATCCGTGTTAGTACTTGGTTTATGCTATGATTATGATCTCTTGTAGATTATGAAGTTAACTATTGCTATGATAGTATTGATATGATCTATGCCTCCTTTCTTAGCATGAAGGTGACAGTGTGCATGCTATGTTAGTACTTGGTTTAGTCTTATTGATCTTTCATGCACTCTAAGGTTATTTAAATATGAACATTGAATTGTGGAGCTTGTTAACTCCGGCATTGAGGGTTCGTGTAATCCTACGCAATGTGTTCATCATCCAACAAGAGTGTAGAGTATGCATTTATCTATTCTGTTATGTGATCAATGTTGAGAGTGTCCACTAGTGAAAGTGTAATCCCTAGGCCTTGTTCCTAAATACTGCTATTACTGCTTGTTTACTGTTTTACTGCGTTACTACTGCTGCAATACTACCACCATCAACTACACGCCAGCAAGCTATTTTCTGGCACCGTTGCTACTGCTCATATATATTCATACCACCTGTATTTCACTATCTCTTCGCCGAACTAGTGCACCTATTAGGTGTGTTGGGGACACAAGAGACTTCTTGCTTTGTGGTTGCAGGGTTGCATGAGAGGGATATCTTTGACCTCTTCCTCCCTGAGTTCGATAAACCTTGGGTGATCCACTTAAGGGAAACTTGCTGCTGTTCTACAAACCTCTGCTCTTGGAGGCCCAACACTGTCTACAGGAAAAGGAGGGGGCGTAGACATCAAGCTATTTTCTGGCGCCGTTGCCGGGGAGGAAAGGTAAAAGGTACTCACACTCCGGATCTCGGCTACTAAGCTATTTTCCCGGTGCCGAAAGTACTCGAAGCTATTTCCTTTAGATCCTGCAATTGCAACTTTTTGTTTCTTGTTTACACTAGTTTGGCATAATGGACAAGAATGAGCTTCTTATGCTATTTCCTGATTTAAAACATGGATTGTTTGATGCGAAAATTTAAAAACCTATGGAATCTTATTTGCATGCTGGTAGTAATATTAGTATGAACGCTTTGAACACCATTGTTGATAATGATATAGAAAGTTCTAAGCTTGGGGAAGCTGGTTTTCATGATCTTTTTAGTCCCCCAAGCATTGAGGAGAAAATTTTCTTTGATGATACTTTGCCTCCCATATATGATAATTATAATGATAGTGGTCTTTTGGTGCCACCTACTATGGAGAGTAAATTTTGTTGTGATTATACTATGCCTTCAACACTTGATGAGAATAATAATGATAGCTACTTTGTTGAATTTGCTCCCACTACAATTAATAAAATTGATTATGCTTATGTGGAGAGTAATAATTTTATGCATGAGACTCATGATTTATGTGATAGTTATATTGTTGAGTTTGCTCATGATGCTACTGAAAGTTATTATGAGAGAGGAAAATATGGTTGTAGAAATTTTCATGTTACTAAAACACCTCTCTATGTGCTGAAATTTTTGAAGCTACACTTGTTCTATCTTCCTATGCTTGTTACTTTGCTCTTCATGAACTTGTTTATTTACAAGATTCCTATGCATAGGAAGCATGTTAGACTTAAATGTGTTTTTAATTTGCCTCTTGATGCTCTCTTTTGCTTCAAATACCATTTCTTGCGAGTGCATCATTAAAACTGCTGAGCCCATCTTAATGGCTATAAAGAAAGAACTTCTTGGGAGATAACCCATGTGTTATTTTGCTACAGTACTTTGTTTTATATTTGTGTCTTGGAAGTTGTTTACTACTGTAGCAACCTCTCCTTATCTTAGTTTTGTGTTTTGTTGTGCCAAGTGAAGCCTCTAATCGAAGGTTGATACTAGATTTGGATTTCTGCGCAGAAACAGATTTCTATCTGTCACGAATCTGGGCTGTTTTCTCTGTAGAAAAATCAGAAAAATATGCCAATTTACGTGCGTGTTCCTCAGATATGTACGCAACTTTCATTAGTTTTGAGTTTTCTGATTTGAGCAACGGAAGTATTTATTAAAAATTCTTATTTACGGACTGTTCTGTTTTGACAGATTCTGCCTTTTATTTCGCATTGCTTCTTTCGCTGTGTTGGGTGGATTTCTTTGTTCCATTACCTTCCAGTAGCTTTGAGCAATGTCCAGAAGTGTTAAGAATGATTGTGTCACCTCTGAACATGTGAGTTTTTGATTATGTACTAACCCCTCTAATGAAGTTTATGAGATGTTTGGTGTGAAGGAAGTTTTCAAGGGTCAAGAGAGGAGGATGATATACTATGATCAAGAAGAGTGAAAGCTCTAAGCTTGGGGATGCCCCGGTGGTTCACCCCTGTATATATCAAGAAGACTCAAGCGTCTAAGCTTGGGGATGCCCAAGGCATCCCCTTCTTCATCGACAACATTATCAGGTTCCTCCCCTGAAACTATATTTTTATTCCATCACATCTTATGTGCTTTTCTTGGAGCGTCGGTTTGTTTTTTGTTTTTGTTTTTGTTTGAATAAATGCTTGTGTGGGAGAGAGACACGCTCCGCTGTTGCATATGAACACATGTGTTCTTAGCTTTTAATATTCATGGCGAAGTTTCTTCTTCGTTAAATTGTTATATGGTTGGAATTGGAAAATGATACATGTAGTAATTGCTATAAATGTCTTGGGTAATGTGATACTTGGCAATTGTTGTGCTCATGTTTAAGCTCTTACATCATATGCTTTGCACCCATTAATGAAGAAATACATAGAGCATGCTAAAATTTGGTTTGCATATTTGGTCTCTCTAAGGTCTAGATAATTTCTAGTATTGAGTTTGAACAACAAGGAAGACGGTGTAGAGTCTTATAATGTTTTCAATATGTCTTTTATGTGAGTTTTGCTGCACCGGTTCATCCTTGTGTTTGTTTCAAACAACCTTGCTAGCCTAAGCCTTGTATCGAGAGGGAATACTTCTCATGCATCCAAAATACTTGAGCCAACCACAATGCCATTCGAGTCCACCATACCTACCTACTACATGGTATTTCTCCACCATTCCAAAGTAAATTGCTTGAGGTGCTACCTTTAAATTTCTATCCTCTACCTTTGCAATATATAGCTCAAGGGACAAATAGCTTAAAAACTATTGTGGTATTGAATATGTACTTATGTACTTTATCTCTTATTAAGTTGCTCGTTGTGCGATAACCATGTTCACTGGGGACGCCATCAACTATGTTGAATATCATGTGAGTTGCTATGCATGTCCGTCTTGTCTGAAGTAAGAGAGATCTACCACCTTATGGTTAAGCATGCATATTGTTAGAAAAGAACATTGGGCCGCTAACTAAAGCCATGATCCATGGTGGAAGTTTCAGTTTTGGACATATATCCTCAATCTCATATGAGAAAATTATTAATTGTTGTTACATGCTTATGCATCAAAAGAGGAGTCCATTATCTGTTGTCTATGTTGTCCCGGTATGGATGTCTAAGTTGAGAATAATCAATAGCGAGAAATCCGATGCGAGCTTTCTCCTTAGACCTTTGTACAGGCGGCATAGAGGTACCCCTTTGTGACACTTGGTTAAAACATGTGCATTGCGATGATCCGGTAGTCCAAGCTAATTAGGACAAGGTGCGGGCACTATTAGTATACTATGCATGAGGCTTGCAACTTGTAAGATAAAATTTACATGATACATATGCTTTATTACTACCGTTGACAAAATTGTTTCATGTTTTCAAAATCAAAGCTCTAGCACAAATATAGCAATCGATGCTTTTCCTCTATGGAGGACCATTCTTTTACTTTTATTGTTGAGTCAGTTCACCTATTTCTCTCCATCTCAAGAAGCAAACACTTGCGTGAACTGTGCATTGATTCCTACATACTTGCATATTGCATTTGTTATATTACTCTATGTTGACAACTATCCATGAGATATACTTGTTACAAGTTGAAAGCAACCGCTGAAACTTAATCTTCCATTGTGTTGCTTCAATGCTTTACTATGAATTATTGCTTTATGAGTTAACTCTTATGCAAGACTTATTGATGCTTGTCTTGAAGTACTATTCATAAAAAGTCTTTGCTTATGATTCACTTGTTTACTCATGTCATATACATTGTTTTGATCGCTGCATTCACTACATATGCTTTACAAATAGTATGATCAAGGTTATGATGGCATGTCACTCCAGAAATTATCTTTGTTATCGTTTTACCTGCTCGGGACGAGCAGAACTAAGCTTGGGGATGCTGATACGTCTCCGACGTATCGATAATTTCTTGTGTTCCATGCCACATTATTGATGATATCTACATGTTTTATGCACACTTTATGTCATATTCGTGCATTTTCTGGAACTAACCTATTAACAAGATGCCGAAGTGCCAGTTGTTGTTTTCTGCTGTTTTTGGTTTCAGAAATCCTAGTAACGAAATATTCTCGGAATCGGACGAAATCAACGCCCAGGTTCCTATTTTGCCCGGAAGCATCCAGAACACACGAGAACCGCCAGAGGAGGGGCACAGGCTCACCAAACCCTAGGCCGGCGCGGCCAGGGGGGGCCCGCGCCCCCCTATAGTGTGGGCCCCCCAGAAGTCCCCTGACCTTGCCCTTCCGCCTATTTAAAGCCTCCGTCGCGAAAACCCTGATACGTTCGACGAAACCCACAGAAACCTTCCAGAGCCGCCGCCATCGCGAAGCCATGATCTGGGGGACAGGAGTCTCTGTTCCGGCACGCCGCCGGAACGGGGAAGTGCCCCCGGAAGGCTCCTCCATCGACACCGCTGCCATCTCCACCGCCATCTTCATCACCACTGCTGCTCCCATGAGGAGGGAGTAGTTCTCCATCGAGGCTCGGGGCTGTACCGGTAGCTATGTGGTTCATCTCTCTCCTATGTACTTCAATACAATAATCTCATGAGCTGCCTTACATGATTGAGATTCATATGATGATGCTTGTAATCTAGATGTCGTTATGCTAGTCAAGTGAATTTTACTTATGTGATCTCCGGAGACTCCTTGTCCCACGTGTGTAAAGGTGACAGTGTGTGCACCGTGTGGGTCTCTTAGGCTATATTTCACAGAATACTTATTCACTGTTATGAATGGCATAGTGAAGTGCTTATTTATATCTCTTTATGATTGCAATGTATTTTGTATCACAATTTATCTATGTACTACTCTAGTGATGTTATTAAAGTAGTTTTATTCCTCCTGCACGGTGTAATGGTGACAGTGTGTGCATCCGTGTTAGTACTTGGTTTATGCTATGATTATGATCTCTTGTAGATTATGAAGTTAACTATTGCTATGATAGTATTGATATGATCTATGCCTCCTTTCTTAGCATGAAGGTGACAGTGTGCATGCTATGTTAGTACTTGGTTTAGTCTTATTGATCTTTCATGCACTCTAAGGTTATTTAAATATGAACATTGAATTGTGGAGCTTGTTAACTCCGGCATTGAGGGTTCGTGTAATCCTACGCAATGTGTTCATCATCCAACAAGAGTGTAGAGTATGCATTTATCTATTCTGTTATGTGATCAATGTTGAGAGTGTCCACTAGTGAAAGTATGATCCCTAGGCCTTGTTCCTAAATACTGCTATCGCTGCTTGTTTACTGTTTTACTGCGTTACTACTGCTTGTTTACTGTCCTGGGCAAAGCACTTTTCTGGTGCCGTTGCTACTACTTATTCATACCACCTGTATTTCACTATCTCTTCGCCGAACTAGTGCACCTATTAGGTGTGTTGGGGACACAAGAGACTTCTTGCTTTGTGGTTGCAAGGTTGCTTGAGAGGGATATCTTTGACCTCTTCCTCCCTGAGTTCGATAAACCTTGGGTGATTCACTTAAGGGAAACTTGCTGCTGTTCTACAAACCTCTGCTCTTGGAGGCCCAATACTGTCTACAGGAAAAGGAGGGGGCGTAGACATCATCCAACCTAATTGGGCTCTGTGGAAGCGTATCTTCTGCCTCCACCACAATGGCTCCCACAACGTCGCCTATAACATCGGCGGCGTTGTTATTTGCGTTCGTTCTGACGTCGAATACTTCGACGTCAAATTCCCCGACTCTGTCCAAGGGTGGCGCAAGCGCTGGCTCTTTGTGCATGAAGAGAGCTCTGACTCGGTGGAGCAAAACATCGCCCCTTTCGACGGAGGAGCAAAAAATTTTCGCCGCCGTTCTTGGGACGCTGAAGCTACCGAAGAAGAGAAATTGGCAACAGAGGCGCCGATGACTCGCATCCATGGGCTTCAGAACACCCGTGGCAAAGAGCTATCAGGTATCCAGATTACGGCCTACTTCCTTAGGATTAGAGTGCAGCCTCTCCAGGCTCGCAAAAATCACCTTTGGATGTACGCTGGTGAAGAAGATATCGACAGGATTTCCAAAGATCTTCCTGTGAAGGATTTGGAAAAATTGATCCGAAGAATTTCATCGCTCAGCAGGAAGGATACTATTCCATCCTCTTGCCGCATTACGCCATATAGTGGCGCCAATCCCCTTCCCGAGGTAATTTTTCCTCGACTTCTATATTGTCTTCTCGAGTTTTTAGTATTTGTCGACTACTATCTTGCTAGCTTCTTTTGCATAACTTTTTGTCGACACTCTTTATTTTTCGCAGAACCACCCTATTCTGGCTTCTCTTCCTCCTCTTCCTGAGGGTGGAGAAGTTGAAGAACGCACTGTTGTCGATGATGACAACCAGGGTACTTCTCGCCCTGAGAGTGAAGTCGCGGTTTCTCAAAAATCCGCGGCTTCCTCTGAAAAAGAAGCCGAGTCTGAGGCCACTTCCTCGACACGCTCCCTTCCTCCCGCTGTTTCTCCAAGGAACAAAAGGAAAAGGGATGAAGGTGTCGATTCTGGCACCTCCAAGGCCAACGCACCTCCTGCCGAAGAAGTTGGTCCTTCCGAAAAGAAGGCGACTTTCAATCTTTACGAGGATGCCCTTGTCATCTCGTAAGTTCTCTATTGCTCTTTGTTGTTTTCCTCTCGATGTTTTTATCTATGTTGATTCTTAAATTGTCTCCTTTCTATCGTAGCGACGACGAGGATGAAGATCAACCTATCGATGTGACTGCTTGAACGAGTACGTCGCGTACTTTAGTTGTTTCTGAAGCTCAACCTGATGGAGACGAAACTTCGCCTCCTCAGCAGAACATCGAGCTTCCTACTCCTCCTTCAAGCCCTCGTGCCCCTTCGCCCAAGAGGGCGAGGGTTGAACTGACCAAGGAGCCTACCTTAACACCTGGTAGCTCCGCGACTCCTCCTCTTGATGATGTAAGTTGCTCCCTTATTTTCTTCTATTCCGAATATTTCAATGCTGTCGACTCTTTTTTGTTTTTCGCTTCCCTTTTACTTTTTGATGTCGATCTTTTTACTGTATTGATGCTTTCTTTCTCCATCTTTTTTGGCAGCCTTCGATGAAGGAATTCATCCGTCTCGGTACCCAATTCGTTGAGTACCGTGATTATGCCAAAAAAACCGAAGGTATTATTTTGCTACTTCTTCTGGTAAATGACCTCACCATCACTTGTTACCATGATCTTGATTGTTGTTGACTATTTTGTCAGAAAATCTCGTAGAGGCCAACAAGCGTGCTGATTCTCTTGCTCGTAAACTGGAGCAAAAGGAGAAGGCTCTCAAGAAGGCTGAATCTGATGCTGCTGTCATCAAAGATCTGCGAAAAAGGCTTGATGGAGCAGAAACTGCTTTGAGCGACAAGATTGTCGAGCAAGCTGCTCGAGAAAAAGAAATCCTTAGTCGCTTGCAATCGCAGAGTTGACGTTTTGTTAGTAAGTACTCAAATCCTTGTCCATTTCTTTGGGTTGCTTCACTTTCTCTAGCGTACTTATTGACGAGGTTCCTTTTGCTTGTTTTCAGGGAGGACACATCAAGAGTATGAACTGGAAAGTCCAGAAGGCGACGAGCTTCTCGACGCGCTTTCGCTCCTTGAAATCCATGGAGATGAAGCACGTGATGGTCTTGCTGATGCCGAAGTAGGTCTGTCCAAGCTTTTCCCCTATTTCTTCCCGAAGAAAGAAGAGCCCAACACTTTTACTGCTCTCGCCAAATGCTTCAACCTGACGGAAGATCTCGGGCTCAAACTTCGGCAAGAAGGCCTGAAGATTGGCGTTGAAGGCACCATTGCTTTGGTTGCTGATAGCCAACAAAACGTCGACTGGGCTAAAGTTGGCGACATCAAGGAGATGGAGACGAAGAAGTGGCAAACTTTGATTAAAGCTGCCAAGCCTCCCTCAAAACCGATCCTTGCCCTCCTCGGTTGCAAGCCAGCTCCTGCTCCAAGTTCATCTAAGCCGGAGGTCAAGTAGACCACCCTATCTTTCTTACTTTTTCTTCTTCTTCTTTTTTTCTTCTGAAGCTGTCGCTAAAGTAGCTTTGGCGACACTTACCCCACTAGTTTGTTAGGGTATCCTCCATTATAATGCCTTGTAATATTGTGAGAATCAATGGAAATCTATTTTGCTTGATGATTGATGTCGAAATTTTTATTTTCAGTTAATATTTGATAACTACACTTCAACTCCTCGTCCCTCCGATGTTTTTCCTGCTGCCTCCCACTCGAAGAAAATGCCTGTTGATAGCGAGTTTGGTGAAGATTCCTCGAGTAAGGATTCAGCACAGGACTTGAAGGAACTTCGTCAGCAGCTTCAGTATGCGAAGAAGCAAGCACTTGTGATGATGGAGCAATCTCGAAAGTCGTCCGAAAGAGAGAAGGTTGCACTACAGCAGGCTCAAGAAGCTATAGCTGCCAAGGAAGCCGCCATTTCTGAAGCTGCAGAAGCTACCACCCGAGAGAATTTTATGCTTGAGTTGATGAATGAAGCCAGTTTGGATATGTCAGGTATGCTTTTGCAAACCAAAACTTTTTCTGTTTTTTCACTGTTTCCTCCTTTGAAAATCTTGCGCTGTCGCCAAATAGGTTCCTTTCTAAACATTGCTGCTGAGGACAAAAGAGTAGACGCAAGGTCAAATCTCCTGGTTAACCTTTCACTTGACCATGGTTCCTTGTTCTGGGCCACTCCAGAACGCACCTGACAGATTGTTAGGTTTCAAGACCGCGCCTGTCAGGTTCGTGAATTCCTTGATTTTTGCACCAGAACCTTGTCCTTGGTTTATAGTACAATGTTTCCTCGGAACGAAATACCGGACACTCTTCTTGGTCTGATGGAAAAATTTCGGGATGCCCCTCGTATCCATAACTTTGTGCGAGCTCAACTGTCTGCTGGAGCAAGATTCACCATGATTATGATACAGATCTGCTACCGAAAATTAGACCTGACGAAAATTGTCACCAAATGTCTGGCCAAGCAGTCGAAGCGAAAAAGGAACATTGACAAAATCAATGATATTGTAACTCCTGTGGCCGAGGAAATGATGGACAAACTTCTTCGGATGGACTCTGAGTTTTTTGTCAAAGGGAGCTATGCTGAGCATACGACAATTGCTACAAATAACAAAGGTCTATCCATAGATAGTATATTAGGCATCAAATGAACTGTACTATATTGCAGAAAATTTTATATATTTTTTGTGTCAAATTTTTCTTGATGACGAAGTTGTCTATATTGTAAAGTATAATCTATCTTGTATGAGCCCCCGAGCCTTTAGCCGGAGCTCAAGCTTTATTTTTTTTACGCCTTGGTGGCTTTGCTATTTTGCGAGAGTGTATGTATTTTGTTGCCACGGGTTATGAGCCCCCGAGCTTTTTGTTGATCACTATCTTGTATTGATTTGTGAGGTGCTTTGCACCAAGACAAAATTATCATGAAGAGCTATATTGTAATCACTGGGCGTGAGCCCGCGAGTGTGTCGAAAAAGAGGATGTAAATCATCAATATCTTTGCTATATTGCAGCACCGCGAGCCCGCCTCATTAAAAACCTTTCCAGCACCCCTCGGTGCCCTGAAAAGGAAAAGAGTGCGTCTGAAAACTCGCGGGCGTTTCAGTACATTGTATTTTTACAGCGGAGGATCTATATTTCGACTCTAGGCGTAGAAACGCCTGAGTTGCGCCATGATACGTCTCCGACGTATCGATAATTTCTTATGTTCCATGCCACATTATTGATGTTATCTACATGTTTTATGCACACTTTATGTCATATTCGTGCATTTTCTGGAACTAACCTATTAACAAGATGCCGAAGTGCCAGTTGCTGTTTTCTGCTGTTTTGGTTTCAGAAATCCTAGTAACGAAATATTCTCGGAATTGGACGAAATCAACGCCCAGGGTCCTATTTTGCCACGAAGCTTCCAGAAGACCGAAGAGGAGACGAAGTGGGGCCACGAGGCGCCCAAACCCTAGGGCGGCGCGGCCTGCCCCTTGGCCGCGCCGACCTGTGGTGTGGGGCCCTCGTGTGGCCCCCTGACCTGCCCTTCCGCCTACTTAAAGCCTCCGTCGCGAAACCCCCAGTACCGAGAGCCACGATACGGAAAACCTTCCAGAGACGCCGCCGCCGCCAATCCCATCTCGGGGGATTCAGGAGATCGCCTCCGGCACCCTGCCGGAGAGGGGATTCCTCTCCCGGAGGACTCTACGCCGCCATGGTCACCTCCGGAGTGATGTGTGAGTAGTCTACCCCTGGACTATGGGTCCATAGTAGTAGCTAGATGGTTGTCTTCTCCTCATTGTGCTTAATTGTCGGGTCTTGTGAGCTGCCGAACATGATCAAGATCATCTATCTGTAATTCTATATGTTGCGTTTGTTGGGATTCGATGAATAGAGAATACTTGTTATGTTGATTATCAAAGTTATGTCTATGTGTTGTTTATGATCTTGCATGCTCTCCGTTACTAGTAGATGCTCTGGCCAAGTAGATGCTTGTAACTCCAAGAGGGAGTATTTATGCTCGATAGTGGGTTCATGTCTCCGTGAATCTGGGGGAGTGACAGAAACCTCTAAGATTATGGATGTGCTGTTGCCACTAGGGATAAAACATTGGTGCTATGTTCAAGGATGTAGTCACTGATTACATTACGCGCAATACTTAATGCAATTGTCTGTTGTTAGCAACTTAATACTGGAGGGGGTTCGGATGATAACCTGAAGGTGGACTTTTTAGGCATAGATGCATGCTGGATAGCGGTCTATGTACTTTGTCGTAATGCCCAACTAAATCTCACTATACTCATCATAATATGTATGTGCATGGTCATGCCCTCTTTATTTGTCAATTGCCCAACTGTAATTTGTTCACCCAACATGCTGTTTATCTTATGGGAGAGACACCTCTAGTGAACTGTGGACCCCGGTCCAATTCTCTATACTGAAATACAATCTACTGCAATACTTGTTCTACTGTTTTCTGCAAACAATCATCTTCCACACAATACGGTTAATCCTTTGTTACAGCAAGCCGGTGAGATTGACAACCTCACTGTTTCGTTGGGGCAAAGTACTTTGGTTGTGTTGTGCAGGTTCCACGTTGGCGCCGGAATCTCTGGTGTTGCGCCGCACTACATCCCGCCGCCATCAACCTTCAACGTGCTTCTTGACTCCTACTGGTTCGATTAAACCTTGGTTTCTTACTGAGGGAAACTTGCCGATGTGCGCATCACACCTTCCTCTTGGGGTTCCCAACGGACGTGTCAACCACACGCATCACGCCACGTTCCAGGGGTTTTGCTCGGCAACCCCTGTCTTCTTGTCCTTTATCCCGTATGCTCCTCCTTCGAGTACTTCTGTGACGATGTAAGGGCCAAGCCACGGCGACTCGAGTTTCTCATGACTTTTTTGCGTGAGCCGAAGAACTAAGTCGCCAACTTGAAAAGATCTCGGGCGCAAACGTCGACTATGATAGTTTTTCAGGTCTTGCTGGTACTTAGTGACTCGTGATAACACCTCGTCTCGAGCTTCGTCTAATGCGTCGACATCGTCTTCCAGTGCTTCTCTTGAGGCCTCTTCGTTGTACTATGTAACTCTTGGAGAATCATGCTCTATTTCTATTGGCAACACTGCTTCCGCTCCATCGTGTTTCCTGTGTCGCTGTATTTGGTGTTGTTCGAATACTCCATAACACACTTGGTAACTCTTCAGGCCAAGTATGTCGAGCTTTTTCCAATGGTGCTAGCAAACGCTTCTTTATCCCATTGTAGATAATGCCATTGGCTTTTTCGACTTGACCATTGGTTTGTGGGTGCGCAACTGATGCAAAGTGTAGTTTGATGCCTACCTCTACACAATATGCCTTGAATTCCTTGGATGTGAAGTTGCTACCATTGTCCGGGATGATGCTATGAGGTACTCCAAACCTGAAGACGATGCTTTTCACGAATTTGACGACAGACGCTCCATCCGGTGAATTTATCGGCTTTGCTTCTATCCACTTTGTGAATTTGTCGACAGCGACGAGCATATACTCGTATCCTCCTGGCGAGGCCTTGTGTAGTTTTCCCACCATGTCGAGGCCCCATTGAGCAAAGGGCCAAAACAATGGTATTGGCATCAGTTCTGCTGCCGGAGAGTGAGGCTTCGCGGCAAATCTCTGGCACACATCGCAAGTTTGTACTATCTCCTTCGCGTCCTCGATTGCTGTCAACCAGTAAAACCCAGCTCAAAAAACCTTGGCTGCGATAGCTCGACTGCTTGCGTGATGACCACAGACTCCTTCATGCACATTCTTCAAGATCATCCTTCCTTCTTCGGGTGTGACGCACCTTTGCCACACTCCCGAAATGCTTCGTTTGTACAACTCCCCTTTTACCACAGTAAAGGCTTTGGATCGTCTGATAACTCGCCTTGCTTCAACTGGATCATTGGGTATTTCTTTTCTTAGGATGTATGATATGTATACCTGCATCCATGGAATTTTTACCATCATTACGAGATCCTGTTCCTCTTCTTCTTCTGGTACTTCGTTGGTAGCCCCCGAGGGTTTGTCATCTTTCTCCTTCTTCTTTGCTTTCTTCGACTTTGTAGATCTTTCTGCTATCTCTTCCCAGAATACGCCTGGTGGAATCGCGAGACACTGCGACCCGATGTTTGCGAGAACATCGGCTTCATCGTTGCTTAACCTGCTGATGTGGTTTACCTCGCATCCATCAAACAATTTCTCGAGCTCGTTATATACCTCCTTGTATGCTACCATACTATCATTGACTGCGTCACATTGATTCATGACTTGCTGAGCCACCAATTGAGAGTCGCCAAATATTTTTAGTCGAGTAGCACCACAAGCCTTCACCATCTTCATCCCATGTATGAGGGCTTCATATTCTTCCTCATTGTTAGACGCGTTTGGAAACGTCATCCGTAAGACATACTTTAATTTGTCGCCTTCAGGTGATATTAGTATCACGCCTGCTCCAGCTCCTTCTAACCTCTTGGACCCGTCAAAGTTCATAGTCCAAGTTCTCGATAAATCTGGGGGTCTTGTATTTTGTAGCTCCATCCACTCTGCAATGAAATCTGGTAAAATTTGCGACTTTATTGTCTTTCTTTTTTCATACGTGATGTCCCGAGGGGAAAGTTCTATTCCCCAAAGGGAGACACGACCCGTAGCTTCTGGATAGTTTAGTATGTTGGATAAAGGCGCCTCATTGACCACTATTATCGGGTGTGCCGAAAAATAGTGTCGCAATTTTCTTGCTGTTGTGAATACTCCGTATGCTAGCTTCTGGTACTGCGGGTACCGCTGTTTTGAAGGCGATAAAACTTCACTGATGAAGTATACCGGGCTCTCCACTCCATGGAGTTTTCCTTCTTCTTCTCTTTCGACAACAAGTGCCGTGCTGACCACCTGAGGTGTGGCTGCAATGTATAACAGGAGGGGTTCCTTCTCTTTAAGCGCCACCAAGATTGGTGGTGTCGAAATTGTGCGCTTGAGATCCTCGAAAGCTCTATCTGCCTCTTCGTTCCATTGAAATTTTTCTCCTTGCTTGATCAAAGCATAGAACTGTAATGCCTTTTCTCCCAACCTGGCGACGAACCTGCTTAAAGCTGCGACTCGCCCAGTTAACTGCTGTATTTCTTTCAACTTTGTTGGCTTCCTCATTGTTACGATAGCTTGAATTTTTTCTGGATTAGCTTCAATCCCTCTTGCTGAAACTAGGAACCCGAGAAGTTCCCCTGCAGGGAAGCCGAAAGAACATTTTGTCGGGTTCAATTTGAGGCATAACTTGTCAAGGTTGTCGAAGGTTTCCTTTAGATCCCCGATCAATGTTTTTCCCTTTTTTGACGTTATGACGACATCATCGATGTATACTTGTACGTTTCTCCCAATCTGTGTTGCCAAGCATTTCTGCATCATCCGCTGATATGTTGCTCCCGCGTTTTTCAAACCAAAAGGCATTGTTCTGTAGCAAAACACGCTGTAAGGTGTTATGAACGCTGTTTTTACTTCATCTTCTTCTTTTAATCTGATCTGGTTATAACCAGAGTATGCATCCATGAAGGAAAGACGTTCGCATCCTGACGTGGAATCGATAATTTGATCGATCCTCGGGAGGGGAAAGTGATCCTTTGGACAGTGTTTAGTAAGACACGTGAAGTAGACGCACATGCGAAGGACTTTCGTGTTTTTCTTCGGCACCAGCACTGGGTTAGCTACCCACGTGGCCTCTGTATGTAGCTCTTTGATGAAACCAGCCTCTCTTAGTCGATTTATCTCTGTCAACATAGCTTTGCGGTTTGGTTCCGAAAAACGCCGCAAGGGTTGTTTAATTGGTCTCGCAATTGGATCCAAGTTTAAGTGGTGCTCGGCAAGTTCCCTGGGTACTCCTGGCATGTCAGCTGGACACCATGCGAAGATTTTCCAGTGCTCACGGAGGAACTCGACGAGCGTGCTTTCCTATGCGAGGTCCATGATTGTTGCGATGGACGTTGTTTTCTTCGGATCTGTCGGGTGGATCTGCACCTCCTTGGAATCTTTCGTAGTGTTAAAGGTTGATTCTTTATTAGGTCTCCCGGCGTCTGGCAGTACATCATAATCAGTCATGAGCCTTGATGCCATGTATTCAGCTTGCATCCCGAAAGTTTCTGATAGTCGATGAAAATCCCTGTCGCACTTATCAGCTAACGCGAAACTTCCTTTGACTGTGATTGGTCCCATAGGTCCTGGTAGCCTCCATAGCAGATACGTGTAATGTGGTACCGCCATAAACCTGGCATATGTTGGTCGTCCCAACAGGGCGTGGTACTGTGACGGAAAATCCACGACTTCAAACTCCAGCCTTTCTATCCTATAATTTTCCCGGGTCCCAAACTGAACGTCGAGATTGATTTTTCCCAACGGATAACTTGGCTTCTCTGGTGTAATACCATGAAAATGTGTATCAGTTGGTTTGAGATTTGCTAGGGATATGTTCATCTTCCTTAGTGTATCCGCGTACATAAGGTTTAGACTGCTGCCTCCATCTATGAATACTCGAGAAACATCGAATCCTGCGATCACTGCTGGTAAGATAAGTGCTGACTGCCCTGGTCGAGGAACTTGCTGCGGGTGATCCGCAATTGTGAAGCCAATGTCCTGCCCTGACCAATTTAGGTACTCAATCGTTGGTGGAGGCATCTTTTCTGCCATGAACACTTGTCTCAAAATCACTTTCTGAGCTCTACTGGACGGCCTTCCCTTCTGAATCATCGAGACCGATCCGTTGGAGTTGGGATCAATGTATGGGGGTGGTTGTGGTGCTGCCGCTATTTGATACGCGTTCAACACGCGTCCGTTGGGAACCCCAAGAGGAAGGTGTGATGTGTACAGCGGCAAGTTTCCCTCAGTATGAAACCAAGGTTATCGAACCAGTAGGAGCCAAGAAGCACGTTGAAGGTTGATGGCGGCGGGATGTAGTGCGGCGCAACACCAGGGATTCCGGCGCCAACGTGGAACCTGCACAACACAACCAAAGTACTTTGCCCCAACGAAACAGTGAGGTTGTCAATCTCACCGGCTTGCTGTAACAAAGGATTAACCGTATTGTGTGGAAGATGATTGTTTGCAGAAAACAGTAGAACAATATTGCAGTAGATTGTATTTCAGTAAAGAGAATTGGACCGGGGTCCACAGTTCACTAGAGGTGTCTCTCCCATAAGATAAACAGCATGTTGGGTGAACAAATTACAGTTGGGCAATTGACAAATAAAGAGGGCATGACCATGCACATACATATCATGATGAGTATAGTGAGATTTAATTGCGCATTACGACAAAGTACATAGACCGCCATCCAACTGCATCTATGCCTAAAAAGTCCACCTTCAGGTTATCATCCGAACTCCCTCCAGTATTAAGTTGCAAAGCAACAGACAATTGCATTAAGTATGGTGCGTAATGTAATCAACAACTACATCCTTAGACATAGCATCAATGTTTTATCCCTAGTGGCAATAGCACAACACAACCTTAGAACTTTCTGTCCTTTGTCCCGGTGTCAATGCAGGCATGAACCCACTATCGAGCATAAATACTCCCTCTTGGAGTTACAAGCATCTACTTGGCCAGAGCATCTACTAGTAACGGAGAGCATGCAAGATCATAAACAACACATAGATATAACTTTGATAATCAACATAACAAGTATTCTCTATTCATCGGATCCCAACAAACGCAACATATAGAATTACGGATAGATGATCTTGATCATGTTAGGCAGCTCACAAGATCCGACAATGATAGCACAATGGGGAGAAGACAACCATCTAGCTACTGCTATGGACCCATAGTCCAGGGGTAGACTACTCACACATCACTCCGGAGGCGACCATGGCGGCGTCGAGTCCTCCGGGAGATGAATCCCCTCTCCGGCAGGGTGCAGGAGGCGATCTCCTGGATCCCCCGAGATGGGATAGTCGGTGGCGGCGTCTCAGGAAGGTTTTCCGTATCGTGGCTCTCGGTGCGGGGGTTTCGCGACGGAGGCTATTTGTAGGCGGAAGGGCAGGTCAAGAGGCGGCACGGGGCCCCACACCACGGGGCCGCGCGGCCAAGGGGGGCCGCGCCGCCTAGGGTGTGGCCCCCTCGTGGCCCCTCTTCGTCTCCTCTTCGGACTTCTGGAAGCTTCGTGGCAAAATAGGACCCTGGGCGTTGATTTCGTCCAATTCCGAGAATATTTCGTTACTAGGATTTCTGAAACCAAAAACAGCAGAAAACAGCAACTGGCACTTCGGCATCTTGTTAATAGGTTAGTTCCAGAAAATGCACGAATATGACATAAGGTGTGCATAAAACATGTAGATAACATCAATAATGTGGCATGGAACATAAGAAATTATCGATACGTCGGAGACGTATCAGCATCCCCAAGCTTAGTTCTGCTCGTCCCGAGCAGGTAAAACGATAACACAGATAATTTCTGGAGTGACATGCCATCATAACCTTGATCATACTATTTGTAAAGCATATGTAGTGAATGCAGCGATCAAAACAATGTATATGACATGAGTAAACAAGTGAATCATGTAGCAAAGACTTTTCATGAATAGCACTTCAAGACAAGCATCAATAAGTCTTGCATAAGAGTTAACTCATAAAGCAATAATTCAAAGTAAAGGCATTGAAGCAACACAAAGGAAAATTAAGTTTCAGCGGTTGCTTTCAACTCATAACATGTATATCTCATGGATATTGTCAACATAGAGTAATATAATAAGTGCAATAAGCAAATATGTAGGAATCAATGCACAGTTCACACAAGTGTTTGCTTCTTGAGGTGGAGAGAAATGGGTGAACTGACTCAACATTGAAAGTAAAAGAATGGTCCTCCATAGAGGAAAAGCATCGATTGCTATATTTGTGCTAGAGCTTTGATTTTGAAAACATGAAACAATTTTGTCAACGGTAGTAATAAAGCATATGTATCATGTAAATTATATCTTATAAGTTGCAAGCCTCATGCATAGTATACTAATAGTGCCCGCACCTTGTCCTAATTAGCTTGGACTACCGGATCATCACAATGCACATGTTTTTACCAAGTGTCACAAAGGGGTACCTCTATGCACTTTGTACAAAGGTCTAAGGAGAAAGCTCGCATTGGATTTCTCGCTATTGATTATTCTTCAACTTAGACATCCATACCGGGACAACATAGACAACAGATAATGGACTCCTCTTTTATGCATAAGCATGTAACAACAATTAATAATTTTCTCATTTGAGATTGAGGATATATGTCCAAAACTGAAACTTCCACCATGGATCATGGCTTTAGTTAGCGGCCCAATGTTCTTCTCTAACAATATGCATGCTTAACCATAAGGTGGTAGATCTCTCTTACTTCAGACAAGACGGACATGCATAGCAACTCACATGAAATTCAACAAAGAGTAGTTGATGGCGTCCCCAGTGAACATGGTTATCGCACAACAAGCAACTTAATAAGAGATAAAGTGCATAATTACATATTCAATACCACAATAGTTTTTAAGCTATTTGTCCCATGAGCTATATATTGCAAAGGTGAATGATGGAATTTTAAAGGTAGCACTCAAGCAATTTACTTTGGAATGGCGGAAAATACCATGTAGTAGGTAGGTATGGTGGACACAAATGGCATAGTGGTTGGCTCAAGTATTTTGGATGCATGAGAAGTATTCCCTCTCGATACAAAGGTTTAGGCTAGCAAGGCTTATTTGAAACAAACACAAGGATGAACCGGTGCAGAAAAACTCACATAAAAGACATATTGAAAACATTATAAGACTCTACACCGTCTTCCTTGTTGTTCAAACTCAATACTAGAAATTATCTAGACCTTAGAGAGACCAAATATGCAAACCAAATTTTAGCATGCTCTATGTATTTCTTCATTAATGGGTGCAAAGCATATGATGCAAGAGCTTAATCATGAGCACAACAATTGCCAAGTATCACATTACCCAAGACATTAATAGCAATTACTACATGTATCATTTTCCAATTCCAACCATATAACAATTTAACGAAGAAGAAACTTCGCCATGAATACTATGAGTAGAAACCAAGGACATACTTGTCCATATGCTACAGCGGAGCGTGTCTCTCTCCCATAAAGTGAATGCTAGGATCCATTTTATTCAAACAAAACAAAAAACAAAAACAAACCGACGCTCCAAGCAAAGCACATAAGATGTGATGGAATAAAAATATAGTTTCAGGGAGGAACCTGATAATGTTGTCGATGAAGAAGGGGATGCCTTGGGCATCCCCAAGCTTAGACGCTTGAGTCTTCTTGATATATGCAGGGGTGAACCACCGGGGCATCCCCAAGCTTAGAGCTTTCACTCTCCTTGATCATGTTGCATCATACTCCTCTCTTGATCCTTGAAAACTTCCTCCACACCAAACTCGAAACAACTCATTAGAGGGTTAGTGCACAATAAAAATTAACATATTCAGAGGTGACACAATCATTCTTAACACTTCTGGACATTGCATAAAGCTACTGGACATTAATGGATCAAAGAAATTCATCCAACATAGCAAAAGAGGCAATGCGAAATAAAAGGCAGAATCTGTCAAAACAGAACAGTTCGTATTGACGAATTTTAAAATGGCACCAGACTTGCTCAAATGAAAATGCCCAAATTGAATGAAAGTTGCGTACATATCTGAGGATCATGCACGTAAATTGGCTTAATTTTCTGAGCTACCTACAGGGAGGTGGACCCAGATTCGTGACAGCAAAGAAATCTGGAACTGCGCAGTAATCCAAATCTAGTACTTACTTTTCTATCAAAGACTTTACTTGGCACAATAAAACACTAAACTAAGATAAGTAGAGGTTGCTACAGTAGTAAACAACTTCCAAGACACAAAATAAAAACAAAGTACTGTAGGTAAAAACATGGGTTGTCTCCCATAAGCGCTTTTCTTTAACGCCTTTCAGCTAGGCGCAGAAAGTGTGTATCAAGTATTATCAAGAGACGAAGTGTCAACATCATAATTTGTTCTAATAATAGAATCAAAAGGTAACTTCATTCTCTTTCTAGGAAAGTGTTCCATACCTTTCTTGAGAGGAAATTGATATTTAATATTACCTTCCTTCATATCAATGATAGCACCAACAGTTCGAAGAAAAGGTCTTCCCAATATAATGGGACAAGATGCATTGCATTCAATATCCAAGACAACAAAATCAACGGGGACAAGGTTATTGTTAACGGTAATGCGAACATTATCAACTTTCCCCAAAGGTTTCTTTGTAGAATGATCAGGAAGATTAACATCCAAATAACAATTTTTCAGCGGTGGCAAGTCAAGCATATTATAAATTTTCTTAGGCATAACAGAAATACTTGCACCAAGATCACATAAAGCATTACAATAAAAATCTTTAACCTTCATCTTAATGATGGGCTCCCAACCATCCTCTAGCTTTTTAGGAATAGAGGCTTCGCGCTCTAGTTTCTCTTCTCTAGCTTTTATGAGAGCATTTGTAATATGTTGCGTGAAAGCCAATTTTATAGCACTAGCATTAGGACTTTTAGCAAGTTTTTGCAAGAAATTTATAACTTCAGAGATGTGGAAATCATCAAAATTCAAACCATTATAATCTAAAGAAATGGGATCATCATCCCCAATGTTGGAAAAAATTTCAGCAGCTTTATCACAGGCAATTTCAGCAGTTTTAGCAGTTTCAGGCAGTTTCTCGCGCTTTGCATTAGAAGTGGAAACATTGCTTACACCAATTCTTTTATTATTGATAGTAGGAGGTGCAGCAACATGTGTAGCATTAGCATTACTAGTGGTGGTAATAGTCCAAACTTTAGCTACATTCTTCTCTTTAGATAGTTTTTCATTTTCTTCTCTATCCCACCTAGCACGCAGTTCAGCCATTAATCTTATATTCTCATTAATTCTAACTTGGATGGCATTTGCTGTAGTAACAATTTTATTATGATGATTCTCATTAGGCATAACTTTCGATTTCAAAAGATCAACATCAAAGACAAGACTATCGACTTTAGAAGCAAGTATATCAATTTTCCCAAGCTTTTCTTCAACAGATTTGTTAAAAGCAGTTTGTGTACTAATAAATTCTTTAAGCATGGCTTCAAGTCCAGGGGGTGAATTCCTATTATTGTTGTAAGAATTCCCATAAGAATTACCATAGCCGTTGCCATTATTATAAGGATATGGCCTATAGTTGTTACTAGAATTGTTCCGGTAAGCATTGTTGTTGAAATTATTATTTTTAATGAAGTTTACATCAACATGTTCTTCTTTTGCAACCAATGAAGCTAATGGAACATTATTAGGATCAATATTAGTCCTATCATTCACAAGCATAGACATAATAGCATCAATCTTATCACTCAAGGAAGAGGTTTCTTCGACAGAATTTACCTTCTTACCTTGTGGAGCTCTTTCCGTGTGCCATTCAGAGTAATTGATCATCATATTATCAAGAAGATTTGTTGCTTCACCAAGAGTGATGGACATAAAGGTACCTCCAGCAGCTAAATCCAATAAATTCCGCGAAGAAAAATTTAGTCCTGCATAGAAGGTTTGGATGATCATCCAAGTAGTCAGTCCATGGGTTGGGCAATTTTTAACCAGAGATTTCATTCTTTCCCAAGCTTGAGCAACATGTTCAGTATCTAATTGTTTAAAATTCATTATGCTACTCCTCAAAGATATAATTTTAGCAGGGGGATAATATCTACCAATAAAAGCATCCTTGCATTTAGTCCATGAATCAATACTATTCTTAGGCAGAGATAGCAACCAATCTTTAGCTCTTCCTCTTAATGAGAAAGGGAGCAATTTTAATTTTATAATGTCACCATCTACATCCTTATACTTTTGCATTTCACATAATTCAACAAAATTATTGAGATGGGCAGCAGCATCATCAGAACTAACACCAGAAAATTGCTCTCGCATAACAAGATTCAGTAAAGCAGGTTTAATTTCAAAGAATTCTGCTGTAGTAGCAGGTGGAGCAATAGGTGTGCATAAGAAATCATTATTATTTGTGGTTGTGAAATCACACAACTTAGTATTTTCAGGGTTGGCCATTTTAGCAGTAGTAAATAAAGCAAACTAGATAAAGTAAATGCAAGTAACTAATTTTTTTGTGTTTTTGATATAGAGTGCAATAAAGACAGTAAAATAAAGTAAAACTAGCAACTAATTTTTTGTATTTTGATTTAGTGCAGAAAACAAAGTAGTAAATAAAACTAAGCAAGACAAAAACAAAGTAAAGAGATTGAGAAGTGGAGACTCCCCTTGCAGCGTGTCTTGATCTCCCCGGCAACGGCGCCAGAAAAAGCTGCTTGATACGCGTTCAACACGCGTCCGTTGGGAACCCCAAGAGGAAGGTGTGATGCGTACAGCGGCAAGTTTCCCTCAGTATGAAACCAAGGTTATCGAACCAGTAGGAGCCAAGAAGCACGTTGAAGGTTGATGGCGGCGGGATGTAGTGCGGCGCAACACCAGGGATTCCGGCGCCAACGTGGAACCTGCACAACACAACCAAAGTACTTTGCCCCAATGAAACAGTGAGGTTGTCAATCTCACCGGCTTGCCGTAACAAAGGATTAACCGTATTGTGTGGAAGATGATTGTTTGCAGAAAACAGTAGAACAATATTGCAGTAGATTGTATTTCAGTAAAGAGAATTGGACCGGGGTCCACAGTTCACTAGAGGTGTCTCTCCCATAAGATAAACAGCATGTTGGGTGAACAAATTACAGTTGGGCAATTGACAAATAAAGAGGGCATGACCATGCACATACATATCATGATGAGTATAGTGAGATTTAATTGGGCATTACGACAAAGTACATAGACCGCCATCCAACTGCATCTATGCCTAAACAGTCCACCTTCAGGTTATCATCCGAACCCCCTCCAGTATTAAGTTGCAAAGCAACAGACAATTGCATTAAGTATGGTGCGTAATGTAATCAACAACTACATCCTTAGACATAGCATCAATGTTTTATCCCTAGTGGCAACAGCACAACACAACCTTAGAACTTTACATCACCGTCCCGGTGTCAATGCAGGCATGAACCCAATATCGAGCATAAATACTCCCTCTTGGAGTTACAAGCATCTACTTGGCCAGAGCATCTACTAGTAACGGAGAGCATGCAAGATCATAAACAACACATAGATATAACTTTGATAATCAACATAACAAGTATTCTCTATTCATCGGATCCCAACAAACGCAACATATAGAATTACAGATAGATGATCTTGATCATGTTAGGCAGCTCACAAGATCCGACAATGATAGCACAATGGGGAGAAGACAACCATCTAGCTACTGCTATGGACCCATAGTCCAGGGGTAGACTACTCACACATCACTCCGGAGGCGACCATGGCGGCGTAGAGTCCTCTGGGAGATGAATCCCCTCTCCGGCAGGGTGCCGGAGGCGATCTCCTGGATCCCCCGAGATGGGATCGGCAGCGGCGGCGTCTCTGGAAGGTTTTCCGTATCGTGGCTCTCGGTACTGGGGGTTTCGCGACGGAGGCTATTTGTAGGCGGAAGGGCAGGTCAAGAGGCGGCACGGGGGCCCCACACCACAGGGCCGCGCGGCCAAGGGGGGGCCGCGCCGCCCTAGGGTGTGGCCCCCTCGTGGCCCCTCTTCGTCTCCTCTTCGGACTTCTGGAAGCTTCGTGGCAAAATAGGACCCTGGGCGTTGATTTCGTCCAATTCCGAGAATATTTCGTTACTAGGATTTCTGAAACCAAAAACAGCAGAACGACAGAATCGGCACTTCGGCATCTTGTTAATAGGTTAGTTCCAGAAAATGCACGAATATGACATAAGGTGTGCATAAAACATGTAGATAACATCAATAATGTGGCATGGAACATAAGAAATTATCGATACGTCGGAGACGTATCACTATTCTGAGTTGGTGTCGGTTTTCTTCCGTATTTGCGGGAGGAGGTGGCAAGTGGATCTCGCTCCTAGGCCCTTGAGGATTTCTATTTGTCGCCTGCGCATTGGCTTGCCCTGCGAACCTTAGCATTGCCTGAAAATTTCGGCAATCCTTCTGCAGGTGTCCTGACTGTCTCTTCCCATTATTGTCGACATAAAAATGCATCTGACATGGCCCGTTCATCATATCCTCGGGAGACACAAAAGGTCTCTGAAACCTTTGTCCACTATTTTGTCTGTTATTTCGGGGATCATCTCTATTGTCACCACGCTGATCGTTGCCTCTTTGATAGTCGTCTCTGTTGCTTCCTCCACTGTTTCCTCGAAAGCCAGCCGAGATTTGGCCAGGAGCATCGTAACTCGAGAACTGTCGAGAAAAACGTCGTCTATTTTGAAAATTTCGATTGTGGTCTTCCTCTGGCGACCTACGTCGCTTATTGTGGACAGCATCCTCTCCATCTGCCCACCTGTTTGCTATCTCCATTAACGCGGATACTGTCTTTGGATTGGTTCTCCCCAAATCCTCGACGAAATCTCCCCGTCGAATTCCTGCCACGAATGCATCTATTGCTCTTTCGTCGGATATGTTTTCTGCCGAGTTTTTGATGATGTTCCATCTCTGGATGTACTTTCTCATTGACTCATCGTGCTTTTGTCGACATGACCTCAACTCCTCTAGCAATGCGGGTTTCTTGCAAGTGGACCGGAAGTTTTTGACGAATATATCCTCAAAGTCATCCCAACTGTCTATGGACCCTGAAGGGAGCTTCTTTATCCAAGATCGCGCAGCTCCGCTCAGGTGTACTTGAATGCTTTGCATAGCTGTTGCTCTGGTTCCACCTATCAGCTCCGCTCAGGTGTACTTGACTTCTTTGCATAACTGTCGCCGAAGCTGCACAGGCTGCTTCTCGAGAAAATTACATGCTCGAGTTGATGGCTGACGCCAGTCTGGATATGGCGGGTACGTTTCCTGTCTTTGAGGTTATTTCCCTTTTACTCACTTTCTATGTCTTACCATTGTGCTTCCATGAATTAGGTTCTTTTCTGGATACTGCTGCCGAAGATCAACGAGTTGAAGCCTGGTCCAATGTACTCATCAAACTTGCTCTGGATCATGGATCGAATTTCTGGGTTACGCCTGATCGTACCCAACAAATCGTCAGATTCCAAGATCGCGCCAGTCAGGTTCGTGATTTTCTTGATTTTTGCACCAAGACGCTGGCCTTGGTTTTCAATGCATGTTTCCTCGCAACTCCCCGCCGAAGACTCTTCCTGATCTGATGAACAAGTTTCGGGATGCTCCTCGAATCCATGAGTTTGTGAGGGCCCAACTGACTGCTGGAGCAAGGTTTGCCATGATTATGTTGCAGATATCTGCTACCCGAAGTTAGACATGACCAAGATTGTTGCAAAATGTCAAGCCAAACTGACTAGGAGGAGGAATATCGACAAAATCAACGATGTTGTGACCCCTGTAGCCGAAGAAATGATAATGGATGAATTGCTTCGACTAGATGCTGAATTCTTCGTGAGAGGTAGCTATGCTGAACATAGGAGTGGTACTGCACACAATGAGAGGGTAAACATAGACGATATAATGGGTGATAACTGAAAGTTTTTTGTCGAATTTTTCTTAACAATGAAGATCTGTATATTGTAGACACTATGTATATTGTAAAACATCTTAAACTCTTTTTTATTTCATCAAGCCCCCGAGCTTTTTTGTTGTCCGATGTTTTTTTTATCTTTGTTGGTTCGCGAGGTGTTTTTCATCAGGGCGAATAACTTTGGATACTGTATGTTGCGGAAGTTTATATATATTGTTATTGTGGGTGCGAGCCCCCGAGCCTGTCGATGAAAAAGATGTATATCACCAATATCTTTATTATATTGCAGCACCGCGAGTCCGCCTCATTAAAAACCTTCCAGCCCCACTCGGTGCCTTGAAAGGAAAAGAGTGCGTCTGAAAACTCGCGGGCGTTTCAGTACATTGTATGTTTACAAAGAGGACTATATTTCGACTTTAAGCGTAAAAACGCCTAAGTTGCGCCACGTTCCAGGGATTTTGCTCGGCGATCCCCGTCTTCTTGTCCTTTATCCTGTATGCTCCTCCTTCAATTACTTATGTGACGATGTATGGGCCAATCCATGGCGATTCGAGTTTCTCATGGCTAGTTTGCGTAAGCTGAAGAACTAAGTGGCCTACTTGGAAAGATCTTGGTCGCAAACGTCGACTGTGGTAGTTTTTCATATCTTGCTGGTACTTGGTGACCCTTGACAATGCCTCATCTCGAGCTTCGTCGAGTGCATCGGCGTCATCTTCCAATGCCTTTCTCGAGGTTTCTTCATTGAATTCCGCCACTCTCGGGGAGTTGTGTTCTATCTCTATCGGCAACACTGCCTCAGCTCCATGGACTAGAAAAAATGGGGTTTCCTGTGTCGCTGTATTTGGTGTTGTTCGAATACTCCATAATACGCTAGGCAATTCCTCTGGCCATGTGTGTCGGGCTTTTTCCAATGGTGTCAACATGCGCTTCTTGATGCCGTTGCAGATGATGCTGTTCGCTTTATCGACCTGACCATTGGTTTGCGGATGCGCCACTGAGACAAATTGTAGTTTGATGCCTACCTCTTCGCAATATGCCTTGAACTCCTTGGATGTGAAATTGCTGCCATTGTCTGTGGCGATGCTATGAGGGACTCCATATCGAAAAACGATACTCTTAACAAACTTGATTGCGGATGCTGCATCTGGTGAGTTTATCGGCTTCGCTTCTATCCACTTTGTGAACTTGTCAACAACTACGAGCATATACTCGTATCCTCCTGGCCAAGCCTTGTGCAATTTTCCCACCATATCAAGACCCCATTGAGCAAAGGGCCATGACAGCGGTATTGGCATGAACTCTGCTGTCGGAGAATGAGGTTTTGCGGCAAACCTTTGGCACGCATCGCAAGTACGCACTATGTCTTTTGCATCCTCGATTGTTTTTAACCAATAGAATCCTGCTCTGAAAACCTTGGCTGCTATAGCTCGACTGCTTGCGTGATGTCCAAACACCCCTTCGTGTACATCCTTCAGAATAAGCCTTCCTTCTTTGGGTGTGACACATCTCTGTAGTACTCCCGAAATACTTCGCTTGTATAGCTCTCCTTTGACCACAGTAAAGGCTTTAGAACGTCTGATAACTCGCCTTGCTTCAACTGGATCGTCGGGTAGTTCTTTCCTTAGGATGTATGCTGTGTAAGCCTGCATCCAAGAAATTTGTACCATCCTTATCACGTGTGGTTCCTCCTCACCTTCTGATGATGCTGCTGGAGCCCCCGAGGCTTTCTCATCCATCTCCTTCTTCTGTTGTTTCTTCGCCTTGGTTGATCTTTCAGCTATCTCTTCCCAGAACACACCAGGTGGTATTGCTAGACACTGTGACCCGATGTTTGCAAGAACATCGGCTTCATCGTTGCTAAGCATGCTGATATGATTTACTTCACAACCATCGAACAGCCTCTCGAGCTCATCATATACTTCCTTGTATGCTATCATACTGTCATTGACTGCGTCGCATTGATTCATCACCTGTTGAGCCACCAACTGTGAGTCACCAAAGATTTTTTATCGAGTTGCTCCGCAAGCTTTCGCCATCTTCATCCCGTGTTTAAGTGCCTCGTACTCTGCTTCGTTATTAGATGCGTTTGGAAACGTCATCCGTAGCACGTATTTCAACTTGTCGCCTTGAGGTGATACTAGTATCACGCCTGCTCCAGCTCCTTCTAGTCTCTTGGACCAGTCGAAGTTCATAGTCCAAGTTCTCGACAGATCTGGAGGTCCCGTATCTTGTAGCTCCATCCACTCTGCGATGAAGTCTGGTAAAATCTGTGACTTTATTGCTTTTCTTTTCTCATACGTGATGTCCCGAGGGGAAAGTTCTATTCCCCAAAGGGAGACAAAACCTGTAGCTTCTAGATTGTTTAATATGTTGGATAAAGGCGCCTCATGGACCACTATTATCGGATGCGCCGAAAAATAGTGTCGCAGTTTTCTTGAAGTTGTAAACACTGCATATGCTAACTTCTGGTACTGCGGGTACCGCTGTTTGGAGGGTGATAAAACTTCGCTGACGAAGTATACCGGCCGCTGCACTCCGTGGATTTTTCCTTCTTCTTCTCTTTCGACCACAAGGACTGTGCTGACCACCTGAGGCGTGGCTGCGATGTATAACAGGAGAGGCTGCTTCTCCTTAGGCGCTACCAAGATTGGTGATGTCGAGATTGTGCGCTTAAGCTCCTCGAAAGTTCTGTCTGCTTCTTCATTCCACAGGAAATTCTCTCCTTGTTTGATCAAAGCGTAAAACGGCAACGCCTTTTCTCCCAGCCTGGCGACGAATCTGCTTAAAGCTGTGACTCGCCTATTCAGGTGTTGTATTTCCTTCAACTTTGTTGGCTTTCGCATTGTCACGATGGCTTAGATTTTCTCTGGGTTGGCTTCGATACCTCTTGCTGAAACCAAAAACCCGAGGAGTTCTCCTGCAGGAACGCCAAAAGAACATTTCGTCGGGTTCAACTTGAGGCAGAACTTGTCAAGGTTGTCGAAAGTTTCCTTCAAATCCTCGATCAAGGTTCACCCTTTCTTTGTTGTTATGATGACATCGTCGATATATACTTGGACATTCTTGCCAATCTGCGTGGCAAGACACTTTTGCATCATCCGCTGGTATGTTGCTCCCGCGTTTTTTAGTCCAAAGGGCATTGTTCTGTAGCAGAACACGCCGTAGGGTGTTATAAAAGCTGTTTTGACCTCATCATCTTCTTTTAATCTGATCTGGTTATAACCAGAATATGCGTCTAGGAAGGAAAGACGTTCGCAACCTGCTGCTTGTGATGGTACAGCACACGTCCGTTGGGAACCCCAAGAGGAAGGTATGATGCGTGAAGCGGCAAGTTTTTCCCTCAGTAAGAAACCAAGGTTATCGAACCAGTAGGAGTCAAGGAGCACGTGAAGGTTGTTGGTGACGGAGTGTAGTGCGGCGCAACACCAGGGATTCCGGTGCCAACGTGGAACCTGCACAACACAATCAAAATACTTTGCCCCAACTTAACAGTGAGGTTGTCAATCTCACCGGCTTGCTGTAACAAAGGATTAGATGTATAGTGTGGAAAATGATGTTTGCAAAGAACAGTAAAAACAAGTATTGCAGTAGATTGTATTCGATGTAAAAGAATGGACCGGGGTCCACAGTTCACTAGTGGTGTCTCTCCGATAAGAAATAGCATGTTGGGTGAACAAATTACAGTTGGGCAATTGACAAATAAAGAGGGCATGACAATGCACATACATATCATGATGAGTAGTGTGAAATTCAATTGGGCATTACGACAAAGTACATAGACCGCTATCCAGCATGCATCTATGCCTAAAAAGTCCACCTTCGGGTTAGCATCCGCACCCCTTCCAGTATTAAGTTGCAAACAACAGACAATTGCATTAAGTATGGTGCGTAATGTAATCAACACAAATATCCTTAGACAAAGCATTGATGTTTTATCGCTAGTGGCAACAGCACATCCACAACCTTAGAACTTTCTGTCACTGTCCCAGATTAAATGGAGGCATGAACCCACTATCGAGCATAATTACTCCCTCTTGGAGTTACAAGTATCAACTTGGCCAGAGCCTCTACTAGCAACGGAGAGCATGCAAGATCATAAACAACACATAGATGATAGATTGATAATCAACATAACATAGTATTCCATATTCATCGGATCCCAACAAACGCAACATGTAGTATTACAAATAGATGATCTTGATCATGTTAGGCAGCTCACAAGATCCAACAATGATAGCACAATGAGGAGAAGACAACCATCTAGCTACTACTATGGACCCATAGTCCAGGGGTGAACTACTCACACATCAATCCGGAGGCGATCATGGCGATGAAGAGTCCTCCGGGAGATGATTCCCCTCTCTGGCAGGGTGCCAGAGGCGCTCTCCTGAATCCTCCGAGATGGGATTGGCGGCGGCGGCGTCTCTGGAAGGTTTTCCGTATCGTGGCTCTCGGTACTGGGGTTTTCGCGACGAAGGCTTTAAGTAGGCGGAAGGGTAGGTCAGGAGGCGTCACGAGGGCCCCACACAACAGGGCGGCGCGGCCCCACCCTTGGCCGCGCGGCCCTGGCATGGCGGCGCCTCGTGGCCCCACTTCGTAACTCCTTCGGTCTTCTGGAAGATTCGTGGAAAAATAAGACCCTGGGCGTTGATTTCGTCCAATTTCGAGAATATTTCCTTTGTAGGATTTCTGAAACCAAAAACAGCAGAAAACATCAACTGGCTCTTCGGCATCTTGTCAATAGGTTAGTGCCGGAAAATGCATAAATATGACATAAAGTGTGTATAAAACATGTGAGTATCATCATAAAAGTAGCATGGAACATAAGAAATTATAGATACGTTTGAGACGTATCAAACATCCCCAAGCTTAGTTCCTACTCGTCCTCGAGTAGGTAAACGATAACAAGGATAATTTCTGAAGTGACATGCTATCATAATCCTTATCAATACTATTGTAAACATATGTAATGAATGAAGTGATTCGAAGCAATGGTAAAGACAATGATTAAACAACTGAATCATATAGCAAAGACTTTTCATGAATAGTACTATCAAGACAAGTATCAATAATTCTTGCATAGAAGTTAACTCATAAAGCAATAGATTCTTAGTAGAAAGTTTTGCAGCAACACAAAGGAAGATATAAGTTTCAGCAGTTGCTTTCAACTTCAACATGTTTATCTCATGGATAATTGTCAACACAAAGTAATATGATAAATGCAAATAAGCAAGTATGTAGGAATCAATGCACACAGTTGACACAAGTGTTTGCTTCTAAGATAGAAAGAAATAGGTAAACTGACTCAACATAAAAGTAAAAGAATGGCCCCTTCGCAGAGGGAAGCATGGATTGCTATATTTGTGCTAGAGCTTTTATTTTGAAAACATAGAAACAATTTTGTCAACGCTAGTAATAAAGCATATGCGTTATGTATAAGATATCCTATAAGTTGCAAGCCTCATGAAGAGATTACCAATAGTGCCTGCACCTTGTCCTAATTAGTTTGGATTTACATGGATTATCATTGCATAACATAAGTTTCAACCAATTGTCACAAAGGGGTACTTCTATGTCGCCTGTACAAAGGTCTAAGGAGAAAGTTCGCATTGGATTTCTCGCTTTTGATTATTCTCAACTTAGACATCCATATCGGGACAACATAGACAACAGATAATGGACTCCTCTTTAATGCATAAGCATTCAACAACAGATAAAATTCTCATATGAGATTGAGGATTGTTGTCCAAACTGAAACTTCCACCATGGATCATGGCTTTAGTTAGCGGCCCAATGTTCTTCTCTAACAATATGCATACTCAAACCATTTGATCATGATAAATCACCCTTACTTCAGACAAGACGAACATGCATAGCAACTCACATGATATTCAACAAAGGTGAAATAGTTGATGGCGTCCCCAGGAACATGGTTATCGCTCAACAAGCAACTTATTAAGAAATAAGATACATAAGTACATATTCAATACCACAATAGTTTTTAAGCTATTTTTCCCATGAGCTATATATTGCAAAGACAAAGAATGGAATTTTAAAGGTAGCACTCAAGCAATTTACTTTGGAATGGCAGAGAAATACCATGTAGTAGGTAGGTATGGTGGACACAAGTGGCATAGTTTTTGGCTCAAGGATTTGGATGCACGTGAAGTATTCCCTCTCAATACAAGGCTTAGGCTAGCAAGGTTGTTTGAAGCAAACACAAGTATGAACCAGTACAGCAAAACTTACATAAGAACATATTGCAAGCATTATAAGACTCTACACTGTCTTCTTTGTTGTTCAAACCCTCACCAAAAATATCTAGACTTTAGAGAGACCAATCATGCAAACCAAATGTCAACAAGCTCTACGGTATTTCTTCACTAATAGGTGCAAAGTACATGATGCAAGAGCTTAAACATGATCTATATGAGCACAACAATTGCCAAGTATCAAATTATTCAAGACATTACACCAATTACCACATGTAGCATTTTCTGTTTCCAACCATATAACAATGAACGAAGCAGTTTCAACCTTCGCCATGAACATTAAGAATAAAGCTAAGAACATATGTGTTCATATGCAACAGCGGAGCGTGTCTCTCTCCCACACAATGAATGCTAGGATCCAATTTTATTCAAACAAACAAAAATAAAAACATAAAGACGCTCCAAGTAAAGCACATAAGATGTGGCCGAATAAAAATATAGTTTCACTAGAGGTGACATGATAATTTGTCGATGAAGAAGGGGATGCCTTGGGCATCCCCAAACTTAGATGCTTGAGTCTTCTTGAAATATGCAGGGATGAACCACGGGGGCATCCCCAAGCTTAGAGTTTTCACTCTTCTTGATCATATTGTATCATCCTCCTCTCTTGATCCTTGAAAACTTCCTCCACACCAAACTCAAAACAAACTCATTAGAGGGTTAGTGCATAATCAAAAATTTACATGTTCAGAGGTGACATAATCATTCTTAACACTTCTGGACATTGCACAAAGCTACTGAAAGTTAATGGAATAAAGAAATCCATCAAACATAGCAAAACAGGCAATGCGAAATAAAAGGCAGAATCTGTCAAAACAGAACAATACGTAAAGATGAATTTTTCTGGGGCACTTAGCTGGCTCAGATGAAAATGCTAAAATTGAAAGAAAGTTGCGTACATATCTGAGGATCACGCACGTAAACTAGCATATTTTTCTGAGTTACCTACAGACGGGGCGACTCAAATTCGTGATAGCAAGAAATCTGTTTCTGTGCAGCAATCCAAATCCAGTATCATCTTTACTATCAAAGACTTTACTTGGCACACCAATGCAATAAAATAAAGATAAGGAGAGGTTGCTACATTAGTAACAACTTCCAAGACTCAAATATAAAACAAAAGTGCTGTAGTAAAATCATGGGTTGTCTCCCATAAGCGCTTTTCTTTAACGCCTTTCAGCTAGGCACAGAAAGCGTGAATCAAGTATTATCAAGAGATGAAGCATCAACATCATAATTTGTTCTAATAATATAATCAAAAGGTAACTTCATTCTCTTTCTAGGGAAGTGTTCCATACCTTTCTTGAAAGGAAATTGATATTTAATATGACCTTCCTTCATATCAATAATAGCACCAACAGTTCGAAGAAAAGGTCTTCCCAAAATAATGGAACAAGATGCATTGCATTCAATATCCAAGACAACAAAATCAACGGGGACAAGGTTATTGTTAACAATAATGCGAACATTATCAATCCTCCCCAAAGGTTTCTTTGTAGAATTATCAGCAAGATTAACATCCAAATAACAATTTTTCAATGGTGGCAAGTCAAGCATATTATAGATTTTCTTAGGCATAACAAAAATAATTGCACCAAGATCACATAAAGCATTACAATCAAAATCATTGACCTTCATCTTAATGATGGGCTCCCAAGCATCTTCCAACTTCCTAGGAATAGAAGTTTCAAGTTTTAATTTATCTTCTCTAGCTTTTATGAGAGCATTTGTAATATGTTTTGTAAAGGCCAAATTTATAGCACTAGCATTGGGACTTCTAGCAAGTTTTTGTAAGAACTTTATAACTTCAGAGATGTGACAATCATCAAAATCTAAACCATTATGATCTAAAGCAATGGGATCATTCTCCCCAATATTTTGAAAAATTTCAGCAGTTTTATCGCAAGTAGTTTCAGCAGTTTTAGCAGTTTCGGGCAGTTTTGCACGCTTTGCACTAGGAGTAGAAACATTGGTAACACCAATTATTTTACCATTGATAGTAGGGGGTGTAGCAACATGTGAAGCATTATAATTACTAGTAGTGGTAATAGTCCAAACTTTAGCTACATTATTCTCTTTAGCATTTTCTTCTTTTTCCCACCTAGCACGTAATTCAGCCATCAATCTAATATTTTCATTAATTCGAACTTGGATGGAGTTTGCTGTAGCAAATGACTTAATATATTTATATTCATTAGGCATAACTTTCAATTTCAAAAGATCAACATCAGCCGCAAGACTATCAACTTTAGAAGCAAGAATATCAATTTTTCCAAGCTTTTCTTCAGCAGATTTGTTAAAAGCAGTTTGTGTACTAATAAATTCTTTAAGCATGGCTTCAAGGCCAGGGGGTACACTCCTATTATTGTTGTAAGAATTATCATAAGAATTAGCATAGCCATTACCATTATTAGAAGGATATGGCCTATAGTTGTTACCCGAATTATTCCTATAAGCATGGTTGTTGAAATTATTATTTTTAATGAAATTCACATCAACATGCTCTTCTTGAGCAACCAATGAAGCTAAAGGAACATTATTAGGATCAACATTAGATCTACCATTCACAAGCATAGACATAATAGCATCAATCTTATCACTCAAGGAGGAGGTTTCTTCAACAGAATTTACCTTCTTACCTTGTGGAGCCCTTTCCGTGTGCCATTCAGAGTAATTAATCATCATATCATCAAGAAGTTTTGTTGCGGCGCCTAGAGTGATGGACATAAAAGTACCTCCAGCAGCTGAATCCAATAGGTTATGCGAAGAAAAATTCAATCCTGCATAAAAGGTTTGGATGATCATCCAAGTAGTCAGTCCATGGGTAGGGCAATTCTTGACCAAAGATTTCATTCTTTCCCATGCTTGAGCAACATTCTCATTATCCAATTGCTTAAAATTCATTATGCTAGTTCTCAAAGATATAATTTTAGCAGGGGGATAATATCTACCAATGAAAGCATCCTTACATTTAGTCCATGAATCAATACTATTCTTAGGCAAAGATAGCAACCAATCTTTAGCTCTTCCCCTTAAGGAGAAAGGAAACAATTTTAATTTTATAATGTCACCATCTACATCCTTATACTTTTGCATTTCACAAAGTTCAACAAAATTATTAAGATGGGCAGCAACATCATCAGAACTAATACCAGAAAATTGCTCTCTCATAACAAGATTTAGTAAAGCAGGTTTAATTTCAAAAAATTCTACTTTAGTAGCAGGTGGAGCAATAGGTGTGCATAAGAAATCATTATTATTTGTGCTTGTGAAGTCACACAACTTGGTATTCTCAGGTGTATGCATTTTAGCAATAGTAAATAAAGCAAACTAAATAAAGTAAATGCAAGTAACTAATTTTTTTGTGTTTTTAATATAGAGAACGCAAACAAGATAATAAATAAAGTAAAGCAAGTAACTAATTTTTTTGTATTTTTGATATAAGGAAGCAAACAAAGTAGTAAATAAAATAAAGTAAAGCAAGACAAAAACAAAGTAAAGAGATTGGAAGTGGGAGACTCCCCTTGCAGCGTGTCTTGATCTCCCCGGCAACGGCGCCAGAAAAACGTTGCTTGTGACGGTACAGCACACGTCCGTTGGGAACCCCAAGAGGAAGGTATGATGCGTGCAGCGGCAAGTTTTTTCCTCAGTAAGAAACCAAGGTTATCGAAACAGTAGGAGTCAAGGAGCACGTGAAGGTTGTTGGTGACGGAGTGTAGTGCGGCGCAATACCAGGGATTCCGGCGCCAACGTGGAACCTGCACAACACAATCAAAATACTTTGCCCCAACTTAACAGTGAGGTTGTCAATCTCACCGGCTTGCTGTAACAAAGGATTAGATGTATAGTGTGGAAAATGATGTTTGCAAAGAACAGTAAAAACAAGTATTGCAGTAGATTGTATTCGATGTAAAAGAATGGACCGGGGTCCACAGTTCACTAGTGGTGTCTCTCCGATAAGAAATAGCATGTTGGGTGAACAAATTACAGTTGGGCAATTGACAAATAAAGAGGGCATGACAATGCACATACATATCATGATGAGTAGTGTGAAATTCAATTGGGCATTACGACAAAGTACATAGACCGCTATCCAGCATGCATCTATGCCTAAAAAGTCCACCTTCGGGTTAGCATCCGCACCCCTTCCAGTATTAAGTTGCAAACAACAGACAATTGCATTAAGTATGGTGCGTAATGTAATCAACGCAAATATCCTTAGACAAAGCATTGATGTTTTATCCCTAGTGGCAACAACACATCCACAACCTTAGAACTTTCTGTCACTGTCCCAGATTAAATGGAGGCATGAACCCACTATCGAGCATCATTACTCCCTCTTGGAGTTACAAGTATCAACTTGGCCAGAGCCTCTACTAGCAACGGAGAGCATGCAAGATCATAAACAACACATAGATGATAGATTGATAATCAACATAACATAGTATTCCATATTCATCGGATCCCAACAAACGCAACATGTAGTATTACAAATAGATGATCTTGATCATGTTAGGCAGCTCACAAGATCCAACAATGATAGCACAATGAGGAGAAGACAACCATCTAGCTACTGCTATGGACCCATAGTCCAGGGGTGAACTACTCACACATCAATCCGGAGGCGATCATGGCGATGAAGAGTCCTCCGGGAGATGATTCCCCTCTCCGGAAGGGTGCCGGAGGCGATCTCCTAAATCCCCCGAGATGGGATTGGTAGCGGCGGCGTCTCTGGAAGGTTTTCCGTATCGTGGCTCTCGGTACTGGGGTTTTCGCAACGAAGGTTTTAAGTAGGCGGAAGGGTAGGTCAGGAGGCGTCACGAGGGCCCCACACAACAGGGCGGCGTGGCCCCACCCTTGGCCGCGCGGCCCTGGCGTGGCGGCGCCTCGTGGCCCCACTTCGTAACTCCTTCGGTCTTCTGGAAGCTTCGTGGAAAAATAAGACCCTGGGCGTTGATTTCGTCCAATTCCGAGAATATTTCCTTTGTAGGATTTCTGAAACCAAAAACAGTAGAAAACATCAACTGGCTCTTCGGCATCTTGTCAATAGGTTAGTGCCGAAAAATGCATAAATATGACATAAAGTGTGTATAAAACATGTGAGTATCATCATAAAAGTAGCATGGAACATAAGAAATTATAGATACGTTTGAGACGTATCACCTGCCGTGGAGTCAATAATTTGATCCATCCTCGGGAGGGGAAAGTGATCCTTTGGACAATGTTTATTGAGACATGTGAAGTCGACGCACATGCGAAGGACTTTTGTGTTTTTCTTTGGCACCAATACTGGGTTAGCTACTCATGTGGCCTCTGTATGTAACTCTTTGATAAAGCCAGCTTCTCTGAGTCGATCGATTTCTGACAGCATAGCTTTGCGGTTTGGTTCCGAAAAACGCCGCAAAGGTTGTTTAATTGGCCTCGCCATTGGATCTAAATTGAGGTGGTGCTCGGCAAGTTCCCTGGGTACTCCTGGCATGTCAGCTGGACACCATGCGAATATTTCCTAGCGCTCACGGAGGAACTCGACGAGCGTGCTTTCCTATGCGAGATCCATGTTTGTTGCAATGGATGTCGTTTTCTTGGGATCTGTCGGGTGTATCTGCACCTCCTTGGAATCTTTGGTAGTGTCAAAGGTTGGCTCCTTGAGCGGCCTCCCCGCATCTGGCAACACATCATAGTCAATTGTTAGCCTTGACGCCATATACTCTGCTTGCATCCCGAAAGTCTCTGACAGTCGATGAAAATCCTTGTCGCACTTATCAGCTAACGCGAAATTGCCTTTTACTGTGATTGGTCCCTTTGGTCCAGGGAGTCTCCACAATAAGTACGTGTAATGTGGTACCGCCATAAACCTGGCATAGGCTGGTCGTCCCAACAAAGCGTGATACTGTGATGGGAAATCCACGACTTCAAACTCCAACCTCTCTCTTCTATAATTTTCGCGGGTCCCAAACTGAACGTCGAGGTTGATCTTTCCCAGTGGGTAACTTGGCTTCTCCAGTGTGATTCCATGAAAACGCGTATCCGTTGGTAATAGATTTGCTAGGGATATGTTCATCTTCCTCAATGTATCTGCGTACATGAGGTTTAAGCTTCTTCCGCCATCGATGAATACTCGTGAAACGTCGAATCCTGCGATAACCGCGGGTAAGATCAAAGGAGATTGCCCTGGTCGTGGAACCTGTTGCGGGTGGTCAGCTATAGTGAAGCCGATATCTTGCCCTGACCAGTTCAGATACTCAATTGTTGGTGGTGACATCTTTTCTGCCATAAAAACTTGCCGCGATATTACTTTCTGAGCTCTGTTGGATGGCCTGCCTTTCTGAATCATCGAGACCGCACCACTGGTATCGATGTAAGGGCCTGGTTGTGGAGCTACCGCCAACTGTAACTGGTGTCGATTTGCATCCGTAATTGCGGGTGGAGGTGGAAGGTGGATCTCACTCCTTGGCCCCTAGGGGTTTCTATTCATTGCCTGCGTATTGGTATGCCTTGCAAATCTATGCAGTGCTAGAAAAGTTTGATAGTCCTTCTGCAAATGCCCTGACTGCCTCTTTCCATTGTTGTCGAGGTAAAAGTGCATTTGGCATGGTCCGTTTAAGAGGTCCTCGGGTGATACATATGGCCTCTAAAACCTTGGTCCATTATTTTGTCTATTAGGACGGGAACCGTCCTTGTAGTCGCTGCGCTGCTCGCCACTTTTTCGATAATCATCTCGATTGTTTCCTCCGCTGCTTCCTCGAAATCCAGCCGATATTTGGCCGAGAGCATCATAATCTGAAAACTGTCGAGGGAATCATCGTCTATTTTGAAAGTTTCGGTTACGGTCTTCCTCAGGCGACCTGTGCCGTTTATTGTGAACAGCATCCTCTCCATTCGCCCACCGATTCGCTATTTCCATGAGTGCTGCTATTGTTTTTGGGTTGGTTCTTCCCAAATCCTCGACAAAGTCTCTCCTTCGAATACCAGCAACAAATTCATCTATTGCCCTCTCGTCAGATATATTCTCCGCCGAGTTTTTGATGATGTTCCACCTCTGGATATATGTCCTCATTGATTCGTCGTATTTCTGCCTGCAAGCCCTCAACTGCTCCAATGATGCAGGTTTTTTGCACGTGGATCGGAAATTCTTCACGTATATATCTGATACGCGTACAGCACGCGTCCGTTGGGAACCCCAAGAGGAAGGTGTGATGCGTACAGCGGCAAGTTTTCCCTCAGTATGAAACCAAGGTTTATCGAACCAGTAGGAGCCAAGAAGCACGTTGAAGGTTGATGGCGGCGGGATGTAGTGCGGCGCAACACCAGGGATTCCGGCGCCAACGTGGAACCTGCACAACACAAACCAAGTACTTTGCCCCAACGAAACAGCGAGGTTGTCAATCTCACCGGCTTGCTGTAACAAAGGATTAGATGTATAGTGTGGATGATGATTGTTTGCAGAAAAACAGTAAAATAGTATTGCAGTAGATTGTATTTCAGTATAGAGAATTGGACCGGGGTCCACAGTTCACTAGAGGTGTCTCTCCCATAAGATAAACAGCATGTTGGGTGAACAAATTACAGTTGGGCAATTGACAAATAAAGAGGGCATGACCATGCACATACATATTATGATGAGTATAGTGAGATTTAATTGGGCACTACGACAAAGTACATAGACCGCTATCCAGCATGCATCTATGCCTAAAAAGTCCACCTTCAGGTTATCATCCGAACCCCCTCCAGTATTAAGTTGCTAACAACAGACAATTGCATTAAGTATTGCGCGTAATGTAATCAGTAACTACATCCTTGAACATAGCACCAATGTTTTATCCCTAGTGGCAACAGCACATCCATAATCTTAGAGATTTCTGTCACTTCCCCAGATTCACGGAGACATGAACCCACTATCGAGCATAAATACTCCCTCTTGGAGTTACAAGCATCTACTTGGCCAGAGCATCTACTAATAACGGAGAGCATGCAAGATCATAAACAACACATAGACATAACTTTGATAATCAACATAACAAGTATTCTCTATTCATCGGATCCCAACAAACGCAACATATAGAATTACAGATAGATTATCTTGATCATGTTAGGCAGCTCACAAGATCCAACAATTAAGCACAATGGGGAGAAGACAACCATCTAGCTACTGCTATGGACCCATAGTCCAGGGGTAGACTACTCACTCATCACTCCGGAGGTGACCATGGCGGCGTAGAGTCCTCCGGGAGATGATTCCCCTCTCCGGCAGGGTGCCGGAGGCGATCTCCTAAATCCCCCGAGATGGGATCGGCGGCGGTGGCGTCTCTGGAAGGTTTTCCGTATCGTGGCTCTCGGTACTGGGAGTTTCGCGACGGAGGCTTTAAGTAGGCGGAAGGGCAGGTCAGGGGGCCACACGAGGGCCCCACACCACAGGTCGGCGCGGCCAAGGGGCAGGCCGCGCCGCCCTAGGGTTTGGGCGCCTCGTGGCCCCACTTCGTCTCCTCTTCGGTCTTCTGGAAGCTTCGTGGCAAAATAGGACCCTGGGCGTTGATTTCGTCCAATTCCGAGAATATTTCGTTACTAGGATTTCTGAAACCAAAAACAGCAGAAAACAGCAACTGGCACTTCGGCATCTTGTTAATAGGTTAGTTCCAGAAAATGCACGAATATGACATAAAGTGTGCATAAAACATGTAGATATCATCAATAATGTGGCATGGAACACAAGAAATTATCGATACGTCGGAGACGTATCAGCATCCCGAAGCTTAGTTCTGCTCGTCCCGAGCAGGTAAAACGATAACAAAGATAATTTCTGGAGTGACATGCCATCATAACCTTGATCATACTATTTGTAAAGCATATGTAGTGAATGCAGCGATCAAAACAATGTATATGACATGAGTAAACAAGTGAATCATATAGCAAAGACTTTTCATGAATGGTACTTCAAGACAAGCATCAATAAGTCTTGCATAAGAGTTAACTCATAAAGCAATAATTCAAAGTAAAGGTATTGAAGCAACACAAAGGAAGATTAAGTTTCAGCGGTTGCTTTCAACTTGTAACATGTATATCTCATGGATATTGTCAACATAGAGTAATATAATAAGTGCAATATGCAAGTATGTAGGAATCAATGCACAGTTCACACAAGTGTTTGCTTCTTGAGGTGGAGAGAAATAGGTGAACTGACTCAACAATGAAAGTAAAAGAATGGTCCTCATAGAGGAAAAGCATCGATTGCTATATTTGTGCTAGAGCTTTGATTTTGAAAACATGAAACAATTTTGTCAACGGTAGTAATAAAGCATATGTATCCTGTAAATTATATCTTACAAGTTGCAAGCCTCATGCATAGTATACTAATAGTGCCCGCACCTTGTCCTAATTAGCTTGGACTACCGGATCATCGCAATGCACATGTTTTAACCAAGTGTCACAAAGGGGTACCTCTATGCCGCCTGTACAAAGGTCTAAGGAGAAAGCTCGCATTGGATTTCTCGCTATTGATTATTCTCAACTTAGACATCCATACCGGGACAACATAGACAACAGATAATGGACTCCTCTTTTATGCATAAGCATGTGATGTCTACGTTCCCCCTCCTTTCCTGTAGACAGTGTTGGGCCTCCAAGAGCAGAGGTTTGTAGAACAGCAGCAAGTTTTCCCTTAAGTGGATTCCCAAGGTTTATCGAACTCAGGGAGGAAGAGGTCAAAGATATCCCTCTCATGCAACCCTGCAACCACAAAGCAAGAAGTCTCTTGTGTCCCCAACACACCTAATAGGTGCACTAGTTCGGCGAAGAGATAGTGAAATACAGGTGGTATGAATAAGTATGAGCAGTAGCAACGGTGCCAGAAAATAGCTTGCTGGCGTGTAGTTGATGGTGGTAGTATTGCAGCAGTAGTAACACAGTAAAACAGTAAACAAGCAGTAGTAACGCAGCAGTAGTAAACAAGTAGCGATAGCAGTATTTAGGAGCAAGGCCTAGGGATTACACTTTCACTAGTGGACACTCTCAACATTGATCACATAACAGAATAGATAAATGCATACTCTACACTTTTGTTGGATGATGAACACATTGCGTAGGATTACACGAACCCTCAATGCCGGAGTTAACAAGCTCCACAATAATGCTCATATTTAAGTAACCTTATAGTGTAAGATAGATCAACACACTAAACCAAGTACTAACATAGCATGCACACTGTCACCTTCATGCATATGTAGGAGGAATAGATCACATCAATATTATCATAGCAATAGTTAACTTCGCAATCTACAAGAGATCATGATCATAGCATAAACCAAGTACTAACACGGTGCACACACTGTCACCTTTACACACGTGCAGGAGGAATAGAACTACTTTAATAACTTTGCTAGAGTAGCACATAGATAAATTGTGATACAAACTCATATGAATCTCAATCATGTAAAGCAGCTCATGAGATTATTGTATTGAGGTACATGGGAGAGAGATGAACCACATAGCTACAGCGGAGCCCTCAGCCTCGGAGGTGGATTACTCCCTCCTCATCATGGAAGCAGCGATGATGAAGATGGCGGTGGAGATGGCAGCGGTGTCGATGGAGAAGCCTTCCGGGGGCACTTCCCCGCTCCGGCAGCGTGCCGGAACAGAGACTCCTGTCCCCCAGATCTTGGCTTCGCGATGGCGGCGGCTCTGGAAGGTTTCTGTGGTTTTCGTCGAACGCATCAGGGTTTTCGATCCAGGGGCTTTATATAGGCGAAGAGGCGGCGCAGGCGGGCTTCTGGGGGGCCCACACCATAGGGCGGCGCGGCCCCCCCTCTGGCCACGCCAGGGTGTGGTGTGGGGCCCCCAGGGCTCCCCTCTGGCGGCTCTCGGGTGTTCTGGATGGTTCCGGGAAAAATAGGAACCTGGGCGTTGATTTCATCCGATTCCGATAATATTTCGTTACTAGGATTTCTGAAACCAAAAACAGCAGAAAACAGGAACTGGCACTTCGGCATCTTGTTAATAGGTTAGTTCCAGAAAATGCACGAATATGACATAAAGTGTGCATAAAACATGTAGATAACATCAATAATGTGGCATGGAACATAAGAAATTATCGATACGTCGGAGACGTATCAGCATCCCCAAGCTTAGTTCTGCTCGTCGAGCGAGGTAAAACGATAACACAGATAATTTCTGGAGTGACATGCCATCATAAACTTGATCATACTATTTGTAAAGCATATGTAGTGAATGCAGCGATCAAAACAATGGTAATGACATGAGTAAACAACTGAATCATAAAGCAAAGACTTTTCATGAATAGCACTTCAAGACAAGCATCAATAAGTCTTGCATAAGAGTTAACTCATAAAGCAATAATTCAAAGTAAAGGCATTGAAGCAACACAAAAGAAGATTAAGTTTCAGCGGTTGCTTTCAACTTGTAACATGTATATCTCATGGATATTGTCAACATAGAGTAATATAATAAGTGGAATAAGCAAATATGTAGGAATCAATGCACAGTTCACACAAGTGTTTGCTTCTTGAGGTGGAGAGAAATAGGTGAACTGACTCAACATTGAAAGTAAAAGAATGGTCCTCCATAGAGGAAAAGCATCGATTGCTATATTTGTGCTAGAGCTTTGATTTTGAAAACATGAAACAATTTTGTCAACGGTAGTAATAAAGCATATGTATCATGTAAATTATATCTTACAAGTTGCAAGCCTCATGCATAGTATACTAATAGTGCCCGCACCTTGTCCTAATTAGCTTGGACTACCGGATCATCACAATGCACATGTTTTAACCAAGTGTCACAAAGGGGTACCTCTATGCCGCTTTGTACAAAGGTCTAAGGAGAAAGCTCGCATTGGATTTCTCGCTATTGATTATTCTCAACTTAGACATCCATACCGGGACAACATAGACAACAGATAATGGACTCCTCTTTTATGCATAAGCATGTAACAACAATTAATAATTTTCTCATATGAGATTGAGGATATTGTCCAAAACTGAAACTTCCACCATGGATCATGGCTTTAGTTAGCGGCCCAATGTTCTTCTCTAACAATATGCATGCTTAACCATAAGGTGGTAGATCTCTCTTACTTCAGACAAGACGAACATGCATAGCAACTCACATGATATTCAACAAAGAGTAGTTGATGGCGTCCCCAGTAAACATGGTTATCGCACAACAAGCAACTTAATAAGAGATAAAGTGCATAATCACATATTCAATACCACAATAGTTTTTAAGCTATTTGTCCCATGAGCTATATATTGCAAAGGTGAATGATGGAATTTTAAAGGTAGCACTCAAGCAATTTACTTTGGAATGGCGGAGAAATACCATGTAGTAGGTAGGTATGGTGGACACAAATGGCATAGTGGTTGGCTCAAGGATTTTGGATGCATGAGAAGTATTCCCTCTCGATACAAGGTTTAGGCTAGCAAGGTTATTTGAAACAAACACAAGGATGAACGGTGCAGCAAAACTCACATAAAAGACATATTGTAAACATTATAAGACTCTACACCGTCTTCCTTGTTGTTCAAACTCAATACTAGAAATTATCTAGACCTTAGAGAAACCAAATATGCAAACCAAATTTTAGCATGCTCTATGTATTTCTTCATTAATGGGTGCAAAGCATATGATGCAAGAGCTTAATCATGAGCACAACAATTGCCAAGTATCACATTACCCAAAACATTTATAGCAATTACTACATGTATCATTTTCCAATTCCAACCATATAACAATTTAACGAAGGAGAAACTTCGCCATGAATACTATGAGTAGAAACCAAGGACATACTTGTCCATATGCTACAGCGGAGCGTGTCTCTCTCCCACACAAGCATGATGTAATCCAATTTATTCAAACACAAACAAAAACAAAAACAAACAGACGCTCCAAGTAAAGTACATAAGATGTGACGGAATAAAAATATAGTTTCAGGGGAGGAACCTGATAATGTTTTCGATGAAGAAGGGGATGCCTTGGGCATCCCCAAGCTTAGACGCTTGAGTCTTCTTGATATATGCAGGGGTGAACCACCGGGGCATCCCCAAGCTTAGACTTTTCACTCTTCTTGATCATAGTATATCATCCTCCTCTCTTGACCCTTGAAAACTTCCTTCACACCAAACTCGAAACAACTTATTAGAGGGTTAGTGCACAATAAAAATTAACATATTCAGAGGTGACACAATCATTCTTAACACTTCTGGACATTGCATAATGCTACTGGACATTAGTGGATCAAAGAAATTCATCCAACATAGCAAAAGAGGCAATGCGAAATAAAAGGCAGAATCTGTCAAAACAGAACAGTTCGTATTGACGAATTTTAAAATGGCACCAGACTTGCTCAAATGAAAATGCTCAAATTGAATGAAAGTTGCGTACATATCTGAGGATCATGCACGTAAATTGGCTTAATTTTCTGAGCTACCTACAGGGAGGTAGACCCAGATTCGTGACAGCAAAGAAATCTGGAACTGTGCAGTAATCCAAATCTAGTACTTACTTTACTATCAAAGACTTTACTTGGCACAACAAAACACAAAACTAAGATAAGGAGAGGTTGCTACAGTAGTAAACAACTTGCAAGACACAAATATAAAATAAAGTACTGTAGCAAAATAACACATGGGTTATCTCCCAAGAAGTTCTTTCTTTATAGCCATTAAGATGGGCTCAGCAGTTTTAATGATGCACTCATAAGAAATAGTATTTGAAGCAAAAGAGAGCATCAAGAGGCAAATTCAAAACACATTTAAGTCTAACATGCTTCCTATGCAAAGGAATCTTGTAAATAAACAAGTTCATGAAGAGCAAAGTAACAAGCATAGGAAGATAAAACAAGTGTAGCTTCAAAAATTTCAGCACATAGAGAGGTGTTTTAGTAACATGAAAATTTCTACAACCATATTTTCCTCTCTCATAATAACTTTCAGTAGCAACATTAGCAAACTCAACAATATAACTATCACATAAAGCATTCTTATCATGAGTCTCATGCATAAAATTATTACTCTCCACATAGGCATAATCAATTTTATTAGTTGTAGTGGGAGCAAATTCAACAAAGTAGCTATCATTATTATTCTCATCAAGTGTAGGAGGCATAGTATAATCACAACAAAATTTACTCTCCATAGTAGGTGGCACCAAAAGACCACTATCATTATAATCATCATAAATAGGAGGCAAAGTATCATCAAAGAAAATTTTCTCCTCAATGCTTGGGGGACTAAAAATATCATGCTCATCAAAGCCAGCTTCCCCAAGCTTAGAATTTTCCATATCATTAGCAACAATGGTGTTCAAAGCGTTCATACTAATATCATTGCTACTAGCATGCAAATAAGATTCCATGGGTTTTTTAATTTTCGCATTAAACCATTCATGTCTTGACTCAGGAAATAGAATAAAAAGCTCACAGATGTTGTCCATTATGCCTTACTACTGTAAACAAGAAACAAAAAGATGCAATTGCAGGATCTAAAGGAAATAGCTTCGAGCACAAACACAATGGCGCAGAAAAGTACTTTACCTGGAACCGGAGTATGAGTGCCTTTTTACCTTTCCTCCCCGGCAACGGCGCCAGAAAAAGTGCTTGATGTCTACGTTCCCCCTCCTTTCCTGTAGACAGTGTTGGGCCTCCAAGAGCAGAGGTTTGTAGAACAGCAGCAAGTTTTCCCTTAAGTGGATACCCAAGGTTTATCGAACTCAGGGAGGAAGAGGTCAAAGATATCCCTCTCATGCAACCCTGCAACCACAAAGCAAGAAGTCTCTTGTGTCCCCAACACACCTAATAGGTGCACTAGTTCGGCGAAGAGATAGTGAAATACAGGTGGTATGAATAAGTATGAGCAGTAGCAACGGTGCCAGAAAATAGCTTCTTTGGCGTGTAGTTGATGGTGGTAGTATTGCAGCAGTAGTAACACGGTAAAAAACAGGTAAACAAGCGATAGTAACGCAGCAGTAGTAAACAAGTAGCGATAGCAGTATTTAGGAGCAAGGCCTAGGGATTACACTTTCACTAGTGGACACTCTCAACATTGATCACATAACAGAATAGATAAATGCATACTCTACACTTTTGTTGGATGATGAACACATTGCGTAGGATTACACGAACCCTCAATGCCGGAGTTAACAAGCTCCACAATAATGCTCATATTTAAGTAACCTTATAGTGTAAGATAGATCAACAGACTAAACCAAGTACTAACATAGCATGCACACTGTCACCTTCATGCATATGTAGGAGGAATAGATCACATCAATATTATCATAGCAATAGTTAACTTCGCAATCTACAAGAGATCATGATCATAGCATAAACCAAGTACTAACACGGTGCACACACTGTCACCTTTACACACGTGCAGGAGGAATAGAACTACTTTAATAACTTTGCTAGAGTAGCACATAGATAAATTGTGATACAAACTTATATGAATCTCAATCATGTAAAGCAGCTCATGAGATTATTGTATTGAGGTACATGGGAGAGAGATGAACCACATAGCTACAGCGGAGCCCTCAGCCTCGGAGGTGGATTAGTCCCTCCTCATCATGGAAGCAGCGATGATGAAGATGGCGGTGGAGATGGCAGCGGTGTCGATGGAGAAGCCTTCCGGGGGCACTTCCCCGCTCCGGCAGCGTGCCGGAACAGAGACTCCTGTCCCCCAGATCTTGGCTTCGCGATGGCGGCGGCTCTGGAAGGTTTCTGTGGTTTTCGTCGAACACATCAGGGTTTTCGATCCAGGGGCTTTATATAGGCGAAGAGGCGGCGCAGGAGGGCTTCTGGGGGGCCCACACCATAGGGCGGCGCGGCCCCCCCTCTGGCCGCGCCAGGGTGTGGTGTGGGGCCCCCAGGGCTCCCCTCTGGCGGCTCTCGGGTGTTCTGGATGGTTCCGGGAAAAATAGGAACCTGGGCGTTGATTTCGTCCGATTTCGAGAATATTTCGTTACTAGGATTTCTGAAACCAAAAACAGCAGAAAACAGGAACTGGCACTTCGGCATCTTGTTAATAGGTTAGTTCCAGAAAATGCACGAATATGACATAAAGTGTGCATAAAACATGTAGATAACATCAATAATGTGGCATGGAACATAAGAAATTATCGATACGTCGGAGACGTATCAGCATGTAACAACAATTAATAATTTTCTCATATGAGATTCAGGATATTCTCCAAAACTGAAACTTCCACCATGGATCATGGCTTTAGTTAGCGGCCCAATGTTCTTCTCTAACAATATGCATGCTTAACCATAAGGTGGTAGATCTCTCTTACTTTAGACAAGACGAACATGCATAGCAACTCACATGAAATTCAACAAAGAATAGTTGATGGCGTCCCCAGTGAACATGGTTATCGCACAACAAGCAACTTAATAAGAGATAAAGTGCATAAGTACATATTCAATACCACAATAGTTTTTAAGCTATTTGTCCCATGAGCTATATATTGCAAAGGTGAATGATGGAATTTTAAAGGTAGCACTCAAGCAATTTACTTTGGAATGGCGGAGAAATACCATGTAGTAGGTAGGTATGGTGGACACAAATGGCATAGTGGTTGGCTCAAGGATTTTGGATGCATGAGAAGTAATCCCTCTCGATACAAGGTTTAGGCTAGCAAGGCTATTTGAAACAAACACAAGGATGAACCGGTGCAGCAAAACTCACATAAAAGACATATTGAAAACATTATAAGGCTCTACACCGTCTTCCTTGTTGTTCAAACTCAATACTAGAAATTATCTAGACCTTAGAGAGACCAAATATGCAAACCAAATTTTAGCATGCTCTATGTATTTCTTCATTAATGGGTGCAAAGTATATGATGCAAGAGCTTAAACATGAGCACAACAATTTCCAAGTATCACATTACCCAAGACATTTTAGCAATTTACTACATGTATCATTTTCCAATTCCAACCATATAACAATTTAACGAAGAAGAAACTTTGCCATGAATATTATGAGTAGAGCCTAAGGACATACTTGTCCATATGCTACAGCGGAGCGTGTCTCTCTCCCACAAAGTGAATGCTAGGATCCATTTTATTCAAACAAAACAAAAAAACAAAAACAAACCGACGCTCCAAGAAAAGCACATAAGATGTGATGGAATAAAAATATAGTTTCAGGGGAGGAACCTGATAATGTTGTCGATGAAGAAGGGGATACCTTGGGCATCCCCAAGCTTAGACGCTTGAGTCTTCTTAGAATATGCAGGGGTGAACCACCGGGGCATCCCCAAGCTTAGAGCTTTCACTCTCCTTGATCATGTTGCATCATACTCCTCTCTTGATCCTTGAAAACTTCCTCCACACCAAACTTAGAACAACTCATTAGAGGGTTAGTGGACAATAAAAATTAACATGTTCAGAGGTGACATAATCATTCTTAACACTTCTGGACATTGCATAAAGCTACTGGACATTAATGGATCAAAGAAATTCATCCAACATAGCAAAAGAGGCAACGCGAAATAAAAGGCAGAATCTGTCAAAACAGAATAGTTCGTATTGACGAATTTTATCGAGGCACCAGACTTGCTCAAATAAAAATGCTCAAATTGAATGAAAGTTGCGTACATATCTGAGGATCACTCACGTAAATTGGCATAATTTTCTGAGTTACCTACAGAGAAAACAGCCCAGATTCGTGATAGCAAAGAAATCTGTTTCTGCGCAGTAATCCAAATCTAGTATGAACTTTACTATCAACGACTTTACTTGGCACAACAAAACACTAAACTAAGATAAGGAGAGGTTGCTACAGTAGTAAACAACTTCCAAGACACAAAATAAACACAAGGTACTGTAGTAAAAACATGGGTTGTCTCCCATAAGCGCTTTTCTTTAACGCCTTTCAGCTAGGCGCAGAAAGTGTGTATCAAGTATTATCAAAGGGTGGTGCATCTTCAGCGGGGTGTGTAGTTTTCTCAACCAGGCATAGTATATTAGATACATAAGTTTTAGCGTCCCCCTTTTCATTAGTCTTGGGCTTGCTACTCTCATCAAACAAATTTTCAGGAACAAGCCAAGCATAATTATTTTCTAGTGCATCATTCATCGCTAGGAGCTTACATGGTATTGGTGCTTTGATCTCCCCACCATCATTAATATTATTAGTGTACTTTATTCTATCCATATCCATCTTTTCAAGGAGACTAACAAAATTGGTATAAGAACCAAGCATATTATATTTAGCAAAGACCTTTCTAGCCTCTCTTGCTATACCACCAAATTCTCTAAGAAGGGTTTCTAAAACAAAGTCTTTCTTTTCCCCTTCTTCCATATCAACGAGTGTAAGAAACATGTGTTGGATTATAGGATTGAGGTTAACAAATTTAGTTTCCATCATACGAACTAAAGCAGCAGCGGCAATTTCATAGGTAGGAGCAAGTTCTACCAAGTGTCTATCTTCAAAATCTTCAACGGTACTGACATGATTGAAAAATTCTTCTATATTATTTCTCCCAATTATAGACCCACGTCCTACCGGTATGTCTTTTGTGGTAAAATTAAAAGGAAACATGATGAATCAAGTAAAGTAAATGCAAGTAACTAATTTTTTTGTGTTTTTGATATAGCAAACCAGATAACAAATAAAGTAAAACTAGCAACTAATTTTTTTGTATTTTGATTTAGTGCAGCAAACAAAGTAGTAAATAAAACTAAGCAAGACAAAAACAAAGTAAAGAGATTGGGAAGTGGAGACTCCCCTTGCAGCGTGTCTTGATCTCCCCGGCAACGGCGCCAGAAAAAGAGCTTGATACGCGTACAGCACGCGTCCGTTGGGAACCCCAAGAGGAAGGTGTGATGCGTACAGCGGCAAGTTTTCCCTCAGTATGAAACCAAGGTTTATCGAACCAGTAGGAGCCAAGAAGCACGTTGAAGGTTGATGGCGGCGGGATGTAGTGCGGCGCAACACCAGGGATTCCGGCGCCAATGTGGAACCTGCACAACACAAACCAAGTACTTTGCCCCAACGAAACAGCGAGGTTGTCAATCTCACCGGCTTGCTGTAACAAAGGATTAGATGTATAGTGTGGATGATGATTGTTTGCAGAAAAACAGTAAAACAGTATTGCAGTAGATTGTATTTCAGTATAGAGAATTGGACCGGGGTCCACAGTTCACTAGAGGTGTCTCTCCCATAAGATAAACAGCATGTTGGGTGAACAAATTACAGTTGGGCAATTGAAAAATAAAGAGGGCATGACCATGCACATACATATTATGATGAGTATAGTGAGATTTAATTGGGCATTACGACAAAGTACATAGACCGCTATCCAGCATGCATCTATGCCTAAAAAGTCCACCTTCAGGTTATCATCCGAACCCCCTCCAGTATTAAGTTGCTAACAACAGACAATTGCATTAAGTATTACGCGTAATGTAATCAGTAACTACATCCTTGAACATAGCACCAATGTTTTATCCCTAGTGGCAACAGCACATCCATAATTTTAGAGATTTCTGTCACTTCCCCAGATTCACGGAGACATGAACCCACTATCGAGCATAAATACTCCCTCTTGGAGTTACAAGCATCTACTTGGCCAGAGCATCTACTAGTAACGGAGAGCATGTAAGATCATAAACAACACATAGACATAACTTTGATAATCAACATAACAAGTATTCTCTATTCATCGGATCCCAACAAACGCAACATATAGAATTACAGATAGATGATCTTGATCATGTTAGGCAGCTCACAAGATCCGACAATTAAGCACAATGGGGAGAAGACAACCATCTAGCTACTGCTATCACTACTAGGAAAAGGCCTAGCCGTAAGATGGGTGTTAGTGGCGCACCAGGAGGGCAGTGCGCCACTACTACTTAGCGGTGGCGCACCGGAAAGTGGTGGGCCATTATTAAAAATGTAGTAGTGGCGCACCTCTCCTGCGGTGCGCCACCACTAAGTTTGACCATGGGTTTGACCCAGCCTTATACATAGCAATGGCGCACCGTGCAGAGGTGCGCCACAGCTATTTTTTGTAGCAGTAGCGCAGCTCTACATGGTGCGCCATTACTATGTAAAGGGGAGGATGGACATGTTTGGGCATCACTTAGTAGTGGCGCACCATGCTTGGTGCGCCACTGCTAAGTGGTGCCCAAAAATTTCCACCCCCCCCCCCCCCCCCCCCGTGGATCGCCTTTTCGAGTTTGGAAAAAATAAAAGAAATAGATAGAAAATTCAAAAAATTAAATCCTTTGAAATGCCCATGTAATATGTCATCTAGGTTTAGGGAAAATTGAAAAAAATGAATTTTGATATATTATGCAAAATGGCGTCATCTTTCGGTAAAACGGGTTTTCTGGTTGCATACGACCTCCGATGAAAAACTTTTTTATATCAAAATCGATCTACGCGAAATTTCCTATTCGAATTCAACGGCCTACGGCCGTTTCGACAAAAAATGGATTCGTCAAATTCAAAACAGAAACAGGACTTTTTCAGGTTTAAGATTTTGGGCAATAAATAGAAAAAAAATAGCGGTGGCGCACCCATGCCTTGGTGCGCCACTGCTAAGCTTCCCTCCCACGAATTTCAAAATGGGAGGAGCCGGCCACTTAACCCCCTCCTCCCTCCTCCCTCCTCCCTCCTCCCTCCTCCCTCCTCCCTCCTCCCTCCTCCCTCCTCCTCCACATATTCTCCTCTCCTCCGCCTGCTCTCCTCCTCTCCTCTCCTCCTTTCACTCCGGCGACCTCCTCCTCTCCTCTCCTCCTTTCACTCCGGCGACCTCCTCCTCTCCTCTCCTCCTTTCACTCCGGCGACCTCCTCCACTATGTCGAGCTCCGGTGACCTCCTCCTCTTCTCACTATGGTGACCTCCTCCACTATGGCGACCTCCTCCTCTCCTCACCTCTCTTCACCTCTCCTACGTCCCTCATCCATCATCACCGGCGGCTAGGCTAACAAAAATGAGAATGAACATTGCACAAATAATTCTAGCAACAAGAACGAGAAAGAATAACGAGCCAAAAAATTTCAAAACAAAATGTGCCAGATCCAGATCCAGATCCCGATCCAGATCCAGATCTAGAAATTTCAAATTTTAGTAGTGGCGCACCTTTTTTCTATCCAGTGGCGCACCTCAGACGTTTAGGAGTGGCGCACCATGAAGCTAGTAGTGGCGCACTACCTGGTGCGCCACTGCTAAGCCAAATAGCAATGGCGCACCACTAGTGCGCCACTACTAAAAGTTAGCAGTGGCGTGATAGCAGTGGCGCACCACTAGTGCGCCACTGATGGGTAAAAGTGGTGCGCCACTGATTGCCCTTTTCCTAGTAGTGTATGGACCCATAGTCCAGGGGTAGACTACTCACTCATCACTCCGGAGGCGACCATGGCGGCGTAGAGTCCTCCGGGAGATGATTCCCCTCTCCGGCAGGGTGCCGGAGGCGATCTCCTGAATCCCCCGAGATGGGATCGGCGGCGGCGGCGGCGGCGTCTCTGGAAGGTTTTCCGTATCGTGGCTCTCGGTACTGGGAGTTTCGCGACGGAGGCTTTAAGTAGGCGGAAGGGCAGGTCAGGGGGCCACACGAGGGCCCCACACCACAGGTCGGCGCGGCCAAGGGGCAGGCCGCGCCGCCCTAGGGTTTGGGCGCCTCGTGGCCCCACTTCGTCTCCTCTTCGGTCTTCTGGAAGCTTCGTGGCAAAATAGGACCCTGGGCGTTGATTTCGTCCAATTCCGAGAATATTTCGTTACTAGGATTTCTGAAACCAAAAACAGCAGAAAACAGCAACTGGCACTTCGGCATCTTGTTAATAGGTTAGTTCCAGAAAATGTACGAATATGACATAAAGTGTGCATAAAACATGTAGATATCATCAATAATGTGGCATGGAACACAAGAAATTATCGATACGTCAGAGACGTATCAATATCCTCGAAACATTCCCAGCTGTCGATAGACCCAGGAGACAACTTCTTTATCCACGATCGTGCGGCACCACTCAAATGTACTTGAATGCTCTGCATGGCTGTTGCTCTAGTTCCACCCATCAACTTTACCGTCTCGAGATAATCAACTAGCCAATCCTCAGGATCTTGCAAGCCATCGAATTTTTTGTAATTATCAGGTAGCTTAAACCCTGATGGAACTCGAGTTTTGCGGACTCGTCTCGTAAAGCACGGGAGCCCACACATATCCTCTTCATCATCCTCTGGTGAATGCCGACGTTCCCTTCTTTCCTGTCGCGCTCTGTCCACCCTTGCTTGAGTCAATGCATTTCTTGCTCCACTCGTTCTCGCGGGATCTTGGACCGCTGCAGTAGGTCGTGGACTATTTTGCCTTGCAGATCCTTCAGGAGGTGTGCTTATGAACGGTGTTCCCATGGCTCCAACTCCTGCCATGACCATATTATACAGCGCTTCTCTTGGATCTCCGGGAGGTGGCCTGGATGCCAAGATGAAAGCTTGTGTCGCCATGTATCCAGCTTCTGGTGTTTTGGGAATAATATTCCCCCTCGTGTCTATCGACATAAAGGACATGTCGAGGTTTTGAACTAGGTTCTCCCTTTCAGTCTCAGGTATATCTTGCAACCGAGATCTTGCCCTATTTCGAGCTGCTCTATGACTGTCTCCCGAAGTACCTGATTGTCGGCTCAACTCCGCTCTTCGCCTGCTTGACGCGGAAGCCGCGGCTTGCCTCCTATCTAGCTCATTTTTTTAGAGCTGTCGTCTGGCACGGGCGAGTCTATATTGATATGCTTGTAACTCTTCAGCTGTCGCAGTTACAGTCATTGGCTTTGTGCCATCAATAGCTCTTGCAACTCTATCCCACACTGCTTGCGGAAATTGCACCATCTCTCGTGTTCCAGGTCCGACATATTTGGTTCCTAAACCTCTCGTAAGATCAGCGGGGTCAACGTACGGATTTCCCGCGTCATCGAAGATCTCTGATGTCTCCTCCTATGGTCAGCTTGTATCTCCGATTGCATAGATCTGATGGTATTTTGAATTTTGATCTTTGTCGGGATTGGTGACACCGTCATATAGATCGGCGAAGACCTCTCCAACAATAGTGGATCTGTCGATGAAGCTGAAGTTGTCGATGCTGTCAGAGTTGCTGCTTATATTGGAGTCCGCAGACGACTCGAAGTACATGTCGCCGAAGATCTTGGTGAGCTTTTCGATTGCCGTAGATTTGATGAAGCGTGGCGGCGAAATCTCCTCATCGCCTGTCTCGAATGATGACGACGAGTCCAAAAAATTGGAATCGACCGCCAACAACTCCGACGAAGTCGGAACCTCGAGACGATACGATCCTTCTTTCTCGACGCGGAAGTAGAACCTTCCGAACGTCATCTCCATAGGCTCCTCCAGATACGCATATGCATACAAACGGGAGGGCGGGTGAGGAACAAAATCGACTAGATCAGTTTCGACCCGTTTACCTCTATCCATCGCGTTGCTTGCTACCGAAGAAGTAGACGATCTTGAACGTGCCATCGAGATCAGCTCCTTGTCGCCTCTAATTCACCAATTGACAAGGGATTAACTTGCCAATGCCTACCAATTGTAGACTAGGGTTTAGTTGGAGGTAGAGGGCAAGTAGATCTCGAGGGTTTCAGCCGGAAAAGTATTCGACTGCTAAAAACTAGGGGTGTGTTGACAATGAAATCGATCCTCTCTTCGTCCCTCGACTCCCCCTTATATAGGAGGCGGAGCCGAGGGTTTCGTATTACACAAGTTTACAGATTCCGGGAGACTCTTTGAGTTCAACCCGTAAAGTTACAAGTCTCTCTGTTTCCTAATACAATTCTATCTTTCCTTATCAATAACTAATTGGGCTTCCGAACTTCGTATTCGTTGACTCGTGGGCCTTCAGTAAACCCCGGGTACCTTCTCCGGTAGGCCCATTGGGGATGCCTATGTCACTCAGTCTCTCCCGCGTCCACTACATCTTCTTCTTAATGTCGTTTCCATACCTATCCCTACCAATGATCATGTCATGTGTACTCGTGGTAAAAAGGGTTTTCATATTCCCCGACGTTTTCTCAATCTCTCAGCTACTCCATTGATCTCACCTATCCCAAGCTCCTATAAACGTGCTCTTCTTGATCCATTATGGCACTCGGCCATGAAAGATGAATTTGATGCTCTTATTCAAAATAATACATGGACGCTTGTTCCTAAACCATTCGGCGCCAATATGTCTCGGGGTAGTGGGTATTTCGTCATAAGTATAACTCTGATGAGTCTTTGGCTCGCTACAAGGCTCGTTGGGTTTGCAGAGGTTTTTCTCAACAACAAGGAATTGATTTTGATGAAACCTTCTCCCCTGTTGTCAAGCCAAGCACTATTCGCATCATCCTCAGTCTGACAGTTTCTTCGTCTTGACCTATTCACCATCTTGATGTTAAAAATGCCTTTCTTAATGGTACTCTCAATGAAACTGTTTATTGTCAACAACCATCTGGATTTAAAAATTCCTCTAATCTTGTCTATCTTCTCAAGAAATCCCTCTATGGTCTTAAACAAGCTCCTCGTGCCTGGTTTCAACGATTTGCTACATTCATTCAAACTATTGGTTTTATCCCTTCTAAATCTGACACATCTCTCTTTATTTTCCAATCTTCCTCTCACACAACATATCTTCTTTTATACGTAGATGATATTGTTATTACAGCTTCCTCTAATTCTTTTCTTAAACATATCATCACTCTTCTTAACAAAGAATTTTCTATGACTGATTTAGGACCACTTCATAATTTTCTTGGTGTCACTTCTACTAGAATATCTTCTACTCTTTTTCGTTCTCAACGACAATATATTATTGATCTCTTAAACCGAGCTGGCATGATTGACTATCAACCCTGTCGTACACCGGCTGATGTTGGCACTAAACTCTCGGCTGACGGTGATCTTGTTCGAGATCCAACCTTATATCGTAGTCTCACTGATGCTTTACAATACGCTACTCTCACTCGACCCGACATCTCTTATTCTGTTCAGCAAGCATGTCTCTATATGCATGATCCTCATTTACCTCATCTTTCTCATGTAAAAAAGATTCTTCACTACTTAAAAGGAACTCTTGATCATGGCCTATTACTTAACTCCTCTTCCCCAACAAGCTTGACAGTTTATTCTGATGCAGACTGGGCAGGATGTCCAGACACTCGACGATCCACATCCGGCTTTTGTGTTTATTTAGGTGATAATCTTGTTTCTTGGTCATCGAAAAGGCAGGTTACGGTATCTCGGTCTTCGTCTGAAGCAGAATACAGGGCGGTTGCGCATGCTGTTGCTGAAGCTGTTTGGATTTGCCAACTACTTGTGGAACTCCAGCGCCCCGTCGAGCACGCCACTATTGTCTACTGCGACAACATTTCAGCCGTCTATATGGCCTCTAATCCTATGCAACACCGCCGTACCAAGCATATCGAGATTGACATTCACTTTGTTCGGGGAAAAGGTTGCTCTTGGAGAAGTTCGTGTTCTGCATGTTCCAACAAGTGCACAATTTGCAGATATTTTTACCAAAGGAGTCCATCCTACGTCCTTCGTTGATATACGCTCCAGTCTCAACATTGTGACGCCCGATGTTGACACTGCGGGGGGGGGGGGGGGGGGGGTAGAGTATATTACGTTTAGTTATATTAGATAGTTTATGATTGTTACCTAGATCTAGGCTTTTTCTCTTCCAAATCTTCTCTACTGTATAAACAGCCCAAGAGACTCAATGTAATCACCAATTATTGTATATCAATACAATCATATTCCGCAATCTATCACATGTAAAGAAAAATACATAAGCAAAGTATAACCCGGACGCCTAATTATGGAATTAGAAACGGACAGGGTGTTTCTGCACCCAGGTGCATATGCACCCTTTATTTGAAATACATATTAAACATATTTCCAAATGTCAAAAAATAAAAATAAAAATGCCTCATGTATACCTTGACATGTTATATGTTCACAAAGTTGTTTCAGTAAAAACCGATATGTTTTATGCCCTGTACTAAAAAGACAAATTTTTGGTGTTAAAATAGTCTATTTCTCGAGGCATTATTTGTCTTTTTACACAGGGTGCAAAAATTATTGGTTTTGCGTGAACTTTACGTGTGCACATAGAACATGTCCCTCTACATGCTAAATTTTTTTCCTAATTTTTTTTTTTACTTTTTGAAATATGTTTTGTACATACCAGGTGCATATGCACCCATGATCAGTTTTGGTTTTTCGATTAGAAACCTTGTTAACAAACCATCAAGCTGCAAGTGATTTTATTCAGAAATCTTCCATTTATTCAGCATGGTTGATGGTTTTCCCGCAAAAAAAAGAGCCCACAGCTGGTTAAATTACTAAGCAGAATGTGATACTACGACCAGCGTTGTCGGTGATAGTATCTGCTGGCCATACAGTTAACTACCCGTTCCATCCGTGCGCTACGCTAATGTCCAGCTATTTGCATGAAGGGTCCATATGTGGGAGCATCGACTTTTTGTTTGGCATTGTTCATGCCTTCTTGGTTCAGTGACTTGAGGTATGACGATTCCGACACGGAAGGTGATTATATATGGTGACTGGGGTTTATTTGTTGTATTTTCCAATTAGAGTGTTTATACACGCTTTCCTTGTTAAGGTCGTTTGTTTGAAGTTATATGCATGGAACTTTCTCACACCCACTTGCGCAGCGTCATACCCCTTCTTGGTGTTATGTTGTTGAAGATGACCAGTGTAATTGATGGAGCCAGGATTTTGACATAGAGGGGGTCAGTTAAAATCATACAAAAAATTATACCCTTATTAAGTAGACTTTGGTCCATTTTTTTCAATGTGAGACATCTCTATTAAGTGTTTTCCTTGTAAAATATTTACCCTGAAAAACAGTGTAATATGCAGTGTTTCAATTAAAACAGAGTGCAGTGTACCTTAAAATTGAGTGCTTCATCTCTGATGAACTGGATGGCATAGCTCTGTTGGCCGTGGCATGCATTAACAACAGAACGGTTGCAGCGTTCAACGCCTGTGTTTAAGGGCATCTCCAAGCGTCCGTTTGCGTCAGTCCGGATCGAAAATACGTCTGGTACCGCCTCCAGCGGGGCAACGCATCGTGACAGGGTCGTCCGCGGCGACGGAAACTCGGCGCATATTTGGCCTGGAATGCGTCGCGGCGGACGCTACGCGGACGCTAAAAATGACCGCTCGCTTCTCCCTCGGGCCCGCCTGGCAGTGAGCCTGTATCAAGGGCATCGCTTCCGCGGCCATCGCTTCCGCGGTCAGCGCTTCCACGTCTGCGCCGCAGCCTTCGCCATCAATGTCGCGGCTGCCTGTTCTGCGCGCGCACTGGCAGGCGACGGCTAGGCTTCTGCGCCGCCTTTAATAGCATCGTTTCCCTCGCGCAGCTGGCCTTAAAACTCGATCGGCATAGTTCCTGCCCTCTCGTACACCTCCACTCCCACCTCCACCACCGCGCGCGGCCGCAGCCCCACGGGGAAGAAGAAGAACGATTTCGAGGCGTCCGACAGCGACACCAAGAAGGGGGAGCGGACGCAGAGGGTGCCGCTGCCCGTCAGCGTGGGGAGGCTCATGCACGCGAACTGGATGCCGTGCGACGCCTGGTCGGGCGTGTAGTTGCTTGGCGGCTCAGCTACCGCCGGGTGCCCATCCCTCCCGTGCCTGCGCGCGAGCCAGATAGGAGCGTGGAGATCCGGTGAAGGAGGCGGTACCTGCCACCAGACATCTGTGCCGATCCCGCCTACGCCATCGACTCCGACAGCTGGCGCATCTATCTCAAGTCCGAGAAGGATCCGAGGAGGAGGTTGGGGTTCATGGGTGACAGGGACTTTTCCTTCCACCGTCCACCAGCGCCTCGTCGTCATGCGCAGTAGGCGCCGATGCCTGCGCAGTACGAGGACGATGACGACGTCGACAACGATGACGACTACATCGAGGCGCTTGCGTACCACAACGAGGAGGTCAAGGACGACAGCGACGACTACGTCGCGTTCATCTTCCAGGAATGGCAGCTGGCCATAGCGGAGGGCCGCAAGTTTGAGTACCCGGACAACATGACGGACGACGAGATCGCGAGGCTCAACGTCCTCGTCTCCGAGAACGACCGACCTGTGCAGCCGCCGCTGCCCCGGTACGCCACCGGAATCATGCCGCCGGGCCTGTCGGAGGATGAAGCCCTACGACTGGTGCTACAGGACTCAGCCAAGCCACAACCGCCGCCTCCACCTCCGCCGTACAACCCGTGGGGACCCCCACCTCAGCCCTGGGCTCCTCCACCTCCGCCACAGCCCTGGGCGCGTCCACCTCCGCCACGGCCCTGGGCACCTCCACCTCCGCCGCAACCACATGACTGGGCTCCTCCACCTCCAGCACCGCCGGCTCGCCCGGCGTACGTTCCGCCGGTTCCCAACTGGCCGTGGGTGGTACCGAAGCTCGTCATGCTCGACAGCGACGAGGAGAAGCAATAGGCGCATGCGTTTAGGGTTTTTTTCCATGTGTTCAACTATGTATATTATGTTTTCATGTTATAAAAAATGGAAATTCGAGAGAAAAATGTGTCGTGCCGCTGGAGCCACCCCGACGCAAACGGACGCACGATCGATTTCGACCATTTCAGCTGACGCAAACGAACGCCCGCGGACATTTTCGGACGCTAAAATAGGTCCTCCGTTGGAGATGCCCTAAGTATCCATGGAGAAAAGGAACGGACGGTGGAGTCACGGCTTCCACCTACATTTCCTGCCCCCACAAGATCGATGGTAAACATGCGGATGGGGATTAGAATTTGTGCATGTACTACTGGTAGTATGCGCCTTAGGGTGATTGTTGGGGTGTCTACCCCTGCTCTTCCGTAAATGCGGTATACCGCGGTTTTGCAGTTCGATTGAAGATCTCTTCTTTCGTTGTGATTGGACATGACACTACGGTGACACATTTAGAACAAAGGTGGCAACTTAATTAACTTTTATTTTCTCTTTTCTACATTTTGAGTTTTGCTCGTCCCAGATACAAAGATGGGACGGTAGCGACACATTTAAAACAAAGGTGCCAACTTAATTAACTTTTATTTTCTGTTTTCCGCATTTTCAGTTTTGCTCATCACAGCTACAAAAATGGGACGGTAGTAGTGTATTGCAAACTGAATTGCTAATCCATTTTTGAAATTATTTACACGTTTCTGAGTTTTGATTTATTGCTAAGGCTTTAATCCTTTAAACATTAGCTATATAATTCCCCCTCATATCGCATAATGTAAGGAGGGTACTTTCAAATATTATTTATCACCCGGACGTAGATGTATTTTAGTTTTTGGATATATCCTTTCTTTCTTGTACTGGATTGTGAATACGGCATGCATGGTTTAGTTCAAACTAACCACCACCATTTCACCACATGCATCGGCATCAGCATGCATCGATCGTTCACTTGTCTAAACCCGCGTCCTGGCTTGAGGGGCATTGCACCGCACAACACCTACAGCATCAGGTAAAGCAGGGCCTCTCAGATAAACAATTTCAATCAGGTAGACAGGATCTGATCTGATAACTGCGTTTCCTCAAAAACAATATGATCCGATCTCTTGTGGTTGCTCACAAGTCAAAATATGGGGGGGGGGGAACAGTACGATTTGTGTGCATCCATATGTATATATGTTATTACCGTAGATGGAAATGAATTCCTTTTAGACCCTCGTGTTACGTGTTATATAGGGATGGGGAAAGCCCCACATCGTCGCATCTACACGTATACATATACCCGTGGAGTACCACCATAAGGCATAGTATTTGTCTAACAACCCCCTTGACCTAAATTCTTACAAAAATTTGGATTAGGGTTTAAACTCACCTAGTTCTCTAACATGAAGATATTTGTAAAGCCATCAGCAACTTAATCCTTGCTATAAATAAACTCAATTAATCTCTAAACATTTACTTGCTACCCTCTCTCTTACAAAATGATAATCAATCTCTATGTGCTTGGTACGTGCATGAAAGATAGAATTTACAGACAAATAGGTGGCACGCCATAAGCATGGGACTTCCTGAAGTTTTATGCCAAGTTCTCGAAGAACTTTAACCCATATCAACTCAGCAATGGCATTAGCTACAAATTTATATTCAAACTTTGTACTACAACGTGATACTGTGGCTTGTTTTCTCGTACTCTAGGAAACCAATTCGAACCAACAAATATTTCAAATCTTCCAGTGGAGCGTATATCATCAAGGCATCCATTCCAATCAAAATCCGAAAATCACTCAAAAGAGTAGAGGATGAGTTCTTGAATGTAATTCCAATGTTTATTGTGTCCCTCACATAACGCTTATTTTAACTGTTGTCCAATAGACTGCTCATGCATGCATGGAGATACTAAGAAACTTTATTGACAGAGAAAGACAGATCATGACAAGTCAAATTAAGGTATTGTATTGCTCCAACTATATTGCGGCAGCGTGTTCTAACTTCATGACCAAGAGGCTCACCTTCTGTAAATGGAAAATTTTTAGTGAATGAAAAAGTTGTGGGTGTGCACTTGTGATGACCGCAAGTGCACAAGTATATTGTAGTTAGTTTTAAAAGTAAGAGTATCGAACTACGAAGAGCTATTTGGTCAAGGTTTTTATCCCCCTCATCGCTATCTATCAAAGGATACTTGTAAGTTTCCTTCGATCTCAAATAAGAGTGTTTTAAAGAGAGTTATTTTGTGCATAGAGTAATAACTAAAAAGGAAAATTAAACAAGGAGGCAAATGCGATGTAAATGGTAACGTAACTGCAGTAAGGTGAAGTTTTCTCGGGGAAAATAGGATCTACCTCTAGCATTGGTATTCCTTATTGTTAGGACAAATCTATGCTCGTATTCATAACATGTGTGGGGAGAAATCCGTAAAAAGATGATCACAAACAAGCCATCTGATATTTCATCTCGAATAACCACTGCAATGATTGTAAGAAAGCCTCTCTAACCCCTAACAATTAAGAGTTTCCGCATGGATATTGATATGAGCTTAGTGAATCTCTCCTTATCCCCCTTGACCATATGAATACCATGTTGGCACGCTATGTCACTTAGAACTATACGTACTACCATATGTGCAATGGTAATTTCCTCTCTAGTCCCAAAGGAAAATATTACATGGTTGACTTTATATAATATGTACATAGAAAACTAACACATAATCATGAACCAAAGTTATAGATCATCTTTATTTCATATCATCATATTGCTCGGGATTCTCTATCTCGCCAAAAACAAGGTAAAATACTCACTCATGGAAGCAAGGAACAACATCATCATAGGCATATGAAATGAATACAAGTGTATGGACGAATTCAATTGCAAATTCACAATAGCAATTGGAATTACAACAAGTTGGACGTAGAAGATATGGGAATGGTGACGGTGTTGAGTGTACTCCTCGGCAATGCCCTCCGTATGGGGCTTAGGGTAGATGGAATCCTGTAGGCTGACACGAGACATCAGTTATCAAACAAGCGAGGAGAGCGATTTACCCAGGTTCGGGGCCCTCGATGAGGTAAAACCCTTACGTCCTGTCTGTCTGATCTTGATTATGAAAGTATCGAATTACAATGGGGTGCCGAAGGTTTTCGGCTGTGATCTCGTCGAGAGGCTAAATTCTATAATGACCTAGCCCTAGACTTACGGTGGTTAAGATTATTATGATTGCGTGTGTCCGTCGGCAACCCCTCTCCTGGCCCTTATATTGGGAGCCAGGTCTCGAGAGATCTGTCCGGGTACGACTAGGTTACAAAGAGCCCTAGATCTGAACTTTCCTTGTATTCTTCGTGTTCTTGCCTTATGCTTCAAGAATCCTTCTTCGGAACCGACGCTACGGCCCACCTGGTCGTTGGGTGTCTTCTTGGGCCCCTAACTGGTCCGTAGGAGGTAGTACAATTATAATAATTACCCGAAGGGTAATGCCCACATCAGTAGCCCCCGAGTGACTGGCCGAAGAAACTTCGGGCAGGGACTAAAAATGTGTCTTCTGCTAGAATCTTCATTCCTACCGGAAAAAAACTTGACTTTCTTGTAATAGTAGCATCTTCTTTATCGGGTGCGCATCCAGCGCTCCCGATGGAAGTAGCCCCCGAGTCTAGACACGGATGCTGGCAACCGTGTGTAGACTCAAGTTGTTCTACTCAAATATTTCCTCTGTCGAAACTGTTATGGTCATCCGATATATCTCCTTTCATCGGGTCTTCATTTCTTTCAAGCAAGATTTAGTACGTAAAGGATATCGAGTAACGTGCCCGGTTTTTACCGGTTAACTGCCGATGACAAAACAACGTTACCCTACACAAAATCAAGTCCACGGGCATGATTCTAGGCCGCGCCAAAAAATCTTCGAGTCCACAATTTTTATCGGGTGTGCATCCAGCACTCCCGATGGGAGTAGCTCCCGAGTCTGGACGCGGATGCTCGCATATGTGTGTAGGCTCAAACCGATCCACTCGATAGTTTTAAATTTCTTCCGAATGCTTCATGCGGAGTCCATACTTCTTGTGACATCACTGATGACGTGATTACTGCTGCGATCTGACTGACAGGACATGACCTAGCAGGCCCACCCTACTTCTGCGTAGTTCAGCTTGGGGAATGACCAGTATTTGTGCAGTTACCAAGACGTCTCCTCGGTTTTCGTGCATAGTGATGAAAAGATCCTTTGATAAATCAGAAACAACGACACGTGGTCGCCTAATCCCAAACTCTCTTCAGTTTATAACCGCAGTTGGCAGATTTTACCCTTTTCACCCTTTCTTCTCGCAACCCTTCTTCCTTGCTCACAACTGCTGCGCTGCCGCCGCCGTTCTTTAGACCTTCTCCAGATCTCTCTCACGATGATGAAGAAGAAGAATCTTACTCTCGCCGCCGGTGCTACGACTAGCGGCGCCATCACCAAAGCTCCGCCAAGCGCACCAAGGAAGGGTGCATCGGATGCCTCCGCCTCAGCTCCTGCGCCGCCCGCACCGGAGAGCTCCATGGCCGGACCTGCGGCTGGCGATTGGCCAGCGTCCATAACCACCAAGCGTGATGAGAAGAGGGCTCAGAGCCTCGGCATAATCTCATCTGACGAGGGGAACGTCATTCTCCCAGGTGCGGCTTGATGGCGTGTAACTCACACGTTCGTTGGGAACCCCAAGAGGAAGGTATGATGCGCACAGCAGCAAGTTTTCCCTCAGAAAGAAACCAAGGTTTATCGAACCAGTAGGAGCCAAGAAGCACGTTGAAGGTTGATGGCGGCGAGATGTAGTGCGGCGCAACACCAGGGATTCCGGCACCAACGTGGAACCTGCACAACACAACCAAAGTACTTTGCCCCAACGAAACAGTGAGGTTGTCAATCTCACCGGCTTGCTGTTACAAAGGATTAGATGTATAGTGTGGATGATGATTGTTTGCAGAGAACAGTAAAACAAGTATTGCAGTAGATTGTATTCGATGTAAAAGAATGGACCGGGGTCCACAGTTCACTAGAGGTGTCTCTCCCATAAGATAAATAGCATGTTGGGTGAACAAATTACAGTTGGGCAATTGACAAATAGAGAGGGCATGACAATGCACATACATGACATGATGAATATTGTGAGATTCAATTGGGCATTACGAAAAAGTACATAGACCGCTATCCAGCATGCATCTATGCCTAAAAAGTCCACTTTCAGGTTATCATCCGAACCCCTTCCGGTATTAAGTTGCAAGCAACAGACAATTGCATTAAGTATGGTGCGTAATGTAATCAATAACTATATCCTCGAACATAGCATCAATGTTTTATCCCTAGTGGCAACAGCACATCCACAACCTTAGAACTTTCTATCACTGTCCCAGATTTAATGGAGGCATGAACCCACTATCGAGCATAAATACTCCCTCTTGGAGTTACTAGCAAAAACTTGGCCAGAGCCTCTACTAACAACGGAGAGCATGCAAGATCATAAACAACACATAGGTAATAGATTGATAATCAACATAACATAGTATTCTCTATTCATCGGATCCCAACAAACACAACATATAGCATTACAGATAGATGATCTTGATCATGTTAGGCAGCTCACAAGATCCGACAATGAAGCACATGAGGAGAAGACAACCATCTAGCTACTGCTATGGACCCATAGTCCAGGGGTGAACTACTCACTCATCAATCCGGAGGCGACCATGGCGGTGTAGAGTCCTCCGGGAGATGATTCCCCTCTCCGGCAGGGTGCCGGAGGCGATCTCCTGAATCCCCCGAGATGGGATTGGCGGCGGCGGCGTCTCAGTAAGGTTTTCCGTATCGTGGCTCTCGGTACTGGGGGTTTCGCGATGAAGGCTTTAAGTAGGCGGAAGGGCAACGCGGGGGGCCACACGAGGGGCCCACACACTAGGTCGGCGCGGCCAGAGGCTGGGCCGCGCCGCCCTGTGGTGTGGCCACCTCGTGGCCCCACTTCCTTTCCCCCTCGGTCTTCTGGAAGCTTCGTGTGAAAATAGGACCCTGGGCTTTGATTTCGTCCAATTCCGAGAATATTTCCTTACTAGGATTTCTGAAACCAAAAACAGCAGAAAACAGCAACTGGCTCTTCGGCATCTCGTTAATAGGTTAGTGCCGGAAAATGCATAATAATGACATATAATGTGTATAAAACATGTGAGTATCATCATAAAAGTAGCATGGAACATAAGAAATTATAGATACGTTTGAGACGTATCAAGCATCCCCAAGCTTAGTTCCTACTCGTCCCGAGTAGGTAAACGATAACAAAGATAATTTCTTAGTGACAATGCTACCAACATAATCTTGATCAATACTATTGTAAGCACATGTAATGAATGCAGCGATTTGAAACAATGGTAAATGACATGAGTAAACAATTGAATCATAAAGCAAAGACTTTTCATGAATAGTACTTAAAGACAAGCATCATAAGTCTTGCATAAGAGTTAACTCATAAAGCAATAATTCAAAGTAAAGGTATTGAAGCAACACAAAGGAAGATGAAGTTTCAGCGGTTGCTTTCAACTTGTAACATGTATATCTCATGGATATTGTCAATGTAAAGTAATATAACAAGTGCAATATGCAAGTATGTAGGAATCAATGCACAGTTCACACAAGTGTTTGCTTCTTGAGGTGGAGAGAAATAGGTGAACTGACTCAACAATAAAAGCAAAAGAATGGCCCTTCGCAGAGGGAAGCATCGATTGCTATATTTGTGCTAGAGCTTTGGTTTTGAAAACAAGAAACAATTTTGTCAACAGTAGTAATAAAGCATATGTGTTATGTAAATTATATCTTACAAGTTGCAAGTCTCATGCATAGTATACTAATAGTGCCCGCACCTTATCCTAATTAGCTTGGACTACCGGGATTATCGCAATGCACATGTTTTAACCAAGTGTCACAAAGGGGTACCTCTATGCCGCCTGTACAAAGGTCTAAGGAGAAAGTTCACATTGGATTTCTCGCTATTGGTTATTCTCAACTTAGACATCCATACCGGGACAACATAGACAACAGATAATGGACTCCTCTTTTATGCATAAGCATGTAGCAACAATTATTTTTCTCATATGAGATTGAGGATATATGTCCAAAACTGAAACTTCCACCATGGATCATGGCTTTAGTTAGCGGCCCAATGTTCTTCTCTAACAATATGCATGCTCTAACCATAAGGTGGTAGATCACTCTTACTTCAGACAAGACGAACATGCATAGCAACTCACATGATATTCAACAAAGAATAGTTGATGGCGTCCCCAGAAAACATGGTTATCGCACAACAAGCAACTTAATAAGAGATAAAGTGCATAAGTACATATTCAATACCACAATAGTTTTTAAGCTATTTGTCCCATGAGCTATATATTGCAAAGGTAAAGAATGGAAATTTTAAAGGTAGCACTCAAGCAATTTACTTTGGAATGGCGGAGAAATACCATGTAGTAGGTAGGTATGGTGGACACAAATGGCATAGTGGTTGGCTCAAGGATTTTGGATGCATGAGAAGTATTCCCTCTCGATACAAGGTTTAGGCTAGCAAGGTTTATTTGAAACAAACACAAGGATGAACCGGTGCAGCAAAACTCACATAAAAGACATATTGTAAACATTATAAGACTCTACACCGTCTTCCTTGTTGTTCAAAACTCAATACTAGAAATTATCTAGACTTTAGAGAGACCAAATATGCAAACCAAATTTAGCAAGCTCTAGGTGTTTCTTCATTAATAGGTGCAAAGTATATGATGCAAGAGCTTAAACATGAGCACAACAATTGCCAAGTATCAAATTATTCAAGACATTTTAGAATTACTACATGTAGCATTTCCCAATTCCAACCATATAACAATTTAACGAAGAAGATTCAACCTTCGCCATGAATACTATGAGTAAAGCCTAAGGACATATTTGTCCATATGCAACAGCGGAGCGTGTCTCTCTCCCACACAATGAATGCTAGGATCCATTTTATTCAAACAAAAACAAAAACAAAAACAAACCGACGCTCCAAGCAAAGCACATAAGATGTGATGGAATAAAAATATAGTTTCAGGGGAGGAACCTGATAATGTTGTCGATGAAGAAGGGGATGCCTTGGGCATCCCCAAGCTTAGACGCTTGAATCTTCTTAGAATATGCAGGGGTGAACCACCGGGGCATCCCCAAGCTTAGAGCTTTCACTCTCCTTGATCATATTGTATCATCCTCCTCTCTTGATCCTTGAAAACTTCCTCCACACCAAACTCGAAACAACTCATTAGAGGGTTAGTGCACAATAAAAATTAACATGTTCAGAGGTGAAATAATCATTCTTAACACTTCTGGACATTGCATAAAGCTACTGGACATTAATAGAACAAAGAAATTCATCCACCATAGCAAAAGAGGTAATGCGAAATAAAAGGCAGAATCTGTCAAAACAGAACAGTCCGTAAAGATGGATTTTATTGAGGCACCAGACTTGCTCAAATGAAAATGCCCAAATTGAATGAAAGTTGTGTACATATCTGAGGATCACGCACGTAAATTGGCATATTTTTATGAGCTACCTACAGAGAGGCAGGTCGAAATTCGTGACAGCAAAGAAATCTGTTACTGCGCAGTAATCCAAATCTAGTATGAACCTTACTATCAACGACTTTACTTGGCACAACAATGCACAAAACTAAGATAAGGAGAGGTTTCTACAGTAGTAAACAACTTCCAAGACTCAAATATAAAACAAAAATACTGTAGTAAAAACATGGGTTGTCTCCCATAAGCGCTTTTCTTTAACGCCTTTCAGCTAGGCGCAGAAAGTGTATATCAAGTATTATCAAGAGATGATGTATCAACATCATAACTTGTTCTAATAATAGAATCAAAAGGTAACTTCATTCTCTTTCTAGGGAAGTGTTCCATACCTTTCTTGAGAGGAAATTGATATTTAATATTACCTTCCTTCATATCAATGATAGCTCCAACAGTTCGAAGAAAAGGTCTTCCCAATATAATGGGACAAGATGCATTGCATTCAATATCCAAGACAACAAAATCAACGGGGACAAGGTTATTGTTAACAGTAATGCGAACATTATCAACTCTCCCCAAAGGTTTCTTTATAGCATTATCAACAAGATTAACATCCAAATAACAATTTTTCAATGGTGGCAAGTCAAGCATATCATAAATTTTCTTAGGCATAACGGAAATACTTGCACCAAGATCACATAAAGCATTACAATCAAAGTCATTGACCTTCATCTTAATGATGGGCTCCCAACCATCCTCTAGCTTTCTAGGAATAGAAGTTTCAAGTTTTAGTTTCTCCTCTCTAGCTTTTATGAGAGCATTTGTAATATGTTTTGTAAAGGCCAAGTTTATAGCACTAGCATTAGGACTCTTAGCAAGTTTTTGTAAGAACTTTATAACTTCAGAGATGTGGCAATCATCAAAATCCAAACCATTATAATCTAAAGCAATGGGATCATCATCAGGGCCGGCCCTGAGCAGGTGCAGCCAGTGCGGTGGCACAGGGCCCTCAGCTGCTAGGGGCCCCAACCCAGGTACGTACATGCAAGCCCATTAGCTTAGAGAAAATTAGACCGGGGCAGCCTAATCGCTAGTAGCAGCTATCGCTAAAAAAATAAGAACCGAGCATTGCGCATCGATTCCAGTCGCCTCGCAGGTCGCATCGCCTTCTCTAGCCTACTCGTTTTCCCCATTCCATAATCACTATCGGTGACTCCGTTAAGATTTCTAGCCAGTTTGAGGAACTAATGGAGGAGCAGTTCCTGATTTATTGATTTCCAGCAAGAAAATTCATCACTGCTTCATGTGCGTTTGTTTAAACTTCTTTAATTTCATCGCCTAATTCTTGTAGAGTTTGTGTTTCTGGTTAGGAAAAGCAACAAACGAGAAATGTGTCTAAATGTAACGTCTCTATTAAAATATTTGTAAGAATTAAAACTAAAAAAACATAATGGAAAGAATTGTGTTTAACATATAAATTACTATGGAAATACTATATACAAGAAGGGTCTACCTTTTGTGTGGAGATATACAAAAGCTCTATAACTATTTGTGTATAGGGGGCCTATTTTTTGTTGTTTTGCACCGGGCCCGTGACATCTTAGGGCCGGCCCTGATAATCATCCCCAATGTTGGAAAAAATTCAGCAGTTTTATCACAGGCAGTTTCAGCAGTTTTAGCAGTTTCAGGCAATTTTGCAGGCTTTGCATTAGAAGTGGAAACATTGCCAACACCAATTGTTTGACCATTATTAGTAGGAGGTGCAGCAACATGTGGAGCATTAGCATTACTAGTGGTGGTAATAGTCCAAACTTTAGCTACATTATTCTCTTTAGCTAGTTTTTCATTTTCTTCTCTTTCCCACCTAGCATGCAATTCGGCCATCAATCTTATATTCTCATTAATTCTAACTTGGATGGCATTTGCTGTAGTAACAATTTTATTTTCAATATCCTTATTAGGCATAACTTTCGATTTCAAAAGATCAACATCAGAGGCAAGACTATCAACCTTAGAAGCGAGAATATCAATTTTATTGAGCTTTTCCTCAACAGATTTGTTAAAAGCAGTTTGTGTACTAATAAATTCTTTAAGCATAGCTTCAAGTCCAGGGGGTGTGTTCCTATTATTGTTGTAAGAATTCCCATAAGAATTAGCATAACCATTACCATTATTATAAGGATATGGCCTATAGTTATTACTAGAATTGTTCTGATAAGCATTATTGTTGAAATTATTATTTTTAATGAAGTTTACATCAACATGTTCTTCTTGAGCAACCAATGAAGCTAACGGAACATTATTAGGTTCAACATTAGTCCTATCATTCACAAGCATAGACATAATAGCATCAATTTTATCACTCAAGGAAGAGGTTTCTTCGACAGAATTTACCTTCTTACCTTGTGGAGCTCTTTCCGTGTGCCATTCAGAGTAATTAATCATCATATTATCAAGGAGCTTTGTTGCTTCACTAAGAGTGATGGACATAAAGGTACCTCCAGCAGCTGAATCCAATAGGTTCCGCGAAGAAAAGTTCAGTCCTGCATAAAAGGTTTGGATGATCATCCAAGTAGTCAGTCCATGGGTTGGGCAATTTTTAACCAAAGATTTCATTCTTTCCCAAGCTTGTGCAACATGCTCATTATCTAATTGTTTAAAATTCATTATGCTACTCCTCAAAGATATAATTTTAGCAGGGGGATAATATCTACCAATAAATGCATCCTTGCATTTAGTCCATGAATCAATACTATTCTTAGGCAGAGATAGCAACCAATCTTTAGCTCTTGCTCTTAATGAGAAAGGAAACAATTTTAATTTTATAATGTCACCATCTACATCTTTATACTTTTGCATTTCACACAATTCAACAAAATTATTGAGATGGGCAGCAGCATCATCAGAACTAACACCAGAAAATTGCTCTCGCATAACAAGATTCAGTAAAGCAGGTTTAATTTCAAAGAATTCTGCTGTAGTAGCAGGTGGAGCAATAGGTGTGCATAAGAAATCATTATTATTTGTGGTTGTGCAGTCACACAACTTAGTATTTTCAGGAGTGGCCATTTTAGCAGTAGTAAATAAAGCAAACTAGATAAAATAAATGCAAGTAACTAATTTTTTTTTGTGTTTTTGATATAGAGTGCAAGACAGCAAATAAAGTAAAGCTAGCAACTAATTTTTTTGTGTTTTGATATAATGCAGCAAACAAAGTAGTAAATAAAATAAAGCAAGACAAAAACAAAGTAAAGAGATTGGATTGTGGAGACTCCCCTTGCAGCGTGTCTTGATCTCCCCGGCAACGGCGCCAGAAAAAGAGCTTGATGGCGTGTAACTCACACGTTCGTTGGGAACCCCAAGAGGAAGGTATGATGCGCACAGCAGCAAGTTTTCCCTCAGAAAGAAACCAAGGTTTATCGAACCAGTAGGAGCCAAGAAGCACGTTGAAGGTTGCTGGCGGCGAGATGTAGTGCGGCGCAAAAGCAGGGATTCCGGCGCCAACGTGGAACCTGCACAACACAACCAAAGTACTTTGCCCCAACGAAACAGTGAGGTTGTCAATCTCACTGGCTTGCTGTTACAAAGGATTAGATGTATAGTGTGGATGATGATTGTTTGCAGAGAACAGTAAAACAAGTATTGCAGCAGATTGTATTCGATGTAAAAGAATGGACCGGGGTCCACAGTTCACTAGAGGTGTCTCTCCCATAAGATAAATAGCATGTTGGGTGAACAAATTACAGTTGGGCAATTGACAAATAGAGAGGGCATGACAATGCACATACATGACATGATGAATATTGTGAGATTCAATTGGGCATTACGACAAAGTACATAGATCGCTATCCAGCCTGCATCTATGCCTAAAAAGTCCACTTTCAGGTTATCATCCGAACCCCTTCCGGTATTAAGTTGCAAGCAGCAGACAATTGCATTAAGTATGGTGCGTAATGTAATCAATAACTATATCCTCGAACATAGCATCAATGTTTTATCCCTAGTGGCAACAGCACATCCACAACCTTAGAACTTTCTGTCACTGTCCCAGATTTAATGGAGGCATGAACCCACTATCGAGCATAAATACTCCCTCTTGGAGTTACTAGCAAAAACTTGTCCAGAGCCTCTACTAACAACGGAGAGCATGCAAGATCATAAACAACACATAGGTAATAGATTGATAATCAACATAACATAGTATTCTCTATTCATCGGATCCCAACAAACACAACATATAGCATTACAGATAGATGATCTTGATCATGTTAGGCAGCTCACAAGTTCCGACAATGAAGCACATGAGGAGAAGACAACCATCTAGCTACTGCTATGGACCCATAGTCCAGGGGTGAACTACTCACTCATCAATCCGGAGGCGACCATGGCGGTGTAGAGTCCTCCGGGAGATGATTCCCCTCTCCGGCAGGGTGCCGGAGGCGATCTCCTGAATCCCCCGAGATGGGATTGGCGGCGGCGGCGTCTCAGTAAGGTTTTCCGTATCGTGGCTCTCGGTACTGGGGGTTTCGCGACGAAGGCTTTAAGTAGGCGGAAGGGCAACGCGGGGGGCCACACGAGGGGCCCACACACTAGGTCGGCGCGGCCAGGGGCTGGGCCGCGCCGCCCTGTGGTGTGGCCACCTCGTGGCCCCACTTCCTTTCCCCCTCGGTCTTCTGGAAGCTTCGTGTGAAAATAGGACCCTGGGCTTTGATTTCGTCCAATTCCAAGAATATTTCCTTACTAGGATTTCTGAAACCAAAAACAGCAGAAAACAGCAACTGGCTCTTTGGCATCTCGTTAATAGGTTAGTGCCGGAAAATGCATAATAATGACATATAATGTTTATATAACATGTGAGTATCATCATAAAAGTAGCATGGAACATAAGAAATTATAGATACGTTTGAGACGTATCACGGCTTCACGCCCCAATCCCCCCGCCGATTTTACTGTGATGTTCTTGTCTTTCCTTTATCGTGATCTTTCCCTTCCTGCTCATGAATTCCTCCGGCGCCTCCTTCGTGTGTACGAGATCCAATTGTGGCAGTTAACCCCCAATTCGATCCTCCATCTCTCTATCTTTATCACCTTATGTGAGGCTTTCCTGGGCATCGAGTCTCATTTCTGTTTATGGAAGAAGATCTTCTCGTGAAGATATACAACTGTAGTAACGGGTCCTTCATCACCGGCGGAGTTGGATTCGTTGTCCGCAAAGAAGTTAATTACTTCAATTTTCCAATGAGGTAGTTTGTCCAAGGATGGAGGTTGAAGTGGTTCTATATCAAAGATTCATCAGCATCCGACATGCAACTCCCACGTTTTACCGATGTCCTCGAGGCTGTGCCCAGGATATCTTGGAAGAATATCCTATCACCCGAAGAGAAACCAACAGCCGACAAATTATTCAAGAGAGTTCTTCGAATCAAAGAGTCTGATGGCCAAACCATGATAGGCACCGAGATAGCCGCCGTTTTTCTGAAACGTCGAGTCCAGCCGATTATGTCTAGGGCCCACCCGATGTGGTTGTATTCAGGCCCCAAGGATGAGACCAGAGTGAACGTTGCCGAACTATCCGAGAAAGAACTGCTTGATGAAGTTAGGCGCTTGACTCATTTTAGTAAGGAAGACTCGATTCCACTTCTATCTCTTCAAATGCCTTTCGATGCTGACCATCCGCCGAACGAGGTATTTCCCCCTTTGTATTTGTATCAACTTATTGCTTCCAAACTTATATTTTTCATTATCCTTACTTAATTATTTCGGCAGGTCCTTATAGCTCCCGAACATTTTCAAGTTACGTAGGACGACAATCTTGAAGAAGGAAACTCTTCCATCCTTGTAGAATCCCGTACCGAAGAAAATGTAGATCCAGAAGATGAAGACAATGATCCGATGAATCCTGAAGCTTTTTCCATAGATCCTAAATCCCTTGCCGACGATACAGGTGACACAGCGGAGTCGATCCATGACGATGATGCTGATCGTACTCCCTTTGTTGATGCAGCTGCGGAGAAGGTGAATGTGTTGCCTTCGAAGAGGTCGCCTGGCGGGTTCGCCGATGAAGACGATCTGTTTGACCTGTGAGTGTATCCCTCTGCTCCAGTCTTTGAGATTTTCTCATGTATTAATGTTGCCATTTCGCTTGGTTCATATGCTTGTAGTGATGAAGGCTTCATAGAGCCTCCTCCCAAGAAGGCCAAGTCAAGTTCTAGCAAGCCAGCTTCTGAAGCTTCGGCTCCCGCAACAATTCCTGCATCTCAAGTCTCGACAGCTTCTTCCCTTTCTAAAGGGAAGGAGATTCCTTCAACTTCCGTTACCACTTCTCCACTTCCTGAAAAGCCTGTAAGTTTTCTTATTAACACGCCTGCTGTTGACAACTTTCGAGTATTTGTAAACTTCTTTGGGAAGAACACCATTGCTTTTAATAACTACTTCTATTCGTTTCTCCAGGATATTCGATCAGTCATTTCTTCTTTGGAGACCTCCGCTTCTCAATTCAACCCACTCGAAGCTGACAAAGTTCGGCTTCAGGAGGAAATTGACTCAACGTCCTCTAAGCTTGATAATGCACTCAAAATAGCTGCCGAAGCTCGTCAGAACGCTGATTACCTGAAGGGAGAGCTTGAGCAGCTAAAGGAGAAACTGAAGGATGAAGAAGCTTCGAAGGCCACTGCCGAAGCTCAAAGGAAGGAAAAGGACACCCTCCTTCGCCAATCCATTTTGGCCCTGCTCAGTAATTCTTATCAGCTCAACCTCTTCTTTAATTTTTCCTTTCTTGGCTTAATTGTAATTAACAAATTTTTCCTTTTCGTTTTTTGCAGAAGCTGTCGATATCCCTGTTGATGCCTTAGAGAAGCTCCAAGATAACTCCCCTGTCGATGCTTTGTCATTGACCCTTGAATCTCACAAACTCATTCAGGCTCTTCTCCAGAAGAATAAAGGAGTCATGCTGATGATGCACACGATGATTTTTCCCAAAGCCGACCAGAACAAAACTCTAGAGCAGCTAACAAATGCTTTTGCTGTCGACATGAAGGAAGTTATTGAGGCATTCAAACGCACTTCACGCACCTACGGTGCTCTCCTAGCTTTTAAGCTTATGATGGGTCATGGCTTCAAAGCCGATATTGAACAAATGTCCAAGGAGATGAAAAAGGAACATGATGGGTGCCTTATTGAGTTAAGTGTCCATAAAACTTCAGCGCTCAAGTGTGCTCGTCAGCTTCTTGAACTGGTTTCGTCGAACAAATCAACTACTGGCCCAAGCTTGTCAACTCAGGCTCAGGCTCCTTCACTTCTTTTTATGTTGAATTGTAACCTTGTTCAGTTTAAAACAATTTCCTGTCATAAGACCTTTTTATTGTAACGAATTCCGTATCGGCAATGTTCCCAATACCCTCTTGTTGTAATACTTTCGACACTTTTTTATCGCACGCTCCCGATGGAAGTGAGTCCAATTGAGAAGCTCCTATATTCCATTGTGTCCTTAATGGTATAACTTTGCAGGTAGTTCCTGTACCCTCCTTTACCGAAGGTTCTTCGGATGGTTCTTCTGAAAATGATCGCCTCCAGCGCATGAAGGCTCGGATCGCCCAGATGGAGAATGACATGCGTGCTATTCATGCCATGGCCGCTGCTATAAAGAAAAAGGGCGAACTACCCACCGACGCAGAACGATATGCCCTTACTGAGTTGCACAAGGCCACAGAAAGTTTGAATTGTAAGTATCCTAACATTTTGTTCCTTAACTCCTTGAATAATAAAGATAATCTCTTGACTTTACTTCATTCATTGCTTCCTATAGTCATATCTCTGAACCCATTAGAAGAGAACAAGCGTATTCATGAACGCGTAAATGCCTTGACTCATCTTGCATCTGTGGATGAGGTTTTCTGGAGAAATCAATCAAAAGCTTCCACTATCGCGAAATTTCAGGATCGGGTGCAACAGGTGCACCGATTTTTTGACAAGTGCTATATGTTGGGGATATGCCCAAGAGGCAATAATAAACTGGTTATTATAATATCTTTGAGTTTATGATAATGTTTACATACCATGCTATAATTGTATTAACCGAAACATTGATACATGTGTGTTATGTGAACAACAAAGAGTCCCTAGTATGCCTCTTAACTAGCTTGTTGATTAATGGATGATTAGTTTCATAATCATGAACATTGGATATTATTAATAACAAGGTTATGTCATTATATGAATGATGTAATGGACACACCCAATTAAGCGTAGCATAAGATCACGTCATTAAGTTATTTGCTATAAGCTTTCGATACATAGTTACCTAGTCCTTATGACCATGAGATCATATAAATCACTTATACCGGAAAGGTACTATGATTACATCAAACGCCACTGCGTAAATGGGTGGTTATAAAGGTGGGATTAAGTATCCGGAAAGTATGAGTTGAGGCATATGGATCAACAGTGGGATTTGTCCATCCCGATGACGGATAGATATACTCTGGGCCCTCTCGGTGGAATGTCGTCTAATGTCTTGGAAGCATATGAATGAGTTCATAAGAGACCACATACCACGGTACGAGTAAAGAGTACTTGTCAGGAGACGAGGTTGAACAAGGTATAGAGTGATACCGATGATCAAACCTCGGACAAGTAAAATATCGCGTGACAAAGGGAATTGGTATCGTATGTGAGTGGTTCATTCGATCACTAAAGTCATCGTTGAATATGTGGGAGCCATTATGGATCTCCAGATCCCGCTATTTGTTATTGGTCGGAGTGAGTACTCAACCATGTCCGCATAGTTCGCGAACCGTAGGGTGACACACTTAAAGTTGGATGTTGAAATGGTAGAACTTGAATATGGAATGGAGTTCGAATATTTGTTCGGAGTCCCAGATGAGATCCCGGACATCACGAGGAGTTCCGGAATGGTCCGGAGAATAAGATTCATATATAGGAAGTCATTTTATGAGATTTAAAATGATCCGGAAGGTTCTATGGAAGGTTCTAGAAGGTTCTAGAAAAGTCCGGAAGAAACCACTAAGGAAGGCGGAGTCCCGGTGGGACTCCACGTCCCATGGCCGGCCAACCCTAAGGGGGAGGAGTCCCAAGTGGACTCCCCAAGGGGGGCCGGCCACCCCCTCCCAAGGAAGGTGGGAATCCCACCTCTAGTGGGAGTCCTAGCTTGGGTAGGTTTCATGTGTTATGGAAGGTTTTGGTTTGGGGTCTTATTCGAAGACTTGTAGACCAACTCTTGGGTGTTCCACCTATATAATGAGGTCCAAGGGGAGGGGGCCGGCCACCCCAAGCACCACAAGGTGGCCGCACCACTAGATGGCCGGCGCCCCCTCTCCCCAAACCCTAGCGGTCTCTCTCCTCCACCACATCCCGCACGCTTAGCGAAGCTCCGCCGGATTTCTCCACCACCACCGACACCACGCCGTCGTGCTGTCGGATTCAAGAGGAGCTACTACTTCCGTTGCCCGCTGGAACGGGAGGTGGACGTCGTTTTCATCAACAACCGAACGTGTGACCGAGTACGGAGGTGCTGCCCGTTCGTGGCGCCGGTGATCAAGATCTTCTACGCGCTTTTGCAAGCGGCAAGTGAACGTCTACCGCAGCAACAAGAGCCTCATCTTGTAGGCTTTGGAATCTCTTCAAGGGTGAGACTCGATAATCCCCTCGTTGCTACCGTCTTCTAGATTGCATCTTGGCTTGGATTGCGTGTTCGCGGTAGGAAATTTTTTGTTTTCTATGCAACGTTATCCTACAGTGGTATCAGAGCCGTGTCTATGCATAGATGGTTGCACGAGTAGAACACAATGGTTTTGTGGGCATTGATGCTCTTGTTGTCTTTAGTTTGAGTACTTTGCATCTTTGTGGCATAGTGGGATGAAGCGGCTCGGACTAACTTTACATGACCGCGTTCATGAGACTTGTTCCTCGTTCGACATGCAACTTGTATTGCATAAGAGGCTTTGCGGGTGTCTGTCTCTCCTACTATAGTGAAGATTCAATTTACTCTTCTATTGACAACACTAGTATCACCGTTGTGGTTCATGTTCGTAGGTAGATTAGATCTCTATCGAAAACCCTAAACCACGTAAAATATGCAAACCAAATTAGAGACGTCTAACTTGTTTTTGCAGGGTTTGGTGATGTGATATGGCCATAATGTGATGATGAATATGTATGAGATGATCATTATTGTATTGTGGCAACCGGCAGGAGCCTTATGGTTGTCTTTAAATTTCATGTTGAGTAGTATTTCAAAGTAGTTGTAATAGTTGCTACATGGAGGACAATCATGAAGACGGCGCCATTGACCTTGACGCTACGCCGACGATGATGGAGATCATGCCCGAAGATGATGGAGATCATGTCCGTGCTTTGGAGATGAAGATCAAAGGCGCAAAGACAAAAGGGCCATATCATATCAAATATGAATTGCATGTGATGTTAATCCTTTATGCATCTTATTTTGCTTAGAACGCGACGGTAGCATTATAAGATGATCCCTCACTTTAATATCAAGATAATAAAGTGTTCTCCCCTCGTATGCACCGTTGATATAGTTTGACGTTTTGAAGCATCTCGTGATGATCGGATGTGATAAACTCAACATACAACGGGTGTAAGCCATGTTGCACACGCGGAATACTTGGGTTTGCTTGACGAGCCTAGCATGTACAGACTTGGCCTCGGGACAACGGAAACCTGTGGCACCCCCGTGATCAGGGTTAGACAAATACCAGATCTTCGTCTGACATAAGCCTAACCTCGAGCTCGAGAGACTACAGTGAGAGAATCGGTAACACAACAGTGACTCTACGACTCAAAAGAATATATTACAACTCTTAGCAGAGTAAGATCCAAATTATTACACGCAGAGGTCACTGACCCAACATTCAACAAGCAACGGAAGCAAATTATGTTATTCTAAATAACAAGATAGCAAAGGGCTTAAGAAGCCATAACATAAAGCGACGTCCCAGCCCATAAGTCGCAGGCTGCTGCCTGGGAACTCCAAACTAACCGTCGATATTAACGTAGAAACCACCTTCGGCTGCAGAGACTTCATCTGAAACAAAAGCATGCAAAGCTGAGTACAGGGACTCAGCAAGACTTAGTACAACCTTTTAGCAAAGCGGGTATGCGGGCTTTCTGGTAGATCTTCTTTTGCGTAAAGCCAGTTTTCGTTTGTAGGATAAGAGAGAAGAGAAGCTCGACTACTCAGAACCTTTGAAAGGGGATAAGAGAGCGACATCTCTATCTCTATTGATCATCATCTTGTATCCACCAAACTTCATCATCTCAAACCACTATCCTCGGATCACCCCCTCAACACCCGAAGAAGGTGTCCGTAAACACACATTGGTTGCCAAGTTTTACGATTAGGTTCAGGTTCTCTATGATCTCCACGTCCGTTCCCAAGTCGTCCATAACCGTGGACACGGCTTTTCGAAAAGATTCATAACCCTGCAGGGGTGCACAACTTTACCCACACGCGCCAACCGACTCTTAATGCCAATATATATTAGCTCTCTTCCTTGGAGAGCCGGCAGAGGGTGGTCGACCACGACCTTTACCTTGCTGTCGCCGAGACCATGAGTCACGCGCTAAGGATTGTTCCGCCGTAACGGGTCAAGTCCCGAAGTCGGTCCATAACGATGTGTACCGAGGTGGGTTTCCCCAGAGGCCGCAACCCCCAGCCACCACGACCACGCTTACCTGCCTGTTATGTACCTTTAACCCCCAAGCAAAATGCAATGCATATGACCAGGTAACGCGCAAACTATGTGACTCATGGAATCTACTAGGCAAGTTAGTGAGTCGAGAGGGTACCATAATAGGGCCTCGTGTGGTTGTACGCTCGGTCTTGGTTCAAGAGGCGAGAACTCGGTTCCTAGGGTCGGCAGAAACGAAACAACCCACCACATCCCAATGTGGCCTCTCGTCTGAGCCTTTAATCATGTTTATCATCATCATCTCTATACTTACCACGTCAACCTGTCATGCTAGATTCATTTCATTGTAAGGCTCCAGTCCGAAGACCGGAGTAGTAGCGTAACAAACTAAGCATGGCTAAGCATAAGAGATAAAGGCTCTCGCGACGCACACATGCCAAACCTAGTTATGCTAGGAGCAGTGGATCAGGGTATCGAGGCTACAAAGGTCGGACATGCAACAGATAGGGTAACTCTATCTATCGATAAAAGACAGTTGAATCGTATGCGTTATGTAGGAACCACAGATAAAAGCATTTCGAAATCATAGATGAACCAGGTTAGGGCTTGCCTTGTCCCTCAGCTGACGAGTACTGTTCTTCGGTGGCGTTGACGTCGGACTCCGGCTCAGATCCTATTCGCGAAGAACCAAACACCGGAAAGGGGAAATAAACAATCACGACATGGCATAATGCAATGCGCATACAAGATGAATGATATGTCATGTTATTAGAATTGAGTAACCCTAGATGCATCGTCAATTTAATGGGGTTCCGGCATCGGACCCCGACATATGAGAGGGGTGTATTAGGGTTTTCTACTAAGCTCCACATTTAATGGGTTCAATCATGTATGAAACATGTATAAACGAATAGGAAATGTTTTTCTGATCGAAATGATATATAAATTTGTATTTTGCTGAATTTATATTAATTAGTTATTAAATAAATAAGATTTAACCATTTTCTGAAAATGGTAAATAGTAAAAACAGAAAATAGAAAAAGGCCGCTGACGTCATTATGACGCCAGCATGGCGTCAGCCATGGCCTGGGCTCCCAGGTCGAGCACTGGCTCGGCGAGGCAGGGCGCCAGGGGCAACGCGGGCACGCGCGTTCGACGCGCGGGAGCAGGGCGAACCAAAAGAGGGCGGCGCCGCCCTCCAATGGCCGCCGGAGGAGCAGCTCCGACGAGCTTGCGCGGAGGCCGGGGCAGCGCACGTCGCCGGCGCGCTACGCGGCGAGATGGGGCGAGCGGCGGGCACCAGGAGGACCAGGAGCTCACCGTGAGCACGCCGGGCTTGGCGGCTTGGCCGGAGATGGCGGAATCGCCGGCGAGCGGCGGAGGCCGGCGGCTCGGGCGTCGCTTGATTGGCGCGATTGGGAGCTCCTCCGCGGGCGCCGTTTGGTGGAGGAGGTGGACGGCGACACGGCGGAGCGAATGGCGGCGTCGGCTGGGGTCGGGGCGGCGCGGAACGGCGGCGACGGCGAGCTCTGGCCGGGCTAGGGTTTGGCCGTGCGGCCCAGAGAAGAGGAGATGGAGGGAGGTGGCGAAACGGGGGTTCTCCCCTGGTCGGCGGCGGCCTTTATAGGCGGCCAGGGGCGGCGGGGCCATCCAGGCCGCCGGCAGCATCGACGGCGCGGGGCGCGCCAGGCAGCTGCCTGCCTGCGTGGAAGAAGAAGGGGGTTTTCTAAAAACCCCCCTGGATTTTTGGGATTTCTCTGGAAAAAGAAAAACAGGGTAGATTTTGATGGTTTTAGGGTGTTTTGACCCAAAATTTGAGGGTCTTTTGGCACAAAATTTTGTTAAAGCAAAACTACAACAATTTGCAACATTGTTTCAAACTATTTTAGTGCAAAGTTTCTCAAATTAATGCAAATGCATGCAATGCACATGAACAAACCTTCATTTATTTAACTAGCAAAGTTGGTCTGTTACAACTCTACCCCCCTTACAAGAATCTCGTCCCCGAGATTCCTAAGTTTTAGAAAAGAAGGCAGGGTACTCAGATCGGAGACGATCTTCTCGTTCCCAGGTTGCTTCTGACTCAGAGTGATGAGACCACTGAACTTTCAGGAATTTGATAGTTTGACGCCGAGTTTTACGCTCAGCTTCATCAAGGATACGGAGAGGATACTCTCGGTAGGTTAGATCCTCTTGGAGATCAAGTGTTTCATGATCAACACCACGGATGGGATCTTTGAAGCAACGTTTGAGTTGGGAGACATGGAAGACGTCATGGACTTCGGGAAAAGTTGGAGGGAGTTCCAACTTGTAAGCAAGTGTACCTCGTTTTGCAAGGATGCGGAAAGGACCAACGTAGCGAGGAGCTAGTTTGCCTTTTATACCGAAACGATGGACACCTCTTAAAGGAGTGACTCGAAGATAAGCTTGCTCGCCAACTTCATAGCGAACTTCTTGATGATGACGATCGTAATTGCTCTTTTGACGAGACTGGGCAGCTTTCAAACGCTCTCGGATAATGCCAACTTGATCTTCTGCTTCCTTGATCATGTCCGGTCCAAAGAACTGTCTTTCACCGGTTTCTGACCAATTCAGAGGGGTTCGACATTTCCGTCCATAAAGAGCTTCAAAAGGCGCCATGCCGAGGCTAGATTGGAAACTGTTGTTATAGGAGAATTCAGCAAATGGAAGGCACTTTTCCCAATTCTTGCCGAAAGATATAACACAGGCCCTGAGCATGTCTTCAAGGATTTGATTCACCCTCTCGGTTTGACCACCGGTTTGAGGATGATAGGCCGTGCTGAAGGAAAGATTTTTCCCCATGGAGTTTTGAAGGCTTTCCCAGAATTTCGAGGTAAACAAGCTTCCACGATCGGAGATGATCTTCTTCGGAACACCATGAAGAGAAACTATCCGGGATATATAGAGATCTGCTAGTTGACTAGCACGAATACTTTCCCGAACAGGAAGAAAATGAGCAACCTTGGATAGACGATCCACCACTACCCATATGGAGTCATTTCCCTTTGGAGTTTTCGGAAGTCCGGTAATGAAATCCATGCCAATTTCATCCCATTTCCATTCAGGAGTTGATATAGGTTGAAGAGTACCAGCTGGTCTTTGATGCTCAGCTTTCACACGACGGCAAACGTCGCATTCAGCTACGAAGCGCGCAATTTCTCTTTTCATCCGGGTCCACCAGAACCTTTGGCGAAGATCCTGATACATCTTTGTACTTCCAGGATGAATAGATAGAGGAGACTCATGAGCTTCTCGGAGGATAAGCTCTCTTAGGTTCTTTTTCTTCGGCACCATCAAGCGGTTACCAAAGTAGACAACACCTTGATCGTTGACGGAGAAACATTTAGCATCTCCGCTAGCAATGTTCTCTTTGATCTTAGTGATACCCAAATCACGATTCTGAGCGTCTTTGATCTGGTCTTCAAGAGAGGGTTTTACCTCTAAGTTGGAAAGGAATCCCTGAGGAACAACTTCAAGATTGAGTATTGCAAATTCCTCATGGAGGGCAGGTTGACATTGCTTGAGCATCAGATTGTTGCAATATGACTTCCGACTTAGCGCGTCAGCAACGACGTTGGCTTTGCCGGGCTGATAGTTAAGACCCAAATCATAGTCCTTGATGAGTTCCAACCATCTTGTCTGCCTGAGATTCAGATCCGGTTGGGTAAAGAGATACTTCAGGCTTTGATGATCCGAGTATAACTCGCAACGATTACCGTAAAGGTAAGGTCGCCATTGCTTAAGAGCATGGACCACAGCTGCAAGCTCTAGATCATGAGTTGGATAATTGAGCTCATGTGGCTTCAATTGTCGAGAGGCATAAGCCACTACATGGCCATCTTGCATCAACACACATCCGAGCCCTTGAAGAGATGCATCACAGAAGATGACAAAGTCTTTGCTTGTGTCTGGAAGGACAAGTACCGGAGCGGTAGTCAGCTTTATTTTCAGTGTCTGAAAACTTTCTTCAGCCTTTTCTGACCACTCAAACTTCTTATCTTTCTTCAGAAGATCAGTCATTGGTTTGGCAATCTTGGAGAAATTCTCGATGTATCGACGGTAATAACCCGCCAATCCAAGAAAACTCCGAATCTCTTTGGCTGACTTAGGAGTCTTCCAGTCAAGAACGGATTGAACTTTATCTGGAATAACTGCAACACCTTTTGCAGAGACAACATGGCCTAGGAAGATGAGCTCTTGTAGCCAGAACTCACATTTAGAAAACTTGGCATATAGACGATGTCCACGAAGCTTGGTCAGCACCAAACGCAAGTGTTCAGTGTGTTCTTCTTCGGTTTTGGAGTAGACCAGAATATCATCAATGTAGATAATGACGAATTTGTCAAGATACTCCATAAACACTGAGTTCATGAGCCGCATAAAAGTGGCTGGAGCATTTGTGAGGCCAAAGGACATGACGGTGTACTCGTAAAGACCATAACGAGTCATGAACGCCGTTTTTGGTATGTCCTCCGTGCGGATTTTGATTTGATGGTAGCCTGATCTCAAATCCATCTTGGAAAAGACTGTGGCACCACTCAATTGATCAAAAAGATCATTGATTCGAGGTAGAGGATACTTGTTCTTGATGGTTACTGCGTTGAGCGGCCGGTAATCAACAACCAGACGTGGAACATTGGTATCCCTCTTCTTGACAAAAAGTGCAGGACATCCCCAAGAAGAAGTACTAGGTTGGATGTATCTTTTCCCTTCTAACTCTTCCAACTGCTTCTTCAGTTCAACCAACTCTTCTCGAGGCATACGATAAGGACGTCGAGATACAGGAGCAGTTCCAGGAACCAGCTCGATGACAAACTCCACACTTCGATCAGGTGGCATGCCAGGTAATTCTTCCGGGAAGACATCAGGGAAGTCACAAACCACTGGAACATCAGAAATTTCAAGCGGAGGTAAGACATCAAGGGCATACAACTCAGCATCAGGAATATGTACTGCTGATGGAGATGTTGCTGCCGAAGACCAATACAGAATGGAGCTTCCGGAAAGATCGGTCAGAGTAAGAGACCTGGCTCCACAATCAATGACAGCCTGATATTTAGCTAGCCAATCCATGCCCAAAATGATATCAATGTCGGTTGACTTGAGGGCAATGAGGGGAATTGGAAAAAGAAGATATCCAATCTCGATTTTATTCCCACGGCTGACCATAGCGGTATACCAACTAGAACCAGGGGAATGAACCATAAGAGGGGTAGACATAACTTCAAAAGGAATCTCATGCAGTTGAGCAAACTCTTTGGATATGAATGAATGCGATGCTCCAGAATCAAACAGAACTGTAGCTATAACGGAGTTGATTCGAAGCGTACCCATTATGACGCTTGGATCTACTTCAGCTTCTTCAGCAGTGACATGGGTCAGACGACCATGACCAGCAACTGGAGGCTTAGTAAACTTCTTTGGTGGTGGAGCACCACGAACAGAAGTATTGTGGGGGCACTCCTTCATGTAGTGACCAGGTTGACCACAAGTGAAGCACGCACCACTGCCTGGAGTACCCATAGCGGGACGATAGTTTGTTCCACCAGAATTGTTTGGAGCTTGTGGGCGAGGAGTATAACCAGAAGACTTTGGTGCATTAGGAGCACGAGGCACAGCACTGTATGGAATGAAAACACGACGACGCTGATTGCCTGATCCAGAAGACTGAGAATTATCTCGAGGGCACTTGCGACTTTCCTCATAGTCCACCTTTCCTCTTTCTGCCTTCATAGCCTTGTTGACAAGATCTTGGCAGGTTGGGAAGTCCAGGAGATGAAGATCTCGACGAAGATCAGGATCAAGTCCCTTGCGGAACAAGGCTTGCTTCTTGGCATCAGTGGAAGTTTCTTCAGGAGCATAGCAGGCAAGACGATAGAAATTACCTTGATAATCACAGATAGAACCACTGCCCTGCGTCAGCTTCAGAAACTCTTCTCTTTTCTCATCCATCAGACCCTCTGGGATATGATATGCACGGAAAGCAGCTTTGAACTCTGGCCAAGTTACGACATGACCGGCAGGCTGCATCAACAGGAAGTTTTCCCACCATGAACCAGCAGCTCCTTCAAGATGGTAGGTGGCAAAGTTCACCCAATCTGCTTGAGCAGCGTGGGCAACCTCAAGCTTGCGCTCGATGGTACGGAGCCAGTAGTCAGCATCAAGTGGCTCAGTGGAATAACTGAACACTGGTGGGGTGAGGCGGATGAAGCTTCGAATCCCCACTTGTTCCTCATGACGCTGAGCTGTGTTACGCTCAATCCTTTCAAGGAGCCTAATGTTGTCTGCGCGATTGGCTTCATACATGGCCATAAGTTGGACCATAGAAGGAGGAGGAGGAAGGTCAGGATTCTCCTCGTGGCCATCTCCACGACCATTGCCACGGCCATGACCACGGCCACGGCCAGCACCACTTCTAGTACCGCCTGACATCCTGAGGAGAAGACAAAAACCATGAGACACGGATTCACCGGAAGGATTCAACAGAAGGATAGCATGTACCGAATGCAATGAGCATGCTGAATGACAAGACATGTGATATGAGGATATATCATCGTATCGATCATAGTAGTTAAACAAGCATACAAAATGTACACACTACTAACCGACTCACAAACCATGAAGATGGAATGCAAAGATGACATACAATCACCATGTCACATAAAGGCAAACCATTGGATGCTAAGTACCCGAAGCAAAAAAATAAAGGAACAATGCTTCAGATTAACTGAGGCATTCTGGAAACTCGAAGACAAGCAACCAGATACGGAGTACTGGAGAAAAATAACCCAAACCCGCGTATCCTAGAGATTTGAATTGAGAGGAAAGAAGTGAAATCTTTTTCCAATCAAACCCAGGTAAGATGACTCAGCATTAGAGTGACACCAGGTAAGGAGTAAAAAGAATCCTATTCAGAGTTTTGCAAGTAAACTTTAGCTTTCAAATAGTTTTCGCAACCACTAGACTCAACATCGACCAGTTACCAAGGGTTTCCTACAGTCAGTCCTGCTCTGATACCAAAACCTGTGGCACCCCCGTGATCAGGGTTAGACAAATACCAGATCTTCATCTGACATAAGCCTAACCTCGAGCTCGAGAGACTACAGTGAGAGAATCGGTAACACAACAGTGACTCTACGACTCAAAAGAATATATTACAACTCTTAGCAGAGTAAGATCCAAATTATTACACGCAGAGGTCACTGACCCAACATTCAACAAGCAACGGAAGCAAATTATGTTATTCTAAATAACAAGATAGCAAAGGGCTTAAGAAGCCATAACATAAAGCGACGTCCCAGCCCATAAGTCGCAGGCTGCTGCCTGGGAACTCCAAACTAACCGTCGATATTAACGTAGAAACCACCTTCGGCTGCAGAGACTTCATCTGAAACAAAAGCATGCAAAGCTGAGTACAGGGACTCAGCAAGACTTAGTACAACCTTTTAGCAAAGCGGGTATGCGGGCTTTCTGGTAGATCTTCTTTTGCGTAAAGCCAGTTTTCCTTTGTAGGATAAGAGAGAAGAGAAGCTCGACTACTCAGAACCTTTGAAAGGGGATAAGAGAGCGACATCTCTATCTCTATTGATCATCATCTTGTATCCACCAAACTTCATCATCTCAAACCACTATCCTCGGATCACCCCCTCAACACCCGAAGAAGGTGTCCGTAAACACACATTGGTTGCCAAGTTTTACGATTAGGTTCAGGTTCTCTATGATCTCCACGTCCATTCCCAAGTCGTCCATAACCGTGGACACGGCTTTTCGAAAAGATTATAACCCTGCAGGGGTGCACAACTTTACCCACACGCGCCAACCGACTCTTAATGCCAATATATATTAGCTCTCTTCCTTGGAGAGCCGGCAGAGGGTGGTCGACCACGACCTTTACCTTGCTGTCGCCGAGACCATGAGTCACGCGCTAAGGATTGTTCCGCCGTAACGGGTCAAGTCCCGAAGTCGGTCCTTAACGATGTGTACCGAGGTGGGTTTCCCCAGAGGCCGCAACCCCCAGCCACCACGACCACGCTTACCTGCCTGTTATGTACCTTTAACCCCCAAGCAAAATGCAATGCATATGACCAGGTAACGCGCAAACTATGTGACTCATGGAATCTACTAGGCAAGTTAGTGAGTCGAGAGGGTACCATAATAGGGCCTCGTGTGGTTGTACGCTCGGTCTTGGTTCAAGAGGCGAGAACTCGGTTCCTAGGGTCGGCAGAAACGAAACAACCCACCACATCCCAATGTGGCCTCTCGTCTGAGCCTTTAATCATGTTTATCATCATCATCTCTATACTTACCACGTCAACCTGTCATGCTAGATTCATTTCATTGTAAGGCTCCAGTCCGAAGACCGGAGTAGTAGCGTAACAAACTAAGCATGGCTAAGCATAAGAGATAAAGGCTCTCGCGACGCACACATGCCAAACCTAGTTATGCTAGGAGCAGTGGATCAGGGTATCGAGGCTACAAAGGTCGGACATGCAACAGATAGGGTAACTCTATCTATCGATAAAAGACAGTTGAATCGTATGCGATATGTAGGAACCACAGATAAAAGCATTTCGAAATCATAGATGAACCAGGTTAGGGCTTGCCTTGTCCCTCAGCTGACGAGTACTGTTCTTCGGTGGCGTTGACGTCGGACTCCGGCTCAGATCCTATTCGCGAAGAACCAAACACCGGAAAGGGGAAATAAACAATCACGACATGGCATAATGCAATGCGCATACAAGATGAATGATATGTCATGTTATTAGAATTGAGTAACCCTAGATGCATCGTCAATTTAATGGGGTTCCGGCATCGGACCCCGACATATGAGAGGGTGTATTAGGGTTTTCTACTAAGCTCCACATTTAATGGGTTCAATCATGTATGAAACATGTATAAACGAATAGGAAATGTTTTTCTGATCGAAATGATATATAAATTTGTATTTTGCTGAATTTATATTAATTAGTTATTAAATAAATAAGATTTAACCATTTTCTGAAAATGGTAAATAGTAAAAACAGAAAATAGAAAAAGGCCGCTGACGTCATTATGACGCCAGCATGGCGTCAGCCATGGCCTGGGCTCCCAGGTCGAGCACTGGCTCGGCGAGGCAGGGCGCCAGGGGCAACGCGGGCACGCGCGTTCGACGCGCGGGAGCAGGGCGAACCAAAAGAGGGCGGCGCCGCCCTCCAATGGCCGCCGGAGGAGCAGCTCCGACGAGCTTGCGCGGAGGCCGGGGCAGGCGCACGTCGCCGGCGCGCTACGCGGCGAGATGGGGCGAGCGGCGGGCACCGGGAGGACCAGGGAGCTCACCGTGAGCACGCCGGGCTTGGCGGCTTGGCCGGAGATGGCCGGAATCGCCGGCGAGCGGCGGAGGCCGGCGGCTCGGGCGTCGCTTGATTGGCGCGATTGGGAGCTCCTCCGCGGGCGCCGGTTGGTGGAGGAGGTGGACGGCGACACGGCGGAGCAAATGGCGGCGTCGGCTGGGGTCGGGGCGGCGCGGAACGGCGGCGACGACGAGCTCTGGCCGGGCTAGGGTTTGGCCGTGCGGCCCAGAGAAGAGGAGATGGAGGGAGGTGGCGAAACGGGGGTTCTCCCCTGGTCGGCGGCGGCCTTTATAGGCGGCCAGGGGCGGCGGGGCCATCCAGGCCGCCGGCAGCATCGACGGCGCGGGGCGCGCCAGGCAGCTGCCTGCCTGCGTGGAAGAAGAAGGGGGTTTTCTAAAAACCCCCCTGGATTTTTGGGATTTCTCTGGAAAAAGAAAAACAGGGTAGATTTTGATGGTTTTAGGGTGTTTTGACCCAAAATTTGAGGGTCTTTTGGCACAAAATTTTGTTAAAGCAAAACTACAACAATTTGCAACATTGTTTCAAACTATTTTAGTGCAAAGTTTCTCAAATTAATGCAAATGCATGCAATGCACATGAACAAACCTTCATTTATTTAACTAGCAAAGTTGGTCTGTTACAAAACCGAAAGGTTGAACACGAGTCATATGGATGATATGATCAACATGTTGATGTTCACCATTGAAGCTACATCATCTCACGTGATGATCGGTTTTGGTGTAGTGGATTTGGATCGTGTACCACTTAACAACTATGAGGGATGTTGTACTAAGTGGGAGTTCATTAGTAATTAGATTAAAACATGAACTAATTATCATAAACATAGTCTGACTAGTATTTTGAATTAATTTTGTAGTATTGGCATCCGTTTTTCTACCATGCGCTAGTCTTGAAATTGAGATAGAAATACTGTTAAAATCTGACAAGAAACTTTACGGATTGGTACCGTGTTGTTAAAGAATCAAGAATTAATTAAGTCCTATTGCAAACTTTTAGTAAACCTCACATTGTTAATTCAAAGAACTATGGTTTCAATTAGTACCTAAAGTTATCTTGTCTCCGTGAAACTTAAAGTTCAAATCTGTTTGAAAAGTAAGGAGCTGAAAATTTAGTTTTCAGAAATAATCAAGGTATGAGATATATGTGATATCTAAGACCTTATTGCAAGATGATAGAATATAATTTGGTGAGACTACATAAACTCATAAGTTTTATGGGAATGTACGAAGGTTGAAGACGCAAGGCGTCCCAATCCTCCAACTATTGGGGCACTAACGATATTCGCATATCCATGAAGTGATTATCCTTAGTATGCACCGTTGCTAAGACTCGTTGTTTCGAAGCATCACGTGTTGATCGGGTGTTATAGATTCTATGTGTGCTTACAACGGGTGCAAGCCAGATTTGCACATGCGAATACTGAGGTTAAACTTTACGAGCCTAGCATGTACAGACATGGTCTCAAAAAGTCATCATGATATGATGGATAAAATTATGAGTGAAATTGTTCATCATATTACAAAGTTACTAATAGTGAAATCTGAAACACTTGTCATATGATGATCAACTTCAAAGTAAGAACCTCAAGGTTATTGGTATTTGACCAACAAACCTAGAAGTTATTGAAGGAGAAATGTTTTCTGAATAATGAGGAAAGCTAAAAGAGAAATTACAAAAGATATTTTGGCAGAAAGAAAAGAAAAGACTAGAAAGTCTAGCTCAGGTGTATATCAATGATATACATGTTATGGATGTATTCCTCGTTTGGTCACACAATGAAATTCTTGGGTATTTGTACCATATTGATTGGTATGAAGTGTCATACAAAACAACGCAATACAAGAATACAATGGCCTAAATGACTGACAAGGAATATGATAGGAATGCACGTCTGGAACAAAAATAAAATGTTATTATGTTCATCGTTGGCATTCTATCTAGCCCTTAGAATTTATAATAAAGAACTTAATAATTGTTATTTTGCTCTTGTCAAATAAAAACAATGAGTTGTTCAAATTATGACATTATTCCATGAACGATGGATAAGTTATTATAAATTTTAATGGTGAAACACACATACATAACACTGACGCTAAAATGCCGTAAGGCAAATGATTTGAATTCCACTTATTTGTGGAACCGCCATTTAGGTCATGTTGGAAAGGAACGCATGAAGAAACTCCATGCAAATGGATTATTGGAGTCATTTGATTTATGAATCATTTGGCGCTTGCAAATATCTTCTAAAAGGAATGACTGAAATACCGTTCATAGGCCAATATTTGAATGGGCAACTAACTTAGTGGAAAGATACATGATGATGTATATGGTTCACTGGGCATAGTTGTGTGCGGGAGATTCTTCTACTTCATGAAAACTTCAAACAATGAATTGAGTATATATATGTGGATATATTCGATAAGGAAGAAGTTTGAAACATTTGAATGGATTCAAATAAATTTCAGCATGAAGAGGAAATCATCGTAATAGAAAAATCAAATATTTATGATTGGATCATAGTGGAAATATTTGAATTACGAGTTTTAGCGAACATCTAAGAGAGTTATGAAATTGTTCTACAACTCACATTTCTTGAAGTATCATAGTGATGATGAAGTATCCAAGAGATGTATCCAAACTTTGTTGGGTCAATGATGAGATAAAATATTAATGCCATTATATTTTTGTGGATTATGCTTTAGAGACTACCGCTTTTACACTAAATAGAGCATCATCATGATCCGTTGAAATGACACCATACAAGTTATGGCATGGGAATAAACCCTAATAGTCCTTTCTTTAAATTTTGGTCTAAGAGTTTACAACCAAAATCGGATGAATGTCTTTGTTGGTTATCCCAAAGTATTGATTGGGAATTCTTTCCACTATGGATACTAAGACAAAAGTGTTTATCAATGTTTCATATTTATTTCCAAGAAATTGTTTCTAGCGAAATATTAGAGTGGGAGGACAATAGAATTTGATAAGGTTTATGAACCTGAGCATAATGATCGAAGTAGCGCAGCATCGGAATTGGTTCCGGAAGCGGCCACAACGATCATGGCTCCCATGACTACAAATTGTTTTAGCCATGGAGATCGAAGTACATATTGAACCTTGTAGGTATGGTTTACTTTGTGATCAAATAAATGATTTGTGGACAAAGGATTGATTTTGAACAATGATAAACCAACTACAAACAAAGAAGTTATGATGGGCCCTGACTCCGTTAAAATGGCTATACGCCATGAAATCCAAGATAGATGAATATTTTTTGAAAGTAATGGATCTATAAATATTGATGGACTTGGATGAAATATCCTTGAAGAAGCCCGACTTGTCGAAAAGTAGTTTACGACAAAGTTCAAAGAGTTGACTACGATAAGATTAGATCTTCCGTAGCAATGCTTATAGTCTATGTGGATTATTCTAGTATTCACTACATATTTCTTTTATGAGATATGTTAGTAGGATGGCAAAATACATAACTTATCAGAAGTATGTATTAAAAGTGTATACAAGATACAACCAAGAGTTTTGCTGGTCCATGGAATACTAGATAGGTATACGAACTTCAATTGGATGAAGTAAGTATCGCGGAGTTGGAATCTTCACCAGATGAAATAGTCAAAGAGTTTTTGATTTCATCAGAGACGATGAAGAGGCTTGCATTTGCAAGAAATTAAGTGGGAGCGCTAAGACATATTTATAATACTTTATGTAGATGACATATAGTTGATTATAAATGATGTAATTATATACTTGATTAAAAGGTTTCATTAAAAAATTAATTTCAATGAAAGGATATGGACTGAAACATATCTAGTGTCAAGATCTATGAAGATAGATTGAAACACAAAATAAGTTTAAGTCAAAGTACATAGAATGGATATTGAAATAGTTCAATATAGAAATATTAAGAAAATGGTCTTGTCATGTGAAGTTTTAACAAGACTTGAGTGTATCTGATACTCAATGAGTGAAAACACATGAGTGATTATAGATCACAAATAATATGTACATAATCAGATGTCATGTGCTCTTAAAAATGTTATGAGCATGTACCAGAATGATTCATGTGATGATCATTGAAAAACAGTAAGAATATTCTTGAGTACTTGAGAAGAACCAAGGATATATATATAGTTTTGTATGGAGAAATGACAAAACAAATCGCTGTAAGGTGTTGCACCGATAATATTTTTGTCACATATGAAAATAAAATTTCAAATCTCAAATTAGACTAAGTGTTGTTTAAAAGGTAGCACAATGAGCTATGCTAGATTTAGAAGAGTTCTAAATATTGTGACGGATTCTAAAAAAGAAGGCAGAGTATGTCATTGTTTTGACAATGACAAAAGATGTTAAGTCAAGAGGTTCTTTGAGAACTTGGTGTAGTTCCGATAATGTCAGAACTTTGAAGCTATATTGTATGTGACAATATTAGTGACTTATTTCAGATCGCGGAATTAAGGTTCCACCAGAAGAACACACATATTTAATGCCAACTCATTTGGAAATGAGTGATGCGTTGAGACGCAAATGAATTACAAAATACATACGTTTCTGAGCATGTCAGATCCGTTGACTAAAACCTCTCCCGTGAGCAAAACATGATAAAGCACCAGAAGGCCAAGGTGTTATATCTTTACAAGTGGAAACTAGATTATTGACTCTAGTGCAAGTGGGAGACTGTTGGAGATATGCCCAAGAGGCAATAATAAACTGGTTATTATAATATCTTTGAGTTTATGATAATGTTTACATACCATGCTATAATTGTATTAACCGAAACATTGATACATGTGTGTTATGTGAACAACAAAGAGTTCCTAGTATGCCTCTTAACTAGCTTGTTGATTAATGGATGATTAGTTTCATAATCATGAACATTGGATGTTATTAATAACAAGGTTATGTCATTATATGAATGATGTAATGGACACACCCAATTAAGCGTAGCATAAGATCACGTCATTAAGTTATTTGCTATAAGCTTTCGATACATAGTTACCTAGTCCTTATGACCATGAGATCATATAAATCACTTATACCGGAAAGGTACTTTGATTACATCAACCGCCACTGCGTAAATGGGTGGTTATAAAGGTGGGATTAAGTATCCGGAAAGTATGAGTTGAGGCATATGGATCAACAGTGGGATTTGTCCATCCCGATGACGGATAGATATACTCTGGGCCCTCTCGGTGGAATGTCGTCTAATGTCTTGCAAGCATATGAATGAGTTCAAAAGAGAACACATACCACGGTACGAGTAAAGAGTACTTGTCAGGAGACGAGGTTGAACAAGGTATAGAGTGATACCGATGATCAAACCTCGGACAAGTAAAATATCGCGTGACAAAGGGAATTGGTATCGTATGTGAGTGGTTCATTCGATCACTAAAGTCATCATTGAATATGTGGGAGCCATTATGGATCTCCAGATCCCGCTATTGGTTATTGGTCGGAGTGAGTGCTCAACCATGTCCGCATAGTTCGCGAACCATAGGGTGACACACTTAAAGTTGGATGTTGAAATGGTAGAACTTGAATATGGAATGGAGTTCGAATATTTGTTCGGAGTCCCAGATGAGATCCCGAACATCACGAGGAGTTCCGGAATGGTCCGGAGAATAAGATTCATATATAGGAAGTCATTTTATGAGATTTAAAATGATCCGGAAGGTTCTATGGAAGGTTCTAGAAGGTTCTAGAAAAGTCCGGAAGAAACCACTAAGGAAGGCGGAGTCCCGGTGGGACTCCACCTCCCATGGCCGGCCAACCCTAAGGGGGAGGAGTCCCAAGTGGACTCCCCAAGGGGGGCCGGCCACCCCCTCCCAAGGAAGGTGGGAATCCCACCTCTAGTGGGAGTCCTAGCTTGGGTAGGTTTCATGTGTTATGGAAGGTTTTGGTTTGGGGTCTTATTCGAAGACTTGTAGACCAACTCTTGGGTGTTCCACCTATATAATGAGGTCCAAGGGGAGGGGGCCGGCCACCCCAAGCACCGCAAGGTGGCCGCACCACTAGATGGCCGGCGCCCCCTCTCCCCAAACCCTAGCGGTCTCTCTCCTCCACCACATCCCGCACGCTTAGCGAAGCTCCGCTGGATTTCTCCACCACCACCGACACCACGCCGTTGTGCTGTCGGATTCAAGAGGAGCTACTACTTCCGCTGCCCGCTGGAACGGGAGGTGGACGTCATCTTCATCAACAACCGAACGTGTGACCGAGTACGAAGGTGCTGCCCGTTCGTGGCGCCGGTGATCAAGATCTTCTACGCGCTTTTGCAAGCGGCAAGTGAACGTCTACCGCAGCAACAAGAGCCTCATCTTGTAGGCTTTGGAATCTCTTCAAGGGTGAGACTCGATAATCCCCTCGTTGCTACCATCTTCTAGATTGCATCTTGGCTTGGATTGCGTGTTCGCGGTAGGAAAATTTTTGTTTTCTATGCAACGTTATCCTACACTATACTGGGTGGAGGGTAATCTGGAAGACAATGTTTCCTTTGAACGAGGTCCCTCCTACTTTGCTGACTTTGATGTCAAAGTTCAGTAACACCAGGAAGATTCGAGGCTTGATTCGTGCTCAGCTTATTGCTGGAGCCAAATCTGCCTTCGCCCTCGTTCTTTTGAGACATCCTTCCGCAGACTTGATGGAAATTGCCAACACCGATGGTGATGTAGGACCTCTGTTTCCTAAGACGGAAATTCCTGCCACCATCGTGATTGAAAGACTTGAAGATAGTTCAAAGGCTGTCGAAGAAGCGGAGGCTCCAGAAGAATAGTCCTGAAAAACGTTTATGCTCCTGTTGTAAAGTAAATACTTCAGTGTTTGCTGCATCCGATTGTTCGGGTGCTTGAATTTAAACTGATTCGTCGGAAGGTGTATATATGTACCTCCCTTTTGTAATTATGTCTAATGCCGTTGGCAAGATTTAGTATGAATGGAGTAAATCTTAATTACTCGTTTTACATCTGTATTATGATGTATACGTATGTTTGTCGGCAGCAAATTTCTTGAGTGATCAGCTCATGTTGCGAGTTTGCGAAACCCGATGTAAGTGCAACTTTTCTTTCAACCGACGATGTATGTTTTGGCGGTAGCCCCCGAGCGAGTTGATACGTCTCAAACGTATCTATAATTTCTTATGTTATATGATAGTTTTATGACAATAATCACATGTTTTATATACACTTTATATCATTTTGAAGCATTTTCCGGCACTAACCTATTAATAAGATGCTGAAGTGCCAGTTCCTGTTTTCTGTTGTTTTTGGTTTCAGAAATCCTCCACAGGAAATATTTTCGGAATTGGACGAAACAAAAGCCCACGGTCTTATTTTCCATGGAGCCTTCCAGAACACCGAAGAGGAGACGAAGAGGGGCCACGAGGCGGCCACCCCACATGGCGGCGCGGTGGGGCCCCTGGCCGCACCGGCCTATGGGGTGGGCTCCTCGGGCGCCCCCCGACTCTGCCCCTTCGCCTACTTAAACTCTCCGTCGCGAAAACCCTAGTACCGAGAGCCACGATACGAGAAAACATACTGTGACGCCGTCGCCGCCAATCCCATCTCGGGGGATTCAGGAGATCGCCTCCGGCACCCTGCCGAAGAGGGGAATCATCACCGGAGGGCTCTTCACCACCATGCCCACCTCCGGATTGATGCGTGATTAGTTCATCCTTGGACTATGGGTCCATAGCAGTAGCTAGATGGTTGTCTTCTCCTCTTGTTCTATCATGTTTAGATCTTGTGAGCTGCCTATCATGATCAAGATCATCTTATTGTAATGCTACATGTTGTGTTTGTTGGGATCCGATGAATATGGAATACTATGTCAAGTTGATTATTGATCTATCATATATGTGTTGTTTATGATCTTGCATGCTCTCCGTTGCTAGTAGAGGCTCTGGCCAAGTTGATACTTGTAACTCCAAGAGGGGGTATTTATGCTCGATAGTGGGTTCATGCCTCCATTGAATCTGGGACAGTGACAGAAAGTTCTAAGGTTATGGATGTGCTGTTGCCACTAGGGACAAAACATCAATGCTTTGTCTAAGGATATTTGTATTGTTTACATTACGCACAGTACTTAATGCAATTGTCTGTTGTTTGCAACTTAATACTTGAAGGGGTGCGGATGCTAACCCAAAGGTGGACTTTTTAGGCATAGATGCATGCTGGATAGCGGTCTATGTTATTTGTCGTAATGCCCTAAGTAAATCCCATATTAGTCATCATGATATGTATGTGCATTGTTATGCCCTCTCTATTTGTCAATTGCCCAACTGTAATTTGTTCACCCAACATGCTATTTATCTTATTGGAGAGACACCACTAGTGAACTATGGACCCCGGTCCATTCTTTTACATCTGAAATACAATCTACTGCAATCATTGTTCTCTACTGTTTTTTGCAAACAAACATCATTCTCCACACCATACGTTTAATCCTTTGTTTACAGCAAGCCGGTGAGATTGACAGCCTCACTGTTAAGTTGGGGCAAAGTATTTTGATTGTGTTGTGCAGGTTCCACGTTGGCGCCGGAAACCCTGGTGTTGCGCCGCACTACACTCCTCCACCAACAACCTTCATGTGGCCTTCATCTCCTACTGGTTCGATAACCTTGGTTTCTTTCTGAGGGAAAACTTGCTGTTGTACGCATCACACCTTCCTCTTGGGGTTCCCAACGGACGTGTGCTTCACGCGTCATCAAGCTCTTTTCCTGGCGCCATTGCCGGGGAGATCAAGACACGCTGCAAGGGGAGTCTCTCACATCCAATCTCTTTACTTTGTTTATTGTCTTGCTTTACTTTATTTTATTTTTTGTCTTGCTTGCTTTCTTTATATCAAAAACACAAAAAAATAGTTACTTGCATTTACTTTATTTACCTTTTTCTATTTCATCATGTTTCCCCCTAAGTTCGCTTTGAAAGATATATTAGTAGGGCATGGGTCTATCATTAGAAGAGATAATATAGAAGAATTTTTCACTTATGTTAGTAGAGTTAAAGATTTTGAAGATAGACCCTTGGTAGAACTTGCTCCTACTTATGAAATTGCTACTGCCTCTTTAGTACACATGTTGGAAGCTAGATTTGTTAATCTTAACCCTATAATGCAACATATGTTTCTTACACTCTCTGATATGGAAGAAGGAGAGAAGAAAGATTTTGTTTTAGAAACCTTTCTTAACGAATTTGGTGATGTAGCTAGAGAAGCTAGAAAAGTCTTTATTCAACATAAGATGCTTGGCTTTTATACCAATTTTGCAAATACTCTTGAAAAGATGGAAAAATATAGACTAAAGTACACTAATAAAGTCAATTGTGAGGGGTAGATTAAAATACAAATACCCTATAAACTCATAGGAATGCATGAGGCACTAGAAAATAATTTTGATTTGATTGTTCCTGAAAATTTATTTGATGAGGATAGTAAGCCTAAAAGTAATAAAAAAGGATCCTCTGAAACTTACATAGATAAGATACAATGCATTGTTGAGAAAACTCCTAACTCCTCTGTTGATGCTTCTTCTCTTGATGGTACTTGATTTACACTTTCTGCGCCTAGCTGAAAGGCGTTAAAGAAAAGCGCTTATGGGAGACAACCCATTATTTTATTTTTGCAATTTTTGTTTTATATTTATGTCTTGGAAGTTGTTACTACTGTAGCAACCTCTCCTTATCTTTATTTTATTGCATTGTTGTGCCAAGTAAAGTCTTTGATAGTAGAGTTGATACTAGATTTGGATTTCTGCGCAGAAACAGATTTCTAGCTGTTACGAATTTGAGTAGATCTCTCTGTAGGAAACTCAGAAAAATCTGCGAAAATTCATGAGTGATCCTCAAATATGTACGCAACTTTCATTCAGTTTGAGCTTCTTCATATGAGCATGTTAAGTGCCTCGAAAAAATTAGTCTTTACGGACTGTTTTGTTTTGACAGATTCTGCCTTTTATTTCACATTGCCTCTTTTACTGTGTTGAATGGATTTCTTTGTTCCATTAACTTACAGTAGCTTTGGGTAATGTCCAGAAGTGTTAGGAATGATTGTGTCCTCTCTGAAAATGTGAATTTTTTATTATGCACTAACCCTCTAATGAGATTGTTTTGAGTTTGGTGTGGAGGAAGTTTTCAAGGGTCAAGAGAGGAGGATGATATAATACGATCAAGAAGAGTGAAAAGTCTAAGATTGGTGATGCCCCCGTGGTTCATCCCTGCATATTTCAAGAAGACTCAAGCATCTAAACTTGGGGATGCCCAAGGCATCCCCTTCTTCATCAACAACTTATCAGGTCACCTCTAGTGAAACTATATTTTTATTCTGTCACATCTTATGTGCTTTACTTGGAGCATCTGTATGCTTTTATTTTTGTTTTTTCTGAATAAATTCGGATCCTAGCAATCCTTGTGTGGGAGAAAGACACGCTCCGCTGTTTCATATGAACACTTGTGTTCTTAGCTTTACTTTTAATGTTCATGGCGAAGGATGAAAACCGCTTCGTTTATTGCTATTTGGTTGGAAACAGAAAATGCTTCATGTGGTAATTGGTATATGGTCTTGAATAATTTGATACTTGGCAATTGTTTTGAGCTCTCAAATAGATCATGTTTAAGCTCTTGCATCATGTAGTTTGAACCTATTAGTGGATAATTACTGTAGAGCTTGTTGAAATTTGGTTTGCATGATTGGTCTCTCTGAAGTCTAGATATTTTCTGGTAAAGGTGTTTGAACAACAAGAAAAACAGTGTAGAGTCTTATAATGCTTGCAATATGTTCTTATGTAAATTTTGTTGTACCGGTTCATACTTGTGTTTGCTTCAAACAACCTTGCTAGCCAAAGCCTTGTACTGAGAGGGAATGCTTCTCGTGCATCCAAATCCTTGATCCAAAACTTATGCCATTTGTGTCCACCATAACTACCTACTATGTGGTATTTCTCTGCCATTCCAAAGTAAATTGCTTGCGTGCTACCTTTAAAATTTCATTCCTTGTCTTTGCAATATATAGCTCATGGGAAAGTATCTTAAAAACTATTGTGGTAAAGAATATGTCGCTTATGTATCTTATTTCTTATAAGTTGCTTGTTGAGCGGTAACCACGTTTCTGGGGACTGATACGTCTCCGACGTATCGATAATTTCTTATGTTCCATGCTTGTTTTATGACAATACCTACATGTTTTGTTCACACTTTATGTCATTATTATGCATTTTCCGGAACTAACCTATTGACGAGATGCCAAAAGGGCCAGTTGCTGTTTTCTGCTGTTTTTGGTTTCAGAAATCCTAGTAAGGAAATATTCTCGGAATTGAACGAAATCAACGCCCAGCATCTTAGAATTCCACGAAGCTTCCAGAACACCCGAGAGCTGTTGGGATTCGTAGCATAGAAAACAAAAAATTTCCTACCGCGAGAACGCAATCCAAGCCAAGATGCAATCTAGAAGATGGGAGCAACGAGGGGATGAACGAGACTAACCCTTGAAGATTTCCAAAGCCTACAAGAGGAGGCTCTCATTGCTGCGGTAGACGATCACTTGCCGCTTTCAAAAGCGCGTAGAAGATCTTGACGGTGCCACAATCGGGCAGCACATCCGTACTCGGTCACACGTTCGGTGTTGATGACGACGTCCTTCTCCCTGTTCCAGCGGGCAGCGGAAGTAGTAGATCCTCCTTGGAATCCTAGCAGCACGACGGCGTGGTGGCGGTGTCGATGGAGAACTCCGGCAGGGCTTCGCCTAAGCGTATGCGGGAGTTGTATGTGGAGGAGGGGCGCTAGGGTTTGGGGAGAGGGGTGCCTTGGGCGCCGGCCATGAAGGGGGCAGCCAAGGTTGGAGGCAAGAGTGGCCGGCCACCCTTCCCTTGTCCCTCATTATATAGGTGGAAGCCCCAAGAGTTGTATTCCAAGTCTTCGAATAAGACCCCAACACCAAAACTTCCCAAAGGTGGGAAACCTACTCAAGGGGGGAGTCCTACTCAAGGTGGGACTCCCACCTTTCCTTGAGGTGGGGCTGGCCGGCCACCAAGGTGGAGCCCACCTGGGACTCCTCCCCCTTAGGGTTTGGCCGGCCATGCTAGTGGAGTCCCTCCGGGACTCCACCTTCCATAGTGCCTTTCTTCCAGACTTTTCTAGAACCTTCTAGAACCTGCCATAAATGCACCGGATCATTTCCAAACTTGGAATATGACTTCCTATATATGAATCTTATTCTTCGGACCATTCCGGAACTCCTCGTGATGTCCTGGATCCCATCCGAGACTCCGAACAAAACTTCGAACTCCATTCCATATTCCATATCTACTTAAACGACATCAAACCTTAAGTATGTCACCCTACGGTTCGCGAACTATGTAGACATGGTTGAGACTTCTCTCCGACCAATAACCAATAGAGGGATCTGGAGATCCATAATGGCTCCCACATATTCAACGATGACTTAGTGATCGAATGAACCATTCACATACGATACCAATTCCCTTTGTCACGCGATATTTTACTTGTCCGAGGTTTGATCATCGGTATCACTCTATACCTTGTTTAACCTCGTCTCCTAACAAGTACTCTTTACTCGTACCGTGGTATGTGGTCTCTTATGAACTTATTCATATGCTTGCAAGACATTAGACGACATTCCACCGAGAGGGCCCAGAGTATATCTATCCGTCATCGGGATGGACAAATCCCACTGTTGATCCATATGCCTCAACTCATACTTTCCGGATACTTAATCCCACCTTTATAACCACCCATTTACGCAGTGACGTTTGATGTAATCAAAGTACCTTTCCGGTATAAGTGATTTACATGATCTCATGGTCGAAAGGACTAGGTAACTATGTATCAAAAGCTTATAGCAAATAACTTAATGACGTGATCTTATGCTACGCTTAATTGGGTGTGTCCATTACATCATTCATATAATGACATAACCTTGTTATTAACAACATCCAATGTTCATGATCACGAAACCATGATCATCTATTAATCAACAAGCTAGTTATACAAGAGGCTTACTAGGGACTCTTTGTTGTTCACATAACACACATGTATCAATGTTTCGGTTAATACAATTATAGCATGGTATGTAAACATTATCATAAACACAAAGATATATTATAATAACCATTTTATTATTGCCTCTTGGGCATATCTCCAACAGTCTCCCACTTGCACTAGAGTCAATAATCTAGTTTACATTTGTAAAGATATAACACCTTGGCCTTCCGGTGCTTTATCATGTTTTGCTCACGGGAGAGGTTTTAGTCAACGGATCTGACACGCTCAGAAACGTATGTATTTTGCAATTCATTTGCGTCTTAACGCATCACTCATTTTCCTAATGAGTCGGCATTAAATATGTTTGGTCTTCTGGTGGAACCTTAATTCCGCAGTCTGAAATATGTCACTAATATTGTCACACACAATATAGCTTCAAATATCTGACACTATCGGAACTACACCAAGTTCTCAAAGAACTTCTTGACTTAACATCCTTATGCATTGTCAAAACAATGACATACTCTGCCTTCGTTTGTAGAATCTGTCACAATATTTAGAATTCTTCTAAATCTAGCATAGACAACTTCTAGCTCATTGTGCTACCTTTTAAACAACACTTAGTCTAATTCGAGATTGAAATATTATTTTATATGTGACAAAACAAATATCGGTGTAACACTTTACAGTGATTTGTTTGTCATTTTTCCATACAAAACTATATATATATCCTTGGTTCTTCTAAAGCACTCAAGGATATTCTTACTGTTATCCAATGATCATCATATAAATCATTCTGATATATGCTCATAACACTTTAGAGCATAGGACATCTGATTTTTGTACATATTATTCGTGATCTAAAATCACTCATGTGTTTTTACTCGTCAAGTGTCAAATACACTCAAGTCTTGTGAAACCTTCACATGAAAAGAACACCTTCTTAATATTTCTATATTGAATTACTTCAATATCCATTCTATGTACTTTAACTTAAACTTATTATGTGTTTGAATCTATCTTCATAGATCTTGGCACTAAATAGGTTTTAGTTCATATCCTTTTCATTGAAATTAATTCTCAATGAAACCTTTTATAATCAAGTATATATAATTACATCATTTATAACCAACTATATGTCATATACATAAGTATTATAAATATGTCTCAGCGCTCCCACTTAATTTCTTGTAAATGCAAGCCTCTTCATCGTCTCTGATGAAATCAAAAAACTCTTTGACTATTTCATCCGGTGAAGATTCCAACTCCGCGATACTTACTTCATCCAATTGAAGTTTGTATACCTATCTAGTATTCCATGGACCAACAAAACTCTTGGTTGTATCTTGTATACACTTTTAATACACACTTCTGATAAGTAATGTATTTTGCCATCCTACTAGCATATCTCATAAAAGAAATATGTAGTGATTACTAGAATAATCCACATAGACTATAAGCATTGCTACGGAAGATCTAATCTTATCGTAGTCAACTCTTTGAACTTTGTCGTAAACAACTTTTTGACAAGTCAAGCTTCATCATTTTTATAGATCCATTTACTTTCAAAAAGTATTCATCTATCTAGGATTTCATGGCGCATAGCCATTTTAACGGAGTCAGGGCCCATCATAACTTCTTTGTTTGTGGTTGGTTTATCATTGTTCAAAATCAATCCTTTGTCCACAAATCATTTATTTGATCACAAAGTAAACCATACCTACAAGGTTCAATATGTACTTCGATCTCCATGGCTAAAACACTTTGTAGTCATGGGAGCCATGATCATCGTGGCCGCTTCCGGAACCAATTCCGATGCTGCGCTACTTTGATCATTATGCTCAGGTTCATAAACCTTATCAAATTCTATTGTCCTCCCACTCTAATACTTCGCTAGAAACAATTTCTTGGAAATAAATAAGAAACATCGACAAACACTTTTGTCTTTGTATCCATAGTGGAAAGAATTCCCAATCAATACTTTGGGATAACCAACAAAGACATTCATCCGATTTTGGTTGTAAACTCTTAGACCAAAATTTAAAGAAAGGACTATTAGGGTTTATACCCATGCCATAACTTGTATGGTGTCATTTCAACGGATCATGATGATGCTCTATTTAGTGTAAAAGCGGTAGTCTCTAAAGCATAATCCACAAAAATATAATGGCGTCAATATTTTATCTCATCATTGACCCAACAAGGTTTGGATACATCTCTCGGATATTCCATCATCACTATGATACTCCAAGAAACGTGAGTTGTAGAATATAACTCTCTTAGATGTTCGCTAAAACTAGTAATTCAAATATTTCCACTATGATCCAATCATAGATATTTGACTTTTCTATTACGATGATTTCCACTTCATGCTGAATTTTATTTGAATCCATTCAAATGTTTCAAACTTCTTCCTTATCGAATATATCCACATATATATACTCAATTCATTGTTTGAAGTTTTCATGAAGTAGAAGAATCTCCCGCACACAACTATGCCCAGTGAACCATATACATCATCATGTATGTTTCCACTAAGTTAGTTGCCCGTTCAAATCTTGGCCTATGAACGGTATTGCAGTCATTCCTTTTAGAAGAGATTTGCAAGCGCCAAATGATTCAAAAATCAAATGACTCCAATAATCCATTTGCATGGAGTTTCTTCATGCGTTCCTTTCCAACATGACCTAAATGGCGGTTCCACAAATAAGTGGAATTCAAATCATTTGCCTTATGGCATTTTAGCGTCAGTGTTATGTATGTGTGTTTCACCATTAAGATTTATAATAACTTATCCATCGTACATTGAGTAATGTCATAATTTGAACAACTCATTGTTTTCATTTGACCAGAGCAGAATAACCATTATTTAGTTCTTTATTATAAATTCTAAGGGCTAGGTATAATGCCAATGACAAACATAATAACACTTTATTATGTTCCAGATGTGCATTATTACCATATTCCTTATCAGTCACTTAGGCCATCGTATTCTTGTATTGCGTTGTACTGTATGACATCTCATACCAACCAATCTGATACAAATACCCAAGAATTTCTTTATGTGACCAAACAAGGAATACATCCATAACATGTATATCATTTATATACACCTGCGCTAGACTTTCTAGTCTTTTCTTTCTTTCTGCCAAAATATCTTTTGTAGTTTCTCTTTTAGTTTTCCTCAATCTCAGAAAACACTTCATCTTCAATAACTTCTAGGTCTATTGGTCAAATACCAATAACTTTGAGGTTTTTACTTTGAAGTTTGATCATCATATGACAAGTGTTCTAGATTTCACTATTAGTAACTTTATAATATGATGAACAATTTCACTCATAATTTTATCCATTATTTAATGATGACTTTTCGAGACCATGTATGTACATGCTAGGCTCGTAAAGTTTAACCTCAGTATTTGTATGTGCAAATCTGGCTTGCACCCGTTGTATGCACACGTAGAATCTATAACACCCGATCATCACGTGATGCTACGAAACTACGAGTCTTAGCAACGGTGCATACTAAGGACTATCACTTCATGGATATGCGAATATCTTTAGTGCCCCAATAGTTGGAGGATTGGGACGCCTGGCGTCTTCAACCTTCATACATTCCCATAAAACTTATGAGTTTATGTAGTCTCACCAAATTATACTCTATCATCTTGCAATAAGGTCTTAGATATCACATATATCTCATACCTTGATTATTTCTGAAAACTAAATTTTCAGCTCCTTACTTTTCAAACAGATTTGAACTTCAAGTTTCACGGAGACAAGATAACTTTAGGTACTAATTGAAACCATAGTTCTTTGAATTAACAATGTGAGGTTTACTAAAAGTTTGCAATAGGACTTAATCAATTCTTGATTCTTTAACAATACGGTACCAATCCGTAAAGTTTCTTGTCAGATTTTAACAGTATTTCTATCTCAATTACAAGACTAGCACATGGTAGAAAACGGATGCCAATACTACAAAATTAATTCAAAATACTATTCAGACTATGTTCATGATAATTAGTTCATGTTTTAATCTAATTACTAATGAACTCCCACTTAATACAACATCCCTCATAGTTGTTAAGTGGTACACGATCCACATCTACTACACCAAAACCGATCATCACGTGAGATGATGTAGCTTCAATGGTGAACATCAACATGTTGATCATATCATCCATATGACTCGTGTTCAACCTTTCGGTTTCCGTTGTCCCGAGGCCATGTCTGTACATGCTAGGCTCGTCAAGCAAACCCAAGTATTCTGCGTGTGCAACATGGCTTACACCCGTTGTATATGAACGTTGAATCTATCACATCCGATCATCACGAGATGCTTCAAAACGACGAACTTTGGCAACGGTGCATACGAGGGGAGAACACTTTATTATCTTGATATTAATGTGAGGGATCATCTTATAATGCTACCATCGCGTTCTAAGCAAAATAAGATGCATAAAGGATTAACATCACATGCAATTCATATGTGATATGATATGGCCCTTTAGTCTTTGCGCCTTCGATCTTCATCTCGAAAGCACGGACATGATCTCCATCATCAACGGGCATGATCTCCATCATCGTCGGCGTAGCGTCAAGGTCCATGGCGCCGTCTTCATGGTTGTTCACCTCATGTAGCAACTATTACAACTACTTTGAAATACTACTCAACATGAAATTTAAATACAACCATAAGGCTCCTGCCGGTTGCCACAATACAATAATGATCAACTATACATATTCATCATCACATCATGGCCATATCACATCACCAAACCCTGCAAAAACAAGTTAGACGTCTCTAATTTGGTTTGCATATCTTACGTGGTTTAGGGTTTTCGAGTAAGATCCAGTCTACCTATGAACATGAACCACAACGGTGATACTAGTGTTGTCAATAGGAAGAGTAAATTGAATCTTCACTATGGTGGGAGAGACAGACACCCACAAAGCCACTTATGCAATACAAGTTGCATGTCGAACGTGGAGCAAGTCTCATGAACGCGGTCATGTAAAGTTAGCCCGAGCCGCTTCATCCCACCATGCCACAAAGATGCAAAGTACTCGAACTAAAGACAACATAAGCATCAACGCCCACAAAACAATTGTGTTCTACTCGTGCAACCATCTATGCATAGACACGGCTCTGATACCACTGTTGGGATTCGTAGCATAGAAAACAAAAAATTTCCTACCGCGAGAACGCAATCCAAGCCAAGATGCAATCTAGAAGATGGGAGCAACGAGGGGATGAACGAGACTAACCCTTGAAGATTTCCAAAGCCTACAAGAGGAGGCTCTTGTTGCTGCGGTAGACGATCACTTGCCACTTTCAAAAGCGCGTAGAAGATCTTGATGGTGCCACAATCAGGCAGCACCTCCGTACTCGGTCACACGTTCGGTGTTGATGACGACATCCTTCTCCCCATTCTAGCGGGCAGCGGAAGTAGTAGATCCTCCTCGGAATCCCGGCAGCACGACGGCGTGGTGGCGGTGTCGATGGAGAACTCCGGCAGGGCTTCGCCTAAGCGTATGCGGGAGTTGTATGTGGAGGAGGGGCGCTAGGGTTTGGGGAGAGGGGTGCCTTGGGCGCCGGCCATGAAGGGGGCAGCCAAGGTTGGAGGCAAGAGTGGCCGGCCACCCTCCCCTTGTCCCTCATTATATAGGTGGAAGCCCCAAGAGTTGTAGTCCAAGTCTTCGAATAAGACCCCAACACCAAAACTTCCCAAAGGTGGGAAACCTACTCAAGGGGGGAGTCCTACTCAAGGTGGGACTCCCACCTTTCCTTGAGGTGGGGCTGGCCGGCCACCAAGGTGGAGCCCACCTGGGACTCCTCCCCCTTAGGCTTTGGCCGGCCATGTTAGTGGAGTCCCTCCGGGACTCCACCTTCCATAGTGCCTTTCTTCCGGACTTTTCTAGAACCTTCTAGAACCTGCCATAAATGCACCGGATCATTTCCAAACTTGGAATATGACTTCCTATATATGAATCTTATTCTTCGGACCATTCCGGAACTCCTCGTGATGTCCTGGATCCCATCCGAGACTCCGAACAAAACTTCGAACTCCATTCCATATTCCATATCTACTTAAACGACATCAAACCTTAAGTGTGTCACCCTACGGTTCGCGAACTATGTAGACATGGTTGAGACTTCCCTCCGACCAATAACCAATAGAGGGATCTGGAGATCCATAATGGCTCCCACATATTCAACGATGACTTAGTGATTGAATGAACCATTCACATACGATATCAATTCCCTTTGTCACGCGATATTTTACTTGTCCGAGGTTTGATCATCGGTATCACTCTATACCTTGTTTAACCTCATCTCCTGACAAGTACTCTTTACTCGTACCGTGGTATGTGGTCTCTTATGAACTTATTCATATGCTTGCAAGACATTCGACGACATTCCACCGAGAGGGCCTAGAGTATATCTATCCGTCATCGGGATGGACAAATCCCACTGTTGATCCATATGCCTCAACTCATACTTTCCGGATACTTAATCCCACCTTTATAACCACCCATTTACGCAGTGGCATTTGATGTAATCAAAGTACCTTTCCGGTATAAGTGATTTACATGATCTCATGGTCGAAAGGACTAGGTAACTATGTATCGAAAGCTTATAGCAAATAACTTAATGACGTGATCTTATGCTACGCTTAATTGGGTGTGTCCATTACATCATTCATATAATGACATAACCTTGTTATTAACAACATCCAATGATCATGATCACGAAACCATGATCATCTATTAATCAACAAGCTAGTTATACAAGAGGCTTACTAGGGACTCTTTGTTGTTCACATAACACACATGTATCAATGTTTCGGTTAATACAATTATAGCATGGTATGTAAACATTATCATAAACACAAAGATATATTATAATAACCATTTTATTATTGCCTCTTGGGCATATCTCCAACAAGAGCCACCAGAGGGGAGCCCTGGGGGGCCCACACATGGGGCTGGCGTGGCCAGGGCCTGGGCCGCACCGCCCTATTGTGTGGCGGCTCCGTACCCCCTCCGACTCCGCCTCTTCGCCTATAAGTTGCCCCCTGACCTAAATCTTCGACACCGATTGACGAAACCCGAGAAAACCTTCCAGAGCCGCCGGCATCGCGAAACTCCAATTTGGGGGACAGAAGTCTCTGTTCCGGCACCCTGCCGGGACGGGGAATTGCCCCCGGAGTCATCTCCACCGCCGTCTCTACCGTCATCGCTGTCTCCATGATGAGGAGGGAGTAATTCACCCCCGGGGCTGAGGGCTCCGCTGTAGCTATGTGGTTCATCTCTCTCTCTTTGTGATCTAGTTGAATATCATCTATGTGCTACTCTAGTGATGTTATTAAAGTAGTCTATTCCTCCTCCATGATGTAATGTTGACAGTGTGTGCATCATGAAGTACTTGGTATATGCTATGATTGTGATCTCTTGTAGATTATGAAGTTAACTATTACTATGATGGTATTGATGTGATCTATTCCTCCTTTCATAGTATGATGGTGACAGTGTGCATGCTATGTTAGTACTTGGTATAGTTGTGTTGATCTATCATTGTCAACACCCGGATTTTTAAGTCCAGGTGCCTGTTATGCCATACATCGCAATCCCAGGAATATTGTTGTTGCGAGACATAACAGTTGAATATCATAAGTCATCGTTCATTACATACCATAGTCGTCTTACAAATAGAGATCACATGATCCAATATTACACAAATAGTTGATCTATTGATCAACAGACACAAAGTTCATAGTTTCATAGCGGAAGCGTAAGTAGAAGGGACTCTCTAGTCCACAGGCCAACGTCTGACGTCAGAAGATTCCCTAGTTGTCGTAGACATCCTGGTTGCCGTCATCTTGATAGTTCTGCTCCTCTTCATAGTCTGGCCATTTGAATAGCCAGGGACACAGCCGTGAGTACTTTAAAGTACTCGCAAACTATTACTAATGTAAGTGCTAACAATTCTAGTAAGGGGTGCTAAGTTCTAGTTTATTTTGCATAAAGCAAATTTTAGTTCACAAACATTTTTGTAAACAACTCTTCATGTGCTAACTAACTCAAGTGGGAACATTAGTGTCATTCCCACAATTCCATTGTGATTCCAAGTCAATGTCACCTTTCAAGTTCAAATCCACAAGTCACCCTTCACCATTCATAGTTTTCAAAAAGTTCTGATGACGGAACAGTATGGCCTTTCCAACTGTCCATAACCGAGGACGCGGCTATTCGAATAGGTTTAACTCTGCAGAGGTTGTACACTTGTGCCACAACAATTGCAATAGCTCGTCAGGGGTAACTGGCCCTGATTTATCGTACGCAGTACGCGAACTACCAATCATAACCTTTCATTTACATACCCTAGTATAGGCACCTCTCCCCATGAGCTTGGCCTCCCAGTGAAGACAAACTGTCAGCCTGGGAACTGCACAGGGCTTGGGCCGGACATTCACCTCATTTCGCGTCATATCATCTCATTTCTTTTGTTGTAGAGGCAGCTTTCGGCCTAACCCCGATGACGCTTGTTTAGAGGGAACCCATACTAAGACACACAAACTTCCGGTTAAGCCCTACCCAGATTCAGGTATTGTGGGGGTACTTGTAAAATATGAATGGTATCGCATCCGAACCCAACCATCAGATTTTGGTAAAGTCACCTTCAAAATCTTTCAATAGAATGACTCATCATTCCAAGGTTTTCAAAGTCATTTCATTTCACAAGTTCCCAACTAAGGTATTCACCTTTAATTTAGCACTAGCATCTAAGCATGAGGGGTGCTAAGTACTTTGCTTTGCTTCTAGGCTAACTTCGATACTTTGGTACTAATCCAAAACTAACCAAGTGAATCATAAATCAAAAAGGTACTTTGATAAAACAAAAGTAAAATAAGCTTGTAAGGTAAAACTGGAAATAGGATCATAAGCATAAAGTAAATAGGGGAATGCCTTGCTCATAGAGAGCTTTGCACTTTGCAAGAGTATTATCTTGCAACCTAAATGGTTTGCATAAATCTAGCTTGCATTGGTAATAGCTTGCTAACTTTACTACTCTAGTAAACTTCTTTACTTTGACCAAAGTTAACTATAAAAGCAACTTATTGAGAAAACAAGTAAGAACTTGTAATGTATAAACTTGGGATAGGCTTATGTAAGAAAAGGTAAGATTCATGGTGCCTTGCCCCAAAGGGGCTTTGCACTTTGCAAGAATATTAGCTTGCATTGGTAATAGCTTGCAAGAATATTAGCTTGCATTGGTAATAGCTTGCAAGAATATTAGCTTGCATTGGTAATAACTTGCCTTGGTTGAAGTGAGGGTCCAAGTTCTCTTCTCCTTCCTTTTTGTAGAAGACCTCCTCCTCCTGATAGTCTCCGGTACTAGCATCTAAAATACGAATACGGGGTACACAATCATCATACCAAACTTATTTACTAAACTAAGCACACACATGATTCACACAACTTAAACTAGCATCACACCTTACTATTAAGTTGGTGAATGTGTTTTTCTTATTCAAGAAAAATAATTTCCTCTCATACTAACTTAGGTGTTACTTTTAATTATTTAGAGAAATAATTTCCTCTCATTATCTTATTAAGATTTAATTTCTCTTATGAATAATATATGACCTAGGTTGACCAAAGTCAACCTCTTCATACTTATCATCTGAGAAAATGATTTAAATGAGGTTCCATACCTCATGCAATTTAATACTAACATGGTAGTGATTTAATGTCACCAAATACTCATTATGAGATTGTATAGACCATGGTCACTACCTCATGTTGAATTACTTGAGACCAAGATTTAAATGAGAGGAAAACCTCTCATAAGTTTTATCACATAGTTGTAACTAGGTTAACAACTACCATTGAGGTGATTTAACATCAACTATTCTATTCACACAATTACTACAATTGGGGTGCATTGGTTGTGTTGCTTGAGGAAAATAATTTCCTCTCCTTACATATGTAAATGATAATTCCCATATGGTTCTTGAGAAATACTTTTCTCTCATTGCAATCTTCTTAAGATTTAATTTCTCCAACAATCATACATGAGATCATGTTGACCCAAGTCAACCATTCATCATCATTATTTGAGAAATTGATTTAAATGAGGTAGAGTACCTCATACCATTTAATAACACTACATAGGCTTTAAATCTCTAAGTACTTCATATAGGAGAGTTTGGACCAGGGGTCCAAACTTCACATGAATTCATTTGAGACAAAGTTTAAATGAAGCATAAGACTTCATAAGAATTACTTAATAGTTTTGGACAATATCCACTAGTTAAACTAGCCATATTATCCATTACTTAAACTAGGGCATGATCATGCAAAGTGACCACACCATTTTCTTGCATAAACAATTAGTGTAAGTCAAATGTGAGCTATTGGAGTTGGAATCAACTCAATATCTATTTTGGTTGATTTTTAAGAATTATTTGAATGTGCAAAAATCCCTGACTTGTTCTTTTTGTCAGATTAATTCTACAAATAATTTTGAGATGGGACCAGTGGCATATGGTAGATCTTTTTCATAGCTTTCTATCAATATAAAATTTGTTAAAATTGGCCAAGCCAAACAGATTGTATTAAATTTCAAAGTGGGGTTCAGTATTGAAAATTGTTTGAATTGAATTAATTCAAAATTGACTAGGCGGGCTGGCGGGAAAGAAAATGGGCCGAAACTGTTTGAAACGCGGCACAGAGGAGTTGGGCTGGCCCAGCAGTGCGTCCAGCGCAGCGGGCCAGCTGACAGGGGGACCCACGCGTCAGTGACGGTGACTTACCGAATCGGTACGGGCTGCTGAGAGGCGTCGGATCAGAAGAGGATCGTGCGGCTGGGCGTCGTCGTTGTCGTCGACGAGAGGGGAAGTGCTGGCGGCTACGGCAAGGGGTCGGCGGCGAGCTGGAGCTCTGGCGAGGATCAGCGACGGTGCAGGGCGGCGTTGTCGAGGACGAGGAAGCAGATGGCGCAGACGGCGGCTTGAATGGTGGCCTGAATCGACGGCGGCGATCTCAGGTCCGCCGCGGGCTCCGGCGTTCGATTGGGCGGCTCCGGTGACTAATCAACGAGGAGAAGAGGTCGAGGAGGGTCAGTGAGAAGAGGGGAGTTGAGTGGTGTGAGAAATGGGGGAGGAGGAGCTCTCCTTTTATAGGCGCTCGAGGTGGCCAGAGGTCTGCGGCGAAGTCGACAGGGTCGCGGCGTTTCCGGCGAGCAATGGGGGTAGGCGAGGGTGGCGCTAGGTAGGTGAGGTCGAGGCGGTGCTAGGAGGCTAGACGGAGAGGTGGGGGACGGTCTGGTGTGTGCGCGCGACGGCGACGTTCTGGCGGCAGGGTTGCGGGAGAACGTGGACCTGGTCGTCGGCGACGGCGCTCACGCGGGGCACGGCGCGTGTCTGGCGGGGTCCTGGCGAGGTGGCGGAGCTCGTGGCGCAGAGAGGGGGTCCAGGGGAGGTGTGCTGCGGCGAGGCGACTCGTGGCCAGGGCATGTCCACGGGCGCGCTGGGGCGTGTCCACGCCGTGATCGGCATGCCTGGGGAGATTTGGGCGCGCGAATTCCGGCCACCCTCGGCATCTTCTCCGACCAGGGTTGGCATAGGCTGCACTAGGGAGGTGAGGTGGAGCCAGAGGACAAGGTGGCCAGAGCTGGGGAGGAAGGAGAGAAGAAGAGGAGGAACATGGCCGGCATGGCCATGTACATGCAAGCTAGGCTTGCTTCTTTAGGGTTTCTGTGGGTGGTGAGGCAGAGAGGGGACAAGGGGACAGGGTAGAGGGGTTTAGGGACTTAGGGTTGGGTGTAGGACACTATTTGAAATAGTGTCAAATAGTTCCCTATTTGCATTTCACAAATTTTGTCCAAATTTGGTTGAGCTCAAATAGTTTCAAAAACTGAGAGTGGTTGGTTTGGTTGAGTTGTAAATGACCAGAGACAACTATGTGTGGTGGTGGAATTTTAAAAATCAAAGAATTGCAAAAGGTGACAAAGTGAGATTGTTGATCATAATAAAAAGTCTCAACTTTGCATGAGCATAGTTATTGATCAAAGAGGATTTTGGCATGGTGCTCTTCACAAAAGTTGTTCACCTTGATGTGCTCTTGGATGACATGCAAAGAGTTGGGAAAGTTTAGTTTGAAAAACTTGAAATAGAGAGGCTCAAAGTAGTGACCAGAATATAAATTTCAGTTTTGACCATTATTGTATGTGAGCCTAATTTGAGTTTGAATTTGATTTGAATTGGGTTTCTTTGATTCCAATAGTTGTAATAAGTGTGTAGTAACATTGTTCAACTAAGGGTGAAGGCCAAAATGGTCTAGGGTCAAGATTTATAAAAATGGCATACACCATATGTAAGGGTTTTGGGATTTTCTAACTTTTATTCTTTTATTTTTCTTTGCTTCAATTTGACAAGAGTGAGGTTTACTTAGTGCTAGATTGAGTTGGATAAAAGGTTCCAACCATTTTGAGACAAGGTTGGTGCCTAGGTCAAGGTTTGATAAATTGGCCCTATGTGTATGTGAGTGAAAATGGAATTATCTCACTATTTGATTTCTCTCCATTTGATTTGACTTGTCTTGACTCTAATGTGATTCTTATTAGTTAAGAAACATTTTCAAACCATTGAAACCAGTTCAAATGGTCTTGCTCAAAGATTTTCAAAAATGGCCATAACACATGAGAGGTGACATGTCAATTTTTCTTATTCTTGTAAAGTGTTCATCTTGCTTTACTTGGGCATGGGTTAGGGTCAATTTAATATTAGATTAGGTTTAGATATGGTTTCACACCATTTGGTCAAGGTAGAAGTACATAGGACAAGAATTGGTGAAAATGGCTATGTGTCACATATGCCTCTATGCATATGTGGCATTTGATTTTTAATTTGACTAGGCTTGACCCAATTGATGTTTTTGAGTGTTGAAATGGTATATAGGAGTGATCCAACCATTCACTACAAGTCTTAGGGTCAAGATCCTCAATTTCACAACTTTGATATTTTGCTCTCATATGCCTCTATGGCATTATTACTTTCTTTTTAAAATCTTTTGTTTCATTTTGGATTGGGTTGGAGAAGTACTAGATAAGGTTTAAGAAGGTTTTCCAATCCTCTAAATAAAGTAGACAGGCCTAGGGTAAAGTTTTACAAAAATAGCCATAGGCACATATGCCTTTATGCATATGTTTGAATTGGTTGGTAAGTGATTTGTTGAGTGTGTTGAGGTATTTCAATTCATCTACTCAAGGTAGATAAGGCAAAGCTCCTCATTTTCCACAAGTATCCATAGGCTGGCATATGCCTTTTTCTTAAATAAGATCTTTCCTTTTTATTTTATTTCTCAAAGATTGATGACAAGAGGGATGAGGTTTAGGGTTTTAGTAAGTTTTGCAATGGTTCACCACCATTTAGCAAAATAAGAAAAGGTAGGGTTCAAGATTTACATATTAAGGCTATAGGCACACATATGTATTTTTCTTCTATTTTGGTTTCTCAAAATAGATCCAAAGGATTTTTGAGAAGGTTAGGGTTTAGGGTTTTTCTTATTTGATTTCTTTCTCTTTTAATTTTATTTGGTTTGTGATCTTCACTTGATCACTTTAGGGTTTTAGGGTTTATCACATAAGCATAATAACACTCATCAAGGCAAAACACCAGGAATAGGTAGGAGCATTAAGCATAGCACCGTATATAAGAAAAGTTTTTGTTGGTTCTCATTTTTGGAAAAAGTAAATTTATTTTCTCTTTGTTTTGAAATTTGGGGTGTTACAAACCCTTCCCCCTTAAACAAATCTCGTCCCGAGATTTTAAGAGAAGTTAGGTTCCTAAGAGAGATTGGGCGATATGATTTAGCAGGGAACATACTTGGCATGGCCTGAGGTGCTTCTTGTGCTTCGGTGGCCTTCATGCAGTAGTAACGACCATTGCGGTTGTTCGGGTAGTTTGGAGCAAACTTTCTTCTAGTTGCGATACGGCGCTGCTGCTGTGTAGGTGCAGCGGTGTTGGCGGCAATCTTGGCAAGCTTCTTGGGGCATTCATTGGAGTAATGACCCACAGTTCCACATTCATAGCAGGTTACCGTTGACTTGTCCTTTTGGGCAATAGGTACAGCATTGCTTCCAGTCCTTGGGGCATTGTTGGCGGCTTTCATCGGGCACTTTTTAGAGTAATGACCAGTAACACCACATGCATAGCAAGTCACAGTGGACTTGCTTCTGGGGGCCTGGTTGGGTGTTAGGATGAGCTGCTCCAGTGATGCTATCCTTACGCGGAGGCTAGCAATGAGGTAGTCCTTCTTGGCGTGCTGATGGCGAAGTGCCTTGCGCTCCATTGCAAGGATTTTGATGGTGTCAGTCATCTTGGCGTGCTCAATGTGCAGCTGGTTGGTCTGGGCACGGGAGTTGTTGCGGGTAGGAGGGGCCATCTGAAGATTGAGGTAGATGATGAGATAAGAGGGGAAATTTCTATGGTTGGTTTGAGTTAAAGTTCAAAAAGTTCAAAACTTGAAAACTTGAGTAGTGTTGAGGGGGTAAAAACCAGCAACACTTTTTCATTCATACCAAACATCACACATTACAAATTTAACACACCGTTGGTTTGAAGAACCATTCATTCGCTCTACGATACAAGGGGATCCTGATACAACTCACACCTACTTAAGTGCTGGGGTGATACTACTCTTCCGGGTGGATTCTTCTTCTTCGCGGGTGATGTGCTTGGCGAGAGGCGAGGGCGTTGTCCAAATCCCTGCGGGTTTTGTACTGCCTGAAGTCCTGATGTGCTACATAGGGGTTCATTTCCGGGGGTGGGGGCATGGTCATCGGTCTTCCCATGGAGTCATGTCTTGGGTAGTAGATGAAGCGAGTGTTCTTGATCTTGTCCTCTTTTTGTCCACACAGACGGGAAATGGCTTCTTGCATAGCTTTGACTAGTCCTTCCTTCCAAGTGTTTCCCGTTACAGAAATCCAGATGGTTTCCCATACCGGGGCATCATGCTTTCTTCGTAGATCTGTAGAAACGTCCCATCGAGGTGGTTCTCCTAACTGAGCTTTGAGGGGTATTTCGAAGAACTCGGGATACAGGTGTCCTAGATATTCCACTAGTTGCTTCAACTCCTTTTCGAACTTTAGGTCGCCTCCGGGACCAAGCTGATAGGACTCCCATTGGTACTTCATCTGTGAGTAATTAGGATAAGTAAGTTAAAGAAGTAGTCAAGTGTGCAACATTTTAGGTAGGTTTGTAAAGAAAGTAAAGTATGGATTTCTCATTTTTGCAAACGATCTCAAGGGTAAGAGTAAGAACAAGTTTTCACAAATATTCACTTCATGGGTTTTTGAAACTAAGTTTTTCAGACGTCCATTCTAACTAGGGTCTCCTAAGGTCAAACAATGGCTCTGATACCAACTTGTCAACACCCGGATTTTTAAGTCCAGGTGCCTGTTATGCCATACATCGCAATCCCAGGAATATTGTTGTTGCGAGACATAACAGTTGAATATCATAAGTCATCGTTCATTACATACCATAGTCGTCTTACAAATAGAGATCACATGATCCAATATTACACAAATAGTTGATCTATTGATCAACAGACACAAAGTTCATAGTTCCATAGCGGAAGCGTAAGTAGAAGGGACTCTCTAGTCCACAGGCCAACGTCTGACGTCAGAAGATTCCCTAGTTGTCGTAGACATCCTGGTTGCCGTCATCTTGATAGTTCTGCTCCTCTTCATAGTCTGGCCATTTGAATAGCCAGGGACACAGCCGTGAGTACTTTAAAGTACTCACAAACTAATACTAATGTAAGTGCTAACAATTCTAGTAAGGGGTGCTAAGTTCTAGTTTATTTTGCATAAAGCAAATTTTAGTTCACAAACATTTTTGTAAACAACTCTTCATGTGCTAACTAACTCAAGTGGGAATATTAGTGTCATTCCCACAATTCCGTTGTGATTCCAAGTCAATGTCACCTTTCAAGTTCAAATCCACAAGTCACCCTTCACCATTCATAGTTTTCAAAAAGTTCTGATGACGGAACAGAATGGCCTTTCCAACTGTCCATAACCGAGGACGCGGCTATTCGAATAGGTTTAACTCTGCAGAGGTTGTACACTTGTGCCACAACAATTGCAATAGCTCGTCAGGGGTAACTGGCCCTGATTTATCGTACGCAGTACGCGAACTACCAATCATAACCTTTCATTTACATACCCTAGTATAGGCACCTCTCCCCATGAGCTTGGCCTCCCAGGTGAAGACAAGCGTCGGCACTGGGAGCGCACAGGGCTTGGGCCGGACATTCACCTCATTTCGCGTCATATCATCTCATTTCTTTTGTTGTAGAGGCAGCTTTCGGCCTAACCCCGATGACGCTTGTTTAGAGGGAACCCATACTAAGACACACAAACTTCCGGTTAAGCCCTACCCAGATTCAGTTATTGTGGGGGTACTTGTAAAATTGGAATGGTATCGCATCCGAACCCAACCATCAGATTTTGGTAAAGTCACCAAGTCATTCACAGATCATATTCACCTTCAAAATCTTTCAATAGAATGACTCATCATTCCAAGGTTTTCAAAGTCATTTCATTTCACAAGTTCCCAACTAAGGTATTCACCTTTAATTTAGCACTAGCATCTAAGCATGAGGGGTGCTAAGTACTTTGCTTTGCTTCTAGGCTAACTTCGATACTTTGGTACTAATCCAAAACTAACCAAGTGAATCATAAATCAAAAAGGTACTTTGATAAAACAAAAGTAAAATAAGCTTGTAAGGTAAAACTGGAAATAGGATCATAAGCATAAAGTAAATAGGGGAATGCCTTGCTCATAGAGAGCTTTGCACTTTGCAAGAGTATTATCTTGCAACCTAAATGGTTTGCATAAATCTAGCTTGCATTGGTAATAGCTTGCTAACTTTACTACTCTAGTAAACTTCTTTACTTTGACCAAAGTTAACTATAAAAGCAACTTATTGAGAAAACAAGTAAGAACTTGTAATGTATAAACTTGGGATAGGCTTATGTAAGAAAAGGTAAGATTCATGGTGCCTTGCCCCAAAGGGGCTTTGCACTTTGCAAGAATATTAGCTTGCATTGGTAATAGCTTGCAAGAATATTAGCTTGCATTGGTAATAGCTTGCAAGAATATTAGCTTGCATTGGTAATAGCTTGCCTTGGTTGAAGTGAGGGTCCAAGTTCTCTTCTCCTTCCTTTTTGTAGAAGACCTCCTCCTCCTGATAGTCTCCGGTACTAGCGTCTAAAATACGAATACGGGGTACACAATCATCATACCAAACTTATTTACTAAACTAAGCACACACATGATTCACACAACTTAAACTAGCATCACACCTTACTATTAAGTTGGTGAATGTGTTTTTCTTATTCAAGAAAAATAATTTCCTCTCATACTAACTTAGGTGTTACTTTTAATTATTTAGAGAAATAATTTCCTCTCATTATCTTATTAAGATTTAATTTCTCTTATGAATAATATATGACCTAGGTTGACCAAAGTCAACCTCTTCATACTTATCATCTGAGAAAATGATTTAAATGAGGTTCCATACCTCATGCAATTTAATACTAACATGGTAGTGATTTAATGTCACCAAATACTCATTATGAGATTGCATAGACCATGGTCACTACCTCATGTTGAATTACTTGAGACCAAGATTTAAATGAGAGGAAAACCTCTCATAAGTTTTATCACATAGTTGTAACTAGGTTAACAACTACCATTGAGGTGATTTAACATCAACTATTCTATTCACACAATTACTACAATTGGGGTGCATTGGTTGTGTTGCTTGAGGAAAATAATTTCCTCTCCTTACATATGTAAATGATAATTCCCATATGGTTCTTGAGAAATACTTTTCTCTCATTGCAATCTTCTTAAGATTTAATTTCTCCAACAATCATACATGAGATCATGTTGACCCAAGTCAACCATTCATCATCATTATTTGAGAAATTGATTTAAATGAGGTAGAGTACCTCATACCATTTAATAACACTACATAGGCTTTAAATCTCTAAGTACTTCATATAGGAGAGTTTGGACCAGGGGTCCAAACTTCACATGAATTCATTTGAGACAAAGTTTAAATGAAGCATAAGACTTCATAAGAATTACTTAATAGTTTTGGACAATATCCACTAGTTAAACTAGCCATATTATCCATTACTTAAACTAGGGCATGATCATGCAAAGTGACCACACCATTTTCTTGCATAAACAATTAGTGTAAGTCAAATGTGAGCTATTGGAGTTGGAATCAACTCAATATCTATTTTGGTTGATTTTTAAGAATTATTTGAATGTGCAAAAATCCCTGACTTGTTCTTTTTGTCAGATTAATTCTACAAATAATTTTGAGATGGGACCAGTGGCATATGGTAGATCTTTTTCATAGCTTTCTATCAATATAAAATTTGTTAAAATTGGCCAAGCCAAACAGATTGTATTAAATTTCAAAGTGGGGTTCAGTATTGAAAATTGTTTGAATTGAATTAATTCAAAATTGACTAGGCGGGCTGGCGGGAAAGAAAATGGGCCGAAACTGTTTGAAACGCGGCACAGAGGAGTTGGGCCGGCCCAGCAGTGCGTCCAGCGCAGCGGGCCAGCTGACAGGGGGACCCACGCATCAGTGACGGTGACTTACCGAATCGGTACGGGCTGCTGAGAGGCGTCGGATCAGAAGAGGATCGTGCGGCTGGGCGTCGTCGTTGTCGTCGACGAGAGGGGAAGTGCTGGCGGCTACGGCAGGGGGTCGGCGGCGAGCTGGAGCTCTGGCGAGGATCAGCGACGGTGCAGGGCGGCGTTGTCGAGGACGAGGAAACAGATGGCGCAGACGGCGGCTTGAATGGTGGCCTGAATCGACGGCAGCGATCTCAGGTCCGCCGCGGGCTCCGGCGTTCGATTGGGCGGCTCCGGTGACTAATCAACGAGGAGAAGAGGTCGAGGAGGGTCAGTGAGAAGAGGGGAGTTGAGTGGTGTGAGAAATGGGGGAGGAGGAGCTCTCCTTTTATAGGCGCTCGAGGTGGCCAGAGGTCTGCGGCGAAGTCGACAGGGTCGCGGCGTTTCCGGCGAGCAATGGGGGTAGGCGAGGGCGGCGCTAGGTAGGTGAGGTCGAGGCGGTGCTAGGAGGCTAGACGGAGAGGTGGGGGACGGTCTGGTGTGTGCGCGCGACGGCGACGTTCTGGCGGCAGGGTTGCGGGAGAACGTGGACCTGGTCATCGGCGACGGCGCTCGCGCGGGGCACGGCGCGTGTCTGGCGGGGTCCTAGCGAGGTGGCGGAGCTCGTGGCGCAGAGAGGGGGTCCAGGGGAGGTGTGCTGCGGCGAGGCGACTCGTGGCCAGGGCATGTCCACGGGCGCGCTGGGGCGTGTCCACGCCGTGATCGGCATGCCTGGGGAGATTTGGGCGCGCGAATTCCGGCCACCCTCGGCATCTTCTCCGACCAGGGTTGGCATAGGCTGCACTATGGAGGTGAGGTGGAGCCAGAGGACAAGGTGGCCAGAGCTGGGGAGGAAGGAGAGAAGAAGAGGAGGAACATGGCCGGCATGGCCATGTACATGCAAGCTAGGCTTGCTTCTTTAGGGTTTCTGTGGGTGGTGAGGCAGAGAGGGGACAAGGGGACAGGGTAGAGGGGTTTAGGGACTTAGGGTTGGGTGTAGGACACTATTTGAAATAGTGTCAAATAGTTCCCTATTTGCATTTCACAAATTTTGTCCAAATTTGGTTGAGCTCAAATAGTTTCAAAAACTGAGAGTGGTTGGTTTGGTTGAGTTGTAAATGACCAGAGACAACTATGTGTGGTGGTGGAATTTTAAAAATCAAAGAATTGCAAAAGGTGACAAAGTGAGATTGTTGATCATAATAAAAAGTCTCAACTTTGCATGAGCATAGTTATTGATCAAAGAGGATTTTGGCATGGTGCTCTTCACAAAAGTTGTTCACCTTGATGTGCTCTTGGATGACATGCAAAGAGTTGGGAAAGTTTAGTTTGAAAAACTTGAAATAGAGAGGCTCAAAGTAGTGACCAGAATATAAATTTCAGTTTTGACCATTATTGTATGTGAGCCTAATTTGAGTTTGAATTTGATTTGAATTGGGTTTCTTTGATTCCAATAGTTGTAATAAGTGTGTAGTAACATTGTTCAACTAAGGGTGAAGGCCAAAATGGTCTAGGGTCAAGATTTATAAAAATGGCATACACCATATGTAAGGGTTTTGGGATTTTCTAACTTTTATTCTTTTATTTTTCTTTGCTTCAATTTGACAAGAGTGAGGTTTACTTAGTGCTAGATTGAGTTGGATAAAAGGTTCCAACCATTTTGAGACAAGGTTGGTGCCTAGGTCAAGGTTTGATAAATTGGCCCTATGTGTATGTGAGTGAAAATGGAATTATCTCACTATTTGATTTCTCTCCATTTGATTTGACTTGTCTTGACTCTAATGTGATTCTTATTAGTTAAGAAACATTTTCAAACCACTGAAACCAGTTCAAATGGTCTTGCTCAAAGATTTTCAAAAATGGCCATAACACATGAGAGGTGACATGTCAATTTTTCTTATTCTTGTAAAGTGTTCATCTTGCTTTACTTGGGCATGGGTTAGGGTCAATTTAATATTAGATTAGGTTTAGATATGGTTTCACACCATTTGGTCAAGGTAGAAGTACATAGGACAAGAATTGGTGAAAATGGCTATGTGTCACATATGCCTCTATGCATATGTGGCATTTGATTTTTAATTTGACTAGGCTTGACCCAATTGATGCTGTTGAGTGTTGAAATGGTATATAGGAGTGATCCAACCATTCACTACAAGTCTTAGGGTCAAGATCCTCAATTTCACAACTTTGATATTTTGCTCTCATATGCCTCTATGGCATTATTACTTTCTTTTTAAAATCTTTTGTTTCATTTTGGATTGCGTTGGAGAAGTACTAGATAAGGTTTAAGAAGGTTTTCCAATCCTCTAAATAAAGTAGACAGGCCTAGGGTAAAGTTTTACAAAAATAGCCATAGGCACATATGCCTTTATGCATATGTTTGAATTGGTTGGTAAGTGATTTGTTGAGTGTGTTGAGGTATTTCAATTCATCTACTCAAGGTAGATAAGGCAAAGCTCCTCATTTTCCACAAGTATCCATAGGCTGGCATATGCCTTTTTCTTAAATAAGATCTTTCCTTTTTATTTTATTTCTCAAAGATTGATGACAAGAGGGATGAGGTTTAGGGTTTTAGTAAGTTTTGCAATGGTTCACCACCATTTAGCAAAATAAGAAAAGGTAGGGTTCAAGATTTACATATTAAGGCTATAGGCACACATATGTATTTTTCTTCTATTTTGGTTTCTCAAAATAGATCCAAAGGATTTTTGAGAAGGTTAGGGTTTAGGGTTTTTCTTATTTGATTTCTTTCTCTTTTAATTTTATTTGGTTTGTGATCTTCACTTGATCACTTTAGGGTTTTAGGGTTTATCACATAAGCATAATAACACTCATCAAGGCAAAACACCAGGAATAGGTAGGAGCATTAAGCATAGCACCCTATATAAGAAAAGTTTTTGTTGGTTCTCATTTTTGGAAAAAGTAAATTTATTTTCTCTTTGTTTTGAAATTTGGGGTGTTACAATCATGCACTCTAAGGTTATTTTAATATGAATATCGAATGTTGTGGAGCTTGTTAACTCCGGCATTGAGGTGCTCTTGTAGCCCTACACAAATAGCGGTGCTCATCATCCAACAAGAGAGTGTAGATTGGTTTTATTATGTGATCAATATTGAGAGTGTCCACTAGTGAAAGTAGGATCCCTAGGCCTTGTTTCCAAACATCGAATCTCCGTTTGTTTACTGTTCCATTGCATGTTTACTCGCTGCCATATTTCATTCAGATTGCTATTGCTACTCATATTCATCCATATCATTTGCGTCTCACTATCTCTTCGCCGAACTAGTGCACCTATACATCTAACAAGTGTATTGGGTGTGTTGGGGACACAAGAGACTTCTTGCATTGTGATCGCAGGGTTGCTTGAGAGGGATATCTTTGACCTCTTCCTCCCTGAGTTCGATAAACCTTGGGTGATCCACTTAAGGGAAAACTTGCTGCTGTTCTACAAACCTCTGCTCTTGGAGGCCAAACACTGTCTACAGGAAAAGGAGTGTGCGTAGACATCAAGCTATTTTCTGGCGCCGTTGCCGGGGAGGAAAGGTAAAAGGCACTCACACTCCGGGTCTCGGCTACTAAGCTATTTTCAGGCGCCGTTGTAAGTGCTCGAAGCTATTTCCTTTAGATCCTGCAATTGCATCTTTTTGTTTCTTGTTTACACTAGTTAGGCATAATGGAAAACAACAAAAAAATTAGTGAGCTTTTTAATCTTTTTCCTGAGTTAAGACATGAATTATTTGATGCGAAAATTAAAAAACCTATGGAACCTTATTTGCATGCCAGTAGCAATGTTATTAGTATGAACGCAATTACTGCTAATGCTATGGAGAAGTCTAAGCTTGGGGAAGCTAGTTTATATAAAAATAATCTTTTTTGCTCCTCAGCTTTGGAAGAAATATTTTGCTCTGATAATACTTTATGCGATAACTCTAATGATGCTTGTGATATTTTAAATCCACCTACTGAAAGTATTCCTTTCAAGATACCCATGAAAATTATTGAACGTGTTATGGATAACCGCTATGAAGGGGATGGAACTGTCCATCCTGGAGATCATTTACTGTTTTTGCATGAATTATGCGGGTTATTCAAATGTGCAGGTATCTCTATGGATGAAGTGAGGAAGAAACTATTCTCTTTTTCGCTGTCTGGTAAAGCGGCGCATTGGTATAAATTGCTGAAGAATAGTCATTCTCTTGGTTGGGAGGAAATTGTATCTCTCTTTTATTCTAAATTTTATCCTCCTTATGAAGTGCATATTGATAGGAATTACATTTATAACTTTTATCCTCGTGATGGAGAGAGTATTTCTCAAGCATGGGGGAGATTGAAGTCACTAATGCTCAAATGTCCCATTCATGAGCTCCCCCGTAATGTTATTATTAATAATTTTTATGCAAGGCTTTCAGGACATCACAAGGACTATCAAGATGCCTGTTCGGGGGGATCTTTCACAAGAAGGGAGGTTGAAGCTAGGTGGGATCTTCTTGATCGGATTGAGGAGAACGCTGAAGGATGGGAGAACAACAAAGGTAAAGAGTCAGGTATAAATTATGATTATGAATGCATTGAAACTTTTATGGATACTGGTAAATTTCGAAATATGAGTGCTACTTATGGTCTTGACTCTCAAGTTGCTGCAAATCTTTATAAAGCTTTTGCCTCTCATTTTGAATTGCCTAGGAAGAATTTTGATAAGTATCATGAACCTTTTAAAGATGTTTGCATGAGGGATGAAATTGTTGATAATGATTGCAATGAACATGCTCAGACTCCTAAGAATGCTATTTCCTATAAGCATGTTAATTTTTGTGGAATGCATAGACCTTGTGGAATTAATCAAATCGAAGATGAATATTGTATCCATCATAGGAATGAAAAAACTAGAAAGTGGTCTAGGGCTCTAGATGATCTTGGTAAAAAAGTTTGTGCCATCTATCCTTTTATTTGTGAACTTTGCCATAGAGCGGGTCATTTTAATTTTCAATGCTCCTCCAATGATAATTCGAATCCCATGAGTGCTGCAAATTTGTATTGTGATGATGAAATTACTCCTAATCAGCATGATGAACTTACTTTATTTTTGTGGTGTGAAGAGTTATCAAGAAAAATCTCTTTGTTACATGTGAGTGATCTTGATATTGATGATGTCCTGCATGGGTGTTTTTCTTATTGCATTAATAATTGCCATACAAATACTTACATACAAAATATTTTAGAAGATGACACCTTGCCAAAATATGATAGGACCGCTGTGTGTTTTGAACTTATTAATGAAAAGGAGGAATCCTCCCAAGTTTCTTCTATTGTTTCTAGAAATGAATCAGGTTATGTGGAGAAGCCTCCCTTCAAGCCTCTTCCTCCTAAAGAAGGGAACGAGGAGAAGTAAGAGAAGAATAAAAAGAAGAAGGGAGAGAAGAAGAAGGGAACGAAGAAGAAGAAGAAGAAGAAGGGAAATAAAGAGAAAGAGGTAATGACATATCCCCACGTGAATGAGATAACGATAGGTAACCGTAAGTATGTTGCTCCTAATGACTATTATGATAATGAATCTGAATACGATGATCTTCCTATGCTCTTTACATACATTAGTGATCATGATTTGAAAGAGCACACTACTTTTGATATTGCAAATCTCTGGGAAGCTAATTCTGAAAATGATGATAATAATAATTGCCATAGTATCAGTACTATCCATGCTTCCTCCCATAATGATATAGAAAGCTCTAAGCTTGGGGATGAGGTGTTTGAAAATCCTTTTGCTACTCATCATTACATGTTTGATACATCTCTTTCTTGCAACAATGATGGTATGGTCACAGATGAACTTACTGTGAAAGATAACTACTCTATTTCTTATGATGACACTATGCCTCCGACCTTTGATGATTATTATAAAGAATGCTATGATATAGGTTATAACTATCCTTATGAAACTTGTCATAGTTATGATTGGATTGCCAAAAACAATTCCCTTAATATGCAACTTGTTTACCATGTTCAAATTCTTGATAATAATCTTGCTCCGATTACTATTAATGAGAATAACTCTTCCTATGCCAAAATTAATGATACTTCTATGCATGTGAACCATGATAAGAATGTTTTAAGTGATGGGTATATTGTGGATTTCATCAATGATGCTACTGAAAGTTATTATGAGAGAGGGAAACATGGTTATATGCATCTTAATAATATTAAGTTTCCCCTCTTTATGTTGAGAATCTTGAAGTTACTCGTGTTTTATCTTCCTATGCTTGTCACTTTGTTCTTCATGAATTCATTTGTGTACAAGATTCCTTTGCATAGGAAGTGGGTTAGACTTAAATGTGTTTTGAATTTGCTTCTTGATGCTCTCTTTTGCTTCAACTATTATTTCTTAGGAGTGCATCATTGAAATTACTGAGCCCATCTTAATGGCTATAAAGAAAGCACTTCTTGGGAGATAACCCATGTGTTTATTTTTCTACAGTATTTTTGTTTTATATTTGTGTCTTGGAAGTTGTTACTACTGTAGCAACCTCTCCTTATCTTACTTTATTGCATTGTTGTGCCAAGTGAAGTCTCTAATAGAAGGTTGATACTAGATTTGGATTTCTGCGCAGAAACAGATTTCTTGCTGTCACGAATTTGGGCAGTGTTCTCTGTAGGTAACTCATAAAAATCTGTCAATTTACGTGCGTGATCCTCAGATATGTACGCAACTTTCATTAGTTTTGAGTTTTCTCATCTGATCAAGTTTAGTGCCCCAGAAAAATTCGTCTTTACGGACTGTTCTGTTTTGACAGATTCTGCCTTTTATTTCGCATTGCCTCTTTTGCTATGTTGGATGGATTTCTTTGTTCCATTAACTTTCAGAAGCTTTGTGCAATGTCCAGAAGTGTTAAGAATGATTGTGTCACACTGGTAGAAAAAGAGGCTTCCGTCCAGCCCCATTAGTCGCGAAACTGTAGGAACCGCGACTAATGAAGTCTTTAGTCGCGGTTCGGCAGGCGAACCGCGACCAAAGGCCTGGGCCCAGGGCGCTCGGTGGCCAGCTGGTGCACGTGAGGGGCTTTAGTCGCGGTTGGCCAGGCCAACCGCGACTAAAGCTCCTCCCCTATATATACCAGTTCAGCACACTCACTTAGCCATTTGGTGCCACTTCTCTTCACAAACTTCACAAGGGGTGTTAGGTTTGCTTTTGGCTCCTCTTATGCACACAAAGTGTTTGATGAAATGCCCCAAGAGCACGAAACAAACATGATATGAAGTGTCGGAGCCACACTTGAGCTTCCTCATTTATTTTTTCCTCCTCGATCGCAATTAGCAAGTTGAACCTTTCATATGTGTCATTGATAAAATATGCATGTGTGTAGTTCATTGTTTAATTTCTATTGTTTATAGCTAGTTAGTTTAACAAATGCATGATGGTTAATTATATATTTTATATTATAATAATGCAGATGAATCGGCAATGAATGTACGGTAACCGACTCTCCGGTGAGTTCACTACGGGTTTGAAAGATTTCCTCGTAGTGGCTAATGCGAACAAGCAGAAGGGTTTTGTTATCTGTCCATGTGTTGACTGTAAGAATCAGAAGGGTTACTCTTCCTCAAGAGAAGTTCACATGCACCTGCTTCGGCACGGTTTCATGCCAAGCTATAATTGTTGGACCAAGCATGGAGAAAGAGGGGTTATAATGGATGAAGATGAAGAAGGGGATAATTTCATCGATGAAAACTATATTGATCATTTCGGTGATACTTTCATGGAGGATGCTGAAGGTGAAGGGGAAGGTGAAGGGGAAGGGGAAGGTGAAGAAGAGGCACGTGATGAGCCCGTTAATAATCTTGGTCAGACCATTGCTGATGCATGGAGACGCTGCGAAACTCAAAAGGAGAGGGAGAATTTGGATCGCATGTTAGAGGATCACAGAAAGTCGCTGTACCCGGATGCGATAATGGTCTGAAAAAGCTGGGCTGCACACTGGATTTGCTGAAATGGAAGGCACAGGCAGGTGTAGCTGACTCGGCATTTGAAAACTTGCTGAAAATGTTGAAGAATATGTTTCCAAAGAATAACGAGTTGCCCGCCAGTACGTACGAAGCAAAGAAGGTTGTCTGCCCTCTAGGTTTAGAGGCGATGACCCTGGTGACGATGTTGAGGGCGAGAAACCCAGGAAGAGGGTTCCCACCAAGGTGATGTGGTATGCTCCTATAATACCACGGTTGAAACGTCTGTTCAGGAACAAAGAGCATGCCAAGTTGTTGCGATGGCACAAAGAGGACCGTAAGTCGGACGGGGAGTTGAGACACCCCGCAGATGGAACGCAATGGAGAAAGATCGACAGAGAGTTCAAAGATTTTGCAGCTGACGCAAGGAACATAAGATTTGGTCTAAGTACAGATGGCATGAATCCTTTTGGCGAGCAGAGCTCCAGCCATAGCACCTGGCCCGTGACTCTATGCATCTACAACCTTCCTCCTTGGTTGTGCATGAAGCGGAAGCTCATTATGATGCCAGTGCTCATCCAAGGTCCGAAGCAACCCGGCAACGACATCGATGTGTACCTAAGGCCATTAGTTGATGAACTTTTACAGTTGTGGGGCAGACCTGGTATCCGTGTGTGGGATGAGCACAAAGAAGAGGAATTTGACCTACGAGCGTTGCTTTTCGTAACCATCAACGATTGGCCTGCTCTTAGTAACCTTTCGGGACTGTCAAATAAGGGATACAATGCATGCACGCACTGCTTACATGAGACTGAAAGTGTACATTTGCCAAATTGTAAGAAGAACGTGTACCTTGGGCATCATCGATTTCTGCCGAAAAATCATCCAGTAAGAAAGAAAGGCAAGCATTACAACGGCAAGGCAGATCACCGGCCGAAGCCTGCGGAACGCACTGGTGCTGAGGTATTTGATATGGTCAAGGATTTGAAAGTCATATTTGGAAAGGGTCCTGGCGGACAATCAATTCCGAAGGGAGCTGACGGGCACGCAGCCATGTGGAAGAAGAAATCTATATTCTGGGAGCTAGAATATTGGAAAGTCCTAGATGTCCGCTCTGCAATCGACGTGATGCATGTTACGAAGAATATTTGCGTGAACCTCCTAAGCTTCTTGGGCGTGTATGGGAAGACAAATGATACAAAGGAAGCACGGCAGGACCAGCAACGTTTGAAAGACCCTGATGACCGGCATCCGGAATGGTTTCAAGGTCGTGCCAGCTACGCTCTGACCAAAGAAGAGAAGGTCATCTTTTTTGAATGCCTGAGCAGTATGAAGGTCCCGTCTGGATTCTCGTCCAATATAAAGGGAATAATAAACATGGCAGAGAAAAAGTTCCAAAACCTGAAGTCTCACGACTGCCACGTGATTATGACGCAATTGCTTCCGATTGCTTTGAGGGGGCTCCTGCCGGAAAATGTTCGAGTAGCCATTGTGAAGCTATGTGCATTCCTCAATGCAATCTCTCAGAAGGTAATCAATCCAGAAGTTCTACCACGGTTACAGAACGATGTGGTACAATGTCTTGTCAGTTTCGAGTTGGTGTTCCCGCCATCCTTCTTCAATATTATGACGCACCTCCTGGTTCACCTAGTCGAAGAGATTTCCATTCTCGGTCCTGTATTTCTACACAATATGTTCCCCTTCGAGAGGTTCATGGGAGTATTAAAGAAATATGTTCGTAACCGTGCTAGGCCAGAAGGAAGCATCGCCAAGGGCTATGGAAATGAGGAGGTAATTGAGTTTTGTGTTGACTTTGTTCCTGACCTTAAGCCGATTGGTCTTCCTCGATCGTGGCACGATGGGAGACTAAGTGGAAAAGGGACGATCGGAAGGAAATCAACGATATGTATGGACGGCCATTCTATGACTGAAGCACACCACACAGTTCTGACCAATTCCATCTTGGTGGCTCCGTACTTTGAGAAACACAAGAATATTTTATGCTCGGACAACCCGGGGAAGCCTGAATCCTGGATTAGGAAGGCCCACATGGAGACTTTCGGCAGTTGGTGGAGAAAACATTTAATGAATGACAATGATGTTGTAGATCAGCTGTACATGTTGGCCAAGACACCATCTTCGACTATAACGACTTTCCAAGGGTACGAGATAAATGGGAATACATTTTACACAATCGCCCAAGATAAAAAGAGCACCAACCAAAACAGTGGTGTCCGCTTTGATGCAGCAACCGAGAATGGGCAAAAGGTCACATATTATGGTTACATAGAGGAGATATGGGAACTTGACTATGGACCCTCCTTTAAGGTCCCTTTGTTCCGGTGCAAATGGTTCAAGCTAACAGGAGGTGGGGTAAAGGTGGACCAGCAATACGGAATGACAATGGTGGATTTCAACAATCTTGGTTACCTTGACGAACCATTCGTCCTAGCGAAAGATGTCGCTCAGGTTTTCTATGTGAAGGACATGAGTAGCAAACCGAGGAAACGGAAAGATAAGAAAACGATCAGTACATCATGCGATGATCCAAAGCGCCACATTGTTCTTTCAGGGAAAAGAAACATCGTGGGAGTGGAGGACAAGACAGACATGTCAGAAGATTATAATATGTTTGCTGAAATTCCGCCCTTCAAAGTGAACACCGACCCAAGCATTAAGTTAAATGATGAGGATGCTCCATGGATACGACACAATCGTAAGCAAGCAGGGTGATACGTCTCCGACGTATCGATAATTTCTTATGTTCCATGCCACATTATTGATGTTATCTACATGTTTTATGCACACTTTATGTCTTATTCGTGCATTTTCTGGAACTAACCTATTAACAAGATGCCGAAGTGCCAGTTGTTGTTTTCTGCTGTTTTTGGTTTCAGAAATCCTAGTAACGAAATATTCTCGGAATTGGACGAAATCAACGCCCAGGGTCCTATTTTGCCACGAAGCTTCCAGAAGTCCGAAGAGGAGACGAAGAGGGGCCACGAGGGGGCCACACCCTAGGGCGGCGCGGCCCCCCCTTGGCCGCGCGGCCCTATGGTGTGGGGCCCCCGTGCCGCCTCTTGACCTGCCCTTCCGCCTACAAATAGCCTCCGTCGCGAAACCCCCTGTACCGAGAGCCACGATACGGAAAACCTTCCAGAGACGCCGCCAACGCCGATCCCATCTCGGGGGATCCAGGAGATCGCCTCCGGCACCCTGCCGGAGAGGGGATTCATCTCCCGGAGGACTCTACGCCGCCATGGTCGCCTCCGGTGTGATGTGTGAGTAGTCTACCCCTGGACTATGGGTCCATAGCAGTAGCTAGATGGTTGTCTTCTCCCCATTGTGCTATCATTGTCGTATCTTGTGAGCTGCCTAACATGATCAAGATCATATATCTGTAATTCTATATGTTGCGTTTGTTGGGATCCGATGAATAGAGAATACTTGTTATGTTGATTATCAAAGTTATATCTATGTGTTGTTTATGATCTTGCATGCTCTCCGTTACTAGTAGATGCTCTGGCCAAGTAGATGCTTGTAACTCCAAGAGGGAGTATTTATGCTCGATAGTGGGTTCATGCTCGCATTGACACAGGGACAAAGGATGAAAGTTCTAAGGTTGTGTTGTGCTGTTGCCACTAGGGATAAAACATTGATGCTATGTCTAAGGATGTAGTTGTTGATTACATTACGCACCATACTTAATGCAATTGTCTGTTGCTTTGCAACTTAATACTGGAGGGGGTTCGGATGATAACCTGAAGGTGGACTTTTTAGGCATAGATGCAGTTGGATGGCGGTCTATGTACTTTGTCGTAATGCCCAATTAAATCTCACTATACTCATCATGATATGTATGTGCATGGTCATGACCTCTTTATTTGTCAATTGCCCAACTGTAATTTGTTCACCCAACATGTTGTTTATCCTATGGGAGAGACACCTCTAGTGAACTGTGGACCCCGGTCCAATTCTCTTTACTGAAATACAATCTACTGCAATATTGTTCTACTGTTTTCTGCAAACAATCATCTTCAACACAATACGGTTAATCCTTTGTTACAGCAAGCCGGTGAGATTGACAACCTCACTGTTTCATTGGGGCAAAGTACTTTGGTTGTGTTGTGCAGGTTCCACGTTGGCACCGGAATCTCTGGTGTTGCGCCGCACTACATCCCGCCGCCATCAACCTTCAACGTGCTTCTTGGCTCCTACTGGTTCGATAACCTTGGTTTCATACTGAGGGAAACTTGCCGCTGTACGCATCACACCTTCCTCTTGGGGTTCCCAACGGACGCGTGTTGAACGCGTATCAAGCAGCTTTTTCTGGCGCCGTTGCCGGGGAGATCAAGACACGCTGCAAGGGGAGTCTCCACTTCTCAATCTCTTTACTTTGTTTTTGTCTTGCTTAGTTTTATTTACTACTTTGTTTGCTGCACTAAATCAAAATACAAAAAAATTAGTTGCTAGTTTTACTTTATTTGCTATCTTGTTTGCTATATCAAAAACACAAAAAAAATTAGTTTACTTGCATTTACTTTACTTGATTCATCATGTTTCCTTTTAATTTTACCACAAAAGACATACCGGTAGGACGTGGGTCTATAGTTGGGAGAAATAATATAGAAGAATTCTTCAATCATGTTAGTACCATTGAAAATTTTGAAGATAGACACTTGGTAGACCTTGCGCCTACTTATGAAATTGCTGCTGCGCATTTAGTTCGCCTGTTGGAAACTAAATTTGTTAATCTTAATCCTATAATCCAACACATGTTTCTCACACTTGGTGATATGGAAGAAGGGGAAAAGAAAGATTTTGTTTTAGAAACCCTTCTTAGAGAATTTGGTGGTCTAGCAAGAGAAGCTAGAAAGGTCTTTGCTAAATTTAATATGCTTGGTTCGCATACTAATTTTGTTAGTCTCCTTGAAAAGATGGACATGGATAGAATAAGATACACTAATAATATTGATGATGGTGGGGAGATCAAAGCACCAATACCATGTAAGCTCCTAGCTATGAATGATGCACTAGAAAATAACTATGCTTGGCTTGTTCCTGAAAATCTGTTTGATGAGAGTAGCACGCCTAAGACTAATGAAAAGGGAGATGCTAAAACTTATGTATCTAATATACTATGCCTGGTTGAGAAAAATTCACACCCCGCTGTAGAAGTACCACCCTTCGATAATACTTGATACACACTTTCTGCGCCTAGCTGAAAGGCGTTAAAGAAAAGCGCTTATGGGAGACAACCCATGTTTTTACCTACAGTACTTTGTTTTTATTTTGTGTCTTGGAAGTTGTTTACTACTGTAGCAACCTCTCCTTATCTTAGTTTAGTGTTTTATTGTGCCAAGTAAAGTCTTTGATAGAAAAGTAAGTACTAGATTTGGATTACTGCGCAGTTCCAGATTTCTTTGCTGTCACGAATCTGGGTCCACCTCCCTGTAGGTAGCTCAGAAAATTAAGCCAATTTACTTGCATGGTCCTCAGATATGTACGCAACTTTCATTCAATTTGGGCATTTTCATTTGAGCAAGTCTGGTGCCATTTTAAAATTCGTCAATACGAACTGTTCTGTTTTGACAGATTCTGCCTTTTATTTTGCATTGCCTCTTTTGCTATGTTGGATGAATTTCTTTGATCCATTAATATCCAGTAGCTTTATGCAATGTCCAGAAGTGTTAAGAATGATTGTGTCACCTCTGAATATGTTAATTTTTATTGTGCACTAACCCTCTAATGAGTTGTTTCGAGTTTGGTGTGGAGGAAGTTTTCAAGGATCAAGAGAGGAGTATGATGCAACATGATCAAGGAGAGTGAAAGCTCTAAGCTTGGGGATGCCCCGGTGGTTCACCCCTGCATATTCTAAGAAGACTCAAGCGTCTAAGCTTGGGGATGCCCAAGGCATCCCCTTCTTCATCGACAACATTATCAGGTTCCTCCCCTGAAACTATATTTTTATTCCATCACATCTTATGTGCTTTGCTTGGAGCGTCGGTTTGTTTTTGTTTTTTGTTTTGTTTGAATAAAATGGATCCTAGCATTCACTTTATGGGAGAGAGACACGCTCCGCTGTAGCATATGGACAAGTATGTCCTTAGTTTCTACTCATAGTATTCATGGCGAAGTTTCTTCTTCGTTAAATTGTTATATGGTTGGAATTGGAAAATGATACATGTAGTAATTGCTATAAATGTCTTGGGTAATGTGATACTTGGCAATTGTTGTGCTCATGATTAAGCTCTTGCATCATATGCTTTGCACCCATTAATGAAGAAATACATAGAGCATGCTAAAATTTGGTTTGCATATTTCGTTTCTCTAAGGTCTAGATAATTTCTAGTATTGAGTTTGAACAACAAGGAAGACGGTGTAGAGTCTTATAATGTTTACAATATGTCTTTTATGTGAGTTTTGCTGCACCGGTTCATCCTTGTGTTTGTTTCAAATAAGCCTTGCTAGCCTAAACCTTGTATCGAGAGGGAATACTTCTCATGCATCCAAATACTTGAGCCAACCACTATGCCATTTGTGTCCACCATACCTACCTACTACATGGTATTTTCCGCCATTCCAAAGTAAATTGCTTGAGTGCTACCTTTAAAATTCCATCATTCACCTTTGCAATATATAGCTCATGGGACAAATAGCTTAAAAACTATTGTGGTATTGAATATGTAATTATGCACTTTATCTCTTATTAAGTTGCTTGTTGTGCGATAACCATGTTCATTGGGGACGCCATCAACTACTCTTTGTTGAATTTCATGTGAGTTGCTATGCATGTCCGTCTTGTCTGAAGTAAGAGAGATCTACCACCTTATGATTAAGCATGCATATTGTTAGAGAAGAACATTGGGCCGCTAACTAAAGCCATGATCCATGGTGGAAGTTTCAGTTTTGGACATATATCCTCAATCTCAAATGAGAAAATTATTAATTATTGTTACATGCTTATGCATAAAAGAGGAGTCCATTATCTGTTGTCTATGTTGTCCCGGTATGGATGTCTAAGTTGAAGAATAATCAATAGCGAGAAATCCAATGCGAGCTTTCTCCTTAGACCTTTGTACAGGCGGCATAGAGGTACCCCGTTGTGACACTTGGTAAAAACATGTGCATTGTGATGATCCGGTAGTCCAAGCTAATTAGGACAAGGTGCGGGCACTATTAGTATACTATGCATGAGGCTTGCAACTTATAAGATATAATTTACATGATACATATGCTTTATTACTACCGTTGACAAAATTGTTTCATGTTTTCAAAATCAAAGCTCTAGCACAAATATAGCAATCGATGCTTTTCCTTTATGGAGGACCATTCTTTTACTTTCAATGTTGAGTCAGTTCACCTATTTCTCTCCACCTCAAGAAGCAAACACTTGTGTGAACTGTGCATTGATTCCTACATATTTGCTTATTGCACTTATTATATTACTCTATGTTGACAATATCCATGAGATATACGTGTTATGAGTTGAAAGCAACCGCTGAAACTTAATTTTCCTTTGTGTTGCTTCAATGCCTTTACTTTGAATTATTGCTTTATGAGTTAACTCTTATGCAAGACTTATTGATGCTTGTCTTGAAGCGCTATTCATGAAAAGTCTTTGCTATATGATTCACTTGTTTACTCATGTCATATACATTGTTTTGATCGCTGCATTCACTACATATGCTTTACAAATAGTATGATCAAGGTTATGATGGCATGTCACTCCAGAAATTATCTGTGTTATCGTTTTACCTGCTCGGGACGAGCAGAACTAAGCTTGGGGATGCTGATACGTCTCCGACGTATCGATAATTTCTTATGTTCCATGCCACATTATTGATGTTATCTACATGTTTTATGCACACTTTATGTCTTATTCGGGCATTTTCTGGAACTAACCTATTAACAAGATGCCGAAGTGCCGATTCTTTGTTTTCTGCTGTTTTTGGTTTCAGAAATCCTAGTAACGAAATATTCTCGGAATTGGACGAAATCAATGCCCAGGGTCCTATTTTGCCACGAAGCTTCCAGAAGTCCGAAGAGGAGACGAAGAGGGGCCACGAGGGGGCCACACCCTAGGGCGGCGCGGCCCCCCCCCCCTTGGCCGCGCGGCCCTATGGTGTGGGGCCCCCGTGCCGCCTCTTGACCTGCCCTTCCGCCTACAAATAGCCTCCGTCGCGAAACCCCCTATACCGAGAGCCACGATACGGAAAACCTTCCAGAGACGCCGCCAACGCCGATCCCATCTCGGGGGATCCAGGAGATCGCCTCCGGCACCCTGCCGGAGAGGGGATTCATCTCCCGGAGGACTCTACGCCGCCATGGTCGCCTCCGGTGTGATGTGTGAGTAGTCTACCCCTGGACTATTGGTCCATAGCAGTAGCTAGATGGTTGTCTTCTCCCCATTGTGCTATCATTGTCGGATCTTGTGAGCTGCCTAACATGATCAAGATCATCTATCTGTAATTCTATATGTTGCGTTTGTTGGGATCCGATGAATAGAGAATACTTGTTATGTTGATTATCAAAGTTATATCTATGTGTTGTTTATGATCTTGCATGCTCTCCGTTACTAGTAGATGCTCTGGCCAAGTAGATGCTTGTAACTCCAAGAGGGAGTATTTATGCTTGATAGTGGGTTCATGCCTGCATTGACACCTGGGACAGTGACAGAAAGTTCTAAGGTTGTGTTGTGCTGTTGCCACTAGGGATAAAACATTGATGCTATGTCTAAGGATGTAGTTGTTGATTACATTATGCACCATACTTAATGAAATTGTCTGTTGCTTTGCAACTTAATACTGGAGGGGGTTCGGATGATAACCTGAAGGTGGACTTTTTAGGCATAGATGCAGTTGGATGGCGGTCTATGTACTTTGTTGTAATGCCCAATTAAATCTCACTATACTCATCATGATATGTATGTGCATGGTCATGCCCTCTTTATTTGTCAATTGCCCAACTGTAATTTGTTCACCCAACATGCTGTTTATCTTATGGGAGAGACACCTCTAGTGAACTGTGGACCCCGGTCCAATTCTCTTTACTGAAATACAATCTACTGCAATATTGTTCTACTGTTTTCTGCAAACAATCATCTTCCACACAATACGGTTAATCCTTTGTTACAGCAAGCCGGTGAGATTGACAACCTCACTGTTTCGTTGGGGCAAAGTACTTTGGTTGTGTTGTGCAGGTTCCACGTTGGCGCCGGAATCTCTGGTGTTGCGCCGCACTACATCCCGCCGCCATCAACCTTCAACGTGCTTCTTGGCTCCTACTGGTTCGATAACCTTGGTTTCATACTGAGGGAAACTTGCCACTGTACGCATCACACCTTCCTCTTGGGGTTCCCAACGGACGCGTGTTGAACGCGTATCACAGGGATACAAGGGAAGAAATGATGTGTAATAATTTTTTGTACCAAACTTAATGCTTGGTGTCCATTTTCGAATGATTCGATTGATTCGAGAAACCACACTGATGATACATGAAATTTGGAGTGATTTAGTCATACTCCTGCCTAGGCGTATAATATGCATACTCGTAGTCTTCATAGCCGTCGCCGTTGTACTGGTAGTCGTCGCCTTCTAAGTTGCCGCCGTCGTTGCCGCTGTCGTCGTTGCTGCTGTCGGGCGGCGCTCGTGGCTCGAACTGAGGGTAGCGCAGGCGGGGGATATCGCCGGCCGTGATGTAGTCCATGACGCTCTGCAGAGTCCGGCCGTACCACCATAGCCGACGGCCGGCCTCGTGGAAGTTCCCAGGAGGCAGACCGTCCTCCTCATACCTGGCGAGCGCCCTGTCACACCGATTGATGAAGAAGGCGTCCCAAGTATGCTGGTTATCGGGATGCCAGCGGGGATTCATCCGCTGCTTTGGCGTGAGGTCGAGGTAGTAGTGGTTCGTGATGGCCGCCCGGCGCGCAGTACCCTGAGGGATGGGAGGGACCGGCACGCCTCCGGCGCTTAGGCTCCAGCCGGCGGGGACGCGGTAGCCCGGTGGGCAAGGGTAGTTCGAGGCGCAAAGCTCCTCCACCTGCTGGTAGGTTAGAGTGGGTGTGGTGGAAGCCATGTGAGAGTGATGAGAGATTGTAGAGATGTGATAATGCTGGCCAAGCCGGGCTACATATATGTAGTGAAAAATGGCGGGAAAAATGGGATCGGGAAGACAGGAGGCGGGAAGAAAGTGGCGGGAAGAAAAAGGCGGGAAGACAGGGAAGAAATGGCGGGAAGAAGAGGAATCCAGAGCTGGTCATCTAACCTTTAGTCCCGGCTGGTGGGTGCAACCGGGACTAAAGGTGGTTTTGTATCATCTAACAAAACTGTCGGTGGGATAAGGACATCTGGGTAAGCTTTAGTCCCGGCTGGTGGGTGCAACCGGGACTAAATGTGGTTTTTGTGTCATCTAAGAAAACTGTCGGTGGAATAAGGACGTTTGGGTAAGCTTTAGTCCCGGCTGGAGACTGCAACCGTGACTAAAGTTGTCGGCAGGATAAGAATGCGTGGGTGGACGCACTGCTCGATGAGATAAAGCATGTAGCGCACGATACCCTTCGGAGGAACAAGACAAAGCAGCAGCAGCGCCGTGCCTATAAAAGGAGCATCGATACGCCTTGGCAAGCAGACTAACAAGCCAACCTAGCAGGTAGGGAGAGTTTCATCCCCATGGATGGAGTAAAGGGTTGGAAAATTTCCCGTGGTGCAACTTCTCGAAGATGTCGTCGGTGCACACGCCCTACGACATCTTCGGAAGTTGCTCCTCGGGAAAATTTTCCTGCGAACCCGTGAAAGACTACATCTCCTCTAACAGTGCTGGGTAAAGGGTTGGAAAATCTCCCGTGGCGCAGTTTCTCGAAGATGTCGTCGGTGCACACGCCCTACGACATCTTCGAAAGTTGCTCCTCGGGAAAAATTTCTGCAACCCCGTGAAAGACTCCATCTCCTCTAACAGTGATGGGTAAAGGGTTGGAAAATCACCCGTGGCGCAGCTTCTCGAAGATGTCGTCGGTGCACACGCCCTACGACATCTTCGGAAGTTGCTCCTCGGGAAAATTTTCCTGCAAACCCGTGAAAGACTCCATCTCCTCTAACAGTGTAGGGTAAAGGGTTGGAAAATCTCCCATGGCCAGCTTATCGAAGATGTCGTCGGTGCACACGCCCTACGACATCTTCGGAAGTTGCTCCTCGGTAAAATTTTCCTGCAAACCCGTGAAAGACTCCATCTCCTCTAACAGTGCTGGGTAAAGGGTTGGAAAATCTCCCGTGGCCAGCTTCTCGAAGATGTCGTCGGTGCACACGCCCTACGACATCTTCGGAAGTTGCTCCTCGGGAAAATTTTCCTGCAAACCCGTGAAAGACTCCATCTCTTCTAACAGTGCTGGGTAAAGGATTGGAAAATCTCCCGTGGCGCAGCTTCTCAAAGATGTCGTCGGTGCACACGCCCTACGACATCTTCGGAAGAGGGGGCGGGAAGACAGAGGCGGCCTGGAAGAACTGGTGGGAAGAGTGGCGGGAAGACAGAGGCGGCCGGGAAGAACTGGTGGGAAGAGGGGGCGGGAAGACAGCGGCGGCAGGAAAGATTTAGAAATGAATTAGTTTTATTTTTCTGAATTTTTTGATGTATTATCTGTATTTTTAAGATTTTGAAATTAATTTGTTTTATTTTTCTGAATTTTTTGATGTATTATCTGTATTTTTAAGATTTTGAAATTAATTAGTTTAATTTTTCTGAATTTTTTGATATATTATTTGTATTTTTGAGATTTTGAAATTAATTAGTTTTATTTTTCTGAATTTTTTGATAAATTATTTGTATTTTTAAGATTTTGAAATGAATTAGTTTTATTTTTCTGAATTTTTTGATATATTATTTGTATTTTTGAGATTTTGAAATGAATTAGTTTTATTTTTCTGAATTTTTTGATATATTATTTGTATTTTTGAGATTTTGAAATGAATTAGTTTTATTTTTCTGAATTTTTTGATATATTATTTGTATTTTTGAAATTTTGGAATGAATTAGTTTTATTTTTCTGTATTTTTGAAATACGCGCGGGCGGCGCGGGCGGTTCACTTCTTCTTCCTCGCCCGCTCCGTCTGCCATCGCCTCGCCCTCGCCTCGCGCCGTCATCGTCGTCGCCCCCGCCGTCGCCGTCGCCTCGCCCTCGAACTATCGTCGTCGTCGCCCCCTCCATCGCCGTCGCCCTCGCTGCGTCGCCGTATGTCCCGCGCCGCCCTCGGCCCCCGCCGCACCGTACCGCCGCGCGCCGCTTAGCTAGCCGCGCCACCGCCGTGTACATCGCGCCGCGCGGCCGCGCTCGATCGCTTTGCGCCCGCGCCGCTGCCCGCCGTCTGCACCGCGCGCGGCTCAGACAGAGAGAGAGAGAGGAGAGGGAGAGCGTGGAGAAGGGGCGCCGCCCGGCCCTTTTTTTGTTTTTTTTTTGTTTTTTTCATTAACTCACATTTTGTTAATTAAAATTGACTTAAAATTTTGTGAACTGAAAATTTTGAAAACTTAAAATTTTGGGGAGTGGCGTTTTGGCACCCGGGAGCATATGCTCCCGGTTTTTAAACTTCATTTTAAATGCACTTTTAACATGTTGAAAAATTTGAACATAAAATTTAATGGATACATTTCAAAATTCTACACGTTCACAAAGTGGTTCCACAGAAAAACGACATTTTGAGTGTCATTTGTAAAAAAGATAAATTTTTCTGTAAGAAAAAGTTATATACGAGACGTTTTGTTTATTTTTTTCACACAAGTTACAAAAAATGTCGTTTTTTCGCAAGACTTGATGTGCGCACGTAACATGTTGATATGTAAGTGACCGCCATCGCCACCGCCACCGCCACCGCCACCGTCACCGCCACCGCCACCGCCACCGTCACCGCCACCGCCACCGTCACCGCCACCATCACCGCCACCGCCCTTTCGCCACCGCCACCGTCACCGCCACCGCCCTTTCACCATAGCCACCGCCACCGCCACCGTCACCGCCACCGCCCTTTCGCCACCGACCCCGCGTGTATATGGAGGGGGCGGCGAGGCCCTCGCCTTGTAGGAGAACGTTGCATAGAAAACAAAAAAATTCCTACCGCGAGAACGCAATCCAAGACAAGATGCAATCTAGAAGATGGGAGCAACGAGGGGATGATCGAGTCTCACCGTTGAAGAGTTCCAAAGCCTACAAGATGAGGCTCTTGTTGCTGCGGTAGACGTTCACTTGCCGCTTGCAAAAGCGCGTAGAAGATCTTGATCACGGCGCCACGAACGGGCAGCACCTCCGTACTCGGTCACACGTTCGGTTGTTGATGAAGACGACGTCCACCTCCCCGTTCCAGCGGGAAGCGGAAGTAGTAGCTCCTCTTGAATCCGGCAGCACGATGGCGTGGTGTCGGTGGTGGTGGAGAATCCCGGCGGAGCTTCGCTAAGCGTGCGGGGAAGAAGGAGGAGTGGGGCGGCTAGGGTTTGGGGAGAGGGGGCGCCGGCCACTATGGGGTGCGGCCACCTTGTGGTGTTTGGGGTGGCCGGCCCCCTCCCCTTGGCCCTCATTATATAGGTGGAACACCCAAGAGTTGGTCTACAAGTCTTCGAATAAGATCCCAAACCAAAACCTTCCATATCACATGAAACCTACCCAAGCTAGGACACCCACTAGAGGTGGGATTCCCACCTTCCCTTGGGAGGGGGTGGCCGGCCACCATAGGTGGAGTCCACCTGGGACTCCACCCCTTAGGGTTGGCCGGCCATGGTGGTGGAGTCCCTTCGGGACTCCGCCTTCCAAAGTGACTTTCTTCCGGAATATTCTAGAACCTTCTAGCACCTTCCATAAATGCACCAAATCATTTTCAAACTCATAAAATGACTTCCTATATATGAATCTTATTCTCCGGACCATTCCGGAACTCCTCGTGATGTCCGGGATCTCATCCGGGCTTCGAACAAATCTTCAAACTCCATTCCATATTCAAGTTCTACCATTTCAACATCAAACCTTAAGTGTGTCACCCTACGGTTCGTGAACTATGTGGACATGGTTGAGTACTCTCTCTAACCAATAACCAATAGCGGGATCTGGAGATCCATAATGGCTCCCACATATTCAACGATGACTTTAGTGATCGAATGAACCATTCACATACGATACCAATTCCCTTTGTCACACGATATTTTACTTGTCCGAGGTTTGATCATCGGTATCACTCTATACCTTGTTCAACCTCGTCTCCTGACAAGTACTCTTTACTCGTACCGTGGTATGTGGTCTCTTATGAACTTATTCATATGCTTGCAAGACATTAGACGACATTCCACCGAGAGGGCCCAGAGTATATCTATCCGTCATCGGGATGGACAAATCCCACTGTTTGATCCATATGCCTCAACTCATACTTTCCGGATACTTAATCCCACCTTTATAACCACCCATTTACGCAGTGGCGTTTGATGTAATCAAAGTACCTTTCCGGTATAAGTGATTTACATGATCTCATGGTCATAAGGACTAGGTAACTATGTATCGAAAGCTTATAGCAAATAACTTAATGACGTGATCTTATGCTACGCTTAATTTGGGTGTGTCCATTACATCATTCATATAATGATATAACCTTGTTATTAATAACATCCAATGTTCATGATTATGAAACTAATCATCCATTAATCAACAAGCTAGTTAAGAGGCATACTAGGGACTCTTTGTTGTTTACATATCACACATGTATCAATGTTTCGGTTAATACAATTATAGCATGGTATATAAACATTCATCATAAACATAAAGATATATAATAACCACTTTTATTATTGCCTCTTGGGCATATCTCCAACAGTCTCCCACTTGCACTAGAGTCAATAATCTAGATTACATTGTAAGATACCTAACACCCATGGCATTCTGGTGTTGGTCATGCTTTTCCCTAGGGAGAGCCTTAGTCAACGGATCTGCTACATTCAGATCAGTGTGTACTTTGCAAATCTTTACTTCTCCATCTTCGATGTACTCGCGAATCGAATGAAAACGCAGCTTGATATGCTTCAGCCTCTTGTGTGACCTTGGTTCTTGTGCATTGGCGATGGCACCCATGTTGTCACAGTAGATGACTAATGGGTCCAATGCACTAGGAACCACACCGAGCTCTACAATGAACCTCTTCATCCATACCGCTTCTGATGAAGCCTCTGAAGCCGCTATGTACTCCGATTCTGTTGAAGACTTCGCCACCGTGCACTGCTTTGAGCTTGCCCAGCTTACTGCAGCACCATTCAATATAAACACGTCCCCAGACTGTGACTTAGAGTCATCAGGATCAGTGTTCCAACTTGCATCGGTGTAACTGGTTACAACGAGCTCTTGGTCACCTCCATAACAAAGAAACATATCCTTGGTTCTTTTCAAGTACTTCAGGATATTCTTGACCGCTGTCCAGTGTTCCATTCCTGGATCACTTTGATATCTGCTAGTCAAACTGACAGCATGTGCTATATCCGGTCTAGTACATAGCATGGCATACATGATAGAGCCTACTGCCGAGGCATAGGGGATCTGACTCATCCTTTCTCTTTCTTCTGCCGTAGCCGGTCCTTGAGTCTTACTCAAGACCTTGCCTGGTAACATAGGTAAAAATCCTTTCTTACTTTCGTCCATTCTAAACTTCTTTAGAATCTTGTCCAGGTATGTACTTTGTGATAGCCCTATTAGGCGTCTTGATCTATCTCTATAAATCTTGATGCCTAATATATACGATGCTTCACCAAGGTCTTTCATTGAAAAACTATTATTCAAATAACCTTTTACACTGCTTAATAGTTCTATATCATTCCCAATCAATAATATGTCATCTACATATAATATCAGGAATGCTACAGAGCTCCCACTCACTTTCTTGTAAATACAGGCCTCTCCATGACACTGTATAAACCCGAAGTCTTTGATCACCTTATCAAAGCGTCGGTTCCAACTTCTCGATGCTTGCTTCAGTCCATAAATTGAACGCTGAAGTTTGCATACTTTGTCAGCATTTTTAGGATCGACAAAACCTTTGGGTTGTACCATATACAACTCTTCCTCAATGTCTCCATTAAGGAACACCGTTTTGACATCCATCTGCCAAATGTCATAATCGAAAAATGCAGCTATTGCTAACAAAATCCTCACAGATTTTAGCTTCGCTACAGGTGAGAAAGTCTCATCGTAGTCAACACCTTGAATTTGTCGGAAACCCTTTGCGACAAGTCGAGCTTTATAGACAGTAATATTACCATCAGCATCTGTTTTTCTCTTGAAAATCCATTTATTCTCGACAGCCTTTCGGCTATCAGGTAAGTCTACCAAAGTTCACACTTTGTTATCATACATGGATCCCATTTCGGATTTCATGGCTTCTTGCCATTTGTTGGAATCTGGGCTCATCATCGCTTCTTCATATGTCGCAGGGTCCTCATCATTGTTGTCCACAATCATGACATTTAGACAAGGATCATACCAATCAGGAGTGGCACGTTCCCTTGTCGATCTGCGAGGTTCAAAGAGCTATCTCGTTTGAAGTTTCATGATCATTATCATTAGCCTCCTCTGTTGTTGGTGTAGGCGGCACAGAACAACTTCCCAGATCGCGCTACTCGATCAACTAGTGAAGATTCATCAATCTCATCGAGTTCTACTTTTCTTCCAGTCACTTCTTTAGTGAGAAATTCTTTCTCAAGAAAGGTTCCGTTCTTAGCAACAAAGATTTTGCCTTCGGATCTGTGATAGAAAGTGTACCCTATAGTTTCCTTAGGGTATCCTATGAAGACGCATTTCTCCACTTTGGGTTCTAGCTTGTCCGGTTGTAACTTCTTTACATAGGCTTCGCAACCCCAAACTTTAAGGAACGACAGCTTAGGTTTCTTGTTAAACCATAATTCATACGGTGTCGTTTCAATGGATTTTGATGATGCTCTATTTAAAGTGAATGCGGCTGTCTCTAATGCATAACTCCAAAATGATAACGGCAAATCAGTAAGAGACATCATAGAACGAACCATATCTAAGAGAGTTCGATTACGACGTTCGGACACACCGTTACGTTGTGGTGTTCCCGGCGGTGTCAATTGTCAAAGTATTCCGCATTTCTTTAAATGCATGCCAAACTCATAACTCAGATATTCACCTCCGCGATCAGATCGTAGAAATTTGATCTTCTTGTTACGTTGATTTTCTACTTCACTTTGGAATTCCTTAAACTTCTCAAAAGTTTCGGATTTATGTTTCATGAAATAGATATACCCATATCTACTCAGATCATCTGTGAAGGTTAGAACATAACGATAACCACCGCGCGAGGCTACACTCATTGGTCCACACACATCGGTATGTATGATTTCCAATAAGTCTGTAGCTCGCTCCATAATACCAAAGAATGGAGTCTTAGTCATTTTTCCCATTAGACATGCTTCGCATCTATCAAGTGACTCAAAGTCAAGTGATTCAAGTAATCCATCGGTATGGAGTTTCTTCATGCGTTTCACTCCAATATGACCAAGACGACAGTGCCACATATAAGTAGAATTATCATTTAATTTAATTCGCTTAGCATCAATGTTATGTATATGTGTATCACTACTATCGAGATCTAACAGAAATAAGCCATTCTTTTCAGGTGCTCGACCATAAAAGATATTATTCATAAAAATAGAACAACCATTATTCTCAGACTTGAATGAATAACCATCTTGCATTAAACAAGATCCATATATAATGTTCATGCTCAACGCGGGTACAAAATAACAATTATTTAGGCTTAAAACTAATCCCGAAGATAGATGTAGAGGAAGTGTGCCGACAGCGATCACATCGACTTTGGATCCATTTCCAACGCGCATCGTCACTTCATCCTTTAGTAGTCTTCGTTTATTCTTTAGTTCCTGTTTCGAGTTTCAAATATGAGCAACCGAACCAGTATCAAATACCCAGGTACTAGTACGAGAACCAGTAAGATAAACATCTATAACATGTATATCAGATATACCTTCTTTCTTCTTCTTGACAAGGCCGCTCTTCAGATCCGCCAAATACTTGGAGCAATTACGCTTCCAGTGTCCCTTCTCCTTGCAGTAATAGCACTCAGCATCAGGTTTAGGGCCAGTCTTAGGTTTCACAGGAGGCGTGGCAGCTTTCTTGCCACCCTTCTTGAATTTGCCTTTAGACTTGCCCTGTTTCTTGAAACTGGTGGTCTTGTTGACCATCAACACTTGGTGCTCTTTCTTGATCTCAATCTCAGCAGCTTTAAGCATGGAGAAGAGTTCAGGTAACTCTTTGTTCATGTTCTGCATATTGTAGTTCATCACAAAGTTCTTGTAACTAGGTGGCAGTGATTGAAGGATACGATTAATCCCTACCGTTAGGAATAACTATTTCCAAGTCACTGAGTTTCTTCGCATGCCCGGTCATAACGAGCATGTGCTCACTAACGGAGCTACCTTCTTCCATCAGGCAACTGAAGAAGTGTTTCGATGCTTCATAGCATTCCACGGCCGCATGAGTTTCAAAAATAGTCTTTAATTCTTTTATCAACTCATGTGGATCTTGGTGCCCAAAACGTTTTTGAAGATCGACTTCCAGACTGCATAGGATGGCACACTGAACTTGAGAGTACCTAGTTTTCCGAGTCGCGTAAACATTCTTTACTTCATCGGTTTCAGTTTCTGTAGGAGGGTCACCTAGCGGTGCATCAAGCACATATTGCAGACTTCCGCCAGCGAGGAAAATCCTCACATGACGGAACCAGTCGGTGAAGTTGCTACCGTTGCTCTTAAGCTTTTCTTTCTCTAGGAACTGGTTAAGATTGATTGGGGACGCCATATCTACAACATATATTTGCAATAGTTTAGACTAAGTTTATGACAAATTGAGTTCAAATTTTAATTCAACATAATTAAAAATCTAGGTGAACTCCCACTCAAAACAATATCCCTCGAATTGTCTTAGTGATCACACGAACCAAATCCACCACACCTAAGTCCGATCATCACGAGACAAGATGTAATTTCAATGGCGAACACTCAAAGTGTTCATCATATCAATCATATGATTCATGCTCTACCTTTCGGTATCACGTGTTCCGAGACCATGTCTGTACATGCTAGGCTCGTCAAGGCCACCTTAGTATCCGCATGTGCAAAACTGGCTTACACCCGTTGTATGCACTTGTTGATTCTATCACACCCGATCATCACGAGATGCTTCGAAACGACAAGTCTTGGCAACGGTGCTACTAAGGATGAACACTTTATTATCTTGATATTTTAGTGAGAGGGATCATCTTATAATGCTACCGTCGCGATCTAAGCAAAATAAGATGCATAAAAGGTTTAACATCACATGCAGTTCATATGTGATATGATATGGCCCTTTTGTCTTTGCGCCTTTGATCTTCATCTCCAAAGCACGGACATGATCTCCATCATCATCGGGCATGATCTCCATCATCGTCGGCGTAGCGTCAAGGTCAATGGCGCCGTCTTCATGATAGTTCTCCCATGTAGCAACTATTACAACTTCATTGAAATACTACTTAACATGAAATTTAAAGACAACCATAAGGCTCCTGCCGGTTGCCACAATACAATAATGATCATCTCATACATATTCAACATCACATTATGGCCATATCACATCACCAAACCCTGCAAAAACAAGTTAGACGTCTCTAATTTGGTTTGCATATTTTACGTGGTTTAGGGTTTTCGAGAGAGATCTAATCTACCTACGAACATGAACCACAACGGTGATACTAGTGTTGTCAATAGAAGAGTAAATTGAATCTTCACTATAGTGGGAGAGATAGACACCCGCAAAGCCACTTATGCAATACAAGTTGCATGTCGAGCGTGGAGCAAATCTCATGAACGCGGTCATGTAAAGTTAGCCCGAGCCGCTTCATCCCACTATGCCACAAAGATGCAAAGTACTCAAACTAAAGACAACATAAGCATCAATGCCCACAAACCATTGTGTTCTACTCGTGCAACCATCTATGCATAGACACGGCTCTGATACCACTGTAGGAGAACGTTGCATAGAAAACAAAAAATTTCCTACCGCGAGAACGCAATCCAAGCCAAGATCCAATCTAGAAGATGGGAGCAACGAGGGGATGATCGAGTCTCACCCTTGAAGAGTTCCGAAGCCTACAAGATGAGGCTCTTGTTGCTACGGTAGACGTTCACTTGCCGCTTGCAAAAGCGCGTAGAAGATCTTGATCACGGCGCCACGAACGGGCAGCACCTCCGTACTCGGTCACACGTTCGGTTGTTGATGAAGACGATGTCCACCTCCCCGTTCCAGCGTGCAGCGGAAGTAGTAGCTCCTCTTGAATCCGGCAGCACGACGGCATGGTGTCGGTGGTGGTGGAGAATCCCGGCGGAGCTTCGCTAAGCGTGCGGGGAAGAAGGAGGAGTGGGGCGGCTAGGGTTTGGGGAGAGGGGGGCGCCGGCCACTATGGGGTGCGGCCACCTTGTGGTGTTTGGGGTGGCCGGCCCCCTCCCCTTGGCCCTCATTATATAGGTGGAACACCCAAGAGTTGGTCTACAAGTCTTCGAATAAGACCCCAAACCAAAACCTTCCATATCACATGAAACCTACCCAAGCTAGGACTCCCACTAGAGGTGGGATTCCCACCTTCCCTTGGGAGGGGGTAGCCGGCCACCATAGGTGGAGTCCACCTGGGACTCCACCCCTTAGGGTTGGCCGGCCATGGTGGTGGAGTCCCTTCGGGACTCCGCCTTCCAAAGTGACTTTCTTCCGGAATATTCTAGAACCTTCTAGCACCTTCCATAAATGCACCAGATCATTTTCAAACTCATAAAATGACTTCCTATATATGAATCTTATTCGCCGGACCATTCCGGAACTCCTCGTGATGTCCGGGATCTCATCCGGGACTTCGAACAAATCTTCAAACTCCATTCCATATTCAAGTTCTACCATTTCAACATCAAACCTTAAGTGTGTCACCCTACGGTTCGTGAACTATGTGGATATGGTTGAGTACTCTCTCTGACCAATAACCAATAGTGGGATCTGGAGATCCATAATGGCTCCCACATATTCAACAATGACTTTAGTGATCGAATGAACCATTCACATACGATACCAATTCCCTTTGTCACACGATATTTTACTTGTCCGAGGTTTGATCATCGGTATCACTCTATACCTTGTTCAACCTCGTCTCCTGACAAGTACTCTTTACTCGTACCGTGGTATGTGGTCTCTTATGAACTTATTCATATGCTTGCAAGACATTAGACGACATTCCACCGAGAGGGCCCAGAGTATATCTATCCGTCATCGGGATGGACAAATCCCACTGTTTGATCCATATGCCTCAACTCATACTTTCCGGATACTTAATCCCACCTTTATAACCACCCATTTACGCAGTGGCATTTGATGTAATCAAAGTACCTTTCCGGTATAAGTGATTTACATGATCTCATGGTCATAAGGACTAGGTAACTATGTATCGAAAGCTTATAGCAAATAACTTAATGACGTGATCTTATGCTACGCTTAATTTGGGTGTGTCCATTACATCATTCATATAATGATATAACCTTGTTATTAATAACATACAATGTTCATGATTATGAAACTAATCATCCATTAATCAACAAGCTAGTTAAGAGGCATACTAGGGACTCTTTGTTGTTTAGATATCACACATGTATCAATGTTTCGGTTAATACAATTATAGCATGGTATATAAACATTCATCATAAACATAAAGATGTATAATAACCACTTTTATTATTGCCTCTTGGGCATATCTCCAACACGCCTCCCCCTCCGTATACGCGCAGGGGGTTTTTTTTTGTTTTTTTTACGAGAGAGAGGATCGGCACCGCCACTGCCACCGCCCTTTCGCCACCGCCACCGGTCTCTCGGTCATGCGGTCACTGCGAGGCGAGGTCAATCGTCCGCATATACACATCTAATACGCATCCCCCTCTCGCCTCCTCCTGCTCCGCTTTCGACCCCCAGCGTTGGGGTTGTCATCCCTATATATACCGGCGCGGAAGGCCGCGCCGATCACCCCGTCCGCATATACACATCTAATACGCGTCCCCCCTTTCGGCACCGCCACCGCCCTCTCTCCTTTTGCCACCGCCCTTTCGCCACCGCCACCGCCCCCTTCTTCACTTAATTAATTAGTTTTTACTACATGTTTTCAGGACTGACATATGGCGGACGATAGAGCTGACCCGATTATGGCCAACTATGATCCGGATGCTGAAGAACGCATCTTCGGCATCATAAAAAGCGATGTTATTTATGTGCCGACCGAACAAGATGAAGAAGATGATATCTCTTCTTATCTGAACCTTGACGGTCAAGATGAAGGCCGTCAGCAAGATGATGCCGAACAAACGTCGATAAACGACGATCTTCAATTGGAAGTAGCAACCACCTCCGGCGCCGAGGTATATATATACATTGAGCCTCTGGTGATACAAACTTACTGATTTGAATAAATATGTGTGTACTAACGCGCGCGACTCTCTTTCTTATTTTAGCCCTCGGCCGGATCGTCGAAACAATCGAGTACGTCGTCAAAGCGTGGCGCAACCAAGATGCTGAAACAAGGAGAAACATTTACCATCGAGGTTGTCTGTGCTGCAACCGGCAGGCCGCTGGAGCCCCAGAAGAACTCAACCAAGTTTATCAACCAATGCGGAGCCGTTGTTAGAGACAACGTCCCGATCACCGTCCAGGAGTGGAATCAGCCAAAGAAGGCACGTGTTGGTTTCAGTTTTGTCGAGAAGAGAACAAAAAAAGATTGCTTCAAAAAGCTTATGGAACATTTCGTTCTACCTCCGGAATACAACAAATTCGATGAGGAGGGTAACAAGATTGAGGAAAACAAGGAGAGGAGGAGGCTAGTCAAACACTTCGCTCTCGGTAAGATGGCCGACGCATTCCGGAAATTCAAGCAAAATCTAGCCCGTGACTATGTCAGCAAGAACAAGACTCTGGATTTCAAAGGACAATATGAGAAACTAAAAGATGATTGGCCAGAATTTGTGAGGCAAAAGAAATCGGAGCATTTCATTGAAATATCGAAAAAAAATAAGGAAAATGCGGCTAAGAAGGAGTACAATCATATTATGCGGCCAGGAGGGTATAGCTATTGGGAGCCTAGGTGGGAGAAGATGGAGAACGAGCTGAGGGCGCGAGGAATCCGTCCAGGTACGGAGGGATGGGACCCAAGGGCCAAAAGCTGGTGGTACGGGCATGGGGGAACGCTACACCCGGAGACAGGGGAGTGTGTTCACGAGAACAAAACGTTTAAACCCACCCAAGCCCTTATTGACGCAATGAGGGATGCTCAAGAGGGGAAGATCAAGTTCAACAGAGAGAACGACGCGCTGACAAAAGCCCTCGGGAATCCTGAACACGGAGGACGTGTACGAGGCAAGGGGCACATTCCGTGGAAAATAGGGTTCTCCCAGAACGATGACCCGTACGGTTACAGAAGCCGTAAGAGAAATATGGATCGGGATGCAGATGTTGTGGTGCGGTTGGTATCGGAATTCGATGATCTGAAGAAAACCGTGAATATACTAGTACAAGAAAGATCGGCAGCTGGGACGCATGAAGATCATACAGCGGATCTCGGAAGCCAGCAGCGGAGAAGCAGCGTGGCTTCCACGGAGGCCCCGTTGGCTACTTCTAATGCACCGGCGATCGATATTACTGCACCGGAGCCTCCTCGCTACCCCGTGGACGATGTAAAGGAGATGAAAGAATGTCATCTGCATTATCCAATTGGGAACATGTCCACGAAGGTAGCCATCGGCAGTGCTTTACCATGTGAACCTGGAGCACTCCACCACAACAACCCCATTCAAGATGGCTATGCTCGTGTCACGGTGGAGGACATAGTCCCAGGGTTTGAGGACCTGGAGATTGACATTGCTACACCCGAAGGGGAGACAAGACTTGGAGGTGTCAAGCGCCAGTTCATTCTAGGGAAAAAGATGTTAATCAAGTTTCCAGGCGAGTCGCCAAGGCCAACAAGTCCACCCCCCTCCGGTGGTGGTGGCGGCGGTGGTGGTGGTGGTGGTTCACCTACACCTCCGTCACGTCAGCCGACGCCGCCCCCCAGTCCACAACGTCTGGCGGGTGATCAGACGCCGCCCCCCAGTCCTCGTCCGGCGGGTGATCAGACGCCACCCCCCAATGCACCTCCGGCAAAGAAGCAGAAGCAGTCCTGGACTATTAACCCGGACCCTTATGTACCTAAGACCACAAAGGTACCGGAGCCATCACTGAAGCCTCTCCCCACAAGGCCTTGGGCACGTAGTGCCGAGGAAACTGACACGGCCGCGGCTGCTGATTATGAGAAATGGAAGGCGGACTGCAAGAAGAAAAGAGAGCCCGAGCCCAAGCCAGTATTTTCTGATGAGCAAAAGAAGTGGGCTAAGTCATTTTTGAGCACACCGTCCCAAGCCGCGAAGAATCTGCCTGACGACTATGCACGTGAATTTCATACGCAGGCACTCATGTTCAAGGAGAAGAAGGAGAAAGAATTAGCAAGTAAAAAAAGCGGGAAACAAGTTGCCCAGCTCGGGGAACAAAGTAAACAATCGATTGCCCCACTCATAGTGAAAGCCGCCGGTCCGGATGCCCCCGATATCATAGCAGCTGCGGCAGCACGGGGATTGACTGTAACGAGTGCCAGAGAACAAGCGGCCAACTTAGGTATGACTCTTCATGCAGTGTTAGGCCTTGAGGAGGCGCCAATGAGTGAACCAGTAATTACATATGTGCGGAATGGGCCCCTCGTCGATCCTACGCAGGAAGAGGATCTACCTCAACAAATGAAAAGTCTGCTAAATTGGTACAAGGGTTACATAAAAAATAAAAACGCCAAAGAATATATTTATGCAGAAGTTATACATGAGCATCACTTCAAACATTACTATGTAACAATTCATATGAGTGAATTATTCTAGCTTTTCAATCTGCGCGAGCTCGACAAATCTATCATCAGTTGCTACGTTCTGTAAGTGATTTATTTCTACCCCATCTCGTTCATTGCCTGCACTATATATATGTCCTAACTATATTGTTGTGTACGCTATTATGCAGAATGAAGATTAAGGAATGCAGAGTAAAGAACATCCATGATGTTGGGTTCATTGACCCACACATCGTTAATGGATATGTGTTAGAACATCACCCCGCCGACGTGGAGGAAGACCTGTGGCGGTTTTTTAGAAAACAGGAACTCAAAAGTGATATTCTATTTCCTTACCATTTTGGGTGAGTGTTTCTGTCTAGAGCACATTCTCTTTTGTTTACTCCATGCATGGTATGTGGCTAATCGATGAGTTATGCATAACTGTGCATGTATCTTGTCCGCAGGTTCCACTGGATTCTGCTAGTAATTCAATTTCACGACTCCACAGTTCTCGTCCACGACTCTCTGAATATGGATCCAAAGCTTTGGGCCAACATTAGAAAAATGATGCAGACGTAATTATTTTCATTCATTTGCGCTCTATATCGATCGGCCTATTTCTTTCATTTCCTAATATCAAGTAACTAATAACTCTCTTGTTCATTTAATTTTCTTTGCCTCGTAGGGTTTGGAGACGGTTCATACATGAAAAGGTCGGTGAATTCAAAAAAGAGCTACAATTTAAAAGGTCAGTGGCTGGGAATGGGGATATTCAGCCAGCGGGGACCAATCTATGTGGATACTATGTCTGTGAGATGATCCGGAGATACACCTCTGAGCGGGTTCCGTGTGATAACAATGAGAAGAGCAATAACCTCCGGAAGATGCTTAGTCCAGAAGCTCGCTTCCGACCACTTCAAGAGGAACTAGCTGGATGGTTCAGGAGGGAAGTCGTTGATCCTAAAGGAGAACACTATGTAGAGGACGTAGAACTTCATATGCAATAAATTATGTATGGAAACTTGTTCAAAATTGTATATGGTCATCCGGTGATATTGAATATATATTGTATATTCCTCTTGAATTCTTTTCAGTTCTAATTTCAAATTTGATTGAAATTGTACATTCATATGCATGTATGTAGTACCGTAGAATATGCGAAACTCCTTCAAAATTAAAATAAAACACAAAAGAAATAAAACAATACAGATTAAAAAGAAAACAGGTTTAGGGGGGGGGGCTAAAACCCTAAACCTGCGGCGGCCTTTAGTCGCGGTTGGCCAAGAGAATCGCGACTAAAGGTCCTTCGCCCGACGGACTGCTGGCGGCCACGTGGATGTGCCTTTAGTCGCGGTTCGTAAGAAACTGCGACTAAAGGGGGGGCCTTTAGTCGCGCTTATTTGGTCGCGGTTGCGCAACCGCGACTAATGGCAGTTGCGAACCGCGACCAAAGGCCCTTTTTCCACCAGTGTCACCTCTGAACATGTGAATTTTTGATTATGCACTAACCCTCTAATGAGTTTGTTTCGAGTTTGGTGTGGAGGAAGTTTTCAAGGGTCAAGAGAGGAGGATGATACAATGTGATCAAGAAGAGTGAAAAGTCTAAGCTTGGGGATGCCCTCGTGGTTCATCCCTGCATATTTCAAGAAGACTCAAGCATCTAAGCTTGGGGATGCCCAAGGCATCCCCTTCTTCATCGACAACTTATCAGGTCACTTCTCTTGAAACTATATTTTTATTCGGTCACATCTTATGTACTTTACTTGGAGCGTCTGTTTGTTTCTATTTTTGTTTTTATTTGAATAAATGCATGCTTGTGTGGGAGAGAGACACGCTCCGCTGGTTCATATGAACACATGTGTTCTTAGCCTTTAATGTTCATGGCGAAGGTTGAAACTGCTTCGTTAATTGTTATATGGTTGGAAACAGAAATGCTACATGTGGTAATTGGTATGATGTCTTGAATAACTTGATACTTGGCAATTGTTGTGCTCATGTTTAAGCTCTTGCATCATGTACTTTGCACCCATTAATGAAGAACTACATAGATCTTGTTAAAATTTGGTTTGCATGATTGGTTTCTCTAGAGTCTAGATATTTTCTGGTAAGGGTTTGAGCAACAAGGAAGACAGAGTAGAGTCTTATAATGCTTGCAATATGTTCTTATGTGAGTCTTGCTGCACTAGTTCATACTTGTGTTTGCTTCAAACAACCTTGCTAGCCTAAGCCTTGTATTGAGAGGGATTACTTCTCGTGCATCCAAAATCCTTGAGCCAAAAACTATGCCATTTGTGTCCACCATACCTACCTACTACATGGTATTTTCTGCCATTCCAAGTAAATACTTCGTGTGCTACCTTTAAACAATTCAAAATGCTTCTTAATTTGTGTCAATGTTTTATAGCTCATGAGGAAGTATGTGGTGTTTTATCTTTCAATCTTGTTGGGAAACTTTCACCAATGGACTAGTGGCTTCATCCGCTTATCCAATAATTTTGCAAAAAGAGCTGGCGAGGGGTTCCCAGCCCCCAATTAATTAACTTCATTAATAATTCTCTTCACATGTTTTGCTCTGATTCATCAGTAAGCAACTTAATTTTGCAAATATACACTCCTCCATGGTATGAGATTGTTGGAAGGCACCCGAGGATTCGGTTAGCCATGGCTTGTGTAAGCAAAGGTTGGGAGGAGTGTCACCCATAAATAAAAACTAAAGTACATGTGTAAACAAAAGAGAAGAGGGATGATCTACCTTGCTAGTAGAGATAACGTCCTTCATGGGAGCCGCTCTTTGAAAGTCTGCTTGGCAAGGGAGTTAGAGTACCCACTACCATTCGTTGACAACAACAAACACCTCTCAAAACTTTACTTTTATGCTCTCTATATGATTTCAAAACTTGAAAAGCTCTAGCACATGATTTTATCCCTGCTTCCCTCTGTGAAGGGCCATTCTTTTACTTTTATGTTGAGTCAGTTCACCTACTTCTTTCTGTCTTAGAAGCAAACACTTGTGTTAACTGTGCATTGACTCTTACATGCTTGCATATTTGCATTCATCATATTACTTTATGTTGACAATTATCCATGAGATATACATGTTACAAGTTGAAAGCAACTGCTGAAACTTATATCTTCCTTTGTGTTGCTTCAATGCCTTTATTTAGAATCTATTGCTTTATGAGTTAACTCTTATCCAAGACTTATTGATGCTTGTCTTGAAAGTACTATTCATGAAAAGTCTTTGCTATATGATTCATTTGTTTACTCATTATCTTTACCATTGCTTTGAATCACTTCATTCATGCTTTACAATAGTATGATTAAGATTATGTTGGTAGCATGTCACTTCAGAAATTATCTTTGTTATCGTTTACCTACTCGTGACGAGTAGGAACTAAGCTTGGGGATGCTGATACGTCTCCGACGTATCGATAATTTCTTATGTTCCATGCTTGTTTTATGACAATACCTACATGTTTTGTTCACACTTTATGTCATTATTATGCATTTTCCGGAACTAACCAATTGACGAGATGCCAAAGGGCCAGTTGCTGTTTTCTGCTATTTTTGGTTTCAGAAATCCTAGTAAGGAAATATTCTCGGAATTGGACGAAATCAACGCCCAGCATCTTAGAATTCCACGAAGCTTCCAGAACACCCGAGAGCTACCAGAGGGGAGCCCTGGGGGGCCCACACATGGGGCTGGCGTGGCCAGGGCCTGGGCCGCGCCGCCTTATTGTGTGGCGGCTCCGTACCCCCTCCGACTCTGCCTCTTCGCCTATAAGTTGCCTCCTGACCTAAATCTTCGACACCGATTAACGAAACCCGAGAAAACCTTCCAGAGCCGCCGCCATCGCGAAACTCCAATTCGGGGGACAGAAGTCTCTGTTCTGGCACCCTGCCGGGACGGGGAATTTCCCCCGGAGTCATCTCCACCGCCGTCTCCACCGCCATCTTCACCGCCATCGCTGTCTCCATGATGAGGAGGGAGTAATTCACCCCCGGGGCTGAGGGCTCCGTTGTAGCTATGTGGTTCATCTCTCTCTCTTTGTGATCTAGTTGAATATCATCTATGTGCTACTCTAGTGATGTTTTTAAAGTAGTCTATTCCTCCTCCATGATGTAATGTTGACAGTGTGTGCATCATGAAGTACTTGGTATATGCTATGATTGTGATCTCTTGTAGATTATGAAGTTAACTATTACTATGATGGTATTGATGTGATCTATTCCTCCTTTCATAGTATGATGGTGACAGTGTGCATGCTATGTTAGTACTTGGTATAGTTGTGTTGATCTATCATGCACTCTAAGGTTATTTAAATATGAATATCGAATGTTGTGGAGCTTGTTAACTCCGGCATTGAGGTGCTCTTGTAGCCCTACACAAATAGCGGTGTTCATCATCCAACAAGAGAGTGTAGAGTGGTTTTATTATGTGATCAATATTGAGAGTGTCCACTAGTGAAAGTAGGATCCCTAGGCCTTGTTTCCAAACATCGAATCTCTGTTTGTTTACTGTTTCGTTGCATGTTTACTCGCTGCCATATTTCATTCAGATTGCTATTGCTACTCATATTCATCCATATCATTTGCATCTCACTATCTCTTCGCCGAACTAGTGCACCTATACATCTGACAAGTGTATTGGGTGTGTTGGGGACACAAGAGACTTCTTGCATTGTGATCGCAGGGTTGCTTGAGAGGGATATCTTTGACCTCTTCCTCCCTGAGTTCGATAAACCTTGGGTGATCCACTTAAGGGAAAACTTGCTACTGTTCTACAAACCTCTGCTCTTGGAGGCCCAACACTGTCTACAGGAAAAGGAGTGTGCGTAGACATCAGGGATGCCATCAACTGTTACACTTTTGTTGAATATCATGTGAGTTTCTATGCATGTTCGTCTTGTCTGAAGTAAGGGTGATTTGCCATGAGTTGTATGGTTTGAGTATGCATATTGTTAGAGAAGAACATTGGGCCGCCAACCAAGGACATGTATCATGGTGGAAGTTTCAGTTTGGACATTAATCCTCAATCTCTTATGAGAATATTATATGTTGTTGAATGCTTATGCATTAAAGAGGAGTCCATTATCTGTTTTCTATGTTGTCCCGGTATGGATGTCCTCAAGTTGAGATCTATCAAAATCGAGAAATCAAATGCAATTTATCTCCTTGGACCTTTGTACAGGTGGCATAGAGGTACCCCTTTGTGACACTTGGTTGAAACATATGTAATGCAATGATAATCCATGGAAATCCGAGCTAATTAGGACAAGGTGCGAGCACTATTGGTATTCGATGCATGAGGCTTGCAACTTATAGGATGTTTTATGCATAACACATATGAATTATTACTACCGTTGACAAAATTGTTTCTATGTTTTCAAAATAAAAAGCTCTAGCACATGAGTAATCCCTGCTTCCCTCTGCGAAGGACCTTTCTTTTACTTTATGTTGAGTCAGTTTACCTACTTCTTTCCATCTTAGAAGCAAACACTTGTGTCAACTGTGTGCATTGATTCCTACATACTTGCTTATTTGCACTCATCATATTACTTTGTGTTGACAATTATCCACGAGATATACATGTTGAAGTCGAAAGCAACTGCTGAAACTTATATCTTCCTTTGTGTTGCTTCAAAACCTTCTATTAAGAATTTATTGCTTTATGAGTTCACTCTTATGCAATTCTTATTGATGCTTGTCTTGAAAGTACTATTCATGAAAAGTCTTTGCTATATGATTCAGTTGTTTAGTCATTATCTTTACCATTGCTTTGAATCACTTCATTCATCTCATATGCTTTACAATAGTATTGATCAAGATTATGATAGTAGCATGTCACTTCAGAAATTATCCTTGTTATCGTTTACCTACTCGAGGGCGAGTAGGAACTAAGCTTGGGGATGCTTGATACGTCTCAAACTTATCTATAATTTCTTATGTTCCATGCTAGTTTTATGACAATACTCACATGTTTTATATACACTTTATATCATTTTGATGCATTTTCCGGCACTAACCTATTAACAAGATGCCGAAGTGCCGGCCAGTTCCTGTTTTCTGCTGTTTTTGGTTTCAGAAATCCTACACAGGAAATATTTTCGGAATTGGACGAAACAAAAGCCCACGGTCTTATTTTCCACGGAGCCTTCCAGAACACTGAAGAGGAGACGAAGAGGGGCCACGAGGTAGCCACCCCACATGGTGGCGCGGTGGGGCCCCTGGCCGCGCCGACCTATGGGGTGGGCCCCTCGGGCGCCCCCCGACTCTGCCCCTTCGCCTACTTAAACTCTTCGTCGCGCAAACCCTAGTACCGAGTGACATGGGCATACCCTTCGGATACCCATTATTAGTATACCTGCCTCGGCCCAATATGGAGAAGGCCCAACAAGGCAACCCGAAGAAGTAGTCGACTAGGACTCTTGTAAAACCCTAGGCTGGTTGTATATATAAAGCTAGCCAGGGCACCCGACAGAAGGAGGCGAAGATATAGACATAGAGATAGACAACATAGCTACGCGTATGGCGGCACCCTGTAAACATACTTGTGTTCATATAGTGGATTGCTACCAGCACGTAGGGATCCTCCACCGAGGGGACCCGAAACTGGGTACGTCGTGTGCCAAATCTCGCTCCCGGAATCTCCATCGTCGCTCTCTCCCGAAACCCAAGTCTACAATACATAGGCATTGCCGAGGTGATCCCTCGTCAATTGGCGCCGTCTGTGGGAATTGCGACGATTGGATTTTGTCATCCGGGCGGGATCCGTCGAGTCATCACATCCGAACAGGAAATCATCAAATTCGTTATCAACTACTGCATCTGCCGGCCAGCCGGATTTTTTCGCGTACACGAGCGCACAGCGATCGGGCCAAACGTGACTTGCGGGTCGTGGCCAGATCCATGGATCTCTCATCGTCTTCAAACTGCAAAAAGGTATCCGTCTATTCATTGGCAGCGCATCCAGAAATTGTGCCGAAGAACAAGGAAGTTGTCGCATGTATCTGGAGACGTGCAACACCCAGCCACATGCAGCTCGCCCGATCGAACAGATCAATCTAGTACGCTTAATGTGGAGCAAGGAAAAGAAACATCAGTGGACGTGGATTTCCAAGCCAAAGACAAGAGCTATCATACAATGTTGGCAGGATCCCAATTTCAGACATACACATCAACTGGTACTCCTTGCATGGGATAAAATTAGACGGGAAACCATCTTAGTTTGAGAGCGGAAATCACAACTTCATTAACTACCCGTTGTTGATAATCAACAGGTGCTATATTTCCAGTTAACTATTTTTTGCAAAATTATTTCGCCAAATATTTTTTGGCTCGTACTATTACTTGCTCGCAGATTTTTGCGTCGTAATAACATTGCAGATCGGAACAAATTTCGACTACTTTGCTTTGACGACCCTATTTGCCATTGTGCACTCGCCACATTCGGGAGCTCGCCTGTCGTAAACTCGACATCGTGCACCTCGTCACGCTCGGGGGTTCACCCATTGCGGATCCGCCATATTTACTACTTCCGGCTAGGTGCCGCGCGACTACAGACTGTGTCCGAGGCACGACTTGCGTCCACATCGGCGTCGCCGCACCCGATAAAAAGCTAAGTTTTCTTCTTCCTCCAAGATTCAATTATTTATTTACTTTCGCCACACCTGAATACTCGGGGGTTGCGCCATTACATTATTATAGCAAATTCACCAAACACTGGGGGATGCGCCATTACTTTGTTACCACAAATATACTCGGTTACTTTGTAAATTTCTTTTCTTCGGCTCTGGATATATCTTATCCGGCTCAGTGAAATTATTTCTTCGGCTCAGTGGAATTATTTTCTTCGACTTAGTGGCTTTATCTTCTTTGGCTCAGTGGATTTAATTTCTTCGAATTACTGGATTGGTTTTCTTTGGTTAATAATTAGTTCACTTATACAATATTACCAGATGCGTTTCCGGACCAATGGATTCATCTTCTATGATTATTACTGGAACTATTTTCTTCGGGTCAATGGATTCATCCTATATAATATCAACGGATTCATCTTCTATGGTTATTACTGGATTCTTCGGGTCAATGGATTCATCCTCGATGATATCGGCGGATTCATATGCTTCATATTTAATGGCGTAATCTCCAATATGGATTCATCTCAAATACCACGATACGAGAAAACATAATGTGATGCCGTCGCCGCCAATCCCATCTCGGGGATTCAGGAAATCGCCTCCGGCACCCTACCGGAGAGGGGAATCATCACCGGAGGGCTCTACACCACCATGCCCGCCTCCGGATTGATGCGTGAGTAGTTCATCCTTGGACTATGGGTCCATAGCAGTAGCTAGATGGTTGTCTTCTCCTCTTGTGCTATCATGTTTAGATCTTGTGAGCTGCCTATCATGATCAAGATCATCTTATTGTAATGCTACATGTTGTGTTTGTTGGGATCCGATGAATATGGAATACTATGTCAAGTTGATTATTGATCTATCATATATGTGTTGTTTATGATCTTGCATGCTCTCCGTTGCTAGTAGAGGCTCTGGCCAAGTTGATACTTGTAACTTCAAGAGGGGGTATTTATGCTCGATAGTGGGTTCATGCCTCCATTGAATCTGGGACAGTGACAGAAAGTTCTAAGGTTATGGATGTGCTGTTGCCACTAGGGACAAAACATCAATGCTTTGTCTAAGGATATTTGTATTGTTTACATTATGCACAGTAATTAATGCAATTGTTTGTTGTTTGCAACTTAATACTGGAAGGGTGCAGATGCTAACCCGAAGGTGGACTTTTTAGGCATAGATGCATGCTGGATAGCGGTCTATGTTCTTTGTCATAATGCCCTAAGTAAATCTCATATTAGTCATCATGATATGTATGTGCATTGTTATGCCCTCTCTATTTGTCAATTGTCCAACTGTAATTTGTTCATCCAACATGTTATTTATCTTATTGGAGAGACACCACTAGTGAACTGTGGACCCCGGTCCATTCTTTTACATCTGAAATACAATCTACTGCAATCATTGTTCTCTACTGTTCTTTGCAAACAAACATCATTCTCCACACCATACGTTTAATCCTTTATTTACAGCAAGCCGGTGAGATTGACAACCTCACTGTTAAGTTGGGGCAAAGTATTTTGATTGTGTTGTGCAGGTTCCACGTTGGCGCCGGAATCCCTGGTGTTGCGCCGCACTACACTCCTCCACCAACAACCTTCACGTGGCCTTCATCTCCTACTGGTTCGATAACCTTGGTTTCTTTCTGAGGAAAAACTTGCTGCTGTACGCATCACACCTTCCTCTTGGGGTTCCCAACGGACGTGTGCTTCACGCGTCATCACGAGTCGATGGAGCTAAGCCTGCCAATGACTCCGTCGCTCTTAAGTACTTCTGTAGTTTAAAGTACCGGTCATGGGTCTTGTTTGGTAAGTATATATGTGTTTACCCTTGCTATCTGCAACACTCGTGTAATTTCGAGGCTTTTCTAGCAGAGGGTGAAAGTCCCATTGATCTCGTCTCATAGCACTCGTAATTTCAGAGGCTTTAGATGACAATCTTGGGTCAAATTTCGAGTAACCCAATGTTCGCTGTAGTATACGAAAAAGGTTCTCGATAAAAAAAATTTGGGTGCCCCGAATTACTGCAATACTCCACATAAACGAAACTTGAGTCTGTATTAATAACGTAAGCTAAAAACAAAGTGGCTTGAAAAGCCTTATTGAAAGAAAGAAAAATAATTATGCATAATGATGCCCATCTTCTTTAACCAAGAGGAGGGTTCTTCTTATCTTCGATCTTGTCTAGAGAGCCGGTGGCTTTGGTGGCGTCAACGATTCCATCAGAAGTGCTTGCAGAAAGCACAAGAGCTTTACTGTCTTTGGCAGAGGCCTTGCTATCAGCTGCCGAAAGTCCAACTGCCGAAGCTTTCGAAGCAGGATCATCTGGTTTCTTCTTTAATTTCTTGGCGCGCTCGTCCTCCTTATCGTCGAGTGCTACCGATTTGGAGGGGAAGTCGACAGGTTCTTGTTTAATTCCAAACTTTGCAGCAATCCTCTGAAACTCGCGGTCGCAGTTATCTGAGCGTGAAAAACTTCCATAGACTGTGATGTTGGTTCCATTATTGTCTGGCATCTTGAGCTTGAGATACGCATAATGTGGCACAGCCATGAACTTGGCATAAGATGGTCCCCCGAGTATAGCGTGGTACTGCGATTTCCAATCTACTACCTCGAACTCTATCTTTTCATTCCTGAAATTGTCAGGCTTCCCAAAGACAACGTTTAAGAAAACTCTGCCAAGAGAGTACGCTGGTAAAGTTGGGAGGATGCCATGGAAACATGTGTCAGATTCTTTCAACATCCTCATTGTAATTCCCATATTCTCGACTGTGTTCGCGAATATCAGATTTAAGTCGCTTCCACCATCCATGAAAACTTTGCTCATATTGTATCCTCCTATTTGCGCCTCTACTACCAAGGCAACATGCCCTAGCTTTGGGATTGTCATCGGGTGATCCGCTCTGCTGAACAGGATACTCTGAGACGACCAATCGATATATTCTGGAACATTTGCCATAGTACTTTCTGCTAGGTTGATTTCTTGAGTCGGCTTCTTCATCTCCCTTCTCGAAACACCAGTTTTGTGAATCATGCTCATCTGTCCTCGTGGTGGAGGGAAGGACTCGTTAGGGTTACAAGGCTGTACATGTTGAACTTGGTGCTGAGGTGGTGGTGGTGGTGGTTGACTCGGCTGCTGCTGCTGAATAAACTTCTGCATCTCGATAAACTGTCGACAGTCCCTGAGCAGGTGGCTCGACTTCTTCTTTTCATCTTTAGAATCGATATATGCGTGCAGGTAACAGGGAGCGTTCAACTGCTCGGCGAAAGGGAGTTCTGGGATCCTTGAAGGTCGTGATTTGTAGTTACCACGGTTCCTGCGGTTGCTATCCTGTCGATCATCCTGCCTGTCATTGTATCGATCATCTCGGTGATCAGAATATCCTACGGCTACCATGTTGGTATCATCATATCCGCGCTCTTTTCTTCTCTTACGGCGGTCTCTTCGACTACCTGAATCGTGCATCGGTTGGTCGTCGTCTTCGTTATCACTGCGCGGGCAAGGCTTTCGTACATTATCCTCGCCATCAGCCCAACTTTTGTTGATCTCCATTAACTTGGTTATGGTGTTCGGCTTTTTACGCCCAAGCTCCTCTATGTAAGATTCGCGTCGGATACTGTCGTTGAAAGCGTCGATTGCTCTGTCGACAGAGACATCTTCGGCAGCGTTCAGGAGTTGGGTGAACCTCCCGTTGTACGTACGCATCGTCTCCTTCGGCTTCTGCTGACAATGACATAATTCATCGATTCCGACCGGCCTTTTATATGGTTCCTGGAAAATTTTTACGAAGGCGTCTACCAGATCGTCCCATGATTTGATGGACCCCTTCGGCTGGCCTCTCAGCCAGGCTCGTGCCGCGTCCTTCAGGTAAAGCTGTAAGCATTGCATCACCGCTATTTGGTTTCCCTTGTGTAAGATTACAGTCTGTAGATAATCATCTATCCAGGACCTCGGCTCCTGTTGCCCATCATATTTAGCGGCATCTGTAGGAGTGGGTTTGAACTTTTTGGGTGGGATTGTCTCGTGGATCTTGTAACTTAAACAATCGGCTCCCCTCATCTCGTCGTCGTACTCCTGGCTTTCCTCGGAATCATCACTACCGTATTCTTCCCTTGCCGCTCGCCGTCTCCTGGCTCTGTCGATCCTGCTCTGAGTAAGTTCATCTCGAGCGTCTCTCGAACGGTGCCTTGAACCGCTAGCTTGAAGTGTAGATTTCTCTTTCCGTGGAACTAGTTTATCTCCAAGGATTACGAGGCTTTCTAGGGCACCCCGATGAGCTTGGGCCATAGGACCTTCGGGTGCTAGTTGCTGGTTGATTAAATATGCAGCAAGGTTGGCGGTTGCTCCTTCGACGGTCTTTGGCCTCAACATACCCGCAGTGTATGTGATCATGAAGGACTTTGATAGGTTTGACGTTATTTCCCTTGCATCATCTTCTGAGAGTCTAGATAACCTTAAACGATGCCTTCCTACACCATGAGTGCTTTGAGAGGCGCTGATGCCCAGGACTGGCGCGTGGTTGACGAGGGAGGAAATCTCTGTGTGTAGCTTTTTGTCGTTCCCCGGCAACGGCGCCAGAAAATAGCTTGATGTCTACTCACGCTTCTTTTCCTGTAGACAGTGTTGGGCCTCCAAGAGCAGAGGTTTGTAGAACAGCAGCAAGTTTCCCTTAAGTGGATCACCCAAGGTTTATCGAACTCAGGGAGGAAGAGGTCAAAGATATCCCTCTCAAGCAACCCTGCAATCACGATACAAGAAGTCTCTTGTGTCCCCAACACACCTAATACACTTGTCAGATGTAAAGGTGCACTAGTTCGGCGAAGAGATAGTGAAATATAAGTGGTATGAATGAATATGAGCAGTAGTAACGGCACCAGAAAATAGCTTGCTGGCGTACAGTTGATGGTGGTAATATTGCAGGAAGTAAAGATGCGGTAAAACAGTAAATAAGCGATGATTGCAGTATTTGGAAACAAGGCCTAGGGATCATACTTTCACTAGTGGACACTCTCAACATTGATCACATAATAAAACCACTCTACACTCTCTTGTTGGATGATGAACACCACTAGCTGTGTAGGGCTACAAGAGCACCTCAATGCCGGAGTTAACAAGCTCCACAACATTCGATATTCATATTTAAATAACCTTAGAGTGCATGATAGATCAACACAACTATACCAAGTACTAACATAGCATGCACACTGTCACCATCATACTATGAAAGGAGGAATAGATCACATTAATACCATCATAGTAATAGTTAACTTCATAATCTACAAGAGATCACAATCATAAACTACGCCAAGTACTACATGATGCACACACTGTCACCATTACATCATGGAGGAGGAATAGAGTACTTTAATAACATCACTAGAGTAGCACATAGATGAATAGTGATCCAAAACTCATATGAATCTCAATCATGTAAGGCAGCTCGTGATATCATTGTATTGAAGTACATGGGAGAGAGATTAACCACATAGCTACCGGTACAGCCCTTAGCCTCAATGGAGAACTACTCCCTCCTCATGGGAGACAGCAGCGTTGATGGAGATGGCGGTGGTGTCGATGGATATGCCTTCCGGGGGCACTTCCCCGTCCCGGCGGAGTGCCGGAACAGAGACTCATGTCCCCCAGATCTTGGCTTCGCGATGGCGGCGGCTCTGGAAGGTTTCTTGTACCGTGGCTTATTCGTTTAGGGTTCTCGCGACGGAGTCCTTAAGTAGGCGGAAGGGCAGCTTCGGAGGGTCCCTGGTGGGACCACACAATAGGGTGGCGCGGCCCCCCCTCTGGCCGCGCCGACCTGGCGTGTGGGGCCCCCAGGGCTCCCCTCTCGTGGCTCTCGGGTGTTCTGGAAGCTTCGTGGAATTATAAGATGATGGGCGTTGATTTCGTCCAATTCCGAGAATATTTCCTTACTAGGATTTCTGAAACCAAAAACAGCAGAAAACAGGAACTGGCACTTCGGCATCTTGTCAATAGGTTAGTTCCGGAAAATGCATAATAATGACATAAAGTGTGAACAAAACATGTAAGTAATGTCATAAAACAAGCATGGAACATAAGAAATTATCGATACGTTGGAGACGTATCAGCATCCCCAAGCTTAGTTCCTACTCGTCCCTAGTAGGTAAACGATAACAAAGATAATTTCTGAAGTGACATGCTACCAACATGATCTTAATCATACTATTGTAAAGCATATGAGATGAATGCAGCGACTCAAAGCAATGATAAAGATAATGATTAAACAACTGAATCATATAGCAAAGACTTTTCATGAATAGCACTTTCAAGACAATCATCAATAAGTCTTGCATAAGAGTTAACTCATAAAGCAATAAATTCAAAGTAAAGGCATTGAAGCAACACAAAGGAAGATTAAGTTTCAGCGGTTGCTTTCAACTTGTAACATGTATATCTCATGGATAGTTGTCAATGCAAAGCAATATAACAAGTACAATAAGCAAGCATGTAAGAATCAATGCACAGTTAACACAAGTGTTTGCTTCTAAGATAGAGAGAAATGGGTAAACTGACTCAACATAAAAGTAGAAGAAAGGCCCTTCGCAGAGGGAAGCATTGATTGCTATATTTGTGCTAGAGCTTTTATTTTGAAAACAATAAACAATTTTGTCAATGGTAGTAATAAAGCATATGTATTATGTAAATTATATCCTACAAGTTGCAAGCCTCATGCATAGATTACCAATAGTGCTCGCACCTTGTCCTAATTAGCTTGGATTTACATGGATTATCATTGCATAGCATATGTTTTAACCAAGTATCACAAAGGGGTACCTCTATGCCGCCTGTACAAAGGTCTAAGGAGAAAGCTCTCATTGGATTTCTCGCTTTTGAATATTCTTAACTTAGACATCCATACCGGGACAACATAGACAACAGATAATGGACTCCTCTTTAATGCATAAGCATTCAACAACAAATAATATTCTCATAAGAGATTTGAGGTTTGTTGTCCAAAACTGAAACTTCCACCATGGATCATGGCTTTAGTTAGCGGCCCAATGTTCTTCTCTAACAATATGCATACTCAAACCATTCAACTCATGATAAATCACCCTTACTTCAGACAAGACGAACATGCATAGCAACTCACATGATATTCAACAAAGGATAGTTGATGGCATCCCCAGGAACATGGTTATCGCTCAACAAGCAACTTAATAAGAAATAAGATACATAAGTACATATTCAATACCACAATATTTTTTAGGCTATTTGTCCCATGAGCTATATATTGCAAAGACAAAGGATAGAAATTTAAAGGTAGCACTCAAGCAATTTACTTTGGAATGGCAGAGAAATACCATGTAGTAGGTAGGTATAGTGGACACAAGTGGCATAGTTATTGGCTCAAGGATTTGGATGCATGAGAAGTAATCCCTCTCAGTACAAGGCTTAGGCTAGCAAGGTTGTTTGAAGCAAACACAAGTATGAACCAGTACAGCAAAACTTACATAAGAACATATTGCAAGCATTATAAGACTCTACATTGTCTTCCTTGTTGTTCAAACCCTTACCAGAAAATATCTAGACTCTAGAGAGACCAATCATGCAAACCAAATTTTAACAAGCTCTACAGTATTTCTTCACTAATAGGTGCAAAGTACATGATGCAAGAGCTTAAACATGAGCACAACAATTGCCAAGTATCAAATTATTCAAGACATTATACCAATTACCACATGTAGCATTTTCTGTTTCCAACCATATAACAATTAACGAAGCAGTTTCAACCTTCGCCATGAACATTAAAAGCTAAGAACACATGTGTTCATATGAACCAGCGGAGCGTGTCTCTCTCCCAAACAAGAATGAACTTATTAAAACAAAACAAAAATAAAAACAAACAGACGCTCCAAGTAAAGTACATAAGATGTGACCGAATAAAAATATAGTTTCAAGAGAAGAAACCTGATAATTTGTTGATGAAGAAGGGGATGCCTTGGGCATCCCCAAGCTTAGACGCTTGAGTCTTCTTGAAATATGCAGGGATGAACCACAGAGGCATCCCCAAGCTTAGACTTTTCACTCTTCTTGATCATATTGTATCATCCTCCTCTCTTGACCCTTGAAAACTTCCTCCACACCAAACTCGAAACAAACTCATTAGAGGGTTAGTGCATAATCAAAAATTCACATGTTCAGAGGTGACACAATCATTCTTAACACCTCTGGACATTGCATCAAAGCTGCTGGAAGTTAATGGAACAAAGAAATCCATCCAACATAGCAAAAGAGGCAATGCGAAATAAAAGGCAGAATCTGTTAAAACTGAACAGTCCGTAAAGACGAATTTTTCTGGGGCACCAGACTTGCTCAGATGAAAATGCTCAAATTGAATGAAAGTTGCGTACATATCTGAGGATCACGCACGTAAATTGGCATATTTTTCTGAGTTACCTACAGACGGGGCGACTCAAATTCGTGACAGTAAGAAATCTGTTACTACGCAGTAATCCAAATCTAGTATCAACTCTACTATCAAAGACTTTACTTGGCACAACAATGCAATAAAATAAAGATAAGGAGAGGTTGCTACAGTAGTAACAACTTCCAAGACACAAATATAAAACAAAGTACTGTAGTAAAATAAACACATGGCTTATCTCCCAAGAAGTTCTTTCTTTATAGCCATTAAGATGGGCTCAGCAGTTTTAATGATGCACTCGCAAGAAATAAGAGTTGTATCAAAAGAGAGCATCAAGAAGCAAATAAGAAACACTTTTAAGTCTAACCACTTCCTATGAAAAGGAATCTTGTAAATAAACAAGTTCATGAAGAGCAAAGTGACAAGCATAGGAAGATAAAACAAGTGTAGCTTCAAAAATTTCAGCATATAGAGAGGTATTTTAGTAACATGAAAATTTCTACAACCATATTTTCCTCTCTCATAATAACTTTCAGTAGCATGATGAACAAACTCAACAATATAACTATCACATAAAGCATTCTTATCATGAGTCTCATGCATAAAATTATTACTACTCCCAACATAAGCATAGTCATTTTTAATTAATTGTAGTGGGAGCAAATTCAACAATGTAGCTATCATTATTATTCTCATCATCAAATATAGGAGGCATAGTATAATCATAATAAACATTATCCTCCATAACAGGCGGCACCAAAAGACTACTATCATTATAATCATCATAAATAGGAGGCAAAGTATCATCAAAGCAAATTTTCTCCTCAATGCTTGGGGGACTAAAAATATCATACTCATCAAAACCAGCTTCCCCAAGCTTAGAATTTTCCATATCATTAGAAACAATGGTGTTCAAAGCGTTCATACTAATATCATTACTACTAGCACGCAAATAAGGTTCCATAGGTTTTTTAATTTCCGCATCAAACCATCCATGTCTTAAATCAGGAAATAGAATAAGAAGCTCATTGTTGTCCATTATGCCTAACTAGTGTAAACAAGAAACAAAAAGATGCAATTGCAGGATCTAAAGGAAATAGCTTCGAGCATTCACAACGGTACCAGAAAAGTGTTTGGTTACCTGGGACCAGAGTGTGAGTGCCTTTTACCTTTCCTCCCCGGCAACGGCGCCAGAAAATTGCTTGATGCCCAGGACTGGCGCGTGGTTGACGAGGGAGGAAATCTCTGTGTGTACCTTTTCGTCGTTCCCCGACAACGGCGCCAGAAAATAGCTTGATGTCTACTCACACTTCTTTTCCTGTAGACAGTGTTGGGCCTCCAAGAGCAGAGGTTTGTAGAACAGCAGCAAGTTTCCCTTAAGTGGATCACCCAAGGTTTATCGAACTCAGGGAGGAAGAGGTCAAAGATATCCCTCTCAAGCAACCCTGCAATCACGATACAAGAAGTCTCTTGTGTCCCCAACACACCTAATACACTTGTCATATGTATAGGTGCACTAGTTCGGCTAAGAGATGTGAAATACAAGTGGTATGAATGAATATGAGCAGTAGTAACGGCCCCAGAAAATAGCTTGCTGGCGTGCAGTTGATGGTGGTAATATTGAAGGAAGTAAAGATGCAGTAAAACAGTAAATAAGCGATGATTGCAGTATTTGGAAACAAGGCCTAGGGATCATACTTTCACTAGTGGACACTCTCAACATTGATCACATAATAAAACCACTCTACACTCTCTTGTTGGATGATGAACACCACTAGCTGTGTAGGGCTACAAGAGCACCTCAATGCCGGAGTTAACAAGCTCCACAACATTCGATATTCATATTTAAATAACCTTAGAGTGCATGATAGATCAACACAACTATACCAAGTACTAACATAGCATGCACACTGTCACCATCATACTATGAAAGGAGGAATAGGTCACATTAATACCATCATAGTAATAGTTAACTTCATAATCTACAAGAGATCACAATCATAAACTACGCCAAGTACTACATGATGCACACACTGTCACCAATACATCATGGAGGAGGAATAGAGTACTTTAATAACATCACTAGAGTAGCACATAGATGAATAGTGATACAAAACTCATATGAATCTCAATCATGTAAGGCAACTCATGAGATCATTGTATTGAAGTACATGGGAGAGAGATTAACCACATAGCTACCGGTACAGCCCTTAGCCTCGATGGAGAACTACTCCCTCCTCATGGGAGACAGCAGCGTTGATGGAGATGGCGGTGGTGTCGATGGAGATGCCTTCCTGGGGCACTTCCCCGTCCCGGCGGCGTGCCGGAACAGAGACTCCTGTCCCCCAGATCTTGGCTTCGCGATGGCGGCGGCTCTGGAAGGTTTCTCGTACCGTGGCTTATTCGTTTAGGGTTCTCGCGACAGTGTCCTTAAGTAGGCGGAAGGGCAGCTTCGGAGGGTCCCTGGTGGGACCACACAATAGGGTGGCGTGGCCCCCCCTCTGGCCGCGCCGACCTGGCGTGTGGGGCCCCCAGGGCTCCCCTCTCGTGGCTCTCGGGTGTTCTGGAAGCTTCGTGGAATTATAAGATGTTGGGCGTTGATTTCGTCCAATTCCGAGAATATTTCCTTACTAGGATTTCTGAAACCAAAAACAGCAGAAAACAGGAACTGGCACTTCGGCATCTTGTCAATAGGTTAGTTCCGGAAAATGCATAATAATGACATAAAGTGTGAACAAAACATGTAAGTAATGTCATAAAACAAGCATGGAACATAAGAAATTATCGATACGTTGGAGACGTATCAGGCGCTTCCATGCAAGGCCCTCCGATGATCACTAGATTGATCTGCTGCAAGTATGCGACGATTGAGATTGGCTTGCTCGTTCGATAACCGCACTCGATTCCTCTCCAAGATTCTCCGGTACGCATTAAGGGTTCCAACTGAAGTTCCGGCTGGAAGTGGCATGTTGTTGGTTATGGCGTCTCGAGCAGCTTCCCACTCTTCCTCCGCGATAGTGTAATCGCTATCGTCGTTACTAGCGCTGTTCTCGGAGTTGCGTCGTCTGTTGGCGTGCGGAGTGCGATCTCCTTCTTCTCCTCCTCCATTCCCCGTTCTTCCTGCATTGAGGATAGCATAGATCTGGTGGTGCGCCATCCTCCAAGTGGTTGTCTTGATGGCACTGTCGATACTTTCCTCTCCCGATGAGTATCTGGTGCTGCATACGAACGGTGTGTCACTCGATCCTAATCCGCGCCTGGTATCATAGTTTAAGCAGTAGTACGAAGTCATATCGGATGACATGGAATCATCGGATCCAATCGACATAGAGGACATCGATCGGGTGATCGATGCTGAAGAAGAATTCGTCGAGTCCGTCTAACTGGCCGATAGATCGACCGACGAGGACGCAACCGATCTTGCGACTGATGGAGATGGTTTCCTGGCTGATCCGGAGACGAACGGCTCAGGCAACCGAAGTATCCCTTTCGTGTTGATGTTGTAATGAACGCTTCCAAACGTCATGCCCAATCCTCCTTGCAGATCCGAAAAAGTCGAGCGGGTCGAGTCACTGTGCGGGGTCAACCCGAAGGAACCGAATCGAATCAAATTCCCCGAGTTTGGCGATGAAGGGGCCGGTGGTGATGCCGGCGGTGTAGATGAAGCTGCGGACGACATGGCTGAATCTGCCGATGACGGGTCTTGTGCCAACAGGGTTCCCACAGACGGCGCCAACAGGGATCTTGATGGAGATGCAGCGGTTGATTATGGGGGTGATGCCTAGGACTCTAATTATCCATGTAGCTGTGACGATGATGCCCTTATGCAAATTTCCCCTCCAGATCCCTTCTGGAGGTGAGATTTTCGCGAGTGGTGGTGTCTCTGAATGTCATATCTCAAACCCTTCTCCGCGAGGTGAAACTATTTGACGAGGCGAGGCGGCTGCCACATGGTACGGGTACGTCGTATGGACAGGCTCCGCCCGTAGCGATGGTCGTTAACCCTTCCGAAGTTCCAACCCGCTTTGCCTTTTCACCCAGGTGCATGGCAAATTATTTAGATAACTTTTATCACTTTAAAATATCATATTTTATGTCCAATATGATAGCTCCAAATGATATGTTCATTAATACCTTCATAATTTGGAATCATATGGAAACAAACATAAAAGGTGTGCACGAGGGCTATAAAATACCAAAAAACCTATCACTGCACATGCAAAAAATATAAGGTAAACATGCTTCCAAAATGCACTCATCAACATGCAACCGTGCATACCAATTCTCTGTCGACCAGCTGAGAGGCATATTTTTCATGTGTCAAAAGCAATCCATCTTGTGTTTTCATTACCTCAATACCCAAGAAGAACTGTAAGTCACTAACATCTTCAAGGACAAAACTTTCACTGAGATCTTTCAGTAAAACATAAATAGCTTGTTGAAGAACTTGTACTATGATATCATCAACTTAGATCATGAAAAATATAGTGATACCTTTCTTTTTTGTGTAAGAACAAGGATGATTCGGCCTTGGATGATGCAAAGCCAAGATCTTGCAATTTTGTACTAAGGCGAGAGAACCATGCTACTGTGGCTTGTTTCAATCCATATGAAGCTTTATCAAGTTTGAATGTATAATGAGGAGCATCCGGATTTTCAAAACCAGACAGTTGTTCATGTAAACCTCCTCTTCTAGAACACCATGTAAGAACACGTTTTTGACATCTAACTATCGAAGACACCAACCTCTAGATACTGAAACAACTAAGAAAATTCTGATAGTAGTTTCTTGCAAAACAGGAGTGAAAGTATCTTCATAGTCAATAGGAGTCCCCCGAGATCAGTGCTAGACAAATGAAGATGTCCATCAGACATAAGCATACTAGAGCTCGAGCGCCTACAATGAGAGCACCCTTTGTTTGAAACCTTCTGCAACTAGGCGCGCGTTGTATACCTATCAATTTTTCCATTTGCATGCCTCTTGAGGTGATAGACCCATTTACAATCTATAAGATTTTTCCTTCAATTTGGAGGAACCAAGTGCCAGGTCTTGGCTTTTAGCAAACCATCGTATTCTGCGCCCATTGCTTTTGCAAGGTGTTGTCCAAAAGATCTTCAGAGAGGAAATCATAGCATAGTGAACAGTGCCATCAATGTATTGTTTGGGTTGTTGAATAAATTTTTGGAGCCGTGTGTGTGCTGCAGGAGGTTCGGTAACATGAGATAGTGCAGCTTCAGGCATCACGGAGAATCCAGACACAACAAAACTAGTAGTGGCGGCAGAATAAGCATCGGAAGCTCAACCTCCTATCAGTGGGGAGCCAGGTGACGTGGTATCCGTCGAGTGGTTGTTGGGAGATTAATCTCCGCCAACACGAACGGGTGAGGGAGACCGCGTGAAGTCCCACAACGCAAGGGAGGGGATCACTCAGGGCCTCGTGGCTATCAGCGCTTGGATGGAAGGGACTGTGTGGTGTCCCTCGTCGTCGATTCCCACATCGGAGAGACCCTGTGCGAGGGAGGGAACAATAGCGCTCGCATGCACGTCGAGAGGCAATGAGGCGGCTGGCGCTCCATGGGACTTTATCTACCTTGGGATCCTGCGTCGGCTGATATAAGGTCGCAAGTGAATCATCATCAGGATCGGAGCCCGTGTTGTTTTCTTCTGAACTTGTTTTGGCCTCATTCTCTTTCATTTCAACAATATTTCGAATGAAATTTTATTTTGGTACAATATTTTCTGTAGCAGGAGCATCAAGAGGAGTAACAACAAGTATGGTAGGAAAAATCATATGATCTTGAACATGTGCATCCCCGTCATTATTGCATGAAGGAAAATGCGAAGGAGAAAAAGTATTTTCATCAAAGGCAACATCTTTGAATATGTAAACGCGGTAAGTAGAAACATCTAAACATTTCACTTGTGGCGTGGGTTTGTAGCCTAAGAATACACATCTAATGGATCGAAAACCTAATTTTCATTTGTTGTAGGGGCGCAAATTGGGTCAGCCACAACAACAAAATGTGAAGGTATGTATAACTAGGCATGGTGTGTATGAGACGCTCAATAGTTGTATCGAAATTTATGACTTTTCTAGGAAGAGGACTTATGAGAAAAGTGGCAGTGTGAAAAACATCTTCCAAGAATTTAAGGGTCATGGAGGCATTGGAAAATAAAGCAACATCAACCTCAACAATACAACAGTGTTTGCGTTCAGCAAAACCTTTTGTTGACGAACATGAGGGCATGAAACATGATGACTAATGCCCACTCTTTGAAAGATGCCATGTAGTTTTTCATATTTATCACCCCAATCAGTTTGCATAGTGACTATTTTCTTAGCAAACTTCAAGTTGTTGGAAGGTAAGGAAAACTTGATAAAGATCACAACATTTCTTGAGCAAATAAATCCAAGTAAATTTACTAAAATCATCAATAGAACTTACATAATATGTGTGCTTGCCAATAAACGTGGGTGTTCGACCCCATACATCAGAAAACACTTATTTTAAAGGAATAGTGGAAACACTAGTAGAGTCGGGATATGGCAATTGATGACTCTTAGCTACTTGACAAGGGTCACAAATGTAAGGACTTATTTCACGAGAATAAGAGAGTTAATTTTTTTATAATAACTCTTTGCACCACAAATGAGGAAGGATGTATTAAACATTGATGCCAGGTAGGAGACAAAGACTTTACTATGATAAAAAGAATGCTTGAATGACCCGGTAGATATAGGCACTACTAGGTAGAGACAGGCACTACCAGGTAGAGAACTACATGACATGGTACCTTAAACAGAATTTTACTTGTGGCATGATCCTTGATCAAAAATAAATATGGGTAAAACTCAAGAAGAACATCATTGTCAAGTGTTAGTTTATGAACAGGTAAAAGGTTCTTCCATGCATTATGAACATGAAGAATATTTTTGATAAGCAAAGAATCATGTGGTGTGTGCAATACTGAATGATCAATATGAATTATGTCCATAACGTTATCTTAAGTGAGCACGCCACATCCTTTGTATTTGTCATGTGTGGAGAGCTTGCTTAGTTCAAGTGTTATGTGGTCTTTGACGCTAGTGTCAGAATACCAGTTGGTGTAAACACCATAGGAGGCAAGATGAGCACCCTTCTCATCACAGTCACCATTGTTATCAGTGTCATCACGATAGTGCCACTAGAAATCACTTGCTGGGTGACCATGTATCTTGCGAATTATGCATGTCCCATTCACATAAGGAGTGGAGGCACGATCATGGTCATGATGGATACCTTCTCCACCATTATCACGACGCCCGCTGTTATCATGGTGTGAACCATCATTGCGGCGCCGAGCTTGGTCATTATCATCTCAATGTCACCCTCCATGATCTCCGCGACGACCAACATCATCGCAACATACATCACATCCATCACGGCTATCACGTCGACCTACATCATTGAAACATCAGCCTTGTCTTCTTCCATCACGGCAGCCAACATCATTGCGGTCACCATAGTGACCACAGTCACCACGATCATAAGATCTTGCATGAGGGGCATCACGAACACATGAGATGCTACGTTGGACGATGAGGTGAAGTAAATATCATGTAATGTTTATGCAAACATATCGTGACGCATATCACGAGTACCAATTTGTCCAAAAAAAGGTCATCAAGGGTTGTACCGGGGAAGGCCTTGACGGAGGACACAAGGGAGTTGTAGGAGCCACCAAGGCCATTGAGGATATAGCCAGCCATCTCATCTTCTTGAACGGGTTTCCCAATAGCGGCGAGCTACAAGAAAAATCCTTTCATCTTGGCAAAAAATTGTGCCATAGCCATATCATTTTTATTTTTATTATTGAGAGCACCTTGCATATGATTGATCTTCGTCCACGATACTGAGGCAAAAAAGTTGGTGATCACAGTCCGAACATTGGTGGTGGTCTCAAGCCCAACAAATATGGGCGAGAATTTCCAGTGTCACGAGTTGACGATGAACCCGTGCACAGTGACTTCCATAGTGATCCACACAGTATAGGCAATATTCGGGACTAAGATCTTCTTCTTGCCTACGTCCTCAACCGCCAGAGTCTTCACCGGCACGACGTCGGTTCCATCGAGCAATATGGGTACCCTAGCGCCACAAAGGGGTTGAAAGACTAGGGCCTTCCAAAAGAGAAGAGGGGGTACGAGCAGGCTAGACATGGGCATTGATGATGAGAAGGATGCTATGGCTACCGAGGTGAGATTTGATTGGGTTTGGATTTTTTGGTGTGTAGTTTCTTGGGATCATAGGCGGCGGCTAGGCCAGGGAAGTGGTTCGCTCTGGTACAATATTAGCGTATGCGAAAACGATACCGCTTTGGGGCTTGTGTTACGTGTTATAATGATGGGAAAAAACCCACATCGTGGCATATACACGTATACATATACCGGTGGAGTACTACTCCATATGAGATAGTATTTGTCTGACATATATGTTATCAAACCTCGACTTCTCTAGCTAATTAACTTACCCATCCCACTTATGTGTGCTCGAAAACATGGACCTGATAGTCATTCTGGGGCTTATTCCTTTGCCAGCGGCGTGCCTAACGCATATATAGGCCGTATGGAGTCGTCTTTCTAGAGAATATCATGGGGACTCGTTGGTGTTCATGTCCATTTGTGTGGATGCATGTGTGATCCTATGTTTCTCATCATCAACGACTGATTGATGCACTGGGGTGTTTGGTCTTAGCACGACGACTTTTGACGGTGTCTTTTATAACAAGGTTTACCAAACTCTAGCGATGGAGGTACAATGACGACAATGCACCTTTGCATCACTCCTTGCTTCTAGTCAATCGCTAGGTGGTTTAAGGACTTCATTGTAATTTTTGTTACTTATGGGGGTCTTTGTACTGCTCTTGGCTATATCTAAAAGACCAGAGGATGCTTTTGGAAAGAAACAATAATCCCTATATTACAAAATTGAAGCCATGTACCTTTGACTAGATTATTCATTACTCAGACGTAGATGTCTTTTAGTCCATAAGACGTGTTCATAAGGGCATGTGCAATGGTAGGATGCATTTCTGTTTTTGTCATCCTAGCAATAGATGATAATCAATTAAATTTTAGAAGGAAATTAGGTTGACAAGAGAAGACAAATGGCACAATAGAGAAAATAGTCTTCAATAAGAGATCATTCCTTCGCTAAACAACGGTAGCATTCTCCCTGTTCAATCTCTCTGCTCCAACTAAGCAAAAATCTTACGTGGCTACTTTAAGGAGAGATTAACGTCACCCCCATTGTACATCGCTAACAAATTTTCTTAAGTCTAGCATTTCCCTTTTAATTTTGTTATTTTTTTTCTTGGACATGACGGTGACACGATATACATGGTTTAGTTTAAACCACCATAGTTCTTGGTAAGGAAAACAAATAGCCACCACCAGTCCACCACATGCATGTGCATCACCATGCATCGACACACGAGCTCTTAAAATAAATCAGGTAAGCACAATCAGAAAACTAGTAAATGATTTGATGTCTACATATTTATTGCCCATATTATGGACCCCCAATTGCGAGGTAGCTATTGGAGCGACCCAATGCAAATTAGCCATGTGGCAGCGGATAAAAGTGAAGAAAAATAAATCGAAGCTGCCATCCCACCGTCCATTTAGAAATCAAACAGTTAAGGTCGATACGTGCGCGGCGACACATAACCTAACGTCTGCGCAATAATATCTTAATTCGCATATTATTTGTTAGCTAGAATCAGATCGGAATCACGAGCGTACATTCTAGCCGTTGGCAACTCGACCTCAGAGTTGACTACCTACACCGCTAGAGAGATAGACGGGTCTTAATCGCAAGATCACATTACAGCAGTCCGTGTTTACAGTATAGTAGCTTGAAGAATTGTTGTTAAGTCACTTTCTCTGCATGTGTGCATATGTTAGAATACAGTCCGGCCGGCGGCCCACTTGACATTATCTTCCGATATTGAAACGCAGTTCTTAGCATGACGCTGATGTGTGGTTTGATTGAGCTCCGTATTTTATGTTCCAAATAAATAAAATTACAGCTGAAAATTTCACCCGAGCGTCTTAGGAATTACAAACCCTATTAGTACTAGACCATCAACCTTCAAGGGATCTTAATCATCAACGTCCAGCATGGTTGATGTGGTTTCCTCGCAAAAGGAAAAACGTTGGCAAGTTGCAGCCGGCGGCCACCAACCGCGGACTACGTCGACAATGGGGGACAATTACAAGGTACAACACATGGACATACACGTTTGGAGAGGGACTATCTCAAAGAGTTCAGTGAGTTGGGCGTGTATGTGCAAATTAATCACGATTCCCATGTGGTGCGCGTGATTCCAATCAGGCGGGCAATGAACAAATGGATGCACGGATACAAGAGCCCTAGATGCATATAGGACATGTTACCCGTATTATTGTCCTTGATCTGCGTAGTCTACTTGCCGTCAGATCAGGATCGCGAGAGTGCACATTTTAGCTGTCAGAGTTGAATAATGGATCATAATTGGTGTACAGCTGAAAGTTTCACCCTGACGTCTCAGGAATTACTAGACATCAACCTTCAAGGGATCTTAATCAGAAACCTTCCATGTTTCAGCATGGTTGATGGTTTCCCTGCAAAAGAAAAAAGGAAAACCGCCCACAGCTCTTGGCAAGGTAGTCTCGCAGTTGGCTACAGGATAGATACGTATGTTGGGCGACGTATCCTTTCACCCGGCTGCCCTTGCACTTGCACACTACCAAAACGTGGCTCATTTGCACTTGCAACAACATGCTTGCAGCGGCGGCCATGGCCAAGATACATGCCGCCGGCCACCAACCGCGCGCGGACCTCGACGGTGACGGGAACAATACAACGTATAACACATGCGGCCGGTGGTCACCATCAAGGGACATAAACGTTTCGAGAGGGGCTATCGCAAAGGGAGAGCCTCGACCTCGATGCATAGGAAATACTGGCCTTGATCAGCGTAGTCTACTTGGCGTCAGATCAGGATCGCAAGAGTGCACATTTTGGCTGTCAGAGTTGACTAACGGATCATAATCACAGCGTAGTAATTGGGAGAATAGTTAATTATAACGTGCTCTGCATGGATGCATGTTAATACAACTCGGCACCCCACTTGATATTCTTTTTCGATGATTGCAGCCCAGTTAATTATTAGCATGAGGCTAATTCGCAAAAAAAAAGTTGTTAGAATGAGGCTGTCATTTGATTTGATTGGGCTACGTATTTCCCTTAGGTTCCAAAATAAAAACTATTACTAGACCATCACGAAAATTCACCCTCAGTGATTGCAAACCCTTTTACTAAATCAGCACGTACCCTAGCTATCTTAACCCGAAATCTTCCATGTGTCCAGCATGGTTCATACTGCCAGCAACTAGCAAGCATCACCGGCCGTGCATCGACCGTTCTCTTGTCTAAAACCGTGTCCCGGTAAACAGGATCTCTTATAAAGATCAGGTAGCATGATCTGATATGTGCGTCGCCTAAAAAAATATGATTTGATCTCTGCATACTTACTGCTCATACTATTTGTTAGCTAGAATCAGATCAGGATCAGAAGCATACATTGTAGCCGTTGGCAACTTGGCCCCAGAGTTGACTACGGGATCAGCGGAGTCCACATGACGCCGGATCAGAATCGCAACAGAGTACATTTGAGGAGCTTTTTACGGTACCCATACGCTAGAGGGACAAGCTGATCATAATCACGAAATCCCATTCCAGTATTATTGGTGTTCTACAGCATAGTAGTTCCAAGAATTGTTAATTGCAGTGCAGCTCTGCAGCTAGCCCACTTGACACTCTTTTTCGATAACTGCAGCCCAGTTGTTAGCATGAGGCTGACATCCGATTTGATTGAGCTGCGTATTTTAGGTTCCGAATATAAATAAACTTACAGCAGCAACTTTCACCCGGACCGGACGTCTCAGGAATTACTAACCCTATTATTACTAAACCATCAACCTTCAAAGGATCTTAACCAGAAACCTTCATGTTTCCAGCATGGTTGATGGTTTCGCCGCAAAAAAAAAAAAAAATCGCCCGCAGATAGTTAATTAGCAAGCAGAATGTGATATACGTGCGTGCTGAAGTAGGATTATTTGTGTGCACCCATATGTATATGTTCAAACCTTGACTTATGTGGCCGTCGGACTATCATTTAATCTGCTTGGTTGAGAATGGCTGGCCAGCCTCGTGCGTTGCCGTAAATTGTGGATGACTCAATCTGCCAGCTAACTAAATGAGATCAACCGATCGGAATAGTTTGATACTAGTGGACTAGTATTTTAACACATGCATGCTCGACCTACCGGTAGGTTGGATCTCTCTTCCGCAGCGCTGCTGCTGCTATAAGTACCTATCGCATCTGCTTCAGTTTCAACAAAAAGCAAAGAAAGTGTTACCAAGCTAGCTAGCCAGCTGCCCTGCTAAACACTTACACCGCCTGACGGTCGAGACTTGTAGCCGGCAAGGCAATGGTGGGTGTAGCTAGGATGCCGTCGATGGTTTGGTTACTTGCTGCAGTCTTCATGCTTGGAGCAGCAGTTGGCCTCGCTCAGAACACCGTGCACTACGACTTCTTCGTAAGTCCCCTTCGTGTCCTTGCAATATGTACATGCATTTTGGTTGATGTGTCTATACTCTATACTTACGACATCGATCAATCGTATGGTTTTGCAGGTGAAGGAGACTACCTACTCAAAGCTCTGCAAGAGCAAGAGCTTGCTCACCGTCAACGACATGTTCCCCGGCCCGACCATCACCGCGCGAAAGGGGGATATCGTCATCGTCAACGTGCACAACCAAGGCCCTAAAAACATCACCATCCACTGGTAATTACTAGTCTACATGTCGATCAACATGCCCTGCATATATGCATACCAAACCAATGATAATGATATTTTTTCCAAGAGTACGCCAAAGGGTACCTTTTTTTTTTTGACAATACGCCAAAGGGTACCTTAATTTTATGTAAGGCAGAATAATACACAAGAATCATTCCATGAGGCAGATCAACCTAACCAATGAACTTGAAAATGGCATCCGCAGGCACGGTGTGGACCAGCCCCGGAACCCCTGGTATGATGGGCCAGAGTTCATCACACAGTGCCCCATCCAGCCAGGAACCAACTTCACTTACGAGATCCTTCTGTCCGAGGAGGAGGGCACCATCTGGTGGCATGCGCACAGCGGCTTGGATCGTGCCGGCATCCATGGCGCCTTCATCGTTCATCCCAAGAGAGGAACCGAGTACCCCTTCATCAAGAGCACAGAGCTGCACAAGGAGATACCCATCATCCTCGGTATACCTAAAGCTATTGAATATTCTTGATCAATCCAACCAAAATACTGAATTGAGTGACTAATTACGTATCTGTGATACGCACGCATGCAGGTGAGTGGTGGACCTCCGACCTGAACCTTCAGCTAGAGGAGTACCTGAAGACTGGCGGCGAGATTCATAATTCGAATGCACACACCATCAACGGCGAGCCCGGTGACCTGATGCCGTGTGGAAGGGGGCACGCTTTCAAGGAGGACGTGCTCACCAACAAGACATACCTGCTACGGATCATCAACGCTGGACTCGACAACGACATGTTCTTCGCCGTGGCCGACCACCTTCTCACCGTCGTCGGCACGGACGGCCGCTACTTGAAGGAATTCACCGTCCAAACACTCATGATCTCGCCGGGACAGACGATGGACGTGCTCCTCAAGACCAAGGAGTTCCCGACCTATCGCCGCTACTACATCGGCTCACGGACGTACTTGTCCAACCCCCGGCTCGCGTTCCAGAACGGCACTGCCACAGCCATCCTGGAGTACCAGGACGCGCCGCGCGCCCGCGGGGGGCCGATGCTCCCCAACCTTCCGAACAACACGGACCACGAAACCGCAATAGAGTACACAGCTCAGCTTCGGTCTCTGGCCAGCACGGCGCACCCGGTGGCCGTGCCAGAGGTCATCAACGAGCGCATGATCATCACCCTGGCCGTCAACACTCTCCCATGCGCCGTGGGCGAGACGTGCAGAGGGCCAGGCAACAACTCCCGATTGGCGGCAAGCCTCAACAACGCCAGCTTCGAGGACCCTCACACCGACATCCTGGACGCATACTACTACTCCACCAAAGGCATCTACGAGACAGACTTCCCCAACGTGCCCCCCTTCCTCTTCAACTTCACCAACACTAACGGGTCCAGGAGGTATTGGCCCACAAAGCGCAGCACCAAGGTAAAGGTGCTGGAGTACGGCACCGTCCTGGAGATTGTGTTCCAGGACACCGACATCCTAGGCGCCGAGAACCACCCCATGCACCTGCACGGATTCGCCTTCTACGTGGTAGGGAGAGGTTTGGGGAACTTCAACGCGACCACGGACCCAGCCAAGTACAACTTGATCGACCCACCTTACCAAAACACGGTCACCGTGCCCACCGCTGGCTGGGCCGCCATGCGTTTCAAGGCAGAAAATCCTGGTAAGTTAATTTTAGCTTCATTTGGGCTTTGACTTTTAGTATCATGTTTCATTCAATGTGTGCTTATACTTTGAATTATGGTCAGGTGTGTGGTTTATGCATTGCCACTTCGATCGGCATACGGTGTTTGGGATGAGCACCACATTTATCGTGAAAGAAGGCACCACTCCGGAATCTAAAATGAGACCTCGCCCTGCGAGCATGCCAAAGTGTTAGTTGCCCTGGTCGATTCGGTTGAGGGTAGTAACAAGAATAAGCATGTTTTTCAATTTGTTTCAACTTCACTTCATTTTTTAAGCAAATGGTCCCATTAGGTAGTTTTGAGGGTCGAGCTCTGTTTTCTTCACTAGACAGAAAGAGAAAATGAATATCCTTATTCATTATGTGATGTAATTTCTTCAACTTGTTTTAGCTTCTATCTCTAAATGGTATGAAGTCATGTTTTGTTACGTATATGTGTTCATTGTCTCCATGAGAAGATGACAAGTCCATGACTAAATATCTAGGACAAATGGATGCGATCCAAACATGACTAGTTTCGTAATTCCCAATTCATTTTTAAAATAGAGGGGACTACCCACTGGACGAGTCCCCCTCCTCCTTCCTGCAAACCTGCCTCGATCTAGATGCCAGACAAAAAGGGGTCTTGTTGGAGGAAGGGAAAATCGACACTGGCAATCTTTGTTATTAGTAAGAAGATATTAAAGTCAAGTGGTTAAAGTCACACATCTTGGTTCAACTGTATCTCCTTAAGAGTTATTTTAAAAATCAGTGAGCTTGACTTCGTAGTAACCCATTAGCAAACAAAGGTGCTACTCATATATATATACTAGTTGATACCCCGCACGCTGTTGCAGACGTTAGAGATGATTTTCAGGTAGCAACTAATAGCATAAACCATCTATGCAAATATTGCTCATTTGCTTATATTGTTATAAAGTGCAATCATATTGTCATTTACTTGGCTTTGATTGTTTTGTTTATTCAAGTCTTGCTTTTCATCTGCGCACCTCTTCTTGTGCATATAGTTGAAGATATTTTTGAAAAGTAATTATGTTTAGATGTTGATGTGAAGATTTTCTTCAGACTACAGCCTCACTTGTGGAGTACCATCATATGTTGGTCTTGTTCTTGCTTCTTCCTGGTTCACTTTTCAGTGCTGATGAGCAATAAGTAGGAACAAATGAAAACTAAATCGGTTATAGACTGTTGATGGATACTACAATGGAAGCCGGGAGATTCAAGGGGGCATGACTGATGTAACTGTGCTTAGTTTCCAACCATCTGTAAAGACTGAAATGAGATAGGGAGTTGATTAAAATAGGCAATTACAGACCTGCGGGCTGGTACAGACGTTCCTAGCTGATTACTGGAAGGTAGAGGACTGGGGAAAGATTTACATGCAATGGGCAGCAAGATCCTGGCAAAGATCGACATGCACATGTAAATAGAGGTACAGGCTGATGTATATGGCCATCTATAGTCAGTACCTCGCTTACATCATTGTAGATCGCTAATAGTACTAATATAGGATTTGAAAATACCGCATATGGTTAGTACCTTGTAGGTCGTGCAGTCACTGCAGGTAGAAACTGAAGTCTGAACAGAAACACCGTGCGCGTAGGTTGAAATTTTTATATTAACTCAGTTGATCCTGCAAATCAAAGTAGATTACGATCTGTCTCCGCACATACCTTATGTAGTACGCTTGGTAGATAATTTAATTTAACTTCTCTTAGCAATTGGTGCCATCTAGTACTACTATCATCTCTTTCATCATTAATTGGTGTGACACATCAGCTTTTTGCATACATGTAGTGTATGATACTAGCTATGATACTCTCATTGTGAGTAGTCTAATAGGCAGAGGAAAAAAGCGGTAGTAAACATGGAGGATCATGCAGTTGCGGAGGGATCGAAACGGCAGGTAGTTGGGAGATCGGGAGGCGTCCGGCAGTTTCCGGTGAGAGACATCTTCTGGGAGCTCGGGAGGTAGAGGCGGCGATTGGTGCGGCGGCGCGGAGCGTGCGCAGCCGACCGAAGTTTTTTTTTACTTCGTGCTGCAGTTTGAGAGTAAGAATTGAAAGTAGGCCATGTAGATGTGTGCTGGACCCTGGACTGAACTGTTTTCTCTCCTTCGTGCTACAGAAGAAGCAAAGGTGGAACGAAAGAGAAAGAACGCAGAGCTGGGCCGGCCTGGTGGAGCGAGCCAGCGAACGGATGTGGAAGTGACCGGTCAGAGGCGCACGTTTGGAGATGTTTTCCTGTTGGCGACGTAGAGCTGGAACCGGAAGTTTCAAATCGGATGGATAGGATAATCAGGGTGACGTGGCTTCATGAAATTTGAGCTTGCAAACATTAAATGCTTGCTAGTGGGGATGAACTTTATAGATATTATAGATACTAGGAAATAACCCGTGCGTTGCAACGGTTAATAATTCAATCGAAAAAATTATAAATAAATATAGAACTAAAGCAACTGAATCCACTAATTGAGACACAAACCAAATCGAAAATAATACCCCAACTCTTGAAGATGCCGAAGTTGACAAAGACAATACCTAGACATATTATGACATGAACATTTTGTTTCCGCTATTTCCTCCATTGAATCACTTATTGGATCATTATTTTCATTATTTGCCCAGAAAAATAATAATCAACGTATTATATTGCTCATGATGCGGAAACCAAAACATTAAAATCAGAGGTGTGAACAAACATGAACAATGAATTGCTACCTCAGGTAACCAACCAGTCGTTATTCAGTACTGCAATAGTGTACTCATGAATCAATCTACATACAGGGTACTTATTAAGAGAATTCGTTCCCTGGCTGAATCTTTGCTCTCTGCGTCAGAGTATTTATTAGAGATTTCGGTCCCTGTCTGAATCTGAATCTTCGCTCTTAATTTTTGTTTGTGGTCTAACTTTCTCTGTATCGAAGAACGGCAGGCTCAATTTTCTTTGTAAGCCCGTCCCTGCTATTGCTGCTAGCTCTGTTATGCCAATTCCTTATTCCTTCACAGTTTTCATAACACTTCAGTAATAAGCGAGAGCAGTAGGCAGAAGTGGGAGTTCATTGGAGAAGATGGAGAGTAACTCCAGCGTTCCTTGACGAAGATGCCGAGCTGCAGACCCCAGCACGCGATGTCGTAATCTAGCTAGCGTCGTGTGCTTATTCATGGACACCTACAGCCGCACGATCCGCAGGTTGCACGGAACCGCCCGTCTCATGCAACAGAATCCACGCCCATCGACCCGGCAGAATTGAAGCCCACGGCCTCGACTACACAAACTGCGCGTGCTCGCATCCATGTCCAAGCAGGCGCGCCCTATCATGTGTCAGTTAACAGCTGCCGATTTTCTTCAGTTTCGTCAGTTAGGCTTAGTCTGTTTTTTTCTCGTTGATTGTAACTGAGCTGCGACTCAGTCTCTTTACCGTTTCTTAGCAAGATAAGATCGGCGCCCTGATCAAACGTGGGATGGCACGTTGATGCGATCATGGCGCTGAAGTAGGGGCGGGTGGAGGACGTTGGGATGGCAGCGTCGTGTCTCTGCTCGTGTCCTAGTTTTTAGGAGTTTTCAGTTATCTCTGTAATCGACAGAATAAAAGGAAGAACGAAGAACAGAAAAGCTGTACGTTTTACACAGCACCAAAACCTCGCGTCTATCTCTCTCTGATCATCTCCATTGTTGTTGTTAGTTGAGCTCGAAAGGTGACAAGTGGTATCAGAGCCTAGGGCTTTGCATCCACGATGGCACCAGGCGACTCCACGTCTGGCAAGGACGACGACGGCAGCCAATCGCGCGCAAGGGTTCGGAACCCAACCGCAGCCGCCAAGGGGCGCGAGCTGGCGGTGGCACGGCCATACGCGCCGGTCGTGGTGGTGTAGGATAACGTTGCATAGAAAACAAAAAATTTCCTACCGCGAACACGCAATCCAAGCCAAGATGCAATCTAGAAGACGGTAGCAACGAGGGGATTATCGAGTCTCACCCTTGAAGAGATTCCAAAGCCTACAAGATGAAGCTCTTGTTGCTGCGGTAGACGTTCACTTGCCGCTTGCAAAAGCGCGTAGAAGATCTTGATCACGGCGCCACGAACGGGCAGCACCTCCGTACTCGGTCACACGTTCGGTTGTTGATGAAGACGACGTCCACCTCCCGTTCCAGCGGGCAGCGGAAGTAGTAGCTCCTCTTGAATCCGACAACACGACGGCGTGGTGTCGGTGGTGGTGGAGATATCCAGCGGAGCTTCGCTAAGCGTGTGGGATGTGGTGGAGGAGAGAGGCTGCTAGGGTTTGGGAGAGGGGGGCGCCGGCCACTAAGGGGTGCGGCCACCTTGGTGGTTCTTGGGTGGCCGGCCCCCTCCCCTTGGCCCCTCATTATATAGGTGGAAGCCCCAAGTGTTGGACTACAAGTCTCCGAATAAGACCCGAACCCAAAACCTTCCATGTGATAGGGAAACCTACCCAAGGTGGGAATCCCACTTGGGGTGGAATTCCCCCCTTCCATGTGGGGGGGTGGCCGGCCCCCATAGGGGGAGTCCACTTGGGACTCCTCCCCCTCTAGGGTTGGCCGGCCATGGAGGTGGAGTCCCTCCGGGACTCCACCTTCCTTGGTGGTTTCTTCCGGATTTTTCTAGAACCTTCTAGAACCTTCCATAGAACCTTCCGGATCATTTTAAATCACATAAAATGACTTCCTATATATGAATCTTATTCTCCGGACCATTCCGGAACTCCTCGTGATGTCCGGGATCTCATCCGGGATTCCGAACAAATATTCGAACTCCATTCCATATTCAAGTTCTACCATTTCAACATCCAACTTTAAGTGTGTCACCCTACGGTTCGCGAACTATGCGGACATGGTTGAGTACTCACTCCGACCAATAACCAATAGCGGGATCTGGAGATCCATAATGGCTCCCACATATTCAACGATGACTTTAGTGATCGAATGAACCATTCACATACGATACCAATTCCCTTTGTCACGCGATATTTTACTTGTCCGAGGTTTGATCATCGGTATCACTTCATACCTTGTTCAACCTCGTCTCCTGACAAGTACTCTTTACTCGTACCGTGGTATGTGGTCTCTTATGAACTTATTCATATGCTTGCAAGATATTAGACGACATTCCACCGAGAGGGCCCAGAGTATATCTATCCGTCATCGGGATGGACAAATCCCACTGTTGATCCATATTCCTCAACTCATACTTTCCGGATACGTAATCCCACCTTTATAACCACCCATTTACGCAGTGGCGTTTGGTGTAATCAAAGTACCTTTCCGGTATAAGTGATTTACATGATCTCATGGTCATAAGGACTAGGTAACTATGTATCGAAAGCTTATAGCAAATAACTTAATGACGTGATCTTATGCTACGCTTAATTGGGTGTGTCCATTACATCATTCATACAATGATATAACCTTGTTATTAATAACATCCAATGTTCATGATTATGAAACTAATCATCCATTAATCAACAAGCTAGTTAAGAGGCATACTAGGGACTCTTTGTTGTTTACATATCACACATGTACTAATGTTTCGGTTAATACAATTATAGCATGACATATAAACATTTATCATAAATATAAAAATATATAATAACCACTTTTATTATTGCCTCTTGGGCATATCTCCTTCAGTCTCCCACTTGCACTAGAGTCAATAATCTAGATTACATTGTAATATACCTAACACCCATGGCATTCTGGTGTTGGTCATGCTTTGCCCTAGGGAGAGCTTTAGTCAACGGATCTGCTACATTCAGATCAGTATGTACTTTGCAAATCTTTACTTCTTCATCTTCGATGTACTAACGAATCGAGTGGTAACGCAGCTTGATATGCTTCAGCCTCTTGTGTGACCTTGGCTCTTGTGCATTGGCGATGGCACCCATGTTATCACAGTAGATGATTAATGGGTCCAATGCACTAGGAACCACACCGAGCTCTACAATGAACCTCTTCATCCATACCGCTTCTGATGAAGCCTCTGAAGCCGCTATGTACTCTGATTCTGTTGAAGACTTCGCCACCGTGCACTGCTTCGAGCTTGCCCAGCTTACTGCAGCACCATTCAATATAAACACGTACCCAGACTATGACTTAGAGTCATCAGGATCAGTGTTCCAATTTGCATCGGTGTAACCATTTACAACGAGCTCTTGGTCACCTCCATAACAAAGAAACATATCCTTAGTTCTTTTCAAGTACTTCAGGATATTCTTGACCGCTGTCCAGTGTTCCATTCCTGGATCACTTTGATATATGCTAGTCAAACTAACAGCATGTGCTATATCCGGTCTAGTACATAGCATGGCATACATGATAGATCCTACTGCCGAGGCATAGGGGATATTACTCATCCTTTCTCTTTCTTCTGCCGTAGCCGGTCATTGAGTCTTACTCAAGACCTTGCCTGGTAATATAGGTAAGAACCCTTTCTTACTTTCGTCCATTCTAAACTTCTTTAGAATCTTGTCCAGATATGTACTCTGTGATAGCCCTATTAGGCGTCTTGATCTATCTCTATAAATCTTGATGCCTAATATATACGATGCTTCACCAAGGTCTTTCATTGAAAAACTATTATTCAAATAACCTTTTACACTGCTTAATAGTTCTATATCATTCCCGATTAATAATATATCATCTACATATAATATCAGGAATGCTACAGAGCTCCCACTCACTTTCTTGTAAATACAGGCCTCTCCATGACACTGTATAAACCCGAAGTCTTTGATCACCTTATCAAAGCGTCGGTTCCAACTTCTTGATGCTTGCTTCAGTCCATAGATTGAACGCTGAAGTTTGCATACTTTGTCAGCATTTTTAGGATCGACAAAACCTTTGGGTTGTACCATATACAACTCTTCCTCAATGTCTCCATTAAGGAACGCCGTTTTGACATCCATCTGCCAAATCTCATAATCAAAAAATGCAACTATTGCTAACAAAATCCTCACAGATTTTAGCTTCGCTACAGGTGAGAAAGTCTCATCGTAGTCAACTCCTTAAATTTTTGGAAACCCTTTGCGACAAGTCGAGCTTTATAGACAGTAATATTACCATCAGCATCTGTATTTCTTTTGAAGATCCATTTATTCTCGACAGCCTTTCGGCTATCAGGTAAGTCTACCAAAGTCCATACTTTGTTATCATACATGGATCCCATTTCGGATTTCATGGCTTCTTGCCATTTGTTGGAATCTGGGCTCATCATCGCTTCTTCATACGTCGCAGGGTCCTCATCATTGTTATCCACAATCATGACATTTAGACAAGGATCATACCAATCAGGAGTGGCACGTTCCCTTGTCGATCTGCGAGGTTCAGTAGTTTCCTCGTTCGAAGTTTCATGATCATTATCATTAGCTTCCTCTGTTGCCGGTGTAGGCGGTACAGGTACAACTTCCGGTACTGCGCTACTCTAATCAACGAGTATAGATTCATCAATCTCATCGAGTTCTACTTTTCTTCCAGTCATTTCTTTAGTGAGAAATTCTTTCTCAAGAAAGGTTCCGTTCTTAGCAACAAAGATTTTGCCTTCGGATTTGTGATAGAAAGTGTACCCTATAGTTTCCTTAGGGTATCCTATGAAGACGCATTTCTCCGCTTTGGGTTCTAGCTTGTCCGGTTGTAACTTCTTTACATAGGTTTCGCAACCCCAAACTTTCAGGAACGACAGCTTAGGTTTCTTATTAAACCATAATTCATACGGTGTCGTTTCTACGGATTTTGATGGTGCTCTATTTAAAGTGAATGCGGCTGTCTCTAATGCATAACTCCAAAATGATAACGGCAAATCAGTAAGAGACATCATAGAATGAACCATATCTAAGAGAGTTCGATTACGACGTTCTGACACACCGTTTCGTTGTGGTGTTCCCGGCGGTGTCGATTGTGAAAGTATTCCGCATTTCTTTAAATGCATGCCAAACTCATAACTCAGATATTCACCTCCACGATCAGATCGTAGAAATTTAATCTTCTTGTTACGTTGATTTTCTACTTCACTTTGAAATTCCTTAAACTTCTTGAAAGTTTCGGATTTATGTTTCATGAAATAGATATACCCATATCTACTCAGATCATCTGTGAAGGTTAGAACATAACGATAACCACCGCGGATGCTACGCTCATTGGTCCGCACACATCGGTATGTATGATTTCCAATAAGTCAGTAGCTCGCTCCATCATACCAGAAAATGGAGTCTTAGTCATTTTTCCCATTAGACATGCTTCGCATCTATCAAGTGACTCAAAGTCAAGTGATTCAAGTAATCCATCAGTATGGGGTTTCTTCATGCGTTTCACTCCAATATGACCAAGACGACAGTGCCACATATAAGTAGAATTATCATTCAATTTAATTCGCTTAGCATCAATGTTATGTATATGCGTATCACTACTATCGAGATCTAACAGAAATAAGCCATTCTTTTCAGGTGCTCGACCATAAAAGATATTATTCATAAAAATAGAACAACCATTATTCTCAGACTTGAATGAATAACCGTCTTGCATTAAACAAGATCCAGATATAATGTTCATGCTCAACGCGGGTACAAAATAACAATTATTTAGGCTTAAAACTAATCCCGAAGGTAGATGTAGAGGAAGTGTGTCGACAGCGATCACATCGACTTTGGATCCGTTTCCAACGCGCATCGTCACTTCATCTTTCAGTAGTCTTCGTTTATTCTTTAGTTCCTGTTTTGAGTTACAAATATGAGCAACCGAACCAGTATCAAATACACAGGTACTAGAACGAGAACCAGTGACACTACTAGGAAAAAGCTATTCAGTGGCGCACCACTATTCCCCATCAGTGGCGCACTGCTGGTGCGCCACTACTATCACGCCACTGCTAAGTTTTAGTAGTGGCGCACTACTGGTGCACCACAACTACCCTAAGTAACAGTGGCGCACTGCGCCGTGCGCCATTGATAGGTACACTGGTGCGCCACTACTACTCCAAAGTGGTGCGCCACTGTTGTTCAGCAGCAGTGCGCCACTACTGTCTGCTGTCGGTGCGCCACTGCTACCTCCTTGGGTGCGCCACTGTTATGGCGAGCTGGTGCGCCATTGCTGCTTGTTTAGGTGCGCCACTGTGGCATCTCAGACGTGCGCCACTGCTGGCAGCTTTGGTGCGCCACTGGTAGTTTCGAAGGTGATCAGAGGTTTGTGCGCCACTGGGTCCAGGCTGGTGCACCACTGTTACTTGGTGGTCGTGCGCCACTCATGATCCAGTAGTGCGCCACTACTAGTAGTTCATTTTCATTTTTTGTATTTCTGGCATGTATTTGTACAGGTTGTATAGCACAGTATAACAGCACAGATACAGAATATATAACACATATATACAACAGCACAGTATACCAATACATAGTCCTTCACATTAGCCACCATGATTCACAAGATTTCAAATATTAGACAAGTGTTACGGTGTTACAAGTCAAATGAGCTAGTGGTTACACAAGGTCGATCATCTAAACTAGCATCACATAGAAGAGAGCTAGAGTCACTACTAGCACCGTCCCGATGAAAGTGGTCTTCATCCGGTTCCTCCTCCGCTCCGTCCTCTCTCCCGCCAGATAGCGTGCGTATCTGTCTTCGGCCTCCGCTCTAGTGGTGTACCCTTTGTAGCTGTTACCGCTAAAACGGTGAACCTGTCTCCGACACTCCTCCCAGTCGTTGTAGACTCCGGGAACATTGCCCTTGTACACGACATACCACGTCATATCTGCGTACATATGCACAAGCCAAAGAAACATTAGTGCACGCTCATAGATGTTTGCAACGAATAAGAGCAAACTCAAAAACGATCCAAGTAGTATGAACTAAAAGGCATGCCTCATACATTGTTGGTCGGAACAAATATGAACATCCCGGGATGGCGTCAGTGAGGCCAGGTAGGATGCACAAGAGATTGATATTTGTGCCATCACACCAGGCTCACTGGCGTCACCCCGGAGTGTACAGTTGACCAAACATTCTAATCATTGGCACTAAAATGGAAGAAAAGCCAATGCAATTAAGAAGTGCCAACTCAAATAAGAGACAAGTAGCTATTATGAACTAAATGGAATGCCTCATATTTTGTTGGTCGGAACAAATATTAACATTTAGAGAAGGGGTAAGTGAAACCAAGTAGGATGCACAAGAGATTGATACTTGTGTCATCGCACCAGGTTCACTAGCCCCTCCCCCAAGTGTACAAGTGACCAAACATTCTAATCATCGGCATTTTAAAATACGAAAGCAAATGGAAGAATGACAAGGGCCTCATACTTTGTCGATCGAAACAAATATGAACATCCCGGGATGGCGTTAGTGAGGCCAGGTAGGATGCACAAGAGATTGATATTTGTGCCATCACACCAGGCTCACTAGCGACACCCCGGAGTGTACAGTTGACCGAACATTCTAATCATCGGCCAAATGCAATTAAGAAGTGCCAACTCAAACAAGAGATAAGTAGCTACTATGAACTAAATGGAATGCCTCATACATTGTTGGTCAAAACAAATTTTAACATTCAGGGATGGAGTGAGCGAGGCCAGGTAGGATGCACAAGACATGGATATTTGTGCCATCACACCAGGCTCGCTCGCTCCACCCCGAGTGTACAAGTGACCAACCATTCTAATCATCGGCATATGCAAACAAAATTAACGACCAAATCAAGTGCGGAAAACGACAGAGCCATATATATAAGTTCACAAACATAGCCGAACTAGTAATTAATAGCAAGTAAAGTGCTGGATAAAGTTTATTACAACAGAAGCTCGTCTTTAGTTCACAACTACATAACTAGGCTCGCACATCAAGACTTTCTCGGAGCGTGGATAAAACCGCCACCTTTCTTCAAGCACATCCATGAGCGGTAGTCGTCACCCTGCATTTGGAGCTTTGTGTCTATGTCACTGTTTGACGGCTGATAGCCGGCGAAGAACTCCCCCGTGCTTCTAACGACATCTTGATGGATGATTTCACAAAACTCTACTTGGATGCGGAAGAAGTCTTGCTTGATGCCGTCGTCAGGGACACGCGCCAATTTGTTGGCCTAGTCTCTTAGATGCTCAGGTAGCGTAAGCTGCTGCTGGTCCCGTATGAACTTATCCATGTGATAGAGGGCGTAGTAGGCATCCTTGTTACTAGAAGGCGGCTTCTTGACGCAGGGAAACTTTGTTTGGTGCTTGAACACATGCTTCCCGTACCTAACATTTGGCCTCTGCATGTTGCCTTTCGCTTTGACGTAGCCATTGAGAGCATCATCAAGTACGGCCTTGACATTCGTGTAGTCCGTGGTTGACTTACCGTCCGCATCGAGGTATGTGGCCACGGAATGCTTCGGGGTTATGGAGATGAGTGTGCAGGTTTTGTCTCTGCGTAGAACACATAATGTTTAAGAACATGACGATTGAAATCTAAAAAAATCACGAGTTAAGACCGGTACGGTGAGGGGGTGACTTACTCGGGAAATACAGGCAGGAGGATGTTACACTTCTTCTGGTTCGCTAGAAAGAAGTCTTTGAGGTATCCACTCGCGACTGCCCGGTCTCCGGCGGTGGCCAAGTGGACGGCACGCATGTAGAAGGGGTCGGCTATCGCGATGTCCGGGATCTTGTTTCTAATGATCCGCATCGCGTTGCTGAGCGAGTATAGGCGAATGAAGGTGTAGTGCAGCGGATAACTGTTCAGCATGGCGAAGATGTCATCATACCGCAGGAAGATATTCTCCGCGAAGCCACTATCGACAAAGCCATGGCCCGAGGGCACCTTGGCAACATACACTGGGTATCCATTATCTTTCTCCCTGAGACGCCGCTCCTCCATAAACATAACACCGTCAACCAGAGATCGCATAGGACCGGGTGCAGCATCGTACAATCTTTGAATTAGCATCCGCTCACCCGACACATGCACCCTCGCCTCTATATTCTTGGGCACTGGTGGCCCGTCCTGAGCACGGATAGGTAACGGCTGGCTGGCAGACTTGTCATCCTTCTTCTTTCTTTTCCGTCCCTTCGGCTTCATTTTTACTGGGACTGCATTCTCCTCTTCGCAAGCCTTCTTCAGTGTGTTAGGACTGATAACACTTCTCACCTCGGCTATCGGCTGAGTCTCGGTGTAATCGGCAGCTGGAGGCGTCTCCTGAGAACAGAATAGGCGCCGCTTGTTGCAATAGGTTTTCCCCTCGGCGGCAGCTTGAGAGGGTTGGCTACTGAGATCGTAGTCCATCACCCCAAAATCGAAGTTGCAGTCCAGGTTGGCGAACGTACTGTCCTCATCCGGACCATCGTTCGGATCCTGTGCCATCTGCATGTCCACATCAGCTGATGGCGGCACCGTTGGGGTGGTCTTGCCATGGCTTGGCACCGGCACGGCTGGGGGTGCTGTCTGTGGGGTGGTGTCCCTCGCCCCCAAACGAATCTGGCTCTTTGGCCAAACCATGGACCAATTGAAGCAATGCTGGAGGGTAAGGACCTCATCTTCGTCGGCACCATGGGGTTGAAAGGGAGGTAGCACGTCGTCGTAGCCGCTAAGCACCCGAACCAGTTGAATCCTATACACGTCGGGTTGCATGGGTGTACCGTGTAACTGACGGTTGCTCGGTTGAACGATTTTGGCCTTGGCAACATCGATCAACTCGCCGTTCACAAACTGCAGGAGAGTGCATGGGACGTCGACGGCGGAGCTCTGCGGAAAACATGTAGGGCGTTAGGGATGGCTAGCTAGTCAAAGGCAAGGATATGGAAGTCATTGGCCAAGGGTTGGTTACCATGATGGCGTCCAGCTCGGCTAAGGTCGAGGCACCGCCGGCGGCGGGCGTGCAACTGATGGAGTGGCCGCTTGTTGGCGCGGTGCCAGGCGGCGTATTATCCGCAGCGACGGGTGCATTGAGCTGAAGTAATGGCGCCGCGGGAGACACCAAGGTTGGCGCCGCGGGAGCCACCACGGTTGGCGCCGCGGGAGCCACCACGGTTGGCACCGCGGGAGCCACCAAGGTTGGCGCCGCCGGAGCCACCAATGTTGGCACCGCCGGAGACACCATTGTTGCCGCCTGCGGACTCACCGATGGCTCCACGCTGTGGGAGTTGCTGCCCGTGAAACTGGGAACCGGGGGAGGCCCCTTTTTTCCTCCCTCATACCACGTGTCCAGACCGGCAACCAAGGTAGGGATGAGGGAGCTAAGCGTCGTGCCCACTTGGTCCTCCATTTGCTGTCTTTGCGTCCTCTGTTGGGTCTCCACGATTTGTTGCACTTGTTGCCGCACTTGCTCCTCGACCAATGTCGGGATCTGCGCAACTTGTGCCTTGAGCTGTGCGACCTCCTTCTCATCGATGGTGGCCTTTCTCTCCTTTTTCCCCGACTTATAGTATTCTGACCATTTCATAGAGCATCCTTCGCCGACCACACGACCAGCCGACGTTGGCTTACTCAATGGATCCCTCTTCTTGTGGGCATTCAACGCCCTATTTAAAGGGTTGTCCCAAGGGGCACACTGCGAGGAGCTCGTGGACCCCGCGCCGCTACTAGCTTCCTTTTCACTTTCCGCAGCGATCTCCTTAGCCTACGGGAGGAACATGCATGAACCATTTAGAAATTTGGATTCATCAATAAGAATGCAACCATAAAGGAGCTAATTAAGCGGGTGCATTCCTTACCAGAAGAGCCTCAAACTCCTTCACATCCGGAGTGGTGGTGAGCTCCTTTGTTTTCGGGTCAATATGGTACCGGGCCAGGAGAAAGTTCCTGGTTTGCTTGTTTGTGTATTGCGGGAGGAGGGGCTTGAGGCCGTTCTTCACACGCTCCTCATCCGCGGCGTCCCATTTCGGTTGTGCCACCCTAAAACCGCCAGGACCAAGTTTGTGGGTGCCTAAGTTCAGTTTTCACATGTCCTTCCCCCACTGACTAGAATCCGACGTTGACTCGCTCTCGCACTTGATCTTGAAATCAGCGAAGTCTTGCTCGGTGATCGAGGGATTTGACTCCTTGATCTTCTCGTAACTCTCACCACTATTAATCATTTTCTTCACTCGGGTCCTCCAACTAGCGAGGGCGGTGCTCATCTTCGTGAGGGCGGCATTGTGCACTTTGTTCCGCATGAGACGCTTTTCTGAGCAGTCCACCGGGAACTCGTATCGTTCGTGTAGCTTCTTGAAGAGGAGGGTGCGCAAATTCGCTCGGTCAGGATGCCTGAGGTTCTCGGTGTTGATCGAGACCGTGCTCCGGAGGATGCACCCGAGTTGGGCAGAGTACCCTTTGACTAAATCAGGGGGCGCCGTTGGATGCCCACTGGCGTTCACTTCGGTGAATGCTTGCTTCACGGTGCTGAGCACATTCGGGCGACGCTCCCTCCGTAGCTTCTTCGGTGCGCCGGTGTCATCCTCGGCGGCACCATCCATGGTGTCATCCTCGGCGGCACCATAATCAGTGGTGTCATCCTCGGCGGCATCGTCCGCTCGGTACTCTGGATCGAGGCCATCATCCTCGCCGTCGTCGCGGCGAGGTTGTGACTCCATCACCTCAATTTCATCGGTTAGCATCCAGAACGGCTTGCTGCCGCTGCCGCCGGCCTCTTCGTTGTTGGCCATGTTCGAACTAAGTAGGAAAAAATGCATAAAATTAGCGCAAGATTTCACGGAAAAATTGGGCATGACCTATGCTAATTTATGGACATATGAGTGCCCCATTTTCGCCGAAACGGAAATGAATCAACATTTCGGCGATAATGGGCAACTCTGTCGATCCCTGCACAAGAATATGACACCATATAGACATGCAAAACAATCCACCAGCTGAGCACCATGGCACATATACAATTGTTCCTCCATATACACCATGGCACATATACAATTGATCCTCCACCAGCTGAGCACTCAACAGCATGCATCAGCTAGCTATATGCATCAGCTAACCATGGGCATACATCAAGCAGCAAGCAGCAACAAGCAGCAAGCAGCAACTAGCAGCAGCAGCAAGCAGCTAGCAAGCAGCAGCAGCTACAGCTAGCAGTAGCAGCAAGCAGCAACTAGCAGCAACAGCAAGCAGCTAGCAAGCAGTAGCAGCTAGCTAGCAGCAGCAGCTAGCTAGCAGCAGCAGCAAGCAGCTAGCAAGCAGCAGGAGTTAGCAGCTAGCGGCAGTAGCAAGCAGCATCAAGCTCACCGTGAGTCGCGTGGAGTCTCCGAGAGGTGAGTTGTTGCTCCGGGTCGAGGAAGATGCGAGGGCGGCGGTCAGGTGCTCAACTCTGCCTTGAAAAACATAAAAATAAAAATTCAGTAAGCTTGTTCATGGTACTGTGGAGTTCAAACAGAGAAAATCAAAAGGAAACCTGATGCTAATTAAACTTTGTCTTGTGTGCTGTCATTTTTATGTCAGGCAAATGGCTACAGGGCTACACATAAGCAGAACATAATGCTTTGTGGTCTAGTGCACAGAATATGAGGCATTCATCCAGAACAGCAACATTCATCCAAAGAGATCAAATGTTCCAGAACAGAGCCTCATTATTTTGCTTCAGTATAACTAATACTGCTAATATTTGGCATATATCCAAACTGCAAGCAGAAAGCAACCACATTAAGGCTAAGCACTAACTAGCCAAGTTCCCCAAGTCAAATTGTCCATTACACATTGGGGATTCATACATTCAGTATGCGCCAGACTTAGTGTAAGTTGCATTTCCAACTGGAATGAGGAATATTGCTACAAGATGCATACAGAGCATCATTGCATAGTGCATACAGACATTCAGCAAGCTACAAGATGCATACACCTCAACACAAGCTACAAGATGCATTGCCAAGACAAACATTCAGTTAACTGAAGAGCACCAAACCAGCAACAATGCTCCAGAAGTTTATCAAGCTAGCAGCAGCCAGCAAGCTAGCACCAAGCATACAAATACAAATAGAAGTAAACAGATACAAATTCATGGGAGGATCAAATAGTACTTGGCCCACCTGACAATGAATCAGTAACCTAGGCATGGAAAAACACATCCTAGATATAAATTCACAAAGATTCAGTAAATTCTTCTTATAAATTCTTATAAATTCTATGTTTCAATAGTGAGTTGTACTCTGGATATGTTTCAAATGGATTCTTATAAATTCTTCTTGGTCACAGAATTTCTTCTACAATATTATTTTGCTTCAGTTAGCACTGCAGTACCTATCATCAAATGAATTGATAGTAAATTACTTTCGGGTTCAGTTACACCATAGCAAAATAGATGTGCATTACACTAACTAACTGCATTTGCAACAAAGAACTCCAATGAACTACAGAGAACCACCTTTTGTGAAATCAAAATTCCTCATTTGGTTTGCATAAGGTGCACAGACTAGTTACTTAGCAATTTTCTTTTGCTTCACTAGACTATCAATTAAGCATCTTGACAACCCCTATGTTATCCATGTTAGCATGAACTGCCAGTAAACAGAATCACAAAATGATTAGGCCAAGCTATGTTGCATAAGGTGCATCAATGAATGCCAGTGCTCAAGTCATATAAAGAAAACTAAGCTAAACTCAAATGTTTGTGTTTTTCTCTCAAAAATATACAGAGCATCTTGCCTAGTCAATTTAGTAAGCTATATTGTTTCATCTAAACTATGAAGGAGAGGCATTTGATGCAGAAGCATAATGACAGAAGGAGGAGGTGGCTCACCTGCACGTAGAGGAACAGGTTGGCGAAGAAGTTGCTGGGGTAGCCGGCGTCGGTCGTGGTGGCGCAGGTGAGCACGGGGTTGGCCAGCAGCTCGATGGGGCGGAGTTCGAAGGGGGTCACAGACGAGGTCGCCGACGTGCTACTCCTGCTCCGCGGTGAGCTTGAGAGGATCTGCGTGGGGGAGAGAACGTGAGGCGGGTGGGGATCGAGGTGAATCGAGGGGGAGGCGGCCGCCGTCGAGGGGGACGTACCTGCGCGACGTCGGAGATCAAGATCGAGGGGGCGTCGGTGACGATGCAGAGGAGGGCGTCGGCGTCGGTGGCGAGGAGAGGAGGGCGTCGCCGGGGTGGCGAGGAGAGGAGGGCGTCGCTCGTGTCGCCGGTGAGATGGCGTCGGAGAGGAGGCCGCAGTGGTGAATGGGCGCAGGGCGTCGCCGGCGGAGAGGAGGAATGGGATCTGGTCAGACGGGGAAGAGAAGGGGAATTTTGGCTAAGTCCCCAGACACACTTAGCAATAGCGCACCTCTAGTGGTGCGCCACTATGAGGCTTAACAATGGCGCACCTCTAGAGGTGCGCCACTGCCACTTTATGGTTTGGTCAAAAGAAAAACGTTGGGTGGATTGACATATCCCGAATCGTACCGCATTGGCTCTGTCCCTGGTTGGTTTGAGCCAAACCACACGCCTGAGTTCGAACCCTGGCGGCCCCAATTTTTTTTCCTTTTTTTTAAAATTGATTTAACACTATAATAAATATCCAAAATAGCATAATACACCAAAATAAAAGGCATAAATAATTATAATTATGTAGAATAGTTAAAATACTATAGAATCTATAAAATATCCAAAAATATAAATTATATGTCTATTTTGATCGGTACAATGTGTAGATTAACAATATGACATCCATTATTCATACAAGAAAATGATACATAATTATCTTTTCACAATCTTCTTGCCCTTCTTTCTCGCGGTTGAATAATTTAGCCCCGGAACTCCTAGACTTCTTCTCTTGAATGGACGGCCTTTAGGTAGGGTGGTCCTGCTTCTTCTTGTTGTGTATGGTTCTTCATCATCGTCGTCGTCATCTTCCATCTTCGGATCGCCGTACTGGTCAAAGTCTAGCTCGTTGGCGGCTCCATCCATTCCGATGATGCTCCTTTTGCCTCTCCTCACGACAACACGGCTGGGCTATTGCGGGTCGGTAATGAAGAAGCATTGGTCCGGCCACTTGGGAAGCTAGTACCCATGGCTCATATTTCGCGGTGACCTTTGCATTTCAAATCCCTGCAAACAAACACATGCAACACATGTGTGGATCGGAGGTTTTGCATATACAACACATGTGGAGGCTTCGCATACAACACACATGCACGTGATCGAGACGCTTTTCGCGCATGCGCACATACGTGTGTGTGCAAGACGATCGGAACCGGTCACACACAAAGCATAAAACCAACAAAGTTACCGATACGGCGAGACCTAGAGTGTTGGATGAGGTAAAAAGTTGAGATTGAGTAGGGTATTAAGCTAAGAAAGCTTCACCATTACTTACCTATGAAGAAAATTAAGTTTACCAACTGCTAGGGTGACATAGCAATGGCGCACTACTAAGTGGTGCGCCACTGCTACGCCTCTCATCTCTAAAAAGGGGCTCTGGCCACCCCCTAGCAGTGGCGCACCCAACGACATGCGCCATAGGTAACCAATGTAGCCGTGGCGCACCACAGCAGTGCGCCATTGCTAAGCCTATCATCTCTAAACGGGCTCTGGACACCTCCTAGAAGTGGCGCACCTCTACAACGTGCGCCATAGGTAAGGAATGTAGCAGTGGCGCACCCCGGAGACGTGCGCCACTACTAGGTTGGGGGAGGACCCGGCCTCCTGTCACAACTTACTTATGGCGCACCATAATCAAGGTGCGCCACTACTACTTTTGTAACAGTGGCCCACCGTTTTGTGGTGCGCCACTGCTAAGTAGTAGTGGCGCACGGCAGTCATGGTGCGCCACTGAAGGCAGTCTTACGGCTAGGCCTTTTCCTAGTAGTGTGAGATAAACATCTATAACATGTATATCAGATATACCTTCTTTCTTCTTCTTGACAAGGCCGCTCTTCAGATCAGCCAGATACTTGGAGCAATTACGCTTCCAGTGTCCCTTCTCCTTGCAGTAATAGCACTCAGCATCAGGCTTAGGGCCGTTCTTAGGTTTCATAGGAGGCGTGGCAGCTTTCTTGCCACCCTTCTTGAATTTCCCCTTAGACTTGCCCAGTTTCTTGAAACTGGTGGTCTTGTTGACCATCAACACTTGGTGCTCTTTCTTGATCTCAATCTCAGTAGCTTTTAGCATGCCAAAGAGTTCAGGTAACTCCTTGTTCATGTTCTGCATATTGTAGTTCATCACAAAGTTCTTGTAACTTGGTGGCAGTGATTGAAGGACACGATTAATCCCCAGTCTGTTAGGAATCACTATTCCCAAGTCACTGAGTTTCTTCGCATGCCCGGTCATGGCGAGCATGTGCTCACTAACGGAGCTGCCTTCTTCCATCATACAGCTGAAGAAATGTTTCGATGCTTCATAGCATTCCACGGCCGCATGAGTCTCAAAAATAGCTTTCAGCTCTTTCATCAACTCATGAGGATCATGGTGCTCAAAACGTTTTTGAAGATCGGATTCCAGACTGCATAGGATGGCACACTGAACTTGAGAGTACCGAGTTTTCCGTGTCTCGTAAACAACTTTTACTTCATCGGTTTCAGTTTCTGCAGGAGGGTCACCTAGCGGTGCATCAAGCACATATTGCAGATTTCCGCCAGAGAGGAAGATCCTCACATGACGGAACCAGTCGGTGAAGTTGCTACCGTTGCTCTTAAGTTTTTCTTTCTCTAGGAACTGGTTAAAATTGATTGGGGACGCCATCTCTACAACATATATTTGCAAAAGTTTAGACTAAGTTTATGACAAATTGAGTTCAAATTTTAATTCAACATAATTAAAAAATCTAGGTGAACTCCCACTCAAAACAATATCCCTCGCATTGTCTTAGTGATCACACAAACCAAATCCACCGCACCTAAGTCCGATCATCACGAGACAAGGTGTGATTTCAATGGCGAACACTCAAAGTGTTCATCATATCAACCATATGATTCATGCTCTACCTTTCGGTATCACGTGTTCCGAGACCATGTCTGTACATGCTAGGCTCGTCAAGGCCACCTTAGTATCCGCATGTGCAAAACTGTCTTGCACCCGTTGTATGCACTTGTTGATTCTATCACACCCGATCATCACGAGATGCTTCGAAACGACAAGTCTTGTCAACGGTGCTACTAAGGATGAAAACTTTATTATCTTGAGATTTTAGTGAGGGATCATCTTATAATGCTACCGTCGCGATCTAAGAAAAATAAGATGCATAAAAGGATTAACATCACATGCAGTTCATATGTGATATGATATGGCCCTTTTGTCTTTGCGCCTTTGATCTTCATCTCCAAAGCACGGACATGATCTCCATCATCTTCGGGCATGATCTCCATCATCGTCGGCGTAGCGTCAAGGTCAATGGCGCCGTCTTCATGATTGTCCTCCATGTAGCAACTATTACAACTACTTTGAAATACTACTCAACATGAAATTTAAAGACAACCATATGGCTCCTGCCGGTTGCCACAATACAATAATGATCATCTCATACATATTCATCATCACATTATGGCCATATCACATCACCAAACCCTGCAAAAACAAGTTAGACGTCTCTAATTTGGTTTGCATATTTCACGTGGTTTAGGGTTTTCGAGAGAGATCTAATCTACCGACGAACATGAACCACAACGTTGATACTAATGTTTTCAATAGAAGAGTAAATTGAATCTTCACTATAGTAGGAGAGACAGACACCCGCAAAGCCTCTTATGCAATACAAGTTGCATGTCGAACGAGGAACAAGTCTCATGAACGCGGTCATGTAAAGTTAGTCCGAGCCGCTTCATCCTACTATGCCACAAAGATGCAAAGTACTCAAACTAAAGATAACAAGAGCAACAACGCCCACAAAACCATTGTGTTCTACTCGTGCAACCATCTGTGCATAGACACGGCTCTGATACCACTGTAGGATAACGTTGCATAGAAAACAAAATATTTCCTACCGCGAACACGCAATCCAAGCCAAGATGCAATCTAGAAGACGGTAGCAACGAGGGGATTATCGAGTCTCACCCTTGAAGAGATTCCAAAGCCTACAAGATGAGGCTCTTGTTGCTGCGGTAGACGTTCACTTGCCGCTTGCAAAAGCGCGTAGAAGATCTTGATCACGGCGCCACGAACGGGTAGCACCTCCGTACTCGGTCACACGTTCGGTTGTTGATGAAGACGACGTCCACCTCCCGTTCCAGCGGGCAGCGGAAGTAGTAGCTCCTCTTGAATCCGACAGCACGACGACGTGGTGTCGGTGGTGGTGGAGAAATCCGGCGGAGCTTCGCTAAGCGTGCGGGATGTGGTGGAGGAGAGAGGCCGCTAGGGTTTGGGAGAGGGGGGCGCCGGCCACTAAGGGGTGCGGCCACCTTGGTGGTTCTTGGGTGGCCAGCCCCCTCCCCTTGGCCCCTCATTATATAGGTGGAAGCCCCAAGTGTTGGACTACAAGTCTCCGAATAAGACCCGAACCCAAAACCTTCCATGTGATAGGGAAACCTACCCAAGGTGGGAATCCCACTTGGGGTGGGATTCCCCCCCTTCCATGTGGGGGGGTGGCCGGCCCCCATAGGGGGAGTCCACTTGGGACTCCTCCCCCTCTAGGGTTGGCCGGCCATGGAGGTGGAGTCCCGGAGAGGGACTCCACCTTCCTTGGTGGTTTCTTCCGGATTTTTCTAGAACCTTCTAGAACCTTCCATAGAACCTTCCAGATCATTTTAAATCACATAAAATGACTTCCTATATATGAATCTTATTCTCCGGACCATTCCGGAACTCCTCGTGATGTCCGGGATCTCATCCGGGATTCCGAACAAATATTCGAACTCCATTCCATATTCAAGTTCTACCATTTCAACATCCAACTTTAAGTGTGTCACCCTACGGTTCGCGAACTATGCGGACATGGTTGAGTACTCACTCCGACCAATAACCAATAGCGGGATCTGGAGATCCATAATGGCTCCCACATATTCAACGATGACTTTAGTGATCAAATGAACCATTCACATACGATACCAATTCCCTTTGTCACGCGATATTTTACTTGTCCGAGGTTTGATCATCGGTATCACTTCATACCTTGTTCAACCTCGTCTCCTGACAAGTACTCTTTACTCGTACCGTGGTATGTGGTCTCTTATGAACTTATTCATATGCTTGCAAGACATTAGACGACATTCCACCGAGAGGGCCCAGAGTATATCTATCCGTCATCGGGATGGACAAATCCCACTGTTGATCCATATTCCTCAACTCATACTTTCCGGATACGTAATCCCACCTTTATAACCACCCATTTACGCAGTGGCGTTTGGTGTAATCAAAGTACCTTTCCGGTATAAGTGATTTACATGATCTCATGGTCATAAGGACTAGGTAACTATGTATCGAAAGCTTATAGCAAATAACTTAATGACGTGATCTTATGCTACGCTTAATTGGGTGTGTCCATTACATCATTCATACAATGATATAACCTTGTTATTAATAACATCCAATGTTCATGATTATGAAACTAATCATCCATTAATCAACAAGCTAGTTAAGAGGCATACTAGGGACTCTTTGTTGTTTACATATCACACATGTACTAATGTTTCGGTTAATACAATTATAGCATGACATATAAACATTTATCATAAACATAAAGATATATAATAACCACTTTTATTATTGCCTCTTGGGCATATCTCCTTCAGGTGGGTCCTTCCAACGTGCCGCCACTGATGAGCTCGAACTACGCGCAGTGGAGCCTCCTCATGGAGGTGAGCCTGCAGGCACGAGGCCTGTGGGGCGCCATCGAGGTCGCAGAAGATCTCGACGACGAGTACGGCTACCGCAACGATCGGGGCGCCGTGGAGCTGATCTACAAGTCAGTTCCGCCGGAGTTGCTGTAGCACCCTACCTTTTAAATAAAGGCAAGATACCTGTGTATAGTGCTATTCCCGGGATCACTGATAGCACACACATTTCAAATGTAGTAATCATAGCAATAGTATCAAATTTATTACAACGCAGATCCTCAGGAGATAAAAATAAAGTCTTACAAATTGCATAGCCAAAATAGACTAGCTCAAATATAAATGTTCAAAGCAAACACAACGGAAAATAACTGCAGTGAGCCTCCATTGTCTTCATGCGCCACAGGAAGACATGTTGGAATGTAGACTCGAGATCCTACCTAGTACTCCTCCTCAGACGAACCTGAACGTTTGAATATGCAGCCCCACGAATGGAGGTCAGTACAATGATGTACTGGCAAATGACACTTATATGGTGGATGTTTTGGGCATAGCTATCTACATGATATTTGGCAAGTGGAGTTTAGGCAAATTTGCACAAAGCCAATTTTATCCTACATTTTATTTCAAATCAAAACATTTTGCAAAACTCATAATGACGTCTTAAACAGTATCATGGTTACATCTCCCATGTACTATCCGACAGTTTCTTGCTACTCAAATTTTAACTTATTCATAAAAGATGATGAGATTCTTCCGTACATTCCCTGCCTAGAAAGCTCAAATTGTCCGTAACCGGGGACACGGCTAAGATCTTAGGTTTACTCTCGATAGGTTGTGCACTTTCACCTTACGACCCACCCTTCCCAAGAGAAGAATGAGACAAGATCTTTCAGAAGGAGGCTTCAACCATAACCAGCTAGACCCGTTCCCGTTTGGTTGCAAGCCACATCATCATGTCTAGCAACAAGTTTGGCCTCACAACTTACTTAATCCCGGCAGAGCCCATAATACCATAAGGCTGCACTGGAAGCTAACTAAAACATGGACGACATATTAATCTCTTTAATCCTGAGTGGCCATCCACAAGTGTACCCTCAGGCGATGACAACCACAATGTGGCCCTGAGTAGCCACTTTACAATTGCACACTCTCAGGAAATTCATCACTTTAGTCCCTAGGGCGCATGAGGAATCACTTTAGTCCCTAGGGCGCGTGAGCCTGAGCAGCCGCCCACCGATCAACCAATCCACCCAGGTGTTTCATTAAGGTTGTTAATTTTAATTCCCAACACTCACAATCCAGAATATCCCAAACAGCAGTAGCATTTTGTTATTGCTAGGCATACTAAAATATCTAGCAATGGTTCAAGGATGGCTACACACTACTAGGATCTAAGCATAGCATAACTTTCGAAAACAAAATTCCTACCATGCATACTAATTTATAAAACACTAATGCTTAACAAAATAAGTAGGTAATTGAGTGTCACTTGCCTTGATCAAAGCAACCCGCACAATCACAGCAATCACAAGCACCACCTTGATCTCCTCCACAATCTATTCAAACAATTCACAACAAATAAACACACATTCGATATGAACAATCATAGACATGTATGCATGCATGCTATGCAACCATTTAATTTCACACAAGAGGTGGTGTGTAAGTGTTGCATTATGTGCTCTCTGATATGTGTCATGTTAATAAAATATTCTGGACATTTAATTTGATTTAGAAAAATCATTAACCGAGTATCTATTTAACATATATAATCTTAATAATTAGTTACTGCAAGCATTATATGTTGTAAAAATATGAGTTTGACCTCCCTGGATAGGCTACAGTAACACAAGAGTAGTCCAATTGGAATTACTCGAAAACGATTTATAGAATTTGAATTATCTTCGAATTACTGATTCGGATAGATTTTACTAAAGCAAGTTTGTGCACGTATCAAAGTTATACAAATCCTATACCAAGTTAAAGTACATCTTCTGAGGATTCCAGAAAGTACAAATTTGTTAAATTTGGACTAGTAGATTATTTGATATAATTTTTATAGTAAAAAGGATTAATTAAATCATTTGAATTATGATTCGATAACTAATACATAACATATACATTATTCTTGCATATTTGGATTCTACATGTTATAAGCTTTCCAACGATATAAAGTTTGTAAATTTTGGACCTCTGGATGATTTTATAATGAATTTCTAAGTTAGACACATAATCTGATATTTAAAATTTACATTTAAAATTAGTTTGACCGAGTTTGACTGAGACGCTGACTGTACTATACAGTTGACTGCTGACTGTACTGCTGACTGTACCGCTGACCGTACTGCTGACCGTACCGCTGACCGTACTGATGACTGCAGTTTGACTTTGACCAGACTGAGTTGACTATGCTGATGTCATGATGATGTCATAAAGTTGATAGAAAAATTTGCTCAGATGGAAAAACTTTCTACATCAAAGCTGTATAGAATTAATAGATCTATCTAACGCATAAATTACTTTTCACAACGGATTAATGTGTTTGACAAGATCTGGGTTATACCTTATAAGATCCGAATCTTGCAACACGATTTTCTCCTTGCTCGGTGAACGAAAGAAGGTGAAACTTGCGGCAATTGAAAGATCTTGACGAGAGGAACAACTTCCGTGTTGAGGTCATGACGATTCGAGATGGTTTTGAAACTCGATTTGGCTCCGGTTGACTCGAAATAGATCTGAGCGATAAATCCGTACGTCAAATCGAAAAACTTTCAACATGAAAGTTGTACAGGATGATCAGATCTACATACTCACTAAAGGAATTTGGATTTCGTGGAACGAGCACGAACTAATTGAAGATTCCCTTTGTCAGACCTGACGGCTTGCGATGCGAAATTATCCATGTATGGTGGACGAAAATAGATGAGATTGGTCGGGATTGAAAGATCTCGATGAGATCTACAACTTTCGTGTAGAGCCCGAGGCGATTAGAGGTAATTTTGGTGGTCAAATCAACGAGTTAAGATTTCGTTGATATAGGATTTCGAGAGAAGGAAAGAGAAAACGAAACTGCGGTCTGGTGGAGAGTTTATATAGACCATAGGTCGGTGGAAAAGGTGGGGCTCGAAGTTAGGAACGCGTAGAAACAAACGGATCTGAAATCGGAGTTACGTAGCTCAAGAAAAGTTGATTTAAGTGGAGATAAGTTTGTCAAACACGAAAATTCTGCGTGCTCACGGTAACCGAGGGACTCGGTCGGTTCGGTCCGGCTGGGCCTGACTGCCAGTCCGTCGGTTCGGTCCGGCTGGGCCTGCCTGCCTGCTGGGCCGGTCGGCCGGGTGGCCGGCCCGATTTCTTCTTTTTTTTTTCCTTCTCTTTTTCTTTTTCTTCTTTTACTTGTTTCTTTTATAAAATGAGTTTCGTAACTTCGATTTGAGTGAAACGAAAATCTACGAGTTTGTAAAACTATTTTGCTCAGCACAGGACAATAAAAGGATTCAGATTTTATAAATTTTTATTTTATATTATTTTATTACTACTATGCCATTATGCCTATATGCCTATATGTGATTAGTTTCAACATACACATACCAAACAAGTTTATAAAAATTTGTAAAAATCAAAATAGTGTTTTAGGATAACAAGGAACCTATTTAAAAACCATTTACGAAAAATAAATTAATAATTATTTGCACTTGGCCTAAATGGCAACTTGGCAATATTTTGCAAATAGAGTTTTCTAACGTTTTGTTTTCTCAAATAAGAATGCATTAAGGATTTTGAAAACCTTGAAACAAAGATATATTTGATTTTGAATACTTTGAAACCAAAGTTTTTTTTTTGAAAACACTATTTTGAAATTAATTAGTAAATAACTTTAAAAAGTTTTTATTCTTTGTAAATTTTCAATCAAGTTCAATCAATCAAGCATTAAATTAAATTTTATTTTACATTCCGAAATTTAGAAAATTCCGGGATGTGACAGACTACCACCCTTAAAAGAAATCTCGTCCTCGAGATTTGAGAAAGGCTAGAAAGAAAAAGGTTTGGGTTAACGTCTTCTAATAGGTTCTTGCTCACTATTGCTTTCTTTTCAAACATCTCCGAGGAGATTTCGAAAGTTATCCTTGGGCTTTGAAAACGTTACACTAAATCATATGCGGTCATGCCATCAATTGTATCCAATCTTATGACGGTACTCATCTCTTGGGCATTATCCTAAGTATACTCATGGGGAACTCCTTGTGATACCTTCTCCAAGTACCATCTCATGCGGTATCTGGTGTTAATCCATAATCTAAGGGTACGGCTTCTACCACCCTTAAAAGTGACTTTTGTTAGGTAGTCTTAGGTCCTGGGTTTAGGCTAAGCTAATCTTGGTTATGGCTTGGCACATCCGAGGATATGACTTGACCTCAGACCATCTTTTGAAAACATCTATGGCTTAGGGCTTCTGAGTCAAATCCAATAGACGAATGTTTATTCACATATAGTGAACAACATATCTCTCCAAGGTGAGTCGAATAGGTTTTCTTCATAGTAAGGCTTCTAATCCAAATGGTTGGTTGTTAAACTACTTCTGACACTGATGGTCACTCTTTGGGTCAATCAAGAGACCAAGATGTGTAAACTTCATGTCATCTTTCATCTTTTTCTTCTTGGTGTCTTCGACATCCTTCCGCCACTCTTCATCTAGAGGCTATATTTTCAAACTAAACGTAGTCCTACGCTTGGCAGCACTTGCCTACTATAAGGGTATAATATTTATCCACCCTAAGGTTTAGGCTTATTCGCCGACATCTCTTTTGTAGGTGTGTCACTCTATATTCGCAAAGTCAATATTACGAAAGTGAATAATAAGAGTAGTAGGAAGGGTGATCAATCCATCCTGCAACCAAATCATTACTCCGTATTTGATTTATTGAATCTCGTATTCTAACACTTGGTCAACCTCACAAGTTTGATAAAAAAAACTTCCATGCAGAATTGAATCAATGTTTCAATCCCCATTATTGAATTGTTTTGAAAACATTTCTATCGATCCCTAGCTAGGGTTTTGCGGAACTCTTACTCTACTCTTCTTCATCTTGATAGGAAATATCAATGCCGTTTTCACTACTGTTGTCTTCATGGCAAGTTGCCGAGAAAACATTCTCTGGGTTGGGTATAGATGAGAATAGATAGAAAGGTCTAAAGAAGATTTCCTACCCAAACACATCAGATCAAGGCCATATCATTTTACAAACAACATCTAACAAGCATCAAGCAATCTGTTTCAAACACCAACAAATTAGTATGGTCATACCTCAATTTGGTAAGATCAATACTTTCTAATGCTAGCGTCGTTTCAATAAAAAGAAAGCTAATGGTGGTCTGATCTATATCTGCTTTGGGTGTTTCAAGTTTCTATTGTAGTCCTTCGATGTATCTTCGTGTGTTGTGCAGTCTGCATCGAAGTATTCCTTCATGTTCTTCATTGGTCTTCCATGAAACACTTCTTGCGGAGTCGAAGAATATCATATGAATCATCACTCTTCATACTTCAGGGACATGGCCATCATCAGTCTTTGTTGATAGTTTTGATAAGGTGGTCATCTAAATTGAGAGGAAAACAATTTTGAAAATGGTGTAGATGAGAATACAAGAGGTTTCACAAAGCAAACATTTTTTTTAAATAAAGATGGATTAGATAGATTTTTTTTCCTAGGGTCTTCCTATTTTCTAATCCAAACCTAGGGTCTCGATCCTACAGGCAACACTATGCTCTGATACCATTTTGTAGCACCCTACCTTTTAAATAAAGGCAAGATACCTGTGTATAGTGCTATTCCCGGGATCACTGATAGCACACACATTTCAAATGTAGTAATCATAGCAATAGTATCAAATTTATTACAACGCAGATCCTCAGGAGATAAAAATAAAGTCTTACAAATTGCATAGCCAAAATAGACTAGCTCAAATATAAATGTTCAAAGCAAACACAACGGAAAATAACTGCAGTGAGCCTCCATTGTCTTCATGCGCCACAGGCAGACATGTTGGAATGTAGACTCGAGATCCTACCTAGTACTCCTCCTCAGACGAACCTGCACGTTTGAATATGCAGCCCCACGAATGGAGGTCAGTACAATGATGTACTGGCAAATGACACTTATATGGTGGATGTTTTGGGCATAGCTATCTACATGATATTTGGCAAGTGGAGTTTAGGCAAATTTGCACAAAGCCAATTTTATCCTACATTTTATTTCAAATCAAAACATTTTGCAAAACTCATAATGACGTCTTAAACAGTATCATGGTTACATCTCCCATGTACTATCCGACAGTTTCTTGCTACTCAAATTTTAACTTATTCATAAAAGATGATGAGATTCTTCCGTACATTCCCTGCCTAGAAAGCTCAAATTGTCCGTAACCGGGGACACGGCTAAGATCTTAGATTTACTCTCGATAGGTTATGCACTTTCACCTTACGACCCACCCTTCCCAAGAGAAGAATGAGACAAGATCTTTCAGAAGGAGGCTTCAACCATAACCAGCTAGACCCGTTCCCGTTTGGTTGCAAGCCACATCATCATGTCTAGCAACAAGTTTGGCCTCACAACTTACTTAATCCCGGCAGAGCCCATAATACCATAAGGCTGCACTGGAAGCTAACTAAAACATGGACGACATATTAATCTCTTTAATCCTGAGTGGCCATCCACAAGTGTACCCTCAGGCGATGACAACCACAATGTGGCCCTGAGTAGCCACTTTACAATTGCGCACTCTCAGGAAATTCATCACTTTAGTCCCTAGGGCGCGTGAGGAATCACTTTAGTCCCTAGGGCGCGTGAGCCTGAGCAGACGCCCACCGATCAACCAATCCACCCAGGTGTTTCATTAAGGTTGTTAATTTTAATTCCCAACACTCACAATCCAGAATATCCCAAACAGCAGTAGCATTTTGTTATTGCTAGGCATACTAAAATATCTAGCAATGGTTCAAGGATGGCTACACACTACTAGGATCTAAGCATAGCATAACTTTCGAAAACAAAATTCCTACCATGCATACTAATTTATAAAACACTAATGCTTAACAAAATAAGTAGGTAATTGAGTGTCACTTGCCTTGATCAAAGCAACCCGCACAATCACAGCAATCACAAGCATCACCTTGATCTCCTCCACAATCTATTCAAACAATTCACAACAAATAAACACACATTCGATATGAACAATCATAGACATGTATGCATGCATGCTATGCAACCATTTAATTTCACACAAGAGGTGGTGTGTAAGTGTTGCATTATGTGCTCTCTGATATGTGTCATGTTAATAAAATATTCTGGACATTTAATTTGATTTAGAAAAATCATTAACCGAGTATCTATTTAACATATATAATCTTAATAATTAGTTACTGCAAGCATTATGTGTTGTAAAAATATGAGTTTGACCTCCCTGGATAGGCTACAGTAACACAAGAGTAGTCCAATTGGAATTACTCGAAAACGATTTATAGAATTTGAATTATCTTCGAATTACTGATTCGGATAGATTTTACTAAAGCAAGTTTGTGCACGTATCAAAGTTGTACAAATCCTATACCAAGTTAAAGTACATCTTCTGAGGATTCCAGAAAGTACAAATTTGTTAAATTTGGACTAGTAGATTATTTGATATAATTTTTATAGTAAAAAGGATTAATTAAATCATTTGAATTATGATTCGATAACTAATACATAACATATACAGTATTCTTGCATATTTGGATTCTACATGTTATAAGCTTTCCAACGATATAAAGTTTGTAAATTTTGGACCTCTGGATGATTTTATAATGAATTTCTAAGTTAGACACATAATCTGATATTTAAAATTTACATTTAAAATTAGTTTGACCGAGTTTGACTGAGACGCTGACTGTACTGTATAGTTGACTGCTGACTGTACAGTTGACTGCTGACTGTACTGCTGACTGTACCGCTGACCGTACTGCTGACCGTCATTGTGATCTTGATATTATGATTTGACTTTGATCAGGTTGGTATCTTGATGTCATGATGATGTTATAAAGTTGATAGAAAAATTTGCTCAGATGGAAAAACTTTCTACATCAAAGCTGTATAGAATTAATAGATCTATCTAACGCACAAATTACTTTTCACAACGGATTAATGTGTTTGACAAGATCTGGGTTATACCTTATAAGATCCGAATCTTGCAACACGATTTTCTCCTTGCTCGGTGAACGAAACAAGGTGAAACTTGCGGCAATTGAAAGATCTTGACGAGAGGAACAACTTCCGTGTTGAGGTCATGACGATTCGAGATGGTTTTGAAACTCGATTTGGCTCCGGTTGACTCGAAATAGATCTGTAGATGAGCGATAAATCCGTACGTCAAATCGAAAAACTTTCAACATGAAAGTTGTACAGGATGATCAGATCTACATACTCACTAAAGGAATTTGGATTTCGTGGAACGAGCACGAACTAATTGAAGATTCCCTTTGTCAGACCTGACGGCTTGCGATGCGAAATTATCCATGTATGGTGGACGAAAAGAGATGAGATTGGTCGAGATTGAAAGATCTCGATGAGATCTACAACTTTTGTGTAGAGCCTGAGGCGATTAGAGGTAATTTTGGTGGTCAAATCAACGAGTTAAGATTTCGTTGATGTAGGATTTCGAGAGAAGGAAAGGGAAAATGAAACTGCGGTCTGGTGGAGAGTTTATAGAGACCATAGGTCGGTGGAAAAGGTGGGGCTCGAAGTTAGGAACGCGTAGAAACAAACGGATCTGAAATCGGAGTTGTGTAGCTCAAGAAAAGTTGATTTAAGTGGAGATAAGTTTGTCAAACACGAAAATTCTGCCTGCTCACGGTAACCGACGGACTCGGTCGGTTCGGTCCGGCTGGGCCTGCCTGCCAGTCCGTCGGTTCGGTCCGGCTGGGCCTGCCTGCCTGCTGGGCCGGTCGGCCGGGTGGCCGGCCCGATTTCTTCTTTTTTTTTTCCTTCTCTTTTTCTTTTTCTTCTTTTACTTGTTTCTTTTATAAAATGAGTTTCGTAACTTCGATTTGAGTGAAACGAAAATCTACGAGTTTGTAAAACTATTTTTCTCAGCACAGTACAACAAAAGGATTCAGATTTTATAAATTTTTATTTTATATTATTTTATTACTACTATGCCATTATGCCTATATGCCTATATGTGATTAGTTTCAACATACACATACCAAACAAGTTTATAAAAATTTGTAAAAATCAAAATAGTGTTTTAGGATAACAAGGAACCTATTTAAAAACCATTTACGAAAAATAAATTAATAATTATTTGCACTTGGCCTAAATGGCAACTTGGCAATATTTTGCAAATAGAGTTTTCTAACGTTTTGTTTTCTCAAATAAGAATGCATTAAGGATTTTGAAAATCTTGAAACAAAGATATATTTAATTTTGAATACTTTGAAACCAAAGTTTTTTTTTTGAAAACACTATTTTGAAATTAATTAGTAAATAACTTTAAAAAGTTTTTATTCTTTGTAAATTTTCAATCAAGTTCAATCAATCAAGCATTAAATTAAATTTTATTTTACATTCCGAAATTTAGAAAATTCCGGGATGTGACAGTTGCTGCCGGTGTTGAGGAAGCACAAGACCGCCCAAGCCACCTGGGACGCGATCCGGAAGATGCGCGTTGGATCGGATCGGGTGCGCGATGCCAAGGCCCAAACCCTGCGATCGGAGTACGATCAGCTGCGACACAAATCCGGTGAGTCCATTGACGATCTGGCCATGCGCCTAACAGGTTTGACGGCCAGACTTGGCGATCTTGGAGATCCTGTCTCGGACAGGAAGGTGATGCAGAAGTGGCTCCGGATTGTCCCCAAGCGCTACTCCCAGCTCGCCGTGTCCATCGACAACCTGGTCGATCTGGACACCACGTCGATCGAGGAGATCGTCGGCCGTTTCAAGGCGGCGGAGGAGCGGTACGAGCAGGACGCCGACGAAGAGGGCGGCACCAAGCTGCTCCTCACTGAGGAGTGGCAAGCTCGCGCGGGGCGTGGCGCTCCGGGAGCCGGCTCGAGCAGCGGAAAGAAGCCGCGCGGTAAGGGGCATGGCGATCGTGGCAAGGACGGCGCTCGTGGCAGCAACGGCAAGGACGGGCCACGACGCGACGGAAACTTCCGCTACTGCGGCAAAGCGGGGCACTGGGCCCGCGAGTGCCGCAAGAAGGAATGTGACGAGGCCAACGGCAAAGCCCACGTCGCCGAGGCCGCCGAGGACGTCGATCCTGCACTCATGGCACTCGTGATGCCAACGGGGCAAGCCTCACTGGAGGAGGGCGACATGGTCGTCCACCTCAACGAAGAGCGCTCCAAGGCCGTCGGCACCATGGACGGCGGCCCGGACCCGAGGTGGCACTTGGACACTGGCGCATCAAATCACATGACAGGCATGGCCACTGTCTTCTCCGAGCTCGATCGTCAGGTCACTGGCACGGTGCGTTTCGGCGACGGGTCCGTGGTGGAAATCATGGGCAGAGGCACTGTGGTCTTTACAGGCCACGGTGGCCACCACCGCGTGCTGTTGCGTGTCTACTACATCCCGTGCCTGCGCACCTCCATCGTATCAGTGGGGCAGCTCGATGAGATCGGGTGCTCCGCACTAGTGAAGGGAGGCTTCATGGTGGTGCGAGACGCGCATGACACGCTCATCATCAAGGTGCCGCGGAGCGGAAATCGCCTCTACACCACCAAGCTGGAGATCACGCGCCCTGTGTGCTTGGCCGCCACGGCCGGCGAGGATGCATGGAAGTGGCACGGGCGCTACGGCCATCTGAACTTCGACGCGCTGCGCAAGCTGGCGCAGGGAGGCATGGTGCGCGGGCTTCCAGCCATAGAGCACGTTGAGGAAGTGTGTGACGGCTGCCTCATCGGCAAGCAGCGTCGCGCACCCTTCCCCTCGGAGGCACTATACCGCGCTACCGAGCGCCTGGACCTCGTCCACGGCGATCTCTGCGGCCCGATCTCGCCGCCAACGCACGGAGGACGAAGGTATTTCTTGCTCCTCGTTGATGACAAATCTCGGTACATGTGGGTGGCACTTCTGAGCAGCAAGGACGAGGCCCCGGCGGCGATCAAGCGTTGGCAGGCCGGCGTTGAGGTTGAGACGCGGGTGAAGCTGCGAGTACTCCGAACGGATCAGGGTGGCGAATTCACCTCCGCCGAGTTCGCGGAGTACTGCGCGGATCGTGGCACACGCCGCCACCTCACGGCACCGTACTCCCCGCAGCAGAACGGTGTCGTGGAGAGGCGCAACCAGTCTGTCGTGGGGACGGCACGATGCCTCTTGAAGACGAAGGGCATGCCGAACGAGTTTCGGGGGGAGGCGGTCACCACCGATGTATATCTCCTGAACTGCGCACCGACGAAGTCCGTTCGCGGCATGACGCCGCACGAGGCTTGGCACGGCGAGAAACCAGCCGTTGGCCACTTCCGCACCTTCGGCTGCATCGCCCACATCAAGATCATCCGACCTGGCCTCAAGAAGCTCGACGACCGCAGCCTACGCACTGTGTTCATCTGGTATGAGCACGGCGCGATGAAGGCGTGGCGCATGTACGACCCGATCGGCAAGCGCGTCCACATCTCCAGGGACGCCATCTTCGACGAGCGAGCATGCTGGGACTGGGACGCACCGGTGCAGAACCCTGGTTCCTTCGTCATCAACCTCGCCTCGTCTGTGGGAGTGACAAGGGCACCTGCGGTACGCGAGGAGCCCACAACGCCCACGACACCTGCGCACACACCAGCATCGGCACCCACCACGTCCGTGCCCTTCATGGACACACCACCTGTCCAAGGCAACGATGGTGAAGGGACTGCCGCCGAGGGGTATGTCTCCCCTCCCGCTGGGGCCACGCCGGACTCGGAGCTGGTTGGAGAGGAGGGGCCACGGCGCTACCGTACGCTGGAGAGCATCGTCGATGTCCTCGACAGCGACAACACTGGTGAGCTGTTCCTCGTTGCAGGTGAGGAGCCAACGAGCTTCCAAGAAGCAGAGCCACACGCGGCATGGCGCGCCGCGATGATCGACGAGCTGGCCTCCATCGAGGAGAACAAGACGTGGGCACTGACCACGTTACCTGCTGGCAAACGCCCGATCGGCCTCAAGTGGGTCTTCAAGCTAAAGAAGGACGCCGCCGGAGAGGTGATCAAGCACAAGGCCAGGCTCGTCGCAAAGGGCTACGTGCAACGCGCCGGCGTCGATTTTGACGAGGTGTTCGCTCCAGTAGCGAGGCTCGACTCTGTGCGGCTGCTCCTCGCCATCGCCGCACACGCTGGATGGGACGTACACCATCTCGACGTCAAGTCCGCGTTCCTCAACGGAGACTTGGAGGAGGAGGTCTACGTCACGCAGCCCCCTGGGTTCGAGCGAGGCGGCGAGGAGGAGAAGGTGCTGCGTCTGTCCAAGGCGTTGTACGGTCTTCGTCAAGCTCCTCGTGCATGGAACGCAAAGCTCGACGACACGCTCCTGTCGCTTGGTTTCAGCCGCAGTCCATCGGAGCACGCAATGTACATGCGCTGCAACGGCGGTGATCGTCTCCTGCTTGGGGTGTACGTCGACGACCTCATCGTCACAGGCTCGAGCACGACAGCGATCGACCAGTTCAATGAGCAGATGAAGGCCAAATTCTCCATGAGTGATCTTGGGATGCTGTCCTACTACCTCGGCATCGAGGTACAGCAGAGCTCCATGGGGATCACGCTCAAGCAAGCTGCATACGTAGCCAAGCTGGTCGAGAAGGCAGGTCTCTCGGACTGCAACCCTGTGCACATACCGATGGAGCCCCGTCTCAAACTGAGCAAGCAAAGCTCAAACCCGCCGGTTGATGTCACCCTCTACCGCAGCATCGTGGGGAGCCTGCGCTACCTCGTCCACACAAGACCTGATCTAACCTACGCCGTTGGCTTCGTCAGCAGGTTCATGGAAGCGCCAACGACAGAACACTGTGTGGCGGTGAAGCATGTGATCAGGTACATAGCAGGTACTCTGCACTTTGGGTGCAGGTATGGCCGGAGCACGGGGGAGCCTCGGCTGATCGGATTCAGCGATGCTGATCACGCCGGAGACGTGGACGACAGGAAGAGCACCTCTGGCATGGTGTTTTTCTTCGGAGGTAGCACGATCTGTTGGCAATCTCAGAAGCAGAAGGTGGTCACGCTCTCTTCCTGCGAAGCTGAGTACATTTCTGCATCATCTGCTGCGCAACAAGGCATCTGGTTACAGAGGATGATCGGCGACCTGCACGGAACTGGTGGCTCGGCGACTCTCTTCATCGACAATCAGTCGGCGATCCAGTTGTGCAAAAATCATGTATTCCATGACAGAACCAAGCACATCGACACACACGGTATCACTTCATCCGTCAGTGTGTGCAGAAGGGAAGCATCGTCGTGGAGTATGTTCACACCAGCGGGCAGCTTGCTGATATCATGACCAAGGCTCTGCCAAGGCCAAAGTTCCAGGAGCTGCGCGCGAAGCTGGGGATCATCGACCTCGGCAGCTGATTAAGTGGGAGATTGTCAGTTAACAGCTGTCGATTTTCTTCAGTTTCGTCAGTTAGGCTTAGTCTGTTTTTTTCTCGTTGATTGTAACTGAGCTGCGACTCAGACTCTTTACCGTTTTTTAGCAAGATAAGATCGGCGCCCTGATCAAACGTGGGATGACACGTTGATGCGATCATGGCGCTGAAGTAGGGGCGGGTGGAGGATGTTGGGATGGCAGCGTCGTGTCTCTGCTGGTGTCCTAGTTTTTAGGAGTTTTCAGTTATCTCTGTAATCGACAGAATAAAAGGAAGAACGAAGAACAGAAAAGCTGTACGTTTTACACAGCACCAAAACCTCGCGTCTATCTCTCTCTGATCATCTCCATTGTTGTTGTTAGTTGAGCTCGGAAGCTGACATCATGTCGGTGGCGTCCGAGCAGCCCGTCGTGTCTCTGTCCTCTTATCTACAAAGCTGATCGGTAGATTTTCTGGCGTGCGCCTCCTAGTCCGTCGGCTCCCTCTGTTGTCGCTCATTATCTGGCTGCCATGGTCTCGCCTCATCTTATTAGTCATACGGCGGGCGGTGTTGAGGAACTGGGCCGGAGCAGGTATCCGTTGCAGCTCCGGGGCCATAGCTTTGGAGCCTAACTTTGATCTTGATCGCTGGTGATTGGAATTTATTCCGCAAGTCGGCAAATCGTCTATATTGGATTTGGAAAGTAACCCGGATATGGTTCCAGCGCTTCAATCAAACTTATAAAAATATTGAACCCTTTTTTTTTTACTTAAGGGCAATAATAATAATTTTATGGTAATATGTGTTTTGGTGGGAGGGTAAATTGGTCCAAAAATATGTTGGACCGCAAGAAACCTTATTTTCTTTATTATTACTAGCAAAAGTGCCCGTGCGTTGCGACGGGTCTAAGCTGAAGAAGTAAATTTCTTCATATCGTAGAAAACAACTCATTTCTGTTTCTAACATTATCATTAGAGGTTCCATCTAGATTTCATTTTCATATCATTTAAAGTGTATTAATTTTCACCCCATAAATCTGACATATACTTTCTATTATTCTTGATGCACTTGCTACTTCGTAAAATTGAATTTAATTTACCTTGAACAATAGATGGTTGCCATCGAATTCTCATATTATCTTCAATGGCTATGATTAAATTCCGATCTTACCTCTAAGTAGGTAAGTAAGCGTCTTAAAATCCTCTAAGAAGAAACTACATATAGCTCTAGAATTAAGGATAATTGTATTCACGAACAGGCTTGATACTTGAAACGAACAACTACATGTGGAGGATGGACTACCTTCACATGCATGTATGCTCTCGAGAAGTTCTATTGTTTCGTCCTCACCATCTAGAAACACCAAGGCCTCTCTTTCTTACAAGAACCTGCAGTGTCAAGATACATGCTTAATTATTCAGAATGCAACACGTTTGCATCACAAATCTTCAATTAGCAAGCAGCTTAGGCATAGGATAACTTACTGATAGATTGTTTGGTTGAGAGATTGCAGGCTTCTTGATAGATTATTGCTTTCAATTAGCCATAGCAGATGGTGTTACATGCCAGAACGTCTGAATTAATCTTCAGAACTAAAGGTGGCCTGTAGCAACACCATGGGGTCGCGAATAAGTTGTTGGACATGATATAAGCAAAAAAGTGGTCACCAAAAAAAATTAGCAAGTCAAGTAGAAGAAGATCGAATTGCTTTCTTTCTCTGGTAGTGAAATTAAAGAAGATCGATGATGCACAACATAATGTACTGCATCACCGAACACCTAACATCCATTCTTATCCCTTTAGTATGCTTACAAACTGCTTGGCAGAAGTCGGCAATATAAAGATGACAAAACAAATATTAGCCAGACGGCTGCTGCTCTAGTAGTGATAAACTGATAGTAAGACTATACATTCGACTAAATCAAACATGAAGGCTTCATTCAGTTATATTTTTTTCATTCAGTATACATGTATTGTGTACCTAGCAGGGCATAAACAAAAAACAGAGTATCTAACTGATGTAGAAAAACTAACCTGCTTTGCGAGGTTGCAAGCACCATCAGGCGAGTTGAGGATATCATAACAGAACACCCAGAAATTTATTGCCAGACCAAGCCTAATAGGATGAGTTGGAGCAGACAACGCTAAAGGGCTGAAAGAGCACTGGAAGAAGCAAACGTGCAGCGCTGGTTGCACAAAAAAAAGTAGGATCAATGCATCAGACATGTATCCATGAGCCCATCATCGACACCTATATCGCATTCAATAGTGGCACCACTCTCGTGCAAGTGTCCTACTTCTCCAGTTTGCCATCACTGCTATTCAAGGGATCGGTGAGCTTGAAGGACCTGCTGTGCTGGGACAACCCTGAGAAGAAGGCCATGAGAACAGCTTGGAGCATCATGTCGAGCAACATCAGTTGAAGACTTTGGAGCAGCATGTCGAGCAACATCGATTGAAGACTGGTCGTTTCACTGGTTGCGGCCTTGCGAGGACGGCGTCCACGGTCAAAGCTTGTTGGGCTGTCGATCAGAGGCGGGGTTAGAGTTCAAGGCCAGAACACGAACTTGCTGTCGGCCGCCGGCGTTCGGCTTCCTAACGATCTTCCTCGTCGAACCTTGCCGATCTGGGCAGTAAAATTTCTGGCGCAGCATTAGGTGGAGGGAATCCGTCTGCACTCTGCAGGTCCTTGACTTCTTGTGTTCCTCGAGGATTCGCTTTGACGCCATGGATGCGAGACCGGCTAGCGCTGGAGCATAGATCGAAATCAAGACGAAGGAAGTAGGACGGAGAGGATATATCGACGGGGGAGGGTGGGGAACACTGAAATTTCACTCGTTTCTCTGTAAGTGATATTGGGAACCAAGAAATCAGCAAGTATCTTCTTGTTCTCCTTGAGCATTTGTCGCATATACTTTTGATGAACACATCAATTAGATATTCACCGCGCCGGTCCGGAAAGCTATTGTGTTCCTGCTCTTTGCTTGCTCAAGCAAGCCACACTGCTAATGCCAATATGCTGTGCTTCCCGTTGACAAGCTTCTCCTTCAGCGCAGCCCCTGTCCTCTCTGCCTCTGCTGTAACAGCTTTCAGATTCCTTCAATTAAACCCAAGAAAAGCCAGTCCTGGCGCAAAAATCACTAGATCGGGGTCCTTGTGATGGATGTTGTCGAAGATGCTGCATTCCCGCTCCTCCGCTGCTCGATTGCCCTTTTCTCCTCGCCACCGGAGTTTAGGATCGGGCCGTTGTGGTTTCTCTTTGACAGATCTCTGAGCCTCCACCTATGTGCCACGCCCGAGAGGAGGAGTACCGGACGACGTGTGCGGATACAGCAGTAGCGAAAACAGCACAGTCGAAACCACCAACGCGGCTGCGTTGAAGGTACGGGCGATAGGATCCCGGTGGTCGGGGGCGAAGGAACGGGAGGTTTGTCGGGTCAAACGGAGCGGACGGGGCGATGTCACGGCCGTGACCCGTGAGGGCCTGGGATCGTGAGTCCTGTAACATGGAAGTACCGTTGCACCTGCTGGAAGAGGTGGCTGTCGCCGGTGGCCGGAGATCGACAGGAGATCGACGGGACCAAAGAGCTTTTGGCTTCTTTGGATCGTATGTCGCTGCCGGAGAGAGATTCCATACACCTTGTGTCCTAGACCCTCAAGAAATATTGCAGCAGGCGGTGGCTTGCTGACGGCGACGGCAGCCATCGAGAGGTTGGTGGCGGATCCAGAGATGGCGGCCGGTTGGGAGGAACTCTCCCGTGTTCTGTTTGGGATAGGAGGATGTGGCTCGTTAGGTCGGGTGGGAAAGAAAAAGCAAAGAACGAACCGGTACGATGGCATTTTGCTGTATTATGTATTTTGGTGGGAGGGCAAAACCGTCCCAAAAAAAGTTGGACGAAAATTTTGGCAGAAATCACACGGACGAAACCACGGAAACGTTAGCTGCTTTATTATTAGGTATAGATTAGGTATAGGTATAGATATGATTAAGGATGGTAGCGCACATTAATTATGTGGATGTAATTTCTTCAATTTGCTTGCCCTTCTATCTCTAATTGAAATCAAGCGATAATTTGGTACTTATCGAGGGTGAATATACCACGTAGACTTCCAAAAGCTCAAGGCTATACCCTTCATTTTTGTTGAAGTATTAAAACCTAGATATTCTGGTAGCCATGGATGAGACCTCACAGGTCAACAGCCAACCAAACAAGAAGACTATCACGTTGCTGGTGAACTGCACGACGGGGCAAGCAGTGAGCACAGCTGGGCTAGAGTCTGCAAAGAGTCTTCAGGTGGGACACTTGACTTAACGCATATCCTTTTTGTCTTCCTCTCCACTGATCATTTGTTGTAGAGAACTCCTGGTAGCATCACAACGTCCTATAAATTCGCCTCATACCTCACTTCACAGATCGAAAGATGTCACATATCCAAGATGAGAAATGTACATGAAGGGGAGCTAAGTGACTTGAAACATCAAGCATCTAAAGGACCTTTGCCTCGGTGAATTGTGATGTCCCTCGGGCCTAGATCGTCTGTGATGTCTTTGAAGTCTTTCACACTACTATACAAGTTGCATGGTTGCTAGAGAGCATGCAACCTCCGATCATGTAGTTTAGTCTCCTCGCCAAGTTGCATTCGAAGAAGGCGGAGCTGGTGTGTTTTGGTGTTTTGTGATGATATCGCACCAAGAAAGATTGAGCCATCTTCACGGTGTATAATTCTACATTTATATGTTGCATTTACGTAGATGCATCTGTCGTTGTTGTCTCTGCCAAGTTCAAACGGAAGTTTATTTTATTCCCTACTTAACAAACTATGTACTTGGATAGCCAATTTTAGGCACAGGTGGAGATGCAAAGTTTTGTCGAAGCTACACTAAGGGAAAGCCAGCCTTTGTCGTGCTTCACTTTGCACGGCAAAAAGGTCTATACGCACGGCAACGGCTTTGCCGTGCGTGCCCTCACGGCAAAGTTTGCACGGCAAAGCCATCGACGGCAAAGCCACCTATGCTATGCGCATGCAAGGACTGCACGGCAAAGCCCTTTGCCGTGCGCTGCCATCTCTGCCGTGCGCTGCAAACGCTGCCGTGCTCCACTTCTTTGCCGTGCGGCAGGGGGGCTGCCGTGCGCCAGGACTTTGCCGTGCACCAGTTATCTTTGCCGTGCGACCGACGTTGCCGTGCGCCACCCTTCGCTGCCGTGCGCACCTTTGCCGTGCGGGCTAGCTCTACCACGCACGGCAAAGCTCCCTACAGGCACGCCCCCATGAGCTCCCAGGTCTACAGGCTGCCGCCACGTGGCTCCTTTTGCCGTGCGTGTGCACACGGCAAAGTGAACAAAAGTCCTTTGCCGTGTGCACACGCACGGCAAAGGGCCCTGTTTTTTTCATTTTTTTTTGCTGTTTTTTGCTTATTCCCTGCATTTCAAATATAGCAATTGACAATAAAGCATATACACATATAATCTTCAACATAACATCACCAAACACTACGGGAACACCACAAATACATCAAACACACATATTCATGCATACAATGCATTACATAGAGTCCATAGTCCATCCACACAAGTTACATAGAGTCCATAGTGCAATGTCCAATATTACAATCCATTAGAAGCATACAATCCGACAAAGTGCAAAGAAGACCATGCCATCAACCTTGTCCTCCGCTTCCGCCGGCCTCATCGTCATTTCCTTGTGACATATAATCTATAAGGTTGATGGAATGAACATTTGCATTTGCATTTGCATATTGAACACTTGAACAAGTACAAGTAGCGGGTTGGGCACAAGAGGACTCACCGCAGTTCATGCTCCGGATGATGTTCAAGTTGTTAACGGTGATAGGTGTCCCCGGGCTCTGAGTGGGCGGTGGCGGCATCCACGGCATGGAGTAAGGTGGGGGAGCAGGAATACTCCCCGGTGGAGAAGACAGAGCCGCCTGGCTCATCAGCCAGCTCATCTGTGCCTGCTGCTGCTGCATCATCTGCTGCTGCTGTTGCATCTGCAGCATCATCTGTGTCTGCTGCTGCTGATACTCCAGAACCTGCCGCTCCAGGTTCCGTGCGTGCTCCTGGGCCGCCTGCTCCTTTTCTGCCAGCTCCGCCTACGATGTGTTGCCGCGATGTCATTAACATTTCAATGGAAAGCATGTGCATGTAAAGGAAAGGTAGAGGCCGGAGGAAGAACATACCCGTAACCGCTCGACAGCTAGATCCGAAGCCCGTGGCCGGGGCTCTACCTCAGGCTGACCGCTCTTACGACCACGACGGATCTGGTGGAGAGAGGGAACCGTCGCTGGGTCGACAACCCCGTCACCAAACCATAGGCGGCCATGCTTCAAGCCTTCTCCCGCAAGCACCGCAACCTCAGGGTCAAAGTCCTCGGCCTCTGGGTTAGCGTCCTCGCCGTACTTCTGCTTGAACTTGGAGACATAGGACGTGCACTGGGTCTCGGATTGCGGGTTAACCCACACGGACCCCGTCTCAGGATGTGGCGTCTTCCTTTGCTTCATCTTCTTCAGCACGGCAAAGATGTTAGGCTTCGCTCCTGTCCTCACTTCCTGCAAAAGAGAACATGTAATAAAGTGAAGTGGCACACCCTTGCAGAGTTAGCAAATATATAACATGAATTCAAATAATGAAGGAACCAATAATTTGCTCACCTCGTTCTGCAGGTGAAGAAAGATGGGGAGGCTGCCTTGGATATGCGATCCACCTCGCATATCTGCCCGCTTCTTCTTGCCCTCCTCGTGCTTCTTGAGGTACTGGGGGCATGTCCACCACATGACCATCGCAAGGAAGCACCTGTCGTCTGCGCCGACGTACTGAGGGGGGTTCTACATGCACAAGATAAACCCATTATGGTAACATAAACTACATGACGATAAAGAAATCAATAACACACAAATGCAAATACCTGCATGTACTGCCACGGCTGCATGAGCGTGTCGCGAGCGTCCTCCTTAGTCATGTGGACGAAGCGGTCGGCGTGCCAGCCGCGGACGCACTGAACATGTGCCTCGTAGTGCATGCAAGTCACCCTCTTCCTTGCAAGCTGGTGAAGGACATCATCGCACGCATTTTCCTTGCCCTCGGCCTTCTTGAAGTATTTCTGCAACCATGCACATAGGTAAAACAAGGGGCATTAGTGCAATTATTGTCAACCAAGGAGAGTGTATGAATGGTAAGAAGTCAAAAGTCACGTACCCAAAATTTGCCAACAACGCAGTCCGCCAAGGTGCCGCGACCAAGAGCATCTTCCGCGAGGCTGTAGTGCCACCACCTCCAAGCTACGTCGCAGCCACCACTAGGGAGATTGACTATCCCAGGGAAATACCTTCTAAGTAGGCCCCCAAGGATGTTCGAGTACCCACGTGGCGGCTTCTGCGATGGGTCTTCATACGTGAACAAGATGCACCATGAAACGACAACATCAATATGTATGTGATAATAGTTTTGATAATGACAAAATTGCGATAACGAAATGCCAAAAATTAACATGTACCTCCTTCCATAGGGCACTAGAACAACATGGCTGTAGCGCCAGTGCTTCAGCGCGGGGAGCTGTGTTATCCCACGCTGATATGGCCTCCTATCACGTGGCCTCAGCCTCTCCAAAGCTGGAACGTACTCGTAATCCGGCGGCGCATTCCAAACTAGGTTTGGATCAGGATCGAACGGTAAGTTCCCCAACACCTCATCCTCCGAGAGGTCCTCCTCGTCCCCCTCCTCCTCCTGGTCCTCCCCACCCCCTCCTCCTCCTGGTCCTCCCCAACCCCCTCCTCCTCCTCCTGGTCCTCCCCACCCCCGTGGTGCTCCTGGTCCTCCACCTCATCATCATCATCGGCTGCGGGAGGGGGGCTAGGACTAGGAGTGAGTACCCGCGTCGCATTCTTCCTACGCGGTCGCATGTGCACTGGGGGAGCGACTGGAGGGGGGCTAGGAGGGGGGGTAGTAGCTCGACCCCGCCTCGAAGACCCTGCACCTACCAAGTCCTTGAGCTTCTTTGTAAGACCGCCACCCCTTCTTTTTTTTGGCGGCATGCTTCAATCACCTGCAAACACAAATGAAGAGAGTGGTTTATTAGTACGCAATATTGTATTGAGATAAATATTAGTGAAAGCAACAGAAATATAAGTAGATGAACATTAATGAAAGCAACAATAATGCAAATAGATGAACATTAATTAGTGGAAGCAACAAATAGCTAGCATATAGTTCTCTCAAACATAGCACGGAGTTCTTACAAATAACCTAGCTAGACAATCACGGTTACACAGAGTTATTACAAATAGGCTAGCATCACAATTACTACTACATAGATCAGTAGCCTGTGTCGCCATCCGTGATTGGACCGCGTGTCTCCTCATCGTCATCAGGCTCGGCGAACCAATAATCATCAATGAAACCTGGAGGTGGTCCATCTACATCGAGGTCAATCCCTGCTTTGAACGCCTCGAGCAAACTCAGGTCTTCCGGGGCACAAACATCCTCAGCTTCATCTTCTGCATTGTCTCCATCCATGCCCACGTCTTCTTGTTCATCGTCTACGACCATGTCATCGATAGTCGGCAAGCCGATTGTGAAATGGCCGGGGAGCCCTTCTTCCTGATAAAACTCGACACTCCTTGCTGAGGGGTCTACGCGGCGGTAATCGTCCTTGTTTGGCGGGGGCGGCCTATTGCGTGAAGGCACCGTCATCACAACATCCCATCCATGTAGACGTTTTGTCGGGTTTTTGCACGCGTACGGGAGATAGAATACTTGAAAGGTCTGGGTAGCCAAGATGTACACATCCTCTCCCTTATAAACGGAGTTCCTTTCAACTTCAACCAACCCAATTTCAGGATCCCGTCTCACCCGACGTGGGTCAAACCAATGGCATTTGAAGACGACGGGATTTAGCCCTTTGTGAAACCCGTAATTCAGCTCGTATATACCATCGACTCTTCCATAGTAATGAAACCCATCATCACCTTGACATACCACCACGCTATTTATTGTCTTCGCGTTGGGCCGGCTTGTTGTGTATTGATGGGTCTGGAAGCGATACCCGTTCACGTCATAGGAGTTGAACGCTTCTACGGAATGGTCAAAGCCCCTAGCAATTTTTCTTAGCTCTGACTTCATCTCTTTGTCAGTTCTTGCCTACAAGTTTAGCACGAGAAGTTTAGAACGAGAAATGACGGATAAATGTCGGAAGTGCTAGCTAATTTGGATAGAATAGTACCAAATTACAAAACCAGCTACTGAAACCGAAACCGCCGCCCTTATCGAAAATTTGCTTGGATTCTTCCGGGGTAGGCTCCCTGTGGGTATTATTCCAATGTATAGCCTTGAATTTCCTATACCAATGAAAAGAGGAAGAGTTAGCCACGAACATACGAGTGAATGTTTGCGAATAATTAAATGGTTCGCACTTACTCGATGTACGGCTTCACTTCGACCATGGTGTTTAAGACATACGAGTGGATCAAGGTCCGCTCATGTAGGTCTGTTCTGTACGGCTTCGAGCCACTTGACTTGCCACCAATCCCCACGAAGATGCTAAGCTTGGGTACTTCTTCATTGTTGGCGGCATTGTGACGGTGGACCGGGTTGTGCTTTGTGGGAATGTTGGGATCATAGTGCTTAGTGGTGAAGTTTGCCACCTCCACGTTCAGGACTGCCTCGGCTATGGATGCTTCGATCTTGCATTTATTGCCAGTCATTTGATGAAGCTTTTGTGTTTCTCTCTCGGGACCAAACTGCCAACGGCCCCAATTCGGGCCCCCCTTTAAGCACTCCTCTGCGAGGTGCAGGATCATGTGTTGCATCGGATTAAAGAACCCTGGAGGAAAGATCTTCTCTAGATCGCAAAGCAACACGGGTGCCTCTTCATCCAGCTTCTCAATCACTTTAGTGTCTAACTCCCTAGCACAAATCTGGCGGAAGAAAAAACTCAACCTCGCTAGCACTCGCCAAGTCTTCTCAGGGACATAGCCTCGAATCATCACCGGCATTATCCGCTCAAGCCATATGTGGTAGTCATGACTCTTCAGTCCTTGTACTCGCAACGTTTCAATGTTCAGGCCCCTCATCCAGTTGGCTGCGAACCCATCGGGGAAAAACAAGGATTCCTTCATCCATTGGAAGACCTCCCTTTTTTGGGCCTTTGTGAGGCAGAACGGAGCGTGTGGCTTAGTCCAAGTTTTTTTTGGCACCATTAGGTGGCTGCATGCTCAACTCCGACCTATCGCACCACATTTCTTGATCAATTCGAGCCTTTATGTTATCCTTCGTCTTCTCAGTGTCCACAATCGTGCTCCAAATGGCTTCACTGATATTCTTCTCGGTGTGCATTACATCAATGTTATGCGGGAGCTCGAGAAACTCAAAGTAAGGGAGCTTCCATAAGCACGGCTTGTGAGTCCATTGGTGTGTCTCCCCATATCCCAAGAAACCATTCCCATCAGGGCTAGGCTGAAGAGCATCTAACTCGGCCTTGATTTCCGTTCCGGTCTTCAGAATTGGCTTCGGGCCACGGACAACACGACCTTTCTTGAAACTCTTTACATCACTCCTGTATGCATGCCTCCGCTCAAGGAACTATCGAGCTTCATCAAAGCATGAATACTTGCCTCCCTTGTTTAGCCAGAAGAAAGTAACGGCATGTATGCACTGTGGGCAAGGCCACATCCCATGTGTACACCACCCACAGAACAAAGCACGTGCTGGCAGGTCATGCAGGGACGTGTGGTACCACACATACATATCGAAGTACTCCTTCTTTGATGCGTCATATGTTCGGATCCCGCGACCTTCCCAGCCACGAACCAAGTCATCCACCAGCGGTTCCAGGTACACATTCATGTTCTTACCCGGGTATTTGGGCCCTGGGATTATCATCAACACAAACATGTTCTCTGATCTCATGCAGACGCCAGGGGGAGGTTCATGGGAATAACAAACAACGGCCAACAGCGCATGCGCAGCCGACATACCATATGGATTGAACCCATCGGTTGATATCGCAACTGCTACGCTCCTCGGGTCACCTGCTTTCACTGGAAATTTCTTGACAAAGTTCTTCCATGCAGTACCATCCGGCGGATGTATCATCTTGTCGGTGTATCTGTTTCCTTCCACGGCCCACCTCATCTGCTGGGCAGTATCCTCGGTCATGAAGAGCCGCTGGATCCTCGGTAGAACTGGAAGATAGCGGAGGATATTCTTGGCAATCGTGGTCTGCCTCTTCTGACCATCACCATTGCGGTCTACCTCAAAGTACCTAGAGGAATTGCATTTGATGCAATAATTTGTGTCAGCGTGCTCCTCTCTGAATAGCATGCATCCCTTTGGACAAGCGTGTATCTGCTGAGATGACATCTTAAGGTCACTGAGCAATTTGGTCGAATAGTAGAAGTTTTGCGGCAAGAGGTGCCCTTTCGGCAGAAGGCTGCCTACGATGACCAGAAGTTCATCGAACCCATCTCTGCACAAGTTCCTATGGCACTTCAAGGCCATAAGGCGAGCGATGGCATCTAGTTGGGTAACCTCTGTATTTTCATGTAGGGGTTTCTGCGAAGCAAACAGAGCCTCATAATACTCCTTTGTGTTTTCCTCCGGGTCCTCACTTGTCTCCGCATCGTGAGGTGTCTCCACCTCTACATGAGAGCTTTCAGGCACATTACCATTAGCCAAGTTTTCTAAGCACCTATCAAAACCAGTGTCATATTCCCCCCTTGGTTGAATATGCCGCACCTCCTTCCTAGCACGTTTCTTTGCCTTTTCTCCATGGTAAGTCCAAATCTTGTAGGACGGTGTGAACCCAAACTTGATCAGGTGCATACTCATAGTGTCCTTGTCTTGTGCCTTTTGGTTAGCGCACTTACTACAAGGGCACCTAACTCTTATAGGTCTGCTAGGGATAGCAAACGCCCTATCCACAAACTGTTCGGTCTTTTCTCCCCATTCATCAGTATAGTTCCACTGACTGATTCTGCCATCGTACATCCAGCCACGATTATCCATCCTCTAATCAGCAACAAAACAGACGAACATAGCATTTATATATCAAATAGGAAATAAATGCATCATATTTTTTTTTACGCGTGCATCAACCTGAAACTCTACTAGGTGGGCTCCTAGCAGCCGCCGGATCCGTAGATTGAGTACGTTCTCCCAGCTCTACCCCGATCCAAGACAGAATTTCGGCAGCACCTCCCCGCTGCTCTCCCGATACACGTCTCGGCAAAAAGCTGAGAGGGGTGTGCATCCGGAGAACAACGGGGAGGCGCTACCGAAATCCTGTCTCGGATCGGGGTAGAGCAGGGAGAACGTACCCAACTACGCATCCGTCGGCTGTCCCGATAAATACCGTAAGAGTTACGGTTCATAATATGCGAGACCACTAATGCATATTTATCCGCGTAACCCTTACGGTCGGGAAGATACGCCTAGGTATCGCGACAGACTTGGTGATCTAGACACAAAAAAAACCTAGGTACATGTAAAGGTGGGAGGGAGATTTATACCCTAGACGCGTGAGAGAATCACCGAAGAAGTTCCGGGACGCCGCACCCCCGTCAAACACCCCCACGACGCTGCCCCCCGTGTCCACCTCGAAGCATCACCTGCATAGCGAGAAAAATCTATTAGGGTCCCTTGTCTTTTCTAAAGAGGACTATTTTATAAAACAATCCAAATCCTATATCTAAAATAATGTGTGCCCTAAATTCCATTTTTTTCTCTAAATCCCACTATTATAACTACACTATTTCAAATAAATTGTGCCCTAAATCCCATTTCTAAAATAATTTATATACTAAACTACCCTATTTTTCATACAAATTTATTTGAACTACTAATTAACATGCATATTATTTTATAACTACCCTAAATACTATAAGTAACATGCAAATTTACAAAAAAAAGAAAATAGCCACATATATACCGGGTGGCGGCCGGAGCTTCCGCAGATGGTGGCGGCCGCAGCTCCCACGGCTGGTGGCGGGCGAAGGGGGCGAGCAGCAGCGGACTGCGGCGGCGGAGGGGCGAGCAGCAGCAGCACGGGCGGCCGGGCCGGGGGAGGGGGAGAGTAGCAGCAGCACGGGCGGCCGGCGGAGGGGCGAGCAGCAGCACGGACAGGCACGGCGGCGGAGGGGGTGAGCAGCAGCAGGTTTCGAGCTCGGGCTTGCGGCGGCAATGGCGCGCGGCAGCCCCCTGGTGGTGGATGTGGGAGGAGGGAGCCGGATGCGGCGGGCGCTCGCGAGGGCGCGCGACGGGAGGAGGAGCGAGGGAGCTCAGCGGCGGCGCGGGGGGGGGGGGGGGACCTAAGGAGGGCGGGGCAGCGGACTGCGGTGGCGGAGCTCGCGTGGGAGGAGGAAATCGATGGAGGTGGCGGCGCTCGCGAGGAAGGGAAGAAGCTGGGCGTGCGGTCGATCTGGTCGGGACGCACGCGTGGTTAACTTATCCGCACTGTTGCCGTGCGCCAGTCTTTGCTGTGCGGCAAACGGCCTTTGCCTTGCGGTAAAGCCTTTGCCGTGCGCTAAAGTCCCTTTGCCGTGCGGCAGGACTCTTTGCCGTGCGCCTATGCACGGCAACGTTTTTTTTATTATTTTACCATTTCAATTGTCATATATGAGAATTTAGTTTTATTTCAAATTAAATTAAACCTGTTTTTTCCAACATGAGTACTTTTTAATAATGTTCTTATCATGTTTTCTTAAAACTATAGTGGTGCAAACTCGATCGCCTAAATCCTAACCCTAACTATCGGTGCACACACATACAGCTGTTTTGGGGGTGAGGAGGGGGAGAACGACCGCCGGAGCGCCGGAACCCCACCAAATCTTGCATGTGGGCCTATGCTATGTGTCAAAGTGTGGTGCAAGGTGTAATTGTGCAAAAGTATCTCCCCTAAATCCGAGACCCTAGCCCTAACCCTACACCGAACCCTAAGCAGTAGATCAGGCACACCGTCGATCGTGTGATAATGGCTCGAGCTGCGGGTGTATGTGCCAAAGGGTCCCAATCTTGGTTCTCCATGTGTATATGTCCTAAACAAACCTAAAAGAATGAAAAAGTACATTGGTGCACCCTCGCGTGGAGAAATCTAGGGGGTAGACCCGCCGGGGCACACGTTCCGCTGTTTTGGGGGGAGGAGGGGGAGAACGACCGCCGAAACACCAGAACCCCACCAAATATTGCATGTGGGCCTATGCTATGTGTCAAAGTGTGGTGCAAGGTTTAATTGTGCAAAAGTAGCTCCCCTAAACCCTAGACCCTAGCCCTAACCCTACGCCGAACCCTAACCAGTAGATCAGGCACACCGTCGATCGTGTGATAATGGCTCGAGCTGCGGGTGTATGTGCCAAAGGGTCCCAATATTTGTTCTCCATGTGTATATGTCCTAAACAAACCTAAAAGAATGAAAAAGTACATTGGTGCACCCTCGCGCGGAGAAATTTAGGGGGTAGACCCGCCGGGGCACACGTTCCGCTGTTTTGGGGGGAGGAGGGGGAGAACGACCGCCGGAACACCGAAACCCCACCAAATCTTGCATGTGGGCCTATGCTATGTGTCAAAGTGTGGTGCAAGGTGTAATTGTGCAAAAGTAGCTCCCCTAAACCCTAGACCCTAGCCCTAACCCTAAGCCGAACCCTAACCAGTAGATCAGGCACACCGTCGATCGTGTGATAATGGCTCGAGCTGCGGGTGTATGTGCCAAAGGGTCCCAATATTGGTACTCCATGTGTATATGTCCTGAACAAACCTAAAAGAATGAAAAAGTACATTGGTGCACCCTCGCGCGGAGAAATCTAGGGGGGTAGACCCGCCGGGGCACACGTTCCGCTGTTTTGGGGGGAGGAGGGGGAGAACGACCGCCGGAACACCGGAACCCCACCAAATCTTGCTTGTGGGCCTATGCTATGTGTCAAAGTGTGGTGCAAGGTGTAATTGTGCAAAAGTAGCTCCCCTAAACCCTAGACCCTAGCCCTAACCCTACGCCGAACCCTAACCAGTAGATCAGGCACACCATCGATCGTGTGATAATGGCTCGAGCTGCGGGTGTATGTGCCAAAGGGTCCCAATATTTGTTCTCCATGTGTATATGTCCTAAACAAACCTAAAAGAATGAAAAGTACATTGGTGCACCCTCGCGCGGAGAAATCTAGGGGGGTAGACCCGCCGGGGCACACGTTCCGCTGTTTTGGGGGGAGGAGGGGGAGAACGACCGCCGGAACACCGGAACCCCACCAAATCTTGCATGTGGGCCTATGCTATCACTACTAGGAAAAAGGCAATCAGTGGCGCACCACATATAGCCTTCAGTGGCGCACTAGTGGTGCGCCACTGCTATCACGCCACTGCTAACTCCTAGTAGTGGCGCACTAGGGGTGCGCCACTACTAGCCTGGATGCTGATGGCGCAACTGCGTGGTGCGCCATTGACATGTCCAGCAGTGCGCCACTATTACTCCAAAGTGGTGCGCCTTTGTTGGTCGATGTGATGCGCCACCACTGTCTAGACGAGGTGCGCCATCGCTACCGTTTTGCGTGCGCCTTTGTTTCAGCGAGGTGGTGCGCCAGCTGCTGCGTGTGGACGTGCGCCACTGCTGTCTCCGGACGTGCGCCACGAGATGAGATTCTGGTGCGCCTTTGCTAGTCTCGGAGGGGATCACGGGCGGTGCGCCACTTTGGATCCCGCGCAGTGCGCCACTACTACTTAGTGGACGTGCGCCAGCGATGGGCCACTAGTTCGCCACTGCTACGAATTTCGAATTTTTTGTATGCTGTCAGGTATTTATACAGGTTGTATATCTCTAGCACAATACATGATATAACTCTTATAAACAACAGCACAGCTTATCCATACATAGTTCTTCACATTAGCCCCACATGATTCACAAGATTTCACATTAGAGAAGTTACGAGGTTACAATGCAAGTTATGGGGTTACAAAGTCGCAAATGAGCTAGTGGTTACACAAGGTCGATCATCTAAACTAGCATCACATAGAAGAGAGCTAGAGTCACTACTAGCACCGTCCCGATGAAAGTGGTCTTCATCCGGTTCCTCCTCCGCTCCGTCCTCTCTCCCGCCAGATAGCGTGCGTATCCGTCTTCGGCCTCCGCTCTAGTGGTGTACCCTTTGTAGCTGTTACCGCTAAAACGGTGAACCTGTCTCCGACACTCCTCCCAGTCGTTGTAGACTCCGGGAACCTTGCCCTTGTACACGACATACCACGTCATATCTGCACATATATGAACAAGCCAAAGAAACTAAGAAGTGCAAACTCAAATAAGAGACAAGTAGCTAGTATGAACTAAATGGAATGCCTCATACATTGTTGGTCCAAACAAATATTAACATTTAGGGAAGGCGTTAGTGAGGCCAGGTAGGATGCACAAGAGATTGATACTTGTGTCATCGCACCAGGCTCACTAGCGCCTCCCCCAAGTGTAGTGACCACAAAATTTAATCATCGGCCAATGCAATTAAGAAGTGCAAACTCAAATAAGAGACAAGTAGCTAGTATGAACTAAATGGAATGCCTCATACATTGTTGGTCCAAACAAATATGAACATCCCGGGATGGCGTAAGTGAGGCCAGGTAGGATGCACAAGAGATTGATACTTGTGCCATCGCACCAGGCTCACTTGCGTCACCCCGGGGTCCTCTGTTGACCGAACATTCTAATCATCGGCACTAAAATGGAAGAAAGGGCTATGCAATTAAGAAGTGCCAACTCAAATAAGAGACAAGTAGCTATTATGAACTAAATGGAATGCCTCATATTTTGTTGGTCGGAACAAATATGAACATTTAGAGAAGGCGTCAGTGAAACCAAGTAGGATGCACAAGAGATTGATATTTGTGTCATCGCACCAGGTTCATGGCCCCTCCTCCAAGTGTATAGGTGACCAAACATTCTAATCATCGGCATTCTGAAAAACCAAAGCAAATGGAATGACGATGGCCTCATACATTGTTGGTCGAAACAAATATGAACATCCCGGGATGGCGTCAGTGAGGCCAGGTAGGATGCACAAGAGATTGATATTTGTGCCATCACACCAGGCTCATGGCGTCACCCGGAGTGTCTGATTGACCAAACATTCTAATCATCGGCATTTTGAGATACCAAAGCAAATGGAATGACAAGGGCCTCATATATTGTTGGTCCAAACAAATATGAACATCCCGGGATGGTGTCAGCGAGGCAAGGTAGGATGCACAAGAGATTGATATTTGGACATAACATCATCATACCTAACATCGTAGCTTCATACAATTTAATATAGAATTCAAAAAACACGAAGCAACGAAGATAGAGTTGACAACACTCTAAGTTCTAACTATCGGTGTCCGAGCCGGATTCGCCGGTGTGGGGGTAGTGCACACGGCAGGCGGTGTCGTCGAACACCTTGACGATCATCTCGCCGTCCCCCTCGTACAGGAAGGTGAGCTGGCAGCCGGGCTCGAGGTGGAGGTCACGGGCGAACTTGTCCCACCCTGTGTGCAGGTACATCTTGCCCTGCCCGTCGAACAGGACCTCCACGGACCAGCGGCAGAAGTTGCAGCTAGCCTCCCGTAGCTGCAAGTGCGCCGGCTCGACGCCGTCGACGAACTCGGCGAACTTGTCCGGTAGCCTCTTGATGCCGAGTGGGTCGTCGTCGATGCGGAGGAGGAACTCGAAGCAGCGTTCCTCATGCGAAGACGAGGAGGATGCAGGTGACGGTGACCGTGGGGCCCTTGCTGCTCCACCGCGGCGGCCCCTTCCCCGGCCCCGGGGGCGCCCAGGACCGCGGCCTCGACCGCCTCGCCGGCCACCGGGACCGGCCATCCTACATGTTTACATTTTTGAACCATATTACGATCCATTCCACTAACAAAATTGGGCATGACCTATGCTAATTTAAGTACATATGAGTGCCCCATTTTCGTCGAAACGGAAATGAATCAACATTTCGGCCATAATGGGCAACTCTGTCGATCCCTGCACAAGAATATGTCACCATATACACCAGCTGAGCACCATGGCACATGTACAATTGTTCCTCATATACACCAGCTGAGCACCATGGCACATGCACATGGCACCAGCTAGTAGCAGCAGCAGCTAGCAGCATGCATCAACAGCTAGCAGCAGCAACTAGCTAGCAGCATGCATCAACAACAAGCGGCAGCTAGCATCTAGCAGCAAGCTCACCGTGCGTCGCGTGGAGTCGCCGAGAGGTGAGCTGTTGCTCCGGGTCGAGGAAGATCAGGTCAGGTGCTCAAGTTCCAGGAAGTAGCAGCAACATACACACCTAGCAGCATTAAAATCAGCATTAAAAAGGAATCAAATAAATGGAAACTTTACATAGGAAAATGACACTACAGACTATGGCCAGAATCAGATAGCATCAAGCAATGTTCAGTATGCTAATTTTCCCTTTTTCACACAATGTTCAGTATGCCAATGTTCAGCAAGCAACTCTCTCTCACTCTCTACATACCAAACAGAGAAGCTTTCTTTGTTCACACTTGTTACAATGCCAATTTTGAAGGTTTGCCAATGGGCTCTATAACAAAATGAATGATTTTACAATGCATTTGTTCTAAAAATAGAGGATATGTAACCTAACAGCAGCAACCTATCTAGCAGCAGCAACCTATCTAGCAGCAGCAACAACACCAAGCAGCAGCAACCTATCTAGCAGCAGCAACAACACCAAGTAACAGCGGCAACCTATCTAACATTAACAATATTTGAATGGACTTTTATTGCTTAAAGTGTACTTTACATGTAACAATGCTCTTAATAGCATGCAATTGTGAGTTACTAAGCATACAATATGATCCAGTATCCTAGGACGTGTTTTAATCTTCAGTTAAGAATTTAATCAATTGGATAGGGAGGGACCAGAGGCAAAAATTCTTAGATGGGCAAGCAATATGGTTGCAATGTATTGGGCCCAACTTGCATACATCGTCCCAAAGTCCCTCTTTATCTCATGTGCATGTTCTCTATAACTAGTCTGGATGATGCAATACTATTTATTGTGTTAGGTGACTGGAACATTAAATTGGTTTACAGAATGTTTTGGTTTCTGTATACTTGAACTTATATAGCCTAACTTGTACTTACTAAAACCATCAAAATGAACACTGTTAGCATCAGCAGTTAGAACTAAATTCCACTAAGCCTACAGTCAAAATGAACACTGTTAGCATCAAAATGAACACCTACTGCTGATGCTAACAACATTATGATGTTTTGCTATTCGTTTTACATTGCATTCACCACCTCCAGTCCTAATCCTAACTCCATCATTCCACTAAGCCTAACTTTTCTTGGGTTTGGGTTGGGTCTTGGCTGGGTGGGGCGGCCCGGGGGAAGGGGTGAAGGAGGGAAGGGGCGGCCAGGGGGAAGGGGTGTACCTCCCCGAAAAAGAAGACGGCGGGCGGAGGGAGACGCAGGGAAGAGGGAGGAGGTACCTGTCGCCGCCGGGAGGGGAGCCTCTCCGTCGCCCGATGACTGCGGTCGGGAGGGGTGGGATCTGGTCGGGCCGGGGTGGCGAGGAGAGGAGGGCGTCGCCAGGGTGGTGAGGGCGTCGCTCGTGTCGCCGGGGAGGTGGCCTCGGAGAGGAGGCCGCCGTCGGAGAGGAGAGGATCGATTGGGGAATGGGGGGAATGGGGATGGGGAGAAGAAGAGATGGTCGGGATGGCTAAGTCCCCGACCCCCCTAAGCAATGGTGCACTGCTAGGGGTGCGCCACAGTGATGCTTAGCAATGGCGCACCACTACGGGTGCGCCACTACGACTTTAGGATAGGGTCAAAAAGAATTTGGCTCGTACTATTGACAAGATCCGCACCGTACCGCAGTGGCTAGCTATCTGTCCCCTGTTTGGTTAACCCTGGCCGGCCAGGTTCGAACCCTGGCGGCCCCAATTTTTTTCCCTTTTTTTAAATTGATTTAATACTATAATAAATAGCATAATACACCAACATAAAAGGCATAAATAATTATAATTATGTAGAATATCCAAAAATATAAATTATATGTCTATTTTGATCGGTACAATGTGTAGATTAACAATATGACATCCATTATTCATACAAGAAAATGATACACAATTGATCTCAAAAAAAAAGAAAATGATACATAATTATCTTTTCACAATCTTCTTGCCCTTCTTTCTCGCGGTTGAATAATTTAGCCCCGGAACTCCTAGACTTCTTCTCTTGAATGGATGGCCTTTAGGTAGGGTGGTCCTGCTTCTTCTTGTTGTGTATGGTTCTTCATCATCGTCGTCGTCATCTTCCATCTTCGGATCGCCGTACTGGTCAAAGTCTAGCTCGTTGGCGGCTCCATCCATTCCGATGATGCTCCTTTTGCCTCTCCTCACGACAACACGGCTGGGCTTTTGCGGGTCGGTAATGAAGAAGCATTGGTCCACTTGGGAAGCTAGTACCCATGGCTCATATTTCGCGGTGACCTTTGCGCCCGCTGTCTTGGATTTGGCTTCGGGTATAACCATGGTGGTGAAATGCCGGTCTTCTTTTATGACGTTCTTGGCCCACCTGACACGGAACATCGGCACATTCTCTCCGGCGTAGCTCAGCTCCCAGATCTCCTCGATCTTTCCGTAGTATCTGCTTGACGTCACCGGTGTAGGACTCCATCGTTACCCGGAGTTCTGATAATCGCTCTTCATGTCCTTTTCCTCGGTGTAGAATGTGTAGCCGTTGATATCGTACGCCTGAAATGTCATCAGGTTGTGTTCGGCGCCCTGTGACAAGGCGAATATGAGTTTTTCTTCCGCAGAAGAATCCTCGTCTATAGGGTACGTCAGCATCTTGTCCTTGAACCACCGCGTGAAGGTTGAGTTGTGCTCTTTGATTATATCTCCGTCTGTCCTCTGTTGGCCTGATCACTTGTACGTCTTTGCGATGAAGGTTTTGTGCTCTACCACCCAAGGATCGACCACGTCTATGTGTTGTAGCGCGACTAGGTTTGCTCTTTCAAAGTCGGCGATTCGACCCTTGAAGTCGACATGCATTTCGCGGCTACCGTCGCGGTGACCCCATCCAGTGAGCTTCCCGAGATGCTGTTTACGGGCAGGCCAACGGGGTTCTCGATTTCTAGATAACTCGTGCGAAGGAGATGCACTCTTCGGTCGAAAGCCCTTGGCTATGCTTCCGTCTGGACGTGACCTGTTGCGAACGTACCCTTTGATGACACCATTCATCCTTTCGAACGGCATCATCTTTGTGCGGGAACATCGGCCCCGATTGGATGATATCCTCCACGATATGTACCAGCAGATGCACCATAACGTCGAAGAAAGCGGGCGGGAAGTACATCTCAAGCTCGCACGGTATCACCACGATCTCTTCTGTAGCCTTCTAAGTGGCCGCACGCCAACAGACTGCCGCGCGATGACGGCGAAAACGTTGCATAGGCCAAAAAGCGTTTCACGGACGTGCGCGTCCATGATCCCACGGATTGCAACGGAAGTATCGCATCATCAGCACGTGACGGTCGTGAGACTTCATCCCGCTGAACCTGCGCTTCGCTTTGTCTAGGTACCTGCTTATCTTCCCCGCGTAACCGTAGGGAAGTTTTACTCCTAGGAGACAGTCGAAAAACTGCTCGATCTCCTTCGACTTAGAGTGAAGCACGCGGGGGCAGTAATATTCAATCTTTTGGCATTTTTGCCCTTGCGACGACTTTGCGTGTCCTCCGCCTCATCATCGTCATCGTCATCATCATCATCATCATTAGGGCGTCCCGCGTGAAGCTCCTCCTGATCCCAATTGATTGCAAGTCGTACCTTGCTTTCGGCCCATCTTTGGTCTTCTACTGGCATGTTGAGGAGGGTACCAAGCAGACTCTCACACACGTTCTTCGTGATGTGCATGACATCAAGGCTGTGAGGCACACGGAGGATCTTCCGATGCGGCAAGTCCCGAGAAAACAGACCTCGTCTTCCATACCTTAAGCAGCGGCTCTGGCGCCTTTCGCTTCTTTCCGGCGGTGGGCACTCTTTCCAATTTTTCAATAGCTCGTCTATTTGCTCGCCGCTTCTCGTACGTGGCCGTCTTCGGGGTTCGTCTTGACCATCGAACAGATCCTTGCGTTTCCTCCATGCGTCGTCTCGCGAAGCCACCTTCGATGTCCCATGAACACCGTTTCGAGGACCCGGGATCTCTATCTAGCTGGCGGTACGTTGTGTCGTCCATGCACCTGACGCATGCATTGAATCCGTGGACCACCTGCCCCGCGACATATCCGTAACCGAGAAAGTCGTGCACCGTCGTGAGCGGTGCGGCTCTCATAGGGAAATATTCTTCCACGGCGGCGTCCCACGTATTGGCAGGCGTGTCCCATAGCGTGGCTAGCTCCTCTTCAGAAGCCCCATATCTGATTGATGTCGTTCCCTGGTTGTTTCGGCCCTTCAATTAGCATACTCATTTGAATGTACTTCCTCTTCATGCACAACCAGGGGGAGGTTGTACATCCACACAAACACGGGCCAGGTGCTATGCGTGCTGCTGCGGCTGCCAAACGGATTGACTCCATCGGTGCTCGCGCCCAGCCTTATGTTCCTAGGATCGTCCCCAAATTACGGGTACTCGAGGTTCAACGCATTCCAGCGCTAGCATCCGAAGGGTGTCTCAACATCCTGTCCTTTTCCTTTTTGTCCGGATCATCTGCGTCATCTTCTACCTTCCTCATCTCCGCGTGCCAGCGCATTAGCTTTGCTTGCTTAGGATCCGCGAAATACCGCTGCAGACGAGGAGTGATCGGAAAGTACCACACCACCTTCCGAGGAGCTTTCTTCCCCTTCTTGTACCGGTGACGCCGCACACCGGACATATGGTACACGCCGCGTGCTCGTTCCGATAAATGATGCAATCGTTCAAGCACACATGATATTTCACATGCGGTAAATCCAGGAGGACACACGATTTTCTTGGCCTCCTCGATACTAGTCGGACACGTGTTACCTTTGGGAAGACGTTCCTGCCAGAATGACATGTTGTCGTTGAAGGATTTGTCGGTCATTTTGTGCTTTACCTTCATCTCCAGTGCCATGAGCGTTACTTTCAGGCGGGTATCCTCCGGCCTGCATCCTTCATACAATGGAGTAACCGCGTCTACCTCCAGTTGATCTATCTTGGCTTTCTCTCGGGCGGCAGCTCTTGCGTTACTCGTCTGCTTGAGAAGCAGCTCTTGAAGATAAGGGTCCTGCACCCAGTCCATCGACGATGGTCCATCGTCTTCATCTTCATGATCGTCATGATGACCTCCATCTTGATCTTCCTCATCATCAGGTCCAGGATCTCCCACATTGTGATCATGATCATCTCCGGGATCTTCTACATCCTGATCATGCCCGAGATCTTCTACATCCTGATCACCTCCTTCCTTATTTCTTGTTGAAATCCCATGGACAAATTCATAATCATCTTCGTCGCCTTCCCACCGATAGCCATCCATGAAACCACGCATGAGAAGGTGGTCCCGCACCATATCGGCTTTAGGGTCCATAAGGCTCGTCAGCTTGCATCTTCGACACGGACATCTTATCTCCTTTTGGTTATTTCTAATCATCTCGGCTGTCGCGGCTTTCAAAAACCTAGCCACAACGCCTTCGCTCATCATGCGGACCATGGTCGCCTGCGGGTATAGAGAAAATGGATATCTTAGCATACCAAAATAAAATTTTGGCATGACCTTCCCTAAAAATAGGACATATGTATATGCGAGTATGCCCACTATTCGCCGAAACGGAAATGAATCAACGTTTCGGCAAAATATTGGCAACTCCATCGCATTTCAAATCCCTGCAAACAAACACATGCAACACATGTGTGGATCGGAGGCTTTGCATATACAACACATGTGGAGGCTTCGCATACAACAACACACATGCACGTGATCGCGACAAGCTTTTCGCGCATGCGCACAACACATGAGCTTCGCATAACATATGTGCACACACACGTGTGTGTGCAAGACGATCGGAACCGGTCACACACAAAGCATAAAACCAACAAAGTTACCGATACGGCGAGACCTAGAGTGTTGGATGAGGTAAAAAGTTGAGATTGAGTAGGTATTGAGCTAAGAAAGCTTCACCATTACTTACCTATGAAGAAAATTAAGTTTACCAACTTAATTTTGGTGAATGAAGAGGTGAAAATGAGGTGGGAAGGAGGGGCAACACGACCAGATCCAGATTTGGTGGGAGGTGGTGGTGCAAGAGTGTTGGGGGAAAGTGGGTGGCACATGTGAGTGGAGGGTGAAAAGCAGGAAATGGTCCCAGGTTAGCAGTGGCGCACCACATAGCCGTGCGCCACTGCTAGGGTAACATAGCAATGGCGCACTGCTAGGTCGTGCGCCACTGCTACGCCTCTCATCTCTAAAGGGGCTCTGGCCAACCCCTAGCAGTGGCGCACCTAATGACATGCGCCATAGGTAACCTATGTAGCAGTGGCGCACCACCGAAGTGCGCCATTGCTAAGCCTATCATCTCTAAACGGGCTCTGGACACCTCCTAGCAGTGGCGCACCTCACCAACGTGCGCCATAGGTAAGAAATGTAGCAGTGGCGCACCCCGTAGACGTGCGCCACTACTAGGTTGGGGGAGGAGCTGGCCTCCTGTCACCACTTACTTATGGCGCACCATAGTCAAGGTGCGCCACTACTACTTTTGTAACAGTGGCCCACCGTTTTGTGGTGCACCACTGCTAAGTAGTAGTGGCGCACGGCAGCCATGGTGCGCCACTGATGGCAGTCTTACGGCTAGGCCTTTTCCTAGTAGTGTATGTGTCAAAGAGTGGTGCAAGGTCTAATTGTGCAAAAGTAGCTCCCCTAAACCCTAGACCCTAGCCCTAACCCTACGCCGAACCCTAACCAGTAGATCAGGCACACCGTCGATCGTGTGATAATGGCTCGAGCTGCGGGTGTATGTGCCAAAGGGTCCCAATATTGGGTCTCCATGTGTATATGTCCTAAACAAACCTAAAAGAATGAAAAAGTACATTGGTGCACCCTCGCGCAGAGAAATCTAGGGGGGTAGACCCGCCGGGGCACACGTTTCGCTGTTTTGGGGGAGGAGGGGGAGAACGACCGCCGGAACACCAAATCTTGCATGTGGGCTTATGCTATGTGTCAAAGTGTGGTGCAAGGTGTAATTGTGCAAAAGTAGCTCCACTAAACCCTAGACCCTAGCCCTAACCCTACGCTGAACCCTAACCAGTAGATCAGGCACACCGTCGATCGTGTGATAATGGCTCGAGCTGCGGGTGTATGTGCCAAAGGGTCCCAATATTGGTTCTCCATGTGTATATGTCCTAAACAAACCTAAAAGAATGAAAAAGTACATTGGTGCACCCTCGCACGGAGAAATCTAGGGGGTAGACCCGCCGGGGCACACGTTCCGCTGTTTTGGGGGGAGGAGGGGGAGAACGACTGCCGGAACACCGGAACCCCACCAAATCTTGCATGTGGGCCTATGCTATGTGTCAAAGTGTGGTGCAAGGTGTAATTGTGCAAAAGTAGCTCCCCTAAACCCTAGACCCTAGCCCTAACCCTACGCCGAACCCTAACCAGTAGATCAGGCACACCGTCGATCGTGTGATAATGGCTCGAGCTGCGGGTGTATGTGCCAAAGGGTCCCAATATTGGTTCTCCATGTGTATATGTCCTACAAAAACCTAAAAGAATGAAAAAGTACATTGGTGCACCCTCCCGCGGAGAAATCTAGGGGGGTAGACCCACCGGGGCACACGTTCCGCTGTTTTGGGGGGAGGAGGGGGAGAACGACCGCCGGAACACCGGAACCCCACCAAATCTTGCATGTGGGCCTATGCTATGTGTCAAAGTGTGGTGCAAGGTGTAATTGTGCAATAGTAGCTCCCCTAAACCCTAGACACTAGCCCTAACCCTACGCCGAACCCTAACCAGTAGATCAGGCATACCGTCGATCGTGTGATAATGGCTCGAGCTGCGGGTGTATGTGCCAAAGGGTCCCAATGTTGGTTCTCCATGTGTATATGTTCTAAACAAACCTAAAAGAATGAAAAAGTACATTGGTGCACCCTCGCGCGGAGAAATCTAGGGGGGTAGACCCGCCGGGGCACACGTTCCGCTGTTTTGGGGGGAGGAGGGGGAGAACGACCGCCGGAACACCGGAACCCTACCAAATCTTTCATGTGGGCCTATGATATGTGTAAAAGTGTGGTGCAAGGTGTAATTGTGCAAAAGTAGCTCCCCTAAACCCTAGACCCTAGCCCTAACCCTACGCCGAACCCTAACCAGTAGATCAGGCACACCGTCGCTCGTGTGATAATGGCTCGAGCTGTGGGTGTATGTGCCAAAGGGTCCCAATATTGGTTCTCCATGTGTATATGTCCTAAACAAACATAAAATAATGAAAAAGTACATTGGTGCACCCTCGCGCGGAGAAATCTAGGGGGGTAGACCCGCCGGGGCACACGTTCCGCTGTTTTGGGGGAGGAGGGGGAGAACGACCGCCGGAACACCGGAACCCCACCAAATCTTGCATGTGGGCCTATGCTATATGTCAAAGTGTGGTGCAAGGTGTAATTGTGCAAAAGTAGCTCCCCTAAACCCTAGACCCTAGCCCTAACCCTACGCCGAACCCTAACCAGTAGATCAGGCACATCGTCGATCGTGTGATAATGGCTCGAGCTGCGGGTGTATGTGCCAAAGGGTCCCAATATTGGTTCTCCATGTGTATATGTCCTAAACAAAACTAAAAGAATGAAAAAGTACATTGGTGCACCCTCGCGCGGAGAAATCTAGGGGGTAGACCCGCCGGGGCACACGTTCCGCTGTTTTGGAGGGAGGAGGGGGAGAACGACCGCCGGAACACCGGAACCCCACCAAATCTTGCATGTGGGCCTATGATATGTGTCAAAGTGTGGTGCAAGGTGTGATTCACCAAATGGTGCATGGCATGGATCCCCGGTCTGACATCCCTCACCTTCGGGCGATAACACTTATGATTCACAGGCGTGTACGGTGAAGTGTCCCGCCGCGGGTATATCGGGGGCTAGACTGTGCCAAAGGGTGCCACACATGGTTTTCCATATGTCCATGGACTAAACAAACCTAAACCTATGAAAAGGTATATTGGTGGAACCTCGCGCGGAGAAATCTAGGGGGTAGACCATCCGAGGCCCACAGACAGCCGTTTTTAGGGGGGAATGACCCCCGGAGCACCGGAATGCCACCAAAACTTGCAACTGGACCTAAAACCTAACCCTAACAAACCTAAAAGAATGAAAAAGTACATTGTGCACCCTCGCGCGGAGAAATCTACGGGGGTAGACCCGCCGTCCCGCTGTTTTTGGGGGAAGGAGGGGGACGGCCACCGGAGCACCGGAACCCTGATATATGTGGGGGGATGAACATGGAGAGTAATTTTGTATTGCACATTGTCTAATAAATAGTCATAAAAAAGAAAAACTAATTAACAAACTAAATATAAGTATTAGGTGAAATAAAATAGTTAGAAAAACAAATTAAATGGTTGTTGGCGCACGGCAAAGAATGCAACGCACGGCAAAGGAGGCTTTGCCGTGCACTATTCCTAGCCGCACGGCAAATGGAGCACCACGGCTAAGAATGCAACGCACGGCAAAGAATGCAACGCACGGCAAAGGATCTTTGCCGTCCTGGCTTCTTTGCCGTGCGCTTCTGGAGGGCTTTGACGTGCGCCAACGTGTTGCCGTGAGGCACTTCAAACTTTGCCGTACGGAGATACTTTGCCGTGCGCCACCATAAAACTTTGCCGTGCTTTATTTCTTTGCCGTGCGTCCCTCTCGCGCCGCACGGCAAAGAAATCTTTGCCGTGCAGTGCCTCACGGCAATGAAACGCTGCACGGCAGCGCCTGATTTTCCCGTAGTGCTAAATAGTAATAGTTAGGTCCTTCATCACCTTCCTTGGGATATTTTGTTACTCATGTCCGTCACTTGGCTCCATGACTATGATGTGAAACATGGATCACATGTTGGTGGCAGTTCCATACTATGTTGAACACTTCGCAACGTCCTTTATTTCTGAGAACCACAACAACAAAAATTGACAATTCTATATTTTTCTATATTCTACAGCTACAATATATTGCAAAAGATATTAGCCTAGAGTAATTTTTATTAGATGTTACTAAGAATTTCCACAGCAACACGCGTGGTATTCTTCTAGTTTCAAAAATGTAAGAAGACGCCAAAGAAGTCAAGTAAAGAATTTAATAGCTAGAAGGCATATTAAAATATTTTTCCACCATAATCTAAGAAAGTCCTTTTAGTCCCTCTATTTAACATAAGTATGGCCAGATACTTAATTTAAATGCCAATGAATGATTTAAATGATTGAACAAAGCTACAAACAAGTTGGATAGTCATGTTAATCCTCTCATGTAAAAGTTGTTTTAAGTCAAGGTTGAGAAAAGTCAAAGAAATTTTGAAAAGTCTCATTTCCTTTAGAATTTTTAACAGAGTCAAACAATTCAATCAACTTATTTAATAATTAAACATTCCGAATTTGTGGGATGTTACAAGGCTTCCCAACGGTGGCGAAATCTGAGGAAAAGCCTTTCATCTTTGACAAAACTTGCGCCACAATCATATGAGTTTTCTTTGTATTGTTGAGAGAACCTCGCAAATGATTGATCTTCGTTCGTGATGCCAAGGCAAACAATTTGATGATACATTCCAAACCTCGGCAGTGCTCTCAAGACCAACAACACGAGCGAGAATTTTTGGCGTCAGGAAGTTGACGATCAACCCATGCACCGCTGCGTCGGCGATCCGCACGGTGTAGGAGGGATTTAGGACTATAATCTTCTTCTTGTCTTCATCCTCCACCTCCAGAGTCTTCACTAGTGCGGCATCGGCTCCATCGAGCAAGCTGAGGACCTGAGCACCACAAAGGGGTTGAAAGACTAGGGTCTTCCATAAGAGAAATTTTACACGAGACATGTTTTGGGAGAGAGGGAGTCCAAACAAGCTAGATATAGGAGCACCAACAATGAAGAAGATGCCATGGCTACTAAGGTGAGATCGGATAGGATTTGGTTTTTTTGTGTGTGTGGTTTCTAGGGATCGCAGGCGGCGGCTAGGCCAGGGAAGAGGTTTGCTCTGGTACCATATTAGGGTAGGTGGAAACAATTTCCCTTTGGGAGCTCGTGTTACGTGGTATATAGTGATGGGAAAAGCTCCACATCGTGGCATATACACGTATATGTGTACCGATGGAATATTACTCCATACAGCATTGTATTTTTCTAACATATATGTTTTGAAACCTCGAATTCTCTAGATAATTAACTTACCCGTCCCACTTATGGGCGTTGTGTCAAAATATGGATAACCTGATAGTAGGGATGAACACGGAGGGGATACGAACAGAACCGAGTGTTGCCACATTTGTTTTCACATTTTTTTGCGGTAGCAAAAACGAATACAAAAACCAGGGAAACAAAAACTGAAGCAGATATTGTCAGAGACAGATACAGACCGAATACGGTGCTAACAGGGAATGATGCAGATATTGTCCGGAACTAAAAAAACCTTGAATCATGCAAAAAAAATCTTAAGCATTGAAACAAGCCAATAAAGTTGTAAGCATTGAAACAAGCAAATAAAGTTGTTCCCTAATTATAGCGTCGTCATCGATTTACTATGAAATAAGGAAAGGTCAAACCTTGGAACCCTCCTCGAATGCATGAAGGGATTACTTGATCGCCAATTTTGGGAAGAGCATCTTTAAAAGTTCGGCTTGACAATGTCATGTGATGGGCATGTGGGATTGAGCCATGCACATCAACCCTAAAATGAAAATTCCATATGGTCCGAAAACGGAAATTTGGTTTCCGGGCCTATTCCACCGGAAAACACCATTCTGTTTTTGTTTCCGTTTCCGCTAAAAAAAGTTCCATTTCCGTTTTCGTTTTGCAAAACTCCGTTTCCGTTTCCAGATTTTCATTCCATTTCAATTTTTCCACGGAAAAATCGGAAACTTTCCGCTCCACTTTCATCCCTACCTGATAGTCCTTCCACGGCCTATTCTTTCTAGTAGATATCATGGGGTCCTGTCAGTGTTTGTGTTTGTGTCCATTTGGGTGGCCGCATGTATGGCACTATGTTTCTCATTATCAGCGACAGTTGGTGCACTGGATGTTTGGTCTTTGCTGTTGGCCACGATTAAAAAAGATCAGAGGACGTTTTCAGAAAGAAATAATCCCTTCATCACAAAATTGAAGGCCGGTACATTTGACTAGATTATTTATTAGTCAAACGTAGATGCCTTTTAGTCGTAAGACTTGTCCATAACAGTTTTTCTTAAGTCTAGCATTTCAATGTTAGTTTTGTTATCTTTTTTCTTGGACAGGACAGTGACACGACATACATGGTTTAGTTTAAACCACAATAGCTACTCTGAAAGAAAATAAATAGCCACCACCAGTCCACCACATGCATACGCATCACCGTGCATCGACACGCCATCTTTTAAAATAAATCATGTAAGCATGATCAGATAACGAAAGGATTTGATGTCTACATACTAGTAATATTATAGACCCCAACTACGAGGTAGATATTGGAGCGACCCAATGGAAATTATCGATGTGGCAGCTAAAAAAAGTGAAGAAAAAAATCAAGTTGCCATCAAACCGTTTATTTGAAAAATCAAACAGTCACCATTGATACGCGTGCGGCGACACTAACGTGTCCGCACGACAAAATTTTCGCATATTATTTGTTAGCCTCAGATCAGAATTGTGAGTGTACGTTATAGCCGTTGGCAACTCGGCATCACAGTCGACTACCGTATACCACTAGAGGAACAAACGGGTCGTAATCGCAAGATCGCTACAGTATAGTAGCTCGAAGAATTGTTTATAGTCACTTTCTCTGCATGTATGCATGTTATAATAAATTCCGGTGGCCAACTTAACACTATCTTTGATATATAAGAGTAACTCCAACATAGGCACTAAATAACACGTGATGTGGAAAAAACTGCTTTTGTAACGCGCAAAACCGCACTCTAGCAGTCGCTACATTTCCTCGCGTGGGATAAATTTTTTCAAGCACGCGACACATTTTGTCCCCGCACGCGCTTTCTATCCCGTGTCCAGTCCAGCGCGTGGCAAAGAACGAGCAGCGCAAAATTCCCAGTTGCCCCTAAAAAATCAGCGCGCGCTCACGGCCGATGGCGATTCTGTTGTTCTGCCGCTCCCAAAGCTTCAAATCGAAGCGCCTCCGCGAAGCAGCAGCCTCTGTGCGTCAACTTGAGGGATATGGCGGCACCGGAGTGGGAAATCAACAACGGTGGTGCCATTTTCCTTCAGCTACGCATGCGCGCGGGCTCTAGAAAGATGGCTTGATTGGAGCGGAACCGCCCCCGATTCATTGCGGCTGTACCTCTCTAGCGAGCGCGAACAGCATGCAGCAGTGCACCAACTCCATGCCGTCAAGGTGCTCCAAGGTATGCGCACCCGCCAAACTACATCTAATTATTTTTGTTTGGGTCGTAAACAATAAAGGACCAATTTGTTGTTTATTTTAAGCATCCATTTGATATCTTGGTAGTGCAACAATTTGTGTCAAATGTTGTTTGTGCAGCGCCAGTGCGCAGTTAACTCCAGCGTTCGGAAAAGCGCCGCTTCGTCGCGCCAAATTTTAGCGCTTCCAGTAAAGAAAAATGTCTCTGTACGAGCAAAAACATCAAAACAGGCGTTGTATCCCTTTTTAGCGCGCGACGCGATAGTGCTTCTGTTGGAGTTGCTCTATTTGCAACGCAGTTCTTAGCATGAAACTGACGTGTGGTTTGATTGAGCTCCGTATTTTAGGTTCCATAAAATTACTGCTGTAAATTTCACCTTAACGTCTGAGGAATTACAAACTCTATTACTAAATCATCAACCTTCTTGGGGATAGATCTTAGTCAGAAACCTTCCATGTTTCCATTTTTGATGGTTTCCCTGTTGGCAAGTTGGTCTCAGAGTTGGCTACAGGATGGATACCTTATTGGGCGACGTATCCTTGCATCCGGCTATCCTTGGCCCTTTGATTTAAATCGCACGTAGAGTACAAAACGTGGCTCATTTGCACTTGCAACATCAAGTTTGCAGCCGGAGCAGATTCATGCCCCTGGCTGTGACAGCATTACACGGCTTCAGCAAAGGCCACCAACCACGGACGACCTCGACAATGGGGGAGATTATTACAACGTACAACACATGCATGGTCAAGTGGTAAGATAGTGGGTTTTGGCCCCATTACTCGGAGGTTCGAATCTGGCCGGTGGCGACCATATATAAGGGACATAAACGTTTTGGAGAGTCACTATCGCAGAGTGTTTAGTGACTTGTGTGTGCCAGCGGGCGTGTATGTGCAAATTAATCACGATTCACATGCGGTGCGCATGATTCTAATCAGGCGGGCAAGAACGATGGATGCACGGATACAAGAGCCCTAGATGCATAGGACATGTTGCCCGTCCTTGATCTCCGTAGTCTACTTGCCGTCAGATCAGGATCGAAAGAGTGCACATTTTAGCTGGCAGAGTTGACTAGCAGATCATAATCACGTGGGCGCAGCCTAGTAATTCGGAGAATAGTTAATTATAACTTGCTCTGCATTATTGCATGCTATAATACAGCTGGGCACATCACTTGACATTCTTTTTGGACAATTGCAGCCCAGGTGTTAGCAATTAGCATGAGGCTAATTCGTAAAAAAGTTGTTAGCATGAGGCTGTCATTTGATTTGATTGGGCTGCGTATTTTTCCCTTAGGTTCCAAATAAAAACTATTACTAAACCATCAACAAAATTCACCCTGACATCTCAGTGATTGCAAACCCTATTACTAAACCAGCACCCTAGCTATAAGGGGTCGATCTTAACCCGAAATCTTCCATGTGTCCAGCATGCTTCATACTGCCAGCAAAATTAGCAAGCATCACCGTGCATCGACCGTTCTCTTGTCTAAAACCGCGTCCTGCAGGTTTACTATACATCGTAAACAGGATGGAGGCGGCATTTTGGCTCATAGGTGCATATGCACCTATTATAAAAATAATTAAAAATAAATTTTAAAATGTCAAAAAATTCTGAAACAAATATTTCAGGTGTATATGTTGACATTTTATGTTCGTACATAAATTTTTGTGGGAAAAAAATATTTTATGTGGCATGTATAAAAAGATAAAAGAATATTCTATACGTAGTCGTGTTGGAGCATCAAAAATTATCTTTTTTACACGAGATATAGAAAATATTCCTTTTTCCCGAAAACTTATGTCCGAACATAGAATACATGCAAAATTTTATTTTGAAATTTTTTGACACTTTAACAATGAGTTCATATATATACCCGTGAGTCTAATTGGATTTTCCAAACAGGATCTCCTAAAAAGATCAGGTAAGCATGATCTGATCAGAAGCGTACGTATTTCTCATACTATTTGTTAGACTAGTCATAGTTGGAGCTAACATAGAGTAGTAACTTGTTTACTCTATGTTACTACCTTTATATTAGTTCTAACATTAAAATAGTATCGTAGATGTTTTTATTAATTAGTTTGTAGACTTATTGTATCTTAAGAACGGCGATGTTACAGCTATGTTAGTACTCTAGCTATCCTCCTCTCTCTCTCTTTATTAACTCACTGCCACATAAACAAATTTGCTGAATTGAACACTTAATTACTAGTACAGTTACTTAGAGCAAGTATAATAGAGTCCAGTCAGCTGACTATAAGACATTAAATAATATATTTTAGATGAGTTGGAGGAGAGAGAAGAGGAGAGAGAAGGGAGGTGGGCTACTATGCAATAGCCAGCTCTTGCACGTGCTTCTATGCACCTTGTACATGTCTTAGTAAAGTACTACATTCTTATAGCCAACTATTGTACATGTTAGCTATATGATGACTACAACTGACATGACATCTTTGTTATAGCCAACAGTTGGCTATACTATTGGAATTGCTCTTAGCTAGAATCAGATCAGGATCAGGAGCGTATATTGTAGCCGTTGGAAACTTGGCCTCATAGTTGACTAGGTACTGCAGGATGGATGCGCATATTAATTGTCTTTGAGCAGCAGAGTTTACTTGGTGCCAGATCAGAACCGCAAGAGGGTACATTTGAGGAGCTTAGGTAATACCGCGAGAGGGATAAACTGATCATAATCACGAGATCCCACTCCAGTACTCCAGTACAGTGGGTGTTCTACAGTATAGCAGTTCGAAGAATTGTTAATAACAATGCAGTTCAACAGCCCACTTGACACTCTCTCGATAACTGCAGCCCAGTTATTAGCTGACACCCGATTTGATTGAGCTGCATATTTTAGGTTTCAAATCAAATAAATAAAATTACAGCAGCAAATTTCACCCAGACGTACGTCTCAGGAATTACAAACCCTGTTACTTAACCATCAACCTCCAAGGGATCTTAATCAGAAATCTTCCATGCATCACTAGTGGAAATCTTCCATGCGGCAGAGCGTGCCAGGGCCGAGCACTTTTAGTCCCGGTTCGTATTACCAACCGAGATTAAAGGCCCTTCTCTATATATACCCTGTCCTGCTTAAGTGTGAGCCACACTTAGGGTGTGTTCGTTTTTAAGACCGGGTGGAATGGAATGGAATGGTTCCATTCCATTCCATTCCATCACATTCCATCTCATCCTATTTTTTGTTGGGATTTCTATTTTCGTGCCCTCGGTTCCTTAGTTGTGCTCAGTTTTCCCCAGCTCCTTAGTTTTTCCTCAGTTTTCCCCAAGTCCTTGTTTGAAACCATGGCGACTCCGACGGCAGGAATCCGTTAAGTTGACCGTTCCGTGCTGACGAGTGGGGTCGTGTTGTTTGTGGGGTCGCGTCGTGTGGGGCTGGTAGGAAGGAACCGCATGGGACAGGACGAGACCATGTTTGTGTTGCCGTAGCGTGTGGGGCCGTAGCGTGTGGAGCCGTGTGGGTCCGGGACGTGGGCACGAGTGGTTTCTGTCTCTTTCGCCCAGATTAGCAATTTTCAATGTACCTTTTTCCTCTCTCTCGCTCGATCTCATTCCTATTTGATAGCCCAAATTGGTAGCAAATCTAGAGCAGCTTCTCCTTCTGTTTTTTAACGCCATTCATTTCTTTATGCCTTCGTTTTTACCCAATCAGGTAGGAAATCTAGGGCACAAATCCAGAGAAAATATAAGATAAACTTGCATAGAGCAGCCAACATAGCATAGATATATTCACGACAGATCCAACAGTAGTACCGATAGAACCCTACAACATAAGCTACATTTTACATGAATTTAAGCTGCTCTACAGATAGAGCAGTCACATACAGAGAGTGCAGTAGGCATGTTCAACGCCTCCAGGTTGCGCCTGTGACTCGCCTGGAGGTTGCGCAGGTGAATCCCAAGTGCTTTGTGTTTGGCCATGAACGCATGCACGTTCACCGTCGTTCCAACTCTAGCGCCGCATCTGCCAATGGATTCAGCATGGTTCACCAGGCAGTTGAAGTCGGTGGCGCGGAGCTTCCTGTTGCAGAAAGGGCACTTGTAAATGCCTCGAGAAAAGGGGCCATCGTAATGGCCGGACTGCAGCCTCCTGAGGACGTGACGAGTCTTGGTGTGGAAGGACTCGTCATCGCTGTCGACGTCGCTGCTCTGCACCTGTCACGTAGCACCAAAGATCGTGCAAAAAACACGGAGTCAATTGCAACGATGATGGAACAGAGATCATGCATGATAATATGGGCTCGAAAAAAAGAGGTAGTCTCAGTTACATTGGACACACTTATATCCAGGATTTGAGTCATCAAACCAAAGATCATGCACAACAAATTTGAACACACCAATTGTTTACTGACCAAACCCTGAATCAATTTGTGCCCAAATATTCATCATCATCGGCACAAATCTTAAACAAAAGCAAATCACAAGCACTAATAACGCAAGATCTAACACAAATGGATTGGACTAGGAACAGACGCACCCTAATAACGCTAGATCTAACACAAATGGATTGAACTAGGAACAGAGGAACCCTAATAACGCTAGATCTAACACAAAAGGACTGAAATGGGATAAGAACAAGGGAGCAAAGGGTTACCTCCGGCTCGTCGTCGACGATGCTGGTGTCGTAGGGGTTCTCCGGCGCGACGTACGGCACTGGTTCGTATGGGTCCCAAGCGACGGGGGCCTGGACGGCGGCGGCCGATGCGCCGGCGGCTGATGCCCCGGCTGCTACGTTGGAAGCAGCGACAGGGGCCTGGACGGGGGCAGCGGCCGATGCGCCGGCGGCTGATGCGCCGACAATGGGCATCTCATTCTTCTCCATCGCCGGCGGTTTCCGTCGGGGTTTTTTCTTCGGTTGTGGAGAAGATGATGGGACAGGAGAGGCGGTTGCAGTGAGAACGTGCGTCGAGGGAGAGGAAAAGGGCTCTATAAATACGAAGGTGGCGTGTCCGCTATGCACGGCTGCAGCGTGCACCGCGACACGAGTCTAACCATGGGACGTTTGGTGTACTCAGTTATAACCTCGGGCCTTATACAGAAATTTTATTTGTACTCAGTTTTCCCCTCGAGTACTTAGACTGGCAAGTGCAATATACTCAGTTTTACCCTCAAGTAGCTAGTCAATAGAGAGTCAACAAATGAGATTAACATATCTAATTGAGGCATTTCATGCGCAAAAAAATTCAAGAAAATAAAAACATAGTGGCACCTACTCATGGAGTCTTCCTACGCAACCTGCCACCAAGAAAACCTTAACAAACATATATAAATTAAGTTTTACCACAAATTTCCACTTCTCAGAATCACTAGTGTAGCTATGAAGATGCATGGTTTTCCACTCAAACCCCTTTGCAAAACATCTTCCCTAAAAACATAGTTTGTCTAAATGATGCCATAATTGTCTCACTCATGTATATTTGAATTGCAAATAATGTGATGTAGCCCAATATGAATTATATTGTACAAAACACGCATTTTTCATTTTGTAATTCTTTTTGTTTGAATCCCTTAGTCTATTTACTATTTATGTGCCCTTGGATTGTTAGTACTACTCAGTTTTGCCCTCAAGTTCTGTCACAAATGCTCTCAGAAGCCCAAACTTATCCTGATTGGTTGAGCCGTTGTCACACGGATCGACTCCACGAACGGTTGATCAACTGATCTAACGGGCAGTATACCCCTCCCCGTCTCTTCGTGGCCACCCCTGTCTCTCTCTTCGTGGCCACCCCTCTCTCTCTCTCTCTGTCGGTGGATGCATTATTGTCACCCCTCTAACAATTATCAACTATCTTTCGCTTTCCTTTTTCTTTTAGGGGATATAGTTTTGGCATATAGTTTTAGTAATTTGAAACGGCCCAAAAGTGGTATAATTTTGGTATAAACATGAGGCATACATATTTGCGGATTTCGGTGAATGCATTATTGTCACCCCCCTAACAATTATCAACTATCTTTCGCTTTCCTTTTTCGTTTAGGGGATATAGTTTTGGCATATAGTTTCGGTAATTTGAAACGGCCCAAAAGTGGTATAATTTCGGTATAAACATGAGGCATACATATTTGCGGATTTCGGTGAATGCATTATTTTCACCCCTCTAACAATTATCAACTATCTTTCGCTTTCCTTTTTCTTTTAGGGGATATAGTTTTGGCATATAGTTTCGGTAATTTGAAACGGCCCAAAAGTGGTATAATTTCGGTATAAACATGAGGCATACATATTTGCGGATTTCGGTGAATGCATTATTGTCACCCCTCTAACAATTATCAACTATCTTTCGCTTTCCTTTTTCTTTTAGGGGATATAGTTTTGGCATATAGTTTCGGTAATTTGAAACGACACACATTAATATAGTTCGGTGAGCAATGATAAGAATCCTTTGTATAAACATGAGGCATACATAAAGCATTCCAATATAGTTGGTAATTTCGGTGAATGCACACACTAACCATGAAAAATACTACAAGTACATGTAACTGAATAATGAATTTGTAACAAGGTATCCCTTGTAACAACTTCTAGCGCCTGGTGAGCAATGATAAGAATCCGATCGCAATTATACAACAGAAAAAATAACCAGCCATCAGATTAGCTTGCTTCTTCAACTCGATCAGCTGCCTTAACTGCTTGCTCATTTTCTTCAGTTCTCCCTTCACTTCCACCAGTCCTACATTGGGAGCATTAGGCATAATCGGAACGGCTCCTCTCTCCGCCGCATTCTCTACAGCAAGTCCCCCCCTCCCAAATTGCGCTCACCAATAGCGCCAATTGATTCCTGCAATTGAAGCCTCTGAACGTACACATCGATCCACTCGAAATGCCTGCATTTCTTTAGGATCTGAAAACAACAACGGGAACCCTAAATCCCAAATTCGAGGGAATAGCAAGAAAATCGAGAGAAAACAGAGAAATTGGAGCGAGATCTAACCTTATCCCCCTCTCTATATGGCAAGCTCTCGCATGCAAGGAACTCACGTCCACGGTTGCCGTTCTCGTCCGTCTTACAGACCGACCGCTTCAGAGGCTACTGGCGTGGGCAGTCAGGGCATCTTGTCAAAGGCACGGGTCCATACTGCGACCATGAAGAACGGGAGGTCGAAGAGAAACTAGACATCACCCGCCTGCCGGAGAAGGGCTTCCGCTGGCGGAGAAGAAGAACAATGGGGCGCGGGGAAAGAAAGGGGAAGCAATGGCACGAGCACGGGCGCGTGGCTGGCTCGGGCTCCCATTTTGCAACGGTTACCTGGGTAAGCTGTGGGTCCGGCGCACTTAACGTGGACAAGTTGTGGGTCCCACGATGATCTGGATAAGTGAAGACGTGTCCACTGCGGGGCACCAACAGCGGCCCCACTTGCCAGCACCAACCAACGTCAACTAACGGGATTCCTTCCGTCCGAGCTCCTTCTGCGGGTTTCAGACAAGGTTTTGGGGAAAACTGAGAAAAAACTAAGGGGCTGGGGAAAACTGAGCACAACTAAGGAGCCAGGGGCACGAAAATAGAAATCCCTTTTTTGTTCGGTTGAAAAGAGAAGCCTGGAATGGAACCGAATGTAACTAATCTAAATATACAATTAATTAGCCTAATTTAAAGGGATTTACAATTAATTAGCCTGGAATAGCTTCGTCTCCGCCATGGCTGCTGTCCTGGCCGCCTCGCATGGCCGCCGTCCTGGCCGCCGCGCCCCGCCCCCGCCAGCCCCTGCCGCGCCGCCGGCCCCGCCGCGCCGCTAGCTGATACGTCCAAAACGTATCTACTTTCCCGAACATTTTTGCTATTGTTTTGCCTCTAATTTGTGTATTTTGGATGCAACTAACACGGACTAACGCTGTTTTCAGCAGAACTGTTCTGGTGTCTCGTTTTTGTGCAAAAATCCAACTTTCGGGAAAATCCTCGGAATTTATGCAGAAGGCCCTATTTTCCCAGAGAACTGACAGAGCCAGAAGGACAAACCAGGTGGAGGACCGAGGGCCCCACACCATAGGGCGGCGCGGCCCAGGGGGGGCCCGCGCGGCCCTGTGGTGTGGCCCCCTCGGCTGGCCTCCGACGCCCTCCTTCGGACTATTTATCGGCCTCGACCTAAAAACGCACGGAGAGAAGTCGAAGTCGCCAGAAACCCTCCAGAACGCCGCCACATCGCGAAACTCCGTCGCGGGAGCCAGAAGTCTCCGTTCTGGCACTCCGCCGGGACGGGGAATTGGAGGAGATCATCGCCGCCATCACCGCCAACGCCTCTACATCAACCAGCCATGTTTCCCCCATCCATGTGTGAGTAATTCCCCCGCTGTAGGCCGAAGGGGATGGTAGGGATTGGATGAGATTGGTCATGTAATAGCATAAGATTGTTAGGGCATAGTGCCTAGTGTCCGTAATTGGTACTTTGATGATATTGTTGCAACTTGTTATGCTTAATGCTTGTCACTAGGGCCCGAGTGCCATGATCTCAGATCTGAACATGTTATTGTTTCATCAAGATAATCATTGTTTATGGTCTTACCTATAAGTTGTATACACATGTCGCTGTCCGGAACCGATGGCCCCGAAGTGACAGAAATCGGGACAACCGGAGGGAATGGTAGCGATGTGAGGATCACATGTGTTCACGGAGTGTTAATGCTTTGCTCCAGTACTTTATTAAAAGGAGTACCTTAATATCCAGTAGTTTCCCTTGAGGCCCGGCTGCCACCGGCTGGTAGGACAAAAGATGTTGTGCAAGTTTCTCATTGCGAGCACGCACGACTATATATGGAACACAGGCCTATTGATTGCTTTGTACTTGAACACCGTTTTATTATTATCTGCAAATGCCCTGCTATGATTGTTACATGAGTTTCTCTCATCCATGCAACGCCCGTCATCCGTCCCCGTGCCTACAGTATTTTAATCCTGCTGTTTATTAAAATCACTACTGCTGTCTCTGTTACTCTGCTACTGTTATTTCACTACTGCTACTGCTATAAAACTGTTACTACTGATAAACTCTTGCGAGCAAGTCTGTTTCCAGGTGCAGCTGAATTGACAACTCCGCTGTTAAGGCTTCCAAGTGTTCTTTGTCTCCCCTTGTGTCGAATCAATAAATTGGGTTTTACTTCCCTCGAAGACTGTTGCGATCCCCTATACTTGTGGGTTATCACTAGCCCCCGCCCTCGCTGCTCCGGCCGCCAGCCCTCGTTGCTCCGTCCACTGGCGGCCACACCTTGGCTCCGGCCGGCCCTGTCGCATCACCACGGTTCAGCGCGGGAGAGACAGAGTGGTTAAAGCCTGAGAGAGGATTAGCACGAGCCGTTCCACCTCGTCCGGCCGATTTGGCCGGACGGGTGCGCTCCGCATCTACACGGAATATTCCGTTCCGAGGAATCACTTCGTTCCATCTTTTTGTCTAACCGAACACGAGAATGGGTTTCAGGTGTGGAACCGTTCCATTCCATTCCAGCTCGTTCCAAAACCGAACAGACCCTTAGCTTTTTTCACTTCTTAGCACAAGAGGTGTATGTTGCTTTGCTCTCTCTTCTTATGCACATGAAGTGCTCGATGAAATGCCTAAAAGTATTTAACACTTGATTTCACACAAAACAAATCACTCTTAAGTTTTCTCCTCTCCTTTTCCTTCTCGGTCGAGGTTAACAACTTTATCATTTCATCCGTCATTGATAAAATGCATGTGCTTATACATACATCGCTTCACTATTCATGATGTTCTATGATGATTTTTGATAAGCTTAATTATATCATGTAGATGATTCGGCAATGGATATACAGTGACCGACGCCGTCACGAGTTCACTGTAGGCCTAGAATTTTTATCGGTGTGGATGAGGAAAACAAACGAGATGGTTTTATATATTGTCCATGTGTTAACTGGCAGAATAACATAAATTACTCTTCCTCGAAAACCCTTCACACCTACCTGATGCGGTCCGGTTTCATGCCCAACTACAATTAATTGTTGGACCAAGCACAGAAAAGAGGGGTTATGATGGAAGACAATGAAGAAGAAGAGGATGATGAAAACTATCCCATATTCCCTAAATACGGTAATACTACAACGGGGAAGCAGAAAATCAAGGGGCATCAGATGAGCCTGCCGATGATCTTGGTCGGGCCATTGCTGATGCAAGGAGAGACTATGAAACTAAAAAGGAAATGTTGAAGTTCGAGCAGATGTTAGAGGATCACAAGAAATTGGTGTACCCAACTTGCAAAGATGGTCAGAAAAAACTAGGTATCACACTGAAATTGTTGCAATGGAAGGCAGAGAACGGTGTGACTGACTCGAGATTTGAAAATTTTGTAAAAATAATTACGAAGAAGCTTCCAAGGGACAATGAATTGCTCGCCAGTATGTACAACGAAGAAGGTTGTTTGTCCTCTAGGATTAGATGTGCAGAAGATACATGCATGCATTAATGACTGCATCCTCTACCGCGGTGAGTATGATAATTTAGATGCATGCCTAGTGTGCACTGTATTGCGGTATAAGATCAGACGAGATGACCCGGGTGATGCTGAGGGCGAGCGTCCAAGGAAGAGGATTTCTGCGAAGGTTATGTTGTATGATCCTATAATACCACGGCTAAAACGTTTCTTCAGAAATAAAGAGCACGCCATGTTGTTGCAATGGCACAAAGAAGACCGTAAGAAAGCTGCGATGTTGAGACACACAGCTGATGGGTCGTAGTGGATAAAAATCGACAAAAAGTTTCACGGCTTTGCAGATGACGCAAGGAACTTAAGGTTTGGTCTAAGTACAGAAGGAATGAGTCCTTTTGGAGAGCAGAGCTGCAGTCATAGTACATGGTCTGTGACTTTATGTATCTATAACCTTGCTCCTTGGTTGTGCATGACGCGGAAGTTCATTATGATGTCAGTGCTCATACAAGGCCCGAGGCAACCAGGCAACAAAATTGATGTGTACCTAAAGCCATTAGTTGAAGAACTTCTACAGCTGTGGGCCGTAACAGGTGTATGTGTGTAGGACGAGCATAAACAGGAGAAATTTGACCTACGAGCGCTGCTTTCCTTAAGCATCAATGATTGGTCTGCTCTTGGTAACCTTTCATGACAGTCAAATAAGAGATACAATGCATGCACGCACTGTTTAGATGAGACTGACAATATATATTTAGATAAATCTAAGAAGGTCGTGTACCTGGGACATTGTCGATTTCTTCCGAAGATGCATGTCGTAAGAAAGAAAGGCAAGCATTTCAAAGGCGAGGCAGATCACCGGAAGAAGCATGCCCAACGTACTGGTGCTGATATATTTGGTATGGTCAAGGATCTAGAAGTAATCTTTGGAAATGGTCCTGGCGGACACTCTGTTCCAAATGACGCTGCCGGACACGCGGCCATGTGGAAGAAGAAATCTTTAGTTTTGGAGCTACCCTATTGGGAAGTCCTAAAGGTCCGCTATTCAATCAGCGTGGTGCACATGATGAAGAACCTTTGCTTGAGGCTTTCTAGGCGTGCACAGGAAGACAAAAGATACACCGGAAGCACGGCAGAACCAGCAGCGTGTGAAAGAACGAGACAACATGCATCCGGAGAATGAGACAGATAAATGACGTCATTACCCCAGCTATGCTCTTACAAAAGCAGAGAAGGAAATATTTTTTGAATGTGTGAGCAGTATCAAGGTCCCATCTGGCTTCTCGTCCAATATAAAGGAAATAATAATATGGTAGAGCAAAAATTCCAGAACCTCATAACTACCATGTTATAATGACGCAATTTCTTCCGATTGCATTGAGGGAGCATCTACCAAAAAATGTTCGAGTATTCCGTTGTCAAGCTATGTGCACTCAATGCAATTTCTCAAAAGGTAATCAATCTTGATCCAACCAGGAGGAGGGGAGACCAAGAATTTTCCCTCAACATCGGAATACAAGGAGAGGGTTTAGGCTCAGCAAACAAAGGCCTTTTTCCTTTAAAATCATGAATATGTTGTGGAGACATAGTAGGATCAGTTGTGTAAGCCTCGAGAAATGCAACCGACCTGGCAATGGATTCCAGACCCTTCTCATGGATGACATCGTTCCTCAGGTGCCACGCCCGCCATAGAGTAAGAATGATTCTTGATCTGGTAGTGTTGCCTACCTGGTTTAAGCAGGCAAGTAACCAATTTGCCAGCGTAGTTGAATGCATCTTCAGTACGCATCGCTTTTGCTTTAGTGCATCTCATCGTGGCATGGTGGGCGTCCTCGTCCCCGTTCCCGCAAATCGTGCATCGGCTATCAGGTTCTAGAGTTCTCATGTGTTTACTTTTCCTCGTGGGCAAAGAGTTAGTGGCGAGCCTCCACGCGAAGATGCGAACCTTAGGTGCCACCTCTGTCTTCCAAATACAATTCCAAAGAGTCCTTTCGCCATCTGGGCTTCCACTGTTGCTTTCACAATCTCTACGTTGATGCTTCAAAGATACACCAGTTTGTATGCACTTTTAACTGTGAAGATCCCATTCTTCTCCGAGTACCAGGCCACACGGTCGTCAAAGTCCTGATTAGGAAGCTCAATGCTAGCGATAGCCTAAGCATCATGGTCAAAGAACAACTCTTGCAGCAAGTGCAGATCCCAGGTGTTATCAGCTTTTATAAGCTGTGAAACCCATCTCTTTCTTGAGTTCTTCTTTAGGCTCGTGATTCTGAGGCCTTTGTCCCTGGGCAGCCATTGGTCCCTCAAGATTTGGGTACTCCTACCTTTATGATGCCCATCTTAAGTAGTTCAAGCCTGAATTCTATGCCTTTCCAGACCGGTGATGGGTCTGACGAGAATACGATATCGAGCATGTTTCCGTGGGGGGAGTATCTAGCCTTCAAAAATCTAGAACAAAGGCTGGAAGGATTTTGGATCATCCTCCAGGCTTGCCTGGCTAGAAGAGCTTGATTCAGCAGATGCATATCTCTGTAGCCAAGCCCCCCCTTGCCTTTAGCCTTTGTGAGGTTGTCCCGGGCATACCAGTGAACTTTCCTGCGATTCTCCTTGTCACCCCAGAAGAAATCTCGAATAAGCTTCTCATACTTATCACAAAATCCCATTGACATCTTGAACATAGCCATGATGTGTCGAGGCAGGCTTCGTGCCATAGATCTGACTAGAGTATCCTTGGCTCCATGGGACATAAATCTTTTGGCCCAATTTGTCACCCTTTTAGTGAATCTTTTAAGGATTGGTTGGAACTGACCACTCTTCATTTCCCTCAGGTGTAGGTATCCCGAGGAATTTCTCTTCAAAGATTGACGAAGCAACTCCCAGTATAGCTTTAATTTCCTGTTGTACCTCTGAAGGACGCATTGCTAAAAAGGATTGAGCATTTTCTAGGGCTCAATAGTTGACCCGTGCACCTCTGAAAACATCTCAAAGTGTTGTCAATGGCCCTGGCCTCCTCTTTCGTAGTTTTGAAGAAAAGGATGCTGTCATCGGCGAACATCAGGTTGCACACCCCAGGATTACCTCTGGCAACTTTTATAGGTGTGATGCTTCCTTCTAGAAATTGTTTTTTCATAATGCAAGTCACTGCTTCCCCAGCAAGCAGAAACAAATAGGGGCTTAGTGGGTCTCCTTACATGATCCCCCTTGAAGGTGTGAAGTCATCATGGTGAAGCCATTGATTCTCACAGAGAAGCGGACAGACCGGACACAGGCCATAATCCAGTCAGTCTGTTTTCTACAGAAGCCCATCTTAAGAAAAATCTTTTATAAAAAAAACCAATCAACCCTGTCATATGCTTTGGAAAGATCAAGCTTATATGTACAGTGGGAAAACTTGGATTTTTACTCTTCTGAATTTTGCGGAAACTCTCAAACGCAATGATGGCATTATCCGTAATAAGACGACCAAGGAGAAATGCACTCTGTGTTTCAGAGATCATGGTGTCCAAGTGAGGTCTGAGACGTTTGACCATACACGAGATAATTTTATAAACCACATTACAGAGGCTAATGGGTCTGAAATCAGCCAATGTCTTCGGGGGTGGTCCTTTCGGAATCAGGACGATGACAGTGTCATTCACACCTTCCGACAAAGTCCCATTTCTGAAGAAAGCTCTTACTGCCTTGGTCACTTCAGCTTTCATTATGGCCCAGTTTCTCTGGAAGAATCTGCCTGGCATGCCATCAGGGCTAGGTGCCTTTAGAGGCCCTATGGGCATCACCGATCCCCTCATCAGTGAACTCCACACAAAGGCTAGCATTTACTTCCTCGCCGATTGGCGAATGGACTAGATCAATTATTTCGTCCGGGCATATGTGTGTCCCTGGAATAAACATCTTTGAAGAAAGAATTAGCAATCTCTTTTATGTTTTATAGGTCGTCCGTCCAGTTGCCACTAGTGTCCCTTATTTTGTTAATTTTGTTTTTTGCTTGCCTCCAATTAGCCTTCCTGTGAAAGAATTTGGTGTTTATGTCACCTTCATTTAGCCACAACACACGAGCTCTCTGTCTCCACATCATTTCTTCTCTATGTAGCAGTTCATCTGGTTCAGCTCCTATCTTGTGTATCTCCTCATCTCTGTTTTTTGTTCTGTTCCTTTTCCACAAACTATTCAGTCTCTTTCTTTTATTGTTTATTTCCTTTGTCACCCTACCTGGTTTCCACCCAAAAGAAAAAAAAATCGCCCACAGATATTAGTTAGCAAGCAGAATGTGATATACGTGCACGGTGCACGCCAAAGTAAGATTTATGTTTATTTTCAAAACTTGACTTACGTGGCCGTGGAATTATAATATAATCTGCTTGCATGAAATGGCGGGCCGGCCTCGTGCGCTGCCGTGAACTGTGGAAGACTCAATCTGCAACTCAATGTGCCAGCTAATTAAATGAGATCAACTGATCGGAATAGTCTGATACTAGTGGACTAGTATAGTACGTTAGGATTTGGATGCACACCTACCGGTAGGTTCGATCTCTCTTCCTCAGCTGCTGGCTGCTGCTATAAGTACCTATCGGCTGTCGCATTCCTGCTTCAGTTCCAACAACAAGCAAAGCAAGTGTTACCAAGCTAGCTAGCCAGCTCCCTTGCTAAACACCTGCACCGGCAAGGCGATGGTGGCTAAGATGCCGTCGAAGGTTTGGTTACTTGCTGCAGTCTTCATGCTTGGAGCAGCAGTTGGCCTGGCTCAGAACACCCTGCACTACGACTTCTTCGTAAGTCTCCTTCGTGTCCTTGCAATATGTAAATGCGTTTTGGTTGATGTGTCTATAGTATAGACTCTATACTCTATACTTACGACATCGATCGATCGATCGTATGATTTTGCAGGTGAAGGAGACTACCTACTCAAAGCTCTGCACGAGCAAGAGCTTGCTCACCGTCAACGACATGTTCCCCGGCCCAACCATCACCGCGCGAAAGGGGGATATCGTCATCGTCAACGTGCACAACCAAGGCCCTAAAAACATCACCATCCACTGGTAATTACTAATCTACATATCGATCAACATGCCCTGCATATGTGCATACCTAACCAATGATAATGATATTTTCTCCAAGAGTACGTCAAAGGTACCTTAATTTTATGTAAGGCAGAATAATGCACAAGAATCGTGCCACGAGGTAGTACCTAACCAATGAACTTGAACATGGCATCCGCAGGCACGGCGTGGACCAGCCCCGAAACCCCTGGTACGATGGGCCCGAGTTCATCACACAGTGTCCCATCCAGCCAGGAACCAACTTCACATACGAGATCCTTCTGTCCGAGGAGGAGGGCACCATCTGGTGGCATGCACACAGCGGCTTGGATCGTGCCGGCGTCCATGGCGCCTTCATTGTTCATCCCAAGAGGGGCACCGAGTATCCCTTCATCAAGAGCACGGAGCTGCACAAGGAGATACCCATCATCCTCGGTATACCTAAAGCTATTGATATTCTTGATCGATCCAACTAAAATGCTGAATTGTGTGACTAATTAATTACCCTTGTGATACGCACGCATATGCAGGTGAGTGGTGGACCTCTGACCTGAACCTTCAGCTAGAGGAGTACCTGAAGACTGGCGGCGAGATTCATAATTCGAATGCACACACCATCAACGGCGAGCCCGGTGACCTGATGCCGTGCGGAAGGGGGCACGCTTTCAAGGAGGACGTGCTGACCAACAGGACGTACCTGCTACGGATCATCAACGCTGGACTCGACAACGACATGTTCTTCGCCGTGGCCGACCACCTTCTCACCGTCGTCGGCACCGACGGCCGCTACTTGAAGGAATTCACCGTCCAAACGCTCATGATCTCGCCGGGACAGACGATGGACGTGCTGCTCAAGACTAAGGAGTTCCCGACCTACCGCCGCTACTACATCGGCTCACGGACGTACTTGTCCAACCCCCGGCTCGCGTTCCAGAACGGCACCGCCACAGCCATCCTGGAGTACCAGGACGCGTCGCGCGCCCGCGGGGGGCCGATGCTCCCCAACCTTCCGAACAACACGGACCACGAAACCGCAATACAGTACACAGCGCAGCTCCGGTCTCTGGCCAGTACGGCACACCCGGTGGCCGTGCCAGAGGTCATCAACGAGCGCATGATCATCACCCTGGCCGTCAACACTCTCCCATGCGCCGTGGGCGAGACGTGCAGAGGGCCAGGCAACAACTCCCGATTGGCGGCAAGCCTCAACAACGCCAGCTTCGAGGACCCTCACACCGACATCCTAGACGCATACTACTACTCCACCAAAGGCATCTACGAGACAGACTTCCCCAACGTGCCCCCCTTCCTCTTCAACTTCACCAACACTAATGGGTCCAGGAGGTATTGGCCCACAAAGCGCAGCACCAAGGTGAAGGTGCTGGAGTACGGCACCGTCCTGGAGATTGTGTTCCAGGACACCGACATCCTAGGCGCCGAGAACCACCCCATGCACCTGCACGGATTCGCCTTCTACGTGGTAGGGAGAGGTTTGGGGAACTTCAACGCGACCACGGACCCAGCCAAGTACAACTTGATTGACCCTCCGTACCAGAACACGGTCACCGTGCCCACCGCTGGATGGGCCGCCATGCGTTTCAAGGCAGAAAATCCTGGTAAGTTATTTTTAGCTTCATTTTGGGCTTTGACTTTTAGTATCATGTTTCATTCAATGTGTGCTTATACTTTGAATTATGGTCAGGTGTGTGGTTCATGCATTGCCACTTCGATCGACATACGGTGTTTGGGATGAGCACCACATTTATCGTGAAAGAAGGCACCACTCCGGAATCTAAAATGAGGCCTCGCCCTGCGAGCATGCCAAAGTGTTAGTTGCCCTGGTCGATTCGGTTGAGGGTAGTAACAAGAATAAACATGGTTGTCAATTTATTTCAACTTCAGTTCTATTTTTTAAGCAAATGATCCTATTAGGTAGTGCTGAGGATCCTTGAGCTCTTTTTTCTTCACTAGACCGAAAGAGAAAATGAATATCCCTATTCATTATGTGATGCAATTTCTTCAATTTATTTCAGCTTCTATCTCTAAATGGTATCAAGTTATGTTTTGTTACGTATCTATGTTCATTGTCCCCATGAGAAGATGAAGTCCATGACTAAATATCTAGGACAAATGGATGCGATCTAAACATGACTTGTTTCGTAATTCCCCACTGAGTTTTGTAATAGACGGGACTACCCACTGGACGAGTCCCCCTCCTCCTTCCTGCGAACCTGCCTCGATCTAAATGCCAGACAGAAAGGGGTCTTGTTACAGGGAAGAAACACTGCCATCTTTGTTGTTGGTGAGAAGAGATTAAAGTCAAGTGGTTAAAGTCACACATCTCGGTTCAACTGTATCTCCTTAAGAGTTTTTTATAAAAAAAATTGCGAGCTCAACTTCGTAGTAACCCATATATATATATATGATTAAGGATGGTAGCGCATACTAATTATGTGGATGTAATTTCTTCAATTTGCTTGCCCTTCTATCTCTAATTGAAATCGAGCGATATTTTGGTACGCATCCGGAGCGAATCTACCAGGTAGGCTTTCTAAAGCTGAAGCCTATTGTCAACACCCGTATTTTTAAGTCCAGATGCTTATTATATCATTCATCGCAATCCCAGGAATATTGTTGTTGCGAGACATAACAGTCGATATCATAAGTCATCATTCATTACAAACCATACTTGTCTTACAAATTCAGATCACATGATCCATATTACACAAATAGTTGATCTAATGATCAATGAACACAATTCATAGCGGAAGCGTAATAAAAGGGGACTATCTAGTCCACAGGCCAACGCTTGACGTCAGAAGAATCCTAGTTATCGTAGGAGTTCTGCTGGTCGTCATCTTGGTAGTTCCGCTCCTCTTCATAGTCTGGCCATTTGAATAGCCAGGGACACAGCCGTGAGTACTTTAAGTACTCGCAAACTAATACTAGTGTAAGTAGTATGAATTCTAGTAAGGGGGTGCTAAGATCTAGTTTAATTTGCATAAAGCCAATTTTAGTTCACAAAGATTTGATAAAGACTCTTCATGTGCTAACTAACTCAAGTGGGAATATTAGTGTTATTCCCACAACTCAGTGGTGATTCAATTCAGTTCACCATTCACTTCATCAACCGTTTTCAAGAAATATCTGACACCGGAAACAGTATGGCCTTTCCGACCGTCCGTAACCGTGGACACGGCTATTCGAATAGATTGACACTCTGCAGAGGTTGCACACTTGTGTCACAACATTTGATTACATCCGTCAGGTTTTGCTAATCCCGTTGTATGCGCAACTTTGCTTTCAACCGATGTATGCTTCGACAGTCACTCCCGAATATTTCGGGTGCAGTGAGTCTGCCGATGAGCCCGTTGTTATTTGATATTTCCATAAGTGAAATATCGAACGTGGGTTGTGTTTATGTGTATTTCCAAACTCTTTGCTATTTACGGCGCTCGTAGAGGCATCTATAGCAGAGGGAAAAGTTGACGTCCTTGTTTGTTTTGCATCCTGTAGCACTCGTAGAGGCTTTTTTCAGAGCATGATCCTTTGCCGCGCGCTATGTTGTACCATCGTTTGCCACGGGGTGTGGGCAAGGTTTACAATGATGCGGTTTAGATGCTCCGGTCAACTACAATGTTTTTCAAGGAATCAAAACTTAAGTTTTCATTAATAATAAAAACGCGGGACTAAAGGGCGAAAAAAGGAAGAGCCCTGCTTGAAAAGGAAAGGGAAGCTAAACACTAGTAGGTTGCTTAAGTGTTGAAGGGGTTCTTCTCATCTTCTGGCTTGTTCACCGTGTTGGTGTTTTTCGAAGCGTCGTTGATTTCTCTGGAGGTCTGGGCAGCGATTGTCAGTGTCTTGCTGCCTCCTATGTCTTCTGCATCATCAACTTCCGAAGCTTTTGCTGCCGAAGCTTGGGCTGCCGAAGTTTGTGCTGCCGAAGCTTCAAGGGCGAGGTCGGCTGGCTTCTTCTTTGCTCCTCTGATGCGTTCTTCTTCCTTATTATCGCGTGACGATGTCTTCGACGGAAGGTCAGTAATTTCCTGCCTCAGACCAAACCTAGCAGCAATTCTCTGAAAGTCCCGATCACAATTGTCTGAGTGTGAGAAACTTCCATAGACTGTAATGTTTGTCCCGTTGTTCCCAGGCATTTTCAGCTTGAGGTATGCGTAGTGCGGTACAGCCATGAACTTGGCATAAGCTGGTCTCCCGAGTATAGCGTGATACTGCGACTCCCAGTTCACGACTTCGAACGCGATCTTTTCCTTCCTGAAATTGTCGGGTTTGCCAAAGACGACGTTCAGGTAAACTTTGCCAAGAGAGTACGCCGGTGAGGTGGGGAGAATCCCATGAAAGCGAGTGTCTGATTCTTCTAGCATTCTCATGGTGATCCCCATACTCTTAATTGTGTCGAGGAATATCAGATTTAATCCACTTCCACCATCCATGAAGACTTTGCTCATCTTGAATCCTCCGACCTGCGCTTCGACTACTAGGGCAGCATGTCCTGGTTTTGGTATGGTCATCGGGTGATCTGCTCGGCTGAAGGTGATGTTCTGAGACGACCACTCGACATACTCAGGGATGTTCGCTATGATGCTTTCTGCCAGGTTGATTTCTCGAGTGAGCTTCTTCATTTCTCCTCTTGAAATACCTGTCCTGTGGATCATACTCATCTGCCCACGTGGTGGTGGAAATGCCTCATTGGGTTGATGCGGTTGAGCCTGCTGGACCTGATGCTGCGGTGGAGGTGGTGGTGGTGGTGGCGGTAGCTGCTGCTGGCCTGCCTGCTGGATGAGTTTGTGCATGTCAATGAACTGACGACAGTCCCTGAGCAGGTGGCTTGACTTCGTTTTGCCGTCCTTGGAATCGGTATACGAGTGCAAGTAACAGGGAGCGTTGATCTGCTCAGCGTAGGGCAGTTCGGGAGTCCTCTGTTGTCGTGGTTTATAGTTGCCACGGTTCCCAGAGTTGTTCCGATTACCGTCCTGTCGATCATCTCGTATGTCGTCATACCGATCGTCCTGCCAATCAGAATACCCTGCGGCTACCAGGTTGTTGTCGTCATAGCTACAGTTCTTCCTTCTCTTGTTGTGATCCCTTCGAACACCCGAGTCGTGCTTTGGCTGGTCATCATCTTTGTCATCACTGCGTTGTCGCGGCTTTCGAACGTTGTCCTCGCCATCAGCCCAGCTGTTGGCGATTTCCATTAACTTAGTTATGGTTTTTGGCTTTTTGCGTCTGAGTTCTTCTATGTAGCTTTCATGTCGGATGCCGTCGCTGAAGGCGTCGATTGCTCTATCGACAGATACGTCCTCTGCAGCGTTCAGGAGTTTGGTGAATCTCCCGATGTATGAGCGCATCGATTCCTTCTGCTTTTTCTGGCAATGCCGTAACTCTTCGATCCCGACGGGCCTTTTGTACGTTGCTTGGAAGTTGGCAACGAAGGCCTCTACTAGGTCGTCCCATGATTTGATGGAACCCTTCGGCAGACCCCTTAACCAAGCTCGCGTTGAATCCTTTAGGTAAAACTGCAAGCGCTGCATTGCTGCTATCTGGTTCCCCTTTTGCAGAATCACGGTCTGCAGATAGTCATCTATCCAGGACCTTGGCTCCTGCTGCCCATCGTATTTGGCAGCGTCAGTAGGAGTGGGTTTGAACTTTCTGGGGGGCATTGCCTCACTGATTTTGTAGCTCAAACAGTCGGCTCCCTTAAGCTCGCCGTCGTTCTCCTGACTCTCATCCGAAGAGTCGCTGTCGTATTCTTCCCTGGCGGCGCGTCGTCGTCTCGCTTTGTCGATCCTGCTCTGGGTGATCTCATCCCGAGCATCTCTCGCATGATGCTTTGAGCCACTAGGTTGCAACGTGATCTTTTCCTTTCTCGGGATCAGATTGTCTCCCAATATCGCGAGACTTTCTAGGGCACCTCGGTGGGCTTGAGCCATGGACCCTTCGGGGCGCTGATTGATGAGGTATGCAGCGAGGTTGGCGGTCGCTCCCGCGATAGTTTTTGGCCATGGCATGCCCGCGGTGTCCGTGGTCATAAAGGACTTGGTCAGATTCGATGTTATTTCTCTAGCATCGTCTTCCGAGAGCCTGGACATTCTTAATCGATGTTTGCCTGCCCCGTGAGTACTTCGAGAGGCGCTTCCTTGCGAGCCCCTTCGTCGTTCGCTGGATCAGTCTGCCGCAGATAAGCGTCTCTCGAGGGTGGCTTGTTCTTTGGATAGTCGCTCCCGATTTTTCTCCAATATTGAGCTGTAAGCATTGAGGGTGCCAACCGTGGTTCCTGCCGGAAGTGGCGTGTTGTTAAGCACGGCTGCCTTGGCTGCTGCCCACTCCTCCTCTGCGATGGTGTGGTCGTTGTTGTTGTTGCTGGCGCTGTTCTCAAAACTAGCTCGCCTGCTGGAACGGGGGGTGCGATCTCCGTCTCCCCTGTTAGCAACATAAATTTGGTGGGGCGCCGCTCTTCGGGTGACACCTCGAACGATGCTGTCGACGCTGTCCTCTCCCGATGAATACTGGGCATTGCAGATGAACGGGGTGTCGCTCGATCCCAGCCCGTGCCTGGTGTCACAGTTCAAGCAGTAGTACGAGGTTAGCTCCGAAGACGCGGGATTGTCGGATCCAACCGACATGGAAGATGCCGAATGGGGAGTCGAGGGCTCGGGCGAACTCGGCGAGCCTGTCAGGCCAGCCGAAAGGTCGAGTGATGATGACGCGCTTGGGCTCGTCGATCTGGAGATGGGTGATTCCAGCAGCCGAAGGATTCCTTCCGAGTTGACGTTGTAGTGGACGCTCCCGAAGGTCATCTCCATGTTGCCTTGCAGATCGGAGAAGGTCGAGCGAGACGAGTCGCTGTGCGGGGTGAATTCATAGGAGCCGAAACGAATCGGGCTTCCCAGATGAGGCGATGATGGTGTTGATGAAGTTGCTGATGACATGACGGGCTTCGCCGATGTCCGATCTTGTGCCGACAGGGTTCCCACAGACGGCGCCAATTGTCGAGGGTACTCCTCGGCAATGCCCTCCGATTGGGGCTTAGGGTTGACGGAATCCTGCAAGCTGACACGAGACATCGGTTCACAGACAAGCGGGGAGAGTGATTTACCCAGGTTCGGGGCCCTCGATGAGGTAAAACCCTTACGTCCTGCCTGTCTGTTCTTGATTATGAAGATAATGGGTTACAATGGGGTGCCGAATAGTTCGGCTGAGATCTCGTCGAGAGGCTAGGCGCTGCGGTGACCTAGCTCTAGACTTTTTGATGGCTAAGGCTGCTAAGGTTGATTGTGTCCCTCGGCAGCCCCTCTCCTAGCCTTTATATAGGAGGCCAGGTCTCAAGAGGTCTAACCGAGTACGACTAGGTTTACAGTAGTTTTGAATCTAATCTTTCCTTGTTCGGTTGCGTCCTTGTCTTGCCCGTCAAGGATTCCTCTGGTGCGCCGCCCAGGTGGCCCATCTCGCCTCCAAGTGTCTTCTTGGGCCTCCAATTAGTCATTACAGGATAGGGCAATGTCGGTTACCCGAAGGGTAATGCCCACGTCATCATCAACCCTAACCTTTCACTTACATACCCTAGTATAGGTACCTCTGCCCATGAGCTTGGCCTCCCAGTGAAGACCAACTGTCAACCTGGGAACTGCACAGGGCTTGGACCGTACATTCACCTCATTTCACATCATTTCACATTCTACGGAAGCAGCCTCGGCATAATCCCTATGATGCTTGTTCAGAGGGAACCCATACTAAGATGTATAAACTTCCAGTTAAGCCCTACCCATAATCAGGTATTGTGGGGGTACTCAAAAATTGGAAAGGTATCGCATCCTAACCAATATCAGTTTTACTTAAAATCCACCATATCATTCAAGTCATATTCACCTTCAAAAGATCTTTCAATAGAAAGACTCATCATTTCAAAGTTTTCAAATTCATTTCAAATCACAAGTTCCCATCTAGAGTAGTCAAGTTTTAGTTGTTAGCACTAGCACTAATCATGAGGGGTGCTATCTTGCTTATCCTTCTTTGAGGCTAACTTTACTACTCTTATAATACTCTAAACTTAGACCAAAGTTAACTATAAAAGTAACTTCTTAATAAACAAAGTAAAAACTTGTAAGGTAAAAAACTTGGGATGGGATTGTTGCACATATGGTAGAAGTAATGTTGCCTTGCTCAAATAGAGCTTTGCACTTGCAAGAATATCAGCTTGCCTTGAGTGGTGTACTGGTCAAAGTGGTCTTCCTCCTCTTGATGGTAGACCTCCTCTTCCTGGTACTCCTCGGTACTAGCGTCTAAAAACGGATACGAGATAACAATCACCGGACAAGGTTCAAGAGCTACACTAAGCACACAATGGCTTCACACACACTATTCTAGTATCATGACACACATAACATATTAGTTGAATTTGGTTTTCTTTCTTTAAGAAAAATAATTTCCTCTCATTACATATGTAGATTATAGTTTCCATTTAGTTCTTTGAGGAAATAATTTACTCTCATTGAATCTTGTTAAGATTTAATTTCCTCCAACAATCATGCATGAATCTATGTTGACCAAGGTCAACCATTCAACATCATCATTTGGGAAAATAATTTAAATGAGGTAAAATACCTCATACTATTTAATAATGCCACTTGTGATTTAACATCACCAAGTAATTCCATGTGAGAGTAATTAGACCAAGGTCACAACTTCATATGAACTTACTTGGGACAAGATTTAAATGAGAACAAGCCTCTCATAAAATTTACATAATAGTTTTGGACAATATCAATTGACTATAATAGCCATAAAGTCCTTTCTTTAAGCTAGGCCATGATCACTCATAGTAACCATGTCATATTTTTACATACTCAATTAGAGTATGTGAAATGTGATCTATGAGAGTTGAAATCAACTCAATAGTATTTTTGGTTGATTTTTAATAATTGTTTGAAGTTGCAAAAGTCCATGCCTTGTTCTTTTTGTCACATTAATTCCACAATGAATCTCAAGATTAGACCAGTGTAGTTAGTTGGGAAATTTCATAAGCTTTCCAACGGTATAAAATTCATCAAATTTGGTTGAGTAAATTTGAATATATTCAATTTTGAAAAAGGAGCCAGTAAGGTTTTTGATTTAAACTAAATTTCACATTTGAATTGAAACGGGCCGGCGGGAAAATAAACGGGCCCATTTCATTTAAACAGGCAACGGGCCAGCCCACCACGCATCCACGACACGTGGGCTGCCTAATGGGTGGGCTCCACCCGTCAGCGTCTAATCAAAACGCGAAGCGGTACGGGGCGTGTGAGGCATGGGATTAGGACACGATCGAACGGCTCGCGTTCGTCGTCGCCGGCGAGAAGAGTTCACTGGCACGGCGAGGCAAGGGGGTCGGAGGGATCACCGTGGCTCCAGCGGTGGTTGGCATTGTGCTCGACGAAGGTGTAGACGACGGCGGACTCCCTGGTACCGGCGGCGTCTCCAACGGTGGCTGGAATCGACGGCGAGCTTCCGCGGCGGAGCACGGCAGTGATGCTGCGATTGGCGAGCTACGGCGGCTAATGTCGAGCGGCGAGTGGCTGAGGAGTTCGAGGGAGGTGAGGTGGGTGCGGTGGTGTGAAGAAATTGTCGAGTGGAGGCCTCCTTTTATAGGCGAGGCAGGGTACCGAGGTGCGGCGGCATTGTCGACCACGGCGCGGGTTCTCCGGCGAGCTAGCGAGCTAGGCGAGGGCGGCATCCTGTTCAGCACGACCCCGCGGTCCTCTGGGCGGCGCTGGCTAGCTTAGGCGGTGCCTAACGCGTTCGGGATGTTGCGAGATGCTGCGCGCCCGAGGCGGGGTTTGGTCGTCATCTCCGGCAACGACGGGCACGGGTCGGCGTCGAGAGCTTGTCTGGCGGTGTCGCGGTGTCACGGTGATGCTCAAGGAAGAGAGAGGGGGGCCAGGGATAGCGTAGAGCGTCGAGGTGACGGGTGGCCGTGCGTACCCGTGGGCGTGTCCACGACGTGATCAGCATGGCCCTGGCCATCGTGGGCGCGACGCGTGCCGCCTCTGTGGCCATCCTCTCCGGCAATGGCGGCCACCAGGGTGCTCAGGGGATCAAGGAGAATCAGTGGGACATGGTGGCAGGGTTTAGAAGTGAGAGAGAGGGGAGTGTGCATGGTGACATGGGAGGTGGCCGGCATGGCTAGGGTTTGGCCATGCTTGGCCCTCCCCTAGGGTTGCTATGCCATGGTGAGATGGAGAGGGGACCAGGGGACATGGTAGAGCACAAGTGTTGAGTAGGGTTGGCAAAGACTATTTGAAATAGTGATTTTGGGATTTGGGTAGATTTGCATTTCAAATTTTTGTCAAACTTGCTCTATGCCAAGCCATTCCAAAATTTGAAATTGTATTGGTTGGACTTGTTGCAAGTGACCAGAGACACACCATGGTGGTGGTGGCATTTTAAAATAAAAAGAAATGTAAAATTTGCAAAGTGGGGTGATGTTGAGTTTGTTAAAAAGTCTCAACTTTGCTTGAGCATAGTTTTTGATCCAAGATGAATTTGTACTGGTGATCTTTACAAAAGTTGTTCACCTTGATGTGTACTTGGATGTGGTGCAAAGAGTTGGATTTGTTTGGTTTGAAAATCTCCAAATACAGAGGCTCAAAGTAGTGATCAGACTGAAAATGGCAGATTTGACCATTAGTGCATGTGATCACAATTTGAGTTCAAATTTGATTTGATTTGAGTTTTTTTGATTCCAAAAGTGTTAATAAGTGTTTAGTAACATAATACAACTAATGGTGAAAGACAAATTGGTCTAGGTTAAAGATTTGCAAAAATGGCATAAACCATATGTGAGGGTTTTAGGGTTTCTCCATTTTATTTTCTTTCTTTTTCTTTGATTTGATTTGTGATCTTCTCATGATCAATTTAGGGTTTTAGGGTGTAGTACATAAGCACACAAACAATCATCATGGTATTTCACACAATAATGCACAAGTCCTATGCATAGCACTATATGCAAAATAAAAGTTTGTGTTGGTTCCAAATTTTGGGTAATTGAATTCCTCTTCTTCATTTATTTGAAATTTGGGATGTTACACCTATACCCTCCATATTTGTTGAAATATTAAAACCTAGATATTCTGGTAGCCATGGATGAGACCTCACAGGTCAACAGCCAGCCAAGCAAGAAGACTGTCGCGTTGCAGGTGAACTGCCCGACGGGGCAAGCAGTGAACGCAGCTGGGCTAGCTGCAAGAGTCTTGAGGTGGGACACTTGACTTAACGCATACGGCCTGCGTACATACATATGGTCCAGAAGCAGCCAACAACTTAACAGGTTTATGAAGCTCACACTGGTGAGAATGCAACATATAGTTACAACTTAGAAAGTTAGAAGGCAATTGTACTGAATAAAGCTTCAGTCGTGCGCATAACAATTGATGCTAATTGATCTCTACCTGACAAACATTTCGCGCATGATCAGATGATAAAATATCATACATCGGCAGTGACAAAGAAATCAATATGTTTTCTCCTCTCCTCTACTCGCACATAGACACACCAGAAGTACTATTACTGGAAAAACGTGGTGCCCAGTGCGTATGGCAAAGAGTACAGCATTAACCTGCATCTGGTAAGGGAATGGCAAATATAAAACAACTACATTGTTACCCTGCAGAACATATGCATTTGAAGCAATGAACAGAAAGCTGCAGTGGCAGTTAACCTATTGACAGGGATGAGAAACACAAATTAAATAATACCATATATAAATGAAGACAGTGTAGCTCACCACAAGACCCCAGGTAACAACTCTTTCAAAGAGCTATTTCAGCCACGGGCTCTTCCTCATCACTTGAAATTCATCTCGTGGGAAAGATATTGTATATGTGGAGTATTAACTTCGCAACTAAAGCAATAGTTAAGCAGATGATAGTGTAGCGACAGTGGTGGGTAGATCATCCTGATATACAAACAAAATGCCTTGCGTCATGCACCTGGAAAATATACTTCATTGCGAAGCCTGTAGATTTCTCAGAGAGCAGATAAAACTAAGCAAATCTGAAAGTAAAGCAAGCAAAAACCATCCTGAACCTGAAGTTAATTGGAATATATAGCCCATACAAATTCCCGGGAAAATTTGCATGTTTGACTAAAACAGGAGCCAATATTGAAACTATAAGCTCTATTTACACAGCAGCGTAGCATGAAATGTGGCAAGATCATTATTAATCCTAATTCTAATACGAAGTGTTGAATTTGTAGCAATGGGAATGTGTGAACATACTATTTTTCCTTTATTTAGTACTCGAAACCATTTGTACATTTCAATACCCAAAGGAGTATGAAGCATTTTTTTTACAGGAACGCGGTAGGGAAATCACTATAAAGAAGTTTTTTTTTAAATAATAAGAACCTAAATCTCTGTTCCTGAGGACTTGAACCTGGGTGGTTGGTTTGTACATCCACTTCCCTAACTAGGTGGGTTAGGCTAATATAAAGCATGGAGTTCGGAACAGAGCACATCAATAATATGATGTGAAGATAGTACAAATGGCAATTGCAACAGCTAATCTCCTCGGAGCCCAATTAAAGATACACTGACTGGTCCTACGAGTGCCTTTAATACCTACATCCCTCTTCTGTAATTCATAGTGCCATATGGTCGTCAACCATACATTCTTATATCCGAGACAAACATCAAAGGCCGATCTAATTATAATGTCACAATGAGAGACTCTGCACTTAGCAGCACAGGTGAGCATAGAAAACTAACAGGAACGGCTAATTGATGCTCCCCTAAAGCAAGAAAAAGAAAGCTTGGTTACTTGGCATGCAGCCACCAAAAGTATCGAATTAGGTCTGTAGGGATGAAAATGACCTTCATTACTTCACCCACTCAATTCTTGGGATAGAAAAATATAAGTAACATCAAGTTTAAGAGCTTCTGCTGCATCAGACAAAGAAGCCAAATGAACCGCTATCGACAGCACCCAGCCACCGAGGTAATTCATATTTTTTGATCGACTATTAACATATGTTCTTCAGGGAAAATTACACTTAACCGTTTTTCTGAAATGAATTATAAGCCAACATCTTTGCCAAATATAAGTGATAGCTCATAAAAATACGCTTCAAGAATCAGCTATTAGCCTCTCAGATGTGCCAGTAGAATGTAGCACATGGCGCCTTTATACTCAAGCACGGGACAAAAAGACTAAGCACGGTAACAGATATAGCAAAAAAAAAAAACTATGGTTCCAAGGTCAGGACAATCGCATCCTAAAATGCGTATATACATCATCTTTGATCAATTTACTTGAAAGTGTACGATGCATCAATGATATCGACACCAGTGTTTTTGCAAACTTACACGCATGGGTGTTGGTGTTTTCGTCATGATCCGTTTTGCTTTGAGATTCGGATAAAAGGAGAGTTACTTTTCCATTTGCCAAGGCGAGCGGGAATCTCGAGTAATAAATCGACGGTATAGAACACCCACACTCATACGTGTGTACAAAATCCACTCTCTTTGTGGGTATACTTTATGGGTATATCAACGGCGTGGCCTAGATCCGGCAAGCCCGGGTGGCCCATAGTTGGTAGTGAGGCATGTGGCCCATCGGGCGGCCCAGTTGCTGTAGATCGTGAAGGATGAAGTCCAGCCCAGGAACGAGGAGCCGGATCCTAACCGACCTACGAAGGAGGCCGGATCCGTGAAGGCCCATGAAGTATCCGGATCCAGCGTGACCTAGAAGGAAGGCGGATCCTTGACGTATACGGCAAGGCTTTGAACCGTAGTTAGGCAACTTGTATTCCGGCTAGGACTCTCCGTGTAAACCCTAGATCCGAGCGTCTATATAAGCCGGATCCCGGGAGCCCTAGAGGCACAACCACAACTCATTGTAACAACGCGAAAGCGCCCAGATAATTCCAGACAAGCAGCAGTAGGCCCTGTCATCGTGCAGGTGTTCCGAAGCTGGGTAACTCGCGTACCACCGTCCCGAGAGCACTCCGCCCTATGGCCCCTACTTCTTCTCCCCCTCGTGAGGATCCCTCCTCCGGGGTACCGTCGATTAGGCAACGACAGTTGGCGCCCACCGTGGGGCCTGTGGCGTCTGGAGGCCGGAACCGGGAGGGTTCCGCCATGGGAAGCTACGACGACACCATCGCTGTGGGGCGCGTCCTTTACGCCGGGAATCTGCCGATCGTCCCTCCGGATGAGTGCTGGATTCCGGCTAGGACAAACCCCGTCAAGCTCTCCATCGTCCCAATTGGCGGCATACACATCTTCATCGGGGAAACCGTCGATTCCGACGGAAACCCATTGGTAAGTAACGCAGACGCGACCGCCGCAGAGCTGGACGCTGTCGCGAAGATCCGATCTGAGATACAGGAGTTTCCCAAGGAAGACTCCGCCTTAGATCTGGAAATTTCAAAGCCCACCCAATCCGCCCCTGAGCAGGAAACAACGGTGGAAGACCGATGCAGATCCGCCTGGGTCTCCCAGGTGTTAGAGAAGCAGAGGTGCCACTTCGTACACTTCTTGGCCCATACCGCCGGAACCACCCCTCAAGAAGACGGAGCTGGTCCTGAGCAGGTAGAAGCACCGGAACACAACGCGGATCCGGATCAGGCTGAGCTTGTCGGAGAAAGCGAAACTCCGGTTGAAGAGTCGATTTTGGGCAATCTGAGCCCAATTTCCGGAGATACCCCCTCCATGGAGTCTGATGACTTCGTTCGCAAGATAAGGGAATACGGATACAGTGATCAGCCTGAAGTCGACTCTGCCCAGCCTAAGCAGGTTCTCGCAACGATAGCAGCGCAGGGACAAACTGGATCTGAAGAACCAACCAGCCAATCCGACCCCCAACCATCCCAACAAGGATCTCCAATGTCTCAGGTGCGACCCCACAGGGATCCTTCCTCGGAGGAAATCCTATCAGCAGAAGAGATGGTCGCGCGAGCAGTCCTTAACACACCTATAACCCCGGGCGACGCCGCAGATCTGGAGGCCCTAGAGGCTACTAGAAAGGAAATGCTGGCCACAGCCAAGAAGCTCGCCGATACCGAAGCCGCGTTAAGGGAAGAGAGGGCAGAAGCTGCAGGATTGGCGGAAAACTTCGATAGACAGGACCGCGAGATCGCTGCCACACTCGAGCAAGTCAAGAGCATGAGGGCTGAGTGGGAAGTAAAGATGATCTATGCGCAGGCGGAGGCCGATCGAATTGTTAGAGAAGCAATTCCGCCTCGCAGGATACCCTTCAACACGCCCGCAGAGCACCAGCCGCTGGAAACCCCAAAGGACAACATGCTAAAAGCTGCGGAACTACTGCAGAAGAAGGACGAAGAGGTTGATATCAACTATCTTCGCACACTCGTCGCTTCAGCAATGCAGCAGCAAAGCAAGGCGGATACTTCGCGCAGGTTGGAATCCAATCCGGATAACTGTGTATCTACCGCGCAGAAGGACGCCCACGCTGATCGGCGACCCGATGATGAATCACACACCGGATCTTCGGAGCGCAGAAGGAAAACCAGGGAACACCCAAATCCGATCCCCGTACCATCAAAGACGCCACCGTCAGATCCAAGAAAGGGAAAGGATGCGATGTACTCTGGACGAGACAAATACCGCAACCCCTCTCCTCCGCCCAACGGTTACCCGCGACCCCCTCGCCGCCGTAGTCCAGCCGGAAACACCAGGCCCCCAGGGCATGGTGGGATTGTTATCCGCGACAACGTGCTGCCAAGAAACAGAAACAGGGAGCGCTCGCCGGAACCTCGCCGGAACCAGAACAATGTTCATGAGCCCGAGCCCAGGAGGAGTCGGAATGAGGACCGCGATCCAGAACCTCGTCGGAGCCGGGACCCAGAGCCTCGCCGGAGCCGTGACCCGGAGCCTCGCCGGAACGACCAGGGCAGCCAGCGCCAGGGCGAAGGCAGCCACAGGAGCCGGAGCCAGCACCAGGAAGGCCGAGGAGAGTCAGAAGGCGGAAGCAAGAAATCGAACCGCCCACCTCGCAGGTCTCCCTCACCACCACCTAGCGGTGGCGGCGGAGGTGGAGGCGGAGGCAACGGTCGAAGATCTCGCTCTCGCTCAAAGTCTCCTCGCCACGGCTCACGCGACGCACGGGATCGCCTCAACGAATACAGAACCGACTACATTGGTCCGAAGTGCTTTGGCAGGATGATTCGAGAGGAACCAAAGCCAAGGATGAACCTCAAGCTACCCGGAAACCTGAAGCATTATGATGGCACCGAAAGGCCGGATACCTGGATTGAGGATTACTACAATGCTGTAACCTTTGCCGGAGGAACCCCTAACATCGCCTGCCGCATGCTTCAGTTGTACCTTGTAGGTCCAGCCCGGATCTGGCTCAGCGACCTCGAGAAAAATTCCATCTTTTGCTGGTTCGACCTGAAGAACGCTTTCGAGAAACACTTCAGGGGCACATACAAGAGACCTGCCACAACAAGCGACCTGCAGGCATGTATCCAGAAGAAGGGCGAAACATCGAGGAATTTCCTCACCCGATGGTTGGCATGCAGAAACGAGTGCGAGAACGTTGACAACCGCACAGCAATGCACGCCTTCATTGGGGGCTTGCAGCGAGGAGGATTGCTACGGCACAAGCTAACTTGCATGGTCAATGCAAATCAACTGACGTTGGATGACATGATCACCATCGCCAGCGATCACACCGCGCCGATGACGACGCAGCGGTGATCTCGCAGCCACAAAGAATCCCCCTGCATCAGCAAAAGAAGAACCGTGACAATGGTAGCAGCAGCAGCCATAAGCGCAAGAACCCTGACGACCAGAAGAGTGGCGGATCCGAGATGATCGCCATGGCGTTTCAACGCGGAGGTTCAGGAGGTGGCAGAGGACGCGGAGGCGGAGCCGGCAGGGGTCAGCAGCATACCTCCGAGGTCACAGCTGGCAGATCCCGCGCCCCGCAAACCTATGAGGAATACAGAGACATGCCCTGCTCGGCCCATCTGGATCCGGCTACGGGGAAATCCACTCACACCAACCGCAACTGCAAGTGAGTCAATGATCTAAAGAACGACCCGGAGGCAGGATACAAGCGCGCCCGGAAGCACCGCCCACGCGGCAAAGGTGGCAAGGGAAAGAACAAGGACAAAGAAGATGATAGTTCCGAGGCGATGGATGAGGATGATAACTCGCCGGATCCCAAGGCAGGATCCGCAGGAAAATCCAACCCATTCGATAAAAAGAGCGTGGGGGCTTTCCACCCGTTCCGCGGAACCCCAACGATCCGCGCTACCAAGTCAGCTACCCGGATCCTGAACGCCACAGTTCCGGCTGTGCCGCAGTATGTCAGGTGGTCGGAAGTCCCGTGCACATTTGACAGGGAGGATCACCCTGCCGTTGTGCCAAAAGAATGCTACGCCTTGGTTGTAAGTCCCCGTATAGACGGGTATGACTTCTCCAAGTGCCTCATGGATGGTGGGGCCAGTCTGAACATCATGTACCTGGAGACTCTAGAGCGGATGAACCTCACCAAGGAACAGCTCAAACACAGCAACACTGAGTTTCACGGCGTGGTTCCGGGTAAGAAGGCGAATTCCCTCGGCAGCATAACACTTCCCGTGGCTTTTGGCGATGTTCATAACTTCCGCCAAGAGAAGATCACGTTTGAAGTTGTGCCCTTCAAGAGCTCCTACCACGTCATCTTCGGCAGGCCCACCTACCACAAGTTCCACGCAAGAGCGTGCTACATCTACAACAAGCTCAAGATTCCGGGTCCTAAAGGTATGATTACCGTATCCGGAGACTACAAAAAGGCTCATGAGTGCGAGTTAGGCGAAGCCGCCTTCGCAGAGTCTGTGATATCTGGAGAAGAGCTGAAAGGCTACAGAGCCGCGGTGGATCCGACTGAGATGCAGACCACCAAGAAGCAGATCTCCGAGCAGAAAACCTCCTTCAAGGCCGCGATAGAAACCAAGAAGCACGACCTCATCCCAGGCGACTCTTCCAAGCAGGTTTCGGTCGGAGCCAACATGGACCCCAAATAGGAAGACGCGCTCGTCGAGTTCCTCCGCGCTAACATGGATATCTTCGCATGGCAACCTTCTGACATGTCCGGAGTACCTAGGGAACTCGCCGAGCACTACCTCAACATAAATCCGGGGGCCAAACCGGTGAAGCAAGCTATGCGACGCTTTGGAGACAAGAAGCGCCGCGCCATAGGAATGGAACTAGCAAAGTTACTAGAAGCAGGTTTTGTAATAGAAGTTATCCACACCGATTGGGTCGCGAATCCCGTCCTTGTACCCAAAAAAGACACTGAAATACTAAGAATGTGCATCGATTACTCGGCTTGAACAAGCATTGCCGAAGGATCCGTTCCCCTTGCCGCGCATTGACCAGGTCATTGATTCGACGGCGGGGGCGGAACTTCTGTGTTTTCTTGATGCGTATTCCGGGTATCATCAGATCCGGATGAAGGAATCCGACCAAAAGGCGACTTCATTCATTACCCCGTTTGGCACTTACTGCTATGTCACCATGCCTTTCGGTTTGAAAAATGCAGGTGCCACCTACCAACGAACGATGCAGCGGTGCCTGAAGGACCAAATCGGCCGGAACGTGCACGCTTACATCGACGACATCGCGGTCATGACCCGGAAAGGATCCGACTTGATCAGCGACCTCACAGAAACCTTCGACAACCTCCGCAGGTACAAGATGATGTTGAATCCGCTGAAGTGCGTTTTTGGCGTGCCAGTGGAAAACTCCTTGGCTTCATAGTCTCTCACAGAGGCATTGAGGTTAACCCGGAAAAGATCAAGGCAATCCTGTGCATCAAACGGCCAACTTGTCTCAAAGATGTGCAACGACTAACTGGTTGCGTCGCAGCAATCAGTAGGTTTGTTAGCCGTCTTGGCGAGAAGGCGCTACCTCTGTACAAGCTGCTAAAGAAAACAGACAAATTCGTCTGGGACGACGCAGCTGACGCAGCTCTTCGAGGGTTGAAGGAAATACTCACCTCCCCACCTATCTTGGTAGCTCCAGCAGAGTCAGAGCCAATGCTCCTTTATCTGGCAGCTACCAACAAAGTCATCAGCCTCGTCATCATGGTGGAGCGAAAGGAAGAAGGTCATGAATATGACGTCCAAAGACCTGTCTACTACATTAGCGAGGTGCTGACGGAGTCAAAACAAAGATACCCTCACTTTGAAGCTAGCCTATGGAGTGTTCTGGGCAGCCTAAGCCGAGGCATTACTTCCAAGAACATCCGATGTGATCGTGAGCAAGGCTCCGCTATCAACAATTCTCAACAACGCTGACGCAACAGGGCGTACGGCTAAATGGGGCATTGAACTATCCGCCTTCGACATCGCTTACAAGCCCAGGACTGCGGTTAAATCCCAAGTCTTGGCAGATTTCGTCGCAGATTGGACAGAAGCTCCGGATGCAAGTCTGGAGCCGGAACCAGAAACATGGGTCATGCACTTCGATGGATCCAAGCAGCATCAAGGCTCAGGAGCCGGAGTCACCCTGAAGTCCCCTACCGGAGAAGAACTGCAGTACGTTCTGCAGATCCACTTCGAAGCTACAAATAACATGGCGGAATACGAGGCTCTACTACACGGTCTACGCATCGCTAAGGAAATTGGGATCAAGCACATCATATGTTGTGGAGATTCCGACCTGGTGGCACAACAAGTAGCCGGAACCTGGAACGCCAGAAACTCCGTCATGGCGGCCTACAGAGACGAAGTTGATGAGATCGCCAAGTGCTTCCTCGGATACGAAGTCAAGTACGTCAGGAGAGACGATAACACAGCGGCAGACATGCTATCCAAGCTCGGATCCGGCAGGAAGCAAATTCCGCCTGGCATTTTCCTGGAGCATCTCCGGATACCCTCGATTAAGGGCGCTAACCCGGAAAATCCAGAGGTGGCAGTATCTCCGGCTAGGGAGGTGATGGCTATCATTCCGGCTTGGACACAGCCTTTCCTGGACTACCTCATCGATCAGAAGTTGCCAGAGGACGAGGTCCTCGCGCGACAGATCGTCAGACGAGCGAGAACCTACACAATTGTTGATGGACAGCTCTACAAACGAAGTGCAGCAGGGGTGTTTCTCAAATGCGTCTCCAATCAAGATGGCATTGAAATCCTCAGAGAGATCCACGCAGGGGATTGCGGGCATCACGCCGCTCCCAGATCCCTCGTTGCCAAAGCTTTCCGGCTAGGATTCTACTGGCTCACAGCTAAAGAAGATGCTGACAAGCTGGTAAAAACCTGCCGAGGTTGTCAGTACTACGCTACACAACCAAACGCTCCAGCCCAAGAGCTGAAGACCATACCTATCACCTGGCCATTTGCGGTCTGGGGGCTCGATATGGTTGGTAAGTTAAAAAGATCATCTCCTGGCAGTTTTGAATACCTTCTGGTCGCTGTTGACAAATTCAGCAAGTGGATCGAGGCAAAGCCAGTGAGAAAAGCCGATGGTGCTACGGCACTAAAATTCGTCTGCAGCCTCGTGATGAGATTCGGCATCCCACACAGCGTAATCACAGATAATGGCACAAACTTCGCCCAAGGAGAGTTGAGGGATTATTGTGACACAATGGGGATTCGACTGGACCTTGCATCTGTGGCTCATCCACAATCTAACGGTCAGGTTGAAAGGGCTAACGGTCTAATATTATCAGGAATTAAGCCGCGCCTTGAAGAACCACTGCGGCGAGCAGCTGGAGCTTGGGCTGACGAGTTGGAAGCTGTTTTGTGGAGTTTACGAACTACCCCTAACAGATCAACAGGGTTTACCCCTTTTTTCCTGGTATACGGATCCGAAGCCGTGCTACCCTCCGACATCATCCACGATTCACCGCGAGTTTTCGCCTACAATGAAGAAACAGCTGATGAGGCCAGACAGCTATCTGTGGACCTGATTGAGGAAGCTCGGAACCTAGCTGATCAGCGCTCCGCCATCTACCAGCAGAAGCTCCGACGCTATCACAGTCGTCGAGTTCGGAATCGCTCCTTCATGGCAGGAGACCTGGTCCTCCGCCTTCGACAGGTGAAAGACCATAAGCTGCAAACTCCATGGGAAGGACCCATCGTCGTTAGCAAAGTGCTCCATAACGGGTCATACTACCTTGTTGATTTCCGCGAGCTGAGGGATAGACCTGCTAACTGGCACCGGAAACGCAAGCGTGAGGATCCGGATGACATCTACGATGAAACAGATCGCCCTTGGAACATCGCACAGCTACGTCCTTTCTACACTTAGCCATATGTTTTCCAAGTTATAAACTCTGTAATACTTATACATGATCAATGAAATAAAGCTTATGGTTCACTCTTTGAGTCTTTTACCTCCTTTACTTGTTCATTTTAGATCGTGTATGTTTTTTCCGACTAAAACCGCAGAGCTGGATATTTCCGCCTAGGCGTGTATGAAAGTTGTGATTTCCAAAACCGTCTTTTAAGACGTAAGCTTAAGTTTTCTGATTAAGTTGTTATCTGTTGCGAACTCGTGGATTCCTAGTAGCGATTTCCGGCACCTATGCCTGGGGGCTTGTTTCCGCGGTTATGGACGGACTGCCATTGGGCTTCGTCGCCGCTGGCGAGCATTTCCGGCTAAGGTTTTCCGGCTCGCGGAAGGTCAAGCGAGTAAGCCGGAAAACAATGAAGTCAGCACTTGCTTTCCGACATAAAACGAAACATGCAAATAATTCAAAAGGGTAGCAGGATAAGTTTTCCGCCCATGCATAATTGTTTCGTCCCTAGATACTTAAGAATTTAAAGTTATATTACAAACCCTCGCTGGGGCCAAAATGATGCATTGTTTCTCCCGCAGGAATAAAAGTTCTCACTCCCCCTTGGCCGGAGAAGTCTTGCCCTCTGAGTCTTTCTTCTCGGGGTCTTCGGCCGGAGAAGACACGTCTTCATCACTTTCTCCTTCTTCAGAAGCAGCAGCGCTGGTCTTGGGTTCCTCTTGGGGAGCGTCCTTGGAGCTGGTCCAGGTGTATTGGGTTCCGGATTCCGCAGGTCGCGCCTTCGCGGCGAGCTCCTTCTGAAGTTCCTCTTCCAAGGGCTCGTCGGCGGGAAGAACGACCTTGTCGTAGAATTCATCATGCCGGATCCTGCGCGCGATACGGGTGTCGTAGCCGCTCACTGCATCCAGCAGCGCGCTGACATCCGCATCCGGAGGAACGCCCGTGGTCACTTGATCAAGATCAAGACCCGGATTATGTGCTAGGCACATGGTCAAGGCCATTGCAGCTGCGCCTCGGGCTGATGATGCTTGCAGATCCGTCACCAGCTCCGGCAGAACATCCATCTTCCCAACAAGCTTGCGAACGTTGCATGTGCGACTCCTTTTGATGGATAAGTTATAGCATATCTTGTGGGAGGCGGAGATGAGATCTTTGCAATCATCGCCTGCGAGTTGAAGAAGGTCATCCCGGGGGAACAAATTCCGGCGCTGCTCCGGATAACCAAGTGGCTCTGCATAAAGATAATCAGGATGTAAGCATGCAATTTGAGCACAAAGTAAAAAGTCGGAGCAAACATCTGGGCAAGGTTTTAGTATCCTACCCAAAATGTTCTCGTTGAGCAAGTCCCAGTGATGCTCCGCGGTCTCCATATATTTCCGGAGTCCATTGAGCTCTTTTTGCTGCCTCTTGATGGTCTCGCTGTCAGCATTTTTCTTCAGCAACATCTCGCCCTTTTCCCTGATGTGTTCGGAGTTTTTCTCCGCCAGCTGCTTCTCGGCCTGCTCCCTCCTTAGTTCCGCCTCCTTTAGTTTCGTTTCCAAATCTTGGTACGAGGAGCGCAGGTTCTCAAGTTCAGATGAGGCTGTAGCAAGGGAAGAGGATGCGCCTATAATAACATAAGTCAAAAGCGAGTTCAAAGTCGGAATATGAACTAATGACCAAAGAGACGGAAACCAACCTTGGGCGTCCGCCAGTTGTTTGGTCAGCTCCGCATTCTCATCCTTCAGAGACCGGATATTTTCCGCCTGGCTCAGAGTAACGCGGCACTGCAGGGCAATGTTCTTGTGCAGCTCGTAGTGCAGTGCCTGCTGTTCCTGTAAAATTTAAACAGAGCAGGAGTAAAAATTCCGCCTGTAACAGTGGTTTCTTTCAAAGCATCATTGCCGGAACCTTTCCGCCATAATGCTTGGGGGCTACTGGTCCAATTTAAAAACTTTCCCGGAAGTAATCTTTCTCTAAGCATCTAAGCGCTAACTATTATTTGAGTTTCCGCCTACATGCTTGGGGGCTACTGGGGAGTACCTTTTGCTTGCAGATGAGCTTGTCGAAGAACTGGCCGACATCTTTCTTAAAATCCTGGATCTCCGATGTCGCAGCATCAGGTTTCCCCCAGGCGTTGTTCAGCATGGCGTTGAGCAGGTCTTGTTCAAGTTCCCACTTCTCCGCCTCAGTTAACTTGTTGAAAAACTTGGTAGCATACGCTTTGGGGGTGGAAGTGGTGTCAGCCGGATCTCCAAAGTTCTTCGGAAAAACGACGATGTCGCCAGCGCCGTCTCCAGCCTTCTCGGAAGAAGTGACTTCAACCTCTCCTTGGCCTTGTACTTCCGTGTCTTCTTGGGCAGGGCCTTTGGCCTTAGGATCGTCTCCGCCCACCTTCTCGCTGCTAACCGGAATTATTTCCGGTGGAGTGTTTGTAGCAGGAGGGGGAGATGGATCAGCCTGAGGGGGAGATGGTTGAGGAGTAGGGTGGGAAGCACTTGGTGGAACTGGGGTAGAGGGACCAACAGCCGGAGATTTCTTCATATATTTCGTGATGGGCTCCTGGCTGGTGGTCCGCGTGGCAGTGACATTCGGATTCCTGCAAACAAGTGAAAGGGTTCAGACAAGAGATAATTTCGCCAAGTTAAAGTTGCATCATGTTCGGAAACTTACGGGGCGCCGGGGATGATGGGCCGCGTGCGCTGGCCAGTTGTTGAGAGCATCCTTAGGCGCGCACGCTCCGCTTTCCTTGAGTCCAGCGGAGGTGGTTTTGACGTCTTGGGCTTCTTGGCGGAGGCCTCGCCGCTAGTCCCGGCTTCAGTGCCGGAAACCTTGGCGCGGGGACGCTTTGTAGGTCGAGGGGCCGCCTTGTGGGGTGCTTGCTCCTCTTCCTCCTCGTCGTCGTCCGGAGCCTCCTCCGCCGCGTCGCCGCTAACGGGAACACGAAGAATGGTGCGGAAGCTTTCCTCCGCCAAAGTGTTGAGCTGGAAGAAATAAAACAAGAATTAAAGATAACATCAAAAAACTTGCGAAGTTTGAATCAACGAAAAGAACAAAGCTTACCGGAGGACATTGGTCGTTCGTGTATATATCCTTGATCAGTTCCGGGACCTGTTGGCCCCTCGGAATCTTCACCAGCGTCTTGAACCTCCTCTTCAGAGAGTCGGCCGGAAGATCGTGGCGGGTAACCCGGAGAAGATCATCCGCCCCGGTATAAGCGCACATCAAGCGCGCGTTGTAGCGTAGAGGCTGGATTCTCCGGGAGAACCAGCTAAGTGTGAGCTGGGCTCCGGTCAGCCCGTCGTGGACTAACCAGGAGATTCTCCGCGCAGCCTTTTCCAAGATCGGGGTCTGGGCGAGCGAAGGGACGAAGCTCCAGCTTGCAAGCTCTTCCGGAGGTTCGTTGATGAACTGGGGCAGGCCTTTGTGGACATCCGGAACTGAGGCGTTTTTCTCATAGAACCATCCGGCGTTCGATGCGGACAGATTCGTGCGAGTCATGGGGAGGATACATGCGACTAGGGCGGAGCATAAATGTCATGCTTCCGCAGTTCACCATTGCTTTGTCCTTGGTTTCTTTCTTCACCCGGAAAAAGAACTGCCATAACTTGACGTCTGGCCGGATCCCAAGGTGTCCTTCGCAGAGAGTCACGAAGTTGGACAGGAGAAGGTAAGAGTTTGGGCAGATGTTGTGGGGCTGGAGCCCATATGTGTTGAGGACGGAGAGGAAGAATTCCGAACAGGGAAGTGAAAGTCCGCGTTCCACCCAAGCTTTGGTCATGACGATTTCTCCGGCTTCAGGCTTGGGGACGTCGGAGTCGCGCGTGAAACTCCAATGTGTGGAGATCATGCCCTCGTTCTGGAGCTCTCTAAGCTCCACATCGGTAGTTGCGCAAGGCCACCACTGACCCCGCTCTCCTTCGCGGATCCGGGCTTTGGACGCCCTCTTGTTTTCCGCCTCCTGCACCTTTGCTGCCATCCGAGCTTGTCCCTCGAGTTCTTCTTGGAGCTCTTGAAGGGAAGGGATCCGGCCTGGAGCGGTGCTGGAAGATGCGGAAAAAGGTTGAGCTAGTCTAATGTCGGAAACATATGGTGGCAGGAATGATATGGGATCCGGGCATATGGGTTCCATTTGATTGGGATCAGGGCTACTCGGAGAGCTACCAGTACAATGCGATGTTTCGAGTGGCATGCTTCCGGCTGCGCCCATACAAAGTATTTGAGTACCCGGATCACTAAGTCTATCTTCTACACTAGGTTATCTTCTACAAGACCGGCGCACTTACCGCTAATGGCGCGGTGGCTCGACGGAGCTCCGGTGAAGGTGAGGTTGCCGAACTTGAAGGAAATCGTCCTGCGTGACCACGAATCGGCGGCGGAGCGAAATTCACGTTCAACCGCGGGAATCTTGGCGCGAGGGGAGCCTTGGTTTGGCGGCGCGCGGAGCTCACCATGGCAAAAGCTCGCCGGAGACGAGATCTGTCGGGCGGCGCGGCGCGAGGAGGAAGACGAAGTGGTGAGGAGAGGTGAAAGAATGAGAAATTACCGAGCCGCGGGGTATTTATAGGCCACGCGCGGAGATTCGGGATTCGGATCCAACGGTGGAAACGGAACGGTCGCACCGTTGGATGGATGACACGTGTTTTAGGTCAAGCGCGGTAAAATGACGTGAAGGTAACTTAACCACGCACTCCCGGAAATTCCGGCTAAAGATTTGCATCTGCGAAAATTTAGCGCGGGAAATGAGGAAGTTGTGCGCGGGAAGAGTGGACTTTCCGTTGTTGGCATGATCTGAAGATGGAGGATTTCCGGCGAAGTGAACCCGGAATCAAGTAAGAAGTTTTGAAGCTCTTCAAGATTCTCTTCGTTTCCGAGCTGAATGAAGTCGGAGGAATGATGAATCTCGGAGAACTTCGGGGGCTACTGTTGTGGGTATACTTTATGGGTATATCAACGGCGTGGCCTAGATCCGGCAAGCCCGGGTGGCCCATAGTTGGTGGTGAGGCATGTGGCCCATCGGGCGGCCCAGTTGCTGTAGATCGTGAAGGATGAAGTCCAGCCCAGGAACGAGGAGCCGGATCCTAACCGACCTACGAAGGAGGCCGGATCCGTGAAGGCCCATGAAGTATCCGGATCCAGCGTGACCTAGAAGGAAGGCGGATCCTTGACGTATACGGCAAGGCTTTGTACCGTAGTTAGGCAACTTGTATTCCGGCTAGGACTCTCCGTGTAAACCCTAGATCCGAGCGTCTATATAAGCCGGATCCCGGGAGCCCTAGAGGCACAACCACAACTCATTGTAACAACACGAAAGCGCCCAGATAATTCCAGACAAGCAGCAGTAGGCCCTGTCATCGTGCAGGTGTTCCGAAGCTGGGTAACTCGCGTACCACCGTCCCGAGAGCACTCCGCCCTATAGCCCCTACTTCTTCTCCCCCTCGTGAGGATCCCTCCTCCGGGGTACCGTCGATTAGGCAACGACACAAAGACAATTAGAATTTGTGAACAATCTAACGTAATTCAAAAGGATCATCCCATCACCCATCCATTTAATAAGAGAGCAACATGCCTGTCATGGAAGATTAAAACTTAACACAACTTTTTCACTTTTGTTAAAAATGCTAATGACGATTGGAAGATAAAAGAAAAGCTTATTACAATCTATATAGCCATCACACTGGAAAGAGCATTCTACCAATTAGATGAACATAAATTCATCATATCCCAAACTTAACAAACAGGTTGGACAAAGTCCATTGTACAACAGAAGCAAAGGAACATGAGTAATAATAAGAAATGAATGCAGGGAACACGTGGAACATACCTGACAGAAAAATGGTGCATTCCGCTCATCCCAATTTTACTTGCATGCAATCACCGGTAAATTGAGAGTGGATTCAATATATTGTTGAATGCAGATAAAGGACAATGAGGACAAAACCAAAACTTGCAAAAAAAGAGCTTGGACATGGGATGCATAATACTAAGAAATGAATCTATGAAGCATGTGAAACATATATGATAGCAAAAGGGTGCATTCCATCGAAAACTACAAACGGAGGCCGAGCTACATGTAGCCCTTTATTTTCAAAAAATCGGAATCATAGTTTTAAGTTTTGGAAAAATCTGAAAAAAAATCCTGAAGTAGACAATGATGAAATTTACAAACGTGCAAACACTCAATGTAAGATTCTTTGTATTGTAGACTACACAAAAATGACAAAATCTGACAGGTTTTATAGTTTTGAAATGTGCACTATTCACTATTCTTAGATCCACACATTTGTCATTTTTGTGTAGCCTAAAGTACTAAGAATTTCACATTGAGATTTCACATGTTTGTAGATTCCATCATTGGCTACATCTAGGATTTTTTTTATAATTTTTTGAAACTTAAAAATATGATTTTAGATTTTTTGAAAATAAAGAGCTACATGTAGCTCGGCCTCCATTTATCCACTCTCTGCATTCCATCCCAATTTAACCTACATTCAATCACTTCTAAACTGTGAGTAGATTCAATATATTGTTGAATGCAAATAAAGAACAAGAGAAATATCTAAAACATGCAAAAAAAAAAACATGGACATGGGATGGATCTAAAGGAAGATTTTTCTCTGTTGGATGAAAGAAAACATCAGTAACTGAATCTAGCTAGTTATATATTGTGTCGTAAAGTACAGGTGAAGCCAGCTTGTTTCCTAAGGAAAATACAAACACCAAAAATACATGAGACGCTAAGTCAAGCAGGTACGCATCCACTTGTAACTGATCATAAGGCATTACATTTGCAAATCTCAAATTACTAAGAATCAACATAAAAGTAGGAGTTTGAGATTTAGAGTATATATAAAAAAGATGGAGTATATAATATTTAGAGTGTACAAAATAAGAGTGAGCATGTAAGATTTGAATTATACAAATGAGGGAGGATATACTATTTAGAGCATATAAGAGCATTCATCTAAACTCATCACAGGAATCAAAGAATTAATAGTTTCATAAGTTAGCCATTTAATATGACCCAAGAAGATGATATTAGCTTCTGGCACCCCTTTTCTCTATCTATATACATATTGAATTCATGTGGAATGCCATTGTAAGCAAACGATTTTCAGTGCCTATATAACCACGATTTATGAATTTACTTACCAAGCAGATAGGTACACTTCACTATGTTGAACTCTGTTTTTCAATTATAGTCACGTAAAGGTCTTCTCAACCGCAGACATTCAAAACCCATGTGCATTATATAAATCCTCCAACATTCGAAGCTTATCAAGCATATTCAGTAGCCTCGATCTTACAATTGCACAATATCTGCCCAAAACTTCTTTTGGAATCCAAATACACTCCACCCTTTTGCTTGATAGAAACAAAAGGTTGAAGATAATTTCATAGGAAACGAGCTCTCTTATTGAGAATTTCAGCTACCTGCAAACTAAAACTAACTTTGTCATTTCCAAAGGAAAATAAAGAAATAGACAATCAGATAAAAGAGAAGAACGGGCCTTTTTGAAGTTATATGGATTCCAGAGAAGGATTGTTGATCCTTGTGCCACTTCGGTAGAGGTAGCCACATTACCATTATACATTATAGGGGCATTGTTTTGATATGCCACTAATATGGATGATATGGAAGACTGATATCTTTGCACCTTACAACCACACCATAGAGAGCATGATTCCTGGTAACTGCAACTAACACAAAAGCTAAAAAAACATGACGATGGAAGTATCAACACAATTATCAAACATTTGTTTTCGAGTGGAAACACCAATTAAATTTATAATTCTTTCGAACTGAGGACACCTTATTGTATAGTAATGCTGGCCGCATATAATACAAAATAACAAAGAAAAAATGTTCCATATGTATCCAAGAACGAAATACATTTGCTATTTTGATGAATAAGGTGCACGCGTATTCCAAGACGAACTTTGACCAAAAAATGAGCAACAAAATCTTGATTATATATATGTAATTAGTATCGTTGGATTCTTATTGAAAAACACGTTCTGGTGATGCTAATTTTATAGAAAAAATCTTTATATATTTGGATTAATCCTTGGTCAAAGAAAAAAACGTGGAAAATGAGGGTGCCTTATTCATTTGAATACATGGAGTATTTAACTGATCTAAAAGATTAGGAATGAATAGAAAATAGAAAATAGTAATCCCTCTGCTCCATAATAAGTATCAAAATTTTAGTACAAAAGTTATACTAACTAAGTACTAAATCTCCAACACTTATTATGGATCGGACTTAGTACTGAATCTCCAACACTTATTATGAATCGGAGGGAATAGTAATCCTTAATAACTGAATGAAGATATTAGGATCAAGCAACACAAGAAAAAAACAGTTCACATAACAATGTATGATCACTGTCCAGATAAATCAAGTCAATCGAAATCAGTGCATCTAGACTTCGAAAACTAATACATCTGTAAACTTTACAAACTCTAGCATGCAAACTCCATAATCCAGCACTTCTCAAGAGCAACAACGAAATGACCGCCACAGAACTCGCTGAACTATTTATAAGAAATAACAAGCTAACCGAGCAAGAGGAAGTGCTGAAGTCACGTACCTGAGTCACGTGTTCAGACTTTAGAGACGTCCGCTGACCGCTGGCACGATTCTTCAGCCGTTGAGCAGGCCCGGTCTTCTTCCACTCCCTCTGTCAAGCCGTGTGCACCAAGCGCAGTCACAGCCATACACCGCCTGGTGATGAACAATATGTCGGGCAGCATGTGTGACCTGGTGCGGACGACGGCACCGAGGTGCCGGGCAGACAACAGTGTCGAGGTCTGGTCCTCCACGCCTAGTTGACCTGTATAGGACGATAGAGAGCTCGATGGTGCAGCAATGCGCAAGGCTGTGCAGAGGAGCTGCCACGGCAAGCCACACTTCGGCGTCCTGATCGCGGACAGAAGACGATCGTACCTTCTTAGGCATAAGAACAAACAGATGGCGTGCATTCGATATACAGGAAACAAAGCACAGATAGAAGCATGCAAAGCTCCGCCAAGTGAGCCGCGACATACATCGGCAGACACTGGACGCGCGGCGGTTGAAAGAAAACATAGGCAGATTAACCATTGAAGCAAAACTGCAAAAGGCACCAGACAGACGCATCATCCAAGGAACATGAAACCAAGAAGATAAAACAGGAAACATAACTCACCAATTAGGGACCAACGAAACTTGCGGAGGAGAGTGAGGTTGCATATTCCCCTTCTTTTCCAGAGACCATCCCCTCTCCCGCTCGGCCTCCTCGTCCCCGCCGCCTCCACTACCACCCCTCCATCGACGTAATCTTCTCCATACAGGCGGAGTCGTGGGCTGTACGGGCAGTTGCACAAGCACTAACGCACAAATACGGGAGGTGGAGTACGTGCCAATGGTGGTGGATTACACGTAAGGATAGCAATGGGTAGGCTGGTAGTAGCAAATATGCATATGTTTTTGCAGCTATTTAGATTTTACATCACGAACTTAGATGATGTAAATACATCACCTTTGCTCCAACTGTGCTCCAGCACCTGATGCATTTTACATTATCTGTGCTACAAAGCTTGAAATAAAAATTCAAACTTTGACACATTTCAAATGAAATTCAAACTTTAATACATATTAAACACCGACAACTCATCATAGATAGTTCATTCATAGAAAGTTCAATACATAGATGCTATACTCGACACTCGATTATTACAAGACTCTCGCATAGACGCTACACTCGACACTCGATTATTACAAGACTCTCGACACTTGATTACTTGACTCTCGACACTAGATGCTCCATCGTCGACACTTGATCTTCAATCAAGAAACTAGTCCCAGAATATGTCGTCCTCGTTGGCGTCGTTGGCCTCGCGGATAATGGACTCCCAGAAGTTGGTGTCCATCTTCGTGCCCGACGAGATGTCGGCAGCGTTCCAAGAACCGGCAGAGGACGACGCATCGGCAACAGAGGACGATGCACGGCCAGCAGATGACGACGCATGGACAGCTGCAGCTTACTGGGCGGTCAGCGAGCCGTAGTACTACAGCTCCGCCTCCACGTGCTCCGGGCGAGCGACGCGGAACTTGGCCATGGCCGCTCGGCTTGGCAGATGGACATCCACATGTACTGTTTGGCATTCCTCATTGCGGCGCATCACCTCGAACGGCCGCGTGAAGAAATCTGCCTCTTCGCGGAAATTGAGCGGACCACAAGGGTCGTCGAGCTGCCACACACCATGGGCATCATACTCACGGGCGGCAAGCTCCGACGTATTGAAGGTGCCCGGCCACAACTGCTCCCTGGGCCGCTTTATCTCCACCGCCCAACGGCCGGAGGGGCGCATGCGGAGATCGACGAAGTCGGCGCTGCTGCATGGACGATGGTGCAAAAGATCTCCGTGTGACGACGGGGGCGACATATTGGGGTTGGGGGGGGGGGGGGGGGGGGGCAGTGCAGTATACGGGATGGCATGGGCAGCAAAAATTGATGGTGGCACATCGCTTGAGCGGAACGGACACGTGCGAAAGAAGACAAAGTGACGGCTAGGGGTGGTCGCGTGATATATATTTGCATCGTGATATAAACAAATTTGAGCACTTTTTACATCTGCATCACCTGCTGAAGCTATTTTTTGGGCCAATGTGATGTATTATGACAGTTCTTTTACATCTTCATCATCTGTTCGGGATGCTCTTAGGGTAGAGCAATATCTATCTATCTATTATATAATTAAAACAACAACCAACCTACGGTCTAGATTAGCTAGGAATAATCAAAGCAAAACAACGGCATAGATTTTCTCACGACAGGCCCGTGTCTATCTCAATCTAGGCACATATATACTGTTTTTTTCACGTCTATGGACGAAAGCTACGACACGAAAGAAAATCCCTTCGGCTCCACTTATATCTCAACAACAAGTCTATCTCTTTCAACAACTCAGATCGATCGATCAAATCTTGGTAGTGGTAACAACCACCACGATTGACCGAGGCCGTATATCTTGAGTCTCAACGTGATTGTTGTGGCTTTCCAACAATGGCAGAAACAATCATGGAAGGCCACATCAGACGTCTAGACGATCGATTTGGCGTTCCTCGGAAGATCATCCATAAATTCTACAACGAGCCTGAGACGACGAGGTTTGAGACCTTTTGTCGATCTCGCGGAGACTAGGGTCTACGACGAGCTTGATATCAATCTCGCCAGAAGCGGCGGCAAGGCGGATTAGATTCATTCATTATCGTCGAAATCACGTATTCTAGCAAGAACGCTGGTGTCTGGTGCTCTGGTCGATGGCTTTTGAAATTGATTGACGCATTGTGTTCTTCAAATCTTGATCACCATCGGCTACATGGAATCGGCTGGTGGAGATATGGTGGCCAGATTGATAGCACGACAGCTCTAATGGAGCTGGTGGTGGGAGATTCCAATGGTGCATTGTCACACCCCGTTGCCGCCGGTGAGGATCGGGGCGTGAGGTCGATACAAGGTGGCTTGTGGTAGCCACCGGACCTGAAGAAGACGGGGATCCAAGGAAGACGGGGATCGGGGCGTGAGGTCGATACAAAATGGTATCAGATTCCAGTCTCGTTCCACTGGGTTAGAGTTCGTCGCTGATTCCCAATTCGCGAGATCTCGAGTCGAATTCCTGCAAGCGGTCTAAGATTTGGGGGTTGATTTCGATTTGCCCCTAATTTCTGTAAATCCGGAGTGGGTTTACTCGGATTCAGTGAGGAGTCACAACGGCGACCTCCAAGCCATCTACGCAGCCGCAGTTGGTGGAGTTGATGGGTGAGGCGGTCGCAACCATGGAGGAGCGGTTGGCGGCAACCATGGTGAGCCTCAACGAGTCACGGGCGCTGCTGGCCTCTTCTGCGCAGCGCTTGGGGGTCAAGGAGCATGGAGGGCAGGTGGCCACCACTGCTTCATTGGCCACCACGACCACACCGATTTTCGTGCAGGATCGTGTGGGGCACAAGCCGGCGACCAATCCATCGTCGTCCTCCCTCATCGCCAAGCATCGGGTCATGGATGTTGGTGCTCTTCACGAGGGTGTCGTCCTCGCTCCTGCCACGCCCACAAGGTGTTCGAATTTTGTCCTCACCAGTCAGGCTGGTGCTCCTGTTGTCCACATAGACCAGTCATGCAATAAATCCTTCCCTCATTTTGATGGCACGAATCCAGGCCTCTGGCGAGTTCAATGTCTTCAGTACTTCCACCGCTTCAATATAAGCAAGTGTTTGTGGGTTATTGCTGCCAGAATGCACATGGATGGTGAAGCCAAGGAGTGGTTTGAGGCATACAAGTTGCGTCAAGTTATTGGCGATTGGTCCGAGTTCATGGATGCAGTAGAAGAACACTTTGGTCCTAGAGTCCGTGAGGAGCTCCAGGTCGAAATGATTCCATTTGAGATATCAGTTGTAGATGCTACTCGTCCAGTGTTTGATGGAATTCAAATCAGGTCAGTTAGCATGGCGGGTGAGGCGAATGTTGTCCACATGATGTCTCGCGACAAGCATGAATTGATTTCCGAGCACCCAGTTGACAATGTGCCACATGATACATATGAGCAGCAGAAGGTGAGAGAGGCAAGTTCATGGGATATGGCTCAGCTGGCAGAATCTTGGGTTAAGGAGGACTCACAGGAGAACCTCACTGATATTGGAAGCTCATCTCTATTTCGGGAACATGTGATGGATGCGACAGATATGGTGTGTGACACTCTGCTTCTAAATGAGGTTTGGATGTCAGATGAGGTGCTCACGCATGTTGGTGGCATGTCAATTTTCATTCAGCTTGATCTAGAAATTCCTTGCACAACAGGATATGACACAGAGGTGCAGCAGTGCCTGACTATACTCATGAGGTCTGACCATGTGTTGATTGTCAAGGGGTCATACAGTGTCACCCCACTGCAATGTCCACTACACGAGAAATACCAGATGTGGTTGTTTGGTAAAATATCTCCATGGAGGCGAAGTGGATTTAGTCCAGGACAAGATGGAACTTATAGTACTCATCATGTGTTTGTCAAATGGCCACCATGGATTCAAAGTTGTTTCATCCCTAGACGTTGTGGGCAGCCAAACTTGCGCATAATGCCGCCATGGAGGCGTGGCGCCTTCAGTCCCAGTGTTCATGTCTTTGCTTTTATAACTGAAACAAGAGTGTGCTGCTCACAGGTTTGGATCAAGGTGTCTGTTGGGGATTTTTCGGCGGTTGTTAATAGTGCTCTATTTTTCACAACATTCAGCATGGAGGTAAATCCTGATTCGATGCACATTATTCTTGCAAGGTTCGACACGTGTTCAGTTGAGCAGCTGTCTGTGTGCAAATGCATTTTAAAGGTTGGCAAAGCTGTAGTATATATCTTGCTTAACCTCATCTTCCAAGATGCATCCTGCCTGATACGGAAGTTATCCAGATTGTTGGTGAGACTTATGGACATGACATGGAAGTTATATAACAATATACAAACACATGAAGGATCTGTATGCATGCGAGCTGTTCAGTCAAAAGGAGACAACCAACCCAACCGTGGTGTGAATTCCCAATGGGCGGTTCAGCTCCCTGGTTATTTACTGCTTAGGTACCAATGCTCAACCTTTGTTCTGTTGGAACGCACTAGTCAGCATATGGCTCCATTTACAAAAGGTATTGCTTATTTGTGCTCGGTGGAGTTGCTGGTGACATATCAATCAGTTTGTGCATTCCAAGTTGATTTGAGTTTGGTCGATGTGGCCATTGCTGCTACTTGTTTTGAACTGGAAGTGAAGCTTTCTGTGCAACTGTTCTGGCCTTCGGAACCTGCCATCTGGTCAATTATTTCGAAAAGAGCACCAAAGCTTATTGCACAAGGAGAAACTGAAACTCGTTGCAGAGCTTCTGAGCTGGGAAGTTATCTTGACGATAGTGCATCAGACCTAGCGTTTGCTTGTGTCATTTGGCAATACCTGGGTGGGCAAAGTGCTTCATTCTATCAGGAGAAGCTGGTTCACAGGAATCAGCAAGAAGCTAGCTTGGGATGCTACTTCCACCTGCAGTCTAGGTTGTTTGGATTCACTATTTCTCAGCTATGCAATATGTCAACTCCTGATGGAATACCGTGGGATCCTGGAGGCATCAATGGAAGCTGAATCTAAGCCATTGCTTGGGGGCAAGCAATGTTTTGCCCGGGCGGTAGTGTAACACCCTGTATATCCTGGAATGTGCTGAACTATGGGCTGTTGTAAGTGGGCTTGGCCCGGCAGATCAGCCTTACAGCAGGATGGATAAATACACACAGGAGGGCACCACGAGAGGCAGGAAGAAAATGACTGAAGTCTGAAACTCTCTCTACTGTCTCCGTTCATCTCTCTCTGCCCCTTCTTCTTCAGGTCCGGCTGCTCTCCACAAGCATCCAAGGTCAGGCGGCTACCACAAGCCACCATTGTATCCTCCTTGTGTCGATCTCACGCCCCGATCTTCACCGGCGGCAACGGGACGTGACATGCATATGCCGTCATGATTGATAAAAATCGCCATCTTACAGCGAGTTGTGCAACGTCTGTGAAGATCTCCAGCAGACTGGAGCTTCATGTAGTTCTGGCCACTGTTGATCCAATATGCGGCTCCCTAGCTATTTCTCCTGGAGCATCATTCTTAAACTCAAGGAATTGGTTCACCTTTGTGTCCATGGCCAATATGATCTCACTCTGCTTCCTCGCGGCTGCCTGACCATGCAAAGTTCGTGCTGTTGGTGAAGTCGGGCTCAGTCGGGCTCTCAACCGGTCAGTACCTGATCCCCATGCTCCCAATTTCACACAACTACACTATCGATTGATTTGTATTTCGTCAGATTTGAGATCTGTTTGCTTGCATCAAAGTATCAAACGGATGATTATTTGAAGTTGACATACGTACAGACGAATTATAGTGATAAGGCAGAGTATACAGGCTGGACGGATGTCAAAATATCTCAATTATTCCTCATTTAGATTCATGAGCATCCATCTGAGATTGGTCTCTTGCAATTCATAGAGGAACCGTATACAAGATGGAGATGATCATTTGGCTGGTTGATTTGCACCTGCATCAGCTAAGCAGATCAGCACAAGGACACGCATCTACAGCCGAGCGCTGTATTTTTTTTCCATATAAAGACATGCATATCAGATGCTCGAAAGCCACATCCATACACAGGTTCACACCCCTGATGAAGACAATGCAGCCGGTACACGCCTGGTCAAGGTGGTGACGGTAAGACGGCAGTGTGTAGCATGTAGATAGGGATGATCAATATGTACCACGTGATAATCGATCTGCTACATGCAAAAAAATCCTTTGGTGACATCGGAAATTTCTCCAGCATTGTACAAATCTTTTTTACGAAGCATTATGCTTCCGTTCTCATTACGAAATTAGGCAATACAAATATTTAAGAAAATGAAAGAACCGTGCAAGAGCACAACATAATATGCTAGCAAAAAAAAGCTACATAGGCGTAACAAATCTGTAAGAGAAAAAATGCAATTTTGTTTTCGTTATCACACTCAAAATCACTTCCCTGCAGCAACTTATACACTCAACATATATATTCAACCAATGATGAGCAATGTTTCTTATATGTTCATTTTAAGTATTTTGAATGATACAATGACTAACTAAAATGCAAATTGTGTATACATTGCATTTTCACGAAAATCCTATATGAACTTTACATATCTACATTAAAAAGTCACAAATTAATTAAATACAAAAAACAATATGGAACAACATACAAATATCTAGCCGCGCAGATGCGCGGGTCATGTCGCTAGTTATAGCTATAACGTATAGTCGGTGTGTATAAATTTCTACACATACTCATACTTATGGGTATAAAACTTTATCCACATCCATACCCGACGGGTTCCTGTACTTATTGGGTACCAGTAGGTAGATCAAATAGTACAAAAGTTATTCACAATTCTACATTTATCCATAGCAAATTTGATGATTAATAAAATGAATTATCTCAACTCAATAATAGGTGTTGAGCACATAACAAATATCAAAACATAGAAATCACAATTTTATATTCTAACTCATAAGTTAACAACAAAAGAGGTGTCATATACCCACAAGTACAATAATATAACTGTGCCCAACTCATGATTTAATAGGCAGGGTATGGGTATTACCCATTACCCATGGTCCATGGATATAAAAAATGCTCATGCAAAGATTATCACGGAGTTGTCTAATAATGTAAATAACACATGCTCGGAGCATCTCCAATGTAAGTACTATGACAAAGAATACATCACATACTTAGAGAAGTTTACTTCAAACAGCCGGAAAAAAAATGAGAAGCTCAGAAAACTCATGAGAGTGATGCCGAACAATAGGAGCAGCCACCGTTGAAAATAGCCTGAATTGCGTGCTTAATTTGCAGCATTAGGGTGGCCTAAACTTAATTTCTTTGTTAAGTTCTGGATGCGTCAAAGCCCACAAAATAGCCCATGTGGCCATCCCCACGTTTCTGTTTAGCATAACTGCTCATAGTGGAAGTAACATAGCTAGTAACATCACACATCTCAAAGCATTTTGGTGACATGGCATGCTAATAAATGAAAAAAAGTGAGGTGATAACTAGCTATGTTACCATAACATCACACACCTCAAGGCAAAATGAGTCTATAACATAATAAATTATACAATGCATGACACCATATGTAAGTTACTACCCACTATGAAGATAGTAATCTAGACTAGTAACATGGCATATGTTACTAGTGTAAGTTACTCCCCACTATGACCATCCTTTAGGCGGTGAATTTGACTTCGTTGCGCAGTCGACCAGACCTAGCGTTTTTTTTGTTTCGATCGATTCCACGCCGCCGCTCACTGCTATGCCGCCTCTCACCGCTATGCAGTTGCCAGACGCCACATGAGACACCACCGGTGGCGGCGCCGTGCTAACCACTACCGCTGCGTCCGTTGATCCGGCCGCTCGATGTGGGTAACAGATCTAGGGTTTTTGTTTAGATCCATTCCACGCCGCTGCTATGCAGTCCCCAGACGGCACATGAGGACACCACAGCGGCGACGCCGTGCTAGCCATTGCCGCTGCGTCCATTGATCCGGCCGCTCGATGTGGGTAACAGACATGTGGTAGCGTCGAGTTCCTCGTATCTGTTCTTCAAGCTCTCAAATCTAAAGGTATGGCTTAGTTTGTATTATTGTTGATGGATTGCAGACTACTAATAGCTGCTTTATTTTTTATACTCCATCCGTCTTAGAAAACTTGTCAGAAGTTTATCAAAATTTATATGTATCTAGGAGAGTGGATATATAGAACACGGTGGCATTTGATCCTGCCTTAAGTCGGCCTTTCATTGGTGCAGAAACTTGTATGGGGACCACAGCCGGGGTGGATTTTCTCGTATAAAGGTAGCAAATTGACGCATAATACATGTGTGGACCCCGCTTTATGGAGAGAGTTAATAAAAAATTGAAGTACTCCACGATACATGTTGGTGGGACTATCTATTTGGCATCCGAGTGTTTTCTTTTTAGACATCACTCGAATTTCCTGGTCCAATAAACAAGCGCCAGCTGTTTGTGGTCCCTGCGCCAGGAAAATCATGAAAAGTGGTCATGTACCGGTTCGTTCTGTGGCTTCTTTTGACCAAAAAAACCACAGCGATAGAAAAGGCTTCCTCTTTCTGTCGTGACCACAAACACAGCGAAAGAAAAGGCTTCTTGCATGCCAAGAAAAGGCAGAACAACATGTTCCAGAAGAAACTCATCTCTCCCCAATAAACACAGAACACACCAATCTCTCCAGATCTAAAACACGGAACAAAGGGGGAAGAGAAAGGAACACTCAAATATCTCAACACCAATCTCTCCAGATCTAAAACACAGGACAAAGGGGGAGAAAAAAAGATGGAACAAGATGGAGATGGAAGAACCAAACCTGGTGATCCAATTTGTGGGTTGGACAACAACCAGCAGCATAGCCAGGTACCACGACCTGCTGATTCTTGTCTGTGTTTCTACCAGTATTCTGCTTCTATTTTCTTAATCTACCCCATCAGCTCATACAGAAAATATGTTCCTTCTTCCTGAATCTGCTCCATATCAGAAAATCTGTTCCCTCTGCTCCTCCTGCATAGATCAGTGGAACCATGAACATTTATCTAACACAGAAATCAGTAGCATCTAAACTTTTTGATAGCAAAATCTGCAGGGACTAAAATTTTGCAGCAGCAATAGGCCAAAAAGTAGGGCAAGTATTCAACACAAGCATGTAGGAACTGTTGTTTACACACAGAAATCTGTATAAAATGGAAACTGTAATTTTCCTAGTATAAATTCATCATGAGGAAGAAAACTGAAGATTTGTTTATTTGGATACAGTTCTTTTTCTGTATTTTGGTTTAACTATGAAAGAAAGATCGTTTTCACTATGCATGGCTTGACCAAGAACAACATGTATAGTTGCAGGATCAACTAACGAGGGATTCTTACGGCTACAGGTAGTGTATTGGCAAGAAAACCAACATGTTTCAAAAATTTAGAGTAAACAGAAGAACCGAACTCGTGGCCAACATATTCTGACCATGCATCTATGTACATTTGTCCTGTGAAATATAGTGTATTTACTGTGCATTCGTCATGTATATACAGTGTGTACATATACATTTGTGTACATGTACACATATATATATACAGTGTATATACATTCTGTAAAAAATCAAGAAATTCATGCATCTATGTATATACAGTGTGTTTACAGTGCATTTGTCATGTATATGTACATACATCTATGTAAAAAATCAAGAAATTCATGCATATATGTATATACAGTGTGTTTATAGTGCATTTGTCATGTATATGTATATACATCTATGTAAAAAATCAAGAAATTCATGCATCTATGTATATATAGTGCGTTTATAGTGCATTTGTCATGTATATGTATATACATCTATGTAAAAAATCAAGAAATTCATGCATCTATGTATATACAGTGTGAATAGCGGTCACTATACAGTGGTCACTATAGAAATATATATACTGTAGTACTTACTGAGTGGAAGATCTGACATGCTAAATTACAAAATGTATCTATGATGGAAGTGGTAACATGTATGTACTACAGTATATATACATAAGATTTTGGACTTACAGTGGCATTTGCCCTTACACTAAGCAGAAGGGTGCAACATAATTACTCGTTGACCACGAGTACTTACTGCTTTCGGTGCATGATCAATTTGCTATAAATGTGCATGTAGTCAGCAGTAGCAGATGTGAAAATATTGTATTTGAAAAAGACAAATTTAGCACAAGCTAATGTACTGCTAAAACACAAAAAAAAATTGTGCAGGGACAGTACACGCAGTTAATGCAAGACATGATTTGCCTTGGCAGTCAAGAAGATCCCGCTTTACAGGTCAGTTTAAAAAACTTTGTATGCTTAAAAAGAGACAGATTTAAATATCTTTTAAACATGACATACATGGACACCAAAACCTATCTTTGTGACACTTTTATTTTCAGAACATGACATACATGGAGCTGTTGGGTATCGATGTCTCTGTCCCAAATGAGGTAAACCTCCAGGGTGTTGGATACACTGATGTTGCAATGGTTGATGTTTGTGGCTATGTAAGTTTGGAATGTGTTGTTTGAGTTGCATGAGGATACTGAAGATCTGTTTTACATATTCATTCAAATGGTTTGCTTTATAAAATGCAGGATAGAGGTGAAAGTTCTCATTCACATCCAGCAAATCAAGAAGTCTCTTCTGAATTTTCTTTGTTTGATGAAAATCCATGGGGGGTTGGCATGTTTGATAACATGAGCATTGAAGAGGTAAAAAAATGTAGTCTCTGTAACATTAAATTTGTTGAGTAGCAGAAGAAATAATGCTAGAAAAAGATATTTACCTGTATGTTTCCTTGCAGGTTGTACCGGATCCTGTTCATTGTGAAGGACAGTCAGCTCATGTGGGTAGCGCAAGTTCGGACAAGGCACATACAGAAGGTCCTGTTCATGAAACACCTGAAAAGAATGCTCAAAATGAACAAGAAATTCTGTCAAAAGATGATATTGAGAATTTTCTTGAAAGTGAAAGAATGGAGAAAGAAACAGAATGTACTGGTGAAACAAGTATAGAAGAAGGTTTGAAACCTTCAATAGGGATGAAATTCAGCAGCAAGGAAGAAGGACAGAAATTCTTCAACTTCTACAGCAGTGTTGTTGGTTTCTCGGTGGCTGTTGTCAATTCCTACAGAACAACAAGCAAGAAAAGGAACAATGAAGTAACAAAAGTTGTTATGAAATGCAACAAGCATGGCAATACAGGAGAAAGTTGAGAGAGAGCAGTTGGTGCCTCAAAGGAAAAGCACAGTTATAACAAAATCAGGTTGCTAAGTTGAAATGAGGATTACAGAGAAGAATAAAGTTTGGGAAATTACCAGGTTAATTCTTGAGCACAATCATGACCTCTCTCCGAAAAGCCGGTTCTTCAGATCTCACAAGTACATGTCACCGGAAGAAAAAGATTTGATCAGGGCCTTGAAGTAGACAAACACGCCTACAGGCAAGATTGTTGATATCTTGGCATATATAAGGGGTGGAATTCAGTGCCTGCCATACACAAAGAAGATGGTGAGCAACTATGGGACAGAAATAAACAAGGAGTTGCAGAACACAGACATGATGGAGGTTGTCAAAATGTTCAACAAGAAACAAGCAGAGTGTCCTGGTTTTTATTATTCATTTGAGTTGGACAGTGAGAACAAAGTAAGAAGCATGTTTTGGTCAGACCAGAAATCAAGGTTATACTATGAGCAATGTGTGTCTGCCTCAGTTTTGACACAACTTTTCTTACAAACAAGTACAATCTTCCATTTGCACCATTTGTAGGTGTTTCGCCTCATGGGAACACCTATCTGTTTGCATGTTCTTTCATTGTCAATGAAACTACATAAACTTTTGAATGGTTGTTCACCCAATTTCTAACAGCTATGAATGGTGTTCCACCTGTGTCAATCATAACAGATGGAGATAGAGCAATGAAATCAGCCATTGATTCCATTTTCCCTAATGCTTTCCACCGATGGTGTCTTTTTCACATTAAAAAGAAGGAAGGTGAGAAAATAACTACAAGCTTTCAAGCAAACCAAGGTCTGTATGAGGATTTCCAGGATATTATTGACAACTCTCTAACAGTTGAAGAATTTGAGACACTTTGGCCAGAGATGATTGAGAAGCATGGAGTGCAACATGTTGATTATTTCGGAACATTATGGGAGAAAAGACACTACTGGGCACCAGTTTACTTCAAGTCAAAGTTTTTCCCATTTATTCAAACTACTGCAAGAAGTGAGGGTACAAATGCTATCTTCAAAAGAGGAGTTGGTGCAAAGTTTAGTGTCACAAGTTTCATAAGAGAGTACCAAAGAATTTTGGACACCATACATGACAGGGAGGACGAATGTGATCATAGATCAAGAAATAAGAAAGTGCCAGAAGACAAATATTGGTCTAAGTTGTTCATTGAAAGGCAAGCACACCACTATTACAACATTGGGATTTTCAGGAAATTCCAGTGGATACTCCAAGATATCACACGGCTGCAACTCCATGAGGAGGAAAAAGAAAAGATATATCATGTCTTCCAGGCAGCAAACTATCCCATGAAGGAGCACAGACCAAGGACATATTTGGTGATTGTTGACATGTTGGCACAAGAATTTTCATGTATTTGTTGCAAATTTCAAAAAGATGGCATGCTTTGTGCGCACATACTCAAAGTCATGGTTCATCTAAACATACCTGAAATTCCAGAGAAGTACTCCATTGACCGTTGGAGGAAGAAAGCTGAGAAAGTACACTTGATAAAGGAGCCTGAAATTATTGGGCATAACCCTGACCTCATGTTCAACATACTTTCGAAGAAGCTTGTAAGAACAGCTTCCACTGCTTCGAAAAACAAAAGAAAGTACCAGTACCTCCTGCAACAAATAGACAGGTTAGAAAAGGAAATGAATGACATGGATAATGAGGATTTGGAAACATCAGAGCATGTTAACAATTCTAGAAGAACTGTAAACAATGTAAGTTCGGGAAATGATGGTGATGGAAGCTCTTCAAACATTGATCTACAAGATCCAAATGTTGCTAACACGAAAGGAAGACCTCGGATGCTTACGATAAGGGAGGCTATCAAGCAAAATAAATTTTATACTTGCAGCCATTGTGGTTCTAATGAGCATACAATCAAGAATTGCACAAACAGGGACAAACACTATGATTTACCTAGCAGGAAAAGATCAAAGTCTAATCCAAGGAATCAGAAAAAGAGTAAGTAATGATATGAGAAAGTTTATAATTTATTGGATGATATTTTTGTACCATTACCTTTTTAGTTAAAGAAGACACTAATAGCATCTTATGTTAATTAAAAAATTGTAGGTGAAGGAACCAGCAAAAAGAAGATCAGTAAGCCTAGAAAAGCTAGTTGCAAGTCAAGTGCGAACAAGGAAGAAGGTGCAAGCAACAACAATGGTGGGACAGGAACTGATGTTCTTTCGAAAGAATAAAGCGAAGAATATTCATATTTTTGTACTGAAATGAACATGAGTGTGATATGTCGGATAGAAGTGCATGGAAAGTATCTATTTAGTTATAATGTGTACTTCAGTTATTATATTATGCACTGAAAAATGCTACTTGCAAAGGACATAGTGTCTTACCTTTGAATGTCTTCTGGCCTTTGTGATCCGCAAGAACATCAAATTTCTGCATAATTGTCTGTGCATGTTAGTAACATAGGGACCTCGAGCTCACAGAACCAAATACATACATATTATGAAAACTTGTAATTTTTCTGTACAAACAAGCAGAACACAGATGCAGTCATCATGACACATTTCAAATATTTTGAACCGGAGCATATACATCTATAGTACGTTTAAAACTGAAGCACGACACAGTATCGTTCGATCCTTCTTGAGAATCAAGATGCAGAAAACAAAAAAGATCAAGGAAAAATCTGTAAAAACATTACACGCTGTGATCACTTGAGTTTACATTGCTTGAAAAAGAAAGTAAAAAAGTGTGACTAGCATGTCTAAGCTTTGTCCGTAGTGACAAAGAACTTGATTGAGTAATCATGTTCTTTTTCCAGTGTTTGTCACTCCAGGCTACATTTGGTATATTCACATCCCAATTCCCAACCTGGTCGAAAATGGAAACATTTTAGACTTAAAAACAGATATAAATGAGTATCAAATATATTAAAACTGTTGAAGTAACAATGGAAGCAAATGTACATACATCACCGAAGAATTCGGACACAATAGTTTTGTCTATTTTGTTCAGCTTTGTGAAGAAAATCTCATTAGCATATTTGATTCTCAGATTAAGAATGTCTGCTTGGGAAAATGAGTTCTGCATTTGAGTCCTTGGATCATGAATTTCCATAAACTTCATTAGGAAAACACTGCAGTCGTCACTGTTTTTGTTAGAAAAAATTAGAGGCAATTTAGAAGATAAAAAAGCATAGCTAAAAACATAACAAAATGCATTTAGAAGATAAAAGTTGCCAGGCATAAATTCCTTAGTACAATTTACCTGTTGTCCTGTTTTGGAACAGGTGGATATCTGGTTTGAAATTCGTTAAAGTCAATTTGATGTTGCATTTGAGGAGTTACAATAATATCCCACAGTGTAATGAAGTTCTGAATCTGTGATGAAGTAGAAAAGAAAAGTGTTTAAATAGAAGAAAGGTAAAAACTGTGATAAAATTACTATATAATTGCTGAAAAGGTGAATTAACCAGTGGTTCTCTTATTGCATTATGGAAAGCATCATTTTCATCATATAGCGAATCACAGAATGCAAACACTTTTGCCTTCAAGCATACAGAAAATAGGAACCAATGGTGTCCTATTACAATTGGGAATTGTACTTGTGAGGGATGGCAGTACAACATGAAAAGGATGCAGATTGGAGAAAATGTATGAGTAGCTAAAATTGTACATAAGAACAAAAATAATTACTTGATCTGATTTCCATAAACGGGATGCAGAGTTGGCTCCTTCAAATGCTGACTGGACAATGTCACCATTATTGCCATTATACCTCAGAATTGTTTCCTAGTTATACAAACATCCGGATGTAAAAAAGAAGTATACATGATACAGAAAGAAAAATGAGTAATTAAAAATGTAACTGGAATTTACCCCAACATGCGGGAAGAAGAAATGTTTTTTTGAAACACTAGGATGCTTGTCGTGAAATAGTTTTCGACAGTAGCATAGTATGAGGTAATTATCAATATGGCCATAGGGTTCAAGAGTTGCTAGTGACTCCCATGAACAATAAGCTTTCTCATATCTAATACCTTCTTCACTGTGTAAAACAAAAAGAGATAGGAAAAAGAACATTAAATTGGGTATAAAAAATTCTAGAAGAAGTACATGTTTTATTATGAGGAGGAAATCCACACCTTTTCTTTCCTGGTATTTTTCCTAGATGGCAGATTGCACTATAGTAGCGTCGTTCGGATGGAAGCACAGGGAAACGAGCTGTGTTGTGGACATAAGGAACGAATGGATCTGTGTATCTATTAGAAGGTGCAACATATCTCCTAGGCACAATATTTTGATGACTGTTGGTAGAAGATGGAATGAAAGCATTTTCTTCCGTGTGGTTTGATGATTGTTTGAATAAAATGCTTGCACACTGGTTTGACTTATATGGAGTTTGTCCCTATAATAGCATTGTAAAAACTTTTAAAAAAGAAAGAACATGTTAAAAATCAACAGAACATGGAAAAGAAAAAGATAGAGAACACTTGACCTCATTCAGTTTCTTTAGACAATCGACATTAGCTGGAGTTGACACAATGTTCTTGAGTTTGTTATAAGCTTCATCCGTTTGCTTTGACATAGCTTCATACTTTTGGTTGAATTTAAACTCCCGTGTTATCTGTACTTCTGGACTTATTGACTAGTTGGAATAATAAATAGAATAGAAAAAAAGAATGTGTAAGAATCTTCTTTAACTTTGAATTGAATACATATAAATTAAATTGAACGGGAAAACAGAAGAGACATACATCGTCTAGAATTACAAGTTGAGGATCACAAACTGGTGATGATAAATCAATGATTTTATGTGCAATGTGTTTGACAACAGCTTCAAGTTTTGAACTACTGACAGCGGGTGTCGTTGGGGAATCCTTAAAAAGGATCAAGTCATGTAAGAAAAAAACGTATGGAGCAGAAATTTTAAAACAAGTACATGTCTGAATGTACTTACCTTTGTAGTTACATGGTCACTGAATATCTCTGATAACCTAACAGGCACTATTGGAGAAAGAACTTTGTTTGGTGCATGCATGGTCTCACTCACTTCTTTCGATCTTTCCATAACCTCTTTGTGCACAGGTACATTGTCATTAACTACACATCCATTTCCTTCATTTGCAGTATGTGCATGTGTATGACAAACCATATCTGAATGAAAAGTATCTACCACTGCTGGATGTTGAATGAATGGTTCTGGGGCAACTACATTAAAACAAGACAAATGAGACTAAGTTAAAATAAAAGAATGACAAGGAATAAAAGAAGTGGTGAGCGGGTGTCACAATTTAGTAACTATATTATTTTACAGAATCATTACAAAGGTGTTAAACATTTTAGCCCAGCAACTGTCCACCCGAGAACTGAACAACTGAAAATATAGGAAAAACAACACATTTCAGTTTAGCAAACAAAACAAACAGTCCGATTCAGTTTACAAACAACAGTCTGGTTCAGTTTAGCAAACATCAAGCAAAATGGAAAACCTGAGCCATACTTTTATACATTGACATGCAGTTAACATGTTCGGGTAAAAGAACAGCAGAAGGTTGAACACAAAAAAACACTCTTATGACTAAAAAAGGTGTGAACAAAACAAAACTAGGATATGTTTATACCACCAAACTGAACTATTAATCAAATTGCTTGATCATTATAGAGTATACTTGCATTGCCAAGTTTGAATTTATGTTAGCACAGGAGTACCTCATTATTGACCCAACTAGCTAAGAAGAATCCATATGCATAGGAAAAACTTCCAAAAAGTATACTCTAATGAAAAGCTGCAATCGAACTGTATTACATCCCCTGTTCTAGACGTATGAAACTTCATGGCAACACACAAGACGCAATAGCAGGACACAAACATCATTGTAAAAACTACCTGCAAGAGTGGTCGCTGTGTCAAATGAGGCATCTGTTACTCTGTTGGACAACACTTTGTTCAACTGCTGGTATTTGCCCGATGCAAGTTTTCCTTTACTGAAATTACCTTTGTTTGCAAAAACAACATTTAAAAAATGTAAAATGAACATGTAGTAGGAACTATGGAAAGTAAAAGTAAGACAGTTCGATAAAAAGTCATTGTAAAAACTTACCACTGTCGAAGTCAAGGATGTTTGTTTCTTGAAATAAGTTGTGTTCACTTTTTTGCTCTTGAATCCCTATATAAAATTGAAATATATGGGAAATTTGTAGATCTAAACAGAAACTAAGGTTGAATAATATTGCATCATACCGGGACTATTGTCATTGACAAGTTCATTGTTGTCACGCAAGTCTTCTCCATTTATTTTGCCTCCATGACTTTCATTATTTTGATCTTTGATTAATGTAGTGCTTTTTTGAATTCCTCTAGGGAATTTAAACTGGAAGAGATTCCCTGTGTAAATATAGTGGAAAGCATAAAATGTACAGAAATGGCATGAAAAATATATATCGCAAAATAATATGAACTGACTGAGAAGGATTAGTCAAAAAACCTATTGAGTTGTTGCTGATTGTACGCTCATTCACATGCTGGGGATTGTGCAAACAATTGAGCACATCGCAAACAAAAGATTGTGACCAGAATTCGAAATCCTTAGGTTTCCCAATGTTATTTGTGAGTACGACTTGAACAATATCTTCAATAACCTATTTAAAAAAATAAAGAGGCAACAAATCAAAGAACAGAGCATATACAACTCATATACAATACATATATGTGTTGGCGTCCGAAACCCACCGGCGAGCAACGGCTGGCAACACGAAGAGCCGGGAACAACTCAGAGCTGCGGCTGGCCCTAGTCCCTCGCGCGACGGCCCGCAAAGACTCTGCACACACGTCCGATGCTGGTGCAAGGGCGTGCCACCTGACCTATACCTGGTCAGGAAGGTGATGGATTTGCTTCGCTTAGGTTTCCTGCATGGCATACACGTAAACATTAAATACGAGCCTCGATCGGCTCTCAGGTTTTCCCGTGAATCGGCTCAAGGAGCCGATCCACCCATGATTCGTAAAGGGTTTACGATAGCATGGTGGTCCTGCTTGATCAACATAAAGCTAAAACGATCTACAACGATATAGGGTTTTCACCGCATAATCGGAACATCCTACTCGTGATTGAGCCTAGCAGCCACGCACGGTGTCAATAAACCAACCCTATATAAGGCCTAAAAACCAACATGAAGTTGATCCCCGGAACATCTTATCTAGGGTTAGCAAACTGCACCCTACGTGCCACCGGATCCTTCAACCCGTTTGCAAGGCCTAACTATGCAGATATTAAACTAATCCTTGAAGAACAAGGAACAATTATAACGGATCGGATCTACTAAATAATGATCAAGCAAGGTGCCGCCCTTACACCTAAGAAAGGTGTAAGGACGGCTAGACGCCTAAGGGTTGCATGAACGAAAGCATGTAGCAAGGTAAAACGATGCTAACCCTAACACATCTATGATAACTACGTTGCTCGCCATCAAAAAGGCTTCAGCACGAGCAACGCATGAACAACGAATAAACGTATACTGACTAGATCGCGAGATGCGATCTAGGCAGCATGATGCTTACCCGGAAGAAACCCTCAAAACAAGGGGTCGGCGATGCGCCAAGATTGGTTTGTGATGAACGTGATTGTTGTTTCTCTCGATAACCCTAGATACATATTTATAGTCCGTAGACTTTCTAACGTGGGAATAATCCCAACCGTGCACGAGTCAAGTTTTATCTAACCGACACGTATCCTACTATATTTACAGATACAAGGGCAAACTGCCCAATCTTCGTGTATAAGGCCGGTTCACGTATTTCTTCTATGTATATTCTTCAAGCCCATCTTGATCGCGGCCCACCTCTGACTTGGTCAAATTCTGGTGATAACAATATGGAGCTTATGCACTGCATTTACATGTCATATACAGTGCATATATATATACACTACATATAAAATATTTTATACATTGCATATACAAAAGCATATACACTGCATATACAAAAAGGCATATACACTGCATTTACATCTCATATACGAGTGAATTCACATGGTTTTCTCTCTAACATAAAGTTTCCTACTACCTAGTGACAAGGGATTCACTTGTCAATGCCTACGGGTTGTAGACTAGGGTTTAGTTGGAAGTAGAGGGCAAGTAGATCTCGAAGGTTTCAGCCGAAAAGTACTCGACGATTATGAAGACTAGGGTTTGAGAGACAATGATTCGATGATTTATTTGTCCCTCGACTCCCCCTTATATAGGAGGTGGAGTCGAGAGATTCGTACAGTACAAGTTACAGAGTCCGGGAGGGTTTCCAACCCATCCCGCAAGATTACAAACATCGTCTTCTAATACAACTCTAGCTTTCCTAAATATCCACTTGGGCTTCCGATTCTTCCTATTCTTCGAGTCGTGGGCCTTCAGTAAACCCCGGGTACTATATTCGGCAGGCCCATTGGGGATGCCTATGTCAGTAGCCCCCGAGATTTTGCTTGAATCGTAGAGTCAGGGAAAATCTCTACTGTTTATATGTATTCGACAACTTTAAACTTCTCTATATTTCTTCATATGAATTTCTATATTGTACAGGGATAATGGTAGTTGGGGCTAGTTCATCTGACGGATCAGGTACTAGTTAACTGCTCGAGTGGCAATCCGCAAAAACCTACTTCAAGATCACGTCCCTGGACATGATCTCGGGATACTGGTGTAAACTTCGACAGGTGCCGCTTAAGGTCTTACCATTCTGTCGAGTCCCAGTCATATTTATCGGGTACCTAACGCGTCCGTTAGGATTTTTCTTCGTATCTGTTGATACGGATAAAAGTAGCAAACCGACGTCAGAGACGGCGCCATGCCGCACAGAACGGATCTGGGGTCTTACCTTTGCAAATTTGCGGCATTCAGAAATTGCTCGCAACTTTGGCGTTCTGAGAATATATTGTCGAGTGCTTATTCGGCTGTTGGAATGGCACATTTTATTGAGTCAACGGATGACTTATATTGCTCTCCCGATGGGAGTATACGTAGAGTTATGTATATAACTCGAAATATGCTCACTTTTTCTTCTTCTTTTTCTCTATCTCTCTTTTTTTTATAATTTCATCGGGTACGCGAACAGCGTTCCCGATGGGAGTAGCCCCCGAGGCTACAGCCAAGGACTTGTGCTTGGGTGTAGGCTCCACGCCTTATGTCGCTATATTTTCTCCTGTCACATATTTTGTCAAAATCTCTCGGGTGCACGAACAGCGCTCCCGATGGAAGTAGCCCCCGAGGCTATGAGCAAATACTTGTATTTGATCATAGGCTCTCGCCATTTCTATTTTATCTTTCTCAAATTTTTCATTTTTCCAAAGTAGCCCCCGAGCATTTGATCAAAAACTTGTATTTGATCAAAGGCTCTCCAATATATTTTTTTACTGTCGCCTTTTTCATGAAGCTGTGAAGTCGAATTTTTCTCCTACCAAAGTGACGTTACTGCTGACGATAGCCACGATTACAATTTCCTGAAATCGCGAGAAGTCCTCTCCCGCTGCCTTGCGGGCCCAAATTACGCATCATATTGACACGTCGTGCAAGTGGGGGACACACGTCCTCCGCTTTTCCTGGCGCACGCACTGTAACTCCTCCAGGGTTAAAGTACTATTATACCCCTATTCCACATGGTTATCATTTGCCGCACACTTTTTCCATCCAACGGTACGCCGCTTCGCCGCACCTCTATATAAGATCCCCTTCTTCTTCCTCGAGCACCTCCGCTCGCGCCGTTCTCCTGCTCTCCTCTGCGAAAACTCCTCTTGCGCCCCACAGTTCCCTGGGCTCATCTTCTCCCAAGCTGCATTCCTGCGCCATTGTTAATGCCACCGCGTAGATTGACCAGACACGGCACGCCAGAATCGACGATGGCTTCCGTGGATCTGGGAAGCGCTGAGTGGGAGAGATCCAAAATCTCAACCCAAGATATCAACCTTCTGAAGAAACTGGGGATTAGCAAGAAGCCCAAGGTGCTGTGCTTCCCCAGCGAAGAAAGCTACCCAACCCCTCCAATGGAGTATCGGGTTAGTTTTGTCGACCATCTCATCCGCGGCCTTTCTTCCCCCATTCACCCTTTCCTTCGGGGATTGCTTTTTGTTTATGGCCTGCAACTTCATCACCTCACGCCCAATTCTATCCTCCACATTTCCATTTTCATCACCCTCTGCGAAGCCTTCCTTGGCGTCCAGCCCAACTGGGCGCTATGGAAGCGCATTTTCTTTTGTCGCCGCAATGGCTCTCCCAATGTCGCCTATAACATAGGCGGCATTGTTATCTGCGTTCGCCCCGATGTCGATTATTTCGATGTCAAATTCCCTGATTCAGTTCAAGGGTGGCGCAAGAAGTGGCTGTACATCCATGAGGAGAACCATGGATGTGCTGAAGACAATATTCCTCCTTTTGACGGTGCCGAGAAAATCTATCGCCGCCGCTCCTGGGGTACAGAGGCTACCGAGGAAGAAAAAACGTCGACGGAGGCATTGATGACCCGTATCCACGAGTTGCAAAACACTCGTGGTAAAGAACTATCAGGTATCCAAATCACGGCATATTTCCTTAGAATCAGAGTGCAGCCTCTTCAGGCTCGCAAATACCCTCTCTGAAATATGCTGGCGACAATGATGCGGATCGGTTGTCGGTGGATTTACCGGTCAAGGACTTAGAGAAACTTGTCTGGAAAATTTCCTCCCTCAGCAAGAAAGATCCTGTCCCTTCTTCTTGTCGCGTAAAACCATATAGCGCCACCAATGCGCTTCCCAAGGTAACTTTTGTCGACTGATTTGTTCTTGTTTTGCCATCCTTTACATAACTCTTTTATTGACACCTCCCCTTGTTTTTGTATAGAACCATCCAAATCTTGTCTCGCTTCCTCCCCTTCCTGAAGGTGGAGAAGTCGAAGAACGAGTTGTTGTCACGGATGACAACCAAGATGCCCCTTCTTTTCATAATGAACCCGCAGGTTCTCGAAATTCTGTGGGATCTTCTGAAAAGGAGGGTGCCTCTGAAGCTACTACATCGGCACAGTCTCCTCCCCCTGCTGTTTCTCCAAAGAACAAAAGGAAAAGGGCTGAAGTCGAAGATTCCGGCACCTCCAAAGCTGAAGAAGCTGCTCCTTCACGTCAGAAGGCAGCTTTTGATCCATACCTTGAAGCCCTCGTCAGCTCATAAGTCATCTTTTATTTCTCCTTATTTTGCTACTCGAAGATTTTTGTCTATCTTGCTTTTTATGCTGCCGCTGTTTAATCGTAGTGGTGACGAGGAAGAAATGCCAGCTACTGATGCGACTGCTCGAACGAGTACGTCGCATACTCTAGTTATTTCCGAGGTGCAAGTTGAAGGAGAAGAATCTTCGCCTCCTCAACAAAACATCGACGCTCCTACTCCTCCTGCAAGCCCCCTCGTCCCTTCACCAAAAAGGACAAGGGTTGAAACAATCACGGAGCCTACCCTACAATTGGGTAGCTCCTCGAGTCCTATTTTGGATGATGTAAGTCCTTAATTTCTTTTTGTCATTGTCTATATTTTCTCTGTTTGCTTCTTTGTGCCATCATGTTTTTTTCCCATACCGACACTCTCTTTCTTTATCCTTCTTTGACAGCCTATGATCAAAGAACTTATTCGCATCGGTGCCCAATTCGTTGGGTACCGCGAGTATGCCAGCAAGACCGAAGGTAATGACTCCCTGCTTGCCTTTGTTCATGACTTCTTGCTCCTGTTCTATCGCAATTTTGACTATTTTTAACTATTTTGGCAGAAAAACTTGCGGAGGCCAACAAACTTTCCGACACGCTTGCTCAGAAATTAAAGCAAAGTGAGGCGGCTCGCAAGAAGGCCGAATCTGATGCTGGCAAAGCTAGGGCAGAGGCTGATAAGGCCAAGGCAGAAGCTGCTGGTGTCGAAGATCTTGAGAAGAAACTTCATGATGCCGAAACTTCCTTGAGCGAGCATAAAGCCGCGCAAGCTGCTCGTGAAAAAGCGATCCTCAAGCGCTTGAACTCGCAGAATCGACGCTTTGTCAGTAAGTTTTTCGATCTATTTTGTCTTCTTTAGACTTGCTTTTCTTTACTTGCTTGTCGACCAACATATATTTTCCTCGACAGATAAAACAAACCAAGAATTTGAGCTTGAAGATCCCGACAACGATCCTCTTCTCGACGCACTCTCTGTCCTTGAATTTCATGGAACAGAAACTCGTGAAGGCATTGAACAGGCCGAAACAGGATTGTCGCGGCTATTCCCTTACTTCTTCCCGAAGAAAAAGGAACCCGCTACTTTCCTTGCTCTTGCCAAGCAGTTCAATCCACCAGAAGATCTTGGACTGAAGATGCGCAAAGAGAATATGAAGATTGCTGTCGAAAGCACTGTCGCCTTAGTTGCAGACAGCCAGCAAACCATCGACTGGACTAAAGTGGGCGACATGCAAGAGATGGAGACCACGAAGTGGCGATCGCTGATCAAGGCTGCGAAGCCCAACACGAAGAAAATCCTTGCCTATCTTGGAATCAAGCCAACTTCAACTCCTAGCTCGTCGAAGCTGGAGGTCTAGTTGAATGCCCTGTCTTTTCCTTTCTTTATTTTCTGTTTCTTTAGATGTTGTCGCCACAGTAGCTTTGGCGACAATAGTCGTAGTAGTCCTTTTGAAGAACTCCTCCTGTAATATCCTTGTAAATTTCAATGGAATTCTTATCTTGCGCGATCATTTGATGTTGAAATTTTCTTTTCCAGTTGATATTTGATAACTACTCTGCGAATCATCATCCTGTCGATACTTCTCCTGCTTCCTCCTTCTCGAAGAAAACACTCGTCGATGATAACCTCATCGAAGGTTCTTCGAGTAAACATTTCTCGCAAGATTTGCAAGAACTTCGCCAACAACTTCAATCCATGAAAAAACAAATGCTTGTACTAATGGAACAGTCTCGAAGATCTCCAGAGAGAGAAAAAATTGCTCTTCAACAGGCTCAAGATGCTATTGCTGCAAAAGATGCCGCGGTTGCTGAGGCCACCGAAGCTTCTTCTCGAGAAAATTATATGCTTCAACTAATGAGTGACGCCAGTCTGGACATGACAGGTATGCTTCTTGTGCATAACTATACTTGATGTAATTCCTGCTATTTTCCTTTAATAATTTCTCTGCTGGAGCAGGCTCTTTTTCGGATACTGCTGCCGAAGATCAACGCGTTGAAGCTCGAGCCAATGTTCTACTCAGACTTGCTGCACAACATGGTTCTAACTTTTGGGTTACCCCTGAGCGTACCCACCAAATTGTCAGATTCCAAGATCGCGCGGCTCAGGTCCGAGATTTCCTCGACTTCTGTACGAAGACTTAGTTTTTAGTTTATGGAACCATGTTCCCACGCAACAAGATGCCAGAAACTCTTCCTGCTTTGATGGAAAAATTTTGAGATGCTCCTCGAATCCATGGCTTCGTTCGAGCTCAACTCTCTGCTGGCGCAAGATTTGCTATGATGATGATAAAGATTTTCTATCCAAAGTTGCCCATGAATCAAATTGTTTCCAGGTGCCTGGCCAAGATGTCAAAAAAGAAGAGAAACATGGGCAAAATTGATGATCTTGTAACTCCTGTAGCAGAATATATGATGGATGAACTTCTTCGGATGGATGCTGAGTTCTTCGTGAAGGGTAGCTATGCCGAGCATAGTACTCGTGCTTCCAATGAACGAATAACCATAGACCATGTGCTAGGCATCCGCTGAGGGTTTTTCCTTTGCTGTATTTTCCCCATTGGTGCGTCTTTGTATATTTGTAAACATGATCTATATTGTAAAGCTGCCAACTATGTATATATATATATATTTTTTCTATTTTTGATCGTCAAGCCCCCGAGTGTCTTGGTGGCGACGTTCTATATTTTTGTTGCGAGGTTTTTTGGACCAAAGCGATAGAATCTTGACGAGTATACTATATTTATGGGTGTTAGCCCCTGATTTTCTATTGGGCGAGGTATTTTTGTACCAAGGCAAAATATTTTCGTAAGTCTAGTTCATCTATATTGTGTATATTTTGCAACTTTAAAGGCATTTAGCCCCCGAGCAAGTCGAAGAACAAGAAGTATATCTCCACTATCTTTATTATATTGCAGCACCGCGAGCCCTCCTCATTAAAAACCTTTCCAGCCCCACTCGGTGCCCTGAAAAGGAAAAGAGTGCGTCTGAAAACTCGCGGGTGTTTCAGTACATTGTATTTTTACAGAGGAGGACTATATTTCGACTCTAGGCGTAGAACCGCCTGAGCTGCGCCACGTTCCAGGGGTTTTTCTCGGGAACCCCTGTCTTCTTGTCCTTGATCCTGTATGCTCATCCGTCGATTACTTCCGTGATGACGTAAGGGCCCAACCATGGTGACTCGAGCTTTTCAGTACTTTGCTGGTTGAGCCGTAGAACCAAATCGTCGACCTGGAAAGATCTTGGCCGCAATCGTCTACTGTGGTAGTTTTTTCGGTCCTGCTGGTACTTGGTGATTCCTGATAGTACTTCATCTCGAGCTTCATCGAGTGCGTCTACATCGTCCTCCCGAGCTTTTCTTGAGGTTTCCTCGTCATACTCTGTCACTCTTGGGGAGTCATGATCTATTTCAATTGGTAGTACCGCCTCGGCTCCGTGGACGAGAAAAAACGGAGTTTCTTGTGTCGCCGTATTTGGTGTTGTTCGGATGCTCCACAAAACACTTGGCAATTCTTCTGGCCAGGTATGTCGAGCCTTTTCAAGCGGTCCTAGCAGGCACTTTTTAATGCCGTTGCAGATGATACCATTGGCTTTCTCGACTTGGCCGTTGGTTTGCGGGTGCCCAACTGACGCGAAGTGCAATTTGATGCCTACTTCTGCGCAGTATGCCTTGAACTCCTTAGCTGTAAAGTTACTGCTGTTGTCTGTCACAATGCTATGAGGTACTCCAAACCGAAAAACGAGGCCCTTCACAAACTTTATTGCCGACGCTGCGTCTGGTGAGTTTATTGGCTTCGCTTCTACCCACTTGGTGAATTTGTCGACAGCAACCAACATGTACTCATATCCTCCTGGCGAAGCCTTGTGCAATTTTCCAACCATATCGAGTCCCCATTGGGCAAAGGGCCAAGACAATTGTATTGGCATTAGCTCTGCTGCCGGAGAGTGCGGTTTTGCGGCGAATTGATACGTCTCCGACGTATCGATAATTTCTTATGTTCCATGCCACATTATTGATGATATCTACATGTTTTATGCATACTTTATGTCATATTTATGCATTTTCCGGCACTAACCTATTAACGAGATGCCGAAGAGCCGATTCTTTGTTTTCTGCTGTTTTTGGTTTCAGAAATCCTAGTAAGGACATATTCTCGGAATTGGACGAAATCAACGCCCAGGGGCCTATTTTCACACGAAGCTTCCAGAAGACCGAAGATGATACGAAGTGGGGCCACGAGCTGGCGACACACTAGGGCGGCGCGGCCCAGCCCTTGGCCGCGCCGGCCTAGCGTGTGGGGCCCTCGTGTGGCCCCCTGACCTATCTCCTCCACCTACTTATAGCCTTCGTCGCGAAACCCCCAGTACCGAGAGCCACGATACGGAAAACCTTCCAGAGATGCCGCCGCCGCCAATCCCATCTCGGGGGATTCAGGAGATCGCCTCCGGCACCCTGCCGGAGAGGGGAATCATCTCCCGGAGGACTCTTCACCGCCATGGTCGCCTCCAGAGTGATGAGTGAGTAGTTCACCCCTGGACTATGGGTCCATAGCAGTAGCTAGATGGTCGTCTTCTCCTAATTATGCTTCATTGTCGGATCTTGTGAGCTGCCTAACATGATCAAGATCATCTATCTGTAATGCTATATGTTGTGTTTGTTGGGATCCGATGGATAGAGAATACTATGTTATGTTGATTATCAATCTATCTATGTGTTGTTTATGATCTTGCATGCTCTCCGTTACTAGTGGAGGCTCTGGCCAAGTTGATACTTGTAACTCCAAGAGGGAGTATTTATGCTCGATAGTGGGTTCATGTCTCCATTAAATCTGGGGGAGTGACAGCAACCCCTAAGGTTGTGGATGTGCTGTTCCCACTAGGGATAAAACATTGATGCTATGTCCGAGGATGTAGTTATTGATTACATTACGCACCATACTTAATGCAATTGTCTGTTGTTTTCAACTTAATACTGGAAGGGGTTCGGATGATAACCTGAAGGTGGACTTTTTAGGCATAGATGCATGCTGGATAGCGGTCTATGTACTTTTTCGTAATGCCCAATTAAATCTCACAATACTCATCATATCATGTATGTGCATTGTCATGCCCTCTCTATTTGTCAATTGCCCATCTGTAATTTGTTCACCCAACATGCTATTTATCTTATGGGAGAGACACCTCTAGTGAACTGTGGACCCCGGTCCATTCTTTACATCGAATACAATCTACTGCAATACTTGTTCTACTGTTTTCTGCAAACAATCATCATCCACACTATACATCTAATCCTTTGTTACAGCAAGCCGGTGAGATTGACAACCTCACTGTTTCGTTGGGGCAAAGTACTTTGGTTGTGTTGTGCAGGTTCCACGTTGGCGCCGGAATCCCTGGTGTTGCGCCGCACTACATCTCGCCGCCATCAACCTTCAACGTGCTTCTTGACTCCTACTGGTTCGATAAACCTTGGTTTCTAAGCGAGGAAACTTCTTTGTTGTACGCATCACACCTTCCACTTGGGGTTCCCAACGGTCGCGTGATGTACGCGTGTCAAGCTAAATTTCTGGCGCCGTTACCGGGGAGATCAAGACACGCTGCAAGGGGAGTCTCCACATCCCAATCTCTTTACTTTGTTTTTGTCTTGCTTTACTTTATTTAGTACTTTGTTTGCTGCACTAAATCAAAATACAAAAAAAATTAGTTGCTAGTTTTATTTTATTTACTGTCTTGTTTGCACTCTATATCAGAAACACAAAAAAATTAGTTACTTGCATTTACTTATTTCATCATGTTTCCTTTTAATTTTACTATAAAAGATATACCGGTGGGACAAGGGTCTATAATTGGAAGAGATAATATAGAAGAATTTTTCACTCATGTTAGTATGCATGAAGATCTTAAAGATATACCACTTGCAAAAGTTGTCCCTACCTATGAAGATGTCTCTGTTTGTTTGGTACGCATGATGGAAGCTAGATTTATTAGTCTCAACCCCATGATACAACACATGTTTCTTACACTTTCTGATATGGAGAGGGGAGAGAAGAGAGATTTTGTTCTAAAAGTCCTAGTGCGAGAACTTGAGGATATAGCCAAAGAAGCTAGAAAAGTTTTTAGTAAGCATGATAGGCTTGGTATGACCACCGATTTTAAAAGAACACTTGAAAAGATGGATATGGATAGAATTAAGTACACTAATAATGTTAATGATGGTGGGGAGATTAAAGCACCAATACCCTGTAAGCTCCTAGCAATGCATGAGGCACTAGAAAATAACTATGCTTGGCTTGTTCCTGAAAATTTCTTTGATGAGAGTAGCAAGCCCAAGATTAATGAAAGGAAAAAGTCTATTTTAAACCCTGAACTCATAGAGGTTGGATGAAATGAACCTTGAACTCGAAATCCCTGTCGTTTGCACCCTAAACTATCTAATCCCGGTCTAAATCAAACCTTGGACCTGTTTTTCAGGGCAGAAAAATAAAAATCTAAATTTCTACTCTTACTGACAATACGGGCCCACCTGTCATATTCATCACCCTCCCCAATCTTCATCAAACATGAGCTCAGTAACCTCGCGCAGCTCTCGAAGATCGACCTCACCTCACTTTGGAGAGATTAAACCGATGCCGCGGCCTCCCAAAATCCCGGCTCCGCTCCTGTGATGCTTGACGCATGTAGCATGTTGGTGTGCGCACACCACGCCAAAGCTGCTCGCGCGGATCTAGGAGTCTCAGATCTGGCCTCGCTGCCATCCATGGGGTCAAATGCATCTATTGGTAAAAGATCATACTAATACACACACCTAGGCCTCGTGAATTAAATTGGCATAGCTAGTATGTCTGAACCGCACAGAATGAAATTGGCAAGAAAATCGTGCCCAATTTGATAGAAGCTCGAGCTTCCCTTCACTGCTCGCGTCGCCCTTCAACAAGACGTGGCGGATCTCGGCTTTGTCGCCGCAGCGACAGTGCCCACTGCTTGCTGCTGCTGCCCTCTGGACCATGCCGTAGAGCGCCGAGCCGTGCGTCTGCAGTTGTACGGCACAATTTTGTGCGCTTCTCCGGCGGGTAACCCTCGGCCGCCGGCTCCTCCGGCTGCGGTGCTTGCACCAGAGGGCTTGGCGTCGGCATCACAGCGCACCCCACCCATGGATGAAGGAGACGGCCGAAGGAGCTCCTCACAGACGATGGATGCATCGCCGGCCTTACGCTGCTACGAAGGAGTTCTTGGCGGGGGAGAGATGGATTAGGATAGGAGATGAATCTGAAATGCGGGCCCGTCTAGTCAGTGAGACACTGGTTACTCCCGGCCGGGATTTTTCTTTTCCCGGTGAGCCAAACGCGTCTAAGGTTCGATTTAGATCGGGATTGGATAGTTCAGGGTACAAACGACATGGATTTTTAGTTTAGGGTTCATTTTGTCCAACCTCTATGAATTCAAGGTTGAAAATAGACTTTTTCCTTAATGAAAAGGGAGCCGCTGAAACTTATGTAACCAAAATACAATGCATGGTTGAGAAAACTCCACACCCCGCTGTAGATGCATCGTCTCTTGATAATACTTGATACACACTTTCTGCGCCTAGCTGAAAGGCGTTAAATAAAAGCGCTTATGGGAGACTACCCATGTTTTTACTACAGTACTTTTATTTTATATTTGAGTCTTGGAAGTTGTTACTACTGTAGCAACCTCTCCTTATCTTAGTTTTGTGCATTGTTGTGCCAAGTAAAGTCGTTGATAGTAAGGTTCATACTAGATTTGGATTACTGCGCAGAAACAGATTTCTTTGCTGTCACAAATCTGGGTCTAATTCTCTGTAGGTAACTCAGAAAATTATTCCAATTTACATGAGTGATCCTCAGATATGTACCCAACTTTCATTAAATTTGAGCATTTTCATTTGAGCAAGTCTGGTGCCTCTTAGAAATTCGTCTTTACGAACTGTTCTGTTTTGACAGATTCTGCCTTTTATTTCGTATTGCCTGTTTTGCTATGCTTGATGGATTTTTTGATTCCATTAACTTTCAGTAGCTTTGTGCAATGTCCAGAAGTGTTAAGGATGATTATGTCACCTCTGAACATGTAAATTTTAATTGTGCACTAACCCTCTAATGAGTTGTTTTGAGTTTGGTGTGGAGGAAGTTTTCAAGGATCAAGAGAGGGAGATGATACGATATGATCAAGGAGAGTGAAAGCTCTAAGCTTGGGGATGCCCCGGTGGTTCACCCCTGCATATATCAAGAAGACTCAAGCGTCTAAGCTTGGGCATGCCCAAGGCATCCCCTTCTTCATCGACAACATTATCAGGTTCCTCTAGTGAAACTATATTTTTATTTCATCACATCTTATGTACTTTGCTTGGAGCGTCTGTTTGTTTTTGTTTTTGTTTTGTTTGAATAAAATGGATCCTAGCATTCATTGTGTGGGAGAGAGACACGCTCCGCTGTTGCATATGGACAAATATGTCCTTAGGCTTTACTCATAATATTCATGGCGAAAGTTTCTTCTTCGTTAAATTGTTATATGGTTGGAATCGGGAAATGATACATGTTGTAATTGCTAAAATGTCTTGGATAATGTGATACTTGGCAATTGTTGTGCTCATGTTTAAGCTCTTGCATCATATACTTTGCACCTATTAATGAAGAAATACATAGAGCTTGCTAAAATTTGGTTTGCATAATTGGTCTCTCTAAGGTCTAGATAATTTCTAGTAAAGAGTTTGAACAACAAGGAAGACGGTGTAGAGTCTTATAATGTTTACAATATGTCTTTTATGTGAGTTTTGCTATACCGTTTCATCCTTGTGTTTGTTTCAAATAAACCTTGCTAGCCTAAGCCTTGTATCGAGAGGGAATACTTTGCAATATATAGCTCATGGGACAAATAGCCTAAAAACTATTGTGGTATTGAATATGTACTTATGCACTTTATCTCTTATTAAGTTGCTTGTTGTGCGATAACCATGCTCCTGGGGACGCCATCAACTACTCTTTGTTGAATATCATGTGAGTTGCTATGCATGTTCGTCTTGTCTGAAGTAAGGGAGATTTACCGCTAGAATGGTTAGAGCATGCATAATGTTAGAGAAGAACATTGGGCCGCCAACTAAAGCCATGATCCATGGTGGAAGTTTCAGTTTTGGACAAATATCCTCAATCTCATATGAGAAAATTAATTGTTGTTGAATGCTTATGCATAAAAGAGGAGTCCATTATCTGTTGTCTATGTGTCCCGGTATGGATGTCTAAGTTGAGAATAATCAATAGCGAGAAATCCGATGCGAGCTTTCTCCTTAGACCTTTGTATAGGCGGCATAGAGGTACCCCTTTGTGACACTTGGTTAAAACATATGCATTGCAATGATAATCCAGGTAATCCGAGCTAATTAGGACAAGGTGCGGGCACTATTAGTATACTATGCATGAGGCTTGCAACTTGTAGGATATAATTTCCATAACACATATGCTTTATTACTACCGTTGACAAAATTGTTTCTTGTTTTCAAAATCAAAGCTCTAGCACAAATATAGCAATCAATGCTTCCCTCTGCGAAGGGCATTTCTTTTACTTTTATGTTGAGTCAGTTCACCTATTTCTCTCCATCTCAAGAAGCAAACACTTGTGTGAACTGTGCATTGATTCCTACATATTTGCATATTGCACTTGTTATATTACTTTACATTGACGATTATCCATGATATATACATATTACAAGTTGAAAGCAACCGCTGAAACTTAATCTTCCTTTGTGTTGCTTCAATACCTTTACTTTGAATTATTGCTTTATGAGTTAACTCTTATGCAAGACTTATTGATGCTTGTCTTGAAGTACTATTCATGAAAAGTCTTTGCTATATGATTCATTTGTTTACTCATGTCATTTACATTGTTTGGATCGTTGCATTCATTACATATGCTTACAATAGTATGATCAAGGTTATGATGGCATGTCACTCCAGAAATTATCTGTGTTATCGTTTACCTGCTCGGGACGAGCAGAAACTAAGCTTGGGGATGCTGATACGTCTCCGACGTATCGATAATTTCTTATGTTCCATGCCACATTATTGATGATATCTACATGTTTTATGCATACTTTATGTCATATTTATGCATTTTCCGGCACTAACCTATTAACGAGATGCCGAAGAGCCAGTTGTTGTTTTCTGCTGTTTTTGGTTTCAGAAATCCTAGTAAGGAAATATTCTCGGAATTGGACGAAATCAATGCCCAGGGGCCTATTTTCACACGAAGCTTCTAGAAGACCGAAGATGATACGAAGTGGGGCCACGAGCTGGCGACACACTAGGGCGGCGCGGCCCAGCCCTTGGCCGCGCCGGCCTAGCGTGTGGGGCCCGCGTTCGTCGACTTCTCAAGATTCAGCGCAATTATGAATTTCTCCGCGTTTTTGGCTACGGTTGCTGGTCTAGCTTTCACAAATATTATGCACATAAACTAGAATTTTGGTCTAAGTTGTGTGCATTTTAAGCTATAGTATGTCCTATCATAAAGGCAACAACTGATTTGATAGGTCCACAAGTGCATTTACATTTCCCGTCTTATCTTTCACGAGCCAGGGTTTCCCTACGCCACTCCAGGAGTCGCGGTTGATGTCCATACACTTCATAAGAGAATCTCTAGCAGATCCCGTATTTTTTAACTTTAAAAAACGAGAGTAGATGGCACAGGAAATTCAGATAGAGGTCCATCTCGAGCTCGCGCTGATCAAATCCCGTATTGACGAACCAAATCAAATTATGCGGGAGAATTCGACCGTCTAGTTCTTCGAAAGATCACGTTCATTAGTATTTGACGATGATTTACATAAGATGTTCAAAAATAAACACAATTTACCAAAAATCTACGCCGCCCCTAACATATTTTACTAAAAAACGGCGGTGGTCAAACGAGACGGCGGCGGCCTCCCAGTCGAGTTCGGTGCGCTCGATCTTCATGCGGTGGAAGGTGGCCTCCCGCTGGAATGCCTCGTAGGCGCGGATCTGGTACATGGCCTAGAGCTTGACCTCCTCCTCGAACTTTTGTGCCTCCACCGCCTCCTTCACTGAGACGCTGGTGAGCTCCTTGACGATGGAGGACTCCGCTTCCATGAAGTCAGTGTCGTTGAAGACCTTAGCCGCGGGCGTAGTCGAGGGTGCCGACTCTTCTTCGGATGCCCATTCATCGAACGAAGTCATGGGCCACCGATGGCGGTGACGCGACGAGGAAGAAGACACCGCCTTTGCGGCGTATGCACACACGCGGAGAGACAGCTTCGGTTCATCCACTTCTTGACGGCGCGCTTCTTCGCTCCCTCCGAGCGCACCCACGCAACGTACGTCTTGGCGGAGGTGCAACAGGAGCTTCCGCCGCTTTGCGGGGAAGCGCTGCCGACTCCAATCCTGCCACCCCCTGAGGAACATCGCAGAGCGCTAGCTACAATGGAATCGCGGAGGATGCGACGGAAGTGCTTGTCGGACGGAGTAGCGGCTGGGGTGGAGTGGTGGATGCGTCGGCGAGGAAATAAGGTTTGAGCCCGTTTCTGCCACATCGAACGCTATATATACTATGCGTGCCATAGATTACCCTGGCCGTTGTATATTGTTTACAACTCGGGCCGGTAATACGGTGTCTGATATGCGGACGGACCGAGCCAAATCCGTACACCCTTTTACGGGATCTGCTAGAGATGCTCTAAAGTTATTACCTTCCCATCATGTGAACCGGCTATGATTGAACATGTGTGTAAATATGACTTGTCCTACATGTTCTGCTAATCCACATTCTTCAAGTGATGCTCCCCTTGCGCGGGATCCCATGGTCGTGATCGACATTGTAGCAGATGTTGCGTTCAACGTGCATGTGCATGGCGCTCTGCCCAATGCGCCTACCACGATGCTAAGCCGATGTTTGCACCTTTCTCCCCGTCTTCGCACAACAAAACTGGGCCGTTGTCTGGCTCGGTCCAACCTACGTCACAATCTTCTTGTCGTAGTCCACGTCATATTATGTCAAGGTACCTCCCCCATCCCCAGCCACGACGTGCTCGACTGCTGCTACTGAGGATCCGTCATTGTCATCTTCCTCGACTACTGCACCAGGACATGCCATGGTCACACATTGTCGATATCATACTCGCGCTCTAAGAGGTATACTAATGGCACTATGGGGCACGATCTTAGTCGGCAAACATTCGTTAATGCCCTAGCCTCTCATCATGATGCTCTTCCTGAAGCTTGGTGTGATGCCATGTTCAACGAGTTTTCTGCTCTCTGACAAATCACACACGTGGGCATTGGTTCCTCAACTTTTGGCCGTTGCCGGATGGTTTCTATACCCAAGCATAGGGCTCATCTTGTTGCCCGTAGTTCCACTCAGCAACATGACATCAATTATGGTGACATGTTCAGTCCAGTTATGAAGAATGCAATTATTCGCTTTGTACTCTCTCTTGTTTGTATCCCGTGGTTGGATTCTTCCACGCATTGACGTCGGTAGTACCTTTATTCACGGGTTCTTGTACCAGGATGTTTACATGCAGTAGCCACTTGGTTTTGAAGATGCTTGGTATCCTTCGCATGCATGTGAGCTACATCATTCTATCTATGGTTCGAAGTAGTCTCCTAGATCTTGATATGCTCGTATGAGTGCTCTCCGCAAGTATGCACTTGATCTCCTTCATCGTGTAACATGGAGAATCCCAAGATCACTTCTACTCTGCTAGTTCTCACGGAGCTACTTGTGCGTGATACTGGTACACCATCGGGAACTCCATTGGGTACATGATTCTCTCTGGTACCACAATGTTGTTAATTTATAGTATTCCCGGATATCTCTTCTGTGGTGTACAATGTGTGTCAGTTCCTCTCTCACCTAGCAAATTACATTGGGAAGTTGTTAAGCCAATCAGGGATATGTTAAAGCGACTCTTAACACAGGTTTGACCATACATAAATCATTGTCTTTGGGAATTAGCATATTTACTCATGCAGACTAGGTTAGATGTGTTGATGACCGCCGCTCTACTGGATTCTTTGCGGTGTTTGTTGGACCGAACAATATTTCCTGGAGTTCGGAGAAACAACCTACCCTGTCGAGATCTAGTACCTAGCATGTGGGGCTGCTGAAGCTATGTGGGTAGGTTCCATTGCATAAGGAACTTAGTATTTCTCAACGGCGTTTCCCCATCATATGGTGTGATAATCAAGGGGCTACTGAAAATCCGATTTTCCACGCTCGGACCAAACACCTTGACATCCATTTTTTGCCAAAACTAGTTTCTGCCGGTGCTCTGGAGGTTAGGTAATTTATCTCTTCAGTTGGATGATGTGTTTACTAAAGGGGTCTCACGGAAGATGTTAGATCAATTTAAGACCAATCTAAATCTTGTACATACGTATTTAGATTGGGGGGGGGGGGGGGGGTAAGGTCGATCATACGGTGTTTATATGCTGACCATATGTATACATTTACTATACATATAAAGTATATATAAAGACATCACGTGCAGGCATTGACCCCACGAAAACCCTAAACCTATCGTCTTTGAGCAGAAGACTCGTCACTATAAATCCAATTGATAGGCTCTGGCATGACGAACTAGCTAGTGATACAAATATTTAGAAATACGCATGAAATAGCTTCGAGTTTATGGATCTATTACAGATGAAATAGTCGATAACACTTCCCTAAAAATGACTCCCCTTCATGCTCTCTATGGGAGACCACCACCTTTGCTTGCATAATTGGTACTACCTACTTAAGACACTGAACCAGCTATGAGTCAGACTGATATCTCAAATCAAATAAAGCAAAACTTGGCCAAGCCTCTATGCTGATAGAAGGACAGGGAATTCAAAGTGGGTGATGTAGTGTATTTCAAATTACAACCATATAGACACCATAGTATTGATAGACACATATCCCTGAGTTTACATAGATACCTAAAGCTGCACTCCCATATCAAAAGTCGGCAATGTTTCTCACAAATTGCTGTTTTTTTTTTTTTTTTTTTTGAGAATTAGGCTGCCATTTCATTACTCACGGGCACACTCAGATGCCAACAGTTCAACAATCAAGTTCGGTGGTTCATCCACCCAGGTCCTATTACAATTATTCAAGCAACCCTCCCTAGCTAAAGCATGCGCAATTCTGTTGCCAGAGCGTCGCACGTGCTTCACCGTCGAGTCGGCAAAACCTTTCAGCAAGTCCTTGACTTCTTCCACCAGTGGTCCATGAGTCGATCTATCCATCTCTCCATTCGTCAGCTTAGACACCACCGCCATGCAGTCCGTTTCAAGACACACCCGTTCGACTCCCGCGTCCGCAGCTAGCAGCAGCGCCTCCCTACATGCCAAGATTTCAGCTCTCTCCGGGTCCGTCACGGCAGCCAAAAAACAGCTAGCACCCCTGAGGAAACCGCCGTGGTGATCCCGCAGAACCACACCGATGCCGCCACGCCCCGACCCCGGCAAGAACGCTCCATCAGCATTAGCTTTGATCACTCCTTCATCAGGCAGACACCATTGCTCCACAGCCTTGGCCAGGTGAGGCGTTCCCGGCGGCCTATTGTATGATACTTTCCATGTAAGCCGGCTGAAACAACACCTGGGTCCAAGTGTCCAACTGCTATCCCAAATCCTCAGGTGCCATTACTGAACTCGGATGGCTTGCACCAGAAGCAATGCTTGAAAGGAAATTCGTTTGCAGAATTCAGAGCAACATCATCATCCCTGTGGTCCAATCGCACGTTAAGTGGGTGAATCTTTCAGTGAATGAAGCTACCTCGGCGGACTCAGCTTTCATTCAGAAGGTATTCCAAGAATTTCAGCCTTGAGGACAAGTCTAATGTGAATCTGGGGGAGTTGTCATGCCATGTTTATCTTTGAAATTTGGTGTTTACTGTTTCTGTCAACTTCAGTTAAGCGAGAGATACAGCAATTGCCGTTCCTCCATCTAACTCCCGTACGTCAACTTACTGCTTTGTGCCTTCATGGAGTCATGCGCAACATTGATGTGAAGATCAACGGCTGAGGACATCGCAGTTTGACATCCGACAACAGCATTACACGCTGGCACAAATTAGCTCAACTAGTCTGATGTTTGTGTCATTTTTTTCTACCTCCTCTTTAGCTCCGGATCCTCTAGGGTTTGGGCATCATTCTTATATTTGGGTTAAATCCTAACCGCCTGTATAGAGTGTTGGCGAAACATTCCTCTGTAATCGACTAATTCATCCGTGATAGATCTCTGAACTCGAAGCTAGCTGTTGGTATTCTAGCAGTTCGAAAATTAGTTAATCGCCTCTTTGCTCTGCATCCATGCATGCTATAGTGTAGTCCGACGTCCACTTGGCATTCTCTTTCAATGATGGCACAGTCCAGCTGCCTGAGGTGACATTTAAGCTGTTGTGGCTTCAGAGTTGACAAACAGTTCATAATGCCGAGATAACATTCTGGTTGTTGATGTTCTATAGTACTTTGAAGAATAGTTAATTACCATTTGATCTGTATGAATGCATGTTATGATGCAGTTCAACAGCCCGCTTGGTGATGGCAGCGCAGTTGTTAGCATGAGCTGACAATTTGATTTGATTGGGCAGCGGATTTTAGGTTCCCTTAAATTTATAAATGAAATTACAGCAGCGAATATCACGGCTGACGTCTCAGGAATTACAAACTCTATTACTACAAGGGATCTTAATCAGAAATATCATGGTTGATTGCTTCACCGAAAAAATAAACAGCTAGTCCACAACTGGTTATTTATTAAGCAGAATTTGATAGCAGCGTGATCGCTGACAATACGTGCGTGCCAAAAGTAGGATTTGTGTGCATCTCCATATATATGTTTTCAAACCTCGACTCCTCTAATTAATGACGGGCCTGCCGGCCGTCGTGCGTTGCGGCGAAGACTCTTGAGATTTGGCAGCTAACTGAGATCATTTGAGATATTCGGAACAGTTTGATTGCAGAAGTATTTTAATCCATGCATGCCTGTTGGATTGGATGGACCAGTCGGTAGGTCGATCGGCATTATCCATCAGCGAGTTCGATCTCTCTTCCTCAGCAGCTCCTATAAGTACCTCATACATCTGCTTCAATTCCAACAACAACAAGCAAAGCAAGTATTACCAAGCAAGCCAGCTCCCTAGTGCCACCTGACGGTCGAAACTTGTGGCCGGCAAGGCAATGGTGGGTGTAGCTAAGATGCAGGCGATGCTTTGGTTACTTGCTGCAGTCTTCATGCTTGAGGCTGCAGTTGGCCTCGCTCAGGACGCCAAGCAAGGGCACAACTACTATGATTTCTTCGTATGTCTCCTTCATGTCCTTGCATATATACATGCATTTTGGTTGCACACATGTACATGAACAGACTAACGACATGGGTCGATCGTGTGATTTTGCAGGTAAAGGAGACTAGCTACTCAAGGCTCTGCAAGAACAAGACCTTGCTCACCGTCAACGGCCAGTTCCCCGGCCCGACCATCACAGCCCGGAGGGGCGAATGGGTGTTCGTGAACGTGCACAACCAAGGCGATAAGAACATAACCATCCACTGGTAATTGCAAAAACGTTATATATATATATATGTGGAAACAGACTCATAGTTGACTACGGCTACATATCGATCATTCATATATACTGTATATGCATATATGCGGACGTAACTAACGAACTTCGAATAATGGCATGTCCGCAGGCACGGCGTGGACCAACCCCGGAACCCGTGGTACGATGGGCCAGAGTTCATAACACAGTGCCCCATCCAGCCAGGAACCAATTTCACTTACGAGATTCTTTTGTCCGAGGAGGAGGGCACCATCTGGTGGCATGCGCACAGCGGCTTGGATCGCGCCGGCGTCCACGGCGCCTTCATCGTTCATCCCAAGAATGGCACCGACTACCCCTTCGTCAAGAATTACACTTTGTTGGACAAGGAGATACCCATCATCCTCGGTATGCACGGCACACAAACATATATGTATATATATAGCTAGCTAGTATTGAATATTCTTGATCGACCATTGCGTGACTAATTATACCCACACATGCAGGTGAGTGGTGGAGCACCGATCTGAACCTTCAATTAGAGGAGTACCTGAAAACTGGCGGCGAGATTCATAACTCGAACGCACACACCATTAACGGCCAGCCCGGAGACCTGTACCCGTGCGGAAGGGAAGACACTTTCAGTGTGGGCGTGCAGAGAGGGAAGACGTACCTGCTACGGATCATCAATGCTGGACTCGACGGCGACATGTTCTTCGGCGTGGCCGGGCACAATCTCACCGTCGTCGGCACCGACGGCCGCTACCTGAAGCCATTCACCGTCCAGACGATCATGATCTCACCGGGACAGACCATGGACGCGCTCCTCGAAGCTAAGAGTTCCCCGTCCGCCGGCCGGTACTACATGGCCTCGAAGACGTACTTGTCCAACTCCCGGCTCGCGTACCAGAACGGCACCGCCACGGCCATCCTTGAATACAAGGACGCGCCGCTCGCTGCGCGTCGCGCGGCACCTGTCCTCCCCAACCTTCCGAACAACACGGACGACGCCGTCGCGATAGGGTACACAGCCCAGCTCCGGTCTTTGGCCAGCAAGGAACACCCGGTGAAGGTGCCAACGGAAGTCGATGAGCACATGCTCATCACCCTAGCAATCAACACTCTCCCTTGCACCACGGGGAACGGGACGTGCGACGGGCCAGGCGGCACCCGCTTGGCGGCGAGCCTCAACAACGCCAGCTTCGAGGACCCTCACGTCGACATCCTCGACGCATACTACTACTCCATCCAAGGCGTCTACGAGCCAGACTTCCCTAACATCCCACCCTTCCTCTTCAACTTCACCAACACTAACGGATCCAGGAGGTATTGGCCTACAAAGCGCAGCACAAAGGTGAAGGTGCTGGAGTACGGCGCCGTAGTGGAGATTGTGTTCCAGGACACCGACATCCTCGGCGCCGAAAACCACCCCATGCATCTGCACGGATATGCCTTCTACGTGGTAGGGAGAGGGTTGGGGGTCTTCAACGAGACCACGGACCCAGCCACCTACAACTTGGTTGACCCGCCATACCAGAACACGGTCACCGTGCCCAAGGCTGGTTGGGTCGCCATGCGCTTCAAAGCAACAAATCCAGGTAAGTTATTTTAGCTGCATCTAACAATCATTTTTCATTCAACAAGTTACATGAATCTTTCTTATATGTACCTCTAATGTGTGCTTAATTATACTTTGATTGGTTAGGTGTGTGGTTCATGCATTGCCACTTCGATCGACATACGGTGTTTGGGATGAGCACCTCATTTATCGTGAAACAAGGCGATACTCCAGAGTCTAAAATGAGGCCTCGTCCTACGAACATGCCTAAGTGTTAGGTGTCTGATTCATTCGATTCAGGGTGGCCGCATCCCACATGGCACAATCAAGAAAAATGTTATTGTCAATTTATTTTAAGTTTAATTTACTATGCATTATTGATTCGGTTTAAAGAGAAAAGGAATATCTCTTATCAATGTGATGTAATTTGTTCAATTTGTTTGAACTTCTATCTCTAATTGGAATCAAGTGATGTTTGTTATGTATTCGGTTTCCAATGTTCATATGGTAGCGACAAGTCTATGACTTAATATTGTAACTCCACATGAGTTTCTTAATAAACAAGACTACGTACCCACCGGGTGAGTCCCCTTCCTCCTCCTTCCTACCAACCTGCCCCAAGATGCCAACCAGCGAAAGGACGGACGAGTCCCCCTCATCCTCCTTCCTGCCGACCTGGCCTTAGTTGCTAACCGGCGGAGGGGGTTTTCTTGGAGGAAAGCAAGAACCCTAGCCATCTTTGTACTATTTGGTACGAAGAAATTAGGGTCAAGTGGTTAAAGTCACGCATCCCGGTTCAGGTAAGTACATCCATATGAGTTAAAATAAAAAAATTGCAAGCTTGACTTCATCGTCATTGTTTAGCAAACATATGTGCTATATGATTAAGCACATTAGTGGTTATTAGTTACTGCTAACCTAAAACAATAGATACATCGTCTATAAATTTATTTAAAAGAAAGCTAGAATGTCCATTGTTCTAGTTGTATAATTTTGTTTCACAAACAACATTTCATGCATTATTTTTCTTCATTTTGTTTGCATGTTCAAGACGGTTTGTGTACGTGCTCCGTATTATCACATAAGCTTTTTTTTCACTGGATTATATTCTTATATAAACATGGTAACATCCCAATTTTCTCGACTTCAAAAACCTTTTATAAAATTAAAATGTATCTAAGAAAACTATTATGTTCCATGAATTAAATAAGATTAATAAAATACTTTCCTGATTTTGGTTTTATTTGAACCAAATGATACATATATATTTTGTAATATTAGGATGAAGACCCCATTCATTAATCTTTCTAGAATTTCTTTGCAAAGAAAATCATCTTCCGCTTTTGTTTTCAAGATTTTCAAAAAGGAATATGTTTTCCTTCTCTAAGTGTGAAAATTAAAACATCTTATTATTATGTGATGTAGTTTGTTCAATATGTTTGAACTTCTAGCTTTAAATGGATACGACGATGTTTGTTAGGTATCAGTCTTCATTGTTAGTGTGGAAATGACAAGTCCATGATTCAATATCTGGAGTGAATGGATGCATTGCAGCAGGAGCACATGAAACTCCACATGATTTTCCTAACAGACGACACTATCCATCGGACGGTCTCCCCTCCTCTCATTCCTACCAACCTGCCCCTGGATGCCAATCAGTAAGCGGTGTTGTCAGGGCAGAGCCGGGATTTAGGTATTGGGAGGAGGGGCAATAATGGAGCTAAAATTCCTCCCCCAACTAGAAAAGGAATTTTATATCAACATAGTGGCGAATCTAGGATGAAAATGGAAGGTGGGTTCAAAGAAAAATATAACTCACACCTACAAGGGCCAGGTTGGCAAGGCATGCGCTTCGTCATATGTATAGCTTGATTTAGAAGCTATTTGCCCCTCCCACTACGGAATTTGAAGCTCTCAACATCATCCGTAGCATGGGTACATTTATTTGATTCACTTATGCTCAAATTAGAGGGTAGGCTCAAGCCTATCGATACCTACCCAGTAAATTTGCCCTTGTATGAACGCATCATTGACTTTTAATTTTGCATTTACATAGAACACAATTACAAGCTTGTACAATATGGTTAAAAATTGTAAAAAAAAAAATCATATATGCACACATGTACATGATAATGGTAATCAAACTACACCTCTATATGGCACGAAATAATTTCCCACGAAACATATCATATTAAATTTTAGATATATTAACAACAGTAATGAGTTAATTAAACTGTTGGATAGGTTTGGTTGTCAAATCATTGGTCGGATGAGCTGATGTCAACGCACGCTTCTGTTTTTATAGACAGTGTTGGGCCTCCAAGTGCAGAGGCTTGTAGAACAGCAACAAGTTTTCCTTAAGTGGATCATCCAAGGTTTATCGAACTTAGAAAGGTAGAGATCAAAGATATCCCTCTCAAGCAACCCCGCAATTACGATACAAAAAGTCTCTTGTGTCCCCAACACACCCAATACACTTGTCAGATTTATATGTGCACTAGTTCGGTGAAGAGATAGTAAAATGCAAGTGATATGGATGAATATGAATGGTAATAACAATCTGAAATAAATATGGCAACAAGTAAACATATAGTAAAACAGTAAATAAACGGTGATTCGATGTCTCGAAACAAGGCCTAGGAATCATACTTTTACTAGCGGTCACTCTCAACAATGATATCATAAAAGAATATAAATATAAACACTTCACTATACTACTCTGAACTACTCTCTGGTTGGATAACGAACACTCATTCATTGCCTAGGGCTGCAGAAGCAAACCTTAAAGATATATTCCCAAGTACTAATGAACACCCCACGTTGTCACTTTGAGCATTCATATGAGGTACTAACACACCACTATTTTATAGAGACGTCCAACTCAAATCATAATCTAGTGAACAAGTATTCTGTGAAATATAGCCTAAGAGACCCACACGGTGCACACACTATCACATTTACACACATGGAACAAGGAGTCTCCGGACATCACATAAGTAAAATCCACTTGAATAGCATAAGACATCTAGATTACAAAGCTCATGATCACATAAAGATCACACCATGGGAGAGATCGAGATAAACCACATAGCTACCGGTAGACCCTCAGTCACGGGGGAGAACTACTTAATCCTCATCATGGGAGTCAGCAATAGCGATGAAGATGGTGGTGGAGTTGATGGAGATGGCTCCGGGGGCAACTCCCCGTCCCAGCAGGGTGCCGGAATAGAGACTTTCTGTCCCCCAGATATTGTCTGCGACGGTGGCGGAGCTACGAAACTTTTCTAGAACAGCGGCTTCTTTTTAGGGTTTTTGCGTCGAAGGATTTATATAGGCGGAGGAGATAGGTCGGTGGGTTGCTCGAGGGCCCCACACCATGCCTAGGCGTGGCCAGGGCCTGGGCCGCGCCTAGGGGTGGTCTGGGCACCCTGGTGCCCCCCTTCGTCTCTCCTTCGGACTTCGTCTCCGTTACGGTAAAATAGGCACTTTGGCTTTTGTTTCGTCTAATTCCAAGAACTGGCATAGTGGCCCTTGCAAATGCGAGGGCATCATTTGTTTTTTTGAAAGAGATGAGCATTGTCTTCACTACCTTGAGATTACCTTAGAAAACAAATTATTCTTCTTTCTTTTCTCATATTATTTCATTGAAGATATATTCCCTCCAATTCATATTAAGTGTCGGAACTTTTGTTAAAAATTGGACTAAATTGTACTAATGTCCCGACACTTGCTATGAATCGGAGGGAGTACATTTTATAGCCACAAACTCATCAAAATAAATGTACCTAGGTAGAAAACATATTTAATCACATTTATTTGGTGATAAATTGTCGGGAAATTTATAAAGAAAGTAGATTCAAGAGGTGTATCATTATACACAATTAAAATTTCTATATAAATTAAAGTTTAGGTTGTGAGTTAGCATGAAAATTTTAAGTTCTCCTGCATAACATGGGATCTATGGTGAGACGAATAGTCCATGTTGCCTAATCGTTTCCTTGTCTCTGGTGCATTGGGCTGGCCTTTTCCTTTTCATTATAAAGAACCATTTAATTCTTCGTCTGGCTCCTCTCGTCTCTGAAACTTATAAGGCTCGGGGATGTGAGGGATGCATCAATCAATCTTTTGAGTGTAGCTTAGCTAAGTTCTTTTTTTTGCATAATTCACAATAATGTCCTAGTGGCTGAGATTGGTGCCATCTGGAATTAAGGCATATTGTCCCGGTCTATGTCTCAAAGTTCTTATATCGATCCACATTTACCGTGCAATAATTCTCAAATCAGATGGTTTCCATGGTTCGTTTCTTAATTTCCCTTGCCAGTTTGAAATTTCGGCTAATTTGGCAGAATTTCTTGTTCGCACCGTGTCACTTGTAACCATGTGCATGTAAATCCAAATGTCAAGCGTGCCACTCGCAAAGATGTGTATGTCGATCCTAGGTCCAAGGTTCTGTTTGTTTTCAGACACAACCTCGAGAGAATAGGGAGTCATACCCATGGAGAAGGAAAATGAGTGAGTTTCACAACGTGTAATGCCAAGGGTTGTATGGCGAAAAGAGAATGGGACACCATTTTGACACGCTAATGCTGTTTACAAACTGTATATCCATTAATATTTATCTACGTCTTATGTGGCACGTGATGACATCCGTATATAATTTTTATTATATACTCCCTCCAATCTTTTTAAATTGACTCAAATTTAGTATAAAACTGTACTGAATTTGGGTCAATTAAAAGAGACAGGGGGAGTAATAGACAAATAATTTACATTTTAAAGTACAAAATTGTATTTTAACAATCAATTTGTACAATGGTTGCTCTTTGGACTGATATCTTAAAATTGACATAACTATATCAATGAATAGGTGGAAACTTTATATGTAGCTCGTACTATATGTAGACCGTTGCTTCGAAAAAAATTCAAAACAACATTGTAGAGTTCCAAAAAATCTAAAGAAAGTTCTAGATAATAATAGTGATGTACTCAACCAAGGGGTAAAATCTCAACTCAAAACATCTTCTATATCGGCAACACAAAATACAACATAATCTGGATTTTCATATTTATTATTTTTGTAGAGCCTAATATATGAACTACTTTGAGTTTTTTTAAAAAAGGTTTATAGAATACATCATTACCAATATTTAATATTTTTCAGTTTTTTTTACTTTGAAATGCCATTTTCAAAATGTCCGAAATATGTTGGCCCCATATGTAGCTACGTCTATAATATGTCTCTCTTAATGAATATAGGTCTGTATAAAACATGTTGGCCTTTCTTTGGGTTTATTTTTAGATATACCGTCAAGATCAATGTCCATATTAGACGCACTACGCTAGCCGGTCGATTATGGGATGAATGATCTGTTTCGGTTGATGGCTGATACGACTCGCCCACTATATTAAGTTTGGGCTGATCGATATGTTTTTTTTTGGTGGTACCAAGCTAGTAAGCTAGCTAGCTAGATGTAACAGGTAAATTGATAGACACTTTAAGTAGCAGCGATCTCTTGCTTTTTTAATCCGTTTTTAAAGAGTAAAGTCTATTTTAAACCTTTAACTTGTAGATCCAGGTGAAAGCAAACCCTGAATTTCCGATCCTTGAAATCGGCACCTTGTAGTTACCGGTTCCGGTCAATCTCAACCCTGTAGCAGGTTATACTAGTTTGTGTCACCAGGAAAAAAGATCCCGACCGGGAATCGGGCGTTGTATGTGAGCGACATCACCGGCCCACATGTTACATTGATCTCCCATCCACCTCTTCCCAATTAAATCTCACTCTGTAGTGAATCAACTACACACGCATTGGGATGGCCTCGTGGCCACGCGGGTGGCGCGATGCTGACGGGGGCTGGTCTCGGCCAGGTGGTCCGCGTGGCCACTGTGCCCAGATCCGAAGCGCCAGCCCCTCCCTCTCCTGCCTCGTCCCACTCCTCGAGATCCACGGCTGGTGCGTCCAGTGCTCAATCTGGCGGGGGTGCTGGCGAGGGAATCGACGACCGGGAGAAATCCCTGACCAGCTTGCCGGTCTCGACGGCGGCGACGCCCTTCGCGCCGTTTACCTCCTTGGGGGCGCCATCGTGGTTCGTCCTTCTCCTCTCCCTTCCCCTACCTCCCCAGGTGAAAGCCTAGATCTTTGATTGGGCCGCGGCGGCGCCGGTGGTGTCGTTGTCCTTGCTGAAGGCGCCGCCTCGGGTGAGAATGGGGGGTCTGTGGCCGCTGGCGGTTTGTGGAGGTGTGCTTGTGTCCGGTGGGTGGTGCTGCAGCGGTTGGCAGCGCCCACTTTCTCCGGCTTCCCGTGCAGTTTCTTCTCGGAGGCGAGCGACGGGACTACGGGGTGGCTCTCTTCAGGATTTGTGCTAGCAGTGCCTGGCTGTGCACGGTGGTCCGCCGGGGGTCTCGGCTGCACTTCCCATTCAGGCTCAGGGAGAGCGCTGCCATCGGTCGATGGTACGGCGTCCTTCGAACCAGGACGAGGAGGCAGGGAGCCTTCTTCGGCCATGGATTGGGTGTGAGTGCAGTTTCCGCTGCCCAGGTGCAATCCATGGCGTCAGGTCTGCTGGATCCTTCTTCAGCTAGCTTCTCCAGACTCCGCTGCTGCTCGTGGATGAGGGCCTCGGCTACCTCAAGCTATGCTTAGTGTTTCTTTCTTGTTGTGCTTGTATGGTCGATGGTTTGTAAGCTGTTCTTCAACACCTATGGACATGGCGATCACGTCGTCGATGTCGCCCCTCCAGGCGTCCGTGTTGTTCAACGACGCCATGTACGCCGCATTGTACCCCGGGCAGTCCTCGAGGTCGTCGTTGCTAGAGACCAGGTGCTACCGACAGAGGTACTCCGCTACCTTTGCGGCCTTCACGTCCTCCTCCTCGTCATCCTCCTCCTCCTCTAGCATCGGGACGAGGAGGGTTCTGCCGCTGAAACTCGCGCGCCTCTGCTGCTGCCACGCCGGTCCGCGGATTGTGATTCCACCGCCGCTGTCGTGCATACTCCTCCTTCACCTCGCGCTTCGGCACGTGTAAGGGGAGGCACAGTGGGAGGACGACGCTAACCGCGTCGGTCCCGAGGAAGAATAATGGGAGGAGGACGAGCTCGCCGTCCTCCTCGGTTGCCAGTGTGAGGGAGGCGTAGGCGATGGCGGTGGCGACTCTAGCATTGCTAGCCTAGAGCCGCTGTTACGAAGGCCGTCGATGATGGTGGGGAGGGTGCGCCCGACTACTCCCCAGAAGCGGATGCACCCCTCCCTGTTCCAGGTGTTCGACCTCCCGATGAGGCCGATGGTGAGGCTGCCATGTCCGAAGCCATTCACTACGAGGATGTTCTTCCAGGATGACGACATCGGCAAGATCTATGGCTGGTTTTAGGGGCGCGGTCGAGAGAGCGGCGCGAATGGTGTGTGGAAAAGACGAGAAAGAAGGAGAGGTCGCCTCTTTATACAGCGCATGCAGGCTAATCAGCAGTGGAAGCGTTGGCAAACATCAGCGCGGATGGCCACGCGGCCATGCACGACGAGACGCTTCACTGCGTATCATGGGAAATCCGCGAGGCCGCGAGACCATTATCGCCGCTTAACCAGAGGTAGGCGATGGGTTTAAACTTCCATGTCAATGACGCTTTGGGTCTGCCACTCGCGACGCGTTTCGACGCGCCCGCAACGTTCCTTGTGGAGCGGGGATGGCCTCGCAGCACCGGACACCGTATTAGGCCGCGTTGGGCAAAAATGTCATTTAGGACGCACGACTGGAGCTGGCTATATGTCTGGCGCGCTCTAAAAAATAATTTAGGGATCGCTTTAAGCTCTGAATATGCACACAATTGCACGAAGAGACACGAGGAGAGCAAGGCTACGATTTGAGCTGCTCGAGGAGAGGTTGACCAGCGACTTACCCCTAGCTAGATAGTGAGCAGCACCATGCCCCAGAGCTAGCAGCTCCGCTCGCCACCGCGGGCTACATAGATTCACTACAGAGTGAGATTTAATTGGAAAGAGATGGATGAGAGATCAATATAACATGTGGGCCGGTGATGTCGCTTACACACAACGCCCGATTTCCGGTCGGGATCTTTTTTCCTGGTGACATGAACTAGTCTAAGCTGCTACAGGGTCGAGATTGACCGGGATCGGTAACTACAGGGTGCCGATTTCAAGGATCGGAAGCTCAGGGTTTACTGTCACCTGGGTCTACAAGTTGAAGGTTTAAGATAGACTTTACTCGTTTTGAAAATATGGTTTGTACTTTGATACTGAACTCCATGCATTACACGGCTTATTAGTTGACACGGAGTTCACGAATTGCATAGCTTAAGACGTTAACGTACCAAATTTTTCGATGAACTTCTTCTTTTCTCTATTAAACCGATCAAAAGCAGTACCAAAACTATCGTTCTGTTTTTCTAAGGGAATCTATCAATCAGTTTCCTAAGAGAATTATCAGATTAATTTTTAAAAAACAAAATTTATGGATCAGTTTTATTATGCACGTAGATTTGTTTTTTGTGAATGGAACGTGCCCACCTTTTCTATGGGCTCCTTTTCATCTCTATTGAACGGAACCAAACAGAACCTATCAATCAGTTTGGGTAAGTAGGGAATCTACCGATTAGTTTTTTCCTAAACAAAATTTATGGATCCTTTTTATTGTGAACATATATGTGTTTTATTAGAATCTTACGTGCCACAAGTTTATTTGTACACATATATTGTTATATGTAACACTTTTTTTTAATCTTAGACGTTAAAATTAATATCAGCGGTTTATATTTTTATAGCATATGTGGATTAACCTGGTGCCTTGAAAAGTATATAATATAATCTATACCTAATATCTATATCTATACCTACCTAATAATAAAAAAATTAAAGTTTGGGTACCACTAGAAAAAGACCAACCTTCGCGAAGCGAAAGTTGCGTCCCAAAAAACTGACGCGTGTCCGTTCCACGTGAATCCCATCCCGCGCAAGGCGCTCTTCCAATCTCGCGCGTGAGTACAGGCGCTGCCACGCGCGAGTACGCGCCGCTAGCTAAGCTCATCCTCCCGCCGAGTACGGGCTAGCTGGCTCATCAGCCTGCACGAATACGGGTGAGTCCGCCGGCGCGAATACGCGTGAGTTCTCGCGTGAGGTATGGGCGTACTCCCGCGCGCACGTAGCTAGCTATCACATGCAAAATACAAAGCGATGTTGCTAGCTCATTATATATAAGTGTATATCTTTGTTTTTTTTTATCAAAATATAGGTACATTCGCGTAGACGAACGAGTACTGTTGCGCACCCGATCGAGTACAGTTAAGCAGACGAGCGAGTACAGTCGTGCAGACGAGCGAGCACAGTCACGCACACGAGTACAGTTGCGAACAACAGACGAGTACAGTTGCACACAGGCGAGTACAAGTACAGTCGCGCACAAGAGGAGGTACAGTCGCGCACACGAGCACGTACAGTCACGCACAACACACGAGTACATTTGAACACACGAGCGAGTACAAGTACAGTCACCCACGAGCAGGTACAAACGCGCATACGAGCAGGTACAGTCGTGAACACGAGCAAGTACATGTACAGAAGTACAGTATCGCACACGAGCAGGTACAGTCGCGCGTAAGTACAGGTACAGTTCCGCACACGGGCGAGTATGTTTAGCGAGTAAAGGGAAAAATTGCACAAAATACACTAAAAATAGGAGTACTTATTACTACCTCTGTCCCAGTTCGCAAGGCAAAGTTCCAAAAAATATTTGTCCCAAAATGACTCACCTCCTAGGCACATTTGCATTTAATGTGGGAGTAAAAATGATTCATTATTGCATGCAAAAGACTTCTCCTTTCGTATCCCACCGTGTAAAACTAGGCTCATTAGTATTTTGCATGTACCATGTGTGAATTAAAGGGTAGAAAATAAAGTTTTTTTTATTTCCCAATTATTTGCAGCGCCGATATTAACGTTTTTACATGGAAATTTAGAACCAATGAGAATTCACCTTGGACCAAGATATTTGAAAACTTTGTCTTACGAACTGGGACGGAGGGAGTAGTTGAAACACGAGTACAGTTAGGTACACACCACATGTACAATCATAATATTATTGGAAGTACGAAAAAAATTATCTCCAAACCTATCAACATGGAATCTAGTATTGAAGATCTCGACGCGATGATCTCAAAAGTGAAAACGTTCGCAATTTGAACTTACAGTTCTCAAGATATTTTATTTTGAAAAAACGAATCTAGAAGAAAAAGAAAAAAACTGACACAACCCAGCCTTCTCTCTCCTCCCCCATCCCCACCTTGCTTTCCCTTGCGACACATGGCAAGCAGGGAGACCACTTCATAGAAATTTTCTGGCACCACAGCGCGCCACTTGTCGCGTGCGGAGCGAGTTGTTTTCCTTTCGCGAAGGTCGACCTTTTTCTAGAGTTTTCGTTAAAGTTTTCTTGGTTTTGTCCATCTCTTTACGCTTACGTCCAACCTACTTTGCGCCTTTGCCGTAGGCCGGCCCAGTCAAGACCCATAGTAGTTTCCGCGTGACCGTGTCCAGCTCGCGTTTGCAATCGCCCAAGCGCCTCACAGGCGACCATATAATACCGGCGCCCAAAACGGACGAGCACGGGCTCTTCGAACTCAACGCGACGCCGATGGAGGCTGAGGTTCCCGACTTCCCGGTATAAGAAAAGATGCCGGCAGACCCGGTGTGGCCGGCACTGGGAGGGACGCGCGAGAGTGCTACAGCGGCCGGCCATGGCTTGCAATCCGCTTTTAATTATCTTCCAGCTTGCCGATTGGAAGGAGTGCTGTGGTGACCGGCGGGAAAAGAAGCGACGATTTTGCCTCTGATCAGATTTCATCTTTGCTCCAGTTCCGTTTCTCACAAAAAAAAACATGGATCGTAGCTCCGTGTATTTGCAATACAGGTACGTGTAGGTTTGAAGCCTCCGCCGTCACCGCCGCCCTGTGTTCTCGGCAGCGATGGATCGATGGTGCCATTGAGGATAACGCAGCCATGCTTCAAATCAATCTATGATCGAAATTGGGGATCAAGGCGGACGACAAGAGGAAACGAACTACAGGTCGTGGTGGATGTATCGTCGGGCGCCGTCATCGTCGCCAAAATTGAGCTCATCGACGCGAGCTCTCCACACTGAAAGCGGAGAGGAGAAATTCAATATGATTCCAATGCGCTTCAGGCTGGAGAGCTGCTGCCGGACACGGAGGAGGCCGCCCGACAGGCAATCTCCCGCTCGTGGAGATCCGCGGGTAAGCTGCGATGGCGGGTGGACGCAGAGCTCGGGAGGAGGGTCGTGACCCACAAGGCGATGACGCGCAGGCTTGCTCGGGCGCGTCTAGAGGCGAGCCGGGCGGGGAAGAGGATGGGTGAAGCGGCGCGTCGAGCTCCGCGGTGACGCTGCGCTGGCGACCTAGAGAAAACAATATGAGAAAACAATATGCATTAGCTAACAGCCACGGATGCCATGGGATCACCGACCTCTCCACTTATATGCATGCACCACGTCCTTCTTGAAGAAACAGAAGAAGCTGACATGGGACCAGTCAGTTGTGATTGGTTATGTATACCAACATATCACCGGAGGGGAAACATTCAAAGTAGGCAATCACTTCTTATGCCGTGCTGATGACATGCGGCAAAGAGATATCAGCGGTGTAACCAAGTTATGTTCTTCCAACAAACAATGGATATGGATACATGAACTCGTCAGTTCGTCATCTCAAGGATTTAGTTGAAGCTATCTCGTGCGTGCAGTACGTATGACCAGTCTGCAGCGACCATTGGCTACACAGAGTACTCCGACGAGAAATAAGTTGCTATCTCTGAACGTATGTATACTTTGTTTTCCATGTGAATTGAAAGACTAAACAATATTTTCCGGCATGGCTCATATGAAAAGTCGGTAGAAACCTGCAACTTGCCACTACAGTCTTCAAACTTTGTGACCCTTCTTGATGCCAATTTTTATCCCCCATCGCAACGCACGGGTATGTTTCCTATCTATACCTAATAATAAAGGGAAAAGTGTTTCCGTGGTTTGGTCCGTCTCATTTTGGTTCGTCTGCCGGCCTTCGTCCATCACACTTTCCCTCGATCGATCTGCGATACATTGTACTCGTACAGGGTGGAAATACTAATACTAATTTGTGTCGGTTTCAAGTTGCAGGATAGTTTCTTCCGTGCGTCGCATCAAGACTCTCGCTCGCGTTGTATTTCTTTCCACCTAATCCTACCCAAACTGTTGTATTGTGATCCAAATTCATATACTAAAGGGAGGCTAACTTCTGACGAGCGAAGTGAGGCCTGTCGCCGCGGTACGGTACGGATCGTTGGCACCGCCTATATACATCTTGTAAGCCGCCGGCTAGGGTTTATCAGATTATAAGATAACCCACGACGTTTGTAAACACTCCCCGATATAGTGATGTTTTGTTGGCTGGCGTCCGTGGTTTTTCCCCTTCTGTGTTGGAAGGGGTTTTCCACGTTAAATCTTGTGTCCCATGCGTGTGTTCTTCTTTCATTTTTCGTTATTTGCTTGTCGCTTTTATAACGAGTGGTATCAGAGCCCGTGTTTCAATCTAGGGTTTTGCGACATGTCTTCCTTGAAGTTCGATCTACCGCAGCTGGATTATACCACGAGATTTTCTCTGTGGCAAGTGAAGATGAGGGCGATCCTTATCCAATCTTCTGATCTGGATGAAGCTCTTGATGGATTTGGCAAGAAAGATGCCAAGACCTGGACAGACGAAGAAAAGAGGAAAGACCGTAAGGCTTTTTCATTAATTCAGCTTCATCTATCCAACAATATCTTGCAGGAAGTGCTGGCTGAGAAATGCGCAGCGGCGTTGTGGTTGAAACTGGTATCGATCTGCATGTCCAAAGATCTAACCAGTAAGATGCACGTGAAGATGAAATTGTTCTCGCACAAGCTGCAAGAAGGTGCATCAATGATGAATCACCTATCGATCTTTAGAGAGATCGTTTTTGATTTTTTTATCCATGGAGGTAAAGTATGATGATGAGGATCTCGCTCTTATACTGTTAGTCTCGTTGCCTAATTCTTTTGTGAATTTTCGAGACACCTTGTTATACACTCGTGATGAACTAACCCTTGCCGAAGTTTATGAGGCCCTCGAGCAGAGGGAAAAGATGAAATTTATGGTGCAGGCAGAGGGTTCGTCATCTAAGGCAGAAGCACTGCAGGTCCGACGAAGGACCGAGTACAGAAACAACAACTACAGAGATAAGAGCAAGACCGACAGAGGTCGCTCAAAGTCCAAGGGACGAGATGGTAAGTTTTGCAAGTATTGCAAGAAAACTAGCCACGATATTGATGATTGCTGGAAGTTGCAGAACAAAGAGAAAAGAAACGGTACTTACCAACCGAAAAACAAATATGAGGGTGATGGTAAGGTTGTTGTTGTTTCCAGTGATAATTCTGATGGTGATTGCCTAGTTTTGTTTTCTGGTTGTGTTTCTGGTAATGATGAGTGGATCCTTGATTCTGCATGTTTGTTTCATATTTGCTGTAACAAAAACTGGTTCAGTTCTTATGAGTTTGTGCAGAGTGAAGATGTTGTGCGTATGGGAGATAACAACCCACATGAGATCGTAGGCATAGGCTCTGTTCAGATCAAGATGCATGATGGCATGACACGCACTCTGACAGATGTGAGACATGATGAGGATTGGTTTCCCGATCTTTCACGATGCACCTTGATGAATCCATAGGACCGATAGATCTTGAACCCCCTTGACAGATTCAAGGATACTCAAGCACATATGATTACTCTTGACAACTCAAGAACTCACATATCTTTATTGGATAACTAGACGAACGTCTGAGACGCCGTCATAGAGCCAACCCCGCAAGGATGGTAATAACTGGAACCCAAGGTTCTACATGATCTGAATCAAAACTAGACTGAACCTAACCCTAGTCGCCCCACCTCCTTATATGAGGGGGAGGGTGGCCGGCCAGCCCCTATTGGGCTGGAGCGCCCCACTATGGGCCTAGCCCTAGTTGGGTTGGACAGGCTCAATCCCAACGGACACACTAATAACTCTAATTTGGCCCACCACATGACCTGGCTACATTATTATTTCCTAATAACAAGACTATGATAAAATACTGGTACAACCTTAGACTTAATCAACATATCAATGGTTGTCCTAGTGTACCAGGCCTGGATATCCATATCATCCTCCCCTTCTTCAAGAAGTGTTGTCCCCAACGCGTGAGGGTCTGCTGGAAAAAGGATGGCGTTAGATAAGCAACATCGCCGGTCTTCATCCGCAAGCCTCGCCAGTCTTCCACACCTCATCCTCCCTCTCGACTAGCTTGACTTGACCTTGGCGCCCTTTGGTCTTCGACGCCATCAACCTGATTGAGACACAGGTATCCTCCAAATACAAACTAAAAATGCACCATGCATATCACCCAAAACACACAGCCATGGATCCAAATAAGCTGAAAACACCTCCTAGTGCGTCAAACATATTACCCAAAACACACATAACAAACTCCTGCACGCCATGGATCCAAATAAGCTGAATACACCCGAGTATATGCAATGTTCCGAAAACCTTGTGTCTTCCTCCTTGAAAAACAATTTTTCTGCAGCATATTTTAGACGTGGCGGACTGCATTCGGTCCCTGACTGGGTAGTACCGGACAGGAGACCGCCCTGACCCGGCCATGACTCGGTCCTTTGCATCGATACCGGGTAGGGACCGATCGAAACTGATCGCTGTGCCTTGGAGCTGCAGCTTCTGGCCATGTCGCTATGGGACTTCTGCACGCCCACCCACATGCTTGATTTCTATATTGCCTAGACTGGACACATGTTGCTCACGTACCAGCACATGACCGATCAAAACGAAGTACGTGGCCAGGGACAACACGGGTCGCCACCACCACGGCCACCTGCGGCTGCTCCCTGCCTCGACCGAATCTCCTATGGAAAAACGACGATCGGTCGTCGGCCACCTAGACTCTGCTATCCACGATCGCTAGCTGCTTGGTATTTGGAGGCAAATTCGACAAAAATAGCCCATGGGCGAAAGGAATGTCAAAAATGGACCGTCGGCGAAAGTATTTCGCAGAAATAACCCTCGTGTGCCGCGCCTGCAAGCAAGGCGTTGCAATCGTCTGTGCCACGCCATACGTCTCGGCGCGGCAGGCGTGCCAGCGTGGCCTGGCGGGCCCCAGTGCGCGGTAGTGCAACGCCCCGGGCGGGGGCGCGGCACGTACACGTGCAACGCCGGCGCCGGTGGCGCGGCACTGGCGCACGCATAAGGCCGCCCAGGCCCGCCCGACCCGGCCACTTCGTCCCTTTTCTGGTTGAGAGGAGTGGCGGCGGCTGCTAGGGTTTTCTCTCCCCCTCTTCTAATCCCCACCCAAACTTCACAGATCTGAGCCATTTCTCCGTGGATTTCGAACCCTCCAAGTTTCTAGAGGTGCTCTCCCTCATTTCTCTTGTTTTTGACCTATTGGATTCTTGTTTTTGTTGTTGCACATGTCGCAATCTTGGAATCCCTAGATATATGAATTGACCCAAATGTTATGAAATGTGTAGTTGTTTTGGCCTATTTTGGGCTCCTATGGTGTATATGATGCATTTTGCTTAAGATTGGTAGGTTAGGGTTAGTGCTATTGTTATGCTTTTGTTATGCTTTTGTTATGGTGTGTTATGATTAGGGTTAGGATTAATGTTGGCTTGGTGTATATAAAGCGGTTTGTTGTTATGTTTGTATATTTTAGGGATGGCGAGAATTGTCCATGTTCATCATGTGGACAAGGACTCTTTTTTGAAAGGAAACATTGACCCGGACCCGGATGAGGTTGACTTGGTGTTCGAGCGTAGCCCTAATTATGAAGAGGTCTTGGAACAAGTTAGGATTGATTTGAATTGGATGGACCCGAGTTATGTAGTTGAGTTGGAGGGAAGACATAATGCGGGGTTTGGAATGCATGTTCGTTGGAAGACAATGCGTATCAACTCGGAGCAACGTTGGGTTGCATACAAGGAGGTGGTGGCAGAATCACTAGATAAGGCTCTTGAGTTGTTCGCCACCAAAAAGGTTGATACAGCTTTGCACTTGGACTTGAACCGGCTTGCGTCCCCGTTGAATGGTACGAGTCATCAACCTTTGAACCAAGAGGAAATAAGCGAGCCTCGTTATAATCATGAGGCAAATGATGAGGAGGAAGAAGATGGGAATGAGGTTGAGCTTCACGAGAACAATGTTGGAGATTTGGATAAGTATTATATCCAAGAGAATATGGACCGTGAGCTCCCGTATAGTCGATGCTATGCATCAGACTCGGATGATGATGGTCCCGATGAAGAAATTGATGAAGAGGGATTCACGGCCAAGGAGGCGGAAGCCCACGAGAAGGTATTGGGACGAGATCATCGGGTACCCTTGTTTCGTGATCTTAGTCTTGCGGATGAAGCCATAGTTGATGGCGGTATGGGTGTAGTGCTTGGACCGAGGCCTATTTCTCACCGTGATGATAATCATGCGATGAATGGGATTGCTTCCGGAATAAAGTTCTCAACATTGTTGGAGTTGAAGCATTGGCTTAAGGAGTACTCGGTGAAGCATCATCGTCCGTACAAGGTGGTTCACTCGGACGTGAAGCAACGTTACACATTTAAATGTGAGGAGGATGGATGCCCTTGGGTTGTGCGTGCAAGACCATTGAAGGGAGGTCCCGATTGGCACATATCTAGTTGTGTATCAACTCACATGTGCCGAGGAATGAGGATGGATGGAAAAGATGCCAAGCACGAGCACCGACAACTTAAATCTGAGTTCATCGCATATAGGCTTTCGAACTCCATCTCGTCACTTCCAACAATGAGCATCAAGAGTGTGCAGGAGCTTGTGCAAGCTATCTTCAACTACGAGGTGAAGTACGGAAAGGCATGGAAGGCGAAGCAAGCCGCGTTCAAGATGTTGTATGGTGATTGGGAGGAAGCATATAACCAACAAAGAACATCTAATTCCTTGCACGCTTGGTCTTGCCTCCCCTCCTAGGCGGAATCTTCTGACGTGGCTCCATGTGCTCTTCTTCATCAGACTCGATGACGGCTTTCTTCCTCGCCTTCCTTGCGGCCGGAGCCTTTGCGTATGCGTCCGGTGTGTACCTATCTTGCCGTTCCTTTCTAGGCTTCAACTTGTACGCGGACCGTTTTTTCTTCACATACTTGCCCAATGGCACGTCTTCATCATCCTCATCCACCTCATGTTCACTTCCCGCCTTCAAATAGAACAAGCAATGAATGGACAACTAAAGCAAGTAGGAACACATGGTTACAGTGGCGATGTAATACCTCATCGGAAACCTCCTCGTCACGGGCAGTAGAGTTGGAGTTGTTCGCATCATCTTGGTCGGAGGGCGAGGCGGACCTTGATTGGGACGGCGTCATTATCTCAGGATCACGGCAACCAAGTAGGTTCGACAACCGACGTAGCTTCTGGCCCTGGCGCTGAAAAACCAGCAAACGGTCAAAACATGTGGATATTAAAGATGCAAAGAGCAACTAGACTATCATTCTATGGATGAACCTTCACAAATTCTCGAAATGAACTCTCGCCCTTCTCACCATGTGGAAACGAGTCCAAAGCGGTCTCATGCTCAACTGCTTGCTTCTGGATCTCTGTACGCTGTGATGCAAACAAATGACCTCATCGAAGAGAAATGCATAAAAGTTCCATAGTGAAAGGACAAACAGAAAGTAAGATATGTTACCACAAAGTTCAGCATTGGAGCAAAAGAGGTTTGGCGCCCTTCCCTAACAAGCTTGTTGTACTTCAGGGTGGCAATATCGTCGAATATCAAGGGCTCTTCCAAAATCTCATGCCCATAAGCGTCCGAAAGGATCTGAACACGGGTGTTGTCAAGAAACCAATGGAGGTACTGGTTGAAAGCATCCTCGCTATGTTCTTCATATTGGATTCCTTTCGCTTTTTTCTGTTCCTCCACTCGCATGACGAATTTCTTCACAAACTTCTTATGAATGTTGTGCCAATCCGTCTTCTTGGTCCTCCTCCTGTCAAAGCTGCGAATGGAGAAACCCATGTCAATGATGCGAATGGAAAATACAAAAAGAGCTAGAAAGGAGGTCTCACCCGTGAAGTACTATACTCGTGTCCTTCCATTCAGGCGGGCAAGGCTGAAGTAATCCAAATTGTCTCATAACCCGCTGTGGCATATGATGCTCAACGGCCCACATGCATACCAAGGGACAATGCATATACCAAAGATGAGCTTCCGCCATGCAAGCCGGGTTAAGTGTGAATGTTGAAGCGTTACCAAGCGCCGATCGAGGACCATATGGCTCCTATTCCACCTAGATTGTATCACAATGATGTCAAAAAGAAAGTTACAAAAACACCGTGCATTGGACTTATGGGATGAAAATATTCACCTGCTCCGGTGTTAGGTTATCAAACTCATTGGTGTACGTCTGATAGGCCGCTACTGGGTCTCCACTGAACTCGGAGACAATGTCCCACTGATAAGCCCAAGTGGGTCGCCACAACGGGTTGCCGTGATCATTGTAATTCTTGTAATCGAGAACACGAGGCCTTCCGACAGGGAAGCGCTCCCAGCTCCAAATTGATAGAAGAAGCAACGGACCACCAATGCAAGCGTCCTTACCGATCCTGCAACAAGCTTCGTCCAACTACACAAAAAAGGGAACAAATATTAGTCTTCTCCCAAAATGGAGATGTAATGTAGAAATGGGTTAGGGTTGATACAAGTGATTACCTGACGGTACAAGAAGGCCAATGCCGCCGAACCCCAACTCCATTTAGTCTCCATTTTGGTTAACGCCTTCAACCAGTGCCACTGAGCGGTATTCCCACTGCAGTCAGGAAATAGAGTTCTGGTGATAACATACCACACATACACACGTGCGTACAGCTTAATCACATCACGGCTGGCTCTCTCCGGGCATGTCTTGAAGTTCTGTGAGATCCAAGTGAAAGTAGCCCCGGCAGAGACCCTTAATTTCTCACCCCTCTTGTTTATAATCTCATCAGGAGCCTTGCCAATAAGGTCAAACATCTTGCCACGCCAGTCTTCACAAGATGTGTCGATACATAGTGGCTTCCCCTCAATGGGGAGTGCAAGTATCATCGACATGTCCTGCAAAGTCACGGTCATCTCACCAGTTCGGAGGTGAAAACTATGCGTCTCCGGTCTCCACCGATCAACAAGAGCAGTGATGGCGGAAGGGTTCATGCTCGGTGTCCGCCGGGTCACCATATGGATGAATGGAAGTAGACCTAGCGGCTCGATGTACTCCGTGTACCGCTCATCGTATGGCATCTTCTGTAAGGACGAGGCCTCGTGACACCTAAGTCGGAGGGGTCCAAAGACCTACACAAATAGAAGCCTCGTTATTACATATGCATATAGCATTGGAAAACAATATGTACCACTAGGTTTATTTCTATTACCTGCTTCTTCTCGGACATTAAGTACGCACGGTGTCTAGTATCGTAGTGAGGTTCGAGAAGCGACATCCTACACATATGTGAGCAATAGTAACAACATAAGAGCTAATATGTGAGCAAATGTGACAAAATATAAAATAATATGTGACCATGACACTACAAAATCTAGCACACGTACAAGACCCAAACAATATTAACACAAATGCTATTCACATCCTACAAGATAAAAAATGGGTATAAATTTCTAGATATCTTGATGAACTAGGGTTTCCCAAAAGCTATATGTGAGCATTTGACTTCAAAATCTAGGCCACAAAAAAACTAAACAATAGTCACACCTCTTGTTATGGCCATGCTACAATATTGGTTTCTAGAACTATTGATGAACTAGGTTGCCAAATTTCTTCACATTTTCGAATAAAAGAGATGGGGATTGAGAGGGAAAATACCTTGGAGATAGGTGGGGAGCAAGATCCCGGATTGGAGGAGGAAGAGAGGGTGGGTTGGAGGAGGGACAGAGGGGACAGCAACCGCCGCCGACGACGCCGCCGCTGCCGCCGACGCCGCCGCCAGGTGCCTCCCGCGCCGCCTGGAGCCTCCCGCGCCTGAGCCTCCCGAGTCTGGAACCCTAGCGAAAAGGGACGAAGTGGCCGGGTCGGGCGGGCCTGGGTGGCCTTATGCGTGCGCCAGTGCCGCGCTACCGGTGCCGGCGTTGCACGTGTACGTGCCGCGCCCCCGCCCGGGGCGTTCCACTACCGCGCACTGGGGCCCGCCAGGCCACGCTGGCACGCCTGCCGCGCCGAGACGTATGGCGTGGCACAGACGATTGCAACGCCGTGCTTGCAGGCGCGGCACGCGAGGGTTATTTCTGCGAAATAGTTTCGCCGATGGTCCATTTTTGACATTCCTTTCGCCCATGGGCTATTTTTGTCGAATTTGCCGTATTTGGAAGCCCACGAATCAAACATGCAGGAATCGATCGGCAGAAACACGTCCTACCCACATACATGGAATTTCTTTAGCGCCTAGATGTGCTGCTGCCCTACTCCACGTGCGCGTTGACAGGAAGGGATCCTGGACCCTAGCGGCGCGCGATCGAAAGTGGACGTGCATCTAGACTCTTCTCCTTTCCACAACCGCGTGCTGCTTCCTCCTTCCTGCGTGGCCGCAGCCGCCACCAGCAAACAGCAACAAAAACTTCTCGAGTAGCTTGCAATCTCTCGATGTATCCAAACAGACCACACGCAGTTCCACGATCCTCACTTTTCTTTGAGCAGATCAACTCCACCGCCAGAAAATAACTACGATCAGCACACCAAAAACTCTGATCTTGAAACTTGACTCTGCCGCCCACTTCCTCCTTCTCGATCTTCACCAACAGCATGGCAGCGACGTACCCAATGGTGGCCATGGCAACCGAGCAGAAACAACCGAGCAACAAAGCAATCTGCACCGTGATCAACCTAGCAATCTGATACCACATGATGAGGATTGGTTTCCTGATCTTTCACGATGCACCTTGATGAATCAATAGGACTGATAGATCTTGAACTCCCTTGACAGATTCAAGGATAATCAAGCACATATGATCACTCTTCACTAGTGGAAAATAGGCCTTTTGTGGCGGGTGGTAAGGGCCTTTAGTCGTGGGCGGCCATCCGCGACAAGCAAGGCGCGATAAAAGGTAGGCCTTTTGTCGCGGGTCGCTTACGACCCGCGACATAAGGTCCACCACGTGGCAGCCGCGGGGCGCGCAGGGCACAGGCCCTTTTGTCGCGGGCGGTATTACCACCCGCGACAAAAGGCCATCTACATGGCACGCGCACAACGCTGCTGCTTTAGGGTTTGAGGGGTGCAGCACCCCCCCCCCCCCCCCGCGCCACCGACCGCCTGTTATTTCATTTTTTTCATTCGAAAAAAAAGTTGCATATATTTGTACGCTACTAGAAGTTGTACACGTTCATTCATTATATATATATATAGATCGATCAAACAAATATTGGAAGCAAAAGTCGATTCCCCTTACACATATTCGTAGATTCCCTACATATATACATGGAGCTCACGATCGACAAGCGGTACTAACGACCGTCTATTTGGAGGTAGAGCATCTATTTGGACTAAACAAGCCTTTGTTGTTTATTACTTCTCTAACCAAAAGTCCCGCCAGTTCCTCCGCGATTCCTAGTGCGTGTTCCTTTGTTGGAGTCTGTCCCGCATGAAGTCGACCTATATACGAAAATGAGATGAGTATGACTATATCAGTCTTGATAACGAAATATTGATGATAATAAATAAAGTTGTGAATGTTATTGCTTACGTCGAATTTATTTTTGTTCTGCTTCTCAGTGGTTAACATGCGAATGGACTCGCAAACGTAGTATCCGCATAGATTCGTCCCTTGTGGCTGCTGGGGGCACGGTACAGGAGTAAATGTTAGCTTCTTTGCAAAGGTAATCTCCTTATGATGATTCTTCAAAGCTTGCCAAGCCCTGCCAGGCAAAAGAATGATTGAATGAGTGGATAATTAATTGATATCTCACGAAAGATAAAGCGCGGCGATGAAGGAAATTACACTTGGAGCAACTTCTGCAAGTCCTGGAACCCGTCCACGCCTCTACTCAGTGGGTCTCTTACTTCAACTATTCCCTTATCAGGTTGAATGTCTAGTACAATCTAGTGGAAGCTGCACATGTTATGCATATACGTCAGGAATTACACTTAACATCGAGTAAGAAAAATTGAATGTGCATAAAAGATCATTAAGACTCTCACTCGTAGTTGTAGGGAAACAATATTGAATCACAGAAATATTGCTCCCCCAAAAACCTTAGTAGGTTTCCCCCCGTTTCTTCGCGTTTATGCTTCACCATTTCAACATGTATTTTATCTGGGTCAATAAACCCAACATTGATAATATTATTACTTTTGCATTCACTGATCTTCAGTCTGCATAAGAGAACACATAAGATATAATGAGTATATATATGCAATGAAAACGAACATGAACTGAATGAAAATGAACTTACAAGCAATAGCAACTCATGAGAGATTTGTCGAGGGCATCTAGATTGAATAACTGCCAGAGTTCATTCATCTCAATATGGATCTCCTCCTTTCGGTAGTAATATTTCCATGGTATACTCGCCACGATGTACATTATGTTCTCCTTGCATGCATCAAGGTACCACTGATGCAAATTCCGCATATGTGTTGGCAGTTTATGCAGCTGCTCTCTGCTGACCAAGTCGGCCCCGTAGACAAATTTAGGAGCTATATCAGCAATGGGTAGTGCAGCATCTGCTGCAAGTAGCAATTCCTCCACAGAAACTTTACAGGCAGCCGCTAGGCTTGCAGCTTCTTCCATATCGAAACCACCATGTTCCTGGTACACCTTGGGAACATTAAGCACTTTGAGTGCTGGGATCGATTGTTTGGGCTGAGCACCGAGGAGGGGAACTTCCTTTCTCTTTTTGCCTTTTGTCGTTTGCTTGGCCTTGAGGGGTGCACTTGTTGAACTTGACTTTTTCTCAGCTGCACTTCTAGCTGATGATTTGCTCGTGCCAGCAATGTCCTTCTCCTTAGCCTTTTCATCCTTCTTTTGGTCAATTACCTTCGCAAGAGTGCGTGTATAGTCATCCTTCTTCTCGTGTAACTCATACTGCGATGGTGTGTTCAGAAAACTAGTAGCATATTCTATTTGCTTCTCTGTGTATGGCTCTGGCGCTGGAGGTTTTGGTTTATGAAAAAAATCATAATTGTATTTCTTAACAATGGCATCATTTTCCTCCTCAGTACGATCGTAAGGACGGGGGGGAGGAACCTTTGGTACTTTTGGGAGGGGCGACATCTTGTGGACAGGACTCTTGAAATGCTTCCGGCTGGGTGAATTCCGAGTCTTAGTGGGCGGAGGCGGCGGCGCTGGAGATGGAGATGGACTACCGATGTCGTGGTCGACGTCGTACCCACGGGGTGATGGTGGCGACATGTGATCAGTAGGAGGAGGTGATGGTGGCCTGCGATCACCTGGAGGAGGTGATGGTGACCTGCTGGGACGACTGGTACTAGGTGCTACCCAGCCTGGCAGCCTGATGTTCTTCCTTTCCCAGAGAATGATTTCTCCCAGCACCTCTCTGAGTGTAAGCCCCCCATCACCTCCAGGGATATCGAGCTCCAATGTCTCCCACGACGGGACAACTGAATCCACCCCGACACGAGCATAGCCAGCTGGAATCGGATTGCCATGCCATGTTGCCGGCTCACCTTCAGGTCCAAATGCCGGTAAGACATAGCCGACCGCCACCTTAACAGACACTTTCCTGAACACCTCATGGAGATCACAAGGTGTTTGCTCCTTGATTCCATCCAAGGGGTCTCCATCCGTGTAGGAGGGGCCTCCGAGTCGGCCACGCTGCTGTCTCATCGCTGAGATATGTCAGCGGTATTATCTGGCCGGCGCTGTCCTTTTAGTTCATTTATCTCCCGCTGCTGCTGCTGAAGCTCCCGCTGCTGCTGGTCAAGTCGGCGTTGGAACTCGGCCATCCGGTCATTCTGCACCTCCAGCTGGCGTTGTTTAGCTCTCGCTCGGCTTCTATAAGTCTCCGCGTCGGCCGGAAACCCAAGCGACCACGGAACACTAGGGCCGAAGCCTCTTGTTCGTCCTCCCTTCTCAGGATTACCGAGGACAAGCGTCAGCAAGTCTTTCTCTCTATCGGGAGCAAACTTTAGTTTTCCCGCCTTTATATCTGTCGTCACTTCAATCCATTTTTGCCTGGGTACCCTAACCCTGGTGTCACTTTCAACAATGTTCCCTGTCTTCATGTCATACTCACAGCCATGCGCGAGGAACCAATTTCGAGCCCTAGTGTCCCATCCTTCTCGCGTGGGTTCTGGAGTGATCCCTTTCAGCTCCATCTCAGCCTCTTGTGCATCCCACTTAGGCATGGCTACTCCGTAGCCCCCTCGCCCCGTATGATGGTGATATTTCTTTTTGCTTGCATTCTTCTTGTTTTTCGTTGACAGTTTCACAGCCTCCTCTGATTCTTTGTACCTCACAAATTCTTCCCAGTTATGCTCCTGCTTCGCTAGGTAGTTCTCGAATAATGGAGGCTTCTTGTCTTTCTTATAATTTTTCCATAACCGGTTCTTATACGCCCGGAAAAGTTCCCCCATCTTCTTAAGAGCCCATTTCTTCACTAGCGCCCTCTGCTTAGCATTCTCAGACTCCGATCCCAAATCTGGCAAAGTGAAATGTGCCATGAGGTCGCTGAAAAGTGTGTCTTTGTACCTATCGGCAACCTGATTTTCGGACACATTCTTGGTCTTGTTCCATTCTCTGATAGTGATCGGGATACGATCTCTAACCACAACTCCGCACTGATTTTTAAATGTCACTCCGACATTCGCGGGTACCACCGGTTGGCCTTCCGGTGATATAGCTTCAATTGTGAAGTGGTCTTTTTTGGTCAACTTCTTTGCCGGGCCTCGTTTCTCTATCTTATCTTCGGAGGCCTAAGAGAATACATATAGAATTGCATTAATGCCTCTATACTAATGCCTCAATACATATGTACATATAGAATTCCATTAATACCTCGTCATGACCGGAGCCGTCGGCTTCTCCGTCACCGGAGCCGTCGGCTTCTCCATCACCGGAGCCGTCGGCTTCTCCATGACCAGAGCCGCGGGCTTCTCCATCACCGGAGTCGCGGTCTTCTCGGTCGGCTTCTGTACCATCGCGGATTATGTCCGCGAACATGTCTTCCTGTTCCAAGTCTCGTTCGAATGGATCCATTGTTTCTGCAAAAGAATTAAATCGATAAGTACATGTTCTAACCCTAACCCTAATCAAACACAAACCAAACCCTAACCCTAATCAAACACTAACCAAACCCTAACCCTAATCGGCGACACGTGTTTGCGAGAGGGAGAGGGTGTCGGCGACGCGTGTTTGCGAGAGGGAGAGTGTGTCGGTGACGCGTGTTTGCGAGAGGGAGATGGTGTCGGCGACGCGTGTTTGCGAGAGGGAGAGGGTGTCGGCGATGCGTGTTTGCGAGAGAGAGAGAGAGAGGGTGTCGGCGACTCGTGTTTGCGAGAGAGAGAGAGGGCGTCGGCGACGCGTGTTTGCGAGAGAGAGAGAGGGTGTCGGTGGACGCGTGTTTGCGAGAGAGAGGGTGTCGGCAACGCTAGTTTGCGAGAGAGGGTGTCGGTTTGCGAGAGAGGGTGTCGGTGTCGGTGGAGAGAGGGTGTCGGCACAAACTAAATCCATAAAGCAAATACATATACTAAAAAACCGTAAATACATATACTAAACATTTTTTCTAAACTAAACATTTTTCAACCTAAAACTAATCAATTAACTAACTAAACCTAAACTAACTAACTAAACCTAATTAAACTAAGTAACTAATTACATAACTAATTACATACATAACTAAAACTAACATACATTACATACTAACTAAATTAACTCAATTACATTACATACTAACTAAACCGGTGTAATGTCCCAGGTTTAGAGACGATCGAGGGGTAGATTTTAGAAAGGAATGTGTATTGCATTGTAATTTACGGGGAAATTTCGCGCTTTTAAACAAAAACTGCATCGAACGGGGACAAGTTTCTCTCTCGACACTTTACAGGGTTAGGGTTTCGAGAGTGCGACAAACCTGTTCCTTATTCAACTAAACTAGGGTTTTGAGAAGAGAGTGGAGAGTTTGCATCACAAACTTAAGTTGCATGATTGAATTATAAATTAAGATGTATGATTGAATTCAAACCAAATTTGAATTTGAATTTCAAATTCAAACATCAAATGGATATCACATAATTCAAACTTGAGATAATTTAATAAACAATTATCATTAATCAAGATTATAAATAATACAATAATCATGTAAAGCTCATTAAGGAAAACTTGAGCTTTATTAATAATCACACATGATACATTGTCAATTACAATATTCAGAATAGAAATATGAAATATTACAACACATTACACAAATTGGAAAAATAGAAAATGAAAATAAAAGAAAAGTACAAGGAAAGATTATATCCTAAATACTACAAGGTAATCTTCATTGATCTTGGACCTGATGATCTTCATGTCCATCTTGATCAATTGCTTGATCCCTGCACACAAACAAAACCAACACAACATTATGCCAAGTGGCAATGCCACCTGGCAGGTTAGCAAAAATAATGAATCAGGAGAGGATATGAACTAGGCTGCCGAGATGATCCATCTCACCACCAAGTTCCAAGCCTGGTGCATAGTATCAGGCTTACACACACACACTGCCTGCTCACCAGGCACTGTGCATGGAGCACACCACACACACACAGCTAGTGAGTCACCAAATTGGTGCCAGGCTAAGCTGTCGACCAGAGAAGTAAGGGCCAGCCATATATAAGCTTTTCACAGCCAAAACCCTAGCCATTTGCTTCATCCATCGACAAGCAACATGGTAAGTCACCAAGAACACCAAGAACAGCTAGAACAAGAAGAACAGCCAGTGCTATTCAACCTGTCCAAACTCACCGCTGAACCAAACCAAGAATCACAAGCCACAAGGAGGAGCAGGGCAAGTCAAGAAAACCACCAGAAGCAAAACCTCTACACCAACACACTATTTCTAGGAGCTGGAGTGAGGTATACATATAATCATGAACAGACCAAATGGTTTTGTTCATTAATTGCACAGGCATGATATCAAGCACACCAAAAGGGTAGGAAGCCCTGTTTGTGTCATCATATGGCTATCTAGTCATTTGGTTCAAGCAAACATAGAAAGAAGCCAGTAGAAATCATCTAGGGAACACTGGTTGTGTCCACACAGGGACACAACCAGAGAAATCCAACATGGATTCAAATCCCTGGCTAGCTACCAAGTTCACTTGACAACCTATAGCTAGCTAAGCCATCAGACAGTTAGACAATCAAGTGTCTACTCATTTTTGTCAACATCAAAAGCATCTGGCAACCAAATATGGTCAGGCCAGTAAGCAACAATCCACCACAGCAAGTCACAGAGAAAGGGGGAGCTACCATGACAGCATCAAGTGGCTGTCAAGGCCACCTCAACCCACAACCAACATTTCCAGCCATCACATCATCACCCAAGGGGGGTTCAGCAAGAGCTAGGGTACCCAACAGATGTTGGCATCCCTCTAGCTCAATCAATTTAACTGTAAGATGATCACAACTGCCAGCAGTTCACATCATTTATCCACTTAGCCAAAGCAAAACAACATAGATAAATGAATATACACAAAGTCAATACACCAGAGCTTTGCAAATGATCCAAAGGATCACTGCAAGCATCAACAGATGCTAGAGCAAGCACCAGCACACACCAGGCCAAGCCTGTATGAAGCACAAACAGCACTGGTTGAGCACCAGTGAATCACAGAGAGAAGCACACACTTGCTCACAAGCAAGTAATGATAAATTGATCATCAGAGCATCACTTGCTCTTGCTACAGGTCACCACAGCCAAGCATGGCATCAACACATGAACCAGACAATAAGATCAGCCACAGGAAATGAACCAATACATCACAGATAATCAAATAAGCTAGATATCAAAGTATCCAGTAGCAGTTCATCATGGGATAGGGCTGTACAGGCACAGCTATGCTCAGTGGAGCATCTCCATGAATTAGAGCACACAGAAAGGCATACCAGAGGCACTGACACTTGCAAATTTGCAAGGATTACACACCATAATCAAGTCAGGGCAAGTAATTGAATACACCTGATGAACCAGCGATAGTAGTATCAAGCACTGAGGCACAGGGACAGTTTCAAGCAAGAAATACAAGCACAAGCAAGCACCTAGCATAGGAAATGTTGCACAGTAGCCATAGTGTAGCAAGGCAAAGATATGCATAGCAGTAGCACAAGCACGGGCACAGATTTAGAAACAATGGCCATGGCCAGGAGAACACAACATCAGCACACACAACAGCAGCCGAGCTAGAGCAGCAGCTAGCCAGAAGGGCAGCTATAGCACGCACACTTGCACAGCAAGCAGTAGAGCACGGCACAACATCTCCATGGGGAGAGGCAGGCCAGCCACTTGAGCAGAGCACAGAGAAGGAAGAAGAAGGAGGAGAAATGGAGGCGTGTACCTGGGCGGAGCACCACAGTGTGCCATGGCGGCATGGCGGCACGGGTCACCACGGCAGCGCCAAGCCGCGGCCTGGCCTGGCGTCGCTGAGCACAAGCGCCCTAGCACCGTCACGGCAACACCACGGCGGCGTCACGGCACCTGATGCGCCGGTGAGCAACGCATCACCGTGCGGGCGAACGCGACGGGGGCGAACGAAGAAGAAGACGAGGTTCAGATCAAGCTGGTGGACCTGATGCGCCGTCGTGTGGCGGTCCAGATCCGCCGCATCTCATCGCCGAAGATGGCCAGAGAATCTCGGCGAAGGCAGCGGCGACCACGGCATCGCCAGAGAGTCGAGGAGGGGGTTAGGGTTTCCGCGTGAGGAGAGAGGAGAGGACGAATGGGCCGACCAAGCCCAAAGGGTGGCTCGGGTGCGACCTAACCCGTTGGGCCACCCTGACAGGTGGGGCCCAGGGGCATTTTTGCCATTTCACAATTCAATTAAAATACATAAACTTTGGAAAAGCACAATAAATATATAATAGCTCTAAAAAAATAATTAAAAATATGAAAATCCATCAGCATAAAATTCTCTATCCAAATAAAATATCAAAGATAATTTTTGAAGATAATTAAGAATAAGCCTTAATTTGATGAATTAAATAATGATTTAAATCACACATATTATTTTCAATAAAGAAAATAAGTCCATTAATGTAATTGGACTATAAAAAACACCTTGACAATATTTCAAGGTTGTATTTACCCTAAATAGAGAACCTCCAAATTATTCTTAGTAAATACCTCTCACATAAAATGATAAGACATCGGAAAGGGGGGAAACAAACCCTAAAAATGGAAAGCATGCATAATTGCTTCTTTAACCATTGCCCTTATCGGACAATGATGCTATTTTTCAGAGAAAGAGGACAAGGGTCAGTCCACACCATCCAACTGCAAAACTTTGCAGTGTACAGGCAAGTTCATCACTTGCTCATGTCATTCGAGTATTTCTATCAAATTACTTGCAAAGTATTATGGTTATCACTATTGCATAAAAATCAAAACCACTACTTTCATAACTATGAATATGACTATGTGGTGGGCAATGGAACCATGGAATGTGTTGATATGGTGGAGGTTCCATTGCACGGGTTTATATCCATCTAGGATTAAACAACAAATGTCGCTAGTGATTCTTGTGCTGTAATACCCGTGTTAACCATAAGATCCGGAGTGGGACGGATTAGTCAAAAGTGTTTCCACCTCTCGTTCATCAACGGATGCGCTTACCGTAGCAGTTGTATCTGGCGGAACAACCGGAGGGTGGGGATCCCATTCTAATTCCCCACGGTAAAGCATTGCTTGCCGTAGCAGTTGTGTCTTGCGGAACAACCGGAGGGTGGGGATCCCATTCTAATTCCCCACGGTAATGCGGTCTATGATGGGTTGCAGCTACCGGCGTAGGAGTGTATGGTAGAGCCCAGCACTGTCGTCGTGGTCGGGGTCCACCCTAAAATTACGGGAATAATGGGACCGGCGTGGACCCAGGGTCGGGGCATGCAACAATGGGTGGGTGTTCGAGGTAGCGGAGGAACATGATTGGCTAGACCTTATACCGGGCCTCACACCGAAGGAAGTGTGGACGGGAAAGCTGCCCGGTTGGCACCAAGGTTAAGATCTCTTATGGGTAAAGCAACACACCTCTGCAGAGTGTAAAGAACTGTGACCTGTCACTCCCTGTTCCGGGATGAGGAACTGCGAACGCGGCCAGAAAGGAGCTCCATGAAGTTCTAGTAAACCGGTGAAGGCTGACGGACATAGCTCTTTGGAATAAAAACAATATCTTGAAGAAATGTTTACCAAAACTTGCATTGGTATTAGACTTTCTGGTCTAATATCATAGCTAGTGCATTAAACACCTCTTATCTATAATGAACTTGTTGAGTACGCTCGTACTCATACCACTCTTATATCCCATGCTTAGATTGTCTGAATCGTCTGGAGGAGGACTACGACAACAATGAAGGAGCCGAGATCATCGGTTATGAAGAACCAGACCTCTCTGGAGGTATCGAAGGCGTAGACTATCTCATCGTCTACGGATCCGGGGAGGCTTCCGGAGGAGATCAAGCCTGAACATCTCAAGTAGTAGTAGTAGCCGAGCAGCCCGAACCCTTAGTATTTAGCCGCTCGAGGAAATAAATGTATAACTTAATGAGACTCTTATATTGTAAGTTAAGTTGGGTTCGCCTCGAACCCAGGAGTATTCCTCTTAGGACCCAAGAGGAGCTCCGAGATGACATGTGTATGATAGTTGTAATAATAAATGAATGAGTTATGGACCTGCTATGTTCTGTTGTACTACTCTAAGGGATGTAATATTTGCGGAATGGTACTTCGTGAATGTTATATCAACGACTGGCATACTACAACATGCAGTGGTATGCAGGGTCACCACAGTTGGTATCAGAGCAAAAGCTTTGACCTTAGGTTGGAACCTAGTAAATGGGACCAAACGTTAGGAGTCAAATAGGATTAGTAAAGAATTCTCTAAAAATATGGTGTATATTCAATTGAGAATACAACAATCATATCTTTTAGTGCGATAATTCTTTATTATCTCTATTATGATGCATTATTACTAATCTTATAATCTTTCTATTTCTACTGCCAACATGGCAAGTTCACGTCCAGGACGAAACGTGAAAGTGATGGATTCCACACTGAGTGAATACGAAGGAGGACTTGCAGATATTCTACGAGCCATGTTACTTGAATTTGGGTGTGACCCCCAGATCCAAGTGAAGAAATACATGTACTATGATGGTACTGTATTGGCCAAGTGTAGGGTAGGACTGCGACTTCCCGAATCTCTGGGAATGAGCGTAGTCATGCCAGCAGGGGAAGCCAGGACTATCAACACAGCCTACCATATAGCTGTTATGAGAGCCATAACCGACATTCGGGAACATAAGACGAAAGAGCTTATGGGTTCCGAATTCTCCCATATTCCTCATAATCAGGAGGAAGAAGATCCCATGCTTAACCACTACAAATATGCAAAACGCAAACCCATAGCAGCTGCAAAATATATGGATAATAGCCGCAACTTCATATCATTACTCTTTCAGTTGAACCATCATCTGACGGGAGCAATTGATACCATGCTAGAGGAGTTTACTGAACCCAAGTAGGAGATTAGGGGGAAAGAACCTATGGAGAATGTGGTGCACACACCAGTTTACTCAGCTGGTGACTACATTAGTATTGATCCTCTTGAGCGTGAAACTACACCTGTTATACCTGGGAACTATCTGGGTAGTTCCTATGGGGGATACGAGGGCGGAGAGGAATCCGGAAACAATCAGCGTTCCGAGACTCCTATAGAAAATTCCACGGGTTGGCGTTGCGGATCTGATACTGGAACTCATAGTACTTCTGTGTATTATGATGGGGAGATGAATGATGACGCCACAACCCAGAACCAGAGTTATCCTAGTAATGAAGGAGTTGATGGAGGGTATCCAACACAGGTTGAGTCGGGTACGAGTGTTGGAAACATTTATGGTGGAGCTACAGGGGAGTACACCCGATGGGTGGACTATGATGCACTTAACGATCAGTTTGTGAATACTGATTTCTCCCTAGGATCATCATCTGATTCGGACTACCAGCCAACGGGGAGACCTTATGTTCCAGGGTCTATCAGGAGGACGACACGTTCGACCGGATGGAAGCCTGGGATGTACCGGGAGTGAAGATCGACTAGAGTCCACCAAGGGAGGCGAGGCTATAATACACAAGTACCACGTGTATTATAGTATGTAATATTTGTATAAATTTGTACATATACTTTAATAAGTGAGTTTGCATACTCACATCGACTTGAGTATTGTAATAAGACCACTTAAGTATGTATATACATGGTATATGTTTTGTATGATTTGGATTTGCTTCTTGATTTCCATTGCGTGACTAGTTCTGTGCACAAAGTTGAGCTCAGAAAACTTGCGCATGGAGTAATTATGAGTATCATCTTGTGTTGCAGAACTAGGGGGTTATGTCGGGAGCGTTAGGAGAGGAGACCGAAGCGCAGCGCATGGAGCGCGAAGCAAAACAAAAGGAAGAGGCCGAGGAAGCAGCCAGAGATCAGTTTCCACCACCACCACCACCCATGACGCAGCAGAATTTTGTACAGTACATGCAGCTGGTGGAGGAAAGACAACGTGTAACGTTGGAGCAGCAGAACAAATTCTTCCAAGAATTGCTGCAACAGAACAGGGTGGAGAGACCCGAGAATCCGGGAGTCACCTTAGCGGACTTCCAAAACACCAAGCCTATATCTTTCGCATACGCGCTCGAGCCAATGGATGCGGAAGATTGGCTTATGGATACTGAGCGAAAGCTCAATACCGTTGGATGTAACGACCAAGAGAAGGTCCGTTATGCTACCCACCTGCTGTGTGGACCTGCCGCATCATGGTGGGATAATATAGTAGCCGTTTATCCGGCTGGAAAGGTATTTACCTGGGAGGAATTCGCAAGGAAGTTCAGGGAATCTAATGTCCCTGAAAGTATTATGGAACTGAAGCGTCGAGAATTTGAAAGTCTCGAGCAGAAGGATAAGGCAATCCTGACTTATGTCAGGGAGTTCTCAAAGCTGTCCCGGTATGCTGTTGAAGAAGTCAACACCAAGGACAAGAAGAAGAAAAGGTTCTTGAGGGGGTTAAGTCCCCAGTTCAAGGTTCAGCTCCGTATGATGAGAGCAACGGAGTTCCAAGAGTTGGTGGATGCTACCATCACTCTGGAAGATGATTTTAAACAACTGCAGGAGGAGAAAAGGAAAAAGGCCAAGTTTGAGCCTAAGAGGTTTGTTAGTAACAAGCCTAATACCAGCTTGAGTTTCAAGCCCAGATACAACAACAACAACAACAACAACAGCAACTACTACGGTAGTAGGAAGAACCAAGCATTCCAGTCTGCAAATCAAATAGTTTGCAGAAGCTGTGGATTCACAGGGCATTTTGCCAAGGACTGTAAGAAGCCAAAGATTATATGCTTTGGTTGTCGCCAGGAGGGGCACATGCTGAAGGACTGCCCCAAGAGAAACACTAGAGGAGGCCGGAGGAGGAGGAAGCCGAGGAGGAAACACCGGAGGGATCTGGAAGAATAAGAAGCCCTTTGGCAAGCTGAACTGTACCAGTCTGGAGGAGGTGGTCAACTCCGATCAGGCGGTGATAGGTACGCTCCAGATACTCACTCATCCTGGCAAAGTACTTTTTGATACTGGTGCAACTACCTCATTCATTTCTCAACAATTCATCATCAAACATGGGATTATTTGCACTAAGTTAGATGCACCCATAACCATACTTTCTGCGGGGGGAACGATACTAGTAACCCATACCAAACAAAAACAAGTCATCATGATCAATAAGTGCGCGTTTGACGCGGACCTGTTCATTTTACCGATGAAGGACATTGATGTCATTCTTGGTATGAACTGGTTGGAAGCTAATGGGGCATTGATCGACTGTGTGAACAAGACAGTATCTCTAAAAAGCCCCGATGGAAGTAGAATGATTTACCAAGGTGACAAACATACACAGATTGAAGTGGAGCTACAGCTGAACAGCATGAAGGAGGTGAAATTAGAGGATATACCTGTAGTAAATGAATTCCAGGATGTATTTCCTGCGGAATTACCTGGTATGCCACCAGATAGGGAGATAGAATTCACTATCGACCTAATTCCTGGAACAGCTCCGATTGCTAAGGCACCATACAAGATGGGGCCCAAGGAGTTGAAAGAACTTAAGGAGCAACTGGATGATTTGGAACAAAAAGGATTCATACAAGAGAGTGTTTCACCATGGGGATCACCTGTGATCTTCGTGGATAAAAGAGATGGAGGAAGAAGGATGTGCGGAGACTACAGGAATCTGAACAACGTCACAATAAAGAACAAGTATCCACTTCCAAGAATACAAGATCTATTTGATCAAGTTAGAGGCGCGGGAGTCTTTTCCAAGATTGATCTAAGATCCGGTTATCACCAGATAAAGATCAAGAAGGAAGACGTTCCGAAAACTGCCTTTGTCTCAAGGTATGGACATCATGAATATCTTGTAGTGCCTTTTGGATTAACCAATGCCCCAGCAATATTCATGAATCTCATGAATAAGATCTTCATGCCATATCTAGACAAGTTTGTCATCGTATTCATCGATGATATCTTGATATATTCCAAGAACAAGGCCGAACATGCTGAACATTTGAGGTTAGTGTTGCAAACACTAAGGGAACATCAACTCTATGCCAAATTTAGCAAGTGTGAATTTTGGCTAGATCAAGTGGAATTCCTTGGTCATGTTATTAGTAAAGATGGAATAGCTGTTAACCCGAGTAAGGTAGCAGCAGTTCTAGAATGGGAAGCACCCAAGACTGTCAAGGAGATCCGAGGATTCCTAGGAATGGCAGGATATTATCGGAGATTCATTGAAGGATTCTCCAAGATAGCAGGACCCATGTCGAAACTGTTAAGAAAGAACACACCATTTGTGTGGTCAGAGGAGTGTGAGAAGAGTTTTCAAACTCTAAAGGAGAAACTCACCACGGCACCGGTGTTAGCAGTTCCGGAAGTTGGCAAGGACTACACCGTGTACTGTGACGCATCCAAGCATGGATTGGGTTGCGTACTCATGCAAGATCGGAAAGTGATATCTTATGGATCGAGGCAACTCAGACCTCATGAAGTGAATTATCCAACACATGACTTGGAATTAGCGTGATCGTATTTGCACTCAAAACTTGGAGACATTTTCTTTATGGAGCCAAGTGTGAGCTCTATACAGATCATAAGAGTCTCAAATATTTCTTCACCCAGAAGGAACTCAACATGAGGCAGAAAAGATGGCTTGAACTAATCAAGGATTATGATCTGACAATCAATTACACTCCAGGGAAGGCCAATGTTGTAGCAGATGCCTTGAGTAGGAAGAGCACCGGAGGAGTGGAACAAGAAATCTCACCAGAGTTGAGGAAGGAAATAAGTCAAGCCCAAATACAAATTTGGGAGAAGGAAGCTCATGAAGGATTATCGGCGTTGCAAGTAGCCGATGAGTTAAATGTTAACCTGAAGAATGAGATAATGATGGGTCAGCTGGACGATCCATTTATCGTTGAGGAGATGAGAAGAATAGATGAAGGAAGACCATCAGAATTTCACCGCGGAGAATCTGGATCATTATGGTTCCAGAAGAGAATTTGCGTTCCGGATATTGCTGAAATTAAGGAAGTAATACTCCGGGAAGCCCATCAAACACCATATTCCATACATCCGGGAAGTACAAAGATGTACATGGATCTAAAGGAACTATTCTGGTGGAATAACATGAAGAGAGAGATAGCACAATATGTGGCGGAATGCCATACCTGCCAGAGAGTGAAGGCTGAACACCAGAGTCCGGCAGGAAAGTTACAACCTTTACCTATTCCAGAGTGGAAATGGGAGGAAATAGGGATGGATTTCATCACCGGACTACCCATGACTAATAAAAAGAAGGACATGATATGGGTAATCGTGGACCGGTTGACGAAGAGTGCACACTTCCTAGCGGTAAATCAACAGGATAAAGGAGAGAAACTCATCGATCTTTACATCAAAGAGATCGTGAGTAAGCATGGAGTGCCTAAGAAGATAGTGTCGGATCGAGGATCCGTGTTCACATCAGCATTCTGGAAGCAACTACACGAAGCTTTAGGATCCAAGTTGGACTATAGTACCGCTTACCATCCCTAGACAGGTGGACAAACCGAGAGAACCAACCAGATCTTAGAGGATATGCTTAGGGCTTGTGCTCTAGACTTCAGAGGATCATGGGAGGAGCACTTACCACTAGCAGAGTTTTCATATAACAATAGTTACCAAAGCAGCATCAAGATGGCACCATTTGAAGCTTTGTATGGAAGGAAGTGTAGATCACCGATATGTTGGTATGAAGCTGGAGCAAGCAAGGAGTTTAATCCTGATTATGTCAAGGAAAAACAACAAATTATTGACATTATCAGAGATAGGCTCAAGATAGCCCAAAGTCGACAAAAGAGTTATGCCGATCAGAAGAGGAGAACATGGGAGCCACGAGTTGGAGACATGGTATATCTTAAGGTGAGCCCGATGAAAGGACTCCAGAGGTTTGGAATAAAAGGAAAGCTCAGTCCTAGATACATCGGACCTTTCAAGATTTTGAGTCAAAACCGAGGATTAGCCTTTGAATTGGAATTACCGGGAAGGTTATCTTAGGTTCACAATGTATTCCATGTGTCGCAACTCTGAAAGTGTCTGAAAACCCCCGATGAACCAGTATCACATGAAGAGCTCGAGTTACAACCAGACTTGACTTATATCGAGAAGCCAGCCAAGATTCTCGAGGAGAGCCGGAAACAACTCAGAAATAAAGCTATCAAATACTGCAAGATACAATGGAAGCATCACCCCGAGAGGGAAGCTACCTGGGAAAAGGAGGAAGACCTGAGGAAAACATACCCCGAACTCTTCAGGTATTACAACCACAACTTCGGGACGAAGTTTTCTTTAAGGGGGAAAGGCTGTAATGTCCCAGGTTTAGAGATGATCGAGGGGTAGATTTTAGAAAGGGATGTGCATTGCATTGTAATTTACGGGGAAATTTCGCACTTTTAAACAAAAACTGCATCGAAGGGGGACAAGTTTCTCTCTCGACACTTTACAGGGTTAGGGTTTCAAGAGTGCGACAAACCTGTTCCTTATTCAACTAAACTAGGGTTTTGAGAAGAGAGTGGAGAGTTTGCATCACAAACTTAAGTTGCATGATTGAATTATAAATTAAGATGTATGATTGAATTCAAACCAAATTTGAATTTGAATTTCAAATTCAAACATCAAATGGATATCACATAATTCAAACTTGAGATAATTTAATAAACAATTATCATTAATCAAGATTATAAATAATACAATAATCATGTAAAGCTCATTAAGGAAAACTTGAGCTTTATTAATAATCACACATGATACATTGTCAATTACAATATTCAGAATAGAAATATGAAATATTACAACACATTACACAAATTGGAAAAATAGAAAATGAAAATAAAAGAAAAGTACAAGGAAAGATTATATCCTAAATACTACAAGGTAATCTTCATTGATCTTGGACCTGATGATCTTCATGTCCATCTTGATCAATTGCTTGATCCCTGCACACAAACAAAACCAACACAACATTATGCCAGGTGGCATGCCACCTGGCAGGTTAGCAAAAATAATGAATCAGGAGAGGATATGAACTAGGCTGCTGAGCTGATCCATCTCACCACCAAGTTCCAAGCCTGGTGCATAGTATCAGGCTTACACACACACACTGCCTGCTCACCAGGCACTGTGCATGGAGCACACCACACACACACAGCTAGTGAGTCACCAAATTGGTGCCAGGCTAAGCTGTCGGCCAGAGAAGTAAGGGCCAACCATATATAAGCTTTTCACAGCCAAAACCCTAGCCATTTGCTTCATCCATCGACAAGCAACAGGGTAAGTCACCAAGAACAGCTAGAACAAGAAGAACAGCCAGTGCTGTTCAACCTATCCAAACTCACCACTGAACCAAACCAAGCCACAAGGAGGAGCAGGGCAAGTCAAGCAAACCACCAGAAGCAAAACCTCTACACCAACACACTATTTCTAGGAGCTGGAGTGAGGTATACATATAATCATGAACAGACCAAATGGTTTTGTTCATTAATTGCACAGGCATGATATCAAGCACACCAAAAGGGTAGGAAGCCCTGTTTGTGTCATCATATGGCTATCTAGTCATTTGGTTCAAGCAAACATAGAAAGAAGCCAGTAGAAATCATCCAGGGAACACTGGTTGTGTCCACACAGGGACACAACCAGAGAAATCCAACATGGATTCAAATCCCTGGCTAGCTACCAAGTTCACTTGACAACCTATAGCTAGCTAAGCCATCAGACAGTTAGACAATCAAGTGTCTACTCATTTTTGTCAACATCAAAAGCATATGGCAACCAAATATGGTCAGGCCAGTAAGCAACAATCCACCACAGCAAGTCACAGAGAAAGGGGGAGCTACCATGACAGCATCAAGTGGCTGTCAAGGCCACCTCAACCCACAACCAACATTTCCAGCCATCACATCATCACCCAAGGGGGGTTCAGCAAGAGCTAGGGTACCCAACAGATGTTGGCATCCCTCTAGCTCAATCAATTTAACTGTAAGATGATCACAGCGCCAGTTCACATCATTTATCCACTTAGGCAAGCAAAACAACACAGATAAATGAATATACACGAAGTCAATACACCGAGCTTTGCAAATGATCCAAAGGATCACCGCAAGCATCAACAGATGCTAGAGCAAGCACCAAGACACACCAGGCCAAGCCTGTATGAAGCACAAACAGCACTGGTTGAGCACCAGTGAATCACAGAGAGAAGCACACACTTGCTCACAAGCAAGTAATGATAAATTGATCATCAGAGCATCACTTGCTCTTGCTACAGGTCACCATAGCCAAGCATAGCATCAACACATGAACCAGACAATAAGATCAGCCACAGGACATGAACCAATACATCACAGATAATCAAATAAGCTAGATATCAAAGTATCCGGTAGCAGTTCATCATGGGATAGGGCTGTACAGGCACATCTATGCTCAGTGGAGCATCTCCATGAATTAGAGCACACAGAAAGGCATACCAGAGGCACTGACACTTGCAAATTTGCAAGGATTACACACCATAATCAAGTCAGGGCAAGTAATTGAATACACCTGATGAACTAGCGATAGTAGTATCAAGCACTGAGGCACAGGGACAGTTTCAAGCAAGAAATACAAGCACAAGCAAGCACCTAGCATAGGAAATGTTGCACAGTAGCCATAGTGTAGCAAGGCAAAGATATGCATAGCAGTAGCACAAGCACGGGCACAGATTTAGAAACAATGGCCATGGCCAGGAGAACACAGCATCAGCACACACAACAGCAGCCGAGCTAGAGCAGCAGCTAGCCAGAAGGGCAGCTATAGCACGCACACTTGCACAGCAAGCAGTAGAGCACGGCACAACATCTCCATGGGGAGAGGCAGGCCAGCCACTTGAGCAGAGCACAGAGAAGGAAGAAGAAGGAGGAGAAATGGAGGCGTGTACCTGGGCGGAGCACCACAGCGTGCCATGGCGGCACGGCGGCACGGGTCACCACGGCAGCGCCAAGCCGCGGCCTGGCCTGGCGTCGCTGAGCACAAGCGCCCTAGCACCGTCACGGCAACACCACGGCGGCGTCACGGCACCTGATGCGCTGGTGAGCAACGCATCACCGTGTGGGCGAACGCGACGGGGGTGAAAGAAGAAGAAGACGAGGTTCAGATCGAGCCGGTGGACCTGATGCGCCGTCGTGTGGCGGTCTAGATCCGCCGCATCTCATCGCCGAAGATGGCCGGAGACGGCCGGAGAATCTCGGCGAAGGCAGCGGCGACCACGGCATCGCCAGAGAGTCGAGGAGGGGGTTAGGGTTTCCGCGTGAGGAGAGAGGAGAGGACGAATGGGCCGACCGAGCCCAAAGGGTGGCTCGGGTGCGACCTAACCCGTTGGGCCACCCTGACAGGTGGGGCCCAGGGGCATTTTTGCCATTTCACAATTCAATTAAAATACATAAACTTTGGAAAAGCACAATAAATATATAATAGCTCTAAAAAAATAATTAAAAATATGAAAATCCATCAGCATAAAATTCTCTATCCAAATAAAATATCAAAGATAATTTTTGAAGATAATTAAGAATAAGCCTTAATTTGATGAATTAAATAATGATTTAAATCACACATATTATTTTCAATAAAGAAAATAAGTCCATTAATGTAATTGGACTATAAAAAACACCTTGACAATATTTCAAGGTTGTATTTACCCTAAATAGAGAACCTCCAAATTATTCTTAGTAAATACCTCTCACATAAAATGATAAGACATCGGAAAGGGGGGAAACAAACCCTAAAAATGGAAAGCATGCATAATTGCTTCTTTAACCATTGCCCTTATCGGACAATGATGCTATTTTTCAGAGACAGAGGACAAGGGTCAGTCCACACCATCCAACTGCAAAACTTTGCAGTGTACAGGCAAGTTCATCACTTGCTCATGTCATTCGAGTATTTCTATCAAATTACTTGCAAAGTATTATGGTTATCACTATTGCATAAAAATCAAAACCACTACTTTCATAACTATGAATATGACTATGTGGTGGGCAATGGAACCATGGAATGTGTTGATATGGTGGAGGTTCCATTGCACGGGTTTATATCCATCTAGGATTAAACAACAAATGTCGCCAGTGATTCTTGTGCCGTAATACCCGTGTTAACCATAAGATCCGGAGTGGGACGGATTAGTCAAAAGTGTTTCCACCTCTCGTTCATCAACGGATGCGCTTACCGTAGCAGTTGTATCTGGCGGAACAACCGGAGGGTGGGGATCCCATTCTAATTCCCCACGGTAAAGCATTGCTTGCCGTAGCAGTTGTGTCTTGCGGAACAACCGGAGGGTGGGGATCCCATTCTAATTCCCCACGGTAATGCGGTCTATGATGGGTTGCAGCTACCGGCGTAGGAGTGTATGGTAGAGCCCAGCAATGTCGTCGTGGTCGGGGTCCAGCCTGAAATTACGGGAATATTGGGACCGGCGTGGACCCAGGGTCGGGGCATGCAACAACGGGTGGGTGTTCGAGGTAGCGGAGGAACATGATTGGCTAGACCTTATACCGGGCCTCACACCGAAGGAAGTGTGGACGGGAAAGCTGCCCGGTTGGCACCAAGGTTAAGATCTCTTATGGGTAAAGCAACACACCTCTGCAGAGTGTAAAGAACTGTGACCTGTCACTCCCTGTTCCGGGATGAGGAACTGCGAACGCGGCCGGAAAGGAGCTCCATGAAGTTCTAGTAAACCGGTGAAGGCTGACGGACATAGCTCTTTGGAATAAAAGCAATATCTTGAAGAAATGTTTACCAAAACTTGCATTGGTATTAGACTTTCTGGTCTAATATCGTAGCTAGTGCATTAAACACCTCTTATCTATAATGAACTTGTTGAGTACGCTCGTACTCATACCACTCTTAAATCCCATGCTTAGATTGTCTGAATCGTCTGGAGGAGGACTACGACAACAATGAAGGAGCCGAGATCATCGGTTATGAAGAACCAGACCTCTCTGGAGGTATCGAAGGCGTAGACTATCTCATCGTCTACGGATCCGGGGAGGCTTCCGGAGGAGATCAAGCCTGAACATCTCAAGTAGTAGTAGTAGCCGAGCAGCCCGAACCCTTAGTATTTAGCCGCTCGAGGAAATAAATGTATAACTTAATGAGACTCTTATATTGTAAGTTAAGTTGGGTTCGCCTCAAACCCAGGAGTATTCCTCTTAGGACCCAAGAGGAGCTCCGAGATGACATGTGTATGATAGTTGTAATAATAAATGAATGAGTTATGGACCTGCTATGTTCTGTTGTACTACTCTGAGGGATGTAATATTTGCAGAATGGTACTTCGTGAATGTTATATCAACGACTGGCATACTACAACATGCAGTGGTATGCAGGGTCACCACAACCGGCCTAAAACTAATTACATAACTAATTACATACATAACTAAAACTAACATACATTACATACTAACTAATTAACTCAATTACATTACATACTAACTAAACCGGCCTAAAACTAACTAACTAATTACATTACATACTAACTAATTAACTCAATTACATTACATACTAACTAACTAATTACATTACATACTAACTAATTAACTCCATTAATTATAAAAAAATGAAAAAAAAGGCAGGGCGCCCGAGCAGGCGCGGCGGCGCTACCTCTAGCTTGCAGACGGCAGCGCGCGCTGGAAGCTGAGGCGCCGGCGGCGGCCCGAGGACGCGCAGGTGGTGGCCGGCCCGCGGCGCAGAGGAGGGCGCAGGCGGCGGCCGAGGCGCGGCGCGGCGCGAGAGGCGGCAGAGGCACGGCGGCGGCCCGAGAGGAAGATGCGGGGGCGGCGCAGAGGGCGGCGGCCGGAGGCGAGGAAGACGGCGGCGGCGCGGCCAATTTTGGCAGCCTGGCGGCGCAAAATTCGTCTAGGGTTGGCCTCCAGGAGTCGCGGGTGGCGGCTCCGCCCGCGACGGCCCCTCTTATACCCACCCCCCTTTTGTCGCGGGTGGTGGCTTGACCCGCGACAAAAGACCCCCCTTTTGTCGCGGGTCGTGCCACCACCCGCGATAAAAGGGGGGGGGGGGTCTTTTGTAGCGGGTCAAGCCCCCACCCGCGACAAAAGGCCTTTGGGGCTGATCCGCGGCACAGCCCATCCAACGGCGCTGGCCGTTTGAATCCAACGGCCTAGAGCCGTTGGATGGGCTGTGCCACGGATCAGCCCATCTATACCTCTTCACCCTTTTATTTTTTGTATTTTAAATTAATAAAACTATTATTTCAATAACTTTTGAATGGTAACTCAAATACAAATGTTTTATATATGAATATTGATCAGAAAAAGGTAATGAACATGAATATGACATCCATATACCTATTTGCATCTCGCGTCATATGAAACATTGATAGTCGGGTATGTTTCACCCCTATGCACCACCGCCGTGCCACACGTGTCGCGTCCCCGTGCCACGTGTCGCGTCCCGTCGACGCCGTCGTTCGACGTGTGGCCACCGCTTCCACGTGCCTCACCCGCCGACGCCGTCGTGCGATGTGTGGCCACCGCTTCCACGTGCCTCACCCGTCGACGCCGGCGTGCGACGTGTGTAGCCGTGGCTTACACGTGCCATGCCCCGCGTGCGCTATATATAGCGACGAGTGCGGGTGCAACCACACGTCGCCACCGCCTCCTCCGCTCATTCATCTCCGGGATGCCTCCACGTCGTCGAGGGGCGTCCGGTTTCCGTGGCGTTCGAATGCGTCCGAGTGGTAGGTTCTACGCCGAGATACGCGTCGGTGGCTTCCGTCTCACCCTCGGCACGTACAACACGCCGGAGCTGGCGGCGCGCGCTTACGACGCGGCGGCGTGGCGTTTTCGGCGGCCACGGCGCGACATGAACTTCCCGGATTTTGAATCGCTAGAGGAGGCAGAGTTCCTCGCGCCACGGCCGTGCCTCGTCGACGACGAGGACCGTCGACGGCACCGCCAGGTGCAGCGCAGGATCGCCATCGCCGAGCACGACGAGCAGTTGATGCGCCAGTGGAGGGCGCAGTTCCCCAACGACGTCGACAACACCGACGCGTTCTTCGCTATCCTTAGGGCACAACGCAGGTCCAACAGGCACCACCGTCGGGCCGTCGCCAACTTCGAGCTCGAGAACCCGAATACAACTTGGACCGAAGATGACCCTCGGTGGGATGACATTTGGACGGAGACAACCTCCGACGACGACTGAGACTAGACTAGTAATTTATCTATTTTATTGTAATTTCAATAAAGTTGTTGTCGGTTCTATTAGTTTAAATTTAGTTTATAAAGTCGTTGACGGTTGTTTGTTCAATAAAGTGGTTGACACGAAATTTATTACGACTGAACTGAAATTAAAGTACAGAGCTCAACTGAAAATTAAGATACATGGCCAGATTCGAATGTTGGAGCCATTCAATCATAGTCGTGCCTAGCCCTATAATACTCGCCACTTTAGTCATCATAGTCGCCGACGTCATCGTCGCTAGCATCGGGGTCGCGGTTGTCCAACCTCGGCGGGTGAGCACGCGTGGGCTGGGATTGAGGGTAGCGCAGGCGGGGGCCACGATAGGCCAGGACGCTCTGGAGAGTCCGGCCGCGCCACCACATCCGACGGCCGGCCTCGTTGAAGTTCGAAGGAGGCGGGCCGTCCTCCTCGTACCTGGCAACCGCCCTCTCACGCCGATTGATGAAGAAGCTGTCCCAAGTCGGGCTGTAGTCGGGATGCCACTGGGGATTCCTCCGCTGCTCAGGCGTGAGCTCGAAATAGTAGTGGTTCATGATGGCCATCTCGCGTGGCACACCAAGAGGGATAGGAGGGACCGGTACGCCTCCGATACTCAGCAACCAGCCGGTCGGGACGCGGTAGCCGGGCGGGCAGGGGTAGTTCGAGGCGCAAAGCGCCTCCGCCTCCCGGGGTGTTAGACATACGATGGAAGCCATGGGAGAGAGTGATGAGGTTTGCAGATATGAGTCCAAGCCTACATATATATAGTGGAAAAATGGCGGGAATGCGGGAAGAAAATAGGCGGGAACGAAGTGGCGCGTGAAACTTTCATCCCGGGTGGAGGCTCAAACCGCGACAAAAGACTGGGGGAGGCTTATCTAGGAGGGCCTTTTGTCACGGTTGGTGGCTGCAACCGCGACTAAAGCTGTCGGCAGGATAAGGATGTGTCGGTAACCTTTTGTCACGGTTGGTGGCTGCAACCGCGACTAAAGCTGTCGGTAGGATAAGGATGTGTCGGTAACCTTTTGTCACGGTTGGTGGCTGCAACCGCGACTAAAGCTGTCGGCAGGATAAGGATGTGTCGGTAACCTTTTGTCACGGTTGGTGGCTGCAACCGCAACTAAAGCTGTCGGCAGGATAAGGATGCGTGGGTGGACGCACTGCTCGATGAGATAAAGCATGTAGCGCACGACGGCCTATCGAAGGAATAAGACAAAGTAGAAGCGGTGCCGTGCCTATAAAAGGATCATCGATACGCCTTGCCAAGCAGATCAACAAGCCAAGCACAGTTTCATTCCCATGGATGAAGGAAAGGGTTGGGAAATCTCCCGTGGCGCAGCTTCTCGAAGATGTCGTTGGTGCACACGCCCTACGGCATCTTCGGAAGCTGCTCCTCGGAAAAATTTCCATGCAAGCCCGTGAAAGACTCCGTCTCCTATAACAGTGTTGGGGAAAGGGTTCTCATTATAAAATGAATGTAGAGATTGTCTTGGGAACTATATATGAAGAATACATTATTACATCGCCATCTAGTGTTGTGATCTTCTACGCCGTAGCCATGGAGAATCTTCATCATTTAGCAAGATGCTTGGGTCAATTTTCATCGTGAAGGGCGGAATTTCTTTAAACTTATTATAATCTTCTGACATGTCTGTCTTGTCATCCACTCCCACGATGTTTCTTTTCCCCGAAAGAACTATGTGGCGCTTTGGCTCCTCGGTTGATGTATTCTTTTGTTGATTTCTTTTTCTTGATTTGCTAGAATGTCCTTCACGTAGAAAACTTGAGCCACCTCGCTGGCTAGGACAAAAGGCTCATCCAGGTACGCAAGATTGTTGGGATCCACTGTTATCATACCGTACTTATCGTCAATATGTATAGCGCTGAGCTTCACCCATTTGCACCGAAACAAAGGGACCTTAAAAGTGGGACCATAGTCAAGTTCCCATATCTCCTCTATGTATCCATAATATGTGGTGGTCTGCCCATTCTCGTCTTTTGCATCGAAGCGGACACCGCTGTTTTCGTTGGTGCTCTTTTTATCTTGGTCGACCGTGTAAAATGTATTCCCATTTATCTCGTACCCTTGGAATGTACATATGTTTGAAGATGGTAACCTGGCCAACAAGTACAGCTGCTCCACAACAGATGGGTCATTAATGAGATGTCTTTGCAACCAACTGCCGAAGGTATTCATGTGTTGACGTGTAATCAAGGACTCGGGCTGGCCCGGGTTTATTTCTCGTAAAACATTCTTATGTTTCTCGATGTACGGAGCCACCAAGCTGGAATTGTATAGAACTGTGTAGTGTGCTTGATTGAAAGAAATCTTGTCCCTCCACACCGTTGCTTTCCTTCCTACTGTGCCTTTTCCAGCCAGCCTCCCCTCATACCGAGATTCAGGAACACCAATCGGCTTAAGGTCAGGAAGAAAGTCAACACAAAACTCAATGACCTCCTCAGTTCCGTAGCCCTTTGAGATACTTCGTTCCGGCCTAGCTCGGTTATGAACATATTTCTTTAAGACTCCCATGAACCTCTCGAAGGGGAACATATTGTGTAGAAATACAGGACCGAGAATTCTAATCTCTTCAACTAGGTGAACGAGGAGGTGCGTTTCCGGTACCAATTGCCAGGTCTATCCTTTAGCTTGCGGAAATCAACAAGGTAGTAATATCCGCTATGTAGCACTTTGCTAACAACAAAAGGTCCTTCCCAAGGAGATTGCAGCTTATGTTCTTTCACCTACCGAAGGCGTAGGACCAAGTCACCTTCCTTAAACGAGCGGTTCCGAACTCGACGACTATGATAGCGTAGGAGTTTCTACTGGTAAAATGGTGGAACGTTGGTCAGCTAGATTCTGAGCTTCTTCGAGCAGGTCCACAGATAGCTATCGAGACTCGTCAGCAGTTTCTTCATTGTAGGTGGAAACTCGCGGGGAATCATGGATGATGTTGGAGGGGAGCACAGCTTCAGATTCGTATACTAGGAAGAAAGGTGTAAAACTAGTCGATCTGTTAGGGGTAGTTCGTAAACTCCACATAACAGAATCCAAATCATCGGCCCAAGCTCCAGCTACTCATCGCAGTGGTTCTTCAAGGCAAGGCTTGACTCCGGCTAGTATGAGGCCATTGGCTTGCTCGACCTGCCCACTAGATTGTGGGTGAGCCACAGAAGCAAGGTCAAGCCAGATCCCTACGTCATTGCAATAATCCTTTAGTTCTCCCTATGCGAACTTCGTGCCATTGTCTGTGATTATGATGTGTGGGATGTCGTATCTCACTACGAGGTTGCAAACGAATTTTAGTGCCGTAGCACCATCGGCTTTTCTCACTGGCTTTGCCTCGATCAATTTACTGAACTTTTCAATAGCGACCAAGAGGTACTCAAAACCGCCAGGAGATGATTTCTTTAGTTTTCCGACCATATCTAGCCCCTAGACTGCGAACGGCCAAGTGATAGGGATGGTCTTTAGCTCCTGAGCCGGAGCGTTTGGTTGAGTAGCGTAGTACTGACAACCTCGGCAAGTTTTCACTATCTTCTCAGCATCTTCTTTAGCTATTAGCCAGTAAAAACCTTGCCGGAAAGCTTTTGCAACGAGAGACGTGGGAGTGGCGTGATGCCCGCAATCACCTTGATGGATCTCTCTGAGGATTTCAATGCCATCTTGATTTGAGACGCATTTTAGAAATACCCCGTTTGCACTATGTTTATAGAGTTGTCCATCAACTATTGTGTAGGATCTTGCTCATCTGACGACCTGTCGTGCGAGGACTTCATCCTCCAGCAACTTATGGTCAATGAGGTAGTCCAGGAAAGGTTGGGTCCAAGCCGGAGCGATTGCCATCACCTCCTTAGCCGAAAACACTGCCACATTTGGGTTCTCCTGGTTAGCGCCCTTCACCGAGGGTATCCGTAGATGCTCAAAGAAAATCCTGGGCGAAATGGGTTTCCTACCGGATCCGAGCTTGGATAGCATATCTGCCGCTCTGTTATCATCTCTCCTGACGTACTTGACTTCATATCCGAGAAAGCACTTGGCGATCTCGTCAACTTCATCTCTATAAGCCGCCATAATGGAGTTTCTGGCGTTCCGGGTTCCGGCTACTTGTTGTGCCACCAGGTCGGAATCTCCGCGGCATATGATGTGCTTGATCCCAATTTGCTTAGCGATGCGCAGACCCTGTAGTAGAGCCTCGTATTCCGTCATATTGTTTGTAGCTTCGAAGTGAATCTACATAACGTACTGCAGTTCTTCTCCGGTTGGAGACTTCAGGGTAACTCCAGCCCCCGAGCCTTGATGCTGCTTGGATCCGTCAAAATGCATAACCCAAGTTTCAGGTTCCGGCATAGGAGCGCCATCCGGAGCTTCAGTCTAATCGGCGATGAAATCCGCCAATATTTGGGACTTGATCGAGGTCCTGGATTTGTAATTGATGTCGAAGGCAGAGAGTTCTATACCCCACTTTGCTATGCGCCGTGTTGCGTCGGAGTTGTTGATGATTGTTGACAGTGGAACTTAGCTCACAACTGTCATAGGATGCTCCTGGAAGTAGTGTCTCAGCTTTCGGCTACCTAGGAACACTCCATAGACTAGCTTCTGAAAGTGAGGGTATCTTCGCTTGGATTCCATCAATACCTCGCTAATGTAATAGACTGGCCTTTGGACTCCGTACTCATGACCTTCTTCCTTTCGCTCCACCACGATAACAAGACTGGTGACCTTGTTGGAGGGTGCCAGGTAGAGGATGATACGTCTCCGACGTATCGATAATTTCTTGTGTTCCATGCCACATTATTGATGATATCTACATGTTTTATGCACACTTTATGTCATATTCGTGCATTTTCTGGAACTAACCTATTAACAAGATGCCGAAGTGCCAGTTCCTGTTTTCTGCTGTTTTTGGTTTCAGAAATCCTAGTAACGAAATATTCTCGGAATCGGACGAAATCAACGCCCAGGTTCCTATTTTGCCCGGAAGCATCCAGAACACCCGAGAGCCGCCAGAGGGAAGCCCTGGGGGCCCCACACTACACCCTGGCGCAGCCAGAGGGGGGGCCGCGCCGCCCTATGGTGTGGTGGCCCCAGGCCCCCTCCGAGGCTGCCCTTCCGCCTATTTAAAGCCTCCGTCGCGAAAACCCTACCACTTTCGACGAAACCCACAGAAACCTTCCAGAGCCGCCGCCATCGCGAAGCCAAGATCTGGGGGACAGGAGTCTCTGTTCCGGCACGCCGCCGGAATGGGGAAGTGCCCCCGGAAGGCTTCTCCATCGACACCGCTGCCATCTCCACCGCCATCTTCATCACCGCTGCTGCTCCCATGAGGAGGGAGTAGTTCTCCATCGAGGCTCGGGGCTGTACCGGTAGCTATGTGGTTAATCTCTCTCCTATGTACTTCAATACAATGATCTCATGAGCTGCTTTACATGATTGAGATCCATATGATGAGCTTTGTATCGCTACTAGTTGTGTGCTACTCATGTGATGTTATTAAAGTAGTCTATTCCTCCTGCATGGTGTAAAGGTGACTAGTGTGTGCACCATGTGGTTCTTGTCGTAGGCTATGATCATGATCTCTTGTAGATTGTGGAGTTAATTATCATTATGATAGTATTGATGTGATCTATTCCTCCTTCATAGTGTAATGTGGACAGTGTGTGCACTATGTTAGTTCTTGGTTTATTTTGCAATGATCTATTATGCTCTAAGGTTATTTAAATATGAACATTGAATTGTGGAGCTTGTTAACTCCGGCATTGAGGGTTCGTGTAATCCTACGCAATGTGTTCATCATCCAACAAAAGAGTGTATGTAGCACATATGAGAAAGAGTTATTTATTATGCGGTCAATGTTGAGAGTGTCCACTAGTGAAAGTGTAATCCCTAGGCCTTGTTTCTAAATACTGCTATCGCTGCTTGTTTACTGTTTTACTGCGTTACTACTGCTGCGTTACTACTGCTTGTTTACTGTCCTGGGCAAAGCACTTTTCTGGTGCCGTTGCTACTACTTATTTATACCACCTGTATTTCACTATCTCTTCGCCGAACTAGTGCACCTATTAGGTGTGTTGGGGACACAAGAGACTTCTTGCTTTGTGGTTGCAGGGTTGCATGAGAGGGATATCTTTGACCTCTTCCTCCCTGAGTTCGATAAACCTTGGGTGATCCACTTAAGGGAAAACTTGCTGCTGTTCTACAAACCTCTGCTCTTGGAGGCCCAACACTGTCTACAGGAAAAGGAGGGGGCGTAGACATCAAGCTATTTTCTCGCGCCGTTGCCGGGGAGGAAAGGTAAAAGGTACTCACATTCCGGATCTCGGCTACTAAGCTATTTTCGCCGTTGTAAGTACTCGAAGCTATTTCCTTTAGATCCTGCAATTGCATCTTTTTGTTTCTTGTTTACACTAGTTTGGCATAATGGACAAGAATGAGCTTCTTATGCTATTTCCTGATTTAAAACATGGATTGTTTGATGCGAAAATTAAAAAACCTATGGAATCTTATTTGCATGCTGGTAGTAATATTAGTATGAACGCTTTGAACACCATTGTTGATAATGATATAGAAAGTTCTAAGCTTGGGGAAGCTGGTTTTCATGATCTTTTTAGTCCCCCAAGCATTGAGGAGAAAATTTTCTTTGATGATACTTTGCCTCCCATATATGATGATTATAATGATAGTGGTCTTTTGGTGCCACCTACTATGGAGAGTAAATTTTGTTGTGATTATACTATGCCTCCAACACTTGATGAGAATAATAATGATAGCTACTTTGTTGAATTTGCTCCTACTACAATTAATAAGAATAACTATGCTTATGTGGAGAGTAATAGTTTTATGCATGAGACTCATGATAAGAATGCTTTATGTGATAGTTATATTGTTGAGTTTGCTCATGTTGCTACTGAAAGTTATTATGAGAGAGGAAAATATGGTTGTAGAAATTTTCATGTTACTAAAACACCTCTCTATGTGCTGAAATTTTTGAAGCTACACTTGTTCTATCTTCCTATGCTTGTTACTTTGCTCTTCATGAACTTGTTTATTTACAAGATTCCTTTTCGTAGGAAGCATGTTAGACTTAAATGTGTTTTCAATTTGCCTCTTGATGCTCTCTTTTGCTTCAAGTACTATTTCTTGCAAGTGCATCATTAAAACTGCTGAGCCCATCTTAATGGCTATAAAGAAAAGAACTTCTTGGGAGATAACCCATGTGTTATTTTGCTACAGTACTTTGTTTTATATTTGTGTCTTGGAAGTTGTTTACTACTGTAGCAACCTCTCCTTATCTTAGTTTTTTGTTTTGTTGTGCCAAGTGAAGCCTCTAATCGAAGGTTGATACTAGATTTGGATTTCTGCGCAGAAACAGATTTCTATCTGTCACGAATCTGGGCTGTTTGCTCTGTAGAAAAATCAGATAAATATGCCAATTTACATGCGTGTTCCTCAGATATGTATGCAACTTTCGTTAGTTTTGATTTTTCTGATCTGAGCAACAGAAGTATTTATTAAAAATTCGTCTTTACGGACTGTTCTGTTTTGACAGATTCTGCCTTTTATTTCGCATTGCTTCTTTCGCTGTGTTGGGTGGATTTCTTTGTTCCATTACCTTCCAGTAGCTTTGAGCAATGTCCAGAAGTGTTAAGAATGATTGTGTCACCTCTGAACATGTGAGTTTTTGATTATGTACTAACCCCTCTAATGAAGTTTATGAGAAGTTTGGTGTGAAGGAAGTTTTCAAGGATCAAGAGAGGAGTATGATGCAACATGATCAAGGAGAGTGAAAGCTCTAAGCTTGAGGATGCCCCGGTGGTTCACCCCTGCATATTCTAAGAAGACTCAAGCGTCTAAGCTTGGGGATGCCCAAGGCATCCCCTTCTTCATCGACAACATTATCAGGTTCCTCCCCTGAAACTATATTTTTATTCCATCACATCTTATGTGCTTTTCTTGGAGCGTCGGTTTGTTTTTGTTTTTTGTTTTGTTTGAATAAAATGGATCCTAGCATTCACTTTATGGGAGAGAGACACGCTCCGCTGTAGCATATGGACAAGTATGTCCTTAGGCTCTACTCATAGTATTCATGGCGAAGTTTCTTCTTCGTTAAATTGTTATATGGTTGGAATTGGAAAATGATACATGTAGTAATTGCTATAAATGTCTTGGGTAATGTGATACTTGGCAATTGTTGTGCTCATGTTTAAGCTCTTGCATCATATACTTTGCACCCATTAATGAAGAAATATATAGAGCATGCTAAAATTTGGTTTGCATATTTGGTTTCTCTAAGGTCTAGATAATTTCTAGTAATGAGTTTGAACAACAAGGAAGATGGTGTAGAGTCTTATAATGTTTACAATATGTCTTTTATGTGAGTTTTGCTGCACCGGTTCATCCTTGTGTTTGTTTCAAATAAGCCTTGCTAGCCTAAACCTTGTATCGAGAGGGAATACCTCTCATGCATCCAAAATCCTTGAGCCAACCACTATGCCATTTGTGTCCACCATACCTACCTACTACATGGTATTTCTCCACCATTCCAAAGTAAATTTCTTGAGTGCTACCTTTAAAATTCCATCATTTACCTTTGCAATATATAGCTGATGGGACAAATAGCTTAAAAACTATTGTGGTATTGAATATGTACTTATGCACTTTATCTCTTATTAAGTTGCTTTTTGTGCGATAACCATGTTCACTGGGGACGCCATCAACTACTGTTTGTTGAATTTCATGTGAGTTGCTATGCATGTTCGTCATGTCTGAAGTAAGAGAGATCTACCACCTTATGGTTAAGCATGCATATTGTTAGAGAAGAACATTGGGCCGCTAACTAAAGCCATGATCCATGGTGGAAGTTTCAGTTTTGGACAATATCCTCAATCTCATATGAGAAAATTATTAATTGTTGTTACATGCTTATGCATAAAAGAGGAGTCCATTATCTGTTGTCTATGTTGTCCCGGTATGGATGTCTAAGTTGAGAATAATCAATAGCGAGAAATCCAATGCGAGCTTTCTCCTTAGACCTTTGTACAGGCGGCATAGAGGTACCCCTTTGTGACACTTGGTTAAAACATGTGCATTGTGATGATCCGGTAGTCCAAGCTAATTAGGACAAGGTGCGGGAATTATTAGTATACTATGCATGAGGCTTGCAACTTGTAAGATATAATTTACATGATACATATGCTTTATTACTACCGTTGACAAAATTGTTTCATGTTTTCAAAATCAAAGCTCTAGCACAATTATAGCAATCGATGCTTTTCCTCTATGGAGGACCATTCTTTTACTTTCATTGTTGAGTCAGTTCACCTATTTCTCTCCACCTCAAGAAGCAAACACTTTGGAACTGTGCATTGATTCCTACATACTTGCATATTGCACTTGTTATATTACTCTATGTTGACAATTATCCATGAGATATACATGTTATAAGTTGAAAGCAACCGCTGAAACTTAATCTTCCTTTGTGTTGCTTCAATGCCTTTACTTTGATTTATTGCTTTGTGAGTTAACTCTTATGCAAGACTTATTGATGCTTGTCTTGAAGTACCATTCATGAAAAGTCTTTGCTATATGATTCACTTGTTTACTCAAGTCATTTACATTGTTTTGATCGCTGCATTCACTACATATGCTTTACAAATAGTATGATCAAGGTTATGATGGCATGTCACTCCAGAAATTATCTTTGTTATCGTTTTACCTGCTCGGGACGAGCAGAACTAAGCTTGGGGATGCTGATACGTCTCCGACGTATCGATAATTTCTTGTGTTCCATGCCACATTATTGATGATATCTACATGTTTTATGCACACTTTATGTCATATTCGTGCATTTTCTGGAACTAACCTATTAACAAGATGCCGAAGTGCCGGTTCTGTTTCTGCTGTTTTTGGTTTCAGAAATCCTAGTAACGAAATATTCTCGGAATCGGACGAAATCAACGCCCAGGTTCCTATTTTGCCCGGAAGCATCCAGAACACCCGAGAGCCGCCAGAGGGAAGCCCTGGGGGCCCCACACTACACCCTGGCGCGGCCAGAGGGGGGGCCACGCCGCCCTATGGTGTGGTGGCCCCAGGCCCCCTCCGAGGCTGCCCTTCCGCCTATTTAAAGCCTCCGTCGCGAAAACCCTACCACTTTCGACGAAACCCACAGAAACCTTCCAGAGCCGCCGCCATCGCGAAGCCAAGATCTGGGGGACAGGAGTCTCTGTTCCGGCACGCCGCCGGAACGGGGAAGTGCCCCCGGAAGGCTTCTCCACCGACACCGCTGCCATCTCCACCGCCATCTTCATCACCGCTGCTGTTCCCATGAGGAGGGAGTAGTTCTCCATCGAGGCTCAGGGCTGTACCGGTAGCTATGTGGTTAATCTCTCTCCTATGTACTTCAATACAATGATCTCATGAGCTGCTTTACATGATTGAGATCCATATGATGAGCTTTGTATCGCTACTAGTTGTGTGCTACTCATGTGATGTTATTAAAGTAGTCTATTCCTCCTGCATGGTGTAAAGGTGACTAGTGTGTGCACCATGTGGTTCTTGTCGTAGGCTATGATCATGATCTCTTGTAGATTGTGGAGTTAATTATCATTATGATAGTATTGATGTGATCTATTCCTCCTTCATAGTGTAATGTGGACAGTGTGTGCACTATGTTAGTTCTTGGTTTATTTTGCAATGATCTATTATGCTCTAAGGTTATTTAAATATGAACATTGAATTGTGGAGCTTGTTAACTCCGGCATTGAGGGTTCGTGTAATCCTACGCAATGTGTTCATCATCCAACAAAAGAGTGTATGTAGCACATATGAGAAAGAGTTATTTATTATGCGATCAATGTTGAGAGTGTCCACTAGTGAAAGTGTAATCCCTAGGCCTTGTTTCTAAATACTGCTATCGCTGCTTGTTTACTGTTTTACTGCATTACTACTGCTGCATTACTACTGCTTGTTTACTGTCCTGGGCAAAGCACTTTTCTGGTGCCGTTGCTACTACTTATTTATACCACCTGTATTTCACTATCTCTTCGCCGAACTAGTGCACCTATTAGGTGTGTTGGGGACACAAGAGACTTCTTGCTTTGTGGTTGCAGGGTTGCATGAGAGGGATATCTTTGACCTCTTCCTCCCTGAGTTCGATAAACCTTGGGTGATCCACTTAAGGGAAAACTTGCTGCTGTTCTACAAACCTCTGCTCTTGGAGGCCCAACACTGTCTACAGGAAAAGGAGGGGGCGTAGACATCAGAGGAGCACAGGCTCTGACTCTTCCGGAGCTGCCAAGATAGGCGGGGAAGAGAGTATGTCCTTCAACCCCTGAAGTGTTGCATCTATTGCGTCGTCCCAGATAAATTTGTCTACTTTCTTCAGTGGTTTGTACAAAGGTAGTTCCTTCTCGCCAAGACGGCTAACAAACCTACTGATTGCAGCGATGCAACCAGTTAGTTGTTGCGCTTATTTGAGACAAGTTGGCCTCTTGATGCGCATAATAGCCTTGATTTTTTTCGGGTTTACTTCAATGACTCTGTGAGATACAATGAAGCCAAGGAATTTTCCGACTGGTACGCCAAAGACGCACTTCAGCGGATTCAACATCATCTTGTACCGTCGGAGATTTTCAAAGGTTTTCGTGAGGTCGCTGATCAAGTCAGATCCTTTCCGGGTCATGACCGCAATGTCGTTGACGTAAATGTGCACGTTCCGACCAATTTGGTCCTTCAGGCATCGCTGCATCGTAGGTCGGTAAGTGGCACCTGCATTTTTCAGACCAAAAGGCATAGTGACGTAAAAGTAAGTGCCAAAGAGTGTGATGAACGAGGTCGCCTTTTAGTCGGACTTCTTCACCCGGATCTGGTGATACCCGGAATATGCGTCAAGAAAACACAGAAGTTCCACCCCTGCCGTCGAATCAATGACTTGGTCAATGCGCGGCAGGGGGAACGGATCCTTCGGACAAAGCTTATTCAAGCCGGAGTAATCGATGCACATTCTTAGTATTTCAGAATTCTTTTTGGGTGCAAGGACGGGGTTTGCGACCCACTCAGTATGGATAACTTCTACTACAAATCCTGCCTCTAGTAACTTTGCTAATTCCATCCCTATGGCGCGGCGCTTCTTGTCTCCAAAGCGTCGCATAGCTTGCTTCACCGGTTTTGCAACCGGATTTATGTTGAGGTAGTGCTCGGCGAGTTCCCTTGGTACTCTGGACATGTCAGAAGGTTGCCATGCGAAGATATCGATGTTAGCTCGGAGGAACTCGATGAGTGCGTCTTCCTATTTGGGGTCTAGGCCAGCTCCGACAGACACTTGCTTGGAACTGTAGCCTACCTTGAGGTCAACCTTCTTGGTGTCTATCGTGGCCTTCAATGAAGTCTTCTGTTCGGAGATCTGCTTCTTGGTGGTATGCATCTCATTCGGATCCACCGCGGCCATGTAGCCCTTCAGCTCCTCTTCAGATATTACAGATTCTGCAAAGGCAACTTCGCCCACCTCGCAGTCTTGAGCTTTCTTGTAATCTCCGGATACGGTGAGCATACCATTAGGACCCGGAATCTTGAGCTTGTTGTAGATGTAGCACGCCCTTGCGTGAAACTTGTGGTAGGTGGGCCTGCCGAAAATGACATGGTAGGAGCTCTTGAAGGGCACAACCTCAAACGTGATCATCTCTTCGCGGAAATTATTAACATCGCCGAAGGCCGCGGGAAGTTTGATGCTGCCTAGAGTTTGCCTTTTTACCCGGAACCACACCATGTTCAGTAGTGTTGTGCTTAAGTTGTTCCTTCGTAAGGTTCATCCTCTCCAGAGTCTCCAGGTACATGATGTTCAGGCTGGCTCCGCCGTCCATAAGGCACTTGGAGAAGTCATACCCATCGATGCGGGGACTCACAACCAAAGCATATCACTCTTTGGGGATGACAGTGGGATGATCCGTCATGTCGAAGGTGCACGGCCTTTCCGACCACTTGACGTACTGTGGCACAGCCGGAAGCGTGGCGTTCAAGATTCGGAGGGATGTTTGGTTGGCCCTGGCCGTCGGAGTTCCGAGGATTGTGTGGTATGCTCCATCACTCTTTTTGATGAAGGGGTTGGATTTGATAGCTGCGGAACCCTCTTTGGGATCCGGCGAAGCGTCGTCATCTTCCATCGCCTCGGAACTTTCCTCGTCCTTTCCTTGTTCTTGCCCTTGCCTCCTTTGCCGCACGGGCGGTGCTTCCGAGCATGCTTGTATCCTGCTTCCGGATCAATCTTTAGATCATTGACCCACTTGCAGTTGTGGTTAGTGTGGGAGAACTTGCCAGTAGCTGGATCCATATGGGCTAAGCATCGCATGTCCCTGTATTCTTTGTAAGTTTGGGGTGCGCGGAACCCAGCGACGGTGACCTCGTCAGCGCGTTGATGGCCCCTGCCGGCTCCGCCATCACGGTCGCGGCCTCTTCCGCCTCCCTGACTTCCACGTTGGAACGCCATGGCAACCATGTCGGATCCGCCGCTTTTCGGCTCATCAGGGGGATTCTTCCGCTTGTTATTGCTGCTGTCGCCGTTATCATGGTTCTTCTTTTGCTGGTGCAAGGGTATGGATGTGGTTGTGAGTTCTCCACCTGCATCGCCATCAGCGGCGGTGTGAGTGCTAGCGATGCCAATCATGTCATCCAATGTTAGATTGTTCTCATTGATCAGGCAAGTTAGCTTGTGCCGGAGCAGCCCTCCCCGCTTCAAGGCACCTATGAAGGCGTGCATAGATGTGCGGTTATCTACGTTCTCGCACTCGTTTCTTGTTGCTAACCACCGAGTGAGAAAAGCTCGAGAGGTTTCATTCTTCTTCTGGATACATGCATGTAGGTCGCTGGTTGTAGTTGGTCTTTTGTATATTCCCCTGAAGTGTTATCGAAGGCGATCTTCATGTCGAACCAGCAAAAGATGGAGTTTTCCGGAAGGTCACTGAGCCAGGTGCGAGCTGGACCAACAAGGTAAAACTGAAGCATGCAGCAGGCTACATTGGGGGTCCCTCCGGCAAAGCTGACTGCGTTGATGTAGTCCTCAATCCAGGTATCGGGCCGTTCACTCCCATCATAATGTTTCAGATTTCCGGGTAGCTTGAGGTTCAAGCCTTTTGGCTTTGGTTCCTCTCGGATCATCCTGCCGAAGCACTTTTGGCCCATGTATTTAGATTCGTATTTGTTGAGACGTTCCCGTGCATCGTGTGGAGCGTTGCGGGCGGGAGACTTTGAGCGGGAATGGGATCTCCGGCCTCCACCTCCTCCACTAGGTGGTGGGGAGGCAGATCCAAGGGGGCCGATGAGACCTTTTGCTTCCGCCTTCAGATTCTCTGCGCCCTTCTGGCTGCTGGCTCCGGCTTCGGTGGCTACCTTCGCCATGATGGTGATCGCCTCCCTCATTCCAGCTTCTGCGTGGCTCTGGCTCGCGCTCTTCGTTCCGGCTCCGACGTGGTTCAGGCGTGCGCTCCTTGTTCCGGCCGCGTTGTCGCGGATATTAATTCCACCAGGCCCATGGGGTCTGGTGTTTCCAGCTGGACTACGTCGGCGAGGTGGTGGAAGAGGATGCGGGGTTCGGGCAGAGGTGATGGGTTCCGGTACTTGTCCCTGCCAGTGTACATCGGATCCTTTCTCTTGTTTGGGTCTGTCGGAGGTGTTTTCGAGGGTACGGGGATCGGATTTGGATGTTCTCTGGTTCTTCTTCTACGCTCCGTGGATCCGGTGCGCGATTCTTCATCACGACGCTCCCTTCCTGAGGCGTCCTTCTGCGCGGTGGAGACACATAGTTCCGGGTTGGATTCCAACCCGCGCGAAGTATCTGCCTTAGTGTGCGGAGATGGGCGATGTCGATTTCCTCATCGTTCTTGGCCAAGAGTTCTGCAGCCTTCTTCATATTGTCCTTTGGAGTTGTGAGCGGCTGATGATCTGTGGGACTTGCAAAGTTGATCTTGCGGGGACGAATGGCTTCTCGAAGGATCCTTTCTGCTTCCCTGGTGGCGTCACCTATGAGGGTTTCCCACCGTTCTCGGAGTGCTTTGGCCTTCTCTAAGTATTCTACTGCCATACGCTCTTTTTCCTCGACCTGCGCCATTACTTCCTCTGCAGCTTGCCTTTTCTCCAGCATTACTACTGCGGTGTTGGCAAATCTTCCTGCGGCAGCCATCAGTTCCTTCCTTTTAGCCTCTAGAGCTTCCGGGTATGCGGCCTCTTCCGGAGTTATTGACTTGGTCAAGATTTCTGAGTTTGCAATAGCACCTCAGCCTGCTTGCCTGGCGAGCTCTTCTATGGACATATCTTCTCCATGTTCGAGGACACATCCTTCTTTAGGATCCGGCACAATGCGATAGCGCATCCGCTGCGGAGTCTCCGAATTGGATGGGCCTGGAATTCCGGCGTCGGTCGGAGTCGCTTCTGCGTCAGTTCCTTGCTCCAGCCCAGTTAGGGTCACCGGGACCTCCTTTGGCGGGGTGGATTCCGCCTAAGCTTTCTCGTCATCCTCCAACTCCTTCGTAAGGCAGTTGTATTCTTCTGTGTCCATGGTGGAAGCATTGTCCGAGATTGGGCTTAGGTTACCGAGGATTGATTCTTCTTTGTCTCCGGCATCCTCTTGTTGATCCAGGACGTTGCTGTCTCCGACAACCTCTTGCTGATCCGGGGCGTCACTGTCTACGGTAGCCTCAACCTGCATGGGTCCAGCTCCATCATGAGGAGGGGCGGTTTCTGTGGTATGTACGAGGAAGTGCACGAAGTGACACCTTTACTTCTCTAACACCAAGGAGACCCAGTCGGATCTTCATTGGTCTTCCACTGTAGTTTCCTGCTCAGGGGTGGATGGTGGGTTCTGAAGTTTTCAGATCTAAGGCGGAATCTTTTGGAAGTTCCTGCGTCTCAGATCGCATCTTCGCGACTGCATTCTGCTCAGCGGCAGTCGCGTCAGCGTGACTTACCAGGGCATTTCCGCCGGAGTCGACGGTCTCGCCGATGAAGATGTGGATGCCGCCGATTGGGACAATGGAGAGCTCGACGGGGTCGGTCCTAGCCAAAATCTACCACTCTTCCTGAGGGACGATCAGAAAGTTTCCAGCGTAAAGAACACGCCCCACGACAATGGAGTCGTCGTAGCTTCCCATGGCAAAAACACTCTCGGTTCCGGCCTCCAGACGCCTCTGGCCCCATGGTGGGCGCCAACTGTCATTGCCTATTCGACGGTAACTCGGAGGAGGGATCATCACGAGGGGAAGAAGAAGTATGGGCCATCGTGCGGAGAGTCCTCGGGACGGTGGTACGCGATTTACCCAGCTTCGGAACACCTTCACAATGACATGGCCTACTGCTGCTTGTCTGGAATTATCTGGGTGCTTTCGCGTTATTATAATGAGTTGTGGTTGTCCCTCTATGGCTCCCAAGATCCGGCTTATAAAGGCGCCAGGATCTAGGGTTTACACGAAGAGTCCTAGCCGGAATACAAGTCACCTAACTATGGAACATTACATTGCCGTGCACGTCAAGGATCCGTCTTTCCTTATACGTTGTACCGGATCTGGCTACCCCTGACGGGCTAGGCCGGATCCAACTTATAGGGTCGGTCAGTGGATCTGGCTCCTTGTTCCTGGGCTGGACTTCATCCATCTTGATCTACATCAACTGGGCAGCCCGATGGTCCATACGCCACCATTGATACGCGTACAGCACGCATCCGTTGGGAACCCCAAGAGGAAGGTGTGATGCGTACAGCGGCAAGTTTTCCCTCAGTAAGAAACCAAGGTTTATCAAACCAGTAGGAGCCAAGAAGCACGTTGAAGGTTGATGGCGGCGGAGTGTAGTGCGGCGCAACACCAGGGATTCCGGCGCCAACGTGGAACCTGCACAACACAACCAAATTACTTTGCCCCAACGTGACAGTGAGGTTGTCAATCTCACCGGCTCGCTGTAACAAAGGATTAGATGTATAGTGTGGATGATGATGTTTGCAGAGAACAGTAGAACGAGTATTGCAGTAGATTGTATTCGATGTAAAAGAATGGACCGGGGTCCACAGTTCACTAGAGGTGTCTCTCCCATAACAATAAGCATGTTGGGTGAACAAATTACAGTTGGGCAATTGATAAATAAAGAGGGCATGACCATGCACATACATGTTATGATGAGTATTGTGAGATTTAATTGGGCATTACGACAAAGTACATAGACCGCTATCCAACATGCATCTATGCCTAAAAAGTCCACCTTCAGGTTATCGTCCGAACCCCCTCCAGTATTAAGTTGCAAACAACAGACAATTGCATTAAGTATGGTGTGTAATGTAATCAACAAATATATCCTTAGACATAGCATTGATGTTTTATCCCTAGTGGCAACAGCACATCCACAACCTTAGAGGTTTCTGTCACTCCCCCAGATTTAATGGAGACATGAACCCACTATCGAGCATAAATACTCCCTCTTGGAGTTACAAGTAACGACTTGGCCAGAGCCTCTACTAATAACGGAGAGCATGCAAGATCACAAACAACACATAGATAATAGATTGATAATCAACATAGCATAGTATTCCATATTCATCAGATCCCAACAAACGCAACATGTAGCATTATAGATAGATGATCTTGATCATGTTAGGCAGCTCACAAGATCCAACAACGATAGCACAATTAGGAGAAGACGTCCATCTAGCTACTGCTATGGACCCATAGTCCAGGGGTGAACTACTCACTCATCACTCCGGAGGTGACCATGGCGGTGAAGAGTCCTCCGGGAGATGATTCCCCTCTCCGGCAGGGTGCCGGAGGCGATCTCCTGAATCCCCCGAGATGGGATTGGCGGCGGCGGCGTCTCTGGAAGGTTTTCCGTATCGTGGCTCTCGGTACTGGAGTTATTCTCGACGAAGGCTTATGTAGGCAAAAGGGTAGGTCAGGGGGCGCCACGAGGGGCCCACACCACAGGCCGGCGTGGCCAGGGCCTGGGCCGCGCCGCCCTGGTGTGTGGCTGCCTCATCGCCCCACTCCGTTTCCTCTCCGGACTTCTGGAAGCTTCGTGGAAAAATAAGATCCTGGGCGTTGATTTCGTCCAATTCCGAGAATATTTCCTTACTAGGATTTCTGAAACCAAAAACAGCAGAAACAAAGAAGCGGCTCTTCGGCATCTCGTTAATAGGTTAGTGCCGGAAAATGCATAAATATGACATAAAGTGTGCATAAAACATGTAGGTATCATCAATAAAGTAGCATGGAACATAAGAAATTATCGATACGTTGGAGACGTATCAGCATCCCCAAGCTTAGTTCCTGCTCGTCCCGAGTAGGTGAACGATAACAAAGATAATTTCTGAAGTGACGTGCCATCATAATCTTGATCAATACTATTTGTAAGCACATGTAATGAATGCAGCGATTCGAAGCAATGTTAATGCAATGAGTAAACAATTGAATCATATAGCAAAGACTTTTCATGAATAGTACTTTCAAGACAAGCATCAATAAGTCTTGCATAAGAGTTAACTCATAAAGCAATAAATTCATAGTAGAGGCATTGAAGCAACACAAAGGAAGATTAAGTTTCAGCGGTTGCTTTCAACTTGTAACATGTATATCTCATGGATATTGTCAACATAAAGTAATATAATAAGTGCAATATGCAAGTATGTAGGAATCAATGCACAGTTCACACAAGTGTTTGCTTCTTGAGATGGAGAGAAATAGGTGAACTGACTCAACATAAAAGTAGAAGAATGGCCCTTCGCAGAGGGAAGCATCGATTGCTATATTTGTGCTAGAGCTTTGATTTTGAAAACAAGAAACAATTTTGTCAACGGTAGTAATAAAGCATATGTGTTATGTAAATTATATCCTACAAGTTGCAAGCCTCATGCATAGTATACTAATAGTGCCCGCACCTTGTCCTGATTAGCTCGGATTACCTGGATTATCACCGCAATACATATGTTTTAACCAAGTATCACAAAGGGGTACCTCTATGCCGCCTGTACAAAGGTCTAAGGAGAAAGCTCGCATTGGATTTCTCGCTTTTGATTATTCTCAACTTAGACATCCATACCGGGACAACATAGACAACAGATAATGGACTCCTCTTTAATGCATAAGCATTTAGCAACAATTAATATTCTCATATGAGGTTGAGGATATTTGTCCAAAACTGAAACTTCCACCATGGATCATGGCTTTAGTTAGCGGCCCAATGTTCTTCTCTAACAATATGCATGCTCAAACCATTCAACTCATGGTAAATCGCCCTTACTTCAGACAAGACGAACATGCATAGCAACTCACATGATATTCAACAAAGTGTTGATGGCGTCCCCAGGAACATGGTTATCGCACAACAAGCAACTTATAAGAGATAAAATGCATAAGTACATATTCAATACCACAATAGTTTTTAGGCTATTTGTCCCATGAGCTATATATTGCGAAGACGAAGAATGGAAATTTTAAAGGTAGCACTCAAGCAATTTACTTTGGAATGGCGGAGAAATACCATGTAGTAGGTAGGTATGGTGGACACAAGTGGCATAGTGTTTGGCTCAAGGATTTTGGATGCATGAGAAGTATTCCCTCTCGATACAAGGCTTAGGCTAGCAAGGTTATTTGAAACAAACACAAGTATGAACCGGTACAACAAAACTCACATAAAAGACATATTGTAAGCATTATAAGACTCTATACCGTCTTCTTGTTGTTCGACCCTTACTAGAAAATATCTAGACTCTAGAGAGACCAATCATGCAAACCAAATTTCAACAAGCTCTATGTATTTCTTCATTAATAGGTGCAAAGTATATGATGCAAGAGCTTAAACATGAGCAGAAAAATTGCCAAGTATCACATTATTCAAGACATTTTACCAATTACCACATGTAGCATTTCCCGTTTCCAACCATATAACATGTTAACGAAGCAGTTTCAACCTTCGCCATGAACATTATGAGTAAAGCCTAAGGACATAATTGTCCATATGCAACAGCGGAGCGTGTCTCTCTCCCACACAATGAATGCTAGGATCCAACTTTATTTAAACAAAACAAAAACAAAAGCAAACAGACGCTCCAAGCAAAGTACATAAGATGTGATGGAATAAAAATATAGTTTCACTAGAGGAACCTGATAATGTTGTCGATGAAGAAGGGGATGCCTTGGGCATCCCCAAGCTTAGACGCTTGAGTCTTATTGAAATATGCAGGGGTGAACCACCGGGGCATCCCCAAGCTTAGAGCTTTCACTCTCCTTGATCATATTGTATCATCCTCCTCTCTTGATCCTTGAAAACTTCCTCCACACCAAACTCAAAACAACTCATTAGAGGGTTAGTGCATAATCAAAATTCACATGTTCAGAGGTGACATAATCATTCTTAACACTTCTGGATATTGCATAAAGCTACTGAAAGTTAATGGAATAGAAAAATCCATCAAGCATAGCAAAACAGGCAATGCGAAATAAAAGGCAGAATCTGTCAAAACAGAACAGTCCGTAAAGACGAATTTCTAAGAGGCACCAGACTTGCTCAAATGAAAATGCTCAAATTGAATGAAAGTTGCGTACATATTTGAGGATCACTCACGTAAATTGGCAGAATTTTCTGAGTTACATACAGAGAATTAAGCCCAGATTCGTGACAGCAAGAAATCTGTTTCTGCGCAGTAATTCAAATCTAGTATGAACCTTACTATCAAAGACTTTACTTGGCACAACAATGCAACAAAACTAAGATAAGGAGAGGTTGCTACAGTAGTAACAACTTCCAAGACTCAAATATAAAACAAAAGTGCAGTAGTAAAATCATGGGTTGTCTCCCATAAGCGCTTTTCTTTAACGCCTTTCAGCTAGGCGCAGAAAATGTGAATCAAGTATTATCAAGAGACGAAGCATCAACATCATAATTTGTTCTAATTATAGAATCAAAAGGTAACTTCATTATTTTTCTAGGGAAGTGTTCCATACCTTTCTTGAGAGGAAATTGATATTTAATATTACCTTCCTTCATATCAATAATAGCACCAACAGTTCGAAGAAAAGGTCTTCCCAATATAATGGGACAATATGCATTGCATTCAATATCCAAGACAACAAAATCAACGGGGACAAGGTTATTGTTAACAGTAATGCGAACATTATCAACTCTCCCCAAAGGTTTCTTTGTAGAATTATCAGCAAGATTAACATCCAAATAACACTTTTTCAATGGTGGCAAGTCAAGCATGTTATAGATTTTTCTAGGCATAACGGAAATACTTGCACCAAGATCACATAAAGCATTACAATCAAAGTCATTGACCTTCATCTTAATGATGGGCTCCCAACCATCCTCTAACTTCCTAGGAATAGAAGCTTCACGATTTAATTTCTCTTCTCTAGCTTTTATGAGAGCATTTGTAATATGTTTTGTAAAGGCCAAATTTATAGCACTAGCATTAGGACTCTTGGCAAGTTTTTGTAAGAACTTTATAACTTCAGAGATGTGACAATCATAAAAATCTAAACCATTATAATCTAAAGCAATGGGATCATTATCCCCAATGTTGGAAAAAATTTCAGCAGTTTTATCACAGGCAGTTTCAGCAGTTTTAGCAGTTTCAGGCAGTTTTTCACGCTTTGCATTAGAAGTGGAAACATTTCCAACACAAATTATTTTACCATTGATAGTAGGAGGTGCAGCAACATGTGGAGCATTAGAATTACTAGTGGTGGTAATAGTCCAAACTTTAGCTATATTATCTTCTTTAGCATTTTCTTCTTTTTCCCACCTAGCACGCAATTCGGCCATCAATCTTATATTCTCATTAATTCTAACTTGGATGGCGTTTGCTGTAGCAAATGACTTAATATCATTATTTTCATTAGGCATAACTTTCGATTTCAAAAGATCAACATCAGCAGCAAGACTATCGATTTTAGAAGCAAGTATATCAATTTTCCCAAGCTTTTCTTCAACAAATTTGTTAAAAGCAGTTTGTGTACTAATAAATTCTTTAAGCATGGCTTCAAGTCCAGGGGGTGTATTAATATTATTGTTGTAAGAATTCCCATAAGAATTACCATAACCGTTACCATTATTATAAGGATATGGCCTATAGTTGTTACTAGAATTGTTCCGGTAAGCATTGTTGTTGAAATTATTATTTTTAATGAAGTTTACATCAACATGTTCTTCTTGAGCAACCAATGAAGCTAACGGAACATTATTAGGATCAACATTAGTCCTACCATTCACAAGCATAGACATAATAGCATCAATCTTATCACTCAAGGAAGAGGTTTCTTCAACAGAATTTACCTTCTTACCTTGTGGAGCTCTTTCCGTGTGCCATTCAGAGTAGTTAATCATCATATTATCAAGAAGCTTTGTTGCGTTGCCTAGAGTGATGGACATAAAGGTACCTCCAGCAGCTGAATCCAATAGGTTCCGCGAAGAAAAATTCAGTCCTGCATAAAAGGTTTGGATGATCATCCAAGTAGTCAGTCCATGGGTTGGGCAATTTTTAACCAAAGATTTCATTATTTCCCATGCTTGGGCAACATGCTCAGTATCCAATTGCTTAAAATTCATTATGCTACTTCTCAAAGATATAATTTTAGCAGGAGGATAATATCTACCAATAAAAGCATCCTTGCATTTAGTCCATGAATCAATACTATTCTTTGGCAGATATAGCAACCAATCTTTAGCTCTTCCTCTTAATGAGAAAGGAAACAATTTTAATTTTATAATGTCACCATCTACATCCTTATACTTTTGCATTTCACATAATTCAACAAAATTATTAAGATGGGCAGCAGCATCATCTGGACTAACACCAGAAAATTGCTCTCTCATAACAAGATTCAGTAAAGCAGGTTTAATTTCAAAGAATTCTGCTGTAGTAGCAGGTGGAACAATAGGTGTGCATAAGAAATCATTATTATTTGTGGTTGTGAAGTCACACAACTTAGTATTTTCAGGAGTACCCATTTTAGCAACAGTAAATAATGCAAACTAGATAAAGTAAATGCAAGTAACTAATTTTTTTGTGTTTTTAATATGGCAAACAAGATAGCAAATAAAGTAAAACTAGAAACTAATTTTTTTGTGTTTTGTTTTAGTGCAGCAAACAAAGTAGTAAATAAAATAAAGCAAGACAAAAACAAAGTAAAGAGATTGGAGGTGGAGACTCCCCTTGCAGCGTGTCTTGATCTAGTTTGCTTTCTGTTGGGAACAGTCTTGATACGCGTACAGCACGCGTCCGTTGGGAACCCCAAGAGGAAGGTGTGATGCGTTGATACGTCCATTTTGCATCACTATTTTATATCATAATTTGCTGTTATTCATTGATGTAGGATAACGTTGCATAGAAAACAAAAAATTTCCTACCGCGAACACGCAATCCAAGCCAAGATGCAATCTAGAAGACGGTAGCAACGAGGGGATTATCGAGTCTCACCCTTGAAGAGATTTCAAAGCCTACAAGATGAGGCTCCTGTTGCTGCGGTAGACGTTCACTTGCCGCTTGCAAAAGCGCGTAGATGATCTTGATCACGGCGCCACGAACGGGCAGCACCTCCGTACTCGGTCACACGTTCGGTTGTTGATGAAGACGACGTCCACCTCCCGTTCCAGCGGGCAGCGGAAGTAGTAGCTCCTCTTCAATCCGACAGCACGACGGCATGGTGTCGGTGGTGGTGGAGAAATCCGGCGGAGCTTCGCTAAGCGTGCGGGATGTGGTGGAGGAGAGAGGGCCGCTAGGGTTTGGGAGAGGGGGGCGCCGGCCACTAGGGGTGCGGCCACCTTGGTGGTTGTTGGGTTGGCCGGCCCCCTCCCCTTGGCCCTCATTATATAGGTGGAAGCCCCAAGTGTTGGACTACAAGTCTCCGAATAAGACCCGAACCCAAAACCTTCCATGTGATAGGGAAACCTACCCAAGGTGGGAATCCCACTCTGGGTGGGATTCCCCCCTTCCATGTGGGGGGGTGGCCGTCCCCCATAGGGGGAGTCCACTTGGGACTCCTCCCCCTCTAGGGTTGGCCGGCCATGGAGGTGGAGTCCCTCCGGGACTCCGCCTTCCTTGGTGGTTTCTTCCGGACTTTTCTAGAACCTTCTAGAACCTTCCATAGAACCTTTCGGATCATTTTAAATCTTATAAAATGACTTCCTATATATGAATCTTATTCTCCGGACCATTCCGGAACTCCTCGTGATGTCCGGGATCTCATCCGGGACTCCGAACAAATATTCGAACTCCATTCCATATTCAAGTTCTACCATTTCAACATCCAACTTTAAGTGTGTCACCCTACGGTTCGCGAACTATGCGGACATGGTTAAGTACTCACTCCGACCAATAACAAATAGCGGGATCTGGAGATCCATAATGGCTCCCACATATTCAATGATGACTTCAGTGATCGAATGAACCATTCACATACGATACCAATTCCCTTTGTCACGCGATATTTTACTTGTCCGAGGTTTGATCATCGGTATCACTTCATACCTTGTTCAACCTCGTCTCCTGACAAGTACTCTTTACTCATACCGTGGTATGTGGTCTCTTATGAACTTATTCATATGCTTGCAAGACATTAGACGACATTCCACCGAGAGGGCCCAGAGTATATCTATCCGTCATCGGGATGGACAAATCCCACTGTTGATCCATATGCCTCAAATCATACTTTCCGGATACTTAATCCCACCTTTATAACCACCCATTTACGCAGTGGCGTTTGGTGTAATCAAAGTACTTTTCCGGTATAAGTGATTTACATGATCTCATGGTCATAAGGACTAGGTAACTATGTATCGAAAGCTTATAGCAAATAACTTAATGACGTGATCTTATGCTACGCTTAATTGGGTGTGTCCATTACATCATTCATACAATGATATAACCTTGTTATTAATAACATCCAATGTTCATGATTATGAAACTAATCATCCATTAATCAACAAGCTAGTTAAGAGGCATACTAGGGACTCTTTGTTGTTTACATATCACACATGTACTAATGTTTCGGTTAATACAATTATAGCATGACATATAAACATTTATCATAAACATAAAGATATATAATAACCACGTTTATTATTGCCTCTTGGGCATATCTCCTTCAGTCTCCCACTTGCACTAGAGTCAATAATCTAGATTACATTGTAGGGATTTCTATTTTCGTGCCCCCGCTTCGTTAGTTGTACTCAGTTTTCCCCAGCCCCTTAGTTTTTCCTCAGTTTTCCCCAAGCCTATGTCTGAAACCCGCAGAAGGAGCTCAGACGGAAGGAATCCGTCTATTTGGACGTTCTGTGCTGACGTGTTGCGCCACGTCGTCTGTGGGGCCGCGTCGCGTGAGGCTGGTAGAAAGGGGCCGCGTGGGACAGGACGAGAAGCGTTTGGTTGCACGTGAGCAGGAGCTGGGTTTTGTCTCTCTCGGCCCAAATTGGCATTTTTAAGAGCACCTTTTCCCCTCTTTCTCTCTCTGTATTTTTCACTAAATTAGTATCACATCTAGAGAAGCTTCTATTTCTGTCTTTCTTCAATATGGCAGCAAATCTAGTTGCAAATCTCTGGGGTTATTTATGCCTTTTGGCCCTCGTTTTTTGCCCAATATGGCAGCAAATCTAGAAGCTAGTATATGATAAATTCACAACAGCATAATCAGAAAACTAAGTATAATACATAAACTGCATACAGCAGCCAAAAGCAGCCAATAACGTTGTTAATGCTAACGACAAACTAAACTGAAAAATATACAAGACGCACGCAATGTATGGACAACAAGAAGATTAGGATAGGGACCCCAGGATGAATGAATTTGTTCTTCATTCCTCCCCATATATTTCTTCCTCCCTCCATTCATGCATTACCACAAGGAAATATGCATTGAACTCCTTCCGTCTGCAGTGTGAGGCCAATACATCCTCCAAACGGTATGGCCTGTGTTCATTTCTCAAACCGTAGAGTCCTATTCTATCCACACGTAGTGGCCACTCATCCCAGGCATTTGTATCATGAGAGTACTCTATGATATAACCAAAATAATTGTAGTAGATGATGCCATGTTGAAGTGTCGGGTACACTCGGTGTCGACGGAGATACACCGAATATAATTCACGAAGAAGGCATTACGCCAATGTTACTGACCGGATGGAGAGAGCGGCTCACGAGTGTCCACACGGTACACCAATGGTTTGCCCGCCAAAGCCTCGCTGACCAACAACACAAGCAGCAGATCACCATCCGACTTCACAAGGTAGAACTTCGACGTCCAAGTTCGGAAATGAAATTAGTGTCTCCATCTTGACAAAGGTTGCTCGCGCTGCTGCAACTGTACATTGGTGCACACTATTCTTCCAATCTCAAAATTGTCCGCAGCTACTGCATACAGTTCACCATTGAACGGGGTAATGCAACGCAAACAATGGTTCTTGATCGAAAATCTTCCTTCTCCCCAATCTTCATTTATATCCTTAGTTGGAGTGCTCTCATCGACCCAACCAATTTCCGGCGGGTAATGTGCGGCAACGAAGACCATAGTCGGGGATTTGATAACAGCGACTGATTTCAGAAAAACAGATGGCATCTGCGCCTCAAACATAGTGTTCGATTTCTTTGTGAGTGGGTTCAGCAGCCGTATCTTGTGCGGCGGGTTCTTCTGGGCAAGCACGATGACGCCACGGCAAAAGCCGACGAAGTAGTATCTAAAATATATTGATGAAGATAACATTCAGCACTAAGATGTTTAAGATTGAAAATAAAAAGGTAGATATGGAGGAATTTGAACCTTGTATGAACTTCCGATAGATCTATGGTGACGTAGCGTGATGTGCCGAGTTGGAGGAAGGTGAACTCAGCGACGCGTGGAAGGGCGTGGTCTAGCATGATCCATTCATCCAGGTGCACGTCGGGCTCGGGCAAACCTGAGCGCCAATTTCTGCTGCACTTGCCTCATAGCAGAGTAGGTGTCGGCGTACTCCTCGTTCGCCAGTAAGCATTCGCCGATCTTGTGAAGTGGTCCATCAGCCGAGAGAGAGGCCCAGTTCATGGAGGCACCGCGCTTGGATGCGCCGCCCTCGGCGGCGACGCACTCGGCGACGACGGGCTCGGCGGCGACGGGCTCGGCGGCGACGGGCTTGGCGGCGACGGGCGCGGAGGCGACGGGCTCGGAGGCGACGGGCGCGGAGGCGACGGGCTCGGAGGCGACGACCGCCGGCGCATTCTTCTTCTCCATCGCCGGCAGGGTAGCGTGCGTACGGCGGTTGGGGTTTTTTCGATTTGGAGAAGTTGATGGGACGTGAGAGGGGTGGTTTCGTGCGTGAGCGAGAATGAGACGACTGTGTGCAGAGGGAGGGAGGGAGGGGCTTACGCGTCCTAAATGCGACCCGCGTCCTACGCGTCCACTATTTGCACGTCTGCACCGCGACACGCGTCAACAATGGCACGTCTTCCACTTCTGCATCGCAACACGCGTCCTCGGGTCTAACCCTGGAAATTTAGATATACTCAGGTATACCCTCGAGTCATATACTAGCATTTTTTGTGTGCTCAATTTTCCCCTTGAGTGCTAATACTGGCTAGTGCAATATACTCAGTTTTACCCTCAAGTGGCTGGTCAACAGAGAGTCAACAAATGGGATTAACTAGTTAAATGAGTTATTTAATGTGCAAAAAATTCCGAAAAAGAGTGGCACTTACTTATTGAGTCTTTACCACAAATTGCCACTTCTCAAATCATAGATAAATCATAGATAAATCAAGTTTCACCACAAATTGCCACTTCTCAAATCACCTAGTAGCTATGAAGGTGCATGGTTTTCCATAATAAGCCCTACCCAAAACAGCTTTCCCCAAAACATACTTTGTCTGAATGAGGCCATAATTTTCACACTCATGTAGATTTGTATTGCAAATAGTTTGAGGTAGGCCAAGATGGGTTTCATTGTACAAAACACGCATTTTCCATTTTTTAAATCTCATATTTGAATCCCTTAGTCTGTTTACTACTCACTTGCCCTTGGTTTCTTGATACTACTCAGTTTTGCCCTCTCCCTTCACAAACTCTCACAGACGCCCAACATTGCCCTGATTGGTCTAGCCCATGTCACGCGGATCGTGCCCGCCGACCGTTGATCGTATGATCTAACAGGCAGGATAACCCCTATCTCTCTCTCTGGTCGGGGCCACCACCCTCTCTCTCTCTGTCGTCGGTTAGCTTCACGCAAAGTTTGGTTTTCTGCATTATTTTTCACGAGCTAAATTATAAACTCTTTTTAGGCATTACGTTTCACGCAAAAAATGATAAACCATCACCGATTTGTTGTAGCCATTACTTTTCACGCAAAAAAATGATACACCATCACCGATTTGTTGTAGCCATTACTTTTCACGCAAAAAATGATAAATCATCACCGATTTTGTTGTAGCCAATACTTTTCACGCAAAAAATGATACACCATCACCCATTTCTTGTAGCCATTACTTTTCACGCAAAAAACGATAAACCATCACCGATTTTGTTGTAGCCATTACTTTTCACGCAAAATGATACACCATCACCCAATAGCCATTACTTTTCACGCAAAAAAACGAAAAACTATCACCGATTTTGTTGTAGACATTACTTTTCACGCAAAAAATGATACACCATCACACATTTCTTGTAGCCATTACTTTTCACGCAAAAAACGATAAACCATCACCGATTTTGTTGTAGCCATTACTTGTCATGCAAAAAATGATACACCATCACCCATTTCTTGTAGCCATTACTTTTCACGCAAAAAATGATAAACCATCAACGATTTGTTGTAGCCATTACGGTAAATGATAAACTATCACAAATTACCATTTCTTTTAGGCATTATTTTTCACGGTAAAATGATAAACTATATCACGAAGTTCCATTTCCATCAAGATAGTCCGCATTACTTTTTAATTTTGTTGAGATATATACCCCCACAACGGTCGTCTCCTCCTTAATTTATTGTGTAAACCCCCACAACGGTCATCTTCTCCTTAATTTATTGTGTAAACCCCCACCAACGTTCACCTCCTCCTTATTTTATTGTGTAAACCCCTACAACGGTCATCTCTCCCTTATAAACACCCACACGGCCATCCCTTGTGTCAATAGGTTCTGCCTCTCTCTTCTTCGTTCACATACACTTGATCCATTGCCATGGCTTCCATGTCTCGGACGCGGACCGGAAGGGGAAGGGGAAGGGGAAGGGGAAGGGGAAGTGGATCATCATCATTGCCACCACCACCGTCAACACTGCCATTGATCATAGAGGAGTTCTTCATCGTCGTCTATGAAGACCCTTTGGTCAAGAAGGTACGTATGCGTTCCCACATATATGATGCATGTGATTAATTATGGGCATGTTCTAAAAAACCTTTAATTTCAAATGATCGGCGCTCGATCTCTTTGCAGGCTCTCCCAAAAAAGTTTGCGGACTATCTTGACGGCCAGGAGCCAGCTAAGGTGTATCTGAGAGCAGCTGACTGTGTCCTCGTCTCTGGACCGTGGAGGTCCTATTTGACGGTCAAGGCCGGATGTACCTCGACAAGGGCTGGGAGAAATTCGCCATCGCGCACGGTGTGGATTTCGGCTGCTTCGTACACTTCAAATATGAAGGCGATGATGTGCTCACAGTGAAGGTGTTCAACGGAACAATGTGCAGGAAGTACTACTACTCGGACGACGAAGATACTGACGATGAAAGCGACGACGATGTGAAGCCATGCATCCATCCCCTTTAGATAAGGGGATTATGACCAAGAATATATATGTAGCTTCATATGCATCGATTTAGAGATCTAACTATTTTCTATATATTATGCACATGTAAAAGATAATGTCGCATATCCACTATTATTCGAGCACCACATCCTCCAAACGATGCCGATGTCGATGCCGATATCGGCATGGTCAGAACGGCTATGCTCGCCGCCACTGCTAGGTCAACGTCGGGATGCACAATGTTTAGCATAAGAGTCACTTTTGATTAAGCTGCGAAAATAGTCACCTGCCACAGCGGTCATTGGCTGCGGAGGCCCCACAGAGCGGCAATATAATTTTCTATAAATAAATAGACGACCCACTGGTCATTGGCTGCGGCAGCCCCATAGAGCGGCCCCATTTGTCATTGGCAGCACCGTGTATACAATCAAGAAATAAAACGATCCACGCGTCAACGGTAGATGGATGGCTACCCGTCAGCACGAGACGGTCAGAGAGGAACTGCCCTCTATGCAGCCCCACCTCTGTGCAGCCCCACCCGTCAGATTAACGGTAACGGTAAGGCCTCTGACCTGACGGCAACCCGCGTCTTCGAGGGGTTTCAAACTAGAGGGAGGGGAAAGCTGAGGAAAAACTAACGAGCTGGGGAAAACTGAGTACAACTAACGAAGCAGGGGCACGAAAATAGAAATCCCTACATTGTAATATACCTAACACCCATGGCATTCTGGTGTTGGTCATGCTTTGCCCTAGGGAGAGCTTTAGTCAACGGATCTGCTACATTCAGATCAATGTGTACTTTGCAAATCTTTACTTCTCCATCTTCGATGTACTCGCGAATCGAGTGGTAACGCAGCTTGATATGCTTTAGCCTCTTGTGTGACCTTGGTTCTTGTGCATTGGCGATGGCACCCATGTTATCACAGTAAATGATTAATGGGTCCAATGCACTAGGAACCACACCGAGCTCTACAATGAACCTCTTCATCCGTACCGCTTCTGATGAAGCCTCTGAAGCCGCTATGTACTCTGATTCTGTTGAAGACTTCGCCACCATGCACTGCTTCGAGCTTTCCCAGCTTACTGCAGCACCATTCAATATAAACACGTACCCAGACTGTGACTTAGAGTCATCAGGATCAGTGTTCCAACTTGCATCGGTGTAACCATTTACAACGAGCTCTTGGTCACCTCCATAACAAAGAAACATATCCTTAGTTCTTTTCAAGTACTTCAGGATATTCTTAACCGCTGTCCAGTGTTCCATTCCTGGATCACTTTGATATCTGCTAGTCAAACTAACAGCATGTGCTATATCCGGTCTAGTACATAGCATGGCATACATGATAGATCCTACTGCCGAGGCATAGGGGATATTACTCATCCTTTCTCTTTCTTCTGCCGTAGCCGGTCCTTGAGTCTTACTCAAGACCTTGCCTGGTAACATAGGTAAGAACCCTTTCTTACTTTCGTCCATTCTAAACTTCTTTAGAATCTTGTCCAGATATGTACTCTATGATAGCCCTATTAGGCGTCTTGATATATCTCTATAAATCTTGATGCCTAATATATATGATGCTTCACCAAGGTCTTTCATTGAAAAACTATTATTCAAATAACCTTTTACACTGCTTAATAGTTCTATATCATTCCCAATCAATAATATGTCATCTACATATAATATCAGGAATGCTACAGAGCTCCCACTCACTTTCTTGTAAATACAGGCCTCTCCATGACACTGTATAAACCCGAAGTCTTTGATCACCTTATCAAAGCGTCGGTTCCAACTTCTTGATGCTTGCTTCAGTCCATAGATTGAACGCTGAAGTTTGCATACTTTGTCAGCATTTTTAGGATCGACAAAACCTTTGGGTTGTACCATATACAACTCTTCCTCAATGTCTCCATTAAGGAACGCCGTTTTGACATCCATCTGCCAAATCTCATAATCGAAAAATGCAACTATTGCTAACAAAATCCTCACAGATTTTAGCTTCGCTACAGGTGAGAAAGTCTCATCGTAGTCAACTCCTTAAATTTTTGGAAACCCTTTGCGACAAGTCGAGCTTTATAGACAGTAATATTACCATCAACATCTGTTTTTCTTTTGAAGATCCATTTATTCTCGACAGCCTTTCGGCTATCACGTAAGTCTACCAAAGTCCATACTTTGTTATCATACATGGATCCCATTTCGGATTTCATGGCTTCTTGCCATTTGTTGGAATCTGGGCTCATCATCGCTTCTTCATACGTCGCAGGGTCCTCATCATTGTTATCCACAATCATGACATTTAGACAAGGATCATACCAATCAGGAGTGGCACGTTCCCTTATCGATCTGCGAGGTTCAGTAGTTTCCTCGTTCGAAGTTTCATGATCATTATCATTAGCTTCCTCTGTTGCCGGTGTAGGCGGTATAGGTACAACTTCCGGTACTGCGCTACTCTAATCAACGAGTATAGATTCATCAATCTAATCGAGTTCTACTTTTCTTCCAGTCACTTCTTTAGTGAGAAATTCTTTCTCAAGAAAGGTTCCGTTCTTAGCAACAAAGATTTTGCCTTCGGATTTGTGATAGAAAGTGTACCCTATAGTTTCCTTAGGGTATCCTATGAAGACGCATTTCTCCGCTTTGGGTTCTAGCTTGTCCGGTTGTAACTTCTTTACATAGGCTTCGCAACCCCAAACTTTAAGGAACGACAACTTAGGTTTCTTATTAAACCATAATTCATACGGTGTCATTTCTACGGATTTTGATGGTGCTCTATTTAAAGTGAATGCGGCTGTCTCTAATGCATAACTCCAAAATGATAACGGCAAATCAGTAAGAGACATCATAGAACGAACCATATCTAAGAGAGTTCGATTACGACGTTCGGACACACCGTTTCGTTGTGGTGTTCCCGGCGGTGTCAATTGTGAAAGTATTCCGCATTTTCTTTAAATGCATGCCAAACTCATGACTCAGATATTCACCTCCACGATCAGATCGTAGAAATTTAATCTTCTTGTTACGTTGATTTTCTACTTCACTTTGGAATTCCTTAAACTTCTCGAAAGTTTCGGATTTATGTTTCATGAAATAGATATACCCATATCTACTCAGATCATCTGTGAAGGTTAGAACATAACGATAACCACCGCACGATGCTACGCTCATTGGTCCGCACACATCGGTATGTATGATTTCCAATAAGTCAGTAGCTCGCTCCATCATACCAGAAAATGGAGTCTTAGTCATTTTTCCCATTAGACATGCTTCGCATCTATCAAGTGACTCAAAGTCAAGTGATTCAAGTAATCCATCAGTATGGAGTTTCTTCATGCGTTTCACTCCAATATGACCAAGACGACAGTGCCACATATAAGTAGAATTATCATTCAATTTAATTCGCTTAGCATCAATGTTATGTATATGCGTATCACTACTATCGAGATCTAACAGAAATAAGTCATTCTTTTCAGGTGCTCGACCATAAAAGATATCTATACCTACTAATAAAGGCAATAAGGTTTCTCCCCAAAATTTCGTCCGTTTTGGATTTACCCTTATTTTTCCCACGAAATTACAGGCACTGCCACCGCCTATGTTAGATAACTGTTCGTGTTGTAAATGGTTCGCCAGTTCGCCGATCAACCATATACCTCACGTAACGTTGCCCCGGCCCAGTCATAAGCCCACTGCCACCGGGCCGCCAGAGACCAGCTCCCCTTCATCGTAGGCTGGATTGGATGCGTACATAAAAGAGATTCCCCTATCGGGAGCCATCACCAGAACACCCTGCACCACCCAACCCTAGCATGGCGGCGCCGATTGATACAACTCTGGAGCAGCATGGCGGCGCCGAGCAGAGAAACGCAGAGCATACGGAGGTTAACCACGGCGAGAAATCGTGCCACATCGCAACCGCAGGCTAGGAGATAACTGAATGGAAAAGGCTATTGCAGCGACACACATCAGGCGGCGGCGGAAGAAGTCGACGGGTGGTTATCGTGGAAGGGAAGGTGGCCTACTCAGGTTGGTTATGGCCGGGTAGGGCACACTCGACGGCTGGATACATCTGCTCGGGAGGGCGATTTTGTGGACGGCGACGGGCGACCGCAAATTTTTTTTTTTTTGAAACGGCAAAAAAAGCTTTTGCCTTATATTAATATAGGAGAAGCAAACAGGGGGTGGCAGAGCCAAAAGAAAAAGAGGGAAGGCGGGAAAAGAAGAACCCTCCCCCTAAAGGTACAAGCACGATCAGCCTATAAGCTCCGCCAGATTCTTAGCGCCGGCAAGGACCCAGTCCTTCCCTTCATCCTTGATCTTTTGCATGACAACCAAGGGCAAGGAAGATTCGTTGTTGAAGACCCGCTCATTCCTCTCTTTCCAAATCTCCCAACTGATAAGCAAGATTGCAGTTCGTAAACCTTTGGGAGAGGAAGTGGGAGTTTTTGCGATAGCATGCCAGTAGCGAGCAGCGAGCACAAACTAGCACAGTCAAATCTGATGTACGAGTCCGATTGGCAGCCGAGCATAAGGGGTGACGAGCAGGGAATCAAGAGCTGCAACCAATGATGACTACATCAAACACAACAGATAGCAGCAGCCAGGAACGACCTCGAAAAAAACGAGAGCCTCCTCAGTCACCCGATCTCCGGCCGACGTCCCGACATCCCATGCAGCGGAACACCACCGGCGAACTCAGACAGGGCATCCAGCTTTGAACTCTCCAAAGTCATGTCATCTAAACTAACCTGATGGATTTCGCACGTCACCTCACATTTTACCTGTTCTTGGAGCAATGGTCACCCACTATTGTTTTATCTTTCTATTCCTTGGAGGGATTCTTCTAAATTTGGTAGTATTGGTACTGCTGGTCGGGCAGTATTTCTGCAGTTTCCACTCTGTAAAAGGTAATGTCAACCGTGATTTTTTATACAAATCATCAAGTGTGAAATCTGAAAATTGTTTGTGGTATGTTTTGCTCTTGCTCAGTATATTGGTAGCTTTCGTTGATTCTTGACAGAAGTTAACAATTCGAAATAAGTTTCTTTCTTCTCGGTTTCTCATGGAGTCATACATGTATACATGCTTCTGTTTTATATTGTATCAGTAAGCAATTTAGGCTGCAGCAGGAACCGACTCGGTGAAGCACTCCTCCGGTCAAAATAATGGTGTTAGCCTAGCTGCTTGTTACAACTACTGTAGAATTTGCATGTTTAAGCTTGTTGATTGAGAGTATTTTCTGAAACTTTTGTTGGCCATGCAACAATTACAATGGAAGGGCAAGTGAAATTGAAGACTTATTGGGGTCAACTTCTGAAATTAAAGATTTGAGTGAGAAATCTAAGATAATTCGACCTAACGTCTTTTTTTTTTAACTACACCTTTAGACCTGAGCCAGTGATATTGAATGGAATTATAATTGTACTTTGACTGCTTGTAGAGTTAAAATTAGAGCACCACTCATTCGCAAAAAAAAATCAGAGCAAGTTTACTAATACTGGTCAATCAGTGAAGAGAAAATCAAAGCATGTTTACTAATACTGGACGATCAGTGAAGAGGGTTTATATTTTGCATTATTGTCTTTTGCTACTTCTACTCTACAATTGTTTGCATTATTCTAATGTACTTTGCATATTGAATATTCTTTTAGCTTCCCATTTGACATGGGGGCGTCTTGGTTGATTGACGAGGCGAAATCTATCAGTATTGTGAATTAATTGCCTTGCTACGGTGAGAGCCTCGCAAGCTCATCTTCTAAGGATCAATCATGTTCATCATTATTAAGAGAAAAATACGACCACATTCGTCAATGGTGGTACATAGGGGAAGTGTCATCACAGGTGTCATCATAGGTGATTCACCGGAACGTTCAAGTTTTTGGTATTTTTCCGGTGCAACGCACAGGCACTTTTGCTATCTATATATATACCTAATAATAAAGGAGCTAATGTTTCCATGGTTTCGTACGGTCGTCCGTTGGTTCGTTCGTCCGCCCCTACGTTGGCCCGCCGTTCGTTAATTTCGTGTGGTGGTAGCTCACCGTAACGTATAAGGTCTGGTCTCCCGGCCCTCCTCCAAAAAAGAGTCCCAAAGAAAAATCGATATAAACGCTATGTTGATACACCCCTCGATCGTCAGGGTTTCAATCAAATTTGGATGGCGAAACGCGATCCGATCGAGACCTATGACGGTTTCACCGCCGATCCACTTCGGAAGTTCTAGAGAGGGCAGGACGCCTGGTTTCGTGGCCGATCGTCGGCGTTCTGCCGATCTAGAGATGAGATGGCACAGGACGGCGCCAGCCTCCGCGAGAAGAAACGGGGTAGCGGGCCGGCGGCTCATGGATGGCCACACAGAGAGATCCTGTCGGCGGGGTCCTGGCGAGGTGGAGGCGCGCGCGGGGCGAAGCTGAGCCGTGATGGATGTCGTCAGCAGAGGGAGCCAGACCCTCCAACTCCTCCCAGTCGAGCATCGAAACCCTCCTACGATCGGTTGAATGCATCGGCGTTGACCCGATCCGTGAGGAAACAGGGGATTAGTTTTTCTCTCTTCAAGTTAGTCGTTGTTGCTCTGTTTTCCCCTCTGTGCGCCAGCCTTGGCGGCGACATGGAAGACGCCGAGGAGTTTTTGCTCGCGGGAAAGCGACCGGTCGCGGGTCGACTTGCGGAAATTCCTGGGCACAGCAGGCTGCTCCGAGGTATAAGGAACTTGCTAGGCGCGACAGTCTGCTCTGAGGTGAGGGGGCGGGAGAGACGGAGGTGAGGGAGGAACTTGTTGGAGCACCAGCCCTCCGTCTCCACTTTCCTGTAAGCTTTTCCATCCTCTTAATTATTCCTGGTCTTTGCCTCTGGATGCATTGACGGTTTCCTGTCTTAAGTTCTTGGATTTGTTGTGGGGGTCTGATTTTAGAGTGATTTGCGACGAATTGCTTCGTGTAGCGGCGCAGCGGGCACAGCCGATGGACGCAACCTGAGAGCTGCAATGGGCTGCGCCGGAGGGCCGCGCCCGAGCCCTCGACGCACTAGCAATCCAGAGTTCTTGCGTTCGCCACCGTTTCGACATCTGCGGAGGCCGGCGAAGCGACACACAGGTCCATGGCACGTGGCTGCTGAATTAATCAAATCGGGAGCTAGCTTGGAGGTGGATGAATTGCTCGCGAGACGTTCGATGAGAGAGCGGCAACAAGGCAGAGCGCAAGCGCGCGGCACGCAGGAGGCGCGACAGGATCGTGGGCTTGCTGGGGTCACCTATCTCTCAAATTGGATGGTGGAATAAACCGAGAGTAGTTCCATGAGGCAATAGTATAGAGAAATTAAATAAAATCAAACGTGGAAGATGGAATCGTGCTCGATGCGGCCGGCAGAGCTTCTTGCCGCAGCTGTAGAAGGAAGCCAAACTGAGCAGTACGATTTCTGTATGTGAATCTGAGGAGTGAGGAAGTAGGGAAAGGAAAACAAGCTCCCTACCTGTCAAGACTCGGCCACAGGGGCACATGGCTGGCTTGGCTTGGCTTGGCACTTTGGCAGGGGTCTCTCCAATCATCAAGGGAATTGACGATCTTATCAGCAGCAAATACTTGGATCGTGACCTGTAGAAGGCCAACGCCTACATATACTTGGCTTGATTGGTTGAGCAACGACATATGCTGACTTTGGCATACAAGGAGGTCATGTTTTTTCAAGGATTTCTTCAGTCAATCATCTCGGTCGACATCTTTCAGACTCTATAACCAAATAGAAAAGTTACAGGAATTGATGCAAACAATTTGTTTATGTTCGAATTTATTTATACTTCTTCCACAAGAAATTTTTAACTGGTTTTATTTTTTATTAGGGGGTCTATAGACATAGAAACAAATTCACTCTACTTGTAGAATGGGTAAATTCATTCGTATTTTTCTAGCAGTGCCACAACCTTCTATGTTGCCGTCGAAGTGATCACGAGGGGGTAACCATGGCGATCCAAAGGTCATCGGGGAGGCAGCTGATGGCGGAACGAAGAGTAGCTACTCTGAGTACTAGCTCGCTGTCATGGTGGCGGACCTCACACAAGTTCTCAGTGCCACGCTGCTGGTAAAGATCATCGGTGGAACAATCGTGTTTGGGCGGAATATATGCACACTTTACTCACCCGGTGCAACGCACGGGCACTTTTGCTAGTTATTCATAAAAATAGAACAACCATTATTCTCATACTTGAATGAATAACCGTCTTGCATTAAACAAGATCCAGATATAATGTTCATGCTCAACGCGGGTACAAAATAACAATTATTTAGGCTTAAAACTAATCCCGAAGGTAGATGTAGAGGAAGTGTGCCGACAGCGATCACATCGACTTTGGATCCGTTTCCAACGCGCATCGTCACTTCATCTTTCAGTAGTCTTCGTTTATTCTTTAGTTCCTGTTTCGAGTTACAAATATGAGCAACCGAACCAGTATCAAATACCCAGGTACTAGAACGAGAACCAGTGAGATAAACATCTATAACATGTATATCAGATATACCTTCTTTCTTCTTCTTGACAAGGCCGCTCTTCAGATCAGCCAGATACTTGGAGCAATTACGCTTCCAGTGTCCCTTCTCCTTGTAGTAATAGCACTCAGCATCAGGCTTAGGGCCGTTCTTAGGTTTCATAGGAGGCGTGGTAGCTTTTTTGCCACCCTTCTTGAATTTTCCCTTAGACTTGCCCTGTTTCTTGAAACTGGTGGTCTTGTTGACCATCAACACTTGGTGCTCTTTCTTGATCTCAATCTCAGCAGCTTTTAGCATGCCAAAAAATTCAGGTAACTCCTTGTTCATGTTCTGCATATTGTAGTTCATCACAAAGTTCTTGTAACTTGGTGGCAGTGATTGAAGGACACGATTAATCCCCAGTCTATTAGGAATCACTATTCCCAAGTCACTGAGTTTCTTCGCATGCCCGGTCATGGCGAGCATGTGCTCACTAACGGAGCTGCCTTCTTCCATCATACAGCTGAAGAAATGTTTCGATGCTTCATAGCATTCCACGGCCGCATGAGTCTCAAATATAACTTTCAGCTCATTCATCAACTCATGAGGATCGTGGTGCTCAAAACGTTTTTGAAGATCGGATTCAGATCGCACAGGGATGGCACACCGAACTTGAGAGTACCGAGTTTTCCGAGTCGCGTAAACAGCTTTTACTTCATCGGTTTCGGTTTCATAGGAGGGTCACCTAGCGGTGCATCAAGCACAAATTGCAGATTTCCGCCAGAGAGGAAGATCCTCACATGACGGAACCAGTCGGTGAAGTTGCTACCGTTGCTCTTAAGTTTTTCTTTCTCTAGGAACTGGTTAAAATTGATTGGGGACGCCATATCTACAACATATATTTGCAAAATTTTAGACTAAGTTTATGAAAAATTGAGTTCAAATTTTAATTCAACATAATTAAAAATCTAGGTGAACTCCCACTCAAAACAATATCCCTCACATTGTCTTAGTGATCACACGAACCAAATCCACCGCACCTATGTCCGATCATCACGAGACAAGGTGTGATTTCAATGGCGAACACTCAAAGTGTTCATCATATCAACCATATGATTCATGCTCTACCTTTCGGTATCACGTGTTCCGAGACCATGTCTGTACATGCTAGGCTCGTCAAGGCCACCTTAGTATCCGCATGTGCAAAACTGTCTTGCACCTGTTGTATGCACTTGTTGATTCTATCACACCCGATCATCACGAGATGCTTCGAAACGACAAGTCTTGGCAACGGTGCTACTAAGGATGAACACTTTATTATCTTGAGATTTTAGTGAGGGATCATCTTATAATGCTACCGTCGCGATCTAAGCAAAATAAGATGCATAAAAGTATTAACATCACATGCAGTTCATATGTGATATGATATGGCCCTTTTGTCTTTGCGCCTTTGATCTTCATCTCCAAAGCACGGACATGATCTCCATCATCTTCGGGCATGATCTCCATCATCGTCGGCGTAGCGTCAAGGTCAATGGCGCCGTCTTCATGATTGTCCTCCATGTAGCAACTATTACAACTACTTTGAAATACTACTCAACATGAAATTTAAAGACAACCATAAGGCTCCTGCCGGTTGCCACAATACAATAATGATCATCTCATACATATTCATCATCACATTATGGCCATATCACATCACCAAACCCTGCAAAAACAAGTTAGACGTCTCTAATTTGGTTTGCATATTTTACGTGGTTTAGGGTTTTCGAGAGAGATCTAATCTACCTACGAACATGAACCACAACGTTGATACTAGTGTTTTCAATAGAAGAGTAAATTGAATCTTCACTATAGTAGGAGAGACAGACACCCGCAAAGCCTCTTATGCAATACAAGTTGCATGTCGAACGAGGAACAAGTCTCATGAACGCGGTCATGTAAAGTTAGTCCGAGCCGCTTCATCCCACTATGCCACAAAGATGCAAAGTACTCAAACTAAATATAACAAGAGCATAAACGCCCACAAAACCATTGTGTTCTACTCGTGCAACCATCTATGCATAGACACGGCTCTGATACCACTGTAGGATAACGTTGCATAGAAAACAAAAAATTTCCTACCGCGAACACGCAATCCAAGCCAAGATGCAATCTAGAAGACGGTAGCAACGAGGGGATTATCGAGTCTCACCCTTGAAGAGATTCCAAAGCCTACAAGATGAGGCTCTTGTTGCTGCGGTAGACGTTCACTTGCCGCTTGCAAAAGCGCGTAGAAGATCTTGATCACGGCGCCACGAACGGGCAGCACCTCCGTACTCGGTCACACGTTCGGTTGTTGATGAAGACGACATCCACCTCCCGTTCCAGCGGGCAGCAGAAGTAGTAGCTCCTCTTGAATCCGACAGCACGACGGTGTGGTGTCGGTGGTGGTGGAGAAATCTGGCGGAGCTTCGCTAAGCGTGCGGGATGTGGTGGAGGAGAGAGGGCCGCTAGGGTTTGGGAGAGGGGGGCGCCGGCCACTAGGGGTGCGGCCACCTTGGTGGTTGTTGGGTTGGCCGGCCCCCTCCCCTTGGCCCTCATTATATAGGTGGAAGCCCCAAGTGTTGGACTACAAGTCTCCGAATAAGACCCGAACCCAAAACCTTCCATGTGATAGGGAAACCTACCCAAGGTGGGAATCCCACTTGGGGTGGGATTCCCCCCTTCCATGTGGGGGGGTGGCCGTCCCCCATAGGGGTAGTCCACTAGTGACTCCTCCACATCTAGGGTTGGCCGGCCATGGAGGTGGAGTCCCTCCGGGACTCCGCCTTCCTTGGTGGTTTCTTCCGGACTTTTCTAGAACCTTCTAGAACCTTCCATAGAACCTTCCGGATCATTTTAAATCTTATAAAATGACTTCCTATATATGAATCTTATTCTCCGGACCATTCCGGAACTCCTCGTGATGTCCGGGATCTCATCCGGGACTCCGAACAAATATTCGAACTCCATTCCATATTCAAGTTCTACCATTTCAACATCCAACTTTAAGTGTGTCACCCTACGGTTCGCGAACTATGCGGACATGGTTGAGTACTCACTCCGACCAATAACCAATAGCGGGATCTGGAGATCCATAATGGCTCCCACATATTCAACGATGACTTCAGTGATCGAATGAACCATTCACATACGATACCAATTCCCTTTGTCACGCGATATTTTACTTGTCCGAGGTTTGATCATCGGTATCACTTCATACCTAGTTCAACCTCGTCTCCTGACAAGTACTCTTTACTCGTACCGTGGTATGTGGTCTCTTATGAACTTATTCATATGCTTGCAAGACATTAGACGACATTCCACCGAGAGGGCCCAGAGTATATCTATCCGTCATCGGGATGGACAAATCCCACTGTTGATCCATATGCCTCAACTCATACTTTCTGGATACTTAATCCCACCTTTATAACCACCCATTTACGCAGTGGCGTTTGGTGTAATCAAAGTACCTTTCTGGTATAAGTGATTTACATGATCTCATGGTCATAAGGACTAGGTAACTATGTATCGAAAGCTTATAGCAAATAACTTAATGACGTGATCTTATGCTACGCTTAATTGGGTGTGTCCATTAGATCATTCATACAATGATATAACCTTGTTATTAATAACATCCAATGTTCATGATTATGAAACTAATCATCCATTAATCAACAAGCTAGTTAAGAGGCATACTAGGGACTCTTTGTTGTTTACAAATCATACATGTACTAATGTTTCGGTTAATACAATTATAGCATGACATATAAACATTTATCATAAACATAAAGATATATAATAACCACTTTTATTATTGCCTCTTGGGCATATCTCCTTCAATTGATATACTTCATATTTGGAGATGATACTTATGTTATTTCATCTATTTTGCTTGTTTCATGATTATTGGAGGATCGCGCACCGGAGTCAGGATTCTGCTGGAAAAAGCGTCGTCAGAATGCAATATTTCGGAAGATCAACAATTGACAGAAATTATATGAAAATTCCTATTTTTTCAGAAGACGAAGGGAGCCAGAAGGGGGAGCCGAGGAGGGCCGCCATGGGCCCACCTCACAGGCCGGCGCGGGCCAGGGCCTGGCCGCGCCGCCTTGTGGGGAGGGGGCCCACAGCCCCCTCTGGCCTCCTCTCCTTCGTGTATTTCTTCGTCCCAAAAACCTAAGCTCCAGGGGGATAGTCGCGAAGAGACACAGCCGCCTCTGCGAGGCGGAGAACACCAGAGAGAAAAGAGCTCTCCGGCAGGCCGAGATCCGCCGGGGAAATTCCCTCCCGGAGGGGGAAATCGACGCCATCGTCACCGTCATCGAGCTGGACATCATCTCCATCACCATCGTCATCATCTACATCATCATCACCGCTGTTCCACCGCTGCACATCGTCACAGCCGTAACAATTCGGGTTGGATCTTGATTGTTTGATAGGGGAAACTCTCCCGGTGTTGATTTCTACTTGTTATTGATGCTATTGAGTGAAACCATTGAACCAAGGTTTATGTTCAGATTGTTATTCATCATCATATCACTTCTGATCATGTTCCATATGATGTCTCGTGAGTAGTTCGTTTAGTTCTTGAGGACATGGGTGAAGTCTAAATGTTAGTAGTGAAGTATGGTTGAGTAATATTCAATGTAATGATATTTAAGTTGTGGTGTTATTCTTCTAGTGGTGTCATGTGAACGTCGACTACATGATACTTCACCTTTATGGGCCTAGGGGAATGCATCTTGTATTCGTTTGCCAATTGCGGGGTTGCCGGAGTGACAGAAACCTGAACCCCCGTTGGTATATCGATGCAGGAGGGATAGCAGGATCTCAGAGTTTAAGGCTGTGGTTAGATTTATCTTAATACTTTCTTGTAGTTGCGGATGCTTGCAAGGGGTATAATCACAAGTATGTATTAGTCCTAGGAAGGGCGGTGCATTAGCATAGGTTCACCCACACAACACTTATCAAAACAATGAAGATTAATTAGCCATATGTAGCGAAAGCACTAGACTAAAATCCCGTGTGTCCTCAAGAACGTTTGGTCATTATAAGTAAACAAACCGGCTTGTCCTTTGTGCTAAAAAGGATTGGGCCACTTGCTGCAATTGTTATTCTCGCACTTTACTTACTCGTACTTTATTCATCTGCTACATCAAAACCCCCTGAATACTTGTCTGTGAGCATTTACAGTGAATCCTTCATCGAAACTGCTTGTCAACACCTTCTGCTCCTCGTTGGGATCGACATTCTTACTTATCGAAAATACTACGATACACCCCCTATACTTGTGGGTCATCAAGACTATTTTCTGGCGCCGTTGCCGGGGAGTGAAGCGCTATTGGTAAGTGGAATTGGTAAGGGAAACTTTTAATGTTTGTGCTGATTTTATTTCTGCCTGCTGCCATAATTCATTATGGAGAGATCTTCTCTTGAATTTTTATTTGGAAAATCTACTACTACTGCAAAGGTAGTGGATGAGGCGTCAGGTGAGGAAGAAATACCATACAAAATACCTATGAAAATTATTGAACGTGTTGTGGATAACCGTTATACAGGGGATGGAACTGTCCACCCTGGAGATCATTTACTGTTCTTACATGAATTATGCGGTTTATTCAAGTGTGCAGGTATTGCTATGGATGAAGTGAGGAAGAAACTATTCTCTATATCCCTGTCTGGTAAAGCGGCGCATTGGTATAAATTACTGGATAATGGGGATTCTCTTGAATAGAATGATATTGTGCCCCGATTTTATTCTAAGTTCTATCCTCCAAGTGAAATTCACAAGGATCGGAACCGCATATATAATTTTTGGCCTCATGATGGAGAGAGTATTGCCCAAGCGTGGGGTAGATTGAAGTCTTTAATGCTCAAATGCCCCATTCATGAGCTTCCTGGTAATGTTATTATTGATAATTTCTATGCAAGACTTTTTTTTCAAAACAAGACCTTTCTAGATACTTCTTGTTCTAGATCATTCACACGCAACAAAGAAGAGTTTAAAAGGGACCTTCTTAATCGGATCCAGGAGAATACTGAAGGATGGGAGAACGACAAGGATAGAGAATCAGGTATAAATTATGATTATAAATGCATCGAAGCTTTTATGGATACTAATAAATTTCGTAATATGAGTGCTACTTATGGTCTTGATTCTCAAGTTGCTGCAAATCTTTATAAAGCTTTTGCCTCTCATTATGAATTGCCTAAGAAGAATTTTGATAAGTATCATGAACCGTATAAAGATAAAATTGATTCATCTATAAATAAATGTGTTGTAGTTGAAACTGTTGATCATGTTATTCCTGAAGCTTATATTGAAAAAACTCTTTTCCCTGCTAAAATGAAGGAGTACTTTGTTATAAATAGCGCGGTTAGTAAAAGTGAAAAGAAACCTATAGAACCTGAAGAACAAATAAAGGTTGAACCTGCTGTTGCAATAGTTAAAGATCTTGTGACTGGAAATGTGGAGGATGGTCATATTATTTTGTATGAAGATGCTTCTAATATTGTTTCACATCCTAATAAGTCCAAGAAAACAAGTGTTCCTATGCTATCTGTTAGAATTGGTGATCATTGTTATTATGGTTTATGTGATATTGGTGCAAGTATTAGTGCTATTCCTTATGAGCTTTACACGGAGATTATGCACGAAATTGGTTCTTGTGAACTTGAAGATATTGATGTGGTTATTCGGCTGGCTAATAGAGAAACTATCTCTCCAATTGGTATTGTTCGAGATGTGGAAGTTCTATGCGGTAAGATTAAATATCCTGCTGACTTTTTGGTACTTGGTTCTGCTGCTAGTAAATATTGTCCTATCATTTTTGGTAAAACTTTTCTAAATACTTGTGGAGCTGTTATAGATTGCAAGAAAGAGAAAATTTTGACTAAATTTGTTGGTGAATCTTATGAGTTTAACTTCTCTAAATTTGCCAAAACAATTTATAAAGCTGATTCGCCTAATAATGATTTTAGAGTTGAACAGTGTGCATCTATTGCTCTTGCTCCTAATAATCCTTTGCAGCAACATTTGGAGAATAGTGAGAGTGAAGTTTTTAGGGAAGAAAGAAATGAGCTTGACGAAATTTTCCTTCGTCAACCTATTCTTAAGCATGATTTACCGGTAGAAGATCTGGGTACAACACCACCACCAAAGGAAGATCCTGTCTTTGATTTAAAACCATTGCCTGATAATCTTAAATATGCTCATATTGATGATAAGAAAATATATCATGTTATTATTAGTTCTAAGCTTTCAGAGTTTGAAGAAGAAAGGTTATTGGAAATACTGAAGAAACACCGAGGAGCTATTGGCTACACTCTTGATGACTTGAAGGGGATTTCTCCCTCTATTTGCCAACATGCCATTAATATGGAAGATGATGCAAAGCCTGTTGTTGAACATCAGCGTCATTTAATTCCTAAGATGAAGGATGTGGTAAGAAATGAGGTATTAAGACTTCTTGAAGCTGGTATTATATATCCTATTGCTGATAGTAGATGGGTTAGTCCTGTGCATTGTGTTCCTAAGAAAGGAGGAATGACTGTTGTGCCTAATGATAATGATGAGCTCATACCTCAAAGAGTAGTTGTAGGGTATAGAATGTGCATTGATTATCGAAAAGTTAATAAGGTTACTAAGAAAGATCATTACCCTTTGCCTTTTATTGATCAAATGTTAGAAAGGTTATCCAAAAATACTCATTTTTGCTTTCTTGAAGGTTATTCTGGGTTTTCACAAATTGCTGTTAAAACTAAGGATCAAGAGAAAACCACTTTCACTTGTCCCTATGGAACTTATGCTTATAGATGTATGCCTTTTGGTTTATGTAATTCCCCTGCTACTTTTCAAAGATGCATGTCTGCTATTTTTCATGGCTTTTGTGAAAATATTGTGGAGGTATTCATGGATGATTTTTCCGTCTATCGGAATTCTTTTGATAATTGCTTGCGGAACCTTGATAAAGTTTTGCAGAGATGTGAAGAAACTAACCTTGTTCTTAATTGGGAGAAATGCCACTTTATGGTTAATGAAGGAATTGTATTGGGACATAAAATTTCCGAGAGGGGTATTGAAGTTGATAGAGCTAAAGTTGAAGCAATTGAGAAGATGCCCTATCCTAGGGATGTTAAAGGTATTCGTAGTGTTCTTGGTCACACTGGGTTTTATAGGAGGTTTATTAAAGACTTCTCCAAGATTTCAAAGCCTCTTACTAATCTTCTTCAAAAAGATGTACCTTTTGTTTTTGATGATGATTGTAAGGAAGCTTTTGAAACTCTAAAGAAAGCCTTAACAACTGCTCCTATAGTTGAACCTCCTGATTGGAACTTACCATTTGAAATTATGTGTGATGCTAGTGATTTTGCTGTAGGCGCTGTTCTTGGACAGCGAGTAGATAAAAAATTGAATGTTATTCATTATGCTAGTAAAACTCTTGATGCTGCTCAAAGAAATTATGCTACTACTGAAAAAGAATTGTTAGCTGTAGTCTTTGCTTGTGATAAGTTTAGATCTTATATTGTTGATTCAAAAGTTACAATTCATATTGATCATGCTGCAATTAGATACCTTATGCAAAAGAAAGATGCTAAGCCAAGGCTTATTAGATGGGTGCTTCTGTTGCAAGAATTTGATTTGCATATTGTAGATAGGAAAGGTGCTGATAATCCCGTTGCTGATAATTTGTCTAGATTGGAAAATATTTCTTATGATCCTGTTCCTGTTAATGATAGTTTTCCAAATGAACAATTGGCTGTAATAAAGGTGAGCTCGCGAGAAAGTCCTTGGTATGCTGATTATGCTAACTTTATTGTTTCCAAGTACTTGCCTCCAACCTTTTCAGCCCAGCAAAGGAGGAAATTCTTTTATGACTTGAGGGATTATTTCCGGGATGACCCACACTTATATAAAGAAGGAGTGGATGGTATTCTGCGAAGATGTGTTCCCGAATATGAACAGCAAGAGATATTAAGTAAATGTCATGGTAGTGCTTATGGAGGACATCACGCCGGAGATAGAACCGCGCAAAAGGTTCTACAATCAGGTTTTTATTGGCCAACTCTCTTCAAAGATGCAAGGAAGTTTATTTTATCTTGCGATGAATGTCAAAGGGTTGGTAATATCTCCAGACGCAATGAAATGCCTATGAATTATACTCTTGTTATTGAACCATTTGATTGTTGGGGATTTGACTTCATGGGACCTTTTCCCTCTTCAGAAGGTAACACTCATATACTTGTTGCTGTTGATTATGTTACTAAATGGGTGGAAGCCATACCTACAAAAAGTGATGATGGTGAGACCTCTTTAAGAATGCTTTAAGATATTATTTTTCCTCGATTTGGAGTTCCTAGATATATTATGACTGATGGAGGTTCTCATTTTAGTCATGGTGGTTTTAGGAAAACTCTTGCTAAATATGGTATTAATCATAGAATTGCTTCCGCTTATCATCCTCAAACTAGTGGGCAAGTAGAATTATCAAATAGAGAGATTAAATCTATCTTGGAAAAGACTGTTAATAAAACTAGAAAGAATTGGGCTAGTAAATTGAAGGAAGCATTGTGGGCTTATAGAACTGCTTATAAAAATCCCATGGGTATGTCACCTTATAAAATGGTCTATGGAAAAGCTTGTCATTTACCTTTAGAACTAGAGCACAAAGCTTATTGGGCTGTAAGAGAATTAAATAAAGATCCTAAGCTAGCCGGTAAGAAGAGGTTGCTACAATTAAGTTCTCAAGATGAATGGAGAAGTGAAGCTTATGAAAATGCTAAACTCTTTAAAGAGAAAGTTAAGAAATGGCATGATAGAAGAATTATCAAAAGAGAATTCAATATTGGGATAAAGTCCTATTGTATCGGTCTCGTCTCAGATTCTTTGCAGGGAAATTACTCTCGAAATGGGAAGGACCATATGTCATTGAGGAGGTGTATCGTTTAGGAGCAATTAAAATTAGTTCTCTCCAAGGCGATGCCACACAAGTGGTGAATGGACAAAGACTCAAGCATTATATCTCAGGTGATTCTTATAATGAAGATGTTGGCGTTATTCGAGTAGAAACACCGGAGGCTTTCATCAAAGGTCAAATTGACAGTCCGCCAGAGTTCGACTTTGTATAGGTAACAGTACCGGTAATAAAAGGTTCGTGATTTACTTTCCGAACAATGTTTTTGCTGTTTTTGGAAAATATGAAAAATTACGAGATCGAAACGGAGTGGAGGAGACGCACGAGGGCGTGCCCCCATAGGTCGGCGCGGGCCCCAGCCTAGTCGCGCCGCCCTATGAGGTGGCCGCCTCGTCGCCTCTCTCCGACTCTGGTTCGACCTGGTATTTTCCTTTTGTCGTAAAAATTCCTGCTATATAATCCCCCGGACCCCTGGAGGTCCGTATATCGCTTTCTCGACGTGTTTTGTTTTGAGCTGTTTCTGCCAGGATCTATTTTCAATCTAGGAGCACCATGGCCTCCAACAACAAGGGCAAGGGGCTTTCGGAGGAAGAAGTGAAGAGGGTGTCATCAAGACAAGAGCAACAAGCCGTTGGGAGTAAGCAAATCTTGGTGGGATCTGTTGACACTCGACGTTCTTTCTCTCATAACTTGCAGGGACCCTTACCACCTCCTCTTAGCCTCGACTCTTTCCCTGTGTTGGAAGAAGCTCTGCGGGCTACCGACGAGTTTTGTGATCAATACCGTGCTCTAAGAAGAGAAGTGGGGATACTTCAGGAGGAGAATTACCGACTCCGTAGAATGCTGGAATATTACTCGATTCCCATCACAAGTCCGCCACCGCCAACTTCAGATAACAATGAATCTCTTCGAATCTTAGTGCAGAACTGCCAAACTGAGAAGCTGAAGCTGAAGGAGATCTGTAAGAATCGCGGGAAGAATTCATCACCACCATCGCCGAAGGAGTAATTCATCATCGGTATTGGCATCCCCTTGGTTTGTTCCAAGCTTGGGGGAGTGCCTCGGTATCACATCATCACTATCTTTTACTTTTTACTATCAAGTAGTGTCATATCATGAGTAGGGAAGTTATCAAATAAGATGGGTTGCAGTGTGGAAGTATCTCTCCTTTAGTTGGTTGTCTATGTATCCCTTGGTGTGAGTTATCGTTATGGAATATTAATGAGAAGTCTTATCATTTACATATTGCACATCTTATTTTAGTTTGCAATCTCTATTATATGATTGATCTTGTTATTAGTATTGGTATCACTTTGGGAGCATTGAATTAATCTATTTGGTTTTGGCAAACTTAGCATTGGTCAATAGCAATAACACTTTGAGGTTTAAGTAGAAAAGAGAAATACATGTAGTTGTTTCATTGTCTTCTTTTCTTGTTAGCTCCTTAGCTTATTATTCTGAAGTTAAAATTGTTTGTGCTTATAATGAAGATGCATGATTGTTTCTATCGCATGTATATTTGTTTGTTTCCCTCAACTCTTGTGCTTGCTAATTAAACTTGCTAGCCAAAAACCTGTACTGAGAGGGAATGCTTCTCGTGCATCCAAACCTTAACCCAAATCTATGCCATTTGTGTCCACCATAACTACCTACTACATGGTATTTCCTGCCATTCCAAGTAAATACTTCGTGTGCTACCTTTAAACAATTCAAAATTTACTATCTCTTATTTGTGTCAATGTTTCATAGCTCATGAGGAAGTATGTGGTGTTTATCTTTCAATCTTGTTGGGCAACTTTCACCAATGGACTAGTGGCTTCATCCGCTTATCCAATAACTTTGCAAAAAGAGCTGGCAATGGGGTTCCCAGCCCCGACTAATTAACCTTCATAACTTTATACATAGACACTCCTCCATGGTATGTGATTGTTGGAAGGCACCCGAGGATTCGGTTAGCCATGGCTTGAGAAAGAAAAGGAGGGGAGGAGTGTCACCTAAATAAAACTAAAATAAAAAGGCACTCCTTCATGATATGAGATTGTTGGCAGGCACCCGAGGATTCGGTTAGCCGTGGTTTGTGAAAGCAAAGGTTGGGAGGAGTGCCAACCTAAAATAAAACTTTATGGGAGCCGCTCTTCAAGAGTTTGTCTGGCAAGGGGGTTAGAGTACCCGCTACCAGTCGTTGACAACAACAAACACCTCTCAAAATGTTACATTTATTCTCTTTATATGATTTCAAAACTGAAAAAGCTCTAGCACATGATTTAATCCCTGCTTCCCTCTGCAAGAAGGGCCTGTATTTTACTTTATGTTGAGTCAGTAAACCTATTTCCCTCCATCTTAAGCAAGCATTTGAGTTGTTGTGATCAAACCATCTATATTGTGATTTATTTCATTATGTCTTTTACTCTTCCTTGTTTAGTACAAGTTTTATCCGAATGAATATAGCTTTGAAAGTTATCAATGATTATGAGAAGATTATTATGATTGAGTATGCAAGTTGTGCCATATAAACCTTAACATGAGAGCGCTGCTCGATAGATAAGTATAACCTGTTAATTGTTCTCTGACCAAGAACGAAGTTTGCCATCACCAATTATGATTTCTTATGCACCTTTATTTGTGATTACCTTCTACTTGTTTCAAGTTGAATTATATGAGGAAGTTGTTTACTAGAATGTTTTGTGTGAATGAATATGATGCTTCTTGTCCGTATTTTATTTATCGACTCTTCACTCCATAAACATGTGGTCCTGTTTACCGAGTTCAGTTTCGCTTGGGGACAAGCAAAGTCTAAGCTTGGGGGGAGTCGATACGTCCATTTTGCATCACTATTTTATATCATAATTTGCTGTTATTCATTGATATATTTCATATTTGGAGATGATACTTATGTTATTTCATCCATTTTGCATGTTTCATGATTATTGGAGGATCGCGCACCGGAGTCAGGATTCTGCTGGAAAAAGCGCCGTCAGAATGCAATATTTCGGAAGATCAACAATTGACAGAAATTATATGAAAATTCCTATTTTTCCAGAAGACGAAGGGAGCCAGAAGGGGGAGCCGAGGAGGGCCGCCATGGGCCCACCTCACAGGCCGGCGCGGGCCAGGGCCTGGCCGCGCCGCCTTGTGGGGAGGGGGCCCACAGCCCCCTCTGGCCTCCTCTCCTTCGCGTATTTCTTCGTCCCGAAAACCTAAGCTCCAGGGGGATAGTCGCGAAGAGACACAGCCGCCTCTGCGAGGCGGAGAACACCAGAGAGAAAAGAGCTCTCCGGCAGGCTGAGATCCGCCGGGGAAATTCCCTCCCGGAGGGGGAAATCGACGCCATCGTCACCGTCATCGAGATGGACATCATCTCCATCACCATCGTCATCATCTACATCATCATCACCGCCGTCTCCACCGCTGCACATCGTCACCGCCGTAACAATTCGGGTTGGATCTTGATTGTTTGATAGGGGAAACTCTCCCGGTGTTGATTTCTACTTGTTATTGATGCTATTGAGTGAAACCATTGAACCAAGGTTTATGTTCAGATTGTTATTCATCATCATATCACTTCTGATCATGTTCCATATGATGTCTCATGAGTAGTTCGTTTAGTTCTTGAGGACATGGGTGAAGTCTAAATGTTAGTAGTGAAGTATGGTTGAGTAATATTCAATGTAATGATATTTAAGTTGTGGTGTTATTCTTCTAGTGGTGTCATGTGAACGTCGACTACATGATACTTCACCTTTATGGGCCTAGGGGAATGCATCTTGTATTCGTTTTCCAATTGCGGGGTTGCCGGAGTGACAAAAACCTGAACCCCCGTTGGTACATCGATGCAGGAGGGATAGCAGGATCTCAGAGTTTAAGGCTGTGGTTAGATTTATCTTAATTACTTTCTTGTAGTTGCGGATGCTTGCAAGGGGTATAATCACAAGTATGTATTAGTCCTAGGAAGGGCGGTGCATTAGCATAGGTTCACCCACACAACACTTATCAAAACAATGAAGATTAATTAGCCATATGTAGCGAAAGCACTAGACTAAAATCCCGTGTGTCCTCAAGAACGTTTGGTCATTATAAGTAAACAAACCGGCTTGTCCTTTGTGCTAAAAAGGATTGGGCCACTCACTGCAATTGTTATTCTCGCACTTTACTCACTCGTACTTTATTCATCTGCTACATCAAAACCCCCTGAATACTTGTCTGTGAGCATTTACAGTGAATCCTTCATCGAAACTGCTTGTCAACACCTTCTGCTCCTTGTTGGGATCGACATTCTTACTTTTCGAAAATACTACGATACACCCCCTATACTTGTGGGTCATCATGCGTACAACGGCAAGTTTTCCCTCAGTAAGAAACCAAGGTTTATCGAACCAGTAGGAGCCAAGAAGCACGTTGAAGGTTGATGGCGGCGGAGTGTAGTGCGGCGCAACACCAGGGATTCCGGCGCCAACGTGGAACCTGCACAACACAACCAAATTACTTTGCCCCAACGTGACAGTGAGGTTGTCAATCTCACCGGCTTGCTGTAACAAAGGATTAGATGTATAGTGTGGATGATGATGTTTGCAGAGAACAGTAGAACGAGTATTGCAGTAGATTGTATTCGATGTAAAAGAATGGACCGGGGTCCACAGTTCACTAGAGGTGTCTCTCCCATCAGAATAAGCATGTTGGGCGAACAAATTACAGTTGGGCAATTGACAAATAAAGAGGGCATGACCATGCACATACATGTTATGATGAGTATTGTGAGATTTAATTGGGCATTACGACAAAGTACATAGACCGTTATTCAGCATGCATCTATGCCTAAAAAGTCCACCTTCAGGTTATCATACGAACCCCCTCCAGTATTAAGTTGCAAACAACAGACAATTGCATTAAGTATGGTGCGTAATGTAATCAACAAATATATCCTTAGACATAGCATTGATGTTTTATCCCTAGTGGCAACAGCACATCCACAACCTTAGAGGTTTCTGTCACTCCCCCAGATTTAATGGAGACATGAACCCACTATCGAGCATAAATACTCCCTCTTGGAGTTACAAGTAACGACTTGGCCAGAGCCTCTACTAATAACGGAGGGCATGCAAGATCATAAACAACACATAGATAATAGATTGATAATCAACATAGCATAGTATTCCATATTCATCAAATCCCAACAAACGCAACGTGTAGCATTACAGATAGATGATCTTGATCATGTTAGGCAGCTCACAAGATCCAACAATGATAGCACAATTAGGAGCAGACGACCATCTAGCTACTGCTATGGACCCATAGTCCAGGGGTGAACTACTCACTCATCACTCCGGAGGCGACCATGGCGGTGAAGAGTCCTCCGGGAGATGATTCCCCTCTCCGGCAGGGTGCCGGAGGCGATCTCCTGAATCCCCAGAGATGGGATTGGCGGCGGCGGCGGCTCTGGAAGGTTTTCCGTATCGTGGCTCTCGGTACTGGAGTTATTCTCGACGAAGGCTTATGTAGGCGGAAGGGTAGGTCAGGGGGCGCCACGAGGGGCCCACACCACAGGCCGGCGCGGCCAGGGCCTGGGCCGCGCCGCCCTGGTGTGTGGCTGCCTCGTCACCCCACTTCGTTTCCTCTCCGGACTTCTGGAAGCTTCGTGGAAAAATAAGATCCTGGGCGTTGATTTCGTCCAATTCCGAGAATATTTCCTTACTAGGATTTCTGAAACCGAAAACAGCAGAAAACAACAACTGGCTCTTCGGCATCTCGTTAATAGGTTAGTGCCGGAAAATGCATAAATATGACATAAAGTGTGCATAAAACATGTAGGTATCATCAATAAAGTAGCATGGAACATAAGAAATTATCGATACGTTGGAGACGTATCAACCATCACCGTCTATAGGCCAAATATTTCCTTACTAGGATTTCTGAAACCAAAAATAGCAGAAAACAGCAACTGGCTCTTCGGCATCTTGTTAATAGGTTAGTGCCGGAAAATGCATAAATATGACATAAAGTGTGCATAAAACATGTAGGTATCATCAATAAAGTAGCATGGAACATAAGAAATTATCGATACGTTGGAGACGTATCAACCATCACCGTCTATAGGCCACCCGGGTTTGCCGGATCTAGGCACTGTCGATGTTACACCCATGAAGTATACACACAACACCCCGGTTTGTAATAAGAAATCCTATTGGTAGCCTATGTGATCTCCGATATTCATCTTTTATGGCTACACCATCTAGTTGGAGGCATATTTGTTGGAGTTTGGGCTTTCTCAAGACAAAGGCATGACTCAAGCACTCAAACTCCCTATATCATATTGTGTTGACTCGTGTTACATATGCCTTGTTCGGTATCATTCTCTTGTTGCATATGTGCTTGGTTTGTAAAATCTAGGGGGAGCTATACCTAGGATGTTGTGCATTTTCATTCAAATGCATACTTAACTATGCACACGTCTAGGGGGAGTTCCGTCTATATTTTGCAAGTCTAGGATCTTAGCATAATATCTTGTGTTTTTATCGAAAATTCTTGTGTTGTCATCAAACACCAAAAAGGGGGTGATTGAAAGAGCATATTCTATTCCCAAGTGTTTTGTGTGTTTGTTGGCAACACTGAAATGTTTTTCACTGTGTGCATAGTTTGCTTTGATAAGATTTGCAGGTACACGGTGGCCTCGCTGATCATTCCAGGACTGGAAGACTCAAGACTAGTTGATAGGTTTTTCGGTTTTGTGTGTGTGTGTGTGTGTCGCGAGGCGACGTGGTTGGAGATGAAAAGAGGAGAAGGCAGTTCCAGCATGACCGGTAGTACCGGTACCAGTAGTGGTAGTACCGCTATCCCTACTGGTACCGGTGGCTGGTACCGCTCTGGACTTTATCACGATGAAAAGCTTGCGGAAGGTCTTACGGTACCTTGTGCGGTACTACCGCTCCCAAGCAGGGCCACCGCCCTGGTACCGCCTAGGTACCGTATCTATAGATACAACGCTACCGCCCTGGTACCACGAGGTGTCCAGTAAGCCCGGGGGACCCTTACGGTACCTAAGCTGTATCAGAAGCGGTATTTCCGCTTGTGCCCCACGTGGCACTTCTGCGGGTAGATTCTAAGTCCAGGGCAGTGGTACCTCTCCATGGAGTGGTAGTAGTGCTTGTGCGTGAACTACACATAATGGTTGGATTTGAAGGCTCCTATAAAAGGGGCCCTTCTTCCCCAGCTCGCTCCAAGTCTTCTCTCTCTCTCTCCTCCATTGTTGCTGAGCTCAATTTCTTGAGGATCTCCCTCCCCATCCAGTCAATCATGCTCAAACTTTGAGGGTTGGTGGAGGAGACCCGATCTATAGTTCTACCAAGAGAGATTTCACCAATACCACCTAGTCCTTAGTGGATCTTGATATTAGGGTTCTTATTGTGGGACTCCTTGTGATGTGCTCCTATGGAGGCTAGCTTGGACTTGTGCTAGCCCTATAGGGTGTTGGGAGCCTCCGTCGTTGTGGAGCTCGCCCCAACCTTGTGAAGGAACCGTCGCCTTGACCGACTACATAGTAGAGAAGAGGGAACTCCTTCGTGGGGTTTTCTCGAGGTATAAGGTGAGGCATGTGTGGCCGTTGGACCTTCGTGGTCCACACTTCCTCAACGCATACATACTCCCTTTTGTGGGAGGAACTGTGGGAAACATATCGCGTCTCCGCTTCGCCCCCCCCCCCCCCGGTTGTCCCGCTCCTCACTCATCCTTACTTGTGGTTCCTTTACATGTTGCATTTCATAGCATCATCCTAGGCTCACCGTAGTTAACAAAGCTTTCACCTTTACTTTCGCACCGCCCATAAAACTGAAAAAAATATAAAAATTGTGTATCACCTATTCACCCCCCCTCTAGTCATGCCAATGATCATTCAGCATGTATCATAAAGAACGAAGCAGGGGTACCTCTTGCCCCATGATATGGAAGTACTCTTTCAAATAAGTGCAATCCCACACCAAAATGACAAGACAAACAGACAGTGAACATCTCATCAATCCTTTTATTACTATGGGTATAGCTTTTTATTGAAGATGCTTCACGGAATGCTCACTATGGAATGTTGTAAAATTCCACCATGAATGATGCATGGCTTAAGTTAGCGGCCCAACGTTTCTCTAACACATATACAAACTCCATGGACTTACAAGTTTCCATTCTATTTCACATCGATAGGCATCCATAAGCAAAAGATCATAATACGAACTAAATAATAAGTGCAATGTTGAAAGAGTTCCCCATGAAAGCATGGTTATGCTAACTCCCAACTTGCAATTTTCAAACATATAAACTTCATAATATAGTCATAATGATAAAGTTTATTAATTACAAGAAAGTAAATGTGCCATCAAGTTCGTGAGAACTTTTCTAACTAATTTTCTCATGCCAAAATATAATTTGGAAGATAAATAAAAGCATGATGAATATACTTGGAATAGCAATAATGCTAATAGGTAGATATGGTGGACACAATTGGCAAACTTTGGTTAATAGTGGTTGGATGCACGAGTAGAGCTTCATACTCAGTACAAGCGAAGGCTAGCAAAAGACTGGGAGCGACCAACTAAGAGAACAATAATGGCCATAATCATGCATAGCGACAAAACAATATTAATCAAAGCATAGAGTGATATTACAAGTCAAAAGCTAAATGATCATGAAGGTTTGACTGGTTAGTAGTCATAACATTGTTTGAAACCCAATAAAGCATCAAAGGAGAATACCACAATATTATGTTTTTTATGATAGAAATAACACATGATTCTTTCAATGGCACATTAATCACTCTCAGATATTTGAGACAAGTCATGATACAAAAATAACTACTAAGCATATAATAAGAATAATATCCAACATGACATGCAAAAGTCTATACCACAATCTAGACAAGCTTCCTTTTGCATCACTATAAGCATGTGACCTTTTACTCGTCTCCAACACCAATCAATTTATTTGAAACAACTCTCATAGCTAATAATCAATATGCACCAGAGATATAATCATACATAAATAAAGAAAACTAACAAGCTCTGAACAAAAAATAAAAGTAGAAAACCAAAGCTAAACAAAGTACTAGAAAACTAGAACACTCGCAGAACAATAAGAGCGAAAACTAGAGCGTTCTATGCAATTAAAATAGAGCGTGTCTCTCTTGTGGCACCCCCGGGATCAGGGTTAGACAAATACCAGATCTTCGTCTGACATAAGCCTAACCTCGAGCTCGAGAGACTACAGTGAGGGAATCGGTAAAACAACAGTGACTCTACGACTCAAAAGAATATATTACAACTCTTAGCAGAGTAAGATCCAAATTATTACACGCAGAGGTCACCGACCCAACATTCAACAAGCAACGGAAGCAAATTATGTTATTCTAAATAACAAGATAGCAAAGGGCTTAAGAAGCCATAACATAAAGCGACGTCCCAGCCCATAAGTCGCAGGCTGCTGCCTGGGAACTCCAAACTAACCGTCGATATTAACGTAGAAACCACCTTCGGCTGCAGAGACTTCATCTGAAACAAAAGCATGCAAAGCTGAGTACAGAGACTCAGCAAGACTTAGTACAACCTTTTAGCAAAGCGGGTTGATGCGTGTAGTTGACACGTCCGTTGGGAACCCCAAGAGGAAGGTGTGATGCGCACAGCGGCAAGTTTCCCTCAGTAAGAAACCAAGGTTTAATCGAACCAGTAGGAGTCAAGAAGCACGTTGAAGGTTGATGGCGGCGGGATGTAGTGCGGCGCAACACCAGAGATTCCGGCGCCAACGTGGAACCTGCACAACACAACCAAAGTACTTTGCCCCAACGAAACAGTGAGGTTGTCAATCTCACCGCCTTGCTGTAACAAAGGATTAACCGTATTGTGTGGAAGATGATTGTTTGCAGAAAACAGTAGAACAGTATTGCAGTAGATTGTATTTCAGTAAAGAGAATTGGACCGGGGTCCACAGTTCACTAGAGGTGTCTCTCCCATAAGATAAACAGCATGTTGGGTGAACAAATTACAGTTGGGCAATTGACAAATAAAGAGGGCATGACCATGCACATACATATTATGATGAGTATAGTGAGATTTAATTGGGCATTACGACAAAGTACATAGACCGCTATCCAGCATGCATCTATGCCTAAGAAGTCCACCTTCAGGTTATCATCCGAACCCCCTCCAGTATTAAGTTGCTAACAACAGACAATTGCATTAAGTATTGCGCGTAATGTAATCAGTAACTACATCCTTGAACATAGCACCAATGTTTTATCCCTAGTGGCAACAGCACATCCATAATCTTAGAGATTTCTGTCACTTCCCCAGATTCACGGAGACATGAACCCACTATCGAGCATAAATACTCCCTCTTGGAGTTACAAGCATCTACTTGGCCAGAGCATCTACTAGTAACGGAGAGCATGCAAGATCATAAACAACACATAGATATAAATTGATAATCAACATAACAAGTATTCTCTATTCATCGGATCCCAACAAACGCAACATATAGAATTACAGATAGATGATCTTGATCATGTTCGGCATCTCACAAGACCCAACAATTAAGCACAATGGGGAGAAGACAACCATCTAGCTACTGCTATGGACCCATAGTCCAGGGGTAGACTACTCACACATCACTCCGGAGGCGACCATGGCGGCGTAGAGTCCTCCGGGAGATGATTCCCCTCTCCGGCAGGGTGCCGGAGGCGATCTCCTGAATCCCCGAGATGGGATTGGCGGCGGCGGCGTCTCTGGAAGGTTTTCCGTATCGTGGCTCTCGGTACTGGGGGTTTCGCGACGGAGGCTTTAAGTAGGCGGAAGGGCAGGTCAGGGGGCCACACGAGGGGCCCACACTATAGGTCGGCGCGGCCAGGGCTTGGGCCGCGCCGCCCTATAGGCCGCGCCGCCCTATAGTCTGGCCACCTCGTGGCCCCACTTCGTCTCCTCTTCGGTCTTCTGGAAGCTTCGTGGCAAAATAGGACCCTGGGCGTTGATTTCGTCCAATTCCGAGAATATTTCCTTACTAGGATTTCTGAAACCAAAAACAGCAGAAAACAACAACTGGCACTTCCGCATCTTGTTAATAGATTAGTTCCAGAAAATGCACGAATATGACACAAAGTGTGCATAAAACATGTAGATATCATCAATAATGTGGCATGGAACACAAGAAATTATCGATACGTTGGAGACGTATCAGCATCCCCAAGCTTAGTTCTGCTCGTCCCGAGCAGGTAAAACGATAACAAAGATAATTTCTGGAGTGACATGCCATCATAACCTTGATCATACTATTTGTAAAGCATATGTAGTGAATGCAGCGATCAAAACAATGTATATGACATGAGTAAACAAGTGAATCATAAAGCAAAGACTTTTCATGAATAGTACTTCAAGACAAGCATCAATAAGTCTTGCATAAGAGTTAACTCATAAAGCAAGAATTCAAAGTAAAAGCATTGAAACAACACAAAGGAAGATTAAGTTTCAGCGGTTGCTTTCAACTTGTAACATGTATATCTCATGGATATTGTCAACATAGAGTAATATAATAAGTGCAATATGCAAGTATGTAGGAATCAATGCACAGTTCACACAAGTGTTTGCTTCTTGAGGTGGAGAGAAATAGGTGAACTGACTCAACAATGAAAGTAAAAGAATGGTCCTCCATAGAGGAAAAGCATCGATTGCTATATTTGTGCTAGAGCTTTGATTTTGAAAACAAGAAACAATTTTGTCAACGGTAGTAATAAAGCATATGTATCATGTAAATTATATCTTATAAGTTGCAAGCCTCATGCATAGTATACTAATAGTGCCCGCACCTTGTCCTAATTAGCTTGGACTACCGGATCATCGCAATGCACATGTTTTAACCAAGTGTCACAAAGGGGTACCTCTATGCCGCCTGTACAAAGGTCTAAGGAGAAAGCTCGCATTGGATTTCTCGCTTTTGATTATTCTCAACTTAGACATCCATACCGGGACAACATGGACAACAGATAATGGACTCCTCTTTAATGCATAAGCATGTGGCAACAATTATTATTCTCATATGAGATTGAGGATATTGTCCATAACTGAAACTTCCACCATGAATCATGGCTTTAGTTAGCGGCCCAATGTTCTTCTCTAACAATATGCATGCTTAACCATAAGGTGGTAGATCTCTCTTACTTCAGACAAGACGGACATGCATAGCAACTCACATGATATTCAACAAAGAATAGTTGATGGCGTCCCCAGAAACATGGTTATCGCACAACAAGCAACTTAATAAGAGATAAAGTGCATAAGTACATATTCAATACCACAATAGTTTTTAAGCTATTTGTCCCATGAGCTATATATTGTAAAGGTGAAGAGTGGAAATTTAAAGGTAGCACTCAAGCAATTTACTTTGGAATGGCGGAGAAATACCATGTAGTAGGTAGGTATGGTGGACACAAATGGCATAGTGGTTGGCTCAAGGATTTTGGATGCATGAGAAGTATTCCCTCTCGATACAAGGTTTAGGCTAGCAAGGCTATTTGAAACAAACACAAGGATGAAGCGGTGCAGCAAAACTCACATAAAAGACATATTGAAAACATTATAAGAATCTACACCGTCTTCCTTGTTGTTCAAAACTCAATACTAGAAATTATCTAGACTTTAGAGAGACCAATTATGCAAACCAAATTTTAGCATGCTCTAGGTGTTTCTTCATTAATGGGTGCAAAGCATATGATGCAAGAGCTTAAACATGAGCACAACAATTGCCAAGTATCACATTATCCAAGACATTTTAGCAAATTACTACATGTATCATTTTCCAATTCCAACCATATAACAATTTAACGAAGAAGAAACTTCGCCATGAATATTATGAGTAGAGCCTAAGGACATACTTGTCCATATGCTACAGCGGAGCGTGTCTCTCTCCCATACAGTGAATGCTAGGATCCATTTTATTCAAACAAAACAAAAACAAAAACAAACCGACGCTCCAAGAAAAGCACATAAGATGTGACGGAATAAAAATATAGTTTCAGGGGAGGAACCTGATAATGTTGTCGATGAAGAAGGGGATGCCTTGGGCATCCCCAAGCTTAGACGCTTGAGTCTTATTAGAATATGCAGGGGTGAACCACCGGGGCATCCCCAAGCTTAGAGCTTTCACTCTCCTTGATCATATTGCATCATACTCCTCTCTTGATCCTTGAAAACTTCCTCCACACCAAACTTAGAACAACTCATTAGAGGGTTAGTGGACAATAAAAATTAACATGTTCAGAGGTGACACAATCATTCTTAACACTTCTGGACATTGCATAAATCTACTGTACATTAATGGATCAAAGAAATTCATCCAACATAGCAAAAGAGGCAATGCGAAATAAAAGGCAGAATCTGTCAAAACAGAACAGTTCGTATTGACGAATTTTATCGAGGCACCAGACTTGCTCAAATGAAAATGCTCAAATTGAATGAAAGTTGCGTACATATCTGAGGATCACTCACGTAAATTGGCATAATTTTCTGAGTTACCTACAGAGAAAACAGCCCCAGATTCGTGACAGCAAAGAAATCTGTTTCTGCGCAGTAATCCAAATCTAGTATGAACTTTACTATCAACGACTTTACTTGGCACAACAAAACACTAAACTAAGATAAGGAGAGGTTGCTACAGTAGTAAACAACTTCCAAGACACAAAATAAAAACAAAGTATTGTAGTAAAAACCATGGGTTGTCTCCCATAAGCGCTTTTCTTTAACGCCTTTCAGCTAGGCGCAGAAAGTGTGTATCAAGTATTATCGAGAGACGAAGTGTCAACATCATAATTTGTTCTAATAATAGAATCAAAAGGTAACTTCATTCTCTTTCTAGGGAAGTGTTCCATACCTTTCTTGAGAGGAAATTGATATTTAATATTACCTTCCTTCATATCAATGATAGCACCAACGGTTCGAAGAAAAGGTCTTCCCAATATAATGGGACAAGATGCATTGCATTCAATATCCAAGACAACAAAATCAACGGGGACAAGGTTATTGTTAACGGTAATGCGAACATTATCAACTTTCCCCAAAGGTTTCTTTGTACAATGATTAGCAAGATTAACATCCAAATAACAATTTTTCAGTGGTGGCAAGTCAAGCATATTATAGATTTTCTTAGGCATAACAGAAATACTTGCACCAAGATCACATAAAGCATTACAATCAAAATCTTTAACCTTCATCTTAATGATGGGCTCCCAACCATCCTCTAGCTTTCTAGGAATAGAAGCTTCGCGTTCTAGTTTCTCTTCTCTAGCTTTTATGAGAGCATTTGTAATATATTGCGTGAAAGCCAAATTTATAGCACTAGCATTAGGACTTTTAGCAAGTTTTTGCAAGAACTTTATAACTTCAGAGATGTGGCAATCATCAAAATTCAAACCATTATAATCTAAAGCAATGGGATCATCATCCCCAATGTTGGAAAAGATTTCAGCAGTTTTATCACAGGCAGTTTCAGCAGTTTTAGCAGTTTCGGGCAGTTTCTCGCGCTTTGCATTAGAAGTGGAATCATTGCTAACACCAATCCTTTTATTATTAATAGTAGGAGGTGCAGCAACATGTGTAGCATTAGCATTACTAGTCGTGGTAATAGTCCAAACTTTAGCTATATTATCTTCTTTAGCTAGTTTTTCATTTTCTTCTCTATCCCACCTAGCACGCAATTCGGCCATCAATCTTATATTCTCATTAGTTCTAACTTGGATGGCATTTGCTGTAGTAAAAATTTTATTTTCAATATCCCTATTAGGCATAACTTTCGATTTCAAAAGATCAACATCAGAGGCAAGACTATCAACCTTAGAAGCGAGAATATCAATTTTATTGAGTTTTTCCTCAACAGATTTGTTAAAGGCAGTTTGTGTACTAATAAATTCTTTAAGCATAGCTTCAAGTCCAGGGGGTGTGTTCCTATTATTATTGTAAGAATTCCCATAAGAATTAGCATAACCGTTACCATTATTATAAGGATATGGCCTATAGTTATTACTAGAATTGTTCCGATAAGCATTGTTGTTGAAATTATTATTTTTAATGAAGTTTACATCAACCTGTTCTTCTTGTGCAACCAATGAAGCTAACGGAACATTATTAGGATCAACATTAGTCCTATCATTCACAAGCATAGACATAATAGCATCAATCTTATCACTCAAGGAAGAGGTTTCTTCGACAGAATTTACCTTCTTACCTTGTGGAGCTCTTTCCGTGTGCCATTCAGAGTAATTAATCATCATATCATCAAGAAGCTTTGTAGCCGCCCCCAAAGTGATGGACATAAAGGTACCTCCAGCAGCTGAATCCAATAAATTCCGCGAAGAAAAATTTAGTCCTGCATAGAAGGTTTGGATGATCATCCAAGTAGTCAGTCCATGGGTTGGGCAATTTTTAACCAAAGATTTCATTCTTTCCCATGCTTGTGCAACATGCTCAGTATCTAATTGTTTAAAATTCATTATGCTACTTCTCAAAGATATAATTTTAGCAGGGGGATAATATCTGCCAATAAAAGCATCCTTGCATTTAGTCCAGGAATCAATACTATTCTTAGGCAGAGATAGCAACCAATCTTTAGCTCTTCCTCTTAATGAGAAAGGGAACAATTTTAATTTTATAATGTCACCATCTACATCTTTATATTTTTGCATTTCACATAGTTCAACAAAATTATTAAGATGGGCAGCAGCATCATCAGAACTAACACCAGAAAATTGCTCTCGCATAACAAGATTCAGTAAAGCAGGTTTAATTTCAAAAAATTCTGCTGTAGTAGCAGGTGGAGCAATAGGTGTGCATAAGAAATCATTATTATTTGTGGTTGTGAAATCACACAACTTAGTATTTTCAGGGGTTGCCATTTTAGCAGTAGTAAATAAAGCAAACTAGATAAAGTAAATGCAAGTAACTAATTTTTTGTGTTTTTGATATAGAGTGCAAGACAGTAAATAAAGTAAAGCTAGCAACTAATTTTTTTGTGTTTTGATTTAGTGCAGCAAACAAAGTAGTAAATAAAACTAAGCAAGACAAAAACAAGGTAAAGAGATTGGGATGTGGAGACTCCCCTTGCAGCGTGTCTTGATTTCCCCGGCAACGGCGCCAGAAATTTGCTTGATGCGTGTAGTTGACACGTCCGTTGGGAACCCCAAGAGGAAGGTGTGATGCGCACAGCGGCAAGTTTCCCTCAGTAAGAAACCAAGGTTTAATCGAACCAGTAGGAGTCAAGAAGCACGTTGAAGGTTGATGGCGGCGGGATGTAGTGCGGCGCAACACCAGAGATTCCGGCGCCAACGTGGAACCTGCACAACACAACCAAAGTACTTTGCCCCAACGAAACAGTGAGGTTGTCAATCTCACCGCCTTGCTGTAACAAAGGATTAACCGTATTGTGTGGAAGATGATTGTTTGCAGAAAACAGTAGAACAGTATTGCAGTAGATTGTATTTCAGTAAAGGGAATTGGACCGAGGTCCACAGTTCACTAGAGGTGTCTCTCCCATAAGATAAGCAGCATGTTGGGTAAACAAATTACAGTTGGGCAATTGACAAATAAAGAGGGCATGACCATGCACATACATATTATGATGAGTATAGTGAGATTTAATTGGGCATTACGACAAAGTACATAGACCGCTATCCAGCATGCATCTATGCCTAAAAAGTCCACCTTCAGGTTATCATCCGAACCCCCTCCAGTATTAAGTTGCTAACAACAGACAATTGCATTAAGTATTGCGCGTAATGTAATCAGTAACTACATCCTTGAACATAGCACCAATGTTTTATCCCTAGTGGCAACAGCACATCCATAATCTTAGAGATTTGTGTCACTTCCCCAGATTCACGGAGACATGAACCCACTATCGAGCATAAATACTCCCTCTTGGAGTTACAAGCATCTACTTGGCCAGAGCATCTACTAGTAATGGAGAGCATGCAAGATCATAAACAACACATAGATATAAATTGATAATCAACATAACAAGTATTCTCTATTCATCGGATCCCAACAAACGCAACATATAGAATTACAGATAGATGATCTTGATCATGTTCGGCAGCTCACAAGACCCGACAATTAAGCACAATGGGGAGAAGACAACCATCTAGCTACTGCTATGGACCCATAGTCCAGGGGTAGACTACTCACACATCACTCCGGAGGCGACCATGGCGGCGTAGAGTCCTCCGGGAGATGATTCCCCTCTCCGGCAGGGTGCCGGAGGCGATCTCCTAAATCCCCCGAGATGGGATTGGCGGCGGCGGCGTCTCTGGAAGGTTTTCCGTATCGTGGCTCTCGGTACTGGGGGTTTCGCGACGGAGGCTTTAAGTAGGCGGAAGGGCAGGTCAGGGGGCCACACGAGGGGCCCACACTATAGGTTGGCGTGGCCAGGGCTTGGGCCGCGCCGCCCTATAGTCTGGCCACCTCGTGGCCCCACTTCGTCTCCTCTTCGGTCTTCTGGAAGCTTCGTGGCAAAATAGGACCCTGGGCGTTGATTTCGTCCAATTCCGAGAATATTTCCTTACTAGGATTTCTGAAACCAAAAACAGCAGAAAACAGCAACTGCCACTTCGGCATCTTGTTAATAGGTTAGTTCCAGAAAATGCACGAATATGACATAAATTGTGCATAAAACATGTAGATATCATCAATAATGTGGCATGGAACACAAGAAATTATCGATACGTCGGAGACGTATCACGGGTATGCGGGCTTTCTGGTAGATCTTCTTTTGCGTAAAGCCAGTTTTCCTTTGTAAAATAAGAGAGAAGAGAAGCTCGACTACTCAGAACCTTTGAAAGGGGATAAGAGAGCGACATCTCTAGCTCTATTGATCATCATGTTATATCCATCAATCTTCATCATCTCGAACCACTATCCTCGGACTACCCCCTCAACACCCGAAGAAGGTATCCGTAAACACACATTGTTTGCCAAGTTTTACGATCAGGTTAAAGTTGTCTATGATCACAGAATCCATTCCCAAGTCGTCCGTAACCGTGGACACGGCTTTTCGAAAATATTTAACCCTGCAGGGGTGCACAACTTTACCCACACGTGCCAACCGACTCTTAATGCCAATATATTAGCTCTCTTCCGTGGAAAGCCGGCAGAGGGTGGTCGACCACGACCTTTACCTTGCTGTCGCCGAGACCATGAGTCACGCGCTAAGGATTGTTCCGCCGTAACGGGTCAAGTCCCGAAGTCGGTCCTTAACGATGTGAGGCGAGGTGGGTTTCACCAGGGACTCTAACCCAAGCCACCTCGGCCACGCTTACCTACCTATATGCTATGCACCTTTTCACAAACATTTTCAATGCATATGTCCAGATAACGCGCAAACTATGTGACTCATGGAATCTACTAGGCAAGTTAGTGAGTCGAGAGGGTACCATAATAGGGCCTCGTGTGGTTGTACGCTCGGTCTTGGTTCAAGAGGCGAGAACTCGGTTCCTAGGGTCGGCAGAAACGAAACAACCCACCACATCCCAATGTGGCCTCTCGTCTGAGCCTTTAATCATGTTTATCAACATCTCTACACTTACCACATCAACCTGTCATGCTAGATTCAAATCATTGTAAGGCTCCAGTCCGAAGACCGGAGTAGTAGCGTAACAAACTAAGCATGGCTAAGCATAAAGAGATAAAGGCTCTCGCGACGCACACATGCCAAACCTAGTTATGCTAGGAGCAGTGGATCAGGGTATCGAGGCTACAAAGGTCGGACATGCAACAGATAGGGTAACTCTATCTATCGATAAAAGACAGTTGAATCGTATGTGATATGTAGGAACCACAGATAAAACATTTCGAAAACATAGATGAACCAGGTTAGGGCTTGCCTTGTCCCTCAGCGGATGAGTACTGTTCTTCGGTGGCGTTGACGTCGGACTCCGGCTCAGATCCTATCGCGAAGAACCAAATACCGGAAAGGGAAACAAACAATCACGACATGGCATAATGCAATGCGCATACAATATGAATGACATGTCAGATTAAAGGAATCGAGTAACCCTAGGTGCATCGTCAAATTAAAGGGGTTCCGGCATCGGACACCACCATATGAGAGGGTTCAATTAGGGTTTCGCTAAATTTGCAAGTTTAAAGGTTGTAATGATGTATGAGATGCTCATAAACCTGTAGGGTTTCAAATTCTGAACAAAATGATATAAAATACATCATTTTCTGAATTATAAATAAAACAGAAAATAATAAAAGGGTCGGCTGACGTCATCATGACGTCAGCACGACGTCACACTGGCCATGGCCGGCCAGGACGGGCACGACCTGGGCGATTCCACGCGCTCGGGGCAGCGAGGCGAGGCGCGTTCGACGCGCCGGCTCGGGGTGAACCCAACGAGGGCGGCGCCGCCCGCTATTGGTCACCGGAGGGCTCCCTCCGGCGAGCCCGAGCGGCGGGGCGGACAGGCACGCGTGGCGGGCGCGCTACGCGGCGAGGCAGGGCGAACGGCGGGCACCACGGGGACCATGAGCTCACCCTGAGCACGCGGGGCTTGGCGGCGTCGCCGGAGATGGCCGGAATCGGCGGCGATAAGCGGTGGCCGGCGACTCGGGGAAGGTCGGGGACGGCCGATTCCGGGCGCTGCAGGGCTCCCGGCGTCGATTCCTTTGGCGTGGGGGCTGCGGGCGACCAGGCGGAGCGGATGGCGGCGTCGGCTAGGCGATGGGCGGCGCAGAACGGCGGCCACGGCGAGCTCTGGCCGGGCTAGGGTTTGGCCGCGCGGCACAGAGAAGGGGAGGGGGAAGAAATGGGGCGTGCTAGGGTTGTCCACGGCTGCGGCGCGGAGCTTTGTAGGTGCTCGGGGGCGGCGGGGAGGATCCAGGCCGCCGGTGCCATCGTCGGCCACGGCAGCGACAGGCAGCTGCCTGGCTGCGTGCGTGGGGAAGAAGACAAGGGGCGGTTTTGTGAAAACCCCCCTGTACTTCTGGGGTTTCCTAGGAATTTTAAAACAGAGCAAGATTTAGGATATTTGGGGTATTTTGACCCGAATGTTTAAGGAAAGTTTTGCACAAATTTTATTAGAGCAAAACTACAACTTTTGGCAACATTGTTTGAACACATTTTTAGTGCAAATTTTCTCAAATTCAATGCAATGCATGCATGCTTATGAACAAACCAGCAACATAACTTGATTAACAAAGTGGTTCTGTTACAACTCTACCCCCTTACAAGAATCTCGTCCTCGAGATTTCTAGACGCTAGAGAAAAAGGAAGGGTACTCAGATCGTAAACGATCTTCTCGTTCCCAAGTTGCTTCTCGTTCAGAGTGATGAGACCATTGAACTTTCAGGAATTTGATGGTTTGACGCCGAGTTTTACGCTCAGCTTCATCAAGGATACGGATAGGATACTCTCGATAGGTTAGATCCTCTTGGAGGTCAAGTGTCTCGTGATCAACACCACGGATGGGATCTTTGAAGCAACGTTTGAGTTGGGAGACATGGAAGACGTCATGAACTTCAGGAAAAGTTGGAGGGAGTTCCAACTTGTAGGCAAGTGTACCTCGTTTTGCAAGGATGTGGAAAGGACCAACATAGCGAGGAGCTAGTTTGCCTTTTATACCGAAACGATGGACACCTCTTAAAGGAGTGACTCGAAGATAAGCTTGCTCGCCAACCTCATAGCGAACTTCTTGATGATGACGATCATAATTGCTCTTTTGACGAGACTGAGCAGCTTTCAAACGCTCTCGGATAATGCCAACTTGATCTTCTGCTTCCTTGATCATGTCCGATCCAAAGAACTGTCTTTCACCGGTTTCTGACCAATTCAGAGGGGTTCGACATTTCCGTCCATAAAGAGCTTCAAAAGGCGCCATGCCCAGGCTAGATTGGAAACTGTTGTTATAGGAGAATTCAGCAAATGGAAGGCACTTTTCCCAATTCTTGCCGAAGGATATAACACAGGCCCTGAGCATGTCTTCAAGGATTTGATTCACCCTCTCGGTTTGACCACCGGTTTGAGGATGATAGGCCGTGCTGAAGGAAAGACGAGTTCCCATAGCTTCTTGGAAACTGGCCCAGAACTTGGAAGTAAACAAGCTTCCTCGGTTAGAGATAATCTTCTTCGGAACACCATGAAGAGAGACTATTCGAGAAACATACAGATCTGCCAACTTGCTAGCAGTAATGTCTTCTCGGATAGGAAGGAAGTGAGCAACCTTGGATAGGCGATCAACAATTACCCATATAGCATTGCTTCCTTTCTGAGTTTTGGGAAGTCCGGTAATGAAATCCATACCAATTTCATCCCATTTCCATTCAAGAGTAGATAGAGGTTGAAGAGTACCAGCTGGTCTTTGATGCTCAGCTTTTACACGACGGCAAATGTCGCATTCAGCTACGAAGCGAGCAATTTCTCTTTTCATCCGGGTCCACCAGAACCTTTGGCGAAGATCCTGATACATCTTTGTACTTCCAGGATGAATAGATAGAGGAGACTCATGAGCTTCTCGGAGGATAAGCTCTCTTATGCTCTTTTTCTTCGGCACCACCAAGCGGTTACCAAAGTAAACAACACCTTGATCGTTGACGGAGAAACATTTAGCATCTCCGCTAGCAATGTTCTCTTTGATCTTAGTGATACCCAAATCACGCTTCTGAGCGTCTTTGATCTGGTCTTCAAGAGAGGGTTTCACCTCTAAGTTGGAAAGGAATCCCTGAGGAACAACTTCAAGATTGAGTCGTGCAAATTCCTCATGGAGGGCAGGTTGACATTGCTTGAGCATCAGATTGTTGCAATATGACTTCCGACTTAGGGCGTCAGCAACGACGTTAGCCATGTCGGGCTGATAGTTAAGACCCAAATCATAGTCTTTAATGAGTTCCAACCATCTTGTCTGCCTGAGATTCAGATCTGGTTGGGTAAAGAGATACTTCATGCTTTGATGATCTGAGTACAACTCGCAACGGTTACCGTAAAGGTAAGGTCGCCATTGCTTAAGAGCATGGACCACAGCTGCAAGCTCTAGATCATGAGTTGGATAATTGAGCTCATGTGGTTTCAACTGTCGAGAGGCATAAGCCACTACATGGCCATCTTGCATCAACACACATCCGAGCCCTTGAAGAGAGGCATCACAGAAGATGACAAAGTCTTTGCTTGTGTCTGGAAGGACAAGTACAGGAGCGGTAGTCAGCTTTATTTTCAGTGTCTGAAAACTTTCTTCAGCCTTTTCTGACCACTCAAACTTCTTATCTTTCTTCAGAAGATCAGTCATTGGTTTGGCGATCTTGGAGAAATTCTCGATGTATCGACGGTAATAACCCGCCAATCCAAGAAAACTCCGAATTTCTTTGGCTGACTTAGGAGTCTTCCAGTCAAGAACGGATTGAACTTTATCTGGAATAACTGCAACACCTTTTGCAGAGACGACATGGCCAAGAAAGATGAGCTCTTGTAACCAGAACTCACATTTAGAAAACTTGGCATAGAGACGATGTTCACGAAGCTTGGTCAGCACCAAACGTAGGTGTTCAGTGTGTTCTTCTTCGGTTTTGGAGTAGACCAGAATATCATCAATGTAGATAATGACGAATTTGTCCAGATACTCCATAAACACTGAGTCCATGAGCCGCATAAAAGTGGCTGGAGCATTTGTGAGGCCAAAGGACATGACGGTGTACTCGTAAAGACCATAACGAGTCATGAACGCCGTTTTTGGAATGTCCTCTGTTCGGATTTTGATTTGATGGTAGCCTGATCTCAAATCCATCTTGGAAAAGACTGTGGCACCACTCAATTGATCGAAAAGATCATTGATTCGGGGTAGAGGATACTTGTTCTTGATGGTTACTGCGTTGAGCGGCCGGTAGTCAACAACCAGACGCGGAACATTGGTATCCCTCTTCTTAACAAAGAGTGCGGGACATCCCCAAGAAGAAGTACTAGGTTGGATGTATCTTTTCCCTTCTAACTCTTCCAACTGCTTCTTCAGCTCAACCAACTCTTCTCGAGGCATACGATAAGGACGTCGTGAAACAGGAGCAGTTCCAGGAACCAGCTCGATGACAAACTCCACACTTCTATCAGGTGGCATGCCAGGCAATTCTTCCGGGAAAACATCAGGGAAGTCACAAACCACCGGAACATCAGAAATTTCAATCGGAGGTAAGACATCAAGGGCATACAACTCAGCATCAGGAATATGTACTGCTGATGGAGGTGTTGCTGACGGAGACCAATACAGAATGGAGCTTCCGGAAAGATCGGTTAGGGTAAGAGACCTGGCTGCACAATCAATGACAGCCTGATATTTAGTTAGCCAATCCATGCCCAAAATGATATCAATGTCGGTTGACTTGAGGGCAATGAGGGGAATCGGAAAAAGAAGATATCCAATCTCGATTTTATTCCCATGACTAACCATATTGGTTCGCCAAGTGGAACCCGGAGACTGAACCATTAGAGTAGTAGGCAACTTCACAGAGGTTATCCCATGCAACTGAGCAAACTCTTGGGATATGAATGAATGCAATGCTCCAGAATCAAACATAACTGTAGCTATAATGGAGTTGATTCGAAGCGTACCCATTATGACGCTTGGATCTGCTTCAGCTTCCTCAGCTGTGACATGGGTCAGACGACCACGACCAGCAACTGGAGGCTTGGTAGACTTAGTTGACTGTGGAACTCCATGAACACTGTGAGGGCACTCTCTCTTGAAGTGGCCAGGTTGACCACAAGTGAAGCACGCACCAGAACCTGGAGTAACCATGGCAGAACGATAGTTTGTTCCACCAGCATTGCTTGCAGGAGCACTTGGAGTTTGTGGACGAGGAGCATAACCAGAAGACTTTTGTGCATAAGGAGCACGAGGCACAGCACTGTATGGAATGAAAACACGGCGGCGCTGATTGCCTGATCCAGAAGACTGAGAAGTATCTCGAGTACGCTTGCGACTTTCCTCATAATCCACCTTTCCTCTTTCTGCCTTCATAGCCTTGTTGACAAGATTTTGGCAGGTTGGGAAGTCCAGGAGATGAAGATCTCGACGAAGTTCAGGATCCAGTCCCTTGCGGAACAAGGCTTGCTTCTTGGCATCAGTGGAAGTTTCTTCAGGAGCATAGCAGGCAAGACGATAGAAATTACCTTGGTAATCACAGATAGAACCACTGCCCTGCGTCAGCTTCAGAAACTCTTCTCTTTTCTCGTCCATCAGACCCTCTGGGATATGATATGCACGGAAAGCAGCTTTGAACTCTGGCCAAGTTACGACATGACCGGCAGGCTGCATCAACAGGAAGTTTTCCCACCATGAACCAGCAGCTCCTTCAAGATGGTAGGTGGCAAAGTTCACCCAGTCTGCTTGAGCAGCGTGGGCAACCTCAAGCTTGCGCTCGATGGTGCGGAGCCAGTAGTCAGCATCAAGTGGCTCGGTTGAATAACTGAACACTAGTGGGGTGAGGCGGATGAAGCTTCGGATCCCCACTTGTTCCTCATGACGCTGAGCTGTGTTACGCTCAATCCTTTCAAGGAGCCTAATGTTGTCTGCGCGATTAGCTTCATACATGGCCATAAGTTGGACCATAGAAGGAGGAAGAGGAAGGTCAGCATTCTCCTCGTGGCCATCTCCACGGCCATTGCCACGGCCATGACCACGACCACGGCCAGCACCACTTCTAGTACCGCCTGACATCCTGAGGAGAAGACAAAAACCATGAGACACGGATTCACCGGAAGGATTCAACAGAAGGATAGCATATACCAAATGCAATGAGCATGCTGAGAAGACAAGACATGTGATATGAAGATATATCATCGTATCGATCATAGTAGTTAAACAAGCATACAAAATGTACACACTACTAACCGACTCACAAACCATGAAGATGGAATGCAAAGATGACATACCACCACCATGTCGAATAAAGTCAAACAATTGGATGCTAAGCACCCGAAGCAAGAATAAAGGGACAATGCTTCAGAAGAACTGAGGCATTCCGGAAACTCTGAGACAAGCAACCATATACGGAGTACTGGAGAAAAATAACCCAAACCCGTGTATCCTAGAGATTTGAATTGATAGGAAAGAAGTGAAACCTTTTTCCAATCAAAACTAGGTAAGATGACTCAGCATTAGAGTGACACCAGGTAAGGAGTAAAAAGAATCCTATTCAGAATTTTGCAAATAATCTCTAGCTTTCAAATAGTTTTCGCAACCACTAGACTCAACATCGACCAGTTAACAAGGGTTTCCTACAGGCAGTCCTGCTCTGATACCAAAACCTGTGGCACCCCCGGGATCAGGGTTAGACAAATACCAGATCTTCGTCTGACATAAGCCTAACCTCGAGCTCGAGAGACTACAGTGAGGGAATCGGTAACACAACAGTGACTCTACGACTCAAAAGAATATATTACAACTCTTAGCAGAGTAAGATCCAAATTATTACACGCAGAGGTCACTGACCCAACATTCAACAAGCAACGGAAGCAAATTATGTTATCTACATAACAAGATAGCAAAGGGCTTAAGAAGCCATAACATAAAGCGACGTCCCAGCCCATAAGTCGCAGGCTGCTTCCTGGGAACTCCAAACTAACCATCGATATTAACGTAGAAACCACCTTCGGCTGCAGAGACTTCATCTGAAACAAAAGCATGCAAAGCTGAGTACAGGGACTCAGCAAGACTTAGTACAACCTTTTAGCAAAGCGGGTATGCGGGCTTTCTGGTAGATCTTCTTTTGCGTAAAGCCAGTTTTCCTTTGTAAGATAAGAGAGAAGAGAAGCTCGACTACTCACAACCTTTGAAAGGGGATAAGAGAGCGACATCTCTAGCTCTATTGATCATCATATTATATCCATCAATCTTCATCATCTCGAACCACTATCCTCGGACTACCCCCTCAACACCCGAAGAAGGTATCCGTAAACACACATTGTTTGCCAAGTTTTACGATCAGGTTAAAGTTGTCTATGATCACAGAATCCATTCCCAAGTCGTCTGTAACCGTGGACACGGCTTTTCGAAAAGATTTAACCCTGCAGGGGTGCACAACTTTACCCACACGTGCCAACCGACTCTTAATGCCAATATATTAGCTCTCTTCCATGGAAAGCCGGCAGAGGGTGGTCGACCACGACCTTTACCTTGTTGTCGCCGAGACCATGAGTCATGCGCTAAGGATTGTTCCGCCGTAACGGGTCAAGTCCCGAAGTCGGTCCTTAACGATGTGAGGCGAGGTGGGTTTCACCAGGGACTCTAACCCAAGCCACCTCGGCCACGCTTACCTACCTGTATGCTATGCACCTTTTCACAAACATTTTCAATGCATATGTCCAGATAACGCGCAAACTATGTGACTCATGGAATCTACTAGGCAAGTTAGTGAGTCGAGAGGGTATCATAATAGGGCCTCGTGTGGTTGTACGCTCGGTCTTGGTTCAAGAGGCGAGAACTCGGTTCCAAGGGTCGGCAGAAACGAAACAACCCACCACATCCCAATGTGGCCTCTCGTCTGAGCCTTTAATCATGTTTATCAACATCTCTACACTTACCACGTCAACATGTCATGCTAGATTCAAATCATTGTAAGGCTCCAGTCCGAAGACCGGAGTAGTAGCGTAACAAACTAAGCATGGCTAAGCATAAAGAGGTAAAGACTCTCGCGACGCACACATGCCAAACCTAGTTATGCTAGGAGCAGTGGATCAGGGTATCGAGGCTACAAAGGTCGGACATGCAACAGATAGGGTAACTCTATCTATCGATAAAAGACAGTTGAATCGTATGTGATATGTAGGAATCACAGATAAAACATTTCAAAAACATAGATGAACCAGGTTAGGGCTTGGCTTGTCCCTCAGCGGATGAGTACTGTTCTTCGGTGGCGTTGACGTCGGACTCCGGCTCAGATCATCGCGAAGAACCAAATACCAGAAAGGGAAACAAACAATCACGACATGGCATAATGCAATGCGCATACAATATGAATGACATGTCAGATTAAAGGAATCGAGTAACCCTAGGTGCATCGTCAAATTAAAGGGGTTCCGGCATCGGACACCGCCATATGAGAGGGTTCAATTAGGGTTTCGCTAAATTTGCAAGTTTAAAGGTTGTAATGATGTATGAGATGCTCATAAACCTGTAGGGTTTCAAATTCTGAACAAAATGATATAAAATACATCATTTTCTGAATTATAAATAAAACAAAAAATAATAAAAGGGTCGGCTGACGTCATGATGACGTCAGCACGACGTCACACTGGCCATGGCCGGCCAGGACGGGCACGGCCTGGGCGATTCCACGCGCTCGGGGCAGCGAGGTGAGGCGCGTTCGACGCGCCAGCTCGGGATGAACCCAACGAGGGCGGCGCCGCCCGCTATTGGTCACCGGAGGGCTCCCTCCGGCGAGCCCGAGCGGCGGGGCGGACAGGCGCGCGTGGCGGGCGCGCTACGCGGCGAGGCAGGCGAACGGCAGTGCACCACGGGGACCATGAGCTCACCCCGAGCACGCGGGGTTTGGCGGCGTCGCCGGAGATGGCCAGAATCGGCGGCGATAAGCGGTGGCCGGCGGCTCGGGGAAGGTCGGGGACGGCCAATTCCGGGCGCTGCAGGGCTCCCGGCGTCGATTCCTTTGGCGTGGGGGCTGCGGGCGACCAGGCGGAGCGGATGGCGGTGTCGGCTGGGCGAGGGGCGGCGCAGAACGGCGGCCACGGCGAGCTCTGGCCGGGCTAGGGTTTGGCCGCGTGGCACAGAGAAGGGGAGGGGGAAGAAATGGGGCGTGCTAGGGTTGTCCACGACTGCGGCGCGGAGCTTTGTAGGCGCTCGAGGGCGGCGGGGAGGATCCAGGCCGCCGGTGCCATCGTTGGCCACGGCAGTGACAGGCAGCTGCCTGGCTGCGTGCGTGGAGAAGAAGACGAGGGGCGGTTTTGTGAAAACCCCCCTGTACTTCTGGGGTTTCCTAGGAATTTTAAAACAGGGCAAGATTTAGGATATTTGGGGTATTTTGACCCGAATGTTTAAGGAAAGTTTTGCACAAATTTTATTAGAGCAAAACTACAACTTTTGGCAACATTGTTTGAACACATTTTTAGTGCAAATTTTCTCAAATTCAATGCAATGCATGCTTATGAACAAACCAGCAACATAACTTGATTAACAAAGTGGTTCTGTTACATCTCTCCAACCATATGATGCACCAAAAAAAACTAAACTAAAAACAAAAATAAAGACGCTACAAGAATAACACATGGCATATGAAGCAATAAAAATATAGCACACAGAAAGATGACCTGATACTTTGTTGATGAAGAAGGGGTTGCCTTGGGCATCCCCAAGCTTTGACGCTTGTACCTCTTGGATATTTATTCGGGTGGAAGGGGAATCCCTAAGATTGAGCTTTTGTCCACTCTTCATCTTATTACATCATTCTTCTCTCCCTACACTTGAAAACTTCCTTCATACAAAACTTCACACAATTCTCATTAGCAGCATTAGTGCAATCAAAATAACAAATCCAGTTGGGTTCAGTTCTAACATATATCAAACATCTATTAAAACATTAGGTACTGTAGCAACTTCTTTAAAAAGCTCTTTCTCTCAAAAAGAACTCAAAAAGAAAGATATTAAGAGGCAAATGCAAATAGTGACAGAAATATGTCAAAACAGAATAGAAGGTAAATATTGATTTTTTCGAAAATCCTCTGTTACTCAGATCGAAAAGTGCAAAACTGCTGAAAGTTAGATATAAACCTGGGGCATATGCGCAAAATTTGGCAGCTCAAAATTATGTATTGGCTGGGAGTACCAATTTTTACGGTAACATCATAGAATTTGTTTTTGGACAACAACTTCCCCAAATCTTAGTTTTTTCCTATTACTCTTGGCACAAAATAAAAATAAAAATGATACGTAGAGATTGTTACAGAGGCAACAACTTCCAAGACTCAACAAAATAAAAATTACAGAAAATAAACATGGGTTTTCTCCAATAAGCGCTTTTCTTTTACGCCTTTTAGCTAGGCTCGGTAATTTCAGAAGATGCGCACATAAGAAATATGAATTGAATTAAAAGAGAGCATTCAAGGAGCAAATATGAAACACATTTAAGTCTAACCCACTTCATATCATAGGAATCTTGTAAGAAAATAAATCAAAGAGGCACATAGTAACAAGCATAGGGAAGCAAAACAAGTGCAACTTCAAAATTTTCAGCATATAGAGAGGTATTTTAGTAACATGAAAACTTCTACAACCATATTTTCCTCTCTCATAATAACTTTCAGTAGCACCATGAATAAACTCAACAATATAATTATCACATAAAACATTCTTATCATGAGCCACATGCATAAAATAGTTATTACTCCACACATAAGCATAGTCATTCTTATTAATTGAAGTGGGAGAAAATTCAACAAAATAGCTATCATTATTATTCTCATCACCAAACCATCAAATATAGGAGGTATATTGTAATCATAATTACTTTTCTCCTCAATAGTAGGTGGACTGAAAATATCATATTCATCATTGTAATCATTATATATTGGAGGCATAGTATCATCAAAGTAAATTTTCTCCTCTGTGCTTAGGGGACTAAAAATATCATGCTCATCAAAACCAGCTACCCCAAGCTTAGAATTTTCCATAGAATTAGCAATAATGGTGTTCAAAGAATTCATACTAATAACATTGCTACTATCATGCAATTAAAGTTCCATAGGTTTTTTTAATTTTCTCTTCAAGCACCTCATGTCCTAACTTAAGATAAATACTATAAAACTCTCTATTTTTGTTTTTGTTTTCCATTAAGCCTAACTAGTGAAAATAAAAATAAGAAATAAAAAGATGTAATTGCAGAATCTAAAGGAAATAACTTCGAGCACTCACCAGCAACTAGAAAACTTAGTAGCCAGAGGGTGTGAGTACCTTTTACCTTACCTCCCCGGCAACGGCGCCAGAAAAGAGCTTGATGTCTACTCACGCTTATGTTCTTGTAGACAATGTTGGACCTCCAAGTGCAGAAGTTTGTAGAACAACAACAAGTTTCCCTTAAGTGTATCACCCAATGTTTATCGAACTCATGCAGGTAGAGATCAAAGATATCCCTCTCAAGCAACCCTGCAATTACGATACAAGAAGTCTCTTGTGTCCCCAACACACCCAATACACTTGTCAGATGTACAGGTGCACTAGTTCGGCGAAAAGATAGTAAAATGCAAGTGATATGGATGAATATGAGTGGTAATAACAATCTAAAATAAATATGGCAGCAGGTAAACATGTAGTAAAACAGTAAATAAATGGTGATTCGATGTTTGGAAACAAGTCCTAGGGATCATACTTTCACTAGTGGTCACTCTCAACAATGATATCATAAATAAATATAAATATAAACACTTCACTATGCTACTCTAAACTACTCTCTGGTTGGATAACAAACACTAATTCATTGTGTAGGGCTGCAAAAGCAAACCTTAAAGATGTATTCCCAAGTACTAATGAACACCTCACGTTGTCACTTTGAGCATTCATAGGAGGTACTAATACACTACAATTTCATAGAGACATCCAACTCAAATCATAATCCAGTGAACAAGTATTCTGTGAAATATAGCCTAAGAGACCCACACGGTGCACACACTGTCACCTTTACACACGTGGGACAAGGAGTCTCCGAAGATCACATAAGTAAAATCCACTTAAATAGCATAACGACATCTAGTTTACAAAGCTCATGATCACATAAAGATCACACCATGGGAGAGAGAGATAAACCACATAGCTACCAATGGACCCGCAACCTCGGGGGATAACTACTCACTCCTCATCATAGGAGTTAGAAATGGCGATGAAGATGGAGGTGGAGTCGATAGAGATGGCTCCGGGTGCAATCCCCCGTCCTGGTAGGGTGCCGGAACAGAGACTTTCTGTCCCCCGGATCTTGTCTGCGATGGCGGCGGAGCTATGGAACTTTTCTGGAACAAAGGCTTCTTTCTTAGGGTTTTTGCGTCGAAGGCTTTATATAGGCGGAGGAGATAGGTCGGTGGGGTGCCCGAGGGCCTCACACCATGCCTACGTGCGGCCAGGCCCTGGGCCACTCCTAGGGGTGGTCTGACACCCTGGTGCCCCCCTTCGTCTCTCCTTCGGACTTCGTCTCTGTTACGGTAAAATAGGCACTTTGACTTTTGTTTCGTCCAATTCCGAGAATATATTATGTACAACCTTTCTGAGACCCAAAACAGCAGAAAACAAGGAATTGACACTGTGGCATCTTGTCAATAGGTTAGTGCCAGAAAATGTATAAAAGTGTAACGAAGTGCAAGTAAAACATAGAAGAATTGGTGTAAAACAAGCATGGAGCATCAGAAATTATAGATACGTTTGCGACGTATCATGAGCATGCACGATGAGGACTGTCGAGAATGGTGTAAACATGCACATGTACATGGGCTGATGGGGTATTTGGGTTTTCAGTGGGAAATGGAGTAATTAATCATGTTACTCAATAATGGGCTAATCAAGTGAGTAATTGTGTCCATGAGCCCATGTATATGGTAGGGGCAACCATTTGAATATGTGCAGTCCCTTCCCTCCGTACCCATTGTCTTGTTGGAAGAAAGGAGAAACCCTGACCATCTTTGTACTGTTGATGCATGTAAATGCATCTATGATCTTTTTAGTTTATTGTGTCATATTTCGTTAATAGATTCATATAAGTGGTTGTAATCATGTTTCAGAATGATTTTGGAGATTTTCCTAGAACATCCCTTTTACTTGTATTATAACTCTGCATATTAGAAAACCCTATTTTGCCTATTTTAATTTTCAAAGACCCGCGTGAACTCAAATTGACCTAGGATTTTTCCACGCAAGTTTTCATGGAAGAATAAGGGATGAAGCACTTGGACCTCATGTGGAGATAAGGGAGGCCCTATATGGAGCTCACGAGGGAACCATGCACCTATTCAGCTTCGTAACGTGGTGCACTGGCGTGAGCCTTTCTTTATTTATGCAATTTCCACTGATTGCAGCACTCGCATGTTCCCTGAGGCTTGGTGGAAGTATACTAATTTTTATTTCTGTACAAAGATTTTTGTCAATTATAGCACTCGCATGTTCCCTCAGGCTTTTTAACGAAAACCACAAAAGACCTTACATCCTCCGAGTATTGCCGGGTAAGTTGTGATGCATCGATAAACCAGAGCTCCCGATGGGAGTAATAGTAGCCGATAACTTTGAAGGGCTCACGAATGTTTGTTCGGGTGAAATAACTATTATATAGACTGAACCGGAAGTTTTATCATCATATGCAACTGGGTATATATTATTCAGATATTGGCTAAAAAGCTTTATTGCAAAAATAAAAAGGGCCGAAAGATGAGATCTAAGCATAAAATCATCACAATTGTGCAACGTTCCATGGGTTGACTTCCACCAATATTGTTGTATTATTTTTGATGCGGTAGGCTCCTCCTGGGATGACTTCAGTAACGATGTAAGGTCCTTCCCATCGAGATTCGAGCTTCAAATGTCTCTTCTATTTTAAGCGTAGTACTAGGTCGCCTACATCAAAACTTCGAGTATGTACCCTTCGATTGTGATAATTTCGTATCGCCTGCTGATACACTGTTGTTCTAGCCAAAGAAATATCTCGAGCTTCGCCAAAAAGGTCCACAACATCATGCAATGCTTGAACATAGGCTTTTTCATTATACACGACAACACGCGGTGCTTCGAAGCGAACGTCGGAAGGCAGAACAGCTTTAGCTCCGTGCACAAGGAAGAAGGGAGTATATTGAGTTGATCTATTTGGTGTAGTCCACAAGCTCCAAAGTACTGATGGTAACTCTTCAACCCATGCTCCGATTGCTTTTGTGAGATGCTTTTTAATGTTGTCATAGATTAGACCATTGATCCTTTCTACTTGCCCATTTGTTTGGGGGTGTGAAACCGAAGCAGAATTGAGTCTAATGCCGAGATCTTCATAGAATTCGTGAAATTCCTTTGACGCAAAGTTGGTTCCATTGTATGTGATGATGTTGTGAGGTACACCGAAGCGGCAGGTGATTCCTTTGAAGAATTTGACAGCCGTAGTAGCTGTTTGATTGGTTACTGGTATGGCCTCAATCCACTTGGTGAATTTATCGTCTGCTACCAATAAATAGGTATGGCCACCTGGTGATGACTTTGGCATAGGTCCGACCTAGTCGAGTCTCCACTACGTGAAAGGCCATGCCAGGGGTATTGTCATGAGGTCCGTAGCAGGGGCATGTTGCTTTGGTGCGACACGCTGACAAGGGTCGCACTCCTGACCCAATCTCTTGCATCGGTTGTTGCTATTGGCCAATAAAACCCAACTCTGGAAGCTTCGGCCATGAGTGCTCGACTGCTTGCATGGTGACAACACGTCCCTTCGTGTATCTCCCATACCGGGGCCTTTCCATCGTCGGTGGCGATGCACAGTTGGAATGTACCAGAGATACTTCGTTTGTAAAGTTCACCAGCCACTAATGTGCGACGCGTGAAGATCCTAGCTTCCGTTGGATCATCTGGTAGTTCCTATTGAAGTAAATATGCTAGGAAATGCTTAGTCCACATGGGCTCGAGGAGTAGAACTTGCTATTCAGGTCCAATAACAATCTCTTCGGCAACGTCTTGGGGCGCAGCCCCCGAGTCAGTAATCGACTTTTCCGGAGGTGCCGAAGTCTTGACTTTGATAGACCGTTGATTAATTACTTCATAAAAAACTCCATCTGGAATTGCGAAGCATGTGGAACCAATATTTGGTAAGACATCTAATTCTTCGTTGCAGGCTCTACCGATATGTTTTAACTCGCAACGTTAAAACTTGGCCTACATAGACTGATACATTTGGAGATAAGAAATCATGTTATCGCTGATGACATCACACAAATCCATCGACTGCTAGACCACGAGGTTTGAATCTCCATAAATATCCAAATGGGTAGCGCCACATGCTTTGGCCATACGCATTCCATGCAATAATGCCTCGTATTCTGCTTCATTGTTTGCTGATAGCGCGAAGTTTATCCTTAACACGTACTTCATCTTGTTGCCTTGTGGAGAAATTAGCACTACTCCTGCACCTGCGCCCGTATTTCGATTTGAGCCATCGAAATAAATAGTCCATGAACCCGACATATCGGGTGCGACCAAAATTTGTGACTGAATCCAATCGACAAAGAAGTCAGGGAAGATCTGAGACTTGATGGTTGTTCGATTTACATAGGAAATATCATGTGGCGCTAACTCGATGGCCTATTGAGATACTCGGCATGTGGCATCTAGATTGGTGAGTATATTCTTCATTGGAGCTTCAGTGACAACGATTATCGTATGCTCGACGAAATAATGCCGTAATTTTCGTGTTGTCATCCATACGGCATACACCGTCTTCTGGTAGTGCGGGTAATGATGCTTTGCTGGTGTAAGTACTTCACTGAGGTAATAGATGGGGCGATGTACGTCGTGAACTTTACCTGCTTCCTCGCGCTCGACTATGAGCACGATGCTAAAACCTCGACTGGTTGCGGCGATATAGAGTAGCATTGGCTCCCTATATTGGGGAGTAACAAGGACCGGGGAAGTCGAAAGTACTTTCTTTAGATTGTTGAAATCGTCTTGTGCTTCTGCTGTCCACTCGAACTTCTCTGATTTTTCCATTAATTGATAGAAAGGGCAACACCTTTTCTCCTAACTTTGCGATGAATCTGCTAAGAGCTGTTACTCGTCCTGCTAGTTGTTGCACATGTTGCAAATTCCTTGGTGGCTCCACGACGAGGACAGCCTTGATCTTCAAAGGATTAGCTTTTATTCCTCTAGCTGAAATAAAGTACCCGAGTACTTGGCCTCCCGGTACCCTAAAAAAGCATTTCTTCGGGTTCAACTTGATTTTGTAACATTTGAGATTATCGAAGGTTTCTCCCAGGTCGTCAATTAAGGAGCAGCATCTCGGGTTTTGACGATGATGTCATCGATATAAACCTCGATGTTTCAGCCAATTTGCTCCCCAAGGCACGCTTGAATACACTGTTGGTAAGTTGCGCATGCGTTCTTTAACCCGAAACTCATGACGTTGTAGCAGTAAACACCGTGCAGTGTAATAATCGCTGTTAACTCCTGGTCTTCTTCTTTGATCTTGATTTGATTATATCCAGAGTAAGCGTCTAGAAAGGAGAGACGAACGCAACCTGCCGTGGAACCGACTATTTGATCGATACGAGGCAATGGGAAATGATCCTTCGGGCAATGCTTGTTGAGGCTCGTGAAGTCGATGCACATTTGAAGAGCTGTTATATCTTTCTTTGGCACCATGACTGGGTTAGCTATCCACTTGGCTTCTTTGAGATCTCGAATAAACTCAGCTTTGAGGAGCAGATTAACTTAGTCTCCAATGGCTTTTATTTTTGGTTCCCAAAAACAATGTAGCGTCTGCTGTACAGGCTTCGCTTTGGGGTCACAATTGAGGGTGTGCTCAGCGGGTTTCTTGGGAATACCTGGCATGTCGGATGGATCCCATGCAAATATTTCCCAGCGCTCACAAAGGAACTCTATGAGTGCGCCTTCCTATGCGACAATAAGATCGGCTGATGCATTGATTGTTTTCTTCGAATCAGAGGGATGCACTTGATGCTTCTTTGCTTCTTTGGCGGCGTCAAACTCGTCGGACTTTGTATTCCGATTATCGGCAGGTCACTGCGTATGGTCGGTGAGTACGTCTAGTGCATTGAGCCTCTTCCCTGACTCTGAATTTGGAGGCGATCTTCTGTAAATCCTTATCACAATTATCGAAACGAGAAAACTTCCATGAACTGTTATTGTAGTCCCGTTATTGCCTGACACCTTGAGTTTTAAGTACGCATAATGAGGAACTGCCATGAATTTGGCAAATGCTGGTTGACCGAGGATGGCGTGGTACTGTGATTCCCAATCTACTACTTCGAACTCGAGTTGTTTCCTTCCTGAAATATTCGGGTGTACCAAATACGACGTCCAGCAAAATCTTGCGAAGAGGATATGCGGGTCGGGTCGGGATGATGCCGTGGAAACCAGTGTCGGATTCCTTTAACATATCAACCGTTATGCCCATCGCCTTCATTGTGCTTGCAAACAGGAGGTTTAGACCACTTCCTCCATCCATGAACACCTTGCTCATGTTGTATCCTCCGATCTGCACTTCAAGTACTAGGGTAGTGTGACCATGCCTTGTTACAACTGTCGGATGATCTGCTCTGCTGAACATGATGCTTTGTTCTGACCAGTTGATATATTCGGGCAAACTTGCCATGGCCACTGACACGCGTACAGCACGCGACCGTTGGGAACCCCAAGTGGAAGGTGTGATGCGTACAACAGTAAGTTTCACTCAGTAAGAAACCAAGGTTTATCGAACCAGTAGGAGCCAAGAAGCACGTTGAAGGTTGATGGCGGCGGAGTGTAGTGCGGCGCAACACCAGGGATTCCGGTGACAACGTGGAACCTGCACAACACAACCAAATTACTTTCCCCAACGTGACAGTGAGGTTGTCAATCTCACCGGCTTGCTGTAACAAAGGATTAGATGTATAGTGTGGATGATGATGTTTGCATAAAACAGTAGAACAAGTATTGCAGTAGATTGTATTCGATGTAAAGAATGGATCGGGGTCCACAGTTCACTAGTGGTGTCTCTCCCATAAGAAATAGCATGTTGGGTGAACAAATTATAGTTGGGCAATTGACAAATAAAGATAGCATGACAATGCACATACATGTTATGATGAGTAGTGTGAAATTCAATTGGGCATTACGACAAAGTACATAGACCGCTATCCAGCATGCATCTATGCCTAAAAAGTCCACCTTCAGGTTATCATCCGAACCCCTTCCAGTATTAAGTTGCAAACAACAGACAATTGCAATTAAGTATGGTGCATAATGTAATCAACACAAATATCCTTAGACAAAGCATTGATGTTTTATCCCTAGTGGCAACAGCACATCCACAACCTTAGAACTTTCTCACATCGTCCTGCATTTAATGGAGGCATGAACCCACTATCGAGCATAAATACTCCCTCTTGGAGTTACAAGTAATGACTTGGCCAGAGCCTCTACTAATAACGGAGAGCATGCAAGATCATAAACAACACATAGATGATAGATTGATAATCAACATAACATAGCATTCTATATTCATCGGATCCCAACAAACGCAACATGTAGCATTACAAATAGATGATCTTGATCATGTTAGGCAGCTCACAAGAGCTAACAATGATAGCTCAATGAGGAGAAGACAACCATCTAGCTACTGCTATGGACCCATAGTCCAGGGGTGAACTACTCACACATCACTCCGGAGGCGACCATGGCGGTGAAGAGTCCTCCGGGAGATGATTCCCCTCTCCGGCAGGGTGCCGGAGGCGATCTCCTGAATCCCCCGAGATGGGATTGGCGGCGGCGGCGTCTCTGGAAGGTTTTCCGTATCGTGGCTCTCGGTACTGGGCACTGTTCAAAAAATCGTCCGATTCAACGATTAATCGCCCGATAAATCCCTATTCAGTGGTCATCGATTAGCTGATAAATTCATTTATCGTCCGATTAACTCATTTATCGCCCGATTAATCGTCTGATTTGCCTATTAATCGCTAATCGTCAGCCGACCGAGTTGAACCCGATAAGAGATTTTCTCAACATTGGTACTGGGGTATTCACGACGAAGACTTTAAGTAGGCGGAAGGGCGGAGTCGGAGGGCTGACGAGGGGGCCACACGCTAGGGCCGCGCGGGCCCCCCTTGGGCCACGCCGCCCTAGTGTGGCGGCGCCTCGTCGCCCCACTTCGTTTCCCTTTCGGTCTTCTGGAGGCTTCGTGGAAAAATAAGCCCCTGGGCGTTGATTTCGTCCAATTCCGAGAATATTTCCTTACTAGGATTTCTGAAACCAAAAACAGTAGAAAACAGCAACTGGCTCTTCGGCATCTTGTTAATAGGTTAGTGCCGGAAAATGCATAAATATGACATAAAGTATGTATAAAACATGTGTGTATCATCATAAAACAAGCATGGAACATAAGAAATTATCGATACGTTGGAGACGTATCAGCATCCCCAAGCTTAGTTCCTACTCGTCCTCGAGTAGGTAAACAATAACAAAGATAATTTCTGAAGTGACATGCTATCATAATCTTGATCAATACTATTGTAAGCACATGCAATGAATGCAGCGATTCGAAGAAATGGTAAAGACAATGGTTAAACAACTAAATCATATAGCAAAGACTTTTCATGAATAGTACTTTCAAGACAAGCATCAATAAGTCTTGCATAAGAGTTAACTCATAAAGCAATAAATTCATAGTAAAGGCATTGAAGCAACACAAAGGAAGATTAAGTTTCAGCGGTTGCTTTCAACTTGTAACATGTATATCTCATGGATATTGTCAACATAAAGTAATATAATAAGTGCAATAGGCAAGTATGTAAGAATCAGTGCACAGTTAACACAAGTGTTTGCTTCTCAAGGTGGAAGGAAGTAGGTAAACTGACTCAACATAAAAGTAGAAGAATGGCCCTTCAAAGAGGGAAGCATGGATTGCTATATTTGTGCTAGAGCTTTCATTTTGAAAACAAGAAACAATTTTGTCAACGGTAGTAATAAAGCATATGTATTGTGTATAAGGGATTTCTATTTTCGTGCCCTCGCTTCCTTAGTTGTGCTCAGTTTTCCCCAGCTCCTTAGTTTTTCCTCAGTTTTCCCCAAGTCCTTGTTTGAAACCCGCAGAAGCAGCTCCGACGGCAGGAATCCGTTAAGTTGACCGGTCCGTGCTGACGAGTGGGATCGTGTTGTTTGTGCGGTCGCGTCCTGTGGGGCTAGTAGGAAGGAACCGCGTGGGACAGGACGAGACCATGTTTGTGTGGCCGTAGCGTGTGGGGCCGTAGCGTGTGGAGCCATGTGGGTCCGGGACGTGGGCACGAGTGGTTTCTGAAAGTCGGTAAGCAATCAATCTAGTGATGTCCTCGGCAGACCAGGAAATGTAATAAACTTTGTCTCTTTCGCCCAGATTAACAGTTTTCAATGTACCTTTTTCCTCTCTCTCGCTCGATCTCATTCATATTTGATAGTCCAAATTGGTAGCAAATCTAAAGCAGCTTCTCCTTCTGTTTTTTAACGCCATTCATTTCTTTATGCCTTCGTTTTTACCCAATCAGGTAGGAAATCTAGGGCACAAATCCAGAGAAAATATAGGATAAGCTTGCATAGAGCAGCCAACATAGCATAGATATATTCACGACAGATCCAACAGTAGTACCGATAGAACCCTACAACATAAGCTACATTTTACATGAATTTAAGTTGCTCTACAGATAGAGCAGTCACATACAGAGAGTGCAGTAGGCATGTTCAACGCCTCCAGGTTGCGCCTGTGACTCGCCTGGAGGTTGCGCAGGTGAATCCCAAGTGCTTTGTGTTTGGCCATGAACGCATGCACGTTCACCGTCGTTCCAACTCTAGCGCCGCATCTGCCAATGGATTCAGCATGGTTCACCAGGCAGTTGAAGTCGGTGGCGCGGAGCTTCCTGTTGCAGAAGGGGCACTTGTAAATGCCTCGAGCAAAGGGGCCATCGTAATGGCCGGACTGCAGCCTCGTGAGGACGTGACGAGTCTTGGTGTGGAAGGACTCGTCGTCGCTGTCGACGTCGCTGCTCTGCACCTGTCACGTAGCACCAAAGATCGTGCAAAAAACATGGAGTCAGTTGCAACGATGATGGAACAGAGAGTGAACAAAGATCATGCATGATAATATGGGCTCGAAAAAAAGAGGTAGCCTCAGTTACATTGGACACACTTATATCCAGGATTTGAGTCAGTAAACCAAAGATCATGCACAACAAATTTGAACACACCAATTGTTTACTGACCAAACCCTGAATCAATTTGTGCCCAAATATTCATCATCATCGGCACAAATCTTAAACAAAAGCAAATCACAAGCACTAATAACGCAAGATCTAACACAAAAGGATTGAACTAGGAACAGACGCACCCTAATAACGCTAGATCTAACACAAATGGATTGAACTAGGAACAGACGAACCCTAATAATGCTAGATCTAACACAAAAGGATTGAAATGGGATAAGAACAAGGGAGCAAAGGGTTACCTCCGGCTCGTCATCGACGATGCTGGTGTCGTAGGGGTTCTCCGGCGCGACGTACGGCACTGGTTCGTACGGGTCCCAAGTGACGGGGGCCTGGACGGGGGCTTGGACGGTGGCGGCGGCCGATGCGCCGGCGGCTGATGCGCCGACTGCTACGTTGGAAGCAGCAACAGGGGCCTGGACGGGGGCAGCGGCCGATGCGCCGGCGGCTGATGCGCTGACAATGGGCATCTCATTCTTCTCCATCGCCGGCGGTTTTCTTCGGGGTTTTTTCTTCGGTTGTGGAGAAGATGATGGGACAGGAGAGGCGGTTGCAGTGAGAACGTGCATCGAGGGAGAGGAAAAGGGCTCTATAAAGACGAAGGTGGCGTGTACCGCAACACGCGTCCGCTATGCACGGCTGCAGCGTGCACCGCGACACGAGTCTAACCCTGGGACGTTTGGTGTACTCAGTTATAACCTCGGGCCTTATACAGAAATTTTATCTGTACTCAGTTTTCCCCTCGAGTACTTAGACTGCAAGTGCAATATACTCAGTTTTACCCTCAAGTAGCTAGTCAACAGAGAGTCAACAAATGAGATTAACATATCTAATTGAGGCATTTCATGCGCAAAAAATTCAAAAAAATAAAAACATAGTGGCACCTACTCATGGAGTCTTCCTACGCAACCTGCCACCAAGAAAACCTTAACAAACATATATAAATCAAGTTTTACCACAAATTGCCACTTCTCAGAATCACTAGTGTAGCTATGAAGATGCATGGTTTTCCACTCAAACCCCTTTGCAAAACATCTTCCCCAAAAACATAATTTGTCTAAATGATGCCATAATTGTCACACTCATGTATATTTGAATTGCAAATAATTTGATGTAGCCCAATATGAATTATATTGTACAAAACACGCATTTTTCATTTTGTAATTCTTTTTGTTTGAATCCCTTAGTCTATTTACTATTTATGTGTCAACACCCGGATTTTTAAGTCCGGATGCCTATTATGTCATACATCGCAATCCCAGGAATATTGTTGTTGCGAGGCATAATAGTTAAGTATCGCAGTCATCATTCATTACAAACCATAAGTCTTACAAATTGGAATCACATGATCCATATTACACGAATAGTTGATCTATTGATCAACGAACAAACACAAGTTCATAGTTCATAGCGGAAGCGTAAGATACAAGGACTCTCTAGTCCACAGGCCAACGCTTGACGTCGGAAGACTCCTAGTTGTCATAGGCGTCCTGCTGGTCATCTCCTTGTTCATCTTCATACTCTGGCCATTTGAATAGCCAGGGACAAAGCCGTGAGTACTTCAAGTACTCGCAAACTAATACTAATGTAAGTGCTAGACATTTCTAGTATGGTTTGCTAAGCTCTAGTTTATTTGCATAAAGCCAATTTTAGTTCACAGGTATTTGAGAAAAGCTTATTCAAGTGCTAACTAACTCAAGTGGGAACATTAGTGTCATTCCCACCATTCAAGTGGTGATTTCAATTCAATTCACCACAAGTCATTTGACCATCTCAATTCAACATCATTATCAAAGATATGACATCGGAAACTGTATGGCCTTTCCAACTGTCCGTAACCGTGGACGCGGCTATTCGAATAGATTTACACTCTGCAGAGGTTGCACACTTGTGCCACAACATTTGATTTCATCCGTCAGGATTACCCCGAACCATCGTAACACAGTACGCGGATCATCAACCATAACCTTTTACTTACGAATCCTAGTATGAGCACCTCTCCCCATGAGCTTGGCCTCCCAGTGAAGACCAACTGTCAACCTGGGAACTGCACAGGGCTTGGCCGTACAATTCACCTCAATTTCACATCATTTCTCAACAACGGAGGCAGCCTCAAGCGTAACCCCTATGACGTGTGTTCAGAGGGAACCCATACTAAGATGCATAAACTTCCAGTTAAGCCCTACCCATAATCAGGTATTGTGGGGGTACTTACTAATTGGAAAGGTATTGCATTCAAACCAACATCATGTTTATCAAAAATCACCATCTTCTCTTTGTCATATTCACCTTCAAAAAATCATTCAATGGAATGCATCATCATTCCAAGGTTTCAAATTCGTTTCAAGTCACATTGTTCCCATCTAGAGTAGTCAAGTTTTATTCATTAGCACTAGCTCTAAATCATGAGGGGTACTATCTTGCTTTGCTTGATGGAGGCTAACTTTACTACTCTAGTAAACTTCCTTACTTTGACCAAAGTTAACTATAAAAGTAACTTCTTGAGAAAACAAGTAAAAACTTGTAATGTCTAAACTTGGGCTAGGCTTATGTAAGAAAAGGTAAGATTCATGGTTCCTTGCCCCAAGGGGCTTTGCACTTTGCAAGAATATTAGCTTCCCTTGGTAGTTCTCAAAATTCTCCTCCTCCTCCTCTTGGTAGCAACCTTCTTCTTCGGTGTATTCTCCGGTGCTAGCGTCTAAATTTGAATACGAGTATAATTACTCACTAATTCAATGGCTATTCCATGTAGCACATATAAACACACAAACTATTCTATGCACACAAATAATCTAATTAGGGTGCATGGATTGTGTTGCTTGAGGAGAATTTACTCTTTTTCATTTAATATGTAAATGATAGTTTCCATAGGGTTCTTGAGAAATAATTTCCTCTCATTGAAATCTTCTTAAGATTTAATTTCTCAAACAATCATATAAGAACTTATATTGACCTAAGTCAAATGTTCATCATCATCATTTGAGAAAATGATTTAAATGAAGTGGATCACTTCATATCATGTAATAACACTACATAGGATTTAAATCTCTAAGTAATTCATATAAGAGAGTTTGGGCCAGGGGTCCAAACATCCCATGAATTCATGTGAGACAAGATTTAAATGAAGTATAAGACTTCATATCATTTACTTAATAGTTTTGGACAATATCAACTACACAAACTAGCCATATTGTCATTTAATTGAACTAGGGCATGATCATACAAAGTGACCACACCATTTTATTGCATAATCAATTAGTGCAAGTCAAATGTGAGCTATTAGAGTTGTAATCAACTTAATATCTATTTTGGTTGATTTTTAATAATTATTTGAATATGAAAAAGTCCCTGCCTTCTTCTTTTTATCAAATTAATTCTACAACAAAACTTGGCATGGGACCAGTGGCATTGTGTAGACATTTTCCCTAGCTTTCTAACAATATAAAGTTCATTAAATTTGGTTGAGCCAATTTGAATCTATTGAATTTCAAAGTTTGGGCAGTATTGAAATTGTTTGGAATTGTTTAAATCGAATTTGAATTAAACAGGCCGGCGGGAAAACTAACTGGGCCTAAAGATTTAGAACGGCCCAAGGCCAGCCCACCACGCGTCTGTGCCCGCGTGGGCGGCCTGACGAGGGGGTCCTGCATGTCAGCGGCTTTTAAACGCCGAAGCGGTACGAGCGACGTGGCGCGTTGGATTAGAAGGCGATCCAACGGCGCACAGTCGTCATCTTCTCCGACGAGAAGCAGAGGGTCTGGCGGCAAGGGTAGGGGGTCGGAGAGCTTACAGCGGCTCCAGCTAGGGTTGGCAATATGCTTGACGAAGTTGTGGACGACGGCGGTTCTCCTGGTACAGGTGGCGTCGCCTGAGGTGGTCGGGATCGCCGGCGATTGCTGCAGGGCTTCCGCGGTGGTGATCTCCCGATTGAGCTTGCTCCGGCGAGAATCGAGTGAGTGGTGAGGTGGTTGAGTAGCAGTGAGAGGTGGCGAGTGCGATGGTGTGCCTGGATTGCTCAGGGGAGCTCAGTATTTATAGAGGCGAGTGAGGGTTGTGGGGCAGGGTGGTGGTCGACATGCTCGCGGCGTCTCCGGCGAGCTAGCGAGCTAGGCGAGGGTGCGGCAGTGTTCTACGGTTCCTGGCGAAGCGAACGGTGGCGACAGCTTGGTCGGGCGGCGTCTGGATTGGTCGCATTGCTTCCACGACTGCCGCGGCGTTCACGGGGTGTGGTCGTCGTCTCCGGCGGCGGCGGGCACGGGTCGTGGCCGAGCGCGTGTCTGGCGGCGTCGCGGTGGCAAGCAGGCACTCAACTCGTTCACAGGGGGTCCAGGGAGGGCTCGAGGTGGTGACGCGGCGCGTGGCCAGTGCACGTCCACGGCGTGCACTCGCGCGACACGAGCGACATCCGGGCGCATTCTGGGCGCGCGTCCTCCGGCGTTGGTCGTCGTCGAGCTTGACAGTGGCGTGGCTAGGGAGGTGTAGGAGTGTGCGGTGGCGAGCTTTGGCACGGTGGCCAGGGCAGAGAAGCAAGGGGAGAGGAGGTGGTGCGGCAAGGTGGCGACATGGCCGGCATGGCCATGTCCTAGCCTTGCTCTCCCTCTCCCTAGGGTTCTATTGATCATTTATTAGTTAGAGGGAACCAGGGGACCAATTGGGCTAGGGTTTAGGTAGAGTTGATGAGGTAGATCACTATTTGCAATAGTGGCAAATAGTGCCATAGTTGCAATTTGTGAAATTTGTCCAATTTTGATTTAATTCAGATGGTTGACCAATTTGAATTGTGTGTGTTTAGTTGAGTTAGAAATGACCAGAGATGATGAGAGGTGGTGGTGGAATTGTTGAATTCAAAGTTTTGCAAAAAATGATAAGTGGGAGATTGCTGAATATGTTAAAATGTTGCAACTTTGGTTGAGCATAGCTCTTGATCAAGAAAGATTTTGGCATGGTGATCTTTACAAAAAAGTGTTCACCTTGATGTTGACTTGGATGTGGTGCCAAGAGTTAGCAAGGTTTGGTTTGAGAAAATTGAATTGCAAAGGCTCAAAGTAGTGATCAGACTATAATTTGCAGTTTTGACCATTATCATATGTGAGCAAGATTTGCATTTGAAATTTATTTGAATTGTGATTCTTTGATTCCAAAAGTTGTAATAAGTGTTTAGTAACATTATTCAACTAATGGTGAAGACCAAATTGGTCTAGGGTCAAAATTTATAAAAATGCCATAGAGCATATGTGAGGGTTTTTAGGGTTTTTCATTTATTTGATTTCTTTCTCTTTTTGATTTATTTGGTTTGTGATCTTCTCATGATCACATTAGGGTTTTAGGGTTTATCATATACACATAATAACAATCATCATGGCATATCACTCAAATGCACAAGTCCTATGCATGGCACTACATGCAATTTTAAAAGTTTTTGTTGGTTTGAAAATTTGCTCTCTGGAATTCTCTAACTTTCTTTTTATTGAAATTTGGGATGTTACAAACCCTTCCCCCTTACAAAAGATCTCGTCCCGAGATCGAAAATAAAGTTAGGTACTAAAGAGATCTGGGTACTCCTTCTTCATGAAGTCTTCGCGTTCCCATGTGGCTTCATCCTCGGTATGATTGCTCCACTGTATCTTCAGAAACTTGATGCTTCGGGTGCGGGTGGTTCGGTAAGCTTCCTCCAGGATGAAAATCGGCACTTCGTGGTATGTCAAGTCCTGGTTGATATCCACCGATCGGTGATCGATGTTCTTGAACACTTCGGTCTTCTCGGGGACTTCAAGGCATTTCCGGAGGAGTGAGATATGAAACACGTCGTGCACAGCCGACATTTCTTCAGGCAACTCCAGTTGATAAGATACTTCACCTCGGCGGCTGAGGACTTGGAAAGGTCCGACATATCGGGGTGCGAGCTTTCCTTTCAGTTGAAACCTTTGCATTCCTTTCAAGGGGGATACCTTGAGATAGACGAAGTCTCCGATCTCGAAGGTCAACTCCCGACGTCTCTTGTCGGCGTAGCTCTTCTGTCTTGATTGCGCAGTCTTGAGGTACTCGCGAATCTTGTGTACTTTCTCTTCGGCTTCACGAAGAACATCTGGACCAAAAACTTGGCTTTCTCCGACTTCCGACCAGTTTAGGGGGGTACGGCATTTCCTTCCGTACAAGGCTTCAAAGGGGGCCATCTGTAGGCTGGCTTGGTAGCTGTTGTTGTAAGAGAATTCTGCGTAAGGTAAGCAGTCTTCCCACTTGGATCCGTATTCCAGTACACATGCTCTCAGCATGTCTTCCAATATCTGGCTGACTCTCTCAGTCTGTCCGTCGGTCTGAGGGTGATAGGCGGTGCTGAAATTCAGACGGGTTCCTAGTCCTTCATGCACTTTCTGCCAGAATCTTGAGGTGAACTGTGATCCTCTATCTGACACTATCGATTTCGGGGTTCCGTGTAGGGCGACTATTCTGGAGATGTAGAGTTCAGCTAACTTTGGGCCTTGGTAAGTGGTTTTGACGGCGATGAAATGGGCGACTTTGGTCAATCTATCGACAACTACCCATATGGAATCATTGCCTTTGCTGGATTTGGGCAGTCCGGTGATAAAGTCCATTCCTACGGAGTCCCATTTCCATTCTGGAATCTGTAGTGGCTGCAACAGTCCGGCGGGTCGTTGATGTTCTGCCTTGACTCTCTGACAGATGTCACACTTGGCGATGTAGCTGCCGATTTCTCTCTTCATTCCGTGCCACCAGAATTGCTCCTTCAGGTCTTGGTACATCTTGGTACCTCCGGGGTGGATTGAATAAAGAGTGTCGTGGGCTTCTTGCAGGATGACTTGTTTTAAGTCTGAGTCCGATGGTACGCAGAGACGTTCTTTGTACCAAAGAACTCCGGCTTCGTCTACGGTGAATCCGGGGGCTTTTCCTGCGGCTATCTGTTTCTTGATTCCGTCAATGCTAGCGTTGTCCTTCTGGGCTTCCTTGATCTGACTAACCAAGGTGGGTTGTAGTTCTATGCTGGCTAGGAATCCTTCACTAACAAGTTCAAGTCTGAACTGTTCAAACTCTTGATGTAAGCTGGGCTGTTCGGTTGCGAGCATGGAGTTCAACTGGCACGGCAGTCGACTCAAAGCATCCGCTACCACATTGGCCTTGCCGGGGTGGTAGTGAATCTCCATGTTGTAATCCTTGATCAATTCGATCCATCGGCGTTGTCTCATGTTCAGCTCCTTCTGGGTGAATATGTATTTGAGGCTCTTGTGGTCGGAGTAGATCTCGCATCGATTACCCATGAGGTAATGACGCCAAACTTTCAAGGCTAAGACCACGGCTGCAAGCTCGAGGTCATGGGTTGGGTAGTTCTGTTCATGCTGCTTCAGCTGTCTTGAAAGGTAGGATACAACCTTGCCTTCTTGCATAAGTACACATCCAAGACCAGTCTTGGAGGCGTCGCAATATACGTCAAAGGGCTTTGCGATATCGGGCATGATCAGGATTGGGGCAGTTGTCAGTCTACTCTTGAGCTGTTGAAAGCTCTCTTCACATTTGTCGGTCCACTTAAACTTTCTGTCCTTCTTCAGTAGTTGGGTCATTGGTCGAGCGATGCTCGAAAAACCTTCTACAAATCTGCGGTAATATCCGGCTAATCCAAGAAAAGCGCGGACCTCGGTTTGTGTGGTTGGGGCTTTCCATTCCATAACAGTTTTGATTTTGGCGGGATCTACGGCAATTCCTCCTGCAGACAAGATGTGTCCCAGGAATCCAACTTCTTCCAACCAAAACTCACACTTGCTGAACTTGGCATACAACTTGTGCTGTCTAAGGGTTTCTAGGACAGACTCCAAATGCTGTTCATGTTCCTCTTCGGACTTGGAGTAGACGAGTATGTCGTCGATGAAGACAACGACAAACTTGTCCAAAAAGTTCATGAAGATCTTATTCATGAGATTCATGAAATAAGCTGGGGCATTGGTCAGTCCAAACGACATGACGTTGTACTCATACAACCCATATCTGGTGGTAAAGGCAGTTTTCGGAATGTCGGTGGCTCGGATCTTCAGTTGATGGTATCCAGTTCTAAGGTCGATCTTGGAGAAAACTTTGGCTCCGGTGAGTTGATCAAACAAGTCTTCTATCTTGGGTAGGGGGTATTTGTTTTTGATGGTGACATCGTTAAGCTTACGATAGTCCGTACATAAACGATTTGCACCATCCTTCTTGTCCACAAACAAGACGGGGGATCTCCAGGGGGGTGCACTTGGTCTAATCAGACCTTTGGCCAACATCTCATCTATTTGTTTCTTCAGCTCCACAAGCTCGGTTGCGTTCATGCTGTAGGCTCTCTGGGCTATGGGTCCAGTTCCGGGGATTAACTCGATGATGAACTCGATATCCCGATCCGGGGGCATACCGGGTAGATCATCCGGAAACACATCAAGGTAGCGACAAACGACCCTAATTTGATCCAGAGTTGGCTTGGATACACTTTGGTTGCAGGTGAATTTTCTGGGTAGTTTTTCAGAGACGTGCTCTACTACGATACCGGTGCTGCTAGTCATGGTTATGGCTTTCTTGGCACAGTCTATCAATCCATTGTGTTTTGACATCCAGTCCATTCCTAGGACGACTTCCAAACCTTTGGTTCCCAGAATGATTAGATTGGCATAGAAATCTACATCATGGATTTTGATTGGTACATTTTTGCAAAATTTTCTGGCTTTGGTGGTTGATCCGGGAATTTGAACTATCATAACATGCTTCAAACTGAGGGGTTGAATTTTACTTGTTGATGCAAAGTCTTCGGTGACAAAAGAATGAGATGCTCCGGAATCAAACAACACTCTGGCAGGGATGTGGTTGACAGAAAACATACCCAGTACAACATCTGGTGCTTCCTGGGCTTCTTCGGCGTTCATGTGGTAGAGGCGGCCGTTGGTTATTGGGGTTGTTGGGGGTGAACTTCTTGCCGGTGGAGACACGGCGTTGCTGCTGAGCAGGTGCAGCGGTGTTGCCGGCGAGCTTGGCGAGACGCTTGGGACACTCGTTGGAGTAGTGCCCCACTACACCACACTCATAGCAAGTGATGGTGGTCTTGTCCTGCTTATTCGCAACGGGGACGGCATTGCTTCCGGTTCTGGGAGCGGTGTTGGTGTTGTTGTTGTTGTTGGGGGCTCTGGGCGGAGCGCGGTTGTAGTAGTTGTTGTTGTAGTTGTAGTAGTTGTTGTTGTAGCCTCCTTGCTTGGAGTTTCCTCCACTCCGGTTCTGATAACCGGGGCGCGAGTTCTGCATCGAATGAAACCTCCGCTTGAGCTAGGGCGAAACTTCTGGGGGTGGCTTGATCCACTTTGATTTGCCATGCGGTGCTTGCGGTTCTCATTGGCTTGGTTCAGCTTGCCCTCCATCTGGATGGCGGAGTCAACAAGAGCTTCAAGGTCGGCGAAGGGGATGTTGACGAGGACAGTCTGCATCTCATCATGCAGTCCGTTCAGGAATCTCTCCTTCCTCTTCTCAACGGTGTCGGTCTCATCAGGGGCGTACCTCGACAGTGTAAGAAACTTGTCGCGGTATTCAACCACCGTCATGCGACCTTGTTTCAGTTCACGGAACTCATCCCTCATCTTTTTGATAAGACCCGGGGGTACATGGTACTTGCTGAACTTTAGCTTGAAATCCTCCCAAGTCATGAACTGACCTCCGTTCATGGCACGGGTGCTTGTCCACCAAGCGCGGGCTGGTCCAGCGAGATAGTGGGTTGCAAACAAGACTTTCTCGTTGGCTTCCACTCCGGCTACTTCCAGGTTGTTCTCCATAGTCTAGAGCCAGTCGTCAGCGTCGAGGGGTTCCTCGGTCTTGCTAAACACCGGGGGATTGGTGTTCTGAAAGTTCTTGAGCTTGGATCCGGGGTGGTCATGATTTCCAGGGCCTTGATTGGCGATGTTCTGTAAAGCGGCGATGTTGGCTTGACGTTCAGCTCTTTCGGTCTCCCTGTCGGCAAGCAGGGTTTGCAGCAGTTGCATCATCGCGTCGTTGGTTCGATTGGGAGGGGCCATCTGAAGATATAGAAGATCATGAGATAAGAGGGAACATTCTATGGTTCATTTTGGTTAAGTTTGAAAACATTTGAAAACTTGTAATCTTTTCATGACAAACATAACATTCATTCATTCATTCAACACATAGTACAAACTAACACACACATACTCCAATGGTTTTAAGAACCATTCTCATGCTACGATACAAAGGACGGGATACAACTCACACCTACATAAGTGAAACTAGTGCACTACTCCTCATCCTCGACATCGATCGGGACGTAGTCGTCAGGTCCTGCCTCCAGGAACTCGTAGTCCTCCTCCTCGGTGAACTCGTCCTCCTCGAAGTCGTTGTTGTCGCTCAGGAAGGCTCCTCCTCCCTGAAGGTCGATGCCTCCGTCGTCATCCTCCAGCTCTCTGATCTGATCCTCCTGGGCCTTGACAATGGCCTCAAGTGACGCGATCTTGGCGCGAAGGCGCACAATCGTAGCGTCCTTCTTGGCACGCTGCTGGCGAAGGCTCTTGCGGTTGTTGTTGAGTAGCTTGATCGCCTCACCCTGCTCGATGATGTGAGCATGGGTCTGGTTCGCATAAGAGCGGGTGGCGTCGAGGTCCTTCTGAGTCTGGTAGAGCATGAAGTCCAGGTGCTCAGCGTGGTGTCTCAACTCCGGGTACGACTGCAGCTCCATGGGCACTCCCATGGCATCACGCCTCACGAGATGCGCGTAGAGCGAAGCGAGGATGCGCACCCTGTTCTATCCACAGATGCGCGCAAGTGCCTCCTGAAGGCCACGTGCGAGTCCGTCGAGCCAGTTGCTCTCGCGGAAGGAGAAGAGGATCCTCTCCGAGGTGGGAGGCTCCATCTTGCCCCTCAAGTCGGCAGTGATCACCCACTGCAACTCTCCTCCGGGCGTGTCGTCCAACTGAACCCCGTGGAACTCGGGGTGTGGGCGCCCAAGGAAGTCAGAGACGGCGTTGAGGTCGTGCTCGAAGATCAAGCTCCCTCCGTTCCCAAGCTGGTAAAACTTGGTGTTGATGGGTTCATTCGGCTCCATCTGAAAGAGGATTGGATGAGTAAGTTAGAGAGTGCAAAGTGTGGCAAAATTTTAAGTTGATTCAAATAAGATAGAACATGAGTCATCAAATTTTGGCAAAGTCTCAAAGACAAGAGTGTAAGTAAGTTTTCACAAATATTTTCTTTCATTTGATTTCAAAGTTAAGTTTTTCATAACGCCTATTCTAACTAAGGTCTTCTAAGGTCAAACAATGGCTCTGATACCAACTTGTCAACACCCGGATTTTTAAGTCCGGATGCCTATTATGTCATACATCGCAATCCCAGGAATATTGTTGTTGCGAGGCATAATAGTTAAGTATCGCAGTCATCATTCATTACAAACCATAAGTCTTACAAATTGGAATCACATGATCCATATTACACGAATAGTTGATCTATTGATCAACGAACAAACACAAGTTCATAGTTCATAGCGGAAGCGTAAGATACAAGGACTCTCTAGTCCACAGGCCAACGCTTGACGTCGGAAGACTCCTAGTTGTCATAGGCGTCCTGCTGGTCATCTCCTTGTTCATCTTCATACTCTGGCCATTTGAATAGCCAGGGACAAAGCCGTGAGTACTTCAAGTACTCGCAAACTAATACTAATGTAAGTGCTAGACATTTCTAGTATGGTTTGCTAAGCTCTAGTTTATTTGCATAAAGCCAATTTTAGTTCACAAGTATTTGAGAAAAGCTTATTCAAGTGCTAACTAACTCAAGTGGGAACATTAGTGTCATTCCCACCATTCAAGTGGTGATTTCAATTCAATTCACCACAAGTCATTTCACCATCTCAATTCAACATCATTTTCAAAGATATGACATCGGAAACTGTATGGCCTTTCCAACCGTCCGTAACCATGGACGCGGCTATTCGAATAGATTTATACTCTGTAGAGGTTGCACACTTGTGCCACAACATTTGATTTCATCCGTCGGGATTACCCCGAATCATCGTAACACAGTACGCGGATCATCAACCATAACCTTTTACTTATGGATCCTAGTATGAGCACCTCTCCCCATGAGCTTGGCCTCCCAGTGAAGACCAACTGTCAACCTGGGAACTGCACAGGGCTTGGCCGTACAATTCACGTCAATTTCACATCATTTCTCAACAACGGAGGCAGCCTCAAGCGTAACCCCTATGACGTGTGTTCAGAGGGAACCCATACTAAGATGCATAAACTTCCAGTTAAGCCCTACCCATAATCAGGTATTGTGGGGGTACTTACTAATTGGAAAGGTATCGCATTCAAACCAACATCATGTTTATCAAAAATCACCATCTTCTCTTTGTCATATTCACCTTCAAAAAATCATTCAATGGAATGCATCATCACTCCAAGGTTTCAAATTCGTTTCAAGTCACATTGTTCCCATCTAGAGTAGTCAAGTTTTATTCATTAGCACTAGCTCTAAATCATGAGGGGTACTATCTTGCTTTGCTTGATGGAGGCTAACTTTACTACTCTAGTAAACTTCCTTACTTTGACCAAAGTTAACTATAAAAGTAACTTCTTGAGAAAACAAGTAAAAACTTGTAATGTATAAACTTGGGCTAGGCTTATGTAAGAAAAGGTAAGATTCATGGTGCCTTGCCCCAAGGGGCTTTGCACTTTGCAAGAATATTAGCTTGCCTTGGTAGTTCTCAAAATTCTCCTCCTCCTCCTCTTGGTAGCAACCTTCTTCTTCGGTGTATTCTCCGGTGCTAGCGTCTAAATTTGAATACGAGTATAATTACTCACTAATTCAATGGCTATTCCATGTAGCACATATAAACACACAAACTATTCTATGAACACAAATAATCTAATTAGGGTGCATGGGTTGTGTTGCTTGAGGAGAATTTACTCTTTTTCATTTAATATGTAAATGATAGTTTCCATAGGGTTCTTGAGAAATAATTTCCTCTCATTGAAATCTTCTTAAGATTTAATTTCTCAAACAATCATATAAGAACTTATATTGACCTAAGTCAAATGTTCATCATCATCATTTGAGAAAATGATTTAAATGAAGTGGATCACTTCATATCATGTAATAACACTACATAGGATTTAAATCTCTAAGTAATTCATATAAGAGAGTTTGGGCCAGGGGTCCAAACATCCCATGAATTCATGTGAGACAAGATTTAAATGAAGTATAAGACTTCATATCATTTACTTAATAGTTTTGGACAATATCAACTACACAAACTAGCCATATTGTCATTTAATTGAACTAGGGCATGATCATACAAAGTGACCACACCATTTTATTGCATAATCAATTAGTGCAAGTCAAATGTGAGCTATTAGAGTTGGAATCAACTTAATATCTATTTTGGTTGATTTTTAATAATTATTTGAATATGAAAAAGTCCCTCCCTTCTTCTTTTTATCAAATTAAGTCTACAACAAAACTTTGCATGGGACCAGTGGCATTGTATAGATATTTTCCCTAGCTTTCTAACAATATAAAGTTCATTAAATTTGGTTGAGCCAATTTGAATCTATTGAATTTCAAAGTTTGGGCAGTATTGAAATTGTTTGGAATTGTTTAAATCGAATTTGAATTAAACAGGCCGGCGGGAAAACTAACTGGGCCTAAAGATTTAAAACGGCCCAAGGCCAGCCCACCACGCGTCTGTGCCCGCGTGGGCGGCCTGACGAGGGGGTCCCGCATGTCAGCGGCTTTTAAACGCCGAAGCGGTACGAGCGACGTGGCGCGTTGGATTAGAAGGCGATCCAACGGCGCACAGTCGTCGTCTTCTCCGACGAGAAGCAGAGGGTCTGGCGGCGAGGGTAGGGGGTCGGAGAGCTTACGGCGGCTCCAGCTAGGGTTGGCAATATGCTTGACGAAGTTGTGGACGACGGCGGTTCTCCTGGTACAGGTGGCGTCGCCTGAGGTGGTCGGGATCGCCGGCGATTGCTGCAGGGCTTCCGCGGCGGTGATCTCCCGATTGAGCTTGCTCCGGCGAGAATCGAGTGAGTGGTGAGGTGGTTGAGTAGCAGTGAGAGGTGGCGAGTGCGATGGTGTGCCTGGATTGCTCAGGGGAGCTCAGTATTTATAGAGGCGAGTGAGGGTTGCGGGGCAGGGTGGTGGTCGACATGCTCGCGGCGTCTCCGGCGAGCTAGCGAGCTAGGCGAGGGTGCGGCAGTGTTCTACGGTTCCTGGCGAAGCGAACGGTGGCGACAGCTTGGTCGGGCGGCGTCTGGATTGGTCGCGTTGCTTCCACGACTGCCGCGGCGTTCACGGGATGTGGTCATCGTCTCCGGCGGTGGCGGGCACGGGTCGTGGCCGAGCGCGTGTCTGGCGGAGTCGCGGTGGCAAGCAGGCACTCAACTCGTTCACAGGGGGGCCAGGGAGGGCTCGAGGTGGTGACGCGGCGCGTGGCCAGTGCACGTCCACGGCGTGCACTCGCGCGACACGAGCGGCATCCGGGCGTGTTCTGGGCGCGCGTCCTCCGGAGTTGGTCATCGTCGATCTTGACAGTGGCGTGGCTAGGGAGGTGTAGGAGTGTGCGGTGGCGAGCTTTGGCACGGTGGCCAGGGCAGAGAAGCAAGGGGAGAGGAGGTGGTGCGGCAAGGTGGCGACATGGCCGGCATGGCCATGTCCTAGCCTTGCTCTCCCTCTCCCTAGGGTTCTATTGATCATTGATTAGTTAGAGGGAACCAGGGGACCAATTGGGCTAGGGTTTAGGTAGAGTTGATGAGGTAGATCACTATTTGCAATAGTGGCAAATAGTGCCATAGTTGCAATTTGTGAAATTTGTCCAATTTTGATTTAATTCACATGGTTGACCAATTTGAATTGTGTGTGTTTAGTTGAGTTAGAAATGACCAGAGATGATTAGAGGTGGTGGTGGAATTTTTGAATTCAAAGTTTTGCAAAAAATGATAAGTGGGAGATTGTTGAATATGTTAAAATGTTGCAACTTTGGTTGAGCATAGCTCTTGATCAAGAAAGATTTTGGCATGGTGATCTTTACAAAAAGTGTTCACCTTGATGTTGACTTGGATGTGGTGCCAAGAGTTAGCAAGGTTTGGTTTGAGAAAATTGAATTGCAAAGGCTCAAAGTAGTGATCAGCTATAATTTGCAGTTTTGACCATTATCATATGTGAGCAAGATTTGCATTTGAAATTTATTTGAATTGTGATTCTTTGATTCCAAAAGTTGTAATAAGTGTTTAGCAACATTATTCAACTAATGGTGAAGACCAAATTGGTCTAGGGTCAAAATTTATAAAAATGCCATAGAGCATATGTGAGGGTTTTTAGGGTTTTGCATTTATTTGATTTCTTTCTCTTTTTGATTTATTTGGTTTGTGATCTTCTCATGATCACATTAGGGTTTTAGGGTTTATAATATACACATAATAACAATCATCATGGCATATCACTCAAATGCACAAGTCCTATGCATGGCACTATATGCAATTTTAAAAGTTTTTGTTGGTTTGAAAATTTGCTATCTGGAATTCTCTAACTTTCTTTTTATTGAAATTTGGGATGTTACATTATGTGCCCTTGGATTGTTAGTACTACTCAGTTTTGCCCTCAAGTTCTGTCACAAATGCTCTTAGAAGCCCAAACTTATCCTGATTGGTTGAGCCGTTGTCACACGGATCGACTCCACGAACCGTTGATCAACTGATCTAACGGGCAGTATACCCCTCCCCGTCTCTTCGTGGCCACCCCTCTCTCTCTCTTCGTGGCCACCCCTCTCTCTCTCTGTCGGTGGATGCATTATTGCCACCCCTCTAACAATTATCAACTATCTTTCGCTTTCCTTTTTCTTTTAGGGGATATAGTTTTGGCATATAGTTTTAGTAATTTGAAACGGCCCAAAAGTGGTATAATTTTGGTATAAACATGAGGCATACATATTTGCGGATTTCGGTGAATGCATTATTGTCACCCCCTAACAATTATCAACTATCTTTCGCTTTCCTTTTTCTTTTAGGGGATATAGTTTTGACATATAGTTTTAGTAATTTGAAACGGCCCAAAAGTGGTATAATTTTGGTATAAACATGAGGCATACATATTTGCGGATTTCGGTGAATGCATTATTGTCACCCCCTAACAATTATCAACTATCTTTCGCTTTCCTTTTTCTTTTAGGGGATATAGTTTTGGCATATAGTTTCGGTAATTTGAAACGGCACACACTAATATAGTTCGGTGAGCAATGATAAGAATCCCTTGTATAAACATGAGGCATACATAAAGCATTCCAATATAGTTGGATATTTGGGTGAATGCACACACTAACCATGAAAACAACTACAAGTACATGTAACTGAATAATGAATTTGTAACAAGGTATCCCTTGTAACAACTTCTAGCGCCTGGTGAGCAATGATAAGAATCCGATCGCAATTATACAACAGAAAAAACAACCAGCCATCAGATTAGCTTGCTTCTTCAACTCGATCAGCTGCCTTAACTGCTTGTTCATTTTCTTCAGTTCTCCCTTCACTTCCACCAGTCCTACATTGGGAGCATTAGGCATAATCGGAATGGCTCCTCTCTCCGCCGCATTCTCTACAGCAAGTTCCCCCCTCCCAAATTGCGCTCCCCAATAGCGCCAATTGATTCCTGCAATTGAAGCCTCTGAACGTACACATCGATCCACTCGAAATGCCTGCATTTCTTCAGGATCTGAAAACAACAACGGGAACCCTAAATCCCAAATTCGAGGGAATAGCAAGAAAATCGAGAGAAAACAGAGAAATTGGAGCGAGATCTAACCTTATCCCCCTCTCTATATGGCAAGCTCTCGCATGCAAGGAACTCACGTCCACGGTTGCCGTTCTCGTCCGTCTTACAGATCGACCGCTTCAGAGGCTCCTGGCGTGGGCAGTCAGGGCATCTTGTCAAAGGCACGGGTCCATACTGCGGCCATGAAGAACGGGAGGTCGAAGAGAAACTAGACATCACCCGCCTGCCGGAGAAGGGTTGCCGCTGGCGGAGAAGAAGAACAATGGGGCGCGGGGAAAGAAAGGGGAAGCAATGGCACGGGCACGGGCACGAACACGGGGCTGGCTCGGGCTCCCATTTTGCAACGGTCACCTGGGTAAGCTGTGGGTCCTGCGCACTTAACGTGGACAAGTTGTGGGTCCCACGAGGATCTGGATAAGTGAAGACGTGTCCACTGCGGGGCACCAACAGCGGCCCCACTTGCCAGCACCAACCAACGTTAACTAAACGGGATTCCTTCCGTCCGAGCTCCTTCTGCGGGTTTCAGACAAGGTCTTGGGGAAAACTGAGGAAAAACTAAGGGGCTGGGGAAAACTGAGCACAACTAAGGAGCCAGGGGCACGAAAATAGAAATCCCTATGTATAATATATCCTACAAGTTGCAAGCATCATGCATAGATTACCAATAGTGCCCGCACCTTGTCCTAATTAGCTTGGATTTACATGGATTATGTAATGTCCCAGGTTTAGAGACGATCGAGGGGTAGATTTTAGAAAGGGATGTGCATTGCATTGTAAATTCCGGGGAAATTTCGAGCTTTTAAAACAAAACTACATCGAAGGGGGACAGGTTTCTCTCACGACACCTTACAGGGTTAGGGTTTCGAGAGTGCGATGAACTTGTTCCTACTTGTCTAAATTAGGGTTTTGAGAGGAGAGAAGTGAAATTGCATTAAAATCATAAGTTGCATGACTGAATTACAAGTTAAGTTGTTTGAATGAATTCAAACCAAATTTGAATTTGAATTTCAAATTCAAACATCAAATGATTATCACATAATTCAAATTTGAGATAATTTAACAAATAATTATCATTAATCAAGATTATAAGTAATACAACAATTACATAAAGCTCATTAAGGAAAACTTGAGCTTTATTGATAATCACACACATAATACATTGTCTTTACAATATTCAGATTTGAATTATGGAATTACAACACATTACAAGAATTGAATAAATAGAAAAAGAAAAAGGAAAATTACAAGGTATTTAAATGACCTAAACTACATTGTGATCTTCATGAATTCTATGATCAAGATGATCTTGAGTTCATCTTGAGCATCTTCTTGATCCCTGCACACACACACAACAAACAGAACATTAAGCCAAGTGGCAAAGCCACTTGGCAGGTTGGCAAATATTACATAGAGTGGATATGATCAAGCTGCCGAGCTGATCCAACCCACCAGCCCAAGTCCCAAGCCACACACACACAGGCAACACACAAGGCTTGCTGCATGTGTAACAACACACAAGGTCAGGGGGAGTCACCAAAATAGCCAGGCAGTGCTGTCGACCAACAGAGCAAGCCTGGAACATATAAAATCTTGCCACAGTAAAACCTAGCCATTCCATCGACAGACTTGCTCTGGTAAGCCACCAAGAACACCAAGAACAGCTAGAACAGATAGAACAGCTTCACTGTTCAATCTGCTCCATAACACCACAGAATCCAATCAAGCTTCAGAAGCTCACAAGGAGGAGCAGGGCAAGCCAAACAAACCACCAGAAGCAAAACCTCTACATCAACTGAAATTCTTGGAGCTGGAGTGAGGTATACCAATCATCATGAACAAACCAGATGGTTTTGTTCATAAATAAGCATATGCACCAATCACACACAAGCAAAAAGGGTATGAAACCCTGGATGTATCATCACTTGGTTGCTAAACCAATTGGTGCCAGCAAATACAACTTAGGCTAGAAGGAAATCAAACCAGGGAACACTGGTTGTGACAACACAGTGTCACAACCAGAGAAATCCAGCATGGATTTAATCCTATGTAGCCATCCAGATCCACCAAGCACCTAATAGTCTAGCTTAACCATCAGACTGATAGGCAACATGTGCCTATCTTGTTTATCAACACCAAAGCCACTGGTTATTCACCAAGTGATTAGCCAGTGAGCACTTATTCATCAAAGAAAGCCAACACTGGTGGGAGCCACCCTAACAGCAAGGATTTACTGTCAGGGTTACCTCAACCACACAACCAATCCAAACAGTTAAGTCTTACACATGCATCATCACCCAAGTGGGTTCAGAGTGGGCTAGGGTCCCCAACAATTGTTGGCATCCCTCTAGCCCAAGCAAATCAATTGATATGATCACCACTGTGTCACAGTTCACATCATTTATCCAAATAACAAGGCAAACTAAGCAGATAAATGAAACAGATAAGCTACTGATGCACAGGGTCTTGCAGATGATCCAAAGGATCATTGCACACAGTCACTGATGCTTGGACAAGCACCAGCACACCCAGACTAAGTCTGTAGGAAGCACAAATAGCACTGAATGAGTACCAGTGAGTCACAGAGAGGGGCACCCACTAATTCACAAACAAGAAATGATCATATGATCATCAGGGCTTGCTATAGCATGCCAACATATGTTAGAGCATCACTGAGCAGCAGAGCATGAACTAGATAATTAAATAGCCACACATAATCAACAGTTGCTTCACAGATAATCACATGGATGATTTATAATTGTATCCAGAAGCACATCAAATACAGGATGTACCACTGGATCATGATAAACAAGTAAAGCACTTAGTGCTCATCACTAAACCATACCATTAAACCAACAGTAATGCTCAGATGAGCATGCTCATGAATTTGAGCACAAGAACTAGCCACAGAAGCTCTGGCACTTGCAAATTTGCAAGAATTGCATACTGCAATGAAGCCATTGAAGCATATATGAATACACATGAGTGTCAGGCAAGCATAGAAACAAGAACAGAGGCACAGGGAAGAATTCTGGCAAGTAATGCAAGCTTTAACAGGCACATAGCTTAGCAATCTAGCACACGCAGCACACGCAGCACAGCAGCAACGCAGCTGCAGTAAGCACGGCCACAGAGCAGCATGAGCACGGCTAGCCTCTCCACGAGGAGGAGAAGCTATGACCAGAGCTAAGGGAGGAGGAAGAAGAACAAGCACACAAGAGAGAGGGAGAGATGGCAAACGTACCAGGGTCGAGCTGGCAGGCAACCATGGCGGCCACGGCGGCACACGCCAGGGCGCGGCGGCGCCAGGCCAAGCCAGGCCATGGCGGCACCACAGCACCAACCCACCATGGCAGCACAGCCACGGCGGCGCCATCACGCCAGGAGCTCTGGGAGCCGCGGGATCACGCGGATCCCGTAACCCTAGCCATGGCGAAGAGGGTCGAGGACGAGCGGGAGCGGCGTCTGCTCCAGATCGACGCGGATGGAACGGATCGCCATCACCTGGTGGTACGATTGCGCCCCATGGCGAGGGACATGGCGGCCGGAGACCGCCGGAATCGGTCGGCGATGGTGAGGGCGACGCAGGTCGCCAGAGAGGAAGGGGATTAGGGTTAGGTCGAGGCGGCGCGGGGTGGTGAGTGAGCGAGCGACCGCTCGGGTCGGTTGGACCCGAGCTGGTCTAACCCAACCCGCTGGGCTCCACTGACAGGTGGGCCCAGGGGCAATTGTGACTTTTCACAATTCAATTAAAAACCAGCAACTTTGAAATTCAATAGAAAATTGATTAGAGCTCTAAAAAAATAATTAAAAATATGAAAATCAATCAGCATAAAATTCTCTATCCAAATAAAATATCAAAGAGAATTTTTGAATATAATTAAGAATAAGTCTTAATTTGATGATTTAAATAATGATTTAAATCACACCTATTATTTTCAATAAAGAAAATAAGTCCATTAATGCTATTGGACTTTAAAAACATCTTGACAATATTTCAAGATTATATTTTACCCTAAATTAAGTATCTCCAAATTATTCTTAGTATTAACCTCTCATATGAAATAATACCGACATCGGAAGGGGGGAACAAACCCTAAAAACTGGAATCATGCATAATTGCTTCTTTAACCATTGCCCTTATCGGACAATGATGCTATTTTTCAGAGACAGAGGACAAGGGTCAGTCCACACCATCCAAGTGCAAAACTTTGCAGTGTTCAGGCAAGTTCATCACTTGCACATGTCATTTGAGTATTTCTATCAAATTACTTGCAAAGTACTATGATTATCACTATTGCATAAAAAACCAAAACCACTACTTTCATAACTATGAATATGACTATGTGGTGGGCAATGGAACCATGGATTGTGTTGATATGGTGGAGGTTCCATTGCAAGGGTTTATATCCATCTAGGATTAAACAACAAATGTCGCCAGTGATTCTTGTGCCGTAATACCCGTGTTAACCATAAGATCCGGAGTGGGACGGAATAGTCAAAAGTGTTTCCACCTCTCGTTCATCAACGGATGCGCTTTACCGTAGTGCACTTGTAATCCAAGGGGGCAAGCGGTGAGGCTGGGGAGTCCTAAGTCCCCACGGCATAGTCCGTAGTACACTTGTCGCCCGAAGGAGCAAGCGGTGAGGCTGGGGAGTCCTAAGTCCCCACGGTATTGCGGTCTATGATGGGTTGCAGCTACCGGCGTAGGAGTGTATGGTAGAGCCCAGCACTGTCGTCGTGGTCGGGGTCCACCTTGAAATCTACAGGAATAATGGGACCGGCGTGGACCCAGGGTCAGGGCATGCAACAAAGGGTGGGTGTTCGAGGTAGCGGAAGAACATGATTGGCTAGACCTTATACCGGGCCTCACACCGAAGGAAGTGTGGACGGGAAAGCTGCCCGGTTGGCACCAAGGTTAAGATCTCTTATGGGTAAAGCAACACACCTCTGCAGAGTGTAAAGAACTGTGACCTGTCACTCCCTGTTCCGGGATATGGAACTGCGAACGCGGCCGGAAAGGAGCTCCATGAAGTTCTAGTAAACCGGTGAAGGCTGACGGACATAGCTCTTTGGAATAAAAGCAAACTCTTGAAGAAATGTTTATCAAAACTTGCATTGGTATTAGACTTTCTGGTCTAATATCGTAGCTAGAGCATCAAACACCTCTTATCTATAATGAACTTGTTGAGTACGCTCATACTCATCCCAATCTTAAATCTCTTGCTTAGATTGTCTGAATCATCTGGAGGAGGACTACGACAACAATGAAGGAGCCGAGATCATCGGCTATGAAGAACCAAACCTCTCTGGAGGTATCGAAGGCGTAGACTACCTCATCGTCTACGGATCCGGGGAGGCTTCCGGAGGAGATCAAGCCTAGAATCATCTAGTAGTGGTAGTAGCTGAGCGGCGTGAACTCTTATTACTTAGCTGCTCGAGAGAATAAATGTACAACTTAATGAGACATCTATATTGTAAGCTAAGTTGGGTTCGCCTCGAACCCAGGAGTATTCCTCTTAGGACCCAAGAGGAGCTCCGAGACGATATGTGTATGATATGTGTAATATTAATGAATGAGTTATGGACCTGCTATGTTCTGTTGTACTACTCTGAGGGATGTAATATTTGCGGAATGGTACTTCGTGAATGTTATATCAACGACTGGCATACTACAACATGCAGTGGTATGCAGGGTCACCACAGATTATCATCGCAATACATATGTTTTAACCAAGTATCACAAAGGGGTACCTCTATGCCGCCTATACAAAGGTCTAATGAGAAAGCTCGCATTGGATTTCTCGCTTTTGATTATTCTCAACTTAGACATCCATACCGGGACAACATAGACAACAGATAATGGACTCCTCTTTAATGCATAAGCATTCAACAACAAATAATATTCTCATAAGAGATTGAGGATTGTTGTCCAAAACTGAAACTTCCACCATGGATCATGGCTTTAGTTAGCGGCCCAATGTTCTTCTCTAACAATATGCATGCTCAAACCATTCAACTCATGATAAATCACCCTTACTTCAGACAAGACGAAAATGCATAGCAACTCACATGATATTCAACAAAGGATAGTTGATGGCGTCCCCAGGAACATGGTTATTGCTCAACAAGCAACTTATTAGGAAATAAGATACATAAGTACATATTCAATACCACAATAGTTTTTAAGCTATTTTTCCCATGAGCTATATATTGCAAAGACAAAGGATAGAAATTTTAAGGTGGCACTCAAGCAATTTACTTTGGAATGGCAGAGAAATACCATGTGGTAGGTAGGTATGGTGGACACAAGTGGCATAGTTTTTGGCTCAAGGATTTGGATGCATGAGAAATAATCCCTCTCAATACAAGGCTTAGGCTAGCAAGGTTATTTGAAGCAAACACAAGTATGAACCGGTACAGCAAAACTCACATAAAAACATATTGCAAGCATTATAAGACTCTACACTGTCTTCCTTGTTGTTCAAACCCTTACTAGAAAATATCTAGACCTTAGAGAGACCAATCATGCAAACCAAATTTTAGCAAGCTCTATGTATTTCTTCACTAATGGGTGCAAAGTATATGATGCAAGAGCTTAAACATGATCTATATGAGCACAACAATTGCCAAGTATCAAATTATTCAAGACATTATACCAATTACCACATGTAGCATTTTTTGTTTCCAACCATATAACAATTAACGAAGCAGTTTCAACCTTCGCCATGACCATTATGAGTAAAGCTAAGGACATATTTGTCCATATGCAACAGCGGAGCGTGTCTCTCTCCCACACAATGAATGCTAGGATCCAACTTTATTCAAACAAAAACAAAAACAAAAGCATACAGACGCTCCAAGTAAAGCACATAAGATGTGATGGAATAAAAATATAGTTTCACTAGAGGAACCTGATAATGCTGTCGATGAAGAAGGGGATGCCTTGGGCATCCCCAAGCTTAGATGCTTGAGTCTTCTTGAAATATGCAGGGATGAACCACTGGGGCATCCCCAAGCTTAGAGCTTTCACTCTCCTTGATCATATTGCATCATCCTCCTCTCTTGATCCTTGAAAACTTCCTCCACACCAAACTCAAAACAACTCATTAGAGGGTTAGTGCATAATCAAAATTCACATGTTCAGAGGTGACATAATCATTATTAACACTTTTGGACATTGCACAAAGCTACTGAAAGTTAATGGAATAAATAAATCCATCAAACATAGCAAAACCAGCAATGCGAAATAAAAGGCAGAATCTGTCAAAACAGAACAGTCCGTAAAGACGAATTTTTTAGGTGCACAAGACTTGCTCAAATGAAAATGCTCAAATTGAATGAAAGTTGCGTACATATCTGAGGATTACTCACGTAAATTGGAAGATTTTTATGAGTTACCTATAGAGAACACTGCTCAAATTCGTGACAGCAAGAAATCTGTTTCTGCGCAGTAATCCAAATCTAGTATGAACCTAACTATCAAAGACTTTACTTGGCACAACAATGCAATAAAATAAAGATAAGGAGAGGTTGCTACAGTAGTAACAACTTCCAAGACTCAAATATAAAATAAAAGTGCAGAAGTAAAATCATGGGTTGTCTCCCATAAGCGCTTTTCTTTAACGCCTTTCAGCTAGGCGCAGAAAGTGTGTATCAAGTATTATCAAGAGATGAAGCATTGGCATTCTTACCAGAGGTTCTGCGCCTACCCTTCTTACTCTTATTCTTACTCTTTGGTTTGGGGAATATATGACTACATCCAGGTATGGAGGAATTTAGAGTGCCTTTTCCCACATCTATGGTTACTCCGAAGAGCTTCAGCAGGGATCTTCCAAGTGTGATTTGTCCTGTACCTACACATTCAATAACGAGATAATCAGTGGATACCGTTTTTCCAATCAGCTATTCCCTTAGGAATTATAACAGAGTTATCAGTGAGAGTTATTCCTTCTCCACCTTCAGTAAGTCCCCAGAGTGTTAGAGTTTTATAAATACTTTCAGGCATAAGGCAAAATTCAGTCATAATATCACAACGAGCATCAAATTTTTTACCATCAATAGTAACTTTAATAGTGGGGTCCCACATTGACGGTTCAGAGTTTATTGGAACATAATCAAAATGCTCACGAATCCGACCATACCCTTCTTTTAAGCAAGATACACTTGTCTCAAGAGTGTTCAATCTATTAAAAATACTAACAAGGGATGGATCAAAATTATTAGTGGAGCTAGATGATGTAACCAATTTTTTTATGGCATTAAAAGCTTGATCCCCATCACAGTGAAGGAAATCTCCTCCCACTACAGCATCTAAGACATATCTATAACGAAGAATAAGCCCAAAATAAAAATTACTAAGAAGCAAACTTAGCATCATTTTAGGTTCAGTTTTATTATAAGAATCAAAAATTCTAGACCAAGCTTCTTTAAAAGTCTCTCCACCGCCTTGTTTAAAAGTGAAGATCGATTCCTCGGGTGATAGAGTAACAACTACGGGAATAGTCATGATAACAAAAATAAAGTAAATGCAAGTAACTAATTTTTTGTGTTTTTAATATAGAGAACGCAAACAAGATAGTAAATAAAGTAAAGCTAGTAACTATTTTTTTTGTATTTTGATATAATGCAGCAAACAAAGTAGTAAATAAAATAAAGCAAGACAAAAACAAAGTAAAGAGATTGGAAGTGGAGACTCCCCTTGCAGTGTGTCTTGATCTCTGCAAGAACGGCGCCTGTAAATTTAGCTTGACACGCGTACAGCACGCGACCGTTGGGAACTCCAAGTGGAAGGTGTGATGCGTACATCAGTAAGTTTCCCTCAGTAAGAAACCAAGGTTTATCGAACCAGTAGGAGCCAAGAAGCACGTTGAAGGTTGATGGCGGCGGAGTGTAGTGCGGTGCAACACCAGGGATTCCGGCGCCAACGTGGAACCTGCACAACACAACCAAATTACTTTGCCCCAACGTGACAGTGAGGTTGTCAATCTCACCGGCTTGCTGTAACAAAGGATTAGATGTATAGTGTGGATGATGATGTTTGCAGAAAACAGTAGAACAAGTATTGCAGTAGATTGTATTCGATGTAAAGAATGGACCGGGATCCACAGTTCACTAGTGGTGTCTCTCCCATAAGAAATAGCATGTTGGGTGAACAAATTACAGTTGGGCAATTGACAAATAAAGATAGCATGACAATGCACATACATGTTATGATGAGTAGTGTGAAATTCAATTGGGCATTACGACAAAGTACATAGACCGCTATCCAGCATGCATCTATGCCTAAAAAGTCCACCTTCAGGTTATCATCCGAATCCCTTCCAGTATTAAGTTGCAAACAACAGACAATTGCATTAAGTATGGTGCGTAATGTAATCAACACAAATATCCTTAGACAAAGCATTGATGTTTTATCCCTAGTGGCAACAACACATCCACAACCTTAGAACTTTCTCACATCGTCCCGCATTTAATGGAGGCATGAACCCACTATCGAGCATAAATACTCCCTCTTGGAGTTACAAGTAACGACTTGGCCAGAGCCTCTACTAATAACAGAGAGCATGCAAGATCATAAACAACACATAGATGATAGATTGATAATCAACATAACATAGCATTCTATATTCATCGGATCCCAACAAACGCAACATGTAGCATTACAAATAGATGATCTTGATCATGTTAGGCAGCTCACAAGATCTAACAATGATAGCTCAATGAGGAGAAGACAACCATCTAGCTACTGCTATGGACCCATAGTCCAGGGGTGAACTACTCACACATCACTCCGGAGGCGACCATGGCGGTGAAGAGTCCTCCGGGAGATGATTCCCCTCTCCGGCAGGGTGCCGGAGGCGATCTCCTGAATCCCCCGAGATGGGATTGGCGGCGGCGGCGTCTCTGGAAGGTTTTCCGTATCGTGGCTCTCGGTACTGTGGTATTCACGACGAAGACTTTAAGTAGGCGGAAGGGCGCAGTCGGAGGGCTGACGAGGGGGCCACACGCTAGGGCTGCGCGGGCCCCCCTTCGGCATCTTGTTAATAGGTTAGTGCCGGAAAATGCATAAATATGACATAAAGTATGTATAAAACATGTGTGTATCATCATAAAACAAGCATGGAACATAAGAAATTATCGATACGTTGGAGACGTATCAGCCACCTCTGCAAGCTTTATTTCCCGCGAAAACTTCTTGGATTCTCTTTTTGAAATGTTGGATTTGTGAATCATGTTCACATGTCCTCGAGATACGGGGTAAAGTTCGACTGGCACGTATGAACGTTCCTGTGATTGAGCAGAGGCATCTATACCCTCTTTTATCGGGTGCGCCATTGCTTCTGAGTTGAAACTCAATTCTTCGCATAACTTATGAATATCGAGGAACTGTCGACAATCCTTGAGCAGATGCGATGCCTTCTCAATGTTGTCGTTTGGGTCGATATAAACATGCAAGTAACATGGGGCAACTAATTGTTTTGCAGCTGGCAGGTGAGGTGTCTAAGGGAGGCGAACATGTCGGTTGCGACTTCTGGCTAATCGCTCATTATAACAACCTTCGTCGTGATTGTCATACTGATAAGGGCGACTTACAGCTCGGTCAATCGTCTCGTAGTGAAGATCTCTTCTCCTCTTCTGGCGCCCCTGCCTGCTCCCGATGCTAATAGGATTCCTTTGGACGCTTTCGTTGTTGTTGCTGAATGAATATGACAGATCTACCGTGGTTAGTGGTGGAGCGGCGATCGTTGGTGAAGTCCTAGTCCTTTCCAGGCTAGGTGCGACCGAGCCCGGGAGTCGAAGGAAACCTCCGGAATCGATGATGAAGTGGACGTTGCCGAACGTTGTGTCCATGCCGCCACGTAACTCCGAAGGAGTTGAACGCGACACATCACTACGCGGAGTGAACTCGAAGGATCCACAACGAATCGGATTCCCAAAGCTTGAGGATGTTGAAGCCGATGATATCGGTGACATCGGCAAAAACACAGTCGACATGACTAGAACTGCTAATGAAGTGCCTTGTACCAGCAGGTTTCCCATAGATGGCGCCAATTGTCAAGGGTGCTCCCCGGCAATTCCCACCATGAGGGACTTAGGGTTGACGGAATCCTGCAGGCTAGCACGAGAGACATCGGATACCAAACAAACGGGGGAGAGATTTACCCAGGTTCGGGGCCCTCGATGAGGTAAAACCCTTACTTCCTGCTTGTCTGATCTTGATTATCGAATATATCGGGTTACAATGGGATAGCCGATAGGCTGTGTTGGTTGTCTCGTCGAGAGGCAAGGATTCTAGGTTTTTGGCTCTAACTTGCGGTGGTTCTACGTACTGAAGTTGTGTGTCGATGTTGAAGCGTAAAGCACACGCCCGTTGGGAACCCCAAGTGGAAGGTGTGATGCATACAACAACAAGTTTCCCTCAGTAAGAAACCAAGGTTTATCGAACCAGTAAGAGATGAAGGCCACGTGAAGGTTGTTGGTGGAGGAGTGTAGTGCGGCGCAACACCAGGGATTCCGGCGCCAACGTGGAACCTGCACAACACAATCAAAATACTTTGCCCCAACTTAACAGTGAGGTTGCCAATCTCACCGGCTTGCTGTAAACAAAGGATTATACGTATGGTGTGGAAAATGGTGTTTGTTTGCGAAGAACAGCAGAGAACAATGATTGCAGTAGATTGTATTCATATGTAAAAGAATGGACCGGGGTCCACAGTTCACTAGTGGTGTCTCTCCAATAAGAAATAGCATGTTGGGTGAACAAATTACAGTTGGGCAATTGACAAATAGAGAGGGCATAACAATGCACATACATATCATGATGACTAATATGAGATTTACTTAGGGCATTACGACAAATTACATAGACCGCTATCCAGCATGCATCTATGCCTAAAAAGTCCACCTTCGAGTTAGCATCCGTACCCCTTCCAGTATTAAGTTGCAAACAACAGACAATTGCATTAAGTATGGTGCGTAATGTAATCAACACAAATATCCTTAGACAAAGCATTGATGTTTTATCCCTACTGGCAACAGCACATCCACAACCTTAGAACTTTCTGTCACTGTCCCAGATTCAATGGAGGCATGAACCCACTATCGAGCATAAATACTCCCTCTTGGAGCCTCTACTAGAACGGAGAGCATGCAAGATCATAAACAACACATATATGATAGATCAATAATCAATTTGACACAGTATTCCATATTCATCGGATCCCAACAAACACAACATGTAGCATTACAAATAGATGATCTTGATCATGATAGGCAGCTCACAAGATCTAACATGATAGCACAATTAGGAGAAGACAACCATCTAGCTACTACTATGGACCCATAGTCCAAGGATGAACTACTCACACATCAGTCCGGAGTCGATCATGGTGATGTAGAGTCCTCCGGGTGATGATTCCCCTCTCCGGCAGGGTGCCGGAGGCGATCTCCTGAATCCCCCGAGATGGGATTGGCGGCGGCGGCGTCTCTGGAACTTTTTCCGTATCGTGGCTCTCGGTAATAGGGTTTTCGCGACGGAGAGTTTAAGTAGGCGGAAGGGCAGAGTCGGAGGAGGCACGGGGGCCCCACACCATAGGCCGGCGCGGGCCCCATGCTGGCCGCGCCGCCCTATGGTTAGGGCGCCTCGTGGCCCCACTTCGTATCCTCTTCGGTCTTCTGGAAGCTCCGTGGAAAAATAAGATCCTGGGCGTTCGTTTCGTCCAATTCCGAGAATATTTCCTGTGTAGGATTTCTGAAACCAAAAACATCACAAAACAGGAACTGGCGCTTCGGCATCTCGTTAATAGGTTAGTGCCAGAAAATGCATATAAATGATATAAAGTGTATATAAAACATGTGAGTATTGTCATAAAACTAGAATGGAACATAAGAAATTATAGATACGTTTGAGACGTATCAGTCGACAGACCCTCTCCTAGCCTTTATATAGCAGGCTAGGTCCCGAGAGTCATATCTGAATTTGACTAGGTTACAATGAGATCTATTCTAGTTTTTTCTTGCACGGTTTTGTTGATTCGCCAGTGTCCTTCTTCCTAGAAACCTAAGTCCATCATCATGGGCATTGACATGGTTAACCCTTTATCACTACCTTTGTCGTAGGCACCTCTGAGGCAGACAAGCTCTACAGGACGAGACCGAGCCAAGCCAACAATTTGGAGACAAGGAGAACATGACAAAGGGAGCGAGGAGCAGCCTTAGCCGTCCTCCCGGGGCAACCCCGGAAGAAGGCTGGGAACGGCGGACTGGGGCAATCAGGCCAAGGCTTGGCCTCGACTGCCACCCAGAAGGACCAGGAAGGCACCTCTCCTGGGACACGAGCGGCTCGGGAATGGAGGTCAACTGAACTTGACAAGGCGTGTCAGGCTCAACCTTGGGAACATGCAAAGCGCCTGCGTCCCTGCGCGCCATCATGGTGCGGGTAGACAGTTTTCTGCACGGTAGATAGGAGTGACAGCTCGCTGTACGAGCTGTCACACCACCATCAAGTGCGCCGGCGCACAGCCCGTGGCCATCCATTGGCCACCGGCACCACCCACATGCGTGAAGACCACGTGTGGTCAAGCGATTGAGCCCGGGAACACCCTTGGGTGGTGCTCGAGCTAGCTGTTTGTAACATCCCACTTTTCAATAAAATGAACAAGGGAGATTTTCAAGAATCCAAAAATCAGGGTTAACAAAAACTTTTTCTTATCGTATAGGTTTATGCATATAGATCACCTCATTAAGTATTTTGAGTGTGCAATTGCCATGATGCTTGTTGTGTGTTACTCTCACTCTAAAAACCTATCAATGATCACTTGACCACCCCTAGCCAAATAAAATGGAAATATAAAGAAATTCCAAAAAATCCATTTACCTCTCACATAAGGCCTATGCCATTTTTGCTAATACTTAACCTAGCCCACTTTGGCTTGCACCTTTGTGTGTAAATGGTTACTAAACACTTTTAAACACTATTGGAAGTGAAGAAACTCAAATCAAACCAAAATCAAATTCAATTTCCAAGTCACATGAAATATGGTCACTTGTGCCATTTTTAGTCTGATGCCCACTTTGAGCCCCTGGTTTTCTTCTTTCCACTTCTAAACTTTGTCAACTCTTCACACCTCATCCAAGACAACATCAAGCACTTCAACATTGCCCAAAGTCACCACCCCAAATTCATCACCAATTTGAAATGACAAGCAAGCAAAGTCAGGACTTTGAAACAGATTTAAGATCATATGCAAAATGTGATTTTGCATATCAAATTCATTTTGACCACTACCACCACCAAAATGCTCCACTTAATATATGATTTCAACCCACCAAAAAGAATTTCAAAATTCGAAAATAACTTTCTTGCGGGCATTTTGTCGAACACATTGCAGGCAGGGTAAAATCTTGAGCCCATGCCTCATTTTTCTACTTGGACTTGGTCCAACCTGGACCTCCCTGCACCCTGGAGTCTCCCTCTCACCTCACCACATCAACCTCACCACTTGCACTGGACAGGGTTTGAATTAAACAACCCAAACCATGCCATGCCGTGGCATGGCATGCCACTTCATGCCATCTCCTCATCTGGTCAAATTCAGCATGCATCACCGTGTCAAATCTCTCCATCTCACTCCCCTGATGCTGCCCAGCCACTGCCCCGACGAAGCCAAGCACCAGAGACGTCAGCACACGCGCGCCCAGTGGCGCCCAGGACACGTCCATGCCGCGCCAGAGCGCGCCTGGCGCCGACCCTGGACGCCCAGAGCGTGACGACGCCCCGCGCCCCTGCGTCACCTCCGCCTTCACGCTCACCACCAGTAGACGCACCACGGAGCCCTGCCTCGCCTGGACACGCGCACGAGGCCGCGGGAACGCCGTGGACGACGACCGCGTCCACGACCAGCCGCCACTGTACCCCACGGACGCGTGACGCACTCCACTGTGCTTGACCACCGAACGCTATTCGGAGCTCGCCGTGACGTTCCCTGAGCTTGCCTGGACACGCCCATGACCTCGCCCACGCCGTTGATCGACGGGAGCGCGCCAGAGCCACCGTCACCATGACCGCCCGCCCTGGCTCGGAGCCGCTATAAAAGGGGCACTCCGCGCCCCAAATTGAGCACGCCACCCACCTTCCCTCACCTCACAGCTTCTCCTCGCCGCCTCAATTCCATCGATTAGCCACTGCCTCGCCCCAATTGCTAGCTCGCCGCCGCATACCGTAGCCGAAGCCCGCCGGAGAAGGAGGCCGCCCCAGGACGCGCCGCTGCTTCCAGGCGCCTCCCCATCATCGACAACGTCGCGGCGCACCACTCCGACGACCGCCGGAGCTCCGACGACCCCTCCGACCCCCTGCGGCCGCCGCGCTCGCCACTGCCTCTCGCCGTCGACGACGACAACCTCCAGCCGTTAGATCATCGCCTGATCCAACGCCTCTCCTTCCCCGTACCGGTTCGGTAAGTAAGTTCCGCTGACGTGTGGGTCCCGCCGTCAGACGGCCTGCTCGCGCTGGACGCGAAGTGGGCCGGCCCAACTCTTTTTCCCGCGCGAGCCCACCAATTCAAATTCGAATTTCCAGAGTATATGAAATTTACAATCTGATGCAAACTTTGAATTTCAATTGGGACAAATCTACTGGGCCAAATTTTGCAAACTTTATATTTTTAGAAACCTTATGAGATTATCTACACAATGCCACTGGATAGAACCCTAGATCTTTTGTAGAATTAAAATGACAAAATAAACAAGGCAGGGACTTTTCTGCCTTATAATAATTCTTAAAAATCAACCATAAATGCTTTTCAGTTAATTCCACCTCCAATAATTCACTTTTCACTTATACTAATTGTTTCTACAAAAATATGCCATGCTTACTTTGAATGATCATGGTTGAGTTGATTTAAATGCCCTTATGGCTATTTTCTAGTCAAAGATTTTGTCCAAAACTATTAATAAATCTTATGTGGGAGTTTCCCTCATTTAAATCTTGTCACCACCAATTCCAAGTGAAGTGGAGACTCTGGTTATTTAGGTCCCATAGGAATTGTTGGTGATATTAAATCCTTGTTATGCTAGAATTAAATGGTATGGGGTGCTCACCTCATTTAAATCTTTTCTCCAAATGATAAGTGTGAAGAGGTTGACTTGGGTCAACCTAGGTCACATATTATGCATAAGAGAAATTAAATCTTAATAAGATAATGAGAGGAAATTATTTTTCTTAATTGATAAGAAGAAACCATCCACCATTTTAATAGTAATATGTGATGCTAGTTTAAGTGTGTGAACCATGATTGTGCATAGTTTAGTAGATTAGTTTGGTGTGATGATTGTGTACCCCGTATTCGTATTTTAGACGCTAGTACCGAGGAGTACCAGGAGGAGGAGGAGGTCTACTTCCAGGAAGAAGAAGACCACCTTGATCAGTTTCCCAACCAAGGCAAGATAATACTCTTGCAAAGTGCAAAGCTCACCATGAGCAAGGCATTACCCCATTTACTTTATGCTTATAATCCTATTTCCCAGTTTTACTCTACAAGCTTTATTTACTTTTGTTTTATCAAAGTACTTGTTGATTTATGCTTTACTGGGTTAGTTTGGAGTTAGTACAAGAGTATCAAACTTAGCCTAGAAGCAAAGCAAATACTTAGCACCCCTCACACCTAGTGGCTAGTGCTAAATTTAAAATGACTACTCTAGATGGGAACATGTGTTGGTGAAATGATGATGGTGAAAACCTTGGAATGATTAGTCATTTCCATTGAAAGATTTTGAAGGTGAATATGACACTGAAGTTGACGTGGTGACTTTGGCTAAAAACTGATGATTGATTGGATGCGATACCACTCCAATTTTTGAGTACCCCCACAATACCTGATTATGGGTAGGGCTTAGCTGGAAATTTATGTGTCTTAGTATGGGTTCCCTCTAAACAAGCGTCATCGGGGTTATGCCGAAAGCTGCCTCTACAACAAAAGAGATGATATGATATGACGTGAATATGAGGTGAATGTCCGGCCCAAGCCCTGTGCAGTTCCCGGGTTAACAGTTGGTTTTCACCGGGAGGCCAAGCTCATGGGGAGAGGTGCCTATACTAGGGTGCGTAAGTGAAAGGTTAATGGTTGATGATCCGCGTACTGAGTTACGATTATTCAGGGTTTTACCCCTGACGGATGTAATCAAATGTTGTGGCACAAGTGTGCGACCTCTGCAGAGTGTAGAACTATTCGAATAGCCGCGTCCGCGGATATGGACAATTGGAAAGGCCATTCTGTTTCCGTCATCAGAATTTATATATTGGTGACTGGTGTTTTTGAACTGGAACTGGAAAGGTGACTTTGACTTTGAATCACAACTGAGTTGTGGGAATGACACTAATGTTCCCACTTGAGTTAGTTAGCACTTGAGGAGTTGTTTACAAAAGTGTTTACGAAATAAAATTGGCTTTATGCAAATAAACTTAGAGCTTAGAACACATTTATGTCAATACTAGTACTTACTTTAGTGTTAGATTGCGAGTACTTAAAGTACTCACGGCTTTGTCCCTGGCTATTCAAATGGCCAGAATATGAAGCCGAGCAGCAGTACGAGGAGGACGATCAGCAGGACGTCTACCACAACTAGGAGCTTCTAACGTCAAGCGTTGGCCTGTGGACTAGAGAGTCCTTGTATCTTACGCTTCCGCTATGAACTTATGTTTGTTCGTTGATCATTAGATCAACTATTTGTGTAATATGGATCATGTGATTCCAAGTTGTAAGACATTATGGTTTGTAATGAATGATGACTGTGATACTTAACTATTATGCCTCGCAACAACAATTTCCTGGGATTGCGATGTATGACATAATAGGCATCCGGACTTAAAAATCCGGGTGTTGACAAGTTGGTATCAGAGCCATTGTTTGACCTTAGGAGACCCTAGTTAGAAATGGACGTTCTGAAAAATTAAGTTTCAAAAAGGAATGAAGTATTTCTGAAAAATGTAAGTCTTTGTCTTCTCCTTAAGCTCTTTGGAAAAACAAAAAAATTCATGCTCTTCCTTAGAAAGATAACTAAAATTTTGCCACACTTGTTCACTTCTCTAACTTAATCCTTTACTTCACTTTCAGATGGAGCCCGTGAACACGAAGTTTTACCAGCTTGGGAACGGGGGTAGCTTGATCTTCGAGCACGACCTCAACGCCCTGTCCGACCACCTTGGTCGCCCGCACCCCGAGTTCCACGGTTCGCAGATCGCGAACCAGCCAGGAGGCGAGCTGCAGTGGATCATCACCGCTGACTTGAGGGGCAAGATGGAGCCTCCCACTTCTGAGAGGATCCTCTTCTCCTTCATGGAGAGCAACTGGCTGGACGGACTGGCCCGCGGCCTTCAGGAGGGACTCGCACGCTTGTGCGGGATGAGCGGGGAGGCACTCCAGCACCCTCGCTTTTCCCACCTCGCGAGGCGTAACTCTGCTGGAGAACCCATGGACATGTCATCGCACCCGCAGCTGAAGCACCACGTGGAGCATCTCGACTTCATGCATGTACCACACACAAGCAGGGATCTCGACCACTCCCGTGAGTACGCCAACCAGACTCACGCCCGCATCATCGAGCAAGGCGACTGCATCAAGATGCTCGCCAAGGACCGCAGGACTCTCCGCCAGCAGCGCGCGAAGAAGGATGCCACCATCGACCGCCTCCGCGCGAAGATCGCAGCACTTGAGGCCACTGTCAAGGCCCAGGAGGAGCAGATGAAGAAGATGGAGGAAGATGGAGAAGATATTCAGGGAGGAAGCAACTACCTGAGTGACGACGACGACTTCGAGGAGGATGAGAACCCCGAGGGGGAAGACTACGACTTCCTGGACGACGAGGATGATGACCACACCCCCATCGATGTTGATGAGGAGGAGGAGTAGTTCACTTATGCACTATCGTAGGTGTGAGTTGTATCCCGCCCCATGTATCGTAGCTTGGAGAAGAAGGGTTCTTAAAACCCTTAGTGTGTTAGCTTGTAATGTGTGTTGTTTGCTATGAATGAATGTATGGTTGTGTCATCATGAAAAGACTTCAAGTTTTAAGCCTTGAACTTAAACACAAAACAAGCCATAGAAATTTCCCTCTTTTCTCATGATCAATCTCAATACTCAGATGGCCCCTCCAAATCGCAACACGAACCAAGACGCTATGATGCAGATGTTGCAAGTTATCTTTGGAAGATAGAGAAGCGAGAAGAGCTGAAAGGCAAGCCAACATTGCAGCACTTCAACAGCTTGTCAACAACAATCAAGGCCACCATGATCATCCAGGATCTAAGCTCAAGAACTTCCAGAATACCAACCCGCCAGTTTTCAGCAAGACTGAGGAACCACTTGATGCAGATGATTGGCTCCAAACTATGGAGAACAATCTAGAAGTAGCTGGAGTGGAAGAGAATGAGAAAGTGCTGTTTGCCACGCACTACTTAGCAGGACCCGCAAGAGCTTGGTGGACAAGCACCCGTGCCATGAACGCGGGACAGTTCATGACTTGGACTGATTTCAAGCTCAAGTTCAGCAAGTACCATGTACCCCCGGGTCTGATAAAGAAGATGAGAGATGAATTCCGTGAACTGAAGCAAGGCCGGATGTCCGTGGTGGAATACCGCGACAAGTTTCTCACACTGTCAAGGTACGCCCCGGATGAGACCGACACTGCGAGAAGAGGAAGGAAAGGTTCCTGAATGGACCGCATGATGAGATGCGGACTGTGTTGATCAACATCCCCTTTGCCGACCTCGAAGCCCTCGTTGACTCCGCCATCCGGATGGAAGGCAACCGCACCAAGCCAGCGAGAACCGCAAGCGCCGCATGATGAATCAGAGTGGGCCCAGCAATGCCCCAAGGTACCGCCCCAACTCAGGCGGAGGTTTCAGAACCAACAAGCCCAATGCACCGATGTCACGTCCGGTTTATCAGAACCGGAGTGGAGGAAACCCCAGGCCAGGAGGCCACCACAACAACAGCAACTACAACACCAACAACAACTTCAACCGCGCTCCGCCGAGAGCCCCCAACAACAACAACAGCAACAACAACTCCAACACCGCACCAAGGACCGGGAGCAATGCAATCCCCGTCGCGAACAAGCAGGACAAGACCACCATCACTTGTTATGAGTGTGGTGTAGTGGGGCACTACTCCAATGAGTGTCCCAAGAGGCTCGCCAAGCTCGCAGAGCAACCCCGCACCACCTGCTCAGCAGCAACGCCGTGTCTCCACCGGCAAGAAGTTCGCCCCCAACAACCCGAACAACCGCGGAGGTCGCCTCTACCACATGAATGCTGAGGAAGCCCAGGAAGCACCTGACGTGGTGCTGGGTATGTTCTCTGTTAACTCAATACCAGCAAGAGTGTTGTTTGATTCTGGAGCATCGCATTCGTTCGTTACAGAAGATTTTGTGTGCACTAGTAAGATTCAACCAATCAGCTTGAAACATGTCATGGTAGTTCAAATACCTGGATCAACAACTAAAGCTAGAAAATTTTGCAAAGATGTACCCATCAGAATCCATGAAATAGACTTTTATGCAAACTTGATTGTTCTGGGAACAAAAGGATTGGAAGTAGTCCTGGGTATGGACTGGATGGCGAAACATCATGGATTGATAGACTGCGCCAAGAAGGCCATCACCATGACAAGTAGCACCGGAATAATAATAGAACACTTATCTGAAAAACTACCCAGAAAATTTACCTGCAATCAAAGTGTAGCAAAGCCAACTCTGGATCAAATCAGGGTCGTTTGTCGATACCCTGATGTGTTTCCGGATGATCTACCCGGTATGCCCCCAGATCGGGATATCGAGTTCATCATCGAGTTAATCCCTGGAACAGGACCTATAGCCCAGAGAGCCTATAGCATGAACCCCGCAGAACTGATGGAACTGAAAAAGCAACTGGATGATATGCTGCACAAAGGTCTGATTCGACCAAGTGCGTCGCCTTGGAGATCACCAGTTTTGTTTGTGGATAAAAAGGACGGTGCCACTCGTTTGGTTACGGATTATCGTAAGCTTAACGATGTCACCATCAAGAACAAATATCCTCTGCCAAAGATAGAAGACCTGTTTGACCAGCTAACCGGTGCCCAAGTTTTCTCAAAGATTGATCTGAGGACAGGTTACCATCAACTGAAAATCCGAGCAACAGATATTCCAAAGACTGCCTTTACCACCAGATATGGACTGTATGAGTACAATGTCATGTCCTTTGGACTGACCAATGCCCCCGCTTACTTCATGAATCTCATGAATAAGATTTTTATGGAATTCCTGGATAAGTTTGTCGTTGTCTTCATCGACGACATCCTTATCTACTCCAAATCAGAAGAAGAACATGAGCAACATTTGGAAGTGGTTCTAGAAACCCTTAGGCAACATCAGTTGTACGCCAAGTTTAGCAAATGTGAGTTTTGGTTGAGAGAAGTGGGATTCCTGGGACACATCTTGTCTGCAGGAGGAATTGCGGTAGATCCCGCAAAAATCAAAACAGTTGAGGAATGGAAGGTCCCAACCACCCAGACTGAAGTCAGAGCATTTCTAGGATTGGCGGGATATTACCGCCGATTCGTTGCAGGATTTTCAAGCATCGCAAGACCAATGACTCAACTGCTGAAGAAGGACCGGAAATTTGATTGGAATGACAAATGTGAAGAAAGTTTTCAGCTACTCAAGCTCAGATTAACCACAGCCCCAATATTGATCATGCCCGATGTCACCAAGCCTTTTGATGTCTATTGTGATGCATCCAAGACTGGACTTGGATGTGTGTTGATGCAAGAAGGCAAAGTGATATCTTACCTATCAAGGCAACTGAAGCAACATGAACAGAATTATCCAACCCATGACTTGGAGTTAGCAGCCGTAGTGTTAGCCCTGAAGGTTTGGCGTCATTACCTCATGGGTAATCGATGCGAGATATATTCAGATCACCAGAGCCTGAAGTACATTTTCACCCAGAAGGAGCTGAACATGAGACAGCGCAGATGGATTGAATTAATCAAGGATTACGACATGGAAATTCACTACCACCCCGGCAAGGCCAATGTGGTAGCGGATGCCTTGAGCAGACTGCCGTGTCAGTTAAACTCCATGATCGCAATAGAGCAACCAAGCCTGTACCAAGAGTTTGAACATTTCAGACTAGAGCTAGTGAGCGAAGGATTCCTCGCCAGCATTGAACTCCAACCCACCTTGATGAGCCAGATAAAGGAAGCCCAGAAGGGAAATGCCAGCATTGACGGAATAAAGAGTCAGATAGCTGCAGGAAAGGCACCAGGATTTACCGTAGATGAAGCTGGAGTTCTTTGGTACAAAGAACGTCTCTGCGTACCATCGGACTCTGACTTGAAACAAGTCATTCTGCAAGAAGCCCATGACACCCTTTACTCAATCCACCCCGGAGGTACCAAGATGTACCAAGACCTGAAGGAACAATTCTGGTGGCACGGAATGAAGCGAGAGATAGGAAGCTACATCGCCAAGTGTGATATCTGCCAGCGAGTCAAAGCAGAACATCAACGACCCGCAGGACTGTTGCAACCTTTACAGATTCCGGAGTGGAAGTGGGATTCTGTCGGTATGGACTTTATCACAGGATTGCCCAAATCTAGCCGAGGAAATGACTCCATTTGGGTAGTCATTGATAGGTTGACCAAGGTTGCCCATTTCATCCCTGTCAAGACCACATACCAAGGCCCAAAGCTAGCTGAGTTATACATATCCAGAATAGTCAGCCTGCACGGAACACCGAAGTCAATCGTGTCAGATAGAGGATCACAATTCACCTCAAGATTTTGGCAGAAAGTACATGAAGGATTAGGAACCCGACTGAATTTCAGCACAGCGTATCACCCATGCATCGACGGACATCGAGAGAGTCAATCAGATACTAGAAGATATGTTAAGAACCTGTGTGCTAGAGTATGGATCCAAATGGGAAGACTGCCTACCATATGCAGAATTCTCCTACAACAATAGCTACCAAGCCAGCTTACAGATGGCCCCCTTTGAAGCCCTGTACGGAAGGAAATGCCGTACCCCTCTGAACTGGTCGGAAGTCGGAGATAGTCAAGTCTTCGGCCCCGATGTTCTCCGCGAAGCTGAAGAGAAGGTGCACAAGATCCGCGAGTACCTCAAGACCGCCCAATCCAGACAAAAGAGCTACGCCGACAAGAGACGCCGAGAGATGACATTCGAGATCGGAGATTTTGTGTATCTCAAAGTCTCACCCCTCAAAGGAATGCAGAGATTCCAACTCAAAGGAAAACTCGCCCCCAGATATGTCGGACCATTCAAGATTCTGGATCGCCGAGGAGAAGTCTCATATCAGTTGGAACTGCCGGAAGAGATGTCCGCCGTACACGATGTGTTTCACATCTCACTACTTAGGAAGTGCCTAGAAGTGCCGGAAAAGACCGAAGTATTCAAGAACATCGACCACAGAGCCATTGATATCAACAAGGACCTAACCTACCGCGAAGTGCCTATTCGCATCCTTGAAGAAGCATTCAGGACCACCCGCACCAGGAGTATCAAGTTCCTGAAAATACAATGGAGTAACCACACCGAAGAAGAAGCAACTTGGGAACGTGAGGAGGACATGAAGAAGGAATACCCAAATCTCTTTAGTACCTAGTTTTCTCTAGATCTCGGGACGAGATCTTTTGTAAGGGGGAAGGGTTTGTAACATCCCACTTTTCAATAAAATGAACAAGGGAGATTTTCAAGAATCCAAAAATCAGGGTTAACAAAAACTTTTTCTTATCGTATAGGTTTATGCATATAGATCACCTCATTAAGTATTTTGAGTGTGCAATTGCCATGATGCTTGTTGTGTGTTACTCTCACTCTAAAAACCTATCAATGATCACTTGACCACCCCTAGCCAAATAAAATGGAAATATAAAGAAATTCCAAAAAATCCATTTACCTCTCACATAAGGCCTATGCCATTTTTGCTAATACTTAACCTAGCCCACTTTGGCTTGCACCTTTGTGTGTAAATGGTTACTAAACACTTTTAAACACTATTGGAAGTGAAGAAACTCAAATCAAACCAAAATCAAATTCAATTTCCAAGTCACATGAAATATGGTCACTTGTGCCATTTTTAGTCTGATGCCCACTTTGAGCCCCTGGTTTTCTTCTTTCCACTTCTAAACTTTGTCAACTCTTCACACCTCATCCAAGACAACATCAAGCACTTCAACATTGCCCAAAGTCACCACCCCAAATTCATCACCAATTTGAAATGACAAGCAAGCAAAGTCAGGACTTTGAAACAGATTTAAGATCATATGCAAAATGTGATTTTGCATATCAAATTCATTTTGACCACTACCACCACCAAAATGCTCCACTTAATATATGATTTCAACCCACCAAAAAGAATTTCAAAATTCGAAAATAACTTTCTTGCGGGCATTTTGTCGAACACATTGCAGGCAGGGTAAAATCTTGAGCCCATGCCTCATTTTTCTACTTGGACTTGGTCCAACCTGGACCTCCCTGCACCCTGGAGTCTCCCTCTCACCTCACCACATCAACCTCACCACTTGCACTGGACAGGGTTTGAATTAAACAACCCAAACCATGCCATGCCGTGGCATGGCATGCCACTTCATGCCATCTCCTCATCTGGTCAAATTCAGCATGCATCACCGTGTCAAATCTCTCCATCTCACTCCCCGGATGCTGCCCAGCCACGGCCCCGACGAAGCCAAGCACCAGAGACGTCAGCACACGTGCGCCCAGTGGCGCCCAGGACACGTCCATGCCGCGCCAGAGCGCGCCTGGCGCCGACCCTGGACGCCCAGAGCGTGACGACGCCCCGCGCCCCTGCGTCACCTCCGCCTTCACGCTCACCACCAGTAGACGCACCACGGAGCCCTGCCTCGCCTGGACACGCGCACGAGGCCGCGGGAACGCCGTGGACGACGACCGCGTCCACGACCAGCCGCCACTGTACCCCACGGACGCGTGACGCACTCCACTGTGCTTGACCACCGAACGCTATTCGGAGCTCGCCGTGACGTTCCCTGAGCTTGCCTGGACACGCCCATGACCTCGCCCACGCCGTTGATCGACGGGAGCGCGCCAGAGCCACCGTCACCATGACCGCCCGCCCTGGCTCGGAGCCGCTATAAAAGGGGCACTCCGCGCCCCAAATTGAGCACGCCACCCACCTTCCCTCACCTCACAGCTTCTCCTCGCCGCCTCAATTCCATCGATTAGCCATCGCCTCGCCCCAATTGCTAGCTCGCCGCCGCATACCGTAGCCGAAGCCCGCCGGAGAAGGAGGCCGCCCAGACGCGCCGCTGCTTCCGAGCGCCTCCCCATCATCGACAACGTCGCGGCGCACCACTCCGACGACCGCCGGAGCTCCGACGACCCCTCCGACCCTGCGGCCGCCGCGCTCGCTGCCTCTCGCCGTCGACGACGACAACCTCCAGCCGTTAGATCATCGCCTGATCCAACGCCTCTCCTCCCCGTACCGGTTCGGTAAGTAAGTTCCGCTGACGTGTGGGTCCCGCCGTCAGACGGCCTGCTCGCGCTGGACGCGAAGTGGGCCGGCCCAACTCTTTTTCCCGCGAGCCCACCAATTCAAATTCGAATTTCCAGTATATGAAATTTACAATCTGATGCAAACTTTGAATTTCAATTGGGACAAATCTACTGGGCCAAATTTTGCAAACTTTATATTTTTAGAAACCTTATGAGATTATCTACACAATGCCACTGGATAGAACCCTAGATCTTTTGTAGAATTAAAATGACAAAATAAACAAGGCAGGGACTTTTCTGCCTTATAATAATTCTTAAAAATCAACCATAAATGCTTTTCAGTTAATTCCACCTCCAATAATTCACTTTTCACTTATACTAATTGTTTCTACAAAAATATGCCATGCTTACTTTGAATGATCATGGTTGAGTTGATTTAAATGCCCTTATGGCTATTTTCTAGTCAAAGATTTTGTCCAAAACTATTAATAAATCTTATGTGGGAGTTTCCCTCATTTAAATCTTGTCACCACCAATTCCAAGTGAAGTGGAGACTCTGGTTATTTAGGTCCCATAGGAATTGTTGGTGATATTAAATCCTTGTTATGCTAGAATTAAATGGTATGGGGTGCTCACCTCATTTAAATCTTTTCTCCAAATGATAAGTGTGAAGAGGTTGACTTGGGTCAACCTAGGTCACATATTATGCATAAGAGAAATTAAATCTTAATAAGATAATGAGAGGAAATTATTTTTCTTAATTGATAAGAAGAAACCATCCACCATTTTAATAGTAATATGTGATGCTAGTTTAAGTGTGTGAACCATGATTGTGCATAGTTTAGTAGATTAGTTTGGTGTGATGATTGTGTACCCGTATTCGTATTTTAGACGCTAGTACCGAGGAGTACCAGGAGGAGGAGGAGGTCTACTTCCAGGAAGAAGAAGACCACCTTGATCAGTTTCCCAACCAAGGCAAGATAATACTCTTGCAAAGTGCAAAGCTCACCATGAGCAAGGCATTACCCCATTTACTTTATGCTTATAATCCTATTTCCCAGTTTTACTCTACAAGCTTTATTTACTTTTGTTTTATCAAAGTACTTGTTGATTTATGCTTTACTGGGTTAGTTTGGAGTTAGTACAAGAGTATCAAACTTAGCCTAGAAGCAAAGCAAATACTTAGCACCCCTCACACCTAGTGGCTAGTGCTAAATTTAAAATGACTACTCTAGATGGGAACATGTGTTGGTGAAATGATGATGGTGAAAACCTTGGAATGATTAGTCATTTCCATTGAAAGATTTTGAAGGTGAATATGACACTTGAAGTTGACGTGGTGACTTTGGCTAAAAACTGATGATTGATTGGATGCGATACCACTCCAATTTTTGAGTACCCCCACAATACCTGATTATGGGTAGGGCTTAGCTGGAAATTTATGTGTCTTAGTATGGGTTCCCTCTAAACAAGCGTCATCGGGGTTATGCCGAAAGCTGCCTCTACAACAAAAGAGATGATATGATATGACGTGAATATGAGGTGAATGTCCGGCCCAAGCCTGTGCAGTTCCGGGTTAACAGTTGGTTTTCACCGTGAGGCCAAGCTCATGGGGAGAGGTGCCTATACTAGGGTGCGTAAGTGAAAGGTTAATGGTTGATGATCCGCGTACTGAGTTACGATTATTCAGGGTTTTACCCCTGACGGATGTAATCAAATGTTGTGGCACAAGTGTGCGACCTCTGCAGAGTGTAGAACTATTCGAATAGCCGCGTCCGCGGATATGGACAATTGGAAAGGCCATTCTGTTTCCGTCATCAGAATTTATATATTGGTGACTGGTGTTTTTGAACTGGAACTGGAAAGGTGACTTTGACTTTGAATCACAACTGAGTTGTGGGAATGACACTAATGTTCCCACTTGAGTTAGTTAGCACTTGAGGAGTTGTTTACAAAAGTGTTTACGAAATAAAATTGGCTTTATGCAAATAAACTTAGAGCTTAGAACACATTTATGTCAATACTAGTACTTACTTTAGTGTTAGATTGCGAGTACTTAAAGTACTCACGGCTTTGTCCCTGGCTATTCAAATGGCCAGAATATGAAGCCGAGCAGCAGTACGAGGAGGACGATCAGCAGGACGTCTACCACAACTAGGAGCTTCTAACGTCAAGCGTTGGCCTGTGGACTAGAGAGTCCTTGTATCTTACGCTTCCGCTATGAACTTATGTTTGTTCGTTGATCATTAGATCAACTATTTGTGTAATATGGATCATGTGATTCCAAGTTGTAAGACATTATGGTTTGTAATGAATGATGACTGTGATACTTAACTATTATGCCTCGCAACAACAATTTCCTGGGATTGCGATGTATGACATAATAGGCATCCGGACTTAAAAATCCGGGTGTTGACAAGTTGGTATCAGAGCCATTGTTTGACCTTAGGAGACCCTAGTTAGAAATGGACGTTCTGAAAAATTAAGTTTCAAAAAGGAATGAAGTATTTCTGAAAAATGTAAGTCTTTGTCTTCTCCTTAAGCTCTTTGGAAAAACAAAAAAATTCATGCTCTTCCTTAGAAAGATAACTAAAATTTTGCCACACTTGTTCACTTCTCTAACTTAATCCTTTACTTCACTTTCAGATGGAGCCCGTGAACACGAAGTTTTACCAGCTTGGGAACGGGGTAGCTTGATCTTCGAGCACGACCTCAACGCCCTGTCCGACCACCTTGGTCGCCCGCACCCGAGTTCCACGGTTCGCAGATCGCGAACCAGCCAGAGGCGAGCTGCGGTGGATCATCACCGCTGACTTGAGGGGCAAGATGGAGCCTCCCACTTACGAGAGGATCCTCTTCTCCTTCATGGAGAGCAACCGGCTGGACGGATCGGCCCGCGGCCTTCAGAGGGACTCGCACGCTTGTGCGGGATGAGCGGGGAGGCACTCCAGCACCCTCGCTTTTCCCACCTCGCGAGGCGTAACTCGCTTGGAGAACCCATGGACATGTCATCGCACCCGCAGCTGAAGCACCACGTGGAGCATCTCGACTTCATGCCGTACCACACACACAGGGATCTCGACCACTCCCGTGAGTACGCCAACCAGACTCACGCCCGCATCATCGAGCAAGGCGGCGCATCAAGATGCTCGCCAAGGACCGCAGGACTCTCCGCCAGCAGCGCGCGAAGAAGGATGCCACCATCGACCGCCTCCGCGCGAAGATCGCAGCACTTGAGGCCACTGTCAAGGCCCAGGAGGAGCAGATGAAGAAGATGGAGGAAGATGGAGAAGATATTCAGGGAGGAAGCAACTACCTGAGTGACGACGACGACTTCGAGGAGGATGAGAACCCCGAGGGGGAAGACTACGACTTCCTGGACGACGAGGATGATGACCACACCCCCATCGATGTTGATGAGGAGGAGGAGTAGTTCACTTATGCACTATCGTAGGTGTGAGTTGTATCCCGCCCCATGTATCGTAGCTTGGAGAAGAAGGGTTCTTAAAACCCTTAGTGTGTTAGCTTGTAATGTGTGTTGTTTGCTATGAATGAATGTATGGTTGTGTCATCATGAAAAGACTTCAAGTTTTAAGCCTTGAACTTAAACACAAAACAAGCCATAGAAATTTCCCTCTTTTCTCATGATCAATCTCAATACTCAGATGGCCCCTCCAAATCGCAACACGAACCAAGACGCTATGATGCAGATGTTGCAAGTTATGCTGGAAGATAGAGAAGCAGAAGAGCTGAAAGGCAAGCCAACATTGCGAAAAGCACTTCAACAGCTTGTCAACAACAATCAAGGCCACCATGATCATCCAGGATCTAAGCTCAAGAACTTCCGAATACCAACCCGCCGGTTTTCAGCAAGACTCGAGGAACCACTTGATGCAGATGATTGGCTCCAAACTATGGAGAACAATCTTGAACTACATGCAGTGGAAGAGAATGAGAAAGTGCTGTTTGCCACGCACTACTTAGCAGGACCCGCAAGAGCTTGGTGGACAAGCACCCGTGCCATGAACGCGGGACAGTTCATGACTTGGACTGATTTCAAGCTCAAGTTCAGCAAGTACCATGTACCCCCGGGTCTGATAAAGAAGATGAGAGATGAATTCCGTGAACTGAAGCAAGGCCGGATGTCCGTGGTGGAATACCGCGACAAGTTTCTCACACTTGTCAAGGTACGCCGGATGAGACCGACACTACCGAGAAGAGGAAGGAAAGGTTCTGAATGGACCGCATGATGAGATGCAGACCGTGTTGATCAACATCCCCTTTGCCGACCTCGAAGCCCTCGTTGACTCCGCCATCCGGATGGAAGGCAACCGCACCAAGCCGGCCGAGAACCGCAAGCGCCGCATGATGAATCGAGTGGGCCCAGCAATGCCCCAAGGTACCGCCCCAACTCAGGCGGAGGTTTCAGAACCAACAAGCCCAATGCACCGATGTCACGTCCGGTTTATCGTAACCGGAGTGGAGGAAACCCAGGCCAGGAGGCCACCACAACAACAAGAACTACAACACCAACAACAACTTCAACCGCGCTCCGCCGAGAGCCCCCAACAACAACAACAGCAACAACAACTCCAACACCGCACCAAGGACCGGGAGCAATGCAATCCCCGTCGCGAACAAGCAGGACAAGACCACCATCACTTGTTATGAGTGTGGTGTAGTGGGGCACTACTCCAATGAGTGTCCCAAGAGGCTCGCCAAGCTTGCAGGCAACCCCACACCACCTGCTCAGCAGCAACGCCGTGTCTCCACCGGCAAGAAGTTCGCCCCCAACAACCCGAACAACCGCGGAGGTCGCCTCTACCACATGAATGCTGAGGAAGCCCGGGAAGCACTCGACGTGGTGCTGGGTATGTTCTCTGTTAACTCAATACCAGCAAGAGTGTTGTTTGATTACGGAGCATCGCATTCGCTCGTTTCTGAAGATTTTGTGTGCACTAGTAAGATTCAACCAATCAGCTTGAAACATGTCATGGTAGTTCAAATACCTGGATCAACAACTAAAGCTAGAAAATTTTGCAAAGATGTACCCATCAGAATCCATGAAATAGACTTTTATGCAAACTTGATTGTTCTGGGAACAAAAGGATTGGAAGTAGTCCTGGGTATGGACTGGATGGCGAAACATCATGGATTGATAGACTGCGCCAAGAAGGCCATCACCATGACAAGTAGCACCGGAATAATAATAGAACACTTATCTGAAAAACTACCCAGAAAATTTACCTGCAATCAAAGTGTAGCAAAGCCAACTCTGGATCAAATCATGGTCGTTTGTCCATACCCAGATGTGTTTCCGGATGATCTACCCCGTATGCCCCCGAGATCGGGATATCGAGTTCATCATCGAGTTAATCCACGGAACAGGACCTATAGCCCAGAGAGCCTATAGCATGAACCCATGAATCGATGGAACTGAAAAAGCAACTGGATGATATGCTGCACAAAGGTCTGATTCGACCAAGTGCGTCGCCTTGGAGATCACCAGTTTTGTTTGTGGATAAAAAGGACGGTGCCACTCGTTTGGTTACGGATTATCGTAAGCTTAACGATGTCACCATCAAGAACAAATATCCTCTGCCAAAGATAGAAGACCTGTTTGACCAGCTAACCGGTGCCCAAGTTTTCTCAAAGATTGATCTGAGGACAGGTTACCATCAACTGAAAATCCGAGCAACAGATATTCCAAAGACTGCCTTTACCACCAGATATGGACTGTATGAGTACAATGTCATGTCCTTTGGACTGACCAATGCCCCCGCTTACTTCATGAATCTCATGAATAAGATTTTTATGGAATTCCTGGATAAGTTTGTCGTTGTCTTCATCGACGACATCCTTATCTACTCCAAATCAGAAGAAGAACATGAGCAACATTTGGAAGTGGTTCTAGAAACCCTTAGGCAACATCAGTTGTACGCCAAGTTTAGCAAATGTGAGTTTTGGTTGAGAGAAGTGGGATTCCTGGGACACATCTTGTCTGCAGGAGGAATTGCGGTAGATCCCGCAAAAATCAAAACAGTTGAGGAATGGAAGGTCCCAACCACCCAGACTGAAGTCAGAGCATTTCTAGGATTGGCGGGATATTACCGCCGATTCGTTGCAGGATTTTCAAGCATCGCAAGACCAATGACTCAACTGCTGAAGAAGGACCGGAAATTTGATTGGAATGACAAATGTGAAGAAAGTTTTCAGCTACTCAAGCTCAGATTAACCACAGCCCCAATATTGATCATGCCCGATGTCACCAAGCCTTTTGATGTCTATTGTGATGCATCCAAGACTGGACTTGGATGTGTGTTGATGCAAGAAGGCAAAGTGATATCTTACCTATCAAGGCAACTGAAGCAACATGAACAGAATTATCCAACCCATGACTTGGAGTTAGCAGCCGTAGTGTTAGCCCTGAAGGTTTGGCGTCATTACCTCATGGGTAATCGATGCGAGATATATTCAGATCACCAGAGCCTGAAGTACATTTTCACCCAGAAGGAGCTGAACATGAGACAGCGCAGATGGATTGAATTAATCAAGGATTACGACATGGAAATTCACTACCACCCCGGCAAGGCCAATGTGGTAGCGGATGCCTTGAGCAGACTGCCGTGTCAGTTAAACTCCATGATCGCAATAGAGCAACCAAGCCTGTACCAAGAGTTTGAACATTTCAGACTAGAGCTAGTGAGCGAAGGATTCCTCGCGACATTGAACTCCAACCCACCTTGATGAGCCGGATAAAGGAAGCCCGAAGGGAAATGCGCATTGACGGAATAAAGAGTCGATAGCTGCAGGAAAGGCACCAGGATTTACCGTAGATGAAGCTGGAGTTCTTTGGTACAAAGAACGTCTCTGCGTACCATCGGACTCTGACTTGAAACAAGTCATTCTGCAAGAAGCCCATGACACCCTTTACTCAATCCACCCCGGAGGTACCAAGATGTACCAAGACCTGAAGGAACAATTCTGGTGGCACGGAATGAAGCGAGAGATAGGAAGCTACATCGCCAAGTGTGATATCTGCCAGCGAGTCAAAGCAGAACATCAACGACCCGCAGGACTGTTGCAACCTTTACAGATTCCGGAGTGGAAGTGGGATTCTGTCGGTATGGACTTTATCACAGGATTGCCCAAATCTAGCCGAGGAAATGACTCCATTTGGGTAGTCATTGATAGGTTGACCAAGGTTGCCCATTTCATCCCTGTCAAGACCACATACCAAGGCCCAAAGCTAGCTGAGTTATACATATCCAGAATAGTCAGCCTGCACGGAACACCGAAGTCAATCGTGTCAGATAGAGGATCACAATTCACCTCAAGATTTTGGCAGAAAGTACATGAAGGATTAGGAACCCGACTGAATTTCAGCACAGCGTATCACCCACCATCGACGGACAGACCGAGAGAGTCAATCAGATACTAGAAGATATGTTAAGAACCTGTGTGCTAGAGTATGGATCCAAATGGGAAGACTGCCTACCATATGCAGAATTCTCCTACAACAATAGCTACCAAGCCAGCTTACAGATGGCCCCCTTTGAAGCCCTGTACGGAAGGAAATGCCGTACCCCTCTGAACTGGTCGGAAGTCGGAGATAGTCAAGTCTTCGGCCCCGATGTTCTCCGCGAAGCTGAAGAGAAGGTGCACAAGATCCGCGAGTACCTCAAGACCGCCCAATCCAGACAAAAGAGCTACGCCGACAAGAGACGCCGAGAGATGACATTCGAGATCGGAGATTTTGTGTATCTCAAAGTCTCACCCCTCAAAGGAATGCAGAGATTCCAACTCAAAGGAAAACTCGCCCCCAGATATGTCGGACCATTCAAGATTCTCGGATCGCCGAGGAGAAGTCTCATATCGCTTGGAACCGCCGGAAGAGATGTCCGCCGTACACGATGTGTTTCACATCTCACTACTTAGGAAGTGCCTAGAAGTGCCGGAAAAGACCGAAGTATTCAAGAACATCGACCACAGAGCCATTGATATCAACAAGGACCTAACCTACCGCGAAGTGCCTATTCGCATCCTTGAAGAAGCATTCAGGACCACCCGCACCAGGAGTATCAAGTTCCTGAAAATACAATGGAGTAACCACACCGAAGAAGAAGCAACTTGGGAACGTGAGGAGGACATGAAGAAGGAATACCCAAATCTCTTTAGTACCTAGTTTTCTCTAGATCTCGGACGAGATCTTTTGTAAGGGGAAGGGTTTGTAACATCCCACTTTTCAATAAAATGAACAAGGGAGATTTTCAAGAATCCAAAAATCAGGGTTAACAAAAACTTTTTCTTATCGTATAGGTTTATGCATATAGATCACCTCATTAAGTATTTTGAGTGTGCAATTGCCATGATGCTTGTTGTGTGTTACTCTCACTCTAAAAACCTATCAATGATCACTTGACCACCCCTAGCCAAATAAAATGGAAATATAAAGAAATTCCAAAAAATCCATTTACCTCTCACATAAGGCCTATGCCATTTTTGCTAATACTTAACCTAGCCCACTTTGGCTTGCACCTTTGTGTGTAAATGGTTACTAAACACTTTTAAACACTATTGGAAGTGAAGAAACTCAAATCAAACCAAAATCAAATTCAATTTCCAAGTCACATGAAATATGGTCACTTGTGCCATTTTTAGTCTGATGCCCACTTTGAGCCCCTGGTTTTCTTCTTTCCACTTCTAAACTTTGTCAACTCTTCACACCTCATCCAAGACAACATCAAGCACTTCAACATTGCCCAAAGTCACCACCCCAAATTCATCACCAATTTGAAATGACAAGCAAGCAAAGTCAGGACTTTGAAACAGATTTAAGATCATATGCAAAATGTGATTTTGCATATCAAATTCATTTTGACCACTACCACCACCAAAATGCTCCACTTAATATATGATTTCAACCCACCAAAAAGAATTTCAAAATTCGAAAATAACTTTCTTGCGGGCATTTTGTCGAACACATTGCGAGTGGGGTAAAATCTTGAGCCCATGCCTCATTTTTCTACTTGGACTTGGTCCAACCTTGGACCTCCCCGCACCCTGAGTCTCCCTCTCACCTCACCACATCAACCTCACCACTTGCACTGGACAGGGTTTGAATTAAACAACCCAAACCATGCCATGCCGTGGCATGGCATGCCACTTCATGCCATCTCCTCATCTGGTCAAATTCAGCATGCATCACCGTGTCAAATCTCTCCATCTCACTCCCCTGATGCTGCCCAGCCACCGCCCCGACGAAGCCAAGCACCGAGACGTCGGCACACGCGCGCCCGGTGGCGCCAGACACGTCCATGCCGCGCGCGAGCGCGCCCGGCGCCGACCCCGGACGCCCAGAGCGTGACGACGCCCCGCGCCCCTGCGTCACCTCCGCCTTCACGCTCACCACCAGTAGACGCACCACGGAGCCCTGCCTCGCCTGGACACGCGCACGAGGCCGCGGGAACGCCGTGGACGACGACCGCGTCCACGACCAGCCGCCACTGTACCCCACGGACGCGTGACGCACTCCACTGTGCTTGACCACCGAACGCTATTCGGAGCTCGCCGTGACGTTCCCTGAGCTTGCCTGGACACGCCCATGACCTCGCCCACGCCGTTGATCGACGGGAGCGCGCCAGAGCCACCGTCACCATGACCGCCCGCCCTGGCTCGGAGCCGCTATAAAAGGGGCACTCCGCGCCCCCACTGGCGCACGCCCCCCACCGTCCCTCACCTCCCCCCTTCTCCTCGCCGCCTCAAGTCCAACGACTACCCACTGCCTCGCCCCAATTGCTAGCTCGCCGCCGCATACCGTAGCCGAAGCCCGCCGGAGAAGGAGGCCGCCCCAGGACGCGCCGCTGCTTCCAGGCGCCTCCCCATCATCGACAACGTCGCGGCGCACCACTCCGACGACCGCCGGAGCTCCGACGACCCTCCGACCCCTCGCGTCGCCGCGCCGCCATCGCCTCTCGCCGTCGACGACGACAACCTCCAGCCGTTAGATCATCGCCTGATCCAACGCCTCTCCTTCCCCGTACCGGTTCGGTAAGTAAGTTCCGCTGACGTGTGGGTCCCGCCGTCAGACGGCCTGCTCGCGCTGGACGCGAAGTGGGCCGGCCCAACTCTTTTTCCCGCGCGAGCCCACCAATTCAAATTCGAATTTCCAGAGTATATGAAATTTACAATCTGATGCAAACTTTGAATTTCAATTGGGACAAATCTACTGGGCCAAATTTTGCAAACTTTATATTTTTAGAAACCTTATGAGATTATCTACACAATGCCACTGGATAGAACCCTAGATCTTTTGTAGAATTAAAATGACAAAATAAACAAGGCAGGGACTTTTCTCGCCTTATAATAATTCTTAAAAATCAACCATAAATGCTTTTCAGTTAATTCCACCTCCAATAATTCACTTTTCACTTATACTAATTGTTTCTACAAAAATATGCCATGCTTACTTTGAATGATCATGGTTGAGTTGATTTAAATGCCCTTATGGCTATTTTCTAGTCAAAGATTTTGTCCAAAACTATTAATAAATCTTATGTGGGAGTTTCCCTCATTTAAATCTTGTCACCACCAATTCCAAGTGAAGTGGAGACTCTGGTTATTTAGGTCCCATAGGAATTGTTGGTGATATTAAATCCTTGTTATGCTAGAATTAAATGGTATGGGGTGCTCACCTCATTTAAATCTTTTCTCCAAATGATAAGTGTGAAGAGGTTGACTTGGGTCAACCTAGGTCACATATTATGCATAAGAGAAATTAAATCTTAATAAGATAATGAGAGGAAATTATTTTTCTTAATTGATAAGAAGAAACCATCCACCATTTTAATAGTAATATGTGATGCTAGTTTAAGTGTGTGAACCATGATTGTGCATAGTTTAGTAGATTAGTTTGGTGTGATGATTGTGTACCCCGTATTCGTATTTTAGACGCTAGTACCGAGGAGTACCGGAGGAGGAGGAGGTCTACTTCCAGGAAGAAGAAGACCACCTTGATCGGTTTCCCAACCAAGGCAAGATAATACTCTTGCAAAGTGCAAAGCTCACCATGAGCAAGGCATTACCCCATTTACTTTATGCTTATAATCCTATTTCCCAGCTTTACTCTACAAGCTTTATTTACTTTTGTTTTATCAAAGTACTTGTTGATTTATGCTTTACTGGGTTAGTTTGGAGTTAGTACAAGAGTATCAAACTTAGCCTAGAAGCAAAGCAAATACTTAGCACCCCTCACACCTAGTGGCTAGTGCTAAATTTAAAATGACTACTCTAGATGGGAACATGTGTTGGTGAAATGATGATGGTGAAAACCTTGGAATGATTAGTCATTTCCATTGAAAGATTTTGAAGGTGAATATGACACTGAAGTTGACGTGGTGACTTTGGCTAAAAACTGATGATTGATTGGATGCGATACCACTCCAATTTTTGAGTACCCCCACAATACCTGATTATGGGTAGGGCTTAGCTGGAAATTTATGTGTCTTAGTATGGGTTCCCTCTAAACAAGCGTCATCGGGGTTATGCCGAAAGCTGCCTCTACAACAAAAGAGATGATAGGATATGACGTGAATATGAGGTGAATGTCCGGCCCAAGCCCTGTGCGATTCCGGGTTAACAGTTGGTTTTCACCGGGAGGCCAAGCTCATGGGGAGAGGTGCCTATACTAGGGTGCGTAAGTGAAAGGTTAATGGTTGATGATCCGCGTACTGAGTTACGATTATTCAGGGTTTTACCCCTGACGGATGTAATCAAATGTTGTGGCACAAGTGTGCGACCTCTGCAGAGTGTAGAACTATTCGAATAGCCGCGTCCGCGGATATGGACAATTGGAAAGGCCATTCTGTTTCCGTCATCAGAATTTATATATTGGTGACTGGTGTTTTTGAACTGGAACTGGAAAGGTGACTTTGACTTTGAATCACAACTGAGTTGTGGGAATGACACTAATGTTCCCACTTGAGTTAGTTAGCACTTGAGGAGTTGTTTACAAAAGTGTTTACGAAATAAAATTGGCTTTATGCAAATAAACTTAGAGCTTAGAACACATTTATGTCAATACTAGTACTTACTTTAGTGTTAGATTGCGAGTACTTAAAGTACTCACGGCTTTGTCCCTGGCTATTCAAATGGCCAGAATATGAAGCCGAGCAGCAGTACGAGGAGGACGATCAGCAGGACGTCTACCACAACTAGGAGCTTCTAACGTCAAGCGTTGGCCTGTGGACTAGAGAGTCCTTGTATCTTACGCTTCCGCTATGAACTTATGTTTGTTCGTTGATCATTAGATCAACTATTTGTGTAATATGGATCATGTGATTCCAAGTTGTAAGACATTATGGTTTGTAATGAATGATGACTGTGATACTTAACTATTATGCCTCGCAACAACAATTTCCTGGGATTGCGATGTATGACATAATAGGCATCCGGACTTAAAAATCCGGGTGTTGACACTGTTGCAGTGTCTCCTTGAGGTATAAAAGGGGCACCTCGCTGGCGTGTAGGAGGTTCGGTTCGAAAGGATTGTCCAGAGGGTTTTAGAGAGGAAGATTGGATCATTCGTGAGGAGAACAGACTTAGCCGTGTGTGAGAAGAGAGAAAGTAGACCAAGAGTTGAGTGGAGAAGCTCATTCGTGAGGAAGAGGAAGCCCAGGAGGTGCAGAAGCTAGATAAAGCACCCTCCCGGCACCACAATGTTCATCATCTTGTAGCACCATCCACCCCAGATAATTCAGCAAAGCAGGGCGTATGGTTGTTAGCCAAAGGGCGACCCAAATCTAGGTAAAAAAATACTCGTGTGTGCTTTGTGTGTGCTTTTCACTCGTCCTAGCAGGTTTTTGAGATTACCCTGTTGAGGCCGAAATGCCTTTGTTCCCACTACCGAACAAAAAGAAGGTGTGAACATCCCGATGAAGATCCTCCGCTACCGGATGGCAGAGCCCCGGCTTGCGGCCGTCTCCTTCGCTGCATAGCGCAAGCTCACACGGCGGTGAAGATGCCCTAACGCGAACAACGCACGCCACATGTGAGTATGGCCGGAAATTAGCTAGCTAGCCTATGTTTGACTGGCTGATAACTACCCGTGCTATCTCGTGCTGGTAGCTACGCAGGGAGAAGAAACCCCACCTCAAGAATGCAGCCAAGAAGAAACTAGTCTATAATTCAGTTCAGTGAAATATTATGAGAGCTAGTTGGATCATGTGCGTATTCCATGAAAAAATGTAAGTATTAACAGTAACCCGCTACATCACGAGAGTATGCTCTTGAGTTTCTGTTTTTTGACTTGGTTCGCCTATGTGCATCCTCGCTATGAAGTGGCCCTTAAATTTTTTAAGTAACAAAACACTCTTAATCAAAACAAAAAAACTTAGTAATCACGAGAGCAGCTTTCCGGGCTCTATCGGCATCAAGGTTTCGGTTGATTCCCGAAATTGGCGTCGCTACCGCTACGTGTGCACACCGCACTTGCACGACGGCAGGAGCTGCCTGGCAGGTGTGCCTTCCCTCCCATAGCAAAAGTACCGGAATGCCCCAACAAGGTAGTATCTTGCGGCGAGTACTGAAGGCTCCTCCGGCCAATCCGGGCCGTCCGTGGCCAGATCCCACGGTCCCCGAGCGCCTAAACCCCACATTCCGCACAGTCACATTACTGTTGCGGAAAGGCGGATGATGCGCTTCCCCATTCCGACCGCTCCCCCCTCCCCTCTCCTCTCCTCTCCTCCCCACTGCCACCCACCGCCGCCCGACGCGTCGCCGAACCACTCCCTCGGCCTCACCACCGCCGCTCTCCGTCCCCGGGGAGGGCTCCTAGCTCCGCCACGCGCCTGCGCCATATCCCCCTCCCCACAAACCCCCACCCGCTCCACGACCGCCGCCGTCGAGCGCGTCGCCGCGCCGCCACCGGAGGGACCGCCGCTTCAATCGGGAGCTGGAACTTGCGACGCGCAGGTGAAAATCCCCCAGCGCGTCCTGCTAAAGGTCGAATCGAATCGAACCTTTTTTTCCCTTCGTAGTTGAAAATTGGGGTTTCTTGTCGAAAGTCTCGTGCTTTTTCTACCAGGAGAAGAAAGTTTCGGAATTTTCTAATCGAAAGGTGAAATTTCCATCCAGAAGTTCTAGGGCGGCGGCACCGGGCGGAATAGCCGCCGGTGGTGCTGGCGGGGCTGCGGGCAAGGACGGGCCAGGGGTAGGTTAGAAGTTGGGGAAGACGCATGGGGGTGGGAGCCGCCGGGGTTTGGTGAGGTCTGCCAGGATTTTAGCCATTTACAAGAACTCTTCTCCTGGTAGTAACCTCGTAGGCTTTATCCACCTCATCCCCCGTCTAATGCACAGGCGTGGAGTGCAGATCCATCCGGACATGGATTGATTCCCCTTATTAGGACTATCCATCTGTGTGCGCGCACCTGCCCATATTCAAGTACATGTACTGTGTTTTGGTGCCTATTACACTGAACTAATACTACTGATAGCCACTTGCTTTCAAAGGGAATCAAGGGTTTAACTGAACCTTAAGTCTGCCCCTGCTTTCAGAACTAGGTAGGTAGGTTGGTGTCACACAATATATTTTTATTTATGGCTGCAGATATTCTTGAATCGAAACCTCTATGCGTACGGCGCTCATATGCTCGATATCTGTCCGACGCTCATCGCGAGGTCTGCTTTATTCGGCCACACGCGTGTACGGCTTGATGGTGCATGTCGTATGGAAATCGGACAAAATATGTCGTGTGTATAGCAGCTCTCTTCTTGAATCTTGTATGCATAAAATGTTTGTCTGGTGCACAATTCCTTATTTGCATGGTTGTGAGTACGATGAGAGTTCGTTTGTGCAGTTGGGTTTGCAGGTGCACCCTTGTTATTTTAAGATGGTAGCCTTTTGTAGATCAACACAATAGCCTTTCTATTTCTATTTAGGTAAAATCTTGCTGACATGTTCTCTAAATGCCGCAGGTGACACACTTTCGTGCCCTCCGTCTCCTCAACTGGATATAGCAAGTTATCTGCGCTGCGAGTAAGCTTTATTTGTCAAACACAAAATAAGCTAGTAGTGTTTGCACGTGATTGGGAAAATTAGTCAAGACGGGTGCTCTTTGCTGCGTGGCCGCTAGGCCACATGGGACAAAGTCTAATCCTGCTAGCAGAGACTGTTCCATGGATCCTACAGAGCCTCGCTGGCGGATGAATTCGAGCTTCTCTCCTCCGGCGTCCAGGGGATGGGACTGCATGTACTCATCAGACGGATTGCCTCATAGGGTTCATGATGCTCCACATGATCATCCACCTTATGTCTCATCACTATCATCACATAGTAAAGGAAGTAGAAGCGCATTTGGCAGTGACCAGTACCTGAATCACCACCACTCTGTATCTGATGGGGCACTTTCTTATTTTGGTAGTCCTGTTGACAGCCTTCAGGCTCCACGTTGGACACCCTCTCTTCAGAGATTTGATCTTGGCGAGTTTTCTACACCTGCAGGAGGTATATACTTGGTCCTTATTACATACAATGGATGCTCACATGAATTGATTCAGGACATGTTTGTATTTGTTAATATGCTTCATCTCTTCACAGCATAATGGATCGAGACTCCTACTAAAATTAACATACTACTAACTAACTTCATTGGAAGAACATTTCGATGCTTCACATAGGCTTTGTTTGGTAGTAATAGTATGGAAGAAAATTACTGAATGGCCCCAGCTTCTACTTGTAAATAGTTAGTGTGAAATATGACATGAATCGTCGTGTTGTCACTATGTTCCTGCTTAATGCATCTGCGTGTTAGTATGGCAATGTACCTTCCACATATGTCGGAAGCTAATGATGAAATTTACCTCTGCAGGAGAGAAACTATATCATTTTCTTCTGTGAATAATCTTAATATTTTATGTAATTTGCTTCTGATGCCTTTATCATTTGTTGCAATTATGCCTTCACAACAAATGTGAACCCTGAGAATATTATTTGTCTATTCCCATGTCAAGGGGAGATGAGTACAGCATGAAACTTAGGGAGTAAGATCTTTACCCATGTTTGGATGATACAACACATGCTGGTATTTGAATGCATACAAGTTCATTGAAGAATTACTTATATACAAGCACATCAAAATATGCTTGGGCCATAAGCAGAATGTATAAATATGTTGACGCACTCCAGGGACACATTAGAAGAGCTGGTTTTGCATATTTTGTTACTCAGTTTCAAATTGTATTACTTTTCGTTCTCGATTGGTTCTTAAAAAAACATCTCCATTGAAATGGGCATCAGCGATTTAGCGCTTGTTAGAGACAGCTGCCCCTGCGACACCCGAAATTTTCGTGTTTTGTTTCAGTAATTAAGATATAGCTGAGCAGCCGTTGCTATCGTGCTAATATTCCTTGGGTAGCTATCTGTTTAATTAACAGTTTCTCTATTCTTTGGCACCAGGACCAAAACCTGAAAGTTTTGATCATCTCCAATCCAGCGAGGTAAGCTCCATTTTATTTTCATTTAGTTAATCCCCTAGTTCTCTGACACTTTTGCATGCTTAATAAGCATGCAGTGCACTTTTATCATAGTGCTGACGTTTATGTTTATTGTATGCTGCAGAGACATTTAACTGCTGTGAGCAGTTTCAGTTCTGCATCTCCATTCTCAGAAACAAGTCAGATGGCATCTTCTAGTAAACGACCAGCTTCACATCTACCTCGCAATCATCTGGGAAGGCGATCCTTTATGTCAACACCAGTGTACCCGCTAGTCTTCCGCAATCCAGTGTCAGAAGCAGGAGCCTCTGGGATGCCTGAGGCGAGTAATGCTGGGCGTACCACGCCGAGTGACGACAGCCAAGTTTCTCCTGTATGGCGACGCAGTTTGACGAGTCCTGAGCTCAAGTTTCATGACACGCTGAGTGAACTTCGGAAGATGGAAGCTTCTCCTGGGCCGAACACAAGCTCAAGGAGGGAAGGATTCAGATGGAGCAGTGCTAGCAGCTATGATTTTGGATATGATGGAGAGGCCATTGACATTTCAGATCATATCAGTGTTGAATCCCAAAGATCCCCGACAAGTTCAGTGAGTTCCCTGAAATGTGGCTTATGCGAGAGATTCCTTCGGCAGAAATCACCATGGAGCTCGAATCGGATAGTCCGAAATACCAACATGCCAGTAGCAGCAGTGCTCCCATGCCGACATGTCTTCCATGCAGATTGCCTGGAGGAAAGCACTCCCAAGAGCGAAGTCCACGAGCCACCTTGCCCACTGTGTGTACGAGCTACTGATAGTGAAGGATGTGTATCATTCTCGGAGCCTCTACATGTTGCCCTCAGATCCGCTCGCAGGAATCAAAGCATTAGTTTCTCTTCAGGTGGTGCTGGTGGGAGTAGCAGCGGAAACCCTCCTCGCAATGATCATGTCCTGAAGAGAAATCAATCTGCACTTGTGCCCAGGCGAAGCGGGTCGCTGTTCCGCAACCGCTTGAAGAAGCAGTTCCCCTTCAAGGGGAGGATCAGTAAGGAATTCTTCGGTGGTAGAGTTTTCAGGAAGGTCGGCTCAACGTCGTCTTCGGGTCAACAGGACGAGGCAGCAAAGCCTGATGACCAATCCATGAAGTAGCTAGATTGAAGCCACGCTCCATATACTGTGCACTGCTGCTACACTACCATTTACCCCCTTTCATGTCCAGCGTCCGTAGTACATGTATCATAAGCTGTGGAATGCAGTGTCCATGCCGCTGCAAGTAGTCGTCCAAGACAGTTGTTTTGTGTGGACGGTGCCTGTCTTGGATGTGGCACCATGAATGCGTGAACTAACTGTGGTTTGATCATGAATCCTTCCCCGCCTGTTTGTTATGTATGCCTGAATCTGTTTATGTTTGAATGTTGCACATGGGCAGGCTAGACTGTTGATAGACGAGAACGGTTATCGGTTGCTGCTATTGTGCTTAGTTTAACGTGGGCGTAGTACTTGATCTGTGATGTTCTCTTTTGGCTGGAACACGGGCATTCCATATTCCCATTGACAGCTGATCAGCAATATTGCCGGCGCAAACACTTTATGGCATTGGGGCGGTTCTCTATATGACTATCGCCTATCAGGACCACTACTCGACCCAAAGACGCACATGTGCTGGCATTTTATACAGCTCGCTACCCTTGGTGAGGGCTATCTCAGGTATTTTGCGTCATTCCGTTTCAGCTTTTATATTGTAAAAATTCACCACGTTGCCAGGAATTACATCAAACTGTAGCAAAAATACTTCAGGCGCAAAACTAGGGTGCTTGACGTTAGGATTTACATAATTATGCATCTTTTTTTGAATAATCTCAAAAAATCATAGATGTGCGTCATGCTATAACATGAGCACCCGCTAAAAATCATGTAAAACTATGACCAGTCATTTTCAAAAACTAATTGCACGTCTTTGAAACTAAAACTCAAGAAAATTACTAAAATGTCTATGAGATTAAAGACTATTACGAAGTGTTTCCTAAAAATACGAATTATACTTAAACATTAAGTAATCTTCAAATCATTTGCTTATAAACTAGGGGTACATTCAAGAAACTTCCTAGTGTAGGGTCCATGGCGGGGCCATGTCCCCCGTTGACCCTAGGGAACCTCCACCATTCAATGGCTCTCACGTACATACACACTTGATCACAAACCTAAAATACGCAGTGGATCTTGCATACTATAACTTGCTGGCCCGAAAATTCACATTTCTAGCGTTCCAAAAAGTCTGGAAAAAAATTGTAGGTAGAGGACACACGTATGTATATGTGTGCCATTTTTTATATCAAAATTGAAAGTATACTTAGATAGAAATGAAATTTTTAAATGAACAGTCTAAAGGAAACTCCCTCCTCCTAAAATTTATGTAACTTAGTGGTCGAACAACTATGTAACATAAGGTCAGAGTATGTTTAATCAGGTTCAGAGTACCCATGTCCAACATTTTCGCTTTAGTCACAAACCTTGTCTTGTTGTTGGTTACACAAAGGCATTACAAGTATGAAATCAACAAACCATCCAACATTTACCCTAACCATGGGAGAGGACATAGAGGAAAGTTCCTATGGCGCCCACATGAAGCGGATACAACTAATGTTATAGATTGGTGAGCAGTGAGTAAAGCGATTTTTTTTAACCTGGCTACTGCAGAATTCGATTAAACGTACTTCAATAGTAAGTTACATAGTGACCCGACCTCTAAGTTATAGAAATTACTGTGCGGGTGAGTTTCCTTCATAATATTCATCTAAACCTTGTCATTTATTCCTAATCTACATACTTCTAAATTAATTTGGATATAAAAATTGGCACGCACATACATACGTGCATCTTCTACATGCAAAAATTTTATTTGAAATTCTTAGAGGTCCGGAAATACGAGTTTCCAGCCTGTATAGTGAAACAGGTTCCGGAGTACCGGGTTCCATCAGGTATTTTTGGTGAGGGATGCATGTTCCTTTGTCCATGAAGACAGCATGGGCAACTTCCTCTGCACGTATTGGTCGTGATGCCGGTATGGTGACGGTACTTGATAACAAGACAGTTCAACACATGGATCTGTGCAAACTTGTTGTGAATGAGCTTAAGAAGGGAAAAGTACCGTGCTAAGGTTGGCAATAAAAAGATCCTGCTGAGAGGCCTCTCAGCCTGCTGCAATACCTCTTAATATATTATTTGAATTCTCAGAAACACAGACACGCGCTATTGAAAGATGAAGTCTCGTGAGTACTGCACCTAAATGTGAACGTGCACTTGTTGAAAATCGAGAACGGTGACTGGATATTGAAAAAGGAGTTAGAACAAGCTTGGGGTTATTTTTTGTTATATACTCACTCCCCTTTCCTAGTCATATATATATATTTATAATTAATTGCAAGAGGATACACACAAAGAATCAGACCAAACGATGTATTTCTATGTAAATTTCTTTTTGCAGGCAAAAGGAAACTTTTATTACTCACAAAGGGTTACAGATCGATAAGAGAAGAAGCTTTAGATGTTGTTGATTTCACCGGCGAGCATGGTGAAGAAAACGCAACACGAGGTTCGTGGATGCACTTGGCATATCATACATACCCCTAGCTGATATCATGGTGTAGGGACCCCCAACATGCAAGAGCACAACCCACAAAAATGGGTTACTCGCTCCTCACCACGAGGCATAGCCTACTTCGAGGTTGCCTATTTGGGTAATATGTAAAATTATTTATGACTAGAGCTCTTTAAGAAACAGTCACATTTTCTCTACGAGTAGAATTTTCATTGATTGAGCATCCTACCCGTTTTCACCAGCTTTGCAAAGACCTATGTACTTAATAATATCGTTTTTGGACTTCTTTTCTAAGAGTGCGGTTGACAAGTCCAAGAGAACAGTTGTGCTTATATTTTAATTAAGGTTTAAAATGTAAGCCTAATAATTATGATTAATGTTAAGAATTTCTCTTTAGTAGAGGCGACAACTATACTTCTACAAAAAGCCATCATCTAAGAAGCTTACTGAATACTTGCTCCGTCCATAAACGTATGTATGGACGGAGTTAGTATGAGAGTTGATAATTTCAATTTTAATTTGAAAAAAAATGCACATTCTAAAACTAAAATTTAAAACAAAAGGTAGGATATATATATATATATATCTTCTAGAAAGGAACAAAATAGTTGAGCCTGCCATAAAAGTGAATATTTTTCTACTATACTACAAACGAAGTGTAAATGTCGCATGCTTCTCCTTCCCCCCGTTTTTAGTCACGAACCACCATGGAGAAGAAACTACACCACGCATTCTTCGCGACCTCCGCGTTGAACTTTCGTCACGAGTTTCGTAAAAACTCGTTTTCAAGGACTAGATTCAGATTTTTTGGAAAGAAACATCAAAACAGGAGAGTGAAAGCAGACTAATATGAATGAAGTGAGTTTCTTCGAAAGAAAGCCTCATCAGATCTCTCGTCCTCACTGTTTTTCTACCCGTTAGCCATAAAACACACCCGACCACGCCTTGGTCGCGATCTCTCTTGTTTTCCTCATCACCAATTCGCCACACCCGCGGCGGCCTCCACCGAGCTCCCATCCGCCTGGATTCGGACGAGGCGTAGGGCGGCGGCAGGCCGGCGTCCGGCGGCCATGGAAGATCTGGGCATCGAGGCGAAGGAGGCGGCGGTGCGCGAGGTGGCGAAGCTGCTCCCGCTCCCGGACCTCCTCGCCTCCATCGCCTCCATCAAGTCCGACTACCTCGCGCGGCAGCAGGTGATGCGACGCGATCCCCCTCGGTCCTGCTCCGCTCTGTTCTGCTCTCGTGGACGTGGTCAATTGTGGCGGAATCTCATGTAGCGGGCGGGTAGATTCGGTAAACCGTCAACACTGTCCGATAGGCAATCCCCAATCTCGCCCCGAATGCATCCGGCATTCCAAAACTCGCCCTGAAATTGTTTGTTCTCGGGCCGTGATCCGGTGCCTCTGATTCTGCTGCAATTGACGAGCCCGCGCTCTGATCACGGCGGAATCGTATTCTCAACTTACGCCCATGTTCGATCACGGACTAGCTAGTCATGCATAATTGCGCTTGCTTAAGGGGAAATGTTGTAGAGGTCTCGTACGAGCGAGCTGTTCGTGTGAAGTGATGGTGGCCTCTGAGATTCAACGGAGCCTTTTTTCGTGGATTTTGACACAATCTCACATGGTTTGTACTAGGTCTTTCCAGTAGTCAGAATTTTTCGGCAGCTGAGCTGGAACTGCGACATTTAGCTTTGAGCCCTGATGGGTTATCTGTAGTTTCTGTGCGGTGAGCTGTTCCTGCTGAAGTATGCACTGCCATCAGGCATTAGTTAAGGTGCACACAAGCCGGAACTGTTAATATGGTTTGAGCACCAGGCTGTCAATGCTGAATTTGAACTCGCATTTGATTCACAAGTATTTCTTTATTTTTTGGTACTGTAAAATAAGGCTAAATTTCGTTGACATGAAAGTAAGAAAACAACATGCTGTAATGTATATGCGCGTTAAAACGATCCAGACATACATTTCCATTGGGGTATTATGTGTATATTAATATTTATGTCACTTTATACACTTTCTGATTATCTGACTATCTTCTACAATTTCTTCAGACAAATGATACTCAACTCAGTACAATGGTGGCAGAACAGGTGCGCCTTAATGTGTACTATGAGCTGCCAAACTTACTACTTTTAATACTACTATTAACCAGGCTGAGCCGTGCCCAAATTACAGTTTCTGCCCCAGTCATTCACGCTCCTTCATGTCTGCCTGCTAGATGATAAATTCTTTACGTGAATATTTCAAAATTGCAGGTTGAGCAAGCTCATGCTGGTATCAATGCTCTTGCGGTATCACAAGAAACAATAAACAGTCTCCGTGAGAACTTCATAGATATTGACAAGTAAGCTTGCTGTCTTGATTTTAACATTTTCATATGCTATGGATAGAGTATTTCTTGAGGCTGTATGTTTTCCTTCATCTCTCAGCCCTATTTGTCATAAATGATGGCAGGTTGTGTCAGGAGTGTCAAACGTTAATTGAGAATCATGACAGGATCAAGCTCCTTAGCAATGCAAGAAACAACCTGAATACAACTCTAAAGGTTTGCTGAGTGCCAACTTTAATTTAACAATAGCACTCTTTATATATTATGTATTACTTTCCAACTTACCAATAGGTTGAGCTAATGAAGTTATTGAGCATGAATATTTGATATATTGATTGTCAATGCCTGGTAGGATGTGCAAGGTATGATGTCCATTTCTGTTGAAGCAGCTGCAGCACGTGACTCCTTGAGTGATGACAAAGAGTTAATTCACACTTATGAGGTTGTTTCTTCTTCTCTGGCTTGTCGATTAACACAACAATTGGATAATCATAATGGTTATGTTCTATCTATCTGACTTCTGTCTATGATCTTTCCTGTGATGAAATTAGAGATTAACAGCTCTTGATGGAAAGAGGCGTTTTGCTTTAGCTGCTGCTGGATCTCATAAGGAAGAAGTTGGCCGATTGAGGTGGACCCCCTCCCATAATCCGTATAACTAGCTACTTTGATAATTATGAGACACACCATCCCTATATTACTTTTGCCGTTGCCTTTCTTGTTAGAACGAGGTTTGGTTCATCTAAGCTCACATATGCCAGTAGGGTTTAAAGAAACTTATAATGCATATGCAGCTCTACTCAGCCAACCGCTGTCTATTTTTGAAGTTTAGTCCATCTGTAAAACATGTACTCCATTGAGTACATGAGTAAAATTGCTATAATCGCTGACCTAATAAAAATGATAAACACTAGCGTATGAAACACAAACCTATGGCCCTGTATCGATCCATGTTAGGATGACATGTTTAGAGTTATAAGATCTGCATGATGGATCTTTTCTAAGTACAGCTTGCATAATTGAAATTTTCTGCAGTCTGATAGCAAATTCTGTTACGATTAGCAATAATGTTAATTAAATCTTGCCTGTAGCCTGCATTGCAGTTAAGTACATAAGTTTAAATCTCATGATGTTTCTTTTCCTCTCCACAGAGAATACTTTGAAGATGTTGATCGATCTTGGGAAACATTTGAAAAGGCGTTATGGGCACATATCACTAACTTTTTTAGACTTTCAAAAGAGAGGTACTAATTTTTATTATCATGCACTTTGAGTTTTGTATTAACATGGTAAATGCTTGTACACAAGTTACGAAAACTGAGGCGATATTTTGTTGCCATCCTTGTATTCTCATTCATCTTGAATACTATTCATATATGCTTGTGGAACTTACCAAATGATGGTTGCAAGAGGAAGGTTACTTCAAATACGTGATGACAGAGTAACTTTGAAATTTTGAAAGTTTAAGCATGACTAATTTGAAATTGTAGTCAGGATGAGGCAAGTCATGAAATCCTTGCATTGATCTGACATGACCCAAAGAACCACAGAGACAGTATGAGAAATCTATATTTCAAGCTCTTTGTTGCCTTCCCTGTTACCTTTTACCGTTAAGCATGGGGCTGCCACTCGGAGAAATTTCTGCAAATATAATAACACATCTTCTCAATAGACATGTTACACAACTTCTTATGATCTACTCCTATAACACATCTTTTCAATAGACTGAGATTGTTGTCTTAACTCTTAAACTAGTTTTTTTTATACTTTATCATTTTGCACTGCACATTTTATCCAAAATATGGGTGATCAAATATTCCAAAGGTGACCTAAGATGCATGCACATACCCTAATATATTCATCCATGTGTACACCTGTTACTCATACTTCTTCTCTTTTTTCCCTTTTGCAGCCCTCAGACGTTGGTCCGAGCTTTAAGGTATAGCTTATGCTTACCATGTACTTTTATTTTCAATACATCAATGTTCAAAGCTGAATGGTTGAAGGCAGCCTGCAGTCAAATACTGTTTCCCCTTGTCATTTCCATTTGTTGAAATGTTTATTAAGGAAATACTACCTCTGTCCGCCTTTAATTGACGCAACCACCCGCTAATTACATGCATGCATGCCACTCCGTGCCAATTAAAGACGAACCGAGGGAGTAGTTTACTGAAATATAAGTTTTCCTTAGGGTTGGAAAATGAGTTGTGCTGTCTCTGTTTCATGTTTATCTTTTAGTTCACACACATATTACTGCACGTGATCCTTCAAATTTACATTTTTATCTCAGGGTTGTTGAAATGCAAGAGATCATAGACCAACAAGTTGCAGAGGAAGCAGCTGAGGCTGAGGGTGCAGGCGCTATGGCTGCAATAACAAACCAGCGTAGAACGACCAAGTACTATACTTCTCTAGCATTTTTCTGTACTTCCAGTTCTAGTAGGAAGATGATATTGTACATTTCATGCTTGTGTAGCCAAGTCATAACATCTGTCAGGACATAGCATTTATATGGCGTGAAAATGTATCACTAGATTCGTTTTCAAAAGTACTTACTGATAATTTTTGTTTTGTATCATATAAACCACGTACTGGTGGAGTAAATCTTGGTGAAAGCCTTACCTTAGCGAAACCCAATACACCCTACATATTGGAACGGAGGGACGGAGGGAGCTATACCCTGTACTTTCGTGCTATCGTAAATGTACTTAGACAATCCGTGTTCAGACCAGAATTTGCTCATCTATGAACTTGGGCCCCAATTCAGTAAATGAATTTCATGACTTGTAAAGGGGCAGAATCCGTGTCAGCTGTTGTAGCATATTGTCCTGATGGTCATTTTACGATGGACTATTTCACATATACATATAATTTATTTATTTTTTGAAAGTGGGATATTATTAATCAATCAACAGAGTACAAATTACAATCAGACTTGATTGCGTCCACAACACAGGGTGGAACTGATCATAACAGAACACCCTTACTTCAAAACAGAACTTACCTAAATTGGGGGGAAGCACCATTGCCAGATCTATTTATATTGCTAACCTTGGAACTAGGAAAACTTGGAAGCAATCCCTTTATCTCTTTTACAATACCTGCAATGGCTGATTTGCTGAACATTGAATTATTGATCTCCTGCACAATCAAGCTCCACATGTACTGGTTTAGCAGAGATAGAGAGGATAGACTTAATCCCTTGTAGACCAGATACAGCCTCAGCAGTTTTGGAAGTTGTGCTATTAGGGATCGACCTCCAAGCTGATAAGATGGTATTCCCAGAATCACTTATAAGTACGCAGTTCCCCAGCCAGCCTCCAAATTTAATTTTAGCTAGCCTACTTCAGGTTTCTCCCATCCCACCTTTACCTCTTTATTCTTCTTGAACTTTACATATAGTTAAAACTGCAGTCTGGCTAAATATGGGTTCACAGATCAATTAACTTGAGCTAGCGTACAATATTTTGCACAACCTTGCTCGCCTGTGTTATATTTTTCTGTCGTATCCAACAACTTGACCTTTTGCAACTGTGACTTCTCAATGTATTATTTATTTTATTGTCTATTGTGAACCACCCATCATAACATATGTGAGGATGTCGCAAAATAGTACTCATTTTCGCCCTATTGATTGCTAATGATTTGGCTCACTGTGGCAGAAAAGGTGCAGGGGCAGCATCAACCCCAAGAAATGGCACCCAAGAGAAATCAAAGAGCCAGGGAAAGGGCTACAAAGACAAATGTTATGAGTGCATAGGGAAGGCTGTTGAGGATCGCTTCAGCAAATTGCTCAATGAGGTAGCACACCCTGATCCCGGATTCGAGTCTTCATTGTGTGCTTAACTGATTACCCACAATCCATGCATTTCCACAGTTGCTAATGATTTCATCACACAGCTTGTTTTCTCAGAAGATTTTATGGAAGCTCTGGAGGAAGCTAAGGCAGTAAGTAGTCTGACTTCTACACTTGTTATAGTACCACATCACAATAGAGAGAACAAAAAGTTTAACCCCTCCATTTAGTTTTCTCTGGAGTACAAACTGGTATAAGAGCCAACCTGGACTTCTCAATTCCGTTTAGTTAACCCTCTGGGATTCTGAGATGATATTTCTGTGTGTACATGACAAAATCCCCTCTGACTAGTCAGTTCAACTTGATTTGATTAGTCACAATTAGTTTCCTAGCAGATGGGGCAGCTACTCGTCTCTTGGACCTAAAGCCTCAACAGTGAACTATCCTATTCATTTCCACTGCATGTTGACTTGTTATTTTCTAAGGAATTTAAAAAGAGACTAGCGTGGCTTTGAGAAATTTAACTATTACAGTTCACTAGTAATCATGCACCACTGTGTACATTTTTTTGGCTCAATAGTTTACCACTCCTTTGATCTAAATGATCTCAGTGTGTGTTAATTGTCATCTCTACCACTATACCTTAATCCCACTTGTTCTGCAAAATGGTCTTGACAAAGAATAGCTGATGACTTACATAAGGATCATCTTTCTTGCCCCTGATGCAATACAGATTGGTGATGAGCTTGGCGATATCTATGACTATGTTGCACCATGTTTCCCTCCTAGGTATGACGATGGTATTACAAATATACTTATCCTTGGAAGAAATTTCCAGAACTATTTGTTCTATATGCACAAAAAATTAATACCTGTTTGCTACAGAAATTAATAAGACAAAGACATGTCGAGGGCTCCTATCATATGGCATTCTAACTTGTACATCAATTGCTTAAAAGTTTCTCCCTCCATTTTGAATTAATTGAAGTTGTAGCCCTGTCATAAGTAAAACTTCTGTAATTTTGACCAAGTCTAGAGAAAATATATCAGCATCTACACCACTAAATTATTTTCTTTATTTGATTTTGTCCATATTAGCACACATATTTGTATATGCTTGTCAAACTCAAATAAGTTTTACTTATGACAAAGTTAAAAGTTTAATTAATTTGGAATAGAGGAAGTACATCACAGATTCACGTGGTGAAGAACATGTTTTCATCTTGTATGAAATATTGGTGGCTTGATTTCATGATTCTTTCTGTATTCTAGAAAAAAATCTTGATCTTTCTTTGCCATTTTGACATTTCATTGATGGCTAATATTTCCGGTGCTTTTCACTAACTTTATTGGTCTTCTTATTTCCACGCAGATATGAAATTTTCCAGCTCCTTGTAAATCTATATACCGAAAGGTTTGTTCAGATGCTAAGACTTCTCAGTGAAAGAGCAAATGATATTCAAAATATAAATATACTAAAGGTATATGATTTTTATATTCATTGTGTTGTTATGCTATATTTTTTCTCCATGAGATGAACACTTGTCAGTATATTGTTTCTGTTTGTTGTATTTCTCTTATAGTGCAAGCGCATTTACCGACTGCTCACTGCAGGTAACAGGTTGGATTGTGCAGTATCAAGATAATCTTATTGGCCTTGGTGTGGACGAGTCTCTTGCCCAAGTTTGTTCAGAAAGTGGTGCATTGGATCCCCTCATGAATATGTATGTAGAGCGTATGCAGGCAACAACTAAGGTACTAATTTTATCCCTTGAATTCAAATTGACCTTAATCATGATTATTCATACTCCTTTTGCTTCTGTAGAAATGGTACACTAACATTTTGGACGCTGATAAAACACAACCACCAAAGAGTACAGAAGATGGAAAACTATATACACCTGCAGCTGTAGATTTATTCAGAATATTGACAGAGCAAGTGCAGATAGTTAGAGAAAATAGCACTGATGTAATGCTATATCGTATTGCTCTTGCAGTTATTCAGGTATTATGCAGTTTCCGTTCAAGATTATTTAAGCCTCACCTGTTTTGCTTTGCTTCATGCGGTTTCAACTAAATTACTGAAATATGCCAATTCAGTCTTACTCCTTGATTCCTTCATAGGTCATGCTTGATTTTCAAGCAGCTGAGAGGCAAAGACTTGAGGAGCCAGCTTCTGATGTCGGTTTGGAATCTCTGTGTGCTTTGGTGCGTTTTTTTTTATGTATATTTTGTCACTCCATGATAGTCCCCTGCTGCCCTTCGTATCTTATCATGTGGTCCTTGTATTATTTGAGCAGATCAACAACAACCTGCGTTGCTACGAACTTTCATCAGAGCTAAGTAGCAGCACACTGGAATCACTTCCAGAGAACTATGCTGAACAGGTGCAAATGAGTCATTAAGCCTGGTCCTCTTAGATGCCATTCTTTCACGTTTTCAAACTTGTCTGGAGATGGCTTCATGTGTTTTCAGTCATATACATCATCAAATTCTCCCTTTTCTTTTACTAAAAATGCTATTCAGACATCAATACTATCAGTCTATGCGCATGGAGGTAAACTAGCACTTTCAGAATGGAGGTAGAACATTTTCATGGACCATAACTCGTATAATAGAACTTTTATTCTAGTATTCTACATGCATGCAGACTAGTTCTAGATATATGTATTGCTGGCAAGCAAACTGAGTTGGATAAATCTGGTCCGTGCTGGGACATAGGCAGATTACTGGTCAGGGCACCTTTTGGGATTTTCTGTAACGTGTTAAGACTGGTAAATTGGGAGAGTTAATTGAATTCAGAAGTTGATGACAACCTAGAGTTGAAAATCTGTGTTACTATTGCATTTTTTTCATCTCTAGGCTACCGCAACTTGCTTGGAACAAAAGGCTGTGTTGTTGTATTCCAAATTTTCTATGTTTCTTTCCATTTGCACACCTCAATCATTTTTAGGCTGTAGATGGGAAAGTAAAAATCAGTTTTGCAGGTTAATTTTGAAGACACTTGCAAAGGATTTCTTGAGGTTGCCAAGGTTTGTTCTACAATCTACATGCATAAGATAAATTATATATGTATAACTGTGCAAGTAACCTTAGTGTTAGGTTTCAGAAATGACCTGCTGATCAGCGTGAAACTATTTCTTGAGGTGTCTGATGTTTACTCTACACAGTGGCGAATCCAGCCCATTTTGCTAGGGTGGGGCATGCCTAACTGGGTTGGGCTTTTTTATTTTTTTTCTCATTTTCTATAGAATATATATGGGTTGGGCCAAATCTTAGCCCCACCCTTCCACCCTGCCGGCTCCGCCACTGCTACACTGATGTATTAATTGCATACATTGTTACAACTTATACCCAAGGAAGTTCATAAGTAATTTTGGTGAAGTTTCCAGATCCTGCTATGGGCTAGTTGAAATTTTCGTTTTGGCATTTCATACACCCCTTAACTGCTTGCTGATGTGGTCCTGTAACCAAGATCCTTTCTTATACATACTACACTAGATACTTACGAGATTGTATAGAAACTGAAACACTCCAGCACAAAGTGGGGAGTTAATGAAAAAAGACACTTCCTGAGACACCTAGTTATGGTCTAAGGACTCTTTTTACCACATTACTTTGCCAAGATTCTAGAAAAGCTAGTTAAATATTGAATACTAGTAAAAATGAGCACTGCACTGGTAAACTCTTGGTTGTCAACACTGGTTTCTGGCAAGTTGCTGTCCAGTACTGCCCAAGAGACAGGTGCTAAGAGTGGTGGGCACACATTGACTCAACTGTCTTGCCTCAGATGTTGTGAGAATTGGCCAATTTTTGTTGGTTCATCTTCCAGACAATGTTATTTGATATGGCTGCATCTGTAGCTCTAACTAAAGTTCGTGATTCTTTCGACAGGAGGCAGTCCTTCAGACTGTTGGTGTTATTTTCGAAGACCCAGGTGTGCAGGATTTGCTTGCAAAGGTTTACCAAAAAGGTAATTCATTGATAATATTTGGGTAACAAATTATGACTTCCCATGCACCCTTTGTATGAGTTATTTCCTTCTTTTTGTCAAATTTTCGAGCTTCAAAACATAAGCAGCTCCTGTCCGTCTGTGAAAGTCTGAGAGCCTTATCTAGAAACCCAGAAACGCACTGGGATATTTCTAGCATTTGTATGCTTACATAATAACAATGATGACATGTATCTCCAGATATTTCATTCACTGGTATTGATTATTTTGCTATCGCTGTTGCGTCTCTATTCAATTGTCGCTTGTGGTTGGCAGCTGTATGCAAATAGTTGTTTACCTCTTCTCCTTATGGCTAACTGCTTTAGGAATTCTCTGGGCATTGCTTTCTAAGGCTGTATGCAAATAGTCGTTTACCTCTTCTCCTTATGGTTAACAGCTTTAGGAATTCTCTGGGCACTGCTTTCTAAGGCTGTATGCAAGTGTTCCATAGTGAATCAGTTAGTCTCTAACAGTGGTTCATGTTTTTTCAGACTGGATGGATGGAATGGTGACTGAATATCTGGTTGCAACATTTGCTGATTATTTTGGCGATGTGAAACTGTAAGTTTACACAATAGGTTGTGTTATGGGGTGGATGGGTTATCCCCTTAAAAATTACATTGTTTATGCTTATTGTACATTAACTGTGCCTTTACTATAAGTTGGTTTGGGAGACTTAACTTTTCAGATAATTGCACCTCCACCAAATTTTCTGATATAACCTAAAAATACAACTGAACCCTGAATTCTCAACATAAATCATATTCATACATAGTTTACCATTTCTGGATACGAAGTCCAAATCGATAAATTTCAAAATTTGTAATGATCATCTTATATTTATATTTTTTATAAGAGACGCCATCCTATCATTAATACTCCTATGAGCTATGGGCTTATGGCATGCTAATGCAGTCTATCACCAATAATATCATAGCTCGTTCTATCTTTTTGCTCATAATTGTAAAACTTTTGGGTTTATTTCTCTAGATATATTGAAGAAAGATCATTTCGAAGATTTGTGGAGTCTTGCCTAGAGGAAACAATAGTTATATATGTTGATCATCTTCTCAGTCAGGTTTGCAGAACTCCCCTTAGTACTATTGAGAATAACTGTGTACTTGTGATTTCAAAGGATGTTGGGAACATATGTATTGAGCATCCAAAAGGAAGAACTTTGTAGTGTTTCTTAGAATCATTCTGGAATATGGGCTGTTGCTATTGCGCTCTGGGTTCAGATAGCATTTTTACTGATTATTTCACACTTAATTTCATCTTATCTCTTGCAATTGCTTGGACCTTTAGAAAAGCTACATAAAAGAAGAAACGGTTGAGAGGATGAGGCTAGATGAAGAAGTGCTTATGGATTTCTTCAGAGAGTACACTAATGTGACAGTAAGTATACTTATTGCTGGAGAAGTTTCGTACTACAATTCCTTTTGCCACATTTTGTGGCAGTATGAATATTGAAAAGCATTTCATGCAGTAGTAGAGTGCATGAGAACTGAGTGCTAACTCTGTGGCAAGGCTAGCGAGTGCGCAGCCAGCCCGCCGGGGTTTGAATCCCCACCTAGCGGTAATTTCGCGGGGAGGGGAGGACTTTAAACCAGGTTATCATCCTAGCGTCCATCCGCGGGGAGAGTCTCGTCCTACCTAACAACGTATAGCCAAGGGAGGGATCATTCCCCCGTTGGTCAACGTTAATAGTAGAGTGCATGCATTTTCTGGTGCAATACAGTCTAGTCCCACATTTTATTCTTTTTCTTCTATTCTCTGAAATGCTGGCTTTGCAATGTGGTCCAGAAAGTTGAGAACAGAGTACGGATTCTGGCTGATCTAAGGGAGCTTGCGTCAGCTGAAAGTCTGGATACTTTCACTCTCATTTATACAAATATTCTGGAACACCAACCAGATTGCCCGGTAATTTCTTTCAAGCATAATGATTTCCCATGTTTAATTATACTATTATAGTGCATAAGCTTTATCCTTCCAGCTCCGCAATCTGACTTTTCTGTTATGTAGTCTGAGGTGGTTGAGAAGCTTGTTGCATTGCGGGAAGGAATTCCACGGAAAGAAGCCAAGGAGGTAAGGCTGTTATTTCTCACACTATAAGCATGTGGTGTCCGACTGTCTGTATGAACCATTCCAGGCTAGACCTATGCTAATTTAATTTTAAAACATGGAAATAATTTCATGAAAATTTGGTTTTGGATTCTTATACCATACTCATTTGTTAGGTAGTACAAGAATGCAAGGAGATATACGAGAACTCCCTCGTAGATGGCAATCCTCCAAAGTCGGGATTCGTGTTTGGCAAATTGAAGTGCCTAACAGTACGGAAAGGCATATGGGGGAAGCTTGGACAGTGACAACGTGCTGCTGAACATAGTAAATTCACGTACCAAGAAAGATTTTGTTTTCTTTTTTGCTCATTCTTTTGTTTTTCTTGTAAGCCTGTCGCCCATGTGACGTGTGTATGCCTTAGCATGAGAAGAGCTGGAATGTATTGTTTCTACTATTTGGTTAGCAATTTTTTGCTGTAAAGATGAATGGTTCGAAATTTCATATTTATTCGTTGAATAAAATGGTTAGTAATGTATTCCTGAGTGGCACCAAGCTTGCCATTACCATACGAGCTACGGCGAGCAGCTGCCATTTTTAGGATGGACTGCTTTGCCGTTTCTTCCTGCAACCTGACACGGTCCAATACAAGGTTCTGAAATTCTTACGGAATACGCTTCCCATCCGTTGGCTGATCAAGGGGAAAAGATCGGTCGTCCCTCTCATCATGCATCGTGTATTCCGCCAGGCCTACCCACGTGCTCCTCTCTCCTCCTTCCCTCGCCCCCCTCTCTCCAAATTGTTATTATGCTGCAGCGCTGCTTTTCCATGGAATACAAGGAACTTGAGGGGAATAGTTCGTGTCGTGGTCATCAAATCTCCTGCCGCCGATGAGGCTCTGACAAGCTGAATCTGTGGCCGTCCACCGCTCCTGACCCATGTCCTTTATCCTCCACGTAAGCCATGGCCATGGTCATGAGGAGCTTCGAAATTTGAGGTCTCAACCCGAGCCTTGAAACTGGTTGGAATGGGTTTTTGGTTGTCTTCTCCAGTGCCAACTAGGCCCCGGCGAGCCAGATTCGCAGTCGGCGACACCAAATCGGTGAGATGTGGTCCGCCATGGACAAGTCTCGTACCTGTTTTTTTTCAATGTTGCATACATCAATTATTTTTGTAACAAATGCGTATGAGTTTTATAGCGAAAGTGCAAGCCAGATGTTGTATTGTCTATCTGGGCGTTTGCCACAAGTTTGAGTTTTTCCATATTATATAATGTTGTGTAGGTTATTCAAATTTGTAACAAATGTGTACGAGTTTTATAGCAAAAACACAAGCGAGATGTTGTTTATCTGGGCGTCTCCCAAACGTTGAGTTTTCCCATATTATCTGATGTTGTGTAAGTTATTTAAATTTGTAACATACATGTGTATGATTTGTTGGAAATGTAGATGCCAGATGTTGTAAAGGTTTGGTACATGTTGAATATTTCCTCGGATTTTTTGACAATGTTTTCGTGCATTTCAACAAAAATGTAGCAAATACATAATTATTTTGTTGGAATAGTTGGTGATTTTTTTGCAATCAATCTATATCAAGATAAAAAAATCTTAACCACTTTTTAATTGCTACAAGCCCACGGTATTTTTGTTGTGCTAGTTTTCTGTTAAAATTGTTGCTGATTTTTGTTGTAAATCAATCTAAAAAAATGTTGTTGCTCCCAAGGTATTTGATTGGGAACTGATCAATGGCTGCTGGGAGGTTCAGTTAGATTAGGGGAAGGTTGATATCACAGCACCAAACCGTTGCAAAAGAGTTTTTGGCCGCATTGGTACCAAATTTATGTACCCAAATTTACCGCCGGACTGTAGCGATGAACTGTCATCTTAGTTAAAGTTGTATTGACGACCTACCATTTGTAATAGGTAGAACTTGTATTTAGTTCCATACTCACATGAAGAAATTTTATTTATTATTGTTTTATGTCTGTGATGTGGTGTTCTACAGTAAGGTCACGATCAGAGAGAAGAAATAACCATGAACATAGGTTGCAAACAATGAGACATGAATATTTGCATTGTTGTAGCTATTTTTGTTCGCGCGCAGAAAAAACTATACGTCAGGTTTGAAACTGAATGCATATGACAAAGGCTACGGAACATGACTCTCAACGTGGCCCTACCGCAACAGGCTCCGGCATGCATGTCCCTGTGATAGCCAAAATGGCTGTTCGTAGGCCTCTCAAGTTAAGATAGCCATGTTTATCTTACCAGTTTGTACTTATTTTGTATGTTTCACTATTTCTCCTACTTTCGTGGTTCTTGACACTAAATCACGAAATATAAATTCATCAACACAACTCAACAACAAATGAGCCAAAGAATGCAATACCATTAGGGATGCAAAGCAACACCAAATCTGCCCTGCTTCGTAGTTAAAATCAGTTAGAGCATCTCCAGCCGCGTCCCCCAAAGCGTCCCCCAAAGGGATTTGGGGCGCGCCGGACAGGAAATGCGTTCCAGCCGCGTCCCCCAAATCCCTTTTTTGTCCGGCGCGCCCCCATTCGGTGTCCGGCGCCCCGAGCCCGTCCCCGTCCCACAGGGGACGCACCGGGGACGCCGGACACAACGAAATGCGAGGCGGGGAGTGTAACATCCCAAGTTTCAACCATAATAAACAAGAAAGAGAAATTCCCCAAACCCAAAATTTGCAATTAACAAAAAACTTTTTCCATGCATATAGTGCCACATATAGATATATGCATTTGAGTGATATTCTTTTGTGCAATTGCCATGATGAGTGTTAGTATGATTAAATATTGTTATGTGAACCCTAAGCAAGATCACTAAACCCTAATTTGAGGGGAAATGGAGAAAATGAGAAAAACTCATTTCTCACTCACATACACAATATGCATTTTAGCAAATCCTCAACCATGGCCAAGATTGCTTGCCCCATTGCTTCTAAAATGCTTCAATGTGATAAACTAACACTTTTGCATCCTTGGATCAAGAATCAAATCAAAAGAAATCAAGATTTCATCATACATGTGATAATGGTCACTTAACCCAAAATTATTTTCTTCACTACTTTACCCCTCTGTATTTCTCAAATCTTAAACTAAGCAAGGTCAACTAAAGCCAGGTCATCCAAGAACATGTCAAGGTGAGTAACTTTGATGTTGACCACCCTCCCTAAAGTTGACTAGGTTGACCAGAATAAGAGGGCAAAGAGGGAACCCGAGAGAGAGAAGAAGATCACCTCAAATTTGAAATGTTGCAAATCACTTCCAAATTGAGTGCCACCACCACCAATACATCACAATAATTATATAAATGAGATTCACCAAAGAGATTTTCAAAATTCAAAAGAAAGTTTCATGCGGGCATTTTGTCGAACAGGTGGCAAGATCCTGGAATTTGTGTTACCTGCTATTGTCCAGCAGATTTGAGCCTAAACCACTTTTGCAATGTGATCATCAGCCTCCCCTACACCCCCTGCCTCTAGCCCAGTACTTGCATGGTCGATTAAAGTCGAGGAGAAACCCTAAAACATGCCAAACAATGCCATGCCGGCCACCTTTGGCACTCCTCTCCCTGGCCTCTCCCTCGTCGTTTCTCCATGTCCTCGAGCATCCCTGCAGCACAAGGACGCCAACGGTACGCAGCCCCAGCTCGCCAAGGCTTGGCATTGGCCAGCAGCAGCGCGTCCAAAACGTGCCAGGACGTGCCGCCCGGCGTGGTGATCACGCCCTGGACGCGCCGGACGCCACGGACTCGACCGCTACCGTCCTCGCCCTGCATCCCTACGCCTGGAACGAGAACCGCCTCTACGCCCTCTACAGGCTAGACATGCTCAAGCACGCGCAGAAGCCTTGTCGCCGTCGTCCTCGCCGGCGAAGTACCGCGGGTACCGCCACACTCATCACACGCGCCCGATCGATCCCATCTCCCTTTTTCTGCGCCGCCTACTCCTCGAGCACCGCCAGACAAGGCCTACACGCTGCCGTCCTTCGCTTGCCCTTTCGCTCGCCGGAAACGCCACGCCATGGCCGCGCCCTTGCGGCACCCCGCGGCACCCTCGACACTATAAATAGAGGCCCTCCCCGCAAGCTCTCCTCACACCAATCGACTCCTCTCACCACCGATCTTCCTCACCACCATAGCTCGTTCGATTGCCGCCGGAGGAGAAGCAATTTCAAGATCGGAGCCGCCGGGGACGCAGCTCACCGTCGACGATTGGCGCCACCCGAGCGCCGCCGCTGCTCCCAAGCTCTTCCCCATCTACTACACCTTCACCGCGCATATCGCTTCGAGACCTGCATCGGCCTGGTAGGCTCTCCGACCCCCTACTGCCGCCATGACCTCGTCGGAATCCCGTCGGTGACGACGACGCTCACCCGCCGTCGATCCTCTTTCTAATCCTACGGTCGAGATAGAAAATACCGCTTCGGCGTTTAAAGAGGCGCCGACAGGTGGCCCCCACCCTGTCAGCGCGGCCCGAGCGCTGCACGTGTGTTGGGCTGCGAAGTGCTGTTGAATTTCGTTTCGGCCCAATAACTCTTCCCGCCTAAGCCCACAAATTCAAATCCAGTTTTTTCTTTATTCAAATTGCTCTGCTGAATGTTTAGTAAAATTTGAATAATTTGAATTCTACCAAACCAAATCTAGCAAACTTTATACCGTTGGAAAGCCCATGAATTTATCTATCCAATGCCACTGGCCCCATCTCCATTTTCCTTTTAGATTTAATTTGACAAAAAAGACAAGACAGGGACTTTTGTACATTCAAACTTTATTTAAAATTCAACCAGAATAGATTTTTAAGTAATTCCAATTCTAATAAATCACAAATGATGTCCTCTAATTGATTATGCAATAACATAGCCCTGTTGTTTGTATGATCATGGACTAGATCAAATAAAATGGCTATGTAGTCATTTCTAGAGCTTTTTAAAGTGGAATTCAAACTCAACCCTAATATGAGAATTACCTCTCATTTAAATTTTGATCCTAAGTACTAATAACCAGGGGGAATGACTTAGGCTAATGAACCCTTGAGAATTACTACTTAGAGATTTTAATTCATTTAAATGTTAAGTTTTAAAACTATGTGAAGTATAGCACTTCAATTAAATTGAACTCACATATAATAGATATGAAATGTTGACTTTGGGTCAACCTATATTTCATACCTTATTATTATATGAAGAGATTAAATCTTAATAAGAGGTAGTGAAAAGAAATGATTTCTTTTAAAGACCTACCTACCAAATTTAACTTTGAGGAATGATGAGAGGAAATTATTTTTCTTTCAAATAAAGACAAATCCAATAATCCACCATGCCGTGTTTGATTGATGATAGGACTAGTGTGTGAACTATTTTGAGTGCCTCTAGTTTAGTATGTGAGCTTGGTTTAGTATTTATACCTCGTATTCGTATATAGACGCTAGTAACGAGGAGTACCAAGAGGAGGAGGGCTACTCTCAGGAAGAAGAAGAGAACTTCGATAACTACCCAGCTCAAGGCAAGCTAACCCTTGCTGAAAACAAGTGCTTAGCTCTACAAGAGCAAAGGCATCTTTACCCTTTACTTTTATATATTACCTATCCCATGTTTTTACTTACATTTGCTTTTGCTTATTTATTTCAAAGTACTTTTTGATTTATGATTTACTTGTCTGGAATAGAACAAGAGTATCAAAGTTAGCCTAAGCAAATAAAGCTAGATAGCACCCCCTCATGACTAGTTGCTATCGCTAAGAACTAAAATTGACTACTCTAGATGGGAACATTTGTGAAATGAACTAAAGTGAAAGATTTTGAAGGTGAATGTGACCTTGAGGAGATGGTGATTTTTGATAAAATAGATGATTGAGTTTGAATGCGATACCCTTCCAATTATACAAGTACCCCCACAATACCTGATTATGGGTAGGGCTTAACTAGAAACTTGTGTATTTTAGTATGGGTTCCCTCTGAACAAACATCATAGGGGTTACGCTGCGGCTGCCTCCGTTACTTGTGGATTGAGGTTGAAATGAGGTGAATGTACGGCCCAAGCCCTGTGCAGTTCCCGGGTTAACTGCGGTTTCCACCGGGAGGCCAAGCTCATGGGGAGAGGTGCTCATACTAGCATATATAAGTGAAAGGTTTCGATTGATGATCCGCGTACTGTGTTACGATGATTCGAGGTTACCCTCGACGGATGTAATCAAAAGTTGTGGCACAAGAGTACAACCTCTGCAGAGTGTTAAACCTATTCGAATAGCCGTGTCCACGGTTACGGACGATTGGAAAGGCCATACTATCTCCGTTATCATTAAAATGTTTTGATTCTAGAAATGAATGGTGGTTTGAAAGGTGACATTAGGGTTATCCATAATGAGTTGTGGGAATGACACTAATGTTCCCACTTGAGTTAGTCTAGCACATGATAAGGCTTTACCAAAGATTTATGAAACTAAAACTTGGCTTTATGCAAACAAACCTAGAGCTTAGCACCCCCTTTCACTTAATGAGTATTTATCTTAGAGTTAGTTTGCGAGTACTTTAAAAAGTACTCATGGCTTTGCCCTGGCTATTCAAATGCCAGACTATGAAGGAGAGCACCAGTATCAGGATGACGGACAACAGGACGTCTACGATAACTAGGATCGTCTTCTGACGTCAAGCGTTGCCTGTGGAATAGATCGTCCACTACTACTTCGCTTCCGCTACTATTTGTGATGTTGAACAATATATTCGTGTAATATTGGATCATGTGATCTATGGTTGTAAGACAATATGTGTTGTAATAAATGATGACTCTATGCTACTTACTATTATGTCTCGCAAAAACATTATTCCTGGGATTGCGATGTACGGCATAATAGGCATCTGGACTTAAAAATCCGGGTGTTGACAAGTTGGTATCAGAGCCATTGTTTGACCTTAGGAGACCCTAGTTAGAATGGACGCTCAAAAACTTAGTTTCAAATTTCATGAGTTGACTAGTTATGAAAATCTTATTCACCTCCTTACCTTGAAGAGTCTTTTACAAACTTTAAATTCATGCCCTTCTTCTAAGAGAATTAAAAATTTGGAACACTTGCACTTATCTAACTTAATCATCTCATCTCTCTACAGATGGATCACGTCGTGGACGCGCAGCCCTTTCTCCGCATCGAGTTCTATCGCTTGGGGAACGGTGGAGAGATCATCTTCGAGAGGGACCTCTTCTCCCTCTCGTAGTTCCTCGGCGCCCACCACCGGAAGTCTTTGGCGGAATGCTGAATGACCAACCCGGTGGTCAACTTCAGTGGGTGATCATGGTGGACCTTCGTGGAAGGTTCACGCTCCCAATGAGCGCAAGGATCCGGTTCTCCTTCGGGGAGAACAACCGGGCGTATGGTCTCGCAAGGGGACTTCGGGAAGGACTCGCACGTACGTGCGGGCAAAACTTCATGGACTTCACCGACAGTCGCTTTGTGCACTATGCAAGGCACAACTCACTCGGAGTGCCAATGAACCTGCCGTCACACCCGCAGCTTCGCCACCATGTTGATCATCTTGACTTCATGCTGAGTGAGACCCGCATCGACCTCGACAACTCCCGCGAATACGCCAACCACACTCACATCCAGTTGGCGCAGCAGGCGGAGACCATCAAGGTCATCGCCGGAGAACGCAGGGCACTCCGCCGTGCCAACCAGAAGAAGGATCACGCCATCAACCGCCTGAAGGCCAGGATCGCCACTCTGAAGGCGACCATCGCTGCACAAGCTGAGCAGATCCAGGAGTTGGAAGGCGAAGGTGAAGGGGAGAACATCCAGGGGGACGGCTACTCCTACGTCAGCAACGACGACGACTACGAGGAGGAGGAAGACGACGACCTGGAGTTCCACCCTTACGAGGATGGCCACGAGCACCTCGATGCCGGGGTAGACAATGTCTACCCTATCAACGTCGATGGCGAGTAGTCCCGTCTGAGCACTTGCGCCGCGTGTTATGTATTGGTCCTTTGTACCCGCCCCATGTATCGTAGTTTGTTGAAAGGGTTCTTAAAACCCTCCTGAACATTTGGCTTGTAATATGTGCTACCTCCATGACTATGTTTGTCTGTGTGTAATATTATTATTATTATGAATCAAGTTTAAGTTGTATTTTATCCCAAAATGAGCCATAGACATCTCCCTCTTATCTCATGATCCCTATCACTGTTCAGATGGCACCCCCAACTCGCAACATGACTCAGGAGGCAATGCTGCAGATGTTACCTTGAGATGTTGGCTGATAGAGAAGTTGAGAGAGCTGAACGGCAAGCCAACCTAGCTGCACTTCAACAACTTGCTCAGGGCAATCAAGGCAACGGAAACCACGACCACCCAGGGTCAAAGCTGAAAAACTTCCAGAACACTAACCCACCTGTGTTCAACAAGACAGAGGAACCCCTCGATGCTGATGATTGGCTCCAGACTATGGAGAACAATCTCGAGGTTGCCAGAGTGGAGGACAACGAGAAGGTGTTGTTCGCCACCCACTATCTGGCTGGACCTGCACGTGCCTGGTGGACAAGTACCCGCGCCTTACATGCGGGGAACCTGATGACTTGGGAGGACTTCAAACTCAAGTTTAGCAAGTATCATGTGCCCCCGGGTTTGATTAAAAAGATGAGGGATGAGTTCAGGGAACTGAAGCAAGGCAGAATGACCGTGGTAGAATACCGCGACAAGTTCCTCACTTTGTCAAGGTACGCCCCGGATGAGACGGACACCGTCGAGAAGAGGAAGGAGAGGTTTCTGAATGGACTGCATGATGAGATGCAGACTGTACTGATCAACATCCCCTTTGCTGACTTAGAAGCCCTTGTTGACTCCGCCATTCAGATGGAGGGGAAGATACACCAAGCCAATGAGAACCGCAAGCGCCGTATGATGAACCAGAGTGGGCCCAGCCACAACCACAAGTATCGCCCCAACTCAGGTGGAGGGTTCGCCCCAAGAAACAACAAGCCCCCGATGCAGAATCCACGTCCGAGTTATCAGGACCGGAGTGGAGGAAACCCTAGGTCAGGAGGACACAACAACTACAACAACAACAACAACAACTTCAACCGCGCCCCACCTCGCGCCCCCAACAATAACTCCAACACTGCTCCAAGGACTGGGAGCAACGCTGTTCCCATCACCCCCAAGGACAAGTCAACCTACAACTGCTACGAGTATGGAGTGGCTGGACACTTCTCCTATGAGTGCCCCAAGAAGCTCGCCAAGACTGCCGCCAACACCTCAGGCCCTGCGCAGCAGCAGCGTCGTGTCACCACCAACAAGAAGTTCGCCCCCAACAACCCGAACAACCGCAACGGCCGCCTCTACCACATGAATGCAGAAGAAGCTCAGGAAGCCCCAGACGTTGTGCTGGGTATGTTCTCTGTTAACTCAATACCCGCAAGAGTGCTGTTTGATTCTGGAGCATCGCATTCATTCATTACCGAAGATTTTGCATGCACTAGTAAGATTCAACCCATCAGTTTGAAGCATGTCATGATAGTTCAAATACCTGGATCAACAACTAAAGCTAGAAAAATTTGCAAAGATGTGCCAATCAGAATACATGAAATAGAATTCTATGCAAATTTGATTGTTCTGGGAGCCAAAGGTTTGGAAGTAGTCCTGGGAATGGACTGGATGGCGAAACATCATGGACTGATTGATTGTGCCAAGAAGGCCATCACCATGACTAGTAGCACCGGAATAATAGTCGAACACATATCCGAAAAGATGCCCCGAAAATTTACCTGTAACCAAAGCCTAGCCAAACCCACCTTGGATCAGATCAGGGTCGTTTGTCGATATCCTGATGTGTTCCCAGATGATCTACCCGGTATGCCCCCGTGATCGGGATATCGAGTTTATCATCGAGTTAATCCCCGAACCGGACCTATAGCCCGAGAGAGCCTACGGCATGAACCCGGCAGAGTTAGTGGAACCGAAGAAGCACTGGATGATATGCTATTCAAAGGTCTGATTCAACCAAGTGCGTCACCCTGGAGATCGCCAGTTTTGTTTGTGGATAAAAAGGACGGTGCCACTCGTTTGGTTACGGACTATCGTAAGCTTAACGATGTCACCATTAAGAACAAGTATCCATTGCCCAAGATAGAAGATCTGTTTGACCAATTGACCAGAGCCCGAGTATTCTCAAAGATTGATCTCATGGACAGGATACCATCGATTGAAGATTCGTGCCACCGATATCCCCAAAACTGCCTTTACCACCAGATATGGATTGTATGAGTACAATGTCATGTCATTTGGATTGACCAATGCCCCCGCTTACTTCATGAATCTCATGAATAAGATCTTTATGAACTTCCTGGACAAGTTTGTCGTTGTTTTCATCGACGACATCCTCATATACTCCAAGTCCGAGGAAGAACATGAGCAACATTTGGAAGTGGTCCTAGATACCCTTCGGGAACATCAGTTGTATGCCAAGTTCAGCAAGTGTGAATTCTGGTTGAAAGAAGTAGGATTCTTGGGTCACATCTTGTCAGCCGGAGGAATTGCCGTTGACCCCGCAAAAATCAAGACTGTTGAAGAATGGAAAGCCCCAACCACTCAGACCGAAGTCCGTGCTTTTCTTGGATTGGCGGGATATTACCGCCGATTCGTTGAAGGGTTCTCGAGTATAGCAAGACCGATGACCCAATTGTTGAAGAAGGACCGGAAGTTCGAATGGACCGACAAGTGTGAAGAGAGCTTTCAACAGCTCAAGTTAAGATTGACAACAGCCCCAATATTGGTGATGCCGGATATTACCAAGCCCTTCGATGTGTACTGTGACGCCTCCAAGATTGGTCTTGGATGTGTGCTGATGCAAGAAGGCAAAGTGATATCTTACCTATCAAGACAAATGAAGCCGCATGAACAGAACTACCCAACCCATGATTTAGAGCTAGCAGCGGTGGTGTTAGCGCTGAAAGTATGGCGTCATTACCTCATGGGTAATCGATGCGAGGTTTACTCGGATCACAAGAGCCCGAAGTATATCTTCACCTGAGGAAGGAGCTGAATATGAGACAAGCGCAGATGGATAGAGTTAATCAAGGATTACGACATGGAAATCCACTATCACCCCGGCAAGGCCAATGTGGTAGCGGATGCTCTGAGTAGACCGCCGTGTCGGTTGAACTCCCGTTAGCAATTGAGCAACCTAGCCTGTTTGAAGAGTTTGAATAGTTTAGACTTGAACCGGTTAGCGAAGGATACCTCGCGACATTGAACTCCAACCCACCCTGATTAGTCAGATCAAAGAAGCTCAGAAAGGAAATGCTAGCATTGACGGAATCAAGAACCAAATAGCCGCCGGAAAGGCACCAGGATTCACCGTAGATGAAGAAGGAGTGCTATGGTATAACAAGCGCCTTTGCGTACCGTCAGACTCAGAATTGAAGCAAGTTATCCTGAAAGAAGCTCACGACACCCTATACTCCATTCACCCCGGAGGAACCAAGATGTACCAGGATTTGAAGGAACAATTCTGGTGGCATGGAATGAAGAGAGAAATTGGAAGCTACATCGCCAAGTGTGACATCTGTCAAAGAGTCAAAGCAGAACACCAACGCCCGCAGATCTGTTGCAACCCCTCTGATTCCCGAATGGAAGTGGGATTCCGTAGGAATGGACTTCATCACCGGACTGCCCAAGTCTAGTAAAGGAAATGATTCCATCTGGGTAGTGGTCGACAGACTGACCAAAGTCGCCCACTTCATCCCCGTCAAGACCACCTATCAAGGACCGAGACTCGCAGAGCTATATATCTCAAGGATAGTCAGCCTTCACGGAACCCCGAAGTCGATAGTATCCGACAGAGGATCCCAATTCACCTCCCGATTCTGGCAGAAAGTCCATGAACGACTCGGAACTCTTTGAATTTCAGCACAGCCTATCACCCGCAGACAGATGGACAGACAGAAAGAGTCAACCAAATATTAGAAGATATGTTGAGAGCATGTGTGCTAGAGTATGGATCTATGTGGGAAGACTGCTTGCCGTACGCAGAATTCTCGTACAACAACAGCTACCAAGCCAGCTTGCAGATGGCCCCCTTCGAAGCACTGTATGGAAGGAAGTGCCGTACCCCTCTGAATTGGTCGGAAGTAGGAGAGAGTCAAATATTTGGACCAGATATTCTCCGAGAAGCCGAAGAGAAGGTTCACAAGATTCGTGAGTACCTCAAGACAGCCCAATCAAGACAGAAGAGCTACGCCGACAAGAGACGCCGAGAGATGACCTTCGAAATCGGAGATTTCGTATATCTCAAAGTGTCCCCTCTTAAGGGAATGCAGAGATTCCAGCTTAGAGGAAAGCTCGCACCCCGTTATGTCGGACCTTTCAAGGTCCTGAGTCGCCGAGGAGAAGTATCCTATCAGCTGGAGCTACCGGAAGAAATGTCAGCGGTGCACAATGTGTTTCACATCTCGCTACTCCGGAAGTGTTTAGAAGTGCCTGAGAAGACCGAAGTTTTCAAGAACATCGACCATCGAGCTGTCGATATCAACTCAGATCTGACATACCGCGAAGTACCTATTCGCATCTTGGAGGAAGCTTTCAGAACCACCCGTACTCGAAGTATCAAGTTTCTGAAGATCCAATGGAGTAATCACACCGAAAAAGAAGCCACTTGGGAGAGAGAAGACTTTATGAGGACTGAGTACCCAGATCTCTTTAGTACCTAGTTTTCTCAGATCTCGGGACGAGATCTTTTGTAAGGGGGAAGGGTTTGTAACATCCCAAGTTTCAACCATAATAAACAAGAAAGAGAAATTCCCCAAACCCAAAATTTGCAATTAACAAAAAACTTTTTCCATGCATATAGTGCCACATATAGATATATGCATTTGAGTGATATTCTTTTGTGCAATTGCCATGATGAGTGTTAGTATGATTAAATATTGTTATGTGAACCCTAAGCAAGATCACTAAACCCTAATTTGAGGGGAAATGGAGAAAATGAGAAAAACTCATTTCTCACTCACATACACAATATGCATTTTAGCAAATCCTCAACCAAGGCCAAGATTGCTTGCCCCATTGCTTCTAAAATGCTTCAATGTGATAAACTAACACTTTTGCATCCTTGGATCAAGAATCAAATCAAAAGAAATCAAGATTTCATCATACATGTGATAATGGTCACTTAACCCAAAATTATTTTCTTCACTACTTTACCCCTCTGTATTTCTCAAATCTTAAACTAAGCAAGGTCAACTAAAGCCAGGTCATCCAAGAACATGTCAAGGTGAGTAACTTTGATGTTGACCACCCTCCCTAAAGTTGACTAGGTTGACCAGAATAAGAGGGCAAAGAGGGAACCCGAGAGAGAGAAGAAGATCACCTCAAATTTGAAATGTTGCAAATCACTTCCAAATTGAGTGCCACCACCACCAATACATCACAATAATTATATAAATGAGATTCACCAAAGAGATTTTCAAAATTCAAAAGAAAGTTTCATGCGGGCATTTTGTCGAACAGGTGGTGACGACATCCTGGAATTTGTGTTACATGCTATTGTCCAAATAGATTTGAGCCTAAACCACTTTTGCAATGTGATCATCAGCCTCCCCTACACCCCTGCCTCTAGCCCAGTACTTGCATGGTCGATTAAAGTCGAGGAGAAACCCTAAAACATGCCAAACAATGCCATGCCGGCCACCTTTGGCACTCCTCTCCCTGGCCTCTCCCTCGTCGTTTCTCCATGTCCTCGAGCATCCCTGCAGCACAAGGACGCCAACGGTACGCAGCCCCAGCTCGCCAAGGCTTGGCATTGGCCAGCAGCAGCGCGTCCAAAACGTGCCAGGACGTGCCAGCCGGCGTGGTGATCACGCCCTGGACGCGCCAGGACGCCACGGACTCGACCGCTACCGTCCTCGCCCTGCATCCCTACGCCTGGAACGAGAACCGCCTCTACGCCCTCTACACGCTAGACATGCTCAAGCACGCGCAGAAGCCTTGTCGCCGTCGTCCTCGCCGGCGAAGTACCGCGGGTACCGCCACACTCATCACACGCGCCCGATCGATCCCATCTCCCTTTTTCTGCGCCAGCTACTCCTCGAGCACCGCCAGGACAAGGCCTACACGCTGCCGTCCTTCGCTTGCCCTTTCGCTCGCCGGAAACGCCACGCCATGGCCGCGCCCTTGCAGCACCCCGCGGCACCCCTCGACACTATAAATAGAGGCCCTCCCCGCAAGCTCTCCTCACACCAATCGACTCCCTCTCACCACCGATCTTCCTCACCACCATAGCTCGTTCGATTGCCGCCGGAGGAGAAGCAATTTCAAGATCGGAGCCGCCGGGGGACGCAGCTCACCGTCGACGATTGGCGCCACCCCGAGCGCCGCCGCTGCTCCCAAGCTCTTCCCCATCTACTACACCTTCACCGCGCATACTTCCTGAGACCTGCATCGGCCTGGTAGGCTCTCCGACCCCCTACTGCCGCCATGACCTCGTCGGAATCCCGTCGGTGACGACGACGCTCACCCGCCGTCGATCCTCTTTCTAATCCTACGGTCGAGATAGAAAATACCGCTTCGGCGTTTAAAGAGGCGCCGACAGGTGGCCCCCACCCTGTCAGCGCGGCCCGAGCGCGCCAGACGCGTGTTGGGCTGCGAAGTGCTGTTGAATTTCGTTTCGGCCCAATAACTCTTCCCGCCTAAGCCCACAAATTCAAATCCAGTTTTTTCTTTATTCAAATTGCTCTGCTGAATGTTTAGTAAAATTTGAATAATTTGAATTCTACCAAACCAAATCTAGCAAACTTTATACCGTTGGAAAGCCCATGAATTTATCTATCCAATGCCACTGGCCCCATCTCCATTTTCCTTGTAGATTTAATTTGACAAAAAAGACAAGATAGGGACTTTTGCACATTCAAACTTTATTTAAAATTCAACCAGAATAGATTTTTAAGTAATTCCAATTCTAATAAATCACAAATGATGTCCTCTAATTGATTATGCAATAACATAGCCCTGTTGTTTGTATGATCATGGACTAGATCAAATAAAATGGCTATGTAGTCATTTCTAGAGCTTTTTAAAGTGGAATTCAAACTCAACCCTAATATGAGAATTACCTCTCATTTAAATTTTGATCCTAAGTACTAATAACCAGGGGGAATGACTTAGGCTAATGAACCCTTGAGAATTACTACTTAGAGATTTTAATTCATTTAAATGTTAAGTTTTAAAACTATGTGAAGTATAGCACTTCAATTAAATTGAACTCACATATAATAGATATGAAATGTTGACTTTGGGTCAACCTATATTTCATACCTTATTATTATATGAAGAGATTAAATCTTAATAAGAGGTAGTGAAAAGAAATGATTTCTTTTAAAGACCTACCTACCAAATTTAACTTTGAGGAATGATGAGAGGAAATTATTTTTCTTTCAAATAAAGACAAATCCAATAATCCACCATGCCATGTTTGATTGATGATAGGACTAGTGTGTGAACTATTTTGAGTGCCTCTAGTTTAGTATGTGAGCTTGGTTTAGTATTTATACCTCGTATTCGTATATAGACGCTAGTAACGAGGAGTACCAAGAGGAGGAGGGCTACTCTCAGGAAGAAGAAGAGAACTTCGATAACTACCCAGCTCAAGGCAAGCTAACCCTTGCTGAAAACAAGTGCTTAGCTCTACAAGAGCAAAGGCATCTTTACCCTTTACTTTTATATATTACCTATCCCATGTTTTTACTTACATTTGCTTTTGCTTATTTATTTCAAAGTACTTTTTGATTTATGATTTACTTGTCTGGAATAGAACAAGAGTATCAAAGTTAGCCTAAGCAAATAAAGCTAGATAGCACCCCCTCATGACTAGTTGCTATCGCTAAGAACTAAAATTGACTACTCTAGATGGGAACATTTGTGAAATGAACTAAAGTGAAAGATTTTGAAGGTGAATGTGACCTTGAGGAGATGGTGATTTTTGATAAAATAGATGATTGAGTTTGAATGCGATACCCTTCCAATTATACAAGTACCCCCACAATACCTGATTATGGGTAGGGCTTAACTAGAAACTTGTGTATTTTAGTATGGGTTCCCTCTGAACAAACATCATAGGGGTTACTGTGCGGCTGCCTCCGTTACTTGTGGATTGAGGTTGAAATGAGGTGAATGTACGGCCCAAGCCCTGTGCAGTTCCCGGGTTAACTGCGGTTTCCACCGGGAGGCCAAGCTCATGGGGAGAGGTGCTCATACTAGCATATATAAGTGAAAGGTTTCGATTGATGATCCACGTACTGTGTTACGATGATTCGAGGTTACCCTCGACGGATGTAATCAAAAGTTGTGGCACAAGAGTACAACCTCTGCAGAGTGTTAAACCTATTCGAATAGCCGTGTCCACGGTTACGGACGATTGGAAAGGCCATACTATCTCCGTTATCATTAAAATGTTTTGATTCTAGAAATGAATGGTGGTTTGAAAGGTGACATTAGGGTGATCTATAATGAGTTGTGGGAATGACACTAATGTTCCCACTTGAGTTAGTCTAGCACATGATAAGGCTTTACCAAAGATTTATGAAACTAAAACTTGGCTTTATGCAAACAAACCTAGAGCTTAGCACCCCCTTTCACTTAATGAGTATTTATCTTAGAGTTAGTTTGCGAGTACTTTAAAAAGTACTCATGGCTTTGCCCTGGCTATTCAAATGCCAGACTATGAAGGAGAGCACCAGTATCAGGATGACGGACAACAGGACGTCTACGATAACTAGGATCGTCTTCTGACGTCAAGCGTTGCCTGTGGAATAGATCGTCCACTACTACTTCGCTTCCGCTACTATTTGTGATGTTGAACAATATATTCGTGTAATATTGGATCATGTGATCTATGGTTGTAAGACAATATGTGTTGTAATAAATGATGACTCTATGCTACTTACTATTATGTCTCGCAAAAACATTATTCCTGGGATTGCGATGTACGGCATAATAGGCATCTGGACTTAAAAATCCGGGTGTTGACAGGGAGTGGCGGGGCCGACTCGTCAGCGGCACAATAAATTTTTAACCTAACCGTCGCCTACCTCGCGACGAAAGTTATTGGCGGTGCGGTTCCCGCAGCGACGCAGCGACGGTGCAGCTCCCGCAGCGACGCAGCGACGCGTCCCGTCGCGCCTAGCTCTGCGTGCCGGCGTTAATGCGCGCCACCGCTACCCGCCTCCCTCCGGCCTATAAAAGGGCCGCATCTCATCGTCCCTCTCACACACAAACCCTAGCGCCTCTCTCTCAAACCCTAGCCGCCACCATCTCAACAAGACTCGACGCTATGTCCGGTAGAGGCGGAGGCCGACCTCGCGGTCGTGGTCGTGGTCGTGGTCGCGGCCGCGGCAGAGCTGAACACTCGCCGTCGCCTTCCACGCCGCCGGCTTCATCATCGTCGGAGATGGACGTGGAGCCGGCCAGCCAGTTCGAGTTCGTCCTCGTCCTCAAGGGCGACCCGCACGGCATCCAGAGGCTGCCAGACTCCTTCGCCGACTACGTCGCCGGCGACGATCGCCCGCGCACGATGCATCTGCGGGAGGCTGCGTGCGGCTACTACCGGTGGATCGTCGACGTGATCTACGACGCGCGCGGCAAGATGTACCTCAACATCGGCTGGGAGAAGTTCGCGCGGCACCACGGCCTCCAAGCCGGCTTCATCCTCCAGTTCTCCTACTTTGGCGACAGGGACATGAGCGTCAAGGTCTTCGACGAGACGCGGTGCCGCCGGGACTACCAAGGCGACAGCACCGACGAGGAGGACGACTAGTGTTGTTTCTTCGCAGCGAATACGTGCACGGAGGTTTCTGCCTGTTCGCCTCATCGGTAGAACCAACAAGGGCACCATCCTCCCGCTGGATTTTCCAGTTTAGGTGACTGGGTGTGCCCTCGAGTGTTCTTTCTTAGCAGCGAACACACGAAACCTTCGATGCACGGCCTAGTTAGGTTTAGTTTCTTTGCAAAATTTTATATGTGTCCACGACGGTTCAAACTATGTATTAGTTTGTGGAAAACCACGTTCCCAATTATGTTTTCGTGTAAACCACGTTTCAAATTATGTATTAGTTTGTGGAAATTGAAATAAAAAAGCCAAAAAAAGTATTTTAAATGTTTGGGGGAGGCATTTGGGGGACGCGGCTGGGGAGCGACGTCCCCCAAAGGCGGCACGAACGAAACACGTCCCCCAAACGCTCAATCCGGCGCGGTTTGGGGGACGCGACTGGAGATGCTCTTAAATTAATATTTTACTAATTATTCTAATTTAAATTAGATAATACTCTCGCGGGCTTATGCAAGATGCCACTTGCAACCCTATATACCACCGTGGACACTGTGTCAAGCCATGGTGAATATCTTTTTTCCAAGATTGGTGTCTCCGTTTGTCCTGGCCCGCTCCACCAGCCATATTTGGGAGATGATGCCTCGTCTTACAATGCCTGGTCCTATGATCTGGTCCATTATAGGGTGGTCATACCAAAAATTGATGCTGACCGGGCACCAACCTATGATTTGAGCTTATCCAGTCCAAGGAGGCTAGGAGGGTGACATTTTGTTTTCTGTACCTGGTCCACCAGCCATAGTCCAATGATGTTTCAGCACACAGAGATTTTCATATTGGCTCATTCATTTCTTCTTTTTTACAGCTTATACAAAATAAAGATACTTCAGCTTTCTCCATGTCGGTACAACAAACAAATAACTCAACTGCGCTAGGCAGCGCACTACATGGTACAACAAGCCAAAAATCCTACAAGGTCTGTATCCATTGAGCTTGCGATTCTGTTTGTGAGTCAGTGATGGTATCTTCCGTGACAAAGCTCTCGATCTTGTGGAGAGACTGCACAGTGACAAAGATGTTGTGTTCAGGAAGTGCAGAGTGACAAAGATGTTGTGTTCAGGAAGTTGATACAGTGATTTGTTCATTTGGAAGGAGAATATGAAATTTGTGGCCATAGAAAAGGTAAGAAATATATACCTCAAGAGCAATATCGATGGGCGTCAGCTTAGAGACATCATCATGACCCAGTTTACGTGCAATTTCTGCAAATGGCAAATACATATTTGTTATTCCACATAAGAGCAAAATTTGTATCAAGCATCACTATAATCTGTAGGTACAAATTCTAAGTCACTAAAGACATGAGTTTGTGGGGAAGACCAGTGTTTTTTTTTTGCGGGGAAGACCAGTGTTATTATGGGGATCATACCTTCGAGAGAAACCCTCACATCAGCATTTGCATAAGCATCACCCCTTTGCTCTGCGAGTGTGCTGAGTTTAGAAAAGGCCTGAGATAGAAGCAATTCAATCAGTCAGTGATACGAACGCTAACATAAAATGTGGACTGATGTACACTAGTGCAACAAATGAGAACTTGATTCGTTTATTAAAATTAATCTACATTATTCATATCAATATTCCAGCATTGCACAAATTGCAAGTTCAAGTAGTTACCATTGTGTAAGGATCGCCAGATGGCTGATCTAGAAGAGGACGGGATGCAGTCCCCACTTTAGCAATACGCCTTGCAAGAGCCTCCAAGGGCACATCCAACCAGACAGATAGGCCCTTCTTCATATTTTTCCTGATAATACGACAAGCAGCCATATCTATCAGCAAAAGTGACGGTGCGTGCTATTCTGAATGGAGAAATAGAGTTAACTCTAGATACCAGTTAACTGGCCGGATAACAGCACCACCTCCAGTAGCAACAACTAATCGCCGCATTGAGGACAAATCCCTCAAGACACTACTCTGGAAAGCATAAACGAATACTTCAGTCTCAACATTAAAAGAGCTCATATGCTGAAGTTTCCCATTCCGGTCAGTAGTAACAGATGAAAGTATAAGCCAGATGAATCAGCTACCTCATTATCTCTGAAGAAGGCTTCACTATGAACCTTGAAAATTTGCGCAACCGAAGGCATGCCAACAGCTTGTTCGACCAATTTGTCACTGTAAAGTTGTAGAACAAAAAAAACTTGCCATCAGTATCTACGCATCACTACAAGCAAAGGGCAATTGCCCTCTTGCAAACTGCTACTGCTAGCTTCATCAGGAAACACAAACCTGTCAAAGAAAGAATAACCCAAAACTTCAGCTAAGATCTTCCCGACCGTACTTTTCCCAGAACCCATCATTCCTGCAGATATGTATTCGGCTCATCAGTAACAAATTCAGAACTTTCATCCGCCACTTGATCATTTTGTTTACTTGATAATTTAGGAGGATCGAGAACTAACCAACTAAGTAGATACACCGCCCGTTCATGTGGAACAGAACGTCTTCCGATTTTCTCTGAAATTGCATTTGAGCAAACCAAATTAGACTGGCTTTCAGAAGATACGGAATCTCTGGTAAGCATCAAGATTGAATTTTTGCTTTACAAGGTGTCCAGGGTAGCATTCAGTACCTTCAACAGGAGGGCATCGTCTACGGAGTTATGTAAGTTTTCATGACCTGCACAATCACAAGATCAGTGGTCAATTTCACTGTATTTCTCCAACGCGTATAGATTGCTCTGGCATGAGACAAATAAGCCACTCGATTTAGCCATCCGATCAGAAGATAGAAACGTGCTAAAATTGGCGTCAATTTGGCCAAGAAACTTTCAGCCAAATCGAGCCAATCTGACAAAAAAAAAAGAACAATAGGCGAAGACCGTGTACCTCCGGAGGATTTCTTGGCGCGGAGCGGCGCGAGGGGCTTGGACCCGCGCGCCCGCACGGCGGCGGCCGGCGACGCCAGCTGATCGGCGACCCTGAAGCTCCCGATCCGGGAGCTCCTCCCGGCGTCGCACATCGCGCCCCGGCGGCGGGCGGAGCCGAACCCCGCCGCCCTCGACTGCAGCGCCATCCCCACGCCCGCCTCCATTGCTCGCCGGTCGGTCTGCCGACACCGCTACGATGCAGGGATGCGGCGAGGCGATCGGCTACGGCTCTGCCTCCCCTGCGGCTAGAGACAAAGAAAGATAGAGAGCGAGAGCAGGTGTCGGGTGATTGCTGGGGAGATCTCTTGCTGGGGCGGCGAGACGAGACGAAAATGTGCGGACTTGAAATAGGCTGGCACATCCGCCGCTGCCGGGAGCCAAGGACGCCCAGACGCTGCCGAGTAGTTGCGTAATCTGGAGGCGGAGTTACCGTTTTGCCCATCAGCCTTTGACTCGGCATACCTACTTTCCTCATCCACTTCTCTCGCTTATCGTAGTGAACATTTTTTGCGTGCGGCTAGGGGCAATTTGGTCAGGGTTAGTTGAGCTGTGGATTTAGTACGGAGATGACTCACCTACCGTGAGGTGCCACGTCGGACTGGCGGGGTTGGTGTGGAGCGCGGAGAGCATCGCATCGTGGCATGGACGGCGAGGAATCCAAACGGAGATGATGGGCAGGAAGGCAACGGGGATGCTCGATCGCATATTCTACTCCAGGGCGTCTTCGGTACCGTGAGCCTATTTTAGGCTCCATAGGGACAAACGCTAGGGTCAAGCACGTCCCAAACAAGTTTAAGCCGAAATCTTCACTTGCAACAGTGGCTTGGGTTGCAACTTGCATCACTACGACTAAGGGCATCCCAGCGGCGCGACCCAAACTGTTACTGAGCGACCGTTTTTGTCCGCAGTGATTGGAAATGCGTATGGGGTTTTTGTCCGCAGTGACCGAAAATACGTCTGGGGTCTGCTCCAGCGGGGCGACGCAAAATGATCGGATCGTCCGTGGAGACGCAAACCTGGCCCAAATATGCGCCAGGTTTGCGTCTTCGCGGACGCTCGGCGGTCGCGCCGAGTGTCCGCAGAAAAAGACGTAGGACCCACGCGTCAGTGGCTGGAGGCCGATATTATTCCCGCCACTGGCCATTCCCCCGCGCGAAATTGCAAACTAGACCGGCGCGAGCAGTCCAGAAGCGATGGACGTCCTCGCCGCCGCAGCTACCGCCATGGATGTGGAGCAAACCCTCGCACCCGCCGCCGCCCAACACTCCCCCGTAGCCACGACCATAGCCAGAATGGAGGCTGCAACTTCGGCGGAAGCAAAGCGGGCCGCCACCGGCGGCGGCCGGGAGGCAAAGCCGAAGGCGGCAAAGAAGGTGCTCTCCGCGGAGGAGAAAATCGTGGAGGCCGCGAAGCGTCGCGGGCGGCGCAAGAACCAGAAGATCAAGACTGCCGCGGCCGCCAACCAGCAGGCCTGGCAGATGCAGATCAAAGCCGGCGTCGCGCAAGTAGCCCTCCATCCGACCTTAGCGGAGGGCTACATGCTCGTCAAGAGAGAGGGGATCGCCGGCGTCGCTCCTCCGGCCTCTTCGGTCAGCTCGGTAAGTTCCCAGCTGCGCCCTGGAACTCCCGCTCCCTTGCAGGCCCACGCGGCGTCGCGGTTCGCCTCCGGCCTGCCGCCGGTGAAGTTGACCGGGGCGGCGGTTCCCGACCTCAACCGGACGCCTAGAAGCGGTGACTCCTGCCCGGGCGCAACACAGAAGACGCGGCAGGTGCCGGAGGAGAGCATGCCGCAGCCCCGCATCATGTTCGACGAAATGGCGCCTCCTGCCCCGACGATGGACGACACGGTACGTGAGCTCTGTTAATGTATGCGAGTGCCGTGTATCATGCGTCTGATGTCCGGTCGTTCGTAGGACTATTGGAAGGACCGCCATGATTCAGACATCCAGGAAATTATCTTCGGCGGCGGCTTCGTTCGCGATGATCGGGCCGGGACGCAAGATGACTGGGTAGCAACACAACACATTTTGGGTGTCCAAAATGCGTCGCACCGCTAGAGATGCCCGAAAAGCCTATCCGTGTTTATTTTGCTGACGGTAAATCTAAATGGCTTTGAACGATGTGACATTGGCTTGCATCGTCAGCATACCCATCAGACGTGAATATTTTTAACCCATCGGCCCTAGACAAGTTGTTAGCAAGAATACTTGCATCGTCACCATACCCTTTCAACCAGCTAGCACATATGTGAACTTTAGATCAAGATCTATAGCAGTTAGCATATTATGGTTGGTGTCGTGCTTTCTTTCCATTAATGCTGAAGAATGAGTTTTTGGCACCCAAGCTGTCACATGAGTACCATCGATCGTCCCAATACAATCATGTAAAGCAACAAACAGTGAGTTATATTTTTTACCATAGTATTTGTATGATGAAATGAAAGTAGAGATTCAGTGCTCACCCTGAAATATGTATGGCCGCGACCCGGCAACCAACATCCCCCAGGTCGCCTGCAGCAACGTTGGGGCCGAGCTCATCGTCGCCGACGTCGACTTCGCGTGCGTCGACCGGTCGATGGGCCTCATCCAGATCCCCTTCGACGCGGGCCTCCCCATGTCAATCCAGCTGGTCCGCTTCGCGTGCGGGGGCTTCTCGCTGACCGTCTCCACCAACCACCTCCTCACCGACGGCAGGGCGTTCATCCTCCTGCTCAACAGCCTCGCGGAGATGGTCGCGGCCATCGAGCGGCGCCTGTACCGCATCGATGCGGCCGACCTCGTGGAGCTCCATAGGGCAGCCTAGGCGGACGGCCGCCGCACCTCGCGCTTCGTGGCGCTGGGCGCGCACATCTGGAAACTCCTGGCGCGTCGACGAGTTCGGCCGGCGCGAGATGGTGGTGCGAAGTAGGGCGACGAGGAGGCAGCTCTCTGGGGCGGCTACGTCGGCTACGTCGCCGGAGCAGGGGTGACGCACGGGTGAACGGATCGTAGCGAACAAGAGGGGGGGTGAATGGCGCTACGGCACGTTTTAAGCTTTTTCAAGTTTTATGCAACGGAAGGTAAAGGTGTGACTTTTAGCAATGGGGGTGATCCTACAATGAAGCTAGAGCATGTGCAACAAGTAAAGGAATCAACAAGATAAACAAAGAAAGGAGCGAGACAACCGGGGGGCGCGAGGCGAGTCGAGGTTTGTTTCCCGCAGTTCCCTCCACTAAAGGCGGTACGTCAGACGTCTGCGTTGAGGAGGTGCTAGTCTCACACAAGAGACTAGGCGGCCACACCACGAAGGAAGGCCTCACCCTCTTCCTCGAGAGAGCTCCACGGAGGTGCTCTCCCTCTTCCACTAAGGCACCGGTCGAGGCGGTGATTCCTTCACAAGGTTGGGGCAAGCTCCACACACACAAGGATGCTCCCAACACCCTATGGAGCTAGTACATCACCAAGCTAGACTCCATAGCTGCACATCTCCAATGCTCCACCATAGGAACCATCACCAATGCTCCACCATAGGAACTCTTCCAATGCTCCACCAAGAAACTCTCCAAGGCTCCACCAAGAAACTCTCCAAGGCTCCACCAAAAGAACTCTCCAAGGCTCCACCAAAGGAACTCCCCAATGCTCCACCAAAGGAACTCTTCTCCAAGATCCACCAAAGGAACCCTACCACCAAGATCCACTAAGGAATAGCTAGTATTTATGAAATCTCTCTTGGTGGAACTATAGATCGGGGTCTCCTCCACCTATCCTCAAAATTAGGGCAAGATTGGTTGGAGGGGGAAGGAGATCCACAAGGATTAAGCTCAGCAACAATGGAGGAGAGAGAAGGGGAAGAGATAAAATCAGGTGGGGAAGAAGGGGCCCTTAAATAGGCTCCTCCAAATCCAACCGTTATGTCCAGATTTGGCATAAGCGGTACTACCGCTTTGGGGTAAGCGGTACTACCGCCCTGAGTTCGAAAACACCCCAGATCTGGTCAAAGGACACAGAGCGGTACTACCACCCGAGGTACCGCTCGTGGTACCGCAATAGGGTCCAGACCTTACTGGATCCAGAGCGGTACCAGGGCGGTATCGGAGCGGTACGACCGTAACGCGTTACGGTACCTCAAGCGGTACCGTGAGCGGTACTACTGCCCCAAGTACTGCAGGGGTACCGCAACTTGTTCTGGGGGACGAATTCAGCGCAGACTCAGAGCGGTACCGAGGGCGGTACCTATAGGGGTAGCGGTACTACCGCTACAGGTACCGGTAGTACCGGCCTGGCTAAATCTGGTTTTCTTCCCTTTTTCTCTCCAACTTTGTTACCTCGCTAAACACACACAAAACCGGAAAACCTATCAACTACGCTTCAGTCTTCCGATCTTGACGCGTCCGGCGAGGTCACCGTGTACTTGCAAATCTAACAATGATACTCAAGGCACACGGTGAGATTGCTCAAGTGTTGTCATCAAACACACAAAACATGGGATATGAATTTTGCTCTTACAATCTCCCCCTTTTTGGTGTTTGATGACAACACAAGAGTTGACAACAACATATGATATTATGATGAGAACATTAGATTTGCAAAAACTAGACGGAGCTCCCCCTACACATGTGCATATCATGAATATGTATGTGAATACAAATACACATGTTATAGAGACATCACTCCCCCTAGGTTTTACAAACCAAGCACATATGCAACATAGATAGATGACATGTTCAAGAGGCATATGCATAATATGGAGGCAACATAAGATCATATACGGAGATTTGGGTGAAGTTATCATACCATAGCCTTGAGAATACCCGAACTCACAATAGGATGCCTCCATGGGGTTGTTGATGTAGCCGAGAGACAAGATAAGCAACTAGAACCAAACGGCTACAAACAACAAAGGTCTACATCCACCTAGGAACTTCTCCCCCTTTGGCATCGGAACACCAAAAAGGAGGGTAACGAAGCTAGAGAGATGGAGAAAAAGAACATACAACCAAGCTTGCAAAAATCACGAGAAAACAAGCTTGGAGGAGGTTCTCAAAAACAAGAGGGAGAAAGCCAAGAAGAAAGACAAAACAAGGTCATGAAGAACCAAAAAACCCGCAAAGAGGGGGTGTTGGTGGCCGAAGCCACCGTGTGAGAGTATAGTAGTTGTGAGGTCGCGTAGATGTATCTAGGACTCACGGACTACAACTCAACATGAAGCTCATAAGTCACTTAATTGACAAATAGCAAATGTTTTGGATTTCTTTATGCATTATGGGGGGAGTGATAGCTCAATGGATTTAAACCGCACTCCCCCTATGTCCATGCGTGCCTTTCATCTAGATATGACGGTAAGATTGGTATGTGCGCACGACGGTCAAGCAAAGTTCGATGGATCAATGATGTTTAGCTCATGCCTCAACTCAATAAAGCGCTTCTCATCCAAGGGCTTCGTGAAGATGTCCGCCAATTGCTCCTTGGTGCCAATATAGGATAGTACAATATCTCCGCGAGCAATGTGGTCTCGGATGAAGTGGTTCCGTATCTCAATGTGCTTCGTCTTGCCATGAAGAACCGGATTGTAGGCGATCTTGATTGCGCTCTCATTGTCGCACAAAAGAGGCACCTTGCTATACTCGAGTCCATAATCCCGCAAGGTTTGCCTCATCCATAAGATTTGAGCACAACTACTCGCCGCGGCAATACACTCGGCTTCCGCGGTGGAGACGGAGACACAATTTTGCTTCTTCGAGGACCAACACACCAAAGATCTTCCAAGAAAGTGACATGCTCCGGAGGTAGACTTCCTATCAATCTTGTCGCCCGCCCAATCGGAGTCGGTGAAACCAACCAAGGCAAAGTCCGTGTCCCTTGGGTACCATAGTCCGAAGTGTGGGGTATCAACTAAATATCGAAAGATCCTCTTGACCGCCACAAGGTGGCTTTCCTTCGGACTTGCTTGAAACCGTGCACACATACCAACGCTCAACATGATATCCGGGCGAGAGGCACAAAGGTAGAGAAGCGAACCTATCATCGAACGGTAGAGCTTGGTATCCACCGCCTTGCCGCCCTCGTCAAGAGTGAGTTGACACTTGAGTTGCATCGGAGTTCCGATCCCCTTGGCGCCCTTCATATCAAAGCGCTTGAGCATCTCAAACCTATTTGTCATCAACATAGCAAACTCATCGTTGAATTTTGTGTTAGTAGAGCCAAATATGATGTCATCTACATAGAGTTGGCATACGAAAAGCTCCCCATTGACCTTCTTAGTAAAAAGAGTGGGATCGATTTTCCCCACTTGGAAACCATGGTCTTCAAGCAACTCCTTGAGATTCTCATAACAAGCTCTAGGAGCTTGTTTGAGACCATATAGGGCCTTTTTGAGCTTGAAGACATGGTCCGGAAAATGGGGGTCCTCGAAACCCGGGGGCTGCTTCACATATACTTCCTCATGTAGAGGACCATTAAGAAAAGCACTCTTAACATCCATTTGTTGCAACTTAAAGCCATGATGTGAGGCAAAGGCCAAAAGGATACGGATGGACTCGAGCCTTGCAACGGGTGCAAAGGTTTCACCAAAGTCCACGCCTTCAACTTGAGAATAGCCTTGTGCCACCAATCTTGCTTTGTTGCGGATGACCGTGTCACTTTCATCTTGCTTGTTCTTGAAGATCCACTTGGTGCCGATAACATTGCGGCAATGATCAGGTCGCTTCATGAGAGTCCATACATCATTCCTCTTGAAGTTGTTGAGTTCCTCTTGCATTGCATTCAACCAATCGGGATCGTTTAGAGCATCATCAACTTTGAGTGGTTCCACCCTAGAGACAAAGGCATGGTGTGCACAAAAGTTTGCAAGTTGCCTCCGAGTGGTGACATTTCTCTTTAGATCACCAATGATGTTTTGCAAGGAATGAGACTTGAGACGCAAGTGTCTTGGAGTAGAATCTTCACGGCGAGTGTAGGCTTGAGGAGATGGTTCTTGTGAGTCCTCTTGGCCTTCATCACGGTTTAGGTCCTCGCCTTGACCTCCATTGTTGTTGAAAGAGGCAACATGGTCATGAGATCCGGATGGCTCGGGGGTATAGGGAGTATTATTGTCTATGAAGACTCTCCCTGAACCACTCGGAGAAGAACTTGAAGCTTGACCTTGGTCACTTGATGTTGGGTGTTGAGGTAGACGAGCTTGCGGTGTATGTTGTTCTTGAGCTTGTTGAGGTGAACTTGGACTCGATTGTTGTTGTAGATGTCGAGGTTGATCTTGAGGTTGAGGTTGAACTTGAGGTTGGTGTAGAGGTTGGCTTGCATTTGTTAGATCAACGGAAGAAGCTTGGCCTGTTGGTGTAGATGGCTCCACTTGGGTGGAACTTGGTCCTTCCCCGGTACACATAGAAGGTAGCGTTTGAGGTAGGCGAATGCCCACACTCATCCTTCCTATGGTATCCGGGGGAATTGCATCTCCTTTCTCACAAGAAGCACTTCGCTCCTCCAAAGATCTATCATCTTCATCGAACGTCACATCACAAGATTCTACAACACGTCCACTTGACTTGTTGAAGACTCTATAGGCGTGAGAATCCGTAGCATAGCCAACGAAAATTCCTTCTTGAGCTCTTGAATCAAACTTGGATAGGTGTGTGTTCTTGATAAGTATGTAGCATTTGCATCCGAAGACCTTGAAGTATGACACGTTAGGCTTGTTGCCGGTGAGGATCTCATATGGTGTCTTCTCAAGACCTTTGAGAAGGTAGAGGCGATTAGTAGCATGGCAAGCGGTAGAGATAGCTTCCGCCCAAAAATTGTAGTTGGACTTGTATTCCATCATCATGGTTCGAGCGGCTTCGATCAAGGTTCGATTCTTCCTTTCGGCGACCCCATTTTGTTGGGGAGTATATGGCGTGGAGTATTGGTGTTCGATTCCTTCCTCGCCGAGAAAGTCATCCAACATGTAGTTCTTGAACTCCGTTCCATTGTCGCTCCTTATTGCGAGAATCTTGTTGTCGTACTTGCGTTGAACTTGGTTGGCAAGCTCCATCATGGTCCGTTGAGTCTCACTCTTGTAGTTGAAGAAGAATACCCAACAATAGCGTGAATAGTCATCAACGATGACGAGGCAATACTTCTTTCCTCCAAGACTTTCATGATAAGGTGGACCAAAGAGATCAACATGTAGGAGCTCCAAGCATCTTGTGGTAGAGATGATGGTCTTGGCCTTGTGAGGAGCTCCATGCATTTTTCCTTGTACGCAAGCCCTACAAACACGATCCTTGCAAAAAGAGACATCTTCTTTTAGTCCGAGAATGTGGCCACCCTTGTGGAGACTTTGCAAAGTCCTCATGTTGACATGGGCTAGTCGGCGATGCCATAACCAACCCTTGTCACCTTTGGCGAATAAGCAAAGAGCGGAAGATGTTGTCTTTCCGGAGAAATCGACAACATACAAACCGTTGTCTACATATCCAACAAAAGCTACATTGAGTGTCTTGCTCCACAAGAGGACCACCATATGTTCATCAAAGAATGTGCATAATCCCATACGAGCAATTTGATGAACGGAGAGTAAGTTGTAACCAAGGGTCTCGACAAGGAGGACATTCACAAGTGAGATGTCGGGTGTTACCACCACCTTGCCAAGACCCAATACCTTAGAGCACGTGTTGTCGCCATATGAAACGGTAGAGAGAGAAGGCACGAGGTCGACAACAATATCCTTGCTTCCGGTCATATGACTTGTGGCCCCACTATCAACCACCTATTTAGCGCCACCGGAAGCATAGTCCTACAAGGAATCAAGTCTTGGATTTAGGTACCCATTTTTCAATGGGTCCTAGCATGTTAGTAACAAGGGGTTTGGGAACCCAAATAGTCCAATCAACATTGTCCTTTGGAGGACCAATAAAGCGAGCACGAATATGTCCATAGTAATCAACAAAAAGAACATGAGAAGGGTTGTTAGAGCCGGCGAAACCCGTCGAGGCAGAGTTGGATACTCCATCCCTTCTTGAGCTAGCATTGCTCCCTTCACGGTTGGTCTCCATGTTCTTCTTGGTCCTCCTCTTCCTCTTCCTCTTTGGCTTGGTAGCCACTCCTCCTTCATTGCAAGAGCCCTCTTTGGCTCCATCTTTGGCTTCAATGATTCCTTCCAAGTACTTGGCTTGAACTTGGAGTCTCTCCACCTTGGCGTTCAAGCGATTGACTTCATCTTCATGCTCTGGGTGTGGATGGCAAATATCAAACACTTGGACCTCCTTTGCCTTGTTCACCCGGAAGTGTTCCATCAATGCTTCTTCTTGGAGAGCGTTCAACTTCATGAGCAAGCGCTTGTCATTTTCCATCTTGGCAATGTCGCTCTCATGAGTGCAACATGCACGGTCCTTGCTCAAGGGAAAGTACTCCTTCAATGTTTCTTCTTGCATGGAGTTGATCTCCATGAGCTTGGCTTCCCTTCTCTTCAAGGCGGCAATTTGCTCCTCATGATCACAACATGTATCCTTCTCCTTGCTCATGCGGAGACACTCCACCAACGACTCTTCTTGCTTGCTACTCAAACTCAATAGCTTGGCCTTGGTGATCTCAAGAGCGGCAATTTCTTCTTCATGGTTGCAACATGAGGTCTTCTCTTTGAACAAGCGGTAGTACTCATCCAAGGCTTCTTCTTGAAGAGCATTGAATTCCAAGAGGAGAGAATTGTGCCTCCTCAAGGAAGTAACTTGATCCACAAGCTCATCATGGGAAGAATCGGGGTCTTAATCGTCTTTTGCTTTGTTGGCTTCCTCGAGCGAGAGCATCTTCTTCTTGAGGTCACCAACCAACTCTACAGCATGATCTCGATCCTTGGTGAGACGTGAAACAATGGCTTCATTCTTGTCTTCAAGCACAATGACACTAGCTTCAAGAGACATGCGAAGATTCCTTTCATCATCAAGCTCCTCCTTGAGATTGGCGAGCTCAAAGGCCGTTTCCCTTTCCAACTTCTCCCTCTTCTCAATAAGATCTTGTGCCGCACCAAGTTGAGCTAAGAGAGCCCCAACATGGATCTTGGTGTCCCCCTTCATGTTAGTGAGAAAAGAATCCAAGGAATCCAAACCCATAATCTCACGTTTAATGGTGAGACTAGTGGCATCATCAATATATGAGGCATTAGTCGAAGAGGATGGTTTGGAAGGGGATTTTACCTCCGTAGATACCTTTTCCATGAGGCACCGTGCATTGTTGGTGACGAGGTTCTCATTTGGAGAGTCGAAGAGGGAGGTAGAGGGAGTGGAAATGGCGATGGCGGCCAATCCCTCTCCTTCCTTGTTGGAGCGCTTGTCCTCATGCTCCCCATCTTCATCGGAGGTGTACTCTTCACGGATGATGAAGGCTATAGGCTTCTTGTTGGAGGAGACCTTGTCGTCATCGGTCCTTGGGGAGAACTTGGAGAATCCCTTGGAGAGAGGCTTGTACCTATCCTTTGGGATAAGCTTTCCACCATGATCTTATCTTCTCTCAAACATACAATCCGCGACAAAATGATTCTTGTCACCGCAATTGTAGCATGTTCTTCCCCTTGTCCTTTCTCTTGGGCTCTTGGAGGGTCTTCTTGGAGAATCTAGTGATCTTCTTGGTCTTGTGTTTTGGGACATGTTTCCATCCCAAAACTTCTTGGCGGCGAGAGCCATGTGCTCATGGTAGTTGAGCTTGAGATCATCCGAACCCCACTCAACGGGATCCTCATCACTTTCACTAGCTTCATGCACCTTCATCTTCAATGCAAGATTGGGCTTGCGGGAGTTGTGGGCGCGAGCAACAAGATCATCCGCATTCTTCTTGGAGATGTCCATAGCGATGACTTCGCTAAGGACTTCATCGGATGTCATAGTACGGAAGGAGGCGTTTTGGCGGATGGACGTCAACTTCACTTCCTCATAAGGGAGGAGAGCATTGTAGAACTTGCGCTTGATCCAATAGTCATCCACGAACGTTGCTCCAAGATCTTGCATTTGCACGGCAAGAGTGATGAGGCGTCGGTACATTTCTTCGGGGGTCTCTCCTTCAATCATGACGAAGTTGTCGGCCATGTTGTTCACTTCATCAAAGCGAGAGCTTTGGATGCTTGCATTGCCGAGGAAGAGCTTCTCAAGTTTGTCTCATGCTTCCTTGGCGGTCTTGAGCGAGCGGATATGAGCGCGATCCTTGGGGGAGATGGCCATATGAATCATGTTGATGGCGGTGGCGTTGAGTTGGTCATCCACCACATCTCTTCTTGTCATCTTCTTGGGATCTCGTGGTGAATAGCCCTCCTCAATGATACGCCAAAGCTCGGTAGAAGCGCTACGCACATGTGAACGCATTAAGAATTGCCAATTCTCAAAGTTGTTTGACTCGAGTAACGGTGGTGAACCATGCGACAAGATATGCGGCAACGGTATCGGAACGTTAATGGTGTAATCATTTGGTGGTGGCACCGCATGATAACCCCCTTGACGTTCCGCAACCGGTGTGTCATCATCCTTCCCTTTTGTTGAAGTGCCGGTATCCCCAACCCCTTCCTTTTGTGAATCTTTTGTCGCTTCCGCGACAAAATCAACAAGAGGAAGGGTGTTAGCTTTTGGTGGCGGATCCTTGGCACTTGCTATTGGTGGAGGGTTTGGTTTTTGAACCACCAACTCCGTCATCATCGCCTTCATTTGGGCAACGATGGATGACTCCAATTTCTTGAGGTCATCCAACGTGGCCGTCGTGGAATCGATGGGCGATGATGGAGCGGGTGGCTCAAGGGAAGGTGACCCATTCACAACCGTCTCTTGTTCGGCCATTTCTTAGGCGGTAAAGCCCGAGCAAGAAAACCTTGCTCTGATACCACTTGAACGGATCGTAGCGAACAAGAGGGGGTGAATGGCGCTACGGCAAGTTTTAAGCTTTTTCAAGTTTTATGCAACGGAAGGTAAAGGTGTGACTTTTAGCAATGGGGGTGATCCTACAATGAAGCTAGAGCATGTGCAACAAGTAAAGGAATCAACAAGATAAACAAAGTAAGGAGCGAGACAACCGGGGGGCGCGAGGCAAGTCGAGGTTTGTTTCCCGCAGTTCCCTCCACTAAAGGAGGTACGTCTGCATTGAGGAGGTGCTAGTCTCACACAAGATACTAGGCGGCCACACCACGAAGGAAGGCCTCACCCTCTTCCTCGAGAGAGCTCCACGGAGGTGCTCTCCCTCTTCCACTAAGGCACCGGTTGAGGCGGTGATTCCTTCACAAGGTTGGGGCGAGCTCCACACACACAAGGATGCTCCCAACACCCTACGGAGCTAGTACATCACCAAGCTAGACTCCATAGCTGCACATCTCCAATGCTCCACCATAGGAACTCATCACCAATCCTCCACCATAGGAACTCTTCCAATGCTCCACCAAGAAACTCTCCAAGGCTCCACCAAGAAACTCTCCAAGGCTCCACCAAAAGAACTCTCCAAGGCTCCACCAAAGGAACTCCCCAATGCTCCACCAAAGGAACTCTTCTCCAAGATCCACCAAAGGAACCCTACCACCAAGATCCACTAAGGAATAGCTAGTATTTGTGAAATCTCTCTTGGTAGAACTATAGATCGGGATCTCCTCCACCTATCCTCAAAATTAGGGCAAGATTGGTTGGAGGGGGAAGGAGATCCACAAGGATTAAGCTCAGCAACAATGGAGGAGAGAGAAGGGGAAGAGATAAAATCGGGTGGGGAAGAAGGGGCCCTTAAATAGGCTCCTCCAAATCCAACCGTTATGTCCAGATTTGGCCTAAGCGGTACTACCACTTTGGGGTAAGCGGTACTACCGCCCTAAGTTCGAAAGCACCCCAGATCTGGTCAAAGGACACAGAGCGGTACTACCGCCCGAGGTACCGCTCGTGGTACCGCAATAGGGTCCAGACCTTACTGGATCCAGAGCGGTACCAGGGCGGTACCGGAGCGGTACGACCGTAACGCGTTACGGTACCTCAAGCGGTACCGTGAGCGGTACTACCGCTCATGAGCGGTACTACTGCCCCAGGTACTGCAGGGGTACCGCAACTTGTTCTGGGGGAAGAATTCATCGCAGACTCAGAGCGGTACCGAGGGCGGTACCTATAGGGGTAGCGGTACTACCGCTACAGGTACCGGTAGTACCGGCCTGGCTAAATCTGGTTTTCTTCCCTTTTTCTCTCCAACTTTGTTACCTCGCTAAACACACACAAAACCAGAAAACCTATCAACTACGCTTCAGTCTTCCGATCTTGACGCGTCCGGCGAGGTCACCGTGTACTTGCAAATCTAACAATGATACTCAAGGCACACGGTGAGATTGCTCAAGTGTTGTCATCAAACACACAAAACATGGGATATGTATTTTGCTCTTACAACGGGCCTCTCGTCGGTGAGGGAGGACCAGGGAGGAGCAGGATGGGAACAGAGGAGAGGAGAATCGAAATGGGGATTGGGATTTCACGGCTGTTTGCTCGCCGTGAGCATCTAATAGCGGAGAGCGAATCTAAAAGCAAATCCAACGGTGTCTAGGGGGTGCTCACGTATCCCCCTGATCACCAAATCCACTCTCCTCTATAGTTGTTCTTGATCTTCGGAAGTGTGCTACTAAGTGGCTTGATAATTTCTCCTCTAAGCTCTACAACAGCAAACAACACATGTTTGAATTAGCAATAGACAATCTTCATTGATCTCCTAAGTGTGTGATGACCCATAAGTATAGGGGGTGTATCGCAGTATCTTCGATAAGTAAGAATATCGATCCCAACGAGGAGCAGAAGGTGTTGACAAGCAGTTTCGATGAAGGATTCACTGTAAATGCTCACAGACAAGTATTCAGGGGGTTTTGATGTAACAGATGAATAAAGTACGAGTAAGTAAAGTGCGAGAGTAATAATTGCAGCGAGTGGCCCAATCCTTTTTAGCACAAAGGACAAGCCGGTTTGTTTACTTATAATGACCAAACGTTCCTGAGGACACACGGGATTTTAGTCTAGTGCTTTTGCTACATCCGGCTAAATAATCTTCATTGTTTTGATAAGTGTTGTGTGGGTGAACCTATGCTAATGTACCGCCCTTCCTAGGACTAATACATACTTGTGATTATACTCCTTGCAAGCATCCGCAACTACAAGAAAGTAATTAAGATAAATCTAACCACAGCCTTAAACTCTGAGATCCTGCTATCCCTCCTGCATCGATATACCAATGGGGGCTTAGGTTTCTGTCACTCCGGCAACCCCGCAATTGGCAAACGAGTACAAGATGCATTCCCCTAGGCCCATAAAGGTGAAGTGTCATGTAGTCGACGTTCACATGACACCACTAGAAGAATAACACCACAACTTAAATATCATAACATTGAATATTACTCAACCATAGTTCACTACTAACATTTAGACTTCACCCATGTCCTCAAGAACTAAACGAACTACTCACGAGACATCATATGGAACATGATCAGAGGTGATATGATGATGAATAACAATCTGAACATAAACCTTGGTCCAATGGTTTCACTCAATAGCATCAATAACAAGTAGAAATCAATACCGGGAGAGTTTCCCCTATCAAACAATCAAGATCAAACCCAAATTGCTACGGCGGTGACGATGTCCAGCGGTGGAGACGGCGGTGATGATGATGGAGATGATGATGATGATGGTGAAGGAGATGATGTCCAGCTCGATGACGGTGACGATGGCGTCGATTTCCCCCTCCCGGAGGGAATTTCCCCGGCGGATCTCAGCCCGCCGGAGAGCTCTTTTCTCTCTGGTGTTCTCCGCACCGCAGAGGCGGCTGTAACTCTTCGTGAGGTACCCTCTGTGGCTTAGGTCTCCGGGACGAAGGATTTCGCGAAGAAAAGGAGGCGAAAGGGGCTGTGGGGCACCCTCACCACCAGGTGGCGCGGCCAGGCCATGGGCCGCGCCGGCCTGTGGTCTGGGCCCACCTTGGCTCCTCTCGGCTCCCCCTTCTGGCTTTCTTCGTCATCTGGAAAAATAGGATTTTTGGTATAATTTCCTTCCACAGTTGATCTTCCGAAATATTGCGTTCTGACGGTGCTTTTTCCAGCAGAATCCTGGCTCCGGTGCTCGATCCTCCAATAAAGATGAAACATGCAAAATAGATGAAATAACATAAGTATTGTGTCCAAATATGAAATATATCAATGAATAACAGCAAATTATGATACAAAATAGTGATGCAATTTGGACGTATCAACTCCCCCCAAGCTTAGACTTCGCTTGTCCCCAAGCGAAACTGAACTCGGTAAACATGACCACATGTTTATGGAGTGAAGAGTCGATAAATAAAATACGGACAAGAAGCATCATATTCATTCACACAAGACATTCTAGTAAACAACTTCCTCATATAACTCAACTTGAAACAAGTATATAGTAATCACAGATAAAGGTGCATAAGAAATCATAGTTGGTGATGGCAAACTTCGTTCTTGGTCAGAGAACAATTAACAGGTTATTCTTATCTATCGAGCAGCGCTCTCATGTTAAAGTTTATATGGCACAACTTGCATACTTAATCATAATAGTCTCCTCATAATCATTGATAACTTGCAAAGCTATATTCATTCAGATAAAACTTGTACTAAACAAAGAAGAATAAAAGACATGATGAAGCAAATCACAATATAATGGTTTGATCACAACTACTCAAATGCTTGCTTGAGATGGAGGGAAATAGGTTTACTGACTCAACATAAAGTAGAAGACAGGCCCTTCGCAGAGGGAAGCAGGGATTAAATCATGTGCTAGAGCTTTTTCAGTTTTGAAATCATATAAAGAGAATAAAAGTAACATTTTGAGAGGTGTTTGTTGTTGTCAACGACTGGTAGCGGGTACTCTAACCCCCTTGCCAGACAACCTTCAAAGAGCAGCTCCCATTTTATTTTTATTTTGTGTGGCACTCCTTCCAACCTTTCTTTCACAAACCATGGCTAACCGAATCCTCGGGTTCCTGCCAACAATCTCATACCATGAAGGAGTACCTTTTTATTTTAGTTTTATTATGATGACACTCCCCCAACCTTTGCTTACACAAGCCATGGCTAACCGAATCCTTCGGGTGCCGTCCATCAATCACATACCATGAAGGAGTGTCTATTTAGTTTAATTAATTTGGGACTGGGAATCCCATTGCCAGCTCTTTTTGCAAAATTATTGGATAAGCGGATGAAGCCACTAGTCCATTGGTGAAAGTTGCCCAACAAGATTGAAAGATAAAACACCACATACTTCCTCATGAGCTATAAAACATTGACACAAATAAGAGATAATAAGTTTTGAATTGTTTAAAGGTAGCACACGAAGTATTTACTTGGAATGGCAGAAAATACCATGTAGTAGGTAGGTATGGTGGACACAAATGGCATAGGTTTGGGTTTAGGTTTGGATGCACGAGAAGTATTCCCTCTCAGTACAGGTCTTTGGCTAGTAAGGTTAATTAGCAAGCATAAGAGTCGAGGGAAACAAACAAATATACATGTGATAGAACAATCATGCATCTTCCTTGTAAGCACAAACAATTTTAACTTCAGAATAATAAGCTATGAGCTAACATGAAAGAAAGACAATGGAACAACTACATGTATTTTTCTTTTCTACTTAAACCTCAAAGTGTTGTTGCTATTGACCAATGCTAAGTTTGCCAAAACCAAATAGATTTATTCAATGCTCCCAAAGTGATACCAATACTAACAACAAGGTAAATCATATAATAGAGATTGCAAACTAAAATAAGATGTGCAATATGTAAATGATAAGACTTCTCATTAATATTCCATAACGATAACTCACACCAAGGGATACATAGATAACTAACTAAAGGAGAGATACTTCCAAACTGCAACCCATCTTATATGATAACTTCCCTACTCATGATATGACACTACTTGACAGTAAAAAGTAAAAGGTAGTGATGATGTGATACCGCGGCACTCCCCCAAGCTTGGAACAAACCAAGGGGATGCCAATACCGATGATGAATTACTCCTTTGGCGATGATGGTGATGAACTCCTCCCGCGCTTCTTACAGATCTCCTTCAGCTTCAGTTTCTCAGCTTGGCAATTCTGCACTAAGACTCGAAGATGTTCATTGTTATCTGAAGTTGACGATAGTGACCTTGTGATGGGAATCGGGTAGTATTCCAGCATCCTACGGAGACGGTAATTTTCTTCCTGGAGTATCTCCACTTCTCTTTTTAGAGCCCGGTATCGATCACAAAACTCATCGGTAGTCCGCAGAGCTTCTTCCAACATGGGGGAAGAGTCGAGGCTAAGGGCAGGTGGTAAGGATCCCTGCAAGTTATGAGAGAAAGAACGTCGAGTGTCAACAGATCCCACCAAGATTTGCTTACTCCCAACGGCTTGCTGCTCTTGTTTTGGCGACACCCTTCTCACTTCCTCCTCCGAAAGCCCCTTGCCCTTGTTGTTGGAGGCCATAGTGCTTCTAAACTGAAAACTGATCCTGGCAGAAACAGCTCGAAACAAAACACGTCGAGAAAACGATATACGGACCTCCAGGGGTCCGGGGGATTATATAGCAAAGATTTTCACGACAAAAGGAAAATACCAGGTCGAACCAGAGTCGGAAAGGGGCGACGAGGCGGCCAGCTCATAGGGCGGCGCGGCCTAGCTGGGGCCCGCGCCGGCCTATGGTGGCACGCCCTCGTGCGTCTTTTCCACTCCGTTTCGATCTCGTAATTTTTCATATTTTCCAAAAACGGCAAAAATATTGTTCGGAAAGTAAATTGCGAACTTTTCATTACCAGTACTGTTACCTATTCAAAGTCGAGTTCTGGCGGACTGTCAACTTGTCCTTTGATGAAAGCCTCCGGTGTTTCCACTTGAATAATATCAACATCAACATTATAGGAATCACCTGAGATATAATGCTTGAGTCTTTGTCCATTCACCACTTGCGTAGCATTGCCTTGGAGAGAGCTAATTTTAATTGCTCCTGAACGATACACCTCCTCGACAACATATGGTCCTTCCCATTTCGAGAGTAATTTCCCTGCAAAGAATCTGAGACGAGACCGATACAATAGGACTTTATCCCCAATATTAAATTCTCTTTTGATAATCCTTCTATCATGCCATTTTTTAACTTTCTTTAAAGAGTTTAGCATTTTCATAAGCTTCACTTCTCCATTCATCTAGAGAACTCAATTGCAACAACCTCTTATTACCGGCAAGTTTAGGATCTTTATTTAATTCTCTAACAGCCTAATAAGCTTTGTGCTCTAGTTCTAAAGGTAAATGACAAGCTTTTCCATAAACCATTTTATAAGGTGACATTCCCATGGGATTTTTATAAGCAGTTCTATAAGCCCATAGTGCATCCTTCAATTTACTAGCCCAATTCTTTCTAGTTTTATTAACAGTCTTTTGCAAGTTAGATTTAATCTCTCTATTTGATAATTCTACTTGCCCACTAGTTTGAGGATGATAAGCGGAAGCAATTCTATGATTAATACCATATCTAGCAAGAGTTTTTCTAAAACCACCATGAATAAAATGAGAACCTCCATCAGTTATAATATATCTAGGAACTCCAAATCTAGGGAAAATAATATCTAAAAGCATTCTTAAAGAGGTCTCACCATCAGCACTTTTCGTAGGTATTGCTTCCACCCATTTAGTAACATAATCAACAGCAACAAGTATATGAGTGTTACCTTCTGAAGAGGGAAAAGGTCCCATGAAGTCAAATCCCCAACAATCGAACGGTTCAATAACAAGAGTATAATTCATCGGCATTTCATTGCATCTAGAGATATTACCAACCCTTTGGCATTCATCACAAGATAAAATAAACTTCCTTGCATCTTTGAAGAGAGTTGGCCAATAAAAACCTGATTGCAGAACCTTTTGCGCGGTTCTTTCTCCGGCGTGATGTCCTCCATAAGCACTACCATGACATTTACTCAATATCTCTTGTTGTTCATATTCGGGAACACATCTTCGCATAATACCATCCACTCCTTCTTTATATAAGTGTGGGTCATCCCAAAAATAATGCCTCAAGTCATAAAAGAATTTCCTCCTTTGCTGAGCTGAAAAGGTTGGAGGCAAATACTTGGAAACAATAAAGTTAGCATAATCAGCATACCAAGGACTGTCTCGCGAACTCACCTTTATTGCAGCCAATTGTTCATTTGGAAAACTATCATTAACAGGAACAAGATCATAAGCAATATTTTCCAATCTAGACAAATTATCAGCAACAGGATTATCAGCACCTTTCCTATCTACAATATGTAAATCAAATTCTTGCAACAGAAGTACCCATCTAATAAGCCTTGGCTTAGCATCTTTCTTTTGCATAAGGTATCTGATTGCAGCATGATCAGTATGAATAGTAACTTTTGAATCAACAATATAGGATCTAAACTTATCACAAGCAAAAACTACAGCTAACAATTCCTTTTCAGTAGTACCATAATTTCTTTGAGCAGCATCAAGAGTTTTACTAGCATAATGAATAACATTCAATTTTTTGTTTACTCGCTGTCCAAGAACAGCGCCTACAGCAAAATCACTAGCATCACACGTAATTTCAAATGGTAAATTCCAATCAGGGGGTTCAACTATAGGAGTAGTTGTTAAGGCTTTCTTTAGAGTTTCAAAAGCTTCCTTACAATCATCATCAAAAACAAAAGGTACATCTTTTTGAAGAAGATTAGTAAGAGGCTTTGAAATCTTGGAGAAATCTTTAATAAACCTCCTATAAAACCCAGCATGACCAAGAACACTACGAATACCTTTAACATCCCTAGGATAGGGCATCTTCTCAATTGCTTCAACTTTAGCTCTATCAACTTCAATACCTCTCTCGGAAATTTTATGTCCCAATACAATTCCTTCATTAACCATAAAGTGGCATTTCTCCCAATTAAGAACAAGGTTAGTTTCTTCACATCTCTGCAAAACTTTATCAAGGTTCCGCAAGCAATTATCAAAAGAATTCCCATAGACAGAAAAATCATCCATGAATACCTCTACAATACTCTCGCAAAAACCATGAAAAATAGCAGACATGCATCTTTGAAAAGTAGCAGGAGCATTACATAAACCAAAAGGCATACGTCTATAAGCATAAGTTCCATAGGGACAAGTGAAAGTGGTTTTCTCTTGATCCTTAGTTTTAACAGCAATTTGTGAAAATCCAGAATAACCATCAAGAAAACAAAAATGAGTATTTTTAGATAACCTTTCTAACATTTGATCAATAAAAGGCAAAGGGTAATGATCTTTTTTAGTAACCTTATTAACTTTTCGATAATCTATGCACATTCTATATCCTACAACTACTCTTTGAGGTATGAGCTCATCATTATCATTAGGCACAACAGTCATTTCTCCTTTCTTAGGAACACAATGCACAGGACTAACCCATCTACTATCAGCAATAGGATATATAACACCAGCTTCAAGAAGTCGTAATACCTCATTTCTTACCACATCCTTCATCTTGGGAATTAGACGACGCTGAGGTTCAACAACAGGCTTCGCATCATCTTCCATATTAATGGCGTGTTGGCAAATAGAGGGAGAAATCCCCTTCAAGTCATCAAAAGTGTAGCCAATAGCACCTCAGTGTTTCTTCAATATTTCCAATAGTCTTTCTTCTTCAAACTCTGTAAGCTTAGAACTAATAATAACATGATATATTTTCTTATCATCAATATGAGCATATTTAAGATTATCAGGCAAAGGTTTTAAATCAAAGACAGGATCTTCCTTTGGTGGCGGTGTTGTACCCAGATCTTCCACCGGTAAATCATGCTTAAGAATAGGTTGGCGAAGAAAAATTTCCTCAAGCTCATCTCTTTCTTTCCTAAAAACTTCACTCTCGCTATTCTCCAAATGTTGCTGCAAAGGATTATTAGGAACAAGAACAATAGATGCACACTGTTCCATTTTAAAATCATTATTAGGCAAATCAGCTTTATAAGGAGTTTTGGTAAATTTAGAGAAGTTAAACTCATAAGATTCACCAGCAAATTTAGTCAAATTTTTCTCTTTCTTGCAATCTATAATAGCTCCATAAGTATTTAGAAAAGGTCTACCAAAAATGATAGGACAATAATCACTAGCAGCAGAACCAAGTACCAAAAAGTCAGCAGGATATTTAATCTTACCACATAGAACTTCCACATCTCGAACAATACCAATTGGAGAAATAGTTTCTCTATTAGCCAGCTGAATAACCACATCAATATCTTCAAGTTCACAAGAACCAATTTCGTACATAATCTCTGTATAAAGCTCATAAGGAATAGCACTAATACTTGCACCAATATCTGTTATCACCAGAATTTGACCGAGTCAGAGGTGGGCCGCGATCAAGATGGGCTTGAAGGATATACATGGAAGAAATTCATGAATCGGCCTTTATATGTAAAGTTTGGGCTAGTTTGCCCGTGTATCTGTAATATAGTAGGATACGTGTCGGTTAGTTAGAGTTTGGCTCGTGCACGGTTGGGATTATTCCCACGATTAGAAAGTCTACGGACTATAAATATGTATCTAGGGTTTATGAAATAAACAACAATCACGTTCATCACAAACCAATCTAGGCGCATCGCCAACTCCCTTGTCTCGAGGGTTTCTTCCGGGTAAGCATCATGCTGCCTAGATCGCATCTTGCGATCTAGGCAGTACAAGTTTATTCGCTATCCATGCGTTGCTCGTACTGAAGCCTTTTTGATGGCGAGCAACGTAGTTATCTTAGACGTGTTAGGGTTAGCATTGTTCATCGTATCATATGCTGTCGTAGTGCAACCCTGAGACGTCTAGCCGCCCTTACACCTATCTTAGGCGTAGGGGCGGCACCCCGCTTGATCATTATTTAGTAGATCCGATCCGTTATGGTTGCTCCTTGTTCTTCAAGGATTAGTTTAATATCTGCATAGTTAGGCCTTACAAACGGGTTGAAGGATCCAGTGGCGCGTAGGGTGTAGTTTGCTAGCCCTAGACAGGATGTTCCGGGGATCAACCTCGTGTTGGTTTTTAGGCCTTGTCTAGGGTCGGTTTACGATCACCGTGCGTGGCCGCCAGGCTCAATCACGAGTAGGATGTTCCGATTATGTGGTGAAAACCCTAAATCGTAGTAGGTCGTTTTAGCTTTATTTTGATCAAGCAGGACCACCATATATTCGTACACCTCGTGCGAATCATGGGTGGATCGGCTCTTTGAGCCGATTCACAGCACAACCTGAGAGCCGATCGAGGCTCGTATTTAATGTTTACGTGTATGCCATGCAGGAAACTAAGCGAGGCACATCCATCACCTTCCTGACCAGGTATAGGTCAGGTGGCACGCCCTTGCACCAGCATCGGACGTGCATGCCGAAGTCTTTGTGGGCCGTCGCTCGGAGGGACCAGGGCCAGCCGCAGTCCTGGGAGCCTCCCGGCTCTCCTGTGTTGCCCGTCGCTGCTCGCCGGTGGGTTTCTGACCGCAACACATTCTGGCACGCCCGGTGGGACAATCTTCGACATCAACCACATCGCCATCTACATCTGAGATGGCGGACGGCACTCCAGTCACGTACGAGGATTTGACCGAGGAGCTCAAGAAGAAGTATGACGAGGTCAAAGCAATCCTCGAAGCCGACCTCATCGGCTCTTTTCACAGAACCCGTTCACATGGTGTCAGGTGGAAAGGGTTCTCACCTGAAGGCGCGCTCGATGGAGTGGACCTGTCCGCCCCGTCAGAAGAACGCACCAGGTCCCTGCGTCAGGAGATTAACTACATGGTGGCTCACTCGCTGCACCGCCATTCTGAGAGCCTGGTGAACACTTTGGAGCGTGTCGCTCTTCGGGTGATCCAGGAAATCATGAGGCATCAGTACTCTCCGTCAGGACCAGCTCTCGGGACTTACCAAGGAGAGATGCCACTCCAATCCCGTCCACCGCTGCCATTCGCGTTGGCAGCACCAGAAGTGCCGAATTCACCGGCATACGTCGTCTACAAGATCGGTGGTGACCCTAGTGACTACCAGTTCTTGCATGAGGCGCCTAAGGAGATCCCTCACGGATACACGTGCACATACGTGCCAGACTGCAGCAACTGGGCACTCACAAACCAGACTGCAACAGCAGGGACTTCTGGAAAAACAGGAGGAACTTCAGCAACAGATCTTGAGAAGCAGACGTGGCTGGCTAAGTATGCCACTCCGACAAACCTCCAGAGCTCAGCTCCTGCAGTTGGCTCAGAGCTGGAAAAGCAAGCATGGCTGGCTAAGTATGCCACTCCAGCGAATCTTCAGAGTTCGACTCCTGCAGCCAGCACCGCGGATCAGATCAGTACAATCCTGAGAGACCAGTTCGGCATGGTGCCGAAAAGGAGGACAATCGGCTATTCCAAGCCGTATCCCAACGAGTACGAGTTGATCCCGCTACCACCCAAATATCGGCTCCCTGATTTCTCCAAGTTTAATGGATCAGACGGTTCCAGCTCCATCGAGCATGTGAGCCGATATTTGGCACAGCTGGGCACGATCTTAGCAGCAGATGAGCTACGTGTGAGGTTCTTCGCACAGTCCCTCACAGGATCGGCTTTCGGGTGGTACACATCGCTGCCACCAGACTCAATCCGGACGTGGAAGCAGTTGGAAGAGCAGTTCCACATGCAGTATCACTCAGAGGCTTCCGAGGCCGGCATTGCCGATCTAGCTCAAGTACGTCAGAAGCGTGGAGAAACTGTGGCAGAATACGTCCAGCGCTTCAGAACTGTTAGGAACCGATGTTATTCAGCTCGTGTGACTGAAAAAGAAGCAGTCGAGTTGGCAGTGGTGGGCCTTGCATCACCAATCAAGGATATGGCCTCCCAAGCAGACTACCCTTCACTAGCGCACATGGTTCAGAAACTGACGTTATATGAACAGCGCCACCCAGACTTGTACCAGGACAAATTCAAGCGTGCGGTAGTCTTGGTTGAAGCAAATGAAGATGAAGGGTCTGCGGGAGATCAAGAGGTAGCAGTGGCTGAATGGACTAGGGGGGCAACCCCCATATCCTGCAATTGGGTTAAGCCACCAGGTCCGCCCAGAGGGTTTGATTTCGACGTAACTAAAACTGACCAAATTTTTGACCTCTTACTTAAGGAGAAGCAGTTGAAGTTACCCGAAGGCCTCAAAATCCCCACGGTACAGGAGCTGAACGGAAAGCCATACTGCAAATGGCATAACTCGTTCTCCCATACCACCAACGACTGCAGGGTGTGGCGTCAGCAGATCCAAATGGCGATAGAACAAGGACGTCTAATTTTCAACCAGTACGCCATGAAAGTCGACACTCACCCCTTCCCCGCCGTTAACATGGTGGAGTGCACTTACCCTGGAGGGTGCCAGCCAGGATTCTCGTTCAACATCAACATGGTAGGATCTGGACACCACTCTGGCAAGGACGGAGATGAGGGCAGCTGCTCTCGTAGCAAGGACACAGAGGAAGCCGCTCCACGCGATCGGCTCCGTCACGATGGCAAGCGCTACATCACAGAGGGAGAAGTGAGGAATGTGAGATATCAGCGACCTCTCTCTGATCACCTCCTCAACAAGTATGTGAGTCAATATGACCAACGCCGACGACCCAACGACGATGGTGAAAGAGATCGTCTGGCTAGGGACGCCAGGAGGCGTCGTCGGCATGATCGCGATGAGGAGGAGTACGAGCGCCGTGCCAAGGAAAAGTCGAGGGAGCAAGACGACGAGGATAGGCACTGGGACTGTCCCTTCTTCAGGCACTGCTGGGATTCAGGAATGAGCCGATTGCCTACAATCGGCAGCGCCGAGAATGTAGACAGAAGAGGAAGGATGCAGCTAACGTGTCCGTGTTCAAACGTCTAGGGCCTCTCCCGCCTCGGAACAAGCACGCTGAGTCCCCTCGGGTGGAAGATCTCGAGGATTTGGAAGACGATGATGAAGAAGAAGAAGACAGGTACCACCGGCCAAGGTGGTGCCCTGATGGACTCAGCCGTTCCCAAAAGCGTAGGGTTCAGCGACTGCGTGGCTTGGAGGAAGCCGAAAGGTTATACCTGCAGACGCTAAGGAAGGCGCGGCCCGACCTGGCCGCGAAAATTCAACGAACCCTGGATGAAGAGGGTCGACCACAAAAAATGGAGTGGCGCCCCAAGCAAAGGAAAGCCGATGATGAAACATCGGCTGGCACAAACATGGTGTTCATCCTTCCGATGGAGTTTAGTGCTCTAGGATTAGACGAGGCACCCGTGGCACAACTCGACTGCGGCCCACGGCCAGTTATCTTTGAGAAGCCACGAGAAAGAAGCTACAGACATCTGAAGGCCCTGTACTTGCGAGGTTATATCAATGGGCAGCCTGTCAACAAGATGCTGGTGGACACCGGAGCGGCAATCAACATTATGCCATACTCCATGCTACGTCGGTTGGGACGCTCTAGCTCGGATCTGATCAAGACCAACGTGACATTGAGCGATTTCAACGGCCAAGCGTCTGACGCACAAGGTGTTACGAACGTGGATCCGACCGTAGGAAGGAAAACCATCCCTACGACGTTCTTCATTGTCGATAGCAAGAGCACCTATCTTTGTTGCTAGGAAGAGATTGGATCCACGCCAACTGTTGCATTCCATCCACGATGCACCAATGCGTAATACAGTGGGATGGAGATGAGGTAGAGGTCGTCCATGCAGATGACTCAGCCGAGATTTCAACGGCTGGCATGAACGCTTGGGAAACAGCAGGCCAAGAGCCGCTCTCAGGCATCAATCTGGACGACTGCGAGCGCATCGACGTGACGAAGGATGGGGTTAGGCTGGTCTTATCCACCGGCCTGACCGTGTAGCAAGAACAAACCTGTGGACAAACGTGGCGAGGCCGATCCTTGGATCGGCCCCAAAGATCTATGGAGGACCATTGCGAAACCTTCATTGAGCGATTCGATAAACATGGAGGCCGATTCCAGCAATCGGCCAAAATTATCCTCACCATACGTTCTGCCTGTATTCAACATCGATCTAATGGGCAGCGGGTACGTTGGCTGATGAGAGTCAACACTAGTCCTAATGGAGCCGACGCTCAAATACAGTGCCTTGGCTAACTACAGAGCCGATATCTGCAGTTACCTGACAGATTCGGCTCGGGGGGCACCTAATCAGATGAACATGTGCGACACATGTGCAGTGAAATATTGGGGGCCGATAGAAAATCGGCCAGTAAAAAAAATTCTCATGGTATACAGCCGATGCAAGGACATCGACTTTAGAGCTAAAGAAACAAAGCCGATGCACAGCCATCGACTCTAGTACAATTACACAAGATCTACCTGCTGCGTGTTCAAGACGCGGATTCTCACCAAGTCCAGTTCAGCTGTGAGGCCTTCTGCTTCCTCGAGGGAGTGAACAATGAGAGCTTCCTCAGCTGCAATGAGCCGATTTTGGTGCCTGAACCTTCTCGTCGAGGACTTCCAACCCTTTGCGCCAGTTCAGCAGTACTGTCAGAAGCGTCAGTTTTCGCATACAAGGCAGCCTTCTGTTCTTTAAGCCGTTGGTGTTTCGTCTACAATATCGGCTTGCAACGGAAGAAGAGGCGATCGATGGGGGCAAGTGCGGCTGGTTCGGCAGGGTGGCTGTCTCAGAATTACCTGAGTTCAAAGCCTTTTGTCTGATCTGTGCATCCTCACCAATATTCTCGCCTTGACTGAGGCTCGGGGGGCAGCTGGCCTGGTAGATGCTCTGTTTTAGAAGCCGATTGGGGTGTCATCGGCTGATCCTTCGTTGCGACCTTCTTAAAAAATGGTGAGTTCTTGCAGAAGAGGATCATTGGACCTGGTGGGAGGAATTTAAAGGCTCTCTTGAAGACTCCACATTATCCACCAGATCTCAAAGTCATCAGTTGAAGAATTGAAGGATGGATTGTGAAGAACCGATGCGTTGCTATCGGCTCATTGAGCATTGGCTAAGTGAACAATCGGCAAAATCAGTATGAGGGGGAATCGGCTAAATTAGCTTAAAGGAAATTGGCAAAATCAAATTAGGGGAAACTCTTCATTGATAAACAGGATTTCTTACATGAAGAGCTGATTGCTCTCAAAGGGAAGTACTAGGGGATACATTGCCCCATCTACTACTACTGATCCTATGCTAATGGTCCTATCTACGGGCCGTCGCTGCCCTCGTCGTCGCCGTCGTCGCCGCTGTCGGCGCTACTCCCGGCGGGCTCGTCGTCGCTGCTGTAGCGGCCGTCGACAGGACCCTCGTTGTCCTCATCCTCCTTGTCAGCGTTGTCGTCGTCGCTGTCGAAGTCGCTGAGGTTCCCCGGCCAGGGACAGAAGCGCTTGGCCGGCGGTTCGTCGGAGGAGGTGTCATCCTCCTCCTCCTTCTCTTCCTCCTCCTCCTCCTCCTCGGGGGAGGTGAAGTCATCGCAGGAGAAGCGATCTTCATCGCTCTTCTCCTCCGTTTCCCCGTCGGCAAGGAAGCGGAGGTCACTTTCCCCGTCGGTCGAGGACTTGTCATCCTCAGACCAGACGGAGAAGTCGTGACTACACTCCTCTCCGGCTTCGATGGCGCGGCGGATGTTGGCCGCGTGGGCCTCCTCCGGGTTCCACTCCAGCGTCGGCTCGCGGGAAGAGGAGGATTGGGTGGAAAGATCCGATGAGGCAGAGGAGGAAGAAGACATGATGGCGCAGGAGGGCTTTTGGAGTGCTAATGCGAAGGGGATGAAAAAGCGAACTGTTTGGAGCGGTTAAATAAAAGGGGATATAGTGGAGATTCAATGCCGCAGCAGTTTTCGAGGAGATGGTGCCCAACAAAAAAAAAAGAGACTGCTAAGTCACGCGGAGAAGTTGAGAAGGCAAGGCATCATGATGAAGGATACTGCGACGGTTCTGCCACGACATGACCCGACGAAGAAAAAGCAGAGTGATTTTGGAATTATCAATTCCAAAACCAGGGGGGCATGTGTTATCACCAGAATTTGACCGAGTCAGAGGTGGGCCGCGATCAAGATGGGCTTGAAGGATATACATGGAAGAAATTCATGAATCGGCCTTTATATGTAAAGTTTGGGCTAGTTTGCCCGTGTATCTGTAATATAGTAGGATACGTGTCGGTTAGTTAGAGTTTGGCTCGTGCACGGTTGGGATTATTCCCACGATTAGAAAGTCTACAGACTATAAATATGTATCTAGGGTTTATGAAATAAACAACAATCACGTTCATCACAAACCAATCTAGGCGCATCGCCAACTCCCTTGTCTCGAGGGTTTCTTCCGGGTAAGCATCATGCTGCCTAGATCGCATCTTGCGATCTAGGCAGTACAAGTTTATTCGCTATCCATGCGTTGCTCGTACTGAAGCCTTTTTGATGGCGAGCAACGTAGTTATCTTAGACATGTTAGGGTTAGCATTGTTCATCGTATCATATGCTGTCGTAGTGCAACCCTGAGACGTCTAGCCGCCCTTACACCTATCTTAGGTGTAGGGGCGGCACCCCGCTTGATCATTATTTAGTAGATCCGATCCGTTATGGTTGCTCCTTGTTCTTCAACGATTAGTTTAATATCTGCATAGCTAGGCCTTACAAACGGGTTGAAGGATCCAGTGGCGCGTAGGGTGTAGTTTGCTAGCCCTAGACAGGATGTTCCGGGGATCAACCTCGTGTTGGTTTTTAGGCCTTGTCTAGGGTCGGTTTACGATCACCGTGCGTGGCCGCCAGGCTCAATCACGAGTAGGATGTTCCGATTATGCGGTGAAAACCCTAAATCGTAGTAGGTCGTTTTAGCTTTATTTTGATCAAGCAGGACCACCATATATTCGTACACCTCGTGCGAATCATGGGTGGATCGGCTCTTTGAGCCGATTCACAGGACAACCTGAGAGCCGATCGAGGCTCGTATTTAATGTTTACGTGTATGCCATGCAGGAAACTAAGCGAGGCACATCCATCACCTTCCTGACCAGGTATAGGTCAGGTGGCACACCCTTGCACCAGCATCGGACGTGCGTGCCGAAGTCTTTGCGGGCCGTCGCTCGGAGGGACCAGGGCCAGCCGCAGTCCTGGGAGCCTCCCGGCTCTCCTGTGTTGCCCGTCGCTGCTCGCCGATGGGTTTCTGACCGCAACAATATCACATAAACCATAATAGCAATGATCACCAATTCTAACAGATAGCATAGGAACACTAGCTTGCTTGGGTTTATTAGGATGTGAAACAATATTAGAAGCATCTTCACAGAAAATAATATGACCTTCCTCCAAATTTTTAGTCACAAGATCTTTAACTATTGCAACAGCAGGTTCAACTTTTATTTGTTCTTCAGGTTCTATAGGTTTCTTTTCACTTTTATGAACCGCACTATTTATAACAGAGTACTCCTTCATTTTAGCAGGGAAGGGAGTTTTTTCAATATAAGCTTCAGGAATAACATGATCAACAGTTTCAACTACAACGCATTTATTAATAGATGAATCAATTTTATCTTTATACGGTTCATGATACTTATCAAAATTCTTCTTAGGCAATTCATAATGAGAGGCAAAAGCTTTATAAAGATTTGCAGCAACTTGAGAATCAAGACCATAAGTAGCACTCATATTACGAAATTTATCAGTATCCATAAAAGCTTCAATGCATTTGTAATCATAATTTATACCTGATTCTCTATCTTTGTCGATTTCCCATCCTTCAGTATTTTCCTGGATCCGATTAAGAAGGTCCCTTTTAAACTCTTCCTTATTACGCGTGAATGATCCAGAACAAGAAGTATCCAGCAAGGTCATGTCTTCAAAAGAAAGTCTTGCATAGAAATTATCAATAATAACATTACCAGGAAGCTCATGAATGGGGCATTTGAGCATTAAAGACTTCGATCTCCCCCAAGCTTGGGCAATACTCTCTCCATCATGAGGCCAAAAATTATATATGCGATTCAGATCCTTGTGAATTTCACTTGGAGGATAGAACTTAGAATAAAACCGGGGCACAATATCATTCCATTCAAGAGAATCCCCATTATCCAGTAATTTATACCAATGCGCCGCTTTACCAGACAACGATATGGAGAATAGTTTCTTCCTCACTTCATCCATAGCAATACCTTCACACTTGAATAAACCGCATAATTCATGCAAGAACAGCAAATGATCTCCAGGGTGGACAGTTCCATCCCCTGTATAACGGTTATTCACTACGCGTTCAATAATTTTTATAGGTATTTTGTATGGTATCTCTTCTTTACCTGGCGCCTCATCCACTACCTTTGCAGTAGTAGCAGATTTTCCAAATAAGCATTCAAGAGGAGATCTCTCCATAATGAATTATGGCAGCAGGCAGAAATAAAATCAGCACAAATAGTAGAAGTTTCCCTTACCAATTCCACTTACCAATAGCGCTTCACTCCCCGGCAACGGCGCCAGAAAATAGTCTTGATGACCCACAAGTATAGGGGGTGTATCGCAGTATCTTCGATAAGTAAGAATGTCGATCCCAACGAGGAGCAGAAGGTGTTGACAAGCAGTTTCGATGAAGGATTCACTGTAAATGCTCACAGACAAGTATTCAGGAGGTTTTGATGTAACAGATGAATAAATTACGAGTAAGTAAAGTGCGAGAGTAACAATTGCAGCGAGTGGCCCAATCCTTTTTAGCACAAAGGACAAGCCGGTTTGTTTACTTATAATGACCAAACGTTCCTGAGGACACACGGGATTTTAGTCTAGTGCTTTCGCTACATACGGCTAAATAATCTTCATTGTTTTGATAAGTGTTGTGTGGGTGAACCTGTGCTAATGTACCGCCCTTCCTAGGACTAATACATACTTGTGATTATACTCCTTGCAAGCATCCACAACTACAAGAAAGTAATTAAGATTAATCTAACCACAGCCTTAAACTCTGAGATCCTGCTATCCCTCCTGCATCGATATACCAACGGGGGCTTAGGTTTCTGTCACTCCGGCAACCCCGCAATTGGCAAACGAGTACAAGATGCATTCCCCTAGGCCCATAAAGGTGAAGTGTCATGTAGTCGACGTTCACATGACACCACTAGAAGAATAACACCACAACTTAAATATCATAACATTGAATATTACTCAACCATAGTTCACTACTAACATTTAGACTTCACCCATGTCCTCAAGAACTAAACGAACTACTCACGAGACATCATATGGAACATGATCAGAGGTGATATGATGATGAATAACAATCTGAACATAAACCTTGGTCCAATGGTTTCACTCAATAGCATCAATAACAAGTAGAAATCAATACCGGGAGAGTTTCCCCTATCAAACAATCAAGATCAAACCCAAATTGCTACGGCGGTGACGATGTCCAGCGGTGGAGACGGTGGTGATGATGATGGAGATGATGATGATGGTGAAGGAGATGATGTCCAGCTCGATGACGGTGACGATGGCGTCGATTTCCCCCTCCCGGAGGGAATTTCCCTGGCGGATCTCAGCCCGCCGGAGAGCTCTTTTCTCTCTGGTGTTCTCCGCCCCGCAGAGGCGGTTGTAACTCTTCGTGAGGTACCCTCTGTGGCTTAGGTCTTCGGGACGAAGGATTTCACGAAGAAAAGGAGGCGAAAGGGGCTGTGGGGCCCCCTCACCACCAGGTGGCGCGGCCAGGCCATGGGCCGCGCCGGCCTGTGGTCTGGGCCCACCTTGGCTCCTCTCGGCTCCCCCTTCTGGCTTTCTTCGTCATCTGGAAAAATAGGATTTTTGTTATAATTTCCTTCCACAGTTGATCTTCCGAAATATTGCGTTCTGACGGTGCTTTTTCCAGCAGAATCCTGGCTCCGGTGCTCGATCCTCCAATAATGATGAAACATGCAAAATAGATGAAATAACATAAGTATTGTGTCCAAATATGAAATATATCAATGAATAACAGCAAATTATGATACAAAATAGTGATGCAATTTGGACGTATCAGTGTGTTACGGATCAATCTAAACCTCTAGTTATGACCCACAACATGAAAAAACATGGCAACTTTGAAAGGACGAGATGTCGCCTAGAGGGGGGTGAATAGGCGTTTTTAAAAACTCTTACGAATTTGGCTTGTAAGAATGCGGAATTAAACTAACGTTTATTTTACAAGCACAAATCCTAAATATGCTAGGCTCACCTAAGTGAAACAATAACAACTAGAGCTAAGTAAGATAGGCACAAGATATATGTAGCACAAGTGATAGCAAGATATATGTACTTCAAGCACGATGGCTATCACAAGGAAAGTAAGCTCGGGTATAGAAATAACCGAGGCACGTGGAGACGAGGATCCATTCCCGTGTTCCCTTCCTTTGCAAGAAGGTACGTCACGTTTGGAGGGGTGGAGGTCCCATGAAGGATTCCCCAACGCCAGAAAGGCTCACCCTATTCTCCGAGCCAAACCCACGAAAGATAATGTCCCTTTCCTTATGGTTAGCTTTTCCTCCACTCCGGAGATGACAAGCTCCAAAACCACTTCACAAGCTCCAGGAAGGAGAAGCCCGGGCCTCTTCACAATCTTCCTTGAAGAGATCAACGAAGCACCAACCGCCAAGCCAACTAGGAGGTCTCCCTCCAAGAGTAACAAGCTCACGGTCTCTCACTCGAACTAATCGTGGTGGAGAGCTCAACACTATGCAATGATGCAAAGCAAGAACACTAGAGGTGTTCAAATCCTTCACACTCAAATCCCACCAAAGCAACAAATGCTAGGATGAGATTAGAGAGGAAGAAAAAAGAGGAAATCAACAAATGACTCCAAGATCTAGATCCAAAGGGTTCCCCTCACTTAGAGGAGAAATGGATTGGTGGGGATTGTAGATCTAGATCTCCTCTCTTAGATCCCTCAAGAATGAGCAAGAATCATGGGGGAAAACAAGAGATAGGGAAAGTTCTTCAAAGTCAACAATGGAGGAGAGAGAGTGGAAGAACTTATCCAGCCCAAGGTGGAAGAAGGACTATTTATAGTTTAGGGAGAAATATAACCGTTGGGTGAGTTTCAGCTCAGCACAGTCGAGGAGGCCGGTCAACCGGGCCTGGGGCTGGGCTGTCCGGTCTAGGTGCCAGTCAGACCGGGCTAGGGACCGGGCCTTCCGGTCCAAACCGGAGCTGGGACTGTAGGGATTCGTAGCATAAAAAACAAAAAATTTCCTACCGCAAGAACGCAATCCAAGCCAAGATGCAATCTAGAAGACGGTAGCAACGAGGGGATGAACGAGACTAACCCTTGAAGATTTCCAAAGCCTACGAGAGGAGGCTCTCATTGTTGCAGAAGATGATAACTTGCCGCTTTCAAAAGCGCGTAGAAGATCTTGATGGTGCCACAATCGGGCAGCACCCCCGTACTCGGTCACACGTTCGGTGTTGATGAAGACGACGTCCTTCTCCCCGTTCCAGCGGGCAGCGGAAGTAGTAGCTCCTCCTTGAATCCCGGCATCACGACGGCGTGGTGGCGGTGTTGATGGAGATCTCCAGCGGAGCTTCGCTAAGCGTTTGCGGGAGAGGTGGAGGAGGTGGGGCGGCTAGGGTTTGGGAGAGGGGGTGGTCGGCCACTATGGGGTGCGGCCAAGGCTTTGGCTTGAGGTCGCCGACCCCCTCCCCTTGTCCCTCATTATATAGGTGGAACACCCAAGAGTTGGTCTACAAGTCTTCGAATAAGACCCCAAACCAAAACCTTCCATATGACATGAAACCTACCCAAGGTGGGATTCCCACTTGAGGTGGGATTCCCACCTTTCCTTGGGAGGGGGTGGCCGGCCACCTTGCTGGAGTCCACCTGGGACTCCACCCTTCTAGTGTTGGCCGGCCAAGCTTGGTGGAGTCCCTCCGGGACTCCGCCTTCCAAAGTGATTTCTTCCGGACTTTTCTAGAACCTTCCATAAATGCACCGGATCATTTTCAAACTTATAAAATGACTTCCTATATATGAATCTTATTCTCCGGACCATTCCGGAACTCCTCGTGATGTCCTGGATCCCATCCGAGACTCCGAACAAAACTTCGAACTCCATTCCATATTCAATATCTACTAATACGACATCAAACCTTAAGTGTGTCACCCTACGGTTCGCGAACTATGTAGACATGGTAGAGAACTCTCTCCGACCAATAACCAATAGCGGGATCTGGAGATCCATAATGGCTCCCACATATTCAACGATGACTTAGTGATCGAATGAACCATTCCCATACGATACCAATTCCCTTTGTCACGCGATATTTTACTTGTCCGAGGTTTGATCATCGGTATCTCTATACCTTGTTCAACCTCGTTTCCTAACAAGTACTCTTTACTCGTACTGTGGTATGTGGTCTCTCATGAACCATTCATATGCTTGCAAGCTATTAGACGGCATTCCACCGAGAGGGCCCAGAGTATATCTATCCGTCATCGGGATGGACAAATCCCACTGTTGATCCATATGCCTCAACTCATACTTTCTGGATACTTAATCTCACCTTTATAACCACCCATTTACGCAGTGGCGTTTGATGTAATCAAAGTACCTTTCCGGTATAAGTGATTTACATGATCTCATGGTCGAAAGGACTAGGTAACTATGTATCGAAAGCTTATAGCAAATAACTTAATGACGTGATCTTATGCTACGCTTAATTGGGTGTGTCCATTACATCATTCATATAATGACATAACCTTGTTATTAATAACATCCAATGTTCATGATCATGAAACTATGATCATCTATTAATCAACAAGCTAGTTAAGAGGCTTACTAGGGACTCATTGTTGTTTACATAACACACATGTATCAATGTATCGGTTAATACAATTATAGCATGGTATATAAACATTTATCATAAACACAAAGATATATAATAACCACTTTTATTATTGCCTCTTGGGCATATCTCCAACAGTCTCCCACTTGCACTAGAGTCAACAATCTAGATTACATTGTAAGGTACCTAACACCCATGGCATTCTGGTGTTGGTCATGCTTTGCCCTAGGGAGAGCTTTAGTCAACGGATCTGCTACATTCAGATCAGTGTGTACTTTGCAAATCTTTACTTCTCCATCTTCGATGTACTCGCGAATCGAATGATAACGCAACTTGATATGCTTCAGCCTCTTGTGTGACCTTGGTTCTTGTGCATTGGCGATGGCACCCATGTTGTCACAGTAGATGACTAGTGGGTCCAATGCACTAGGAACAACACCGAGCTCTACAATGAACCTTTTCATCCATACCGCTTCTGATGAAGCCTCTGAAGCCGCTATGTACTCTGATTCTGTTCAAGACTTCGCCACTGTGCACTGCTTTGAGCTTGACCAGCTTACTGCAGCACCATTCAATATAAACACATACCCAGACTGAGACTTAGAGTCATCAGGATCAGTGTTCCAACTTGCATCGGTGTAACTGGTTACAACGATCTCTTGGTCACCTCCATAACAAAGAAACATATCCTTAGTTCTTTTCAAGTACTTCAGGATATTCTTGACCGCTTTCCAGTGTTCCATTCCTGGATCACTTTGATATCCGGTCTAGTACATAGCATGGCATACATGATAGAGCCTACTGCCGAGGCATAGGGGATCTGATTCATCCTTTCTCTTTCTTGTGCCGTAGCCAGACCTTGGGTCTTACTCAAGACCTTGCCTGGTAACATAGGTAAAAACCCTTTCTTACTTTCGTCCATTCTAAACTTGTTTAGAATCTTGTCCAGGTATGTACTCTGTGAAAGCCCTATTAGGCGTCTTGATCTATCTCTATAAATCTTGATGCCTAATATGTACGATGCTTCACCAAGGTCTTTCATTGAAAAACTATTATTCAAATAACCTTTTACACTGCGTAATAGTTCTATATCATTCCCAATCATAAATATGTCATCTACATATAATATTAGGAACGCTACATTGCTCCCACTCACTTTCTTGTAAATACAGGCCTCTCCATGACACTGTATAAACCCGAAGTCTTTGATCACCTTATCAAAGCGTCGGTTCCAACTTCTGGATGCTTGCTCCAGTCCATAAATTGAACGCTGAAGTTTGCACACCTTGTCAGCATTTTTAGGATCGACAAAACCTTTGGGTTGTACCATATACAACTCTTCCTCAATGTCTCCATTAAGGAACGCCGTTTTGACACCCATCTGCCAAATCTCATAATCGAAAAATGCAGCTATTGCTAACAAAATCCTCACAGATTTTAGCTTTGCTACAGGTGAGAAAGTCTCATCGTAGTCAACACCTTGAATTTGTCGGAAACCCTTTGCGACAAGTCGAGCTTTATAGACAGTAATATTACCATCAGCATCTGTTTTTCTTTTGAAGATCCATTTATTCTCGACAGCCTTACGGCTATCAGGTAAGTCTACCAAAGTCCACAATTTGTTATCATACATGGATCCCATTTCGGATTTCATGGCTTCTTGCCATTTGTTGGAATCTGGGCTCATCATCGCTTCTTCATACGTCGCAGGGTCTTCATCATTGTTGTCCACAATCATGACATTTAGACAAGGATCATACCAATCAGGAGTGGCACATTCCCTTGTCGATCTGCGAGGTTCAGTAGCTATCTCGTTCGAAGTTTCATGACCATTATCATTAGCTTACTCTGTTACCGGTGCATGCGGCACAGGAACAACTTCCGGTACTGCGCTACTCTGATCAACGAGAGAAGATTCAGTAATCTTGTCGAGTTCTACTTTTCTTCCAGTCACTTCTTTAGTGAGAAATTCTTTCTCAAGAAAGGTTCAGTTCTTAGCAAAAAAGATTTTGCCTTCGGATCTGTGATAGAAAGTGTACCCTATAGTTTCCTTAGGGTATCCTATGAAGACGCATTTCTCCGCTTTGGGTTCTAGCTTGTCCGGTTGTAACTTTTTTACATAGCCTTCGCAACCCCAAACTTTAAGGAACGACAGCTTAGATTTCTTATTAAACCATAATTCATACGGTGTCGTCTCAACGGATTTAGATGGTGCCCTATTTAAAGTGAATGCAGCTGTCTCTAATGCATAACTCCAAAATGATAACGGCAAATCAGTAAGAGACATCATAGAATGAACCATATCTAAGAGAGTTCGATTACGATGTTCGGACACACCGTTTCGTTGTGGTGTTCCCGGTGGTGTCAATTGTGAAAGTATTCCGCATTTCTTTAAATGCATGCTAAACTCATAACTTAGATATTCACCTCCGCGATCAGATCGTAGAAATTTAATCTTCTTGTTACGTTGACTTTCTACTTCACTTTGGAATTCCTTAAACTTCTCGAAAGTTTCGATTTATGTTTCATGAAATAGATATACCCATATCTACTCAGATCATCTGTGAAGGTTAGAACATAACGATAACCTCCACGTGAGGCTACACTCATTGGTCCGCACACATCGGTATGTATGATTTCCAATAAGTCTGTAGCTCGCTCCATAATACCAGAGAATGGAGTCTTAGTCATTTTTCCCATTAGACATGCTTCGCATCTATCAAGTGACTCAAAGTCGAGTGATTCAAGTAATCCATCGGTATGGAGTTTCTTCATGCGTTTCACTCCAATATGACCAAGACGACAGTGCCACATATAAGTAGAATTATCATTCAATTTAATTCGTTTAGCATCAACGTTATGAACATGTGTATCACTACTAACGAGATCTAGTAGAAATAAACCATTCTTCTCAGGTGCTCGACCATAAAAGATATTATTCATAAAAATAGAACAATCATTATTCTCAGACTTGAATGAATAACCGTCTTGCATTAAACAAGATCCAGATATAATGTTCATGCTCAACGCGGGTACAAAATAACAATTATTGAGGTTTAAAACTAATCCCGAAGGTAGATGTAGAGGGAGTGTGCCGACAGCGATCACATTGACCTTGGATCCATTTCCAACGCGCATCGTCACTTCATCCTTCAATAGTCTTCGTTTATTCTTTAGTTCCTGTTTCGAGTTACAAATATGAGCAACCGAACCAGTATCAAATACCCAGGTACTAGTACGAGAACCAGTAAGATAAGCATCTATAACATGTATATCAGATATACCTTGTTTCTTCTTCTTGACAAGGCCGCTCTTCAGATCAGCCAGATACTTGGAGCAATTACGCTTCCAGTGTCCCTTCTCCTTGCAGTAATAGCACTCAGCATCAGGCTTAGGGCCATTCTTAGGTTTCACAGGAGGCGTGGCAGCTTTCTTGCCACCCTTCTTGAATTTTCCTTTAGATTTGCCCTGTTAATCCTTCTGTCTACTGCAATCATCGCTACTGCTGTTTTCATTTCATTAGTGTTCTTACTTCACTACTACCACTTCTACAAAACTGTTACTACTGATAAACTGTTGCGAGCAAGTCTAGTTTCAGGTGTAGGTGACACTAGTAGGAAAACTATTATAGGTACAAATAGCATCTGTGGCGCACTAAAGTGTGCATGCGCCATAAAATCAAAATAATGCGCCACAAAATTTAATCGAATTTTGTGGCGCACCTGCAGCATATGCGCCACATAAATATGCATGATGTACTAATATGATATACTAATATGCCTTGTCAATATAAATACCGACGTACGTTGTGTACAAGGGTCGGGTTACAGGTGTCTACGAGGAGTGGTAGGACTGTCTCGAATAGGTGCATAAGTTCAGCGGTAAAGCTATAAGGGATACACGACTAGAGAGGAGGCGGTAGCACAGTGGAGGGCAGACGTGGGGAATGAGAAGAACCGACTGAAGTTCTTGGCCCCCCTCTTACTCACTGTCACCGCGGTTGTACTCTATTTTACTTTAGTCTAGGTGGCCGGTGACTAAGACATACATGTGTATGCGACGATGAACACATTTGTACTTGTGTAATAATTTGTATCTAAATGATGTAATGATGAAGATTTATGTGTATCATGTCATTTGTGAGTATTCATGTTATTTCTGGATAGTGCTATGTATTTCATGTACATACATGTATATTTCATGTGTAGTATATACTGCAGAAATGGAAGAATTTCGAAAATCCAAAAAAAAAATTCTATGACACAATACAGGTAATGTGCCATAAAATATGGTGAACACTCTCTGGCGCATCCATGGATATGCGCCACAGGATCTGGTGCAAAATTCTGTGGCGCATGTCAGCAGATGCGCCACAGAATTGTCCCACTTTCTGTGGTGCATGGGACGAAATGCGCCACAAAATTTTAAACTTCTGTTGCGCACCCATTGGTGCGCCACAGAATTCAAATACTAGTCGCGTGGCATCTGTGGCGAATGGTATATGCGCCACAGAATCCAAAAAAGGTACGCCACAGTTAGCCCTTTTTCCACTAGTGTGAATTGACAACTCATCTGTTAAAACTTAGAAATATTCTTTGGCTCCCGTTGTGTCGAATCAATAAATTTGGGTTTCACTTCCCTCAAAGACAACATTGGCAACCTACCTTATGAAATTACCTTTTTCAAGAAATCATCATGGAGGGTAGCTAAGGCCGATCGTCTAGTCAATTTGTATGCGCCTCTTTTGCCTAACCTTGATGCCAGGTAAGGATGGTCACTCACAGAGCTTGAGCTTGACACATACATAGAGGAGCACGGGGTGACATGTACATGACGATGGAGGGGAGGCCGAAGATAATTTCATCCAGCCCTCCAACACTGATGAGTTCCCATATCAGCAACCTGACTATGACTATGGGCCTTCAGCTTCTTCTTCCTCACGAGGGTCGGGGTACGATCATGCTAGGGATGACCCACCATCCCGGAGCCACTACTCACGCTGGGGTTGAACTCCACTTAGGCCAAAATCCTAAGCTTGGGAGGAGGTATAACGACATCTCGCTCATCTATATATCATATTCCGTTTGAACTTTGTATATCCATGTTTCGCTTTCTTTTTGTTCTTGTTTAGTTTAATTTTGTAATTTATATTTTATTGAATCTTGGAAGTTTTTACTACTGTAATAACCTCTCCTTAGCATATTTATTTCGTTTTTATACCAAGAATAGCCTCTAATAGGAAGGAGGTAAGAATCAGGGAAATTACTGCCCAAAAAACAGATTCTGTGATGTCACCGTAAAAATTCGTATGTCCAGCCAGTATGGAATTTTGAGCTTCCAATATTTGAGCATATGCCCCAGGTTGTTATATAACTTTCGTTAGTTTAGCACTTTTCGAGATGAGCTACAGAACATTTTCTAAAAAAATCGATATTTGCCTGCTGTTCTAGGTTGGCAGATTTCTGCCACTAGTTGCATTTGCGTGTTTATGTTAGTTTTCTTTATTTTTGTTGTTCTTGATTTTATTTCTACTTTCTAAAACACAAAAAGTGCAAAAATATTTCTGTTGTTTCTATTCATTTTCTTCTTTAGTTTGCTTCATTTTCTCTTTATGGTTTGCTATTTGAAAATCTAAAAAAGATTTTGCTTTGTGTGTTGATTAAAAATTTGAAAATCCAAAAATATTTGTTGTTATTCTTTGGTTTTGTAAAGTTGCTGCAGAGTTCAACGATCTTCCGTGATTTCATTGGAGCTTGGTTATCATTTCATATTATTCAATCCACGCAAGTAAAGAGCAATAATGACGGTCACGACAATTCGAGTTGTGGTGAGAGGCTGGTATGAACTCTATTTGTTTTTATTTTTATACATATACTCATTTATGCGTACATGCTTAGTTTTTTTGTGTAAGGTGTATGTTACTTAATGATACTCAGTAGTTTATGCTCTCTCATGGTTAGTTCCAATTTACTAATAGTAGGTAACATGCCATATAGATGTTTGCTTGCATTGCTCTATTTATATAACGATATGACATTGTGATATCCTCCTCTGAATGCTTTATTTGAATAGACTTGGCACATGCTCAAGCATGCATAAGACTAAAAAAATTTCATTTAAGCCTCGATGATTTAACTTGCCTCGGAGTTCTTGTATTACTTTTATGCTTTAGTTAATTTTATGTTTGTCAAGCATGATTATGATAGTTACAGCTTTCTTGATTGTCGCTTCCCAGTCTATTGCTAGCCGTCACTTGTACTCAGTATGAGCACTACTCGTGCATCCAGCCACTAAAAACCAAAGTGCCAATTGAGTCCACCATACATACCTATATATGGTATTTCACTAACACTCCAAACTGAATTGCTTGTGTGTGCTACCTTTAAACCTTCAAAATTACCACTTATTTTTTGTTTCGTTTTAGCTCATGAGAAAGTATTGAGTGCTTTATTGTCCTTTCATGACTTCATACCGCGACTAGCATGCATAATGTGCTGGTCCATAATATTGCAGAAAGAGCAAGGCGTTGGGTGCCCATCCCAAACTAAATATAAAATGAACAAATAAACAAACACAGCTCCGTGCATTATGTACGGGAGAGATCCTAAATAATGGTATGCATTGGAGAACTACATGGGAGTCACTCTTGAGGTCACTATATGAAGGGATGATAGATAATTTAATGCCAGTCGTTGACATAGAAATGCATACCTCTCAAAATAGATATTTTCATACTCCTATTGCATTTAAAATGAAAAACTCTAGCACATGAGTAATCTTGCTTCCCTCTGCGTAAGGCCAATCTTTTACTTTTATGTTGAGTCACCATCCTTTTCTCGAGCACCTTCTTGAAAGCATAGTTGTCATTCTTAGTTTAATTTGATTGTCCCGGAATAAGATTAACTGTGGTATAACTATGATTCTTGAATCTTTCGATATTTTTTACTTTTAGTCTTCTCTTGAACTTTAGAGGTGTCCTGGCATTTATGTTTTGCTCCACAAATAAGGTGTCCTGGCATTTATGTTTTGCTCCACGTTGCAATCTTGCAGATACTTATGTTTCATGTTGTTTATTATTGTGTTAGTATCTTTCCATAGCTTGCATAACTATTGAGTAGCTTTAGTTGCATGCTTCTTATTATGAATTGCCTAATCATTTGATCATGTAATGAGAATATATACATAATATGAAGCAAGTAGGTTCGTGAAAATTTCTTTTATCGCACTCAGTTGTCACTGAATTGCTTAAGGACAAACAATAAGCTAAGCTTGGGGGAGTTGATACGTCCAAAACGTATCTACTTTCCCGAACACTTTTGCTGTTGTTGGCCCTCTATCTTGTGTATTTTGAATGCAACTAAAATGGACTAACGTTGTTTTCAGCAGAATTGCTCTGTTGTCTCGTTTTTGTGCAGAAATCCAACTTTCAGGAAAATTCCCGAAAAATATCGCAAAACTCATATTTCACCCGAAGACTCATGGAGCCAGAAGACGAGACGGAGGGGCCCACACCTTCCCTAGGCGCGAGCCAGGCTTGGTCGCGGCTAGGGGTGGTCTAGCCGCCTCGGCCACCCCCTTGACCTTTCCTTCGCACTATATAAAGCCCCTTACCTGAAAATACCGGGGAATTTGACGTTTTTCCAGAAAGAGTTCCGTTGCTCCGCTGCTACCAGAAATCCCAATCCGGGACTAGAAACTCCGTTCTGGCACCCTGCCGGGACGGGGATTTGGAGGAGATCATCGCCATCCCCATCACCGACGCCTCTCCATCAACCGTTCATGATTCCCCCATCCATGTGTGGGTAATTCTTCGCTATAGGTTGTAGGGGATGGTAGGGATTGGATGAGATTGGTCATCTAATAGCTATAAGATTGTTATGGGCATAGTGCCTAGTATTCATTGTTAGTATTTTTGACATTGTTACAACTTTCTATGCTTAATATTTGCCACTTTGGGCTCGAGTGCCATGATCTTACATCTGAACATGTTATTGATTCATGATGATAACTATTTTTTTACCATATCTGCAAGTTGTATACACATATTGTTGTCCGGAACCCGAGGCCCCAAAGTGATAGAAATTGGGATAACCGAAGGGGATGGCTATGATGTGAGAATCACGTGTGTTCATGAAGTGTTAATGCTTTGCTCAGGTACTCTATTAAAAGGAGTACCTGTTATCACCAGAATTTGACCGGATCAGAGGTGGGCCGCGATCAAGATTGGGCTTGAAGAATATATATTTGGAAGAATATGCGAATCGGCCTTGTACACGAAGTTTGGGCTAGTTTGCCCTTGTATCTGTAAATATGATAGGATACGTGTCGGTTAGTTAGAGTTTGGCTCGTGCACGGTTGGGATTATTCCCACGTTAGAAAGTCTACGGACTATAAATATGTATCTAGGGTTTATGAAATAGACAACAATCACGTTCATCACAAACCAATCTAGGCGCATCGCCAACTCCCTTGTCTCGAGGGTTTCTTCCGGGTAAGCATCATGCTGCCTAGATCGCATCTTGCGATCTAGGCAGTACACGTTTATTCGTTGTTCATGCGTTGCTCGTACTGAAGCCTTTTTGATGGCGAGCAACGTGGTTATCTTAGACGTGTTAGGGTTAGCATTGTTCATCGTATCACATGCTATCGTCGTGCAACCCTGAGACGTCTAGCCGCCCTTACACCTATCCTAGGTGTGAGGGCGGCACCCCGCTTGATCATTATTTAGTAGATCCGATCCATTATGATTGCTCCTTGTTCTTCAAGGATTAGTTTAATATCTGCATAGTTAGGCCTTACAAACGGGTTGAAGGATCCAGTGGCGCGTAGGGTGTAGTTTGCTAGCCCTAGACAGGATGTTCCGGGGATCAACCTCGTGTTGGTTTTTAGGCCTTGTCTAGGGTCGGTTTACGATCACCGTGCGTGGCCGCCAGGCTCAATCACGAGTAGGATGTTCTGATTATGCGGTGAAAACCCTAAATCGTAGTAGGTCGTTTTAGCTTTATTTTGATCAAGCAGGACCACCATATATTCGTACACCTCGTACGGATCATGGGTGGATCGGCTCTTTGAGCCGATTCACAGGACAACCTGAGAGCCGATCGAGGCTCGTATTTAATGTTTACGTGTATGCCATGCAGGAAACTAAGCGAGGCACATCCATCACCTTCCTGACCAGGTATAGGTCAGGTGGCACGCCCTTGCACCAGCATCGGACGTGCGTGCCGAGTCTTTGCGGGCCGTCGCTCGGAGGGACCAGGGCCAGCCGCAGTCCTGGGAGCCTCCCGGCTCTACTGTGTTGCCCGTCGCTGCTCGCCGGTGGGTTTCTGACCGCAACAGTACCTTAACTACCAGTAGTTTCCGTTGAGGCCCCGCTGCAAGGGGCTGGTAGGACAAAAGATGTCGTGCAAGTTTCTCATTGCGAGCACGCACGACTAAATAGAAACACACGCCTATGGTTATTTTATACTAGGATGATTATATCATTATTATTTGAAATGCCTATGTCTTGGACTATCTCATTCATGCAGCGTCCATTCATCCATCTTTGTGCCTGCATTATTTTAATCCTGTTGTCTACTACAATCATCGCTACTGTTGTTTTTTATTTCATTACTGTTGTTACTTCACTACTACCACTGCTATAAAACTATTACTACTGATAAACTGTTGCGAGCAAGTCTATTTTCAGATGCAGGTGAATTGACAAATCATCTGTTAAAGCTTATAAATATTCTTTGGATCCCCTTGTGTCGAATCAATAAATTTGGATTTTACTTCCCTCGAAGACTGTTGCGATCCCCTATACTTGTGGGTCATCACGCGCCAGGTCAGCCCCCGATGACTCCCCCTCGCGCCCCTTACCTCCTGCACCCCCTCCCGCCGCCACGGCAAAAGGCGTCACCGGGCAAATGTAAGGGTACATTGCCCCTAAGTGTGTTTTTGGTAATTAATGAAAATCCTCTATAGACTAATGTTTTCGTAGGTATTTCTTGAAGTCCATATGTTGGATTCAAGTGTGGATGTTATGAATATAATGTTATACCTTTGCTATTGGCACCAAGATCATTGATTTGAAGAGAATAATATGATATGATCAAGAAGAAGAAATAAAGATGGGGTTCTTGTGTGAAATTCAAGTTAGTCATGGTCTAGCTTATGTGTTAAGCAATGAATGATCAAGATATTATGCTAGAGCATGAAGAGATACAAGGTTGACCAAGACTAAGAGTGAAGATTGCATTCAAGTTGGTCAACATATGAAGCATAAAGATTGTAGCACTTTGGATCATGTGATGTAGCTTGTGGGCAGTAAGCTGTGTCAATTATGCTTCATGAGATAACCCGCTATATATGTGCATTTGTGTTTTCTATTGGATATGTATCTTTTCATGGGCATGCATCAAGAGTATGATCTCATATAGCCCATGAGAGGATGGCATCAAGCTTGGATGTCATCAAGGTTGTGAAGGGCAAGTTCAAGATGAGCATATCGAATATATCATGCTTTAATCTTGTCGTCGATTTGGTGATAATGGACATGTGAAGATGTGCCTCAATGGAGCTATCCCATAGTGGTGTATGGGAGAGAAATTGTGAGTCTTCACGAAGCAACACCGATCAAGTGAGGCATTCCGGATTGAATGAAGATGAAGCATCATCATCAAGATCAAGAGGGATGCGCAAGGCAAAGGTATGTCCTTGCTAGGTTTTCCTTTTACCGGTCTCAAGGTGGTTGTTGGGAGACCGGGTTATAGGATAGATAGTCGCACTATCAAGAGAGGCTTTTGGTTGGGTAACTTGATCGCATCGTCTTAGGGAGCTCAAGCCTTTGCATCATTTGCATCCTATATTCTTGTTGCTTCTTGGTGTTTCTTTATTTGAGGTTCTTGATACAACAAGTCCAAGTTCATCTAAAATAGAATTCGTATGCATCTTCTATTGCGTTTTCATGTTTGGAGGTTTTACCGGTTTGATTTTTATAGATAGGCCAAACCTTTTGTATTGTTTTTCTTACTCAATGGTTGGACTATGATGTTTCTATGCATAATGATGTAGAGCTCATTGTCGTGATTCCAAGGAGCCCAAGATAATCGAAATCGGAGTGTGGATGCATAAGTTGTCGCATTTTCCGCGTCTGGCTCGGCATGTCTGGTGTTGCTGCCGGGTAGGTCGGAAGCCAACCCGGTCCTGCCGGGCTCAGTGCCGGGTGGCTCAATTTTTGGCCTAGTTGCTTTTCCATGAAGATTCATTCGAGTGAGAGACCATGAGCTTGTTACTCTTGGAGGGGTTACCTCCTAGTTGGCTTGGCGGTTGATGCTCCGGTGACCTCTTCGTGGAAGATTGTGAAGAGGCCCGGGGTTCTCCTTTGTGGAGCTTGTGACGTGGTTGTGGAGCTTGCCATCTCCGGAATGGAGGAAAAACTAGCCATAAGGGAAAGGCCATTGTCCTTCGTGGTATTGGCTTAAAGAAGAAGGTGAGCCTTCATGAAGTTCAGGAAACCTTCGTGGTAGCCCGCATCTCTCCAACGTGACGTACCTCACCTTGTGTCGGGGGGGCACGGGGATACATCTTCGTCTCCGCGTGCCTTAGTTATCTATATACCCGAGTTTACTTTCATTGTGATAGCCATCATGCTTGATGTACTTATATCTTGCTATCACTTGTATTACATATATCTTGTGCCTATCTTGCTTAGCTTGATTTGCTATTGTTGCACTTAGTTGAGCCTAGCATATTTAGGTTTTGTGCTTGTAAAATAAACGTTAGTTTAATTCCACATTCTTATAAGAAAAATTTGTAATAGTTTTTAAAACGCCTATTCATCCACCCCCCTCTAGGGGACATCTAGTCTTTTCAGCAAAGTCCTGGTGGCGCGGCGGCGGTGGCGGACTTCCTCGGCTGCTGGTTCGGTATCGGTGGCGCCCGTTCGCCGGCCAACCTTGCAGCGGTGGCGCGGTTGCCGGCAACCAGGAGCATGGCTTGCGGGCAGCAGCGGCCCGCGATGCAGCATGGTTCAGGCGGGTCTGATATGGGCCTAGATGGGTTCGGATGGGTCTTGATCTGTCCTCACGCTTCGTTGTTTGACGTCGACACCTGGTTGAGCCAGGGCTTCATCCTCACCATGAGAAGATCGGGCATGACGTTGGTGGCTTCCTCCTCCGCCGGAGGTTGTTGGCTGGTTGGTGGTGGCGAGCGGCGGTGTGGGTCCCGGTCGATCGGCCTAACAAAGGTGGCTATCCTAGGGTTCTTCTTTTGTACAGATGGTGACCTCCCTGACGCCGGTCCTTTCTTCATCTGCCGGAGTGATGAGTTTCAGAAGGCTCCACCGGCGAATGTAACAATGCAACTTATACCTGGAGTTTGCTGGATTGGGTGGTATTCGGTCGTCCGCATCCATGTTTTTATTTCGGCTGTTTGGTTCTGGGGGGAGCAGCGCGAAGCTCTGTTCGCGCTCTGTTTCGTGTTTCCATCAAATGACATTCTAGTCCATGGTGAAATCATAGGCGAAGAATATCATAATGGCTTGACCGGAGGACTAGCAATGGAGGTTCGAGTCTCTGTGAGTTTGATGGACTTTCTTGGTGTTCTGGTTATCGCAGTAGCAATATGCAAGTGGCAGCGGCGACACCAGTGAAATTCAAAGTCTTACCTTTCAGGGTGAAAATCTAAGGTCTAGCCTTAATTGGTTGTGCCTGGCAATGACCTTGTTGAAGGTATTGTTTTGAGAGCGGAGACTATCTTCGGGATGAAAACCTAAGATCTTTTCATTGTGCGATGACGATGCTTGTGCATTGTTTCCTTCTTAGAGCGTCCCTTTTGAAGAGCCTGGAGTTCATGTGTTGTCTTCGTGGTGATTGTATTGTTGCTGCTAGAGCTGGAATACCGCAACGGGACTTCTTATTTCTTCGTTTTTTTTTCTTTTTGTTGGTTGTATGTATTCGTACTAGCATTAGTGTAATGCATTGTTGGAGAGACTGAATATAATTGATATCTCTCAATATTAATATATTCTTTCTATCGAAAAAATGATGCATGCATTAGATGTGGTAGTTGAAAAATTAGCAAAAGCGTTGCAAAAAAATCATGGATTCGGTGGTTTTATGTAACTTTCTCATTCGCGATCTACCGGTTTTTGGATTTTACTTTCTAAAACTACATCAATTGAATCCCCTCTGACTCTGAATAATTATATTTGACCTTTCGAGGGAGAAATTTCTGATTATTTAGGAGGATCGGTACCTTGGCACATGCTACAACCTTCGCAGGATTGTGTGAGAATCTTACGGGTCATCTAGCTAGATCGTCGTAGTCGAATGACGTGGGGGCTACTCGCTCAATGGCAAGGTCAGTCTATGCGGTAGGTCGGACTTGGCGTGGTACAAACATATTCCATGATCCTCTTTTGCGTTCTGGAGATTGCTAGAAATACTACGTATATACTACTCCAACGCAACGTGGTCGCGAGCACGAAACGTGGTCGCCACCAACCATAAGCACCCTCCACAAATCTAATTGGATGAGACGGATCAGGGGTCATCTACTCGATCTCTCCAAAGTCTTCGAGCCCACCAACCGAACTGCGTGCTATAGTCTGCTCCGGTCTGGTCTTTCCTTTTGTCGACTGGATCGCATGAATTTCGAATGTAATATATGTATGAGGACGCGTTTGCTGTCGAAAAACGATGGCATAGTTGACCATCAAAGTATCAAAAGTACTACCTTACTTATGAAGATTCTATTTTTTTTATCTCCTTTTTTTGCGGCAATTAGAAACACTAGACCAATTTACAGCGTACACCCTTTGTAACAACAGCTCCCCTGTCTGCACTTGGTTGATATCGAATTGAAATGTGAACGCCAACTTCTTGCTGACGACTGACGAGTGCTGGGCTAAAGAAGACTTAGAGCATCTTCAGTCGCGTCCCTAAAGCGTCCCCCAAAGGAATTTGGGGCGCGTCGGACAGAAAATGCGTTCCAGCCGCGTCCCCCAAAGCCCATTTTTATCCGGCGCGCCCCGAGTCCGTCCCCGTCCCACAGGGGACGCACCAGGGACGCCGGACACAACGAAAAGCGAGGCGGGCTCCCACATGTCGGTGACTATTTGCATAAACCGTTGGTTCGCGCCTCTTTTCCCGTCGCTCCTTCCTTCCCGCGCCTCCCACCCCACCGCCGCCGCTGGATTTCCCGGCCGTTTGGGTGTCTGATCTCTGCTGAGAGTCGGCACCGTTGTCGCGGTTGGGGCTCCCGCCGGTCGTGGCGCCGCCGCCGCGTCGCCAGCGCGTCCCAGAACGCGCCGTCAAATCCGCCCCACCTCCGCGCACAGAAGGTGCTCGACGACTTGCCAGGTAGGCGCGATTGGCCGATGTTTGTTCCGTCGTCTGCCTCGGCGCAATTTTAACCATTGATTTTGCTTTAGCCATGGACATCGACGATGAGATGGTTGCCCTGCTGCTGGAGGACGAGCAAGCCTTCGACGACGACGTGCGGGAGCATTTGCTGATCATCGCGTCCCTTCAAGACATGCTTGACGCTGAGGTGGAGAAGAGGAAGAGGCCGCGCCGCGGAGGATCAAGGCCGGGAAGAAGGAAGTCGAAGCCCCGGCAGAGGATGGAGGGGCATGCCATGCTGCACAACGACTACTTCGCCGACGACGCAACACAGGCCGACAATTTTCGGCGCCGGTACAGGATGAGCAAGGGGCTGTTCATGAATATCCTCCACGGCGTTCGAGAGTTCGACCCCTACTTCAAGCTCAAGCTCGACGCTGTAGGCGTCCTCGGGTTCTCGTCGATTCAGAAGTGCACCGCCGCCATGAGGATGCTTGCATACGGAGCACCTGCCGATATACAGGACGACTACCTTCGCATGAGTGAGTCTACTGCCATGGAGTGCATGTACAAGTTTTGCCGAGATGTGGTGGGAAAGTTTGGCAAATACTACTTGAGAGGGCCAACTGAGGAAGAGACTGCAAGGATCATGGCACAAAATGCTGCCAGAGGATTTCCTGGAATGCTTGGAAGCATCGATTGCATGCACTGGGCATGGAAGAACTTCCCGTTTTCTTGGCAAGGTATATACAAAGTCCGTCATGGATATTGCAGTGTGGTGCTTGAAGCTGTGGCAGATTATGACCTGTGGATTTGGCATTCTTTCTTTGGCATGGCGGGATCACACAATGACATCAACGTGCTGCAGCGGTCTCCGGTGTTCAGCAGACTAGTGGAAGGGCATGCTCCACCATGCAACTATGAGATCAATGGCCACCAATATACCAAAGGCTATTATCTAGCCGATGGTATATATCCAAAATGGGCCACTTTTGTCAAAACAATCTCGAATCCATCAGGTCTGAAGAATTCCCACTTTGCTACACGACAGGAGGCTTGCAGGAAGGATGTCGAGCGGGCATTTGGTGTGCTTCAAGCACAATTTGCCATTGTCCGGTACCCTGCTCTAAGCTGGTCTCACGACCAAATGTGGGAGATGATGCAGGCTTGTGTGATCATGCACAACATGATCATCGAGGATGACCGCAAGAATCATGTTAGGTCACATGTTGGTCCCTATGAGTGTCAAGGCCCTCTTGCGGAGGTTGATCATGAGTTGCCTGCAGATTTTGCTGATTTTCTCGCCATGCACGCAGAGATCCGTGACAGCAATGTGCATGAGCAACTTCAAGCTGATCTCGTTGAGCATTTGTGGAGGATTAAAGGAAATACTGTGGCACCTTGATGTAGCATCTAGCCCTATTTATTATATTTGATTACTTGTTTTATTGTTTGTTGTAATTTAATTTGAAAACAATCCTCGCAAACATTTTTATTCATATGCTACATTTGATAAATGGTTTATGTGTTAAAAAAAAGTAATTTAAATGTTTGGGGGCGGCTGGGGAGCGACGTCCTCCAAAGGCGGCACGAACAAAACACGTCCCCCAAACGCTCAATCCGGCACGGTTTAGGGGACGCGACTGGAGATGCTCTTAGGTTCTGTACGACTTAGCGCTGTGCTATGTGAACGTTGCTGGCTTCCACGCCAGCGTGTTTCTACTCATGGGATTGGACTCGTTCTGGTCATACACTTGCACTAGCATTTCCTCTTGAAACTGTAAATTTTACACACGAAATACTGTCCAGGTGGAGGATCGGCCGGTGTTCATCATTGCCCCGGACGCGACGAAACGTAGAAGAAACATGCATGGTCCCTGCCTCCAACACACGAGTGGGCATCAGCATGGAGAGAGAGCATTTAGATTCCTAGCTGCCCGATTTGCAGAGCGAAAATGACAGCAGGAAGTGGTCCTTCTTGGGTCCAGAGCCACTCGTGAGAAGATGCGGATTAGCACAGTCCAGTCACCCCCACGTTATGGCGTTCATATGTTCTAACTACTTCTCTGTTGGCTCCTGTGGACGTACCGTAGCGTATCGTCTAATCCGTGGTTACCATCCTCTGATGACCCAGTACAACAGCTTCAATGCTGGGTTTTTTCTTGCTACTATACCGGGAGATCACGATTCAAAGGGAAAAAAAAAAAACCAGCAACTCATACAGTGAAGAGCCTAGAACAACGATCGAAATTATCTTTACACAGCCACACAAGGTAGTACTCCAGCATCGTTGTGTTCCGTGGGACATTTCAGGACTATAACGAAAAAAATATTTCATTTAATTCAAGTCCTCGGAATTGGTAGTGTACAACAGGTGAAATTCTCTGGAGCTACTTACACCTGGATCAGGCCTATGCTGAGCTGGGGCAATTTGTAGCTCAGCTTTACATTTTTAGAAAATCGGCTAACACCAGCTAGTGTGAACTCGGAAAATTGGCATTTGATTTGAAATTTTGCTATTTGTACAGGATCATTGAAAGGTTATATAAAGAGGCTCTGGGAGAAAAATGGGAACCGACTTCCCGCCCTAAATAGGCAGCCTATTGATGTTACAAACAAACAACAGTGACGTAAAGTCACTACTAGAATAGGTCAGTTGCCAAACCCAAATGGTGATTTTGTCCTGCTGCCATCTTCCCCGTATTGTTCATTCCATTTTCTTAATTCATTCATACTTGTCGCGTTATAAGAAACAGAAGGACTTACCTGCATAGGGAATAGCCAATGTTAGAGGAGCCGGAAACGTAAAACAGGGTATTTGAGAAAAAATGAGCCCACGGTACCTTCGCTTTTGCTTGTATAAAATCATCTAATACAAGGGGTCTTAAGTGAGAGCTGCTGCCACTCCCACGTCCCTGCAAAAGATGGTAACCATATGAACAATTAATAGAATAAAAGACCCATAATTTGGATGATTGTTTATATGCTCAGTTCACCCGTGCCAACAGTTAAAAGAGCACAACTACCTTCTTTTCTTCTTCTATAAGTTCTTGAACTGGCCTGTACGCTGAAGCTATGCATAAGTTCTGCACATAACAACATTTCAATGATTGTACAAGAACAACAGTTTCACTTTCTTCAATGACAGGGAAGAAGGTAATAAATGGCTTGTTTCATACCTTCAGGTCACTTCCTGAATAACCTTCAGTCGCATTAGCAAGTTCATCGAATTTAAAATCAGCTTCTAGGTTTTCTTTAGCAAGTAAAATCTTGAGTATTTTCCTACGATTCTGCGCATCTGGAAGGCCAACGTATATCCTGTAGATCATGAAACAAATAAGCACATTGCTAGATCAGCATAGCTTAAATTTATTTGAAAGCGAAAAGCATGGGCACACATATTACCGTCTAGGTAAACGCCGTATAACAGCATCATCTAAATCAAATGGGCGATTTGTCGCACCAAGAATAAGGATCCGTTGGTTCTCTTTGGACCTTAGACCATCCCACGCTGCCATAAATTCATTCCGCATCTTCCTTGTTGCTTCATGTTCAAGTGCGCCCCCTCTGGCGCCAAGTAAGCTGTCAACCTGTGATAGAAGATCAAATTGTATCATACCAGGAGATTGCTCGCAACCAAGGCCATGGTAAATAACTTTCTATTTATGTAAGTAGGCATACCTCGTCCACAAATATGATGACAGGAGCTAGTCGGCTAGCAAAGGAGAACAGGGCCTTTGTCAACTTCTCAGCATCTCCAAACCACTGTTTTAAAAATAGAGAAATAAGGTATTTTGTTGGAAAATAAGCTTGTATTGCAATAGTGCAAGTGGATGATGCTGACTTCCAAGGGATCGAGCAAATATTTATTTGGTTAACTATTACAACAGCATAGAAGGTCAAATCTCACAAATTAGCACCTTAGGGGAACGGAACAAAATAACATTATCACGAGTCCATCCACCTATCATGAATTTATTCATACCATGCCCTCCATCAAACACAAGACGAGGGCGGAGACTGGCCACGCGGCGTCCACCTGCCTACGCCGCCGTAAATGCGGGTAGTTGGCACCCCTATTAATAATTTAATACGTACGCCGTCCACCGCCGTGGCGCTATCCTCTCATCTCCACCACCGTAGACGCGTTGTCCTCTCTCGTCTCCACCACCGCCGCTGTGCCATTCTCTCCTCTCCACCTCAAAAATGCCGCGCCGTCTCCGCACGACGTACTCCATGTTTGGCCTCAACGGCCGCGCGCTGCCTGCGGCGCCTCAACCACCACCGCAGCCGCCGCAACCCGATGCCGACTACAGCTCCGACGACGCAGTCGACCCACGGTTTGCGGTGTGGGACGAGGCCTACGTCGTAAAAGCTGAGGCGGAGGAGGCGACGCAGTGGGGCGAGCAGCCGCAGGCCCCCGCCAACCCAGAGCAGGCGGCGATCCTGGCGTCGTTGAACGCATAGCGCTTCCGGAGGTTGAAGGAGGAGGAGCGGGAGTTCTTTCAACGACGCCAACCTCGAGCACGCCCTCGAGATCTCGCGCCAGCGAGCGGCCACGGAGGAGGCGCCTCATGGCGGCGGGGCGACAAAAGCTCATCGAGCTGAACGCTCATCGCCACGCCAAGGCGTTCGCCCGGGAGCAAGCGAGGCTCGCCCAGAACGAGGCTTCTCGGCAAAGGCTGGCAGCGTGGGGACAGCGACGCCGGCAAGCTCCTGCGACACCGGCCGCCATGCTCCACCGCCAATGCGCGAAGCAAGGGCGGAGAGGTGGGACGAAGCAAGGGCGGAGAGGTGGGCATGGACACGGGAGTCAAAGGGGAAGAACGACGACGAGGCAGGCCCATCGCGCGCCCCAACCGACGGCCAATAGATTAGGGTTAAGTTAAAGTTTTATTTAGGTTTAAATTCGAGTAACTTGTATAAATTTCGTATGAATTTCGGTTTTTTATGTCATTCCAAATTTAAATTTCTATTGGGGATGTCGTATGGGGGGCGCCGGTGTGGGAACAGCATCCCCAAATAGAGGATGCTCTGCCGGCGCCCCCCATACGGCAGTGCCAGTGCCCCTGCCGGCGCCTATTTGGGGGCCGTCGGTGGAGATGCTCTTAGATATGGAGGCTGGGGCAACCGAATAGGATAACAGAAGATTACGGGAAGACGCTGGTTACTGCGGGTTTCACACGAGAACAAAAAGTGCGACAGAAACTCAGCGCTGAGGATCGGTAGTTCCCATTGTTCATCTACAGTAAAAATGTAGGACGTGTCAAAATTTGATTAGATAAAAGGTACCATCAACAGTACCCAAAACGTTGTGGTTTCAGCAAAAGTGGTTAGCTTTGATATAGTGTATAATGTGCTCTCAACCTACATCATCCTGTGCTCCAACCACACTAGAAAGTAAATGAACTAACGGTGGGATCCCTTCGGCATGGTCCAGATTCACAAACAGAAATTTCATGCATCTGCTGAACCCTCCAATCAGTAGCTTCCCTCATTTCATGTACAAGAAAATGATACATCCTTAACAAGCAATATAAAAGAAATGCCTTGGCAAAGTTAACTAGCATAGTTTGTAAGAAAAAATAACAAGAAAAGTTTGCTTTCTACTACTGACCTTTGACCTGGTTTTCAAAAAAATCTAAAATTATTGACTTGCTTGTGGCAAGTAGAAACTATTATAGTTGTCCTTTGACTTGCTATCAGTACGGGTTTCAATTCTCAAATCTGCCTGCTTCTTAAATGAAGTTAAGTGTCCATTATGTTCACTTGCATGAAGTAACTATGTCAACAGTTAACCCAATATATGGCCGCATAGAAGGAAAAGAGTCCGACTGGAATTGGTTCAAACTTCACATAAGGTGTTTGTAATTAACCACTAGCATAAAATGCAGATTATCTATTAGATATTTCCTGCAATAATATGAAAGAAATGGAAACAAGTCGATCTCATTACCTTTGACGTCAGTGAAGAACCAGTTATGCTGATAAAATTTGCCCCAGCTTCTGTTGCGAGTGCCTTTGCCAAAAGTGTTTTTCCTGTGCCAGGAGGCCCGAAAAGCAAAACACCTTTGCAGGGCTGAAAAAGGTCCGGGCATAAGAGAAAATTCAGCTAAGACAATTCAGGTATCAGGAATTTCCGATACGATGGATATAAAAAAGCTACATCCTCCGATTCATATTACTTGACACTAGTATGGATGTATCTATCTAGAACTAAAATATGTCTAGATACATCTATATTAGTTGCAACTAATATGAATTTGAGGAAGTACACCAAACGAGGACGTGCAAACTTTATTCAATGTTCATTAAAATTAACCAACCAATAATTTGTCTAAGAACCATAAGACTACAAGTGATTTTTCAATTGCAGAATTTGAACATTTGGTTTAAATATTTAACTTCGGAAGAAAAAGTAATCTGATGGTGTTCATGAAATTCACCATGCTTTCATGATGAATTAAACACTGAATAGGAACTAGCATAGCCATAGTGATACTGGTTTACTAGAATCGTTTCGTCATCTCATTATTCTCTACTACAGTAATCCAGAGGAAGATTTGTTCAGCGGTACATCATGTGAGAACTAACTACACATGATGAACTCAATGCTAAATCAAATAAGAGACAACTTTTTGGAAGGGCAGCACTAAGACAATTTCTCAGAGGTACATATTTGTATTCTGCAATAAGTTATTGGCCCTCCCTTTTCACAATACTATTAAGTAACTCCTCTCTAGAAACAACAATGACCTAAATGCAATATCTAGGGTCCCATGGAATGTCAACAGAAAAGGTTAAACGGTCATGATAAGTCTAGTAAAGCAAGCTATACCCTTAATAAATTGCCGTGAGAGAAAAGCTCTGGTCTCCTCATTGGAAGAGCAACAAGCTCATCCAGTGTCCTCTTGACATCCTCAAGCGCACCAATATCATCGAATTTCACTCCAATTTCATCAGGAGGTACAACAGAAGATATGAAATTGCGTTCATACTCATCTTTCGTCAAATTCTGAAGATATGGAACTTGTGAGTTAGGAAAACAACAGTAGCTAGCAACTAAGGTGGCCCTAGCAGATAAGAAAGGTGGGGAGTTAACTTTATCATATAAATAAGCTGAATACCTTCAGATTTTGAGAGAGATTCTTAGATTTAATGACCTGTTCCTTCAGCCTCTCGATGGCTACTTCAAGGCTTCACAAATTTGCAAACAATAATAGTAAAGTGCCAGCAAAAATAAATCGATCAAATACATAACTGGCATTGAATTTAAAGTTAAGTACCTCTCGCGTGGAATGATTAATCTGTCACCCTCAATAGCGGGAAGAACTGTTGATGACAGATAATGACTTCTAGCCCACCCAATAACCTTTGCAGCTTCTGCAACACGTAATACACCCGTTCAGTGCTCAGCTTGCAGGGGGATTAAGAGGATTCAACTGAATTACAGCATAGGTTAATTCAAAAAGATAAAGTGTTTCCATCTGTAACCAGCCAGCCATGCCCAGTTACTAAAAATCCAAACATGGTCTACCAAAGGAAGCAAACTATCTAGTTTATTGGATAGAAAACGGCTCATAATGACCTATCAACAGCTTCCATGGAATCACCACTTAATCAAGCTTTACATTATTTTTGCAGAAACATTTATTTCCAGCGAAAAGAATTCCCTACAACAAGATTTCTGCGGTATCAGGATGAAAATACTGGTAAACCAACCACAAGCCAGATACTACCACTAGGTAAACAATAATTAATTTGGAAGAAACAAGGTGACCTGGCAGCATGTAATAGGGGATGGGAGAGTAGAAAGGGAGGGGGAGATATAGATGATTAAATTTTCATCATTGTATGATTGACAATTGATATATATGTTGCCCCTTGCATCCAAGGACTTACTTGACCCCTAAGCATGTAACTTAAAGGATACTAATCCGAGCTCTGTCAATCTTATGTCCTTCCTATTTAAATAATATTGTATACTATTTATTCTGATATTACAGAAGCAAGGTTTTTAAGGCGGTAAAGCGATCATTCCCTGCCTTGACGCCTAAGCGCCCATGCCAGGAAAAATGTTAAGGCGCTACCAGGGTGCCTTGCGGCCTAAGCATCCATAAGGGTGTGTTTGGTAGCCCGGGGCAACTCAGAAAATCTCATCTCAACACAGATTTTTAGAGGAACACATGTTTGTTAGGCTGTGTCAACCCATCTCAACTATCTCACCTCATACGAAAAAGGCTCCTCAGCCAGGCCCAGTTGTGAAGCTCAAATCGAGCTTCACAACTCAGCCAAGCTGAGTCCATCCCGCAAAATTGCACCGCGGACACCCCCAGACCCCAAGCCCCCACCTCTTTTCCATTCATTTGCAACAACCGCAACACCTGAGCCCGAGGCTCCTCCGTCGGACCACCCGCTGCCTCTCCCGTCGCCATCCACCTACCCCGTTCCCAACCACCTGCGCCGCCGGCAGTAGGAGCAAGCGTCGCCGCCGGCAGGAGGAAGGACCGCCGCCTTCGAGGAGCAGCAAGGGCCGCGCCGGCGGCCTCCTCATCTCGCGACGGAGGACCTCTAGATCTCCCGAGGCCCAGGCTCCTCCGTCGAGCAGCAGCAACGGCCGCGTCGCCGCCCTTCCCATTTCGCGCCGGCCGCCCTCTTGATCTCCCGCCGAGCAGCAGCAATGGCTCCGCCGCAGCCGAGCAGCAGCAATGGCTACGCCGCCGCCGAGCAGCAGCAACGGCCGCGTCCCCGCCCTTCCCATCTCGCTCGGCCGCCCTGTTGACCTCTAGCCGAGCAGCAGCAACGGGCGCACCACCTCCCGCCGGCGCACCACCGCTCACCGTCACGCCGCCCACCGCCCACCACCTCGCACCACCGTCCGCCGCCGGCGCTCCACCGCCCACTGCCATGTTATTCCAGAGACAAGGACCCGATTGACTTTTTTAATTTTGTTTAGGGTCTTTTGTGTAAGAGTTTGGACTGGTCTATAATTTCTAATATTTTGGTCCAATCTCAACCCGCAGATGTTGCCAAACAATGTATTGGTTCAGATTCTCTGAATACAGACGGGCTACCAAACATGTCACAAAATATCATGTTAGCTTGTATGAGGTGAGATATCTCAAATGGGAGAGTAAATCTGAGTTGCCCCGGGCTACCAAACACACCCTAAGGTATTAAGGTGACGCCTTAAAAACCAGGTATCGAAGCCTATATCAGTGCACACAACATGATTTCAGTTTCTTCAAGTCGTCAAGAGCTAGGGTTGTGGCACTGACAGTTGCACTTAAACGGCAACAGTAGATCACATGAACAAGTCATAAAAAGATTCCCCATAACACTAAACCAACATAAAAGCATCAATTGGTTGGCAAGCACTCCAATGAACTTTTACAAGAATATTCTTTTTTAAATTATAAGACGGTAGCATCTAGGATGGTAAAATACATCATCTGGTATCATTGCGCGAAAATACTACCTCCTAGTAAATCCTAGTTAAGAATGACCTCCTTTTACAGGCTCCAAGGCTCCATTAAATGCTTGAATTTGCTCCGTGATATGATTTTATTGTACTTAATTTTTTTATGTGACTTGGATAGCTTTTGTGAATACCCATGTACATTTTTTTTTTCTTATCAATACAATCTTACTGTCATGGACTATGGTTTTTGGTCAAAACAGTTGCATAAAAATACAGCTTGAATGAGGGAAAGCATGTTAGCAGACATACTTTGCTTTGTCAAAACGACTCCATCAGACTTTACATGCATAAGCTCCACACATGATAGTTCATTCTCTTCAAGCACCTGCATCAATGAACCGTGATTTACAAATGGCACATGCAGGAAGCCATATGCAGGAAATTAAATAGGAACACAAGCCATGCATTCAAACCTTATGTAATTCAACAAGGTTATGCCTTGAAATAATAATTTTCCTATCCTCTTCGATCTGGTTATTGAAAACTCGTAGTTGTTCGCCTTCCTGTAGATAAATAAACAAGATACAAAATTCAGGAGCTCCCCCCAAGCTAAAGGGCACTTGATGGTCTAGACACTGCAGGCCATAGATTTGAACTAAAAACACAGTAATGGCATTATCAAATGTTTATGTAGGGCAGGAAGTCACGCTCAAATTGTTGCAGCACATAACTTTGTAGATTGATTTGAATCAGTAGACAAATCTTACCTCTGGAAGAGGAACAATAAGACTATTTGTGAAGAGCTTTGATATGTCACTGGATCTTGAATCTTTTTGTCCCTTCAGCCCCCCTACTAACCGCTTCAGCGATGATGGCTGGTTACAGAATTTTAATCAGTGTACCAATCTTCAAATAGAAGAGCACAACATTACATATATAACTTTAAATATGAAGAGTGATTTTTGGACAGTATAAACCAAAAGCAAAACAAGTCTAATAAACATATGCCTATTTTCTACTGTGCTCTGTAGTTATGCTTTGTACAGCAAATTATGTTTCATAACAAGCTAGCAAGTAGTCTCCATTTGAGTACCTAGCACAGTTGTAATCTTTGGCAAAGCAAACATGTCTACAGCCTAGCATAAACTATGTGCAGTCATGTAATTACCCATGTTCTCTACTCACGCTTTACAGAATGCCAGATGATTTCATCAGTCATCAAATAAATAAGTTATTTTGTGATTGCTTGCACTACATTAAAATACAGTTAACATTTGGTATAGAATTATCTGTAAAAAACAAACATGTTTATAGGAAATTGTGTAGTGCGATGCAGGAAGGAAACAATATTACGAGCTTGTGCCTTTTTAATATAGGGAGTGTATATTGAACGAGAGCATAAAAAGCTGAGAGAAGCGGAAATTCAATTCGGCTCTTAGGTGCATATGCTCTCTCCACCCAAAAAACATATTTCTAATTGTCAAAAAAAATTAACAAAAAATTCCGCATGTACATCTCGACAATCTATGTGCGTTCGTACAATTTCGCGAAAAACCGATATTTTTTGTGGTCAATGTAAAAAAGACAAAACAAGTCTCACAAAATGCCTTATTTTTAGCACTAAATTGTCTTTTTTACACAGCTCAAACTACAAGTTGATTTTTGATGGAAAGACACTGTGCGTATTTAGCACGAAGTTACAGTTCAAACTAAAGGGAGCATATGCACCCAAGAGCCAAAACACCACTCCCAGCTCAAACTACAAGGCATGAGAGAGAAGAGGTTATGTTTCTATTCGAAAATAAGCATGTACGAATACTAAAATATCGATAAATTACCAGTGAAGACAGTCGAGAGAGATTCTGAAACATCAGTGTCGGCTGTATGTGTCCAAACCAGAAATGAGTACAGAAAATGTTTTATCAGTTAAAGTTAAGCGACAAGAATTCTAAAGCTTACTGGTTCCTTGTCTTTGTCCTTGGGTACTGCTGCCAGTATGTTCTGCCCACATATCATTACTACTGGTCCAGTGAGTTGGTCAAACATTTCATCTACCCTTTGAAGAAACTCCCTGCGATTTGATTTTGGAACTGCTCTAGATAACCACTGGGAGCTGTCTGGAAAGTAGACAATGACTGGTTCTAGCGAAGGAAGAACCTGTTTAAAAAATCACAAGTGGGCAGGTAAATTTATCAAATGAGACTGGAAACAAATGTCAATATTAGAGTGCAACATTCTAATTAAGGGCTAGGTCTCATACGCGCAAAATGCAGAAAGTTTCTGAAAGTGAAAGAAAACATATATGTGGCAAAAAATATTTTGACGAATCACCTCACAAAGTGCTTCAATTGCTATATGCCAATCTTCTGACTCAATATCATGGTCATGCGCAATATCTTGAGCTAAAGTAAGAGAATGTGAGATGAAGGTGCCTGGAATAATCATATCTAACTGTTGGTGAAACGGAGTGGGGTTGTACCATCAACCCAGTAAATAGATGGGCTGTTTGCATCTTCCTCCTTGCTAGTTTCGTCACCATCATGGAGCTTTTGTGCAGGAGGTTCAAATATGACAGCTACTTGATCCCCGTTGGTCTCATATACCTCTCCACGCTGCCCATTTGATAAAGTCCTGTAATATGTACAGTTAGAAGGGTTACTCTTACTCATAATTTGAGAGAAACATGTGTACAGACATAGCAGTAATAGAAAATGCAGATTCCATTTATGTATATTTAGGGATATATGGTAAGAAATGCTAAAGGTGAAGAACCCTAACTGGCCTATTATAGAAAAATAGGACAGTGAAGACAGAAAGAGTACCAATATGACTAAGTAACTACAAGACAAAAAAAATCACAACACACTTAACATGAATGGATTACAGCAATAATAACAAGAAAAACGAAACATAAAATTCATAATATATGTTGCCTTGGGGTCTCATAACTACCAAAAACCAAAATCATTTTATCCTGTTCCACGAGAGAAAGGTATACCCACCCACCTGCCACTAATAAAAGTATAGGCATTTCTCGAGCCATCTTGAGTAGGTAATTTCCCCAAAATGATCCTGTGTATGCATATATGGTACATATCAGTGGTAATGTGATGAAGCTCAATTCAGAAGGGAACCATCATAGGAAGATAAAAACTGGTGTAATTTTTGGCATCCATTATAATAACAGACAACACGGACTCCTGAAACCTGGATAACAATATTTTCCAATTTCACGGATATAGTAGTGGACAATAATACTGTTATGCTAACATACGTGCAGATGGCCTATTGCTTACACAAATCCATCCACTCCCAAAAAAATAAACCCAAGCCAGCCCATCATGTGCTTGTGTACACCACACATGGACTCATACAAAACATGAGTAGATGCACATGTGTGCTTCCCCCCGGCACCCGCACAGAAACACACACATAATTATGCACATGCACACAAATCACGTAATGTTTATACCACACAAGGATTCGCCTCCGTGACTCTCCTCACACCATGGATGATCCGGAAGTACCACAATGACTCCATCTTCAACACAGCCCGCCTTTTGGTTAGCAGTTTAGCACCCTTGTTGAGAGGATCACATACGAGGCAGCGCTATGGGCTAGAGCCAGCGCCACTGGCCTACTGGTAGTCCTGTCAAGGACCTGGGACATTCACTAGTGTTTCTCCAATATGTTATCCCATGCCTCCTAGGAGGATTGTAACTCAAAATTCTACCACTTCATGAAATGAAACACAAAAGTTATGCGTTCTCTCGAATAAACAAATCACGTAATGTATAATATTGTAATTTTATAGGCATATGGAATGCTCACATATGGTGCCTAACTGCCTACATTTGATTTAACCATGTAAATCTCTAAAGATGAACATCCTGCTATTTGTTAGGACTTCAGAATAAGAGAACGGAGATAAAAGGGTGAAATCATGGCGCTAACCAATGAGCATGGAACATTATCATGAAAAGCAAATTGAGCGGAAGAGAATCAGTATCCAACAATCACCTCTGATCTGCTTCAACAACTGCTGAGGAACCAACATACTTGACTTTATCTCCTGAAAACAAGTATGAAAAAGGAACAACATTCAGCTGAAACTTCTGCGTCGCAATATCAGAGTTATTACAATGCAGCATATATTTCTAATTTGACTTCAGAGTGGTTTCTTTACTGAAGTACATTGAATTCCAGAGTTGGTGCAGCTACATGCACAATGGAGTCAATAAAGAGGTCCGTCTCAAATTTGTTATCAGGCCATCATGCAGCGGTATAGACTAAAGGAGGCTGCAGCTTCGTTTTTATATAGATGCATAAAATGGCCAATCTTGAGCTCATGTTAGCACACAGAAATATCAGCAGAATGCAGCTGAGGCCTGGGACTCAGGCTTGATAAAATTAACAGGCATTCCACCTAAAAGTCCTAATCTAACTCCATAGAACTGAAGAAATCGTAAGAACCATGGGCATTAAGAGAGCGAACAAGATGTTTAGTCATAGATCATCAGAACCTCAGACAGTATGCACATTCCTAAGTAATCCACTAGGTTTGTCCTTAACAGGTAATTCGGGGAAAATGTTTAATCTTATTTAGTATCAGCATAACGGAGATAAAAAGATACCACCCATATTTACATTTAATGTAACTGACCAAATTTAGAAAACATTTCTATGGGCCCAGATGATAGTCCAGAAATACATTTTAATTTGGTTTAGTGTCAGCATACCAGAGAAAATATCAAGATAAAACAAAAGATCACATTACCCCTTTGGAAAGGTCTTTTCTCTTCTTCTGATGACTTGGCAGTTTCAGAGGATTCTGATGACGTACCTTCCTCTTCACCAACGACTCTCTAGAAGCACAAGCAAATGAAAATCATTATGAACTACAAACACATGTAAAAATAAGAAAGCAACATTGAGGGAACATACTAGAGAGTACAACTAATTTCTTATCGTAGTTTGATGCTTCTGAAAGGCAAAGTAAGATAGCAAATTCAGGTTGATGAAAGTTCAAGCACCAATCCAAATTAACAACAGATTTTGAAACATTCGTATGCATGAAGTTCTATTAACAACCAATGGTATTTTAGTTAGGATAACACTCTTACTTTCCTCGAGACTGTCTATTGTTAGATGTTGTCTTGTTTGCAGACATTAAAAGGAACAAGATACAAAGTGTACAAGATAATTTTCTTTGAACAACTAATCATGAAACCTACATGGAAGCAAGCATTTATTGCTTGGTACAGTCAAACATCTCAATATAATATATCACCTTGGCAAACTCCTCAAGAGTACATGGGACCAACTTCTTGAGGTCATCCACAGATTTTTTGAGTTCTTCCACGGATTTCAGAGCATCCTCGTCATCACTTTCCCCCGATTTAGCTTCATTGCTGCTTGTCCAATCTTCATCGCCTTCATCTTCCATCTCAGACTCTGACCCTTCGTCCTCTGACTCGCCATGCTCATCTTCTTCCTCGCTTTCTGAATAATCTTCCCCAAAATCCTAACAAGTTAGGATTTATTAGGTTTGCAGCTACCGATTTACATTCTGTATGTAAGGGTTCAGCATCTTACATATGGGGCTAGAACACTGCTGTCCAGGACCAGTAGTGGCACCCGCAACTCATGTGCAAGAGCTCTTACCAATCTCTCTCTGTAGAGCTCAGTTCCTACATTGAACAAATATCAGAATCGGAGCGTTTACATCTCGGCGCATCTTTCACTTCATCGAATAATACCTGGCAAGCTCTGGAGCAGTATCCTTCCTCCAGAGGATGGTAGCCGAGAGCCATATTCAGATGTGATGCCCTTGTGCTGCAGGTGGGACGCGGTGCACTCCCTCAGCAGCTGTCTAGCATTCTCACTTGCAATCCAAAGCACCAAAAAACACATTAATCTTAGCACACTCATATTAGCTTGGTTCAAACAAAACATCGAACAGATGGTGTGCGCGGCGTCTCACTTGACATAGTAGGGGAAATTCTGCCACGTGAGGTTCCCCTTCTCCCACGGCACGACGCGGCGCAGGAACTCGATGCGGAACCTCTCCCGCCGGGTGAGGAAGGGCGACTCCCGCCGCTTGCAGTCGCTGAGGAATCTCTCGCCGCTCAGCCACTCCTGCTGGTCCCTCTCCCCGAGGCGCGCGTGCTCCTGCTCGATGCACCGGCCGCTGCTGCCCGCCGCAGCCTCCGCTGCCCCGCCGCCCCTGGCCTCGGCGCTGCCTACGCCGCCCTTGGAGCCGTAGAACCGGCACAGCCGCCGCCCCGCATCGCACGGCCTCGGCGCGCCGACCGCGCTGAACCTCCGGACGAAGCAGCCGCCTCCGCTCGTGGAGATTCCTAGGGAGCTGCACTTGCACCAGAGCGGCGGATGCTGGAGGAGGCAACGCAGCCGCATCGCATGGTGCATCTCGGGTAGCTTCCGGAGCAAATGGGGGGAGGAATTGGCGGTCCCCGGGACGATAGGCCGCGGCGTTGGGCGTGTGTCGAGGAGGAGGGGATGGTGGTGTTATGGGAGGACGGGCAACCCGGAATCGGGCCTGTGGGTGGTGGCGGAGACGGTGGCGCACGGCCGGCCGCGACGGAGGGGAGGGAGACGGAGATGCCACGGCAAGCGGCTCGGCCAATCCGCTTCTCACGCCTTACCGCTCTTGCCTGTGAAGTTGGGAACTTCTGGTGTTGTGGGCCTTTGGGCTGGGCTGCATTCGTAATGGGCCTATGGATAACACAGCTGAACCCTGATTTCCCTCCACTTGTTTTTTTTACTTGATTGATTGATTTCTTTTTTCTTCTTTTTTTTGAGTAGCTTTTGACTTGACTTCTCTCCTCCTGTTGTTTTCGTGGAAATGCTCCAGTAACAGTTGCGCTCGGGACCGGTATTTCTAACTTTAATATCACCATCAAAGGTGCTTCAAGATCTGAAAAGATCAAATACACCGTAAAATGCTCCTAGATGTATAGGCCATTTTGTTTTTTTTTGTTCCATTGTCGTGATTTATGCTCAACAAGTAGGGAAAAAGTTGTTTGAAAAGTTGAAATTTGTGTTGGATAACCTGAACTTTATGAAGGGGTAACTCTCGTGTTACTTAAAAACTTTGCCATATGTTCATTGCAACTTGCAAGTGCATCCAACGGCTCGGTACTAGTGGTACATGTTCGACCACAACATGTACCGCCTGAATTATCCTCAACAACCGAGGGGGGTAATGGGCTCTAAGGACAACAAGGTAAATTCATCCCTTAATTATCCTCAATATCTTTACTTTGAATTATTGCTTTATGAGTTAACTCTTATGCAAGACTTATTGATGCTTGTCTTGAAGTGCCATTCATGAAAAGTCTTTGCTATATGATTCACTTGTTTACTCATGTCATATACATTGTTTTGATCGCTGCATTCACTACATATGCTTTACAAATAGTATGATCAAGATTATGATGGCATGTCACTCCAGAAATTATCTGTGTTATCGTTTTACCTGCTCGGGACGAGCAGAACTAAGCTTGGGGATGCTGATACGTCTCCGACGTATCGATAATTTCTTATGTTCCATGCCACATTATTGATGTTATCTACATGTTTTATGCACACTTTATGTCATATTCGTGCATTTTCTGGAACTAACCTATTAACAAGATGCCGAAGTGCCGATTCTTTGTTTCTGCTGTTTTTGGTTTCAGAAATCCTAGTAAGGAAATATTCTCGGAATTGGACGAAATCAAAGCCCAGGGGCCTATTTTTCCACGAAGCTTCCAGAAGTCCGAAGGAGAGACGAAGAGGGGCGACGAGGGGGCCACACCCTAGGGCGGCGCCCCCCCCCCCTTGGCCGCGCGGCCCTGTGGTGTGGGGCCCCCGTGCCGCCTCTTGACCTGCCCTTCCGCCTATAAAAAGTCTCCGTGACGAAACCCCCAGTACCGAGAGCCACGATACGGAAAACCTTCCAGAGACGCCGCCGCCGCCGATCCCATCTCGGGGGATCCAGGAGATCGCCTCCGCACCTGCCGGAGAGGGGAATCATCTCCCGGAGGACTCTACGCCGCCATGGTCGCCTCCGGTGTGATGTGTGAGTAGTCTACCCCTGGACTATGGGTCCATAGCAGTAGCTAGATGGTTGTCTTCTCCCCATTGTGCTATCATTGTCGGATCTTGTGAGCTGCCTAACATGATCAAGATCATCTATCTGTAATTCTATATGTTGCGTTTGTTGGGATCCGATGAATAGAGAATACTTGTTATGTTGATTATCAAAGTTATGCTATGTGTTGTTTATGATCTTGCATGCTCTCCGTTACTAGTAGATGCTCTGGCCAAGTAAATGCTTGTAACTCCAAGAGGGAGTACTTATGCTCGATAGTGGGTTCATGCCTGCATTGACACAGGACGATGTGAGAAAGTTCTAAGGTTGTGTTGTGCTGTTGCCACTAGGGATAAAACATTAGTGCTATGTTCAAGGATGTAGTCACTAGTTACATTACGCACCATACTTAATGCAATTGTCTCGTTGTTTGCAACTTAATACCGAGGGGGTTCGGATGATAACCTGAAGGTGGACTTTTTAGGCATAGATGCAGTTGGATGACGGTCTATGTACTTTGTCGTAATGCCCAATTAAATCTCACTATACTCATCATAATATGTATGTGCATGGTCATGCCCTCTTTATTTGTCAATTGCCCAACTGTAATTTGTTCACCCAACATGCTGTTCGTCTTATGGGAGAGACACCTCTAGTGAACTGTGGACCCCGGTCCAATTCTCTTTACTGAAATACAATCGCACATCGTTTCTACTGTTTTCTGCAAACAATCATCTTCCACACAATACGGTTAACTCTTTGTTACAGCAAGCCGGTGAGATTGACAACCTCACTGTTTCGTTGGGGCAAAGTACTTTGGTAGTGTTGTGCAGGTTCCACGTTGGCGCCGGAATCCCTGGTGTTGCGCCGCACTACATCCCGCCGCCATCAACCTTCAACGTGCTTCTTGGCTCCTCCTGGTTCGATAAACCTTGGTTTCTTTCTGAGGGAAAACTTGCTGCTGTGCGCATCATACCTTCCTCTTGGGGTTGCCCAACGAACGTGTGAAATACACGCCATCAAGCATAGATTTCTGGCGCCGTTGCCGGGGAAATCAAGACACGCTGCAAGGGGAGTCTCCACTTCTCAATCTCTTTACTTTGTTTTTTGTCTTGCTTAGTTTTATTTACTACTTTGTTTGCTGCACTAAATCAAAATACAAAAAAATTAGTTGCTAGTTTTACTTTATTTGCTATCTTGTTTGCTATATCAAAAACACAAAAAAATTAGTTTACTTGCATTTACTTTATCTAGTTTGCTTTATTTACTGTTGCTAAAATGGCCAACGCTGAAAATACTAAGTTGTGTGACTTCACAACCACAAATAATAATGATTTCTTATGCACACCTATTGCTCCACCTGCTACTACGCAGAATTCTTTGAAATTAAACCTGCTTTATCGAATCTTGTTATGCGAGAGCAATTTTCTCGTGTTAGTTACGATGATGTGCTGCCCATCTTAATAATTTTGTTGAATTATGTGAAATGCAAAAATATAAAGATGTAGATGGTGATATTATTAAACTAAAATTGTTCCCTTTCTCATTAAGAGGAAGAGCTAAAGATTGGTTGCTATCTCTGCCTAAGAATAGTATTGATTCATGGACTAAATGCAAGGATGCTTTTATTGGTAGATATTATCCCCCTGCTAAAATTATATCTTTGAGGAGTAGCATAATGAATTTTAAACAATTAGATACTGAACATGTTGCTCAAGCTTGGGAAAGAATAAAATCTCTGGTTAAAAATTGCCCAACCCATGGACTGACTACTTGGATGATCATCCAAACCTTCTATGCAGGACTAAATTTTTCTTCACGGAATTTATTGGATTCAGCTGCTGGAGGTACCTTTATGTCCATCACTCTTGGTGAAGCAACAAAGCTTCTTGATAATATGATGATCAACTACTCTGAATGGCACACGGAAAGAGCTCCACAAGGTAAGAAGGTAAATTCTGTCGAAGAAACCTCTTCCTTGAGTGATAAGATTGATGCTATTATGTCTATGCTTGTGAATGATAGGACTAATATTGATCCTAATAATGTTCCGTTAGCTTCATTGGTTGCACAAGAAGAACATGTTGATGTAAACTTCATTAAAAATAATAATTTCAACAACAATGCTTACCGGAACAATTCTAGTAACAACTATAGGCCATATCCTTATAATAATGGCAACGGCTATGGTAATTCTTATGGGAATTCTTACAACAATAATAGGAGTTCACCCCTGGACTTGAAGCCATGCTTAAAGAATTTATTAGTACACAAACTGCTTTTAACAAATCTGTTGAAGAAAAGCTTGGGAAAATTGATATACTTGCTTCTAAAGTCGATAGTCTTGCTGCCGATGTTGATCTTTTGAAATCGAAAGTTTTGCCTAATGAGAATCATCATAATAAAATTGTTACTATAGCAAATGCCATTCAAGTTTGAATTAATGAGAATATAAGATTAATGGCTGAACTGCGTGCTAGGTGGGATAGAGAAGAAAATGAAAAACTAGCTAAAGAAAAGAATATAGCTAAAGTTTGGACTATTACCACCACTAGTAATGCTAATGCTACACATGTTGCTGCACCTCCTACTCATACTAATAAAAGAATTGGTGTTAGCAATGTTTCCCCTTCTAATGCAAAGCGCGAAAAACTGCACTAAACTGCTAAATCACTGAAACTCGTGATAAAGCTGCTGAAATTTTTTCCAACATTGGGGATGATGATCCCATTGCTTTAGATTATAATGGTTTGAATTTTGATGATTGCCACATCTCTGAAGTTATAAAGTTCTTGCAAAAACTTGCTAAAAGTCCTAATGCTAGTGCTATAAATTTGGCTTTTACACATCATATTACAAATGCTCTTATAAAAGCTAGAGAAGAGAAACTAGAGCGTGAAGCCTCTATTCCTAAAAAGCTAGAGGATGGTTGGGAGCCCATCATTAAGATGAAGGTTAAAGATTTTGATTGTAATGCTTTATGTGATCTTGGTGCAAGTATTTCTGTTATGCCTAAGAAAATTTATAATATGCTTGACTTGCCACCGCTGAAAAATTGTTATTTGGATGTTAATCTTGCTGATCATTCTACAAAGAAACCTTTGGGGAAAGTTGATAATGTTCGCATTACCGTTAACAATAACCTTGTTCCCGTTGATTTTGTTGTCTTGGATATTGAATGCAATGCATCTTGTCCCATTATATTGGGAAGACCTTTTCTTCGAACTGTTGGTGCTATTATTGATATGAAGGAAGGTAATATAAAATATCAATTTCCTCTCAAGAAAGGTATGGAACACTTCCCTAGAAAGAAAATGAAGGTACCTTTTGACTCTATTATGAGAACAAATTATGATGTTGACACTTCGTCTCTCGATAATACTTGATACACACTTTCTGCGCCTAGCTGAAAGGCGTTAAAGAAAAGCGCTTATGGGAGACAACCCATGTTTTTACCTACAGTACTTTGTTTTTATTTTGTGTCTTGGAAGTTGTTTACTAATGTAGCAACCTCTCCTTATCTTAGTTTTGTGTTTTGTTGTGCCAAGTTAAGCCGTTGATAGAAAAGTAAGTACTAGATTTGGATTACTGCACAGTTCCAGATTTTTTTGCTGTCACGAATCTGAGTCCACCTCCCTGTAGGTAGCTCAGAAAATTAAGCCAATTTACGTGCATGATCCTCAGATATGTACGCAACTTTCATTCAATTTGAGCATTTTCATTTGAGCAAGTCTGGTGCCATTTTAAAATTCGTCAATACGAACTATTCTGTTTTGACAGATTCTGCCTTTTATTTCGCATTGCCTCTTTCGCTATGTTGGATGAATTTCTTTGATCCACTAATGTCCAGTAGCATTATGCAATGTCCAGAAGTGTTAAGAATGATTGTGTCACCTCTGAATATGTCAATTTATATTGTGCACTAACCCTCTAATGAGTTGTTTCGAGTTTGGTGTGGAGGAAGTTTTCAAGGATCAAGAGAGGAGTATGATGCAACATGATCAAGGAGAGTGAAAGCTCTAAGCTTGGGGATGCACCCGGTGGTTCACCCCTGCATATATCAAGAAGACTCAAGCGTCTAAGCTTGGGGATGCCCAAGGCATCCCCTTCTTCATCGACAACATTATCAGGTTCCTCCCCTGAAACTATATTTTTATTCCATCACATCTTATGTGCTTTTTCTTGGAGCGTCGGTTTGTTTTTGTTTTTGTTTTTGTTTGAATAAAATGGATCCTAGCATTCACTTTATGGGAGAGAGACACGCTCCGCTGTAGCATATGGATAAGTATGTCCTTGGTTTCTACTCACAGTATTCATGGCGAAGTTTCTCCTTCGTTAAATTGTTATATGGTTGGAATTGGAAAATGATACATGTAGTAATTGCTATAAATGTCTTGGGTAATGTGATACTTGGCAATTGTTGTGCTCATGTTTAAGCTCTTGCATCATATGCTTTGCACCCATTAATGAATAAAATACATAGAGCATGCTAAAATTTGGTTTGCATATTTGGTCTCTCTAAGGTCTAGATAATTTTTAGTATTGAGTTTGAACAACAAGGAAGACGGTGTAGAGTCTTATAATGTTTTCAATATGTCTTTTATGTGAGTTTTGCTGCACCGGTTCATCCTTGTGTTTGTTTCAAATAAGCCTTGCTAGCCTAAACCTTGTATCGAGAGGGAATACTTCTCATGCATCCAAAATACTTGAGCCAACCACTATGCCATTTGTGTCCACCATACCTACCTACTACATGGTATTTTCCGCCATTCCAAAGTAAATTGCTTGAGTGCTACCTTTAAAATTCCATCATTCACCTTTGCAATATATAGCTCATGGGACAAATAGCTTAAAAACTATTGTGGTATTGAATATGTAATTATGCACTTTATCTCTTATTAAGTTGCTTATTGTGCAATAACCATGTTCACTGGGGACGCCATCAACTTTTCGTTGTTGAATTTCATGTGAGTTGCTATGCATGTCCGTCTTGTCTGAAGTAAGAGAGATCTACCACCATATGGTTAAGCATGCATATGTTAGAGAAGAACATTGGGCCGCTAACTAAAGCCATGATCCATGGTGGAAGTTTCAGTTTTGGACAACAATCCTCAAATCTCAAATGAGAAAATTATTAATTGTTGGTATATGCTTATGCATAAAAGAGGAGTCCATTATCTGTTTTCTATGTTGTCCCGGTATGGATGTCTAAGTTGAAGAATAATCAATAGCGAGAAATCCAATGCGAGCTTTCTCCTTAGACCTTTGTACAGGCGGCATAGAGGTACCCCTTTGTGACACTTGGTAAAAACAGTGCATTGTGATGACCCGGTAGTCCAAGCTAATTAGGACAAGGTGCGGGCACTATTAGTACGCTATGCATGAGGCTTGCAACTTATAAGATATAATTTACATGATGCATATGCTTTATTACTACCGTTGACAAAATTGTTTCATGTTTTCAAAATCAAAGCTCTAGCACAAATATAGCAATCGATGCTTTTCCTCTATGGAGGACCATTCTTTTACTTTCAATGTTGAGTCAGTTCACCTATCTCTCTCCACCTCAAGAAGCAAACACTTGTGTGAACTGTGCATTGATTCCTACATACTTGCTTATTGCACTTATTATATTACTCTATGTTGACAATATCCATGAGATATACATGTTACAAGTTGAAAGCAACCGCTGAAACTTAATCTTCTTTTGTGTTGCTTCAATATCTTTACTTTGAATTATTGCTTTATGAGTTAACTCTTATGCAAGACTTATTGATGCTTGTCTTGAAGTGCCATTCATGAAAAGTCTTTGCTATATGATTCACTTGTTTACTCATGTCATATACATTGTTTTGATCGCTGCATTCACTACATATGCTTTACAAATAGTATGATCAAGATTATGATGGCATGTCACTCGAGAAATTATACGTGTTATCGTTTTACCTGCTCGGACGAGCAGAACTAAGCTTGGGGATGCTGATACGTCTCCGACGTATCGATAATTTCTTATGTTCCATGCCACATTATTGATGTTATCTACATGTTTTATGCACACTTTATGTCATATTCGTGCATTTTCTGGAACTAACCTATTAACAAGATGCCGAAGTGCCAAGTTCTGTTTTCTGCTGTTTTTGGTTTCAGAAATCCTAGTAAGGAAATATTCTCGGAATTGGACGAAATCAAAGCCCAGGGGCCTATTTTTCCACGAAGCTTCCAGAAGTCCGAAGGAGAGACGAAGAGGGGCGACGAGGGGGCCACACCCTAGGGCGGCGCGCCCCCCCCCCCCTTGGCCGCGCGGCCCTGTGGTGTGGGGCCCCCGTGCCGCCTCTTGACCTGCCCTTCCGCCTATAAAAAGTCTCCGTGACGAAACCCCCAGTACCGAGAGCCACGATACGGAAAACCTTCCAGAGACGCCGCCGCCGCCGATCCCATCTCGGGGGATCCAGGAGATCGCCTCCGGCACCCTGCCGGAGAGGGGAATCATCTCCCGGAGGACTCTACGCCGTCATGGTCGCCTCCGGTGTGATGTGTGAGTAGTCTACCCCTGGACTATGGGTCCATAGCAGTAGCTAGATGGTTGTCTTCTCCCCATTGTGCTATCATTGTCGGATCTTGTGAGCTGCCTAACATGATCAAGATCATCTATCTGTAATTCTATATGTTGCGTTTGTTGGGATCCGATGAATAGAGAATACTTGTTATGTTGATTATCAAAGTTATGCTATGTGTTGTTTATGATCTTGCATGCTCTCCGTTACTAGTAGATGCTCTGGCCAAGTAAATGCTTGTAACTCCAAGAGGGAGTACTTATGCTCGATAGTGGGTTCATGCCTGCATTGACACCTGGGACAGTGACAGAAAGTTCTAAGGTTGTGTTGTGCTGTTGCCACTAGGGATAAAACATTAGTGCTATGTTCAAGGATGTAGTCACTAGTTACATTACGCACCATACTTAATGCAATTGTCTGTTGTTTGCAACTTAATACTGGAGGGGGTTCGGATGATAACCTGAAGGTGGACTTTTTAGGCATAGATGCAGTTGGATGACGGTCTATGTACTTTGTCGTAATGCCCAATTAAATCTCACTATACTCATCATAATATGTATGTGCATGGTCATGCCCTCTTTATTTGTCAATTGCCCAACTGTAATTTGTTCACCCAACATGCTGTTCGTCTTATGGGAGAGACACCTCTAGTGAACTGTGGACCCCGGTCCAATTCTCTTTACTGAAATACAATCTACTGCAATACTGTTTCTCTCGTTTTCTGCAAACAATCATCTTCCACACAATACGGTTAACTCTTTGTTACAGCAAGCCGGTGAGATTGACAACCTCACTGTTTCGTTGGGGCAAAGTACTTTGGTTGTGTTGTGCAGGTTCCACGTTGGCGCCGGAATCCCTGGTGTTGCGCCGCACTACATCCCGCCGCCATCAACCTTCAACGTGCTTCTTGGCTCCTCCTGGTTCGATAAACCTTGGTTTCTTTCTGAGGGAAAACTTGCTGCTGTGCGCATCATACCTTCCTCTTGGGGTTGCCCAACGAACGTGTGAAATACACGCCATCAATTCTCAACAGTTCGTCGGAAACCAGAGAGCATCGTCTTCATTCAACAACAAATATTTGCTCCGCTCATGGCTTATGGACGCCCAGGGCCGGTCCAAATAAATTTTGGGTCTAGGGAGAGTTCAATAAATATAATTTACACTAACTATATAACTTATTTTATTATAATATAGTCTTAATAATAGTACCTTTTCCATTACACAGTTCACATAGTTAATCAAATATGAAACATCATTGTACATTAATTATTATACCTATATATTGATAAAAATGTATTTTGTACAAAAACTCGTGTTTTTTTGCACTCCATACACATTGACAAAATTGTACCTATCATTGTTATTTGCATCAACATTTATGTTCAAATATCTTTAATAGTTTGTTAGATGTATCACTTGGTTATGCTCTAATAAAATATCTTAATAGGGATATTTCTAGTGTACCATTATGTAAGAAAATTTATAGAACTTTTAGAGTATAAATTGGATTGTTTGCCTGTCTATCGTGTTTTCAAGGCCACATATGTCTTACTAGTTACCACGTGTTCAACAATATTTGACAATGCATGCACTGTATACTAGGTACCAAAAATTAATAATCACCAAATTTCATAAAAATACAACAAATTCTTTTAAAAAAATTGCTAGAGTCGTCAAGATGCCTTTGTTATACACAAATTGTCATGTTATTTTTTTAAAAAAAATCTTAATATTAAAACTAAAAAAATTAGTTACCATTGCTTTTACTACAACGAGGGGAACTTTCATCAGACAGAGACTAACATATTGCCAAATTCCCTTTCACCGATCAATTTGTTTTGGTCCAATATGATACTATGTTTGTGGTGCGGATTTGCTTCTACCGACGAACATAGTCTTTTTATTGATATCTCATAGTTTGTTAAAGATAATAAAATAATACTAGTTTGATGATGATGAGAATATTTTGATTGAGACTTTAGACTTTTGATCATTTTTCTAGATTTACACACTTTAATTAGACCCAAATATGAGAAATATGGCCCTGTCAAAGTATAATCAGTACTCCTTCCGTCCCAGCAAAACTATCTTACATTTATTAAAACTTAGCTACGTCCAAATTTTAACCAATCTAAAACAACATTAGTAAAATAGAGGGAGTACATGAGATAGTCCGTCAGTGACCCATGGCGGACGCCCCTTGCCCCTATGGATCGGGTTGCGGGGGCGCCCCAGCTTTTAGAAGAAAAAATGGTCGGCTCCACGCGCCGATCCAGCGACGACCGACGAACCGGCAAAGATGTCCCCGGAATCGATACCATGAGTGTTGCATTCATCAGGAACTGTACGTGGGAGGCGTAGTTCAGCCGGCAGAGCTGGAAAGGAACGAAGCATCGATCGAGTGAGTTGTTTGCAGCGGCGAGTGGTCGCCTATACACGGCCCGGTACTACTCCAGTGGTTCGCCTTTTCGGCACCATCATTTCCTTTCGGGATTCTGGATGGAAGCAGCTAACTGGAAAGGTAGTGCCATAATGGTAGTCTTCGCAATGAGCATAGGATGAGCTTGACGGTTTTGATTTTAGCAGAAACAAGAGGCGGGGCCGCACCTAAGCTAATGATAAGCAAGCTGGCAAGGCCGTTTTCAGCATTGAGAACATGTGCCCGTGCTGCTCGATCGGCTTAGGGTGACTTCTTTTGGGCTTCTGCTTATGCATAAGCCAGCTTCTCTGTTTCGGTGGGAAGAAGCTGTGGTGGCTAGAAGCTCCTAGAAGCTCTTCTATTCTTTTGGGCTTCTGAAATTATAGCTCATTTGTATGAGTGAGTTGTAAAATGTATATAAAGCCCCAAGATTTGTTGTGTGCTTTAAATAAGTGATGATATCATATATACCTTACTTTTTAGTGCATAATGAAGTGTAATTGAATCAAGAAAATTATGAGAAGTCAGACGCCAATAAAAATATGGTATCATAGTATAATTTGGTACATGCCAAAATAAAACAAATGTCTTAATGGATCCGAAACAACAACAATAACAACTCAAGCAACCAAACTTTCAGCAATAATTTGTCGTAGAGCACCCATTACGCCATCAGATGAAGAAGAAGCATGTCCACCAGGAAAAGACGCGCTATCCTCATAGATATATGAGCTTCTCTCCATCCTGTCAAAATGGTCATCGTACAACTTGTTATCTCGGATGAAGTTATGCAAACACATGCATGCAGTGATGATCTTTGTTTGTGTCAGAGGGTCGTGGTAATGTGGTATAGAAAGTAGAATGCGCCACTTCAACTTTAGAACACCAAATGCTCTTTCAATGGCATTTCGTAGAGACGAATGAAGATGGTTGAATTTCTCTTCCATGTTCTGCGGAGGCGCACCTTGAAAATCTGGAACATGGTACCGCTGCTCTTTGAAAGGAGCAAGATAACCAGTTCTATTTGGGTATCCAGAGTCAACAAGATAGTATTTCCCTACAAGTAAAAAATATATAAGAACTAAACTATGATATTTGTGAGTAGTTACTACATATGCAAAAGGATTACCATGAGGAGGGTGCGGATAATTGTGGAACCTAGGCCGAGCATCAGTCCATACACGGGTATCATGAACAGACCCGGGCCATCCGGGAACAGCAAATGTGAACCTCAAGTCAAAATCGCATATTGCAAGGACATTCTGACTTGTAAAACCTTTTCTGTTAGTGTATTTGATTTTGTCCTTCTCCGCAACTTGGACAGGAATATGTGTTCCATCTATCGCTCCAATGGCATCTTTAAAATGGGGCCAAAATCTTGGTTGTTTCAGTAGACATTACTAGTAGAATCATACTACCAGAAGATCAATGACTAGCACAATGTCAAATTAACAAGAACAAACGGTTGGAAGGAGCTATTACCGGTGGCTGTGAGGACGACATCGATGGCGGAGCAGAGAGATCGAGGTCGTTGGGGCGAGCTCGAGCTGGAGGTCGGCGTCGGTGGGGAAGATCACCGTTGGAGGAGGAACGCGTCGACCGTCGGCCGGCGGGAGCGGAGCAGAGAGATCGCCGGCGTGGATGCAGGCGGGCACCGTCCTTGCTTCAGATGGAGAAGCGGCCACTGCAGGCCGAGAAAAGGGGGGATGCGGTGGGGGGCGGCGGCGCTGCTGCCCTGCCGGAGCTGCGGTGACGACGGCGGGGTCAGCGGTCGGGGAGCGGCGGCGGGGGCGGAACCCTAGGTCGGGGTCAAACGAATCGCCATGGAGGTCGGGGACTCGGGGGTGGAGCGATGCGGGGTTGCAGCGATGCGAGATGTTGGACGATGCGACGAGGGGGTGGAGCGATGCGGGGTTTCGGGCTCGAGAAGCTCGGGAAACTCCTCTGGACCAGTTTCTGGTTACACACATAAAATGGGCTTCACGGTGGGAGGAAGCTGTGTAGAAATTGGGCTGATCTTTTGGGCTTCAGCGGTTTGCCACCTAGAAGCTGCTCTATAAGCCCAAAAGAAGTCAGCCTTAATTGGCGGCACTGCTTCCATGTTCACTTGTTTTTAATCCACAATCGAGTTGCTTGAAGAGATATTTAGAACCGATTGAGAAGAAAATTAAGTGCGGCTAGTTAATCAATCAGCACACCACAGCTTTCGGCTTCTATGCAGACTGCACTCCGTCAGCACTCGGTGAGCTACCACGACGATCCTGTCTCAAATCCACCTTGCCGTGTCTCGACGTCCACTCGCACGTACGACGAGAAGAACAGTCCCCATCACCCGTCCCAATCTCAGCTCCAATCCGGTAGATTCGGCAGGTCATTCCAATGCAAACCTGCTCCTGACCTGGGGAGTAAAAATATGGCCGCCCGTCTCATCTCAAGCACGAGCACGGGAATAAGCAAAATGAATTAGGAAGTGCCGTGCACTATGCGAGAAACAAAAGGCAGAAATGGCGACAAACCACCGACCCTTGCGACGAGACGAGTGGCAGCAGGTGAGTGACATGCCACCCACGCGCCAAAAACCCTCCTCTCCCGGAAGGAACCAACACAATCAATCCGATCAGGTAAACAATACTCTACCGGCTACTAGCAGTCAGCGGTTCAGCACCAACCAAGTCCAAACACCGAGTCCAAAGTAGCCGAGACTCATTTCTCGAAATGTGTTCAGACTTCAAGAGAAAATTGTGCAAGCCACTTTCCGTTGCTTTGTTGCACAAATTTGTTTACATAAACCACTAACTACACATGTGTAACTTGTTAAAATCTGGGAATAAATTGCTTAACAATAAATGTCACAATTAGGGCCCATACATCAGTGATGATGTGTCGTCCACATACCGGCAACTAGACCTTTTTGAAACATTTCAAAATATGATAATAACCTAATAATTGAAATAGTGTAAACTAACAAATATGGGAAAGTTTGAAACAATCTAGACCATCTGTTCAAAATATTTATCACTTTTTGTGAGATTTAACAGAAGATCTCTGACATTTTCAAGCCTTTCAAAAAATGAAACCATTAGCATGAAGTAACTAAATCTGGGGAAACTTTGAAAGAATTGACCTTCCGTTTAAAAGTTGTTAATCTTTTCGAGATTCGGGAAAATTTGATGATATTTTGTAAATTTTCATAAAATCAGGAAAAAAATCTAGTAATCGAAACAATATGGTATAAGTAATTTGGAAAAGTTTGGTATATTTTAGGCAAGTAAATTAGGTACAAGATAAAATTGAAGATTGAGTAGATTAATCCGAGATTTAACCTCTATGCAACGGATTGCACTTATAGTTTGTGTTTTCCTCAAATGATAGAAAAGTAATTTTTGCAATAGAAGTGAGCATTGTGGGAGTGAGATTCCGGAGATTTTTGCAATAGAAGTGAGCATTGTACAATCTACTCTAGACTATAATTTTATACGCTCTCATTTCCCCCCTCCCCGGCTCTCAAGCCGCTACAGTTCCTGGTCGCCCCCTCCCTTGACCGGGCCGATCCAAGGCCACTCCGCCAGAATAGCCGGCCGGAGTTGGTTGAGGTGACGCGCCGGAGTAGATTAGGGTTAGTCTAGGTCTCCTCCTTGTCTAGTTTTCTGTTTACCCTAGTGGATCTTGGTGTAATTCCCGTAGTGAGGTGGCGGCGGTGGAGGTCGAGCTACTCCCTGCAGCTGGCGGCGGCGCTGATGCTGCTCGTGGTGCTCCGGTGGTCGGAGCCGGAGGCGGGCGGCGTCAGTACTCCGAGAACCTCTTCAATAAAGCTCGTCGGCTGCTCACGAGATTTGGGCGGTTTCGATCTGGTTGCTCCTCTCCCATGCCGCCATGGTGGCGGTGGTGCGGACAGGACTCTAGATGGAGCTACTCTTGTCCAGTCTTCTGAGCAGCAACCTGGAGCGGTTCTTCTTCGAGCGAATCATGCGGTGACCAAGCTTGTCACCATGATCTTTGGCCAAGATGGTGGCCCATCTTCTACCTCCATGGCGGAGGCCCTGCTGATCGACTGCTGGAGCTCGACGCTGCTGGAAGATCAAGTGGTTCGTCCTCGACCTTTCAGCGGTAGCCAAGGGTTGGATCTGGTCGCCGGAGTTGAGTGTTCGAGCTCTCTGCGCTCAGAACTCGGCGGAAACACCTGGAATTCGCCGGCATTGTGTGGCAGAGGCACTACTGTCCTCGATTGCTTTTTTATCCTTTTCTTACAGGGTGCTTTTTGTAAAGTGGAGGGCATCTTCTTTAAATGTTAGGTTTCTTAGGGCAAGAAATGACAAGGGGTCTTTCTGTAATTTGTACCTGCCACTTGGTGATCTATAAAAGCTCCACCGACGTCTTCTAACCCCATTTGTGTTTTAAAAAAAGACTATAATTTTATATCGGTAAAATTGTTGTCGCCTCGTGGGAGTGAGGAAGTAGCCTAGCAGTAGCTGAGAAGGACGTCCCGGTTGTTGGACTGTAAAAGTTTTGGCCAGTTCCCCGGCTGAGCTTTCCGGTCGCCGGTGGCGGTGGACGCCGGTTGGTTTGGACTGCGACGCGCCTACGTTTTCCTTCCGATGACCCCGACGCCATCTCGTTTTGGGATGCGTGAGGAACGATCGCGGAGTTCGCTTTGCCGGGAAAGAGAGAAAGAAAAGGGTGGCCTGCCGGTTGTCATCAATTCTTTCACAAACTTGCCCGCCATGCCGAATTCAAGTTCAGAACGTAGCTTCTTTTCAGCAAGCTTTTGTACCACGCCATCTTAACATCGCCACCTACTCATCCACATTGCCTCGGAGGTCAACATCATCTTGATACAATGGCCGGACCATGAAAATCGCATCAGCCGAGGCGCCCCGGCAGCTTGCTGAGGTTGACGGCGTACTAGACTGGTAGTACCGCCACGATCTTGATTCTTGCTGACGGCTGCAAGTACCACTACTGTTTTCTTGTATCTTTTAACATGCGCTTGGTACAATAGGACCCAGAAGCTTCATTCCAAGAGGTGGGTACACGTTATATGGAGAACCAAAAAGAAGAAAAAGTCATGTTCAAAAAAAAGTTACAAGTATGTACTTAGAGCATCTCCAGTCGCGTCCCCCAAACCGTCCCCCAAACCGCGCCGGATCGAGCGTTTGGGGGACATGTTTTGTTCGTGCCGCGTTTGGGGGACGTCGCTCCCCAGCCGCGTCCCCCAAACGCCGCCCCCAAATGAATATTTGTGCACGAAAATAAAGGTTTTCATTCAATTTTGATTATATATTACAAAGTTTGAATGAAAACGGCTAGATTTCATCTAAACCTAGACTACTGACCGCCCGGCGGCGCGTTCGACGGCCCCGCCCCGTCGTCGCCTCCCCTACGCCGCAGCTCCTCCTGCGCGCGCCTCCTCTCCTTGCGTTCGGCGGTGGCCGACGGTGCCGCTCCCGCCGCGCGTCCTCCGCCGTCCCCTCGCTGCGCCGCCCGGAGGGAGAGCTCGATGGCGCGACGAATATGCGCCTCTTCGAGGGCACGGGCGTCGTCCCGGAGCTTCTTCTCCGACTCGAAGGACTCGACGAGGGCGCGTTGCTGATCGGCCGTCTCGTCCGGGTGCGGGGCGTCGTCGTCGGACCCGCCGAACTCGTCGTCGTCGTCGTCGTCGTCGTCCTCCACCTCGGTCTCCTCCGCCTCGGCCTCCTCCTCCTCCATTGGCGCCTCCTCCTCCACATCTGTTGGCGCCTCCATCATCGCCGCCGCAAACGCGTCGGCCGCCGCCAATCGCTTCCGCCCGCCTCCCCCATAGCGCCGTAAGCGCCGCCTCCCGCCGTCGACGCTCCTCCGCCGTCGCCGCTGCTGGAGCTCGATCGACTCACGCCGCCGGCGCTCGATCGAGTCACGCCGTTCACGAACGGCGCTGCCGCTCATCGCGGCCGGCGCCGGCGCTCGTCAGCCCATCGCTGCTCCATCTCCTCCGTGCACCGGCGCCGTCGCGCCTCTTGTCCCGTCGAGGCGTCGAACGCCGCAACGGTGTCGCACCGTCGCCCCTCGCCACGCTGCCGCCGCGGCCTCCTCGAGCTGCGGAGGCGGGGCGGAGAACGCCGCTACATCCGCCGCTCGTCGCGCCTCACGCCGCTGGCGGGCCTCCTCCTCGAGTGCCTCCTCGAGTGCCGCACGCCGCTGCCGGCTCGTCAATGGAGGAGACGGCGGTGGAGGGAAGTGGCCATCGCCGGGGCGGTTCGCCATTGCCACTGGTGATGGAGGAGACGGCTGTGGAGCGACGAGGGCTGTGTTTGTTGCCGGCGGGGTGTGGTGGCTACCATTGATGAGCCGGGAGACCTTTTATAGACGCCGGCGTCGGGAAGAAAGCGCGGGAACAGACGAGAAGAGGCGGGAAGATCGCGCGGGAACGGGCGGTGGCGTGCGAACGCCGGCGACACGTGGAGGCTGCGCAGCACCGACGAGACGTCTCGCCTGCCCCTCCGTCGCCATTAAGGCAAAGATGCCGCTGCGCGCGAATAACTTCCGTCGCGAGGTAGGCGACGGTTAGGTTTAAATTAACTGTGCCGCTGACGGGTCGGCCCCGCGTCGGTTGGCCTCGCTTTTCGTTGTGTCCGGCGTCCCCGGAGCGTCCCCTGTGGGACGGGGACGGGCTCGGGGCGCCGGACACCGTATCGGGCCGCGCCGGACAAAAATGGGCTTTGGGGGACGCGGCTGGAACGCTTTTTTTGTCCGGCGCGCCCCAAATCCCTTTGGGGGACGCGACTGGAGATGCTCTTACATTATCTAAAAATAATCTTGAAAGAAACAAGGAACCGCGATCGAGTCCTTTACCGCCACCAAGACTGCACCTCCGAGCAATGCCCCCGCCTCGCGAGCACACCACTAGGGATGAGACCACTTATAATGTGTTTAGATGGCAGCAAATCGGGCATGAAATTGGAGAGTTAGAATTCAAGCCTTCAATTCCATTGTTTGGTTACACTTAGAATTTGAGTCCTGAAATGGTGGCCAATTCCAGCACGTGCCCACCCAGGGGCGGGCGTTTTTCTCACTTGCCAATTCGGAGGGTCCGAGCTCTGAATTGGCTCAGAATCTATCGAAGGGGCACCACCGCGACCTCCCTGCAACAGAAGCGAGCGACACGACTTTTCCCGTCCCAGAGGAAGCCGCCGCCAACGTAGTGAGTCCCCCTTGTCCTCCGCATGCTATTTTTTAACATGTGCACAAGTTTATACTGTCCAAACTCGACAGATCATCTAATTCCATAGTTTGTATATCCAAACAGAAACTGGAATTGGGTACACCCTTTGATTCAAAAGAAAATTTCAGGCACACCCAAACAACATATTCTAATTGGATACCAATTCATTTTCATCTTAGATTTAGAACTTCCAGTCCAATTTAATTTCAAACCCAACACACTGCATCAAAGCACATTGTTAGGGCATTGCTGATGTGTGGAGCCGCGTCGAGGTTGACGAAGATCCTCCGATTTGGCACTCTGGCCTAGAGGAAGAAGACTCCATTGAAGCATTGAGTTTCGAGACGTGAAGTGCCCTCCTTGGCCGAACAAAACGGTGGCGCAATCTCATTGTCGCTAATGAACTTCGCAAGCATAAGCTTCAAGCACCACCTCAGGAGCTCCAGATCTCCCCATCCCCCACCTCCGACCGCGGCCATCATGGCCAAATCTAGGGAGAATCGATCGACTCAGAGATCATGAGCTTATTCTTCGTCGAGGGAAAGATGACACCGCTTGCCACGACAAGCAGAACCAGCACCACCTCCAGTTGCCATGCGCCGCCCGCAAGCCATGGCCACGAAATCTCCACCAACATGGCGCCAAATTGGAACCAGATCCAAACTCTACCCCTGAGGAACCTACAACTGCCATGTACATGTCGGCCTCTTCTCTCCCACCGTCTCGAACCGACGGAGCCGCTAGAGAAGAGGTGGAGAGGAGCCAGTACCTGACAGGAGACTCTCAACTAGGGTGAGAAGAGAGGGATGGGGGTAGCACTACTGAGTGGACAGTCCAGCGCCCAAAACGAGCTCCAAGGAGGTCTGCAACACGTGCAACCCGAGCTCCTATGCACGGGGGAGCTGGCCCCTGCCATTTTCAGCCGCCAAACCAATGTTCCCGTCGCTCGATCCGATGCGGATAATCGCAGTTCCAGCCTATCATCCATTCACGAAAACATCACTACACTACTGCGTGCTAGTTTAGCTATGCTGAAACTCGAGCTCAGGCAATGATTCCGCCCACTTCCTGAACGCGGCCAAGGAGCTCCAACCGAAACCACGCGAGTTAATACGCGTAACGCGCCTACCCCCCGTGACCCCAAACGCTCTTCGTTCTGCTTCCCGTCCGCGGCATAAAGCGCTCGCCTTTCCCTTTCCCTTTCCCGTTCCCCTCCGTCGCAGGCACCTCCGCTCGCAACCAGATCTCGCCCAGCTGCCTACCTCCGCCGAGCTCGCTCAGGCTCAGCTCCCTATCCACACCCGCCACCGTCCACTCTCAATCCGCGCTGGTTCATCTCTCTTCCCTGTCGGTGGCATTGCGCTGACCTGGTCCGTCTCTTCCTCCCAACGCGTTTATTCCTACTGGATTGTGGATTCTGGGCTGGATTTGGCGGGCGATACGACGGTGGCGCGCCGAGTTCTCGACTGATTGCTGGATCGGGCGGCGGCCGGATGGGCTGCACGGGGTCCAGGCACGCGTTGCGGGGCGGCGTCCGCAAGTCCTTCGCGCGGAGCCGCTCCGGCCCGGCCACGGTGGTGCACCACACCGTCGCGCTCAAGTCCTCCACCCTCGGCTCCCTCAGCCTCGACCGGGACGAGGAGATGATCAAGTGGCGCGCCGACACCTCCGCCGGCGCCGCCACCAAGAAGACCACGCCGGCCCCGGCGCCACCGCAGCCGCAGCCGGCGAGGCGGCAGAGGCAGCAGGCGCCCGTCGTCGCGCCGGCCAAGACGCCGGCCCGCGAGCCCCCCGAGGTGATCAATGTGTGGGAGCTCATGGAGGGCCTCGACGACGCCACCAAGAACGCCGAGGAGGTCGCCGATGGCGCGGACGAGCCGCGGGAGCCCTCGCCGGAGTTCGACCCGGACGTCATCTCGGAGTTCCGGAAGGCGCTCGGCGAGGTCTCCCCGCCGCGGGACTGCCAGGGAGGCGACGGAGACCTGGTTAGGAAGCGCGAGATACAGCGGTTCCCGGGCATCGTGCGCGCGCGGGTCAGCGCGTTCCAGCAGAGGATCGACGCGAAGCTCGCCAAGAAGACGCGCCCTCCCCCGCCCACGCCCACGCCCCCGCCTTCGCCGCCGCGGCTGCCGCCCCCGCCGGACAGCGAGCGCAAGGTGGTGCTGTACCTCACCAGCCTGCGCGGCATCCGCAAGACGTTCGAGGACTGCTGGGCCACGCGGTCCATCCTGCACGGCTACGGCGTGCGCGTCGACGAGCGCGACCTGTCGCTGCACGGCGGGTTCAAGGACGAGCTGCACGCGGCGCTCGGCACGGCGGGGAGGCTGCCGCAGGTGTTCGTCGACGGCGGGCACCTCGGCGGCGCCGACGACGTCCGCCGCATGCACGAGGCCGGCGAGCTGTCAAAGGCGCTGGAGGCCTGCGAGATGGCACCGTCGGGCGGAGTTGGCGGCAAAGGGGTTGCTGCGGTAGAGGCGTGCTCCGGGTGCGGCGGCGTCCGGTTCGTGCCCTGCGAGGAGTGCTCCGGCAGCTGCAAGGTGTTCCTGGAGGAGCTCGACAGCTTCCGGCGCTGCCCCGAGTGCAACGAGAACGGGCTCGTGCGCTGCCCTCTCTGCTGCTTGTGACCGTGGGATTTTCTTGCGATCTCCGGCGAGCAAGTTCAGTTAAGATGATCGATTGATCTGTACAGTACAGAGAAGTGCATATAGCTTCTGTAACATTAGGACTGATCAGGTAACATTTGTACTGTATTAGTAGTTGATTTTGCCGTGCTTGTTTCCTCCCTCTGGAGTCGAGTGTGTAAGGGGAAATGACTGTAAATCTGCAATTTGATGCTTTCAATCGGCCAAGCACATTGCTGAACTGAAGCAAGGCAAGCAAAACTGTGAGTGAAGCTCAGAAGCTGCATCTCGTACTACCATAATCTTGGAAAAGTGTAAGTTGTGTAGTTGGTGATCGGCCGTCGGCGGGCTGGATCATTCCGTGATGTGCCCATCTGAACTATAGTAAAATGCGTGCAGCGGACGACGACGTGAAGCGGAAGGTGGCCGATGGCTGTCGTCTCTAATGTTTGTCATCCTGCTCAGGAGGAGCCGAGGAGGCGTGACACTGACACGGCACGCCGTCGCTGCCCGGTCACCCTGATTCTTATGTTGCTACACAATCCGAAGCATTCCAAATCGGTGATACCGACACACATCAACTCGATCGGCTTTGCTGATGCAAGTTTCCAAAGCGCGTCTGCTCGAGCACTTCCGGGAGGCGTGGGGGATGGCGAGGCTGGGTTTTCTTCCAACTAGCAAGTCCCCTGGAAGACACCAGCATTTCGTGACGGATGATCTTCAAGGGCATGCCCTAGTTTGCATGCACTCAAGTCAAACCAGGCCAACTGCATGCAAAATTTAAAGTGATTGTTAACTGGAGTGATAGTTGGGCTTTTTTTTTAAAAAAAAACATAGAAATATATTAACACTAAAGCTCAAAGTACAACATATCTCGGCGACAATGCGTTGAGCAGGGATGAAAGGTGCGAAAACGCACAATATAAAAGAGAGATGGCCAAAACACTTGTAGTTGATACCAAAGATTGCCTATGAAGCCAAACAACAATCGTTTATCCATCGACAACCTAGGCTTGATATTCTTGCATGTGAAATCTTCAAGTGCCCTCAACATGCTCCATACCAGTTGATGTCCCGCGGGTGGCTCTCCCGACGGTTTATCTGGTGTATGCACTTGAGGCTGATGAGGATTGAGCTGTAGATTGTTGAAGCATCACCGAGCTCAATCTCAGCGGGTCCCTGCAGTTGAATCTGGGGATCAACAGGGAGATGTTGTCGTCCTTCTCTGGTAACACAGTCCGAACGGCCGAAGAACATCATCTTTCACAAGATGATCATCTGGCAAAATAATGTGTTGTGCCTTGAGAACTCGACAAGAAACTATCCTGCACCCCAATAGCATTGCCACCGTTAATATTCTTGTAAGCATAGTGGCAACTCTAAGATCTTTGCTGCCCAAATATCAGAACCGTTGTGTGTGAGCATAATTGATGATTCAAATTTGCGGATACTGAATTGGCTTGGCTCACCTCACACTAAGAGTATTATTCCAACATCGACGTTCCAAACCATGAGCAGCAAAAAATCATAGGCCAGAAGAATAAACCTAGGATCTCCAAAGGCATTTCATGATAAATGCTCAACTTATCATGCCAAAAGTTGGAGATTAGCAGCATCCTGGTGACTAGTTCACATGGCAGATCAACAAGAAATTCACAGTAGTTGTTGGACCACTTGAAGGTCTCCGACCACGAAAGAATATCTTGGGCATAATCATCATCATCATGGTGGCACACATCCGCATAAAATTCAGCAGAAAAACAAGGATTAGAGGAAGTACCCAAAATCCTATAGGTTCCCATCCTGCACTACCATGGTGTCTTCTGAGCAATTGTACATTGGCCACCCGTCGACAAACAAGCCTCCTTCAAATTGACGAGGGTGGTGAAGAATTGGACTCCCCAACATCAGATTCCATGAAAAACAACAGAGAGCATAGGATAGCCCGACATGGGCCCGATTTTTAGTTGCTTCAGCGCACACTCCTGTGTCCAATGCTTGTCGGCGTGTTGCTCGCGCCTGAGGCCAACTGAACTTGATGAGGTAGAAAGTGAGACTCGCACAAGGTGGGTCGAGGAGCTTGCCCTGTCCGGCCAACTGCTGCTCTAGAACATGGAGAAGAACATCACGCAGCCAAGGGCCCATCTGCTGCACCTTCAGGAAGGTTGATGTCTACGCACGCTTCTATTCTTATAGACAGTGTTGGGCCTCCAAGTGCAGAAGTTTGTAGAACAACAACAAGTTTCCCTTAAGTGGATCACCCAAGGTTTATTGAACTCAGGAGGTAGAGGTCAAAGATATCCCTCTCAATCAACCCTGCAATTACGATACAAGAAGTCTCTTGTGTCCCCAACACACCCAATACAAATGTCAGGTGTATAGGTGCACTAGTTCGGCGAAGAGATAATAAAATGCAAGTGATATGGATGAATATAAGTGGTAATAACAATCTAAAATAAATATGGTAGCAAGTAAACATGTAGTAAAACAGTAAATAAACGGTGATTCGATGCTTGGAAACAAGGCATAGGGATCATACTTTCACTAGTGGTCACTCTCAACAATGATATCATAAAGGAATATAAATATAAGCACTTCACTATGCTACTCTGAACTACTCTCCGGTTGGATAACGAACACTAATTCACCGCGTAGGGCTGCAAAAGCAAAACTTAAAGATGTATTCCCAAGTACTAATGAACACCCCACGCTGTCACTTTGAGCATTCATAGGAGGTACTAACACACCACAATTTCATAGAGACATCCAACTCAAATCATAATTCAGTGAACAAGTATTCTGTGAAATATAGCCTAAGAGACTCACACGGTGCACACACTGTCACCTTTACACACGTGGGACAAGGAGTCTCCGGAGATCACATAAGTAAAATCCACTTGAATAGCATAACGACATCTGGATTACAAAGATCATGGTCACATAAAGATCACACCATGAGAGAGAGAGAGACAAACCACATAGCTACCGGTAGAGCCCTTAGCCCCGGGGGAGAACTACTCACTCCTCATCATGGGAGTCGGCAAAGGCGATGGAGATAGCGGTGGAGTCGATGGAGATGACTCCGGGGGAAATTCCTCGTCTCGGCAGCGTGCCGGAACAGAGACTTCTGTCCCCCGGATCTTGTCTGGGACGGCGGCGGAGCTACAGAACGTTTCATGGGCGGAGGCTGATTGATTTAGGGTTTTTGCATCGAAGGGAATTTATAGGCGGAAGGGCGAGGTCGGTGGCCGCCTGGGTGGCCCACACCATGCCTAGGCGTGGGCTAAGGCCAGGACGCACCTAGGGTAGGTGTCTGGACTTTGTTTTCATTACGGTAAAATATTGACCCCGGTTTTTGTTTCGTCCAATTCCGAGAATATTTCCTGTACAACTTTTCTGAAATACAAAACAACAGAAAACATGGAACTTGCAATATGGCATCTTGTCAATAGGTTAGTTTCGGAAAATGCATAAAAGCGCCACAAAGTGTAAACAAAACATATAGCAATTGGTGTAAAACAAGCATGGAGCATCAAAAATTATAGATACGTTTGTAACGTATCAGCATCCCCAAGCTTAACTCCTGCTCGTCCTCGAGTAGGTAAGTGATAACAAAATAATTTTTGAGGTGACATGCAGCCAACACAATCTTGATCAAGCATTGTAAAGCACTGTGAGCTGGGATCTAAGTACTCTAAACATAGGCATGATAGATATAATTTAGTAGAACTTAGCAACTATGTTATAACATGAAGAGTAACTCAAATAAAGGATCATGAATAATAGTGCATTGAAGGCAACTATTTGTTTATGAGTATAGAGTAAACATAACAAAGTGGTACTCAACATGTCTTTTATGGAGTAGCAAAACATAAATGCTAGGACACCTTTAATGTTCAGAGGGTGACTAGATACAAGTAATTTAAGAACAAACAATATCACAATCATGAATCAATCAATAATAATTTTGGGACTATGCACATTGCACGAAGAATGACAATTATGCTCTCTTAATTGGTGCATAAAGAAGAAGATGGAGACTCAACATAAAAGTAAAAGAGAGACTCTTTTCAGAGTAAGCAAGATTAACAAGTTTTATAAACCTTCCAAAAAGTATGGCACTCATTAGCATTGAGCTCTCATTGCCCCTATCATAAGCATCTTGAATGGTTAAAGTTAATGTGAGTCAAATATGAGCTATATGCTTGCAAATCACAAGTTGAAAATCTCATGCCCCTTGAATGCGAGTACCTAAACCTCATGCTACTCAATTTAGGTCCCAAATAAGTTCTTGTCATTGTAAATATACATGTATCATTGAGAACCGCCAACGGGTACCTCTTGCCCGATGATATGGAAGTACTCTTGTAGGAGCAATCTCATGCCAAAATGACAAGATAAACAGACAATGAGCATCTCAACAATTTTTATTTACTATGGGTATAGCTTTTTATTGAAAATGCTTCATAGAATGCTCACTATAGTTCGCTGTAAATTTCCACCATGAATGATGCATGACTGAAATTGGTGGCCCAGGCGTTTCTCTAACTCATATACAAACTCCATGGACTTACAAGTTTCCATTTTATTTCGCACTGCTAGGCGTCCAGAAGCAAAAGAACATGACATCAACTAATTATAAGTACAATGTCGAAAGCGTTTCCCATGAAAGCATGGTTATGCTAACTCCCAACTTACAATTTGCAAACATATAAACTTCATAATATAGTCACAATGATCAAGTTTATTAAGTTAAAGAAAGTAAATGTGCCATCAAGTTCGTGAGAGATTTACTGACTAATTAATTTTCTCATGCCAAAATTTAATTTTGAAGATAAATAAAAACATGATGAATATACTTGGAATAGCAATAATGTTACTAGGTAGATATGGTGGACACAATTGGCAAACTTTGGTTTATGGTGGTTCGATGCACGACTAGAGTTCATACTCAGTACAGGCGAAGGCTAGCAAAAGACTGGGAGCGACCAACTCAGAGAGCAATAATGGCCATAATCATGCATAGCGACAAAACATTATCAATCAAAGCATAAAGTGATATTACAAGTCAAAAATTAAATGATCATAGAGGCTTTAGTTGACTGCTTATAGTCATAACATGGTATAAGCATGCGCCAAGTCAACCCAATAAAGCATCAAAGGAGAATACCACAATATTATGCTTTTATGATGGAAACAACACATGATTCTTTCAATGACACATTATGCACTCCCAGCCATTTGAAACAAGTCATGCTACAACAATAAATACTAAGCATATGACAAGAATAACATCCAACATGACATTCTAAAGTCTATGCCACAATCTAGACAAGATTCCTTTTGCATCATTATAGTCATGAAACATTTTACTCGTATCCAACACCAATCAATTTATTTTAAATATCTCTCAGAGATGAAATGCAATATGGACCAGAGAACTAATCATACACAAATAAAGAGTACTAATGAGTTATGAACAAAATTCAAGTGAAAGATTAAGAGCTAAACGCAGTACCAGAAAACTAGAACACTCGTAGAATAATAACATCGAAAACTAGAGCGTTCTATGCAATCAAAACAGAGCGGGTCTTTCTCCAAAAAAAATGTGTCGGGATCCAACATATGCTAAAGCAAGCAAAACAAAACAAAATAAAGACACTCCAAGAACAACATATTGCTTATGAAGCAATAAAAATATAACTTCGAGCACTCACCAGCAACTAAAAAAACTTAGTAGCCAGAGGATGTGAGTACCTTTTACCTTACCCCCCCCGACAACAACGCCAGAAAAGAGCTTGATGTCTACGCACGTTTCTATTCTTGTAGACAGTATTGAGCCTCCAAGTGCAGAGGTTTGTATAACAGCAACAAGTTTCCCTTAAGTGGATCACCCAAGGTTTATCGAACTCAGGGAGGTAGAGGTCAAAGATATCCCTCTCAAGCAACCCTGCAATTATGATACAAGAAGTCTCTTGTGTCCCCAACACACCCAATACACTTTTCAAGTGTATAGGTGCACTAGTTTGGCGAAGAGATAGTAAAATACAAGTGATATGAATGAATATGAGTGGTAATAACAATCTGAGATAATTATGGTAGCAAGTAAACATGCAGTAAAACTGTAAATAAACGGTGATTCGATGCTTGGAAACAAGGCATAGGGATCATACTTTCACTAGTGGTCACTCTCAACAATGATATCATAAAGGAATATAAATATAAGCACTTCACTATGCTACTCTGAACTACTCTCCGGTTGGATAACGAACACTAATTCACCGCGTAGGGCTGCAAAACCAAACCTTAAAGATGTATTCCCAAGTACTAATGACCACCCCATGCTGTCACTTTGAGCATTCATAGGAGGTACTAACACAACACAACTTCATAGAGACATCCAACTCAAATCATAATTCAGTAAACAAGTATTCTGTTAAATATAGCCTAAGAGACCCACACGGTGCACACAATGGCACCTTTACACACGTGGCACAAGGAGTCTCCGGAGATCACATAAGTAAAATCCACTTGAATAACATAACGACATCTAGATTACAAAGCTCATAGTCACATAAAGATCACACCATGGGAGAGAGATAAACCACATAGCTACCGGTAGAGCCCTCAGCCCCGGGGGAGAACTACTCACTCCTCATCATGGGAGTCAGCAACGGCGATGGAGATGGTGGTGGAGTCGATGGAGATGGCTCCGGGGGCAATTCCCCATCCCGGCAGCGTGCCGGAACAGAGACTTATGTCCCCCGGATCTTGTCTGCGACAGGGGCGGAAGTATGGAACTTTTCATGGGCGGAGGCTGATTGATTTAGGGTTTTTGTGTCGAAGGGAATTTATAGGCGGGAGGGCGAGGTCGGTGGCCACTTGGGTGGCCCACATGATGCCAAGGCGCGGGCCAATGCTAGGCCGCGCCTAGGGTAGGTGTGGCCGCCCTGCGCCTCCTACTTGTCTCCCCTCTGGACTCTGTCTTTGTTACGGTAAAATATTGACTTCGGTTTTTTTCCGTCAAATTCCTTGCCCGATTCACGGCGAGGTGACACGCGTACAACACGCGACCGTTGGGAACCCCAAGTGGAAGGTGTGATGCGTACAACATTAAGTTTCCCTCAGTAAGAAACCAAGGTTTATCGAACCAGTAGGAGTCAAGAAGCACGTTGAAGGTTGATGACGGCGTAGTGTAGTGCGGTGCAACACCAGGGATTCCGGCGCCAACGTGGAACCTGCACAACACAACCAAATTACTTTGCCCCAACGTGACAGTGAGGTTGTCAATCTCACCGGCTTGCTGTAACAAAGGATTAGATGTATAGTGTGGATGATGATTGTTTGCAGAAAATAGTAGAACGAGTATTGCAGTAGATTGTATTCGATGTAAAGAATGGACCGGGGTCCACAATTCACTAGTGGTGTCTCTCCCATAAGAAATAGCATGTTGGGTGAACAAATTACAGTTGGGCAATTGACAAATAAAGAGGGCATGACCATGCACATACATGTTATGATGAGTAGTGTGAGATTTAATTGGGCATTACGACAAAGTACATAGACCGCTATCCAGCATGCATCTATGCCTAAAAAGTCCACCTTCAGGTTATCATCCGAACCCCCTCCAGTATTAAGTTGCAAACAACAGACAATTGCATTAAGTATGGTGCGTAATCCTTAGACATAGCATTGATGTTTTATCCCTAGTGGCAACAACACATCCACAACCTTAGAACTTTCTGTCACTGTCCCAGATTTAATGGAGGCATGAACCCACTATCGAGCATAAATACTCCCTCTTGGAGTTACAAGTAACGACTTGGCCAGAGCCTCTACTAATAACGGAGAGCATGCAAGATCATAAACAACACATAGATAATAGATCAATAATCAACATAGCATAGTATTCCATATTCATCGGATCCCAACAAACGCAACATGTAGTATTACAAATAGATGATCTTGATCATGTTAGGCAGCTCACAAGATCCAACAATGATAGCACAATTAGGAGAAGACGACCATCTAGATACTGCTATGGACCCATAGTCCAGGGGTGAACTACTCACACATCACTCCGGAGGCGACCATGGCGGTGAAGAGTCCTCCGGGAGATGATTCCCCTCTCCGGCAGGGTGCCGGAGGCGATCTCCTGAATCCCCCGAGATGGGATTGGCGGCGGCGGCGTCTCTGGAAGGTTTTCCGTATCGTGGCTCTCGGTATTGGGGTATTCGCGACGAAGACTTTAAGTAGGTGGAAGGGCGGAGTCGGAGGGATGACGAGGGGCCACACGCTAGGGCCGCGCGGGCCCCCCTTGGGCCACGCCGCCCTAGTGTGGCAGTGCCTCGTCGCCCCACTTCGTTTCCCTTTCGGTCTTCTGGAAGCTTCGTGGAAAAATAGGCCCCTGGGCATTGATTTCGTCCAATTCCGAGAATATTTCCTTACTAGGATTTCTGAAACCAAAAACAGCAGAAAACAACAACTGGCTCTTCGGCATCTTGTTAATAGGTTAGTGCCAGAAAATGCATAAATATGACATAAAGTATGTATAAAACATGTGTGTATCATCATAAAACAAGCATGGAACATAAGAAATTATCGATACGTTGGAGACGTATCAGCATCCCCAAGCTTAGTTCCTACTCGTCCCGAGTAGGTAAACGATAACAAAGATAATTTCTGAAGTGACATGCCATCATAATCTTGATCAATACTATTATAAGCACATGTAATGAATGCAGCAATTCGAAGCAATGGTAAATATAATGAGTAAACAATTGAATCATATAGCAAAGACTTTTGATGAATAGTACTTTCAAGACAAGCATCAATAAGTCTTGCATAAGAGTTAACTCATAAAGCAATAAATTCAAAGTAAAGGCATTGAAGCAACACAAAGGAAGATTAAGTCTCAACGGTTGCTTTCAACTTGTAACATGTATATCTCATGGATAGTTGTCAATGCAAAGTAATATAATAAGTGCAATACGCAAATATGTAGGAATCAATGCACAGTTAACACAAGTGTTTGCTTCTAAGATAGAAGGAAATATGTAAACTGACTCAACATAAAAGTAGAAGAATGGCCCTTCGCAGAGGGAAGTATTGATTGCTATATTTGTGCTAGAGCTTTTATTTTGAAAACATAAAGAGAGCATAAAAGTAAGGTTTTGAGAGGTGTTTGTTGTTGTCAACGAATGGTAGTGAGCACTCTAACCCCCTTGCCAGACAGACTTTCAAAGAGCGGCTCCCATGAATTTTTATTTTTGGGTGGCACTCCTTCCAACCTTGCTTTCACAAACCATGGCTAACCGAATCCTCGGGTGCCTGCCAACAATCTCATACCATGAAGGAGTGATACGTCTCCGACGTATCGATAATTTCTTATGTTCCATGCCACATTATTGATGATATCTACATGTTTTATGCATACTTTATGTCATATTTATGCATTTTCCGGCACTAACCTATTAACGAGATGCCGAAGAGCCAGTTGCTGTTTTCTGCTGTTTTTGGTTTCAGAAATCCTAGTAAGGAAATATTCTCGGAATTGGACGAAATCAACGCCCAGGGGCCTATTTTCACACGAAGCTTCCAGAAGACCGAAGATGATACGAAGTGGGGCCACGAGGTGGCCAAACACTAGGGCGGCGCGGCCTGGCCCTTGGCCGCGCCAGCCTGTTGTATGGGGCCCTCGTGTGGCCCCCTGACCTATCTCCTCCGCCTACTTAAAGCCTTCGTCGCGAAACCCCCAGTACCGAGAGCCACGATACGGAAAACCTTCCAGAGACGCCGCCGCCGCCAATCCCATCTCGGGGGATTCAGGAGATCGCCTCCGGCACCCTGCCGGAGAGGGGAATCATCTCCCGGAGGACTCTTCACCGCCATGGTCGCCTCTGGAGTGATGAGTGAGTAGTTCACCCCAGGACTATGGGTCCATAGCAGTAGCTAGATGGTCGTCTTCTCCTAATTGTGCTTCATTGTTGGATCTTGTGAGCTGCCTAACATGATCAAGATCATCTATCTGTAATGCTACATGTTGTGTTTGTTGGGATCCGATGAATAGAGAATACTATGCTATGTTGATTATCAATCTATTATCTATGTGTTGTTTATGATCTTGCATGCTCTCCATTATTAGTAGAGGCTCTGGCCAAGTTTTTTCTCTTAACTCCAAGAGGGAGTATTTATGCTCGATAGTGGGTTCATGCCTCCATTAAATCTGGGACAAAGGATGAAAGTTCTAAGGTTGTGGATGTGCTGTTGCCACTAGGGATAAAACATCGATGCTATGTCTAAGGATGTAGTTGTTGATTACATTACGCACCATACTTAATGCAATTGTCTGTTGTTTGCAACTTAATACTGGAAGGGGTTCGAATGATAACCTGAAGGTGGACTTTTTAGGCATAGATGCATGCTGGATAGCGGTCTATGTACTTTGTCGTAAGGCCCAATTAAATCTCACTATACTCATCATATCATGTATGTGCATGGTCATGCCCTCTTTATTTGTCAATTGCCCAACTGTAATTTGTTCACCCAACATGCTTATTCTTATCGGAGAGACGCCTCTAGTGAATTGTGGACCCCGGTCCATTCTTTTAATCGAATACAATCCCATCGCAATACTTGTTCTACTGTTTTCTGCAAACAATCATCATCCACACTATACATCTAATCCTTTGTTACAGCAAGCCGATGAGATTGACAACCTCACTGTTTCGTTGGGGGAAAGTACTTTGGTTGTGTTGTGCAGGTTCCACGTTGGCGCCGGAATCCCTGGTGTTGCGCCGCACTACATCTCGCTGCCATCAACCTTCAACGTGCTTCTTGGCTCCTACTGGTTCGATAAACCTTGGTTTCTTACTGAGGGAAAACTTGCCGCTGTACGCATCACACCTTCCTCTTGGGGTTCCCAACGGACGCGTGCTGTACGCGTATCAAGCAGAATTTCTGGCGCCGTTGCCGGGGAGATCAAGACACGCTGCAAGGGGAGTCTCCACTTCCAATCTCTTTACTTTGTTTATGTCTTGCTTTATTTTATTTAGTACTTTGTTTGCTGCACTAAAACAAAACACAAAAAAATTAGTTGCTAGTTTTACTTTACTTGCTATCTTGTTTGCTATATCAAAAACACAAAAAATTAGTTACTTGCATTTACTTTATCTAGTTTGCTTTATTTACTATTGCTAAAATAGGTACTCCTGAAAATACTAAGTTGTGTGACTTCACAACCACAAATAATAATGATTTATTATGCACACCTATTGCTCCACCTGCTACTACAGCAGAATTCTTTGAAATTAAACCTGCTTTACTGAATCTTGTCATGAGAGAGCAATTTTCTGGTGTTAGTTCTGATGCTGCTGCTGCCCATCTCAATAATTTTGTTGAATTGTGTGAAATGCAAAAGTATAAAGATGTAGATGGTGACATTATAAAATTAAAATTGTTTCCTTTCTCATTAAGAGGAAGAGCTAAAGATTGGTTGCTATCTCTGCCTAAGAATAGTATTGATTCATGGACTAAATGCAAGGATGCTTTTATTGGTAGATATTATCCCCCTGCTAAAATTATATCTTTGAGAAGTAGCATAATGAATTTTAAACAATTGGATAATGAGCATGTTGCACAAGCTTGGGAAAGAATGAAATCTTTGGTTAAAAATTGCCCAACCCATGGACTGACTACTTGGATGATCATCCAAACCTTTTATGCAGGACTGAATTTTTCTTTGCGGAACCTATTGGATTCAGCTGCTGGAGGTACCTTTATGTCCATCACTCTTGGCGAAGCAACAAAGCTTCTTGATAATATGATGATTAATTACTCTGAATGGCACACGGAAAGAGCTCCACAAGGTAAGAAGGTAAATGCAATGAAGAAACCTCTTCCTTGAGTGATAAGATTGATGCTATTATGTCTATGCTTGTGAATGATAGGACAAATGTTGATCCTAATAATGTTCCGTTAGCTTCATTGGTTGCCCAAGAAGAACATGTTGATGTAAACTACATTAAAAATAACAATTTCAACAACAATGCTTACCGGAACAATTCTAGTAACAACTATAGGCCATATCCTTATAATAATGGCAACGGCTATGGTAATTCTTACAACAATAATAGGAACACACCCCCTGGACTTGAAGCCATGCTTAAATAATTTATTAGTACACAAACTGCTTTTAACAAATCTGTTGAAGAAAAGCTTGGGAAAATTGATATACTTGCTTCTAAAGTCGATAGTCTTGCTGCTGATGTTGATCTTTTGAAATCGAAAGTTATGCCTGATGAAAATCATAATAATAAAATTGTTACTACAGCAAATGCCATCCAAGTTAGAATTAATGAGAATATAAGATTGATGGCCGAATTGCGTGCTAGGTGGGAAAAAGAAGAAAATGAAAAAGAAGATAATATAGCTAAAGTTTGGACTATTACCACCGCTAGTAATGCTAATGCTTCACATGTTGCTGCACCTCCTACTATTAATGGTAAAATAATTGGTGTTGGCAATGTTTCCACTTCTAATGTAAAGCGTGGAAAACTGCCTGAAACTGCTAAAAGCTATTTGAAGGCACTGTGATAAAACTGCTGAAATTTTTTCCAACATTGGGGATAATGATCCCATTGCTTTAGATTATAATGGTTTGGATTTTGATGATTGCCACATCTCTGAAGTTATAAAGTTCTTACAAAAACTTGCTAAGAGTCCTAATGCTAGTGTTATAAATTTGGCTTTCACGAAACACATTACAAATGCTCTCATAAAAGCTAGAGAAGAGAAACTAAATCATGAAACTTCTATTCCTAGGAAGCTAGAGGATGGTTGGGAGCCCATCATTAATATGAAGGTCAATGACTTTGATTGTAATGCTTTATGTGATCTTGGTGCAAGTATTTCCGTTATGCCTAGAAAGATCTATAATATGCTTGACTTGCCACCATTGAAAAATTGTTATTTGGATGTTAATCTTGCTGATAATTCTACAAAGAAACCTTTGGGGAGAGTTGATAATTTTCGCATTACCGTTAACAATAACCTTGTCCCCGTTGATTTTGTTGTCTTGGATATTGAATGCAATGCATCTTGTCCCATTATATTGGGAAGACCTTTTCTTCGAACTGTTGGTGCTATCATTGATATGAAGGAAGGTAATATTAAATATCAATTTCCTCTCAAGAAGGTATGGAACACTTCCCTAGAAAGAGAATGAAGTTACCTTTTGATTCTATCATTAGAACAAATTATGATGTTGATGCTTCGTCTCTTGATAATACTTGATATACACTTTCTGCGCCTAGCTGAAAGGCGTTAAAGAAAAGCGCTTATGGGAGACAACCCATGATTTTACTACTGCACTTTTATTTTATATTTGAGTCTTGGAAGTTGTTACTACTGTAGCAACCTCTCCTTATCTTAGTTTTGTTGCATTGTTGTGCCAATTAAAGTCTTTGATAGTAAGGTTCATACTAGATTTGAATTACTGCGCAGAAACAGATTTCTTGCTGTCACGAATCTGGGCCTAATTCTCTGTAGGTAACTCAGAAAATTATGCCAATTTACGTGAGTGATACTCATATATGTACGCAACTTTCATTCAATTTGAGCATTTTCATTTGAGCAAGTCTGTGCCTCTTAGAAATTCGTCTTTACAGACTGTTCTGTTTTTGACAGATTCTGCCTTTTATTTCGCATTGCCTGTTTTACTATGCTTGATGGATTTTTCGATTCCATTAACTTTCAGTAGCTTTGTGCAATGTCCAGAAGTGTTAAGAATGATTATGTCACCTCTGAACATGTGAATTTTGATTGTGCACTAACCCTCTAATGAGTTGTTTTGAGTTTGGTGTGGAGGAAGTTTTCAAGGATCAAGCGAGGGAGATGATACAATATGATCAAGGAGAGTGAAAGCTCTAAGCTTGGGGATGCCCCGGTGGTTCACCCCTGCATATTTCAAGAAGACTCAAGCATCTAAGTTTGGGGATGCCCAAGGCATCCCCTTCTTCATCGACAACATTATCAGGTTCCTCTAGTGAAACTATATTGTTATTCCATCACATCTTATGTACTTTGCTTGGAGCGTCTGTTTGTTTTTGTTTTTGTTTTGTTTGAATAAAATGGATCCTAGCATTCATTGTGTGGGAGAGAGACACGCTCCGCTGTTGCATATGGACAAATATGTCCTTAGGCTTTACTCATAGTGTTCATGGCGAAGGTTGAATCTTCTTCGTTAAATTGTTATATGGTTGGAAACGGGAAATGCTACATGTAGTAATTGGTAAAATGTCTTGGATAATGTGATACTTGGCAATTGTTGTGCTCATGTTTAAGCTCTTGCATCATGTACTTTGCACCTATTAATGAAGAAATACATAGAGCTTGCTAAAATTTGGTTTGCATAATTGGTCTCTCTAAGGTCTAGATAATTTCTAGTAAGAGTTTGAACAACAAGGAAGACGGTGTAGAGTCTTATAATGTTTACAATATGTCTTTTATGTGAGTTTTGTTGCACCGCTTCATACTTGTGTTTGTTTCAAATAACCTTGCTAGCCTAAGCCTTGTATCGAGAGGGAATACTTCTCATGCATCCAAAATCCTTGAGCCAACCACTATGCCATTTGTGTCCACCATACCTACCTACTACATGGTATTTCTCCGCCATTCCAAAGTAAATTGCTTGAGTGCTACCTTTAAATTTCTATCCTTTATCTTTACAATATATAGCTCATGGGACAAATAGCCTAAAAACTATTGTGGTATTGAATATGTACTTATGCATTTTATTTCTTATAAGTTGCTTGTTGTGCGATAACCATGTTCCTGGGGACGCCATCAACTACTCTTTGTTGAATATCATGTGAGTTGCTATGCATGTCCGTCTTGTCTGAAGTAAGGGCGATTTACCATGAGTTGAATGGTTTGAGCATGCATACTGTTAGAGAAGAACATTGGGCCGCTAACTAAAGCCATGATCCATGGTGGAAGTTTCAGTTTTGGACAAATATCCTCAATCTCATATGAGAAAATTAATTTTTGTTGAATGCTTAAGCATTAAAGAGGAGTCCATTATCTGTTGTCTATGTTGTCCCGGTATGGATGTCTAAGTTGAGAATAATCAAAAGCGAGAAATCCAATGCGAGCTTTCTCCTTAGACCTTTGTACAGGCGGCATAGAGGTACCCCTTTGTGACACTTGGTTAAAACATATGTATTGCGGTGATAATCCAGGTAATCCGAGCTAATTAGGACAAGGTGCGGGCACTATTAGTATACTATGCATGAGGCTTGCAACTTGTAGGATATAATTTACATGATGCATATGCTTTATTACTACCGTTGACAAAATTGTTTCTTGTTTTCAAAACCAAAGCTCTAGCACAAATATAGCAATCGATGCTTCCCTCTGCGAAGGGCCTTTCTTTTACTTTTATGTTGAGTCGGTTCACCTATTTCTCTCCATCTCAAGAAGCAAACACTTGTGTGAACTGTGCATTGATTCCTACATACTTGCATATTGCACTTGTTATATTACTTTACATTGACAATATCCATGAGATATACATTTTACAAGTTGAAAGCAACCGCTGAAACTTAATCTTCCTTTGTGTTGCTTCAATGCCTTTACTTTGAATTATTGCTTTATGAGTTAACTCTTATGCAAGACTTATTGATCCTTGTCTTGAAAGTACTATTCATGAAAAGTCTTTGCTATATGATTCATTTGTTTACTCATGTCATTTACCATTGTTTTGATCGATGCATTCATTACATGTGCTTACAATAGTATGATCAAGGTTATGATGGCATGTCACTCCAGAAATTATCTTTGTTATCGTTTACCTGCTCGGGACGAGCAGAAACTAAGCTTGGGGATGCTGATACGTCTCCGACGTATCGACAATTTCTTATGTTCCATGCCACATTATTGATGATATCTACATGTTTTATGCATACTTTATGTCATATTTATGCATTTTCCGGCACTAACCTATTAACGAGATGCCGAAGAGCCAATTGTTGTTTTCTGCTGTTTTTGGTTTCGGAAATCCTAGTAAGGAAATATTCTCGGAATTGGACGAAATCAACGCCCAGGGGCCTATTTTCACACGAAGCTTCCAGAAGACCGAAGATGATACGAAGTGGGGCCACGAGGTGGCCAAACACTAGGGCGGCGCGGCCTGGCCCTTGGCTGCGTCGGCCTGTTGTGTGGGGCCCTCGTGTGGCCCCCTGACCTATCTCCTCCGCCTACTTAAAGCCTTCATCGCGAAACCCCCAGTACCGAGAGCCACGATACGGAAAACCTTCCAGAGACGCCGCCGCCGCCAATCCCATCTCGGGGGATTCAGGAGATCACCTCCGGCACCCTGCCGGAGAGGGGAATCATCTCCCGGAGGACTCTTCACCGCCATGGTCGCCTCCGGAGTGATGTGTGAGTAGTTCACCCCTGGACTATGGGTCCATAGCAGTATCTAGATGGTCGTCTTCTCCTAATTGTGCTATCATTGTTGGATCTTGTGAGCTGCCTAACATGATCAAGATCATCTATTTGTAATACTACATGTTGCGTTTGTTGGGATCCGATGAATATGGAATACTATGCTATGTTGATTATTGATCTATTATCTATGTGTTGTTTATGATCTTGCATGCTCTCCGTTATTAGTAGAGGCTCTGGCCAAGTCGTTACTTGTAACTCCAAGAGGGAGTATTTATGCTCGATAGTGGGTTCATGCCTCCATTAAATCTGGGACAGTGACAGAAAGTTCTAAGGTTGTGGATGTGTTGTTGCCACTAGGGATAAAACATCAATGCTATGTCTAAGGATTACGCACCATACTTAATGCAATTGTCTGTTGTTTGCAACTTAATACTGGAGGGGGTTCGGATGATAACCTGAAGGTGGACTTTTTAGGCATAGATGCATGCTGGATAGTGGTCTATGTACTTTGTCGTAATGCCCAATTAAATCTCACAATACTCATTATATCATGTATGTGCATTGTCATGCCCTCTTTATTTGTCAATTGCCCAACTGTAATTTGTTCACCCAACATGCTTATTCTTATCGGAGAGACGCCTCTAGTGAACTGTGGACCCCGGTCCATTCTTTTAATCGAATACAATCTACTGCAATACTTGTTCTACTGTTTTCTGCAAACAATCATCATCCACACTATACATCTAATCCTTTGTTACAGCAAGCCGGTGAGATTGACAACCTCACTGTTTCGTTGGGGCAAAGTACTTTGGTTGTGTTGTGCAGGTTCCACGTTGGCGCCGGAATCCCTGGTGTTGCGCCGCACTACATCTCGCCGCCATCAACCTTCAACGTGCTTCTTGGCTCCTACTGGTTCGATAAACCTTGGTTTCTTACTGATGGAAAACTTGCCGCTGTACGCATCACACCTTCCTCTTGGGGTTCCCAACGGACGCGTGCTGTACGCGTATCAAGGAGTGCCTTTTTATTTTAGTTTTATTAGATGACACTCCTCCCCACCTTTGCTTTCTCAAGCCATGGCTAACCGAATCCTCGGGTGCCGTCCAACAATCACATACCATGGAGGAGTGTCTTTTTGTAAAATTATGAAAGATAATTAATTTGGGGCTGGGAACCCCATTGCCAGCTCTTTTTGCAAAATTATTGTATAAGCGGATGAAGCCACTAGTCCATTGGTGAAAGTTGCCCAACAAGATTGAAAGATAAACACCACATACTTCCTCATAAGCTATAAAACATTGACACAAATAAGAGGTAATAACTTTTGAATTTTTTAAAGATAGCACTCAAGCAATTTACTTTGGAATGGCGGAGAAATACCATGTAGTAGGTAGGTATGGTGGACACAAGTGGCATAGCGTTTGGCTCAAGGATTTGGATGCACGAGAAGTATTCCCTCTCAATACAAGGCTTAGGCTAGCAAGGTTATTTGAAACAAACACAAGTATGAACTGGTACAGCAAAACTCACATAAAAGACATATTGTAAGCATTATAAGACTCTACACCGTCTTCCTTATTGTTCGACCCTTACTAGAAAATATCTTGACCTTAGAGAGACCAATCATGCAAACCAAATTTTAGCAAGCTCTATGTATTTCTTCACTAATAGGTGCAAAGTATATGATGCAAGAGCTTAAACATGAGGACAACAATTGCCAAGTATCACATTATTCAAGATATTATACCAATTACCACATGTAGCATTTCCCGTTTCCAACCATATAACAATTAACGAAGCAGTTTCAACCTTCGCCATGAACATTATGAGTAAAGCTAAGGACATATTTGTCCATATGCAACAGCGGAGCGTGTCTCTCTCCCACACAATGAATGCTAGGATCCAATTTTATTCAAACAAAACAAAAATAAAAACATACAGACTCTCCAAGTAAAGCACATAAGATGTGATGGAATAAAAATATAGTTTCACTAGAGGAACCTGATAATGTTGTCGATGAAGAAGGGGATGCCTTGGGCATCCCCAAGCTTAGATGCTTGAGTCTTCTTGAAATATGCAGGGATGAACCACCGGGGCATCCCCAAGCTTAGAACTTTCACTCTCCTTGATCATATTGTATCATCCTCCTCTCTTGATCCTTGAAAACTTCCTCCACACCAAACTCAAAACAACTCATTAGAGGGTTAGTGCATAATAAAAATTCACATGTTCAGAGGTGACATAATCATTCTTAACACTTCTGGACATTGCACAAAGCTACTGAAAGTTAATGGAATAAATAAATCCATCAAGCATAGCAAAACAGGCAATGCGAAATAAAAGGCAGAATCTGTCAAAACAGAATAGTCCGTAAAGACGAATTTTTTAGGTGCACCAGACTTGCTCAAATGAAAATACTCAAATTGAATGAAAGTTGCGTACATATATGAGGATCACTCACGTAAATTGGCAGATTTTTCTGAGTTACCTACAGAGACTACTGCTCAAATTCGTTACAGTAAGAAATCTGTTTCTGCGCAGTAATCCAAATCTAGTATGAACCTTACTATCAAAGACTTTACTTGGCACAACAATGCAACAAAATTAAGATAAGGAGAGGTTGCTACAGTAGTAACAACTTCCAAGACTCAAATAGAAAACAAAATTGCTGTAGTAAAATCATGGGTTGTCTCCCATAAGCGCTTTTCTTTAACGCCTTTCAGCTAGGTGCAGAAAGTGTGTATCAAGTATTATCAAGGGATGAAGCATCAACATCATAATTTGTTACATTAGGTACCTTAGATGATCCATTATCTATAGTGGTATTAAGAGCTTTATCAATTTTAGGCCTATAATGGTTTTTTGGTTTAGGCACCTTAGAAACATACATGAACTTTTGCTCCTTACCCACATAAGCTTTCTCCTTAAACTTAATAGAAGAAAAAGTTAAACCAAAGGTTCCCATAGCTTCCTCAAGTTCACTAATCCTTTGGGTTTGATTATCATGAATAGCACAAGCTTCTAAGATGGCAATTCTCTCATTAACTCCACCTAGAGATTTGTCAAGTTTATCAGTGCTATCAAGTAATTCTCCCAATTTAGTCTCAATACTTGGAAGATTTTGCTCTATGGTTTCTAACTTTTTCATGACATCTTCAAAAGAGATTTCAGTTTTAACTTCATTAATAGGTGGTATTCCAAATAGACTCCCAATAATGCAACTAGCTTCTAAAGCAGGAGTGCCTAGGAAATTACCTCCCGCGAGACAATCAAGAACATACCTATTCTAGCTAGAGATACCAACATAAAAATTCCTGAGTAGGATAGTGGTGGAGTGTTTCTTAGTGCACCTATTATGAGCATTGCTGTCCAGGACTGGCGCGTGGTTGACGAGGGAGGAAATGGTGTAGCTATCCTTCGTTCCCCGGCAACGGCGCCAGAAAATAGCTTGATGTCTACGCACACTCCTTTTCCTGTAGACAGTGTTGGGCCTCCAAGAGCAGATGTTTGTAGAACAGCAGCAAGTTTTCCCTTAAGTGGATCACCCAAGGTTTATCGAACTCAGGGAGGAAGAGGTCAAAGATATCCCTCTCAAGCAACCCTGCAACCACAAAGCAAGAAGTCTCTTGTGTCCCCAACACACCTAATACACTTGTCAGATGTATAGGTGCACTAGTTCGGCGAAGAGATAGTGAAATACAGGTGGTATGAATGTATATGAGCAGTAGTAACGGCACCAGAAAATAGCTTGATGCTACAACTGGCGTGTGGTTGATGGTGGGAATATTGCAGGCAGTACGGATGCAGTAGAACAGTAAACAAGCAGCGATAGCAGTATTTGGAAACAAGGCCTAGGGATCATACTTTCACTAGTGGACACTCTCAACATTGATCACATAACAGAATAGATAAATGCTATACTCTACACTCTCTTTTTGGATGATGAACACCACTAATTTTGTAGGATTACACGAACCCTCAATGCCGGAGTTAACAAGCTCCACAATATTCGATATTCATGTTTAAATAACCTTAGAGTGCATGATAGATCATTGCAATAACACCAAGTACTAACATAGCATGCACACTGTCACCATCACACTATGAAGGAGGCATAGATCACATCAATACTATCATAGCAATAATTAACTTCATAATCTACAAGAGATTACAGTCATAACCTACGCCAAGTACTACACGATGCACACAATGTCACCATTACACCGTGGAGGAGGAATAGAGTACTTTAATAACATCACTAGAGTAGCACATAGAATAGTAGTGATACAAAGCACATTGCAATCATAAAGGGATATAAATAAGCACTTCACTATGCTATTCATAACAGTGAATAAGTATTCTGTGAAATATAGCCTAAGAGACCCACACGGTGCACACACTGTCACCTTTACACACGTGGGACAAGGAGTCTCCGGAGATCACATAAGTAAAATCCACTTGACTAGCATAACGACATCTAGATTACAAGCATCATCATATGAATCTCAATCATGTAAGGCAGCTCATGAGATTATTGTATTGAAGTACATAGGGAGAGAGATTAGCCACATAGCTACCGGTACAGCCCTTAGCCTCGATGGAGAACTACTCCCTCCTCATGGGAGACAACAGCAGTGATGAAGATGGCGGTGGAGATGGCAGCGGTGTCGATGGAGAAGCCTTCCGGGGGCACTTCCCCGTCCTGGCGGCGTGCCGGAACAGAGAGTCCTGCCCCCAGATCTTGGCTTCGCGATGGCGGCGGCTCTGGAAGGTTTCTCGTACCGTGGCTTTTTCGTATCGAAGATTTAGGTCAGGGACCTTTATATAGGCGAAGAGGCGGAGTCGGAGGGCTGACGAGGCGACGACACAGCAGGGGGGCGCGGCCCACCCCCTGGCCGCGCCAGCCTATCATCTGGGGCCCACAGGGCCCTCCTCTGGTGGCTCTCGGGTGTTCTGGAAGCTTCGTGGGATTCTAAGATGCTGGGCATTGATTTCGTCCAATTCCGAGAATATTTCCTTACTAGGATTTCTGAAACCAAAAACAGCAGAAAACAGGAATTGGCACTTCGGCATCTCGTCAATAGGTTAGTTCCGGAAAATGCATAAATATGACATAAAGTATGCATAAAACATGTAGGTATCATCAATAAAGTGGCATGGAACATAAGAAATTATCGATACGTTGGAGACGTAACATCATCCCCAAGCTTAGTTCCTGCTCGTCCCGAGTAGGTAAACGATAACAAAGATAATTTCTGAAGTGACATGCCATCATAATCTTGATCATACTATTGTAAGCACATGTAATGAATGCAACGATCAAAGCAATGGTAAATGCAATGAGTAAACAATTGAATCATATAGCAAAGACTTTTCATGAATAGTACTTTCAAGACAAGCATCAATAAGTCTTGCAAAAGAGTTAACTCATAAAGCAATAAATTCATAGTAAAGGCATTGAAGCAACACAAAGGAAGATTAAGTTTCAGCGGTTGCTTTCAACTTGTAACATGTATATCTCATGGATAATTGTCAACATAAAGTAATATAATAAGTGCAATATGCAAGTATGTAGGAATCAATGCACAGTTCACACAAGTGTTTGCTTCTTGAGATGGAGAGAAATAGGTGAACTGACTCAACATAAAAGTACAAGAAAGGCCCTTCGCAGAGGGAAGCATCAATTGCTATATTTGTGCTAGAGCTTTGATTTTGAAAACAAGAAACAATTTTGTCAACGGTAGTAATAAAGCATATGTGTTATGTAAATTATATCCTACAAGTTGCAAGCCTCGTGCATAGATTATCAATAGTGCCCGCACCTTGTCCTAATTAGCTCGGATTACCTGGATTATCACCGCAATACATATGTTTTAACCAAGTATCGCAAAGGGGTACCTCTATGCCGCCTGTACAAAGGTCTAAGGAGAAAGCTCGCATTGGATTTCTCGCTTTTGATTATTCTCAACTTAGACATCCATACCGGGACAACATAGACAACAGATAATGGACTCCTCTTTAATGCATAAGCATTTAGCAACAAATAATATTCTCATATGAGATTGAGGATATTTGTCCAGAACTGAAACTTCCACCATGGATCATGGCTTTAGTTAGCGGCCCAATGTTCTTCTCTAACAATATGCATGCTCAAACCATTCAACTCATGGTAAATCGCCCTACTTCAGACAAGACGAACATGCATAGCAACTCACATGATATTCAACAAAGTGTTGATGGCGTCCCCAGGAACATGGTTATCGCTCAACAAGCAACTTATAAGAGATAAGATGCATAAGTACATATTCAATACCACAATAGTTTTTAGGCTATTTGTCCCATGAGCTATATATTGCAAAGATAAAGAATGGAAATTTTAAAGGTAGCACTCAAGCAATTTACTTTGGAATGGCGGAGAAATACCATGTAGTAGGTAGGTATGGTGGACACAAATGACATAGTTTTGGCTCAAGGATTTGGATGCACGAGAAGTATTCCCTCTCAATACAAGGCTTAGGCTAGCAAGGCTATTTGAAACAAACACAAGTATGAACCGGTACAGCAAAACTCACATAAAAGACATATTGCAAGCATTATAAGACTCTACTCCGTCTTCCTTGTTGTTCGACCCTTACTAGAAAATATCTAGACCTTAGAGAGACCAATCATGCAAACCAAATTGAAGCAAGCTCTATGTATTTCTTCATTAATAGGTGCAAAGTATATGATGCAAGAGCTTAATCATGAGCACAACAATTGCCAAGTATCACATTGTTCAAGGCATCATACCAATTACTACATGTAGCATTTCCCGTTTCCAACCATATAACAATTAACGAAGCAGTTTCAACCTTCGCCATGAAAATTAAAAGCTAAGAACACATGTGTTCATATGAACCAGCGGAGCGTGTCTCTCTCCCACACAAGCATTTATTCAAACAAAAACAAAAACAAAAACAAACAGACGCTCCAAGTAAAGTACATAAGATGTGACCGAATAAAAATATAGTTTCAAGGGAGGAACCTGATAATTTGTCGATGAAGAAGGGGATGCCTTGGGCATCCCCAAGCTTAGACGCTTGAGTCTTCTTGAAATATGCAGGGGTGAACCACTGGGGCATCCCCAAGCTTAGAGCTTTCACTCTCCTTGATCACCTTGTATCATCCTCCTCTCTTGACCCTTGAAAACTTCCTCCACACCAAACTCGAAACAAACTCATTAGAGGGTTAGTGCATAATCAAAAATCTACATGTTCAGAGGGGACACACTCATTCTTAACACTTCTGGACATTGCACAAAGCTACTGGAAGTCAATGGAACAAAGAAATCCATTCCACATAGCAAAAGAGGCAATGCGAAATAAAAGGCAGAATCTGTCAAAACAGAACAGTCCGTAAAGACGAATTTTATTGAGGCACCAGACTTGATCAAATGAAAATTCTCAAATTGAATGAAAGTTGCGTACATATCTGAGGATCACTCACAAAAATTGGCAGATTTTTCTGAGTTACCTACAGAGAACCCTGCCCAAATTCGTGACAGACAGAAATCTGTTTCTACGCAGCAATCCAAATCTAGTATCAACCTTACTATCAAAGACTTTACTTGGCACAAAAATGCAATAAAATAAAGATAAGGAGAGGTTGCTACAGTAGTAACAACTTCCAAGACTCAAATATAAAACAAAATTACTGTAGCAAAATAAACACATGGGTTATCTCCCAAGAAGTTCTTTCTTTATAGCCATTAAGATTGGCTCAGCAGTTTTAATGATGCACTCGCAAGAAATAGTTGTTGAAGCAAAAGAGAGCATCAAGGAGCAAATTCAAAACACATTTAAGTCTAACATGCTTCCTATGCATAGGAATCTTGTAAATAAATAAGTTCATGAAGAGCAAAGTGACAAGCATAGGTAGATAGAACAAGTGTAGCTTCAAAAAATTCAGCACATAGAGAGGTGTTTTAGTAACATGAAAATTTCTACAACCATACTTTCCTCTCTCATAAAGATTTTCAGTAGCATCATGAGCAAACTCAACAATATAACTATCAAATGAAACATTCTTATCATGAGTCTCATGCATAAAATTATTACTCTCCACATAAGCATAATCAATACTAGTAGTTGTAGTGGGAGTAAATTCAACAAAGTAGCTATCATTATTATTCTCATCATCAAATATAGGAGGCATATTGTAATCATAATCAAATTTATCCTCCATAACAGGCGGCACCAAAAGACCACTATCATTATAATCATCATAAATAGGAGGCAAAGTATCATCAAAGAAAATTTTCTCCTCCATGCTCGGGGGACTAAAAATATCATGCTCATCAAAGCCAACTTCCCCAAGCTTAGAATTTTCCATATCATTAGCAACAATGGTATTCATACTAATATGTTCCATGGTTTTTTTTAATTTTCGCATCAAACCATCCATGTCTTAACTCAGGAAATAATTTTAAAAGCTCACTGTTGCTTTCCATTATGCCAAACTAGTGTAAAACAAGAAACAAAAAGATGCAATTGCAGGATCTAAAGAAAATAGCTTCGAGCACTTACAACGGCGCCGGAAAATAGCTTAGTAGCCGAGATCCGGAGTGTGAGTACCTTTTACCTTTCCTCCCCGGCAACAGCGCCAGAAAATATGCTTGCTGTCCAGGACTGGCGCGTGGTTGACGAGGGAGGAAATGGTGTAGCTTTCCTTCGTTCCCCCGCAACAGCGCCAGAAAATAGCTTGATGTCTACGCACACTCCTTTTCCTGTAGACAGTGTTGGGCCTCCAAGAGCAGAGGTTTGTAGAACAGCAGCAAGTTTTCCCTTAAGTGGATCACCCAAGATTTATCGAACTCAGGGAGGAAGAGGTCAAAGATATCCCTCTCAAGCAACCCTGCAACCACAAAGCAAGAAGTCTCTTGTGTCCCTAACACACCTAATACACTTGTCAGATGTATAGGTGCACTAGTTCGGCGAAGAGATAGTGAAATACAGGTGGTATGAATGTATATGAGCAGTAGTAACGGCACCAGAAAATAGCTTGATGCTACAACTGGCCTGTGGTTGATGGTGGGAATATTGCAGGCAGTACGGATGCAGTAGAACAGTAAACAAGCAGCGATAGCAGTATTTGGAAACAAGGCCTAGGGATCATACTTTCACTAGTGGACACTCTCAACATTGATCACATAACAGAATAGATAAATGCTATACTCTACACTCTCTTTTTGGATGATGAACACCACTAATTTTGTAGGATTACACGAACCCTCAATGCCGGAGTTAACAAGCTCCACAATATTCGATATTCATGTTTAAATAACCTTAGAGTGCATGATAGATCATTGCAATTACACCAAGTACTAACATAGCATGCACACTGTCACCATCACACTATGAAGGAGGCATAGATCACATCAATACTATCATAGCAATAATTAACTTCATAATCTACAAGAGATTACAGTCATAACCTACGCCAAGTACTACACGATGCACACAATGTCACCATTACACCGTGGAGGAGGAATAGAGTACTTTAATAACATCACTAGAGTAGCACATAGAATAGTAGTGATACAAAGCACATTGCAATCATAAAGGGATATAAATAAGCACTTCACTATGCTATTCATAACAGTGAATAAGTATTCTGTGAAATATAGCCTAAGAGACCCACACGGTGCACACACTGTCACCTTTACACACGTGGGACAAGGAGTCTCCGGAGATCACATAAGTAAAATCCACTTGACTAGCATAACGACATCTAGATTACAAGCATCATCATATGAATCTCAATCATGTAAGGCAGCTCATGAGATTATTGTATTGAAGTACATAGGGAGAGATATTAGCCACATAGCTACCGGTACAGCCCTTAGCCTCGATGGAGAACTACTCCCTCCTCATGGGAGACATCAGCAGTGATGAAGATGGCGGTGGAGATGGCAGCGGTGTCGATGGAGAAGCCTTCCGGGGGCACTTCCCCGTCCCGGCGGCGTGCCGGAACAGAGAGTCCTGTCCCCCAGATCTTGGCTTCGCGATGGCGGCGGCTCTAGAAGGTTTCTCGTACCGTGGCTTTTTCGTATCGAAGATTTAGGTCAGGGACCTTTATATAGGCGAAGAGGCGGAGTCGGAGGGCTGAAGAGGCGACGACACAGCAGGGGGGCGCGGCCCACCCCCTGGCCGCGCCAGCCTATCATCTGGGGCCCGCAGGGCCCTCCTCTGGTGGCTCTTGGGTGTTCTGGAAGCTTCGTGGGATTCTAAGATGCTGGGCATTGATTTCGGCCAATTCCGAGAATATTTCCTTACTAGGATTTCTGAAACCAAAAATAGCAGAAAACAGGAACTGACACTTCGGCATCTCGTCAATAGGTTAGTTCCGGAAAATGCATAAATATGACATAAAGTATGCATAAAACATGTAGGTATCATCAATAAAGTGGAATGGAACATAAGAAATTATCGATACGTTGGAGACGTATCAAGCATCACTAATTCTATACCAAGTATCTTTTAAACATTCTTCCCCTTGTTGCTTAAACGAACGAACTTCAAATTCAGGATTACTCATTTTAGCAATAGTAAATAAAGCAAACTAGATAAATTAAATGCAAGTAACTAATTTTTGTGTGTTTTTAATATGGCAAACAAGACAGTAAATAAAGTAAAGCTAGCAACTAAATTTTGTTTGTGTTTTGTTTTAGTGCAGCAAACAAAGTAGTAAATAAAAGTAAAGCAATACAAAAACAAAGTAAAGAGATTGGAGGTGGAGACTCCCCTTGCAGCGTGTCTTGATCTCCCCGGCAACGGCGCCAGAAATTTAGCTTGACACGCGTACAGCACGCGACCGTTGGGAAACCCAAGTGGAAGGTGTGATGCATACAGCAGTAAGTTTCCCTCAGTAAGAAACCAAGGTTTATCGAACCAGTAGGAGTCAAGAAGCACGTTGAAGGTTGATGACGGCGAAGTGTAGTGCGGCGCAACACCAGGGATTCCGGCGCCAACGTGGAACCTGCACAACACAACCAAATTACTTTGCCCCAACGTGACAGTGAGGTTGTCAATCTCACCGGCTTGCTGTAACAAAGGATTAGATGTATAGTGTGGATGATGATTGTTTGCAGAAAACAGTAGAACGAGTATTGCAGTAGATTGTATTCGATGTAAAGAATGGACCGGGGTCCACAATTCACTAGTGGTGTCTCTCCCATAAGAAATAGCATGTTGGGTGAACAAATTACAGTTGGGCAATTGAAAAATAAAGAGGGCATGACCATGCACATACATGTTATGATGAGTAGTGTGAGATTTAATTGGGCATTACGACAAAGTACATAGACCGCGATCCAACATGCATCTATGCCTAAAAAGTCCACCTTCAGGTTATCATCCGAACCCACTATCGAGCATAAATACTCCCTCTTGGAGTTACAAGTAACGACTTGGCCAGAGCCTCTACTAATAACGGAGAGCATGCAAGATCATAAACAACACATAGATAATAGATCAATAATCAACATAGCATAGTATTCCATATTCATCGGATCCCAACAAACGCAACATGTAGTATTACAAATAGATGATCTTGATCATGTTAGGCAGCTCACAAGATCCAACAATGATAGCACAATTAGGAGAAGACGACCATCTAGCTACTGCTATGGACCCATAGTCCAGGGGTGAACTACTCACACATCACTGCGGAGGCGACCATGGCGGTGAAGAGTCCTCCGGGAGATGATTCCCCTCTCCGGCAGGGTGCCGAAGGCGATCTCCTGAATCCCCCGAGATGGGATTGGCGGCGGCGGCGTCTCTGGAAGGTTTTCCGTATCGTGGCTCTCGGTACTGGGGTATTCGCGACGAAGACTTTAAGTAGGCGGAAGGGCGGAGTCGGAGGGCTGACGAGGGGGCCACCCGCTAGGGCCGCGCGGGCCCCCTTGGGCCGCGCCGCCCTAGTGTGGCAGTGCCTCGTCGCCCCACTTCGTTTCCCTTTCGGTCTTCTGGAAGCTTCGTGGAAAAATAGGCCCCTGGGCGTTGATTTCGTCCAATTCCGAGAATATTTCCTTACTAGGATTTCTAAAACCAAAAACAGCAGAAAACAGCAACTGGCTCTTCGACATCTTGTTAATAGGTTAGTGCCGGAAAATGCATAAATATGACATAAAGTATGTATAAAACATGTGTGTATCATCATAAAACAAGCATGGAACATAAGAAATTATCGATACGTTGGAGACGTATCACGAGGCGCTGCTTCGGTGGCGGTCGCTCCCATGATTCCCCCCTTTTCACTTCTTTCAATAGAATGGCGTTTCTGAAGGAGATATGCCCTAGAGGCAATAATAAAGTGGTTATTATTTATATCTTTATGTTTATGATAAATGTTTATATATCATGCTATAATTGTATTAACCGAAACATTAGTACATGTGTGATATGTAGACAACAAAGAAGTCCCTAATATGCCTCTTAACTAGCTTGTTGATTAATGGATGATTAGTTTCATAATCATGAACATTGGATGTTATTAATAACAAGGTTATATCATTGTATGAATGATGTAATGGACACACCCAATTAAGCGTAGCATAAGATCTCGTCATTAAGTTATTTGCTATAAGCTTTCGATACATAGTTACCTAGTCCTTATGACCATGAGATCATGTAAATCACTTATACCGAAAAGGTACTTTGATTACACCAAACGCCACTGCGTAAATGGGTGGTTATAAAGGTGGGATTAAGTATCCGAAAAGTATGAGTTGAAGCATATGGATCAACAGTGGGATTTGTCCATCCCGATGACGGATAGATATACTCTGGGCCCTCTCGGTGGAATGTCGTCTAATGTCTTGCAAGCATATGAATAAATTCATAAGAGACCACATACCACGGTACGAGTAAAGAGTACTTGTCAGGAGACGAGGTTGAACAAGGTATAGAGTGATACCGAAGATCAAACCTCGGACAAGTAAAATATCGCGTGACAAAGGGAATTGGTATCGTATGTGAATGGTTCATTCGATCACTAAAGTCATCGTTGAATATGTGGGAGCCATTATGGATCTCCAGATCCCGCTATTGGTTATTGGTCGGAGTGAGTACTCAACCATGTCCGCATAGTTCACGAACCGTAGGGTGACACACTTAAAGTTGGATGTTGAAATGGTAGAACTTGAATATGGAATGGAGTTTGAATATTTGTTCGGAGTCCCGGATGAGATCCCGGACATCACGAGGAGTTCCGGAATGGTCCGGAGAATAAGATTCGTATATAGGATGTCATTTTATGTGAATTAAAATGATTCGGAAGGTTCTATGGAAGGTTCTAGAAGGTTCTAGAAAAGTCCGGAAGAAACCACCAAGGAAGGTGGAGTCCCGGAGGGACTCCACCTCCATGGCCGGCCAACCCTAGTGGGGGAGGAGTCCCAAGTGGACTCCCCCTTAGGGGGCCGGCCACCCCCCCACATGGAAAGGGGGAATCCCACCCCAAGTGGGATTCCCACCTTGGGTAGGTTTCCTTTTCATATGGAAGGTTTTGGGTTCGGGTCTTATTCGAAGACTTGGAGTCCAACACTTGGGGTTCCACCTATATAATGAGGGGCCAAGGGAGGGGGCCGACCACCCCAAGACCACAAGCTGGCCGCCCCCCTTGAAGTGGCCGGCCACCCCCTCCCAAACCCTAGCCGCCCCCTCTCCTCCCTATCTCCCGCGTAGCTTTAGCGAAGCTCCGCCGGAGTTCTCCACCGCCACCGACACCACGCCGTCGTGCTGTCGGATTCAAGAGGAGCTACTACTTCCGCTGCCCGCTGGAACGGGAGGTGGACGTCGTCTTCATCAACAACCGAACGTGTGACCGAGTACGGAGGTGCTGCCCGTTCGTGGCGCCGGAGCGATCGTGATCAAGATCTTCTACGCGCTTTTGCAAGCGGCAAGTGAACGTCTACCGCAGCAACAAGAGACTCATCTTGTAGGCTTTGGAATCTCTTCAAGGGTGAGACTCGATACCCCTCGTTGCTACCGTCTTCTAGATTGCATCTTGGCTTGGATTGCGTGTTCGCGGTAGGAAATTTTTTGTTTTCTATGCAACGTTATCCTACAGTGGTATCAGAGCCGTGTCTATGCATAGATGGTTGCACGAGTAGAACACAATGGTTTTGTGGGCGTTGATGCTCTTGTTATCTTTAGTTTGAGTACTTTGCATCTTCGTGGCATAGTGGGATGAAGCGGCTCGGACTAACTTTACATGACCGCGTTCATGAGACTTGTTCCTTGTTCGACATGCAACTTGTATTGCATAAAAGGCTTTGCGGGTGTCTGTCTCTCCTACTATAGTGAAGATTCAATTTACTCTTCTATTGAAAACATTAGTATCAACGTTGTGGTTCATGTTCGTAGGTAGATTAGATCTCTCTCGAAAACCCTAAACCACGTAAAATATGCAAACCAAATTAGAGACGTCTAACTTGTTTTTGCAGGGTTTGGTGATGTGATATGGCCATAATGTGATGATGAATATGTATGAGATGATCATTATTGTATTGTGGCAACCGGCAAGAGCCTTATGGTTGTCTTTAAATTTCACGTTGAGTAGTATTTCAAAGTAGTTGTAATAGTTGCTACATGGAGGACAATCATGAAGACGGCGCCATTGACCTTGACGCTACGCCGACGATGATGGAGATCATGCCCGAAGATGATGGAGATCATGTCCATGCTTTGGAGATGAAGATCAAAGGCGCAAAGACAAAAGGGCCATATCATATCACATATGAACTGCATGTGATGTTAATCCTTTTATGCATCTTATTTTGCTTAGATCGCGACGGTAGCATTATAAGATGATCCCTCACTAAAATCTCAAGATAATGAAGTGTTCATCCTTAGTAGCACCGTTGCCAAGACTTGTCGTTTCGAAGCATCTCGTGATGATCGGGTGTGATAGAATCAATAAGTGCATACAACGGGTGCAAGACAGTTTTGCACATGCGGATACTAAGGTGGCCTTGACGAGCCTAGCATGTACAGACATGGTCTCGGAACACGTGATACCGAAAGGTAGAGCATGAATCATATGGTTGATATGATGAACACTTTGAGTGTTCGCCATTGAAATCACACCTTGTCTCGTGATGATCGGACATAGGTGCGGTGGATTTGGTTCGTGTGATCACTAAGACAATGCGAGGGATATTGTTTTGAGTGGGAGTTCACCTAGATTTTTAATTATGTTGAATTAAAATTTGAACTCAATTTGTCATAAACTTAGTCTAAACTTTTGCAAATATATGTTGTAGAGATGGCGTCCCCAATCAATTTTAACCAGTTCCTAGAGGAAGAAAAACTTAAGAGCAACGGTAGCAACTTCACCGACTGGTTCCGTCATGTGAGGATCTTCCTCTCTGGCGGAAATCTGCAATATGTGCTTGATGCACCGCTAGGTGACCCTCTGCGTAAACTGAAACCGATGAAGTAAAAGCTGTTTACGAGACTCGGAAAACTCGGTACTCTCAAGTTCAGTGTGCCATCTTGTGCAGTCTGGAATCCGATCTTCAAAAACGTTTTGAGCACCACGATCCTCATGAGTTGATGAATGAGCTGAAAGATATATTCGAGACTCATGCGGCCGTGGAATGCTATGAAGCATCGAAACATTTCTTCAGCTATATGATGGAAGAAGGCAGCTCCGTTAGTGAGCACATGCTCGCCATGACCGGGCATGCGAAGAAACTCAGTGACTTGGGAATAGTGATTCCTAACAGACTGGGGATTAATCGTGTCCTTCAATCACTGCCACCAAGTTACAAGAACTTTGTGATGAACTACAATATGCAGAACATGAACAAGGAGTTACCTGAACTCTTTGGCATGCTAAAAGCTGCTGAGATTGAGATCAAGAAAGAGCACCAAGTGTTGATGGTCAACAAGACCACCAGTTTCAAGAAACAGGGCAAGTCTAAGGGAAAATTCAAGAAGGGTGGCAAGAAAGCTGCCATGCCTCCTATGAAACCTAAGAACGGCCCTAAGCCCGATCTTGAGTGCTATTCTTGCAAGGAGAAGGGACACTGGAAGCGTAATTGCTCCAAGTATCTGGCTGATCTGAAGAGCGGCCTTGTCAAGAAGAAGAAAGAAGGTATATCTGATATACATGTTATAGATGTTTATCTCACTGGTTCTCGTTCTAGTACCTGGGTATTTGATACTGGTTCGGTTGCTCATATTTGTAACTCAAAATAGGAACTAAAGAATAAACGAAGACTACTGAAAGATGAAGTGACGATGCGCGTTGGAAACGGATCCAAAGTCGATGTGATCGCTGTCGGCACACTTCCTCTACATCTACCTTCGGGATTAGTTTTAAGCCTAAATAATTGTTATTTTGTACCCGCGTTGAGCATGAACATTATATCTGGATCTTGTTTAATGCAAGATGGTTATTCATTCAAGTCTGAGAATAATGGTTGTTCCATTTTTATGAATAATATCTTTTATGGTCAAGCACCAGAAAAGAATGGCTTATTTCTGTTAGATCTCGATAGTAGTGATACACATATACATAACATTGATGCTAAGCGAATTAAATTGAATGATAATTCTACTTATATGTGGCACTGTCGTCTTGGTCATATTGGAGTGAAACGCATGAAGAAACTCCATACTGATGGATTACTTGAATCACTTGACTTTGAGTCACTTGATAGATGCGAAGCATGTCTAATGGGAAAAATGACAAAGACTCCATTTTCTGGTATGATGGAGCGAGCTACTGACTTATTGGAAATCATACATACCAATGTGTGTGGACCAATGAGCGTAGCATCGCGCGGTGGTTATCGTTATGTTCTAACCTTCACAGATGATCTGAGTAGATATGGGTATATCTATTTCATGAAACATAAATCCGAAACTTTCGAGAAGTTTAAGGAATTCCAAAGTGAAGTAGAAAATCAACGTAACAAGAAGATTAAATTTCTACGATCTGATCGTGGAGGTGAATATCTGAGTTATGAGTTTGGCATGCATTTAAAGAAATGCGGAATACTTTCACAATTGACACCGCCGGGAACACCTCAACGAAACGGTGTGTCCGAACGTCGTAATCGAACTCTCTTAGATATGGTTCGTTCTATGATGTCTCTTACTGATTTGCCGTTATCATTTTGGAGTTATGCATTAGAGACAGTCGCATTCACTTTAAATAGAGCACCATCAAAATCCGTAGAAACGACACCGTATGAATTATGGTTTAATAAGAAACCTAAGTCATCGTTCTGAAAGTTTGGGGTTGCGAAGCCTATGTAAAGAAGTTACAACCGGACAAGCTAGAACCCAAAGCGGAGAAATGCGTCTTCATAGGATACCCTAAGGAAACTATAGGGTATACTTTCTATCACAAATCCGAAGGCAAAATCTTTGTTGCTAAGAACGGAACCTTTCTTGAGAAAGAATTTCTCACTAAAGAAGTGACTGGAAGAAAAGTAGAACTCGATGAGATTGATGAATCTATACTCGTTGATCGAGTAGCGCAAGATCGGAAATTGTACACTGCACCGCCTACACCGGCAACAGAGAGGAAGCTAATGATAATGATCATGAAACTTCGAACGAGGAAACTACTGAACCTCGCAGATCGACAAGGGAACGTACCACTCCTGATTGGTATGATCCTTGTCTAAATGTCATGATTGTGGATAACAATGATAAGGACCCTGCGACGTATAAAGAAGCGATGATGAGCCCAGATTCCAACAAATGGCAAGAAGCCATAAAATCCAAAATGGGATCCACGTATGATAACAAAGTATGGACTTTGGTAGACTTACCTGATAGCCGAAAGGCTGTCGAGAATAAATGGATCTTCAAGAGAAAAACAGATGCTGATGGTAATATTACTGTCTATAAAGCTCGACTTGTCGCAAAGGGTTTCCGACAAATTCAAGGAGTTGACTACGATGAGACTTTCTCACCTGTAGCGAAGCTAAAATCTGTGAGGATTTTGTTAGCAATAGCTGCATTTTTCGATTATGAGATTTGGCAGATGGATGTCAAAACGGCGTTCCTTAATGGAGACATTGAGGAAGAGTTGTATATGGTACAACCCAAAGGTTTTGTCGATCCTAAAAATGCTGACAAAGTATGCAAACTTCAGCGTTCAATCTATGGACTGAAGCAAGCATCAAGAAGTTGGAACCGACGCTTTGATAAGGTGATCAAAGACTTCGGGTTTATATAGTGTCATGGAGAGGCCTGTATTTACAAGAAAGTGAGTGGGAGCTCTGTAGCATTCCTGATATTATATGTAGATGACATATTATTGATCGGGAATGATATAGAACTATTAAGCAGTGTAAAAGGTTATTTGAATAATAGTTTTTCAATGAAAGACCTTGGTGAAGCATCGTATATATTAGGCATCAAGATTTATAGAGATAGATCAAGACGCCTAATAGGGCTATCACAGAGTACATATCTGGACAAGATTCTAAAGAAGTTTAGAATGGACGAAAGTAAGAAAGGGTTCTTACCTATGTTACTGTGCAAGGTCTTGAGTAAGACTCACGGACCGGCTACGGCAGAAGAAAGAGAAAGGATGAGTCATATCCCCTATGCCTCGGCAGTAGGATCTATCATGTATGCCATGCTATGTACTAGACCGGATATAGCACATGCTGTTAGTTTGACTAGCAGATATCAAAGTGATCCAGGAATGGAACACTGGACATCGGTCAAGAATATCCTGAAGTACTTGAAAAGAACTAAGGATATGTTTCTTTGTTATGGAGGTGACCAAGAGCTCGTTGTAAGTGGTTACACCGATGCAAGTTGGAACACTGATCCTGATGACTCTAAGTCACAGTCTGGGTACGTGTTTATATTGAATGGTGGTGCAGTAAGCTGGGCAAGCTCGAAGCAGTGCACGGTTGCGAAGTCTTCAACAGAATCAGAGTACATAGCGGCTTCAGAGGCTTCATCAGAAGCGGTATGGATGAAGAGGTTCATTGTAGAGCTCGGTGTGGTTCCTAGTGCATTGGACCCATTAATCATTTGCGTGATAACATGGGTGCCATCGCCAATGCACAAGAGCCAAGGTCACACAAGAGGCTGAAGCATATCAAGCTGCGTTACCACTCGATTCGCGAGTACATCGAAGATGGAGAAGTAAAGATTTGCAAAGTACACACTAATCTGAATGTAGCAGATCCGTTGACTAAAGCTCTCCCTAGGACAAAGCATGACCAACACCAGAATGCCATGGGTGTTAGGTATATTACAATGTAATCTAGATTATTGACTCTAGTGCAAGTGGAAGACTGAAGGAGATATGCCCTAGAGGCAATAATAAAGTGGTTATTATTTATATCTTTATGTTTATGATAAATGTTTATATATCATGCTATAATTGTATTAACCGAAACATTAGTACATGTGTGATATGTAGACAACAAAGAAGTCCCTAGTATGCCTCTTAACTAGCTTGTTGATTAATGGATGATTAGTTTCATAATCATGAACATTGGATGTTATTAATAACAAGGTTATATCATTGTATGAATGATGTAATGGACACACCCAATTAAGCGTAGCATAAGATCTCGTCATTAAGTTATTTGCTATAAGCTTTCAATACATAGTTACCTAGTCCTTATGACCATGAGATCATGTAAATCACTTATACCGAAAAGGTACTTTGATTACACCAAACGCCACTGCGTAAATGGGTGGTTATAAAGGTGGGATTAAGTATCCGGAAAGTATGAGTTGAAGCATATGGATCAACAGTGGGATTTGTCCATCCCGATGACGGATAGATATACTGGGGCCCTCTCGGTGGAATGTCGTCTAATGTCTTGCAAGCATATGAATAAATTCATAAGAGACCACATACCACGGTACGAGTAAAGAGTACTTGTCAGGAGACGAGGTTGAACAAGGTATAGAGTGATACCGAAGATCAAACCTCGGACAAGTAAAATATCGCGTGACAAAGGGAATTGGTATCGTATGTGAATGGTTCATTCGATCACTAAAGTCATCGTTGAATATGTGGGAGCCATTATGGATCTCCAGATCCCGCTATTAGTTATTGGTCGGAGTGAGTACTCAACCATGTCCGCATAGTTCACGAACCGTAGGGTGACACACTTAAAGTTGGATGTTGAAATGGTAGAACTTGAATATGGAATGGAGTTCGAATATTTGTTCGGAGTCCCGGATGAGATCCCGGACATCACGAGGAGTTCCGGAATGGTCCGGAGAATAAGATTCGTATATAGGATGTCATTTTATGTGAATTAAAATGATTCGGAAGGTTCTATGGAAGGTTCTAGAAGGTTCTAGAAAAGTCCGGAAGAAACCACCAAGGAAGGTGGAGTCCCGGAGGGACTCCACCTCCATGGCCGGCCAACCCTAGTGGGGGAGGAGTCCCAAGTGGACTCCCCCTTAGGGGGCCGGCCACCCCCCCCACATGGAAAGGGGGAATCCCACCCCAAGTGGGATTCCCACCTTGGGTAGGTTTCCTTTTCATATGGAAGGTTTTGGGTTCGGGTCTTATTCGAAGACTTGGAGTCCAACACTTGGGGTTCCACCTATATAATGAGGGGCCAAGGGAGGGGGCCGACCACCCCAAGACCACAAGCTGGCCGCCCCCCTTGAAGTGGCCGGCCACCCCCTCCCAAACCCTAGCCACCCCCCTCTCCTCCATATCTCCCACGTAGCTTTAGCGAAGCTCCGCCGGAATTCTCCACCGCCACCGACACCACGCCGTCGTGCTGTCGGATTCAAGAGGAGCTACTACTTCCGCTGCCCGCTGGAACGGGAGGTGGACGTCGTCTTCATCAACAACCGAACGTGTGACCGAGTACGGAGGTGCTGCCCGTTCGTGACGCCAGAGCGATCGTGATCAAGATCTTCTACGCGCTTTTGCAAGCGGCAAGTGAACGTCTACCGCAGCAACAAGAGCCTCATCTTGTAGGCTTTGGAATCTCTTCAAGGGTGAGACTCGATACCCCTCGTTGCTACCGTCTTCTAGATTGCATCTTGGCTTGGATTGCGTGTTCGCGGTAGGAATTTTTTTGTTTTCTATGCAACGTTATCCTACAGTTTCTCCTCTTGATCTTCTAATTTCGGTTTGCCTGAAGACCTTCCTGGAGGTGTAGTAGATGGGCCCTTGGAAGTGTGGTGTTCTTCTCCATGTTCTAGAGCAGCAGTTTGCCGGACAGGGCAAGCTCCTCGACCCACCTTGTGCGAGTCTCACTTTCTACATCGTCAAGTTCAGTTGGCCTCAGGCGCGAGCAGCACACCGAGTGTGCGCTGAAGCAACTAAAAATCGGGCCCATGTCGGGGCTATCCTATGCTCTCTGTTGTTTGTCATGGAATCTGATGTTGGAATTGGACTCCCCAACATTGCACAAGGTGGGTCGAGGAGCTTGCCCTGTCCGGCCAACTGCTGTTCTAGAATATGGAGAAGAACATCACGCAGCCAAGGGCCCATCTGCTGCACCTCCATGAAGGTCTTCAGGCAAACCCAAATCAGAAGATCAAGAGGAGAAACACCATTCCATTGAAAGAAGTGAAAAGGGTGGCATCATGGGAGCGACCGCCACCGAAGCAACGCCTCGCCGTGAATCAGACAAAGACGCAAAGTTGTGTTGGCATAAGATCCACCGCCAATCCAGCTCTATCCCTCCACACCGTTGTTGTGAGCTTGAGGGAGAAAAGATTGAGGAAGGGTTGAGGTGAATCCAGATCCAACCGCCATTGTATTTGCATGGGAGATACTAATGAATAGAAATCCTAAAACTACAGGGGTCAGGCCCCCCTCACAATCGCCTCCGACCACCATGGAAGCCAGCAATGGGAGGGAGAGAGACCGACGATTAGATCAGGAGAGACGTTCAAGGAAGGAAGAGACCACACGGGTCAAGTTGCCACATGGGGCAGTTCGATAGTTGGGCTTAAATGGCACGTTGCTTAAATCACCTCGGCCATTCAGCCTCGTTCAAAGCTTTTTTGGGGAACGCAGTACTCTTGATCAGATAATTCAAATGTCTATCCAAGTTGATACCCACCAACAAAAATTAACATGCGATGACTATAACTTCATCTATTATAGGTGATCCGACTCCAACTCACATATTATAGGTGATCTTGCATATGTTCTACTCATCTTTCTTATGCCTAATTCACTAGATGTGTTCAACTCATTGTTTTAGGGAGTGATGTTTTGGCTCCTGGGTGCATATGCTCCCTTTAGTTTGAACTCCGATTTTGATACATTTTCAAGTGTCAAAAAATTTCAAAAAAAAAATTTCATGTGTACATCTTCACATGCTAAGTGCGACCAAAGTCTTTCCATGAAAAATTAACTTGTAGTTTGAGCTGTGTAAAAAAGACAAGAATTAGTGCTGAAAATCAGGCTTTTTGTGAGACTTATTTTGTCTTTTTAGATCGATCACAAAAAATATCGGTTTTTCGCGAAACTGCACGAACGCACATAGATTGTCGAGATATACGTGCAAAATTTTTTGTTAATTTTTTTTAACAATTAGAAATATACTTTTTAGGTGGAGGGAGCATATGCACCCAAGAGTCGAATTGAATTTCCGATTGTTTTAGATCTACTCTACGGTCCTTTGATTCGTTATGAGATCAACATGCAAAAGGCAACATAATGACCATATGATTTCATTCCGGCAACCGATCTCGTGTTCCGTTAATTCGAACTCTTCAACTTCGTGTTTAGGTTTGTATTAAATTTTGACCAATTTCGTAAAATTAGACACACATAGTTGATCGTTTCGAATTTCCTTTAACTGCTAACTCCATCTTCTCGTTCTAAACTTTTTTAGGGTAAATAGTGGGAAAATCCCACTGCAATTTTTATATTATATATATAAAGTATGTACAAAGCGCTGAAAAAAAGAGAGAAAAAAGAAAGGCCAGGAAGGCCAAACTAGATGTTAAAAACTACACGTGTTTGTAACCATTCTCTGAAAGTCTCTACATGTTTTTTCTTCATTCTATGTGCCATCATTCTGAGTTCTTGCAGGTATATTGCTTTCCAACTATGGAAGCTTAGAGCTTGATTATTGAAATTTTTGTTATTTCTTGATATCCAGATAACCCACGCAACAAGAATAATAATTTCCATAGAGAGTGATAGCTTTATCTTCATTTTCAAGTCTGTATGACTAAAAGGTTCTTTGCTATTTGGGGCATACAAAATCCCAACATTGCTTTGCGAATAGGGATGGCAATGGTTACCAATGACCCACTTACCCGTCGGGTAAAAATCCAATAGGAGTACGGGTATGGAACAAAATATTACCCATGGGTTTGTAAATGGGAAAATATCATGCCCATCGGGTAGAGTGGGTATGGGTATGGGTTGATCCCATACCCGCGTACCCATGTACCCATCTAAAATTAACAAGTAGGCCATTGTAATATTCTAAACTACTTAAATTTTCCCTAATCATGCCTTCATGTTGCTAGGCTGAACCTCACGCTTCCCTATCTCACAATCGTTGGTAGGTTAGTAAGGATTAGACCCCTATTTAGGATCGCTTCACCTCCTATCATATTTTTTGATCAATTTCATGTGTTGTAAGTGCGGGTATTTTTACCCGCGGGTACCCATTTACCCTGTCGGGTGACGGGTATGGGAAAAACTTGTACCTGTTGATGGGTATGGGTACGGGTGATGGGTAAGATTAAAGGTGATGGGTACGGGTATGGGATGGTTCTACATGTACCTATACCCTGCGGGTGCCACCCCTATTTGCGAATGGACTTGACCATAAGAGATGAATTAAAGTTTTCTCTTGATTTCATTATAAAGTTGCACAAAGGTATGAAGGTAGATGACAGTTCTTTTCTCTCAGGAAGTTTCTGGTGTCCAGTCTATCTCGCAAGAGCAACCAACAGAAAATTTATGTTTAGCCTAACATAAATATTTCCAGACCCAAGAAAAGGTGAGGATGTGCAGGTTGTGATCCCATCATTGTTTTATAAGCTTGCTTTGGAGGAAGATTTTTACTACCCCAGAGTAGGACCAGATGTCTTGACTGCCTTCTTGCACCTTGATTTGAGTAATACTACAAATTTCTTTAATATTTTTAAATTCCTTGTAGTCTTACTGAGAAAGTGGAAGGTTAAGTAGGTCATGTAGGAATTCAGTCTTTAGCACATGCTCAAAAGTGTAGTCAGATTTTTTGGCAAATGAAACAAGATGCGGGGTGCATGCAGTTATCAGACCAAAGGTCAGTCCAAAAGAGTGCAAAATTCCATCACCCAAATTACATCTAGCCAACAATTTAAAAATGGGCAACAACTTAATGTAAGCTCTCTACTAAAAACATCCTTCCAGGTAGCTTTCCATTCGAATAATTTGAGTTTTTGATTAACTGCAACTAAGGGATATCTATGTTATCAAAGAAATTGGGAAAAAAATAGTAGAACAGAATTATTTTGAACTTCCAAATTTAGAGCACCAAGTCAACCTTGGTTCTGCAAATTTTCTTCCAAACCACAAGAGCAGCATGTTTGCGTGAGCATCTTTATTCCTCTTCCTCCACAAGAAATGTTTCATGTACTTAACAACCTACTCTTTAATGGTGACTGGCACTTCCAAACAACACATGAAGAAAATTGAAAGAGAAGCAAGCACAAACTTAACCATTTGCAGTTTACCACCATAATTTTAAAAATAAGCAAAACCACATAATCTTCTTTGTACTCTTTGAACCATTGATAGAGAATATTCCAGGGATGGATTTGTGATTCCAGATAATTTCATTCTACATTGCTTTCATGTTGTAAGTTAATTTCAAGGCTTGTATAGGAACTGGAGAGGAGTTACAATCAATCGGTCGCTATGACTAAAGATCTCTTTATATCTATCTCATGAGATTTATTGTTTTAGTTCATCAGTTCATGATGAGTTGTACATAAAAAACTGCACATCAGTGATGTGATTCAATTTCGGCCGATACTCATAACTCTTGAACTATGTTTTATGTTTGGAGATTTTGATCAATTTTGTCAAATTAAATGCACATGGTAAATAGTTTCAAATTTCTTTGTCCACGAGATCCGTCTTGTTGTTCCATAGAACTCTCATGTTGTAAGTGGTTTGTAACTTTGACGTTCACATACGAAGTGGCTACAAGTTATTTACAAGCAGTACTATTTACAAGTGTGATAGTGTAGACCAAATAAGATGTATGTTCACCATGCTAAGAAGAGGTGATAGTGCAAACCACGGTTTGTTGCTTGAGTGTAGTTGTCTAGTCCTCAATGTGGCAGGCTCCGTAATAAAAAAAATACAATTTAGCAATCCCGCCCTTAAGCACACATTGGTAGTCTGGATATTGTCGATATTTGACACTAGCAATTCCGATAGATGAGATTTCGGCCTTGTGTTTTTTACGAAGCTTGGAACAGGCACCCGTCTTCAAATGTGTCAATTGTAGTTTTTTGGTCAGCTAGTGTTAATGTCTTACTTTCTATGCATCTAGACGACTTTGGATGCCTCTTTTTGCAGGATGATGATCCTAAGCAACCATAACATGTGCCAAATGCTAGTTCCGAACCTTTTTGTTTGACTTTCAAAAGTTGCCACCACCTCCTGGGTGTTGCCAAATTGGTAAAATGAGGGAATCAGATCAAATGGATGGTCCAATGCAGAATTTTACTAACTAGTAAACAAATGTACTTTCTGGGTAGACTTGTGGGAGAGAGGAAGTGTTTTTTTTTGCCTTACGTTTGGCATCAATTGATCCAGGCTTTTGACATTGATTAGGTTGGAGAGGAATGTAAATTTAGCATATTGATGTCAATATTACCGATATGGAAATTTTGGCATCGTATAAATTGGGAAGTCCAAACTCCTCTTTTCTCAATGCCACCATGTGAACTTAATTGGTAGGATAATGTAGAGCTTTTTTTAGGTGGTATCCATTGAATTCTATGATTAATTTTCCAGCCCTCTTGAACAAATTTTGACACCCCCCATCTAATATTTTATCATCGTAAACATTTTTATTTTATAATAGGGGCAATGTTCACAATGTAAACATTTTTAAATAAAAAGCAAAAACAGAAATGGAATATAAAAAAGAGAAAATAAACATAGAAATATCAAAATATGAAAGAAAAAGGTACTCCCTTAAATGTTCCCCAACGCACACAGGGTGGCTAATCTGAATTTCATAAAAATAAACTTACAAAGAAAACGCCCAATTATTTGTGAGACGAAAATAGGCCGGCGCATACACGCGCCGTAGGTGTGCGTTGATTTTTCTTAAGGCCACGGCGGCGCCTATACACCGACCCGTGCAGCGCAAGTGCCACGCCGCACACCCGATGCGGTGTGGTTTGGGCCGACCCATGTGTCGTTGTCGCTTTTCTATACTTTTTTTTTCCTTTTTTGAAAGTTGAATATTTTTAAACCCGTTTTTTTTAAATCTGGATGGTTTTCAAATTTTGATTTTTAAAAAATTGATTAACTTTTGAAATGTTTGAATATTTTTAATCTAAGTATTTTTAAAAATTTGAACATATTTTGAGATTGAACAGTTTTTTTGGAAAATTGGTTTTTAATTTTTTTTGAACGTATTTCAATTCCAAGATTTTCGAGATTGAATATTTTACAAATATGAACATCTTTAAACTTGAACATTTTTATATTTGATAATTTTTTAGATTTGAATTTTTTTAGAAAATGTTCAAATTTGTACATTTATCGAATCTAAACATTTTTCAAAATTTTACATTTTTAAGAATGAATTTTTTTCAAATATGAACATTTTAAAACTTGAACATTTTTAAACTTGAATATTTTTAAATTTAAACATTTAAATTTAAATATCTTTAGAAAGAAAAAAGGAAGCAGAAAAGAAAAAAAACAGGAAACAACAAACAGGCAAAATAACGCTAACTAGGCCGACCAGCCCGGTCCATGCCGCGGGCGGGGTGTGCCGCACGCGGTAACGATCGAGTCGGCATATAGGATTCGCCCATAAATTTAGTCAGTCGCATTCCTACTATTAGGCCGAGAAGTCTGGACACAAAGAGTCGGCATTTCGGCCTGCCAACTCGCTCATCGGGCCTGACGTTTTTTCTTCCCAAATCAGGCCTTACCACAACCACGTCAAAAGGCCTAGCCATAGGAGCCATCATCGAAGGATAGCCTTTTCTTTTGAGCGAATCATCCGAGAACAGCCTGTGTGGGCTCGTTTGACGACAGCTAGTCCTAAAAGGCTACCAAAAGTGCAAGCTCCATGTGTCAGCTAGCCTCACCTCAAAAAAAAAAAGTGTCAGCTAGCCCATCGAGTCCGTCAGTTCGTTCTTCTGCACGCTGCCATAAACCCAGATCATAATATGCAGTTCACCCTATGCCACACCATACACCGAGATGATTGATATCTGAATGAAGGATGAACATGATGCCCCATTTAAGTGCATGATAAAACCAGGCAAATCAGAGCCAGACGCTACACACAGTTCATGAACGAAACCTAGCTAGCTATCTAGCCGTAGCATGTCAGCGTCGATCCATTCGTATTCCTTAACCTTCCGACCCGGCCTTGTTGCAGCCACGAGAGAGCTACTAGAAGGGTTAAATTTCATGTTGAGATCAGCGTGAGGTAGCCGCAATAATGAGGGAGAGGGGGGCAACGAGAACGTAACACCAACCGGTGTGGTGTGGTGTGGATCCCTTTCTTTCTTGTTCGGTCATGCAACGTATAGCCGCTGTACGTGACAACGCTGACAGAGACGGATGTGTGTTGGAGTAATCATTTATCTTGATGACAAAATGTCCTTCTCGTAATCATTTCTCTCCATGCATGCATTTCATTGACAAGCCGGAGGAGCAAAACTATACTGTACATTTATTACTCGGTTACTCGATCGATTCCTTCACCGCTGTATGCAAAATTAATCGGTTAAATGTAGATGTAAATGGTATAGATAATTTCCGCTTCAGATTCACATCCGCTTTTGAGGATATGGTAAGCACTTTAAAGAATTCGCTAGATATGGATGCATATGTGGATATTGATCAAACGGATAGCCAATGGATATGGTAGCGGATATGGTGTTGATAATATATCCAACGGATACAAATTATCTGACATTTTTTACGGATTATCCGAGGTTCTCAAATACTATTAACTAATAATAATTAGTTGAACCCCAAATTTCCGGACAACCGAGCATGTTAACTTCGCTTGTTGTGTTATGTTATTATCAACATTACCTCCACCGCGGTGTGGCGCCAAGGCGCAAACTGATTTGTTGCACATATAAGTTCTTTCCAATCATCTATGCATAAAAGGAACATATTTTTATATTTGTGTGCGAATATATTTGGTTATCCGCTTTTGATCCGAGTCCGCTCTGAATCCGCGATCCCATATAATCTATATTCCATCCGCATCCAGCCATTATACGCTATGATTCGTATGCGGTAAAATAATATGGTAAAGGATATGAAAAGAGCAATATCTGATTTTTTTACATGCCTAGTTACATGAGGCATGTTTGGTAGCATGCAGCTAATTTGGGGCTCTCTAGAACATGACCATGGATGGTATACCCTGTCTGAAACAAGACATGGGTCATGTTCTTCAGTTTGATTTGTTGCTTACATGTAATTTTCTACATGTGATGGGCAACTATCCCCTCTGTTTGGCACACTTCGCATAACCCATTTTGCCTCGGCTGATGCAAATCAAAATTGTTAGGTTGCAAGTAGCAGGCTGATGTGGTAACCTCTGTTTGGTACTTGTGGAGTTCAGATAATCCATTCGTCAGAAGGGGTGGTGATAGTAAGCACCAGCCAAACTAACAACTGCCCTAATGGCTGATACACCACGAGTAAAGCACATATAGCTCATGATGTATCACAAGTTCATCATCACCCACATTTTTTTAAGACCCCAAGGATCTATTTTAGTCAAGTCCTAGCTAATGGAGAGATATCATACCACCTCCCAAAATATACACGATGTCATCAACATGTCATGACCACCATTGATAACAGATGAGCAACAAAGCAATATTACTAATCAAAGTGCCTAGCTAGGTCCTAAGTCAGACCCTCTTCTCACTTGGTGTCATCTTAGCATAGACGCCACTTTTAGCGTTGTTGTCACTGAGGTAGTCTATATCCTTGATCAGGAAGCGCGAATCGAAGAGTTGGCCAGAATGAATAAACCTGGTTGTGAAGATCGTCCTCATCTAAGCGTATTTAACTATGGATTTGTTCAACAAGCTATCATGGTTTGGGCAGTTCTAAGATTGAGAAGAGTGCGCAGATCAATATGTAGGCTACGAACAAGTGAAACAAAAAAATAGTGCCATGGTATCTTAGTTTGATGTGCTACCTCAGCTTCCTCATCCTCATTGATCGTAAAATGCACGATTTCCTTGCACCGTATGATCTCCCTTTCTCTCTAATCATGCATATCCTCTTCCCCCACTTACTAATATAGTTGTGATACCAGTGAAGTCAAGAACATCATTGACAATCTTTTGCATCTGACTTTCTATCAACCCGTAACTTACCATGCTGCTCACGAGCTCAACCATCATTTTTAGGACGATGTCTGATAGAGAAGCTTCCCAAACCACTGAAAGTTTGCAGGCATACATAGTTGTATCATGGTCAGTGTTGAGATGTTGCATCAAGGACATGTCGGTCAACATAACCGAGGGAGCAGACATGTCGGGGAAGCTAGTAGGCATAATTTCCTACGGTAGGTTAACATTGTAAATGTGATTCTAAATCCTACAACACTAGCAATAGCAATGGTGAGCATGATACAATGGTAAGCACCAAACTACACAAATAATCTCTACTCGGAAACGACATAACAATGGTAAGCATGATAATCGGTTGCATATCTCCTATCTACACACTCACTAGCAACAAGCACCATCAGATCCTTATAGATATACATAGATCGAGCACGATCTAAGCTACAAGCGGACCAAGAGTTTGAGCTTCTTACAACCAGCGGAAGAGCATCAAACACACGTGTCGGGAAGAGGGAGAAGGTCTACGGAAACGCCGTGTTCTCAATTTTTGATGCTGCGAGGGTTGAGAGTTGGTCCATGGAAACGGCCGATTCGAACAATTTCTAGCGGGTCAAACCTGGAGTTGCTTTGATTATCGTGTAGGCCACAAGGCGAAAGACAGTTACACATCCAATCAGGCCATTTGGCTGGAGGACATACCAGCAAGCAAACATGTACATATACATGTAGATGTAGCACACAAAAAGATAAAGGGTGTCAAGTTGTTTGTTCATCTACAAAAACTGCGGGAGAAGCCCAAGATCATCTGCCGGCGGTGGTGGCTGGTGGAGGCGGACATCGCCTTTCCCTCCGCCTCTCGCCGGTGAGGGGCGATGATCTTGGGCTTCTCCCACGGTACGAGGACGCTCGGGGCAGCAGCCTTGGGTTCAACGGTGGAGGTGACCCTCTTCTTCGCCGGAGAGGATCGGCCTGCAGTTGATGGTGGTGGATCTATTGACCTATCACCGCATTCCGGCGGCGAGATGGAGGAGCTTGGAAGCTGGCGATGGTGTCGCCGGTGGAGGGTTGGAGTGGCCAGCCCAGGGTGGTCGCCGACGTGGGGGTCCGACCTGAATAAAGGCGGCGGTCCTAGGGCCTCTCTTGCGTGAAGAGGAGAACCTACCGGAGGCCTGGACTCGTGATCTGGCCGGAGTGTTGAGTTCCGGAAGGCTCCGTCGGCGAATGTAACAGTGCTTTTGCCTGGAGTTTGCTGGATCGGTGGTATTCGGTCGTGCGCACCCATGCTTTTATTCTGACCAATTGGTTCTGGAGGGAGCGGCGCGAAGCTCTTTTTCTGTGTTGACATCAAGTGACTATGGATCCATGATGAAAGTCGGAAGAAGAGAATTTCATGAAGGCCGGAGGGGAGGACTAGCTAAGGGAGGTTCAAGTCTCCGCGCTGTTGAGGGACTTGCTTGGTGTTCCGGACTTCACAGCAGTGGTATGAAAGTGGGGGCGACATAACAAGTGAAGTTCAGAGTCCTACCTTTCAGGGTGAAAACCCAAGGTCTGGCCTTAACTGGTTGTGCGTGTCAATGCCCTTGTTGGAGGCATTGTTTTGAGAGCGGGGACTATCTTCATGGTGAAAACCTAAGATCTTTGATCGGGCGACGACGGTGTTAGAGCACTGTTCCCTTCTTGGAGGCGTCGATTTTGGAGAGTGTATTTCGGGTGCTGTCTTGACGGTGGATGTATTGTTGTTGTTAGGCCCGAGATACTGTAGCGGGATTTTTGTTTCTTAGTTTTCTTTTTCTTTTTGTTGTTGTGTGCATCCGTAGTGCCATTAGGGTGGTGCATTGTTGCAGAGGCTAGGTGTAATTGGTATCTTTTAATATTAATATATTTCCTTTATCGAAAAAAACAGAAACAGCGGCTGGCTAGCAAGTTGTTTGACACTCGATCCTGGTAGGTTTCCGGTACGCTTCGTCCGTGAGGCTCAGGCGAAGGCACACGTGTAAAGGATGGCACCCCTTTGTCAATCAATCATGGGTTTGTGGATCGTTAACTGCCCCGGTCCTTTTCTTATCCCTTTCCGACCCAGGCAGCGAAAAAGAGGGACGGTGAGCCGAGACGTTAACCTCCATTGATAATCGCCGTAATGGCGGCAGCCTCGCCGTCGCTGGCGCTAGTGGCCGATGGAGCTGCATGCATGCGATCTCGTGTACGCGAACAGACAAGGAGGAAAGGGTTACCAGTAGTCGTAATCCAATCCGACGCGGGCGCAGATAAATAAATCGGGATGGTAAACAGGGGCAAGGGGAAAGCGAGGCGGGCGGCCGGTGTTTTGCGCAAGTGCACCAGGCATCGCTCGCTGTCAGAAAAAGGCTCTTCAGGATGCGCAGATATTACGCACGACGGGGAAGGCAAGCTCCTCCTTTTTTTGACAACAAGGCAAGCTCCTCCTAGTTGCTTGCTTAAAGAACTAACCGACCAGACGACCAATCGTAACACGCCTTCAAGTTCGCACGATCTTCGCACGCGATATCTTTAGTTCCCTGCCGTTCAATGGTCACGAAATCGTTGTAAGTTAGACAACACCACAACGACCAACGATCCACGACGCTAAGACTAGCCACAATAAAAATATCATAGGTAGTATCATGCATGTCATGTTAGCAAAAATTTAATGTGACAAAACTATTAATGAGGAGAAAATTGAGAGTTATATCATAGGTACTCCCTCTCTCACAGTTTATAAGGCACGCGCGTACCCCTAGGTCGCAAATTTGATCAAGTTAGCATTAGTTATATATTATAAAAATTATATCATTAGAAAGTTCAGATGTTCTATTTTCTAATGATATAATTTTTATATTATATAATTTAAATTATATAGGTTAAATTGGTGACCTAGGGGTACGCGCGCGCCTAATAAACTGTGAAGGAGGGAGTAGTATCAATGCATTTTTAGCCAAAATTTAAAATCATTTTACGGTCCGATGGAAAATGTGAACGGGTTGTGTCCCTCCATGGCCCGCAAGCCTGTGGCCTGCAAGTTAGTGGGTGCTAGGAAGTTGCATTCATGTTGTTGGTAGGAATCACATGTTAAGCATAGTTAACGTAAAATTAAGCTAGACCGGTCTATTGTTGCCTGCACCGACATAACTAGTTTAACGGTCGCTGTCTTGCCTTTCACCCTTGTGGCTGCCACCGATGTTGCCATGGCCCTCAACAACACGAGGACTACCGGAACTTCCTTGGCCCTCGTTGTCATGTCCCTTTACACACCGCGACACAATAGCTTTGTTGGCCCGACGCATTCTCTCGGCGACAGCCACCTCCCGGTTCCTGATGCTGGAGGCAGTCATGGCCTCCTCCTCCGCCGTCTTCGTCAAGTCCATCGCTTTTATTTCGGTAGATGCTTCGATTTCGGTGGCCCTAGCCGCCTACCGTGTCACACTACTAGAAAATTGTTGGAGATATGCCCGAGAGGCAATAATAAAGTAGTTATTGTTATATATTAGTATTCATGATAAATGTTTACATCCCATGCTATAATTACATTAACCGGAAACATTAATACATGTGTGTTGTGTAAACAACCAGAGTCCCTAGTAAGCCTCTTGTTAAGCTAGCTTGTTAATTAATGGGTGATCATGGTTTTCTGATCATGAACATAGGATGTTATTAATAACAAGATCATATCATTAGGTGAATGATGTGATGGACACACACCCATAGTAAGTGTCAACACCCGGATTTTTAAGTCCAGATGCCTATTATGCCATTCCTCGCAATCCCAGGAATATTGTTTTTGCGAGACATAATAGATTGATATCACAACACATCATTCATTACATACCATAATCGTCTTACAATAGAGGGATCACATGATCCAGTCTTAATACAACATAATGGATCTAGAGATCCTATTACAAAACATATAGCGGAAGCGAAGTAGTAGCGGTCGTGGTCCATCTGTTCCACAGGCAACTGTTGACGTCAGGAGTGATCCTAGTTGTCGTAGACGTTCTGCTGTCCTTCTTCCGGGTTCTGGTACTCGTCTTCATAGTCTGGCCATTTAAATAGCCAGGGACAAAGCCATGAGTACTTTAAAGTACTCGCAAACTAATACTAAGGTAAACACTATCAACTATAGTAAGGGGGTTCTAAGCTCTAGTTTCATTTGCATAAAGCCAGTTTTATTTCATAAGCACTTTAGTAAACAAAACCTCTTCATTTGCCTAACTTACTCAAGTGGGAACATTAGTGTCATTCCCACAACTCAGTTGTGATTCAAAGTCAAAGTCACCTTTCAAACTCAAGTCACAAGTCACCATTCATATTTTTGGAAAAGTTCTGATGACGGAACAGTATGGCCTTTCCAACTGTCCATAACCGCGGACGCGGCTATTCGAATAGGTTAAACTCTGCAGAGGTTGTACACTTGTGCCACAACAATTGCAATAGCTCGTCAGGGGTAACTGGCCCTGATTTATCGTACGCAGTACGCGAACTACCAATCCTAACCTTTCATTTACATACTCTAGTATAGGCACCTCTCCCCATGAGCTTGGCCTCCCAGTGAAGACAGACAGTCAGCCTGGGAACTGCACAGGGCTTGGGCCGGACATTCACCTCATTTCACGTCATTTCATATCACTTCACCAGTACGGAGGCAGCCTCAAGCATAACCCCTATGACGCTTGTTCAGAGGGAACCCATACTAAAATACATAAGTTTCCAGCTAAGCCTTACCCAGATTCAGGTATTGTGGGGGTACTTGTAAAATTGGAATGGTATCGCATCCGAACCCAACCATCAGTGTTTTTGTAAAAGTCACCAAGTCATTCACCAGTCATATTCACCTTCAAAATCTCTCATTGGAAATGAATCATCATTCCAAGGTTTTCAAAGTCATTTTATTTCACAAGTTCCCATCTAGAGTAGTCAATTTTATTTGTTAGCACTAGCACTAGTCATGAGGGGTGCTAACTTAGCTTATAGCTTTCTAGGCTAAGTTTGATACTCTTGTAGTATTCTATCTCTAGACCAAAGTTAACTATAAAAGCAAGTTATAATCATCAAAGGAAAAGCTTGTAAGAATAAAACTTGGGATAGGTTCATAAGGTAAAAATGTAATGGTGCCTTGCTCTTGTAGAGCTTTGCACTTTGCAAGAATATAAACTTGCAACCAAAATAATTTGTATTAGTCTAGCTTGCATTGGTAATAGCTTGCAAGAACATTAGCTTGCAATGGTGTTAGCTTGCCTTGGTTGTTGAGGTGATCAAAGTGGTCTTCTTCTCCTTGAAAGTAGACTTCCTCCTCCTCTTGATACTCCTCGGTACTAGCGTCTAAAATACGAATACGAGGATACAATCACCAAACAATTCATTGGCTATTCCAGACATCACATATATTCCCACAAACTATTCTATTCACACAATTAATACAATTTGGTGCATTGGTGGTCTTGCTTTGAGGAAGAATAATTTCCTCTCATTTTATATGTAAATGATAGTTTCCATTTAATTCTTGAGGAATAATTTCCTCTCATTGAATCTTCTTAAGATTTAATTTCTCAAACCATCACCATGAATTTATGTTGACCTAAGTCAACCATTCATCATCATCATTTGAGAAAATGATTTAAATAAGGTAGGGATACCTCATACCATTTAATAATGCTTATTATGATTTAAAATCTCCAAGTATTTCATGTGAGAGTATTTGACCAGGGGTTCAAACTTCATATGAAAGTACTTGGGACAAGATTTAAATGAAGTGAAACACCTCATATAATTTACACAAGTAAACTAGCATCACTCATTACTATTTAGTGGGTAAATGTGTTGTTTTCTTATTTAGGAAAAATATTTTCTTCTCATACTAATTAAGGGGTTACTTTTAATTACTTAGAGAAATAATTTCCTCTCATTATCTTATTAAGATTTAATTTCTCTCATGAACAATATATGACCTAGGTTGACCAAAGTCAACCTCTTCATACTTATCATTTGAGAAAATGATTAAATGAGGTTCCATACCTCATGCTATTTAAATCCTATTTGATTTAATATCTTCAAGAGAGCATATATGAGACCAAACAATAAGGGTCATCACATTAATTTAGGCCACTTGGTAGGTTGATTTAAATGAGGTGCTACACCTCCTAGATTTGAAACCCTAATTTTGAACATAATTTAAATGAGGTGGTGCACCTCATGCATTTTAATAACACATAGTAATGATTTAATATCATCAACTAATTCCATATGAGATTTAACTAACCATGGTATCTACCTCATGTTGAATTAGTTGAGACAAGATTTAAATGAGAGGGAAGCTCTCATACATTTTAATAAATTATCTTGCCCAAATTTCAATGATCTAGAACTATCCATAGGGCCAATCTTTAAACTAGGCCATGATCATGTAAAACAACTATGTCACATTTTTATATATTCTGGTAGATAGTGTGACATGTGATTTTTGAGAGTTGGAATTAACTTAATATCTAATTTGGTTGATTTTTAAGAATTATTTGAATAGGGAAAAGTCCCTATTTTGTTATTGTTATCACATTTATTCTATAACAGAACTAGAGTTGGGGCCAGTGTAGTTTTGTAGATAATTTGACAAGGTTTCCAAATATATAAAATTTGTCAAATTTGGTTTGGTAGATTTTCCCCTATTTAATTTTGAAAACAGCATCTGAGAATAATTAACCAAATTCAAAAATTCAAATTCAAACGATGGGCTTAGGCGGGAAACTAAATGGGCTGCACAGGGGAAGAGGAAGGTGGGCCGGCCCAGTAGCGCGTCCACGCAACGGGCCGACTGACAGTGCGGGGACCACACATCAGCGTGTTTTAAAACACCGAATCGGTACGAGGAAAGGGAGCCGTCGGATTAGATGTAGATCGGACGCACGACGTGCGTCGTCGTCTCCGACGAGAAGGGAGGGCACGGGCGGCGCTGATAGGAGGTCGACGGCTTACCGGCGGCGTGGCGAGGGTCGGCGAAGCGCGGAGAAGACGTTGTCGAGGTAGAGGAAGCAGCCTGTAGCAGTCTCTTCTCCAGGGGTGGCCTCCTTCGCCGGCGGGCTCCGTGTACTGGCGGCGGCGACGAGCTTGCGATTGGGGCAGCGGAGTGGCTAATCGAGTGACTGGAGAGGTCGAGGAGGGGTGGTGTGAGGAGGAGAAGCGAATGGTGTGTTCAATTTGAGAAGAGGAGCGCCCCTTTTGTAGCAGCGCGAGGTGGCCGTGGCGCATGGATGATCTCACCATCGACGACGGTGCTACAGCGGCGGTGATGGACGGGTGGGGACGCACGCGTGCAGGCGATGTCCTGGCGGTGACGTAGCGCGCGATTGCGGTGAAAACGAGGGCCGGTGGCGCTCGTCATCGTCCTCGCGCCCTGGCGTCCGTGGCAGATGGCGTCGGCCATGGCGTCGTGCACAGGGTTCCCGCGGGCCAGTGGGTGTGTCCTGGTGATTGCTGGTGTCGTCATGGAGCCGTGGGCGCAGAGAGCAAGTGCTGGTGTCAACGGAGCAGGTGGTGTGACGACGTGGCCGGGCGCGTTCTGGAGCGTGCCAGTGCACGCTCTGTCGTGCGCGTGCACGTTCTGGGCGCGTCTGGGCGTCACGTTTTTGGTGCGTCTGGTGCACTATTTCATCGAGCAAGGTGTCGAGGAGGTTCAGGGGAGTGTGTAGCACAAGATTGACACGGTGGTGCATGATGGAGATGGCCAGAGAGCAAGTGGGCATGGTGAGCTCATGGTATGCCACGGCATGGGCTGGTTTTGGTCATGGTGACCAAGGTCCAGTGCTTGCAGGTGCTTGGACTGATGATGGGAGGTGTGATGGAGTTCCAGGGCCTCAGAGATGGTCAGGGTTGGACCTGTTCCAATGTAAAATTTCGGTATGGGCACAAAGTTTACTCCTGCCTGCAAGGTGTTTGTGGTAATGCCCGAAAGAAAAATATTTTTAAATTTTGCAATTCTTTTTGGTGGGTTGTGATCATATATTAAATGGAGTAGAATGGTGTTGGTTTGGTTCAATTTGGAGTTGGTTTGCAAGTTTTCAAAAAGTGGATCATCTTCTCTTTGTTTCAAAGTCCCCTCTTGTCAAAACTATACTGGTCAACCTGGTCAACATTAGGGATGGTGGTCAACATGAAAGTTGTTCACCTTCATATGGTCTTGGATGACATGGTCATAGTTGACCAAGTTTGGTTGAAGAAAAGTCAAAGCCAGAGGGGTAAAGAGGGGATCATGTTAAAAATCACACAAGTGACCATCATCACATGTGAGAGGGTTTTGAGATTTCCTTTTATTTGATTCTGGTTTCTTTGATGCAATTGTGTTTGTTTATCATATATAAGAGTTTTACAAACAATAGATCAAGCATTGGTGGCCTTGGTTGAAGATTTGCAAATTGGGCTAAGTGTATGTGAGTGAATTTTGGGGATTTTCTCCCTATTTGATTTCTCCCCATTTGATTTGACTTTTGTTGACTCTAATGTGATTCTTATTAGTTTAGAAACATTTTCAAACCATTGAATCCATTTCAAAAGGTCTTGATCAAAGATTTTCAAAATTGGCCATAACACATAAGAGGTGAGGTTCAAATTTTATTATTTTTGTAAATTGTTCCCCTTGCTTCACTTGGACATGGGTTAGGGTCAATTTAGTGTTATATTAGGTTTGGAGATGGTTTCACACCATTTGGTCAAGGTAGAAATGCATAGGTCAAGATTTGGGGAAATGGCTATGTGTCCCATATGTCTCTATGCATATGTGGCATTTGATTTTTGATTTGAGTGTTCTTGGCCCATTTGATGTTGTTGAGTGTTGAAATGGTATATAGGGGTGATCCAACCATTCACAACAAGTCCTAGGGTCAATCTTCTCAAATTCACAAATTTGCACTTTTCTCTCATATGCCTCTATGGCATTTTTAGTTTCTTTTTATTTTCTTTGGAAACCACTTGGATTTGGTTTGATAAGTACTAGGTAAGGTGTATGAAGGTTTTCCAAACCTCTAAGCAAAGTAGAAAGGCTTAGGGTAAAGTTTTATAAATATAGCCATAGGCACATATGCCTTTTTCTTATTTAATTTCCTTTTATTTTAATTTAACTAGGGTGGTGAGAAGAGGGGTGAGGTTTAGGGTTTAGTGGGGTTCACAATGGTTCACCACCATTTAGCATAAATAATAAAGGTAGGGTTCAAGATTTACCTATTAGGGCTATATGCCCCCATATGTCTTTTATTTTATTTTGGGTTTCTCAAAATAGATCCAAATGATTTTTGGAGAAGATTAGGGTTTAAGGTTTTTCTTATTTGATTTCTTTCTCTTTTATTTTATTGGGTTGGTGATCTTCACTTGATCACTTTAGGGTTTTAGGGTTTAGCACCTAAGCACAATAACACTCATCATGGCAAAACACAAGATTTAAACAAGATCTATATGTATCAATCTTATTTTAATAAAAGTTTTTGTTGGTTCCAAAATTTGGAACTAGGGAAATTCATTTGTTTTGTTTTGAAATTCTTGGGATGTTACAATAAGCATAGCATAAGATCAAGTCATTAATTTCAACTTGCTATAAGCTTTGGATACATAGTAACCTAAGTCCTTCGAGCATGAGATCATGTAAATCACTTACACCAGATGGCTACTTTGATTACATCAAACGCCACTACGTAAATGGTGGTTATAAAGATGGGATTAAGTATTTAAAAAGTATGAGTTGAGGCATATGGATCAAGAGTGGGATTTGTCCTTCCTGATGACGGATAGATATGCTCAGGGCCCTCTCGGTGGAATGTCATCTAATTAGCTTGCAAGCATGTGACAAGATCACAAGAGATGACATACTACGGTACGAGTAAAGAGTACTTATCGGTAATGAGGTTAAACTAGGTATAGAGATACCGATGATCAAACCTCAGATAAGTAAACTATCGGGCGACAAAGGGAATCGGTATCGTATGTTAATGGTTCATTCGATCACTAAATTATTGTTGAATATGTGGGATCCATTATAAATCTCCAGGTCCCGCTATTGGTTATTGATCGGAGAGGAGTCTCGATCATGTCTGTATAGTTCACGAACCGTAGGGTTACACACTTAAGGTTCGATGTCGTATAGTAGATTTGGAATATGAGATGGAGACCGGATGTTTTTCAGAGTCTCGGATGGGATCCAGGACATCACGAGGGGGTCCGGAATGGTCCGTAGAATAAGATTCATATAAGGAAAGTCATTTTCCAGGGTTCAGAAAAGTTCATGAATTTTTCGGTGGAAGACCGGAGGGTTTCTAGAAGGTTCCGGAGGGGCCACTATTGGGCCCACGACCCCGGGAGGAGCCACATGAGCCGAGGGGGTGCAGCCCAGCCCTAATGGGCCACGCGCACCATGCCTCAAGGCCCAGGTCGGCCAAAACCCCCTAGGGTTTGGGGAAACCCTAAAAGGGGAAGACTTGGGGGCAAGTTTCCCCCCTTTTCCCTTGGCCGCCGGCCCTAGATGAGTTGGGGGCCCACCTTGGCCAACCCCAGCCCCTACGTAAAGAGGGAGAGGGCAGGGGTCGGACACATCCTTCCCCAAACCCTAGCCGCCTCCTCTCTCCCTCCTCCTTCCTCCTGCGCAGGCTCGGCGATGCCCTGTAGGAATTTCTCCTCCACCACCACCACGCCGTCGTGCTGCTGGGATTCCGAGGGGATCTACCACCTCCGCTGCCCGCTGGAACAGGTAGAGGAAGGACATCATCGACACCGTACGTGTGACCGAGTACGGAAGTGCTGCCGATTTGCAGCACTGGAAGGATCGTCTACATCAACCACGAGATCTGGTCTCTTTAAGGCTTTGGGTCTACGAGGGTTAGTTTCTCATCTATCTCGTTGCTCCGATCTCATAGATTAGATCTTGGCTTTTCCATAGATTGGATGTTGGATTTATTCGTCTTTGCGGTAGAATTTTATTGTTTTCTATGCATCGAACCCATCAGTGGTATCAGAGCTGTGTCTATGCATAGATCTGTTGCATGAGTAGAACAAAATGGTTTTGTGGGTGTTGATGCTTTTGTTGTCACTTGATTTTCGTGTACTTTGCATCTTGCGTGATGGGGGATGAAGCGGCCCGGGCTAACCTTACATGACCGCATTCATGAGACTTGCTCCACGCTTTACATGCAACTTGTATTGCATAAGTGGCTCAGCGGGTGTCAGTTTCTCCCACCATAGTTAAGATCCAATTTACAATCTGCACTTGACAACACTTGTACTAGCGTCGTGGTTCGTGTTTGTAGGTAAGATCAGATCTTATTCGAAAGCCCCAAGCCACGTAAAACATGCAAATAAAATTAGAGGCGTTTAACTTGTTTTTGCAGTGGCATGTGATGTGATATGGTCATTATGTGATTATGTTTATATTTGATGTAAGAGATGATCCTTATTGTAAAGTGGCAACCGGCAGGAGCCTAATGGTTGTCTTTATTGTTTCATGACATGCGTTTCAATCACCATGTAATAGCTTTATTTCATTACTATGAGTTAGTAGATGTAATAGTTGCTATGGATGGTGGACAACCATGAAGCGGCGCCATGGACCTTGGCGCAATGCTGGTGATGATGGATATCATGCTCATGTGCTTTGAAGATGGAGATCAAAGGCACAAGAATAAAAGGCCATATCATGTCACATTATCCATGCATGTGATGTTAATCCTTTTATGCATCTTATTTTGCTTAGATCGCGACGGTAGCATTATAAAATGATCTCTCACATTAATATCAAGATAATAAAGTGTTCTCCTCTCGTATGCACCGTTGCTAAAGTTTCCTCGTTTTGAAGCATCTCATGATGGTCGGATGTTATAGATTCTACGTTCACATACAACGGGTGTAAGCCATGTTGCACACGCGGAAATACTTGGGTTTGCGTGACAAGCCTAGCATGTACAAACATGGTCTCGAAACACAGAAAACCAAAAGGTTGGACACGAGTCATATGGATGATATGATCAACATGTTGATGTTCACCATTGAAGCTACATCATCTCATGTGATGATCGGACTTGGTGTAGTGAATATGGATCGTGTGCCACTAAACAACTACGAGGGATGTTGTATTAAGTGGGAGTTTATTAGTAATTAGATTAAAACTTGAACTAATTATCATGAACATAGTATGAATAGTATTTTTAATTAAATTTGTAGAATTGACATCCTTTATCTACCGTGCGCTAGTCAGTAATTCCAAGAGAAATACTGTTAAATCTGACAAGTAACTTACCGACCGGTACCTTATTGTTAAAGAATCAAGAAATGATTAAGTCCTATTGTGAACTTTTGTTAAACCTCACATTGCTGATTGAAAAGAGCAATGGTTTCAATTAGTACCTAAAATCATCTTGTCTCCGTGAAACTTGAAGTTCAAATCTGTTTGAAATGTAAGGAGCTGAAAAGTTAGTTTTGAGAAATAAGCAAGGTGTGAGATATCTAAGACCTTATTACAAGATGATAGAATATAATTTAGTGAGACTACATAAACTCATAAGTTTTATGGGAATGTATGAAGGATGAATACGCTGGGTGTCCCGATCCTCAACTAGTTGGGCACTAACGATATTCGCATATCCATGTAATGGTCGTCCTTAGTATGCCCCGTTGCTAAGACTCGTCGTTTCGAAGCATCACGTGATGATCGGGTATTATAGATTCTACGTGTGCATACAACTGGTGCAAGCCAGATTTGCACATGCGAATACTAAGGTTAAACTTTACGGGCCTAGCATGTACAGACATGGTCTCGGAAAGTCGTCATGATTTGATGGATAAAATTATGAGTGAAATTGTTCATCACATTGAAAGGCTACTAATAGTGAAATCCCGAACACTTGTTATGTGATGATCAACTTCAAGGTAAGAACCTCAAGGTTATTAGTATTTGACTAATGGACCTAAAAGTTATTGAAGATGAAGTGTTTTCTGAAAACGAGGAAAGCTAAAAGAGAAACTACAAAAGATTTTGGCAGAAAGAAAGTAAAGACTAGAAAGTCTAGCTCAGGTCTATATAGATGATATACATGTTATGAATGTATTTTTTGTTTGGTCACTGATACGTCCAATTTGCATCACTATTTTATATCATAATTTGCTGTTATTCATTGATATATTTCATATTGGGACACAATACTTATGTTATTTCATCTATTTTGCATGTTTCATTATTATTGGAGGATCAAGCACCGGAGCCAGGATTCTGCTGGAAAAAGCACCGTCAGAACGCAATATTTCGGAAGATCAACTGTGGAAGGAAATTATACCAAAAATCCTATTTTTCAAGATGACGAAGGAAGCCAGAAGGAGGAGCCAGGAGGACCCAGGGTGGGCCCACACCCTAGGGCGGCGCGGCCCATGGCCTGGCCGCGCCGCCATGTAGTGTGGGGGGCCCACGGCTCCTTTCGCCTCCTTTTCTTCGCGAAACCCTTCGCCCCGAAGACCTAAGCCACAGAGGGTTCCTCATGAAGAGTTACAGCCGCCTCTGCGGGGCGGAGAACACCAGAGAGAAAAGAGCTCTCCGGCGGGCAGGAATCCGCTGGGGAAATTCCCTCCGGGAGGGGGAAATCGACGCCATCGTCACCGTCATCGAGCTGGACATCATCTCCATCACCATCATCATCATCTCCACCATCATCACCGCCGTATCCACCGCTGGACATCGTCACCGCCGTAGCAATTTGGGTTTGATCTTGATTGTTTGATAGGGGAAACTCTCCCGGTATCGATCTCTACTTGTTGTTGATGCTATTGAGTGAAACCATTGAACCAAGTTTATGTTCAGATTGTTATTCATCATCATATCACCTCTGATCATGTTCCATATGATGTCTCGTGAGTAGTTCGTTTAGTTCTTGAGGACATGGGTGAAGTCTAAATGTTAGTAGTGAACTATGGATGAGTAATATTCAATGGTATGATACTTAAGTTGTGGTGTTATTCTTCTAGTGGTGTCATGTGAACGTCGACTACATAACACTTCACCATTTATGGGCCTAGGGGAATGCATCTTGTATTCGTTTGCTAATTGCGGGGTTGCCGGAGTGACAGAAACCTAAACCCCCATTGGTATATCGATGCAGGAGGGATCGCAGGATCTCAGAGTTTAAGGCTGTGGTTAGATTTATTCTTAATTACTTTCTTGTAGTTGCGGATGCTTGCAAGGGGTATAATCACAAGTATGTATTAGTCCTAGGAAGGGCGGTACATTAGCATAGGTTCACCCACACAACACTTATCATAACAATGAAGATTATTTAGCCGTATGTAGCGAAAGCACTAGACTAAAATCCCGTGTGTCCTCGAGAACGTTTGGTCATTATAAGTAAACAAACCGGCTTGTCCTTTGTGCTAAAAAGGATTGGGCCACTCGCTGCAATTGTTACTCTCGCACTTTACTTACTCGTACTTTATTCAACTGTTACATCAAAACCCCCTGAATACTTGTCTGTGAGCATTTACAGTGAATCCTTCATCAAAACTGCTTGTCAACACCTTCTGCTCCTCGTTGGGATCGACATTCTTACTTATCGAAAATACTACGATACACCCCCTATACTTGTGGGTCATCAAGACTATTTTCTGGCGCCGTTGCCGGGGAGTGAAGTGTTATTGGTAAGTGGAATTGGTAAGGAAAACCTTTACTGTTTGTGCTGATTTTATTTCTGCCTGCTGCTATAAGTCATTATGGAGAGATCTTCTCTTCAATTTTTATTTGGGAAATCTACTACTACTGCAACGGTAATGGATGAGGCGCCAGGTGAGGATGTGATACCATATAAAATACCTATGAAAATTATTGAACGTGTTATGGATAACCGCTATGAAGGGGATGGAACTGTCCACCCTGGAGATCATTTATTGTTCTTGCATGAATTATGCGGTTTATTCAAGTGTGCAGGTATTGCTATGGATGAAGTGAGGAAGAAACTATTCTCTTTATCGCTGTCTGGTAAGGCGGCGCATTGGTATAAATTACTGGATAATGGGGATTCTCTTGAATGGAATGATATTGTGCCCCGGTTTTATTCTAAGTTCTATCCTCCAAGCGAAATTCACAAGGATCGGAATCGCATATATAATTTTTGGCCTCATGATGGAGAGAGTATTGCCCAAGCTTGGGGGAGATTGAAGTCTTTAATGCTCAAATGCCCCATTCATGAGCTTCCTGGTAATGTTATTATTGATAATTTCTATGCAAGACTTTCTTTTCAAGACAAGACCTTGCTGGATACTTCTTGTTCTGGATCATTTACACGCAATAAAGAAGAGTTTAAAAGGGACCTTCTTGATCGGATCCAAGAAAATACTGAAGGCTGGGAGAATGACAAGGATAGAGAATCAGGTATAATTTATGATTATAAATGCATTGAAGCTTTTATGGATACTGATAAATTCCGTAATATGAGTGCTACATATGGTCTTGATTCTCAAGTTGCTGCAAATCTTTATAAAGCTTTTGCCTCTCATTATGAATTGCCAAAGAAGAATTTTGATAAGTATCATGAACCTTATAAAGATAAAATTGATTCATCTATTAATAAATACGTTGTAGTTGAAACTGCTGATCATGTTATTCCTGAAGCTTATATTGAAAAAACTCCTTTCCCTGCTAAGATGAAGGAGTACTCTGTTATAAATAGTGCGGTTCATAAAAGTGAAAAGAAACCTGTAGAACCTGAAGAACAAATAAAAGTTGAACTCTTTGTTGCAATAGTTAAAGATCTTGTGACTGAAAATGTGGAGGATGGTCATATTATTTTCTGTGAAGATGCTTCTAATATTGTTTCACATCCTAATAAACCCAAACAAGCTAGTGTTCCTATGCTATCTGTTAAAATTGGTGATCATTATTATTATGGATTATGTGATATTGGTGCAAGCGTTAGTGCTATTCCTTATGAGCTTTACACGGAGATTATGCACGAATATGATTCTTGTGAACTTGAAGATATTGATGTGGTTATTCAGCTGGCTAATAGAGAAACTATTTCTCCAATTGGTATTGTTCGAGATGTGGAAGTTTTATGCGGTAAGATTAAATATCCTGCTGACTTTTTGGTACTTGGTTCTGCTGCTAGTGATTATTGTCCTATTATTTTTGGTAGACCTTTTCTAAATACTTGTGGAGCTATTATAGATTGCAAGAAAGAGAAAATTTTGACTAAATTTGCTGGTGAATCTTATGAGTTTAACTTCTCTAAATTTACCAAAACTCCTTATAAAGCTGATTTGCCTAGTGATGATTTTAAAATGGAGCAGTGTGCATCTATTGTTCTTGTTCCTAACAATCCTTTGCAGCAACATTTGGAGGATAGCGAGAGTGAAGTTTTTAGGAAAGAAAGAGATGAGCTTGAGGAAATTTTTCTTCGCCAACCTATTCTCAAGCACGATTTACCGGTGGAAGATTTGGGTACAACACTGCCACCAAAGGAAGATCCTGTTTTTGATTTAAAGCCTTTACCTGATAATATTAAATATGCTCATATTGATGATAAGAAAATATATCCTGTTATTATTAGTTCTAAGCTTTCAGAGATTGAGGAAGAAAGGTTATTGGAAATATTGAAGAAACACCGCGGCGCTATTGGCTACACTCTTGATGATTTGAAGGGGATTTCTCCGTCTATTTGCCAACATGCTATTAATATGGAAGATGATGCAAAGCCTGTTGTTGAACCTCAGCGTCTTCTAATTCCGAAGATGAAGGAAGTGGTAAGGAATGAGGTATTAAGACTTCTTGAAGCTGGTATTATATATCCTATTGCTGATAGTAGATGGGTTAGTCCTGTGCATTGCGTTCCCAAGAAAGGAGGAATGACTGTTGTGCCTAATGATAATGATGAGCTCATCCCTCAAAGAGTAGTTGTAGGGTATAGAATGTGCATTGATTTTCGAAAAGTTAATAAAGTTACTAAGAAAGATCATTACCCTTTACCATTTATTGATCAAATGCTAGAAAGATTATCTAAAAATACTCATTTTTGCTTTCTTGATGGTTATTCTGGGTTTTCACAAATTGCTGTTAAAGCTAAAGATCAAGAGAAAACCACTTTCACTTGTCCCTATGGAACTTATGCTTATAGACGTATGCCTTTTGGTTTATGTAATGCTCCTGCTACTTTTCAAAGATGCATGTCTGCTATTGTTCATGGTTTTTGTGAAAGTATTGTAGAGGTATTCATGGATGATTTTTCCGTCTATGGGAATTCTTTTGATAGTTGCTTGCGAAACCTTGATAAAGTTTTGCAGAGATGTGAAGAAACTAACCTGGTTCTTAATTGGGAGAAATGCCACTTTATGGTTAATGAAGGAATTGTATTGGGACATAAAATTTCTGAGAGAGGTATAGAAGTTGATAGAGCTAAAGTTGAAGCAATTGAGAAGATGCCCTATCCTAAGGATGTTAAAGGTATTCGTAGTGTTCTTGGTCATGCTGGGTTTTATAGGAGATTTATTAAAGATTTCTCCAAGATTTCAAAACCTCTTACTAATCTTCTTCAAAAAGATGTACCTTTTGTTTTTGATGATGATTGTAAGGAAGCTTTTGAAACTCTTAAGAAAGCCTTAACAACTGCTCCTATAGTTGAACCTCCTGATTGGAACTTACCATTTGAAATTATGTGTGATGCTAGTGATTTTGCTGTAGGCGCTGTTCTTGGACAGCGAGTAGATAAAAAATTGAATGTTATTCATTATGCTAGTAAAACTCTTGATGCTGCTCAAAGAAATTATGCTACGACTGAAAAAGAATTATTAGCTGTAGTCTTTGCTTGCGATAAATTTAGATCTTATATTGTTGATTCAAAAGTTACTATTCATACTGATCATGCTGCAATTAGATACCTTATGACAAAGAAAGATGCTAAGCCGAGGCTTATTAGATGGGTACTTCTTTTGCAAGAATTTGATTTACATATTGTAGATAGGAAAGGTGCTGATAATCCTGTTGCTGATAATTTGTCTAGATTGGAAAATATTGCTTATGATCCTGTTCCTGTTAATGATAGTTTTCCAAATGAACAATTGGCTGTAATAAAGGTGAGCTCGCGAGACAGTCCTTGGTATGCTGATTATGCTAACTTTATTGTTTCCAAGTACTTGCCTCCAACCTTTTCAGCTCAGCAAAGAAGGAAATTCTTTTATGACCTGAGGCATTATTTTTGGGATGACCCACACTTATATAAAGAAGGAGTGGATGGTATTATGCGAAGATGTGTTCCCGAATATGAACAACAAGAGATATTGAGTAAATGTCATGGTAGTGTTTATGGAGGACATCACGCCGGAGAAAGAACCGCGCAAAAGGTTTTACAATCAGGTTTTTACTGGCCAACTCTCTTCAAGGATGCAAGAAAGTTTATTTTATCTTGTGATGAATGCCAAAGGGTTGGTAATATCTCCAGACGTAATGAAATGCCTATGAATTATACTCTTGTTATTGAACCGTTTGATTGTTGGGGATTTGACTTCATGGGACCTTTTCCCTCTTCAGAAGGTAACAATCATATACTTGTTGCTGTTGATTATGTTACTAAATGGGTGGAAGCTATACCTACAAAAAGTGCTGATGGTGAGACCTCTTTAAGAATGCTTTTGGATATTATTTTTCCTAGATTTGGAGTGCCTAGATATATTATGACTGATGGAGGTTCTCATTTTATTCATGGAGGTTTTAGAAAAACTCTTGCTAAGTATGGTATTAATCATAGAATTGCTTCCGCATATCATCCTCAAACTAGTGGTCAAGTAGAATTATCAAATAGAGAGATTAAATCTATTTTGGGAAAGACCGTTAATAAAACTAGAAAGAATTGGGCTAGTAAATTGAAGGATGCACTATGGGCTTATAGAACTGCTTATAAAAATCCCATGGGAATGTCACCTTATAAAATGGTTTATGGGAAAGCTTGTCATTTACCTTTAGAACTAGAGCACAAAGCTTATTGGGCAGTTAGAGAATTAAATAAAGATCCTAAACTTGCCGGTGATAAGAGGTTGTTGCAATTAAGTTCTCTAGATGAATGGAGGAGTGAAGCTTATGAAAATGCTAAACTCTTTAAAGAGAAAGTTAAAAAATGGCATGATAGAAGAATTATCAAAAGAGAATTTAATATTGGGGATAAAGTCCTATTGTATCGGTCTCGTCTCAGATTCTTTGCAGGGAAATTACTTTCAAAATGGGAAGGACCATATGTTGTTGAGGAGGTGTATCGTTCAGGAGCAATTAAAATTAGCTCTCTCCAAGGCAATGCTACGCAAGTGGTGAATGGACAAAGACTCAAGCATTATATCTCGGGTGATTCCTATAATGTTGATGTTGATATTATTCAAGTGGAAACACCGGAGGCTTTCATCAAAAGGCAAATTGACAGTCCGCCAGAACCCGACTTTGAATAGGTAACAGTACTGGTAATGAAAAGTACGCAATTTACTTTCCGAACAATATTTTTGCTGTTTTTGGAAAATATGAAAAATTACGAGTTCGGAACGGAGTGGAAAGGACGCACGAGGGGGCGCCACCATAGGCCGGTGCGGCCAAGCCTGGGCCCGCGCCGCCCTATGGTTTGGCCGCCCCGTCGCCCCTTTCCGACTCTAGTTCGATCTGGTACTTTCCGTTTGGCGTGAAAATTTTTGCTATATAATCCCCCGGACCCCTGGAGGTCCGTATATCGTGTTCTCGACGTGTTTTGTTTCGAGCTGTTTCTGCCAGGATCTGTTTTCGGTCTAGAAGCACCATGGCCTCCAACAACAAGGGCAAGGGGCTTTCGGAGGAAGAAGTGAAGGAGGTGCCATCAAGACAAGAGCAGCAAGCCGGAGGGAGCAAGCACATCTTGGTGGGATCTGTTGACACTCGACGTTCTTTTTCTCATAACCTGCAGGGACCTTTACCACCCGCTCTTAGCCTCGACTCCTTCCCCATGTTGGAAGAAGTTCTACGGACTACCGATGAGTTTTGTGATCAATATCGGGCTCTAAGAAGAGAAGTGGAGATACTCCAAGAGGAGAATTGCCGTCTCCGAAGAATGCTGGAATACCACTCGATTCGCATCACAAGGTCATCATCGCCAACTTCAGATAACAATGAATCTCTTCGAGTCTTAGTGCAGAACTGTCAAGCTGAGAAACTGAAGTTGAAGGAGTTTATTAAGAAGCGCGGGAGGAGTTCATCACCACCATCGCCGCAGGAGTAATTCATCATCGGTATTGGCATCCCCTTGGTTTGTTCCAAGCTTGGGGGAGTGCCGCGGTATCACATTATCACTACCTTTTACTTTTATTGTCAAGTAGTGTCATATCATGAGTAGGGAAATTATCATATAAGATGGATTGCAGTTTGGAAGTATCTCTCCTTTAGTTGGTTATCTATGTATCCCTTAGTGTGAGTTATCGTTATGGAATATTAATGAGAAGTCTTATCATTTACATATTGCACATCTTATTTTAGTTTGCAATCTCTATTATATGATTTACCTTGTTGTTAGTATTGGTATCACTTTGGGAGCATTGAATAAATCTATTTGGTTTTGGCAAACTTAGCATTGGTCAATAGCAACAACACTTTGAGGTTTAATTAGAAAAGAGAAATACATGTAGTTGTTTCATTGTCTTTCTTTCTTGTTAGCTCATAGCTTACTATTCTGAAGTTAAGATTGTTTGTGCTTACAAGGAAGATGCATGATTGTTTCTATCACATGTATATTTGTTTGTTTCCCTCGACTCTCATGCTTGCTAATTAACCTTGCTAGCCAAAGACCTGTACTGAGAGGGAATACTTCTCGTGCATCCAAACCTTAACCCAAACCTATGCCATTTGTGTCCACCATACCTACCTACTACATGGTATTTTCTGCCATTCCAAGTAAATACTTCATGTGCTACCTTTAAACAATTCAAAACTTAGTATCTCTTATTTGTGTCAATGTTTTATAGCTCATGAGGAAGTATGTGGTGTTTTATCTTTCAATCTTGTTGGGCAACTTTCACCAATGGACTAGTGGCTTCATCCGCTTATCCAATAATTTTGCAAAGAGAGCTGGCAATGGGATTCCCAGTCCCAAATTAATTAAAACTAAATAGACACTCCTCCATGGTATGTGATTGATGGACGGCACCCGAAGGATTCGGTTAGCCATGGCTTGTGTAAGCAAAGGTTGGGGGGAGTGTCATCATCATAATAAAGCTAAAATAAAAAGGCACTCCTTCATGGTATGAGATTGTTGGCAGGCACCCGAGGATTCGGTTAGCCATGGTTTGTGAAAGAAAGGTTGGAAGGAGTGCCACACAAAATGAAAATAATATGGGAGCCGCTCTTTGAAGGTTTGTCTGGCAAGGGGGATTAGAGTACCCGCTACCAGTCGTTGACAACGACAAAACACCTCTCAAAATGTTACTTTTATTATCTCTATATGATTTCAAAACTGAAAAAGCTCTAGCACATGATTTAATCCCTGCTTCCCTCTGCGAAGGGCCTGTCTTTTACTTTATGTTGAGTCAGTAAACCTATTTCCCTCCATCTCAAGCAAGCATTTGAGTAGTTGTGATCAAACCATTATATTGTGATTTGCTTCATCATGCCTTTTATTCTTCCTTGTTTAGTACAAGTTTTATCTGAATGAATATAGCTTTGCACGTTATCAATGATTACGAAGAGACCATTATGATTGAGTATGCAAGTTGTGCCTTATAAACTTTAACATGAGAGCGCTGCTCAATGAGATAAATATAATATGTTAATTGTTCTCTGACCAAGAACGAAGTTTGCCATCACCAACTATGATTTCTTATGCACCTTTATTTGTGATTACCTTATACTTGTTTCAAGTTGAGTTATATGAGGAAGTTGTCTACTATAATGTCTTGTGCGAATGAATATGATGCTTCTTGTCCGTATTTTATTTATCGACTCTTCACTCCATAAACATGTGGTCCTGTTTACTAAGTTCAGTTTCGCTTGGGGACAAGCGAAGTCTAAGCTTGGGGGGAGTTGATACGTCCAATTTGCATCACTATTTTATATCATAATTTGCTGTTATTCATTGATATATTTCATATTGGGACACAATACTTATGTTATTTCATCTATTTTGCATGTTTCATTATTATTGGAGGATCAAGCACCGGAGCCAGGATTCTGCTGGAAAAAGCACCGTCAGAACGCAATATTTCGGAAGATCAACTGTGGAAGGAAATTATACCAAAAATCCTATTTTTCAAGATGACGAAGGAAGCCAGAAGGAGGAGCCAGGAGGACCCAGGGTGGGCCCACACCCTAGGGCGGCGCGGCCCATGGCCTGGCCGCGCCGCCATGTAGTGTGGGGGGCCCACGGCTCCTTTCGCCTCCTTTTCTTCGCGAAACCCTTCGCCCCGAAGACCTAAGCCACATAGGGTTTCTCACGAAGAGTTACAGCCGCCTCTGCGGGGCGGAGAACACCAGAGAGAAAAGAGCTCTCCGGCGGGCAGGAATCCGCCGGGGAAATTCCCTCCGGGAGGGGGAAATCGACGCCATCGTCACCGTCATCGAGCTGGACATCATCTCCATCACCATCATCATCATCTCCACCATCATCACCGCCGTCTCCACCGCTGGACATCGTCACCGCCGTAGCAATTTGGGTTTGATCTTGATTGTTTGATAGGGGAAACTCTCCCGGTATCGATCTCTACTTGTTGTTGATGCTATTGAGTGAAACCATTGAACCAAGTTTATGTTCAGATTGTTATTCATCATCATATCACCTCTGATCATGTTCCATATGATGTCTCGTGAGTAGTTCGTTTAGTTCTTGAGGACATGGGTGAAGTCTAAATGTTAGTAGTGAACTATGGATGAGTAATATTCAATGGTATGATACTTAAGTTGTGGTGTTATTCTTCTAGTGGTGTCATGTGAACGTCGACTACATGACACTTCACCATTTATGGGCCTAGGGGAATGCATCTTGTATTCGTTTGCTAATTGCGGGGTTGCCGGAGTGACAGAAACCTAAACCCCCGTTGGTATATCGATGCAGGAGGGATCGCAGGATCTCAGAGTTTAAGGCTGTGGTTAGATTTATTCTTAATTACTTTCTTGTAGTTGCGGATGCTTGCAAGGGGTATAATCACAAGTATGTATTAGTCCTAGGAAGGGCGGTACATTAGCATAGGTTCACCCACACAACACTTATCATAACAATGAAGATTATTTAGCCGTATGTAGCGAAAGCACTAGACTAAAATCCCGTGTGTCCTCGAGAACGTTTGGTCATTATAAGTAAACAAACCGGCTTGTCCTTTGTGCTAAAAAGGATTGGGCCACTCGCTGCAATTGTTACTCTCGCACTTTACTTACTCGTACTTTATTCAACTGTTACATCAAAACCCCCTGAATACTTGTCTGTGAGCATTTACAGTGAATCCTTCATCGAAACTGCTTGTCAACACCTTCTGCTCCTCGTTGGGATCGACATTCTTACTTATCGAAAATACTACGATACACCCCCTATACTTGTGGGTCATCAGTCACACAATGAAATTCTTTGGTATTTGTACCATATTGGTTGGTATGAGGTGTCATACAAAACAACGCAATACAAGAATACAATGTCCTAAGTGACTGACAAGGATTGCGGTAAGAATGCACGTCTGGAACAAAATAAAGTGTTATTATGTTCGCCGTTGGCATTCTACCTAGCCATTCAAATTTATAATAAATAACTTTATAATTGTTATTTTGTTCTAGTCAAACGAAAACAACGAGGTGTTCAAATTATGACCGTACTCCATGTACGATGGATAAGTTATTATAAATTTTAATGGTGAAACACACATGCATAACACTGACGCTAAAATTCCATAAGGCAAATGATTAGAATTTCACTTATTTGTGGAACCACCATTTAGATCATGTTAGAAAGGAACGCATGAAGGAAATCCATGCAAATGGATTTTTGGAGTCATTCAATTTTTGAATCGTTTGGCACTTGCAAATATTTTCAAAATAAAATGACTGAAATACCGTTCATAGGCCAAGAGTTGAACGGGCAACTAGCTTAGTGAAAACACACATGATGATGTATATGGTTCATTGGGCACAGTTGTGTGCGGAAGATTCTTCTACTTTATGAAAACTTCCAACAATGAATTGAGTTTATATATGTTGATATATTTATTCGATGAGGAAGAAGTTTGAAACGTTTGAATAGATTCAAATAAATTTGAGCATCAAGTAGAAATCATCGTAATAGAAAAGTCAAATATCTATGATTGGATCATGGTGGAAATATTTGAATTGTGAGTTTTAGCGAACATCTAAGAGAGTTATGAAATTGTTCTACAACTCACATTTCTTGGAATATCACGGTGATGATAGAGTATTCAAGAGACGTATCCAAACCTTGTTGGATTAATAATGAGATAAAATAAAATGACGCCATTTTTTTGTGGATTATGCTTTAGAGACTACCGATTTTACAATAGAGCGTCATCATAATCCGTTGAAGTGACACCATATGAGTTATGGCATGGGTATAAATCCTAATAGTCATTTCTAAAATTTTGGTATGCATAGCATAAGTAAATGAGTTTACAACCAAAATCGGATGAATGTCTTTGTTGGTTGTCCCAGAGAACAAATTGGGAATCCTTTCCACTATATATGAAGTCAAATAGGTGTTTGTAGATGTTACTTGCTTATTTCCAAGAAATTGTTTCTAGTGAAGTATGTGAGTGGGAGGACAATGGAACTTGATAAGGTTGATGAACCTGAGCATAATGATCAAAGTAGCGCAGAGTCGGAAATGGTTCCGCAAGTGTTTACGACGCTCATGGCTCCCATGTCTACAAAGTGTTGCAGTCATGGAGATTGAAGTACCTATTGAACTTTGTAGGTATGGTTTACTTTGTGATCAAATAAATGATTTGTGGACAAAAGATTGATTTTGAACATTGATAAACCAACTACATACAAAGAAAATATGATGGGCCCTGACTCCGTTAAAATGGCTAAGTGCCATGAATTCCAAGATAGGTGAATGCTTTTTGAAAGTAAATGGATCTATAAAATGAATGGACATGGATGTGATATCCTTGAAGAAGCTCGACTTGTCGAAAGAAAGTTAACGACAAAGTTCAAAGAGTTGACTACAATAAGATTAGATCTTCCGTAGAGATGCTTATAGTCTATGCGGATTATTCTAGTAATCACTACATATTTATTTTATGAGATATAGGATGGCAGAAATACATTCCTTACCAGAAGTGTGTATTGAGAATGTATACAAGATACAACCACTAGTTTTGCTATTCAGTGGAATACTAGATAGGTATACAAACATCAACTGGATGAAGTGAGTATCACGGAGTTGGATTCTTCACCTGATGAAATAATCAAAGAGTTTTGATTTCATCAGAAACGATGAAGATGCTTGCATTTGCAAGAAATTAAGTGGGGGTGCTAAGACATAGTTATAATATTATATGTGGATGACATATCATTGATTATAAATGATGTAATTATATATTTGACGTGATTAAAAGGTTTCATTGAGAATTAACTTCAATGAAAGGATATGGACTAAAAACATATTTACCGTCAAGATCTATGAAGATAGATTGAAGCGCATAATAAGTTTAAGTCAAAGTACATAGAATGAGTATTGAAGTAGTTCAATATGGAAACGTCAAGAAGGTGTTCTTTTCGTGTGGAAATTTAAACAAGACTTGAGTGTATTTGACACTCAATGAGTAAAAACACATGAGTGAATTTAGAATACGGATAATATGTACACAATCAGATGTCCTGTGCTCTAAAGAGTTAGGAACATCAGAATGATCTATGCAAAGATCATAGGACAATAGTAAGTTTATCCTTGATAACTTTGGAAGAGCCAAGGATATATATAGTTTTGCATGGGGTAATGACAAACAAATGGATGTAAGGTGTTGCACCGATATTAGTTTGGTCACATATAAAAATTAATTTCAAATCTCAATTAGGCTAAGTGTTCATTAAAAGGTAGCACAATGGGATAGAAGAAGTCTATGCTAGATTCAGATGAGTTCTAAATATATATTGTGACGGATTCTACAAACGAAGGCAGAGTATGTCATTGTGTTGACAATGACTGAGGGTGTTTGAGTCAAGGAGTTCTTTGAGAACTTGGTGTAGTTCTGGTAGTGTCTGAACTTTGAAGCTATATTGTGTGTGACAATATTAGTGACATATTTTAGACTGCGGAATTAAGGTTCCACCAGAAAAATAAACATATACGATTAATGCCGACTCATTTGAAAAACCGAGTGTTGCGTAGAGACGCAAATGAATTGCAAAATACCCACATTTCTGAGGATGTCAGATTCGTTGACTGAAACCTCTCCCATAAGCAAACATGACAAGCACCAAAAGGCCATGGTGTTAGATCTTTACAAATGTAAACTAGATTATTGACTCGAGTGCAAGTGGGAGACTATTGGAGATATGCCCGAGAGGCAATAATAAAGTAGTTATTGTTATATCTTAGTATTCATGATAAATGTTTACATCTCATGCTATAATTGCATTAACCGAAAACATTAATACATGTGTGTTGTGTAAACAACCAGAGTCCCTAGTAAGCCTCTTATTAAGCTAGCTTGTTGATTAATGGATGATCATGGTTTTCTGATCATGAACATAAGATGTTATTAATAACAAGATCATATCATTAGGTGAATGATGTGATGGGCACACACCCATAGTAAGCATAGCACAAGATCAAGTCATTAAGTTCAACTTGCTATAAGCTTTCGATACATAGTAACCTAAGTCCTTCGACCATGAGATCATGTAAATCACTTACACCGGATGGGTACTTGGATTACATCAAACGCCACTGCGTAAATGGGTGGTTATAAAGATGGGAATAAGTATTCATAAAGTATGAGTTGAGGCATATGGATCAAGAGTGGGATTTGTCCATCCTGATGACGAATAGATATGCTCAGGGCCCTTTCACTGGAATGTCATCTAATTAGCTTGCAAGCATGTGACAAGGTCACAAGAGATGACATACCACGGTACGAGTAAAGATTACTTGTCAGTAACGATGTTGAACTAGGTATAGAGATACCGATGATCAAACCTCGGATAAGTAAACTATCGTGCGACAAAGGGAATCGGTATCGTATGTTAATGGTTCATTCGATCACTAAGTTATCACTGAATATGTGGGATCCATTATGGATCTCCAGGTCCCACTATTGGTTATTGATCGGAGAGGAGTCTCGATCATGTCTGCATAGTTCACGAACCGTAGGGTGACACACTTAAGGTTCGATGTCGTATAGTAGATTTGGAATATGATATGGAGACCGAATGTTTTTAGGAGTCTCGGATGGGATCCAAGACATCACGAGGAGGTCTGGAATGGTCCGAAGAATAAGATTCATATAAGGAAAGTTATTTTCTGGGGTTCGGAAAAGTTTGGAAATTTTCCGGTGGAAGACCGGAGGGTTTCTAGAAGGTTCTGGAGGGGCCACTATTGGCCCCATGATGTCTACGCACGCTTCTATTCCTGTAGACAGTGTTGGGCCTCCAAGAGCAGAGGTTTGTAGAACAGCAGCAAGTTTCCCTTAAGTGAATCACCCAAGGTTTATCGAACCCAGGGAGGTAGAGGTCAAAGATATCCCTCTCAAGCAACCCTGCAATTACGATACAAGAAGTCTCTTGTGTCCCCAACACACCTAATACACTTGTCAGATGTATAGGTGCACTAGTTCGGCGAAGAGATAGTAAGATGCAAGTGATATGGATGAATATGAGTGGTAATAACAATCTGAAATAAATATGGCAGCAATTAAACATGCAGTAGAACAGTAAATAAACGGTGATTCGATATTTTGAAACAAGGCCTAGGGATCATACTTTCACTAGTGGACACTCTCAACAATGATCACATAAATAAATAACTTCTCTTCACTTGTGCTACTTCTCACACTCTCTTGTTGGATAACAAACACCATTCATTGTGTAGGGCTACAAAAGCACACCTCAAGCCGGAGTAAACAAGCTCCACAACATCCGGAGTTCATATTAAAGTAACCTCTAGAGTGCATAATAGACCGTTGCAATTTAGACCGAGTACTAACATAGCATACACACTGTCAACAATAGCTATGAAAGGGGGAATAGATCGCATCAATACTATCATAGTAATAGTTAACTTCATAATCTACAAGAGATTACAATCATCTACGCCAAGTACTACATGATGCACACACTGTCAACATTACATCATGGAGGAGGAATAGACTACTTTAATAACATCACTAGAGTAGCACATAGATTAATAGTGATACAAAGCTCATGATCACATAAATATCACACCATGGAGAGAGAGATGAACCACATAGCTACCGGTAGAGCCCTCAGCCTCGGGGGAGAACTACTCCCTCCTCATCATGGGAGACAGCAACGGCGATGAAGATGGCGGTGGTGTCGATGGAGATGACTCCGGGGGCAATTCCCCGTCCCGGCGGCGTGCCGGAACAGAGACTTCTGTCCCCCGAAACGGAGTTTCGCGATGGCGGCGGCGTCCCTGGAGTCTTTCTGGAGTTTCGTCAATTGATATAGGGTTTTCACGTCGCGAGGGATAATATAGGCGAAGAGGTGGCGCAAGGGGGTGCCTAGGGGGCCCACCCCATAGGGCGGCGCGCCCCCCTCCTAGGTCGCGCCCCAGTGTGGTGTGGGGGCTGATACGCGTACAGCACACGTTCGTTGGGAACCCCAAGAGGAAGGTGTGATGCGTACAGCGGCAAGTTTCCCTCAGTAAGAAACCAAGGTTTATCGAACCAGTAGGAGCCAAGAAGCACGTTGAAGGTTGATGGTGGCGGAGTGTAGTGCGGCGCAACACCAGGGATTCCCGCGCCAACGTGGAACCTGCACAACACAACCAAAATACTTTGCCCCAACGTGACAATGAGGTTGTCAATCTCACCGGCTTGCTGTAACAAAGGATTAGATGTATAGTGTGGATGATGATGTTTGCAGAGAACAGTAAGAACAATGTTTGCAGTAGATTGTATTCGATGTAAAGAATGGACCGGGGTCCACAGTTCACTAGTGGTGTCTCTCCGATAAGAAATAGCATGTTGGGTGAACAAATTACAGTTGGGCAATTGACAAATAAAGATGGCATGACAATGCACATACATATTATGATGAGTAGTGTGAGATTTAATTGGGCATTACGACAAAGTACATAGACCGCTATCCAGCATGCATCTATGCCTAAAAAGTCCACCTTCAGGTTAGCATCCGCACCCCTTCCAGTATTAAGTCGCAAACAACAGACAATTGCATTAAGTATGGTGCGTAATGTAATCAACACAAATATCCTTAGACAAAGCATTGATGTTTTATCCCTAGTGGCAACAGCACATCCACAACCTTAGAACTTTCTCACATCGTCCTGCATTTAATGGAGGCATGAACCCACTATCGAGCACAAATACTCCCTCTTGGAGTTACAAGTAATGACTTGGCCAGAGCCTCTACTAGCAATGGAGAGCATGCAAGATCATAAACAACACATAGATGATAGATTGATAATCAACATAACATAGTATTCCATATTCATCGGATCCCAACAAACGCAACATGTAGCATTACAAATAGATGATCTTGCTCATGTTAGGCAGCTCACATGATCGACAATGATAGCACAATGAGGAGAAGACAACCATCTAGCTACTGCTATGGACCCATAGTCCAGGGGTGAACTACTCACACATCACTCTGGAGGCGATCATGGCGATGAAGAGTCCTCCGGGAGATGATTCCCCTCTCCGGCAGGGTGCCGGAGGCGATCTCCTGAATCCCCCGAGATGGGATTGGCGGCGGCGTCTCTGGAAGGTTTTCCGTATCGTGGCTCTCGGTATTGGGGTATTCTCGACGAAGGCTATATGTAGGCGGAAGGGTAGGTCAGGGGGCGTCACGAGGGGCCCACACGACAGGGCCACGTGGCCAGGGCCTGGGCCGCGCCGCCCTGGCGTGTCGCTGCCTCGTCGCCCCACTTCTTTTCCCTTTCGGACTTCTGGAAGCTTCGTGGAAAAATAGGACCCTGGGCGTTGATTTCGTCCAATTCCGAGAATATTTCCTTACTAGGATTTCTGAAACCAAAAACAGCAGAAAACAACAACTGGCTCTTCGGCATCTTGTTAATAGGTTAGTGCCGGAAAATGCGTAATAATGATGTAAAGTGTGTATAAAACATGTGTGTATCATCATAAAAGTAGCATGGAACATAAGAAATTATAGATACGTTGGAGACGTGTCAGGGGCCCTGGGCCTCCTCTCCGGCTCCCCTTCGGTGTTCTGGTCTGTCTCGGTGAAATAAGATGTTTGGCTTTTGTTTCGTCGAATTCCGAGAATATTGCCCGAACAGCTTTTCTGGAACCAAAAACAACAGAAAACAGGAACTGGCACCTCGACATCTTGTTAATAGGTTAGTTTCGGAAAATGCATGAAATCATTATAAAGTGTGAGCAAAACATGTAGGTATTGTCATAAAACTAGCATGGAACATCAAAAATTATAGATACGTTGGAGACGTATCAAGCATCCCCAAGCTTAGTTCCTACTCGCCCTCGAGTAGGTAAACGATAACAAGGATAATTTCTGAAGTGACATGCTACTATCATAATCTTGATCAATACTATTGTAAAGCATATGAGATGAATGAAGTGATTCAAAGCAATGGTAAAGATAATGACTAAACAACTGAATCATATAGCAAAGACTTTTCATGAATAGTACTTTCAAGACAAGCACCAATAAGACTTGCATAGGAGTTAACTCATAAAGAAATAGATTCTTAGTAGAAAGCTTTGAAGCAACACAAAGGAAGATATAAGTTTCAGCGGTTGCTTTCAACTTCAACTTGTTTATCTCATGGATAATTGTCAACACAAAGTAATATGATGAATGCAAATAAGCAAGTATGTAGGAATCAATGCACACAGTTGACACAAGTGTTTGCTTCTAAGATAGAAAGAAGTAGGTAAACTGACTCAACATAAAGTAAAAGAAAGACCCTTCGCAGAGGGAAGCATGGATTACTATTTTTGTGCTAGAGCTTTTCATTTTGAAAACATAGAAACAATTTTGTCAACGGTAGTAATAATTCATATGTGTTATGCATAAGACATCTTATAAGTTGCAAGCCTCATGCATAGAATACCAATAGTGCTCGCACCTTGTCCTAATTAGCTTGGATTTACATGGATTATCATTGCATAACATATGTTTCAACCAAGTGTCACAAAGGGGTACCTCTATGCCGCCTATACAAAGGTCTAAGGAGAAAGTTCGCATTGGATTTCTCGCTTTTGATTATTCTCAACTTAGACATCCATACCGGGACAACATAGAAAACAGATAATGGACTCCTCTTTAATGCATAAGCATTCAACAACAATTAATATTCTCATAAGAGATTGAGGATTGATGTCCAAACTGAAACTTTCACCATGGATCATGGCTTTAGTTAGCGGCCCAATGTTCTTCTCTAACAATATGCATACTCAAACCATTTGATCATGATAAATCACCCTTACTTCAGACAAGACGAACATGCATAGCAACTCACATGATATTCAACAAGGTGTAATAGTTGATGGCGTCCCCATAAACATGGTTACCGCTCAACAAGCAACTTATAAGAAATAAGATACATAAGTACATATTCAATACCACAATAGTTTTTAAGCTATTTTACCATGAGCTATATATTGCAAAGACAAGGAATGAAATTTTAAAGGTAGCACTCAAGTAATTTACTTTGGAATGGCAGAGAAATACCATGTAGTAGGTAGGTATGGTGGACACAAATGGCATAGTTTTTGTCTCAAGGATTTGGATGCACGAGAAGTAATCCCTCTCAATACAAGGCTTTGGCTTGCAAGGTTGTTTGAAGCAAACACAAGTATGAACCGGTACAACAAAACTTACATAAGAACATATTGCAAGCATTATAAGACTCTACATTGTCTTCCTTGTTATTCAAAAACCTCACCAGAAAATATCTAGACTCTAGAGAGACCAATCATGCAAACCAGATTTTAACCAGCTCTATGGTAGTTCTTCATTAATAGGTACAAAGTACATGATGCAAGAGCTTAAACATGATCTATTTGATCACAACAATTGCCAAATATCAAATTATTCAAGACATTATACCAATTACCACATGAAGCATTTTCTGTTTCCAACCATACAATGATGAACGAAGCAGTTTCAACCTTCGCCATGAACATTAAAAGTAAAGCTAAGAACACATGTGTTCATATGCAACAGCGGAGCGTGTCTCTCTCCCAAACAAAGAATGCTAGGATCCGATTTTATTCAAATAAAAAAAACATACAGACGCTCCAAGTAAAGCACATAAAATGTGACGGAATAAAAATATAGTTTCACTAGAGGTGACCTGATAAGTTGTCGATGAAGAAGGGATGCCTTGGGCATCCCCAAGCTTAGATGCTTGAGTCTTCTTGAAATATGCAGGGATGAACCACGGGGGCATCCCCAAGCTTAAAATTTTCACTCTTCTTGATCATATTGTATCATCCTCCTCTCTTGACCCTTGAAAACTTCTTCCACACCAAACTCAAAACAAACTCATTAGAGGGTTAGTGCATAATCAAAAATTCACATATTCAGAGGTGACATAATCATTCTTAACACTTCTGGACATTTCACAAAGCTACTGAAAGTTAATGGAACAAAGAAATCCATCAAACATAGCAAAACAGGCAATGCGAAATAAAAGGCAGAATCTGTCAAAACAGAACATTCCGTAAAGACGAATTTTTTAGTGGCACTTAACTTGCTCAGATGAAAAAGCTCAAATTGAATGAAAGTTGCGTACATATCTGAGGATCACTCATGCATTTTAGCAGATTTTTATGAGTTTCCTACAGAGAGACCTACTCAAATTCGTGACAGCTAGAAATCTGTTTCTGCGCAGTAATCCAAATCTAGTATCAACCTTACTATCAAAGACTTTACTTGGCACAACAATGCAATAAAATAAAGATAAGGAGAGGTTGCTACAGTAGTAACAACTTCCAAGACACAACAAAACAGTAGCAAAATAAAAACATGGGTTATCTCCCAAGAAGTGCTTTCTTTATAGCCATTAAGATGGGCTCAGTAATTTTAATGATGCTCACATAAGGATGAGAGTTGAAGCAAAAGAGAGCATCAAAAGTAAATAACATACACTTTTAAGTCTAACCCACTTCCTATGAAAAGGAATCTTGTAAGTAAACAAGTCATGTAAGCATAATGCAACAAGCATAGAAAGGCAACACAAGCGCAACTTCAAGATTTTCAACATAAAGAGGGGAAACTTAATATTATTAAGATGCATATAACCATGTTTCCCTCTCTCATAATAATTTCAGTAGCATCATGAACAAACTCAACAATATAACTATCACATGAAACATTCTTATCATGCGCTACATGCATAAAATTATTATTACTCTCCACATAAGCATAGTCAATTTTATTAGTAATAGTGGGAGTAAAACTATCACAACCATCATTGTAATCATCATAAATTGCAGGCATGGTATAATCATAATAAACTTTATCCTCCATAGTAGGTGGCACCAAAATACCACTATCATTATAATCATCATAAATGGGAGGTAAAGTATCATCAAAGAAAATTTTCTCCTCAAAACTTGGGGGACTAAAAATATCATGCTCATCAAAACCAGCTTCCCCAAGCTTAGAATTTTCCATAGCATTAGAAACAATGGTGTTCAAAGCATTCATACTAATAACATTGCTATTAGCATGCATATAAAGTTCCATAGGTTTTTTAATTTTCTCTTCAAACACCTCATGTCCTAACTCAAGATAAATACTATAAAGATCTCTAATATTTTTGTTGTTTTCCATTAAGCCTAACTAGTGAAAATAAAAACAAGAAACAAAAAGATGCAATTGCAGGATCTAAAGGAAATAGCTTCGAGCACTCACACACCGGCAACAGTGCTAGGAAATAGCTTAGTATTCGGAGAATGTGAATACCTTTTACCTTACCTCCCCGGCAACGGCGCCAGAAAATAGCTTGATGTCTACGCACGCTTCTATTCCTGTAGACAGTGTTGGGCCTCCAAGAGCAGAGGTTTGTAGAACAGCAGCAAGTTTCCCTTAAGTGAATCACCCAAGGTTTATCGAACTTAGGGAGGTAGAGGTCAAAGATATCCCTCTCAAGCAACCCTGCAATTACGATACAAGAAGTCTCTTGTGTCCCCAACACACCTAATACACTTGTCAGATGTATAGGTGCACTAGTTTGGCGAAGAGATACTAAGATGCAAGTGATATGGATGAATATGAGTGGTAATAACAATCTGAAATAAATATGGCAACAAGTAAACATGCAGTAGAACAGTAAATAAACGGTGATTCGATATTTGGAAACAAGGCCTAGGGATCATACTTTCACTAGTGGACACTCTAAAAAATGATCGCGTAAATAAATAACTTCTCTTCACTTGTGCTACTTCTCACACTCTCTTGTTGGATAACAAACACCATTCATTGTGTAGGGCTACAAAAGCACACCTCAAGCCGGAGTAAACAAGCTCCACAACATCCGGAGTTCATATTAAAGTAACATGTAGAGTGCATAATAGACCGTTGCAATTTAGACTGAGTACTAACATAGCATAAACACTGTCAACAATAGCTATGAAAGGGGGAATAGATCGCATCAATACTATCATATTAATAGTTAACTTCATAATCTACAAGAGATTACAATCATAACCTACCCCAAGTACTACATGATGCACACACTGTCAACATTACATCTTGGAGGAGGAATAGACTACTTTAATAACATCACTAGAGTAGCACATAGATTAATAGTGATACAAAGCTCATGATCACATAAAGATCACACCATGGGAGAGAGAGATGAACCACATAGCTACCGGTAGAGCCCTCAGCCTCGGAGGAGAACTACTCCCTCCTCATCATGGGAGACAGCAACGGCGATGAAGATGGCGGTGGTGTCGATGGAGATGACTCCGGGGGCAATTCCCCGTCCCGGCGGCATGCCGGAACAGAGACTTCTGTCCCCCGAAACGGAGTTTCGCGATGGCGGCGGCGTCCCTGGAGTCTTTCTAGAGTTTCGTCAATTGATATAGGGTTTTCACGTCGCGAGGGATAATATAGGCGAAGAGGCGGCGCAAGGGGGTGCCTGGGGGGCCCACCCTATAGGGCGGCGCGCCCCCCTCCTAGGCCGCGCCCCAGTGTGGTGTGGGGGACCTGGGCCTCCTCTCCGGCTCCCCTTCGGTGTTCTGGTCTGTCTTGGTGAAATAAGATGTTTGGCTTTTGTTTCGTCGAATTCCGAGAATATTGCCCGAACAGCTTTTTTGGAACCAAAAACAACAGAAAACATGAACTGGCACCTCGGCATCTTGTTAATAGGTTAGTTCCGGAAAATGCATGAAATCATTATAAAGTGTGAGCAAAACAGGTAGGTATTGTCATAAAACTAGCATGGAACATCAGAAATTATAGATACGTTGGAGACGTATCAGCCCACGACCCCGGGAGGGGCCACATGAGCTGAGGGGCTGCAGCCAAGGCCTAATGGGCCGGGCGCACCATGCCTCAAGGCCCAGGTCGGCCAAAACACCCTAGGGTTTGGGGAAACCCTAAAAGGGGAAGACTTGGGGGGCAAGTTTCTCCCTTTTCCCTTGGCCGCTGGCCCTAGATGAGTTGGGGGGCCACCTTGGCTGACCCCAGCCCCTATATAAAGAGGGGAGAGGGCACGGGGTTGGACACATCCTTCCCCAAAACTAAGCGCCTCCTCTCTCCCTCCTCCTTCCTCATGCGCAGGCTTGGCGAAGCCCTGCAGGAATTTCTCCTCCACCACCACCACCACACCGTCGTGCTACCGGGATTCCGAGGGGATCTACCACCTCCTCTGCCCGCTGGAACATGGAGAGGAAGACTTCATCTAAACCGTACGTGTGACCGAGTACGGAAGTGCTACCAGTTTGCAACACTGGAAGGATCGTCGACATCAACCACGAGATCTGATCTCGTTAAGGATTTGGATCTACGAGGGTTAGTTTCTCATCTATCTCGTTGCTCCGATCTCATAGATTAGATCTTTGCTTTTCCATATATTGGATCTTGGATTTATTCGTCTTTGCGGTAGAATTTTTTGTTTTTCATGCAGCGAACCCATCAAAAATTTCTAATTAGTGGTGCACCACATATGGTCATCAGTCACCACTTCAAATGGTTAGCAGTGGTGCACCATGGGTGCACCACTGCTAACCACACGGGTGCGCCACTGATGGCCATTAAGGCTCCGCCACTACTAACGTGTAGAGGTGTGTCACTGCTATCTTTTGGCGTGCGCCACTGTTGTCCTTTAGAAGTGCGCCACTGAGGTGCGTCACTGCTTTCTTTTGGGGTGCGCCACTGCTATATTGAGTATACGCCACTGATGTGCTATTAGGTGCGCCACTGCTAATAATTCGAATATTTAAATTTAATTAGGTTTTCTGGTATTTGAATAGGTTAAACAATACAATACAATATATCCAGATTGCAATATAGTTACATAGACAAATTTGATTGTATCAGTAGCAAAACAGTAATAGCACGATCTCAATTATTACAGTTCTTCACATTCTTCTAAATTAGAATTAGCGATCACAAAGTTCATATATTAGACAAGTTACGGTCTCGAGGTCGGTTAGCAGAGTTGTTATCACGCCACTGATACGTCTCCAACGTATCTATAATTTCCGATGTTCCATGCTTGTTTTATGACAATACCAACATGTTTTGTTCACACTTTATATCATTTTCATGCATTTTCCGGAACTAACCTATTAACAAGATGCCACAGTGCCAGTTCCTGTTTTCTGCTGTTTTTGGTTCCAGAAAGGCTGTTCGGGCAATATTCTCGGAATTGGACGAAATCAACGCCAAACCTCCTATTTTTCCCGGAAGCGTCCAGAACACCGAAGAAGAGTCGGAGAGGGGCCAGGGGGCCACCACACCACATGGCGGCGCGGGCCAGGCCTAGGCCGCGCCGGCCTAGGGTGTGGCGCCCCCAGGTGCCCCCCTGCGCCGCCTCTTCGCCTATAAAAGCCCTTTCGACCTAAAAACGCAGTACCAATTGACGAAACTCCAGAAAGACTCCAGGGGCGCCGCCACCGTCGCGAAACTCCAATTCGGGGGACAGAACTCTCTGTTCCGGCACCCTGCCGGACGGGGAATTGCCCCCGGAGCCATCTCCACCGCCGTCTTCACCGCCATCTTCACCGCCATCGCTGCTTCCATGATGAGGAGGGAGTAATCCACCTCCGAGGCTGAGGGCTCCGCTGTAGCTATGTGGTTCATCTCTCTCCCATGTACCTCAATACAATAATCTCATGAGCTGCTTTACATGATTGAGATTCATATGAGTTTGTATCACAATTTATCTATGTGCTACTCTAGCAAAGTTATTAAAGTAGTTCTATTCCTCCTGCACGTGTGTAAAGGTGACAGTGTGTGCACCGTGTTAGTACTTGGTTTATGCTATGATCATGATCTCTTGTAGATTGCGAAGTTAACTATTGCTATGATAATATTGATGTGATCTATTCCTCCTACATATGCATGAAGGTGACAGTGTGCATGCTATGTTAGTACTTGGTTTAGTCTTTTGATCTATCTTACACTATAAGGTTACTTAAACATGAGCATTATTGTGGAGCTTGTTAACTCTGGCATTGAGGGTTCGTGTAATCCTACGCAATGTGTTCATCATCCAACAAGAGTGTAGAGTATGCATTTATCTATTCTGTTATGTGATCAATGTTGAGAGTGTCCACTAGTGAAAGTCTAATCCCTAGGCCTTGTTCCTAAATACTGCTGCGTTACTACTACTTGTTTACTGTTTTACTGCGTTACTACTGCTGCAATACTACCACCATCAACTACATGCCAGCAAGCTATTTTCTGGCACCGTTGCTACTGCTCATACTTATTCATACCACCTGTATTTCACTATCTCTTCGCCGAACTAGTGCACCTATTAGGTGTGTTGGGGACACAAGAGACTTCTTGCTTTGTGGTTGCAGGGTTGCATGAGAGGGATATCTTTGACCTCTTCCTCCCTGAGTTCGATAAACCTTGGGTGATCCACTTAAGGGAAAACTTGCTGCTGTTCTACAAACCTCTGCTCTTGGAGGCCCAACACTGTCTACAGGAAAAGGAGGGGGAAGTAGACATCAAGCACAATTTCTGGCACCGTTGCCGGGGAGATCAAGACACGCTGCAAGGGGAGTCTCCACTTCTCAATCTCTTTACTTTGTTTTTGTCTTGCTTAGTTTTATTTACTACTTTGTTTGCTGCACTAAATCAAAATACAAAAAAATTAGTTGCTAGTTTTACTTTATTTGCTATCTTGTTTGCTATATCTAAAACACAAAAAAAATTAGTTTACTTGCATTTACTTTATCTAGTTTGTTTTATTTACTGTTGCTAAAATGGCCAACGCTGAAAACACTAAGTTGTGTGACTTCACAACCACAAATAATAATGATTTCTTATGCACACCTATTGCTCCACCTGCTACTACAGCAGAATGATAACCCACAAGTATAGGGGATCGCGATAGTCTTCGAGGGTAGTATAACCCAAATTTATTGATTCGACACAAGGGGAGGTAAAGAATACTTATAAGCCTTAACAACTGAGTTGTCAATTCAGCTGCACCTGGAAAAGCACTAGTAACAGGGGTGATGTGAAAGTAACAGTAATATGAGAGCAGTAGTAACAGTAACACAGCAGCAGTAATAGAAATATGAGAGCAATGGCACGAGAAGATAGTTGATACTACTTCCAATGACATGTAGAACAAGTATATGATGATGAGAGATGGACCGGGGTTCCCAGCGATCTACACTAGTGGTAACTCTCCAATAACAAGTGTTGGGTGAACAAATTACAGTTGGGCAATTGATAGGAATCAAAGCATTAAGATAGAACATCAGGCTTATTAATTATGTAGGCATGTTTTCCGTATATAGTCGTACGTGCTCGCAATGAGAAACTTGCACAACATCTTTTGTCCTACCAGCCGGTGGCAGCCGGGCCTCAAGGGAAACTACTGGATATTAAGGTACTCCTTTTAATAGAGTACCGGAGCAAAGCATTAACACACCGTGAAAACATGTGATCCTCACATCACTACCATCCCCTCCGGTTGTCCCGATTTCTGTCACTTCGGGGCCATTGGTTCCGGACAGTGACATGTGCATACAACTTGTAGATACAATCTAAGCAATAAGTATAGAGCTCAAATCTAAGATCATGCCACTCGGGCCCTAGTGACAAGCATTAAGAATAACAAGATTGCAGCAACAATAACTTCACAAACTTTATAGATAGACTAATCATAATGTATCATCCATCGGATCCCAACAAACACAACACCGATTACATCAGATGAATCTCAATCATGTAAGGCAGCTCATGAGACCATTGTATTGAAGTACATGGGGGAGAGTATACCGACATAGCTACTGCTAGAACCCGTAGTCCATGGGGGAACTACTCACGGAGCATGATGGAGGCGGTGGTGTTGATGGAGATGGCTTCCGGGGGCACTTCCCCGTTCCGGCAGGGTGCCGGAACAGAGTTCTGTCCCCCGAATTGGAGTTTCGCGATGGCGGCGGCGCCCCTGGAGTCTTTCTGGAGTTTCGTCAATTGGTACGGTGTTTTTAGGTCGAAAGGGATTTTATAGGCGAAGAGGCGGCGCAGGGGGGCACCTGGGGGCGCCACACCCTAGGCCGGCGCGGCCAGGGTCTGGCCCACGCCGCCATGTGGTGTGGTGGCCCCCTGGCCCCTCTCCGACTCTTCTTCGGTGTTCTGGAGCCTTCCGGGAAAAATAGGAGGTTTGGCGTTGATTTCGTCCAATTCCGAGAATATTGCCCGAACAGCCTTTCTGGAACCAAAAACAGCAGAAAACAGGAACTGGCACTGTGGCATCTCGTTAATAGGTTAGTTCCGGAAAATGCATGAAATCATCATAAAGTGCAAGCAAAACATGTAAGTATTGTCATAAAACAAGCATGGAACATCAGAAATTATGGATACGTTGGAGACGTATCAGCATCCCCAAGCTTAGTTCCTGCTCGTCCCGAGCAGGTAAACGATAAAAAATAATTTCTGTAGTGACATGCTTCTTACATAACCTTGATCATACTATTACAAAGCATATGAAATGAATGAAGTGACTCAAGGCAATGATCTATAGTTGCTAACAAGTAGATAACATATAGCAAAACTTTTCATGAATAGTACTTTCAAGACAAGCATCAAAAGATTGCATAAGAGTTAACTCATAAAGCAATAGATTCAAAGTAAAGGCATCGAAGCAACACAAAGGAAGATATAAGTTTCAGCGGTTGCTTTCAACTTTCAACATGCATATCTCATGGATATTGTCAACATAAAGTAATATGATGAATGCAAATATGCAAGTATGTAAGAATCAATGCACAGTTGACACAAGTGTTTGCTTCTAAGGTGGAAGGAGATAGGTGAACTGACTCAACATAAAGTAAAAGAATGGTCCTTCAAAGAGGAAAGCATCGATTGCTATATTTGTGCTAGAGCTTTGGTTTTGAAAACATAAAGAGAGCATAAAAAGTAAAATTTTGAGAGGTGTTTGTTGTTGTCAACGAATGGTAATGGGTACACTAACTACCTCGCCAACCGGACTTTCAAGAGCGGCTCCCATGAATTATTGCATATTTATTTTTGGGTGGCACTCCTTCCAACCTTTCTTTCACAAACCATGGCTAACCGAATCCTCGGGTGCCTGCCAACAATCTCATACCATGAAGGAGTGCCTTTTTATTTTAGTTTTATTATGATGACACTCCTCCCATCCTTTGCTTACACAAGCCATGGCTAACCGAATCCTTCGGGTGCCGTCCAACAATCACATACCATGGAGGAGTATCTATTTTGGTTAATTAATTTGGGACTGGGAATCCCATTGCCAGCTCTTTTTGCAAAATTATTGGATAAGCGGATGTGCCACTAGTCCATATGAGAGTCCGTCAAAAGTAAATGACAAGGTTGAAAGCTAAACACCACATACTTCCTCATGAGCTATAAAACATTGACACAAATCAGAGGCGATAAATTTTGAATTGTTTAAAGGTAGCACTCAAGCAATTTACTTTGGAATGGCAGGAAATACCACATAGTAGGTAGGTATGGTGGACACAATTGGCATAGTGGTTGGCTCAAGGATTTTGGATGCATGAGAAGTATTCCCTCTCGATACAAGGCTTAGGCTAGCAAGGTTGTTTGAAGCAAACACAAGTATGAACCGGTACAGCAAAACTTACATAAGAACATATCGCAAGCATTATAATACTCTACACTGTCTTCCTTGTTGCTCAAGCACTTTTACTAGAAAATATCTAGACCTTAAGAGAGATCAATTATGCAAACCAATTTTAACAAGCTTTACGGTAGTTCTCCACTAATAGGTTTAAACTACATGCAAAAACTTATGATCTACTTGAGAGCTCAAAACAATTGCCAAGTGTCAAATTATCCACAACATATGAGGCATTTTCTGTTTCCAACCAAACAATAAGTATTGTAGCTTCCAACTTTTATCATTGAACATTAAAAGTAAAACGAAGAACAAGTGTTCATATGAAAAAGCGGAGCGTGTCTCTCTCCCAATCAAGGATTGCTAGGATCCATCTTATTCAAACAAAAACAAAATGAAAATAAACACACAGACGCTCCAAGTAAAACACATATGATGTGACTGAATAAAAATATAGTTTCAGGGGAGGAACCTGATAAATTGATGAAGAAGGGGATGCCTTGGGCATCCCCAAGCTTAGACGCTTGAGTCTTCTTGAAATATGCAGGGATGAACCACGGGGGCATCCCCAAGCTTAGACTTTTCACTCTTCTCGATCATATATCATCCTCCTCTCTTGACCCTTGAAAACTTCCTTCACAACAAACTTCTCATAAACTTCATTAGAGGGGTTAGTACTCAAAAAATTTGAATCCACCTTGGTCCTGTAGTGGCACATTGCAAGGACTCAATAAAACATTAGCTACAGCTCTCTACGTCTAGAAAGGCTCGCTTAAAGTCCACAAGAGACAATGCAAAAAAACAGAGACAGAATCTGCCAAAACAGAACAGCCAGTAAAGACGAATTTTAATAAAATACTTCCGTTGCTCAAATCAGAAAACTCAAAACTAATGAAAGTTGCGTACATATCTGAGGAACACGCACGTAAATTGGCATATTTTTCTGATTTTTCTACAGAGAAAACAGCCCAGATTCGTGACAGATAGAAATCTATTTCTGCGCAGAAATCCAAATCTAGTATCAACCTTCGATTAGAGGCTTCACTTGGCACAACAAAACACAAAACTAAGATAAGGAGAGGTTGCTACAGTAGTAAACAACTTCCAAGACGCAAATATAAAATAAAGTACTGTAGCAAAATAACACATGGGTTATCTCCCAAGAAGTTGCTTTCTTTATAGCCATTAAGATGGGCTCAGCAGTTTTAATGATGCACTCGCAAGAAATAGTATTTGAAGCAAAAGAGAGCATCAAGAAGCAAATCCATAACACATTTAAGCCTAACATGCTTCCTATGCAAAGGAATCTTGTAAATAAACAAGTTCATGAAAAGCAAAGTAACAAGCATAGGAAGATAGAACAAGTGTAATTTCAACAATTTCAGCATATAGAGAGGTGTATTAGTACCATGAAAATTTCTACAACCATATTTTCCTCTCTCATAATAATTTTCAGTAGCTTCATGAACAAACTCAACAATATAGCTATCACATGCAGCATACTTTCCATGATTTCCAAACACATAATTTTTATCAAGTTCAAGAATAGTGGAATTAAAACTTTCAAACTTACTTTTATTAATAATATAACAAGGTAGTTGATCAATCTCAAGAGATATGGGACTCCTAGATAAAGTCATGAACTCTCCAATCCCATTTTCATTAGTAGTACAATTAATATTATCAAGTAACATAGGACCATCATCTAAAGCTTTATCATAAACATTTGCTAAGCAAAATTCTTTAGTACCATGCATTTCGACATCAGACACAAACAAAGCATTATCATAAGATTTATCAAAGTAGCATGGATTATCATATATAACAGTAGCATAATTATTCTCAGAAGTTTTACTCATAGGGAATATTTCAAGAGAATCCACAGGAACATAACATTCAACCTCTTTCGGTAAGCATGGAGGACAATCAAATAGTGTAAGGGATAAAGAGTTACTCTCATTAGAAGGTTGGCATGGGTAGCTAATCCATTCTTCCTCCTTTTGTTCGTCGCTCTCCTCTTCTTTTTCATCCAATGAGCTTTCAGGTTCATCAATTTCCTCCTCTTTTTCATCCAATGAGCTTTCAGGTTCATCAATTTCTTCTTCCACCGGTTCCTGCAAATTGTGAGTGCATTCTTGTGCATTAATGAGTCTCTCTTTATAATCAATGATATAAGGATTATTACCGAAGCATTCTATGCAACAATTAAGGATAGAAGAGACATAATCTTTAAGGTCCTTACAAACAACACAAGTTTCATAATTCTCAACCATGAAGGATTCGATCTCAGAGGCTCCCATAAACACGACAAATTGTTCTACCTCTTCGAACCCATAATGAATATAGCAATTCCGATTATAGTTCTTAATTAAAAATTCCTCACTAAAGCCACATTGAAATTTAAGATGTTTAGTATCCTGTTGAGAGCAACAGTTTATATCATGGCGTTTAAGCAAGATTTTAGCAATTGTATCCACTTTTTCTATCATAGCACTCATTATTTCACCAGCTCTTGATTTCCTATAATTATTATAACATTCTATGAGCTCCAAGTAGGTTGTTGGTTCTCCCATAACAGTAGTTTTTAATTTTTTGGTTTTTCAAATTTTTATGGATTTTTGGGTATATGAGACAAATAAAACAAGACAAAAAATAAACTAAGCAAAAGTAAACTACGCAAACTAATACTAGGCAGAAATAAACTAAGCACAAATAAACTAGACAAAAGTAAACTAAGCAAAACAAAATAAAACAAATTAAAAACAGAGAGAGAGGTAGAGTGTACTCCCCAGGTGAACTTATGAGTAGAGCTATGCCTCCCCGGCAACGGCGCCATAAAAATGATCTTGATAACCCACAAGTATAGGGGATCGCGATAGTCTTCGAGGGTAGTATAACCCAAATTTATTGATTCGACACAAGGGGAGGTAAAGAATACTTATAAGCCTTAACAACTGAGTTGTCAATTCAGCTGCACCTGGAAAAGCACTAGTAACAGGGGTGATGTGAAAGTAACAGTAATATGAGAGCAGTAGTAACAGTAACACAGCAGCAGTAATAGAAATATGAGAGCAATGGCACGAGAAGATAGTTGATACTACTTCCAATGACATGTAGAACAAGTATATGATGATGAGAGATGGACCGGGGTTCCCAGCGATCTACACTAGTGGTAACTCTCCAATAACAAGTGTTGGGTGAACAAATTACAGTTGGGCAATTGATAGGAATCAAAGCATTAAGATAGAACATCAGGCTTATTAATTATGTAGGCATGTTTTCCGTATATAGTCGTACGTGCTCGCAATGAGAAACTTGCACAACATCTTTTGTCCTACCAGCCGGTGGCAGCCGGGCCTCAAGGGAAACTACTGGATATTAAGGTACTCCTTTTAATAGAGTACCGGAGCAAAGCATTAACACACCGTGAAAACATGTGATCCTCACATCACTACCATCCTCCGGTTGTCCCGATTTCTGTCACTGGGGCCATTGGTTCCAGGACAGTGACATGTGCATACAACTTGTACATACAATCTAAGCAATAAGTATAGAGCTCAAATCTAAGATCATGCCACTCGGGCCCTAGTGACAAGCATTAAGAATAACAAGATTGCAGCAACAATAACTTCACAAACTTTATAGATAGACTAATCATAATGTATCATCCATCGGATCCCAACAAACACAACACCGATTACATCAGATGAATCTCAATCATGTAAGGCAGCTCATGAGACCATTGTATTGAAGTACATGGGGGAGAGTATACCGACATAGCTACTGCTAGAACCCGTAGTCCATGGGGGAACTACTCACGGAGCATGATGGAGGCGGTGGCGTTGATGGAGATGGCTTCCGGGGGCACTTCCCCGTTCCGGCAGGGTGCCGGAACAGAGTTCTGTCCCCCGAATTGGAGTTTCGCGATGGCGGCGGCGCCCCTGGAGTCTTTCTGGAGTTTCGTCAATTGGTACGGTGTTTTTAGGTCGAAAGGGATTTTATAGGCGAAGAGGCGGCGCAGGGGGGTACCTGGGGGCGCCACACCCTAGGCCGGCGCGGCCAGGGTCTGGCCCGCGCCGCCATGTGGTGTGGTGGCCCCCTGGCCCCTCTCCGACTCTTCTTCGGTGTTCTGGAGCCTTCCGGGAAAAATAGGAGGTTTGGCGTTGATTTCGTCCAATTCCGAGAATATTGCCCGAACAGCCTTTCTGGAACCAAAAACAGCAGAAAACAGGAACTGGCACTGTGGCATCTCGTTAATAGGTTAGTTCCGGAAAATGCATGAAATCATCATAAAGTGCAAGCAAAACATGTAAGTATTGTCATAAAACAAGCATGGAACATCAGAAATTATGGATACGTTGGAGACGTATCACAGAATTCTTTGAAATTAAACCTGCTTTACTGAATCTTGTTATGCGAGAGCAATTTTCTGGTGTTAGTTCTGATGATGCTGCTGCCCATCTTAATAATTTTGTTGAATTATGTGAAATGCAAAAATATAAAGATGTAGATGGTGATATTATTAAACTAAAATTGTTCCCTTTCTCATTAAGAGGAAGAGCTAAAGATTGGTTGCTATCTCTGCCTAAGAATAGTATTGATTCATGGACTAAATGCAAGGATGCTTTTATTGGTAGATATTATCCCCCTGCTAAAATTATATCTTTGAGGAGTAGCATAATGAATTTTAAACAATTAGATACTGAACATGTTGCTCAAGCTTGGGAAAGAATGAAATCTCTGGTTAAAAATTGCCCAACCCATGGACTGACTACTTGGATGATCATCCAAACCTTCTATGCAGGACTAAATTTTTCTTCACGGAATTTATTGGATTCAGCTGCTGGAGGTACCTTTATGTCCATCACTCTTGGTGAAGCAACAAAGCTTCTTGATAATATGATGATCAACTACTCTGAATGGCACACGGAAAGAGCTCCACAAGGTAAGAAGGTAAATTCTGTCGAAGAAACCTCTTCCTTGAGTGATAAGATTGATGCTATTATGTCTATGCTTGTGAATGATAGGACTAATATTGATCCTAATAATGTTCCATTAGCTTCATTGGTTGCACAAGAAGAACATGTTGATGTAAACTTCATTAAAAATAATAATTTCAACAACAATGCTTACCGGAACAATTCTAGTAACAACTATAGGCCATATCGTTATAATAATGGCAACGGCTATGGTAATTCTTATGGGAATTCTTACAAAAATAATAGGAGTTCACCCCCTGGACTTGAAGCCATGCTTAAAGAATTTATTAGTACACAAACTGCTTTTAACAAATCTGTTGAAGAAAAGCTTGGGAAAATTGATATACTTGCTTCTAAAGTCGATAGTCTTCTTGCTGATGTTGATCTTTTGAAATCAAAAGTTTTGCCTAATGAGAATCATCATAATAAAATTACTACTATAGCAAATGCCATTCAAGTTAGAATTAATGAGAATATAAGATTAATGGCTGAACTGCGTGCTAGGTGGGATAGAGAAGAAAATGAAAAACTAGCTAAAGAAAAGAATATAGCTAAAGTTTGGACTATTACCACCCCTAGTAATGCTAATGCTACACATGTTGCTGCACCTCCTACTCATACTAATAAAAGAATTGGTGTTAGCAATGTTTCCACTTCTAATGCAAAGCGAAAAACTGCCTTTGAATCGCTAAAATCATTAAATCGCTTGTGATAAAGCTGCTGAAATTTTTTCCAACATTGGGGATGATGATCCCATTGCTTTAGATTATAATGATTTGAATTTTGATGATTGCCACATCTCTGAAGTTATAAAGTTCTTGCAAAAACTTGCTAAAAGTCCTAATGCTAGTGCTATAAATTTGGCTTTTACACATCATATTACAAATGCTCTTATAAAAGCTAGAGAAGAGAAACTAGAGCGCGAAGCCTCTATTCCTAAAAAGCTAGAGGATGGTTGGGAGCCCATCATTAAGATGAAGGTTAAAGATTTTGATTGTAATGCTTTATGTGATCTTGGTGCAAGTATTTCTGTTATGCCTAAGAAAATTTATAATATGCTTGACTTGCCACCGCTAAAAAATTGTTATTTGGATGTTAATCTTGCTGATCATTCTACAAAGAAACCTTTGGGTAAAGTTGATAATGTTCGCATTACCGTTAACAATAACCTTTTTCCCGTTGATTTTGTTGTCTTGGATATTGAATGCAATGCATCTTGTCCCATTATATTGGGAAGACCTTTTCTTCGAACTGTTGGTCTTGTTATTGATATGAAGGAAGGTAATATAAAATATCAATTTCCTCTCAAGAAAGGTATGGAACACTTCCCTAGAAAGAGAATGAAGGTACCTTTTGATTCCATTATGAGAACAAATTATGATGTTGACACTTCGTCTCTTGATAATACTTGATACATACTTTCTGCGCCTAGCTGAAAGGCGTTAAAGAAAAGCGCTTATGGGAGACAACCCATGTTTTTACCTACAGTACTTTGTTTTATATTTGTGTCTTGGAAGTTGTTTACTACTGTAGCAACCTCTCCTTATCTTAGTTTTGTGTTTTGTTGTGCCAAGTTAAGCCGTTGATAGAAAAGTAAGTACTAGATTTGGATTACTGCACAGTTCCAGATTTCTTTGCTGTCACGAATCTGAGTCCACCTCCCTGTAGGTAGATCAGAAAATTAAGCCAATTTACGTGCATGATCCTCAGATATGTACGCAACTTTCATTCAATTTGAGCATTTTCATTTGAGCAAGTCTGGTGCCATTTTAAAATTCGTCAATACGAACTGTTCTGTTTTGACAGATTCTGCCTTTTATTTCACATTGCCTCTTTCGCTATGTTGGATGAATTTCTTTGATCCATTAATGTCCAGTAGCATTATGCAATGTCCAGAAGTGTTAAGAATGATTGTGTCACCTCTGAATATGTCAATTTATATTGTGCACTAACCCTCTAATGAGTTGTTTCGAGTTTGGTGTGGAGGAAGTTTTCAAGGATCAAGAGAGGAGTATGATGCAACATGATCAAGGAGAGTGAAAGCTCTAAGCTTGGGGATGCACCCGGTGGTTCACCCCTGCATATATCAAGAAGACTCAAGTGTCTAAGCTTGGGGATGCCCAAGGCATCCCCTTCTTCATCGACAACATTATCAGGTTCCTCCCCTGAAACTATATTTTTATTCCATCACATCTTATGTGCTTTTTCTTGGAGCGTCGGTTTGTTTTTTTTTTGTTTTGTTTGAATAAAATGAATCCTAGCATTCACTTTATGGGAGAGAGACACGCTCCGCTGTAGCATATGGACAAGTATGTCCTTGGTTTCTACTCATAGTATTCATGGCGAAGTTTCTCCTTCGTTAAATTGTTATATGGTTGGAATTGGAAAATGATACATGTAGTAATTGCTATAAATGTCTTGGGTAATGTGATACTTGGCAATTGTTGTGCTCATGATTAAGCTCTTGCATCATATGCTTTGCACCCATTAATGAAGAAATACATAGAGCATGCTAAAATTTGGTTTGCATATTTGGTTTCTCTAAGGTCTAGATAATTTCTAGTATTGAGTTTGAACAACAAGGAAGATGGTGTAGAGTCTTATAATGTTTACAATATGTCTTTTATGTGAGTTTTGCTGCACCGGTTCATCCTTGTGTTTGTTTCAAATAAGCCTTGCTAGCCTAAACCTTGTATCGAGAGGGAATACTTCTCATGCATCCAAATACTTGAGCCAACCACTATGCCATTTGTGTCCACCATACCTACCTACTACATGGTATTTTCCGCCATTCCAAAGTAAATTGCTTGAGTGCTACCTTTAAAATTCCATCATTCACCTTTGCAATATATAGCTCATGGGACAAATAGCTTAAAAACTATTGTGGTATTGAATATGTAATTATGCACTTTATCTCTTATTAAGTTGCTTGTTGTGCGATAACCATGTTCACTGGGGACGCCATCAACTATTCATTGTTGAATTTCATGTGAGTTGCTATGCATGTCCGTCTTGTCTGAAGTAAGAGAGATCTACCACCCTATGGTTAAGCATGCATATTGTTAGAGAAGAACATTGGGCCGCTAACTAAAGCCATGATCCATGGTGGAAGTTTCAGTTTTGGACATATATCCTCAATCTCATATGAGAAAATTATTAATTGTTGTTACATGCTTATGCATAAAAGAGGAGTCCATTATCTGTTGTCTATGTTGTCCCGGTATGGATGTCTAAGTTGAGAATAATCAATAGCGAGAAATCCAATGCGAGCTTTCTCCTTAGACCTTTGTACAAAGGCGGCATAGAGGTACCCCTTTGTGACACTTGGTTAAAACATGTGCATTGTGATGATCCGGTAGTCCAAGCTAATTAGGACAAGGTGCGGGCACTATTAGTATACTATGCATGAGGCTTGCAACTTGTAAGATATAATTTACATGATACATATGCTTTATTACTACCGTTGACAAAATTGTTTCATGTTTTCAAAATAAAAGCTCTAGCACAAATATAGCAATCGATGCTTTCCTCTTTGAAGGACCATTCTTTTACTTTTATTGTTGAGTCAGTTCACCTATCTTTCTCCACCTCAAGAAGCAAACATTTGTGTGAACTGTGCATTGATTCTTATATACTTGCTTATTGCATTTGTTATATTGCTTTGCATTGACAACTATCCATGAGATATACATGTTACAAGTTGAAAGCAACCGCTGAAACTTAATCTTCCATTGTGTTGCTTCAATGTCTCTACTATGAATTTATTGCTTTATGAGTAACTCTTATGCAAGACTTATTGATGCTTGTCTCGAAAGTACTATTCATGAAAAGTCTTTGCTATATGATTCACTTGTTTACTCATTGCATTTACATTGTTTCGAATCGCTGCATTCATCTCATATGCTTTACAATGGTATGATTAAGATTATGTTGGTAGCATGTCACCTCGGAAATTATCTTTTATCGTTTACCTACTCGAGGACGAGTAGGAACTAAGCTTGGGGATGCTGATACGTCTCCAACGTATCTATAATTTCCGATGTTCCATGCTTGTTTTATGACAATACCAACATGTTTTGTTCACACTTTATATCATTTTCATGCATTTTCCGGAACTAACCTATTAACAAGATGCCACAGTGCAGTTCTGTTTTCTGCTGTTTTTGGTTCCGTAAAGGCTGTTCAGGCAATATTCTCGGAATTGGACGAAATCAACGCCAAACCTCCTATTTTTCCCGGAAGCGTCCAGAACACCGAAGAAGAGTCGGAGAGGGGCCAGGGGCCACCACACCACATGGCGGCGCGGGCCGTGCCTAGGCCGCGCCGGCCTAGGGTGTGGCGCCCCGGTGCCCCCTCGCGCCGCCTCTTCGCCTATAAAAGCCCTTTCGACCTAAAAACGCAGTACCAATTGACGAAACTCCGTAAAGACTCCAGGGGCGCCGCCACCGTCGCGAAACTCCAATTCGGGGGACAGAACTCTCTGTTCCGGCACCCTGCCGGACGGGGAATTGCCCCCGGAGCCATCTCCACCGCCGTCTTCACCGCCATCTTCACCGCCATCGCTGCTTCCATGATGAGGAGGGAGTAATCCACCTCCGAGGCTGAGGGCTCCGCTGTAGCTATGTGGTTCATCTCTCTCCCATGTACCTCAATACAATAATCTCATGAGCTGCTTTACATGATTGAGATTCATATGAGTTTGTATCACAATTTATCTATGTGCTACTCTAGCAAAGTTATTAAAGTAGTTCTATTCCTCCTGCACGTGTGTAAAGGTGACAGTGTGTGCACCGTGTTAGTACTTGGTTTATGCTATGATCATGATCTCTTGTAGATTGCGAAGTTAACTATTGCTATGATAATATTGATGTGATCTATTCCTCCTACATATGCATGAAGGTGACAGTGTGCATGCTATGTTAGTACTTGGTTTAGTCTTTTGATCTATCTTACACTATAAGGTTACTTAAACATGAGCATTATTGTGGAGCTTGTTAACTCCGGCATTGAGGGTTCGTGTAATCCTACGCAATGTGTTCATCATCCAACAAGAGTGTAGAGTATGCATTTATCTATTCTGTTATGTGATCAATGTTGAGAGTGTCCACTAGTAAAAGTCTAATCCCTAGGCCTTGTTCCTAAATACTGCTGCGTTACTACTACTTGTTTACTGTTTTACTGCATTACTACTGCTGCAATACTACCACCATCAACTACACGCCAGCAAGCTATTTTCTGGCACCGTTGCTACTGCTCATACTTATTCATACCACCTGTATTTCACTATCTCTTCGCCGAACTAGTGCACCTATTAGGTGTGTTGGGGACACAAGAGACTTCTTGCTTTGTGGTTGCAGGGTTGCATGAGAGGGATATCTTTGACCTCTTCCTCCCTGAGTTCGATAAACCTTGGGTGATCCACTTAAGGGAAAACTTGCTGCTGTTCTACAAACCTCTGCTCTTGGAGGCCCAACACTGTCTACAGGAAAAGGAGGGGGAAGTAGACATCAAGCACTATGAGCATTATCGCGGTGAAAGTGGTCTTCATCTCGTTTCTCCTCCTCTCTCCCGCTAGATAGCGTGTATATATGTCTTCGGCCTCCGCTCTAGTGCTGTATCATTTGTAACTGTTACCGCTAAAACGGTGAACCTGTCTTCAACACTCCTCCCAGTTGTCGTAGACTCCGGGAACCTTGCCCTTGTACACGAAATATGACGACATCTCTCTATATTTGCACAAGCCAATGAAACATTAGTATCAGTACCAAATTTTAGAGACACACACAAAACAAAAGGAGATGTTGCTAGGTGTAATCATATGTTTTTGCATCGAATACGAGCGAAGTAAAATACGAGCCAATTAGTATCAACTAAATAGCACGCCTCATACTTTTTTGTTTGAAACAAATATTAACATTCATGGATGGCGTCGGCCAAGTATAGGATGCACAAGAGATTGATATTTTTGCCATCACACCAGGCTCACTGGCGCCACCCCCAAGTGTATGGTGACCAAAAAAATTAATCATCGGAGAACTCCAATATGAGCCAAATAGTATCAACTAAATAGCATGCCTCATACTTTGTTGGTCAAAACAAATATTAACATTCATGGACGACGTAAGTGAGACCAAGTAGGATGTGCAAGAGATTGATATTTGTGCCATCACACCAATGTTGTTGTGTCCTCCCACAACCGCTCGGCCGCCATAGAAGCCTTCATATTCATGACAACGGAGAAACGATGGTGGGTGCCTCAGGCCTCTTCCGCCTCCAACGTGGCCTTGAGGGTAGCTGTAATAACCCAGAACATAGGAACAACGAAGGGTAGATTTAGAAATGGGATGTTCATTTCATCGCAAAACGAGGGAAATTTTTGCGCCTTATTGCATAAAAACCTAAGAGGGGTCGAGGTTCTCTCTCGTTGCTATTAGGGTTAGGCAATGTGAGTGTTAAGGATTTTGACATGACCTCTTTTGCAACTTGTTGAATTTTGGGAGATTATTTGAATTGACAGTTCATATTTGAATTCAAACAAAAAAATAACAAGTAAACATTATATAAATGAATTATGCATTCATAATTCAAATCACATCATATATACACAAATAATTCAAAAGTAAATGATAAATTTACATACAAGCTCTTAACCAAAACTTGAGCTTTATTGATCATACACACACATTACAATGTCTTTACAATATTTATCATACAAGAATTGGATGGAATAATAAACAAAACAATATAAAATTACAAGAATTGGATGAAATAATAAACAAAATAAAATAAGATTACAAGAATTGGATTCTATCCTAGATCCTAAACTAAATGTCTTGGAAGGATTTGTCCTTGGATCATCTTGAGCTTGAAACCTGCAAATAAGAAGAAGAACTAGACAAGGGGGTTAAACCAAGTGTCCAGGACACTTTTCATTGTCCAAAACTTGGCCAGAACCAAGATAGACACCAGTAGACCAAACCTGAAGCCAATCATGGGCTCAAGTTTCACCAAAGCACACACACACAGCTCAAAGAGCCGTTGTGCATGCTCAACAGCAAGCCAAGACCATGGCTTAGTCACCAAGAATGGCACAGGCCTGTGTGTCACAGCTAGAGAGAAATAGAAGGAAGAATAAAAGGGTAGAACCATGAGGAATAAATTCACAAGTCGACCAGATAAGCATTCACCAAGCAACTAGCAATGAACATTGTATAGTTCATCTCTGTTCTTGCTCAAGAACATCAAGAACCACCACTGAAACCATCCATCCATCCAAATCAACCAACCAAAAACCCAACGTAGACATGAGAACTTAAGCAAGATCATACAGGAGCTAGGAGGAGCAGGGCAAGTAATCAAATCATCAAGCAGAAGCTCACCAGCAGCTGAGCATAACTATCTAGGAGCTGGAGCAAGGTATAACATATACCTGGAGAGGATCCAGTGGATCCAATCCATATTATTGCATGACACAAGGCATAAGCATGAGCATATGCTCATGGGGTAGTCATCACTTGTTGTTGACCAAGGATTACTGGCAGAAGTGGAGCAGCTAGATACCAAGATCATCTAGATACTACTCATGTGCAAATAGACAAGGATAGATGCACATATAGCAACAAATAGAGGATATACAGGTACTAGAAGCTACCAAAAGACCACATAGTAAGATCCTAGTAAAGAAACCATCAGATTAAACCCTTATTTATTCACACGCAAACACAGTGGCATTCATATCAAGTATGATTCCCTATTGTGCAAGCAAAGATGAGTAGCCAACAACAATTTAGCCAACTGTGAGAGCAACCAAGTAGTAGCAAGGCTACTGTGGTCACATCAACCACAAATCCATCCATTAAACCAAAATTATAAGTCATCATCATCCATAAATGGATTCTGACTTTAATTATCTTCCAATTGATCATGTAGATATCAAATCATACACAACAATGCATATAATCAACATTGCATAAGCATTTCATCTATAAATAATCCACCAAGGTTTGTATATAATATAATCCATCAAGTAAACAAGCATTAGCATCACTGAGAGACAACCAGTGGCTTGACCAAGTGCATCCTAGTCATTGGATCTTATCCAATGTGTTATGGATAACAACAGAAGCACACACACACTTGAACAACATCAGCTAGAGCAAGCATAAGTCACAACAGTAGCTAGAGAAAGCCATTTAATTAGCCAAGGATCAAACCAATAACTAGCCACTAGCATCTGTTGATCAGTTGAATCAATTAGATCAAGCACAAGGCACAACAAAGCATCACAAGCATGCAGTGATTCAAGAATTGGATCAAATGGATCCTACATAGGGCTAGGTGAGCATCACTGACACCACAAGTGTCAGTAGTGCTAACCTAGATCAACAGCAAGGCCACTAGCAAGAAATTGCATAGCACAGAAGTATCACTGTATAGGATCGGATGAACAAGCACAACTAAACATATGAACAAGAACCAGTGAGCATATGAACAACACAAGGACATGAACAAATAGGACAGGCCTAGCATAGAGGACCAGCAAGAATTACACAGGCCTAAGCATAGCACCAGTAGGCATGGATAGGCAAGAACAGGGCATCAGTAGGCTTAGGCAGAGCACAACAAGCACGGCCAGCACATCAGCAGCATACGCATAGGAGAAGCAATAGGCACATCTCGAGCATATGGAGAGGATGGAGTAGACATGGTAGCAGAAGAGGAGGAGGTTACCTGGCGAGTCGTGGAGGCATCCATGGCGGCACGGTGCCACAGGCCAGCCACGGCGGCGCCAAACTGCGGCCAGGCCGGTGCCAGACCATGCATCGCCAGTGTGGGAGGCGGCAAACGCGCAGGAGTGTCGAGGAGTGCAGATCGACGGAGTTCATCGAGGAACTCATCGACGTCTATCGAGGTCGAGCACGGTCACGAGCCGCAGAGGAAGAGGAAACCAGATCGATGCGGTTGAGGAGGAGCGCTGTCTCGCGCTGCGTCGATAGAGACCCACGGTGAGCCCTAGAATAGTCGGAGACGACCGGAGCACAACGACGACCATGGTGGCGACGCCATCGCCACGGGAGTCTCCAGTTAGGGTTAGGGTTTGCGCGAGTGATACGTCTCCGACGTATCGATAATTTCTTATGTTCCATGCCACATTATTGATGATATCTACATGTTTTATGCATACTTTATGTCATATTTATGCGTTTTCCGGAACTAACCTATTGACGAGATGCCGAAGGGCCGATTCTTGTTCTGCTGTTTTTGGTTTCCGAAATCCTAGTAAGGAAATATTCTCGGAATCGGACGAAATCAACGCCCAGCATCTTAGAATCCCCGGAAGCATCCAGAACACCCGAGAGTCGCCAGAGGGAGGCCACAGGGGCCCCAGATGATAGGCCGACGCGGCCCAGGCCCTGGCCGCGCCGCCTTATGGTGTCGTCACCTCGTTGACCCTCTGACGCCGCCTCTTCGCCTATTTAAGCCCCCTCAACCTAAAACCTCGATACGGAAAAGCCACGGTACGAGAAACCTTCCAGAGCCACCGCCATCGCAAAGCCAAGATCTGGGGGACAGGAGTCTCTGTTCCGGCACGCCGCCGGGACGGGGAAGTGCCCCCGGAAGGCTCCTCCATCGACACCACTGCCATCTCCATCAACGCTGCTGTCTCCCATGAGGAGGGAGTAGTTCTCCATCGAGGCTCGGGGCTGTACCGGTAGCTATGTGGTTAATCTCTCTCCTATGTACTTCAATACAATGATCTCATGAGCTGCCTTACATGATTGAGATTCATATGAGTTTTGTATCACAATTCATCTATGTGCTACTCTAGTGATGTTATTAAAGTAGTCTATTCCTCCTCCATGATGTAATGTTGGCAGTGTGTGCATCATGAAGTACTTGGTTTATGCTATGATTGTGATCTCTTGTAGATTATGAAGTTAACTATTACTATGATGGTATTGATGTGATCTATTCCTCCTTTCATAGTGTGATGGTCACAGTGTGCATGCTATGTTAGTACTTGGTTTGGTTGTGTTGATCTATCTTGCACTCTAAGGTTATTTAAATATGAACATTGAATATTGTGGAGCTTGTTAACTCCGGCATTGAGGGTTCTTGTAGCCCTACGCAATTAGTGGTGTTCATCATCCAACAAGAGAGTGTAGAGTCTAGCATCTATCTATTTATTCTGTTATGTGATCAATGTTGAGAGTGTCCACTAGTGAAAGTATAATCCCCAGGCCTTATTCCTAAATACTGCTATCGCTGCTTGTTTACTGTTCTACTGTATTTGTACTGTCTGCAATATTACCACCATCAATCACACACCAGTCCTGGACAGCAAAGCACTTTTCTGGTGTTGTTGCTACTGCTCATACTTATTCATACCACCTGTATTTCACTATCTCTTCGCCGAACTAGTGCACCTATTTGGTGTGTTGGGGACACAAGAGACTTCTTGCTTTGTGGTTGCAGGGTTGCTTGAGAGGGATATCTTTGACCTCTTCCTCCCTGAGATCGATAAACCTTGGGTGATCTACTTAAGGGAAACTTGCTGCTGTTCTACAAACCTCTGCTCTTGGAGGCCCAACACTGTCTACAAGAATAGAAGCTCCCGTAGACATCAAGCACTTTTCTGGCGCCGTTGCCGGGGAGGAAAGGTAAAAGGCATTCATACTTCGGTTCCAGGTAACAGTACTTTTCTGGTGCCATTGTGTTTGTGCTCGAAGCTATTTCCTTTAGATCCTGCAATTGCATCTTTTTGTTTCTTGTTTACACTAGTTAGGCATAATGGAAAACAACAAAAATATGAGAGATCTTTATGAACTTTATCTTGAATTAGGACATGATGTGTTTGAAGAGAAAATTAAAAAACCCATGGAACTTTATATGCACGCTAATGGGAATGTTATTAATATGAATGCTTTGAACACTATTGTTGCTAATGCTATGGAAAATTCTAAGCTTGGGGAAGCTGGTTTTGATGAGCCTGATCTTTTTAGTCCCCCGGGCATTGAGGAGAAAATTTACTTTGATGATGCTTTGCCTCCTATTTATGATGATTATAATGATAGTAGTCTTTTAGTACCGCCTGTTATGGAGGATGAATTTGATTATGATTACAATATGCCTCCTATATTTGATGATAGCTACTCTGTTGAATTTGTTCCCACTACAATTAATAAGATTGATTATGCTTATGTGGAGAGTAATAATTTTATGCATGCGACTCATGATAAGAATGCTTTATGTGATAGTTATATTATTGAGTTTGCTCATGATGCTACTGAAAGTTATTATGAGAGAGGAAAATATGGTTGTAGAAATTTTCATGTTACTAAAACACCTCTCTATGTGCTGAAATTTTTGAAGCTACACTTATTCTATCTTCCTATGCTTGTTACTTTGCTCTTCATGAACTTGTTTATTTACAAGATTCCTATGCATAGGAAGTATGTTAGACTTAAATTTGTTTTGAACTTGCCTCTTGATGCTCTCTTTTGCTTCAAATACTATTTCTTGCGAGTGCATCATTAAAACTGCTGAGCCCATCTTAATGGCTATAAAGAAAGCACTTCTTGGGAGATAACCCATGTGTTTATTTTGCTACAGTACCTTTATTTTATATTTGTGTCTTGGAAGTTGTTTACTACTGTAGAAACCTCTCCTTATCTTAGTTTTGTGTTTTGTTGTGCCAAGTAAAGTCGTTGATAGTAAGGTTCATACTAGATTTGGATTACTGCGCAGAAACAGATTTCTTTGCTGTCACGAATCTGGGTACAATTCTTTGTAGGTAACTCAGAAAATTATGCCAATTTACGTGAGTGATCCTCAGATATGTACGCAACTTTCATTCAATTTGAGCATTTTCATTTGAGCAAGTCTGGTCCCCCTTTAAAATTCGTCTTTACGGACTGTTCTGTTTTGACAGATTCTGCCTTTTATTTCGCATTGCTTCTTTGGGATGGATTTCTTTGTTCCATTGACTTCCAGTAGCTTTGAGCAATGTCCAGAAGTGTTAAGAATGATTGTGTCACCTCTTAACATGTGAATTTTTGATTATGCACTAACCCTCTAATGAGTTTGTTTCGAGTTTGGTGTGGAGGAAGTTTTTCAAGGGTCAAGAGAGGAGGATGATATACTACGATCAAGAAGAGTGAAAAGTCTAAGCTTGGGGATGCCCCGGTGGTTCATCCCTGCATATTTCAAGAAGACTCAAGCATCTAAGCTTGGGGATGCCCAAGGCATCCCCTTCTTCATCGACAAATTATCAGGTTCCTTCTCTTGAAACTATATTTTTATTCGGCCACATCATATGTGCCTTACTTGGAGCGTCTGTATGTTTCTTGTTTTTGTTTTTGTTTGAATAAATGCTTGTGTGGGAGAGAGACACGCTCCGCTGGTTCGTATGAACACATGTGTTCTTAGCTTTTAATGTTCATGGCGAAGGTTGAAACTGCTTCGTTAATTGTTATATGGTTGGAAACGGAAAATGCTACATGTAGTAATTGGTATGATGTCTTGAATAATGTGATACTTGGCAACTGTTGTGCTAATGTTTAAGCTCTTGCATCATATACTTTGCACCTATTAATGAAGAAATACGTAGAGCTTGCTAAAATTTGGTCTGCATAATTGGTCTCTCTAAGGTCTAGATAATTTCTAGTATTGAGTTTGAACAACAAGGAAGACGGTGTAGAGTCTTATAATGTTTACAATATGTCTTTTATGTGAGTTTTGCTGCACCGCTTCATCCTTGTGTTTGTTTCAAATAGCCTTGCTAGCCTAAACCTTGTATCGAGAGGGAATACTTCTCATGCATCCAAATACTTGAGCCAACCACTATGCCATTTGTGTCCACCATACCTACCTACTACATGGTATTTCTCCGCCATTCCAAAGTAAATTGCTTGAGTGCTACCTTTAAACAATTCAAAATTTATCACCTCTGATTTGTGTCAATGTTTTATAGCTCATGAGGAAGTATGTGGTGTTTATCTTTCAATCTTGTTGGGCAACTTTCACCAATGGACTAGTGGCTTCATCCGCTTATCCAATAATTTTGCAAAAAGAGCTGGCAATGGGATTCCCAGTCCCAAATTAATTAATAAAAATAGACACTCCTCCATGGTATGTGATTGATGGACGGCACCCGAAGGATTCGGTTAGCCATGGCTTGAGAAAGCAAAGATGGGGAGGAGTGTCATCATAATAAAACTAAAATAAAAAGGCACTCCTTCATGGTATGAGATTGTTGGCAGGCACCCGACGATTCGGTTAGCCATGGTTTGTGAAAGAAAGGTTGGAAGGAGTGCCACCCAAAAATAAAAATAATTCATGGGAGCCGCTCTTTGAAGGTTTGTCTGCCAAGGGGGATTGAGTGCCCATTACCATTCGTTGACAACAACATACACCTCTCAAAACTTTATTTTTATGCTCTCTATATGTTTTCAAAACCAAAGCTCTAGCACAAATATAGCAATCGATGCTTTCCTCTTTGAAGGGCCATTCTTTTACTTTTATTGTTGAGTCAGTTCACCTATCTCTCTCCATCTCAAGAAGCAAACACTTGTGTGAACTGTGTATTGATTCCTACATACTTGCATATTGCATTTGTTATATTACTTTACATTGACAATTATCCATGAGATATACATGTTATAAGTTGAAAGCAACCGCTGAAACTTAATCTTCCTTTGTGTTGCTTCAATACCTTTACTTTGAATTATTGCTTTATGAGTTAACTCTTATGCAAGACTTATTGATGCTTGTCTTGAAAGTACTATTCATGAAAAGTCTTTGCTATATGGTTCATTTGTTTACTCATGTCATTTACCATTGTCTTGGATCGCTGCATTCATTACATATGCTTACAATAGTATGATCAAGGTTATGATGGCATGTCACTCCAGAAATTATCTTTGTTATCGTTTACCTGCTCGGGACGAGCAGAAACTAAGCTTGGGGATGCTGATACGTCTCCGACGTATCGATAATTTCTTATGTTCCATGCCACATTATTGATGATATCTACATGTTTTATGCATACTTTATGTCATATTTATGCGTTTTCCGGAACTAACCTATTGACGAGATGTCGAAGGGCCGATTCTTTGTTTTCTGCTGTTTTTGGTTTCAGAAATCCTAGTAAGGAAATATTCTCGGAATCGGACGAAATCAACGCCCAGCATCTTAGAATCCCCAGAAGCATCCAGAACACCCGAGAGTCACCAGAGGGGGGCCACAGGGGCCCCAGATGATAGGCCGGCGCGGCCCAGGCCCTGGCCGCGCCGCCTTATGGTGTCGTCGCCTTGTTGACCCTCTGACGCCACCTCTTCGCCTATTTAAGCCCCCTCGACCTAAAACCTCGATACGGAAAAGCCACGGTACGAGAAACCTTCCAGAGCCGCCGCCATCGCGAAGCCAAGATCTGGGGGACAGGAGTCTCTGTTCCGGCACGCCGCCGGGACGGGGAAGTGCCCCCGGAAGGCTCCTCCATCGACACCACCGCCATCTCCATCAACGCTGCTGTCTCCCATGAGGAGGGAGTAGTTCTCCATCGAGGCTCGGGGCTGTACCGGTAGCTATGTGGTTAATCTCTCTCCTATGTACTTCAATACAATGATCTCATGAGCTGCCTTACATGATTGAGATTCATATGAGTTTTGTATCACAATTCATCTATGTGCTACTCTAGTGATGTTATTAAAGTAGTCTATTCCTCCTCCATGATGTAATGTTGGCAGTGTGTGCATCATGAAGTACTTGGTTTATGCTATGATTGTGATCTCTTGTAGATTATGAAGTTAACTATTACTATGATGGTATTGATGTGATCTATTCCTCCTTTCATAGTACTTGGTTTGGTTGTGTTGATCTATCTTGCACTCTAAGGTTATTTAAATATGAACATTGAATATTGTGGAGCTTGTTAACTCCGGCATTGAGGGTTCTTGTAGCCCTACGCAATTAGTGGTGTTCATCATCCAACAAGAGAGTGTAGAGTCCAGCATCTATCTTTTTATTCTGTTATGTGATCAATGTTGAGAGTGTCCACTAGTGAAAGTATAATCCCTAGGCCTTGTTCCTAAATATTGCTATCGCTGCTTGTTTACTGTTCTACTGTATTTGTACTGTCTGCAATATTACCACCATCAATCACACGCCAGTCCTGGACAGCAAAGCACTTTTCTGGTGTTGTTGCTACTGCTCATACTTATTCATACCACCTGTATTTCACTATCTCTTCGCCGAACTAGTGCACCTATTTGGTGTGTTGGGGACACAAGAGACTTCTTGCTTTGTGGTTGCAGGGTTGCTTGAGAGGGATATCTTTGACCTCTTCCTCCCTGAGATCGATAAACCTTGGGTGATCCACTTAAGGGAAACTTGCTGCTGTTCTACAAACCTCTGCTCTTGGAGGCCCAACAATGTCTACAAGAATAGAAGCTCCCGTAGACATCAGCGAGCGAGAGAGAGAGGCAAGTGAGGGGTGGGCCGACGCGTTTGGTTCCCACCGAACCGTTTTGGTCAGGCCCAAGTGGGCTGACCAAATGGGCTGCCCTATTGGGCTGGCCAATTGGGACAAAAGGGTATTTTGGTCTTTTCATTTTTAAAAATAACCTTTGAATTTTACCGAATTCCAAATAATTATAAATACCTCTAAAAATTCAAGATAAATTGGATTAGTGTATTAAAATTATTCTTAACTAGAATAAAATAAGAAATGGAATTAACAACACAAATTCAAATTTTTTAATTTTTCAATTTAAATATGAACTTGGAATTTAAATTTGCAAATTTCCTTTGATATAAAAATCATGGGAAAAATTATAAATGAACTCAAATATTTGTTATTCAAATATTTTAAAAAGAAATTGTATTATTCAAAGTCTTTTCTTTGAAAGATAAAAGGTTTTCCAAAAAGGAAATATTCTAATATTCCAAAATCTCTTTTAATTCCCAAAATGAGGACAACTCTATTATTTCAAATTATTTATTTGAAATAAATATTTTCTGAAGGAAAATTCTATTTTTCTTTTTAGAAAAGAAAACAATGTTAAAGGATTTAAAGAATTTATAAATTACCAAAGGCATAAATACTTAACTCAAACCTAAAATCTTAAATCCGGGGTAAGGGATTCAACATGAAATAATACACCCATGCATGCATTATTTGGATTTTATAACATTATCCTTACGGACAATGATGCTTCTTTACAGAACCCGAGGTCCAGGTTCCGTCCAACACATCAAAGTGCACTATCTGGCGGTCACCAGGAATGTTCACCCTTGCTCATGTCATCTTGATTATTTTATATCAATTTACCCGCAAAAGTACTATACTTATCATTCCTGCATTGAAAAGCAAATGTTACTTTTCCAATTATGAATATGACTATGTGGTGGGCAATGAAACCATGGTATGTGTTGATATGGTGGAGGTTCCATTGCAAGGGTTCTACTAATATAGGACTAATCACCAATGCCGTCTAGTGATTCTAGCGCCGTACAATTCACGTTAACCATGAGATCTATAATGGCTCTGGGGAAGTCAGCTGTATATTTTCCCTCTTGCATATCAACGGACTTGATGGAGCCTAGCTGGGTGTTGGGATAACACCGCAGTAGGTTGGGAAATCCTTTTAAATCCCCATCTGTAATATCCCAGGTTTAGATGCTACAAAATGAGAGAACACCAAAGTGTGCATTGCATTCATGCATAGAAAATCCGGGGGATTTTCGCGCTTTCAAATAAAACTTACCACAGTAACTGAAGTTTCACTTGACTTGCTGAAACTGAAGTAGATCATCAAGTCAAGCGCTATAAACTTCAGTGTGATCTTTGCTTAAACCTTGTTTTGGGTAGAGATGAATTGATCTATGGGCTAGATCAAATGGAATTAGTTTGACAACAAACAATACCTTAAGTAAGGGTCAATTACAAGATCTCATAAAAGATATCAACATGACATTTCTTATTACAACCACATATGAATAATTATTCAACTATAAATCAAAGAACACAATTAATTAAGAAACTATTCTATACTTATCTTATACATGTTTTCTACTAAATAAATGTTCCTACCATGAGTCACATGGTATATCTTTTCCACTACAATACTTGAATCCATGTCAAGAACACTCATATTCATTCATCGTTAACTCTGGATCATTCCAACCCTGTTTCCCAACTCATACCATTAAACCTAGAGAAAGGAGAGAATCATTCATATGCTTATTCTATCCATTGAATAGAACCTAGATTACTATTTAAACCTTATCCAATTGAGGTACTTGTTGATACTAACCAATGATACAAGAAAAATAAGTCAAGTATTAAACCCTACTTAACCTAGCTCATACTTGATGGTAAGTATGAACCTATTCTTCTAGTAATTATGGAGAGACAAGTGTTGTGATCATTACACCTTGGTAATGATCATAAACTCTAGAGGAAACCCTACCTATCTCAGTGAGCTTAAGCTACATATGTATACTCAAGTATATGGACCAATACTTGATCTTGGAGAGAGAACCATGATTCACTAATGAATTGTTAGAAGGCCATATTTTGATCATTACAAATTGGGTGATGATCATAAATCCTAAGAATCCAAGTGAGTGTGAAGAGAGAAGGATTAAAGAAGAGAGATTAGTGAGGAATAAGTGGATCATGTTTAATGCATGATCTTACCTGATAAATTAAGATGACAAGTTAAACCTATATGTGTGATCCATAGATCTCATTCTTCACATGAAATGATAAGTAAATCATTAGTAGTTAACCAGACCAATACTCCTGCCTTGTGTAGTATTGATGTGGTATTTAAACCCTGCCTATCCAAACACTTGATACAAACATAGCATTGTCTTGAAACAATAATTCTACCTAAGTGAGGAGGATAACCTAGCCACTAAAACATGATCAAAGCTTATACCATATTTTAATCCTAGTTGTGTATCACATTGGTGATCACTACTTAAACCCTAGGCCATATTTGAATTCCAATCCAAGCATCACTTTGGATTATAAATATAACCCTGCCATGCCTCATGCCTATTCAATACTTCAATTAGTGAAGTATTCCTAAAACTCTAACCCTTTCATATAGGATCCACCCCACATAAAATATTGTTACCTAACTTGTGTATCATGTATCACCAGTAATAAACCAAGCCATATATGCTTATGGACTAAATGCCTTTGGTGAGTAGAGTGAACCAATATTCAATTCTATTTTGCCTCCCAAGTACTTGCTTTGGGAACCAAATGAAATAGTAGTGTATAGAATAAAATCACCTTAACAAGTGAATTAACCCTGATGAGCTTAGGATCTATTTCAAGTAAGCCAAGCCAGAATTGCTAAGCAAGATTATTTAACACAGAGTGAAGCCAACCATATTCTTAAGCCTTTGGAAACAATTCTTCACATAAAATCATGAACCAATCCATTCTCTTTGCCATTTATTTTAAACTCTAGCCATAAGGAGAGTTATATGTGAACAATCCATATTATTAAGTACTAGCTCAACCTAATCATGTGTTCATTATGCACCAGCTATAAATTTCAAACCATTTAAAATGGATCTGGTTCCTAAATTAAAAAGGAAGTGAGATAAAAAGCTAAACCTATTTCTTTGTTAATTAAACCTCACTAAGTGTCACTTTAATTAAAAATTCAATAGTTGTTTAAACAAAAGAATTAGGCAGTGAGTATTATCATGTAGTAATATTGAAATTCAAATGATTTAGAACCTGCAAAAACAAAATAGGATTCAATTTGAATTCAAACCAGTAAATAAAAACAGAAAACAGAAAATTTGAAAATTGAAAAATGAAAGTGGAGGGAAAACTTACCTGGCTTACCACCGTGGACCTCAGCAGCCCAGCAACAGCCCCAGAGAAAGCCCAAACGCCAGCCCAGCCCACCAACAAAACGATCCACACTCCCGTACCGTGTCGGCGAGGAAGAAAAGAAGCTCCGTCTTTTTCCTCGCAGGCGACACGCCGGCGGGCAATGTTGCCACGTCCTCGTGGAGGATGAGCACGCCCCGGACGTCGCAGACGGTCTCTGAACCCCGTACAAGCGTCTTCGTGTCCGTCTTATCTCCTGTGCGTACCGATTCGTGCCCAAATCATTCACCCTCTCACCGACGCATCCCGGCCGTCTCCGCCACCGCGTCGCCGCTGTAGAGCTCCCCTCACGCTATAAAACCACCAGTAGCTCCGCCAGGACGCCCTAGCATCTCGCCACCCCTTCATTCTCCCTCTGGCCCTCTTTGTTCCTCAATCTCTTCCACTTACTGCCGCCGGAGTTGAGCACGAAACCGACGGTGGAGGTCACCCCGGAGCTCAAGAAGTGCTCGAGGAGATGCGCCTCGACGTCGTCGTTCGACTGATCAAGCCGAGCATCCAGGGGAGGTCTGAGTGCGGCCAATTTCAAGATTTTCTCCCGCAGTACATCGCCGGAATCGGCGAGGTTGAGGTCGATTTCGTCTCCAATCGACACCGGCGACTACCTGGGAGGCACCAGGGTGAGTTTGCGCATCTCTGGACACCTCTCATCCTTCTCAGCATCATTTGTAGCTCCCGATTGGATTCTCGCCGGAGTGCACCGCCGCGGGGTCTGTTCTCCGACTTGTTTCCGGCGACCTTTAGTCGATTCCGACACCACGAGATGGTTCACCATCGTCTCCTGGTCCGAGCGGTACAAACCGCGTGTCTGCGAAGGCCCTGTAGCGGCGGCGCCGCCCTCGCCTGGTCGCCGGCGTCAAGCCGACGGCGAGAGGGGCGTGTTCCCCGCCACGTCAGAAACTTTGACTGGTCTTCGGCCCGCGTGGCAGTTGACTGGTCAAAGGTCCCACTGCTCAGTGTCTTAAGCTAGTAATGAACCGGTATGTGTAGTATTTTCGTTTAATTACAAATTCCAGAAAATCATTGAAACTTTGCAAAATCATAGAAATTTCATTTCAACTCAGAAAAATATGAATAATATATCAAAATTCTCACAAAAATAAACTCTATTCAAATAAAATATAAAACAAAAATGTGTGTCAAAATAAAAATTCACTTATTTTTAACCTTATTAATTATGCCATTTCAATTATTTAAAATACACTTTGAATTCAATAATTAGTGAAGTTTCAAAATTAAATTTTAACTATTCAGTAACTAAGTAAAATGTTTAGATTAATTTTATTTATCATATTTGCATTAACTTAATTATTAGTGGTAATTCATAAACCCTAATTTGCAAATTACTATTTTCTATTTTTTTTAAATAGTAATAACTCAAGAAAATATTATAAGTCAATATTATTTTGGTAAATCAAAACTTATTTACTTAAACATCTTTAGTTAACAAGTTAATTATTTTAAACCCTAATAACAATTATTAAACCCTGATTCTTAATTAAACCAAAATAAGAGTACTCTAATTATTAAATCTTGTGAAGATTAATAAAATATCAAACCATCACTAATTTTTATTCAAAGTAATTAGTAACCACAACTATATTACCAATTATCATTTTAGGAGATATACCATAGCTTAAAAACCCTAGTTTCAATTTGAGTAAGACCTTGATCCCATTATTTCATGTGATCATCCTAAATTAGTGCAACCCTGAAACCCTAGGGGTTTAGCCCATACAATTATATCCACCTCACCTTTAGGTGTAGAAACTTAATAAATAACCAATGAGTGCATACCCATGATCCACTAAATTAAAACTAGGTACAATTCACAGGAGACTATCATCTCATGTGTTTATAGTTAACACATGTATAATCCACTAGTACCACATAATTACAAACCCTAGCTTGCTAACCTCACATTGACACCATTCATCACCATACCACACCATTAGGATCAACCTCAACCATCATAATTTAGTAGAACCATAAGGATAAACCCTAGTACCAACCTTGTGTAGCAATTCACATCACATGTTCCTATTTCACTAAACCCTACTTAGGAAATGATAAGCCACTTAGCTTAGAAACCATTAGAGACTATTTAGTAAAGCAATTGTGAAACCATAGTAAACCTAATAGCTAATTTATAGAACCATCTTAATTAACCATCCTTTGATATGATGTATATGGGAAACCATAGTAATAACCCATTCTATTTAAGAACCCAACTAGTTTCTATTAGTATAACTAAATGAACTCAATAGTAAACCCTAGGGTTACATAGCTCCTAGGTATAGTAGTTCATGTTCTTATTTTACCTATTCTTCAAAAGTTATTCTTTTGAAGTACAGATGTCAATCAAACCATAGAAGCCATAGTTCTTCTTTGAAAAACTCATTGATTCTTAATTAACATGTTCTTCAAAAGTTATTCTTTTGAAGTATAGTATAAGTAATCATCAACCATGTCCTGTAGAACTTAAAATTTACAACTGTTCTTTACATATTATTCCACCACTATTCTTTATGTGTATGATTATTATGATGTCTTATATCACTTGGTTATGCTACTAATATAACCAAACCCTAATAAGAACCTTGTTTGAGAACCATTGTAAAAGTGCAACCAACCCTAAAGAAATCTTTACAACTTATACATCCTAAATCATCGAGGTTAGGTTACGCTTGGGACGATTGCATCTCATACTATGCATTATAGCATCTTTGCCAGTTCTTTAAACATTGTCCTTACCGGACGATGGTGGTATTTCAGAATTGGAGTTATCACGTATCGAAGCTTTTGCCTGCATAATCTTGCAGTCAAGAAAGGCAAGTTCATTGCTTGCTCATGTCATTTGATTATTTGTATCAAACTATATGCAAAGTACTATACTTATCACTCATGCATTGAAAAGCAAAGTATTATTTTACAATTATGAATATGACTATGTGGTGGGCAATGGAACCATGGTATGTGTTGATATGGTGGAGGTTCCATTGCATGGGTACTACTCATCTAGGACTAAATACCAATGCCGTCCAGTGATTCTAGCGCCGTACATATCGCGTTATCCATAAGATCTATAATGGCTCTGGGGAAGTCAGCTGTATCTTTTCCTTTCTGCACGCCAACGGATTGGTAGAGCTGGCGGGGTGTTGGAGGCACTGCCTTAGGTTGGGATAGCCTTTTAAATCCCCATCCATTAGTGATGATAAGCTCTACGATCTATGATGGATTGTCCGGAGTACACCGTGAGTAAAGCCGTATTATCGGGAGAAGTCTACTGGGGTGTACGGTTGGACAAAAGGGTGGGTTTGCAGGGTCGCGGAGAAGGCAGTGATTGGCTTGGATCTTATACTGGGCCTCACACCAAAGGAAGTGTGGACGAGGACATACTCTCGGCCGGCAACATGGTTAAGATCTCTTGTGGGGTAAAGTAACGCACCTCTGCAGAGGGTATCAAGAATTGTGACTGTCACTCCCTGTTTCGGGAAGGGAACTGCGAACGCGGCAGGAAAGGAACTCCACGAAGTTCTAGTCAACCTGTGAAGACTGACAGGCATAGTTTTCAGAATAAAATAAACCTTTTGAAGAAATGATTACAAAAACTTGCATTGGCCTATGACTTTATGGTCTATGGCTGTAGCTAGTGCATGATACACATATTTCCTAATATGAACTTGCTGAGTACGCTCGTACTCATTCTATCTCGTTTGAACCCCCTTCTTAGATCAAGGCACTGAAGGAGAAACTACCGTGGAACTCGAAGACAAAGGAGTCAACTGCAACAAGATGAAGAATTCAATCAAAGAAGCCAATGGAGTCAACTTCTGCATCAGCTATAATGGAAACCTAGACTAGTAATAGAAGGGAACCTTTCCCTAATCCTAGCACCTAAGTAGCTAGAGTTCTATAGCAAGCCAATTAGCTATTAAACTTGAGTTAGCTATAAGATAGACTACGAGTCGTTCTTCTGGAGCTTTATTTGAAGTTTTACCTCACTGTAAAGTAGGAGGCTGTGTGGATCTTATGTAAACAGTTCGTGTGTACTTCTATAGACATACCTTGGACTCGCATATGTTTCTGTTGTACCACTCTGAGAGATGTAATATGAGTGGAACGGTGTTTCACTTGTGTTATGTCAACGACTTGTGTAATACACCATGCAGTGGTACGCTGGGTCATCACAGCATCCATGTGGATGAGAGGCTCTACCATCTATGAGGGATTGTTCATAGTACATCGAGGGTAAAGCCGTATGATCGGGAGATGTCTACCGGGGATGTACGGATGGACAAAAGGGTGGGTATGCAGGGTCGCGGAGAAGGCAGTGATTGGCTTGGATCTTACACCTGGCCCCACACCAAGGAAGTGTGGACAAGAAACGCGTCTCGGTTGGTATCAAGGATAAGTTCTCTTATGGGAAAAGTAACGCACCTCTGCAGAGTGTATTAAATTTTGGCTGTCACTCCCTGTTCCGGGAAGGGAACTACAACGCGGCAGGAAAGGAACTCCGTGAAGTTCTGGTCAACCTGTGAAGACTAGCGGGCATAGTTTTCAGAATAAAATAAACCTTTTGAAGAAATGTTTTCGAAACATGCATTGACCTGAGATTCTCTGATCAATGGTCGTAGTTAGTGCATCAAATACCTTTTCTCTTTTGAACTTGCTGAGTACCTCTGTACTAACTTTCTTTCAACACCCTTGCTAGACTGTGACAATGAAGTGGAGGCCAACGACGGAGCACCAGAAGGAGACTACGAACTGGTCTACGAGGAACCTGATATATCCAAAGGAGTATAAGGCGTGGCCTACGGGATAGTCTACGGAGCTGACAACAAGGAGGCAGAGGAGTAGTGTCTTACCCTAGATATCTTAGAGCCGAGCAGCGTAGTAGCTTACCTAAATAAATTGTTGAGCTCAGTTTAATCTTTATGTTGAGTTGTAATAATACTTCAGTAGTATCTTAGGGTGTTCTCATCGGACCTGTGAGAATACCAACTTGTTAAGACCATGAATGTAATATAATCTAGAGTGTTATGACATGCAATATTTCTGTTGTACTACTCTGAGGGATGTGATATTTGTGAAGAAGTCCCTTCATGAAGATCATATCAACGAACTTGTATACTATAACATGGAGGTGTATGCTGGGTCACCGCAATAGCCTGCTGGCAAGCACCCGCTTCTGCCACCTGATGAGCCTGCAGATCTGCAAAGGCACGCCGCTTTTTCGCCATAAACTGGACGGGGTCGGGTTCCTCCATGGCTGTCATTTGGCTAGATAGCTGGACGATCCTTTCGTCGACGGCCACCTCGGTTGCCTCTATAGCGCGTTGGCACGCGTTCTGGAAGGAGTCGAGGAGGGTGGCCTACTCGGCGCTCGTCGTCGCCCGAAGGTCGTCCTCTTCATTGCTATCGTTGTCGTAGGCCTTCGTGCCCTATTCGTCAGGCTGGGAGGGTACCGCTTGGCCACGGCTTGGCTAATCTCGGCCCAAGTGGTGGGATGATTTTCGAGTCATGGTTGTAGCTGCGTTGCCGGGGGCGAGACTCCGACGACTCAATTTATAGCCACGCGGTCGCCTGAATGGGAAAAGGCGGGGCTCCGACGTCAGGAAATGGCGCACAAGGCCGGGGAACACCGCGGAAAGATGTGGCACGGGGAGAAAATGGTGGCACCGCCATTAACCTCCGTTTAGCAACGCTAGCCTTCATTAATCCACTGTTTAGAGCCGTATCGTAGACCGCTGGCCTCACAAATGTAGCGGCGGCATGACACGGTCCTCCGGTCGATCCACGGGTCATGGCAAACGAAGGAAATGGGTCGTTTTGATGTTCAAAATGGGGGCCGCGGTTCCAGATACCAGAGCGAGTAAATCAGCGGAGACACGCATACGCATTGTCTGCGTGCATTTACCATGTAGTACAGTAGTAGTAATTAATTCTTCTCTTATTTTCCTTGTTGCTTTGCCGTACGGGATAACTGCGCGCGCGAGGACACGAGATTTTTCAGCAGTAATGCTACACTTACGGAAGAAGGTTACGGAATTCACTTACGGACCCTCCGTGGCATTAATCAATTGGGTAGACTTATGATGGTGGGTCCAAGAGAATTCAGCTAGAGAAACAACCGCAGGCCAAGTACGTCCGTAGGAAACTTTCCGTAGCAATCCGTCCGTAGACTCAGCATTATTGATTTTTCAGCTAGAGGAGTGATTGGCCCAACCGGTGATGGAAAGTACGAGCGCTCCCGCCTCACCCGTCCCTGTCCATCAAGTTTGGGAAGAAGGTTGGCTGGCTGGCTCGTCGTCGTCGGGTCTACCACCAGATCGCACAAAAGAGTTCCGCTGGGGGCCGGACAAGGAGAGCGATACGGCAAGGCAACGGAAAACGGGAGCCCGAAAAGGGCAGCGAGCGAGAGGAGGCGTGGCCGCATCCATCGGCATCAGCCAGCCAGCCAGCAAAAAAACGCAGACTAGTCTCAGCCGGCACCGGCCGCCGGTGGACCGGTAATGGTAGTGGTCTGGCCATCTGGTGAATTCGACGCGCTCTCTAGCAAGCATGCTTTTTCCCTGCTAAGAATTCCCCGTGGGTGGGCTCGATGGGGGAGGTGGACGTCTGTGGCTCGTCTCCGTTCGCCGCCGGCCGTTGAACGAACGACCGGGCTCCATCGGGTTGCCGTATCGGGAAAGAGTTTGGAGCTTGCGGGGCAGCTTTGTGCGGTGTGCGTGCATGCAAGCCCACGGACGGGATGAGATGAGCCGTACGCACCTCACCTGTCTGCGATACGTACGTGACGATGGTTTGGCGGTGCGCGTTGCGTGCTCGCCTCTGGTCTTCTCGATCGGGTTGGCTGGCGCGCGTGCGTGTCGTATCTGGGCACGGCTGTGAGATCAGGCCGTCAGGGAAGCGTGTGCGTACGTAGTGGGGAAGTGGACGCGCGCACGTAGGTCCGCCAAGCTAGGAGCTATAGGTAGCTAGGTGCTCGATCGAGCTTGACGAAATGGGCGTTGGCACGACTCGTTCTCCGTGGCTATGGTGATCGGCGGTGAAGCGCGCTCACGGTTGAATTGGTCTTACCCTAGTAGTTCGCCTCGTAAGGAATTCATTCAACACTTCGACACGTGTTTTCAAAAAGGCTTATATGTTGCCGTACATCCATGTCCAGGTTTCTTCGCTTTCTACGATAGAAGCATGGTCCCACTAAAACAAAATACACTTTGTTGTGATAGTATACTTTCCAATCCAAGAGAAATGACCATTTTGCGGTATCTTACTTCAAACCTCGTGGCCAACTCTGGTCCGCACGTGGGCATGGAGCTGAGCACATACATCGTCTCAATCATCTGATATACCGAAAGTATGTAGATACGGCACGGTTTATGCTTAACCTGCATACGTTACTACTCGTGCCTGACATCAACTTCGGTGGATATGATAGGAGTTATGAATAAATGACGAAGGAAACATGCATGGTTCCTTGTCTGGCTCCGAACATTATGACCGACAGTAACATCGTTTCTACTTTCAATCTACTACTGTAGTATAGTTTTACTCCTTGTCCGGCTCCCGTAGTTGAACTCGATAAATTTATGTAGGTTCCAAAAATAATGTTGATAAGATTTGAATCTGATGCTAAAAGGCATTCTATTCCAATATACTTACGAGTTGTACGTGACAAGGAATGGAAGTTATTCACTCTATGAAACTTCGCCATCTCGTGGAATACTGTATAATTTAAAGGATTTCAGTTTATACGTGGTAATTTAAAGGCACCGATATACACCATAGTATAAAAATAAGTACAAAAACATTCAATTTTATTTATTTATTTATTTCAAGTTTACTTTTCATCCTAGGAGCATATACTCTCAGGCCCCAAAGATCCACGCCCAGGTTTCTTTGTTTTCTACAAAAGAAACATGGTCCCAACAAAATGAAATAAAAAATTCACGACAATACTTTCCAAGAGAAATGTCCATTTTCTGCTATCTCACTTCTAACTTTGTGGTGAAGTGCGCACGTGGGCATGGAGTGGAGCATGCATCCCAATCGTCCGATATACCGAAAGTATGTGGATACGACATGGTTTATGGAAACCGACATACGTTACTACGGTGCCTGATCGGCTTCGATGGATATGGTACGAGTTATGATATATGACGAAGGGTAACATGGTTCCTATTTTCACGCAATATCCATATTAATATTTGTAACCGAGAGATTATTCTCCACATTCAATCTATTAGTTTTACTTCTTGTCTGGCTCCCATAATTGAACTATATACATTTATTTAGATTCCAAAACTGTAGTTGATAGGTTTGAATCTTCTTTTAGATGATTTCTGTTACAATATACTTATGCTTGATGTGACGTGGAAATGGAAGCTATTCACTATATGAAATTTCGCTATCATGAGGAAGAGAATATAATTTAGAGGGATCTCAGCGTATATTTGTAGCTATTGCATCCGGAATTTACCCAAACCAATTTGTGGCAGGCGTCAACTCTGGGGAAATATGTTATAGGATGCATGCATGCCAATATTCCTCATGCCAAAATCCAATACCGGGTTATTCGCAAAAAATCCAATACCGGGTTTCTTTGTTTTCTAGGAAAGAAACATGGCCTCAATAAAGTAAAATTCACTTTGCATGGCAGAATTTTGCAAGAAAAATTATCATTTTGTGGTATCACACATCAAGCTACGCTTCTAAGTCTGGTTCACACGTGGACATGGAGTGAAGCACCTTCTCCTCGACCGTCTAATCTGCCGAAAGTATGTGAAGATGACGTGGTTTATGGAAACCGGCATACGTTTCTCCTTGTGCTTGTCATCGACTTCGCAAGATACGATAGGAGTTACGATTCTTTGTTTTCTAGTAGAACAGAAACATTGTCCCATTCAAATAATGAAAATCTCTTGCCATGACAATATTTTCTAAGAAAAATATCATTTTTTGGCATCACAGTTCAAGCTTCGTGACGAAGTCTGGTCCACACGTGGGCATGGAGCGGAGCACATACATCTTGATCGTCTGATATACCAAAAGTATGTGGAGAGGACGTGGTTTATGGAAACCGACATACGTTACTACTCGTGCCTGACATCTAGGTGCTATGACACATGGCAAAGAATACCATGATTTATATTTTCACGCAATATCCATCCTAATACCTGCAAGGAGAGGTTGTCCACATTCAATCTATTGCTTTTACATCTTGTCTCGACCTCATAATTGAGACCCGATACATTTATTTAGATTCCACTGATAGGATTTGAATCGGGTTCCCGAAGATTTGTATTCCAAAATACTTACGCTTGGATGTGGCATGGGAACGAAAGTTATTCATTATGTGAAATTTGGCTATCATGAGGAATATGATACAATTTAGAGGTATTCCAATGTATATTTTGTCTTTTTATGAAACATACTATTGATATTTTGCAAGCAAATTTGCACCGACATAGACCATAGTACATAAACCTTCATAAGTATGTAATCTTACTCTCTCAAAAAAAAAAGTATGTAATCTTACTTTCTGTTTATTTTGAATCCATTGTTCATCCCTAAAGCATATACTCCCGGGTGCCAAAAACAGTACTTTCCAAGAAATGATCATTTTCTATTTTTAAAAATCAGACTCACTTTGCCATGACAGTATTTTCCTAAAAAATGATCATTTTGTGGCATCACAATACAAACTACGTGATGAAGTCTGGCCCACACGTGGGCATGGAACGAACCACATACTTCACAGGCGTCCGATACACCAAAAGCACGCAGAGAGGACGTGCGCGGTTTATGGAAACTGACATACGTTACTACCCGTATCTAGCATCGACTTCATTGGATACGACATAATGACGAAGGATGACATGGTTCCTATTTTCACGCATTATCAACCCGGATATTTGTAAGGGCATGTACAATGGTGATATCTTAGCAGTGCCATGTAGGATAAACGCTGAGGTGGAGGAAAGAGAAAGATGAAAAAAGACTTTGTCTTCTCTTAGCTAAGAGATGATCTCTTAGCACAATCTCTCTCACCATATATTTAGGATGTCTCGTTACGAAAGATAAGACCAAAAAACAACTCATTGTAGATCATGTTTTATTGTTATATCTAGCTTACGTGGCAGGACTAAGATAAGACAGTCTTATCAACCATTGCACATGCCCTAACCAGAGAGATTATTGTCCACATTCAATCTACTACCTTTACAACTTGTCCGGCTCCCATAATTAACCGAGATAGGATTTGAATCTGGTTCTAGACGATTTGTCGATTTATATTCCGATATACTTGTGCTTGGATGCGACATGGAAATGGAAGTTGTTCGCTCTTTGAAACTTCGCTATCACGAGGAATCAGTAGCGGAGGACGAACGGAAAGTTTGGTATGGCAAAGTTGAAACAATATAGACCAAAGAAGGGGCAGAATTTTTGTGTTACAAACAGTACACTGTTGTTTACTGAAGAATATTCCGTAAACTACTGAAGGGGCAATTTTTTTGTGTTACAAACAGTAAATGCAAGACATATATGGCGAAATTAAAGGTATGGCACTATGAGGAATACGGTATAATCTCGAGGGGTTTCGGTGTATGTTTGCGGCTAATATGCAGTCGACAGACAATTGTACTGAGTTTTGTTTGCGGCCGGCATCAAATGTTACTGTATGCTATGATCGACATGATGGTTGATGAGGGTTGATTAGTTGGGACGTTGCGACCATGTTGCACGACGTACGTCCAACGACACGTCGCGGTCGCACATACGGATAGATCGACGAAATTAACACGGAAAATATATGCCCTTGGCACGAGCAGAAACGTGTGCAATCGGGACCAGAAGGAACGTCGGGGGCACGCACGCGCGCGCGGGGAGGAATCGAGCACGAGGGGCGCCAAAGCTGCCACATCTATCTCTCTATCTATCGAGAACGAATCATGATGGCCTGCCTACCCTACGTCCCTACCCGACTCGCGCGCGCCCAACTAAATTTCCCTGTCCTGCCGCTATCATTGCTAGCGAGCGTGACGCCGAAACGGCCCAAGGAAGGAAGAGGGCGAGGCTTGCGGAGAAGCGCAACCTCCCCACCCCACTCCTACGTTCCATCCGTCTCTTCTCCGTACGTGCGTGCTGGCCATACACAGCTCTCGATCGAGTAACTAGTACACGGTAAAAACATGCTGGCTAAGTAAGCTAATCGGTCCGCCCATGTTTTTCATGTTCAGGAATTATCTAACATATCTTGTTTCAGTTTGATATGTTGAGATGATCATTCCACGTTTTCTTCTATTCACGAACATCTGCTTGTTTTACTGTCAGAGCATCTATAACAGATCCTTTATTTGCTCGCCCCGTATTGAGCGAGTACAGGGCTCTGTATCAAAAAAAAAAAAAAATTGTCACGCACGAACCATTCCGTCTAATAGACCCCTTAATTCACCCTGTATTTTTAAAATTTGCAAAACTCGGGAGAATTTGTAGATAATTCATCACATTGATCATAGATAGGGATTTACAAAATTGCGCGATCCTACTGGGCCGCGACTTCTACAATGCCACCTAGTCGTCGAGGATGACGATTTTGGCAGTGGCGGCACCCTCGCGAGCCTTCATCTCCTCGACGACGGCGATGGCCTGCGCTACCTCATCCGCCTCCGTCTGAGCCTTGTCGGCGGCCTCCTTCTTGGACGCGGCCAACGCCTCCAAGAAGAGGGGGTCCTCCCCCTCCTCCGCCTCTTCCTCATCGGCGGCTCGCAGCGCTTGATGTCTACGTTCCCCCTCCTTTCCTGTAGACAGTGTTGGGCCTCCAAGAGCAGAGGTTTGTAGAACAGCAGCAAGTTTTCCCTTAAGTGGATCACCCAAGGTTTATCGAACTCAGTGAGGAAGAGGTCAAAGATATCCCTCTCATGCAACCCTGCAACCACAAAGCAAGAAGTCTCTTGTGTCCCCAACACACCTAATAGGTGCACTAGTTCGGCGAAGAGATAGTGAAATACAGGTGGTATGAATATATATGAGCAGTAGCAACGGTGCCAGAAAATAGCTTATTTGGCGTGTAGTTGATGGTGGTAGTATTGCAGCGTATGTAACGCAAAGAAAAAACAGTAAACAAGCAGTAGTAACGCAGCAGTAGTAAACAAGTAGCGATAGCAGTATTTAGGAGCAAGGCCTAGGGATTACACTTTCACTAGTGGACACTCTCAACATTGATCACATAGCGGAATAGATAAATGCATACTCTACACTTTTGTTGGATGATGAACGCATTGCGTAGGATTACACGAACCCTCAATGCCGGAGTTAACAAGCTCCACAATTTGTTCATATTTAAGTAACCTTATAGTGTAAGATAGATCAACAGACTAAACCAAGTACTAACATAGCATGCACACTGTCACCTTCATGCATATGTAGGAGGAATAGATCACATCAATATTATCATAGCAATAGTTAACTTCGCAATCTACAAGAGATCATGATCATAGCATAAACCAAGTACTAACACGGTGCACACACTGTCACCTTTACACACGTGTAGGAGGAATAGAACTACTTTAATAACTTTGCTAGAGTAGCACATGGATAAATTGTGATACAAACTCATATGAATCTCAATCATGTAAAGCAGCTCATGAGATTATTGTATTGAGGTACATGGGAGAGAGATGAACCACATAGCTACAGCGAAGCCCTCAGCCTCGGGGGTGGATTACTCCCTCCTCATCATGGAGGCAGCGATGGCGGTGAAGATGGCGGTGAAGACGGCGGTGGAGATGGCTCCGGGGGCAATTCCCCGTCCGGGGTGCCGGAACAGAGAGTTCGTCCCAATTGGAGTTTCGCGACGGTGGCGGCGCCCACAGAGTCTTTACGGAGTTTCGTCAATTGGTACTGCGTTTTTAGGTCGAAAAGGGCTTTTATAGGCGAAGAGGCGGCGCGAGGGGGCACACAGGGCGCCACACCCTAGGCCGGCGCGGCCTAGGCCTGGCCCGCGCCGCCATGTGGTGTGGTGGCCCCCTGGCCCCTCTCCGACTCTTCTTCGGTGTTACGGACGCTTCCGGGAAAAATAGGAGGTTTGGCGTTGATTTCGTCCAATTCCGAGAATATTGCCCGAACAGCCTTTACGGAACCAAAAGCAGAAACAGGGACCGGCACTGTGGCATCTTGTTAATAGGTTAGTTCGGAAAATGCATGAAAATGATATAAAGTGTGAACAAAACATGTTGGTATTGTCATAAAACAAGCATGGAACATCGGAAATTATAGATACGTTGGAGACGTATCAGCATCCCCAAGCTTAGTTCCTACTCGTCCTCGAGTAGGTAAACGATAAAAGATAATTTCTGAGGTGACATGCTACCAACATAATCTTAATCATACCATTGTAAAGCATATGAGATGAATGCAGCGATTCGAAACAATGTAAATGCAATGAGTAAACAAGTGAATCATATAGCAAAGACTTTTCATGAATAGTACTTTCGAGACAAGCATCAATAAGTCTTGCATAAGAGTTACTCATAAAGCAATAAATTCATAGTAGAGACATTGAAGCAACACAATGGAAGATTAAGTTTCAGCGGTTGCTTTCAACTTGTAACATGTATATCTCATGGATAGTTGTCAATGCAAAGCAATATAACAAATGCAATAAGCAAGTATATAAGAATCAATGCACAGTTCACACAAATGTTTGCTTCTTGAGGTGGAGAAAGATAGGTGAACTGACTCAACAATAAAAGTAAAAGAATGGTCCTTCAAAGAGGAAAGCATCGATTGCTATATTTGTGCTAGAGCTTTTATTTTGAAAACATGAAACAATTTTGTCAACGGTAGTAATAAAGCATATGTATCATGTAAATTATATCTTACAAGTTGCAAGCCTCATGCATAGTATACTAATAGTGCCCGCACCTTGTCCTAATTAGCTTGGACTACCGGATCATCACAATGCACATGTTTTAACCAAGTGTCACAAAGGGGTACCTCTATGCCGCCTGTACAAAGGTCTAAGGAGAAAGCTCGCATTGGATTTCTCGCTATTGATTATTCTCAACTTAGACATCTATACCGGGACAACATAGACAACAGGGAACGTTCTCTTGATGTCCCGGATCCAATCTGAGACTCCGGAGATCATTCTTGGCCGACAGATAACATGACGTCTCCTCCTCCCTCTACGGCGGCTCCAAGGTGTCTCCCCTGATCGACGTTGATCTCCTCCTTCTGCTCCGATCTTTGTGATCTCTTCTCCAAGGTGATCTCCCCCATGGCTCCTTGCCCCTCTCCCCTTGGTCGTTGGAAAGTTTCCTTTGAATCTCTCTCTGCTGATGGTGTTAGTGCTCTTGGTTCTGGTTTTCTACTTCTGTGGCCGAAGAATTGGTTGGCTTTGGTAAATCTCAAGGATTCTCCTTTGGTTGGCAAAACCCTGCGTGAGGGTGAAACTTTTTATCCTAGATCTTCCATTAGATTCCCTTCCCATCTGGTCTTTGTGACAGAATGCCTTGTTTCACCTCCTGGTTTTTCTTCGTTCTCAGAACCTGTTTCTATGAGGTGGAGAGTTACTTACTCTGATCTGGGTAAAATGGATTCAAAAATCCCAATGGGTAGATCTGCTTTCCTTTTGTTGAAACCCCATGCGCAGAGGATCTTTCTCCTAGATCCTAAGGAGCAGGTGATCTCGGCTAGATCTTTGCATGAAAGTGAACGAGTTGTTACTGGTAATATCTTGGACTTCAAGGATCATTCCGTTTTGGTGGGTGAATGCATTGGTTCTCCTGTTTCTGGTAATCAAGATCCTCTACTTGTTCCTGGTTCTAAGGTTCATGTTGCCCCAAGAAGTTTTGTGGATGTTGTGAAGGCCTCAAAAACCCATTCTGCTGCACCTCTTCCTGAGGCTCCTCTTGTTCGTTGGAAAGCTGCCTGTTCTCATTTTCAGAATGGCTCTTCATCTTCTCAAGCTTTCCTTATTCTTAGACCTCAAGCCAAAAGATTAGTTCTCCTTGATATGCAAGAGGAAGTGTTGGATGCTAGATTTCTTCTGGAAAATGAAAAGATTCATTCTGGCATGATTTTGGATCTAAAGACACATCTTGTGGTTGTTGGTGATCGTATCATTTACGATTCTCTTGAGTTTGGAGTTAACTTATTAAAATCATCAAGTGCCACAGTTCATCATGACAAGTCTATACCAGAGAATCTCCAAGAAGACCTTGCTCTGGATTTCTCGGCTGGTTTATCTTTTGAAGCTACATGCAAAAGTAAGTTTGGCCACTCTGTAACTCTTGCTAATCACTCTCGTAGAAGAGCATTCTTGCTGGTTGCATCATTTGGAAGAGCTCGTTTCAAGTTGGACATTCACACTGTTGCCGTTGCTTTACAATCTTGCTTTGGTGGCTCTGCATCTGGCTACAAAGTTAAGTTGCTTAGAGACAGAACTTTTCAATTCTCTGTGGCCTCAACAGCAGTTGGTTTTGAAATTTACAACAAGTCAAAGATTTGCACCCCCATGTTTGATTTGTTCTTCAACCTTTGGGGGAATGGAGGGCCGAATTGGTTAATTGAAGAAAAGAATTTTTACAAGGAAACTGAGTCTGAATGGCAAGTAGTGCAAAGGAAAAAGTCAGCTCTTTTGGGAACAAAAAGAGTGTCCGTTTTTCAGCGCATGCAATATCCGATTCAACACTCTTCTCTAGCTTTTTCAAATCCGTCGCTGCAAACGGCAACTCCCGCAAACAGTGCCAATCAATCTCATTCCTTGGTCGCGCAGCAATCCTCTCCTTTGGCGCAATTACCGGGCCTGTTACCTTATTTCAAATTTCCCTCTTTTAACCCCATTAATTGGCCCGATGATTCCTATCTGTCCTGGTTCAAGGCCCATGGGCCTGCACCCGCTATCCAGGAGGTTACCTCTTTTAGAGATTTCTCTTTTCTCTGTTTCGGGAAAAAATCTGTTCCTTCCTTTGTCGCTTCCGCCTCCTCGCATTCGCCGCTCCCAGCATCCCCAAAACCGCCATCGCCATTGCTACCAGTTGCTAAGCAGTTGGAGGTCCCTACTCCGACAATGGCCAACATTCCCATTGATCCGCGGCCCTTTGTGCCCCAAGGCTACCAGATTCAGAACATCGCGGGGAGGGTGGGCGTCAAGCGCGTGGTGGTTCCGCGGCGTCCCAAGGAGCATGAACAGTATGCAATCGCAACCATTGCGCCTTTCCCTGAAGGTTTGGTCCCTTTTCAGAATGTTAGAGATGTCCTGGAAGAATATTTTACAGAAGTTGCTCGAGTGGGTTTCGTTAGCCTCCATTCTTGCCCCTTTGGGGCTGCTTATGTACAGTTCAGAAACGTCAGTGATCGAGACAGGCTCATTGCTTCTAGTCCTAATCCTTTTGGAGATGTTAATATTTCTTTTGTTAAGCATGATGAGGGAACAAATTGGAGAGGGGTCACTTTCAATAGAGATGTCTGGTTACTTCTTGTTGGCCCACCTCTAGATCATATGAATACTGATGATCTCAATGCTTGCTTTGCTGATATTGGGTCTGTGTTGCTATGGGAAAAGGATCCAAACAGAAAAGGTAGAATTCTTGTTAAAGTTAGGGTCACTGACCTTATGGATATTCCCAAAAGCATTAGGATGACTGAGAGTTCCAGGCCAGAGGCACAATCCTGGACTTTCCTTGTTGAAGTTTTGCTTGATAATCTCCTTGGTGGTGGACCAGCAGATGAAGATCCTCTGCCTGATGAGGGAGTGGACCCTCACCCTCTCCCTGGACATGCCTTACCGGTGCCACAATTTATCCCTGCTCCTGTGATTCCAGCTGGACAAGATGATCAAGCTGATAATGAGGGGTGGGGCCACTGGGCTATGGGGGCTCAACAAGAACAACCTCAACCTATGGAGATTGAACAGCAGCAACCTGCTCAGCAAGAGGAAATGATTTTAGAAGATCAGCAGCTTGGACCCCCTTTACCTGACACAGGCAGCTTGGTTAATGTTTCATCTTCTAGCTCTGAGAGTTCTGCTGCTATTGGTCCTCTTGATGCTGTTGGACAATATGGTGGTGCCACTGATCAAGCTTCTGAATCTGAACTGCAAATGGAGGAGCCCTCTTTGTCCTTGGGTGAAGGCTTATTAAATATTCTGCAAGCTTATTCTGCTCAAGAAGATTCTTTGGCCAAGGTACCAGATGAATTTGCAGCTGGGCCCTCTTCTCTTGCCCTACCTGCACAGGACTTGCCCTCTTCTGATGATGGTGCTTTTCTTCCTGCTGATGTCAATATGGCCTCTCCAAATGAAGCTCACTTACAGTTAACCTTGGGAAGAGTGCAGACTTATTTCTCTCCAATTCCTGAAGAACATGATTTGTCAAAAAAGATATCTGCTGAAGGCATGGCTTTATGGGAAAAGTACTTTGCCCCAAAGTCTCCTAACTCTGCAAATAATGATGGTTCAGCACTGGTAGACATCCCTGTTAGCTGGTTCAATTTCATAACTCTTATGCTTGTCACCCCTGAAAAATTTGATTGGGCTAAAGGATTTCTGTCCTCACAGCTCTGGGATATCATGAAGGAACCTATGCAGAAGGAGTCATCTATCAAATTTGCTATCCCTGATAAGTGTGTTACCTCAAAAGCTCCTTCTTGCTTCTCTATCACTGAATTGGTGGAGGAACCACCTGCTCTTGCAGAGGATACAAATATCACCCCTAAAAGGAAAAGAAGAGACAATAAGATTCCTCTAGTGGAGTCTGAGGTAAGAAGGAGTCCCAGACTTGTTTTGTTAAATGATGGTTATAAGAATCATGACAATTGCTCTGACAAGCATTGCCTCACTTGCAATGCTGCTCCTCCCATTGTCAACTCTAAAGTGGTTAAGAACTTAGCCATGTCTTTCTGTAAGGTTTCTGAAGATGTTGTGGAGAAAAGAATTAGAAGAAAGGCAAGAATACATCGAGAGGAGTGCAAGGCATTGCACCACATGGAGTGATTGGAAGAAAGAAGAGCAAGGTGGCTCCCCCAAGTGATAGTGAGAAGGAACATCAGAAGGCTACTGTCATGGCACAGCAGGCCAAGAAAAAATCCTTCAAGTAGTTCTTAATGCATATTCATATATGTAATTTTGGTTCCTTTGGGGCTTGCTTCATTCCAGTATTGTTCCAAGAATTGTTAAGAGATGTGCTTGACATGTGGCTTTTGTACTCTGTGAACCTTATGAACTCCCTTGATATTATTGGAGTCCTGTCTATTGTGTTAATCCTCATGATGCCTAGAGTACTCCTTTACTTTGGGCAGCTGATAAAATTATATCTTGGTTTCTATGGATAATTACAAATCATGGAAAATTATGAACTGGAATTTAAGAGGCATTAATTCAGAGAAAAAATGGATAGCTTTATCCAATAAAATTGAGGAATCAGGTTGTGATATCATTTGCCTCCAAGAAACAAAAAGAGAGTCTTTTGATCTAGCATACATTAAAAAAATTTGCCCAAAGAAATTTACAAGATTTGAATTTGTGCCTTCTTTGGGAGCTTCTGGTGGTCTGATTATTATTTGGAATGGTTCTCTTTTCAAAGGAGAATTGGCTTTTCAGAATGAATTTTCTCTCTCTGTGAACTTTCAATGTAATCTATCCAATGAATCCTGGATTTTGACTAATATCTATGGACCATGTCAACCTGACAAAAAAGCTGCCTTTATTGATTGGTTTGCTAATATTGACATGCCTCAAGACTCTGATTGGATTATTATGGGTGATTTCAATTTCATTAGAAGTCCATCAGACAGAAACAAACCTGGAGGAGATTTAAATGACATGCTGCTTTTTAATGAGGCAATTAGTAACCTTGGAATTGTGGAACTGCCTCTAAAAGGAAGAAAATTTACTTGGAGTAACATGCAGAAAGATCCTTTGCTGGAAAAACTAGATTGGTTCTTCACTTCTGCCTCTTGGACCATATCATACCCTGCAACTTTTGCCTATCCTCTTGTGAAGCCCACCTCAGATCATGTCCCATGTGTTGTGGTGTTCAATACAAAAATTCCCAAGGCCAAAGTGTTTAGAATTGAGAATCATTGGATGCAACATAGTGAATTCAAGCAAATTGTTCAGGCTGCTTGGAACATTCCAGTGAACTACAGGGATAGTGCTAAAAACATCAATGCAAAGTTCAAAAACCTGAGAAGAGGCTTGAAACTGTGGGCTAAAAATCTTCCCTGTTTAAAGATTTTGATCAACAAAGTAAATGAAGTGATTTCTCTGATAGATACTATGGAGGAGTACAGAACCTTGACTGTACTTGAATGGGATCTTAGAGATATCCTCAAAGCACACATTATCACCCTGTTGCAAAATCAAAAATCTTACTGGCAGCAAAGAGGGAAAATTAAGTGGGTCAAATTGGGAGATGCAAACACTAGGTTCTTTCACTCAAAAGCAACTATAAACTACAGACACAATTACATTTCTATGCTTCAGAATTCTGAACAAGCAGAAATTCATGATCATGAAGGGAAGGCTGCTATTTTATGGCAAGCTTTCAAGGAAAGGATGGGTAATTCTGATAACCCAGATATGCAGTTCAATCTTGAGGAGATTCTGGAATCAAATGTCACTGAAGAAATGAATAATACTCTACAAGCTCCTTTTTCGGATAAAGAAATAGAAGATGTTGTCAAAAATTTGCCAAATGATAAATCACCTGGACCTGATGGTTTCAATAATGAGTTTGTCAAGTGTTGTTGGTCAATTATTGCTCACGATATCAAAAAACTGATTAGTGATTTCCATGCTGGAAACATTTCTTTGGAAAGTATCAATTCTTCTTATATTACTCTAATTCCAAAAACAGAGAATCCCATGACTCCTGGTGATTTTAGACCCATATCTTTGCTGAATTGTGTGCTTAAAATCATCACCAAGCTGTTGGCTAATAGATTACAAGATATTATTCTCTCTCTTGTACACAAAAACCAATATGGATTTCTCAAGAAAAGATCCATACAAGACTGTCTTGGTTGGGCTTTTGAATATCTTTATCAATGTCACAAATCAAAAGAAGAAATTCTAATCTTGAAGCTGGATTTTGAAAAAGCATTTGACAAGATTGAACACTCAACAATTCTTCACATCCTCAAAGCAAAAGGTTTTGGTGACAAATGGTTACAATGGATTTCTTTGATTCTCAGCTCTGGGACATCTGCAGTCATGCTGAATGGGGTCCCTGGGAAAAAGTTTTACTGCAAGAGAGGAGTGAGACAAGGTGACCCTCTATCACCTTTGCTTTTTGTGTTAGCAGCAGATTTCCTACAATCAGTTTTGAACAAAGCTATGGAGATGAATCTCATTTCAAGACCCATTCCATGTGCACCATGTCCAGATTTTCCTGTGATCCAATATGCAGATGATACCCTTCTTGTTATGAAAGCAGATGCAAATCAATTACTTTGCCTTAAAGCTCTGTTGCATTCTTTTGCTGCTTCTACTGGTCTCAAAGTAAACTATTTGAAGTCAAATATGATGCCAATTAATATGACTGCAGAAAGGCTGGCACACTTTGCAGCAACTTTAAACTGCCAAATTGGATCACTTCCTTTCACTTACTTAGGGCTCCCTCTTGGCATCACAAAACCATCTCTGGAGTACTTTCTTCCCATGGTTCAAAGAGTTCAAACAAGACTTGGTGGCATTGCTGACTTCCTCAACTATGGAGGAAAATTACAAATGGTGAAATCAGTACTAGCTTCTCTCCCAATCTTCTTTATGTGCTGCCTGGATGTTCCAATAACAATCAAGGAACAGGTTATCAAATACATGAGACACTGTCTTTGGAGAAAGAGAAACAATGATGTTCAGGCAAAAGGGAATGCTCTTGTCTCTTGGAAAAAAATCTGCAGACCAAAAGATCAAGGAGGTTTGGGAGTCCTCAACCTAGATATCCAGAATAAGACTCTGCTGCTCAAGAACTTGGATAAATTCTTCAATAATCTTGACATTCCATGGGTAAACCTCATAAGAGATACATATTATGATGAAGACAATCCACCAGGAATTAAAATTGAAGGTTCATTCTGGTGGAAATCACATTTGAAACTCCTGGATACCTATAAAGCTCTAGCAAGATGTAACTTGGGAAATGGAAAAACTGCATTATTTTGGACAGATCTGTGGGGAGATTATTGCCTTCACCAGAAATTCCCTCACCTCCTTTCTTTTGCTAAAAAATCTGATACCTCTGTAAACAAAGTGATGCAAATGGATTTTCTTCAGGACATGTTTCATTTACCCCTCTCACAGCAAGCATTTGTTGAGTTTGAACAGTTGGAAGCTTTATGTGATTCTATTCAGTTAGATATGCATCAGCCTGACTCATGGAGCTATATTTGGGGTTCAAACAAGTTCTCTACTGGACAAGCATACAAGGTTCTTATAGGCACTCAGCATACTCCCATTTTTTTCACCTGGTTATGGGAGTCCTCCTGTCAGCCAAAACACAAATTCTTTTTTTGGCTGCTACTACATGATAGATTAAACACAAGGAATCTTCTTCGGAGGAAAAACTGCACTTTACAATCTTACAACTGTGCAACTCTACAATGTAGTCAAGAAGAAACTTTAGCTCATCTTTTCTGGAATTGTCCATTTGCACAGCAATGCTGGTCAGTTATCTGCCCTCATATTTCAAACCAACAAGCCCTAATGGAAGCTCTATATGATATCAAGGACAAGCTGAATGTACCTTTTGCAGTTGAGATCATTATTATCGCCTCTTGGTCCATTTGGATAATTCGAAACAGAAAGATTTTTGAGGGACAAAGACCAACCTTACAAGCCTGGAAGGCAATTTTCAAACAAGAGATCTTCTTACTTTCTTACAGAATGAAGAAAAAATGGGAGAATCCTTTCAAGACTTGGCTTCATAGCTTCATGACCTTTTAGATTTCTTTTTTGTTTTCTTTCTTTCTTTCTTTCTTTCTTTCTTTCTTTCCTTTGTACAACTTGTACATTTGTAACCTTTTTATTTATTAATAAAAATTGCAGTGGGGTTTTTTTGCCCCACTGTTGACCCTTCAAAAAAAACATAGACAACAGATAATGGACTCCTCTTTTATGCATAAGCATGTAACAACAATTAATAATTTTCTCATATGAGATTGAGGATATATGTCCAAAACTGAAACTTCCACCATGGATCATGGCTTTAGTTAGCGGCCCAATGTTCTTCTCTAACAATATGCATGCTTAACCATAGGGTGGTAGATCTCTCTTACTTCAGACAAGACGGACATGCATAGCAACTCACATGAAATTCAACAATGAATAGTTGATGGCGTCCCCAGTGAACATGGTTATCGCACAACAAGCAACTTAATAAGAGATAAAGTGCATAATTACATATTCAATACCACAATAGTTTTTAAGCTATTTGTCCCATGAGCTATATATTGCAAAGGTGAATGATGGAATTTTAAAGGTAGCACTCAAGCAATTTACTTTGGAATGGCGGAAAATACCATGTAGTAGGTAGGTATGGTGGACACAAATGGCATAGTGTTGTTTGGCTCAAGGATTTGGATGCATGAGAAGTATTCCCTCTCGATACAAGGTTTAGGCTAGCAAGGTTGTTTGAAGCAAACACAAGCACGAACTAGTACAGCAAAACTCACATAAAAGACATATTACAAGCATTATAAAACTATACATCGTCTTCCTTGTTGTTCAAACATCTTACTAGAAAATATCTAGACTCTAGAGAAACCACTCATGCAAACCCAAATTTTAACAAGCTCTATGTATTTCCTCACTAATGGGTGCAAGGTATATGATGCAAGAGCTTAAACAAGAGCACAACAATTGCCAAGTATCACATTATTCAAGACATCACACCAATTTCTACATGTAGCATTTTCCAATTCCAACCATATAATAATTTAACGAAGCAGTTTCAACCTTCGCCATGAATATTATGAGCTAAGAACACATGTGTTCATACGAACCAGCGGAGCGTGTCTCTCTCCCACACAAGCATTTATTCAAACACAAACAAAAACAAAAGCATACAGACGCTCCAAGTAAAGCACATAAGATGTGACCGAATAAAAATATAGTTTCAAGAGAAGGAACCTGATAATTTGTCGATGAAGAAGGGGATGCCTTGGGCATCCCCAAGCTTAGACGCTTGAGTCTTCTTGAAATATGCAGGGATGAACCATCGGGGCATCCCCAAGCTTAGAGCTTTCACTCTTCTTGATCATAGTATATCATCCTCCTTTCTTGACCCTTGAAAACTTCCTCCACACCAAACTCGAAACAACTCATTAGAGGTTTAGTGCACAATAAAAATTAACATATTCAGAGGTGACACAATCATTCTTAACACTTCTGGACATTGCATAATTCTACTGGACATTAATGGATCAAAGAAATTCATCCAACATAGCGAAAGAGGCAATGCGAAATAAAAGGCAGAATCTGTCAAAACAGAACAGTTCGTATTGACGAATTTTAAAATGGCACCAGACTTGCTCAAATGAAAATGCTCAAATTGAATGAAAGTTGCATACATATCTGAGGATCATGCACGTAAATTGGCTTAATTTTCTGAGTTACCTACAAGGAGGTGGACCCAGATTCGTGACAGCAAAGAAATCTAGAACTGCGCAGTAATCTAAATCTAGTACTTACTTTTCTATCAACGGCTTTACTTGGCACAACAAAACACAAAACTAAGATAAGGAGAGGTTGCTACAGTAGTAAACAACTTCCAAGACACAAATATAAAACAAAGTACTGTAGCAAAATAACACGTGGGTTATCTCCCAAGAAGTTCTTTCTTTATAGCCATTAAGATGGGCTCAGTAGTTTTAATAATCCATTCGCGGGAAATAGTATTTGAAGCAAAAGAGAGCTTCAAGAGGCAAATTCAAAACAAATTTAAGTCTAACATGCTTCCTATGAAGAGGAATCTTGTACACAAATGAATTCATGAAGAACAAAGTGACAAGCATAAGAGGATAAAACACGAGTAACTTCAAGATTCTCAACATAAAGAGAGGAAACTTAATATTATTAAGATGCATATAACCATATTTCCCTCTCTCATAATAACTTTCAGTAGCATCATTGATGAAATCCACAATATACCCATCACTTAAAACATTCTTATCATGGTTCATATGCATAGAAGTATCATTAATTTTGGCATAAGAAGAGTTATTCTCATTATTAGTAATTGGAGCAAGATTATTATCAAGAATTTGAACATGGTAAACAAGTTGCATATTAAAAGAATTGTTTTTGGTAATCCAATCATGACTATGACAAGTTTCATAAGGATAATTATAACCTATATCATAGCATTCTTTATAATAATCATCAAAGATCGGAGGCACAGTGTCATCATAAGAAATAGAATAGTTATCTTTCACAGTCGGTTTATCTATAACCATACCATCATTGTTATTAGAAGGAGATGTATCAAACACATAATGATCAGTAGCAAAAGGATTTTCAAACACCTCTTCCCCAAGCTTACAGCTTTCTATATTATTATGGGAGGAAGCATGGATAGCACTGACACTATGGCAATTATTATCATCATTTTCAGAATTAGTTTCCCAGAGATTTGCAATATCAAAAGTAGTGTGTTCATTCAAATCATGATTGCTAATGTATGTAAAGGGCATAGGAAGATCATCGTATTCAGATTCATTATCACAATAATCATTAGGAGCAACATACTTACGGTTACCTAGCGTTATCTCATTCACGCGGGATACGCCGTTACCTCTTTCTTTTTATTCTCCTTCTTCTTCTTCTTCTTCGTTCCCTTCTTCTTCTTCTTCTTCTCTTCCTTCTCCTCGTTCCCTTCTTTAGGAGGAAGAGGCTTGAAGGGTGGCTCGTCCGCATAACCTGATTTACTTTCGTAAACAATAGAAGAAACTTGGGAGGATCCCTCCTTTTCATTAATTAGTTGAAAACACACAACGGTCCTATCATATTTTGGCAAGGTGTCATCTTCTAAAATATTTTGTATGTAAGTATTTGTATGGCTATTATCAATGCAATAAGAAAAACACCCATGCAGGACATCATCAATATCAAGATCACTCATATGTAACAAAGAGATTTTTCTCGACAGGTTCTTCACACCCCAAAAATAAAGTAAGTTCATCATGCTGATTAGGAGTAATTTCATCATCACAATACAAATTTGCAGCACTCATTGGGTTCAAATTATCATTGGAGGAGCATTGAAAATTAAAATGACCCACTTCATGGCAAACTTCACAAATAAAAGGATAGAGGGCACAAACTTTTTTACCAAGATCATCTAGAGCCCTAAACCACTTTCTAGTTTTTTCATTAATATGATGGATGCAATATTCATCTTTGACTTGATTAATTCCGCAAGGCCTATGCATTCCACAAAAATTAACATGCTTATAAGAAATAGCATTTTTAGGAGTTTGAGCATGCTTATTGCAATAATTAACAACAATTTCATTCTTCATGCAAGCCTCTTTAAAAGGTTCATGATACTTATCAAAATTATTTTTAGGCAATTCAAAATGAGAAGCAAAGGCTTTATAAAGATTTGCAGCAACTTGAGAGTCAAGACCATAAGTAGCACTCATATTTCGAAATTTATCGGTATCCATAAAAGCTTCAATGCATTCATAATCATAATTTATACCTGACTCTTTACCTTTGTCGTTCTCCCATCCTTCAGCGTTGTCCTCAATCCGATCAAGAAGATCCCACCTAGCTTCAACCTCTTTGCTTGTGAAAGATCCTTCCGAACACGCGTCCGAGATAGTCCTTGTGTTGTCTGAAAGCCTCGCATAAAAATTATTAACAATAACATTACGGGGGAGCTCATGAATGGGACATTTGAGCATTAGTGACTTCAATCTCCCCCACGCTTGAGAAATACTCTCTCCATCACGAGGATAAAAGTTATAAATATAATTCCTATCAATATGCACTTCATGAGGAGGATAAAATTTAGAATAAAAGAGAGATGCAATTTCCTCCCAACCAAGAGAATGTCTATTCTCCAACAATTTATACCAATGTGCCGCTTTACCAGACAGCGAAACGGAGAATAGCTTCTTCTTCACTTCATCCATAGAGATACCTGCACACTTGAATAACCCGCATAATTCATGCAAAAACAGTAAATGATCTCTAGGATGGACAGTTCCATCCCCTTTATAGTGGTTGTCCATAACACGTTCAATAATTTTCATAGGTATTTTATACTGAATACTTTCAGCAGGTGGATTCAAAATATCAGAAGCATCATTAGAGTTATCGCATATGGGAGATAAAGCATTATCAGAACAAATTTTCTCCCCTAAAGATGGGAAGCTAAAAAGATCACAAAAACTAGCTTCCCCAAGCTTAGACTTCTTCATAGCATTAGCAGTAATTGCATTCATACTAATAACATCGCTACTAGCATGCAAATAAGGTTCCATAGGTTTTTTAATTTTCGCATCAAACAATTCTAAATCAGGAAAAAGATTAAAAAGCTCACCAATTTTTTTTATTGTTTTCCATTATGCCTAACTAGTGTAAACAAGAAACAAAAAGATGCAATTGCAGGATCTAAAGGAAATAGCTTCGAGCACAAACACAATGGCGTCAGGAAAGTACTGTTACCTGGAACCGGAGTATGAGTGCCTTTTACCTTTCCTCCCCGGCAACGGCGCCAGAAAAGTGCTTGATGTCTACGTTCCCCCTCCTTTCCTGTAGACAGTGTTGGGCCTCCAAGAGCAGAGGTTTGTAGAACAGCAGCAAGTTTTCCCTTAAGTGGATCACCCAAGGTTTATCGAACTCAGGGAGGAAGAGGTCAAAGATATCCCTCTCATGCAACCCTGCAACCACAAAGCAAGAAGTCTCTTGTGTCCCCAACACACCTAATAGGTGCACTAGTTCGGCGAAGAGATAGTGAAATACAGGTGGTATGAATATATATGAGCAGTAGCAACGGTGCCAGAAAATAGCTTGCTGGCGTGTAGTTGATGGTGGTAGTATTGCAGCAGTAGTAACGCAGTAAAACAATAAACAAGCAGTAGTAACGCAGCAGTAGTAAACAAGTAGCGATAGCAGTATTTAGGAGCAAGGCCTAGGGATTACACTTTCACTAGTGGACACTCTTAACATTGATCACATAACGGAATAGATAAATGCATACTCTACATTTTTGTTGGATGATGAACGCATTGCGTAGGATTACACGAACCCTCAATGCCGGAGTTAACAAGCTCCACAATTTGTTCATATTTAAGTAACCTTATAGTGTAAGATAGATCAACAGACTAAACCAAGTACTAACATAGCATGCACACTGTCACCTTCATGCATATGTAGGAGGAATAGATCACATCAATATTATCATAGCAATAGTTAACTTCGCAATCTACAAGAGATCATGATCATAGCATAAACCAAGTACTAACATGGTGCACACACTGTCACCTTTACACACGTGTAGGAGGAATAGAACTACTTTAATAACTTTGCTAGAGTAGCACATGGATAAATTGTGATACAAACTCATATGAATCTCAATCATGTAAAGCAGCTCATGAGATTATTGTATTGAGGTACATGGGAGAGAGATGAACCACATAGCTACAGCGAAGCCCTCAGCCTCAGGGGTGGATTACTCCCTCCTCATCATGGAGGCAGCGATGGCGGTGAAGATGGCGGTGAAGACGGCGGTGGAGATGGCTTCGGGGGCAATTCCCCGTCCGGCAGGGTGCTGGAACAGAGAGTTCTGTCCCCCGAATTGGAGTTTCGCGATGGTGGCGGCGCCCCTGGAGTCTTTCTGGAGTTTCGTCAATTGGTACTGCGTTTTTAGGTCGAAAGGGCTTTTATAGGCGAAGAGGCGGCGCAGGGGGGCACCTGGGGGCGCCACACCCTAGGCCGGCGCGGCCTAGGCCTGGCCCGCGCCGCCATGTGGTGTGGTGGCCCCCTGGCCCCTCTCCGACTCTTCTTCGGTGTTCTGGACGCTTCCGGGAAAAATAGGAGGTTGATACGTCTCCGACGTATCGATAATTTCTTATGTTCCATGCCACATTATTGATGTTATCTACATGTTTTATGCACACTTTATGTCATATTCGTGCATTTTCTGGAACTAACCTATTAACAAGATGCCGAAGTGCCGATTCTTTGTTTTCTGCTGTTTTTGGTTTCAGAAATCCTAGTAAGGAAATATTCTCGGAATTGGACGAAATCAAAGCCCAGGGGCCTATTTTTCCACGGAGCTTCCAGAAGACCGAAGAACACACGAAGTGGGGCCACGAGGTGGCGACACCACGTGGCGGCGCGGCCCAGGGGGGGCCCGCGCCGCCCTATGGTGTGGCCCCTCGTCGGCCCCCGACTGTGCCCGTCCGCCTACAAATAGCCTCCGTGACGAAAACCCCAGGACCGAGAACCACGATACGGAAAACCTTCCCGCAGACGCCGCCGCCGCCGATCCCATCTCGGGGATCCAGGAGATCGCCTCCGGCACCCTGCCGGAGAGGGGAATCATCTCAGGAGGACTCTACGCCGCCATGGTCGCCTCCGGTGTGCTGTTTGTGTAGTCTACCCCTGGACTATGGGTCCATAGCAGTAGCTAGATGGTTGTCTTCTCCCCATTGTGCTATCATTGTCGGATCTTGTGAGCTGCCTAACATGATCAAGATCATCTATCTGTAATTCTATATGTTGCGTTTGTTGGGATCCGATGAATAGAGAATACTTGTTATGTTGATTATCAAAGTTATGCTTATGTGTTGTTTATGATCTTGCATGCTCTCCGTTACTAGTAGATGCTCTGGCCAAGTAGATGCTTGTAACTCCAAGAGGGATTACTTATGCTCGATAGTGGGTTCATGCTGCATTGACACCGGGACATGTGAGAAAGTTCTAAGGTTGTGTTGTCTTTGTTGCCACTAGGGATAAAACATTGATGCTATGTCTAAGGATGTAGTTGTTGATTACATTACGCACCATACTTAATGCAATTGTCTGTTGTTTGCAACTTAAGACTGGAAGGGGTTCGGATGATCACCTGAAGGTGGACTTTTTAGGCATAGATGCAGTTGGATGGCGGTCTATGTACTTTGTCGTAATGCCCAATTAAATCTCACTATACTCATCATGATATGTATGTGCATGGTCATGCTCTCTTTATTTGTCAATTGCCCAACTGTAATTTGTTCACCCAACATGTCGTTCGTCTTATGGGAGAGACACCTCTAGTGAACTGTGGACCCCGGTCCAATTCTCTTTCTTGAAATACAATCCACTGCAATACTTGTTCTACTGTTTTCTGCAAACAATCATCTTCCACACAATACGGTTAACTCTTTGTTACAGCAAGCCGGTGAGATTGACAACCTCACTGTTTCGTTGGGGCAAAGTACTTTGGTTGTGTTGTGCAGGTTCCACGTTGGCGCCGGAATCCCTGGTGTTGCGCCGCACTACATCTCGCCGCCATCAACCTTCAACGTGCTTCTTGGCTCCTCCTGGTTCGATAAACCTTGGTTTCTTTACGAGGGAAAACTTGCTGCTGTGCGCATCATACCTTCCTCTTGGGGTTGCCCAACGAACGTGTGAAATACACGCCATCAAGCTCTTTTTCCGGCGCGCCGTTGCCGGGGAGATCAAGACACGCTGCAAGGGGAGTCTCCACTTCCCAATCTCTTTACTTTGTTTTTATCTTGCTTAGTTTTATTTACTACTTTGTTTGCTGCACTAAATCAAAATACAAAAAAATTAGTTGCTAGTTTTACTTTATTTGTTATCTTGTTTGCTATATCGAAAACACAAAAAAATTAGTTACTTGCATTTACTTTATCTAGTTTGCTTTATTTACTTGTTGCTAAAATGGCCAACGCTGAAAATACTAAGTTGTGTGACTTCACAACCACAAATAATAATGATTTCTTATGCACACCTATTGCTCCACCTGCTACTACAGCAGAATTCTTTGAAATTAAACCTGCTTTACTTAATCTTGTTATGAACAATCAATTTTCTGGTGTTAGTTCTGATGATGCTGCTGCCCATCTTAATAATTTTGTTGAACTATGTGAAATGCAAAAATATAAAGATGTAGATGGTGATATTATTAAACTAAAATTGTTCCCTTTCTCATTAAGAGGAAGAGCTAAAGATTGGTTGCTATCTCTGCCTAAGAATAGTATTGATTCATGGACTAAATGCAAGGATGCTTTTATTGGTAGATATTATCCCCCTGCTAAAATTATATCTTTGAGGAGTAGCATAATGAATTTTAAACAATTAGATACTGAACATGTTGCTCAAGCTTGGGAAAGAATGAAATCTCTGGTTAAAAATTGCCCAACCCATGGACTGACTACTTGGATGATCATCCAAACCTTCTATGCAGGACTAAATTTTTCTTCACGGAATTTATTGGATTCAGCTGCTGGAGGTACCTTTATGTCCATCACTCTTGGTGAAGCAACAAAGCTTCTTGATAATATGATGATCAACTACTCTGAATGGCACACGGAGAGAGCTCCACAAGGTAAGAAGGTAAATGCAAATGAAGAAACCTCTTCCTTGAGTGATAAGATTGATGCTATTATGTCTATGCTTGTGAATGATAGGACTAATATTGATCCTAATAATGTTCCATTAGCTTCATTGGTTGCACAAGAAGAACATGTTGATGTAAACTTCATTAAAAATAATAATTTCAACAACAATGCTTACCGGAACAATTCTAGTAACAACTATAGGCCATATCCTTATAATAATGGCAACGGCTATGGTAATTCTTATGGGAATTCTTACAACAATAATAGGAGTTCACCCCCTGGACTTGAAGCCATGCTTAAAGAATTTATTAGTACACAAACTGCTTTTAACAAATCTGTTGAAGAAAAGCTTGGGAAAATTGATATACTTGCTTCTAAAGTCGATAGTCTTGTTGCTGATGTTGATCTTTTGAAATCAAAAGTTTTGCCTAATGAGAATCATCATAATAAAATTGTTACTACAGCAAATGCCATTCAAGTTAGAATTAATGAGAATATAAGATTAATGGCTGAACTGCGTGCTAGGTGGGATAGAGAAGAAAATGAAAAACTAGCTAAAGAGAAGAATATAGCTAAAGTTTGGACTATTACCACCACTAGTAATGCTAATGCTACACATGTTGCTGCACCTTCTACTCATACTAATAAAAGAATTGGTGTTAGCAATGTTTCCACTTCTAATGCAAAGCGCGAAAAACTGCCTGAAAGCTTGCTAAAGCTATTTGAAATTGCTCGTGATAAAGCTGCTGAAATTTTTTCCAACATTGGGGATGATGATCCCATTGCTTTAGATTATAATGGTTTGAATTTTGATGATTGCCACATCTCTGAAGTTATAAAGTTCTTGCAAAAACTTGCTAAAAGTCCTAATGCTAGTGCTATAAATTTGGCTTTCACGCATCATATTACAAATGCTCTCATAAAAGCTAGAGAAGAGAAACTAGAGCGAAGCCTCTATTCCTAAAAAGCTAGAGGATGGTTGGCAGCCCATCATTAAGATGAAAGTTAAAGATTTTGATTGTAATGCTTTATGTGATCTTGGTGCAAGTATTTACATTATGCCTAAGAAAATTTATAATATGCTTGACTTGCCACCGCTGAAAAATTGTTATTTGGATGTTAATCTTGCTGATCATTCTACAAAGAAACCTTTGGGTAAAGTTGATAATGTTCGCATTACCGTTAACAATAACCTGGTTCCCGTTGATTTTGTGGTCTTGGATATTGAATGCAATGCATCTTGTCCCATTATATTGGGAAGACCTTTTCTTCGAACTTTTGGTGCTACCATTGATATGAAGGAAGGTAATATAAAATATCAATTTCCTCTCAAGAAAGGTATGGAACACTTCCCTAGAAAGAGAATGAAGGTACCTTTTGATTCTATTATGAGAACAAATTATGATGTTGACACTTCATCTCTTGATAATACTTGATACACACTTTCGCGCCTAGCTGAAAGGCGTTAAAGAAAAGCGCTTATGGGAGACAACCCATGTTTTTACCTACAGTACTTTGTTTTTATTTTGTGTCTTGGAAGTTGTTTACTACTGTAGCAACCTCTCCTTATCTTAGTTTTGTGTTTTGTTGTGCCAAGTTAAGCCGTTGATGGAAAAGTAAGTACTAGATTTGGATTACTGCACAGTTCCAGATTTCTTTGCTGTCACGAATCTGGGTCCACCTCCCTGTAGGTAACTCAGAAAATTAAGCCAATTTACGTGCATGATCCTCAGATATGTATGCAACTTTCATTCAATTTGAGCATTTTCATTTGAGCAAGTCTGGTGCCATTTTAAAATTCGTCAATACGAACTGTTCTGTTTTGACAGATTCTGCCTTTTATTTCGCATTGCCTCTTTCGCTATGTTGGATGAATTTCTTTGATCCACTAATGTCCAGTAGCATTATGCAATGTCCAGAAGTGTTAAGAATGATTGTGTCACCTCTGAATATGTCAATTTATAATGTGCACTAACCCTCTAATGAGTTGTTTCGAGTTTGGTGTGGAGGAAGTTTTCAAGGATCAAGAGAGGAGTATGATGCAACATGATCAAGGAGAGTGAAAGCTCTAAGCTTGGGGATGCACCCAGTGGTTCACCCCTGCATATATCAAGAAGACTCAAGCGTCTAAGCTTGGGGATGCCCAAGGCATCCCCTTCTTCATCGACAAATTATCAGGTTCCTCCCCTGAAACTATATTTTTATTCCATCACATCTTATGTGCTTTTTCTTGGAGCGTCGGTTTGTTTTTGTTTTTTGTTTTGTTTGAATAAAATGGATCCTAGCATTCACTTTATGGGAGAGAGACACGCTCCGCTGTAGCATATGGACAAGTATGTCCTTGGTTTCTACTCATAGTATTCATGGCGAAGTTTCTCCTTCGTTAAATTGTTATATGGTTGGAATTGGAAAATGATACATGTAGTAATTGCTATAAATGTCTTGGGTAATGTGATACTTGGCAATTGTTGTGCTCATGATTAAGCTCTTGCATCATATGCTTTGCACCCATTAATGAAGAAATACATAGAGCATGCTAAAATTTGGTTTGCATATTTGGTTTCTCTAAGGTCTAGATAATTTCTAGTATTGAGTTTGAACAACAAGGAAGAGCGGTGTAGAGTCTTATAATGTTTTCAATATGTCTTTTATGTGAGTTTTGCTGCACCGGTTCATCCTTGTGTTTGTTTCAAATAAGCCTTGCTAGCCTAAACCTTGTATCGAGAGGGAATACTTCTCATGCATCCAAAATACTTGAGCCAACCACTATGCCATTTGTGTCCACCATACCTACCTATGCTACATGGTATTTTCCGCCATTCCAAAGTAAATTGCTTGAGTGCTACCTTTAAAATTCCATCATTCACCTATGCAATATATAGCTCATGGGACAAATAGCTTAAAAACTATTGTGGTATTGAATATGTAATTATGCACTTTATCTCTTATTAAGTTGCTTGTTGTGCGATAAGAATGTTTATCGGGGAACGCCATCAACTCATTGTTGAATTTCATGTGAGTTGCTATGCATGTTCGTCTTGTCTGAAGTAAGGGCGATCTACTCTGAGTTGAATGGTTTGAGCATGCATATTGTGAGAGAAGAACATTGGGCCGCTAACTAAAGCCATGTTCCATGGTGGAAGTTTCAGTTTTGGACAAACATCCTCAAATCTCTAATGAGAAAAGAATTAATTGTTGTTGAATGCTTTAAGCATTAAAGAGGAGTCCATTATCTGTTGTCTATGGTGTCCCGGTATGGATGTCTAAGTTGAGAATAATCAAAAGCGAGAAATCCAAATGCGAGCTTTCTCCTTAGACCTTTGTACGGGCGGCATAGAGGTACCCCTTTGTGATACTTGGTTAAAGCATATGTATTGCGGTGATAATCCAGGTAGTCCAAGCTAATTAGGACAAGGTGCGGGCACTATTAGTACACTATGCATGAGGCTTGCAACTTATAAGATATAATTTACATGATGCATATGCTTTATTACTACCGTTGACAAAATTGTTTCATGTTTTCAAAATCAAAGCTCTAGCACAAATATAGCAATCGATGCTTTTCCTCTATGAGGACCATTCTTTTACTTTCAATGTTGAGTCAGTTCACCTATTTCTCTCCACCTCAAGAAGCAAACACTTGTGTGAACTGTGCATTGATTCCTACATACTTGCTTATTGCACTTATTATATTACTCTATGTTGACAATATCCATGAGATATACATGTTACAAGTTGAAAGCAACCGCTGAAACTTAATCTTCTTTTGTGTTGCTTCAATGCCTTTACTTTGAATTATTGCTTTATGAGTTAACTCTTATGCAAGACTTATTGATGCTTGTCTTGAAGTGCTATTCATGAAAAGTCTTTGCTATATGATTCACTTGTTTACTCATGTCATACACATTGTTTTGATCGCTGCATTCACTACATATGCTTTACAAATAGTATGATCAAGATTATGATGGCATGTCACTCCAGAAATTATACGTATGTTATCGTTTTACACGCTCGGGCCGAGCAGAACTAAGCTTGGGGATGCTGATACGTCTCCGACGTATCGATAATTTCTTATGTTCCATGCCACATTATTGATGTTATCTACATGTTTTATGCACACTTTATGTCATATTCGTGCATTTTCTGGAACTAACCTATTAACAAGATGCCGAAGTGCCAGATGCTGTTTTCTGCTGTTTTTGGTTTAAGAAATCCTAGTAAGGAAATATTCTCGAATTGGACGAAATCAAAGCCCGGGGCCTATTTTTCCACGGAGCTTCCGAGAAGACCGAAGAACACACGAAGTGGGGCCACGAGGTGGCGACACCACGTGGCGGCGCGGCCCGAGGGGGCCCGCGCCGCCCTATGGTGTGGCCCCCTCGTCTGGCTCCCGACTCTGCCCTTCCGCCTACAAATAGCCTCCGTGACGAAAACCCCAGGACCGAGAACCACGATACGGAAAACCTTCCAGAGACGCCGCCGCCGCCGATCCCATCTCGGGGGATCCAGGAGATCGCCTCCGGCACCCTGCCGGAGAGGGGAATCATCTCCCGGAGGACTCTACGCCGCCATGGTCGCCTCCGGTGTGATGTGTGAGTAGTCTACCCCTGGACTATGGGTCCATAGCAGTAGCTAGATGGTTGTCTTCTCCCCATTGTGCTATCATTGTCGGATCTTGTGAGCTGCCTAACATGATCAAGATCATCTATCTGTAATTCTATATGTTGCGTTTGTTGGGATCCGATGAATAGAGAATACTTGTTATGTTGATTATCAAAGTTATGCTTATGTGTTGTTTATGATCTTGCATGCTCTCCGTTACTAGTAGATGCTCTGGCCAAGTAGATGCTTGTAACTCCAAGAGGGAGTACTTATGCTCGATAGTGGGTTCATGCCTGCATTGACACAGGACAGTGACAGAAAGTTCTAAGGTTGTGTTGTGCTGTTGCCACTAGGGATAAAACATTGATGCTATGTCTAAGGATGTAGTTGTTGATTACATTACGCACCATACTTAATGCAATTGTCTGTTGTTTGCAACTTAATACTGGAAGGGGTTCGGATGATAACCTGAAGGTGGACTTTTTAGGCATAGATGCAGTTGGATGGCGGTCTATGTACTTTGTCGTAATGCCCAATTAAATCTCACTATACTCATCATGATATGTATGTGCATTGTCATGCTCTCTTTATTTGTCAATTGCCCAACTGTAATTTGTTCACCCAACATGCTGTTCGTCTTATGGGAGAGACACCTCTAGTGAACTGTGGACCCCGGTCCAATTCTCTTTACTGAAATACAATCCACTGCAATACTTGTTCTCTTTGTTTTACGCAAACAATCATCTTCCACACAATACGGTTAACTCTTTGTTACAGCAAGCCGGTGAGATTGACAACCTCACTGTTTCGTTGGGGCAAAGTACTTTGGTTGTGTTGTGCAGGTTCCACGTTGGCGCCGGAATCCCTGGTGTTGCGCCGCACTACATCTCGCCGCCATCAACCTTCAACGTGCTTCTTGGCTCCTCCTGGTTCGATAAACCTTGGTTTCTTTCTGAGGGAAAACTTGCTGCTGTGCGCATCATACCTTCCTCTTGGGGTTGCCCAACGAACGTGTGAAATACACGCCATCAGAGGTTTGGCGTTGATTTCGTCCAATTCCGAGAATATTGCCCGAACAGCCTTTCTGGAACCAAAAACAGCAGAAAACAGGGACTGGCACTGTGGCATCTTGTTAATAGGTTAGTTCCGGAAAATGCATGAAAATGATATAAAGTGTGAACAAAACATGTTGGTATTGTCATAAAACAAGCATGGAACATCGGAAATTATAGATACGTTGGAGACGTATCAGCGCTCCGCAGCTTGAGCTCCCCTCCCATGCGGCCTTCCACGCGCGTTGCTGCTCCCACGCGCTCCGCCACTTGTCGAAATCGTCGCCGCTCATCGGCTTGAGCGACAGGTCGACCTTGTGGTAGCGGCCGCCCTCCGCGAAGTCTACGAGCCTTGGTGGCACCTAGTCGGAGCCGGCGTATTTGCACGCCGCACGCCGACTCCCGGCGGCGGAGAAATTGCAGTGGAGGCGCCACGCCTCCTCCATCGTCGCCGGCTCGCGGGATCGCTTCGATCCAGCGGCGGGCAAGACGCTACTCCTCCGCAAAGCGCTCATGGCCTGTATTTGTAGGGGGCGGCGGGGTGGGTTTGACGGGCCCCGTATTCTGCCGATACGGGCCGACCCGAATACGGGGCATGCTAGACGGCCCGTTTCGCCCTCACTCCCTATCCTACCGGAATTGTACAGGGTGTGCGCGTTTTGAGGGCCTGCTAGACATGCTCTTAGCGTGGAAAACAGAGGTTGTGTGTACTATATGGTGTAGCGACATGTGAACAGCTGGTGACGGATTCGTTGAACCCACGACATCAAAAATGGACACCCCCGCCTCGCGCCCACGAGGCCGCATGGGGTGGCGCGGACCAACATCGTCGCCGACAAGGAAACAGAGCCCTAGATAGGTTTCTTGATCGCCGACTCCTAATTGCCTCTCATAGCCTCTCCTTACGTATCGGTTCAACATGGCTGAAACAACAAACTTGCCTCCTAATATCTACAAACTTCTTGTAGAAGCCATCACTGACAACAACATCCCTATCGGCCGAAGTTGTGACGCTAGTCGGGTCCCGACGTTGAGAGAGCCAGGGCTCGCCCGTGCCGCTGGACAAAATGAACGAAGCAATGTTAAGGTCCTCAGTGACCCGTATGCGGCCGTTGCGGATCCTGATCACTCACAGAGGAAATGGTGCTGGAGGAAGGATCCACCGCTACAACCACCTTGTCCATGTTGAGAGAAAGACGGTCCAAGAGCTCAATTGCCGCCGTTATCGGCACCTGGAATGCACGCCGCTCCACCGGTCAGCCCCACTGCGCATGTCAGAAGCATCGATCTGCATGAGGGGTGTCTCTCTAACAATCGCCGCCATCTCGCCGCGTCAACCCTATTAGTTAAATAGATAATTCATTATTATACACCATTGTTGCTTAACTATCATCTCCTTCCTTCCGGCTTGTATTATAGAGAAGTTTAGTTTTCTTCAAAAAAAAACACTAATATGTAAAGAAATGTTCATATAATGGATGCTTGTACATGGTGTTCATATAATAATGGACATTTTCTCTCTCATTTTCTTCTTAATATGTAAAGAAGTACATGGTGTTCACAAAGACGAAATCATGGGAGTTTTATTTTGGTGCAATATTCTGTACTGAAGCGTAAAATATGTACATTCTCTTAGTGAGTATTGCATTTCTCAAGCAACCATGCGTCGCCTTTTGACCTATCTCATACAATCAAAACATGCCTTTTGACCAAAACTTTGTTTTTCTTTTTTGCTTAGTCGAGCCAACCTCAATTCTTTAGCTATCAAGTTCTCATTCTCTTTTGTCAATCAGTTGAATATAAATATTCCAACCCAGAAGTCAGAATTGACAAATGGCAGACGCAATTCAAAAACTGACGTGCACCTAACTTGTTGTCCTCCCAATCATGCCAGATGGTCAAAGAGAAAACAATCAAGTTTGACCCTCTTCTAAAACAGGGGTTTCTCCGTTCTGTTGCGCGGTCAACCTGTTTGGCCGGCACGGCCGTACGCAAGCTGTTTCTTCGATGTGAAAGAAGATATCTACTCCCCAATTTTAATACATGCACACGCTTAACAATCTCGACGGCCAATTAATACCCATTCATGCTAGAAATCTGTTCATGCAGCACGTCTGTGCTAGCAAATCACCAGCTCGGGACATCTTCAGCTACTCCTAGATGTAAGAGAACAATTGTGGAGATCACGATGTGGAGATATTCATTTTGGTAGTAGTTGGTTAATCATTTTCGAGCTTTCTTTATTATGTCCACATCAAAAGCCAAACGATCCAGGGACATCTACCTTCGTCTGCCGTCTGGCTTTGTTGAAGTTACAACGGGGTTTCCGTCAATCGCAGTCCTGAATTTATTTTATGGTCCTGGACGTACGAGTAAGTCGATCGTGGGTCACCACCATAGTACCATACAACGTTATTATAAAAAGAAAAGGGAAAACCAAGCAACTCTTCTCTTAGGTATTTCTTTAACCAATCTCTTGGCTTAGCTTGATTGCAACGGTTGCATACTGGATGGCCAACTTATGCAGAAGGGGCGGGTTGCGTTTCTACTAATGCGATCTAACCGACTGTCCTCCACTTGTTTAGCCCTCTTTGTGTTTACTTTATGCTAAACCATACTTTGCACTTATTAGTTCAGATGAATAATATATATACAACTTGGAGAAGAAGTAGGTTTTAGTGGAAAGGAACGGTGAGATTCGTGGACCCATCTTCCGCGAGCCTTTGCCAATTCTAGCATGTAATTAGGAGGCACGTTTGTGTGGCAACTTACGTGTGTATGTATTCATGAATTGCCCGTCATGTTTATAATAACAACAAATGTTAGATTCATCTTACAGAAGTACTAATGCAAGTATAGTAATGAGCAACATTTACAGATTTTATTACAATTTTACTAGCTCAACTGAAAATCACTATGGTACGCCATTTGACTACTAGGAAGAACACAAAACGATAGAAAACGTAAGAAATTATCGAGTCGCTAAATAGAGTGTCGCTGATCGGCCAAAGGTCCAAGGTAGTATATAGATTCTAGATGCACAAGTCAAAAGCTTTGATGTCATCAGTAAATGGTTATTTGAATTCCTACTACTCCTACGTAACAAATATGTGGGATCGAAGTCTTGTTGCAAGTTGAGGAGATTGTTCATATTAGTGGCGGTCTAATTAGAGTCCAATACTATTTCTTTTACGAATCCATAACCTTTTCCATCGAGGACGCTCTTAAATATAATTTTTTCGATTACACATTATCTAATGGATTATCTTTTCTCGGTCATCTCTAACCATTAATATTCGCGTGCTTTTAAATTCGTGGTATGGCTGAATATAGACTAGAAAACATGTAGTTCCTCCGATCCAAAATAAGTTTGAATAAAAAAATGATTCTCTCTTATAAGAGATCATATCTTTTTCGAGAGAAGATGACTCTCAATAATTCTTACGCAGCATTTCGAAGATAGAACTTTCGCACACCCTTAATGCTCCTTAGCTGGAGCAAACAACCAAGGAGGTGCCTCGGATAAGTCGTGATGACACTTTTATTTTTTTATGGTACTCTTAAAATATTTATTTTATCGAAACAGAAAGAACAGAAAACAGATCAGCTGTCATGTAAATTTAAGAGTTGGTGGAATTAGGGTCTACTAAGTGAGATTAAGTATAAATCATCTGCTGCCGGCTGGCGAACGCCAAATTTTCCGGCCACGTGGAATGGCGAGGAAACACGACCCGTCGGTGAACAGGCCGGTCGAGCGGAGAAAGACGATGGTTGGATTTACGGCGCGCGGCCGCTTCTCTTGCGTAATAAGAAGAGACGTGTTTGGACCAGGGACCGAACCGCTCGCGCGCGGCCCGGAAGAGACCTGGTAGAGGTAGACGACGTACGTGCACCGCGCGCGCGCGCGCGCTGCCCCTTAACGACAACGGCTGGCAGTTGCAAGGTTCCCGGGCAGAGCTGAGACGGCCACACGTGCGCACGCACCGCGCGCCGGCGAGACGTTTAATTTGTGACGCGCGCGCGCTGGCGGGCGGGTTTGATCCGGTCCACAATGTTTGTTACGCGAAAGGTCAGAGATGACTACTGGCATGGCACGTCACACGAGTACGTGTATACGTACTTTGTAGCGTCGGGTGGAGTATGGTAGCATACTACGTAGTTGGGTACCTGTATGCGCGTAGATACGCCGTCGCAGTTGAACCGATCGATGCACCGTATCTGTGCGGCCGGTGGCGCGGTTGACCCGAGCTGTTGGCGTCCAGACTCGCTGGAAACAAAACTAGGAGGATAAAAGAAAGCTGTGGGAGGAAGAAGCGGCGCGCGAGAGAGAAAAGTACGTACTAGAGGAGGCCGTTCCAAGGAGGCACCCGCACGGGCAGTACAGCTCCAGCTGCAGCTCAGCTCGCAGAGCGTACGCGCAGAAAACGAGCCACGGACCGCGACCTCGCCCGCGCTAAAACAAAGCGCAATCAGGCGCGCGCTTCGGCAGTCCCAAAGAGCAGGACGTTATTAAAAGAAAGAAAATAAATATAAAAAAATTTGCGTTGCCAGGCCAGTGCTGGCGGATCCCAGCTACAGTGCCGTGCCAACAACCGCCGTCAGAGCCGGCCGGCCGGCCGGCCGGCCAATTCCTTCCAGTCCGTCCTTTGGCTTTGCCTTGGCCCCTGCTGCCGCTGCCGCCGCCGCCACGCACGCTCCACGACGGACGCGGCCAAAGAAAAAACAAAATGGAGATCGGCGTCAGGCGGAGGTCGCTAAAAATATGCCCGTAATCACAGCCGCGCGCCGCTGTTAATTATATTTAAACTAGTACGTACTAAACTAAGCTCAACCGAAGCTCGCACGGGTCAAATTCAGAAATGTGTCAGCCGTCGCGCCACGAGGCGCAACGCAAGCGGGCAACAGAACAAGGGCAGATGGGTTCAATCAGCAAGCACGGACGGTGGATGTGGATGGAGTGGTCCGGTTACCGCGTCGTCCGTGACGGAGACCCCGATCGATCGATCGGACCCGTCGCCGCCCTACCGTCCCGTCCGACTAAATTATGCTAAACCAAGGGGCAAAAAATGAATCATCATCGCCTCACCTCACGTGAGAGGCACGGCGCGTCCGCCCGCCCATCCGCGGCGGGGCGGGCGACCGAGCGGAGAAAGTCTGATCCGGGACGACACGCCGCCGGCCGCCCGGCCTCGCTCGTAAATAAAGCCACCACCCCCGCACCACCACCATCCCGTTCCGTTCCGTATAACAGCGCCTCCTCCACATCGCATCTGCTCTGCTCTGCTCTCCTCCGCCCCCGCCGCACCGCATCGCCCATAACTACTCCTCCGCACCGCTGTTTTTTCCCTCCCCTCCTCCTCTCTCCTCTCGAGCCGCATCCCACCCGCCTCCCTGGGCTCGTCCGCGGCCGCCAATCCCCGCATCCACGCCTCTCCGCCCCGCCCCGCCCCGCCCGATTCCTCCACCTCCCCGCCGCCCCGATCTCATCGCCGCTCCCGGGGCCGAGCTCGTGCCGACCGCCGGCGTGGAGGTCCAGGTCCAACAGCGCCCTCGCCGCACTCCGGCCGTGTCGGCGACCTGCGGCGGCGGTGGGGGCGAACCAGCGCCAAGTCGACGGCCACGACGGCTTGAGGTGCGCTTGTTTCGCCCGGCAGCGGGCCTACTGCCCTCGCGCCCTGCCCTTACTGCTTGCTACTGTTTCAGTTATGTTTTCCTCGGGATTTTTTCCCTTGTAATAAGAATGGGCGGGCGGAGAATATAACGCGCGATCGATCGGGCAGTCGGATTTGCAGGCCATTAGTTACTACTTTTCCTAACACACGATTCAGCGTTAAGATTTGATTACCGTGATTCAGGCCGGCCGGCAGGCAGGGCTCTACTGTTTCAGATTTGTACAAACCAGGTGCTGATTCTTCTAGTCTAGGACTTACTTCGAAACAGGTTAGGCGTCTGAGAGCCATCGGTGGCAACGAAACTGGCCAGATTTGCCCTCCGTGCATTCAGGTCCAGCATACACAAGCGGTAGTAATTACGTAGCTAGCCAGTATCTAGTTTGTAGTAATCCGGAGCGGTTTTGCTGCTCCAGTTACATTACATCTACTCTGGCCTGCTGTTAGGCATCGGGCCAAACCTTGTTTGCCCGTCAGATTTGCCGTCCCCTGCATTAGCTTCGAGTATAGAAAGCCAGTAATTACTTAGCTAACCATTGATTTTTAATCCACACAGAGCGGTTTTGTTGCTCGGTTAAATTACATCGTCTGACCTGTTAGGCATCCTGCCAAACCTCATATGCTGCTCGCCAACCTTGAAACTTATGGATCTTCCTATTCAACCAGGCAGTCTTGCATAGACTACCGCTGCTGTATCGAAACGGTAGATGGGTCGCTATTAAATTCAGCAACCGTTCCGCAAGACCGACTTGGAATACCATTTCCTATTGTTCAGCTGCAAGACGCATATATATGACGAGTGTTGCCCCATATACATAGGTACCCCCTCATATAATTCTTGCCGTGGTTTTAGTAAAAATCTGAAGTGAAATGGTGACAAGAATTATGAACCAGAGGGACTACTTGTTTTATATTTAGCTGTAGGCAAATTTTCTAGATTTGTCCTTGTTTCGTTTCTGTTTTGGTATATCACGGAGTGGTTTCAGGGTGGAAAGGTTGGGTGCCTTGTTTTGGCCAATTTTTATGGGAACGATGGTTAATTAGTTGTCAGATATATGTCTTTGATGCCTAATCTGAATATCGTTGTGAATAGGCAGCCCCTATATCTGTTTCAAGGGCGCCTTTTAGAAGTTTGCGAGTTACAAGCTTTTGTGGAAAAAAGTTCTCATGTATCGTGGACCAAGCTGGAATTTGTTCTCTAGTGACATGTTACTGATAGTTCTTTGCAAGTTCAAGCATTAGACGTCTTAGGATAATTGGCATTATTTGGTAGTCACCTATTGATGCGGTAGTTTCATATTTAATTTATATTATGGTCATGTTATTCATAGGAGTAGCCAGTAATATTCACTTCATCTCCTGCTGTATTGTAATTATGTAATCAGTACGGTTCATTTCGCAAACTTCTAATGTTGCTCATTGTTTGTAGTTTCTTAAGGTTTTTTCTCCTGATTTGGTATCATATGCAACCTTCTTTGATTGGCTAAGATAAATGATGTTTGTTGCAACCTTCTTCCTGCTATGCACGGATGCCTCTTTTGTTTATACCTGAATTTGTCTAGCTAAGAGTAGTACTGTTATTTGAGTTGGATTCCTGCTAACATAGCTTTGATCTTTTGCAGATTTAAGATGTCTACATAGGTGTTGGGGTCTTGTCTACAGGTCCCCCCTCTATTGAGATATAGTGGTTCATTCTGGCGTAATGTTGGAAGGTCAATCTTGCCTGATCTCGAGGTCTCTGCCCAGCTCCTGCGAGCAGGAATCCAGATTAGCTTATATGACTTACCATCTCCTCGAGATAACGAGGAGTAAGCGCCCATCGGGGGTCCTGGCTATTGAGCACGAGGGAATTGCTGCTGCAGCAGTGCTGGCAAAAAGGCCCAAGTCTGAGGATAAGCATGATGGTGTGCCATTGGACTGTCAAGGCAGTAATCAGGGCTACTCTGATTCAAGCACCCTGATAAACTCTATTGGCCGAGATAACTCAATCAATTGCATCGCCCGTTGCTCTCGGTCCGATTATGGCTCCATTGCATCACTCAACAGGAACTTCCGTTCCCTTGTTCGTGAGGGTGGACTGTACAAAGAACGGCGGCGGTTAGGTATTGCTGAACACTGGGTATATTTCTCTTGCAATGTGCAGGAGTGGGAGGCGTATGACCCTTACCGTGCGCGGTGGATGACGCTCCCAAGGATGCCGCCTAACGAGTGCTTCATGTGCTCTGACAAGGAGTCGTTAGCTGTGGGCACTGAACTTCTGGTGTTTGGCAAGGAAATTCTTGCACATATTGTTCTTAGCTATAGCATTTTGACCAACTCATGGTCAAGAGGTGTTGAAATGAATGCCCCTAGATGTTTGTTTGGATCAGCTAGTTTTGGGGAGAAGGCAATTATAGCTGGCGGCATGGATTCTCAAGGGCGTGTGCTTCGCACTGTTGAGCTGTACAACTCTGAGACTAGAAGGTGGATAACACTTCCAAGCATGAACAAGGCGAGGAGAATGTGTTCTGGAGTCTACATGGATAACAAGTTTTATGTTATTGGTGGAATGGCCAGTAACACGGAGGTACTGACCTGCGGAGAAGAGTATGATCTAGATAAGGGTACCTGGAGGCTGATAGAGAACATGTCAGAGGGACTCAATGGTGCAAGTGGTGCTCCTCCCCTTGTTGCTGTAGTCGATAATGAGTTATATGCAGCACAGTATGCAGGAAAATTAGTAAGAAAGTATAATAAGATTGATAACACATGGACAACACTTGGAGAGCTACCAGAGCGTCCAGAAGCTGTCAATGGCTGGGGTATTGCATTCAGGGGATGTGGAGAGCGGCTCTTGGTGATTGGTGGACCAAGAGTACTGGGTGGTGGGATGATTGAACTCCATTCGTGGATCCCGAGGGATGGGCCCTTGCAATGGAACATGATCGGAAGCAAACCTTCTGGCAACTTTGTGTATAACTGTGCTGTCATGGGGTGCTGATTCTGGCGCTGCCCACCCGTCGAACATACTGTCAACAAGAAAGATTGTGATATTGGTTTCTCAAATGGCTGGCATAAAGCACTGATTCTGCCTGATTGGTAATCTCTGCCTGTTTTTTCTTCTTCTCCTTTGGACATTTCAGATTTTACTCGATGTTCAATAGAGTAGCTGCTCCCGTGTGTTCGTTAACAGTTACTGTTCGGTCTCTTTTTTTCCGCACATTTGATTCGGAGCTGGGGATCTGTACCTGGTCCTTATACTCTGTCAAAAATGAGAGTTCCCTGAGATGGATGCATCTAGGTGACAAATTGTAATTGATGTAGCCTTGCATCTGTACAATTGTATTGGATTCTGAATGGTGTCAGCTTCATAGTACCCATGTTTCAAATGTCTTTTAAACAAAAACAATATGGGAGTTATAATGTTCTCTGAACACTCCTCATATTGCTCCTTTTGTGCATCGTTGCCTTAAAAAGTGCTAGATGAAATTACTTAAGAACGAAGCATACGTATGCAAAATATTCCATTTGGTTGTTCTGACGGCATAAGCTGGAACTTTAAGATGATCTTCAATGTAGCTGACCTGCTTTGACATGTCAAAAATTAGAGCCCACCTTTCTGTTTCTCGAATGGCATAAGCAGAAACTTTATACCACCGTCAAAACAATGTTAGGCAGATTAGCTAAAGGTTCCTTGACGTGTGCCCAACCATTTCATATGGAAACATCAGAACATATTCCGGGAATGTCCAGAATAGGCACCGATCGAGTTGTCCATGTCTCTAGCATGGGCACTTCGATCCATTCGAAACACTTGGTGCTGCGTGAAGCTCCTCCACTCTATCGTCTTAGCACTCGGGATTCCACGCTAACTAGGCTTCTGCTTAGCCTATGGAATATTGTTATCATCTAGGGTGGGCAGGTGCCCACCTTGTTATTCAATTTCTTTTCCAGGAGACGACAAGCGAGGAGCTAATCAGTGGATCGCTGTCCGCCTCATGCTTTAACGTCGTGGAAAATTTTGGAAAAGCCACGCTTCGCTGTCGAGTTGTTGCGTGCATCCTGTGTGATTAGTTTTTGTTTCCGCGGATCATTTCGCCGCATTATCATCTTTTCCAAGGACTTGTTTATTTTTTGTGTGTGTTCGTTCAGCTGTGATGGCCTGATGGGATTCTTGTCGGGTTGTCCTTTGGTTTTAGGCCTTTGGTTGAGAATAGATTTGAGGGTTTTATTTATGAATCGGGATATCTAAGGCGTCATCTAGAAGATCAGGAAAAATATCCATGATGCCCTCAGACGACCTCGCCTCAGGCACCTAAAATACCTACTCCGCCCAAACGCAGCCATTAGAAAATTGGATCAGAGCTTGTGCGGATGTTATTATTTGTCGAGTAGTGAGAAAGATCTATGGTTGTACGTACTGCAGTAGCTGGTAGCTTGATCTAAGCTTAATCTTTACAGATCCTTAAAAAAACTTGATTTTAACAGAAGAGACAACACTTGTGTTCACCGGCTGTGAAATCATCATATGATAACTGACCGTTGATCATGGCCTGATGACGTTGGTTACCCCGTCAATTTCTTGGTATTCGGGCGACGTTGCAGTTGTTGCATCTTGACATCCATCCCTGCTGCATTTATCAATCTTATCAAAGTACAACAACATGTCGACACCATAGTAAAGCATAGCTTCTTGATCTTCTTTTAGAGCAAAGCAGACCAGCTTTGTTTTCTTCAGATAAAGCGATCATCCACCTCCGTTTCCAAGAAAAAAAAAGTGCGAGTACAAATATATTCCAGGCATAGGATAGGGGAGCAAATACGTGCGTCCGTGCACCGAGGACAGTGAGGTTGCTGATCTGAAATGAGAGTGCAGATGGTTGGATCGATCCAGTGCAGCTGCAGTTTCCTTGCTATATTTTACCGTCCTCTGCAGTACGGCGGCGCAACCTGCAAGAACCGGACCCGTGTGCAGTTGGCAGTCTGGTCCCGTTGAGAACGCGAGTAGAACCAGCCGCTATTCTAGCCGGCAAAAGATACGTAAGGTGACAGCGGGAAAGATACGCTAACTAGCTTGCCCGTGGGTATTGCATGCGCGGCCACAGTATGTGCAGGTAGTGGCAGCGGGGGCAGGATTCAGTGACAAGACTGAGGTTGAGAACTCATAGACAAAAATGGAGCATTGCGCGAGCACTAGAGAGAGGAAGCAAGCAAAAAATGGAATGTAAAAACCTGTACCTTAACTCAACCTCAGGGTTTTGTCTGAAGGAATCCGAGCTAGCTGTACGGACCAATGAGAATTGAGAAAATCCACCACTTTCGAAATTAGGAGTACAAGAGATGTACCTTAAAAAAAAATAGTTTCACTCAAAGCAACCACTGGATTGAGCTGTGTCAACTCACATACCTCGGCATCGGACAAAACTTGACGTTTTCATAAGCGAAACGAAGATATCATGATCAGTGTCACGATTGCACTCTAAATGATGCTTGTTTCCCGTCTCTTTTCAACAATGGCGGATGTTTCTTCCCCTGATGAGCGCTTCTTCAACTCCTTCAGTCCTGTGTTGGTCAGAGTCATATTGCATTTTTCTAGTATTTCTTGTTGTTGTTGTTGTTGACCGCTTCTTCAACTCCTTCAATCATGTGTCGGTCAGAGTCATATTGCATTTTTCTAGTATTTCTTTTCATTTTGCACGAGGAGTTTCAAATTAGAGGTGTGTTTGGTAGCATGGGACGAAATTTGCATTGACGGGGCCATGCTGTTGGGCCTTAGCCCGTTCAAAACAAGCTCCGAGCTATGCTATGAAATTTTGTTCGGTGGCTTGTGAAGGATTTTTGTGCACCGTATGCAGGGTCGTACCTGAGAATTTTGTGGCCCTGTACAAACATATAAAACTAGGCCCTCTAAATAGGTGAAAATATGAGTATTATTATTGCCTATAAAGACATTTTTTTCTACAAGTCGTGGAAGTTGCATGCCTTTGTTATATAACTATAATAATAATTATTATATTATCCTTGTTATTAATGTAACATGAAATCCTTGTAAAACTTCATAATACAAACCTCTAATTCTTAATATAAATATGCATTCCTTGACACAAAAATTTCAGTCAGATCTACATTGGTAGCCTTCTCCAAAAACAAGTTTTGAGTTGCTAAGGTGTTTTTGTACAATGCAAATTGGTTTTTTTTTAAACAAGAAAACATTTAAGTAGAGAAACTATCTACTCAAATTTTGTATTTTACGAAAACATGACCGCAACAAATAACAGCCATATGATTTCTGAGGAAGAAATGACAAATGTGGAACTAGAGATGAATTAAGATGGGAGATTGGGGAAAATGGTAATTTAGAGTTTAGTTATTTCTTGTTCTTCGAAGGAGGAGAGGAGACACCTTAATTTTGTAAGAAATTTAATGCGATGGAGAACTGTCCAGTTGAAATCCCTTGGACGTTGGACGGGAAGTGTGAAGCATCTTTATTCACACTAGGAGCTATACACCCTGGGAGTAGCATTTTGATTACGGAGTAGCATTAGGCTGATCATAGTGGTAAGTATTATGTAGTAGTATCATGCCTATGATACTTGTGTATGATACTATCTCTATAATGGTTAGTATTATGAAGTAGTAGTATCATAGTCATGCTATATTTATTGCTTTTTAGAATCTCAATGCAAATTTATGCACAATATTTGTTTGACATTAACTTTTCTCGTGACATGCGCTATGATACCGTATCTACCTATGTACTTTAATCTCCTCTCTCCTCCTTAATTAGATGTTACATCAACATTTTTGTGGGACCAATGTGCATGATACTAGCTATGATACTAGCACGATGGCTAGCCTTAGTGTTAAACACAAATTTGGGACCCTGAATTTCGGGAGGCCCCGTGCCATCGAACACTTGGCACATGTGTGCGATCCGGGCCTGGCCGTATGGCAACTATCCCCTTCACTTGGTATGTTGCACATAGGCATTTTTGGCTCGGCTGATGCACAAAATTATTGTTTGGTTGCACACACGAAGCTACATGTTGTAACCATGGATAAAAGAAGGTGAACTTACCATGTCATTGCATAATACATCCGATTATAGAGAATTCAGAAGGATAAGATCTTGACGATCACCACGATCAGGGCGATAATGATGAAATCTTTCAGCCTACTCTCTCGTACCTGAGTTGCTCCTTCTACTACAGGTATAGCTACAACAGCCAATGGCTCATGAGCCATAGCCTCATCATCCAAGAATGTCTGGTACTCCTCTTCTTCTTCCTCCAAAGTATTATTTCCTTTGTAGTTGTTATTGGAGAAACCATTGACTTGATCTTGGCAGCTAGATGCTTTCCTTTAAACACCACATACCACTAACATGGTATAAGAGGAACAAGTAAGTGACATAATTACAATCATCACTGAAATCATAAGGAATTATCACAAGTTCACACAAGATCATGAGCTAAGAGGAGCTTGGATGATCATTAGTAAAAGTGGATCACAATTTCATCCTACCATTAGAACTATGGTGTTAATCTAACACCACAATAAAAGTGGGTGTCATCCTAACACAAAGGGCACCCCTTTTGATGAGGTGGTATATACCAACCCCTCTAGTGGTATGAGGGATTGGTATATACCACCTCATCAAAATATACATGCCATAAGAATGTCTTGTGCCTAGTCTACATTCAAAATGTACATCATCAACATCATGCCATCATCATCACCTCCATACATGCTTCACCACCCCCATGGCCGCAAGGTCACCACATGTCTACATATTGTAGTAGTACTTGGCCATGTAGGTTGTGAGCCAGTGTGGTGGAACCATGCCAACAAATTTGGTGCCCAGGCCTTTTTGTCGACGAGGTGGCCGAGAGGCGCCATGAGAGGCTCCCTGTGAAGACAACGATGTCCATAGCTTCCTTGTACAATTCAGGGTGCATTCCAATGGCTTGTTGTTCCGGATGGCCTATGTGTCATCCTTGATAGCCTTGGCCATGCTGGTGAAGGTCATGATCTCGTCGTCGAAAAGGGCACCCCTCTTTCAACTACCCAAAGAGCCCTTGTTATGGGCATTAATAGGCTTGTCAGAGGCGGCACAGAGGACCACCGTCTCAGACTCCTGGGCCTCAACATCCTCATGTGAAGAGGCAATTGGAGGTGTACCAAGGGATTCACTTGAGCCCATATCATATTTGCCGATGGCGAGGCCAACCGAGAAGATGGTATGAATCTTATTGTAGTAGGCGATGGCCATGTTTAGAAACTTACCATTCTTGGAGTGATCCTAACAAGGGAAGACAACACTAGCGGATCGTGACAGCCCAACAAGGTTGAGCTAGTTCTGTTTTCATTAGCATATGTGCTAGAAAAGCCTGATAAACTTAAAATTTAACAAGCCAAATGCACTGATATAAACAAAATTTGTCTTGGGGAGACCGGGCCACGTCCTAGTATGGTCCACAAGACGGTCCGCTAGTGGAAGACAGTGTGTTAGAAAACATTCGTCACGACGCCCTTAGACCTCACCTTAGTCACCTAAAATACCCGCTCCGCCCAAACTCAGAGCATCTCGAGTCGCGTCCCACAAAACGTCCCCGAAACGGTGCTGGATTTAGCATTTGGGGGGCGTTTTTTCTTCATGCCTTGTTTATGGGACGTTGCTACCGAGTTGCGTCCCCCAAACGAGGCCCTAATTTTTTTGTTAGAGTATTCAGAAACACAACCATTTTATAAACATAGCATCAAATAAATATATTTGCTAAAATTGTTTTCAAATTAAAATACAACAAACAATAAGAAAATAAACAAATATAATAAGTGGCGCTAGATCAAGGCGCCGCCGCATTTGCTGGTAATCATTTGACCCTCCACAGATGCTCAACGAGATCATTTTGAATTTGCTCGTGAACATTGCCATCACAGATCTCTTCGTACATGGCGAGGAAATCAACAAAATCTACAGGCACCTCATGATCAATTTCCGCAAGAGGGCCGTGTCACTCATAGGGATCAACATGTGTCTTGCCCCGATTCTTGCGGTCATCCTCGATGATCATGATGTGCATGATCACACAAGCCTGCATCACCTCCCACATTTGGTCATGAGACCAGCTCAGAGCAGGGTACCGAATAATAACAAATTGAGCTTGAAGCACACCAAATGTCCGCTCGACATCCTTCCCGCAAGCCTCCTGTCGCGAAGCAAAGTGGCAATTCTTCTGACCTGATGGCACCGGGATTGTTTTGATAAAAGTTGTTGTGAAGCATGGTATGCCCCTCCATCCTCTGCCAGGGCTTCGACTTCTTTCTTCCCGCCTTTGAACCTCCGCGGCACGACCTCTTCCTCTTCTCCGTGTCGGCGTCAAGCATGTTTTGGAGGGACGCGATGATCGACAAATGCTCCTGAATGTCGTCGTTGAAGGCTTGCTCTTCCTCCAACATTCAGACGATCATCTTGTCGTTGCTATCCATGTCCGAATAAAAACAAATGGTTAAAATTGATCAGCGGCAGAGGAGGCAACGAAAAGCGACCTGTCGCGCCTACTAGACAAGCCACTGAACACCTTCTGTGCATGGCGTTGGAGATATACCCGAGAGGAAATAATAAAATAATTATTGTTATATCTTAGTGTTCATGATAAATGTTTACACTCCATGCTATAATTGTATTAACCGGAAACATTGATACATGTGTGTTGTGTAAACAACCAGAGTCCCTAGTAAGCCTTTCATTTAACTAGCTTATTGATTAATAGATGATCATGGTTTTCTGATCATGAACATAGGATGTTATTAATAACAAGATCATATCATTAGGTGAATGATGTGATGGACACACCCATAGTAAGCATATCATGAGATCAAGTCATTAAGTTCAACTTACTACAAGCTTTCGATACATAGTTACCTAGTCATGAGACCATGAGATCATGTAAATCACTTACACCGGAAGGATGCTTTGATTACATAAAACGCCATTGCGTAAATTGGTGGTTATAAATATGGGATTAAGTATTCGGAAAGTGTGGGTTGAGGCATATGGATCAAGAGTGGGATTTGTCCATCCCGATGACGGATAGATATACTCTGGTCCCTCTCGGTGGAATGTCGTCTGATTAGCTTGCAAGCATGTGACTAGGTCACAAGATATGACATACCACGGTATGAGTAAAGAGTACTTATCGGTAACGAGGTTGAACTAGGTATGGAGATACCGATGATCGAACCTCGGACAAGTAAAATACCGTGTTTCAAAGGGAATTGGTATTTTATGTGAATGGTTCTTTCGATCACGAAGTCATCGTTGAATATGTGGGAGCTATTATATGGATCTTCAGGTCCCACTATTAGTTATTGATCGGAGAGGAGTCTCGATCATGTCCGCATAGTTCTCGAACCGTAGGGTGACACACTTAAGGTTTGGTGTCGTTTTAAGTAGATATGAAATATGGAATGGAGCTCGAATGTTGTTCGAAGTCTCGAATGGGATCTGAGACATCACGAGGAGGTTCGGAATGGTCCGAAGAATAAGATTCATATATGGGAAGTCATTTTCCGGGGTTCGGAAAAAGTCCGGTGTTTTGACCGGAGCTTCTAGAAGGTTTTGGAAGGACCAGAATAGTCCGGAATATTATGGAAGGTTCCGGAAGTGTCCGGGACGACCCGGGATGTATAAGGAAGTCCGGAGGGTTCCATAATAGGTGCAACCATGTTGCCTTAAAGGAAAACAAGTCTTTCCTTAATGCAATTTCGGAATTGGCAAAAGAGTTCGAGAAGGAGTAGGTTTTCGGAACCGGAAACCTATCGGAACTCAGTCAAACTTGGGGGCAGGTTTATGGACGATCCAAGGGGCTCGGCCACTTATTTAAAGGGACCAAGGGGCACCCCAAAGGCACCTCCAGTCGCAGCCTTAGCTCTCCAAGTCGCAGCACCACCCTGCGCCTAAACCCTAGCCGCCCTCTCCTCCCTCCTCTTATTTCTCCCACCGTGCTTACGACGAAGCCCTGCCGGAGATCTCCACCACCACCGTCACCACGCCGTCGTGCTGGCGGGATTCCAAGGAGGATCTACTACATCCGCTGCCCGCTGGAACGGGGAGAAGGACGTCGTCATCAACACCGTACGTGTGACCGAGTGCGGAGGTGTGATGACGCGTAAAGCACACGCCCATTGGGAACCCCAAGTGGAAGGTGTGATGCGTACAGCAGCAAGTTTCCCTCAGTAAGAAACCAAGGTTTATCGAACCAGTAGGAGTCAAGGATCACGTGAAGGTCGTTGGTGACGGAGTGTAGTGCGGCGCAACACTAGGGATTCCGGCGCCAACGTGGAACCTGCACAACACAATTAAAATACTTTGCCCCAACGTAACAGTGGGGTTGTCAATCTCACCGGCTTGCTGTAAACAAAGGATTAAATGTATAGTGTGGAAGATGATGTTTGTTTGCGAAGAACAGTAGAGAATAATGTTTGCAGTAGATTGTATTCAGATGTAAAAGAATGGACCGGGGTCCACAGTTCACTAGTGGTGTCTCTCCAATAAGAAATAGCATGTTGGGTGAACAAATTACAGTTGGGAAATTGACAAATAGAGAGGGCATAACAATGCACATACGTATCATGATGACTACTATGAGATTTAATCAGGGCATTACGACAAAGTACACAGACCGCTATCCAGCATGCATCTATGCCTAAAAAGTCCACCTTCGGGTTAGCATCCGCACCCCTTCCAGTATTAAGTTGCAAACAACAGACAATTGCATTAAGTATGGTGCGTAATGTAATCAACACAAATATCCTTAGACAAAACATTGATGTTTTATCCCTAGTGGCAATAGCACATCCACAACCTTAGAACTTTCTGTCACTGTCCCAGATTCAATGGAGGCATGAACCCACTATCGAGCATAAATACTCCCTCTTGGAGTTACAAGTATCAACTTGGCCAGAGCCTCTACTAGCAACGGAGAGCATGCAAGAACATAAACAACACATATATGATAGATTGATAATCAACTTGACATAGTATTCCATATTCATCGGATCCCAACAAACACAACATGTAGCATTACAAATAGATGATCTTGATCATGATAGGAGCTCACAAGATCTAACATGATAGAACAATGAGGAGAAGACAACCATCTAGCTACTGCTATGGACCCATAGTCCAAGGATGAAGTACTCACACATCAGTCCGGAGGCGATCATGGTGATGAAGAGTCCTCCGGGAGATGATTCTCCTCTCCGGCAGGGTGCCGGAGATGATCTCCTGAATCCCCCGAGATGGGATTGGCGGCGGCTACGTCTCTGGAAGTATTTTCGTATCGTGGCTTTCGGTAATAGGGTTTTCGCGACGGAGAGAATAAATAGGCGGAAGGGCAGCGTCGGTGGAGGCACGAGGGCCCCACACCATAGGGCAGCGCGGGCCCCACCCAGGCCGCGCGGCCCTGTGGTCTGGGCGCCTCGTCGCCCCACTTCGTATCCCCTTCGGTCTTCTGGAAGCTCCGTGGAAAAATAAGAGCCTGGGCGTTGATTTCGTCCAATTCCGAGAATATTTCCTTTGTAGGATTTCTGAAACCAAAAACAGCAGAAAAAAGCAACAGGCTCTTCGGCATCTCGTCAATAGGTTAGTGCCGGAAAATGCATAATAATGACATAAAGTGTGTATAAAACATGTGAGTATCATCATAAAAGTAGCATGGAACATAAGAAATAATAGATACGTTTGAGACGTATCAAGGTGCTGCCCGATTGTGGCATCGTCAAGATCTTCTACGCGCTTTTGCAAGCGGCAAGTGATCGACTACATCAACAACGAGATCTAATCTCGTAGGCTTTGGAATCTTTGAGGGTTAGTCTCATGATCTTCATCTCGTTGCTACCATCTACTAGATTAGATCTTGGCTTGTTATTCGTTCTTGCGGTAGGAAATTTTTTGTTTTCTATGCTACGAATCCCACCAGTGGTATCAGAGCCATGTCTATGCATAGATTGGTTGCACGAGTAGACCACAATGGTTTTGTGGGCGTTGATGCTTTTGTTGTCTCTTGTTATATGTACTTTGCATCTTGTGGTATGGTGGAATGAAGCGGTCCGGGCTAACTTTACATGACCGCGTTCATGAGACTTGCTCCACGCTCGACATGCAACTTGTATTGCATAAGTGGCTTTGCGGGTGTCTGTCTCTCTCACCATAGTTATGATTCTGTTGACGTCAGAAACCCACCGGCGGGCAGCGACGGGCAACACAGTAGAGCCGGGAACAACTTAGGGCTGCGGCTGGCCCTGGTCCCTCCGAGCGACGGCCCGCAAAGCCTCTGGTACGCACGTCCGATGCTGGTGCAAGGGCGTGCCACCTGACCTATACCTGGTCAGGAAGGTGATGGAGATGCCTCGCTTAGTTTCCTGCATGGCATACACGTAAACATTAAATACGAGCCTCGATCGGCTCTCAGGTTATCCTGTGAATCAGCTCAATGAGCCGATCCACCCATGATTCGTACGAGGTGCACGAATATATGGTGGTCCTGCTTGATCAAGATAAATCTAACTCGATCTACGACGATTTGGGGTTTTCACCACATAATCGGATCATCCTACTCACGATTGGGCCTCGCGGCCACGCACGGTGATCGTAAGCCAATCCTAGATAGGGCCTAAAAACCAACACGAGGTTGATCCCCAGAACATCCTGTCTGGGACTAGCAAACGACACCCTACGTGCCGCTGGATCCTCCAACCCTTTGTAAGGCCTAACTATTGCAGATATTAAACTAATCCTTGTAGAACTAGCTTATTGATTAATAGATGATCATGGTTTTCTGATCATGAACATAGGATGTTATTAATAACAAGATCATATCATTAGGTGAATGATGTGATGGACACACCCATAGTAAGCATATCATGAGATCAAGTCATTAAGTTCAACTTACTACAAGCTTTCGATACATAGTTACCTAGTCATGAGACCATGAGATCATGTAAATCACTTACACCGGAAGGATGCTTTGATTACATAAAACGCCATTGCGTAAATTGGTGGTTATAAATATGGGATTAAGTATTCGGAAAGTGTGGGTTGAGGCATATGGATCAAGAGTGGGATTTGTCCATCCCGATGACGGATAGATATACTCTGGTCCCTCTCGGTGGAATGTCGTCTGATTAGCTTGCAAGCATGTGACTAGGTCACAAGATATGACATACCACGGTACGAGTAAAGAGTACTTATCGGTAACGAGGTTGAACTAGGTATGGAGATACCGATGATCGAACCTCGGACAAGTAAAATACCGTGTTTCAAAGGGAATTGGTATTTTATGTGAATGGTTCTTTCGATCACGAAGTCATCGTTGAATATGTGGGAGCTATTATATGGATCTCCAGGTCCCACTATTAGTTATTGATCGGAGAGGAGTCTCGATCATGTCCGCATAGTTCTCGAACCGTAGGGTGACACACTTAAGGTTTGGTATCGTTTTAAGTAGATATGAAATATGGAATGGAGCTCGAATGTTGTTCGAAGTCTCGAATGGGATCTGAGACATCACGAGGAGGTTCGGAATGGTCCGAAGAATAAGATTCATATATGGGAAGTCATTTTCCGGGGTTCGGAAAAAGTCCGGTGTTTTGACCGGAGCTTCTAGAAGGTTTTGGAAGGACCGGAATAGTCCGGAATATTATGGAAGGTTCCGGAAGTGTCCGGGACGACCCGGGATGTATAAGGAAGTCCGGAGGGTTCCATAATAGGTGCAACCACATTGCCTTAAAGGAAAACAAGTCTTTCCTTAATGCAATTTCGGAATTGGCAAAAGAGTTCGAGAAGGAGTAGGTTTTCGGAACCGGAAACCTATCGGAACTCAGTCAAACTTGGGGGCAGGTTTATGGACGATCCAAGGGGCTCGGCCACTTATTTAAAGGGACCAAGGGGCACCCCAAAGGCACCTCCAGTCGCAGCCTTAGCTCTCCAAGTCGCAGCACCACCCTGCGCCCAAACCCTAGCCGCCCTCTCCTCCCTCCTCTTATTTCTCCCACCGTGCTTACGACGAAGCCCTGCCGGAGATCTCCACCACCACCGTCACCACGCCGTCGTGCTGGCGGGATTCCAAGGAGGATCTACTACATCCGCTGCCCGCTGGAACGGGGAGAAGGACGTCGTCATCAACACCGTACGTGTGACCGAGTGCGGAGGTGTGATGACGCGTAAAGCACACGCCCATTGGGAACCCCAAGTGGAAGGTGTGATGCGTACAGCAGCAAGTTTCCCTCAGTAAGAAACCAAGGTTTATCGAACCAGTAGGAGTCAAGGATCACGTGAAGGTCGTTGGTGACGGAGTGTAGTGCGGCGCAACACTAGGGATTCCGGCGCCAACGTGGAACCTGCACAACACAATTAAAATACTTTGCCCCAACGTAACAGTGGGGTTGTCAATCTCACTGGCTTGCTGTAAACAAAGGATTAAATGTATAGTGTGGAAGATGATGTTTGTTTGCGAAGAACAGTAGAGAATAATGTTTGCAGTAGATTGTATTCAGATGTAAAAGAATGGACCGGGGTCCACAGTTCACTAGTGGTGTCTCTCCAATAAGAAATAGCATGTTGGGTGAACAAATTACAGTTGGGAAATTGACAAATAGAGAGGGCATAACAATGCACATACGTATCATGATGACTACTATGAGATTTAATCAGGGCATTACGACAAAGTACACAGACCGCTATCCAGCATGCATCTATGCCTAAAAAGTCCACCTTCGGGTTAGCATCCGCACCCCTTCCAGTATTAAGTTGCAAACAACAGACAATTGCATTAAGTATGGTGCGTAATGTAATCAACACAAATATCCTTAGACAAAACATTGATGTTTTATCCCTAGTGGCAATAGCACATCCACAACCTTAGAACTTTCTGTCACTGTCCCAGATTCAATGGAGGCATGAACCCACTATCGAGCATAAATACTCCCTCTTGGAGTTACAAGTATCAACTTGGCCAGAGCCTCTACTAGCAACGGAGAGCATGCAAGAACATAAACAACACATATATGATAGATTGATAATCAACTTGACATAGTATTCCATATTCATCGGATCCCAACAAACACAACATGTAGCATTACAAATAGATGATCTTGATCATGATAGGAGCTCACAAGATCTAACATGATAGAACAATGAGGAGAAGACAACCATCTAGCTACTGCTATGGACCCATAGTCCAAGGATGAAGTACTCACACATCAGTCCGGAGGCGATCATGGTGATGAAGAGTCCTCCGGGAGATGATTCTCCTCTCCGGCAGGGTGCCGGAGACGATCTCCTGAATCCCCCGAGATGGGATTGGCGGCGGCTACGTCTCTGGAAGTATTTTCGTATCGTGGCTTTCGGTAATAGGGTTTTCGCGACGGAGAGAATAAATAGGCGGAAGGGCAGCGTCAGTGGAGGCACGAGGGCCCCACACCATAGGGCGGCGCGGGCCCCACCCAGGCCGCGCGGCCCTGTGGTCTGGGCGCCTCGTCGCCCCACTTCGTATCCCCTTCGGTCTTCTGGAAGCTCCGTGGAAAAATAAGACCCTGGGCGTTGATTTCGTCCAATTCCGAGAATATTTCCTTTGTAGGATTTCTGAAACCAAAAACAGCAGAAAAAAGCAACAGGCTCTTCGGCATCTCGTCAATAGGTTAGTGCCGGAAAATGCATAATAATGACATAAAGTATGTATAAAACATGTGAGTATCATCATAAAAGTAGCATGGAACATAAGAAATTATAGATACGTTTGAGACGTATCAAGGTGCTGCCCGATTGTGGCATCGTCAAGATCTTCTACGCGCTTTTGCAAGCGGCAAGTGATCGACTACATCAACAACGAGATCTAATCTCGTAGGCTTTGGAATCTTTGAGGGTTAGTCTCATGATCTTCATCTCGTTGCTACCATCTACTAGATTAGATCTTGGCTTGTTATTCGTTCTTGCGGTAGGAAATTTTTTGTTTTCTATGCTACGAATCCCACCAGTGGTATCAGAGCCATGTCTATGCATAGATTGGTTGCACGAGTAGACCACAATGGTTTTGTGGGCGTTGATGCTTTTGTTGTCTCTTGTTATATGTACTTTGCATCTTGCGGTATGGTGGAATGAAGCGGTCCGGGCTAACTTTACATGACCGCGTTCATGAGACTTGCTCCACGGTCGACATGCAACTTGTATTGCATAAGTGGCTTTGCGGGTGTCTGTCTCTCTCACCATAGTTATGATTCTGTTGACGTCAGAAACCCACCGGCGGGCAGCGACGGGCAACACAGTAGAGCCGGGAACAACTTAGGGCTACGGCTGGCCCTGGTCCCTCCGAGCGACGGCCCGCAAAGCCTCTGGTACGCACGTCCGATGCTGGTGCAAGGGCGTGCCACCTGACCTATACCTGGTCAGGAAGGTGATGGAGATGCCTCGCTTAGTTTCCTGCATGGCATACACGTAAACATTAAATACGAGCCTCGATCGGCTCTCAGGTTATCCTGTGAATCGGCTCAATGAGCCGATCCACCCATGATTCGTACGAGGTTCACGAATATATGGTGGTCCTGCTTGATCAAGATAAAGCTAACTCGATCTACGACGATTTGGGGTTTTCACCGCATAATCGGATCATCCTACTCACGATTGGGCCTCGCGGCCACGCACGGTGATCGTAAGCCGATCCTAGATAGGGCCTAAAAACCAACACGAGGTTGATCCCCGGAACATCCTGTCTAGGACTAGCAAACGACACCCTACGTGCCGCTGGATCCTCCAACCCTTTGTAAGGCCTAACTATTGCAGATATTAAACTAATCCTTGTAGAACAAGGAGCAACCATAACGGATCGGATCTACTAAATAATGATCAAGCGGGGTGCCGCCCCTACACCTAAGATAGGTGTAAGGGCGGCTAGATATGCTAGGGTTGCACTACGACAGCATATGATACGAAGAACTATGCTAACCCTAACACATCTATGATAACTACGTTGCTCGCCATCAAAAAGGCTTCAGTACGAGCAACGCGTGAACAACATAAAGCTTGTGCTGCCTAGATCGCAAGATGCGATCTAGGCAGCATGATGCTTACCGGTAGAAACCCTCGAGACGAAGGAGTTGGCGATGCGCCGAGATTGATTTGTGGTTGAACGTTGGTTGTTGTTTATTCCATAAACCCTAGATACATATTTATAGTCCAGGGGACTTTCTAACGTGGGACTAATCCCCACCGTGCACGAGACAAATTTTACCTAAACGACACGTATCCTACTATATTACAGATACACGGGCCAACTAGCCCAAACTTTGTATAACAGGCCAATTCACGTATTTCCTCCATATATATTCTTCAAATCCATCTTGATCGCGGCCCACCTCTGACTCGGTCAAATCCTGGTGATAACACATGCCCCCTGGTTTTGGTAATGATAATTTCAAAACCACTCTGTTTTTCCTTCGAAGGGTCATGTCGTGGCAGAGCAGAACCGTTGCAGTATCCTTCATCATGATGCCCTGTCTTCTCAGCTTCTCTGCAAAATTCGATAGCTTTGGCATCATCTCCTCGGAAACTACAATGGCATTAAATCTCCACCAGGTTCCTCATTATTTAACTGTGCCGATCGATTAGCCCTCTTCATCCCCTTCCTCTGTTCTAGCTATCGGCACCAAAAAACCCTCTTCCCCTGTAGCAATGTCTTCCTCTTCCTCCGTCTCCTCCGGCCTCTCCCTCCAATCCTTTTCCTCGAGCGAGCCGGAGTGGGACTCCGATCACGGACCAGACGGCGACCTGCCTCTGACCGATGGGGAAGACGACCTCAAGTTCCTCATCGAAGGGGAGCTGATAAGTGAAAGCGAAGACGACCTTCATCCCTGGGTGAACCCCACCTTCTCCGACGGGAAAGGGGAAGAAGTAGAGGAAGAAGAAGAAAAGGAGGAGGGCGGCCCCTCCTCCCCCGCTAAGCTTCTGCCGGCAAAGCGATTCCGCGCTTGGGCGGACAGCGAAGACGATGATGACGACGAGGAGGAGGAGGAGGAGGAGGAAGATGAATCCTCCTCCTCCATCGGGTACCCGCCGACAAAGCGCTTCCGCTCTTGGGCGGACAGCGAGGATGATGATGATGACGAGGAAGACGAAGCTCCGGCCGAGGGCTGGGGCAGCAGCGATGAAGAACTTCCTGGGAGCAGCGCCGACGACATCGACGACGGCGACGACGAGGACAGCGACGACTAGTAGAGTAGGACTAGTAGTAGCAGTGCACTAGGCACCAGATCCCTCTTTTGAGAGCCATCGGCTCTTTTCCTGTAAAGCCGCCCCTTTGAATTAATGAAAATTGTTCTTCCATTTCATCTTTCAATTAATCCAATTTCAATCCTTCCGCTTGCCACACCAAGACCGATAGCAACGTATCGGATCCTTTTTCCCTAGACGCCCGTGAAGCCGGACTCAAATATCGCTTAGACCGTCAGTCAAGTACTTCTCAAATTCAGACCGCGATTTGATACCTGACCATAAAATTTCGCAATCCCATAGCCGATGACTATTCATCGGCTATTTTGAGAATCCAGTCTCTTTTCTTTCCTCGCAGCAACAGGACGGTCCAAACCCCGTAAAAGCTGACGGCTTCCTTTTTCGGCTCCTCTCCGTAGCTTTAGCAGTCTTCTTCTGCAACACCTTACTGCTTTCGGAGAAGATTACAATGCAGGGTCAGCCGATGTAACTCCAATCGGCTCCGGAAACAGAGCATCTACCAAGTTAGTTGCCCCCCGAGCCTTAATCAAGGCGAGAATACCGGCGAGGATGCACAGGTCAAACCAAAAGGCTTTGACCTTAGATAATCTGGTAATCCGAGATAGCCACCCTGAAGAATCAGCCAGACTTGCCCCCATTGATCAGCTTTCTTCCACTGAACGCCGGTGTCGTAGATGAAACACCAACAGCTTAACTGACGCAAAGGGTTGTCGGCTCATTGCAGCCGAACTGAAAATCATCTTGGCGAAAATACGAGCCCTGAGCACATAGCCGGTAGGTCTTGGTCTTGTGTAATTGTACTAGAGTCGATGACTGTGCATCGGCTATATGCTGAAATTTTTTTAATCTGGCCGATTTTTTCTAATCGGCCCCCAATGTTTCACTGCACGCATGTTCATCTGCACATGTTCATCTGATGTTTAGATGCCCCCCGAGCCGAATCTGTCAGGTGACTGCAGATATCGGCTTCGTGGTTAGCCAAGGCACTGTACTTGCAAGTCGGCTCCGTTAGGATTCATGTTGACTCTCATCCGCCGCCGTGACTGTTGCCCAGTAGATCGACGTTGAACACAAGCAGAACATGTGGTGAAGATAATTTTGGCCGATTGCTGGAATCGGCCTCCATATTAATTGAAGTGCTCAATGAAGGTTTTGTAATTTTCCTTCATATATCCTTGAAGCCGATCCCAAGGATCGGTCTCGCCACGTTTGCTCATTGGTTTGCTCTTGCTACACGGTCAGGCCAGTGGATAAAACCAGCTTAACCCCATCCTTTGTCATGTCGATGCGCTCGCTGTCGTCCACCTTGAGTGCATCGTGTAATCCTGGAGCACTAAGCTCCGTCGGAAGGATGAGCACCATGTTTGTGCCAGCCGATGTTTCATCATCGGCTTTCCTCTGCTTGGGGTGCCACTCCATCTTTCGTGGTCGACCCTCTTCGTCCAGGGTTCGTTGAATTTTCGCGGCCAGATCAGGCCGTGCCTTCCTTAACGTGTGCAGATATAACCTTTCGGCTTCCTCCAAGCCGCGCAATCGCTGAACCCTACGCTTTTGGGAACGGCTGAGTCCATCAGGGCACCACCTTGGCCGGTGGTACCTGTCTTCTTCTTCTTCTCCCTCGTCTTCTAAATCCTCGAGATCTTCCAACCGAGGGGACTCAGCGCGTTTGCTTCGAGGCGGGAGAGGCCCTAAGCGTTGGAACACGGACACGTTGGCTGCCTCCTTCCTCTTCTGGTTACATTCTGGGCAATTGCCGATTGTAGGCAATCAGCTCATTCCTGAATCCCAGCAGTGTCTGAAGAAGGGACAGTCCCAGTGCCTGTCCTCGTCGTCTCGCTCCCTTGACTTTTCCTTGGCATGGCGCTCGTACTCCTCCTCATCGCGATCATGCCGATGATGTCTTCTGGCTTCTCTAGCCAGACGGTCTCTTTCATCATCATCGCTGGATCATCGGCGTTGGTCATACTGACTCACATACTTGTTGAGGAGGTGATCAGAGAGGGGTCGCTGATATCTTATGTTCTTTACTTCTCCCTCTGTGACGTAGCGCTTGCCATCATGACGGAGCCGATCGCGTGGAGCGGCCTCCTCTGTGTCCTTGCTACGAGAGCAGCTGCCCTCGTCTCCATCCTTGCCAGCGTGGTGTCCAAGTCCTACCATGTTGATGCTGACCGAGGATCCTGGCTGGCAACCTTCAGGGTAAGTGCATTCCACCATGTTAACGGCGGGGAAGGGTTGGGTGTCGACCTTCATGGCGTACTGGTTGAAAATCAGACGTCCTTGTTCTATCGCCATTTGGATCTGCTAATGCCACACCCTGCAGTCGTTGGTGGCATGGGAGAGTGAGTTATGCCATTTGCAGTATGGCTTTCCGTTCAGCTCCTGTACCGTGGGGAATTTGAGACCTTCGGGTATCTTCAACTGCTTCTCCTTGAGTAAGAGGTCGAAGATTTGCTCAGTTTTGGTCACGTCAAAATCAAACCCCCTGGGCAGGCCTGGTGGCTTTACCCATTTGCAGGACACGGGGGTTGCCCCCCGAGTCCATTCAGCCACTGCTACCTCTTGATCTCCCACAGAAACTTCGTCTTCCTCTGCCTCGACCAGGACTACTGCACGCTTGAATTTGTCCTGGTACAAGTCCGGTGGCGCTGTTCATATGCCGATAGTTTACGAACCATGTGCGCCGGTGAGGGGTAGTCTGATTGGGAGGCCATGTCCTGTAGCGGCGCGGCAAGGCCCGCCACCGCCAACTCGATCGCTTCATTTTCAGTCACACGACCCGAATACCATCGGTTCCTAAGCGTCCCGAAGCGCGGGATGTAGTCTGTCCCAGTTTCGCCACGCTTCTGACGTATTTGTGCTAGATCGGCAAGGCCAGACTCGGAAGCCTCTGAGTGGTACTGCATATGGAACTGTTCTTCCAACTGCTTCCAAGTCCGGATCGAGTCTGGTGGCAACGAGGTGTACCACCCGAAAGCCGATCCCGTGAGGGACTGTGCGAAGAACCTCACGCGTAGTGGATCCGACACTGAGGCCGTTCCTAGCTATGCCAAATATCGGCTCACATGCTCGATGGAGCTGGAACCATCTGATCCACTGAATTTGGAGAAATCAGGGAGCCGATATTTAGGAGGTAGCGGGATCAACTCGTACTCGTCAGGGTACGGCTTGGAATAGCCGATTGCCCTCCTTTTCGGCACCATGCCGAACTGGTCTCTCAGTATGGTACTGATCTGATCCGCTGTGCTGGCTGCAGGAGTTGAACTCTGAAGATTCGCCGGGGTGGCGTACTTAGCCAGCCATGCTTGCTTTTCCAGCTCTGAGCCAACTGCAGGAGCTGGGCTCTGGAGGTTCGTCGGAGTGGCGTACTTAGCTAGCCACGTCTGCTTCTCAAGATCTGTCGCTGACGTTCCTCCTATTTTCCCAGAAGTCCCTGATGTAGCGGCCTGGCTTGTGAGTGCCCAGTTACCGCAGTCTGGCACATACGTGCACATGTACCCGTGAGGGATCTCCTTAGGCGCCTCCTGCAAGAACTGGCAGTCACTAGGGTCACCACCGATCTTGTAGACGACGAATGCCGGTGAATTCGGCACTTCTGGTGCTGCCAACGCAAATGGCAGCGGTGGACGGGACTGGAGTGGCAACTCTCCTTGATGTGTCCCGAGAGCTGGTCCTGACGGCGAGTACTGGTGCCTCATGATCTCCTGGATCACCCGAAGAGCGACACGCTCCAAAGTGTTCACCAGGTTCTCGGAGTGGCGGTGTAGCGAGTGAGCCACCATGTAGTTGATCTCCTGCCGCAGGGACCTGGTGCGTTCCTCTGACGGGGCAGAGAGGTCTATCCCATCGAGCGCACCGTCAGGCGAGAACCCCTTCCACCTGATGCCATGTGAACGGGTTCTGTGAAAAGAGCCGATGAGATCGGCCTCGAGGATAGCTTTGACCTCGTCATACTTCTTCTTGAGCTCGTCGGTCAGATCCTCGTACGTGACTGGCGTGCCGTCCGCCATCTAAGATGTAGATGGCGATGTGGTTGATGTCGAAGCTAGTCCCACCGGGCGTGCCAGAATGTGTTGACGTCAGAAACACACCGGCGGGCAGCGACGGGCAACACAGTAGAGCCGGGAACAACTTAGGGCTGCGGCTGGCCCTGGTCCCTCCGAGCGACGGCCTGCAAAGCCTCTGGTACGCACGTCCGATGCTGGTGCAAGGGCATGCCACCTGACCTATACCTGGTCAGGAAGGTGATGGAGATGCCTCGCTTAGTTTCCTGCATGGCATACACGTAAACATTAAATACGAGCCTCGATCGGCTCTCAGGTTATCCTGTGAATCGGCTCAATGAGCCGATCCACCCATGATTCGTACGAGGTGCACGAATATATGGTGGTCCTGCTTGATCAAGATAAAGCTAACTCGATCTACGACGATTTGGGGTTTTCACCGCATAATCGGATCATCCTACTCACGATTGGGCCTCGCGGCCACGCACGGTGATCGTAAGCCGATCCTAGATAGGGCCTAAAAACCAACACGAGGTTGATCCCCGGAACATCCTGTCTAGGACTAGCAAACGACACCCTACGTGCCGCTGGATCCTCCAACCCTTTGTAAGGCCTAACTATTGCAGATATTAAACTAATCCTTGTAGAACAAGGAGCAACCGTAATGGATCGGATCTACTAAATAATGATCAAGCGGGGTGCCGCCCCTACACCTAAGATAGGTGTAAGGGCGGCTAGATATGCAAGGGTTGCACTACGACAGCATATGATACGAAGAACTATGCTAACCCTAACACATCTATGATAACTACGTTGCTCGCCATCAAAAAGGCTTCAGTACGAGCAACGCGTGAACAACATAAAGCTTGTGCTGCCTAGATCGCAAGATGCGATCTAGGCAGCATGATGCTTACCGGTAGAAACCCTCGAGATGAAGGAGTTGGCGATGCGCCGAGATTGATTTGTGGTTGAACGTTGGTTGTTGTTTATTCCATAAACCCTAGATACATATTTATAGTCCAGGGGACTTTCTAACGTGGGACTAATCCCCACCGTGCACGAGACAAACTTTACCTAAACGACACGTATCCTACTATATTACAGATACACGGGCCAACTAGCCCAAACTTTGTATAACAGGCCGATTCACGTATTTCCTCCATGTATATTCTTCAAATCCATCTTGATCGCGGCCCACCTCTGACTCGGTCAAATCCTGGTGATAACAGATTCAATTTACTATTTCAATTGACAACACTAGTATCAGCGTTGTGGTTCATGTTCGTAGGTAGATTGGATCTTACTCAAAAACCCTAAACCACGTAAAATATGCAAACCAAATTAGAGGCGTCTAACTTGTTTTAGCAGGGTTTAGTGATGTGATATGGCCATGATGTGATAATGAATATCTATGAGATGATCATTATTGTATTGTGACAACCGCATGAGCCTTATGGTTGTCTTTATATTTCATGTAGTAGTAGTATTTCAAAGTAGTTGTAATAGTTGCTACATGTGGTGAACAACCATGAAGACGACGCCATGGACCTTGACGCACCGCCGACGATGATGGAGATCATGCCCGTGCTTTGGAGATGAAGATCAAAGGCACGAGATAAAAGGGCCATATCATATCACATTATGAATTGCATGTGATGTTAGTCCTTTATGCATCTTATCTTGCTTAGATCGCGACGGTAGCATTATAAGATGATCCCTCACATTAATATCAAGATAATAAAGTGTTCTCCCCTCGTATGCACCGTTGCTACAGTTCGTCGTTTTGAAGCATCCCGTGATGATCGGATGTGATAGATTCTACGTTCACATACAACGGGTGTAAGCCATGATGCACACGCGAAAATACTTGGGTTTGCTTGACGATCCTAGCATGTACAAACATGGCCTCGAAACACAGGAAACCGAAAGGTTGAACACAAGTCATATGGATGATATGATCAACATGTAGATGTTCACCATTGAAGCTACATCATCTCACGTGATGATCGGTTTTGGTGTAGTGGATATGGATTGTGTGTCACTAAACAACTATGAGGGATGTTGTATTAAGTGGGAGTTCATTAGTAATTAGATTAAAACATGAACTAATTATCATGAACATAGTCTGAATAGTATTTTGAATTAAATTTGTAGAATTGGCATCCGTTATCTACCATGCGCTAGTCTTGTAATTAAGATAGAAATATTGTTAAGTATGACAAGAAACTTTACGGACTGGTACCGTATTGTTAAAGAATCAAGAAATGATTAAGTCCTATTACAAACTTTTAGTAAACCTCACATTGATTCAAAGAGCAATGGTTTCAATTAGTACCTAAAGTCATCTTGTCTCCGTGAAAATTGAAGTTCAAATCCGTTTGAAAAGTAAGGAGCTGGAAATTTTGTTTTCAGAAATAAGCAAGGTATGAGATATATGTGATATCTAAGACCTTATTGAAAGATGATAGAATATAATCTAGTGATACTACATAAACTCATAAGTTTTATGGGAATGTACGAAGGTTGAAGACGTCAGGCGTCCCAATCCTCCAACTACTTGGGCACTAACGATATTCGCATATCCATGAAGTGATCGTCCTTAGTATGCACTGTTGCTAAGACTCGTCGTTTCGAAGCATCAAAGAGTTGACTACGATAATATTAGATCTTCCGTAGCGACGCTTATAGTCTATGTGGATTATTCTAGTAATCACTACATATTTCTTTTATGAGATATGCTAGTAGGATGGCAAAATATATTACTTAACAGAAGTGTGTATTAAAGGTGTATACAAGATACAACTGAGAGTTTTGCTAGTCCGTAGAATACTAAAAAGGTGTAGAAACTTCACTGGATGAAGTGAGTATTAGGGAGTTGGAATCTTCACCGGATGAAATGATCAAAGAGTTATGATTTCATCAGAAACGATGAAGAAGCTTGCATTTGAAAGAAATTAAGTGGGAGCATTGAGATATATTTATAATACTTTATGTAGATGACATATCGTTGATTATAAATAATGTAATCATGTACTTGATATGATTAGAAGGTTTCATTGAAAATCAACTTCAATGAAAGGATATGGACTGAAACATATTTAGCGTCAAGATCTATGAAGATATATTGAAACGTGTAATAAGTTTAAGTCAAAGTACATAGAATGAATATTGAAGTAGTTCAATATAAAAATATTAAGAAGGTGTTCTTTTCATGTGAAGGTTTAACAAGACTTGAGTGTATGTGACATTCAATGAGTAAAAACACATGAGTTATTTTAGATCACGAATAATATATACACAATCAGATGTCATGTGCTCTAAAGAGTTAGGAGCATATACTAGAATGATTCATGTGATGATAATTGGACAACAGTAAGAATATCCCTGAGTGCTTTAGAAGAAGTAAGGATATTAGTTTTGTATGGGGTAATGACAAACAAATCGCTGTAAGGTGTTGCACCGATATTAGTTTGGTCACATATAAAATCTCAATTAGGCTAAGTGTTGATTAAAAGGTAGCACAATGAGCTAAAAGAAGTCTATGCTAGATTTAGATGAGTTCTAAATATTGTGAAGGATTCTACAAACAAAGGCAGAGTATGTGATTGTTTTGACAATGACTGAGGAGTTTTAAGTCGAGGAGTTCTTTGAGAACTTGGTGTAGTTCCGATAGTGTCAGAACATTGAAGCTATATTGTGTGTGACAATATTAGTGACATATTTCAGACCGCGGAATTAAGATTCCACCAGAAGATTGAACATATATGATTAATGCCGAATCATTTGAAAAATGAGTGATGCGTTGAGACACAAATGAATTGCAAAATACATACGTTTCTTAGCGTTTCAGATCCATTGACTGAAACATCTCCCTTAAGCAAAACATGATAAGCACCAGAAGGCAAAGGTGTTATATCTTTACAAATGTAAACTAGATTATTGACTCTAGTGCAAGTGGGAGACTGTTGGAGATATGCCCGAGAGGCAATATTAAAATAGCTATTGTTATATCTTAGTGTTCATGATAAATGTTTACACTCCATGCTATGATTGTATTAACCGGAAACATTGATACATGTGTGTTGTGTAAACAACCAGAGTCCCTAGTAAGCCTCTTATTTAACTATCTTGTTGATTAATAGATGATCATGATTTCCTGATCATGAACATAGGATGTTATTAATAACAAGATCATATCATTAGGTGAATGATGTGATGGACACACCCATAGTAAGCATAACATGAGATCAAGTCATTAAATTCAACTTGCTATAAGCTTTTGATACATAGTTACCTAGTCATTCGACCATGAGATCATGTAAATCACTTACACCGGAAGGATGCTTTGATTACATCAAACGCTATTGCGTAAATGGGTGGTTATAAAGATGGGATTAAGTATTCGGAAAGTGTGAGTTGAGGTATATGGATCAAGAGTGGGATTTTCCCATCCCGATGACGGATAGATATACTCTGGGCCCTCTCGGTGGAATGTCGTTTGATTAGCTTGCAAGCATGTGACTAGGTCACAAGAGATGATATACCACGGTACGAGTAAAGAGTACTTGTCGGTAACGAGGTTGAACTAGGTATGGAGATACCGATGACCGAACCTCGGACAAGTAAATATCGTGTTTCAAAGGGAATCGGTATTTTATGTGAATGGTTCTTTCGATCACGAAGTCATCGTTGAATATGTGGGAGCTATTATGGATCTCCAGGTCCCGCTAATAGTTATTGATCGGAGAGGAGTCTCGATCATGTCCGCATAGTTCTCGAACCGTAGGGTGACACACTTAAGGTTTGATGTCATTTTAAGTAGATATGAAATATGGAATGGAGCTCGAATGTTGTTCGGAGTCTCGAATGGGATCTGAGACATCACGAGGAGGTTCGGAATGGTCCGAAGAATAAGATTCATATATTGGAAGTCATTTTCCGGGGTTTTGGAAGGACCGGAATAGTCCGGAATATTATGGAAGGTTCCGGAAGTGTCCGGGGACGACCCGGGATGTCTAAGGAAGTCCAGAGGGTTCCATAATAGGTGCAACCATGTTGCCTTAAAGGAAAGTAAGTCTTTCCTTAATGCAATTTTGGAATTGGCAAAAGAGTTCGAGAAGGAGTAGGTTTTCGAAACCGGAAACCTATCGAAACTCAGTCAAACTTGGGGGCAGGTTTATGGACGACCAAAGGGGCTTGGCCACCTATTTAAAGGGACCAAGGGGCACCCCAAAGGCACCTCAAGTCGCAGCCTTAGCTCCCCAAGTCGCAGCACCACCTTGCGCCCAAACCCTAGCCACCCTCTCCTCCCTCCTCTTATTTCTCCCACAGTGCTTACGGTGAAGCCCTGCCGGAGATCTCCACCACCACCGTCACCACGCCGTCGTGCTGGCGGGATTTCGAGGAGGATCTAGTACATCCTCTGCCCGCTGGAACAGGGAGAAGGGTGTCGTCATTAACACCGTACGTGTGACCGAGTGCGGAGGTGCTGCCCGATTGTGGCACCGTCAAGATCTTCTACGCGCTTTTGCAAGCGGCAAGTGATCGACTACATCAACAACGGGATCTAATCTCGTATGCTTTGGAATTTTCGAGGGTTAGTCTCAAGATCTTCATCTCGTTGCTACCATCTACTAGATTAGATCTTGGCTTCTTATTCGTTCTTGCGGTAAGAATTTTTTGTTTTCTATGCTACGAATTCCATCACATGGAGGAGGGGAGGATTTGCTGACGTGTTCTGGGACACGTTGGCAAAGCGGCGGCGGCGAAAAGGACGGCGAGGGAGCCAGCCGTCACGATGGAGCCCAACTCAAGAGAGATTGTGCATCAAGACGGCCGAGAAATCGAGCAGCGATGGCGGGGTGGGAGGCGCGACGAGAAATAAAAGGTAGGAACCAAACATTCTGGATTTGGTCGCCAACAGGTAGGCGCCCGCCTTGCTTCTCGCCCAGCCCGGATCGTCCCGTGTGGAGCGGGGATGGCTTCGGGACGCCGGACGCCGTACTGGGTCGCGCCGGGTGGAAGGAGGCTTTGGTGCGCGCAACTGGAACCGAAAAAATGTTTGACACACCCCAAAAATCTTTGGAAGAAGCGATTGAAGATGCTCACAAACATTATAAAATTAGATCAGAGCTGCTGCACATATTATTTGTCGAGTAGAAAGTACCGTAGTACTGTACAGTAGTAGTTGCTAGCTTGATCATTTTAACGGAAGAGACAACCGTTGAAATCAGTGCAAAATCATCATCATATGATAACTGACCGTTGAGCATGGCCTGATGACGTTGGTTACCCCGTCAATTTCTTGGTATTCGGGCGATGTTGCGGTTGTTGCATCTTGACATTCATCCATGTTTACATTTATCTATCTTTCTTATGAAAGTACACCAACATGTCGACACCAGAGCAAAGCTCTTCTTTTAGAGCAAAGCAGCCCGGCTTTGCTTTCTTTAGAGAAAGCGATAATCCACCTCGATCCGTTTCTCCAAAAAAGAAAGTCCGGGCATTGGATAGGGAGCAGATACGTCCGTGCACCGATGACTAGGAGGTAGATTTGCTGATCTGAGGGCATCTCCAGCGGCTACGCAAATGGTCGTTTTCGTCCGCCCGTGACCGGAAATGCGTCTGGCACCCTCTCCAGCGGGGCGACGCAAAGTGACCGGGCCGTCCGCGGAGACGCAAACCTGGCTCAAATATGCGCCTCAGATGCGTCTCCACGGACACTGCGCTGACGCCGAAAGTGTCCGGTCGTATCCGGCGGACGTTTCGTCGGGCCCGCCTGGCAGCGACCCGGCGTCGATGCGTCTTCTCAAACGCGCCTGCGACTGGCGCCGCTGCGTCGCTTCGGCAGTCTGCGCCACGTTAATGGCAATGCCTCGGCTGCCGGGCCGCAGCCCACCTCCGCCAACCACGTTAATGGCGTCGCCACGCGTCCCGCGGCCACCGCATGCCTCCGGCCTATATAACGGGGCCGCGCCTTCTTCTTCCTCATCCACTCCCTCCATAGAAACCCTAGCCGCCACAAAGCTCCAGCTTTCCGACGCCTAGGTGTTCCTGTGACGCAGCCAGCCCCGCGAGGAAGACCATGGCGGGTCCTGGTGGCCGGCGAGGCGGTCGAGGCCGCGGCCCTGGACGGCCCCGGGGACGGGGCAGGGGCCGCCGTGGTGGAGCAGCTACGGCCCCACGCTCGCCGTCGCCTGCGCCCTCTTCGTCTTCCTCCGACGTGGAGGAACGCTGCTTCGAGTTCCTCCTCCGCATCGATGACGACCCGCTCGGTATCAAGCGTCTCCCGGACAAGTTCGCCGAGTTCGTCGACAGCGTCGAGCCGGCGCATTTGCAGCTACGGGAGGCCAGCTGCAACTTCTGTCGCTGGGCCGTGGAGGTCCTGTTCGACGGGCAGGGCAAGATGTACTTGCACACCGGGTGGGGCAAGTTCGCCCGTGACCTGGCGCTCGAGCCCGGCTGCCATCTCACCTTCCTCTACGAGGGAGACGGTGAGATGGTCGTCAAGGTCTTCGACGACACGGCCTGCCGCAGGCACTACCACACCGGCGAATCCGAGTCGGACTCCGATAGTTAGAACGTAGAGTGTTCTTTCTTTGCAGCGAATCTGGCTACGGCCAGACGAAGCCAGTAGTGGAAGGTTTCTGTCTGTTCGCCTCATCGGTAGAACCAACAAGGGCACCGTCAATCCTCCCGCTGGATTTTCCAGTTTGGGTGACTGGGTGTGCCCTGGAATGTTCTTTCTTGGCAGCGAACATACGGAAATCAACACAACTGGTTTCTATTTTTAGAATATTTATATTTGTGTCCACCATGGTACAAACTATGTATTAGTTTGTGTAAACCATGTTCCAAACTATGTATTAGTTTGTGTAAAATAATCTTTCAATTTGTAATATTTGGAAGTATGTTGAAATGAAAAAGAGAAAAAAAGATGCGTCGGGCCGCTGGAGCCAACCCCAGACGTAAACGGACACGCGGACGTAAACGGTCATTTCAGCGTCCGCTGCGCGACGCAAACAGACGCGCGCGGACACTAAAATGCGTCGCGCCGCTGGAAATGCCCTGAAATGAGAGTGCGGACGGCTGGATCAATCCACTCTGGCTGCAGTTTCCTTGCCATATTTTACCGTCCTCTTCACTATGCCCGTCTGCAGTTGGCAGTCTGGTCGCGTTGAGAAGGCGAGTAGAGCCAGCCGGTTTTTTAGCCGGCAAAAGATAAGTATCCTGCCAACGTAGGAAGGATGCTTCGTGTCACGGCCGCAGCCCACAATGTGCTGTGCTGCAGGTTGTCGCAGGGGCGAGTGACAAGACATGGGTTGTAGAACCCATGGACAAAAATGGATCACTGAGCGAGGGTGATTTGCACAAAAATAACCTAAAAGTGAAAGAAAAGCACTGACCCTCCGGCGAAACTATTTCACCAATCTAACCCTTTTGTGCGCCACACATGCCCATGTGGCGCCCCTCCTGCCGGCGCCACTGTCCCAGCCGACGTGGCCCCCTCGCCGTTGAGCTGGTGCGCCCATCCGACGTGGCACCATGTGTGGCGCCCCTCCCAACGGCGCCACACATGCCAACTTATATCATGTTTTCGGTCGAAAACATCCAGGGGCTCCGGAACGGCTGGGACTTAGTCGTTTTGCGAGACTCGATGTGTGGCGCCGACGCCACGGGCGCCACACTAGCCTCTGTGGCGCCGATGCCACGGGCGCCACACATCCACTTAAGTGTGGCGCCCGCGCCCGCCCCCAGCCCAACCATCTTCTTCTCTGTTTCTTCTCCTCCCTCCCTCTCTCCCCCAAGGCGGCCGGCGGTTCCTCCTCCTCCCTCCCTCTCTCCCCCAACAAATCGGCCACAAATTCGTCAGATCTGACCGGCCAATCTCTTCCCCATCCATTCCTCAAGGTAATCCCCTTCGAATCCCTCACATTCATCCACTAATTTCATAGATCTTGCTAGATTTGTACATGAACCCTAGACATGGAAACTAGATTTGAAATGGCTATGTATGTGTTGAATGTGTATGTGTAGGAACCCTAGATATGTAGGAACCCTAGATATGTAGGAACCCTAGATATGTAAGGAACCCTAGATGTGTTGAATGAAATTTTACATGTATGTGTTGAAATCCTATGTATGTATGTGTTGAAATGTCTAATATTTGCCTAGCAAATGCATTCAAATTTGTTACATATGCCTATTATTTGTGATGGAATAACTCATATTTGAACCAAATATTTGTTGGAACCCTAGATATGAATGTATGTGTGTATGTATGGAACCTTATGTATGTATGTGGTGAAAGGCAAAATTGGAGCTTAGCAAATGCATTCTATTGTCTTACATATGTCTATTATGTGCCTAGGAATGGTATGTCTTACGAAATTCATATGTGTGATGTATTTGGATATGAACTCTCATGTATGTGTGATGTATAGGTGATTCGAAAGTTAGATATATTCTCATGTATGTGTTGCTCATTTTTGTTAGTGGAATGACTCATAATATGGTTGTGTAAACATGTAGGATGGTGTGGCTCCTGGATGAAGAGTACGAAAGGGAACACCGGGTTGTTCATATGACGGAGAGGGGAACGGATCTTCACCCTTTGAAGATTCGTTACCATGGCACATCGGATATACCGTATGACGAGAGGTACACGGAGTTCATCCAGCCTACCGGTCTTATGCCGTTCATATCCCTTGTAAGCCGTGGGGGGCCACACATGAACCCCTCGGCACTCACCGCCCTTGTCGACCGGTGGAGGCCGGAGACTCACACCTTCCACTTGAGGGCCGGCGAGATGGCCCCTACTCTCCAGGATGTTTCCATGATCCTTGGACTACCTATTCAGGGCGAGCCACTGTGTATGAACACAGTTTCTGATGGGTGGCGCCAGCAGATGGAGGTGCTTATTGGCAGGGCTCCTCCGCCGCCAGCAGATCCAAAGAAGAGAGCTCCCGCCGGCGCGTCTTTCTATTGGATCAGGACTAACTTTGCAGAATGCCCGGAAGAGGCCGACGAGGACACTCGGAGGATGTACGCCCGCGTGTACTTATGGTACATGATTTCGAGGACTCTCTTTCCTGACAGTGGGGGGAAGCTGGCCCATTGGTGTTGGCTGAAGGCGCTTACGGTGTTGGATAACCGGTGGAGTTGGGGAATAGCGGGACTTGCCTACCTCTACCGGCAGGTGATGATTTGCTCTATGTACTATTTTCCTATAGTAGTGTGCTAGACAAAGTACTAACCAAATGTCTTACGTGCGCAGTTGGACGAAGCTTGTCGCAGGACTGGGAGCAGGACTGGGAGCGGTGGTATTGGTGGATGCATGCTCCTACTTTCCGTATGGAGCTGGGACCGCCTATCAGTTGGGCGGCCTAGGACACTCAACGAGAGGCCATGGCCTCATCACCCGAACAACCCTGATCGGGAGCCCACTTGGGCATACCTTTGGGACAATGTCTCGGAGATGACGAGTGATCCAATGGTCATGTACAGGCAGTACACTGCGGAGTTGGACACTCTTACCGCTGAGCAGGTAACCGATCACTCTTTTGCAATCCTAGTTTTCATTGATTCTACGGTCGTGTTCTAAATTCTGAGATATTTGTATGCTACAGGTGGAATGGGAGCCATATGGTAGCTACTACCATATTGGCTCGGGGATGGCTGACCTCAACCGCAAGTGCACGGAGGAGGCGCGGTTCTGGCGTATGCGCTGCCCACTCATATGCATGTGGCTTGTTGAACACCACCAGCCGCAAAGAGTGATGAGACAGTTTGGGCTGTATCAGGAGTGCCCACCTCAGTGGCAAGACACGGACAAGGCGCTTCATAGGTAAACTTCTGGAATCATGCGATGGAAGATTCTTGATAGTGTTATCACCAGATTTTAACCAAGTCCGAAGATGGGCCGTGATTGAATGGGCTTAGAGAATATGCACGGAAAATATTCCTGAATTGGCCTTGTATAAGAATTTGGGCTAGATTGCCCGTGTATCTGTAAATTATGGTAGGATACGTGTCGGTTAGAATTAAGAGATAGAGTTTAGCCCGTACGCAGTTGGGTTTATTCCCAAGTTAGAAAGTCTACGGACTATAAATATGTATCTAGGGTTATTGAGAAAGGAGGACGATCACGTTCATAACAAACCAATCTAGGCGCATCGCCACCCCTTGTTTCGAGGGTTTCTTCCGGGTAAGCGCCATGCTGCCTAGATCGCATCTTGCGATCTAGGCAGCATCAAGTTTATTCGTTGTTTATGTGTTGCTCGTACTGAAGCCTTGTTGATGGCGAGCAACATTGTTATCATAGATGTGTTAGGGTTAGCATCGGTACTTTGTTGATGTACTCGCTTAGCTATGCTACCCCTAGATATCTAGCTGCATTTACACCTATCTTAGGTGTAAGGGCAGCACCTCGCTTAGTCTTTATTTAGTAGATTCGATCCGTTATGGTTGTTCCTTGTTCTTCAAGGATTAGTTTGATATCCATATGGTTAGGCCTTGCAAACGGGTTGAATGATCCAGTAATGCGTAAGGTGTAGTTTGCTGGTCTTAGAGGGGATGTTCCGGGAATCAACTCTACGTTGGTTTTTAGGCCTTGTCTAGGGTTGGTTTTCTATTATCTTTCGTGTCTGCCAGGCTCAACTACGTGTAGGACGTTCCGGTTGTGTGGTGAAAACCCTAAATCGTCGTAGATCGTTTTAACTTAGTATTGATCAAGCAGGACCACCATGTTATCGTAGATCCAATACGAATCATGGGTGGATCGGCTCCTTGAGCCGATTCACAGGATACCTGAGAGCCGATCGAGGCTCGTATTTAATGTTTATGTGTCTGCCATGTAGGAAATTAATCGAAGCAATCCATCACCTTCCTGACCAGGTATAGGTCAGGTGGCACGCCCTTGCACCAGCTAGGACGTGTGCCGGAGCATTGCGGGCCGTCGCCCGAGGGACCAGGGCCCACCAGCAGTCCTGGGAGCCTCCCGGCTCTCCGTGTTGCCCGTCGCTGTTCGCCGGTGGGTTTTGGCAGGCAACACATTCTGGCACGCCCGGTGGGACCCTCTACATCAACTGCGTCAGCATCTACAGCTGAGATGGCGGACGCACCAGCCACATACGAAGATCTGACTGAGGAGCACAAGAAGAAATACGATGAGCTTAAAGCTCTCTTCGAAGCCGACCTCATCGGCTCTTTCGATAGGACCCGTACACAAGGCATTAGGTGGAAGGGGTTCTCACCCGAAGGCGCTCTCGATGAAGTGGATCTTTCTACCTCTTCAGAAGAACGCACCAGAGCTCTACGCCAGGAAGTTAACTACATGGTAGCTCATTCGCTACACCGTCATTCTGAGAGCCTGGTGAACGCTTTCGAGCGCGTTGCGGTTCGCGTGGTTCAGGAGATCATGAAGCATCAATACTCTCCGTCAGGACCTACCCTAGGGACTCACCAAGGAGAAATACCGTTCCAGACCAGACCGCAGCTGCCGTTCTCGCTAGCAGCTCCAGAACCGCCGGGTTCACCGGCGTACGTCGTCTACAAGATTGGAGGCGATGCTGGTGACTACCAGTTCCTGCATGAACCGCCTAAGGAAATCCCGCATGGATACATGTGCACGTACGTGCCAGACTGCAATAACTTGGCGCGCACGAACCAGATTACAGCAGGAGGAATTTCTGGAGCAGCAGGAGGGATTTCTGGAGTAGACGCCGATACACAGGCGTGGCTAGCAAAATATGCCACTGCAGCGAGTCATCAAAGCTCGGCCCCTGCAGCTCCTGCAGTGGACCAAATCAGTGCAATATTGAGAGATCAGTTCGGCATGGTGCCAAAAAGGAGGGCAATCGGCTATTCCAAGCCGTACCCCAACGAGTATGATTTGATTCCACTGCCGCCCAAGTATCGGCTCCCTGAGTTCTCAAAGTTTAGTGGAACAGAAGGCTCTAGTTCAATTGAGCATGTGAGCCGATATTTGGCACAGTTGGGCATGATTTCAGCATCAGACCAGTTGCGTGTGAGGTTTTTCGCACAATCCCTCACAAGACCAGCTTTTGGGTGGTACACCTCGTTGCCACCAGATTCAATCCGGACGTGGAAGCCGCTGGAAGAACAGTTTCACATGCAATATCACTCAGAAGCTACCGAGGCTGGCATTGCCGATCTAGCACAAGTGCGACAGAAGCGTGGAGAAACGGTGTCAGAATACATTCAGCGCTTCAGGACTGTGAGGAACCGATTTTATTCGGCTCGATTGAATGAGAAAGAAGCAGTCGATCTGGCAGTGTTGGGCCTCGTGGCGCCGATCAAGGATCTGCTTGCCAAGCGGAATACACTTCACTGGCGCATATGGTTCAGAAATTATCATTGTATGAACAGCGCCACCCAGAATTGTACCAAGATAAGTTCAAACGCCCAATAAGCCTGGTTGAGACAGAAGATGTTGAAGACTCTGCAGGAGACCAGGAAGTAGCTGTGGCTGAATGGGCTCGGGGGGCAAACCCCGTGTCCTGCAAATGGGTGAAGCAACAAGGGCCTGCAAAAGGGTTTGACTTCGATATAAGCAAAGCTGAGCAGATATTCGACTTATTGCTGAAGGAAAAGCAGCTGAAGTTACCCGAAGGCCATAAAATCCCTACGGTGCAAGAGTTAAACAGAAGGCCGTACTGCAAGTGGCATCATTCGTTCACCCATACCACCAGCGACTGCAAAGTGTTACGACAGCAGATCCAATCGGCGATAGAACAAGGCCGTCTGATTTTTGGCCAGTATGCCATGAAACTAGACACGCACCCGTTTCCTGCCGTCAACATGGTGGAGTGCAATCACACCGTGAGGCGTCGGCCAAATTTCTCGTTCGATATTAACATGGCAGGGCATGTATACCACCCTGGCAAGGACAAAGAAGAGAGCAGTCGTTCTCGTGGTAAGGAAAAGGAGGAGGCCGGTCCACGTGACCAGCCCCGATATGATGACAGACGGTACGTCACCGAGGAACAAGTGAGAAGCGTGCGGTATCAACGACCACTCTCCGAGCATCTCCTTAACAAATATGAGCGTCAGTACGACCGACGCCGGCGATACGACGAAGACGACGAAAGAGATCGTCGGTCTAGTGTAGACAACAGAAGATATCGTCGGTATGATAGAGATGACGAAAGATATGAGCGCCGCACTAAGGGAAGGTCAAGGGAGCAAGAAGACATGGACAGACACTGGGATTGTCCTTTCTTTAAGCATTGCTGGGATTCAGGAATGAGCCGATTGCCTACAATCGACAACTGCCCGGAATGTAGACAGAAGAAAAAAGACACAGGCGACGTGTCAGTGTTCAAACGTCTGGGACCTCTCCCATCTCGGAACAAGCAACCTGAGTCCTCTCGGGTGGAAGATCTCGAGGAGTTATACGATGAAGATGAAGAAGAAGAGGAGGATAGATACCATCGGCCAAGGTGGTGCCCTGATGGACTCAGTCACTCTCAAAAGCGTAGGGTTCAGCGGCTACGTAGCTTGGAGGAAGCCGAAAGGCAATACCTGCACACGCTGAGGAAAGCGCGGCCCGATCTGGCCATGAAAATTCAGCAAACTTTGGACGAGGAGAGTCGTCCACAGAAGAAAGAATGGCGCCCCAAGCAAATGAAAGCCGATGAGAAGACATCGGCTGGCACAAATATGGTGTTCATCCTTCCGGCGGAGTTTTGCGCTCCAAGAACAGAAGAAGCGCCGGTAGCACAGCTTGACTGCGGCCCACGGCCAGTTATCTTTGAAAAACCACAGGAGAAGGGCTACAAACATCTGAAGGCCCTATACCTAAAAGGTTACATCGAAGGGCAGCCTGTCAGCAAGATGTTGGTTGACACTGGAGCGGCAGTCAATATAATGCCGTACTCCATGCTACGACGTTTGGGACGCTCTACAGAAGATCTGATCAAAACCAACGTCACGCTGATGACCCACAAGTATAGGGGGTGTATCGTAGTATCTTCGATAAGTAAGAATGTCGATCCCAACGAGGAGCAGAAGGTGTTGACAAGCAGTTTCGATGAAGGATTCACTGTAAATGCTCACAGACAAGTATTCAGGGGGTTTTGATGTAACAGATGAATAAAGTACGAGTAAGTAAAGTACGAGAGTAACAATTGCAGCGAGTGGCCCAATCCTTTTTAGCACAAAGGACAAGCTGGTTTGTTTACTTATAATGACCAAACGTTCTCGAGGACACACGGGATTTTAGTCTAGTGCTTTCGCTACATACGGATAATTAATCTTCATTGTTTTGATAAGTGTTGTGTGGGTGAACCTGTGCTAATGTACCGCCCTTCCTAGGACTAATACATACTTGTGATTATACCCCTTGCAAGCATCCGCAACTACAAGAAAGTAATTAAGATAAATCTAACCACAGCCTTAAACTCTGAGATCCTGCTATCCCTCCTGCATCGATATACCAACGGGGGCTTAGGTTTCTGTCACTCCGGCAACCCCGCAATTGGCAAACGAGTACAAGATGCATTCCCCTAGGCCCAAAAAGGTGAAGTGTCGTGTAGTCGATGTTCACACGACACCACTAGAAGAACAACACCACAACTTAAATATCATAACATTGAATATTACTCAACCATACTTCACTACTAACATTTAGACTTCACCCATGTCCTCAAGAACTAAACGAACTACTCACGAGACATCATATGGAACATGATCAGAGGTGATATGATGATGAATAACAATCTGAACATAAACCTTGGTTCAACGGTTTCACTCAATAGCATCAATAACAAGTAGAAATCAATACCGGGAGAGTTTCCCCTATCAAACAATCAAGATCAAACCCAAATTGCTACAGCGGTGACGATGTGCAGCGGTGGAGACGGCGGTGATGATGATGAAGATGATGATGATGGTGATGGAGATGATGTCCAACTTGATGGCGGTGACGATGGCGTCGATTTCCCCCTCCGGGAGGAATTTCCCCGGCGGATCTCAGCCCGCCGGAGAGCTCTTTTCTCTCTGGTGTTCTCCGCCCCGCAGAGGCGGCTGTAACTCTTCGCGAGGTACCCTCTGGAGCTTAGGTCTTCGGGACGAAGGAGTTCGCGAAGAAAAGGAGGCGAGAGGGGGCTGTGGGCCCCCTCCTCACAGGGCGGCGCGGCCAGGCCTTGGGCCGCGCCGGCCTATGGGGTGGGCCCACCTCGGGTCCCCTCGGCTCCCCCTTCTGGCTCCCTTCATCATCTGGAAAAATAGGATTTTTGATATAATTTCCATCAACTGTTGATCTTCCGAAATATTGCATTCTGACGACGCTTTTTCCAGCAGAATCCTGGCTCCGGTGCTCGATCCTCCAATAATCATGAAACATGCAAAATAGATGAAATAACATAAGTATTATGTCCAAATATGAAATATATCAATGAATAACAGCAAATTATGATATAAAATAGTGATGCAAATTGGACGTATCAACTCCCCCCAAGCTTAGACTTCGCTTGTCCCCAAGCGAGACTGAACTCGGTAAATAGGACCACATGTTTATGGAGTGAAGAGTCGATAAATAAAATACGGACAAGAAGCATCATATTCATTCACACAAGACATTCTAGTAAACAACTTCCTCATATAACTCAACTTGAAGCAAGTATAAGGTAATCACAAATAAAGGTGCATAAGAAATCATAGTTGGTGATGGCAAACTTCGTTCTTGGTCAGAGAACAATTAACAGGTTATTCTTATCTATCGAGCAGCGCTCTCATGTTAAAGTTTATATGGCACAACTTGCATACTCAATCATAATAGTCTCCTCATGATCATTGATAACTTGCAGAGCTATATTCATTTAGATAAAACTTGTACTAAATAAGGAAGAATAAAAGACATGATGAAGCAAATCACAATATAATGGTTTGATCACAACAACTCAAATGCTTGCTTAAGATGGAGGGAAATAGGTTTACTGACTCAACATAAAGTAAAAGACAGGCCCTTCGCAGAGGGAAGCAGGGATTAAATCATGTGCTAGAGCCTTTTCAGTTTTGAAATCATATAAAGAGAATGAAAGTAACATTTTGAGAGGTGTTTGTTGTTGTCAACGACTGGTAGCGGGTACTCTAACCCCCTTGCCAGACAAACCTTCAAAGAGCGGCTCCCATTTTATTTTTATTTTGTGTGGCACTCCTTCCAACCTTTCTTTCACAAACCATGGCTAACCGAATCCTCGGGTGCCTGCCAACAATCTCATACCATGAAGGAGTGCCTTTTTATTTTAGTTTTATTATGATGACACTCCTCCCAACCTTTGCTTACACAAGCCATGGCTAACCGAATCCTTCGGGTGCCGTCCATCAATCACATACCATGGAGGAGTATCTATTTAGGTTAATTAATTTGGGACTGGGAATCCCATTGCCAGCTCTTTTTGCAAAATTATTGGATAAGCGGATGAAGCCACTAGTCCATTGGTGAAAGTTGCCCAAAAAGATTGAAAGATAAAACACCACATACTTCCTCATGAGCTATAAAACATTGACACAAATAAGAGATAGTAAATTTTGAATTGTTTAAAGGTAGCACACGAAGTATTTACTTGGAATGGCAGGAAATACCATGTAGTAGGTAGATATGGTGGACACAAATGGCATAAGTTTGGGTTAAGGTTTGGATGCACGAGAAGTATTCCCTCTCAGTACAGGACTTTGGCTAGCAAGGTTAATTAGCAAGCATAAGAGTTGAAGGAAACAAACAAATATACATGTGATAGAAATAATCATGCATCTTCCTTGTAAGCACAAATAGTTTTAACTTCAGAATAATAAGCTATGAGCTAACAAGAAAGAAAGACAATGAAACAACTACATGTATTCCTCTTTTCTACTTAAACCTCAAAGTGTTGTTGCTATTGACCAATGCTAAGTTTGCCAAAACCAAATAGATTTATTCAATGCTCCCAAAGTGATACCAATACTAAAATCAAGATCGATCATATAATAGAGATTGCAAACTAAAATAAGGTGTGCAATATGTAAATGATAAGACTTCTCATTAATATTCCATAACGATAACTCACACCAAGGGATACATAGACAACTAACTAAAGGAGAGATACTTCCAAACTGCAACCCATCTTATATGATAACTTCCCTACTCATGATATGACACTACTTGACAATAAAAAGTAAAAGATAGTGATGATGTGATACCGCGGCACTCCCCCAAGCTTGGAACAAACCAAGGGGATGCCAATACCGATGATGAATTGCTCCTTCGGCGATGGTGGTGATGAACTCCTGACAAGCTTCTCAACAAGCTCCTGAAGCTCATCAATCTTGTACGTGAGGTTACGAATCATCTCCGAATTGTGCTCGACGCGGTTAAGAAGTATGTCCGACGGCGAGTCCCAACTCTTGGAGTTATTTCCCCACTCTTCACCCTCAGGCTTCATCCTTCCTGCAGTGTTAGAACGATCTATATCCCAATTGCTAGGCAATGCTGCCCTGGGAGTCCTTTCAATTTGACTATTGAAAATTAGATTGCGGAAGGGATGGTGAGTGGCTGAGAAAGATGTCTTCGGAGCTAGGTAATGACGTGGAACTCCTCCCCCGGTGCGAATTCTTGCGCTCTTGTTTGCACTAAAAGGGTTGTCCACCACCTTGATGCTTGCAATGGCAGCACGCGGGTGTGCGCGCGAGTCTTCCTCCACCTCTTCTTCATCCTCTTCCTTGACGCTCTTGTCCACCTCTTTCCACTCGGGATCTCGAATATCTTCATCCGAAAGCTCCTTGCCCTTGTTCTTGGAGACCATGGTGCTTCTAGACTGAAAACAGATCCTGGCAGAAACAGCTCGAAACAAAACACGTCGAGAAAACGATATACGGACCTCCAGGGGTCCGGGGGATTATATAGCAAAAATTTTCACGACAAAAGGAAAGTACCAGGTCGAACCAGAGTCGGAAAGAGGCGACGAGGCGGTCAGCTCATAGGGCGGCGCGGCCTGGCTGGGGCCCGCGCCGGCCTATGAGGGCACGCCCTCGTGCGTCTCCTCCACTCCGTTTCGATCTCGTAATTTTTCATATTTTCCAAAAACAGCAAAAATATTGTTCGAAAAGTAAATTGCGAACTTTTTATTACCAGTACTGTTACCTATTCAAAGTCGAGTTCTGGCAGACTGTCAGTTTGACCTTTGATGAAAGCCTCCGGTGTTTCCACTCGAATAACATCAACATCTACGTTGTAAGAATCACCTGAGATATAATGCTTGAGTCTTTGTCCATTCACCACTTGCGTGGCATTGCCTTGGAGAGAGCTAATTTTAATTGCTCCTGAACGATACACCTCCTCAACAACATATGGTCCTTCCCATTTCGAGAGTAATTTCCCTGCAAAGAATCTGAGACGAGACCGATACAATAGGACTTTATCCCCAATATTAAATTCTCTTTTGATAATACTTCTATCATGCCATTTCTTAACTTTCTCTTTAAAGAGTTTAGCATTTTTATAAGCTTCACTTCTCTATTCATCTAGAGAACTCAATTGCAGCAACCTCTTATTACCGGCAAGTTTAGGATCTTTATTTAATTCTCTAACAGCCCAATAAGCTTTGTGCTCTAGTTCTAAAGGTAAATGACAAGCTTTTCCATAGACCATTTTATAAGGTGACATTCCCATGGGATTTTTATAAGCAGTTCTATAAGCCCATAGTGCATCCTTCAATTTACTAACCCAATTCTTTCTAGTTTTATTAACAGTTTTTTCCAAGATAGATTTAATCTCTCTATTTGATAATTCTACTTGCCCACTAGTTTGAGGATGATAAGCGGAAGCAATTCTATGATTAATACCATATTTAGCAAGAGTTTTTCTAAAACCACCATGAATAAAATGAGAACCTCCATCAGTCATAATATATCTAGGAACTCCAAATCTAGGAAAAATAATATCTAAAAGCATTCTTAAAGAGGTCTCACCATCAGCACTTTTTGTAGGTATGGCTTCCACCCATTTAGTAACATAATCAACAGCAACAAGTATATGAGTGTTACCTTCTGAAGAGGGAAAAGGTCCCATGAAGTCAAATCCCCAACAATCGAATGGTTCAATAAAAAGAGTATAATTCATAGGCATTTCATTGCGTCTAGAGATATTACCAACCCTTTGACATTCATCACAAGATAAAATAAACTTCCTTGCATCTTTGAAGAGAGTTGGCCAATAAAAACCTGATTGTAGAACCTTTTGCGCGGTTCTATCTCCGGCGTGATGTCCTCCATAAGCACTACCATGACATTTACTCAATATCTCCTGTTGTTCATATTCGGGAACACATCTTCGCAGAATACCATCCACTCCTTCTTTATATAAGTGTGGGTCATCCCAGAAATAATGCCTCAAGTCATAAAAGAATTTCCTCCTTTGCTGAGCTGAAAAGGTTGGAGGCAAGTACTTGGAAACAATAAAGTTAGCATAATCAGCATACCAAGGACTGTCTCGCGAGCTCACCTTTATTACAGCCAATTGTTCATTTGGAAAACTATCATTAACAGGAACAGGATCATAAGCAATATTTTCCAATCTAGACAAATTATCAGCAACAGGATTATCAGCACCTTTCCTATCTACAATATGTAAATCAAATTCTTGCAACAGAAGTACCCATCTAATAAGCCTTGGCTTAGCATCTTTCTTTTGCATAAGGTATCTAATTGCAGCATGATCAGTATGAATAGTAACTTTTGAATCAACAATATAAGATCTAAACTTATCACAAGCAGAGACTACAGCTAACAATTCCTTTTCAGTAGTAGCATAATTTCTTTGAGCAGCATCAAGAGTTTTACTAGCATAATGAATAACATTCAATTTTTTGTTTACTCGCTGTCCAAGAACAGCGCCTACAGCAAAATCACTAGCATCACACATAATTTCAAATGGTAAATTCCAATCAGGAGGTTCAACTATAGGAGCAGTTGTTAAGGCTTTCTTTAGAGTTTCAAAAGCTTCCTTACAATCATCATAAAAAACAAAAGGTACATCTTTTTGAAGAAGATTAGTAAGAGGCTTTGAAATCTTGGAGAAATCTTTAATAAACCTCCTATAAAACCCAGCATGACCAAGAACACTACGAATACCTTTAACATCCCTAGGATAGGGCATCTTCTCAATTGCTTCAACTTTAGCTCTATCAACTTCAATACCTCTCTCGGAAATTTTATGTCCCAATACAATTCCTTCATTAACCATAAAGTGGCATTTCTCCCAATTAAGAACAAGGTTAGTTTCTTCACATCTCTGCAAAACTTTATCGAGGTTCCGCAAGCAATTATCAAAAGAATTCCCATAGACAGAAAAATCATCCATGAATACCTCTACAATACTCTCGCAAAAGCCATGAAAAATAGCAGACATGCATCTTTGAAAAGTAGCAGGAGCATTACATAAACCAAAAGGCATACGTCTATAAGCATAAGTTCCATAGGGACAAGTGAAAGTGGTTTTCTCTTGATCCTTAGTTTTAACAGCAATTTGTGAAAACCCAGAATAACCATCAAGAAAGCAAAAGTGAGTATTTTTAGATAACCTTTCTAACATTTGATCAATAAAAGGCAAAGGGTAATGATCTTTCTTAGTAACCTTATTAACTTTACGATAATCAATGCACATTCTATACCCTACAACTACTCTTTGAGGTATGAGCTCATCATTATCATTAGGCACAACAGTCATTCCTCCTTTCTTAGGAACACAATGCACAGGACTAACCCATCTACTATCAGCAATAGGATATATAATACCAGCTTCAAGAAGTCTTAATACCTCATTTCTTACCACATCCTTCATCTTAGGAATTAGACGACGCTGAGGTTCAACAACAGGCTTCGCATCATCTTCCATATTAATGGCGTGTTGGCAAATAGAGGGAGAAATCCCCTTCAAGTCATCAAGAGTGTAGCCAATAGCTCCTCGGTGCTTCTTCAGTATTTCCAATAGCCTTTCTTCTTCAAACTCTGAAAGCTTAGAACTAATAATAACATGATATATTTTCTTATCATCAATATGAGCATATTTAAGATTATCAGGCAATGGTTTTAAATCAAAGACATGATCTTCCTTTGGTGGCGGTGTTGTACCCAGATCTTCCACCGGTAAATCATGCTTAAGAATAGGTTGACGAAGGAAAATTTCATCAAGCTCGTCTCTTTCTTCCCTAAAAACTTCACTCTCACTATTCTCCAAATGTTGCTGCAAAGGATTATTAGGAGCAAGAACAATAGATGCACACTGTTCAACTTTAAAATCATTATTAGGCAAATCAGCTTTATAAGGAGTTTTAGTAAATTTAGAGAAGTTAAATTCATAAGATTCACCAGCAAATTTAGTCAAAATTTTCTCTTTCTTGCAATCTATAATAGCTCCACAAGTATTTAGAAAAGGTCTACCAAAAATGATAGGACAATATTTACTAGCAGCAGAACCAAGTACCAAAAAGTCAGCAGGATATTTAATATTACCGCATAGAACTTCCACATCTCGAACAATACCAATTGGAGAAATAGTTTCTCTATTAGCCAGCCGAATAACCACATCAATATCTTCAAGTTCGCAAGAACCAATTTCGTGCATAATCTCCGTGTAAAGCTCATAAGGAATAGCACTAATACTTGCACCAATATCACATAAACCATAATAACAATGATCACCAATTCTAACAGATAGCATAGGAACACTAGCTTGCTTGGACTTATAGGATGTGAAACAATATTAGAAGCATCTTCACAGAAAATAATATGACCATCCTCCACATTTTCAGTCACAAGATCTTTAACTATTGCAACAGCAGGTTCAACTTTTATTTGTTCTTCAGGTTCTATAGGTTTCTTTTCACTTTTATGAACCGCACTATTTATAACAGAGTACTCTTTCATTTTAGCAGGGAAAGGAGTTTTTTCAATATAAGCTTCAGGAATAACATGATCAACAGTTTCAACTACAACGCATTTATTAATAGATGAATCAATTTTATCTTTATACGGTTCATGATACTTATCAAAATTCTTCTTAGGCAATTCATAATGAGAGGCAAAAGCTTTATAAAGATTTGCAACAACTTGAGAATCAATACCATAAGTAGCACTCATATTACGAAATTTATCAGTATCCATAAAAGCTTCAATGCATTTATAATCATAATTTATACCTGATTCTCTATCTTTGTCGTTCTCCCATCCTTCAGTATTTTCCTGGATCCGATTGAGAAGGTCCCTTTTAAACTCTTCCTTGTTGCGCGTGAATGATCCAGAACAAGAAGTATCCAGCAAGGTCTTGTCTTCAAAAGAAAGTATTGCATAGAAATTATCAATAATAACATTACCAGGAAGCTCATGAATGGGGCATTTGAGCATTAAAGACTTCAATCTCCCCCATGCTTGGGCAATACTCTCTCCATCATGAGGCCAAAAATTATATATGCGGTTCCGATCCTTGTGAATTTCACTTGGAGGATAGAACTTAGAATAAAACCGGGGCACAATATCATTCCATTCAAGAGAATCCCCATTATCCAGTAATTTATACCAATGCGCCGCTTTACCAGAGAGCGATATAGAGAATAGTTTCTTCCTCACTTCATCCATAGCAATACCTGCACACTTGAATAAACCACATAATTCATGTAAAAACAGTAAATGATCTCCAGGGTGGACAGTTCCATCACCTGTGTAACGGTTATCCACTACACGTTCAATAATTTTCATAGGTATTTTGTATGGTATCTCTTCCTCACCTGGCGCCTCATCCACTACCTTTGCAGTAGTAGTAGATTTTCCAAATAAAAACTCAAGAGAAGATCTCTCCATAATGAATTATGGCAGCAGGCAGAAATAAAATCAGCACAAACAGTAGAGATTTCCCTTACCAATTCCACTTACCAATAGCGCTTCACTCCCCAGCAACGGCGCCTGAAAATAGTCTTGATGCCCACAAGTATAAGGGGTGTATCGTAGTATCTTCGATAAGTAAGAATGTCGATCCCAACGAGGAGCAGAAGGTGTTGACAAGAAGTTTCGATGAAGGATTCACTGTAAATGCTCACAGACAATTATTCAGGGGGTTTTGATGTAACAGATGAATAAAGTACGAGTAAGTAAAGTACGAGAGTAACAATTGCAGCGAGTGGCCCAATCCTTTTTAGCACAAAGGACAAGCCGGTTTGTTTACTTATAATGACCAAACGTTCTCGAGGACACACGGGATTTTAGTCTAGTGCTTTCGCTACATACGGCTAATTAATCTTCATTGTTTTGATAAGTGTTGTGTGGGTGAACCTGTGCTAATGTACCGCCCTTCCTAGGACTAATACATACTTGTGATTATAACCCTTGCAAGCATCCGCAACTACAAGAAAGTAATTAAGATAAATGTAACCACAGCCTTAAACTCTGAGATCCTGCTATCCCTCCTGCATCGATATACCAACGGGGGCTTAGGTTTCTGTCACTCCGGCAACCCCGCAATTGGCAAAGAAGTACAAGATGCATTCCCCTAGGCCCAAAAAGGTGAAGTGTCGTGTAGTCGACGTTCACACGACACCACTAGAAGAACAACACCACAACTTAAATATCATAACATTGAATATTACTCAACCATACTTCACTACTAACATTTAGACTTCACCCATGTCCTCAAGAACTAAACGAACTACTCACGAGACATCATATGGAACATGATCAGAGGTGATATGATGATGAATAACAATCTGAACATAAACCTTGGTTCAACGGTTTCACTCAGTAGCATCAATAACAAGTAGAAATCAATACCGGGAGAGTTTCCCCTATCAAACAATCAAGATCAAACCCAAATTGCTACAGCGGTGATGATGTGCAGCGGTGGAGATGGCGGTGATGATGATGAAGATGATGATGATGATGGTGATGGAGATGATGTCCAACTTGATGGCGGTGACGATGGCGTCGATTTCCCCCTCCGGGAGGGAATTTCCCCAGCGGATCCCAGCCCGCCGGAGAGCTCTTTTCTCTCTGGTGTTCTCCGCCCCGCAGAGGCGGCTGTAACTCTTCGCGAGGTACCCTCTGGAGCTTAGGTCTTCGGGACGAAGGAGTTCGCGAAGAAAAGGAGGTTAGAGGGGGCTGTGGGCCCCCTCCTCACAGGGCGGCGCGGCCAGGCCTTGGGCCGCACCGGCCTATGGGGTGGGCCCACCTCGGGTCCCCTCGGCTCCCCCTTCTGGCTCCCTTCGTCATCTGGAAAAATAGGATTTTTGATATAATTTCCATCAACTGTTGATCTTCCGAAATATTGCATTCTGACAGCGCTTTTTCCAGCAGAATCCTGGCTCCGGTGCTCGATCCTCCAATAATCATGAAACATGCAAAATAGATGAAATAACATAAGTATTATGTCCAAATATGAAATATATCAATGAATAACAGCAAATTATGATATAAAATAGTGATGCAAATTGGACGTATCACACGCTAAGTGACTTCAACGGCCAAGCATCAGAGACGCAAGGCGTTCTGAACATGGATCTAACCGTAGGCCGAAAAACCATCCCTACATCGTTCTTCATCGTCGACAGCAAAAGCACCTATGCTGTCCTGCTAGGGAGGGATTGGATTCACGCCAACTGCTGCATTCCATCCACAATGCACCAATGCCTGATACAGTGGGATGGAGATGAAGTGGAGGTCGTTCATGCAGATGACTCTATCGAGATCTCAATAGCTGGCATGAACATTTGGGACGCGGAAGACCAAGGGCCGCTCTTTGGAATCAGTTTGGACGGCTGTGAGCGCATCGAAGCTACAAAAAACGGGGTGAGGCTGGTCTTATCCACCGGCCTGACAGAGTAGCAGTAACAAAGTCTATAGACGTACGTGGCAAGGCCGATCCCTGCGATCGGCCCCAAAAAATAAAAAGCAATGATCCTACCTCAAGCATGTCACGTAGTTATAGTAGAGCACTAATAGGGTGTAAACCTTCATCGAGCAGTGCAATCAAAATGGGGGCCGATTCCAGCAATCGGCCCAAACTATCCTCTCCATACATTTTGCCTGTGTTCAGCATTGATCTAGTAGGCGACGGAAAGTTAGGATATGGATTTACATCGGCTGATGAGCTAGAAGAGATTGACATTGGTCCTGGGGATAAGCCACGACCAACTTTTATCAGCAAAAAGTTAGATCCCCATCTCAGGGGGTTGATGATAGCTCTGTTGAAGGAATACCTAGATTGCTTTGCATGGGATTACACAGAGATGCATGGGTTAGACAGGAGCATCATTGAGCATCGGCTCCCTCTCAAGAAAGGTTTTCGGCCGTTCCAGCAACGAGCACGTCAGATGAAGGCCAAAATTCTAGAAGAAGTCAAGAAAGAGATCGAGAAAATGTTGGCCGCCGGGTTCATCAGGCCATGCAGGTATGCTGAGTGGATTTCTAGTATCGTACCTGTGCAGAAAAAGGACGGCCGATGGCGAGTTGCCATAGATTTTCGAGATCTCAATAGAGCCACTCCAAAAGATGAATATCCAATGCCGGTGGCAGAGACATTGATCAATGCAGCTGCTGGTCATAAGGTGTTAAGTTTCATGGATGGCAATGCCGGCTACAACCAAATTTTCATGGCTCCAGAAGATATACACAAGACTGCATTCAGAGTACCAGGCTCGGTTGGCTTGTTTGAATATGTAGTCATGACGTTTGGAATGAAAAATGCCGGCGCAACATACCAAAGAGCCATGAATTACATCTTTCATGATCTGATCGGCAAGTTGGTGGAGATATACATCGATGACGTGGTGGTCAAGTCTGTTTCACTAGAAGGACACTTGGAAGACTTGCGACGCATCCTGGACCGAACTAGAAAATTCGGACTAAGAATGAATCCGAAGAAGTGTGCTTTTGGTGTAACGGCCGGTCAATTCTTGGGTTTCTTGGTTCATGAATGCGGAATTGAGATCGGCTTGAAAAGTCAGGAGGAAGTGCAAACAATGCAGCCACCTACCACGAAGAAGGAACTCCAGTCTCTCATCGGCAAAATCAACTTCGTCAGAAGATTCATCTCTAATCTGTCAGGGCGAATTGAGCCGTTCATGGGACTGGTAAAAATTAAATCTGATGAGGAGTTTTACTGGGGGGCAGAGCAACAGCGAGCGTTCGATGAGATTAAAGAATATCTGACTAAGCCACCTATGTTGGTTCCACCCCAGCAAGACAGACCATTCTATATTTACTTGTCAGTAGCTGACACTTCCATCGCTTCAGTGGTGGTGCAAGTTTATGATGGTCTAGAGAGAGTCGCTTTCTACCTCAGCAGAAGGATGTTGGATGCAGAGACGAGGTACCCTGAGATTGAGAAGTTGTGCCTCTGCCTATTTTTTACCTGCACCAAGCTTCGTCACGTCTTGTTGACAGCAGAAATTATCATCATATGCAAGTCAGACGTCGTCAAACATATGTTGTCGGCTCCTGTGCTGAAAGGCCGACTCGGTAAGTGGATGTTTGCATTATCGGAATTTGACCTCCGGTATCAGCCTGCGAAAGCAGTCAAGGGACAAGCGTTGGCCGATCTTATTGCTGAACGGATTAACACTGATATAGCAGCACTGTCGGTGCGTGCCTGGGCCATGTTTTTCGATGGATCGGCTTGTGATGATGGTTGCGGCATCGGCATTCTACTAGTGTCGCCCCGGGGGGCAACATATTCCTTCTCCATCAGGTTATCTACCCCTTGCACCAACAATGTCGCTGAGTATGAAGCAATACGCAAGGGAATGGAGTTGCTTATAGAAGCCGGGGCAGAAGCAGTGGAACTTTTTGGAGATTCAAAGTTGGTGATTTCCCAACTCACGGAGGAATACAAGTGTGAGAGCGAGTCGCTCTTCCCATTATGGATGCAATGCCGTGAGTTGATGGCCCAATTTAGGTATATAAACTTCAATTGGATCCCAAGGTCGCAAAATACCGAGGCCAACGATCTCGCACAGATGGCATCAGGCTACAAGGACGTAACAGATGGAGCCGATGTTCAGGTACAGTTCCTGGAACAGGACGACTGGAGAGCCGATATCTTCAATTACTTGAAAGATCCGGCTCGGGGGCACCTAAACGGATAAGATACAAGGCCATGAAGTATGTCCTTATAGGAGATGACATGTTCTACAGGACTTTGGAGGGATTACTTCTCAAATGCCTGGGACCAGCCGAGTCAAATCGGCTCTTACACGAGGTACACGAAGGCGCTTGTGGAACTCACCAATCGGCTCATAAGATGAAATGGCTGATCAGGCGATCAGGGTTTTACTGGCCCACCATGCTTGAGGATTGTTTCAGGTACTGTAAAGGGTGTCAAGCCTGTTAGATGTTTGGGAAAATTCAGATGGTACCCGCATCAGCAATGAACCCCATCATCAAGCCTTGGCCATTTCGAGGTTGGGGCATGGATATGATCGGCAAAATCCATCCTGCATCGAGCAAAGGCCACGAGTGGATTTTGGCCATTACAGATTATTTCACTAAATGGGTGGAAGCCGTCCCTATGAAGTCGGTGGCGTCGAAGGATGTTATCAATTTCGTTAAAGAACATGTCATTCATAGATTCGGGATTCCCCAGACTATCACGACCGATGGAGGTTCGGTTTTCATTTCCAAAGAGTTTAGAAAGTTCTGCGACGACATGGGAATCAAGTTGATCCGATCATCTCCATACTATGCTCAAGCAAATGGACAGGCTGAAGCATCCAACCAGAGCCTTATCAAGCTGATTAAGAGGAAAGTTGACGAGCACCCTAGACGTTGGCATGAGGTATTGTCAGAAGCTTTGTGGGCTTATCGCATGTCATGTCATGGAGCTATAAAAACCTCGCAATACCATCTGGTCTACGGGCAAGAAGCCGTATTGCCCTGGGAAATTACGGCTGGCTCGAGGCGTGTTACATTTCAGAATGATCTAACAGCGGAAGAATATACAGCCCTGATGAGTGATAGCATTGAGGATCTAACGGAACTCAGACTTTGGTCCTTGGAGAAGATTAAAGAGAACAAAGCCAAGGTAGCTCACGCATACAATAAGAAGGTGAGACCAAAGGAGTTCCAAGTTGGTGACTTGGTATGGGAAGCTGTATTGCCATTGGGAACTAAGGATAAAGTGTATGGTAAATGGTCTCCTAATTGGCATGGGCCGTACAGAGTCGGCCAAGTGTTAAAGGGTAACGCATACATGCTCGAGGAGCTGAAAGGTGCGAAATTCCCAGTAGCTGTCAATGGTCAGCATCTCAAGAAATATTTCCCAAGCATGTGGGACGATAGACAGTGAAATATGGGGGCCGATGCATAAAATCGGCCAGTAAAAAACAAAATGTACATGCAAATCACAGCCGATGCACAGACATCGACTTAAGAAAAATATGCAGAACAACAGGACACAAGTACAGCCGATGCACAGACATCGACTTCAGACTAAAAAGCCGATGCACAGACATCGACTCTAGAGGTACAAGCTCAATTGAGCAGTTATCAGATTACACAGAGGCTCTACTGAAGGAATGCCTTGAGGGCATGGAGGGCGTCAGCACGGACACGGTCCAGCTCGGTGATCTTGGCCTCATCATCTTCGTCCTTGCCTGTCACCAGCTATCTGTTCAGGGCACGTATTTCGGCCAGATCAGTCTTCAGTTCAGCTTTGAGGCCTTCTGCTTCCTCTTGGGAGCGTGCAATAAGGGCTTCCTTATCACGGATGAGCTGTTTGGTTGCCCGGACCCTCTCTTCAAGGTCCTCCAACTCCTTTCGCAAGGTCTCAAGTTCAGCAGTACTGACAGAGGTGTCAGTTTTGGCGTCCAAAGCTGCCTTTTTCTCATTAAGCCGCTGACACTTGTCTGCAATATCGGCTTTCAATGGAAGCTGGGCATGGCAAAGGTAGATTCTCTGACGAGCCAACTTCACCCTTGACCTGTAGGCAGACAGAGTCACAACTGGCCAGAGTTTCACCTGCAACGTCACCGGGAGATGGGACTGAATGTCTTCAAGGATGCTCTTCACTTGCCCTAGAAGTAGCTGGTTCGATGGATTCAGGGTCGAACGCTAGCAAGCTTGAGAGGTCGTAACCCTGACAAACAACAAGAATAGCGTCAGTATGCAGTAAAAGAGAAGGGTAGAGCCAAGGATGAAGGAGTATACCTCTCCTAAGACCAGAGGGACAGCCGATGATGAGGTGATCGGCTCTTGTGTTTCTGCTGTGGGCTTGGCCAAGTTGGCAACCTTGTCAGCTACACTCTTAGAGGTTGCTAGGTCCAGGGTGGCGGATGGTATCAGTACCTCCTCAACTTCCCCACTAGAGGTGTCATCAGTCTGCAAAGGAAGTGGTTAGCCAATGCGAGCAGCGATGGATTAGCATGGAATATGAGCCGAGGAGAGTATAGAGGGTAATTACATTTGAAGCCTCTTGATTTGATGCAGGGTCTTGCGGTTCCTTTCGAGCTCTCTTGATGCATCGGCTCTTTGTGCGTACTTTGGTTGGAGCTTGGAGGGCAACAAGTTCAGTAACTGACCTTTTCTTGGAAGCCGATGGTGGCACACCTGGCTGGCTCTGCATGGTGTTTTTCCCGGAGTTGCCCGAGCTTGAATTCCTTCGGCTGGACTGTGTCTCCTCGCTGGAGTTGTCTTCGGTGGAGGCCTATAATAGAAGAGTTAGTCAGCACAGGCATGTTGCAGAAGCTTAGAAGGATAGATGAAATCGGCCAAGGCATTGGATCAGCTTACGTGCAAACTTCCTGGAGCTGGAGTAGGGGTTTGGCGCTTCAAGGTTTTTCTGGCAGCTACTTTCCTCACTGCTGTTCTCGCCTGGGTTGAGGCTCGGGGGGCAGCTGGCCCAGAAGACACTTTGCTCTTGGGAGCCGATTTTGGTGAAATCGGCTGGCTCTGCATCACAACCTTCTTCAAGGGTGGTGAGCTTTTGCAGAAGAGAACCACCGGAGCTGGTGGGAGGAATTTGAAGGGGGAGCCGTCATCTTGTGCAGGTTCTGGACCATCTTGTTGCTGCAAGGAAACAGAGCAAGGTTACAAAAAATCATTGTGAAGCCACTGCAAGAAATTTGTGAGTGGTGGTACCTGTTCTGCAGGGATGTCATATTCAGCATCAAGTTGTTTCAGCAACGGTCCCAGAGCTCTTCTGAAGGCATGGGTCTTCCACATTGACCACCAGGTCTCGAAACCATCAGTTGATGAGGTGAAAGAGAGGTTGTGAGGGATTGGGATGGCCAGAGCATCAAAGAAAGAGTAGCACCTCTGGCCAGTAAGGACATCAGGCAACTCAGCTCTGCTCTCTGTCAAGTGGTGGAGGAAGAAGTGTGGGGACACCTGCCCAAGACCAAATTGCCGGTCTACTATGACCGGCTGATAAGACTCATAACCAGGTTTGATGATCATGTTTGAGGTGCTCATGCCAACAGGAAGGAAGCAGGGACGGATCATGATGGAATACAAATGCCGGGTGCTAGGGTCATCGGCAAAGCTATCTAGCCTGAAGGAGACTGGATTTTCAAAGTTTCCAGATTCAGCGTAAGGAAAGAACAGAGTATTGTCCAGGCCTTGGAAGAAAATCCTGAACCACTCTGATGCTTCCTTGGGGATCAGTTTGCTGCCTGGAAGGCTATATAGAGCTTGGCCGTAGCTAGTACATCGGATTTGCTTCCCATTAGCATCTAGGAAGGTGCAAGTGGCCAAAGGTGGAGAGTTTGGGATCTGGTTTTGGAAATACAGCTGAGCCCATAGCTGAATAAACCACCAGGGGCCCCCTGTTTTGACTGTCTTTTGGGAAAACAGGTTGACAGACATCAGTTGGAGATATCGATAGTCCTCTCCAAGGAACAGGTTTGCCGATGCCAAGTTGGGTGCCTTTGGCAAGTTCATAGGCCAAGGAAAGATAGTTCTTGGTTGGAGCAAGTGAAGGGCCATAGAATATGAAGTGTTCCAACCAGAAATTCAAGAAGGTCGTGTGTTCTTTCTCTGTTCAGGGCCTTTGGTTTTCATGTGGCGTCTAAGGTAGGCACCCCAATTTGTACACTCTGTTTTGGAGGAGAGTGTAAAAGGAACCTTTGGCAGCATAAAAGCAGAGGGGCTTGGGGATGCAATGTCTAGACCAGTGATCATGGCCACGTCTAGCAGAGTTGGTGTCATGGGACCATGGCCAAACATGAAGCAGTTCAGAGCATCAGACCAAAAGTAGCCGATGGTTTTCAGAAGGTTTTCATGTTTCTCAAGGGGAGACAGTGATAAGGATAAAGCATTGGCTATTCCTGTGGTTTCCCAGGTGGCTTGGTGATTTTTAGATACTCTACAGTACCATGACACCCAATCTTCAGGAGGATTAGGCCAGGCTCGTAAGCAGTCGGCCCAGGAGGTTGGATCTAAGTTCTGGTTGACAAAGGGAGTCCTATTGGCCTCGCAAGAAATCAAATGGGCAGGACTCTCGGTAGAACGGGGGCCAAGACAAAGAGAATTTGGAAGAGAAGGGTGCGGCAGCAGAATGTCTGATACCTAAAATTAATGAAGGAATGAAGCATTAATTCAGGTGTTTGCTGTTAATCCTAACACTATGCTCGGATGGCGAGGAGCGGTTGAGGATTACCTTCAGGCCAGAGACCGCAGCGTTGGCGTTGGATGATTCCGCCATTGAATGCGCTACGGAGTTGAATTGGCGTGGTTGAGATCTGAGATTCGCCTGGCCGTAAGTTGGATCTGTTCGAGCGGCGATTTGGGGATCTGAGTTTGCTCTTTCAGACAAGGGTTGCAGGTTACCGTTTGAATAGGCAACTGATTTGGCCTTATTCGCGTTTTATGGTAAAGGCCGATGCGCTACCATCGGCTCTTTGTGCGTTGACTTGCTTTGACAATCGGCAAAATTGATATAAAAGAAAAATCGATATGGAAACATGTTCTTCATTGATAAAGGGGGTTCTTTACAGAGAAGAGCCGATTGCTCGAGAAAGGAAGAACAAAAGATGAGCCGATTACTACTACTAGTCCTATGCTAGTAGTCCCTAATCTAAGGGCCGTCGCTGCCCTCGTCGTCGCCGTCGTAGCTGCCGTCAGCGCTGCTGCCGGCGAAGTCCTCGTCGCTGCTGCCGTAGCCCTCGGCAGGAGCTTCTTCCTCCTCGTCGTCGTCGTCCTCCTCCGACCCGGCGCAGAAGCGTTTCGCCGGCGGGTACTCGTCGGAGGAGTCGTCTTCCTCCTCTTCCTCCTCCTCGTCGGAGGAGGTGAAGTCGTCCCAGGAGAAGAGGTCGTCCTCGCTCTCCGCCTCCAGCTCCCCATCGACGAGGAACTGGAAGTCGTCTTCTCCGTCGGTCAAGGACTTGTCATCCTCGGACCAGACGGAGGAATCATCATCCTCCTTGTCCCACTTCTCTGGGGCGCGGATATCGTACGCCGCCATTGAGTCCCACTCCGACGTCGGCTCACGAGAGGAAGAGGATAGGGAGGAAAGACCCGATGAGGTAGAGGAGGAAGAGGAAGACATGGTTGCAGAGGAGAGGGCTTTTTGATGGCTAGTACGGAGCAAGAGGATGAAGAGGCGAACTGCTCGATGCGGTTAAATAAAGGGGATATAGTGGAAATTTAATGCTGCGGCGGTTTCCGAGGAAGTGGTGCCAAAAAACTGTCAAATCGTGCAGAGAAGTTGAGAAGGCAAGGCATCATGATGAAAGGATACTGCGACGGTTCTGCTCTGCCACAACGTGACCCTACGAAGAAAAAGCAGAGTGGTTTTGGAATTATCATTGCCAAAACCAGGGGGGCATGTGTTATCACCAGATTTTAACCAAGTCCGGAGATGGGCCGTGATTGAATGGGCTTAGAGAATATGCACGGAAAATATTCCTGAATCGGCCTTGTATATGAATTTGGGCTAGATTGCCCATGTATCTGTAAATTATGGTAGGATACGTGTCGGTTAGAATTAAGAGATAGAGTTTAGCCCGTACGCAGTTGGGTTTATTTCCAAGTTAGAAAGTCTACGGACTATAAATATGTATCTAGGGTTATTGAGAAAGGAGGACGATCACGTTCATAACAAACCAATCTAGGCGCATCGCCACCCCTTGTTTCGAGGGTTTCTTCCGGGTAAGCGCCATGCTGCCTAGATCCCATCTTGCGATCTAGGCAACATCAAGTTTATTCGTTGTTTATGTGTTGCTCGTACTGAAGCCTTGTTGATGGCGAGCAACGTTGTTATCATAGATGTGTTAGGGTTAGCATCGGTACTTTCCTGATGTACTCGCTTAGCTATGCTACCCCTAGATATCTAGCTGCCTTTACACCTATCTTAGGTGTAAGGGCAGCACCTCGCTTAGTCTTTATTTAGTAGATTCGATCCGTTATGGTTGTTCCTTGTTCTTCAAGGATTAGTTTGATATCCATATGGTTAGGCCTTGCAAACGGGTTGAATGATCCAGTAGTGTGTAAGGTGTAGTTTGCTGGTCTTAGAGGGGATGTTCCGGGAATCAACTCTACGTTGGTTTTTAGGCCTTGTCTAGGGTTGGTTTTCTATTATCTTTCGTGTCTGCCAGGCTCAACTACGTGTAGGACGTTCCGGTTGTGTGGTGAAAACCCTAAATCGTCGTAGATCGTTTTAACTTAGTATTGATCAAGCAGGACCACCATGTTATCGTAGATCCAATACGAATCATGGGTGGATCGGCTCCTTGAGCCGATTCACAGGATACCTGAGAGCCGATCGAGGCTCGTATTTAATGTTTACGTGTCTGCCATGCAGGAAATTAATCGAAGCAATCCATGACCTTCCTGACCAGGTATAGGTCAGGTGGCACGCCCTTGCACCAGCTAGGACGTGTGCCGGAGCATTGCGGGCCGTCGCCCGAGGGACCAGGGCCCACCAGCAGTCCTGGGAGCCTCTCGGCTCTCCGTGTTGCCCGTCGCTGCTCGCCGGTGGGTTTTGGCAGGCAACAGATAGAAGAGGTACAATCTAACTTCTTGATTCTTGCAGGCTTGATAGGCAGTGGCAGAGGAAGATCACAAATTGGCCAGTTCATCATAGCGGCCACGTCGCAGCGTTCCTACACTGTTTGGAAGCGACACGGAATGCTGGCCCTGAGCAGATTGTGCCTCACGACTTCGCCGCTTTCAACAACTACCTCGAGTGGTTCCATGAGAACACGCGTATCGAGTTAGTTAAGCACGCGTATCCTGAGGAGATCTTGGACGACCCCATCCAGTTCGATGAGGTTGGGCAAAGCCAGCACGACACCTTTGCTCGCAGAGGGAGATCGACTTCTATTGCTTCCGAGCTGAACTTCGTGGTAATGGATTCTCTCACTAACTAGTACATCATCTACATTGCCATTTGCTCGCTTCAATTGTGTAATGTTTGTCACAGCGGGAGGAGATCCAAAAAACAGCTGAGGAGTGCGAGGTTATGTGGGAGCAGAGCGGGACAGATGACAAGCCTGTCGGACCGTTGCGGTATTTCATTAAGGTATGATCACCAACTTTGAATGTACGCTACTATGATGTGCTGGCTTTGTAACCATGAACGGCATGACGCAGAACACTGCACGAAAGATGCGGCGGTTAGCCAGCTTGCTATGTTGCCGGGAAGCCGAAATCGCTACATCTTCCTCTTCAGAAGAGCGGGAGGTATGGACTATTTTGTTGCTGTCAAACATGTTCTTACTAATTTCAACTTTTGTAATCTCATGTGTTCATGTTTGTGAAGATTCCTGAGGACGAGCTAATTCTGAGTCAAGGCATACTTCCAAAGCGTACCTCCAAGCAAGCCCCAAGGTCAGCTTACCAGTTGAAGCCAAGGGGCAAGGGTCCAAACCGGTACACTCCGGAAGATTATGTCAACCGAGGAAAGAAGGTTGTCACTAAGGAGGATGAGGGGCCGCCGCGGAGATCAGCTTTGTCGAGGATGCGGAACGACGAGCCGTTCTCTTCAGAGGAGGAGGAGCAGGAGGAGCAGCAGGAGCAGCAGCAGGAGCAGCCACGGCAGCGGACGAAGAGGATGGCCATCCGGAAGCAGCCCGCGAGGACGGCACGTCGAGGACGACACTAGGATGTGCGTCGTGTTGTTGTGAACTCTTCATAAGTTTCGAGTTGTGAACAATGTCTGTAATGGTACTTGTTGTTTGAATTTACTTGCTACGATGTGGACTACATCTTCTGAGATTGCTACTTGTTGTGTATGTTCATGAGATTGCTACTTGTTCTGAGACTGCTACTTGTTGTATGCAATGAAAACTGTTGGAGTTTGGTATGATTTTTCATGTTTTTAACACAAGTCAATGTGTGGCGCTCTTCCCACTGGCGCCACACTGCACTGTGTGGCGCCCATGGCATCGGCGCCACACATGCCAAGTTATATCTAGTTCTGGGTCGAAAACATCCAGGGGCTCCGGACGATAAGTCCTTAGCCGTTTTCGCGAGCCTCTATGTGTGGCGCCCGAGGCATCGGCGCCACACGTGCTACTGTGGCGCCCGTGGCGTCGGCGCCACACATTGAGCCTCGTAAAACGGCTAAGTCCCAGACGAATTGTCTCACAGTATGTTTGGGAAATTACAAGTGCATGTGTGGCGCCGTTGGGAGGGGCGCCACATGTGCTGCCACGTCGGATGGGCGCACCAGCTCAGCGGCGAGGGGGCCACGTTGGCTGGGACAGTGGCGCCGGCCGGAGGGGCGCCACATGGGCATGTGTGGCGCCCGTGGGAGGGGCGCCACACAAAAGGGTTAGATTGGTGAAATAGTTTCACCGGAGGGTCATTCTGTGCTTTTCTTTCACTTTTGGGTTAATTTTGTGCAAATCGCCCTGAGCGAGCGTTTCAGTGAGCAGAAATGGAAGGTAAAAGAATATCTGCACTGCGGTAACTATACTGCACGGTTTCTCTGACCGGCATGGAAGTCGGTGCACGTGTGCACGGTTCAGTCATCGATATACCGGCGCGTGTAATATGTCACAGAAAGATACACGGTCCTTTGGAGAATATAACTTTTTCTCAACAAATAATCGGGAGTATTTCTGCGTCAATTGATGCAAAACTGCTGCTATTTTTTTTAACATTATATATTAGACAAGCAAGCCGCCTCATTAAAAATCTTCCAGTCCCCTTCGGTACCCTGGAAGGAAAAGAGTGCGTCAAGAACTTGTTGTCCCCAATCAAAGTATGGTTACATCATCCACCAGCTGTGGATACAAGAAAAAAGGCGGGCTCTCAAGCCAAAAATTACAATTTGAGTCCCTGTCGACCTAGCTAATTGATGTGCCGCTCTATTTTCTTCCTTTGAGCAGTGAGATATAGATGCTTCATTGAAGCCAACCATCATAGTCCTGCTCTCATCCAAGAAAGCCACGCCAATAATCCTATTCTCCATAGGGAAATTATAAGCATTGACCACCTCTAGGCAGTCTGTCTCAACAATCAGGTTGTTGCAGCCAATGCGTTCAACGAGTCGTAACCCATCCCTTACCGCTTGAGCCTCTGCAGTAGTAACGTCAATGACCCCTTCAATTTCTACTCTGCATGCCGCCAGGAACTGACCTTGAGAGTCTCTAATAATGCATCCCGTCGAGGCCCTCCGCGTTGCCAGATCCACTGCCGCTTCAGTGTTCAATTTAACTTTACCTCCCGGGGGTTTAGTCCAGCCTTTTTTAATCATCCCATTCTTATTTGTTCTTGCTCGGTTGCAGTTTGCCACCATTGCCTTTATTGATAGCGCCATTCTGCTAGGAGATGGCGTCGTGCCTTTGTGTTTTAGTTCTCTGCGATGCCACCAGATGAACCAGGCTGCTGTTGACGTGGGCATTACCCTCGGGTAACCGACGTTGCCCTATCCTGTATTATCTAGTTGGAGGCCCATGAAGGCACTTGGAGGCAAGACGGGCCACTTGGATGGCGCACCAGAAGATTCCTTGGCGGGCAAGACAAGGAAGTAGCCGAACAAGGAAAGTTTAGATTTAAAAACTACTGTAAACCTAGTAGTACTCGGTTAGACCTCTTGAGACCTGGCCCCCTATATAAAGGCCAGGAGAGAGGCTGCCGAGGGACACAATCAATCTTAGCAATCTTAGCCACCAAAAGTCTAGAGCTAGGTCGCCATAGCACTTAGCCTCTCGACGAGATCTCAGCCGAATTATTCGGCACCCCATTGTAACCCAATATCTTCATAATCAAGATCAGACAGGCATGACGTAAGGGTTTTACCTCATCGAGGGCCCCGAACCTGGGTAAATCGCTCTCCCCGCTTGTCTGTGAACCGATGTCTCGTGTCAGCTTGCAGGATTCCATCAACCCTAAGCCTCAATCAGAGGGCATTGCCGAGGAGTACCCTCGACAATTGGCGCCGTCTGTGGGAACCCTGTCGGCACAAGATCGGACATCGGCAGAACCAGTCATGTCATCAGCAGCTTCATCAACACCGTCATCGCCAAGTCTGGGAAGCCCGATTCGCTTCGGCTCCTACGAATTCACCCCGCACAGCGACTCGTCTCGCTCGACCTTTTCCGATCTACAAGGAAACATGGAGATGACCTTCGGGAGCGTCCACTACAACGTCAACTCGGAAGGAATCCTTCGGCTGCTGGAACCACCCACCTCCAGATCGACGAGTCCAAGCACGTCGTCATCAGTCGACCTTTCGGCTGGTCTGACAGGCTCAACGAGTTCGCCCGCGCCATCGACTCCTCGTTCAGCGTCTTCCATGTCGGTTGGATCCGACAATCCCACATCTTCGGAGTTAACCTCGTACTACTGCTTGAACTGCGACACCAGGCACGGGCTAGGATCAAGCGACACACCGTTCATCTGCAATGCCCAGTATTCATCGGGAGAGGACAGTGTCGACAGCATCGTCCGAGGTGTTACCCGAGGAACAGCGCACCACCAGGTTTATGTTGCCAACAACACGAGGAACAGGGGAGACGGAGATCGCACCCCCCGTTCCAGCAGGCGAGCAAGTTTTGAGAACAGCGCCAGCAACAACAACAGCGATCACACCATCGCAGAGGAGGAGTGGGCAGCAGCCAAGGCAGCCGTGCTTAACAACACGCCGCTCCCGGCAGGAACCACAGTTGGCACCCTCAACGCTTACCGCTCTATATTGGAGAAAAACCAGGAACGGTTATCCAAAGAACAAGCCACCCTCGAGAGACTCCTATCCGCGGTAGACCGATCCAGTGAACGACGAAGAGGCTCGCAAGGAAGCGCCTCTCTAAGTACTCAAGGGGCAGGCAAGCACCGATCAAGACTATCTAGGCTCTCGGAAGACGACGCCAGAGAAATAACGTCGAATCTGACCAAGTCCTTCATGACCACGGACACCGCGGGCATGCCACGGCCAAAAACCGTCGCGGGAGCGACCGCCAACCTCGCTGCATACCTCATCAATAAGCGCCCTGAAGGCTCCATGGCTCAAGCCCACCGAGGTGCCCTAGAAAGTCTCGCAATATTGGGAGACAATCTGGTCCCGCGGAAGGAAAAGACCACGTTGCAGGCTAGTGGTTCAAAGCATCATGCGAGAGACGCTCGGGATGAAATAACCCAAAGCAGAATCGACAAAGCAAGGCGATGACGCACCGCTAGGGAGGAATATGATAGTGATTCTTCGGATGAGAGTCAGGAGAACGATGGCGAGCTAAGGGGAGCCGATTGTTTAAGCTACAAAATCCGTGAGGCGATGCCACCCAGAAAGTTGAAACCCACCCCTACCGACGCTGCCAAATACGATGGGCAGTAGGAGCCAAGGTCCTGGATAGACGACTATCTGCAGACTGTGATTCTGCATAAGGGGAATCAGATAGCAGCAATGCAGTGCTTGCAGCTTTACCTAAAGGATTCAGCGCGAGCCTGGTTAAGGGGTCTGCCGAGGAGTTCCATCAAATCATGGGACGACCTAGTAGACGCTTTCGTTGCCAATTTCCAAGCAACGTACAAAAGGCCCATCGGGATTGAAGAGTTACGGCATTGCCAGCAAAAACAGAAGGAATCGATGCGCGCATACATCGGGAGATTCACCAAGCTCCTAAACGCTGCCGAAGATGTATCTGTCGACAGAGCAATCGACGCCTTCAGCGCAGTGACAACGAAGACGACGACCAGCCGAAGCACGACTCGGGTGGACGAAGGGATCACCATGAGAATGCTACAAGAAACGGACACCTGCTTTCATGGGATTCTCCCCACTTCATCGGCGTACTCCCTTGGCAAAGTTTACTTGAACGTCATCTTCGGCAAACCCGACAACTTCAGGAAGGAAAAGATCGAGTTCGAAGTCGTGAACTGGGAGTCGCAGTATCACGCTATACTCGGGAGGCCAGCTTATGCCAAGTTCATGGCTGTACCACAGTACGCATACCTCAAGCTGAAAATGCCTGGGAGCAACGGGACAAATATCACAGTCTATGGAAGTTTCTCACGCTCGGATAATTGTGATCGCGACTTTCAGAGGATTGCTGCAAAGTTTGGACTGAAGCAGGAAATTACTGACCTTCCTTCGAAGCCGTCATCACGCGATAATAAGGAAGAAGAACGCGTCAGAGGAGCAAAGAAGAAGCCAGCCGACCTTGCTCTTGAAGCTTCGGCAGCACAAACTTCTGCAGCTCAAGCTTCGGCAGCAAAAGCTTCGGCAGCTGATGGTACAGAAGACATAGGAGACAACAAGACACTGGCAATCGCTGCCCAGACCCCTGGTGAAATCAACGACGCTTCGAAAACCACCAACATGGTGAACAAGCCAGAAGATGAGAAGAACCCCTTCCTTGCTTAAGCAATCTACTAGTGTTTAGTTTTCCCTTTCTTTTCAAGCAGGGCTCTCCCTTTTTCGCCCTTTAGTCCCGTGTTTTTATTAGTAATGAGAACTTAAGTTTCGATTCCTTGAAAAGCATTGCAGTAAATCGGAGCATCTAAACCGCATCATCGTAAACCCTGTTTACGCCTCCTGGAGAACGACGGTGCAACATAGTGCGCGGCAAAAGATCGTGCTCCGAAAAAAGCCTCCACGAGTGCTACAGGATGCAAAATAAACAAGGACATTAACTCTTCCCTCTGCTATAGATGCCTCTACGAGTGCCGCAAATAGCAAGAGTTTGGAAATGCATATAAACACAACCCACGTTCGATATTTTACTTATGGAAATATCAAGGAACAACAGGCCCATTGGCAGAGTTATTCCACCCGATATACTCGGGAGCTCCTGTCAAAACATACATCGGTTGAAAGCAAAGTTGCACATACAACTGGTTTAGCAAGACCTGCAACACGAGCTGATCACTCAAATAATTTGCTGACCAACGAATACACATACATCTAAACGGGCAATTAAGATTTGCTCCTTCAAAATTTTCCAACGGCATTAACAGGGTAAAAGTACATATACACGTATCTACCGAACAAAGGGTCTCGACTACGCACTCCAAACACTTGGATAAAGTAGCCAAAATACCTACTTACAAAATAACCTTAACCCCTGAATCACCCTTGCGGAGTTTCTTTTTCCTCAGGTACCTTTGAATCCTTTTCAAGCTTGTCGACAATTATATTGGCGGGCATCAATACCTTCGGATACAGTGTCTCCAAATCACCAACCGCGTTGGAGATAGCCAGCAGATTCGCGAAGGGATAACGTGCAAGGACAAGGGCAAGTGTAAATCTGGCCCCTGCAAAAACCTGAGCTCGCACCAAGTCTCGAATTTTCTTTGTATTCCCAAACTCACACATCAGAGTCAGCAGCGTAGGAGGGACCGCGTTCAAGGGGAACATCGTCCTCCAAATTACCCTCAGGGCTTTGTAGCACTTGTCGAAGAAATGGTGGACTTGTTGGACCCGATCCTGGAATTGTGCGACAGCCGAAGCCTTCGAGTGTTCCCCCCAGAAAATCTCTTCAGCTGATGATAGCTGGGTCAAAGCGTGCACACGCTCATGAATCCGCTTGTTCTCTTCCGCGCGGTTCAAAGCTATGACTAGCAGAGCAATCAACGGAAGATCAGGCAATACATTTTTGACGGAAGAGTAATGAACACAAGAACCAGGGAACTTACAGTTTAAACTTTCAGTGGCCTTATGCAGTTCAGTAAGAGCATAGCGCTCTACGTCAGCTGCAATCTTGCCCTTCTTCTTGATGATAGCAGCCAAGGCATAGGTGTAAGGATGGCAATGGAGCGGGTTTGGACGGATATAGGAAAACCAGATCCAAGCCCAAATCTATTTACCTCGCTCTGCCCCGCCCACGAAAGTATCCATGGGCATGGATGCCGCCCCAAATCCAAATCCGATGGATACCTGGATATCCATGGATATCCATTCCCATAAAATCTGAGTACCATTTCAGCAATATTTCACTTGCATTTCATCAATAACAAGCTAACATGAATATTTTGGCAGCATTTCGACATTATTTAGTTGTAATTATGTCGACAATTCATAGGAATATCAAAGCAACAATATATCACATTACCGAGGAGGCGAAGCAATCAATGAATATCCACAGTCAATGCGGCTGGCGGAAGCCCTACCAGCACAAGGCGGTTTCGTGATTATTTAGAGTATAAAATCATTAAGGCTTAAATTAAGGGTTTGGTGATTTGAGCCTAAACAGGACAGCCAGTCGTAGGTAAAATCGCATGTGTCACTAACATGTGGGTCCCACATGTCAGTTGGATATCCATCGAATATCCATGGAGCAAACGCTCTGCCCGTGCCCGCTCCATGAATTATCGGATATCCGCCCCATGAAATCCGTGGACACAACCAACCCTCCATACCCGTGCCCGGCGGGTCGAATATCCATGGATAACCGGATCCGTGGATAAAATTGCCATCGTGACATAGGTGCTGCGCAGATCCTTTTCCAACTGCGCGATCTGATCCTTCATACGTTGGACTCGATCATCTTCAGAAAGAGCACCCGAAGAATCGTCAACAAATGCAGGCACTGGGAACACCTGCAAGGAAAAGCGTCAAAGGCATGACAGATCGATTCGCATCAACATCAGAAGGTACTCCCATCGGGAGAATGCAAGTGAAAATATCATAACAAGGGTGCGCTAGCAACATTGCTAGCATGAATTTTATTACAAGCAGAAGTTATCCGACAGAACAATGTTTCACATCAGCTCAAAGAAAAGTTTGTTACAAAAATTTAAAGGGCTTGGGTCTGAGTCGATAAACTGGGGCCAGCCGATGTCTTCCTTGATGAAACCAGCTCGAGGAGCTGGCGTGCACACTTAAGAGCTGACGTCTTGAAGATGCCTAAATCAACGAACCGCCCATCTTGCTTTTTCGGCAGCTCCTTAGAAATTTCTTCGATATCGGCCTTAAAGCCATGACCCATCATAAGTTGGAAGGCAAGGAGGGCACCATAGGTACGCGAAGTGCGTATGAATACCTCGATAACCTCCTTGGTGTCAACCGCGAAGGCATCGATCAACTGCCCCAGAGTTTTGTCTTGATTGATCTTGGGGAAGATCATCGAGTGCATCCGCGCCATGGCACCTTTTCCCTTTTCAAGAAGCTCTCGTGTAAGCTGGTGGGAGGCGAGAGTCATCGACACGCCGTTTGCCGGAGAGTTGTTTGGAATTTTGTCCAAGGCATTGGCAGGGATGTTGGCGGCTTCTGCAAGAGAATAAAATGGAAAAGATCACTGACAAAAGATCGAATTCATAAGTGCAATAATCGACAGAGGAGTATAAAAGAGATTGCCAAGCAAAGCCAAGGAAGACTGACAAAGGAGTTCATCCTTTTCAGCTGCCCGAGCCTCGGCAGTCAGCCTGGACGCCTCCTCGTCTCTCAGTCTCTCCTTCAGCTTACCCAGTTCTTCCTTCAAAGAGTCGACCTCTTGGCGAGCTTCGGCAGCTATCTTGACTGCTCCATCTAACTTCGAGGAAGAAGATTTAACTTCCTTTTGCAGCCGAGCCTTGTCCGCCTCCAGAGAAGTGAATTGGGAGGCGAAGGCCTCCAAAGAGGATATAACACCCCGCAGGTCCTTAAGGAAGGAGGATGTTTGACAAAGAATCATTAAAACAAGGTACACTCCAGAAAATTTGCGTTGTAATCAAAAAAGACTTACAGAAGGAGGAGTCGTGGCGGCAGCAGTTGAAGGAACATCTTTCCCCTTAGAAAGGGAGGAAGTAGTCGATACCTGAGCTGCGGGGGCTGCCTTAGGAGCCGAAGCTTCGGAAGCCACGACGTCCAGCGGAGCAGCGCCAGATTTGGCTTTCTTAGACGGAGGCTCAATGAAACCTTTATCACTGCGAAAGGAAATGATTGACAAAAGTTATGAAAAGAAATGCGAGAAATAAAGGACGAAATAAGAATTCAGGGAAGAAGGTGCTTACATATCAAAGAGATCGTCTTCGTCAGCAAAGCCGCCGGTTGATCTCTTCACGGGTGAAGCCCTGGTCTCCTCCATAGCTGCATTAACAAAGGAATCACGATCAGCGTCATCATCACGCACTGATCCCTCTGTGTCGCAAGCATCATCGGCTGAGGATGGAAGATCGGTGTGAACAGCTTCAGAATCTATCGGATCATCATGTTCGCTCTCTAGGCCTGTGTGCTCGACAGTATGAAAATCAACAGGGACTGAGGAGCCTCTTCCCTCAGAAGTATCGTTTGGTGAATCATGCAAGTCTCCAGAAACTATGGGGATCTGTCGAAGAAAAGAACAAATAAGAACAATAGTAATTATGTCGACTAAGTGGAAGCAGGATAATAAGAGCATGAGAAGGAAAATTACCTCTGACGGTGGGTGATCGGCATCAAGAGGAGTATAAGAAGATATCAATGGGATCGAGTCTTCCTGACTAAAGAGAGTAAGGCGACGGACTTCATCAAGTAGCTCCTTTTCCGACAGTTCAGCAAAATTTATCCTAGTTTCATCCTTTGGACCCGAATACAACCACATCGGACGAACTCTTGCCATGATTGGTTGGACTCGACGTTTCAAGAACACCGCTGCCACCTCTGTGCCGATCATAGTTTGACCATCGGCCTCTTTGATCCGAAGAAATTTGGCAAATAATTCGTCGGCTGCTGCCCTTTCGTCGGGAGAGAGAATGTTCTTCCAAGAATCCTTAGGCTTGGCTTCGAGGACGTCGGCAAAGCAAGGAAGCTGGGACTCGGTTGCCGAGGAATCCTTGACATAAAACCATTTCAGTATCCATCCTTGCACGGATTCTCTCATTGGGAAACTGAAATAGTTAACCTCTGAACGGGCCACAAACCCCACTCCTCCGACGACAAAAGATCCATTACTACTGTTGTACCTCTTTACATATAAGATCTTTTTCCACAACCCAAAATGAGGCTCAATGCCCAAGAACGCCTCGCAGAGGGTGATGAACACAACAACGTGAAGGATTGAGTTAGGGGTGAGTTGCCATAGTTGGATTTCGTAAGTCCGCAGAAGACAATGAAGGAATTCGTGGGCAGGAAGCGAGAGACCCCGATACAAGAACGACAGGAACACCACGGTAAAACCAGCAGGGGGATTGGGCCGAGAAATCGCACCTGAAAGAATCACGTTCCCCTCATCGGAGGAGATTAACCCGAGGCTTCGGGCCCTCTTCTCATCACGTTTCGTGATGGAGGACGCTAGCCAATCCCCAGGTTTGGCTATCGAGCCTGGCAGCGCTGGCGGCGCCGGAGCTGGAGGAGGAGCATCTGGAGCACTCCTCTTCGGAAGATTCGAGGAGGATTTGGCGGCGGCGCCACCGCTCATGGAACTGGCGGCGGCAGTGAGGCTCTTCTTCTTCACCATCGCGAGATCTGGGGAGGATCGGAAAAGCGGTGGTGGCGGCGCAGCGGTTGCGAAGAAAGGAAGAAGAAGAAGGACAAGAAGATGCTACGGCAAATGTGGGAGAAGATTAGAGATTTTCGTCCTTTGGAGATTTTAAGAGAGGGAGAACTTGAGGACTGTGTGGGCACGTGTCATTGCTGCCAGTTCATTAAGTGGACCTTTTTCCATTGATGATTGCGGAAATCAAGGAGGCGCCTTGGTAACTGTGCGAGAAGGGCGGATATTGCTTAAGAATAAGGCCAGACAGAGAAAGCATGGGCCCAGCGGGTCGCGTCTTATCAATCAAAATCAAGATGTCAGTAAAACGTCATCAATGACGTTGTGAGGAATGCTCAAAGCACTCGAAGTAATAAAAAAGGTATCGGATGATGAACTTGAGTCTATGCACAGATTGCGAGCATCTGCACTTAAACTCGGGGGCTACTCCCATCGGGAGCGCTGGACGCGCACCCGACAGAATAAGGATTCGAAGGAAAAAGATTGAAGAAAAAGATGATTGCTCAGCCCGAGTCTGCACCCGGTTGCAAGCACCCGTGCCCAGACTTGGGGGCTACTCCCATCGGGAGTGCTGGACGCGCACCCGATAGAACTTTTTTGCACTCCAGGATCATGCCCGGGGACTTGATTCTGTGTAGGGTAACGTTGTTTTGCCATCGGTAGTTAACCAGCAAAAGTTGGGCACGTTACTCATCATCCCTTGCATGCGGAAAATATATCGGATGACCTATGAAGACTTGCAGAAAAACTTCGGCAGAGCAGAACGTTCGAGTGGTACAACTTGAGTCTACGCACGGATTGCAAGCATCCGTACCTAGACTCGGGGGCTACTCCCATCGGGAGCGCTGACGCGCACCCGACAGAAGAAGACGATGCTGATTCAAGATGAACAAGAACAATCAAGGAGAAGAACATTAAAAGGAGGCATGCTTCAGTCTCTACCCGAACTATGTTCGGCTAGACACTCGGGGGCTACTAACGTGGGCATTACCTTTCGGGTAACCGACATTGCCCTATCCAGTATTATCTAGTTGGAGGCCCATGAAGGCACTTGGAGGCAAGACGGGTGATACGTCTCCAACGTATCGATAATTTCTTATGTTCCATGCCACATTATTGATGTTATCTACATGTTTTATGCACACTTTATGTCATATTCGTGCATTTTCTGGAACTAACCTATTAACAAGATGCCGAAGTGCCAGTTGCTGTTTTCTGTTGTTTTTGGTTTCAGAAATCCTAGTAACGAAATATTCTCGGAATTGGACGAAATCAACGCCCAGGGTCCTATTTTGCCACGAAGCTTCCAGAAATCCGAAGAGGAGACGAAGAGGGGCCACGAGGGGGCCACACCCTAGGGCGGCGCGGCCCCCCCTTGGCCGCGCGGCCCTGTGGTGTGGGGCCCTCGTGCCGCCTCTTGACCTGCCCTTCCGCCTACAAATAGCCTCCGTTGCGAAACCCCCAGTACCGAGAGCCACGATACGGAAAACCTTACTGAGACGCCGCCGCCGCTGATCCCTTCTCGGGGGATCCAGGAGATCGCCTCCGGCACCCTGCCGGAGAGGGGATTCATCTCCCGGAGAACTCTACGCCGCCATGGTCGCCTCCGGAGTGATGTGTGAGTAGTCTACCCCTGGACTATGGGTCCATAGCAGTAGCTAGATGGTTGTCTTCTCCCCATTGTGCTTCATTGTCGGATCTTGTGAGCTGCCTAACATGATCAAGATCATCTATCTGTAATTCTATATGTTGCATTTGTTGGGATCCGATGAATAGAGAATACTTGTTATGTTGATTATCAAAGTTATATCTATGTGTTATTTATGATCTTGCATGCTCTCCGTTACTAGTAGATGCTCTGGCCAAGTAGATGCTTGTAACTCCAAGAGGGAGTATTTATGCTCGATAGTGGGTTCATGCCTGCATTGACACCTGGGACAGTGAAAGAAAGTTCTAAGGTTGTGTTGTGCTGTTGCCACTAGGGATAAAACATTGATGCTATGTCTAAGGATGTAGTTGTTGATTACATTACGCACCATACTTAATGCAATTGTCTGTTGCTTTGCAACTTAATACTGGAGGGGGTTCGGATGATAACCTGAAGGTGGACTTTTTAGGCATAGATGCAGTTGGATGGCGGTCTATGTACTTTGTCGTAATGCCCAATTAAATCTCACTATACTCATCATGATATGTATGTGCATGGTCATGCCCTCTTTATTTGTCAATTGCCCAACTGTAATTTGTTCACCCAACATGCTGTTTATCTTATGGGAGAGACACCTCTAGTGAACTGTGGACCCCGGTCCAATTCTCTTATCGATATACAATCCATCGCAATACTTGTTCTACTGTTTTCTGCAAACAATCATCTTCCACACAATACGGTTAATCCTTTGTTACAGCAAGCCGGTGAGATTGACAACCTCACTGTTTCGTTGGGGCAAAGTACTTTGGTTGTGTTGTGCAGGTTCCACGTTGGCGCCGGAATCTCTGGTGTTGCGCCGCACTACATCCCGCCGCCATCAACCTTCAACGTGCTTCTTGGCTCCTACTGGTTCGATAACCTTGGTTTCATACTGAGGGAAACTTGCCGCTGTACGCATCACACCTTCCTCTTGGGGTTCCCAACGGACGCGTGCTGTACGCGTATCAACGGGCCACTTGGATGGCGCACCAGAAGATTCCTTGGCGGGCAAGACAAGGAAGCAGCCGAACAAGGAAACTAGGTCGCCATAGCACTTAGCCTCTCGACGAGATCTCAGCCGAATTATTCGGCACCCCATTGTAACCCAATATCTTCATAATCAAGATCAGACAGGCAGGACGTAAGGGTTTTACCTCATAGAGGGCCCCGAACCTGGGTAAATCGCTCTCCCCGCTTGTCTGTGAACCGATGTCTCGTGTCAGCTTGCAGGATTCCATCAACCCTAAGCCCCAATCGGAGGACATTGCCGAGGAGTACCCTCGACAGCTGTGGCGATCACTTCTTTCCTCTGTAGTCCTCCAATTTGATTAGTATCTGGTTACTTGGATCGAAGTAGCATCTCGAGGATGACACTGCCAGATCGGCCCTCCTCCACTCTTTCTTGAATACTATTCCACATACCCAAAGCCTCCCAAGTTTCCTTTGCTCGATCACACTTAAACAATACATGAGCAATATCTTCCGCTCCCCGGTCACATACAGGGCATTGTCCAGACCCACCTAGGTGTCTATTTGCTAACACACACATACACGGTATAATTCCATGTAGAGCTCTCCAAGTAAATATTTTCACCTTTGCAGGTACTACTAATTTCCAACAAATATCCCAGACTGGGTTTATCTCAGAATTTCCGGGTTCATCTCTTCTCCTCGTTCTACTTCCATATTGGTGCAACCAGTCCATATGATATGCTGATTTAACCGAAAACATACCATTCTTTGTACCTTGCCATGCTATAGAGTCCTCCTCCGCCAGTGGCGACAGAGGGATAGACTGAATTCTCTTCACATCAATTGGAAAGAAGATGTCATGCAACATTTTCTCGTCCCAGGCTCCCGTACATGGGTCTATAAGATCTTCCACTTTGTCCAGGATAACACCGTTTCACCTTGATAGCACTTTTCCATTTGGGATGTTTGGCAACCATGGGTCTTGCCATATGTTAATATTTGAGCCAGTACCTACTCTCCAAATATAACCCCTCTTAAAGGTATTCATGCCCGCCATCAGACTCTGCCAGGTGAAGGATGCACCTTTTTTTAACTCAGCGTGCAATAGATCACCAGAAGGATAATATTTTGCTCGTAGTATTTGAGCACATAATGAATCCAGGGCCTCTACTAGTCTCCAAATCTGCTTGGCTAGCATAGCCAAATTAAAACAATGTATGTCGCGAAAGCCCATACCCCCTTGTTTCTTCGGCGTACACGTTTTCCACCATGAATACCAGTGCATCGCCTTCTTCCCATCCTTTTCGCCCCACCAGTATCGAGCAATAGCAGCCGCTATGGCCTTGCATATCCCTTTTGGCAATTTAAAAACAGACATAGCATAAGATGGAATTGCTTGAGCCACTGCCTTCAGTAGTATCTCTTTCCCGCCCACTGAGAGGTTTTTCATATTCCATCCGCTGATGATCTTGCAAACCCGGTCCACCAGATGTTGGAAGCAATCCGACCGATCAAGTCCTACATGTGATGGGAGACCAAGGCATTTTCTGTTAATGCCTCCGCCTCTATGTGTAGAGCCGTGCATACAGCCAACTTATTCTCTTCTCTTGTATTGGGGCTAAAATAAATACTTGACTTTGGGTCACTTACCAATTGTCTAGAGCTGGCAAAATACAAATCTAACACCCTCCGAACAGTCGCAGCATTAGGCGCATCCGCCATCATTAGAATCAGTGAATCATTGGCAAATAAAAGGTGAGATACCGACGGTGCCCCGCGACACACTCTTACTCATTGAATGCCACCGCTCTCTTCTTCATGTGTTAGCAAGCTTGAGAGACCCTCAGCACAAAGAAGAAATAGATACGGCGAGAGTGGGTCTCCCTGCCGCAACCCCCTTTTCGGAGTAAAAACCTCCATCTCATCCGAATTAAACCAAACACAGTATTGGACTGTGGACACACATGACATAATCAGATTCGTCCATTGCTCCACAAATCCCAACCTGTTCATCATATCTCTCAGAAAACCCCACTCGACTCTGTCATATGCTTTATGCATATCTAGCTTCACAGCACAATAGCCATTCTTCCCTTCTTTTCTTCCCTTCAGAGCATGTACACACTCATAAGCTACCAGGACATTGTCAGTAATCAACCGACCCGGGAAAAAAGTGCTCTGACTTATACTGATAATATCAGGCAGGATAACTTTCAGCCTATTGGCGAGCACCTTCGAGATTATCTTATATAACACGTTGCATAAACTGATTGGTCTGAATTGGGTAATCATCTCCGGGCTCTCCACTTTCGGAATAAGGATAATAGCCGTCTCATTCCATCCTATAGGAATTACACCTGTTTGCAAAGAAACCAGAACCTCATTACTAATAGCACCGCCTATAAAGGGCCAATTTTTTTGAAAAAATAGCATGCATTCCATCCGTCCCTGGTGCTTTGAAATTTCCTATTGCAAAAAGAGCCTTCTTCACTTCTTCCTCCGTGAAAGGAGCAACTAGTCTTTCATTCATCTCATTAGTTACCCGGGGTTTTACCCTGTTAATCAAAGTCGGATCAGTAGCTCCGACCTCAGATGAGAATAACTGTGAGAAATAGTCATGGATAATCGGTTTGATCATAGCGTCTCCTTCTCTCCACACACCAGTATCATATTTTATTTTCACAATTAAGTTTTTCTTCTTTCTAGCCTTTGCATAGTTGTGAAAAAATGCCGAGTTGCGGTCGCCATGAGACAACCAGTTAACTCTGCTGGGCTGCATCTTGTAGATCTCCTCTTGCTCAAGGATCCTTTATATTTCCTCCGTTAATTCCTCATGTCTTTTTGAGTTTTCCTCTGCCAACTCCCCTTTAAGAACCTCCTCTAATTTTCTCGCCAAAGCCCTTAACCTTGCTCTTGGTTTTTTTAAGACCGTAGTATCCCAGGCGTGTAAAGCTTTCTAGACTGAGGCTACTGCTTTGGCAATGTCGCCCCCATTCTCTACTAAGCTTGCTTCCCATGCAGTCTGTACTACCTCACCGACACCCTCCTCCTCCAACCATTTACCCTAAAACCTTTTCCTTCTCACTTTCCTTGACATCGCAGTAACCTTGTAGTACTCAGTGTCTAATAGGATCGGTCGGTGATCCGATCTTAGCCCCTCCTGATTGGACAGGCATGCATGAGGGAACAGTTGAGCCCAAGTCTCGTTACCGCATGCACGGTCGAGTCGCTCCCGCATACCCGATGCACGTCTACTCCTCTTTCTTCTCCACGTGAAAGTATCGCCAATGTAGCCCAGGTCCTCCAAACCACAATCTGAAAGGGCGTTCCGAAAAGCTTGCATATATTGCAAGGGTCTCGGATTGCCCCCTCCTTTTCGTGGCTATATAGGATTTCGTTCCAGTCTCCGATGACTAGCCATCTCATCTCTATCATCCCATGAAGCTCCCTCAACCGTTCCCAGGTTTTGTATTTGTTTTCCCAAGACGACTCACCGTAAATGCCTGTTAATCTCCATTTGGTCTCATCATTATCGCCATCTACTATGGCATCTATGTAATTTGTATGAATGTTGTTCTCTTGTAACTTCACCTCATTCTTCCACGGCATGACCAGGCCACCACTTCGGCCATCGCTCTCAGCAACTATGAGCTCGTCCATGTATGTTTGAGCTCGTAGACGTTCTGCTCCCTCTTTATTTAGGTGAGTTTCCGAGAGAAACATCACCTGGGGGTTATTATGCTCCTGAATTTCTCGGAGCACCCGAACTGCCGTAGCACTCCCCAAGCCACGGCAGTTCAAAGCTAGGATTCTCATTGGGACTGGCGGCACTCCTCGAGGGAGCCCGCCAAATTTCCCGATTGATTATTGTTCTCAGCTCCGCTCTTTTTTGCTCTCTTATTTCCTTTACTATCAACCGACGAGGAGCTTTGCTCATCGATCTCTTCTGGTATACCAGCATCTGTTGGATTAACCACCACTAGTTGACCATCAATCACTCCAGCCTCAGAATCTTTGTCGAAGGTAAGTCTCTTCCGACCATTTAAACTCTGGTCTCTCATGATAATATCTCTATTTTTATTGGGCTTGTACCAGTATACTTTAGCTCATGAGTATCCTCCTCCTCAACCTCCTGGGTCATTCCCCTTCCTGCACCCCTGCCAAGACCTCCGCGTCCTGCCCTTCCACCACCAAGATTTCTATTAAAAGAACTACCAAGATTGGTACGAGGCAGGTTATCAGCATATAGCCACTCTTTAAACTACAAATCCCTTTCTTCATATACTCCCCTACCACACTCTTTATACCCATGACCAAGCCGTCCACATGCTTGGCAGAAGAACGCCAGTTTTTCATAACGAACTATAAACATCTGCCTTTGATTATCTCTAATAAGCGACACCACACGGGTTAGGGGATTTCTTACATCATATTTCACCCTTACTCTGACGTAATTCCCTCTTATTACATCAGTTTTAACCGCAATCACTTGCAAACCAGCACGCTCCACTAATTGGGTAATAATCTTCAGCTTACAGAATCCCTCTGGTAGAGCATGGATTTGAATCCAAACTGCCATGAAAGCTAGCTCTGTATCTGACAAGGGATTAACTTGTCAATGCCTACGGGTTGTAGACTAGGGTTTAGTTAGAAGTAGAGGGCAAGTAGATCTCGAAGGTTTCAGCCGAAAAGTACTCGACGGTATGAAAACTAGGGTTTGTGAGACAATGAATCGATGCTTTCTTTGTCCCGCGACTCCCCCTTATATAGGAGGTGGAGCCGAGGGATTCGTTATGTACAAGTTACAGAGTCCGGGAAGGTTTCTAACTCCTCCCGTAATATTACAAGTGTTCTCTCCTAATACAACTCTAGCTTTCCTTAACTAGCAAGTTGGTCTTCCGAATTCTTCTTATCCTTCGGGTCGTGGGCCTTCAGTAAACCCCGGGTACCATCTTTGGCAGGCCCATTGGGGATGCCTATGTCAGTAGCCCCCGAGATTTTGCTTGAATCGTAGAGTCAGGGAAAATCTCCACCTTTATATTTATTCGATGATTCTGAACTTTACCACATATCTTTGCATACGAATTTCTATATTGTACAGGGATAATGGTAGTTGGGGCTAGTTCATCTGACGGATCAGGTACTAGTTAACTGCTCTAGTGGCAATCCGCAAAAACCTACTTCAAGATCACGTCCCTGGACATGATCTCGGGATACTGGTGTAAACTTTGACAGGCGCCGCTTAAGGTCTTACCATTCTGTCGAGTCCCAGTCATATTTATCGGGTACCTAACGCGTCCGTTAGGATTTTTCTTCATATCTGTTGATACGGAAAAAAGTAGCAAACCGACGTCAGAGACGGCGCCACGCCACACAGAATGGATCTGGGGTCTTACCTTCGCAAAGTTTTGCGGCATTCAGAAATTGTTCGCAACTTTGGCGTTCTGAGAATATATTGTCGAGTGCTTTTTCGGCTGTTGGAATAGCAGATTTTATTGAGTCAACGGATGACTTATATTGCTCTCCCGATGGGAGTGTATGTAGAGTTATTTATATAACTCGAAATATGCTCACTTTTTCTTCTTCCTTTTCTCTCTCTTTTTTATAATTTCATCGGGCACGCGAACAGCGTTCCCTATGGGAGTAGCCCCCGAGGCTACAGCCAAGGACTTGTGCTTGGGTGTAGGCTCCACGCCTTATGTCGCTATATTTTTGACCTGTCGCATAGTTTTTCAAATCTCTCAGGTGCGCGAACAACGCTCCAGATGGGAGTAGCCCCCGAGGCTATGAGCAAATACTTGTATTTGATCACAGGCTCTCGCCATTTCTATTTTGTCTTTCTCGAATTTTTCATTTTTCCAAAGTAGCCCCCGAGCATTTGATCAAAAACTTGTATTTGATCAAAGGCTCTCAAAATAATCCATAATCTTCTGCTGTCGCCTTTTTTATGAAGCTGTTGAGTCGAAATTTTCTCTTGCTGAGGTGACATCACTGCTGACGATAGCCACGACCGCTGTTCCTTGGAAATGCGAGAAGTTCTCTCCCACTGCCTTGCGGGCCCAAATTACGCATCGTATTGACACATCGTGCAAGTGGGGGACACACGTCCTCCGCTTTTTCTGGCGCATGTACTGTAGCTCCTGTGCTTTCTCGTCTGTATGAAATTACTTTTTACCCCTTGTCCACGTGTACACCATCTGTGCCGCAATCTCTCAATCCAACGGTGCGTCGATTCACCGCACCTCTATATAAAGGTATCGTCTTCCCCCGAGCATTTGATCAAAAACTTGTATTTGATCAAAGGCTCTCAAAATAAATCCATAATCTTCTGCTGTCGCCTTTTTTATGAAGCTGTTGAGTCGAAATTTTCTCTTGCTGAGGTGACATCACTGCTGACGATAGCCACGACCGTTGTTCCTGGAAAACGCGAGAAGTTCTCTCCCACTGCCTTGCGGGCCCAAATTACGCATCGTATTGACACGTCGTGCAAGTGGGGGACACACGTCCTCCGCTTTTTCTGGCGCACGTACTGTAGCTCCTGTGCTTTCTCGTCTGTATGAAATTACTTTTTACCCCTTGTCCACGTGTACACCATCTGTGCTGCAATCTCTCAATCCAACAGCGCGTCGATTCACCGCACCTCTATATAAAGGTATCGTCTTCCTCCTCTAGTCCTTTCGCTTGCGCCGCACATCTGCTTCTCCTCTGCCAAATCCTCCATTGCTCCCATTGCTTCAAGCGCTCAACCACACCCACACCCTTCGCCGCCAAGCTCATTGATGCCGCCTCGCATCCGTTTGACTAGGCACAGCACTCCGGAGTCGAAGATGGCGACGACGGATCTGGGAAGCGCCGAGTGGGAAAGATCCAAGATCTCTGCCCAAGACATCAACCTGCTGAAGAAGATGGGGTTCAGCAAGGAGGAGAACTCGCTCTACTTCCCTAAGGAGGAGAGCTATCCAAGGCCTCCAATCGAGTATCGGGTTAGTTTCGTTGACCACCTCATTCGAGGTCTTTCTCCCCCAATCCACGAGTTTCTTCGGGGTCTTTTGTTTGTCTATGGGCTTCAACTGCATCAGTTGACGCCCAATTCCATTCTCCACATGTCGATTCACATTGTGTGAGTGCTTCCTCGGGGTCCAACCTAATTGGGCTCTGTGGAAGCGTATCTTCTGCCTCCGCCATAATGGCTCCCACAACGTCGCCTACAATATTGGCGGCGTTGTTATCTGTGTTCGTTCTGACATCGAATATTTCGACGTCAAATTCCCCGACTCTGTCCAAGGTTGGCGGAAGAAATGGCTGTATATCCACGAAGAAAGCTCCAATCTAGTGGAGGACAACATCGCCCCTTTTGATGGAGAAGCCAAAATCCTTCGCCGTCGTTCCTGGGATGCTGAAGCTACCGAAGCTGAGAAGTTGGCGACAGAAGCGCTGATGACTCGCATCCACGAGCTACAGAACACTCGCGGCATGGAACTTTTGGGTATTGAGATTACTGCCTATTTCCTTAGGATTAGAGTGCAGCCTCTCCAGGCTCGCAAAAATCCCCTCTGAAAGTATGCTGGTGAAGAAGATGTCGACAGGCTCTCAAAAGACCTTCCTTTGAAGGATTTTGAAAAGCTTATCCGAAAAATCTCATCGCTCAACAAGAAGGATCCAATTCCATCCTCTTGCCGCATTACGCCATATAGTGGCGCCAATCCCCTCCCCGAGGTAATTTTTCCTTTTAGTTGCTATATTGTCTCCTCGAGTTTTACTATTTTATCGACTACTGTCTTGCTAGCTTTTTTTTTTGCATAACTCCTTTTTTATCGACAATCTTTCTTTTTCTCAGAACCACCCCGTTCTCGCTTCTCTTCCTCCTCTTCCTGAGGGTGGAGAAGTTGAAGACCGTACCGTTGTCGATGATGACAACCAAGGTACCTCGCGCCCTGAAAGTGAAGTCGCGGGTTCTCACAAATCCGCGGCTTCTTCTGAAAAAGACGCTGAGTCTGAGGCCACTGCCTCGACACACTCCCTCCCTCCTGCTGTTTCTCCAAGGAACAAGAGGAAGAGGGATGAAGTCGAAGATTCCGGCACCTCCAAAGCCGAAGAAGCTGGTCCTTCAAATAGGAAGGCATCTTTCAATCCATATGATGATGCCCTCGTCAGCTCGTAAGTTACCCCTTGCTTCTTACTGTTTTGCTCTTGACGTTTTTTGTCTATCTTGCTTCTTATACTGTCGCCATTTTACTGCAGTGGTGACGAGGAAGAAACGCAAGTTATTGACGCGACTGCTCGAACGAGTACGTCGCGTACTTTAGTTGTTTCTGAAGTGCAAGTTGAAGGAGAAGAATCTTCGCATCCTCAACAAAACACCGAACAGCCTACTCCTCCTGCAAGCCCCCATGTCCCTTCGCCAAAAAGGGCAAGGGTTGAATCAATCACGGAGCCTGCTTTACAATTGGGTGTCTCCACGACTCCTCTTTTGGATGATGTAAGTCCCTTCTCTTTTTTTTGTGCTAAGAACTTTCCGATGCTATCGACTTTTTTCGTTGTTTGCTTCATTTTTGCTTTGTGCCATCGACCTTTTTACTATATTGACACTTTCTTTCTCTATCTTTCTTTATCAGCCTTTGATTAAGGAATTCATCCGCTTCGGTGCCCAATTCATCGGGTACCGTGAATATGCTAGCAAAGTTGAAGGTAATATTTTGCTGCTTCTCCTGGTCCATGACTTCTCACTCCTTTCTTGTCGTGATTTTGACTGGTTTTGACTATTTTGGCAGAAAATCTTGCGGAAGCCAACAAGCGTGCTGATGCACTTGCTCAAAAATTGGAGAAAAGTGAAAAGGCTCGTAAGAAGGCTGAAGCGGATGCCAAGAAGGCCAAGGCAGATGTTGAAAAGGCCAAGGCAGATGCTGCTGGTGTTGAAGATCTTCGGAAGAGGCTTCACGACTCAGAAACTGCTTTGAGCGACAAAGTGACTGAGCAAGCTGCTCGAGAAGGAAAGATCCTCAGTCGCTTGGAGGCACAAAGCCGACGTTTTGTTAGTAAGTGCTCGAATCCTTGTGCATTTCCTCGGGTTACTTCACATTCTCCGAGCATTCTTTATTTACGAGCTACCCTTTGCTTGTTTTCAAGGAGAACTCATCAAGAATACGAAGTGGATGGTCCTGAAGGCGACGAGCTTCTCGACGCGCTGACCCTTCTTGAAATCCATGTGGATGAAGCACGCGAAGGCCTTGCTGACGCTGAGGCAGGTCTGTCGAAGCTTTTCCCCTACTTCTTCCCGAAGAAAGAGGAGCCCAACACTTTTGTTGCCCTTGCCAAAAGCTTCAACGTACCGGAAGATCTTGGGCTCAAACTTCGCCAAGAGGGCCTGAAGATTGGCGTTGAGGGCACCATTGCGCTGATTGCTGATAGCCAGCAAAACGTCGGCTGGACCAAGGTTGGCGACATAGGGGAGATGGAAACGAAGAAGTGGCAATCTCTAATTAGAGCTGCCAAGCCTCCCTCAAAACCAATCCTTTCCTTCCTTGGTGTTAAACCAACTCCTGCTCCAAGCGCATCCAAGCTGGAGGTCAAGTAGACCACCCTTTCTTTCTTATTTCTTTTTTCTTTTAATGCTGTCGCCAAAGTAACTTTGGCGACACTTACCCCACTAGTTTGTTAGGGCAACCTCCATTGTAATATCTTGTAAATATTCTAAAAATTAATGGAATTCTATCTTGCTTGATGATTGATGTCGAGCCTTTTCTTTCAGTTGACGTTCGATAACTATACTCCAACTCCTGCTCCTTCCGATGTTTTGCCTACTTCTCGCTCGAAGAAAGCGCTTGTTAATAGTGAACTTCGTGAAGATTTCTCGAGTAAGAGTTTATCGCAAGACTTGGAAGAACTTCGTCAGCAACTTCAGTATGCGAAGAAGCAAACACTTGTGATGATGGAGCAATCTCGCAAGGCATCTGAGAGAGAGAAAATTGCACTTCAACAAACTCAGGAAGCCATAGCTGCCAAAGAAGCCGCCGTTTCTGAAGCTGAAAAGGCGAGCACTCGAGAGAATCTTATGCTCGAATTGCTGAATGAAGCCAGTGACGATATGTTAGGTATGCTTTTTTAAACCAAAATTTCTTCTGTTCTCTCGCTGTTTCTTTTTTTTGAAATTCTTGTGCTGTCGCCAAATAGGTTCCTTTCTCGACGCTGCTGCCGAAGAAGAAAGGGTAAACACAAGGACAAATCTTCTCGTTAACCTTTCTCTTGACCATGGTTCCATGTTCTGGGCCACTCCAGAACATACCCGACAGATTGTCAGGTTTCAAGATCGCGCCTGTCAAGTTCGTGAGTTCCTTGATTTCTGTACTAGAACACTGTCCCTGGTTTATAAGACGATGTTTCCTCGGAACGAGGTGCCCGACACTCTTCTTGGTTTGATGGAAAAGTTTCGGGATGCCCCTCGTATTCATAACTTTGTACGAGCTCAATTGACTGCTGGAGCAAGATTCGCCATGATCATGATACAGATCTGCTATCGAAAATTAGACCTGACGACGATTGTCTCCAAATGCCTGGCCAAGCAGTCGAAGCGAAAAAGTAACGTCGACAAAATCAATGACATTGTGACTCCTATAGCCGAAGAAATGATGGACGAACTTCTTCGGATGGACTCTGAATTCTTTGTCAAAGGGAGCTATGCTGATCATACGACGACTGCTGCAAATAACAAAGGTCCATCCATAGATAGTATATTAGGCATTGACTGAGTTGTACTGTATTGCGAGAAATCATGTCTATATTTTTTGTCGAATTCTTTGTGTTAATGAAGTTGTCTATATTATGAAGTGTAATCTATATTGCGAAGCCCCCGAGCCTTTGGCCGGAGCTTATACTATTGTTTCGTCTCGATGAATTTACTATTTTGCGAGAATATATATATTTTGCTGTCGTGGGTTATGAGCCCCCGAGCCTATCGACGAAAAAGATGTATATCACCAATATCTTTTACTATATTGCAGCACCGCGAGCCCGCCTCATTAAAAACCTTTCCAGCCCCACTCGGTGCCCTGAAAAGGAAAAGAGTGCGTCTGAAAACTCGCGGGCGTTTCAGTACATTGTATTTTTACAAAGGAGGACTATATTTCGACTCTAAGCGTAGAACCTCCTGAGTTGCGCCACGTTCCAGGGATTTTTCTCGGGAACCCCTGTCTTCTTGTCCTTGATCCTGTATGCTCCTCCTTCGATTACTTCTGTGACGATGTAAGGGCCAAGCCATGGCGACTCGAGTTTTTCAGTACTCTGTTGATTGAGCCGTAGGACTAAATCTCCGACCTGAAAAGACCTTGGCCGCAATCGTCGACTGTTGTAGTTTTTCAAGTCTTGCTGGTACTTGGTGACCCGTGATAGTACTTCGTCTCGAGCTTCATCGAATGCATCTACATCATCCTCTAATGCTCTTCTGGAAGTTTCTTCATCATATTCTGTGACTCTTGGGGAATCATGCTCTATTTCGATCGGTAGTACTGCCTCAGCTCCATGGACCAGAAAGAACGGAGTTTCCTATGTCGCTGTATTTGGCGTTGTTCGAATACTCCATAAAACACTTGGCAACTCTTCTGGCCAAGTATATCGAGCCTTTTCCAGCGGTCCAAGTAGGCACTTCTTGATACCGTTGCAGATGATAGCATTGGCTTTCTCGACTTGACCATTGGTTTGCGGGTGCCCAACTGACGCGAAGTGCAATTTGATGCCTACTTCTGCACAGTATGCCTTGAATTCCTTGGATGTGAAGTTACTGCCATTGTCCGTGACGATGCTATGAGGTACTCCAAACCGAAAAACAATGCTCTTCACGAATTTTATTGCTGACGCTGCATCTGGTGAATTTATCGGCTTCGCTTCTATCCACTTGGTGAATTTGTCGACAGCGACAAGCATATACTCGTATCCTCCTGGCGAGGCCTTGTGTAATTTTCCCACCATATCGAGACCCCATTGGGCAAAGGGCCAAGACAATGGTATTGGCATTAGTTCTGCTGCTGGAGAGTGAGGTTTTGCGGCAAATCTCTGGCATGCGTCACAAGTTCGACTATCTCCTTTGCGTCCTTGATTGCTGTCAACCAGTAAAATCCGGCTCGAAAAACCTTTGCCGCGATAGCTCTACTGCTCGCGTGATGACCACATATTCCCTCGTGTACATCCTTCAAGATTATCCTTCCTTCTTTGTGTGTGACGCACCTTTGTAACACGCCCGAAATACTGCGTTTGTACAACTCCCCTTTGACCACTGTAAAGGCTTTGGATCGTCGAATAACTCGCCTTGCTTCAACTGGATCGTCGGGTATTTCTTTCCTTAAGATATATGATATGTACGCTTGCATCCATGGGACCTGCACCATCATTACCAACTCCTGGTCCTCTTCTTCTTCTAGTGCTTCTTTGGGAGGCGTCGAAGTTTTCTCCTCCTTCTCCTTCTTCTGCGCCTTCTTTGGCTTTGTGGATCTCTCGGCTATCTCTTCCCAAAACACACCTGCGGAATTGCGAGGCACTGCGACCCGATGTTTGCGAGAACATCGGCTTCATCATTGCTCAGCCTGCTGATGTGATTTACTTCGCATCCATCAAATAACTTCTCGAGCTCGTTGTACACTTCCTTGTATGCCACCATGCTGTCATTGACTGCATCACATTGGTTCATGACTTGCTGAGCCACCAACTATGAGTCACCAAAGATTTTTAATCGGGTTGCACCACAAGCTTTCGCCATCTTCATCCCGTGTATGAGAGCTTCATATTCTGCTTCGTTATTAGATGCGTTTGGGAACGTCATCCTTAGGACATACTTCAGTTTGTCGCCTTCAGGTGATATAAGTATCACGCTTGCACCGGCTCCTTCTACCCTCTTGGACCCGTCAAAGTTCATAGTCCAAGTTCTTGATAGATCTGGGGGTCCTGTATTTTGCAACTCCATCCAATCTGCGATGAAATCTGGCAAAATTTGCGACTTTATTGCTTTTCTTTTTTCATACGTGATGTCCCGAGGAGAAAGTTCTATTCCCCAAAGGGAGAAACGACCTGTAGCTTCTGGATTGTTCAGTATATTTGATAGAGGTGCTTCATTGACCATTATTATCGAATGTGCCAAAAAATAGTGGCGCAATTTCCTTGCGGTTGTGAACACTCCATATGCTAGCTTCTGGTACTGCGGGTATCGCTGTTTTGAAGGCGATAAGACTTCACTAATGAAATATACCGGCCTTTGCACTCCATGGAGTTTTCCTTCTTCTTCTCTTTCGACAACTAGCACCGTGCTGACCACCTGAGGTGTGGCTGCAATGTATAACAAGAGGGGTTCCTTCTCTTTTGGCGCTACCAAGATTGGTGGTGTCGAGATTGTGCGTTTAAGATCCTCGAAGGCTCTATCGGCCTCTTCGTTCCACTGAAATTTCTCTCCTTGCTTGATTAGAGCGTAGAACGGTAACGTCTTTTCTCCTAGCCTGGCGACGAATCTGCTTAAAGCTGCAACTCGCCCAGTTAGCTGCTGTATTTCTTTCAACTTTGTTGGCTTCCTCATTGTTACGATAGCTTGGATTTTTTCGGGATTAGCTTCAATCCCTCTTGCTGAGACTAGGAACCCGAGAAGTTCCCCTGCAGGGACGCCAAAAGAACACTTCGTTGGATTCAGCTTGAGGCAAAACTTGTCGAGGTTGTCGAAAGTTTCCTTCAGGTCCTCGATTAGCGTTTCCCCCTTTTTTGATGTTTTGACGACATCATCAATGTACACTTGTACGTTTTTCCCAATCTGTGTTACTGGGCACTTCTGCATCATCCTCGGGTACGTTGCTCCCGCATTTTTCAGACCAAAAGGCATTGTTCTATAGCAAAACACGCCATAAGGTGTGATAAACGCTGTTTTGACCTTGTCCTCTTCTTTCAATCTGATCTGGTTATAACCAGAGTATGCATCCAGGAAGGAAAGACGTTCACATCCTGCCATGGAGTCGATAATTTGATCGATCCTCGGGAGGGGAAAGTGATCCTTTGGACAATGTTTGTTGAGACACGTAAAGTCGACACACATGCGAAGGACTTTAGTGTTTTTCTTCGGGACCAATACTGGGTTTGCGACCCACGTGGCCTCTGTATGCAGCTCCTTGATGAAACCAGCTTCTCTCAGTCGATCAATCTCTGACAGCATAGCTTTGCGGTTTGGCTCCGAAAAATGCCACAAAGGTTGTTTTATTGGTCTCGCTAATGGATCCAAGTTTAGGTGGTGCTCGGCAAGTTCCCTGGGTACTCCTGGCATGTCAGCTGGACACCATGCGAAGATTTTCCAGTGCTCACGGAGGAACTTGACGAGCGTGCTTTCCTATGCGAGGTCCATGTCTGTCGTGATGGACGTCGTCTTTCTTGGATCTGTCGGGTGAATCTGCACCTCCTTAGAATTTTTCGTAGTATTAAAGGTTGATTCTTTGTTAGGCCTTCCTACATCTGGCAGCACATCATAATCAGCCGTGAGCCTTGACGCCATGTACTCTGCTTGCATCCCGAAGGTTTCTGACAGTCGATGAAAATCCTTGTCACATTTATCGGCTAGCGCGAAGCTTCCTTTAACTGTGATTGGTCCCTTAGGTCCAGGCATCCTCCACAACAGGTATGTGTAATGTGGTACCGCCATAAACCTGGCATATGTTGGGCGCCCCAACAAAGCGTGGTACTGTGATGGGAAATCCACGACTTCAAACTCCAGCCTCTCCATCCTGTAGTTTTCTCGGGTCCCAAACTGAAGGTCGAGATTGATCTTCCCCAACGGATAACTTGGCTTCTCCAGCGTAATTCCATGGAAACGTGTATCGGTTGGCTTCATATTTGCTAGAGATATGTTCATCTTCCTTAGTGTATCTGCATACATAAGGTTTAAACTGCTGCCTCCATCTATGAATACTCGAGATACGTCGAATCCTGCGATTACTGCTGGTAAGATAAGTGTTGACTGCCCTGGTCGAGGAACTTGCTGCGGGTGATCCGCTATTGTGAAGCCAATATCTTGCCCTGACCAATTGAGGTACTCAACTGTTGGTGGAGGCATCTTCTCCGCCATGAACACCTGCCGCGAGATTACCTTCTGAGCTCTATTGGATGGCCTGCCTTTCTGAATCATCGAGACCGCTCTGTTGGAATTGGGATCAACGTAAGGTGGTGGTGCAGGTGCTGCCGCTATTCTGAGCTGGTGTCGATTTTCATCCGTAATTGCGGGAGGAGGTGGCAAGTGGATCTCACTCCTGGGCCCTTGAGGGTTTCTATTTATCGCCTGGGCATTGGCGTGCCCTGCCCACCTTAACATTGCCTGAAAATTTCGGCAATCCTTTTGCAAGTGTCCTGACTGTCTCTTTCCGTTGTTGTCGAGATAGAAATGCATCTGACACGGCCCGTTCATCATCTCCTCGGGGGACACGAAAGGTCTCTGGAACCTTGGCCCATTATTTTGCCTGTTGTTTCGGGAGTCATCTCTATTGTCGCCTCGCTGCTCGTTGCTCCTTTGATAAGTCATCTCTATTGTTTCCTCCAGCGCTTGCTCTAAAGCCAGCCGAAATTTGTCCAGGAGCATCATAGCTCGAGTACTGCCGAGGAAATCGTCGCCTATTTTGATAATTTCGACCGCGGTCCTCCTCTGGTGACCTATGCCATTTGTTGTGAACAGCATCTTCTCCATCTGCCCATCTGTTTGCTATCTCCATCAACGCGGATACTGTCTTTGGGTTAGTTCTCCCCAAGTCCTCGACAAAATCTCCCCGCCGGATTCCTGCGACAAACGCATCTATCGCTCTCTCGTCAGATATATTCTCTGCCGAGTTTTTGATGATATTCCACCTTTGGATGTACTTTCTCATTGATTCATCCGGCTTTTGTTGACACGCTCTCAACTCCTCTAGTGATGCAGGTTTTTTGCAAGTAGACCAGAAATTCTTGACGAACACATCCTCGAAGCTATCCCAGCTGTCGATAGAACCTGGAGGAAGCTTCTTTATCCAAGATCGCGCAGCTCCACTCAGATGTACCTGGATGCTCTGCATGGCTGTTGCTCTGGTTCCTCCTGTCACCTTTACCATCTCGAGATAATCGACTAGCCAATCCTCTGGATCTTGCAGGCCGTCGAATTTTTTGAAGTTATCGGGCAATTTGAACCCCGCAGGAACTCGAGTTTTTCCGGACCCTCCTTGTAAAGCACGGCAACCCGCACATATCCTCGTCCTCTATCTCTGGGGAGTGTCGATGTTCCCTTCTATTTTGTCGTGCTCTGTCCACCCTTGCTTGCGCGCTGCTGTGTCTCTTGCTCTACTTGTTCTTTCGGGAACTGGTGCTGCCGCCGCAGGTCATGGACTATTTTGTCTTGCTGTTCCTTCGGGAGGCGTTGATGCAAACGTTGTTCCCATGGCCCCAACGCCTGCCATGGCCATGTTGTACAATGCCTCCCTTGGATCTCCAGGAGGTGGCCTGGACGCGAGGATAAAGGCTTGTGTTGCCATATACCCAGCTTTCGGTGTTTTAGGGATAATGTTCCCTCTTGTGTCTATCGACATAAAGGACATATCGAGGTTTCGTACCAAGTGCTCTCTATCAGCTTCAGGTATGTTTTGCAGCCTAGATCTTGCCCTGTTCCAAGCTTCTCTGTGGCTATCTCCAGAAGTTCCTGAATGTCGACTTAACTCTGCCCTTCGCCTGCTGGATGCAGAGGCTGCTTCCTGCCTTCTATCCAACTCGATTTTTTGCTTCTCGAGCTCCCGCCTGGTACGTGCAAGCCTATACTGATATGCTTGTAACTCCTCAGGTGTCGCCGTTACAGTCATTGGCTTTGTACCATTAATAGCTCTTGCGACTCAATCCCACACTTCTTGTGGAAATCGCACCATCTCTTGTGTCCCTGGTCCAATATATTTTGTTCCTAGACCTCTCGTGAGATCTGCAGGATCGACATATGGATTCCCTGCCTCGTCGAAGTTCTCTGATGTCTCCTCTTGTGGGCGACTCGGATACCCGATTGCATAGATCTGATGATATTTTGGATGCTGAAACATGTTGGGTTTGGTGACACCATCATAGAGATTGGTGAAGACCTTGCCAACGGTAGTGGATCTGTCGAAGAAGTTGAAGCTGTCGAAGATATTCGAGTCGTCGCTTATATCTGAGTCCGCAGACGACTCGAAGGACATGTCGCTGAAGATCTTGGCGAGCTTTTCGCTTGCCCTGGTGCTGATGAAGCGTGGCGATGAAGTCTCCTCTTCGCCTGACTCGATTGACGATGTTGAGTTCGAAAAATCGGAATCGACCGCCGATAATCCCGACGAGATCGGAATTTTGAGACGATACGCTCCCTCCTTCTCGACGCGAAAGTGGAACCTTCCAAATGTCATCTCCATAGGCTCCTCCAGATACGCATATGCATCCAAACGGGAGGGCGGGTGAGGAACAAAATCGACAGGACCAATTGCGATCTGTTTACCTCGATCCATCGCGTTGCTTGCTGTTGACGAAGTGGACGATCTTGAACGTGCCATCGAGATCAGATCCTTGACGCCTCTAATTCCCACAGACGGCGCCAATTGACAAGGGATTAACTTGTCAATGCCTACGGGTTGTAGACTAGGGTTTAGTTAGAAGTAGAGGGCAAGGAGATCTCGAAGGTTTCAACCGAAAAGTACTCGACGATATGAAAACTAGGGTTTGTGAGACAATGAATCGATGCTTTCTTTGTCCCGCGACTCCCCCTTATATAGGAGGTGGAGCCAAGGGATTCGTGATGTACAAGTTACAGAGTCCGGGAAGGTTTCTAACTCCTCCCGTAATATTACAAGTGTTCTCTCCTAATACAACTCTAGCTTTCCTTAACTAGCAAGTTGGTCTTCCGAATTCTTCTTATCCTTCGGGTCGTGGGCCTTCAATAAACCCCGGGTACCATCTTTGGCAGGCCCATTGGGGATGCCTATGTCAGTATCTTCAGCCCTTGAGAAGCCATCATATGGCTCAATCAACACTGCCCAGTTGCGAAATAGCCAAGGGCCATACTCCACAATACGCTCCCAATCTCCCAGGCACGAGGCCTGTATAGTAAATAGATTTTCGCCAATTGATCTGAATTTTACAGGTTGTGTTGTATTCCATGCTGCCCTCATCTCACCGAAGAACGCAGCATGGCTGAACACCTTATCAGTATGCACTTTTGCAACTGCCATCCATTGGACACTCTCCTGAATTTCTGGATCGTCTTCATCCACGATCAAGTCATTGAACTCATCATCTTGCAGATCTAGTTGTTCCAGCATCACATCAATACTAACCGGATCCTTACCCTTCATCCTTGAGCTATCCCCACTTGTCGCCGATCTTGCATCCATCGCTGATATCTCCCGATATGAAGAAACACCGCCTGATCCGTCGGAACCCTCAAAACCCCGCCCCAGGACCACCGAACCAAGGCCGGGAAGGAGAACTAGTCTCCCCCTTAATCAGCCCGAGCGCAGTAGTGTCCAGGAGGGATTCAGATTCTGGCGGAGACGGTCGCACAGAGTCAGATTGTAACTCGTCGGTGGGATCGCCACCAGGAGGATAAAACCCTAGGACTCTAGGGGAAAGTAGAGTTGACCGCAAAACTGCTGCTATTGGTTGCCCACGGTACTTCGAAACAGGTTTCCGGTAGTAGAAAACGGTTCGATTGGAGGCCTAGTCCACACCCACGTAGTGGCCCATGCGCCCCTCAAAGCACGTTAGGGCTAGGCCCCGGGCGAACGGCCGAATTGGCCGTTTCTATAGAGCTATCATCGTCGTATTCTATTTCGAGAATGTGGCGTACGAGCGGCAGAGATGGCGCGAACTCTGTTGCACCAAAAAAGCGGTGGGAGATTTTCGGTCACTGCCCTAATTTCGCCTCCCTATTTAGCTCTACTCTCATCGCTGAAATTCAAATCCACCATTTCCCCCTAGTCGATCTCTTCACCCTTTCGAGATCCAAGGTGGTGGCAGGAGCTTCTTCGCCGTCTATGACGAGGAGCTCGGTGGCAGCCGTTGCTGGCATGCCTTCTCCATCTTCCCTGACCTATGTTCTTCTGGATCATCTTCTGGTGTTTGTAAGAAATCTCTAACACCGGATGTGGGTATATTAGATCTATAAGCGGTAAATGTGTGTAAATCTAACTGTAGATGTGGTAGGTTGAGTTTGTATGGAATCATAAATCATGGTTGCCATATTTCGGTGTGTTACGGGTTAACTTATTTCGGTGGTATGGAACCCCGTTGAATGGAACCCTTGATGGTGGATTTAGGTGTGGTAGTGTTTCACTAGTGTGGTTGTGATAGACTTACCAGTTCAACGGTTGACGTGCCGAATCTTTTGTAAGTCATCATGCCTTCTACTCCAAAGAGCATGGACACGGTGGTGTTGCCTTCCACTCAGTCAAGGCTAGACAGTGGTGCTGCTTTCTTCTCCGTCCAGCTAGCCAACCTCGGCGTTTAATCCTACTCCCTTGAATGTAAGCCTTCTATGTCATGCTTACCATTGTTTTGATGTCTTGTGCAGGCCACCTACTCATGCACAATGGATTGTCATGCTTACCATTGCTCATTTATCTTGTTCAGGTCATCCCTCCTTCTACCGATACGATGTGGAAGCCTTCTATGGCCTGGATGGTGCCTGACAGGACACGGGCTGATCCAGTCTGTGTTAGCCCAAACCACCTATGGCGTGGAAACCAAATAGTTCTCAATAGGGTCTGTGAGGAAGTCAGGGGCGACATCGATTGTTCATGTGACTTCGAAGAAAACCTACTACAGAGTGTCTACAATGATGTTCTTGACTTCACAGGCATGACAGTCACACCTACTCAGGTGAACAACCACCCCAAGAAGTGGAGACAGAGGTGGGCGGTCGTGTGCAAGGTTTGGAATGTTTCAGGAGTGACATTTTGCAATGAGAGCACGACCCTCGAGATGGATAAGGAGAAGCTGAAGTCATACCTCATGGTTATCTTGCAGATCATTGCTTTGCTCAACATGTTCATTCCATTTTCATGTAGAGCTCAACTAACACAATGTATTCTCAATCGCAACAAAACGAATCACAAAGATTTACCGAACACGCCCATTACGAACTACCAACAGATGATGATGATATTCGAGCTAGAGTTTGTGCATTACGAGATTCTCTTCACTCCCCGCAAACTTGTGTCTACTATCAAGTACCTTGCGGACAACAAGACCCATGGTAGCACCTATGTTGACATTACAACGTCAAAGAGGAGAATCTGGCTTAGGACATGGATGCACAAGCACCACTATTAGTGGTGTTGCTTTGCAACTGCGTATGATGATGGTCGTGATCTAGTGAGGTCATGCATATTTTGGGAGCTCGTCTAATATCCATTCCACTAGCTAGGAATTGATGGAAACTTGATGCCTGGATTGCAATATTTTGGAAGGTGGTATATATACTAACCCCTCTAATGATGAACTTGTGAAGCATCACGAGGTGTAGTTTTTTGGGTTAGCTCTTGGTGCATCAGTAATTATGGTAGCTATTATTAAGCAGCACCATCCCCTAAGATGAACTGTTCATCTTAACTCCTTGTTCTGTCAGACATATTGTGTGCTATGTGCTGGGTAACCTCATCTCTCAAAGGAATAGGTTACCATCTCCACATGTGTGTTGCAACAAAACAACACGAAGTAGTTTTATCCTTTGATAGAATAGCGTAACACAATCAACCAAACACTGTTGTTGAGAGTGCATTTGCTACCCGCATGGGTAGCTACACACCCATGCATTATACCAATATGCAAGTCATATTAACTTGTTTTAGCTCGGTTTCCTAGTAGAACATGGAATTCTATTGTACAAAAGTGGTTTCCGAATTTTGATATGAATATTTTTTGATCAAAGTCAACTCACCAACGTATTTAGCGTTGACTTTATGAATACTGAGTTGACTTTGACAAAAAAAGTTCAAATGAAAATTCGGAAACCACTTTTGTACACTAGAATTCCGCGTTCTACTAGGAAACCGAGCTAAAACAAGTTAATATGGCTTGCATATTGGTATAATGCATGGGTGTGTAGCTACCCATGCGGGTAGCAGGCTTCATCCCCACTGTTGTTACTGTTCTCTCCCTTATGCAGAAAAGTGCCATGTGGGCAACCATACGAAGTGGAGAGCGTGTCTTTTGGGTTGTTTCTCCCGGCCATGCTCCTAAGGGGCACACTACAAGAAAAGTTGCCATGGCCGACAAAGTTGAAGTCGCGCCGTGGTTGCTGGTGTACCATGGCCGACGATTTTTGGTCCCTCCGTGGTGCATGTCAAAACTTTTTTTTTCTCGTTTTTGAGGCCACCTAGCCCGACGAAAGCGGCCAAAACGTCGCGTATGGTGGCCCGGGACGTGGTGCATCTCGAAATCTCGGGTTCGCCGGCCGAGTCAACGCAAATCCGCACCGCCGAGGGATGTAGGGCCCAGATGGCAGCCTCTCTGGCATTGTTTTTTTTCTCGATCGCGCCATCTCGTTCAACGTTCTCCGATCGAGCCGTTTACGATGCAGGATCATGGGTCCCGCATGTCATCCTCTATGAACCAAAATTCTTTCTATTCTTGGATTTTTTTTGACCCCCTGATTTCTGGCTACTTCCTTTTTCTTTTGATCCCTTGCCGCCTTGGAAACGTTGAGACCGCTGCTGCTAAATGGGACCCGCATGTCATCCTCTTTGTGCAATCAACTTTCTTTTCTTGGAGTTTTTTTTGGCACCTCAAATTTGGTCACTTTCCTTTTTCTTTCGATCCCCTGCCGCCTCTCAAATGGTGATACCGCTGCTGCTAACTGGGACCCGCATGTCATCCTCTATGTACTATAAAACTTTCTTTTCTTGAATTATTTTTGGCACCTCATATTTGGTCACTTACCTTTTTCTTTCGATCCCCTGCCGCCTCTCAAATGGTGATACCGCTGCTGCTAAATGGGACCCGCATGTCATCCTTTATGTACTATAAAACTTTCTTTTCTTGAATTATTTTTGGCTCCTCATATTTTTTCACTTGCCTTTTTCTTTCGATCCCCTGCCGCCTCTCAAACGGTGATACCGCTGCTGCTAAATGGGACCCGCATGTCATCCTCTATGTACTATAAAACTTTCTTTTCTTGAATTATTTTTGGCTCCTGATATTTTTTCACTTGCCTTTTTCTTTCGATCTCATGCCACGTTTGAAACATTGAGGAACCTGCAGGCTCATGGGACCCGCATGTCATCCTCTATGTACTATAAAAGTTCATTTTCTTGGTTTTTTTTCACCCTCTGATTTTTGGCACTTTCTTTTTCTTTTGATCCCTGCCGCCTCTCAAACGGTGATACCGCTGCTGCTAAATGGGACCCGCATGTCATCCTCTATGTACTATAAAACTTTCTTTTCTTGAATTATTTTTGGCTCCTCATATTTGGTCACTTGCCTTTTTCTTTCGATCTCATGCCACGTTTGAAATGTTGAGGAACCTGCTGGCTCATGGGACCCGCACGTCATCCTCTATGTGCTATAAAAGTTTATTTTCTTTATTTTTTTTTCACCCTCTGATTTTTGGCTATTTCCTTTTTCTTTTGATCCCCTGCCGCCTTGGAAACGTTGGGTAAGCTGCTGACTCATGGGACCCGCATGTCATCCTCTATGTACAATCAACTTTCTTTTTCTTTTGATCTCAAGCCGCATTTGAAACGTTGAGACCGCTGCTACTAAATGGGACCCGCATGTCATCCTCTACGTACAATAAAGTTTCTTTTCTTGGATTATCTTTGGCTCCTGATATTTTGTCACTTGCCTTTTTCTTTCGATCTCATGCCGCCTTTGAAACGTTGAGTAAGCTACTGGCTCATGGGTCCCGCATGTCATCCTCTACGAACAATAAAAGTTTCCTTTCTTGGAGTTATTTTTTACCCCTAATTTCTGGCTATTTGCCTTTTTCTTTTGATCTCCTGCCCCCTCTGAAACAATGAGGACGCTGTTGGCAGGTCGGTCCCACATGTCATCTTCTATGAACAATAAATGTTTCCTTTGATGGATTTATTTTGAACCCCTAATTAATTTCTGGATATTCCCCCTGCCGCCTTGGAATCGTTGAGGATGCTGCTGCCTCATGGGTCCCGCATGTCATCCTCTCAGAACGGTAAATGTTTATTTTCTTGGATTTTGTTGACCAAACGATTTTTGGCTTATTTTTCTTTCGATCACCTGCAGCCTTTAAAACGTTGAGGACGCCGCTGGCTCACGGGTCCCACATGTCAACCTCTATGAACAATAAACGCTGAGGATGCAGCTGCCTCATGGGTCCCGCATGTCATCCTCTCAGAACGAAAATGTTTCTTTTCTTGGATTTTTTACCAACAGTTTTTTGGTTTATTTTTTCTTTCCATCCCCTGCCGCCTTTAAAACGTTGACGACGCTGTTGGCTCATGGGTCCCCGATGTCAGCCTCCCCGTACAAGAAACATATGATATCTTGATTATTTTGCAGACAATAAACAATGTATTGCGCTCTGAGCTATTTCAAACGGATAATTAAATCTTTATTTTTACATAAACAAACTTATATGTTGAATCTCCTTGTTTTTTTATCTTTGCGAAGCATAGGACTTTCCTGTTTTTTTAGAAAATTCGGAACTTTCCTGTTTTGGAGTGGGCTGAAATTGTACGAGTCAAAAGGCCAAGCAGGATAGTTCGAAGGCCCAGATGTCCAGATGCAGCCCAATTGAAATCTTTCTTCTTGGATTTTTTCACCCCCGATTTACGGCTACTTCATTTTTCTTTTGGTTCTGTGCCGCCTTGGAAACGTTGAGACCGCTGCTGCAAAATGGGACCCGCATGTCATCCTCTACGTACAATAAAATTTCTTTTCTTGGATTATTTTTGGCTCCTGATATTTGGTCACTTGCCTTTTTCTTTCGATCCCGTGCAGCCTCTCAAACGGTGATACCGCTGCTGCTAATTGGGACCCGCATGTCATCCTCTATGTACAATCAAGTTTCTTTTCTTGAATTATTTTTGGCTCCTGATATTTGGTCACTTGCCTTTTTCTTTCGATCTCATGCCACGTTTGAAACGTTGAGGAACCTGCTGGCTCATGGGACCCGCATGTCATCCTCTATGTACTATAAAAGTTCATTTTCTTTGTTTTTTTTCACCCTCTGATTTTTGGCTATTTCCTTTTTCTTTTGATCCCCTGCCGCCTTGGAAACGTTGAGTAAGCTGCTAGCTCATGGGACCCGCATGTCATCCTCTATGTCCATCAACTTTATTTTCTTGGATTTTTTTGACCCCCTAATTTCTGGCTACTTTCTTTTTCTTTTGATCTCAAGCCGCATTTGAAACGTTGGGACCGCTGCTGCAAAATGGGACCCGCATGTCATCCTCTATGTAAATAAAGTTTCTTTTCTTGGATTATCTTGGGCTCCTGATATTTTGTCACTTGCCTTTTTCTTTCGATCTCATGCCGCCTTTGAAACGTTAAGTAAGCTGCTGGCTCATGGGTCCCGCATGTCATCCTCTACGAACAATAAAAGTTTCCTTTCTTGGAGTTATTTTTTACCCCTAATTTCTGGCTATTTGCCTTTTCTTTTGATCTCCTGCCCCCTTTGAAACGATGAGGACACTGTTGGTAGGTCGGTCCCACATGTCATCCTCTATGAATAATTAAACTTTCCTTTGATGGATTTATTTTGAACCCCTAATTAATTTCTAGATATTTCCTTTTTTTTCTTTTGATCCCCTGCCGCCTTGGAATCGTTGAGGATGCTGCTGTCTCATGGGTCCCGCATGTCATCCTCTCAGAACGGTAAATGTTTATTTTCTTGGATTTTGAATACCAAATGATTTTTGGCTTATTTTTTCTTTCGATCTCCTGCCGCCTTTAAAACGTTGAGGACGCTGCTGGCTCACGGGTCCCACATGTCAGCGTCTAACATTAAACGCTGAGGATGCTGCTGCCTCATGGGTCCCGCGTGTTATCCTCTCAGAACGAAAATGTTTCTTTCCTTGGATTTTGTACCAACAGATTTTTGGTTTATTTTTTCTTTCCATCCCTGCCGCCTTTAAAATGTTGACGACGCTGCTGGCGCATGGGTCCCCGATGTCAGCCTCCCCGTATAAGAAACATGTGATATCTTGATTATTTTGCAGACAATAAACAGTGTATTTTGCTCTGAGCTATTGCAAAGGGATAAATTAAATCTTTATTTTTACATAAACAAACTTATATGCTGAATCTCCTTGTTTTTTTGTCTTTGCGAGGCATAGGACTTTCCTGTTTTGGAATGGGCTGAAATTGTACGAATCAAAAGGCGTCCGGCGGGATAGTTTGAAGGCCCGGATGGCGAAGCAGCCCAATTGAAATATTCCTTTTCTTGGATTTTTTGACACCCTTATTTACGGCTACTTCCTTTTTCTTTTGGTCATGTGCCGCCTTGGAAACATTGAGACCGCTTTGCAAAATGGGACCCGCATGTCATCCTCTATGTACAATAGAAGTTTCTTTTCTTGGATTATTTTTGGCTCTGATATTTGGCACTTGTCTTTTTCTTTCGATCTAATGCCGACTTTGAAACCTTCAGACCGGTCTTTGCAAAATGGGACCCGCATGTCATTCTCTATGCACAATAAAGTTTCTTTTCTTAGATTATTTTTGGCTCGATATTTGGTCACTTTCCTTTTCCTTTCGATCTCATGCCGCCTTTGAAACGTTGAGGAAGGCTGCGGCTCATGGGTCCCGCATGTCATACTCTATGAACAATAAAGTGTCCTTCATTGGATTTATTTTTACCCCTAATTTACGGCTATTTACCATTTTCTTTTGATCCCCTGCCCCCTTTGAAACGATGAGGACGCTGCTTTGGCAGGTCGGTCCCACATCCTCTATGAACAATAAAAGTTTCCTATGATGGATTTATTTTTGACCCCTTTTGATCCCCTGCCGCCTTGGAATCGTTGAGGATGATCTTGCCTCATGGGTCCCGCATGTCGACCTCTCGAACGGTAAATGTTTCTTTTCTTGGATTTTTACCAACTGATTTTTGGCCTTTGTCTTTCTATCTCCTGCCGCCTTTAACACGTTGGGGACGCTGCGGCTCGGGGTCCCACATGTCAGCCTCTATGAACAATAAACCTTTTGTTTGATTTATTATTGACCCATAATTTCTTGGTATTTGCCTTTTTCTTTCGATCTCATGCCACCTCTGAAACGTTGAGACGCTGCTGGCTCATGGGTCCCTGTCAGCCTCTATGAACAGTAAAAGTTTCCTTTGTTTGATTTATTTTTGACCCTAATTACTAGCTATTTGCCTTTTTTTATCCCCTGCCGCCTTTGAAACTAAGAGGACGCTACTGGCCCATGGGTCCCACATCTCAGCCTCTACGAACGATAAACCTTTCCTTTCTTTTTTTTCGATCCCGTGCCGCCTTGGAAAATGTGAGACCGCTCCTGCAAAACGGGACCCATATGTCATCCTCTATGTACAATAAAAGTTTCTTTCCTTGGATTATTTTTGGCACCTGATATATGGTCACTTGCCTTTTCTGGCTACGTCCTGCCGCCTTTGAAACGTTGAGACGCTGCTGGCTCGTGGGTCCCACAGGTCAGCCTCTATGAACAATAAACAGTTCATTTCTTGGATTTATTTTTGACAGCTGATTTCTGGGACCTTTGCTTTTTCTTTAGATCCCCTGCCGCCTTTGTTAAAGTTGAGGACGCTGCTGCAAAATGCGTCCCACATGTCAGCTTCTCTGTACGATAATTGTTTCCTTTCTTGGATTTTTTTCCACGGCTGGCCGATGGGTCCACGATGTCAGCCTCTATGTACAAGAAATATGTGATTTCTCGATATGTTTTAACCCGAGATATGTAGGATACTTGCTTTTGTCGATCCCTTTTGTTTGTCTTTACCTTCAAATGTTGAGGGACGCTACTGGCAAATGGGTCCTGCTCTAGCATTCTCAACTGAAGGAAAAACTAAAATATTGCCTATTCATTTGTTTTTCGTACTCCATGCACATAATCCATACTAATCGTTGATCCGGTTTTAGTTCAACTTAATTAGTTCAAATTTGATCTACGAGGAAGTATGTAATATATTTTGGGTTCACAACACTACACTTGTTAACAACAATCTGATGAAGAGGTTTGTCATTTTTTTTAAACTACAAATACACTCTAAGATCTTGCAAACTGATAGAAAAAATCTTGGAACTTTAAATAATTTATGAAAATTTTGAAATCAACTATATGAATATATCAAAATATAGAGCCCATGTAGATGCGCATACTGGCTATGCGCATTTAAAAAAGAATCATAATCATAATTGATACGAAATAAAAATAACTTTATATTTAGAATCTCGGTTTCTTGAGGGCCAATCATAGGATCTCCGTGTTTAAATTAGGAAGGGCCCCAATGGCATGAGTCGGAGGCCCATTAAATGTTTTTGGATTGTTATCAGTGAAGCAAGCGGTGACGGCAATCACCATGTACATGGCCGGCGGCAGCCTAAAAGTACAAACAATTGGCCCATGCGGGAAGGTAGTACTTTTTTATTGGGAAGGTTATGCAGGCTAACCCAAAAAAAAAGTGGTGCTACATGGGGTAGCACTTGAACCCGGAATGAGACCATGAACAGTACATATGCTACATGCTACGGTACTTAATTCTTAGCTATCTATTTTTGATCCAACGTCCAAATCTACAAGTCAACCAATTTGTTCATACGTGCTTGCCGATGTCAAGGCCTTTGGATCCTGGACGCTTGAACCCATGATCGTTACTGAGGGTTGCCTATTTGCGCATAATATGTTTTGTCAGCGGGCACTTCACTAGTTTGTGCAAAACATATCCAGCGCAGGATTCGAAAAAACAACACGTTTTTTTCTTTACGGAAACAACAGAACATCTCATGTTCATCACAATCCAGCCAACATAAGCACATAATAATTAATAGTACAACTAGAGAGCTGTACATATAAATAAGGTTTGTCAAGCTTCATGCACTAGCCAACGCAACCAAAAGTCCGAACTGATGGAAAGGGCTAGGCAATCCACTTATACATCTGAACACCCCTCCTCACGTGTGACCGGAAGAAGGGAAGAGGTCAACACAAGGAGACTCTCAAGAGGCATATACGTGGACTCCGAGGAGGGCAACGGAGGGCAGCACCAATTTTTAGGATAAATTACGAAAGCCAGGTCTCGAACTCGAGACCACAGGCTCTGATACCATGCCAAGCTTCATACACAAGCCAACGCAACCAAAAGTCCGAACTAATGGAAAGGGCTAGGCAATCCACTTATACATATCAACATCCCCCCCTCACATGTGACCACAATCCAGTAATGGTACCATCATGTTCACCACAATACATCATCATTATACTACAGAACATTTGTAAGACAACTTAATACAGCTGTGATTCATTTTGTTGCCCCAGCGATGGGTGATAACCTGAACACCATATAACCTTCTCACAGCAATTGTAACCAAATATGAGCACCTGCAATGATTTGGTGTCAATCTTCTTGAAGGTCGAGGTATCCTACCTTCAAGTCATGTGCTTTGACAAACTCGGCCATCCTGCGTCCATTAAAACATTGCCATCTTGTTGCTTCAGTCCACAATCCAGGTGCATGCAGTGGACATCGTCCCGCTTATGGACTCTGGACACCCACCGTAAAACCAGGGTAGACCACGACGCGGGATGGTAATCACCTCTAACTCCGATGTACATAGTCCCTTGCAGAAGGCTGTCGTGATATTCTCCTCATCGATGCGCCTAAACACCTTGCACACTTTGGGGCTGGCTCTACGAGATGTCTCCTTCCATGATAAGCTCTCTCCAAGCTTGAGCTTCTTGTTTGAACACTTGCAAAAAGATGCCTCAATTAGATAATGCCTCTAGCTTCCGACCGTAATTCCAAGCAAATGCATAATCAAAGGCACCTAGCAAAGTCAGCGGATCATTGTTCTTATCGAACACAGTCCGAACAATAAGCTTCGAATCTAGCTAGGCTGATATGTACAACCTTGTATCATCAAATTATTCAGCATAGTGTATCAGTGTATCGCAGAAGCCAAATCTAAATAAATAGTAGCTATGAGCATAGACAGCCAGATAGCATGAGCCATGCATGCTTGCTTGCTAGGTCTCGCATCCGAGTAATGGAGCTGCTGTTCAGCATCCGCCGGTCTGAGATCGACCAAGCAAACAAAAAAAAAATCAGCGTCGGCCTAAAGAGTCCATAAGCCAGACATGCATGCTCGGTGTCCTCATATGTGATTATCGGCCGTGGATTGACCAATATCATATTTGAACGATTATTATTGCACACATTAGATCCAGTCCCAACCTAGCTAGCATGCGTGCATGTGTAGCCCGAGTCTTTACCAGAGGATTAATATATACACTGGATGAGAGAAATAGTCTATATCAAACAATGCTAAGCAACCGGCAATACAGCTTAGATATAATAAAGATGTGACCGGCAACCCTAGTGATTCGGGGGAAACATACCGCCATTGCAGCCATGGACCGAGAGAATCGGGGATGCCGCGCCGCCTTAGTGGAGTTTTTAGGTGCGACGTCGCCGCATCCGTAGAGGACGGAGTCCAAGCCGCGTAGTCCGAGCGGTGGTGGACGCCGGTGGTGTAGGGAGAGGACTCAGGGGAGATGGACGGCGAGGGATGCAGGGAGATCTGAACATGAGGGGGCTGTGAGAAACTGAGAATGATACATCAGCAAGGTAATAAATGCGCGTGTCCCCCCGGTCAAAAAAAATGCGCGTTTCTTGGAGGAATGAAGCCAGGTACGCAGGAATCCACACAGAAAACTTCACCCGGTGGGTCACTGGGCTTTATCAGTATCTGGTGGGGCCCAGACCTACATACCAGTGAGACAGGTCGTGTGGGTTATGATCCGATCAGTGTGCACACAGAAGTTGCATTCAGAGCTAAGGGCCTCAGACTACGTTGTACTATACAATATATCCGTTTCTTTTGGTAAAATGAAAACGATACTCCATCTGATCCTCATTACTTGATGATAAAATGGATGTCTCTACAACTAATATGTGTCTAGATACATCTATATGAGAGCGTCTGTGTTTGTACTGTGTATCTCAAAAAAAATGGATCGGAGGGAGCATTAAGAGGTGTCAAAAAAAACTGCAAACAAACATGGATGTAAGCAGTTGAGTATTAAACCAGTGCGTAAAATACCTTTATATCTCGACCATGTAACAATGAATATGAGAAGTTTTGGGGGTTTGACCATCTGCACTTGTGTTCGCTACAATCGTTCGCTACAATCAGATCAAAAAAATTGGTCACTTTTACACTTCCTAAAATAAAATGTATTTTTCCCTGAGATTTTACAAGCTCGTACAAGAAAGCATTGACTACATATGGAATATATCACATTTACACTTACAAATCTATGAATATTTCAAAATGTTGAGCTCCATGTAGCTAGGTATAATACAAATTATCAGACCGCACATTGAAACTACCGCAGCATATCACAGTAAATTAAAGTAAAATAAAACATGTCTAACATATACTATATTAGCTAATTAACAAAGTCTCATCACAGTGTATCTGATCCCCAGTTCAGCTTAATACAAAAACCAAGCCCAGCATGAACATCGTGAGGCACTACCCCAGGTCCAAAAGCGGCATCTAGTTAATTCAATAAAATATTGAGGTGTTTCGATCCCCTCTTCCTAAAAGCACTGCAGATCATGCATGCAACTAAGGGTGATCAGCACTAAATATTACCCTACAGGTGGAGGTGTTACGATCGTAGATCAACACATTCATCAAGGAAGTGTCTTTCACCTCGAAGACGAGAATGTCATCGAGCTGCAGTTCATGCGCCTCTGCAAACCCGAACCAACCATCCTTCAAGACCAGTTCACCCTGGTACTCATCGATGTGCACATACCAGGCGCAGCCTACGCTCGTCTTGAGCTTGATAGGCCTGGGAAGAATCCCTTTCAGACATTGCTTGAATTCTCTGGGGATGACCAACATATACATGTCATCGTTGCCATCCAGTTGCACATAGAAGCGCGAGGGCTGAGGAGGGTCCGCCGAGTGACCAACCCGTTTAGGGCGGCCTTTCCCTCGCCCTTTTAATATAAAACGTTGAATTGCTGCATCACGCCTGCCCGTCACCTTTGGCTTTTTGGCTAGTGAGTTTCTTTGAATTCTGAACTCGGGGGGGTGTAGAGGACATGTACAATCGACAGTCCTAAGACGTAGTTGCTCATTGACGTTGGAGCGAGTTTGCTTCTGCATCTAGTTAAGCACGGTATATATCAATCAACAGCATATAAATCAGAACGTAACATACATGGAGAAAATGCATCTAGCTATCTCTTTAATTAGTTTGCACAAAATCTAGCAGCAGCAAGACAATTTGATTTTACAGTGCTGAGCAAGCTTTCGGACTTTCAAGCAGGTAACATGGAGCATATATTTGTATGTTCAGACTGCCAAACCCTGCTCTGTGATGGATACTATTACTTAACATCTTTTTTTGCGTAACTAGTACTTAACATCTACTGTTTCCCATCATTAAAAAAACATTTGCGAGAAGAATACTAGTTTCCCATCATTAAAGAAAAAAGAACTTGTTTAAAACCCCAACTATCATTGACTACTTACACCTGCATCCTAGTGAGTTCGGGACAACTTACAGCCACTTTTGGTGGTGCCGCCACCGGAGAAGACCGTGCCGCGGGGTTGGGGTCAGCGCAGACCGGAGAAGCTGGTGCCGCCGCTGGGAAATCGGTGCCGAGCCGGATGGTGCTTCCAGCGGAGAAGAAAGTACCTCGAGAGATGGAACCGACGCTGCCAAAGGGTAAGAAACGGATGTACTCGTAGATCCTTCTCTAGTCACGATGCGGATAGAAGAGGCGGACGTCCATCAAGCTGCTGGAGGATGCGGTGGATCAAATCGGCTGAGTTCGGGAAATATCGGTGATGTTCATCTCGTGTCGGCGGCCGTTACCGCCAGTGCAGCTGCCGGTGGAGGGAGGAGGCGAGCCGTTCATGGCAGTCATTAGTGTAAAAGAGGTGAAGTAGGTGGGAGAGATAGAGGGTTCGGGATTGAAGTAATTGTAGTCTGCTCTCTCATTTTTACAAGCATGCGTCCTCAGCGATTTTTTTTAGATGCGTACTCGGGCTGCTTTGTCAAACCAGGGCCTCAATGAAGCCCGATTAACTATTTCTCCGCTAAAAGCGCACTATAGCATATCTAGAGGGTCCACGCTTAGTAATTTTGCACGCTGTGGCGCTTATTTGCGAAACAGCATGCTATATCGCCCTACTTCATAGTGTTAGCGCTATTTTTTTCAGGCAAGTTGCTTTCACTTTTGCGGGGTGATGAACCACAATCTGTTGGTTCCACTTCTAAGTCGAAGATAATATCGCTCATGCTAATATGTTTTAATAAATAATTTATACTATGTTGTTGCCTTGTGAAATGTTGATGTTAGCCTTCTAAAATACTTGAGATCTATTTCTATATGTGGTTATGTATGTATGATTCAGTCACTTTTGGACTATATATATCTATTCGCTCTAGTAAAATTATTTATTTTTAGGCTATCTTTAGTATTATTGTGAAAATGCTATTTAAAATATACCACACTATTACCACGATAGAGCGTTCATATCGTTTGAAGGAGGCTGCCGCTAATTCATTTAACACGCTATTTTAAACATTGGTTAAGACGCGTTTGGCGGCACGCATCCAGGCTGGTGGGGAAATACCGTACCCAAGTGCTTAAAAGATTGCAACTTTTAGCAGGAAAACATTAGGGCACGTCCAACACGGGCGCTACGCAAGGGGCGTGAAACTCTTTTCACCAGTCTAGCTACGACACCGGAACCAACAGAAGTCGATCTGCCATCGGCAATTAGCGCTGTAAGGAGAGTACCTGGAGGATTTTACAATCTTTTCACATTCATTTGTTCTCTATTAGCGCCATATAGTATATAGCATTGTAATGCCCTTATACTCCTCTCAACATTAAAAAAAGGTGTGCATATACTAATAATAGTTGCTGAAATGAAACTAAAAATAAACAGACATGCACGGTTTACGAAGGATGGAAATACGAGTTCATCACCATCCGTTTAAATAAGATTAGATTACTTCAATGTGGGCTACATACACACTAAAATGAGTAAACAGACACACTTTGAAATGGGTCAAGGTATATAAGATTAGGAAAAAAGGAAGAGCATATTAAGATACGGAGCAAAGTTCTTGAATTGTTCAAATATATCGTACAAAAAGATTATTTTCTCCGAGAAAGATTCATGGCTCAGTTTAGGGTTGCATCAACATGCGGATATTTTTCAGACTAGGCTTAAACCACATTGTCGCACTGTCGGAAATCCCCAACCTTCTTTTGGAAGGGTGATAACTCCCATGAGCTCATTTTCCCCTTGCTGCAGGTTACAACGACAAATACAACTAAATGCTGGTTCCCGAAATGCATAGTACGCGATGTACACACAATTTGACCTCATGAATGGAGTCAATGTTCCATCAGGAGCATTGCCATCATTTATCTTCAGGTTCATTGGATAATTCAGTTCAATGAACAGAGAGTGTGTGCCAAGGCTGTCAACTCGACTCCAATTGGGTCCAATCAGGGATAGATCTTTCTCAAAAATATGTATGACAGGGGAGGACACTCCCGCAGGATAAGGCCATTACCATCATGTAGAACTTCTGCAGGCTCAAGGTGATCATTGCTACGTATATACCGATCTTCATGGATGATCATCAAGCGCTTGCCATCGGCTGATCGAGCTAAAAACCATCTGCCAAATGGATCCTCCATCGGTGATGGGATCACGAATGGCAGGGCAAGGTGTGCATCTGCATTGTAAACGGAGACCAAAAAAAATTAGTGTTTGAATGGCTCAGGAAGACAATAATACCAGTAGCTGCAACTTCACATTTGTAGGATCAAATGGAAGATGCAGTCATTATACTTGTATAAAAACTCGAAGAAATAAAATTGTTCCCATTTGAGATGTATGTTAATTACACTCATATTCATTGATGGTAGATACATGTCTCAACCTTATCTGATCCATGATTGTAAAGCTTTGAGTACATCGAATATTCAAATAAATTGAAAGTTTGCATGCATCAATTGATGAAGAGGCCAGGGCTAAGCTCCTTATTCATATTACGACAAGAGCATGCATTAACTAATTCAGGAATGCATTCATATACTGCAATAATCTGGTTTGGGTTGATGATTAGTGCACCGCATATAATCGTAATTCGTTTGTAGCAATGGTTCGATCAGGTTTGGATAATTAAATGGTGCACGATCATTTGAAAGGTGAAAAAATCTTATTGAGCAATTAGTTAATTCAGTTACAATATATCATGAATGCGCTTGATATTAAAATTTATTGCGAAGTATATCATATGGATTGAAGAATTACCGGCCTGTGATTGATCCCAGCAATATGTGGTGCCGGTCCACCCATCCACCGCAACAATGAAGCCGTTGTGCTCGATGGCGTCACTGTAATCTACACCCCAACTAGCAAGAGAGAATAACCTCCACTCCTGGCTACCATTAGCCAGGTAAGCGAGTCCAGAATTGAATAGAGCGATGAGCTTGTAATCTGAGTAATGTCCAGCTTTTGTGGGCACTTCGCAAATTACAATCTTCAACAAAAACATGGCACGCCCATACGTCATGTACCTTTCAGGAGGCAAGTCGGGGAAGCCAATCCATTCCTCCTGAAAAATGTTGCAAGTTTCCGACGATGGTAGGGAGATTTCTTGGTGCGTGTAGATGTTCGCGAGGAACCAGTTCCCACCACTGTCCACGCCGGCATCCAGTCGTCGTTCATGCCAACCCAGAATCTATTGTCCATGAACGGCAGGATGGCTGTGCGCCGAGGATGGTCGAGGGGCACAACGTGGTACACCGTGTGGTGCGCACTACTATCATCATAGTGCCAATGGGCAGAATCGGGCATCAGCAAGCAGGGTCCATCCCAATGGTGTAGATTCATGTTGTCGGCTACATGGCGGCACAGCGTTTTGGAGCATGCGGCCAGCCGGACGTCGACTGTAACGTCTAGACTCTGGGCAATGAGATTGAACAGCTCGGCGGGGAGCTTCCCCCAGTCGCCATACAGCTGGTCGTCGTTCGATGCCGCCATGGAGACGAGATGGATTTAAGAGGGCGGAAGCAAGTATGTGTGATTGGAGATTTGTAGGAGAGTCGAGCGGGAAGGAGGAGTGCTGCGGTTCTGCGGAGGGGTGAGGAGAGAACGCTATGCAAATGGGAGATCTAGAGGATGAAAAAATTTGCTAGCAGCGCTTGGCGAGTGGAGAACGATGATGGAAGTGGAGAGCCAAGGATGGAAACGATGGAGGTGAAGAGTAGGAGTGGATATGACTTTTTTTATTCTTCAGCAGTTGCATCGATGCGCCGAGTAAAACTTCAGCTAGGATAGCACGCCACTACGTCTGGTGCGATTCTTGTCCCGTCAAATCAGTTTGACCACGAAATGGTTTCTTTATTAGTACAGTATAACTTAATTTTTTCGAACAATATATACTAATCCATTTAATATACTCACTCCGATTCATATTACTTGTCAAATGATATGGATGAATCTTGAACTAAAATGTGTCTAAATATATCCATATTATAGTCTACTAATATGAATCGGAGTTTGTTTGGTTCAAAGGATTTCTAAAGGTATCTTGTACGGAGTAGGATTTTTACACATAGGGCTTTTTCCTATAAAGCTTGCTTGATTCAAAGGATTGAGAACCTTCCAAAATACCTATGGATTGCTTTCTCTACAATCCTATCTCTTGGTAATATTGCTATGTGTCTATAACAACTATGAAATGAACTCAATCTCAATAGAAATTTCCTTTGTCTTTCCTAATCAAACAACTAGTTATTTTATGTCTTTGTTTACAAATTAAGATAATTTTTAGGTTATAGGTAATCATCGAGCTTATGTGATCATCTTTTATGATCAAACTTACTTGATCAGCCGCGGAGGCGCAAAGGACTAAAGGAGCAGTGGTGTGCATTAATACGGCCGCATGGGGAAGGCACAACTAGCGACGATGAGACGTATCGCCAGCATTGGCCTAGGGAACCGTCGCCACCATTAATAAAAGCTATCCCTTTGGGCACCATGTCTCCCACTACTCGTGTCACGCGCGCATGTGGGTTACGGATGGATGGGCTGGGAAGCCGGACAGAAAACATGACAACCAGGGGGAAATGAATAAAAATAATACAAAGTCGAAAATATTTCGAAAAATAAACTTTGTAAGAAACTCCATGCGTTTAGAAAATGCGAAGGTAATATGTTGAAACACGTCTAGACCACGTCTAGAACCACCGTCCCAAAGCTTAAGGATTAAATTGATTTTTCGAATGTCAAACTAAGTTAAGTTTGACTAAGTTTTTACCAAAAGCATTAATATGCAAGATACAAAATGAATATTATTAGATAGAAAATAAATTATATTTTCATATGGTGTCTACAAAATATTATATGTCTTGATAGATTCTTTTAAGAGTTTTGTCGAACTTTACTTGGTTTGACTTTTCAAGATAAATATACTAAGCTTTAAGCATTGGAACGGAGGTATTTTTCGAAGCACCTACATGTCTTTAGAAGACAAAAGAAAACATGGAGTAAGGTTGTTTTTTGTGCAAAAGTTTACGTCAAAATCTGGTTATTTGTGTAAAAAGAATCTCAAATTGTGTTATGTGCAAAAACTGCACCAACAAGTGGTGGTATGTGCAATTTCCTCCGTCACACAAAAGGCAAGCCATTGATACATACTTAATTGTGAATAATTACAAAAATAGTAGGCAACTAATAAGCGCACATGATTAAACTGCTATGCGAGATCTTCACCACCGAAGTCGTTCCCGCGCCTCTCTAGCATTGAAAATCACGCGTTCTGCGACTTCCATCAAAGAGACAAGCTGAGCTTTGATCCGTTCTCCCAGATGAATGGCCTCGTCACAACTCCTACGAGCACGGCCGTGATCTCATCCACTTCTAGGAAAGACACCGCCTGCATCGAAATATCTTGATCCCTAACTCTCTGTTCTCCTCCCGCATGCCGGCAAGATCCAACTTCATCCTTCGACGGGATAAGCAAGGGGAGTGATCCTGCCAAAGGTAACAACAAACATATCGAGCGTTACTCGGCAAACGAAGGGCACAAATTGGCTGATTAACGAATGTGGTCACAAACATGTAGGACAGACTTAAGTGGTGTCTACATGTCAGTGACTCGAAGTACCCAAAAACCAGCAACCCAAAGTCAGCTAATATTAACCTCCGTCTTCAGCTCCTTCATCCTCTTGAACGGCGGGGAAGGTGGCAACTGATCTTCTTCTACGACCTCTCGGCTGGAACACGACGTCGAAGGATGAGAGATCCTGCGAACGGATGTGCTGCGCTGCGCGTGCGATTCACCAGGGCGCTTACGGCGTAACTCGGAGTTCTCGGCGCCAAGATGCGCAAGTACCGCTCCCTGAGCCTTGTTTACCCTAAGCCTAGATAGCTCCTGTGTAAGCCGACGAAAAACGTTCAAAATGTTACAGATCAGGCATATCATTACCAGTGCAAACGAGGTAAGTGAATCTCCGGGATCTCGCCCAACGACCGCGGTTGGTCCAATGCCACCACATCTTCTCCGAGATTGACTAACTCCTTTACATCATCTTCTCCGACATTGACTATCTCCTTTACATCATCTTCTGCTCCGAGCTTGACCATCTCCTTTACATCATCTTCTACTGCGAGCTTGATCATCTGCCTCACATCATCTTCTCCGGCGATATCGACACTCTCCTGCGGAAGATAACAGATATAAGTCCGAGTATTAGCAGCAAAACGAAGGTAATTAAAAGAGGCGTAGTAACCCTTGTGTCCTGGCTCATCAACGGCGGGGACGCTGAGCCCGCATCGTCTCCTCCGAGATCTCCCTTCGGAGGACGGATTGTTAGAGACAGTGTACTTCTGGTAGTAGTATTTATGCGTGGGGCGCCAGGGGGTCGAGAAGCTAGGACTGCATCTTCTCCTCCGAGCTCTTCCTTGGTAGACATGACAAATGAAACGAGGTGTGAGGGGCGTAAGGTATAAAAATGGCGGACGGCCGCCCCGCCTCGGCCCTCCAAGGCTTATTTTTTGCCTTACTAAACTAAAAAACATATTTTGCGTCTCACACGTCTGCCCTAAGAGGGCTGGAGGGTCCCATACATGCAGGTCCCACACTTTAGTGAGCACAAGTCATGTGCGGTAGGTAGGCAAACTTCCAACAATCTTCTTTGTCAAGTACTCAAGTGAAAACACGTCGTCAAGACTCTCTCTCTCTCCCCCCTTTTGTCATTGAAAAAAAAAGAATATTAGACGGGCGCGTAGCCTGCACTGCAGGGGGCGATTTTGACAAAGTAACCCTTTTGGCGAAGAAAAACACAGAATGAGCCACACAAAAAGGTTAGTCCAGTGAAATAGATTGCTCAGAGGCTCAGTCCGTGTTTTTCTTTGCCAAAAGGGTTATTTCTGTCAAAATCGCCGCACTGCAGGTTTGCGACCTTGAAAAACCTTGCGTGCCAGTCAACATCACTTCCCGGAAAGGTTGAAGCATTTCGAGGCCGTGACTGCTCTCCCTTCCTCTTCTCCTTCCGTGTGACCCTCTTCCACCTTTTATCCTTTGCAACATTTGCAAAAAATTGTCCGTGACTTGTGCTCACTGAAGTGTGGGACCTCACGCATGGGAACCACACGTAAGTGACAGACCTGTTGGTGTAATAATTCGGGTGATCATTATACTGTATTAGAACTCCGTACAAAGTTTCGTATGGATTCAAGGGTAGGAAAGCCAAGTTAACTCATTTACATGACATTATTTTTTCCATGAACCCAAGTTAACTCATCTAACACTTGGTACATTTTGGTTATATATTCGAAATTTTACTTGAAACTTGTTGGTCATGCCATTTTACTACTCGCCTAACACTTTTCCGCGCGTGAAGGGATGGTGGGACCCCAAAAAACTTGCAAATACGAGCTAAATTTGTGGGACCCCAAAAAACTTGCAAATACGAGCGCTTCATCCAAAAGAAACACACTCGTGTCCCCTACCACCACCACCACCCCATGATTTTGACCTAAATTTGAAATCAAGCCAAAGGTGGTTCAAAACCGGCAATCGGAAAGCATGGATTGTGCGTCTTTTTTCTATATAGCTAGGGAAAATAGCAGACATGCCATACCAATGTTTTAGAAAAGAGAGCTTTTACTTGTGCATTTTGGGTTGTCGCGCATAAATGTGCTTTTACTTGTCTGCCACCAATTAATCCAATTCTCATTTGTGGGGAAACATGACACTAGATGGCCATTTCCAAAGTTTCATGAATTATCTCAATGTGAATCCATATATGTACCATTTTTGGGGGCTAAATTGCTTAAATGCAAATTTGAACAGTGCATAGATGAAGTACATATCAAACAAATAACTGAAAAATACAGAGGTGTGTGACCCGAATGTCCGGAGCCATGGTACAAGAGATATAATGGCTAACCACACGAGCCCTTCGTCCAACTAGCTAGCACAAAACAAGGGTGAGCGTCATGAGATTGATCGACATCAATTTCAGAACATGCCAAAGTTATTGTGGGGCTCGATATAAAAAAGCTCGAAACAAAGCATGAATATTGAGTCATATCATTTGTGGTTTACATACTACCTCTATATATATATGACAATACCAAATGAACGTGTGGCATATATATACACACTTGTATATCCTCTTTTAGAGGAACCCTGCACAGTTTTCGGCACCACATGTGTGTTTGAGTACAAGTTCCACTCACTTCCCAAAAGTGTGTGAGCATTGTATTAAGTACTACAAGAAAACAATGGCAAACCTTTGAATCCCATGACTGATTTTTTGTTGTAGTGATATATAGATTTATAAGTGTTTAGGGTTAGGGGGTTAGGGTTTATAGAGATGATGCACATATTTTGATTTCACGCTTGTGATGTACAATACTACATAAGTAAGAAATTAATTAAACAAGCATGACCTTTGTTAGAATAACATTTAACATGTTCTCTCACCATTCATATATGTTGGAGTTTGCCTTGCTTCTTCAATTTCCCACGTGCACATGTTACTACGAGAACCAAGGCAAACTTTTAAATCATTGTTGGGACTGGCTAGATGCACCACCATGCCCAATTTGGGCACATTATAATAAAATATGTCACAAATATGGCCATATATAACTATATATATTATTCGGCTTGAAACCCATGAATCTTCATACACGATAGTCCATTTTGTGAAGAAAAAATGTTTTTTATTACCCTATCACGGGTTTCTTATTTTCCCTGTCCACTAGTACACCTATATATGAGCACTCAATGCGGAAGGGTTTCATTTTTTATTTCAAAACCAGATCAAAATGGTCGACATGATTATCCATTCAAAGGGGTTGAATATTTCAGTACTATCAACGGTTTATGTATATAGTGTAAGTAATATGAATCTAAAAATGATTTTGGGGATTTCTATGACCAAGTTATAACACACCTACATTTCAAATTTGAATTACTTCCAATAAATCAGCATATAGTCATTTAAATGTGTGAAACTGGCTAAAAACACTAAAAATCGTAAAGAGTTGGGAATTGGCACTAAAATATGGCCTAGTTTATCTTAAAAATGTAGAGGGGCCATTTTGACCCGTATCTTATGTACCCCACTCGAAAATGATAAACTATCACGAATTACCATTTATTGTAGGCATTACTTTTCACGGTAAAATGATAAACTATATCACGAAGTTCCATTTCCGTCAAGATAGTCCGCATTACTTTTTGTTGAGATATAAACCCCCACAACGGCGGACACAGATCATGTGACATGCACCTTTTGCATGTCAGTCTAAATTCAAATTTAAACATTGCGAAAAAATCTGGAAAAATCATGCATGTTCACAGCACATATTAAGATAACCCCTAAAAATTTCATATCAAAATTCGAAACATACATCGAGAAACAAAAAAGAGAAACTCAGATGTGAATAGTGTACAAAGAAACTTAGATTTCTCTTTTCTGTTTCTCGATGTATGTTTCGAATTTTGATCTGAAATTTTTAGGGGTTATCTTAATATGTGTTTTGAACATGCATGATTTTTTTCAGATTTTTTCGCAATGTTTAAATTTGGATTTAGGCCGCATGTCCCACGGGACATGCAAAAGGTGCATGTCACCTGATCTCTATCCCACAACGGACATCTCCTCCTTAATTTATTGTGTAAAACCCCCACAACGGTCACCTCCTCCTTAATTTATTGTGTAAACCCCTACAACGGTCATCTCTTCCTTATAAACAACCACAACGGCCATCCCTTGTGTCAATAGGCTCTGCCTCTCTCTTCTTCGTTCACATACACTTGATCCATTGCCATGGCGTCCACGTCTCGGACACCGACCAGAAGGGGTAGGGGAAGGGGAAAGGGAAGGGGAAGGGGCGGCCGGGGTGATGGATCATCATCATTGCCACCACCACCGTCAACACTGCCTTTGATCATAGAGGAGTTCTTCATCGTCGTCTATGAAGACCCTTTGGTCAAGAAGGTACGTACGCGTTCCCACATATATGATGCATGTGATTAATTATGGGCATGTTCTAAAAAGCATTTAATTTCAAACGATCGGCGCTCGATCTCTTTGCAGGCTCTCCCAAAAAAGTTTGTGGACTATCTTGACGGCCAGGAGCCAGCTAAGGTGTATCTGCGAGCAGCTGACTGCGGTCCTCGTCTCTGGACCGTGGAGGTCCTATTTGACGGACAAGACCGGATGTACCTCGACAAGGGCTGGGAGAATTTCGCCATCGCGCACGGTGTGGATTTCGGCTGCTTCGTACACTTCAAATATGAAGGCGATGATGTGCTCACAGTGAAGGTGTTCGACGGAACAATGTGCAGGAAGTACTACTACTCGGACGACGATGATACTGACGATGAAAGCGACGACGACGTGAAGCCATGCATCCATCCTCTTTAGATAAGGGGATTATGACCAAGAATATATATGCAGCTTCATATGCATCGATTTTAGAGAGAGAGAGAGAGAGAGAGAGAGAGAGTCTTGATGCGTCTTCTCTTGACAAAGAAGATGGGAGTTTGCCTACCTACCGCACATGACTTGTGCTCACTGAAGTGTGGGACCTCACGCATGGGAACCACACGTAAGTGACAGACCTGTTGGTGTAATAACTCGGGTGATCATTATCCTTTAGGCGTACAAAGTTTCCTATGGATTCAAGGGTAGGAAAGCCAAGTTAACTCATTTACATGACATTATTTTTTCCATGAAGCCAAGTTAACTCATCTATCAATTGGTAAATTCTGGTTATATTCGAAATTTTACTTGAAACTTGTTGGTCATATATGCCATTTTACAACTCGCCTAACAATTTTCCCGCGGGGGAGGGTTGGGGTTGGGCATGATGCTACCCTGAATTTTTGTGACCCCCAAAAACTAGCAAATACGAGAGGCATCCAAAGAAACACACTCGTCCCCTAACCCCCCACACAGTTTGAAATCCAGCCAAAGGTGGATCAAAAAAGGCAATCGAAAAGCGTGGATTGTTCATCTTTTTCTATATAGTTAGGGTTAGGGTTTATGGTTTATAGAGATGCACATATTTTCATTTCACATTTGTGATGTACAATAATACATAGGTAAGATTCCAAGCATGACCTTTGTTAGAATAACCTTTAACGTGTTCTCTCACCTTTAGATTCAAATGGGCATAAACATTCAGAAAAAATCAAAAAAATGAAAAACCAAAGCACATAGTCTTCTTATGTCATATAGTAAGAATTGAAGTTGATAAACAAGGTCTAGACATATTCAAACCAGTCAAATCATGTATCTACACCTAACCCTAAACTTTATCTTATGAAGTCAAGCATGAAGAGAAATGGTTTTGGGTTTCAAACATGGAAATTTCAAAAACCTCCCAAAAGCTTCATTTTAGAGTGACTAAGAAGGATACAGGCTTACCTTTTCATTTTCATGTTTTAAACTTGTTTAAATCCTGGTCAAAACTAGGATTTGAACGAGATTCAAATGGGTATAAAAAAATAAAAAAAACGCACATACCCTTTTTATGTCATATAATGCATGAGCACTCAAGTTGATAAACATGGTCTAGACATATTCAAACTAGAAAAATCATGTATCTACCCTGGCCCTAACCTTAAACTTTGTATTATGGAGTCAAGCATGAAGAGAAGTGGGGTTTTGGGTTTCAAACATGGAAATTTCAAATTGATGAACAAGTTCTAGGCATATTCAAAATAGAAAAAGCATGTATCTACCCCCTAACCATAAAATCGGTCGATCTTACGAAGTCTATTGGTTTCAAACATGGAAATTTCAAGAACCTCCCAAAAGCTTCATTTTAGAGTGACTAAAAAAGATCCATGCTTGCCTTTTCATTTTCATGTTTTAAAATTGTTTAAATCTTGGTCGATCAAACCTAGCTAGTATTCAACCAAGATTCAAATGGGCATAAAATTAAAAAAAAAATGAAAACCAAAGCACATAGCCTTCTTATGTCATATATAGTAAGAATTCAAGTTGATCAACAAGGTCTAGACATATTCAAAACAGAAAAAAGCATGTATCGATCTACCCCTAACCCTTAACTTTGTCTTATGAAGTCAAGCATGAAGAGAAGTGGTTTTGGGTTACAAACATTATATTGAGATTTCAAGATCGACCCCCCCCCCAAAAGCTTCATTTTAGAATGACTAAGAAGGATCCAGGCTTGCCTTTTCATTTTCATGTGTTTTAAACTTGCTAAAATCTTGGTCAAACCTAGGACTTGACCAAGATTCAAATGGGCATAAACATTCAGAAAAAATCAAAAAATGAAAACCAAAGCACATAGCCTTCTTATGTCATATATATATAGTAAGCATTCAAGTTGATCGATATGAACAAGGTCTAGACATATTCAAAACAGAAAAGGCATGTATCTACCCCTGGCCCTTAACTATATATGTCTTATGAAGTCAAGCATGAAGAGAAGTGGTTTTGGGTTTCAAACATGGAAATTTCAAAAACTTCCCGCCAAAAGCTTAATTTTAGAGTGAATAAGAAGGATCCAAGCTTAATTACCTTTTCATTTTCAGGATTTATATGCTTGTTTAAATCTTGGTCAAACGTAGGATTTGACCAACACACATATAGTCTTCTTATGTCATATAGTAAGCATTCAAGTTGATAAATAAGCATGAATGTCTAGACATATTCAAATTAACCCGACAAATCATGTATCTACCCCTAACACCCTAAACTCTGTCTTATGAAGTCAACCATGAAGAGAAGTGGTTTTGGGTTTCAAACATTGAGATTTCAAGAACCCCCCAAAAGCTTCATTCTAGAATGACTAAGAAGGATCCAGGCTTACCTTTTCATTTTATGTTTTAAACTTGTTTAAATCTTGGTCAAACCTAGGATTTGACAAGATTCAAATGGGCATAAACATTAATTCAGAACAAAACAAAAAAATGAAAATACAACGCACATATAGTCTTCTTATGTCATATAGTAAGCATTCAAGTTGATAAACAAGCATGTCTAGACATATTCAAACCCGACAAATCATGTATCGATCTACCCCCTAACCCTAAACACTCTGTCTTATGAAGTCAACCATGAAGAGAAGTGGTTTTGGGTTTCAAACATTGAGATTTCAAGAACCCCCCAAAAGCTTCACTTTTGAATGACTAAGAAGGATCCAGACTTACCTTTTCATTTTCATGTTTTAAACTTGTTTAAATCTTGGTCAAACCTAGGATTTAACCAAGATTCAATGGGCATAAAAATTCAAAAAACCAGAAAATGTAAAACCAAAGCACATAGCCTTTTTATGTCATATAATGAGCATTCAAGTTGATAAACATGGTCTAGACATATTAAAACAAGAAAAATCATGTATCTACCATGTCCCTAACCCTAAACTCGATCTGTCTTATGAAGTCAAACATGAAGAGAAGTGGTTTTGGGTTTCAAACATGGAAATTTCAATAACCTCCCAAAAACTTCATCTTAGAGTGACTAAGAAGGTTCAATGCTTACCTTTTCATTTTCATGTTTTAAATTAACTTGTTTAAATCTTGGTCAAACATAGGATTGACCAAGATTCAAATGGGCATAAACATTCAGAAAAATTTTAAAAATAAGAAACGAACGCACATATAGTCTTCTTATGTCATATAGTAAGCATTCAAGTTGATAAACAAGCATGTGTAGACATATTCAAACCCGACAAATCATGTATCTACCCCTAACCCTAAACTAGATTTGTCTTATGAAGTCAAGCATGAAGAGAAATTGTTTTGGGTTTCAAACATGGAAATTTCTAGACCCCCCCCCAAAGCTTCATTTTAGAGTGACTAATTAAGAAGGATTCAGGCTTACCTTTTCATTTTCATGTTTTAATCTTGTTTAAATCTTGGTCAAACCTAGGATTTGACCAAGATTCAAATGGGCATAAAAATTCAAAAAACATTAAAAAATGAAAAACTAAAGCACATAGCCTTCTTATGTCATATATATATAGTAAGCCTTCAAGTTGATGAACAAGGTGTAGACATATTCAAAATAGAAAAAGCATGTATCTACCCCCTAACCCTTAACTCTGTCTTATGAAGTCAGACATGAAGATAAGTGGTTTTGGGTTTCAAACATGGAAATTTCAAAAACATCCCAAAAGCTTAATTTTAGAGTGACTAAAAAGGATCGAAGCTTACCTTTTCATTTTCATGTTTATGCGTGTTTAAATCTTGGTCAAACATAGGATTTGACCAAGATTCAAATGGGCATAAACATTCAGAAAAAATAAAAAATAAAAAACCAACGCACATTAGTAGCCCAAAATCGAACCAGTAGTTGGATATTTTTGAACTTGATCTGTAGTAGTGGGCAAAACCCTAGATTAACCTATTTAATCATAGATTCGTAGGTCGATTTTTCTACTTTTTTATTATTACTATGCAGCACATGTGTGTTTGCCCGTCGAGTGAAACTCGAAGGAAAAAGAGGGATCACTCGGAAGGAGTGAAGAAGGGAGTGCATTATGGTGTCTCCCCTTTTTCGGGTGATGATGTTGACTGTTGTGCAGGTTTTGTCAGTGAGCAGGAGGTGCGAGCGAGCGACCGAGTCGAGCGAGGCCGAGAATGAGAGAGGTTTTTTTTGTGAGAGGGACAACCGAAGGATCCTGAAGGACCCAGAGACTTCCAATACGCATCCTGATGCGTCTTCTCTTGACAAAGAAGATGGCTGGGAGTTTGCGTACCTACTGCACGTGACTTGTGCTCACTGAAGTGTGGGACCTCACGCATGGGCACCACACGTAAGTGACAGACCTGTTGTGTAAAAACTCAGTTGATTATTATAGTGCATTAGAACAAAGTTATCTATGGACTAAAGGGTAGGAAATCCAAGTTAACTCATTTACATGACATTAATTTTTCCATGAAGCAAAGTTAACACATCTATCAATTGGTACATTTTGGAGTGACTAAGAAGGATCCATGCTTACTTATTCGTTTACACGTGTTAAACTTGTTTAAATCTTGCTCAAACCTAGGATTTCACCAAGATTCAAATGGGCAGGAAAATAAAAAAATGGAAAAAATGAAAAACCAATGCACATAGTCTTCTTATGTCATATAGTAAGCATTCAAGATGATAAACAAGGTCTAGACATATTCAAACCAGACAAATCATGTATCTACTCCCTAGCGACCCTAAACTATGTCTTATGAAGTAAGGCATGAAGAGAAGTGGTTTTGGGTTTCAACCATGGAATTTTCAAAAACCTCCCAAAAGCTTCATTTTAGAGTGACTAAGAAGGACCGAGGCTTACCTTTTCATTTTCATGTTTTAAACTTGTTTAAATCTTGGTCAAACCTAGCTAGTATTTGACCAAGATTCAAATGGGCATAAAATTCAAAAAAATCAGAAAAATGAAAAACCAAAGCACATAGCCTTCTTATGTCATAAAGTAAGAATTCAAGTTGATCAACAAGGTCTAGACATATTCAAAACAGAAAAAAGCATGTATCGATCTACCCCTAACCCTTAACTCGTCTTATGAAGTCAAGCATGAAGAGAAGTGGTTTTGGGTTACAAACATTATATTGAGATTTCAAGATCGAACCCCCAAAAGCTGCTTCATTTTAGAGTGACTAAGAAGGATCCAGGCTTACCTTTTCGTTTTCATATTTTAAACTTGTTTAAATCCTGGTCAAACCTAGGATTTGACCAAGATTCAAATGGGCATAAAATTCAAAAAAAATAGAAGAATGAAAAACAAAAGCACATAGTCTAGCTTCTTAGGTCATATAGATAGTAAGCATTCAAGTTGATAAACAAGGTTTAGACATGTGTTCAAACCAGACAAATCATGTATCTACCCCCTAACCATAAACTCTCATCGATCTTATGAAGTCTAGCATGAAGAGAAGTCGTATTGGTTTCAAACATGGAAATTTCAAGAACCTCCCACGAGCTTCATTTTAGAGTGACTACAAAAGATCCAGGCTTGCCTTTTCATTTTCATGTTTTTAAATTGTTTAAATCTTGGTCAAACCTAGCTAGTATTTGACCAAGATTCAAATGGGCATAAAATTAAAAAAACCAGAAAAATGAAAAACCAAAGCACATAGCCTTCTTATGTCATATAAAATAAGCATTCAAGTTGATAAACAAGGTCTAGACATATTCAAAATAGAAAAAGCATGTATCTACCCCTAACCCTTAACTCTCTGTCTTATGAAGTCAAGCATGAAGAGAAGTGGTTTTGGGTTTCAAACATGGAAATTTCAAAAACTTCCCAAAAGCTTAATTTTAGAGTGACTAGGAAAGGATCCAGGCTTAACTTTTAATTTTCATGTTTCAAGTTTGTTTAAATCTTGGTCAAACCTAGGATTTGACCAACAAGATTCAAATGAGCATAATAATTCAGAAAAAAACAAAAAAACCAAAGCACATAGTCTTCTTACGTCATATATATAGTAAGCATTCAAGATGATAAACAAGGTCTAGACATATTCAAACCCGACAAATCATGTATCTACTCCTAACCCTAAACTCTGTCTTATGAAGTCAACCATGAAGAGAAGTGGTTTTGGGTTTAAACATTGAGATTTCAAGAACACCCCAAAAGCTTCATTTTTAGAATGACTAAGAAGGATCCAGCTTACCTTTTCATTTTCATGTCTTAAACTTGTTTAAATCCTGATCAAAACTAGGATTTGAACGAGATTCAAATGGCTATAAAAAATAAAAAACGCACATAGCCTTTTTTTTATGTCATATAATGCATGAGCACTCAAGTTGATAAACATGGTCTAGACATATTCAAACTAGAAAAATCATGTATCTACCCTGCTGGCCCTAACCCTAAGAAGGATCCAGTCTTACCCTTTTCATTTTCATGTGTTTTAAACTTGCTTAAGTCTTGGTCAAACCTAGGATTTGACCAAGACTCAAATGGGCATAAAAACTCAAACCCGATAAACATTCACCTTTTTCTATATAGTTAGGGTTAGGGTTTATGGTTTATAGAGATCGATGCACATATTTTCATTTCACATTTGTGATGTACAATAATACATAGGTAAGATTCCAAGCATGACCTTTGTTAGAATAACCTTTATAACGTGTTCTCTCACCTTTAGATTCAAATGGGCATAAACATTCAGAAAAAATCAAAAAAATGAAAAACCAAAGCACATAGTCTTCTTATGTCATATAGTAAGAATTGAAGTTGATAAACAAGGTCTAGACATATTCAAACCAGCCAAATCATGTATCTACACCTAACCCTAAACTTTATCTTATGAAGTCAAGCATGAAGAGAAATGGTTTTGGGTTTCAAACATGGAAATTTCAAAAACCTCCCAAAAGCTTCATTTTAGAGTGACTAAGAAGGATACATGCTTACCTTTTCATTTTCATGTTTTAAGTTTGTTTAAATCTTGGTCAAACCTAGGATTTGACCAACAAGATTCAAATGAGCATAAAAATTCAGAAAAAAATCAAAAAAAATAGAAAAGAAAAACCAAAGCACATAGAATTCTTAAGTCATATATATAGTAAGCATTCAAATTGATAAACAAGTTCTAGACATATTCAAACCTGACAAATCATGTATCTACCCCTAACCCTAAACTCTTTCTTATGAAGCCAACCATATGAAGAGAAGTGGTTTTGGGTTTCAAACATTGAGATTTCAAAAAAACCCCAAAAGCTTCATTTTAGAATGACTAAGAAGGATCCAGGCTTACCTTTTCATTTTCATGTGTTTTAAACTTGCTTAAATCTTGGTCAAACCTAGGATTTGACCAAGATTCAAATGGGCATAAACATTCAGAAAAAATCAAAAATTGAAAACCAAAGCACATGAATCTTCATACACACTATAGTCCGTCTTGTGAAGACATTTTGTTTTTTACTACCCTATCACAGGTTTCTTATTTTCCCTGTCAACTAGTACACCTATAAGCACTCAATGCGGAAGGGTTTCATTTTTGAGGTTTTCTTCATTTTCATTTATTTATTTCAAAACCAGGTAAAAATGGTCGACATGATTATCCATGCAAAGGGGTCGAATATTTCTAGGCAGCACATGTGTTTGCCCGTCCAGTGAAACTCGGAGGAAGAGGGATCACACGGAAGGAGACGAAGGGAGAGAAGTGAGTGGGGCCCTCTTATTTATGGTGTCTGACCTTTTTTAGGGTTTGTCAGTGCGCAGGAGGTGCGAGCGAGCGAGCGAGGCCGATAATGAGAGAGATGTTTTTTCTTTTTTTGAGAGAGAGAGGGACAACCGAAGGATCCTGAAGGACTCAGACTTCCAATACGCACCAGAGCACAGTTTACAACAAGACACGTAATAAACAGAAATTTCATCTAAATCCCTAACTTTTACATGGAAGACCCCACGCTGAAAGCAAGAAATGCGATCGGGTCCTTAATGCCCACCGCCCAGATTGATCCTCGTCGCAGCCGGGGAAGAACCACTTAGCGCGACCAAATCGCCATGGCCTACTGTGCGTGCACACCATGGCCTCCGAGCTGAGGTAGAAACGCAATGCCAAAACCAGCAGCCAGCGGAGGTGGATAACTGGAGAGAGAGAGAGGGGGGAGTTTTGATGCGTCTTCTCTTGACAAAGAAGATGGGAGTTTGCCTACCGACCGCACATGACTTGTGCTCACTGAAGTGTGGGACCTCACGCATGGGAACCACACGTAAGTGGCAGACCTGTTGGTGTAATAACTCGGGTGATCATTATACTGTATTAGTACAAAGTTTCCTATGGATTCAAGGGTAGGAAAGCCAAGTTAACTCATTTACATGACATTATTTTTTCCATGAAGCCAAGTTAACTCATCTATCTATTGGTACATTCTGGTTATATTCGAAATTTTACTTGAAACTTGTTGTTCATGCCATTTTACTACTCGCCTACCACTTTTTCCGCGCGTGAAGGGAGGGGGTGGGCATGATGCTACCCTGAATTTTTGTGACCCCCAAAAACTAGCAAATACGAGAGAGGCATTCAAAGAAACACACTCGTCCCCTCCCCCCCCCCCCCAATTTGAAATCCAGCCAAAGGTGTATCAAAAAAGGCAATCGAAAAGCATGGATTGTTCATCTTTTTCTATATAGTTAGGGTTAGGGTTTATGGTTTATAGAGATGCGCATATTTTCATTTCACATTTGTGATGTACAATAATACATAGGTAAGATTCCAAGCATGACCTTTGTTAGAATAACCTTTAACGTGTTCTCTCACCTTTAGATTCAAATGGGCATAAACATTCAGAAAAAAATAAAAAAAAATGAAAAACCAAAGCACATAGTCTTCTTATGTCATATAGTAAGAATTGAAGTTGATAAACAAGGTCTAGACATATTCAAACCAGTCAAATCATGTATCAACACCTAACCCTAAACTTTATCTTATGAAGTCAAGCATGAAGAGAAATGGTTTTGGGTTTCAAACATGGAAATTTCAAAAACCTCCCAAAAGCTTCATTTTAGAGTGACTAAGAAGGATACAGGCTTACCTTTTCATTTTCATGTTTTAAACTTGTTTAAATCCTGGTCAAAACTAGGATTTGAACGAGATTCAAATGGGTATAAAAAAATAAAAAAACGCACATAGCCTTTTTATGTCATATAATGCATGAGCACTCAAGTTGATAAACATGGTCTAGACATATTCAAACTAGAAAAATCATGTATCTACCCTGGCCCTAACCTTAAACTCTGTATTATGGAGTCAAGCATGAAGAGAAGTGGGGTTTTGGGTTTCAAACATGGAAATTTCAAATTGATGAACAAGTTCTAGGCATATTCAAAACAGAAAAAGCATGTATCTACCCCCTAACCATAAAGTCGGTCGATCTTACGAAGTCTATTGGTTTCAAACATGGAAATTTCAAGAACCTCCCAAAAGCTTCATTTTAGAGTGACTAAAAAGATCCATGCTTGCCTTTTCATTTTCATGTTTTAAAATTGTTTAAATCTTGGTCGATCAAACCTACTAGCTAGTATTCAACCAAGATTCAAATGGGCATAAAATTAAAAAAAACAGAAAATGAAAACCAAAGCACATAGCCTTCTTATGTCATATATAGTAAGAATTCAAGTTGATCCACAAGGTCTAGACATATTCAAAACAGAAAAAAGCATGTATCGATCTACCCCTAACCCTTAACTTTGTCTTATGAAGTCAAGCATGAAGAGAAGTGGTTTTGGGTTACAAACATTATATTGAGATTTCAAGATCGAACCCCCAAAAGCTTCATTTTAGAATGACTAAGAAGGATCCAGGCTTGCCTTTTCATTTTCATGTGTTTTAAACTTGCTAAAATCTTGGTCAAACCTAGGACTTGACCAAGATTCAAATGGGCCTAAACATTCAGAAAAAATCAAAAAATGAAAACCAAAGCACATAGCCTTCTTATGTCATATATATATAGTAAGCATTCAAGTTGATCGATATGAACAAGGTCTAGACATATTCAAAACAGAAAAAGCATGTATCTACCCCTGGCCCTTAACTATATATGTCTTATGAAGTCAAGCATGAAGAGAAGTGGTTTTGGGTTTCAAACATGGAAATTTCAAAAACTTCCCGCCAAAAGCTTAATTTTAGAGTGAATAAGAAGGATCCAAGCTTAATTACCTTTTCATTTTCAGGATTTATGCTTGTTTAAATCTTGGTCAAACATAGGATTTGACCAACACACATATAGTCTTCTTATGTCATATAGTAAGCATTCAAGTTGATAAATAAGCATGCATGTCTAGACATATTCAAATTAACCCGACAAATCATGTATCTACCCCTAACACCCTAAACTCTGTCTTATGAAGTCAACCATGAAGAGAAGTGGTTTTGGGTTTCAAACATTGAGATTTCAAGAACCCCCCAAAAGCTTCATTCTAGAATGACTAAGAAGGATCCAGGCTTACCTTTTCATTTTATGTTTTAAACTTGTTTAAATCTTGGTCAAACCTAGGATTTGACAAGATTCAAATGGGCATAAACATTAATTCAGAAAAAAACAAAAAAATGAAAATACAACACACATATAGTCTTCTTATGTCATATAGTAAGCATTCAAGTTGATAAATAAGCATGCATGTCTAGACATATTCAAATTAACCCGACAAATCATGTATCTACCCCTAACACCCTAAACTCTGTCTTATGAAGTCAACCATGAAGAGAAGTGGTTTTGGGTTTCAAACATGGAAATTTCAAAAACATCCCAAAAGCTTAATTTTAGAGTGACTAAAAAGGATCGTAGCTTACCTTTTCATTTTCATGTTTATGCGTGTTTAAATCTTGGTCAAACCTAGGATTTGACCAACAAGATTCAAATGAGCATAAAAATTCAGAAAAAAATAAAAAAAAATAGAAAAGAAAAACCAAAGCACATAGTATTCTTAAGTCATATATATAGTAAGCATTCAAATTGATAAACAAGTACTAGACATATTCAAACCCGACAAATCATGTATCTACCTCTAACCCTAAACTCTTTCTTATGAAGCCAACCATATGAAGAGAAGTGGTTTTGGGTTTCAAACATTGAGATTTCAAAAACCCCCCAAAAGCTTCATTTTAGAATGACTAAGAAGGATCCAGGCTTACCTTTTCATTTTCATGTGTTTTAAACTTGCTTAAATCTTGGTCAAACCTAGGATTTGACCAAGATTCAAATGGGCATAAACATTCTGAAAAAAATCAAAAATTGAAAACCAAAGCACATGAATCTTTATACACACTATAGTCCGTCTTGTGAAGACATTTTGTTTTTTACTACCCTATCACATGTTTCTGTATATAGTAAGTAATATGTATCCAAAAATGATTTTTGGGGATTTATAGGACGAAGTTATAACACACCTACATTTCAAATTGGAATTACTTTCAATAAATCAGCATAAAGTCATTTAAATGTGTGAAACTAGCTAGAAAGCACTAAAAAACGTAAAGCGTTGGGAATTTCCACTAATATGTGGCCTTATTTATCTTAAAAATGCAGAGGCGCCATTTTGAGCCATATCTTATGTACCCCATTCACAAAATAAACCTATTTTGTCATCTAGAAATTGATAAATGAGTTTTATATACCGAAAAGTTGAAAAGTCTAGTCAGCAACATTGTTGGGAATGGCAAGATGCACCACCATGCCCAATTTGGGCACATTGTAACAAACTATGCCACAAATATGGCCATAACTATATCATTTGGCTTGCAAACCAGGAATCTTCATACACGATAGTCTGCTTTGTGTGAAGACATTTTGTTTTTCACTACCCTATCACATGTTTATTATTTTCCCTGTCAACTAACACATACAAGCACACTCCATGCGGAAGGGTTTCATTTTTGAGGTTTTCTTCATTTTCATTTATTTATTTCTAAACCAGGTCAAAATGGTCGACATGATTATCCTTGCAAAGGGGTTGAATATTTTAGTACTATCACTGGTTTCTATATATAGTAAGTAATATGTATCTAAAAATGATTTGTGGGGACTTGTAGGACCAAGTTATAACACACCTACAATTCAAATTTGATTTACTTTCAATAAATCAGCATACAATCATTTAAATGTGCGAAACTAGCTAGAAAGCACTAAAAACCGTAAATTTGGAAATTGACATTAAAATATGGCCTAATTTATTTTAAAAATGTAGATGCGCCATTTTGACCCATATTTTATCTACCCCATGCACAAAATAAACATATTTTATCATCTAGAAAATGAAAAACGATTTTTTATACCGAAAACTTGAAAAGTCTAGTCGTCAACAGTGTTAGAAATGGCAAGATGCACCACCATGCCCAATTAGGGAACACTATAACAAAGCTGTCCAGGGAGAATCAAACTTGGTAATATTAACTATGAGATTGAACAAAACGTTATATTTGGTTTACCCTTTGAACCTCCTAACTTACCACAACATTGACTTCTTAATTTTATTTACAAATAGATATTTTAATATCCCATTGTTGTGCAATAATATATGTTTTTATCTCAAATCAATTAGCATTTGATTTTAAAAAACTACCATAATAATTTATGAGAAAGCGTTGAACAAGTTTCAGAATGTAATTTTATACTTGATATGACCAATAATAGACTTAAATTAAATTGGATTTCAAAGTTCAGATTTTATAAGCGAATAGAGTTTCATGTTGCAGACTATGTATTAGCTTGACGGGCACCCCTAGAATAAAGTAGGCCGGTCACTTACGTGTGGTTCCCATGCGTGTAGGTCCCACACATCAGTGAGCACAAGTCACGTGCGGTAGGTAGTTAAACTCCCAGCAATCTTCTTTGTCAAGTAAAGACGCATCGTCAAGACTCTCTCTCTCTCTCCCATTTGTCGCTGAAAAAAAAAGAATATTAGACGGGCGCGTAGCCTGCCTGCACCGCAGTCTGAACTGAAACCCTGTGCCGATCCAACATCACTCACCGAAAAAGTGAAGCATTTCTTTTCACCATAAATAACAGCGGCCCCGTGAGGCACTGCTCTCCCTTTCTCTTTCTCCTTCCGTGTGATCCCTTTTGCACCTTTTATCCTTTGCACGAAACTCCACTTATTGTTGTCATTGTTGCACAGAACACTCAGTTAACCTGTTCTTTTGCACATATCACCAACTCATGTATTTGTTGCACAAAGGTCTAAATCTCTGGCTAAGCTACTTTTCTCTAAGGGCTCCTTTGATTCAAAGGATAGAAAAAGCATAGGAATAGGAAAGTCATAGGATTAAATGGCATGTCTATTTGAATCCCATAGGAAGATGAAGTATGTTTGATTGAAGCAAAAAGGAATTTTTCATGAGGTATGAGCTAATGTTTTTTTCCTATAGGAATTACGCTACAAGATTTCCATAGGAATTTTTCCTATAGGATATATTCGTATGAATCAAACAACATGTATAGAAATTTTTTCCATTGGAACCAAATCCTACACAATTCCTATGCAAATCCTATGAATCAAAGGAGCCCTAAATCTGATGGCCGGGACCTAGAAGGTAGTGGTAATATCCATTGTCATTGTGTAGTGTGTTTTTAGAACTCTAAAAGAATATGAAAATATTTTAGCAATTGAAATAATATAAATTAACTAATATGGGATATTCATGAAATATATTTTTTACTATCCGGCCAATAGCGAGTGTCATGAAATATATTCATTGTAAACTTAGTGATAATCACTCGAGTTTGATATGAATGGCCTAGCTAGCTATGGGCATCTCCCACTATATATGTTGTCCACGCGACCAACCAACAAGCAAAAGGTATTCCATGAGGAAAGTTTCTTATGGGTGACTTTCGTCTCTGCCGCAAAACACGCGCTGAAATTGTTGGCGCGTCCCATTTTCAAGCTACCCCAAAACCTGCGGTTTGCCCGTCGGCCTATAAAACTTCGGTCAACAGAGGATATTTCCCTGCAGAGGCCAAGTCGAACACCACCTCTTTTTCCTGCTTCTACCAGGCACACTCCCACGACGACGGCCGTGCCTACCGCCCCTCCTCACCATCTCTGCCGCCTCACCGGCCACCGTAGTGACCGACCACGTTTACGGCGGACCTCCCTTCTTGTCTAGCAAGCCGGATTTGCTTCCTCGACGCCGACGTTGACCGCGCCATATCTGCTCCGGATCTGCTTCCCCGACTCTGTAGTCCACCTCACCGGAGATCGAGATGGGCAAAAAACGCGGCCCCAAAGTCGACCACCCCCAACCAAAGACTAAATCCGCCCTGGCCTCAGACGAAGGTTGATGAATACTTTACATGTCCGCTTTTGTTATATGCATTTGATTTCTGACACTAGTTTTCGTTGCTTTCTTGCAATGCATTCTTGCTGATATTAGATCAGTGTAGATAGTTATTTGCCGCGTAGCTATATGAGATCTCAACCTTACATCTGCTGATCGAGAGGAAGATCGAGGTTATGTCCGCTTTCGCTATGCATTTCTTTTCCGAGAATCACTTCTGTGTGATATGTTTTGGGGGTTTGAAGTATGCATTTTACAAAGGTTATGATAGCGAGTCAAGCTAGCAGAGCAATTTGTTGATAGTATTAAAGCGCTGTATTTTTTTTATCTCGAAACTCTGCTGATCGTAACCTTACATCTGTGATGAAGAGGCAGAGCTTATGTCCGCTTTCGTTACGCTTTTCTTTTCCAAATATCACATCTGTGCGGTACTTTTTTGGGGTTTGAAGTATACTACCTCCACCCCAAACCTGAAGGCTTATTTATAAAAGTCAAACCAAGTAAAGTTTGACCAAACTTTCAGAACAATCTATCAAGAAATATAATATTTCGTAGATACCGTACGAAAATATATTCGTTATCTATTTAATGATATTAAATTTGTATTTTGCATGTTAATAATGATTTTTGGTAAAAAACTTCGGGATGGTGGTAGTACGTTTTACAAAGGTTATGATAGCAGTCAAGCTAGCAGAGCAATTTATTGATAGTATTAAACTGCCTGTATTTTTTCTATTTGCAACTCTTTGTGCGCCATGTGGAATTGCATGCTCTAGCCAGTTCATCCAATGAGGTTTTATCACTTACCACCAGAAGTTCGGGATTTTATTTTATCACTAACCACAACCCTATAAATTTGTATCACAAAACACCAACATTTGGGGTAATTGTTTCGCAGAATACATGATCTCTGTTTGATAGCCCATTAGTGACTTCAGGCCACCATCAGTTTAAGAGTGACAGCAGGTGAAAGACAATTAGACTTTATTTTGTGGTATTTTACATTAAACGCTAAATACAAAGTTGTTTGTCAACACTAGTAGTTTAATCTTATGTCCAGACAGTTCAAAAAATCTTATGTCCAGGGTAGTTGTATTGGTACATATTATCAAAACCTTATGCTTTGGTACGAATATATTACCCAAATCTCATGTTCTTTTGTGGTTATAATTTCAATGAATATTTGTCATATGGTAATTCATTTTGTATATGTAACAAGTGTGACTCATATTCTCATATCCACAGAGTGACTACAAAATTTCACACCAAAATTCATTTGTTTGTAGCAAACATGCTCACGATCTTGTAAATTGGTGTCACGTTGTAGGGTGATGCTCTTGTCAAGCCAACTAATGACAAATAATGTGTTATGTGAAATAATTTCCCCAAATGTTGGTGTTTTGTGATAAAAAATCCCCAACTTGTGGTGCTAAGTGATAAACCGCTCATTCAATAGACCGAGCCTTAGGCATGTATCATTAGATATTTTTTTAGGAAGGCTAGAAATATTTATTTTGAATACTGCGTTGCTACTTGCTAGGATTTGAACTCAGGACCTTGTAGGTCTGATACCATTTCGAATTGCATGCTCTAGCAAGTTCATCCAATAGACCGATCTGTTGGAACTTGGAAGACCCTAGGCAATTATATTAAGCACACGCCATTCCATATGGTTAACCATTGGCATGAAATGACACTTATATGTGTTTGAGTGTATATGTGGATTGCTTAGCCCTTTCCATCAGTTCGGACTTTTGGTTGCGTTGGCTACTGCATGAAGCTTGACATTCATACTTATCCTAAAAATTGTTGCTGCTGCCCTCTGTTGCCCAACGTAAATTATTTTTGAGCCATAATTTGTTTGCCCTTTCCATCGATCGGACTTCCGGTTGCGTTGGCTAGTGCATGAAGCTTGACAATATGAACATCAATTATTTTTGAGCCATAGTTTGTTTGTCATTACACCTTTTGAGCAGTCTCACTGCTACTATTAATTTGTTCTTACATGCACAGTTCCATGATAAATCTCATCTGCATTTCTCGCCAATGCATGTTAGGTCTTCCACTCGAGAATGAGTACGAAGAGCAACGAAGGCAAACTATCCTGCATAATAGCCGAGTTGCAGCCTCGTTGGGCCTAACACTACATCCTTCTACAAGGTCTAGTGCAAAAACGCCACCCACGTCCCTCACAAAGGATACGGAACATTCCTCTGATTCAGAATTTGATCCTGCTGATTGTGATGGCGAGCTGACTCAGGAAGATGCCCTGGTCGACTATCCTCTGCAACACAACAAGGTGAGTTTTCTCTGTCCTATCATCGTTTGTCCCAACTTCCATTTGTTGTATCCCAGTCCTACCAAATATGTTACCCATGCCATGTTCAATCTCATTACTACATTTTTCCTGCTTAGTTAACGCATCATATATGTTTTTGCATATGTTGCCTTACTGTTTTTCCATTCCATCTCGCATATCATCATCATATAATATTGTACATTGAAATATCATTTATGTGTGACAGGCATCTGCAGATTCGGGCAAGAACTTTTCAAGAACGAACGGGAGGAAGAACACTCAACGGGAACCTCAGGCGATCTGGGAGGATGGGTGACAGTGCGTAATAAAAAAAGGTTAAGCCCGATGCTCGTCTGCTCCTCCTATTACAAGGTCTAACAAAAAGCCGACACGAGGTGGAGAACAGGCCGAGACTGATAACAGTAAAAGGTCTCGTAAAAACCACAAACCATCGAATCGCGAAGTAGCCCCAAAGATGTACCAGCCCACACATTCCACAACCACCGGTTGCCAATACCGTTTCTCAGCAACAATTGCCAACGAGAACCAGTTTCCACGACAAATTCGAGCCAACAATTGGCATCATCGGGAGTGGTGGTAGGTAATAATGGCCAAGGACACATGATGCTAGTCCCAGATGATACTGACCTCAAATGTCCAAACAGTCTTGCCACAACACCAGTGAACCGGTGATGATCTCCCTCCGACCCTTAGTCTGCGAAAGACAACTCCTCTCCCGATTACGAGACCCACGACAAAATAGTTAATTCTTTTTTCAAGTCTTGTAGTTTAATGCTCCCTTATGTATCTATATACCATGATAGCTTGATGTAATGATTAACTTGGTATGTTCGCCACGATCAATAAAAACGAGGGGGCCAACGGTAGGAAGAAAACTTGCGGCTAAGATTTCCGGAATGGGTTCAAGATTTCGCATCACATCTATTGTAGGTGGCGAAGGCCACTTCATCCGCATGAATCTTCATATCTTGTATCACATATTGGCTATTTTATCAGAATGAACTTCCTACCTTCCCATTGTGGAAGCACGACACGTTGACACCCCTTCACAGTTCGAGAGTTTAGTGCATAATTTACATGTAAGTCATGCTTCTCCTGGTAATGATAAATTATTCCACATTGATCTGTCCCATTTCTTGTAGCTTACTGTTGTTTCTATGCTATATAACTCACCAATCATTCCACCGTTACGACGAGTTAAGGTTTGAATTCGATGAGGATAATGAGGATGTAAAGTTTGTCATCGCTTCCATATTCAAAGAATTGTTGCGCCAAGACCGCTATAAGCTTAAGGCGACATACTTCATCGGCTGACATCGCCAATGTTCGAACAAAGTCTCCTGCACCTGTATGATCGACGAGCGGTGGGGAGATCTTGTCAAGCACTGGTCTGATCCAAAGAATGTGGTATGGCTTATGAGGACCGTGAAACCAGATTAAATTACGAATACTTATTTTGCGCCGATGTCTCACTAGTCTCTTTTTGCAGACGTTGTCTAAAAGGAACCAGGCTAACCGCTTGAAACAACGTTTACCAAGCCGTACAGGATCTCGTCACTTGGTTGGGCATCTCTGGCAAAAAGTAATGCCCCGCTGGTCTGTACTGCTACATATGTTACTCGTAAATTGTGTAGAACTCCATGTGCATGTTATATTTCCATCCTCCATTTTAACCACGTTATTTGATTTCTATATGATTGTACAAAAATGCAGAAAGTAGATCATGCAAACAACATGCAACCAGACAAAGAGATGACTCTGGCAGAGCAGTTCGGGGCATGCCAGAAGAACAAACATAATGTGATAGGAGAACTCGCAGAAAGTGTTATTGTAAGTCTTCTTTATGATTTAATTTTTTTAACGACACACTTGCCAATTTGTAGGAGCAATAATGGGCATGTCAATATGATCTTTTAGGCGTTTTTGTGAAAATGCATTTGATGTGTAATCAGGCATACCAACTTGTAGGATTAAAAGTAGTTCATACACATTAAATCTACCGTCTGCATGTTTCTCTGTAATAACTTTAATTTTTACACGACTGAAATTTTTTCAGGCAAATATGAATTGGAGATGGCAAAACCCGGGAAAGACGGTATGGAAAAAACTCTAGAAGAATGTATGGAGACATTTACCATGGTACTTAAAAATAAAGATATCACCAAAAACACTTTCCTGCGAAATCTTTGGGTTTTTGCAAATTCAAGTCCAAGTCCAAGTCTTTCTCTGCACAAGTTACGGAGGAACAACTCCAAATAGAATGAGCTGCAGCAGATGTGTTAAGAAACCAAGTTGATATGTTGAGATCGAGATCGGAAGCATGTGATGCCCTACGGAGGAGGCCAATCAAGTTCGTTATAATCTCTCAAAGACTAATAAAATGCCATAGATAATTGGAGATGAACACCGACATTGACATGTGAGTACCTTGGTATTGTGAAATTTTCCCGAGATCGAGGCAATGTTCCTATTTTGTTGGTGGATGCATTTATCTGCGGCTGGGATCAACTCTGTGGATGTTTTATAAATTGGTTGCCTAGCCTTTTCAATCAGTTTGAACTTAAATGGTATTAGAGCCAAGGTCTCGAGTTTGAATTGTTGATGGTGTGGTTCAATTCATCCTTAATTTGTTGGTGCCCCATTGGCCCTTGTAAAGCTTCATGTGCCTACCTCCGAATCCAGTGTTGAATTTCTCTTGTCACACAGGAGGATGGCTGTTAATGTGTGTATAAGTGGGTTGCATAGCCCCTTTTATATAAGTTTGCAAGTTTCCCTATTGTGTTGTGCCTTTGGGACTCAGCCTGCACTTCTGACTTTTGGTTGCGTTGGCTACTGCATAAGTTTAATATACTAGTTCCATGTGGTTTTTGTTGAGATCTATAATAAGTGGATTGCCTAGCCCTTTCCATCATTTCGGACCTGTGGTGTGTTATTCTCTTTTCCACGTGTTAGACCTCCTCTTCTTAACAAGACTCCATGAGTAGGAGGCACTATGATTTTATTTTTTGCGCATGAAATTACTCAATTAGACAACTTAATCCCATTTGTTGACTCTCTGTTGACCAGCCACTTGAGGGTAAAACTGAGTATATTGCACTAGCCACTATACTCGAGGGGAAAACTGAGTACGGAGTACATATATTTTTCCAGTGTAAGGCTCGACGGTAGAACTGAGTACACGTAACGGTGCAGACGTGCGGTACCACGGACACGTGTCGTCGTGCGCAGCGGTTAGGCGGTGCGCGTGTTGAGACCAAACGTCTAGCTTTTTTGAGAAACTGCCGAGACCAACCGTCACGTTGCCTGTACAGAGCCCCTCTGTCCCTCCCTCTGCACACAGTCTCATTCTCACTCACGCACGCAACCACGCCTCTCACGTCCCATCAACTCCCCCACATCGACTGAAAAAACCAACCGCCCTACGCGCGTTCCCTGCCGGCGATGGACAAGAAGAATGCGCCGGCGGCCGTCGCCCCCGAGACCGTCGCCTCCGAGGGCGGCGCATCCAAGCGCGGCGCCTCCGTGGACTGGGCCTCTCTCAGGGCTGACGGACCACTTCACAAGATCGGGGACTGCTTACTGGCGAACGAGGAGTACATGGACACCTACTCTGCTTTGAGGCAAGTTTGTAGAAATTGGCGCTCGGGTTTACCTGAGCCCGACGTGCACCTGCATGAATGGATCATGGTAGAACACGTCCTTCCACGCGCTGCTGATTTCACCTTCCTCCACCTCCGCACATCCCGCTACGTCACCATCGATCTAACGGAAGTTCATGCAAGGTTCAAATTCCTCCATATCTATAGAGTTAATCTATTTTTATTTTTAATCGTAAACATCTTAGTGCTGAATGTTATCTTCATCAATATATTTTAGATACTACTTCGTCGGCTTTTACCGTGGCGTCATCGTCCTTGCCCAGAAGAACCAGCCGCACAAGATACGGCTTTTGAACCCACTCACAAAGACATTGAATACTAGGTTTGAGGCGCATATGCCATATGTTATTCTGAAGTCGATCATTTGTAATGAAGTCCCCGACTATGGTCTTCGTTTCCAAAGATTACCGGCGGAAATTGCTTGGGTCGATGAGAGCACTCCAACTAAGGGTATAGATGAAGACCGGGGAGAAGGAAGATTTTCGACCGAGCACCATTCTCTGCGTTGCATTACCCCGTTCAATGGTGAATCGTATGCAATAGCTGTGAACAATTTTGAGTTCGGAAAATTAGTGTGCACCAACAATGTCCAGTTGGAGCAGCGCGCGGCGGTGTCAACATGGATACACTATTTTCATTTCCAGAACTTGGAAATAACAAGTTCTACCTTGTGAAGTCGGATGGTGCTCTGCTGCTTGTGTTGTTGGACAACAAGCATTTGGAGGAAGGTCAACCATTGGTGTACCGTGTGGACACTGATAGCCGCTCTCTCCATGCCGTCAATAACATTGGCAGTCGTGCCTTCTTCGTCCATTATATCCGGTGTATCTCCGTCGACACCAGAGTGCACTCGACACTTCGACCTGGCTGCATCTACTACGCAGATTTGGGTTATATCAGAGAGTACTTTGATGATATAAAGGCCTGGGATGAGTGGCCAATACGTGTGGATAGATTAGGAAACTATGGTATGAGAAATGAACAAAGGCCATACCGTTTGGAGGATGTATTGGCTGCACACTGCAGACGGAAGGAGTTCAATGAATATTTCCTTCAGATCAGAGAACGGAGTGACGAAGAAATATATGCTGAATGAAGATCAGATTCATTCATCTTGGGGTATCCTAATCTTCATGTTGGCCATACATTGCGTCTTGTATTATTTTCAGATTAGTTTGTCGTGAACATTAACATTGTTATTGGCTGCTTTTGGCTGTTGTATGCAGTTGATGTATTATACTCCGTACTTAGTTTTCTGGATTTATTATGCTGCTGTGATTTTTCCTATACTAGCTTCTAGATTTGACTGATTTTGTTTGTAATGATGATGGCTTGATGTGGCTGCTGGCCTTGACTGCCGGAGCAGAGCAATTAGTACTTAACCAGGTGTACCATCTTTATATTAGTATTATATTATATTACTTGACCATAGCCATATTCAAAATCAAATCTCAGTCGGGCGGCAAAATCTCCCGCCAATCCTGAAATATTTCAGACGGGTTTTTGAATGAGATAACAAGATAGATCACGATGATAGTAACCGGTATTTAATGTGATGATGATTTGATTTTGCACTCGGCCTTGAACAGAGGTACTAGTACGGTGTCACATTTTTTTATCATTATACTTGGACGGTAGCCAAATTCAAAATCTCATAGCGGCAAAACTTCCCGCCCACAAAATACAAAAATTTCACACGCTTCCAAATTCCCATTCTACCCCTGTGGAGATGGCAGCAAAGTCGGTTGGTGGGGGGGTATGCCCGTCATTTTTTGGATCACCACCTCCCTAGCCCGGAGACCCTCCCAAAAAAAATTCATTTCCCTCAGACCACCCACCGGAACTTCCCAAGTCCCTCTCTCCCACCTCCACGACCACCGCACCGGAACATCCCCGCCGGACTTCCCTGGTCTACCCGAGCCCTCGCGATCCTCGTCAGCCGGCTGCACTGCCGAGCCGCTTCATCGACGCCGTCATCAACCGGACCGGATCATCCCCGCCGTACCTCGAAACCATATGCTCATCCGGCAGTCTACCGCGATCGCTTAAGTGAGCCGCTTCGCCGGATCCGTCGTCCACCGCATCGGATCTTGCTCACCGACACCGCTGTGCATGAACCGGATCTGCTTCACCGGCGCTGTGCATGATCTAAACTCTTCTACTGTCGCTTTTCTATTGCTTGCCTGCAAGTTCTTGTTTAATCTTGGGGGAACCTGTTTGTGCTAACGACGCGCCGTTACGTTTTTGCAGATGAGATGAGTAATCATGAAGTGTAATGGCCGTCTCTCCAACCCCAAGTAGCACATGTAGCGTACTTCATCACCGGATCTATCAACCCCAGGAAGATGCGTTGTGACTCCCACAGTGCTTCTCCTAATGTAAGTCCCTTGTTTTAGCGCCATGTTCGGGGTTCGGATGCTTGTTTGTCCGAAGCTCTTTTAGTTCATTCCTAGCTATGACCGTAACACGTTGCTATTTTCTACTTCATTGCTAACTTTAAGCGATTGAACATTTTGGTTTGCATTCCACTGCTCTGTAGATGTAGCCATCATAACTTCTATCTTGCAATCGTTGTTACAAAAATTATAGGTATTATAGTAACATCCTCGCTATTATTTAGTTCATGGCCAATTTTAAGTAATTGCACATGTTGGTTCACATTCCCTGCTCTATAGCTTTTGGCATCGTAACTTCTATATTTGGTTTACATTCCCTGCTCTGTAGATCTAGCCATCATAACTTTATCTTGCTCAGTCGTTGTTACAAAAATTATGGCCTGCTACTATGTTGTTTGTGCCAATTTTTTACTCCATGAACATGTTGGCTTGCATTCCCTGTACTACAGGTGATGCCATTGTTTTGTATCTAGTTCATTGTAAGCTAACAAAGTAAGGACTTAGTTTGGCATGCTATCACTCTGCTATCTAGCCTGTAGTACAAATAAACTTGTCATACTACTAGATAATAATTTTGCGTGCCATCTTGTTCTTCAAAAACTGCATTATTGACTTGTTTCTCGACTTGGCATGACGCTCACATATGGAAAGCTGAACATATTGGTTTGCATTCCCTCTTATACAAGTTCACAGGTGATCCCACTATATTACGTATCTGGTCCATCCTAAGCTCCAGCATTAACTATCCTCTATGTGTTGCTCATTACAAGTTTATATCCCGAAACATCTTGATTTGCATCCCCTTCACTATAAGTTCAGGAGTATTATTTAGTTCACGGCCAAAATGAAGTAATTGCACTTGGCACATGTTGGTTCACATTCCCTCCTCTTTAGCTTTTGCCATCGTAACTTCTATTTTTGGTTTACATTCCCTGCTCTGTAGATGTAGCCATCATAACTTCATCTTGCTCAATCGTTGTTACAAAATTTATAGCTTTGCTACTATGTTGTTCATGCCAATTTTGTACTCCCCGAACATGTTGGTTTGCATGGGACTCGACGGTAGTAAGTCATTGTTTCATTCTAACATGCTCGTTATATTGGTCATTGGTATGCGGCATGCACTCTTTGTTTGCTTATTGTGCGCATTACAATGATCTTGTTATAACGACGAAATGATGAGTTCCAAATTCTTTGGCAAACAATATTGTAGTGTCTTTGCCTTTCCATTGTTGTTGTCTTAACTTGTAATGTCTTTGTTTCAGATATAGGTGCTGCATGGACAACTTAAAAGATTGCCGGATCCCTTCATTGTATTGCTAGGTTTAATTACCATTCGATTTCTCTGGGTTCTGTAATATTTTTTCAATGCCTTGCAGCTGATGTAATATTTAGTTAGTTTTTATAGTTCTTTCGCGCATTTTTTCTTTGGTGCTTGTGGTAAGTGAGGCTATCCACGTAAATCAATCTTTGCGTAAATATTCTCGATATCTAAATCACGAATTCCCATCCCTTAAACGGCCCAATTAAGCGAAATCACATATGTGCCGGCCCGCAAAATCCTAAAGCGCCTATTACGCCGGCATATAAACAGCAACTAAACGGGCTGGCCCACTTACTTATTGGGCCAGCCCACTTGATTTACTGTGGACCCCACACTTTTATTGGGCCAGCCCACTTGCTTTAAGGTGGACCCCACCCACTACTGGGCCGGCCCACTAACTAGTTGGGCCAGCCCAATTGCTTTTGTGGTGGACCCCACATAATAAATGGGCCGACCCTTTAAGACGAAAGTGGGACCCACTGTGTTTTTGGCCCGCCCACTAGCGTGTTGGGCGGCCCACTTGCTATATGGTGGACCCCACATACTAAATGGGCCGGCCCTTTAACAGAAAGTGGGACCCACTGTGTTTTTGGCCCGCCCACTAGCATGTTGGGCGGCCCACTTGCTATATGGTGGACCCCACATACTAAATGGGGCCCTTTAACAGAAAGTGGGACCCACCGGTGTTTTGGCCCTACCCACTATCTTGTTGGGCCTACCACTTGCTATATGGTGGACCCCACATACTAAATGGGCCACCCTTTAACTGGAAAGTGGGACCCACCTGTGTTTTGGCCCGCCCACTATCTTGTTGGGCCGACCCACTTGCTATATAGTGGACCCCACATACTAAATGGGTGGCCCTTTAACAGAAAGTGGGACCCACCGTGCTTTTGGCCGGACCATCGGCTTGTTGGGCCGGCCCATTTGATCTAATGTGGACCCCACGTACTAAATGGGCGGCTTGATAGCAGAAAGTGGGACCCACATGCTAGTTGGGCCGGCCCACTAACTTCTTGGGCCGGCCCAGTTGCTTTAATGTGGACCCCACTTTGTAAATGGGCCGGCCCGATACCAGAAAAGTGGGTCCCACATGTCTTGTGGGCCGGCCCTTTTGCCTGTTGACCGGTCAAACGAGTGCATTCGGCCCGGCCCACATGCTTAGTGGGCCGGCCCATTAAAGTTTTGACCAGTCAACCTTAGAGGTTAGGCCCGACCTAACTAATGGACCAGCCCAGCTATATAGTTGACCGGTCAAACTAAGTCAGCTGGCCCGGCCCGCAAACTTAATGGGCCGGCCCGCTTAAGACGTGGCAGGCCTCGTGTGGGCCTACCATCTACCACGGGGTTTCAGCCGGTTAACGCCGTTAACTGCCAATTAACGGCGTACGCACGTGTCGGTTGCATGACGTCAGCAGTCAACGGGCTCCCGGAAACACTTGGGCAACGGTCCGATTTTCCGTGGCGGAAGGGCGCCCAAGCGCGACGGATCGAAAAAATCGTCGTAGGACTTTGCCTGACGCAGTTTCCACAACAGAACCCATATCGTCGGGTTAGGCCCATAGGCGACGAAAAATACCCCTTAGCGGACGATTTTGAGACGTTGTCTATCAGAACTTTTCTTGTAGTGGCATGCGCTAGGGAGCCCTATAAGAGGCCCAGGAAACCAATCACGTCCTTTTATCCTTCTACATGTTTCATATCGTGTCATTCTCTATGTTTTGATATTCATATTGTCACGCTATGATTGCATCGTCCGCGGTCAACCATCTTGACTGTTCATTCAAGCCACCAACTTTGGACCCCACTAATTCGCGGAACACTCCGTGTTGTAGAACGCCACAACCTCCATGGCAAATTAAGTTCAGCTGGTAGGATCCTCTGAGATACTAGGGGCTTTGATTATGTGCCTCTATCCGGAATCACAATAGTTAGGGCGTAAATAGAATAGTAGCTACAAATTGAGCAACCTATGCTAAATACATATATAGATGGTGTCCTTACGAACGGGAGGTTCTGTCTATCCAATTGGCACCCTTACGAATACACACTCCACACAATACAACTGGCACCCATATGAACTAGCAGCCTCACAAGCATGACTCTTTTTTTGTCATTCTTGCCATTAGTGAGGGCCTTCACACTCACCATCAAAATAAAAAAAAACATGCTTAATTCAGACAAACCATATAAGATAAATGAGATGTGGCTATGCAATGGTTAGCTCTAAGATGAAACTCAAGAAGTCTAAAGTTAAAAAAAACTGTTTGGGCAACCATATGTTACAAATATTTCCATGGATTTGGGAAATATGAATCATATTAATGGGAGCATTGCTTCATCTTTGATTGAACCCTCTTCTAATTCTATCGAAGAAATTGACATAGTTATTTTCATCTTAAAACACAACAAAGCGGTAGGTCTGGATAGTTTTATTTCTTAGTTTTATAAGATTTTTTAGAGAAATTTGCAAGTTTCATTTTAAAACTTTGGTGGACAATTTCTTCTTTGGAGTCTTGGACATTGAAGGCTGAACTGTATGATCATTACCCTAGGGCCGAAATGTCAACACTGATAACACTAAGAAGTTCAGGCCAATTTGATTGCTTAACTTTAGTTTTAAGATCATTACTGAATTTTTGATGAATATGCGAACTCATGTAATGGATTAGGTGATCAGTACTACTCAAACAACTTCCAATAAAAAAAAATATATATCATGGAGGGTGTTATGATTTTGCATGAAACTTCAAACTCGGTAGGTTTAGGGAAAAACATGGCCTAATGTTTAAGGTTCAAAAAATAATCCGTACATCTGTTCATCATCAAGTCCTAAAACTGAAAGGCCCCCTAGTGTTTTTTGTGATTGGGTGATGAAGAAAATTACATGAGGTGATGTGAGGATCAGGTTTAATGTCAATGTGGGGTCCTATTTAAAAACGCACCAAGGTTTGAGACATGAAAATCCTTTATCTTCAATTGTTTTTTTTACCTTGATGTACATGTGCTTGGTGCTGTTCTGGACAGAGCTAAATAGAAGGTTTGGTTAAAGTTCTTGTTCCAAAATTAGTAGACGGTGGGTTGGCCATACTTCAATATGCACATGACACAATTTTTTGTTGTGGATGACGATATAGCAAATGTCGCACATTTTAAGTTCCTTCGTTGTGTATCTAAACTATTGCTAGGTTTAAAATTACTTTTACAAAAGTGAGTTGTATTGTTTTATTTGTGTATATGTGTGTGTGGGGGGGGGGGGGGTGATTTTCTTTAAAATGAATACTAAGGTTAGATTTTCTCTCATTCTATTGAAAAATTAGCCCTAAAATATTTGGGGGTTCCAATAGACAACAAATGGTTCGAAAGTAGTTTTTGGAGACCAGCTCATGAGAAGACTGGGAATAAACTAAGCTAGTGGCAAAGGAAATTCACCCTATTGGTGGCAGATTAATCCTTATTAGGTCTAGCCTTAGTTCTATTCCTCTACACATGATTTCCTTTTATAAGCTTCCTCTGGGTGTAAGGAAAAGAATGAATTTTGCAAGAGCCACATTCCTTTGCGGAAAGATCAAGGCATCGCATAATATCATCTAATAAATTGGAAATTGATACATTGAAAATGTATCCATGAACTTTGGTGATTTGGTATGATGTTATATGATATAGGCATGTTATGTGAGGTTCCATAGTTGATTTACATATGATATAATAACATTGACTAGCAAAGTTCACTGTATTTTGTCTTGGCCTGAAATACAGGAAAAGGAGAGAAGAGGAGAAGCTCAGTTGGAGAACTAAATTGTCGCACGGCTATCAAGTATCAAAGTGTAGTTTATCGGGTGGGGAATGTCTGGTGGCCAACAGCGAGATGAATACCTAGAGATGAAGGTCAGCCTACGATGATGCCTGGAAGACCGTCTATATTTTTGCAGCTGAAAAAAATGATGAATACTAAGTCTGAAGGCGTTCCTTTGAGTTTCTTATAGCTTACCTTCGTTACAAGGTTGTGTTGTCTGCTGCTTGTTTGGCATCTCGTGAGACACTCTGTTTTAGATTGGACAGTATTGGTTTAGCTAGCTGTTTATGCTGGTTGCTTTCGCTTTTCCTGCTTATCGGGGATCCACCCCTTGCTCCAAGAACAAAGAAAAACTCGGAAGTTTTTCTTTTGACCTGAAAACTCTGAAGTTTTGGTGATGAGTAGTAATCGTGCAACACCCAACTGACTTGTCGCGACTTATAAAGCCCATTGTTTTTTTTTTGACATGTAAAGCCCATTTTTCGATTAGGCGCCTCGAATGCCTCATGCAGTTATCAAAGTTGGCCCATGTAGATAACTCTCAATTTGCGACGGCCCAGACCATATTAGCTCTTATCAACGGCCGAACCCGTCAAAACTAGCAAATCCTATTCATCACGTGCGAGTGATGGGTATAAACCATCGTTCGCGTGGTTTCACGTGAGGAGAGAGTTTGGGCCTCGGTTTTTTCGGTTTTTGTCTAGTTTTTTTAGTTTTTCTGCGTTTTGGTTTTTTTCGTTTTTCTTTGATTTTTGGGTTTTTTCTTTTTCTGTTTTTTCCTTTTTAGTTAATTTTAAAGTGGAGCAAAATTTAAAGTTAAGCAAATTTTAAATTCGAACAAATTTCAAAGTAAGCAAATTTTTAATCTCCCTTGTTACGAATTACAAATTACATGTCAGAGCGCTAGTGTAAATGAACTTTTCCATTTCCACCCTTTGTATTTCGAAATCATCACCAACACATCCTCAATCTAACCAGGAAACTTCGCGGGCGCCGGTGGACTCGCGCGCTCGGGATCGGAGCTTCCGGCCGGAGACTCACGCGCCCCTCGCGGTCGACTGCTGCCGGAATCGGGCGCCCCTCGCGGTCGATCGCCGCCGGAATCGCGCGCCCCTCGCGGTCGACCGCCGCTGGAATCGCGCGCCCATCAAACGGAGTCTCGCGCACGCGGGCGGACGGCCTCCACGTCGGCGATCTCTCACGCCGCACGCCGACAACGGCCTCCCGCGCTTTGCCGGCACCTGGAGCCACTTCTCGTCGCCGCTGCTGGAGCCCGCTTCTCGCCGCCACTGATGGAGCCCACTTTTCAACGCTGCTGGAGCTCCCCTCTCGCCAGCAATGGAGCTCGAGGAGGATGGACCCGAAGCTGCTGGAGCTCGAGGAGCCGCCTCTCGCCGCCGCTGATGTAACCTGTTGTCCACCAGTGCTGGAGGTCCCCTCTCTCCGCCGCTGGTGCTCGAGGAGCTCGAGGAGGCGGGTGGCGGTGTTGGGGGACTGGTTCAAGTCCACGATCTTGCCGTCTTGGCCGTCGAAGACCTGCAAGTTGCCGTCGTCAATGGAGAGCCAGTGCAGGTACCCATTCTGGCACATATCATCCATGGAGAGCCCGACCTGCAGATGTGCCATTGTACACATTCACTTTCTTTGGAATTCCCAAATGCATAGGTTCAAATTCAGTTTCATTGGAATTTCCAAATGTATAGGTTCAAATTCAGTTTCAATGGAATTTCTAAATGTATGGGTTCAACTTCAGTTTCGTTTGAATGTACAGAAAAAATACAGAGATGTTTATACAGATTATACATTTGAATGTATAGTAAAAATACGGAGAAGATATAGCAAAAGTACATGGCAGTGCTACTGCTAGTTAATGTTTCTGCTTGTCATGCATATGTTGCAGTAAAATTTCCGCTGGTCCTTTACTAAAAAGATTAGCCATATTCATCTAAATGTGCAATGACAGTTGTATGCAAAATTTAACATTTCAGTTTCAGTTTCAGTTTCATACTCCCAGTTTTTAACTGAACATTGATTAACTGGAGTTTCAGTTTTAGAATGGAACTAACTTGCAGTTTAGAAATGCAACAAGAGTTTATCCAGATGAGTGCATGTACTCCACAAGGGGCAGCAACATATAGTGATTCAGTAGTCACAAGGTCATATCCACAAGGAAGAAAAACAAATAACTAGCAGTTTGTTTCTCTAAAATGAAAAAATACAAGAGCCGCAAATAACTAGCAGTATGTTTTTACAAATAAACTTTAGCAGTATGTTTTTACAAATAACATTTACAGCAACTAATTAATACCTTTCTGCAGTGACTGAACATCAAACGGATACGAAGACGCCAAAGGCTGCTTATTTGTCTACATCTTCCGAAAGCTCTTCCCTGGATCAGAATGCATCGCGGTTACCGACGGATATGACGTCTGCAAAAAGAAAATGCTATCTGAAGAGACTAGATTCACCAAATGTAGTGCTTTGTTGAAACACAACATACTCCATGGTTAGCACAGTAGCTACTTTGATTATGATCAGACAACATACTTGGCTATTTACAGTAGCACAATGGGATGGAGTATGATCTTTGATTATGATTGTAATCTAAATTACAGTAGCACGACACAAAAGGGAGGTGGCGTTTTGGCTCATAGGAGCAAATGCTCCCATTATACAAAATAATTAAAAACAATTTTAAAAATGTCAAAAAATTCTGACATAAATTTTTTGGTGTACATCGTGACATTCTTTGTTAGTGCACAAGTTTTCATGGAGAAACAATATTTTATGTGGCGTGTACAAAAAAGACAAAAAAATGTCCTGTACGTAATCGTGTTATAGCATCAAAATTTGTCTTTTTTACAAAAGCCACAATTTTTTTTAGTTTCTTTTGAAAACTTGTGCACGAACATAAAATGTGTAGATGTACATGAAAAAATTTACTTTAGAATTTTTTGACACTTCGAAATGTAGATTCACATAGTGGGAGCAAATGCTCCTATGAGCCAAAGTGAATATCCCAACACAAAAGGCTCTTTGGTTTTTTTCCTAACTACTCCCTGGAGTAGCACATTGAAATGCCCTGGACAATGCTTAATGGATATGCCTTGTGGATATTAATATTTCAGCAAACAAGAGCATCATGTAGCTTCAAAATGCATGGCACAATATTGGGTACATGGCAATAAGCCAATAATCACCTAGCACTGACAGTAATGCAAGCAATTTCAATCTAAATTTTCTGATCATAGCCCCATTTCTTTCATCAGGGAAGCAAAACTGTAAAAGATTTTCTCCTAATGGCATTTTGGATACTCCTACTCTAGTGAAGTTGATCCCTACTCTAGTGAAGCTGATTCATGTTTTGTACCCAAGGTGGCCAATCTCTCCAATTTTAAGTTGAACCATCTCTTTCATCTCCATAAAGTTTCAGGCTTGCATCTCCTTATAAAAGGAAACCACATGAATGACAATCATCTCCTTGTGAGAAAAGGGGCCTCACCTGCAGCATCTTCATGTGGATGTGGTCGACAGCAGCTCGGGGAGGCAGCAGCAGCTCTGGACAGCAGCTTGGGGAGAAGCTTGGGATGGCAATTCCTCCGCGTCTTGGCCGAATCTAGCCGTCGCAGCTCTGGTGATTATGAAGTGCAGAGTACATTCAGATTATGAAGTGCAGGGTACATTCAGATTATGGAGTAGAATTCAGCTTGTACTCCGTACATGGCATTCAGGGTTGTATGGAAGCAATGCTAGCGACTATTCAGGTTATGAAGTGCACAGTACATGGCATTCAGAGCACAGAACGGCCCAGGGTAGGAACCCTAATAGTTTGTCTTGTTCTTTTTGGTTTATGCATCATCATGTCATCATGCATGTATCTCATCCATGGTTTTGCAAAATAAAATAAAAACTATTTTATAAAACCTAATTATTTTGATTTTCTCCCTCTCATAAGGTCTAATTATTAAACCTCCTCTATGTCCTTCATTTAACAAAACCCTAAAAACCAATACTACAAACCAAAATAAAATACCTTCAAATATATTTTCTTATTTTAAAATAAAACTGGTTTTGTTCTATATTGTTTTTTACAATAGTTTTCAAAACAGTTTTAAAAATAAAACAGAAAACCCCTCCTCCCTTCTAACCAGGCCACCCTCCTCTCCCCTGGGCCCTCTCCTCTCTCAGCCCAACCCTTCATCTCTCTCCCCCGGCCCACCTCTCCTTTTCCCCCTCCTGGCCCGGCAGCCCACCTCCCCTCCTCAGCTTTCAACCACCGCAGCAGCCCAGCCAGTAGCCTCCCCTATCCCACCTCCTTCCGCTGCGGGCGGAGTCCAGCCCACCACTCTGATCCAAGCAAATACCGTTTCAGCCTCGTCCTCCTTTTCCCTTTCTCTCTGTCTCGTAATCGCCATGGACAGCGACACCAGCACGCTGCGTGCGTGAACCTCCTCTCCCTCTCCTCGCTTTTGTTTTGGACCACGCATGCTCCTCCTTATCCTCCCAACAACCCTGCTCCGCTCCCACGCCTTTCTCTCGCCTCTTTCCTTCTTCTACAAGCCACTAAGAGAGGGGAGAAACCCCATGGTGGCCGCCACACATTTCTTGTCCATGTCGTCGACTCCGGCCACCCCAACCCGTTCTGACGCCGCCGTTCGACGCGCCTCGTCTCCCTCACCATCTACCTCCAAGGAATCGGCGCGGGGTTCGCTAAATCGAGCGGGCGCTCGTCGTTCCCCTCCGTCGGCCGCCGCAGTTCTTCTCCAATTACGGCGATCTCCTTCCTCCTCCGGCACCGGCGCTTGTACGTGGAGTTTCATGGTGATCTCGCGCCTTCCTGGAGCCCCCTCGCTCACCCTAGAACCCTCGGGATCAACGAGCCCGCCATCGACCGTCGTGGTCACCGCGCGCACCACCTCGTTCTGCCTCCCCTTCCTCGCCTCCGGCACGCCCCGCCGACGCCGAGCTCGTCGTCAACCCTCGGTGAGCCTCGCCATTCCCTTCACCTCCCTTTTCTACCGCCGCGTGCCACCACCAGTTAGTCGCCGACGCGGTTTTCTTCCGCAGCGCGTGCAGCATCTGAACTTGTTCAGTTTCGTCAGGTTCAGCAGCAACAGCAGAAGCTTCGCCACGCTGGCCGCTGACTTGGTGCTGGACCCACCCATCAGCCGCTCGGGCTAAGACACCGCTCGGTGAGAAACGTCGCGCACATCCAGATCTGTTTTCTTTTGCAAAAACCCCCTGCAGCTCTTTTCTTTAAACCCGCAGTCCCTTCCTTTGTCGCTTTGCATGATAACCCCCTGGAATTTATGAAAATCAACCCGGGGTCCTCCCCCCTGTATAAAATTATTTCTAGGTCCTTTTCTATTTAAATAAAATCTGCTTTATTTATTTTAAACACTAAAAACTATTTCTTTAATAACTTTTAATCTGTAAATCCAATTAAAAAGTGTTATATATGAAAATTGATCAAAAAAATGAGAGGAACATGATTATGCCATCCATGCTTGCTGTTGCATCATGCATCATATAATTTCGTGCAAGTTTGCATTACCACATAATATGTAACATATGGAATATGTGGAATATTATATAAATGTTATCCCGGTTCCATTTAACTTTGTTGTAGCTCACCCCTACCATGTTTGCTATGCTAATCCACCCTTAACTTTGACGATAGAAACTGCAACTCCAACCTAACTTGTTTGTCCGGGGTTCCGACTCCGTTTAAATTGGATAAGTTGCATTGCACCATCGTTGTCATGCCATGCATATCATCTTCATCATGCCAATTCTTCTTTCATAGTAGTAAGTGGTGCATCTGTTGTTTGTTCTAGCATTTGCTTCTTCCCGGATAGGATCGTGAAGTGGTGATGTGAGATACGACAAGTTCTTCTGCAGCTTTTCACAGGCGAGCCCTCCCTCTTCACCTATTTTATATTTTGCTCTCCCTCGCACTGCTATCCATATGTTGCGATTCTTTATCGAGTCATGTGTCCTATTCCACTTGTTTACCATAATAATCCTATATATATCATTCCTCACCCATAGCCGTTGCTTGATGTTTGAGCCTCGCGAGTCGTAGGTGAAGGAGATATGCCCTAGAGGCAATAATAAAGTGGTTATTATTTATATCTTTATGTTTATGATAAATGTTTATATGTCATGCTATAATTGTATTAACCGAAACATTAGTACATGTGTGATATGTAGACAAACAAAGAGTCCCTAGTATGCCTCTTAAACTAGCTTGTTGATTAATAGATGATTAGTTTCATAATCATGAACATTGGATGTTATTAATAACAAGGTTATATCATTGTATGAATGATGTAATGGACACACCCAATTAAGCGTAGCATAAGATCTCGTCATTAAGTTATTTGCTATAAGCTTTCGACACATAGTTACCTAGTCCTTATGACCATGAGATCATGTAAATCACACCAAACGCCACTGCGTAAATGGGTGGTTATAAAGGTGGGATTAAGTATCCGGAAAGTATGAGTTGAGGCATATGGATCAACAGTGGGATTTGTCCATCCCGATGACGGATAGATATACTTTGGGCCCTCTCGGTGGAATGTCGTCTAATGTCTTGCAAGCATATGAATAAGTTCATAAGAGACCACATACCACGGTACGAGTAAAGAGTACTTGTCAGGAGACGAGGTTGAACAAGGTATAGAGTGATACCGAAGATCAAACCTCGGACAAGTAAAATATCGCGTGACAAAGGGAATTGGTATCGTATGTGAATGGTTCATTCAATCACTAAAGTCATCGTTGAATATGTGGGAGCCATTATGGATCTCCAGATCCCGCTATTGGTTATTGGTCGAAGTGAGTACTCAACCATGTCCGCATAGTTCACGAACCGTAGGGTGACACACTTAAAGTTGGATGTTGAAATGGTAGAACTTGAATATGGAATGGAGTTCGAATATTTGTTCGGAGTCCCGGATGAGATCCCGGACATCACGAGGAGTTCCGGAATGGTCCGGAGAATAAGATTCATATATAGGATGTCATTTTATGTGAATTAAAATGATGCGGAAGGTTCTATGGAAGGTTCTAGAAGGTTCTAGAAAAGTCCGGAAGAAACCACCAAGGAAGGTGGAGTCCCGGAGGGACTCCACCTCCATGGCCGGCCAACCCTAGAGGGGAAGGAGTCCCAAGTGGACTCCCCCAAGGGGGGCCGGCCACCCCCTCCATGGAAGGTGGAACTCCCACCTCTAGTGGGAGTCCTAGCTTGGGTAGGTTTCCCTATCATATGGAAGGTTTTGGGTCCGGGCCTTATTCGGAGACTTGTAGTCCAACACTTGGGGCTTTCACCTATATAATGAGGGGCCAAGGGGAGGGGGCCGGCCACCTCAAGACCACCACCTGGCCGCACCCCCCAAGTGGCCGGCCACCCCCTCCCAAACCCTAGCCGCCCCCCTCTCCTCCATAGCTCCCGCGTGCTTAAGAGAAGCTCCGCCGGAGTTCTCCACCGCCACCGACACCACGCCGTCGTGCTGTCGGATTCAAGAGGAGCTACTACTTCCGCTGCCCGCTGGAACGGGAGGTGGACGTCGTCTTCATCAACAACCGAACGTGTGACCGAGTACGGAGGTGCTGCCCGTTCGTGGCGCCGGTGATCAAGATCTTCTACGCGCTTTTGCAAGCGGCAAGTGAACGTCTACCGCAGCAACAAGAGCCTCATCTTGTAGGCTTTGGAATCTCTTCAAGGGTGAGACTCGATAATCCCCTCGTTGCTACCGTATTCTAGATTGCATCTTGGCTTGGATTGCGTGTTCGCGGTAGGAAATTTTTTGTTTTCTATGCAACGTTATCCTACAGTGGTATCAGAGCCGTGTCTATGCATAGATGGTTGCACGAGTAGAACACAATGGTTTTGTGGGCGTTGATGCTCTTGTTATCTTTAGTTTGAGTACTTTGCATCTTTGTGGCATAGTGGGATGAAGCGGCTCGGACTAACTTTACATGACCGCGTTCATGAGACTTGTTCCTCGTTCGACATGCAACTTGTATTGCATAAGAGGCTTTGCGGGTGTCTGTCTCTCCTACTATAGTGAAGATTCAATTTACTCTTCTATTGAAAACATTAGTATCAACGTTGTGGTTCATGTTCGTAGGTAGATTAGATCTCTCTCGAAAACCCTAAACCACGTAAAATATGCAAACCAAATTAGAGACGTCTAACTTGTTTTTGCAGGGTTTGGTGATGTGATATGGCCATAATGTGATGATGAATATGTATGAGATGATCATTATTGTATTGTGGCAACCGGCAGGAGCTTATGGTTGTCTTTAAATTTCATGTTGAGTAGTATTTCAAAGTAGTTGTAATAGTTGCTACATGGAGGACAATCATGAAGACGGCGCCATTGACCTTGACGCTACGCCGACGATGATGGAGATCATGCCCGAAGATGATGGAGATCATGTCCGTGCTTTGGAGATGAAGATCAAAGGCGCAAAGACAAAAAGGGCCATATCATATCACATATGAACTGCATGTGATGTTAATCCTTTTATGCATCTTATTTTGCTTAGATCACGACGGTAGCATTATAAGATGATCCCTCACTAAAATCTCAAGATAATAAAGTGTTCATCCTTAGTAGCACCGTTACCAAGACTTGTCGGTTCGAAGCATCTCGTGATGATCGGGTGTGATAGAATCAACAAGTACTACAACGGGTGCAAGACAGTTTTGCACATGCGGATACTAAGGTGGCCTTGACGAGCCTAGCATGTACAGACATGGTCTCGGAACACGTGATACCGAAAGGTAGAGCATGAATCATATGGTTGATATGATGAACACTTTGAGTGTTCGCCATTGAAATCACACCTTGTCTCGTGATGATCGGACTTAGGTGCGGTGGATTTGGTTCGTGTGATCACTAAGACAATGCGAGGGATATTGTTTTGAGTGGGAGTTCACCTAGATTTTTTTAATTATGTTGAATTAAAATTTGAACTCAATTTGTCATAAACTTAGTCTAAACTTTTGCAAATATATGTTGTAGAGATGGCGTCCCCAATCAATTTTAACCAGTTCCTAGAGAAAGAAAAACTTAAGAGCAACGGTAGCAACTTCACCGACTGGTTCCGTCATGTGAGGATCTTCCTCTCTGGCGGAAATCTGCAATATGTGCTTGATGCACCGCTAGGTGACCCTCCTGCAGAAACTGAAACCGATGAAGTAAAAGCTGCTTACGAGACTCGGAAAACTCGGTACTCTCAAGTTCAGTGTGCCATCTGTGCGATGCGGAATCCGATCTTCAAAAACGTTTTGAGTACCACGATCCTCATGAGTTGATGAAAGAGCTGAAAGCTATTTTTGAGACTCATGCGGCTGTGGAGTGCTATGAAGCATCGAAATATTTCTTCAGCTGTATGATGGAAGAAGGCAGCTCCGTTAGTGAGCACATGCTCGCCATGACCGGGCATGCAAAGAAACTCAGTGACTTGGGAATAGTGATTCCTAACAGACTGGGGATTAATCGTGTCCTTCAATCACTGCCACCAAGTTACAAGAACTTTGTGATGAACTACAATATGCAGAACATGAACAAGGAGTTACCTGAACTCTTTGGCATGCTAAAAGCTACTGAGATTGAGATCAAGAAAGAGCACCAAGTGTTGATGGTCAACAAGACCACCAGTTTCAAGAAACAGGGCAAGTCTAAGGGAAAATTTAAGAAGGGTGGCAAGAAAGCTGCCACACCTCCTATGAAACCTAAGCACGGCCCTAAGCCTGATGCTGAGTGCTATTACTGCAAGGAGAAGGGACACTGGAAGCGTAATTGCTCCAAGTATCTGGCTGATCTGAAGAGCGGCCTTGTCAAGAAGAAGAAAGAGGGTATATCTGATATACATGTTATAGATGTTTATCTCACTGGTTCTCGTTCTAGTACCTGGGTATTTGATACTGGTTCGGTTGCTCATATTTGTAACTCGAAACAGGAACTAAAGAATAAACGAAGACTACTGAAAGATGAAGTGACGATGCGCGTTGGAAACGGATCCAAGGTCAATCTGATCGCAGTCGGCACACTTCCTCTACATCTACCTTCGGGATTAGTTTTAAGCCTAAATAATTGTTATTTTGTACCCGCGTTGAGCATGAACATTATATCTGGATCTTGTTTAATGCAAGACGGTTATTCATTCAAGTCTGAGAATAATGGTTGTTCTATTTTTATGAATAATATCTTTTATGGTCGAGCATCACAAAAGAATGGCTTATTTCTGTTAGATCTCGATAGTAGTGATACACATATAAATAACATTGATGCTAAGCGAATTAAATTGAATGATAATTCTACTTATATGTGGCACTCGCTGCCTTGGTCATATTGGAGTGAAACGCATGAAGAAACTCCATACCGATGGATTACTTGAATCACTTGACTTTGAGTCACTTGATAGATGCGAAGCATGTCTAATGGGTAAAATGACTAAGACTCCATTTTCGGTATGATGGAGCGAGCCATCGACTTATTGGAAATCATACATACCGATGTGTGCGGACCAATGAGCGTAGCATCGCGCGGTGGTTATCGTTATGTTCTAACCTTCACGGATGATCTGAGTAGATATGGGTATATCTATTTCATGAAACATAAATCCGAAACTTTCGAGAAGTTTAAGGAATTTCAAAGTGAAGTAGAAAATCAACGTAACAAGAAGATTAAATTTCTACGATCTGATCGTGGAGGTGAATATCTGAGTTATGAGTTTGGCATGCATTTAAAGAAATGCGGAATACTTTCACAATTGACACCGCCGGGAACACCACAACGAAACGGTGTGTCCGAACGTCGTAATCGAACTCTCTTAGATATGGTTCGTTCTATGATGTCTCTTATCGATTTGCCGTTATCATTTTGGAGTTATGCATTAGAGACAGCCGCATTCACTTTAAATAGAGCACCATCAAAATCCGTAGAAACGACACCGTATGAATTATGGTTTAATAAGAAACCTAAGCTATCGTTCCTGAAAGTTTGGGGTTGCGAAGCCTATGTAAAGAAGTTACAACCGGACAAGCTAGAACCCAAAGCGGAGAAATGCGTCTTCATAGGATACCCTAAGGAAACTATAGGGTACACCTTCTATCACAGATCCGAAGGCAAAATCTTTGTTGCTAAGAACGGAACCTTTCTTGAGAAAGAATTTCTCACTAAAGAAGTGACTGGAAGAAAAGTAGAACTCGATGAGATTGATGAATCTATACTCGTTGATCAGAGTAGCGCAAAGCATCGGAAGTTGTACCTGTACCGCCTACACCGACAACAGAGGAAGCTAATGATAATGATCATGAAACTTCGAACGAGGAAACTACTGAACCTCGCAGATCGACAAGGGAGCGTGCCACTCCTGATTGGTATGATCCTTGTCTAAATGTCATGATTGTGGATAACAATGATGAGGACCCTGCGACGTATGAAGAAGCGATGATGAGCCCAGATTCCAACAAATGGCAAGAAGCCATGAAATCCGAAATGGGATCCATGTATGATAACAAAGTATGGACTTTGGTAGACTTACCTGATAGCCGAAAGGCTGTCGAGAATAAATGGATCTTCAAGAGAAAAACAGATGCTGATGGTAATATTACTGTCTATAAAGCTCGACTTATCGCAAAGGGTTTCCGACAAATTCAAGGAGTTGACTACGATGAGACTTTCTCACCTGTAGCGAAGCTAAAATCTGTGAGGATTTTGTTAGCAATAGCTGCATTTTTCAATTATGAGATTTGGCAGATGGATGTCAAAACGGCGTTCCTTAATGGAGACATTGAGGAAGAGTTGTATATGGTACAACCCAAAGGTTTTGTCGATCCTAAAAATGCTGACAAAGTATGCAAACTTCAGCATTCAATCTATGGACTGAAGCAAGCATCAAGAAGTTGGAACCGACGCTTTGATAAGGTGATCAAAGACTTCGGGTTTATACAGTGTCATGGAGAGGCCTGTATTTACAAGAAAGTGAGTGGGAGCTCTGTAGCATTCCTGATATTATATGTAGATGACATATTATTGATCGGAAATGATATAGAACTATTAAGCAGTGTAAAAGGTTATTTGAATAATAGTTTTTCAATGAAAGACCTTGGTGAAGCATCGTATATATTAGGCATCAAGATTTATAGAGATAGATCAAGACGCCTAATAGGGCTATCACAGAGTACATATCTGGACAAGATTCTAAAGAAGTTTAGAATGGACAAAAGTAAGAAAGGGTTCTTACCTATGTTACCAGGCAAGGTCTTGAGTAAGACTCAAGGACCGGCTACGGCAGAAGAAAGAGAAAGGATGAGTAATATCCCCTATGCCTCGGAAGTAGGATCTATCATGTATGCCATGCTATGTACTAGACCGGATATAGCACATGCTGTTAGTTTGACTAGCAGATATCAAAGTGATCCAGGAATGGAACATCGGACAATGATCAAGAATATCTGAAGTACTTGAAAAGAACTAAGGATATGTTTCTTTGTTATGGAGGTGACCAAGAGCTCGTTGTAAGTGGTTACACCGATGCAAGTTGGAACACCGATCCCGACGACTCTAAGTCACAAATTGGGTACGTGTTTATATTGAATGGTGCTGCAGTAAGCTGGGCAAGCTCGAAGCAGTACACAGTGGCGAAGTCTTCAACAGAATCAGAGTACATAGCGGCTTCAGAGGCTTCATCAGAAGCGGTATGGATGAAGAGGTTCATTATAGAGCTCGGTGTGGTTCCTAGTGCATTGGACCCATTAATCATCTACTGTGATAACATGGGTGCCATCGCCAATGCACAAGAGCCAATGTCACACAAGAGGCTAAAGCATATCAAGCTGCGTTACCACTCGATTCGCGAGTACATCGAAGATGGAGAAGTAAAGATTTGCAAAGTACATACTGATCTGAATGTAGCAGATCCGTTGACTAAAGCTCTCCCTAGGGCAAAGCATGACCAACACCAGAATGCCATGGGTGTTAGGTATATTACAATGTAATCTAGATTATTGACTCTAGTGCAAGTGGGAGAATGAAGGAGATATGCCCTAGAGGCAATAATAAAGTGGTTATTATTTATATCTTTATGTTTATGATAAATGTTTATATGTCATGCTATAATTGTATTAACCGAAACATTAGTACATGTGTGATATGTAGACAAACAAAGAGTCCCTAGTATGCCTCTTAAACTAGCTTGTTGATTAATAGATGATTAGTTTCATAATCATGAACATTGGATGTTATTAATAACAAGGTTATATCATTGTATGAATGATGTAATGGACACACCCAATTAAGCGTAGCATAAGATCCCGTCATTAAGTTATTTGCTATAAGCTTTCGATACATAGTTACCTAGTCCTTATGACCATGAGATCATGTAAATCACTTATACCGGAAAGGTACTTTGATTACACCAAACGCCACTGCGTAAATGGGTGCTTATAAAGGTGGGATTAAGTATCCGGAAAGTATGAGTTGATGCATATGGATCAACAGTGGGATTTGTCCATCCCGATGACGGATAGATATACTCTGGGCCCTCTCGGTGGAATGTCGTCTAATGTCTTGCAAGCATATGAATAAGTTCATAAGAGACCACATACCACGGTACGAGTAAAGAGTACTTGTCAGGAGACGAGGTTGAACAAGGTATAGAGTGATACCGAAGATCAAACCTCGGACAAGTAAAATATCGCGTGACAAAGGGAATTGGTATCGTATGTGAATGGTTCATTCGATCACTAAAGTCATCGTTGAATATGTGGGAGCCATTATGGATCTCCAGATCCCGCTATTGGTTATTGGTCGGAGTGAGTACTCAACCATGTCCGCATAGTTCACGAACCGTAGGGTGACACACTTAAAGTTGGATGTTGAAATGGTAGAACTTGAATATGGAATGGAGTTCGAATATTTGTTCGGAGTCCCGGATGAGATCCCGGACATCACGAGGAGTTTCGGAATGGTCCGGAGAATAAGATTCATATATAGGATGTCATTTTATGTGAATTAAAATGATGCGGAAGGTTCTATGAAAGGTTCTAGAAGGTTCTAGAAAAGTCCGGAAGAAACCACCAAGGAAGGTGGAGTCCCGCACCTCCATGGCCGGCCAACCCTAGAGGGGGAGGAGTCCCAAGTGGACTCCCCCAAGGGGGGCCGGCCACCCCCTCCATGGAAGGTGGAACTCCCACCTCTAGTGGGAGTCCTAGCTTGGGTAGGTTTCCCTATCATATGGAAGGTTTTGGGTTCGGGTCTTATTCGGAGACTTGTAGTCCAACACTTGGGGCTTCCACCTATATAATGAGGGGCCAAGGGGAGGGGGCCGGCCACCTCAAGACCACCACCTGGCCGCACCCCCCAAGTGGCCGGCCACCCCCTCCCAAACCCTAGCCGCCCCCTCTCCTCCATAGCTCCCGCGTGCTTAAGCGAAGCTCCGCCGGAGTTCTCCACCACCACCGACACCACGCCGTCGTGCTGTCGGATTCAAGAGGAGCTACTACTTCCGCTGCCCGCTGGAACGGGAGGTGGACGTCGTCTTCATCAACAACCGAACGTGTGACCGAGTACTGAGGTGCTGCCCGTTCGTGGCGCCGGTGATCAAGATCTTCTACGCGCTTTTGCAAGCGGCAAGTGAACATCTACCGCAGCAACAAGAGCCTCATCTTGTAGGCTTTGGAATCTCTTCAAGGGTGAGACTCGATAATCCCTCGTTGCTACCGTCTTCTAGATTGCATCTTGGCTTGGATTGCGTGTTCGCGGTAGGAATTTTTTTGTTTTCTATGCAACGTTATCCTACAGTAGGCGTGTTTAGGCTGTGTTGTTTATCTCGATCGATTATCAGGATATGTTGGGTTGTTGGGAGGTTATCACGTGCTATATTAGTTGTTAGAGATACACATGCTTTACTTAATTGTTAACAACTAAACTTGTAAGCTGAGGCATCTGTGAGCCCCTTTACGAAAGCATCGGAATTTTGATTTCCTAATGTCCCCTAGGATCCGAGTTCTTGTTATCTGTTCCGAGATTGAGCGCTCTACCCATGCGTGGGGACGATTATTGGGACCCCCCTCACCCATTAACTTTTCTCAAGTCAGTTGAAAAGGGGGCCACAACCTTGGTTTTATTTGGCGCATGCATGTTTATATATTGTTGCCTTCGGGTGTTTACTTCCTATTGCGCTCGGGTGTTTATATTCTGTACTGCACTGCATAATTGCTAGACGACTTATCTAGTGTTTGGTCGTAAGTGCCCGCCTAGACGCCTACGCAACCTCTGGGTCCATCTCGAAGTACGGCCGAACTTCGTCACGGGTAGCTTAGTTGGGTGGCCCCCTAGACTTTCTTGTTGAACTGGGAACGGTCTTGTTGTGAGACATCGCTTGTAAGAAGCGGGTCAAGCATGCGTATGATTACATTTGGGCAACCCCTGCAGGGTGTACATCTTATCGATAAGCCGTATCCGCGGTTATGGACGACTTGGAATTGTATAGCTTGATCATAGAACAACTTGCACCATTATCTTGTAGCTGATAATCTGCTAATAACTTGCGTAGTAATATAGCATTACTACAACCGATACCTAATAAAACTTGTCCACCGTTGAGTGCCTTTTACATTGCCTCTTCGCTTTGTTGAAGGGGATATGTGTACTTGGCTGGGTTATGTTTGTGTAGTATTTATCTGTTACCTTGTGCGCTCTCTTACCTTCTCTGATTAGACGGATGTTGTAGCGTGTCTCTATTGGTTATAGTTTTGCTGCCGCTAAACCTACCATATAGCCCTAGGTGATATATTCGCCCGACGAGCATAGCCATTTCTAGTCTCGCTAAGTACGTGCCAGAGTTCGTTCCTTGGTATTTACTCTCGCCTTTTCTTTTTCTCTTCTGTTTCCCCCCTTTTGTCGGCAACCGGTGGCCCGACTTCGACAGGTACAAGATGACGACGTTAGCAAGGTTACCCTTCCGGCTTGACCTGGGGAGGGTTATGGACGCCACTGGTTATCTTCAGGACTCTTAGTCCAATTTGTATCTTGTTCGTACTCAGACGTATTTGATCTTTTGTATGATTCAGATCTTTGTATGTATCTATTTGTATCTTGACTCGTTGGAGTCGTTGTTGTAATATATGTTTCTTGTGGGCTCTATTGTAATCATGTTGTAATGTTACCGCTCGTGTTAATTCCTCTGGTATCATGTGTGTGACTTGTCGCGCACGTCGTGTCAGAGGGCGTCTCAGAATCGATATCGTGCGGATTTTGGCGGGATCCCTAGAATCCTCAGGATACCGGTTCTGGGGCGTCACATTGACGAGTCGTGGAAGTGGAGTCTCGGCCTTCGTACACGCGCGCCTGGACGATGCTGTCCAGGTCGGGGCAGCTGTCGTCGCAGCTCGGCCCTCTCACTGCAGCACCACGGCTCCCTCTCCTCCGCGTCTCGGCCGAATCCAGCAAAGAAGCCATTTTTACCACGACCTTTCCTGAATCCAGCAACAACATCGGATTGGAGCTCCACGGTGCCGCCACGAGTAGCAACACAGCGATTGGATCTCCACCAACTCGAATCGAGCTTCGCCGCGCCGTCACCACCGCCACCCCGAGAGTTCCGGTAGAAAAATCCCCAATTTAAGCACTAAATCAGTGGGTGCCGGGCCACGAGAGAAGGAGCGGCCGCCCGCGATGCGGGACAAGGAGAGTGGGGCGGAGGCAACGCCGCGACGCGGGATGTGCGCGCAAGGAGGCAGCGTGGGGCGGAGGGGAAGCAGCGCCGGGAGGTGGTGGCCGTCGACAAGCGAGAGGAAGAGAGCGAGACGGCGGGAGGATGGATTGGTTTGTCGGGAAACCATCAGGGACGTTTTCGCGAAAATACTGGTCCGACAACTATTCTGTGACGGAGGGAGTACCAAATTTCAAATCTAAGTAAATTTCGAATATGAGCAATTTTTAAATTTAAACAAATTTCGAATCTAGACAAATTTAAAATCTAAGCAAATTTTCGAATCTGATTTTTTTAAAATAACCGAACTAATGGCCAGGCCCATTAACAGTTTCCTTAGCAATGGTTAGGGTATGTACAATGGTAGGGAAGGCACATCTTCTCTTAGTAGTCCATGTCATCTAGAGAAAACGTTAAGTATTAGTGGTGCAATGCATTATCTCTTATTGTTATCCCTTACAGTAAATGAGAATTAATTATTTTAGAAGGAAATTGTGTAAGGGAAGGCAAGTCGTACAATGGGAAAATAATCTTCTCTTGTTTCATAAGCGATCATCTCTTAGCTAAGAGAAGACAATCTTATCTTTCTTTCTTCTCTTTTCTGCAACTAAGCAAAAATCTGAAATGGCAATCCTAAGAGAAGGTTAACATCACCGCATTGTCCATGCCTTATAAACCATTGCTTAGCACCGCCCGTCAAAACTCGCATCGCCGCTACATCAACCGTTACCCGCTCAAATCAACGCCCAAGATTATAACTTACAATTCCCCGGCCCGAACCAAAAAAAAGTTACCACTCTGTTGCCTTCTCCGGTCGTCTTCCTCCCATCTCCACTCCTCTCCCCGATCCAAACCCTAAGCCGTCGGGATCCGTTCACGCCATGGAAGCGGCGGCCCCGTCGCCGCTGCTCCCTAGACCTCCCGACATCACTCCCGAGCTCCGGCGCTTCCTCGACGTCCGCTTCCGCTCGCCGGCCGACCTCGCCGCGGCCGCCGACGTCGAGGCCGAGATCCGCGGGCGCTGCGCGGAGCTCGAGTCCTCGGTAGCCGAGCTATCTGCCCGCCTCGCGGATGCAGCCGCGTCCTACGCCTCTTCCCTCGAGGCCGCTGGCTCCGCCCTCCGCGGCGTGCGCGGTGGCCTCGCCGCCCTCGAAGCCTCCACCGCCAAGACAGGTATCTTAAGCAAATGCTCATGGGATTGCCGAATTTCGGGATTCTCGAGTTGATCTGCAGAGCTGTAATTTTATTTGCTGGGGTTCTCTAGGGGCCAGAGAAGATGTGGAGGCTGGAAGCGAGAAGATGCTGTTTGAGCAGCTCCCTCCCCTGGCCACCGACGTGGCGAGAGTGGACATGGTCAGGGATTACGCTGGTGAGTATGTGAACATGCCGTATTTGGACTCCTGTTCTGTTCCGTGGCTCAATTTTCGGACAGTAAACTCTATAGTGACAATTTGCTATGCTCTCGATTTTCCTCTTATGGTGGTTATCTATGTTTAGGATAATGTGTTGTGATTCCTAAGTTGAGATCGGCAGCTGCTTGCTAAAGCGTACAATTATATATCGCGCTATTATGGTAGGCATGTGGGAAATAGGACTTCTGTTCAATCCGGCAGATATATTGTTATGGTTTATAAGCATTTTTATATCTATATGATCCGTCTGTTACAGTGTGAAGATTGATTTTATTTTAGGTAACATACTGTAGAAGTGCTTGATGTGATGGGAAATGGGTTGCATAGCATGTTTGCAGGAGAAGGCTGGTTAGGCTAATAATAATTAGGTATGGCTTGTACAGATCTAGTTCAGTACAACTAGGATGGATGATGATATCTCTTCTGGCCCTCAATTAGTGGACATGGATCTGGAAGCTTTTGGAAGGCAGCCTCATTTTGATCATGTGAATCTTTGGGTTGTCTATGACGACCTTCCACTGATATGAGTGTTGAAACCACTTAACAACAACATCCATTATATTTTCCTGTTGTCGCCCGTCCTTAGCCTAGACAATATTCTTAGGTAGTGGGATGTTTTGGGTGCTGGAGTAATTGACTGAAAATTTAGTTTTGAAATGGCTACACTTGAAAAATATTTGAATAAATACATTACACGATGGAGATTACACTGAATTCTCACTTGCATAATGAAGAGGACAAAAAATAAGTGTGTTCGATTTGGAATGTCAAATTAACGAGTGAACGTGTGTATAGCAGGGAAGTACTAACAGAATCTCTAATTTGGTTTTTGTCACCTCAGGCAAACTTGGTACACACTTTGATGGGTATTCTTTATGTTCTATGCATAAAAAGTACCTTGTGATAATGTGTAAAGAATTTTATAGTGCCCACTTGTTAGCCATACGGTGCTAGTTATCGCTACTAATCTCCTTATATGAGTTAGTCAACTGGTCACTGTTTTACAGGATTGGCACCGCAACTGAACTACTGCTAGGGGAAAGAGGAATACTATAGCTCTTTAAATTTGTTTGTTACCCTGAGTGCAATATTTATTATTTTGTTTGTCTCCTGTTCTCAAATATTTGCTCCAGTCTGCTTGTGTGTGTGTTGAGTTTTGCATTTCAATTATTTTGTTTGTTACCCGGACACCGTATTGGGCCGTGCCGGACCGAAAAGGGATTTGGGGCGGGCGGCTGGGGACGGTCAAACGTCCGGCGCCGCCCCAAATCCCTTTGGGGGGCGGTTTGGGGGACGCGACTGGAGATACTCTAAGATACTGTACTGGTGAAAGAGTACTAAAGATGACAACAAGTTTACATAAGTGGTTCATCATGGAGGATTAGGATGATGAATTGAATGAAAGCTAATTGACTTGACTGTGATGAAAAACCCCCAACTTTTTTTTAGATTAGATGGCTTTAGGTGTTTATCATGGTTCGTTTCTTTTGTTTTCTCTGTGAATACTGCTTACTAGTTTACTTTTATTTAAGTTGCCTGAGTTCTTGTTTATATTTGACTTTGCAATTGATGGTTTGTTAACGGTAGGTTGTCATATACAGAAATGGCTCTAAAGCTTGACAGTTTGATCGGTGATGTAGAAGACGCCGTTTCCTCTTCTGTGACTGCAAAACTTAAATCCCGTGGACAAAATTCAGAGGTATGATTCATGTCATACTGTGTTTGGGGGGACAGTTAAGTTGTCAAGTGCTGATTTTGCCATTGTCATTTTTACTCCAGAAAACCCATCATGTTGCTATTGAATATCTCAAAACGATAGAAGATCTTTTAGCTTCAGTTACAAGGACCAGACCACAATGGACTCGCCTTATATCTGCAGTGGATCACAGAGTGGACAGATCTTTAGCTTTACTAAGACCACAAGCTATTGTTGACCATCGAGCTCTTCTTTCATCCCTTGGCTGGCCTCCTTCCCTTACTGGAACACAAATTTCTGATAATAATTCCGGGAAATCAGTAGAGACAGTGAACCCATTATTTTCAATGAAGGGTGACCTGACAAGAAAGTATTCTGAAAGCTTTCTTTCGCTATGCAGTCTACAGGAATTACAGAAACGCAGAAAAGCTAGGCAATTGCAAGGGCATAATGTGGACAACCAACTACGTCAACCATTATGGGTAATAGAGGAGTTAGTAAATCCATTATCTGCTGCAGCACAACAGCATTTTTCCAAATGGGTTGAGAATCCTGAATTTGTGTTTGCTCTTGCTTTTAAGATAACAAGAGATTTTGTTGATTCCATGGATGAGATACTACAGCCCCTTGTAGATAAGGCCAATCTTGTAGGGTATAGTTGCAGAGAGGAGTGGATTTCGGGAATAGTTATTGCTTTGTCTACATACTTGGCGAAAGAGATATTTCCGAAGCAGATTGAACTTATTCAAGAAAGTAGTTCAAGCGATGCAAGCAGCGCACTGTCTCAGGCAAGAGTCTCATGGCTTAACCTTGTGGATCTGATGATATCTTTTGACAAGCGAACTCAAGATTTGCTCTCGGGTACAGGACTGCTACTTTCAGTAAAGGATGATGACAATTGGCAGAGGGTCTCAGTGCTCTCTGTCTTCTGCGATCGGCCAGACTGGCTTGAAGTATGGGCAGAGATTGAGAGACAAGAGATTTTTAATAACCTGAAATCAGCAATGGAGAATGAGAAAAATTGGAGCAAGAGGGTTGAAGGAGCAATGCTTGAGTACGGATCAGATGACTACAAATCTCCAGCAATAACCGGTGCTGTTCAGCAGGGCTTGTCTTTGCTAATTGAGCGTGCTAGACCTATTCCTAGCATTGCACTTAGGGAAGAATTCATTAGGAGTTCTGCTTCACCCATAATATCAGAATTCCTTGGTTTCATGTTTCGGAGGTGCCAAGAAGCAGAGGGGCTAACTGCTCTAGCAGATGATGATGCTTTGATCAAAGTATCACAGTCCATTAATGCAGCTCGGCACGTGGAATCCACGTTGGCACAATGGTGCGAGGATGTGTTCTTTCTTGAAATGGAAAATCTATCTCTAGTTGGTGAAGGTGGTAGTGTATTCCAGCAAGAGATAAACCAACTGAAAGAGTTCAGATCAGAATGGGTGGATAAGATTTCCACTGTCATTCTTAGGGGATTTGATGGTCGCTCCCGGGACTATCTGAAGAACAAAAGGCAGTGGCAGGAGCATTCAGATGAACCAGCTATATCCAGGGCCATCATCGAATCTTCAGGCTACATGCAAGGAAGACTATCTAAACTGGAAGTTGGCCTAAATGTGCTAGATTTTGTAACATTATGGAGAGCTGTGGCAAGTGGAGTAGACCAGATGCTTTTCGCAGGAATTTTCACTGGAACCCCAAAGTTTAGTAACGGTGGTGTGGAAAGGCTTCACGCTGATCTGAGTGTTCTGTTTGCTGTTTTTCAAGCATGGTGTCTGAGGCCTGAAGGCTTCTTCCCGAGACTGTCTGATGGATTGAAATTGCTAAAAGTCGATGAGAAGCAACTAGGAGATAGGATGATTACAGATAAGAATTGGCTGAGGGAGCATGGTGTTAGGCATCTGACAGCTGCTGAGGCTGAAAAGATAATAAAAAATAGGGTATATGATGCATGAATATAATATGGTAGATATCACATGGTAAAAAATGTATTGTCAAGTTGAAACGAATTTACAATTTTTTTTACTTCAATACAAATTTGTGTTGTTCTCATTTTCATATTTATCTCTCCCTCGTTGATTGCTGTATGCCTACTCCCAGAAATATGTAGAATGCGGCTTGATTTATGAGATTGTAAAATGTTGCGTTACCCTTGTGTAACAAAAAGGATGTTTAGCGCCCCCTCGCTGAAAGAGCTTTCTATGGTTGACCAAGGAAGCCTGTTTTTCTCGGTCAGATGGAGTAGAACAGCAGGAGCAGCTTTTTCTCAAAGTTGTAATGCGGCTTCGGTCCTCTCCTAAGAACTGAACGCGGTGAGTGCTGATCGAATTATTGTGTTTCGACATAGTGGGAACCATGCGTTTCCCTTTCCTCCTTAGAGCATCTCCAGTTGCATCCCCAAAGAGATTTGGGGTGCACCGGACGAAAAAACGTTCCCAGCAGCATCCTTCAAAGCCACTTTTTGTCCGACGCGTCCTGATACGGTGTCCGGCTCCCCGAGGCCGTCCCCGCCCCACAGGAGACGCACCGGGGACGTCTCGCGACGGAAGTTATTGGCGCGCAACGACGGTGCAGTTCCCGCAGAGGCGCAACGAAGCGTCTCGTCGCGCCTTGCTCTGCGTGCCGGTGTTAATGAGCGCCACCGCTCCCCGCCTCCCTCCGGCCTATAAAAAGGGTCGCCTCTCATCGTCCCTCTCACACACAAACCCTAGCGCCTCTCTCCCCAACCCTAGCCGCCACCATCTCAAGAGTCGACGCCATGGCTGGTAGAGGCGCAGGCCGAGCTCGCGGCTGTGGTCGTGGCCGTGGCCGCGGCAAAGGTGCACACACGCCGTCGTCTTCATCGTCGGAGATGGATGAGGAGGGGCCCGTGCTGTTCAAGTTCGTCCTCGTCCTCAAGGGCGACCCACGCGGCATCCAGAGGCTGCCGGACAGCTTCGCCGACTTCGTCGCCGGCGACGACCGCTCGGGCACGCTGCATCTACGGGAGGATTCGTGCGGCTACTACCGGTGGATCGTGGACGTGATCTACAACGCGCGCGGCAAGATGTACCTCCACATCGGCTGGGAGAAGTTCGTGCGCCACCACAGCCTCCAAGCCGGCTTCGTGCTCGTGTTCTCCTACTTTGGCGACAGGGACATGAGCGTCAAGGTGTTCGATGAGACGCATTGCCGTCGGAACTACCACGTCGATAACACCGACGAGGACGATGACTGAAGAGTGTTGTTTCTTCGCAGCGAATATATGCACGAAGGTCTCTGGTTGTTCTTCCTCGAAAGAACCAATAGGGGCACCCTCACCAGCTGGATTTTCCAGTTTGGGTGACTGGGTGTACCCTCGAGTGTTCTTTCTTGGCAGCGAACACACGAAATATTCGATGTCCGGCCTAATTAGGTTTAGTTTTTTTTTTGCAATGTTTTATATTTGTGTCAACCATGGTTCAAACTATGTATTAGTTTGTGGAAAACCATGTTCCAAACTATATCTTCATGTAAACCACGTTCCAAATTATGTATTAGTTTGTAGAATATTTCTTCTTTTTATTGAAATAAAAATGCAAAAAAAACAAAAAAAGAGTATTTTAATGTTTTGGGGCGGCGTTTGAGGGATGCGGCTGGGGAGCGACGTCCCCCAAACGCGACACGAACGAAACACGTCCCCAAAACGCTTAATCCGGCGCGGTTTGGGGGACGCGCCAAGGAATTGGTTACTGTAGTGAGACTTTTCTTTTCTGTAATTCTTTTTTTTGAGCTGTGTGCATCCATATTGCTATTAGGGAAGTACGTTGTTGCAGAGGCTGGGTGTAATTGGTATCTTCACGATATTAATATATTACCTTTGTCGAAATAAGAAGGCGGCAGCAAAAGCGAGCAAAAAACAAAAAGGGAAGGAAAGGAAACCAGATAACGGGCGACTAGTTAAATTGGCGGTTTTTCTGCCCATCACCTCTTTCCTGCCATCTCTTATTTCTGCTTCTATTTGCTTTGTGAGATGGCCCAATACCAACTGCCCAAGGTGTGGGTGGTCAAGGACCAATTTTTGCGGTCTGATTTCTTATCCTTTTTATTTTGATTTAATCCAATTTTATGTATTTTTTCATAACATAGTTGTTTCTTATTTTTATTTTCTTGAATCACGAATACCACATTTTTTTGCAGTCGAAGATCAATGTGCCACCTGAGAAATTTAATGCCAAATCTGTCGGTAGAGAACTTGGAAATATGAACAAGAAGTTTAACCTTGCTAAGTGTGATTTGGTATTACCGGGGGATTGTTTTTCCCTTTTTTTAGCATGTTTTGCTTTATTTTTATAATCATAATTACTTTGATTTTTCCTTAATCACTGGACAATAACTTCCATCAATTTGCTCTTCATAAAAATCAACTTACTTGACTCACTTCAAGACAACAACAAGGAGAAGAAGGCTATAATGGCTAGCAATATGGTAACTTTTTTTTATCCCCTATGTTCTCCACTAATTATGATTAATATTGTTTCCATTCAAGGTTTTCATATAGCATGTACTGAGAGTAAATGGACATTGTTACAGGTTACAAATTTTCAAAAAGCATGTACTGAGAGTAAGTGCTTTAATTTTATACTGGACAATTATGTACCAGAAATCCCGCATAACTTGCCTCAGCAAACTACAACGTATGATTACTTTATCTTTGACATTTTTTGTTTTATTTTATGATCCAAAACTTCTGGTTTATCACTCCGGGTTTATCACTAATTTTTTTAGATTTGATTGCGGTGTTTTCTCAATCCTTTACATGGAACATTGGGAGGGCCAGGAATTTAAGATGTTTGAGCCTGTAAGTTACTAAGTTTGAGAGGAACTGTCCTTGACCAATCTATTTTTGTTTCTTACTTTCAAGTTTTCCCATGTATGTTTCTTTTTGTAAGCTTTGATCAGCAAAGTTCGAAAAGTTGTGGCACACGCACTTGTTTCATCGGAAATGAATGATATGACTACAGAAGTGGAGAGTTTAAAGAAGCAAAGACTTTCCTGAAACTTCTTTCGCTAAACTCTTTGAAACAAGACTTGGTTGTAGATATACCAGTAGTGTTAGCAAGCTTTTGGGATAGTATATTCGATGAATATGTCATATTCATGTAGTCACATACCTGTAGTATTTGTAAGCTTTTGGGATATGTATATTCCCTGATATGGAAATGCTTTTGTAAGCATGTGTGATGCTTTTTGTAAGAACTCCTTTTTCTTGGATCTGTTTCTATTTGTCTCATACGAAATCGAGTCAGTCTTTTACTTAAGGTAAGGCTGTGAGAAAGAATACCGATAATTGACATCCTCATTGTGGAGGCCCATCAAACAAGAGGCTGCAAAAAAACTATGTTTCGGCTGGTGTTCTCCAGCACATACATTTTACTGATGACAAAAATAAAAAGCCAACACAAACAGTTAAAAGTGGAGCAACGAACCACCTTGTTACTGAATAGCATAATGGGTTTAGTATAGGAAAAGAAGAATAAACAAAAGAGTAGGCTAATTTACAACAGAAAAGAAAGTGATATGCCTTTTTGAATGTCATGAAACCCACATAATCAAATGAACCAAATAATTCCTTATGGATAAATAAAAAGAGCCAAAGAACCTTTGATAGCCAACTCACAAGCATCGAACACACAATGTAAGGAATGGACGGGAGACTTATGGTTCCATAAAAAGGTCAGAGCAATTGTTTAGGTAAGAAAAATTGAAGAGTGTGTATCATCTCCTAACGATATTCAGGTCACTAAATCATAGAAATTAAAAAGCCCAAAACATTTAAAAGACATGCACTTGATGCATCAATGTTTGATAGTCCATTGGTTGGTCAAAAGAATTGCAGTCTAGAATCTAACAATGCACGAAAGGCAACTGTGTATGCATCAATTCATAACACACTCGGAATAAGAGAGTAACTAAAATTTCAGAAGTGTCCCTGCAAAAAAATATCACAAGTGAATATTTAATTAGTTCTTATAGTGGAAAGATGCATAAAATAAGGAAAGTTCCCTATTACAAACTCGGTAGTGTATCAAAAAGCAGCCAATTAAATCATGTTCTGAACAAGCATATCATTTAGCAATGGTCTCTTGTAGATGATTGAAAATCTGCATTGCATAAAAACAATGAAATAGGGGAGGATTTTTCTTTGTAAAAAGTAAGCAGCATTACCCATGTCACAAAATATTGTTTCCCTGCATTCTTCATACAAGCATCCTAGTAAGTTCACATAATCGATCAAATTTGTGTGTCATAAAACACAAATGCCAAGGCTAAGCAAGTTTTAGATTTGATGTATTATTGCAAATATGTACATTCTCATGTACATATTACCATGTCGATGAAATATAGCAAGATGCCCAGTTTTGCAATTAATGGTATAAAATTTTAGAAGCCTGAGCAGGGGTGGTCAGAGGTCACAAGAATGCGTTTGAACTAAGACACAACCTGCACCTATAGTCACAGCAATACCTTTGAACTAATAAACAACCTTTAATTAATAAACAACATGTTACTTGGTTATTAGTAAGGACAAAGAAACTAAGCAGGCACATTTTACACTTCACGCAGAGAACCTTCATGGTATAACAATTAAATACTATAATTTGCAGCAGTGTATGATAATTCATACGAACATACTACAACCCCATATACTAACCCCCTAGGTAGCAAGTTTTGTCTCTCCCTACTAAGCAGGTAAACAAGCAACTAATCATAGGACATCTAGATGTTGCATACATTTAAGAGCACATAAGCATCAATGGTGGATAACACAGTTTATGCATTAACACATAAGGAAGTCAGGGTTGGAGAAGGCTATGCTTACCTTGAGCCTCCACTGCCCAAAAGATGGAGGCGAGAACTATACACCACTCTCCTCGCTGCCTTCTTCGTATTTATTTCTTAATAAAATGGTGCATGGTGGATCATATACTTTACACTTCTGAATGATGGACTATCTCAGTCCAGCTGAAATTAAAAACATAACTGTCCTGGTTGTTTAGAGTATTCCAAGAGATAACATCTTAGGAGAGTAGACAACTAACTATGATAAGGGATTCTTTTGTCAAGTGTTACCTGGAACATAATTTAAGCCTCCCTCTTGGACTGAACCCAATTCTTAGGCTCCAACTACAGAAACGATAGGTTACAAAAGCTTTGTAGTTGCTAAAGAAAAGATCATATCAAATGTGAAGGCAATAACAACAGGAAATAAACTGATTTACATTACATATGAGCATGGCAAGATAACCTCAACAAAGGGAAAATATGTAAATATAACATGTGCAAAAGCTAAATCTAGAAAAAAGTTGCATTTATAAAATGGAAACAAAAAAGCATAACCGTTAACACATAAAACCGACAATGCACCCTTATTAATAGTGCTAGCACAGTATGGATCAGTACAACAATAAAAACTTCTATGTGGTAAATAAAAATAATAGAGAAGAAAAACAGGAGGGATTAACCCGAAAAAACAAAAATAAAATTGTAAATGTAATTAAACAACGTATGCGAGAAAAGAGCACCACATGGATGGAACATGAAAATATAATATAGAAAAGTAATTTACTACTGCTATAAGCCATTCAACAAGGAAACATAAATCTGGAGAGGCCGCGTCCTAACAAATGTGGTTTATTTATTTTATTACAATTAAAGTAGATGAGCAGGAATGATCCGCAAACAGAACTCATATCAATTAATCTCTGGACATAATGAATGTTACATCAAACAATTTGCACGTACCTGCAAAGACTCCTAAAAATATCCACTTGCTATTAATCTATACAAAATTACCAATATGTATGTAAAAAGAAAACAAAATTGAATTTACCTTGTAATAAATTATTTATAACTTCCTTTCCAGCTATAACTGATCACAATCTCTAAATGTGTTGCAAAAAACACACCTCACCTTCCTGGAGCTTTAGGAGAACAATAAATGTGAATTATTATCTATCACTAGAAATGGAAGGAAGAGAAAAGATTCTTTTAGTTATACTGCATTACTTATAGCAAGACTGGCAGTAAGCTATTTTATCCATGATGACTAAATTGATCAAAGCAAAAGAATTATTACTATATTTGTATTATTCAGACACATAAACCAAATAGTTCTTCTATACCATGCACGTCACACATATCATTTGCATTGAAACTGAAACAGAAGGGGCCGGTCTATTTATAATAGTAGGAATAGACAAGGTAGTTCAAAATAAATAAAAATATTGCTTGAGTTGTGAGCTTTGAAGGAGAAAAGCACCAGCGATTCCTCCATGGCATCTCCTCCTTCCGGCGGCAAGAGCAACTAATCAACAGTAACAAAATGAGCCCCAATTAATTCTCATTTTTCTCCCAGTAGTGCCCAAGAAAGGCTTTCCTCCTAGAACCTCTAATTTTGTTGCCACAAAGTTGCAGGTTTACACATATTGACTAATTAATTCTTGCAACCTAACATATAACTCATCAAAACAGAGGAAACAAAATTCCATCAGATTCTGAAGGATAAAAACATCCTTGGTCAAGAAGAGGCACCAATACCATCGGCTCGAAGAAGCGGTAGTGGTGTAACTTCTGCTTGGACGAAAATCGGATGGGACTTCCACTATATTTGAAGCATGAGCAGAATATTTCCACCTATTGTTGCTGCAATACATTATAAATCTTCTTATTTTGCAGCCAACACAATCTCTATTTGCCTCCATCCTTTCTTTCTAGATTTGATAATATATATCTCTGTAATCTGTAAACAAAAATAGGGTAGCAACATTATGCTCAATTTTTCAAAGATGATTTGCATTCAAAACAACTCAAGTACTATGAAAAGTAGGGGGAAAAGTTCAGTGCAACCTGAGGAGATGTGTTGCCCTGGAAGACGACAAACCTGAACGGCGCCCACCGCAAAGGCGGGTCAGCCGTGCAGATCTCGTTTCTATGCGTCACCACGTCCTCCCCCCTCTCCATGTTTACAACCAGCGCGTTCCTGATAGCACGGACAACGGACAGGCATTAGCGGCACCGCCCGATAGTACACTGTGCAAGAATCGGTAGGTTGGGGAGGAGGAACTCACCGGGCGGGTATAGGCGGTGGATGTGCGCCCAGAGCATGTCCTCGGAGGCTGGGAGATCTCCGACATGCCTGCAGCATCAGCTCTTAGGCGGGTAAGCACCTTGTTGTACACCTCGAGCCGTGGCCCTGATCATCCATCCATCGTCCCCTGCACCGACCTCTGGCAACAACTGCTATTGAGGCGGCCACGAAGGGGAAGCAAATGACGCCAGCGGCTGCGCAGAGGAGGCACATAAGTAGGAACCGGTGCAGCCAGGGGATTAGAGGCGCGGGGATGAGAGGAGGTAGACGATGTGGGGTGGGACCCCGCTGGCGCATAGAGGAGGGGGAGGCGCGATAGGAGCCCGAGGCAGCGGCAGCACGCAGGAGGAAAACTGGATAGGGTTTGCTGGGTCGAGATCGGGACCTTTTCTCACCTTGATGTTTTTTTCCTCCCTCTGCTGAGCCAACCAGGTCACGACACGTTCCCCAATCGGTGGAGGTGAAGGGAGACCAGCGCCCAACCAGCGCGCGCCTCATCGCTATCATGGAGCGCTCTGGCATAGGCCAAGCACCCACGCACTTGCTTGTTCTCAATGTGTGAATATGGATATGCTTTTGTGAAGTATATACTGATGCTTTTGTAAGCACTCGTTTTTTAATGTGAATGCACTGCGTCATATATACTGCTTTTGTAAGCACTCGTTTTCACACAATTAGTTGTATGTGTGAAGTATACTGACTCGTTATATACTGATGCTTTTGTAAGCACTCATTTTCAATCTCTATAGAACTAATTGTTCATTTGAACTAGTTTTGTGGGCATCATTTGTAGTGTTCATCTTTGTGTGAAAAATAAGTCTATATGTTATATGGATCATATTTTAAGGAAATGAACACATCATGTCATATATCTAACCGCATGCATTCTAATAATAGATGACCGCATAGCGGAAAATAGATAACTACACAGTGCCTTTTAATTTTTCTGACCGTACATTGCCTTCTAAAAATAGATGACCAGACAGCGCATTCTATTTTTTCTTGATGAAGCTGACCGTACAGTACCATCTAAAAATAGAATTCTCACCGCATAGTGCCTTCTAATTTTTTCTGACCGCATAGTGCCTTCTAAAAATAGATCACCGCATAGAATTCTATTTTTCTTATCACCGCATAGTGCCTACTATTTTTTTCTAGCCGCATAGTGCCTTCTAAAAATAGATGACCGCACACTACCTTCTAATAATTTTTCTCACCGCATAGTGCCTTCTAATTTATTCTGACCGCATAGTGCATTCTAAAAATAGATGACAACATGCCTTCCAATTTTTTCTGACCGCATAGCATCTTCTAATAATAGATGACCACACAATGCCTTCTAATTTTTTCTCACCGCACAATGCCTTCCAATTTTTTCTGACCGCATAGTGTCTTCTAATAATAGAGCATTTTTCCACTATAAATATGTCTACTCGTTACCGTATCTCGTCACTTCATCATATCTTGGCTGGTTTTTACTCCTTGTGCTCCTTGTAAGTTTTTGGTTTGTTCTTCGATTTTATAAATTTCAATGTACTATCTGTATGATATTTCCTCTTAATATGTTTCATTTTTTCGTGTAGTCTTGTTTGAAAATTTAACTGCTGCACTCAAGTTATGGCTGCACAAACTCCATGCTCCATATGTTCGCAACCTAGAAACTTCTAGGTTGCGAACATATGGAGCATGGAGTTTGTGCAGCCATAACTTGAATGCAACACTTAAATTTTCAAACAAGACTACATGAAAAAATGAAACATATTAAGTGGAAAGATCATGCAGATAGTACATTGAAATTTATAAAATCGAAGAACAAACCAAAAACTTACAAGGAGCACAAGGAGCAAAAATCAGCCAAGATATGATGAAGTGACCAGACACGGTAACAAGTAGACATATTTATAGTGGAAAAATTCTCTATTATTAGAAGACACTATGCGGTCAGAAAAAATTGGAAGGCATTATGCGGTGAGAAAAAATTAGAAGGAATTGTGCGGTCATCTATTATTAGAAGATACTACGCGGGTCAGAAAAAATTAGAAGGCATGTTCTCATCTATTTTTAGAATGCACTATACGGTCAGAATAAATTATAAGGCACTGTGCGGTGAGAAAAAATATTAGAAGGTAGTGTGCTGTCATCTATTTTTAGAAGGCACTATGCGGTCATGTAAAATTGAAGGCACTATGCGGTGATAAGAAAAATAGAATGCTATGCGGTGATCTATTTTTAGAAGGCACTATGCAGTCGGAAAAAATTAGAAGACACTATGCGGTGAGAATTCTATTTTTAGATGGCACTGTGCGGCCAGAAGAAAATAGAAGCCACTGTTCATCAAGAAAAAATAGAATGCGCTGCCTGGTCATCTATTTTTAGAAGGCAATGTGCGATCAGAAAAATTAAAAGGCACTGTGGTTATCTATTTTTTCGCTATACAGTCATCTATTATTAGAATGCATGTGGTTAGATATATGACATGATGTGTTCCTTTCGTTAAAATATGATCCATATAACATATAGACTTATTTTTCACACAAAGATGAACACTACAAATGATGCCCACAAAACTAGTTCAAATGAACAATAAAGACTATACTAAACCTCAACATTAACATTTTTTCACAGTTTTTGGGATTTTCTTTTACTCTACTTCGCCTGCTGACACCCGTGTTATTCGTTGCTACATTCAGCCTCCGTGTGTATTTTGGGGGACACATTGCTATTTGTCATTATTTTCTCTCCTCTCGGTTCTTCCTTTTGTGTGTGTTCTCGGGTGGGTGTAGTGTTTCTTCGTTACTGTGCTGCTGAGGCCGGGTGAGTCCCGCTTGGGACGTCGACTGGTGCGGCCGCCGCTTGACCGTCTTTCTGGACGGTTCCCCTCTTCACCTTTTTCTTTTTGGTCTCCTCTCTCCTTTTTTCCACTACCGCCGGCGCCTTATCCTTCTAGGGCCTCAGGCCGCCGCGCCCCGCGTGTGCTTCCGTGTGGTGTATGCGGATTTAAGTGTAGCGAAGGTGCATGTGCTCGCCAGCTGAGCGGACGGATAGGAGCGGTGTGGAGCTCGGGCGGCGCTACACGCTCTCTTCGTCCGATTCATCGGATGCATCGGAGGGCAGGCGACGCTGCTCAAGATCCCCTCCCCATAGGCCTTTGCCCGCTCCTCTCCCTAGCAAAATTCTTGCAAGAATCAAAATTCTTTCCCCATTATCTCCACCGCTCTGGGCTGCTCCCCATCGCCGCCAGCAGCTTCCTTGCCATAGGGCCGCCGCCCTCCTTCCTCTCTGTGGCCATGTTCGGTGCCGCCTCCTCCTCCTTTTCCATAGTGGTGCTCGGACACGCCCCTAGGACCTAGGAGGCGCGTCCTCCTCATATACCATGCCGATGACGAAGCCCAGGGTGAGGATATCTAGGGTTCGACACGCTGGGAATGGCGAACGCAGCTGCCACGACGGACGATCTCCGGCAGCCGTGCAGGCTGAGGCCGGGCACGCAGCTGTGCTCCGGATCCAAGAACCGGGGCTCAAAGCCGCCGGTGGTGATCGCGCACGAGTGTCCCAGCGTGATGCGCGCCCATGTCCTGGAGGAGCTCGATGGGCGCGACGTGCTTTTGTGCGTGTCGGCTTTCACGCGGCGCGGGCGCACTGCGAGCTGGTTCCCTCACCACTGGAGCTCCGGGGCGCGACCGACATCCTAGGACTGGTAGGGTGCTTCTTCATGTCTTCCTCCTCGCCGGCGGGCGCGGCGGTGTTCCTGGCCGGCAGGGGCAGAGCTGGAACTCCAATCACCCTGATGCACAACTACATATAACTGATTATTTTGGGGAAACAATACACTATATATAATTATAGTTTATAGCTTCTAACATATAATATGGCATACTTTAAGACAACGTGCAAATACAAAATAAACTAGTATTATAAAATAAAAATGTCTACAATATTGATAAAATAAAACACAAAGTTACTTGAAAAATATCTCCTGCGCTTCCAAATTCCAAAGTAGATCATCAAATGCAAGGTTCATAACCTACAAGATATAAAGTAGACTTAATTTTTAACGAGATAAAGTAGACTGACAGAAATTATAGTAGTCAACTAGTTAAAATGTTCATATTACCTTTCAATCTTTGTACACCCGATTCCTTAAAGCCATGAAATACTTAACCACTTTATCATTAGTGATTTTCTTCATTTCTTCTTTCTCCACATAACAAATAACATCATCACTGAAGCTTTCATCATTGAAATGATAGCGTAAAAAAGTTTTCACCAGTTTCATGGCTGAAAAGCATCTCTCAACTGTAGCAGTGGCAACAGGCAACACAATAACTAGTTTCAACAACCGATAAAACAAAGGATACATAAGATGCCTCCTTGTCTCCACCATTTTCTTAGAAAGACTAGTGATTGTTTCTATGTTAGAAAAGCTATCATCTGTGCGTACTCTGAATGTTAATGGCAACATCAATGTGCTGGTCTCTTTTTAGCAAATCAAAACATTTTTTCATTGCTTGATTATGGATACTGTCGACATCACCAACATTATCTTTTAGCCTCGCCGGAGTGTTCCAACTATCCCATCCATTCACAACAAATGCCTCATACCCAGCTTCCTTCTTGTTGCCATGATCCCTAAACAAGAAACAACAAAAATAATATGCTTTATCCTTGGATTCACTATATTCAAGCCAACTTCCATAGTCGTCAAACCAATTAGGACTGAACCTTCCTTTTTTCCCCAAACATTGAATACGGAAAAGCAATATCTCTTGGCTGGCAAGGACCATTAACCAAGTACTTTCTTCTTGCCATTTCTTTCAAATTAGGATGATAATGTTCTATCAATTTTCTCTTGCCTGGATCATACTCAATCTTCTCTTTCCAATTCATATCTCCCGGAACATCTTGTGATGATGTTTTTCTTTTGATAAGAAACCTGTCCATAATGTACCTATATTTGATAACAAATACTTTAGCTTTCATCTAAGAAAAATATATGGACAGTACAGGTAAAACGTATATAAACCCTAGACACAATAATCATTACGTATCATCTACTACCAGCAATTTCCGAAACAAGAAAGATGCGAAATTAGGTACATAGTATTTACTAGCAGGAGGAACTAAATCTGTATAACTATAAATTGGCGATTGATGATCTAATTGTTGATTCAGAGAGAAGACAAGAGACAGAAGGATTGGAACTACTATACCTTAATACGGTTGGGGCGCTGGAAGCCTCGTTGGAGGAGCTGCACGCCTGCCGGCTGTCGTGCGTGCGGCCGGCCGTGCGTCTGCTGTTCCCCTAATCCCCTTCTTCCTCCGTCCCCAGAATTGATAGATTGGATCGCTGCTGTGTGCTGATCGAGAAAACTGCGAGAACTGCGACCGCGAGTTGCGACCAACGCGTGGGCGAGGGCGTCGGGACGGGCGGATCCTATACACCGACCAGGTCGGTGTATACGCGGGTTGCCGCACACCCCTGGTCGGCTATTGGGCCCGGCCCATTTCGGCCTTTTTCCTTCTTTTTTCCGTTTTCTGTATATTTTTCTCTTTTCTTTTTTGTTTTTTTCCCTGTTTTTTGTTTCATTTTTCCTTTTCCTTTTTTTTCAAATTCGTAAAACATTCAAATTGCGAAAATGTTTAAATTCAAAAATGTTCAAATTTGAAAATCGTTCAAATCTGAAAACCGTTCAAATTTGAAAACCGCTCAAATTTGAAAACCGTTCAAATATGAAATTTGTTCAAATTCGAAAATTGTTCTAATATGAAAATCATTCAGATTCGAAAATTGTTCAAATATAAAATTTGTTCGAATTTAGAAATGTTCAAATTCGGAAATTGTTCATAGAAAAAAATACATTTTTGTTCAAATTTAAAAATGTTCAAATCTGAAAAATTGTTCACTTTAAAAAAATGTTAAATTTTAAATTTGTTCATATTTTCAAATTCGTTCATATTCAGGTTGTTAAGATATTTTCAAACTTTACAAAACTTTAAAAAAAAAAGAGCAAAAGAAATAATACATCTGAAAAAAGAAAAAACGAAAAAAGGGATTACATGTTTTGGGCCTGGCCCAATAATGCTCCTGCACGGGACGCGGGGTGTGCGGCACCTCCTCCCGCACCGAGCGGGTCGGCATATAGCACCTCCCGTCGGGACGTGGGCGCGTGCCTACAGGTACAGCGATACATGGATACAAGCTTGGCCTTCGGCAACCCAGCGCCAGTGGCCTTCGGCCCGTGATACACAGCGCGCAGCCCACCCTGATGCACGAGGTCCAGCCCACCCTGCTGCACAGGCCAGTTTCTGATGGTAAGTAGCACTAAATTTTTTTTTTAACCCTGATGCCTGTGCATCAGGCTCAGCCCATTGGGCTTCGCCCCTGCTGGCCGGGCCATGGGCGCCGTGCTCGGGAGTGGCATCGCCGTGGGAGGGCTGTGGCCGCAGGGTCGGACAAAGCGGTGATCTCACCGAGGCCTGGCCCGCTCTCGCTGTGGATGCGTGGGTTGAGCGGCAGAGGGCCGGGAGCTGCTGTACACCGACCTGGTCGGCATGTTCGGGGCACCGCACACCCCAGCGACCAGGTCGGTGGGTTGGGCCGCGGCCCATTAACAATAGGTACGTCTTTTTTTTTTTGCTGTTTCGTTTCTGTTATTTTTTTTGTTTTCAATATCTAACTTTAAAAAAATCGGAGAATAAATTTCAAAATCTGTTCAGATTTGAAATTTTCGAAATTTTTAAAATGTTCAGATTTTTATTTTTATTTTTCGAAATTTGAACATTTTTTGATATGGACATAATTTAAATTTGTGAAATTTATTTTTCCCAAAAATTAACATTTTTAGTTATGAACATTTTTCGAATTTGAACATTTTTTCAAATTTGAACGCTTTATATATTTGAACGGATTCAAATTTGAACGCTTTTATAATTTGAACGGATTTCAAATTTGAACGCTTTTATAATTTAAACATTTTTGTATTTGAATGTTTTTCAAATTTGAACTTGTGGAGGCTGGAGCTGGTGGTTCGTGCCGTCGTGCTGGAGACCATGGCTTTTTGCAACGTTGATGTCGAGGAGCTGCGGTGGCGGCGGTGTGTTTCTCCTTGGATAGGATTGCCCCAAAGCTCGGAGGCGCGGAGTCGAGCGGCATACGGTCGAAAGACCTGCCTGACTTGTTGGGCCGGCGGCGACGGCGCCCGCGGGTGTCGTGTCCCTCATTGGAGGCGTCGTCGAGGTGTGTCAGAGTCTCCCGCGCTCTCGCCTGTTTTTGGTTGTTGTCTCCGGGCGAAAGCCTAGGTCCTTTGGATCGGCGCGATGGCGGCGTCCTCGACGTCGTTCCTCTGTTGGGAGTTTCGCGTTTGGAGATACGGCATGATGGTCCTGGTGCTTTCTTCCGGTGCTCCCCGCTGTCCGAGGTTGGCTGCAGGAGCGCTATGCACGCCATAGCTGGCAACTCCAAGACGATGCCTTCTCGGGGCCGACCGAGTTCCGCCATGTTCTCTTTTCATGGTGCGTTGACAAGGAGAGCCCTCTTGGAGTTATCTTTCTTCGGTGGTTGCTAGCGTCGGTCGAGACGCGGTTTTGTTGTTTAGCTTAGGATAGGTTCTTTCGTGTTTTTGTTGTTTTGTCGTTGGTGGCTGACTTGGTTCAGCTGGTGTGGAGTTCGTGCTACGGGTGGTAGCTTTCTTGTATTCAAACCTCTACCTTCTATAAAGATAAGGTACGTATTTGGCGTACTCTCGAAAAAAAAATTGAACATTTTTTAATTTTGAACAATTTTCAATTTTGATTTTTTTTAATTTAAATTATTTTCAAATTTGAACAATAATAAAAATAAACAGAAAATAAACAAAACAAAAAAAGAAACAAAAAAGAAACAGAAAAATAAAAAATAAAAAGGAAAGAAAAAAGAAAAAAGAAAAAGAAAACAGAAACAGAAAACAGAAAACAGAAAAAATAGGCAAACTGGGCCAACCAGGCCGGCCCATACCGCGCGCGGGGGGTGTGCGGCGCGCGGTAGCGGCCGACCTGGTCGGTGTATAGGATTTGCCCAGAGGGCCGACGGAGAAGGGGATTAGGCATGTCGCAATCGGTGTGGACGCCGAGACCTGGTGTGTTCCCATCTGATCCCTCTGTCCTCAGGTTTGATTGCTCATTATCGATACAAATTTCATGTTGTATGAGCCCTCCTCAACGATAGCAGATTCCCTTACGCGTCAGATTGACTGCACTGCTGTTCCGCTCTCCTCTACAGTGCTTTCCTTACCCACCTCTAATAATTTCAATCCAATGAACACCACCAGTTGACCACGACCCTATTTTTCCATGGACTTATTCCAGGTTTGCTCCTTCAATCCCACAGTAGCGCCAAGCACACAAGCAAGTTTGCCGCGTCTGTCCTGGTGTTCTTCATCTCTTTTGGTTTTTCGTTCATGTGCGCCATGCCAAATTGGAGAAATTGGTTAGTTTGTTTCTTGCGCATCAGTGAACTAAATTGTATTTTATCTTCTTGACTCTTGACCCTGCTGTTAAAAGGAATTGATTTATTTTGGTTTTCGATCACACCTACAGTGGCCGTTGGGATTTTAACATGAGAGCATCATTTATTCTTCAACTAGCTGGCTACCTCGAGGGCATGTCGTTGAAGAATGAATTGGATGGCATAAGGTGACTGCTCCTTTCTAAGCAGTGGCTGCTCTCCTTTATTTATGAATACATTGAAATTTTTAGCATATTCATTTTGCTGTTTTTAGATGCTCTAGGTTGTTCAGACTTCAGACAAAAAGTAGCTGCTTATTTGAAACCAAAGGCTTGCTTTACACCTTTTGCGTGGCAAATAAACTGACGGCTTGGTATGAGAAGAGAGGACGCTACTTGGTCAGCTCTAAAACCTGAGCTCTTCTGCAATAGATGGCAGGCCATATCAAACATTATGGCAGTGACTTTTACAATAAATCTAGAGCTTTTTTGCAATATATATATGGCAGACCTTTTTTTTGCAGCGGATAGATGTGAAGGGGAAATGGAGGAGGACGTACCTTGAGGAGGATTCTGAACAGAGTGCAGCGATATGCTCATCGAGGGCTATATCGAACACTCAGTGGAAGTTCTTTTTAATGCTTTATCTTGAAAGGGTAACTATATACATTCAACTGCATATGTGTTGTTCTTTTCAACTAAGATACACTTTAGAGTTCCTCCGAGTAGTAGGATGCCTGAGTAGTTCGTCAAGTGATCTTTCCATGTCAAGACATGTGTTATTCTAGAGATAATGCATATATATGCTGAAGATAGACCTTTTGATAGTTAAGGATGCACGGGGTTCTATCTTGCACTAAAATTCAGTTTATAAGATGAAGCATGTTTAATTCACATGTGGTGTCCAAAACTAATGCGTGTTGAAAAATAATTATTTTAAACATTAATATGAGATGGGAATGTATCTTCAATAGTTTTTCCTGTTAAGATCTAGGTGAGAGAGCATCTGGAGGAGATGGAGGAGACAAACATCTCTCTATATCATTCATTTCAGCTCTACATGCAATAGGATATTGCCGTGGGTAATAATGTTTGTTCCCCATCTTAGGACATATGGTTTTTAATATAGTGTAGTTTGAAAGTATGTATTATCGTTACTGAATATAAATCAATTTTGATTTCCTAAATGGCTTCATATTATCATTACTAAATTTAACATCTATAAATCAATTTTGATTTGCTAAATGTCTTCATAGATAATCATTGAGAGCAATTTCAGTGTTAGACCTATATTTATTTGCCAGTTGCAAAGGATTTGGTCGGATCAGTTTTAGCTCTTCCACGATCAATTCAAATAAATCATGAAAGATCCTTGCTTTTGCCTTTTTCATGCATTTTGATTAGGGATTATATATTAGGTTAGTTGTACACATGTTAGGTTCTTGGTTTTAGTTGTCCCGTGCACTGGTATGTTTAGGCTTAATATTTTTGTAGCTTCTTATAGATAGTAGATACGAGCTGTCAGAACATTGCTCTGCTCTGCTCAGTCTCTTATCTTTTGTTTTTTGCTTTGAGATCAGATGTAGGTGTCACCTGTTATATTTATGTACTACAATATTCTTAGAAAACGACTTATTAGGCTTCTTTTGGAACTGAAATTGACCTAGGATGAAAAGAGATAGTTCAAACAAGGATTATGCACCTCCTGTTGACCTGTGATGCCCATTATCTACATGCAAGAGCAGAACTAGAGTGACAATCATGCCAGAGTTATATTTCTGCACGGCACCGGACACTGAGCAGAAGAACTCTAGACACTCGATGATGTGCTCTTAGCAATCACTTTCTTGGATCAGTTATATGCTATGGTTCCATTGGATTCTGATTTGATGCACACATCAAAATCATGTGGGTAAGTTGGTAGAAACTACATAGGCTCTCCAAAATAACTTCTATTTCTAGATGGTGTTTCAAATTAAGAAGTCATTTGAATAAAGAGATGTAGCTCTAACATATTGCCCTGTATTGGAAAAGCTATGCGTGATTCCTTAACATATGGAATCCAACCATACTTTAATCTACTCTGATGTTGATGAATGGAATTATATTTCGGGTAGCAACTATTTTTCTAGGAATATTATAAGTATTACTTACTGACCCACCTGCTGCACCTTTTATATGGATCTGGAAGTCTAATTTATGGCCTAAGCTTGATTTATTTGCATGGTTATTATTCTCCGACAGATTGAACACCAGAAACATGCTTAAGAGGAGGCACTATAATATTGTAAATCAAACTTTCATGACCATTGTACAATTCTGGTGAAGAGGGAAGAGGGACACTGGAACACCTATTCTTCATTTCTCCTTTGCTACTTAGTGGGAACATATTGCACATAAAATGGAATCTTCAGCTCAACTGATTTGAAGCTATTACTGAAGCAAAGAATTCTTTTCAAGGAGAGATTTTGTTTGAAATTTTTATAATTGAAGCCTGGGATATCTGGAAAGAAAGGAATAATTATATCTTCAAGGGCGTAAGGCCTTCCAGGGCTGTTTGGAGAGCTAGAGTGGCAGCTGATCTGCACCTTTCTTAGATACAAAGTCTCTCAAGACTTTCACTTTTTTATACTTTTTGTTGTAGATAGCATCTGGACTTTGTAATCCTGGGATTCCAGAGGGTGTTACACCCAACGATGTAAATATCTTTCCGTATTAATATATATACCACAGGAGCCTCTCCTACTGTTTCATTGTCAAAAGAAAATATACTCCGCTATTTCTACTATTTTCCTATACCACCATCTTCAACCTCCTCATTTATTTAGTCTGGCCATCTGGCACCACGAAAAGATTCTGAGTTAGCACATCCTAGCATCTTATTCTCTTCTCATACCGTTTCATATTTTCATTGGATGCATGCTGCAATGATCTCAAAGTTTCATGCTGGTCTAGCAATACTGAATGGCTGTGAACATTTATTATTGTCAGAGATATGGAGATCCAGGTGCTATGGCGTTATATTGTCTCCGTAGACAGTCCAATACGTATCTGAAGTTCCAAAACCGACCTTTTATGTTGCATTTTAGGGAAAGTACATGATTATAATGTCAGCCAAAAAAAGATATTGTCAAACAAAATTAGTGTACAAGTATCCATGGATTGTTGATCGTATCGATGGAAGGTAGTGCAATGCTCTTCACCACAAAGTAATATAGTTTAATATACAATGTGTGCTCTTCAATTAAACTAATGCGTGCATAGCCTATATTGAATATACTTATCTCCCTTTTGTTCTAAGATTTTGGTTTTCCGCTGCTCTTAGTTTCAAAGAATAAGTCCATAACTGGTCTAACGTTGGGAACTCCAGCGATGAACAAAACGAGCCCTCGACACTAGAAGGAGCATACGTTTCATCCATCAATTCCGTGGACAAATACATGGACAACATCATCCTTCCTTCCGGCGATAGCACCAGGGGCAAAAATGATTGCACTTCCCCCTAGCGTAGTAGGTTTTATGTCATAGTTCCCTGCACATGTGCCTTGCTTTGGTTCAACAGAATCGGCGATTCAGTGTGTTCCGTTCCTATCATATGGTCTCATAACAGTCTCAATATCATGGTCTTTCCATGCTCGAGCATACTTACGTGTAGCATATTCTCTGATGTCTGATCCCATGGCGGATTCCCCCCATAGATATACGATAGCACACAATATTCGTCATTGTTTGACTGGCCTAGCCATTATACATTTTTTTGTTGCAAAATACATGGTACAATCTAAATGTTGTATCCTTGTTATTAATACCTCACCTTTTTTTTTATCACACACTGGCGCGGCGTGCCGCCGCGCCAATCATTTGCTAGTTAGTTCTATAGAAAGTGAAAATGAGTGCTTACAAAAGCATCAGTATATATGACACAGTGCATTCACATTGAAAACGAGTCAGTATACTTCACACATACAACTAATTGTGTGAAAATGAGTGCTTACAAAAGCATCAGTATATATGACGCAGTGCATTCACATTGAAAAACGAGTGCTTACAAAAGCATCAGTATATACTTCACAAAAGCATATTCATATTCACACATGCTTACAAAAAGCATCACACATGCTTACAAAAGCATATCCATATCAAGGAATATACATATCCCAAAAGTTTACAAATACTACAGGTATGTGACTACATGAATATGACATATTCATCAGGGAATATACATATCCCAAAAGCTTGCTAACACTACTGGTATATCTACAAGCCAAGTCTCATTTCAAAGAGTTTAGCGAAAGAAGTTTCAGGAAAGTCTTTGTTTCTTGAAACTCTCCACTTCTATAGTCATATCATTCATTTTCGATGAAACAAGTGCATGCGCCACAACTTTCCGAATGATGCTGATCAAAGCCTGCACAAAAATATACATGGGAAAACTTGAAAGTAAGAAACAAAAATAGATTGGTCAAGGACAGTTCCTCTCAAACTTAGTAATTTCCTTACAGGTTCAAACATCTTGAATTCCTGGCCCTCCCAACGTTCCATGTAAAGGATTGAGAAAACACAGCAATCAAACCTGAAAAATTTAGTGATAAACTAGGAGTGATAAACCAGAAGTTTTGGATCAGAAAATAAAACAAAAAAGGTCAAAGATAAAGTAAACATACGTTGTATTTTTCTGAGGCAAGTTATGCGGGGTTTCTGGTACATAATATATGAAAACCTTGAACGGAAACAATATTAATCATAATTAGTGGAGAACACAGGGGATAAAAAAGTTACCATATTGCTAGCCATTATAGCCTTCTTCTCCTTGTTGCTGTCTTGAAGTGATTCAAGGAAGTTGATTTTTTTGAAGAGCAAATTGATGGAAGTTATTGTCCAGTGATTATCATTCACTAGCGGGAAATGCAACTGGAAAAGGAAAAAATCAAAGTAATTATGATTATAAAAAATAAAGCAGAACATTCTGAAAAAGGAAAAAAAAGCAATCCCCCAGTAATACCAGATCAAACTTAGCAAGGTTAAACTTCTTGTTCATCTTTCCAAGTTCTCTACTGACAGATTTGGCATTAAATTTCTGAGGTGGCACATTGACCTTCGACTGCAAAAAAATGAGGTATTCGTGATTCAGGAAAATAAAAATAAGAAACAACTATGTTATGAAAAAGTACATAAACTTGGATTAAATCAAAATAAAAGGATAAGAAATCAGATCGCAAAAAATGGACTAAAATAAATCTTCCTTAAAGAACTCTTGTCATCTTTACATTATCATTTCGTTCATTGAATAGTTGCAGAAAGGCATCCATGACTTCATTAGCTATTTCTCCTCTTGGTTTCAGTGATTGGTAGAACCTTTCGTAGGTTACCGTGTGGCCATCTAAATCCACAACAATTCTAGGAAATAAAAAATAGTGGAAATTAAAAAATAATGAAAGCTACAATAATGTAAATCATATATTGTGAAAAAAGGGATTGGGTAATCTATACTCACCTTGTCTCTCTTGTTTTTTTTAGAATTTTTAAACAACATATTAGCCACATACTTATCATAAAAAAATTCAGCTGAGTGATCAACAATCAGATTAATCCTCTCTTCAGAATTACAAGGTTTCTTTGCATATCTTTTCTTCCGCTTTCTCTTGTCAATAGTACTAGGGCCAGTGTTCGAAACATCATCTGATTGCACTTCAGCACTACTAGCTGAAAAAAAATTAGATATCAACATAAAAAATAGTATTAGATATCAACATAAAAAAGGATAATTAATCTAAACTAATTGAATCACAAAGGATAAGGTGAAAATACATACTGCATAATGGTGTATGATCATTAGAGAATGGAGATTGAGGATCTTCAGATGCATAAGACATAGAGATATCAATTCCTATATTTACATCTATCTCATCACAATCTGACAAAAATAGAAAAAAAATAAGACGAAGGTAAATCACCTTTGTTGCAACAGAAGGTAAATCAATGAAACATAAAAAGGAAATAGCAACTTCAAAAAGAAAAATACCTTTAGCTGCTAATTTAATAGTATCTAAATGTGCTTCAACTTTGGGTGATGAGGAGGGAGGTGCTGAGGCAACATCACCAATGGGAACATTTTCCACATAATGATCTACTTCCATTTCTTGGCTTGAAATATAAACTACATCAGTTATGCTCGCACCCGAATCTTCAAAGTGAAGATATTTAGGACTAGCAGTAGCATCATCAAGAAGAGTTTTTGCCTTCATGAGTGAACCTCCTTCAAGAAAAAAATTAAAAATCAAAAACATGTGAAAATCTAATCATATAGTAGAGTTTATGAAATGAAAGTATATTTAGAAAGCAACAAAATGAAAACATACTAGAAGTTGCCGACTCATCATAGTGAGGGTGAGAAAAGTTAGCTGGACTGGATATTGAAACAACTGAATCTTGATTTGGAATGACAAGATTAGAAGATGGAGATTGTTTTGGGTCCACACTATGAACAGGAATAGCACCCTTAATCTCAACTACAAAAACAGAAAAAAAAATGATAAGAAACATATAAGAGTGGCATCTTGTTTCAAAAGAAAGAACAACTAGGAAAAAATTAAAATTAAAAAGAAAACACTTACTAGTTGCAGATGTGTCAGATTTTAACTTATCTTTATCCAAAATAGGTTCATGATGAGTGTTAGTAACAACATCAGATGGGAAATCTTCTTGAGGTGTACTAGCACTAGCATCATCTAGCAAAGTATTTTTCCTTGATTACTAAATCTCCTTCAAAGTTAAAAGACATAAAATAAACAATGAAAGTTAAAAGAGATGAAATATAATCATATAGTAGACTTCCAAAATGAAATAAATTTAAGAAGCAACAATGAGAACATACTAGAAGTTGCCGACTCATCATAGTTATGATGAGAAAAATCATCTACACTAGGAAGATTAGCAGATGGAGACTGTTTTGGGTCGAGACTATGAACAGGTTACGCATCTCTGATGTCAACTACAAAAATGACAAAAACATATAAGCGTGTCAGCTTGTTTTAAAAGAAAGAACAGCTCGAAAAAAAATGCAATTAAAAAACACTTACTACTTGCAGACATGTCATATTTTAACTTATTTTTATCCAATACAGGTTCATTATGGGTCTTCATAAGAAGAACAGAAGGATCATCTGCTTGAGGTGAGCTAGCATCAGCATCCTTATCTTTATCCAACACAGGTTCATTTTGATTCATAACAATATCACAAGGGAGATCTGCTTGAGGTGAGCTAGTATCAGCATCACAGTTCCTTTTATCACCTTCATAAATTCATTAAGGTAAAATAGAAAAGTAAAATTAAAACAGAATCAGAAATGTGCTACAGAAAACAAAAATAATACCGATTAATATATATTATCAGTCACAAAGAACACATACCAGTAACATTTGAGTCAGCAGGATCCTTATTCTGTTCAATAACAAAGTCATTGCAATGTGAACTCTTGGCAACAGTTTCTTCATGCTCGTCCCTAAAATGAACTTAATCACTTGCATATTCTTGTTGTGGGCTTGAAACAATATTGCTTGTAGTACCTAAAGAAAAATAGAAAATTTGTGAAAACCAAATACTTGCTTGTAGTACTTCAAAAAAATAGAAAACAATAATAAAAGGAGTGTGCTCTAGCCAAAGTTGGAACTTGATGATAACCCATATAGTTATCTACATCACTAGCAAACATGCAACAACTTTGGAATCTCCAACAAATTTATGCTCTACAAGATCAGTGCATTTGTTAGCTGTGTAACCTATAGGTGGCTGAAAGTGCGTCTCAGATGTAGGTGGCTGCGAGTGCGTGTCAGTTGAAGGAGGCTTGTAGTGAGTCTCAGCTGGAGTTGACTTGAAGGGCATTTCATCTGAAGGTGACTTGAAGGGCATCTCAGCTGGAGGTGGCTGACAGTGTTCAAAAATAGCAGAGAAAATTTCTGTGGACATCAAATCAAAACTTGTCTCGACCAATTTTGTTACATCAGCAGCAATCTTCTCTTTGTGTGATTTAATGATAGAACCAACAATTTTCTGTACCTAAAAGGAAAAAATGAAGATAGTTACGACAAATTAACTACATGGGAAAATATACTAAAGCAACATAGATACCAATTGCAGAAAAACTAAACTAGACAATAAAGGTGCAATCAGAAAAAAGAACTAAAAAACATCTGCATGTAAAAAAGCTTCAAGTTATTTAAAGGTACATGAGAGAGAGAATATATCAGCAAAACAATTACAAGAAAAATGTAAGAGGAACTAACATCCAGAGGTATATTCCCAAGATTGTTTGAGTATACATTAAATGGATCTGAATTCATATTATCCTAGCTTGAAGTTGGCACATTTGAATCATAACCAAGCAAAGACGATACTAACTGCTCCGCTTGGACTGATTATCCAAGAATTCTTTAAATTGACGATTACTGTAAGGAGTACATGATTTCTCCTTAAACTGCATATTGTAAGCAAAAGAAAAAAAAAAAGGAAATTCATAAACACCATCAAAAAAAGGGTGAAAAAATGACATAATCCATTGGATAAAAGAAGGGTTACATCAATTGCTCCGAAAACAAATCTTCCTGAAGACTGAATTCTATCAAACTAAGTAACAAGCTTGAAGTCAGCATTTTCAACATGGAATATGCTTGGAACACGATAGTCAATACTATGATGAATAGAACATGGGTTTAGTTCGAAGAAGTCCACATAAACAACCTACAACCAGGGAAAAAATGAAATAATTAATGTCAGTCTACACAAAAAAAGATACAAAAACGGCTTGAATAGAAAATGAGAATGGAGTTTTGCTTTCTACTTACTGCTAGAGAAGGAAGGCGGCCACCAACATAAATTGGTGTAGTTGGGATGCCATTAGGAAATTTCAACATTTTTAAAAAAAAATTGCAACTTCATTGAGCAACACTTGAAGGCAAAGGGCAGTCCAGTCAACAATAATCATCGTAGCTAGATCAGTCAGTGAATAAAGAAACCTCCAATCAATTGTATCAGATGTGGAAGGGCAAAGAATAGTTCCCAGAAGAACCAACATGAAGGTCCTCATAAATGATTCCTCATCCTCATCGCCTTTGAGTTGATCAATAAGCGTTTTCATGTAGATTTTGTTACCAGTACCCATGTACTTTGACTTGAGAAAATTTACCTTATCTACTATAACAGAGTCCTTGCGAGACAAATTTGCTATGGTACCACCTAAGAATAATATAGGACATTTATAGGTTAACAAAATTGAAAACACATAATACAGTAGACATCAATCTGCAAAAAAAGAATATAAAAGAAAGTGACGAAACAAGACAAACAAATAAATACCTGAAGGGATTCCAATAAAATGCTGAATCATATAAACGAAACATAGCAAGCTCATGCACTATATTATCCATTACCCAATCAATAAGGACCATAGGAAAAACAACCTTGTGTTTGAGTTCAAGAATTAGATCATATCCATATTTCACAAGGAATCCAATCTGTTTCGGTGTAAGATTTCTCATTGCAACCTCGAAGAGCCGAATAGAAAACCTCATCTTGAAATGAACAACAGGAGTGTCACCTAGATCATCTTCTACATAAGCCATATCTGAAGAATATAAATTATTTAAGAACATATTGTATAAAAGATAGTACAACATATAGGGACCATAAATCATCCTGATTTGGTAGGAGAACAATAAGAACATAACCATCCTAATTTGTGCCTAATTGCGCCTAACAGCAGTAGAAAGCAAGCAGGAAACCCATAATAAAACAATGGCTAGAACCCTAATTAACAATAACAATGGCTAGATCCCTAACGGCTAGAACCCTAATTAACAATAGATAAACAACGGGTAGAACCCTAATATGCAACGGGCGAAGAAATCTAACCTCCCATAGGTACCGACGAAGAAAAGGAGAAACAACGGCAACAGGAAGCAACAAGAAATCCGGTGAGATGGGAAGCGGTGCGGCGGAGGTGCTCGACGGGAACGGGAAACTTCCGTGCGACGCTGGACGAGTGGCCGCAGCAGAAACGCTAGAAGCAGGCAATGGGAGGTGAAACGCCGGAAGCGGGCGCGCAGAGGATACACGCCGTAATGCGTGCGGGCGCGCGGCGGCGGAGACACGCTGGAAAAGCAGGGCACGGAATCGGTGGTGGCGGCGAAAAGAACGAATAAGGAACATAGGAACAATGTAGGAACAAGTTATGTCCGAAGGGAACAAGAGAAAAAGAAACATACCACGAGCGCGAAAATGGGCCGAGCCCACGAACTACATCCCTTTAGCGAACCGGTACTCGGTAGCGCGGGCGCTAGCGAGCAATTTCCCTTTCATGTCATCTCTTATTTCTGCTTCTGTTTGCTTTGTGAGATGGCCCAATAGCAACTGCCCAAGCTGTGGGTGGTCAAGGCCCACACGCCAACATATTTTGCCCCTAGTCATCAAGGATTTTATCGCTAGAATCAGCCTCATGCATACGAGCGCGGCTGAAGCCCGGGCGAGCACCGGGCGACAGGGATGCTGCGTCTGCCTATGGTTGCGGCAACATAAGGTGCGGGGCTTGGCGGCTCCAGGTTGCTCCCAGACCATGACAGAAACAGTGGTGTTCTATCCAAACAACACGGGTAGTTGGCTGGAGGTGACACCGCCGCCAGCGATGGACATTCTAGGAGGGATTGGGTAAGATGCAAGCACGGGGAGGAGGTGGCGATGACAGTGATGGAATTTTTTTGGGGTGGGAGGTGAGATCGGTATAGTAGAAATGGGTGTTGAATGTTTGTGTGGTGGCCAAGAGGGCCCCGCGGCCAAAATCTAACGTGGCTAGTATTGTCGGCGCTCCCACCCGGCTCTTGTGGGTAAGACCTGGCACGAGAGTGTCGACTATTTTATCGAGCTCGGGACAATGCTGGAGCTTATGAAGCACCTGTGTAAACCTTTTTATAGCCACCCTAATAAATCTATTAGGAGCACGGCCTTGTGTAAGGCTCCGCTCCCTCATGGCTTCCTTTGCGATGAAGGCGGGTGCGTGGTAACACTACTAGAAAAAACGTCTATCCGTAGATTGATAGTAGTGGCGCACCAAAAAAATGGTGTTCCACTGGTAGGTATGTTAGTAGTTGCGCACCTGGCCAGTAGTGCGCCACTGCTAACTTTCTACTTGGTACACCCCCCCTCTCAGGCTTACCAGTGGTGCACCACTTTTTGGTGCGCCACTCTTATCCCACATAGGCGCCACTGATAACTCTGGCCACTTCTGAAAATGATGAAAAATGGTACAACCCTTCGAAATGGCACACCATGAGATCATGGTGCGCCATTGCTAAGGGGTACTAAAATTCTGCCCGCCCCCCTATGGATCGCCTTTTCGGTTTTGAAAAAAATAAAAGAAATAGATAGAAATTTTAAAAAATTGAAATCCTTCGATATGCTCATGTATTGTGTCATCTAGTATTAATGAGAATTAACAAACATGAATTCCGCCTTTTTTGCGAAATGGCGTAATGTTTCGGTAAAACATGAGTTTTGGTTGCATATGACCTCGGATGAAAATATTTTTTATATGGAAATGTATCTACGTGAAATTTCCTATCCGATTTCAACCCCTTTTGGGTGTTTAGAATTTTTTAGATTCTCAAAAATAGAAAAGGAAACATGACTTTTTTTCTGGTATTAGATTTCGGGCAGAAAATTTAAAAAAAATATATATAGCAGTGTGATACGTCTCAAACGTATCTATAATTTCTTATGTTCCATGCTATTTTTATGATGATACTCACATGTTTTATACACATTATATGTCATTATTATGCATTTTTCGGCACTAACCTATTGACGAGATGCCGAAGAGCCAGTTGCTATTTTCTGCTGTTTTTGGTTTCAGAAATCCTAGTAAGGAAATATTCTCGGAATTGGACGAAATGAACGCCCATGGGCTTATTTTTCCACGAAGCTTCCAGAAGACCGAGGGAGAAACGGAGTGGGGCCACGGGGAGCCGCCACACTAGGGCGGCGCGGCCTAAGGGGGGCCCGCGCGGCCCTAGTGTGTGGGGCCCCCGTGACTCCTCCGACTCCGCCCTTCCGCCTACTTAAAGCCTTCGTCGCGAAACCCTCTGTACCGAGAGCCACGATACGGAAAACCTTCCAGAGACGCCGCCGCCGCCAATCCCATCTCGTGGGATTCAGGAGATCGCCTCCGGCACCCTGCCGGAGAGGGGAATCATCTCCCGGAGGGCTCTTCATCGCCATGATCGCCTCCGGATCGATGTGTGAGTAGTTCACCCCTGGACTATGGGTCCATAGCAGTAGCTAGATGGTTGTCTTCTCCTCATTGTGCTATCATGTTAGATCTTGTGAGCTGCCTATCATGATCAAGATCATCTATTTGTAATGCTACATGTTGTGTTTGTTGGGATCCGATGAATATTGAATACTATGTCAAGTTGATTATCAATCTATCATATATGTTGTTTATGTTCTTTCATGCTCTCCGTTGCTAGTAGAGACTCTGGCCAAGTTGATACTTGTAACTCCAAGAGGGAGTATTTATGCTCGATAGTGGGTTCATGCCTCCATTGAATCTGGGATAGTGACAGAAAGTTCTAAGGTTGTGGATGTGCTGTTGCTACTAGGGATAAAACATCGATGCTTTGTCTAAGGATATTTGTGTTGATTACATTACGCACCATACTTAATGCAATTGTCTGTTGCTTGCAACTTAATACCGGAAGGGGTTCGGATGATAACCTGAAAGTGGACTATTTAGGCATAGATGCATGCTAGATAGCGGTCTATGTACTTTATCGTAATGCCCTGATTAAATCTCATAGTACTCATCATGGTATATGTATGTGCATTGTTATGCCTTCTTTATTTGTCAATTGCCCAACTGTAATTCGTTCACCCAACATGTTATTTATCTTATGGGAGAGACACCACTAGTGAGCTGTGGACCCCGGTCCATTCTTTACATCTGAAATACAATCTACTGCAATTGTTCTTTACTGTTCTTCGCAAACAAACATCATCTTCCACACTATACGGTTAATCCTTTGTTTACAGCAAGCCGGTGAGATTGACAACCTCACTGTTATGTTGGGGCAAAGTACTTTGATTGTGTTGTGCAGGTTCCACGTTGGCGCCGGAATCCCTGGTGTTGCGCCGCACTACACTTCGCCGCCATCAACCTTCAACTTGCTTGTTGGCTCCTACTGGTTCGATAAACCTTGGCTTCTTACTGAGGGAAACTTGCTTCTATACGCATCATACCTTCCACTTGGGGTTCCCAACGGACGTGTGCTTTACATGTATCAAGCTAAATTTCTGGCGCCGTTGCCGGGGAGATCAAGACACGCTGCAAGGGGATTCTTCCACTTCCAATCTCTTTACTTTGTTTTTGTCTTGCTTTATTTTATTTACTACTTTGTTTGCTGCACTAAGACAAAACACAAAAAAATTAGTTGCTACTTTATTTACTATCTTGTTTGCGTTCTCCATATTAAAAACACAAAAAAATTAGTTACTTGCATTCACTTTATTTACCTTTTGTTTATTTCATCATGTTTCCTCCTAAGTACACTCTAAAAGACATACCGGTGGGACGAGGGTCTATAATTGGAAGAGATAATATAGAAGATTTTTTCACTCATGTTAGTACATCTGAAGATTTTGAAGATAGACACTTGGTAGAACTTGCTCCTACTTATGAAATTGCTGCTGCTTCTTTAGTACACATGTTGGAAACTAAATTTGTTAATCTCAATCCTATAATTCAGCATATGTTTCTTACACTCTCTGATATGGAGGAAGGAGAAAAGAAAGATTTTGTCTTAGAAACCCTTCTTAAAGAATTTGGTGGTGTAGCAAGAGAGGCTAGAAAAGTCTTTATTAAATATAAAATGCTTGGCTCTTACACCAACTTTGCTAGTACCCTTGAAAAGATGGACATTGATAGAATAAAGTACACTAATAATGTTAATGATGGAGGGGAGATTAAGACATCAATACCTTGCAAGCTCCTAGGAATGCATGAAGCTCTAGAAAATAACTATGGTTGGCTTGTTCCTGAAAATTTGTTTGATGAGAATAGCAAGCCTAAGAATAATGAAAAAGGAGCCTCTGAAACTTACATAGATAAGATACAATGCATAGTTGAGAAAACTCCAAACCCCTCTGTCAATGCTTCATCTCTTGATAATACTTGATTCACACTTTCTGCGCCTAGCTGAAAGGCGTTAAAGAAAAGCGCTTATGGGAGACAACCCATTATTTTACTACAGCACTTTTGTTTTATATTTGAGTCTTGGAAGTTGTTACTACTGTAGTAACCTCTCCTTATTTTTATTTTATTGCATTGTTGTGCCAAGTAAAGTCTTTGATAGTAAAGTCAATACTAGATTTGGATTACTGCGCAGAAACAGATTTCTTGCTGTCACGAATTTGGGCAGGGTTCTCTGTAGGTAAATCAGAAAAATCTGCCAATTTACGTGCGTGATCCTCAGATATGTACGCAACTTTCATTCAATTTGAGCATTTTCATCTGAGCAAGTTAAGTGCCCCATAAAAATTCGTCTTTACGGACTGTTCTGTTTTGATAGATTCTGCCTTTTATTTCGCATTGCCTGTTTTACTATGTTTGATGGATTTCTTTGTTCCATTAACTTTCAGTAGCTTTGTGGAATGTCCAGAAGTGTTAAGAATGATTATGTCACCTCTGAATATATGAATTATGCACTAACCCTCTAATGAGTTTGTTCCGAGTTTGGTGTGGAGGAAGATTTCAAGGGTCAAGAGAGGAGGATGATACAATATGATCAAGAAGAGTGAAAAGTCTAAGCTTGGGGATTCCCCCGTGGTTCATCCCTGCATATTTTAAGAAGACTTAAGCATCTAAGCTTGGGGATGCCCAAGGCATTCCCTTCTTCATCGACAACTTATCAGGTCACCTCTAGTGAAACTATATTTTTATTCAGTCACATCTTATGTGCTTTACTTGGAGCATCTGTTTGTTTTATTTTTGTTTTGTTTGAATAAAATCGGATCCTAGCATTCTTTGTGTGGGAGAGAGACACGCTCCACTGTTGCATATGAACACATGTGTTCTTAGCTTTATTGTTAATGTTCATTGCGAAGGTTGAACTACTTCGTTCATTGATATATGGTTGGAAACGGAAAATGCCGCATGTGGTAAATGGTATAATGTCTTGAATAATTTTATACTTGGCAATTGTTATGCTCATATAGATCAAGTTTAAGCTCTTGCATCATGTACTTTGCACCTATTAATGAAGAACTACATAGAGCTTGTTAAAATTTGGTTTGCATGATTGGTCTCTCTAAGTCTAGATATTTTCTGGTTAAGGTGTTTGAACAACAGGGAGATGATGTAAAGTCTTATAATGCTTACAATATGTTCATATGTGAGTCTTGCTGTACCATTTATACTTGAGTTTGCTTCAAACAACCTTGCTAGCCTATCCTTGTATTGAGAGGAATTCTTCTCGTGCATCCAAATCCTTGAGCCAAAAACTATGCCATTTTTGTCCACCATACCTACCTACCACATGGTATTTCTCTGCCATTCCAAAGTACATTACTTGAGTGCTACCTTTAAACTTCTATTCTTTGCCTTTAGAATACATAGCTCATGGGAAAATAGCCTTAAAAACTATTGTGGTGAAGAATATGTACTTATGTGTCTTATTTCTTAATAAGTTGCTTGTTGTGCGGTAACCATGTTTCTGGGGACGCCATCAACTTTTACCTTTGTTGAATATCATGTGAGTTGCTATGCATGTTCGTCTTGTCTGAAGTAAGGGCGATTTTCATGATCAAATGGTTTGAGTATGCATATTGTTAGAGAAGAACATTGGGCCGCTAACTAAAGCCATGAACCATGGTGGAAGTTTCTGTTTGGACACAAATCCTCAATCTCTTATGAGAATATTATCTGTTGTTGAATGCTTATGCATTAAAGAGGAGTCCATTATCTGTTGTCTATGTTGTCCCGGTATGGATGTCTAAGTTGAGAATAATCAAAAGCGAGAAATCCAATGCAAACTTTCTCCTTAGACCTCTGTACAAGCGGCATAGAGGTACTCCTTTGTGACACTTGGTTGAAACATATGTTATGCAATGATAATCCGTGTTAATCCAAGCTAATTAGGACAAGGTGCGAGCACTATTAGTATACTATGCATGAGGCTTGCAACTTATAGGATGTCTTATACATAACACATACGATTTATTACTACCGTTGACAAAATAGTTTCTATGTTTTCAAAATGAAAAGCTCTAGCACAAAAATAGTAATCCATGCTTCCCTCTGCGAAGGGCCATTCTTTTACTTTATTGTTGAGTCAGTTTACCTACTTCTTTCTATCTTAGAAGCAAACACTTGTGTCAACTGTGCATTGATTCTTACATGTTTACCTATTGCACTTGTTATATTGCTTTATGTTGACAATTATCCATGAGATATACATGTTACAAGTTGAAAGCAATTGCTTAAACTTAATCATCCTTTGTGTTGCTTCAATGCTTTCTACTAAGAATTTATTGCTTATGAGTTAACTCTTATGCAAGTCTTATTGATGCTTGTCTTGAAAGTACTATTCATGAAAAGTCTTTGCTATATGATTCAGTTGTTTAGTCATTGTCTTTACTATTGCTTTGAATCACTTCATTCATCTCATATGTTTTACAATAATATTGATCAAGATCATGTTGGTAGCATGTCACTTAAGAAATTATCATTGTTATCGTTTACCTACTCGAGGGCGAGTAGGAACTAAGCTTGGGGATGCTTGATACGTCTCAAACGTATCAATAATTTCTTATGTTCCATGCTAGTTTTATGACAATACCTACATGTTTTGTTCACACTTTATATCGTTTTGATGCGTTTTCTGGAACTAACCTATTGACGAGATGCCGTAGTGCCAGTTCATGTTTTCTGCTGTTTTTGGTTTCAGAAATCCTAGTTAGGAAATATTCTCGGAATTGGACGAAATCAACGCCCAGCATCTTAGAATTCCACGAAGCTTCCAGAACACCCGAGAGCCACCAGAGGAGAGCCACAGGGGGGCCAGACATGGGGCTGGCGCGGCCTAGGAGGGGGGCGCGCCACCCTGTTGTGTGGCGGCTCTGTACCCCCTCCGACTCCGCCTCTTCGCCTATTTAAAGGTCCCTGACCTAAATCTTCGAGACGGAAAAGCCACGATACGAGAAAAGTTCCAGAGACGCCGCCATCGCGAAGCCAAGATCTGGGGGACAGGAGTCTCTGTTCCGGCACGCCGCCGGGACGGGGAAGTGCCCCCAGAAGGCTTCTCCATCGATACCACCGCCATCTTCATCAACGCTGCTGTCTCCCATGAGGAGGGAGTAGTTCTCCATCGAGGCTAAGGGCTGTACCGGTAGCTATGTGGTTAATCTCTCTCCTATGTACTTCAATACAATGATCTCATGAGCTGCCTTACATGATTGAGATTCATATGAGCTTTGTATCACTATTAGTCTATGTGCTACTCTTGTGATGTTATTAAAGTAGTCTATTCCTCCTTCACGGTGTAATGGTGACAGTGTGTGCATCGTGTAGTTCTTGGCGTAGGTTATGATCATAATCTTTTGTAGGTTATGGAGTTAATTATTACTATGATAGTATTGATGTGATTTATTCCCCATTCATAGTGTAAAGGTGACAGTGTGTATGCTATGTTAGTACTCGGTTTAAATTGCAAAGATCTATTATGCTCTAAGGTTACTTAAATATGAATGTCGAATGTTGTGGAGCTTGTTAACTCCGGCATTGAGGTGCTCTTGTAGCCCTACACAACGAATGGTGTTCATTATCAAACAAGAGTATATGTAGCACAAAGGAAGAGAACTTATTTATTATGTGATCAATGTTGAGAGTGTCCACTAGTGAAAGTATGATCCCTAGGCCTTGTTTCCAAACATCGAATCTCCGTTTATTTACTGTTCTGTTGCATGTTTACTCGCTGCCATATTTTATTCAGATTGCTATTACCACTCATATACATCCATACTACTTGTATTTCACTATCTCTTCGCCGAACTAGTGCACCTATACATCTGACAAGTGTATTAGGTGTGTTGGGGACACAAGAGACTTCTTGTATCGTGATTGCAGGGTTGCTTGAGAGGGATATCTTTGACCTCTTTCTCCCTGAGTTCGATAAACCTTGGGTGATCCACTTAAGGGAAACTTGTTGCTGTTCTACAAACCTCTGCTCTTGGAGGCCCAACACTGTCTACAGGAATAGAAGCGTGCGTAGACATCATGGAACACCCAAGATCTAATCTACAAGATTGAAGCAACGAGATGGAGATGAGACTAACCCTCGAAGATTCCAAAGCCTACGAGATTAATCTCGTTGTTGGTGTAGACGATCGTCCCCGGTGCTGCAATCCGGCAGCACTTCCGTACTCGGTCGCGCGTACAGTGTCGATGAAGCTCCTTCCTCTCCCGTTCCAGCGGGCAGCGGAGGTGTGGTAGATCTCCTCCAAATTCCAGCAGCACGACGGCATGGTGGTGGAGGTGGAGGAAGAAAACTGCTGGTGACGTGGGCATTACCCTTCGGGTAACCAGTATTGCCCTATCTGATATTGACAAATTGGAGGCCCATGAAGATACCTGAAGGCGAGATGGGCCACTAGGTCGGTGCATCAGAAGATTCCTTGACGGGCAAGACAAGGAAGCGAGAAAACAAGGAAAGATTGGATCTAAACTACTGTAAACCTAGTCGTCCTCGGTTAGGACCCTTGAGACCTGGCCTCCTATATAAAGGCCAGGAGAGGGGCTGTCGAAGGACACGAACAATCTTAGCAACCTTAGCCAGGAAAAGCTTAGAGCTAGGTAACCCTAGCAACACCAATCTCGACTAGATCTCAGCCGAAGTATTCGGCACCCCATTGTAACCTGTTTTCATCATAATCAAAGAACAGACAGGCATGACGTAAGGGTTTTACCTCATCGAGGGCCCCGAACCTGGGTAAATCGCTCTCCCCGCTTATCTGTGTACCGATGTCTCGTGTCAGCTTGCAGGATTCCATCAACCCTAAGCCCCTATCGGAGGGCATTGCCGAGGAGCACCCTCGACAATTGGCGCCGTCTGTGGGAAACCTGTCGGCACAAGTCAGGGCATCGGCAGTACCAGTCACATCTGCAGCGTTCGTGCTTGAGTCGCCAACGCCTCCAAATCCAAAGGATTCGATCCGCTGCGGATCTTTCGAGTTCGTACCTCACCCCAAAACGTCGCACTCAATTCCTGCGGAATCGTGTGACAACATGACCACTACCTTTGGAGGCGTCCACTTTATCGTCGACTCCGGAGGCTTTCTCCGCCTCCTAAGGACGGATGCGTCTGATTTCAGGCCCTCGGTTTCGGCAGAGGATACCTTGGCAGCAACTTTGGGAATTCCACCCAGGAGCACGCATGGAAGCAGCCAAGGAAGTTTTGACTCCGCGATAGGGCGGAAGAAAAGGCGAAGGGACTTGTGCTATGAAGAAGAAGAACGTGCAGCGCCTCACCCTCGCCAGTCCGAACGGGAACAGGAGGGCATGCAATCGATCCATGGCCGCGCTCGTTCACCACACCTGTCGGCCACGGACCAACTCGATGCACCGTGCTACCTCCACTCCTATATCGACCCAAAGGACGGTCGAGAGAAATCCAGTCACCTATTGAGGAACTGCCGACACTTCTTGGAGATTCGACAGTTCTGTGATGACCTCAGGAGTGAAGCTATATCAAGAGTCCACATGATGGAGAAGAGGGCGAGATCCTATAGCTATCGGGCAGAGCCGTACGTACCAGAGCCATACGTGCCGAAGCCATACGAACCAATGGAGAAGGACGAATATGTACCAGCCGAGGTATTCCCAGAACCGCGTGGGCAGGTCAGCATGATTCATAAAACCAGCTTTTCAAAAAGGGAAATTAAGAAATTCTCGCGAGAAGTGAAGTACGCGGAAGTCGCTATGATCGACACACCCGAATTCATCGATTGGTCAGAACAAAGTATCTCCTTCGACAGGACAGATCACCCGAAAGCCGTCCCTAGACCCGGCCATGCAGCTCTAGTCCTTGAGGCGCAGATTGGAGGGTACAACATGAGCAAAGTATTCATGGACGGAGGAAGCGGCCTAAACCTACTATTCGCCAACACAATGAAAGCAATGGGTTTAACAGTCGATATGCTGAGGGAATCCGACACAGGATTCCATGGCATTATACCGACTCGACCCGCTTACTCTCTTGGGAAAACGTCGTTGGATGTAGTCTTCGGCACGCCCACCAATTTCAGGAAAGAGAAGATTGAGTTCGAAGTCGTCGACTGGGAGTCCCAGTACCACGCCATCCTCGGCAGGCCAGCGTTTGCCAAGTTTATGGCCGTGCCTCATTATGCGTACCTAAAACTAAAGATGCCAGGCAACAACGGGACCCCAATAACCGTTCACGGGAGTTTTGCTCGATCAGACAACTGTGACAGGGAGTTTCAGAAGATCGCTTCAAAATTCGGCGCTAAGGAGGAACTCAACGCGATCGACGCAGCTGTGGATCATACGCAACCACCAGCCAACAACCGAAACGTAAGATCCGACGAGTTCGATGCTACAAAGGAAGCCAAGAAGCTACAGGTGCATCCCACTGACCCGAAGAAAACGGTCAATATATCGGCTGACCTCACGGTCGCATAGGAAGGCGCGCTCATCGAGTTCCTCCGTGAGCGCTGGGAGATATTTGCATGGGAACCATCCGACATGCCAGGTATCCCCAGGGAACTCGCTGAGCACGCCCTTAATGTTGACCCGACAGCCAAACCAGTGCAGCAGTTGATGCGTCGATTCTCTGAACCCAAGAGGAGAGCAATTGGTGAGGAAATCAATCGACTTCGCAAAGCAGGATTCATCCGAGAGCTCAAGGAATCAGAATGGGTGGCTAACCCTGTCATGGTACCCAAGAAGGACACCACCGCTCTGCGTATGTGTATCGACTACACTGGCCTCAACAAGCACTGTCCAAAAGATCACTTCCCGCTGCCTCGGATTGATCAGATAGTCGATTCCACAGCCGGATGCGATCGCCTCTCCTTTCTCGATGCCTACTCTGGGTATAACCAGATCAAATTAAAGAAGGAAGACCAGGAGCTAACCGCGTTCATCACCCCACACGGCGTTTTTTGTTACAACGTCATGACCTTCGGGCTGAAAAATGCGGGAGCAACTTACCAACGTTGCATGCAAGCTTGCCTTGGAGAGCAGATCGGGCGAAACATCGAAGTCTACATCGACGATATCGTGGTAAAAACGAAGCACACTGCCACCCTCGTCGACGATTTGCGGGAGACTTTCGATAACCTAGACAGGTACAAGATCAAGCTAAATCCCAAAAAATGCTTCTTCGGAGTACCAGGGGGGCAAGTACTAGGGTACTTCATCTCGGCCAGGGGAATCGAAGCTAATCCTTTGAAAATCAAAGCTATTCTCGACATGAAGCCGCCAAAGAATCTGCATCAAGTGCAGTAGTTGGCAGGACGTTTGGCAGCACTCAGCAGGTTCATCGCCAAGTTAGGAAAAAAAAGCTCTGCCTTTCTACAATTTGATGAAAAAATCGGAAAAGTTCGAGTGGACAAAGGAGGCACAGGAATCCTTCGACAATCTGAAGAAGATCTTGTCGACGTCTCCAGTCCTTGTAACCCCCCGCGAGAAGGAAACGCTGCTCATGTACATAGCTGCGACAGCCCAAGTCTTCAGCAGCGTCTTGGTCGTCGAACGAGAAGAGGCAGGAAGAGTTCATGGCGTACAAAGGCCCGTTTACTATCTCAGCGAAGTACTCACACCCGCAAGACAGAGGTACCCTCATCATCAGAAGCTGGCATATGCAGTATGGAGGTCAGCCCGCAAGCTACGGCACTACTTCACAGAGCATCCGATCGTCGTCGTGAGTGAAGCGCCGTTGAAAAATATAATGACCAATCCAGAGGCCACAGGTCGAGTGTCTCAATGGGCTATCGAGATAGCACCTCACGACATAACTTACGTTAACCGGACGGCCATAAAATCCCAAATCCTCCCAGACTTTGTGGCAGACTGGATCCAATCCCAGACACCGGCGGCACGCGACATGTCGGGATCATGGATAATGTATTTCGACGGGTCAAAGCGAAGCACAGGCGCTGCAGCAGGAGTAGTACTGATATCACCACAAGGAGATAAGATGAAATACATACTACGTATGAACTTCTCTCTGCCGACAAATAATGAAGCAGAATACGAAGCACTGCTGCACGGAATGAAGATGGCAAAGGCGTGTGGAGCGACTCGCCTGGAAATCTACGGGGACTCAAACTTGGTAGCACAACAGTCGATGAATCTGTGCGACGCAGTTAGCGACAACATGATCGCCTATCGGCAACTGTATCAAAATATGGAAGCCAAGTTCGAGGGGTGTGAGCTCAAACATATCTGCAGAGCCAGCAACGAGGAAGCCGACACCTTAGCAAACATCGGCTCCATGTGCTCCCCCATCCCAGACGGGGTATTTTACGAAGTAATTACTCAGCGATCAATAAAAGAGAAGACATCGGCGCCCTTGAAACCATCGACTGAGGATGCAGAGGCAAACCTGCAACAAGTTATCAACGAAGTTCCAGCTCTCTCAGCCAAACAAGTCCTCCTCCTTGAACCGTTATGGACTAAACTGTTCCTGGCGTATCTTACAAGGCAGGAACTGCCGGCGGATCCAGTAGAAGCAAAACGAATCGTCAGGCGATCGAAAGCTTTCACCATAGTAAACGGTGAACTCTACAAGCGTAGCATATCCGGTATCTTCCAAAGGTGCATCGCCATCGACGACGGAAGGGCACTGCTGCGCGAGATACACGAGGGAACCTGTGGGCATCATGCAGGAAGTAGGGCTCTTGTCGCAAAAGCCTTCAGGGCAGGATTTTACTGGCCAACGGCGGCAGCGGACGCTCGAGATCTGGTCATGAGGTGCGACCCTTGCCAACGGTTTTCCCCAAAACCACACGCTCCTGCAACAGATCTAATGACGATACCCTTGGCGTGGTCGTTCGCCCAATGGGGACTCGATCAAGTTGGGCCACTGCCGAGATCATCGCCTGGGGGACACACGTACTTATTAGTCGCAGTCGATAAATTCACAAAGTGGATCGAGGCAATGCCAGTACGAAACCAGAAGGCAAAAACAGCAGTCCAATTCTTCAAGGAAATAACATGTCGATTCGGCGTACCTCACAGTATCATCACAGATAATGGGACTAACTTCGATTCCAAAGAGTTCCGAGAATTTTGTGACGACAGAGGAATAAAATTGAAATTTGCATCAGTGGCTCACCCGCAAACAAATGGTCAGGTGGAAAGGATCAACGGTCTAATAGGGGACGGCCTCAAGAAACGCCTTACAGGCGCAGAAGGAGCTTGGGTCGAAGAGTTACCATCAGTACTTTGGAGTTTGCGTACCACGCTGAACAGGTCGACTCATTACACCCCATTCTTTCTGGTACATGGGGCCGAGGCAGTCCTGCCAGCTGACGTTCAATTCGAAGCACCTCGAGTGACGGCATACACAGAACCCTCTTCCAACATCGCACTGCAAGATGTTGTAGACCTACTAGATGAAGCCCGAGACATTGCTTTAGCCAGAACCACGGTATACCAGCAGGCGCTGAGGAACTACCACAGTCGACGAATACGCAACCGATGCTTTAGCGTTGGATATATGGTACTTCGGCTAAAGCAAAAAAGACCCTCGAAACTCGAGTCTCCATGGGAGGGACCCTACATCATCACCGAAGTGATACCAGGAGGAGCGTACAGGCTCAAAAATCCAACTTCAGGAAAAGATGTCGGAAATCCATGGAATGTCGCACACCTGCGACGGTTCTATACATAGGGCGCGATTGTTTTTACTTTTTACAGCCCTTAAGGTTGCTTTTCCTTATAAATAAAGTTTTAATCAGGTTTTCTGCCTCCTTTCTTCAATTTAGGCCCCACCACTTGAACAGGTCGACTGGGGCCCCTACCTTCGGCTCTTACTCCCATCGGGAGCGTTGGCCCAGGAAACACGCAGTGTCATTAATTAAATACTCTCAACGAGAGCTAAGATTAGTGACACACAAAAAGAAAACAACCAATCCAAGCCTCGAGAAAATACGCGAGTGCTGCAGTCGATGGTTACATTATCACAAAACAAGGCTCAAACCGGTGCACCGCGTGACGATGCCAAGCGTCTAATTCCCTCGACTAAGTTGATGGGTCTCGCTCTTACAAAACTTACACAGAGGCTTCGCAATAACATTGCATAATCCAACGAAGTCGTCGGGAGAGCAGGTTGAACTGATCACTCAGCCGCCCCCGACAAATAAAATATCAATTGAATTAACATAGCATACAACGTATGCAATAAATTTACACAAAGTAATCTTATGCAGGAAATAAGGCTATTACATTCATAGTCGAGCTCCCCGGTCCCAATGCGACTTCAGATCCTTCTCAAGGCACGACTCCATCCGAGAAACAATGGTGTAAGCAGGACCTCTAGCAGCATCATAATACTGGCCTAAGCTCCTCTCAGTGTTCGCCACGGCTCCCAAATCTAGAGATGGATGACATGCCAATATTGAAGCAAAAGCAAGCTCCGCACCAGCCAGGAGTTCCTTCCGCACCAACAGCCGAATCCTTTCGGGAGACTTGAATTGGGTGAACAAGGCAGATAAGGTTTCGGGTGCCTGGTCCAGAGGAAACAGGGTGTTCCAAACCATCGTAAGATGAGCATGGAACTTATCAAAATAATAATGCGCCTTTCCCACCCGATACTTAAACTTCGCCATGACGACAGCCTTCGGACGATGCAGCCACAAACCATGATTCGGGTGCGCAACGTCAGTCATTGCCTCAAACTCTTCATGAATCTTTTTGTTCTCCTCAGCTGCATCCGAAGCCACGACTGGAAAAGGAACGAATGTTAGAACATTCAAGCTATACCTAGAATCAGAAGGCGGGCTAACACTCACAGTTCAAACTTTCGGTAGCAATATGAAGACCATCAAGAGCGTATTGTTCAATGGCAGTCGCTATTTCTCCCTTTTTCTTCACCAAGGCAGCCATCGCACGAAGGGAAGTAATGTCTTTATTTAGACTAGACACCTGGTCACGTAACTGACGAACGAGGCCTGATTCATCATTACCCGAAGGATTCGAAAAGAGCTCGGCACGAGAAGAAGATGAGGGAATCTGCAGCACGTCCTCACTTCAGACCAAGCATTAATATAAAAAAGAAACTCCCATCGGGAGCATTGAGTGCACATCATACAGGCAAAAGGATGTTTGGCAACAGAGCCGAATTTAAAAAGTGTTACGAAAATATTATGTACAACAAATCAAATAACAGTTCAAGGATTAGCCGACGTTGAACCAGGGGCTGACTCGGGGAGCGAGGCTCGGCTTGTGCTTCATCCACCAACTTCAGAAGCCGGTTGGCGCAAGTGATTGCCGATCTTTTGAAAGGCTCAAGGTTGACCAGATGATTTTCATCATTAACAGGCAACGCCTTAGAGAACTCTTCCAATTCCGACCCCATCCCGTGGCCCATAAGCAACTGGAAAGTAAGAACCGCACCAATCAAGCGGCTGCGACATTTCAGTACCTCTACAGGATCGGAGGGATCGACAAGGAAGGCTTCAGCCATCTCGTCGAGAGTCTTGTCCAGCTTCGCCTTAGGGAAGATCATCGAATATAACTTCGACAGTGCTCCCTTGGACTTCTGCAGCAACCTGAGGATCTGGACATTTGACTCAGCAGCAAGTGACAAGGCGTCGGCTGTAGAATCCTCCCGAAGCTGATGACGTCGACTGACAGTTAAATTGGCGGCCTCTGAAAAAGGGATGTATCAGTAATCAATGGAGAAAGCATCAAGAAAGGAGCGGAACACCATAAGGATTTTCTACCCAGTAAATCCTTGACGGATTCGCGGAGGACACCTTCCTTCTTATCAATTGCAGCCGCCGCTGCACGCCTGGCATCTTGATCATCTTTTATCTGACGCTTCAGCCTCGTTACCTCCTCCTTCAACAAGGCGTTCTCACTCTTGGCATCGGCAGCGATCCTGCTGGCTTCGATCGCTTGATCAGCCGAAGACTTGACAGCCTTCCGAAGTTGGGCATTTTCGGCCTCTAGGCGAGTAAATTGTTCAGCAAAATCCGCCACAGCATCGACTGTAGCGTAAATCGGCTGCAGCCAGGAAAAAACAAGAGGAGTCAGGTGATGGAGATTCAGCAAAGCCAGACAGTTTAAGTACTTACATGATCGCGGCCAGTCGGCGGGGTGGGAGCATCATCAGAAGGAATAACTCTCGATAATGGGACCTTCCCTACACCCGTTCGGGATGGAGGTGTCGACTTGGCAGGAGAAGGGTTCGATTCCTTAGCCGATGCTACTCTTTCAGAGGCCAGTTTAGCCCTCTTTGCGAGAGGAACATCGTCATCGTCATCGGTAGAGCTGTTCAAGTACGGCGAGCAGTTAGCATATAAGGTGACAAGAAATAAAAGTAACAAAGAGTATAAATTCTCACAGGTCTAGATCATCTTCGTCCACGAAGAAACTTGTTGAACCCTTCTTAGCAGGAGGAGGCGAAGCAGCTTCGTCGGCATCATTATCTCCTCCTGTAGAACTTGATTCAGCCGAAGCGATAAGATCATCATGTACCTGCTTGCGACGTCTGCTCTTGAGGAAGGCGTCATCTTCAGCAGTTTCCTCTTCTTGGACATCGCTGTCCTCAAGGGCGTGCGGAGCATCTTCGGTTCCCTCAGAATCGTCATCGTCGTCCTCTAATACCACTCCGCTCTCGGGTGAGGGAGGATAACATTGGGCGACAGCGGGGACCTGCGGAAGGATGGAAAACACGTAAGGCACAAACAAGAAAAAAGAAGTAATGACAGTAAACGAAGAACGATAAGGTTACCTCAGACGGAAGATGCTTGAAATCATAAGGAGGGCGCGCCGATGTCAAGATAATGGTGTCCTTGCTGCTGAGGCATGTCAGGCGACGAACTTCGTTCTGGAGTTCTTCTGCCGACAGGTCGGCAGAGTTGACCCTCGACTTGTCGTTTTTGCCAGTGAAAAGCCACAGCTGGTGAGGGCGAGACATCAGCGGCTGCACTCGACGTTGTAGGAAAACTGAAACTACTTCAGTACCACGCATCGTCATGCCTCCTGAATTCTTCAAAGTGACAATTTGCTTGAAAAGCTCGTCGGCTGTCGCCTTTTCTTCGGGAGAAAGGGCGTTGTTCCAAGACTTCTTCTTGTGAGCCACCAAGACATCGTCAAAAGGAGGGAGATTTGAACGCCGCCCAGAAACAGCGGGATCTCGCAGGTAGAACCACTTGTTGCGCCAGCCTTGGACGGATTCCTTCATCGGATAGTCGAAGTAGTCGACCTCCTTCCTGACGACAAAGCCGACGCCACCGACGACAGGGGGGCCATTGCTGTCATTGTGACGCTTCACATAAAAGATCTTCCCCCAAAGGCCCCAGTGAGGCTCAATGCCGAGGAAGGCCTCGCAGACGGTGATAAATATGGAAAGGTGAAGGATAGAATTTGGGGTCAGCTGCCAGAGCTGAATCCCATAGAAGAAAAGGAGGGAGCGAAGAAACTCATGAGCCGGAAGAGAAAGACCACGAAACAGGAAAGCAGCAAACATGACGGTGAAACCCTTCGGGGGCTTTGGGCGAGTAACCGAACCTGGGAGACAAATGTCTTCCTCAGATGCGGAGATGAAGCCAAGGGCGCGAAGCTTGTTGATACCGCGATTGGAAATGGCGGAGGCGCTCCAATCACGGCTAACTTTGACCGCCTCCGAGGTGTTGCCTGCCCATGGTGAGCGGAGCTTCTGCTGAAGAGGTAGAGGAACAAGGAGGCTTGAGGAAGAAGATGAGCAGTAAGTGGGGTAAAAGATAAAAAAGAGAGGAGGCTCCCTATTTATCCCGTAAGAATTTGTGCCCAATCGTGGCCATAACTCCACAAAGCGTCGTGGGGGGTGAGGCAGATCTGACTGTACACGTGGCGCTTGAAGAAGGAGTGGAACCGGCGGCCCATTATTCCCACGTCGTGCGAAAATCGAGGAGGCGCCTTGATACGTCTCCAACGTATCGATAATTTCTTATGTTCCATGCCACATTATTGATGTTATCTACATGTTTTATGCACACTTTATGTCATATTCGTGCATTTTCTGGAACTAACCTATTAACAAGATGCCGAAGTGCCGATTCTTTGTTTCTGCTGTTTTTGGTTTCAGAAATCCTAGTAACGAAATATTCTCGGAATCGGACGAAATCAACGCCCAGGTTCCTATTTTGCCCGGAAGCATCCAGAACACCCGAGAGCCGCGAGGGAAGCCACTGGGGCCCCACACCACACCCTGGCGCGGCCAGAGGGGGGGCCGCGCCGCCCTATGGTGTGGTGGCCCCAGGCCCCCTCCGAGGCTGCCCTTCCGCCTATTTAAAGCCTCCGTCGCGAAAACCCTATCACGTTCGACGAAACCCACAGAAACCTTCCAGAGCCGTCGCCATTGCAAAGCCAAGATCTGGGGGACAGGAGTCTCTGTTCCGGCACGCCGCCGGAATGGGGAAGTGCCCCCGGAAGGCTTCTCCATCGACACCGCTGCCATCTCCACCGCCATCTTCATCACCGCTGCTGCTCCCATGAGGAGGGAGTAGTTCTCCATCGAGGCTCGGGGCTGTACCGGTAGCTATGTGGTTAATCTCTCTCCTATGTACTTCAATACAATGATCTCATGAGCTGCTTTACATGATTGAGATCCATATGATGAGCTTTGTATCGCTACTAGTTGTGTGCTACTCATGTGATGTTATTAAAGTAGTCTATTCCTCCTGCATGGTGTAAAGGTGACTAGTGTGTGCACCATGTGGTTCTTGTCGTAGGCTATGATCATGATCTCTTGTAGATTGTGGAGTTAATTATCATTATGATAGTATTGATGTGATCTATTCCTCCTTCATAGTGTAATGTGGACAGTGTGTGCACTATGTTAGTTCTTGGTTTATTTTGCAATGATCTATTATGCTCTAAGGTTATTTAAATATGAACATTGAATTGTGGAGCTTGTTAACTCCAGCATTGAGGGTTCGTGTAATCCTACGCAATGTGTTCATCATCCAACAAAAGAGTGTATGTAGCACATATAAGAAAGAGTTATTTATTATGCGATCAATGTTGAGAGTGTCCACTAGTGAAAGTGTAATCCCTAGGCCTTGTTCCTAAATACTGCTATCGCTGCTTGTTTACTGTTTTACTGCGTTACTACTGCTGCAATACTACCACCATCAACTACACGCCAGCAAGCTATTTTCTGGCACCGTTGCTACTGCTCATACTTATTCATACCACCTGTATTTCACTATCTCTTCGCCGAACTAGTGCACCTATTAGGTGTGTTGGGGACACAAGAGACTTCTTGCTTTGTGGTTGCAGGGTTGCATGAGAGGGATATCTTTGACCTCTTCCTCCCTGAGTTCGATAAACCTTGGGTGATCCACTTAAGGGAAAACTTGCTGCTGTTCTACAAACCTCTGCTCTTGGAGGCCCAACACTGTCTACAGGAAAAGGAGGGGGCGTAGACATCAAGCTATTTTCTGGCGCCGTTGCCGGGGAGGAAAGGTAAAAGGTACTCACACTCCGGATCTCGGCTACTAAGCTATTTTCCAGTGCCGTAAGTATTCGAAGCTATTTCCTTTAGACCCTGCAATTGCAACTTTTTGTTTCTTGTTTACACTAGTTAGGCATAATGGAAAACAACAAAAATATGAGAGATCTTTATGAACTTTATCTTGAATTAGGACATGATGTGTTTGAAGATAGAATTAAAAAACCCATGGAACTCTATATGCATGCTAATGGGAATGTTATTAATATGAATACTCTGAACACTATTGTTGCTAATGCTATGGAAAATTCTAAGCTTGGGGAAGCTGGTTTTGATGAGCATGATCTTTTTAGTCCCCCAAGAATTGAGGAGGAAATTTACTTTGATGATACTTTGCCTCCTATTTATGATGATTATAATGATAGTAGTCTTTTGTTACCACCTGTTATGGAGGATGAATTTGATTATGATTACAATATGCCTCCTATATTTGATGATGAGAATAATAATGATAGCTACTTTGTTGAATTTGCTCCCACTAGTACTAATAAAATTGATTATGCTTATGTGGAGAGTAATAATTTTATGCATGAGACTCATGATAAGAATGCTTTATGTGATGGTTATATTGTTGAGTTTTCTCATGACACTACTGAAAGTTATTATGAGAGAGGAAAATATGGTGGTAGAAATTTTCATGTTACTAAAACACCTCTCTATATGCTTAAAATCTTGAAGTTGAGCTTGTCTAGTTTTTCTATGCTTGTTGCATTATGCTTCTTGAATTTGTTTATTTACAAAATTCCTATGCATAGGAAGCATGTTAGACTTAAATGTATTTTGAATTTGCCTCTGGATGCTCTCTTTCGCTTCAACTACTATTTCTTATGAGTGCATCATTAAAACTGCTGAGCCCATCTTAATGGCTATAAAGAAAGAACTTCTTGGGAGATAACCCATGTGTTATTTTGCTACAGTACTTTGTTTTATATTTGTGTCTTGGAAGTTGTTTACTACTGTAGCAACCTCTCCTTATCTTAGTTTTGTGTTTTGTTGTGCCAAGTGAAGCCTCTAATCGAAGGTTGATACTAGATTTGGATTTCTGCGCAGAAACAGATTTCTATCTGTCACGAATCTGGGCTGTTTTCTCTGTAGAAAAATCAGAAAAATATGCCAATTTACGTGCGTGTTCCTCAGATATGTACGCAACTTTCATTAGTTTTGAGTTTTCTGATCTGAGCAACGGAAGTATTTATTAAAAATTCGTCTTTACGGACTGTTCTGTTTTGACAGATTCTACCTTTTATTTCGCATTGCTTCTTTCGCTGTGTTGGGTGGATTTCTTTGTTCCATTACCTTCCAGTAGCTTTGAGCAATGTCCAGAAGTGTTAAGAATGATTGTGTCACCTCTGAACATGTGAGTTTTTGATTATGTACTAACCCCTCTAATGAAGTTTATGAGAAGTTTGGTGTGAAGGAAGTTTTCAAGGGTCAAGAGAGGAGGATGATATACTATGATCAAGAAGAGTGAAAGCTCTAAGCTTGGGGATGCCCCGGTGGTTCACCCCTGCATATATCAAGAAGACTCAAGCGTCTAAGCTTGGGGATGGCCAAGGCATCCCCTTCTTCATCGACAACATTATTAGGTTCCTCCCCTGAAACTATATTTTTATTCCATCACATCTTATGTGCTTTGCTTGGAGCGTCGGTTTGTTTTTGTTTTTGTTTTGTTTGAATAAAATGGATCCTAGCATTCACTTTATGGGAGAGAGACACGCTCCGCTGTAGCATATGGACAAGTATGTCCTTAGTTTCTACTCATAGTATTCATGGCGAAGTTTCTTCTTCGTTAAATTGTTATATGGTTGGAATTGGAAAATGCTACATGTAGTAATTCTAAAATGTCTTGGATAATGTGATACTTGGAAATTGTTGTGCTCATGTTTAAGCTCTTGCATCATACACTTTGCACCCATTAATGAAGAAATACATAGAGCATGCTAAAATTTGGTTTGCATATTTGGTTTCTCTAAGGTCTAGATAATTTCTAGTATTGAGTTTGAACAACAAGGAAGACGATGTAGATTCTTATAATGTTTACAATATGTCTTTTATGTGAGTTTTGCTGCACCGGTTCATCCTTGTGTTTGTTTCAAATAAGCCTTGCTATCCTAAACCTTGTATCGAGAGGGAATACTTCTCATGCATCAAAATACTTGAGCCAACCACTATGCCATTTGTGTCCACCATACCTACCTACTACATGGTATTTTTCCGCCATTCCAAAGTAAATTGCTTGAGTGCTACCTTTAAAATTCCATCATTCACCTTTGCAATATATAGCTCATGGGACAAATAGCTTAAAAACTATTGTGGTATTGAATATGTAATTATGCACTTTATCTCTTATTAAGTTGCTTGTTGTGCGATAACCATGTTCACTAGGGACGCCATCAACTATTCTTTGTTGAATTTCATGTGAGTTGCTATGCATGTTCGTCTTGTCTGAAGTAAGAGCGATCTACCACCTTATGGTTAAGCATGCATATTGTTAGAGAAGAGCATTGGGCCGCTAACTAAAGCCATGATCCATGGTGGAAGTTTCAGTTTTGGACAAATACCCTCAATCTCAAATGAGAAAATTATTAATTGTTGTTACATGCTTATGCATAAAAGAGGAGTCCATTATCTGTTGTCTATGTTGTCCCGGTATGGATGTCTAAGTTGAGAATAATCAATAGCGAGAAATCCAATGCGAGCTTTCTCCTTAGACCTTTGTACAGGCGGCATAGAGGTACCCCTTTGTGACACTTGGTTAAAACATGTGCATTGTGATGATCCGGTAGTCCAAGCTAATTAGGACAAGGTGCGGGCACTATTAGTATACTATGCATGAGGCTTGCAACTTGTAAGATATAATTTACATGATACATATGCTTTATTACTACCATTGACAAAATTGTTTCATGTTTTCAAAATCAAAGCTCTAGCACAAATATAGCAATCGATGCTTTTCCTCTATGGAGGACCATTCTTTTACTTTCAATGTTGAGTCAGTTCACCTATTTCTCTCCACCTCAAGAAGCAAACACTTGTGTGAACTGTGCATTGATTCCTACATACTTGCTTATTGCACTTATTATATTACTCTATGTTGACAATATCCATGAGATATACATGTTACAAGTTGAAAGCAACCGCTGAAACTTAATCTTCCTTTGTGTTGCTTCAATGCTTTTACTATGAATTATTGCTTTATGAGTTAACTCTTATGCAACACTTATTGATGCTTGTCTTGAAGTACTATTCATGAAAAGTCTTTGCTATATGATTCACTTGTTTACTCATGTCATATACATTGTTTTGATCGCTGCATTCACTACATATGCTTTACAAATAGTATGATCAAGGTTATGATGGCATGTCACTCCAGAAATTATCTTTGTTATCGTTTTACCTGCTCGGGACGAGCAGAACTAAGCTTGGGGATGCTGATACGTCTCCAACGTATCGATAATTTCTTATGTTCCATGCCACATTATTGATGTTATCTACATGTTTTATGCACACTTTATGTCATATTCGTGCATTTTCTGGAACTAACCTATTAACAAGATGCCGAAGTGCCATTTGCTGTTTTCTGCTGTTTTTGGTTTCAGAAATCCTAGTAACGAAATATTCTCGGAATCGGACGAAATCAACGCCCAGGTTCCTATTTTGCCCGGAAGCATCCAGAACACCCGAGAGCCGCCGGAGGAAGCCACAGGGGCCCCACACCACACTGGCGCGGCCGGAGAGGGCCGCGCCGCCCTATGGTGTGGTGGCCCCAGAGCCCCCTCCGAGGCTGCCTTTCCGCCTATTTAAAGCCTCCGTCGCAAAACCCTATCACGTTCGACGAAACCCACGAAACCTTCGAGCCATCGCCATTGCGAAGCCAAGATGCGGGGACAGAGTCTCTGTTCCGGCACGCCGCCGGAACGGGGAAGTGCCCCCGGAAGGCTTCTCCATCGACACCGCTGCCATCTCCACCGCCATCTTCATCACCGCTGCTGCTCCCATGAGGAGGGAGTAGTTCTCCATCGAGGCTCGGGGCTGTACCGGTAGCTATGTGGTTAATCTCTCTCCTATGTACTTCAATACAATGATCTCATGAGCTGCTTTACATGATTGAGATCCATATGATGAGCTTTGTATCGCTACTAGTTGTGTGCTACTCATGTGATGTTATTAAAGTAGTCTATTCCTCCTGCATGGTGTAAAGGTGACTAGTGTGTGCACCATGTGGTTCTTGTCGTAGGCTATGATCATGATCTCTTGTAGATTGTGCAGTTAATTATCATTATGATAGTATTGATGTGATCTATTCCTCCTTCATAGTGTAATGTGGACAGTGTGTGCACTATGTTAGTTCTTGGTTTATGTTGCAATGATCTATTATGCTCTAAGGTTATTTAAATATGAACATTGAATTGTGGAGCTTGTTAACTCCGGCATTGAGGGTTCGTGTAATCCTACGCAATGTGTTCATCATCCAACAAAAAAGTGTATGTAGCACATATGAGAAAGAGTTATTTATTATGCGATCAATGTTGAGAGTGTCCACTAGTGAAAGTGTAATCCCTAGGCCTTGTTCCTAAATACTGCTATCGCTGCTTGTTTCTTGTTTCTTTGCGTTACTATTTGCTGCAATACTACCACCATCAACTACACGCCAGCAAGCTATTTTCTGGCACCGTTGCTACTGCTCATATTTATTCATACCACCTGTATTTCACTATCTCTTCGCCGAACTAGTGCACCTATTAGGTGTGTTGGGGACACAAGAGACTTCTTGCTTTGTGGTTGCAGGGTTGCATGAGAGGGATATCTTTGACCTCTTCCTCCCTGAGTTCGATAAACCTTGGGTGATCCACTTAAGGGAAAACTTGCTGCTGTTCTACAAACCTCTGCTCTTGGAGGCCCAACACTGTCTACATGAAAAGGAGGGGGCGTAGACATCACGCCTCGATCGCCACGCGAGCATTGGTCAAGCCCTAAAAACTGCCTGCGCAGAGCTAGGGTGGGCCCGTCAGGTCAAGTCTTGTCAATCAGGCCACAGAAGTTACACGTCAACAGTGACGTCATAAAAAAAAAGAAAAAACTTGAAGCATTCGAAGGAAAAAAGAAGAGTTATCGGATGAGGGATTTGAGTCTACGCCCGGCTGCAGACATCCGTACCTAGACTCGGGGGCTACTCCCATCAGGAGCGCTGACGCGCACCCGATAAATAAAGACTCGACAGAATGAACAGTCGAAGGAAGAAGGTTTGAGTCAGCACTCGGTTGCAAAGCGCTCGCACCCAGACACTCGGGGGCTACACTCCCATCGGGAGCTCGTGATGCATACCTGATAGAAGTTTTTTGCACTCCAGGATCATGCCCGGGGACTTGATTCTGTGTAGAAGATGCTGATGTTTTGCCATCGGCAGTTAACCAAACAACAGTTGGGCACGATACTCATTATCCTTTGCATAAAGAAAATATATCGGATGACTTATGAAGATCTCGGCAGAGGAAGGTATTTGAGTAGTACAACTTGAGTCTATGCACGGATTGCAAGCATCCGTACCTAGACTCGGGGGCTACTCCCATCGGGAGCGCTGACGCGCACCCGATAAAAAGAAGATGAAGCATAATCAAGATGAACAAGAGCAATGAAGGAGAGGAATGTCAGGAGAAAACATGTATTAGTCTCTACCCGAATTATCTTCGGCTAGACACTCGGGGGCTACTGACGTGGGCATTACCCTTCGGGTAACCAGTATTGCCCTATCTGATATTGACAAATTGGAGGCCCATGAAGATACCTGAGAGCGAGATGGGCCACTAGGTCAGCGCATCAGAAGATTCCTTGACGGGCAAGACAAGGAAGCGAGAAAACAAGGAAAGATTGGATCTAAACTACTGTAAACCTAGTCGTCCTCGGTTAGGACCCTTGAGACCTGGCCTCCTATATAAAGGCTAGGAGAGGGGCTGTCGAAGGACACGAACAATCTTAGCAACCTTAGCCAGGAAAAGCTTAGAGCTAGGTAACCCTAGCAACACCAATCTCGACTAGATCTCAGCCGAAGTATTCGGCACCCCATTGTAACCTGTTTTCATCATAATCAAAGAACAGACAGGCAGGACGTAAGGGTTTTACCTCATCGAGGGCCCCGAACCTGGGTAAATCGCTCTCCCCGCTTGTCTGTGTACCGATGTCTCGTGTCAGCTTGCAGGATTCCATCAACCCTAAGCCCCTATCGGAGGGCATTGCCGAGGAGCACCCTCGACAGCAGGGCTTCGCCTAAGCCGGAGCAGCGTATGGTGGAGGGAGAGGCGGCCAGAGGAGGGGGCAATGAAGGGGTAGGGTGGCCGGACACCCCCTCCCCTCTTTATATAGGGGGCCAGGTCGGTGGGGTGGCCCCCCATCCCATCTAGGGTTAGGGGGCGGTGGCCAAAAGGGGGGAGAGGGATTTCCCCTCCCCCAAGTTGATCCCCCCTAGGGAAACCCTAGGGGTTGGCCGGCCTGGGCCTTGGGGGGCATGTGCCCCCGGCCCATTAGGCCAGGGAGCATCCCCTCGGCCCATGCTGGCCCTCCTAGGTCGTGGGCCCCATGGTGGACCCCTCCGGAACCTTCTAGAACCTTCCAGTCAACCACCGGAAAAATTCCGAACTTTTCCGAAACCCAGAAATCAACTTCCCTTATATGAATCTTATTCTCCGGACTATTCCGGACCTCCTCGTGACATCCTGGATCACATCCGAGACTTCGAACAAACTTCGTCTCCATACCATATTCAAATCTACTTATGCGACATCGAACCTTAAGCGCGTCACCCTACGGTTCGTGAACTATGCAGACATGGTCGAGACTCCTCTCCGAGCAATAACCAATAGCGGGATCTAGAGATCCATAATGGCTCCCACATATTCAACGATGACTTAGTGATCGATTGAACCATTTACATACGATGCCAATTCCCTTGGTCACACGATATTCTACTTGTCCGAGGTTTGATCATCGGTATCTCCATACCTTGTTCTACCTCGTTACCGACAAGTACTCTTTACTCGTACCGCGGTATGTCATATCTCATGATCCAATCATGTGCTTGCAAGCTAATCAGACGACATTCCACCAAGAGGGCCCATAGTATATCTATCTGTCATCAGGATTGACAAATCCCACTATTGATCCATATGCCTCAACTCACACTTTCAAAATACTTAATCCCATTTTTATAACCACCCATTTACGCAATGACGTTTGATGTAATCAAAGTACCCTTCCGGTGTAAGTGATTTACATGATCTCATGGTCGAAGGACTAAGGCAACTATGTATCGAAAGCTTATAGCAATTTGAACTTAATGACTTGATCTTATGCTACGCTCATTTGGGTGTGTGTCCATTATATCATTCAACTAATGATGTCACCTTGTTATTAATAACATCCAATGTTCATGATCACGAAACCATGATCATCCATTAATCAACAAGCTAGTTATACAAGAGGCTTACTAGGGACTCCTTGTTGTTTACATAACACACATGTAACAATGTTTCGATTAATACAATTATAGCATGGTATGCAAACATTTATCATAAACACAAAGATATTATAATAACCACTTCATTATTGCCTCTTGGGCATATCTCCAACAGTCTCCCACTTGCACTAGAGTCAATAATCTAGATTACATTGTAAGGTACCTAACACCCATGGCATTCTGGTGTTGGTCATGCTTTGCCCTAGGGAGAGCTTTAGTCAACGGATCTGCAACATTCAGACCTGTGTGTAGTTTGCAAATCTCTACTTCACCATCTTTGATGTACTCTCGAATCGAATGAAAACGCAGCTTGATATGCTTCATCTTCTTGTGTGACCTTGGTTCCTTTGCATTGGCGATGGCACCCGTGTTGTCACAATAAATGACTAACGGGTCCAATGCACTAGGAACCACACCAAGCTCAACAATGAACCTCTTCATCCATACCGCTTCCGATGAAGCCTCTGAAGCCGATATATATTCAGATTCTGTTGAAGATTTCGCCACCGTGCACTGCTTGGAACTGCTCCAGCTTACTGCTGCACCATTCAATATAAACACATACCCAGACTGAGACTTGGAGTCATCAGGATCGGTGTTCCAACTTGCATCGGTGTAACTGGTTACAACGAGCTCTTGGTCACCGCCATAACAAAGAAACATATCCTTAGTTCTTTTCAAGTACTTCAGGATATTCTTGACCGCTGTCCAGTGTTCCATTCCTGGATCACTTTGATATCTGCTGGTCAAACTAACAGCATGTGCGATATCCGGTCTAGTACACAGCATGGCATACATGAGAGAGCCTACTGCCGAAGCATAGGGGATCTTGCTCATCCTTTCTCTTTCATCTGCCATAGCCGGACCTTGAGTCTTACTCAAGACCTTACCTAGCAATATAGGCAAGAACCCTTTCTTGCTTTCATCCATTCTAAACTTCTTTAGAATCTTGTCCAGGTATGTACTCTGTGAAAGGCCTATTAGGCGTCTTGATCTATCTCTATAAATCTTGATGCCTAAAATGTACGCTGCTTCACCAAGGTCTTTCATTGAAAAACACTTATTCAAATAACCTTTAATGCTGCTTAATAGTTCTATATCATTCCCAATCAATAATATGTCATCTACATATAATATCAGGAACGCTACAGAGCTCCCACTCACTTTCTTGTAAATACAGGCCTCACCATGAGTCCGTATAAAACCGAAGTCTTTGATCACTCTATCAAAGCGTAGATTCCAACTCCGGGATGCTTGCTTCAGTTCATAAATGGAACGCTGAAGTTTGCATACCTTGTCAGCATTTTCAGGATCGACAAAACCCTTGGGTTGTACCATATACAACTCTTCCTCAATATCACCATTGAGGAACGCCGTTTTGACATCCATCTGCCAAATCTCATAATCAAAAAATGCAGCTATTGCTAACAAAATCCTCACAGACTTTAGATTCGCTACAGGTGAGAAAGTCTCATCGTAGTCAACTCCTTGAATTTGTTGGAAACCCTTTGCGACAAGTCGAGCTTTATAGACAGTAATATTACCATCAGCATTTGTTTTTCTCTTGAAGATCCATTTATTCTCGGCAGCCTTGCGGCTATCAGGTAAGTCTACCAAAGTCCATACTTTGTTATTATACATGGATCCCATTTCGGATTTCATGGCTTCTTGCCATTTGTTGGAATCTGGGCTCAAGAACGGATCCTTTCTTGAGAAGGAGTTTCTCACTAAAGAAGTGACTGGAAGAAAAGTAGAACTCGACGAGGTTGATGAACCTTCTCTCATAGATCAGAGTAGCGCAGTGCCGGAAGAAGTTTCTGCGTAGCCTACACCGATAGGAGAGGAAGCAAATGATGATGATCATGAAACTTCAAACGAGGAAGCTACTGAACCTTGCAGTTGTTGTCCACAATCATGACATTTAGACAGGGATCATACCAATCAGGAGTGGTACGTTCCCTCATCGATCTGCGAGGTTCAGTAGCTTCCTCGTTCGAAGTTTCATGATCATCATCATTTGCTTCCTCTCCTATCGGTGTAGGCTGCGCAGAAACTTCTTCCGGCACTGCGCTACTCTGATCTATGAGAGAAGGTTCATCAACCTCGTCAAGTTCTACTTTCCTTCCAGTCACTTCTTTAGTGAGAAACTCCTTCTCAAGAAAGGATCCGTTCTTGGCAACAAAGATTTTGCCTTCGGATCTGTGATAGAAGGTGTACCCAATTTTTTCTTTAGGGTATCCTATGAAGACGCATTTCTCCGCTTTGGGTTCTAGCTTGTCAGGTTGTAACTTCTTTACATAAGCTTCGCAACCCAAACTTTAAGGAACGACAGCTTAGGTTTCTTCCCAAACCATAATTCATACGGTGTCGTTTCAACGGATTTAGATGGTGCCCTATTTAAAGTGAATGCGGCAGTCTCTAATGCATAACCCCAAAACGACAACGTCAAATCGGTAAGAGACATCATAGACCGAACCATATCTAAGAGAGTTCGATTACGACGTTCGGACACACCATTGCGCTGTGGTGTTCCTGGCGGTGTCAACTGTGAAAGTATTCCGCATTTCTTTAAATGCATGCCAAACTCATAACTCAGATATTCGCCTCCGCGATCAAACCTTGAAAACTTAATCTTCTTGTTACGCTGATTTTCTACTTCACTTTGGAGTTCCTTGAACTTCTCAAAAGTCTCGGACTTATGTTTCATAAAGTAAATATATCCATATCTACTCAGATCATCCGTGAAGGTTAGAACATAACGATAACCACCGCACGATGCTACACTCATTGGTCCGCACACATCGGTATGTATGATTTCCGATAAGTCTGTAGCTCGCTCCATTGTACCAGAAAATGGAGTCTTAGTCATTTTTCCCATTAGACATGCCTCGCATCTGTCAAGTGACTCAAGAAGTCCATCGGAATGGAGTTTCTTCATGCGCTTCACTCCAATATGACCAAGACGACAGTGCCACATATAAGTAGAATTATCATTCAATTTAATTCGCTTAGCATCAATGTTATGAACATGTGTATCACTACTATCGAGATTTAACAAGAATAAACCATTCATCTCAGGTGCATGGCCATAAAAGACATTACTCATATAAATCGAACAACCATTATTCTCAGACTTAAACGAATAACTGTCTTGCATTAAACAAGATCCAGATATAATGTTCATGCTCAACGCAGGTACCAAATAACAATTGTTGAGGTTTAAAACTAATCCCGAAGGTAGATGTAGAGGGAGCGTGCCGACGGCGATCACATCGACTTTGGATCCATTTCCAACGCGCATCGTCACCTCGTCTCTTGCCAGGCTTCGTCTATTCCGCAGTTCCTGTTTCGAGTTACAAATGTGAGCAACCGAACCAGTATCAAATACCCAGGCACTACTACGAGAACCAGTAAGATAGACATCAATAACATGTATATCAAATATACCTTTCTTTTTGACGTGGCCGCTCTTCAGATCGGCCAAGTATTTGGAGCAATTACGCTTCCAGTGCCCCTTCCCCTGGCAGTAATAGCACACAGTCTCAGGTTTAGGACCAGCCTTAGGCTTCTCAGGATGCGCTGCAACTTTCTTGCCGCCCTTCTTGAAGTTATCCTTGTTAGGCTTGCCCTGCTTTTTGAAACTGGTGGTCTTGTTGACCATCAACACTTGATTCTCCTTTTTAATCTCTATTTCAGCAGATTTCAACATGGAAAAGAGTTCAGGTAAATCTTTGTTCATGTTCTGCATGTTGTAGTTCATCACGAAGTTCTTGTAACTTGGTGGCAGTGATTGAAGGACACGATGAATACCCAGCTGGTTAGGGATCATCATCCCCATATCACTGAGCTTCTTCGCATGTCCGGACATGGCGAACATGTGCTCACTAACGGAGCTGCCCTCTTCCATCATGCAGCTAAAGAACTGTTTCGAGGCCTCATAGCTAGCTCTCTACGACCGCATGAGTTTCAAAGATAAGTTTGAGCTCACGCATCATCTCACAGGGGTCGTGGTGCTCAAAACGCTTTTGGAGCTCTGCCTCTAAGCTGCACAAGATGGCACACTGAACTTCGGAGTAACGAATAGCCCGAGTCTCATAAACATTCTTTATGTCCTCGGATACTTCAGGAGGTGGTGGGGGACCTAGCGGTGCATCGAGCACATATTGCAGGCTTCCACCAGTGAGGAAAATCCTCACATGACGGAACCAGTCAGTGAAGTTGCTACCATTGCCCTTAAGCTTTTCTTTCTCTAGGAACTGGTTATAATTGATGGAGGGGGGCGCCATGATCTACAACATATTTGCAAAGAGTTTAGACTAAGTTTATGATAAATTGAGTTCAATTTTAATTCTTAAATTAACTAGGTGAACTCCCACTTAAAACAACATCCCTCGCATTGTCTTAGTGATTACACGAACCAAATCCACTACACCAAGTCCGATCTTCACGAGAAAAGATGTAGCTTCAAAGGCGAACGCCCAAGTGTTCATCATATCATTCATATGACTCATGCTCTACCTTTCGGTATCCCGTGTTCCGAGACCATGTCTGTACATGCTAGGCTCGTCAAGGCAACCTCGGTATCCGCGTGTGCAAATCTGGCTTGCACCCGTTGTATGCACATGTAGAGTCTATCACACCCGATCATCACGAGATGCTTCGAAACGACAAGTCTTAGCAACGGTGCATACTAAGGATGAACACTTTATTATCTTGATATTTAGTGAGAGGGATCATCTTATAATGCTACCGTCGCGATCTAAGCAAAATAAGATGCATAAAAAGGATTAACATCACATGCAATTCATAATGTGTGATATGATATGGCCTTTCTTCTTGTGCTTTTGATCTCCATCTCCAAAGCACGAACATGATCTCCATCATCACCAGCATGGCGTCAAGGTCAGTGGCGCCGCTTCATGGTTGTCCATCACTTATAGCTACTATAACAACTACTTGAGATAAAGCTATTACATGATGAATAGACACACAGGTCTTTAACAAAAATTAAAGACAACCATTAGGCTCCTGCCGGTTGCCATAATACAATAATGAACATCTCATACATCAAATATAATCATCGTCACATCATGGCCATATCACATCACCAAACCCTGCAAAAACAAGTTAGACGCCTCTAACTTGGTTTGCATATTTTACGTGGGTTAGGGTTTTCGAGTAAGATCCAATCTACCTATGAACATGAACCACAACGGTGATACTAGTGTTGACAATAGAAGTGCAAATTACAATCTTCACTATGGTGGGAGAGACAGACACCCGCAAAGCCACTTATGCAATACAAGTTGCATGTCAAGCGTGGAGCAAGTCTCATGAGACGCGGTCATGTAAAGTTAGCCCGGGCCGCTTCATCCCACCATCCCGCAAGAAGCAAAGTACACAAACTAAAGCAACAAAAGCATCACCGCCCACAAAACCATTGTGTTCTACTCGTGCAACAGATCTATGCATAGACATGGCTCTGATACCACTGACGGGGTTCGTTGCATAGAAAACAAAAAAAATCCTACCGCAAGACGAATAAAACCAACAGATCTAATCTATGGAACACCCAAGATCTAATCTACAAGATCGAAGCAACGAGATGGAGATGAGACTAACCCTCGAAGATTCCAAAGCCTACGAGATTAATCTCATTGTTGGTGTAGACGATCGTCCCCGGTGCTGCAATCCGGCAGCACTTCCGTACTCGGTCGCGCGTACGGTGTCGATGAAGCTCTTTCCTCTCCCGTTCCAGCGGGCAGCGGAGGTGTGGTAGATCTCCTCCAAATTCCAGCAGCACGACGGCGTGGTGGTGGAGGTGGAGGAAGAAAACTGCAGGGCTTCGCCTAAGCCTGAGCAGCGTATGGTGGAGGGAGAGGCGGCCAGAGGAGGGGGCAATGAAGGGGTAGGGTGGCCGGCCACCCCCTCCCCTCTTTATATAGGGGGCCAGGTCGGTGGGGTGGCCCCCCATCCCATCTAGGGTTAGGGGGGGCGGCGGCCAAAAGGGGGGAGAGGGATTTCCCCTCCCCCAAGTTGATCCCCCCTAGGGAAACCCTAGGGGTTGGCCGGCCTGGGCCTTGGGGGGCATGTGCCCCCGGCCCATTAGGCCAGGGAGCATCCCCTCGGCCCATGCTGGCCCTCCTAGGTCGTGGGCCCCATGGTGGACCCCTCCGAAACCTTCTAGAACCTTCCAGTCAACCACCGGAAAAATTCCGAACTTTTCCGAAACCCAGAAATCAACTTCCCTTATATGAATCTTATTCTCCGGACTATTCCGGACCTCCTCGTGACATCCTGGATCACATCCGAGACTCCGAACAAACTTCGTCTCCATACCATATTCAAATCTACTTATGCGACATCGAACCTTAAGCGCGTCACCCTACGGTTCGTGAACTATGCAGACATGGTCGAGACTCCTCTCCGAGCAATAACCAATAGCGGGATCTGGAGATCCATAATGGCTCCCACATATTCAACGATGACTTAGTGATCGATTGAACCATTTACATACGATGCCAATTCCCTTTGTCACACGATATTCTACTTGTCCGAGGTTTGATCATCGGTATCTCCATACCTTGTTCTACCTCGTTACCGACAAGTACTCTTTACTCGTACCGCGGTATGTCATCTCTCATGATCCAATCATGTGCTTGCAAGCTAATCAGACGACATTCCACCGAGAGGGCCCAGAGTATATCTATCCGTCATCAGGATTGACAAATCCCACTATTGATCCATATGCCTCAACTCACACTTTCCAAATACTTAATCCCATATTTATAACCACCCATTTACGCAATGGCGTTTGATGTAATCAAAGTACCCTTCCAGTGTAATTGATTTACATGATCTCATGGTCGAAGGACTAAGGCAACTATGTATCGAAAGCTTATAGCAATTTGAACTTAATGACTTGATCTTATGCTACGCTCATTTGGGTGTGTGTCCATTATATCATTCAACTAATGACATAACCTTGTTATTAATAACATCCAATGTTCATGATCACGAAACCATGATCATCCATTAATCAACAAGCTAGTTATACAAGAGGCTTACTAGGGACTCCTTGTTGTTTACATAACACACATGTAACAATGTTTCGATTAATACAATTATAGCATGGTATGCAAACATTTATCATAAACACAAAGATATTATAATAACCACTTTATTATTGCCTCTTGGGCATATCTCCAACAGGTTTATCATTTTATGCGTGAAAAGTAATGCCTAAAAGAGTTTATAATTTTAACCGCGTGAAAAATAATACAGAAAACCGCCCTTTAGCATACTTAGAGGGTGGAAGCTAACCGCCGACAGAGAAAGAGAGGGTGGTGGCCCCGATCAGAGAGAGAGAGAGAGGGGGGTTATCCTGCCCGTTAGATCATATGATCAACGGTCGGCGGGCACGATCCGCGTGACATGGGTTAGACCAATTAGGACAATGTTGCACGTCTGCGAGAATTTGTGAAGGGAGAGGGCAAAACTGAGTAGTATCAAGAAACCAAGGACACCTGAGTAGTAAACAGACTAAGGGATTCAAATATGAGATTTAAAAAATGGAAAATGTGTGTTTTGTACAATGAAACCCATCTTGGCCTACCTCAAACTATTTGCAATACAAATATACATGAGTGTGAGAATTGTGGCCTCATTTAGACAAAGTATGTTTTGGGGAAAGTTGTTTTGGGAAGGGCTTATTGTGGAAAACCATGCACCTTCATAGCTACTAGGTGATTTGAGAAGTGGCAATTTGTGGTAAAACTTGATTTATCTATGATTGTTATGGTTCCCAACGTGGCAGGTTGCGTAAGAAGACTCCATGAGTAAGTGACACTCTTTTTCGGATTTTTTTGCACATTAAATGACTAATCTCATTTGTTGACTCTCTGTTGACCAGCCACTTGAGGGTAAAACTGAGTATATTGCACTAGTCAGTATTAGCACTCAAGGGGAAAACTGAGCATACAAAAAATGCTAGTATAAGACTCGAGGGTATACCTGAGTATAACAAAATTTCCAGGGTTAGACTCGAGGACGCGTGTTGCGGTGCAGAAATGGAAGACGTGCAATTGTTGACGCGTAGATGCGGGTCGCGGTGCAGAAGTCGAAGACGTGCAATCGTGGACGCGTGTCGCGTTGCAGAAGTCCAAGACGTGCAGACGTGCAACGGTGGACGCGTAGGACGCGGGTCGCATTAACCACCCCTCGCCTTTATAGATGCCTCCTCGCACTATCTCTGTCACTCTCACTCGCTCACACAACGCCGCCTCTCACGTCCCATCATCTTCTCCAAAGCAAAAAACCCTCTCCCTCTCCTCTGTCGGCGAGATGGACAAAGAGAATGCGAATCTCATCGTCCACGACGCAGTCGGCTCCAAGCGCGACGTCTCCCTCTTCGACGCCGTCCCCTCAACGGCCGCCGCCACCACCGCCGGTGCATCGGAGGCTACCGCCGGTGGCGGTCAGATCCCGCCGGGATGGGACCCGTATGAGGAGGTGTCGTACATCTCGCCCCCGAACCCCTACGACACCTGCATGGATGACCCATGGAACGAGGTAACTACGGTTTGCTTCGTTTTTTGTTCCTCATTCCTTTTTGAACCATATTTTTGCTGGTGTAGATGGATCTGTAGATGGATGAGTATTGGGTTAATATTTGCGCCGAATTTATTCCATTTTGTTTTGAACCCTTCATGATTTCGTTTAAGATTTGGGGTTCGACCGTTCGGTTAATTTATGCAAGTAATAATGGGATCTCAATCAGTTAATTTATGCAAGTAATCATGGGATCTCAATCAGTTATTTTATGCACGAATCAAAAGATATCAACCGTTTAATTTTCCAAATAATCTAGAATGTGTTCAAGTTCAGATGTGGAATCTGTTTCTTTGCCTATGATGAATCGTTGGGCACACATTTTTACAGGGAGGGTTCAGAGAACCATTGCTGTGTACAAATCTGTTGTGCATGAGCTTTGGTTCGCTAACACCGTCCCTGTAGATATATAATCGTGTCCACTCTAACTGAGGCTGCCTCTGTTTTTCCTAACTTTGTTATCATGCACGTTAGTCATCGTTACAACTCATTCACTCATAGTTTCCGTTTGATATGGATCAGGTGTCTGGCAGCGACGTCGGCAGCGACGATGAGGACCAGCACACCAAGACTCGCCAGGTGCTGCGGAGGCTGCAGGTCGGCCAGTACATCTCCTACTTCGCCAAGGGTGTCTACAGGTGCCCCTTCTGCACTAGGAGACTCGACGGCACCGACTTCAATTGCCTCCTCACGCATGCTGAGGACATCAGCAAGACCTTCCCCAAGGTCGGCACGACGGTGAACGTCTACTCCTTTCGCGCCAAGCACAAGGCGCTCGGCATGCACCTCCACAACTTGCAGCGGGTGGAGATCGCCGCCGGGCGCATGCCTCCGCTCAAGCCCAAGGTGCCCAAGGGGAGCAACAAGTGGAGGTAGAGCCAGATGGGGTAGGCGGAGTCCTGGACGTGTGCTGCTGCTGCCTCCTCTATTTTGTTGTTAGCTAGGTATTCCTTGTTGTTATGTTGTTAGTATGATGGTGCTGTGAAGAACCTCGAACATGTTACTATGTTGGCTGCTGTATGCAGCTTATTATCTAGGGAGGGATCCCTATTATTTATCCCTATTCTACGATATGACTGTGTGAATTTATCGTACATTACCCTGGAGATTTGCTTCTAGATTTAACTACATACATATGGACTAGAGGGAGTACTAGATTTGGTGCCATATTGGGCAAACAACAAGGGCCAAAAGGCACAAATAATTGAAGAAAGACAGAAATGTAAGCTTCTCTAGATTTGATACTAATTAGGTGAAAAAAGACAGAGAGAAAGAGGGGGAAAAGGTACTCTTAAAAGGGAAAATGTCAATTTGGGCCGAGAGAGACAGAACCCAGCTCCTGCTCACGTGCAACCAAACGCGGTCTCGTCCTGTCCCACGCGGTCCCTTTCTACCAGCCCCACGCGACGTGGCCCCACACGACGTGGCCCCACACGTCAGCACGGAACGGTCAACTAAACGGGAATCCTGCCGTCTGAGCTCCTTCTGCGGGTTTCAAACAAGGGCTTGGGGAAAACTGACGAAAAACTAAGGAGTTGGGGAAAACTGAGTACAACTAAGGACCTGAGGGCACGAGAATAGAAATCCCTAAATTCTTTCAATTGATGTCGCCTCTCTCTACTACTCCGACCCGCTCCTGTCGCTCGCTCCAAGGCCGATATGGGACACCATCAAGACGGCGTGCAGTCGGTGGTCAGGTTGCATCGAGGGCGTGAGGAACGCGCTACCGAGCGGCACCAACGCTGACGATTGGGAATCTATTGCGCAACAAAGGTTCCGGGAGATGCCGTGTTTGAAGCATGTACCGTTCAAATTCGCTCATTGCTATGCCCTTCTTGAGCACAATCCGAAATGGAAGTTGAGGGAACAAGAGGCGCCACCGTCCAAGCACAAGCTTATCAAGTTGGAGGACACGGAGGAGGATGACGTGCTTGAGACCAAGAACAACAACAAGGACAAGAGGCCAAATGGATGCAAGGCGACCAAGGAGAAGATCAAGAGACAAGGAGAGGCCGCTTCATTGTCTCTCAAAATCGATGTGATGGTCAAATACAAAGAGGCGTTGATGATCAAAACTTTGGCGGCGAAGAAGGAGATGATGGAGGTGAAGGCAAGGGAGTAAGAGGCAAAGTGGGCGATACTCCGGGAGGATGCAAAGCGCAAGGCCGACATTGAGGAGAAGAAAGCACGCGCTGAGGAGCACCGTGCCATGGCGGAGCTCATCGCGGCGGAGAATGCCACTATGTTGATGAACCCGGCCGCCATGGATGAGGAGACCCTTGAGTGGTGGAAGCTCACGAAGACGCAGATCTTGGCGCGGAGGAGGGAAGCTGCACGCGCTGACATGGCTGCTGCGATGACTGCCGGAGGTGGAGACGCTAGGCGGCGGCGGCCATGTTGATGCGCCGGCAAGCGACGTTGAAGCGTGATCACTTCCCTCTTTCATGATGTGATGTTCGATCTTCTTTTGGTGCCGTGTTTCATGTATGATTGAGTACTTTGCACAATCTATTTTGCATGATTATGTTGCTGCATTTGAGAATTATCGAATAATTCGGATAAACCCTGTGTTTGCTGTTTTTGGTTGTGGGCAGAAAAAGGGATGCGCAGTCCGAACGCGCCAAACGCCTGCATAACAGCATATTCGAATATGTTGTTATGTGGACCGAATATGTTGTTATGTGGGCCGCGTTTGACGCGTCTAGACTGCGTAGCCCTTTTTCCTCCAAAATGCGTTTGGTGTGGTCTGAATAGGCAGATCTGGGGGTTGCGGTTTAGAATCTGCTAGAGATGCTTTAAGTAGGCCAGCACCGCAACTGAAAATTGAAAATATCCCCATGATCGGCATGCAAGTCTCCTGAAGATATCCCCATGATCTCGCTCACCTCACTGGCGGTCACGGCGTCGGAGCCGACCTCCGCTGTCCAGTACGCAGAGTTGCCAGCGTTGCCTTAGCCGCCACCTCCGCGGGTGATGAGATGCTGGTGAACACAAGATTGAGAGCATCATCGCCATTAGTCGGAGCAGCTAGGCACCGGCTGATGCTTCTGATTAGAACAGTACAATTACACACAAGTACGAAGTACCACTGTACCAGGTGACGGTGGAGCTTTGAGATTGATTTTACGAGCTGATGTGTCAAAATCCAGGGAGGAGCCTCGTGAGAGAGACCGTGCGGCCCAGCCCCTCGCCTCCAACCCTAGCTTGTGCTTGTGCCTCTCCCACGTTGTAGGAGGACATGGATCGACCGGTACACGCACTTGCCCAACTGAAACGTTAATGCGGAGCGGCGGAGGGAGCACCCACCTCTCGCCGCGAATTCCCGATCGGCCTAACCATCGATCGATGATGCTCAAGCTCAATCATGGCTGTGGATCCCGGCCCCGAACTCGCACTCGATAATGCTGTCACACACCTAACCTGGGCCTTGAGAGAGATTAACGGGACACGTACGACCGATGTCGATGGATGGAGAGGTGAGGGACCGGCGATGTAGGGCGCACGGCACGCGCGCGGCAGGCGCACCTGTCTGTCCCCGGCCGGCCCGATCGCGCGCGGCAGTGTTAGGTGCGCAGGGCAGGCAGGCAGACAACCGGGCCGCGGGAGCAGCGTTAGGTGCGCGCAGCAGCCCGGCCACCACCACCGCCGGTCCCCCCTCCCATCCCCGGCAGCCACCCGTCGCCGCCGTTGCCGAGGTCCCAGCCAGCGTGTGTAAACCGATCGGTCGATCGGCCGCGCGCGTCGCCTCCCCGTCGTACCGCGTAATGCAATACGGAGTACTTGTACACGCGCGCGTAGCGTGGCGAGCGATCGGTGATCCATCCGGCGAGAGGAGCTCGAGGTGACGCCTCACCGGCTGATCGTCCTCGGGCCTGGCACAGGCAATTGGCAGGCTGGTAGTACACCTGCTGCATGCGCGTCCGATCGACGGCGCCCGCCCGGCCGCCTAGGTCCACGCACTGCCAATGCCATGCATGTGACGAGGGTGCGGCGCGGCACGCCTCTTGCCAGCCCGGGGCGAGGGTGGAGATAGCGATGAGCTGCTCGTGATTGGCTCTCCAGCGTTGACGCCGCGCCGTACGTGGTACTGGCATTCTGGCAGGCGACATCGATGCGCAGGTCCAAGCTTCGCCGCAATGTGAAGTGGACATGATGCATGCATCTCGTGCTGGCTCCAGGTTCTAGATTTTTTTTGCTTTTGAGATTAGAGCAAGTAGAATGACAATTAGTGAGTAAGCTATAAATGATTTAAATACTCACTTCGATCCATATTAGTTGCCACTAATATATAATATAGATGTATTTAGACATATCTTAGTTCTAGATACATCCATAGTTCCATACTAGTGGCAAGTAATATGAACTGGAGAAAGTATTATATTTGTGTTTAGTTGAATAAAAGAGAAGAAGAGAGCCAAGGTAAGTGAGCTACCGAGCTCTAACGCAAAAACCAGCTCTAACACGTGCTTATAGGCAGTTGAGAGTCAACGATTTTTTTAAGTAGGCTCAAATAGCCCGACTTTGAATTAACAAAGCTATTAACCGGCCAGGGTTACGGCACAACCCGAACACACACGAACTACATGAGGTTACTAGCTTACAATGCAAGCACATAAAAGAGCAAAACGGCACCCATAACGAGAGGAGCACGACTACAACAAACATAGATGAAACTTGAAGCCTTGAGATCTTTGTCTCAAAAAAATGAAGAGCGGAGGGTGCCGCGATGGACACCACCAGAATCCCAACCAACTGACTACCATGTGCAGACGCCAGCCACATGTGAGCACGGAACGAGAAGCAAGAGAACAACGAGGCCTCAGAAGCAATGCCTCTAGGAAGGACAACAATGCCAAAGTGATGATGTTGCTCGACCCATCAAGGCTCAAGGTTTTCACCTAGAGACATCCGACCATGATGGGGGCAAAGCCCATGCTCAACTAAGACGCCTCTAAGGAGGAGAATGGCGCCCAAGAACGTCCCGATCCATCATCGGCTCCGTACAGACCAGCCATGGCTTTCGCAAGAGCCGTCGACTTCAATCCAAAACACACCACTCCGCGATCGGGGACAACATTGGCATTCGCGAGCACCCACCATGATACAACCACATCACTAGAGAAGCACAAAGAGATCAGAAAGCCGAGACCTTTTCCTCGCTGGACCGGTGAAGGCTGAGCGCGAGCTAAGTATAGGCTAGGACAGAGCCGTCGCTCAGGCGGCGCAACTGAGAGCAAACATGGGAGAGAATGGGAGACTAAGGGAGCCCCTCTTCCGATGGTATATGTTAGCTATAAGTTAGTAGCTAAAGATGACATGACATCTTGTTTATATATCAACAACCAGGTTCTAGGCTTCGTGGTGCGCTGATTACAATGTGAGGATTACTCATCATGCAAGACTAGTACGATCTAGAACGACGCGTCATGTCATCGATCCATCGATCGGCCCTACTCAATAATCTCTCTGGATCGATCTCCTGGTAGGATCGACAGTCACCGGCCGACCGTGGGCTGGCCCAAAAGCAGCCACCGGTGGACCAGACCGACCAGAATTATACACCGCTGCGCGGGCGGGCGACTGGTCGATCGAGATGAGGGCCTGTTTACGCACCCGATCGAAAAGACGATGCAGCTTCCTATCTTGGGACCGAACCAAATTAGACATGTAGGTTCAGGACCATGAAATCTTGGAGGCTGGTCCTGCTCCAGCTTGCCAAAGATCGTGTTTCACAGTGCGCTCTCGTTAACTTCCTGCACACAGTCACGTCGGTACGTACAGCAGCAACTGCATGGTCCTGGCTAAATTAGTTGTGTTGTCGTTGGGCCTTAGCTACTCACATTGTCTGTCATCCTCTCAGCATATACAGCGAAGCGATTTTGATTTCTGTTTCGTAATAATGTGCCTACAGAGCCACGTAGCACATCTGTGTTGACAACTTATAGTGTATAAAAGAAGGGATGTTAACACTAAATTCTTTCATGCGAGCGAGAGTAAATTCATGGCGCGGACGAAAATTTCATCTTCAGGGTTTTGCACAATCATGGGTGGGTTACCTCTCACGTAGAAGAGCAACAAGTGGCTCAAATTCACTTCAAGAGAACCGTGGAAAAGGGGGGGCTGAGCCATCTGGCTTTGAATTGGGATGGCCTATACCTTGCGGTGCATGATTTCGAGGGATCAGTATAACCTTCCTCGGAGGATGAGGTGAAGGAGGCAACAATAGGCATGCCTTCCGATAAGGTGCCCTGGTCGAAAGGTTTCATTGGTAAAATTTTCAGGGTATGTTGGGATATCATCAAAGAGGATATCATATAAGCGATCAACCGTTTATCCAATATCCACACTAGAAATCCTCATTGTTCCACCTCCACGAATATTGTTCCCATTCCTTGGAATGATGGGGCAGAAGGCATCTCAGGATACAGGCCCATTAGCCTCATCCACGGTTTTGCCAAGATTGTGGCAAATAATTTGTCTACGCAGTTGGCACCACATATGAATGATTTAATCTCTTTCACCCAAAATGCTTTTATCAAGAAGAGAAGTATTCACAACAACTTCATGTTTGTTAGATATTATGCATGTTGGTTGTAGCGAAGAAAGAAAGCCACCCTCCTTTTCAATCTTCATACCAAAAAAAAAGCTTTTGACTCCGTTCGGTGGGATTACATTATTGACCTCCTTCAACAACTTGGCTTCCCGCCGCCATGATTCTGCAATTGAATGACCACTCTATTCTCCTCCGCCTCCTCAAGAGTACTTCTCAATGGCATCCTAGGCGAGCACATCAATCATGGTCATGGTCTTAGACAAGGACATCCGCTCCTTTTTTATATTTCCATTGACCCTCTCCAACAAATCATTTAAGTGACAACTGATAGTGGCCTACTTTGCCATCTAACCGAGAATTGAGCTAGATACCGAGCTTCTCTATATGCTGATAATGCATCAATTTTCATGACCCCACTCCACGAAGACATCTTGACACTAGCTCTAGTCGTAACAACTTCGGAATTGTCACGGAGCTAACAACCAACTTTTCAAAGAGTCTAGTTGCCCTAACTGATGTGGTGAAGTGGATCTCGATGACAATCTCCAAGACCTTCCAGCTATAAAAACAAGCTTCTCAACAAAATATGAGAGAATTCCTTATTTGACACTACTTAAAATTTCAGTTCCTTATTTGGCATTGGAAATTTTTTTCTTCCCTATTTGACATCTAAACTTTATTTTCTTCCCTATATGACACTGCCTTCAATTCTTTTAACTCCATCCGTTACCGTTATTTTTCTTTAACTATTATACCCTTACTCGGTTGACATAGACGAAACTAGGAACAATTCTTTTTCTGTAGTTTTCTATGCAAATACAACTGTATTGTATCTAGACTATTGTAAAATTTAGAGTAGAGCTAGACTATTAAATAATGAGAAACCAGCCATTCATCTTTTTTGGTCAGTCAAAGTTGCTTAGATCAAAGCTTTTAGATAGTTTTTCCGGTCAGAGGTAAATAATCTCCATTGAATGATATAGATTGTGATATAAACACCAGTTCTTACATGCATGCACTGTGAAACCAGAAAGTGAATACAATATTTGCTATATCAACTATAAATTTGATTATTGATGACCTCAGCAAGAACACCAAGCGAACTGCACGTGCCAATGTTAGTGTTTCTTCTTAAACTTCTGGAAGTGCACTGTTGGCTGATTTGATTTGGACCAATTATCCCAACTTCCTATCATCATCTCTTCTCTTCTTATCTGCCTGAAGGGAACTTGAGAAGAATTTTGGTCTTTTCAATGAATTGTTGTAATGTACAGTGGTAGTTCTGCAAATTGAAAATTAAATACAAGAAACATATTTAAATGGAAGTATTAGTAATTATTATCACCCAACATCATCAAACCTGTAGTAAAATCCTGACTATCTAACCATCCTTTATCATTTAATAAAGCAGCCCAGTAGTATCATGAGAACACCGAAGGACAAAATTTAATCATGAAAATATGAGCTATTTATTTGATCAAATGGCATCTCTTTGAAAACAGAAAGCACAACTGTAGCAATAATGGGTCTAGACTATAGCAATGCAAGAAAGAACATTTTAAATTGCGCCAGCATTTCGTTGTTCCTTGATTGGCCAACAAAATTAGAGTCCACACTGTAGCGGTGCAAGAAAGGACACTGTGTAGGCATCTATTTTTGAAACCTAAAAAGAGAGTAAGTAAAATTTCTAAAGTGGATACCTGTTCTTATAGCGGAAAGATGCACAAACTGAGGAATCTTACCGGTCACAAAATGTGTAGTGTAAAAGGCAGCTAGATGAAGTTATGCATAAGCATAAGAATAGCAAAGGATTTATTGTACCTGAAAGTAAATTTGCAATGCATAAAAACAATGAAAACGGGAAGATATAGCTGCCAAGAAATATGTGTAGAAGGTATATAAAAAAGTAGATGCAACATTATCCATGTCATGTAAAATATTGTTTCTTTGCGTTATTCACATAACAATCCTAATAAATTTACAGATTTGACCAAATGGGTAAATAAATTTCAAAGCCTGATTGGTTATTTCATAAAACACAAATATACAACCTAAAATATGCAATATACAATATTGCCAGATAGCAACAAAACCTCCAGCATAACAGGATAAACCAGGTCGCTGGGGATCGGAAAAAAAGGAGCTGAATAACAAAAGGTGAATGAATCAAAGTAACATCCCAACATGGACAGCCCTGGACCAGTGCGCCTCCAACCTTGCTCCTGGACACAGTACGGCAAAATCACGCTGGAGGTACGGCCAAATCACGCTGGAGGAAAGGGGGAGAACACATGCACCTCAGGTGTGAGCAAGATATCAAGTAGCCTTGAGCAGGATGGGATGTGCAAGCACTAACTTGAACCGGCATCGCGAGCCAAAGTCGATCTTCGATCCACCCACTGATCCAAACATGCGGAAGAATATGTGTTAGGTTGCTCTGGATTCCTGGAGCTCAGGGTCCACATCTTCAATCCACCCCCTGATCCAAACTTAATGTAGCTCTGTTTCAGCAAGGATAAGCAAACACATCAAAGTTTTTAACCTTCAGAAAAGTTTCCACTTGTATGTAGCGATCACATTTGTGTAGAGATCTTCATCATGGGTTATTTCTCAATAGTAAGATGAGCAAAACTAAAAAGCTCATAAATAGTAAGATGAGCAAAACTAAAAGCATTCCAGTTTCAGGCAAACAACTGATCTACCGAACATTACAACTTTCATAGACGCCAACAGAAGTGTCTTGCTGCAGAATAAGATGGCTCTGCCCCTAACCTCAATGGCTCTATGAAGTTAACCTACTGATGGGAGACACTCAGGTGTTCGCAGGGATAAAAGATTTTACCTCCAAAAAGAATAATATAATTTTGCTCTCCCGATGGAAATCCAGAGATAATACAAGCATAGCAAATAAACTGCTTATTCAAGCCACCAAAATAATTGGAACATAATCTTTGGAAATACATTAATGAAAAAGACTCTCTAATGAAAAATATTATAAGATCAATAAGTAGTATTACAGAAAGTGTCCAGATGCCAACAGTAAATCACGTAATATGGTTGGTCTGGTGGCTGCTGACTGTCAATATTTTTTAGGCATTCTCCTATGATATCCAGATTTTATAGTATTGTACCGTACATCTAGTTTGCTAAATCTCCTGAAATTACAGCACCATCCACATTGACAAGTTAAAACAATGCCCAGAAAAATTAGTGCAAGTCGACCGCAAAGTCACCACTCACCAGGACCTGGTTTAGACATACCTAACTAATAGTGAGTGACCACCAAAAGAAATAATCTTCAGACCTTGGTCCCAATTAAAGTGAAACATTAGGTATGGTTGTACATCAAAAGTACTAATTCTCTGTATAGACCGTCTCTTGTTAATGATGAGCATAATCCAGTTCCTGTCCACTGATATGCATTACCACGGAATCAGCTTTGTTGACCTACAATTCCTTTTTTGGGACAGTCTTATTTTTGGGTAAAATTTTAAAAATAGGGTGGGGTATAGCAAACAATTTCCACTTGCAACAAGAATCAACTACCACTTTCAACGTGGTATAGAACACATTTTTTGCACTGTTCCACTATTCCCATTGACATGAAAAAAAAAATACGAAAAAGCTAGGGAATCACGAGTAGAAGAAAATACCAGAGCAATTTGTAGCTTTACCCATCTGCGACAGCCGTTCCTGAAGTCAACAGTGATTCTACTTGACCACATGCTCTTATAACTACTTCATTCTGAAAGCAAACATTGCAAAGTGTTACTGTCTTGGTATTTATTCTAGAACATGACATGGAAGGCTAATAGCAAGGAAACTGCATGACAAATGGAAATCTAATAAGTGAGAATTTTGCACGGCTTGGTTAGAAATAAATCATGTCCATCAGCAACATGGAACGTAAATCATAATATCATTGCTGGGATAATTTTACAAATAAGTTTTTCTCTACTTACCATATGGCTTATAGAAGGACCTAGATATACGTATACTATATGGTACAGGCTTACATAAAAGTGAAAACACAAATCCTGGCACAAAATAACAATCTACGCGAAGAGCAAAACATATATACGATTGAAATATAAACAGATCGCGTGAAAAATTCCATTTGACCATGCCATATGAGTATACAAATATAACATATGTTTAAATTTACATGTAGTTCACCAAATCCGAGTCAAACGTGTTGCATTAATATGTCCCAAAACATATTTCTAGCATACAGTTAACCTGTAGAAACATGTTTCGGAACAGTTTCTCGTTAAATCATCAATACATTGCACATATCTGAAGAAAAATCAATAAGATGTACTCACATCAATACCACATTAGTTACCAAATTCAATAGAAACAGTATTCAGAGTAGTATGTCACAAGGTTCATTGCTATCACGAGTTCACATACAAAGCAGGCACCCGACCTGCTATCTTCCCATCCCTTCCAGATCTCTTTTTCTTTACCTGAGCAAATAGCAACAGTTGCCCTATTAGAAATATTTCATTTGCAGCCAGGTTACAAGTAATAAGTGGTGAGGTCATAAGAACTTACGTAGTACCAACCATCAACCTCATATTCGATATCGACATTTTCTCCAGAGTTCAAATTCAGCTAACAACAGTTACATAAATATGTGTTAACTTGATTGTTTTGGCATTCACTTCGAAAACAGAGACAGCTTTGATTATTTCGACGTTCGCTTGAGGTCAGTTTTGAGTGCAAAAAATTAGGACTTAAAAAAGAACCAACTAAATGTAGAACCAGTATCAAATGAACATCAACTAATTTAGCTTCAGGAAATAAATAATTACCCCACTATAAGAGATGATTGTTTTCCTGATAACTGATGCCCCATCAAACTTGATGCATTGGACTTCAGAGAGATAAGATTTAGCCAGGAATTGCAGCCTATGTACCTTATCATCGCCGCCTGCTGTGAAGTCATACAATGCTTTCCCGGATTGAGGATTCCCGGAACTGGAACTCTTATCAGTATCCTCGTGTGATCCAGAACTTCGACTCCCACGCCCGCATGGAGGTTGTCAAACGACTCACGCTTCTGTAGGACAGATGTTGAATATGATGGTGGTTCTTCACGTATCTGAAATGAAACATAGATGTATATCAGGAACAGTGTTTTTATGCAGATACCATGTGAAATCACAGGGTAGATGTAGCAATCTAAAATACTACACCAACACACCTATAACTACTATCCGATGAGATGCTTACCTTTGCAGAAAAACAGGAAAAGTATACCTGTTAATATTCATATGTGTAAAGTTCGATTTTACTATAACTCATTTGGTCCAGTATTAGTTGAAGCTGGCCATAACATTTTATCAGTCCGATCCAAGGATGAAGTGAACACAGGAGTTTGTATCCCTTAAACAGTAACTGGCTGGGTAACTAAGATTTATCTGAGTCAGATGTGAGACTCCCAAGTCCCAATAGCATCCTACGTTCCTAATAGTTAAAATGGAATGAGAAGATTGATTATATACAGTGAAGGGAAGATAAGATAAAATATATCAGCCGAAACTTGGTTTTGGTTTTGCTTCCAGTCTTCCTCTGCCAAATCATAACAACCTATACCAATTAAGGCCCCTGAAAAATACGTCGCTCTTACAAATGGACCAAAGGCAGATTTCCAGCGCAGAGCGAACGGCCACTTGTGCCTGATAAGGAGGAGGTGAGTGATAACACGTACCTTGACGGGCCAGGCTTCGATGCGGTGGACGTTGCTCTCCTCAACGAGGATCTCCGTGGCCATGAGGCAGAGCACATTGACCTCCGCCTTCAGGAGCGGCTCGCACTGCTTCAGATCTAGACCTTGACCTCCTCCCTGTCGATGTCCATGCTCCAAGCGCGCCACCGCCGGATGCCATTGATGGTGCTGCTCCTCGCTGGCCGCTGCGGCTGCTAGATCGAGGAGGGGGTGAAGCCCTAGTGAGGTGATCTAGGAGAGGGAAAGAAGAACGAGAGAGAGGGGATCGGGGTGGTGGCTAGCTAAGGCTCCGATCCTCCCTCCTGATCTTGGAAGCCCTGAGGGGAGGTGGTTGCCGGAGGAGGGAGCCGGCGAGGAGTGGATGGGGCAGGCGTCGGGCGGCAGGGGGCGGGGCTGCTGGAAAGGAAAGAGAAGGACGGAAAGAGATTTCGCCACGTTGTGCGGGATTGGCTGATGCATTGTTTGATGTTGCGGTGGGAGGGCAAAACGGTCAGACGAAAATATGTAGGACGAAAGTTTCGACCGGAGGAAACAGAACCATTTCGTCCTTTTAATATAGTAGAGACTAGCTCCGCGTGACGCATGCACGCGCGCAGGTAGCAATCTAGCATCTATGCATTCTCTTGTTTTTTTTTTTTTTTTGCTGCATGCACTGATGCACGTGCACATGCACATACACATGCACGCGCAGCTAGCGTCTACATTCTTTTTTTTACTGCATGCACATGATCGCGCGTAGCTAGCTATTAGCAGCATCTTTTCTGTTTTAGTTCACCTGTTATGCTTTTTTTTGTTTTTAATTGTTCTACAATTAGGGCGTGTTTGGTAGACCGGGCCTGTTCAGAATTTCCCATCTCAACCAAGATATTAGGGAGAGAATGTGTTTGTTAGCCCGGGTCGGCTCTCCTCAGCAGTGCTCCCCTCATACGAATAACCCCTCAGAACCAGGCTGAGTAGTGAAGCCCAAATCGAGCTTCACAGCTCGCCCCGGTTCCCCTCATCCCGCAGAACACTGTTCGCGGCCCCCCAGCACCCCCAGACCCCAGCCCCAACCTCTCATTTCCCCCCTCGTGCTAAAGTTGGCTGCCACGACCCGGAGCGGGAGGAGATGGGGACGACCGCCACGACCCCGGCGACGGCCAGCCGCGACGCCTCCGCCGCCACGACCCGGAGCTGGAGCACCTGGGGACGGCCGCCACGACCCCGGCGACGGCTAGCCGCGCCGCCTCCGCCTCCACGACCCGGAGCGGGAGGACACTGGGACGGCCGCCACGACCCCGGCGACGGCCAGCCGCGCCGCCTCCGCCGCCACGACCCGGAGCGGGAGCACTGGGACGGCCGCCACGACCCCGTCGACGGCAAGCCGCGCCGCCTCCGCCGCCACGACCCGGAGCGGGAGAACCTGGGGACGGCCTCCACGACCGCGGCGACGGACATCTGCACCGCCTCCGCCGCCCCGAGGGTGCCGCGGCCCATCGGCCCGTTGGCGTCCCGCCGCGCGTACGAGGCGTACCTCCGGTCCAGCTCCTGGAGGCTCTCCTGCGGCGCCGGCGCGGGCGCAGGGGCGACGGGGCAGGGACGGCAAGCCTGCATGGAGAGCACATGGACTTGATTGCTTTTTATTTATTTTGTTCAAGGTTCTTTCTGCTAAAGTTTGGACCTATCTGTTGTTTCTAGTTTTTGGGATTTTCCCAAGGCATACGAGCAAACCAAACAAAGTATCTGTTCAGATTCTCCCAACACATACGGACTAACAAACACACCACAAAATCTAAGACCAGCTTGTATGACCTCAGATATCTCAACTGAGAAAGTGAATCTCAGCAGGACCGGTCTACCAAACACACCCTTACTGCTCCTATAGATGCACAAGTGCAGATCAATAACCTGCTTCAATCAACTTGAGTCAACTTCCATCGAGAGTTCTCTTCCCATATCCTGCTATTTTTATCATGTAAAGAAATTGGTCACATATTGAACTAGGGGCAGAAAAGTCATTTTACGTTCCAAGCTAACAACGTTAGTGCTCAGAATGCACTAGAGTGTCATATAGGGAAGAAAGTGAAGTTTACATGTCAAATAAGGAAGAAAAAGTTTTCTAGTGCCAAATAAGGAACTGAAATTTGAAGTAGTGTCAAATAAGGAATTCTCTCACAAAATTACTTGGTCTCCCTCTTTGTTAAAAGACGAAAGAGAATCCACTTTCTATACCTCAAAGATAAGGTGGCGGTTCAGTGGAATGGTAAGCACATTAACATTGTGGGTTGGAAGGCCCTCGTGAAATTGGTACTCACCGCCCAAGCAATCTATCCACTCACCGCCATTGATGTCGCGGTGGAGTATCTTCAAGCAATTCAAAAGTTGATTCGTGGATGCTTTTTGGCGAGCACCGGCAAGGCCTCCGGGGGAAATGCAAACTCAGTTATACGTAGGTATGTAGACCAAGCTCTCATGGTGGCCTAGGCATCCTCTACATGGGCAAGTGATGGCGTGTGCTTGTCGTACGCAGACTTCACACTGTTGGGGAACCCCAAGAAGAAGGTATGATGAGCACAACAACAAGTTTTTCCACAGTAAGAAACCAAGGTTTAATCGACCAGTAGGAGAAAGGCGTGCCTTCTGAAGGTGTTGCTAGCTGACTATTGGCAGGGTGCACTACCGGTGTCAGCAACAACGTGGAACCTTCACACAACACAACCAAAATACTTTGCCCCAACTTACAGTGAGGTTGTCAATCTCACCGGTTTTGCTAAACACAAAGGATTAAATGTATCAAGTGGAAGGAGATGTTTGCAGTAATTAAAGAGCACAAAGCTTACAGTAAGTAAACAGAGCATGATTGCAGTGGTTGAAATTTATCAGTGTAAAGGAAAGGACCGGGGTCCACAGTTCACTAGAGGTGTCTCTCCATAAAGATAAATAGCATGTTGGGTGAACAAATTACAGTTGGGCAATCGACAGAATACCGACCATACATGACAAGATGATTACTATGAGATTCGTTTGGGCATTACAACATAATACATAGACCGTAATCCAACTGCGTCTATGACTAACAATCCACCTTCCGGTTATCGTCCAAACCCCTTCCAGTATTAAGTTGCGAGCAACGGATTATCGCATTACGGAATGTGTGTAAAGTAAACAATAGAATTACTCTCGGATAAAACATTGTTGTTTTCTCCCTAGTAGCAAGAGCACATCTACAATCTTAGAAGTTGTTGTCACTCTTCCAGAAAACTAGAGGCATGAACCTACTATCGAGCATAAATATCCCCTCTTGGAGTCACAAGCATCTACTTGGCCAGAGTATCTACTAGCAGCGGAGAGCATGCAAGATCACAAATAACATATGACAAGAATATATAATCGATCTCAACATAGTATTCATTATTCATCGGATCTCGACGAACACAACATGTAGCATTACATAAGGATGATCTTGATCATGCAGGGCAGCTCACAAGATCTAAACATGAGGAACAAATTGGAGAAAACAACCATCTAGCTACTGCGATGGACCCATAATCTAGGGATGAACTACTCACGCATCACTTCGGAGGAGGGCATGGCGATGTAGATGCCTCCGGCGATGATTTCCCCCTTCGGCAGGGTGCCGGGAAGAGCTTTAGAACCCTTCAGAGAAGGGTTCTGCAATGGCGGCCGCGACGGAATGTTTCTTGGATGGAGGCTCGGGTATTCAGGGTTTTCCCGAGATCGTGAATAAATAGGCGGAGGGGCGATGTCGGTGGAGGCCAGGGTGGCCCCACCACCCCTAGGCACGGGCCAGGGCTAGGCCGTGCCTAGGGCTGGCGTGGCTGCCCTGCTACCCCCCATCGACTCCCCTTTGGACTCTCTCTTCGTTACGGTAAAATATTGACTTCGGCTTTTGTTTCGTCAAATTCTGAGAATATTTCCTATACAACTTTTCCGAAATATAAAATAATACTCCCTCGTTCCTTTCTATAGTGCCTATAGATTTTTGGCATTTGTTTCACAATAAAGGCTGTAGCTTGGATTTTTTCAATTACCCCCTCCACCACTCAACTCCCACACGACATGCATGAAAAATGATCCATACAAAACAGGAAACAATTAATTGACATTCCTAATGCATGGTCCCAAGGATTGCTTAGATTTAGGAAGCAATGTTTTTCTTTCCTTAATTAAATCTGGTTGCACATATATGGAACAACCCGACGGATTTGTGGGATTTGTTATGGTAAGTTAGGAAGTTAATTTTATCTCAAATCGTTCAGCTAGGGGGTCTTGTGTAAAAATATTCTTGCGCTAATTTACGTGCCAAAAATCTATAGGCACTATAGAAAGGAACGGAGGGAGTAGTAAACATGGAATTGGCACGGTGACATCTTGTTAATAAGTTAGTGCCGAAAAATGTATAAAAGTGCAACAAAGCATGAGCAAAACATATATAAATTGGTGTAAAAAAAGCATGGAGCATCAAAAATTATAGATATGTTTGAGACGTATCAACAAGTATGGTAGAGACCTTCATCTTAGATGGACATGGTTTGAGTGGGCCGGCGGACCCAGAGAGACCTTGGGTAGGGATGGAAAACCTATGCAATAAGGAGGACATGGGACCTTTTTACTCATTGACTAAGATCACCATTGACAACGGCAACAAGACTTGATTTTTGCTGCTCCTTGGGAGGGTGGCCTTAGCCCGAAAACCATCACACCATTGATTTATGTCATTTCTAAGAGGAAGTCTTGGCTCGTCTGAAGAACCCTCTCCGATGATGCTTGGGTTTCTCAAATTGACACCACTGTCGGTCTCACCATGCAACATCTGCAAGAGTTCTTGAAAATTTGAGAGTTTACCTCAAAAAATCATCTTAATCACAACATAATGGGCTCTATTCATTGGAAGGTCATATATTCCCGGGCATACACTCGTGCCTCGGCCTATAAGGCGTAGTTCGCCAACACAATTTTTTTGGAGGTGGATTTGTTAGTTTGGACGAATGCCCCCCTCCCAACCCCACCCCTCCCCAATGCAAGGTCTTCTCTTGGTTAATCATTCAAAACTGGGTTTTGATGTGGACCGGCTGAAACGACACAAATGGTGAATACATGTTTAAAACTTTTACGAGATGGGCTAGACAAATACGGCATAAAATTAGTGTTTAATTTATCAAGAACAAAACCTTTATACTATGGTTCGCCTATATGCACCAACAACTTATGCTAAGCAGTAACTATGTGATAGCAAGATATGTAACTTCAAGCACGAATGCTATCACAAAGCGAAGTGTATAAGTGAAGAGCTCGAGTATAGAGATAACCGAGGCACGCATAGAGATGATTTATCATGAAGTTCACACTCTTCCAAGTGCTAATCTCTGTTGGAGAGGTGCGGCGGCTTAATGCTTCCCGAGCACCATAAGAACCTTGAGGTGTGGTCGCATGATGCACACCAACGCCATGAACGCCTCACCCCAATATGCGGTAGTACACCACACATTGGACGCCAGAATTTCCTGAGCTTATTCTCAAGTGACCCTTGCCACAAAGGCCTAGGTCACGGTTCCACTAAGGGAATTTCCCGAAAACCGGTCCTTACAGGCTTACACAAGTTTGGGGCACACTTCCACAACTTAATTGGAGACTCCCAAGAAATCTCCACAAAGGCCTCAAAGCCGTCTAGGGTTCCAAGAACCCAAGCGTAACAAGCTCCTAACTTTCACTTCCACGAATCTTCTTGGATGCTCAAACCAATGCACCAAATGCAATGGAAAATCATTCGTTCATAAATTCCACCAAAGCTACAAAAGCTCATGAGGGAATAAGAGAGGAAAAACAAACTAAATCCACAAAGCTCCAAGTTTCTCCAAGATCTAGATATAGGTGGTTCCCCTCACAAAGAGAGGGATTTTATTGGTGAAGATGTAGATGTAGATATCCTCTATCTCTTCTCTCAAATGGATGAAAGAATCATTTGAGGGAGAGGGATATTGCAAGCTCAAAGAAGGTCAACAATGGGGGCAAAAATGAACTCAAACGGTTGGGAAAGTTTGGGGAAGAAGACCCAGTAAATAGGCAAGAGAAATCTGCCTGTTATGCAAAAAAGTAATTACCGGTACTTCCTGCTATTCAGGGCGGTAGGGAGACTACCGGGTGCCCGAAGTTTCACCAAGCACTCAAGAAATGATATTTCAGTAAGTATATCGGTACTTGGCCGGTACTAATTCCTTAGGAAAAAATACAGGACAACATGGTACGAAAAGTTCAATTACTTTTGCATCCGGACTTCGATTTTCACTACAAGAAAAGTTCTGATAGGCAACGTCCCAAAATCGTCCGCTAAGGGGTATTTTTCGTCGCCTATGGGCCTAACTCGACGATATGGGTTCTGTTGTCGAAACTGCGTCAGGCAAAGTCCTACCACGTTTTTTTCGGTCCATCGCGCTTGGGCTCCCTTCCGTCACGGAAAATCGGACCGTTTCCGGGAGCCCGTTGACTGCTGACGTCATGCAAACTGACACGTGGCAGTCGCCGTTAACTGCCAGTTAACGGCGTTAACCGGCTAAACCCCGTGGTAGATGGTAGGCCCACACGAGGCCTGCCACGTCTTAAGCGGGCCGGCCCATTAAGTTTGCGGGCCGGGCCAGGTGACTTAGTTTGACCGGTCAACTATATAGCTGGGCTGGCCCATTAGTTACGTGGGTCGGGCCTAACCTCTCAGGTTGACTGGTCAAAACTTTAATGGGCCGACCCATTTAAAAAGTGGGGTCCACCTTGAAGCAAGTGGGCCGGCCCAAGAAGTTATTGGGTCAGCCCAATTAGCATGTGGGTCCCACTTTCTTGCTATCGGGCCGACCCATTTAGTACGTGGGGTCCACAATAGATCAAATGGGCTGGCCCAACAAGCCAGTGGGCCGGGCGAAAAACACAGGTGGGTCCCACTTTCCTGTTAATGGGTCGACCCATTTAACATGTGGGGTCCACCATACAGCAAGTGGGCCAGCCCAAGAAGATAATGGGCCGGGCCAAAAACACAGGTGGGTCCCACTTTCCTGTTAAAGGACCGGCCCATTTAGTATGTGGGGTCCACCATATAGCAAGTGGGCCGGCCCAACAAGAAAGTGGGCCGGGCCAAAAAACGTAGGTGGGTCCCACTTTCCTGCTAAAGGGCCGACCCATTTAGTACGTGGGGTCCACCGTATAGCAAGTGGGCCGGCCCAACGAGATAGTGGGCCGGGCCAAAAACACAGGTGGGTCCCACTTTCCTGTTAAAGGACCGGCCCATTTAGTATGTGGGGTCCATCATATAGCAAGTGGGCCGGCCCAACAAGATGGTGGGCCGGGTCAAAAACGCAGGTGGGTCCCACTAAACTGTTAAAGGGACGGCCCATTTAGTGTGTGGGGTCCACCACAAAAGCTTTTGGGCTGGCCCAACAAGATAGTGGGCCGGCCCAATTAGTATGTGGGGTCCACGGTTAATCAGGTGGGCTGGCCCGACGAGTTAGCGGGCTAGCCCAATAAGCTTGTGGGGCCCACTTTTCTGTTACTGGGCCGGCCCAGTAGTGGGTGGGGTCCACCTTAAAGCAAGTGGGCTGGCCCAATATGTACGTGGGCCAGCCCGTTTAGTTAGTGCTTATATGCCAGCATAATAGGCGCTTTAGGATTTTGCGGGCCGGCACATGTGTGATTTCGCTTAATTGGGCTGTTTAAGTGATGGGAATTTGTGATTTACTGAGAATATTTACGCAGCACATGATTTCTGTCGGATAGCCTCACTTACCACAAGCACCAAAGAAAAAATGCGCGAAAGAACTATAAAAACTAACTAAATATTACATCAGCTGCAAGGCTTTGAAAAAATATTACAGAACCTAGAGAAATTGAATGGTAATTAAACCTAGCAATACAATGAAGCGATCCGGAAATCTTTTAAGTTGTTCATGCAGCACCTATATCTGAAACAAAGACATTACAAGTTAAGACAGCAACAATGGAAAGGCAAAGACACTACAATATTGTTTGCCAAAGAATTTGGAACTCATCATTTCGTCGTTATAACAAGATCATTGTAATGCGCACAATAAGCAAACAAAGAGTGCATGCCGCATACCAATAGCCAATATAACAGAGCATGTTAGAATGAAACAGCAGACTTACTACTGTCGAGTCCCATGCAAACCAACATGTTCAGGGAGTACAAGATTGGCATGAACAACATAGTAGCAGGCTATAAATTTTGTAACAACGAATGAGAAAGATGAAGTAATGATGGCTACATCTACAGAGCAGGGAATGTAAACCAAAAATAGAAGTTACGATGGCAAAAGCTAAAGAGGAGGGAATGTGAACCAACATGTGCCAAGTGCAATTACTTCATTTTGGCCGTGAACTAAATAATACTCCTGAACTTATAGTGAAGGGGATGCAAATCAAGATGTTTCGGGATATAAACTTGTAATGAGCAACACATAGAGGATAGTTAATGCTGGAGCTTAGGATGGACCAGATACAGAATATAGAGGGATCACCTGTGAGCTTGTATAAGAGGGAATGCAAACCAATATGTTCAGCATTCCATATGTGAGCGTCATGCCAAGTCAGAGAAACAAGTCAATAATGCAGCTTTTGAAGAACAAGATGGCACGCAAAATTATTATCTAGTAGTATGACAAGTTTATTTGTACTACAGGCTAGATAGCTGATACGTCTCCGACGTATCGATAATTTCTTATGTTCCATGCCACATTATTGATGATATCTACATGTTTTATGCATACTTTATGTCATATTTATGCGTTTTCCGGAACTAACCTATTGACGAGATGCCGAAGGGCCAGTTGCTGTTTTCTGCTATTTTTGGTTTCAGAAATCCTAGTAAGGAAATATTCTCGGAATTGGACGAAATCAACGCCCAGCATCTTAGGATCACGCGAAGCTTCCAGAACACCCGAGAGAGGCCAGAGGGGGGCCACTGGGCCACCAGACGCCAGGGTGGCGCGGCCCAGGCCTTGGCCGCACCCCCCTAGTGTGTCACTGCCTCGTCGACAACCGACTCCGCCTCTTCGCCTATTTAAGCCTCCTCGACCTAAATCTTCGATACGGAAAAGGCACGGTACGAGAAACCATCCAGAGCCGCTGCCATCGCGAAGCCAAGATCTGGGGGACAGGAGTCTCTGTTCCGGCACGCCGCCGGGATGGGGAAGTGCCCCCGGAAGGCTCCTCCATCGACACCACCGCCATCTTCATCACCGCTACTGTCTCCCATGAGGAGGGAGTAGTTCTCCATCGAGGCTCGGGGCTGTACCGGTAGCTATGTGGTTAATCTCTCTCCTATGTACTTCAATACAATAATCTCATGAGCTGCCTTACATGATTGAGATTCATACGATGATGCTTGTAATCTAGATGTCATTATGCTAGTCAAGTGGATTTTACTTATGTGATCTCCGGAGACTCCTTGTCCCACGTGTGTAAAGGTGACAGTGTGTGCACCGTGTGGGTCTCTTAGGCTATATTTCACAGAATACTTATTCACTGTTATGAATGGCATAGTGAAGTGCTTATTTATATCTCTTTACGATTGCAATGTGCTTTGTATCACAATTTATCTGTGTGCTACTCTAGTGATGTTATTAAAGTAGTTTATTCCTCCTGCACGGTGTAATAGTGACAGTGTGTGCATCGTGTAGTACTTGGCGTAGGCTATGATTGTGATCTCTTGTAGATTATGAAGTTAACTATTGCTATGATGCTATTGATGTGATCTATGCCTCCTTTCGTAGCGTGAAGGTGACAGTGTGCATGCTATGTTAGTACTTGGTTTGGTTATGTTGATCTGTCGTGCACTCTAAGGTTATTTAAATATGAACATCAAATATTGTGGAGCTTGTTAACTCCGGCATTGAGGGTTCGTGTAATCCTACACAGTTAGTGGTGTTCATCATCCAACAAGAGGGTGTAGAGTCTAGCATCTATCTATTTATTCTATTATGTGATCAATGTTGAGAGTGTCCACTAGTGAAAGTATGATCCCTAGGCCTTGTTCCTAAATACTGCTATCGCTGCTTGTTTACTGTTTTACTGCATCTGTACTTCCTGCAATATTACCACCATCAACCACACGCCAGCAAGCACTTTTCTGTCGCCGTTACTACTGCTCATACTTATTCATACCACCTGTATTTCACTATCTCTTCGCCGAACTAGTGCACCTATTAGGTGTGTTGGGACACAAGAGACTTCTTGCTTTGTGGTTGCAGGGTTGCATGAGAGGGATATCTTTGACCTCTTCCTCCCTGAGTTCGATAAACCTTGGGTGATCCACTTAAGGGAAACTTGCAGCTGTTCTACAAACCTCTGCTCTTGGAGGCCCAACACTGTCTACAAGAATAGAAGCACCCGTAGACATCAAGCTATTTTCTGGCGCCGTTGCCGGGGAGAAAAGGTAAAAGGCACTCATACTCCGGTCCCAGGTAACTAAGTACTTTTCTGGCGCCATTGTGTGAGTGTTCGAAGCTATTTCCTTTAGATCCTGCAATTGCATCTTTTTGTTTCTTGTTTACACTAGTTAGGCATAATGGACAACAATGAGCTTCTTATTCTTTTTCCTGATTTAAGACATGGATTGTTTGATCCGAAAATTAAAAAACCCATGGAACATATTAGTATGAACACTTTGAACACCATTGTTGCTAATGATATGGAAAATTCTAAGCTTGGGGAAGCTGGTTTTGATGAGCATGATATTTTTAGTCCCCCGGGCATGGAGGAGAAAATTTACTTTGATGATACTTTACCTCCTATTTATGATGATTATAATGATAGTAGCCTTTTGGTGCCGCCTGTTATGGAGGATAAATTTGATTATGATTACAATATGCCTCCTATATTTGATGATGAGAATAATAATGATAGCTACTTTGTTGAATTCGCTCCCACTACAACTACTAAAGTTGATTATGCTTATGTGGAGAGTAATAATTTTATGCATATAGCTCATGATAAGAATGTTTCATTTGATAGTTATATTATTGAGTTTGCTCATGATGCTACTGAAAGTTATTATGATAGAGGAAAATATGGTTGTAGAAATTTTCATGTTACTAAAACACCTCTCTATATGCTTAAAATCTTGAAGTTGAGCTTGTCTAGTTTTCCTATGCTTGTTACTTTGCTCTTCATGAACTTGTTTATTTACAAGATTCCTTTTCATAGGAAGCATGTTAGGCTTAAATGTGTTTTGAATTTGCTTCTTGATGCTCTCTTTTGCTTCAACTACTATTTCTTGCGAGTGCATCATTAAAACTGCTGAGCCCATCTTAAATGGCTATAAAGAAAGAACTTCTTGGGAGATAACCCATGTGTTTATTTTACTACAGTAATTTTGTTTTATATTTGAGTCTTGAAAGTTGTTACTACTGTAGCAACCTCTCCTTATCTTACTTTATTGCATTTGTTGTGCCAAGTAAAGTCTTTGATAGTAAGGTTCATACTAGATTTGGATTACTGCCCAGAAACAGATTTCTTGCTGTCACGAATCTGGGCCTAATTCTCTGTAGGTAACTCAGAAAATTATGCCAATTTACGTGAGTGATCCTCAGATATGTACGCAACTTTCATTTAATTTGAGCATTTTCATTTGAGCAAGTCTGGTGTCTCAATAAAATTCGTCTTTACGGACTGTTCTGTTTTGACAGATTCTGTCTTTTATTTCGCATTGCCTCTTTTGCTGTGTTGGATGGATTTCTTTGTTCCATTGACTTCCAGTAGCTTTGGGTAATGACCAGAAGTGTTAAGAATGATTGTGTCACCTCTGAACATGTGAATTTTTGATTATGCACTAACCCTCTAATGAGTTGCTTTGAGTTTGGTGTGGAGGAAGTTTTCAAGGGTCAAGAGAGGAGATGATACAATATGATCAAGGAGAGTGAAAGCTCTAAGCTTGCGGATGCCCCGGTGGTTCACCCCTGCATATTTCAAGAAGACTCAAGCGTCTAAGCTTGGGGATGCCCAAGGCATCCCCTTCTTCATCGACAAATTATCAGGTTCCTTCTCTTGAAACTATATTTTTATTCGGCCACATCTTATGTACTTTACTTGGAGCGTCTGTTTGTTTTTGTTTTTGTTTTTGTTTGAATAAATGCTTGTGTGGGAGAGAGAGACGCTCCGCTGGTTCATATGAACACATGTTTTCTTAGCTTTTAATATTCATGGCGAAGGTTGATACGCGTACAGCACGCGTCCGTTGGGAACCCCAAGAGGAAGGTGTGATGCGTACAGCGGCAAGTTTTCCCTCAGTATGAAACCAAGGTTTATCGAACCAGTAGGAGCCAAGAAGCACGTTGAAGGTTGATGGCGGCGAGATGTAGTGCGGCGCAACACCAGGGATTCCGGCGCCAACGTGGAACCTGCACAACACAAACCAAGTACTTTGCCCCAACGAAACAGCGAGGTTGTCAATCTCACCGGCTTGCTGTAACAAAGGATTAGATGTATAGTGTGGATGATGATTGTTTGCAGAAAAACAAAGAGAACAAGATTGCAAAGAGATTGTATTTCAAGAAAGAGAATTGGACCGGGGTCCACAGTTCACTAGAGGTGTCTCTCCCATAAGATAAACAGCATGTTGGGTGAACAAATTACAGTTGGGCAATTGACAAATAAAGAGGGCATGACCATGCACATACATATTATGATGAGTATTGTGAGATTTAATTGGGTATTACGACAAAGTACATAGATCGCTATCCAGCATGCATCTATGCCTAAAAAGTCCACCTTCAGGTTATCATCCGAACCCCCTCCAGTATTAAGTTGCTAACAACAGACAATTGCATTAAGTATTGCGCGTAATGTAATCAGTAACTACATCCTCGAACATAGCACCAATGTTTTATCCCTAGTGGTAACAGCACATCCATAATCTTAGAGATTTCTGTCACTTCCCCAGATTCACGGAGACATGAACCCACTATCGAGCATAAATACTCCCTCTTGGAGTTACAAGCATTTACTTGGCCAGAGCATCTACTAATAACGGAGAGCATGCAAGATCATAAACAACACATAGATATAAATTGATAATCAACATAACAAGTATTCTCTATTCATCGGATCCCAACAAACACAACATATAGAATTACAGATAGATGATCTTGATCATGTTCGGCAGCTCACAAGACCCGACAATTAAGCACAATGGGGAGAAGACAACCATCTAGCTACTGCTATGGACCCATAGTCCAGGGGTAGACTACTCACACATCACTCCGGAGGCGACCATGGCGGCGTAGAGTCCTCCGGGAGATGATTCCCCTCTCCGGCAGGGTGCCGGAGGCGATCTCCTGAATCCCCCGAGATGGGATTGGCGGCGGCGGCGTCTCTGGAAGGTTTTCCGTATCGTGGCTCTCGGTACTGGGGGTTTCGCGACGAAGGCTATTTGTAGGCGGAAGGGCAGGTCAGGGGGCCACACGAGGGGCCCACACTACAGGTCGGCACGGCCAAGGCTTGGGCCGCGCCGCCCTAGGGTGTGGCCACCTCGTGGCCCCACTTCGTCTCCTCTTCGGTCTTCTGGAAGCTTCGTGGCAAAATAGAACCCCACGCGGTGATTTCGTCCAATACCGAGAATATTCCCTTCCGCGGATTTCTGAAACCAAAAACAGCAGAAAACGACAAATCGGCACTTCGGCATCTTGTTAATAGGTTAGTTCCAGAAAATGCACGAATATGACATAAAGTGTGCATAAAACATGTAGATATCATCAATAATGTGGCATGGAACATAAGAAATTATCGATACGTCGGAGACGTATCAGCATCCCCAAGCTTAGTTCCTGCTCGTCCCGAGCAGGTAAACGATAAACAAAGATAATTTCTGGAGTGACATGCCATCATAATCTTGATCATACTATTTGTAAAGCATATGAGCTGAGATCAAATCATTCAAAGCAAGTATCTATATTGACATAAGAGATGATAATGCAAGAGTTAGACAAGCTAAAAGTTTTCATGAACTATTGCTTTAAAGACATGCAACCATACAAAGTTCATTAAAGATGTATTAAGTATTCAGCATAGAAGTTCTATCCTTCATTCCAAGCATCAAGTAAATTTTCACAACATAAGAAGGATTCAGTCAAGTAAACATAAACATGAACGTCATGAATCAACTGTTTCGAAGTCTACTCAACCGGTGAGCGCAAGCATTTGGTATTAGCACCAGGATGTTATGGCATAAAGAACGTTAATGGGGGTTTCGAAGGCCAAATGGAAGAAAGGCTTGCAAAGCTGTAAATGACCATTAGACAAGAGGAAGCCTTATGATCGAAGCTATGCAAGGAGTAGTGATTGCCATGCAACGGATGCACATAGAGCTATATGTGTATGAAAGCTCTCCAATGGAACTAGTGGGGGTGCATCCAACTTGGTTGCTCACGAAGACCTAGAGCACTTTTGAGGAGGCTCATCATTGGAATATACAACCCAAGTTCTATAGTGTAAATTCCCCAGATAGTTATACTAGTAAAACATGAAAACTCTCTCATATGAATGTAGGTGCTGAACATGAGCACAAATGATGACTATGAATAATGCGGGTGCTAAAACATGAGCACAAGTGTGGATAAAAGATAGTAATGCTGCCCCCTTTTTTCTTTATTCTCTTTTTTTCTTTTTTCTTTTTTCTTTTTTTCTCTTTTTTTCCTTTTTTTTTCTTTCTTTTCATTTTTTTCTTTTTGATGGCCTCCACGGCTCTTTTCATTTTTAGGGGCAACATCCTAATATGACAACACACTTTTTGGTACAAATAACTCATAATGAATGAAACATGATGTATGAAACTGTATGCCTCTGCCAGTGTAGCAGGATGTGCAATGATCTAGCGTAACATGGGTAAACCACACATCAGCTGTAATGATCATGCAAAGCAATATATAAATAATAAATGACAACATGGCATGTAATGTAAAAATGGATGTTGCATGGCAATATATCCCGGAACAGCTATGGAAATGCTGTGGTAGGTAGGTGTGGTGGCTGTTTTGAGGAGATGTATGGGCTTATGTGTAGGAGAACAAGAGAAAGTTCTCCCACGGGTTTGGATGTACCGGCGAAATATGCACAATTCTCAGTGTGAGCAAAAGGCAATGCACAGTACCGAAGAGGCTAGCAAATTTGGATGGTGGAAGTGCCAAAAACCGTAGCTTAACATTAGTCAAAAAGAACTCACAAGCTTATTGCAAACAACTAGCATGTTCATCATTAAGAGCATGATTAAAATTTACTCCAAGGAGGGCCGTTCACGGTGGCACAAGTACCCCGCTAGCTCCCTCGACCTTCAGCACAACTTAGTTATTACGATGAACTCTCAGACATGGAAAGCTATCAAGTCCAACTACGCCTTCAACTATTTAAATAGAGTTTGTAGTACGGCACAAGCTTAAAGACAACAATCCACTACTAATTTTAACTCATTTATCCAGCAAGCCTTACCATCTAAATATCTCAAAACATTGGCAAAGAATCAAGTTATCAAAGCTCAATGTTCTACAAGTATTTTATTATACACTACCACATGCAACATTTTCCGTTAACAACCATTCAACAATTTAACGAAGAAGAAACTTTGCCATGAATATTATGAGTAAAGCCTAAGGACATACTTGTCCATATGCTACAGCGGAGCGTGTCTCTCTCCCACACAGTGAATGCTAGGATCCATTTTATTCAAACAAAACAAAAACAAAAACAAACCGACGCTCCAAGAAAAGCACATAAGCTGTGGTGGAATAAAAATATAGTTTCAGGGGAGGAACCTGATAATGTTGTCGATGAAGAAGGGGATGCCTTGGGCATCCCCAAGCTTAGACGCTTGATTCTTCTTGATATATGCAGGGGTGAACCACCGGGGCATCCCCAAGCTTAGAGCTTTCACTCTCCTTGATCATGTTGTATCATCTCCCTCTCTTGATCCTTGAAAACTTCCTCCACACCAAACATTAGAGGGTTAGTGCACAATCAAAATATACATGTTCAGAGGTGACATAATCATTCTTAACACTTCTGGACATTGCACAAAGCTACTGAAAGTCAATGGAATCGAAATATCCATCGAACATAACAAAACTGGCAATGCGAAATAAAAGGCAGAATCTGTCAAAACAGAACAGTTCGTATTGACGAATTTTATAGAGGCACCAGACTTGCTCAAATGAAAATGCTCAAATTGAATGAAAGTTGCGTACATATCTGAGGATCACTCACTTAAATTGGCATAATTTTCTGAGTTACCTACAGAGAATTTTTCCCAGATTCGTGACAGCAAAGAAATCTGTTTCTGCGCAGTAATCCAAATCTAGTATGAACTTTACTATCAACGACTTTACTTGGCACAATAAAACACTAAACTAAGATAAGGAGAGGTTGCTACAGTAGTAAAAAACTTCCAAGACACAAAATAAAAACAAAGTACTGTAGTAAAAACACATGGGTTGTCTCCCATAAGCGCTTTTTTTAACGCCTTTCAGCTAGGCGCAGAAAGTGTGTATCAAGTATTATCAAGAGACGAAGTATCAACATCATAATTTGTTCTAATAATAGAATCAAAAGGTAACTTCATTCTCTTTCTAGGGAAGTGTTCCATACCTTTCTTGAGAGGAAATTGATATTTAATATTACCTTCCTTCATATCAATGATAGCACCAACAGTTCGAAGAAAAGGTCTTCGCAATATAATGGGACAAGATGCATTGCATTCAATATCCAAGACAACAAAATCAACGGGGACAAGGTTATTGTTAACGGTAATGCGAACATTATCAACTTTCCCCAAAGGTTTCTTTGTAGAATGATCAGCAAGATTAACATCCAAATAACAATTTTTCAGCGGTGGCAAGTCAAGCATATTATAGATTTTCTTAGGCATAACGGAAATACTTGCACCAAGATCACATAAAGCATTACAATCAAAATATTTAACCTTCATCTTAATGATGGGCTCCCAACCATCCTCTAGCTTTCTAGGAATAGAGGCTTCGCGCTCTAGTTTCTCTTCTCTAGCTTTTATGAGAGCATTTGTAATATGTTTCGTGAAAGCCAAATTTATAGCACTAGCATTAGGACTTTTAGCAAGTTTTTGCAAGAACTTTATAACTTCACAGATGTGGCAATCATCAAAATTCAAACCATTATAATCTAAAGCAATGGGATCATCATCCCCAATGTTGGAAAAAATTTCAGCAGTTCTATCACAGGCAGTTTCAGCAGTTTTAGCAGTTTCAGGAAGTTTCTCGCGCTTTGCATTAGAAGTGGAAACATTGCTAACACCAATTCTTTTATTATTAATAGTAGGAGGTGCAGCAAGATGTGTAGCATTAGCATTACTAGTGGTGGTAATAGTCCAAACTTTAGCTATATTATCTTCTTTTTCATTTTCTTCTTTTTCCCACCTAGCACGCAATTCGGCCATCAATCTTATATTCTCATTAATTCTAACTTGGATGGCATTTGTTGTAGTAACAATTTTGTTATCTATATCCTCAGGTTTGCCAGCCATTTTATTAATTAAAGAAGATTGTGACGCAGACATGTATGAGATTCGGTTTTCAGCATTAGCAAGTTTAGTTTGCAACCCAGAGATCTCCATATTCAAATTTTCAAGTTGATTTCCTATATTCTTCAACAAGGTAGATTGCTCATTCATAGTTTTAGTAAACAACTTATTTTTCTCATATTGTGATTGCATAAAGTTCTTGGTGGATCTTTCAATTTCTAACATCTTTTCCTCATTAGGTGAAGCGTATCTACCATAAGAGTTACCATTAGCAGGATATGGCCCAGAATTGTTATAATTGTTATTTTTAATGAAATTCACATCAACATATTCTTTTTGAGCACCCAATGATGCTAACGGAACATTATTAGGATCAACACTAGGCCTACCATTCACAAGCATAGACATAATAGCATCAATCTTATCACTCAAGGAAGAGGTTTCTTCGACAGAATTTACCTTCTTACCTTGTGGAGCTCTTTCCGTGTGCCATTCAGAGTAATTGATCATCATATTATCAAGAAGCTTTGTTGCTTCACCAAGAGTGATGGACATAAAGATACCTCCAGCAGCTGAATCCAATAGGTTCCGCGAAGAAAAATTCAGTCCTGCATAAAAGGTTTGGATGATCATCCAAGTAGTCAGTCCATGGGTTGGCAATTTTTAACCAAAGATTTCATTCTTTCCCATGCTTGTGCAACATGTTCAGTATCCAATTGTTTAAAATTCATTATGCTACTCCTCAAAGATATAATTTTAGCAGGGGGATAATATCTACCAATAAAAGCATCCTTGCATTTAGTCCATGAATCAATACTATTCTTAGACAGAGATAGCAACCAATCTTTAGCTCTTCCTCTTAATGAGAAAGGGAACAATTTTAATTTTATAATGTCACCATCTACATCTTTATATTTTTGCATTTCACATAGTTCAACAAAATTATTGAGATGGGCAGCAGCATCATCAGAACTAACACCAGAAAATTGCTCTCGCATAACAAGATTTAGTAAAGCAGGTTTAATTTCAAAGAATTCTGATGTAGTAGCAGGTGGAGCAATAGGTGTGCATAAGAAATCATTATTATTTGTGGTTGTGAAGTCACACAACTTAGTATTTTCAGGAGTACCCATTTTAGCAATAGTAAATAAAGCAAATTAGATAAAGTAAATGCAAGTAACTAATTTTTTTGTGTTTTTGATATAGTAAACAAGATAGTAAATAAAGTAAAACTAGCAACTAATTTTTTTTGTATTTTGATTTAGTGCAGCAAACAAAGTAGTAAATAAAACTAAGCAAGACAAAAACAAAGTAAAGAGATTGCGATGTGGAGACTCCCCTTGCAGCGTGTCTTGATCTCCCCGGCAACGGCGCCAGAAAAAGAGCTTGATACGCGTACAACACGCGTCCGTTGGGAACCCCAAGAGGAAGGTGTGATGCGTACAGCGGCAAGTTTTCCCTCAGTATGAAACCAAGGTTTATCGAACCAGTAGGAGCCAAGAAGCACGTTGAAGGTTGATGGCGGCGAGATGTAGTGCGGCGCAACACCAGGGATTCCGGCGCCAACGTGGAACCTGCACAACACAAACCAAGTACTTTGCCCCAACGAAACAGCGAGGTTGTCAATCTCACTGGCTTGCTGTAACAAAGGATTAGATGTATAGTGTGGATGATGATTGTTTGCAGAAAACAAGAGAACAAAGATGCAGTAGATTGTATTTCAGTAAAGAGAATTGGACCGGGGTCCACAGTTCACTAGAGGTGTCTCTTCCATAAGATAAACAGCATGTTGGGTGAACAAATTACAGTTGGGCAATTGACAAATAAAGAGGGCATGACCATGCACATACATATTATGATGACTATTGTGAGATTTAATTGGGCATTACGACAAAGTACATAGACCGCTATCCAGCATGCATCTATGCCTAAAAAGTCCACCTTCAGGTTATCATCCGAACCCCCTCTAGTATTAAGTTGCTAACAACAGACAATTGTATTAAGTATTGCGCGTAATGTAATCAGTAACTACATCCTCGAACATAGCACCAATGTTTTATCCCTAGTGGCAACAGCACATCCATAATCTTAGAGATTTCTGTCACTTCCCTAGATTCACGGAGACATGAACCCACTATCGAGCATAAATACCCCCTCTTGGAGTTACAAGCATCTACTTGGCCAGAGCATCTACTAGTAACGGAGAGCATGCAGGATCATAAACAACACATAGATATAAATTAATAATCAACATAACATGGTATTCTCTATTTCATCGGATCCCAACAAACACAACATATAGAATTACAGATAGATGAACTTGATCATGTTCGGCAGCTCACAAGACCCGACAATTAAGCACAATGGGGAGAAGACAACCATCTAGCTACTGCTATGGACCCATAGTCCAGGGGTAGACTACTCACACATCACTCCGGAGGCGACCATGGCGGCGTAGAGTCCTCCGGGAGATGATTCCCCTCTCCGGCAGGGTGCCGGAGGCGATCTCCTGAATCCCCCGAGATGGGATTGGCGGCGGCGGCGTCTCTGGAAGGTTTTCCGTATCGTGGCTCTCGCATCGGGGGTTTCGCGACGAAGGCTATTTGTAGGCGGAAGGGCAGGTCAAGGTGCGTCACGAGGGGCCCACACCCTAGGTCGGCGCGGCCAGGGCTTGGGCCGCGCCGCCCTATGGTGTCGCCACCTCGTGGCCCCACTTCGTCTCCTCTTCGGTCTTCTGGAAGCTTCGTGGCAAAATAGGACCCTGGGCGTTGATTTCGTCCAATTCCGAGAATATTTCCTTACTAGGATTTCTGAAACCAAAAACAGCAAGAAAACAAGAATCGGCACTTCGGCATCTTGTTAATAGGTTAGTTCCAGAAAATGCACGAATATGACATAAAGTGTGCATAAAACATGTAGATATCATCAATAATGTGGCATGGAACATAAGAAATTATCGATACGTCGGAGACGTATCAAAGGTTGATACTGCTTCATTAATTGTTATATGGTTGGAAACGGGAAATGCTACATGTAGTAATTGGTATGATGTCTTGAACAATGTGATACTTGGCAATTGTTGTGCTCATGTTTAAGCTCTTGCATCATATACTTTTCACCTATTAGTGAAGAAATACATAGAGCTTGGTAAAATTTGGTTTGCATAATTGGTCTCTCTAAAGTCTAGATAATTTCTAGTAAAGTGTTTGAACAACAAGGAAGATGGTGTAGAGTCTTATAATGTTTACAATATGTCTTTTATGTGAGTTTTGCTGCACCGGTTCATCCTTGTGTTTGTTTAAAATAACCTTGCTAGCCTAAGCCTTGTATCGAGAGGGAATACTTCTCATGCATCCAAAATCCTTGAGCCAACCACTATGCCATTTGTGTCCACCATACCTACCTACTACATGGTATTTCTCCGCCATTCCAAAGTAAATTGCTTGAGTGCTACCTTTAAACAATTCAAAATTTATCACCTCTGATTTGTGTCAATGTTTTATAGCTCATGAGGAAGTATGTGGTGTTTATCTTTCAATCTTGTTAGGCAACTTTCACCAATGGACTAGTGGCTTCATCCGCTTATCCAATAATTTTGCAAAAAGAGCTGGCAATGGGATTCCCAGTCCCGAATTAATTAAACTAAATAGACACTCCTCCATGGTATGTGATTGTTGGACGGCACCCGAAGGATTCGGTTAGCCATGGCTTGAGAAAGCAAAGGTGGGGAGGAGTGTCATCATAATAAAACTAAAATAAAACGGCACTCCTTCATGGTATGAGATTGTTGGCAGGCACCCGGAGGATTCGGTTAGCCATGGTTTGTGAAAGAAAGGTTTGAAGGAGTGCCACCCAAAAATAAAAATAAAATGGGAGCCGCTCTTTGAAGGTTTGTATGGCAAGGGGGTTAGAGTGCCCACTACCATTCATTGACAACAACAAACACCTCTCAAAATTTACTTTTATGCTCTCTTTATGTTTTCAAAACCAAAGCTCTAGCACAAATATAGCAATCGATGCTTCCCTCTGCGAAGGGCCATTCTTTTACTTTTATGTTGAATCAGTTCACCTATTTCTCTCCACCTCAAGAAGCAAACACTTGTGTAAACTGTGCATTGATTCCTACATACTTGCATATTGCATTTGTTATATTACTCTATGTTGACAATATCCATGAGATATACATGTTACAAGTTGAAAGCAACCGCTGAAACTTAATCTTCCTTTGTGTTGCTTCGATACCTATACTATGAAATTATTGCTTTATGAGTTAACTCTTATGCAAGACTTATTGATGCTTGTCTTCAAAGTACTATTCATGAAAAGTCTTTGCTATATGATTCATTTGTTTACTCATGTCATTTACCATTGTTTTGATCGCTGCATTCATTACATGTGTTTACAATAGTATGATCAAGGTTATGATGGCATGTCACTCCAGAAATTATCTTTGTTATCGTTTACCTGCTCGGGACGAGCAGAAACTAAGCTTGGGGATGCTGATACGTCTCCGACGTATCGATAATTTCTTATGTTCCATGCCACATTATTGATGATATCTACATGTTTTATGCATACTTTATGTCATATTTATGCGTTTTCCGGAACTAACCTATTGACGAGATGCCGAAGGGCCAGTTGCTGTTTTCTGCTGTTTTTGGTTTCAGAAATCCTAGTAAGGAAATATTCTCAGAATTGGATGAAATCAACGCCCAACATCTTAGGATCACGCGAAGCTTCCAGAACACCCGAGAGAGGCCAGAGGGGGGCCATTGGGCCAGCAGACGCCAGGGTAGAGCGGCCCAGGCCTTGGCCGCGCCCCCCTAGTGTGTCACCGCCTCGTCGACCCTCCGACTCCGCCTCTTCGCCTATTTAAGCCTCCTCGACCTAAATCTTCGATACGGAAAAGCCACGGTACGAGAAACCATCCAGAGCCACCGCCATCGCGAAGCCAAGATCTGGGGGACAGGAGTCTCTGTTCCGGCACGCCGCCGGCACGGGGAAGTGCCCCCGGAAGGCTCCTCCATCGACACCACCGCCATCTTCATCACCGCTGCTGTCTCCCATGAGGAGGGAGTAGTTCTCCATCGAGGCTTGGGGCTGTACCGGTAGCTATGTGGTTAATCTCTCTCCTATGTACTTCAATACAATAATCTCATGAGCTGCCTTACATGATTGAGATTCATATGATGATGCTTGTAATCTAGATGTCATTATGCTAGTCAAGTGGATTTTACTTATGTGATCTCCGGAGACTCCTTGTCCCACGTGTGTGATACGCGTACAGCACGCGTCCGTTGGGAACCCCAAGAGGAAGGTGTGATGCGTACAGCGGCAAGTTTTCCCTCAGTATGAAACCAAGGTTTATCGAACCAGTAGGAGCCAAGAAGCACGTTGAAGGTTGATGGCGGCGAGATGTAGTGCGTCGCAACACCAGGGATTCCGGCGCCAACGTGGAACCTGCACAACACAAACCAAGTACTTTCCCCAACGAAACAGCGAGGTTGTCAATCTCACCGGCTTGTTGTAACAAAGGATTAGATGTATAGTGTGGATGATGATTGTTTGCAGAAAACAGTAGAACAGTATTGCAGTAGATTGTATTTCAGTATAGAGAATTGGACCGGGGTTCACAGTTCACTAGAGGTGTCTCTCCCATAAGATAAACAGCATGTTGGGTGAACAAATTACAGTTGGGCAATTGACAAATAAAGAGGGCATGACCATGCACATACATATTATGATGAGTATAGTGAGATTTAATTGGGCATTACGACAAAGTACATAGACCGCTATCCAGCATGCATCTATGCCTAAAAAGTCCACCTTCAGGTTATCATCCGAACCCCCTCCAGTATTAAGTTGCTAACAACAGACAATTGCATTAAGTATTGCGCGTAATGTAATCAGTAACTACATCCTCGAACATAGCACCAATGTTTTATCCCTAGTGGCAACAGCACATCCATAATCTTAGAGATTTCTGTCACTTCCTGCATTCACGGAGACATGAACCCACTATCGAGCATAAATACTCCCTCTTGGAGTTACAAGCATCTACTTGGCCAGAGCATCTACTAGTAACGGAGAGCATGCAAGATCATAAACAACACATAGATATAAATTGATAATCAACATAACAAGTATTCTCTATTCATCGGATCCCAACAAACACAACATATAGAATTACAGATAGATGATCTTGATCATGTTCGGCAGCTCACAAGACCCGATAATTAAGCACAATGGGGAGAAGACAACCATCTAGCTACTGCTATGGACCCATAGTCCAGGGGTAGACTACTCACACATCACTCCGGAGGCGACCATGGCGGCGTAGAGTCCTCCGGGAGATGATTCCCCTCTCCGGCAGGGTGCCAGAGGCGATCTCCTGAATCCCCCGAGATGGGATTGGCGGCGGCGTCTCTGGAAGGTTTTCCGTATCGTGGCTCTCGGTACTGGGGGTTTCGCGACGAAGGCTATTTGTAGGCGGAAGGGCAGGTCAGGGGGCCACACGAGGGGCCCACACTACAGGTCGGCGCGGCCAAGGCTTGGGCCGCGCCGCCCTAGGGTGTGGCCACCTCGTGGCCCCACTTCGTCTCCTCTTCGGTCTTCTGGAAGCTTCGTGGCAAAATAGGACCCTGGGCGTTGATTTCGTCCAATTCCGAGAATATTTCCTTACTAGGATTTCTGAAACCAAAAACAGCAGTAAAACAAAGAATCGGCACTTCGGCATCTTGTTAATAGGTTAGTTCCAGAAAATGCACGAATATGACATAAAGTGTGCATAAAACATGTAGATATCATCAATAATGTGGCATGGAACATAAGAAATTATCGATACGTCGGAGACGTATCAGCATCCCCAAGCTTAGTTCCTGCTCGTCCCGAGCAGGTAAACGATAAACAAAGATAATTTCTGGAGTGACATGCCATCATAACCTTGATCATACTATTTGTAAAGCATATGTAGTGAATGCAGCGATCAAAACAATGTATATGACATGAGTAAACAAGTTAATCATATAGCAAAGACTTTTCATGAATAGTACTTCAAGACAAGCATCAATAAGTCTTGCATAAGAGTTGACTCATAAAGCAATAATTCAAAGTAAAAGCATTGAAGCAACACAAAGGAAGATTAAGTTTCAGCGGTTGCTTTCAACTTATAACATGTATATCTCATGGATATTGTCAACATAGAGTAATATAATAAGTGCAATAGGCAAGTATGTAGGAATCAATGCACAGTTCACACAAGTGTTTGCTTCTTGAGGTGGAGAGAAATAGGTGAACTGACTCAACAATAAAAGTAGAAGAAAGGTCCTTCAAAGAGGAAAGCATCGATTGCTATATTTGTGCTAGAGCTTTGATTTTGAAAACAAGAAACAATTTTGTCAACGGTAGTAATAAAGCATATGTATCATGTAAATTATATCTTACAAGTTGCAAGCCTCATGCATAGTATACTAATAGTGCCCGCACCTTGTCCTAATTAGCTTGGACTACCGGGATCATCGCAATGCACATGTTTTAACCAAGTGTCACAAAGGGGTACCTCTATGCCGCCTGTACAAAGGTCTAAGGAGAAAGCTCGCATTGGATTTCTCGCTATTGATTATTCTCAACTTAGACATCCATACCGGGACAACATAGACAACAGATAATGGACTCCTCTTTTATGCATAAGCATGTAACAACAATTAATTTTCTCATATGAGATTGAGGATATTGTCCAAAACTGAAACTTCCACCATGGATCATGGCTTTAGTTAGCGGCCCAATGTTCTTCTCTAACAATATGCATGCTCTAACCATAAGGTGGTAGATCGCTCTTACTTCAGACAAGACGAACATGCATAGCAACTCACATGAAATTCAACAAAGAGTAGTTGATGGCGTCCCCAGTGAACATGGTTATCGCACAACGAGCAACTTAATAAGAGATAAAGTGCATAAGTACATATTCAATACCACAATAGTTTTTAGGCTATTTGTCCCATGAGCTATATATTGTAAAGGTGGAGAATGGAAATTTAAAGGTAGCACTCAAGCAATTTACTTTGGAATGGCGGAGAAATACCATGTAGTAGGTAGGTATTGTGGACACAAATGGCATAGTGGTTGGCTCAAGTATTTTGGATGCATGAGAGGTATTCCCTCTCGATACAAGGCTTAGGCTAGCAAGGCTTATTTGAAACAAACACAAGGATGAACCGGTGCAGCAAAACTCACATAAAAGACATATTGAAAACATTATAAGACTCTACACCGTCTTCCTTGTTGTTCAAACTCAATACTAGAAATTATCTAGACCTTAGAGAGACCAAATATGCAAACCAAATTTTAGCATGCTCTATGTATTTCTTCATTAATAGGTGCAAAGTATATGATGCAAGAGCTTAAACATGAGCACAACAATTGCCGAGTATCACATTATCCAAGACATTATAGCAAATTACTACATGTATCATTTTCCAATTCCAACCATATAACAATTTAACGAAGAACAAACTTCGCCATGAATATTATGAGTAGAGCCTAAGGACATACTTTTCCATATGCTACAGCGGAGCGTGTCTCTCTCCCACAAAGTGAATGCTAGGATCCATTTTATTCAAATAAAACAAAAACAAAAACAAACCGACGCTCCAAGCAAAGCACATAAGCTGTGATGGAATAAAAATATAGTTTCAGGGGAGGAACCTGATAATATTGTCGATGAAGAAGGGGATGCCTTGGGCATCCCCAAGCTTAGACGCTTGAGTCTTCTTGATATATGCAGGGGTGAACCACCGGGGCATCCCCAAGCTTAGAGCTTTCACTCTCCTTGATCATGTTGTATCATCTCCCTCTCTTGATCCTTGAAAACTTCCTCCACACCAAACTTAGAACAACTCATTAGAGGGTTAGTGCAGAATCAAAATATACATGTTTAGAGGTGACATAATCATTCTTAACACTTCTGGACATTGCACAAAGCTACTGAAAGTCAATGGAATCGAAATATCCATCGAACATAACAAAACTGGCAATGCGAAATAAAAGGCAGAATCTGTCAAAACAGAACAGTTCGTATTGACGAATTTTATCGAGGCACCAGACTTGCTCAAATGAAAATTCTCAAATTGAATGAAAGTTGCGTACATATCTGAGGATCACTCACGTAAATTGGCATAATTTTCTGAGTTACCTACAGAGAAAACAGCCCAGATTCGTGACAGCAAAGAAATCTGTTTCTGCGCAGTAATCCAAATCTAGTATGAACTTTACTATCAACGACTTTACTTGGCACAACAAAACACTAAACTAAGATAAGGAGAGGTTGCTACAGTAGTAAACAACTTCCAAGACACAAAATAAAAACAAAGTACTGTAGTAAAAACATGGGTTGTCTCCCATAAGCGCTTTTCTTTAACGCCTTTCAGCTAGGCGCAGAAACTGTGTATCAAGTATTATCGGAGGGTGGTGCATCTACAGCGGGGTTTGGAGTTTTCTCAGCCAAGCATAGTATATTGGATACATAAGTTTTAGCGTCTCCCTTTTCATTAGTCTTAGGCTTGCTACTCTCATCAAATAAATTTTCCGGAACAAGCCAAGCATAGTTATTTTCTAGTGCATCATTCATCGCTAGGAGCTTACATGGTATTGGTGCTTTGATCTCCCCACCATCATTAATATTATTAGTGTACTTTATTCTATCCATATCCATCTTTTCAAGGAGACTAACAAAATTGGTATAAGAACCAAGCATATCATATTTAGCAAAGACCTTTCTAGCCTCTCTTGCTATACCACCAAATTCTCTAAGAAGGGTTTCTAAAACAAAATCTTTCTTTTCCCCTTCTTCCATATCACCTAGTGTAAGAAACATATGTTGGATTATAGGATTGAGATTAACAAATTTAGTTTCCATCATACGAACTAAAGCAGCAGCGGCAATTTCATAAGTAGGAGCAAGGTCTACCAAGTGTCTATCTTCAAAATCATCAACGGTACTAACATGGTTGAAAAATTCTTCTATATTATTTCTCCCAATTATAGACCCGCGCCCTACCGGCATGTTTTTTACGGTAAAATTAAAAGGAAACATGTTGAAACAAGTAAAGAAAATATAAGTAACTAATTTTTTTGTGTTTTTGATATAGCAAACAAGATAGCAAATAAAGTAAAACTAGCAACTAATTTTTTTGTATTTTGATTTAGTGCAGCAAACAAAGTAGTAAATAAAACTAAGCAAGACAAAAACAAAGTAAAGAGATTGGGATGTGGAGACTCCCCTTGCAGCGTGTCTTGATCTCCCCGGCAACGGCGCCAGAAAAAGTGCATGATACGCGTACAACACGCGTCCGTTGGGAACCCCAAGAGGAAGGTGTGATGCGTACAGCGGCAAGTTTTCCCTCAGTATGAAACCAAGGTTTATCAAACCAGTAGGAGCCAAGAAGCACGTTGAAGGTTGATGGCGGCGAGATGTAGTGCGGCGCAACACCAGGGATTCCGGCGCCAACGTGGAACCTGCACAACACAAACCAAGTACTTTGCCCCAACGAAACAGCGAGGTTGTCAATCTCACCGGCTTGCTGTAACAAAGGATTAGATGTATAGTGTGGATGATGATTGTTTGCAGAAAACAGTAGAACAGTATTGCAGTAGATTGTATTTCAGTATAGAGAATTGGACCGGGGTCCACAGTTCACTAGAGGTGTCTCTCCCATAAGATAAACAGCATGTTGGGTGAACAAATTACAGTTGGGCAATTGACAAATAAAGAGGGCATGACCATGCACATACATATTATGATGAGTATTGTGAGATTTAATTGGGCATTACGACAAAGTACATAGACCGCTATCCAGCATGCATCTATGCCTAAAAAGTCCACCTTCAGGTTATCATCCGAACCCCCTCCAGTATTAAGTTGCTAACAACAGACAATTGCATTAAGTATTGCACGTAATGTAATCAGTAACTACATCCTCGAACATAGCACCAATGTTTTATCCCTAGTGGCAACAGCATATCCATAATCTTAGAGATTTCTGTCACTTCCCCAGATTCACGGAGACATGAACCCACTATCGAGCATAAATACTCCCTCTTGGAGTTACAAGCATCTACTTGGCCAGAGCATCTACTAGTAACGGAGAGCATGCAAGATCATAAACAACACATAGATATAAATTGATAATCAACATAACAAGTATTCTCTATTCATCGGATCCCAACAAACACAATATATAGAATTACAGATAGATGATCTTGATCATGTTCGGCAGCTCACAAGACCCGACAATTAAGCACAATGGGGAGAAGACAACCATCTAGCTAATGCTATGGACCCATAGTCCAGGGGTAGACTACTCACACATCACTCCGGAAGCGACCATGGCGGCGTAGAGTCCTCCGGGAGATGATTCCCCTCTCCGGCAGGGTGCCGGAGGCGATCTCCTGAATCCCCCGAGATGGGATTGGCGGCGGCGGCATCTCTGGAAGGTTTTCCGTATCGTGGCTCTCGGTACTGGGGGTTTCGCGACGAAGGCTATTTGTAGGCGGAAGGGCAGGTCAAGGGGCCACACGAGGGGCCCACACTACAGGTCGGCACGGCCAAGGCTTGGGCCGCGCCGCCCTAGGGTGTGGCCACCTCGTGGCCCCACTTCGTCTCCTCTTCGGTCTTCTGGAAGCTTCGTGGCAAAATAGGACCCTGGGCATTGATTTCGTCCAATTCCGAGAATATTTCCTTACTAGGATTTCTGAAACCAAAAACAGCAGAAAACAGCAACTGGCACTTCGACATCTTGTTAATAGGTTAGTTCCAGAAAATGCACGAATATGACATAAAGTGTGTATAAAACATGTAGATATCATCAATAATGTGGCATGGATCATAAGAAATTATCGATACGTCGGAGACGTATCAGTGTGTAAAGGTGACAGTGTGTGCACCGTGTGGGTCTCTTAGGCTATATTTCACAGAATACTTATTCACGTTTATGAATGGCATAGTGAAGTGCTTATTTATATCTCTTTACGATTGCAATGTGTTTTGTATCACAATTTATCTGTGTGCTACTCTAGTGATGTTATTAAAGTAGTTTATTCCTCCTGCACGGTGTAATGGTGACAGTGTGTGCATCGTGTAGTACTTGGCGTAGGCTATGATTGTGATCTCTTGTAGATTATGAAGTTAACTATTGCTATGATGGTATTGATGTGATCTATGCCTCCTTTCGTAGCGTGAAGGTGACAGTGTGCATGCTATGTTAGTACTTGGTTTGGTTATGTTGATCTGTCGTGCACTCTTAGGTTATTTAAATATGAACATCGAATATTGTGGAGCTTGTTAACTCCGGCATTGAGGGTTCGTGTAATCCTACACAGTTAGTGGTGTTCATCATCCAACAAGAGGGTGTAGAGTCTAGCATCTATCTATTTATTCTATTATGTGATCAATGTTGAGAGTGTCCACTCGTGAAAGTATGATCCCTAGGCCTTGTTCCTAAATACTGCTGTCGCTGCTTGTTTACTGTTTTACTGCATCTGTACTTCCTGCAATATTACCACCATCAACCACACGCCAGCAAGCACTTTTCTGGCGCCGTTACTACTGCTCATACTTATTCATACCACCTGTATTTCACTATCTCTTCGCCGAACTAGCGCACCTATTAGGTGTGTTGGGGACACAAGAGACTTCTTGCTTTGTGGTTGCAGGGTTGCATGAGAGGGATATCTTTGACCACTTCCTCCCTGAGTTCGATAAACCTTGGGTGATCCACTTAAGGAAAACTTGCTGCTGTTCTACAAACCTCTGCTCTTGGAGGCCCAACACTGTCTACAAGAATAGAAGCACCCGTAGACATCAATAGCAGAGTGATAGCATGCCAAACTAAGTCCTTACTTTGTTAGCTTATAATGAACTAGGTACAAAACAATGGCATCACCTGTAGTACAGGGAATGCAAGCCAACATGTTCATGGAGTAAAAAATTGGCACAAACAACATAGTAGCAGGCCATAATTTTTGCAACAACGACTCAGCAATATAAAGTTATGATGGCTAGATCTACAGAGCAGGGAATGTAAACCAAATATAGAAGTTACGATTCCAAAAGCTATAGAGCAGGGAATGCGAACCAACATGTGCAATTACTTAAAATTGGCCAAGAACTAAATAATAGCAGGATGTTACTATAATAGCTAGGAATAAAACAGATAGGAGTTATAATGGCATCACTCATAAACTTGTAGATAAGGGAAACAAATCAATTTGTTTCGGGATATAAAGTTGTAATGAGCAACACATATAGGATAGTTAATGCTACGGCTTAGGATGGACCAGAAACGGAATATAGTGGGATCACCTGTGAACTTGTAGAAGAGGGAATGCACACCAACTTGTAGAATCAGATGGCAGACAAAATTATGATGGAAGTAGCTGCTGTGACGAGTTCAAATAAATTTGTACTGCAGGATGGCAGAGCGATAGCATGCAGGAACTAATAGCAGGCAGTTACTTTGTTAGCTTACTACGAAGTGGATAGAAATAACAATGGCATCACCTGTAGTACAGGGAATGCAAACCAACATGTTCAGGGAGAACAAGATTGGCATGAACAAAATAGTAGCAGCCTATAATTTTTGTAACGACGACTGAGCAAGATAGAAGTTATGATGGCTACATCTACAGAGCAGGGAATGCAAACCAAAATGTTCAACCGTTTAAAGTTAGCAATGAACTAGAAAATAGCAAGGTATTACGGTCATATCTAGGAATGAACTAAAAGAGCTTCAGACAAACAAGCATCTGAACCCAGAACATGGTGCTAAAACAAGGGACTTACATTAGGAGAAGCACTCTGTGGGAGTCACAGCAGATCTTCCTGGGGTTGATAGATCCGGTGATGAAGTACGCTACATGTGCTACTTGGGGTTGGAGAGACGGCCATTACAATTCTTGGTTACTCATCTCATTTGCAAAAAACGTAACGGCGCGTCGTTAGCACAAACAGGTTCCCCCAAGATTAAACAAGAACTTGCAGGCAAGCAATAGAAAAGCGACAGTAGAAGAGTTTAGATCATGCACGGCGTCGGTGAAGCAGATCCGGTTCATGCACATCGGTGTCGGTGAGCAAGATCCGATGCGGTGGACGACGGATCCGGCGAAGCGGCTCCGGTGGGGTGGATGATACCGCAGCTGAAGTGACTGCGGTAGACTGCTGGATGAGCATATGGTTTGGAGGTTCAGCGGGGATGATCCGGTCCGGTTGATGATGGCGTCGATGAAGCGGCTCCGGCAGGCAGCCGGATGACGAGGATCGCGAGGCCTCGGGTAGGCCAGGGAAGTCCGGCGGGGATGTTCCGGTGCGGTGGTCGTGGAGGTGGGAGAGCGAGGGACTTGGGAAGTTCCGGTGGGTGTGGTCTCAGAGGAGAGAGAGACTGAGGGAAATGAATTTTTTTTCAGTTAGTTTCCGGGGCTAGGGACGTGGTGATCGAAAAAAATGACGGGTAGACGCCCACCAACCGACTTATACATGGACATTGTTGTCATATTTATGAGGGTAGAATGGGAAGTTAGAAGCGTGTGAAATATTTGTATTTTTCGGGCGGGAAGTTTTGCCGCTGGAATGAGATTTCGAATTTGGCTACAGTCCAAGTAATACAAAAATATGAGACCGTACTAGTACGGCCAAGTGTCACATCAAGTCATCATCACGTTGAAATTTAGCATCATTAGAAAGTGCTTTTCAATACGAATCCAACGATACTAATTACATACGGAGTATAATATAATCAAGATTGTGTTGCTCAATTTTTATTGTCAAAGTTCGTCTTGGAATATGCGTGGGCCTTATTCCTTGGGACGGAGGTAGTACTTACCACTATGACTAGTCTAATATAAAAATGGTAGACCATGCGAAGTAGCTCTGCTCAGGCATTTATTCCCAGCAGTCATATGAAGCCATTATCACAAACAAAATCATTTACTCCCATGTCCTCCGAACTGCAATTCAAAAATGCCTCTGAAATATTTCGGAGTTAATTGGCTAGTGGTTTTGCAGCTCAACTGATTTTGAGTTTGAGTGTGGCTACAGTCGAAGCTATATCTGTATCTGTCCATCTATATCTATATCTGTCCACCTATCCACTATATATAAAAAAATCTCAGTTCTTGAAATCAGATAAGCCATCACCATGATGCACAAGCAATTATTGGTCGTTGGCACATCAGTTCTCCAACGCTTGATCCAACGGTCAAAGTTCCCTTTTTTAAGAGAAGGTCAAAATTCATTTGATTCGCTCGGGAACTGCGCGCGCCAAAACGAGTCTGACGAAGATGTTTCACGGACGCGCCTTGGCGATACATTGAATGCATATCGTGCAAGGTCAAAAAAATGCAAATATTGCAGGATCGTATGTGGCTCCTATGAGTTGAAGTACTCCATGAAACCATGAACATACATGTAGATGGGAATCCCATGTAGATGATCTGAAGAATGACCCGCTGCATCTTTCACAAATCCATCTACATGACATCATAAATTTTAATTAGGAAGCAGCCACTTAACAATCATTGCCCAAAATCTAACGGGTTCGACAATAAGCTGGTAATTCTCTATTATATATAAACACCAAAAAAATAAATTAGCAAGTAAGAAAGGAGTGTCAATGCCACCAGGACTTACAAAAAAGGGAATTAGCACTTTGTAATCTCTTTATTTTAACACATACGTTCTGCTCAGGAATCCAGGGCCTAGGGTCACATCAAGTCATAATCAGAACCAAAGTCGGTTCCCATGTTCTCCAATTCAAAACATGTACAAAATATTTCAGTGTGTGAAATAATTGTATTCGATAGACAGGAGGTGCATGCTACAGTGTTGAGATTTTGAATTAGACGGTTGTTAAGCTATTGATTTTATGGAGTCGAAATTTGGTAGCATACATAAGTATCTCTGTTCACAACTCGCCTCTACAGAAGCAGGAACAACTGTTGAGTTGCAGCACAACACAAAGGAGAAGCCACTGTTCCGTTCAATGCACTCAATACAGCGATGAATGAACCAGACCAGTTGACAAGCTTCTAGACCTGGGCTCTATGTAGAAAGCTGGAAATCAATGGATCACAGAAAATCATCAGTGTCAAGCTTTAATGCATTAGCCAACGCGACCAAAAGTCCGAACTGATGGAAAGGGCTAGGCAATCCACTTTATACATCTCAACATAGCCAACGCAACAAAAAGTCCAAACTGACAGAAAGGGCAAGACCGGGAGAAGAGAAGAGAAGGTTTGCGAAAGCGATGACTCGAACTTGAGACTATGGGCTCTCATACCATGTCAAAGCTTCATCCACAAGCCAACGGAACCACAAGTCAGAACTGATGGAAAGGGCAAGGTAATCCTCTTATAATATTAACAATCAGCAGGGTTCCGGTTCAAAAAAAATCCACATCACAACAAGGAAACGACCACCAAGATCATAGCAATTGCAGATAAATGCACCTACGAAGTATGCTCAGACTAAGGAACCATTTTACAAGACCAAGATACTGACCTATCACTGTCCCCGTTCATCTCCAATTATCTAGCAGATACTCTTCTTACTACTTACTAGCATTCCTAACCTGCTCCAGTAGGGCCTCCTTCTGTGCTGCTATCGTTCTAAAATTGTCGACTTCTAGTCTTAGCGCAGCTGATGCAGCTCGTTCTACTTGGAGTTGCTCCTCTAGAACTTGAGCATGCAAATACTTTGACTTGGACATGGACTTGCGCTTCACCAGTCCAGCATTCCGTAAGAAAGTGTTTTTGGCAATGCCTTTCTTTTTTATTGCCATGGAAAATGTCTTCACACATTCTTCATCGGTTTTTTCCAGACCGTTTTTACCGGGTTTTGCCATCTCTAATTTCATATCTTCCTGCAAAAAATTCAGTTCGTACACATGTGTAAACATGATAGTTACTACAGAGAAACTTGCTGATAGTAGATTTATCATGTGTATGACCTACTTTTATTCCTACAGTTTGGCATGTCTGATTCACATCACATGAATTTTAATAAACATCTATAATATCATATTGACATGTACTTTACTACTCCTACAAGTTGGGATGTGAGTCGTCACAAAATTTCAATTTTAGAGAAGACTTACAAGAACACTCTGTGCGACTTCTCCAATCACTTCAAGTTTGTTCTTCTGGCATGCTTCAAAAATCTCTGGCAGAGTCATCTCTTTGTTTGGTTCCCTTTTACTTGCATTATGTAACATCTGCATTTTAGTACTACCATTTATAAATCGAATAACGCGGTTGAAATGGAGGATCATAATATATGATGCACACTGGTGTATATACTCTGCATGATCTTTTACTAAAATATTTCTAAATAGCAGTATAAAACAACATGTCCTTACTTTTTGCCGAATGTGCACTATAAGGTTACGAGATCCCGTACGGCTAGGTAAAAGTAGTTTACCGCGGTTTATCTGATTCTGTTTAGCCAAATTCTGCAAAAAAGAGACTAGTGAGACACTGCTATAAATAAGAATCCAAGATGTGATCTGGTCTCAGTCTTACAAATCATACCATATTCTTTGGATCAGACCAGTGCTTCACAAGATCTCCCCACTGTTTGTCAGTCATTTTCTTAAGAGGAGATCTAGTTGGAACACTCCCAGTAATCTTTCCAGTGAAGTATTTCTTCTTTAGCCTGCTGCGATACTGGCGCAGACAGTCTGAGAATAGACTGTTGAGAACATGCTTTACTTCCTCTTGGTCATCATCAAACTCGAACCTTAACTGTTCACAACAATATAAACCGTTGGTGCGATATACATAGAGCCAACAACAAGCTAGAAGGAACGGGACGTGCCAATGTGGTATGAGTAACATTACCAAGAGAAAGATGACTTACGTGTAACCTGTGCACTAATTTTTCAAAATGCGCAGAGGTGTCTACGTGCTCTTTCCATGTTGGGAAGATAGGAATTTCATTCCTGACGAAAATTCCTACATCCGATGCTAATTTACAAGATTCTTCTGGGTCCAATGGCCTTCTGCCACCTACGATAGATGAAAGACGAAATCTTGATTCCATCCCAGCAAGCTTAGCTACGAACATTTTCCCTACTGTTGGGCCCCTCATTTTTCTTGATCGTGGTGCAACTACAAAGTTAAGCATTACATCAAGCTATCAAGGAAGATATATATATATATATATCTATAAAGTACAACTTTATAACAGACAAAGAAACTATAAGCATTGGAAAATGTACCTTCTTCGGTGTGGGGCTCATCCTCAGGGGAGTTGTCTATGGCAGGACTGATATGGGTCAGTGGGAGATCATCAACAATTTGTTGATGTTGTGCTAGCAGTGTTTGGCCAGTTGTGGTTGTGTCAGCTAGGACTGGTATAGTGTGTCCTTGGGCAGTATTTCCTACCACAGCTACCGCTGATCCCAATTGTGGCTGAGAAGTTGCCGTGGAAACTGGTTCTGCTGCCAATTATGGTTGAGAAGTTGCTGTGGAAACTGGTTCTGCTGCCAATTGTGGCTGAGAAGTTGCTGTGGAAACTGGTTCTGCTGCCAATTGTGGCTGAGAAGTTGCTGTGGAAACTGGTTCTGCTGCCAATTATGGCTGAGAAGTTGCTGTGGAAACTGGTTCTGCTGCGGTGGTGGGCCGCGATCAAGATGGATTTGAAGAATATACATGGAAGAAATACGTGAATCGGCCTGTTATGCAAAGTTTGGGCTAGTTGGCCCGTGTATCTGTAATATAGTAGATAGCATCTTAGATTAAAAGATAGAGTTTGACCCGTGCACGGTTAGGTGCACGCCTAAATTAAAAAGTCCCTTGGACTATAAATATGTATCTAGGGTTTATGGAATAAACAACAACCAACGTTCAACCACAAATCAATCTCGGCGCATCGCCAACTCCTTCATCTCGAGGGTTTCTACCGGTAAGCATCATGCTGCCTAGATCGCATCTTGCGATCTAGGCAGCACAAGCTTTATGTTGTTCATGCGTTGCTCGTACTGAAGCCTTTTTGATGGCGAGCAACGTAGTTATCTTAGATACGTTAGGGTTAGCATTGTTCTTCATATTACATGCTATCGTAGTGCAACCCTTGCATATCTAGCCGCCCTTACACCTATCTAGGTGTAGGGGCGGCACCCCGCTTGATCATTATTTAGTAGATCCGATCCGTTACGGTTGCTCCTTGTTCTTCAAGGATTAGTTTAATATCTGCAATAGTTTGGCCTTACAAAGGGTTGGAGGATCCAGCGGAACGTAGGGTGTCGTTTGCTAGTCCTAGGCAGGATGTTCCGGGGATCAACCTCGTGTTGGTTTTTAGGCCCTATCTAGGATCGGCTTACGATCACCGTGCGTGGCCGCGAGGCCCAATCGTGAGTAGGATGATACGATTATGCGGTGAAAACCCTAAATCGTCGTAGATCACTTTAGCTTTATCTTGATCAAGCAGGACCACCATATATTCGTGCACCTCGTACGAATCATGGGTGGATCGGCTCCTTGAGCCGATTCACGGGATAACCTGAGAGCCGATCGAGGCTCGTATTTAATGTTTACGTGTATGCCATGCATGAAACTAAGCGAGGCATCTCCATCACCTTCCTGACCAGGTATAGGTCAGGTGGCACGCCCTTGCACCAGCATCGGACGTGTGTACTAGAGGCTTTGCGGGCCGTCGCTCGGAGGGACCAGGGCCAGCCGCAGCCCTAAGTTGTTCCCGGCTCTACTGTGTTGCCCGTCGCTGCCCGCCGGTGGGTTTCTGACCGCAACACATTCTGGCACGCCCGGTGGGACAATCGTCTTCATCAACCACATCGCCATCTACATCTGAGATGGCGGACGGCACGCCAGTCACGTACGAGGATCTGACCGACGAGCTCAAGAAGAAGTATGACGAGGTCAAAGCAATCCTCGAGGCCGATCTCATCGGCTCTTTTCACAGAACCCGTTCCCTTGGCATCAGGTGGAAAGGGTTCTCACCTGACGGTGCGCTCGATGGGATAGACCTCTCTGCCCCGTCAGAGGAACGCACCAGGTCCCTGCGGCAGGAGATCAACTACATGGTGGCTCACTCGCTACACTGCCACTCCGAGAACCTGGTGAACACTTTGGAGCGTGTCGCTCTTCGGGTGATCCAGGAGATCATGAGGCACCAGTACTCGCCGACAGGACCAGCTCTCAGGACACATCAAGGAGAGTTGCCACTCCAGTCCCGTCCACCGCTGCCATTTGCGTTGGCAGCACCAGAGGTGCCGAATTCACCGGCATTCGTCGTCTACAAGATCGGTGGTGACCCTAGTGACTGCCAATTCTTGCATGAGGCGCCAAAGGAGATCCCTCACGGGTACATGTGCACATACGTGCCAGACTGCGGTAACTGGGTGCTCACAAACCAGGCCGCGACACCAGGGACTTCTGGGAAAACAGGAGGAACGTCAGCGACAGATCTTGAGAAGCAGACGTGGCTAACTAAGTACGCCACCCCGACGAACCTCCAGAGCTCAGCTCCTGTAGTTGGCTCAGAGCTGGAAAAGCAAGCATGGCTGGCTAAGTACGCCACCTTGGCGAATCTTCAGAGTTCGACTCCTACAGCCAGCACAGCGGATCAGATCAGCACGATCCTGAGAGACCAGTTCGGCATGGTGCCGAAAAGGAGGACAATCGGCTATTCCAAGCCGTACCCTGACGAATACGAATTGGTCCCGCTACCACCCAAATATCGGCTCCCTGATTTTTCTAAATTCAGTGGGTCAGATGGTTCCAGCTCCATCGAGCATGTGAGCCGATATTTGGCACAGCTAGGAACGGCCTCAGTGTCGGATCCACTATGCGTGAGGTTCTTCTCACAGTCCCTCACGGGATCGGCTTTCGGGTGGTACACTTCGTTGCCACCAGACTCGATCCGGACTTGGAAGCAGTTGGAAGAGCAGTTCCACATGCAGTTTCACTCAGAAGCTTCCGAGTCTGGTCTTGCCGATCTGGCACAAATCCATCAGAAGCGTGGAGAAACTGTGGCAGAATACATCCAGCGCTTCAGGAATCTAAGGAACCGATGCTATTCGGCTCGTGTGACTGAAAAGGAAGCAGTCGAGTTGGCAGTGGTGGGCCTTGCCTCGCAAATCAAGGATATGGCCTCCCAAGCAGACTACCCTTCACTGGCGCACATGGTTCATAAATTGTCAGCATATGAACAGCGCCATCCAGACTTGTACCAGGACAAATTCAAGCGTCCGGTAGTCCTGGTTGAAGCGGATGAAGACGAAGGCTTTGCGGGAGATCAAGAGGTAGCAGTGGCTGAATGGACTCGGGGGGCAACCCCCGTGTCCTCCAAATGGGTAAAGCCACCAGGCCCGCCCAGGGGGTTTGATTTTGACGTGACCAAAACTGAGCAAATCTTCGACCTCTTACTCAAGGAAAAGCAGTTGAAGATACCTGAAGGTCTCAAATTCCCCACGGTACAGGAGCTGAACGGAAAGCCATACTGCAAATGGCATAATTCGCTCTCCCATGCCACCAACGACTGCAGGGTGTGGCGTCAGCAGATCCAAATGGCGATAGAACAAGGACGTCTGATTTTCAACCAGTACGCCATGAAGGTCGACACCCACCCCTTCCCCGCCGTTAACATGGTGGAGTGCACTTATCCTGAAGGTTGCCAGCCAGGATCCTCGTTCAGCATCAACATGGTAGGACTTGGACACCACGCTGGCAAGGACGGAGACGAGGGCAGCTGCTCTCGTAGCAAGGACACAGAGGAGGCCGCTCCACGCGATCGGCTCCGTCACGATGGCAAGCGCTACGTCACAGAGGGAGAAGTGAAGAACATAAGATATCAGCGACCTCTCTCTGATCACCTCCTCAACAAGTATGTGAGTCAGTACGACCAACGCCGACGATCCAGCGATGATGATGAAAGAGATCGTCTGGCTGGAGAAGCCAGAAGACATCGTCGGCATGATCGCGATGAGGAGGAGTACGAGCGCCGTGCCAAGGAAAAGTCAAGGGAGTGAGATGACGAGGATAGGCACTGGGACTGTCCCTTCTTCAGACACTGCTGGGATTCAGGAATGAGCCGATTGCCTACAATCGGCAATTGCCCAGAATGCAACCAGAAGAAGAAGGAGGCAGCCAACGTGTCCGTGTTCCAACGCTTAGGGCCTCTCCCGCCTCGAAGCAAACGCGCTGAGTCCCCTCGGTTGGAAGATCTCGAGGATTTGGAAGACGAGGGAGAAGAAGAAGAAGACAGGTACCACCGGCCAAGGTGGTGCCCTGATGGACTCAGCCGTTCCCAAAAGCGTAGGGTTCAGCGACTGCGTGGTTTGGAGGAAGCCGAAAGGTTATATCTGCACACGCTAAGGAAGGCGCGGCCTGATCTGGCCGCGAAAATTCAGCGAACCCTGGACGAAGAGGGTCGACCACGAAAGATGGAGTGGCGCCCCAAGCAGAGGAAAGCCGATGATGAAACATCGGCTGGCACAAACATGGTGCTCATCCTTCCAATGGAGTTTAGTGCTCCAGGATTAAACGATGCACTCAAGGTGGATGACAGCAAGCGCATCGACATGACAAAGGATGAGGTTGGGCTGGTCTTATCCACCGGCCTGACCATGTAGCTGGAGCAAACCAATGAGCAAACGTGGCGAGGCTGATCCTTGTGATCGGCCCCAAAAAATCTATGAAGGAAAATTACAAGACCTTCATTGAGCGTTTCGATCAATATGGAGGCCGATTTTCAGCAATCGGCCAAAATTACCTTCACCACAGGTTCTGCTTATGTTCAACATTGATCTATTGGGCAGCGGTCACGTCGGCGGATGAGAGTCAACACGAATCCTAACGGAGCCGACGTGCAAATACAGTGCCTTGGCTAACCACAAAGCCGATATCTACAGTCACCTGGCAGATTCGGCTCGGGGGGCATCTAATCAGATGAACAGGTGCAGATGAACCTGTGTGCCGTGAAACATTGGGGGCCGATTAGAAAAAATCGACCAGTAAAAAAAAATCAGCATCAATGACATACAGCCGATGCCAGGACATCGACTCTAGTATGAGTACGCAGGATCTACCTACTGGCTGTGAGGCCTTTTGCGATGAGGGCTTCCCCCTTCTCATTAAGCAGTGCTGTCAGAAGCATCAGTTTTGGTGGGCAAGGTAGCCTCTTTCTCAGTAAGCTGCTGGTGTTTCATCTGCAACATCGGCTTTCAGCGGAAGGAAGGTGATCAATGGGGGTAAGATTGGCTCGCTTTGCGTGGTGAGTGTCTCAGATTACCTGAGCTCAAAAACCCTTTGTTTGATCTGTGCATCCTTGCCGCTAGTCTCGCCTTGACTGAGGCTCGGGGGGCAGCTGGTCTGGTAGTTGCTCTGTTTTTTAGAAGCCGATCGAGGCGACATCGGCTGATCCTTCATTGCAATCTTCTTCACAAAATGATGAATGCTCGCAGAAGAGGATCGCTGAAACTGGTGAGAGAAATTTAAAGGGCTCTCTTGAAGACTTCACATTGTCCACCAGATCTCGAAATCATCAGTTGAAGAATTGAAGGATGGATTTTAAAGGGCCGATGCGTTGCTATCGGCTCAGTACGCATTGGCTAAGGGGAAAAATCGGCAAGGTCAGTATAAAGGGAAATCGGCTAATTTAAGCTCAAAGGAAATCGGCAAAATCAAATTGGGAGAAGTTCTTCATTGATAAGCAAGATTTCTTACATAAAGAGCTGATTGCTCTCAAAAGGAAATACTAGGGGGTACATTGCCCCATCTACTACTACTGGTCCTATGCTAGAAGTCCTATCTACGGACCGTCACTGCCCTCGTCATCGCCATCGTCGCCGCTGTCGGCGCTACTCCCGGCGGGCTCGTCGTCGCTGCTCCATTGGCCGCCGACCGGGCCTTCGTTGTCCTCGCCCTCCTCGTCGGCGTCGTCGTCGTCGCTGTCGAAGTCGCTGAGGTTCCCCGGCCAGGGGCAGAACCGCTTGGCCGGCGGCTCGTCGGAGGGGGTGTCGTCCTCCTCCTCCTCCTCCTCCTTCTCCTCCTCCTCCTCCTCAGGGGAGGTGAAGTCGTCGCAGGAGAAGCGATCATCGTCGCTCTCCTCCTCCGTTTCCCCGTCGGCGAGGAAGCGGAGGTCGCTTTCCCCGTCGGTCAGGGACTTGTCGTCCTCTGACCAGATGGAGAAGTCATGGCTAGACTCCTTCCCGGCTTCGATAGCGCGGCGGGTGTTTGCCGCGTGGACCTCCTCCTGGTTCGGCTCCGGCGTCGGCTCGCGGGAAGAGGAGGACTGGCTGGAAAGATCCGATGGAGCAGAGGAGGAAGAAGACATGGTGGCGCAGGAGGGCTTTTGGGAGTGCTAATGCGAAGGGGATGCGGAAGTAAACTGTGCGGAGCGGTTAAATAAAAGGGGATATAGTGGAAATTCAATGCCACAGCAGTTTCCGAGGAAGTGGTGCCTAAGAGAAAAAAAAAACTGCCAGGTCACGCGGAGAAGTTGAGAAGGCAAGGCATCATGATGAAGGATACTGCAACGGTTCTGCCACGACATGACCCAACGAAGGAAAAGCAGAGTGATTTTGGAATTACCAATTCCAAAACCAGGGGGGCATGTGTTATCACCAGAATTTGACCGAGTCAGAGGTGGGCCGCGATCAAGATGGATTTGAAGAATATACATGGAAGAAATACGTGAATCGGCCTGTTATGCAAAGTTTGGGCTAGTTGGCCCGTGTATCTGTAATATAGTAGATAGCATCTTAGATTAAAAGATAGAGTTTGACCCGTGCACGGTTAGGTGCACGCCTAAATTAGAAAGTCCCTTGGACTATAAATATGTATCTAGGGTTTATGGAATAAACAACAACCAACGTTCAACCACAAATCAATCTCGGCGCATTGCCAACTCCTTCATCTCGAGGGTTTCTACCGGTAAGCATCATGCTTCCTAGATCGCATCTTGCGATCTAGGCAGCACAAGCTTTATGTTGTTCATGCGTTGCTCGTACTGAAGCCTTTTTGATGGCGAGCAACGTAGTTATCTTAGATACGTTAGGGTTAGCATTGTTCTTCATATTACATGCTATCGTAGTGCAACCCTTGCATATCTAGCCGCCCTTACACCTATCTAGGTGTAGGGGCGGCACCCCGCTTGATCATTATTTAGTAGATCCGATCCGTTACGGTTGCTCCTTGTTCTTCAAGGATTAGTTTAATATCTGCAATAGTTAGGCCTTACAAAGGGTTGGAGGATCCAGCGGCACGTAGGGTGTCGTTTGCTAGTCCTAGGCAGGATGTTCCGGGGATCAACCTCGTGTTGGTTTTTAGGCCCTATCTAGGATCGGCTTACGATCACCGTGCGTGGCCGCGAGGCCCAATCGTGAGTAGGATGATCCGATTATGCGGTGAAAACCCTAAATCGTCGTAGATCGCTTTAGCTTTATCTTGATCAAGCAGGACCACCATATATTCGTGCACCTCGTACGAATCATGGGTGGATCGGCTCCTTGAGCCGATTCACGGGATAACCTGAGAGCCGATCGAGGCTCGTATTTAATGTTTACGTGTATGCCATGCAGGAAACTAAGCGAGGCATCTCCATCACCTTCCTGACCAGGTATAGGTCAGGTGGCACGCCCTTGCACCAGCATCGGACGTGTGTACTAGAGGCTTTGCGGGCCGTCGCTCGGAGGGACCAGGGCCAGCCTCAGCCCTAAGTTGTTCCCAGCTCTACTGTGTTGCCCGTCGCTGCCCGCCGGTGGGTTTCTGACCGCAACAACCGCTTGGAGTGTTCACCATGTTTTTTTATTTCAGTACTCTTAGCATTTGCATTATTTTCTTCAACTAGTGCCATGATTCGCTGAGACTATCTAGTAGTAGAAGCAGATTTCTTTTTTGGTTGCAGCTGTTCTATCACCAATTCAGGCTGTTGAATGGTCTTCCTCTCATTGGTGGTTCCTGCGAAATTCTTACTTGAAGGTGCAGATTCCTAGCACACATAAACGATATTTCAGTCTACAGAAGTGCCATATATGATGATATGCAAATGGAATAGAATGAAGAACAGTAAAGGATGACGTGCATGCTGAAACATATATATGATGCGTTAAGGAGACCTAGAGGTGGAATGTGAACATGTTTGGTGGGATTCAGGATACAAGTATACAACACATGGAAGTTGCAACAGATATCTCAAAGTAAAACAAAAACAGAAATCACCTGGTGGGGTTGAGGAGAATGGTCAGGCAAGGCATCTTCCTGAGTCAGCTCTCCAAGAGGCCCAGCAGGACCAAATTGTGAATCATAACATTGTTCTTTATCTTTGGGGAGGGGAAAGGGTTCTTCTCCCATTTTGTTCAGGTTTGCACTAGAGGCAATAGCGTTACAGATGTTTGTGCCCACACGGCTTGCATATCTGCTACATATCTTCAGTCTCCATTTCTCTTTTAATTCATTCTGTAGTGCAATAATATCTAGCATGCATTACAAAAAAAATGCTAATGAGATGGCGGTGCAAGTAAGCAAAAAAAATACTTTTCGAAATCACCTGCATAACGAAAGCGGCCATATCAACCTTCTTGGGAGTGGGTGCGTGTACGCTTTGGTTTCCTGCCGTGGACCATGGAAACGCTTTGTGTACCCATCTCTCCAGTCTGGTGGACGGAAGGAGTCGGGGATTAAGATACGAGAACCCGGCGATGGTGAATGTCGCTGACAAGGCGGCGGTGGAAGTCGGCTACGGAGGAGCTCGTATGGTACAGTGGTCGTCGGTGGGGGTGGGGGGAGGTGGAAGCTACTCCGGCTTGCTAAAAAGCAAGGGAGATGGTGGAACGTCGTCGGTCACTACGATGTCCGATGAGAAGGCAGTAGTGCTGGTGTGGGAGTGGGACAGTGGGCCGGCGCCGACGCCGGCGTGTGAGATGATCCGGTGGGTCATGCAAGGTGGAAGCGTGAGAGAGAGATGCGGGGTTCGGCGCCGCCGGTGATAGGTCTGAATTGAGCGGTCCGGGGGGATAAGATCGGCACTGTACTTATTTCACATCGCTTTGAATTTTGGAAGCGGGGGGGATTTCGGCGGGAATTTTGGGGCAGAGTTGAAATTATTACTGGTTGGTGGAAAACTGTGGAACCCTAGCCTACGAAATCCCAGGTCTGAAGCTGAGGGCCCTTTTGTTGTGGCTTTTTTGGCTTTTTGGAAAGCACTTAAATAGGTGCTTTTTTGGCTTTTGGATTTTGGAAGCCAAAAACAAAAGGATTTTTTCTTTTGGCTTCCAAAATCCAAAAAGCCAAAAAAAAGCCACAACAAAAGGGCCCTGAGTAGGTTCGGGTTCAAGGGGATATGCTTGTTGGTTCTTCGGTACATATGATCTCTTTATTTCGAAATTCATCTTCTATACATTTTGAAATGTCAAAAAAGAATAAAACAAAAAATGAATGTGTACTTCTTCGCTTGCTATATACACATAAAATATTTCAATGGAAAATCGAATAGTAATTTGGGCTATGTAAAAAAGAGTTACTCCGTAAAAAAAATGTGCTAACCATAAGGCTTTTTATGAGACATGTTTTCTCTCTTTTTTTACATCGACCATGAAAAAAACTTGTTTTTTTACATCAACCATGAAAAATACTTTTTTTACATAGACCATGAAAAATACTAGGTATTTGCTAAAGTTATATTTTCCATCTTGTGCACAATTAAAAATATCTTTAAAACAAACAAATCTCTAATGTCTAGGTGTACCATCTCTACTAGTAGTATATACTAGTAAATTGCACGTGCCTTGCGCGTGAGAGCTTTTTTTTAGTGAAACAACTTCGATGCAATAAGAATTCAATCTTTTTTTAACAAAGGAGGGGGCCCAAGGGCTTGGATACCATTAACTGCAACAGAGGGGTACATATTACAGATTGCAGTCAACAGTCACTTGGGTTGAAAGCGAATGCAAGCCCGCCTACATGATAGTAGGATTTTGTGAAGCTTTTTAACTTAATTGGTCAAACATGCGAAGCATGTGCCATTTACTTGTACAACTTTATCGGAAAAAATTAATTGTACAAGCTAGTTCCCCTAAGACCATGTACTATGTAGCATAAAAGCGAATCATAGAGGCCTTTGAACCGGTTCTGCACGTAGTAGGGCATCGCACCGTGCCGTTTGGCAGAAGAAGCGAATCACAAAGTTGGTTCGATTCCATGCAGAAAATCAGTCAGAGGCAAAGTAGTAGGTCCACATGCAAGAGAGAAGATGAGCCAAATCTGCCATTGAGGAAAGAGGATGGTGAATAAAATATAGATTCTATGCTTCATTCTTTAATCATTGCTCCACATGCAAAGCGATTCCAACAGAACAGCTAAATTGAAGCGACTCCAGAATCTGACATAATTTTCTTTGAATCGACGCACCATAGTACATGGCCTAAGTACTACCAGCACATAAGTAAACAAAAGAACCAGGGACATCATCAACTGAAACAACAATCTATTCATATAGCGGCTCTTGCATCACCCTTTGAAAATCATCTACCTGCAAAGATGAGTGCAGAGTTTCTGCTCGTGCTTTCACCTGTTCCAAGATCGTCCAGTTGATCTCATGGACATCTGCATCAGCCAAAGCGGTAACCAAGTTGCCAGCCACTAGCTTCTGCAGATCAGCAACAGCATGTAGGCCATCTTGAATTGTAGAGTTCCATCCTCGGTTCATTTCTTTGTTCCGCCAAGTGGCCACATCCAAGTCCTTTTGAAGACGCCTAATCTTAGCTTCCCCAGTGCCACATCCTTTTGTTTTGTTCCTACAAACGTTTGCATCACTGGAACTCTGGACATCTTTGCTACAATGCTGCTTGGCAGGGACATGAGCAGTCACTTGCTTCTGCGATTTGCCATGCATGAAATCAATCAGCAGATTAAAAGGAAATATGTTGGTTGATTCATGTCACCACTTTGAGCAACCCATGAGTTTCTAAACCTTAAATGGAGTCTAAAACATTGCAATAAAAGGGTGGGTGCATCATTTGGATGCAGAGGCCGGGGCGACCCTATTTTGAAGAAAAAATTAGGAAATCTGAAATCTATATCTATATCTCTACCATCTATACCACTCCACTCCTGTTGACAGTTTGATCTCTTTCAGTACATTAGATTATGTCATGTTTAAAACACTATTATAAAATTACCTCCTTAATTTTGAGCTCAGGAGGATCCAGATGTGCTGATCCTAGGTGGCCCCTCAAATGATTGCTTGCTAGAACAATAGGACCAAATCCCGCCTCCTTTCTACCAATGTCTGCATCACTGGCGCGCTCACTGTCTTTGTTAGGAACATGAGCAGTGGATAGCTGCTGCAAATCAAAGTTCATCAAATCAATCAGCAAACAACACATTTGAAATTTGATCAGTGCGGCTAAATACCTTCTTCAGCAGCAGCCCCACGGGATCGTCCTTTTGGCGGCACATCACACGGGTGAAAAATCTCGGCAACGACTTGGGGTGCGGTGATTTTGTCCCATTCCACAGTATGCCGATCGAGGCTGCAATTATCTTATTCTGCAAGATATTTTGCCTCCGAGATTCTTCGCAGGCATTCTCGAGTGGAATATCTAGCAGGCATTACAAAAAAAAACAGATGCTAATAACAAGCAGTGGAAGCAAGCAATAAACTAGTCTCGGAAATCAAATACATAACAAAAGCTGCCGGAAAAAGTGTTCAACCTTGGTCGACTAGGGAGGTGGCGCGTTGGCCGTTCGGTTTGGTTCGGTGGATCATGGTGGCGCTTTGTGTACCGATCTCGCCGGCCGATACGATGAACCATTGAGTCGGGGAAGCAGATCCGACGAAGCGGACGGAGTGTGGTTGACGGCGTCGCTGAGCTGGCTCCGGCGCGGTGGATGTCGGCTACGGATGGAGGACTGAGAGGGAGCGAGACGGACTAGGAGCGAGGTAGGGAGAGAGCCCTTGCTTGTCCGTGGGTGGGGCTGGATATAGGGGAAAAGAAAGCCCTAGAAGATAGCATCCTGCTAATATCCTAGTACAAAACAATTGAACTAGAAAATCCCGCGAATATATGGTGCTGAATTGCGGGCGGCTCATAGCTTGTGCACAAATAAAATGGGAAAATCCAAAAAATGTAGTTCAAAAAAAAACTCTAGTAGGCAAAGTCGCTAGCTCGCCATGAGAAGATGCACTCCGCCAAAAAAATGTCATGACAAGCTAGTTTGCTATGGATCTTGCATTAACCTGCTCGATAAAATGGTGGGCACAAAAGACAAGCTAAATCAAAAATAATGGTGGTAGAAAGATGTAAACTCTTAAATGTAAACTCTACTAAACAGGGCCAACACAAAAACATGCCTCATATTATTAGTACTTCCTCCGATCCATATTAACTTCCACTAAAATGGATGTATCTACAAATACATCCATTTGAGTGGCATGTATATGGATAGGAGTAGTAGATCAAGGAGTTGCGAGACAATGGAGGAAATGAGGTGGGGAGGAGGAGGGTGACGACCAGACCCCCACCTCCACGGCACCGCATAAATAGAAGCTAAAATATGTGAAACAGTGGAGGAAATGAGGTGGGGAGGAGGAGGGCGACGACCAGACCCGATAACAGTACTCCCCCCAGTCGAACTGCTCCTCATGTCGCGCAAGATGAAAAAAGGGGTATTTTTTTCAATGACTTGATGGAGAAAAAAAAAGGTCTTCTTTTTAGCCCCAGCGTCACCGCAGATCAGGTGACATGCACCTATTGCATGTCACCGTGTGATATGCGGTTTAAATTCAAATTTAAACATCGCGAACAAATCTGAAAAAAATCATGCATGTTCACAGCACATATTAAAATAACAACTAAAATTTTCAGATCAAAATTCGAAACATACATCGAGAAACAAAAAAGAGAAATCTGTCATGAATAGTTCCCGAATTCAAATCTGAGTTTCTCTGTAGACTATTCATATCTGAGTTTCTCTTTTTTGTTTCTCGATGTATGTTTCGAATTTTGATCTAAATTTTTTAGGGGTTATCTTAATATGTGCTGTGAACGTGCATGATTTTTTCAGATTTTTTCGCAATGTTTAAATTTGGATTTAGGCCGCATGTCACACGGGGTGCATGTCACATCACTACCGCTCGAGAAATGGAGCCCCTCTCCGCTGGGCTCCAATAAAAGCTTCACTGCTCGTGTCAGACTGTTGAAGACACTGGCTAGTGCATGTCAGGGGGACAGAGAATAAATTGCGTCCACGCTTCGGCGCGTGCTGTCTACCCCAAACCCTAAACTCTGTCTTATGAAGTCAAGCACGCATGAAGAGAAGTGGTTTTTGGTTTCAAACATGGAAATTTCAAAAACGCTCCCAAGAGCTACATTTTGGAGTGAGTAATTATTCATATTCATGATTTAAACTTGTTTAAATGGGCATAAAATTCAAAATAAATCAAAATAAATGAAAAACCAAGGCACATAATCTTCTTATGTCATATAGTAAGCATTCAATTAAGTTGATAAACAAGGTCTAGACATATTCAAACCAAAAAAATCATGTATCTCCCCCAAACCCTAAACTCTGTCTTATGAAGTCAAGCATGAAGAGATGTGGTTTTTGGTTTCAAACATGGAAATTTCGAAAACCCTCCCAAGAGCTTCATTTTGGAGTGACTAAGAAGCATACATGCTTACTTTTTCATATTCATGTTTTAAACTTGTTCAAATCTTGGTCAAACCTAGGATTTGACCAAGATTCAAATGGGCATAAAAACTCAAAAAAGATGAAAAAAATGAAAAACCAAGGTCTTCTTATGTCATATACTAAGCATTCAATTAAGTTGATAAACAAGGTCTAGACATATTAAACCTGAAAAATCATGTATCTACCCCCTAACCCTACACTATGTCTTATGAAGTCAAGCATGCATGGTGAACAGAAGTGGTTTTTGGTTTCAAACATGGAAATTTCAAAAACCCCCCCAAGAGCTTCATTTTGGAGTGACTAAGGACGATACATGCTTACTTTGTCATATTCATGTTTTGAACTTCTTTAAGTCATGGTCAAACCTAGGATTTGACCAAGATTCAAATGGGCATAAAAATTCAAAAAAAATCAAAAACCAAAGCACATAGTCTGTGTATGTCATATAGTAAGCATTCAAGTTGATAAACAAGGTCTAGACATATTCAAACCAGAAAAATCATGGAAATTTCAAAAACCTCCCGCGAGCTTCATTTTGGAGTGACTAAGAAGGATCGATGCATGTCACTTTTCATATTCATGTTTTAAACTTGTTTAAATCTTGGTCAAACCTAGGATTTGACTAAGATTCAACAAATGGGGATAAAATTCAAAAAATCAATAAAATGAAAAACCAATGCACATAGTCTTCTTATGTCATATAATAAGCATAGAATTAAGTTGATAAACAAGGTCTAGACATATTCAAACCATAAAAATCATGTATGTGGCTACCCCTAACCCTAAACTCTGTCTTATGAAGTCAAGCATGAAGAGATGTGGTTTTTGGTTTCAAACATGGAAATTTCAAAAACCCTCCCAAGAGCTTCATTTTGGAATGACTAAGAAGCATACATGTTTACCTTTTCATATTCATGTTTAAAACTTGTTCAAATCTTGATCAAACCTAGGATTTGACTAAGATTCAAATGGGCATAAAAATTCAAAAAAATGAAAAACCAAGGTCTTCTTATATATGTCATATAGTAAGCATTCAATTAAGTTGATAAACAAGGTCTAGACATATTAAACCTGAAAAATCATGTATCTACCCCTAACCCTAAACTCTGTCTTATGAAGTCAAGCATGCATGGTGAAGATAAGTGGTTTTTGGTTTCAAACATGGAAATTTCAAAAACCCTACTAATTAAGAGCTTCATTTTGGAGTAACTAAGAAGGATACATGCTTACTTTTTCATATTCGTGTTTTAAACTTGTTTAAGTCATGGTCAAACCTAGGATTTGACCAAGATTTAAATGGGCATAAAAATTCAAAAACAAAATCATGAACCAAAGCACATAGTCTTTGTATGTCATATAGTAAGCATTCAAGTTGATAAACAAGGTGTAGACATATTCAAACCAGAAAAATCATGGAAATTTCAAAAACCTCCCACGAGCTTCATTTTGGAGTGAGTAAGAAGGATCGATACAGGCTTACTTTTTCATATTCATGTTTTAAACTTGTTTAAATCTTGGTCAAACCTAGGATTTGACCAAGATTCAACAAATGGGGATAAAAATTCAAAAATTAATCAATAAAATGAGCACATATTATTCTTATGTCATATAGTAAGCATTCAATTAAGTTGATAAACAAGGTCTAGACATTATCAAACCAAAAAAATCATGTATCTAGCTACCCCTAACCCTAAACTCTGAATTACGAAGTCAAGCATGCATGAAGAGAAGTTGTTTTTTGGTTTCAAACATGGGAATTGCAAAAACCCTCCAAAGAGTTACATTTTGGAGTGACTTAAGAAGGATAGATGCTTAATTTTTCATATTCATGTTTTAAACTTGTTTTACTCATTGTCAAACCTAGGATTTGACCAAGATTCCAAATGGTCATAAAAATTCATAAAAATGAAAAGAATGAAAAACCAAAGCACATAGCATTCTTATGTCATATAGTAAGCATTAAAGTTGATAAACAAGGTCTAGAAATATTCAAACCAAAAAAAAATCATGTATATATCTACCCCTAACCCTAAACTCTGTCTTATGAAGTCAAGCATGCATGAAGAGAAGTGGTTTTTTGGTTTCAAACATGGAAATTTCAAAAACCCTCCCAAGATTTACATTTTGGAGTGACTAAGAAGGATATATGATTAATTTTAATATTTATGATTTACATTTGTTTAAACCATGGTCAAACCTAGGATTTGACCAAAAGATTCAAATGGGCATAAAATTTCAGAAAAAAAATCAAAAGAATGAAAAAAAAAAGGACATAGCATTCTTATATGTCATATATATAGTAAGCATTCAAGTTGATAAACAAGGTCTAGACATATTCAAACCAGAAAATCATGTATATATCTACCCCTAAAACCCTAAACTCTGTCTTATGAAGTCAAGCATGCATGAAGAGAAGTGATTTTTGGTTTCAAACATGGAAATTTCAAAAACCTCTTAAAAATTTCATTTTAGATCGAGTGACTAAGAAGGATGCAGGCTTCCCTTTTCATTTTCATGTCTTAAACTTGTTTAAATATTGATCAAACCTAGCTAAGATTTGACCAAAAGATTCAAACGGGCATAAAATTTTAAAAAACAGAAAAATGAAAAACAAAAGCATATAGTCTTCTTATGTCGTATAGTAAGCATTCAAGTTGATAAAACGGTCTATACATACTCAAACCAGAAATATCATGTATATACCTACCCCTAACCCTAAACTATGTCTTATGAAGTCAATCATGAAGAGAAGTGGTTTTGGGTTTCAAACATGGAAATTTTCATGTTTGAAACTTGTTTAAATCTTGGTCAAACCTAGGATTTGACCAAGATTCAAATGTGCATAAAATTCAAAAAAAATTAGAAAAATGAAAAACAAAAGCACATAGTCTTCTGATGTCATATAGTAAGCATTCAAGTTGATAAACAAGGTTTAGACATATTCAAACCAGACAAATCATGTATGTACCCCCTAACCCTAAACTCGGTCTTATGAAATCTAGCATGAAGAGAAATCGTTTTGGGTTTCAAACGTTTAAGCCAAAAGCCCCATTTCAAATATTTCAAACTTATTCAAATTTGGTTCAAATTTGAAAGACATACAAGTTATAGCACACATAGTGCATACATGTTCACACATACTGCACTAGATGCTAACCAAGGCACATAGTCTTCTTATGTAATTTAGTAAGCCTTCAATTAAGTTGATAAACAAGGTATAGACATATTCAAACCAGGAAAATCATGTATCTACCCCCTAACCATAGCTAAACTATGTATTAAGTCAATCATGCATGTAGAGAAGTCGTTTTGGGTTTCAAACATGGAAATTTCAAGAACATCCCAAAAGCTTCATTTTAGAGTGACTAAGAAGGATCCATGATTACCTTTTCATTTTCATGTTTTAAACTTGTTTAAATCTTTGTCAAACCTAGCATTTGACCAAGATTCAAATGGACACAAAATTTAAAAAAATCAGAAAAATGAAAACCAAAGTACATAGTCTTCTTATGTCATATCGTAAGCATTCAAGTTGATAAACAAGGTCTAGACAAATTCAAACCATACAAAATCATGTATCTACCCCTAACCCTAAACTCTGTCTTATGAAGTCAGGCATGAAGAGAAGTGGTTTTGGGTTTCAAACATGGTAATTTCAAAAACCTCCCAAAAACTTCATTTTAGAGTGACTAAGAAGGATACAAGCTTCCCTTTTCATTTTCATGTTTTAAACTTGTTTAAACCATGGTCAAACCTAGGATTTGACCAAAAGATTCAAATGGGCATAAAAATTCAGAAAAAAAATCAAACGAATGAAAAAACAAAGGACATTGCATTCTTAGGTCATATATATAGTAAGCATTCAAGTCGATAAACAAGGTCTAGACATATTCAAACCAGAAAATCATGTATATATCTACCCCTAAAACCCTAAACTCTGTCTTATGAAGTCAAGCATGCATGAAGAGAAGTGGTTTTTGGTTTCAAACATGGAAATTTCAAAAACCCTCCCAAGAGCTTTATTTTGAAGTGACTAAGAAGCATACATGCTTACTTTTTCATATTCATGTTTTAAACTTATTCAAATCTTGGTGAAACCTAGGATTTGACCAAGATTAAAATGGGCATACAAATTTTAGAAAAAATCAAAAAAATGAAAAACCAAGGCACATAGTCTTCCTATGTCGTATAGTATGCATTCAATTAAGTTGATAAACAAGGTATAGACATATTCAAACCAAGAAAATCATGTATCTACCCCATACCACTAGCTAAACTCTGTCTTATAAGTCAAGCATGCATGAAGAGAAGTCGTTTTTGGTTTCAAACATGGAAATTTCAAAAACCTCCCAAAAGCTTCATTTTGGAGTGACTAAGAAGGATCCATAGGAAACTATGTAGTACTATTACAATATAATAATCACCCGAGTTATTAGAGCAACAAGTCTGTCACTTACGTGTGGTTCCCATGCATGAGGTCCCACACTTCAGTGAGCACAAGTCACGTACGCTAGGTAGGCAAACTCCCAGCCATCTTCTTTGTCAAGAGAGAGGCATCAACACTCTCTCTCTCCATCTCTCCAATTATCCACCTCCGTTGGTTGCCGGTTTGGCAGGGCGTTTCTAGCTCAGCTCGGAGGCCATGGTGTGCAGGCTCTGTAGCCATGGTGATTTGGTCGTGCCAAGTGGTTCGTCCCCGGCTGCGACGAGGATCAATCCGGACGGAGGCTGTTAAGGACCTGATCGCATTTCTTGCTTTCAGCCTGGGGTCTACCATGTAAATCTTAGGGATTTAGACGTAATTTCCTGTTTATTTTGTGTCCTTCTGTAAACTGCGCTCTGATGCATATTGGAAATCTGGGTACTTCAGGATCGTTCGGTTGTCCCTCTAAAAAAAACATCTCTCTCATTCTCGGCCTTTCTCGCTCGCTCGCACCCCCTGCGCACCGACAACCCTGCACAACAGTCAACATCACCAGAAAAAGGATAGACACCATAAATAAGTGGGGCCCCGTGACTGCTCTCCCTTCGTCTCCTCCCGTGTGATCCCTCTTCCTCCGACTCCCGACCTTGCGGAAAAGAAAAATGAAATGAAAGAGTTTCACTGGACGGGCAAACACATGTGCTGCCTAGTAATAATAATAATAACGTAAAAAAATCGACCTACGAGGGTTCTGCCCAGTACTACTGATCAATTTCAAAAAATGCAACTACGGAGTTCGATTTTGGCCTGCTAATATAAAATTAAATAATGAAAAACCATTTACATGACATTATTTTTTTGGTTTCAAACATGGAAATTTCAAAAACCTCTTAAAAAATTCATTTTAGAGTGACTAAGAATGATGCAGGCTTCCCTTTTCATTTTCATGTCTTAAACTTGTTTAAATATTGGTTAAACCTAGCTAAGATTTGACCAAAAGATTCAAACGGGCATAAAATAAAAAAAAACAGAAAAATGAAAAACAAAAGCATATAGTCTTCTTATGTCATATAGTAAGCATTCAAGTTGATAAACAAGGTCTAGACATACTCAAACCAGAAAAATCATGTATATATCTACCCCTAAAACCCTAAACTATGTCTTATGAAGTCAAGCATGCATGAAGAGAAGTGGTTTTTGGTTTCAAACATGCAAATTTCAAGAACCCTCCCAAGATTCAAATGGGCATAAGATTTTTAAAAAAAATCAAAAAATGAAAAACCAAGGCACATAGTCTTCTTATGTCGTATAGTAAGCATTCAACTAAGTTGATAAACAAGGTCTAGACATATTCAAACCAGGAAAATCATGTATCTACCCCTAACCCTAGCTAAACTATGTCTTAAGTCAAGCATGCATGTAGAGAAGTCGTTTTGGGTTTCAAACATGGAAATTTCAAGAACATCCCAAAAGCTTCATTTTAGAGTGACTAAGAAGGATCCATGATTACCTTTTCATTTTTCATGTTTTAAACTTGTTTAAATCTTGGTCAAACCTAGGATTTGACCAAGATTCAAATGGACACAAAATTTAAAAAAATTAGAAAAATGAAAACCAAAGTACATAGTCTTCTTATGTCATATCGTAAGCATTGAAGTTGATAAACAAGGTCTAGACATATTCAAACCATACAAAATCATGTATCTAACCCTAACCCTAAACTCAGTCTTATGAAGTCAAGCATGAAGAGAAGTGGTTTTGGGTTTCAAGCATGGTAATTTCAAAAACCTCCCAAAAACTTCATTTTAGAGTGAGTAAGAAGGATACAAGCTTCCCTTTTCATTTTCATGTTTTAAACTTGTTTAAATCTTGGTCAAACCTTGACCAAAAGATTCAAATGGGCATAAAAATTCAGAAAAAAGTCAAAAGAATGAAAAAACAAAGGATATAGCATTCTTATGTCATATATATATAGTAAGCATTCAAGTTGATAAACAAGGTCTAGACATATTCAAACCAGAAAATCATTTATATATCTACCCCTAAAACCCTAAACTCTGTCTTATGAAGTCAAGCATGCATGAAGAGAAGTGGTTTTTGGTTTCAAACATGGAAATTTCAAAAACCTCTTAAAAAATTCATTTTAGATCGAGTGACTAAGAAGGATGCATGCTTCCCTTTTCATTTTCATGTCTTAAACTTGTTTAAATATTGGTCAAACCTAGCTAAGATTTGACCAAAAGATTCAAATGGGCGTAAGATTTTTTTTAAAATATAGAAAAATGAAAAACAAAAGCATATAGTCTTCTTATGTCATATAGTAAGCATTCAAGTTGATAAACAAGGTCTAGACATACTCAAACCAGAAAAATCATGTATATATCTACCCCTAACCCTAAACTATGTCTTATGAAGTCAATCATGAAGAGAAGTGGTTTTGGGTTTCAAACATGGAAATTTTCATGTTTGAAACTTGTTTAAATCTTGGTCAAACCTAGGATTTGACCAAGATTCAAATGGGCATAAAATTCAAAAAAATAGAAAAATGAAAAACAAAAGCACATAGTCTTCTGATGTCATATATATAGTAAGCATTCAAGTTGATAAACAAGGTTTAGACATATTCAAACCAGACAACTCATGTATCCACATACCCCTAACCCTAAACTCGGTCTTATGAAATCTAGCATGAAGAGAAATCTTTTGGGTTTCAAACGTTTAAGCCAATAGCCCCATTTCAAATATTTCAAACTTATTCAAATTTGGTTCAAATTTGAAAGACATACAAGTTATAGCACACATAGTGCAGACATGTTCACACATACTGCACTAGATGCTAACCAAAGCATATAGTCTTCTTATGTAACATAGTAAGCATTCAATTAAGTTGATAAACAAGGTCTAGACATATTCAAACCAGGAAAATCATGTATCTACCCCTTAACCCTAGCTAAATTATGTCTTAAGTCAAGCATGCATGTAGAGAAGTTATTTTGGGTTTCAAACATGGCAATTTCAAGAACATCCCAAAAGTTTCATTTTAGAGTGACTAAGAAGGATCCATGATTACCTTTTCATTTTCATGTTTTAAACTTGTTTAAATCTTGGTCAAACCTAGGATTTGACCAAGATTCAAATGGACACAAAATTTAAAAAAATCAGAAAAATGAAAACCAAAGTACATAGTCTTCTTATGTCATATCGTAAGCATTCAAGTTCATAAACAAGGTCTAGACATATTCAAACCATACAAAATCATGTATCTACCCCTAACCCTAAACTCTGTCTTATGAAGTCAAGCATGAAGAGAAGTGGTTTTGGGTTTCAAACATGGTAATTTCAAAAACCTCCCAAAAACTTCATTTTAGAGTGACTAAGAAGGGTACAATCTAGCTAAGATTTGACCAAAAGATTCAAACGGGCATAAAATTAAAAAAAAACAGAAAAATGAAAAACAAAAGCATATAGTCTTCTTATGTCATATAGTAAGCATTCAAGTTGATAAAACGGTCTATACATACTCAAACCAGAAATATCATGTATATATCTACCCCTAACCATAAACTATGTCTTATGAAGTCAATCATGAAGAGAAGTGGTTTTGGGTTTCAAACATGGAAATTTTCATGTTTGAGACTTGTTTAAATCTTGGTCAAACCTAGGATTTGACCAAGATTCAAATGTGCATAAAATTCAAAAAAAATTAGAAAAATGAAAAACAAAAGCACATAGTCTTCTGATGTCATATAGTAAGCATTCAAGTTGATAAAACGGTCTATACATACTCAAACCAGAAATATCATGTATATATCTACCCCTAACCCTAAACTATGTCTTATGAAGTCAATCATGAAGAGGAGTGGTTTTGGGTTTCAAACATGGAAATTTTCATGTTTGAAACTTGTTTAAATCTTGGTCAAACCTAGGATTTGACTAAGATTCAAATGGGCATAAAATTCAAAAAAAAATAGGAAAATGAAAAACAAAAGCACATAGTCTTCTGATGTCATATCGTAAGCATTCAAGTTGATAAACAAGGTTTAGACATATTCAAACCAGACAACTCATGTATCCAGCTACCCCTAACCCTAAACTCGGTCTTATGAAATCTAGCATGAAGAGAAATCTTTTGGGTTTCAAACGTTTAAGCCAAAAGCCCCATTTCAAATATTTCAAACTTATTCAAATTTGGTTCAAATTTGAAAGACATACAAGTTATAGCACACATAGTGCATACATGTTCACACATACTGCACTAGATGCTAACCAAAGCACATAGCCTTCTTATGTAATATAGTAAGCATTCAATTAAGTTGATAAACAAGGTCTAGACATATTCAAACTAGGAAAATCATGTATCTACCCCCTAACCCTAGCTAAACTATGTCTTAAGTCAAGCATGCATGTAGAGAAGTCGTTTTGGGTTTCAAACATGGAAATTTCAAGAACATCCCAAAAGCTTCATTTTAGAGTGACTAAGAAGGATCCATGATTACCTTTTCATTTTCATGTTTAAACTTGTTTAAATCTTGGTCAAACCTAGGATTTGACCAAGATTCAAATGGACACAAAATTTAAAAAAATCAGAAAAATGAAAACCAAAGTACATAGTCTTCTTATGTCATACCGTAAGCATTCAAGTTGATAAACAAGGTCTAGACATATTCAAACCATACAAAATCATGTATCTAACCCTAACCCTAAACTCTGTCTTATGAAGTCAAGCATGAAGAGAAGTGGTTTTGGGTTTCAAACATGGTAATTTCAAAAACCTCCCAAAAACTTCATTTTAGGGTGACTAAGAGCATCTCCAACAGGCGCGCTAAAAGCCCCGCGCGGCAAAAAAACCGCCGGTTTGCCGCGCGCGGACGCTGCCGCGCTGCTCCAGCGGAGGCGGGAAAACGGCGCGCGTGCTAAAACTTTTGCCGCCCGCGCGCTTTCGCGCTATCCCGCGCGGGAAATCTGCCGCGTGCGCTGCCGCGCGCGCTATAAAGACGACACGCGCGAAGCGGCCAACTGACACTCCTCCCAGGCGTCTTCCTCCCGCGCCTCTCTCTCTCCCCGCTGCTCTCCCTCCCGCGCCGCTCCGCCTCCGGCCGTTCCGCCTCCACGCGAAGATGCCGCCGCGCCGCCGCCCATCCTCCGGCTACCACGGCGTCCGCGCGCGGCCGAGCGGCCGGTCGACGCGGAGATCCGCTCCGGCGAGGAGCGGATCCGCCTCGGCACCTTCGACACGGCGCACGAGGCGGCGCGGGCCTACTACGCCGTCGCGTGGTGGCTGGGCCGCAGCCGCCGCGGGATGAACTTCCACGACGTGCACACGCGCGAGCAGGCGGAGATGCTCGCGCCGTCGCCGCCGATGGTCACGCGGAGGAGCAGCGCCGATAGCGGGAGCTGGAGCAGCGCCTGCTCATTGCCGAGCGCGATGAGGCGCTCCGCGTTGAATGGGCGCGCCGCTTCCCGGAGGACGTCGCCGCCACGGCGGCCTTCTACGCGGAGAAAGAGAAGAAGGAGGAGGAGAAGGCGGCGGAGAAGGCGAAGAAAAAAGCTTCGCGCGAGAAGCGCCGCGCCGAGTCCGCGGCGAGGAAGGCGGCGAGGGCCGTGAAGGCGGCGAGGAAGGCGGAGGAAAAGAAGAACGGCGCAGGGCCATCGACGATCGTCGTCTCCTCCTCTTCCTCCTTCGAGTGGACGTCGACGCCGGTGTCGGAGACGACTCCGAGCAGCTCGGACTTCGACTGGGACTCCTCCGAGTAGTAGCGTAGAACTTTTATAATATATGTCGCATTGTATCGTACAACTTTTATAATATATTCATATTTTCGATCAAATTTCCATAGTTTGTTCGATTTAAATTTTCAAAAAACGGTCGGATTTAGCACTTTATACCGCGCGCGCGCTGCAAAATAGCGCCTCTGCCGGAGGTGCGTTTTTCGCGCAGCAACGCGCGCTGGAAAATAGCGCCTCTGCCGCGGGCAAATTCGCTAACACGCGCGCTAACGGTATACAGCGCGCCGAATCGTGCGTTTACAGCGCCAGATTTTACAGCTCCTGTTGGAGATGCTCTAAGAAGGATACAAGCTTCCCTTTTCATTTTCATGTTTTAAACTTGTTTAAATCTTGGTCAAACCTAGGATTTGACCAAAAGATTCAAATAAGCATAATAATTCAGAAAAAAGTCAAAAGAATGAAAAAACAAAGGACATAGCATTCTTATGTCATATATATAGTAAGCATTCAAGTTGATAAAGAAGGTCTAGACATATTTAAACCAGAAAATCATGTATATATCTACCCCTAAAACCCTAAACTCTGTCTTATGAAGTCAAGCATGCATGAAGAGAAGTGGTTTTTGGTTTCAAACCTGGAAATTTCAAAAACCCTCCCAGGAAGTTACATTTTGGAGTGACTTAAGAAGGATAGATGCTTAATTTTTCATATTCATGTTTTAAACTTATTTTAATCATTGTCAAACCTAGGATTTGACCAAGATTCAAATGGGCATAAAAATTCATAAAAAATGTAAATAATGAAAAACCAAAGCACATAGCATTCTTATGTCGATCATATAGTAAAGCATTAAAGTTGATAAACAAGGTCTAGACATATTCAAACCAGAACAAATCATGTATATATCTACCCCTAACCCTAAACTCTGTTTCACCAAGTCAAGCATGAAGATATGTGGTTTTTGGTTTCGAACATGGAAATTTCAAAAACCCTCCCAACAGCTTCATTTTGAAGTGACCAAGAAGCATACATGCTTACTATTTCATATTCATGTTTTAAACTTTTCAAATCTTGGTGAAACCTAGGATTTGACCAAGATTCAAATGGGCATACAAATTTTAGAAAAAATCAAAAAAATGAAAAACCAAGGCACATAGTCTTCTTATGTCATATAGTAAGCATTCAATTAAGTTGATAAACAAGTTCTAGACATATTCAAACCAGGAAAAGCATGTATCTACCCCATACCCCTAGCTAAACTCTGTCTTATGAAGTCAAGCATGCATGAAGAGAAGTCGTTTTTGGTTTCAAACATGGAAATTTCAAAAACCTCCCAAAAGCTTCATTTTGGAGTGACTAAGAAGGATCCATAGGAAACTATGTAGTACTATTACAATATAATAATCACCCGAGTTATTAGAGCAACAAGTCTGTCACTTACGTGTGGTTCCCATGCGTGAGGTCCCACACTTCAGTGAGCACAAGTCACGTACGCTAGGTAGGCAAACTCCCAGCCATCTTCTTTGTCAAGAGAGAGGCATCAACACACACACTCTCTCTCTCTCTCCATCTCTCCAATTATCCACCTCCGTTGGCTGCCGGTTTTGGCAGGGCGTTTCTAGCTCAGCTCGGAGGCCATGGTGTGTAGGCTCTATAGCCATGGCGATTTGGTCGCGCCAAGTGGTTCGTCCCCGGCTGCGACGAGGATCAATCCGGACGGTGGCTGTTAAGGACCCGATCGCATTTCTTGCTTTCAGCCTGGGGTCTACCATGTAAATCTTAGGGATTTAGATGTAATTTCATGTTTATTTTGTGTCCTGCTATAAACTGCGCTCTGATGCGTATTGGAAATCGAGGTACTTCAGGATCGTTCGGTTTTCCCTCTAAAAAAACATCTCTCTCATTCTCGGCCTTTCTCGCTCGCTCGCACCCCCTGCGCACCGACAACCCTGCACAACAGTCAACATCACCAGAAAAAGGATAGACACCATAAATAAGTGGGGCCCCGTGACTGCTATCCCTTCGTCTCCTCCCGTGTGATCCCTCTTCCTCCAACTCCCTACCTTGCGGAAAAGAAAAATGAAATGCAAGAGTTTCACTGGACGGGCAAACACATGTGCTGCCTAGTAATAATAATAATAATAACGTAAAAAAATCGACCTACGAGGGTTCTGCCCAGTACTACGGATCAATATAAGAAAATGCAACTACGGGGTTCGATTTTGGCCTGCTAATATAAAATTAAATAATGAAAAACCATTTACATGACATTATTTTTTGGGTTTCAAACATAGAAATTTTAGAAACCTCTTAAAAAATTCATTTTAGAGTGACTAAGAATGATGCAGGCTTCCCTTTTCATTTTCATGTCTTAAACTTGTTTAAATATTGGTCAAACCTAGCTAAGATTTGACCAAAAGATTCAAACGGGCATAAAATAAAAAAAACAGAAAAATGAAAAACAAAAGCATATAGTCTTCTTATGTCATATAGTAAGCATTCATGTTGATAAACAAGGTCTAGACATACTCAAACCAGAAAAATCATGTATATATCTACCCCTAACCCTAAACTCTGTCTTATGAAGTCAAGCATGCATGAAGAGAAGTGGTTTTTGGTTTCAAACATGGAAATTTCAAGAACCCTCCCAAGATTTACATTTTGCAGTGACTAAGAAGGATATATAATTAATTTTTATATTCATGATTTACATTTGCTGAAACCATGGTCAAACCTAGGATTTGACCAAGATTCAAATGGGCATAAGAATTTTAAAAAAATCAAAAAATGAAAACCAAGGCACATAGTCTTCTTATGTCATATTGTAAGCATTCTCAATTAAGTTGATTTTAGAGTGACTAAGAAGGATGCAGGCTTCCCTTTTCATTTTCATGTTTTAAACTTGTTTAAATCTTGGTCAAACCTAGTATTTGACCAAAAGATTCAAATGGGCATAAAATTTCATAAAAAAATCAAAAGAATGAAAAAACAAAGGACATAGCATTCTTATATGTCATATATATATAGTAAAGCATTCAAGTTGATAAACAAGGTCTAGACATATTCAAACCAGAAAATCATGTATATATCTACCCCTAACCCTAAACTCTGTCTTATGAAGTCAAGCATGCATGAAGAGAAGTGGTTTTTGGTTTGAAACATGCAAATTTCAAGAACCCTCCCAAGATTTACATTTTGGAGTGACTAAGAAGGATAGATGCTTAATGTTTATATTCATGATTTAAATTTGTTAAAACCATGGTCAAACCTAGGATTTGACCAAGATTCAAATGTGCATAAGAATTTTAAAAAAAAACAAAAATTGAAAAACCAAGGCACATAGTCTTCTTATGTCATATAGTAAGCATTCAACTAAGTTGATAAACAAGGTCTAGACATATTCAAACCAGGAAAATCATGTATCTACCCCCTAACCCTAGCTAAACTATGTCTTAAGTCAAGCATGCATGTAGAGAAGTTGTTTTGGGTTTCAAACATGGAAATTTCAAGAACATCCCAAAAGCTTCATTTTAGAGTGACTAAGAAGGATCCATGATTACCTTTTCATTTTCATATTTTAAACTTGTTTAAATCTTGGTCAAACCTAGGATTTTACCAAGATTCAAATGGACACAAAATTCAAAAAAATCAGAAAAATGAAAACCAAAGTACATAGTCTTCTTATGTCATATCGTAAGCATTCAAGTTCATAAACAAGGTCTAGACATATTCAAACCATACAAAATCATGTATCTACCCCTAACCCTAAACTCTGTCTTATGAAGTCAAGCATGAAGAGAAGTGGTTTTGGGTTTCAAACATGGTAATTTCAAAAACCTCCCAAAAACTTCATTTTAGAGTGACTAAGGAGGGTACAATCTTCCCTTTTCATTTTCACGTTTTAAACTTGTTTAAATCTTGGTCAAACCTAGGATTTGACCAAAAGATTCAAATGGGCATAAAAATTCAGAAAAAAGTCAAAAGAATGAAAAAACAAAGGACATAGCATTCTTATGTCATATATATAGTAAGCATTAAAGTTGATAAACAAGGTCTAGACATATTCAAACCAGAAAATCATGTATATATCTACCCCTAAAACCCTAAACTCTGTCTTATGAAGTCAAGCATGCATGAAGAGAAGTGGTTTTTGGTTTCAAACATGGAAATTTCAAAAACCTCTTAAAAAATTCATTTTAGATCGAGTGACTAAGAAGGATTGATACGGGTACAGCACGCGTCCGTTGGGAACCCCAAGAGGAAGGTGTGATGCGTACAGCGGCAAGTTTTCCCTCATTATGAAACCAAGGTTTATCGAACCAGTAGGAGCCAAGAAGCACGTTGAAGGTTGATGGCGGCGAGATGTAGTGCGGCGCAACACCAGGGATTCCGGCGCCAACGTGGAACCTGCACAACACAAACCAAGTACTTTGCCCCAACGAAACAGCGAGGTTGTCAATCTCACCGGCTTGCTGTAACAAAGGATTAGATGTATTGTGTGGATGATGATTGTTTGCAGAAAAATAGTAGATCAGTATTGCAGTAGATTGTATTTCAGTAAAGAGAATTGGACCGGGGTCCACAGTTCACTAGAGGTGTCTCTTCCATAAGATAAACAACATGTTGGGTGAACAAATTACAGTTGGGCAATTGACAAATAAAGAGGGCATGACCATGCACATACATATTATGATGAGTATTGTGAGATTTAATTGGGCATTACGACAAAGTACATAGACCGCTATCCAGCATGCATCTATGCCTAAAAAGTCCACCTTCAGGTTATCATCCGAACCCCCTCCAGTATTAAGTTGCTAACGACAGACAATTGCATTAAGTATTGCGCGTAATGTAATCAGTAACTACATCCTCGAACATAGCACCAATGTTTTATCCCTAGTGGCAACAACACATCCATAATCTTAGAGATTTCTGTCACTTCCCTAGATTCACGGAGACATGAACCCACTATCGAGCATAAATACTCCCTCTTGGAGTTACAAGCATCTACTTGGCCAGAGCATCTACTAGTAACGGAGAGCATGCAAGATCATAAACAACACATAGATATAAATTGATAATCAACATAACATGGTATTCTCTATTCATCGGATCCCAACAAACACAACATATAGAATTACAGATAGATGATCTTGATCATGTTCGGCAGCTCACAAGACCCGACAATTAAGCACAATGGGGAGAAGACAACCATCTAGCTACTGCTATGGACCCATAGTCCAGGGGTAGACTACTCACACATCACTCCGGAGGCGACCATGGCGGCGTAGAGTCCTTCGGGAGATGATTCCCCTCTCCGGCAGGGTGCCGGAGGCGTTCTCCTGAATCCCCCAAGATGGGATTGGCGGCGGCGGCGTCTCTGGAAGGTTTTCCGTATCGTGTCTCTCGGTACTGGGGGTTTCGCGACGAAGGCTATTTGTAGGCGGAAGGGCAGGTCAAGGGCGTCACGAGGGGCCCACACCCTAGGTCGGCGCGGCCAGGGCTTGGGCCGCGCCGCCCTATGGTGTCGCCACCTCGTGGCCCCACTTCGTCTCCTCTTCGGTCTTCTGGAAGCTTCGTGGCAAAATAGGACCCTGGGCGTTGATTTCGTCCAATTCCGAGAATATTTCCTTACTAGGACTTCTGAAACCAAAAACAGCAGAAAACAAAGAATCGGCACTTCGGCATCTTGTTAATAGGTTAGTTCCAGAAAATGCACGAATATGACATAAAGTGTGCATAAAACATGTAGATAATATCAATAATGTGGCATGGAACATAAGAAATTATCGATACGTTGGAGACGTATCAGCATCCCCAAGCTTAGTTCCTGCTCGTCCCGAGCAGGTAAACAATAAACAAAGATAATTTCTGGAGTGACATGCCATCATAATCTTGATCATACTATTTGTAAAGCATATGAGCTGAGATCAAATCATTCAAAGCAAGTATCTATATTGACATAAGAGATGATAATGTAAGAGTTAGACAAGCTAAAAGTTTTCATGAACTATTGCTTTAAAGACATGCAACCGTGCAAAGTTCATTAAAGATGTATTAAGTATTCAGCATAGAAGTTCTATCCTTCATTCCAAGCATCAAGTAAATTTTCACAACATAAGAAGGATTCAGTCAAGTAAACATAAACATGAACGTCATGAATCAACTGTTTCGAAGTCTACTCAACCGGTGAGCGCAAGCATTTGGTATTAGCACCAGGATGTTATGGCATAAAGAACGTTAATGGGGGTTTGGAAGGCCAAATGGAAGAAAGGCTTGCAAAGCTGTAAATGACCATTAGACAAGAGGAAGCCTTATGATCGAAGCTATGCAAGGAGTAGTGATTGCCTGATACGTCTCCGACGTATTGATAATTTCTTGTGTTCCATGCCACATTATTGATGTTATCTACATGTTTTATGCACACTTTATGTCATATTCGTGCATTTTCTGGAACTAACCTATTAACAAGATGCCGAAGTGCCAGTTGCTGTTTTCTGCTGTTTTTGGTTTCAGAAATCCTAGTAAGGAAATATTCTCGGAATTGGACGAAATCAACGCCCAGGGGCCTATTTTTCCACGAAGCTTCCAGAAGTCCGAAGATGAAACGAAGAGGGGCCACGAGGCAGCCAGAGCATAGGGCGGCGCGGCCCCTGCCCTGGCCGCGCGGCCCTATGGTCTGGGCCCCTCGCGCCGCCTCTTGACCTACCCTTCCGCCTACTTAAAGCCTCCGTGACGAAACCCCCAGTACCGAGAGCCACGATACGGAAAACCTTCCAGAGACGCCGCCAACGCCGATCCCATCTCGGGGGATCCAGGAGATCGCCTCCGGCACCCTGCCGGAGAGGGGAATCATCTCCCGGAGGACTCTACGCCGCCATGGTCGCCTCCGGTGTGATGTGTGAGTAGTCTACCCCTGGACTATGGGTCCATAGCAGTAGCTAGATGGTTGTCTTCTCCCCATTGTGCTATCATTGTCGGATCTTGTGAGCTGCCTAACATGATCAAGATCATCTATCTGTAATTCTATATGTTGCGTTTGTTGGGATCCAATGAATAGAGAATACTTGTTATGTTGATTATCAAAGTTATATCTACGTGTTGTTTATGATCTTGCATGCTCTCCGTAACTAGTAGATGCTCTGGCCAAGTAGATGCTTGTAACTCCAAGAGGGAGTACTTATGCTCGATAGTGGGTTCATGCCTGCATTGACACCTGGACAAAGGATGTGAAAGTTCTAAGGTTGTGTTGTGCTGTTGCCACTAGGGATAAAACATTGATGCTATGTCTAAGGATGTAGTTGTTGATTACATTACGCACCATACTTAATGCAATTGTCTGTTGCTTTGCAACTTAATACTGGAGGGGGTTCGGATGATAACCTGAAGGTGGACTTTTTAGGCATAGATGCAGTTGGATGGCGGTCTATGTACTTTGGCGTAATGCCCAATTAAATCTCACTATACTCATCATGATATGTATGTGCATGGTCATGCCCTCTTTATTTGTCAATTGCCCAACTGTAATTTGTTCACCCAACATGCTGTTTGTCTTATGGGAGAGACACCTCTAGTGAACTGTGGACCCCGGTCCAATTCTCTTTACTGAAATACAATCTACTGCAATACTTGTTCTACTGTTTTCTGCAAACAATCATCTTTCACACAATACGGTTAATCCTTTGTTACAGCAAGCCGGTGAGATTGACAACCTCACTATTTCGTTGGGGCAAAGTACTTTGGTTGTGTTGTGCAGGTTCCACGTTGGCGCTGGAATCCCTGGTGTTGCGCCGCACTACATCCCGCCACCATCAACCTTCAACGTGCTTCTTGGCTCCTCCTGGTTCGATAAACCTTGGTTTCTTTCTGAGGGAAAACTTGCTGCTGTGCGCATCATACCTTCCTCTTGGGGTTCCCAACGAACGTGTGAGTTACACGCCATCAAGCATATTTTCTGGCGCCGTTGCCGGGGAGATCAAGACACGCTGCAAGGGGAGTCTCCACTTCTCAATCTCTTTACTTTGTTTTTGTCTTGCTTAGTTTTATTTACTACTTTGTTTGCTGCACTAAATCAAAATACAAAAAAATTAGTTGCTAGTTTTACTTTATTTGCTATCTTGTTTGCTATATCAAAAACACAAAAAAAAATTAGTTACTTGCATTTACTTTACTTATTTCATAATGTTTCCTCCTAAGTTTGTTCTTAAAGATGTACCGGTAGATCGAGGGTCTATCCTTGGGAAAGACAATATAGAAGATTTTTTCACTCATATTAGTACGGTCGAAGATTTTGAAGATAGACACTTGGCAGAACTTGCCCCCACTTATGAAATTGCTGTTGCTTCTTTAGTACACGCATTAGAAGCTAGATTTGTTAATCTTAATCCTGTGATTCAACATATGTTTCTTACACTCAGTGATATGGAAGAAGGAGAAAAGAAAGATTTTGTATTAGAAACCCTTCTTAAAGAATTTGGGGGAATAGCGAGAGAAGCTAGAAAAGTTTTCACTAAATATAATATGCTAGGTTCTTATACCAACTTTGCCAGTACCCTTGAGAAGATGGAAAAGGATAGACAAAAGTACACTAATAAAGTTAATTATGAGGGGGATATTAAAACATCAATACCTTGCAAGCTCTTGGGAATGTGGGAGGCACTAGAAAAGAATTTTGATTGGATTGTTCCTGAAGATTTGTTTGATGAGAGTAGCAAGCCCAAGACTAATGAAAAGGGAGCCTCTGAAACTCACATAGAAAAGATAATATGCATAGTTGAGAAAACTCCGCACCCCGCTGAGAATGCATCATCCTTTGATAATACTTGATACACACTTTCTGCGCCTAGCTGAAAGGCGTTAAAGAAAAGCGCTTATGGGAGACAACCCATGTTTTTACCTACAGTACTTTGTTTTTATTTTGTGTCTTGGAAGTTGTTTACTACTGTAGCAACCTCTCCTTATCTTAGTTTAGTGTTTTATTGTGCCAAGTTAAGCCGTTGATAGTAAAGTAAGTACTAGATTTGGATTACTGCGCAGTTCCAGAATTCTTTGCTGTCACGAATCTGGGTCCACCTCCCTGTAGGTAGCTCAGAAAATTAAGCCAATTTACTTGCATGATCCTCAGATATGTACGCAACTTTCATTCAATTTGAGAATTTTCATTTGAGCAAGTCTGGTGCCATTTTAAAATTCGTCAATACGAACTGTTCTGTTTTGACAGATTCTGCCTTTTATTTCGCATTGCCTCTTTTGCTATGTTGGATGAATTTCTTTGATCCACTAATGTCCAGTAGCATTATGCAATGTCCAGAAGTGTTAAGAATGATTGTGTCACCTCTGAATATGTTAATTTTTATTGTGCACTAACCCTCTAATGAGTTGTTTCGAGTTTGGTGTGGAGGAAGTTTCAAGGATCAAGAGAGGAGTATGATGCAACATGATCAAGGAGAGTGAAAGCTCTAAGCTTGGGGATGCCCCGGTGGTTCACCCCTGCATATATCAAGAAGACTCAAGCGTCTAAGCTTGGGGATGCCCAAGGCATCCCCTTCTTCATCGACAACATTATCAGGTTCCTCCCCTGAAACTATATTTTTATTCCATCACATCTTATGTGCTTTGCTTGGAGCATCGGTTTGTTTTTGTTTTTTGTTTTGTTTGAATAAAATGGATCCTAGCATTCACTTTATGGGAGAGAGACACGCTCCGCTGTAGCATATGGACAAGTATGTCCTTGGTTTCTACTCATAGTATTCATGGCGAAGTTTCTCCTTCGTTAAATTGTTATATGGTTGTAATTGGAAAATGATACATGTAGTAATTGCTATAAATGTCTTGGGTAATGTGATACTTGGCAATTGTTGTGCTCATGATTAAGCTCTTGCATCATATGCTTTGCACCCATTAATGAAGAAATACATAGAGCATGCTAAAATTTGGTTTGCATATTTGGTTTCTCTAAGGTCTAGATAATTTCTAGTATTGAGTTTGAACAACAAGGAAGATGGTGTAGAGTCTTATAATGTTTTCAATATGTCTTTTATGTGAGTTTTGCTGCACCGGTTCATCCTTGTGTTTGTTTCAAATAAGCCTTGCTAGCCTAAACCTTGTATCGAGAGGGAATACTTCTCATGCATCCAAAATACTTGAGCCAACCACTATGCCATTTGTGTCCACCATACCTACCTACTACATGGTATTTTCCGCCATTCCAAAGTAAATTGCTTGAGTGCTACCTTTAAAATTCCATCATTCACCTTTGCAATATATAGCTCATGGGACAGATAGCTTAAAAACTATTGTGGTATTGAATATGTAATTATGCACTTTATCTCTTATTAAGTTGCTTGTTGTGCGATAACCATGTTTACTGGGGACGCCATCAACTACTCTTTGTTGAATTTCATGTGAGTTGCTATGCATGTTCGTCTTGTCTGAAGTAAGAGAGATCTACCACCTTATGGTTAAGCATGCATATTGTTAGAGAAGAACATTGGGCCGCTAACTAAAGCCATGATCCATGGTGGAAGTTTCAGTTTTGGACATATATCCTCAATCTCATATGAGAAAATTATTAATTGTTGTTACATGCTTATGCATAAAAGAGGAGTCCATTATCTGTTGTCTATGTTGTCCCGGTATGGATGTCTAAGTTGAAGAATAATCAATAGCGAGAAATCCAATGCGAGCTTTCTCCTTAGACCTTTGTACAGGCGGCATAGAGGTACCCCTTTGTGACACTTGGTTAAAACAGTGCATTGTGATGATCCGGTAGTCCAAGCTAATTAGGACAAGGTGCGGGCACTATTAGTACACTATGCATGAGGCTTGCAACTTATAAGATATAATTTACATGATGCATATGCTTTATTACTACCGTTGACAAAATTGTTTCATGTTTTCAAAATCAAAGCTCTAGCACAAATATAGCAATCGATGCTTTTCCTCTATGGAGGACCATTCTTTTACCTTCAATGTTGAGTCAGTTCACCTATTTCTCTCCACCTCAAGAAGCAAACACTTGTGTGAACTGTGCATTGATTCCTACATACTTGCTTATTGCACTTATTATATTACTCTATGTTGACAATATCCATGAGATATACATGTTACAAGTTGAAAGCAACCGCTGAAACTTAATCTTCTTTTGTGTTGCTTCAATGCCTTTACTTTGAATTATTGCTTTATGAGTTAACTCTTATGCAAGACTTATTAATGCTTGTCTTGAAGTGCTATTCATGAAAAGTCTTTGCTTTATGATTCACTTGTTTACTCATGTCATATACATTGTTTTGATCGCTGCATTCACTACATATGCTTTACAAATAGTATGATCAAGATTATGATGGCATGTCACTTCAGAAATTATCTGTGTTATCGTTTTACCTGCTCGGGACGAGCAGAACTAAGCTTGGGGATGCTGATACGTCTCCGACGTATCGATAATTTCTTGTGTTCCATGCCACATTATTGATGTTATCTACATGTTTTATGCACACTTTATGTCATATTCGTGCATTTTCTGGAACTAACCTATTAACAAGATGCCGAAGTGCCAGTTGCTGTTTTCTGCTGTTTTTGGTTTCAGAAATCCTAGTAAGGAAATATTCTCGGAATTGGACGAAATCAACGCCCAGGGGCCTATTTTTCCACGAAGCTTCCAGAAGTCCGAAGATGAAACGAAGAGGGGCCACGAGGCAGCCAGAGCATAGGGCGGCGCGGCCCCTGCCCTGGCCGCGCGGCCCTATGGTCTGGGCCCCTCGCGCCGCCTCTTGACCTACCCTTCCGCCTACTTAAAGCCTCCGTGACGAAACCCCCAGTACCGAGAGCCACGATACGGAAAACCTTCCAGAGACGCCGCCAACGCCGATCCCATCTCGGGGGATCCAGGAGATCGCCTCCGGCACCCTGCCGGAGAGGGGAATCATCTCCCGGAGGACTCTACGCCGCCATGGTCGCCTCCGGTGTGATGTGTGAGTAGTCTACCCCTGGACTATGGGTCCATAGCAGTAGCTAGATGGTTGTCTTCTCCCCATTGTGCTATCATTGTCGGATCTTGTGAGCTGCCTAACATGATCAAGATCATCTATCTGTAATTCTATATGTTGCGTTTGTTGGGATCCGATGAATAGAGAATACTTGTTATGTTGATTATCAAAGTTATATCTACGTGTTGTTTATGATCTTGCATGCTCTCCGTTACTAGTAGATGCTCTGGCCAAGTAGATGCTTGTAACTCCAAGAGGGAGTACTTATGCTCGATAGTGGGTTCATGCCTGCATTGACACCTGGGACAGATGTGAGAAAGTTCTAAGGTTGTGTTGTGCTATTGCCACTAGGGATAAAACATTGATGCTATGTCTAAGGATGTAGTTGTTGATTACATTACGCACCATACTTAATGCAATTGTCTGTTGCTTTGCAACTTAATACTGGAGGGGGTTCTGATGATAACCTGAAGGTGGACTTTTTAGGCATAGATGCAGTTGGATGGCGGTCTATGTACTTTGTCGTAATGCCCAATTAAATCTCACTATACTCATCATGATATGTATGTGCATGGTCATGCCCTCTTTATTTGTCAATTGCCCAACTGTAATTTGTTCACCCAACATGCTGTTTGTCTTATGGGAGAGACACCTCTAGTGAACTGTGGACCCCGGTCCAATTCTCTTTACTGAAATACAATCTACTGCAATACTTGTTCTACTGTTTTCTGCAAACAATCATCTTCCACACAATACGGTTAATCCTTTGTTATAGCAAGCCGGTGAGATTGACAACCTCACTGTTTCGTTGGGCAAAGTACTTTGGTTGTGTTGTGCAGGTTCCACGTTGGCGCTGGAATCCCTGGTGTTGCGCCGCACTACATCCCGCCGCCATCAACCTTCAACGTGCTTCTTGGCTCCTCCTGGTTCGATAAACCTTGGTTTCTTTCTGAGGGAAAACTTGCTGCTGTGCGCATCATACCTTCCTCTTGGGGTTCCCAACGAACGTGTGAGTTATACGCCATCATTGCCATGCAACGGATGCACATAGAGCTATATGTGTATGAAAGCTCTCCAATGGAACTAGTGGGGGTGCATCCAACTTGGTTGCTCACGAAGACCTAGAGCACTTTTGAGAGGCTCATCATTGGAATATGCAACCCAAGTTCTATAGTGTAAATTCCCCACATAGTTATACTAGTAAAACATGAAAACTCTCTCATATGAATGTAGGTGCTGAACATGAGCACAAATGATGACTATGAATAATGCGGGTGCTAAAACATGAGCACAAGTGTGGATAAAAGATAGTAATGCTGCCCCCCTTTTTTCCTTATTCTATTTTTTTCTTTTTTCTTTTTTTCTCTTTTTTTTCTTTTTTTTCTTTCTTTTCATTTTTTTTTGATGGCCTCCACGGCTCTTTTCATTTTTAGGGGCAACATCCTAATATGACAACACACTTTTTGGTACAAATAACTCATAATGAATGAAACATGATGTATGAAACTGTATGCCTCTGCCAGTGTAGCAGGATGTGCAATGATCTAGCGTAACATGGGTAAACCAAATATCAGCTGTATATGATCATGCAAAGCAATATATAAATAATAAATGACAACATGTCATGTAATGTAAAAATGGATGTTGCATGGCAATATATCTCGGAACAGCTATGGAAATGCTGTGGTAGGTAGGTATGGTGGCTGTTTTGAGGAGATGTATGGGCTTATGTGTAGGAGAACAAGAGAAAGTTCTCCCACGGGTTTGGATGTACCGGCGAAGTATGCATAATTCTCAATGTGAGCAAAAGGCAATGCACAGTACCGAAGAGGCTAGCAAATTTGGATGGTGGAAGTGCCAAAAACCGTAGCTTAACATTAGTCAAAAAGAACTCACAAGCTTATTGCAAACAACTAGCAGGTTCATCATTAAGAGCATGATTAAAATTTACTCCAAGGAGGGCCGTTCACGGTGGCACAAGTACCCCGCTAGCTCCCTCGACCTTTAGCACAACTTAGTTATTACGATGAACTCTCAGACATGGAAAGCTATCAAGTCCAACTACGCCTTCAACTATTTAAATAGAGTTTGTAGTACGGCACAAGCTTAAAGACAATAATCCACTACTAATTTTAACTCATTTATCCAGCAAGCCTTACCATCTAAATATCTCAAAACATTTGCAAAGAATCAAGTTATCAAAGCTCAATGTTCTACAAGTATTTTATTATACACTACCACATGCAACATTTCCCGTTTCCAACCATACAACAATTTAACGAAGAAGAAACTTTGCCATGAATATTATGAGTAAAGCCTAAGGACATACTTGTCCATATGCTACAGCGGAGCGTGTCTCTCTCCCACACAGTGAATGCTAGGATCCATTTTATTCAAACAAAACAAAAACAAAAACAAACTGACGCTCCAAGAAAAGCACATAAGCTGTGATGGAATAAAAATATAGTTTCACGGGAGGAACCTGATAATGTTGTCGATGAAGAAGGGGATGCCTTGGGCATCCCCAAGCTTAGACGCTTGAGTCTTCTTGATATATGCAGGGGTGAACCACCGGGGCATCCCCAAGCTTAGAGCTTTCACTCTCCTTGATCATGTTGTATCATCTCCCTCTCTTGATCCTTGAAAACTTCCTCCACACCAAACTTAGAACAACTCATTAGAGGGTTAGTGCACAATCAAAATATACATGTTCAGAGGTGACATAATCATTCTTAACACTTCTGGACATTGCACAAAGCTACTGAAAGTCAATAGAATCGAAATATCCATCGAACATAACAAAACTGGCAATGCGAAATAAAAGGTAGAATCTGTCAAAACAGAACAGTTCGTATTGACGAATTTTATTGAGGCACCTGACTTGCTCAAATGAAAATGCTCAAATTGAATGAAAGTTGCGTACATATCTGAGGATCACTCACGTAAATTGGAATAATTTTATGAGTTACCTACAGAGAATTTTGCCCAGATTCGTGACAGCAAGGAAATCTGTTTCTGCGCAGTAATTCAAATCTAGTATGAACTTTACTATCAACGACTTTACTTGGCACAATAAAACACTAAACTAAGATAAGGAGAGGTTGCTACAGTAGTAAACAACTTCCAAGACACAAAATAAAAACAAAGTACTGTAGTAAAAACCATGGGTTGTCTCCCATAAGCGCTTTTCTTTAACGCCTTTCAGCTAGGCGCAGAAAGTGTGTATCAAGTATTATCAAGAGACGAAGTGTCAACATCATAATTTGTTCTAATAATAGAATCAAAAGGTAACTTCATTCTCTTTCTAGGGAAGTGTTCCATACCTTTCTTGAGAGGAAATTGATATTTAATGTTACCTTTCTTCATATCAATGATAGCACCAACAGTTCGAAGAAAAGGTCTTCCCAATATAATGGGACAAGATGCATTGCATTCAATATCCAAGACAACAAAATCAACGGGGACAAGATTATTGTTAACGGTAATGCGAACATTATCAACTTTCCCCAAAGGTTTCTTTGTAGAATGATCAGCAAGATTAACATCCAAATAACTATTTTTCAGCGGTGGCAAGTCAAGCATATTATAGATTTTCTTAGGCATAACGGAAATACTTGCACCAAGATCACATAAAGCATTACAATCAAAATCTTTAACCTTCATCTTAATGATGGGCTCCCAACCATCCTCTAGCTTTCTAGGAATAGAGGCTTCGCGCTCTAGTTTCTCTTCTCTAGCTTTTATGAGAGCATTTGTAATATGTTTCGTGAAAGCCAAATTTATAGCACTAGCATTAGGACTTTTAGCAAGTTTTTGCAAGAACTTTATAACTTCAGAGATGTGGAAATCATTAAAATTCAAACCATTATAATCTAAAGCAATGGGATCATCATCCCCAATGTTGGAAAAAATTGCAGCAGTTCTATCACAGGCAGTTTCAGCAGTTTTAGCAGTTTCAGGCAGTTTTTCGCGCTTTACATTAGAAGTGGAAACATTGCTAACACCAATTCTTTTATTATTATTAGTAGGAGGTGCAGCAACATGTGTAGCATTAGCATTACTAATGGTGCTAATAGTCCAAACTTTAGCTATATTATCTTCTTTTTCATTTTCTTCTTTTTCCCACCTAGCACGCAATTCGGCCATCAATCTTATATTCTCATTAATTCTAATTTGGATGGCATTTGCTGTAGTAACAATTTTATTATGATGATTCTCATTAGGCATAACTTTTGATTTCAAAAGATCAACGTCAGCAGCAAGACTATCAACTTTAGAAGCAAGTATATCAATTTTCCCAAGCTTTTCTTCAACAGATTTGTTAAAAGCAGTTTGTGTACTAATAAATTCTTTAAGCATGGCTTCAAGTCCAGGGGGTGAATTCCTATTATTGTTGTAAGAATTCCCATAAGAATTACCATAGCCGTTGCCATTATTATAAGGATATGGCCTATAGTTGTTACTAGAATTGTTCCGGTAAGCATTGTTGTTGAAATTACTATTTTTAATGAAGTTTACATCAACATGTTCTTCTTGTGCAACCAATGAAGCTAACGGAACATTATTAGGATCAACATTTGTCCTATCATTCACAAGCATAGACATAATAGCATCAATCTTATCACTCAAGGAAGGGGTTTCTTCGACAGAATTTACCTTCTTACCTTGTGGAGCTCTTTCCGTGTGCCATTCAGAGTAGATGATCATCATATTAGCAAGAAGCTTTGTTGCTTCACCAAGAGTGATGGACATAAAGGTACCTCCAGCAGCTGAATCCAATAGGTTCCGCGAAGAAAAATTCAGTCCTGCATAAAAGGTTTGGATGATCATCCAAGTAGTCAGTCCATGGGTTGGGCAATTTTTAACCAAAGATTTTATTCTTTCCCATGCTTGTGCAACATGTTCAGTATCCAATTGTTTAAAATTCATTATGCTACTCCTCAAAGATATAATTTTAACAGGGGGATAATATCTACCAATAAAAGCATCCTTGCATTTAGTCCATGAATCAATACTATTCTTAGGCAGAGATAGCAACCAATCTTTAGCTCTTCCTCTTAATGAGAAAGGGAACAATTTTAATTTTATAATGTCACCATCTACATCTTTATATTTTTGCATTTCACATAGTTCAACAAAATTATTGAGATGGGCAGCAGCATCATCAGAACTAACACCAGAAAATTGCTCTCGCATAACAAGATTTAGTAAAGCAGGTTTAATTTCAAAGAATTCTGTTGTAGTAGCAGGTGGAGCAATAGGTGTGCATAAGAAATCATTATTATTTGTGGTTGTGAAGTCACACAACTTAGTATTTTCAGGAGTACCCATTTTAGCAACAGTAAATAAAGCAAACTAGATAAAGTAAATGCAAGTAACTAATTTTTTTGTGTTTTTGATATAGCAAACAAGATAGCAAATAAAGTAAAACTAGCAACTAATTTTTTTGTATTTTGATTTAGTGCAGCAAACAAAGTAGTAAATAAAACTAAGCAAGACAAAAACTAAGTAAAGAGATTGGGATGTAGAGACTCCCCTTGCAGCGTGTCTTGATCTCCCCGGCAACGGCGCCAGAAAAAGAGCTTGATACGCGTACTGCATGCGTCCGTTGGGAACCCCAAGAGGAAGGTGTGATGCGTACAGCGGCAAGTTTTCCCTCAGTATGAAACCAAGGTTTATCGAACCAGTAGGAGCCAAGAAGCACGTTGAAGGTTGATGGCGGCGAGATGTAGTGCGGCGCAACACCAGGGATTCCGGCGCCAACGTGGAACCTGCACAACACAAACCAAGTACTTTGCCCCAACGAAACAGCGAGGTTGTCAATCTCACTGGCTTGCTATAACAAAGGATTAGATGTATAGTGTGGATGATGATTGTTTGCAGAAAAACAGTAGATCAGTATTGCAGTAGATTGTATTTCAGTAAAGAGAATTGGACCGGGGTCCACAGTTCACTAGTGGTGTCTATCCCATAAGATAAACAGCATGTTTGGTGAACAAATTACAGTTGGGCAATTGACAAATAAAGAGGGCATGACCATGCACATACATATTATGATGAGTATTGTGAGATTTAATTGGGCATTACGACAAAGTACATAGACCGCTATCCAGCATGCATCTATGCCTAAAAAGTCCACCTTCAGGTTATCATCCGAACCCCCTCCCGTATTAAGTTGCTAACAACAGACAATTGCATTAAGTATTGCGCGTAATGTAATCAGTAACTACATCCTCGAACATAGCACCAATGTTTTATCCCTAGTGGCAACAGCACATCCATAATCTTAGAGATTTCTGTCACTTCCCCAGATTCACGGAGACATGAACCCACTATCGAGCATAAATACTCCCTCTTGGAGTTACAAGCATCTACTTGGCCAGAGCATCTACTAGTAACGGAGAGCATGCAAGATCATAAACAACACATAGATATAAATTGATAATCAACATAACATGGTATTCTCTATTCATCGGATCCCAACAAACACAACATATAGAATTACAGATAGATGATCTTGATCATGTTCGGCAGCTCACAAGACCCGACAATTAAGCACAATGGGGAGAAGACAACCATCTAGCTACTGCTATGGACCCATAGTCCAGGGGTAGACTACTCACACATCACTCCGGAGGCGACCATGGCGGCGTAGAGTCCTCCGGGAGATGATTCCCCTCTCCGGCAGGGTGCCGGAGGCGATCTCCTGAATCCCCCGAGATGGGATTGGCGGCGGCGGCGTCTCTGGAAGGTTTTCCGTATCGTGGCTCTCGGTACTGGGGGTTTCGCGATGAAGGCTATTTGTAGGCGGAAGGGCAGGTCAAGGGGCGTCACGAGGGGCCCACACCCTAGGTCGGCGCGGCCAGGGCTTGGGCCGCGCCGCCCTATGGTGTCGCCACCTCGTGGCCCCACTTCGTCTCCTCTTCGGCTTCTGGAAGCTTCGTGGCAAAATAGGACCCTGGGCGTTGATTTCGTCCAATTCCGAGAATATTTCCTTACTAGGATTTCTGAAACCAAAAACAGCAGAAAACAACAACTGGCACTTCGGCATCTTGTTAATAGGTTAGTTCCAGAAAATGCACGAATATGACATAAAGTGTGCATAAAACATGTAGATAACATCAATAATGTGGCATGGAACATATGAAATTATCGATACGTCGGAGACGTATCAAGGATGCAGGCTTCCCTTTTAATTTTCATGTCTTAAACTTGTTTAAATATTGGTCAAACCTAGCTAAGATTTGACCAAAAGATTCAAACGGGCATAAAATAAAAAGAAACAGAAAAATGAAAAAAAAAGCATATAGTCTTCTTATGTCATATAGTAAGCATTCAAGTTGATAAAACGGTCTATACATACTCAAACCAGAAATATCATGTATATATCTACCCCTAACCCTAAACTATGTCTTATGAAGTTAATCATGAAGAGAAGTCGTTTTGGGTTTCAAACATGGAAATTTTCATGTTTGAAACTTGTTTAAATCTTGGTCAAACCTAGGATTTGACCAAGATTCAAATGGGCATAAAATTTAAAAAAATAGAAAATTGAAAAACAAAAGCACATAGTCTTCTGATGTCATATAGTAAGCATTCAAGTTGATAAACAAGGTTTAGACATATTCAAACCAGACAAATCATGTATGTACCCCCTAACCCTAAACTCGGTCCTATGAAATCTAGCATGAAGAGAAATCGTTTTGGGTTTCAAATGTTTAATCCAAAAGCCCCATTTCAAATATTTCAAACTTATTCAAATTTGGTTCAAGTTTGAAAGACATACAAGTTATAGCACACATACTGCATACATGTTCACACATAGTGCTCTAGATGCTAACCAAGGCACATAGTCTTCTTATGTAACATAGTAAGCATTCAATTAAGTTGATAAACAAGGTCTGGACATATTCAAACCATGAAAATCATGTATCTACCCCCTAACCCTAGCTAAACTATGTCTTAAGTCAAGCATGCATGTAGAGAAGTCGTTTTGGGTTTCAAACATGGAAATTTCAAGAACATCCCAAAAGATTCATTTTAGAGTGACTAAGAAGGATCCATGATTACCTTTTCATTTTCATGTTTTAAACTTGTTTAAATCTTGGTCAAACCTAGGATTTGACCAAGATTCAAATGGACACAAAATTTAAAAAAATCAGAAAAATGAAAACCAAAGTACATAGTCTTCTTATGTCATATCGTAAGCATTCAAGTTGATAAACAAGGTCTAGATAAATTCAAACCATACAAAATCATGTATCTACCCCTAACCCTAAACTCTGTCTTATGAAGTAAGGCATGAAGAGAAGTGGTTTTGGGTTTCAAACATGCTAATTTCAAAAACCTCCCAAAAACTTCATTTTAGAGTGACTAAGATGGATACAAGCTTCCCTTTTCATTTTCATGTTTTAAACTTGTTTAAACCGTGGTCAAACCTAGGATTTGACCAAAAGATTCAAATGGGCATAAAAATTCAGAAAAAAATCAAAAGAATGAAAAAACAAAGGACATTGCATTCTTAGGTCATATATATAGTAAGCATTCAAGTTGATAAACAAGGTCTAGACATATTCAAACCAGAAAATCATGTATATATCTACCCCTAAAACCCTAAACTCTGTCTTATGAAGTCAAGCATGCATGAAGAGAAGTGGTTTTTGGTTTCAAACATGGAAATTTGAAAAACCCTCCCAAGAGCTTCATTTTGAAGTGACTAAGAAGCATACATGCTTACTTTTTCATATTCATGTTTTAAACTTATTCAAATCTTGGTGAAACCTAGGATTTGACCAAGATTCAAATGGGCATACAAATTTTAGAAAAAATCAAAAAAATGAAAAACCAAGGCACATAGTCTTCTTATGTCATATAGTAAGCATTCAATTAAGTTGATAAACAAGGTCTAGACATATTCAAACCAGGAAAATCATGTATCTACCCCATACCCCTAGTTAAACTCTGTCTTATGAAGTCAAGCATGCATGAAGAGAAGTCGTTTTTGGTTTCAAACATGGAAATTTCAAAAACCTCCCAAAAGCTTCATTTTGGAGTGACTAAGAAGGATCCATAGGAAACTATGTAGTACTATTACAGTATAATAATCACCCGAGTTATTAGAGCAACAAGTCTGTCACTTACGTGTGGTTCCCATGCGTGAGGTCCCACACTTCAGTGAGCACAAGTCACGTCGCTAGGTAGGCAAACTCCCAGCCATCTTCTTTGTCAAGAGAGATGCATCAACACACTCTCTCTCTCTCTCTCCATCTCTCCAATTATCCACCTCCGTTGGCTGCCGGTTTTGGCAGGGCATTTCTAGCTCAGCTCGGAGGCCATGGTGTGCAGGCTCTGTAGCCATGGCGATTTGGTCGCGCCAAGTGGTTCGTCCCCGGCTGCGACGAGGATCAATCCGGACGGTGGCTGTTAAGGACCCGATCGCATTTCTTGCTTTCAGCCTGGGGTCTACCATGTAAATCTTAGGGATTTAGACGTAATTTCCTATTTATTTTGTGTCCTGCTGTAAACTGCGCTCTGATGCGTATTGGAAATCTGGGTACTTCAGGATAGTTCGGTTGTCCCACTAAAAAAAACATCTCTCTCATTCTCGGCCTTTCTCGCTCGCTCGCACCCCCTGCGCACCGACAACCCTGCACAACAGTCAACATCACCAGAAAAAGGGTAGACACCATAAATAAGTGGGGCCCCGTGACTGCTCTCCCTTCGTCTCCTCCCGTGTGATCCCTCTTCCTCCGACTCCCGACCTTGCGGAAAAGAAAAATGAAATGAAAGAGTTTCACTGGACGGGCAAACACATGTGCTGCCTAGTAATAATAATAATAACGTAAAAAAATCGACCTACAAGGGTTCTGCCCAGTACTACTGATCAATTTCAGAAAATGCAACTACGGGGTTCGATTTTGGCCTGCTAATATAAAATTAAATAATGAAAAACCATTTACAGACATTATTTTTTGGGTTTCAAACATGGAAATTTCAGAAACCTCTTAAAAAATTCATTTTATAGTGACTAAGAATGATGCAGGCTTCCCTTTTCATTTTCATATCTTAAACTTGTTTAAATCTTGGTCAAACCTAGGATTTGACCAAGATTCAAATGGACACAAAATTTTAAAAAATCAGAAAAATGAAAACCAAAGTACATAGTCTTCTTATGTCATATCGCAAGCATTCAAGTTCATAAACAAGGTCTAGACATATTCGAACCATACAAAATCATGTATCTACCCCTAACCCTAAACTCTGTCTTATGAAGTCAAGCATGAAGAGAAGTGGTTTTGGGTTTCAAACATGGTAATTTCAAAAACCTCCCAAAAAACTTCATTTTAGAGTGACTAAGAAGGATACAAGCTTCCCTTTTCATTTTCATGTTTTAAACTTGTTTAAATCTTGGTCAAACCTAGGATTTGACCAAAAGATTCAAATGGGCATAAAAATTCAGAAAAAAGTCAAAAGAATGAAAAAACAAAGGACATATCATTCTTATGGCATATATATAGTAAGCATTCAAGTTGATAAACAAGGTCTAGACATATTCAAACCAGAAAATCATGCATGTATATATCTACCCCTAAAACCCTAAACTCTGTCTTATGAAGTCAAGCATGCATGAAGAGAAGTGGTTTTTGGTTTCAAACATGGAAATTTCAAAAACCTCTTAAAAAATTCATTTTAGATCGAGTGACTAAGAAGGATGCATGCTTCCCTTTTCATTTTCATGTTTTAAACTAGTTTAAATCTTGGCTAAACCTAGGATTTGACCAACAGATTCAAATGGGCATAAAAATTCAGAAGAAAATCAAAAGAATGAAAAAACAAAGGACATAGCATTCTTATGTCATATATATAGTAAGCATTCAAGTTGATAAACAAGGTCTAGACGTATTCAAACCAGAAAATCATGTATATATCTACCCCTAAAACCCTAAACTCTGTCTTATAAAGTCAAGCATTCATGAAGAGAAGTGGTTTTTGGTTTCAAACATGGAAATTTCAAAAACCCTCCCAAGAAGTTACATTTTGGAGTGACTTAAGAAGGATAGATGCATGCTTAATTTTTCATATTCATGTTTTAAACTTGTTTTAATTATTGTCAAACATAGGATTTGACCAAGATTCAAATGGGCATAAAATTCATAAAAAATGAAAAGAATGAAAAACCAAAGCACATAACATTCTTATGTCATATAGTAAGCATTAAAGTTGATAAACAAGGTCTAGACATATTCAAACCAGAAAAAATCATGTATATATCTACCCCTAACCCTAAACTATGTCTTATGAAGTCAATCATGAAGAGAAGTGGTTTTTGGTTTCAAACATGGAAATTTTCATGTTTGAAACTTGTTTAAATGTTGGTCAAACCTAGGATTTGACCAAGATTCAAATGGGCATAAAATTCAAAAAAAATAGAAAAATGAAAAACAAAAGCACATAGTCTTCTGATGTCATATAGTAAGAATTCAAGTTGATAAACAAGGTTTAGACATATTCAAACCAGACAACTCATTTATCTAGCTACCCCTAACCCTAAACTCGGTCTTATGAAATCTAGCATGAAGAGAAATAGTTTTGGGTTTCAAACGTTTAAGCCAAAACCCCATTTCAAATATTTCAAACTTATTCAAATTTGGTTCAAATTTGAAAGACATACAAGTTATAGCACACATAGTGCATACATGTTAACACATACTGCACTAGATGCTAACCAAGGCACATAGTCTTCTTATGTAATATAGTAAGCATTCAGTTAAGTTGATAAACAAGGTCTAGACATATTTAAACCAGGAAAATCATGCATGTATCTACCCCCTAACCCTAGCTAAACTATGTCTTAAGTCAAGCATGCATGTAGAGAAGTCGTTTTGGGTTTCAAACATGGAAATTTCAAGAACATCCCAAAAGATTCATTTTAGAGTGACTAAGAAGGATCCATGATTACCTTTTCATTTTCATGTTTTAAACTTGTTTAAATCTTGGTCAAACCTAGGATTTGACCATGATTCAAATGGACACAAAATTTAAAAAAATCAGAAAAATGAAAACCAAAGTACATAGTCTTTTTATGTCATATCGTAAGCATTCAAGTTGATAAACAAGGTCTAGACATATTCAAACCATACAAAATCATGTATCTAACCCTAACCCTAAACTCTGTCTTATGAAGTCAAGCATGAAGAGAAATGGTTTTGGGTTTCAAACATGGTAATTTCAAAAACCTCCCAAAAACTTCATTTTAGAGTGACTAAGAAGGATACAAGATTCCCTTTTCATTTTCATGTTTTAAACTTGTTTAAATCTTGGTCAAACCTAGGATTTGACCAAAAGATTCAAATCGGCATAAAAACTCATAAGAAAATCAAAAGAATGAAAAAACAAAGGACATAGCATTCTTATGTCATATATATAGTAAGCATTCAAGTTGATAAAGAAGGTCTAGACATATTCAAACCAGAAAATCATGTATATATCTACCCCTAAAACCCTAAACTCTGTCTTATGAAGTCAAGCATGCATGAAGAGAAGTGGTTTTTGGTTTCAAACATGGAAATTTTAAAAACCCTCCCAAGAAGTTACATTTTGGAGTGACTTAAGAAGGATAGATGCTTAATTTTTCATATTCATGTTTTAAACTTGTTTTAATCATTGTCAAACCTAGGATTTGACCAAGATTCAAATGGGCATAAAAATTCATAAAAAATGAAAAGAATGAAAAACCAAAGCACATAGCATTCTTATGTCGATCATATAGTAAAGCATTAAAGTTGATAAACAAGGTCTAGACATATTCAAACCAGAAAAAATCATGTATATATCTACCCCTAACCCTAAACTCTGTCTTATGAAGTCAATCATGAAGAGAAGTGGTTTTGGGTTTCAAATTAAACATGGATTTTTTTTCAAAGACCTCTTAAAAATTCATTTTAGAGTGACTAAGAAGGATGCAGGATTCCCTTTTCATTTTCATGTCTTAAACTTGTTTAAATATTGGTCAAACCTAGGATTTGACCAAGATTCAAATGGGCATAAAAATTCAAAAAAAAAACAATGAAAAACCAAGGTCTTCTTATATCATATAGTAAGCATTCAATTAAGATGATAAACAAGGTTTAGACATATTCAAACAAGAAAAATCATGTATCTACCCCTAACCCTAAACTCTGTTTCACCAAGTCAAGCATGAAGAGAAGTGGTTTTTGGTTTCGAACATGGAAATTTCAAAAACCCTCCCAATAGCTTCATTTTGAAGTGACCAAGAAGCATACATGCTTACTTTTTCATATTCATGTTTTAAACTTTTCAAATCTTGGTGAAACCTAGGATTTGACCAAGATTCAAATGGGAATAATTAAAAAAAATGTAAAATCAAGGCTCATAGTCTTCTTATGTCATATAGTAAGCATTCAATTAAGTTGATAAACAAGGTCTAGACATATTCAAACCAGAGAAATCATGTATCTACCCCCTACCCCTAAACTCTGTCTCATGAAGTCAAGCGCATGAAGATATGTGGTTTTTTGTTTCAAACATGGAAATTTCAAAAACCCTCCCAAAGAGCTTCATTTTGGAGTGACTAAGAAGGATCCATAGGAAACTATGTACTAATACAGTATAATAATCACCCGAGTTATTAGAGCAACAAGTCTGTCACTTACGTGTGGTTCCCATGCGTGAGGTCCCACACTTCAGTGAGCACAAGTCACGTACGCTAGGTAGGCAAACTCCCAGCCATCTTCTTTGTCAAGAGAGATGCATCAACACTCTCTCTCTCTCTCCATCTCTCCAATTATCCACCTCCGTTGGCTGCCGGTTTTGGCAGGGCGTTTCTAGCTCAGCTCGGAGGCCATGGTGTGCAGGCTCTGTAGCCATGGCGATTTGGTCGCGCCAAGTGGTTCGTCCCCGGCTGCGACGAGGATCAATCCGGATGGTGGCTGTTAAGGACCCGATCGCATTTCTTGCTTTCAGCCTGGGGTCTACCATGTAAATCTTAGGGATTTAGACGTAATTTCATGTTTATTTTGTGTCCTGCTGTAAACTGCGCCCTGATGCGTATTGGAAATCTGAGTACTTCAGGATCGTTCGGTTGTCCCTCTGAAAAAACTTCTCTCTCATTCTCGGCCTTTCTCGCTCGCTCGCACCCCCTGCGCACCGACAACCCTGCACAACAGTCAACATCACCAGAAAAAGGGTAGACACCATAAATAAGTGGGGCTCCGTGACTGCTCTCCCTTCGTCTCCTCCCGCGTGATCCCTCTTCCTCTGACTCCCGACCTTGCGGAAAAGAAAAATGAAATGAAAGAGTTTCACTGGACGGGCAAACACATGTGCTGTCTAGTAATAATAATAATAACGTAAAAAATCGACCTACGAATACTCGCGCATTGAGAAGTTGAGTGCCCAGCTTAGAATAAGTATTGCTTTGGTACTATTTAGAAATATGAACATATCTAGTTAGAATAGACATTTGCAATTTTGTTTCTTTTATTTCAAAATTGTAGTGTAGATAGTCGATATACTTGTATCTCTCCATGAACAAGTACATGATTTCCCTTCTAAGAATAGTGTATGCAATCATATCTCCCTTTCTCTCACTCTTTCTAAAAGAGTTCTCTTGTTGATGTCAATCTAAAGAATCATTTCAGGTAGGAGGAATTTAAACGCTTGAAAATGGTTCATGCCGGCGTCTTAGCTCCTAAAAAAATTATACACCAATTGATTTGATGAATTGATGATTTACTCTAGTCTGCTTCTAGACCATGCAGCTAGCGAGCATTCATATGTACTGCATGGAGCCCCCAACTTTTGACTTCCCATGTCGGAAAAGGCCTGTTTAATAATGTGGAGCAGTGAGGTACCCCGAAGTATCTAGAGGGTTCCAGTGTTTCAGGCTTTCAACATCGCCAGTCCAAGGGGAAGCATGGGTGACGAATCCGTGCATTCACAGCCATTAGATCTGAAGAGTCCTTGTATGATGAGCGGTAGATAGAACCTTTAAGCTACAAATCAACGGCTTCAATTACTTCAAATGAGCATTGGCCGGAGGGCTGGCAGAGTGAAAAAAAATCAAATTCAAAAACGCATGTATAGAATAGAAAAAAATTAAAAAACATGTAGATAGATAAAGGTATAGATAGAGGTATAGATAGAGGTATAGATAGACATTTTAGATAAATAGATTAGCCCAAAAAAGAAGAGGAGGCGCTAGTGGTGACTTCGTCAACCTCAAGATATGCCGGCTCAGTCCCTCGGAGGTGCTCATAGGGGTAGGGTGTGCGTGCGTTCATAGGGGTGTTTGTACGTGCGTGTTTGTGAGCGTCTGCGTTGTACTGCGTTCTCAAAAGGAAAAAAAGAGGACGGGGAAATTTTCACCAGCAGACACCTCCCTCGCACCTAAACTCTCGAACGCTCGCCTTTAACCCAGCACCCAGCCCAGCTTGTTCTTCTCTAGACACCTCCTTCGGTGCCCTGTTCTTCTCTAGACACACCCAGCTCGCCTTTAACCTAGCACCCAGCCCACCTTGTTCTTCTCTAGACACCTCCTTCGGCGCCCTGTACTTCTCTAGACACACCCAGGCCGCACACCAAAACTTCCCCACGCTGTCTATCATCCGCGTCAGCCGGCGACTGCTGGTGGCGCCGTTCTTCTCCAGCCGCACCGGCATGCGTGGTCAGCTGGTAGATCCTCACGGTATGCATGATATCTTCAGGCCTGGGCAAGTGCGATTCATTATAGCTCAATCGAAGTCAGTCGCCGTCGCCCAACCCTTATAAGTTCGTTAGTTCGTTCGAATCGATCGGTTGATATTGTTTTCCTCTCAATGTGTTTGTTTGACATTGTTTTCCGCTTTACCTATTTGCTCGAATTCATTAAATCGTACCTTTATCTTGCTCACCATTGTCCAATGTCTGTAGTCGTCGCTTGGTGCCAGTCCTCTATGGACCTGTTTGTAATCTTATTACTTCTGGGTTCTTAGCACTGCTAATACATCGGTGGATTTACGGCCAAAAAGAAGAAAAAAATTGTTGGGATTATATTGCTTTCGATTGATCTGTTCGCCCCCAAGCATTTACAGAAGACGCAAGAGATTCAAGGATGAAATGGCTCTCCTTGTTTGTAAGGAAAAGAGGAAATCATATCATGGCTTATCATCATGGGTAGAACTTTTTTAGCTAGATTTTGCTGTTTGGGATCTATGATCCTTTTAGTTGCTGCTCTCCAGTAACCTTTTCCCTCTTTTTTATTATAGTGAAAAATACACAGCGAGGAAACCACTGTCCAGCCTAAAAAAAATAGACCTCAGTTGGTTTGCTGAAATCGGCTCAAATAACGTGGCATTTAGTTATATAGTTTTATATTCGACCTGTTTGCTCAGATATGTTGGTTTACATTCATACGCAACCAGTTGGGCAAGTATGGACACAGCTTCAGTGACTTTTAGGTCAAAATTCCAGCGGTTGAGTGATTTTTGGTTGGATCCATTCCTGTGCGTTCGATCGGCTTTTGATGGTTGTTATTGAGACAAAGTCATGGCTGGACTTTTGACGCAGCTCCAGTGACGTTCAGGTTAGAAGTCCAGCGTTGACTTTGGTTCAATATCAGCCATCCAAAGCCAATCGAACGCACATGAATGTATCCAACCAAAAATCACTCTACAATAAGTCGTTTCCAGACTAAAACAATGTTTATTCCCAAACTATTTTTTTGAATCCGACCAATCTTTCCCAGAATGCAGAAGAAATATATAAGATTTACTAGAATGTTGTTCTTTTTTCTGGACAGTTTGAATTTTAAGTTTAAAGTTGGTTGTAAAACATAAAATGAGGTTTATTGATAAACAATATGGCTTAATCTGATGAAACTCCCCCAGAATGCATAACCCAACATATAAGATTTACTGGATTTTTGTTTAAAATACTTCTAGGCAGTACGAATTTTAAGTTTAAAATTTTCTCGTGAAACTAAAAATGGGTAAATTTTGGATCCATTCTCGTGCGTTCGATCGGCTTTTGATGGCTATTATTGAAACAACGGTTAATTGGTTCTATGCCACTCCTCAATTCACAAGTTGTGTTTATGCCATTACAAAAACTGAAGTTGTGTTTATGCCACTCTCAATTCTCAATATCCCCTTCTATGCCATTTTCAATACTCCACTATAATAAATATAGCATATCTATGATAGTACTCCATGATACCACCCACTATGCACCCATGTTCCAAAACACCACTCCCGCTGACTGTAACTTATTGTATCGAGCGATAAGCTTGATGAGCAACCCAAACAAACAAAAAAAGGCTGTACCTTATTGTACTTGCTCTTACCTGTATCTTCTCTTTCTATTTCATCGCGAGTGCAGCTAATTCAGTTAGTCTTCCAATGAATATTAATATTTTGTCTCAATGATTTTTATGAAGTACTAATTGATGATTCATTTTTGAAAGATGTCATGTTTCGACTAACAATTAGCACTTTTGAATTCTTAGATTGCTTTTTCACACGGTGCACTTCTTTTAATTTATTTTACCACATTTCAATGTGAACCTTGACCAAATAAATAGGACAACAATATGACGATCATATAAAACATAAGCAGCATTGTTAGAATCGTGATGGAAAATACTTTCTAATGATACCCGTTTTATATCAAAAAAAATTATATACTTCATCCTGAAAAATATGTTTCAACTTCATCAAAACTTGCATGTATCTGCAAACTAAACTCATCTAAATACATGTATATCTACATAAAATTGAAACATCATTTTTAAATAGAGAGATATAGATTAATATTTTTTTGAAGATAAAATACGAAAAACAAGGGTGCATTGTTTATTGAAATGGAGTGACTAGTATATATAAAATCATTTTAGTTGCCAATGATCATGTTGAGGTCCTCTATTTCTTGTTTTGCTCAGGCCCTCCGTATTCTCAGGTACGGCCCTGGTGGTCTATGGACCTGTTTGTAATCTTATTACTTTTGACTTCTTTGCACTGCTAATAGATCGGCGGAATTACGGCAAAAAAGAAGAAAGAATGTGTTGGTATTGGATGAAATTGCTCTCCTTGTTCATAAGGCAAAGAGGAAATCATATCATGGGTAGAACATTATATATATTTTTTGGTGTTTGGGATCTATGATCCTTTTAGTTGCTGCTCTCCAGCAACTTTTGTACATATTTCCCTCTTTTTATTAATAAAAAGAAAAAAAATACAAAGTGGGGAAACCCAGTGGGCAGCCTAAAAAAATCTGTTCGCTAGGTAGCCGTAGTTTTGCACTCAGTTCGTTTGCTGAAATCGGCTCAAATAATGTACTCGTAGCATTTATAGTTTTATATTCGACCTGTTTGCTCAGGTATGTTTGCTTACATTCGTAGGTAACCTGTTTGTTGAAATAGCTTATCGCTTCTTCGACCATCTATTCCCTCAACAGATGGACAGAACTTGGATATTATTTCACTCATTAAACACACCAACATATTTGAGTGGTATTGAAGACTTCATGAAGCAAGTTAGTGATTTCTTGTGGCGACACAACAAAGGAAGTGATTTGTCCATGCCGCGTATGTTTGAATATTGGGTCCAAGCCTCAACATGTAGTCTCAGATCATTTATTTGTTTATGGGATGGACCAGACATATATCAGGTGGATTAACCATGGAGAACACTATGATCAGCCTGAGATTATTGATCCTCTTTATTCTGATGGTTATCAGCCTGAAGATCTCGTCCAGGATGAGGCTACTGCCAATTTGTTACGGGATCTGTATCCATATGCAAGCCAACAGCCCCATGGTTATCACAAAAAGCCTCTTTTCCATGACCTGATAGAAGATGCTAAGCGCTTAGTGGCCCCTAGTTCTGTTGTGTCAAGATTCGAATTAATTGTGAAATTACTTCATGACAAGTCATACCAGGGGATTACCAATAAAGTCTTCAATGCAGTTGCGAAGACATACATCGATGCACTCCCTGGGGCTGGACTGCCAAAATCCTTTTATGAGGTGAAGCAGTACATCAAGGTACTGGGACTTGGATATGAGAAGATTGATTTTTGCAAAAATAGCGTACCTTTGTTTTGGATGGAGTATAATGACCTCGATGAATGTCCAGTATGTAAGGAATCAAGATGGAAACATGATGGAGCTGGTGGTAAGAAAAAGATTCCTTGGAAGGTTCTGAGATACTTTCCACTTGTACAAAGATTGCAGAGGTTGTTTGCTTCAGAAGAAACATCTCGGGAAACAAGATGGCACAAAGAGATTCTCACGCCCGACCCTGATTTACTGAGGCATCCTGCTGACGGCGATGAATGGAAGCAATTCGACCTGGATCATCCATATTTTGCTGCAGATCCAAGGAACCTGAGACTTGGCCTTTCTACAGATGGATTCAACCCATTTGGCAACATGAGCAACTCGTATAGCATGTGGCCAGTACTAGTTACACCTTACAACCAGGCTCCCTGGACATGCACCGATCAGTCGAACTGTATGATGGCCTTACTCATCCCAGGTCCCAAATCTCCTGGGAAGGATTTTGATGTGTTCATGCAGCCTCTTATTAGAGACTTGCAAACATTATGGGAGGGTGTCCCTACACGGGATGTGTGTCAACCTAAAGAACAAAATTTTCTATTACGTCTTTCTTTGTCTTTGTATTGCACCCATGATTATCCAGCTTTGGGCACTATGTCAGGCAGAGTAACATCAGGTTATAATGCATGTGTTCACTGTGATACAGATCAGCTGGCAGTGAGGATAATAAACAAGATATGATATATGGGCCATCGCCGTTTCCTTCCATTAGATCACAGTTTCCGAAAAAATAGAAAAAAATTGCAATTTATTGGTGATCAGGCCTATAAAAAGACTAAACCGCGGCACTTTACGAGTCACGAGTTGGAGGCACACCTAGCCGCCACAGCAGGTACAGTAGAGAAGAATACAAAAGATGCAGCAGCAGTAGTAGCAGGTAGAAAAAGGAAGAAGAGAGGAGATGAACTGAGTCTAACAGCTACCAAAAGGAAGATGGGAGGTGAAATAGCAGCATGTACAAAGAGGAAGGAAATGGAAAATGATAGACCGAGAATATTTTATAAGCGCAGGGCCACTCTTTGGGACTTGCCGTATTGGGCTGGTAAGAAGCTTCGGCATAATATTGATATCATGCACATGGAGAAAAATATATGTTACATCATTGTCGGCACATTACTCAACATTCCATCCAAGACAAAAGATGGCTCAAATGCTAGGATTGATTGTGCAACATTGAATGTTAACAGGCACTTGCAACTGGATCGTAATGACAAAGTGAACGAAGGCAAGGAAAAACATTATAAATTTCGAGGCGCGGAATTCACATTGCCGATGCCTAAAAGGAGATTATTTTGTGAGTACCTCCAAGGTGTGATGTTCCCGTTCGGATTTGCTTCCAACATTGCAAATTGTCTCAATGCTGAAGGAAACAAGCTCCAAGGGTTGAAAACTCACGATTGTCACATCCTGCTGCAAAGGCTTTTAGCTATTGGCATTAAAGATTTAGTGAAGCCAAATATGTACAACGTGATTGCAGAGTTGGGAAGGTTCTTTAGGGAAATATGTAGTAAAACTCTAAGTAGAGCTGTTGTAAAACATCTTCAGGTGGACATAGCAGTAATCCTGTGCAAGCTGGAGCTGATATATCCTCCAGCGTTCTTTGATGTGATGGTGCATTTGGCTATTCATCTACCTGATGAGGCACTTTTAAGAGGTCTGGTACAGTATGGATGGATGTACCCTATAGAACATCGACTGTGCACTTTCAAGAATACAGTTAGGAACAAAGCTAGGCCGGAGGCTTGCATTGCAGCGGCGTATATTGCTGCTGAAGCATATACATTTGCATCAAGATATATTCCTGATATTGAGACCAGATTCAACCAGGGCCGCAGAATTTTGGAAGTTGGAGGATCTGTTTTTAATATGGTGTTGAGCTAATAGGAAAGAGGACCGAAAAAACATTAGAGCAGTCTGGATTTGAACAGCTGTCTTGGTATGTGCTGAATAATGCTGCAGAGGCTGATGAATATGTTAAGTGAGTACTATGCACACGAAATCCTCGGTTCCTCGCATATACTATGAAATTGTATCAAAATGAAATATATTCAGCTGACTTGGCTATGTTTTGCAGGTTGTACATGGAAACGAATGGAAAGCTATCGGCACGTGGGAGTGGGTTTCAGGACTGGTTTGAGAAACATGTAAGATTTTCAATTGCACTCTGACTTGTCTATGTGTTTTCACATGAGATGACCTCTTGTCTATTTTGTAATCGTAGATCTCGAAACTCCATGCGGAGAATCCAGGCGCTGTTAGTGCTGATCTCCTTGTCCTATCACGTGGTCCAGATAAGAGGGTGTTGGTAGCTGCAGCTTGCAATGCCAATGGTGTCCATTACAGCTCCTATGAGCGTGAACAACATTTGAAGACACGACATAGTGGCATCACAACCAGTGGAGATCACTTGACAACCAGAAAGAAGAGATCAGAGTCATTTGACCATTATGGTCACATAGAAGAGGTTATTCAGTTGTTCTATAGTGATAAGGTTACTATCCGATCTGTGGTTCTATTTAAGTGTTACTGGTACAACCAAGATCCAAACAAGGGCAAAGGTGCCAAAAATGATGGGTATTTCATATCAGTCAATACTACTGCTCAGTGGTACAAGGATGATCCTTATATTTTGGTACCTCAAGCGGCCAAGGTACTTTTCTTGGAAGACAGATCTAGTAAAGGATGGCAGTATGTGCAAAAGTTTGTGGCAAGGAACATATATGATTTGGATGAGAATGCGGATCCAATAATTGGTGCCCAGCAAGATGATTTCGCTGGTTCTAGGCAAACTAAAGTTGCTGAGATTGATGAAACCTCGTTGGATACAGGTATCCCTGCACATGATGGAGAAGTAGATTTCACTGTTGAGGTTAGTATAGTCGACAAAGAGATGGATAAACTGAAGCTACCTGGTGAATCTCAGGAGGAGAATGGACACGACGAGCACGATGAGACCATGCACGAATATCAGAATGAAGACGGAGGTGATGATGATGATGATGATTAGACTCTTGTCTCTGTATCATGCTATGAGATGAAGAACCATGATTTGTTTTGATTTTTCTATTTGGAAAATGTATGAGTCCTGAAGACAATTATCCGTTGGATTGTAATCCCATGATGACTAATTATTTATGTTTGTTGTCCTACTAAAAGTTGGTCAAACTTAATTGTGTGGAAGTAATCCCAGTCTGTTTGATTCATAGGGTCATATCCCATAGGAAAATAGAATGATAATAGATCAAACTAATGCAAAATATCTTATAACCACAATCAAATAGAATTTCTCTTGACATAGGATTCAAGTTGGCATGGCATCCCTATCATACAGGGTTTTTATTCATACTATGCTACAAATCGAAAATAAGATGGGTCAGCACTTTATGCGGCAGATAGGGCAGCTGGCGTTCGTTACAAACCAGGAGAAGATGCACTTCCTATGGAACGGGTGTTTGCATCCCCGGAGACGCACCGTTGTGCGCCGCGACAGCCCCAGCATGCATATGCTGCAGTGGCCGTCCTCCGGCGCAACAAGGACACAACTGTCTTGCAGCGCCAGCAAGTTGACGATGAGCCGGTGGTCCACCCTAAGGGTGAGGTCGAAGTGGAGGCCACCGACCCGACGACACGCCTGCTGCCACATCAGGTGCATAACATCGTAAGGCATGATGATGTCCCACCCCTCCTCCGTGAGGTTCAGGTTCTTGAGCAGCCATACACGGGCAAGAATCTCGCGCATAGTTCGCACGACATAGCCCCACTACGCAGCTCCCTCGGAGGCAAGCCAAGATCCAGCACCACCTCTTCGCAGGGTGTAGTGGTGATATCGTCCTCATCCAGTGGGGCAGGGAGGGGCCCAGCCATCCTCCTGAGCTCGTACGTCCTCGAGAAGAAGATGTGCACTGTCATAGTGTACGGGGACGCCTCGCCCTCGCCCACGGCCAGCGGCTCACTGACGGAGAAGTCGGTCGTGCTTGCCGACACACGGCAGGCACAGAAGACATGTGGGCCAGACTCGATGATGCACTCGCGTGAGGAGCGCTCTAGTAGGGGCGTCGCCGCCATTGGGGATTCTTTGGTGGGGTGTGATATGTCTCCAACGTATCGATAATTTCTTATGTTCCATGCCACATTATTGATGTTATCTACATGTTTTATGCACACTTTATGTCATATTCGTGCATTTTCTGGAACTAACCTATTAACAAGATGCCGAAGTGCCGATTCTTTGTTTCTGCTGTTTTTGGTTTCAGAAATCCTAGTAACGAAATATTCTCGGAATTGGACGAAATCAACGCCCAGGGTCCTATTTTGCCACGAAGCTTCCAGAAGACCGAAGAGGAGATGAAGTGGGGCCACAAGGTGGCCACACCCTAGGGCGGCGCGGCCCCCCCTTGGCCGCGCGGCCCTGTGGTGTGGGCCCCTCGTGCCGCCTCCTGACCTGCCCTTCCGCCTACTTAAAGCCTCCGTCGCGAAACCCCCAGTACCGAGAGCCACGATACGGAAAACCTTCCAGAGACGCCGCCGCCGCCAATCCCATCTCGGGGGATTCAGGAGATCTCCTCCGGCACCCTGCCGGAGAGGGGATTCATCTCCCGGAGGACTCTACGCCGCCATGGTCGCCTCCGGAGTGATGAGTGAGTAGTCTACCCCTGGACTATGGGTCCATAGCAGTAGCTAGATGGTTGTCTTCTCCCCATTGTGCTTCATTGTCGGATCTTGTGAGCTGCCTAACATGATCAAGATCATCTATCTGTAATTCTATATGTTGCGTTTGTTGGGATCCGATGAATAGAGAATACTTGTTATGTTGATTATCAAAGTTATGTCTATGTGTTGTTTATGATCTTGCATGCTCTCCGTTACTAGTAGATGCTCTGGCCAAGTAGATGCTTGTAACTCCAAGAGGGAGTATTTATGCTCGATAGTGTGTTCATGTCTCCGTGAATGCGGGGAGTGTGAGAAACCTCTAAGATTATGGATGTGCTGTTGCCACTAGGGATAAAACATTGGTGCTATGTTCAAGGATGTAGTTACTAATTACATTACGCGCAATACTTAATGCAATTGTCTGTTGTTAGCAACTTAATACTGGAGGGGGTTCGGATGATAACCTGAAGGTGGACTTTTTAGGCATAGATGCATGCTGGATAGCGGTCTATGTACTTTGTCGTAATGCCCAATTAAATCTCACTATACTCATCATAATATGTATGTGCATGGTCATGCCCTCTTTATTTGTCAATTGCCCAACTGTAATTTGTTCACCCAACATGCTATTTATCTTATGGGAGAGACACCTCTAGTGAACTGTGGACCCCGGTCCAATTCTCTATACTGAAATACAATCTACTGCAATACTTGTTCTACTGTTTTCTGCAAACAATCATCTTCCACACAATACGGTTAATCCTTTGTTACAGCAAGCCGGTGAGATTGACAACCTCACTGTTTCGTTGGGGCAAAGTACTTTGGTTGTGTTGTGCAGGTTCCATGTTGGCGCCGGAATCTCTGGTGTTGCGCCGCACTACATCCCGCCGCCATCAACCTTCAACGTGCTTCTTGACTCCTACTGGTTCGATTAAACCTTGGTTTCTTACTGAGGGAAACTTGCCGCTGTGCGCATCACACCTTCCTCTTGGGGTTCCCAACGGACGTGTCAACCACACGCATCAAGCAAATTTCTGGCGCCGTTGCCGGGGAGATCAAGACACGCTGCAAGGGTAGCCTCCACTTCCCAATCTCTTTACTTTTGTTTTTTGTCTTGCTTAGTTTTATTTACTACTTTGTTTGCTGCACTAAATCAAAATACAAAAAAATTAGTTGCTAGTTTTACTTTACTTGCTATCTTGTTTGCTATATCAAAAACACAAAAAAAATTAGTTACTTGCATTTACTTTATCTAGTTTGCTTTATTTACTGTTGCTAAAATGGGTACCCCTGAAAACACTAAGTTGTGTGACTTCACAACCACAAATAATAATGATTTCTTATGCACACCTATTGCTCCACCTGCTACTACAGCAGAATTCTTTGAAATTAAACCTGCTTTACTGAATCTTGTTATGCGAGAGCAATTTTCTGGTGTTAGTTCTGATGATGCTGCTGCCCATCTTAATAATTTTGTTGAATTATGTGAGATGCAAAAGTATAAAGATGTAGATGGTGACATTATAAAATTAAAATTGTTCCCTTTCTCATTAAGAGGAAGAGCTAAAGATTGGTTGCTATCTCTGCCTAAGAATAGTATTGATTCATGGACTAAATGCAAGGATGCTTTTATTGGTAGATATTATCCCCCTGCTAAAATTATATCTTTGAGGAGTAGCATAATGAATTTTAAACAATTAGATACTGAGCATGTTGCACAAGCATGGGAAAGAATGAAATCTTTGGTTAAAAATTGCCCAACACATGGACTGACTACTTGGATGATCATCCAAACCTTTTATGCAGGACTGAATTTTTCTTCGCGGAATTTATTGGATTCAGCTGCTGGAGGTACCTTTATGTCCATCACTCTTGGTGAAGCAACAAAGCTTCTTGATAATATGATGATCAACTACTCTGAATGGCACACGGAAAGAGCTCCACAAGGTAAGAAGGTAAATTCTGTCGAAGAAACCTCTTCCTTGAGTGATAAGATTGATGCTATTATGTCTATGCTTGTGAATGATAGGACTAATATTGATCCTAATAATGTTCCGTTAGCTTCATTGGTTGCACAAGAAGAACATGTTGATGTGAAATTCATTAAAAATAATAATTTCAACAACAATGCTTACCGGAACAATTCTAGTAACAACTATAGGCCATATCCTTATAATAATGGCAACGGCTATGGTAATTCTTATGAGAATTCTTACAACAATAATAGGAACACACTCCCTGGACTTGAAGCCATGCTTAAAGAATTTATTAGTACACAAACTGCCTTTAACAAATCTGTTGAGGAAAAACTCAATAAAATTGATATACTTGCTTCTAAAGTCGATAGTCTTGCTGCTGATGTTGATCTTTTGAAATCGAAAGTTATGCCTAATGAGAATCATCATAATAAAATTGTTACTATAGCAAATGCCATCCAAGTTAGAATTAATGAAAATATAAGATTAATGGCTGAACTGCGTGCTAGGTGGGATAGAGAAGAAAATGAAAAACTAGCTAAAGAAGATAATATAGCTAAAGTTTGGACTATTACCACGACTAGTAATGCTAATGCTACACATGTTGCTGCACCTCCTACTATTAATAATAAACGAATTGGTGTTAGCAATGTTTCCACTTCAAATGCAAAGCGCGAGAAACTGCCTGTGATAAAACTGCTGAATTTTTTTCCAACATTGGGGATGATGATCCCATTGCTTTAGATTATAATGGTTTGAATTTTGATGATTGCCACATCTCTGAAGTTATAAAGTTCTTGCAAAAACTTGCTAAAAGTCCTAATGCTAGTGCTATAAATTTGGCTTTCACGCAACATATTACAAATGCTCTCATAAAAGCTAGAGAAGAGAAACTGGAGCGCGAAGCCTCTATTCCTAGAAAGCTAGAGGATGGTTGGGAGCCCATCATTAAGATGAAGGTTAAAGATTTTGATTGTAATGCTTTATGTGATCTTGGTGCAAGTATTTCTGTTATGCCTAAGAAAATTTATAATATGCTTGACTTGCCACCGCTGAAAAATTGTTATTTGAATGTTAATCTTGCTGATCATTCTACAAAGAAACCTTTGGGGAAAGTTGATAATGTTCGCATTACCGTTAATAACAACCTTGTCCCCGTTGATTTTGTTGTCTTGGATATTGAATGCAATGCATCTTGTCCCATTATATTGGGAAGACCTTTTCTTCGAACTGTTGGTGCTATCATTGATATGAAGGAAGGTAATATAAAATATCAATTTCCTCTCAAGAAAGGTATGGAACACTTCCCTAGAAAGAGAATGAAGTTACCTTTTGATTCTATTATTAGAACAAATTATGATGTTGACACTTCGTCTCTTGACAATACTTGATACACACTTTCTGCGCCTAGCTGAAAGGCGTTAAAGAAAAGCGCTTATGGGAGACAACCCATGGTTTTTACCTACAGTACTTTGTTTTTATTTTGTGTCTTGGAAGTTGTTTACTACTGTAGCAACCTCTCCTTATCTTAGTTTAGTGTTTTGTTGTGCCAAGTAAAGTCGTTGATAGAAAAGTTCATACTAGATTTGGATTACTGCGCAGAAACAGATTTCTTTGCTGTCACGAATCTGGGCTGTTTTCTCTGTAGGTAACTCAGAAAATTATGCCAATTTACGTGAGTGATCCTCAGATATGTACGCAACTTTTATTAAATTTGAGCATTTTCATTTGAGCAAGTCTGGTGCCTCGATAAAATTCGTCAATACGAACTGTTCTGTTTTGACAGATTCTGCCTTTTATTTCGCATTGCCTCTTTTGCTATGTTGGATGAATTTCTTTGATCCATTAATGTCCAGTAGCTTTATGCAATGTCCAGAAGTGTTAAGAATGATTGTGTCACCTCTGAACATGTTAATTTTTATTGTCGCTAAACCTCTAATGAGTTGTTCTAAGTTTGGTGTGGAGGAAGTTTTCAAGGATCAAGAGAGGAGTATGATGCAACATGATCAAGGAGAGTGAAAGCTCTAAGCTTGGGGATGCCCCGGTGGTTCACCCCTGCATATTCTAAGAAGACTCAAGCGTCTAAGCTTGGGGATGCCCAAGGCATCCCCTTCTTCATCGACAACACTATCAGGTTCCTCCCCTGAAACTATGTTTTTATTCCATAACATCTTATGTGCTTTGCTTGGAGCGTCGGTTTGTTTTTGTTTTTTCTTTTGTTTGAATAAAATGGATCCTAGCATTCACTTTGTGGGAGAGAGACACGCTCCGCTGTAGCATATGGACAAGTATGTCCTTAGGCTTTACTCATAATATTCATGGCGAAGTTTCTTCTTCGTTAAATTGTTATATGGTTGGAATTGGAAAATGATACATGTAATAATTGCTATAATGTCTTGGGTAATGTGATACTTGGCAATTGTTGTGCTCATGTTTAAGCTCTTGCATCATATGCTTTGCACCCATTAATGAAGAAATACATAGAGCATGCTAAAATTTGGTTTGCATATTTGGTCTCTCTAAGGTCTAGATAATTTCTAGTATTGAGTTTGAACAACAAGGAAGACGGTGTAGAGTCTTATAATGTTTATAATACGTCTTTTATGTGAGTTTTGCTGCACCGGTTCATCCTTGTGTTTGTTTCAAATAGCCTTGCTAGCCTAAACCTTGTATCGAGAGGGAATACCTCTCATGCATCCAAAATACTTGAGCCAACCACTATGCCATTTGTGTCCACCATACCTACCTACTACATGCTATTTTCCGCCATTCCAAAGTAAATTGCTTGAGTGCTACCTTTAAAATTCCATCATTCACCTTTGCAATATATAGCTCATGGGACAAATAGCTTAAAAACTGTTGTGCGATAACCATGTGAGTTGCTATGCATGTTCGTCTTGTCTGAAGTAAGAGAGATCTACCACCTTATGGTTAAGCATGCATATTGTTAGAGAAGAACATTGGGCCGCTAACTAAAGCCATGATCCATGGTGGAAGTTTCAGTTTTGGACAATATCCTCAATCTCATATGAGAAAATTATTAATTGTTGTTACATGCTTATGCATAAAAGAGGAGTCCATTATCTGTTGTCTATGTTGTCCCGGTATGGATGTCTAAGTTGAGAATAATCAATAGCGAGAAATCCAAAGCGAGCTTTCTCCTTAGACCTTTGTACAGGCGGCATAGAGGTACCCCTTTGTGACACTTGGTTAAAACATGTGCATTGTGATGATCCGGTAGTCCAAGCTAATTAGGACAAGGTGCGGGCACTATTAGTATACTATGCATGAGGCTTGCAACTTGGAAGATATAATTTACATGATTCATATGCTTTATTACTACCGTTGACAAAATTGTTTCATGTTTTCAAAATCAAAGCTCTAGCACAAATATAGCAATCGATGCTTTTCCTCTATGAAGGACCATTCTTTTACATTCATTGTTGAGTCAGTTCACCTATTTCTCTCCACCTCAAGAAGCAAACACTTGTGTGAACTGTGCATTGATTCCTACATATTTGCATATTGCACTTGTTATATTACTCTATGTTGACAATATCCATGAGATATACATGTTACAAGTTGAAAGCAACCGCTGAAACTTAATCTTCCTTTGTGTTGCTTCAATGCCTTTACTTTGATTTATTGCTTTATGAGTTAACTCTTATGCAAGACTTATTGATGCTTGTCTTGAAGTACTATTCATGAAAAGTCTTTGCTATATGATTCACTTGTTTACTCATGTCATATACATTGTTTTGATCGCTGCATTCACTACATATGCTTTACAAATAGTATGATCAAGGTTATGATGGCATGTCACTCCAGAAATTATCTGTGTTATCGTTTTACCTGCTCGGGACGAGCAGAACTAAGCTTGGGGATGCTGATACGTCTCCAACGTATCGATAATTTCTTATGTTCCATGCCACATTATTGATGTTATCTACATGTTTTATGCACACTTTATGTCATATTCGTGCATTTTCTGGAACTAACCTATTAACAAGATGCCGAAGTGCCGATTCTTTGTTTCTGCTGTTTTTGGTTTCAGAAATCCTAGTAACGAAATATTCTCGGAATTGGACGAAATCAACGCCCAGGGTCCTATTTTGCCACGAAGCTTCCAGAAGACCGAAGAGGAGACGAAGTGGGGCCACGAGGTGGCCACACCCTAGGGCGGCGCGGCCCCCCTTGGCCGCGCGGCCCTGTGGTGTGGGCCCCTCGTGCCGCCTCCTGACCTGCCCTTCCGCCTACTTAAAGCCTCCGTCGCGAAACCCCCAGTACCGAGAGCCACGATATGGAAAACCTTCCAGAGACGCCGCCGCCGCCAATCCCATCTCGGGGGATTTAGGAGATCGCCTCCAGCACCCTGCCGGAGAGGGGATTCATCTCCCGGAGGACTCTACGCCGCCATGGTCGCATCCGGAGTGATGAGTGAGTAGTCTACCCCTGGACTATGGGTTCATAGCAGTAGCTAGATGGTTGTCTTCTCCTCATTGTGCTTCATTGTCGGATCTTGTGAGCTGCCTAACATGATCAAGATCATCTATCTGTAATTCTATATGTTGCGTTTGTTGGGATCCGATGAATAGAGAATACTTGTTATGTTGATTATCAAAGTTATGTCTATGTGTTGTTTATGATCTTGCATGCTCTCCGTTACTAGTAGATGCTCTGGCCAAGTAGATGCTTGTAACTCCAAGAGGGAGTATTTATGCTCGATAGTGGGTTCATGTCTCCGTGAATCTGGGGGAGTGACAGAAACCTCTAAGATTATGGATGTGCTGTTGCCACTAGGGATAAAACATTGGTGCTATGTTCAAGGATGTAGTTACTGATTACATTACGCGCAATACTTAATGCAATTGTCTGTTGTTAGCAACTTAATACTGGAGGGGGTTCGGATGATAACCTGAAGGTGGACTTTTTAGGCATAGATGCATGCTGGATAGCGGTCTATGTACTTTGTCGTAATGCCCAATTAAATCTCACTATACTCATCATAATATGTATGTGCATGGTCATGCCCTCTTTATTTGTCAATTGCCCAACTGTAATTTGTTCACCCAACATGCTATTTATCTTATGGGAGAGACACCTCTAGTGAACTGTGGACCCCGGTCCAATTCTCTATACTGAAATACAATCTACTGCAATACTTGTTCTACTGTTTTCTGCAAACAATCATCTTCCACACAATACGGTTAATCCTTTGTTACAGCAAGCCGGTGAGATTGACAACCTCACTGTTTCGTTGGGGCAAAGTACTTTGGTTGTGTTGTGCAGGTTCCACGTTGGCGCCGGAATCTCTGGTGTTGCGCCGCACTACATCCCGCCGCCATCAACCTTCAACCACTACAAGAAAAGTTGCCATGGCCGACGATTTTGGGTCCCTCCGTGGTGCATGTCAAAACTTTTTTTTTCTCGTTTTTGAGGCCACCTAGCCCGACGAAAGCGGCCAAAACGTCGCGTATGGTGGCCCGGGACGTGGTGCATCTCGAAATCTCGGGTTCGCCGGCCGAGTCAACGCAAATCCGCACCGCCGAGGGATGTAGGGCCCAGATGGCAGCCTCTCTGGCATTGTTTTTTTTCTCGATCGCGCCATCTCGTTCAACGTTCTCCGATCGAGCCGTTTACGATGCAGGATCATGGGTCCCGCATGTCATCCTCTATGAACCAAAATTCTTTCTATTCTTGGATTTTTTTGACCCCCTGATTTCTGGCTACTTCCTTTTTCTTTTGATCCCTTGCCGCCTTGGAAACGTTGAGACCGCTGCTGCTAAATGGGACCCACATGTCATCCTCTATGTGCAATCAACTTTCTTTTCTTGGAGTTTTTTTTGGCACCTCATATTTGGTCACTTGCCTTTTTTTTCGATCCCCTGCCGCCTCTCAAACGGTGATACCGCTGCTGCTAAATGGGACCCGCATGTCATCCTCTATGTACTATAAAACTTTCTTTTCTTGGATTTTTTTTGGCACCTCATATTTGGTCACTTGCCTTTTTATTTAGATCCACTGCCGCCTCTCAAACGGTGATACCGCTGCTGCTAAATGGGACCCGCATGTCATCCTCTATGTACTATAAAACTTTCTTTTCTTGGATTTTTTTTGCACCTCCTATTTTGTCACTGGCCTTTTTCTTTCGATCCTCGCCGCCTCTCAAACGGTGATACCGCTGCTGCTAAATGGGACCCGCATGTCATCCTCTATGGACTATAAAACTTTCTTTTCTTGAATTATTTTTGGCTCCTGATATTTGGTCACTTGCCTTTTTCTTTCGATCCCCTGCCGCCTCTCAAACAGTGAGACCGCTGCAGCTAAATGGGACCCGCATGTCATCCTCTATGAGCAATCGACTTTCTTTTCTTGGAGTTATTTTTGGCACCTCATATTTGGGCACTTGCCTTTTTCTTTCGATCTCATGCCACGTTTGAAACGTTGAGGAACCTGCTGGCTCATGGGACCCGCATGTCATCCTCTATGTGCTATAAAAGTTTCTTTTCTTGAATTATTTTTGGCTCCTCATATTTTTTCACTTGCCTTTTTCTTTCGATCTCATGCCACGTTTGAAACGTTGAGGAACCTGCAGGCTCATGGGACCCGCATGTCATCCTCTATGTACTATAAAAGTTCATTTTCTTGGTTTTTTTCACCCTCTGATTTTTGGCAATTTCTTTTTTCTTTTGAACCCCTGCCGCCTCTCAAACGGTGATACCACTGCTGCTAAATGGGACCCGCATGTCATCCTCTATGTACTATAAAACTTTCTTTTCTTGAATTATTTTTGGCTCCTCATATTTGGTCACTTGCCTTTTTCATTCGATCTCATGCCACGTTTGAAACGTTGAGGAACCTGCTGGCTCATGGGACCCGCATGTCATCCTCTATGTGCTATAAAAGTTTATTTTCTTTATTTTTTTTTCACCCTCTGATTTTTGGCTATTTCCTTTTTCTTTTGATCCCCTGCCGCCTTGGAAACGTTGGGTAAGCTGCTGACTCATGGGACCCGCATGTCATCCTCTATGTACAATCAACTTTCTTTTTCTTTTGATCTCAAGCCGCATTTGAAACGTTGAGACCGTCTTGCTAAATTGGACCCGCATGTCATCCTCGACGTACAATAAAGTTTCTTTTCTTGGATTATCTTTGGCTCATGATATTTTGTCACTTGCCTTTTTCTTTCGATCTCATGCCGCCTTTGAAACGTTGAGTAAGCTGCTGGCTCATGGGTCCCGCATGTCATCCTCTACGAACAATAAAAGTTTCCTTTCTTGGAGTTATTTTTTACCCCTAATTTCTGGCTATTTGCCTTTTTTCTTTTGATCTCCTGCCCCCTCTGAAACGATGAGGACGCATATGTTGGCAGGTCGGTCCCACATGTCATCCTCTATGAACAATAAAAGTTTCCTTTGATGGATTTATTTTGAACCCCTAATTAATTTCTGGATATTTCCCCTGCCACCTTGGAATCGTTGAGGATGCTGCTGCCTCATGGGTCCCGCATGTCATTCTCTCAGAACGGTAAATGTTTATTTTCTTGGATTTTGTTGACCAAACGATTTTTGGCTTATTTTTTCTTTCGATCACGTGCAGCCTTTAAAACGTTGAGGACGCTGCTGGCTCACGGGTCCCACATGTCAACCTCTATGAACAATAAACGCTGAGGATGCTGCTGCCTCATGGGTCCCGCATGTCATCCTCTCAGAACGAAAATGTTTCTTTTCTTGGATTTTTTACCAACAGATTTATGGTTTATTTTTTCTTTCCATCCACTGCCGCCTTTAAAACGTTGACGACGCCGTTGGCTCATGGGTCCCCGATGTCAGCCTCCCGTACAAGAAACATATGATATCTTGATTATTTTGCAGACAATAAACAATGTATTGCGCTCTGAGCTATTTCAAACGGATAATTAAATCTTTATTTTTACATAAACAAACTTATATGTTGAATCTCCTTGTTTTTTTGTCTTTGCGAAGCATAGGACTTTCCTATTTTTTTAGAAAATTCGGAACTTTCCTGTTTTGGAGTGGGCTGAAATTGTACGAGTCAAAAGGCCAAGCAGGATAGTTCGAAGGCCCAGATGTCCAGATGCAGCCCAATTGAAATCTTTCTTCTTGGATTTTTTTCACCCCCTGATTTCTGGCTACTTCATTTTTCTTTTGGTTCTGTGCCGCCTTGGAAACGTTGAGACCGCTGCTGCAAAATGGGACCCGCATGTCATCCTCTACGTACAATAAAATTTCTTTTCTTGGATTATTTTTGGCTCCTGATATTTGGTCACTTGCCTTTTTCTTTTCGATCCCGTGCAGCCTCTCAAACGGTGATACCGTCGTCGCTAATTGGGACCCGCATCTCATGATCTATGTACAATCAAGTTTCTTTTCTTCAATTATTTTTGGCTAACGATATTTGGTCACTTGCCTTTTTCTTTCGATATCATGCCACGTTTGAAACGTTGAGAAACCTCGGCTCATGGGACCCGCATGTCATCCTCTATGTACTATAAAAGTTCATTTTCTTTGTTTTTTTTCACCCTCTGATTTTTGGCTATTTCCTTTTCTTTTGATCCCCGCCGCCTTTGAAACGATGAGTATGCTGCTTGCTCATGGGACCCGCATGTCATCCTCTATGTCCATCAACTTTATTTTCTTGGATTTTTTTGACCCCCTAATTTCTCGGCTACTTTCTTTTTCTTTTGATCTCAAGCCGCATTTGAAACGTTGGGACCGTCGCTGCAAAATGGGACCCGCATGTCATCCTCTATGTAAATAAAGTTTCTTTTCTTGGATTATCTTGGGCTCTGATATTTTGTCACTTGCCTTTTTCTTTCGATCTCATGCCGCCTTTGAAACGTTAAGTAAGCTTTGGCTCATGGGTCCCGCATGTCATCCTCTACGAACAATAAAAGTTTCCTTTCTTGGAGTTATTTTTACCCCTAATTTCTGGCTATTTGCCTTTTTCTTTTGATCTCCTGCCCCCTTTGAAACGATGAGGACGCTGTTGGCAGGTCGGTCCCACATGTCATCCTCTATGAACAATAAAACTTTCCTTTGATGGATTTATTTTGAACCCCTAATTAATTTCCTCGGCTATTTCCTTTTTTTCTTTGATCCCCTGCCGCCTTGGAAACGTTGAGGATCTGCTGCCTCATCGGTCCCGCATGTCATCCTCTCGTAACGATAAATGTTTTATTTTATTAGATTTTTTACCAACTGATATTTGGTTTATTTTTATTTTCGATCCCCACGCCTTTGAAACGTTGACGACGCTGGCTCATGGGTCCACGATGTCACCTCCCGTACAAGAAACATGTGATATCTTGATTATTTTGCGGACAATAAACAGTGTATTTCGCTATGAGCTATTGCAAACGGATAAATTAAATCTTTATTTTTACAACTTATATCTTGAATCTCCTTGTTTTTTGTTTTGGCGAAGCATAGGACTTTCCTGTTTTTTTTTTGAGAAAAATCCGAACTTTCATGTTCTGGAGTGGGCTGAAATTGTACGAGTCAAAAGGCCCAGAAGGATAGTTCGAAGGCCCCGGATGTCCAGATGCAGCCCAATTGAAATCTTTCTTTTCTTGGATTTTTTTCACCCCCGATTTCGGCAACTTCATTTTTCTTTTGGTCTGTGCCGCCTTGGAAACGTTGAGACCGCTGCTGCAAAATGGGACCCGCATGTCATCCTCTATGTACTAAAAAGTTTCTTTTCTTGGATTATTTACTGGCTCTGATATTTGGTCACTTGCCTTTTTCTTTCGATCTCATGCCACGTTTGAAACGTTGAGGAATCACGACTCATGGGACCCGCATGTCATCCTCTATGTAAAATCAATTTTCTTTTCTTGGAGTTTTTTACCCCTAATTTCTCGCTACTTTCTTTTTCTTTTGATCTCAAGCCGCATTTGAAACGTTGGGACAGCATGTCATCCTCTATGTACAATAAAAGTTTCTTTTCTTGGATTATTTTTCACCCTCTGATTTTTGGTCACTTGCCTTTTTCTTTCGATCTCATGCCGCCCTTGAAAACGTTGAGGAACCTGCTGGCCCATGGGACCCGCATGTCATCCTCTATGTACTACAAAAGTTTCTTTTCTTGGATTTTTTCACCCTCTGATCTTTGGCTATTTCCTTTTTCTTTTCATCCCCTGCCGCCTTGGAAACGTTAGTAAGCTGCTGACTGGTGGGACCTGCATGTCATCCTCTATGTACAATCAAGTCTCTTTTCTTGGATTTTTTTTACCCCCTTATTTTTGTCACTTGCCTTTTTCTTTCGATCTCATGCAGCCTCTGAAACGTTGAGGAAGCTGCTGGCTCATGGGACCCACATGTCATCCTCGATACTATAAAAGTTTCTTTTCTTGGATTTTTTTTCACCCTCTTATTTTTGGCTGTTTCCTTTTTCTTTTGATCCCGTACCGCCTTGGAAACGTTGATTGCTTCGTCGACACAAGGGGCCCGCATGTCATCCTCTATGTACAATCAACTTGCAAGATCTTGGGGCGGAAGAGCTTGTATAAGTGGGACCCATATGTCATCCTCTATGTACAATAAAAGTTTATTTTTCTTGGATTATTTTTTGCTCCTGGTATTTGGTCTCTTTCCTTTTTCTTTCGATCTCATGCCGCCTCTGAAACGTTGAGTAAGGTGCTGGGTCATGGGACCCGCATGCCATCCTCTATGTACAATCAACTTTCTTTTCTGGGAGTTTTTTTTTACCCCTAATTTCTGGCTACTCTTTTTCTTTTGATCTCAAGCCGCATTTGAAACGTTGACACCGCTGCTGCAAAATGGGACCCGCATGTCATCTTTTATGTACAATAAAGTTTCTTTTCTTGGATTATTTTTGGCTCCTGATATTTGGTCACTTGTCTTTTTCTTTCGATCTCATGCCCCCTTTGAAACGTTGAGGAAGCTGCTAGCGCATGGGTCCCGCATGTCATCCTCGATAATATAAAAGTTTCTTTTCTTGGATTATTTTTTGCTCCTGATATTTGGTCACTTTCCTTTTTCTTTCTATCTCATGTCGCCACTGAAACGTTGAGTAAGGTGCTGGCTCATGGGACTGTACAATAAAGTTTCATTTCTTAGATTTTTTTTACCCACTGATTTTTGCTAACTTGCCTTTTTCTTTTCGATCATATGCCGCCTTTGAAATTGAGGTTGCCGCTGGCTCATGGGTCCCACATGCCAGCCTCTATGAACAATAAACCTTTCCTTTGTTGGATTTATTCTTTACCCCTAATTTCTGGCTATTTGCCTTTTTCTTTTGATCCCCTGCGGCCTTTGAAACGATGAGGACGCTGCTGGCAGGTCGGTCCCACATGTCATCCTCTATTAAGAATAAAAGTTTCCTTTTTGGATTTATTTTTGACCCCTAATTTCTGGCTATTTGCCTTTTTCTTCTGATCCCTGCCGACTTCGAAATGATGAGGATGCAGCTGGCAGATCGGTCCCACATGTCAGCCTCTATGAACTATAAATGTTTCCTTTGTAGGATTTATTTTTTACCCCTATTTTCGGGCTACTTGCCTTTTTCTTTGAAACGTTGAGGACGCTACTGTCTCATGGGTCCCACATGGCATCCTCTCTGAACGATAAACCTTCATTTCTTGTTAACGACAGGTTTATCAGTATTATTTTCGCAGACTAATACAAGCTCTTTGGCTCCAAGATCTTGCAAGTTGATAGATTAAATCAAGGAATTATTAGGATATGTTTTAAATTTCAAATGCACTTTATAAATTTTTAAAAATACCGTTATCCATGTGGGTATGGAGCGATCAAGGATTTTCATATTGGGCATGAGCAGTTTCAAAAATTGGAACCCTATAATTCAAAATAAATAAAAACAACTTTTATGTAGAATCTCCGTGTATTTTTATTTGCCAATCATAGGATCTGTGTTTCATTAGAAAAGGACCGAAATTGCATGAGCAGAAAGGCCCATTTGTAGTTATTGGGCTTCGACAGCCGGATCAAGTAGACCGATAACAATTACCATGTAGATGTTCCTTGGCAACCCAAAAGTGAAATATTGGGCCCAACAGGGGAAGGTTGAACAGTACTTTTTTCTATTGGGAAGGTGGTACATGGGGTTATCCTGACAAAAAAAAATGGAACATGGGTTACTGAAGGTTGCCCATTTGTGCCTAATATGTTTGTCAGCAGGAGCTTTACCTTCCGCCGCCGCCGCTCCGCTTCCGCCGCCGCCGCCATGCCTCGTCGCGGGTCGAGCTACCGGTACGGCGGCGTCTCGAGCTCGGGGTACCGCAGCGTCCGCGTGTGCCCCAAATTAAGGTACTTCCTCCTCGGGACGGCACCTACGATAGGCTCGGCTGGCCTTGGGGCATTTACCCCTAGCCTCTTCCATGCTCAAGTTTTTGAAATGTTTCTGGCTCTGTTCAACACTGGATCAAATTTGTCAACATGACCATTCTTATGGAGTAGCAACGAGTTGAATCTCTCAAAACTCTTTAAGTTCTGCAATATAACGAGTAATTGGTACTACCTTATACAAAATGATTACATATCCTTATTTTGGAAGCAAGCAATCACACACTTATAGTTTGCTAGTCAGCTGCACGTAACGTTAAAAATCGGCAATTATAATGAATAAACCTGTAATTTTCACTTAAAATGCATTAAGGAGCATCAAATTTGACAAATCAAACCATGTCGTACTGAAAATTGACATGTCTTTCTCATGCAGAAATGTAAAATTATCCATGCATGTGCGTTTATACAGGTTATGTTTTGCACGTATTATTTTTTGTAACTTTTCTGACTACCTTCAAAGCTCCAATCCTTCTTCATCATCTTTGTTGTACCGCACTGATGCAAGTGAATGCGAACTGCTCGCCAGACGCGACTTCGTGTCCGATATGTGTACTATGCCTTCTCCATCTAGTGCTAGTTACGCCTCTGTGCTAATTAATTCAGCACAAACCTCTGTCATTGCAGCTGTGACTCACCTCGACCATTGGAGCCCAATCACAAGAGCGAGCTCAGTCTCAACCAGAGAGGCATGTGTCTCATGGTTAGCTATCTACAACTTGCTGTCTTACTAAAACCGTGCCTATCATAGAGATCACCTCGCTGGTGTAGCAATGGCTGCAAGTAGCTGCTAGCATGAGCGAAGGGGATAAGGAAGAAAAGATTAAAAAAATGGGTTGGGGCCAACAAGCAGGAAAGCTATCTACTAGCTTTATGGATGTTTCTGGAATTGGGTAGAAAATAGTAGATGACACTGTAGCAGCGAATCCCAGAGACCAAGGCCGGTGGATGATGTCTAATGAACGGCAGAACAAAATCGGCGAAATTAGCTTGAATTTTGATAATAAATCTTGGGCATTTTCCCTCGAACATGATTTATCAACTTTGGGTAGTCTCTGGACTAGTCTCCCTCGTCCACCAATTATTATCATACTACTGCGGAAAGTTGAGGGCAATCCCTAGTCCCGAGCACTTCGCCCACTTCCCCTGGCCTCATCCCAGAGATCTCACACCAACCACCTCACCGTCGACTAGCCGCCAGTCTACAGCCCTCCGAAGAATCCCCAATGGCGGCGACGCCCCTACTAGAGCGCTCCTCACGCGAGCGCATCATCGAGTCTGGCCCACATGTCTTCCGTGCCTGCCGTGTGTCGGCAAGCACGGCCGACTTCTCCGTCGGCGAGCCGCCGGCCATGGGCGAGGGCGAGGGCGAGGCGTCCCCGTACACTATGACAGTGCACACCTTCTTCTCGAGGACGTACGAGCTCAGGAGGATGGCCGGGCCCCTCCCTGCCCCACTGGATGAGGACGATATCACCACTACACCCTGCGAAGAGGTGGTGCTGGATCTTGGCTTGCCTCCGAGGGAGCTGCGTAGTGGGGAATGTCGTGCGAACTATGCGCGAGATTCTTGCCCGTGTATGGCTGCTCAAGAACCTGAACCTCACGGAGGAGGAGTGGGACATCATCATGCCTTACGATGTTATGCACCTGATGTGGCAGCAGGCGTGTCGTCGGCTCGGCGGCCTCCACTTCGACCTCACCCTTAGGGTGGACCACCGGCTCATCGTCAACTTGCCGGTGCTGCAGGACAGTTGGGTCCTAGTTGCGCCGGAGGACGGCCACTGCAGCATATGCATGCTGGGGCTGTCGCAGCGCACAACGGTGCGTCTCCGGGGATGCAAACACCCGTTCCATAGGAAGTGCATCTTCTCCTGGTTTGTAACGAATGCCAGCTGCCCTATCTGCCGCGATAAAGTGCTGACCCATCTTATTTTCGATGTGTAGCATAGTATGAATAAAACCCCTATATGATAGGGATGCCATGCCAACTTGAATCCTATGTCAAGAGAAATTCTATTTGATTGTGGTTATAAGATATTCTGCATTAGTTTGATCAAGTATTATCATTCTATTTTCCTATGGGATATGACCCTATGAATCAAACAGCATGGGATTACTTCCACACAATTAAGTTTGACCAACTTTTAGTAGGACAACAAACATAAATAATTAGTCATCATGGGATTACAATCCAACAGATAATTGTCTTCAGGACTCATACATTTTCCAAATAGAAAAATCAAAACAAATCATGGTTCTTCATCTCACAGCATGATACAGAGACAAGAGTCTAATCATCATCATCATCATCATCATCATCATCATCACCTCCGTCTTCATTCTGATATTCGTGCATGGTCTCATCCTGCTCGTCGTGTCCATTCTCCTCCTGAGATTCACCAGGTAGCTTCAGTTTATCCATCTCTTTGTCGACTATGCTAACCTCAACAGTGAAATCTACTTCTCCATCATGTGCAGGGATACCTGTATCCAACGAGGTTTCATCAATGTCAGCAACTTTAGTTTGCATACAACCAGCGAAATCATCTTGCTGGGCACCAATTATTGGATCCGCATTCTCATCCAAATCATATATGTTCCTTGCCACAAACTTTTGCACATACTGCCATCCTTTTCTAGATTTGTCTTCCAAGAAAAGTACCTTGGCCGCTTGAGGTACCAAAATATAAGGATCATCCTTGTACCACTGAGCAGTAGTATTAACTGATATGAAATACCCATCATTTCTGGCACCTTTGCCCTTGTTTGGATCTTGGTTGTACCAATAACACTTAAATAGAACCACAGATCGGACAGTAACCTTATCACTATAGAACAACTGAATAACCTCTTCTATGTGACCATAATGGTCAAATGACTCTGATCTCTTCTTTCTGGTTGTCAAGTGATCTCCACTGGTTGTGATGCCACTATTTCGTGTCTTCAAATGTTGTTCACGCTCATAGGAGCTGTAATGGACACCATTGGCATTGCAAGCTGCAGCTACCAACACCCTCTTATCTGGACCACGTGATAGGACAAGGAGATCAGCACTAACAGCGCCTGGATTCTCCGCATGGAGTTTCGAGATCTACGATTACAAAATAGACAAGAGATCATCTCATGTGAAAACACATAGACAAGTCAGAGTGCAATTGAACATCTTACATATTTCTCAAACCAGTCCTGAAACCCACTCCCACGTGCCGATAGCTTTCCATTCGTTTCCATGTACAACCTGCAAAACATAGCCAAGTCAGCTGAATATATTTCATTTTGATACAAGTTCATAGTATATGCGAGAACTGATTATTTCGTTAGCAGAGTACTCACATAAAATATTCATCAGCCTATGTAGAATTATTCAGCACATAAAAACATAGATGTACAAATTCAGATTGCTCTAATGATTTTTCGTTCCTCTTTCCTATTAGCTCAACAACATGATTAAAAACAGATCCTCCAACTTCCAAAATTCTGCGACCCGGTTGAATCTGGTCTCAATATCAGGAATATATCTTGAGGCAAATGTATATGCTTCAGCAGCAATATACGCCACTGCAATGCAAGCCTCCGGTCTAGCTTTGTTCCTAACTGTATTCTTGAAAGTGCACAGTCGACGTTCTATAGGGTACATCCATCCATCTTGTACCGGACCTCTTAAAAGTGCCTCATCGGGTAGATGAACAGCCAAATGCACCATCACATCAAAGAAGGCTGGAGGATATATCAGCTCCAGCTTGCACGGGATTCTGCTATGTCCACCTTAAGACGTTCTACAACAGCTCTGCTTAGAGTTTTACTACATATTTCCCTAAAGAACCTTCCCAACTCTGTAATCACGTTGTACATATTTGGCTTCACTAAATCTTTAATGCCAATAGCTAAAAGCCTTTGCAGCAGGATATGACAATCGTGAGTTTTCAACCCTCGGAGCTTGGTTCCTTGACATTGAGACAATTTGCAATGTTGGAAGCAAATCCGAACGGGAACATCACACCTCGGAGGTACTCACAAAATAATCTCCTTTTAGGCATCGGCAATGTGAATTCCGCGCCTCGAAATTTATAATGTTTTTCCTTGCCTTTGTTCACTTTGTCATTACGATCCGATTGCAAGTGCTGTTAACATTCAATGTTGCACAATCAATCCTAGCATTTGAGCTATCTTTTGTCTTGGATGGAATGTTGAGTAATGTGCCGACAATGCTGTCACATATATTCTTCTCCATGTGCATGATATCAATATTATGCCGAAGCTTCTTACCAGCCCAATACGGCAAGTCCCAAAGAGTGGTCCTGCGCTTATAAAATATTCTCGGTCTATCATTTTCCATTTCCTTCCTCTTGGTAGATGCTGCTATTTCACCTCCCATCTTCCTTTTGGTAGCTGCTAGACTCAGTTCATCGCCTCTCTTCTTCCTTTTTCTATCTGCTACTACGCTCGCCGCATCTTCTCGTATCCTTCTCTGTACTGCTTTGTGGCGGCTGGTGGTTTTCCTGGTTTAACATTTCTGACCGCTTCTAGGTGCGCCTCCAACTCGTGACTCTTAAAGTGCTGCGGTTTAGTCTTTTTACAGGCCTGATCACCAATAAATTGCAATTTTTTTCTATTTTTTCGGAAACTGTGATCTAATGGAAGGAAACGGCGATGGCCCATATAGCATATCTTGTTTATTATCCTCACTGCCAGCTGATCAGTATCACGGTGAACACATGCATTATAACTTTGATGTTACTCTGCTCGACATAGTGCCCAAAGCTGGATAATCATGGGTGCAATACGATGACAGCACACGTAATAGAAAATTTTGTTCTTTAGGTTGACACACATCCCGTGTAGGGACACCCTCCCATAATGTTTGCAAGTCTCTAATAAGAGGCTGCATGAACACATCAAAATCCTTCCCAGGAGATTTGGGACCTGGGATGAGTAAGGCCATCATACTGATTCGGCGATCGGTGCATGTCCAGGGAGCCTGGTTGTAAGGTGTAACTAGTACTGGCCACATGCTATACGAGTTGCTCATGTTGCCAAATGGGTTGAATCCATCTGTAGCAAGGCCAAGTCTCAGGTTCCTTGGATCTGCAGCAAAATCTGGATGATCCAGGTCGAATTGCTTCCATTCATCGCCATCCGCCGGATGCCTCAGTAAATCAGGGTCGGGCGTGAGAATCTCTTTGTGCCATCTTGTTTCCCGAGATGTTTGTTCTGAAGCAAACAACCTCTGCAATCTTTGTACAAGTGGGAAGTATCTCAGAACCTTCCAAGGAATCTTTTTCTTACCACCAGCTCCATCATGTTTCCATCTTGATTCCTTACATACTGGACATTCATCGAGGTCATTATACTCCATCCAAAACAGTGCACCTGATTATTTTTGCAAAAATCAATCTTCTCATATCCAAGTCCCGATTACCTTGATGTCTTTGCTTCACCTCATAAAAGGATTTTGGCAGTCCAGCCCGGGGAGTGCATCGCTGTATGTCTTCGCAACTGCATTGAACGCTTTATTGGTAATCCCCTGGTATGACTTGTCATGAAGTAATTTCACAATTAATTCGAATCTTGACACAACAGAACCAGGGGCCACTAAGCGCTTAGCATCTTCTATCAGGTCATGGAAAAGAGGCTTTTTGTGATAACCATGGGGCTGTTGGCTTGCATATGGATACAGATCCCATAACAAATTAGCAGTAGCCTCATCCTGGACGAGATCTTGGTGATAACCATCGAATAAAGAGGATCAATAATGTCAGGCTGATCATAGTGTTCACCATGGTTAATCCACCTGATATATGTCTGGTCCATCCCATAAACGAATAAATGATCTGAGACTACATGTTGAGGCTTGGACCCAATATTCAAACATACGCGGCATGGACAAATCACTTCCTTTGTCTTGTCGCCGTCAGTAAAATCACTAACGTGCTTCATGAAGTCTTCAATACCACTCAAATATGTTGGTGTGTTTAATGAGTGAAATAATATCCAAGTTCTGTCCATCTGTTGAGGAGATAGATGGTCAGAGAAGCGCTAAGCTATTTCAACAAACAGGTCACCTACGAATGTAAGCAAACATACCTGAGCAAACAGGTCGAATATAAAACTATAAATGCTACATTATTTGAGCCGATTTCAGCAAACGAACTGAGTGCAAAACTACGGCTACCTAGCGAACAGATTTTTTTTAGGCTGACCACTGGGTTTCCCCACTTTGTATATTTTTTTTATAAAAAGATGGAAATATGTACAAAAGTTCTTTGGAGAGCAGCAACTAAAAGGATCATAGATCCCAAACAGCAAAATATATATAAAATGTTCTACCCATGATATGATTTCCTCTTTGCCTTATGAACAAGGAGAGCAATTTCATCCTTGAATCTCTTGTGCCATTTGTAAATGCTTGGGGGGAGGGGCGAACATATCTATCGAAAGCAATACAATACCAACACATTCTTTCTTCTTTTTTGCCGTAATTCCGCCGATCTATTAGCAGTGCAAAGAAGCCAAAAGTAATAAGATTACATACAGGTTCATAGACCACCAGGGCCGTACCTGAGAATACGGAGGGCCTGAGCAAAACAAGAAATAGAGGCCCTCAACATGATCATTCGCAACTAAAATGATTTTATATATACTACTCACTCCATTTCAATAAACAATGCACCCTTGTTTTTCGTATTTTATCTTCGAAAAAATATTAATCTATATCTCTCTATTTAAAAATGATGTTTCAATTTTATGTAGATATACATGTATTTAGATGAGTTTAGTTTGCAGATACATGCAAGTTTTGATGAAGTTGAAACATATTTTTCAGGATGAAGTATATAAAAAAAATTGATATAAAACTGGTATCATTAGAAAGTATTTTCCAACACGATTCTAACAATGCTGCTTATGTATTATATGATCGTGATATTGTTGTCCTATTTATTTGGTCAAGGTTCACATTCAAATGTGGTAAAATAAATTAAAAGAAGTGCATCGTGTGAAAAAGCAATCTAAGAATTCAAAAGTGCTAATTGTTAGTCGAAACATGACATCATTGAGACAAAATATTAATATTCATTGGAAGACTAACTGAATTAGCTGCACTCGCGATGAAAGAGAAAGAGAAGATATGGGTAAGAGCAAGTACAATAAGGTACGAGTCTTATTTTGTTTGTTTGGGTTGCTCATCAAGCTTATCGCTCGATACAATAAGGTACAGTCAGCGGGAGTGGTGTTTGGAACATGGGTGCATAGTGGGTGGTATCATAGAGTACTATCATAGATATGCTATATTTATTATAGTGGAGTATTGAAAATGGCATATATAGAAGGGGATATTGAGAATTGAGAGTGGCATAAACACAACTTCAGTTTTTGTAATGGCATAAACACAACTTCAGTTTTTGTAATGGCATAAACACAACTTGTGAATTGAGGAGTGGCATAGAACCAATTAACACTTGTTTCAATAACAGCCATCAAAAGCCAATCGAACGCACGAGAATGGATCCAAAATTTACCATTTTAAGTTTCACGAGAAAATTTTAAACTTAAAATTAAATCTTGCCTAGAAGTTTTTGAAACAAAAATCGATAAATCTTATATGTCGGGTTATGCATTCTGGGGGAGTTTCATCAGATTCAGCCATATTGTTTATCAATAAACCTCATTTTATGTTTTACAACCAACTTTAAACTTAAAATTCAAACTGTCGATAAAAAGAACAACATTCGATAAATCTTATATATTTCTTACGCATTCCGAAAGATTGGTCGGATTCAAAAAAAATAGTTTGGGAATAAACATTGTTTTAGTCAGAAACGACTTATTTTAGAGTGATTTTTGGTTGGATACATTCATGTGTGTTCGATTGGCTTTGGATGGCTGATATTGAACCAAAGTCAACGCTGGGCTTTTGACCTGAACGTCACTGGAGCTGCGTCAAAAGTCCAGCCATGACTTTGTCTCAATAACAGCCATCAAAAGCCGATCGAACGCACATGAATGGATCCAACCAAAAATCACTCAACCGCTGGAATTTTGACCTGAAAGTCACTGAAGCTGTGTCCATACTTGCCCAACAGGTTGCGTATGAATGTAAACCAACATATCTGAGCAAACAGGTCGAATATAAAACTATATAACTAAATGCCACGTTATTTGAGCCGATTTCAGCAAACCAAGCGAGGTCTATTTTTTAGGCTGGACGGTGGTTTCCTCATTGTGTATTTTTCTTTGTAATAAAAAAGAGGGAAAATGTTCTTGGAGAGCAGCAACTAAAAGGATCATAGATCCCAAACAGCAAAATCTAGCTAAAAAGGTTATACCCATGATGATAAGCCATGATATGATTTCCTCTTTGCCTTACAAACAAACGATTATGCGATTTAACGAATTCGAGCAAATAGGTAAAGCGGAAAACAATGTCAAACAAACACATCGAGAGGAAAACAATATCAACCGATCGATTCGAACGAACTAACGAACTTATAAGGGCTGGGCGACGGCGGATCGACTTCGATTGAGCTATAATGAATCGTACTTGCCCAGGCCTGAAGATAGCATGCATACCGTGAGGATCTACCAGCTGACCGCGCCTGCCGGTGCGGCTGGAGAAGAATGGCGCCACCCGCAGTCGCCGGCTGATGCGGCTGATAGAAAGCGTGGGGAAGTTTTGGTGCGCGGCCTAGTTCACCGAGGGTGTGTCTAGAGAAGAACAGGGCGCCGAAGGAGGTGTCTAGAGAAGAACAAGGTGGGCTGGGTGCTGAGTTAAAGGCGAGCATTCGAAATATTGGGCGCGCGTTCGAAAGTTTAGGTGCGCGAGGGAGGTGTCTGCTGAGTTAAAGGCGAGCGTTCGAAATTTCCCCGTCCTCTTCTTTTTTGGGCTAATCTATCTATACCTCTATTCTATCTACATGTTTTTTATTTTTTTCTATTCTATACATGAGTTTTTGAATTTGAATTTTTTCACTCACAACCTTCCGGCCAATGCTCATTTGAAGTAATTGAAGCTGTTGATTTGCAGCTTAGAGGTGCTATCTACCGCTCATCATACAAGGACTCTTCAGATCTAACGTTGTGAATGCACGGATTCGTCACCCATCCTTCCCTTGGGTGGCGATGCTTGAAAGCACGAAACACCGAAACCCTCTAGATACTTCGGGATACCTCACCGCCCCACATTATTAAATAGGCCTTTTCCGACACGGGAAGTCAAAAGTTGGGGGCTCCATGCGGTACATATGAATACTCGCTAGCTGCATGGTCTAGAAGCGAACTAGAGTAAATCATCAATTCGTCACATCAATTGGTGTATAATTTTTTAGGAGCTAAGACGCCGGCATGAACCATTTTATCAACTTGAATGCTTACTACATGACATAAGAAGACTATGTACTTTGGTTTTTCATTTTTCTGATTTTTTAAATTTTGTGCCCATTTGAATCTTGGTCAAATCCTAGGTTTGACCAAGATTAAACAAGTTTAAAACATGAAAATGAAAAGGTAATCATGGATCCTTCTTAGTCACTCTAAAATGAAGCTTTTGGGATGTTCTTGAAATTTCCATGTTTGAAACCCAAAACGACTTCTCTTCATGCTTGACTTCATAAGACAGAGTTTAGGGGTTAGGGGGTAGATACATGATTTGTCTAGTTTGCTTATGTCTAGACCTTGTTTATCAACTTTAATGCTTACTATATGACATAAGAAGACTATGTGCTTTGGTTTTTCATTTTTCTATTTTTTTGAATTTTATGCCCATATATTTGAATCTTTGTCAAATCCTAGGTTTGACCAGGATTTAAACAAGTTTAAAACATGAAAATGAAAAGGTAAGCCTGTATCCTTCTTAGTCACTCTAAAATGAAGCTTTTGGGAGGTTCTTGAAATTTCCATGTTTGAAAGCCAAAACCACTTCTCTTCATGATTGACTTCATAAGACAGAGTTTAGGGTTAGGGGTAGATATATACATGATTTCTGGTTTGAATATGTCTAGACCTTGTTTATCAACTTGAATGCTTACTATATGACATAAGAAAACTATGTGCTTTCGTTTTCATTTTTCTGATTTTTTTATGCCCATTTGAATCTTTTGGTCAAATCTTAGGTTTGACCAAGAATTAAACAAGTTTAAGACATGAAAATGAAAAGGGGAGCATGCATCCTTCATAATTAGTCACTCTAAAATGAATTTTCTAAGAGGTTTTTGAAATTTCCATGTTTGAAACCCAAAACCACTTCTCTTCATGCTGGACTTCATAAGACAGAGTTTAGGGGTTAGGGGGTAGATACATGATTTGTCTAGGTTGAATATGTCTAGACCTTGTTTATCAACTTTAATGCTTGCTATATGACATAAGAAGACTATGTGCTTTGATTTTTCATTTTTCTATTTTTTTGAATTTTATACCCATATATTTGAATCTTTGTGAAATCCTAGTTTTGACCAGGATTTAAACAAGTTTAGAACATGAAAATGAAAAGGTAAGCCTGAATCATCCTTCTTAGTCACACTCTAAAATGAAGCTTTTGGGAGGTTCTTGGAATTCCAATGTTTGAAACCCAAAACCACTTCTCTTCATGATTAACTTCATAAGACAGAGTTTAGGGTTAGGGGTAGATATATACATGATTTTTCTGGTTTGAATATGTCTAGACCTTGTTTATCAACTTGAATGCTTACTATGTGACATAAGTAGACTATGTGCTTTGGTTTTCATTTTTCTATTTTTTATATTTTATACACATATATTTGAATCTTTGTGAAATCCTGGGTTTGACCAGGATTTAAACAAGTTTAGTACATGAAAATGAAAAAGGTAAGCCTGGATCCTTCTTAGTCACACTCTAAAATGAAGCTTTTGGGAGGTTCTTGAAATATCCATGTTTGAAACCCAAAACCACTTCTCATCATGATTGACTTCATAAGACAGAGTTTAGGGTTATGGGTAGATATATACATGATTTTCTGGTTTGAATATGTCTAGACCTTGTTTATCAACTTGAATGCTTACTATATGACACAAGAAGACTATATGCTTTTGTTTTTCATTTTTCTGATTTTTTTTTGAAATTTATGCCCGTTTGAATCTTCTGGTCAAATCTTAGGTTTGACCAAGATTTAAACAAGTTTAAGACATGAAAATGAAAAGGGAAGCTTGCATCCTTCTTAGTCACTCTAAAATGAATTTTTAAGAGGTTTTTGAAATTTCCATGTTGGAAACCCAAAACCACTTCTCTTCATGCTTGACTTCATAATACAGAGTTTAGGGGTAAAGGGGAGATACATGATTTGTCTAGTTTGAATATGTCTAGACCTTGTTTATCAACTTTAATGCTTACTATATGACATAAGAAGACTATGTGCTTTCGTTTTTCATTTTTCTATTTTTTTGTATTTTATACCCATATATTTGAATCTTTGTGAAATCCTAGGTTTGACTAGGATTTAAACAAGTTTAGAACATGAGAGTGAAAAGGTAAGCCTGGATCCTTCTTAGTCACACTCTAAAATGAAGCTTTTGGGAGGTTCTTGAAATTTCCATGTTTGAAACCCAAAACCACTTCTCTTCATAAGACAGAGTTTAGGGTTAGGGGTAGATATATACATGATTTTTCTGGTTTGAATATGTCTAGACCTTGTTTATCAACTTGAATGCTTACTATATGACATAAGAAGACTATATGCTTTTGTTTTTCATTTTTCTGATTTTTTTGAATTTTATGCCCGTTTGAATCTTTTGGTCAAATCTTAGGTTTGACCAAGATTTAAACAAGTTTAAGACAAGAAAAGGAAAAGGGAAGCCTGCATCATATCCTTCTTAGTCACTCTAAAATGAATTTTTAAGAGGTTTTTGAAATTTCCATGTTTGAAACCCAAAACCACTTCTCTTCATGCTTGACTTCATAAGACAGAGTTTAGGTTAGGGGGTGGATACATGATTTGTATGGTTTGAATATGTCTAGACCTTGTTTATCAACTTGAATGCTTACTATATGACATAAGAAGACTATGTACTTTGGTTTTTCATTTTTATGATTTTTTTAATTTTCTGCCCATTTGAATCTTGGTCAAATCCTAGGTTTGACCAAGATTTAAACAAGTTTAAAACATGAAAATGAAAAGGTAAGCCTGGATCCTTCTTACTCACTCTAAAATGAAGCTTTTTGGGATGTTCTTGAAATTTCCATGTTTGAAACCCAAAACGACTTCTCTGTACTACAGTTTGTACATACTCTCAGATAATCTGGACCGTACTTTGCACCTATGTTTAATGGATCATATGTGCCCAGAAATGGCTCATATTAGAATAGTAGACTCATATTAGTGTTCTTGACATTCTGTAAAATTATCAGATTTTTCGAAGTTTGTTTTTTTGGACAAAATTTTACCAATTTCTAGACAGAACAAAAAATGTCTGTCTTTTATGCAAATCTGCACATAAGTGGCTCAAATTAAAACAGTATACTCGTTTCAGTGTTTTTGATTTCCTATAAAAAATAGATTTTCCTGAGAAGTTCTAATTTTTGCCAGAATTTGAAAATTTTGGATCTCTTGTGTGCCCGAAACACCCAAAAGTCGCTCCAAATCTGAACACAGGATTATTTTGGTCAATACGAAAGTATAAACTGAAATACGACTATTTATTGAACCGTTTTCATGTTGTATTGTTGAAAATGGCATAGAAGGGGTATTGAGAATGGAGAGTGGCATAAACACAACTTCAGTTTTTGGAATGGCATAAACACAACTTGTGAACTGAGGAGTGGCATAGAACCAATTAATCCTAGAACCAATTAACCCCACCAAAAATGGGTGATGCATGTCTCCTTCACCAAAACAGCAATACCTATCTGAAACAAGTACATGAACACAAGTACACCACCATAATAATAATACTAGGTGACTCAACGACTAAACATTGACTCGACTCAGACACAACTACTACATTGACACAAGTACTAATATAATAATGTAAGAGTACTAGTTTGTTTACATTTCCACAGGCCAATTTTACGAACAAAATTTCGAAAATTAACCTTCAGAAACTCGGAAGCGGGTGACACGGCGGTCATCAAGGATTGCAGCTAGTGGTACACAGTGACCTGGTCAAGATCTACCTTGAGCCTGCTTGACGCTTCAGCTCGGAGTTGAGAGCCTTAACCTGTGACAGCTCGGCCTCTAGTTTGTCCGTCCTAACCGTGAGATTCAGGATCAGTCCGGCGAGTTTGTCCATGGTCTCCGCTTTGGCCGAGGCTCCGCCGCTGGATCTCATTACTCGCAGTGAACGATTTCATGGCGATATCGTCGAGAATGCGAATCCGGATCTTCTCAGTGGCGAGCTCAGAATAAAGTCTCATGCACTCATCGGCGAGGGCGATTCTGTCCGCCGTCTCGACGCAGAAATCGCCCATAACCATTTCTAAAATGGGCCCGATCTCGTAGCGGGGCTTCTATCAGATGGGGATGGAGCACAAAATCAGAAGTGTACCCAGAGAAGTACCAAGAAAGAGAAAATGGGAATCCCAATTTGCACGAATGTCTATACCTCGCTGCTTTGAGAACTTGGCTCCGTGGAAGATGTTTCCGCAGGCAGGAGGGCTGCGGGAAAACTAAGGCCGCCCGACCTGAATATACGATTGAGAGAAGGTAAGAAAAGGAGGGGATGATAAGTTGTGAAAGACATAGAAAGATGCGCAAGAACGGAGGATCGCTTTGAAGGTGGCGATCGCGGGCTGCGACGCCCTTGAAGACTCTTGCGCGAGAAGGCACCTCGACAGCCACACGGGGACGGCATTGCTGGGATTCCCTCAGCTTCGCCGCAGCCCGCACGAGCCCTTACGTGGCGAGACTTGCTCCCGGTCATGGTGGCGAAGTAGTATTCCAAGAGGTAAACAAAGTGGTGAACTGAGGAAGACGGCAAGAGCAAAGGTTAGTCCTTAAATTTGGCCTCCCCGTCTCCTCGGCACATCGCGAGTAGTAATACTTATCTGGTCAAAGAGCAAACTTCGAGGCAGAGACTTGGTGGGCCATTCATCTCCAACTATACTTCCTCCGATCCGAATGATACCAAATTTTTGAATGACAAATCACCCAAAACAGTATTCCAAGAGTATATGTAAGCTTTCATTTTGGAGTGACTAAGAAGGATGCATGCTTACCTTTTCATTTTCATGTTATAAACTTGTTTAAATATTGGTTAAACCTATGATTTGACCAAGATCAAATGGGCATAGAAATTCAGAAAAAAATCAAAAAAATGAAAATCAAAGCACATAGTATTATTATGTCATATAGTAAGCATTCAAGTTGATAAACAAGGTCTAAACAACAAACCAGACAAATCATGTATCTACCCCAAACCCTAAACTCTGTCTTATGAAGTCAAGCATGAAGAGAAGTGGTTTTGGGTTTCAAACATGGAAATTTCAAAAACCTCCCAAAAGCTTCATTTTAGAGTGACTAAGAAGGATCCATACTTACCTTTTATTTTCATGTTTTAAACATGTTCAAATCTTGGTCAAACCGTACGTACCTAGGATTTGACCAAGATTCAAATGGGCATAAAAATTCAAAAAAAATAATGAAAAACCAAAGCACATAGCCTAGCTTCTTATATATGCCATATAGTAAGCACTCAAGCGAAAAGTGTATTTGGCACATGAGCACCAGTGCTCCTGATTTTTATAAATCATATTTTTTGGATTTGAAAAAATATGAAATTAAATACCCACATACATATAAACATTCTGAAGGTACGGTAGAAATTTTGAAGAAAAATATGCTATATTTTAAGCTATACAAAAAAGACAAATTTCTGACAAATATATACCTCTATACGTAGTCATAAATTTGTTTTTTCTCCTGTAGCTCAAAATACAATGCAATTTCTACCGAAATTTTGCATGAATATTCAGAATATGTGTATGTATTCATGGAATAAATGTGATAATTTTTTGAAATGCAGAAATTCAGTTTTTTAAATATTTTAAAAACTGAGAGCATTGGTGCTCATGTGCACCAAATTTGCTTCCGCACTCAAGTTGATAAACAAAGTCTAGACATATTCAAACCAGGAAAATCATGTATCTACCCCTAACCCTAAACTTTGTCTTAATTATGAAGTCAAGCACGAAGAGAAGTCGTTTTGGGTTTCAAACATGGACATTTCAAAAACCCTCCCAAAAGCTTCATTGTGGTGTGACGTACTAAGAAGGATACATGCTTACATTTTCAACAACCCCCTAAAAGCTTCATTATAGAGTGACTAAGAAGGATCCAGTCTGGCGGGCTTACCTTTTATTTTCTTGTTTTAAACTTGTTCAAATCTCGGTCAAACCTAGGATTTGACCAAGATTCAAAATGTGCATCAAAATTCAAAAAAAATTCTAAAAATTAAAAACCAAATTAAAGCACATAGTGTTCTTATGTCATATAGTAAGCATTAAAGTTGATAAACAAGGTCTAGACACATATTCAAACAAGACAAATCATGTATCTATACCCCTAACCCCTAAACTCTATCTTATGAAGTCAACAACATGAAGAGAAGTGGTTTTGGGTTTCAAACATGGAAATTTCAAAAACCTCCCAAAAGCTTCATTTTAGAGTGACTAATATATATAAGAAGGATCCATGCCTGCTTACCACCTTTTCATTTTCATATTTTAAACTTGTTTAAATCTGTGTCAAATTAAACCAAGGATTTGACCAAAAGATTCAAATGGGCATAAAATTTAAAAAAAATCAGAAAAATGAAAAACAAAAGCATATAGTCTTCTTATGTCATATACTAAGCATTCAAGTTGATAATTAAACAAGGTTTGGACATGCATATTCAAACCTAGGCAAATCATGTATCTATCCCCTAGCCCCTAAACTATATCTTATGAAGTCAAGCATGAAGAGAAGTGGTTTTGGGTTTCAAACATGAAAATTTCAAGAACATCCCAAAAACTTCATTTTAGAGTGACTAAGAAGGATACAGGCTTCCCCTTTTCATTTTCATGTTTTATACTTGTTTAAATCTTGGTCAAACCTAGGATTTGACAAAGATTCAAATGTGCATCAAAATAAAAAATCAGAAAAATTAAAAACCAAAGCACATAGTTTTCTTATGTCATATAGTTAGCATTAAAGTTGATATAAACAAGGTCTAGATATATTCAAACAAGAAAAATCATGTATCTACCCCTAACCCTAAACTCTGTCTTATGTAGTCAAGCATGAAGAGAAGTGGTTTTGGGTTTCAAACTTGGAAATTTCAAGAACCCCCCAAAAGCTTCATTTTAGAGTAACTAAAGGATCCAGGTCGGGCTTACCTTTTATTTTCATGTTTTAAAATTGTTCAAATCTTGGTCAAACCGTACCTAGGATTTGATCAAGATTCAAAAATGGGCATACAATTTCAAGAAAAATGAAAAACCAAAGCATATAGCCTTCTTATGTCATATAGTACGTAAGCACTCAAGTTCATAAACAAGGTCTAGACATATTCAAACCAGAAAAATCATGTTTCTACCCCTAGCCCCAAACTTTGTCTTATGAAGTCAAGCACGAAGAGAAGTCGTTTTGGATTTCAAACATGGAAATTTCAAAAACCTTCCCAAAAGCTTCATTTTGGAGTGACTAATTAAGAAGGATACATGCTTACCTTTTCATTTTCATGTTTTAAACTTGTTTAAATATTGGTTAAGCCTAGGATTTGACCAAGATCAAATGGGCATAAAAATTCAGAAAAAATCAAAAAAAAATGAAAACCAAAGCACATAGTATTATTATGTCATATAGTAAGCATTCAAGTTGATAAACAAGGTCTAAACAACAAACTAGACAAATCATGTATCTACCCCCTAACCCTAAATTAACCCTGTCTTATGAAGTCAAGCATGAAGAGAAGTGGTTTTGGGTTTCAAACATGGAAATTTCAAAAAAACTCCCAGAAGCTTCTCATTTTAGAGTGACTAAGAAGGATTCAGGCTTACCTTTTCATTTTCATGTTTTAAACTTGTTCAAATCTTGGTAAAACTTAGGATTTGACCAAGATTCAAATGGGCATAAAAATTGGGAGGAAGGGTATGAATTACAATTCAAAAAAACAAGGTAACTTAAATACTTGGATGCCCCAAAGATGTGTGGAAGCCCAAAACAATGGCAAAACATGTGCGCACGCTGCATCCAATTCAAGTAGAACACATAGTAGGCATCGATAGTTTGACCTAAATTTGAAATCAAAGAGAAGGTGGTTAGAAAAAATCGAAATTGGCAAAGCAAAGCATGAAATCATAAATTTGTGATGCACTATAGCTATGAAAAGTATCAAACAATGCATACCAAAATGATTTTTTAGAGGAATACTAGTTCAACTTATTTTAGTTTTATATTAGTAGCCCAAAATCGAAGTAGTAGTTGGATATTTTTGAACTTGATCTGTAGTAGTGGGCAAAACCCTAGTTTAACATATTTAATCATAGATTCGTAGGTCGATTTTTCTACTTTTTTATTATTACTATGCAGCACATGTGTGTTTGCCCGTCGAGTGAAACTCGGAGGAAGAGGGATCACTCGGAAGGAGAGAAGAAGGGAGAGAATTATGGTGTCTCCCCTTTTTCGTGTGATGATGTTGACTTTTGTGCAGGGTTTGTCAGTGAGCAGGAGCGAGCGAGCGAGCGAGTTGAGCGAGGCCGAGAATGAGAGAGATTTGTTTTTTTTGTGAGAGGGACAACCGAAGGATCCAGAAGGACCCACATACTTCCGATACGCATCCTGATGCGTCTTCTCTTGACAAAGAAAATGGCTGGGAGTTTGCGTACCTATTGCACGTGACTTGTGCTCACTGAAGTGTGGGACCTCACGCATGGGCACCACACGTAAGTGACAGACCTGTTGATGTAAAAACTCGGTTGATTATTATACTACTACATTTATACAAAGTTTCCTATGGATTCAAGGGTACGAAAGCCAAGTTAAATCATTTACATGACATTATTTTTTCCATGAAGCCAAGTTAACTCATTTATCAATTGGTACATTTTGGAGTGACTAAGAAGGATCCAGGCTTACTTTTTCATTTTCATGTTTTAAACATGTTTAAATCTTGGTCAAACCTATGACTTGACCAAGATTCAAATGGGCATAAAAATTCAAAAAAAAATCAAAAAAAAACAAAAAACAAAAGCACGCCGTCTTCCTATGTCATATAGTAAGCATTCAAGGTGATAAACAAGGTCTGGCATATTCAAACCACAAAAATCATGTATCTACCCCCTAACCCTAAACAAGGATCCAGGCTTACCCTTTTCATTTTCATGTTTTAAACTTGTTCAAATCTTGGTCAAACTTAGGATTTGACGAAGATTCAAATGGGCGTAAAAATACTTAGAAAAATCATGTACGTATCTACCCCAAACCCTAAACTCTATCTTACGAAGCCAAGCATGAAGAGAAGTGGTTTTGGGTTTCAAACATGGAAATTTCAAAAACCTCCCAAAAGCTTCATTTTAGAGTGACTAAGAAGGATCCATGCTTACCTTTTATTTTCATGTTTTAAACATGTTCAAATCTTGGTCAAACCGTACGTACCTAGGATTTGACCAAGATTCAAATGGGCATAAAAATTCAAAAAAAATAATGAAAAACCAAAGCACATAGCCTAGCTTCTTATATATGCCATATAGTAAGCACTCAAGTTGATAAACAAAGTCTAGACATATTCAAACCAGAAAAATCATGTATCTACCCCTAACCCTAAACTTTGTCTTAATTATGAAGTCAAGCATGAAGAGAAGTCGTTTTGGGTTTCAAACATGGACATTTCAAAAACCCTCCCAAAAGCTTCATTGTGGTGTGACGTACTAAGAAGGATACATGCTTACATTTTCAACAACCCCCTAAAAGCTTCATTATAGAGTGACTAAGAAGGATCCAGTCACGGCGGGCTTACCTTTTATTTTCTTGTTTTAAACTTGTTCAAATCTCGGTCAAACCTAGGATTTGACCAAGATTCAAAATGTGCATCAAAATTCAAAAAAAATTATAAAAATTAAAAACCAAATTAAAGCACATAGTGTTCTTATGTCATATAGTAAGCATTAAAGTTGATAAACAAGGTCTAGACACATATTCAAACAAGACAAATCATGTATCTATACCCCTAACCCCTAAACTCTATCTTATGAAGTCAACAACATGAAGAGAAGTGGTTTTGGGTTTCAAACATGGAAATTTCAAAAACCTCCCAAAAGCTTCATTTTAGAGTGACTAATATATATAAGAAGGATCCATGCCTGCTTACCACCTTTTCATTTTCATATTTTAAACTTGTTTAAATCCGTGTCAAATTAAACCAAGGATTTGACCAAAAGATTCAAATGGGCATAAAATTTAAAAAAAATCAGAAAAATGAAAAACAAAAGCATATAGTCTTCTTATGTCATATACTAAGCATTCAAGTTGATAATTAAACAAGGTTTGGACATGCATATTCAAACCTAGGCAAATCATGTATCTATCCCCTAGCCCCTAAACTATATCTTATGAAGTCAAGCATGAAGAGAAGTGGTTTTGGGTTTCAAACATGAAAATTTCAAGAACATCCCAAAAACTTCATTTTAGAGTGACTAAGAAGGATACAGGCTTCCCCTTTTCATTTTCATGTTTTATACTTGTTTAAATCTTGGTCAAACCTAGGATTTGACAAAGATTCAAATGTGCATCAAAATAAAAAATCAGAAAAATTAAAAACCAAAGCACATAGTTTTCTTATGTCATATAGTTAGCATTAAAGTTGATATAAACAAGGTCTAGATATATTCAAACAAGAAAAATCATGTATCTACCCCTAACCCTAAACTCTGTCTTATGTAGTCAAGCATGAAGAGAAGTGGTTTTGGGTTTCAAACTTGGAAATTTCAAGAACCCCCCAAAAGCTTCATTTTAGAGTGACTAAAGGATCCAGGTCGGGCTTACCTTTTATTTTCATGTTTTAAAATTGTTCAAATCTTGGTCAAACCGTACCTAGGATTTGATCAAGATTCAAAAATGGGCATAAAATTTCAAAAAAAATGAAAAACCAAAGCATATAGCCTTCTTATGTCATATAGTACGTAAACACTCAAGTTCATAAACAAGGTCTAGACATATTCAAACCAGAAAAATCATGTTTCTACCCCTAGCCCCAAACTTTGTCTTATAGAGTCAAGCACGAAGAGAAGTCGTTTTGGATTTCAAACATGGAAATTTCAAAAACCTTCCCAAAAGCTTCATTTTGGAGTGACTAATTAAGAAGGATACATGCTTACCTTTTCATTTTCATGTTTTAAACTTGTTTAAATATTGGTTAAGCCTAGGATTTGACCAAGATCAAATGGGCATAAAAATTCAGAAAAAATCAAAAAAATGAAAACCAAAGCACATAGTATTATTATGTCATATAGTAAGCATTCAAGTTGATAAACAAGGTCTAAACAACAAACTAGACAAATCATGTATCTACCCCCTAACCCTAAATTAACCCTGTCTTATGAAGTCAAGCATGAAGAGAAGTGGTTTTGGGTTTCAAACATGGAAATTTCAAAAAACTCCCAAAAGCTTCTCATTTTAGAGTGACTAAGAAGGATTCAGGCTTACCTTTTCATTTTCATGTTTTAAACTTGTTCAAATCTTGGTCAAACTTAGGATTTGACCAAGATTCAAATGGGCATAAAAATTGGGAGGAAGGGTATGAATTGCAATTCAAAAAAACAAGGTAACTTAAATACTTGGATGCCCCAAAGATGTGTGGAAGCCCAAAACAATGGCAAAACATGTGCGCACGCTGCATCCAATTCAAGTAGAACACATAGTAGGCATCGATAGTTTGACCTAAATTTGAAATCAAAGAGAAGGTGGTTAGAAAAAATCGAAATTGGCAAAGCAAAGCATGAAATCATAAATTTGTGATGCACTATAGCTATGAAAAGTATCAAACAATGCATACCAAAATGATTTTTTAGAGGAATACTAGTTCAACTTATTTTAGTTTTATATTAGTAGCCCAAAATCGAAGTAGTAGTTGGATATTTTTGAACTTGATCTGTAGTAGTGGGCAAAACCTAGTTTAACATATTTAATCATAGATTCGTAGGTCGATTTTTCTACTTTTTTATTATTACTATGCAGCACATGTGTGTTTGCCCGTCGAGTGAAACTCGGAGGAAGAGGGATCACTCGGAAGGAGAGAAGAAGGGAGAGAATTATGGTGTCTCCCCTTTTTCGTGTGATGATGTTGACTTTTGTGCAGGGTTTGTCAGTGAGCAGGAGCGAGCGAGCGAGCGAGCGAGTCGAGCGAGGCCGAGAATGAGAGAGATTTGTTTTTTTGTGAGAGGGACAACCGAAGGATCAGAAGGACCCACATACTTCCGATACGCATCTGATGCGTCTTCTCTTGACAAAGAAAATGGCTGGGAGTTTGCGTACCTATTGCACGTGACTTGTGCTCACTGAAGTGTGGGACCTCACGCATGGGCACCACACGTAAGTGACAGACTGTTGATGTAAAAACTCGGTTGATTATTATACTACTACATTTATACAAAGTTTCCTATGGATTCAAGGGTACGAAAGCCAAGTTAAATCATTTACATGACATTATTTTTTCCATGAAGCCAAGTTAACTCATTTATCAATTGGTACATTTTGGAGTGACTAAGAAGGATCCAGGCTTACTTTTTCATTTTCATATTTTAAACATGTTTAAATCTTGGTCAAACCTATGACTTGACCAAGATTCAAATGGGCATAAAAATTCAAAAAAAAATCAAAAAAAACAAAAAACAAAAGCACGCCGTCTTCCTATGTCATATAGTAAGCATTCAAGGTGATAAACAAGGTCTGGCATATTCAAACCACAAAAATCATGTATCTACCCCCTAACCCTAAACAAGGATCCAGGCTTACCCTTTTCATTTTCATGTTTTAAACTTGTTCAAATCTTGGTCAAACTTAGGATTTGACGAAGATTCAAATGGGCGTAAAAATACTTAGAAAAATCATGTACGTATCTACCCCAAACCCTAAACTCTATCTTACGAAGCCAAGCATGAAGAGAAGTGGTTTTGGGTTTCAAACATGGAAATTTCAAAAACCTCCCAAAAGCTTCATTTTAGAGTGACTAAGAAGGATCCATGCTTACCTTTTATTTTCATGTTTTAAACATGTTCAAATCTTGGTCAAACCGTACGTACCTAGGATTTGACCAAGATTCAAATGGGCATAAAAATTCAAAAAAAATAATGAAAAACCAAAGCACATAGCCTAGCTTCTTATATATGCCATATAGTAAGCACTCAAGTTGATAAACAAAGTCTAGACATATTCAAACCAGAAAAATCATGTATCTACCCCTAACCCTAAACTTTGTCTTAATTATGAAGTCAAGCACGAAGAGAAGTCGTTTTGGGTTTCAAACATGGACATTTCAAAAACCCTCCCAAAAGCTTCATTGTGGTGTGACGTACTAAGAAGGATACATGCTTACATTTTCAACAACCCCCTAAAAGCTTCATTATAGAGTGACTAAGAAGGATCCAGTCTGGCGGGCTTACCTTTTATTTTCTTGTTTTAAACTTGTTCAAATCTCGGTCAAACCTAGGATTTGACCAAGATTCAAAATGTGCATCAAAATTCAAAAAAAATTAAAAAAATTAAAAACCAAATTAAAGCACATAGTGTTCTTATGTCATATAGTAAGCATTAAAGTTGATAAACAAGGTCTAGACACATATTCAAACAAGACAAATCATGTATCTATACCCCTAACCCCTAAACTCTATCTTATGAAGTCAACAACATGAAGAGAAGTGGTTTTGGGTTTCAAACATGGAAATTTCAAAAACCTCCCAAAAGCTTCATTTTAGAGTGACTAATATATATAAGAAGGATCCATGCCTGCTTACCACCTTTTCATTTTCATATTTTAAACTTGTTTAAATCTGTGTCAAATTAAAACAAGGATTTGACCAAAAGATTCAAATGGGCATAAAATTTAAAAATAACCAGAAAAATGAAAAACAAAAGCATATAGTCTTCTTATGTCATATACTAAGCATTCAAGTTGATAAACAAGGTTTGGACATGCATATTCAAACCTAGGCAAATCATGTATCTATCCCCTAGCCCCTAAACTATATCTTATGAAGTCAAGCATGAAGAGAAGTGGTTTTGGGTTTCAAACATGAAAATTTCAAGAACATCCCAAAAACTTCATTTTAGAGTGACTAAGAAGGATACAGGCTTCCCCTTTTCATTTTCATGTTTTATACTTGTTTAAATCTTGGTCAAACCTAGGATTTGACAAAGATTCAAATGTGCATCAAAATAAAAAAATCAGAAAAATTAAAAACCAAAGCACATAGTTTTCTTATGTCATATAGTTAGCATTAAAGTTGACAAACAAGGTCTAGATATATTCAAACAAGAAAAATCATGTATCTACCCCTAACCCTAAACTCTGTCTTATGTAGTCAAGCATGAAGAGAAGTGGTTTTGGGTTTCAAACTTGGAAATTTCAAGAACCCCCCAAAAGCTTCATTTTAGAGTGACTAAGAAGGATCCATGCTTACCTTTTCATTTTCATGTTTTAAACTTGTTTACATCTTGGTCATAGCTAGTGTATTTGACCAAGATTCAAATGGGCATAAAATTAAAAAAACAAAAAAATGAAAAACCAAAGTACATAGTCTTCTTATGTCATATAGTAAGCATTCAAGCTGATAAACAAGGTCTAGACATATTCAAACCAAACAAATTATGTATCTACCCCCTAACCCCTAAACTTTATCTTATGAAGCCAAGCATGAAGAGAAGTGGTTCTTGGTTTCAAACATGGAAATATCAAAAACCTCCCAAAAGCTTCATTTTAGAGTGACTAAGAAGTATCCATGCTTACCTTTTCATTTTCATATTTTAAACTTGTTTAAATCATTGTCAAACCTAGGATTTGACCAAGATAAGTATGGGCACAAAACCCTCTTAGCCAAAATCAACTACGAGCAAGATTTTCTGTATTGTAGATGCCCCAATCGACTCTCATCCCCAATGTAGTCTTTTTTTATGTCAGTATAGACTTCTTTACTAGATGTATACTATCGTACATGGCATGCATTTGCCTAATGAGCAGCATTGTTTAGCCGTTCTAGCCAACCCGATCAATCTGTCAAGCTTCATGCACGAGATGCCAATTTACTCCCTCGCTCCGATCCATATTTCTTGGTGCTAAAAAGAATGTGAATCGAGGGAGTACTTTTCTTAGATAGTACTATATCAGTTCAAAAAAAAGTATAGTACTACTACATCACAAATGCTACAAAAGAGTACTAGTACTGTACATCACAAGACCACGACAGTTGTATAGTAGAGTTTAATGCTGAACTTTAAACAGGACCAGGAGCATCAGGGCCAGCAGCAGGGGCGTTGACCGGCAACAAACCAGTCAAAAGACGTAAGGAAGAGGCCATATGCTGCGTGCTTGGCCTTGATTGCAGGGTGGTGATTCTTCGCCGCTCGCCATGTATTCACGCCGTACTAGTTCCGCGTCGCCCGCGAGCGTATCGAAGCGATCCCACGCGCCGGACACGCTCGAGGAGGCGTGGCGGCTCCAGTGCAAGCAGTCCGCCGCCGGGAGTCGGCGCGCGGTGTCCAGGTATAGAGGCTCCCTGTACATGCCGTCGTCGCTCCGCGAGTTTGCCCCGGGCGGGCTCTGGTACAAGGCGGATCCGCCGCTCAAACCGATGAGCGGCCCCGTCTTCAACAAATGGTGCGCCGACCGGGAGAGGAACCGCCGGTCGAAGGCGGCGTGGGAGGCGAGCACCAGCGGCGGATTCGCGCCGCCAGCCGGCGAGGAGGCGGAGGAGGCGGAGGAAGGGGAAGACCCCCTCTTCTTGAAGGCGCTGGCCGCGTCCCTCAAGGACGATGCCGACAAGAAGAGGGCGGAGGAAGAAGAAAAGGCGGCGTCCATCGCCGCCGTGAAGGAGAAGGAGGCGCGGGATGCGGAGGAGAACGCGACCATCATCTTCCTCGATGACTAGATAGGTTAGAAGTCGCGATAAGGATCGCGCAATTCTATATGTATGATCCGTATGTATGATCAACTATGAATTATGAACAATGAACTATCAAACCAAACCACATAGTTTTTTTTATGTCATATAGTAAGAATTCAAGTTGATAAAACAAGGTCTAGACATATTCAAACTAGACAAATCACGTATATTACCCCTAACCCTAAACTCTGTCTTGTGAAGTAAAGCATGAAGAGAAGTGGTTTTGGGTTTCAAACATGGAAATTTCAAAAACCTTCCGAAAAGCTTCATTTTGGAGTGACTAAGAAGGATGCAGGCTTACCTTTTCATTTTCATGTCTTAAACTTGTTTAAATCTTGGTTAAACCTAGGATTTGACCAAGATCAAATGGGCAAAAAAAATCAGAAAAAATCAAAAAAATGAAAACTAAAGCACATAGTATTCTAATGTCATATAGTAAGCATTCAATTTGATAAACAAGGTCTAAACATATTCAAACCAGACAAATCATGTATCTACCCACTAACCCTAAATTCTGTCTTATGAAGTCGATCAAGCACGAAGAGAAGTGGTTTTGGGTTTCAAACATGGAAATTTCAAAAACCTCCCAAAAGCTTCATTTTAGAGTTACTAAGAAGGATCCATGCTTACCTTTTATTTTCATGTTTTAAACATGTTCAAATCTTGGTCAAACCGTACCTAGGATTTGACCAAGATTCAAATGGGTATAAAAATTCAAAAAAACTGAAAAACCAAAGCACATAGCCTTCTTATGTCATATATAGTAAGCACTCAAGTTGGTAAACAAGGTCTAGAGATATTCAAACCGGAAAAATCTTGTATCTACCCCTAACCCTAAACTTTGTCTTATGAAGTCAAGCACGAAGAGAAGTCGTTTTGGGTTTCAAACATGGAAATTACAAAAACCTTCCCAAAAGCCTCATTTTGGAGTGACTAAGAAGGATGCAGGCTTACCTTTTCATTTTCATGTTTTAAACTTGTTTAAACCTTGGTTAAACCTAGGATTTGACCAAGATCAAATGGGCATAAAAATTCAGAAAAAATCAAAAAATGAAAACCAAAGCACATAGTATTCTTATGTCATATATTAAGCATTCAAGTTGATAAACAAGGTCAAGACATATTCAAACCAGACAAATCATGTATCTACCCTAACCCTAAACTCTGTCTTATGAAGTCAAGCATGAAGAGACGTGGTTTTGGGTTTCAAACATGGAAATTTCAAGAACCCCCCAAAAGCTTCATTTTAGAGTGACTAAGAAGGATCCAGGTCGAGCTTACCTTTTATTTTTATGTTTTAAACTTGTTCAAATCTTGGTCAAACCTAGGATTTGACCAAGATTCAAATGGGTATAAAAAATGAAAAACCAAAGCACATAGCCTTTTTATGTCATATAATAAGCACTCAAGTTGATAAACAAGGTCTAGACATATTCAAACCAGAAAAATCATGTATCTACCCCTAACCCTAAACTTTGTCTTATGAAGTCAAGCACGAAGAGAAGTCGTTTTTGGGTTTCAAACATGGAAATTTCAAAAACCTTCCCAAAAACTTCATTTTGGAGTGACTAAGAAGGATGCAGGCTTACCTTTTCATTTTCATATTTTAAACATGTTTAAATCTTGGTCAAACCTATGATTTGACCAAGATTCAAATGGGCATAAAAATAGTTAGAAAAATCATGTACGTATCTATCCCTAACCCTAAACTCTATCTTACGAAGTCAAACATGAAGAGAAGTGGTTTTGGGTTTCAAACATGGAAATTTCAAAAACCTCCCAAAAGCTTCATTTCAGAGTGACTAAGAAGGATCTAGACTGGGCTTACATTTTATTTTCATATTTTAAACTTGTTCAAATCTTGGTCAAACCGTACCTAGGATTTGACCAAGATTCAAATGGGCATAAAATTTCAAAAAAAAAAGAAAAACCAAAGCACATAGCCTTCTTATGTCATATAGTAAGCACTCAAGTTGATAAACAAGGTCTAGTCATATTCAAACCAGAAAAATCATGTATCTACCCCTAAGCCTGAACTTTGTCTTATGAAGTCAATCACGAAGAGAAGTCGTTTTGGGTTTCAAACATGGAAATTTCAAATACCTTCCGAAAAGCTTCATTTTGGAGTGACTAAGAAGGATGCAGGCTTACCTTTTCATTTTCATGTTTTAAACATGTTTAAATAAGGATGCGTGGTTCTGAAACCTCATACACATTGTTGCAAAAGTAATTACATCACCTAAACAATACTACCAGTTCATAATTCTAAACTTATGTACAATCTTGGAAACATATAACGCCAGCCTAGTTCACCAATTATCATCATCCCTCTTGATGCGCTTGCCGGTGCCGCTTGTACCTGCCTCCCATGGGTTGGCAGTCCAAGTTCTGCACTCGTTCGCACTTCGTGTGTCGGGAATCCTTGTTGGAGCTTCCCAACCAGATACAGGCCCTGCCCTTGCTAGCTCACCACATCCAGCCGTTGCCCCAGCTTGCTCACCATGTGAACCGCCATCCCACGGAGACCCCGAAGTAGGCTCGCACGGGTCCTTTATCCATGGTGGCATATTCTTCGGATCAAATGGTATGTTGTGCCTAAAGCAATAAGATACAAATTCCCAGTAGGTTGTCCCGACACACTGCTTCTTCTCGTCGCGCCAGGCAGGGGGAAGTGCGGCCAACCTAGCCGCTTCCTTGCAATCCGGGCAAACCACTTCCCTTGGAATTGGTTGTGCTTGACGCTGCCCATCATTGATTTTTTTGAGTCGCTTTGTACAACTCAAAACTGACATACCCATCAATCGCAGCATACCTCAAGTTTACTTCAGGCAATGGCATGCACTCCCATTGATAGTGGCTGCTAGTCGGGAACTTGGTCTTCATGTCTTTGTAAGATGGGTCAATGATGGCGGCTGCCAAATCACCCATGCCAGTCCTATTGCCAGGACCATTGAAATTGATCATATCCTGAATGTCAATCCAATTATGTTTAGGAATTTTAATGCCATCTCTAGCAAACCTGCTAGAGTCACCCCTGATGTCAACAGTTGTGAAACAAATTCCTTTATGTTGAAGGAATTCTTGCAGTGCTAGATTATCAGGACTCCTGCATGTTAACACAAATCAATCTTGTAAGATCGTATATGCTGAAATAGTACACATATTTTTCTTCCAGTAAACTGTATACTTGTTGCAGTGAAACAATGATTTTGCATCAGTGATACACATCAAAATAACATGAATTATTGTTGCGACTATATAATCTAATTATTTAAGTGTCAAGTTAAGATTCAGTTACTATATGTTAATATCTTGACATCCATGCCGATTATCGGTGAGTATGAGTACATGAAATTTGTGCAAATTTTGAGTACCAAAATCATGAAACTAGATATCGTGGTCAATCCAAAAAAATTATACAAGTATGTTGGATATTACGTTCCAGACCACATTTTTCATACAAGTTAGTTTGTTCGTGTTTTCATACAAGTTAGAACCTAGTCTATTTCGAAATAAAAAAGCAGATCCAAGATAAAGGAAGAGTTTCTATATTAAAAAACAAAAGGATAAAGGAAGGCATGTGAAGAACATACCTGCAGAAATGGTACACCAGGAAGTGGTCGTCCATGGCCAACTGAACGACGGCGGTACTTACTTGGTTCGCAGTGTATTCTAGGTCGAGGCCGACGAACCTGGGCCTGTCCTCTACTAGCTTTTGTTCGTACATCTTGAGGGTGTGCTCGAGAACGGAAGGGTCATTCGTGTAGACCACGTTCACCTTGGTCGTCCCATGGGGAACGACGCTCCTCTTCAGCGTAAACAGGCCGCCGTCGGCCATGGCAGCGCTGAAGCACGTCGAACTGATCGGAGGGATTGAGGGGGAGGGAGGGAGAGCAACTGCAAACAATGGGGTTTTTTGGAACTTGCCGAAATGCAGGGAGAACGAACCGCCAGGGGTTGTTTAGTGGGGACAGATGGGAATAATACTGCGATGAGGTTGAGGAATTAACTCCATCCGCCATTTAAATCTAGTACTCCCTATAGTCAGGTGATAGGAAATGGACGGGCAAGATTGATTATAGGGAGGCGAATCCCAGTATTTTCCCAATTTATTTGAGTGGTAATATAACCATCGTTAATACTTGAATTGAAAAATATTTACAAAATAAATTTATTATATACTACATGATGAGATAATCCAACAAACCATGGAAATGCATGGCCATCCAACCATGTCACCCGCTTGTGAAAATTGTATAGGTGGTAGTGTGCGCAATACACGCGGTAGCCACTTCACAAATACATCCTTTTAATTTTGCCCCCCTTAATTCGGCCAATAAAAATGAAAAGACTTTATGTGGAAAACCAAAAAAACTGTATTTGGCAAAGTATAGTCGAAAATAAGAAGTTTTTCATTGATCTCTTAAAAAAGGGGTCATGATTCGAAAGTTCGCCATGCATGGTTCTTGCGGTAACCAAGCTAGCTCACCCATGTGGCAAGAAGAGAATCAATGTCCAACATGCATGGTTCCAAAAAAAAATGTTTACAGAATGATTCTGCTTCTCAAGAATATTTGCATGCCATCATGTTTGTTATTTTTCCAAGATAAAAGTAGTAATTGGTGACTTCGTGATTGCCTTGCTTGCTGATTTCAATAAGTTTGAACCTCATTTTTGGCTTTTTTTCAAATTTTGGCAAAAACTTCTTGGCAATCGACTTTGTGAGTTACTATACTTGGATGCAACCCACATTTTCGTTGGCTAATTAATGTTTTCTGATTCCACAACAATAGGGCACATCCCTATATCATCCCAAATTTTGAATTCTTATTAGTTTGGTTGATGACCACCATTCATATCCGAACTTAATTAATTGGAGTACAAATGATGGTTTCATGGTAAGCTAGTTTGACAAATTAGCCTTCGAAATGGCGATTCGCCTACCATGCATGCATGTTTGGCCTACCCGTGAAATTTTGATTTGTGGTATTGTGCACACACTGCACATGATAGCGAATAAACAAAACACATATTTGGACCCCTTTGGCCAGCAAGGGCATGTTTGGTTCCTAGCCACAATTTGTCAAGAAGCCAAAATTTGGCAGCCATGCATATAGTTTATTTGGCATGTGTTTGGTTTTTGCCACAATTTGGCTTATCACACTTCATTGCATGTATATATGGTCCATTTGTCATAGACTCAACTTTTTTGTACAAAGTTTTGACAAAGGTTGGCGTGAATATTGAAAGGCACACTTTGGTCGCTAGCCATACTAGCGTGTTGTTCTTGCTAACCACACTTTGGCTTTGGAAAAATGTGGCTACCAAACATGGGTCCTAATAAAAAGAAAAAAACACACTAATGTGTGGTAAACCAAAATCCCTCCTTTGCTAAGTTGCTTATGTGCAAAAGGGGGCAATGCATGCATTATTCAGAAGTTGATTGTGGTTTCGTAGTGTAACCAATTAATTAAGCTTACATATGGGAAGAGGCTAGCGAGGCGAACTCAAGCAGCTATGGTTCCAATGTTGTCAAGTTTGAAGTGGACACTGCATGAAGCTTGCTGAAATTAATGGGTAGAAAGCCAAAAGTAGTCCATATTTATTCTATATGTGTGTGAATAATAACTCTTCACCCCAAACCTCTATGTATGATAGGGTTTTATATTTTTTACTTGTTAGTAGTAAGTACATGTCATGTGATGGCTCCATGCACATGTTTCACAACAATTTTTTTGATTTGTTTCTACCTCATTTGGTTGGTTTCAAATTTGCTCAAACTTCCTATATATGCGCGCAATGTTGTACTATTGGGACCCATGTTTGGGCTTTGTTTGTGGTACCACACTTGCAGGGTACCTCCAAGTATTTTATTCCCAAAAATTATGAATCTAATTAAATGGTGAACTATAAACTGATCATCTAAAGTTGGAAAATAAAATCCATATATAGCTACACATCGAGATATGTGTATAAGGTAGACAAACTGCATTGTCACACATGCCTTATATAAGTTTGTTTTTTCTAGCGGAGTGGATTCCCTAATCACCCCACGGTTGTGACATTGTCAATGTTGTCATGATAAATAACATTGCGAGACTTTCCATCTTATTCTTTTTTGTAGAAATGATTGTCCCATTATGGCAAACGTCCCCATTCGTTTTTCAAATTAAGTAAACGTTATAGGATGAAAATTCATTGAAGTGACAAATTTTCTAGATTTCTAACTATTTTAGCTCATTCAAACAAGTTTGCAATAGGCCGACCTGTTGTCCAGTGACAATTTTAGAGTACAATTTGATCAACATCACAAAAAAGTGCTTTTAAGGCTCGTAAGTAGTATCATACATGCCATGTTGGCAAAAATCTAATGTGTCACATCAATTATCAGGTGAGAGATGAGAGTAGTATTATAACACATAAACCTAGAAAACTTAGAAAACTTCATGACAAATACATCATGTACACACATTTGCATTGAGATTCTACAAAACTTTAAATATGACATAAGTATGAACCATATTATGATACTATGCATTGTGGAGGTAGTATCACAAACTAGTAGTGTATGATACAACATACTACGTACTTCCCATTGTGACTAGTCTTAATCACTCTGACCTCGCCGTCTCGCCGTCTTACTATAGTACATACTACACCCCCACTCCGTCTCTCATACATCGCCCCACTCGTTTCCCACTCCGTCTCTCATACAGCGGCTGCGCTGTAGATATCTTCGAGGATACGGGCGATTTTGACCCGCTTTTCGGCGCTCGCCGTTTCAAGGTGAAGACCCCAATCTTAGCATGCATGTTGGACCAATTAGGAGTACAAAATTATGTTCTAAATGTTGCTCAAACTTTCCATACAACTAATATATAACTTATACTACGTAGGTTACACCATCGAAAAAGGTATGACCAGTTGAGAAATGGGAACAATAACTAGGAACCTTTCTTACTATCGAGTGGGACGTGTGATATTGGTGTGACCCTGCTTTTTTCTTCTTCTACATAATGGCTACATGATGGTTCTAGAAAGAAGTGTATGCTGTTGTGGTATCTCTTGACACGAATCCCTCTAATCACAAGCGTTAGATTTTGGAAACCAACGGTTAGTACTGCTGTTACATGTCTAGTTCAAAACTGGTGCATTTTGTATGTTGTTGTAGTAGTCTAGTAGGTAGATTCAGATGCATGGTCAGGAGTGCAAACATTTCGCAACTAGTTGATCCCTCATCTTATTGTCGGATGTCACATTTCGAGTTTGTAAAAAAATGTAAATTCAAATCATAGTCACGGGTTATGTTGTATCTTGCGCACATCTAAACATTTGTTTCAAAAAGTGACCATATGTGAGCTGTGGAAAAAAGAAGAGACCAAAGTGAATAATATTCCTTAACTATTCACATATCATTTGTCTTTTTTGTGCAAGCTAGATTTTTTTTTACATACTCATACGTGACTGTGGAGCAATACACAACATAATATGTGTCCCAGTTTTGTTTTTCTTCATATTTTTTAAAAGTGCGAAGTGTGATATCCGATAATAGGATGCGAGTGCAACTAGTTGCAAATGAGATGCTAATGCATGCTGATATGATACTACCTCTGTCCATAATTAGATGTATGTCTTTTGTCGTGGCCCCATCCTACTTCTGCATTTTCTTTACGGCCATTTTTGAGTAGTTGGGACCTGGACGTGATCGGACTAGTTGATACTCGATAGTAGTCATAGTCTTGTACAACTTACGCATGTGGCGTCGGCCTCTAGAGTAGTAGTACTAGCTAACGGATAGATTATATCTGGAGAAAGCGACATGTCCATTGATATGACAAGACTATACCCAGATTCGGACGCATTGTAGTGACTCCATCAATGTTCCGCTATGATGGTGTATTTTCTTGCTACACCAGATTGTCGACGCGAGAGGATTCCTTGGCTTCCGCGCAAGACCCTTCCCAAAGAAGGCATCTGCTCTGGCCCGTTGATTCTATGTGGACGGTTCCAGATTGCTTTATGTGTTTTTGTACAGTATCAGATACTAGGTTTTCCTTCCCTCCATATTAGGGGTTGTTTGGTTTAGGAGATAGGTTTATGGGGTGAGAGTATCCCCAACCACCTGGCTAGGGATAGCCAATTTTTGTTGTTTGGTTGTGTAGGAATTGAGTGTAGGACGAGAGGTGGGTAGTGGTATAGATTTTTTTTGCTCGAAATGTTAGGGGTGGCTATAAGATGGTGAGATTATCTCTACACACATCAAATATACCACACCTCCTATTTTTATAGCCCAAAAAAATACATAACCGGTGGTATGTGAATTGATCTAGGTAGAAATATTACACAACCGTACAAATATTCAAATCCTATAGTCAAATCCTACATAACTCCTATAGTCAAATCCTACATAACTCCTATACAAATTGTACGAATCAAAGGATATGATTTCCCCCCTATATAGCTTGTTTGATTTGAAGAATTGAATCCTCCAAAATTTCTATGTATTGTTTTCTTATACTAGTACAACCCTATGGGATTTCTAATAAGAGGTTAGACCTCTTGGAAAAATTCATATGCATCTGTGACAACTATGCTATGCACTCTCAATCTATATAGAAATTTCCTTTGTCTTTCCTATGATACCATCACGCACCTAGCTCTACCAATTCCCGTAGATTTCTTTCCCGTAGGATTCAAGGAGGCATATGTCATAGCGATTCTCCATTATTCTATCATATGAATCTAACATGCACTCTCAGTTTGAGTGATGCAAAGTGGCCACTATAAGATTTATTTAGTCAGATTAATTGGTCATGCATACACTAGTTGTTTTCTATCTTTCCTACACATGTCAATTAGCGAAATTTATAAGTAAAATCCTAAAATTCAAATAAATTGCTGAAAATTGGAAATAATATTATAGTTGTAGCAAATTACTAAATCGATCCAGAAAATATGTACATGGCTTCAAGAATCTTTTTGCCGAACTGAGTAGTCCGTAAATGATGTCCTTGGAGTAGTTTGTGAGTTAAAGAACGTCCATTTCGTCAAACTGACAAGGCCTTTGATTTGACAAGAGAACACTAATATTTTGGACCTGAATCAGAGTGGTAAAGGCGTACAGCTCGATCAATGCAATGGTATGATGGCTATGCAGCTATACCTATATAGGAGTAGACTACTAGTAGACTTTGGGACAGAGAGATTTGGCTTCCGCGGTCGACCCCGAACAAGATTCTTTTACTCCGCCTGTGGCAGGACCAGCCTGTCAATGGCCCAAAGTCTTATGTGCTCCCGCCCTTTGATTTTGGATGGACGGACAAGATTGCCCAGTCCCATCCCTGTCCTGTTCGTTCCAGTTTTCATCCTCCTCCCCGGGGAACCCTCCCCGGAGAGCTCTACACCGACCCCTTCTATCCCCACCTGCTTGTCCCTTCCTTCTTCCTCCAGCGATTCATCCATCGTTCAACAAGTTGTCTAAGAAGAACATGAAGAAGTGTAAGAAGAGGAAGGAGGCGTTGTTGTCTGAGACTAAATCCGCGGTGAAATCCATCCCGCTGAAAGTCCTGCAAACTCCGACTTTGAAAGTGTACCAGTGGCGCCGGCGGACAGGCATGTCTGCGCTTCCATCGCAAGCTCAGTCTGCGCTTCCATCGCAAGCTCAGTCTGCGCTTCCATCGCAAGCTCAGTCTGCGCTTCCATCGCAAGCTCGATGCCGCCGGGCTTGTTGGGTCGGGGCGAGTAATCCAGCAAGAGTCCTGGTAGGTTTTTATCGCCATGTGCTTTCTTTGCCCCCATGAACGCAGATTACAGCAAGGCAAACAGATCCAACTTTTTTTTTTACCCGGGAGAACCAGCTATTTGACCGTCTTTCTTCCAGGGCCGCCCATTCAAGTGTCGCCCTTCCTACCGATGTCGAGAAATCGACCGTGTTTCGCCAAGATGGTGGGTACGTAGCTCCCCGGTATGTTTCCATGCCGAAGTTTCTCTGCCTTCTGGCTGGCTAGCGGATCAAACAATTTAACCGTCTTTCTTCCATGGCGGCTGGTTTCAGCGCCATTCCTACCCAAGTTGAGATATCGCTCGTTTCTCGCCAACCTGGTGGGTACGAAGCTCCTGGGTATGTTTCCATCGCCATGCCGGATTTTCGTTGAGTCCTTGCTGGCAGGCGGTGCCAACTAAACCGGCTATCATCTTCCAGGGCCGACGGTTCCAGGCTCGTGCTTTCTACCGTAGGATCCACTTCGTACTTAGCTATCGAGGACCCGTTGTTTGATGAGCACTTGTTAGCTCTCAAGAGCATTAATAATGTATGCACTATAATATACGAAGTATATCCATTGCTTTTTTTTCTTCCTCTTCATCTCCGTACTGCATGAGGGCTTCTTTAATTCGTAGGACTTCTATAAGAATTGTGTAGCATTTAGATCCTATGGGTTCTTCCCTACATTAGTTGTTTGATTTATAGAAATATATCCTATGTTTGTTCCTTTTTTCGAAATGGGGGACATATCACAGCCTCTGCATCAAAATGATGTATATGGCTGCTTTATTGCTTTCTTCAGTTCATACACAAATTATGGCAACTTCTCACGGATCAGCTAGAGTCGACACAAAGATCCACCAATGAAACATAGAAAACAGCAGGTGCCAAAAAGGCAAAAACACATCAGTAAGTAATTCTATGAGGAAACTGCCAGCCACCCTGGCTGTAAAAATCCCGTGCGGCTGTCTCTAGTCAGTTGCACCGGACTCCCGATATCCTGCTGATCCTCGGGCTGGAGATAAGAAACATACGGATCTAGTGAATAATCATAGGGATAACCTGCAAGAAGGGATGAGATTTGGGTTTATTAAACACGACTTCATTTTGTACATTCCAAAATAGCCCATAAAATAGCGCATACACCCTCTCTAATGTATACAAAATCCTATGCTTTTCCTAATCTTATGATTTTCATATCCTGTGAATGAAAAAGGATCCCTGATTCGTTACTGGTGAATTTTTCCATGCAGGAAGGGATTATCAGATTAAAGGGCCACAACACCACCCTTCAGAACAGAAACCTCAAACTCTTGCATAGGTTTGGTATCCTGAATGCAGAATCAGAGACGAATGCTCAGTCTCCGGGAGAGGAGCAGCCAGTGCACGTGTGTGCATCTTCGGCCGAGAATGATTCCATTGCCGTGCCGCAGTTTCAACGCCTCCATGCTGGCTGCCGGATCCAACTACTTAACTTGTCTTTCTTCCAGGGATGGCGGTTCCATAGTTGAAGAGGTTCCTATGGACAAGGACTTTGCAGCTCTCGGGCATATTGAAGAGGTTGGCACTCCATTTGTTTATTTCTCCCCCTCATCTGCACTCTGCATACTTCATTCTTTGTTGAATTTGCAATGCAGGATGTGATAACACGATTCTCCGCGAAACTGGACCAGATCAAGGGCCACAACACCATCCTTCATAAGAAAATCCGCCACCTCGTGGGCAGGGGCATTTTAAATCGTGCCATATCGGCGGAGAATGCCCATTCCGAGCAATCTTCTTTTGATAAACGGTACTCAGATGTTCTCGCGGAGTGTAAGAAGTTGAAGAAGGAAGTCGAGGAACTACGCGCCCAGCCACCGATGAGTGTGGTCTGTGAGATGGCTGGTCTGTGTTATTGCAACTGTGACTGTGATAGTTTTCAACAGTAAGTGTAGTTGCATGCTGAACATGCGCAATATTTCGAGACGAAGTACTTGAAAGTTCGCACAGAGTGCGATAATTTGAAGAAGGAAGTCGAGTGTCTCCGCTCCCGGCAGCCAACTATTGCGACATCGGGAGACCAGGGTGTGCTAATTGCAGCGGAATTTTGGAATCGATGAAAAGTTGAATTTGGCTTTGTTGTGCAATATAGCAAGACCTGTTCCTCCTCGACTTCGTCTTTTGGCATAATTGCTTTGTCTTCGTATTGACTCCTGAATGATTCGTATATTTACGACGGTTTCTGAATTATGTACAACTTTTGTAATATTGGTCAAACTAGTTTTGACCAGGGTTTGTGTAGGGTGGTTGAATTTTTTTGGTTGGTCCAAATTGTGTTGTGTGGTCCAAATGTGATGTATCATCACACCACCATGTGCCCCGCCACCCCCAGGTTTTGGTAATGCCATTCTGATACATGCTTCATAGAAGGAACATACATTTTTTCCGTTAGGGCATGACAATTTTGAAAAATTCAAACAAAAATAGGAAGAGAGAATGGTAACATCATTTTCCATGTGATGCCCCTGTGCCAAATTTTGGTTCATTTTAAGAATGTAAGGTGACAAATTACTCGAGGAAGCTAGTTGGAGTAGACGGGCATGACCGGATTGGCATAGGGGATTTATTTTTTGAAGGATGTTATTTTTCATGGACAATATCTGACACAAACAATAAAATGTTAAGGTCTCATATTATTTTGAATGATTGTGAATTACTTATGACGTTTGGAAGTATTGGTATACGTGAGAATCGAGTACATGAACGACTTCACGCGTCCACAACTAATCGGCCTCATCGTCTGTCGCGTCCACAACTAATGCCATTCTGATACAGAGAGTCAGAGGCTATAAAATAATCGGCCTCATCGTCTCTCGCGAGCTCGTCCTCTCCCCTCCCATCAACTCACCGCACCTCCGAGGCATCGACTTCCTCGTTTCCAACCGCAGCGGCATGAAGACGGGTCTTGCGTACGAGGCGGAGCAATCGGCGGCCGCTCGCGCAGAGGATGCCTCTGCGGTAGTGGCCGTCGCGGCGGGTGAGGCTTCACCGGGCACCCAGGCCGCTCGTCTCCTCGCTTGTCCGATTCTTCGACCTCGGTCGAAACGGGCGTCTGGCCGTCGAGGAGAAGGTGGATAGCAACGCCGTTGCTCCCGCCGAAGATCCGCAAGGCGTTGCAGGCCACCACGGCGAGGTCTTCCTAGACCCGGTGCCGGACGCGGACCTCGACCCCTTCGACGATTTCGGCCCAAACGTTCGGTTCCGGGAGGATGTCGAGGGTGACGACGAGGAGGTACTGCTCATTTACCGAAACTGTCCCGATCCTTTTTGTGTCATATTACTGTTCGCGTGGTTTGCACGAACCTGGTTCTTGATTGATTTGATCCCCTACCTTGTCTTGTAGATTTACTTGATTCTACGGTTCGTACGGTCAGATTCTAGTTTAATTTCGACTAATCTGCCATGTAGTTGGCTTGATTTGTCATATAATTAATTTATGTGTTCATACTTAGTGGACTTGCAATTGTTGTGGCTTATGTTCATTGCTGTTCATAGGGTTTTCTCGTGATTTAGTATGATTTCTTCTGCCATTTACTTGTTCTACACATTTAATTTTAGGGTTTCTAAGGTTTGCTTATGATAGTGCAGTATTTATTCGATCTTTCGTTAAGCACCTGATTATTATGTACTTTATAATTCACGGGAATATTCGATGACATGGACGACAACAAGGAGCGCGGGGACCGGAAGAGCCGCTACGTTGAAGCGGTGAAGGGTGGTGAAATTCGTTTCCGCATGCGCGGGAGCTATTTTGCCCATTACGTGGCAAAATCCTCCAGAAGGACATCCGCAGCCTGATCCGACATGCGACGGGTGTAGGCCTAAGTACATCGGGGAAGCACCGCCTGCAACCAAGGCCAAGCACGCAGCATATGGCCTCTTCCTCCAGAATTACGTCTTGCCTGGCTTGTTCCCGGTCAACGCCCCTGCTTCTTGGCCCTCATGCTCCTGGTCCTGTTTAAAGTTCATATGTGTAATCTTATTCCCTTTGGAAGTTCAGTATTAAACTCTACTAGTACAACCGTGGTGGTCTTGTGATGGTAGTACTCTTTTGATGCATTTGTGATGTAGTAGTACGAAGTACTAGTTTTTTTTTTTGAAATGGTATAGTACTATCTAAGAAAAGTACTCCCTTCGATTCACATTCATTTTACACCAAGAAATATGGATCGGAGTGAGGGAGTAAATTAAACATGGCATCTCGTGCATGAAGCTTGACATATCGACCAGGTTGGCTAGAATGGCAATACAATGCTGCTCATTAGGCAAATGCATGCCATGTAAAGAAGTCTATACTGACATAACAAAGACTACATTGGGGATTAGAGTCAATTGGGGCATCTACAATACAGAAAATCTTGCTTGTAGCTGATTTTGGCTAAGAGGGTTTTACTCACATTACACGTGCCACTTTCGTTGTCTGCAAAACAAGTTCCAATAAAGGAAGAGGAAAGAAAAGGACATTGTGGGCGAGATTGAACACCTTTTTTATGTGTTAAGCTGAGGCCTCGTTTAGCTGAGAATTTCGACTTAGGCCTAATAGCTCAGCACACCCACAAATAAATCTCCTTGCGCGCACCACTGTCAGCAAAAATAACAAAATTAGCACGCAAGATTAAGAACGAAGTGAATTTAATTAACTTGGTTAGCTTTTCAAGCAATATATTCAGAGAAAGAGCACACATGATCGGCTCGAAATAATCGTAAGAGAAGAACAATAAATCTAAGGCACCCCACTTCATCGGAAGAAGGGGCGCGACAACGCATGGATTCATACCTTGAGTCGACGCTGGCTCGTAGAAGGGCGGCCGCGCCTCGAGGATGCCGGCGACGTCTCCACCTCGGTATCACATGTGACTGCTTCTCGACGGGCGGTGCGCCGCGCCATGTAGAAAATCTATCAAAAGAGGAGAGCCCGATGACGCTACTGACGCCTCAACCTTGATAGCACCGGCCTGTTGCTCCGCACTGAGATGCGCCACATGCAAGATTTAGCGGATGCGCCAATTTCAGAGATATGTCATGATCGTTGTAACAAATTTCACCGTGATGATGATTTGATCCTGCACTCGGCCTTGAACACAAGTACTAGTACAGTCTCACAATTTTTTTTATCATTATACTTTGCGAGATTTAGCGGATGCGCCAATTTTAGAGATATGTCATGATCGTTGTAACGAATTTCAACGTGATGATGATTTGATCCTACACTCGGCCTTGAACATAAGTACTAGTACATTCTCACAATTTTTTTATCATTATACTTTGCGAGATTTAGCGGATGCGCCAAATTCAGAGATAGATCATGATCATGGTAACACACTTTTCAATGTAATGATGATTTGATGTTGCACTCGACCTTGAACATAAGTCCTAGTACGGTCTCACAATTTTTTTATCATTATACTTTGTAAGTTTTAGCGGATGCGCCCATTTTCAGAGGTAGATCATGATCATGGTAACAAATTTTAAACGTGATGATGATTTGATGTTGCACTCGACCTTGAACAGAAGTACTACTACTGTCTCACAATTTCTTTATCATTATACTTTGCCAGATTTAGTGGATTCGCCAAATTTAGAGATAGATCATGATCATGGTAACAAATTTTCAACGTGATGATGATTTGATGTTGCACTCGGGCTTGAACATAAGTACTAGTACGGTCACTCAAAATTTTAGCATTATACTTTGCAACGGATGCACCAATTTCAGGTGCATGTCACCAGATCTGTGTCCGATGATGATCATGGTAGTAACCGATGTTCAACTTGATGATGATTTCATTTTACGATCGGCCTTGAACAGAGGTACTAGTACGGTCTCACAATTTTTTATCATTATACTTGGACCTTAGCGAAATTCAAAATCTCATAGCGGCAAAACTTCCCGCCCACAAAATACAAAAATTTCACACGCTTCCAAATTCCGATTCTACCTGTGGAGATGACGACAAAGTCGGTTGGTGGGGGAGTCGGCCGTCATTTTTGGATCACCACCTCCCTAGCCCGGATACCCTCCCAAAAAATTCATTTCCCTCGAGTCTCTCATCCGAGACCACCCACCGGAACTTCTCAAGTCCCTCTCTCTACCACCTCCACGACCACCGCACCGGAACATCCCCGCCGGACTTCCCTGGCCTACCCGAGCCCTCGCGATCCTCGTCATCCGGCTGCCTGCCGGAGCCGCTTCATCGACGCCGTCATCAACCGGACCGGATCATCCCCGCCGAACCTCGAAACCATATGCTCATCCAGCAGTCTACCGCAGTCGCTTCAGCTGCGGTATCGTCCACCCCACCGGAGCCGCTTCGCCAGATCCGTCGTCCACCGCATCGGATCTTGCTCACCGACACCGCTGTGCATGAACCGGATCTGCTTCACCCGCGCCGTGCATGATCTAAACTCTTCTACTGTCGCTTTTCTATTGCTTGCACCGCAAGTTCTTGTTTAATCTTGGGGAGCTGTTTGTGCTAACGACGCGCCGTTACGTTTTTGCAGATGAGATAGGTAATCATGAAGTGTAATGGCCGTCTCTCCAACCCCAAGTAGCACATGTAGCGTACTTCATCACCGGATCTATCAACCCCAGGAAGATCTGCTGTGACTCCCACAGAGTGCTTCTCCTAATGTAAGTCCCTTGTTTTAGCGCCATGTTCTGGGTTCAGATGCTTGTTTGTCTGAAGCTCTTTTAGTTCATTCCTAACTATGACCGTAACACGTTGCTATTTTCTACGTCATTGCTAACTTTAAGCGATTGAACATTTTGGTTTGCATTCCCTGCTCTGTAGATGTAGCCATCATAACTTCTATCTTGCTCAGTCGTTGTTACAAAAATTATAGGTATTATAGTAACATCCTGCTATTATTTAGTTCACGGCCAATTTTAAGTAATTGCACATGTTGGTTCGCATTCCTGCTCTATAGCTTTTGGCATCGTAACTTCTATATTTGGTTTACATTCCCTGCTCTGTAGATCTAGCCATCATAACTTTATCTTACTCAGTCGTTGTTACAAAAATTATGGCCTGCTACTATGTTGTTTGTGCCAATTTTTTACTCCATGAACATGTTGGCTTGCATTCCCTGTACTACAGGTGATGCCATTGTTTTGTATCTAGTTCATTGTAAGCTAACAAAGTAAGGACTTAGTTTGGCATGCTATCACTCTGCTATCTAGCCTGTAGTACAAATAAACTTGTCATACTACTAGATAATAATTTTGCGTGCCATCTTGTTCTTCAAAAGCTGCATTATTAACTTGTTTCTCTGACTTGGCATGACGCTCACATATGGAAAGCTGAACATATTGGTTTGCATTCCCTCTTATACAAGTTCACAGGTGATCCCACTATATTCTGTATCTGGTCCATCCTAAGCTCCAGCATTAACTATCCTCTATGTGTTGCTCATTACAAGTTTATATCCCGAAACATCTTGATTTGCATCCCCTTCACTATAAGTTCAGGAGTATTATTTTGTTCATGGCCAAAATGAAGTAATTGCACTTGGCACATGTTGGTTCACATTCCCTCCTCTTTAGCTTTTGCCATCGTAACTTCTATTTTTGGTTTACATTCCCTGCTCTGTAGATGTAGCCATCATAACTTCATCTTGCTCAGTCGTTGTTACAAAATTTATAGCCTGCTACTATGTTGTTCATGCCAATTTTGTACTCCCCGAACATGTTGGTTTGCATGGGACTCGACGGTAGTAAGTCTGTTTCATTCTAACATGCTCATTATATTGGCTGTTGGTATGCGGCATGCACTCTTTGTTTGCTTATTGTGCGCATTACAATGATCTTGTTATAACGACGAAATGATGAGTTCCAAATTCTTTGGCAAACAATATTGCAGTGTCTTTGCGTTTCCATTGTTCTTTGTCTTAACTTGTAATGTCTTTGTTTCAGATATAGGTGCTTTGCATGGACAACTTAAAAGATTCTTTGGATCGCTTCATTGTATTATAGGTTTAATTACCATTCAATTTCTCTGGGTTCTGTAATATTTTTTCAAAGCCTTGCAGCTGATGTAATATTTAGTTAGTTTTTATAGTTCTTTCGCGCATTTTTTCTTTGGTGCTTGTGGTAAGTGAGGCTATCCGACGAAATCAATCTTTGCGTAAATATTCTCGAGTATCTAAATCACGAATTCCCATCCCTTAAACGGCCCAATTAAGCGAAATCACATATGTGCCGGCTCGCAAAATCCTAAAGCGCCTATTACGCCGGCATATAAACAGCAACTAAACGGGCTGGCCCACTTACTTATTGGGCCAGCCCACTTGATTTACTGTGGACCCCACACTCTAAGTGGGCCGGCCCACTTGCTTTCACGTGGACCCCACCCACAGCTGGGCCGGCCCACAAACTAGTTGGGCTAGCCCAATTGCTATTGAGCAGGACCCCACATACTAAATGGGCCGGCCCTTTAAGACCAAAGTGGGACCCACCAGGGTTTTTGGCCCAGCCCACTCTCTTGTTGGGCCGGCCCACTTGCTATATGGTGGACCCCACATACTAAACGGGCCGGCCTTTTAAAAGGAAAGTGGGACCCACTTGTGTTTTTGGCCCGGCCCACTAGCGTGTTGGGCCGGCCCACTTGCTATATGGTGGACCCCACATACTAAATGGGCCGGCCCTTTAACAGGAAAGTGGGACCCACCTGTGTTTTTGGCCCGGCCCACTATCTTGTTGGGCCGGCCCACTTGCTATATGGTGGACCCCACATACTAAATGGGCCAGCCCTTTAAATGGAAAGTGGGACCCACCTGTGTTTTTGGCCCGGCCCACTATCTTATTGGGCCGGCCCACTTGCTATACGGTGGACCCCACATACTAAATGGGCCACCCTTTAACCGGAAAGTGGGACCCACCTGTGTTTTGGCCCGCCCACTATCTTGTTGGGCCGGCCCACTTGCTATATGGTGGACCCCACATACTAAATGGGCTGGCCCTTTAACAGGAAAGTGGGACCCACTTGTGCTTTTGGTCCGGCCCACTGGCTTGTTGGGCCAGCCCAGTTGATCCAATGTGGACCCCACGTACTAAATGGGCCGGCCCGATAGCAGGAAAGTGGGACCCACATGCTAATTGGGCCGGCCCAATAATTTTTTGGGCCGGCCCACTTGCTTTAATGTGGACCCCACTTTGTAAACGGGTCGGCCCGATACCAGGAAAGTGGGTCCCACATGTCTTGTGGGCCGGCCCTTTTGCCTATTGACCGGTCAAACGAGTGCATTCGGCCCGGCCCACATGCTTAGTGGGCCGGCCCATTAAAGTTTTGACCAGTCAACTTTAGAGGTTAGGCCCGGCCCACGTAACTAATGGACCAGCCCAGCTATATAGTTGACCGGTCAAACTAAGTCAGCTGGCCCGGCCCGCAAACTTAATGGGCCGGCCCGCTTAAGACGTGGCAGGCCTCGTGTGGGCCTACCATCTACCACGGGGTTTCAGCCGGTTAACGCCGTTAACTGCCAGTTAACGGCGTCTGCCATGTGTCAGTTTGCATGACGTCAGCAGTCAACGGGCTCCCGGAAACACTTGGGCAACGGTCCGATTTTCCGTGGCGGAAGGGCGCCCAAGCGCGACGGACCGAAAAAATCATCGTAGGACTTTGCCTGACGCAGTTTCCACAACAGAACCCATATCGTCGGGTTAGGCCCATAGGCGACGAAAAATACCCCTTAGCGGACGATTTTGAGACGTTGTCTATCAGAACTTTTCTTGTAGTGAACGTGCTTCTTGACTCCTACTGGTTCGATTAAACCTTGGTTTCTTACTGAGGGAAACTTGCCGCTGTGCGCATCACACCTTCCTCTTGGGGTTCCCAACGGACGTGTCAACCACACGCATCAGGGTGTAGACTAGCGGCTAGTCGCGGTGAGGTGGTTGGTGTGAGATCTCTGGGATGAGGCCAGGGGAAGTGGGCGAAGTGCTCGGGACTAGGGACTCCCCTCAACTTTCCGCAGTAGTATAATAATAAGTGGTGGACGAGGGAGACTAGTCCAAAGACTACCCAAAGTTGAGTACAATAGTAGTAGTACATCATGTTCGAGGGAAAATGCCCAAGATTTATTAGTATCAAAATTCAAGCTAATTTCACCTATTTTGTTCTGCCGTTTTTTTCTTGAACACAGTTCTGCCGTTCATTAGACATCATCCAACGGCCTTGGTCTCTGGGATTCGCTGCTACAGTGTCATCTACTATTTTCTACCCAATTCCAGAAACATCCATAAAGCTATAGATAGCTTTCCTGCTTGTTGGCCCCACCCCATTTTTTAAATCTTTTCTTCCTTATCCCCTTCGCTCATGCTAGCAGCTACTTGTAGCCATTGCTACACCAGCGAGGTGATCTCTATGATAGGCACGGTTTTAGTAATACAGCAAGTTATAGATAGCTAACCATGAGACACATGCCTCTCTGGTTGAGACTGAGCTCGCTCTTGTGATTGGGCTCCAATGGTCGAGGTGAGTCACAGCTGCAATGACAGAGGTTTGTGCTGGATGTAGGCACTGGGATAGAATTAATTAGCACAGAGGCTTAACTAGCACTAGATGGAGAAGGCATAGTACACATATCGGACACGAAGTCGCGTCTGGTGAGCAGCTCGCATTCACTTGCATCAGTGCGGTACAACAAAGATGATGAAGAAGGATTGGAGCTTTGAAGGTAGTCAGAAAAGTTACAAAAAATAATACGTGCAAAACTTAACCTGTATAAACGCACATGCATGGATAATTTTACATTTCTGAATGAGAAAGACATGTCAATTTTTAGTAAGACATGGTTTGATTTGTCAAATTTGATGCTCCTTAATGCATTTCAAGTGAAAATTACAGGTTTATTCATTATAATTGCCGATTTTTAACGTTACATGCAGCTGACTAGCAAACTATAAGTGTGTGATTACTTGCTTCCAAAATAAGGATATGTAATCATTTTGTATAAGGTAGTACCAATTAGTCGTTATATTGCAGAACTTAGAGAGTTTTGACAGAAAAAAACTCGTTGCTACTACATAAAAATGGTCATGTTGACAAATTTGATCCAGTGTTGAACAGAGCCAGAAACATTTCTAAAACTTGAGCATGGAAGAGGCTAGGGGTAAATGCCCCAAGGCCAGCCGAGCCGATCGTAGGTGCTGTCGCGAGGCCGATGTGCTCGTCGCCGGTACGTATCTCCGCTTAATAGGTACCTTAATTTGGAGCGCGTGCGGACGCTGCGCTACCCCGAGCTCGAGACACCGCCGTACCGCTAGCTCGACCATGGCGGCGGAGGCGGAAGCGGAGCGGCGGCAGCGGAAGGTAAAGCTCCTGCTGACAAACATATTAGGCACAAATGGGCAACCTTCAGTAACCCATGTTCCATTTTTTTTGTCAGGATAACCCCATGTACCACCTTCCCAATAGAAAAAGTACTGTTCAACCTTCCCCTGTTGGGCCCAATATTTCACTTTTGGGTTGCCAACGAACATCTACATGGTAATTGTTATCGGTCTACTTGCTCCGGCTATCAAAGCCCAATAACTACAAATGGGCCTTTCTGCTCATGCAATTGCGGCCCTTTTCTAATGAAACACAGATCCTATGATTGGCAAAAAAAAACACGGAGATTCTACATAAGAGTTGTTTTTATTAATTTTGAATTATTGGGTTCCAATTTTTGAAACTGCTCATGCCCAATATGAAAATCCTTGATCGCTCCATACCCACATGGATAACGGTATTTTTAAAAATTCATAAAGTGGATTTGAAATTTAAAACATATCCTGATAATTCCATGATTTAATCTATCAACTTGCAAGATCTTGGAGCGAAAGAGCTTGTATTAGTCTGCAAAAATAATACTGATAAACCTGTCGTTAACAAGAAATAAAGGTTTATCGTTCAGAGAGGATGCCATGTGGGACCCATGAGACAGTAGCGTCCTCAACGTTTCAAAGAAAAGGGCAAGTAGCCCGAAAATAGGGGTAAAAAATAAATCCTAGAAAGGGAACATTTATAGTTCATAGAGGCTGACATGTGGGACCGATGCGCAAAGATCCTCATCATTTCGAAGTCGGTAGGGTCGAAGAAAAAGGCAAATAGCCAGAAATTAGGGGTCAAAAATAAATCGAAAAAGGAAATTTTTATTCTTCATAGAGGATGACATGTGGGACCGACACACGCCAGCGTTTCAAAGGGGCAGGGATCAAAAGAAAAAGGCAAATAGCCAGAAATTAGGGGTAAAAAATAAATCCAACAAAGGAATGGTTTATTGTTCATAGATGCTGACATGTGGGACCCATGAGCCACCAGCGACCTCAATTTCAAAGGCGGCATATGATCGAAAGAAAAAGGCAAGTGACCAAAAATCAGGGGGTTAAAAAAATCTAAGAAAAGAAACTTTATTATACATAGAGGATGACATGCGGGTCCCATGAGCCAGCACCTTACTCAACGTTTCAGAGGCGGCATGAGATCGAAAGAAAAAGGAAAGTGACCAAATATCAGGAGCAAAAAATAATCCAAGAAAAGAAACTTTTATTGTACATGGAGGATGACATATGGGTCCCACTTATACAAGCTCTTTCGCTCCAAGATCTTGCAAGTTGATTTTACATAGAGGATGACATGCGGGCCCCTTGTGTCAGCAGCTTACTCAACGTTTATAAGGCGGCAGGGGATCAAAAGAAAAAGGAAGTAGCCAGAAATTAGCGGTCAAAAATAACTCCAAGAAAGGAAAATTTTATTGCTCATAGAGGATGACATGCGGGACACATGCGCTAGCAGCTTCCTCAACGTTTCAAAGGCGGCATGAGATCGAAAGAAAAAGACAAGAGACTAAATATCAGGAGCCAAAAATAATCCAAGAAAAGAAACTTTATTGTACATAAAGATGACATGCGGGTCCCATTTTGCAGCAGCGCTGTCGACGTTTCAAAATAACTCCAAGAAAGGAAAGGTTTATTGTTCATAGAGGCTGACATGTTGGACCCATGAGCTAGCAGAATCCTCAACGTTTCAAAGGCGGCAGGGGATCAAAAGAAAAAGGAAGTAGCCAGAAATTAGGGGTCAAAAATAACTCCAAGAAAGGAAACTTTTATTGTTTGTAGAGGATGACATGCGGGACCCATGAGCCAGCAGCTTACTCAACGTTTCAAAGGCGGCATGAGATCGAAATAAAAAGGCAAGTGACAAAATATCAGGAGCCAAAGATAATCCAAGAAAAAAAACTTTATTGTACATAGAGGATGACATGCGGGTCCCATTTTGCAGCAGCGGTCTCAACGTTTCCAAGGCGGCACAGGACCAAAAGAAAAATGAAGTAGCCAGAAATCAGGGGGTGAAAAAAATCCAAGAAGAAAGATTTCAATTAGGCTGCATCTGGACATCTGGGCCTTCGAACTATCCTGCTTGGCCTTTTGACTCATACAATTTCAGCCCACTCCAAAACAGGAAAGTTCGGAATTTTCTAAAAAAAATAGGAAAGTCCTATGCTTCGCAAAAACAAAAAAAAAGGAGATTCAACATATAAGTTTGTTTATGTAAAAATAAAGATTTAATTTATCCGTTTGCAATAGCTCAGAGCACAATACACTGTTTATTGTCTGCAAAATAATCAAGATATCACATGTTTCTTGTACGGGGAGGCTGACATCGGGGACCCATGAGCCAGCAGCATCGTCAACGTTTTAAAGGCGGCAGGGGATGGAAAGAAAAAATAAACCGAAAATATGTTGGTACAAAATCCAAGAAAAGAAACACTTTCGTTCTAAGAGGATGACATGCGGGACCCATGATGCAGCAGCAGCCTCAGCGTTTATTGTTCATAGAGGCTGACATGTGGGACCCGTGAGCCAGCAGCGTCCTCAACGTTTTAAAGGCGGCAGGAGATCAAGAGAAAAAATAACGCAAAAATCATTTGGTAAACAAAATCCAAGAAAAGAAACATTTACCGTTCTGAGAGGATGACATGCAGGACCCATGAGGCAGCAGCATCCTCAACGATTCCAATGCGGCAGGGGATCAAAGGAAAAAAAGGAAATATCTAGAAATTAATTAGGGGTTCAAAATAAATCCATCAAAGGAAACTTTTATTGTTCACAGAGGATGACATGTGGGACCGACCTACCAACAGCGTCCTCATCGTTTCAAAGGGGGCAGGAGATCAAAAGAAAAAGGCAAATAGCCAGAAATTAGGGGTAAAAAATAACTCCAAGAAAGGAAACTTTTATTGTTCGTAGAGGATGACATGCGGGACCCATGAGCCAGCAGCTTACTCAACGTTTCAAAGGTGGCATGAGATCGAAAGAAAAAGGCAAGTGACAAAATATCAGGAGCGAAAGATAATCCAAGAAAAAAACTTTATTGTACATAGAGGATGACATGCGGGTCCCAATTAGCAGCAGCGGTCTCAACGTTTCAAATGCGGCTTGAGATCAAAAGAAAAAGAAAGTTGATTGTACATAGAGGATGACATGCGGTTCCCATGAGTCAGCAGCTTACTCAACGTTTCCAAGGCGGCAGGGGATCAAAAGAAAAAGGAAATAGCCAAAAATCAGAGGGTGAAAAAAACCAAGAAAATAAACTTTTATAGCACATAGAGGATGACATGCGGGTCCCATGAGCCAGCAGGTTCCTCAACGTTTCAAACGTGGCATGAGATCGGAAGAAAAAGGCAAGTGACCAAATATCAGGAGCCAAAAATAATTCAAGAAAAGAAACTTGATTGTACATAGAGGATGACATGCGGGTCCCATTTAGCAGCAGCGGTATCACCGTTTGAGAGGCTGCACGGGATCGAAAGAAAAAGGCAAGTGACCAAATATGAGTTTCCAAAAAAAATCCAAGAAAAGAAAGTTTTATAGTACATAGAGGATGACATGCGGGTCCCATGATCCTGCAGGTTCCTCAACGTTTCAAACGTGGCATGAGATCGAAAGAAAAAGGCAAGTGACCAAATATGAGGAGCCAAAAATAATTCAAGAAAAGAAAGTTTTATAGTACATAGAGGATGACATGCGGGTCTCATGATCCTGCAGGTTCCTCAACATTTCAAACGTGGCATGAGATCGAAAGAAAAAGGCAAGTGACCAAATATCAGGAGCCAAAAATAATTCAAGAAAAGAAACTTGATTGTACATAGAGGATGACATGCGGGTCCCAATTAGCAGCAGCGGTATCACCGTTTGAGAAGCAATAGGGGATCGAAAGAAAAAGGCAATTGACCAAATATGAGGTGCCAAAAAAATCCAAGAAAAGAATGTTTTATAGTACATAGAGGATGACATGCGGGTCCCATTTGGAGCAGCGGTCTCAACGTTTCCAAGGTAGCACAGAACCAAAAGAAAAATGAAGTAGCCAGAAATCAGGGGTTGAAAAAAAATCCAAGAAGAAAGATTTCAATTGGGCTGCATCTGGACATCTGGGCCTTCGAACTATCTTGCTTGGCCTTTTGACTCGTACAATTTCAGCCCACTCCAAAACAGGAAAGTTCGGAATTTTCTAAAAAAAACAGGAAAGTCCTATGCTTCGCAAAAACAAAAAAACAAGGAGATTCAACATATAAGTTTGTTTATGTAAAAATAAAGATTTAATTTATCCGTTTGAAATAGCTCAGAGCGCAATACACTGTTTATTGTCCGCAAAATAATCATGATATCACATGTTTCTTGTACGGGGAGGCTGACATCGGGGACCCATGAGCCAGCAGCGTCGTCAACGTTTTAAAGACGGCAGGGGATGGAAAGAAAAAATAAACCAAAAATATGTTGGTAAACAATCCAAGAAATGAAACATTTTCGTTCTAAGAGGATGACATGCGGGACCCATGAGGCAGCAGCATCCTCAGCGTTTATTGTTCATAGAGGCTGACATGTTGGACCCGTGAGCCAGCAGCGTCCTCAACGTTTTAAAGGCGGCAGGAGATCAAAAGAAAAAATTATTCAAAAATCATTTGGTAAACAAAATCCAAGAAAAGAAACATTTACCATTCTGAGAGGATGACATGCGGGACCCATGAGGCAGCAGCATCCTCAATGATTCCAAGGCGGCAGGGGATCAAAGAAAAAAAAGAAAATATCCCGAAATTAATTAGGGGTTCAAAATAAATCCATCAAAGGAAACTTTTATTGTTCACAGAGGATGACATGTGGGACCGACCTGCCAACAGCGTCCTCATTGTTTCAAAGGGGGCAGGAGATCAAAAGAAAAAGGCAAATAGCCAGAAATTAGGGGTCAAAAATAACTCCAAAAAGGAAACTTTTATTGTTCGTAGAGGATGACATGCGGGACCCATGAGCTAGCAGCTTACTCAACGTTTCAAAGGCGGCATGAGATCGAAAGAAAAAGGCACGTGACAAAATATCAGGAGCCAAAGATAATCCAAGAAAAAAACTTTATAGTACATAGAGGATGACATGCGGGTCCCAATTAGCAGCAGCGGTCTCAAAGTTTCAAATGCGGCTTGAGATCAAAAGAAAAAGAAAGTTGATTGTACATAGAGGATGACATGCGGGTCCCATGAGTCAGCAGCTTACTCAACATTTCCAAGGCGGCACGGGATCAAAAGAAAAAAATCCAAGAAAAAACTTTTATAGTACAAAGAGGATGACATGCGGGTCCCATGAGCCAGCAGGTTCCTCAACGTTTTCAAAGGCGGCATGAGATCGAAAGAAAAAGGCAAGTGACCAAAAATCAGAGGGTGGAAAATAATCCAAGAAAAGAAACTTTTATTGTACATACAGGATGACATGCGGGTCCCATTTTGCAGCAGCGGTCCCAACGTTTCAAATGCGACTTGTGATCAAAAGAAAAAGAAAGTAGCCAGAAATTAGGGGGTCAAAAAAATCCAAGAAAATAAAGTTGATGGACATAGAGGATGACATGCGGGTCCCATGAGCCAGCAGGTTCCTCAACGTTTCAAACGTGGCATGAGATCGAAAGAAAAAGGTAAGTGACCAAATATGAGGTGCCAAAAAAATCCAAGAAAAGAAAGTTTTATAGTACATAGAGGATGACATGCGGGTCCCATTTAGCAGCAGCTGTATCACTGTTTGAGAGGCGGCAGGGGATCGAAAGAAAAAGGCAAGTGACCAAATTTGAGGTGCCAAAAAAAACTCCAAGAAAAGAAAGTTTTATAGTACATAGAGGATGACATGTGGGTCCCATTTAGCAGCACGGGTATCACCGTTTGAGAGGCGGCAGGGGATCGAAAGAAAAAGCCAAGTGACCAAATTTGAGGTGCCAAAAAAATCCAAGAAGAGAAAGTTTTATAGTACATAGAGGATGCCATGCGGGTCCCATTTAGCAGCAGCGGTATTACCGTTTGAGAGCGGAAGGGGATCGAAAGAAAAAGGCAAGTGACCAAATTTGAGGTGCCAAAAAAAACTCCAAGAAAAGAAAGTTTTATAGTACATAGAGGTTGACATGCGGGTCCCATTTAGCAGCAGCGGTCTCAACGTTTCCAAGGCGGCAAGGGATCAAAAGAAAAAGGAAGTAGCCAGAAATCAGGGGGTCAAACAAATCCAAGAATAGAAAGAATTTTGGTTCATAGAGGATGACATGCGGGACCCATGATCCTGCATCGTAAACGGCTCGATCGGAGAGCGTTGAACGAGATGGCACGATCGAGAAAAAAAACATTGCCAGAGAGGCTGCCATCTGGGCCCTACATCCCTCGGCGGTGCAGATTTGCGTTGACTCGGCCGACAAACCCGAGAATTCGAGATGCACCACGTCCCGGGCCACCATACGCAACGTTTTGGCCGGTTTCGTCGGGCTAGGTGGCCTCAAAAACGAGAAAAAAAACGTTTTGACATGCACAACGGACAGACCCAAAATCGTCGGCCATGGTACACCAGCAACCACGGCGCGACTTCAACTTCGTCGGCCATGGCAACTTTTCTTAGTGTTTGATGATCTTGGGCTCGTTGAAATCACAACAAATATTGAAAACACAATAGAGAATGCATATGAAATCCGTTTTTGATGAACTAGAGCTTGTCATGGAAATTAAAACAAGCTCTAAATACTCTCATGGATAAGAATCAAATAAGAACGAAGAAATATGATACCAATGATGAAAAGTTTTGAGCTCTCTCCGAATGATACGATGAAGTTACTAACTTGAGATCCCCTCTTGATAGTATGGCTACCTATCCCATAAACCCGTCTCCCAACTAAACCACGAAACCGGTAAGAAAGAAACCCTATAAATAACAAACCTTAACCTTGCACGTTCCACTTGAGCTAGATGGTGACGGTCTTGACCACAACAAGATGGAGCCCCTTTCTTGATTGTGCTTGCTTGATGAAATCTTGTGGATTGCTCCCCATACACCACTATGGGAGAGGTTCTTCTTCGGTGCATCTTCACATATCCATGATCACCATAAGAATGATAAGCTTCAAGCATATGATATCTTTTAGATGCTCATTGAACTTGCACATCATTTCTTCTTTCTTCATTATGTTGATGTCTTGAGAATACACATGAGAGCACACTTAATCTTCTTCTTCAACACATACTTGTCACTTGATATTCTTCATTTTCTTCTTCTTGCAACGTTGAAGCCAACTTATGGTTCAAGCATTTGCCTATGGATAAATCCTATAAATACAACTCAACGCAAATATTAGTCCATAGGAATTGTCACTATTTAACAAAACCACACATGGGGGTCCATGCACTTTCACCGGCTTGAGAGAAGAGAGTGTACAAATGGTAGGATATGTCCTCTTTGTTGCCATGAAGAAGAGAAGGTGGCAGCGCGCTGCCAAAATTTTGAGTTCGAAGCTAATAGTATATCGAGAACAAGGTTACTATGACCTAGGCTTGACTCACGTGGGGCTGCTGACATATGGTGCCCACCTCACATGGACCCACACGACAATGACCATAGCCTTTCTAGCATACAATCTTTTTTGTCAATTTACCAAAATAGGGATAGCTTGAACTACAAGTGTGTGATAGTTTTGAACTACAAGTGTGCGCACGAAAATCGGTGAAATTTATTTTATGGTATTCAACTACTCATTATATCGTAGATCCACTGATAGTTTTGAAATATTCAACTTGGTACGAATTGTCAAGCAAACAGATTTGACCCAATTTTGAAAATGAGGAGAAGCAAAAAAAATATGAAAAACTTGTGCAAGGGGGTATTTCTAATCGTGCACTAGTATCCATTATCATCGATAAACTTAAATTTTGAAAGCTTATTAAAAAAACTTTTTTTGAATGACCTAACATGTATGAAGATTCTTGAGATTCAATCCACGTGGCCATATCTATGTGATATATTGTGATACATCAAGTCTTGCTTCAATCTCTTCCGTGCAACAATAACCCTTCTTTGTGTTTCCATATTGGATCGTTTCAATGTCACATTTATGTACTTTGGAAAAACCTTATTAGTTGCCTCAATCCACTTTATATATATTGATGCTCAACATTCTAGTTTTACCTAAGTCTTCCATCAAATCACTATTCTTCGGTGATGTTCTAACTGTGTCAAGAAAAGACACACCATTTCCAATCAACAATATGTCCACTACATAAACTATTAGAAATATGTTTCAGCCCCGCACTTGCTTTCTTGTAAACATAAGCATCTTTACCATTCCTAATAAAAACGAACTCTTTGAAAATTTTATCATAACGAATATTCCAATTCCGATGCTTGCTTTAATCCTTAAAAAACTCTCAGTTGCATCTTACATACATCCTCGATTAGCTTCTTGTTAACAACTAGGTTTTGACATCCATTTGTCATATCTCTTAATTGAAATGTGCAATGTTTGCTAGAATCATCCATATAGAGTTAAGTTTGGCTACGAAAGATCTTAATCTTATTGTAGTCAACTCTTTGAACTTTGTCGAAAATCATTTTTGGAAAGTTGAGCCTTTTAATCTATGTGGACAACCACATGTGTTTCTCTATAGATCCATTTACATTTGAATGGCTTCATGCCTTTTGGAGGGTCTAGCACGCCCCAAACTTGATTTTCGTATATGGATACAATCGTGGATTTTAGCGTATGTCCATTTTAACTGAGTCAGGCCCATCATTTTCTTCAAACCACATGTTGGATTAGTACAAAGTCTGTGCCACCTACACAGTTATGTTACAATCTCAACCCAAGTCTCTACAACACATGTAGTGACTTCAATATCCGTCAAAATAGGAAACTCTAGAACAACTTCCGACATTGCGCTACTATGTCAAGATGATGAAGATTCTGCTAGGCTCGTCGAGTTGCAACATCCTGCCACTCATCTTGTCCGCAAGATATATTTTTCTCGAAAAACACTTTTGCGATAAACACTTTTGTCTTCGGTTCGGTGATAAGTGAAATACCCAATGATTTATTTGGAATAACCTTTAAAGAAGTAATAATCTATTTTAATTGAACACTTTAAATATGCTACGCATATAAACATTTAAGAAAAGACTATTTGGATTTCTACTCGTGGCATATCTCACATGGTGTCATTTCAACGGATTAAGATGTCGCTCTATTCAGTGTAAAAGTTGTAGTCTCCATAGCATAATCAACAAATATAATGGTAGTTTTATCATCGATCTAACAAGTTTTGGATTACGTCTCTTGGACACTCCATCATTTATATTTATATGGTGTTCGAGGATGCGTAAGTTGTGGAATAATTTGGCAACTCTTCAGATGTTTGCTGAAGTCGTAACTCAAATATTCCCCTCTATGATTCAATCATAAATACCTGATTTTCTTGTTATGGTGATTTTCTTCCTTGCGTAGAAATTCTATAAACCTTTCAAAAGATTTCATATTGCTTTCTCATCAACTAGATATACCCATGTATGTGCACTCAAATCATCGGTGAAAGTTTATGAAGTTGAAATATCCACCCATACTGTTGGAGATATGCCCAAGAGGCAATAATAAAGTGGTTATTATAATATCTTTGTGTTTATGATAAATGTTTATATACCATGCTATAATTGTATTAACCGAAACATTGATACATGTGTGTTATGTAAACAACAAGGAGTCCCTAGTAAGCCTCTTGTATAACTAGCTTGTTGATTAATAGATGATCATGGTTTCGTGATCATGAACATTGGATGTTATTAATAACAAGGTTGTGTCATTAGTTGAATGATATAATGGACACACACCCAAATGAGCGTAGCATAAGATCAAGTCATCAAGTTCATTTGCTATAAGCTTTCAATACATAGTTGTCTTAATCCTTCGACCATGAGATCATGTAAATCACTTACACCGAAAGGATACTTTGATTACATCAAACGTCATTGCCTAAATGGGTGACAATAAAGGTGGGATTAAGTATTTGGAAAGTGTGAGTTGAGGCATATGGATCAACAGTGGGATTTGTCCATCCTGATGACGGATAGATATACTCTGGGCCCTCTCGGTGGAATGTCATCTGATTAGCTTGCAAGCATATGAATAGTTCATAAGAGATCACATACCACGGTACGAGTAAAGAGTACTTGTCGGTAACGAGGTTGAACAAGGTATGGAGATACCGATGATCAAACCTCGGACAAGTAAAATATCGCGAGACAAAGGGAATTGGCATCGTATGTAAATGGTTCAATCGATCACTAAGTCATCGTTGAATATGTGGGAGCCATTATGGATCTCCAGATCCCGCTATTGGTTATTGCTCGGAGAGGAGTCTCGACCATGTCTGCATAGTTCGCGAACCGTAGGGTGACGCGCTTAAGGTTCGATGTCGCATAAGTAGATTTGAATATGGTATGGAGACGAAGTTTGTTCGGAGTCTCGGATGTGATCCAGGATGTCACGAGGAGGTCCGGAATAGTCTGGAGAATAAGATTCATATAAGGGAAGTTGATTTCTGGGTTTTCGGAAATGTTCGGGATTATTCCGGTGTTGACTGGAAGGTTCTAGAAGGTTCCGGAAGGGTCCACCATGGGGCCCACAACCTAGGAGGCCCACCGTGGGCTGAGGGGATGCTTCCTGGCCTAATGGGCCAGGGGCACTTGGCCCCCAAGGCCCAGGCCGGCCAGCCCCCTAGGGTTTCCCTGGGGGGGATCAACTTGGGGGAGGGGAAAGCCCCTCTCCCCCCTTGGCCGCCGCCCCCCTAACCCTAGATGGGAAAGGGGCCACCTTGGCCGGCCAGCCCCCTATATAAAGAGGGGAGGGGGTGGCCGGCCACACCATCCCCCCATTGCCTCCTCCTCTGGCCGCCTCTCCCTCCACCATACGCTGCTCCGGCTTAGGCGAAGCCCTGCAGCTTTTCTTCCTCCACTACCACCACCACGCCGTCGTGCTGCTGGAATTTGGAGGAGATCTACCACACCTCCGCTGCCCGCTGGAACGGGAGAGGAAGGAGCTTCATCGATACCGTACGCGCGACCGAGTACGGAAGTGCTGCCGGATTGCAGCACCGGGGACGATCGTCTACACCAACAACGAGATTAATCTCGTAGGCTTTGGAATCTTCGAGGGTTAGTCTCATCTCCATCTCGTTGCTTAGATCTTGTAGATTGGATCTTGGGTGTTCCATAGATTAGATCTTGGATTTATTCGTTTTGCGGTAGGAAAATTTTTGTTTTCTATGCTACGAACCCCATCAGTGGTATCAGAGCCATGTCTATGCATAGATCTGTTGCACGAGTAGAACACAATGGTTTTGTGGGCGGTGATGCTCTTGTTGCTTTAGTTTGTGTACTTTGCTTCTTGCGGGATGGTGGGATGAAGCGGCCCGGGCTAACTTTACATGACCGCGTCTCATGAGACTTGCTCCACGCTTGACATGCAACTTGTATTGCATAAGTGGCTTTGCGGGTGTCTGTCTCTCCCACCATAGTGAAGATTGTAATTTACACTTCTATTGTCAACACTAGTATCACCGTTGTGGTTCATGTTCGTAGGTAGATTGGATCTTACTCGAAAACCCTAAACCACGTAAAATATGCAAACCAAATTAGAGGCGTCTAACTTGTTTTTGCAGGGTTTGGTGATGTGATATGGCCATGATGTGATGATGATTATATTTGATGTATGAGATGTTCATTATTGTATTATGGCAACCGGCAGGAGCCTAATGGTTGTCTTTAATTTTGTTAAAGACCTGCGTGTCTATTCATCATGTAATAGCTTTATTTCAAGTAGTTGTTATAGTAGCTATAAGTGATGGACAACCATGAAGCGGCGCCACTGACCTTGACGCCATGCTGGTGATGATGGAGATCATGTCCGTGCTTTGGAGATGGAGATCAAAAGCACAAAGACGAAAGGCCATATCATATCACACATTATGAATTGCATGTGATGTTAATCCTTTTATGCATCTTATTTTGCTTAGATCGCGACGGTAGCATTATAAGATGATCCCTCTCACTAAATATCAAGATAATAAAGTGTTCATCCTTAGTATGCACCGTTGCTAAGACTTGTCGTTTCGAAGCATCTCGTGGTGATCGGGTGTGATAGACTCTACATGTGCATACAACGGGTGCAAGCCAGATTTGCACACGCGGATACCAAGGTTGCCTTGACGAGCCTAGCATGTACAGACATGGTCTCGGAACACGGGATACCGAAAGGTAGAGCATGAGTCATATGAATGATATGATGAACACTTTGAGTGTTCGCCTTTGAAGCTACATCTTTTCTCGTGAAGATCGGACTTGGTGTAGTGGATTTGGTTCGTGTAATCACTAAGACAATGCGAGGGATGTTGTTTTAAGTGGGAGTTCACCTAGTTAATTTCAGAATTAAAATTGAACTCAATTTATCATAAACTTAGTCTAAACTCTTTGCAAATATGTTGTAGATCATGGCGCCCCCTCCATCAATTTTAACCAGTTCCTAGAGAAAGAAAAGCTTAAGGGCAATGGCACCAACTTCACCGATCGGGTTCCGTCATGTGAGGATTTTCCTCACCGGTGGAAACCTGCAATTTGTGCTCGAAGCACCGCTAGGTCCCCCACCACCTCTGCGGTGTCCGAGGACATAAAGAATGTTTATGAGACTCGGGCAACTCGGTACTCCGAAGTTCAGTGTGCCATCTTGTGCAGCTTAGAGGCGAGCTCCAAAAGCGTTTTGAGCACCACGACCCTGTGAGATGATGCGTGAGCTCAAACTTATCTTTGAGACTCATGCGGCCGTGGAGAGCTATGAGGCCTCGAAGCGCTTCTTTACCTGCATGATGGAAGAAGGCAGCTCCGTTAGTGAGCACATGCTCGTCATGTCCGGGCATGCGAAGAAGCTCAATGACTTGGGGATGATGATCCCTAACCAGCTGGGTATTCATCGTGTCCTTCAATCACTGCCACCAAGTTACAAGAACTTCGTGATGAACTACAACATGCAGAACATGAATAAGGATTTACCTGAAATCTTTTCCATGCTGAAATCTGCTGAAGTAGAGATTAAGAAGGAGAACCAAGTGTTGATGGTCAACAAGACCACCAGTTTCAAAAAGCAAGGCAAGCCTAACAAGGGTAACTTCAAGAAGGGCGGCAAGAAAGTTGCACCGCATCCTGAGAAGCCTAAGGCTGGTCCTAAACCTGAGACTGTGTGCTATTACTGCCAGGGGAAGGGGCACTGGAAGCGAAATTGCCCCAAATACTTGGCCGATCTGAAGAGCGACCACGTCAAAAAGAAAGGTATATTTGATATACATGTTATTGATGTCTATCTTACTGGTTCTCGTAGTAGTGCCTGGGTATTTGATACTGGTTTGGTTGCTCACATTTGTAACTCGAAACAGGAACTGCGGAATAGACGAAGCCTGGCAAGATACGAGGTGACGATGCGCGTTGGAAATGGATCCAAAGTCGATGTGATCGCTGTCGGCACGCTCCCTCTACATCTACCTTCGGGATTAGTTTTAAACCTTAATAATTGTTATTTGGTACCTGCGTTGAGCATGAACATTATATCTGGATCTTGTTTAATGCAAGACGGTTATTCGTTTAAGTCTGAGAATAATGGTTGTTCGATTTATATGAGTAATGTCTTTTATGGCCATGCACCTGAGATAAATGGTTTATTCTTGTTAAATCTCGATAGTAGTGATACACATGTTCATAACATTAATGCCAAGGGAATGAAATTGAATGATAATTCTACTTATATGTGGCACTGTCGTCTTGGTCATATTGGAGTGAATCGCATGAAGAAACTCCATTCCGATGGACTTCTTGAGTCACTTGACTTTGAGTCACTTGACAGATGCGAAGCATGTCTAATGGGAAAAATGACTAAGACTCCATTTTCTGGTACAATGGAGCGAGCTACAGACTTATTGGAAATCATACATACCGATGTGTGCGGACCAATGAGTGTAGCATCGCGCGGTGGTTATCGTTATGTTCTAACCTTCACGGATGATCTGAGTAGATATGGATATATTTACTTTATGAAACATAAGTCCGAGACTTTTGAGAAGTTCAAGGAATTCCAAAGTGAAGTAGAAAATCAACGTAACAAGAAGATTAAGTTTCTGCGTTCTGATCGCGGAGGCGAATATCTGAGTTATGAGTTTGGCATGCATTTAAAGAAATGCGGAATACTTTCACAGTTGACACCGCCGGGAACACCACAGCGTAATGGTGTGTCCGAACGTCGTAATCGAACTCTGTTAGATATGGTTCGGTCTATGATGTCTCTTACCGATTTGCCATTATCGTTTTGGGCTTATGCATTAGAGACAGCCGCATTCACTTTAAATAGGGCACCATCTAAATCCGTTGAAACGACACCGTATGAATTATGGTTTGGAAAGAAACCTAAGCTGTCGTTCCTTAAGGTTTGGGGTTGCGAAGCTTATGTAAAGAAGTTACTGACGACAAGCTAGAACCCAAAGCGGAGAAATGCGTCTTCATAGGATACCCTAAAGAAACAATTGGGTACACTTTCTATCACAGATCCGAAGGCAAAATCTTTGTTGCCAAGAACGGATCCTTTCTTGAGAAGGAGTTTCTCACTAAAGAAGTGACTGGAAGGAAAGTAGAACTCGACGAGGTTAATGAACCTTCTCTCATAGATCAGAGTAGCGCAGTGCCGGAAGAAATTCCTGCACAGCCTGCACCGATAGGAGAGGAAGCGAATGATGATGATCATGAAACTTCGAACGAGGAAGCTACTGAACCTCGCAGATCGACGAGGGAACGTACCACTCCTGATTGGTATGATCCCTGTCTGAATGTCATGATTGTGGACAACAATGATGAGGACCCTGCGACGTATGAAGAAGCAATGATGAGCCCAGATTACAACAAATGGCAAGAAGCCATGAAATCCGAAATGGGATCCATCTATGATAACAAAGTATGGACTTTGGTAGACTTACCTGATAGCCGCAAGGCTGTCGAGAATAAATGGATCTTTAAGAGAAAAACAGATGCTGATGGTAATATTACAGTCTATAAAGCTCGACTTGTCACAAAGGGTTTCCGACAAATTCAAGGAGTTGACTACGATGAGACTTTCTCACCTGTAGCGAAGCTAAAGTCTGTGAGGATTTTGTTAGCAATAGCTGCATTTTTCGATTATGAAATCTGGCAGATGGATGTCAAAACGGCGTTCCTTAATGGTGATATTGAGGAAGAGTTGTATATGGTACAACCCAAAGGTTTTGTTGATCCTGAAAATGCTGACAAGGTATGCAAACTTCAGCGTTCCATTTATGGACTGAAGCAAGCATCCCGGAGTTGGAATCTACGCTTTGATAGAGTGATCAAAGACTTCGGTTTTATACGGACTCATGGTGAGGCCTGTATTTACAAGAAAGTGAGTGGGAGCTCTGTAGCGTTCCTGATATTATAAGTTGATGACATATTATTGATTGGGAATGATATAGAACTATTAAGCAGTGTTAAAGGTTATTTGAATAAATGTTTTTCAATGAAAGACCTTGGTGAAGCAGCATACATTTTAGGCATCAAGATTTATAGAGATAGATCAAGACGCCTAATAGGCCTTTCACAGAGTACATACTTGGACAAGATTCTAAAGAAGTTTAGAATGGATGAAAGCAAGAAAGGGTTGTTGCCTATGTTGCCAGGTAAGGTCTTGAGTAAGACTCAAGGTCCAGCTACAGCAGAAGAAAGAGAAAGGATGAGCAAGATCCCCTATGCTTCGGCAGTAGGCTCTCTCATGTATGCCATGCTGTGTACTAGACCGGATATCGCACATGCTGTTAGTTTGACCAGCAGATATCAAAGTGATCCAGGAATGGAACATCGGACAGCGGTCAAGAATATCCTGAAGTACTTGAAAAGGACTAAGGATATGTTTCTTTGTTATGGCGGTGACCAAGAGCTCGTTGTAACTAGTTACACCGATGCAAGTTGGAACACCGATCCTGATGACTCTAAGTCTCAGTCTGGGTACGTGTTTATATTGAATGGTGCGGCGAAGAGTCGGAGCAGCTCAAAGCGGTGCACGGTGGCGAAATCTTCAACGAGAATCTGAATATATAGCGGCTTCGGAGGCTTCATCGGAGCGGTATGGATGAAGAGGTTCATTGTTGAGCTTGGTGTGGTTCCTAGTGCATTGGACCCGTTAGTCATTTATTGTGACAACACGGGTGCCATCGCCAATGCAAAGGAACCAAGGTCACACAAGAAGCTGAAGCATATCAAGCTGCGTTTTCATTCGATTCGCGAGTACATCGAAGATGGTGAAGTAGAGATTTGCAAAGTACACACGGATCTGAATGTTGCAGATCCGTTGACTAAAGCTCTCCCAAGGGCAAAGCATGACCAACACCAGAATGCTATGGGTGTTAGGTACCTTACAATGTAATCTAGATTATTGACTCTAGTGCAAGTGGGAGACTGTTGGAGATATGCCCAAGAGGCAATAATAAAGTGGTTATTATAATATCTTTGTGTTTATGATAAATGTTTATATACCATGCTATAATTGTATTAACCGAAACATTGATACATGTGTGTTATGTAAACAACAAGGAGTCCCTAGTAAGCCTCTTGTATAACTAGCTTGTTGATTAATAGATGATCATGGTTTCGTGATCATGAACATTGGATGTTATTAATAACAAGGTTGTGTCATTAGTTGAATGATATAATGGACACACACCCAAATGAGCGTAGCATAAGATCAAGTCATCAAGTTCATTTGCTATAAGCTTTCAATACATAGTTGTCTTAATCCTTCGACCATGAGATCATGTAAATCACTTACACCGAAAGGATACTTTGATTACATCAAACGTCATTGCGTAAATGGGTGACAATAAAGGTGGGATTAAGTATTTGGAAAGTGTGAGTTGAGGCATATGGATCAACAGTGGGATTTGTCCATCCTGATGACGGATAGATATACTCTGGGCCCTCTCGGTGGAATGTCATCTGATTAGCTTGCAAGCATATGAATAGTTCATAAGAGATCACATACCACGGTACGAGTAAAGAGTACTTGTCGGTAACGAGGTTGAACAAGGTATGGAGATACCGATGATCAAACCTCGGACAAGTAAAATATCGCGAGACAAAGGGAATTGGCATCGTATGTAAATGGTTCAATCGATCACTAAGTCATCGTTGAATATGTGGGAGCCATTATGGATCTCCAGATCCCGCTATTGGTTATTGCTCGGAGAGGAGTCTCGACCATGTCTGCATAGTTCGCGAACCGTAGGGTGACGCGCTTAAGGTTCGATGTCGCATAAGTAGATTTGAATATGGTATGGAGACGAAGTTTGTTCGGAGTCTCGGATGTGATCCAGGATGTCACGAGGAGGTCCGGAATAGTCCGGAGAATAAGATTCATATAAGGGAAGTTGATTTCTGGGTTTTCGGAAATGTTCGGGATTATTCCGGTGTTGACTGGAAGGTTCTAGAAGGTTCCGGAAGGGTCCACCTTGGGGCCCACGACCTAGGAGGCCCACCGTGGGCTGAGGGGATGCTTCCTGGCCTAATGGGCCAGGGGCACTTGGCCCCCAAGGCCCAGGCCGGCCAGCCCCCTAGGGTTTCCCTGGGGGGGATCAACTTGGGGGAGGGGAAAGCCCCTCTCCCCCCTTGGCCGCCGCCCCCCCTAACCCTAGATGGGAAAGGGGGCCACCTTGGCCGGCCAGCCCCCTATATAAAGAGGGGAGGGGGTGGCCGGCCACACCATCCCCCCATTGCCTCCTCCTCTGGCCGCCTCTCCCTCCACCATACGCTGCTCCGGCTTAGGCGAAGCCCTGCAGCTTTTCTTCCTCCACTACCACCACCACGCCGTCGTGCTGCTGGAATTTGGAGGAGATCTACCACACCTCCGCTGCCCGCTGGAACGGGAGAGGAAGGAGCTTCATCGACACCGTACGCGCGACCGAGTACGGAAGTGCTGCCGGATTGCAGCACCGGGGACGATCGTCTACACCAACAACGAGATTAATCTCGTAGGCTTTGGAATCTTCGAGGGTTAGTCTCATCTCCATCTCGTTGCTTAGATCTTGTAGATTAGATCTTGGGTGTTCCATAGATTAGATCTTGGATTTATTCGTTTTGCGGTAGGAAAATTTTTGTTTTCTATGCTACGAACCCCATCACATACAACTACTCATATTGGACTACATAACTATGTATAATCACTATGTACCTTCTTAACGAGGTCAACAATAGAAGCATAACTCACGGTACTAGATACAACAAATGTCGAAGCAGAATAACTTCGTGAGCTCTTGACGTACTTTTCGATGGTTGAGAAACCAATACCGGCTATCCTTATAAACTGTGATAATCAAACTATGATTGTCATAGTGAACAGTTCTAAGAATAGTATGAAGAGCTGGAAACTTGTCAAGAGGAGACTAAGGTTTGTCAGAATATTGAAAAAAAAACTCATGAGTTGTTGTGTTCGATTATGTTCCAACAGCTAAGAAACTACCAGATTCTTTCACAAAAGGATTATCAATGAACATGATAGACCTTGCATCGATTGAGATAGGTTTGAGATCCACGTGATTTGCCGAGGGGTAACCCAACCTATATGATCGAAGATCCCTCAAAATAGGACCTAGGAGAACAAGCCGAAGCAACTAGAGAGAAACTTTATAATCTCACTCCACCGACAGATGCAAATTCTCTATTCATAGCTATTATATGGCAGGTTGACTATGTATATTGTATTCTAAGAGGCTCTTTGTGAGCGGGAGATGCTGTCCTATAGGACGATCTTGGAAGAACCCACCTATATGAGCGACGTTGCTTCTCTTTTGGGTGAATCTCCCAATAAGCCGAAAGGCTGAGGAGTGTGACTTATAAGCTCCACCAGTGGGGAATCCTATGACGACTTAGTACCGATTTGGCATTGAGTAAAACATGCTACACATGGTTAACAATTTAATGCTTAGTCCATTGTCCAGTTATAGTCAAGCGTAGCTCTTTCTCTAAATGGAAGTTTAATTTAACAGTGCACTAAAATAGATGTATATTAAATAGTGATTGGAACAAATGTATAACCGGCTAACTTTGACCTAGCCGGCTTGGTTCTTTCTCGCTAGCCTCTGCTTCATCAGCGACTTTGACAATAATATGGGCGACATCAAGCAATGATGTTGTGGCGGTAGCCTTACCTAGCGCTACCTGTTGTTCTATGTGCAGATCTGCGTATGGTTAAGTGCGCTAGTGCTTACTCCAAAAATGCATAATACTCCGACACATGTCTCTAGAATGACAAAGAAATTATGATTTATGCTAGTATCATCATATTGTTTCATTAAGGAAATGATGTTTAGCTTGATCAGCACATATTTCTGATCTTTTTTTCTACCCATGCAATGAGACATTAACAATCTGTAATTTTACGAAGAAAAAATATGGTAGACACGAGCAATTAACCCACTGTCCAGTGCAGTATGAAAAATGCGCGGTCGGCTAGTTGTATGACAGGACGAAAATTCAGATGCATGCATCGATCGAGCTCTCTGGAAGTCATACAATGCTCGCAGAGCTTGAGACTGGTGGGTCACCCGTGCATTAGCCTGGTCGGATTCCCACACTTATTTACACGACCCTGACACTATTTAATACTCCCCTATCTGATTGACCGATGACCGCGTGAGTCGAGGCACTCTCTCTTCCTCTTGGATCTCACGTACGCCGGAGTAGTTGAATATGCAGTCGCAAAGTCACCGGGCAAGATTCCATGACAGCAGCTACAGTGCGCGCACTCGCGACGAGAGCAGCGAGGATTTCATTATCATTGCCGCCTTTGCCAGAGAGCGGGAGGAGATACCTTTTCACGTACGTCGACGTCCGTGTCTGGCGCAGTAGCGACGGTGGAGAGCAACAACAAACGCGTGACACAACTGCCAGGCCGACATGCAAGCAGCGGCATCCGACGAAACATGTAACCACCGCACTGTTACGACGGAGAGCAACATGTCCGGTATGATGCAAGTTGGTTAGTATTACAAGATGTGTAATACAACTTCATATCATATAGATAATGTATATAATAGTATTTTTAGTCATAGCTATATGTGAGCATAAGTTACATATTCATTCATACAACAACAAAATTGCAATCGGTAAGCTGTTTATAAGGATCTTACAGACTATCTAGAACTTTAAAGAGATCCTCATTCTCTTCACTTTCATTTTTCCCCACATCTCACTAAAATCACCTATAACCACCCTTGCAGACGGCTTAGTCATCATCATTGTACATGCTCTTAGGGTACCTCTACTCTCTTCACTAGAATAAAATGAAACTAACTTTTATGATGACTTCATCATTTTGGAGAAGTTAGTACAGTATAATTTTTTGAACTCAAGAAGGTAGAGGGTCGACTCAACTACATCTCTAATATCCGGTATGTACCGAGGCAAAGTTACATTGCAATTTTTGGCGTTGCACGTCAAGTGCATGAAACCCTCAGGATAATTTTCCATTTTTCATTCTTTTATAATTTTATCTACAAAGTTTTTAGGATAACTGTTTCGACCGTTTAAGACCGTTCAGAAACTGCGACCCACCGAAACCGGGCACACGGTTTTTGTCGAGTTGGTTCTGCGATTTGTGCGGGTCGACACCAAACTGTGAACGGGCTTAGACGCAGGTGACGTTTAATTGGTTTGCTTCTGGCGTCGGGGCAGAGGCACGTGTGGGGTTGGGCGGCAAAGCCATGCAATCGGGTCCGTCCGTCCGCCGCAGCATGCAATAAACACCGCGACGGCGACGTGCAACTTGGTCACGTACCCAATATATACAACTTGGCTGCTCCAACTTCCCGCCCGCCGGCCCCATCGACATCCACGTACCGGACGTGCTTGCTCCGGTCCTTCTTCGTAGAAACCACGTTGTACTTGTACTACATGCATGGATCGATCAGCTTTACCCATCGATCATGGTTAGCAGTACTACTACCATGCAGGACGAGTACGTTCTAGCAGCAGGAAAGTAACAATCGCCGCGCGCGGTACCGACCTAGGCGGCTAGGCCTAACTCCTAGCTCGACTATAGCTAGATGTAAAATGACAGATGTTTTCTGCCGCTTTTTCAGAAGCTCGCTTTTGTCATAGATGGAGGACGATTGGTCGAACATGACTTGGAAGAGGCCAAACTGTTGATTAACTTTACCCAGTGCATGCAACAAAACCTAGGCCATGTAATAGTACGGATAATCTCCACTACAAATCCACAGTTCTTGAAGATATGGTATGCATTTTTGCATGATATGAATGTGACCATGTGGGTGTGGATATCGGATATCTAGCGGATACGGTGGCTGATATGTTAGTAATAATGTTCGAGGGATATGGATCTTTAGCCATATGCCATGTAATAGTACGGATAATTTCAGCTCTAAATCCACAGTCGCAAAATATGTTGGATAACCTTATCCAACATATTTTGAGATTATTTGAGGCCCTCACTTGTTCAGTGTTTAGCCCGTGTATGCAAGAAAACCTATGCCATGTAATAGTACGGATAATTTCAGCTCTAAATCCACAGTCGCATTGTTTTCTAAGGACATGCATGTTTTTTTATAAAAATGGAGAGCCCTGCCTATGCATCAATCAATGCATACGGATCTTTATTACTTCCTCTAATCTAAATTAATTGATTCAACTTTATCTAAATTTGAATATATCTAAACGTGTTTATTGACTAGATACATTTGTATTTAGATAAAATTGAGTCAATTAATTTGAACCGGAGGGAGTACTTTATTTAGAGTAGTATTACATATTATTAAAGCTCATGGGTCATCTAAAGTCTCAACGAAAGTAAGCCACCTAAAAGATAATTAATAGTAACATGCAACGCCTTGGCATCAGCATGTCAAACCGCTGCTCCAATCTTGTCAAATGGTTGCACCCTATATCCATGACCGGATATGGATGTGGATGTTACCTGATATCCGACGGACACAGTAGAGGATATGTTACTGATAATATCCGACAGATATGCATTATCCAACATATTTTGCAATTATTTGAGGCCCTCAAAGATGTTTATTTAATAAAATTAGCACAAACCCAAATGCCAAGACAACCTAGTTAGTCAATCGACCCAAATGTATATGCTACCTCTTCTCGCCATGCCATTTTGTTATCGGTATTGCACATTCACGGCATGTTTTTGCTCATTGTTAATGCGTCGACAACACGCAAACTGATGTGTTGTGTGAACAAGTTCGTAGTTTTAGCTAAAGTCAGTGTTGCACACTTGCTTCTAACATTCCCTTATACAAAATAGTAGAAGTAACTTTCTAGTTTTACGTGTGTGTTTTCCTAGTTATCAGCTTCCGCTCCGAGTATCCGAATCTGCATTTAGCCATTATCGGTTCCAACTCAAATCCGTCAAAAACACTAGACTATGATCAGCAAGGATATGGAAATAGCAGCAATATCCAACCCGTTTACATACCTAGGCCCAGCGCTTATGAATCTCTCACAAGATCGCCATCAAGCAGCTAGGACGACGGAAAATCTCAGATCGATTAGCATAGTTCGTGCACCCCATTTCGTAGGATCCATAGCTAGCCTAGGAGGCTGATATTGACATGGACGGATGGATGGATCGTCGATTTGATCGAGCGGCACCGTACGCGCGCGCGGGACGTACGTATGTACCGGGAAAGCCTGTTTTGGCAAGTGCAAAAAGATAGGAGGCAGAAAGAGGTCGTACCGGCCTGCATCCCGGAGCGCACACACGCACTAGGCGTGAGCGGCTGCGTGACGAGCCGCCCAGCTACATACGACCCAGCCAGCCGTTCCTTTGTTAAAAATAGGGTCTGCCCCTGCCAAACATGGATACATGATGTATCTTCGCGTGACAGGCCGACACGTGTTCCTCCATTTATTGTTTACCGTAGAGGGGCGCCATGGATTTAACGCGATCGGCCGTTTGTTCGGTTGGTCATGTCATGTCACGAGGAGTCGAGGACAGAGGGAGAAACAGACATCCTAGTAGTCGTAGGAGTACTGTAGCACTAGCAGTAGAGTAAGCACTGCAGTAGGCCAATAGTACAGAGGTACCCTAGCATGGTGAGAAGAGAAATATATGAGGTGGCGGGCTTGCGTTTAGGGTATCTCCAGATGCCCGACGAATTTCAATGTCCACAAGCGTCCGTTTGGGTTGCGCTGTGGACGCTAAAATAATCGTTTTTGTCCGCGTCCGTTTGCGTGGGGCTGCTCCAGCGATGCATTTATTTTTTTCTTGTTTTTTTTCCTCTTCTCCATTTAAAACATAGTTCCAAATATTACATATTGAAACATGATTTTACACAAACTAACACATAGTTTGGAACATGGTTTACACAAACTAACACATAGTTTGAACCATGGTTGACACAAATATAACATTTTAAAAGAAAGAAACCAGTTGTGTTGATTTCCGTATGTTCGCTTCCAACAAAGAACATTCGAGGGCACACCCAATCACCAAACTGGAAATCCAGCGGGAGGAGACGGTTCCCTTGTTGGTTCTACCGAGTAAGAACAGACAGAGACCTCCACTACTGGCTTCGTCTAGCCCGTAGCCAGATTCGCTGCAAAGAAAGAACATTCTAAGTTCTAACTATCGGTGTCCGAGCCGGATTCGCCGGTGTGGTAGTGCCTGCGGCAGGCTGTATCGTCGAACACCTTGACGATCATCTCGCCGTCCCCCTCGTAGAGGAAGGTGAGCTGGCAGCCGGGCTCGAGCGCGAGGTCAGCGGCGAACTTGTCCCACCCCGTGTGCAGATACATCTTACCATGCCCGTCGAACAGGACCTCCACGGTCCAGCACAGAAGTTGCAGCTGGCCTCCCGTAGCTGCAAATGCGCAGGCTCGACGCCATCGACGAACTCGGCGAACTTGTCCGGGAGCCGCTTGATGCCGAGTGGGTCGTCGTCGATGCGGAGGAGGAACTAGAAGCAGCGGTCGTCCTGCGAAGACGATGTGGGCGCAGGCGACGACGAGCGTGGGGCCGTAGCTGCTCCACCACGGCGGCCCCTTCCCCGGCCCCGGGGGCGCCCAAGGCCGCGGCCTCGACCGCCTCGCCGGCCACCAGGACCGGCCATGGACTTCCTCGCGGGCCTGGATGCGTCGCAGGAACACCTAGGCGGCGCTACGGTCGAGCTTTGTGGCGGCTAGGGTTTCTTTGGAGGAGTGGATGAGGAAGAAGAACGCGCGCCCCCTTTATATAGGCCGGAGGCATGCGGTGACCGCGAGACGCGCGGCGTCGCCATTAACGTGGTTGGCGGAGGTGGGTTGCGGCCGCTCGGCAGCCGAGGCATCGCCATTAACGTGGCGCATGCTGCCGAAGCGACGCAGCGGCGCAGTCACTGGCGCGTTTGAGAAGACGCATCGACGCAGAGTCGCTGCCAGGCGGGCCCGACGAAACGTCCGCCAGACGCGAGCGGACACTTTCTGGACGTCCGTGGAGACGCATCCTAACCGCATATTTAGACCAGGTTTGCGTCTCCGCGGACGGCCCGGTCACTTTGTGTCGCCCCGCTAGAGGTGATGCCAGACGCATTTACGGTCACGGCGTTTGCGTCGCGCCGATGGGCATCTCGACTCAAACGGTTTGTTTCTTTCTATTTGGGTTGCTACGGATCAAATGCGTCAGGTGGTTCGGCCTGCCTGAACAGGACACGTTGCCAGCGCGATCCATTCGATCCGCTGGCGATTTTCATAATCTTGTCAATTAGGCAACTCCATTTTAAATTTCAACACAAAACATAGCAATTGAGAAACATAATATGTGGCAAACATACGTCTGATCCCTCCTGAAGGGCAACTAGTGGCAAGTGTTTGGAATATGTAAAGTTTACAATATATCCAAAAAGCGGCTACTTTCACCCAAATGGAAACTCTATGCCGATACCCTTCAATCTTCGTGAGTAAGGATCATCTTCTGCCTCTTCTCGATCCAAGCTCTTTGCACGGGATCGATGATGGTGGCCAAGTCCGTGAGCATGATCTGATTCTCCTCGGCCGTGATCTTGGCTTCGACCTCCAACACCTTGGACTTGGCATCGACATCCATGAGCCTTGCCTTAAACTCAGCCTCGACGAGCTTAGACTTGGCAAGGTCCTCTTCCACCTCAAGAGCTCTGACTTGAAGATCAACAAAGCTCTTTGCGGTTGCCTCTTTCTCTTCACGTCGCTTCTCTTCCCTCTCGGTGATGCCCTCTTCCTTCTTGACCATCAACTCCCTTAAGGTGGAACGCCATTGAGGAAGCTTGATGGCACATCTCGATCTTGGTTGCCTGGTGGCCAGCCGGTCGTTTGGCATGCCCACCACCGCATGCCTCTTCGGTTGTGTCGGCGCCTAGGCTTTGGCCATCGTATCAAGGTCGATGGTACCGTCCGTTGATGAATTGGCATTGACCTTGTTCTTCGCCATCTCGAGTTTTTTCCAAAGGGTGTAGCTTGTTTTCCACTTCTTGGTGTTCTTGAGCAACATCCAACAATGGCTCATTGTGAAGTCCTTGCTGTCTTAGGTGGACTTGTAGTGCTCCAAAGCCTAAGCAACCTACACACACACACACACACACACACACACACACAACAAACAATGGTATATGCTCTCATATGTGCTAGGAACAATGGCAGCCTTCTTCGGCTTCGTTTTCTTCTTCCAGCAATGGTCGTGGCAGGCGTGGCGATGGACATAGTAGGTGCGGCGGCGGAATCCATCGCTTCCGTTGCCTTTCCCGCTGGCCGAATTTCTGTGGAAGGATTTTTGAAGGGAATGTGTGCGCCACTGGCGGGAGGGGGCATGATCTTCTAGGGAGGACGCACGAATTGTCCGGCCCAACGCATTGGCGTCCTACATTTGGGAAGTGGATGGGACGGTCTACGCGAGTCGGTCCGTTTGCGTCGTCCTGTTGGACAGTGTCTGGGTTGTCCGGCCATCCACGCGGAACATTTCGGACAACCCAACCATTTGGGTCGGCCTGCTAGAGATGCCCTAAGTTGCTGGCCGGGGAAGGAGCCCTAAGAGCATCTCTAGTTGCCTCCCTAGACCGCGTATGGCAAATGCGTTGGATCAGCCGACTAAGGGACGTTGTAAGGTGGTGCTGCTTTTGGGGCATCTCCGTTTCTAGCCACGTCCCCCAAATGCTCCAAATAGATTTTTGCAGCAAAAATAAAACAAAGATCATCACTATTCAAAAGGAATTGTTACCTCCATAGTCGTCGTGATCAAATAGCCGCCATAGTCGACGCGACCAATATTACAGACCGGGGTGCAAACTAAACATGGACTAGAAGAAGGGGTTTGGTGTTGTGGGCATTACCCTTCGGCTACCCGACATTAGCCTACCTCCTCTTCCCCAACAGGGGGCCCACAAGGGTCACCGCAGTCCAAGGTGGACCAATACGTCGGTTGGAGCGGTGAAAAGATAGAAGGAGACAGATTCTTGACGGACAAGGCAAGGAGACATCGATTAAGGAAAATATAGATTAAATATTGTTGTAATCTAGTCGAATCCATGCATGACTCTCGGGACCTGGCCTCATATATGAAGGCCAGGAGAGGGCATGCCGGATCCTACCCTCACAATAGCATACAATCCCGCATACACCAAACCCTAAAAACCTTGCCTCCTGGCGAGATCACCACCACGCAGTCTGTCAGCTGCCCCATTGTAACCTTTTTCACCAATAATCAAGATCAAACAAGAAGGAGTGACGGTTTTACCTCACCGAGGGCCCCGAACCTGGGTAAATCTCGCCTTCTGCTCGTTTGGTATCCTATGTCTCGTGCTAACCTGCAGGATTCCATCAACGCTAAGCCCCTCATGGTGGTCATTGCCAAGGACCCCCCCCCCCCCCTAATCAATTGGCGCCGTCTGTGGGAAACCTACTCGTTCAAGGCACATCATCGGCTTTTAAAATCAAGCCGGCTACACCTGCATCGTCATCGACTTCATCGGCTCCGACTTCGCCAATCTTGGAGGACTCGATCTGCTTCGGGTCCTTCGAGTTCACCCCCACGCCTTCGCGTCGCGTTTGGCCTTTTCAGGTTTACTTAGCGGGATATGGACATGGCGATCTGGAGCGTCCACCTCAGCATCAGCGCCGGTGGCGTTCTCCGACTTCCTGACCCGATCTACTCGGGGCCTATAGCGGTCGCGACTTCATAGACGGCCACGTCTACTGCTTCATCACCAACCGTGGCCGATTTATCTGCCCCGACTTCATCGACTCTTATGCCGGAAACACTAATCGCGTCAGCTTCTTCATCATCGTCAGCGTCATCATTGCGTCAGACCACGTCTACAATGTCCATCGGGTCTGATAACTCCGAGTTATTGGATCTGACGTCATACTACTGCATCAACTGCGACACCAGGCATGAGCTCGGCTCGAACACCCCTCCCTTCGTGTGCGACGTCAAGTACTCCTCTGACGAGGAAAGCATCGGCAACCGTGGCGACATCATCCCTTTTTCCATGACACGACTGGCACAGTACCCGGTCTTCGTCACCTTCGACCTAGAGACCGGAGCCGAAACCCCTGCGGGTGGAAATACTGCACGCATCAACAATGATCAGCGACGGGATGACAAAGCTAGCGGAAGCAATGCTAACACCACCATCTTAGTCTCTCAGACGGAGTGGGACGCTGCGTAGAACCGTGTTCGGCTAGCCAAGCAGCAAGCGGAACTCAATCGACGTCGACTGACGACTGACCCATCGCCATCACCTAATTTATGGAGACCGCCAAGAGCTGGGCTGATGGAGAAGACCACGTGTGGAAACCTCGCCCACGCAACGATGATACGTCCCAAACGTATCTATAATTTTTGATGCTCCATGCTTGTTTTGTTACAATTCTTATATGTTTTATGTGCACTTTTCCACACTTTTTAGCATTTTCTGGGTCTAACTTATTAACGCAGTGCCGAAGTGTCAGTTCCTGTTTTCAGCTATTTTTTTGTTTCAGAAAAGTTGTACATGAAAGTTTCTCGGAATTGGACGAAACAAAATCCCAGGGTCTTATTTTTCCGGGATGAAGACGGAGCCAGAAGGACACGCGCAGGAGAGCTGCCACGTGGCAGTACATAGGGCAGGCGCGGCCCCACCCTTGGCCACGCCTGGCCCATGTACTGGCGCCTCGTCGCCTCATTTGCTCCGCCCTTCCGCCTATTTATTCCTCGTATCGGGAAAACCCCAGGGACCCGAGTCTCCATCCACGAAAAGTTCTGACGCCTCCGTCAACCGAAACCCTAGTTCGGGAGGGTTCTGCAGTCCATCTCGGCACCCTGCCGAAGAGGGAAATCACCGCCGGAGGCCTCTACATCGCCATGTCTTCATCCGAGGTGATGCGTGAGTAGTCCTCCACGGGACCATGGGTCCATAGCAGTAGCTAGATGGTTGTCCTCTCCTTGTTGTGCTTCATGTATAGATCTTGTGAGCTGCCTAACATGATCAAGATCATCTATTTGTAATTGCTACATGTTGGTTTGATGTGGATCCGATTTATAGAGAGATTGCTTTGGTTGAGATTATATATTATGTTATTATGAGCTTGCATGCTCTCCGTTTCTAGTAGATGCTCTGGCCAAGTAGATGCTAGCAACTCCAAGAGGGAGTATTTATGCTCGATAGTGGGTTCATGCCTCTATTTAACCATGGGAAGTGACCTTGTTCTCTATGGTTGTAGATGTGTTGTTGCTACTAGGGAGAAAACAACGGTGTTCTATTCAAGGGTAGTTTCATCGTTTACTTTACACACATTGCTTAAAGCGATAGTCCGTTGCTTGCAACTTAATACTGGAGGGTGTCGCGGATGCAATCCTGAAGGTGGATTATTATTCATAGATGCAGTTGGATTACGGTCTATGTATATTGATGTAATGCCCGCATACTTTCATAGCATTTATTCTGCAACAACCATTAGCGTAGAATCTCTGTTTGTTAATTGCCCATCTATAATTTGTTTACCCAGCATATTTATTTTATTGGGGAGGCGTCTCTAGTGAACTGTGGACCCCGGTCCTTCTTCTTTTAATTGCAATCTTCTACAACATTTTTATGTTCTGTTCTCTGCAAACAATTCTTTTTTCCACACGGTTCGTTTAATCCTTTGTTTTCAGCAAAACCAGTGAGCTTGACAACCTCGCTGAAAGTTGGGGACAAAGTACTTGGTTGTTTGTGTGCAGGTCTCCATGTTGCTGCTGATGCCGGCAGTGCGCCCTGCCACGAGTTGGTTCGCAACACCTCGGAAGAAAACGTTTTTCTACTACTGGTCGATAAACCTTGGTTTCTTACTGAGGGAAAACTTCCTGCTGTGCTCATCATACCTTCCTCTTATGTTCCATGCTTGTTTTATGACAATACATACATGTTTTATACATACTTTATGTCATATTTATGCATTTTCCGGCACTAACCTATTAACGAGATGCCGAAGAGCCAGTTGCTGTTTTCTGCTATTTTTGGTTTCAGAAATCCTAGTAAGGAAATATTCTCGGAATTGGACGAAATCAACGCCCAGGGGCCTATTTTTCCATGAAGCTTCCAGAACACCGAAAGGGAACCGAAGTGGGGCAACGAGGCGTCGCCACACTAGGGTGGCGCGGCCCAGGGGGGCCGCGCGGCCCTAGCGTTTGGGGCCCCCGTCAGCCCTCCGACTCCGCCCTTCCGCCTACATAAGCCTTCGTCGATAATAGTTCCAGTACCGAGAGCCACGATACGGGAAAACCTTCCAGAGACGCCGCCGCCAATCCCATCTCGGGGGATTCAGGAGATCACCTCCGACACCCTGCCGGAGAGGGGAATCATCTCCCGGAGGACTCTTCACCGCCATGGTCGCCTCCGGAGTGATGTGTGAGTAGTTCACCCCTGGACTATGGGTCCATAGCAGTAGCTAGATGATCGTCTTCTCCTAATTGTGCTATCATTGTTGGATCTTGTGAGCTGCCTAACATGATCAAGATCATCTATTTGTAATGCTACATGTTGCGTTTGTTGAGATCCGATGAATAGTGAATGTTATGTTATGTTGATTATCAATCTATCATCTATGTGTTGTTTATGAACTTGCATGCTCTCCGTTATTAGTAGAGGCTCTGGCCAAGTCATTACTTGTAACTCCAAGAGGGAGTATTTATGCTCGATAGTGGGTTCATGCCTCCATTAAATCTGGGACAGTAACAGAAAGTTCTAAGGTTGTGGATGTGCTGTTGCCACTAGGGATAAAACATCAATGCTATGTCTAAGGATGTATTTGTTGATTACATTATGCACCATACTTAATGCAATTGTCTGTTGTTTGCAACTTAATACTGGAGGGGGTTCGGATGATAACCTGAAGGTGGACTTTTTAGGCATAGATGCATGCTCGATAGCGGTCTATGTACTTTGTCGTAATGCCCAATTGAATTTCACACTACTCATCATAACATGTATGTGCATGGTCATGCCCTCTTTATTTGTCAATTTCCCAACTGTAATTTGTTCACCCAACATGCTATTTATCTTATGGGAGAGACACCACTAGTGAACTGTGGACCCCGGTCCATTCTTTTACATCGAATACAATCTACTGCAATACTCGTTCTACTGTTCTCTGCAAACATCATCATCCACACTATACATCTAATCCTTTGTTACAGCAAGCCGGTGAGATTGACAACCTCACTGTTACGTTGGGGCAAAGTACTTTGGTTGTGTTGTGCAGGTTCCACGTTGGCGCCGGAATCCCTGGTGTTGCGCCGCACTACACTCCGCCGCCATCAACCTTCAACGTGCTTCTTGGCTCCTACTGGTTCGATAAACCTTGGTTTCTTACTGAGGGAAAACTTGCCGCTGTACGCATCACACCTTCCTCTTGGGGATCCCAACGGACGCGTGCTGTACGCGTATCAAGCTCTTTTTCTGGCGCCGTTGCCGGGGAGATCAAGACACGCTGCAAGGGGAGTCTCCACTTCCAATCTCTTTACTTTGTTTTTTTGTCTTGCTTTATTTTATTTACTACTTTGTTTGCTGCATTATATCAAAATACAAAAAAAATAGTTGTTAGATTTACTTTATTTACTGTCTTGTTTGCAATCTCTATATTAAAAACACAAAAAAATTAGCTACTTGTTTTTACTTTATCTAGTTTGCTTTATTTACTGTTGCTAAAATGGGTACAACTGAAAATACTAAGTTGTGTGACTTCACAAACACAAATAATAATGATTTCTTATGCACACCTATTGCTCCACCTGCTACTACAGCAGAATTCTTTGAAATTAAACCTGCTTTATTAAATCTTGTTATGAGAGAGCAATTTTCTAGTGTTAGTTCTGATGATGCTGCTGCCCATCTTAATAATTTTGTTGAATTATGTGAAATGCAAAAGTATAAGGATGTAGATGGTGACATTATAAAATTAAAATTGTTTCCTTTCTCATTAAGAGGAAGAGCTAAAGATTGGTTGCTATCTTTGCCTAAGAATAGTATTGATTCATGGACTAAATGTAATGATGCTTTCATAGGTAGATATTATCCTCCTGCTAAAATTATATCTTTGAGAAGTAGCATAATGAATTTTAAACAATTGGATAATGAGCATGTTGCCCAAGCATGGGAAAAAATGAAATCTTTGGTTAAAAGTTGCCCAACCCATGGACTGACTATTTGGATGATCATCCAAACCTTCTATGCAGGATTGAACCTTTCTTCACGGAACCTATTGGATTCAGCTACTGGAGGTACTTTTATGTCCATCACTCTAGGCGCCGCAACAAAGCTTCTTGATAATATGATGATTAATTACTTTGAATGGCACACGGAAAGAGCTCCACAAGGTAAGAAGGTAAATTCTGTCGAAGAAACCTCCTCCTTGAGTGATAAGATTGATGCTATTATGTTTATGCTTATGAATGGTAGGACAAATGTTGATCCTAATAATGTTCCGTTAGCTTCATTGGTTGCCCAAGAAGAACATGTTGATGTGAACTTCATTAAAAATAATAATTTCAACAACAATGCTTATCGGAATAATTCTAGTAACAACTATAGGCCATATCCTTATAATAATGGTAACGGTTATGGTAATTCTTATGGGAATTCTTACAACAATAATAGGAATACACCCCTGATGGCGTGTATTTCACACGTTCGTTGGGCAACCCCAAGAGGAAGGTATGATGCGCACAGCAGCAAGTTTTCCCTCAGAAAGAAACCAAGGTTTATCGAACCAGGAGGAGCCAAGAAGCACGTTGAAGGTTGATGGCGGCGGGATGTAGTGCGGCGCAACACCAGGGATTCCGGCGCCAACGTGGAACCTGCACAACACAACCAAAGTACTTTGCCCCAACGAAACAGTGAGGTTGTCAATCTCACCGGCTTGCTGTAACAAAGGATTAACCGTATTGTGTGGAAGATGATTGTTTGCAGAAAACAGTAAAACAGTATTGCAGTAGATTGTATTTCAGCAAGAGAATTGGACCGGGGTCCACAGTTCACTAGAGGTGTCTCTCCCATAAGACGAACAGCATGTTGGGTGAACAAATTACAGTTGGGCAATTGACAAATAAAGAGAGCATGACCATGCACATACATATCATGATGAGTATAGTGAGATTTAATTGGGCATTACGACAAAGTACATAGACCGTCATCCAACTGCATCTATGCCTAAAAAGTCCACCTTCAGGTTATCATCCGAACCCCCTCCAGTATTAAGTTGCAAACAACAGACAATTGCATTAAGTATGGTGCGTAATGTAACTAGTGACTACATCCTTGAACATAGCACTAATGTTTTATCCCTAGTGGCAACAGCACAACACAACCTTAGAACTTTCTCACATCGTCCTGTGTCAATGCAGGCATGAACCCACTATCGAGCATAAGTACTCCCTCTTGGAGTTACAAGCATCTACTTGGCCAGAGCATCTACTAGTAACGGAGAGCATGCAAGATCATAAACAACACATAGCATAACTTTGATAATCAACATAACAAGTATTCTCTATTCATCGGATCCCAACAAACGCAACATATAGAATTACAGATAGATGATCTTGATCATGTTAGGCAGCTCACAAGATCCGACAATGATAGCACAATGGGGAGAAGACAACCATCTAGCTACTGCTATGGACCCATAGTCCAGGGGTAGACTACTCACACATCACACCGGAGGCGACCATGGCGGCGTAGAGTCCTCCCGGGGAGATGATTCCCCTCTCCGGCAGGGTGCCGGAGGCGATCTCTGGATCCCCCGAGATGGGATCGGCGGCGGCGGCGTCTCCGGAAGGTTTTCCGTATCGTGGTTCTCGGCATCGGGGGTTTCGTCACGGAGACTTTTTATAGGCGGAAGGGCAGGTCAAGAGGCGGCACGGGGCCCCACACTACAGGCCGGCGCGGCCAAGGGGGGCCGCGCCGCCCTAGTGTGGCCCCTCCGTGGCCCCTCTTCGTCTCTCCTTCGGACTTCTCGGAAGCTTCGTGAGAAAATAGGCCCCTGGGCTTTGATTTCATCCAATTCCGAGAATATTTCCTTACTAGGATTTCTGAAACCAAAAACAGCAGAAAACAAGAATCGGCACTTCGGCATCTTGTTAATAGGTTAGTTCCAGAAAATGCACGAATATGACATAAAGTGTGCATAAAACATGTAGATAACATCAATAATGTGGCATGGAACATAAGAAATTATCGATACGTCGGAGACGTATCAGCATCCCCAAGCTTAGTTCTGCTCGTCCCGAGCAGGTAAAACGATAACACAGATAATTTTTGGAGTGACATGCCATCATAATCTTGATCATACTATTTGTAAAGCATATGTAGTGAATGCAGCGATCAAAACAATGTATATGACATGAGTAAACAAGTGAATCATAAAGCAAAGACTTTTCATGAATGGCACTTCAAGACAAGCATCAATAAGTCTTGCATAAGAGTTAACTCATAAAGCAATAATTCAAAGTAAAGGCATTGAAGCAACACAAAAGAAGATTAAGTTTCAGCGGTTGCTTTCAACTTGTAACATGTATATCTCATGGATATTGTCAACATAGAGTAATATAATAAGTGCAATAAGCAAGTATGTAGGAATCAATGCACAGTTCACACAAGTGTTTGCTTCTTGAGGTGGAGAGAAATAGGTGAACTGACTCAACATTGAAAGTAAAAGAATAGTCCTCCATAGAGGAAAAGCATCGATTGCTATATTTGTGCTAGAGCTTTGATTTTGAAAACATGAAACAATTTTGTCAACGGTAGTAATAAAGCATATGCATCATGTAAATTATATCTTATAAGTTGCAAGCCTCATGCATAGTGTACTAATAGTGCCCGCACCTTGTCCTAATTAGCTTGGACTACCGGATCATCACAATGCATTGTTTTTACCAAGTGTCACAAAGGGGTACCTCTATGCCGCCTGTACAAAGGTCTAAGGAGAAAGCTCGCATTGGATTTCTCGCTATTGATTATTCTTCAACTTAGACATCCATACCGGGACAACATAGACAACAGATAATGGACTCCTCTTTTATGCATAAGCATATAACAACAATTAATAATTTTCTCATTTGAGATTTGAGGATTGTTGTCCAAAACTGAAACTTCCACCATGGAGCATGGCTTTAGTTAGCGGCCCGATGTTCTTCTCTAACATATGCATGCTTAACCATATGGTGGTAGATCTCTCTTACTTCAGACAAGACGAACATGCATAGCAACTCACATGAAATTCAACAATGAAAAGTTGATGGCGTCCCCAGTGAACATGGTTATCGCACAACAAGCAACTTAATAAGAGATAAAGTGCATAATTACATATTCAATACCACAATAGTTTTTAAGCTATTTGTCCCATGAGCTATATATTGCAAAGGTGAATGATGGAATTTTAAAGGTAGCACTCAAGCAATTTACTTTGGAATGGCGGAAAATACCATGTAGTATAGGTAGGTATGGTGGACACAAATGGCATAGTGGTTGGCTCAAGTATTTTGGATGCATGAGAAGTATTCCCTCTCGATACAAGGTTTAGGCTAGCAAGGCTTATTTGAAACAAACACAAGGATGAACCGGTGCAGCAAAACTCACATAAAAGACATATTGAAAACATTATAAGACTCTACACCGTCTTCCTTGTTGTTCAAACTCAATACTAGAAATTATCTAGACCTTAGAGAAACCAAATATGCAAACCAAATTTTAGCATGCTCTATGTATTTCTTCATTAATGGGTGCAAAGCATATGATGCAAGAGCTTAAACATGAGCACAACAATTGCCAAGTATCACATTACCCAAGACATTTATAGCAATTACTACATGTATCATTTTCCAATTCCAACCATATAACAATTTAACGAAGGAGAAACTTCGCCATGAATACTATGAGTAGAAACCAAGGACATACTTGTCCATATGCTACAGCGGAGCGTGTCTCTCTCCCATAAAGTGAATGCTAGGATCCATTTTATTCAAACAAAACAAAAAACAAAAACCAACCGACGCTCCAAGAAAAAGCACATAAGATGTGATGGAATAAAAATATAGTTTCAGGGGAGGAACCTGATAATGTTGTCGATGAAGAAGGGGATGCCTTGGGCATCCCCAAGCTTAGACGCTTGAGTCTTCTTGATATATGCAGGGGTGAACCACCGGGTGCATCCCCAAGCTTAGAGCTTTCACTCTCCTTAATCATGTTGCATCATACTCCTCTCTTGATCCTTGAAAACTTCCTCCACACCAAACTCGAAACAACTCATTAGAGGGTTAGTGCACAATATAAATTGACATATTCAGAGGTGACACAATCATTCTTAACACTTCTGGACATTGCATAATGCTACTGGACATTAGTGGATCAAAGAAATTCATCCAACATAGCGAAAGAGGCAATGCGAAATAAAAGGCAGAATCTGTCAAAACAGAACAGTTCGTATTGACGAATTTTAAAATGGCACCAGACTTGCTCAAATGAAAATGCTCAAATTGAATGAAAGTTGCGTACATATCTGAGGATCATGCACGTAAATTGGCTTAATTTTCTGAGCTACCTACAGGGAGGTGGACCCAGATTCGTGACAGCAAAGAAATCTGGAACTGTGCAGTAATCCAAATCTAGTACTTACTTTTCTATCAACGGCTTAACTTGGCACAACAAAACACAAAACTAAGATAAGGAGATCGAGGTTGCTACAGTAGTAAACAACTTCCAAGACACAAAATAAAAACAAAGTACTGTAGGTAAAAACATGGGTTGTCTCCCATAAGCCCTTTTCTTTAACGCCTTTCAGCTAGGCGCAGAAAGTGTGTATCAAGTATTATCAAGAGACGAAGTGTCAACATCATAATTTGTTCTCATAATAGAATCAAAAGGTACCTTCATTCTCTTTCTAGGGAAGTGTTCCATACCTTTCTTGAGAGGAAATTGATATTTTATATTACCTTCCTTCATATCAATAATAGCACCAACAGTTCGAAGAAAAGGTCTTCCCAATATAATGGGACAAGATGCATTGCATTCAATATCCAAGACAACAAAATCAACGGGAACAAGGTTATTGTTAACGGTAATGCGAACATTATCAACTTTACCCAAAGGTTTCTTTGTAGAATGATCAGCAAGATTAACATCCAAATAACAATTTTTCAGCGGTGGCAAGTCAAGCATATTATAAATTTTCTTAGGCATAACAGAAATACTTGCACCAAGATCACATAAAGCACTACAATCAAAATCTTTAACCTTCATCTTAATGATGGGCTCCCAACCATCCTCTAGCTTTTTAGGAATAGAGGCTTCGCGCTCTAGTTTCTCTTCTCTAGCTTTTATAAGAGCATTTGTAATATGATGTGTAAAAGCCAAATTTATAGCACTAGCATTAGGACTTTTAGCAAGTTTTTGCAAGAACTTTATAACTTCAGAGATGTGGCAATCATCAAAATTCAAACCATTATAATCTAAAGCAATGGGATCATCATCCCCAATGTTGGAAAAAATTTCAGCAGCTTTATCACAGGCAGTTTCAGCTTTTAGCAGCTTTCAGTGCAGTTTTTCGCGCTTTGCATTAGAAGTGGAAACATTGCTAACACCAATTCTTTTATTAGTATGAGTAGGAGGTGCAGCAACATGTGTAGCATTAGCATTACTAGTGGTGGTAATAGTCCAAACTTTAGCTATATTCTTTTCTTTAGCTAGTTTTTCATTTTCTTCTCTATCCCACCTAGCACGCAGTTCAGCCATTAATCTTATATTCTCATTAATTCTAACTTGAATGGCATTTGCTGTAGTAGTAATTTTATTATGATGATTCTCATTAGGCAAAACTTTTGATTTCAAAAGATCAACATCAGCAGCAAGGCTATCGACTTTAGAAGCAAGTATATCAATTTTCCCAAGCTTTTCTTCAACAGATTTGTTAAAAGCAGTTTGTGTACTAATAAATTCTTTAAGCATGGCTTCAAGTCCAGGGGGTGAACTCCTATTATTGTTGTAAGAATTCCCATAAGAATTACCATAGCCGTTGCCATTATTATAAGGATATGGTCTATAGTTGTTACTAGAATTGTTCCGGTAAGCATTGTTGTTGAAATTATTATTTATAATGAAGTTTACATCAACATGTTCTTCTTGTGCAACCAATGAAGCTAATGGAACATTATTAGGATCAATATTAGTCCTATCATTCACAAGCATAGACATAATAGCATCAATCTTATCACTCAAGGAAGAGGTTTCTTCGACAGAATTTACCTTCTTACCTTGTGGAGCTCTTTCCGTGTGCCATTCAGAGTAGTTGATCATCATATTATCAAGAAGCTTTGTTGCTTCACCAAGAGTGATGGACATAAAGGTACCTCCAGCAGCTGAATCCAATAAATTCCGCGAAGAAAAATTTAGTCCTGCATAGAAGGTTTGGATGATCATCCAAGTAGTCAGTCCATGGGTTGGGCAATTTTTAACCAGAGATTTCATTCTTTCCCAAGCTTGAGCAACATGTTCAGTATCTAATTGTTTAAAATTCATTATGCTACTCCTCAAAGATATAATTTTAGCAGGGGGATAATATCTACCAATAAAAGCATCCTTGCATTTTGTCCATGAATCAATACTATTCTTAGGCAGAGATAGCAACCAATCTTTAGCTCTTCCTCTTAATGAGAAAGGGAACAATTTTAGTTTAATAATATCACCATCTACATCTTTATATTTTTGCATTTCACATAATTCAACAAAATTATTAAGATGGGCAGCAGCATCATCAGAACTAACACCAGAAAATTGCTCTCGCATAACAAGATTCAGTAAAGCAGGTTTAATTTCAAAGAATTCTGCTGTAGTAGCAGGTGGAGCAATAGGTGTGCATAAGTCACACAACTTAGTATTTTCAGCGTTGGCCATTTTAGCAACAGTAAATAAAGCAAACTAGATAAAGTAAATGCAAGTAAACTAATTTTTTTTTATTTTTGATATAGCAAACAAGATAGCAAATAAAGTAAAACTAGCAACTAATTTTTTTGTATTTTGATTTAGTGCAGCAAACAAAGTAGTAAATAAAACTAAGCAAGACAAAAACAAAGTAAAGAGATTGAGAAGTGGAGACTCCCCTTGCAGCGTGTCTTGATCTCCCCGGCAACGGTGCCATAAAAAGAGCTTGATGGCGTGTATTTCACACGTTCGTTGGGCAACCCCAAGAGGAAGGTATGATGCGCACAGCAGCAAGTTTTCCCTCAGAAAGAAACCAAGGTTTATCGAACCAGGAGGAGCCAAGAAGCACGTTGAAGGTTGATGGCGGCGGGATGTAGTGCGGCGCAACACCAGGGATTCCGGCGCCAACGTGGAACCTGCACAACACAACCAAAGTACTTTGCCCCAACGAAACAGTGAGGTTGTCAATCTCACCGGCTTGCTGTAACAAAGGATTAACCGTATTGTGTGGAAGATGATTGTTTGCAGAAAACAAGAAACAAGTATTGCAAGAGATTGTATTTCAGTAAGAGAATTGGACCGGGGTCCACAGTTCACTAGAGGTGTCTCTCCCATAAGACGAACAGCATGTTGGGTGAACAAATTACAGTTGGGCAATTGACAAATAAAGAGAGCATGACCATGCACATACATATCATGATGAGTATAGTGAGATTTAATTGGGCATTACGACAAAGTACATAGACCGTCATCCAACTGCATCTATGCCTAAAAAGTCCACCTTCAGGTTATCATCCGAACCCCCTCCAGTATTAAGTTGCAAACAACAGACAATTGCATTAAGTATGGTGCGTAATGTAACTAGTGACTACATCCTTGAACATAGCACTAATGTTTTATCCCTAGTGGCAACAACACAACACAACCTTAGAACTTTCTGTCACACGTCCTGTGTGTCAATGCAGGCATGAACCCACTATCGAGCATAAGTACTCCCTCTTGGAGTTACAAGCATCTACTTGGCCAGAGCATCTACTAGTAACGGAGAGCATGCAAGATCATAAACAACACATAGCATAACTTTGATAATCAACATAACAAGTATTCTCTATTCATCGGATCCCAACAAACGCAACATATAGAATTACAGATAGATGATCTTGATCATGTTAGGCAGCTCACAAGATCCGACAATGATAGCACAATGGGGAGAAGACAACCATCTAGCTACTGCTATGGACCCATAGTCCAGGGGTAGACTACTCACACATCACACCGGAGGCGACCATGGCGGCGTAGAGTCCTCCGGGAGATGATTCCCCTCTCCGGCAGGGTGCCGGAGGCGATCTCCTGGATCCCCCGAGATGGGATCGGCGGCGGCGGCGTCTCTGGAAGGTTTTCCGTATCGTGGTTCTCGGTACTGGGGGTTTCGTCACGGAGACTTTTTATAGGCGGAAGGGCAGGTCAAGAGGCGGCACGGGGGCCCCACACTACAGGCCAGCGCGGCCAAGGGGGGGGCCGCGCCGCCCTATAGTGTGGCCCCTCCGTGGCCCCTCTTCGTCTCTCCTTCGGACTTCTGGAAGCTTCGTGAGAAAATAGGCCCCTGGGCTTTGATTTCGTCCAATTCCGAGAATATTTCCTTACTAGGATTTCTGAAACCAAAAACAGCAGAAAACAGCAACTGGCACTTCGGCATCTTGTTAATAGGTTAGTTCCAGAAAATGCACGAATATGACATAAAGTGTGCATAAAACATGTAGATAACATCAATAATGTGGCATGGAACATAAGAAATTATCGATACGTCGGAGACGTATCAACCCCCTGGACTTGAAGCCATGCTTAAAGAATTTATTAGTACACAAACTGCTTTTAACAAATCTGTTGAAGAAAAGCTTGGGAAAATTGATATACTTGCTTCTAAAGTCGATAGTCTTGCTGCTGAAGTTGATCTTTTGAAATCGAAAGTTATGCCTAATGAAAATAAAGATATTAAGTCATTTGCTACAGCAAACGCCATCCAAGTTAGAATTAATGAGAATATAAGATTGATGGCCGAATTGCGTGCTAGGTGGGAAAAAGAAGAAAATGCTAAAGATAACAATATAGCTAAAGTTTGGACTATTACCACCACTAGCAATGCTAATGCTTCACATGTTGCTGCACCTCCTACTATCAATGGTAAAATAATTGGTGTTGGCAATGTTTCCACTTCTAATGCAAAGCCTGCAAAACTGCCTGAAACTGCTAAAACTGCTGAAACTGCCTGTGATAAAACTGCTGAAATTTTTTCTAATGTTGGGGATAAAGATCCCATTGCTTTAGATCATAATGGTTTAGATTTTGATGATTGTTACATCTCTGAAGTTATAAAGTTCTTACAAAAACTTGCTAAAAGTCCTAATGCTAGTGCTATAAATTTGGCCTTTACGAAACATATTACAAATGCTCTCATAAAAGCTAGAGAAGAGAAATTAAATCGTGAATCTTCTATTCCTAGGAAGTTAGAGGATGGTTGGGAGCCCATCATTAAGATGAAGGTCAATGACTTTGATTGTAATGCTTTATGTGATCTTGGTGCAAGTATTTCCGTTATGCCTAGGAAAATCTATAATATGCTTGACTTGTCACCATTGAAAAATTATTATTTGGATGTTAATCTTGCTGATAATTCTACAAAGAAACTTTTGGGGAGGGTTGATAATGTTCGCATTACGGTTAACAATAACCTTGTCCCCGTTGATTTTGTTGTCTTGGATATCGAATGCAATGCATCTTGTCCCATTATATTGGGAAGACCTTTTCTTCGAACCGTTGGTGCTATTATTGATATGAAGGAAGGTAATATTAAATATCAATTTCCTCTCAAGAAAGGTATGGAACACTTCCCTAGAAAGAGAATAAAGTTACCTTTTGATTCTATTATTAGAACAAATTATGATGTTGATGCTTCGTCTCTTGATGTTACTTGATACACACTTTCTGCGCCTAGCTGAAAGGCGTTAAAGAAAAGCGCTTATAGGAGACAACCCATGATTTTACTTCTGCACTTTTGTTTTATATTTGAGTCTTGGAAGTTGCTACTACTGTAGCAACCTCTCCTTATCTTAATTTTGCTGCATTATTGGGCCAAGTAAAGTCTTTGATAGTAAGGTTCATACTAGATTTGGATTACTGCGCAGAAACAGATTTCTTGCTGTCACAAATTTGAGCAGTAGGCTCTGTAGGTAACTCAGAAAATTCTGCCAATTTACGTGAGTGATCCTCAGATATGTACGCAACTTTCATTCAATTTGAGCATTTTCATTTGAGCAAGTCTGGTGCCTCTTAAAAATTCGTCTTTACGGACTGTTCTGTTTTGACAGATTCTGCCTTTTATTTCGCATTGCTTGTTTTGCTATGTTTGATGGATTTCTTTATTCCATTAACTTTCAGTAGGTTTGTGCAATGTCCAGAAGTGTTAAGAATGATTATGTCACCTCTGAACATGTGAATTTTGATTATGCACTAACCCTCTAATGAGTTGTTTTGAGTTTGGTGTGGAGGAAGTTTTCAAGGATCAAGAGAGGAGGATGATACAATATGATCAAGGAGAGTGAAAGCTCTAAGCTTGGGGATGCCCCGGTGGTTCATCCCTGCATATTTCAAGAAGACTCAAGCATCTAAGCTTGGGGATGCCCAAGGCATCCCCTTCTTCATCGACAACATTATCAGGTTCCTCTAGTGAAACTATATTTTTATTCCATCACATCTTATGTGCTTTACTTGGAGCGTCTGTTTGTTTTTGTTTTGTTTTATTTGAATAAAGTTGGATCCTAGCATTCATTGTGTGGGAGAGAGACATGCTCCGCTGTTGCATATGGACAAATATGTCCTTAGGCTTTACTCATAATGTTCATGGCGAAGGTTAAAACTGCTTCGTTAATTGTTATATGGTTGGAATCGGGAAATGCTACATGTGGTTATTGGTAGAATGTCTTGAATAATTTGATACTTGGCAATTGTTGTGCTCATAAGGATCATGTTTAAGCTCTTGCATCATATACTTTGCACCTATTAATGAAGAAATACATAGAGCTTGCTAAATTTGGTTTGCATGATTGGTCTCTCTAAGGTCTAGATATTTTCTAGTGAGGGTTTGAACAACAAGGAAGACAGTGTAGAGTCTTATAATGCTTACAATATGTTTTTATGTGAGTTTTGCTGTACCGGTTCATACTTGTGTTTGCTTCAAATAACCTTGCTAGCCTAAGCCTTGTATTGAGAGGGATTACTTCTCATGCATCCAAATCCTTGAGCCAATAACTATGTGTTGGGGGGATGACCCCCGGTACGCCAAAGGCATGCCAAACCGGATGGTTTGAGCCATCAAGATACCGGTTTAATATTCTTACCGGAGCACAAAGATAAGAGCTTGGCTAAGTAAAGGCAGACCGGTATCCCCAGAGGGGTATACCGGAACCGGATGAAGAAGATACCGGAAGGAGGGCAGGTCGGCAAGACCGGTCAAAGATTCTCTTCAGAGCTAGAGGACAAGGCTGAGCTAAGCAAAGTGACTTTAATCGGAGCCCTGGCGCCAAAGAGAGGGGTGACGCTGAAAGAAGCCGGAGGATGTCAGCGTCCCTGATAAAAGAAGACCCCGGCGTCATCCATGATTAAAGTAGCTTTGTAAAGTAGTTTGTCCAGTCAAAGATGCCATTAGGGTTTCTTGCTCTGTAAGCCACCCTCTCCCCTATATAAGGAGAGGGGGCACCCCCGTATCCAAAAAGTTAGATGGTCGATCCCTAGACGCTCATGTACGCCCAGAAACCTGTAACCATGTTGAGATCAATGAAGCAAGCGATCTAGAGCAGAGTTCTTCCTCTTGTCTTTCTTCTTGCATACCTGCCTTTGGTTGTGTTCTTGAGGAAAGCATCCGGAAGTTCATCCCATCTAGTCGCAAACCCTCCCCCGAATCCTCTAGCGCCCATTCAGCCCCAACTTAAGCCATCCCATGGCATCTGCTCGTTCGCCACGACGACAGTTGGCGCCCACCGTGGGGCCTGAAGTGGCGCTTGCTGGAGTTCACATTCGGGCGGGCATCCTCGACATCGCCGGTCAGCGTACGGTCTCCGCGTTGGTGCATCGCATCTACGCCATGGACTTCATCAATGACAACGCGGGCTGCTTCGCCAACGGCGGCATCTTCCCCAAAAACGGCCGTATCATCGAGTTCGGCAGCCACCGCATCTACTTCGGCACCGTCCCTGTGCGCCAGTGCCTCTCGCCGGTACTGGTGGCGCCGGATCCGCCAAGATGGCTACATGTTGGCCGCGCTCCCGGCAGCGTGGAGGTGATGATGGCAGGCGCGGTCGACGCCGGCAAAGAAGCTGCGGAAGAAGGTGTTGGGCGTGCGGTTTCGACCCGTGCGGCCAAGCCACCGCTGGAACGCGGCGCAGGCGCTGCGGGGGCATCATCCGCACCACCGGAAACACCACTCCAAGCGGCGATGAACGTCCTCGCCACCCCCCATCGCGCAGAACATCGACCCGGCAGCGGCTCAGGCGGAGCTGGAGGCGCAGCGCCAGAAGATACTCGAGAGCGGCAAGGACGTCGTCAGGGCGCAGCGCGAGCTGAACCTAACCGTACGTGAGTATAACGCTGCCCATGGCTTTGCTTCTGTTAGCGCTCATGCTGCTAGGATACCGGAAAACCGGCTTAAGGCTCGCAATCTAGATCAGGATCTGCGCAAAGAAATTGGTGCCGGCAAAAGCACTTCTGCATCTGTGAGCGTAGTAGAAAAACCTAAGTACAGTAGCCCGGATAAAACAATAAAAGCTGCTAAAGCTGCTGTGCAACTGTGTGAATCGCTTTCCGGGGACGCTCTGGCAAAACAACAAGAGCGTATCCGGGAACTTCTTGAAACCATCGAGCAGCAAAACGCTGAGCAGCTTGATAAGCTGAACAAGGCTGTGGCTTCAAAATCCGCGCGTTCGACAAGGAATGCCGGTAGCAAGTCCCATGGGCAGGCTTTGTCCCCCCATCCGGACAGAAGAAGAGAAAAAGAAACGAATGCGCAGCAGATGACTGTGTATGATCCGGTTCTTGCCGGAAAACAACAAGCCGGGCAATATGATGCCGGTAGAAAAAGCCAAGGGGCAAACAGAGGCTACGCCAAAGAAGGCTATGCCGGAAACAATCATGCCGGTAGACAAGAGACCGGGCAAAACTATCGAGCTGCAAGGGCGGCGTACGATGAGGAGGAAATAGATCCCCCAAGGTACCGGCAGGCAAGGGCCGCGGTACCGGAATGTTACGATGAGGCTGATTCCACAAGACCGGCAGCATACCGGAACACGTTGGGGGAACGTCTGGGAGAAAGATACCTACCAGAACGGGATGCGAGGCACCGTCTGGATAGAGTATACTTGTCAGAAATGATCGAGGAAGAAGGTCCCCCGGGCCCAAAGTGTTTTGGCCCAAGGATCATGAAAGAAAAGCCACCAGTTCGCAACTTTATGTTGCCCCGTGACACAAAAACATACGATGGCACCACGAAGCCGGAAGACTGGCTCACGGATTACGTGACCGCAGTATACGTTGCAGGCGGCGGAGGAACCGTAGCAGGAGGAGGAAACCGGCGTTGGGCCGTGAGAATCATACCATCATTCTTGGTAGGACCGGCAAGAATTTGGCTGAACAACCTACCGGCAGGAAGTATAAATGGTTGGTTGGATTTTGAGGAAGCTTTCGTGAGCAACTTCAGCAGCACCTATCAAAGGCCAAACAGGCCACAGCAGCTCGCTCTGTGCATACAGCGCCAGAATAAAACAGACCGGGACTACCTGGCCCGGTGGAACAGTACAAGAAACTCCTGTGAGGGGGTGATAGAGGCACAAGCCATTGCTTGGTTCAGCAGTGGATGCAGAAGAGGTTCACCATTGTGGCAAAAGCTGCAGCGGAACATGCCGACAACGTTGGCAGAGATGATACGTGTGGCGGATAGCTATGCGTTGGGAGACCCAACACAGCCGACAGTGCAACCTGAGCCGGAACAGCAGCGCCAAGAGCAACACCGGGATAACCAGAACAACAAAAGAAGGGAAGATTTTCCGGATCGAAGGTACGGTCCGCAGCAAGTTGCTGCTGTACAAGAAAACTACGAAGCTGGTGGCGATCGAGACAGAGAACCGGATCGCAGCCATGGGCGGGTCCTAAGAAACAGTGGGTAGAAAAGAAACCCTGGGGCCAGAAAAAGAACTGGCAAGAACCCGCGAAGTAGACCATGGAAGCTGCCATGGACCAACCTTGCCGGTGGCACACACCGAATCCGGCACACTCGTCAAACCATCTGACAAAGGATTGTACCTGGACCAAGTACTTGATGCAAAAGGGAACGGTACAAGATGCACAACCACCGCAAGACATGCCGCGACAACAACAACTACCACCACCACCACCGCTTACCGGGGCAAACGCCTTACCGGTACAGCCAAACCGGCAGCAGTACCAGCAAGTTAACCAGGTGGAAGAAGGCAACGGCCAACCACCTCCACCGGCACCTTTGGGCCGGAATGTTTACCATGACCCAGATATGTGCTGCGTTGTGTTCGTAACGGAGCCAACCGACAGACAGAGCCTGCATCGCCGTTCTATGGAAGTAAACGCGGTGATGCCGGCAGTACCAAAATACATGTTGTGGTCTGATCAAGAGATCTCGTGGTCGTTCAAGGATCACCCTAAAATCATGCCTAACCCGGGTGGCTATGCTCTTGTCTTGGACCCAATCATGCAAGGGCCAAACGCTCGAGTCAAGTTCAGCAAGGTGCTGATAGACAATGGGAGCAGCATAAACATCATGTACCGGCACACCATGAACATGCTGGGCATAACAGAAAACATGCTTCAGCCAACGCGTACAACGTTCCATGGAATCGTTCCGGGCCTGTCCTGCGCACCGGTTGGAAAAGTCCGGGTGGATGTGTCGTTTGGAGGACGTGACAACTGTCGGGTTGAAAACCTTGAGTTTGAGGTGGTGGATTTAGATAGTCCTTACCATGCTTTGCTGGGGAGACTGACATTAGCTGCTTTCATGGCCTCGACTCACACGGCATATCTCAAGATGAAGATGCCGGCACCTCGTGGACCCTTGACTGTGGTGGGAAACTACAAAGTCTCACTGGAAACAGCTTCCGCCGGATCAAACCTGGCAGAATCGCTGGAGATCGCTGAAGAAAAAAGGAGGATGCAAACTGCAGTTGCGCTGGCTCAGTCCTCACAGCTGAGTTTAGCGGCAATGAGTGCAAACCTGGGCGCACCGGCATTCAAGCCGACAAAAGAAACAAAGGACATTGTGCTGGACCCGGCTTACCCTGAGCGCACCGTTCGTATCGGTGCCGGCATGAATGAGGCATAGGAAAACGCGCTCATCAGCTTCCTCCGTGAGAATCGGAATATCTTTGCCTGGTCTACAGATGACTTGGTAGGTGTTCTGAGGGAGCTGGCTGAGCACTCATTGAATGTCTGGAAAGATGCAAAGCCGGTAAGGCAGCCGTTGCGCCGGTTTGCTGAAGACAGGAGAAAGATCATTGGAGAAGAGGTGACAAAGTTACTGGTTGCCGGTTTCATCGTGGAAGTACTGCACACTGAGTGGCTAGCCAATCCGGTGCTGGTCGAGAAGAAGAAAGAAGAGAACATGGAAGCAAAAGCTCCAAAGGTGTGGCGCATGTGCATCGACTACACCAACTTGAACAAAGCTTGCCCGAAAGACCCTTTCCCTTTACCTCGGATCGATCAAGTGATTGATTCCACTGCAGGATGCGAGCTGTTGTCTTTCTTGGATGCTTATTCCGGTTTCCACCAAATCCCCTTGAAAAAGGAAGATCAAATAAAAACTGCGTTTATCACCCCGCACGGGGCTTATTGCTATGTCACTATGCCTTTTGGTTTGCGCAACGCTGGTGCAACGTACCAGCGCTGTATGCAAAAATGCTTGTTTGATCAAATTGGAAAAAAATGTGCAAGTCTATGTGGACGATGTCGTGGTAAAAACCAAGGCAAAAGAAACCTTAATTGATGACCTCCGGCAAACATTTGATAACTTGAGAAGATTCCGGATGAAACTCAATCCGGCAAAATGTACCTTTGGTGTCCCTGCCGGCAAGTTGCTTGGCTTTCTCGTATCAAGCCGGGGCATTGAGGTCAATCCGGTAAAAATCCGGGCAATCGAAAGAATGACAATACCGCGCGATCTCAAAGACGTGCAAAAGTTTACCGGAAGCTTGGCATCGTTAAGCCGGTTCATAAGCAGGTTGGGAGAAAAAGCTCTGCTGCTCTATGCTCTCATGAAAAAATCTGATACGTTCGTCTGGACCCCTCAGGCAGACGCAGCGTTTAAAGAGCTAAAAACGATGCTGGCCACAGCGCCTATACTGGCTTCACCTCTAGAAAGAGAGCCTATGCTATTATACATAGCAGCAACAAACCGGGTTGTGAGCGTAGTAGTTGTGGTTGAAAGAGAAGAGGAAGGAAAAACCGTCCAGAGGCCGGTATACTACCTGAGCGAGGTGCTCTCCCTCTCAAAACAAAACTACCCTCACTTCCAAAAGATGACTTATGGCGTGTACATGGCCGCCACCAAGCTCAAGCACTACTTTGAAGAGCACCCCATGAAAGTGGTGAGTGAAGCACCCATTTCCGATATCATGTGCAACAAAGATGCTAGCGGTAGGATTGCAAAGTGGGAAATCCAGATATCACCATATGTACCGGTGTACGAAAGGAGAGATGCCATAAAATCGCAAGCTTTGGCTGATTTCCTTGTTGATTGGGCGGAAATGCAATACAACCAGCCAGATCAAAGAATAGAGTACTGGAAGATGCACTTTGATGGATCCAAACTAAAAGAGGGTCTAGGTGCTGGTGTGGTGCTTACCTCGCCTAAGGGAGATCATCTCCGGTACGTTCTGCAAGTGCATTTCAGGGCATCAAACAACGTCGCTGAGTACGAGGCTCTGATCCATGGGTTAAAGGTCGCAAAAGAAATCGGTGCGCACCGGATCATTTGCTATGGAGATTCAGATCTTGTGGTGCAGCAATGTTCCGGAGATTGGGACGCAAAGGATGCTAATATGGCTTTGTACCGGTTTCATGTGCAAAAGATTGCCGGCTTCTTTGAGGGCTGTGAGTTTCACCATGTGCCGCGAGCGGAAAATGAAGCCGCGGATGCTTTGTCCAAGCTGGGCTCGTCTAGGCAAGAAATTCTTCCCGGAATAGCCTTGGAACACTTAAGGGTACCATCGATCAAACCAAGCCCGGAATCGGAATCAATTTTTGTACCAGAATCACATGTAGTGCCCATGGATATCGATGAAGGAAACCCGGGGACTGTTCCGGCAAGCTCGGGGACTGTTCCGACAAGCTCGGGGACTGTCGCAGCCATATCGGAAGAGACAATGATGGTGGATAACATGGAGATAGATGCACCGGTGTTTCTGGTTTGAGAGGCACCATCATGGGTTAAACCTATTAAGGAATTCCTGATCAACGGCACCTTGCCGGTTGACGAAAATGAATCCAGAAGGATCCAGAGGAGGTCCAAAGCGTATACCATCATCAACGGCGAGGTGTAAAAGAGAAGTGTAACCGGTGTCCTGCAAAGGTGTGTGGAACCGGAAGAAGGAAAAGAAATGCTTGAGGAAATTCACCAAGGAGAATGTGGGCACCACGCTTCATCAAGGCCGCTGGTAGCAAAAGTATTCCGGCATGGGTTCTACTGGCCTACTGCTTTCGAAAACGCTGAGGATTTGGTAAGAAAATGCAATGGGTGCCAGAGGTACGCCAAGCAAAATCATACCCCAGCGTCCGGTTTAAAAACAATACCGCTGACATGGCCGTTTCCTGTTTGGTGCCTTGATATGGTTGGCCCATTCAAAACTGCAAGGAGCAGCATGACTCACATCTTGGTTATGGTGGATAAATTCACCAAGTGGCTAGAAGTGAAACCTATCGCAAAGTGTGATGGGCGCACGGCGGTGAAGTTCTTAAAAGATGTCATTTTGCGGTATGGTTACCCGCATAGCATCATCACAGACAATGGAACCAACTTTGCTCAAGGTGAGTTCAAAAGGTTTTGTGAGGACAACAATATCCGGTTGGATTTGTGCTCAGTGGCACACCCACAAGGCAATGGCCAAGTGGAGAGAACGAATGCTTTGGTGCTTTCCGGTATCAAACCAAGACTAATCGAAGCGGTGGAAAAGTCACCGGGGTGTTGGCTCGATGAGCTACCATCAGTGCTATGGAGTATAAGAACAACTCCAAACCGGTCCACCGGATACACTCCATTCTTCATGGTATACGGAGCAGAAGCGGTTATACCAACCGACATCATCCATGACTCACCAAGGGTACAGCTCTATACCGAGCAAGAGGTCAAAGAGGCCAGGGAAAACGATGTGGACTTGCTAGAAGAAGCAAGAGAGTTGGCATTGGCAAGAACATCCATTTACCAGCAAAACCTCAGGCGCTATCATAGCCGGAAGGTTAACCCGAGAGTATTCAGGGAAGGAGATCTGATGCTACGCCTGGTGCAGCGCACTGAAGGCCGGCATAAGCTTTCACCCCCATGGGAAGGTCCCTTCGTGGTGAGCAAGGCTCTCCACAATGATGCTTATTACTTGATCGATGCACAGGAGTGGAAAAAAGGAAAGGCGGACAGGTCCGGAGAGGAGAGCAAGCGTCCATGGAATGTAGCTCTGTTGCGTCCTTTCTACTCTTGAAGTTGTGGAGTAAGAAGTTCCTTTTTGTACCTTATATGCTATGAATAAAAAAATGTCGGAACCTCGAATGAATCTCGGGGACTACCCCTAAAGATGCATGCAATATGTTTATTTTTTTTCAGTTCACCGGTTGCTCAATGAACATTTTTTCTTTCCGGTTTAGTAGTGTGCTAAACCTACCGGAGTCTTCGACTCTGCTGCTGTCCGCAACCCGGCTTCATGGCAAGCAAGATAAACCGGTAGCAATTAAGCACGCGAACTGCGAAAAGAGAGAGTGGGAACAAACAATCCGGAAAAGTTTAACTAACCCCGGTTAAGCCGGTTTTTTGCAAAATTTCGAAGTTATTTCTAAGTTCAAGAAAATGCTTGTTTGGTAAAAGAATCTTGTGCTCATACGCCAAAGAACGCCCAGAGAAGGCAGGCAGAGCCAAGGTAAAAGAACCAAGTATGCATCGAATTGGATGCGGAAACAATTTTGAAATCTTTGCAGTGCAGGATAAAATCAAAATGATAAGCAAATATGCTAAGGCAAACATAAGATAATTAACTACCGGTATGACATACCGGCATGAAACTGTTGTGCCACAACCAAAAGGGAACTTAGAGTTTTACATCACGAACCCCGGCATACCGGGGTAGAATTTAACAAGCAGTGTTTTAAGTCGAACGGGACCAATGAACATGTCACAGGCAAATAAGTAACATCAGGCATTCAAGCAACATGGGCTTCAGGGGGAGCGTCGCCAGCACCAGGACCATCCAGAGGCTCGTCATCGGCTCCGGCCTCCTCCTCGCCTTCACCTTCCTCCTCGTCGCTCAGATAATCTTTGACATCTGGAGGAGGGGGGATGAAGGTGCGCACGTCGGCGTACTCCGCGATGTGGTACGCACGATCCTGCCGCTTAGCGGTAAGGACCGGGTCCAGATCGGTTTCAGCATCTTCGCGCACTCCGGTGAGGGCGTCCAGGTCCAGCTCTGGGTACCAGGAGCAGGCGACGCGGAGCGCAGAGTCTGCCCCAGCGCGGGCAGCAGAGCACTGCCACTCATCCTTCTGCCGGCACCCTTGAGGCGGTCGCTGATGAGGGAGAAGGTGTCTGGCACCACTTCTCTAGGCCAGAGAGTCCTGAAGAGCTGGGTAGCTGTAACATCCCAAGAATTTCAAAATAAAACAAATGAATTTCCCTAGTTCCAAATTTTGGAACCAACAAAAACTTTTATTAATTAAGTAGGATACATAGTGATCTTGCTTAATTCTTGTGCTATTGCTATGATTGCTTGTTATTAGTAATTGAAGTGATCTTAAACCCTAAACCTCACCCCTCTTTTCACCATACTAGTAAAATGAAATAAAAGGAAAATAAATAAGACAAGGGTATATGTGCCTATGGCTATATTTATAAAACCTTACCCTAATCTTTTCTACCTTGCTTAGGGGTTTGGAAAACCTTCATACACCATACCTAGTACCTATCAAACCAATTTCAAGTGGTTTCCAAGAAACTTAAAAAGAAACTAAAAGTGCCATAGAGGCATATGAGAGAAAAATAGCAAATTGTGATTTTAAGAATCTTGACCCTAATACATGTTATGAATGGTGGGATCACTCCTATATACCATTTCAACACTCAACCACACCAATTGGGTCAAGCCAAGTCAAATTAATAATCAAATGCAACATATGCATAGAAGCATATGTGACACTTAGCCATAATACCCAATTCTTGATCTATGACTTTAAACCTTGACCAAATGTTGGGAAACCATCTCTCAACCTATTATAACACTAAATTGACCCTAACCCATGTCCAAGTAAAGCAAGGTGAACCCTTTTCAAAAATAATAAAAATTGACACATCACCTCTTATGTGTTATGGCCATTTTTGCAAATCTTTGACCAAGACCTTTTGAAATGGATTCAATGGTTTGAAAATGTCTCTAAACTAATAAGAACCACTTTAGAGTCAATAAAAGTCAAATCAATTGGAGGGAAATCAATTAGGGAGAAAATCCCCATTTCTCTCACATACACTAAGGGCAATTTTACAAATCTTCATATGAGGCCACCATTGCTTGCCCTATGGATTCTAAAACTCATATATAACAAAAACAAACCCAAATGCATAAAAGAAACCAGATTAAAATCAAAGAAAAATTCAAAACTCACATACATGTGATAATGGTCATATGTCCCAATTTTATTTTCTTCACCACTTTGCCCCAATTTATCTTCTGATTCCTGAACCAACCTTGGTCAACTATGACCAAGTCATCCAAGACCATGTCAAGGTCAACAACTTTCATGTTGACCATCTCTGCTGAAGTTGACTAGGTTGACCAGAATAATTGTGCAAAGATGGAACCCGAGAGAGAGAAGAAGATCACCTCACTTTTTGAAACTTTGCAAATCTTCACCAAAATGAACACCACCACCACCTTTCCAACCCTTTATTTATATGATTGAGCTCCACCAAAAAGAAATCCAAAATTTGAACAAAATGTTCTTGCGGCCATTTCTCCGAACACCTTGCGGGCAATTTCTGGTTTGGACAACACATGCTATTACACACTGGATTTTCGACTAAACCTTGCATGGTCAGAGGTGATCATCACTCCCCTACCTCCCCTGCATCTCTACATGTACTGCCTTGGTTGATTAAAGTGAGAAAAGGGGAGAGAAAGCTCATGCCGTACCCATGCCGGCCACCATGCCATTCATCCTCTCCATCTCTCTCTGGCCCCTTGTACCATGTCAACTATCTAGCCTGCTCCTCAATGAACCTGCTGATACAAGCCCTAAGCCAGGAGACACACGCTACGGTCCAGAACGCGCACGCCCAGTACCATACCGTGGCATGCCAGGCACGCGGTGAGCGCGCCTTGGCACGACACTGGGCGCCGCAGTACACGTCCTCGCCCCGACAGCTTCGTCCTCCCCTGCAAGGTCTAGAACTGCGTCGAGAACCGCCTCACCACCCTCTGCAAGCTAGACAGCGTCGCTAGCCTGCGGCCGCCGTGTCACCGTCGCCATCATCAAAACTCGGCCGCGCCATACCGAGAGCACTCGAGCGTCGCATGCACGCCTCTGTCCACCATTTGATGTGCCGTCGTGCTCAATAGCTCCGCCTAGCAGTCGCCTACATGCCGCGCATCGTGGCTTGACCCTTCGCGCCGCAGAACGCCGGCGCCATGGACGACCTCCACGGGCACCCACAGCACTCACGCGCCACTATAAATAGAGACCCCCTCAGCCTTCTCCTTCCACACCAAACTCGCTCCACTCTTCCTTCTGATCCTCATCGACCTCTCTCCCCTCCACCTCACCGCCAGTAGACCACCAATCGACAGCTGCAACTCGCGGCGGTGCTGCAGACGAAGCCAACGATTGCCGCCACCTCTGGAGCCGCCGTCTGTACCAGCGCACTCCCCATCCTCGACAACCCCCTCCTGCATCGTCGCCGACCATCGCCGGAGCTCCGTCACGCCGCCGACCCCCTACCTCGCCATCGCAGCACGTCCTCCTCTCCCGTCAACGACGACGACGGTCGACCGCACGATCATCTCTTAATCCGACGGTCCAGGTCAGAGCATACCGCTTCGGCAGTTATTAGCCACTGACGGGTGGCCCCTCACATGTCAGCTGGCCCGCGGCTGTGAAACGTTACTGGGCTGGGCCAGTTCCTTTATTCAAACCATTTCGGCCCATCTGTTTCCCGCGCAGCCCAACACTTTAAATCTTGTATTAATTCATTTCAGCAGTTATTCAATTCTGGTCTGTCCTATAAATTGAATAGTTCAAATTCTACAAACTCAAATTTAGCAACTCAAAATGTTCTGGAAAGCTTATGATTTGCCCTAACTAACCCCACTGGATTCAACCCTATATGTGGTGTAGATTTTGAATAGAAAAAATAACAAGACAGATACTTTTCAGTATTCAAATAAATCTTAAAAATCAACCATTTTGAATTTTGAAGTGAATTCAATTGCAATAATTCACATTTAGCAAACCCTAATTTACTATGTAAAAACATGATATATGTTCTGTACATGATCATGGGCTAGAATCAAAATATTGGCTATGTAGTCAATACTAGCCCATTTAAACTATTTCAAATTTTAGAATTTAAATCTATGAGGTGTAGCACCTCATTTAAATCATTCTCACAAGCAATTGAAGTAATGTGTTGACCTTTAAATGCTTAGGCTCATACTTGCTCACTTGTAATTTTTTAAATCTAAATAGTATTTACATGTGCCATGGTTATTTAAAATCACATGAGATGAGGAATCTCATTTAAATCCCTTTTCTCAAATACTAAGTGTGAAGTGTTGACCTTGGTCAACATGGGATCATCCCTGGTTATTTGAGAATATTGCATCACCTCAATAATAGTTTTTACTAAATTAGTTACAACCATGTGTTAAATCATATGAGAGGTATTCCTCTCATTTAAATCTTGTTCTCAAGTAATTCAACATGAGGTAGTGACCATGGTCTAATAATCTCATATTGAGTTATTTGGTGGCATTAAATCACTACCATGTTAGTATTAAATTGCATGAGGTATGGAACCTCATTTAACTCATTTTTCTCAAATGATAAGTATGAAGAGGTTGACTTTGGTCAACCTAGGTCATATATTATTCATAAGAGAAATTAAATCTTAAGAAGAATTTAATGAGAGGAAATTATTTCTCCAAACCAAAGAGAAACCTTAATTCAACTTTTCAATGAGAGGAAATTATTTTCTCCTAATATTAAATAAAGAAACCCTAGAATAGTTTGTTGATAAATGTTAAGTAGTGATGCTAAGATCCATTGTGTGAGCCATTAAGGCTAATTAAGAATGCTTAAGTGTTGTTTGGTGATTGTATCCTCGTATTCGTTTATAGACGCTAGTACCGGAGACTATCAAGAGGAAGAGGTCTTCTACCAAGAGGAAGAGCAAGAAAACTTTGATCACATCACCAATCAAGGCAAGCTAACACTCTTGCAAGGTTCCCTTGTGCAAAGCTCTACTAGAGCAAGGCACCATTACATTTTACTTTATGAACCTATCCCAAGTTTTTACTTTACAAGTTTTACTTGATTTCATTTATCAAAGTTACTTTTTGATTTATGATTCACTTGGTTGAATTATAGAGTAGTACAAGAGCATCACACTTAGCCTAGCAAGCTCCAAGATACTTAGCACCCCTCAGGACTAGTTGCTAGTGCTCAATATCAAAAGTGACTACTCTAGTTGGGAACTTGTGAATGGAAATGACTTTGAAAACCTTGGAATGATGAGTCATTCTATTGAGAGATTTTGAAGGTGAATGTGACTGGTGAATGACTTGGTGAATTTTACTAAAACACTGATGGTTGGGTTCGGATGCGATACCATTCCAATTTTACAAGTACCCCCACAATACCTGAATCTGGGTAAGGCTTAGCTGGAAACTTATGTATTTTAGTATGGGTTCCCTCTGAACAAGCGTCATAGGGGTTATGCTTGAGGCTGCCTCCGTACTGGTGAAGTGATGTGAAATGACGTGAAATGAGGTGAATGTCCGGCCCAAGCCCTGTGCAGTTCCCGGGTTGACTGCGGTTTTCACCGGGAGGCCAAGCTCATGGGGAGAGGTGCCTATACTGGAGTATGTAAATGAAAGGTTAGGATTGGTAGTTCGCGTACTGCGTACGATAAATCAGGGCCAGTTACCCCTGACGAGCTATTGCAATTGTTGTGGCACAAGTGTACACCCTCTGCAGAGTTAAACCTATTCGAATAGCCGCGTCCGCGGTTATGGACAGTTGGAAAGGCCATACTGTTCCGTCATCAGAACTTTTCTAAAAATATGAATGGTGACTTGTGTTTTTGAATTGAAAGGTGACTTTGACTTTGAATCACAACTGAGTTGTGGGAATGACACTAATGTTCCCACTTGAGTTAGTTAAATGAAGAGGCTTTGATTTTTAAAGTGCTTATGAAATAAAACTGGCTTTATGTAAATAAAACTAGAGCTTAGAACCCCCTTACTATAGTTGATAGTATTTACCTTAGTATTAGTTTGCGAGTACTTTAAAGTACTCATGGCGGTGTCCCTGGCTATTCAAATGGCCAGACTATGAAGACGAGTACCAGAACCCGGAAGAAGGACAGTAGGACGTCTACGACAACTAGGATCACTCGACGCTGGGTCAGCTTGCCTGTGGAATAGATGGACTACTACTACGCTACTTTCGCTTCCGCTATGTGTTATGTAATGAATAAATAGAACTTCTATTATTGTAATGAGACTGGATCATGTGATCCTTTATTTGTAAGACGATTATGGTATGTAATGAATGATGTGTTGTGATATCAATCTATTATGTCTCGCAAAAACAATATTCCTGGGATTGCGATGAATGGCATAATAGGCATCTGGACTTAAAAATCCGGGTGTTGACAAGTTGGTATCAGAGCCATTGTTTGACCTTAGGAGACCCTAGTTAGAATGGACGTCCGAAAAACTTAGTTTCCAAAACAAAGAAAGTGAATATTTCTGAAAACTTATTCTCACCCTTACCTTAAGATCTTTTCAAAAGAATAAACCCATGCTCTACTTTTCCTTGTAATTGTACCTAAAATTTTGCACACTTGATCACTTCATTAACTTACTCATCCTCATTGCTCACAGATGGAGTACCAATGGGAGTTCTATCAGCTTGGTCGCGGAGGAGAACTAACGTTCGAAAAAGATTTGAAGCAACTAGTGGAATACCTAGGCCACCCGTATCCCGAGTTCTTCGGAATACCCCTCAAAGCTCAGTTAGGGGAACCACCTCGGTGGGACGTTTCTACTGATCTAAGAAGAAGGCATGATGCCCCGGTATGGAAAACCATCTGGATTTTTGTAACGAGAAACACTTGGAAGGAAGGACTAGTCAAAGCTATGCAAGAAGCAATTTCCCGTCTGTGTGGACAAAATGAGGACAAGATCAAGAACACTCGCTTCATCTACTACCCAAGACATGACTCCATGGGAAGACCGATGACCATGCCCCCACCCCCGGAGATGAACCCCTCTGAAGCACCTCAGGACTTCAGGCAGTACAAAACCCGCAGGGATTTGGACAACGCCCTCGCCTCTCGCCAAGCACATCACCCGTGAAGAAGAAGAATCCACCCGGAAGAGTAGTATCACCCCAGCACTTAAGTAGGTGTGAGTTGTATCAGGATCCCCTTGTATCGTAGAGCGATGAATGGTTCTTCAAACCAACGGTGTGTTAGCTTTCTAATGTATGATGCTTGGTATGAATGAAAAAGTGTTGTTGGTTTTTACCCCCGCAACACTACACAAGTTTTTAATATTATGAACTTTTTAAACTTAACAAAACAAACCATAGAAATTTCCCTCTTATCTTATCATCTACCTCAATGTTTAGATGGCCCCACCAACCCGCAACGCCACCCAGGATGCCATGATGCAACTGCTGCAAACGATGATGGCAGACCGAGAAGTCGAGAGAGCTGAACGCCAAGCCAACATTACCGCACTGCAACAGATAGCTCAGAACAATCAAGGCCACGGAAACCACGATCACCCTGGATCGAAGCTAAAGAACTTTCAGCACACCAACCCTCCGGTATTCAACAAGACTGAAGAGCCCCTTGATGCTGATGACTGGCTCCAGACCATGGAGAACAACCTCGAAGTTGCGGGAGTTGAAGCCGCAGAAAAAGTACTGTTCGCCACCCACTACCTGTCAGGACCTGCCAGAGCCTGGTGGACAAGTGCCCGTGCAATGAATGCAGGACAGATGATGACCTGGGAAGACTTCAAGCTGAAGTTTAGCAAATACCATGTGCCCCAAGGACTGATCAAGAAGATGAGAGACGAGTTCCGTGAACTCAAGCAAGGAAGGATGTCCGTGGTAGAATACCGCGACAGGTTTCTCACTCTGTCAAGGTACGCCCCAGATGAGACCGACACCAATGAGAAAAGGAAGGAGAGATTTCTGAACGGACTACACGACGAGATGCAGACTGTGTTAGTGAACATTCCGTTCGCTGACTTGGAAGCCCTCGTGGACTCAGCCATACAGATGGAAGGAAAGCTACATCAAGCCAATGAGAACCGCAAACGCAGAATGATGAACCAGAATGGACCCCACCATACCCAGAAGTACCGCAACAACTCTTCTGGAGGATTCAACCCAAGATACAACAAGCCCCCTGCTCAGCATTATCGCCCCAACTACACCAACAACAACGGAGGACCCCCGAAGACCGGAGGCAACAACAACAACAACCAGAACAACAACAACCACCCCAACAACAGCAACAACAATGGAAACAACAACAACACCAATACTGCCCCAAGGACTGGAAGCAATGCTACCCCCGTCATTCCCAAAGACAAGTCCAGCGTCAACTGCTATGAATGTGGAGTTGTGGGTCACTTCTCCAATGAGTGCCCCAAAAAGCTTGCCAGGATTGCCGCCAATACCGCAGCTCCTGCCCGGCAACAGCGTCGCTTCGCCGGTAGAAGGAACCAGAACAACAACAACGGCCGCCTCTACCACATGACTGCCACTGAAGCCCAGGAAGCACCCCAGACCATGACAAGTATGTCTTCCTGTTAATAAAATGCTCAATCTCTCTTAGGAACCTAACTTTTCTTAAAATCTCGGGACGAGATTTGTTTAAGGGGGAAGGGTTTGTAACATCCCAAGAATTTCAAAATAAAACAAATGAATTTCCCTAGTTCCAAATTTTGGAACCAACAAAAACTTTTATTAATTAAGTAGGATACATAGTGATCTTGCTTAATTCTTGTGCTATTGCTATGATTGCTTGTTATTAGTAATTGAAGTGATCTTAAACCCTAAACCTCACCCCTCTTTTCACCATACTAGTAAAATGAAATAAAAGGAAAATAAATAAGACAAGGGTATATGTGCCTATGGCTATATTTATAAAACCTTACCCTAATCTTTTCTACCTTGCTTAGGGGTTTGGAAAACCTTCATACACCATACCTAGTACCTATCAAACCAATTTCAAGTGGTTTCCAAGAAACTTAAAAAGAAACTAAAAATGCCATAGAGGCATATGAGAGCAAAATAGCAAATTGTGATTTTAAGAATCTTGACCCTAATACATGTTATGAATGGTGGGATCACCCTATATACCATTTCAACACTCAACCACACCAATTGGGTCAAGCCAAGTCAAATTAATAATCAAATGCAACATATGCATAGAAGCATATGTGACACTTAGCCATAATACCCAATTCTTGATCTATGACTTTAAACCTTGACCAAATGTTGGGAAACCATCTCTCAACCTATTATAACACTAAATTGACCCTAACCCATGTCCAAGTAAAGCAAGCTGAACCCTTTTCAAAAATAATAAAAATTGACACATCACCTCTTATGTGTTATGGCCATTTTTGCAAATCTTTGACCAAGACCTTTTGAAATGGATTCAATGGTTTGAAAATGTCTCTAAACTAATAAGAACCACTTTAGAGTCAATAAAAGTCAAATCAATTGGAGGGAAATCAATTAGGGAGAAAATCCCCATTTCTCTCACATACACTAAGGGCAATTTTACAAATCTTCATATGAGGCCACCATTGCTTGCCCTATGGATTCTAAAACTCATATATAACAAAAACAAACCCAAATACATAAAAGAAACCAGATTAAAATCAAAGAAAAATTCAAAACTCACATACATGTGATAATGGTCATATGTCCCAATTTTATTTTCTTCACCACTTTGCCCCAATTTATCTTCTGATTCCTCAACCAACCTTGGTCAACTATGACCAAGTCATCCAAGACCATGTCAAGGTCAACAACTTTCATGTTGACCATCTCTGCTGAAGTTGACTAGGTTGACCAGAATAATTGTGCAAAGATGGAACCCGAGAGAGAGAAGAAGATCACCTCACTTTTTGAAACTTTGCAAATCTTCACCAAAATGAACACCACCACCACCTTTCCAACCCTTTATTTATATGATTGAGCTCCACCAAAAAGAAATCCAAAATTTGAACAAAATGTTCTTGCGGCCATTTCTCCGAACACCTTGCGGGCAATTTCTGGTTTGGACAACACATGCTATTACACACTGGATTTTCGACTAAACCTTGCATGGTCAGAGGTGATCATCACTCCCCTACCTCCCCTGCATCTCTACATGTACTGCCTTGGTTGATTAAAGTGAGAAAAGGGGAGAGAAAGCTCATGCCGTACCCATGCCGGCCACCATGCCATTCATCCTCTCCATCTCTCTCTGGCCCCTTGTACCATGTCAACTAGCTAGCCTGCTCCTCAATGAACCTGCTGATACAAGCCCTAAGCCAGGAGACACACGCTACGGTCCAGAACGCGCACGCCCAGTACCATACCGTGGCATGCCAGGCACGCGGTGAGCGCGCCCTGGCATGACACTGGGCGCCGCAGTACACGTCCTCGCCCCGACAGCCTCGTCCTCCCCTGCAAGGTCTAGAACTGCGTCGAGAACCGCCTCACCACCCTCTGCAAGCTAGACAGCATCGCTAGCCTGCGGCCGCCGTGCCACCGTCGCCATCATCAAAACTCGGCCGCGCCATACCGAGAGCACTCGAGCGTCGCATGCACGCCTCTGTCCACTATTTGATGTGCCGTCGCGCTCAATAGCTCCGCCTAGCAGTCGCCTACACGCCGCGCATCGTGGCTTGACCCCTCACGCCGCAGAACGCCGGCGCCATGGACGACCTCCACGGGCACCCACAGCACTCACGCGCCACTTTAAATAGAGACCCCCTCAGCCTTCTCCTTCCACACCAAACTCGCTCCACTCTTCCTTCTGATCCTCATCGACCTCTCTCCCCTCCACCTCGCCGCCAGTAGACCGCCAATCGACAGCTGCAACTCGCGGCGGTGCTGCAGACGAAGCCAACGATTGCCGCCACCTCTGGAGCCGCCGTCTGTACCAGCGCACTCCCCATCCTCGACAACCCCCTCCTACATCGTCGCCGACCATCGCCGGAGCTCCGTCACGCCGCCGACCCCCTACCTCGCCGTCGCAGCACGTCCTCCTCTCCCGTCAACGACGACGACGGTCAACCGCACGATCATCTCTTAATCCGACGGTCCAGGTCAGAGCATACCGCTTCGGCAGTTATTAGCCACTGACGGGTGGCCCCTCACATGTCAGCTGGCCCGCGGCTGTGAAACGTTACTGGGCTGGGCCAGTTCCTTTATTCAAACCATTTTGGCCCATCTGTTTCCCGCGCAGCCCAACACTTTAAATCTTGTATTAATTCATTTCAGCAGTTATTCAATTCTGGTCTGTCCTATAAATTGAATAGTTCAAATTCTACAAACTCAAATTTAGCAACTCAAAATGTTCTGGAAAGCTTATGATTTGCCCTAACTAACCCCACTGGATTCAACCCTATATGTGGTGTAGATTTTGAATAGCAAAAATAACAAGACAGATACTTTTCAGTATTCAAATAAATCTTAAAAATCAACCATTTTGAATTTTGAAGTGAATTCAATTGAAATAATTCACATTTAGCAAACCCTAATTTACTATGTAAAAACATGATATATGTTTTGTACATGATCATGGGCTAGAATCAAAATATTGGCTATGTAGTCAATACTAGCCCATTTAAACTATTTCAAATTTTAGAATTTAAATCTATGAGGTGTAGCACCTCATTTAAATCATTCTCACAAGCAATTGAAGTAATGTGTTGACCTTTAAATGCTTAGGCTCATACTTGCTCACTTGTAATTTTTTAAATCTAAATAGTATTTACATGTGCCATGGTTATTTAAAATCACATGAGATGAGGAATCTCATTTAAATCCCTTTTCTCAAATACTAAGTGTGAAGTGTTGACCTTGGTCAACATGGGATCATCCCTGGTTATTTGAGAATATTTCATCACCGCAATAATAGTTTTTACTAAATTAGTTACAACCATGTGTTAAATCATATGAGAGGTATTCCTCTCATTTAAATCTTGTTCTCAAGTAATTCAACATGAGGTAGTGACCATGGTCTAATAATCTCATATTGAGTTATTTGGTGGCATTAAATCACTACCATGTTAGTATTAAATTGCATGAGGTATGGAACCTCATTTAACTCATTTTTCTCAAATGATAAGTATGAAGAGGTTGACTTTGGTCAACCTAGGTCATATATTATTCATAAGAGAAATTAAATCTTAAGAAGAATTTAATGAGAGGAAATTATTTCTCCAAACCAAAGAGAAACCTTAATTCAACTTTTCAATGAGAGGAAATTATTTTCTCCTAATATTAAATAAAGAAACCCTAGAATAGTTTGTTGATAAATGTTAAGTAGTGATGCTAAGATCCATTGTGTGGGCCATTAAGGCTAATTAAGAATGCTTAAGTGTTGTTTGGTGATTGTATCCTCGTATTCGTTTATAGACGCTAGTACCGGAGACTATCAAGAGGAAGAGGTCTTCTACCAAGAGGAAGAGCAAGAAAACTTTGATCACATCACCAATCAAGGCAAGCTAACACTCTTGCAAGGTTCCCTTGTGCAAAGCTCTACTAGAGCAAGGCACCATTACATTTTACTTTATGAACCTATCCCAAGTTTTTTACTTTACAAGTTTTACTTGATTTCATTTATCAAAGTTACTTTTTGATTTATGATTCACTTGGTTGAATTATAGAGTAGTACAAGAGCATCACACTTAGCCTAGCAAGCTCCAAGATACTTAGCACCCCTCAGGACTAGTTGCTAGTGCTCAATATCAAAAGTGACTACTCTAGTTGGGAACTTGTGAATTGAAATGACTTTGAAAACCTTGGAATGACGAGTCATTCTATTGAGAGATTTTGAAGGTGAATGTGACTGGTGAATGACTTGGTGAATTTTACTAAAACACTGATGGTTGGGTTCGGATGCGATACCATTCCAATTTTACAAGTACCCCCACAATACCTGAATCTGGGTAAGGCTTAGCTGGAAACTTATGTATTTTAGTATGGGTTCCCTCTGAACAAGCGTCATAGGGGTTATGCTTGAGGCTGCCTCCGTACTGGTGAAGTGATGTGAAATGACGTGAAATGAGGTGAATGTCCGGCCCAAGCCCTGTGCAGTTCCCGGGTTGACTGCGGTTTTCACCGGGAGGCCAAGCTCATGGGGAGAGGTGCCTATACTAGAGTATGTAAATGAAAGGTTAGGATTGGTAGTTCGCGTACTGCGTACGATAAATCAGGGCCAGTTACCCCTGACGAGCTATTGTAATTGTTGTGGCACAAGTGTACACCCTCTGCAGAGTTAAACCTATTCGAATAGCCGCGTCCGCGGTTATGGACAGTTGGAAAGGCCATACTGTTCCGTCATCAGAACTTTTCTAAAAAATATGAATGGTGACTTGTGATTTTGAATTGAAAGGTGACTTTGACTTTGAATCACAACTGAGTTGTGGGAATGACACTAATGTTCCCACTTGAGTTAGTTAAATGAAGAGGCTTTGATTTTTAAAGTGCTTATGAAATAAAACTGGCTTTATGTAAATAAAACTAGAGCTTAGAACCCCCTTACTATAGTTGATAGTATTTACCTTAGTATTAGTTTGCGAGTACTTTAAAGTACTCATGGCGGTGTCCCTGGCTATTCAAATGGCCAGACTATGAAGACGAGTACCAGAACCTGGAAGAAGGACAGCAGGACGTCTACGACAACTAGGATCACTCCTGACGTCAACAGTTGCCTCTGGAATACATGGACTACTACTACGCTACTTTCGCTTCCGCTATGTGTTATGTAATGAATAAATAGAACTTCTATTATTGTAATGAGACTGGATCATGTGATCCTTTATTTGTAAGACGATTATGGTATGTAATGAATGATGTGTTGTGATATCAATCTATTATGTCTCGCAAAAACAATATTCCTGGGATTGCGATGAATGGCATAATAGGCATCTGGACTTAAAAATCCGGGTGTTGAAAGTAGCTACATCAGGAATGTCGGAAAGATTCCGATCAATGGCGCGCATATGGGAGACCCGCGCATTCAGCGCAACCAGATGGTCATAGGGGTCCCATGGCGCACCAAGATTCTCGTGGGCCTGGCCAACGCGATGCTCTTCAACCCTCTTTATGGCAAACGCCTGGGAGTCCGGGAAGAGACCTACCCAAAGAAGGAAAGAAGCTAAGAAAATACAGCCGGAAGAAATAAGCTTGTAAGCAGAAACCGGAAAAGGAAAAAGGAAGAAACTTACGGAAGGCATGTGCATCAGTTTGCATGACTAGCCGGTCATACTCTTTCCACTCCGCCTCCAGCCGCGCGGCCTTGCCCTCAGCAGCTTTCCACGCCTTGGCGGCCTCCTCCAGCTCGGCCTGCAACACCACATTGGCATTGCCGGCATCCTCCAGCGCCTCGTGCAGCTTAGCCGCCGCATCGGCTTCGGCAGCCTTCAGCGCCTTGGCATGGTCAAGACCTAGCTGGATGAGCTGACCCTTGAGCTCCTGGTAGCTGGTCCTCTGGGCGCTCAGCTCCTCCTGGTGCTGCCGGATAAGCTGGTCCTTTTCCTCTGGAACCCGGAAAGAAAATGTTAATAAAAGTTGCACCGGAAAAATGAAGAAGGAGCAAGCCAACCGGAAAACAGGAAGCTGTACCTTGGGCGGCGGCAAGCTGCGCCTTGAGGGCCTCAATAGAAGCTTCCGGGATGACTGTTAAACAAAAAATCATGAGTGTTAAGAGAAAGAAAGCTTTCCGGTAAGAAGATGTCGGAGGTACAAAAAGTTTACCTTGGCACTTGTCATGTGCCTCAGCAAGATCCCGGTGCTCCCATAGAAGCTCCTCAAAGAGGACCTTTCGAGCGTCAGCCGTGAGCTGTTCAAGAAAAAGAGATTAGTTGAAGTTTCGCGCTAAGAACAAAAATCTTAACCCGAAACTCGGGGACTGGCTATGCCGGTTTCGCGCATTTCTAAGATAAGTTTCGCGCTAAGAACAAAGATCTTAACCCGAAACTCGGGGACTGGCTATGCCGGTTTCGCGCATTTTGAAGTTGAGTTTTGTGCTAAGAGCTACGCTCTCAACACAAAACTCGGGGACTGGGAAGATAGACAAGATTCAGCAAAAAAGAGAGAAACCGGCATGAAATTAAAGAAAAGATAGAAAAGATCCGGAAGCAGGGAAACCGGTAAAAGTTGAAGAGAGTTGGTGGAACTTACCATCAAGTTGTTCGTGGCGTCATACCACGCGCTATCCAGCTCCTTGACGGCTCGACGAAGCCGCATGAAGTGCTCCTCGGAGGACCGGTCTCCAACAGGGTCAGGCGCCAGCAGCCTGTCCTTGCCCATACCGCGGGTCGCCGGGGACATATCCGCGGCGTTCCACTTCTGAACGTAGGGCAGCAGATGCTCCAGCTCCCGGCCTTCGCGCTGGAATTCAGTGATCCGGCCAAGTAGGCCGGTGGCCTTCTCGCTGGCAGTGCTGGCGGCGCGGGAAACGTGCAGCACCATGGGCTGTGGACCGCCGGAGGGGGCGTTGGAGGCCGTCGCCTTTCCCTTGATGAGCTTTGAGGTCTTGGGCGGCGGCGGAGTTGGAGTGGCACCGGATGGCTCGGTGCGAGGAGCTTCCGGCGGTGGCGGTGGAGCAGTTTTTGGAGAAGGGGGAGCGCTAGGCGCGTCACCCAAGTTGGAACTTTCCGGCACGGAAGTTTCCGGCGCGGAAGTCTTCTTCTTGTTTTCAAGGACGGGAGGAACCAGAGGTTCCGCCCGCCCGGCAGCTTCTTCCTCGGTGCCGATGTTGCTGGCGCCGGTGTCTTGGTTTTCAGGAGGGGAGACAAAGTCCTCCTCCACGCGGTGTTCTGGCGGTGTAGGGGCCGCGCGCCCCGAACTTGAAGTGCCCCCCAGAGGGGAGGCAGAGATGTTGCCGGTACCAGATGGTGCCGGGCTTGAGTGAGGAGGAGGAGTTGAGGTCCTCGCGGTACCTTCAGAGCCCTCAGGCCTTGGGCCAAGCTTGAGCGCAGGGCTGGACGAAAGAAAAAGAAAAAGAGTTGGAAAAAAGCAACTGGCAAAAGAACTTGGTAAAAAGAAACAAGCAAGAAAACGGGAGCTTACCCAGAGGAGGTCGGCATCTGCTTGCGCTTGTAGCGCCTCATACCTACTTCCTTCTGCCCCAAAGGCTCCGTCCGGAAGCGCTTCGGGGGAGGGGCCTGGCTGGAACCGGCGTCAGACGCCGGAACCTTGTTCTTCTGGCCCTGGGCCATCAGCTTCTCCACGAATTCAGAACCGGCCTCGGCCTGCAGCGGAGGTGCGTGCTCGTGGATCTGCGAGTTCAAGATAGCTAAGAGAACATCTACAAAGGAGCAATAATGAAAAAGTATAGGAAATCGAAAAAGAAAAATACCTCGATCAAGGTCAAGTCGTCCGAGGAACCGGTTGGTTCCGGCACGGACGGGCCGAGGCGCGAAGCTTTGGTCTTGCCCATCTTCAGGTCCTACCAACGGATGTAAGGATCCGGGTCAACAGAATCTAGGGCACGCTTCACGCAGGGGCCACGTCGCTCTGCATGAATAGTGGGGAAGCGGTCCTTGGCCTGAAACAAGTAAAAAGAAGGTTAACAACCGCAAAAAGTTACCGGTAAGCCGACCCGAGTTGCGTAATCTCTTACTTCTTGGGTCGGAGGGTTAGTAGTACTGAGAGGCAGGAGGCCCCATTCCCAATCATCCGGCATGGCAGTCTGGCAGATCTGCTTAGCCTTGCGGACGACGTCCTTTTTGCTGAGAGGAAGGCCGGTAATCTTGGTGGGATCACCAGGACCATACATCTCGCTCATCCTATGCTGTCGGCGCTTGAGAGGAAGCACCCGGCGCGAGATGAAGGTGCGGATAATATCATCGGAGCAGATGTTAGTCTCCTTCATCAGGTTCGCCATGAAGCGTACCACCCGGTTGGTTTCGATATGATCCGACTTCGGGTTGTAGCCCCAGTTGGCTCTGCTGGGCGGCGCCGGGTTGAAAGGCGGCAGATCGATGAGATTTGCGGCGCCATTGTTCTTCACGTAGAAGAAGGTCCCTTGCCATAATCGGCATGACTCGAGACCGGAAAATTTGAAGAAAGGGCTCCCTTGGCGGGAGCCGATAATGCAAGACCCGCATTGAACGGGGGGCTTGGGCTTAGGGATTTCCTTGCCCTCAACGGAATTGATCCGTAGAGCAAAGAAGCGGGCAAACATCTCGCGAATGGGACGAATGCCAATATAAGCCTCCATGAAGGTGGCAAAGCAGGAAAGGTAAAAAACGGCATTGCCGGGAAGATGGTGAGGTTGGAGTTCGTAGAAATATAAGAACTTCCGGAAGAACTCGGAGACAGGAAGGCCGAAGCCATGCTCAAAGTGAGCGAGGAAAACAACATGTTCACCGGGCTGAAGCACCGGTTCAATCTCGTCGCCAGGAAGCCGGCAGGTTACTCCCTCCGGAATCCTGCGGGACCGGTATAGCCAGTCAATCTCATACTGGGTAACATTGGAGCCCATCCAGGCTCCACGTGTCACACCGGAAGGATCTACACCGGAAGCTTGGCTAGAGCTACCGGATTCTTGGTGGCTACCGGAGTCGGTATCCATCGGAACAGGATCAGCGGCAGATCTATCGGAGGATTGGCTCTGCCGGCTACCGGAAGAAGAAGCAGAGGAGGAGGCAGAGGAAGACTCCTCGCTAGACATAAGGTTAGGTGCAGAAAAACAGGAATCCCACAGTTTGCCCCTGCGTGAAGATCTACGAGTAAGAGAAAAATCAAAAGAAAAGGGGAAATAAATACACTATCGACCCAAGATCCAGAAAACAAGCAAAAGGGAAGGAAACCCAGATTAGACCTAACCTGAGGCGGCGCAGTCACTGCAGAAGAGGTTCGCCGGTGAAGTAGTGGGCTTGCGGTCGCCGAGGAGTTCCGTCGACGGCGGAGCGGAGAAGAGCTCGAGGAAGCGTGAATGTAGCGGTCGCAGTAGGAGCACTGCGAAGAATCTCCACACGGTGAAGTCCGGCGAAGAAGCGGCGCGAGTTCGCCGGGCGGCGGAGCTCGAGCGAAGAACGGCGGACGAAGAACGGCGGAGGCGCAGAGAGCAAGAGGCACTGTGCGCGAAGAACGGAGAATGCGAGAAGAGGAAGAAGAGGGGGCGGTTCTGCCTTATAAAGGAAGAGAGAAGGTGGGCCGAAAACCGTCGGGCCGCAGCGGTTCGCTCCGCGGGCCGCGACGGTTCGCACCACGGGCCGCCACGTGGCGCGGTGATACACGCAAGAAAACGAAAAGCCACAGGAAGGTGCACAAGGATCCGGAACAGTGACTGGGATCCGCTGTGGAGCATTTAATACACGCGCAGAAGTCGAAGGGAAGTGACCCCTGACACTGGCGCGACAGTTAACAGTGCGCATGTCACTGACAGGCGCGGGGCCCGAGAAATTCTCGACTTCGCCGAGGAGAGAGTAAATGCTAAATATACCGGACAAAAAGATGCCGGGAGATACGACGTAAAGAGAAAAAACGTAAGTCCGGGCAAAGATGCCGGATCCAAGTTAAGCACCGGAATGATTAAACCGGTATCTTATGATATGAGAACCTGGCATGGTCTGTAGGATAAAATCCGTCAGACTATACCAGCTTCGGGGACTAATGTTGGGGGGATGACCCCCGGTATGCCAAAGGCATGCCAAACCGGATGGTTTGAGCCATCAAGATACCGGTTTAATATTCTTACCGGAGCACAAAGATAAGAGCTTGGCTAAGTAAAGGCAGACCGGTATCCCCAGAGGGGTATACCGGAACCGGATGAAGAAGATACCGGAAGGAGGGCAGGTCGGCAAGACCGGTCAAAGATTCTCTTCAGAGCTAGAGGACAAGGCTAAGCTAAGCAAAGTGACTTTAATCGGAGCCCTGGCGCCAAAGAGAGGGGTGACGCTGAAAGAAGCCGGAGGATGTCAGCGTCCCTGATAAAAGAAGACCCCGGCGTCATCCATGATTAAAGTAGCTTTGTAAAGTAGTTTGTCCAGTCAAAGATGCCATTAGGGTTTCTTGCTCTGTAAGCCACCCTCTCCCCTATATAAGGAGAGGGGGCACCCCCGTATCCAAAAAGTTAGATGGTCGATCCCTAGACGCTCATGTACGCCCAGAAACCTGTAACCATGTTGAGATCAATGAAGCAAGCGATCTAGAGCAGAGTTCTTCCTCTTGTCTTTCTTCTTGCATACCTGCCTTTGGTTGTGTTCTTGAGGAAAGCATCCGGAAGTTCATCCCATCTAGTCGCAAACCCTCCCCCGAATCCTCTAGCGCCCATTCGGCCCCAACTTAAGCCATCCCATGGCATCTGCTCGTTCGCCACGACGACACTATGCCATTTGTGTCCACCATACCTACCTACTACATGATATTTCTCCGCCATTCCAAAGTAAATTGCTTGAGTGCTATCTTTAAACACTTCAAAATTTATCATCTCTGATTTGTGTCAATGTTTTATAGCGCATGAGGAAGTATGTGGTGTTTATCTTTCAATCTTGTTGGGCAACTTTCACCAATGGACTAGTGGCTTCATCCGCTTATCCAATAATTTTGCAAAAAGAGCTGGCAATGGGAATCCCAGTCCCAATTAATTAACTCTCATAATTTTACAAAAAATAGACACTCCTCCATGGTATGTGATTGTTGGACGGCACCCGAGGATTCGGTTAGCCATGGCTTGAGAAAGCAAAGGTGGGGGGGAGTGTCATCCAAATAAAACTAAAATAAAAAGGCACTCCTTCATGGTATGAGATTGTTGGCAGGCACCCGAGGATTCGGTTAGCCATGGTTTGTGAAAGCAAAGGTTGGAAGGAGTGCCACCCAAAAATAAAAATGTTTCATGGGAGCCGCTCTTTGAAGGTTTGTCTGGCAAGGGGGTTAGAGTGCCCACTACCATTCGTTGACAACAACAAACACCTCTCAAAATTTACTTTTATGCTCTCTTTATGTTTTCAAAATAAAAGCTCTAGCACAAATATAGCAATCGATGCTTCCCTCTGCGAAGGGCCATTCTTCTACTTTTATGTTGAGTCAGTTTACCTACTTCCTTCCACCTCAAGAAGCAAACACTTGTGTTAACTGTGCATTGATTCCTACATACTTGCATATTGCACTTATTATATTACTTTATGTTGACAATATCCATGAGATATACATGTTACAAGTTGAAAGCAACCGCTGAAACTTAATCTTCCTTTGTGTTGCTTCAATGCCTTTACTATGAATTTATTGCTTTATGAGTTAACTCTTATGCAAGACTTATTGATGCTTGTCTTGAAAGTACTATTCATGAAAAGTCTTTGCTATATGATTCAATTGTTTACTCATTGTCTTTACCATTGCTTTGGATCGCTGCATTCATTACATGTGCTTGCAATAGTATTGATCAAGATTATGATAGCATGTCACTTCAGAAATTATCTTTGTTATCGTTTACCTACTCGGGACGAGTAGGAACTAAGCTTGGGGATGCTGATACGTCTCCAACGTATCGATAATTTCTTATGTTCCATGCTTGTTTTATGACAATACCTACATGTTTTATACATACTTTATGTCATATTTATGCATTTTCCAGCACTAACCTATTAACGAGATGCCGAAGAGCCAGTTGCTGTTTTCTGATGTTTTTGGTTTCAGAAATCCTAGTAAGGAAATATTCTCGGAATTGGACGAAATCAACGCCCAGGGGCCTATTTTTCCACGAAGCTTCCAGAACACCGAAAGGGAACCGAAGTGGGGCGACGAGGCGCCGCCACACTAGGGCGGCGCGGCCCAGGGGGGCCCGCGCGGCCCTAGTGTGTGGGGCCCCCGTCAGCCCTCCGACTCCGCCCTTCCGCCTACATAAGCCTTCGTCGATAATAGTTCCAGTACCGAGAGCCACGATACGGGAAAATCTTCCAGAGACGCCGCCGCCGCCAATCCCATCTCGGGGGATTCAGGAGATCGCCTCCGGCACCCTGCCGGAGAGGGGAATCATCTCCCGGAGGACTCTTCACCGCCATGGTCGCCTCCGGAGTGATGTGTGAGTAGTTCACCCCTGGACTATGGGTCCATAGCAGTAGCTAGATGATCGTCTTCTCCTAATTGTGCTATCATTGTTGGATCTTGTGAGCTGCCTAACATGATCAAGATCATCTATTTGTAATGCTACATGTTGCGTTTGTTGAGATCCGATGAATAGTGAATGTTATGTTATGTTGATTATCAATCTATCATCTATGTGTTGTTTATGATCTTGCATGCTCTCCGTTATTAGTAGAGGCTCTGGCCAAGTCATTACTTGTAACTCCAAGAGGGAGCATTTATGCTCGATAGTGGGTTCATGCCTCCATTAAATCTGGGATAGTGATAGAAAGTTCTAAGGTTGTGGATGTGTTGTTGCCACTAGGGATAAAACATCAATGCTATGTCTAAGGATGTATTTGTTGATTACATTACGCACCATACTTAATGCAATTGTCTGTTGTTTGCAACTTAATACTGGAGGGGGTTCGGATGATAACCTGAAGGTGGACTTTTTAGGCATAGATGCATGCTGGATAGCGGTCTATGTACTTTGTCGTAATGCCCAATTGAATTTCACACTACTCATCATAACATGTATGTGCATGGTCATGCCCTCTTTATTTGTCAATTGCCCAACTGTAATTTGTTCACCCAACATGCTATTTATCTTATGGGAGAGACACCACTAGTGAACTGTGGACCCCGGTCCATTCTTTTACATCGAATACAATCTACTATAATACTCGTTCTACTGTTCTCTGCAAACATCATCATCCACACTATACATCTAATCCTTTGTTACAGCAAGCCGGTGAGATTGACAACCTCACTGTTACGTTGGGGCAAAGTACTTTGGTTGTGTTGTGCAGGTTCCACGTTGGCGCCGGAATCCCTGGTGTTGCGCCGCACTACACTCCGCCGCCACCAACCTTCAACGTGCTTCTTGGCTCCTACTGGTTCGATAAACCTTGGTTTCTTACTGAGGGAAAACTTGCCGCTGTACGCATCACACCTTCCTCTTGGGGTTCCCAACGGACGCGTGCTGTACGCGTATCACCATGCCGCACTAGTACTCGAAGCACAGATTAGCGGGTTCAATATGAGAAAAGTCTTCATGGACAGAGGCACTGGCTTAAACCTTATGTTTGCAAGAACGATGAAGACAATGGGCATCACAACCGACATGCTGCAAGAATCCAACACAGGTTTCCATGGCATCATCCCGACCCTGCCCGCATACCCTCTCGGCAAGATCTCCATGGATGTTGTCTTCGGCAAACCCGATAACTTTAGGAAGGAACGACTCGAGTTAGAGGTAGTTAATGGGGAATCGCAGTACCACGCTATCCTCGGGAGGCCAGCATATGCCAAATTCATGGCAGTGCCCCACTCTGGGTACCTAATGCTCAAAATGCCAGGCAACAACAGGACCACAATCACCGTTCGCAGAAGCTTGTCACGATCCGATAACTGCGACAAAGACTTTCAAAAGATCGCCTCCAAGTTTGAGGTCAAGGAGGAGCTCAATGCACTAGACGTACTCACTGACCACAAGCAGCCACCTACCGATAATCGGAGCGCAAAAAATCGACGAGTTTGATGCTGCCAAGAAAGCAAAGAAGCATCAAGTGCATCCCTCCGACCCGAAGAAAACAGTCAACATGTCGGCTGATCTTACTATCGCATAGGAAGGCGCGCTCATCGAGTTCCTCCGTGAGCGCTGGGAAATATTTTCCTGGGAACCATCCGATATGCCAGGTATTCCCAGAGAACTCGCTGAGCATGCCCTCAATGTTGACCCCAAAATCAAACTTGTCCAGCAGACACTGTGTCGCTTCTCGGAGCCGAAGTGCAAGGCCATAGGCGAAGAAGCTAATAGTACTCCGCAAGGCCGGCTTCATCCGAAAACTCAAGGACGATAATTGCGTAGCCAACCCAGTTATGGTGCCGAAGAAAGACATGACGGTCCTCCGCATGTGCATCGACTTCGCTAGCCTTAATTAAAACTGCCCAAAGGACCACTTCCCGCTGCCGCACATCGACCAGATCGTCAACTCCACGGCGGGCTGCGAGCGCCTGTCCTTGCTCGAAGCTTACTCCGGCTACAACCAAATGAAGCTGAAGGAGGAAGATCAGTAGTTGACCGCATTCATCACACTGCACGGTGTCTTCTGCTACAACATCATCACCTTCGGTTTGAAGAATGCATGCGCAACCTACCATCGGTGCATGCAAGCCTGCCTCGGGGAGCAGATCGGCAGGAACATCAAGGTCTACATCGACGACAACATCATCAAGACTAGGGACGCTGCCGCGCTCATCGATGATCTTCGACAGATGTTCGACAACCTCGACCGCTACAAGATCAAGTTGAACCTGAATAAATGCTTCTTCGGGGTCCCTGGAGGCCAAGTACTCAGGTACTTCATATCTGCCCAAGGAATCGAAGCCAACCTCCTCTAAATCAAGGCCGTCCTTGACATGGAGCCACCAAGAAACCTGCAACAAGTGCATCAATTGGCCTGTCGGGTGGCAGCTCTCAGCAGATTCATCGCTAAGCTAGGGGAAAAGGCACTGCCCTTCTACCACCTGATGAAGAAATCGGAGAAGTTCAAGTGGACCGTAGAAGCTCAGGAAGCTTTCGAAAATCTCAAGAAAGTTCTGTCTACTTCCTTGATCCTTGTCACCCTCCACGATAGGGAGCCGATGGTACTCTACATCACCACAACAAGTCAGGTTGTCAGTACCGTACTCGTCATCGAGCGTGAAGGAGCAGGAAAGATCCATGGCGCCCAGCGTCCCATCTACTATCTCAGGAAAGTGCTAACTCCGGCCAAGCAGCGGTACCCGCATCATCAGAAGCTGGCATACGTCGTATGGATGATAGCGCGTAAGTTGTCGGCACTACTTTGCGGAGCACCCGACCATCGTCTTCACGGAAGCACCGCTGAAGAACATACTCACCAACCCAGATGCTACAGGTCGAGTATCCCAGTGGGCCATCGAGTTGGCTCCACACGACATCTCCTACGTCAATCGAACATCCTTCAAGTCACAGGTCCTCCCGGACTTCTTCGTCGACTAGATCCAATCGCAAACACCGGTTGCTCCTGATACATCGGGCTCCTGGACTATGTACTTCGACGGCTCGAAACGCAACATGGGGCCGGCGCTTGTGTCATCCTCATATCACCTCAAGGCAACAAGATAAAGTACGTGTTGCAGATGAATTTTCCGCTATCGACAAACAATGAAGCTGAATATGAAGCCCTCGCGCACGACATGCGCATGGCGTAAGCATGCAGCGCCACACGACTAGAGATTTACGGGGACTCAAGCCTCATCGTGCAGCAGTCGATGAATTTGTGTGATGCGGTCAGCGACAACATGATCGCCTACCGTGAGATGTAATGATGACTGCAAGAACACAGATCAGTTGTATCTAGTTTCTAAATAAGAGTACCGAACCACCAGGAGCTACTAGTAGTGATCTTAATGCCCCTTTCTAATTTCTACTAAAGATTACTTAATAATTGTTTTCTAATCTCAAAATGATTAAAGGGGGTGTTGCAAATGGTTGCAGAAAAAGTAAATAAAGCAGTAAAAATGTTATATAAAAAGGGTTGTAACTTTATAAGACAAAGTGTTCTCAGGGATTATTGGATCCACCTCTAGCACTAGGACTCATGTTAATTAAGATAAAATATTCTTTCAAGCATGTTGTGTGTGGGCGAGCTCCGTAATAAGATGTGCCCAGAAAGCCATCGGTCATCGCGTCTCTAAATAACCACATCATCTAGCCTTCTGCAGCCACATATTGACTAGTGCTATTAAGGGGGTGTACCCCATGGTCATCGATATGAGCTTTGTGAATCCCTCTTATCCCCCTTATTCATGCGTCAAAGCACCGATACGGTAATGCACTTCTCGTTGTTCGCTTTACCACACTTCAAAGAGTAGTTCCCTCTCAAGACCAATAGGCAATATTACATGGTGCACAACATATAATAACAAGAGATAGAACTAACACACATTAATACTTAAAACCATAGATCATCTTAGATTCATCTCATATTCATGCTAGGGTTTCTCCTTCTCCCCAAGAACTAATACGACTACTCACACATGGAGACAATCAAGAACATCATCATAATCTTGTGTAATGAATTAAAGGAATGTAACAAATTCGAATACAAATCCACAATAGCAATCAAGATTACAAATATGGTTGGAGGAGGACGATCATGGAGGTGCAGCAGTTGATGGTGATGAAGGGGATGATGCCTTGTCCTCCGAGGATCCACGTAGCAGCCCGGATCTTGTCTTCTCCAAAGTTCCTTCTTGAGATCTGATCTAGGGCGGTGTTTCTCTATTTCGCGGAGCTATGTGTCTGATATCTGACCCGTCTGTGGGAGGTGAAAGTATTTGACGAGGCGGTGCTCCTAGAGGGCGATTTTTTTTAAATAATACGAATTTTTTATTTAATTCTAGGAATAGCGCGCGATTTCAAAAAAGTGCAAAAGTGTGATCTGGTCGGTCAGCTAATGACCGATCGGTCAGTAGTAGGCCGACTGGGAGTCGGCTGCTGTGGGCAGTGACAGAACTAGTTGGTCGATAGCTACAGACCAATTGGCCAGCTACAACCCAATCGGTCACCAGCGGCACGACGCAAAAGGACGTTGAGCGACCATTTGCGTCCGCGCGGACAGGCGTCTGCACCCTGCTCCAGCGGGACGACGCATCATGTCCGGAGCGTCCGCCGCGACGCAAACGGGACGCAAATATGCGGCACGTTTGCGTCTCCGCAGACGCTGCACGGTCGCGCCTAGCGTCCGCTCACTTCCCCCATGTGCCCGCCTGGCAGTGACCCTGCTCCTATCAGCGTCGAATTAGACCACAGCAAGAGCGCGAATGGCAACCGCCGGAGTGGCAACCGCCGGCATGGAGCGCCGAACCGCCGCGGAAGAGCAACCGTCGGCCTCTTCGTTATACGCGCGGACATTAATTCCTGCAGAATATAACCCTGCGTCCGCTGTAATTCACGTTCAACCGCCTACTTCTTACGCTTCTTCTTCTTCTCCAACACCGGCGAGCCATGAGCGACTAGACCCTACCGTCCGACTCCGAGAGCGAGGGCAAGCCACCGGGATGGATGCATTGGTGGGAAATAGACGCCACGCCAAGCGACCCGGGCTCCACGCCAAGTGACCCAGCCTCCACGCCGAGTAAGGAGGAGGAGGAGGGAGCCGACAATGCCAGCGATGGCCAGGAGGCGGACGGAGGCGGGGCAGGAGGAGGACTCCGATGCCAGGTTCGGCCTGCTGGGGGCGCAGGAGGCGGTGGACAATGAAACGGCGGCAAGGAAGGAGGCCAGGGCAAGGGCAAGGTCGCTGGCGTGGGCGGCGCGTCGTCGTCGTCCGTTCAACGGCGACACTGATTCCGACTCCAAATCCTCCACGGACGCGTCGTCCTCTAGTTCCTCTTCCAACGAGGAGGTGACAAGCAAGAGGCGCAGGAATGAGGACGACGAGGCAGGGCCTTCTAACAAGATGACAACCAAATTTGTTTTTGTTTGTATGTTAAATCTGTTTGAACCTATTCGTTTGAAGTATCCGGTAATCTATTCGACGCAAACGGACATTTCGCCCCTCGCGGTCATTTTGGCCCCTCGCGGTTGTTTGTATGTTAAATTAGTTTGTGGCCCCCGACACAAACGGACATTTCGCCCCTCGCGGTCATTTTGGCGTCCGCCACGCGACGCAAACGGACGCTCGCAGACAATTTCGATGTCTGAAATGCGTCGCGCCGCTGGAGATGCCCTTAGGTTTATTTCATCAGTGTAAACCCTTCTGGAAGGCGATATATCTCAGATCCGACGCTACTAAGGACAGGCATCAGTAGACGGCCATCGTAGCGCATCCGGAATTATATGGATGAATATGAAGCTGGAGGGCCAACGAGACAATGTTTCCTATGCAATCAATTTGGTCATTGGGGCACTGATTGTCCAACCTTCGGCACTGGCCCAACAGGAAAGGGGCAACGAGGCACAAGGGGACGTCGCGGGAGGGGAAGAAACTAGGCGGCGAGGCGCTACTTCGGAACTTATTTGCAATTTTATGTAATGAGCTTGTTCCGCCCTTAGTTTCTGGATCCGTCTCTCTCGCTCTGCTTTAGCATTAGCACGAGCCTTTTCCTGACGCTCCTCCTCAAAGAACGTTGCCCACGCACGTCGATGTTTCTCCTCAACCTCCTGGCGCGCCCAATCCGGCTGCTCCGTGTCTATCCAGTGAAACCATTTGCATAGGGGCGGGGGAGACTGCAACACAAACAGTATCATTAAATCACATTCATAAATATATTTATACCTACGAGGAGGAAGGAGTGGTGGGAAGGATGGCGGTAAGAAGTGGCGCGAAGGGTGACGACAAGGGCGGGAGGGAAACACGGCTGTGTGAACGGGAGAGGGAGAAGATATGGCGGAAAAACGGTGGCGGGAAAATAATGGGGGAGAAGTGCCAAGAGATATCACTCGTAATAAACCTAAACTAAATCCATGTACTGGCCGATCGGTCGGTAGTTGGCCAATTGGTCTGTAGCTAGCCAATTGGTCAACTATCGACCAACTAGTTCCAGCCGACTCCCAGTCGGCCTACTACTGACCGATCGGTCATTGGCCGACCAGATCACACTTTTGCACTTTTTTGAAATCGCGCGCTATTCCTAGAATTAAATAAAAAAATCGTATTATTTAAAAAAAAATCGCGCTCCTGGAGGGTGGTACGAGCGAACAGTACGGGCGGGCCTTGCCCGATGCCCGTTAAAGCCCCTGGAAGTTGTCCTCGCGTTGTCCTTTCGCCCAGGCGCATTATTAAGTGCAGAAATGATTTCTATCACATCAAAATGCCAGAAAATAACAATTTTCATTGATATTTCATTGTTTACTTATTATTTTAGGATCATGTGTAGACAAGCATAAAAAGGAGCGGTGGCGCGGTGAAATACAAAAATCCTACCACTACTTGATGATAAATTGATAAAATAGTAATACAAAAACATGCTAAAAATGCACTCATCAACTTCCCCAAGCTTAGACTCTTGGTCGTCCCGGAGCAAGATATGAGCTTAATGGATAGAGTCATCTTTGTTCATGAAGCAAGAGTCGTTAAAACAAATGAGACATTTTTTAAGAACAAGGGTTATAACATCGGATGTAAAACTAGAGCATGAATGACACAATGCTATTTTCAAACTCAAATGACTTAAAGGCCTCCACACCTTTCAAGGTTTAATAAAAGACAAGAAGATTACTTTATCTAAATATCATAAAATCATGAAGTTAGATTTTCTTCATGGATATTACTAATAACTCTTTCTCATTTCGCACTTCTTCTTTCTTCTCTTCTTTTTATTTCACATTCTTATTTTTTTTATTTCTATATATTTCTCTTTTTCACACAAAGGAACCAATGATTATAAAATACTTCGTAAGTAATTTTCCTATATCCTATCAAAGCTTTCTGGTGTGGAGGACTATAAAATCATTATCATGATGCACGTACAATTATACTCGTCCTAATTCATACATCTAATGCAACAATCATAATTCAATCATACTTCAGATAGGATAATGACCCAAGATCCATTGGATAAAATCATTCACTTTCCGAGGGAAACTAAGCAAGTGCTAAATGCAATCCTTATCAAAATTTGAACTAAATGCATGCTGGAAAGTAAAAATTCGAACTAAGGGATAGATTACAAGGTGTTATAGATCTCTCCAAGTTTGGACTCAAGCCAGGTGGGATCAAATAATCCTTGCGATTATTTGATACCGTTACAGCTTCAAGGTGGAGGGATGGCGTTGGAGAAGGCTGCACGGAGCTTCCTGTTGGACTCCTCTAGAGCAGATATGCGACGGATCACACTCTGCAACTCATAGCGCGTTGAGTTCACTGCTTCAGTCATTGCTTTCATCACTCTATTGAGTTCGTCTCAGCCAAGTCCAAGAGACGCCGGCGCACAATCTCCCGATGGATAAGCTCATTGTTTTGATGCTTCTCCAACAGGCTAAGGCGTAGCTTGGTCCTCATAGGCGGCTTAACTGGCGAGGCAGGTTCATCTTTAAGCATGAAACCCCATTCATCCATGGGCTTCACGTTGATGTGAGCGTTCCTTTAGAGCAGATATGCGACGGATCGCACTCTGCAACTCATAGCGTGTTGAGTTCACTGCTTCAGTCATTGCTTTCATCACTCTATTGAGTTCCTTCTTCTCAGCCAAGTCCAAGAGACGCCGGTGCACAATCTCCCAATGGATAAGCTCATTGTTTTGATGCTTCTCCAACAGGCTAAGGCGTAGCTTGGTCCTCATAGGCGGCTTAACTGGCGAGGCAGGTTCATCTTTAAGCACGAAACCCCATTCATCCATGGGCTTCACGTTGATGTGAGCGTTCAGCGTCATCTTCTTGGTTGTGGAAGTATGGGCGGTAGTCTCCTCGTAAGTTCATGCATCAACATCATTATGCTTACATTTTGGTGAAGCATAGTGACTGGCGATGAGCTTGAGGGATTCCACGCGCCCCTTCCCGTGCGGGTTCTTGGCTTCTTCTTCATCTTATGGAGTCACTATAGCTAGGTATGGCTGTGTCCAGCCACATGGAGCTGGAGTCATGAATGGCTGATTGTCTTCATCATCCGTGTCATAGTATACCTCGCGCATCCTTGGACCGAAACCTCGTCCTTCACGCTTGTCATCCTCTTGGGATGAGATCTCGGAGTTGTCCCATGACGGAGGCATGAGGCCAAAAGGCTTCCCTTTTCCAGGAGCTACGTAACGCATAATATGGTGAAGATCTGCAAGGATGGAGAAGGAGAGGCTTTGGGAGGCCTTATTAGGGGTGAAGCAGAAAGAAATCTCGTGGGTTTAGAGTTTATAGTCGCATGGAAAAAGAATCCCAACAAATTGGAAAGAGGTAAACCTGAAAACGGAAATTTTGGATAGCACGGCGGTTCGTGGTATGGGCGCATACTGTACCGTCCGCCCGTACCCAACGTCCTGCCAAAATCCGCAACGGACAAGGTCGGTTCAGGTTGTTAGTACGGGCGGGTTTGCACCATACCGTCTGCCCGTACCGAGTTACCAACATAAGAAAACCGAAAATATATATATATATATTCAGATCAACGACCAAAAACGAAAATGAAAGATAAAACATGTTGTAGCTTTAACGACCGTCTGTACGGGTACATATGACCGTACCGGTCTCCTGTACGACGAACAAGGGTGGAAACAAAAATTCATCGTGACTTTCTGTAGGTTTAACGGCCACTAGTACGGGCGGGTCCGGTCGTACCATCCGCCCGTACCGAGGTCGCAAAAACTCCAATCAGCTAACAAAATTCTACAGACCTCGAAAATGCAAGTGAAAAATCAAAAATGTAGAAACTTCAAACCTATAAAATCAAAGAAAAATCTTTTACAGTAGTTAGGATTAAAGGGTACCGTGTTTCCTGGATAATCATATTGTTCCTCTCCTTCTTCCATAGATGGTAGGAAAGAAATGATTTCTTGCACCAACACAAATAATAGGGGGAACTTATTCACAATAACGAAGCGTACCCGGTGGAACAAAGACCGTAGATATGCTACAAGGCAATGCTTCTTTGTCACGGAATCTCGTTCTTCGAGATGTTCTTCACTTTTTGTATAATCAGCAAATCAAATTCTTACAAAAGAATAATTCACCGGATCATCCTGGAATTAACATCAGTCCTTTCAAGAATTTCTTTCAAACCCATACGATCAGTGTAGACTCTAACTTTTGAGTCACTGATATATGATCTAAACTTTTCACAGGCGAACACAACTGCAAAGAACTCTTTTTCTATTAAAGGACAATTTATTTGTGCATCATTTAGAGTCCGGCTATCATGAATCATATTAATTTCATCACCATATTGTTGGCACAAAGTGGCTCCAACTGATTCATGGCTTAATTCACAAAGCAAATCAAAAGGTTTCTTCCAATTAGGTGGTTGTAGTATAGGAGCCTTAAGTAGAGCTTGCTTGCTTAAGAATGTTGAAAGCATTAAGACAATTTTCATCAAACTTAAACCAAACATCCTTTTGTAAGAGGTTAGTTAGGGGTCTTGCTATATTAGAAAAATGCCTAATGAATCTTCTATAAAACCCAGCATGACCAAGGAAACTTTTTATACCTTTGATGTCTCGTGGAGGTGGTATTTTCTCTATGGCTTCCACCTTCGACTTATCAACCTCTATGCCTCTTCCTGAGATCTTGTTCCCAAGTACTATCCCTTCTTGAACCATAAAGTGGCACTTTTCCCAATTCAAGACTAGATTAGTATCTTCGCATCTCTGCAATACTTTATGAAAATTAGGCAAGCAAAGATTAAATGAATGTCCATAGATGGAGAAGTCGTCCGTGAACACTTCCATTATATGCTCAATATAATCGGCAAATATAGCTGTCATGCATCTTTGAAAAGTAGTAGGAGCATTGCATAATCCGAAAGGCATTCTTCGGTAAGCATATAATCCAAAAGGACAACTAAAAGTTGTTTTTAATTGATCTTATGGATGAAAAGCTATTTTGGAGAACCCAGAATATCCGTCAAGATAACAAAAATGCGAATGGTTAGCAAGTCTTTCCAGAGTTTGATCTATAAAAAGCAATGGGTAATGATCTTTTCTAGTTTCCTTATTCAATTTTCTAAAATCAATGCACATCCTATGTCCTACTACAGTTCTGGTTGGGACCATTTCATTATGTTTATTTGGTACTGCAATAAATCCTCCTTTCTTAGGAACATAATGAACAGGACTCACCTAGTCACTCTCTTTGACATGATAGATGATACCTGCATTGAGAAGGCGGATGATTTTCTTTCTTACCACTTCCTTCATTTCAGGCTTGAGTTTCCTTTGAAAATCTACAATTGGTTGGGCTCCATCCTCCATGAATATTCGATCAGTGGCTATTGAGGGATTGATCCCTTTCAAGTCATCCAAAGAATACCCAAAGGCCTTACGATGCATTTTGAGTACCATCATTAACTGTTCTTCCTCCTTTTCTGAAAGGTTAGTACTTACAATAACAGGATATCTATTTGTCTCATCTAAAAACATATATTTCAAATCTGGAGGAAGATGTTTCAGTTATGGAGGTGAAAAATCTGGAGCAACTTAAAATATAATTACGGCCCTACACGTCACATCGTTCTCACCGATAAAGATATAAACGGGGCCGTCGAGCCTGTAGCGCACGCGAATACTCGGGGGCTACCGCCTACGAAACTTACACACATCAACGGCTCATGCCAAAACATCACTTTTGCGATACTTGAGCAACGAGCCTGTCCCGCATGTGACTCACCTGATGACTCGGGGACTACTGCCGATGCAATTTAAAATAAGATCGGCTCCGCATGACACATCATTTACATGATAACATTGCTACGAATCCGTTGAGTCTACAACATAACTTGATAACTCAGAAGTTGCCGCCAAACTTATACAAACAATGCAACAGCTCTGCACCGAAATGTTGTTTTCACGATATCTGAGCCACGAGTCTATTGAGCCAGCGGCTCACCCGAATACTCGGGGCCTACCGCCGATGTTTAACACTTCTACGAAAAAGGCCCTGTATAAATACATCGTTCTCACGATAAGCTTTACTACGGGTCAATCAATAGTGCGGCTCACCCGTTTCCATGGACATCACCATCGATAAATCTCTGACGTAAAGAATCGGCTCAACAATAATCACATCGTCTGCAAGATACAAATTGCTTCGAGATTTTCATAAATTACAGCGCACCCGAAACTCGGGGGCTGCAGAAGACGAGATGTTTTATCAACTACATACAAGTATCATGTCACTTGCGCAATCACTCGATGCACTTTACATTGGTTTACAGTAATTTGACCCCTTTACCATTCGATTGGCCCGAGCCTGTAGATCTGCCTTGGTACCCGCCTCCAAGCTATCGATTATAATTGAAGCAGGTTGCCTTGCAACAAGATAATACTGATGCAACTCAATAATTTTCCCTAGCAATCAACTCCAAATCAAGTGTCAGGTATCGGGCTAGCACAAAGGCGAACGCAAGTTTGGCCCCGGCAAGGGCACCAGAGCCCGAACACAAGCAGTGTTCCTGAATTTTGCCATCAGAGCAAGCAATGTCGAAGGAGCTGGGTCGAGCGGAAACATGTCTTTCCATATCATGGCCAAGCCTCCTCGACACTTATCAAAGAAATCGTGCACCTACTCCACTCGACCCTGAAACTTGATGAAAATCGCAGACTTTGTTCTACTAGTCCAGAGTGTGCCTTGCAGTTGCGACAGGTCGGTCAAGACATTGACCTTCTCGTGCACACGCTTGTTCTCTTCCAAAGCGTTCAAGGCAATGAATGTCGAGAAAAGGAAATTACTTCACGAGGAACAAGGCACCCGAAGACATTAGAAGACAAGAAGCATCAGTTACTTACAGTTCATGTTTTCGGTGGCCTTATGTAGCCCATCCAACGCGTACTCCTCGGCTTCGGTGGCAAGTTCCCCCTTTTTCTTCACCACTACCGCCATGGTGTGGATGCCTACCAAGTCCTTCTCCATCTGGGATATTCTGCTTCGCATCTGTTGCATAAGGCCAAATTCGTTGCTAGCTGCAGCACCGAAGAACTTTCGGCATATGGAATAAGCGGAGCCACCTGCAATAAATCATCGAGTGCGCATAATCTGAAAATCAAAAAGAGCTCAAGGATTTCAACTCCCATCGGGAGCGCCAACTAAGTGGCATTTTATTCAGAAAATTAAGTGCTGGCAACAATCTCAGCACAGACCATTACAAAACAGGCAATTAAAGCCATTCAAAGGTATCAGTCATAGACAAAAGATAGCAAATTCAATGTCCTTGGGTTTGCGTGGAGGCGCTCGGGGCATTTTCGGCAGCTGCTTGTTTCTTGTGTGCCTCCACCAACTTAAGAATTTGGCGCACCCAATTGAGTGCCAGTCCGCTGAAAGTGCCAAGGTCGACAGCAGCGCCATCCTTGTTCTTCGGCAGCACCTTCGTCATCAGCTCCATGTCGGCCTTGAAGCCGTACCCCATCAAAAGCTGGAACGGAAGGAGCGCTCCATAGAGACGCGAATTGCGTTTCAATACCTCGATGGTGCCATCGGTGTTGATGAAGAACACGTCCACCAGCTGCTCCAAGGTCTTGTCCTGATCCAGCTTCAGGAACACCAAGGCAAAGAACCTCTTCAAGGCCGCCCTGGTCTTCTGGAGCAGTGCATGAACTAACTCGCTGGAGTCCACCACGAGGGAGATGGCGTCGGACATGGAGTTGACCCGAAGCTTGCTTGTGCGGTCGACGGGCATATCGGCAGCACCTACACAAGATGAAGACATAGGCAATGAGCTAAAGTAGTACAAAATGAAAGGAAGATGAAGGTGTCGAAGTAACTTACCTAGCAGAGTTTCAATGGATTTATGAAGGTTGCCCTCCTTCTCATCTGCTTGGGTATGAGCCTCCGCCTTCTACTTCTCCTCCTCCTCCAGCTTTGCCTTCACCCGACCCAGCTCATTCTTCAATTTTTCGGCTGCTCGCCGGACTTTGGTTGCTAGCTTGTTCACCTTTTCAAGCTATTCGACTAAATACTTGGCGGTCTGTCGGAGTTGGGCATTCTCAGCTTCAAGCTTGATGAACTGGGCAGCGAATTCCGTCACCATAGCAATCGCGGCTTGGATAGGATACAACAAAGAAACGAAGCATCAATCAAACACTCGAACATCCATCAAGCCAGCACTCGGCTGCAAGCAACCAAGTGTAGGCTCGGGGGCTAGGTAAGGACCATCATAAAAATAAAGAAAAATGCAACAACACTTACGTGTCCTTCTGGAGTCGAAGGATTGGGAGCCGCTGTCGAAGGACTGAGAGTAGCTATGAAGGATCTTCTTTCTTCTTCTACGTACTCTTTGATGGCGGAGGAATAATCGACGCCTCTTCCGGTGGAACTGGCTCTTCAACCCCCGCCGTCACCGTCTTCTCGGAGCCTGTCTTCGCCTTCTTCGAAGGTGGATGTTGTGGACATACTTCATGGGTGTACCATCGACAGTGCCTAGATCCGGCGAACCTGGGTGGCCCACAGTTGGTGATGTGGCATGTGGCCCATCGGGTGGCCCAGTTGCTGTTGATCATGAAGGATGAAGTACAGTCCAGGATCAGGGAGCCGGATCCCAACCGACCTTCGAAGGAGGCCGGATCCGTGAAGGCCCATGAGGAACCCGGATCCAGTACGACATAGATGGAAGGCGGATCCTTGATGTACACGGCAAGATATTGTACCGAAGTTAGGCAACCTGTAATCCGGCTAGGACTCTCCATGTAAACCCTAGATCCGTGTGCCTTTATAAGCCGGATCCTGGGAGCCCTAGAGGCACAACCACAACTCATTGTAACAACGCGAAAGCGTCTAGATAATTCCAGACAAGCAGCAGTAGGTCCTGTCCTCGAGCAGGTGTTCCGAAGCTGGGTAAATCGCGTACCACCGTCCCGTGTGCTCTCCGCCCTATGGCCCCTACTTCTTCTCCCCCTCGTGAGGATCCCTCCTCCGAGGTACCGTCGAATAGGCAATGACAGTGGAGGAGCTACCTCCCCTTCGTCATTGCCCAAACAGATTCAATTGAATCAGCAACACAGATGAAAATTGCTAAGTAATTCAACAAGGCATACAAGTGAAAGTTCTTACGACTCAAATGGCAGATCGTCCTCATCGGCGAAGACACCTGATGGCCTCTTGGGTGGCTGAGCAGTCGATGCCTTGGGAGTTGTACCAACAAAAGGAACTCGATCAACATCATCGTCATTTTGGCCGCCAGGACTCAACTCCGTTGTATCGGTCAATTCGTCGATAGCTTCCCTCCAGCTTTTGGCAATGAAGGACCTGTCATCATCAGTTTCTTCTACTTCTTATTTTGCTTCTTCGTCTTCGGTGGCATCGTTGTCCTCAACCACCTCGACGTTGTCTTCAGCGTTTGCTGCAAATTCATCATCTTCTGGTGCCTCTCCAATCTCGGGTGCATGAGGATAGCTCCTTGGAACATTCGAGGCCTAACAAGTCAAAGGAAGATAAAAATTAAGTAAAATCATCGGCTACAGATATTGTATCGAGTGCGGAATGTCAAGACAATGCAAATTAACCTTGGCTGTAAGATGATGAAACTCATACGGATCCTGAAGCGCTACTAGGGAAATGGTGTATTCTTGGCTGAAGTGCGTCAGGCACCTGACTTCATCAAGGAGCTCCTTTTCTGAGAGATCTGCAGCGTTGATCCAGGTCACATCCTTGGCGCCGGTATACAACCACATCTGGTGAGCCCTGGACATCACCGGTTGGACACGGCACCTCATGAATAGAGCAGCAACTTCAGTGCCAAACATTGTTCGGATGCTAGCATTCTTCAACTCCGGGACCTTCTCATATAAATTGTCGGCTACCACCTTATCTTCAGTAGTCAATATGTTCTACCAAGATTTCTTCAACATCGCCTCCAGGACATCCTCGAACTCTAGCAGATTGGAGCGGTGACCCGAAGCCGGTAGGTCCCTAAGATAGAACCACTTCGACCGCTAGCCCTGGACAGATTCTCTCATCGGGAAGTTGAAGTAATTAACTTCCTTCCAAACGATGAAGCCGACCCCTCCTACAATGTAGAGTCCGCTGCCCCCGATGTGGCACTTGACAAAGAAAATCTTCTTCCGTAAGTCCTAGTGAGGGTCGATACCAAGGAAGGCCTCACAAATGGTGATAAAGATTGCGAGGTGCATAATATAATTCAGCGTCAGTTGCCAGAACTGGATGTCGTAGGAGAACAAGAGGCAGCGGCAGAATTCGTGGGCTGGAAGATATAGTTCATGGAACAAGAAGGTAGAGAACATAACGATGAACCCAACAGGGGGTTAGGACAAGAATCTAAACCTTGAAATTGGACGCCCCCCTCATTGCTGGAGATCAGCCCCAGGATCCTCATGCTCTTCTCTTCGAGCTTGGTGATGGTGGATGCCGTCCAGTCGCATTGGGCATCCTTGGCGGCGACGGCGGACTTATGCGCGACACCGGGCACCTTCGGGCTGGTGGCGCTCGCGGCAGCGCTGCAGGATGCAGTGACCTACTTCTTGCCCATGGCGCTCGGGAGTTCACCTTAGAGGTTTGAGAACTTGGGCACAGTAACAATGACGAGCAGGAAGCAGGGGAGAAGAGGAACAATGGAGCAGGGGTGGAGCGGATTAACCATCGCCCTCCTTTTATAAAGAAAAAGTTACTCTGGATTTGGGCTGTTAGATCCGCAGTGCTAATAATGGATGGAGATCTTGCTCTACACGTGGCGCAAGGGGAGAGAAATCGGTGGCCCACTCCCCCCACTACCCACGAGGATCGAGGAAACACCTCGGTCAACGCGCAAGGTCTGGTAATTTCCCAACTGACCGTGTAGACGTGGGGCGGGCCAACTAGGTCACGTCCCGTCAGTTGCACCACAATGTTTCACGCCGCTGATGACATCATAAAAATCATCGGCTCCTCCATGATGGAGCACCCGAATACTTTCGGAGCTCAAAGAAATCTACGATACTCGACTCGGCTGTATACAACCTATACATGACTACTTCACAGTCATCCACTGGCTCATGGGCTACTCCCATCGGGAGCACTGGTCGCGCACCCGATAAAAAGATGGAAGCCTCGTCGATAAGAAGGACGAACCCAAAGGTTCTAAAAAATCAGGTTCGAGCCAGGGGACTCGAATCTATGTAGGATAACGGTGTTTTGCTCCGACAATTAACCAGTCTTGATATATCAAATGAAACTTGGCTCGTTACTCGATCCCTCACGTACGTTTAATTCTTCAGCTTCTCTCGAGCATATATCTCATTTGAAGACCCGATAGATTTAAAAAGCATCAGATGATGGGAAGGATTCAAAAACATCGACATCAATATCAGATTCCTCGAGTGGTACAACTTGAGTCTACGCACGGATGCAAGCACCCTTCCATAGACTCTGGGGCTACTCCCATCGGGAGCGCTGGTCGCCCACCCGATAAAAAATGACTTCAACTCTTCATCGAGTACAAGATTCAATATTCTTCGGATGATCAAGACATTCGGTTGATGGCAGCTTTAGTCCCTGCCTCCTTGCTTCGCCTAATCACTTGGGGGCTACTGTTGTGGGCATTACCCTTCGGGTACCCGATATTATCCTAACTCCTCTGGCCAGGGGGCCCATGAGGGTCACCGCAGCCCAAGGTGGACCAATAAATCAGTTGCAGTGGTGAAAAGATAGAAGGAGACGTATTCTTGATGGATAAGCCAAGGAGCCATCGATTAAGGAAAAGATAGATTAAATCTTGTTGTAATCTAGTCGAATCCATGCAGGACTCTTGGGACCTGGCCTCCTATATAAAGGCCAGGAGAGGGCCTGCCAGATCCTACCCTCACAATCGCGTACAATCCCGCATACACCAAACCCTAGAAACCTTGCCTCCTGACGAGATCACCACCACGCAGTCTATTGGCTACCCCATTGTAACCTTTTGCACCAATAATCAAGATCAGATAAGCAGGAGTAAGGGTTTTACCTCATCGAGGGCCCCGAACCTGGGTAAATCTCGCCTTTGTTCGTTTGGTATCCGATGTCTCGTGCTAACCTGCAGGATTCCGTCAACCCTAAGCCCCTCATGGTGGGCATTGCCGAGGAGCCCCCTCGTCATTTGGTGACACCGACGTTGCATCTTGAGTCAGCGATGGCATGTCCAGCACTACGACGTCGTCGTGCTCTGTCGGTGATGCTGTCGCAAGGCCATCCCACTAGGAAAGCTAGTCAAGCTCTCTCTGGGCAATGGCAAATAGGATGGATTCGCCCTCGTTGAGATCCGGCGGCTGGTGATCCGGATCCCATGTCTAACAGTCGTCGTCGACGAGCTCGTCACCATGGTCTTCAGCCTTCTTCTCGCCATCCTCGTCGTCATCGGGCTCCTCATCGTCGTTCGTGAGGCCGGTCACTAGTTCACACTTCAAGAATCCGACCTCGCCGAGGTATCACGCTCGGCGGCGCGGGTCGAACTTCCACGTCCCGAACTCGATCTGGTTCGCTTCCCATAGCTGGCGCACAAACTCCACCGGGACGTAGCGGCACTACCGCGGCTTCTTGCCTCCACGCGTCGAGCCGGTCTTGCCGTCGTGGTTCGTCCTTCGGAAGACGGAAGTGTTGGCTTCTTCCCATTCGTAGGTGCGAAGACGGAGGGTGGTGAGGACTAGGACGATGGCCGCTGCTTGTGCCCTTTAAAAAGGCTGACAAGTTATCTCGCCTTCAATGCCTTGGAGCTGAAGCCGCACTGGTGCCGCAGCGTCTTCAATGCCTTTAACACGGCGCAGAAAGTCGAGGAGCGCCGCCCACCATTACTAGCGCACAAAAAGACGAATCAACCACTGTCAACGGATGCACACAAACATTCTGAACGCATATTTGGCCAGTGTTTGCGTCCCGCGAACATGCCAGTCATTATGCATCGGGACGTTGGGTTAGGGTCCGGACACATATTTTAACCGAGCGGTTTAAAACGGACTTTTCGCGTGCGTCAGTCCACTTGAGATGCGCTAATGCCATCTCCAACAGGGAGACCCAAATCGGCGCGCTGGGCCATCTGTTGGCATCTGTTTGGGTGGGCGCGCGGACGCGCGGACAGTGGCTGGCGTCCGCCCGGTCGTTTGGGTCGCGCGCTGCACCTATTAACTCAATATAAGGCATATAAAATCATAAGAAAAAAAAATATAAGTTTAAATTATCCAGATTTATTACATACAATTATTCTCCACCTATTAAATGACAAAGTACTCGTTCAAATAAAATGTAAAATGATATAAATGGCCTATGCATTGTTTTCTTCGGGATTTTCATTATTGATGTTGTGTGTACAACCCGGCAAGGATCCCGGTACACGGGGATCCGCGCGACATTATGCTCGTGGCTGGGCAACGCAGCCTCCATGAGCAAGTCGTTGTTGGACTCGTCGTCTGAGGAAGTGTCGGTGACGTTCTTGTAGAAGAACTCGGCACCGATGTCCACCATGATCTACAAGTGAAATGAGACAAATTAGTTGACCCATCTCATCAAATACCTCGCGGGCGAGGGCAATCCAATGCCTCTGTAGGGACCTGCGGCAATGGTCGCCCTGGCTGACTTGCAGCCTGGAAGCACGGTGCACGAGAGCTCACCTCTTTCGGCAACAGCAAAGCTGATGACGGTGGGAGGACTCGCGACGGCGAGAGGACTACAACGTTGGCGTCAGCGTCCTCTAACGTTGTACCGAGGCCACGAAAGCACATGCAAAACCGCCGGGGCGCGTCCTATGCCGCCGTCGGTGCCCGTTATCGACAGCGGTCGCAAACCGGCGGTGGTGGGGTGGCGGCGGAGCGGGGGGGAGGGGGACATAGAAAACTATGTCCGTGAGGGGGTTGTGGTTTGGGAGGCAGACAAGTAGGCTAGGAGAGGACGCGAGAGACCAGCGCTCGACGTCCGCAGTCACGCAAGCTAGGCTCAGATTTGGACCGGCTTTAGGTCGTCCCGGACGATACGATCATCCGTTTTAGGATACGTCCGCGTGTTGGATCACAGATTTGTCCGGCTCGATCCATTTAAAATCGCGGACAAGGGATTGATCGTCCCGTTGGAGATGGCCTAACAGTTGGTTAATTAATCAAGGCGCATATGTGGGTGTCGATCGGGCTGGAGGCCGGCCGACCGGCGGATCCATCCGTCGGCGACACACGTACATGCCGTGTAACGTGTTCGCGCGGCAAGGTCGAACTGGTTGAGCGGCGAGCGCGCTCCCGGCCGGCCGCCAACAGTCGAGCTGTGTCTCAGGCAGCCCCACACCGCTCCCCTCCGGCGCGCCCGTGCCCCGGCTCTCACATGGATTGCATGGCCCTGTGCTCTTGCACGGCACGAGCGGCGCGCAGCTGTTCGTCTTACGGCCACATGTACACCTCTCCATCGACCGAAACTAGCCCCTGAACGGCAACGCACGTTCCCGTGTTTGGACCTCGGTACAATGGAGGCGCGTCTGCGTGCTCGACAGGCTCGCGTCGCCGGCCGGCAGGGCCGAGCGACCGATGGAGACGTCCGCGCGCGGCTGGCCCTCGTGTCGTCCGATCCAGCGTGGAGGTGATCTCCGTGACGTGATGGCAAAATTTTCTGTCACTCGCGCGGCACGTCCGCCGGGGATTGCCAGGCTGCAGGCGCCCAGGCCAGGCCCCGGCCGGTGGATCACATGGACGGCGGCCTTAAACTTGAACACGCGCATACGCGGACCACGCGGTGGTCACGTGATGGTTGGCGGAGGTTGTCCGGTGGCTACCCCGCCGGCTTCTGGTCGATTCCCAACATGGCAGCGCCGCAGGGGCTCCACTCCTGGCGGCCGAGATTTGCGTCCAGTCGATCGTTCGGTTAAACACAGCCAAACTCAGCCCCACAATCTCTTATACTCCACTAACCAGTTATACTACTCCGTAGCATATACTACTACGGAGTATCTCAAATAGAACACATCAAAGCACCGGATCAGGCGGGTTTCAAGCTGAATTTTATAAAAAAACATTTTGGAGCCTTATCAAGAATAACCTCATAGCTATGTTTGTACAATTGCAACAAGGAGATCTACCATTGTATAAACTAAACTTTGGGATGATCACACTTTTACCCATCTGTCTCCTTATTGTTAGTTCCAATTTTTTCACGAAAGTGGCACATCCAGCTTTGGGATTGCGCCTAAGATCATTAGACCGACTCAAACCGTTTTCATGCCTGGTAGACATATCTTTGAGGGGGTAGTTATGCTTCATGAGGCAATCCATGAACTTCACAACAAGAAAATGGATGTGGTGCTGTTTAAGATAGATTTTGAAAAGGCTTACAACAAAGTGAGATTTTCTGTTTAAGTGAGACGAAAGTGACTTCACACATTGGCCTTTTCTTCAACAAACGTTACAAATCAATGGGTTTAACCAGAAGTTGTGCGACCTAATCTCAAATTTTGTAGAGGGAGGGTCTGTAGGAGTTAAATTAAATGACGATATTGGTTACTACTTTCAGACAAAAAATGGGTTGCGCCAGGGAGATCCCCTTTGCCTCTGCTCTTTTACATTACCGTAGACATGCTTGCTATGCTATTTGCAAGGGTAAAAGACGATGGTCGGGTTGGAGGTCTCATTTCTCATCTTGTTGAGGGTGGCGTCTCTATACTCCAATACGTGGATGCTACAATTCACTTCATGGAACACGATCTGCAGAAGGCCGTTAACATGAAGTTGATTTGATGTATCTTCGAGCGACTATCTGGACAACAAACTAACTTAAGTGAGATTTTCCGTTTAAGTGAGATTTACATGATCAATACAAAAATCTTTTTCGGTTGTGAGGCTGTTTTTTTTTTGTCTTCGTCTATCTAGGCATCCAGATTCATTATAGGCAACTTTTGAATATGGAATGGAATCCAGTGGAAAGCTTAGGTGCTAGCAAGGTAAGCTGCTCTCATTAGGAGATCCGCGGGTCCTCATAAATTCTGTTATTGCAAGCTTGCCGATATTTTTGTTATCCTTCTTATAGATACCCAAAGGGGTTTTGAAAAAACTAAACTTCTATTGGTCACTTTTTTCTGGCTAAGTGATCAGCACAAACGAAAATACCGTTTAACTTAGTGGAATATTGTTTGTAGATCCAAAGTTCTAGGGGGCGGGGGTATTGAGGTATTAGATTTCAAGAACATATGTCTTTTAAGCAAATGCCTATTCAAACTACTAAACATCGTCACAAGTGACAACGAGGCCCTCGTATTCTCAGTTTTGGAAGGTTCTAATGAAGGTTCTAGGGATCATTTGTGTTAGTGAATGGTCATTCAAAAATATTCGGGGAAGATAATTGGTTGGGAGATGCTCTCTAGGTGAACAATATCCATTGCTACAGAACATCGTTCATCGAAGAAATGTCTTTTGGTGGCCGATGTGTTAACTAACAAACCGCTACATATTAGGTTTAGAGGGACTATTTCAGATAATAAATGGGCATCTTGGACCCATTTGGTTCAGCGGCTTATGCTCGTTAATTTATCTAATGATGGTGACAAGTTTGTGTGGAAGCTTACTACTTTTGGGACTTTCATTGTTAAATCTATGTACGCCGATTTTATGAATGTGCACACGGTCTATTTAGAAAAGTACATTTGGAAGCTTAAGGTACCATTAAAGATTAAGATCTTTATGTGGTTCCTCCACAGAAAAGTAATTCTAACTTAAAAAAATATCAAACCATAAATAGAGTAGTTCACTTATTTTCAATATTGCCCCACCAACATAATAGGTTAAATGGGATAGATAAAGATACCAAGGCACGAATTCAACTAGAAACTTGTGCAATTCTGTGGCCATTATGGAAATGCAGGAATGATATTAATTTTTAACAGGAAAGGAAGTTCTCGTTTTTAATTATAGGTTATTCTCATGGCTAAGCATTTGATCCAGGAGTGGTGTTTTTCACCTTCCGGGGAGCAGCGTGCTCCTATGTTTTCTGAGTGTACCCGTCTAGAGACGGTTCCACGAGATATCGTCAACCATGGTAGTGATTCCTTACTAGACGATTACATGATGTATAGGTGACTTGTTTTTCTTATATTCCGGTGGTTGATCTTTATGTACACTCTCTATGATCCATAAGGTATAAACTCTTAAACTCAAAACTATGCAATAAAAGAAAGCTTTTTATATCAGTTGATGCAGAGGCTGAGATTCTCCCTATATTTCGTAAAGAAAAACTACCTCCCATCAGAACTAATCAACTTTGGACACTACCAGCCCGTGTGTACTTTGTAGGTGAGTCCGCATCAATCTATCTAACGGATGGAGTAAATATAGATACTATATATAATACATGAATGAAAGAGAATGGACAAATGAAGGTCGAGCTACATATAGCTCTTTATTTTGAAAAATTCAGAAATCATAGTTTTAAGTTTCAAAATAATTTGAAAATCTTGGATGTAGCCAATGATGGTATCTACAAACATGTAAAATCTCAATGTGAAATTCTTAGTAGTTTATGCTACACAAATATGACAAATGTGTGGATCTGACAATAGTGAATAGTGCATATTTCAACAAAATCTGCCAGAATTTTCCAATTTTGTGTAGTCTAAAATACAAAGAATTTCACATTGAGATTTTGCCCATTTGTAGATTTCATCATTGTCTACATCCAATATATTTTTTCAGATTTTTTTGAAACGTAAAACTATAATTTTTGATTTTTTGAAAATAAAGGGCTACACGTATGGCTTTGTTTGTAGTTTTCGATAAACAAATATGACACTATGTATTTCTTTCTCTCACCCGAACCTACTTTGGACCACCCAAACCTTGCTAAATGTGTGAAGCAGTACCTCTAGGGCAGTGCATTGGGCATGCCCTAACCCTAGCCTATATGGGAAATACCCGATTACACCCGGGTGTACATGCACCTTATATTGAAAGTTCCAAAAAAATGCTATTTCAAAGTTTTGATTTTTTTAAAAAAAATGCACGTATGTAGATATTATGTTGATACTTAGCTGTGCAGATTTTGGGACAAAAAAATAACCATATATGACCTACACAAAAATGTGAAACTGCAATTTCCTATTTCTATGAATAGTACCTCACCAACCATTATAGTGTCATTTGAATATTTTATTATTTTCGTGTAGGCCACATACAATCGTATTTTTTCGTTCAGACTTGCACAAGCAAGCATCAATATAATATATACATGAAAAAAATTATTTCAATTTTTTTAACTTTTAAATAGATTTCTTCCAGTTTTAAAAAAACTGGTGCACGTGACCCCGGTTCACATCCTTCCCCTCCTAGCCTATATGCCCTTCTTTCCAAATTAGGATGTCTATAGTTTTCAGCTAGTTTTTTTTTAAGTTTGAGCAACTATATATAAAAAATATCAACATGTAAAATGTTAGATGCATATAATATGAAAATATATTTCATGATAGTTCTAAAAATATTAATTTAAAATTATAAATGTTGACACTTTTCCTATATATTGTTGGTAAATTTTAAGAAATTCAACTTTATTCAAATATTACAGGCATCCTATTTTAGGATGGAGTGAGTACATACTGGACATGTTGAACGATCCCTAGCTGCTGGCTGCGACGTCTAGGAACTCGCCAAAATCCCTTGTTTCGTTTGAGGTTGCAACTCGATGTCGAATTCTTGGACGTCCCTCTCATCTGATCTTCACTGTTAAGCGCCATCAAGCTATACTAATCGTCGGATGATGACGGATTAATTTGAGCCGAGTATCACGATGTGTCGACGAATCAAACCCCTGTTAGCTATCGGCCTTGCCAGATTAGCACAGGAACACACGCTGATTGCTCCACCTTAACTGAGGGTTTTGGCCGCGGAGCTAGATAAACCCACTTCTCCCGCACCGTGTAAGCTGATACAGGGACAGCTATCGCCTCTTGTCTTGTGTCGCTGCACATACGGCAACTATCATATTCAGCACCAGCATACGTGCAGTACATCAACTCTAATCGGATCGGAAGTCTTTAATTAACTGATCAAGTATATAATCTATCCGAAAGAAAACAAAGCGGGCGCTAGACTCAAAGATGCCCATGTCCCCGGTTCCCCCAGCCGAGAGATGGAGCCTGTGTACATGCATGCACGTAACTTGTCTTTTGCGTGGCTTCTTCACAGTAGCATGCATGACAGAGGGGCGTTAATTAACTACGTGGCATGTCATATGTATAATAAGCGCACGTAGGACGCCGGAGATTAGCTGGTGTATGCCATGTCACGCGCTGATTGAGGGAGAGTGATGCGTGCAACACGTACGCCCAAAAAGGGACTGTATTTCTTTCTCTCTCATAAAAAGCATGCACCTTATAGGGGAGGCATGACTGAGTTAAAAACACGATTTTTAGAAAGAGAAAAAAATACATAGTATCATATTTGTGGTGTCTCTTCTATTTTTTTTCTGACTAAAGTTGTAGCTTTTATTGGAGAGATAAAATTTACCATGTTGCTTCTTACAACTTTTTACCTGAACCAGCTAGTTGTGTACTATGCCACCATTGCTCACGCCTTCATATTGCCAGTAAAATCAACCAGTCCTTTCAAAGGGCACGGCCACGTGGCAAGTGGCAAGTGGTCATCGCCCTTATTGTACCTAGCTGGGGCCCACAATCGAGCTGCCTACCTGTGGGCCGCGCACCGATTGGACAGAGAGGGACACGCGGGCCCGGCCCAGCCCGCTCGCCTTTTTCCCTCGTAGTCTAATCCGTTTCCTTTTCCTAATTCTCCTCAAGTCCAGTAGTACTGAAGTACTCTACTAGAGTAATTACGGGATGATCGAATCAGAGCATTTCGCTACCCGCCTTGATCGATCCCCAATCCATTCTTCTTCCTATAAAGACACCCTCTCCCTTTCTGTCTCCCTCCACACACACTCATCCAGCAAAGCCAGCCAGCGCCCGGACTTACCAACCGAGCTTCTCTTCTTCCAGAGCTAGCTTCACCAGCCAGCAGCCCGGCCGCCTGTGTGTGCCAACCTGCGTCTACTTGTCCAGCACAGGCTGCACGGCTAGCTTCGTTAGCCGGCCGGAGTCTGTTTGGTAGCTCCGGCGGGAAGAAGCTTGCACATCCGAGCTGCCAGCCGGTGAGAAGAACGACGATGTCGAGCAGAAGGTCTTCGCGTGGCGCCATCTCCGAGGAGGAGATCAACGAGCTCATTTCCAAGCTCCAGTCTCTTCTTCCCAACGCCCGCCGCCGCGGCTCCGGCCAGGTAACAACCAATAACTAGCTTTCTGGAAGCTCGCATGCATTGTGCGAGTTTGCTTCATACGAACCCAGAAGCGAGCAAGTCCAGACCTTTAATTGTGGGTGAAATGGAATTGAAAATGCAGGCGTCGACGACTAAGCTGCTCAAGGAGACGTGCAGCTACATCAAGAGCCTCCACCGGGAGGTGGACGACCTCAGCGACCGGCTCTCCGACCTCATGTCCACCATGGACCACAATAGCGCCGGCGCCGAGATCATCCGCAGCATCCTGCGCTCGTGAGCGAGCGTCGTGCGTACGAGCGGCAGCGCCGACCGGCGAGATCGAACCGCCACGACAATTTAAGCGGCGGCGGCGCCATGAATTTCTCCGACCGGCCAGCCACGTACGAGACGACCTAGCTTGCTCAGTTAGTCGCTAGGGTATACATATGTCCACATATTTAAATATGCACTACCACCTCTCTTCCTTTCTGCCCGCCTAGATCTGTCTCCTAAGCTTTCACTCCGTTAATCTGTACGTAGGGCATATATATTAGGTACCGCTTAATTAGGGCTAAGGCTTATCCTCGCGCTTCTTCTTCTTCGGGCATCTGTCAGCTCGTCTCCTCCATGTGTTCTCTCGGAGCTGGCTCGATGGCTACTGCTTCTTTTGTTGTCCCTTTCTTCGATCTACTATTCGATTTGTAAATTTAGTTGGTGGCTTTGGATCGAGTTGTGTCCTCTATAGACAACCGACCGACCACTACTACGGTACTCTACCTAGAGCAAATTAATACTATCATCACGGTGTACTGCTCCAGCTTTAACTTTGTTTTACGTACTGCTAGTACGGGAATTAATACTACTCCAGTCTGTAATTTTTTTCTCGTATGTTGATGCCGGCCGTGCTTTCACGGCTGCTTCCTCTCTCTGTCTACTGACTACTCTCGCCCTCGATCGGCTCTATCCGTACTACGCACGTGATGTGACGCGTTTACTTGAGTTTTAAAAACTAGGTGTGACAATTTCTCAGTGAGAACTAACTTTATTCTCTTTTTTTTAAGTAACTAACTTAATTCTCAGTTAGCTGATGTCATCAAATTTAAGTTGCAGGTCATATTGAAACTCATGACTAGCATGAATCGTGATGTGAATCAAATGGAGTAAAATTTGATTGAACATGAAGTTAGTTCTGAGCTAGCTAACTGAGAACTAGCAAATCCCTTGAAAAACTAACAAAGATGATTAAGCTACTAGTAGCACTTGGCAAGCATGCATGGCCCACTTGCGGCAGCTGCGGCTGCTCTGATGCTACTACGACCAGTGACTCTAGCTAAAATTAACTGAAACGGGACAGCGCTAACCCGGTCTCTCTCTGAACCAGTGCATGTGTCTCCACTTGGGTTTGTCCTTCTAGATGAGCAGAGGGTAGATCAGGAAAAAGGTTCGCGTCAACTGAGTTGAGTGCAGGGGATGCTCTCCACCCCTCATTCTTAATCTCGTTTCCTCTGCGACGTACCCTCGCACCCCCCACATGCAAGTTTGTACGATCGATAAATATATATCCGTCGGTGCTAATTAACGGACGACGTACGCGCGCGCGCCGTGAAGTCATGCGTCACCCTACGATGCCGGTGAAAAGCGGCCGGCTAACTTGCCGTCTTTGGATCCATGCAGTTACAAAGTACTCGTACCATCCCTGTTCAGTAAAATATGCGCATAAATTTTGTTAAAAGTAAAATCGTGCAAAATTTCACCTAGTTTGTATAAAAAGTTATTGACGATTATAATACCTATAGATTTAGGGAATTATTAGTTCTTAGCAGATTGAGAATTAAACTAGTGCTCAATAGATTCCTGCAACGATTTTGCATTGTGAATCGTGCAATTGCCACTGAGGTTTTTTCTGTTGCAAGTAAAGTTACAACTGAATTTTTTCAGTTGCCAAAGTGAGATTGTAGCTACAAAAATATTTTTGAACCGTTAGATTTGCTTCGTAATCCATGTTAATGGTGAGTTACAACAGGGGTTGCAATTGAGATTTGATGACCTCATTCTACTGAGAACAAGTTATTTCAATGTCCGGATTTTATATGGAGCGAGCATTCCGACTTTGTGATCTTTGTGTGGCGGTTTTCGCAACCCGATGGAGGGTTGGCAACTTTGCTCTATGTCCCCAATAAATTCGACGCGTGTCAAAAAGTATTTGGGTCACGTGGAATTGCCGGGACCTATTGGAGTCCTTAATGTATCTAACAAGACTGAATTGTTGCTGGACGTTCACAAACTTTTTGTTAAAATTTGGTGAAACTTCACATCGTTTGACTTTTTAGAGAACTTTAAATGGCTTTTTTCACAGAACGGAAGCACTAGCTACATAAGTTTTTATCCCTGCTGAATGATACTGCGAGGTTGAACTATATTTCTTAAGGTTTATTTTGTACTTTAATTTGGAGCATCGGAGCGGGTTTTCTGTGGAGCGGACGAACCCCGTATTACCACATGAGAATGGTCTAGACTGCCATCCACCGTTGATCGAAAAATCTGTTAACTTATAACTCATTTGCCTCATGCGAGAAAATCAGAAAGTTTGCTCAGTATAATTTTCCTAACTTTTTCGGTGCGTCCACACTCTCAGGAGTAATGAGACGTGTATCTTTGCCTCTTGCCCATATATAGTGCAACAAACTAACGTGCATCTACGGCAGCCCAGGACGCATGATTCATTGTACCTGTATGAGCCCTTGAGCAGTCATTGATTTGTGCAAGTCTCAAAAATATTACACACATACGTGCATGCCCCCTATCCTATCACGGTGTGCAACAAGTAGCTAGCAAGGTTCGTTTAATTGCTGATGATGGACGGACAGCGTTGCTATCTTCTGCAAGGAACCCCACAAGCATGCTAATCCGGCGTGCTACCGCGGAACAGTAGCATGCATGATACGTACACACTGGCCGTACGTACGTCGAGCTAGCTAGCTAGCGGAGGGAATAAGAAGGAAAAACATTGGGATTGTGACTTGCTGTCTTTAACTGTATCGCTGTTTTGGGGTCATTGAGTGCGAGCTTGCAGCTATCAGAAAATAATCGAGCTTGCCCAATGAATGGCACCGCTATGTTGACCAAGACCCGGCTGTGCTGAAAGCTAAAGGATACCACCAGGAACCCTGCTCTGCAGTACGCACCACCACGCCCAGTCCATTTTGGTCGATGGAAGTAGCTTGAGGACAGCTGGTTAGAGAGAGCGGTGCAGTAACTTGTCAGATTCTGAAGACCAAGTGAATAATATGGAGTATTATGTCTTTATATGTTACTCCCTCTGAACCATGATACTTATCGTTGAATCGCATGTACTCCATACGTATCTAGAATGCTAGACACATTTCACTGTGTCTATTCGCTCGTTTCAGCGACAAGCACATACGTAACATTTTGAGTGAATAAACTTACTAACGAAAGTACGCGGTCAAAACTATGTGAAGACCCAAGTGCCCGCACCGCACCTAGTCAAGATCTGAGCACACAAAGCTAACGACTGCCGGCCAGAGGCATCTTTTCACATGAAAAGGTTTGTAATGTAAAAAAATCTCTGTCCGGTACAAATATATTAGGTCTGGCCATGGACCAGCCTACCTAGAGCTAGCTATGTTTCACTTGAGACTGGGCAGAGGTAGTAGAATCCGTGAAGATTTCAGGGGTGTCGACTAGTTGAACACTCCGTTTCCGGATGCCTGCTGCACCTTCGACCTCACACTTCTTAACACACGTGAAGAAGAACAGCAGTATGTACCCGTCCGTAGGGGTAGATCGGAAGTGGCCGGGTATTGCATGTAAATGGCAGGTAGAGAGAGGTAGAGACTAGAGACGGCGATGGCGCCGTAGCAGATCTCTTGGTCGAAAGAAAACCAAATCTGCGTACGCGCGCAGCTGTAAACGATATTCCTGACACGGGCAGTTGCGTTAAAAGTCTTGACGCCAGCCAGCTAGCCATATCTGTCCCCTGACCTGCAGGCTGCAGCTTTCAAACCCCAAAATGATTGCCCATCCTTTGACTCCACAGACTACTCGTACTCCGTAAGGACATCTCCAGCGGCGCGACCCATTTTGGACGCCCAAAAGTGGTCGCGAGCTTCCGTTTGCGTCGTCCCGCAGACATATTTTGTCCGCTCGTCCGTTTGCGTCTGGATGTGCTCCTACCGGGGTGACCAATTTTTTTTATTGCAACATAGTAAAAACATTGAAAGTAGTACATAAAAATGCATAAAAACTATACAAAGTAGATCTATAGGCCTAGACTACTTGCTTCCTGACGGGCCGACACCGTCGTTTCGTCGCTCCATCGCCTGCTTCTCCGCCGCCTTCCGCGCGGCCGCTATGGCTCGGTGCGCCGCCGCGTCCTCTTGCAGGCACTGCTCCAGCCTCGCGTTGGCGGCCTCGTCCTTGAGCGTCTCGAAAGACTCGACGAGGGCCCGCTGCTCCGCCGCCTTCTCCTCCGGCGTCGGTGCATCAGGGTCATCGGAGGACCAAGATATCTCCGAGTCAGAGTCCTCGGCTGCAGCGGCGGCCTCCAGCCTGCGCTGTTCCAGCTCGGCGTCCAACGCCGCGTGGCCCGCCAGCTCCTCCTCTGCTTCCTGCGCCGCGGAGTGCCAGGGCCGCGGCGTCCCTGACCGGGTGGAGGAGGTCGGTGCTGTCTTCGGAGTCGAACTCGTCGTCGGAGCTCGAGGCCGGGGGAGGTGGAGGCGCGGCAGCCTGGCCGCGTCCGGCGCTGCTCATGGCGGATCTGCTAGGGCTGAGCGGAAGCGCCGCTACGGCACCGGCGGCTAGGGTTTAGTGGGGAGGAGTGTAGGGATACGTTGCATAGAAAACAAAAAATTTCCTACCGCGAACACGCAATCCAAGCCAAGATGCAATCTAGAAGATGGTAGCAACGAGGGGTTTATCGAGTCTCACCCTTGAAGAGATTCCAAAGCCTACAAGAGGAGGCTCTTGTTGCTGCGGTAGAAGTTCACTTGCCGCTTGCAAAAGCGCGTAGAAGATCTTGATCACGATCGCTTCCGGCGCCACGAACGGGCAGCACCTCCGTACTCAGTCACACGTTCGGTTGTTGATGAAGACGACGTCCACCTCCCCGTTCCAGCGGGCAGCGGAAGTAGTAGCTCCTCTTGAATCCGACAGCACGACGGCGTGGTGTCGGTGGTGGTGGAGAAATCCGGCGGAGCTTCGCTTAAGCGTGCGGGATGTGGTGGAGGAGAGAGACCGCTAGGGTTTGGGGAGAGAGGGGGAGGCTAGGGCGCCGGCCAAGGGCAGCCCTAGGTGGTGCGGCCAAGAGTGGGCAGCCCCTCCCTCTCCTCCTCATTATATAGGTGGAAATCCCCAAGTGTTGGTATCCAAGTCTTCGAATAAGACCCCAACAATGAAACCTCCCATATGTAGGGAAACCTACCCAAGGTGGGAATCCCACTTGGGGTGGGATTCCCCCCTTCCATGAGGGGGGTTGGCCGGCCACCCTAGGGGAGTCCACCTTGGACTCCTCCCCTTTAGGGTTGGCTGGCCATGCAAGGTGGAGTCCCTCCGGGACTCTACTTTCCATGGTGATTTCTTCCGGACTTTTCTAGAACCTTCTAGAACCTGCCATAAATGCACCGGATCATTTTCAAACTTGGAATATGACTTCCTATATATGAATCTTATTCTCCGGACCATTTCGGAACTCCTCGTGATGTCCGGGATCTCATCCGGGACTCCGAAAAAATATTCGAACTCCATTCCATATTCAAGTTCTACCATTTCAACATCCAACTTTAAGTGTGTCACCCTACGGTTCGTGAACTATGCGGACATGGTTGAGTACTCACTCCGACCAATAACCAATAGCGGGATCTGGAGATCCATAATGGCTCCCACATATTCAACGATGACTTAGTGATCGAATGAACCATTCACATACGATACCAATTCCCTTTGTCACGCGATATTTTACTTGTCCGAGGTTTGATCATCGGTATCACTCTATACCTTGTTCAACCTCGTCTCCTGACAAGTACTCTTTACTCGTACCGTGGTATGTGGTCTCTTATGAACTTATTCATATGCTTGCAAGACATTAGACGACATTCCACCGAGAGGGCCCAGAGTATATCTATCCGTCATCGGGATGGACAAATCCCACTGTTGATCCATATGCCTCAACTCATACTTTTCGGATACTTAATCCCACCTTTATAACCACCCATTTACGCAGTGGCGTTTGGTGTAATCAAAGTACCTTTCCGGTATAAGTGATTTACATGATCTCATGGTCATAAGGACTAGGTAACTATGTATCGAAAGCTTATAGCAAATAACTCAATGACGTGATCTTATGCTATGCTTAATTGGGTGTGTCCATTACATCATTCATATAATGATATAACCTTGTTATTAATAACATCCAATGTTCATGATTATGAAACTAATCATCCATTAATCAACAAGCTAGTTAAGAGGCATACTAGGGACTCTTTGTTGTCTACATATCACACATGTACTAATGTTTCGGTTAATACAATTATAGCATGATATATAAACATTTATCATAAACATAAAGATATATAATAACCACTTTTATTATTGCCTCTTGGGCATATCTCCTTTAGTCTCCCACTTGCACTAGAGTCAATAATCTAGTTTACATTTGTAAAGATATAACACCTTGGCCTTCTGGTGTTTTATCATGTTTTGCTCATGGGAGAGGTTTTAGTCAACGGATCTGACATGCTCAGAAACGTATGTATTTTGTAATTCATTTGCATCTCAACGCATCACTCATTTCCAAATGAGTCGGCATTAAATATGTTTGGTCTTCTGGTGGAACCTTAATTCCGCGGTCTGAAATATGTTACTAATATTGTCACACACAATATAGCTTCAAAGTTCTAACTCTGTCGGAACTACACCAAGTTCTCAAAGAACCTCTTGACTTTAACATCCTTTGTCATTGTCAAAACAATGACATATTCTGCCTTCTTTTGTAGAATCCGTCATAATATTTAGAACTCTTCTAAATCTAGCATAGACAACTTCTAGCTCATCGTGCTACCTTTTAAACAACACTTAGTCTAATTTGAGATTGAAATTTTATTTTCATATGTGATAAAACAAATATCGGTGCAACATCTTACAGCGATTTGTTTGTCATTTCCCATACAAAACTATATATATATCCTTAGTTCTTCTAAAGTACTCAAGAATATTCTTACTGTCGTCCAATGATCATCTCATGAATCATTCTGGTATATGCTCATAACATTTTAGCGCACAGGACATCTGATTGTGTACATATTATTCGTGATCCATAATCACTCATGTGTTTTTACTCATTGAGTATCAGATACACTCAAGTCTTGTTAAAACTTCACATGACAAGAACATTTTCTTAATATTTCTATATTGAACTATTTCAATATCCATTCTATGTACTTTGACTTAAACTTATTTTGTGTTTCAATCTATCTTCATAGATCTTGACACTAGATATGTTTCAGTCCATATCCTTTCATTGAAATTAATTTCTCAATGAAACCTTTTAATCAAGTATATAATTACATTATTTATATCCAACTATATGTCTTCTACATAAGTATTATAAATATGTCTCAGCGCTCCCACTTAATTTCTTGCAAATGCAAGCCTCTTCATCGTCTCTGATGAAATCAAAAACTCTTTGACTATTTCATCCAGTGAAGATTCGAACTCCGCTATACTTACTTCATCAAATTGAAGTTTGTATACCTATCTAGTATTCCACGGACCAGCAAAACTCTTGGTTGTATCTTGTATACACCTTTTAATACATACTTCTGATAAGTAATGTATTTTGCCATCCTACTAGCATATCTCATAAAAGAATTATGTAGTGATTACTAGAATAATCCACATAGACTATAAGCATTGCTACGAAAGATCTAATCTTATCGTAGTCAACTCTTTGAACTTTGTCGTAAACAATTTTTCGATAAGTCGAGCTTCTTTAAGGATATTCCATCCAAGTCCATCAATTTTATAGATCCATTTACTTTCAAAAAGTATTTATCTATCTTGGATTTCATGGCATATAGCCATTTTAACGGAGTCAGGGCCCATCATAACTTCTTTGTTTGTAGTTGGTTTATCATTGTTCAAAATCAATCCTTTGTTCACAAATCATTTATTTGATCACAAAGTAAACCATACCTACAAGTTTCAATATGTACTTCGATCTCCATGGCTAAAACACTTTGTAGTCATGGGAGCCATGATCGTCGTGGTCGCTTCCGGAACCAATTTCCGATGCTGCGCTACTCTGATCATTATGCTCAGTTTCATAAACCTTATCAAATTATATTGTCCTCCCACTCAAATACTTCACTAGAAACAATTTCTCGGAAATAAGAAATATTGACAAACACTTTTGTCTTTGTCTCGTAGTGGGAAGAATTCCCAATCAATTCTCTAGGATAACCAACAAAAACATTCATCCGATTTTGGTTGTAAACTTATTTACTTATGCTATGCATACCAAAATTTAAGAAAAGACTATTAGGATTCATACCCATGCCATAACTCGTATGGTGTCATTTCAACGTATCATGATGATGCTCTATTAAGTGTAAAAGCGGTAGTCACTAAAGCATAATCCACAAAAATTATAATGGCATCAATATTTTATCTCATCATTAATCCAACAAGGTTTTGGATACATCTCTCGGATACTATATCATCATTATGATACTCCAAGAAATGTGAGTTGTAGAACAATTTCATGACTCTCTGAGATGTTTGCTAAAACTCGTAATTCAAATATTTCCACCATGATCCAATCATAGATATTTGATTTTTCTATTACGATGATTTCCACTTCATATTGAAATTTATTTGAATCCATTCAAAAATTTCAAACTTCTTCCTTATCGAATATATCCACATATACTCAATTCATTGTTGAAAGTTTTCATGAAGTAGAAGAATCTCCCGCACACAACTATGTCTAGTGAACCACATACATCATCATGTATTTTTCCACTAAGTTAGTTGCCCGTTCAATTCTTGGCCTATGAACGGTATTTTAATCATTTTCTTTAGAAAAGATTTGCAAGCGCCAAATGATTCAAAAATCAAATGACTCCAAGAATCCATTTACATGGAGTTCCTTCATGCGTTCCTTTCTAACATGACCTAAATAGCGGTTCCACAAATAAGTGGAATTCAAATCATTTGCCTTATGGCATTTTAGCGTCAGTGTTATGTATGTGTGTTTCACCATTAAGATTTATAATAACTTATCCATCATACATGGAGTAATGTCATAATTTGAACAACTCATTGTTTTCATTTGACCAGAGCAAAATAACAATTATTAAGTTCTTTATTATAAATTCTAAGGGCTAGATAGAATGCTAACTTGAACATAATAACACTTTATTTTGTTCCAGACGTGCATTCCTATCATATTCCTTGTCAGTCACTTAGGCCATTGTATTCTTGTATTGCGTTGTTTTGTATGACACTTCATACCAACCAATATAGTACTAATACCCAAGAATTTCATAGTGTGACTTAACTAGGAATACAACCATAACATGTATATCATTTATATACACCTGAGCTAGACTTTCTAGTCTTTTCTTTTCTTTTTGCCAAAATATCTTTTGCAGTTTCTCTTTTAGCTTTCCTCATTATTCAGAAAAACACTTTAACATTATTAACTTCTAGGTTTGTTGGTCAAATACCAATAACCTTGAGGTTCTTACTTTAAGTTGATCATCATATGACAAGTGTTTCAGATTTCACTATTAGTAACTTTGTAATATGATGAACAATTTCACTCATAATTTTATCCATTATATCATGACGACTTTCCAAGACCATGTCTGTACATGCTAGGCTCGTAAAGTTTTAACCTTAGTATTCGCATATGCAAATCTGGCTTGCACCCGTTGTATGCACACGTAGAATCTATCACACCCGATCATCACGTGATGTTTCGAAACGACGAGTCTTAATAACGGTGCATATTAAGGATGGTCACTTCATGGATATGCGAATATTGTTAGTGCCCCAATAGTTGGAGGATTGTGATGCCTTGCGTCTTCAACCTTCGTACATTCTCATAAAACTTATGCGTTTATGTAGTCTCACCAAAATATATTCTATCATCTTGCAATAAGGTTTTAGATATCACATATATCTCATACCTTGATTATTTCTGAAAACTAAATTTTCAGCTCCTTACTTTTAAAACAGATTTGAACTTCAAGTTTTACGGAGACAAGATAACTTTAGGTACTAATTGAAACCATAGCTCTTTGAATCAACAATGTGAGGTTTACTAAAAGTTTGCAATAGGACTTAATCAATTCTTGATTCTTTAACAATACGGTACCAATCCGTAAAGTTTCTTGTCAGATTTTAACAGTATTTCTATCTCAATAACAAGACTAGCGCATGGTAGAAAACGGATGCCAATACTACAAAATTAATTCAAAATACTACTCAGACTATGTTTATGATAATTAGTTCATGTTTTAATCTAATTACTAATGAACTCCCACTTAATACAACATCCCTCATAGTTGTTAAGTGGTACACGATCCAAATCCACTACACCAAAACCGATCATCACGTGAGATGATGTAGCTTCAATGGTGAACATCAACATGTTGATCATATCATCCATATGACTCGTGTTCAACCTTTCGGTTTCCGTTGTCCCGAGGCCATGTCTGTACATGCTAGGCTCGTCAAGCAAACCCAAGTATTCCGCGTGTGCAACATGGCTTACACCCGTTGTATGTGAATCGTTGAATCTATCACATCCGATCATCACGAGATGCTTCGAAATGACGAACTGTTACAACGGTGCATACGAGGGGAGAACACTTTATTATCTTGATATTAATGTGAGGGATCATCTTATAATGCTACCGTCGCGATCTAAGCAAAATAAGATGCACAAAGGATTAACATCACATGCAGTTCATATGTGATATGATATGACCCTTTTGTCTTTGCGCCTTTGATCTTCATCTCCAAAGCACGGACATGATCTCCATCATCTTCGGGCATGATCTCCATCATCGTCGGCGTAGCGTCAAGGTCCATGGCGCCGTCTTCATGGTTGTTCACCTCATGTAGCAACTATTACAACTAATTTGAAATACCTCTCAACATGAAATATAAAGACAACCATAAGGCTCCTGCCGGTTGCCACAATACAATAATGATCATCTCATACATATTCATCATCATATTATGGCCATATCACATCACCAAACCCTGCAAAAACAAGTTAGACGTCTCTAATTTGGTTTGCATATTTTACGTGGTTTAGGGTTTTCGAGAAAGATCTAATCTACCTACGAACATGAACCACAACGGTGATACTAGTGTTATCAATAGAAGAGTAAATTGAATCTTCACTATAGTAGGAGAGACAGACACCCGCAAAGCCTCTTATGCAATACAAGTTGCATGTCGAACGAGGAACAAGTCTCATGAACGCGGTCATGTAAAGTTAGTCCGGGCCGCTTCATCCCACTATGCCACAAAGATGAAAAGTACTCAAACTAAAGATAACAAGAGCATCAACGCCCACAAAACCATTGTGTTCTACTCGTGCAACCATCTATGCATAGACACGGCTCTGATACCACTGTAGGGATACGTTGCATAGAAAACAAAAAAATTTCTACCGCGAACACGCAATCCAAGCCAAGATGCAATCTAGAAGACGGTAGCAACGAGGGGTTTATCGAGTCTCACCCTTGAAGAGATTCCAAAGCCTACAAGAGGAGGCTCTTGTTGCTGCGGTAGACGTTCACTTGCCGCTTGCAAAAGCGCGTAGAAGATCTTGATCACGATCGCTTCCGGCGCCACGAACGGGCAGCACCTCCGTACTCAGTCACACGTTCGGTTGTTGATGAAGACGACGTCCACCTCCCCGTTCCAGCGGGCAGCGGAAGTAGTAGCTCCTCTTGAATCCGACAGCACGACGGCGTGGTGTCGGTGGTGGTGGAGAAATCCGGCGGAGCTTCGCTTAAGCGTGCGGGATGTGGTGGAGGAGAGAGACCGCTAGGGTTTGGGGAGAGAGGGGGAGGCTAGGGCGCCGGCCAAGGGCAGCCCTAGGTGGTGCGGCCAAGAGTGGGCAGCCCCCTCCCTCTCCTCCTCATTATATAGGTGGAAATCCCCAAGTGTTGGTATCCAAGTCTTCGAATAAGACCCCAACAATGAAACCTCCCATATATAGGGAAACCTACCCAAGGTGGGAATCCCACTTGGGGTGGGATTCCCCCCTTCCATGAGGGGGGTTGGCCGGCCACCCTAGGGGAGTCCACCTTGGACTCCTCCCCTTTAGGGTTGGCTGGCCATGCAAGGTGGAGTCCCTCCGGGACTCTACTTTCCATGGTGATTTCTTCCGGACTTTTCTAGAACCTTCTAGAACCTGCCATAAATGCACCAGATCATTTCCAAACTTGGAATATGACTTCCTATATATGAATCTTATTCTCCGGACCATTCCGGAACTCCTCGTGATGTCCAGGATCTCATCCGGGACTCCGAACAAATATTCTAACTCCATTCCATATTCAAGTTCTACCATTTCAACATCCAACTTTAAGTGTGTCACCCTACGGTTCGTGAACTATGCGGACATGGTTGAGTACTCACTCCGACCAATAACCAATAGCGGGATCTGGAGATCCATAATGGCTCCCACATATTCAACGATGACTTAGTGATCGAATGAACCATTCACATACGATACCAATTCCCTTTGTCACGCGATATTTTACTTGTCCGAGGTTTGATCATCGGTATCACTCTATACCTTGTTCAACCTCGTCTCCTGACAAGTACTCTTTACTCATACCGTGGTATGTGGTCTCTTATGAACTTATTCATATGCTTGCAAGACATTAGACGACATTCCACCGAGAGGGCCCAGAGTATATCTATCCGTCATCGGGATGGACAAATCCCACTGTTGATCCATATGCCTCAACTCATACTTTTCGGATACTTAATCCCACCTTTATAACCACCCATTTACGCAGTGGCGTTTGGTGTAATCAAAGTACCTTTCCGGTATAAGTGATTTACATGATCTCATGGTCATAAGGACTAGGTAACTATGTATCGAAAGCTTATAGCAAATAACTCAATGACGTGATCTTATGCTATGCTTAATTGGGTGTGTCCATTACATCATTCATATAATGATATAACCTTGTTATTAATAACATCCAATGTTCATGATTATGAAACTAATCATCCATTAATCAACAAGCTAGTTAAGAGGCATACTAGGGACTCTTTGTTGTCTACATATCACACATGTACTAATGTTTCGGTTAATACAATTATAGCATGATATATAAACATTTATCATAAACATAAAGATATATAATAACCACTTTTATTATTGCCTCTTGGGCATATCTCCTTCAAGGAGGTGAGATGCTCGCACCCCTGTTTATATAGGTCGGAGACAGGGCGACGGCCGCGCCACGCGGGGCGTCGCCATTTACTACGCGCGGCACGCGAGGCTTCGCCATTAACGCGGCCGCAGACTGCCGACGCGACGCGTCGGTACCAGTACTGGCGGAGAAGACGCATTGACGCTGCGCACGCTCGCGGAAGCCGAGGCACGCCATTTTCGCGGCCCTGCAAAGGCTGCAGCGCGCCGCCCGGAAGTAATGCCGCGGAAGATGAAGCAGTTGTGCCGCTACCATGTGGGCCCATGCGAGGACCGAGCAGACATTTTCCGCGACCGCCGAGCGTCCGCGGAGACGCAAACCTGGCGCATATTTTGGCCAAGTTTGCGTCTCCGCGGACGGCCCGGTCACTTTGCGTCGCCCCCCTGGAGGTGGTGCCAGACGCATTTTCCGGTCACGGCGGACACGTCGCGCCGCTGGAGATGCCCTAACGCCTTCCCCACCGGGCTCAGGTATTTTGGACGTTAAAAGTGGTTGCGCGTGTTTATCTGCCTCGAGCCGTGATACCGAAATGGTCGTCAAGAGAATGTTGTTCGTTTACGTTGGGGGAAGCCCCAGTGACCTGACGCATTTTGTCCGACGAGGCTAGTCATGTGCTCTACCCAAACGCATCAAACAAAACATAGGAACAAAGCAGTGCAATATTTGAAACAAATATGACATACAAACTGCAAAAATAGAATAGATGTTAAAACAAATTTATAAACACATTACATAAATAATCTACTTCTTCATAGAGGGCCCTGCCTAGTCATCCTCATGGAGGCGCTTCCTATTTGTCACCCCTTGTGAAGAGCTCGTCGCGTCCGACGACCTTGTGCCCCCCCTTCGATTAGTCATCCTTGGTGTCTTCCTCGTCGTCGGTACATGCCGGCTGCACCTCTGCCTTCGCCTGGGGCCTCGCCTTCTTCTTCCCCGTCATCGCCTTCTTCAGCTGCCTCCAGCTGTGCCCACATAGCCTCTTCATCCTCTTGCTCCTCCTCTTGGTCGTCATTGGCGATAGCGACCCTGATGAGGACATCCCTATTACTACACTACTACCTCCATCATTGCAAGATGAAGATGATGCTGTTGTGAAGCTCAAGTCCAATGAAGTCAGGACTGGACCAATGACACGAGCTAGTGCGAAGCTACTTAAACAACAGGTGAATTTGTTCCTAAGTGATACTTTGATCGATGAGAAATTTATATTGCCTAAGTCTTGTTACTTATGTATGATCAGGTATGAAGAAGGAGCAAGCATCGCACGAAGAGGAGAGGAGCAGCTGGACAAGAAGCTGGACATGAAGACATCCCATGGACGCGCGAGGGAGGAGCGGGAGGCATGCGCGAGGGAAGAGAACCAAGTTCAGGCCAGCGCCAGATCCGGTCTGACTGGCCGCCACGCCGGCGCGCCCGGTCCCAGGCCTGGTCAACCGGGTGCCATGCCGAACCATCCCGGTGCCGACCGGATTTTCCACTTATGCCAACCGAGCACTATCCAGTAAGCCTGGACGCCCCGCCCGGTTGCCACCCAGTGCCTGGCCTGGTTCCGACCGGACCAGCCCGGTCCCAGGCCCGGTCGACCGGCCCCCAGGCCGGTCGTGTCTGTTATCACCAGATTTTGGCCAAATCAGGAAGTGGGCCGTAAGAGAGATGGGCTTGGAAGATTACACGTGGAAGATCTCTGAAGCGGCCTTGCACGAAGAATTTGGGCTAGATTGCCCGTGTATCTTTTATTATAGTAAATTGTATCATAGATTAAAAGTTAGAGTTTTACCCGTGCACGGTTAGGTGCACGCCTTAATTAGAAAGTTCCCTGGACTATAAATATGTATCTAGGGTTTATGGAATAAACAACAACTCACGTTCAACCCAAAACAAACCAATCTCGGCGCATCGCCAACTCCTTCGTCTCGAGGGTTTCTATCAGGTAAGCGACATGCTGCCTAGATCGCATCTTGCGATCTAGGCAGCACAAGCTCCACGTTGTTCAGGCGTTGCTCGTACTGAAGCCTTTTTGATGGCGAGCAACGTAGTTATCATAGATGTGTTAGGGTTAGCATTGTTCTTCGTTTAAGCATGCTTACGTAGTGCAACCCTCGCATGTCTAGCCGCCCTCACACCTATCTCAGGTGTGGGGGCGGTACCCAGCTTGATTATTATTTAGTAGATCTGATCCGTTACGATTGCTCCTTGTTCTACAAGGATTAGTTTAATATCTGCAATAGTTAGGCCTTACAAAGGGGGGGAGGATCCAGCGGCACGTAGGGTGGCGTTCGCAAGTCCTAAACAGGATGTTCCGAGGATCAACTTCATGTTGGTTTTTAGGCCTTGTTTAGGATCGGCTTACGATCACCGTGCGTGGCCGCGAGGCCCAACCTGGAGTAGGATGATCCGATTATGCGGTGAAAACCCTAAATCGTCGTAGATCTCATTAGCTTTATCTTGATCAAGCAGGACCACCATATATTCGTGCACCCCGTACGAATCATGGGTGGATCGGCTCTTTGAGCCGATTCACAGGATAACCTGAGAGCCGATCGAGGCTCGTATTTAATGTTTACGTGTATGCCATGCAGGAAACTAAGCGAGGCATCCCCATCACCTTCCTGACCAGGTATAGGTCAGGTGGCACGCCCTTGCACTTCGCATCGGACGTGTGACCAGAAGAGCATTGCGGGCCGTCGCTCGGAGGGGTCTCAGCCAGCCGCAGCTCTAGGCTCTTCCCGGCTCTACCTGTGTTGACCGTCGCTGCCCGCCGGTGGGTTTTGGCGGTCAACACATTCTGGCACGCCCGGTGGGACAATCGTCTACATCAACCACATCGCCATCTACATCTGAGATGGCGGACGGCACGCCAGTCACCTACGAGGAGCTGCCCGACGAGCTCAAGAAGAGATATGACGAGATCAAGGCCACCCTCGAAGCCGACCTCATCGGCTCTTTTCAGAGAACCCGTTCCCATGGCATCAGATGGAAGGGATTCTCACCGCAAGGTGCACTCGATGGGATAGACCTCTCTGCCCCGTCGGAGGAACGCACCAGGGGCCTGCGGCAGGAGATCAACTACTTGGTGGCTCACTCGCTACACCGCCACTCTGAAAACCTGGTCAACGTGTTGGAGCGTGTCGCTCTGCGCGTGATCCAGGAGATCATGAGCCACCAGTACTCGCCGTCAGGACCAGCTCTCGGGACGCATCAAGGAGAGTTGCCACTCCAGTCCCGTCCACCGCTGCCATATGCGTTGGCAGCACCAGCTGAAGTGCCGGCTACACCGGCATTCGTCATCTACAAGATCGGTGGTGACCCTAGTGACTACCAATTCTTGACTGAGGCGCCTAAGGAGATCCCTCAAGGATACGCGTGCACGTATGTGCCAGATTGTGGCAACTGGGCACTCACAAACCAGGCCACAACATCGTGGGGACTCCGGCGAAACAGGAGGAACGTCGCCGACGAGCTTGAGAAGCGTACGTGGCTCCGCAGCTCAGCTCCTGCAGTTGGCTCGAGCTGGAAAAGCAAACATGGCTGGCTAAGTACGCCACCCCGGCGAATCTTCGTAGCGCAACTCCTGCAGCCCAGCACAGCGGATCAGATCGCACTACCATCGAGAGACCAGTTCGGCATGGTGCCGAAAAGAAGGGCAATCGGCTATTCCAAGCCGTACCTCGACGAGTACGAGATGATCCCGCTGCCACCTAAATATCGGCTCCCGACTTCTCCAAATTCAGTGGATCAGATGGCTCCAGCTCCATCGAGCACGTCGGCCGATATTTGGCGCAACTAGGACCGGCTTCAGTGTCGGATCAGCTACGCGTGAGGCTCTTTTCACAGTCCCTCACGGGATCGGCTTTCGGATGGTACACCTCTTTGCCAGCAGACTCCATCCGGTCTTGGAAGCAATTGGAAGAACAGTTCCATATGCAATGCCATTCAGAGGCTTCCGAGTCCGGCATTGCCGATCTAGCACAACTACGTCAGAAGCGCGGAGAAACGGTGACAGAGTACATCCAGCGCTTCAGGAATCTTAGGAACCGATGTTATTCGGTTCGTATAACTGAAAAGGAAGCAGTCGAGTTGGCAGTAGCAGGCCTTGCAACACAGCTCAAGGACATGGCCTCCCAAGCAGATTATCCCTCGCCGCGCACATGGTTCAAAAACTATCAGCATATGAACAGCGCCACCCGGACCTGTACCAAGACAAGTTCAAGCGTGCAGTAGTCCTGGTCGATGCAGAGGAAGACGAAGTTCCTGCGGGAGACCAAGAGGTAGCAGTGGCTGAATGGACTCGAGGAGGAACCCCCGTGTCCTGCAAATGGGTAAAGCCACCAGGCCCACCCAGGGGATTTGATTTTGACGTGACCAAGACTGAGCAAATCTTCGACCTCCTGCTCAAGGAGAAACAGTTGACGATTCCTGAAGGTCTCAAATTCCCCACGGCGCAAGAGCTGAACGGAAAGCCATACTGCAAATGGCACAACTCGCTCTCCCATGCCACCAACGACTGCAGGGTGTGGCGTCAGCACATCCAAGCGGCGATAGAGAAGGGGCGGCTAATTTTCAACCAGTACGCCATGAAGGTCGACACCCAACCCTTCCCCGCCGTTAACATGGTAGAAGTCACCTACCCTGAGGGTTGCCAGCCAGGTCCCTCGTTCAGCATCAACATGGTAGGACCTGGGAACCACTCTGGCAAAGATAGAGATGAGGGCAGCTGCTCTCATAGCAAGGACACAGAGGAGGCCGCTCCACGCGATCGGCTCCATCATGATGGCAAGCGCTACGTCACAGAGGGAGAGGTGAAGAACATAAGATATCAACGACCTCTCTCTGATCACCTCCTCAACAAATATGTGAGTCAGTATGACCAACGCCGACGGTCCAACTATGATGATGACGGAGATCGTCCCGGCTAGAGAAGCCAGAAGACATCGTCGGCATGATCGCGATGAGGAGGAGCACGAGCGCCGTGCCACGGAAAAATCAAGGGAGCAAGATGACAACGCCAGACACTGGGACTGCCCCTTCTTCAGACACTGCTGGGATTCAGGAATGAGCCGATTGCCCACAATCGGCAATTGCCCAGAATGCAACAAGAAGAAGAAGGAGGTAGCCAACGTGTCTGTGTTCGAGCGCTTAGGGCCTCTCCCACCACAGAGCAAACGTGCTGAGTCCCCTCGGTGGGCAGATCTTGAGGACTCTGAAGACGAGGGACCAGAGGAAGAAGACAGGTACCACCATCCAAGGTGGTGCCCTGACGGACTCAGCCGTTCCCAAAAGCGCAGGGTTCAGCGTTTGCGCGGCCTGGAGGAAGCCGAAAGGTTATACTTGCATACGCTAAGGAAGGCACGGCCTGATCTGGCTGCAAAGGTTCAGCGAACCCTGGATGAAGAGGGTCGTCCACGGAGAATGGAGTGGCGTCCCAAGCAAAAGAAAGCCGACGATGAAACATCGGCTGGCACAAACATGGTGCTCGTCCTTCCGACAGAGCTTAGTGCCCCACGAGTCTACGATGCGCTCAAGGTGGACGACAGCAGGCGCATAAAGTCAGAGGTTGGGTTGGTTTTATCCAGCCTGACCGAGTAGCAAGAACACACCAGTGAGCAAAACAAGGCTAGGCTGATCCTCGTGATCGGCCCCAAAAATTATGAAGGAGCATTATAGAACCTTCAGTCAGCGCTCCAATGGATATGGAGGCCGATTCCAGCAATCGGCCAAAATTATCTTCACCGCATATTCAGCACATGTTTTGCTTGTGTTCAGCAACGATCTACTGGGCAGCGGCCGCGTCGGCAGATGAAAGTCAGCATGAATCTTTACGAAGCCGATGTGCAAGTGCAGTGCCCTGACTAACCATAAAAGCCGATATCTGCAGTCATTTGCGTATTCGGCTCGGGGCATCTGATCAGATGAACATGTGCAGGTAAATGTGTGTAAACATGCGTGCAGTGAAACATTGGGGGCCGATTAAGAAAAATCGGCCAAATAAAAAAAAAAATTCGCAAGAAGCGAAGCCGATGCGCAGCCATCGACTTTAGTATAGTTACACAAGTCCAAGACCTACTGGCTATGTGCTCAAGGTTTACATCAACGTCGACGTTCAGTAGAAGGAAGCTGATCAGCGACCTGCGCATCCTTGCCGGTATTCTTGCCTTGATTAAGGCTCGGGGGGCAGCTCGCCTTAAAAATTCTCTGGAGAGCCGATTTTGATAGAATCGGCTGATTCTGCATTACACCCGGAGGCCGATGGTGGCACATGTGGTTGGCTCACTGCTGTTCTCGCCTTGATGAAGGCTCGGGGGGCAACGGACTACATGGATATTTGGTTTTTAAGAAACCGATTGGAGTTGCATCGGTTGATCCTGCATCGTGATCCTTTCTGGAAGCAGTTCCGGTCGTGAAAGAAGATTGCCGAAGCTATGGAGAGGAATCAGGAAAGGAGGCCGTCGGCTTTTGCAGATTTTGGACTGTCCTGACGCTGCAAAGGGATTGGATTCTCAAAATAGCCGATGAGCAGTCATCGGCTAAGGGATTGCGAAGAATTATGGTCAGATATCGAATCGCAGCCTGAAATTGGGAGGTGCTTGGCCGACGGGCTAATCGACATGAGAGTCCGGCTTCATGGGCGTCCAAAAGAAAAGAGACAGACGGAAGGAATGAAATTGGATTGATTGAAAGAACAATTTCATTAATTCAAAGGAGCGGCTTTACAAGAAAGAGCCGATGGCTCTCAAAAGGGGGATCTGGTGCCTAGTGCACTGCTACTACTAGTCCTATCTACTAGTCGTCGCTGTCCTCGTCATCACCGCCGTCGATGTCGTCGGCGCTGCTCCCAGGGAGCTCCTCGTCGCTGCTGCCCCAGCCCGTGGCCGGAGCCTCTTCCTCCTCGTCATCATCATCATCCTCGCTGTCCGCCCAGGAGCGGAAGCGCTTGGTTGGCGGGTACCCGGCGGAAGAGGAAGATTCATCTTCCTCCTCCTCCTCTTCTTCTTCTTCGTCGTCATCTTCGTCCTCGCTGTCCGCCCACATGCGGGAGCGCTTCTTCGGCGGGAGCTTGGCGGAGGGGAAGGCCTTGGCCTTCGCTACTTCTCCTTCTTTCTTCTCATTGTCGGGGGAGAGGGGGTTCACCTTGGAGTGAAGGTTGTCCTCGTTCTTCTTCTTCGGCGAGGATTGGGGGAAGAGGCTTGAGAAGGAAGAGGAAGACATTGCTATAGGGGAAGAGGGTTTTTTGGGTGCCGATGGCTGGAACAGAAGAAGGGGATAAAGAGAGCTAATCAGTCGGCACGGTTAAATAATGAGAAGCCTGGTGGAAATTTAATGCCATTATAGTTTCCAAGGAAATGATGCCAGGGCTATCGAATTTTGCAGAGAAGCTGAGAAGACAGGGCATAATGATAACGGATACTGCAACAACTCTGCTCTGCCACGACATGACCCTTCAGAAACAGAATGATTTTGGAAATGTTATTTCCAAAACCAGGGGGGCATGTGTTATCACCAGATTTTGGCCAAATCAGGAAGTGGGCCGTAAGAGAGATGTGCTTGGAAGATTACACGTGGAAGATCTCTGAAGCGGCCTTGCACGAAGAATTTGGGCTAGATTGCCCGTGTATCTTTTATTATAGTAAATTGTATCATAGATTAAAAGTTAGAGTTGTACCCGTGCACGGTTAGGTGCACGCCTTAATTAGAAAGTCCCCTGGACTATAAATATGTATCTAGGGTTTATGGAATAAACAACAACTCACGTTCAACCCAAAACAAACCAATCTCGGCGCATCGCCAACTCCTTCGTCTCGAGGGTTTCTATCAGGTAAGCGACATGCTGCCTAGATCGCATCTTGCGATCTAGGCAGCACAAGCTCCACGTTGTTCGTGCGTTGCTCGCATGCGAAGCCTTTTTGATGGCGAGCAACGTAGTTATCATAGATGTGTTAGGGTTAGCATTGTTCTTCGTTTAAGCATGCTTACGTAGTGCAACCCTCGCATGTCTAGCCGCCCTCACACCTATCTCAGGTGTGGGGGCGGTACCCAGCTTGATCATTATTTAGTAGATCTGATCCGTTACGATTGCTCCTTGTTCTACAAGGATTAGTTTAATATCTGCAATAGTTAGGCCTTACAAAGGGGGGGAGGATCCAGCAGCACGTAGGGTGGCGTTCGCAAGTCCTAAACAGGATGTTCCGAGGATCAACTTCATGTTGGTTTTTAGGCCTTGTTTAGGATCGGCTTACGATCACCGTGCGTGGCCGCGAGGCCCAACCTGGAGTAGGATGATCCGATTATGCGGTGAAAACCCTAAATCGTCGTAGATCTCATTAGCTTTATCTTGATCAAGCAGGACCACCATATATTCGTGCACCCCGTACGAATCATGGGTGGATCGGCTCTTTGAGCCGATTCACAGGATAACCTGAGAGCCGATCGAGGCTCGTATTTAATGTTTACGTGTATGCCATGCAGGAAACTAAGCGAGGCATCCCCATCACCTTCCTGACCAGGTATAGGTCAGGTGGCACGCCCTTGCACTTCGCATCGGACATGTGACCAGAAGAGCATTACGGGCCGTCGCTCGGAGGGGTCTCAGCCAGCCGCAGCTCTAGGCTCTTCCCGGCTCTACCTGTGTTGACCGTCGCTGCCCGCCGGTGGGTTTTGGCAGTCAACAGTGTCCGAGTCTGTCTCGACTACATCCCGATCTGGGTCGGTTATTCTTGTAGTTTTTCGACCTGAGGTCGTCGTGAACCCCTATATAAGTGCCCAGGATGCCCCCAAATTAGGTTTAGACCACGTTTAAGATAAACCCTAGTTCATAGTTGATTGCTTTGCAACTCTATTGAATCCCTACACCATATTGCCTTGATTTGGTGTAATTCCGAAAGTCTTGTGTGATCTGATGTTCCATTGGGAATTAGAAGGTTGCAACTTACCGCTTCGTGATCGGCGGCTACGTGAGCAAGTGTGTGGAGTTGCGAATATCTTGCAGGGTTGAGAGTTGTTGCATTGGCGACAGGGACCAATCGAGAGATCTCGTTGTGTCATACAAGTTATCATCCACTCTTAATCAAGTTATCTCCGTTGTGTTCATCCCGTGATCATCATCACCACCATTGCTTACTGAGAAGGTCGGGCCACCCCTTATCATCTTGGTATCAGATTTCAGTGTTTCCTCAGTAAGCCATCCACAATCCACCCCATAGTTGAGTTGTGAGTGTTTTCCTATCCAGAAAAAGCCAAAAATATTAGGGTTAGGGTTTGCGCCTTAGATTGCACTAATTTCGAGTTTTAGTTGCTTTTCGTAGTTGTTTTTGCGTATCTTTTTCTTCCGTCTAGTATTGTTAGGGTTTTTGTCTCCGCTTTCATCTAGAGTCAATTTTTGTTGCTCCGAGTCCACATAGCATACAATGTGTTTGTCCAAACCATAGCCACAACCTTTCGATATAAGTGACTAGGAACTTCCCCAGAAGAGACTAGTTTTACCGCTCGACAGGCTGCTCATTAGGGTTTTGGTGCTTTGCATTACCTGTTGGCCGTGTTATCAAGGAGTTGAGTCTGAAAAAATCAAAAAAAGAAGGAGAAATTTGAAAAGAATCAAAAAGAGCTACATAGCTCCGTGTTATACAAAAGAAAATTCCAAAAAGAAAAGTGAAGTGCTAGTAGAATCAAGTGTAGGCCTAAGTTTTCTTTAACTGCACCCGTAGTTGAGCAATCTTGTGCATGTCCCGTTGAGCTTTGCTAGCGTCTCTCGAGTGTATTGCAACCTTTCATCCATATAGTTGCATTGCCACATTTATCGCCTTGTGTGAGTATCATTGGTTGTCTACGGTCAGCGCTAGAGCTTGTTATTGGTGCAAATAGGTAGCCCACCTCCAGTCCCACATATACCCTGCTTTGTCGTGTGATTGTTCTTATACCCTTGATATTCGCTTCGCTACATTCGTGCACTAGTCATCACTACAAGTGGTAAGCAATACTAATTCACTTTGGAGAGGTAAGATTTACTTTTCTTATCAGTTTTGAGTGAGTTGTGAGAGTACCACCATATATATTTGTTTTAGTGCACTAACCTACTAACCATGTCTTCTAGTGATGAGAAAATTGTTAACCAGAAAAACAAGAATGCCGCTGATGTGATGACATGGAGGGAGTATGAAGCTCTTCGTAATGAGATGCGACATGAATTCCGCGTTCAGGACGAAGAACTAAAAGAGACCATTGACGGAGTTTCCAAAATGCTAGATACTACTAATGCGACCGTCAATGCTATGCAAGATCAAATGACGGATATTCAGCGCAATATTCAAGCGTTGACACTTGTTGTTGATAATTTGACCCAACAACAACAACATGAAGATGAAGATGCTGAGCTTCAAGATGAAGCACCTGGTGTTGGTCGTGGTGCTGGGCGTGGTAACCGCGGTCTTGGGTTTGTTGAACTCGGATGCCAAGGTCGTAGGTTTGAGGAGGAAGACAGATTGGGTAAGCCAAAGTTCTTCATACCCAAATTTGAAGGAGGTGCTGATGTTGAAGAATACCTCACTTGGGAGCTGAAGATTGAGAAGTTATGGCACTTACATACTTATACTTAAGATAGGAAGGTCAAGCTTGGTTCCTTAGAATTTGATGGTTATGCATTGCATTGGTGGGATGGAGTGACACACAAACGTCAAGAAGATCATGAGCTGCCAGTTCGTACATGGAGAGAGATGAAGGAACTTATGCAAGCTCGTTTCGTGCCCACTAATTATTTGCGATCTATATATGATAAGTTGACCCTATTGAGACAAGGTGTGAAGACTGTTGATGCATATTTCATGGAGATGGAGATGCTTATGCAGCGTGGCCGTGTCCGTGAGTCACTTGAGATGACAATGAACCGTTTTCTCCTTGGTTTGAAGTTTGATATCAAAGGCATTGTTCATCATCACAGTTACACCACTAAGTGTTCCAGAATCGTCTGTGCGTTTCCTCTTATTGCAGGAATCCCATGCTGGAGGTTTGATGGGTCACTTTGGGCGTGAGAAGACTCTACTCATGCTAGCTGACCACTTTTATTGGCCAAAGATGAGGCGGGATGTGGATAGATATGTGAAGAGGTGCATTACTTGCAACAAGTCCAAGTCCAAGCTGAAGCCTCATGGTTTGTATACTCCGTTACCGGCACCTACTACACCTTGGGAAGATATTAGTATGGATTTTGTGTTGGGTTTGCCGCGTACTAAGAGAGGCCATGATTCGATATTTGTGGTAGTGGATAGATTTTCTAAGATGTCGCATTTTATTGCCTGCCACAAGAGCGACGATGTGTAGCATATCGCTAACCTGTTTTTTAGGGAGATTGTACGTCTACATGGAGTCCCGATGACTATTGTTTCTGATCGTGACGTGAAGTTGCTACTTCTGGAAGACGCTTTGGAGAAAGCTGGGGACGAAGCTACTTTTCAGTACTACTTGTCATCCCCAAATTGATGGTCAAACTGAAGTGGTGAATAGAACATTGTCAAAACTGTTGAGATCCATGATCAAGAAGAACCTGAAGGAGTGGGAAGATTGTTTGCCGCATGTGGAGTTTGCTTATAACAGGGCGGTACATTCTACCACAGAGTTGTGTCCCTTTGAGGTGGTGTATGGTTTCAAGCCCATTACTCCACTGGATTTTTGCCTTTACCCATACATGAGAGAGTCAATATGGAGGCATCCAAGAGGGCAGATTTTGTGCGAAAGATTCATGTGAAGACTAAAGCGTTGATAGAGAAGAAAGGCAAGAGCAATGCTGCAAGGATGAACAAGAAGCGCAAGGAGATGTTGTTGAAGCCTGGTGATATGGTCTGGGTACATTTTCGCAAGGATAGGTTCCCGAAGCTACGGAAGTCCAAGTTTCTTCCTCGTGGTGCTGGTCCTTACAAAGTGCTTGCCAAGATCAATGATAATGCATACTCTATAGATCTTCCAATGGATGAGTTTGGTGTTAGCAATTCTTTCAATGTGGCTGATTTGACACCATATGACGGAGAAGACCTTGGAGCGTCGAGGTCGATGACTTTTGAAGGGGGGGGGAGATGATGAGGACATCCCTATTACTACACTACTACCTCCGTCATTGCAAGATGAAGACGATCCTGCTGTGAAGCTCAAGTCCAATGAAGTCAGGATTGGACCAATGACACAAGCTCGTGCGAAGCTACTTAAACAACAGGTGAATTTGTTCCTAAGTGATACTTTGATCGATGAGAACTTTATATTGCCTAAGTCCTATTACTTATGTATGATCAGGTATGAAGAAGGAGCAAGCATCGCACGAGGAGGAGAGGAGCAGCTGGGCAAGAAGCAGGACATGAAGACATCCCATGGACGCGCGAGGGAGGAGCGGGAGGCATGCACGAGGGAAGAGAACCAAGTTCAGGCCGGCGCCGGATCCGGTCTGACTGACCGCCACGCCGGCGTGCCCGGTCCCAGGCCCGGTCAACCGGGTGCCACGCCAAACTATCCCGGTGCCGACCGGATTTTCCACTTGTGCCAACCGGGCACTATCCAGTAAGCCTGGACGCCCCGCTCGGTTGCCACCCGGTGCTTGGCCCGGTTCCGACCGGACCAGCCCGGTCCCAGGCCCGATCGACCGGCCCCCAGGCCGGCCGTGTCCGAGTCTGTATGGACCAGATCCCGATCTGGGTCGGTTATTCCTGTAATTTTTCGACCTGAGGTCGTCCTGAACCCCTATATAAGTGCCCAGGACGCCCCCAAATTAGGTTTAGACCACGTTTAAGATAAACCCTAGTTCATAGTTGATTGCTTTGCAACTCTATTGAATCCCTACACCATATTGCCTTGATTTTGTGTAATTCTGAAAGTCATGTGTGATGTGTTGTTCCATTGGGAATTAGAAGGTTGCAACTTACCGCTTCGTGGTCAGCGGCTACGTGCGCAAGTGTGTGGAGTTGCGAATATCTTGCAGGGTTGAGAGCTGTTACATTGGCGACAGGGACCAATCGAGAGATCTCGTTGTGTCATACACGTTATCATCCACTCTTCATCAAGTCATCTCCGCTGTGTTCATCCCGTGATCATCATCACCACCGTTGCTTACTGAGAAGATCAGGCCACCCCTTATCAGACCCCCTCCTCCTCCTGGCTGTCACTCGGTGAGGAGCTAGAGCTGCTCGACGTGGCAACTCTTGCCCACCAATGTTGCCATCCCGGTGGCTTGCCCTTGCTTTCGGAGTCAGATGGTAAAGACAGGTTTCTCATGGCGCAGATGTCAATCGCATAGATGAATGGTGGCAGCCATTTGCAGATTCGAACGTGCATACGTAAGGATTTTATTTAGCCACGCTTTATTCAGCCGCACAGATGAATGGCGGTGCAAAAATCGAAGATGGTTGCAATTGCTCTTCCATGGCGGTTTCTATGCTTGGGCAATCGCGTCGATCGACGCGGTATCCATTTCGGCGGTTGCTCTTCCGCAACAGCTGATGTGCTTGGGTTCGGCCTTGGGTCGCTGATACGTCTCAAACGAATCTATAATTTTTGATGTTCCATACTTGTTTTACACCAATTGCTATATGTTTTGTTTACATTTCGTGGCACTTTTATGCATTTTCCGACACTAACCTATTGACAAGATGCCACAGTGCCAGTTCCCATGTTTTTTGTTATTTTTGTATTTCAGAAAAGTTGTACAGGAAATATTCTCGGAATTGGACGAAACAAAAACCAAAGTTCCTATTTTTCCCGGAACGAAGACGAAGTTCAGAGGAGAGACGAAGGGGGGCCACCAGGTGGCCACACCTGCGCTAGGCGCGGCCTAGCCCTGGCCTGCGCCTAGGCATGGTGTGGGGCCCACAGGCACCCCACCGACCTCAATCCTCCGCCTATATAAAGCCTCCAACGCAAAACCCTAAATATACCAGCCTCCGCCCACGAAAAGTTCCGTAGCTCCACCGCCATCGCAGACAAGATCCGGGGGATAGAAGTCTCTGTTCCAGCACCCGGCCGGGACGGGGAATTGCCCCCGGAGCCATCTCCATCGACTCCACCTCCATCTCCATCGCCGTTGCAGACTCCCATGATGAGGAGGGAGTAGTTCTCCCTCGGGGTTGAGGGCTCTATCGGTAGCTATGGGGTCTGTCTCTCTCTCCCATTGTGTGATCTTTATTTGACCATGAGCTTTGTAATCAAGATGTCATTATGCTATTCAAGTGAACTTTACTTATGTGATCTCCGGAGACTCCTTGTCCCACGTATGTAAAGGTGGAGTATGTGCACCGTGTGGGTCTCTTAGGCTATATTTCACAGAATACTTGTTCAGTGAATTATGATTTGAGTTGGATGTCTCTATAAAATTGTGGTGTGTTAGTACCGCCTATGAATGCTCAAAGTGCAGCGCGGGGTGTTCATTAGTACTTGGGAATACATTTTAAGGTTTTCTTTTTTCAGACCTACTAAGTGGATTAGTGTTCGTTATCCAGCCGGAGAGTCTTTCAGAGTAGCATAGTGAAGTGCTTATATTTATATTTCTTAATGATATCATTGTTGAGAGTGACCACTAGTGAAAGTATGATCCTAGGCCTTGTTTCCAGACATCAAATTACCATTTATTTATTGTTTTACTGCATGTTTACTTGCTGCCATAATATTTCAGATTGTTATTACCACTCATATCCATCCATAGCAGTTGCATTTTACTATCTCTTCGCCGAACTAGTGCACCTATACATCTGACAAGTGTATTAGGTGTGTTGGGGACACAAGAGACTTCTTGTATCGTAATTGGAGGGTTGCTTGAGAGGGATATCTTTGACCTCTACCTCCCTAAGTTCGATAAACCTTGGGTGATCCACTTAAGGGAAACTTGCTGCTGTTCTACAAACCTCTGCACTTGGAGGTCCAACACTGTCTACAAGAATAGAAGAGTGTGTAGACATCAAGCTCTTTTCTGGCGTCGTTGCTGGGGAGGTCTGGTAAAATGTACTCACATCCTCTAGCTACTAAGTTTTGTAGTTACTGGTGAGTCCTCGAAGTTATTTCCTTTAGATTATGCAATTACATCTTTTTGTTTCCTGTTTTTATTTTCACTAGTTAGGCTTAATGGAAAACAACAACAAAAATTAGGGCGATTTATAGTATTTATCTTGAGTTAGGACATGAGGTATTTGAAGAGAAAATAAAAAAAAAACCTATGGAACTTTACTCGCATGCTTGTAGCAATGTTATTAGTATGAATTCTTTGAACACCATTATTGCTAATGCTATGGAAAAGTCTAAACTTGGAGAAGCTAGTTTTTAGGAAAATGATCTTTTTAGTTCCCCAGCTTTTGAGGAGGAAATTTGTTATGATGATACTATGCTCCAATATATGATGATTACAATGATGACTATGTTATTTTCAATCCACCTACTATTGAGGAGAAATTTAATTGATTACAATATGCCTCCTATATTTGATGATTATGGTGATGAGAACAATAATGATAGCTATTTTGTTGAATTTGCTCCCACTACAATTAATAAGAATGATGATGCTTATGTGGGGAGTAATAATTATTTTATGCATGTGGATCATGATAAGAATTTTTTATGTGATAGTTATATTGTTGAGTTTATTCATGATGCTACTGAAAGTTATTACGTGAGAGGAAAATATGGTTGTAGAAGTTTTCATGGTACTAAAACACATCTCTATATGTTGACAGTTTTGAAGTTACTCTTGTTTTATCTTCCTATGCTTGTTACTTTGTTCTTTGTGAATTTATTTGTGTACAAAATTCCTATGCATAGGAAGTGGGTTAAACTTAAATGTTTTTTGAATTTGCATCTTGATGCTCTCTCTTATATATATCTCTTATGTGATCATCTTCTCAAATTACTGAGCCTAGCTGAAAGACGTTAAAGAAAAGCGCTTATGGGAGACAACCCATTGTTTTATTTCTGTAATTTTTCTTTCATGTTGAGTCTTGGAAGTTATTACCTTTGTAATAACCTCTCCTTATCATTTTTATTTCTTTTTGTGCCAAGAATAGCCTCTAATAGGAAGAAAGTAAGATTTGGGAAGTTGCTGCCCTGAAAATAGATTCTGTGCTACCACCATAAAAATTCGTAAAAATAGCCAGAATGGAATTTTGAGCTGTAATTGTTTATGAATATGCCCGAGGTTATTATCTAACATTCATTAGTTGACCACTTTTCGAGATAAGCAACAGAGGATTTTCAAAAAATTTGATCTTTACCTGATGTTCTGTTTTGACAGATTTCTGCACTATTTGCATTCGCCTCTTAAATCTCTTTCGTTTTTTGTTCTTTTGATCAAAGAGCTTTTTGAAAGGTTGCTACAGTAGCATATGCTTTAATACATGTTTTATATATGTTAGTACTGAACACTAGTAGATTTTTTTTATTTTGATTGTACTAATGGTGCTAATGAAGAATTGTGCGAAGTTTTTGTATGAAGGAAGTTTTCAAGTGTAAGGAAAGAAGAATGATGTGATGGGATGAAGAATGGTCAAAATCTTAAGATTGGGGATGCTCCTGCACCCCAAGACATATTCAAGAGGTACAGGCGTCAAAGCTTGGGGATGCCCAAGGCATCCCCTCTTCATCAACAAAGCAACAGGTCATCTCTCTATACGCTATATTTTTATTGCTTCATTCGCTATGTGTTGTCCTTGGAGCGTATTTTTTTAGTTTAATTTTGTTTACTGTAGCATATGTTTTATCCCATCACATTTTTTTTGGAGAAAGACCCGCTCCATTTTAATTGCATAGAACGCTCTAGTTTTCACTGTTATTGTTCTACGAGTGTTCTAGTTTTATGGTACTGTGTTTAGCTCTTGTTCTTTCACTTGAATTTTGTTCAGAGCTCGTTAGTATTCATTATTTATGTATGATTAGCTCTCTAGTCCATAATGTATTTCATCTCTGAGAGTTATTTCAAATAAGTTGATTGGTGTTGGATACGAGTAAAATATTTCATGACTATAGTGATGCAAAAGGAAGCTTGTCTAGACTGGGGCATAGACTTTGGCATGTCATGTTGGATGTTATTCTTGTCATATGCTTAGTATTTATTGTTTTAGCATGCCTTTGTTTCAAATGGCTGAGAGGGCATAATGTGTCATTGAAATAATCATGTGTTGTTTCTATCATAAAAGCATAATATTGTGGTATTCTCCTTTGATGCTTTATTGGGTTGACTTGGCGCATGCTTATTGTAAGGGTACATTGCCCCTATGTGTGGTTTTGGTAATTAATGACAACCCCTATGGACTAATGTTTTCATTGAGTTTATATGAAGGAATATTCCATAGGTACTACACTGATATTCCATGTGTTGGATTCAAGTATGGATGCCATGAAGATAAAGATACACCTTGTGTATTGGAATCAAGATCATCGATTTGAAGATATATATGTGATATGATCAAGAAGAAGAAATGAAGATGGAGTTCTTATGTGGAACTCAATATTAGCCATGCTCTATCTTATGTGAGTATGAGAAGATACAAGGTTGAGTTGGGCAAGTTCAAGATGAGCATCTCAAGTGGATCACATGCTTGAAGCTTGCCGTCCATTTGGTATAATGGACTTGTGAAGATGTGCATCAATAAAGCTTTCCCATCATAGTGTATGGGGGAGCATTTGTGAGTCTTCACAAAGCAACAATGATCAAGTTGTGGCATTCTAGTTTGAGTAGAGCTTGAAGAGCTATCATCAAGATCAAGCGGGATGCGCAAGGCAAAGGTATGGCCTTGCTAGGTTTTCCTTTTACCGGTCTCAAGGTGGTTGATGGGAGACCGGATTATAGGATAGATAGCCACACTATTAAGAGGGGCTTTCGGTTGGGTAACTTGATCACATCGTCTTAGAGAGCTCAATCTTTTGCATACTTTGCATATCCTTATTGATTCTTGGTGTTTCTCTGTGTGAGGTTCTTGAGCTTGTTGCCAGCTTTACAACAAGCCCAAGTTCATCGAAAACGGAATTCGCATGCATCTTCTATTGCGTTTTCGAGTTTCGACGTCTTCACCGTTTCTTAACGGTGGGAGACACCCTCTCTGAAATCTTCTAAAATATTCTGCTGGGGTTCTATTCGTCGTTATCTTTCCAACAAAATTGGTTTCATTTAAATCGGAGTTCGGGAGCATTAGTTATTAAAGAAAAAGGGAAAAGAATAAAAAGGAAATGAAAAGAAAAGGGGGAGGTAGTGGCCGGTCGGCCGACCGGCCTGACCGGCCCACCCGGTCCATGCCAGCCATGGCACTGATGCCAACCGGGCCGGTTGCTGTAAGGCCGCCGGTCTGGGTCCGGCCCAGCTCTCGGCTGCGTCCGGCCTGCTCGGCGTGCGGCCCGGCCGACCGGCCTCCCTGCCAGGCCTGCTCCCGTCCTCCCCGGCCCAGCTCCCGGCCGACCGGCCTCCCCTGCCGGCCCAGCTCCCGGCCTCCCTGGCTGCTCCCGTCCCGCCGTCCCGTGGCCCGGTCCGGCCGGGCTGGTGACCGGCCAGTCCGGCTCCTGCCCCGGTCGGTCGGCCTGTGCGCCGGCTGGGGCGATTTTCCTGCACGTCTTTGACTTGTCTTTTCCCCCAACGGTTTTATTTGCTCCCTAGATATAAATAGCCCTTCTTCCACCTTGAGCAAGTTATTTCTTCCTATTCTCTCTCCTCCATTGTTGCATTTTAAGAACTTGCTCTCTCTCTCTTGTGTCCCCCCATGACTCTTGCTCATTCTTGAGGGATCTAAGAGAGGAGATCCAGATCTACACTTCCACCAATCCATTTATTCTCTAAGTGAGGGGAACTCTTGGGATCTAGATCTTGGAGTCTTTTGTTAACTTTCCCCATTGTTCTTCCTCTCCAATCTCATCCTACATTTGTTGTTTGGGTGGGATTTGGGTGTGAAGGACTTGAGCACCTCTAGTGTTCTTACTTTGCATCATTGCATAGTGTTGAGCTCTCCACCACGATTAGTTCGAGTGAGAGACTGTGAGCTTGTTACTCTTGGAGGGAGACCTCCTAGTTGTCTTGGTTGGTGCCCCGGTGATCTCTTCGTGGAAGATTGTGAAGGGGCCCGGGCTTCTCCTTCGCGGAGCTTGTGAAGTGGTTGTGGAGCTTGCCATCTCCGGAGCGGAGGAAAAGCTAACCATAAGGAAATGGCCATTATCCTTTGTGGGTGTGGTTCAGAGAATAGGGTGAGCCTTCGTGGCGCGGGGAATCCTTCGTGGGACCTCCACTCCTCCAAACGTGACATACCTTCTTGCAAAGGAAGGGAACACGGGAATACATCCTCGTCTCCGCGTGCCTCGGTTATTTCTATACCCGAGCTCTCTTTCCTTGTGATAGCCATCGTGCTTGAAGTACATATATCTTGCTATCACTTGTGCTACATATATCTTGTGCCTATCTTGCTTAGCTCTAGTTGCTATTGTTACACTTAGTTGAGCCTAGCATATTAAGGGTTTGTGCTTGTAAACTAAATGATAGTTTAATTCCGCATTCTTACAAGACTAATCCGCAAGAGTTTTTAATTGCCTATTCACCCCCCCCTCTAGGCGACATCTCGATCTTTCACTTACACCATGTTATGACTATAACCAGTCAACTAAAGCCTCGATGATCATTTAGTTTTTGACTTGTAATATCACTTTATGTTTTGGTTGATAATGTTTTTTTGCTATGCATGATTATGGCCATTATTGCTCTCTTAGTTGGTCGCTTCTAGTCTTTTTGCTAGCCTTCACCTGTACTGAGTATGAGCACTACTCATGCATCCAACCACCAAAAACCAAAGTTTCCAATTGTGTCCACCATATCTACCTATATGTGGTATTTCACCGCCACTCCAAAGTAAATTGCTTGTGTGCTAGATTTAAACCTTCAAAAATTATCACCTGTTTTGTGTAATTTATAGCTCATGGGAAAGTAGTCTAAAAACTACTGTGGTAAGTATTATGTCTCATGCATTTTTAGTTCTTATAAGTTGTATGTTGTGTGATAACCATGTTTTCATGGGGAACACCATCAATATGCTTTTTTAAAATATCATGTAAATTACTATGCATGCTCATCTTGTTTGAAGTAAGGGAGATTTACCATGAGTTGCAAATGTTGGAGATATGCCCAAGAGACAATAATAAAGGGGTTATTATTATATCTTTGTGTTTATGATAATATTTTGCATCTCATGCTATAATTGTATTAACCGGAAACATTAATAAATGTGTGTTATGTAAACATAAAAGAGTCCCTAGTAAACCTCTTGTTAAACTAGCTTGTTGATTAATAGATGATCATAGTTTTATGATCATGAACATTGGATGTTATTAATAACAAGATCATATCATTAAGTGAATGATGTGATGGACATACACCCGTAGTAAGTGTAGCATATGATCAAGTCATTTAGTTCTTTATGCTTCAAGCTATAATATGTATAGTAACTTAATCCTTCGACCATGAGATCTTGTTAATCACCTACACCGGATGGATGCTTTGATGACACCAAACACTACTGCGTAAATGGGTTGTTATAAAGTTGGCATTAAGTGTTTGAATAGGTTGAGGCACTTGTATCAATAGTGGTATTTGTCCATCCTAATGACGGATAAATATACTCTGGGCCCTGATGGGGATATGCCCTAAGGGGGTGTGTCGCCAGTCCCACTCGCCATGAAGACGGAGGCCCAAGAAGGCTGCCAGTCGCCCAACCGACAGGGTGACTGGGCCCTGTGGCGACCGCGTGATTGGGCCCTGAAGCAACTGGGCCGCAATCCTTGGAGGAAGATCTGTGAGACTGGAGAAGGAGATTAGTTGCAAGAGGGGTGTCAAATCCCGGATTAGTAGCAACCGATATGATTCGGAGTTATCCTCATGTAACCCTAGATCGGGGGTGCCTATATAAACCCCCGAGCTAAACCCTAGAAGGGACATCATCTGAGATCCAATCTCCCCCTTGTAGCTCTTGGCGTAGCTGCCGACTGAGCCCCCCCCCCCCCCCATTATAATTCTCCACTGAGTAATAGATCTAGACGGATGTAGGCCTTTTACTCTCCGGAGGGGCTAAACCTGGGTAAAACCTTGCGTCTTGTACACCTCGTTCCGCTGATGGCTGAGTTCCCTTGCCCCCGCATCAACGAAGTGCTGCCCCCCGTAGCACCTGCCGTGGTCATATCCATGACAGTGGCGCCCACTGTGGGGCATGGGACATCCGGCCTCCGAGCTGCGGCGAGGCCCTACTCGCCAATCCGCCGGCCAGTCGGCTCCGGCAGGATGATCGCCACGGGCAGCTTCTTCCACATCCAGCCGAGCTCCTATCGGCCGGCCTCGTCACCTGTCTCCCATGCATGGATGGTGCCAGTCGGCACGGTCAACCTCTTCGTCGGGCTCGCCAACGTCAGCGACCCCGACGAGGCCCGCCCCGGTCCGTCACACGACCCCTTCGCGCCTGGGCAACTCCTCACTGCCACTCTCCCCCTCTCCAACAACACGCACACCGAGGGAGAGTCGGCTTTGGAGGACGACACCGATTCGGCGGCAGCAGTGTCGGTCGCTGCATCCATCACTGCTGCGTCGGTGGAAGATTCCATCGTCCAGGTCTCCGACCCGAGCGATTTCGAGGACGGCTCCATCCCTTCCCTCTTCGACTCCGAGTCGGAGACCGACTCCATCGACGCCCCGCGCTACCAATACCCAATCGCCGTCTTCATGGCGGGAGGCGACGAAGCGCCTCCAAACGACGCCTTCTCCACGCCCTCCCCGCAACCGCCAACATGACCGATATCGAGGCGCATCAGGCGGCCCTCGAAGAGCGGAGCAAAAAGGAGCTCGCCGAGCGGCAGAAGTTCCGCCTCGAACAAGATGAAGTGAGAGCCGTGTCTCACTACCGGCAAGAGCGCAACCGCCTGTGCATGGAGCGCGCCCAATCCCAGGGCTTCCCCAGCCCCCGCGTCAACTTCGATGATCCGGACGGAAAAATCCGGGTCGCCCAGGTACAGAATCACGGCACCCCCGAGTCAAGTCGGGCCGCCGCCGGCAGAGTGACGCACGGCACGCCGCCACCTCCACCACCACCACCACCCCCTCCACCCGAAACTCCCCGCATGGAGGTCGACGCGAATGGCCTACCTCTACACTCATTGCATGCTGACAACGTCGCGGCCGCACAGGCCGTTCTCGCTAAACTCCCTAAAACGGGAGCCGACACGATCCTCGTCCAGCACGCCAAGGCCCTAGTCGCCAAGGCCTTGGAGCAGCAACACGCCGCCGCCGATTCACATGGGCGACTCTACTCGCGTTCGTCCGCCAGCCGCGCCACTTCATCAGCGGAGGTGAATCGTTTGGTCGCCAACGTTAACACCTGCCCGCCACCGGCGCCACGCGCCGCTCATTCGACCAACCATCGAGTTCAGCCACGCCCTCCGCGAGCGATCGTCGCTGCCAATGGGCAGCCAATCGACGCGCGCACTCACATCGGCAACGACCAAGAGTGGCGGGCGCGCAACCGCCTGAATGACCGCTACGCCGACGAACTCCCGCGCCAGAGCGCGTTCAACCGAGTCGGCCCAGCGTGCTTCGGCCCCATGATCAGAGGCGAGCCCTACCCTGCGGGGTTCAAGGGCCCACGCGACATCGAGAAGTACGACACCCATATCGACCCTACGGTCTGGATCGACTCGTACACAATGGCGATGGGCATCCAAGGTTACTCCGAGCTGCTCGCTGCACGCTACTTGCCGCTCATGATGGATGGAGTGAATCGTCACTGGTTCAACACCCTCACCCCGAACAGCATCGACTTATGGGAGGAAGCTCGCATGGCTTTCATCCAGCACAGCGCGTACACACGCGTCACTACCATCGAGGACCTGGATCGTTCCGTCCAGGGCCCATGCGAATCGACTCGCCGATGGGTGCAGCGTTGGCAGGACATGTGGACAACCTCCAGCGGCATCAGCACAGACACATCTACTGCTTTCGGTGATGTTGCCGATATGAGCCCCTCGGCGCCAAGCTCCGTCGCGTCAGTAGAGACAACATCTCCATCATGGAGCTCTTCGACATCGCCCAGCATTACGCCGACGAAGACCCTACGGTCGACTCGGACGACGAGTACGGCCAGCGGTGCAATCGCCGCCCTACCCACACCGACACTCGCCGTGGCGACTACCGCTTCAACGCCTGGCCAAGCAATGGAAAGCGCCGGGCTGACGGCAGCAACACCGAGTTCGTCTCCAACACCGATTACGAGCAGCGCGACCCGAAGTCCTTCCACCGAGAAAACCGCGCACCAAGGGAAGATCGCCCCCAAGGCAAGAGGTTCGACGCGCGAAGCCTGCTGGATGCCCCGTGCATCTAGCACAGCAGAGAGGGCAAGCCCTCCAACCACACGACTGGGAACTGCTTCTCCTTGATGCAGATAGAGAAGGCCCGCCGCCCCAAGGAAGGCAACGGCGGCAACCAGAACAAGGATCGCAGCAAGGACCAGGACCAGCACAAGAGGACGGGTTCGGTCACAGCGTCGGCTCGCTGCACACCTTCACCGAGGTCGACCATCGCCGCGACAGGAAAGTCCTCGCTCGGGTGGTGGCTGTGAACGCCGTCGTCATGGACGTCCCCCGCTGGCTCAACTGGTCCGAGCAGAGCATCACGTGGAGCCGCGACGACCACGCACCACGCATCGCGTACCCTGGGCGAGTGGCGCTAATCGTCCGGCCCAAGGTAGCTGACTACTGGCTACCCAAGACGCTGATGGACGGAGGAAGCTCCATCAACATCATGTACTACGACACCTTACGGCGACTCGGATTACCCGACTCACGCCTCGAGCACACAAGCGTCACCTTCCACGGCATCGTCCCAGGATGGAAGGCCTTCCCAATCGGCAAGGTCACGCTGCCGGTAACCTTCGGCACACCTGTGAACTACCGCACTGAGCGAATATCCTTCAAGGTGGTCAACTTCCGCAGCCCATATCACTGCGTCCTCGGCCGCCAGACGTTCGCCAGCTTCATGGCCACGCCTCACTACGCCTACAACATGATGAAGATGCCCGGGCCATGCGGTGTCATCACCATCCCAACCGTGCATGCCCCAAGGACCCATTCATCCTACCGTGAATCGACCAGATCATCGATGCGGTGGCGGGGGTCGGAGTCATTGTGCTTCCTCCACGCATACTCCGGGTACAATCAAATCAAGATGTCAGTAGAAGACCAGGAGAAAACGGCGTTCATCACACCACTCGGCGCCTATTGCTACACAGCCATGACCTTTGGCCTCAGAAACGCCGGAGTCACTTACCAGCGATGCATGAACAACTGCCAGGAGAGCCAGATCGGCCGCAACGTCCATGTCTACATCGATGACGTGGTGGTGAAGTCGACTCGGCAGGAAGACCTGGTCGCCGACCTCGCAGAAACATTCGCCAACCTGCGGCGCTACCAGATCAAACTCAACCCCCTGAAGTGCACCTTCGGCGTCCCGTCCGGACAACTCCTCGGCTATGTCGTTTCCAAACGCGGCATCGAGCCCAACCCGGAAAAGGCGTCGGCGGTCATGCCGACCAAAAGACCAACATGCCTGCTCGACGCGCAGAAACTCGTCGGGCGAGTCGCGGCACTCAGTCGCTTCATCCCCCGACTCGGCGATAAGGCCATGCCACTTTACCCTCTCTTGAAGAAGTCGGACTCCTTCGAGTGGACGGACGAAGCACAAAAGGCCTTGGAAGCACTCCAGAACGCCCCTGAGAAATGCCCTTGTCCTCGCAGCCCCGCTTCCGCAAGAGACCATGCTGTTGTACGTCGCCGCGTCCAATCGCGCAATAAGTGCGGTCATGGTCGTCGAGCGCAAGGAAGAAGGAAAAGAGCAGCTCACTCAACGACCAGTCTACTACATCAGCGAGGTCTTGATCGAGTCAAAGCAGCGGTACCCGCACTACCAAAAACTGGTATACGCAGTACTCAGGGCCCAGCGGCGATTGGCCCCTTACTTCCACGAGCATCCCATCAAGGTGGTCGCCTCAACGCCACTTGCCGATATCATCCGCAACCGCGTGATACATCCATTTTGCATCACTATTTTATATCATAATTTGTTGTTATTCATTGATATATTTCATATTTGGAGATGATACTTATGTTATTTCATCTATTTTGCATGTTTCATGATTATTGGAGGATCGCGCACAGGAGTCAGGATTCTGCTGGAAAAAGCGCCGTCAGAATGCAATATTTCGGAAGATCAACAATTGACGGAAATTATATGAAAAATCCTATTTTTCCAGAAGACGAAGGGAGCTAGAAGGGGGAGCCGAGGAGGGCCGCCATGGGCCCACCTCATAGGCTGGCGCGGGCCAAGGCCTGGCCGCGCCGCCTTGTGAGGAGGGGGCACACAGCCCCCTCTGGCCTCCTCTCCTTCGCGTACATCTTCGTCCCGAAAAACTAAGCTCCGGGGGATAGTCGCGAAGAGTCACAGCCGCCTCTGCGAGGTGGAAAACACCAGAGAGAAGAGAGCTCTCCGACAGGCTGAGATCCGCCGGGGAAATTCCCTCCCGGAGGGGGAAATTGACGCCATCGTCACCGTCATCGAGCTGGACATCATCTCCATCGTCATCACCATCATCTCCATCATCATCACCACCGTCTCCACCGCTGCACCTCGTCACCGCTGTAACAATTTGGGTTGGATCTTGATTGTTTGATAGGGGAAACTCTCTCGGTATTGATTTCCACTTGTTATTGATGCTATTGAGTGAAACCATTGAACCAAGGTTTATGTTCAGATTGTTATTCATCATCATATCACCTCTGATCATGTTCCATATGATGTCTCGTGAGTAGTTCGTTTAGTTCTTGAGGACATGGGTGAAGTCTAAATGTTAGTAGTGAACTATGGTTGAGTAATATTCAATGTTATGATATTTAAGTTGTGGTGTTATTCTTCTAGTGGTGTCATGTGAACGTCGACTACATGATACTTCACCTTTATGGGCCTAGGGGAATACATCTTGTACTTGTTTGCTAATTGCGGGGTTGCCGGAGTGACAAAAACCTGAACCCCCGTTGGTATATCGATGCAGGAGGGATAGCAGGATCTCAGAGTTTAAGGCTGTGGTTAGATTTATCTTAATTACTTTCTTGTAGTTGCGGATGCTTGCAAGGGGTATAATCACAAGTATGTATTAGTCCTAGGAAGGGCGATGCATTAGCATAGGTTCACCCACACAACACTTATCAAAACAATGAAGATTAATCAGCTATATGCAGCGAAAGCACTAGACTAAATTCCCGTGTGTCCTCAAGAACGTTTGGTCATTATAAGTAAACAAACCGGCTTGTCCTTTGTGCTAAAAAGGATTGGGCCACTCGCTGCAATTGTTACTCTCACATTTTACTTACTCGTACTTAATTCATCTGCTACATCAAAACCCCCTGAATACTTGTCTGTGAGCATTTACAGTGAATCCTTCATCGAAACTGCTTGTCAACACCTTCTGCTCCTCGTTGGGATCGACATTCTTACTTATCGAAAATACTACGATACACCCCCTATACTTGTGGGTTATCAAGACTATTTTCCGGCGCCGTTGCCGGGGAGTGAAGCGCTATTGGTAAGTGGAATTGGTAAGGGAAACTTTTACTGTTAGTGCTGATTTTATTCCTGCCTGCTGCTATAATTCATTATGGAGAGATCTTCTCTTGAATTTTTATTTGGAAAGTCTACTACTACTGCAAAGGTAGTGGATGAGGCGCCAGGTGAGGAAGAAGTTCCATACAAAATACCTATGAAAATTATTGAATGTGTTGTGGATAACCGCTATACAGGGGATGGAACTGTCCATCCTGGAGATCATTTACTGTTCTTACATGAATTATGCAGCTTATTCAAGTGTGCAGGTATTGCTATGGATGAAGTGAGGAAGAAACTATTCTCTATATCGCTGTCTGGTAAAGCGGCGCATTGGTATAAATTACTGGATAATGGGGATTCTCTTGAATGGAATGATATTGTGCCCCGATTTTATTCTAAGTTCTATCCTCCAAGTGAAATTCACAAAGATCGGAACCGCATATATAATTTTTGGCCTCATGATGGAGAGAGTATTTCCCAAGCGTGGGGGAGATTGAAGTCTTTAATGCTCAAATGCCCCATTCATGAGCTTCCTGGTAATATTATTATTGATAATTTCTATGCAAGACTTTCTTTTCAAGACAAGACCTTGCTGGATACTTCTTGCTCTAGATCATTTACACGCAACAAAGAAGATTTTAAAAGGGACCTTCTTAAGTATAAACTATGATTATAAATGCATTGAACCTTTTATGGATACTGATAAATTTCGTAATATTAGTGCTACTTATGGTCTTGATTCTCAAGTTGCTGCGAATCTTTATAAAGCTTTTGCCTCTCATTATGAATTGCCTAAGAAGAACTTTGATAAGTATCATGAACCGTATAAAGATAAAATTGATTCATCTATAAATAAATGTGTTGTAGTTGAAACTGTTGATCATGTTATTCCTGAAGCTTATATTGAAAAAACTCCTTTCCCTGCTAAAATGAAGGAGTACTCTGTTATAAATAGTGATGTTAATAAAAGTGAAAAGAAACCTATAGAACCTGAAGAACAAATAAAAGTTGAACCTGCTGTTGCAATAGTTAAAGATCTTGTGACTGAAAATGTAGAGGATGGTCATATTATTTTCTGTGAAGATGCTTCTAATATTGTTTCACATCCTAATAAGTCTAAGAAAACTAGTGTTCCTATGCTATCTGTTAGAATTGGTGATCATTGTTATTATGGTTTATGCGATATTGGTGCAAGTATTAGTGCTATTCCTTATGAGCTTTACACGGAGATTATGCACGAAATTGGTTCTTGTGAACTTGAAGATATTGATGTGGTTATTCGGCTGGCTAATAGACAAACTATCTCTCCAATTGGTATTGTTCGAGATGTGGAAGTTCTAGGTGGTAAGATTAAATATCCTGCTGACTTTTTGGTACTTGGTTCTGCTGCTAGTAAGTATTGTCCTATCATTTTTGGTAGACCTTTTCTAAATACTTGTGGAGCTGTTATAGATTGCAAGAAAGAGAAAATTTTGACTAAATTTGCTGGTGAATCTTATGAGTTTAATTTCTCTAAATTTTCCAAAACTCCTTATAAAGCTGATTCGCCTAATAATGATTTTAGAGTTGAACAATGTGCATCTATTGCTCTTGCTCCTAATAATCCTTTGCAACAACATTTGGAGAATAGTGAGAGTGAAGTTTTTAGGGAAGAAAGAAATGAGCTTGATGAAATTTTCCTTCGTCAACCTATTCTTAAACATGACTTGCCTGTAGAAGATCTAGGTATAACATTACCACCAAAGGAGGATCCTGTTTTTGATTTAAAACCATTGCCTGATAATCTTAAATATGCTCATATTGATGATAAGAAAATATATCATGTTATTATTAGCTCTAAGCTTTCAGAGTTTGAAGAAGAAAGGTTATTGGAAATATTGAAGAAACACCGAGGAGCTATTGGCTACACTGTTGATGACTTGAAGGGGATTTCTCCCTCTATTTGCCAACATGCCATTAATATGGAAGATGATGCAAAGCCTGTTGTTGAACATCAGCATCATCTAATTCCTAAGATGAAGGATGTGGTAAGAAATGAGGTATTAAAACTTTTTGAAGCTGGTATTATATATCCTATTGCTGATAGTAGATGGGTTAGTCCTGTGCATTGTGTTCCTAAGAAAGGAGGAATGACTGTTGTACCTAATGATAATGATGAGCTCATCCCTCAAAGAGTAGTTGTAGGGTATAGAATGTGCATTGATTATCGAAAAGTTAATAAGGTTACTAAGAAAGATCATTACCCTTTACCTTTTATTGATCAAATGTTAGAAAGGTTATCTAAAAATACTCATTTTTGCTTTCTTGATGGTTATTCTGGGTTTTCACAAATTGCTGTTAAAACTAAGGATCAAGAGAAAACCACTTTCACTTGTCCCTATGGAACTTATGCTTATAGACGCATGCCTTTTGGTTTATGTAATGCTCCTGCTACTTTTCAAATATGCATGTCTGCTATTTTTCATGGCTTTTGCAAGAATATTGTAGAGGTATTCATGGATGATTTTTCTGTCTATGGGAATTCTTTTGATAATTGCTTGCGGAACCTTGATAAAGTTTTGCAGAGGTGTGAAGAAACTAACCTTGTTCTTAATTGGGAGAAATGCCACTTTATGGTTAATGAAGGAATTGTATTGGGACATAAAATTTCTGAGAGAGGTATTGAAGTTGATAGAGCTAAGGTTGAAGCAATTGAGAAGATGCCCTATCCTAGGGATGTTAAAGGTATTCATAGTGTTCTTGGTCATGCTGGGTTTTATAGGAGGTTTATTAAAGACTTTTCCAAGATTTCAAAACCTCTTACTAATCTTCTTCAAAAAGGTGTACCTTTTGTTTTTGATGATGATTGTAAGGAAGCTTTCGAAACTCTAAAGAAAGCCTTAACAACTGCTCCTATAGTTGAACCTCCTGATTGGAACTTACCATTTGAAATTATGTGTGATGCTAGTGACTTTGCTGTAGGCGTTGTTCTTGGACAGCGAGTAGATAAAAAATTAAATGTTATTCATTACGCTATTAAAACTCTTGATGCTGCTCAAAGAAATTATGCTACAACTGAAAAGGAATTGTTAGCTGTAGTCTTTGCTTGTGATAAGTTTAGATCTTATATTGTTGATTCAAAAGTTACAATTCATACTAATCATGCTGCAATCAGATACCTTATGCAAAAGAAAGATGCTAAGCCAAGGCTTATTAGATGGGTGCTTCTGTTGCAAGAATTTGATTTGCATATTGTAGATAGGAAAGGTGCTGATAATCCTGTTGCTGATAATTTGTCTAGATTGGAAAATATTGCTTATGATCCTATTCCTGTTAATGATAGTTTTCCAAATGAACAATTGGCAGTAATAAAGGTGAGCTCGCGTGATAGCCCTTGGTATGCTGATTATGCTAACTTTATTGTTTCCAAGTACTTGCCTCCAACCTTTTCAGCCCAGCAAAGGAGGAAATTCTTTTATGACTTGAGGCATTATTTTTGGGATGACCCACACTTATATAAAGAAGGAGTGGATGGTATTCTGGGAAGATGTGTTCCCGAATATGAACAACAAGAGATATTGAGTAAATGTCATGGAAGTGCTTATGGAGGACATCACGCCGGAGATAGAACCGCGCAAAAGGTTCTACAATCAGGTTTTTATTGGCCAGCTCTCTTCAAAGATGCAAGGAAGTTTATTTTATCTTGTGATGAATGTCAAAGGGTTGGTAATATCTCCAGACGCAATGAAATGCCTATGAATTATACTCTTGTTATTGAACCATTTGATTGTTGGGGATTTGACTTCATGGGACCTTTTCCCTCTTCAGAAGGTAACACTCATATACTTGTCGTTGTTGATTATGTTACTAAATGGGTGGAATCCATACCCACAAAAAGTGCTGATGGTGAGACCTCTCTAAGAATGCTTTTAGATATTATTTTTCCTAGATTTGGAGTTCCTAGATATATTATGATTGATGGAGGTTCTCATTTTATTCATGTGGGTTTTAGAAAAACTCTTGCTAAATATGGTATTAATCATTGGATTGCTTCTGCTTATCATCCTCAAATTAGTGGGCAAGTAGAGCTATCAAATAGAGAAATTAAATCTATCTTGCAAAAGACTGTTAATAAATCGAGAAAGAATTGGGCTAGTAAATTGAAGGAAACACTATGGGCTTATAGAACTGCTTATAAAAATCCAATGGGTATGTCACCGTATAAAATGGTCTATGGAAAAGCTTGTCATTTACCTTTAGAACTAGAGCACAAAGCTTATTGGGCTGTAAGAGAACTAAATAAAGATCCTAAACTTGCCGGTAAGAAGAGATTGCTACAATTGAGTTCTCTAGATGAATGGAGAAGTGAAGCTTATGAAAATGCTAAACTCTTTAAAGAGAAAGTTAAGAAATGGCTCGATAGAAGAATTATCGAAAGAGGATTTAATATTGGGGATAAAGTCCTATTGTATCGGTCTCGTCTCAGATTCTTTGCAGGGAAATTATTCTCAAAATGGGAAGGACCATATGTCGTTGAGGAGGTATATCGCTCAGAGGCGATTAAAATTAGTTCTCTCCAAGGCGATGCCTCACAAGTGGTGAATGGACAAAGACTCAAGCATTATATCTCAGGTGATTCTTATAATGAAGATGTTGATGTTATTCGAGTGGAAACTCCGGAAGCTTTCATCAAAGGTCAAATTGACAGTCCGGCAGAATTCGACTTTGAATAGGTAACAGTACTGGTAATAAAAAGTTCGCGTTTTACTTTCTGAACAATGTTTTTGCTGTTTTTGGTAAATATGAAAAATTACGAGATCGAAACGGAGTGGAGGAGACGCATGAGGGCGTGACCCCATAGGCCGGCGCGGGCCCCATACTGGCCGCGCCGCCCTATGAGGTGGCTCCCTCGTTGCCCCTCTTCGACTCTGGTTCGATCTGGTACTTTCCTTTTGTCGAAGAAATTCCTGCTATATAATCTCCCGGACCCCTGGAGGTCCGTATATCGTTTTCTCGACGTGTTTTGTTTCGAGCTGTTTCTGCCAGGATCTGTCTTTGATCTAGGAGCACCATGGCCTCCAACAACAAGGGCAAGGGGCTTTCGGAGGAAGAAGTGAAGAAGATGTCGTCAAAACAGGAACAACAAGCTGTTGGAAGCAAGCGAATCTTGGTGGGATCTGTTGACACTCGACGTTCTTTCTGTCATAACTTGCAGGGACCTTTACCACCTGCTTCTAGCCTCGATTCTTTCCCTGTTTTGGAAGAAGCTTTGCGGGTTACCGATGAGTTTTGTGATCAATACCGTGCTCTGTGAAGGGAAGTGGAGATACTTCAGGAGGAGAACAACCGACTTCGTAGAATGCTGGAATATTACTCGATTCCCATCACAAGGCTGCCACGGCCACTTTCAGATAACAATGAATCTCTTCAAATCTTAGTGCAGAACTGCCAAACTGAGAAGCTGAAGCTGAAGGAGATCTTTAAGAATCGCGGGAAGAATTCATCATCACCACCGCCGAAGGAGTAATTCATCATCGGTATTGGCATCCCCTTGGTTTGTTCCAAGCTTGGGGGAGTGCCGCGGTATCACATCATCACTATCTTTTACTTTTTACTATCAAATAGTGTCATATCATGAGTAGGGAAGTTATCATATAAGATAGGTTGCAGTGTGGAAGTATCTCTCCTTAGTTGGTTGTCTATGTATCCCTTGGTGTGAGTTATCGTTGTGGAATCAATGAGAAGTCTTATCATTTACATATTGCACGTCTTATTTTAGTTTGCAATTTCTATTATATGATTGATCTTGTTACTAGTATTGGTATCACTTTGGGAGCATTGAGTAAATCTATTTGGTTTTGGCAAACTTAGCATTGGTCAATAGTAACAACACTTTGAGGTTTAAGTAGAAAAGAGAAATACATGTAGATATGTTGTTTCATTGTCTTTCTTTCTTGTTAGCTCCTTAGATTATTATTCTGAAGTTAAAATTGTTTGTGCTTACAAGGAAGATGCATGATTGTTTCTATCACATGTATATTTGTTTGTTTCCCTCAACTCTTATGCTTGCTAATTAACCTTGCTAGCCAAAAACCTGTACCGAGAGGGAATGCTTCTCGTGCATCCAAACCTTAACCCAAACCTATGCCAATTGTGTCCACCATAACTACCTACTACATGGTATTTCCTGCCATTCCAAGTAAATACTTCGTGTGCTACCTTTAAACAATTCAAAATTTACTGTCTCTTATTTGTGTCAATGTTTTATAGCTCATGAGGAAGTATGTGGTGTTTTATCTTTCAATCTTGTTGGGCAACTTTCACCAATGGACTAGTGGCTTCATCCACTTATCCAATAATTTTATAAAAAGAGCTGGCAATGGGGTTCCCAGCCCCGATTAATTAACCTTCATAATTTTACAAATAGACACTCCTCCATGGTATGTGATTGTTGGATGGCACCCGAGGATTCGGCTAGCCATGACTTGAGAAAGCAAAGGAGGGGAGGAGTGTCATCTAAATAAAACTAAAATAAAAAGGCACTCCTTTATGGTATGAGATTGTTGGCAGGCACCCGAGGATTCGGTTAGCCATGGTTTGTGAAAGCAAGGTTGGAAGGAGTGCCACCCAAAATGAAAATGTTTTAATGGGAGCCGCTCTTCGAGAGTTTGTCTGGCAAGGGGGTTAGAGTACACTTCTGATCGTTGACAACAACAAACACCTCTCAAAATATTACTTTTATTCTCTTTATATGATTTCAAAACTGAAAAAGCTCTAGCACATGATTTAATCCCTGCTTCCCTCTGCGAAGGGCCTGTCTTTTACTTTATGTTGAGTCAGTAAACCCATTTCCCTCCATCTCAAGCAAGCATTTGAGTTGTTGTGATAAAACCATCTATATTGTGGTTTACTTCATCATGTCTTTTACTCTTCCTTGTTTAGTACAAGTTTTATCCGAATGAATATATCTTTGAAAGTTATCAATGATTATGAGGAGATTATTATGATTGAGTATGCAAGTTGTGCCATATAAACTTTAACATGAGAGCACTGCTCGATAGATAAGTACAATCTGTTAATTGTTCTTTGACCAAGAATGAAGTTTGCCATCACCAACTATGATTTCTTATGCACCTTTATTTGTGATTACCTTCTACTTGTTCCAAGTTAAATTATATGAGGAGGTTGTTCACTAGAATGTCTTGTGTGAATTAATATGATGCTTCTTGTCCGTATTTTGTTTATCGACTCTTCACTCCATAAACATGTGGTCCTGTTTACCGAGTTCAGTTTCGCTTGGGGACAAGCGAAGTCTAAGCTTGGGGGAGTTGATACGTCCATTTTGCATCACTATTTTATATCATAATTTGCTGTTATTCATTGATATATTTCATATTTGGAGATGATACTTATGTTATTTCATCTATTTTGCATGTTTCATGATTATTGGAGGATCGCGCACCGGAGTCAGGATTCTGCTGGAAAAATTGCCGTCAGAATGCAATATTTCGGAAGATCAACAATTGACGGAAATTATATGAAAAATCCTATTTTTCAAGAAGACGAAGGGAGCCAGAAGGGGGAGTTGAGGAGGGCCTCCATGGGCCCACCTCATAGGCCGGCGCGGGCCAAGGCCTGGCCGCGCCGCCTTGTGAGGAGGGGTCCCACAGCCCCCTCTGGCCTCCTCTCCTTCGCGTACATCTTCGTCCCGAAAACCTAAACTCCGGGGGATAGTCGCGAAGGGTCACAGCCGCCTCTGCGAGGCGGAAAACACCAGAGAGAAGAGAGATCTCCGGTAGGCTGAGATCCCCGGGGAAATTCCCTCCCAGAGGGGGAAATCGACGCCATCGTCACCGTCATTGAGCTGGACATCATCTCCATTGTCATCACCATCATCTCCATCATCATCACCGCCGTCTCCACCGCTGCACCTCGTCACCGCTGTAACAATTTGGGTTGGATCTTGATTGTTTGATAGGGGAAACTCTCCCGGTATTGATTTCTACTTGTTATTGATGCTATTGAGTGAAACCATTGAACCAAGGTTTATGTTCAGATTGTTATTCATCATCATATAACCTCTGATCATGTTCCATATGATGTCTCGTGAGTAGTTCGTTTAGTTCTTGAGGACATGGGTGAAGTCTAAATGTTAGTAGTGAACTATGGTTGAGTAATATTCAATGTTATGATATTTAAGTTGTGGTGTTATTCTTCTAGTGGTGTCATGTGAACGTCGACTACATGATACTTCACCTTTATGGGCCTAGGGGAATACATCTTGTACTCGTTTGCTAATTGCGGGGTTGCCGGAGTGACAGAAACCTGAACCCCCGTTGGTATATCGATGTAGGAGGGATAGCAGGATCTCAGAGTTTAAGGCTGTGGTTAGATTTATCTTAATTACTTTCTTGTAGTTGCGGATGCTTGCAAGGGGTATAATCACAAGTATGTATTAGTCCTAGGAAGGGCGATGCATTAGCATAGGTTCACCCACACAACACTTATCAAAACAATGAAGATTAATCAGCTATATGAAGCGAAAGCACTAGACTAAATTCCCGTGTGTCCTCAAGAACGTTTGGTCATTATAAGTAAACAAACCGGCTTGTCCTTTGTGCTAAAAAGGATTGGGCCACTCGCTGCAATTGTTACTCTCGCATTTTACTTAGTCGTACTTAATTCATCTGCTACATCAAAACCCCCTGAATACTTGTCTGTGAGCATTTACAGTGAATCCTTCATCGAAACTGCTTGTCAACACCTTCTGCTCCTCGTTGGGATCGACATTCTTACTTATCGAAAATACTACGATACACCCCCTATACTTGTGGGTCATCACCGCGACGCAACCGGTCGGATCGCCAAGTGGGCCGTTGAACTCGGCGTCCACAACATCACATACGAGGCACGCCACGCGGTCAAGTCCCAAGCACTCGCCGACTTCCTCGCCGACTGGGAAGAAGCCCAGCAGCCGAGCTCCCTGGCGGACCTCAAGCATTGGACTCTGCACTTGGACGGCTCCAAAAACCTCTAAGGAGCAGGGGCAGGAGTCGTCCTCACCTCGCCGAAAGGCGGCATTGTGAGATACGTCCTGCAGCTCCGATTCGAACCGGGCACCAATAACATGGCCGAGTACGAGGCACTTCTGCACGGCATGCACATCGCAAAGGAAATGGGCGCAACACGCTTACGTTGCCTCGGTGACTCCGACCTCGTCGCCAGTCAAACATCCGGCACCTGCGACGCCACCGACGCCAACATGATAGCCTACAAGCGAGCGGTCGACCAGGCTGACGCCAGCTTTGCCGGCCACGTTGTCGAGTGGGTCGACAGGCGCAAGAACGAGGAGGCAGACGCTTTGGCCAGGCTAGGATCCAAGCGACTGCCACCTCCTCCAGGTGTCTTCCTCGACATCCTCACCCACTCGTCGGTACGCGCACCCTCGGAGATTGACATCGCCGAGCCGCCCGCACCCGACTCCGCGCTAGTCATCGTCGTCTCTGATGCTGCAGGATGGACAGAACCATATATGAACTTCCTCGGGCGGCAAGTATTACCGATGGATGAAGCTGAAGCGTGCATGGTCATGCGCCGCTGCAAGTCCTTCACCATCATCACCAACGAGCTCTACAAGCGCAACATCTCCGGAGTGTTCCAGCGATGCGTCACCCCAGAGGAAGGCCGCAAAATCCTGCGCGACATCCACGCAGGGGACTGCGGACATCACGCGGGCGCTCGCTCAATCGTGGCCAAAGCCTTTCGACACGGCTTCTATTGGCCTACGGCTCACTCCGACGCAGTTGACCTCGTTCGCGCATGTGCCGGGTGCCAGAAGTATGCGAGTCAATCACACATGCCGGGCTTGGCACTAAAAACCATACCTCTCACCTGGTCATTCGCCGTCTGGGGCATGGACATGGTGGGGAAGTTCAAGACAGCCCCCGGCGGGTATACTCACCTCCTCGTCGCCGTGGACAAGTTCACCAAATGGGTGGAAGCGAAGCCCATCAAAAAGTGCGACGGCAAAACGGCCACCAAGTTCCTACGGGAGTTAATCTACCGCTACGGATACCCTCATAGCATCATCACCGACAACGGCACGAACTTCGCCAAAGGGGAAATGGCTGATTTCTGCGAAAAAAACGGCATCCGCCTCGACCTTGCTTCAGTCGCACACCCCGAGTCGAACGGGCAGGCAGAAAGGGCGAACCAGAGCATCCTCCACGGAATCAAACCTCGACTGGTGGTACCCCTGGAACGCGCAGCCGGATGCTGGGCGGAAGAACTCCCGTCCGTACTCTGGGGCATCCACACAACACTGAACCGATCGACCGGTTAAACGCCCTTCTTCCTGGTGTACGGCGCCGAAGCTGTCGTGCCCACCGATATCTCCCATGACTCACCACGAGTTGTCAACTACGCCACAGAAGAGAACGAGCGCGCAAGGCAAGACGACGTCGACCTCCTCGACGAGGCACGAGACCTCGCACTCTCCAGGACGGCCATCTACCAGCAAGGCCTTCGGCGTTACCATAGTCGCCGCGTCCGTAGTCGCTCCTTCCAAGAAGGTGACCTCGTCCTTCGGCTAATCCAGGACAAGAAAGGCATGCATAAATTATCTCCCCCATGGGAAGGGCCATTCGCCATCAGCCGAGCCCTTGGCAACGACACCAACTACCTCATCGATGCCCGCAAGGACGACAATGGCGAGCCCCTCACCAGGGAGGTCGAACGCCCCTGGAACGTCAACCTTCTCCGGCGATTCTACACCTAGTCGCCATGTATGTGAAACCTGAATATCAATAAAGTTTTCAGTTTCATAATCTCGTACTCGCCGCCCGCTCCTCGTGAAATGCACGAGCATATCTCCCAAGTCGCGCAACAAGCAAAGCGCCAAAACTGGGAGACTTTCGCTTGCTGCTTCTTGTAGCGCAGTCCATAACAGCCAAGTAGCTCGGCCAGCAAGGATGTGGCATGCTAGCCGATCGCGATACCTGGATCGGACTAACCCACACTCCTTACGTCGTCAAGTGAAAACGGCGACTGGACCCTATGGCAGGGTCGCATGCTCGACCAGCCCCCCGGGCCCCAGCAACCGACAATGCTACATTACACAACATACAATCGCCCTCCTCTACCTTAGGCAGGTGACCTGAACGGCTAAGTACTTCGACCAGGGACACCGCAAAACGAACCCATGGCTCGCCAAGGAAAGCACGCCAAATCAGGAACCCCTTTGGAGTCACCACGCGACTGGCCCCACGGGCCACGACGAGAGGCACGCTAAAAGATACAGTGTCCAAATAAACACCCATGAGGCTGATACTCGTGCTATATGACTACGTACTACGACTGGGGACGCCCAGCTCGGCAAGGAAAACAATCAAGTGGTAGCCTTCATCGGGGTCGCTTAAGCGACTGGCCCCTTCCCGGTCATGACGACTCGGCTAACAAAGCCAACACAACAAAGCCAACACAACAAAGCCCGCAAGATAACACAACATTGTCATTTCAAAATACCCTAACCAAAAGTATATTCGAGCAATGTCTTATTACAAGTTTCAGGAGGGCACTCCTCCAACCCGACCGAAGCTACTTCGAAGAGCCGGCTTCATCCCCAACCACCGGCTCGGCGCCATCATCTCCGTACACAAACTTCGGCGTGTACTTGACGACGGGGTACGTCGACAGAGCGTTGTTGGCAGCCGCGTGGAACAAGCGCTTGGTGGGGAAATCCTTCGGCTTCCCCTTCACATCAACGTCTCCCGGCGCCGTCTGGCTGGTGATGTGCGTCTCCAAGTCCGCAGTCGCCAGCACGCGGTCGGCGAAGGGGCGAACCGCGTCCATCAGGCGAAGCACCTCGGCGACATCAAATTCGCCGATTATGAATGGGAAGCCTGCTGTCACCTGGTCAACATCGAAGCCCTCGGACTAGTGAGAAAGCACCAAGCTCAGAGACATGGTGATGCCCACGCGACACGACGAGCGGCGCAGCCAGTCAACCACCACCGGCACATCGGCAACGACGCGGAAGACCGATTGCGCGTCTCGCGGGATCCGCTCACTCGGGCTGATATACTGGAGCGCCGCCAATATATCCCCCGCGCACTTGATAATGCGCGTGGTCGCCGTCTCCAGGCAGTCGCACGTCCCTGCACGAAATGGAGAAGTCAGCACTCGCTTACCGTCCGCCGACTCGCCATGCTCGGGGACTGGCCACCAAGACGGACTCGCCGCGCTCGGGGACTGGCCCCCAAGGTTGGCTCGCCACGCTCGGGGACTGGCCCCCAATCCGAACTCGCCACGCTCGGGGACTGGCCCCCAATCTGGACTCGCCACGCTCGGGGACTGAGCAATAAAGCTGATCCCCAGCTAAGAGGAAGGAAAACTTCCCAAGCAACTATCGCGACATATCTCGCACGAAGGCGTCGAAGCTGGTCTTCTCTTGCTGGATGCCGAGAATGGTGGCCGTTGAAGCCTCCTTCTCCGCGGCAAGTTCCTTGGCATGTTGCAGCTTTAGCGCTGCGAGCTCCTCCCGTAGCGTCGCAGCCGCCGCTCGCGCACTGTCCCGGTCCTGTTGCGTGGCCGTCAGCTTCGCCTGGTCCTCGGCGATCACGTCCTCCAGCTCCTGGCCCTTGCGCTCAAGGACCCTGGTCAAGTTGGCGACTTCCACCTTCGCTTCCTTCGCCATTGTCTCAGCCGCTGTCGCCCGGAAGTCAGCTTCCCGGTAGAGAGACTCCTTGACGTACCCCTGACGCGCCTCGGCAAGCGCCTTCTCACGTGCCTCTGCTACAGAAGAAGGACGACCATGAGCATTGAAAATGTAATACATCAAGGAGTTTGAGAGGATGAGACTCACTGCCGATGGCGATCAGCTGGCGGTTCTTCTTGGCGGCCTCTTCCACTTGCGCCGTCAGTCGCTTCACCTCCGCCTGCACATAATCAAAACTCAGTATAATTCGCACGAAAAGAAGGCCTGACCCGCCCATACCGAACCAAGTCGACCCTCGGGGACTGGGGGGACCGTGCTCACCATGTGGACGCCGCCAAGCGGCGCGTGCAGCTCGGCGAACGACAAGGACGCGAGCGGCAGTTGGTGAGGCTCAGGCGTGCCATCCCCGCGCACCACTGCCGCCGCTGATGGCGTTTCCTCCACCGGCTCGTCGCGCTCGGTGGGTCGAGCTGGATCCCGCGCCGCTTTCGTGCGCCGCTCCCTCGTCTTCGCCGGAGAGACCGCTCCTTCGGTGGTAGCTTGCTCCTCTTCCGGTGCAGGAGGAACAACTTGATGGTCGCCCCCGGCACCCTGGGCCTTCTCCGACCCGGCATCTGCCCCCGCAGCTCCGGCGCCGCTCGCACCCACCGGCCCGGCGTCCGACTTCGCGGCTCCAGCGCCGCTCGCGCTCGCTGAGGCTACGCCCCCGATGACTGGACCCTTCGAGTTGGCGGTCGCCCCCGCGGTCTTACCCGTATTGGCGGTCTGCCCCTGAGACGACGCCATGACCATGGGGTCAGGCGCCGCCTTCTTCATCTCGGCGGCCTTCTTCGCCTCGGCCGCCCTGGTAGCCGCTGCTCCAGTCGCGGGAGCTAGCTTCCTCAGGACCTTTGTCTTGGCCCTGCTAGGTTTCATTATGAGCGTTCCGGCGACTCGACGAGAAGAGAAGGAAAATGGAATGGAGACACTTACTTCACCGTTGGGAGCGTCTTCACGCCGGTGCCGACCCACGCTCCCGCATCAAGCGTGGCCTGAAGAGGTCACCAAAGCTCGGTCGCGCCCTCCAAGACGATTGGGCGCAGTCGCTTGGCGCGGGGCGCTTCGGCCTCTCGGGCGGGCCCCTTTCCTTCCGGGGGCAAGGTTGTCTCTTCTCCCTCGTCATCCTCCGGAGGACCGCCCGAGATTTGATACCTGAGGCGCCGGCCTGTCCTCGAAGAAAGGCTGAAGCCCGTCATCAAGGGAAGTGAATGTAGTCGTGGTGACCTTGGCGAGTACCTTCCGGTACTCGTCCTCGCTCTAGTCAACCGCCGTCGAGCGGGTGCAGTCGTTCTGCACCCGGTACTTCCACATGTACATGTCGGCGGCCGTCAGCTTGTTGTTCTTCAGCGCCTGGATCGCCAGGCGCATCTCCTTCACCACCTCCTCCTGGTCGCGCGGCAACGACTGGACGTTGAGGCGCCGAGGCGCGCTCGGCTCGGGCGAATACTGAGGAATGGGAACTTCCCCAGGCCGCGTGTGCTCCGAGGCGTAAAACCAAAAGCGGCGCCATTGCGACTGCGCCTTCTTGGGGAGCGCCATGTCGATGAAGCTTTCCCCGGATTTCACCTGAAAGGTGATCCCGCCGTTCGGGATGAGCGAGGGATCGCTTTTGCTGACCCGAGTCGCCCGCCCATGGAAGATCGATACCCACAAGGGGAAATAAGGCGGGCAACCCAGGTAGCATTCGCACAACGCCATGAATAGCGCAATCTGCTGGACGCTATGCGGGCCAAGGTCGGAGATTTTGATGTTGTAGAAGGCGAGGAGCTGGCGCAGGAAGTCGGAGGCGGGAAGCGCGAACCCGCGGTCGAGGAAGCTCATGAAGATCACGAACTCCCCTGGCCTTGGACGCGGCTCCACCTCATTCGCCGCCGGCACTCTCCATCTCTCATACCTAAATGAGAGGGATGATCCCCGCGGAAATGTACGGGAGGAGGGATTCCTTGGTGACCTTGGACTTGCCCCACCCTTTGGCCGCCATTGAAGTGCTCAAGCTCGGGCGCGGAGAAGAGAAGGAAGGAGTGAAGTAGATTGCGGGGAGAGAAATGCGACGGAGTGATGAACCCTAGGTCCCGGAGCGGTCCTTTATACCATCACACTCGCCTAGGAAAAGGAATGAGATCCTCCCTCCAAATCTGCTCCGAAACCGCCGCCCCGTGATCAACGACCAAGATCATCGCCGGATTAAGTTGAGTAGCCGTTAACTAGCCGTTTGCGGTCACATCAAGCCCAACGGTCAACTACATGCCAACGGCTCGCGCCTCGGTCAACATGAAATCTAGCTGTTGGCCTCTTCACGTGTCTCCGCGGCGGACGTGCGCCGACTGGCAAGCGACGGCTGTCCAACGCCGACTATCATACGCTGACTGGCCGAATACCCTTTGGAGACCGGATACTGGGACCAACTCTGCGACTTCGTTTCTGGGAGCCCGATGACCACTCGCGTTGACCTGTCACTGACGTGGGCATTACCCTTCAGGTAACCGACATTGCCCTATCCTATATTGACTAATTGGAGGCCCATGAAGACACCTGGAGGCAAGATGGGCCACCTGGACGGTGCACCAGAGGAATCTTTGACGGGCAAGACAAGGAAGCAGCCGAACAAGGAAAGATTAGATCTAAAACTACTATAAACCTAGTCGTACTCGGTTAGACCTCTTGAGACCTGGCCTCCTATATAAAGGCCAGGAGAGGGGCTGCCGAGACACATAAACAGTCGTAGCAATACTAGCCACCAGAAAGTCCAGAGCTAGGTCACCATAGCACTTAGCCTCTCGACGAGATCTCAGCCGAACTATTCGGCACCCCACTGTAACCCATTATCATCATAATCAAGAACAGACAGGCCGGACGTAAGGGTTTTACCTAATCGAGGGCCCCGAACCTGGGTAAATCGCTCTCCCCGCTTGTCTGTGAACCGATGTCTTGTGTCAGCTTGCAGGATTCCGCTAACCCTAAGCCCCAAACGAAGGGCATTGCCGAGGAGTACCCTCGACAATTGGCGCCGTCTGTGGGAATCCTGTCGGCACAAGATCGGACATCGGCGGAACCCGTCATATCAACGGCAGCTTCATCAACACCGTCATCGCCTCGTCTGGGAAGCCCGATTCGTTTCGGCTCCTACGAATTCACTCCGCATAGCGATTCGTCTCGCTCGACTTTCTCTGATCTGCAAGGCAACATGGAGATGACCTTCGGGAGCGTCCACTACAACGTCAACTCGGAAGGAATCCTTCGACTGCTGGAATCGCCCATCTCCAGATCGACGAGTTCAGGCGCATCATCATCACTCGACCTTTCGGCTGGCCTGACAAGCCCGTCGAGCTCGCCTGCACCTTCGACTCCCCGTTCGGCATCCTCCATGTCGGTCGGATCTGACGATCCCGCGTCCTCAGAGCTAACCTAGTACTACTGCATGAACTGCGACACCAGGCACGGGCTGGGGTCGAGTGACACGCCGTTCATCTGCAATGCCCACTATTCATCGGGAGAGGACAGCATCGACAGCATCACCCAAGGAAACACCCGAAGAGTGGCGCCCCTCCAAGTTTATGTTGCTAACAGGGGAGATGGAGATCGCACCCCCCGTTCCAGCAGGCGAGCTAGTTTTGAGAACAACGCCAGCAATAACAATAGCGACCATACCATCGCAGAGGAGGAGTGGGCAGCAGCCAAGGCAGCCGTGCTTAACAACACGCCACTTCCGGCGGGAACCACGGTTGGCACTCTCAATGCTTACCGCTCCATATTGGAGAAAAATCGGGAGGGACTATCCAAGGAGCAAGCCACCCTCGAGAAACGCCTATCTGCGGCGGACCGATCCAGCGAGCGACGAAGGGGCTCACAGGGAAGCGCCTCTCGAACTACTCACGGGGGAGGCAAACATCGATCAAGAATGTCTAGGCTCTCGGAAGACGATGCTAGAGAAATAACATCAAATCTGACCAAGTCCTTCATGACCACAGACACCGCGGGCATGCCACGACCAAAGACCGTCGCGGGAGCAACCGCCAATCTCGCTGCATACCTCATCAATCAGCGCCCCGAAGGTTCCATGGCTCAATCCCACCGAGGTGCCCTAGAAAGTCTCGCAATATTGGGAGACAATTTGGTCCCAAGAAAAGACAAGACCACATTGCAAGCCAGCGGCTCCAAACACCATGCGAGAGATGCTCGGGATGAAATTACTCAGAGCAGGATCGACAAAGCGAGGCGGCGACGCGCCGCCAGAGAGGAACACGACAGCGATTCTTCGGATGAGAGCCAGGAGAACGACGGCGAGCTTAGGGGAGCCGATTGCTTGAGCTACAAAATTCGGGAGGCGATGCCACCCAAGAAGTTCAAACCCACCCCTACCGACGCCGCCAAGTACGATGGGCAGCAGGAGCCGAGATCCTGGATAGAGGACTATTTACAAACAGTGATTCTGCAAAAAGGGAACCAGATAGCAGCAATGCAGTGCCTGCAGCTTTACCTAAAGGACTCAGCACGAGCCTGGTTAAGAGGTTTGCCGAAGGGTTCCATCAAGTCATGGGACGACCTAGTAGAAGCCTTCGTCGCCAACTTTCAAGCAACCTACAAAAGGCCCGTCGGGATCGAAGAGTTGCGGCATTGCCAGCAAAAGCAGAAGGAATCGATGCGCGCATACACCGGGAGATTCACCAAGCTCCTGAACGCCGCAGAAGACGTATCTATCGACAGAGCAATCGACGCCTTCAGTGATGGCATCCGACGTGAAATCTACATAGAAGAACTTGGACGCAAGAAGCCGAAAACCATAACCAAGTTAATGGAAATCGCCAACAGCTGGGCCGATTACGAAGACAATGTTCGAATGCCACGATAGCGCAGCGACGACGAGGAAGATGACCAGCCGAAGCATGATTCGGGTGGTCGAAGGGATCGCAACAAGAGAAGGAAGAACCGCAGCTATGATGACAACAACTTGGTGGCCGCAGGCTACTCTGATCGGCAGGACGATCGGTACGATGACATGCGAGATGATCGACATGATGGTAATCGAAACAACTCTGGGAACCGTGGCAGCTATAAACCACGACAACAGAGAGCCCCCGAACTACCCTACGCTGAGCAGATCAACGCTCCCTGCTACCTGCACTCGTATACCGATTCCAAGGATGGTAAAATAAAGTCTAGTCACCTGCTCAGGGACTGTCGGCAGTTCATCGATATGCATAAACTTATCCAGCAAGCAGGCCAGCAACAGCTACCACCACCACCACCACCCCCACCGCAACACCAGGTCCAGCAAGCTCAACCTCATCAACCCAACGAGGCATTTCCACCACCACGTGGGCAGATGAGTGTGATCCACAGGACAGGCGTTTCAAGGAGAGAAATGAAGAAGCTCACCCGAGAAATCAACCTGGCAGAAAGCATCATGGCGAACATCCCTGAGTATGTCGAGTGGTCGTCTCAGAACATCACGTTCAGCCGAGCGGATCACCCGATGACTATACCAAAACCAGGACACGCTGCTCTAGTGGTCGAAGCACCGATAGGAGGGTTCAAGATGAGCAAAGTCTTCATGGACGGAGGAAGTGGACTCAATCTGATATTCCTTGACACAATCCAGAGTATGGGGATCACCATGAGAATGTTAGAAGAATCAGACACCTGCTTCCATGGGATCCTCCCTACTTCGCCAGCGTACTCTCTTGGCAAAGCGCACCTGAACGTCGTCTTTGGCAAACCCGACAACTTCAGGAAGGAGAAGATCGAGTTCGAAGTCATGAACTGGGAGTCGCAGTATCACGCTATACTCGGGAGACCAGCTTATGCCAAGTTCATGGCTGTACCGCACTACGCATACCTCAAGCTGAAAATGCCTGGGAACAACGGGACAAACATTACAGTCTATGGAAGTTTCTCACGCTCGGACAATTGTGATAGGGACTTTCAGAGGATTGCTGCTAAGTTTGGCCTGAGGCAGGAAATTGCTGACCTTCCGCCGAAGACCTTGTCACGCAGTATCAAGGAAGAAGAACGCGTTAGAGGAACAAAGAAGAAGTCTGCCGACCTCGCCCTTGAAGCTCCGGCAGTACAGACTTCGGTAGCCCAAGTTTCGGCAGCAAAAGCTTCGGCAGCCGACGATGCAGAAGATATAGGAGGCAGCAAGACACTGACAATCGCTGCCTAGATCCCCGGCGAAGTCGATGACGCTTCAAAAAACACCAACACGGTGATCAAGCCGGAAGATGAGATGAACCCCTTCAATACTTAAGCAATCTACTAGCATTTAGTTTCATTTTCCTTTCCAAACAGGGCTTCCCCTTTTTCTCCCTTTAGTCCAGCGTTTTTATTAATAAGAACTCAAGTTCCGATTCCTTGAAAAGCTTTGCAGTTGACCGGAGCACCTAAACCGCATCTTTGTAAATCTTGGAAAACGGTGGTCCAACACAGTACGCGGCAAAGGATCGTGCTCCGAAAAATGCCTCTACGAGTGCTACAGGATGCAAAATAAACAAGGACATTAACCCTCCCCTCTTCTATAGATGCCTCTACAAGCGCCGTACATAGCAAGAGTCCGGAAGTACACATCAACACAACCCACGTTCGATATTTTGCTTACGGAAATATCAAGGAACAACGGGTTCACCGGCAGTCATTACACCCGAATAATTCAGGAGTGGCTGTCGAAGCATACATCGGTTGAAGGCAAAGTTGTGCATATAACGGGATTAGCAAAACCCGCAACACGAGCTGATCACTCAAAAGTTTTGCCGACCAACGAAATACATACACGACTAAACAAGCAATTAAGATTTGCTCCTTCAAAATTTGCCAACGGCATCAACATGGTAAAAATACATATACATGTATCTACCAAATAATAAACGATCCTAACACTTGGATCAAGTAGTCATAACATCTATACAAACAACCTTAATTCCTGAAATCACCCTTGCGGAGTGTCTTTTTTCTTCAGGTGCCCTCGATTCCTTTTCCAGCTTGTCGACAATCATATTGGCAGGCAGCAAAACCTTCGGATACAGCGTCTCCAAGTCACCAGTTGCATTGGCAATGGACAGTAAATTTGCTGAAGGATAACGCGCCAGTACAAGAGCAAGCGTAAATCTGGCCCCTGCAAAGATCTGAGCTCGCACCAAGTCCCGAATCTTCCTGGTATTCCCAAACTCCGACATCAGAGTTAATAGTGTGGGGGGAACTCTGTTCAAGGGAAACATTGTCCTCCAAACTACCCTCAGGGCTTTGTAGCACTTGTCGAAGAAGTGGTGAACCTGTTGGACCCGATCCTGAAACTGTGCAACAGCCGACGCCTTCGACTGCTCCCGCCAAAAAATTTCTAAGGCTGACGACAACTGGGTCAGCGCGTGTACACGCTCGTGAATCCGCTTGATCTCCTCCGCATGATTCAGAGATATGACTGGCAGAGCGATCAATAAAAAATCAGGCGGTACGTTTCTGGTGGAAGAGTACTGAATACAAGGGTCAGGGGACTTACAGTTTAAACTTTCGGTGGCTTTATGAAGTTCAGTAAGGGCGTAGCGCTCTACATCAGCCGCAATTTCGCCCTTCTTCTTGATGATAGCGGCTAGGGCGTAGATGCTGCACAGATCCTTCTCCAACTGTATGATCCGATCTTTCATACGTTGGATCCGATCTTCTTCAGAAAGAGCACCCGAAGAATCTTCGACAGATGCAGGCACGGGGAACACCTGTAAGAGACAGTGTCAAAAAGCATGACAGACCGATTCCTCGAAACATCGGAAGATACTCCCATCGGGAGAATGCAAGTGACAATATCATAACAAAGAGTGTGCTAGCAAACATTGCTAGCACAGAGTTCATTACAACCGAAGGTTATCCAAGCAAGACAATGTTTCACATCCAATTAAGGAGAAGTTTGCTACAAAAAATCAGAGCGCCTGAGTCTGGGTCGATAAGCTAGGGCCTGCCGATGTCTTCTTTGATGAAACCAACTCAAGAAGCTGGCGTGCACATCTAACGGCTGACGCCTTGAAGGTGCTCAAATCGACCAACCGCCCATCCTCCTCCTTCGGCAGCTCCTTAGACATTTCTTCAATGTCGGACTTAAAGCTGTGACCCATCATAAGTTGGAAGGCAAGGACGGCGCCATAGGTACGCGAAGTGCGTTTGAATACCTCGATAACCTCCTTGGTGTCAATCGCGAAGGCGTCGATCAACTGCCCCAGAGTTTTATCTTGACTGATCTTGGGGAAGATCATCGAGTGTATCCACGCCATGGCACCCTTTCCCTTCTCAAGAAGCTCCCGAGTGAGCTGATGGGAAGCAAGAGTCATCGACAAGCCGTTGTACGGAGAGTTGTTTGGAACTTTGTCCAAGGCATCGGCAGGAATGTTGGCAGCTTCTGCAGAATGAAAAGAGATCATTGATAAAAGGCTGAGCCCATAAGTGCGATAATTGACAGAGGAAAACAAAAGAGATTACCAAGTAAATCCAAGGAAGATTGGCGAAGGAGTTCATCCTTTTCAGCCGCCCGAGCTTCGGCAGCTAGCCTGGTCGCCTCTTCCTCCCTCAACTTCTCTTTCAGCTTGCCCAGCTCCTCCTTCAAGGAGTCGACTTCTTGGCGGGCCTCGGCAGCTATCTTGACCGCGCCATCTAACTTCGAAGAAGAAGATTTAATCTCCTTTTGGAGACGAACTCTCTCTGCTTCCAGAGAAGTGAATTGGGAAGCGAAGGCCTCCAAAGAGGAGATGAGTCCTCGCAGGTCCTAACGAAGAAAAAAGGGGTTATCCAATAAGCACGATACACACTCGAGAGGTTCATGCTGCAATCAAGAGGGACTTACAGAAGGGGGAGTCCTGGTAGCGGCAGTCGAAGGAGCATCCTTCCCTTTAGAAAGGGAAGAAGCGGTTGATATCTGAGCTGCGGGGGTTGCTTTAGGAACCGACGCTTCAGAAGCAGCGACGTTCGGCGGAGTGGCTCCGGGTTTGGCCTTCTTGGCCGGCGGCTCGACAAAACCTTCATCACTGTAAAGGGAATTGATCGACGAAAAGTTATGAATGGAATGCGAGAAGTAAAAGGATGAAATACGGCCTCAGGGAAGAAGATACTTACATATCGAAGAGGTCATCTTCATCGGCAAAGCCGCCGGTCGATCTCTTTGTGGGTGAAGACCTGGCCTCCTCCACAGCTGCATCAATAAAGGCATCATGATCAGCGTCATCATCACGCACTGATCCTTCTGTGTTGCAAGCATCATCGGCTGGGGAAGGAAGGTTGGCGTGGGCAGCTTCCGAATCTATCGGGTTGTCACATTCATCCTCTGGATCTACATGTTCGGCAGTAGGGACTGAGGAACCTCTTCCTTCGGAATTGTCATTTGGTGAATCTTGCGAGTTTTCAGAAACTATGGGAACCTGCTGAAGAATGGAGTAAATAAGAACAATGGAAACATGTCAACTAAACAAGCACTGTCGACTAAGCAAGAACGGCATAATAAGGGTATAAGAAAGAAAGTTACCTCTAACAGCGGATGGTTGGCGTCGAGAGGGGCGTAGGAAGATATCAATGGGATCGAGTCCTCCTGACTAAAGAGAGTAAGGCGACGGACTTCGTCAAGCAGCTCCTTTTCCGACAGTTCAGCGACGTTGATTCCGGTTTCATCTTTTGGACCTGTATACATCCACATTGGACGAACCCTCGCCATGACTGGTTGAACTCGACGCCTCAGAAACACCGCTGCTACCTCCGTGCCAATCATGGTTTGTCCATCGGCTTCTTTGATCCGAAGGAATTTGGTAAATAACTCGTCGGCTACTGCCTTTTCGTCAGAAGAAAGAATGTTCTTCCAGGAATCCTTCGGCTTAGCCTCAAGAACGTCGACAAAACAAGGGAGCTGGGACTCGGTTGTCACGGAATCTTTGACATAAAACCACTTCAGTCTCCATCCTTGCACGGATTCTCTCATCGGGAAACTAAAGTAGTTAACCTCCGAGCGAGCCACGAACCCCACACCTCCAATGACGAAGGGTCCATTGCTACTGCTGTACCTCTTAACGTAGAAGATTTTCTTCCACAGTCCGAAATGGGGCTCGATACCCAAAAATGCCTCACAAAGGGTGATAAACACAGCAACGTGAAGGATTGAGTTGGGAGTAAGTTGCCACAGTTGTATTTCATAAGTCCGAAGAAGGCGAAGGAGGAATTCATGGGCAGGAAGCGAAAGACCCCGATGAAGGAACGATAAGAACACCACGGTAAAACCAGCAGGAGGATTAGGCCGAGAAATCGCACCTGGAAGAATCACGTCCCCCTCGACGGGGGATACTAACCCAAGGCTTCGAGCCCTCTTCTGATCACGTTTCGTGATGGAGGACGCCAGCCAATCTCCTGGCTTGGCTAAAGAGCTTGGCGGCGTTGGCGACGCCGGAGCCTTAGGAGGAGCCTCTGAAGGATTCTTCCTTGAGAGAGTGGAGGAAGATTTGGCGGCGGCACCTGAAGGAGATATGCCCTAGAGGCAATAATAAAGTGGTTATTATTTATATCTTTATGTTTATGATAAATGTTTATATGTCATGCTATAATTGTATTAACTGAAACATTAGTACATGTGTGATATGTAAACAACAAAGAGTCCCTAGTATGCCTCTTAACTAGCTTGTTGATTAATGGATGATTATTTTCATAATCATTAACATTGGATGTTATTAATAACAAGGTTATATCATTGCATGAATGATGTAATGGACACACCCAATTAAGCGTAGCATAAGATCACGTCATTAAGTTATTTGCTATAAGCTTTCGATACATAGTTACCTAGTCCTTATGACCATGAGATCATGTAAATCACTTATACCGGAAAGGTACTTTGATTACATCAAACGCCACTGCGTAAATGGGTGGTTATAAAGGTGGGATTAAGTATCCGGAAAGTATGAGTTGAGGCATATGGATCAACAGTGGGATTTGTCCATCCCGATGACGGATAGATATACTCTGGGCCCTCTCGGTGGAATGTCGTCTAATGTCTTGCAAGCATATGAATAAGTTCATAAGAGACCACATACCACGGTACGAGTAAAGAGTACTTGTCAGGAGACGAGGTTGAACAAGGTATAGAGTGATACCGATGATCAAACCTCGGACAAGTAAAATATCGCGTGACAAAGGGAATTGGTATCGTATGTGAATGGTTCATTCGATCACTAAAGTCATCGTTGAATATGTGGGAGCCATTATGGATCTCCAGATCCCGCTATTGGTTATTGGTCGGAGTGAGTACTCAACCATGTCCGCATAGTTCGCGAACCGTAGGGTGACACACTTAAGGTTTGATGTCGTTTAAGTAGATATGGAAATATGGAATGGAGTTCGAAGTTTTGTTCGAAGTCCCGGATGAGATCCCGGACATCAGAGGAGTTCCGGAATGGTCCGGAGAATAAGATTCATATATAGGAAGTCATTTTATAAGATTTAAAATGATCCGGAAGGTTCTACAGAAGGTTCTAGAAGGTTCTAGAAAAGTCCGGAAGAAATAAGGATAGAAGGTGGAGTCCCAGAGGGACTCCACCCACCTTGGCCGGCCAGCCTAAGGGAGGAGGAGTCCCAAGTGGACTCCCCACCATGGTGGCCGGCCACCCCACCAAGGAAAGGGGGGAGTCCCACTCCCCCTAGGTTTGGACACTTGGAAGGTTTTTGTTGGGGTCTTATTCGGACACTTTGACCTAAACCTTGGGGCTTCCACCTATATAAAGAGGGGGAGAGAGGGGCTGGCTGGCCACTCAAGCCACCACCATGGCCGCACCCCTCAAGGGTGCCCTAGCCGGCGCCCCTCTTCCCAAACCCTAGCACCCCTCCTCCACCACTTCTCCCGCATATGCTTAGCGAAGCTCCGCCGGAGATCTCCATCAACACCGCCACCACGCCGTCGTGCTGCCGGGATTCCGAGGAGGATCTACTACTTCTGCTGCCCGCTGGAACGGGGAGAAGGACGTCGTCATCAACACCGAACGTGTGACCGAGTACGGAGGTGCTGCCCGATCGTGGCACCGTGATCAAGATCTTCTACGCGCTTTTGCAAGCGGCAAGTGATCGTCTACCGCAGCAATAAGAGCCTACTCTTATAGGCTTTGGAAATCTTCAAGGGTTAGTCTTGATCATCCCCTCGTTGCTCCCGTCTTCTAGATTGCATCTTGGCTTGGATTGCGTTCTCGCGGTAGGAAAATTTTTGTTTTCTATGAAACGAATCCCTACAGTGGTATCAGAGTCGTGTCTATGCATAGATGGTTGCACGAGTAGAACACAATGGTTTTGTGGGCGTTGATGCTCTTGTTATCTTTAGTTTGAGTACTTTGCATCTTTGTGGCATAGTGGGATGAAGCGGCTCGGACTAACTTTACATGACCGCGTTCATGAGACTTGTTCCTCGTTTGACATGCAACTTGTATTGCATAAGAGGCTTTGCGGGTGTCTGTCTCTCCTACTATAGTGAAGATTCAATTTACTCTTCTATTGACAACACTAGTATCACCGTTGTGGTTCATGTTCGTAGGTAGATTAGATCTTACTCGAAAACCCTAAACCACGTAAAATATGCAAACCAAATTAGAGACGTCTAACTTGTTTTTGCAGGGTTTGGTGATGTGATATGGCCATAATGTGATGATGAATATGTATGAGATAATCATTATTGTATTGTGGCAACCGGCAGGAGCCTTATGGTTGTCTTTAAATTTCATGTTGAGTAGTATTTCAAAGTAGTTGTAATAGTTGCTACATGAGGTGAACAACCATGAAGACGGTGCCATGAACCTTGACGCTACGCCGACGATGATGGAGATCATGCCCATTGATGATGGAGATCATGTCCGTGCTTTGGAGATGAAGATCAAAGGCGCAAAGACAAAAGGGCCATATCATATCACATATGAACTGCATGTGATGTTAATCCTTTATGCATCTTATTTTGCTTAGATTGCGATGGTAGCATTATAAGATGATCCCTCACGTTAATATCAAGATAATAAAGTGTTCTCCCCTCGTATGCACCGTTGCATTGTTCGTCGTTTTGAAGCATCTCGTGATGATCGGGTGAGATAAACTCAACATACAACGGGTGTAAGCCATGTTGCACACGCGGAATACTTGGGTTTGCTTGACGAGCCTAGCATGTACAGACATGGCCTCGGGACAATGGAAACCGAAAGGTTGAACACGAGTCATATGGATGATATGATCAACATGTTGATGTTCACCATTGAAGCTACATCATCTCACGTGATGATCGGTTTTGGTGTAGTGAATTTGGATCGTGTACCACTTAACAACTATGAGGGATGTTGTATTAAGTGGGAGTTCATTAGTAATTAGATTAAAACATGAACTAATTATCATAAACATAGTCTGAGTAGTATTTTGAATTAATTTTGTAGTATTGGCATCCGTTTTTCTACCATGCGCTAGTCTTGTTATTGAGATAGAAATACTGTTAAAATCTGACAAGAAACTTTACGGATTGGTACCGTATTGTTAAAGAATCAAGAATTGATTAAGTCCTATTGCAAAATTTTAGTAAACCTCACATTGTTGATTCAAAGAGCTATGGTTTCAATTAGTACCTAAAGTTATCTTGTCTCCGTGAAACTTGAAGTTCAAATCTGTTTGAAAAGTAAGGAGCTGAAAATTTAGTTTTCAGAAATAATCAAGGTATGAGATATATGTGATATCTAAGACCTTATTGCAAGATGATAGAATATAATTTGGTGAGACTACATAAACTCATAAGATTTATGGGAATGTACGAAGGTTGAAGACGCAAGGCGTCCCAATCCTCCAACTATTGGGGCACTAACGATATTCGCATATCCATGAAGTGATCATCCTTAGTATGCACCGTTGCTATGACTCGTCGTTTCGAAGCATCACGTGATGATCGGATGTTATAGATTCTACGTGTGCATACAACGGGTGCAAGCCAGATTTGCACATGCGAATACCAAGGTTAAAACTTTATGAGCCTAGCATGTACAGACATGGTCTCAGAAAGTCATCATGATACAATGGATAAAATTATGAGTGAAATTGTTCATCATATTACAAGGTTACTAATAGTGAAATCCGGAACACATGTCATATGATGATCAACTTCAAAGTAAGAACCTCAAGGTTATTGGTATTTGACCAACAAACCGAGAAGTTATTGAAGTTGATGAGTTTTTCTGAATAATGAGGAAAGCTAAAAGAGAAACTACAAAAGATTATTGGCAGAAAGAAAGAAAAGACTAGAATGTCTAGCTCAGGTGTATATAAATGATATACATGTTATGGTTATATTCCTAGTTAGGTCACACTATGAAATTCTTGGGTATTAGTACTATATTGGTTGGTATGAAGTGTCATACAAAACAACGCAATACAAGAATACAATGGCCTAAGTGACTGACAAGGAACATGATAGGAATGCACGTCTGGAACAAAATAAAGTGTTATTATGTTCGTCGTTGGCATTCTATCTAGCCCTTAGAATTTATAATAAAGAACTTAATAATTGTTATTTTGCTCTGGTCAAATAAAAACAATGAGTTGTTCAAATTATGACATTACTCCATGTACGATGGATAAGTTATTATAAATCTTAATGGTGAAACACACATACATAACACTGGCGCTAAAATGCCATAAGGCAAATGATTTGAATTCCACTTATTTGTGGAACCGCCATTTAGGTCATGTTAGAAAGGAACGCATGAAGGAACTCCATGCAAATGGATTTTTGGAGTCATTTGATTTTTGAATCATTTGGCGCTTGCAAATCTTTTCTAAAGAGAATGATTAAAATACCGTTCATAGGCCAAGAGTTGAACGGGCAACAAACTTAGTGGAAAAATACATGATGATGTATGTGGTTCACTAGGCATAGTTGTGTGCGGGAGATTCTTCTACTTCATGAAAACTTCAAACAATGAATTGAGTATATATATGTGGATATATTCGATAAGGAAAAAGTTTGAAACATTTGAATAGATTCAAATAAATTCAGCATGAAGTGGAAATCATCGTAATAGAAAAGTCAAATATCTATGATTGGATCGTGGTTGAAATATTTGAATTACGAGTTTTAGCGAACATCTAAGAGAATTATGAAGTTGTTCTACAACTCACGTTTCTTGGAGTATCATAGTGATGATGAAGTATCCAAAAGACGTATCCAAACCTTGTTGGATTAATGATGAGATAAAATATTGATGCCATTATATTTTGTGGATTATGCTTTAGTGACTACCGCTTTTACACTGAATAAAGCATCATCATGATCCGTAGAAATGACACCATACGAGTTATGGCATGGGTATGAACCCTAATAGTCTTTTCTTAAAATTTTGGTATGCATAGCATAAGTAAATAAGTTTACAACCAAAATCGGATGAATGTCTTTGTTGGTTATCCTAGAGAATTGATTGGGAATTCTTCCCACTATGTAGACAAAGACAAAAGTGTTTGTCAATGTTTCTTATTTCCAAGAAATTGTTTCTAGCGAAGTTTTTGAGTGGGAGGACAATAGAACTTGATAAGGTTTATGAACCTGAGCATAATGATCAGAGTAGCGCAGCATTGGAAATGGTTCCGGAAGCGGCCACGACGATCATGGCTCCCATGACTACAAAGTGTTTTAGCCATGGAGATCGAAGTACATATTGAACCTTGTAGGTATGGTTTACTTTGTGATCAAATAAATGATTTGTGGACAAAGGATTGATTTTGAACGATGATAAACCAACTACAAACAAAGAAGTTATGATGGGCCCTGACTCCGTTAAAATGGCTATACGCCATGAAATCCAAGATAGATGAATACTTTTTGAAAGTAAATGGATCTATAAAATTGATGGACTTGGATGAAATATCCTTGAAGAAGCTTGACTTGTCGAAAAGTTGTTTACGACAAAGTTCAAAGAGTTGACTACGATAAGATTAGATCTTCCATAGCAATGCTTATAGTCTATGTGGATTATTCTAGTAATCACTACATATTTGTTTTATGAGATATGCTAGTAGGATGGCAAAATACATTACTTAACAGAAGTGTGTATTAAAGGTGTATACAAGATACAACAAATTGTTTTGCTAGTCCGTGGAATACTAGATAGATATACGAACTTCAATTGGATGAAGTGAGTATTACGGAATTGGAATCTTCACCGGATGAAATAGTCAAAGAGTTTTTGATTTCATTAGAGATGATGAAGAGACTTGCATTTGCAAGAAATTAAGTGGGAGCGCTGAGACATATTTATAAAACTTATGTAAATGACATATAGTTGGTTATAAATGATGTAATTATATACTTGATTTAAAAGGTTTCATTGAGAAATTAATTTCAATGAAAGGATATGGACTGAAACATATCTAGTGTCAAGATCTATGAAGATAGATTGAAACACAAAATAAGTTTAAGTCAAAGTACATAGAATGGATATTGAAATAGTTCAATATAGAAATATTAAGAAAATGTTCTTGTCATGTGAAGTTTTAACAAGACTTGAGTGTATCTGACACTCAATGAGTAAAAACACATGAGTGATTATAGATCACGAATAATATGTACACAATCAGATGTCCTGTGCTCTAAAAACTGTTATGAGCATGTACCAGAATGATTCATGTGATGATCATTGAAAAACAGTAAGAATATTCTTGAGTACTTGAGAAGAACCAAGGATATATATATATATATAGTTTTGTATGGAGAAATGACAAAACAAATCGCTGTAAGGTGTTGCACCGATATTGGTTTTGTCACATATAAAATATAATTTCAATCTCAAATTTGACTAAGTGTTGTTTAAAAGGTAGCACAATGAGTTAGAAGTTGTCTATGTTAGATTTAGAAGAGTTCTAAATATTGTGATGGATTCTACAAACAAAAGGCAGAGTATGTTATTGTTTTGACAATGACTGAGGATGTTAAGTCAAGAAGTTCTTTGAGAACTTGGTGTAGTTCCGATAGTGTCAGAACTTTGAAGCTATATTGTGTGTGACAATATTAGTGACATATTTCAGACCGCGGAATTAAGGTTTCACCAAGAAGACAAAACATATTTAATGCCGACTCATTTGGAAATGAGTGATGCGTTGAGACGCAAATGAATTACAAAATACATACGGTTCTGAGCATGTCAGATCCGTTGACTAAAGCTCTCCCTAGGGCAAAGAATGACCAACACCAGAATGCCATGGGTGTTAGGTATATTACAATGAAATCTAGATTATTGACTCTAGTGCAAGTGGGAGACTGAAGGAGATATGCCCTAGAGGCAATAATAAATTGGTTATTATTTATATCTTTATGTTTATGATAAATGTTTATATGTCATGCTATAATTGTATTAACTGAAACATTAGTACATGTGTGATATGTAAACAACAAAGAGTCCCTAGTATGCCTCTTAACTAGCTTGTTGATTAATGGATGATTAGTTTCATAATCATGAACATTGGATGTTATTAATAACAAGGTTATATCATTGCATGAATGATGTAATGGACACACCCAATTAAGCGTAGCATAAGATCACGTCATTAAGTTATTTGCTATAAGCTTTCGATACATAGTTACCTAGTCCTTATGACCATGAGATCATGTAAATCACTTATACCGGAAAGGTACTTTGATTACATCAAACGCCACTGCGTAAATGGGTGGTTATAAAGGTGGGATTAAGTATCCGGAAAGTATGAGTTGAGGCATATGGATCAACAGTGGGATTTGTCCATCCCGATGACGGATAGATATACTCCGGGCCCTCTCGGTGGAATGTCGTCTAATGTCTTGCAAGCATATGAATAAGTACATAAGAGACCACATACCACGGTACGAGTAAAGAGTACTTGTCAGGAGACGAGGTTGAACAAGGTATAGAGTGATACCGATGATCAAACCTCGGACAAGTAAAATATCGCGTGACAAAGGGAATTGGTATCGTATGTGAATGGTTCATTCGATCACTAAAGTCATCGTTGAATATGTGGGAGCCATTATGGATCTCCAGATCCCGCTATTGGTTATTGGTCGGAGTGAGTACTCAACCATGTCCGCATAGTTCGCGAACCGTAGGGTGACACACTTAAGGTTTGATGTCGTTTAAGTAGATATGGAAATATGGAATGGAGTTCGAAGTTTTGTTTGAAGTCACGAATGAGATCCCGGACATCACGAGGAGTTCCGGAATGGTCCGGAGAATAAGATTCATATATAGGAAGTCATTTTATAAGATTTAAAATGATCCGGAAGGTTCTACGGAAGGTTCTAGAAGGTTCTAGAAAAGTCCGGAAGAAATAATGATGGAAGGTGGAGTCCCAGAGGGACTCCACCCACCTTGGCCGGCCAGCCTAAGGGAGGAGGAGTCCCAAGTGGACTCCCCACCATGGTGGCCGGCCACCCCACCAAGGAAAGGGGGGAGTCCCACTCCCCCTAGGTTTGGACACTTGGAAGGTTTTTGTTGGGGTCTTATTCGGACACTTTGACCTAAACCTTGGGGCTTCCACCTATATAAAGAGGGGGAGAGAGGGGCTGGCCGGCCACTCAAGCCACCACCATGGCCGCACCCCTCAAGGGTGCCCTAGCCGGCGCCCCTCTTCCCAAACCCTAGCACCCCTCCTCCACCACTTCTCCCGCATATGCTTAGCGAAGCTCCGCCGGAGATCTCCATCAACACCGCCACCACGCCGTCGTGCTGCCGGGATTCCGAGGAGGATCTACTACTTCCGCTGCCCGCTGGAACAGGGAGAAGGACGTCGTCATCAACACCGAACGTGTGACCGAGTACGGAGGTGCTGCCCGATCGTGGCACCGTGATCAAGATCTTCTACGCGCTTTTGCAAGCGGCAAGTGATCGTCTACCGCAGCAATAAGAGCCTACTCTTATAGGCTTTGGAAATCTTCAAGGGTTAGTCTTGATCATCCCCTCGTTGCTCCCGTCTTCTAGATTGCATCTTGGCTTGGATTGCGTTCTCGCGGTAGGAAATTTTTTGTTTTCTATGCAACGAATCCCTACAGCACCACCAGTCGTAGAGCTACCGGCGGCAGTGACATTCGTCTTCTTCACCATTGTCTAGATCTGGGGAAGATTGGAGAAGCGGTGGTGGCGGCGCAGCGGTTGCGGAAGGAGGAAGAAGGAAGGCAAAGGCGGATGTGAGAAAGGATTAGGGATTTCTCGCCCTTTGGAGATCTTAAGAAGAGAAGAGCTGCGTGAGCACGTGTCATTGGGGCCCGTCTATCAAACGGGCCTATTTTCGATTAACAGTTGTGGAAATCGAGGAGACATCTTGGTAACCGCGCGCAGAAAGTGGAATTGCTTGAAAACAGGACCAAGATAGAGAAAGAATGGGCCCGACGGGTCACGTCTTGTCAGTCAGAATCAGGATATTGATAAAACGTCATCAATGACGTCATAAAAGTTTCATGAAGCACTCGAAGGGAAAAACTATCGGGGGGTGAACTTGAGTCTATGCACAGATTGCGAAGCATCTGCGCTCAGACTCGGGGGCTACTCCCATCGGGAGCGCTGACGCGCACCCGATATATTGAGGACTCGAAGAAAAAGGATAAAGGAAAAAATGATTGCTTAGCTCGAGTCAGCGCCCAGTTGCAAGCACCCGTGCTCAGACTCGGGGGCTACTCCCATCGGGACCGCTGGACGCGCACCCGACAAAATTTTTGCGCTCTAGGATCATGCCCGGGGACTTGATTCTGTGAAGAGTAACTGTTGATGGCATAATTTGGCTAGTAGGGTATTTATGAGCCAAATTAAAATTCATCTACTTTTTCTATTTATTTTTTTTATCGTTTTTCATCTGCCATGCCCTAGCAGCCCTAGAGCTTGGTTGATCTTTGCCGTTTTGTCCTGAAAAACGGTCGGTTCTCCTCCACGAAAGCGAGGGGTCTTTGTTGCTTTGCTCGAAAAGCAATCGTCCGTCGTGTCACGAAAACACGACAACTATCCTGGTGTTGCGCGGCAGTTTTGCGTGCCAACACAATTGGCGACTCCGCTGGGGACGATTTAATTGACCAAAAATACATCTGCAATACCTTAGTACGATTTAATTGACCAAAAATACATCTGCAATACCTTAGTACGATGCCAATAACTTCACCAGCCATTAGGGCGATGTTTAAAGAACACATCGGCCAAATTTTTACCTATTGTGATGTGTAAATAACTCATTAGCCATAATTCCTTAGGGCGATATTTCGAATAAGATATCGCCCATAGTATCATCAACCCTACATCCACATGATATGATAATACTTCTTCAAATATTTTTCGTTGAGAACTTTGGACAACTCTCCCTGCAAGGAGTATACCAAACATGGATTTCTAGGAACGTATACAACTCTATATAGGCCTTTCCAACTCGGCGACCATTTACCGAATTTTCTGTATTTAGTTTGAGTACTTCATACTCCCTTTAGTATTGATAAGGATTTTCTAACAATGTCGGCAAATAAAAACTCGTTCTATTTAATAGCCATAGCATCTCGTAAGCCGACAGCTGTATTGTGATTATTGCTTCGTGAACTTCACCCATAGCTAATCTCTACTGATCAAAATCCAAGAACTTCAACATCAAACCATGTATAGTTCGGCAGTATAATTAGCCATTCAACAAAAGTGTGTATATCTTAAAGCTGCTTGCCGAATTTTTGAATTCCAGTTTGACTTGGACCCTTTAAATAATTAACTAAAGGAAAACTGCAATCACCTGGTTCTAAACTATTTGATAATTCGGTTGTTTGTGAACCAGGTACCGAATTATGCTTGCTATGTAGTGCTAGTTGTTGATGTTGAACTGACACAGTAACAGTAACAGCTGCACCATGCACTAAACTCACACTATCATGCTGGTTTCACTCTCAATATCAGCCAGCATCGGCCCCTTTAGTATAACTTTTTTTCCTATGCCAACGTAATGACCAGATGCTTGCTGTTCTAGGCAATAAGCGCTTTAGAAATTTATTTCCTAGGTATATGATAAATAGTGAACGTATCTAGAAGCTTAATTATATATGAACATCGGTCCAAATAGTAATCTGTAAATAAGAACACTGAAATTCGCTTTTAATTTGTCATACTACTATAAGCGAATCTAAACAGACCGATGTTTGATAAACTACAATGTAGGTCAAATTAATATACTGCCGACGTCTTTTTCATCTCTATAAACCGATCCATTAAAATAAAAGTTTCATGGGCATACACAAACATAATCAGTATTTTCCTCATCCTTAATCCTATAATCAATAGTAAAATCGGCGATAACTTGACCTTTTATAGCACACACCGATTTAATTGCTAAATCATATTCGTATAAGCCAATTTTCTAATCCTATCACTAGGAATCGGTTGTTCTGATATAAATAGTTAACATGTCGGCTGGCAAGTTTCCACACATATACTAAAGAGTAGATAATGTCGAAACTTGGTACACACATAATATAAAGACAAGCATAACTTATTAATAAACACGTACCGAGCTTCGGCGTTGAGCAAACGACGATTTAGGTATGTAATGGTGTACTCCTTCCCGCCATTTTCTTGCGCCAACACCGCGCCGATCAATCTTGTGCAGCAGTATACAATATGAACGGCACACTAAAATTAGCCGCTCGCAGTACTGGAGGACATGACAAGTATCACTTCATGTTATTCTGCCCCCGAAGCAAATTCGGCATCATGCTTTAGCAGAAGTGAAGGAATAAATAATTCAAATTTTGTATGCTTTTCTGATCGGCTTTTATGCTATCATTGATAAATGTAGGCCTTGCAACGTCTCGAATACCAATATCATTTTTTTTCAAGCGGGCCAACCGGTGAGAATCCATGTCCAAACTTCTCCATGTAATCAAAACCATCAATAATTTCATGCATATCATCACCCTTGCCGAAACAATAATTCCAGGTACGTCTTTGAGGCCATTTAACACTAGCATCGATCAGACATCATATCTCACCATGTTGTATATACACCGATGCCTCTGTCAACGCGATGTACGCCGGATTATCCGCCTTGATCAACATCCATATGGGTGGCTGCATCTCTAAAAATTTCTGAAATTCCATCAGCAACCATATCATCCGCATTTGTATTTTTATCCGCCACAATGCCTTTCTTCTTCCAAACCATTTTCGGAGGAACCATCTGTCTGTCTCTACCGAACCACTTTTCCAGCTCTTTCACCGGTCTTTTTCCTCGGATTCTCGATGCTCGCAATCGCTGCACCCGTCGTTTCTGGGTAGGTGTGAATCCCGTTGGGCACCATCGAGGTCCCGGTTTAGTGACAGGCGTGGCTGACTTAATCATCCTGCCCCCCGAATTCCTTGACATGTACTGACATACTATTGTTTGTGGGGTAAATATTCCCCGTTTGGCCGAAAATACTCTGTGCTCATCAAATACGTTACTAGCTAGAATTTTCTGGCCACACCTACTGGTGGAATCACACCATGGTGTAGATGTGTTAGCACTAGACTTAACAACCTTTGGACATAAACTAGCTGAAACGGCATGTATGCTAGCCGATTCAAATTTCTTATTTGTATTTGTACAAGAAGATGCAACGAGTATAGTTTTTGCTCGTTTTGCTTCTGTACTACCAGGTTTTCCTTGAACAGAACCACAACCAACTTCATTGACGTCGCAGTTTCTCGGCCTGTAATGACGTATTGCAGTTTTTGGGACAAACTGTCTGTCCTTGGCCGAATTATTTTTCTGCTGATTAAATAAACCATCAGCGTCCAATTTCCTGCTGCTTCTGGCACATAGATAAGAGGATACTTGAACTGAATCACTAGTACATGGACGCACAACTACCTTCTCTGAACGTGTCTGCACATTATGTTTCGAAAAAGCATTTTGGCTAGTACCTTTCTCTGCAATCTTCTTGGTGCAGCCAGGCTTAGCTCCATTATGCATAACAATATTTTCTGCATGGCTTATACTGTCTTCTCTGTTTTCCAAGCTAAGCTCCAACGTAACTTCATTTTGAACCAGATCAGATGCTTTTTTCTGCTGTGGTACACCACTGACACCGTCAGCTATTTTTGATCCTCCAGATTTCAAACCATGATCAGCGTCAGTACCATTTAAATTTCTTCCAGACTTACTCGCGACCGTACCACTAGCCTTAAGTTCAGCATGAATCACCGGTACCCACACGAACTTGCATCCACCCTTGTAACTTTTATCATCGACACCACATCTCTCGCCCGAACTGAAAAATCCCAAAGTTGGCTCCTCGTGACCACAAATCATAAAGGAGCGTGGTCTAGTTTCATGCTTAAAGTGAGCCCTTTTCTCATGCAAGTGCGGTCTGAATATAGGTCTCCTCCATGAAATATATTCCATCTGAAACTTACCTGTTGGCTTTGTAAGATACGGCTTCCAGTGATTACAACCCCACAGAGGAAATTGTGGATATACAGAAGGTGCACCGCCCCAATATGTCGGCTCTATTCCAAAATACGGCTGCCGGACAAATGACTTACCTCGCCGGGGTTCACGACCTCCATGTCGAGAAACAGACCTAGGATGCTCACTACCTCCAAGCCGACTAAACACATTGTTGGCCTTGCGTGCAGTATATTTGTCCAACAACTGTTTAACCGTCGGCTTTGATCTTGGTGTTGATTGTGTCTTTCTTCCACTGACATTCGAAACTTCTACTTCTGGAACTTTTGGCATGATCATCTTTGGAGGAGCATTATCATCGATGAACACATTCTTTCCTCTGTTATAATTGATCTTAACATTATTTTGCTTTGCCTCTTGATGATTTTTGAATGTCATGTCTTCCTTCTTTTCTGGATCTTCGGTCTCTTCACGTCGACGCTCTTCTTCAACCAACGATGGTTCGGCTATACTTTCTTCTTCTTGATGCTCGTCAATTTCTTTGGCACGAAATTCATAGGGCAACATGAAAGATCCCTTACATCCAGAAAAATCAAGCACAGTTGTTTCACACTCACCATGTTCTTGCTCAACAAAGCTTTTATCTACTGTCTTGACAAACTCGGTTTGTGTGTCCGATTTGGCTTTACCAAAAATTAATTTAGCTTGAACTAAGTCGGTCGTGGTAGATGTGTCAATCATCTTTTGTTGATTTGACTCGGCACATGATTTGTCCAACCCGGCCTTAGCCGAATTTGCGGTACTGACCGAGTCAACATTTATTTGCTGGTTGGCTCGCATAGCTCTGACTTCGAGAAGCTTTTTTGCAAGATCTTCACAAGATTTCAGATATATATCATTCCACTCTTCTGCTGTTCGCCCCTCATATGTCTCAGTATGTTTCGGCAATGACTCTTGGGTGGTACCGAAATTCTGGAATTGTGTAGGGGGTGTACCACATGCTACAATATTAGACGAGGGCACATGAACTCCTTTTGAATTTTCATTTACTCGGCTGTAATCATTGTGAAGGTGTGTAGCCGAATTATGAATATCTCCAGTTACATATGATGCTGAAAAGTTAGTAACATAAGATGTAGCATATGATGGCTGGGTGTAATTGGCCAAATAGTCAGTACTAGAACTTCCAATTGCTCTATCCATTGGCATGTGTGAAGGTGAACCAACATATTGCATGTTATTTGCCGATGGATAAAAGGGCGAAACACTATTTTGCATGTTATTAAAATCTATAACATTGGGTGTTTCATATTGATTTACTGAATTCATCACGTTGTTCATCGGCATATGAACTTCTGGGGTTGCCGATGCATGAGAACTCGAGTATACATGTTGCAAGTTGCTGTAATTATAAAAATCAGAAGCATGTATATTGTTTTGAATCGGCATTTGCACATAGTAAGAACTAGGGCTAGCCGATATAGTAGGCATATCATAGGATCTAGCAACATCAATATAAGAGTTATTTGCATCAACATAAAAAGATTGAGAATTCATGTTACCGTGTAGATTGCAGCTTCTTGATGACGCTCTCTATGAAGCAAGAATAGGCTGAAGACCACTCGATGCTTCGTCCCCAGCGGAGTCGCCAATTGTGTTGGCACGCAAAACTGCCGCGCAACACCAGGATAGTTGTCGTGTTTTCGTGACACGACGGACGATTGCTTTTCGAGCAAAGCAACAAAGACCCCTCGCTTTCGTGGAGGAGAACCGACCGTTTTTCAGGACAAAACGGTAAAGATCAACCAAGCTCTAGGGCTGCTAGGGCATGGCAGATGAAAAACGATAAAAAAAATAAATAGAAAAAGTAGATGAATTGTATTGATAGATTCGATTGCCGGGGGTTTTTCCAATCGGCCAGAACCTTTATATATAGGCGCAGGACTTCGCGTGTACAGATGAAGACTTGACGTACAAGAATAAAACTGAAACAAAACCGATCAGCTAGCTGATTCGGTATTCTCTTTGACAATTCCTACCGGCGCGTAGAAGGCCTGAGTACGAAACATATTCATGTACAAATACACTTTGGCCCATAAGGAAAATAATTAAATATTCAGCTACGTTGCTAGTACTTCACCACTCACGTCCTGATATTTCCGGTTGTATCTGTCTTACATAAACTTGGTAGCATCTGAAATCCACATGTCTCAGCCGATATTTGAACCATGTTAGGACTATGTCTCCTCGGTAGCCGATAGTTCAAACAATACTCTGTATATCTCTCCTGGTAAAAAGCTTGTTTCGCCTGCCATGTCCGCTGCGGTACCTGTATTAGACCGTAACAACCACAAGCCTGCATTTGAAGTTTGAACTAAACAAAAACCTCAAATTTATATGGCAATCAGTAATTCAACAACACGCATTTTAATTTGGCTCATAAATACCCTACTAGCCAAATTATGCCATCAACAGTAACGTTGTTTTACCATCGGTAGTTAACCAACAAAAGTTGGACACGTTACTCATTATCCCTTGCAAGTGGAAAATATATCGGATGACCTATGAAGACCTGCAAAAAACCTCGGCAGAGAAGAATGTCCGAGTAGTACAACTTGAGTCTATGCACGGATTACAAGCATCCGTAACTAGACTCGGGGGCTACTCCCATCGGGAGCGCTGACGCGCACCCGATAAAAAGGACGATGATGATTTAAGATGAACAAGGACAATCAAGGAGAAGAACATCAACAGAAGACATGCTTCAGTCTCTACCCGAACAGCGTTCGGCTAGACACTCGGGGGCTACTGACGTGGGCACTACCCTTCGGGTAACCGACATTGCCCTATCCTATATTGACTAATTGGTGGCCCATGAAGACACCTGGAGGCAAGATGGGCCACCTGGACGGTGCACCAGAGGAATCCTTGACGGGCAAGACAAGGAAGCAGCCGAACAAGGAAAGATTAGATCTAAAACTACTGTAAACCTAGTCGTACTCGGTTAGACCTCTTGAGACCTGGCCTCCTATATAAAGGCCAGGAGAGGGGCTGCAGAGACACATAACCAATCGTAGCAATACTAGCCACCAGAAAGTCCAGAGCTAGGTCATCATAGCACTTAGCCTCTCGACGAGATCTCAGCCGAACTATTCGGCACCCCATTGTAACCCATTATCATCATAATCAAGAACAGACAGGCAGGACGTAAGGGTTTTACCTCATCGAGGGCCCCGAACCTGGGTAAATCGCTCTCCCCGCTTGTCTGTGAACCGATGTCTCATGTCAGCTTGCAGGATTCCGCTAACCCTAAGCCCCAAACGGAGGGCATTGCCGAGGAGTACCCTCGACAGTCACCGCGCCTCTTCGAGACTCGTCCAGAATCCATGCTTCATCACCACCGCGCTCGGGGACTACTGATGGGGATATGCCCTAAGAGGGTGTGTCGCCAGTCCCACTCGCCATGAAGATGAAGGCCCAAGAAGGCTGCCATTCGCCCAAGCGACTGGGTGACTGGGCCCTGTGGCGATCGGGTGATTGGGCCCTGAAGCGACTAGGACGCAATCCCTGGAGGAAGATCTGTGCGACTGGAGAAGGAGATTACTTGCAAGAGGGGTGGCAAATCCCAGATTAGTAGCAACCGATATGATTCGGAGTTATCCTCATGTAACCCTAGATCGGGGGTGCCTATATAAACCCCCGAGCTAAACCCTAGAAGGGACATCATCTGAGATCCAATCTCCCCCTTGTAGCTCTTAGCGTAGCCGCCGACTGAGCCCCCCCATTGTAATTATCCACTGAGCTAGCAGGACTGTTGGCGTCCGAAACCCACCGGCGAGCTACGGCTGGCAACACGAAGAGCCGGGAACAACCTTAGGGCTGCGGCTGGCCCTGGTCCCTCCGAGCGACGGCCCGCAAAGCTCCTGGTACACACGTCCCGATGCTGGTGCAAGGGCGTGCCACCTGATCTATACCTGATCAGGAAGGTGATGGATTTGCTTCGCTTAGTTTCCTGCATGGCATACACGTAAACATTAAATACGAGCCTCGATCGGCTCTCAGGTTGTCCTGTGAATCGGCTCAAGGAGCCGATCCACCCATGACTCGTATGGGGTTTACGATTGCATGGTGGTCCTGCTTGATCAGAACAAAGCTAAAACGACCTACGACGATCTAGGGTTTTCACCGCATAATCGGAACATCCTACTCGTGATTGAGCCTGGCAGCCACGCACAGTGATCATAAACCGACCCTAGACAAGGCCTAAAAACCAACATTAAGTTGATCCCCGGAACATCTTGTCTAGGGTTAGCAAACTACACCTTACGTGCCACTGGATCATTCAACCCGTTTGTAAGGCCTAACTATGCAGATATTAAACTAATCCTTGATGAATCAAGGAGCGATCATAACAGATCAGATCTACTAAACAATGATCAAGCAAGATGCCGCCCTTACACCTAAGAAAGGTGTAAGGACGGCTAGACGTCTAAGGGTTGCATGGACGAAAACATGTAGCACGGTAAAGCAATGCTAACCCTAACACATCTATGATAACTACGTTGCTCGCCATCAAAAAGGCTTCAGTACGAGCAACGCATGGATAACGAATAAACGTGTACTGCCTAGATCGCAAGATGCGATCTAGGCAGCATGATGCTTACCCGGAAGAAACCCTCGAAACAAGGGGTCGGCGATGCGCCAAGATTGGTTTGTGATGAACGTGATTGTTGTTTATTTCAGAAACCCTAGATACATATTTATAGTCCGTAGACTTTCTAACGTGGGAGTAATCCCAACCGTGCACGAGCCAAATTCTATCTAACCGACACGTATCCTATTTATATTTACAGATACAAGGGCAAACTAGCCCAAACTTCGTGTACAAGGCCGGTTCGCGTATTCTTCCATGTATATTTCTTCAAGCCCAATCTTGATCGCGGCCCACCTCTGACTCGGTCAAATTCTGGTGATAACACATGCCCCCCTGGTTTTGGAATTTGATAATTCCAAAATCACTCTGCTTTTTCTTCGTCGGGTCATGTCGTGGCAGAGCAAAACCGTCGCAGTATCCTTCATCATGATGCCCTGCCTTCTCAACTTCTCCGCGTGATTTGACCGTTGTTTTCTTTTTTTCTTTGGGCACCACCTCCTCGGAAACTGCTGTGGCATTGAATCTCCACTATATCCCCTTTATTTAACTGCGCCGAACAGTTCGCCTCTTCATCCCCTTCGCATTAGCACTCCAAAAGCCCTCCTCTGCCACCATGTCTTCTTCCTCCTCTGCCTCGTCGGGTCTTTCCACCCAGTCCTCCCCCTCCCGCGAGCCGACGCCGGAGTGGGACCCAGAGGAGGCCCACGAGGCCCACATTCGCCGTGCCATAGAAGACGGGGACGAGTCCAGTCACGACTTCTCTGTCTGGTCTGAGGACGACAAGTCCTCGACCGACGGGGAAAGTGACCTCCGCTTCCTTGCCGACGGGGAAACGGAGGAGGAGAGCGATGACGATCGCTTCTCCTGGGACGACTTCACCTCCTTCGAGGAGGAGGGGGAGGAGGAGGAGGAGGACGACACCTCCTCCGATGAACCGCCGGCCAAGCGCTTCTGCCCCTGGCCGGGGAATCTCAGCGACTTCGACAGCGACGACGACGCTGACGAGGAGGATGAGGACAACGAGGGCCCTGCCGGCGGCCGCGGCAGCAGCGACGACGAGTCAGCCGGGAGTAGCGCCGACAGCGGCGACGACGGCGACGACGAGGGAAGCGACGGCCCATAGATAGGACCCTTAGTATAGGATCAGCAGTAGTAGATGGGGCAATGTATCCCCTGGTACTTCCTTTTGAGAGCAATCAGCTTTTTATGTAAGGAATCCCGTTATCAATGAAGAATTTCCTTTAATTTGATTTTGCCGATTTCCTTTATGCTAATTTAGCCGATTTCCCCTCATACTGACTTTGCCGATTGTCAACTTAATCAACGCTCAATGAGCCGATGGCAACGCATCGGTCCCTCACAATCTATCCTTCATCTCTTCGACTGACGACTTTGAGATCTGGTGTATAATGTGGAAGACCCATGCCTTCAGGAGAGCCCTAGGACCGTTGCTGAAACAACTTGACGCTGAAGCTGATACTTCTGCAGAACAGGTGCCACTTGCTCGCAAATCTCCTCGCGATAGTTTCCAGTGATGCTTTATAACCCTGCTCTTTTTCTTTGCAGCAACATGATGGCCCAGAGCCTGTCAATGATGATGGATCCCCTTTCAGATTCCTTTCAGCAGCTCTGGTGGTCTTCTCCTGCAACAATTCACCGCTTCTAAAGAAGGTTATGATGCAGGGCCAGCCGACGACACTCCAATCGGCTCCAAAAACAGTGCCTACCAGATCAGCTGCCCCCCGAGCCTCAGTTAAGGCGAGAACAGCGGCGAGGACACACAGTTCAGTCGAAGGGCCTTGAACTCAGGCAATTCTGAGACAGTCACCACGCAGAGCCGGCCAGACTTGCCACCGTCGGCTTCCAAGAAAAGGTCAGCCCCTGAACCTGCCATTTCGCAAACTCCCACCAAAAAAGGGCAGGGTAGCTCCATCCTTTCCTCGGCTCATGTTGCATGCTGACCCCTTGTCGTTCTTATCGGCTAACCTCTTCCACTGCAAACTGATGACACCTCCAGTGGGGATGTCGAGGAGGCACCCATGCCATCCGCCACTCTGGCCTTAGCAACTTCTATGAATGCAGTTGAGAAGGTGGCCAACTTGGCCAAACCGACAGCAGAAACGCCAGAGCCGATCACCTCTTCTTCCGTTGAAATCCGATATTGCAGACGAAATGCCAACGGCTTGATGAGCAAAAGGCTGCCTTGTACGCCCAAACTGACACCTCTAACAACACTGCTGAACTGGCGACCTTGCACAAAGGGTTGGAGGTCCTCGAAGAGAAGGTTCGGGCAACAAAACAGCACATTGAAGCTGAGGAAGCTCTCATCGTTCACTCCCTCGAGGAAGCAGAAGGCCTCGGGGCTGAACTGAAGACCGACATGAGGCTTTGTTTCTTAGTTCTAAAGTCGACGTCTGTGCATCGGCTGTTCATCATGAGATTTTTTTTTACTGGTCGATTTTTCTATCGGCCCCCAATATTTCACTGCACATGAATCGCACATGTTCATCTGATTAGGTGCCCCCCGAGCCGAATCTGTCAGGTTACTGCAGATATCGGCTATGCAGTTATCCAAAGAACTAGCCCTGAACATCGGTTCTGCAGACATGACCAATGCCGATTTCTTTGCACTCACAAGCCGATGTAAACCCGTACCGCAGCTTTCCGTCACCTGTTAGATCGACACTGAACACAGGGAAAACGTGTGGTAAAGATAATATGGGCCGATTGCTAGAATCGGCCCCCATCTTGATTGCATTGCTCAAAAGAGGTTTGCATCTTGTTCGTGCTTCACTATCACTACGTGACATGCTTGAGACAAGATCATTACTTTTTATTTTTTGGGGCCGATGACAAGGATCGGCCTTCCCATGTACGCTCATAGACTTTGCTCCTGTTACACGGTTAGGCCAGTGGATAAGACCAGCCTCACCCCATTTTTTGACACGTCGATGTACTCGCAGTCGTCCAAAGTGATGCCTGAGAGTGGCTCTTGGCCTTCCGTCTCCCAAACGTTCATGCCAGCCGTTGAAATCTCGGCTGTATCGTCTGCCTGGACGACTTCTACCTCATCTCCATCCCACTGTATTAGGCATTGGTGCATCGTAGATGGAATGCAACAGTTGGCGTGGATCCAATCTCTCCCTAGCAGGACAGCGTAAGTGCTCTTGCTATCGACAATGAAGAATGTCGTAGGGATGGTCTTCCTCCCTACGGTCAGATCCACGTTCAGAACACCTTGTGCATCAGATGCTTGGCCGTTGAAATCGCTCAGTGTAACGTTGGTCTTGATCAGATCCGAGCTAGAGCGTCCCAACCGACGTAGCATGGAGTATGGCATGATGTTGACCGCCGCTCCGGTGTCCACCAGCATCCTATTGACAGGCTGTCCATTGATATAACCTCGTAAGTACAGGGCCTTCAGGTGTCTGTAGCTTCTTTCACGTGGCTTCTCAAAGATAACCGGCCGTGGGCCGCAGTCAAGTTGTGCCACAGGTGCTTCGTCTAATCCTGGAGCACAAAACTCCGCTGGAAGGATGAACACCATGTTTGTACTAGCCGATGTCTCATCATCGGCTTTCCTTTGCTTGGGGCGCCACTCCATTTTTTGTGGTCGACCCTCTTCGTCCAGGGTTCGTTGAATTTTCGCGGCCAGATCGGGCCGCGCCTTCCTTAGCGTGTGCAGGTATAACCTTTCGGCTTCCTCCAAGCCACTTAGTCGCTGAACCCTACGCTTTTGGGAACGGCTGAGTCCGTCAGGGCACCACCTTGGCCGGTGGTACCTGTCCTCTTCTTCTTCGTAGTCATCTTCTAACTCCTCGAGGTCTTCTTCCCGAGAGGACTCAGTTTGCTTGTTCCTAGATGGGAGAGGCCCTAGACGTTTGAACACTGACACGTCTGTTGCACCCTTCTTCTTCTGTCTACATTCTGGGCAGTTGCCGATTGTAGGCAATTGGCTCATTCCTGAATCCCAGCAGTGTTTGAAGAAAGGACAATCCCAGTGCTTGTCCACGTCGTCTTGTTCTCTTGACCTTTCCTTGGCGCGGTGCTCATATCTCTCCTCATCGCGATCATGTCGACGATGTCTCCTGGCGTCCCTGCTAGCTAGACGATCCCTTTCATCGTCGCTGTTGTACCGCCGGCGCTGGTCGTACTGACTTACATATTTGTTGAGGAGATGATCAGAGAGAGGTCGTTGATATCGCACATTCTTTACTTCTCCCTCTGTGATGTAGCGTTTGCCATCGTGCCGGAGCCGATCACGTGGAGCGGCTTCCTCTTTGTCCTTGCTGCGAGAGCGGCTGCCCTCACCTTTGTCCTTACCAGAGTGGTGCCCAGGCTCGACCATGTTAATGCTCAACGAGAAACCTGGCTGGCACCCTTCCGGGTAAGCATACTCCACCGTGTTAACGGCGGGGAAGGGGTGTGTGTCGACTTTCATGGCGTACTGGTTGAAAATTAGACGTCCTTGTTCTATCGCCATTTGGATCTGCTGACGCCACACCCTGCAGTCGTTGGTGGTATGGGAGAACGTGTTATGCCATTTGCAGTATGGCTTTCCGTTCAGCTCCTGTACCGTGGGGATTTTGAGGCCTTCGGGTAACTTCAGCTGCTTCTCCTTAAGTAAGAGGTCGAAAATTTGCTCAGCTTTAGTTACGTCAAAATCAAACCCTCTTGGAGGACCTTGTGGCTTAACCCATTTGCAGGACACGGGGGTTGCCCCCCGAGTCCATTCAGCCACTGCTACCTCTTGATCTCCCGCAGACCCTTCATCTTCCTCCGTCTCAACCATGACTACTGCACGCTTGAACTTGTCCTGGTACAGCTCTGGGTGGCGCTGTTCATATAATGACAGTTTCTGAACCATGTGCGCCAGTGAAGGGTAGTCTGCTTGGGAAGCCATATCCTTGATCGGTGATGCGAGACCCACCACCGCCAACTCGACTGCTTCTTTTTCGATCAAACGAGCCGAATAACATCGGTTCCTCACGGTCCTGAAGCGCTGGATGTACTCTGACACTGTTTCTCCGCGCTTCTGACGTACTTGTGCTAGATCGGCTATGCCAGCCTCGGAAGCTTCTGAGTGATACTGCATGTGGAATTGCTCCTCCAACTGCTTCCAAGTCCGGATCGAATCTGGTGGCAGTGATGTGTACCACCCAAAAGCCGATCCTGTGAGGGACTGTGCGAAGAACCTCACGCGTAGTGCATCTGCAGCTGAGATCGTGCCCAACTGCGCCAAATATCGGCTTACATGCTCGATAGAGCTGGAGCCATCTGACCCACTAAACTTGGAGAATTCAGGGAGCCGATATTTGGGTGGTAGTGGGATCAAATCGTAGTCGTTGGGGTACGGCTTGGAATAGCCGATTGCCCTCCTTTTCGGCACCATGCCGAACTGGTCTCTCAAGATCGTGCTGATCTGATCCGCAGTGCTAGCTGCAGGAGTGGAGCTCTGAAGATTCACTGGCGTGGCATACTTAGCTAGCCACGCTTGCTTCTCAAGATCTGAGCTAGCTGCAGGAGTGGAGCTCTGGACGTTCGTCGGAGTGGCGTATTTAGCTAGCCACGTCTGCTTCTCAAGATCTGATCCAGAGGCTCCTCCTGCTGTTCCAGAAGTCCCTGCTGTTGCAGCCTGGTTCGTGAGTGCCCAGTTACTGCTATCTGGCACGTATGTGCACGTGTATCCGTGAGGGATCTCCTTAGGCGCCTCATACAAGAACTGGTAGTCGCTAGGATCGCCACCGATCTTGTAGACGATGAATGCCGGTGTACTCGGCACCTCTGGTGCTGCCAGCGCGAACGGCAGCGGTGGTCAGCTCTGGAGTGGTAGCTCTCCTTGGTAAGTGCCTAGAGCAGGTCCTGACGGAGAGTACTGATGCCTCAAGATTTCATGGAGCACCCGAAGGGCGACACGCTCCAAAGTGTTCACCAGGCTCTCAGAATGGCGGTGTAGCGAATGAGCTACCATGAAATTGATCTCCTGACGCAAGGACCTGGTGCGTTCTTTTGAAGGGGTGGACAGGTCAATTCCATCGAGCGCGCCTTCAGGTGTGAACCCTCTCCACCTGATGCCATGCGAGCGAGTCCTGTGGAAAGAGCCGATGAGGTCGGCCTCGAGGATAGCTTTGACGTCGTCATACTTCTTCTTGAGCTCCTCGGGCAGATCCTCGTACGTGACTGGAGTACCTTCCGCCATCTCAGATGTAGATGGCGATGCAGTTGATGTCGAAGACCGTCCCACCGGGCGTGCCAGAATGTGTTGGCGTCCGAAACCCACCGGCGAGCTACGGCTGGCAACACGAAGAGCCGGGAACAACCTTAGGGTTGCGGCTGGCCCTGGTCCCTCCGAGCGACGGCCCGCAAAGCTCCTGGTACACACGTCCCGATGCTGGTGCAAGGGCGTGCCACCTGATCTATACCTGATTAGGAAGGTGATGGATTTGCTTCTCTTAGTTTCCTGCATGGCATACACGTAAAACATTAAATACGAGCCTCGATCGGCTCTCAGGTTGTCCTGTGAATCGGCTCAAGGAGCCGATCCACCCATGACTCGTATGGGGTTTACGATTGCATGGTGGTCCTGCTTGATCAGAACAAAGCTAAAACGACCTACAACGATCTAGGGTTTTCACCGCATAATCGGAACATCCTACTCGTGATTGAGCCTGGCAGCCACGCACAGTGATCATAAACCGACCCTAGACAAGGCCTAAAAAACAACATTAAGTTGATCCCCAGAACATCTTGTCTAGGGTTAGCAAACTACACCCTACGTGCCACTGGATCATTCAACCCGTTTGTAAGGCCTAACTATGCAGATATTAAACTAATCCTTGATGAATCAAGGAGCGATCATAATGGATCGGATCTACTAAACAATGATCAAGCAAGATGCCGCCCTTACACCTAAGAAAGGTGTAAGGACGGCTAGACGTCTAAGGGTTGCATGGACGAAAACATGTAGCACGGTAAAGCAATGCTAACCCTAACACATCTATGATAACTACGTTGCTCGCCATCAAAAAGGCTTCAGTACGAGCAACGCATGGATAACGAATAAACGTGTACTGCCTAGATCGCAAGATGCGATCTAGGCAGCATGATGCTTACCCGAAAGAAACCCTCGAAACAAGGGGTCGGCGATGCGCCAAGATTGGTTTGTGATGAACGTGATTGTTGTTTATTTCAGAAACCCTAGATACATATTTATAGTCCGTAGACTTTCTAACGTGGGAGTAATCCCAACCGTGCACGAGCCAAATTCTATCTAACCGACACGTATCCTATTTATATTTACAGATACAAGGGCAAACTAGCCCAAACTTCGTGTACAAGGCCGGTTCGCGTATTCTTCCATGTATATTTCATCAAGCCCAATCTTGATCGCGGCCCACCTCTGACTCGGTCAAATTCTGGTGATAACAAGGACATAGGCCTTTTACTCTCCGGAGGGGCTGAACCTGGGTAAAACCTTGCGTCTTGTGCACCTCGTTCCGCAGATGGCTGAGTTCCCTTGCCCCCGCATCAACGAAGTGCTGCCCCCCGTAGCACCTGCCGTGGTCATATCCACGACAGGCCCTCTCGGTGAAATGATATCTGATTAGCTTGAAAGCATGTGACTGGTTCACAAGGGATATCATATCACGGTACGAGTAACGAGTACTTCTCAATAACGAGGTTGAACTAGGTATGGAGATACCGACGATCAAACTTCGGATAAGTAAAATATCGCGAGACAAAGGGAATTGTTATTTTATGTGAATGGTTCTTTCGATCATGAAGTCATCGTTGAATATGTGGGATCTAGTATTGATCTCCAGGTCTCGCTATTAGTTATTGATCGGAGAGGGGTCTCGATCATGTTCGCATAGTTCTCGAACCGTAGGGTGACACACTTAAGGTTTGATGTCGTTTTAAGTAGATATGGAATATGGAATGGAGTTTAAATGTTGCTTGGAGTCTCGGATGGGATCCAGGACATCACGAGGAGTTCCGGAATGGTCCCGAGAATAAGATTCATATATAGGAAGTCACTTTCCAAGTTTGGAAATGATCCGGTGCATTTATGGAAGTTGCTAGAATGTTCTAGAACCTTCCGGAAGAAATCACCATGGAAGGTGGAGTCCCGGATGGACTCCACCAACCCTAGTCGGCCAGCCAAAGGGGAAGGTGGAGTCCATGGTGGACTCCACCTCCATGGCCGGCCATAGGGAAAGGAAAGGGAGGAGTCCCACTTCCCCTAGGTTTCACCATATGGTAAGTTTTTTAGTTGGACTCTTATTCGAATCTTTGGGCAAACCCTAGGGGTTCCACATATATAATGACGAGGAGAGGGAGGGGCCGGCCACCACTTGAGCCGCACCACCCAAGGGCACCCAAGGCCAGCGCCCCAAGTGCCCCTCTCCCCAAACCCTAGCTACCCCCTCCTCCCGTTACTCCCGCGGTGCTTAGGCGAAGCCCTACTGGAGATCTCCACCACCACCGCCACCACGCCGTCGTGCTGGCGGGATTCCAAGGAGGATCTACTACATCCGCTGCCCGCTGGAACGGGGAGAAGAACGTCCCCTCTCCCCAAACCCTAGCCACCCCTCCTCCCGTTACTCCAGCGGTGCTTAGGCGAAGCCCTGCCAGAGATCTCCACCACCACCGCCACCACGTCATCGTGCTGGCGGGATTCGCGGGAGGATCTACTACATCTGCTGCCCGCTGGAACGGGGAGAAGAACGTCATCATCAACACCGAACGTGTGACCGAGTACGGAGGTACTGCCCGACTGTGGCACCGTCAAGATCTTCTACACGCTTTTGCAAGTGGCAAGTGATCGACTACATCAACCACGAGATCTAATATCGTTAACGCTTAGCAATCTTCAAGGGTATGTTGATCTTCACCTCGTTGCTACCATATACTAGATTAGATCTTGGCTTGTTATTCGTTCTTTCGGTAGGAATTTTTTTGTTTTCTATGCTACGAATCCCTACAGCCAAGATTTGAGTATGCATATTGTTAGAGATGAACATTGGGCCTCCAACTAAAGCCATGTTCACATGGTGGAAGTTTCAGCTGGGCAAAAGTCCAAATATCTGTTGTCCTTGCTTTCCCGGTATGGATGTCCAAAAAAGTTGAGATTCATCAAAATTGAGAAATCAAATGAGATCCATCTCCTAAGGACCTTTGTACAGGAGGCAAGGAGGTACCCCTTTGTGACACATGGTTAAAACATATGTATGCGACGAAAATACATGGAAGTCCAAGCTAATTAGGACAAGGTGTGAGCACTATTGGTATATTATGCATGAGGCAAGCGAACTTATAGGAAGTAATTATGCATTCATACTATTTATCACTACCATTGACATAAGTAGCACCTCTCAAAATAAATATTTTCAACACTCCTATTGCATTCAAAATAAAAAGCTCTAGCCCATGGGTAATCCATGTTTCCCTCTGCGAAGGGCCTTTCTTTTACTTTCATGTTGAGTCTTCACCTTCTACCTTATGCACTTATTAAGAGAGCATAGTTGTCATTCTTAGTGAAATATGCATAGTCCCAAAACTATTATTGATTGATTCATGATTGTTCTATTTTTGTTCTCAAATTATCTGTATCTAGTCACCCTATGAACTTTGAAGGTGTCCTTGCATTTATGTTTTGCTATTCCATAAAGACATGTTGAGTACCACTTTGTTATGTTTACTCTATGATCATAAACACACAGTTGCTTTCAATGCACTATTACTCATGATCCTTTGTTTGAGTTACTCTTCATGCTATAACATAGTTGCTAAGTTCTATTGTTAGAATTATATCTATCATGCCTATGTTTAGAGTACTTTGATCCCAGCTCACAATGCTTTTACAGTAACTTGATAAAGATTGTGTTGGCTTCATGTCACCTCAAAAATTATTTTGTTATCACTTACCTACTCGAGGACAAGCAGGAGTTAAGCTTGGGGATGCTTGATACGTCTCAAACGTATCTATAATTTTTGATGCTCCATGCTTGTTTTACACTAATTGCATGTTTTGTTTACATTTCGTGGCATTTTTATGCATTTTCCGGCACTAACCTATTGACAAGATGCCACAGTGCCAGTTCCCTGTTTTCTGCTGTTTTTGTATTTCAGAAAAGTTGTACATGAAATATTCTCAGAATTGGATGAAACAAAAACCAAAGTTCCTATTTTTCCCGCAGCGAAGACGAAGTCCAGAGGAGAGACGAAGGGGGGGCACCAGGTGGCCACACCTACCCTAGGTGCGGCATGGCCCTGGCCTGCACCTAGGCATGGTGTGGGGCACATGCACCCCACCAACCTCAATCCTCCGCCTATATAAATCATCCGACGCAAAAACCCTAAAGATACTAGTCTCCGCCCACGAAAGGTTATGTAGCTCCGCCGCCATCGCAGACAAGATCCGGGGGACAAAAGTCTCTTCCGGCACCCTATCGGGATGGGGAATTTCCCTCGGGGCCATCTCCATCGACTCCACCGCCATCTCCATGGCCGTTGCAGACTCCCATGATGAGGAGGGAGTAGTTCTCCCTCGGGGCTGGGGGCTCTACCGGTAGCTATGTGGTCTGTCTCTCTCTCCCATGGTGTGATCTTTATGTGACCATGAGCTTTGTAATCTAGATGTCGTTATGCTATTCAAGTGAACTTTACTTATGTCATCTCCAGATACTCCTTGTCCCACGTGTGTAAAGGTGGAGTGTGTGCACCGTGTGGGTCTCTTAGGCTATATTTCAAAGAATACTTGTTCACTGAATTATGATTTGAGTTGGATGTCTGTCTGAAATTGTGGTGTGTTAGTACCACCTATGAATGCTCAAAGTGGAGCGTGGGGTGTTCATTAGTACTTGGGAATACATTTTTAAGGTTTGCTTTTGCAGATCTACGCAGTGGATTAGTGTCTGTTATCCAACCGGAGAGTCTTTCAGAGTAGCATAGTGAAGTGCTTATATTTATATTCCTTTATGATATCATTGTTGAGAGTGACCACTAGTCAAAGTATGATCCCTAGGCCTTGTTTCCAAACATCGAATCACCGTTTATTTACTGTTTTATTGCATGTTTACTTGCTGCCACATTTATTTAAGATTGTTATTACCACTCATATTCATCCATAGCACTTGCATTTTACTATCTCTTCACCGAACTAGTGAACCTATACATCTGACAAGTGTATTCGGTGTGTTGGGGCCACAAGAGACTTCTTGTATCGTAATTGCAGGGTTGCTTGAGAGGAATACCTTTGGCCTCTACCTCCCTGAGTTCGATAAACCTTGGGTGATCCACTAAAGGGAAACTTGTTGTTGTTCTACAAACCTCTGCACTTGGAGGCCCAACACTGTCTACAAGAATAGAAGCGTGCATAGACATCAGTCGCACCAGTGCAAAACGTGACGTGCGGGGCCGCCTAAGAATACAAGGTCGCGAGTTACGTTCGAGCAGCGTCCACGTAGACGCATTCGCGAAGCATATTTGGGCCGCGCTTGCGTCCTCGTGGACAGGCCGATCATTATGCGTCGGGCTGCTGGGTAGGGGTGCGGACGCATTTTCGTACCGCACGGTTTGCGACGGGCCCCTGGATATGCCCTCAATCCTCTATGCCATCTCCAAAATTTGGTTCCTTTTAGTCAATCCGCATATTAAAATTAGGCCACTGGCAAGATCTATTTCTTACTATATGATTTAATATATTGAAAACTTTTATGCAGGTAAAAACAAAAAAAGAACATAAGAATAAAAATAACTAGATAGAAACCTTATCTAGGGTTTGCGCTCGCTAGAACTAGGGATGTTGCCGCTGAAAGGACTGGCGTTAGAGGGGCCGATGCAGGGACGAGCCAGAGAGCCCATGTCGACACCGGTGCAGCCTGACATTGTGGAGTCCCCAGCAGCATGGCAGGGAGCCCCTGCGCGAGCGCGGGCTGCTGCACTTACCCTGCGAGGCCATCCCACTTGGCTAGGTAATCTAGCTCTGATGCTTCCATGGAGAGCTTGAGAGCCTCCTCGCACGGGAGGTCAGGTAACTAGAAGGGGGTTCGTCCTCCGTCTTCACGGCCGCCAGTTGCTTGTGCTCCCACGCGAGGAGTCTGAGGTATTCCTCAGTATCATCCCTCGTCTCCTCACCTGTGATGTCCTCGCCACCCATGAAAACAATTCACAATGCCCGAAGGTGTCCCACGCGTACGATTTGATGGTGTTTCTAGGGTCGGGACGTAGATCGGGCAGGAGGAGTGCCCGACAACACCGAACCTACTCGTGTAGCTCACTCCCTTCCAGTGGAACCGGCGGTACCGACACCCTCTGCAGGTAGAGGTTTTAGCCGTAGAGGAGGTTGTTGTCGCTCCAACCAGCGAAGAGCCTCTTCTCATGTCACGAACGCGCCACATACATGGGGACGTATTGGAGGTTGCATCGAGGAGGGTCGCCGGACCATGAGGACCCCGCCTAGTGTTTTTTCTTTACCTTCTTGTAGGGCCACGACTTGCCCATGGTCCTCTCGCGATTCCTATCGGTGCTTATGGAGGTGAGACTGGATGAGAGTGGCAATGTTGAGGGGGTTGTGTGTGATGGCGTGTACTCGGCGTATGCAGACACGCTGTTGGGGAACACCAAGATGAAGGTGTGATGAGCAGAGCAGCAAGTTTTCCCTCAGTATGAAACCAAGGTTTAATCGACCAGTAGGAGAAAGGCGTGACTTCTGAAGGTGTTGTTGGCTGACTAGTGGCAGGGCGCACTACCGGCGTCAGCAACAACGTGGAACCTGCACACAACACAACCAAAGTACTTTGCCCCAACTTGCACTGAGGTTGTCAATCTCACTGGTTTGTTGAACACAAAGGATTAGACGTATCGAGTGGAAAGAGATGTTTGCAGAAAGTAAACAGAACAAGATTGCAGTAGAATTTATCAGTAAAGGAAATAGGACCGGGGTCCACAGTTCACTAGAGGTGTCTCTCCATAAAGAAATAGCATGTTGGGTGAACAAATTACAGCTGGGCAATTGACAGAATATCGACCATACATGACAAGATGATTACTATGATATTTGGTATTGGGCATTACAACATAATACATAGACCGTAATCCAACTGCGTCTATGACTAATAATCCACCTTCAGGTTAGCGTCCGCACCCCTTCCAGTATAAAGTTGCAAGCAACAGACTATCACATTAAGCAATGTGTGTAAAGTAAACAATAGAATTACCCTTGGATAAAACATTGTTGTTTTTTCCCTAGTAGCAACAACACATCTACAACCTTAGAAGTTATAAAGTCACTCTCCCAGGAAACTAGAGGCATGAACCTACTATCGAGCATAAATACCCCCTCTTGGAGTCACACGTGTCCACTTTGCCAGAGTTTCTACTAGCAACGGAGAGCATGCAAGATCACAAATAACATATGACATGAATATATAATCAATCTCAACATAGTATTCAACATCCATCGGATCCCAGCAAACCAAACATATAGGATTACATAAAGATGATCTTGATCATGTAGGGCAGCTGACAAGATCGATACATGAAGCACAAAGTGGAGAAGACAACCATCTAGCTACTACTATGGACCCATAGTCCAAGGATGAACTACTCACGCATCACTTCGGAGGCGGGCATGGCGATGTAGATGCCTCCGGTGATGATTTCCCCCTCCGGCAGGGTGCCAGGAAGAGCTTCAGAACCCCCCGATATGGCTTCTGCGATGGCAGCCGCGACGTAACTTTTCGTAAATGGAGGCTCGGGTATCCAGGGTTTTCCCGAGAAGATGTATGAATAGGTGGAGGATTCAGGTCGGTCGGGCGCCTGGTGGCCCCACACCTACCCTAGGCACGGGCCAGGCCCAGGCCGCGCCTAGGGGTGGTCTAGGCGCCCTCGTGCGCCTCTTCATCCCCCCTCCGGACTTTGTCTTCGTTTCGGTAAAATATTGACTTCAGCTTTTGTTTCGTCCAATTCCGAGAATATTTCTGGTACAACTTTTTTGAAATACAAAAATAGCAGAAAACAGGGAACTCGCACTGTGTCATCTTGGTAATAGGTTAGTGCCGGAAATCATGTAAAAGTGCAACGAAGTGTAAGCAAAAACATATATGAATTGGTGTAAAACAAGCATGGAGCATAAAAAATTGACAGCATGGTTATCACACAACAAGCAACTTATAAGAACTAAAAATGCATAAAACATAGTACTTGCCACCATACTTTTTTTAGACTACTTTCCCATGAGCTATAAATTACACAAAAACAAGTGATAAATTTTTGAAGGTTTAAAGGTAGCACACAAGCAATTTAATTTGGAGTGGCGGTGAAATACCACATATAGGTAGATATGGTGGACACAATTGGCAACTTTGGTTTTTGGTGGTTGGATGCACAAGTATAGATCATACTTTGTACAGGTGAAGGCTAGAAAAAATGACTGGAAGCGACCAACTAAGAGAGCAATAATAGCCATAATCATGTATAACGACAAAACATTATCAATCAAAGCATAAAGTGATATTACAAATCAAAAACTAAATGATCATAGAAGCTTTAGTTGACTGGTTATAGTCATAACATGTTATGAGCATGCGCCAAGTCAACCCAATAAAGCATCCAAGGAGAATACCACAATAATATGCTTTTATGATAGAAACAACACATGATTCTTTCAATGAAACATTATGCACTCTCAGCCATTTAAAACAAGTCATACCAATCAACTTATTTAAAATAACTCAGAGATGAATACAATATGGACCAGAGAGCTACTCATACATAAATAAATAATACTAACATGCTCTGAACAAAATTCAAGTGAAAGAACAAGAGCTAAACGTAGTACCAGAAAACTAGAACACTCGCAGAACAATAACAACGAAAACTAGAATGTTCTATGCAATTAAAAAGGAGCGGTTCTTTCTCCAAAACAAACGTGCCGGGATCCAACATATTCTACAGGAAACAAAACAAAACAAAAAAACGCTCCAAGAACAACACATAGCGTATGAAGCAATAAAAATATAGCGCATAGAGAGATGACATGTTACTTTGTTGATGAAGAGGGGATGCATTGGGCATCCCCAAGCTTTGATGCTTGTACATCTTGAATATGTCTTGGGGTGCAGGGGCATCCCCAAGCTAGAGCTTTTGTCCATTCTTCATCTCATCACATCATTCTTCTTTCCCTACACTTGAAAACTTCCTTCATACAACTTCACACTATTCTTCATTAGCAACATTAGTACATTCAAAATAAACAAATCCACTTGTGTTCAGTACTAACATATATCAAACATCTATTAAAGCATAAGCTACTGTAGCAATCTTTAAAAAATCTATTTGATCAAAAGAACTAAAAAATAGATTTTAGAGGCAAATGCAAATAGTGCAGAAATCTGTCAAAACAAAACAGCAGTTAAAGATCGATATTTTTGAAAATCCTATGTTGCTTATATCAAAAAGTGATAAACTAACGAACGTTAGATAATAACCTGGGGAATATGCATAAAAACTGACAGATCAAAATTATGCACTGGCTATTTATACGAGTTTTATGGTAACAGCACAGAATCTGTTTTCAGGACAGCAACTTCTCCAAACATTACTTTCTTCCTATTAGAGGCTAGTATCTCTAATCCAAGAAGTTTAACATCAAGTTGAGTTAATAGCATATTCTTCCTAGATAGAGCATCAGCAACAATATTATATTTTCCCTTCTTATGCTTAATAATGTATAGAAAAGACTCAATGAACTCAACCCACTTAGCAAGACGCCTATGCAATGTAGATTGGGCTTTCAGATATTTTAAAGCTTCATGATCAGAATGTATGATAAATTCTTTTGGCCACAGATAATGTTGCCAAACCTTAAGAACTTTAATTAAAGCATACAATTCTTTATCATAAATAGGATAGTTCAACTTAGCACCAGAAAGTTTCTCAAAAAAATATGCAATTAGGCGACCCTCTTGCATCAACACACCACCAATTCCAATACCACTAGCATCACATTCAATCTCAAATTGCTTATTGAAATCAGGAAGTGCAAGCAATAGTGCAGAAGTTAATAATCTTTTTAGTTCATCAAAAGCATGATCTTGGGCTGCGCCCCACTCAAATACAACACCCTTTTAGCTAATTCATTCAAAGGTGCAGCAATAGTACTAAAATTGGGCACAAATCTTCTATAGAATCCAACAAGACCATGAAAACTTCTTACTTGACTCACATTCATGGGAGTAGGCCAATTTTGAATAGCTTCAATTTTAGACACATCTACTTCTACTCCATGGTTAGAGACAACATAACCCAGAAATATGACCTTATCTTTGCAAAAAAGTGCACTTCTCAAGATTACCATAGAGTTTATTATCACGCAACAGTTGCAAAACATGTCGAATATGTATAGTATGGTCAGATTCATTGCGGCTGTAGATCAATATGTCATCAAAGTACACAACCACAAACTTGCCAATAAAATCACGCAAAACTGGTTCATCAGTCTCATGAAAGTGCTAGGTGCATTAGTCAAACCAAAAGGCATTATTAACCACTCATATAAACCAAATTTTGTTTTAAAGGTTGTTTTCCATTCATCCCCCTCTTTCATCCTAATTTGATGATAACCACTACGCAAATCAATTTTAGAGAAAACTGCAGCACCACTCAATTCATCTAGCATATCCTCTAAACGGGGAATAGGATGACGATATCGAATAGTAATGTTGTTTATCGCTCTACAATCTACACACATGCGCCATGTACCATCTTTCTTAGGAACTAGAATAACAGGAACATCACAAGGACTAAGGCTTATGCGGATATAACCTTTGTCGAGTAGCGCTTGTACTTGTTTATGTATCTCCTTCGTCTCTTCAGGGTTCGTCCTATATGGCACCCTATTGGGCAGCGAGACACCGGGGATCAAGTCAATTTGATGCTCAATACCACGCAATGGTGGTAGTCCTGCGGGTACTTCCTCCGGAAATACGTCGTTGAATTCCTGCAAAACACTAGAAACACCAAGAGAAATAGGGGTCATGTCGTTAGAAACCAAAACCTCACCATTGCGCATGAGCACAAGAGGCATGGCTGTAGGATCCTCACTAAATTCTCTCATGTCCTCTTTGGTGGCTAATAAGACTAAGGAATTCACTCTCTCACTTTTCGTTATATCACTCACAGCATTACAATTCTCTCTCCTATCTATAGGTGCATCCTCCAAGTTTACTTCAACTTTCTGACGAGATTCATTGACAATTTGCTGTGGTGACATAGGCTGCAAGTTGATTTTATTGCCCTTGAACTCCAAGTGATATGTATTGGCACGTCCATTGTGTTGCACAGAACGGTCATAGAGCCAAGGCCGACCCAATAGTAGGTGACACACCATCATAGGAACCACATGAAAATCAATGGAATCCTTATACGGTCCAATCTCAAAATCAACACGCACCATGTGGTTTACCTTCATCTCACCATTGTCGCTCAACCACTGAGTATAGTATGGATGCGGGTGCGGTAGATACTTCAGTTTCATCTTGGTGCACAACTCCTTGCTTGCTAAATTGCGGCAACTCCTGCCATCAATAATGACCTTGCAAGCCTTGTCAGGACCAACTAAAGCCTTTTTTTGGAACAAATTGCAGCGCTGAGTAGATGCACTTGGCAACACATTAAGAGCACGCTGAGACACAACAATAGTGCGAGCTTCCGACGGATAAGCACCTACACCATCACTTTGTCATAGTCATCATCTTCGGAGCATATGTATCAACATCATCTCCAGTCTCATACTCATTGTCCTCATTGATAATCATAACTTTGCGGTTAGGACAATCTCTCTTGAAGTGACCCTTGCCACCACATGTATGACAATTCATATCACGGTTGCGCGTAGTAGACATTATAGAACCACTCCTACTCGGAGCAGGTTCGGACTTCTTTGTGTTGGACACATTAGAGACCGGCTTGCTAGATGGAGTATAATAAGGTGCAGAGCGCGAAGATGGCATCGGCGCCGTAGATGGAGGTGATACGTCCAAAACGTATCTACTTTCCCGAACACTTTTGCTATTGTTTTGCCTCTAATTTGTGCATTTTGGATGCAACTAACACGGACTAATGCTGTTTTCAGCAGAACTGTTCTGGTGTCTCGTTTTTGTGCAGAAATCCAACTTTCAGGAAAATCCTCGGAATTTATGCGAAAGGTCCTATTTTTCCAGAAGACTCACGGAGCCAGAAGGGCAAGTAAGGTGGAGGCCCGAGGGCCCCACACCCTAGGGCGGCGCGGCCCAGGAGGGGGGCGCGCGGCCCTAGCTTGTGGCCCCCTCGGCTGGCCTCCGACGCCCTCCTCTAGACTACTTAAGGGGTTCGATCTAAAAATCGCGACCAAGAAGTCGAAGTCGCCAGAAACCCTCCAGTACGCCGCCACATCACGAAACTCCATCTCGGGAGCCAGAAGTCTCCGTTCTGGCACTCCGCCGGGACGGGGAATTGGAGGAGATCATCGCCATCATCACCACCAACGCCTCTCCATCGACCAGCCATGTTTCCCCCATCCATGTGTGAGTAATTCCCCCGCTGTAGGCTGAAGGGGATGGTAGGGATTGGATGAGATTGGTCATGTAATAGCATAAGATTGTTAGGGCATAGTGCCTAGTGTCCGTAATTGGTACTTTGATGATATTGTTGCAACTTGTTATGCTTAATGCTTGTCACTAGGGCCCGAGTGCCATGATCTCAGATCTGAACATGTTATTGTTTCATCATGATATTCATTGTTTTATGATCTTACCTGCAAGTTGTATACACATGTCGCTGTCCGGAACCAATGGCCCCGAAGTGACAGAAATCGGGACAACCGGAGGGGATGGTAGTGATGTGAGGATCACATGTGTTCACATGTTATTGTTTCATCATGATATTCATTGTGTGATAACCATGCTGTCATGGGGAACACCATCAGCACCCCCAAGCTTAACTCCTACTCGTCCTCGAGTAGGTAAGTGATAACAAAATAATTTTTCAGGTGACATGAAGCCAATGCAATCTTGATCAAGCATGTAAAGCATTGTGAGTTAGGATCTAAGTACTCTAACATAGGCATGATAGATATAATTCAATTAAAAAGTAACTCAAAGAAAGGATCATGAATAATAGTGCATTGAAACTAAACATAATAAAGTGGTACTCAACATGTCCTTATGGAATAACAAAACATAAATGCAAGGACACCTTTAAAGTTCATAGGGTGACTAGATACAAATAATTTAAGAGCAAGCAATAACACAATCATGAATCAATCAATAATAATTTTGAGACTATGCATATTGCACTAAGAATGACAACTATGCTCTCTTAATTGGCGCATAAGGTAGAAGATGAAGACTCAACATAAAAGTAAAAGAAAGGCCCTTCGCAGAGGGAAGCTGGGATTACCCATGTACTAGAGCCTTTTATTTTAAAAGAAATAGGAGTGTTGAAAATATTTATTTTGAGAGATGCAACTCATGTCAACGGTAGTCATAAATAGTATGGCTTATGCATAATTACTTCCTATAAGTTTGCTTGCCTCATGCATAATATACCAATAGTGCTCACGCCTTGTCCTAATTAGCTTGGACTTCCATGGATTTTCATCACATACATATGTTTTAACCATGTGTCACAAAGGGGTACCTCCTTGCCTCCTGTACAAAGCTCCTAGGAGATGAATCTCATTTTATTTCTCAATTTTGATGAATCTCAACTTTTTTGGACATCCATACTGGGAGAACAAGGACAACATATATTTGGACTTTTGTCCAGCTGAAACTTCCACCATGTGAACATGGCTTTAGTTGGCGGCCCACTGTTCCTCTCTAACAATATGCATACTCCAATCTTTGCAACTCATGGTAAGTCTCCCTTACTTCAAACAAGATGATCATGCATAGTATTCCACAAGATATTCAACAAAGGCATGTTGATGGTGTTCCCCATGACAGCATGGTTATCACACAACAAGCAACTTATAAGAACTAAAAATGCATAAAACATAGTACTTGCCACCATACTTTTTTTAGACTACTTTCCCATGAGCTATAAATTACACAAAAACAAGTGATAAATTTTTGAAGGTTTAAAGGTAGCACACAAGCAATTTAATTTGGAGTGGCAGTGAAATACCACATATAGGTAGATATGGTGGACACAATTGGCAACTTTGGTTTTTGGTGGTTGGATGCACAAGTATAGATCATACTTTATACAGGTGAAGGCTAGAAAAAATGACTGGAAGCGACCAACTAAGAGAGCAATAATAGCCATAATCATGTATAACGACAAAACATTATCAATCAAAGCATAAAGTGATATTACAAATCAAAAACTAAATGATCATAGAAGCTTTAGTTGACTGGTTATAGTCATAACATGTTATGAGCATGCGCCAAGTCAACCCAATAAAGCATCCAAGGAGAATACCACAATAATATGCTTTTATGATAGAAACAACACATGATTCTTTCAATGAAACATTATGCACTCTCAGCCATTTAAAACAAGTCATACCAATCAACTTATTTAAAATAACTCAGAGATGAATACAATATGGACCAGAGAGCTACTCATACATAAATAAATAATACTAACATGCTCTGAACAAAATTCAAGTGAAAGAACAAGAGCTAAACGCAGTACCAGAAAACTAGAACACTCGCAGAACAATAACAACGAAAACTAGAATGTTCTATGCAATTAAAAAGGAGCGGTTCTTTCTCCAAAACAAACGTGCTGGGATCCAACATATTCTACAGGAAACAAAACAAAACAAAAAAACGCTCCAAGAACAACACATAGCGTATGAAGCAATAAAAATATAGCGCATAGAGAGATGACATGTTACTTTGTTGATGAAGAGGGGATGCATTGGGCATCCCCAAGCTTTGATGCTTGTACATCTTGAATATGTCTTGGGGTGCAGGGGCATCCCCAAGCTAGAGCTTTTGTCCATTCTTCATCTCATCACATCATTCTTCTTTCCCTACACTTGAAAACTTCCTTCATACAACTTCACACTATTCTTCATTAGCAACATTAGTACATTCAAAATAAACAAATCCACTTGTGTTCAGTACTAACATATATCAAACATCTATTAAAGCATAAGCTACTGTAGCAATCTTTAAAAAATCTATTTGATCAAAAGAACTAAAAAATAGATTTTAGAGGCAAATGCAAATAGTGCAGAAATCTATCAAAACAAAACAGCAGTTAAAGATCGATATTTTTGAAAATCCTATGTTGCTTATATCAAAAAGTGATAAACTAACGAACGTTAGATAATAACCTGGGGAATATGCATAAAAACTGACAGATCAAAATTATGCACTGGCTATTTATACGAGTTTTATGGTAACAGCACAGAATCTGTTTTCAGGACAGCAACTTCTCCAAACATTACTTTCTTCCTATTAGAGGCTAGTATCTCTAATCCAAGAAGTTTAACATCAAGTTGAGTTAATAGCATATTCTTCCTAGATAGAGCATCAGCAACAATATTATATTTTCCCTTCTTATGCTTAATAATGTATAGAAAAGACTCAATGAACTCAACCCACTTAGCAAGACGCCTATGCAATGTAGATTGGGCTTTCAGATATTTTAAAGCTTCATGATCAGAATGTATGATAAATTCTTTTGGCCACAGATAATGTTGCCAAACCTTAAGAACTTTAATTAAAGCATACAATTCTTTATCATAAATAGGATAGTTCAACTTAGCACCAGAAAGTTTCTCAAAAAAATATGCAATTAGGCGACCCTCTTGCATCAACACACCACCAATTCCAATACCACTAGCATCACATTCAATCTCAAATTGCTTATTGAAATCAGGAAGTGCAAGCAATAGTGCAGAAGTTAATAATCTTTTTAGTTCATCAAAAGCATGATCTTGGGCTGCGCCCCACTCAAATACAACACCCTTTTAGCTAATTCATTCAAAGGTGCAGCAATAGTACTAAAATTGGGCACAAATCTTCTATAGAATCCAACAAGACCATGAAAACTTCTTACTTGACTCACATTCATGGGAGTAGGCCAATTTTGAATAGCTTCAATTTTAGACACATCTACTTCTACTCCATGGTTAGAGACAACATAACCCAGAAATATGACCTTATCTTTGCAAAAAAGTGCACTTCTCAAGATTACCATAGAGTTTATTATCACGCAACAGTTGCAAAACATGTCGAATATGTATAGTATGGTCAGATTCATTGCGGCTGTAGATCAATATGTCATCAAAGTACACAACCACAAACTTGCCAATAAAATCACGCAAAACTGGTTCATCAGTCTCATGAAAGTGCTAGGTGCATTAGTCAAACCAAAAGGCATTATTAACCACTCATATAAACCAAATTTTGTTTTAAAGGTTGTTTTCCATTCATCCCCCTCTTTCATCCTAATTTGATGATAACCACTACGCAAATCAATTTTAGAGAAAACTGCAGCACCACTCAATTCATCTAGCATATCCTCTAAACGGGGAATAGGATGACGATATCGAATAGTAATGTTGTTTATCGCTCTACAATCTACACACATGCGCCATGTACCATCTTTCTTAGGAACTAGAATAACAGGAACATCACAAGGACTAAGGCTTATGCGGATATAACCTTTGTCGAGTAGCGCTTGTACTTGTTTATGTATCTCCTTCGTCTCTTCAGGGTTCGTCCTATATGGCACCCTATTGGGCAGCGAGACACCGGGGATCAAGTCAATTTGATGCTCAATACCACGCAATGGTGGTAGTCCTGCGGGTACTTCCTCCGGAAATACGTCGTTGAATTCCTGCAAAACACTAGAAACACCAAGAGAAATAGGGGTCATGTCGTTAGAAACCAAAACCTCACCATTGCGCATGAGCACAAGAGGCATGGCTGTAGGATCCTCACTAAATTCTCTCATGTCCTCTTTGGTGGCTAATAAGACTAAGGAATTCACTCTCTCACTTTTCGTTATATCACTCACAGCATTACAATTCTCTCTCCTATCTATAGGTGCATCCTCCAAGTTTACTTCAACTTTCTGACGAGATTCATTGACAATTTGCTGTGGTGACATAGGCTGCAAGTTGATTTTATTGCCCTTGAACTCCAAGTGATATGTATTGGCACGTCCATTGTGTTGCACAGAACGGTCATAGAGCCAAGGCCGACCCAATAGTAGGTGACACACCATCATAGGAACCACATGAAAATCAATGGAATCCTTATACGGTCCAATCTCAAAATCAACACGCACCATGTGGTTTACCTTCATCTCACCATTGTCGCTCAACCACTGAGTATAGTATGGATGCGGGTGCGGTAGATACTTCAGTTTCATCTTGGTGCACAACTCCTTGCTTGCTAAATTGCGGCAACTCCTGCCATCAATAATGACCTTGCAAGCCTTGTCAGGACCAACTAAAGCCTTTTTTTGGAACAAATTGCAGCGCTGAGTAGATGCACTTGGCAACACATTAAGAGCACGCTGAGACACAACAATAGTGCGAGCTTCCGACGGATAAGCACCTACACCATCACTGTCATAGTCATCATCTTCTGGAGCATATGTATCAACATCATCTCCAGTCTCATACTCATTGTCCTCATTGATAATCATAACTTTGCGGTTAGGACAATCTCTCTTGAAGTGACCCTTGCCACCACATGTATGACAATTCATATCACGGTTGCGCGTAGTAGACATTATAGAACCACTCCTACTCGGAGCAGGTTCGGACTTCTTTGTGTTGGACACATTAGAGACCGGCTTGCTAGATGGAGTATAATAAGGTGCAGAGCGCGAAGATGGCATCGGCGCCGTAGATGGAGGTGATACGTCCAAAACGTATCTACTTTCCCGAACACTTTTGCTATTGTTTTGCCTCTAATTTGTGCATTTTGGATGCAACTAACACGGACTAATGCTGTTTTCAGCAGAACTGTTCTGGTGTCTCGTTTTTGTGCAGAAATCCAACTTTCAGGAAAATCCTCGGAATTTATGCGAAAGGTCCTATTTTTCCAGAAGACTCACGGAGCCAGAAGGGCAAGTAAGGTGGAGGCCCGAGGGCCCCACACCCTAGGGCGGCGCGGCCCAGGAGGGGGGCGCGCGGCCCTAGCTTGTGGCCCCCTCGGCTGGCCTCCGACGCCCTCCTCTAGACTACTTAAGGGGTTCGATCTAAAAATCGCGACCAAGAAGTCGAAGTCGCCAGAAACCCTCCAGTACGCCGCCACATCACGAAACTCCATCTCGGGAGCCAGAAGTCTCCGTTCTGGCACTCCGCCGGGACGGGGAATTGGAGGAGATCATCGCCATCATCACCACCAACGCCTCTCCATCGACCAGCCATGTTTCCCCCATCCATGTGTGAGTAATTCCCCCGCTGTAGGCTGAAGGGGATGGTAGGGATTGGATGAGATTGGTCATGTAATAGCATAAGATTGTTAGGGCATAGTGCCTAGTGTCCGTAATTGGTACTTTGATGATATTGTTGCAACTTGTTATGCTTAATGCTTGTCACTAGGGCCCGAGTGCCATGATCTCAGATCTGAACATGTTATTGTTTCATCATGATATTCATTGTTTTATGATCTTACCTGCAAGTTGTATACACATGTCGCTGTCCGGAACCAATGGCCCCGAAGTGACAGAAATCGGGACAACCGGAGGGGATGGTAGTGATGTGAGGATCACATGTGTTCACGGAGTGTTAATGCTTTGCTCCGGTACTCTATTAAAAGGAGTACCTTAAAATCCAGTAGATTCCCTTGAGGCCCGGCTGCCACCGGCTGGTAGGACAAAAGATGTTGTGCAAGTTTCTCATTGCGAGCACGTACGACTATATATGGAACACATGCCTATTGATTGCTTTGTACTTGGACATCGTTTTATTATTATCTGCAAATGCCCTGCTTTGATTGTTACATGAGTTTCTCTCATCCATGCAACGCCCGTTATCCGTCCCCGTGCCTACAGTATTTTAATCCTGCTGTTTACTATAATCACTACTGTCTGTGTTACTCGTTGCTGTTATTTCACTCTACATCGCTATAAAACTGTTTCTCTTGATAAACTCTTGCGAGCAAGTCTGTTTCAGTGTGTGCTGAATTGACAACTCCGCTGTTAAGGCTTCTAAGTATTCTTTGTCTCCCCTTGTGTCGAATCAATAAATTGGGTTTTACTACCCGCGAAGACTGCTGCGATCCCCTATACTTGTGGGTCATCAAGACTGTTTTCTGGCGCCATTGCCGGGGAGCATAGCTTTATTTGGAAGTTCACTAGGATTGATATTGTTCGCTGCAAATTCTCCATCATGGGTAAAACTCGCGATCCTAAAGTCGCTATATTACCATCCACTACAAGAAAAGGTACAACTCTGAGTACCTCTGCTACTCTTGATTCACCATCTGTGATAAGTCAACTTGTTTCATCGCCGCAAGCTTCACTTGCTGGTACTTCTGCTGAATCTGAAAATTCTCATAATATTGATAATGTTTCTGATGTGCTTGATGATAGTGGTTCATTGGGATCCTTTCTAGATGCTACAATTGCTAGGTCTAGACAAATTGAAAATGCTGAAACTCCTAATGAAAATGCTACTACACCTGTTAATTCACCTGAACTTGATTATTCTAGTGATGATCCTGATGAAGATTATGTGGAGCTTAATGATGATTTTATTAATAGATGCAATGCTACTGCTGATGCAAGAAAAATTAAAAAGTTTCTCGCACAATATACTGTTAGACATAAGCTATCTCCTGATCCTAAATTTGCCACATCTCCTATATACATTAAGGATAAAGATTATGATTTTTCTCTTGATCTATCTCATATAGCTATTGTAGAGAAAGCACCCTTTTGTGGTACTGAAGAAGAAAGTGTTGTAGAACACATGATTGAACTTTCTTCTATGAGTAGCTTGTTTTCTGATGATGTCAAGATGCGTACTTACTTTGTCGCTAAATTTTTTCCTTTCTCATTAAAGGATGATGCTAAAACTTGGTATAATAATTTGCCTCCTGGTTCTATTAAAAGTCCAACTGATTTGTGTGATGTTTTCTTTCGAAAGTACTTTCCTGCTAGTGCTCAACATATTGCTTTACAGATTTTTTTTAGATTTGACCAGGGAGATGAAGAGAAATTGCCTGAAGCTTGGGCAAGATTTTGCTCTCTTATCAGAGCTCGACCTGGACATGATTTGGAAAAGCATGATTTACTTGATATATTTTATAGTGGACTAACCGTTGAGTCTAGAGCATATTTGGATAGTTGTGCTGGTTGTGTTTTCAGGAAAAGAACTCCAGACGAAGCTGAAGAATTATTGGCTAAAATAGGCCGGAATAATGATGATTGGACTACACCTGAACCAACTCCAACGCCAATATTGAAGAAGAGGGGTTTAATTGAATTGAATGCTGAAGATATGAGGGAAGCCAAGAAGTCTCTCAAGGAGAAAGGTATTAAATCCGAAGATGTGAAGAATCTACCTCCCATAGAAGATATATGTGAGATAATTCCCCCTTCATCCATGATCGAGGTAAACTCCCTTCAACGCTTTACTAGGGAAGATATTCCGTATTCGAAACCTCCTGCTCAATGCTTAGATGAGTTTGATAATTATATTGTTAAGCAAGAAAATTTTAATATGAGAGTAGAGAATCATCTAATGGAAAATTCTCAAGCTATTAGCAATTTGCATGATATTGTGGAGAGAACCTCCAATGATGTTAAGATGCTTGTTAAACATTTTCAAATGGTTCAAACTCAAATTGATCAACTCACTAAAGTGCAAAATGACTTGTTAAAAAATAATTCTAAAGAAAAACATGCTTATGAAGTAACAACTAGAGGTGGTGTCTCTACCCAGGATCCTCTATATCCTGAAGGGCATCCCAAAAGAATTGAACAAGATTCTCAACGAATTGAACCTAGTGCTCCTTCCAAGAAAAAGAAGAAGAAACATAAAAAGGTTGTAGAATCCTCTGAACCTGTTAATGATCCTAATAGTATCTCTATTTCTGATGCTGAAACTGAAAGTGGCAATGAACATGATAATGGTAATGATAATGATAAGAATGATGCTTCCGATAAAGAAGAGGTTGAAGATTATTGAACCTAAAAAGCATGATAAAAATAAAAAGTATACTAAAGAAGATTTTATTGCTAAGAAACATGGTAATGAAAGAGAACCTTGGGTACAAAAGCAAATGCCTTTTCCTGCTAAGAAACTAAAATCAAAGGAAGAAGAACATTATAATAAATTTTGCGATTGGATGAAACCTTTATTCTTGCAAATCCCTTTGACTGATGCTATTAAATTGCCTCCTTATTCAAAGTATATGAAAGATATTGTCACTAACAAAAGGAAAATCCCCAATGAGGAGATTTCCACTATGCTTGCTAATTACTCTTTCAATGGCAAAGTTTCAAAGAAGTTGGGCGACCCAGGTATACCTACTATTCCTTGTTCTATTAAGAATAATTATGTTAAAACTGCTCTATGTGACTTGGGAGCCGGTGTTAGTGTTATGCCTTTTTCTCTTTATAAGAGGCTTTACTTAGATAAATTGATACCTACTGATATATCTTTGCAAATGGCTGATAAATCTACTGCTATTCCTGTTGGTATATGTGAGGATGTTCCTGTTCAAGTTACTAATAACTGCTTGATATTAACTGATTTTGTTGTGTTGGAAATGCCTGAAGATGATAATATGTCTATTATTCTTGGGAGACCTTTTCTTAACACCGCAGGGGCTGTTATTGATTGAAATAAAGGAAAAGTTACTTTCAATGTTGATGATAAGGAGCATACCGTCTATTTCCCCAAGAGGATTGATAAAGTATGTGGAGTTAATACTATTTCTAATGTGAGAACTATCAAAGTTGGAACTATCGATTGTCCTATATATGAGCCTAAGGAAGGGTATCAAAGTCTTATGATTGGATCCATATCAATACAATTCAAGGTAACATGATTGATTTGAGGTTTATTTCTTCTTATGCTATGTAAAATTTATTTGGTGGCAAGACTTGATCAACCTTGTTAACAAATACTTTTTATATGCATAGGGGAGGTAAACAACATCTCTTTCTTCCTCCACTTGCTCTACTTGTTGTAGCACTTTTGATTTGCAAAGTTCCTTAGCTAATTAGAGATTTCAAAAAATTTCCTGGCCAGTAATAATAAACTTAATACCCAGAAATGTGCATTTTTCAAAGTTTTCAAAAATTCACAAAAATTATACCGTTGGTCCTATTTTTCGAAAATGCACCCGGGAGCACCTGGGGATGATCAGTGGGGCACCCCAGGGTGGCACCCCACATGCCGGCGCGGCCAGCAAGGGGGGCGCGCCACCCTGGTGTGTGGGTCCCCCTTTGCCCCACTTCAGCATCTTTTCCTCCCACACTCTTCTCTCTCCCGAAAAAATCAGCACCAGTTTTCTCTCACTCGCGTTTTTGCTCAAGAGCTCAGGATTTCTCCATCTCTTTGCTCAGCCCAGATTTCTGTCTGAAATTTGGCACATTTGCTCTCCGGTATGTGACTCCTCCGATTATCCAAGTAGAATTTTGTTTGGTTGAGTATATCTTGAATATTTTGCTGATGTAGGTAACATGTTTAGTGAGCTTGCATGCTTGTTCTAAGTTGTATAAACTAGTTTTGATGCATGATTAGTACTCTAGCAAGTTCCTATGGTAGTTCCCCTCAATTATATGTCACCAAATCAAATTTTGTAATGATTGTTGAAAATTTCAGAAAATGGAGTGGAATAGATATCAACTAAACCAACAAGAGTTGGAGGTGCAACAAGTCATGAGAGTGAACCGCGAAGGAGTATACCCCTCTTACTACCCGTGCACAGATTTCATGAGAAGTGCAGGAATCTTGGGAGATGTTCAGAATCTAATTTCTCGTGCAGGGTTGAATGATTTTGTTGACGGAGAACCATGTCAATATGCAAAGTTGACTATGTCTGTTGTGCAGGATTTCAAGTTCAACTGGTCGCGATCTAACCCCATGGTTCAGTACAAGATTTATAATAAAACTGTCAACTTGCCATTCAATGATTTTTGTACAGCAATTAGAGTACCGCAATGGGGATCATGCGAGAAGATAAGGGGATCGCCGCGAGAGCTCTTAAGCCTCTTCGAGATGATTTGTCATGGAAGGAGTTTCTCAGAGGATGGTGGTAAAATCACTAGCATTCAACTCCCAGCTATCCGCTACTTTGCTTATTTCATTACTAAATGTGTTCTTGCTAGAAAGAATGGTAGTAAACTATCTATCCAGGATTTAGCTTTTCTACCTGCTGCACTGCAAGGTAGTAAGGCCTATAATTTGGGTGCGCTGATAGCTTATAGACTTTCTACTAACCATGAGAAGGGCGGAATTTGTGGAGGTCCCATCGCCTCTCGTTTACTAGCTTTGCATGTATTAGAACCTCACCATCTTGATATTCAACTTCCCATAGAAAAACTTGACATAGTCTCCATGATTAAACATGAATTTGTTTCTGATTCATCTAACTTGAGTAACCTGTCTTACAAAATAACATTTTACAAGAAGTCTTGGAGAACAACTAAGAAAACTGAAAAACTAGTAGGATTGCCTGCGCTTGTTCTATTTAACCTTGATTCCAGGGAGGATTGGTCAGTCACAGAAGGTTCACTGAATGCACACATAAAGGGAGGAGGCCATCATGCAAGAGACAACACGGAGGAGGCCGAGGAACACCTCGACTCGTCATCCGATGCAGCGAGTTCTTCGCATCAACAATTTGGACATGTGGAGCCTCCACGCTTTTCTTCTGCACAGGGACCCTACTACGACTACGTCATGCATAATCCACCGGCAAGGAACAGCGACCCTCGCTGGGGTTGAACTCCACTTAGGCCAAAAGCCTAAGCTTGGGGGGAGGTATACCGGCATCACTCATTCTTTGCATATTATGGTTGCTGGATACTTGTATATACTCGTTTAGTTTGTTTGAGTGGTTTTCTAATGAGAGGGAGATGATATTTGGGGAAGTGCTGCCTAAAAACAGATTCTGGACTGTTACCGAAAAAATTCTCAAAAATATCCAGAACAGTATTTTGAGAAGCCAATTTTTGTGCATGTTTCCCAGGTTGTTATCTAACTTTCATTAGTTGATCACTTTTCGATTTGAGCAGTGGAAGAATTTCTTAAAAATCGAGTACTGTACTGCTGTCAAGTTTGACGAATTTCTGCTGCTTGGTGTTTATTTGACTTTTCTAGTTTGCCATTTCTTGTTTTTGCTTTGTTTCTTTCCTAAAACACAAAAAGACCAAAAATATTTCTGTTGTTTCTCTTCACCATTTATTTGTTTTGGTTTGTCCATTTATTTTGCTTTATTTGCTATTGTTGGTTTGCTATAAGAAAATCCAAAAAGATTTTGTTTTGTTTGCTTTTTTCCTTTTGTTTTTGTTTCCAATTTGAAAACACCAAAAATATTTGCTGTTCTTCTTTGGTTTGTAAAGTTCACTATGAGTTCAATGGTCTTCGGTGGCTGGAGCGTGGTTTTCATTTCATATTATTCAAGCTACACAAGTGAAAGGCAATAATGACGATCTACGACAATTCGACTGTGCTGAGAGGCTGGTATGAAATCTATTTGTTTTCATTTTTGTACATATACTCATCCATGTGAGCATGCTTAGTTGGTTCATGTGAGGTATATGTCATTTAAGAAAGTCTAGTAGTTCATGATCTCTCATGTTTAGCTCCAATTTATTAATATGAGTAGCATGTCATGGATGTTTGCTTGCATTGTTTTATTTATAAGTAGGTATGACATTGTGGTATCCTCCTCTGAATAATTCATTTATATCGACTTGGCACATGCTCACGCATGCATATGACTGAACAAAAGTCAATTGAGCCTCGATGATTTACATTCCTTCCGAGTTCTTGTATCACTTTTATGCCTCCGTTAATTTATTTTGCCGCAAGCATGATTATGACAGTGACTGCTCTCTTGATTTGTTGCTCCCCAGTCTATTGCTAGCCTTCATTTGTACTGAGCGGGAACGCTGCTCGTGCTTCCAAACACCTGAAAACCAAGTTGTTCCAAAGTGTCCACCATAAATACCTATCCATGGCATTTCAAACCATTCCAAGTAAATTCTCATGCGCTACCTTTAAAACCTTCAAAATACTTCTCAATTTGTGTAATGTTTTATAGCTCATGAGGAAGTATGTGGTGTTTATCTTTCAACCTTGTCATTTACTTTTGACGGACTTTCATAATAAGAGCTGGCAACGGGGTGCCCAGCCCCAATTAATAAATTCATTAATAATTCTCTTCGCACGTTTTGCTCTGATTTATCAGTAAGCAACTTAATTTTGCAAATAGACACTCCTCCATGGTATGAGATTGATGGAAGGCACCCGAGGATTCGGTTAGCCATGGCTTGTGTAAGCAAAGGTTGGGGGGAGTGTCACTCATAATAAAAACTAAAGTACGTGTGTAAACAAAAGAGAAGAGGGATGATCTACCTTGCTGGTAGAAATAACGTCCTTCATGGGAGCCGCTCTTGAAAGTCTGGTTGGCGAGGTAGTTAGTGTACCCATTACCATTCGTTGACAACAACAAACACCTCTCAAAATAATTTTACTCCTGTTTTAGAAAAATGAAAAGCTCTAGCGCATGTTAATCCCTGCTTCCCTCTGCGAAGGGTCAATCTTATACTTTTATGTTGTGTCACCATTCTTTCTTTGAGCACTTTCTTGAGAGCACAACTGTCATTCTTAGTATAACATGCTTGTCCCAAAATATGATTGACTGTGGTATAACTTTGATGCTTTTATCTTTGACAATCACTATTTCTAGTCTTTCTATGAACTTCAGAGGTGCCTGGGCATTTATGTTTTGCTGAACAAATATGGGCAAGCGAGATACCACCTTATCATACTCTTTTATGAACACTGCAATCCTGCTTATAGACATGATTCATGATGCTTATTATTAATCGTTGGTACTTTTCCATGATTGACATAGCTATTAGATGATCTTATTTGCATTTATCTTATTATGAACTGCCTAAGTGTTAGCCATAGCATGAGGATATTTACATCATATGAACAAATGTGTTCGTGAAAGTTCTTTATCGCATCAGTTATTAACTGAATTGCTTGAGGACAAGCAATAAGCTAAGCTTGGGGGGAGTTGATACGTCCAAAACGTATCTACTTTCCCGAACACTTTTGCTATTGTTTTGCCTCTAATTTGTGCATTTTGGATGAAACTAACACGGACTAACGCTGTTTTCAGCAAAACTGTTCTGGTGTCTCGTTTTTGTGCAGAAATCCAACTTTCAGGAAAATCCTCGGAATTTATGCGAAAGGTCCTATTTTTCTAGAAGACTCACGGAGCCAGAAGGGCAAGTCAGGTGGAGGCCCGAGGGCCCCACACCCTAGGGCGGCGTGGCCCAGGAGGGGGGCGCACGGCCCTAGCGTGTGGCCCACTCGGCTGGCCTCCGACGCCCTCCTCTGGACTACTTAAGGGTTTCGATCTAAAAATCGCGACCAAGAAGTCGAAGTCGCCAGAAACCCTCCAGTACGCCGCCACATCGCGAAACTCCGTCTCGGGAGCCAGAAGTCTCCGTTCTGGCACTCCGCCGGGACGGGGAATTGGAGGAGATCATCGCCATCATCACCACCAACGCCTCTCCATCGACCAGCCATGTTTCCCCCATCCATGTGTGAGTAATTCCCCCGCTGTAGGCCGAAGGGGATGGTAGGGATTGGATGAGATTGGTCATGTAATAGCATAAGATTGTTAGGGCATAGTGCCTAGTGTCCGTAATTGGTACTTTGATGATATTGTTGCAACTTGTTATGCTTAATGCTTGTCACTAGGGCCCGAGTGCCATGATCTCAGATCTGAACATGTTATTGTTTCATCATGATATTCATTGTTTTATGATCTTACCTGCAAGTTGTATACACATGTCGCTGTCCGGAACCAATGGCCCCAAAGTGACAGAAATCGGGACAACTGGAGGGGATGGTAGTGATGTGAGGATCACATGTGTTCACGGAGTGTTAATGCTTTGCTCCGGTACTCTATTAAAAGGAGTACCTTAATATCCAGTAGATTCCCTTGAGGCCCGGCTGCCACCGGCTGGTAGGACAAAAGATGTTGTGCAAGTTTCTCATTGCGAGCACGTACGACTATATATGGAACACATGCCTATTGATTGCTTTGTACTTGGACACCGTTTTATTATTATCTGCAAATGCCCTGCTTTGATTGTTATATGAGTTTCTCTCATCCATGCAACGCCCGTTATCCGTCCCCGTGCCTACAGTATTTCAATCCTGCTGTTTACTATAATCACTACTGCTGTCTGTGTTACTCTGCTGCTGTTATTTCACTACTGCTACTGCTATAAAACTGTTACTACTGATAAACTCTTGCGAGCAAGTCTGTTTCCAGGTGCAGCTGAATTGACAACTCCGCTGTTAAGGCTTCTAAGTATTCTTTGTCTCCCCTTGTGTAGAATCAATAAATTGGGTTTTACTACCCGCGAAGACTGCTGCGATCCCCTATACTTGTGGGTCATCAGGAGGCACCCTAGGCGTGTAGCGCCCAGCTCCCGTAGCACGACCTTTGATTTGCGCTTCTTCAGCTAACTGTGCTTCAGCTTCTCTTGCATGATGTAGCAACTCATTCATAATGGTGTAACTGTGATGACGAACAATGCCTTTGATATCATACTTCAAGCCATGTAGAAAACGCTGCATTGTCATATGTAGAGATTCACGGACACGGCCACGCTGCATAAGCATCTCCATGAAATAAGTATCAACAGTCTTCACACCTTGTCTCAATAGGGTCAACTTATGATAGATAGATCACAAATAATTAGTGGGCACGAAACGAGCTTGCATAATGGCCTTCATCTTGTGGTGACCCGGCATACCACTGCATGGTGTAGTATGCAAGTCTGATATAACACCAATGAAACACCGTTCCACTAGTATTATATCGCTCAGAGTGGTACAACAGAAACATATGCGGGTACAAGGTATGTCTATAGAATTACAACACCGACTCTGTTACATAAGATCATCACAGCCTCCTACTTTACAATGAGGTAAAACTACAAATAACTCCAGAAGAACGACTCGTAGTCTAATCTTATCACGAACTCTATTTGTAGAGTATTTAACTAGCTACAGAGGCTAAGAATAGATTCTAGCTAATTAGGAGCTAGGTTTAGGAAGCTGGTTCCCTTCTATGGCTAAACTAGGTTTTCTCCTTGATGGATGTGGTATCTGACTCCTCTGACAGGGTCCTGTATCTTGAAGTAGTTGTTGACTCCTCGTTCTTCGAGTTGCACTGTAGATCCTCCTTCGATGCCTCCATATCTAAGCAGGGGATTTAAGAGTGGGATGAGTACGAGCGTACTCAACCAGTTCATTATAGGAAAGAGGTGTTTAATGCACTAGCTACGGCATTAGACCAGAAAGTCTAATACCAATGCAAGTTTTCATAACCATTTCTTCAAAAGGTTGCTTTTATTCAGAAGAACTATGTCCGTCAGCCTTCACCGGTTTACTAGAACTTCATGGAGCTCCTTTCCGGCCGCGTTCGCAGTTCCATATCCCGGAACAGGGAGTGACAGGTCACGGTTCTTTACACTCTGCAGAGGGGTGTTGCTTTACCCATAAGAGATCTTAACCTTGTTGCCAACCGAGCTGCAGGCTCGTCCACACTTCCTTTGGTGTGAGGCCAGGAGTAAGGTCATAACCAATCATATTCCTCCGCTACCTCGCACACCCACCCTTTGTTGCAAACCCCGACCCTGGGTCCTCGCCGGTCCCATTATTCCCGTAATTTCAGGGTGGACCCCGACCACGACAACAGTTCTGGGCTCTACCATAAACTCCTTCGCCGGCAGCTGCAACCCATCATAGACCGCATTACCGTGGGGAATTAGAGTGGGATCCCCACCCTCCGGTTGTTCCGCAAGACACAACTGCTACGGTAAGCATTGCATTACCGTGGGGAATTAGAGTGGGATCCCCACCCTTCGGTTGTTCCGCCAGACACAACTGCTATGGTAAGCACATCCTTTGATGTACGAGAGGTGGAAATACAATTGACTAGTCCGTCCCATTCCAGATCTTATGGTTAACACGGGTATTACGGCACAAGAATCACTGGCGACATTTGTTGTTTAATCCTAGATGGATATAAACCCTTGCAATGGAACCTCCACCATATCAACACAATCCATGGTTCCATTGCCCACCACATAGTCATATTCATAGTTATGAAAGTAGTGGTTTTGGTTTTTATGCAATAGTGATAATCATAGTACTTTGCAACTAATTTGATAAAGGTATTCAAATGACATGAGCAAGTGATGAACTTGCCTTTCTTGACTGCAAGATTATGCAGGCAAGGTCTTCGTTACGCAATAACTCCAAATTCTAAAATAGCATCATCGTCCGGTAAGGACGATGTTTAAAAGATTGGCAAGGATGTAATAATGCATAAATATGAGATGCAATCTCTCTAAGCGTGACCTAACCCTGATGATTTAGGATTAGTGAGTTGGTATGATTGGGGTAGGGTGTGTTGTACTTTTAGAGTGATTCACAAACAAGGTTCTTATTCAGGGTTGTGTTGTTTTAGAATCATAAGCAGGTGGTAAAATGCATAGTAACAATTATACACACCCAGGAATAGTAGTTGTATAATAAGTAAAGAGAAGTTGTCAATTTTAAGTCCTATAATGCATGGTTGATGATTACTTATTATATAATTCAAAAGAATAACTTTTGAAGAACATGTTATTTAATAAAGAACAAGTATGATTAGTAGATTTGTGGGGTTCTATGGTTTTCTATGGTTCTAATTGGTTTCTGGAGTAAGTGGTAAACGGATCACAACCTAGTTGGATTCATCAGCTACTAGGCTTGTATTGTTGAATTAAGCCTAAACATCTTAATTACCAATAGTTGCTATCAAGGTGGTATACCTTGTTGGTGATAGCTGGCTAGGGTTTATAGGTCCTTATAAGCAGGTTTGATGATGATTCTTTATTTACTTCAAAAGAATAACTTTTGAAGAACATACTTCTTAAGTAATAAGAAGTATATCAGTTAGGGTTGAGGTTGTCTAGGTTTGCTATTGGATCCACTAAGTAAGGAATGATTGGCTCCTAAATAGGATGGTTAATAATTATGAAGTATTTGTAGGGTTCAGTGGACTATGGTTATGTAATGATAAATATTGGGCCTAGATGCTATTGGGGTTCATCACAATGGTGTGATGCTAAGCATGGATGAATAAAGATGATGGTTTTGACAGTAGAAGCTAAGGTTTAAACTTGGTTGATCCTACTTGATCAACCAGGTTTAGTGATATGCATACATGGAATACTAAATTGCTAGTGATAAGGTTCTACATTTTATGTGGACATAGGTATGTCTTTTAGTTGTTAATGGTGGCTCTATGATTTGAATTAAAGTACCATGATCACCTGTTCTAACCTTGGGTTTAGGTTAGAAGCAAATTAGGGTTCACATGTAATAATGGAACTAGGGTTCCTAGTAGAGTTAGGGTTTTAGGGTTCCTCATGAAATTATGAGGTTATCACTTTGTTTCTAATGGAACTAGGGTTTCCTAATTACCCTATAATTCTTGGATTAATAACTTCATTATTAAGTTGAAGTTATTAATGAGTTTGAAATAAAAATAATATTGGATTTGACATTTTATTATTTTTAATGAATTTAATAATTAAGGTATTTATTAATTAGGGTTTAAATCTCTCAATAATGATTTAACAAAATAATAAATAAAGAAAATCAATTTTCATGTTTTCTTTATTTTCTTTACTGGTTTTTATTTAGTTTGAAAAGTTTTCCTAATTTCTGAATTTTAATTGTATTAAGAGTTAAAGGAAAATGCTTAATTAACAAGTATTAAATAATTGAATTTTTATTAAAAATAAAAATTTCATTTTATATTTTTATTGGATAGAGTTTTCTTTTCTAAGAATTTTAATATCTTATTTACATTTTTCTGACTTAAATTGAATTTTCTAGATTTATTTGAAGTTGCAGAACTTTTCTGGAATTAAATTTAAACGGAATGACTAAAGGTACCCGGTTAAACTACCCAGAGGGTCACTGACTAGTGGGCCTTAGGCCACGTCAGCTGCCACGCGTCTTTTGACCAGAGTCAAAATCGACGACGTGGCTCGGGGGTGGCCGGCCGGCGGCCAGGCGAGGTTAACGCCGGCGATTCGGCGCTCCCGCGCCTGAGCTGAGGTGCGGGTTGAATTCGCCGCGCTATTCTGAGCCTATGGGTGGCGGCGCCCCCATCTTTTGGTCACCGTAGTAACTCCGGCGAGCTCGAAGTACGGCGGCGGGCACGGGTTCACGACGAGGCGACGCTACTGTGGGCTATTAAGCAAGGCGAGCATGCCAGGCGGTAGAGGAGCTCACCGCGGTTCCGACGAGCGTGTCGGCAAGCCTTGGGGTGGCCTATTTCGACGGCGATCATCGGCGTCTGCGGGTGACCGGCGGAGAAACGGCGATTCGATTCGTCGGTTGTAGGGCTTCCCGGCAAGCATGCGTTGACGAGGTGGTTGCTGGCGACCAGGCGAAGCTCCAGAGCTTCACGGTGGTGCTCGAGGTGGCCCTAATCGGCGACGGCGAAGATGGCCGGGCGGCTAGGGTTTGAGAAATTTGGGGAGAAAAGAAGAACAGGAGCGAGGAGGGCTTCGGCCGAGTATTTATAAGGTGTCCGCGTTCGTCGACGGTCGCCCAGGTCAACAACGGCGGCCGGGACGTGGCTTGCCGGCGTCGTGGCGCTCCCCAGTGCGTCGACGGTGGCGAAGACGAAGGTGGCGACCTCATCTTCAGTCTTATCCATCGAAAAGGTATGGTGGGCCGTGTTGGGCTGCGGTGCTGGACCGTGTTGGGCTGCTACTGATGGGCTACACGACCAGGTAAGTCCAGGTGAGGTTTTTCTTCTTTTTCTCTTTTATTTATTTTCTGTTTTGTATTTCTATTTCTGAATTTCTGTTTTTAATTCAAATTTGCATCTTTTTATTTTGCAGGTGTTTGACAATTAGAATTTACTGAGGACTAATAAGAAGATCATTTTAATACTGAATTGTTTTTGAATGATCATTTAATCTTTATGTATGAACTTTCTATTACAATTTTTAATTAATCATGATTTTGTGCTCTCATTATAATTTCCATTTTTCTTGTGAATCAAATTATTTGGGTTATTATAGTTGATACTTTCAACTCAAAGTATTTTAAAGGTTATATTAAGACTTGGTTTGAATTTAGGGAATTGGTCACTTGCATATAATTTTATGTGAGCACTTGCTTGTTAGGGTCTTGTAAGTTTTATTATAACCATATTTCAAAGGTGGCACTAGTATTATACTCAATAACACCTTGAATTACCTAGAGTAGACATTACTTCATCATGGTTTGGTCTGGGTTATAATGATAAGTGGTTGATCACCACCTATGGGTCTAATTATAGAGTTTAGCACTAGATGTCTCTTGTGTTTAATAATTAAGCATGAGAGTGCAATGCTAGGGTTCTAATTCTATGTGCTTACTGACATATGGTTTGAAACTCAAATATGGTTTCATTGAGTTTTAGTTGTGCTCACCCAAGTGGTATGCAACTAGGTTGAGATACAATTCTAGGTTGTAGATATGGGATGACACCATTTTGCATTGGCTAGGGTTTAATCTCCCCTAACCATGGTAATATGATTACTTGCTTCATATCTTATGTGCTTCTCTAATTACTAAGGATTTGAGGATTGGTTTTATCTTCTACCAATTAACTTCTATTATTATCCTCAATTAATTATTAAAGTAACTACAGTGGTTATAGTTCTTTTTATAGTTAACTTTGGTCATATAGATTAATGGTTCCTCACTATATAAGGTATGGAGTTTTACTCTTGGTGTTTCTTAGGTACTTTATTTGAGGAATAAATGGAATGTAGATGTGATAGAGTTCTACTTATGATCACCAAGTGATTCACAAGTTGGGATTGAGATATAAGTCTAGGATTGCTTATTAGTGATCTCCCTATGATTTTATGTGGTGAATGAAATCTACTTATCCTATTAGGATTTATCTTATTCTCACATACCTCAAGAGCATGATCATGGATTAAGCATGATCAACTTGTTATTAATGTCTTCTACCTCAAATCCTTAGGGCTTATGATCATTACTCAATTCATAATGATCAAGGTTTGGCTTCCTAAGGTATCTCCCATTAATTAGGTTTCTCACTTCCATGATCAAGCATTGCCTTGATCAACTAGGGTATAGTACTTCTAATTTACCTTCTTGAATGGGACTACTATGATTGCCTCTAAAGTTTATATCCCAGGAGAATGCCTGAGATATTATGTTAGGGTTCTACTTAATCAATGATGATATAATCATTTGGTTATATGGATAGTTCTCTTCCCCAAGTCCAAGTGTTGCCTCATTAACTTTAGTGTAACACCATAACTTGAGTTCTCTCATATAGGAATAGTTATTCTAAGGTTTATGGTGTACTCACAATATCTCAATAGTATCAAGTCTAAAACTCCACTTGGCTATCTTAGTTGAATGAATCTCTTCCTTACTTTATCAACTCATGGATATGGTTTATTCCATGTGATATTAAGTTATCTCACCACTCCAAGCGGAAGTGGTTTACAACCTAATGCTTTAATTCAAAGGTTGTCCTTTATTCTTAAATAGGTAAAGCTTGGATTAGTATGAATGGTCTCTCTTATTTGGGAAGGACTTTAATACTAACCTGAGTTTAGGCTCCATAGAGATTGGTGTGATCATCAATATCTATGTTTAACATAAATGGTTTCTCTTAAAGATGATGATTTAAATGCATGGATGTATATACAAGGTTTTATCTTAAGGTTTTCCATTGCTTCTCTAATAAATACTATAGAACTCTCACCTCTCTAGGTTTGAGTTGTAATAACTTGAAATGTAGAAGAATATATACTTCTTGAGTGGATCTCCTTGTTATAATTCCAATGTTTAAGTGGAATGAATACCATGAGGTTCATGGTAGGATTAAGGATTAATTTAAGACATGGAAAAGATAAGTGAAGAATGGTTTCCCAATTATTGTTACTTGATTTCTGATACGTCTCCAACGTATCGATAATTTCTTATGTTCCATGCCACATTATTGATGTTATCTACATGTTTTATGCACACTTTATGTCATATTCGTGCATTTTCTGGAACTAACCTATTAACAAGATGCCGAAGTGCCGATTCTTTGTTTTGCTGTTTTTGGTTTCAGAAATCCTAGTAAGGAAATATTCTCGGAATTGGACGAAATCAAAGCCCAGGGGCCTATTTTTCCACGAAGCTTCCAGAAGTCCGAGGACGAAACGAAGTGGGGCCACAGGGTGCCCAAACCCTAGGGCGGCGCGGCCCCCACCTTGGCCGCGCCAGCCTGTGGTGTGGGGCCCCTGTGCCCCCTCCTGACTTGCCCTTCCGCCTACTTAAAGCCTCCGTGACGAAACCCCCAGTACCGAGAGCCACGATACGGAAAACCTTCCAGAGACGCCGCCAACGCCGATCCCATCTCAGGGGATCCAGGAGATCGCCTCCGGCACCCTGCCGGAGAGGGGAATCATCTCCCGGAGGACTCTACGCCGCCATGGTCGCCTCCGGTGTGATGTGTGAGTAGTCTACCCCTGGACTATGGGTCCATAGCAGTAGCTAGATGGTTGTCTTCTCCCCATTGTGCTATCATTGTCGGATCTTGTGAGCTGCCTAACATGATCAAGATCATCTATCTGTAATTCTATATGTTGCGTTTGTTGGGATCCGATGAATAGAGAATACTTGTTATGTTGATTATCAAACTTATATCTATGTGTTGTTTATGATCTTGCATGCTCTCCGTTATTAGTAGATGCTCTGGCCAAGTTGATGCTAGTAACTCCAAAAGGGAGTATTTATGCTCGATAGTCACTACAAGAAATCTGCCATAATATGACGTTTTTTTTATGACTGGAAATCAAAATGTCATAACTTTATGACGTTCCTAGCTTTGACCGTCGTTGGCTGTTGAAGGGGGGCAAAACCTTAGAAAATAGTGACGTTCTGGGGCAAAAACGTCGTTAGCTGCTTAAACGAAAACGTCATAATCTAATGTGGCTGTGAGTTGGCTGCCATGTCATCACTTTTACTCAGACATTTGGGACCTACCTCGTATCAATTTTCGCCTACGTGGCCTATTTTTTCGTCTCCCGCGTCAATCCCATCGCTGGAAGTTTGTATTGGGTGTATAAGAGAAGAGAGGGAAGTTTTCATCGAGCGGGATATGTGCGCGCCGAACCGAAATTTTCAGATCCCATCGCGCACTTTCCCCATCCACTTTCGTTCCCCGCCGCCGATATCCAATCTTTCTCCCCCCGCCGCCACCCATCACCAAACCCGCGGCCACCCATCGCGAATCGAAACATAATGCTCCGTCATGAGATGGCCGCCGTCGGACGCTATGCGGAGCTCCTCGCGGGGTGCCGCGGGGACGCGCGGCCGATCGCGCGGATCCAGGCGGCGCTGACCACGTCGGGCCTGCTCCGGCGCAGCGTGGAGCTCCACGACGCGCTCATCCGGGCGCTCGCCAGCTCCGACCGGTTCAGGCCACGGAGGCTCGGACCCAAACCACTCTCGGAGGGCCACGCCTCTTCTCCCTCCGCTGTTCGCTGATGGCGCCCACGCCGGCGCGCGCCGCCGCCGCCGCCGCCCACTCCCTGCTACGGAGAACAAGGTGCGCCCCACTACATCCCCTCCTCTCGCTCCACGGTTCGGTCCGCTGCTCTGCCCCGGCCTCACTAAACTCTTCCGCGTCCTCCCACTCTGCCCCCCAAACCAGATGCTACGCGGCGGCAAGTCGGATCCGACCAACGGCGAGGGACTTCTCCAGCGCTCCCGCGGGGGCAACCGAGCCGCAGGTACTTCTTCCTCTTCGTTTCCCCCTAGGGTTCAGATAAAATGGCGTTCAGGGCGCTGCGAATTGCGAGATTGGTCAAGGGCTCGTTCCTAATTGTTGGTGGTTGTGTATGAACATGTAGGGCGCCCCGGCGAACGTTGCTGGCGTGAAACCTGGGGATGACGAGCTCGATGTGGCTATCGTCGGCGGAGGCATGGTGGGCTTGGCCGTTGCCTGTGCACTCTGTAGGTATTGCTGTCCTGGTGTACCTCTGCTTCTCTTGTACGAATTGTGGGGAGGGGAACTATATTTGCCTAGCTATCCCAGGCCACAACATTAGCTACTAGTAACAAAAGCAAACTGAAAACCGCTGGAAGAATGTTCTGTCGGTAGTTCTATGTGAGGTTCTGTTGGTAGTGCAGGCGAGTTGATTACAAGCACCGACTTCTACTTACATGTTCAAGCTTCTCATATGCCTAAATTGCCCTACATGCAGCCAATATGCCACTGACCAAGCATCTGCGGGTCGCCATCATCGATAGCAATCCTGCTTTGAAGTCGAGAGGTTATCTCAAGAAAGATGGTGTACCTGATTCAAGGGTCGGCACTGTTACCCCTGCAACCATTTCCTTCTTCAGAGGTAAGATTTGTAAATCTAAAAATGGATGCGACATTTTCTTGTTTCAAGTCAGAGTTCTGGATGTGTCTGCCCTGTATCAGTATTTGGAATTAAAGGTCGCAGCAGCCACATCTTGGTCATGTCCACTACTGGTGCATCTTGGTCAATTGAGTCCTTGCTCTCTCCCTGGATGTATATTAGCATGATTAATTCGGAAAAACGAATCAATTTCTGTGATTCTCTTATTCTATTTGTATACTTGATGCATACTCGATTCTGTATTCTTCCTTGCTTGCTTGTGTACTGCATTACTCCGTGATTGCTTGGTGTGCTTTTAGGAGTAGGAATTGGCTTGCATAAATATCTTGATCATGCAGCTTAAATACAGTCCAAATTGCTACTGACAATACTCCTGCTACTATCAATACTCCCTACTGCTGCTGTTAGTATTTTCTATTGCTAATAACATTATTTGAACACATTGTTATACTCCAGGACGGTGGCGTCTAGGTGATTCAGCTTGCCCCAGGCAACGAGCAGCTCCATTGTACTTGAGCATCTTCGCAAGGTGTGGCGTGTTCCTAATCTTACATATGTTTGTAGAGAACTCTTTATTTTGATTTTGTTATGCCAAACCAGTATTTATAGAACCTTTGGAAGTTGTCATTGTCACTAAGAATAACCGTGGCTGAGGTTCCTCAATTATTTCAAGTTCACAATCTGACAGTACAATAGCATGAGCAGTAGTTTGTGTAACAACAACAACAGTACAGTAGCACTAGCAGTAGTTTGTGTAGAAACAACAATACAGTAGCAGTAGTCTCTGTTGGCTGAGCAAATAGTTTGTGTAACAACAACAACAACAACAGTACAGTAGCATGAGCAGTAGTTTGTGTAACAACAACAATACAGTAGCATTACAGTAATGTACTCCAGTAGCTTGCATTTTCTGGTGTCAATTGTTGAAGATCAATAGGTACAAATTCCAGTAGCTTGCTTCCACTGCTTGCTTGCAACAAATTCAGTTAACAAATTCCTGTAGGTTGCTTCCAGTTCTGATGTAGCTACTTGTGCCTGTGCTTGCTTGTGCTTGTGTTGCTTACGCTTTTTGCTTGTCTCACTAAATCTATCATGCACTTGCTATATATACCAGGCGCAATACAAATCTGCTTGTTCCATTAAATTCAGTGATAATGTAAACTGCAACTTTGTTTTTGCATTAGATAATGTACCTGCATGCTCTCCTTCAGGTATATGGACATCGCCTTCTTCGGGTGGAGTGAAATTCAAGTCTGGGAGCACCATATTGATCTGATTGTTGCTGGGTCTCTTCGTTCAGGTATGGGGCTGCTATTTTTGTAATCTGTTGCTGCTGCTTTCTTTGTTCAGCATAGGTTCTGATGTATACTGATCTGCTTTTTGTGCGAGACAAAGCTAGGTGCCAGTCATCGACAACCTGGGCGAGGAGTTGCTTGGGCCAGGAAAATAATCCGGAGGAGATTGTTCTCCAAGAGCTCCAGGTTGAAGAAGTTTGAAGACACTCGGTGGAAATTATGTAGTTATCAAATTTGTAGACCTAGTAATACTGTGATTGTATACACATCTGCTTGTGAGATGATCTACATTGACTAATTTTGGGTGTTATTTGAAGTATAATTACGTGCATTTTTTGTGTATTCGATTTAAATGTGGCTTATTTATTAGCTATCAAGTTTGTAATTGGAATCTGAATAAAATGTGACCTGATGCATACCGTGAAAAAAATGAGGCCCAAAAACCATGAGCCAAAAAACATTGAAGCTAAAAATGCCAAATTCAAATAAGAACTGGGCTCGTAACAGGTCAAGGCCCAACAAAGATGAAAAAAATTAGCATTAGGCCCATATAACATACTGAATGGACTGGGCTGATTTCAGATAACGACGTTATTTTTTCGTCACAATTTGGCCACGTCGGATTGCCACGCTGGACTCGGGGGCAGGTACCCATGACGTTTTGGGAACGTCATGCCGTCAGTGACGTTTGCAAACGTCACAAAGCTCTATGACGTTTTCAAGTGGAACGTCTCAAGCAGTCATTGCTGACTCCCAGCTTTCGACGTTTTGAAAAGCGTCACTGTAACGTCACAAGTAGCCATCAGTGACGTTTCAGTGACACCTTTTTTTTGTCAACTTATGGCAGATTTCTTGTAGTGAGTGGGTTCATGTCTCCGTGAATCTGGAGGGGTGACAAGAACCTCTAAGGTTATGGATGTGCTGTTGCCACTAGGGATAAAACATTAGTGCTATGTTCAAGGATGTAGTCACTAGTTACATTACGCGCAATACTTAATGCAATTGTCTGTTGTTAGCAACTTAATACTGGAGGGGGTTCGGATGATAACCTGAAGGTGGACTTTTTAGGCATAGATGCAGTTGGATGGCGGTCTATGTACTTTGTCGTAATGCCCAATTAAATCTCACTATACTCATCATGATATGTATGTGCATGGTCATGCTCTCTTTATTTGTCAATTGCCCAACTGTAATTTGTTCACCCAACATGCTGTTTGTCTTATGGGAGAGACACCTTTAGTGAACTGTGGACCCCGGTCCAATTCTCTTTACTGAAATACAATCTCTTGCAATACTTGTTCTCTTGTTTCTGCAAACAATCATCTTCCACACAATACGGTTAATCCTTTGTTACAGCAAGCCGGTGAGATTGACAACCTCACTGTTTCGTTGGGACAAAGTACTTTGGTTGTGTTGTGCAGGTTCCACGTTGGCACCGGAATCCCTGGTGTTGCGCCGCACTACATCCCGCCGCCATCAACCTTCAACGTGCTTCTTGACTCCTACTGGTTCGATAAACCTTGGTTTCTTACTGAGGGAAACTTGCTGCTGTACGCATCACACCTTCCACTTGGGGTTCCCAACGAGCGTGTGCTTTACGCGTCATCAAGCTAAATTTCTGGCGCCGTTGCCGGGAGATCAAGACACGCTGCAAGGGAGTCTCCACTTCTCAATCTCTTTACTTTGTTTTTGTCTTGCTTAGTTTTATTTACTACTTTGTTTGCTGCACTAAATCAAAATACAAAAAAATTAGTTGCTAGTTTTACTTTATTTGCTATCTTGTTTGCTATATCAAAAACACAAAAAAATTAGTTACTTGCATTTACTTTACTTATTTCATCATGTTTCCTTTTAATTTTACCACAAAAGACATACCGGTAGGACGTGGGTCTATAGTTGGGAGAAATAATATAGAAGAATTTTTCAATCATGTTAGTACCATTGAAAATTTTGAAGATAGACACTTGGTAGACCTTGCGGCTACTTATGAAATTGCTGTCAGCATTTAGTTCGCCTGTTGGAAACTAAATTTGTTAATCTTAATCCTATAATCCAACACATGTTTCTCACACTTGGTGATATGGAAGAAGGGGAAAAGAAAGATTTTGTTTTAGAAACCCTTCTTAGAGAATTTGGTGGTCTAGCAAGAGAAGCTAGAAAGGTCTTTGCTAAATTTAATATGCTTGGTTCTCATACTAATTTTGTTAGTCTCCTTGAAAAGATGGACATGGATAGAATAAGATACACTAATAATATTGATGATGGAGGGGAGATCAAAGCACCAATACCATGTAAACTCTTAGCTATGAATGATGCACTAGAAAATAACTATGCTTGGCTTGTTCCTGAAAATTTGTTTGATGAGAGTAGCACGCCTAAGACTAATGAAAAGGGAGATGCTAAAACTTATGTATCTAATATATTATGCCTGGTTGAGAAAACTCCGCACCCTGCTGAGAATGCACCACCCTTCGATAATACTTGATGCACACTTTCTGCGCCTAGCTGAAAGGCGTTAAAGAAAAGCGCTTATGGGAGACAACCCATGTTTTTACCTACAGTACTTTGTTTTTATTTGGTGTCTTGGAAGTTGTTTACTACTGTAGCAACCTCTCCTTATCTTAGTTTTGTGTTTTGTTGTGCCAAGTTAAGCCGTTGATAGAAAAGTAAGTACTAGATTTGGATTACTGCGCAGAAACAGATTTCTTTGCTGTCACGAATCTGGGCTGTTTTCCCCTGTAGGTAACTCAGAAAATTATGCCAATTTACGTGAGTGATCCTCAGATATGTACGCAACTTTCATTCAATTTGAGCATTTTCATTTGAGCAAGTCTGGTGCCATTTTAAAATTCGTCAATACGAACTGTTCTGTTTTGACAGATTCTGCCTTTTATTTCGCATTGCCTCTTTTGCTATGTTTGATGAATTTCTTTGATCCACTAATGTCCAGTAGCATTATGCAATGTCCAGAAGTGTTAAGAATGATTGTGTCACCTCTGAATATGTTAATTTATATTGTGCACTAACCCTCTAATGAGTTGTTTCGAGTTTGGTGTGGAGGAAGTTTTCAAGGATCAAGAGAGGAGTATGATGCAACATGATCAAGGAGAGTGAAAGCTCTAAGCTTGGGGATGCCCCGGTGGTTCACCCCTGCATATATTAAGAAGACTCAAGCGTCTAAGCTTGGGGATGCCCAAGGCATCCCCTTCTTCATCGACAACATTATCAGGTTCCTCCCCTGAAACTATATTTTTATTCCATCACATCTTATGTGCTTTTTCTTGGAGCGTCGGTTTGTTTTGTTTTTTGTTTTGTTTGAATAAAATGGATCCTAGCATTCACTTTATGGGAGAGAGACACGCTCCGCTGTAGCATATGGACAAGTATGTCCTTGGTTTCTACTCATAGTATTCATGGCGAAGTTTCTCCTTCGTTAAATTGTTATATGGTTGGAATTGGAAAATGATACATGTAGTAATTGCTATAAATGTCTTGGGTAATGTGATACTTGGCAATTGTTGTGCTCATGATTAAGCTCTTGCATCATATGCTTTGCACCCATTAATGAAGAAATACATAGAGCATGCTAAAATTTGGTTTGCATATTTGGTTTCTCTAAGGTCTAGATAATTTCTAGTATTGAGTTTGAACAACAAGGAAGACGGTGTAGAGTCTTATAATGTTTTCAATATGTCTTTTATGTAAGTTTTGCTGCACCGGTTCACCCTTGTGTTTGTTTCAAATAAGCCTTGCTAGCCTAAACCTTGTATCGAGAGGGAATACTTCTCATGCATCCAAAATACTTGAGCCAACCACTATGCCATTTGTGTCCACCATACCTACCTACTACATGGTATTTTCCGCCATTCCAAAGTAAATTGCTTGAGTGCTACCTTTAAAATTCCATCATTCACCTTTGCAATATATAGCTCATGGGACAAATAGCTTAAAAACTATTGTGGTATTGAATATGTAATTATGCACTTTATCTCTTATTAAGTTGCTTGTTGTGCGATAACCATGTTTACTGGGGACGCCATCAACTTTTCATTGTTGAATTTCATGTGAGTTGCTATGCATGTTCGTCTTGTCTGAAGTAAGGGCGATCTACACTGAGTTGAATGGTTTGAGCATGCATATTGTTAGAGAAGAACATTGGGCCGCTAACTAAAGCCATGATCCATGGTGGAAGTTTCAGTTTTGGACAAACATCCTCAAATCTCTAATGAGAAAAGAATTAACTGTTGTTGAATGCTTAAAGCATTAAAAGAGGAGTCCATTATCTGTTGTCTATGTTGTCCCGGTATGGATGTCTAAGTTGAGAATAATCAAAAGCGAGAAATCCAAATGCGAGCTTTCTCCTTAGACCTTTGTACAGGCGACATAGAGGTACCCCTTTGTGATACTTGTTTAAAGCATATGTATTGCGGTGATAATCCAGGTAGTCCAAGCTAATTAGGACAAGGTGCGGGCACTATTAGTACACTATGCATGAGGCTTGCAACTTATAAGATATAAATTACATGATGCATATGCTTTATTACTACCGTTGACAAAATTGTTTCATGTTTTCAAAATCAAAGCTCTAGCACAAATATAGCAATCGATGCTTTTCCTCTATGGAGGACAATTCTTTTACTTTCAATGTTGAGTCAGTTCACCTATTTCTCTCCACCTCAAGAAGCAAACACTTGTGTGAACTGTGCATTGATTCCTACATACTTGCTTATTGCACTTATTATATTACTCTATGTTGACAATATCCATGAGATATACATGTTACAAGTTGAAAGCAACCGCTGAAACTTAATCTTCTTTTGTGTTGCTTCAATGCCTTTACTTTGAATTATTGCTTTATGAGTTAACTCTTATGCAAGACTTATTGATGCTTGTCTTGAAGTGCTATTCATGAAAAGTCTTTGCTTTATGATTCACTTGTTTACTCATGTCACATACATTGTTTTGATCGCTGCATTCACTACATATGCTTTACAAATAGTATGATCAAGGTTATGATGGCATGTCACTCCAGAAATTATCTTTGTTATCGTTTTACCTGCTCAGGACGAGCAGAACTAAGCTTGGGGATGCTGATACGTCTCCAACGTATCGATAATTTCTTATGTTCCATGCCACATTATTGATGTTATCTACATGTTTTATGCACACTTTATGTCATATTCGTGCATTTTCTGGAACTAACCTATTAACAAGATGCCGAAGTGCCGATTCTTTGTTTCATTGTTTTTGGTTTCAGAAATCCTAGTAAGGAAATATTCTCGGAATTGGACGAAATCAAAGCCCAGGGGCCTATTTTTCCACGAAGCTTCCAGAAGTCCGAAGACGAAACGAAGTGGGGCCACAGGGTGCCCAAACCCTAGGGCGGCGCGGCCCCCCCCCCCCTTGGCCGCGCCGGCCTGTGGTGTGGGGCCCCTGTGCCCCCTCCTGACTTGCCCTTCCGCCTACTTAAAGCCTCCGTGACGAAACCCCCAGTACCGAGAGCCACGATACGGAAAACCTTCCAGAGACGCCGCCAACGCCGATCCCATCTCGGGGGATCCAGGAGATTGCCTCCGACACCCTGCCGGAGAGGGGAATCATCTCCCGGAGGACTCTACGCCGCCATGGTCGCCTCCGGTGTGATGTGTGAGTAGTCTACCCCTGGACTATGGGTCCATAGCAGTAGCTAGATGGTTGTCTTCTCCCCATTGTGCTATCATTGTCGGATCTTGTGAGCTGCCTAACATGATCAAGATCATCTATCTGTAATTCTATATGTTGCGTTTGTTGGGATCCGATGAATAGAGAATACTTGTTATGTTGATTATCAAAGTTATATCTATGTGTTGTTTATGATCTTGCATGCTCTCCGTTATTAGTAGATGCTCTGGCCAAGTTGATGCTAGTAACTCCAAGAGGGAGTATTTATGCTCGATAGTGGGTTCATGTCTCCGTGAATCTGGAGGGGTGACAAGAACCTCTAAGGTTATGGATGTGCTGTTGCCACTAGGGATAAAACATTAGTGCTATGTTCAAGGATGTAGTCACTAGTTACATTACGCGCAATACTTAACGCAATTGTCTGTTGTTAGCAACTTAATACTGGTGGGGGTTCGGATGATAACCTGAAGGTGGACTTTTTAGGCATAGATGCAGTTGGATGGCGGTCTATGTACTTTGTCGTAATGCCCAATTAAATCTCACTATACTCATCATGATATGTATGTGCATGGTCATGCTCTCTTTATTTGTCAATTGCCCAACTGTAATTTGTTCACCCAACATGCTGTTTGTCTTATGGGAGAGACACCTCTAGTGAACTGTGGATCCCGGTCCAATTCTCTTTACTGAAATACAATCTACTGCAATACTGTTCTACTGTTTTCTGCAAACAATCATCTTCCACACAATACGGTTAATCCTTTGTTACAGCAAGCCGGTAAGATTGACAACCTCACTGTTTCATTGGGACAAAGTACTTTGGTTGTGTTGTGCAGGTTCCACGTTGGCGCCGGAATCCCTGGTGTTGCGCCGCACTACATCCCGCCGCCATCAACCTTCAACGTGCTTCTTGACTCCTACTGGTTCGATAAACCTTGGTTTCTTACTGAGGGAAACTTGCTGCTGTACGCATCACACCTTCCACTTGGGGTTCCCAACGAGCGTGTGCTTTACGCGTCATCAATTTCCAAGTAGATGTATGTTCATATGTTATAGCAAGGAATATCATGTTGTGATCTTTAATAAGATCAAGTAGTTGATCATTGATTAATATGTTATTGTGTTTGTTGAAATTCCATTTGATCTAACCCTTTAGATCAAATCATCTCTTCCCAAAACAAGGTTTTAACAAAGTCACATTGAGGTTTATAACGCTTGACTTGATGAGCTACTTCAATTCCACCAAGGTCAAGTGAAACTTCAGTTACTGTGACTGTTTTACTTTAAAGCGCGAAAATTCCCCAGATTTTCTATGCATGAATGCAATGCACACATCTGTTTCCTCTATTTTTGTAAACCCAATACCTGGGATATTACACATCTCTTGCCATGTACGAACTGGCAGCTCGTGATCTTATTTGCGAGTACGTGTAACTCCATCCCACCAACGCAATGCATAGCCATCAAATTCCGAGGAAGCAAGCTTGACATTCCTATCTTCAGTATAAGTATGTAAGCGCCATAACTTCTCAATCTTCAGCTCCCAAGTGAGGTATTCTTCAACATCAACACCTCCTTCAAATTTGGGTATCGAGAACTTTGGCTTACCCAATCCGTCTTCTTCCTCAAACCCACGACCATGGCGTCCGAGTTCAACAAAGCCACGACCACGGTTACCACGCCCAGCACCACGACCAACACCAGGTGCTTCATCTTGAAGCTCAGCATCTTCATCCTCATGGTGTTGTTGTTGTTGGGTCAAATTCTCAACAGCGTGTGTCAAAGCTTGAATATTGCGCTGAATATCCGTCATTTGATCTTGCATAGCATTGACAGTCTCATTAGTAGTATCCAGCTTTTTGGAAACCCCGTCAATGGTCTCCTTTAGTTCTTCGTCCTGAACGCGGAATTCACGTCGCATCTCATTACGAAGAGCTTCATAGTACTCCCTCCATGTCATCACATCAGCGGCATCCTTGTTTTTCCGGTTAAAAATTTTCTCATCAGTAGAAGACATTGTTAGTAGGTAAGTGCACTAAAACAAATATATATGGTGGTACTCTCACAACTCACTCAAAACTGATAAAAAAAGGAAATCTTACCGCTCCAAAGTGAATTAGTATTGCTTACCACTTGTAGTGACGATTAGTGCACGGATGTAGCGAAGCGAATATCAAGGGTATAAGAATAATTGCACGACAAAGTAGGATATATGTGGGGCTGTAGATGGGCTACCTGTTTGCACCAATAACAAGCTCTAGCGCTGACCGTAGACAACCAATGATACTCACACAAGGCGATAAATGTGGCAATGCAACTATATGGATGAAAGGTTGCAATGTACTCGAGAGACGCTAGCAAAGCTCAACTGGAGAGGCACAAGATTGCTCAACTATAGGTGCAGTAAAGAAAACTTAGGCCTTCACTTGATTCTACTAGCATTTCACTTTTTCTTTTTGAAATTTTCTTTTTATCACACGCAGCTATGTAGCTCTTTTTGTTTCTTTTCTATTTTTTTATGACTCAACTCCTTGATAACACGGCCAACGGATAATTTAAAGCACCAAAACCCTAATGAGCAGCCTATCGAGCGGTAAAACTAGTCTCTTCTGGGGAAGTTCCTAGTCACTTATATCGAAAGGCTGTGTCTATGATTGGGAACAAGCAAACTGTATGATATGTGTACTCGGAGCAACAAAAACTGACACTAGATGATAGCGGAAACAAAAACCCTAACAATACTAGATGGAAGAAAAAGATATGCAAAAACAACTATGAAAAGCAACTAAAACTCAAAATTAGTGCAATCTAAGGCTATGGCAAACTCTAACCCTGACTTTTTATGGCTTTTTCTGGATAGGAAAACACTCACAACTCAACTATGGGGTGGATTGTGGATGGCTTACTGAGGAAACACTGAAATCTGATACCAAGATGATAAGGGGTGGCCCGATCTTCTCAGTAATTAACGGTGGTGATGATGATCACGGGACGAACACATCGGAGATACACGGTGATGAAGTGGATAATAACTTGTATGACGCAACGAAGTCTCTCGATTGGTCCCTGTCGCCAATGCAACAGCTCTCAACCCTGCAAGATTTTCGCAACTCCACACACTTGCACACGTAGCTGCCGACCACGAAGCGGTAAGTTGCAACCGTCTAATTCCCAATGGAACAGCAGATTACACAAGACTTTCAGGGGTTTACACCAAATCAATGCAATATGGTGTAGAGATTCAATAGAGTTGCAAAGAAATCAACTATGAACTAGGGTTTATCTTAAACATGGTCTAAACCTAATTTGGGAACGTCATGAGCACTTATATAGGGGTTCAGGACGACCATGAGTCGAAACTCATAGAAAACCGACCTAGATCGGCTCTGGTCGAGACAGACTCGGAGTCGGCCGATCATACGACCGGTCGTCTGGGACCGGGCCATCCGGTTTCAACCGGATCTGGCACCGGGCTGTGACCGGGCTAGGCGTCCGGGCTTACTGGATAGTTCCCGGTTGGCACAAGCTGGGGATCCGGTCGGCGCCGGGCTGGGCCGGTCGGGCGCCCGGTTGGACCGCTCGTTTTAGTTTTTTCATCTGTTAGTATTTATTTTGCAAACTTGGTATAAATTTAAACGAAACCAGACGTATTTTATGAAAATTCAAACCCTACGGACGCTTATTTTGGAAGCGTCAAGAACATGCCTCTGGCTCTGCTAGGTACGTACGTCCGACTACACTGAAACTTGGATCCGAGACAGACAGATGTACGTACGTACTTGCATGGGATGTACTTGTACTACGTGTGTGTTGCTTCTACCAGGCGTGACTGCTGCTGCTGTGCCCTGTGCATAGGACCAGGGTGGCGTGCCAGTAGTACCCGCCTACCCGGTGCTGGTGCATGCACCTCCCCGTCGATCGCTGGCAGTGCGGGTGCGACCAGGCCTTTCCTTTCCGCTGCTGCTCAGCATCGTGGGAGCAGACGGCAGGGCAGCGGGTAAAGTGGGGGAGAAGGACCGGCCGCTTTCGCCGGACCCACGTACGTCGCCCCGGCCCCGGCCCCGCCGCTAACGGCCGGCAACCCCTGCCGCCAGCCACAAACCACCGCCGGCCGGGACCCGTCGCCGTGTACGGGGCATGCGCTTTATCAGACTGTCCGACGAGTTTCACCGAGGCGCGGCGGGCGCTGCGGTGGTGGCGACAGTGCCCGCGCGCGCGCCTGCAAGAGGTAGATGACCGGCCTGCCCCTACCGGCTACTGCGACAGACTCGGGAAAAGGCTACGCCGCGCTACAGCGCCGGAGGGGCGGAACTGGGAAAAGGCCTAGCGCGCTGCAGTCGCGTTCGCCTCTGCGAGCAGGAGCAGTGCACGGCCCTGCTTCTGGAGGAGATCGCAGGACGCCAGGACGAAACACGGTGAAAAAAGCGTGGGCAAATGTTGCTACAGGGCAAAGTTTACTGCCACACCTGCCTGCTCGTACGCACGGATCGGAACCTGTAAAAGGTAGTAGTTATACGGAATGTACCGGCCCCATTATTAGGTCGTACCACCGTCCTAGCTACTACAAGGTTAATAGGTCGGACCGTGGACACAAAAACCACGCTTAGAGCATCTCCAAAGCAGCGACCCAAATGGACGCCGAGCGATCGTTTGTGTCCGTCGTGATCGGAAATACATCTGGCACCACCTCCAGCGAGGCGACACAAAGTGATCGAGCCGTCCGCGGAGACGCAAACCCCCAAATATGCGCCAGGTTTGCGTCTCCGCGGACGCTCGGCGGTCGCGCGGAGCGTCCTCCATTTCTTACCCGGTCCCGCATGTCAGGGACAGCGAAATCGACCAGTTCGATTTGCTTCATTTTCCCCGTCTTTGCTGCCCTAGTGCGACGCCACCACCCAACCCCACCCGCCGCTGTCCCGCCGCAGCGCCGCAGAAGTCGTCGTCGGCTCCGTTCTCGCCGCGCGGGAGAGCAGGATCGTACTCGAGCTTGGCTCCGCCGCGTACCTGTTGGATGTTTTCGGGCGAAACGCTCCCGGCTGCGCCGCCCTTCTGCGCCGCCCATGACCTGTTGGGTCAATTGCGTCGGTAGGTTTCTTACTCGTGTTTTCGGCGCTATTGTGCGCGGCCAATGATCCGCAGTTTGTACCCACACAGATGGACATGTGGCAGATATTGGACAAGTTCCGCACGGAGGTCATCGACTCCTCTTCCGACGAGGAGTCCGATGAGTCGACGCAGACATTGGCAAATACTGCAGCCTCCATGATCCACGAGTTCACCTCTAACCTGGGGCCGCAACACCGGGGCTCTGTGAATGGAGCGCTCCAAAAACCTGCCGCGCAACAGAGTGGAAGGGCAAACCCGCCTCCACAAGGACTACTTCCACCTCACCAATCCGATCTTCCCGGAAAAATTGTTCCGGCGCCGATACAGGATGTCAAGGGACCTGTTCTTGGTCATTCTACGGGGCGTCAGAAACTACGACCCCTACTTTCAATGCATGCCCGATGCAACAGGTGCGCTAGGCTTCACCTCCTACCAAAAATGCTCCGCGGCTATTCGCATGCTCTCATATGGAATGGCTGCGGATATATTCGATGAGTATCTTCGAATGGGTGAGAGCACCTGCCTTGAGGCCATGTACAGGTTTTGCTGAGCCGTGATTGCCGTGTTCGGAGAGTATTACTGTAGGGAGCCAACTGTTGAGGATACAAGGCGGCTCCTGTCTATCAACTAGTCTAGAGGGTTCACAGGAATGATTGGCAGCATAGATTGCATGCAGTGGGAGTGGAAAAACTGTCCATTTGGATGGCAGGGTGCGTACAGCGGGCATGAGGACGGAAAAATTGTCATTCTTGAAGCTGTCATATCTCAAGATGTATGGATTTGGCATTCGTTCTTTGGCATGGCCGGTTCCAACAATGACATCAATGTGTTGCATCGATAACCGGTTTTCAACCGGCTCATGCAAGGCAAAGCTCCCCGGGTGAGCTATGAGATCAATGAAAATGCATATGACAAGCCATATTATCTTGATGGCATCTACCCTGACTGGGCCACATTGGTGAAGACTGTCCGTAATCCAAACTCCGAGAAGACGAGGAGGTTTGCCAAGATGCAAGAGGCTTGTAGGAAAGATGTGGAGCGCGGATTTGGTGTGCTCCAAGCTCGGTGGGAAATTGTCCGTCACCCGGCAAGCACATGGTCCCTGAAGACCATGTATGAGGTAATGACATGCTGCGTAATCATGCACAACATGATCGTTGAGAACGAGCGTCCTGATGGCCGCAATGAGAACCACTGGGAATTTCAAGGTGAGCTGGTGGCGCCACTTCCTGGAGCTTCATCTTGGCAGGAGTATCTAAATATCAATGTGGAAGTCACTAACGAGAACGTCTCCAAACAGTTGCAGACGGATCTGATTGAGCATCAGTGGACATTGGCTGGCCATGAAGATCATGCCTAGAGAAATACTATCTTATTTTCATGTAGACTTTTAAAAATTTAAATGTAATAACTATGACTTTGTTAATTTCCTTATTTTGTTGTTTGGAAACTTCATAAACTAATGCAAAGGCGGAAATGCGTCGGGCCGCTGGAGCCACCCCTAGGTGCAAACGGACGCGCGGACAAAAAAGTTCTGTCTCGCGTCCGCCGCGCGACGCAAACGGACATTTCGGATGTCCGAAATGCGTCGCGCCGCTGGAGATGCCCTTAGAGCGTCTCCAACGCGGCGACCCAAACAGACGTGTTGGACCATTCGTTTTGGACCATTTGGGTGGCCGCGCGGATACCCGGACAACGGCTCACATCCGCGTGTCCGTTTGGGTCGCACGCTGCGCCCAACGCGCGGGCGCAAAGCAAATGTAAAAAAATCGAAAAGAAATAAAAAAATGTAAATTCAAGCTAAATTTCATTAAGCATATGCCCTATTTTGGGAAAATTTGTACGTAGCCCTTTTGGGAAAATTTAACTACCAAAAGAAGCTCTCTATATGGCTTTAAAATTAAAAACAAATATAAAATACCCTCTATTAGGATTTGACGAGGACGCGGTGGCCGCCGGTGCGCCGCCTAGTCCCTATGGGTGTCGTCGTCGTTGGCGTCGACGACGTCCCCGGGCGGCGAGGCGCTGTTGTGGCTCGACCGCGCCGAGGAATCCGGCCACGGAGACCACAGGGCCTCCTCCCAGGCGGAGTGCGGGTCCGGAGCTGCGCATCCTCCCTGAGGCGCAGCTTTCTCTCAAGCAGTCGGCGAATGAGTCGCGTCATCGTTGAAGTAGTCGGCGTCAAGCAGCATTGCACCGGCTTGACGATGACGGTTGATGTTCCTCCTCTTGCCTGGCTTTGAGCCGCTGCGCTGAGGCACGACGAAGAAAGGCTGGCTAACGCGCGGCATGCTCGTCAGAATCAGTTGCTGATGTTGCCGCCAGACAGCCTCACGTTCTGCTCCTCCGTGAACATGTGCACCATCATGTCGTCGTCGATGTCCATCTCGACAATCGTACGAACACCTTGCGGGTGGGACGGTTGTGCCGCAGTGGTGGCGAGCTCTATTCCGGGCTAAACAGCGGCCGCCAGTCGAGGGGGTGGCGGCCGTGTCGATGGACGTCGGTTTGTAGACAGGCGACGGTGTTTATTGCAAGCATGGGTGCGGCGGGGACAATGACGGTGGCGATCTAGACGGGTGGGAGTCGGCTTAGCCATGGGTAGGAGGTGACAAATCGGTGTGTCTGGCTGCCAGGCAGAGCCCACGCTCGTTTTCTGTCATGCCACGAGGCACCGGCGGGCCCGATTTGTGCCCTACGCGAAGGGGCCGACACGGGGATGCCAGGGATTCTATTGGGCTCGAAAACTAGCCGGTGTCGTTTGGGGCGCACCTGTGCGAGCCCAAAAACCACGTCGGCCCCCAAATCGCTATCGAGGCCGCTATGGGGCGCGCCGGTGGAGATGCTCTTAGGGCATCGTCACCGGCCCGATGCAAACGGATACGAAGCGACTGTGCATCCGAATGGATAAGAAGGGTCTTACGGCCCGATGCAAAATGTTTGGCCCATCGCAGGGAGCAAACGCCGCCCAAATTTGGAGTCGAAATGCGTTGACGCGGACATTGCTTGGCGTCCGCGCATGACTGATACGTCTCAAACGTATCTATAATTTCTTATGTTCCATGCTACTTTTATGATGATACTCACATGTTTTATACACACTTTTATGTCATATTTATGCATTTTCCGGCACTAACCTATTGACAAGATGCCAAAGAGCCAGTTGCTGTTTTCTGCTGTTTTTGGTTTCAGAAATCCTACAAAGGAAATATTCTCGGAATTGGACGAAATCAACGCCCAGGGTCTTATTTTTCCACGAAGCTTCCAGAAGACCGAAAGGATTACGAAGTGGGGCGACGAGGCACCGCCACGCCAGGGCCGCGCGGCCAGGGCTGGGCCCGCGCCGCCCTGTTGTGTGGGCCCCTCGTCAGCCCCCCGACTCTGCCGTTCCGCCTACTTAAAGCCTTCGTCGAGAAAACCCCAGTACCGAGAGCCACGATATGGAAAACCTTCCAGAGACGCCACCACCGCCAATCCCATCTCGGGGGATTCAGGAGATCGCCTCCGGGCTCCGGCACCCTGCCGGAGAGGGGAATCATCTCCCGGAGGACTCTTCATCGCCATGATCGCCTCCGGAGTGATGTGTGAGTAGTTCACCCCTGGACTATGGGTCCATAGCAGTAGCTAGATGGTTGTTTTCTCCTCATGTGCTATCATTGTTAGATCTTGTGAGCTGCCTAACATGATCAAGATCATCTATTTGTAATGCTACATGTTGCGTTTGTTGGGATCCGATGAATATGGAATACTATGTTATGTTGATTATCAATCTATCATATATGTGTTGTTTATGATCTTGTATGCTCTCTGTTGCTAGTAGAGGCTCTGGCCAAGTTGATACTTGTAACTCCAACAGGGAGTATTTATGCTCGATACTGGGTTCATGCCTCCATTTAATCTGGGACAGTGACAGAAAGTTCTAGGGATAAAACATTAATGCTTTGTCTAAGGATATTTGTGTTGATTACATTACGCACCATACTTAATGCAATTGTCTGTTGTTTGCAACTTAATACTAGAAGGGGTGCGGATGCTAACCCGAAGGTGGACTTTTTAGGCATAGATGCATGCTGGATAGCGGTCTATGTACTTTGTCGTAATGCCCAATTGAATTTCACACTACTCATCATAATATGTATGTGCATTGTCATGCCCTCTTTATTTGTCAATTGCCCAACTGTAATTTGTTCACCCAACATGCTATTTCTTATTGGAGAGACACCACTAGTGAACTGTGGACCCCGGTCCATTCTTTACATCGAATAGAATCTACTGCAATACTTGTTCTTTACTGTTCTTCGCAAACATCATCTTCCACACTATACATCTAATCCGTTGTTACAACAAGCCGGTGAGATTGACAACCTCACTGTTACATTGGGGCAAAGTACTTTGATTGTGTTGTGCAGGTTCCACGTTGGCGCCGGAATCCCTGGTGTTGCGTCGCACTACACTCCGCCACCATCAACCTTCACGTGCTTCTTGGCTCCTACTGGTTCGATAACCTTGGTTTCTTACTGAGGGAAAACTTACTGCTGTACGCATCACACCTTCCTCTTGGGGTTCCCAACGGACGTGTACTTCACGCGTATCAAGCACGTTTTCTGGCGCCGTTGCCGGGGAGATCAAGACACGCTGCAAGGGGAGTCTCCACTTCCAATCTCTTTACTTTGTTTTTGTCTTGCTTTACTTTATTTACTGCTTTGTTTGCTCATTATATCAAAATACAAAAAAAATAGTTACTCGCTTTACTTTATTTACTATCTTGTTTGCGTTCTCAATATTAAAAACATAAAAAAATTAGTTACTTGCATTTATTTTATCTAGTTTGCTTTATTTACTATTGCTAAAATGGGTACTCCTGAAAATACTAAGTTGTGTGACTTCACTAGCACAAATAATAATGATTTCTTATGCACACCTATTGCTCCACCTGCTACTACAGCAGAATTTTTTGAAATTAAACCTGCTTTACTAAATCTTGTTATGAGAGAGCAATTTTCTAGTGTTAGTTCTGATGCTGCTACTGCCCATCTTAATAATTTTGTTGAACTTTGTGAAATGCAAAAGTATAAGGATGTAGATGGTGACATTATAAAATTAAAATTGTTTCCTTTCCCATTAAGAGGAAGAGCTAAAAATTGGTTGCTATCTTTGCCTAAGAATAGTATTGATTCATGGACTAAATGTAAGGATGCTTTCATTGGTAGATATTATCCTCCTGCTAAAATTATATCTTTGAGAAGTAGCATAATGAATTTTAAGCAATTGGATAATGAGCATGTTGCTCAAGCATGGGAAAGAATGAAATCTTTGGTTAAAAATTGCCCTACCCATGGACTGACTACTTGGATGATCATCCAAACCTTTTATGCAGGATTGAATTTTTCTTCGCGGAACTTATTGGATTCAGCTGCTGGAGGTACTTTTATGTCCATCACTCTAGGCGCCGCAACAAAGCTTCTTGATGATATGATAATTAATTACTCTGAATGGCACACGGAAAGGGCTCCACAAGGTAAGAAGGTAAATTCTGTTGAAGAAACCTCCTCCTTGAGTGATAAGATTGATGCTATTATGTCTATGCTTGTGAATGGTAGATCTAATGTTGATCCTAATAATGTTCCTTTAGCTTCATTGGTTGCTCAAGAAGAGCATGTTGATGTGAACTTCATTAAAAATTTCAACAACAATGCTTATAGGAATAATTCTGGTAACAACTATAGGCCATATTCTTCTAATAATGGTAATGGTTATGGTAATTCTTATGTGAATTCTTACAACAATAATAGGAATGTACCCTCTGGTCTTGAAGCCATGCTTAAAGAATTTATTAGTACACAAACTGCTTTTAACAAATCTGTTGAAGAAAAGCTTGGTAAAATTGATATTCTTACTTCTAAAGTTGATAGTCTTGCTGCTGATGTTGATCTTTTAAAATTGAAAGTTATGCCTAATGAAAATAAAGACATTAAGTCATTTGCTACAGCAAACGCCATCCAAGTTAGAATTAATGAGAATATTAGATTGATGGCTGAATTACGAGCTAGGTGGGAAAGAGAAGAAAATGCTAAAGAGAATAGTGTAGCTAAAGTTTGGACTATTACCACCACTAATAATGCTAATGCTTCACATGTTGCTACACCTCCTACTATCAATGGTAAAATAATTGGTGTTGGCAATGTTTCTACTCCTAATGCAAAGTGTGCAAAACTGGCTGAAACTGCTGAAACTGCTTGTGATAAAACTGCTGAAATTTTTCAAAATATTGGGGACAATGATCCCATTGCTGTAGATCATAATGGTTTAGATTTTGATGATTGTCACATCTCTGAAGTTATAAATTTCTTACAAAAACTTGCTAAAAGTCCCAATGCTAGCGCTATAAATTTGGCCTTTACAAAACATATTACAAATGCTCTCATAAAAGCTAGAGAAGATAAATTAAAACTTGAAACTTCTATTCCTAGGAAGTTAGAAGATGGTTGGGAGCCCATCATTAAGATGAATGTCAATGATTTTGATTGTAATGCTTTATGTGATCTTGGTGCAAGTATTTCCGTTATGCTTAAGAAAATCTATAATATGCTTGACTTGCCACCATTGAAAAATTGTTATTTAGATGTTAATCTTGCTGATAATTCTACAAAGAAACCTTTGGGGAGGATTGATAATGTTCGCATTACGGTTAACAATAACCTTGTCCCCGTTGATTTTGTTGTCTTGGATATTGAATGCAATGCATCTTGTCCCATTATATTAGGAAGACCTTTTCTTCGAACTGTTGGTGCTATTATTGATATGAAGGAAGGTAATATTAAATATCAATTTCCTCTCAAGAAAGGTATGGAACACTTCCCTAGAAAGAGAATGAAGCTACCTTTTGATTCTATTATTAGAACAAATTATAATGTTGATGTTTCAGCTCTTGATAACACTTGATACACACTTTCTGCGCCTAGCTGAAAGGCGTTAAAGAAAAGCGCTTATGGGAGACAACCCATGATTTTACTTCTGCACTTTTGTTTTATATTTGAGTCTTGGAAGTTGTTACTACTGTAGCAACCTCTCCTTATCTTTATTTTATTGCATTGTTGTGCCAAGTAAAGTATTTGATAGTAAGGTTCATACTAGATTTGGATTACTACGCAGAAACAGATTTCTTGCTGTCACGAATTTGAGTAGTATTCTCTGTAGGTAACTCAGAAAAATCTGCCAATTTACGTGAGTGATCCTCAGATATGTGCGCAACTTTCATTCAATTTGAGCATTTTCATCTGAGCAAATTAAGTGCCCCAGAAAAATTCGTATTTACAGACTGTTCTGTTTTGACAGATTCTGCCTTTTATTTCGCATTGCCTGTTTTGCTATGTTTGATGGATTTCTTTATTCCATTAACTTTCAGTAGCTTTGAGCAATGTCCAGAAGTGTTAAAGAATGATTATGTCACCTCTGAATATGTGAATTTTTTATTATGCACTAACCCTCTAATGAGTTTGTTTTGAGTTTGGTGTGGAGGAAATTTTCAAGGATCAAGAGAGGAGGATGATACAATATGATCAAGGAGAGTGAAAGCTCTAAGCTTGGGGATAACCCGGTGGTTCATCCCTGCATATTTCAAGAAGACTCAAGCATCTAAGCTTGGGGATGCCCAAGGCATCCCCTTCTTCATCGACAAATTATCAGGTCACCTCTAGTGAAACTATATTTTTATTCCGTCACATCTTATGTGCTTTACTTGGAGCGTCTGTTTGCTTTTGTTTTTGTTTTTGTTTGAATAAAATTGGATCCTAGCATTCATTGTGTGGGAGAGAGACACGCTCCGCTGTTGCATATGAACACATGTGTTCTTAGCTTTATTCTTAATGTTCATGGCGAAGGTTGAAACTGCTTCGTTAATTGTTATATGGTTGGAAACGGAAAATGCTTCATGTGGTAATTGGTATAATGTCTTGAATAATTTGATACTTGGCAATTGTTGTGCTCATGTTTAAGCTCTTGCATCATATACTTTGCACCTATTAGTGAAGAAATACCGTAGAGCTTGTTGACATTTGGTTTGCATGATTGGTCTCTCTAGAGTCTAGATATTTTCTGGTGAGGTGTTTGAACAACAAGGAAGACAATGTAGAGTCTTATAATGCTTGCAATATGTTCTTATGTAAGTTTTGCTGTACCGGTTCATACTTGTGTTTGCTTCAAACAACCTTGCTAGCCTAAGCCTTGTACTGAGAGAGAATACTTCTCGTGCATCCAAAATCCTTGAGCCAAAAACTATGCCATTTGTGTCTACCATACCTACCTACTACATGGTATTTCTCCGCCATTCCAAGTAAATATTTCGTGTGCTACCTTTAAACAATTCAAAAGTTACTATCTCTTATTTGTGTCAATATTTTAAAGCTCATGAGGCAGTATGTGGTGTTTTATCTTTCAATCTTGTTGGGCAACTTTCACCAATGGATTAGTGACTTCATCCGCTTATCCAATAATTTTGCAAAAAGAGCTGGCAACGGGGTTCCCAGCCCCAATTAATTAACCTTCATTAATAATTCTCTTCACATGTTTTGCTCTGATTCGTCAGTAAGCAACTTAATTTTGCAAATAGACACTCCTCCATGGTATGTGAAATGTTGGAAGGCACCCGAGGATTCAGTTAGCCATGGCTTGAGAAAGCAAAGGTGGGGAGGAGTGTCATCTAAATAAAACTAAAATAAATAGACACTCCTTCATGGTATGTGATTGTTGGAAGGCACCCGAGGATTCGGTTAGCCATGGCTTGTGAAAGCAAAGGTTGGAAGGAGTGTCACCCAAAAATAAAATAAACTACACTAAAGTACATGTGTAAACAAAAGAGAAGAGGGATGATCTACCTTGGTGGTAGAGATAACGTCCTTCATGGGAGCCGCTCTTTGAAAGTCTATCTGGCAAGGGGGTTAGAGTGCCCACTACCATTCGTTGACAACAATAAACACCTCTCAAAACTTTACTTTTATTCTCCCTATATGATTTCAAAACTTGAAAAGCTCTAGCACATGATTTTATCCCTGCTTCCCTCTGCGAAGGGCCATTCTTTTACTTTTATGTTGAGTCAGTTTACCTACTTCCTTCTATCTTAGAAGCAAACACTTGTGTTAACTGTGCATTGATTCTTACATACTTGCTTATTTGCATTTATCATATTACTTTGTGTTGACAATTATCCATGAGATAAACCTGTTGAAGTTGAAAGCAACCGCTGAAACTTATATCTTCCTTTGTGTTGCTTCAAAACTTTCTACTATGAATCTATTTCTTTATGAGGTAACTCCTATGCAAGTCTTATTGATGCTTGTCTTGAAAGTACTATTCATGAAAAGTCTTTGCTATATGATTCAGTTGTTTAATCATTGTCTTTACCATTGCTTCGAATCGCTGCATTCATCTCATGTGCTTTACAATAGTATTGATTAAGATTATGATAGCATGTCACTTCAGAAATTATCTTTGTTATCGTTTACCTACTCGAGGACGAGTAGGAACTAAGCTTGGGGATGCTTGATACGTCTCAAACGTATCTATAATTTCTTATGTTCCATGCTACTTTTATGATGATACTCACATGTTTTATACACACTTTATGTCATATTTATGCATTTTCCGGCACTAACCTATTGACAAGATGCTGAAGAGCCAGTTGTTGTTTTCTGCTGTTTTTGGTTTCAGAAATCCTACAAAGGAAATATTCTCGGAATTGGACGAAATCAACGCCCATGGTCTTATTTTTCCACGAAGCTTCCAGAAGATCGAAAGGATTACGAAGTGGGGCGACGAGGCGCCGCCACGCTAGGGCCACGCGGCCAGGGCTGGGCCCGCGCCGCCCTATTGTGTGGGCCCCTCGTCAGCCCCCCAAATCTGCCCTTCCTCCTACTTAAAGCCTTCGTCGAGAAAACCCCAGTACCGAGAGCCACGATATGGAAAACTTTCCAGAGACGCCGCCGCCGCCAATCTCATCTCGGGGGATTCAGGAGATCGCCTCCGGCACCCTGGCGGAGAGGGGAATCATCTCCCGGAGGACTCTTCATCGCCATGATCGCCTCCGGAGTGATGTGTGAGTAGTTCACCCCTGGACTATGGGTCCATAGCAGTAGCTAGATGGTTGTCTTCTCCTCATGTGCTATCATTGTTAGATCTTGTGAGCTGCCTAACATGATCAAGATCATCTATTTGTAATGCTACATGTTGCGTTTGTTGGGATCCGATGAATATGGAATACTATGTTATGTTGATTATCAATCTATCATATATGTGTTGTTTATGATCTTGCATGCTCTCCGTTGCTAGTAGAGGCTCTGGCCAAGTTGATACTTGTAACTCCAAGAGGGAGTATTTATGCTCGATAGTGGGTTCATGCCTCCATTTAATCTGGGACAGTGACAGAAAGTTCTATGGTTGTGGATGTGCTGTTGCCACTAGGGATAAAACATCAATGCTTTGTCTAAGGATGTTTGTGTTGATTACATTACGCACCATACTTAATGCAATTGTCTGTCCTTCCTCCTACTTAATACTGGAAGGGGTGCGGATGCTAACCCGAAGGTGGACTTTTTAGGCATAGATGCATGCTGGATAGCGGTCTATGTACTTTGTCGTAATGCCCAATTGAATTTCACACTACTCATCATAATATGTATGTGCATTGTCATGCCCTCTTTCTTTGTCAATTGCCCAACTGAAATTTGTTCATCCAACATGCTATTTCTTATTGGAGAGACACCACTAGTGAACTGTGGACCCCGGTCCATTCTTTACATCGAATAGAATCTACTGCAATACTTGTTCTTTACTGTTCTTCGCAAACATCATCTTCCACACTATACATCTAATTCTTTGTTACAGCAAGCCGGTGAGATTGACAACCTCACTGTTACATTGGGGCAAAGTACTTTGATTGTGTTGTGCAGGTTCCACGTTGGCGCCGGAATCCCTGGTGTTGCGCCGCACTACACTCCGCCACCATCAACCTTCACGTGCTTCTTGGCTCCTACTGGTTCGATAACCTTGGTTTCTTACTGAGGGAAAACTTACTGCTGTACGCATCACACCTTCCTCTTGGGGTTCCCAACGGACGTGTACTTCACGTGTATCAATGTCCTCCGCTCCGTCCTACATGGCTCGCCCACCAGTGGCACGGAAGCCACTTCCACTCCCGTCACTTACAAAAATCGTATTCAGGCGGAGGCAAAAACCCTACCTAGCCATGAAGGCCCTCACCGCCGTCGTCTTGCAAGCTAAGGAACCTTCCATCAACGAGACCGCCCCCGCCGTGCCTGCCGTCGACAAGACCGCCCCCATGGCGTGCTCAAAGCGTGCTGGCTCCGCTGGCTAGGATAAATAGGGGAAGGGGACAAAAAAGCTGCTCTCGCGGGAGGATAAATCCGTGCAGGCCGCCAAGCAGGGGCCGACGCGCCAATTTGAAGGAGAAGCAAAGGCAGCTGGCAAAAAAAATGAAGCCATGCAGGTGGCCGCCACCACGCTTGCTTACCGGATGCACATGGCTGCCAACGCACATGCGAGGCTGCCACCTGGCACCATGGCTGAGGCCATGCTCTTCATCAAGCAAGAGAGGATCGTCGTCAACGCTCTTCTGGCACATCGTTCGTGAAGAAGCTAGCCGAGATCCGCCAACGGGACGCCTGATCGCCCGTGCCTACATCGTGAGCACTATGTCCTTCTTCTATGCTTTCCTACTCTTGGCCCTTTTGTGCCCCTTTTAGTTAATTTCGTATTGTACTATGCACACAGTGTAATGAACTATATTAGGCGTGATTCGTGGCACTGATGTCGCGGTTCGAATGACGTAAATATGGCTTGAATTGGTGCTGGGATTGATCAATTTGGTTAGAAAAAGATGGTCAACCTGGGCCGGATAGAATGCGTCGAGCCTGGCGGCACCCCCGGACGCAAATGAACAATAGTGGTCTGACGGTCATTTTCGTGTCCGCGGGTCGATGCAAACGAACGCGCACGGTTATTTTTAGCGTTCGAAATGCGTCGAACCGCTGGAGATGCCCTTATCTATTTGGATCGGGTGCATGCACAGCGAAATAAATGATTTTTTTTAGAAAGAAATATGAAAAACCAAAAACTCTAGCTACTAGGGTTGCGCCATTGGCATCTAGTTCTCCTTGTTGCGGTCGACGAAGACCAACGGGTCCTAGGGCCATGGCATCGGAGAAGGTCCAGTTGGTCACGGTGACGCGAGAAGTGGCGTGCGTGGCTGGCTGCGAGATGGGGTGATAGGGGATACCATGATGGCTTCCTCCTGGTTCAGCCCGGACGGCTGGACCTCCTCCAAGTAAAGTACCTACTGCGATTTCAGCAGCAAGCAGCCGGCGGAAAAGTTGGCATTGGTTGGGTACCGTATCGTATCGTGTCACACGGCTGCACGTTACTACAAGCATTTCCCTCTCCACAGAACGTGCAGCATATCTCCGTGCTCGTGTATAGACCAAAGCTACCCGATCCGATCGTGCTCGAAAGATAACACGCTCGCACACGTACCGTGTACACGAGGCCATGGAACGCACGTTCTGCTGTCGGCCGGCACAGCTAAAACCCTATAAAAATCGTTGAGGTGTGCCGTGTCAGGTAACGGCCCTGAAACTTCCATGCCCTGCTGCCCAATCGCGGCCTGACCGGTTTCTGCAGCGAGATCTCCACGCCGGCCCAGGGAGATCTTTGACTCCCATCGCAGGCATGCCTCGTTCTGGGACGGACGTGTAAACAACACCCACAGGCAGGTACTGCTGCCTGAGCCGTATGTACTTGTCTGGGATTCGATCTTCTCCGGAGAGCAGCCGGTGATGGGCGGGCTGCAGGGACACCATCCGTTCTTGACTTCCTGATCTCCTTGATTGGCTGATTGCCTGCCTCGTGCCGTATCGTGCTTACGCTGATGCGCCTGATCGAATGGGGCATGCCGAGATTGAGCTGCACTGTAGCTGAAGACCCGGAACATTTTTTAAGCTTACGCATGAGACAAGTTGGTTCATTTTTTTTTGTATTGCCTCAATCGATCGAAATGCAATGAACAACAAGAGCTCTCTAAGGCCTTGTTTGGTAACGGAGTATTTGTGGGGATTAGTGGGGATAATCCGCTAGAGTATTGGGTGAAACCCTTACCTTCACCCAATCCCCACAAATACTCTCCCCTGCCAATCCCTAATCCCCTGGTTTAAAACCAACGCATATGGTAGACAGGGTTGGGGATAAAATCAACAACAAGCAACAATGAAGACAATTCATCATAAACTACAAAAGATTCAATTTTTATGGCAATAGATGAACATAACTCTGTAAAGTCAACATCCAACAGTTATCAACATCCATGACGCAAGAGTTTTAGTCACATAATTCACGACAGTTTAGCATACATTACATATTCCATACAACTATTCCTGGCAATTTTTTCTATGACAAAAGATGACGACTCTTCGAAACTATCTTGATTTTTTTGAGTGATCACCGTTGAAGACGACCCGTTCCTATGCTTCCAAAGGTGCCATAGGCAGAGTAATCAGAGCATCGACGCAGTGCGGCGAGGAGCGGAGGGCGGGAGGGGGCAGGTGGACGCCGCGGACACGGGGCGAGTGGTGTCGGCCGGCGCCGCGTCAAGATGGACCAGAAGCAGCGAGCGAAGCTGCATTCGAACATGATGTGAGCTGGAGCTTCAAGGGGAGTGTCGCAGATGGGGCAGCAGCTGCCCGCTTCCTCGAGGATGCCCTTGCGCAGAAAATTGAAGCGAGTTGATTTGGTCCATGCTATCTTCAAGAAACACAAGTCAGGCATTAAGATAGTCTGTAATCATACGCAAAGATGTTAGACGAGTTTGGTGCATGATCATGTTCAGGTGATGGATGACTGAAAGCATATGAATATCCACATGGATAACTGAAAGCATAAGTACCAGAGCAACACAGCATCAGCACAAATGGAGACAGCGAACATATTTTACCAGAGAAGAAATGCAACAGTGATGAATTGAATTGTACTACAAACATACTTTGCCAGAGAAGAAACTGCAACATACTTTGCCAGGCACATCAAACATACTTTGCCATGCCAAATATTAACTTGGAAGTGTACTACAAATTTAGCTAAGCACACATTTCATGTAATATTAACGTTTTCCTTTAAAAAAAACTGTAACATTAATTTGGCATGGTGAATAGAAGGCTAAAACCAGGCACAGGTTCATCTGCTACAACAGTCAAACTGATTACTTATTATTACTATTTTAACTAAATCGGAAGCACAACTTAGAATGCAAATTTTAACTACATTATAACAAGGAGATGAAATGCCCTCAGAATGCTGAAATACCATGTGCGTTTGTCAGTCCTGTTGAATATGTATTACTCCAGAACGGTTTTACTTCATGAAACCACTGTAAACAAACTGAAACCCACCAAACTGCAAATTGCCAGCTTGGCTAACTCAAGCTTACTAGCTACGAGCAAGCACCTACAAATACTATCCACTGTTCTACAAGCACATGGTTTCAAGCAACAAAAGCAATAACAATGTTCTGAACTATGCCACACTGGTGTAGATTGTGGCTGTTGGAGCATCGTAGCCATGAGGGCTCGCTCGCCCCTGCCATTTCCTGTCTAAGAAAACAAGAAGGATGAGGTGCGCGCGACACAGGAGCTGGGACTCTGTTGCGCCTCGATGGCTCGATCTGCTGGGAAGCGGATGTATCTGGCGCGCGTGTCCTACAAGAATCTAACATCGAGATTACAGAAATATATCACTTAGCCAATCGCTCGTGTTATCCAGCCGGACCGGTGCTCACCGCCGACGCAGCTCCGCCACTGGGACGAAAGGTTGGATGCGCTCAGATCGGGAGAGACACAGCTAGTACGTACACAGCCATGAAAGAGAGAGGGATAGAGAAGGGGGTTACCGGAGAGCATGTAGGCCGGAGTACAGGACCGTCGGGAGGTGGTGTTGCCGGTCAAAACCCAATAACAACGGCGGCGGCGATGTGGAGCGGCTCGGCGGGATCCACTTCTGTCTTCGCCGGTAAGATGTTCCACCCCTCCCGTAGCTCTCGTCCCTCCCTCAGCTCCTGCACCTCCGCTAGCCGCCGATCCGCTCGCCGTTGATCCGCTCGCCACCGCTCGCGCCGGTTGCCTTGCGTGCTGCCTGTAGCTAGATCTTCACCGGGGACGGGGATAAAACACGGGGTCTGGGTCGTGGATTGTGTCCAAGACAAAAATGGGCCGGGGACGGGGATAGACGGGGATGAGCGGGGATAAAATCGGCCCAAAACTCTAGCACCAAATAGGCTTTTGGGGAAAATCGGGGATTCAAAGTTAGGCCGGGATAATACTCGCCAATCCCTGCGAATACTCCGTTACCAAACGAGGCCTAAGTGAGTATAAGTGGAGCCGAGTGGAAAACTTTAATGTGTGCTCAGCTCAGGAGCACACACTGCTTTTTTTTTTTAAAAAACGTAATAGTTATGCATTCACTATGAAACAAGCGAAAACATTCCCTCATGCAAATGACTCAAATTCGTTTGCAGATTTCATCTATAGTTAGAAAAAATCTCAAATCATTTTACCAGGATCGCTTGTTATGTTATCATCATCTACCCCTGTCCTGTTCCAAGAGCCTGTCGAACTTTTTTTTTACCAGGACCACAAATCAATGAGTTTTGTGCAAACACTTGCTGGCTCATGAGTCATTCTAGTATGCGTACTACATATACATTGAAGAACCTTTCAGATTTTTAAAAGGAAAACGCTGACGCTCCCCCGGGGGAACAGCGCTCGGATCCTCCGCCTCGATCGCTGGACGCGTGTAACGTGGGCCCCACATCTTATCTCTTCCACCTCCTTCCCCAAATCGCAACGAGACGCCTCCACTCTCCAGCGACCTGCACTTCCTCCTCCTTGCCGGCGTGTCCCGATGCTCTCCCTTGCCGGTGTTCCCCGTGCTCCACCCGCCGCCGGGAGCCCCACCTCCGCCGGGCGCCCCACCTCCGCCGGGCGCCACCGGGCCCCCACCTCCGACGGGCGCCGCCGGGCCCCCACCTCCTCGGCGCGCCACCGCCCTCCTACCGCCTCCGCGTGCCTCCGCCCCACCTTCGCTCGCGCCGTCGGCCCCCGCAGCCTCCGTGCGCCGCCGGAGCCCCAGGACATCCGTGCACCGCCGGGCCCCTCCTCCTCGCGTCATCGGGTTCCCCGGCACCTCAGTGCGTCGCCGGCCCCCGAACCTTCTCCGTCTTGCGCCGCCCCCCCACCCCCCCACCTCCTCCATGCGCCACTGGTAGGGAGGCATTCCCCCATGCTCCTCATGTTGCTCCACTAGCCGCCCGCCCGAGCTTCTTCCTTCGCGGCGACGCCGTGTGGTTTTTAGGGTGTGACAAATCGGGCCTGAATTTCTCCTAGAGCTGCACTGGATTCTGCCCCATTTGTTGTCGGTGCCTGTCGTCAACTCCTGCCCCATTTTTTTGCTACTTTTTATTCTATGTCGTTGCTACAATTGTTATGTATTTCTGCTATAATAGTACACATTTGTTTCTCCCAGATTTTCGGCTAGAGTTTTGCGATGAAGTCATTTTTGCTACTTTTGTTCTATATATCGTTGCTACAATTATTCTGTATTTCTGCTGTAAGTTCTCCGGTGAGGTCTCCGCCGAGCTTTCGACGAGGTCGGTTTTGCTACAATAACAAAAAAAAGTTGCTACAATTTTTGTGTTTTTGTGCTACTTTTAGCATTTTTTTTTGCTACTATGTCTCCGGTGAGGTTTCCGACGACGCCTCCGGCGAGTTCCCGGGTGACATCTCCGGCGAGTTTTCTTTTTTTGAGGTCTCCGATGAGGTCGGTGTTGCTACAATACCAGAATTTGTTTGCTACAATAGTATAACATTTTCGCTACATCGTCTCCGGCGAGGTCTCCGGCGAGTCTCCGACGAGATCTGTGTGTATTTTGTAAGAACCGTGTTTTGCTACAATTGTGTTGATTTTGCTACAAACGAACCGTTTTTTGCTACTTTGGTACGTTATGGTAGCAAAAGTGGGACTGAGGTATACTGTGACACGTGTCATGATCTGGACGGTTCAATTGAGCTAATCCAACGGCTGTCCACCCGGGGGATTAGGGGGACGCTCAGCGTGCCCCTTTTTAAAATTAACTAAGGTTTTTTAATTCTCAAAAAATAAAAGCGAACGCTAACGAGAGCACGCAGATCAAGCTAGGTCAGTTTGCAAAACTAACTACTCGGACCGTTTATTGGCTTATGGCCTCCTATATAACTGAAATAAAAGTCCGGCCTCCTATTCAGCGGGCCAGGATAGTAGTACTATATGACTGCTTGCATCAAGCCCACCAATGCCCATGTTAGCGCCAGGCCCAGGGAAGTAGCATAGCCAGCGGTGCACCAGAACTGAGCCCAAGAAACTGTGGCTCCATTCTCGCGAATATACACTGGAGGCTGGAGCAGGAAAACCTACTTATCGCCCAGGTGCATGCAGGATTATACCCCGCACGCACGGGGTGGCCACTGGGCCGCTGGGCATTAACGTATTTCATGGCATTCTCCAGCGTTTGTTCTGCTGTTTTTTTTATGGTTCTTTTTGTTTTCTATCGTTTTTTGTTTTTTATATTTTCGATTGAAAATTCTGAATTTTTTTAAAATATGACAACTCTAAAAATTTGATATTTTTTGTTTGAAATTTTATCATTCAAATAATTTCTAAATTTAAATATTTTAAATTTCAATAATTTTCAAGTTTGTACAATTTCTTAGTGTGAACAATTTTCATGTTTGAATAATTTTTAAGTTTGAACATTTTTTAACTTTGAATAATTTTAAATTTGATTTTTTTTAACTCAGAATAATTTTTTGTTTTCAATATTTTTCAAAATCTAAACATTTCTTAATTATGAATATTTTTTAATATAAGTTTTTTCAAAATCTAAAAGGTTTCAAATTTTAAATTTTTTCAAAGAAAATAGAAATAATAGAGAAAATAAAGAACCTGCCAAATGACTTGTTCGTGGGTTGGGCCAGCAGGGCGCACGAGGGAGGCACTCGCATGCGTGACCTGCTTCCGCACGCTCGCGAGCGATATATAGGTCCTCCTAGCTAGAGCCCCTATTCACCCCTCTAACGTGGAACATAAAGAAGCTCCATCCCTTTTCGGCCCAGGTAATGGCTTCCTTCTTAGGGGTGGAAATGGATCGGATCTGGATCGGATCGTGCCATTCCCATATCCGTTTCCATATTTTCAAAACGAATGCGGATGCAAATACAGATGTTGTCGAATACGAATTTGGAGCGGATGTTAGTCGAATACGAATACGGATCTGATGTTTTCGCAATACGGGGTGGATACAAATATAAGCAAATAATAGATTCATGTATTATAATGAGCCAATTGTAGAATGGTAGAGAGATAAATATAATGAAATAATGCATAGTAGTTTCAAGCTGAATCACATAATTGAACATTTGACCGACTTGTTAGCTTCTCTGGGTTAGGTAACTACCAGTTTCCACCCCTATTCCTTCTGCATTCTTTTTTTCTATTATTTTGTTTTCAAATTGTAATTTTACTATAAAAAATTTGGATTTGAAAAATTAAATTTCAAAATGTCTTTTTTAAAATTATGTTTTAAAGAAAAAATAACATTACAAAAATGTCCCAATTTAAAAAGTATTTGAATTTTTTCCAAACTTAAAACATGTTTAAAATGGAAAATTGTTTGAATTGAAGATTGTTCAAATTTGAAAAAGGCTCAAATGTGAAAACTATTCAACTTAAAAATGTCAAAATATATAATTGTTAAAATTTTAATAATATTCAAATTTTAGAATATTCAGTTTTTTCAATAAAAATGAAAAGAGAAATAAAAAGAAATAAAAAATAAAATAGACAGAAAAAGAAAAAGAATCAGAAAAGGGAAAAATAAAAAGAAGAAAAGGTAGAGGAAAACTCCACAAAACCATGCAACAAAAAACAAAAAGGTAGAACCAGCAAAACCCGCCAAAAAACCTAAAAGAAAACCGGTCATACCTAATGCTACTCGGCTAGCCCAACTAGCTCACACGTGGGTCGGACACATTTCCTTCTACACCAAAGCGATAAATAGGGAAAGCCTAGCCAGACCCGACGCCCTTTGGGGTGGGAGAATTAAGGATGGCAATTTTATCCATGGATATGGTATCCATGGATATCCAGCTCACCGGGTAAGGGTGTGGAGGGCTTTCTTTGTCCACGGATTTCATGGGGCGGATATCCGATAACTCATAGAGCGGGCACAGGCATAGGTTTTTCCCGTGGATGTCCAACAGATATCCAGATGACAAGTGGTACCCACATGTTAGTGAGACATGTGATTTTTAGCTAGGCCTGACTAGCCAGATCTCTCTCTTAAGACCCAAATCAGTTAAAGCCCACTAGGCTGGCCACTAATTGTCTGCAGTATCCCTAATTAGCGATTACCCTAATCCATCATCCCTATGTTTCGTGACATTGAAATGAGGCATCTATTATGTGGTGTGATTGTGTGAGATACTGATATTTGAGATATTATAAGTGAAATATTGTTGCTTTGATATTCCTATGCATTGCCCACATAATTGGTGCTGAAATGCTACTGAAATACTGTTAGAATGATGTCAAAATGTTGGTGTTTGCATGTCATGCTATAATCTTGGTATGGGCATGGATATCCATGGATATCCGGATATCCGGTGGGTTTGGATTTGGAGCGACATCCATGCCCATGGATACTTTCATGGGCGGGGCACATTAAAGCTGATGGATATGGGCATGGATCTGGTTTTGGCATATCCGTCCAAAGCAGCTACGTAATCCCTTCCTGTTTGTGGGTCACACTAGAGTGGTAAGACTAACTTCTCAAGTATGTACACATTCCTCAAAGATGATAATGCCACACAAATCCCTCTAATTTTCCCTAAAAACAATTCACTTCAATTTATGGAAACAAAATATCTACAATATTAAAACCAAATGTCGGACTACCGAGACGTGAATCGGCAAACGTTAGAGATCTTTTGAATTCATTTTTAAAAGCAGGTTGAACTTATGCCTGTTTTGAACCTCTTTAACCTCGTCAAACAATTTTTTTCCTTTTTGATAGTTGTCAACCAACCAAATGGTAAACAAGAAAGAACGCAGCAGATGAGCGGGGCAGCAAGGGAAGTGTTGGTGAAAGCACTTTGTCAAGCCATTGCCAACGTACTCTAGTAGTTGCTTTGGCCTTTCCAAAAAAAACGTGCAAGAGGATTACAAACCTTATTGCAAGGTTTTGGTAGGGAGATAATGAAGTGAAGAGGAAAATCCACCGGAAAACGTGGGGTGACACTGAAGTACTGAAATCCATCGGTGGTATGGGTTTTCGGGACTTCCGGCTCTTTAATCAAGCACATCAAGCTACGTTAGCTAAACAAGGTTGAAGGTTAATGACAAGACCTGAAACCTGACTCGTTATGTGCAAAGGTTTTAAAGGGTAAATATTATCATGACTCCAAGTTTATGTCGGCCAGGCAGAAGAGGAATTCATCGCATGATTGGAAGGCGATTCTACATGGATGTGAAACCCTCAAGAAGGGTATGATTAAGAGAGTGGGAGACAAATCTTCTATTCGTGCTTTTGAAGATCCATGGATTCTAGCAAACACGAATGGTCATCCATTATTTAAAAGGTTATAATCATAAATTACTTTGGTGGAGAAGCTAAACGATGAGGAGACGATGTTCTGGAAGGAGGATAATTAAGCTAAAGGCCAATTTTATTGATACCGATCAAAGAGCTATTAGGCAGATACCCCTAGCTAGAGGGGAGGAAAGCTAGGCCTGGACGCAATAGGTGAATGGCTTGTTCTCTATTAGATTGGCTTACTGCCCGCTTGCTGCAAATCAATTGGACGATCAAGCATCTAGCTTCGGCACTGAGGTAAACACTTGCTGGAAAAAACTATGAAAGATTTCGCTGCCACCAACAGTTCGCTCGTTCTGGTGGAGAGTGATCAAGGAATTTATTCCAGCTGTGCAAATTTTGAATCAAAGGCATATGGATTGAATTGCCCATTTTCAATGGTGTGGAGTAGAAGAGGAATCCATCTTTCATGCAATGTTCGAACGCACATGGGCATGACTATTTTGGGAGGAATTAAAAGGATATGCAGGAGTCAAGGTTCCTATTTTCCATCCAAACTCATGGGCTATGGATATGGTTGATAATAAGACCATCAATGAGGAAGATGCAGCTATGATTTTATGTGGTTGTTGTGTGGTATGGATGGAGCGGAATGCGCGCAAGCATGGAGAGGGAGGCACATTGGTGGCTAAATCTGTGAGTTGGGTGCCACAAACCACTATTGATCTAGCTTGCGTTGGGAAAGAAAAGGAGAAGAAAACACCAAAGCCTAAGCTGAAGTGGAAGCCACCATATGAGGGTACAGTGAAAATCAATACCGATGCAAGTTTTATTTGGAATACTATGTCTGGCACTACAATGTTGGTTGTGGGAGATCACCTAGGTAACGCAATCAAGGCTCAAGCGAGATGGAAACAGCACGCGGCTAATGCACGTGTCATGGAGGTCCCGACAATCAGAGAAGGCGTTAACTCAACATTAAAGAAGGGATCTACGAGTGTCATAATTGAAAGTGACTCAAAAGAGGTGATGAATCTTTGCAATGGAGACGGGTCAAACTGATCGGAGATCATGGCTATTTGTGAGGAGATAGCAAAGTTTAAGATAGCCTTTTCTAGCTGTAGCATTAGCTTCATTAGACGAGATGCAAATCGTGTTGCTCACTTATGTGCTTAACAAGCTAGATCTAGTTCTCGTAGGAGGAGGTGCCTATGAATCAATTGTAATCCAGCTTTCTCGCAGATCCTCTAAGAAGTGATCATAATCCTATCTATTAATTAATAAAGCAAAGCAGAAAAAGAAAACGAAAAGAAAGTAACAACCGTGAGACTGTGATACCTCAAGATTGGACTAGTCATGATGGTGTTATTATTCATAGTGAGTAGTACTCCGACGCAAAGTTATATTTATTACTAAGTTGTAGAACCATATTATCTTCAAATGTATGATGCTATTACTTATGTTAGTACTAGCACTCTTTCTTTTATTTATTTATTGTCATGTCATATCACCAACCTAGTTACATCCCTAGAACGTTCTAGCACGGTCTTCCATCTATACTTCTTAGAGCAAGTTTAATAGTATAGCCAGCTGCTGGCTATAAGCCATGTGCCATGTCATTTGTAGCTAACATAGAGCCAACATGTATAATAGTGAGCTATAATTATGTACTACTTTATCAATGGATGGCCCACATTTCACTCTCACAAAGTGCCAAGGAGCACGTGCTAGAGCTGGCTCTTGCATGAGAGCACACTCCTCTTCTCTCTCCTCCTCTCTCTCCTCCAAATAAGCATGAATATATTATTTTAACCCTTATAGCCAGCTGATTAGGACTTATTATACTTGCTCTTATAAAACAAAATCCCACTAAGTGCAATTAATATTTGTCTATCTCAATATGCAAGCTATCCACATCACCTATTCCCTTAGCCAATCATTTGTCCACCTCATCCCACTAATAGTTCTTATTTATTATCTGTCTCTACATGCAAGATATTTATATTACCTATTTTTAACCATTAAGCTAGCAATGTCATCTTTTTTTCCACTCGATTGATAATATCGCACCCTCCTGTTATATCATTACACAGTTAAGTCATGCGCAACTTGAACACCGAAATAGTTTGGTAACCAAATGAACTTTGCGAATTAAAGTCAATAATTATGTTCTCTTATATGTAACCACATATGATGTTTTTAAAAACATGCGGCAATGCACATGCATTTTTCATGCAAGCCATCAATATCATTTGGTTCTTTACCTTATCTAAATCAATCACGTACACCTCTGGAATATATAACCATCTTTAAATTTTCAAATACCTATCCATTTCATGGCTATTAAAGTCTCAACTACTATTGCCAACTAAATATTACATATTCTATGAACTAAGTTTTATGTGTTTTATTAGATTTTTTAAAGTGATATCCGCTGCAATGCGCGGGGTATCGTTCTAGTTCTCAGAGCATCTCCAGTTGCGTCCCCCAAACCGTCCCCCAAACCGCACCGGATTGAGCGTTTGGGGGACGTGTTTCGTTCGTGTCGCGTTTGGGGGACGTCGCTCCCCAGTCGCGTCCCCCAAAACAAATTTCGCAAATTTTAAACTTAAGCGAGATTCATCCAAACTTGCCATATATTACATAGATTCGAACGAAATTTGACTAAATTTAAACTAAACCTAATCTAGAACCACTTGCGCGCCGGAGGCGTCGTAGTACTGCTGGAAGTTATACATGTCGTCGGTGACGACCTCTTGCTTGACGCGCTCGTCGACGGGTTCATCGACGGGCTCGTCCTTTACCAAGCCGCTTGGTCCTGCCTCGCCGTCGTCGGAGAGGTCCACCAGCGGCTTTCCCGAGTCGCGGATGGACATGATGATCGCCGCGTCGAGGTCGCCCCTCCAGGCGTCCTTGTCGTTCATGGACGCCAAGAACGCCGCCCGCAGACCTGGGCAGTCCTTGGGGTCGTCGCTGCTGGCTATGAGCCGCTGCTGCCGCTCGTACTCCGCCAGCAGCGCCGCCTGCGACGCTTCCTCCGGCTCCTCCTTCACCTCCGGCTTCGGGATGAGGAGGGCGCCGCCGCGCCTCCCTTGCTGCCGCCGGCTGCCGCTGCCGCTGCTGCCACGCCTCGTGTTGACGGGCGTCGCCGGCTCCTCCTTCATCTCCCGTTTGGGGACGGTGTAGGGCGCCGACCGGTACGACGAGGACGGCGTCGATCGCGCCGGTCCTGAGGAAGAAGAGTGCGAGGAGGACGTGTACGTCGTCCTCCTCGGCTGCCATTGAGGAGAAGGCGGCGGTGACGACGGCATCTCCAGCCTTGGAGCGCCGTTGCGGATGCCGCGGATGACGTTCTCGAGGGTGCGCCCCGGAACGCCCCAGAACAGGGCGCGGCCGTCCTTGTTCCAGCTATTTGGGCCGCCGACGAGCCCGTCGGTGCTGTGCATCTCGACGTCGTACTTCGCCTGGAAGTACGTCGTCCACCAGGCGTCGTTGTTGTTGGCCGCCCACGTCGGATCCAACCGCTCCTCGGCGGTGAGTTGAGCCCGACGGGCCTTGATGGTGTCCCTCCATTGGTCCGTGCGCGGCTTCGGCGGCGGCAGAACGCCAATGCCGTTCACGGCCATCTTCCAGTCGCCGCTGCTTGGCAGCCGCATGTCCGGCGGGACTGGATACCGGACGTTGTACAGCGCCCACGCCTCCGCCACGGTGAGGCTGCCGCGGCCGAAGCCATTCGCCGCGGTGATCTTGCGTGATAAGGGGTGGCCCGATCTTCTCAGTAAGCAACGATGGTGATGATGATCACGGGGTGATGGCAGCGGAGATACACGACGATGAAGTGGATGATAACTTGTATGACGCAACGAGATCTCTCGATTGGTCCCTGTCGCCAATGCAACAGCTCTCAACCCTGCAAGATATTCGCAACTCCACACACTTGCGCACGTAGCCGCCGACCACGAAGCGGTAAGTTGCAACCGTCTAATTCCCAATGGAACAGCAGATCACACAAGACTTTTTCAGGATCTACACAATATCAAGCAATATGGTGTAGGGATTCAATAGTTTTGCTAGAGCAAACAACTAAGAAATAGGGTTTATCTTAAACGTGGTCTAAAGCAGCTAGGGGGGCGTCCTGGGCACTTATATAGGCGTCCGGGATGAGTTCTGGTCGAAAAGATACAAAAATAACCGACCCAGAATAGATCTGGTCGAGACAGACTCGGACAAATCCGGTCTGGAATCCGGTCAACCGGGCCAGGGACCGGGTCGGCCGGTCTGGGGTCCGGTCAACCGGGCAGCAACCGGGTCGGCCGGTCTGGGGTCCGGTCAACCGGGCGGCAACCGGATAGTTGCGAGGTTTTCCGGTTTTCATCCGGTACGATAAATCTCGTCCGGTTGGCGCCCGGTCGACCGGGTCTGTGACCGGGTTGGCCGGTCTGGCGGCCGGTCGGACCGGGTGCTGGACCGGCCTGGACGTCTTCTTCTCCTCTCTCGCATGCCTCCCGCTCCTCCCTCGCGCGTCCATGAGATATCTTCATGTCCAGCTCCATGTCCAGCTTCATGTCCATCTTGACGTCCGTCTTCATGTCTAGCTGCTCCTCTCCTCCTCGTGCGATGCTCGTCTCTTCTTGATACCTGATGATACATAAGTAATAGGACTTAGGCAGTATAAAGTTCTCATCAATCAAAGTACCGTTTAGAAACAAGTTCACTTGTTGTTTAAGTAGCTTCGCACGAGCCCTTGTAATTGGTCCAATCCGAACTTCATTGGACTTGAGCTCCACAGCAGGTTCATCTTCATTTATTAATGACGGAGGTAGTGGTGTAGTAGGGATGTCCTCATCATCTCCCCCCCTTCAAAAGGCGTCGACCCCGACGCTCCAAGGTCTTCTCCGTCATATGGTGTCAAATCAGCAACATTGAAAGAATTACTGACACCAAACTCATCAACTGGAAGATCTATCGAGTATGCATTATCATTGATCTTGGCAAACACTTTGTAAGGACCAGCACCACGAGGCTTCAACTTAGACTTCCGCAGCTTCGGGAACCTATCCTTGCGAAAATGTACCCAGACCATATCACCAGGCTTGAACAACATCTCTTTGCGCTTCTTATTCATCCTTGAAGCATTGCTCTTGCCTTTCTTTTCTATCAACTCTTTAGTCTTCACATGAATTTTTCGCACAAAATCTGCCCTCTTGGATGCCTCCATATTAACTCTCTCATGTATGGGCAAAGGCAACAAGTCAAGTGGGGTAATGGGTTTAAAACCATACACCACCTCAAAAGGACATAGCTCCGTGGTACAATGTACCGCCCTGTTGTAAGCAAACTCTACATGCGGCAAACTGTTGGAGATATGCCCAAGAGGCAATAATAAAATGGTTATTATAATATCTTTGAGTTTATGATAATGTTTACATACCATGCTATAATTGTATTAACCGAAACATTGATACATGTGTGTTATGTGAACAACAAGGAGTCCCTAGTAAGCCTCTTGTATAACTAGCTTGTTGATTAATAGATGATCATCGTTTCATGATCATGAACATTGGATGTTATTAATAACAAGGTTATGTCATTATGTGAATGATATAATGGACACACCCAATTAAGCGTAGCATAAGATCACGTCATTAAGTTATTTGCTATAAGCTTTCGATACATAGTTACCTAGTCCTTATGACCATGAGATCATATAAATCACTTATACCGGAAAGGTACTTTGATTATATCAAACGCCACTGCGTAAATGGGTGGTTATAAAGGTGGGATTAAGTATCCAGAAAGTATGAGTTGAGGCATATGGATCAACAGTGGGATTTGTCCATCCCGATGACGGATAGATATACTCTGGGCCCTCTCGGTGGAATGTCGTCTAATGTCTTGCAAGCATATGAATAAGTTCATAAGAGACCACATACCACGGTACGAGTAAAGAGTACTTGTCAGGAGACGAGGTTGAACAAGGTATAGAGTGATACCGATGATCAAACCTCGGACAAGTAAAATATCGCGTGACAAAGGGAATTGGTATCGTATGTGAATGGTTCATTCGATCACTAAAGTCATCGTTGAATATGTGGGAGCCATTATGGATCTCCAGATCCCGCTATTGGTTATTGGTCGGAGAGAAGTCTCAACCATGTCTACATAGTTCGCGAACCGTAGGGTGACACACTTAAGGTTTGATGTCGTTTAAGTAGATATGGAATATGGAATGGAGTTCGAAGTTTTGTTCGGAGTCTCGGATGGGATCCAGGACATCACGAGGAGTTCCGGAATGGTCCGGAGAATAAGATTCATATATAGGAAGTCACTTTCCAAGTTTGGAAATGATCCGGTGAATTTATGGAAGGTGGTTTCTAGAATTATCTGGAAATAAATTACTATGGAAGGAGGAGTCCCGGAGGGACTCCACAAACCCAAACCAGCCAACCAAGTGGGAGGGTGGAGTCCATGGTGGACTCCACCTCCTTGGCCGACCAAGAAAAGGGGGAAGGGGAGAGTCCCTGTCCCTCTAGGTTTCGTCCATAAGGCAGTTTTTCTGTTGGGGTCTTATTCGAAGACTTTGGGCAAACCCTTGGGGTTCCACCTATATAATGAGGAGGAGAGGGAGGGGGCAGCCCATGGCTTGGCCGCACCACCCCTGCCCCCTTGAGGCCTGCGCCCATGGTACCCCCTATCCCCAAACCCTAGCACCCCTCCTCCACTACTTCTCCCGCATATGCTTAGCGAAGCTCCGCCGGAGATCTCCATCGACACCGCCACCACGCCGTCGTGCTGCCGGGATTCCGAGGAGGATCTACTACTTCCGCTGCCCGCTGGAATGGGGAGAAGGACGTCGTCATCAACACCAAACGTGTGACCGAGTACGGAGGTGCTGCCCGATCGTGGCACCGTGATCAAGATCTTCTACGCGCTTTTGCAAGCGGCAAGTGATCGTCTAACGCAGCAATAAGAGCCTACTCTTATAGGCTTTGGAAATCTTCAAGGGTTAGTCTCGTTCATCCCCTCGTTGCTCCCATCTTCTAGATTGCATCTTGGCTTGGATTGCGTTCTCGCGGTAGGAATTTTTTTTGTTTTCTATGCAACGAATCCCTACAGTGGTATATCAGAGCCGTGTCTATGCATAGATGGTTGCACAAGTAGAACACAATGGTTTTGTGGGCGTTGATGCTCTTGTTGTCTTTAGTTTGAGTACTTTGCATCTTTGTGGCATAGTGGGATGAAGCGGCCCGGACTAACTTTACATGACCGCGTTCATGAGACTTGTTCCTCGTTCGACATGCAAGTATTGCATAAGAGGCTTTGCGGGTGTCTGTCTCTCCTACTATAGTGAAGATTCAATTTACTCTTCTATTGATAACATTAGTATCACCGTTGTGGTTCATGTTCGTAGGTAGATTAGATCTCTCTCGAAAACCCTAAACCACGTAAAATATGCAAACCAAATTAGAGACGTCTAACTTGTTTTTGCAGGGTTTGGTGATGTGATATGGCCATAATGTGATGATGAATATGTATGAGATGATCATTATTGTATTGTGGCAACCGGCAGGAGCCTTATGGTTGTCTTTTAATTTTCATGTTGAGTAGTATTTCAAAGTAGTTGTAATAGTTGCTACATGAGGTGAACAACCATGAAGACGGCACCATGGACCTTGACGCTACGCCGACGATGATGGAGATCATGCCCGAAGATGATGGAGATCATGTCCGTGCTTTGGAGATGAAGATCAAAGGCGCAAAGACAAAAGGGCCATATCATATCACATATGAACTGCATGTGATGTTAATCCTTTTATGCATCTTATTTTGCTTAGATCGCGACGGTAGCATTATAAGATGATCCCTCACATTAATATCAAGATAATAAAGTGTTCTCCCCTCGTATGCACCGTTGTACAGTTCGTCGTTTCAAAGCATCTCGTGATGATCGGATGTGATAGATTCAACGTTCATATACAACGGGTGTAAGCCATGTTGCACACGCGGAATACTTGGGTTTGCTTGACGAGCCTAGCATGTACAGACATGGCCTCGGGACAACAGAAACCGAAAGGTTGAACACGAGTCATATGGATGATATGATCAACATGTTGATGTTCACCATTGAAGCTACATCATCTCACGTGATGATCGTTTTTGGTGTAGTGGATTTGGATCGTGTACCACTTAACAACTATGAGGGATGTTGTATTAAGTGGGAGATCATTAGTAATTAGATTAAAACATGAACTAATTATCATAAACATAGTCTGAGTAGTATTTTGAATTAATTTTGTAGTATTGGCATCCGTTTTTCTACCATGCGCTAGTCTTGTAATTGAGATAGAAATACTGTTAAAAATCTGACAAGAAACTTTACGGATTGGTACCGTATTGTTAAAGAATCAAGAATTGATTAAGTCATATTGCAAACTTTTAGTAAACCTCACATTGTTGATTCAAAGAGCTATGGTTTCAATTAGTACCTAAAGTTATCTTGTCTCCGTGAAACTTGAAGTTCAAATTTGTTTGAAAAGTAAGGAGCTGAAAATTTAGTTTTCAGAAATAATCAAGGTATGAGATATATATGATATCTAAAACCTTATTGCAAGATGATAGAATATAATTTGGTGAGACTACATAAACTCATAAGTTTTATGGGAATGTATGAAGGTTGAAGACGCCAGGCGTCACAATCCTCCAACTATTGGGGCACTAATAATATTCGCATATCCATGAAGTTATCATCCTTAGTATGCACCGTTGCTAAGACCCGTCGTTTCGAAGCATCACGTGATGATCGGGTGTGATAGATTCTACGTGTGCATACAACGGGTGCAAGCCAGATTTGCACATGCGAATACTGAGGTTAAACTTTACGAGCCTAGCATGCACAGACATGGTCTCGGAAAGTCGTCATGATATAATGGATAAAATTATGAGTGAAATTATTCATCATATTACAAAGTTACTAATAGTGAAATCTAGAACACTTGTCATATGATGATGAACTTCAAAGTAAGAACCTCAAGGTTATTGGTATTTGACCAACAAACCTATAAGTTAATGATGTTGAAGTATTTTTCTGAATAATGAGGAAAACTAAAAGAGAAACTGCAAAAGATATATTGGCAGAAAGAAAGAAAAGACTAGAAAGTCTAGCTCAGGTGTATATAAATGATATACATGTTATGAATGTATTCCTCGTTTGGTCACACAATGAAATTCTTGGGTAATTGTACCATATTGGTTGGTATGAAGTGTCATACAAAACAACGCAATACAAGAATACAATGGCCTAAGTGACTGACAAGGAATATGATAGGAATGCACGTCTGGAACAAAATAAAGTGTTATTATGTTCGTCGTTAGCATTCTATCTAGCCCTTAGAATTTATAATAAAGAACTTAATAATTGTTATTTTGCTCTGGTCAAATGAAAACAATGAGTTGTTCAAATTATGACATTACTCCATGTACGATGGATAAGTTATTATAAATCTTAATGGTGAAACACACATACATAACACTGACGCTAAAATGCCATAAGGCAAATGATTTGAATTCCACTTATTTGTGGAACCGCCATTTAGGTCATGTTAGAAAGGAACGCATGAAGGAACTCCATGCAAATGGATTTTTGGAGACATTTGATTTTTGAATCATTTGGCACTTGCAAAATCTTTTCTAAAAGAGAATGACTAAAATACCGTTCATAGGCCAAAAGTTGAACGGGCAACTAACTTAGTGAAAACATACATAATGATATATGTGGTTCACTGGGCATAGTTGTGTGCGGGAGATTCTTCTACTTCATGAAAACTTCCAACAATGAATTGATTATATATATGTGGATATATTCGATACGGAAGAAGTTTGAAACATTTGAATGGATTCAAATAAATTTCAGCATGAAGTGGAAATCATCGTAATAGAAAAGTCAAATATCTATGATTGAATCATGGTGGAAATATTTGAATTACGAGTTTTTAGCGAACATCTAAGAGAGTTATGAAATTGTTCTACAACTCACGTTTCTTGGAGTATCATAGTGATGATGAAGTATCCAAGAGATGTATCCAAACCTTGTTGGATCAATGATGAGATAAAATATTAATGCCATTATATTTTTGTGGATTATGCTTTGGTGACTACCGCTTTTACACTAAATAGAGCATCATCATGATCCGTTGAAATGACACCATACGAGTTATGGCATGGGTATGAAACCTGATAGTCTTTTCTTAAACTTTGGTATAGCATAAGTAAATAAGTTTACAACCAAAATCGGATAAATATCTTTATTGGTTATCCCAGAGATTTAATTGGGAATTCTTCCCACGAGACAAAAACAAAAGTGTTTGTCAATGTTTCTTATTTCCGAGAAATTGTTTTTAGCGAAATATTTGAGTGGGAGGACAATAGAACTTGATAAGGTTTATGAACCTGAGCATAATGATCAGAGTAGCGCAGCATCGGAATTGGTTCCGGAAGCGGCCACGACGATCATGGCTCCCATGACTACAAAGTGTTTTAGCCATGGAGATCGAAGTACATATTGAACCTTGTAGGTATGGTTTACTTTGTGATCAAATAAATGATTTGTGAACAAAGGATTGATTTTGAACAATGATAAACCAGCTACAAACAAAGAAGTTATGATGGGCCCTGACTCCGTTAAAATGGCCATGCGCCATGAAATCCATAATAGATGAATACTTTTTGAAAGTAAATGGATCTATGAAATAGATGGACTTGGATGAAGTATCCTTGAAGAAGCTCAACTTGTCGAAAAGTTGTTTACAACAAAAGTTCAAAGAGTTGACTACGATAAGATTAGATCTTCCGTAGCAATGCTTATAGTCTATGTGGATTATTCTAGTAACCACTACATATTTCTTTTATGAGATATGCTAGTAGGATGGCAAAATACACTACTTAACAGAAGTATGTATTAAAGGTGTATACAAGATACAACCAATTGTTTTGCTAGTCCGTGGAATACTAGATAGGTATACAAACTTCAATTGGATGAAGTGAGTATCACGGAGTTGGAATCTTCACCAGATGAAATAGTCAAAGAGTTTTTGATTTCATCAGAAACGATGAAGAGGCTTGCATTTGCAAGAAATTAAGTGGGAGTGCTGAGACATATTTGTAATACTTTATGTAGATGACATATAGTTTGTTATAAATGATGTAATTATATACTTGATTAAAAAGGTTTCATTGAGAAATTAACTTCAATGAAAGGATATGGACTGAAACAAATTTAGTGTCAAGATCTATGAAGATAGATTGAAACACATAATAAGTTTAAGTCAAAGTACATAGAATGGATATTGAAGTAGTTCAATATAGAAATATTAAGAAAATGTTCTTGTCATGTGAAGGTTTAACAAGACTTGAGTGTATCTGACACTCGATGAGTAAAAACACGTGAGTGATTTTAGATCATGAATAATATGTACATAATCAGATATCTTGTGCTCTAAAAAGTTAGGAACATATACCAGAATGATTCATGTGATGATCATTGAAAAACAGTAAGAATATTCTTGAGTACTTAAGAAGAACCAAGAATATATATATATATAGTTTTTGTATGAAGAAATGACAAACAAATCGCTGTAAAGTGTTGCACCGATATTTGGTTTGTCACATATGAAAATAAAATTTCAATTTCAAATTAGACTAAGTGTTGTTTAAAAGGTAGCACAATGAGCTAGAAGTTGTCTATGCTAGATTTAGAAGAGTTCTAAATATTGTGACGGATTCTTGTTATCACCAGGATTTGACCGAGTCAGAGGTGGGCCGCGATCAAGATGGACTTGAAGATATACATGGAAGGAAAAACGTGAATCGGCCTTTATATGCAAAGTGTGGGCTAGTTGGCCCGTGTATCTGTAACATATTAGGATACGTGTCGGTTAGTTAGAGTTTGTCTCGTGCACGGTTGGGATTATTCCCACGTTAGAGAGTCCCCTGGACTATAAATATGTATCTAGGGTTTATGGAATAAAACAACAACCAACGTTCAACCACAAATCAATCTCGGCGCATCGCCAACTCCTTCGTCTCGAGGGTTTCTACCGGTAAGCATCATGCTGCCTAGATCGCATCTTGCGATCTAGGCAGCATAAGCTTTATGTTGTTCACGCGTTGCTCGTACTGAAGCCTTTTTGATGGCGAGCAACGTAGTTATCTTAGATATGTTAGGGTTAGCATTGTTCTTCGTATCATATGCTGTCGTAGTGCAACCCTTGCATATCTAGCCGCCCTTACACCTATCTTAGGTGTAGGGGTGGCACCCCGCTTGATCATTATTTAGTAGATCCGATCCGTTACGGTTGCTCCTTGTTCTTCAAGGATTAGTTTAATATCTGCAATAGTTAGGCCTTATAAAGGGTTGGAGGATCCAGCGGCACGTAGGGTGTCGTTTGCTAGTCCTAGACAGGATGTTCCGGGGATCAACCTCGTGTTGGTTTTTAGGCCTTATCTAGGATCGGCTTACGATCACCGTGCGTGGCCGCGGGGCCCAATCGTGAGTAGGATGATCCGATTATGCGGTGAAAACCCTAAATCGTCGTAGATCGCTTTAGCTTTATCTTGATCAAGCAGGACCACCATATATTCGTGCACCTCGTACGAATCATGGGTGGATCGGCTCCTTGAGCCGATTCACAGGATAACCTGAGAGCCGATCGAGGCTCGTATTTAATGTTTACGTGTATGCCATGCAGGAAACTAAGCGAGGCATCTCCATCACCTTCCTGACCAGGTATAGGTCAGGTGGCACGCCCTTGCACCAGCATCGGACGTGTGTACCAGAGGCTTTGCGGGCCGTCGCTCGGAGGGACCAGGGCCAGCCGCAGCCCTAAGTTGTTCCCGGCTCTACTGTGTTGCCCGTCGCCGCTCGCCGGTGGGTTTCGACCGCAACACATTCTGGCACGCCCGGTGGGACAAGCTTCGACGTCAACCACATCGCCATCTACATCTGAGATGGCGGACGGCACGCCAGTCACGTACGAGGATCTGACCGACGAGCTCAAGAAGAAGTATGACGAGGTCAAAGCTATCCTCGAGGCCGATCTCATCGGCTCTTTTCACAGAACCCGTTCACATGGCATCAGGTGGAAGGGGTTCTCGCCTGACGGTGCGCTCGATGGGATAGACCTCTCTGCCCCATCAGAAGAACGCACCAGGTCCCTGCGGCAGGAGATCAACTACATGGTGGCTCACTCGCTACACCGCCACTCCGAGAACCTGGTGAACACTTTGGAGCGTGTCGCTCTTCGGGTGATCCAGGAGATCATGAGGCACCAGTACTCGCCGTCAGGACCAGCTCTCGGGACACATCAAAGAGAGTTGCCACTCCAGTCCCGTCCACCGCTGCCATTTGCATTGGCAGCACCAGAAGTGCCGAACTCACCGGCATTCGTCGTCTACAAGATCGGTGGTGACCCTAGTGACTGCCAGTTCTTGCAGGAGGCGCCTAAGGAGATCCCTCACGGGTACATGTGCACGTATGTGCCAGACTGCGGTAACTGGGCACTCACAAACCAGGCCGCGACAGCAGGGACTTCTGGGAAAGCAGGAGGAACGTCAGCAACAGATCTTGAGAAGCAGACGTGGCTAACTAAATATGCCACCCCGACGAACCTCCAGAGCTCAGCTCCTGCAGTTGGCTCAGAGCTGGAAAAGCAAGCATGGCTGGCTAAGTACGCCACCCCGGCGAATCTTCAGAGTTCAACTCCGACAGCCAGCACAGCGGATCAGATCAGTACCATACTGAGAGACCAGTTTGGCATGGTGCCGAAAAGGAGGGCAATCGGCTATTCCAAGCCGTACCCTGACGAGTACGAGTTGATCCCGCTACCACCTAAATATCGGCTCCCTGATTTCTCCAAATTCAGTGGATCAGATGGTTCTAGCTCCATCGAGCATGTGAGCCGATATTTGGCACAGCTAGGAACGGCCTCAGTGTCGGATCCACTACGCGTGAGGTTCTTCTCACAGTCCCTCACGGGATCGGATTTCGGGTGGTACACCTCGTTGCCACCAGACTCGATCCGGACTTGGAAGCAGTTGGAAGAACAGTTCCATATGCAGTACCACTCAGAGGCTTCCGAGTCTGGCCTTGCCGATCTAGCACAAATGCGTCAGAAGCGTGGAGAAACTGTGACAGAATACATCCAGCGCTTCAGGAATCTTAGGAACCGATGTTATTCGGTTCGTGTGACTGAAAAGGAAGCAGTCGAGTTGGCAGTGGCGGGCCTTGCAGCGCCGCTCAAGGACATGGCCTCCCAAGCAGACTACCCCTCACTGGCGCACATGGTTCAGAAACTGTCGGCATACGAACAGCGCCACCCGGACTTGTACCAGGACAAATTCAAGCGTGCAGTAGTCCTGGTCGAGGCAGAGGAAGACGAAGTTTCTGCGGGAGATCAAGAGGTAGCAGTGGCTGAATGGACTCGGGGGGCAACCCCCGTGTCCTGCAAATGGGTAAAGCCACCAGGCCCGCCAAGGGGGTTTGATTTTGACGTGACCAAAACTGAGCAAATCTTCGACCTCTTACTCAAGGAGAAGCAGTTGAAGATACCCGAAGGTCTCAAATTCCCCACGGCACAGGAGCTGAACGGAAAGCCATACTGCAAATGGCATAACTCGCTCTCCCATGCCACCAACGACTGCAGGGTGTGGCGTCAGCAGATCCAAATGGCGATAGAACAAGGACGACTGATTTTCAACCAGTACGCCATGAAGGTCGACACCCACCCCTTTCCCGCCGTTAACATGGTGGAGTGCACTTACCCTGAAGGTTGCCAGCCAGGATCCTCGTTCAGTATCAACATGGTAGGACCTGGGCACCACTCTGGCAAGGATGGAGACGAGGGCAGCTGCTCTCGTAGCAAGGACACAGAGGAAGCCGCTCCACGCGATCGGCTCCGTCACGATGGCAAGCGCTACGTCACGAGAGGAGAAGTGAAGAACATAAGATATCAGCGACCCTCTCTGATCACCTCCTCAACAAGTATGTGAGTCAGTATGACCAACGCCGACGATCCAGCAATGAGGAAAGAGATCGTCTGGCTAGAGAAGCCAGAAGACATCGTCGGCATGATCGCGATGAGGAGGAGTACGAGCGCCGTGCCAGAGAAAAATCAAGGGAGCAAGGCGACGAAGATAGGCATTGGGACTGCCCCTTCTTCAGACACTGCTGGGATTCAGGAATGAGCCGATTGCCTACAATCGGCAATTGCCCAGAATGCAACCAGAAGAAGAAGGAGGCAGCCAACGTGTCCGTGTTCAAACGTCTAGGGCCTCTCCCAACACAAAGCAAACGCGCTGAGTCCCCTCGGTTGGAAGATCTCGAGGATTCGGAAGACGAGGGAGAAGAAGAAGAAGACAGGTACCACCGTCCAAGGTGGTGCCCTGATGGACTCAGCCGTTCCCAAAAGCGTAGGGTTCAGCGATTGCGTGGCTTGGAGGAAGCCGAAAGGTTATACCTGCATACGCTAAGGAAGGCGCGACCTGATCTGGCTGCGAAAGTTCAGCGAACCCTGGATGAAGAGGGTCGACCACGGAAAATGGAGTGGCGCCCCAAGCAGAGGAAAGCCGATGATGAAACATCGGCTAGCACAAACATGGTGTTCATCCTTCCTTCGGAGTTCAGTGCTCCAGGATTAGATGAGGCACATGTGGCACAACTTGACTGCGGCCCACGGCCGGTTATCTTTGAGAAGCCACGAGAAAGAAGCTACAGACATCTGAAGGCCTTGTACTTGCGAGGTTATATCGACGGGAGGCCTGTCAATAAGATGCTGGTGGACACCGGAGCGGCAGTCAACATTATGCCATACTCTATGCTACGGAGGTTGGGACGCTCTAGCTCAGATCTGATCAAGACCAACGTGACATTGAGCGATTTCAACGGCCAAGCGTCTGACGCACAAGGTGTTCTGAACGTGGATCTGACCGTAGGAAGGAAAACTATCCCTACGACGTTCTTCATCGTCGATAGCAAGAGCACCTATGCTGTTCTGCTAGGAAGAGATTGGATCCACGCCAACTGCTGCATTCCCTCCACGATGCACCAATGCATAATACAGTGGGATGGAGATGAAGTAGAGGTCGTCCAGGCCGATGACTCAGCCGAAATTTCAGCGGCTGGCATGAACGCTTGGGAAGCAGCAGGACAAGAGCCACTCTCAGGTATCAATTTGGACGACTGTGAGCGCATCGACGTGACAAAGGGCAGGGTTAAGCTGGTCTTATCCACCGGCCTGACCATGTAACTGGAGCAAACCAATGAGCAAACGTGGCGAGGCTGATCCTTGTGATCGGCCCCAAAAAATCTATGAAGGAAAATTACAAAGCCTTCATTGAGCAATTCAATATGGAGGCCGATTCCAGCAATCGGCCAAAATTATCCTCATCACATGTTCTGCTTGTGTTCAGCATCGATCTACTGGGCAGCGGTTACGTCGGCGGAAGAGAGTCAACACGAATCCTATCGGAGCCGACGTACAAGTACAATGCCTTGGTTAAACTACAGAGCCGATATCTGTAGTCACCTGACAGATTCGGCTCGGGGGGCATCTAATCAGATGAACATGCGCAGATGAACATGTGTGCAGTGAAACATTTGGGGCCGATAGAAGAAATCGGCCATTAAAAAAAAATTATGACATACAGCCGATGCGGACATCGACTTTAGAACTAAGAGACAAAGCCGATGCACAGCCATCGACTCTAGTATAACTACGCAGGATCTACTGGCTGCGTGTTCAAAGCACGGATCTTCACCAAGTCCAGTTCAGCTGTGGGGCCTTCTGCTTTCTCGAGGGAGTAAAACAATGAGAGCTTCCTCAGCTACTTTGAGCCGATTCTGGTGCCTGAACCTTCCTGTCGAGGATTTTCAGCCCTTGGTGCTAGTTCAGCAGTGCTGTCAGAAGAGATATATCGGCTTTCGAGGGAAGAAAGGTGAATCGGCTTTGGTGCATCCTCATCGACATTCTCGCCTTGAGTAAGGCTCGGGGGGCAGCAGGCCTGATAGATGCTCTGTTTAGGAGCCGATTGGGATACCATCGGCTAATCCTTCGTTGCAACCTTCTTCACAAAATGACGAGTGTTTGAAGAAGATCATTGGGTCTGGTTGGAAGAATTTAAAGGCTTTCCTGAAGACTCTACATTATCCGCCAGATTTCAAGATCCTCGGTTGAAGAATTGAAGGATGACTTTTAAAGGACCGATGTGTTGCTATCGGCTCAGTACGCATTGGCTAAGGGGACAAATCGGCAAGGTCAGTATAAAGGGGAATCGGCTAATTTAAGCTCAAAGGAAATCGGCAAAATCAAATTAGGAGAAGTTCTTCATTGATAAGCAAGATTTCTTACATAAAGAGCTGATTGCTCTCAAAAGGAAATACTAGGGGGTACATTGCCCCATCTACTACTACTGGTCCTATGCTAGAAGTCCTATCTACGGGCCGTCACTGCCCTCGTCATCGCCATCGTCGCCGCTGTCGGCGCTACTCCCGGCGGGCTCGTCGTCGCTGCTCCAGTGGCCGCCGACCGGGCCTTCGTTGTCCTCATCCTCCTCGTCAGCGTCGTCGTCGTCGCTGTCGAAGTCGCTGAGGTTCCCCGGCCAGGGGCAGAACCGCTTGGCCGGCGGCTCGTCGGAGGGGGTGTCGTCCTCCTCCTCCTCCTCCTCCTCCTTCTCCTCCTCCTCCTCCTCAGGGGAGGTGAAGTCGTCGCAGGAGAAGCGATCATCGTCGCTCTCCTCCTCCGTTTCCCCGTCGGCGAGGAAGCGGAGGTCGCTCTCCCCGTCGGTCAGGGACTTGTCGTCCTCTGACCAGATGGAGAAGTCATGACTAGACTCCTCCCCGGCCTCAATGGCACGGCGGGTGTTGGCCGCGTGGACTTCCGCCGGGTTCGGATCCGGCGTCGGCTCGCGAGAGAAAGAGGACTGGGTGGAAAGATCCGATGAAGCAGAGGAGGAAGAAGACATGGTGGCGCAGGAGGGCTTTTGGAGTGCTAATGCGAAGGGGATGTGGAAGTAAACTGTGCGGAGCGGTTAAATAAAAAGGGATATAGTGGAAATTCAATGCCACAGCAGTTTCCGAGGAAGTGGTGCTTAAAAGGAAAAAAAAAATTGCCAGGTCACGCGGAGAAGTTGAGAAGGCAAGGCATCATGATGAAGGATACTGCGACGGTTCTGCCACGACATGACCCAACGAAGGGAGAGCAGAGTGATTTTGGAATTATCAATTCCAAAACCAGGGGGGCATGTGTTATCACCAGGATTTGACCGAGTCAGAGGTGGGCCGCGATCAAGATGGACTTGAAGATATACATGGAAGGAAAAACGTGAATCGGCCTTTATATGCAAAGTGTGGGCTAGTTGGCCCGTGTATCTGTAACATATTAGGATACGTGTCGGTTAGTTAGAGTTTGTCTCGTGCACGGTTGGGATTATTCCCACGTTAGAGAGTCCCCTGGACTATAAATATGTATCTAGGGTTTATGGAATAAAACAACAACCAACGTTCAACCACAAATCAATCTCGGCGCATCGCCAACTCCTTCGTCTCGAGGGTTTCTACCGGTAAGCATCATGCTGCCTAGATCGCATCTTGCGATCTAGGCAGCATAAGCTTTATGTTGTTCACGCGTTGCTCGTACTGAAGCCTTTTTGATGGCGAGCAACGTAGTTATCTTAGATATGTTAGGGTTAGCATTGTTCTTCGTATCATATGCTGTCGTAGTGCAACCCTTGCATATCTAGCCGCCCTTACACCTATCTTAGGTGTAGGGGCGGCACCCCGCTTGATCATTATTTAGTAGATCCGATCCGTTACGGTTGCTCCTTGTTCTTCAAGGATTAGTTTAATATCTGCAATAGTTAGGCCTTACAAAGGGTTGGAGGATCCAGCGGCACGTAGGGTGTCGTTTGCTAGTCCTAGACAGGATGTTCCGGGGATCAACCTCGTGTTGGTTTTTAGGCCTTATCTAGGATCGGCTTACGATCACCGTGCGTGGCCGCGAGGCCCAATCGTGAGTAGGATGATCCGATTATGCGGTGAAAACCCTAAATCGTCGTAGATCGCTTTAGCTTTATCTTGATCAAGCAGGACCACCATATATTCGTGCACCTCGTACGAATCATGGGTGGATCGGCTCCTTGAGCCGATTCACAGGATAACCTGAGAGCCGATCGAGGCTCGTATTTAATGTTTACGTGTATGCCATGCAGGAAACTAAGCGAGGCATCTCCATCACCTTCCTGACCAGGTATAGGTCAGGTGGCACGCCCTTGCACCAGCATCGGACGTGTGTACCAGAGGCTTTGCGGGCCGTCGCTCGGAGGGACCAGGGCCAGCCGCAGCCCTAAGTTGTTCCCGGCTCTACTGTGTTGCCCGTCGCCGCTCGCCGGTGGGTTTCGACCGCAACACATTACAGCACGCCGGTGGGACAAGCTTCGACGTCAACCACATCGCCATCTACATCTGAGATGGCGGACGGCACGCCAGTCACGTACGAGGATCTGACCGACGAGCTCAAGAAGAAGTATGACGAGGTCAAAGCTATCCTCGAGGCCGATCTCATCGGCTCTTTTCACAGAACCCGTTCACATGGCATCAGGTGGAAGGGGTTCTCGCCTGACGGTGCGCTCGATGGGATAGACCTCTCTGCCCCATCAGAAGAACGCACCAGGTCCCTGCGGCAGGAGATCAACTACATGGTGGCTCACTCGCTACACCGCCACTCCGAGAACCTGGTGAACACTTTGGAGCGTGTCGCTCTTCGGGTGATCCAGGAGATCATGAGGCACCAGTACTCGCCGTCAGGACCAGCTCTCAGGACACATCAAGGAGAGTTGCCACTCCAGTCCCGTCCAGCGCTGCCATTTGCATTGGCAGCACCAGAAGTGCCGAACTCACCGGCATTCGTCGTCTACAAGATCGGTGGTGACCCTAGTGACTGCCAGTTCTTGCAGGAGGCGCCTAAGGAGATCCCTCACGGGTACATGTGCACGTATGTGCCAGACTGCGGTAACTGGGCACTCACAAACCAGGCCGCGACAGCAGGGACTTCTGGGAAAGCAGGAGGAACGTCAGCAACAGATCTTGAGAAGCAGACGTGGCTAACTAAATATGCCACCCCGACGAACCTCCAGAGCTCAGCTCCTGCAGTTGGCTCAGAGCTGGAAAAGCAAGCATGGCTGGCTAAGTACACCACCCCGGCGAATCTTCAGAGTTCAACTCCGACGGCCCAAAGACAATGGATCAGATCGCACCATACTGAGAGACCAGTTCGGCATGGTGCCGAAAAGGAGGGCAATCGGCTATTCCAAGCCGTACCCTGACGAGTACGAGTTGATCCCGCTACCACCTAAATATCGGCTCCCTGATTTCTCCAAATTCAGTGGATCAGATGGTTCCAACTCCATCGAGCATGTGAGCCGATATTTGGCACAGCTAGGAACGGCCTCAGTGTCGGATCCACTACGCGTGAGGTTCTTCTCACAGTCCCTCACGGGATCGGCTTTCGGGTGGTACACCTCGTTGCCACCAGACTCGATCCGGACTTGGAAGCAGTTGGAAGAACAGTTCCATATGCAGTACCACTCAGAGGCTTCCGAGTCTGGCCTTGCCGATCTAGCACAAATGCGTCAGAAGCGTGGAGAAACTGTGACAGAATACATCCAGCGCTTCAGGAATCTTAGGAACCGATGTTATTCGGTTCGTGTGACTGAAAAGGAAGCAGTCGAGTTGGCAGTGGCGGGCCTTGCAGCGCCGCTCAAGGACATGGCCTCCCAAGTAGACTACCCCTCACTGGCGCACATGGTTCAGAAACTATCGGCATACGAACAGCGCCACCCGGACTTGTACCAGGACAAATTCAAGCGTGCAGTAGTCTTGGTCGAGGCAGAGGAAGACGAAGTTTCTGCGGGAGATCAAGAGGTAGCAGTGGCTGAATGGACTCGGGGGGCAACCCCCGTGTCCTGCAAATGGGTAAAGCCACCAGGCCCGCCAAGGGGGTTTGATTTTGACGTGACCAAAACTGAGCAAATCTTCGACCTCTTACTCAAGGAGAAGCAGTTGAAGATACCCGAAGGTCTCAAATTCCCCACGGCACAGGAGCTGAACGGAAAGCCATACTGCAAATGGCATAACTCGCTCTCCCATGCCACCAACGACTGCAGGGTGTGGCGTCAGCAGATCCAAATGGCGATAGAACAAGGACGACTGATTTTCAACCAGTACGCCATGAAGGTCGACACCCACCCCTTTCCCGCCGTTAACATGGTGGAGTGCACTTACCCTGAAGGTTGCCAGCCAGGATCCTCGTTCAGTATCAACATGGTAGGACCTGGGCACCACTCTGGCAAGGATGGAGACGAGGGCAGCTGCTCTCGTAGCAAGGACACAGAGGAAGCCGCTCCACGCGATCGGCTCCGTCACGATGGCAAGCGCTACGTCACAGAGGGAGAAGTGAAGAACATAAGATATCAGCGACCCCTCTCTGATCACCTCCTCAACAAGTATGTGAGTCAGTATGACCAACGCCGACGATCCAGCAATGAGGAAAGAGATCGTCTGGCTAGAGAAGCCAGAAGACATCGTCGGCATGATCGCGATGAGGAGGGGTACGAGCGCCGTGCCAGAGAAAAATCAAGGGAGCAAGGCGACGAAGATAGGCATTGGGACTGCCCCTTCTTCAGACACTGCTGGGATTCAGGAATGAGCCGATTGCCTACAATCGGCAATTGCCCAGAATGCAACCAGAAGAAGAAGGAGGCAGCCAACGTGTCCGTGTTCAAACGTCTAGGGCCTCTCCCAACACAAAGCAAACGCGCTGAGTCCCCTCGGTTGGAAGATCTCGAGGATTCGGAAGACGAGGGAGAAGAAGAAGAAGACAGGTACCACCGTCCAAGGTGGTGCCCTGATGGACTCAGTCGTTCCCAAAAGCGTAGGGTTCAGCGATTGCGTGGCTTGGAGGAAGCCGAAAGGTTATACCTGCATACGCTAAGGAAGGCGCGGCCTGATCTGGCTGCGAAAGTTCAGCGAACCCTGGATGAAGAGGGTCGACCACGGAAAATGGAGTGGCGCCCCAAGCAGAGGAAAGCCGATGATGAAACATCGGCTGGCACAAACATGGTGTTCATCCTTCCTTCGGAGTTCAGTGCTCCAGGATTAGATGAGGCACCTGTGGCACAACTTGACTGCGGCCCACGGCCGGTTATCTTTGAGAAGCCACGAGAAAGAAGCTACAGACATCTGAAGGCCTTGTACTTGCGAGGTTATATCGACGGGAGGCCTGTCAATAAGATGCTGGTGGACACCGGAGCGGCAGTCAACATTATGCCATACTCTATGCTACAGAGGTTGGGACGCTCTAGCTCAGATCTGATCAAGACCAACGTGACATTGAGCGATTTCAACGGCCAAGCGTCTGACGCACAAGGTGTTCTGAACGTGGATCTGACCGTAGGAAGGAAAACTATCCCTACGACGTTCTTCATCGTCGATAGCAAGAGCACCTATGCTATTCTGCTAGGAAGAGATTGGATCCACGCCAACTGCTGCATTCCCTCCACGATGCACCAATGCATAATACAGTGGGATGGAGATGAAGTAGAGGTCGTCCAGGCCGATGACTCAGCCGAAATTTCAGCGGCTGGCATGAACGCTTGGGAAGCAGCAGGACAAGAGCCACTCTCAGGTATCAATTTGGACGACTGCAAGCGCATCGACGTGACAAAGGGAAGGGTTAAGCTGGTCTTATCCACCGGCCTGACCATGTAACTGGAGCAAACCAATGAGCAAACGTGGCGAGGCTGATCCTTGTGATCGGCCCCAAAAAATCTATGAAGGAAAATTACAAAGCCTTCATTGAGCAATTCAATATGGAGGCCGATTCCAGCAATCGGCCAAAATTATCCTCATCACATGTTCTGCTTGTGTTCAGCATCGATCTACTGGGCAGCGGTTACGTCGGCGGAAGAGAGTCAACACGAATCCTATCGGAGCCGATGTACAAGTACAATGCCTTGGTTAAACTACAGAGCCGATATCTGTAGTCACCTGACAGATTCGGCTCGGGGGGCATCTAATCAGATGAACATGCGCAGATGAACATGTGTGCAGTGAAACATTTGGGGCCGATAGAAGAAATCGGCCATTAAAAAAAAAAATTATGACATACAACCGATGCGGACATCGACTTTAGAACTAAGAGACAAAGCCGATGCACAGCCATCGACTCTAGTATAACTGCGCAGGATCTACTGGCTGCGTGTTCAAAGCACGGATCTTCACCAAGTCCAGTTCAGCTGTGGGGCCTTCTGCTTTCTCGAGGGAGTAAAACAATGAGAGCTTCCTCAGCTACTTTGAGCCGATTCTGGTGCCTGAACCTTCCTGTCGAGGATTTTCAGCCCTTGGTGCTAGTTCAGCAGTGCTGTCAGAAGAGATATATCGGCTTTCGAGGGAAGAAAGGTGAATCGGCTTTGGTGCATCCTCATCGACATTCTCGCCTTGAGTAAGGCTCGGGGGGCAGCAGGCCTGATAGATGCTCTGTTTAGGAGCCGATTGGGATACCATCGGCTAATCCTTCGTTGCAACCTTCTTCACAAAATGATGAGTGTTTGAAGAAGATCATTGGGTCTGGTTGGAAGAATTTAAAGGCTTTCCTGAAGACTCTACATTATCCGCTAGATTTCAAGATCCTCAGTTGAAGAATTAAAGGATGACTTTTAAAGGACCGATGTGTTGCTATTGGCTCAGTACGCATTGGCTAAGGGGACAAATCGGCAAGGTCAGTATAAAGGGGAATCGGCTAATTTAAGCTCAAAGGAAATCGGCAAAATCAAATTAGGAGAAGTTCTTCATTGATAAGCAAGATTTCTTACATAAAGAGCTGATTGCTCTCAAAAGGAAATACTAGGGGGTACATTGCCCCATCTACTACTACTGGTCCTATGCTAGAAGTCCTATCTACGGGCCGTCACTGCCCTCGTCATCGCCATCGTCGCCGCTGTCGGCGCTACTCCCGGCGGGCTCGTCGTCGCTGCTCCAGTGGCCGCCGACCGGGCCTTCGTTGTCCTCATCCTCCTCGTCAGCGTCGTCGTCGTCGCTATCGAAGTCGCTGAGGTTCCCCGGCCAGGGGCAGAACCGCTTGGCCGGCGGCTCGTCGGAGGGGGTGTCGTCCTCCTCCTCCTCCTCCTCCTCCTTCTCCTCCTCCTCCTCCTCAGGGGAGGTGAAGTCGTCGCAGGAGAAGCGATCATCGTCGCTCTCCTCCTCCGTTTCCCCGTCGGTGAGGAAGCGGAGGTCGCTCTCCCCGTCGGTCAGGGACTTGTCGTCCTCTGACCAGATGGAGAAGTCATGACTAGACTCCTCCCCGGCCTCAATGGCACGGCGGGTGTTGGCCGCGTGAACTTCCGCCGGGTTCGGATCCGGCGTCGGCTCGCGAGAGGAAGAGGACTGGGTGGAAAGATCCGATGAAGCAGAGGAGGAAGAAGACATGGTGGCGCAGAACTTTGAAGCTATATTGTGTGTGACAATATTAGTGACATATTTCAGACCGCGGAATTAAGGTTCCACCAGAAGACCAAACATATTTAATGCCGACTCATTTGGAAATGAGTGATGCGTTGAGACGCAAATGAATTACAAAATACATACGGTTCTGAGCATGTCAGATCCGTTAACTAAAACCTCTCCCGTGAGCAAAACATGATAAAGCACCGGAAGGCCAAGGTGTTATATCTTTACAAATGTAAACTAGATTATTGACTCTAGTGCAAGTGGGAGACTGTTGGAGATATGCCCAAGAGGCAATAATAAAATGGTTATTATAATATCTTTGAGTTTATGATATTGTTTACATACCATGCTATAATTGTATTAACCGAAACATTGATACATGTGTGTTATGTGAACAACAAGGAGTCCCTAGTAAGCCTCTTGTATAACTAGCTTGTTGATTAATAGATGATCATCGTTTCATGATCATGAACATTGGATGTTATTAATAACAAGGTTATGTCATTATGTGAATGATATAATGGACACACCCAATTAAGCGTAGCATAAGATCACGTCATTAAGTTATTTGCTATAAGCTTTCGATACATAGTTACCTAGTCCTTATGACCATGAGATCATATAAATCACTTATACCGGAAAGGTACTTTGATTACATCAAACGCCACTGCGTAAATGGGTGGTTATAAAGGTGGGATTAAGTATCCGGAAAGTATGAGTTGAGGCATATGGATCAACAGTGGGATTTGTCCATCCCGATGACGGATAGATATACTCTGGGCCCTCTCGGTGGAATGTCGTCTAATGTCTTGCAAGCATATGAATAAGTTCATAAGAGACCACATACCACGGTACGAGTAAAGAGTACTTGTCAAGAGACGAGGTTGAACAAGGTATAGAGTGATACCGATGATCAAACCTCGGACAAGTAAAATATCGCGTGACAAAGGGAATTGGTATCGTATGTGAATGGTTCATTCGATCACTAAAGTCATCGTTGAATATGTGGGAGCCATTATGGATCTCCAGATCCCGCTATTGGTTATTGGTCGGAGAGAAGTCTCAACCATGTCTACATAGTTCGCGAACCGTAGGGTGACACACTTAAGGTTTGATGTCGTTTAAGTAGATATGGAATATGGAATGGAGTTCGAAGTTTTGTTCGGAGTCTCGGATGGGATCCAGGACATCACGAGGAGTTCCGGAATGGTCCGGAGAATAAGATTCATATATAGGAAGTCACTTTCCAAGTTTGGAAATGATCCGGTGAATTTATGGAAGGTGGTTTCTAGAATTATCCGGAAATAAATTACTATGGAAGGAGGAGTCCCGGAGGGACTCCACAAACCCTAACCAGCCAACCAAGTGGGAGGGTGGAGTCCATGGTGGACTCCACCTCCTTGGCCGGCCAAGAAAAGGGGGAAGGGGAGAGTCCCTGTCCCTCTAGGTTTCGTCCATAAGGCAGTTTTTCTGTTGGGGTCTTATTCGAAGACTTTGGGCAAACCCTTGGGGTTCCACCTATATAATGAGGAGGAGAGGGAGGGGGCAGCCCATGGCTTGGCCGCACCACCCCTGCCCCCTTGAGGCCGGCGCCCATGGCACCCCCTCTCCCCAAACCCTAGCACCCCTCCTCCACTACTTCTCCCGCATATGCTTAGCGAAGCTCCGCCGGAGATCTCCATCGACACCGCCACCACGCCGTCGTGCTGCCGGGATTCCGAGGAGGATCTACTACTTCCGCTGCCCGCTGGAACGGGGAGAAGGACGTCGTCATCAACACCGAACGTGTGACCAAGTACGGAGGTGCTGCCCGATCGTGGCACCGTGATCAAGATCTTCTACGCGCTTTTGCAAGCGGCAAGTGATCGTCTACCGCAGCAATAAGAGCCTACTCTTATAGGATTTGGAAATCTTCAAGGGTTAGCCTCGTTCATCCCCTCGTTGCTCCCATCTTCTAGATTGCATCTTGGCTTGGATTGTGTTCTCGCGGTAGGCAATTTTTTTGTTTTCTATGCAACGAATCCCTACACAAACACTCTTCCCACGCCTTCAGGTTCTTCTTAATCATGGATCTCAACAGTTGTGACAAGGTTCGATTCACCACCTCAGTTTGACCATCAGTTTGGGGATGACAAGTAGTACTGAATAGCAGCTTTGTCCCAAGCTTTCCCCAAAGTGTCTTCCAGAAGTAGCTCATGAACTTCACATCACGATCAGAAACAATAGTCTTCGGGACTCCATGTAGTCGAACAATCTCCCTGAAAAACAGGTTAGCAATATGCGACGCATCGTCGCTTTTGTGGCAGGCAATAAAGTGTGACATTTTAGAAAATCTGTCCACTACCACAAATATAGAATCATGGCCTCTTTTAGTACGCGGCAAACCCAACACAAAATCCATACTAATATCTTCCCAAGGTGTAGTTGGTGCCGGTAATGGAGTATACAAACCGTGAGGCTTCAGCTTGGACTTGGACTTGTTGCAAGTAATGCACCTCTTCACATACCTGTCCACATCCCGCCTCATCTTTGGCCAATAAAAGTGATCAGCGAGCATGAGTAGCGTCTTCTCACGCCCAAAGTGACCCATCAAACCTCCAGCATGTGATTCCTGCAATAAGAGCAAACGCACGTACGATTCTCGGAACACATAGTTTGTTAGCTCGAAACAAGAACCCATCATGTATGTGATATTTTTCCCATGCTTTACCAAGAGCACATAAGCGATATGGTTCAGCAAAATCATGATCAGTAGCATACAAATCACATAACACCTCTAAACCAGGAATTTTAACATCAAGTTGAGTTAATAGCATATTCTTCCTAGATAGAGCATCAGCAACAATGTTATCTTTTCCCTTCTTATGCTTAATAATGTATGGAAAAGACTCAATGAACTCAACCCACTTAGCAAGACGCCTATGCAAAGTAGATTGGGCTTTCAGATATTTCAAAGCTTCATGATCAGAATGTATGATAAATTCCTTTGGCCACAAATAATGTTGCCAAACCTCAAGAACTCTAATCAAAGCATACAATTCTTTATCATATATTGGATAGTTCAACTTAGCACCAGAAAGTTTCTCAGAAAAATATGCAATTGGGCGACCCTCTTGCATCAACACACCACCAATTCCAATACCACTAGCATCACATTCAATCTCAAATTGCTTATTAAAATCAGGAAGTGCAAGCAACGGTGCAGAAGTTAACAATCGTTTCAGTTCATCAAAAGCATGATCTTGGGCAACGCCCCACTCAAATGCAACACCCTTTTTAGTCAATTCATTCAACGGTGCAGCAATAGTAGAAAAATTGGGCACAAAACGGCGATAAAACCCAGCTAGACCATGAAAACTCCTAACTTGACTCACATTCATGGGAGTAGGCCAATTTTGAATAACTTCAATTTTAGACACATCTACTTCTACTCCATGCTTAGAGACAACATAACCCAGAAATATGACCTTATCTTTGCAAAATGTGCACTTCTCAAGATTACCATAGAGTTTACTATCACGCAACACTTGCAAAACATGTCGAATATGTATAATATGATCAGATTCATTGCGGCTGTAAATTAATATGTCATCAAAATACACAACCACAAACTTGCCAATAAATTCACGCAAAACATGGTTCATCAGTCTCATGAAAGTGCTAGGTGCATTAGTCAAACCAAAAGGCATTACTAACCACTCATATAAACCAAATTTTGTTTTAAAGGCAGTTTTCCACTCATCCCCTTCTTTCATCCTAATTTGATGATAACCACTACGCAAATCAATTTTAGAGAACACAAAGACACCACTCAATTCATCTAGCATATCCTCTAAACGGGGAATAGGGTGACGATATCGAATAGTGATATTGTTTATAGCTCTACAATCTACGCACATACGCCATGTACCATCTTTCTTAGGAACAAGAATAACAGGAACAGCACAAGGACTAAGGCTTATGCGGATATAACCTTTGTCGAGTAGCGCTTGTACTTGCTTCTGTATCTCCTTCGTCTCTTCGGGGTTCGTTCTATATGGTGCCCGATTGGGTAGCGAAGCTCCGGGAATCAAGTTGATTTGATGCTCAATACCTCGTAATGGTGGAAGTCCTGCGGGTACCTCATCCGGAAACACGTCGCCAAATTCCTGCAAAACATTAGAAACACCAAGAGGAAGAGGGGTCATGTCGTTAGAAACCAAAACCGTACCCCTGTACAAGAGCACAAGAGGCATGGCTGTAGGATCCTCACTAAATTCTCTCATGTATTCTTTGGTGGCTAATGAGACTAAGGAATTCACTCTCTCACTTTTCGTTATATCACTCACAACATTACAATTCTCTCGCCTATCTAAAGAAGCATCCTCCAAGTTGACTTCAACTTTCTGACGAGACTCATTGACAATTTGCTGTGGTGTCATAGGTTGTAAATTGATTTTCTTGCCCTTGAACTCCAAGTGATATGTATTGGCACGACCATTGTGTTGCACAGAACGGTCATAGAGCCAAGGCCGACCCAATAGTAGGTGACACACCGTCATAGGAACGACATCAAAATCAATGCAATCCTTATACGGTCCAATAGCAAACTCAACACGCACCATGTGGTTTACCTTCATCTCACCATTGTCGCTCAACCACTGAATATAGTATGGATGCGGGTGCGGTAGATACTTCAACTTCAGCTTGGTACATAACTCCTTGCTTGCTAAATTGTGGCAACTCCCGCCATCAATAATGACTTTGCAAGCCTTGTCAGGACCAACTAAAGCCTTTGTTTGGAACAAATTGCAGCGCTGAGTAGATGCACTAGGCAACACATTAAGAGCACGCTGCGACACAACAATGGTGCGAGCATCAGACGGATATGCATCTTCACCATCAATGTCATAGTCATCATCTTCTGGAGCATTAGGATCAACATCATCTCCAGTCTCGTACTCATTGTCCTCATTGATAACCATGACTTTGCGGTTAGGACAATCTCTTTTGAAGTGACCCTTGCCACCACATGTACGACAAACCATATCACGGTTACGTGCAGTAGACACATTAGAGCCACTCGTACTTGCAGCAGCTTCGGACTTCTTTGTGTTAGACACATTGGAGACCGACTTACTAGGCGGAGGGGCGGAGCGCGTCGAAGGCGCCGGCGCCATAGATGGGGCCGCGCGGGGTGTGAAACGCCCAGCTCCTGTAGCTCGTCCTTTGATCTTTGCTTCGTCAGCCAACTGTGATTCAGCTTCTCTTGCATGATGTAACAATTGATTCATATTGGTGTAGCTGTAGTGACGAATAATGCCTTTGATGTCATACTTCAATCCATTGAGGAAACGCTGCATTGTCATCTCAAGAGACTCACGGACACGGCCACGCTGCATAAGCATCTCCATCTCCATGTAGTATTCATCCACAGTCTTCACACCTTGTCTCAAAAGAGTCAGCTTATCATATATATTCCGCAAGTAATTTGTAGGCACAAAGCGAGCAGTCATCGCCTCCTTCATGGCACGCCAAGTGCGTATAGGCTACTCACGATCCTCTTCGCGGTTACGAACAAAAGCATCCCACCAACGCAAAGCATAGCCATCAAATTCAGAAGAAGCAAGCTTGATCTTCTGGTCTTCAGTATAATGCGGATGTAAGCTCCACAACTTCTCAATCTTCAGCTCCCAAGTGAGGTATTCTTCAACATCAGCTCCTCCTTCAAACTTGGGTATAGAAAATTTGGGCTTACCCAAACCATCTTCTTCATCTTGTCCACGACCATGGCGGGCAAGTGGAACCCAACCGCGAGGACGATTACCACGTGGCGCATCACGAGCATTGTGTGCGTCATCTTGAAGCTCAGGATCATCGTCATCTTCTTGTTGTTGTTGCGCGGTCAAATTCTCAACAGCTAAGCGCAAATCAGCAAGATTGCGTTGTACATCCGTCATTTGATCTTGCATTGCCGTGACGGACACCTGAGTAGCATCCAGCTTTTGGGAAATCTCATCAATCTTCCCATTAAGCACTTCGTCCTGAGCGCGGAATTCACGTCGCATCTCATTACGAAGAGCCTCATACTCCCTCCATGTGATAATATCTGCAACACTCTTGTTTTCCTGGTTAACAATTCTATGATCACTAGCAGACATTGTTAGTAGATTAGTGCACTAAATCAAAAATATATGGTGGTACTCTCACAACTCACTCAAAACTGATAAGAAAAGGAGATCTTACCGTTCCAAAGTAAATTAGTGTTGCTTACCACTTGTAGTAACAACTAGTGCACTGATGTAGCGAAGCGAATATCAAGGGTATAAGAACAAATCACACGACAAAGCAGGGTATATGTGGGGCTGTAGGTAGGCTACCTATTTGCACCAATAACAAGCTCTAGCGCTGACCGTAGACAACCAATGATACTCACACAAGGCGATATAATGGGGCAATGCAACTATATGTGGGTAAGGTTGCAATGCACACGAGAGACGCTAGCAAAGCTCAACGAGACAGGCACAAGATTGCTCAACTACAGGTGCAGGAAAGTAAACTTAGGCCTTCACTTGATTCAACTAGCACTTCACTTTTTTTTGGAATTTTCTTTTATATAACACACGCAGCTATGTAGCTCTTTTTGCTTCTTTTCAATTTTTTTTTTGATTTTCCGACACAACTCCTTGATAACACGGCCAACAGAAATATGCAAAGCACCGATAACCTAACGAGCAGTCTGTCGAGCGGTAAAATTAGTCTCTTCTGGGGAAGTTCCTAGTCACGTTATATCGAAAGGCTGTGTCTATGGTTGGGAACAAGCACACTGTACGCTATGTGGACTCGGAGCAACAAAAACTGACACCACAAGATAAAGTAACACAAGATGATAGAGTAAACTCAAACCCTAAAAGACTAGATGGAAAGAAAAGATACGCAAAAACAACTACGAAAAGCAACTAAAACTTGAAATTAGTGCAATCTAAAGCTATGACAAACCCTAACCCTAATTTTTTTTGGCTTTTTCTAGATAGGAAACACTCACAACTCAACTATGGGGTGGATTGTAGATGGCTTACCGAGGAAAACTGGAAATCTGATACCAAGATGATAAGGGGTGGCCCGATCTTCTCAGTAAGCAACGATGGTGATGATGATCACGGGGTGATGGCAGCGGAGATACACGATGATGAAGTGGATGATAACTTGTATGACGTAACGAGATCTCTCGATTGGTCCCTGTCGCCAATGCAACAGCTCTCAACCCTGCAAGATATTCGCAACTCCACACACTTGCGCACGTAGCCGTCGACCATGAAGCGGTAAGTTGCAACCGTCTAATTCCCAATGGAACAGCAGATCACACAAGACTTTTTCAGGATCTACACAATATCAAGCAATATGGTGTAGGGATTCAATAGTTTTGCTAGAGCAAACAACTAAGAAATAGGGTTTATCTTAAACATGGTCTAAAGCAGCTAGGGGGGCGTCCTGGGCACTTATATAGGCGTCCGGGACGAGTTCTGGTCGAAAAGACACAAAAATAACCGACCCAGAATAGATCTGGTCGAGACAGACTCGGACAAATCCGGTCTGGAATCCGGTCAACCGGGCCAGGGACCGGTCGGCGGTCTGGGGTCCGGTCAACCGGCGGCAACCGGGTCGGCCGGTCGGGGTCCGGTCAGCGGCAACCGGATAGTTGCGAGGTTTTCCGGTTTTCATCCCGCACGATAAATCTCGTCCGGTTGGCGCCCGGTCGGCGGGTCTGTGGCCAGGTTGGCCGTCTGTGGCCGATCGGCCGAATCTTTGGACCGGCTCGACGTCTTCTTCTCCTCTCGCGCATGCCTCCCGCTCCTCCCTCGCGCGTCCATGAGATATCTTCATGTCCAGCTCCATGTCCAGCTTCACGTCCATCTTGACGTCCGTCTTCATGTCCAGCCGCTCCTCTCCTCCTCGTGCGATGCTCGTCTCTTCTTGATACCTGATGATACATAAGTAATAGGACTTAAGCAGTATAAAGTTCTCGTCAATCAAAGTACCGTTTAGAAACAAGTTCACCTGTTGTTTAAGTAGCTTTGCACGAGCCCTTATAATTGGTCCAATCCGAACTTCATTGGACTTGAGCTCCACAGCAGGTTCATCTTCATTTATTAATGACGGAGGTAGTGGTGTAGTAGGGATGTCCTCATCATCGCGGGAGGACGAGCTCGACATTTTTGGAGCGGCGAGAAGAAGATCTGGGAGGGGGAGGCGGCGGCGACGTGATGGTTTGTGAGCGGTGAGAACTGTAGGTCGTCTTTAAACAGCGGCGATAGCGGGTAGTTGCACACAATAACGCCGGCGCGGACGGCCACGCGGCCATGCACGACGAGACGCGTCCCTGCTTCGCCTGGGAAAACAGGGACGCCATTAACGTCGCTTGACCAAAGGTAGACGACGGGGTTTTAGCCTTCCGAGCCGCTGACGCGTCGGGCCCGCGTCGGTTCGTCTCGCTTTTCGTTGTGTCCGGCGTGCCCGGAGCGTCCCCTGTGGGACGGGGACGGGCTCGGGGCGCCGGACACCGTATGGGGCGCGTCGGACAAAAATAGGCTTTAGGGGACGCGGCTGGAACGGTTTTTTGGTCCGGCGCGCTTCAAACCCTTTCGGGACGCTTTGGGGGACGCGGCTGGAGATGCCCAACGGCTGAGATATTGTCAGAGGCCCAGGTAGCACACGGCTGTCCGTCCAGGTATTGGTGCCACAAGGACAAGGCGCGGTCTGCTCCCATTGGCACGGCCGCCCGGCCCGTCCCGTCCCCAGGCTGGCACGCATCACGAGGGCGTCGCCCACGAAGCAAAAACTCCCCAAATTGCCTCGAACTTCATTACTCCACCACGACAATCCGCAGGTAAATCCGCCTCCGCGATTTTCCCACTCCGCTTTCCTCTCTCGATTTGTCCAAATTTTTGTTCCCCACCAGCGATTGGTTTGGTGTCTCCGGCATCACTCCCCACTAAGCCGCCCCTCCTCGCTCGCTCGCGCTGGACTCGGCTCGTCGTTTCCTTCCCAATTTCGCCGCCGCCCGATATTTATTTCCTGCCTCGGCATCCATTTCTTCCCCTGATAATTTTTTTCCCACTTTTGTTGCCCGGCGGGCCTTGTTAATATCTGCGCTGCGCGGGGATATTTGTTCTTTCCCTGCTTTCTTGGGCGCGCGTCCAACCTTCTGAGGCCTCCGGATCTTTCGATCGCTGCTGGGCGGCGCTGGCACAAGGTACCCGCCGCTTTCCTGTTTCCCGATTCTGGCAGACAACAAAAAAGGCGTCTTTTTTCGAATTATGAAATGATTGCCTAGTTGGGATCTAACCGTGTGGTTCTTGTTCGCGATGTTCTGTCTTTTTCCTCTTTTTCAGATAGTTTGTGAGGAGGTAGGCTAGGTTCTGAAAGTTGTTCAATTGTTGCTCCCACTCCCATCATAGATGATGAAATCGGGGGAAGAAGTTAGTCTGGACCAGCAAATGGACGGTTCTCTGGAGGAGAAGGCTGCTGCTGGGGAATCCGTTGATGAGCCCAAGATAAAGAGGAGCCACTCTATCAATCTGAATTCGTTGCCAGCAGTGTCTGCCTCCACAGCGGAGATTGAAGTCTTGCACGCTGCAGTTGCGCCAGAGGCCAATGGTTCAAGCACTCAAAAAGGAGATGATCATAAGACCAGCGCTACTGATCAGAAGAAGGTCCCGAAGAACGAGCAAGTCGACGAAGCTGAAGTTCAGGTCTGTGCATATGTGAAGAACAACTCGGTTGACCCTTTGAATAGCGAGAGCCACGCCGAATTGAAGGATGCTTTGGTGGTAGCTGTGCCAGAAAATGAAGGGTACGCTGATGGTGGCAATGATTATGAGAGAGTTAAAGTTCTCAGCATTGTCAAGAAGGATGAGTCAGAGGAGGAACTTGTCGAAGCTATCAATCCTGTAACAATCGCGGCGTATAGAGACGAGAAGGGCGCCTCAGGTTCTACTTCTGGAATTACCGCGGTGCGAACGCCTGGTACCCGGTCATCTTGTTTCCATGGTGTGACCAGGTAAACTTCCCTTTGTTCTGTGTTCTTATAATTTGTAGCTGATCAGTGGAAACAAAATAGTGTGTTTCACCACGTCAACTGAACACGTCGTAGATGCAGATGCTTACCAAAGTATCATCAATTGTGCAGGCATAGGTGGAGTGGCAAATATGAAGCTCATTTGTGGGACAGTACTTGCAGAGTAGAAGGACGGAGAAGGAAAGGAAGGCAAGGTATGCCTTCTTATTTTAGCACTATCTAAGGAGCAATTGTATATACTTGATTGTGCCACGACCTGTTCCGGAACGGCTCAGTCGTGATTACCTGTTCGTCGTGATAGATGAGGGGCTTATGCTTACTGCATCACTGTCGAGGCTCTGTGGTGGAGTGTGTAGGGAAGCGTGTCCCCAGGAGAGGTTCACAGTTCACACAATAAAAAGAGAAGCATGAGATATGAATACATAGATAACTCTTGCTTGCCTTCATTGATGAAGACCTTGTTATATAGTATTACAAAGAAAATTGGTCATATAAGTTCGGCTGCTCTGACAATTTAATGTGCTAGTAGACGATATATAGACGTATGGTTTATTTAGCTCCGGAACATGCTGTGTTTGGCGTATTTATTTCTTAGGTGCAAAAGGTTAAACATGTAATTTATTCTTCTAGCGTGCTATTTTGCGGGCAAATTCTCTGTGAAGTTATTTTACATTTATGGTGGTATATGCTATCAAGGTATCACTTCGTTTATTTCTGCATGATACGGATTTTGCTATCTGTCCAGATCCCTCATTTGTTATATGTCCTTTTAGTTGGATCTGATCATCCTGACATTGTATGCTTGGGTTGCGGTAATAGACTCCTTTATACTATGTCCTATCGCTAGCAAATTGTACGGACTTGGCATAGCTCTGTCGCACGTTACTATTTCCACATCAGCCGGTCCCAACTTCTAACCATCTTGATTATTTTCCCTCAGTACAAATAAGCAAACTACCAAAGAGACATATCTGTGAATGGGATGATAGAATTTGTTGTTATTTAGCATGCATTTAGTGGGCTGTGAGATCCTAACACACTTCCCATGCAGAGACACCTTTTAAAATTGTCCATGTCTCTTATTCGGCACGAGAAATATTGTAATTGCATTATGAATTAAGGAGTGCTTATTTCTAACATATAATTCTGGAGTTCTGTGTGCTATATCCATAAGACCTAGGAGGCTAGGAACATAGTTTTACAACTCAAAAAGTATAATTAACCGTTCAAGTGACAAGTTCACTGATTTTCTGGCCAAACATTGTTTTAACACTCGAATATGCAGCTTTAACTTTTTTATGCCTTTTCTATTTTAAGTTGGAAAACCATTCTGGAAAATGACATAACTCGGGTGAGTAGGTAGAGAATGAGGTCGGGGGCTGGATACCAACTTTAACTAAAAACATTTCGGCTATTTTTGTCTCTACGATCCACTCGTGTTAACCAGACTGGTTCCAGCACTATGGCACTAGCGCTGTTTACCCCTTGCTGAACTGTATATCTGCCCCTGTTTGTAAATCTGTGCCTAGAAGAGGATATTCTTAGCAAGTAATAGATACTAGCTTTCGTTGAATTGGTTTAGAATTAGGTAGCATTTGATTGTCCAAAGTTTCTATAGCATGTTAGCTTTTTTCGTGTAGCTTCGTTATTTTCCTTATCTGTAATTGTTTCTGACTCGTTACTGATGGTTTCTTGCTGTGGTGTTCCCATGCGGTGGTGCTTCAGTTTATCTAGGTAAGAATTATTCGTTTCAAACATAATGTCTTAGTTTTGTATGTTTACGTTCTAATTTTTTTCTTTGTCTAATTTCCTACTTTGCAGGAAGTTATGATACTGAGAAAAAAGCTGCCAGGGCGTATGATGTTGCAGCTCTTAAATACTGGGGCCTAAATACTAAGCTGAACTTCCCAGTAAGTCTTTCTTCATTTATTTTTTATTTTGGTTCCCCTGTTATATATAAAGGACATGATAATCTCATGGGTCAATATTCTATCAGATTTCTGAATACGAAAAGGAACTGGCCGACACGAAAGACATGTCTCCAGAGGAATGTGTGACATACTTGAGAAGGTATATCATATTTGTATTCATTCAATTTTACTGTTGGAGAAGGGCTATCATGACAAGTTTGGGCTATCATGCAGAAGGAGTAGCTGCTTCTCAAGAGGGGCTTCTGTTTACAGAGGAGTTACAAGGTGAACTCTCGTTTTCATTTTGTTTAGTTTGTTCGAAAGGCTAGCTTTTCTTCTTCAAAACTACTTAAGCTCACATGTAACCATGTCCCTATCATAGGAGGCAAAAAGACGGGAGATGGCAAGCACGCATAGGACTGATTGCTGGAACTAGAGACATTTACCTTGGAACTTTCAGTATGCTACACATGCCTAAATTTGATATATTCCCTTTATCTCTCTTCACAGATACTTCATTTCATTTTCCTAATGAATTTCCTCTTTTTTGAACTAGAAACTGAGGAAGAAGCTGCAGAAGCTTATGATATTGCTGCCATAGAGATACGTGGCAAAAATGCAGTGACCAACTTTGACCGAAGCAACTATATGGAGAAGGGCATGCATTGTATAGAAGGGGCAGGGTTGAACTTGCTTGCAACAAAGCCAGAATAGAACCTGATTTGGCATCAAATATGAGCAGATTTGGTCAGCAATATTTGGAGCATAGTGGTACATACAGATAGAAGAACTGGATGCAGCCTGTCATTATTTGCTGCTCTACAATTCTTCAGATTATAGTTCTTTTTGGAGAGATATCTTCAGTTATTAGCAAGATTTGAAGATTTTGACAGTGTATTACTGTTATAGTGTTTGTAGGCTAGATTTGCACTCAAAATGTCAACAGCTTATGCTTGACAACATGTCACATGTCTGGCGGGAGAGTACGTTTTACTATCACTTTGATGCTTTGTGTTACTGCCATATTCAAGTGTATATTCCAACTAGGCAGCTTGTTAAATACATTGCCATTTTTTGTTCCATTCGCTGCTTGTGCCGCTAGGCAAATTACTTGGGAGGCCTGATTGCAAGATTATGGTCAATGGCATGCGTACATAAAATTCAGTTGCATTCAAAAGATTGAAGACATGAACAATACACAAGTTTTCCCAAAATCTTGTGTGCGAGCATCTGGACATAGATGTGAAATTTTATTTCAGAATTTTGACTTTTCAAAATGTGTTTTCACGTAATGGGTTAACATGCATTTGGGCCAAATTGTATTTCCCTTTAGTCCAGGCTCTAACAACCATCCAAAGCCAGATCATATATACATCTCATAATTGTTCAGCTACGTAACAGTATTAAATCTAAATATGGCCCTCTAGACTTGTGCCCACAAATTGGTCTGACCAATTTTACATGAAAGACAATGAAGACGAAGCACCACAATAAACTCAATACTATAAGCTAGAAGGAACTAGCAGTTCATCAGGCTAACATACACTCTGCTCAGCTGATGTCTGAACAGAGGAGCTTTCAGTAATCAGTAATTTGGGTGGAAGAATGGATTCACATCCCTCGCTTCAAATTCTCGTTCAGCCCTGGCTCTCCTTTCCACCTCTACCTCCTCCAAAATTGAGCGCCTTGCATTTGAAGTCTTAAACTGCACGAGTGAAATTAAAAAGAATCATGTGCCTGAGATTAATCCATGCAAACACATCATATTGTTGGATTGAACAAACAGGATGTTAAACACAAAAATGAGCACATCTCGGATGTGAACAAAAAGGAAAGGATGGAGTACGGTCTTCTAATTAACCGAAGGGATAAAACACTTGCCACCAAGAACTTTGCTCTTTCACTATGCTTATCACATAAGCCAACTAATTAAGCTTATTAAGACAGCTTACCAGGGTGAGTGGACACATATTCTAAACCGATAAGAGGTCAAAAAACATTAAACCTACCAACAGTGGCGATGCTTGCCATAAAACATGTGATGTCAATAAACCTAAATTCCTAGTAATAATATGATTTTTCTGATGAACGTAACAAAACTAAATAGTGTTTTGCACAACTTTGTGTTGTCAGTTGACATCAAAATCAGTGTGTATAGTCACCACTGCTCAATAGTCACTTCCAAGGACTTCAGATTTTCTGTAGATCAGTATCTTACGAGTGTGGACTGAAAACAATCTATTGTGTAGATATGGAAAAGGGCATTTTGATAATCATTTTATAGTCCAAGCCTGAAGGTCCTAAGGATGTGGAATATCGTTAATAGGATCTGCAGTAACAGAAAATGTAGTGGGTGAATAGGATAACTGTGATATCTACTGAATAAAATAACCATGTGACATCTAGCATCTAGTATAGACTGCTCGACACTTGATAACTAAAACTCTGTAATTACATGATCATGTATTACAAAAACCTAACTGCAATCACCAAGGCAGTATCGTTGCAGAATGCAGAGGCATATTGCCGACGATTCTTGCTGCACACAGGAGAACAGTTGCCCTCTTGCCACCATATTCACAATGAGTATTGTAAACTTCAGCATAAAATAGAAAATACCTTGTTGACCAGAGCCTCAAATGCTTCTGATCCATTTTGTTTGATGTATTTCTGTGCAGCTGAGATTACATCTTCAGGTTGACCAGAATCTTCCTTCTTGGGAATATACCAGATGTTTACTACTTGCTGGTTCACAATCATTGGCCGCACAAAATGCTCATAAACATGTGCAGCACCATTGAAGTAGGGCAAGACCAACCAGCAATTGAAAAACAGCTTTCCATAAGACCAGAAGGGAAGCCTGCAGAATGCAAAAGATTAGTCTGTACTAACAAGTAAGCATATCCATTCATCTCATAATGTACTAACATAACTCTGTCACAAACAAAGTAGCAAAACACAAATTATACTACTAAAGCAGAAGGTAAGAGACAAAGAAATTTATTTCAAGATTATGATATATCTTTGTACCATTCTTTCAAGAAATCTCTAGTCATAAGACAGGATTGTAAGTGAATGTTGCATTAAGATCCAAGGTTTGATCCCATTAGACCAAATAGTCACAACAGTCAAGAAGCAGTGAAGGATTTACAGAAAAGAAAATTCTGATGATATAGGGAGCAGTCCTTTACCATTCTATTACTGCAGCAAAGGTAAGCTCAAATAGAGTGATAAACGAGTACAACACCCAGTACGTGAGCCATTGCTGATCATCAATAGAAGATTTCGTTTCTATTGCTCGAACAGACGCATATCTGTAAACATGTCAATGAGAATCTTAAAAAGAAAAGAAAAAGACAGTTGTTGCAAAATAGAAGCATGTGCTAAGTTTGTATCTACTATTTAGCAAGAGAATGAATTTACTTACAGAGGATAAGCGAGTGAAACCAGGGGCCTGCCAGAAAAATAAAAGCATCTCAGTACTTACAGAGGGATGGAAACTGTCGTAACACCTACTGAACTAACAAGTGCCACTAAACTAGCAACAGAAATAAATCTCACATCGGCTAAATGTAACACATTTGCGAATCAATAATGTAGCCATATTCTGCAGATAGCACATAGCTATGTGGTATCATGTTCTACACAATGCAAAGTTGTGCTGATTATAGTACTACAATAAGCAAGACGATTCCATTCTTGTAGGTTGTGCAGAAGATGCAAAATCATAAATGCTAAACAATGTGGCCTGTTCTTGTTGAAAGGGGATTTTTTTTTCTTTTGACAACTTCACCGTAGGGGTTTGTGTGATTTTTATATTAAATGAAAGAAAAGGATGAAAGGGGTGTTACATTGTTAGATGTGTCACAGATTGTTAGCTCAAGCATCAAATATGGTTCAACATAAAGATCAACCTAGTTGCTGATGTGACATAGCCTTCAGTGAAAACTTGGCTACAATGTTGCAAATGGGCCAATCCTTCCAGGATAAAATATGCTGAAGTCCTAAGCCAAATGATTATATGACATTACATTATAGTATTAAATTACCAATATTCTGTAGGTCCTTCCAGAGTTTCACTAGTGCCCCCCTTATAAATCAGTACTCAAGTAATTATGTTAGCATTAGTAATGTCTGATGAACCAAAAACCCTGAACCCTGAACCAAAATCCAACCATATATGCAAAATTTCCCACTATATACTCCAAAATCGAATTTCCTACCACAAACCAGTGGGGATTTACTAATTTAGGGCGAGAGTCTTGACTGAGTTGACTCTGAGTGACACTACGGCCTGCAGCCTAAAGAACGGATGCCATGATTCGCGCACGCTTTCCCTTAGCCCTCTGAACAGAACTCATAGAACGGCTGCTCCGGCATCGACGGCACGCCATTCATACCAAGAACTCGAAACCAATCCGTCCAAGGAGATAAGAGGAAGCAGATCAAGGGGAAAGAAGCAGTGCGTACCCCGCGAGAACATCTAGGTTGCTGACCAGCACCTTGAGGAAAGATCCGGACCCCATTGCGCCTCCCGCAGCCCTGCTCTCCCCGGAAGCTGCGAATCTGACGAGTTGAAACGGCAGTAAATCGCAGGGATTTGGTGGTTTATTTATTTGAGGAAGGAGGCGGTCACCTACCTTTTGTGTTCGTCCTGTTTCTTCACCCTTCCGCCAACCCACGCTCTCTTGTTTCTTTGTGTGCCTTATTTTCTTTGCATCGCGGACCTGTCGAGTGACCATTGTGTTCTTCCAATGAACACCGCCCAGGACCAGGGCGCGTGGACCCGGATCGTAGGGGAGGTGCTATATGCCGACCTGGTCGGCGCCGACCAGGTCCCGCACACCCCCTGGTCGTTTGTGGGCTTGGCCCAGTATCGCTGTTTGAGTTCGTTTCCGGCTGTTTCGCTCGACCAGGAGTATCGCTTCTTTTCTTCTGTTTCGATGGTTGCTAGCTTATTCTCTGTGACTGTTTCTTCTAGAATCGGGGGGCTTTTTCTCCATGACCATGAATACAGTTCGTGCTGTCACATTTCTGCATTGCCTAGAAACTAAGTAGTGACCATGAATACAGTTTGTAACTAAGTAGTGAAATGAACTCCTATAGGGAGAAACACAGGAATGTGAAATATTGACAGTATGTTCTGACAAGAATAGACAGAAATAATTCCAACCAAGGTACACTGAATTCATGTTTATCACTTCAAACACAGCACATGCCCATTTGTTATTTTTTGCCTAATCCCCCTAACTATTGTTCTGATTCACTGAAACTCAATTTTCATGCTTTCATTCCCAAATGTTATGTGCCTCTTCTTGCCTTGTAGGAGAAGCATTTCCTGGATAGCTGCTGGTGTGTTCTTGTCTTGCTAATACCTGTCCAAATAAAATAGGGAAAACAAGTTACCACTAGATGAATTTTGTAGAATTTTTTGGAACAAAAGAATTTGATGGACTGATTATAATGAGAAACTTACTTTGGTGGATTTTCATCTTTTACTACTAGAAGAAGATGTGAATTTTGATCAATGAAGGAGGTGTGGAGCCTACGAAACAAAGTAAATAGTCATTATGATGTTTTATCGCAAATCTTAATTGTGATTGTATTTTTTTTGTATAAAAGTGTGTTGCTGACTGCTTAGAGAATCATAATGAGAACAGAGAGAGATGTACTTACATGTTTAGCAATAAATTGTCTAGCCAATGGAACCTGATGCTCGTTAAACTTGTTCAACACAATCTGAGTAGTGATTATTTCACGGATGCTTGAAGGTCGACCTATTTTGAACACACATATATATATTAAATTAAAACCAGTGTATAAGTAGTATGGAAATTTTTCTAACATGTCAGAACTTAAATGTAAAACCAATGCATAATGTTAATACTGAATAATGAAAAAGAATTAGAATCTAACATTTGAGAATGATTTTCGTCATACTACCTAATGAACTGAATGACAAATATCCCAGAATCATATCCCAGAATCCTAAATAATAAAGCATGAACGGATTCTAAACATGAACGATTTCCTTCCTTTAACATAAAAATCCCATTAACTGATACTTGGAATGAACGGTTTCCCTCTTTGAACTAAAAAGTAAAGCATGAACAGATTGTTATCTTGAACGATTTCCCTCGTTGAACTAAAAAAATAAACACGAACAGATTATTGCCATGATTGTTTTCCTTCTTGAAACAAAAAAAAACAATGAACGAATTCTCGGCATTGACGGTTTCCTTCCTTGAACCAAAAAAACTGATGAACCGATTCTTGGGATGAACGGTTTCCCTCTTTGAACTAAAAAATAAAGCATGAACTGATTCTTAGCATGAACGATTTCCCTCCTTCAACTAAAAAATTTTCGTGAACGAAATCTTAGCATGAACGGTTTCCCTCTTTGAACTAATAAAGTAAAGCATGAACAATTTCATATCATGAACGGTTTCCGTCCTTGAACTAAAATAAATCCAATGATCGTATTCTTGGCTATGAACGGTTTCCCGCGTTGAACTAAACTAAAAAGCACGAACGAATTTTAATCATGAACGGTTTCCTTCCTTGAATAAAAAAATCCCATGAACGGATTGGAATGAACGGTTTCCCTCCTTGAACTAAAATATAAATCATGAACAAATTCTTATCTAGAACGGTTTCCCTCGTTGAACTAAAAAATTAAACACGAACGGATTCTTGGCATGAACGTTTTCCTTCTTGAAACAAAAAATTACGATGAACGGAATCTTGGCATGCACAGTTTCCCTTTAACTAAATAATAAAGCACGAACAAGCATTCTTATCATGAACAGTTTTCTTCCTTGAACAAAAAAAATCCGATGAACGAATTCTTGGAACAAACGGTTTCCCTCCTTGAACTAAAAAATAAAACACGAACAGATTCTTGCCATGAAATAGCTTCTTTGTTTAAAAAAAACTACGTTGAACTGATTCTTGGCATGGACGGTTTCTCTCCTTGAACAAAAAAAGCATGAACCGATTTCTACCCTTGAACATTTAAAAAACAATGAACAAAAATCTTGGCATGAATGGTATCATACCTTGAAGATTAGTAAAAACATGAACAGTTCCCCTGCTTGAACTATAAAAAAAATCATGAAAGAATTCTTGGCATGAACGGTTACTTCCAAGAATCCATTCGAAACATTGAAAATAATTCTTAGCATGATATTTTTCCTTATTTGAACATAAAAAGGATTCTATAAAGTTCAAAACAGATTCTAAGAGGACCAATAGCATCCTGGCATGCCAAGAAAAATTGCCTATAGTTGTCTGGAAAAACTGGAGGCAGCAATTTCAACTAGCCTGTAACAAAAACCAATTCGTTTTATCTTTGCATGAACAAAAATCATGAGATAAATCTTAGCATCTTTGCTAAAAAAAGAGCATACAAATGGTCCTCCTGAATATGGAAAGACAAAATTGTTCTTGGCATTTCTGGATAACAGACATGTAAGAAAAATTCATAGAGCATTCTTTAAATAAAAAAGTAATTATACATCCAGTCAGCATTCCCCCAAAAACTAGGACAAAAAGTAGTACAGATGGTTATGTTTTGTCACAACCGGTAGGGCTGTTTATTACAAAAAAAAAAAAGTGTCTCCTCACAGTAGATTATTTAGTTGACATAATGAACTATGTTTCAACCAAAAAGTGAAGATAATAATCGTCACTGGACAAAACCAACTCGCAGATTTTTGCAACTCTTTGCAAAAACAGAGTAATAGATAAACTAGACAAGGATAGAAACAGAAGCATGAACAGATTATTAGTATGAATGGTTTCTTGAACATTTTTAAAAGCATGAACGGTTTCCCCTACCATGAATGGATTCTTGGCACCATGAATGGTTTCTGCCATCAATGAATTTTAGCACGAACAGATTCCTACCTTGAACGGATTCTTGCCACGAAACAATTTTTAGCATGAAAGGATTCCTACCTTGAACATAATAAAATCATGAATGGAAAAAATCATGAATGAATTCTCGGGATGAGCGATTCCATGCCTCGAACATAAAAAAAGCATAAAAACATGATCATATTATGTCCTTTCGCTGACCTTGAACCTAAAAAAATGAACAGACTCTTAGTATGAACAGTTTGTCACCTAGAACATAAATATATTTCATCCCTTGACCAGTTTCTTGCATCGAACATAAAATAAAAGCATGAATAGATTTTTGGCATTAACTATTTCATCCTCGAATAAAAAAAACATGTACGGATTCTTGGCATGACCGATTCAATGCCTTGAACATATAAGAAGCATAAAAACGGAATCATATGATGTCATTTTGCTAACCTTGAACATTTAAGAAGCATGAACAGATTATTAGTATGAATGGTTTCTCGCCTTGAAAAAAAATCATGAACAAAATCCATGCCTTCAACATAATTAATCAGGAAACGGATTCTAGGCATGTACCTGCAGCTAGTCCTACTATATTGATCACAAGAAACTGGTTGTAAGACATAGCAATTCCTATTCCTTTGCCGAATCTATAGATGGGATCCTCTGTGTGTAAAGATCATTATGAGGTTAATATATAGCCTCCTCCCTTATAGAAATAATGGCAAGCTTAAAAGAAAGAAAAATTAATTACTTAATACAAATCTTGACTGGATAATAGATTAGTTTCTGACAAAGTATTTGAAACAAATCCTTCAACTACCTCTTCATTAGAGATAGCTATATTGAGTAAACCATCGCTAAACTCGTTAACTCTTTCACTGGTTCTTACTACACAAAAAAGAAGAATCAGGTTACTTTTATAAAAAGAAAAGACCTACAGAGTAGATATTATAGATATGAAATGCAAATAAAATATGCATTATCGGTGTGAAAAGGGAAAGTATAATGTAAGCTCATATACAGAAACAGCTCACCGCAAATTTATAAAACCTGCTATTGACCTACAGCAAATGCTCGGCGTTGGAGTGAAGCTATCATGGGTGTGAGATGTTGGTATCGGCGGCTCGCCATGGAATAAGCCTAGGGGAACCTCGAAACAGTACGCATCCTAGCGAATCTGCACCTCCCCCACCCCCAAATTCATCCGAAAAGACCCTAATCAGAACGAATCTAGCAGTGCGCTATGGGGAGAAGACGGGAACTGTACAGACCTTCAACCGCCATCGATGGAGACGAATGAAGTAGAGCCCCAAGGAACCAGTACTCCAGCGAAGAAGGAATCAGAACTCGGGCGAAGAAGCGGCTGATGCGGAGGAACGAACTGGGCGGAAGAATCGAAGACTCGGTCGCTCAGCGGCGGAGATCGGGAAGAAGAAGAATACTAGCGAGATATTGGGCCGGCCCAAAAGGTACGTGGGGGTGTGCGGCACTCCGTATACACCGACCTGGTCGGTGTATAGGATCCGCCGGATCGTAGAGCTTCTTTCTTCTGCGATGGGTAACAAGCGCGGTAGAGTTGGGTCCGGCCCGTGCAAATATTTTGTAAGACGAGCCCATGTAGAAAGAGGAACCTAGGACAGTTACTGGGCCAACTCCTGCCTCACAAACTAGGCCCACTGAACAAGCAGCCCAAAAGAACTTAATTTTGTTCAACAAAGGATCAGGCTGCCATTTCTGTGCTCAGGAAATACTATCATGGCTAAAAAGGGAAATTTATCATGGCCGATGCTAAACAAAGAGAAATATATCATGGTTCCTCGGTATTGGTTCTTGATAAAGAAAACCGTGAACGCTAGGAATCAGCTGCCTCCAAAGGTATTCGATGCACTTAAGTGAGTTAATCTAGCGCGTTTGATCGATGTAGCAAAAGTGTTTCGCGTGTAGCAATTTTTTCAGAGTATGTAGCATCGGTTTGCAACATTTCTTCAATAGTATGCAAAAGTCGCGAAAAATCCTGACAATGCTGCAAAAAAAAAAATCCCGAATGTAACATTTTTTGTATGTAGAATTTTCAAAATTACGACATTGTTTTGCAAATTTTTGCTGGGATCCGTAGAAACTTGAGACGTGTAGCAAAAACACTTTTGTAACACGTCGAGCATGCCCATGTAGCACAAGAAAATACCATATGTAAAATATCCCAAATTGTTTGCAGTAAAATGTAAGAATCATATCCCATCGTCCAACAAAAAAATAAAGACATCCAACAATTTTTCTTGATTCTTTCCAACATTTCAGGAACACGTATGTAACACCGAAGCAATATATTTGTAGCATACACACAAAAATTATTGTAGCATTTTGTTCATACTTACACAACCAAAAAGAGGAACATCATGTACCAAGACTCAACCCCGTATGTAACATCGAAAAACAAAGGCCACCAACGAGCTCGCCGTTGTCAAACTCGGCGATGAAAAACCAAACTTGTCGAAGCCTTGATGCCAAAGGATTCAACGACCCTTGGTATTGGATCTAGTGACCACCATCTTCCCCAAACATACTTGTATTAACATCTCATCTCAGGGAAATACAATAACAAAGGTGCCAAGCAAATTGCTCCACTAACCTCTCTTCTATTTTCCATTTTTCTTCGAAATTTCACATTAAAAATAGGATGTGGCTAGTTCTGGACCGACCTAGAACTAACCTAATTCTTGGTTAGTAAATTTTATGTGTAATGAATGTGAACCAAGAAAAAAGATGTGCAATTGCACACTCATGCACAATTATACATCCATGTACAATTACACATGTTCACGAATCACGATACAAATTAAGCGGTACTAGAGTCGATCTAGAAATAACTTAACTCTCGCGCAACATGGAACTATCAAAGGGTAAAAAAAAAGGAACGGAATCGCTAGCGAATGTTCGGGATTAGGCACCGCGGCGCGACGTAATCCCATCCAAGCATCTAGGGGCAGCCACGGCCACGCTTTTCTCAGTTTTTATTTTGAAAAATATCGAAATTGCCAGGGCCTATTGGAAAATTACCATGTCAACTTTGTTTTGTCGCACCAAGTCCTTACCATGGGCACGTTTCTGCAAATATAACTTTTTAAAATTGAAGTCATTAACCAGGATATATGACATATTTCCTCCATCCTTAAATATTTTTTTTTTTTGCGAAAATCCATCCTTAAATAATTGTACTCGTACCCTTTGTCTTGAGCCAAACTTTCTCAAATTTGACTAAATTTATTGGAAAATATAGCCACATTTATTACACTAAATTAGTATCATTTGATCCATTTTAAAATATAGCTTCGTAATATACCGATATACTGCCATGTATGTTGCAACTATTTTGTAGAAGTTTCGACGGGAAAAGATAGAAGTATGACGGAGGGACCAGAGTCGTTGCGCTGTCGCACGAGTGCACGGAAAAGAGGCGCCAATACGATTACTTAATGTAATAGCAAGCTTAATCGGATCGCTATACCTCGGCCAAGTTCCTGATTTGGTGACTCAGCACGTTGACCCTAGTGACGGCCGGCCGGCCGTCAACAAAAAGAGGGGGGAGATTCGGCCGATCATGGACCGAGAGCGACCGGCCGATCATCCTGATCTTACATTTGCGCCAAAGTGCGCTCGCGCGCAAGGTAAGATGCATTTTAGCGTCCGAAAATATCCACGCGCGTCCTTTTACGTCGGCTGAAATAGTCGAAATCGAGCGTGCTTTGTTTGCGTTGGGGATGGTTCCAGCGACACGACGCATTTTTTGTCCGAATTATTTTTTTATAACATGAAAAAATAATTTACATAGTTGAACACATGGAAATAAACCCTAAAACGCATGCGTCTACTGCTTCTCCTCGTCGCTATCGAGCACGATGAGCTCCGGTACCATCCACGGCCAGTTGGGAACCGGCAGAACGTACGCCGGGCACGCCGGCGGTGCTGGAGGTGGAGGAGCCCAGTCCTGTGGTTGTGGCGGAGGTGGAGGCGCCCAGGGATGTGGCGGAGGTGGAGGAGCCCAGGGGTTGTACGACGGCGGTTGTGGCGTGGCCGAGTCCTGGAGTGCTAGTCGTATGACTCCGTCCTCCGACAGGCCCGGCGGCATGAAGCCGGTGGCGTACCGGGGCAGCGGCGGCTGCACCGGTCGGTCGTTCTCGGAGACGAGGACGTCGAGCTTCGCCATCTCATCGCCGTCATGTTGTCCGGGAACTCAAATTTGTGGCCCTCCGCCATGGCCAGCTGCCAATCCTGGAACACGACCGCGACGTAGTCGTCGCTGTCGTCCTTGACCTCCTCGTTGTGGTACGCCAGTGCCTCGATGTAGTCGTCGTCGTCGTATTCGTCATAGTCGTCGTCGTACTGCGCAGGCGTCGGTGCCTGCTGTCTTCGAGGACGAGGCGGCAGTGGACGGTCGAAGGGAAAGTCCCTGTCGCTCATGAAGCCCGCCATCCTCCTCCGATCCCTTTCGGACACGAGGTACGTGCGTCAGCTATCGAAGTCGATGACGTACGCCGGATCGGCGCTGAGGTCCGGCGGCAGGTACCGCCTCCTTCGCTGGATCTCGACACTCCTATCTGGCTCGCGCGCAGGCATCGGAGGGACGGGCACCCGGCGGTAGCTGAGCCGCCAGCCGCCAGGCATGTGCACGTCCCTCCAGGTGTCGCAAGGCGTCCAGTTCGCGTGCATCAGCCTCCCCATGCTGACGGGCAGCGGCACCCTGCCCGGCCGCTCCTCCTTCTTGGTGCCGCTGCCGGACGCCTCGAAGTCGTTCTTCTTCTTCCACATGGTGTTGCGGCGGTGGTGGTGCGAGTGGAGGTGTGGGCGATGGAGGAACGGTACCGGTGGACTTTTAAGGCCGGCCGCGCGCGAAAAACGATGCCATTGAAGGCGGCGCAAAACCCCAGCCGCCGTTCGCCAGTACGCGCGCAGAAGAGGCAGCCGCGACATTGATGGCGAAGGCTACGGCGTAGACGCGGAAGCGCTGATCACTGAAGTGATGGCCGCGGAAGCGATGCCCTCGATACAGGCTCGCTGCCAGATGGCCCGTGGAGACGCGAGCGAGCACTTTGCGTGTCCGCAGCGTCCGCCGCGACGCATTCCAGACGCAAATATGAGCCAGGTTGCGTCGCAGCAGACTGTCCGATCACGATGCGTCGCGTCGCTAAAGGTGGTGCCAGAGTATTTTTCACCTGGGGAGGCCAACGGACGTGACTCGCCGCTGGAGATGCCCTGAGACTAGTCATAGTGGGGAGTAACATAGAGTAGTAACATGGTGCATGTTACTACCCTATGTTACTACCTCCATAGTGGATAGTTACTTATATGTGGTATCATGCATGTTATATTTATTAAATTGTAGACTCAACTTGTATTGAGAAGTGTGATGTTATGGTAACATAGCTAGTTACCACCTCACTCTCTTTCTTTATTTATTATCATGCCATGTCACCAAAATGCAGTAGTCTGAGGAACAGGCGAGACGTATCGCGAGCCCCGAGGCTGGGCTGGTGGCGGGCGGACACGGACGGATGGGAGGCCGAATCCCCATGCCAGGCAGCTGCAGGCTGCAGCTGGATAGAATGATGCATGCACGCGCGCGCCTGACCGCCGCTCGATGGGCGCACGGCGCGCACAGGGCCGGCGGTCCGCCCATCCGGGAGCTCGCCGTCAAATCCCGCCGATAGCCCAACGCGTGCCTCGCGGGCGCGCGGCTCGGTCGCTCGTCCTGTCGCTGTTGCTCGCCGTCACATACATGATCGATCATCGATGCCGCCGCTCTGCCCATGTCCACTTGGACCCATCGATCGCGACGTACGTCTCTGCCTATATATATCGTCTCGTGTACGGTGTGATTATCGTCTCCCGGAAGGAGGTTCAGATCCCTGCATCTGCATCGCAGGGATGGCAGATGCATAATACAGTCCTTTTTTTTAGAGAAGCAATATGACTAGCTCCTTGTTAATTTTAAATATGGAGCACATCGTTTACAAGTTTATTTAAGATAAAACCTAGGCGCTCTCTCGATCCAATTACAAAAATTGAGTCGATGAGCCTCTAATTTTATCTTACATAAACTTGGAGATACATAGGATCTCTACTTTGATTTTATTTAACAAACATCTATCAAACGCATACACCATAAAGCCCGAAGGCATCATTGGAAACCGTTAATGGGTGAAGAACATGTCGTCAAGGCCTTGTGCCCTAAACACAAAGAACGGCCCAACAACTAATTCCTGAGGCATCATCGAGTCACCTTATGACAAAACAGGCGCACACATCCAGTCCAACAGACCCTCGGCGGCAACCTCATGCACTCGATTCAGAAGCCGTCACCGTCATCAACCGTTGTTCCAACTTCATGCCAAAGATTTACACTGCCTACTAGGGGAGAAGTGATGACGATGACACCGGTGTGTTGGATCGACGAGATCCTCCTTGGAAGGGTGTGTCTGGGGTATTAGTGTGTGTGCCGCTCAACGGTTTTGAGATGGTTTTCGCCCAGTTTTCCACTAATTAACTGGGCTCTCTTTTTAATTAATGGATGATGCAAATCTTTTGCCTCCGCAAAAAAAAAAAAAGATTTACACTGCTGTTGCGAGACTTGTCATCGATGCCACCATGGCTCCATCACACAGCGTCGATCATCGAGATACCTAGCTCTGAAGTTTCCCCTGGAGCAACACAAGTAGACATTGGATGCGAGCCTGCGACATCGATGGCTTCAGTAAGGTAATAAGCGCATCGACACTGCCATCGCTAGCCATAACAGGAGACGAAGCTCGATTTTCACCGCTTGCCACGTCTCCCCAACTCGCTGCTAGGACTGGATGTAAAATCATTAGATCACCACAACCAGCGTAATCTGGCCGACTAACTTCGGCGGAGGAGAAGGCTGCCACCGAGAAAAAGAAATACCGAACGAAATTCTCAGGTGTTTAAATAATTTGGTTAAATTTAAAAAATTTAAATAAATTTTGAACAAAATAGTGAGTTGGTTTGACAAATCTCGGCCGGTATTTCCAAAATTTTCAAAATACCGGAATACCGGTACCCACCGATATTTTTTGCCTACCGAGAAAAAAAAAACCTTGGTACAAACTCGTGTCACCGAGAAATGTCTTTGCGTCATGCATGCTAGATAGCGTGCAATGTTTCATCCCATTCTTCTCTGTTTCAATCTGTAAGATGTTCATGAAATGTGACGAAACGGAATGCGAAAACAGTACATGCACGCTCTTTAGCATGCACGCCAAATTAATTTGCCGCTCTCCGCGTCACTCAGTATCCACACCATCTTTAATTAGCAACTCGCAAGGACAAGCCGTGCATATGCATGCATGCACGCATGCTCGGCTAATTCATTCCAGCACAAAACACTCGTCTTTAGCTTTTCTCCTCCATCATCGTGTTCCAAGGCCGGTGACGGGGGTAATCATGCCTCTTTCGCTCAACGCGCGACGTGCCGAGTACGGGCATGGCGCATCGGGCGACCTAGATAATCTTTTCCCGCCTTGCTACCTGCCTGCTTGACCAATGTCACCCGAGCTTGACTCAAGGTTTTTTTCTTCTCGAACCACCTTTTTTTTTACCGGAGGGCACCGAAGTTATTGGTTACCGCGAAATCTCGCAATTTTCGGTTCTTTACCGTCCGAGTTGTGTCAAACGAATTTTGTAATCAATTTTTTTTTGCCCCAAAACAACTAAAACTTCTATCCCTTAGAGCATCCCCACTCGTTGGCGCTCCCCACGCCCAAATCCGGCGAAATTTTCGTCCGGATTGGATCAATTTTTGGCATGGGGGGCAGTATATTTCCAGTCGTGTGCTCCCCAAGCGGCGTTTCTCGGGGAAAAAGAGGATGGTCCGGGGAGTCCGGACGAAAGAGGAGACACGTGGGCGTGGGCGGTTGGTTTTGCTCCATCCGGAGTCCCCGAGCGCTCCCCGGGGGGCCGGGGATGGCGTGGGATCGCCGGATGAATTTAGGCCCAAATCCGGACGAAATCGAGAAACCGGGGGCGCGACTGGACCGGTTTTCGCCGTCCGGATGTAAAAAACGGCTCGTGGGGGGGCTTCTCGGGGAGACGAGTGGAGATGCTTTTACACATAGTATTGCTTGCTCGGACAAGTGGTCAGAGCTCTGTGCCTACACCTAGTAGTCCTGTGAAGATTTCGATCCTGCGACCCTTGAACCACGTGCAGATCGAGCTCCTTACCACTACACCTACACCAAACAATTGTATTTGCTTATTGTCGTTGCGTTATTGACGGTTCCACCACGAGGAGCACCTTGGGACTAGGAGAAAGTGAGAGATGTTTAAGGTAAGGAGCGTCTAGGACGGGGTGACACTAGTTAGCCATGTTTAGATCTCACAATGGTGGTGAGATCCTACTCCTGCTATAAATCACTATGCGGGTAACAATTTTTTTTATAGAGGGTATTTTATTATTTAAAGTATTAATCATTACACAAGGCATCTGCATAATTAGGATGCACACAGCCGCACAAACCCAAAATATAAAAAACATAAGAAAGGCACTTTACAAGTAAACTGAACTCTAAAGCCGCCTAGGGAGATGAATGACCGATCCGAAGGTTACACCGCCATCCATGTTAGATAAAAGTATGCTTCGCCATGTCCTCCAACCGTGTAGACACCTTCATAAATTGGGTGTCGATCGCTGCAGAGACGACCAAGAACGAAGTGTAACCATACACCGTTAGATAACCTGCATAAAGGGAAAAAATTATTATTAAAAACCTTGTCATTTCTACATAGCCATATCGACCAAATAACGGCTAACCCTCTCATCCTAATAAGTAATTTAAACCTATTATAAACCCCCTTTAGCTAATTGCCAAAGACATTAGCAACGCTACGTGGCGGATATAAGGTAGAACTTATTTGGATGACTGACCACATAGATCTAGCAAAATTACATTAGAAACATAAGTGTTTAATCGTCTCGTCATTTGGACAAAAGACACACTTTAAGTTTCCATGCCAATTGCGTTTAACAAGGTTATCCTTAGTGGGGATTACACCTCTACGAATATATCATGCAAAAAACTTTAGTTTTTGATAGAATCTTCATTTTCAAGATTTTACTATTGTTGTCGACTGGCAACTCTGGCTAGATTAAATCTTTATACATGGAATTCACAGAGAAGATACCATTCTCATGAATATTCCAACGAAACTCATCTATCCCGGGAGTCAACTGGACGAAAGCCAGACGATGTAGCAAAGCATTCCAAGATGCTAGCCTAGGACCAACAAGATCTCTCCTGAACGTCACATTTGGTGGTAACAAGTGTGTCATTTCAAGGATGTCTTGTTCGTTCTTTGAATTATGCTAGTGGAGACTAATTCCTTCCGGTATTGCGATGCCCTAAAGGCTCCTGCAGGCCGGTTTATATATGTGCCCAGTCCTAGGGTTACTGGATAGTCCTTGTCGGATGGACAATGGAGGCCTAGACTAATACGCATAGCGATCATCTTGTCTTCCAAGTCTCCGCCTTGGGCAAGGTGGCGTGTGTCTGCCTTTTCATCTTGGTTGAATCTTCATCTAAGTCTACGAGCAGCTCCGCCCGGTTAGGCAATAGGCCCAACCACCAACTGAGCTCTGCGCCATTGTCCCGGCCCAGTCTGGAGCCGGGACAAATGGCCTGGCCACGTCGCCCCGAAACCAGCTGGAGGGCACGAGGCCTTTTGTCCCGGTCTGTTAGGAACCTTTTACCGCGGGTGGTGGATCGGGCCGGGACAAAAGGGTCCACTAGTAGAAAACCTCTCATCCATCTAAGCCTTTAGTACCGGTTCCCTTACGAACCGGTACTAAAGGGGGCATTAATACCGGTTCCATGCGTGGGACATCAATACCGGTTCGTTATGGACCTTTAATACCGGTTCGTAACACGAACCGGTATTAAAGGGTTTGGGCCCGATTTCCAGGCGGTGGTGGGGCCAGGGTTGCACCTTTAGTACCGGTTCGTGTAAGGAACCGGTACTAAAGGGTCTGTGCCCTATATGAGCGCGCGGCGGCTCAGGCTCCCTGCATATCTCATTCTCACTTCTCCTCTCACATTTCCAAATATTTTGCACCTCTCACACTCCAATAATTTTTATTTTTCTCCACCATTTTAACAAGATTAACGGCATACATCTATCCAAGGGTTAGCAATATCATCCTTCCTTCCGGCGTTCCTAATTTAGCTCAGTTCTTTGGTAGTTTTAACTCGTACTATTTTTGTAGTGCAAGCAAGGTGTTCGATGAAATGCCTAAGTTAGTGATTTTATTTTTTTATATGCAATTTGAGCTGAAATTATGGTATGTTTTGTAGGTTTTAATTAGTATAATCACAGTCCTTACATCTGTCGATCGCCAGCGTCGTCCCCTAGCCGGCACGGTACCACCTCGGTGAGCCCCTCTTCTTTTTTATAAAAAACAATTAGTTTTATGTGATGAACTTGAATATTAATTAAGTTGGTCACTCATATATCCATGATGTTGTGTATTTAATAATTTTTGATATACATATAAAATGCAGATGAGTCGACAATGGATGTACGGTGACCGGTGCCATCCCGAGTTCATTACTGGCATGCATTATTTTCTCAACGTGGCTGAGGCAAACAGGCGGTCGAATGGTTTCATGTATTGTCCATGTAGTTCCTGTAAGAATATGAAGGATTACTCTACCTCGAAGACCCTTCACGTCCACTGCTTTGGAGAACGGTTTCATGCCCAGCTATAATTGTTGGACCAAGCACGGAGAAAGAGGGGTTATATTGGAAGACAACGAAGAAGAAGAGGATAGTGACAACTATCCCTTATTCAACGAAGACGGTGGTAGTAGAATGGGGAAGACGAAGGCGAAGAAGAGCCCATTTTCGATGAGCCGATTTTTGATGACCCGGATGACGATTTGGGTCGGGCCATTCTTGATGCGAAGATGAACTGCGGAAATGAAAAGGAGAGGTTGAAGTTGGAGAAAATGTTAGAGGATCACAACAAACTGTTGTACCCAAATTGCGAAAATGGTCAGAAAAAGCTGGGTACCACGCTGGAATTGCTGCAGTGGAAGGCAGAGAATGGTACTTCTGACAAGGGATTTGAAAAGTTGCTGAAAATAATAAAGAAGATGCTTACAGGGGAGAACGTGTTGCCCTCTAGCATGTACGAAGCAAAGAAGGTTGTCTGCCCTCTAGGATTAGAGGTGCAGAAGATACATGCATGCATCAATGACTGCATCCTCTACCGCGGGGAGTACGAGAATTTGAATGCATGCCCGGTATGTAGTGCATTGAGGTATAAGATCAGGCGAGATGACCCTGGCGATGTTGAGGGTGAGTCCACCCCCAGGAAGAGGGTTCCTGCGAAGGTGATGTGGTATGCTCCTATAATACCACGGTTGAAATGTTTGTTCCAGAACAAAGAGCATGCCAAGTTGTTGCGATGGCACAAAGAGGACCGTAAGAAAGATGTGATGCTGAGACACCCCGCTGACGGGTCACAGTGGAGAAAAATCGACGGAGAGTTCAAGTCATTTTCAAATGACGCAAGGAACTTAAGATTTGGTCTAAGTACAGATGGCTTTAATCCTTTCGGGGAGCAGAGCTCCAGTCATAGCACCTGGCCAGTGATTCTATGTATCTATAACCTTCCTCCTTGGTTGTGCATGAAGCGGAAGTTCATTATGATGCCAGTGCTCATCCAGGGCCCGAAGCAACCCGGCAACGATATTGATGTGTACCTGAGGCCATTGGTTGAAGAACTTTTAGAGTTGTGGCGTGACGAAGGTGTACCTGTGTGGGATGAGCACGAACAAAAGGAATTTTACCTACGAGCGTTGTTATTTGTAACCATCAATGATTGGCCTGCTCTTGGTAACATTTCAGGGCAGTCAAACAAGGGATACAATGCATGCACACACTGTTTAGGTGAGACTGACAGTAATTATTTGGGAAACAAGAATGTGTACCTGGGGCATCGTCGATTTCTTCCAAAACAACATCACGTAAGAAAGAGAGGAAAGCATTTCGGAGGTGAGGCAGATAACCGAACGAAGCCTACCCGCCCTACTGGGGAAGTTATATATGATATGGTCAAGGATTTAAAAGTGATCTTTGGAAAGGGTCCCGGCGGACAATCTGTTCCGCATGATGTTGACGGACACGTACCCATGTGGAAGAAGAAGTCGATATTTTGGGAGCTACACTACTGGAAATTCTTAGAGGTTCACTCTGCAATCGACGTGATGCACGTGACGAAAAATCTTTGCGTGAACCTGCTAAACTTCTTGGGCGTGTATGGGAAGACAAAAGATACACCGGATGCACGGCAGGACCAGCAAAGTATCCACGAAGGAAACAACCTGAATCCGTGAGAAGTATCAAGGTCCTGCCAGCTACGCTCTTACCAAAGAGGAGAAGGAGATCTTTTTTGAAGTCTGAGTAGCATCAAGGTCCCGTCTGGCTTCTCGTCGAATATAAAGGGAATAATAAACATGTCGGAGAAAAAGTTTCAAAACCTAAAGTCTCATGACTGCCACGTGATTATGACACAATTACTTCCGGTTGCATTGAGGGGGCTTCTGCCGGAAAATGTTCGAGTACCCATTGTGAAGCTATGTGCGTTCCTCAATGCAATTTCTCAGAAGGTGATCAATCCACTTACTCTACAAAATTTACAGAAGGATGTGGTCCAATGTCTAGTCAGCTTCGAGTTGGTGTTCCCACCATCCTTCTTCAATATTATGACACACCTCCTAGTTCACCTGGTCGAAGAGATTGGCGTTCTCGGTCCTGTATTTCTACACAACATGTTCCCCTTTGAGAGATTCATGGGAGTCTTAAAGAAGTACGTTCATAACCGTGCTAGGCCAGAAGGAAGCATCTCCAAGGGCTATGGAACAAAGGAGGTCATTGAGTTTTGTGTTGACTTTATTCCTGACCTTAAGCTGATCGGTGTTCCTGAATCGCGCTATGAGGGGAGACTGCGTGGAAAAGGCACGCTAGGAAAGAAATCAGCAACGTGTATGGACGGACATTCTTTCACTCAAGCACACTACACAGTTCTACATAATTCCATCTTGGTGGCTCCGTACAAAGAGGAACACAAGGAGATCTTACGCTCTAAATACCCGGAGCAACGTGAAGATTGGATTGATGGAGAACACATGAAGACTTTCGGCGGTTGGTTGCAAACACGTCTCATGAATGTCACCGATGACGAGCAGCTGTACTTGTTGGCCAAGCAACCATCTTCTACTATATCGACTTTTCAAGGGTACGAGATTAATGGGAACACATTTTACACTTTCGCCCAAGACAAAAAGAGCACCAACCAAAACAGTGGTGTCCGCTTTGATGCAGAAGATGGCAATGGGAACAAGGTCACATATTATGGGTACATAGAGGAGATATGGGAACTTGACTATGGACCTAATTTCAAGGTCCCTTTGTTCCGGTGCAAATGGTTCAACTTTGAAAGACGGGGTACGGGTAGACCCGCGATGCGGAATGACTACAGTGGATTTCAAGAATCTAGGGTACGACACCGAACCATTCGTCCTAGCCAGTGAAGTGGCTCAGGTTTTTTATGTGAAGGATATGTCTAGCAAACCGAAAAAAGAAAAGAAAGGCAAGAGGACACATCGTACGATGAGCCAAAGCGGCACATAGTTCTTTCAGGAAAAAGAAACATCGTGGGAGTAGAGGACAAGACAGACATGTCAGAAGATTATAATAAGTTTGATGATATTCCACCCTTCAAGGTAAAAATTGACCCAAGCATCATCTTAAACAATGAAGATTGTCCATGGTTGCGTCGCAGTAAGAAGAAAGGGAAACGGGCGAAGAAAACTCAGAAGACTAGCTAGCTACATATAGGGATCATAACTTGTGTATCTCAATATGGAAATCACTTTTGTGTAATGATGTTACTGTATGTAAGATATTAACAATGGAGATGGTTGGCTTGTTTTACTAGTTAAGTCACGGGCTTGCAGGGAAATTTTTACGAGGCGGAACTCCCGAATATCCCATATAACGGGCATGTGCACCACGGGAATTTTCGAGAAGTCCCGCCACGGGAGATTTCCCAACCCTTTCCCCAACATTGTTAGAGGAGATGGAGTCTTCCACGGGCTTGCAGGAAAAAATTTCCGAGGCGGAACTTCCGAAGATGCCATAGGGCGTGTGCACCAAGGGCATCTTCGACAAGTTCCGCCACGGGAGATTTCCCAACCCTTTCCCCAACATTGTTAGAGGAGATCGATGGAGTCTTCCACGGGCTTGCAGGGAAAAATTTCCGAGGCGGAACTTCCGAAGATGCCATAGGGCGTGTGCACCAAGGGCATCTTCGACAAGTTCCGCCACGGGAGATTTCCCAACCCTTTCCTCCATCCATGGTGATGAAACTCTCCATCCATGTTGGCTTGTTCAGCTGCTTCCCATGGTGTATCGATGCTCCTTTTATAGGCACGGCGCTGCTTCTACTTTGTCTTCTTCTTCCTCCGACAGGGCGTCGTGCGCTACATACTTTAGCTCATCGAGCAGAGCGTCCTTATCCCGCCGACAGCTTTAGTACCGGTTGCACCCACCAACCGGTACTAAAGGTTACCCACGCGTCCTTATCCCACCGACAGGCGTCGTGCGCTACATACATTATCTCATCGAGCAGGGCGTCCTTATCCTGCCGACAGCTTTAGTACCGGTTGCACCCACCAACCGGTACTAAAGGTTACCCACGCGTCCTTATCCCACCGACAGGGCGTCGTGCGCTACATACTTTATCTCATCGAGCAGAGCGTCCTTATCCCGCCGACAGCTTTAGTACCGGTTGCACCCACCAACCGGTACTAAAGGTTACCCACGCGTCCTTATCCCACCGACAGGGCGTCGTGCGCTACATACTTTATCTCATCGAGCAGGGCGTCCTTATCCTGCCGACAGCTTTAGTACCGGTTGCACCCACCAACCGGTACTAAAGGTTTGCCTCTGTCTTCCCGCCTATTTTCTTCCCGCGCTTTCCACCGGTTTCCGCCTCTGTCTTCCCGCCATTTTTTCACTATATATATGTAGGCTTGGCCACCATTTACATATCACATCTAGACTCATATCTGCAAACCTCATCATTCTCTCCCATGGCTTCCATCGCATCTCTAACCCCCCGGGAGGCGGAGGCGCTTTGCGCCTCGAACTACCCCTGCCCGCCGGGCTACTGCGTCCCAACCGGCTGGTTGCTAAGCGTCGGAGGCGTACCGGTCCCTCCAGTCCCTCTAGGTGTGGCGCGCGAGATGGCCATCACGAACCACTACTACTTCGAGCTCACGCCAGAGCAGCGGAGGAATCCCCAGTGGCATCCCGACTACAGCCCGACTTGGGAAAGCTTCTTCATCAATCGGCGTGAGAGGGCGCTTGCCAGGCACGAGGAGGGCGGCCCGCCTCCTCCGAACTTCAACGAGGCCGGCCGTCGGCTGTGGTGGCGCGGCCGGACTCTCCAGGGCGTCATGGCCTACCGTGGCCCCCGCCTGCGCTACCCTCAGTCCCAGCCCACGCGTGCTCACCCGCCGACGTTCGAGTACCGCGACCCCGATGCCAGCGACGATGATGACGGCGACTACGACGACTACAGTGGCGACTACTACAGGGCTAGGCACGAGTATGACTGAATGACTCCAACAATAGAATTTGGCCATGTATCTTTAATTTTCAGTTAAGCTATGTACTTTTAATTCGAGTTCACTCGTAATAAAATTTTATTCCCGCCCTTTCTTTCCCGTCTTTTTCCGTCGTACGTGGCGGGAAAGTTTCCCGCGCGGACGGCGTCGTGGCAGGAGTAGATAATATATAGAAAAGAATTAGAAAATATATAGAAAAGAAATATAAAAAAGGATATAGAAAACAAATAGAAAAGAAAACAAACGAAAAAAGAAAAACAAATAGAAAACAAATAGAAAAGAAAAGAAATAGAAAATAAAAAGAAAAGAAAAGAAACACAAAAGAAAAGAAAAAAAACAGAAAAGAAAAGAAAGAAGAAACATAAAACAAAATAAATAGAAAAGAAATATAAAAGAAAAGAAACACAAAAGAAAGGGGAACGAAAATGAAAAGAAAAGAAATAGAAAATGAAAAGAAATAGAAAATGAAAAGAAAGGAAATAGAAAATGAAAAGAAATAGAAAATGAAAAGAAAAGAAAAGAAACACAAAATAAAAGAAAAAAGAAACAGAAAAGAAAGAAGAAAACAGTAAAAGTAAAAAAACAGCAAAAGAAAAGAAAACAGTAAAAGCATTTGGTACCGGTTGGTATCACCAACCGGTACGAAAGGCCTTTCGTACCGGTTGGTGGTACCAACCGGTACCAAAGGGTCTTCCTTAACGTTTTAACTTAGCGGCGCGGGCCAAATTCCCCCAAATCCTCTGCGCGCCACACACAGAGATCCCGCGCCGCTCCTCGCCGTCGCCGTCGTCCACGCACAGAGACCACGCGCGCTCCTCGCCGTCGCCGTCGCAGCCTCGCCGTCGGCCGCCGCCCGCTCCTGGCGCCGCAGTAAGTCCTTCGTCCCGGCTTTCTTTCCCTCCCCCGCTCACGCGCACGCCGACGCGGCCTCGCCGATGCCGCCTCGCCGACGCCCTCACCGATGCCGCCTCGCCGACGCCGCCTCGCCGATGTCGCCTCGCCGCAGACGCGCCCAGACGCCCAGACGCCGACGCCGCCTCGCCAATGCCGCCTGCTGGACGCCCACGCCCTTAGGGTGTTCGGTCAAATGTCCCTGCCAGCGAGCGCGACGTCGACGAAGGGTGCGCCGGTGTGGTACTCCGTGGCAGCGAGTGCGACGATGCCGAGCATCGCGAGGCGGCCGTTCCAGAGCTCCGCGTCGGCGTTCATGGGGCCGGCCCTCTCGTCGGGGCTCTCTCCCTTGAGCAGCTCTCCGCCTGCGATAGGAGCCGCGGTGGGGAGGGTGGTGTGGTGGGGAGGGTGGTGTGGTGATGGACAGACGCCGCCCGATCGTCGCTCGAAGTTGGGACCAGAAACCTTTTTCAGTTTCTGCTGTTCGTCGCTGTCACACGGGTCCGACTTCCGACGGGCGCCATCGCCTCCACAGTGCACCAAATCCATCCTTTCCCCTTCCTTTACAATCTCGGCATGTTCTTCTTGCTCAACTCGTCGAGATACCCTCGTAACTCTGCCCAGATTCGTCGCCATCGTCGCTTTAAATTTCGTGCAGGAATGCATCTACAGGAATCCGCAGCTGTCACGTTTTTCAGATTTCAGTGTCTAATTCAGTTAACTGCGCTGCATAGCTTACTTTGTCCGAAGTCCATACCTTATCAAATTCTGCAACTGCATTTACGACTCTGGTTTTGTTCCTTTCATTGCACAGCACATCACGAGTTCAAATCCTGGCCGGCGCACTAAACCACCTTTTTGGAAAATTCCTTTATCCTTTACTGTTGTAGTGTTTTACTTACAACACCTTTTTATTTTGATTTAAAAACCAACTTTATGAATTCCAAATCTGACATATGATATATCCAAATTGATCAGCTTTTCATGCTCTATCCAACTACGAACTTAGTTTTGGGTTTTGATTAACTAAAATTTGAACAAAATTAAAATCTGAATTAATTTGAGTAATATGGCATAATTCATAACTTCAATTCTACAATTCCAAATGCTACAAACTTTATGTCTATTCTCACCAGAAAAGTGAGAGGATTTCAAATCTTGCATTCTCATGCATCATTGGCATCATCTCTGAATTATCCAAAATAAAACTTGCAAAGTGGTGTGCACATCACGAGTTCAAATCCTGGCCGGCGCACTAAACCACCTTTTTGGAAAATTCCTTTATCCTTTACTGTTGTAGTGTTTTACTTACAACACCTTTTTATTTTGATTTAAAAATCAACTTTATGAATTCCAAATCTGACATATGATATATCCAAATTGATCAGCTTTTCATGCTCTATCCAACTACGAACTTAGTTTTGGGTTTTGATTAACTAAAATTTGAACAAAATTAAAATCTGAATTAATTTGAGTAATATGGCATAATTCATAACTTCAATTCTACAATTCCAAATGCTACAAACTTTATGTCTATTCTCACCAGAAAAGTGAGAGAATTTCAAATCTTGCATTCTCATGCATCATTGGCATCATCTCTGAATTATCCAAAATAAAACTTGCAAAGTGAGAGGGTTTCTGGTCCGTTAGGGTTTTTTTTGCTTTCTTCATTTCAATTGTTATCCATCTAGCAATCTGTTATATGATCATGACATGATGAATGAAATACAATTGCTTTCTTAATTTTGCAGTGACATTGAGGTATGGAGGACGGCACCTTCGTCCGAGATGAGGAGGGGGAAGAAGCGGTGCAGAAATTGATCTATGAGAGTGCCCGTGGTCCGGAACCCGACGATGGAGATGACAACGAGTACCAAGACTTTCTGAATGATTTTGGCGAGGGACTTGAGTCTGAACAAGTTAGAAAAGACAATGAAGTGTCCATCACAAACTCCGGCGAGGTGTATATCTATGTATCAATTAGTCTGTGTTCATCCCTAGATGCATTCATTTATTTGTATTGCACTTATTAACGAATAATTTTTTCTTTTAGCCTTCTGGATCATCGAGCAAGTCTGTTAGAACAAAACGAGGCCCGACGCGGGTGCTAAAGGGCGAGGGCAGGTTAGCCCTCACGGCATTCAAGGATAATGGTGAACCAGTTCATCCCAAGGAGTTTTGCCGCAAATTTACATGTCAATCCGGAGTTATTGTTAGGGACCATGTACCGATCAGCATTCAAGAGTGGCATAAGCCGAAGAACCCGGAGAGTGGTGCTAGTTATGTCAACGACACGATGAAAAAATTTCTTTGGGACACGCTACTGACAAAGTTCAGCCTACCGGAAGACATGACGGAAGGCCAGAAGAATAAAGTCAAGGAATGGACATTGAAGAAGATGGCCATACAATTCCAGAGCTTCAAGAAAAATTTATGGGACAAATATAAGAATGAAGATCCATTATTCGATGATAATCTAGTGAAGATAAAAGATCACTGGGCCGCATTTAAGGAGTATAAGAAATCATCTACTTTTGTGTCCCGATCGAAGAAAAATACCGAAAATGCTGCAAAGAAGAAACTTCCGCATCATTTGGGGTCAGGTGGCTACAAGAGTGCCATTCCGAAGTGGACAGCGTTTGAGAATAAACTGATGGATCATGGAATCACTCCACAGACATGGGACTGGCCCGAACGGTCCAAGTTCTGGTTGTTCGCTCATGGGGCAGGGTTGGACCCAAAGACAGGGCTGATCGTTGCGAAGGGAAAATGGAAGGAAAAAATTGAGGGAATTGTAGAGAAGCTTGTAGATGCAATTGAAAAGGTCGAAAGGAGAGTACATTCCCGATCGAGAGAATGACGAGCTGACACTCGCTCTGGGGAACCCTGAACATGTTGGACGGGTACGAGCTCGCCCAGGTCTCACCATGAAGGAAGCGTGGCCGGACAGCGCTGACACTTATAGAAGCCGTTCGCGAAAGAAGAAAAAGGACGCCGACATTGTAACGAAATTGTTAACTAGGGTGGAGGCTCTTGAGAGAAATCAGAGGGCACCTGATCAGCCGCTGTTTCTACAGGATCCACAAGCCGATGCTGCCCCATCTCAGCGAAGAAGCAGTGTCGGTTCCTCGCATCTTGACGGATGTGGAGGAAGCTACCCCGTGGATTATGTCACGGAGAAGACAGATTGCGAGCTACATATGTTATTCAGGACCGCGTCCGTTAAGGTGGCGGTCGGCTATGTGTACCCAAGTGAAGATGGAGCAATGCACCATCATATGCCCATTCCACCTGGCTGTGTTCGTGTCGGGGTGGATGAAGTTGTTCCAGGTTTTGAAACAGTGGAGCTTGATATTCCTAGAGGTGAAGATGAGAGGACACTGGCCGATGTCAAGCACGGTTTCGCCCTATGGCCGAAGAAGTACGTCGTCCTTTTGCAAAGGCCACCGACTCCTACACATGAGCAGCAAATGCCATCGACTCCTCCTGGTGGCAGTCCTGGTGAGCAGCCAAGTCCACACCTATCTGAGAGGGACCCCAGCGTGAGTCCACCATCTCGAGATCCTCCGCGACGTAAGACAGCGTCCGTTAAGCGGAACGGTACGCCGCCTAGGAAGAAAGCTAGAAAGGAGAAACAACTGCCGCCTACTGAGAAGTTACCTTGGGAAAAAACTCCAGAGGAAAACGCGGAGGCCGTTCAGGCCGAGTTGAAGAAATGGTTTGCACCGAAAGTGCCAGAGATACCTTTCGAGAAGACACTAGATCCGGTGAAAGTTGTGCGTACCGTTGACAATCTATATGACCCTGTACCATCGCCGCCATCTGACTATGCGCGTTCTATTGAAAGGTCGTATGACAAGATGATCGAGGCGACAAAACCCGTTCAATCGGGTATCACGGAGATAAAAGGGATACACAGTGTCTACCAGCTCGGACAACAACCCGTTCAATCGGTCGCCCCTCTCAAGGTGTTTGACGGGAAGACCGTTCAAAGTTCTCGACAAGACGCAACTGATTACGCCTTCGCTGAACGAGCATATCAGTTTGTTCAAGGGAAAGATTTGGTCGAGAATCTCAGGAAGGTACCAACATGTATGCGTAACTTGCATTCGTGGTACCTTAAGCACTACAAGAAAAGTTGCCATGGCCGACGAAGTTGAAGTCGCGCCGTGGTTGCTGGTGTACCATGGCCGACGATTTTGGGTCCCTCCGTGGTGCATGTCAAAACTTTTTTTTTCTCGTTTTTGAGGCCACCTAGCCCGACGAAAGCGGCCAAAACGTCGCGTATGGTGGCCCGGGACGTGGTTTATCTCGAAATCTCGGGTTCGCCGGCCGAGTCAACGCAAATCCGCACCGCCGAGGGATGTAGGGCCCAGATGGCAGTCTCTCTGGCATTGTTTTTTTTCTCGATCGCGCCATCTCGTTCAACGTTCTCCGATCGAGCCGTTTACGATGCAGGATCATGGGTCCCGCATGTCATCCTCTATGAACCAAAATTCTTTCTATTCTTGGATTTTTTTTGACCCCCTGATTTCTGGCTACTTCCTTTTTCTTTTGATCCCTTGCCGCCTTGGAAACGTTGAGACCGCTGCTGCTAAATGGGACCCGCATGTCATCCTCTATGTGCAATCAACTTTCTTTTCTTAGAGTTTTTTTTGGCACCTCATATTTGGTCACTTGCCTTTTTTTTTCGATCCCCTGCCGCCTCTCAAACGGTGATACCGCTGCTGCTAAATGGGACCCGCATGTCATCCTCTATGTACTATAAAACTTTCTTTTCTTGGAGTTTTTTTTGGCACCTCATATTTGGTTACTTGCCTTTTTTTTTCGATCCCCTGCCGCCTCTCAAACGGTGATACCGCTGCTGCTAAATGGGACCCGCATGTCATCCTCTATGTACTATAAAACTTTCTTTTCTTGGATTTTTTTGGCACCTCATATTTGGTCACTTGCCTTTTTCTTTCGATCCCCTGCCGCCTCTCAAACGGTGATACCGCTGCTGCTAAATGGGACCCGCATGTCATCCTCTATGTACTATAAAACTTTCTTTTCTTGAATTATTTTTGGCTCCTCATATTTGGTCACTTGCCTTTTTCTTTCGATCTCATGCCACGTTTGAAACGTTGAGGAACCTGCTGGCTCATGGGACCCGCATGTCATCCTCTATGTGCTATAAAAGTTTATTTTCTTTATTTTTTTTTCACCCTCTGATTTTTGGCTATTTCCTTTTTCTTTTGATCCCCTGCCGCCTTGGAAACGTTGGGTAAGCTGCTGACTCATGGGACCCGCATGTCATCCTCTACGTACAATAAAGTTTCTTTTCTTGGATTATCTTTGGCTCCTGATATTTTGTCACTTGCCTTTTTCTTTCGATCTCATGCCGCTTGAAACGTTGAGTAAGCTGCTGGCTCATGGGTCCCGCATGTCATCCTCTACGAACAATAAAAGTTTCCTTTCTTGGAGTTATTTTTTACCCCTAATTTCTGGCTATTTGCCTTTTTCTTTTGATCTCCTGCCCCCTCTGAAACGATGAGGACGCTGTTGGCAGGTCGGTCCCACATGTCATCCTCTATGAACAATAAAAGTTTCCTTTGATGGATTTATTTTGAACCCCTAATTAATTTCGGGATATTTCCCCTGCCGCCTTGGAATCGTTGAGGATGCTGCTGCCTCATGGGTCCCGCATGTCATCCTCTCAGAACGGTAAATGTTTATTTTCTTGGATTTTGTTGACCAAACGATTTTTGGCTTACTTTTTCTTTCGATCACGTGCAGCCTTTAAAATGTTGAGGACGCTGCTGGCTCACGGGTCCCACATGTCAACCTCTATGAACAATAAACGCTGAGGATGCTGCTGCCTCATGGGTCCCGCATGTCATCCTCTCAGAACGAAAATGTTTCTTTTCTTGGATTTTTTACCAACAGATTTATGGTTTATTTTTCTTTCCATCCCTGCCGCCTTTAAAACGTTGGACTATTTGTTGGCTCATGGGTCCCCGATGTCGACCTCCCGTACAAGAAACATATGATATCTTGATTATTTTGAAGACAATAAACAATGTATTGCGCTCTGAGCTATTTCAAACGGATAATTAAATCTTTATTTTTACATAAACAAACTTATATGTTGAATCTCCTTGTTTTTTTGTCTTTGCGAAGCATAGGACTTTCCTGTTTTTTTAGAAAATTCGGAACTTTCCTGTTTTGGAGTGGGCTGAAATTGTACGAGTCAAAAGGCCAAGCAGGATAGTTCGAAGGCCCAGATGTCCAGATGCAGCCCAATTGAAATCTTTCTTCTTGGATTTTTTTCACCTCCTGATTTCTGGCTACTTCATTTTTCTTTTGGTTCTGTGCCGCCTTGGAAACGTTGAGACCGCTGCTGCAAAATGGGACCCGCATGTCATCCTCTACGTACAATAAAATTTCTTTTCTTGGATTATTTTTGGCTCCTGATATTTGGTCACTTGCCTTTTTCTTTCGATCCCGTGCAGCCTCTCAAACGGTGATACCGCTGCTGCTAATTGGGACCCGCATGTCATCCTCTATGTCCATCAACTTTCTTTTCTTGGATTATTTTTGGCTCCTGATATTTGGTCACTTGCCTTTTTCTTTCGATCTCATGCCACGTTTGAAACGTTGAGGAACCTGCTGGCTCATGGGACCCGCATGTCATCCTCTATGTACTACAAAAGTTTATTTTCTAGGGGTTTCTTTTTCACTCTCTGATTTTTGGCTATTTCCTTTTTCTTTTGATCCCCTGCCGCCTTGGAAACGTTGAGTAAGCTGCTAACTCGTGGGACCCGCATGTCATCCTCTATGTACAATCAATTTTCTTTTCTTGGAGTTTTTTTTACCCCCTAATTTCTGGCTACTTTCTTTTTCTTTTGATCTCAAGCCGCATTTGAAACGTTGGGACCGCTGCTGCAAAATGGGACCCGCATGTCATCCTCTATGTAAATAAAGATTATTTTCTTGGATTATCTTGGGCTCCTGATATTTTGTCACTTGCCTTTTTCTTTCGATCTCATGCCGCCTTTGAAACGTTAAGTAAGCTGCTGGCTCATGGGTCCCGCATGTCATCCTCTACGAACAATAAAAGTTTCCTTTCTTGGAGTTATTTTTTACCCCTAATTTCTGGCTATTTGCCTTTTTCTTTTGATCTCCTGCCCCCTTTGAAACGATGAGGACGCTGTTGGCAGGTCGGTCCCACATGTCATCCTCTATGAACAATAAAACTTTCCTTTGATGGATTTATTTTGAACCCCTAATTAATTTCTGGCTATTTCCTTTTTTTTCTTTGATCCCCTGCCGCCTTGGAAACGTTGAGGATGCTTTCTTGCCTCATCGGTCCCGCATGTCATCCTCTCAGAATGATAAATGTTTTATTTTCTTGGATTTTTTTACCAACTGATATTTGGTTTATTTTTATTTTCGATCCCCTGCCGCCTTTGAAACGTTGACGACGCTGCTGGCTCATGGGTCCCTGATGTCAGCCTCCCTGTACAAGAAACATGTGATATCTTGATTATTTTGCAGACAATAAACAGTGTATTTCGCTCTGAGCTATTGCAAATGGATAAATAAATCTTTATTTTTACAACTTATATCTTGAATCTCCTTGTTTTTTGTTTTGGCGAAGCATAGAACTTTCCTGTTTTTTTTTTGAGAAAAATCCGAACTTTCATGTTCTGGAGTGGGCTGAAATTGTACGAGTCAAAAGGCCCAGAAGGATAGTTCGAAGGCCCAGATGTCCAGATGCAGCCCAATTAAAATCTTTCTTTTCTTGGATTTTTTTCACCCCCTGATTTCTGGCTACTTCATTTTTCTTTTGGTCCTGTGCCGCCTCGGAAACGTTGAGACCGCTGCTGCAAAATGGGACCCGCATGTCATCCTCTATGTACAATAAAAGTTTGATTTCTTGGATTTTTTTCACCCTCTGATTTTTGGCTATTTCCTTTTTCTTTTGATCCCCTGCCGCCTTTGAAACGTTTAGTAAGCTGCTGGCTCATAGGTCCCACGTGTCAGCCTGTATGAACGATAAAGCTTTCCTTTCCTGGAGTTTTTTTTTGACCCCCTAATTTCTGGCTACTTTCATTTTCTTTTGATCTCAAGCCGCATTTGAAACGTTGGGACCACTACCGCACAATGGGACCCGCATGTCATCCTCTATGTACAATCAAGTTTCTTTTCTTGGATTATTTTTGGCTCCTGATATTTGGTCACTTGCCTTTTTCTTTCGATCTCATGCCACGTTTGAAACGTTGAGGAACCTGCTGGCTCATGGGACCCGCATGTCATCCTCTATGTACTACAAAAGTTTATTTTCTAGGGGTTTTTTTTCACTCTCTGATTTTTGGCTATTTCCTTTTTCTTTTGATCCCCTGCCGCCTTGGAAACGTTGAGTAAGCTGCTAACTCGTGGGACCCGCATGTCATCCTCTATGTACAATCAAGTGTCTTTTCTTGGATTTTTTTTAACCCCCTAATTTACGTCTCCTTTCTTTTTCTTTAGATCTCAAGCCGCATTTAAAACGTTGGGACAGCATGTCATCCTCTATGTACAATAAAAGTTTCTTTTCTTGGATTATTTTTCACCCCTACGATTTTTGGTCACTTGCCTTTTTCTTTCGATCTCATGCCGCCCTTGAAAACGTTGAGGAACCTGCTGGCCCATGGGACCCGCATGTCATCCTCTATGTACTACAAAAGTTTCTTTTCTTGGATTTTTTTCACCCTCTGATCTTTGGCTATTTCCATTTTCTTTTGATCCCCTGCCGCCTTGGAAACGTTGAGTAAGCTGCTGACTGATGGGACCCGCATGTCATCCTCTATGTACAATCAAGTCTCTTTTCTTGGATTTTTTTTTACCCTCTTATTTTTGGTCACTTGCCTTTTTCTTTCGATCTCATGCAGCCTCTGAAACGTTGAGGAAGCTGCTGGCTCATGGGACCCACATGTCATCCTCTATACTATAAAAGTTTCTTTTCTTGGATTTTTTTCACCCTCTTATTTTTGGCTATTTCCTTTTTCTTTTGATCCCCTGCCGCCTTGGAAACGTTGATTAAGCTGCTGACACAAGGGCCCCGCATGTCATCCTCTATGTACAATCAACTTGCAAGATCTTGGAGCGAAAGAGCTTGTATAAGTGGGACCCATATGTCATCCTCTATGTACAATAAAAGTTTCTTTTCTTGGATTATTTTTTGCTCCTGATATTTGGTCAGTTTCCTTTTTCTTTTGATCTCATGCCGCCTCTGAAACGTTGAGTAAGGTGCTGGCTCATGGGACCCGCATGTCATCCTCTATGTACAATAAAGTTTCTTTTCTTAGATTTTTTTACCCCCTGATTTTTGCTAACTTGCCTTTTTCTTTTCGATCATATGCCGCCTTTGAAATTGAGGTCGCCGCTGGCTCATGGGTCCCACATGTCAGCCTCTATGAACAACAAACCTTTCCTTTGTTGGATTTATTTTTACCTAATTTACGGCTATTTGCCTTTTTTCTTTTGATCCCTGCGGCCTTTGAAACGATGAGGACGTTCTGGCAGGTCGGTCCCACATGTCATCCTCTATGAAGAATAAAAGTTTCCTTTTTGGATTTATTTTTGACCCCTAATTTCGGCTATTTGCCTTTTTCTTACGATCCTGCCGACTTCGAAATGATGAGGATGCGGTGGCAGATCGGTCCCACATGTCGACCTCTATGAACTATAAATGTTTCCTTTGTAGGATTTATTTTTACCCCTATTTTCGGGCTACTTGCCTTTTTCTTTGAAACGTTGAGGACGCCATCTGTCTCATGGGTCCCACATGGCATCCTCTACGAACGATAAACCTTCATTTCTTGTTAACGACAGGTTTATCGGTATTATTTCATGAGACTAATACAAGCTCTTTCGCTCCAAGATCTTGCAAGTTAATAGAATAAATCATGGAATTATTAGGATATGTTTTAAATTTCAAATCCACTTTATGAATTTTTGAAAATACCGTGATCTTTGTGGGTATGGAGCGATCAAGGATTTTCATATTGGCCATGAGCAGTTTCAAAAATTGCAACCCAATAATTCAAAATAAATACAAACAACTTTTATGTAGAATCTCCGTGTTTTTGTTTTTTGCCAATCATAAGATCTGTGGTTCTTTAGAAAAGGGCCAACATTGCATGAGCAGAAAGGCCTATTTGTAGTTATTGGGCTTCGACAGCCGGAGCAAGTAGGCCTATAGCAAATACCTTGTAGATGGCCGTTGGAACCCAAAAGTATTTGTTGCCTAGACTTAGATGCCAAACTCAGCCTTATTGACATGAACCTTGCTATGCACACGACAATTTCAGTCCGATCCGTGTACGAAACACAAGATCCAACCCTTCGTGTGAGGAAGCAGGTGGCAGCACACCTCCAGATGCTCAATCGTACATACGCATATCATATAGGAGTTGTCGTATGTACATCAGTTCCGTATTGACATGTTTTTTTCTTTGGTTCACATGTGGGGTCCGCACAGTCACCTAGGTCGCACATCTACTTCCTTGCTCGTAGTTGATGCATGTTCGGTTTGGGGATGGGGTGGAACCGAACACACCCCCGTGCCAGTGGATGTACTTTACCCTTTAGCGGCGAAAAAAATAGGAATGGTCCTCTCATGAGTATGATCAACAAGAGGTGGCTATATTATAAAGGACGTACACACATTGTAATTATAGTGCTGAAATAAAGTCAATCCTAAAACAGCCATGCATGGGTTATAATATGAAGGCAACACGAAATACAAAAGCAGGCGAGTGTTCAAATAAACTGATTCAAACTAGTACATACTAAAAACAGTGTACTACTTCTCAACACTTCAAGCATAATAAAAAAGTGTCACTGTTTTTTTAAAGGTAACACCGAACGGGCAATGTTTAAAGCAGGCTTAAACCACATAGCCGCTTGTCGGACACTATCCCAACCATCCTTGGGAAGGCTGATAACTCCCACAGTCTCACCTTCATCTTTGGAGGTTGCGGCGCAAAATTTTAGGGTATTGATTATAACGAATATTCCGGTATCTTTGTGTAGACGCAGTTTTTCCTCATGAATGGAACCAATGTGCCATCGGGAGCTTTGGATTCACGCTTCTTCAGGTTGGCAATGATTGGGTAATTGAGTCCGAGGAGAGAGTGGTCGCTGAGGCTGTTAACCTGCCTCCAAAGAAAGTCCCCGCACGTGCGGTAGATAAGGGATCCAGCTCAAAGACGTAGGTGGCAACGGGAGGATACTGCCGTAGTGAAGCCCATTAGCAGCATAGGGAATGTCGGAGGTACTTCAGCATTGGCAATCCCAATCTTGTTCTTGTAAGGATGATCATCAATCGCTTGCCATCCAGCGAGATGGAGCGAGGAACCACGCGTCTTGCTGATCATCCACCACCGGTGGCGGGATTACAAACGGGAGCATCGGGTTTTACGCAATATTAGAAATGGAGACGAATAGGGTGTTACGGCAACCATATTCAAACAGCGACATTGTTCATCGTTCATGCTCACGGTATAAATACGACTATGTAAGCTAAGGACATTGGTCATTCATGTGTTCAAATCGAGTGTCCAATATATCGGTTATCTGCATCCATCCCACGAAACTAGTCTAAACTTCGCCAAAACTAGACACTAGTTAGTGTATACACGATTATATACTACCTCTGTCCCACCGAAAGTGTACGAGATTTGTCCAAATTCAGATGTATCTAGACGGTGAAAGCATATAGATACATTCAAATTTTGACAAATATATATCATCTTAAGTTTAAGTCTGTGCTTGTAGTTAATTCCCTTTGTCTTAAGTGATCTATTAGAGAGCTTCCTGTGACCACCCAAAGGGTAAGAAATGTTTAATCTGTATAAGTGGATTGCCTAGACCTTTCCATCGGTTCGGACTTTTGGTTGCGTTGGCTAGTCCATGAAGCTTGACATGGTGTCGAGCCGGGGTCTCGAGTTCGAGTCTGGCTTTCGCAATTTATCCTAAAATTGTTGTTGCCCCCTCGGAGTCCACGTATATGCCTCTTGAGCTATACCTCTGAGTCTTTCCACATGTTGACTTGTCTCCCATCACACGTGAGGGGGGTGTTGAATTGTATAAGTGGATTGCCGCCCTTGTGATCAGTTCGGACTTTTGGTTGTGTTGGTAGTGCATGAAGCTTGACAAGAAAGAAATGCTCTTTGTAGCTAACCCCAAGTCTGGTAACATTTGCAAAATAGGTATCAGATGCAGCTATCCATTCAGTAGAAGAATTTGCATTTTAGAGTTGAAGGTTCATAATCTCTTCTCTACTATTGATAGTAAAGGGTACACATGGTATTTGTTTACCTCATTTTCGCGTTCTAAAAAGGTACGCTATATGGTTGTGCTAAGTTAAACTGATTTAAGTCTGTTCAAGTTTATCGAAAATTATACTACCAACATCTAAAACATCAATATAGGTTCATATATTACAAAAGATATTTAGATTTTCTTTTCTCGAACACATGCCTAGTCGTGCATCATTATATATTAGAGCATACGGGGTTGTAGCAAGGCTACGAAAAACTGAGAAAGCAAAAAGAAAGAACTATACGAGGGACTAGAGGCAGCTAACTTTGTTAGGCCTGCAGGTGCTAAATCTTATATATATATGAGGTTGTAGATATTAATCGTAAACTTACTCAAACTTAAATATCATTGAATTAGGAAAAAGATAACCTGAGTTATTTTGAATGAGGGGACGTCACAATCACTAATGAAAGATAATTGTGGGAAACTGAAATCTATTCAAGAAAATGGGAGAAAAAATGTATCAAAAACAAAATTAATTATACCATTCTGCAGATTGTTCACCGATATAAACAAAGAACTGTTTGATCTGCATGTAGGTACATCCAATCAAGGCTTTTTCCCCGATCTCTAGAAAATATAAGCTACGCATGTAATTACAAACGATTTTCTTCTATTTTTCTGTTTCTACGTTAACATTTGAGATACTTGTTAATTACATCCATATTCTGCAGTTGCATAGAGTTACTAATTCAGGAATGCATTCACATACGGAGTATACTATGTTTGCTGATGACTGACTAGTACTAATTCATTGCAAGCAACGGTTCATTCATATTCAGATAAAGGATGTGATCGTTAAGTCATATACTTATGAAAGTCCTTATGCATCTCTCTGATGCAGATGGCGGGGGTCTCTCGTCCTCCTTTTGGAGGCAAAATCAATTAGTTATATATGAAACAATGGGTGTAAAAGGTTATCAAAAAGGGTGTCTTCATAGTGCCACGTTATCTTTTGAGATACTGGTTAATTACACCCATATTCTGCAGTGGCGTAGAGTTACTAATTCAGGAATGCAATCACATACTGAGCATACTATGTTTGTTGGTGACTAATTAGTACTACTAATTCATTGCAAGCAACGGTTCATTCATATTCAGCAAAAGGGGATGTGATCATTAAGTCATATAAGAAAGGTAAAATATAAACAAGGTAGTTCATGAATAACTTCATTGGTTAAGGCAGTGTATCATGCAATGCAACATAAGGACTGAAAAAATACCATTTGCGGTGTCCCAGAAGTACGTGGAGCCGTCAGTTTCGTCCACCGCAAAAACGTGGCCACGGAGTTCAATGGCATCACCGTAATTTGGATAATCAGGTGCAGGTGTAAGGGCCTCCAGCATTCTCCAGTCGCCACCCCCTTCAAGGTAGAAAATCGTTTTGTCGAACAAGGCGATGAGCTTGTAATCTGCTTACCTCCCACCTTTTGTGGGCACTTGGCAGATTACAATCTTCAACAAATTAATTGCTGGACCCCAGTTAAAAGAGTATGCATGTCGATATGAAACAATACTATGATGAATCTTCGAATCAGGTAGGGATGGAAGGGGGATATGTCGCTCGGTGTAGACGTTCACGAGGCACCACTCATGATGATCGGCGGCGGCGATCCAGTCGCCGTTCGCGCCAAGCCATTTTCTGTCGTGCATGAACGGCAGGGCGACAGAACGGCGAGGATGGTCGAGGGGCACCAGGTCGTACACGGTATCATGCAGACGAGATGCTGTCGCCAGGTCCCAGTGTTCACCGAACCAATAAGCAGGCGGAGGCATCAGCGAGGTGGTTCATCCCAATGGTGCATCTTACATTCATCCTTGCTGATCATGTCGTAGAGCTCCCTGGAACATGCAGCAAGTCGGACGGTGTAGGTAACGTCCAGATGCGCAGCGATGAGGTCGATGTTGTCGCCGGTGAGAGCCTCCAAGTGGCCGTCCCCGCCGCCCCGGCAAAGCCTAGAATAATCCATCACGTGAAGATGGATTTAGGTGGATGGCGGATGCAACTGCGCTTGGGGTTTTCGGAGGAGAGGGCGAGCGCTATGGAAGGAACGATGCGGCGCGCGGCCGGCCGGGGTAAGGAGAGAAAGGTATACGGAGTAGTACTAGTGATGCGGCGTGGTGGGGATCGAGATCCTGCGCGTGCGCGTGATTCTGGGAGGGTGAAGAAGAAGAATTTTTATTTTTTTTGTAACGGGGTGAAGAAGAAGATGATAGACATGCAAGGGGCAAAAACTAGGTAGTACTCTAGGCTGCTGCTGCGACTGGGCGCCGATTTGACTGTTGGTAGACTAGCACGCCACCCATCTATAAATTTGCGACGACGTTTGGTGCAGTGATGTCTCGTCACATCAGGTTGACCAGAGAGGGCTTTTTTTTATAGTTTCCATTTCGATATATTTTTCGCCAATAATCGTAGTTCTCTACATGCCAGAGACACGTACCTTAACACGTGGGCAGCATGCAACCGCGCGAGCACCAAAATGGAATGAGAAATGTTTTAGAGCGGAACTTCATTTTCAATGCCTTTCCTAGCTTGGTTTGGAAACCGGACAGAGCTTCAGTGACTTGATGCTTCCAAGATACATTGTGACTGTGTCCCACTATCTACCATCCATTTGAGATCCAACGTTCCAAACTATCTCTTATTTCGAAGCTAAAAAAGAAAAACTATTCAGAAAATTTTGAAAAAAAATCCAGTAATATGTAGATTCCTTGTTTTAAAATCTATGAATATTTCATCCCATTCGGATGACTAGCTTGTGATTAAATAGATTCTTACGTACTCGAGCACTAGTTTAAACTAAATATATATTTGCTCACAAACCTATGATTCAAATCGAATGAAACTTCACCAAAATATAAATCGAAATATGCATGATTTACTGGAAGTTTTTCAAAATTTTCATGGTCCATGGGGTCCTCCAAAGTGCAAGTTTTTTTTTTCTTGGTTGGTACTTCAAAACCGAGTTTGGATGGTGGCAAGACTTGTACAAAGAGGATGTCAAAATTTTGGCCTTTGTGAACTTTGCAATCAACATCAAGTATCGGACTCTCGAGAAAAAAATATGAGTTGGCGCCCACCTTTCTTTCAACCGTTGGTTCTCAATCCGAGGGTGGTCCAACTAGCTAACAAAATTGGCTTGGTATTCATGGTCTTGAACCAACGATTTGGCATGGCTTTCAATCGGTATGAGAGGTGATGTATGGAGGTGATTTATACGAGAGGGCAATAAAGAAATGTTTTGTCATCCTCGCAAAGCTAGTCTATTTGGAAAGAAATGAATAATTGGTTTTTCGCAACATTGCATGATACTAATTCATGATACTATGCATTGAAGGTGTTGTATCATAGACTAGTATCAGTCTACGATACTTCCCATTGTGACTAGTCTAAATGCTTTTGCACCATGAACACTAGCTATGCACAGACCTCAAAAAACACTTCTCCATCATTCTACTATTCACACTTTCTTTTTCTAATAGAACTATGTACCATTGTTTTTAATATAATCTTGTGTCGAGAGTATATATTTCTAAAATAGTCATTTATGTTTCGCATAAGCTCAAAGAGGGGTACTTACTTATGAGAGATATCTTTCAACTAATACGTTGTAGGAGTACTTTAATTATGTGAGCTATAGTGTGAAATGCTTACTAGAACGAGTACAAAAGGTGTTTGATAACATTACAGGCCACACGCCCAGTGTAGCTGCGCATTGTAGGAGCATTACATCAATTTAACAACTACGGAGGAGTAGCCTAGGTAGAGATAACGAGGCAAAGGAAATAGTTCAACAGATAGTACAACACAACTACGGAAAGGGAGTAGCCTAGGTAGAGATAAACATGCAAATGAAATAGTTCAACAGATACAAATCTTGCATTACAACACGAGTATTACATAAAGTACATCAGCCCTTCTTTACGGACTGTGACGCGAAGGCAGGTTCCATTGCCGAGCGTTGGCGAAGCTTGGGATGAGCCACAACGGAACCTGCCGCCATGTCCATCTAATGTTGGTTTGGAAACCAACGATGCAGTCTTCGAAATTCAAAGCGAAGCGGCAAATTTACGGAGAAGGAGGATATGCAAGGCCTCTTTGCATGGTGCGATGTGTAAACAGAGTTGCTTCTCGCCATATTTGGACGGTCATGTTCTGCCCCGTCTTCTCGGAATGATAATCGGATAGTTCACTCCAAGGAAGAGAGAATATGATCCAAGGGAAATAATCCTCCTCCATGGCCTCGGTGGCATCAATCGACCGGTGTCCATGCTGTACACCTCGCAGCTAAGTAAACCCTTACCATACCCGCGAATAGTGCGACCATGACGACCCTCGAGAGGTAGCGGCAGCAGGTAAAATCCGAACCAGTCCAGTATAATCCCGCCCGTCGAGAACGCCCAAGTATGGACGAGAAAAAGTCTAGAACCATCGGAGATCGTGCTAACCACCGGGAGCCAAGATTGTACCGACCTTGTTCATCAAGTTACGGCGGAATAGGTGCCGTGCTGATCAACAAAGGACCTTGCAAAGGAAAGCACAACTTGAAGTCGGTTCAGCAAAACTTGATTAGTTCATTACATACATGAATAATGATGTAGCTAAAATCGCCTCCGATCCAAATTAATTGACTCAACTGGATATGTCTAGCTAGATATGCACAAATTAATTGACTCAAGTTTGTCTAGCTAGATGCAGCTAGACAAAGCTGAGTCAATTTGATTTGGATCGGAGGGAGTACTTTATTTTGACTCAAAGGCATATCGCTGCTGATTTTGATTGAATATAGAGGGGAAAGGTACAGGCATGACACGAAAACTGCACAACAAAAAGAAAAGGCTAAAGCTAAATCTGAAACTAGCGAGGTAATAGCGAAAACACATCATATGAGATGAGAAAAATTACCCCAAGAAAGTTGATTCCATGCATAAAAATTGACTGTCTCAGTTACAGCAAATACAATACCCTTGTGGATGATTGCATCGGAGTAGCCGTACGCTAAGAACTGGTTGTCAAGAACTGTCCATCTCGCTAGAAGCACGGTTGAAGGACTGCAATTGCCGCGTTGAAGATGGCAAGAACAGAGAAACTAGTATAATTTGAAGCAGCTGTTGGAACTCGGCAAATAGCTATCTTCGACGATTGAAGATGTTGATCATTAGACTCGAACACAAGTTTATCCGGGGTGGATTTAAACTCACTTATTGGTGGTAGAGGAATCCGGCGACCGAAGTGTACACATTGACAAGCTCCCAATTCCAGGGGAAGCCAAGAAGAGGCGATCCAATCTCCATTCGCGCCGCCCACATGCCCGTACCACCATCTGGAATCACGGCATCGGAAGAGATCCTGTCCAGCGGCGCTTGGCACAAGGTACCCTTGCGATCTTTTGCATCATGCTGCTTGTCCTTCTGCGCACCCCGCTGCTTGAACTTGTGGACGCGGGAGAAGGGATTGTGCGCGGGCGGTACCTCGGTTTGGTGAGTATGAAGAACACAGGGCATGCCAAACGGCTGAGATGCGTGCAGAGCTACACTTTGTGTTGCTGAATCATGATAAAACTTGCATGAACCGACGAGGCTCGCGGCGGTGATGACATCGCATCGGGATGCGATTTCTTCAAGGGGGCCATCAGGAAACACCCAAGAACTGCCACTCTCATTGATCGATCTCGTCATTGGAAGGATGCGGTCAAGTGGGTGTGGGGGTGTGGGAGTGGGACGCTGGCGTTTGGGTATGAGGTATTGGAGGACAGTGCGAGCGGCAGCTGGTAGAGCGATATGGATAAAAGTCCACAACTCCTACTAGTACCATCAAACAGGTGGCTCGAGATGATCCGAAAAAGGCATGGCGGCGGTGGTGCAGGGGCTGCTGGTGTAGGCGGGGTCGCCAGAGAAGATGGAGATGAAGAAGACGGAGAAGCGAGGCAAAAAAAAACAATTTGAATTGAAATCAATAATACGAGTACTACGGGCGTGCCTTCTCTCTCCGGTCTCTGCTGCACTCGCACTGTCGTGAAGGCGTGTGACCCGAGAAGAAGCTAATGTACTGTATACTGTCCTTGCACGCCGTGGAGCTGTATTTTGTCTCATCAAATCAGCTCTGGACAGTTTCAGCAGAGAAAAGATCCTTTGCCATCATCATGATATATTACCATGGGCCCACGGTAGTGCACATTCATCTTGTACTACCATATACTGTACTGCTCTATATGTTGCACAAACCACCACTTGGACATTTTTTTTGCAGTTTCCACCATGTGGTGGTCTAATATGTTGTAAATTTCACCACTTGGTTATCTAATCAGCTAGTTAGTCATGTTGATAGCAAAATCGACAAGTGGGTTCAACATGTCAATGCTCCAATTAATGTTTTAGAAAAAATAAATTTTTCAAAATTCATACTTCTTTTATTTAGCTATTTAAAAATGCTTATTCATTTATTTCAACAAATATTGTGCGGTCTTGAATTTTTTTCAAACAAATATTATGGCATCGGGTTCGGGACTCCTGAAAAGGATTGGCCGTGGTACGGGAACCCGAAATGATGCCCACAACATGGTCGAAAGTGGCAAGGAACCCGTCGAGGTGGATGAACTCGGGAAACCTTGGTAGAGGTAGGGATCTTGAGGAGGCCATTAGGGTTAGCCTACCCCCCAATAAGCGTATGAACGAAAAAAATTCACATAAGTAGTAGCTATTATTAAAATTTCACAAATATTACGCGCTTTTGAATATTTCAAAAGTATTGTGGCGTCACGCTGGCCTTGCCCGAATTTTACCTTTCAGGCTGGATGTCACGAGCATGATCACTCAACCAACCGGGTCCAAACATATATATACAATTGGCCTCCTCGAGCCTACACCGACCAGATTGTCGCTGAAACTGGATCATATAGTTTCTATTGGATTGATGTCCTAAGGAAATATTCCAACAACGGAAGTTGTTTGTTCGTTGTATTATATTCCTTTGGAATCTTGTTGGGCTTGTTTGGTTCAAAGAAAATTCATAGAAATTTTGTGGGATTCAAATCTCAGTGGCTCCTTTGATTCTTGAATACATGATAATTCATACTAATTCACGTGTTTTTTGTGTAGCACTACAACCAAAGAACATGCAATTCAAATTTGTGTGATTTCTCTCATATAGGATTAATTCAACATGCAATCATATTCAATTCCTACATTATTTCTATTTTAACATTTTGTACACATCATGCATGCGACCCAAACAATGCGTACATGGTGGGGGGGTTGTTTCGTTGCAAAAGCAGTTGGTCACACCACAAACAAACATGCAACAATTAATCTAAATTCACGCGGTTTCCCCGCGATGCAACCAAACAATATTCGATGAAACTAAGCATGGCATAAACATATACAATACACACCATACATTTTGGCTGCTTTGATTATTCGCAAGATTTTCAAAGTGCGGGGATATGAAAATTGTATGATTAGAGAGTGATGATTATCTCCAAATATATAGGATTGAGAAACAACGGTATTTGGATCCAATAACATTTGATTGCGTGTGAAAACCAAAAGAAATACTAGTAGTAACATACGGTTACACAATGAAGGATTTTTTGTTTTTGTATAAAAATGTATTGTCAATGAATTCTGAAAATTGCAATCCTATGAATTAAACAATCAGAAATCGTGTCAGACTAATTCCTACGTTTCGAGATTCTAGTACGGAGTATGATTTCTTTGAAGGGGCGCAGAGGGACGTGGGTAGCAATGTCTAGTCCCTGTCTTGTCTGTATACACTGTACTTACGTCAGACTAGTGTTGCTCATGAAGTCTTAATCTGACGTACTCTGAAGCTAGATGCATCACCGTTTCCAGTCTCTGTCCTCGTTTTTTCGATCGGCAAAATAGACAGAAATAACCCAAAGTCGAAAAGATTGGGAAAAACAAACTTTCGACATACTAGCAAGATTGGATTATTTTTGTCCAAATTCTCGTTTTTTTCTCTTGGCTTCCCTACCCTTGAATCCATGTCACTTACGTGTGTTGCCCATGCATGCGTCATGTCCCACACTTCAGTGAGCACAAGTGACGTGCTGTACGTACGCAAACTCCCAGCGATCTTCTTTGTCAAGAGAAGACGCATCAAGATTCAAGACCCGATCGCATTTCTTGCTTTCAGCCTGGGGTCCTCCATGTAAAAGTTAGGGATTTAGATGTAATTTCATGTTTATTTTGTGTGTTGTTGTAAACTATTGATTTTTTATGTCCATTTCAATCTTGGTCAAATCCTAGGTTTGACCTAGATTTAAACAAGTTTAAAACATGAAAATGAAAAAGTAAGCCTGGATCCTCCTTAGTCAATCCAAAATGAAGCTTTTGGGAGGTTTTTGAAATTTCCATGTTTGAAACCCAAAACCACTTCTTTTCATGCTAGACTTCATAAGACATAGTTTAGGGATAGGGGTAGATACATGATTTGTCTGGTTTCAGTATGTCTAGAGCTTGTTTATCCACTTGAATGCTTACTATATGACATAAGAAGACTATGTGCTATGATTTTTCATTTATCTAATTTTTTTGAATTTTATGCCCATTTTAATCTTGGTCAAATCCCAGGTTTGACCAGGTTTTAAACATGTTTAAAACTTGAAAATGAAAAGGTGTAAGCATGGATCCTTTGTAGTCACTCTAAAATGAAGCTTTTGGGAGGTTCTCGAAATTTCCATGCATGCTTGAAACTCAAAACCACTTTTCTTCATGCTTGACTTCATAAGACAGAGTTTAATTAGGGTTAGGGGTAGATACACGATTTTTCTAGTTTGAATATGTCTAGACCTTGTTTATCAACTTGAATGTTTACTATATGACATAATTAAGAAGGCTATGTACGTGCTTTGGTTTTTCATTCTTTAGATTTTTGTCTGAATTTTTATGCCCATTTGAATCTTGGTCAAATCCTAGGTTTGACCAAGATTTAAATAAGTTTAAAACATGAAAATGAAAAGATAAGCATCGATCCTTCTTACTCGCTCTAAAATGAAGCTTTTGGTAGGTTTTTGAAATTTCTATGTTTGAAACCCAAAACCACTTCTCTGCATGCTTGACTTCATAAGATGAAGTTTAGGGTCGATAGGGGGTATATACATGATTTGTCTGGTTTGAATATGTCTAGACCTTGTTTATGAACTTGAATGCTTACTATATGACATAAGAAGACTATGTGCTTTGGTTTTTTTTTTATTTTTTTATTTTATGCCCATTTTAATATTGGTCAAATCCTAGGTTTGACCAAGATTTAAACAAGTTTAAAACATGAAAATGAAAAGGTAAGCCTGGATCCTTCTTAGTCACTCTAAAATGAAGCTTTTGGGAGGTTTTTGAAATTTCCATGTTTGAAACCAAAACCACTTCTCTTCATGCTTGACTTCATAAGACAGAGTTTAGGGTTAGGGGTAGATACATGATTTGTCTTATTTGAATATGTATAGACGTTGTTTGTCAACTTTTGAATGCTTACTATATATATATATGTGACATAAGAAGACTATGTGCTTTTGTTTTTCATTTTTCTGATTTTTTTAATTTTATGCCCATTTGAATCTTGGTCGATTTAAACAAGTTTAAAACATGGAAATGAAAAGGTAAGCATCGATCCTTCTTAGTCGCTCTAAAATGAAGCTGAATTTTGGGAGGTTTTTGAAATTTCCATGTTTGAAACCCAAAACCACTTCTCTTCATGCTTGACTTCATAAGACGAAGTTTAGGGTCGATAGGGGGTAGATACATGATTTGTCTTGTTTGAATATGTCTAGACCTTGTTTATCAACTTGAATGCTTACTTTATGACATAAGAAGACCATGTGCTTTTGTTTTTCATTTTTCTATTTTTTTTAAGAATTTTATGCACATTTGATTCTAGTCAAATCCTAGGTTCAACCAAGATTTAAACAAGTTTCAAGCATGAAAATGAAAACGTAAGCCAAGATCCTTCTTAATTAGTCACTCTAAAATATATGAAGCTTTTGGGACGTACTTGAAATTTCCATGTTTGAAACCCAAAACCAATTCTCTTCATGATTGACTTCATAAGACAGAGTTTAGGGTTAGGGGTAGATATACACATGATTTTTCTGGTTTGAATATGTCTAGACCTTGTTTATCAACTTGAGTGTTTACTATATGACATAATTAAGAAGGCTATGTGCTTTGGTTTTTCATTCTTTAGATTTTTTGTCTGAATTTTTATGCCCATTTGAATCTTGGTCAAATCCTAGGTTTGACCAAGATTTAAATAAGTTTAAAACATGGAAATGAAAAGGTAAGCATCGATCCTTCTTAGTCGCTCTAAAATGAAGCTGAATTTTGGGAGGTTTTTGAAATTTCCATGTTTGAAACCCAAAACCACTTCTCTTCATGCTTGACTTCATAAGACGAAGTTTAGGGTCGATAGGGGGTAGATACATGATTTGTCTTGTTTGAATATGTCTAGACCTTGTTTATCAACTTGAATGCTTACTATATGACATAAGAGGACTATGTGCATTGGTATTTCATTTTTTGATTTTTATGCCCATTTGAGAATCTTGGTAAAATCCTAGGTTTGTTGAGCAAGATTTAAACAAGTTTAACATGTGAAAATGATAAGGTAATTAAGTCTAGATCTTTCTCTTAGTAACTCTAAAATGAAGCTTTTGGGAGGTTCTTGAATTTACCATGTTTGAAACCCAAAACCACCGTACTTCTGTTCATGCTTGACTTCATAAGACGAGTTTAGGGTTAGGGGTAGATACATGATTTTTCTGGTTTGAATATGTCTAGACCATGTTTATCAATTTGAATGCTTACTATATGACATAAGAAGGCTATGTGCTTTGGTTTTTCATTCTTTCGATTTTTTCTGAAATTTTATGGCCATTTGAATCTTGGTCAAATCCTAGGTTCGACCAAGATTTAAACAAGTTTAAAACATGACAATGAAAAGGTAATTAATCATGGATCCTTCTTAATTAACCAGCCAGATCTAATTAAAATGAAGCTTTTTGGGAGGTTTTTGAAATTTCCATGTTTGAAACCCAAAACCACACTTCTCTGCTTCATGCTTGACTTCATATATAATTAAGACAAAGTTTAGGGTTAGGGGGTACATGATTTGTCTGGTTTGAATATGTCTAGACCTTGTTTATGAACTTGAATGCTTACTATATGACATAAGAAGACTATGTGCTTTGGTTTTTTATTTTATTTATTTTTTATTTTATGCCCATTTGAATATTGGTCAAATCCTAGGTTTGACCAAGATTTAAACAAGTTTAAAACATGAAAATGAAAAGGTAAGCCTGGATCCTTCTTAACTAGTCACTCTAAAATGAAGCTTTAATTTTGGGAGGTTTTTGAAATTTCCATGTTTGAAACCAAAAACCACTTCTCTTCATGCTTGACTTCATAAGACAGAGTTTATGGTTTTAGAGGGGTAGATACATGGTTTGTCTTATTTGAATATGTCTAGCTAGACCTTGTTTATCAACTTTTGAATGCTTACTATATATATGTATGTGACATAAGAAAACTATGTGCTTTGGTTTTTCATTTTTTTGTTTTTTTTGGAATTTTGATGCACATTTGAATCTTGGTCAAATCCTAGGTTTGACCAAGATTTAAACAAGTATAGAACATGAAAATGAAAAGGGAAGCCTGTATCCTTCTTAATTAGTCACCCTAAAATGAAGTTTTTGGGAGGTTTTTGAAATTTCCATGTTTGAAACCCAAAACCACTTATCTTCATGCTTGACTTCGTCATAAGACAGAGTTTAGGGGTTAGGGGGTAGATACATGATTTGTCTAGCTAGTTTGAATATGTCCAGACCTTGTTTATCAACTTTAATGCTTACTATATGACATATAAGAAGACTATGTGCGCTTTGGTTTTTCATTTTTCTGTTTTTTTATTTTATGCCCATTTGAATCTTGGTTAAATCCTAGATTGACTTCATAAGACAGAGTTTAGGGTTAGGGGTAGATATACACATGATTTTTCTGGTTTGAATATGTCTAGACCTTGTTTATCAACTTGAGTGTTTACTATATGACATAATTAAGAGGGCTATGTGCTTTGGTTTTTCATTCTTTAGATTTTTTGTCTGAATTTTTATGCCCATTTGAATCTTGGTCAAATCCTAGGTTTGACCAAGATTTAAATAAGTTTAAAACATGGAAATGAAAAGGTAAGCATCGATCCTTCTTAGTCGCTCTAAAATGAAGCTGAATTTTGGGAGGTTTTTGAAATTTCCATGTTTGAAACCCAAAACCACTTCTCTTCATGCTTGACTTCATAAGACGAAGTTTAGGGTCGATAGGGGGTAGATACATGATTTGTCTGGTTTGGATATATCTAGACCTTGTTTATCAACTTGAATGCTTACGATATGACATAAGAACACTATGTGCTTTTATTTTTTTGTTTTTTTGTGCCCATTTGAATCTTGGTCAAATCCTAGCTAGGTTTGACCAAGATTTAAACAAGTATAGAACATGAAAATGAAAAGGGAAGCCTGTATCCTTCTTAGTCACCCTAAAATGAAGTTTTGGGAGGTTTTTGAAATTTCCATGTTTGAAACCCAAAACCACTTCTCTTCATGCTTGACTTCTTAAGACATAGTTTAGGGGTTAGCGGGTAGATACATGATTTGTATGGTTTGAATATGTCTAGACCTTGTTTATCAACTTTAATGCTTACTATATGACATAAGAAGACTATGTGCTTTGGTTTTTCATTTTTCTGTTTTTTTTTTGAATTTTCTGCCAATTTTGTTTGACCAAGATTTAGACAAGTTTTACACGTCAAAACGAATAAGTAAGCCTGGATCCTTCTTAGTCACTCCAAAATGTACCAATTGATAGGTGCGTTAACTTTGCTTCATGGAAAAAATAATGTCATGTAAATGAGTTAACTTGGATTTCCTACCCTTGAATCCATAGGAAACTTTGTTCTAATGCACTATAATAATCAACCGAGCTTTTACACCAGCAGGTCTGTCACTTACGTGTGGTGCCCATGCGTGAGGTCCCACACTTCAGTGAGCACAAGTCACGTGCAATAGGTACGCAAACTCCCAGCCATTTTCTTTGTCAAGAGAAGACGCATCAGGATGCGTATTGGAAGTCTGTGGGTCCTTCTGGATCCTTCGGTTGTCCCTCTCACAAAAAAAAACAAATCTCTCTCATTCTCGGCCTCGCTCGACTCGCTCGCTCGCTCGCTCGCACCTCCTGCTCACTGACAAACCCTGCACAAAAGTCAACATCATCACCCGAAAAAGGGGAGACACCATAATTCTCTCCCTTCTTCTCTCCTTCCGAGTGATCCCTCTTCCTCCGAGTTTCACTCGACGGGCAAACACACATGTGCTGCATAGTAGAAAAATCGACCTACGAATCTATAATTAAATAGGTTAAACTAGGGTTTTGCCCAGTACTACAGATCAAGGTTCAAAAAATCCAACTACGGGGTTCGAACAACCCCATTTCTAATCCAAGATTTTTTCGACCTCATCCAATGGCCTCAAACTATAGGCCGGGTTAGCATCTAGTGCAGTATGTGTGAGAATGTATGCACTATGTGTGCTATAACTTGTGTGTCTTTCAAATTTGAACCAAATTTGAATAAGTTTGAAATATTTGAAATGGGGCTTTTGGCTTAAACGTTTGAAACCCAAAACGACTTCTCCTCATGCTAGACTTCATAAGACCGAGTTTAGGGTTAGGGGTAGATACATGATTTGTCTGGTTTGAATATGTCTAAACCTTGTTTATCAACTTGAATGCTTACTATATGACATAAGAAGACCATGTGCTTTTGTTTTTCATTTTTCTTTTTTTTAAGAATTTTATGCACATTTGATTCTGGTCAAATCCTAGGTTCAACCAAGATTTAAACAAGTTTCAAGCATGAAAATGAAAACGTAAGCCAAGATCCTTCTTAATTAGTCACTCTAAAATATATGAAGCTTTTGGGACGTACTTGAAATTCCCATGTTTGAAACCCAAAACCAATTCTCTTCATGATTGACTTCATAAGATGAGTTTAGGGTTAGGGGTAGATATACACATGATTTTCTGGTTTGAATATGTCTAGACCTTGTTTATCAACTTGAGTGTTTACTATATGACATAATTAAGAAGGCTATGTGCTTTGGTTTTTCATTCTTTAGATTTTTTGTCTGAATTTTTATGCCCATTTGAATCTTGGTCAAATCCTAGGTTTGACCAAGATTTAAATAAGTTTAAAACATGGAAATGAAAAGGTAAGCATCGATCCTTCTTAGTCGCTCTAAAATGAAGCTGAATTTTGGGAGGTTTTTGAAATTTCCATGTTTGAAACCCAAAACCACTTCTCTTCATGCTTGACTTCATAAGACGAAGTTTAGGGTCGATAGGGGGTAGATACATGATTTGTCTTGTTTGAATATGTCTAGACCTTGTTTATCAACTTGAATGCTTACTATATGACATAAGAGGACTATGTGCATTGGTATTTCATTTTTTGATTTTTATGCCCATTTGAGAATCTTGGTAAAATCCTAGGTTTGTTGAGCAAGATTTAAACAAGTTTAACATGTGAAAATGATAAGGTAATTAAGTCTAGATCTTTCTCTTAGTAACTCTAAAATGAAGCTTTTGGGAGGTTCTTGAATTTACCATGTTTGAAACCCAAAACCACCGTACTTCGTTCATGCTTGACTTCATAAGACAGAGTTTAGGGTTAGGGGTAGATACATGATTTTTCTGGTTTGAATATGTCTAGACCATGTTTATCAATTTGAATGCTTACTATATGACATAAGAAGGCTATGTGCTTTGGTTTTTCATTCTTTCGATTTTTCCTGAAATTTTATGGCCATTTGAATCTTGGTCAAATCCTAGGTTCGACCAAGATTTAAACAAGTTTAAAACATGACAATGAAAAGGTAATTAATCATGGATCCTTCTTAATTAACCAGCCAGTCTAATTAAAATGAAGCTTTTTGGGAGGTTTTTGAAATTTCCATGTTTGAAACCCAAAACCACACTTCTCTGCTTCATGCTTGACTTCATATATAATTAAGACAAAGTTTAGGGTTAGGGGTACATGATTTGTCTGGTTTGAATATGTCTAGACCTTGTTTATGAACTTGAATGCTTACTATATGACATAAGAAGACTATGTGCTTTGGTTTTTTATTTTATTTATTTTTTATTTTATGCCCATTTGAATATTGGTCAAATCCTAGGTTTGACCAAGATTTAAACAAGTTTAAAACATGAAAATGAAAAGGTAAGCCTGGATCCTTCTTAACTAGTCACTCTAAAATGAAGCTTTAATTTTGGGAGGTTTTTGAAATTTCCATGTTTGAAACCAAAAACCACTTCTCTTCATGCTTGACTTCATAAGACAGAGTTAATTTATGGTTTTAGAGGGGTAGATACATGATTTGTCTTATTTGAATATGTCTAGCTAGACCTTGTTTATCAACTTTTGAATGCTTACTATATATATGTATGTGACATAAGAAAACTATGTGCTTTGGTTTTTCATTTTTCTGTTTTTTTTTTGGAATTTTGATGCACATTTGAATCTTGGTCAAATCCTAGGTTTGACCAAGATTTAAACAAGTATAGAACATGAAAATGAAAAGGGAAGCCTGTATCCTTCTTAATTAGTCACCCTAAAATGAAGTTTTTGGGAGGTTTTTGAAATTTCCATGTTTGAAACCCAAAACCACTTATCTTCATGCTTGACTTCGTCATAAGACAGAGTTTAGGGGTTAGGGGGTAGATACATGATTTGTCTAGCTAGTTTGAATATGTCCAGACCTTGTTTATCAACTTTAATGCTTACTATATGACATATAAGAAGACTATGTGCGCTTTGGTTTTTCATTTTTCTGTTTTTTTATTTTATGCCCATTTGAATCTTGGTTAAATCCTAGATTGACTTCATAAGACAGAGTTTAGGGTTAGGGGTAGATATACACATGATTTTTCTGGTTTGAATATGTCTAGACCTTGTTTATCAACTTGAGTGTTTACTATATGACATAATTAAGAGGGCTATGTGCTTTGGTTTTTCATTCTTTAGATTTTTTGTCTGAATTTTTATGCCCATTTGAATCTTGGTCAAATCCTAGGTTTGACCAAGATTTAAATAAGTTTAAAACATGGAAATGAAAAGGTAAGCATCGATCCTTCTTAGTCGCTCTAAAATGAAGCTGAATTTTGGGAGGTTTTTGAAATTTCCATGTTTGAAACCCAAAACCACTTCTCTTCATGCTTGACTTCATAAGACGAAGTTTAGGGTTGATAGGGGGTAGATACATGATTTGTCTGGTTTGGATATATCTAGACCTTGTTTATCAACTTGAATGCTTACGATATGACATAAGAACACTATGTGCTTTTATTTTTTTGTTTTTTTGTGCCCATTTGAATCTTGGTCAAATCCTAGCTAGGTTTGACCAAGATTTAAACAAGTATAGAACATGAAAATGAAAAGGGAAGCCTGTATCCTTCTTAGTCACCCTAAAATGAAGTTTTGGGAGGTTTTTGAAATTTCCATGTTTGAAACCCAAAACCACTTCTCTTCATGCTTGACTTCTTAAGACATAGTTAAGGGGTTAGCGGGTAGATACATGATTTGTATGGTTTGAATATGTCTAGACCTTGTTTATCAACTTTAATGCTTACTATATGACATAAGAAGACTATGTGCTTTGGTTTTTCATTTTTCTATTTTTTTTTTGAATTTTCTGCCAATTTTGTTTGACCAAGATTTAGACAAGTTTTACACGTCAAAACGAATAAGTAAGCCTGGATCCTTCTTAGTCACTCCAAAATGTACCAATTGATAGGTGCGTTAACTTTGCTTCATGGAAAAAATAATGTCATGTAAATGAGTTAACTTGGATTTCCTACCCTTGAATCCATAGGAAACTTTGTTCTAATGCACTATAATAATCAACCGAGCTTTTACACCAGCAGATCTGTCACTTACGTGTCGTGCCCATGCGTGAGGTCCCACACTTCAGTGAGCACAAGTCACGTGCAATAGGTACGCAAACTCCCAGCCATTTTCTTTGTCAAGAGAAGACGCATCAGGATGCGTATTGGAAGTCTGTGGGTCCTTCTGGATCCTTCGGTTGTCCCTCTCACAAAAAAAACAAATCTCTCTCATTCCCGGCCTCGCTCGACTCGCTCGCTCGCTCGCTCGCACCTCCTGCTCACTGAGAAACCCTGCACAAAAGTCAACATCATCACCCGAAAAAGGGGAGACACCATAATTCTCTCCCTTCTTCTCTCCTTCTGAGTGATCCCTCTTCCTCCGAGTTTCACTCGACGGGCAAACACACATGTGCTGCATAGTAGAAAAATTGACCTACGAATCTATAATTAAATAGGTTAAACTAGGGTTTTGCCCAGTACTACAGATCAAGGTTCAAAAAATCCAACTACGGGGTTCGAACAACCCCATTTCTAATCCAAGATTTTTTTCGACCTCATCCAATGGCCTCAAACTATAGGCCGGGTTAGCATCTAGTGCAGTATGTGTGAGAATGTATGCACTATGTGTGCTATAACTTGTGTGTCTTTCAAATTTGAACCAAATTTGAATAAGTTTGAAATATTTGAAATGGGTCTTTTGGCTTAAACGTTTGAAACCCAAAACGACTTCTCCTCATGCTAGACTTCATAAGACCGAGTTTAGGGTTAGGGGGTAGATACATGATTTGTCTGGTTTGAATATGTCTAAACCTTGTTTATCAACTTGAATGCTTACTATATGACATAAGAAGACCATGTGCTTTTGTTTTTCATTTTTCTATTTTTTTTAAGAATTTTATGCACATTTGATTCTGGTCAAATCCTAGGTTAATTCAACCAAGATTTAAACAAGTTTCAAGCATGAAAATGAAAACGTAAGCCAAGATCCTTCTTAATTAGTCACTCTAAAATATATGAAGCTTTTGGGACGTACTTGAAATTTCCATGTTTGAAACCCAAAACCAATTCTCTTCATGATTGACTTCATAAGACAGAGTTTAGGGTTAGGGGTAGATATACACATGATTTTTCTGGTTTGAATATATCTAGACCTTGTTTATCAACTTGAGTGTTTACTATATGACATAATTAAGAAGGCTATGTGCTTTGGTTTTTCATTCTTTAGATTTTTTGTCTGAATTTTTATGCCCATTTGAATCTTGGTCAAATCCTAGGTTTGACCAAGATTTAAATAAGTTTAAAACATGGAAATGAAAAGGTAAGCATCGATCCTTCTTAGTCGCTCTAAAATGAAGCTGAATTTTGGGAGGTTTTTGAAATTTCCATGTTTGAAACCCAAAACCACTTCTCTTCATGCTTGACTTCATAAGACGAAGTTTAGGGTCGATAGGGGGTAGATACATGATTTGTCTTGTTTGAATATGTCTAGACCTTGTTTATCAACTTGAATGCTTACTATATGACATAAGAGGACTATGTGCATTAGTATTTCATTTTTTGATGTTTATGCCCATTTGAGAATCTTGGTAAAATCCTAGGTTTGTTGAGCAAGATTTAAACAAGTTTAACATGTGAAAATGATAAGGTAATTAAGTCTAGATCTTTCTCTTAGTAACTCTAAAATGAAGCTTTTGGGAGGTTCTTGAATTTACCATGTTTGAAACCCAAAACCACCGTACTTCTGTTCATGCTTTACTTCATAAGACAGAGTTTAGGGTTAGGGGTAGATACATGATTTTTCTGGTTTAAATATGTCTAGACCATGTTTATCAATTTGAATGCTTACTATATGACATAAGAAGGCTATGTGCTTTGGTTTTTCATTCTTTCGATTTTTTTCTGAAATTTTATGGCCATTTGAATCTTGGTCAAATCCTAGGTTCGACCAAGATTTAAACAAGTTTAAAACATGACAATGAAAAGGTAATTAATCATGGATCCTTCTTAATTAACCAGCCAGTCTAATTAAAATGAAGCTTTTTGGGAGGTTTTTGAAATTTCCATGTTTGAAACCCAAAACCACACTTCTCTGCTTCATGCTTGACTTCATATATAATTAAGACAAAGTTTAGGGTTAGGGGGTACATGATTTGTCTGGTTTGAATATGTCTAGACCTTGTTTATGAACTTGAATGCTTACTATATGACATAAGAAGACTATGTGCTTTGGTTTTTTATTTTATGCTCATTTGAATATTGGTCAAATCCTAGGTTTGACCAAGATTTAAACAAGTTTAAAACATGAAAATGAAAAGGTAAGCCTGGATCCTTCTTAACTAGTCACTCTAAAATGAAGCTTTAATTTTGGGAGGTTTTTGAAATTTCCATGTTTGAAACCAAAAACCACTTCTCTTCATGCTTGACTTCATAAGACAGAGTTTATATATGGTTTTAGAGGGGTAGATACATGATTTGTCTTATTTGAATATGTCTAGCTAGACCTTGTTTATCAACTTTTGAATGCTTACTATATATATGTATGTGACATAAGAAAACTATGTGCTTTGGTTTTTCATTTTTCTGTTTTTTTTTGGAATTTTGATGCACATTTGAATCTTGGTCAAATCCTAGGTTTGACCAAGATTTAAACAAGTATAGAACATGAAAATGAAAAGGGAAGCCTGTATCCTTCTTAATTAGTCACCCGAAAATGAAGTTTTTAGGAGGTTTTTGAAATTTCCATGTTTGAAACCCAAAACCACTTATCTTCATGCTTGACTTCGTCATAAGACAGAGTTTATGGGTTAGGGGGTAGATACATGATTTGTCTAGCTAGTTTGAATATGTCGAGACCTTGTTTATCAACTTTAATGCTAACTATATGACATATAAGAAGACTATGTGCGCTTTGGTTTTTCATTTTTCTATTTTTTTATTTTATGCCCATTTGAATCTTGGTTAAATCCTAGATTGACTTCATAAGACAGAGTTTAGGGTTAGGGGTAGATATACACATGATTTTTCTGGTTTGAATATGTCTAGACCTTGTTTATCAACTTGAGTGTTTACTATATGGCATAATTAAGAGGGCTATGTGCTTTGGTTTTTCATTCTTTAGATTTTTTGTCTGAATTTTTATGCCCATTTGAATCTTGGTCAAATCCTAGGTTTGACCAAGATTTAAATAAGTTTAAAACATGGAAATGAAAAGGTAAGCATCGATCCTTCTTAGTCGCTCTAAAATGAAGCTGAATTTTGGGAGGTTTTTGAAATTTCCATGTTTGAAACCCAAAACCACTTCTCTTCATGCTTGACTTCATAAGACGAAGTTTAGGGTCGATAGGGGGTAGATACATGATTTGTCTGGTTTGGATATATCTAGACCTTGTTTATCAACTTGAATGCTTACGATATGACATAAGAACACTATGTGCTTTTATTTTTTTGTTTTTTTGTGCCCATTTGAATCTTGGTCAAATCCTAGCTAGGTTTGACCAAGATTTAAACAAGTATAGAACATGAAAATGAAAAGGGAAGCCTGTATCCTTCTTAGTCACCCTAAAATGAAGTTTTGGGAGGTTTTTGAAATTTCCATGTTTGAAACCCAAAACCACTTCTCTTCATGCTTGACTTCTTAAGACATAGTTAAGGGGTTAGCGGGTAGATACATGATTTGTATGGTTTGAATATGTCTAGACCTTGTTTATCAACTTTAATGCTTACTATATGACATAAGAAGACTATGTGCTTTGGTTTTTCATTTTTCTGTTTTTTTTTTGAATTTTCTGCCAATTTTGTTTGACCAAGATTTAGACAAGTTTTACACGTCAAAACGAATAAGTAAGCCTGGATCCTTCTTAGTCACTCCAAAATGTACCAATTAATAGGTGCGTTAACTTTGCTTCATGGAAAAAATAATGTCATGTAAATGAGTTAACTTGGATTTCCTACCCTTGAATCCATAGGAAACTTTGTTCTAATGCACTATAATAATCAACCGAGCTTTTACACCAGCAGGTCTTTCACTTACGTGTCGTGCCCATGCGTGAGGTCCCACACTTCAGTGAGCACAAGTCACGTGCAATAGGTACGCAAACTCCCAGCCATTTTCTTTGTCAAGAGAAGACGCATCAGGATGCGTATTGGAAGTCTGTGGGTCCTTCTGGATCCTTCGGTTGTCCCTCTCACAAAAAAAACAAATCTCTCTCATTCTCGGCCTCGCTCGACTCGCTCGCTCGCTCGCACCTCCTGCTCACTGAGAAACCCTGCACAAAAGTCAACATCATCACCCGAAAAAGGGGAGACACCATAATTCTCTCCCTTCTTCTCTCCTTCCGAGTGATCCCTCTTCCTCCGAGTTTCACTCGACGGGCAAACACACATGTGCTGCATAGTAGAAAAATCGACCTACGAATCTATAATTAAATAGGTTAAACTAGGGTTTTGCCCAGTACTACAGATCAAGGTTCAAAAAATCCAACTACGGGGTTCGAACAAACCCATTTCTAATCCAAGATTTTTTTCGACCTCATCCAATGGCCTCAAACTATAGGCCGGGTTAGCATCTAGTGCAGTATGTGTGAGAATGTATGCACTATGTGTGCTATAACTTGTGTGTCTTTCAAATTTGAACCAAATTTGAATAAGTTTGAAATATTTGAAATGGGGCTTTTGGCTTAAACGTTTGAAACCCAAAACGACTTCTCCTCATGCTAGACTTCATAAGACCGAGTTTAGGGTTAGGGGGTAGATACATGATTTGTCTGGTTTGAATATGTCTAAACCTTGTTTATCAACTTGAATGCTTACTATATGACATAAGAAGACCATGTGCTTTTGTTTTTCATTTTTCTATTTTTTTTAAGAATTTTATGCACATTTGATTCTGGTCAAATCCTAGGTTAATTCAACCAAGATTTAAACAAGTTTCAAGCATGAAAATGAAAATGTAAGCCGAGATCCTTCTTAATTAGTCACTCTAAAATATATGAAGCTTTTGGGACGTACTTGAAATTTCCATGTTTGAAACCCAAAACCAATTCTCTTCATGATTGACTTCATAAGACAGAGTTTAGGGTTAGGGGTAGATATACACATGATTTTTCTGGTTTGAATATGTCTAGACCTTTTTTTATCAACTTGAGTGTTTACTATATGACATAATTAAGAAGGCTATGTGCTTTGGTTTTTCATTCTTTAGATTTTTTGTCTGAATTTTTATGCCCATTTGAATCTTGGTCAAATCCTAGGTTTGACCAAGATTTAAATAAGTTTAAAACATGGAAATGAAAAGGTAAGCATCGATCCTTCTTAGTCGCTCTAAAATGAAGCTGAATTTTGGGAGGTTTTTGAAATTTCCATGTTTGAAACCCAAAACCACTTCTCTTCATGCTTGACTTCATAAGACGAAGTTTAGGGTCGATAGGGGGTAGATACATGATTTGTCTTGTTTGAATATGTCTAGACCTTGTTTATCAACTTGAATGCTTACTATATGACATAAGAGGACTATGTGCATTGGTATTTCATTTTTTGATTTTTATGCCCATTTGAGAATCTTGGTAAAATCCTAGGTTTGTTGAGCAAGATTTAAACAAGTTTAACATGTGAAAATGATAAGGTAATTAAGTCTAGATCTTTCTCTTAGTAACTCTAAAATGAAGCTTTTGGGAGGTTCTTGAATTTACCATGTTTGAAACCCAAAACCACCGTAGTTCTGTTCATGCTTGACTTCATAAGACAGAGTTTAGGGTTAGGGGTAGATACATGATTTTTCTGGTTTGAATATGTCTAGACCATGTTTATCAATTTGAATGCTTACTATATGACATAAGAAGGCTATGTGCTTTGGTTTTTCATTCTTTCGATTTTTTTCTGAAATTTTATGGCCATTTGAATCTTGGTCAAATCCTAGGTTCGACCAAGATTTAAACAAGTTTAAAACATGACAATGAAAAGGTAATTAATCATGGATCCTTCTTAATTAACCAGCCAGTCTAATTAAAATGAAGCTTTTGGGAGGTTCTTGAATTTACCATGTTTGAAACCCAAAACCACCGTACTTCTGTTCATGCTTGACTTCATATATAATTAAGACAAAGTTTAGGGTTAGGGGGTACATGATTTGTCTGGTTTGAATATGTCTAGACCTTGTTTATGAACTTGAATGCTTACTATATGACATAAGAAGACTATGTGCTTTGGTTTTTTATTTTATTTATTTTTTATTTTATGCCCATTTGAATATTGGTCAAATCCTAGGTTTGACCAAGATTTAAACAAGTTTAAAACATGAAAATGAAAAGGTAAGCCTGGATCCTTCTTAACTAGTCACTCTAAAATGAAGCTTTAATTTTGGGAGGTTTTTGAAATTTCCATGTTTGAAACCAAAAACCACTTCTCTTCATGCTTGACTTCATAAGACAGAGTTTATATATGGTTTTAGAGGGGTAGATACATGATTTGTCTTATTTGAATATGTCTAGCTAGACCTTGTTTATCAACTTTTGAATGCTTACTATATATATGTATGTGACATAAGAAAACTATGTGCTTTGGTTTTTCATTTTTCTGTTTTTTTTGGAATTTTGATGCACATTTGAATCTTGGTCAAATCCTAGGTTTGACCAAGATTTAAACAAGTATAGAACATGAAAATGAAAAGGGAAGCCTGTATCCTTCTTAATTAGTCACCCTAAAATGAAGTTTTTGGGAGGTTTTTGAAATTTCCATGTTTGAAACCCAAAACCACTTATCTTCATGCTTGACTTCGTCATAAGACAGAGTTTATGGGTTAGGGGGTAGATACATGATTTGTCTAGCTAGTTTGAATATGTCCAGACCTTGTTTATCAACTTTAATGCTTACTATATGACATATAAGAAGACTATGTGCGCTTTGGTTTTTCATTTTTCTATTTTTTTATTTTATGCCCATTTGAATCTTGGTTAAATCCTAGATTGACTTCATAAGACAGAGTTTAGGGTTAGGGGTAGATATACACATGATTTTTCTGGTTTGAATATGTCTAGACCTTGTTTATCAACTTGAGTGTTTACTATATGACATAATTAAGAGGGCTATGTGCTTTGGTTTTTCATTCTTTAGATTTTTTGTCTGAATTTTTATGCCCATTTGAATCTTGGTCAAATCCTAGGTTTGACCAAGATTTAAATAAGTTTAAAACATGGAAATGAAAAGGTAAGCATCGATCCTTCTTAGTCGCTCTAAAATGAAGCTGAATTTTGGGAGGTTTTTGAAATTTCCATGTTTGAAACCCAAAACCACTTCTCTTCATGCTTGACTTCATAAGACGAAGTTTAGGGTCGATAGGGGGTAGATACATGATTTGTCTGGTTTGGATATATCTAGACCTTGTTTATCAACTTGAATGCTTACGATATGACATAAGAACACTATGTGCTTTTTTTTTTTTTTTTTTGTGCCCATTTGAATCTTGGCCAAATCCTAGCTAGGTTTGACCAAGATTTAAACAAGTATAGAACATGAAAATGAAAAGGGAAGCCTGTATCCTTCTTAGTCACCCTAAAATGAAGTTTTGGGAGGTTTTTGAAATTTCCATGTTTGAAACCCAAAACCACTTCTCTTCATGCTTCACTTCTTAAGACATAGTTTAGGGGTTAGCGGGTAGATACATGATTTGTATGGTTTGAATATGTCTAGACCTTGTTTATCAACTTTAATGCTTACTATATGACATAAGAAGACTATGTGCTTTGGTTTTTCATTTTTCTGTTTTTTTTTGAATTTTCTGCCAATTTTGTTTGACCAAGATTTAGACAAGTTTTACACGTCAAAACGAATAAGTAAGCCTGGATCCTTCTTAGTCACTCCAAAATGTACCAATTGATAGGTGCGTTAACTTTGCTTCATGGAAAAAATAATGTCATGTAAATGAGTTAACTTGGATTTCCTACCCTTGAATCCATAGGAAACTTTGTTCTAATGCACTATAATAATCAACCGAGCTTTTACACCAGCAGGTCTGTCACTTACGTGTGGTGCCCATGCGTGAGGTCCCACACTTCAGTGAGCACAAGTCACGTGCAATAGGTACGCAAACTCCCAGCCATTTTCTTTGTCAAGAGAAGACGCATCAGGATGCGTATTGGAAGTCTGTGGGTCCTTCTGGATCCTTCGGTTGTCCCTCTCACAAAAAAAAACAAATCTCTCTCATTCTCGGCCTCGCTCGACTCGCTCGCTCGCTCGCTCGCTCGCACCTCCTGCTCACTGACAAACCCTGCACAAAAGTCAACATCATCACCCGAAAAAGGGGAGACACCATAATTCAATCCCTTCTTCTCTCCTTCCGAGTGATCCCTCTTCCTCCGAGTTTCACTCGACGGGCAAACACACATGTGCTGCATAGTAGAAAAATCGACCAACGAATCTATAATTAAATAGGTTAAACTAGGGTTTTGCCCAGTACTACAGATCAAGGTTCAAAAAATCCAACTACGGGGTTCGAACAACCCCATTTCTAATCCAAGATTTTTTTCGACCTCATCCAATGGCCTCAAACTATAGGCCGGGTTAGCATCTAGTGCAGTATGTGTGAGAATGTATGCACTATGTGTGCTATAACTTGTGTGTCTTTCAAATTTGAACCAAATTTGAATAAGTTTGAAATATTTGAAATGGGGCTTTTGGCTTAAACGTTTGAAACCCAAAACGACTTCTCCTCATGCTAGACTTCATAAGACCGAGTTTAGGGTTAGGGGGTAGATACATGATTTGTCTGGTTTGAATATGTCTAAACCTTGTTTATCAACTTGAATGCTTACTATATGACATAAGAAGACCATGTGCTTTTGTTTTTCATTTTTCTATTTTTTTTTAAGAATTTTATGCACATTTGATTCTGGTCAAATCCTAGGTTCAACCAAGATTTAAACAAGTTTCAAGCATGAAAATGAAAACGTAAGCCAAGATCCTTCTTAATTAGTCACTCTAAAATATATGAAGCTTTTGGGACGTACTTGAAATTTCCATGTTTGAAACCCAAAACCAATTCTCTTCATGATTGACTTCATAAGACAGAGTTTAGGGTTAGGGGTAGATATACACATGATTTTTCTGGTTTGAATATGTCTAGACCTTGTTTATCAACTTGAGTGTTTACTATATGACATAATTAAGAAGGCTATGTGCTTTGGTTTTTCATTCTTTAGATTTTTTGTCTGAATTTTTATGCCCATTTGAATCTTGGTCAAATCCTAGGTTTGACCAAGATTTAAATAAGTTTAAAACATGGAAATGAAAAGGTAAGCATCGATCCTTCTTAGTCGCTCTAAAATGAAGCTGAATTTTGGGAGGTTTTTGAAATTTCCATGTTTGAAACCCAAAACCACTTCTCTTCATGCTTGACTTCATAAGACGAAGTTTAGGGTCGATAGGGGTAGATACATGATTTGTCTTGTTTGAATATGTCTAGACCTTGTTTATCAACTTGAATGCTTACTATATGACATAAGAGGACTATGTGCATTGGTATTTCATTTTTTGATTTTTATGCCCATTTGAGAATCTTGGTAAAATCCTAGGTTTGTTGAGCAAGATTTAAACAAGTTTAACATGTGAAAATGATAAGGTAATTAAGTCTAGATCTTTCTCTTAGTAACTCTAAAATGAAGCTTTTGGGAGGTTCTTGAATTTACCATGTTTGAAACCCAAAACCACCATACTTCTGTTCATGCTTGACTTCATAAGACAGAGTTTAGGGTTAGGGGTAGATACATGATTTTTCTGGTTTGAATATGTCTAGACCATGTTTATCAATTTGAATGCTTACTATATGACATAAGAAGGCTATGTGCTTTGGTTTTTCATTCTTTCGATTTTTTTCTGAAATTTTATGGCCATTTGAATCTTGGTCAAATCCTAGGTTCGACCAAGATTTAAACAAGTTTAAAACATGACAATGAAAAGGTAATTAATCATGGATCCTTCTTAATTAACCAGCCAGTCTAATTAAAATGAAGCTTTTTGGGAGGTTTTTGAAATTTCCATGTTTGAAACCCAAAACCACACTTCTCTGCTTCATGCTTGACTTCATATATAATTAAGACAAAGTTTAGGGTTAGGGGGTACATGATTTGTCTGGTTTGAATATGTCTAGACCTTGTTTATGAACTTGAATGCTTACTATATGACATAAGAAGACTATGTGCTTTGGTTTTTTATTTTATTTATTTTTTATTTTATGCCCATTTGAATATTGGTCAAATCCTAGGTTTGACCAAGATTTAAACAAGTTTAAAACATGAAAATGAAAAGGTAAGCCTGGATCCTTCTTAACTAGTCACTCTAAAATGAAGCTTTAATTTTGGGAGGTTTTTGAAATTTCCATGTTTGAAACCAAAAACCACTTCTCTTCATGCTTGACTTCATAAGACAGAGTTTATGGTTTTAGAGGGGTAGATACATGATTTGTCTTATTTGAATATGTCTAGCTAGACCTTGTTTATCAACTTTTGAATGCTTACTATATATATGTATGTGACATAAGAAAACTATGTGCTTTCGTTTTTCATTTTTCTGTTTTTTTTGGAATTTTGATGCACATTTGAATCTTGGTCAAATCCTAGGTTTGACCAAGATTTAAACAAGTATAGAACATGAAAATGAAAAGGGAAGCCTGTATCCTTCTTAATTAGTCACCCTAAAATGAAGTTTTTGGGAGGTTTTTGAAATTTCCATGTTTGAAACCCAAAACCACTTATCTTCATGCTTGACTTCGTCATAAGACAGAGTTTAGGGGTTAGGGGGTAGATACATGATTTGTCTAGCTAGTTTGAATATGTCCAGACCTTGTTTATCAACTTTAATGCTTACTATATGACATATAAGAAGACTATGTGCGCTTTGGTTTTTCATTTTTCTGTTTTTTTATTTTATGCCCATTTGAATCTTGGTTAAATCCTAGATTGACTTCATAAGACAGAGTTTAGGGTTAGGGGTAGATATACACATGATTTTTCTGGTTTGAATATGTCTAGACCTTGTTTATCAACTTGAGTGTTTACTATATGACATAATTAAGAGGGCTATGTGCTTTGGTTTTTCATTCTTTAGATTTTTTGTCTGAATTTTTATGCCCATTTGAATCTTGGTCAAATCCTAGGTTTGACCAAGATTTAAATAAGTTTAAAACATGGAAATGAAAAGGTAAGCATCGATCCTTCTTAGTCGCTCTAAAATGAAGCTGAATTTTGGGAGGTTTTTGAAATTTCCATGTTTGAAACCCAAAACCACTTCTCTTCATGCTTGACTTCATAAGACGAAGTTTAGGGTCGATAGGGGGTAGATACATGATTTGTCTGGTTTGGATATATCTAGACCTTGTTTATCAACTTGAATGCTTACGATATGACATAAGAACACTATGTGCTTTTATTTTTTTGTTTTTTTGTGCCCATTTGAATCTTGGTCAAATCCTAGGTTTGACCAAGATTCAAACAAGTATAGAACATGAAAATGAAAAGGGAAGCCTGTATCCTTCTTAGTCACCCTAAAATGAAGTTTTGGGAGGTTTTTGAAATTTCCATGTTTGAAACCCAAAACCACTTCTCTTCATGCTTGACTTCTTAAGACATAGTTTAGGGGTTAGCGGGTAGATACATGATTTGTATGGTTTGAATATGTCTAGACCTTGTTTATCAACTTTAATGCTTACTATATGACATAAGAAGACTATGTGCTTTGGTTTTTCATTTTTCTGTTTTTTTTTGAATTTTCTGCCAATTTTGTTTGACCAAGATTTAGACAAGTTTTACACGTGAAAACGAATAAGTAAGCCTGGATCCTTCTTAGTCACTCCAAAATGTACCAATTGATAGGTGCGTTAACTTTGCTTCCTGGAAAAAATAATGTCATGTAAATGAGTTAACTTGGATTTCCTACCCTTGAAACCATAGGAAACTTTGTTCTAATGCACTATAATAATCAACCGAGCTTTTACACCAGCAGGTCCATCACTTACGTGTGGTGCCCATGCGTGAGGTCCCACACTTCAGTGAGCACAAGTCACGTGCAATAGGTACGCAAACTCCCAGCCATTTTCTTTGTCAAGAGAAGACGCATCAGGATGCGTATTGGAAGTCTGTGGGTCCTTCTGGATCCTTCGGTTGTCCCTCTCACAAAAAAAACAAATCTCTCTCATTCTCGGCCTCGCTCGACTCGCTCACTCGCTCGCTCGCACCTCCTGCTCACTGACAAACCCTGCACAAAAGTCAACATCATCACCCGAAAAATGGGAGACACCATAATTCTCTCCCTTCTTCTCTCCTTCCGAGTGATCCCTCTTCCTCCGAGTTTCACTCGACGGGCAAACACACATGTGCTGCATAGTAGAAAAATCGACCTACTAATCTATAATTAAATAGGTTAAACTAAGGTTTTGCCCAGTACTACAGATCAAGGTTCAAAAAATCCAACTACGGGGTTTGAACAACCCCATTTCTAGACCATGTTTATCAATTTGAATGCTTACTATATATATGACATAAGAAGGCTATGTGCTTTGGTTTTTCATTCTTTCGATTTTTTCTGAAATTTTATGCCCTTTTGAATCTTGGTCAAATCCTAGGTTCGACCAAGATTTAAACAAGTTTAAAACATGACAATGAAAAGGTAATTAATCATGGATCCTTCTTAATTAACCAGCCAGTCTAATTAAAATGAAGCTTTTTGGGAGGTTTTTGAAATTTCCATGTTTGAAACCCAAAACCACACTTCTCTGCTTCATGCTTGACTTCATATATAATTAAGACAAAGTTTAGGGTTAGGGGGTACATGATTTGTCTGGTTTGAATATGTCTAGACCTTGTTTATGAACTTGAATGCTTACTATATGACATAAGAAGACTACGTGCTTTGGTTTTTTATTTTATTTATTTTTTATTTTATGCCCATTTGAATATTGGTCAAATCCTAGGTTTGACCAAGATTTAAACAAGTTTAAAACATGAAAATGAAAAGGTAAGCCTGGATCCTTCTTAACTAGTCACTCTAAAATGAAGCTTTAATTTTGGGAGGTTTTTGAAATTTCCATGTTTGAAACCAAAAACCACTTCTCTTCATGCTTGACTTCATAAGACAGAGTTTATGGTTTTAGAGGGGTAGATACATGATTTGTCTTATTTGAATATGTCTAGCTAGACCTTGTTTATCAACTTTTGAATGCTTACCATATATATATGTGACATAAGAAGACTATGTGCTTTTGTTTTTCATTTTTCCGATTTTTTTAATTTTATGCCCATTTAAATCTTGGTCAAATCCTAGGTTTGACAATGATTTAAACAAGTTTCAAATATGAAAATGAAAAGGTAATCATGGATCCTTCTTAGTCACTCTAAAATGAAGCTTTTGATAGGTTTTTGAAATTTCCATATTTGAAACCCAAAACCACTTCTCTTCATGCTTGACTACATAAGACAAAGTTTAGGGTTAGGGGTAGATACATGATTTTTCTTGTTTGAATATGTCTAGACCCTTGTTTATCAACTTTAATGCTTACTATATGACATAAGAAAACTATGTGCTTTGGTTTTTCATTTTTCTGATTTTTTTGGAATTTTGATGCACATTTGAATCTTGGTCAAATCCTAGGTTTGACCAAGATTTAAACAAGTATAGAACATGAAAATGAAAAGGGAAGCCTGTATCCTTCTTAGTCACCCTAAAATGAAGTTTTTGGGAGGTTTTTGAAATTTCCATGTTTGAAACCCAAAACCACTTAATCTTCATGCTTGACTTCGTCATAAGACAGTTTAGGGGTTAGGGGTAGATACATGATTTGTCTAGTTTGAATATGTCTAGACCTTGTTTACCAACTTTAATGCTTACTATATGACATATAAGAAGACTATGTGCGCTTTGGTTTTTCATTTTTTCATTTTTTTATTTTATGCCCATTTGAATCATGGTCAAATCCTAGATTTGACCAAGATTTAAACAAGTTTAAAACATGAAAATGGAAAGGTAAGCCTGGATCCTTCTTAGTCGCTCTAAAATGAAGCTTTTGGGATGATTTTGAAATTTCCATGTTTGAAACCCAAAACCAATTCTCTTCATGCATGCTTGACTTCATAAGACAGAGTTTAGGGTTAGGGGGTTAGATACATTATTTGTCTAGTTTGAATATGTCTAGACTTTGTATATCAACTTGAATATATTATTGTACCATGTCTCCACACAGCCCAAAATGCACATATTTTCAAAAGTTTTCATGCATGAGTACTTGTAACTAGTAAAAATAGAAAGTAAAAATAAGAACCCCATGTATGAAGGATACTAAAAAGAACTCTTTCACATTTTTTTGGTATAGATTATGAGTTTGCTTGGCTTCATACACAAGTGAGTACATGTCATGCAAAAATTAACACGAAATTTAGTTATCATGACCCATTTTTGGCAGGCATTGTGCATATCGCCTTGAGAAACATCTTTGCGAGCTAGTGTATTAAACGTTTATTCACATATAATGGATTTTTTTTTACTTTATTAGTGCACACAATGACAGAATCGGCCAAATGTGTATGATTTTTGTGAAGGTGCTAGAAAAACAAGATGCACTACGATGAAGCATGAAAGGAGGCAAGGGGAGGGATAGTGAAGAGGTGGGAGAGACCGAGAGATGAACCGCAAAGGTAATTAAAAAATTGGGGCCAAAACGATTCCAACTTCCTAGGCATTGACCAACTTTGCCCCTCTTAACCCAACGTGGCAGTGAACCCGTATAAGCAACAACTTCCTCTTACTCCGCTTCTCCGAAATGGTAAGAGAACCTCTCCAGCTTAAGTGACCAATCGACATAGCTATGGCCTTCCGACTTGGCTCTGGTCGCCGCGCGCGTAGTCCTACCACCGACGAGGAAGCGGAGAATCAGCGCCGCCTTCGCTTCGTCCATCGCGCACAAAGGCATAACCCGCCCGCTCTGCACTGGCCGGTTGTTAAGCCCGCGGCGGCCGCGCTGGCCGTGGAGCCCCTCGCCAGCCGCTTCCCGTGCGGGCCGATGGATGCAGAGGCAGGGAACTCCCACGCAACCCCGCATGCGACGCCCGCTCGGCCCTGGCCGGCTTTTCCGCCCGCGCATGCCGCATGGTTTTCTTTGCCAGCAGGTGAGATCCCCTTCCCGGCCGGCGCGAACGATGCGGAGGCAGGGAGCTCCCGTGGCCAGCCGCCTAATCCGACCGCACTTCAGGCGGTGCCGGCCGTGGAGCCAGGCCGTTCTTTCGAAGCGCATCACGGCGACGCCCTTTGCAGGAGCAACACCGCCAAGGAGCTCGTATATAACGTGATGTTCCCGGCACTCTATAGATGCCGGGATGCTCTGCAAGCTTTCGTGCAGGCTAAGAATGCGGCGGCTGCAAATCCCAGGGACGCAGCATTGCAGCGGCGCGCCGATGAGGCTAAGGAGGCGCACGCTTTCCACCAGGCGTGCCTCGACAGGCTTAACATCCAGCACGGCTTCGTGCAACCGCCAAACGCCGCTCCAGCTAAGATCCAAAAATACTCCGGTGAGCATATCACTCCGGAGTAGAACAATTCAATTTCTAGTACTGTAGGAGTACTTTATTAGTGCACAAACCTGGCGAAATTAAAGGTGTGTTCTTTTGTGTGATGTAAATCTAAAAATTTGAAGGTTATAGCAAAAACATTTCTTCACAAATATTCGATGTGTTTGCTTGGCCTTATCTATATATCCGGTGAGCATATATGGATGCCAAATTCTTAGTCACTCCAAAATGTACCAATTGATAGATGTGTTAACTTTGCTTCATGGAAAAAATAATGTCATGTAATTAAATGAGTTAACTTGGATTTCCTACGCTTGAATCCATAGGAAACTTTGTTCTAATGCACTATAATAATCAACCGAGTTTTTACACCAACAGGACTGTCACTTACGTGTGGTGCCCACGCGTGAGGTCCCACACTTCAGTGAGCACAAGTCACGTGCAATAGGTATGCAAACTCCCAGCCATCTTCTTTGTCAAGAGAAGACGCATCAGGATGCGTATTGGAAGTCTCTGGGTCCTTCAGGATCCTTCGGTTGTCCCTCTCACACACAAAAAAAAAAACAAATCTCTCTCATTCTCGGCCTCGCTCGACTCGCTCGCTCGCACCTCCCTGCTCACTGACAAACCCTGCACAATAGTCAACATCGTCACCCGAAAAAGGGGAGACACCATAATGCTCTCCCTTCTTCTGACCTTCCGAGTGAATGAGTGATCCCTCTTCCTCCGAGTTTCACTAGCTAGACGGGAAACACACATGTGCTGCATAGTAATAATAAAAAGGTAGAAAAATCGATATACGAATCTATAATTAAATAGGTTAAACTAGGGTTTTGCCCAGTACTACAGATCAAGGTTCAAAAAAATCCAACTACGGGGTTCGAACAACACGATTCTAATCCAAGAATTTTTTCTACCTCATCCAAATGGCCTCAAACTATAGGGTTAGCATCTATCTAGTGCAGTATGTGTGAAAATGTATGCACTATGTGTGCTATAACTTGTATGTCTTTCAAATTTGAACCAAACTTGAATAAGTTTGAAATATTTGAAAAGGGGCTTTTGGCTTAAACGTTTGAAACCCAAAACGACTTCTCTTCATGCTAGACTTCATAAGACCGAGTTTAGGGTAAGGGGGTAGATACATGATCTATCTGGTTTGAATATGTCTAAACCTTGTTTATCAACTTTAATGCTAACTATATGACACAAGAAGACTATGTGCTTGGGTTTTTCATTTTTCTATTTTTTTTAATTTTATGCCCATATATTTGAATCTTGGCCAAATCCTAGGTTGGACAAAGATTTAAACGAGTTTAAAACATGAAAATGAAAAGGGAAGCCTCTATCCTTCTTAATTAGTCACTCTAATATGAAGTTTTTGGGAGGTTTTTGAAATTTCCATGTTTGAAACCCAAAACCACTTCTCTTCATGCTTGACTTCATAAGAAAGAGTTTAGGGTTAGGGGTAGATACATGATTTGTATGGTTTGAATATGCCCAAACCTTGTTTATCAACTTGAATATGCTTACTATATGACGTACATAAGAAGACTATGTACTTTGGTTTTTCAGTTTTCTATTTTTTTAAATTTTCTGCCCACTTGAATCTTGGTCAAATTAATCCTAGGGTTGACCATGATTTAAACAAGTCTATAACATGAAATGAAAAGGTAAGCATGGATCCTTCTTAGTCACTCTAAAATATTTTGGGATGTGTTCTTGAAATTTCCATGTTTGAAACCCAAAACGACACTTCTTTTCATGCTTTGGTTTTTCATTCTTTTGATTTTTTTCTGAATTTTTATGCCCATTTGAATCTTGGTCAAATATATCCTAGGTTTGACCAAGATTTAAACAAGTTTAAAACATGACAATGAAAAGGTAATTAATCATGGATCCTTCTTAATTAATCAGTCAGTCTAATTAAAATGAAGCTTTTGGGAGGTTTTTCAAATTTCCATGTTTGAAACCCAAAACCACACTTCTTTTCATGCTTGACTTCATTTATAAGACACAGTGTAGGGTTAGGGGCAGATGACTTGTTTGATTTGAATGTGTCTAGACCTTCTTCATGAACTTTTGAATGCTTACTATATGACATAAGAAGATTATGTGCTTTCGTTTTTTTATTTTTTTATTTCTTATTTTATGCTCATTTGAATATTGGTCAAATCCTAGGTTTGACCAAGATTTAAACAAGATTAAAACATCAAAATGAAAGGGTAAGCCTGGATCCTTCTTATGCACTCTAAAATGTGAAGCTTTTGGGGTTTTTAAAAATGATCCTTCTTAGTCCATGTTTGAAACCGAAACCACTTCTCTTCATGCTTGACTTCATAAGACAGAGTTTAATTAGGGGTTAGGGGTATAGATACATGATTTGTCTGGTTTGAATATGTCTAGATCGACCTTGTTTAACAACTTGAATGCTTACTATATGACATAAGAAGACTATGTACTTTGGTTTTTCATTTTTTTCAATTTTTTAATTTTCTACCCATTTGAATCTTGGTCAAATCCTAGGTTTGAACAAGATTTAAACAAGTTTAAAAAATGAATAATTTTCTACCACATCTCTTCATGCTTGACTTCATAAGACAGAGTTTAGGGTTAGGGGTAGCCACATACATGATTTTTCTGGTTTGAATATGTCTAGACCTTGTTTATCAACTTAATTGTATGCTTATTATATGACATAAGAAGACTATGTGCATTGGGTTTTCATTTTTTTATCCCCATTTGTTGAATCTTGGTCAAATCCTAGGTTTGACCAAGATTTAAACAAGTTTAAAACATGAATGATATGAAAAGTAACCTGCATCGATCCTTCTTAGCCACTCCAAAATGAAGCTCGTGGGAGGTTTTTGAAATTTCCATGATTTTTCTGGTTTGAATATGTCTAGACCTTGTTTATCAACTTGAATGCTTACTATATGACATACACAGACTATGTGCTTTGGTTTTTGATTTTTTTTTTGAATTCTTATGCCCATTTGAATCTTCGTCAAATCCTAGGTTTGACCATGACTTAAACAAGTTTAAGACATGAATATGACAAAGTAATCATGTATCCTTCTTAGTCACCCCAAAATGAAGCTCTTGGGAGGGTTTTTAAAATTTCCATGTTTGAAACGAAAAACCACTTCTCTTCACCATGCATGCTTGACTTCATAAGACAGAGTTTAGGGTTAGGGGGTAGATACATGATTTTTCAGGTTTAATACGTCTAGACCTTGTTTATCAACTTAATTGAATGCTTACTATATGACATAAGAAGACCTTGGTTTTTCAATTTTTTTTTGAATTTTTATGCCCATTTGAATCTTGGTCAAATCCTAGGTTTGACCAAGATTTGAACAAGTTTAAAACATGAATATAAAAAAGTAAGCATGTATGCTTCTTAGTCACTCCAAAATGAAGCTCTTGGGAGGGTTTTCGAAATTTCCATGTTTGAAACCAAAACCACATCTCTTCATGCTTGACTTCATAAGACAGAGTTTAGGGTTAGGGGGTAGATACATGATTTTTCTGGTTTGAGTATGTCTAGACCTTGTTTATCAACTTAATTGAATGCTTACTATATGACATAAGAAGACTATGTGCCTTGGTGTTTCATTTATTTTGATTTATTTTGAATTTTATGCCCATTTTTATGCCCATTTAAACAAGTTTAAATCATGAATATGAAAAATTAGTCACTCCAAAATGTAGCTCTTGAGAGGGTTTTTGAAATTTCCATGTTTGAAACCAAAAACCACTTCTCTTCATGCATGCTTTGACTTCATAAGACAGAGTTTAGGGTTTGGGGTAGACAGCACGCGCCGACGCGTGGACGAAATTTATTCTCTGTCCCCCTGACATGCACTTGCCAGTGTCTTCAACAGTCTGACACGAGCAGTGAAGCTTTTAGGCTGGTCATAGTGGTAAGTATCACGTAGTAGTATCATGCATATAATACTTGTATATGATACTATCTCTATAGTGGTTAGTAACATGAAGTAGTATCATAGCCATGCTATATTTATTATTTTTTAGAATCTCGATGCAAATTTGTGCACAAGATTTGTTTGGCATTAACTTTTCTCGTGACATGCGCTATGTTACATTATCTACCTATGTTACTCTAATCTCCTCTCTCCTCCTTAATTAGCTGCCACATCAGCATTTTTGTGGGTCCAATGTGCATGATACTAGCTATGATACTAGCACTATGACTAGCCTTATGGAGCCCAGCGGAGAGGGGCTCCATTTCTCGAGCGGTAGCTAGGTGACATGGTGACATGCACCATGTCACCGTGTGACATGCGGCCTAAATCCAAATTTAAGCATTGCGAAAAAATCTGAAAAAAATCATGCACGTTCACAGCTCATATTAAGATAACCCCTAAAAATTTCAGATCAAAATTCGAAACATACATCGAGAAACAAAAAAGAGAAATTCAGATGTGAATAGTCTACAGAGAAACTCAGATTTGAATTCGGGAACTATTCATGACAGATTTCTCTTTTCTGTTTCTCGATGTATGTTTCGAATTTTGACTTGAATTTTTTAGGGGTTATCTTAATATCTATGAACATGCATGATTTTTTTCAGATTTGTTCGCAGTGTTAAATTTGAATTTAAACCGCATGTCACACGGTGACATGCAATAGGTGCATGTCACCTGATCTGCGGTGACGCTGGGGCTAAAAAGAAGACCTTTCCACCTCATTTCATCCACTGTTTCACATATTTTAGCTTCTATTTATGCGGTGCCGTTGTTGCGGTCAAAACCCACCGGCGGGCAGCGACGGGCAACACAGTAGAGCCGGGAACAACTTAGGGCTGCGGCTGGCCCTGGTCCCTCCGAGCGACGGCCCGCAAAGCCTCTGGTACACACGTCCGATGCTGATGCAAGGGCGTGCCACCTGACCTATACCTGGTCAGGAAGGTGATGGAGATGCCTCGCTTAGTTTCCTGCATGGCATACACGTAAACATTAAATACGAGCCTCGATCGGCTCAAAGTTATCCTGTGAATCGGCTCAAGGAGCCGATCCACCCATGATTCGTACGAGGTGCACGAATATATGGTGGTCCTGCTTGATCAAGATAAAGCTAATGCGATCTACGACGATTTAGGGTTTTCACCGCATAATCGGATCATCCTACTCACGATTGGGCCTCGCGGCCACGCACGGTGATCGTAAGCCGATCCTAGGCAAGGCCTAAAAACCAACACGAGGTTGATCCCCGGAACATCCTGTCTAGGACTAGCAAACGACACCCTACGTGCCGCTGGATCCTCCAACCCTTTGTAAGGCCTAACTATTGCAGATATTAAACTAATCCTTGAAGAACAAGGAGCAACCGTAACGGATCAGATCTACTAAATAATGATCAAGCGGGGTGCCGCCCCCACACCTAAGATAGGTGTGAGGGCGGCTAGATATGCAAGGGTTGCACTACGATAGCATATGATACGAAGAACAATGCTAACCCTAACATATCTAAGATAACTATGTTGCTCGCCATCAAAAAGGCTTCAGTACGAGCAACGCATGAACAACGTAAATAAGCTTATGCTGCCTAGATCGCAAGATGCGATCTAGGCAGCATGATGCTTACCGGTAGAAACCCTCGAGACGAAGGAGTTGGCGATGCGCCGAGATTGATTTGTGGTTGAACGTTGGTTGTTTATTTCATAAACCCTAGATACATATTTATAGTCCAAGGGACTTTCTAATTTAGGCGTGCACCTAACCGTGCACGGGTCAAACTCTATCTTCTAATCTAAGATGCGATCTACTATATTACAGATACACGGGCACGCTAGCCCAAACGTTGTGCATAAGGCTGATTCATGTATATTCTTCCATGTATAATCTTTAAGCCCATCTTGATCGCGGCCCACCTCTGACTCGGTCAAATTCTGGTGATAACACATGCCCCCCTGGTTTTGGAATTGATAATTCCAAAATCACTCTGCTTTTCCTTCGTTGGGTCATGTCGTGGCAGAACCGTCGCAGTATCCTTCATCATGATGCCTTGCCTTCTCAACTTCTCCGCGTGACCTGGCAGTTTTTTTTTCTTTTAGGCACCACTTCCTCGGAAACTGCTGTGGCATTGAATTTCCACTATATCCCCTTTTATTTAACCGCTCCGCACAGTTTACCTCCGCATCCCCTCCGCATTAGCACTCCCAAAAGCCCTCCTGCGCCACCATGTCTTCTTCCTCCCCTGCTCCATCGGATCTTTCCAGTCAGTCCTCCTCTTCCCACGAGCCGACGCCGGAGCCGAACCAGGAGGAGGTCCACGCGGCGAACATCCGCCGCGCTATCGAAGCCGGGGAGGAGTCCAGCCACGACTTCTCCGTCTGGTCTGAGGACGACAAGTCCTTGACCGACGGGGAAAGCGACCTCCGCTTCCTCGCCGACGGGGAAACGGAGGAGGAGAGCGATGACGATCGCTTCTCCTGCGACTTCACCTCCCCCGAGGAGGAGGAGGAGGAGAAGGAAGAGGAGGAGGAGGAGGAGGACGACACCCCCTCCGACGAGCCGCCGGCCAAACGGTTCTGCCCCTGGCCGGGGAACCTCAGCAACTTCGACAGCGACGACGACGACGCTGACGAGGAGGACGAGGACAACGAGGGCCCGGTCGGCGGCCACTGGAGCAGCGACGACGAGCCCGCCGGGAGTAGCGCCGACAGCGGCGACGACGGCGACGACGAGGGCAGCGATGGCCCGTAGATAGGACCTTTAGTATAGGACCAGTAGTAGTAGATGGGGCAATGTATCCCCTAGTACTTCCTTTTGAGAGCAATCAGCTCTTTATGTAAGAAATCTTGCTTATCAATGAAGAACTTCTCCCAATTTGATTTTGCCGATTTCCTTTGAGCTTAATTTAGCCGATTTCCTCTCATACTGATCTTGCCGATTTGTCCCCTTAGCCAATGCGTAATGAGCCGATAGCAACGCATCGGTCCTTTAAAATTCACCCTTCAATTCTTCAACTGATGATTTTAAGATCTGGTGGATAATGTAGAGTCTTCAGGAAAGCCTTTGAATTCTTCCAACCAGACCTAATGGTCTTCTTCAAACACTCATCATTTTGTGAAGAAGGTTGCGACGAAAGATCAGCCGATGGTACCCCAATCGGCTCCTAAACAGAGCATCTACCAGGCCTGCTGCCCCCCGAGCCTTACTCGAGGCGAGAATGTCAGTGAAGATGTACCCAAGCCGATCACCTTTATTCCTTCGAAAGCCGATATACCTCTTCTGTCAACACTGCTGAGCTAGCACCAAGGGCTGAAAATCGACAAGAAGGTTCAGGAACCCGAATCGGCTCAAGGCAGCTGAGGAAGCTCTCATTGTTTTACTCCCTCGAAGAAGCAAAAGGCCCCACAGCTGAACTGGACTTGGCGGAGAAACTTGGTGAAGAACCGGTAGACCTTGTATGATGCTGAATTTTTTTTTACTGGCCGATTTTTCTATCGGCCCCCACTATTTCACTGCAATATTTCACTGCACACATGTTCACTTGCAGCTGTTCACATGTTCGTCTAGTTCAGGTGCCCCCCGAGTCGAATCTGTCAGGTAACTGCAGATATCGCCTCTGTAGTTCAGCCAAGGCATTGTATTTACACGTCGGCTCTGGTAGGACCAATGTTGATTCTTCTTTAACTTACTAGCCGACGTAAAAACCGCTGCCAAGTAGATTGATGCTGAACACAAGCAGAACATGTGGTGAGGATAATTTTGGCCGATTGCTGGAATCGGCCTCCATATTGATCGAAGCGCTTCGATGAAGGTTTTGTAATGTTCCTTCATAGATCTTTGGGAGCCGATCCCAAGGATCGGCCTCTCCACGTTTGCTCTTGCTACATGGTCAGGCCAGTGGATAAAACCAGCCTAACCCTGCCCTTCGTCACGTCGATGCGCTCGCAGTCGTCCAAAGTGATACCTGAGAGGGGCTCTTGGCCTGCTGCTTCCCACGCGTTCATGCCAGCCGTTGAAATTTCGGCTGAGTCATCGGCCTGGACGACCTCTACCTCATCTCCATCCCACTGTATTATGCATTGGTGCATCGTGGAGGGAATGCAACAGTTGGCGTGGATCCAATCTCTTCCTAGCAGAACAGCATAGGTGCTCTTGCTATCGACAACGAAGAACGTCGTAGGGATAGTTTTCCTTCCTACGGTCAGATCCACGTTCAGAACACCTTGTGCGTCAGACGCTTGGCCATTGAAATCGCTCAATGTCACGTTGGTCTTGATTAGATCCGAGCTAGAGCGTCCCAACCAACGTAGCATAGAGTATGGCATAATATTGACTGCCGCTCCGGTGTCCACCAGCATCTTATTGACAGGCCTCCCATCGATATAACCTCGCAAGTACAGGGCCTTCAGATGTCTGTAACTTCTTTCTCGTGGCTTCTCAAAGATAACCGGCCGTGGGCCGCAGTCAAGTTGTGCCACAAGTGCCTCGTCTAATCCTGGAGCACTGAACTCCGAAGGAAGGATGAACACCATGTTTGTGCCAGCCGATGTTTCATCATCGGCTTTCCTCTGCTTGGGGCGCCACTCCATTTTCCGTGGACGACCCTCTTCATCCAGGGTTCGCTGAACTTTCGCAGCCAGATCAGGTCGCGCCTTCCTTAGCGTATGCAGGTATAACCTTTCGGCTTCCTCCAAGGCACGTAATCGCTGAACCCTACGCTTTTGGGAACGGCTGAGTCCATCAGGGCACCACCTTGGACGGTGGTACCTGTCTTCTTCTTCCTCTCCCTCGTCTTCTGAATCCTCGAGATCTTCCAAACGAGGGGACTCAGCGCGTTTGCTTTGTGTTGGGAGAGGCCCTAGACGTTTGAACACGGACACGTTGGCTGCCTCCTTCTTCTTCTGGTTGCATTCTGGGCAATTGCCGATTGTGGGCAATCGGCTCATTCCTGAATCCCAGCAGTGTCTGAAGAAGGGGCAGTCCCAATGCCTATCTTCGTCGCCTTGCTCCCTTGTCTTTTCCTTGGCACGGCGCTCGTACTCCTCCTCATCGCGATCATGCCGACGATGTCTTCTGGCTTCTCTATCCAGACGATCTCTTTCATCATCATCGTTGGATCGTCGGCGTTGGTCATACTGACTCACATACTTGTTGAGGAGGTGATCAGAGAGGGGTCGCTGATATCTTATGTTCTTCACTTCTCCCTCTGTGACGTAGCGCTTGCCATCATGATGGAGCCGATCGCGTGGAGCGGCCTCCTCTGTGTCCTTGCTACGAGAGCAGCTGCCCTCGTCTCCATCCTTGCCAGAGTGGTGCCCAGGTCCTATCATGTTGATACTGAACGAGGATCCTGGCTGGCAACCTTCAGGGTAAGTGCACCCCACCATGTTAACGGCGGGGAAGGGGTGGGTGTCGACCTTCATGGCGTACTGGTTGAAAATCAGTCGTCCTTGTTCTATAGCCATTTGGATCTGTTGACGCCACACCCTGCAGTCGTTGGTGGCATGGGAGAGCGAGTTATGCCATTTGCAGTATGGCTTTCCGTTCAGCTCTTGTACCGTGGGGAATTTGAGACCTTGAGCAGGAGGTCGAAGATTTGCTCAGTTTTGGTCACGTCAAAATCAAACCCCCTGGGTGGACCTAGTGGCTTAACCCATTTGCAGGACACGGGGGTTGCCCCCCGAGTCCATTCAGCCACTGCTACCTCTTGATCTCCCGCAGCAACTTCGTCTTCCTCTGCTTCGACCAGGACTACTGCACGCTTGAATTTGTCCTGGTACAAGTCCGGGTGGCGCTGTTCATATGCCGACGCTTCGAACCATGTGCGCCAGCGAAGGATAGTCTGCTTGGGAGGCCATGTCCTTGATTTGTGAGGCAAGGCCCACCACTGCCAATTCGACTGCTTCTTTTTCAGTCACACGAGCCGAATAACATCGGTTCCTTAGATTTCTGAAGCGCTGGATGTATTCTGCCACAGTTTCTCCACGCTTCTGACATATTTGTGCCAGATCGGCAAGGCCAGACTCGGAAGCTTCTGAGTGAAACTGCATGTGGAACTGTTCTTCCAATTGCTTCCAAGTCCGGATCGAGTCTGGTGGCAACGAAGTGTACCACCCGAAAGCCGATCCCGTGAGGGACTGTGCGAAGAACCTCACGCGTAGTGGATCCGACGCTGAGGCCGTTCCTAGCTGTGCCAAATATCGGCTCACATGCTCGATGGAGCTGGAACCATCTGATCCACTGAACTTGGAGAAGTCAGGGAGCCGATACTTGGGTGGTAGCGGGACCAACTCGTATTCATCGGGGTACGGCTTGGAATAGCCGATTGTCCTCCTTTTCGGCACCATGCCGAACTGGTCCCTGAGGATCGTGCTGATCTGATCCGCGGTGCTGGCTGCAGGAGTAGAACTCTGAAGATTCGCCGGGGTGGCGTACTTAGCCAGCCATGCTTGCTTTTCCAGTTCTGAGCCAACTGCAGGAGCTGTGCTCTGGAGGTTCGTCGGGGTGGCATATTTAGCTAACCACGTCTGCTTCTCAAGATCTGTTGCCGACGTTCCTCCCGTTTTCCCGTAAGTCCCCGATGTTGCGGCCTGGTTTGTGAGCGCCCCGATTACCGCAGCCGGCACGTATGTGCACATGTACCCGTGAGGGATCTCCTTAGGCGCCTCATGCAAGAACTGGCAGTCACTAGGGTCACCACCGATCTTGTAGACGACGAATGCCGGTGAATTCGGCACTTCTGGTGCTGCCAACGCAAATGGCAGCGGTGGACGGGACTGGAGTGGCATCTCTCCTTGGTGTGTCCCGAGAGCTGGTCCTGACGGAGAGTACTGGTGCCTCATGATCTCCTGGATCACCCGGAGAGCGACACGCTCCAGAGTGTTCACCAGGTTCTCAGAGTGGCGGTGCAGCGAGTGAGCCACCAGGTAGTTGATCTCCTGACGTAGGGACCTGGTGCGTTCTTCTGACGGGGCAGAGAGGTCTATCCCATCGAGTGCACCATTAGGCGAGAACCCCTTCCACCTGATGCCATGTGAACGGGTTCTGTGGAAAGAGCCGATGAGGTCGGCCTCGAGGATTGCTTTGACCTCGTCATACTTCTTCTTGAGCTCGTCGGTCAGATCCTTGTACGTGACTGGAGTGCCGTCCGCCATCTCAGATGTAGATGGCGCCGTGGTTGATGACGAAGCTTGTCCCACCGGGCGTGCCAGAATGTGTTGCGGTCAAAACCCACCGGCGGGCAGCGACGGGCAACACAGTAGAGCCGGGAACAACTTAGGGCTGCGGCTGGCCCTGGTCCCTCCGAGCGACGGCCCGCAAAGCCTCTGGTACACACGTCCGATGCTGATGCAAGGGCGTGCCACCTGACCTATACCTGGTCAGGAAGGTGATGGAGATGCCTCGCTTAGTTTCCTGCATGGCATACACGTAAACATTAAATACGAGCCTCGATCGGCTCTCAGGTTATCCTGTGAATCGGCTCAAGGAGCCGATCCACCCATGATTCGTACGAGGTGCACGAATATATGGTGGTCCTGCTTGATCAAGATAAAGCTAATGCGATCTACGACGATTTAGGGTTTTCACCGCATAATCGGATCATCCTACTCACGATTGGGCCTCGCGGCCACGCACGGTGATCGTAAGCCGATCCTAGGCAAGGCCTAAAAACCAACACGAGGTTGATCCCCGGAACATCCTGTCTAGGACTAGAAAACGACACCCTACGTGCCGCTGGATCCTCCAACCCTTTGTAAGGCCTAACTATTGCAGATATTAAACTAATCCTTGAAGAACAAGGAGCAACCGTAACGGATCGGATCTACTAAATAATGATCAAGCGGGGTGCCGCCCCCACACCTAAGATAGGTGTGAGGGCGGCTAGATATGCAAGGGTTGCACTACGATAGCATATGATACGAAGAACAATGCTAACCCTAACATATCTAAGATAACTACGTTGCTCGCCATCAAAAAGGCTTCAGTACGAGCAACGCATGAACAACGTAAATAAGCTTATGCTGCCTAGATCGCAAGATGCGATCTAGGCAGCATGATGCTTACCGGTAGAAACCCTCGAGACGAAGGAGTTGGCGATGCGCCGAGATTGATTTGTGGTTGAACGTTGGTTGTTTATTTCATAAACCCTAGATACATATTTATAGTCCAAGGGACTTTCTAATTTAGGCGTGCACCTAACCGTGCACGGGTCAAACTCTATCTTCTAATCTAAGATGCGATCTACTATATCACAGATACACGGGCACGCTAGCCCAAACGTTGTGCATAAGGCCGATTCACATATATTCTTCCATGTATAATCTTTAAGCCCATCTTGATCGCGGCCCACCTCTGACTCGGTCAAATTCTGGTGATAACAGCCGTGGAGGTGGGGGTCTGGTCGTCACCCTCCTCCTCCCCACCTCATTTCCTCCACTGTCTCGCAACTCCTTGATCTACTACTCCTATCCATATACATGCCACTCAAATGGATGTATTTGTAGATACATCCATTTTAGTGGCAGTTAATATGGACCGGAGGAAGTACTAATAATATGAGGCATATTTTTGAGCTGGCCCTGTTTAGTAGAGTTTACATTTGAGAGTTACATCTTTCTACCACCATTATTTTTGATTTAGCTTGTCTTTTGTGCCCACCATTTTATCGAGCAGGGTTAATGCAAGATCCATAGCAAACTAGCTTCTCATGACATTTTTTTGGCGGAGTGCATCTTCTCATGGCGAGCTAGCGACTTTGCCACTAGAGTTTTTTTTTGTTGAACTAGTACATTTTTTGGATTTTCCCATTTTATTTGTGCACAAGCTATGAGCCGCCCGCAATTCAGCACCATATATTGGCGGGATTTTCTAGTTCAATTGTTTTGTACTAGGATATTAGCAGGATGCTATCTTCTAGGGCTTTCATTTCCCCTATATCCAGCCCCACCCACGGACAAGCAAGGGCCTCTCTCCCTACCTCGCACCTAGTCCGTCTCGCTCCCTCTCAGTCCTCCATCCGTAGCCGACATCCACCGCGCCGGAGCCAGCTCAGCGACGCCGTCAACCACACTCCGTCCGCTTCGTCGGATCTGCTTCCCCGACTCACTGGTTCATCTTACCGGCTGGCGAGATCGGTACACAAAGCGCCACCATGATCCACCGAACCAAAACGAACGGCCAACGCGCCACCTCCCCAGTCGACCAAGGTTGAACACTTTGTCCGGCAGCTTTTGTTATGTATTTGATTTCCGAGACTAGTTTATTGCTTGCTTCCACTGCTTGTTATTAGCATCTGTTTTTTTTTGTAATGCCTGCTAGATATTCCCCTCGAGAATGCCTACGAAGAATCTCGGAGGCAAAATATCTTGCAGAATAAGATAATTGCAGCCAAGCTCGGCATACTGTGGAATGGGACAAAATCACCGCACCCCAAGTCGTTGCCGAGATTTTTCACCCGTGTGATGTGCCGCCAAAAGGACGATTCCGTGGGGCAGGTTTGCTGAAGAAGGTATTTAGCCGCACTGCTCAAATTTCATATGTGTTGTTTGCTGATTGATTTGATGAACTTTGATTTGCAGCAGCTAGCCACTGCTCATGTTCCTAACAAAGACAGTGAGCGCGCCAGTGATGCAGACATTGGTAGAAAGGAGGCGGGATTTGGTCCTATTGTTCTAGCAAGCAATCATTTGAGGGGCCGCCTAGGATCAGCACATCTGGATCCTCCAGAGCTCAACATTAAGGAGGTAATTTTATAATAGTGTTTTAAACATGACATAATCTAATGTACTGAAAGAGATCAAACTGTCAACTGGAGTGGAGTGGTATAGATGGTAGAGATATAGATATAGATTTCAGATTTCCTAAATTTTTCTTGAAAATAGGGTCGCCTGCCTCTGCATCCAAATGATGCACCCACCCTTTTATTGCAATGTTTTAGACTCCATTTAAGGTTTAGAAACTCATGGGTTGCTCAAAGTGGTGACATGAATCAACCAACATATTTCCTTTTAATCTGTTTGATTGATTTTATGCATGGCAAATCGCAGAAGCAAGTGATTGCTCATGTCCTCGCCAAGCAGCATTGTAGCACAGATGTCCAGAGTTCCAATGATGCAAACGTTTGTAGGAAAAAAACAGAAGGATGTGGCAATGGGGAAGCTAAGATTAGGCGTCTTCAAAAGGACTTGGATGTGGCCACTTGGCGGAACAAAGAAATGAACCGAGGATGGAATTCTACAATTCAAGATGGCCTACATGCTGTTGCTGATCTGCAGAAGCTAGTGGCTGGCAACTTGGTTACCGCTTTGGCTGATGCAGATGTCCATGAGATCAACTGGACGATCTTGGAACAGGTGAAAGCACGAGCAGAAACTCTGCACTCATCTTTGCAGGTAGATGATTTTCAAAGGGTGATGCAAGAGCCGCTATATGAATAGATTGTTGTTTTCAGTTGATGATGTCCCTGGTTCTTTTGTTTACTTATGTGCTGGTAGTACTTAGGGGAACTAGCTTGTACAAGTAATTTTTTTCCGATAAAGTTGTACAAGTAAATGGCACATGCTTCGCATGTTTGACCAATTAAGTTAAAAAGCTTCACAAAATCCTGCGTCAAAGTTGTTTCACTAAAAAAAAGAGCTCTCACGTGCAAGGCACGTGTAATTTACTAGTATATACTAGTACTAGTAGAGATGGTACACCTAGACATTAGAGATTTGTTTGTTTTAAAGATATTTTTAATTGTGTACAAGATGGAAAATATAACTTTAGGGCATCCACAATGTTGCTATTGCCAAATCTGATACGATGGTGAATTTGGCTTTGGTGTGAAATATAGCAATAGCTCCACAATGTAGTGGTTCCAAATATTTATAACGTGGGACCCGCCATCAAGCTAAAACAACACATAAAGCCAATATGGAACTACTCTCACAATGTAGGGAACTAGTTCCAAATGCCAAAAGTGAAATTTGGCATCGGAGCACCTACTTGCTCCGGTTCCTTGTTTTTCTGGTTTTGGAACTACCTCTACAATGTATGGAACTAGTTCCAAAAGCCAAAAATCAAATATGGAACCACTTTTGGCTACACGTTGTGAATGCTCTTAGCAAATTCCTAGTATTTTTCATGGTCGATATAAAAAAACGTATTTTTCATGGTTGATGTAAAAAAAACAAGTTTTTTTCATGGTCGATGTAAAAAAAGAGAGAAAACATGTCTCATAAAAAGCCTTATGGTTAGCACTTTTTTTTTACGGAGTAACTCTTTTTTACATAGCCCAAATTACTATTCGATTTTCCATTGAAATATTTTATGTGTATAAAGCAAGCGAAGAAGTACACAAGCATTTTTCGTTTTATTCTTTTTTGACATTTTTCAAAATGTATAGAAGATGAATTTCGAAATAAAGAGATCATATGCACCCAAGAACCAACAAGCATATCCCCTTGACCCCGAACATACTCAGGGCCCTTTTGTTGTGGCTTTTTTTTTGCCTTTTTGGCTTTTGGATTTTGGAAGCCAAAAACAAATATTATATTCTTTTGGCTTCCAAAATCCAAAAGCCAAAAAGCCACACCAAAAGGACCCTCAGCTTCAGACCTGGGATTTCGTAGGCTAGGGTTCCACAGTTTTCCACCAACCAGTAATAATTTCAACTCTGCCCCAAAATTCCCGCCGAAATCCCCCCCTCCCGCTTCCAAAATTCAAAGCGATGTGAAATAAGTACAGTGTCGATCTTATCCCCCCGGACCGCTCAATTCAGACCTATCACCGGCGGCGCCGAACCCCGCATCTCTCTCTCACGCTTCCACCCTGCATGACCCACCGGATCATCTCACACGCCGGCGCCGGCCCACTGTCCCACTCCCACACCAGCACTACTGCCTTCTCATCGGCCACCGTAGTGACCGACGACGTTCCGCCGTCTCCCTTGCTTTTTAGCAAGCCGGAGTAGCTTCCACCTCCCCCACCCCCACCGACGACCACTGTACCATACGAGCTCCTCCGTAGCCGACTTCCACCGCCGCCTTGTCAGTGACAGTCACCATCGCCGGGTTCTCGTATCTTAATCCCCTACTCCTTCCGTCCACCGGACTGGAGAGATGGGCGCCTCCATGGTCCAGGGCAGGAAACCAAAGCGTACACGCGCCCACTTCCAAGAAGGTTGATATGGCCGCATTCGTTATGCATGTGATTTCGAAAAGTATTTTTTTGCTTACTTGCACCGCCATCTCATTAGCATTTTTTTTGTAATGCATGCTAGATATTATTGCAATACAGAAGAATGAATTAAAAGAGAAACGGATACGGAATATATGTAGAAGATATGCAAGCCGTGTGGGCACAAGCATTTGTAACGCTATTGCCTCTAGTGCAAACCTGAACAAAATCGGAGAAGAACCCTTTCCCCTCCCCAAAGATAAAGAACAATGTTATGATTCACAATTTGATCCTGCTGAGCCTCTTGGAGAGCTGACTCAGGAAGATGCCTTGCCTGACCATTCTCCTCAACCCCACCAGGTGATTTCTGTGTTTTTACTTTGAGATATCTGTTGCAACTTCCATGTGTTGTATACTTGTATCCTGAATCCCACCAAACATGTTCACATGCCACCTCTAGGTCTCCTTAATGCATCATATATATGTTTCAGCATGCACGTCATCCTTTATTGTTCTTCATTCTATCCCATTTGCATATCATCATATATGGGACTTAAGAGACTGAAATATCGTTTATGTGTGCTAGGAATCTGCAGCTTCAAGTAAGAATTTCGCAGAACCACCATTGAGAGGAATACCTCTCAATATGCACCTGAATCGGAGATATAACATATGCAACCAAAAAAGAAACCTGCTTCTGCTACTAGACAGTCTCAGCGATTCATGGCACTAGTTGAAGAAAATAACGAAAATGCTAAGAGTACTGAAATAAAAAAACGTGGTGAACACCCCAAGAGGTTGAATCAGCCACCTGTTACCAATCCAGTCAACCAGCGACAATCGGCAGCAGAACCAGTTTCCACAAAGAACTTCTCAGCCACAATTGGCAGCAGAACCGCTTCCACAAAGAACTTCTCACCACAATTGGCAGCAGAACCAGTTTCACGGCAACTTCTCAACAACAATTGGCAGCAGAATCCAGTTTCCACGGCAACTTCTCAGCCACAATTGGGATCAGCAGTAGCTGTGGTAGGAAATACCGCCCAACGACACACCGTACTGCCCCAAATGACACAACCACAACCGGCCAAACATCGCTAGCACAACATCAACAAACTGTTGATGATCTCCCACTGACCCATATTAGTCCTGCCATAGACAACTCCCCTGAGGATGAGCCCCACACCGAAGAAGGTACATTTTCCAATGCTTATAGTTTCATTCTCCGTTATAAAGTTATACTTTATAGATAAATAAATAAATAAATATATATATAAATATAAATATATATATCTACCTTGATAGCTTGATGTAATGCTTAACTTTGTAGTTGCACCACGATCAAGAAAAACGAGGGGCCCAACAGTAGGGAAAATGTTCGTAGCTAAGCTTGCTGGGATGGAATCAAGATTTCGCCTTTCATCTATCGTAGGTGGCAGAAGGCCACTTTGGACCCGAAGAATCTTGTAAATTAGCATCGGATGTAGGAATTTTCGTCGGGAATGAAATTCCTATCTTCCCAACATGGAAAGAGCACGTAGACACCTCTGCGCATTTTGAAAAATTAGTGCACAAAGTTACACGTAAGTCATCTTTCTCTTGGTAATGTTACTCATACTAGTATACCACATTGGCACGTCCCGTTCCTTCTAGCTTGTTGTTGGCTCTATGTATATCGCACCAACGGTTTATATTGTTGTGAACAGTTAAGGTTCGAGTTCGATGAGGACCAAGAGGAAGTAAAGCATGTTCTCAACAGTCTATTCTCAGATCGTCTGCGCTGATCGCAGCAAGCTAAAGAAGAAATACTTCACTGGAAAGATTACTGGGAGTGTTCCAACTATATCTCCTTTTAAGCAAATGACTGACAAACGGTGGGGAGATCTTGTGAAGCACTGGTCTGATCCAAAGAATATGGTATGATTTGTAAGGCGAGACCAGATCACATCTTGGATTCTTATTTATAGCAAGTGTCTCACTAGTCTCCTTTTTGCAGAATTTGGCTAAACAGAATCAGAAAAACCGCGGTAAACTACTTTTACCTAGCCGTACGGGATCTCGTAACCTTATAGTGCACATTCGGCAAAAAGTAAGGACATGTTGTTTTATACTGCTATTTAGAAATATTTTAGAAAAAGATCATGCGAGTATATACACCGGTGTGCAGCTTATATTATGATCCTCCATTTCAACCACGTTATTCGATTTATAAATGGTAGTACTAAAATGCGAGATGTTACATAATGCAAGTAAAAGGGAACCAAACAAAGAGATGACTCTGCCAGAGATTTTTGAAGCATGCCAGAAGAACAAACTTGAAGTGATTGGAGAAGTCGCACAGAGTGTTCTTGTAAGTCTTCTAAAAGATTGAAATTTTGTGACGACTCACATCCCAACTTGTAGGAGTAGTAAAGTACATGTCAATATGATATTATATATGTTTATTAAAATTCATGTGATGTGAATCGGACATGCCAAACTGTAGGAATAAAAGTAGGTCATACACATGATAAATCTACTATCAACAAGTTTCTCTGTAGTAACTATCATGTTTACACATGTGTACGAACTGAATTTTTTGCAGGAAGATATGAAATTAGAGATGGCAAAACCCGGTAAAAATGGTCTGGAAAAAACCGATGAAGAATGTGTGAAGGCATTTTCTATGGCAATAAAAAAGAAAGGCATTGCCAAAAACACTTTCTTACGGAATCTTTGAATTTCTTTGAAGTGCAAGTCCATGTCCAAGTCAAAGTATTTGCATGCTCAAGTTCTAGAGGAGCAACTCCAAGTAGAACGAGCTGCATCAGCTGCGCTAAGACTAGAAGTCGACAATTTTAGAACGATAGCAGCACGAGGAAGGAGGCCCTACTTTGGAGCAGGTTAGGAATGCTAGTAAGTAGTAAGAAGAGTATCTGCTAGATAATTGGAGATGAACGGGGACGGTGATGGTCATTACCTTCGTCTTGTAAAATGGTTCCTTAGTCCGAGCATATTTCGTAGGTGCATTTATCTGCAATTGCTATGATCTTGGTGGTCGTTTCCTTGTTGTGATGTGGATTTTTTTGAACCGGAACCCCGCTGATTGTTAATATTATAAGTGGATTGCCTAGCCCTTTCCATCAGTTCTGACTTGTGGTTCCGTTGGCTCGTGGATGAAGCTTGACATGGTATCAGAGCCCATAGTCTCAAGTTCGGACTTTTGGTCGCGTTGGCTAGTGCATTAAAGCTTGACACTGATGATTTTCTGTGATCCATTGATTTCCAGCTTTCTACATATAGCCCAGGTCTAGAAGCTTGTCAAGCAGTGCGGTTCATTCATCGCTGTATTGAGTGCAATGAACGGAACAGTGCTTCTCCTTTGTGTTGTGCTTGCAACACAACAACATTCCTCGCTTCAGACAAAGTAGTTGTGAACAAAGATACTTATGTATACTACCAAATTTTGACTCCATATAATCAATAGCTTAACAACCGTCTAATTCAAAATCTCAACACTGTAGCATATACCTCCTGCCTATTGAATACAATTATTTCACACACTGAAATATTTTGTGCAGCGTTTTGAATTGGAGAACATGGGAACCGACTTTGGTTTCTGATTATGACTTGATGTGACCCTAGGCCCTGGATTCCTGAGCAGAAGGTATGTGTAAAAACAAAGAGATTACGAAGTGCTAATTCCCTTTTTTTTTGTAAGTCCTGGTGGCATTGACACTCCTTTCTTACTTGCTATATTTTTTTGGTGTTTATATATAATAGAGAATTACCAGCTTATTGTCGAACCCGTTAGATTTTGGGCAATAATTGTTACGTGGCTGCTTCTTAATTAAAGTTTATCATGTCATGTAGATGGATTTGTGAAAGATGCAGCGGGTCGTTCTTCAGATCGTCTACATGGGATTCCCATCTACATGTATGTTCATGGTTTCATGGAGTACTTCAGCTCATAGCAGCCACATACGATCCTGCAAGATTTGCATTTTTTTTGACCTTGCAAGATTTGCATTCAATGTATCGCCAAGGCGCGTCCGTGAGAACTCTAGAAACATCTTCGTCAGACTCGTTTTGGCGCGCGCAGTTCCCGAGCGAATCCAATGAATTTTGACCGTTCTCTTAAAAAAAAGGAACTTTGACCGTTGGATCAAGCGTTGGAGAACTGATGTGCCAACGGCCAATAATTATGATCGTGGTAACCGATTTTCAACGTGATGATGAATTGATGTGACATTTGGCCGTACTAGTACGGTCTCATATTTTTGTATTACTTAGTACTTGGACTGTGGCCAAATTCGAAATCTCATTCCAGCGGCAAAACTTCCCGCCCGAAAAATACAAATATTTCACACGCTTCTAACTTCCCATTCTACCCTCGTAAAGATGACAACAATGTCCATGTATAAGTCGGTTGGTGGGGGGTCTACCCGTCATTTTTTTTCGATCACCACCTCCCTAGCTCCGGAAACCCCCCGAAAAAAATTCATTTCCCTCACTCTCTCCTCTGAGACCACCCACCGGAACTTCCCAAGTCCCTCTCTCTCCCACCTCCACACGGCCACCGCACCGGAACATCCCCGCCGGACTTCCCTGGCCTACCCGAGGCCTCGCGATCCTCGTCATCCGGCTGTCTGCCGGAGCCGCTTCATCGACGCCGTCATCAACCGGACCGGATCATCCCCGCCGAACCTCGAAACCATATACTCATCCAGCAGTCTACCGCAGTCGTTTCAGCTGCGGTATCGTCCACCCCACCGGAGCCGCTTCGCCGGATCCGTCGTCCACCGCATCGGATCTAGCTCACCGACACCACTGTGCATTAACCAGATCTGCTTCACCGGCGCCGTGCATGATCTAAACTCTTCTACTGTCGCTTTTCTATTGCTTGCCTGCAAGTTCTTGTTTAATCTTGGGGGAACCTGTTTGTGCTAACGACACGCCGTTACGTTTTTGCAGATGAGATGAGTAACCATGAAGTGTAATGGCCGTCTCTCCAACCCCAAGTAGCACATGTAGCGTACTTCATCACCGGATCTATCAACCCCAGGAAGATCTGCTATGACTCCCACAGAGTGCTTCTCCTAATGTAAGTCCCTTGTTTTAGCGCCATGTTCTGGGTTTAGATGCTTGTTTGTCTGAAGCTCTTTTAGTTCATTCCTAGTTATGACCGTACACCTTGCTATTTTCTACTTCATTGCTAACTTTAAGCGATTGAACATTTTGGTTTGCATTCCCTGCTCTGTAGATGTAGCCATCATAACTTCTATCTTGCTCAGTCGTTGTTACAAAAATTATAGGTATTATAGTAACATCCTGCTATTATTTAGTTCATGGCCAATTTTAAGTAATTGCACATGTTGGTTCGCATTCCCTGCTCTATAGCTTTTGGCATCGTAACTTATATATTTGGTTTACATTCCCTGCTCTGTAGATCTAGCCATCATAACTTTATCTTGCTCAGCCGTTGTTACAAAAATTATGGCCTGCTACTATGTTGTTTGTGCCAATTTTTTACTCCATGAACATGTTGGCTTGCATTCCCTGTACTACAGGTGATGCCATTGTTTTGTATCTAGTTCATTGTAAGCTAACAAAGTAAGGACTTAGTTTGGCATGCTATCACTCTGCTATCTAGCCTGTAGTACAAATATACTTGTCATACTACTAGATAATAATTTTGCGTGCCATCTTGTTCTTCAAAAGCTGCATTATTGACTTGTTTCTCTGACTTGGCATGACGCTCAAATATGGAAAGCTGAACATATTGGTTTGCATTCCCTCTTATACAAGTTCACAGGTGATCCCACTATATTCTGTATCTGGTCCATCCTAAGCTCCAGCATTAACTATCCTCTATGTGTTGCTCATTACAAGTTTATATCCCGAAACATCTTGATTTGCATCCCCTTCACTATAAGTTCAGGTGTATTATTTAGTTCACGGCCAAAATGAAGTAATTGCACTTGGCACATGTTGGTTCACATTCCCTCCTCTTTAGCTTTTTCCATCGTAACTTCTATTTTTGGTTTACATTCCCTGCTCTGTAGATGTAGCCATCATAACTTCATCTTGCTCAGTCGTTGTTACAAAATTTATAGCCTGCTACTATGTTGTTCATGCCAATTTTGTACTCCTGAACATGTTGGTTTGCATGGGACTCGACAGTAGTAAGTCTCATTGTTTCATTCTAACATGCTCTGTTATATTGGTCACATTGGTATGCGGCATGCACTCTTTGTTTGCTTATTGTGCGCATTACAATGATCTTGTTATAACGACGAAATGATGAGTTCCAAATTCTTTGGCAAACAATATTGTAGTGTCTTTGCCTTTCCATTGTTCTGTCTTAACTTGTAATGTCTTTGTTTCAGATATAGGTCTTTGCATGGACAACTTAAAAGATTTGCCGATCCCTTCATTGTATTGCTAGGTTTAATTACCATTCAATTTCTCTGGGTTACGTAATATTTTTTCAATGCCTTGCAGTGATGTAATATTTAGTTAGTGTTTATAGTTCTTTCGCGCATTTTTTCTTTGGTGCTTGTGGTAAGTGAGGCTATCCGACAGAAATCAATGCTGCGTAAATATTCTCAGTGTCTAAATCACGAATTCCCATCCCTTAAACGGCCCAATTAAGCGAAATCACATATGTGCCGGCCCGCAAAAACCAAAAGCGCCAATAACGCCTGAATATAAAAAGCAACTAAACGGGCTGGCCCACTTACTTATTGGACCAGCCCACTTGATTCTTGTGGACCCCACACTTTTATTGGGCCGGCCCACTTGCTTTAAGGTGGACCCCACCCACCACCGGGGGCCAGCCCACTAACTAGTTGGGCCAGCCCAATTGCTTTTGTGGTGGCCCCCACATACTAAATGGGCCGCCCTTTAAGACGAAAGTGGGACCCACTGTGTTTTGGCCCGCCCACTATCTTGTTGGGCCGCCCACTTGCTATATGGTGGATCCCACATACTAAATGGGCCGGACCCTTAACAGGAAAGTGGGACCCACGTGTTTTTGGCCCGCCCACTAGCATGTTGGGCCGGCCCACTTGCTATATGGTGGACCCCACATACTACATGGGCCGGCCCTTTAACAGGAAAGTGGGACCCACCGGTGTTTTGGCCCGGCCCACTATCTTGTTGGGCCGGCCCACTTGCTATATGGTGGACCCCACATACTAAATGGGCCAGCCCTTTAACAGAAAGTGGGACCCACTGTGTTTTTGGCCCGCCCACTATCTTGTTGGGCCGGCCCACTTGCTATATGGTGGACCCCACATACTAAATGGGCTGGCCCTTTAACAGAAAGTGGGACCCACCGGTGCTTTGGCCTGGCCCACTGGCTTGTTGGGCCAGCCCATTTGATCAAATGTGGACCCCACGTACTAAATGGGCCGGCCCGATAGCAGGAAAGTGGGACCCACATGCTAATTGGGCCAGCCCAATAACTTCTTGGGCCGGCCCAGTTGCCTTAATGTGGACCCCACTTTGTAAATGGGCCGGCCCGATACCAAGAAAGTGGGTCCCACATGTCTTGTGGGCTGGCCCTTTTGCCTGTTGACCGGTCAATCGAGTGCATTCGGCCCGGCCCACATGCTTAGTGGGCCGGCCCATTAAAGTTTTGACCAGTCAACCTTAGAGGTTAGGCCCGGCCCACGTAACTGATGGACCAGCCCAGCTATATAGTTGACCGGTCAAACTAAGTCAGCTGGCCCGGCCCGCAAACTTAATGGGCCGGCCCGCTTAAGACGTGGCAGGCCTCGTGTGGGCCTACCATCTACCACGGGGTTTCAGCCGGTTAACGCCGTTAACTGCCAGTTAACGGCGTCTGCCACGTGTCAGTTTGCATGACGTCAGCAGTCAACGGGCTCCCGGAAACACTTGGGCAACGGTCCGATTTTCCGTGGCGGAAGGGCGCCCAAGCGCGACGGACCGAAAAAGTCATCGTAGGACTTTGCCTGACGCAGTTTCCACAACAGAACCCATATCGTCGGGTTAGGCCCATAGGCGACGAAAAATACCCCTTAGCGAACGATTTTGAGACGTTGTCTATCAGAACTTTTCTTGTAGTGAAGGCCTCAAAGGAAGGGATCGAGACTATCATGGTGCGAGTTAGGGAAGAGCACTACTTCCAGGAGTACTGTGTGAACGTTGACTTCGCCGAAGTCTTTCAGTTATACAATCTCCGGGCCCTCGACAAATCAATCATCAGTTGCTATTGTCTGTAAGTGATTTATTTATTTAATTTGAGAAGTCTTTAGCTCAGCTCGTTCATTGTCTGCAGATTATAATCTTTTGTGCGCTATATTATGCAGATCGAAGATGCTCGAATGCAAAAGGAACGATATCACAGACATTAGGTTCATTGACCCGCACAGAATGCATGTTAAAACCATAGAGAATCCCCTCTATAACAAGGATACACCGCAGGCTTTGCTAAGGTTTTTGAAGCGACAACGTGACAAAAAGCTAATAATTTGGCCTTACAACTTCGAGTGAGTCTTACTGTCTTATAACACATTATATTTTGCTCACCGTATGTCAAAATTTTAACTAATGACTTATATATATGACACTACATATTGAAACGTGCGTAGGTTTCACTTTATTCTTCTCGTCATCAATTTGGAAATTGGAGAAGTTGAAGTCTTTGACTCACTAAGCAAAAAATCGGAACTATACGTGTCTTGTTTATTAATGCTCAGAAGGTAATTTTAATTCTTATCGGTTTGTTTCGTTAATTTCCTGCTTTGAACTAATTGATGACTCTTTTATGCATTTTCTTTTGTCGAGCAGCGTATGGCAAACTTTCATCAAGGAAGATACGTCCCGTGAATGGACACCGAAGCTGCGATGGCGTGCGAAAGTAAGTAGTACTACCTAGGTCCACACACCTTTTAATTATCATACTTGACTATTGTTTGATTGAATTATATTCTTGTAAAGAAATGCCCGCAACAACCTCCGGGGACCGATCTCTGTGGATTCTTCGTTTGCGAGTACATCCGCAGAATTGTCAACGAGAGAACGAATAATGAAAGAAATAAAGAGGTACAAAAACAATCTTCACAAATTTGTTTTGTTATCATAAGTTGTGCTGAGTTTCAGTAATAGTTGTTTCATGTATTCATTTGTATCTTATTCTTTTATAGTTGGCAAGAAAGCGGAACAAGCTCTCAATCGATGACCGCTTCATAGCAATAGGCGAGGAATTGGCGGGATTTTTCCTTCGGGACGTCATACCACCACTCGCAGAGTACCACTATGAATGAAGATGTACATGTTACATATATAGTTGACTCGAAGAGTACCACTATGCTACATGTAATAGACATATATAGAGTACGCCTCGGAGAGTACCACTATGCATGAAGATCGATCTTCATGCATAGTGCTACTTAATTTGCGATCTTATGCAATAACATGTGTGTTATATTATATGCACCAACTTGCTATGCATCATCTTGATCTTCATGTACTACCTAAACCCAAACACGTTTCTGGTGCATCGACGCGATATGAAACAAACCGATATCCCTAAACCCCTCCAAAAACCCTAAAAAACCAATTCTCTGCCGCGGCAGAGATTTGGGCAAATTCCCTGCCGCGGGTGGGAACCTTTGGCACCGGTTCGTATTACCAACCGGTACCAAAGCTCCTTGGCCCTGAGCTCTCCTGGTGGCCCACGTGGAGGGCCTTTTATACCGGTTCGTAAGCAACCGGTACGAAGGGGGGGGGGGGCCTTTAGTGCCGGATAATTAATACCGGTTGCTCAACCGGTACTAATGCCCCTCTGGAACCGGTACTGATGAGAGATTTTCTACTAGTGGTCTGAGGCCTTCTGCGGCCTGCTGGCACCCCTTTTGTCCCGGTTTGAGCCACAAACCGGGAAAAAAGTCCAGGCCTATATATACACAGCCAGCCCCCCACCTCCCTACATTTTTTTCCTTGGTGGTGGAAGGTGGAGGTTTATGCTAGCTTTTTTTTTCTTCATGTGCACAAGAGGTGTTTGATGAAATGTTTGTGAGGATGCCACTTGATTTTATTTAATAAGATTTCTCCTCTTTTTGGTACTAAAAGGTTAGTAACTATTTTCTCGTATATATAGACCGCACAATACTAATTTTAGCATGGTGATTGCATTTGATACATAATTGTACTTATGGTGCAGATGAGTCATCCATGGATGTACGGTAACCGATGCGATCCCGCTTTCAGAGAGTGCGTGAAAGCATTCCTGCTTGTGGCCGAGGAAAACAAGTCGAAACAAGGTTTTATTTGTTCTTCATGTCTGAAATGTAGGAATGAGAAGGATTACTCTTGCTCAAGAGACATTCAGAGCCACCTGCTTCGGCACGGATTCATGTTCGGCTATAATGTTTGGACCAAGCACGAAGAAGAAGGGGTTATGATGGAAGACGGCGATGAAGAAGATAATGATGACAACTACTGATCTATGTTCGCTGAATACGATGATACCGCAATGGAAGACAATGAAGAAGAAGAAGGTGAAGAATGGGTACCAGATGAGCCTGATGATGATGATCTTCGTCGGGCCATTTCTGATGCAAGGAAATATTGTGGCACAGATAAGGAGAGGTTGCAGTTCGATAAGATGTTAGAGGACCACCAAAAAATGTTCTACCCAGGTTGTGAAGATGGGCAGAAAAAGCTGGGTAGCATATTGGAATTTCTGAAATGGAAGGCAGAGGCCGGTGTGACTGACTCGGGATTTGAAAAATTGCTGATAATATTAAAGAAGCTGCTTCCAAGAAAGAACGAATTGCCCGCCAGTACGTATGAAGCAAAGAAGCTTGTCTGCTCTCTAGGATTAGATGTGCAGAAGATACATGCATGCATTAATGATTGTATCATCTACCGCGGTGAGAAGTAGGAGAATTTGAATAAATGCCCAATATGCGGTGCATTGCGGTATAAGATCAGTAGAGATGACCCTGGTGATGTTGAGGGCGAGCCACCCAGGAAGAGGGTTCATGCGAAGGTGATGTGGTATGCTCTCATAATACCACGGTTGAAACGTTTGTTCAGAAACAAAGAGCATGCCAAGTTGTTGCGATGACACATGGAAGAACGTAAGAAAGACGCGATGTTGAGGCACCCCGCTGATGGTCGGCAGTGGAGAAACATCGAGAGAGAGTTCCCAAATTTTGTAGGTGAGGCAAGGAACTTATGGTTTGGTCTAATTACAGATGGTATGAATCCTTTTGGGGAGCAGAGCTGCAGTCACAGCACCTGGCACATGACTCTATGTATCTACAACCTTCCTCCTTGGTTGTGGATGAAACAGAAGTTCATTATGATGCCAGTGGTTATCCAAGGCCCAAAGCAACCCGGAAACGACATTGATGTGTACCTAAGGCCATTAGTTGATGAAATTTTGGAGTTGTGGGCCGAACCAGGTGTACATGTGTGGGATGAGCACACCGAACAAGAATTTGACCTACGAGCATTGCTATTCGTAACCATCAATGATTGGACTGCTCTTAGTAACATTTCAGGACACACGAACAAGGGATACAATGCATGCACACACTGTTTAGATGAGACTAAAAGTAAATATTTGGAAAAAGTAGGAAAAATGTGTACCCGTACAATCGCCGTTTTCTTCCACGCAGGCATGCCTTAAGGAAAAAAAGGCAAGCATTTCAATGGCGAGGCAGAACCCCGTCCGAAGCCTGTCCCCCGTAGTGGTGCTGGTGTATTTGACATGGTCAAGGATTTAAATGTTATCTTTCGAAAGGGTCCAGGCAGTCGACCTTTTCCGAAAGACGCTGACGGACACGCGCCCATGTGGAAGAAGAAATCTATACTTTGGGAGCTAGAATATTGGAAAGTTCTGGAAGTCCGCTCTGCAATCGACGTGATGCACCTGACCAAGAATCTTTGTGTGAATATTCTAGGTTTCCTGGGCATGTATGGGAAGACAAAAGATACAACAGAAGCACGAGAGGACCAGCAACATCATAAAGGACGAGACGGCAATCATCCAGGGCAGTTTCAAGGGCCTGTCAGCTACGCTCTTACCAAAGAAGAGAAGGAAATCTTTTGAAGCCCTATTCCGTATCAAGGTTCCATCTGTTTTCTCGTCGAATATAAAGGGAATAGTAAATATGAAGGAGAAAAAATTTCAGAACCTAAAGTATCATGACTGCCACGTGCTTATGATACAATTTCTTCCGGTTGCATTGAGGGGACTTCTACCAGAAAATGTTCGACTAGCCATTGTGAAGATATGTGCATTCCTCAATGCAGTTTCTCAGAAGGTAATGGATCCAGAAACTTTGTCAGGGTTACAGGTTGATGTGGTCGAATGTCTTGTCAGCTTCGAGTTGTTGTTCCCACCATCCTTCTTCAGTATTATGATGCACCTCCTCGTTCACCTAGTTGATGAGATTAGAATTCTCGGTCCTGTATTTCTACACAATATGTTCCCCTTCGAGAGGTTCATGGGAGTCTTAAAGAAATATTTTTATAACCGCGCTAGGCCAGAAGGAAGCATCTCAGAGGGCTACGAAACAGAGGAGGTCATTGAGTTTTGTGTTGACTTTCTTCCTGCCCTTAAGCCGATTAGTGTTCCTGAATCTCGGTATGAGGGGAGGTTGACTGAAAAAGGCACACCAGGAAGGAAAGCAATGGTGTGCAGGGACAAGCTTTCTTTCAATCAAGCACACTACACAGTTCTATGCAATTCCAACTTAGTGGCTCCGTACATCGAGATACACAAGAATGTTGTACGAGAAGTAAACCCAGGCCAGCCCGAGTCCTTGATTACACGTCAACACATGAAGACCTTCGGCAGTTGGTTGCAAACACATCTCATGAGTAACACCACTGTTGGAGAGCAGCTGTACTTGTTGGCTAGGTTACCATCTTCAAACATATGTACATTCCAAGGGTACGAGATAAATGGGAATACATTTTACACGATCGCCCAAGATAAAAAGAGCACCAACCAAAACAGTGGTGTCCGCTTCGATGCAGAAGACGAGAATGGGCAGACCACCACATATTATGGGTACATAGAGGAGATATGGGAACTTGACTATGGACCTACTTTTAAGGTCCCTTTGTTTCGGTGCAAATGGGTGAAGCTCAGCGGGGTACAGGTAGACGATAAGTACGGTATGACAACAGTGGATCTCAACAATCTTGCGTACATGGACGAGCCATTCGTCCTAGCCAACGAGGTGGCTCAAGTTTTCTACGTGAAGGACATGTCTAGCGAACCGAGAAAAAGAAATCAACAAAATAATACATCAACCGAGAAGCCAAAGCGCCACATAGTTCTTTCAGGGAAAAGAAACATCGTGGGAGTGGATGACAAGACAGACATATCAGAAGATTATAATAAGTTTAAAGAAATTCCGCCCTTCACAGTGAAAATTGACCCAAGCATCTTGCTAAATGATGAAGATTCTCCATGGCTATGACCCCAACATCTGCTAAATGATGGTGATTGATGACCCACAAGTATAGGGGGTGTATCGTAGTATTTTCGATAAGTAAGAATGTCGATCCCAACGAGGAGCAGAAGGTGTTGACAAGCAGTTTCGATGAAGGATTCCCTGTAAATGCTCACAGACAAGTATTCAGGGGGTTTTGATGTAACAGTTGAATAAAGTACGAGTAAGTAAAGTGCGAGAGTAACAATTGCAGCGAGTGGCCCAATCCTTTTTAGCACAAAGGACAAGCCGGGTTGTTTACTTATAATGACCAAACATTCTCGAGGACACACGGGATTTTAGTCTAGTGCTTTCGCTACATACGGTTAAATAATCTTCATTGTTATGATAAGTGTTGTGTGGGTGAACCTATGCTAATGTACCGCCCTTCCTAGGACTAATACATACTTGTGATTATACCCCTTGCAAGCATCCGCAACTACAAGAAAGTAATTAAGAATAAATCTAACCACAGCCTTAAACTCTGAGATCCTGCTATCCCTCCTGCATCGATATACCAACGGGGGTTTAGGTTTCTATCACTCCGGCAACCCCGCAATCGGCAAACGAGTACAAGATGCATTCCCCTAGGCCCATAAAGGTGAAGTGTCATGTAGTCGACGTTCACATGACACCACTAGAAGAATAACACCACAACTTAAATATCATAACATTGAATATTACTCAACCATAGTTCACTACTAACAGTTAGACTTCACCCATGTCCTCAAGAACTAAACGAACTACTCACGAGACATCATATGGAACATGATCAGAGGTGATATGATGATGAATAACAATCTGAACATAAACTTGGTTCAATGGTTTCACTCAATAGCATCTACAACAAGTAGAAATCGATACTGGGAGAGTTTACCCTATCAAACAATCAAGATCAAACCCAAATTGCTACGGCGGTGACGGTGTACAGCGGTGGAGACGGCGGTGATGATGGTGGAGATGATGATGATGGTGATGGAGATGATGTCCAGCTCGATGACGGTGACGATGGCGTCGATTTCCCCCTCCGGGAGGGAATTTCCCCGGCGGATTCCTGCCCGCCGGAGAGCTCTTTTCTCTCTGGTGTTCTCCGCCCCGCAGAGGCGGCTGTGGCTCTTCGCGAGGTACCCTCTGTGGCTTAGGTCTTCGGGACGAAGGGTTTCGCGAAGAAAAGGAGGCGAAAGGGGCTGTGGGGCCCCCACACCACATGGTGGCGCGGCCAGGCCATGGGCCGCGCCGGCCTGTGGTCTGGCCCCACCTTGGGCCTTCTCAGCTCCTCCTTCTGGCTTCCTTCGTCATCTTGAAAAATAGGATTTTTGGTATAATTTCCTTCCACAGGTGCTCTTACGAAATATTGCGTTCTGACGGTGCTTTTTCCAGCAGAATCCTGGCTCCGGTGCTTGATCCTCCAATAATGATGAAACATGCAAAATAGATGAAATAACATAAGTATTGAACCCAAATATGAAATATATCAATGAATAACAGCAAATTATGATATAAAATAGTGATGCAAATTGGACGTATCAACTCCCCCCAAGCTTAGACTTCACTTGTCCCCAAGCGAAATTGAACTCAGTAAACAGGACCACATGTTTATGGAGTGAAGAGTCGATAAATAAAATACGGACAAGAAGCATCATATTCATTCACACAAGACATTCTAGTAAACAACTTCCTCATATAACTCAACTTGAAACAAGTATAAGGTAGTCACAAATAAAGGTGCATAAGAAATCATAGTTGGTGATGGCAAACTCCGTTCTTGGTCAGAGAACAATTAACATGTTATATTTATCTATTGAGCAGCGCTCTCATGTTAAAGTTTATATGGCACAACTTGCATACTCAATCATAATAGTCTCCTCATAATCATTGATAACTTGCAAAGTTATATTCATTCAGATAAAACTTGTACTAAACAAGGAAGAGTAAAGACATGATGAAGCAAATCACAATATAATAGTTTGATCACAACAACTAAAATGCTTGCTTGAGATGGAGGGAAATAGGTTTACTGACTCAACATAAAATAAAAGACAGGCCCTTCGCAGAGGGAAGCAGGGATTAAATCATGTGCTAGAGCTTTTTCAGTTTTGAAATCATATAGAGATAATAAAAGTAACATTTTGAGAGGTGTTTGTTGTTGTCAACGACTGGTAGTGGGTACTCTAACCCCCTTGCTAGACAAACCTTCAAAGAGTGGCTTCCATATTATTTTCATTTTATGTGGCACTCCTTCCAACCTTTCTTTCACAAACCATGGCTAACCGAATCCTCGGGTGCCTGCCAACAATCTCATACCATGAAGGAGTGCCTTTTTATTTTAGTTTTATTATGATGATGACACTCCCCCCAACCTTTGCTTACACAAGCCATGGCTAACCGAATCCTTCGGGTGCCGTCCATCAATCACATACCATGGATGTTTAATTAATTTGGGACTGGGGATCCCATTGCCAGCTCTTTTTGCAAAATTATTGGATAAGCGGATGAAGCCACTAGTCCATTGGTGAAAGTTGCCCAACAAGATTGAAAGATAAAACACCACATACTTCCTCATGAGCTATAAAACATTGACACAAATAAGAGATAATAAGTTTTGAATTGTTTAAAGGTAGCACATGAAGTATTTACTTGGAATGGCAGAAAATACCATGTAGTAGGTAGGTATGGTGGACACAAATGACATAGGTTTGGGCTAAGGTTTGGATGCACAAGAAGTATTCCCTCTCAGTACAGGTTTTTTGGCTAGCAAGGTTAATTAGCAAGCATAAGAGTTGAGGGAAACAAACAAATATACATGTGATAGAAACAATCATGCATCTTCCTTGTAAGCACAAACAATTTTAACTTCAGAATAATAAGCTATGAGCTAACAAGAAAGAAAGACAATGAAACAACTACATGTATTTCTCTTTTCTACTTAAACCTCAAAGTGTTGTTGCTATTGACCAATGCTAAGTTTGCCAAAACCAAATAGATTTATTCAATGCTCCCAAAGTGATACCAATACTAACAACAAGGTAAATCATATAATAGAGATTGCAAACTAAAACAAGACGTGCAATATGTAAATGATAAGACTTCTCATTAATATTCCATAATGATAACTCACACCAAGGGATACATAGATAACCAACTAAAGGAGAGATACTTCCAAACTGCAACCCATCTTATATGATAACTTCCCTACTCATGATATGACACTACTTGACAATAAAAAGTAAAATGTAGTGATGATGTGATACCGCGGCACTCCCCCAAGCTTGGAACAAACCAAGGGGATGCCAATACCGATGATGAATTACTCCTGCGGCGATGGTGGTGATGAACTCCTCCCGCGCTTCTTACAGATCTCCTTCAGCTTCAGTTTCTCAGCTTGGCAATTCTGCACTAAGACTCGAAGAGATTCATTGTTATCTGAAGTTGGCGATGATGACCTTGTGATGTGAATCGAGTGGTATTCCAACATTCTTCGGAGACAGCAATTCTCCTCCTGGAGTATCTCCACTTCTCTTCTCAGAGCCCGATATTGATCACAAAACTCATCGGTAGTCCGTAGAGCTTCTTCCAACACAGGGAAGGAGTCGAGGCTAAGAGCGGGTGGTAAAGGTCCCTGCAAGTTATGAGAAAAAGAACGTCGAGTGTCAACAGATCCCACCAAGATTTGCTTGCTCCCAACGGCTTACTGCTCTTGTCTTGATGGCACCCTCTTCACTTCTTCCTCCGAAAGCCCCTTGCCCTTGTTGTTGGAGGCCATGGTTCTTCTAGACCGAAAACAGATCCTGGCAGAAACAGCTCGAAACAAAACACGTCGAGAAAACGATATACGGACCTCCAGGGGTCTGGGGGATTATATAGCAAAAATTTTCACGACAAAAGGAAAGTACCAGATCGAACCAGAGTCGGAAAGGGGCGACGAGGCGGCCAGACCATAGGTCGGTGCGGGCCCAGGTCAGGCCGCGCCGGCCTATGGTGGCACGCCCTCGTGCGTCATTTCCACTCCGTTTCGATCTCGTAATTTTTCATATTTTCCAAAAACAGCAAAAATATTGTTCGGAAAGTAAATTGCGTACTTTTCATTACCAAGATCAAGTTACCTATTCAAAGTCGAGTTCTGGCGGACTGTCAATTTGCCCTTTGATGAAAGCCTCCGGTGTTTCCACTTGAATAATATCAACATCAACATTATAGGAATCACCCGAGATATAATGCTTGAGTCTTTGTCCATTCACCACTTGCGTAGCATTGCCTTGGAGAGAGCTAATTTTGATTGCTCCTGAACGATACACCTCCTCGACAACATATGGTCCTTCCCATTTCGAGAGTAATTTCCCTGCAAAGAATCTGAGACGAGACCGATACAATAGGACTTTATCCCCAATATTAAATTCTCTTTTGATAATCCTTCTATCATGCCATTTTTTAACTTTCTCTTTAAAGAGTTTAGCATTTTCATAAGCTTCACTTCTCCATTCATCTAAAGAACTCAATTGCAACAACCTCTTATTACCGGCAAGTTTAGGATCTTTATTTAATTCTCTAACAGCCCAATAAGCTTTGTGCTCTAGTTCTAAAGGTAAATGACAAGCTTTCCCATAAACCATTTTATAAGGTGACATTCCCATGGGATTTTTATAAGCAGTTCTATAAGCCCATAGTGCATCCTTCAATTTACTAGCCCAATTCTTTCTAGTTTTATTAACAGTCTTTTGCAAGATAGATTTAATCTCTCTATTTGATAATTCTACTTGCCCACTAGTTTGAGGATGATAAGCGGAAGCAATTCTATGATTAATACCATACCTAGCAAGAGTTTTTCTAAAACCTCCATGAATAAAATGAGAACCTCCATCAGTCATAATATATCTAGGCACTCCAAATCTAGGAAAAATAATGTCTAAAAGCATTCTTAAATAGGTCTCACCATCAGCACTTTTTGTAGGTATGGCTTCCACCCATTTAGTAACATAATCAACAGCAACAAGTATATGAGTGTTACCTTCTGAAGACGGAAAAGGTCCCATGAAGTCAAATCCCCAACAATCAAATGGTTCAATAACAAGAGTATAATTCATAGGCATTTCATTACGTCTGGAGATATTACCAATCCTTTGGCATTCATCACAAGATAAAATAAACTTTCTCGCATCCTTGAAGAGAGTTGGCCAATAAAAACCTGATTGTAGAACCTTTTGCGCGGTTCTTTCTCCGGCGTGATGTCCTCCATAAGCACTACCATGGCATTTACTCAATATCTCCTGTTGTTCATATTCGGGAACACATCTTCGCATAATACCATCCACTCCTTCTTTATATAAGTGTGGGTCATCCCAGAAATAATGCCTCAAGTCATAAAAGAATTTCCTCCTTTGCTGAGCTGAAAAGGTTGGAGGCAAGTACTTGGAAACAATAAAGTTAGCATAATCAGTATACCAAGGACTATCTCGCGAGCTCACCTTTATTACAGCCAATTGTTCATTTGGAAAACTATCATTAACAGGAACAGGATCATAAACAATATTTTCCAATCTAGACAAATTATCAATGATGTGATTATCAAGACCTTTCCTATCTACAATATGTAAATCAAATTCTTGCAAAAGAAGTACCCATCTAATAAGCCTTGGCTTAGCATCTTTCTTTGTCATAAGGTATCTAATTGCAGCATGATCAGTATGAATCGTAACTTTTGAATCAACAATATAAGATCTAAATTTATCAGAAGCAAAGACTACAGCTAATAATTCTTTTTCAGTTGTAGCATAATTTCTTTGAGCAGCATCAAGAGTTTTACTAGCATAATGAATAACATTTAGTTTTTTATTTACCCGCTGTCCAAGAACAGCGCCTACAGCAAAATCACTAGCATCACACATAATTTCAAATGGTAAGTTCCAATCAGGAGGTTCAACTACAGGAGCAGTTGTTAAGGCTTTCTTTAGAGTTTCAAAAGCTTCCTTACAATCATCATCAAAAACAAAAGGTACGTCTTTTTGAAGAAGATTAGTAAGAGGCTTTGAAATCTTGGAGAAATCTTTAATAAATCTCCTATAAAACCCAGCATGACCAAGAACACTACGAATACCTTTAACATCCCTCGGATAGGGCATCTTCTCAATTGCTTCAACTTTAGCTCTATCAACTTCAATACCTTTCTCAGAAATTTTATGTCCCAATACAATTCCTTCATTAACCATAAAGTGGCATTTCTCCCAATTAAGAACAAGGTTAGTTTCTTCACATCTCTGCAAAACTTTATCAAGGTTTCGCAAGCAACTATCAAAAGAATTCCCATAGACGGAAAAATCATCCATGAATACTTCCACAATACTCTCGCAAAAGCCATGAAAAATAGCAGACATGCATCTTTGAAAAGTAGAGGAGCATTACATAAACCAAAAGGCATACGCCTATAAGCATAAGTTCCATAGGGACAAGTAAAAGTGGTTTTCTCTTGATCTTTAGTTTTAACAACAATTTGTGAAAACCCAGAATAACCATCAAGAAAGCAAAAATGAGTATTTTTAGACAATCTTTCTAGCATTTGATCAATAAATGGTAAAGGGTAATGATCTTTCTTAGTAACTTTATTAACTTTTCGAAAATCAATGCACATTCTATACCCTACAACTACTCTTTGAGGGATGAGCTCATCATTATCATTAGGCACAACAGTCATTCCTCCTTTCTTGGGAACACAATGCACAGGACTAACCCATCTACTATCAGCAATAGGATATATAATACCAGCTTCAAGAAGTTTTAATACCTCATTCCTTACCACCTCCTTCATCTTCGGAATTAGACGACGCTGATGTTCAACAACAGGCTTTGCATCATCTTCCATATTAATATCATGTTGGCAAATAGAAGGAGAAATCCCCTTCAAATCATCAAGAGTGTAGCCAATAGCGCCTCGGTGTTTCTTCAATATTTTCAATAGCCTTTCTTCTTCAAACTCTGTAAGCTTAGAACTAATAATAACAGGATATATTTTCTTATCATCAATATGAGCATATTTAAGATTATCAGGCAAAGGCTTTAAATCAAAAACAGGATCTTCCTTTGGCGGCGGTATTGTACCCAAATCTTCCACCGGTAAATCATGCTTGAGAATAGGTTGGCGAAGAAAAATTTCCTCAAGCTCATCTCTTTCTTTCCTAAAAACTTCACTCTCGCTATTCTCCAAATGTTGCTGCAAAGGATTATTAGGAACAAGAACAATAGATGCACACTGTTCCATTTTAAAATCATCACTAGGCAAATCAGCTTTATAAGGAGTTTTGGTAAATTTAGAGAAGTTAAACTCATAAGATTCACCAGCAAATTTAGTCAAAATTTTCTCTTTCTTGCAATCTATAATAGCTCCACAAGTATTTAGAAAAGGTCCACCAAAAATAATAGGACAATAATCACTAGCAGCAGAACCAAGTACCAAAAAGTCAGCAGGATATTTAATCTTACCACATAGAACTTCCACATCTCAAACAATACCAATTGGAGAAATAGTTTCTCTATTAGCCATCTGAATAACCACATCAATATCTTCAAGTTCACAAGAACCAATTTCGTGCAAAATCTCCGTATAGAGCTCATAAGGAATAGCACTAACACTTGCACCAATATCACATAAACCATAATAGCAATGATCACCAATTCTAACAGATAGCATAGGAACACTAACTTGTTTGGGTTTATTAGGATGTGAAACAATATTAGAAGCATCTTCACAGAAAATAATATGACCATCCTCCACATTTTCAGTCACAAGATCTTTAACTATTGCAACAGCAGGTTCAACTTTTATTTGTTCTTCAGGTTCTACAGGTTTCTTTTCACTTTTATGAACCACACTATTTATAACAGAGTACTCCTTCATTTTAGCAGGGAAAGGAGTTTTTTCAATATAAGCTTCAGGAATAACATGATCAGCAGTTTCAACTACAACGCATTTATTAATAGATGAATCAATTTTATCTTTATACGGTTCATGATACTTACCAAAATTCTTCTTAGGCAATTCATAATGAGAGGCAAAAGCTTTATAAAGATTTGCAGCAACTTGAGAATCAAGACCATATGTAGCACTCATATTACGAAATTTATCAGTATCCATAAAAGCTTCAATGCATTTATAATCATAAATTATACCTGATTCTCTATCCTTGTCGTTCTCCCAACCTTCAGTATTTTCTTGGATCCGATCAAGAAGGTCCCTTTTAAACTCTTCTTTGTTGCGTGTAAATGATCCAGAACAAGAAGTATCCAGCAAGGTCTTGTCTTGAAAAGAAAGTCTTGCGTAGAAATTATCAATAATAACATTATCGGGAAGCTCATGAATGGGGCATTTGAGCATTAAAGACTTCAATCTCCCCCAAGCTTGGGCAATACTCTCTCCATCATGAGGCCAAAAATTATATATGCGATTCCGATCCTTGTGAATTTCACTTGGAGGATAGAACTTAGAATAAAACCGGGGCACAATATCATTCCATTCAAGAGAATCCCCATTATCCAGTAATTTATACCAATGCGCCGCCTTACCAGACAGCGATATAGAGAATAGTTTCTTCCTCACTTCATCCATGGCAATACCTGCACATTTGAATAACCCGCATAATTCATGCAAGAACAATAAATGATCTCCAGGGTGGACAGTTCCATCCCCTTCATAGCGGTTATCCATAACACGTTCAATAATTTTCATAGGTATTTTATATGGTATCACTTCCTCACCTGGCGCCTCATCCACTACCGTTGCAGTAGTAGTAGATTTCCCAAATAGAAATTGAAGAGAAGATCTCTCCATAATGACTTATAGCAGCAGGCAGAAATAAAATCAGCACAAACAGTAAAGGTTTTCCTTACCAATTCCACTTATCAATAGCGCTTCACTCCCTGGCAACGGCGCCAGAAAATAGTCTTGATGACCTACAAGTATAGGGGGTGTATCGTAGTATTTTCGATAAGTAAGAATGTCGATCCCAACGAGGAGCAGAAGGTGTTGACAAGCAGTTTCGATGAAGGATTCCCTGTAAATGCTCACAGACAAGTATTCAGGGGGTTTTGATGTAACAGTTGAATAAAGTACGAGTAAGTAAAGTGCGAGAGTAACAATTGCAGCGAGTGGCCCAATCCTTTTTAGCACAAAGGACAAGCCGGGTTGTTTACTTATAATGACCAAACGTTCTCGAGGACACACGGGATTTTAGTCTAGTGCTTTCGCTACATACGGTTAAATAATCTTCATTGTTATGATAAGTGTTGTGTGGGTGAACCTATGCTAATGTACCGCCCTTACTAGGACTAATACATACTTGTGATTATACCCCTTCCAAGCATCCGCAACTACAAGAAAGTAATTAAGAATAAATCTAACCACAGCCTTAAACTCTGAGATCCTGCTATCCCTCCTGCATCGATATACCAACGGGGATTTAGGTTTCTGTCACTCCGGCAACCCCGCAATCGGCAAACGAGTACAAGATGCATTCCCCTAGGCCCATAAAGGTGAAGTGTCATGTAGTCGACGTTCACATGACACCACTAGAAGAATAACACCACAACTTAAATATCATAACATTGAATATTACTCAACCATAGTTCACTAATAACAGTTAGACTTCACCCATGTCCTCAAGAACTAAACGAACTACTCACGAGACATCATATGGAACATGATCAGAGGTGATATGATGATGAATAACAATCTGAACATAAACTTGGTTCAATGGTTTCACTCAATAGCATCTACAACAAGTAGAAATCGATACTGGGAGAGTTTCCCCTATCAAACAATCAAGATCAAACCCAAATTGCTACGGCGGTGACGGTGTCCAGCGGTGGAGACGGCAGTGATGATGGTGGAGATGATGATGATGGTGATGGAGATGATGTCCAGCTCGATGACGGTGATGATGGCGTTGATTTCCCCCTCCGGGAGGGAATTTCCCCGGCGGATTCCTGCCCGCCGGAGAGCTCTTTTCTCTCTGATGTTCTCCGCCCCGCAGAGGCGGCTGTGGCTCTTCGCGAGGTACCCTCTGTGGCTTAGGTCTTCGGGACGAAGGGTTTCGCGAAGAAAAGGAGGCGAAAGGGGCTGTGGGGCCCCCACACCACATGGTGGCGCGGCCAGGCCATGGGCCGCGCCGGCCTATGGTCTGGCCCCACCTTGGGCCTTCTCAGCTCCTCCTTCTGGCTTCCTTCGTCATCTTGAAAAATAGGATTTTTGGTATAATTTCCTTCCACAGTTGATCTTCCGAAATATTGCGTTCTGACGGTGCTTTTTCCAGCAGAATCCTGGCTCCGGTGCTTGATCCTCCAATAATGATGAAACATGCAAAATAGATGAAATAACATAAGTATTGAACCCAAATATGAAATATATCAATGAATAACAGCAAATTATGATATAAAATAGTGATGCAAATTGGACGTATCAGTGATTTTGGCGATATTTAAACTTGTAATGTAATAATGTATTCTTAATAGTTCCCAAGACAATCTCTACATTTATGTAATAATGAGAATCCTCCTATTTTACCCTGAGCTACTAGTTGTTGGATGTATATATACTAGCAACTTCCGGGCGGGAGTCCTGCTTGCGGGAAGAGTTTCCTCGGGCGGTGACGTGGGCATTACCCTTCGGGTAACCGACATTGCCCTATCCCGTACGATCTAACTGCAGGCCCATGAAGGTACTCGATGGCAAGGCGGGCCACTTGGATGGCGCAGCAGAAGATTCCTTGGCGGGCAAGACAAGGAAGGAGCTGAACAAGGAATGTTTAGAGATAGGACTACTGTAAACCTAGTCGTACTCGGTTAGATCTCTTGAGACCTGACCTCCTATATAAAGGCCAGGAGAGGGGCTGCCGAGGGACACGATCAATCTTAGCAATCTTAGCCACCAGAAGTTTAGAGTTAGGTCGCCGCAGCACTTAGCCTCTCGACGAGATCTTAGCCGAACCCTTCAGCACCCCATTGTAACCCAATATTCTCATAATCAAGATCAGACAGGCAGGACGTAAGGGTTTTACCTCATCGAGGGCCCCGAACCTGGGTAAATCGCTCTCCCCGCTTGTCTGTGAACCGATGTCTCGTGTCAGCCTGCAGGATTCCATCAACCCTAAGCCCCAATCGGAGGGCATTGCCGAGGAGTACCCTCGACAATTGGCGCCGTCTGTGGGAACCCTGTAGGCACAAGATCGGTCATCGGCAGATCCAGTCATGACATCGATAGCTTCATCGACACCGTCATCGCCAAGTCTGGGAAGCCCGATTCGATTCGGCTCCTATGAATTCACCCCGCACAGCAACTCGTCTCGCTCGACCTTTTCTGATCTACAAGGAAACATGGAGATGACCTTCGGCAGCGTCCACTACAACGTCAACTCGGAAGGAGTCCTTCGACTGCTGGAACCACTCGCCCCCAGATCGATAGGTCCAAGCACGTCGTCATCAATCGACCTTTCGACTGGTCTGACGGACTCAACGAACTCGCCCGCGCTATCGACTCCTCGTTCTATGTCTTCCATGTCGGTTGGATCTGACAATCCCACATCTTCGGAGATGGCCTCGTACTACTGCTTGAACTGCGATACCAGGCACGGGCTAGGATCAAGCGACACACCGTTCATCTGCAATGCCCAGTACTCATCGGGAGAGGACAATGTCGACAGCATCGTCCAAGATACCACCCGGAGAATGGAACACCACCAGGTTTATGTCGCCAATAACACGGGAAACACAAGGAACAAGGGAGACGAAGATCACACCCCCCGCTCCAGCAGACGAGCAAGTTTTGAAAACAACGCCAGTAACAACAACAACGATTACACCATCGCAGAGGAGGAGTGGGCATCAGCCAAGGCAGCCGTGCTTAACAACACACCGTTCTCCGCAGGAACCTCGGTTGGAACCCTCAACGCTTATCGCTCTATATTGGAGAAAAACCGGGAGCGCCTATCGAAAGAGCAAGCCACCCTCGAGAGACGCCTATCTGCTGCAGACCAATCTCGCAGCATACCTCATCAATCAGCGCCCTGAAGGTTCTATGGCCCAAGCCCATCGAGGTGCCCTAGAAAGTCTCGCAATATTGGGAGACAACCTGGTCCCACGGAAGGAAAATACCACGTTACAGGCCAGCGGCTCAAAGCATCATGCGAGAGATGCTCGAGATGAAATCACCCAGAGCAGAATCGACAAAGCAAGGCGACGACGCACCGCTAGGGAGGAATATGACAGTGATTCTTCGGATGAGAGCCAGGAAAACGACGGCGAGCTAAGGGGGGCCGATTGTTTAAGCTACAAAATCCGCGAGGCGATGCCACCCAGAAAGTTCAAACCTACTCCTACTGACGTCGCCAAATACGATGGACAGCAGGAGCCGAGGTCCTGGATAGACGACTACTTGCAGACTGTGATTCTGCACAAAGGAAATCAGATAGCAGCAATGCAATGCTTGCAGCTTTACCTGAAGGATTCAGCACGAGCTTGATTAAGAGGCCTGCCGAAGGGTTCCATCAAATCATGGGACGACCTAGTAGACGCTTTCGTTGCCAATTTCCAAGCAAAATACAAAAGGCCCGTCAGGATTGAGGAATTACGGCATTGCCAGCAAAAGCAGAAGGAATCGATGCGCACATACATCGGGAGATTCACCAAGCTCTTAAACGCTGCCGAAGATGTTTCTGTCGACAGAGCAATCGATGCCTTCAGCGATGGCATCCGACGTGAAAGCTACATAGAGGAACTCGGGCGCAAAAAACCAAAAACCATAACCAAGTTAATGGAAATCGCAAACAGCTGGGCTGATGGCGAGGACAACGTACGAAAGCTGCGACAGCGTAGTGACGACGAAGACGACGACCAGCCGAAGCACGACTCAGGTGGACGAAGGGATCGCCACAAGAAAAGGAAAAAACCGCAGTTACGACGATAGTAACCTGGTAGCCGCAGGATATTCTGATCGGCAGGACGATCGGTCTGATGACATACGAGATGATCGGCAGGACGGCAATCGGAACAACTCTGGAAACCGTGGCAACTACAAACCACGACCACAGAGGACTCCCGAGCTACCCTTCGCCGAGCAGATCAACGCTCCTTGCTACTTGCACTCGTACATTGATTCTAAGGACAACAAAACAAAGTCAAGCCACCTGCTCAGAGATATTAGGCAGTTCATCGACATGGAGAAATTCATCCAGCAGAAGCAACAACAACAACCACCACCACCACCACCACCGCAGCACCAGGTACAGCAGGCTCAACCTCACCAACCCAATGAGACGTTTCCACCACCACGTGGGCAGATGAGCATGATCCACAGGACAGGTGTTTCAAGAAGAGAAATGAAGAAGCTCACACGAGAAATCAATCTGGCAGAAAGTATCATGGTGAACATCCCTGAGTATGTCGAGTGGTCATCTCAGAACATTACGTTCAGCCGAGCAGATCACCCAATGACCATACCAAAACCAGGACACGCTGCCTTAGTAGTCGAGGCACAAATCGGGGGGTTCAAGATGAGCAAAGTCTTCATGGATGGTGGAAGCGGACTAAACCTGATATTCGTCGACACAATCAAAAGTATGGGGATCACCATGAGAATGCTAGAAGAAACAGACACCTGTTTTCATGGGATTCTCCCCACTTCACCGGTGTACTCTCTTGGCAAAGTTTACCTGAACGTCGTCTTTGGCAAACCCGACAACTTCAGGAAGGAAAAGATCGAGTTCGAAGTCGTGAACTGGGAATCACAGTATCACGCTATACTCGGAAGACCAGCTTATGCCAAGTTCATAGTTGTACCGCACTATGCATACCTCAAGTTGAAAAATGCCTGGGAGCAACGGGACAAACATCACAGTCTATGGAAGTTTTTCACGCTCGGACAATTGTGATCGCGACTTTCAGAGGATTGCTGCAAAGTTTGGGTTAAAACAGGAAATCACCAATCTTCCTTCCAAGTCGTCGTCACGCGATATTAAGGAAGAAAAACACGTCAGGGAAACCAAGAAGAAGCCAGCCGACCTTGCTCCAGAAGCTTCGGCAGCAAAAGCTTCGGCAGTTGATGGCACAGCAGTCTTAGGAGACAGCAAGACACTGGCAATCGCTGTCGAGACCCCTAGTGAAATCAACGACGCTTCGAAAACCGCTAACGTGGTGGACAAGCCGGAAGATAAGAAGAACCTTTTCCTTGCTTAAAGTAGATGAATAGTGTTTAGTTCTTCCTTTATTTTCAACAGGGCCTCCCCTTTTTTCGCCCTTTAGTCCCGTGCTTACTTTATTAATGAGAACTTAAGTTTTGATTCCTTGATAAGCATTGCAGTAATTCGGAGCATCTAATCCGCATCATCGTAAACCTTGCTTACACCCCTCGGTGAACGATGGTGCAACGTAGTACGCGGCAAAAGATTGTGCTCCGAAAAAGCCTCTACGAGTGCTAAAGGATGCAAAAACAAACAAGGACGATGACCTTTCCCTCTGCTACAGATGCCTCTACGAGCGCCGTAAATAGCAAGAGTCTGGAAATATATATAAAACAACCCACGTTCGATATTTTACTTATGGAAATATCAAAGAACAACGGGCACATCGGCAGAATTAGTGCTTCCGATATGTTCGGGAGCTGCTGTCAGAACATACATCGGTTGAAAGCAAAGTTGCACATACAACGGGTCTAGCAAGACCTGCAACACGAGCTGATCACTCAAACAATTTGCTGACCAACAAGTACACATACGTTTAAACAGGCAATTAAGATTTGCTCCTCCAAAATTTGCCAACGGCATTGACACGGTAAAAGTACATACACATGTATCTACCGAACAAAAAGTTTCAACTATGCAACTCAAACGCTTGGATGAAGGAGCCAAATTACCTATTTACAATAAGAACTTAACCCTGAATTACTCTTGCGGAGTTTCTCTTTCTTCAGGTATCTTCGAATCCTGTTCAAGCTTGTCAACAATTATATTGGCAGGCAACACTACCTTCAGGTACAGCGTCTTCAAATCACCAACCGCGTTGGCGATATTCAGCAGATTTGCCGAAGGATAACATGCAAGGACGAGGGCAAGTGTAAATCTGGCCCCTACAAAAACCTGAGCTCGCACCAAGTCTCGAATTTTCTTGGTATTCCCAAATTCAAACATCAGAGTCAACAGCGTAGGAGGGACCGCGTTCAAGAGGAACATTGTCTTCCAAATTACCCTCAGGGCTTTGTAGCACTTATCGAAGAAATGGTGGACCTGCTGGACCCGATCTTGGAATTGTGCGACAGCCGAAGCTTTCGAGTGCTCCCTCCAGAAAATTTCCTCGGCTGATGACAGCTGAGTCAATGCGTTCACGCGCTCGTGAATCCGCTTGTTCTCTTCAGCACGGTTCAGGGCTATGACTAGCAAAGGAATTGACGGAAGATCAGGCAATGCGTCTTTGACAAAGAATAATGAGCACAAGGACCAGGAAACTTACAGTTCAAACTTTCAGTGGCCTTATGCAGTTCAGTAAGAGCGTAGCGCTCTACGTCGGCTGCAATCTCGCCCTTCTTCTTGACAATGGCAGCCAAGGCATAGGTATTGCGCAGATCCTTTTCCATCTGCGCAATCCGATCCTTCATACGCTGGATTCGATCACCTTCAGAAAGAGCACCCGAAGAATCATCGACAAACGCAGGCACTGGGAAAACCTGCAAATAAACAGCGTCAAAGGCATGACGGATCGCATCGCTTCAGCATCAGAAGTAACTCCCATTGGGAGAATGCAAGTATAAATGTCATAACAAGGGTACACTAGCAACATTGCTAGCACGGAATTTATTACAATCACAAGTTTTGCGACAGAACATTGTTTCACATCAATTCAAAAAGAAGTTTGTTACAAAAATCAAGGGGCTTGAGTCTGGGTCGATAAACTTGGGCCAGCCGATGTTTTCTTTGATGAAACCAGCTCAAGGAGCTGACGTGCACACTTAAGAGCTGACATTTTGAAGGTGCTTAAATCAATGAACTGCCCATCTTGATCTTTCGGAAGCTCCCTAGACATCTCCTCAATATCGGCCTTGAAGCCATGACCCATCATAAGTTGGAAGGCTAGGAGGGCACCATAGGTACATGAAGTACATTTGAATACCTCGATAATCTCCTTGGTGTCGACAGCGAAGGCATCGATCAGCTGCCCCAGAGTCTTGTCTTGACTGATCTTGGGGAAGATCATCGAGTGCATTCGCGCCATGGCACCCTTACCCTTATCAAGGAGCCCCCGTATAAGCTGGTGTGCGGCAAGAGTCATTGACACACTGTTTGCCGGAGAGTTGTTTGGAATTTTATCCAAGGCATCGGCAGGGATGTCAGCGGCCTCTGCAAGGGAATGAAATGGGAAAAGTTACTATCAAAGGGTCGAATTTGCAAAGTGATAATCGACAGGGAAGCATAAAAAGAATTACCAAGCAAAGCCAAGGAAGACTGGTGAAGAAGTTCATCTTTTTCAGTCGCCCGTGCTTCGGCGACCAGCCTAGACGCTTCCTCTTCCTTCAGCTTCTCCTTCAGCCTGCTGAGTTCCTCCTTCAGGGAGTCGACCTCTTGACGAGCTGCGGCGGCTATTTTGTTTGCGCCTTCCAACTTCAAGGAAGAAGATTTAACTTCCTTCTGCATCCAAACCTTGTCTGCTTCCAGGGAAGTAAATTGGGAGGCGAAGGCCTCCAAAGAAGATATAACGCCCCGCAGATCCTTAAGGAAAGGGGAAAACAGATGTTCGATGAAGAATCATCAATCAAGGCACATTCAGGGAAATTCGCATTGCAATCGAGAAAGGCTTACAGGTTTTTCTGAAGGAGGGGTCGTGGCGGCAGCAGTCGAAGGAATATCTTTCCCCCTAGAAAGGGAGGAAGCAGTCGATACCTGGGCAACGAGGGTTGCAGTAGGAGCCGAAGCTTCGGAAGAACGGCACCAGATTTGGCTTTCTTAGACGGAGGCCCGATGAAAGCTTCGTCACTACGAAAGGGAATGGTTGGCGAGAATTATGAAAGAAATGCGAATGATAAAGGCAAAATACGGATTCTAGGAAAAAGGCGCTTACAGGTCAAAGAGATCATCCTCGTCGGCAAAGCCGCCGGTTGATCTCTTCGCGGGTGAAGCTCTGGCCTCCTCCACGGCTGCATTAACAAAGGCATCATGATCAGCGTCGTCATCACGCACTGATCCCGCTGTGTCGCAAGTATCATTGGCTGGGGGAGGAAGATCGGTGTAGATAGCCTCAGAATCTATCGGGTCATCGTGATCGCTCTTCGAGTTCGTGTACTCGGCAGTATGAAAATCAACAGGGGTTGAGGAACCTCTTCCCTCGGAAGTGTCGTTTGGTAAATCATGCAAGTTTTCAGAAACTATGGGGATTTGTCGAAGAAAAGAGTAAATAAGAACAATAGTAGTTGTGTCAACAAAGTGGAACAGGGTAATAAGAGTATGAGAAGGACAATTTACCTCTGCCAGCGGATGATCGGCATCAAGAGGAGAATACGAAGATATCAACGGGATCGAGTCTTCCTGGCTAAAGAGAGTGAGGCGACGAACTTCATCAAGCAGCTCCGATTCCGACAGTTCAGCGATGTTTATCCTGGTTTCATCCCTTGGACCTGAATACAACCACATCGGACGAACCCTGGCCATGACTGGCTGGACTCGACGTTTCAAGAACACCGCGGCCACCTCTGTGCCGATCATGGTTTGACCATCGGCTTCTTTGATCCGAAGGAATTTGGCAAATAACTCATCGGCAGCTGTCCTTTCAGCAGGAGAGAGGATGTTCTTCCAAGAATGCTTGGGTTTGGCTTCAAGGACGTCGGCAAAGCAAGGAAGCTGGGACTCGGTTGTTGAGGAATCCTTAACATAAAACCATTTCAGTCTCCATCCTTGCACAGATTCTCTCATTGGGAAACTGAAATAGTTGACTTCTGAAGGGACAACAAACCCCACTCCCCCAATGACAAAGGGTCCATTGCTACTACTGTATCTCTTTACGAAGAAACTTTTCTTCCACAACCCAAAGTGAGGCTCGATGCCGAAGAACGCTTCGCAAAGGGTGATGAACACAACAACGGGGAGGATTGAGTTAGGGGTGAGTTGCCACAGTTGGATTTCGTAAGTCCGCAGAAGACGATGGAGGAACTCGTGAGCAGGAAGCGAGAGACCCCGATACAAGAACGACAGGAACATCACGATAAAACCAGCAGGAGGATTGGGCCGAGAGATCGCACCTGGGAGAATCACATTCCCCTCATCGGAGGAGATTAGTCCAAGGCTTCGGGCCCTCTTCTCATCACGCTTTGTGATGGAGGACGCTAGCCAGTCTCCGGGTTTGGCTGGGGCTACCGAGCTTGACGGCGCTGACGGCGCCGGAGCTGGGGGAGGAGCATCTAGCGCGCTTCTCTTCGGAAGATTCGAGGAGGCCTTGGCGGCGGCGCCACCACTCGTTGAGCTGGCGGCGGCAGCGAGGTTCTTCTTCTTCACCATCGCAAGATCTGGAGAAGATCTAAAAACGGTGGTGGTGGCGCAGCGGTTGAGAAAGAGAAAGGTAGAAGAAGAACAGGAGGATGCTACGATGAATATGAGAGAATGTTAAGGATTTTATCCTGAGAGATTTTAAGAAGGGGAGAACTTGGGGATTGCGTGGACACGTGTCGTTGCGGCTAGTTCATTAAGAGGACCCTTTCTCCATCGTTGATCGTGGAAATCGAGGAGGCACCTTGGTAACTGTACGAGGAAGGCGGATATTACTTAAAAACAGAGCCAGGCAGAGGTAGGATGGGCCCAGCGGGTCGCGTCCTGTCAGTCAAAATCAAAGTGTCAATAACGTCATCAGTGACATCGTGAGGAACGCTCGAAGCATTCGAAGAAATGTAAAAGGTATCGGATGGTGAACTTGAGTCTATGAACGGATCGCGAGCATCCGCGCCTAGACTCGGGGGCTACTCCCATCGGGAGCGCTGGACGCGCACCCGATAAAATGAGCACTCGAAGATATTCCTGTGAAGAAACATTTGAAGAAAAGGATGGAATGCTCAGCTCGAGTCTGCACCCGGTTACAAGCGCCCGTGTCCAGACTCGGGGGCTACTCCCATCGGGAGCGCTGGACGCGCACCCGATAGAACTATTTTTTTGCACTCCAGGATCATGCCCGGGGACTTGATTCTGTGTAGGGTGACGTTGTTTTGCCATCGGCAGTTAACCATCAAAAGTTGTGCACGTTACTCATTATCCCTTACGCGCGGAAAACTTATCGAAGAAAACAAGCCTTGGTAAAAATGTATCGGATGATCCATGAAGACTTGCAGCAAAACTTCAGCAGAGGAAAACGTTCGAGTGGTACACCTTGAGTCTACGCACGGATTGAAAGCATCCGTACCTAGACTCGGGGGCTACTCCCATCGGGAGCGCTGGACGCGCACCCGATAGAAGAAGATGATGCTGATACAAGATGGACAAAAACAATCAAGGAGAAGAACATTAGGTGGAGGCATGCTTTAGTCTCTGCCCGAACTATCTTCGGCTAGATACTCGGGGGCTACTGACGTGGGCATTACCCTTCGGGTAACCGACATTGCCCTATCATGTACGATCTAACTGGAGGCCCATGAAGGTACTCGATGGCAAGGCGGGCCACTTGGATGGCGCAACAGAAGATTCCTTGGCGGGCAAGACAAGGAAGGAGCTGAACAAGGAATGTTTAGAGATAGGACTACTGTAAACCTAGTCGTACTCGGTTAGATCTCTTGAGACCTGGCCTCCTATATAAAGGCCACGAGAGGGGCTGCCGAGGGACACGATCAATCTTAGCAATCTTAGCCACCAGAAGTTTAGAGCTAGGTCGCCGCAGCACTTCGCCTCTCGACGAGATCTTAGCCGAACCCTTCAGCACCCCATTGTAACCCAATATTCTCATAATCAAGATCAGACAGGAAGGACGTAAGGGTTTTACCTCATCGAGGGCCCCGAACCTGGGTAAATCGCTCTCCCCGCTTGTCTGTGAACCAATGTCTCGTGTCATCCTGAAGGATTCCATCAACCCTAAGCCCCAATCGGAGGGCATTGCCGAGGAGTACCCTCGACAGGCGGAGCTTCCGAAGATGTCTAAGACGGCTGGCCATCTAAGACATCTTCGAGAAGCTCCGCCGGAGAGGCTCTTTCCTTCCAGGTCACCGTCGCCTGGTGTATACCAGCTCCCGGGAAGCTCTCTCTCCTCTCCCCTCCTTTTGTTCCCTGAGCTACTGGTTGTTGGGTGTATATATACTAGCAGCTTCCTGGCAGGAGTCCTACTTGCGGGAAGAGTTCCCTCAGGCGGAGCTTCCGAATATGTCTAAGACGGCCGGCCATCTAAGACATATTCGAGAAGTTCCGCCGGAGAGGCTCTTTCCTTCCTGGCTGCTCTCTCTGCTCCCTGGCTACTCTCTCTACTCTCCCCGGAGAGGATATATATAGTAGCGTGCCTCCAGCTAATCCCCTCCCCTCAGATAAGGTAAACACCAGATAAGCCTCCCCCAGATTAAGCCCCCAATATTTTTTTGTCCCGGTTTGAGCACCCACCCGGGATAAAAGAGGTATATAAAGTAACCCACCATCTCGGTCGAAAGCCACCACCCCAGATTAAGCCCCCCATATTTTGTCCAGGTTTGAGCACCCACCCAGGATAAAAGAGGTATATAAACTAACCCACCATCTCGGTCGAAAGCCACCACCCCAGATTAAGCCCCCCATCTTTTGTCCCGGTTTGAGCACCCAACCAGGATAAAAGAGGTATATAAACTAACCCACCATCTCGATCGAAAGCCACCACCCTAGATAAGGCTCGTTCATATTAATTTAACTAAATTGAAACTAAAACAACGACAACAATTTTATTGATATTTAACTAGATACGTTAACTAAATTTAAACTTAAATAACGACTTCGACTAGTTCTTCTGCGCATCCGCTGCTGTCCTCCTAGCTGCCGCCTCCTGCCACCGCTGCTGCTGAAGCTCCACCCACTCCTCTATATCCGCGAGTTGCGGGTCCACCTGCACCGGCGGCGGGTGCGGCTTTGGGGGCATTGTGAAATGGGCTAGGGTTCGGTGAGTGAAGTGGGAGACGGGGATGTAGGAGCTATTTATAGAGGCCTGTAGGCAGGAAACTTTCCAGCGCGGCGTCTTGGCGGGAAACTTTCCCGCGCGGAGTCTTGGCGGGAAACATGCGTCCTTATCCCGGTTGCACCCACCAGCCGGGACTAAAGGACACATGCATCCTTATCCCACCGACAGCTTTAGTCCCGGTTACACATGCATCCTTATCCCACCGACAGAAGATGAAAATGGCAAATTTGTTAATTGAAAATTGGACTAAAGGTTACATATTTTTATAGAACATAGAAGATCTAACATAGTCCAAAAAACATTGAAAATACAATTAAAATAGATAAATGACTAGTATAGTCTACTCGTCGTCGTAGGTTGTCTCGGTCCAAATGTCGTCCCACCGAGGGTCGTTGTCGGCCGAAGTTGTATTCGGGTTGTCGAACTCGGCGACGCCCGACGGTGGCGCCTGTCGGACCTACGCTGTGCCCTCAGGTCAGCGAAGAACGCGTCGGTATTGTCGACGTCGCTGGGGAACTGCGCCCTCCACTGGCGCATCAACTCCTCGTCGAGCTCGGCGATGGTGATCCGGCGCTGCACCTAGCGGTGGTGACGACGGTCCTCTTCATCGACAAGGCACGGCGCTGGCGTGAGGAACTCCGCCTCCTCTAGATATTCGACATCCGGGAAGTTCATGTCGCGCCGTGGCCGCCGAAATCGCCACGCGGCCGCGTCGTAAGCGCGCGCCGCCAGCTCCGGCGTGTTGTACGTGCCGAGGGTGAGGCGGAAGCCGCCGACACGCATCTCGGCGTAGAACCTACCCTTCGAACGCGCTCGAACGTCGCGGAAACCGTACGACCCGCAGCGGCATCCCGGAGACGAATGAGCGGAGGCGATGACGACGCGTCACGCGGGGAAGCGGCGAGGCGGTTGGTTGGTTGCGCGGAGGTGAAGTTTCCGCGGCGGTTGGTTGCGCGTGGACGTGATGCTTTATAGCGCGCGCGCGAAGCGACACGGCAAGTTTGGCGCTCCGTATACAGCAATGGCGATGTGTGGCGCAGGGAAGCGGTGGGCGTGGCACGTGGAAGCGGCGGCGACACATGACACGGGGAAGAGGCAGGGCGTGGCACGTGGAAGCGGCGGCAACACATGGCATGGGGAAGCGACGGGGCGTGGCACGTGGAAGCGGCGGCTACACGTGGCACAGGGAAACGGCGGCAGTGACGCGTGGCCAGTAGAAAATAAACAGAAAGAACACTAAAAAAGAAACAGAAAAAACCACCATTGGCCTGGAGCCCAAGTCCACGGATTGAGCTCCGGGCCGTTGGATTAAAACGGCTGGAGGCGTTGGATGGAAAGGGCCACGGATCAACCCCTTTTGTCGCGGGTGGTGGCACGGGCCGCGAGAAAAGACCCCCCTTTTGTCGCGGGTCGTGCCACCACCCGCGACAAAAGGGTCGGACTATTTAAGCCTCCGCGTCGCGGGGCGAGGCACCACCCGCGACACTGGAGACCACGAAGTAGAGATCGGACGCCGCCAGGCTGCCGGAATCGAGAGCCACCGCCACCTCCGCCGTGCCTCCGACCGCCGCCCCCGCCGCCACCTCTTCCGCACCTCGGGCCGTGGACGCCCGGAACCCTAGCCTCTGCTAGATTCGCCGGCCGGCCTCCGCTCGATTCCCCACCGGCGAGCCTCCTCCAGCGTCGTCGACCCCGCAACCACGCGCACGGTGAGCTCCTCTACCCCCTAGTACCCTCGCTGTCCTCTCTCTCCCTCTGTACTGCGCCCGCGTCGGGAACCTACCCCGGCCGCCGCCCATCGCTGCCGACCGCGCTCCGACGACCAATCGCTGGCGGCGCCGCCATCAGATGGTTCGGCGCATCACCCCGCGCAGTTCCCCCACTCGCACACGTTCAATTGCGGCCCTAATCGCCGGATTGGAGCTCAACCCGAGCTCCTCTGTGAGCTCATGGCCGGCTGACATCATCATGACGGCACGCTAACGTCATAATCCTTTTTTTATTTTCTGTTAATAATATTTGTAAATAGAAAATCTACGACAAGTGGACCCCATCTGTCAGAGTTTTAATAATTTCATGAATATTTGGAAAAGAATAAAATTATGACAAGTGGGTCCAAGTTTTCAGACTTTTATTGTTTTTATAGAATTTTCAGAAATTGATTTAAAATGAATTAAACTTTGGAAATTCATCACTAAATCATTTTAAATCAGAAAAATACAAATAATATATCAAAATGTTTAGAGAAACAAATCCTAATTGTTTATCCATGTTTCATACATGATTGAACCAACTAAAATTCAAGCCATAGTGGAAACCCTAATCGACCCCTCTGATGTGTTGAGATCGATGCCGAACCCCTTTAATTTCCATCGATGCAACTAGGGTTTACCCAACCCCTTTAAAATGTCATGTCATCATATTGTATGCACATTGCATTATGCCATGTCTTGATTGTGCTATTCCTTTCCGGTATTTGTTTCTTCTCGATAGGGACCGAACGCGAGCCTGAGATCAACGCCACCGAAGAGCAGCACCGGAAGAACGAGGGACAACGCGCCGCCGCACGCCACCGCCGCGCGCAGCAGGTAGCCCACCGCCGGCCGGTATTTTGATCATTGTTGTATTGTTAATATTATTGTATTAAGATTGTTGATATTGTTGTTAATATTGTTAATATTGTAGTTAATATTGTTGTATTAAGATTCGAATGTTACCCGATCCGCGACATCGCGACATCGCCCATTAAGATTCGAATGTTATCCGATTCGAATGTTACCCGATCTGCGACATCGCCCCTACCGTTATCCCCCCCTCTTCGTGTGTTACGAATGTAGTCACCGACATCCCCCCTCTCCCCGTGTGTTACGACAACCCCTACGTTATGTAGTCACCAGCACCCCTCTCTCCCTCTACGTTATGCTGACATTATTATTATTATGAACCCCTACTCAAAATTAATCATGTACTTATCGATTTAATATTTTGCAGAAACAATGGATCCATTCCATCGAGACCTCGAACAGGAAGACATCGTCGAGGAAATAATCCGCCAAGCCGACCTACAAGATGACCCAGAAGCCGATGGATCCATTGATGGAGAAGCCGACGGCTCTGCTGATGGAGAAGCCGAGGGATCCGGTGATGGAGAAGCCGAGGGCTACAGTGATGGAGAAGCCAAGGGCTCCGGTGATGGCGAGGTATATATACATGTATATTATCACTAGAGCCATTAATGGAATTCTATATGTATATGTATATAAATTAATTAATTTTTATTCTCTTAGGACTTCCAAGATAAGTTGGACAAACGAGGCCCGGCAAAGAAGTTGGGCAAAAATGACCACTACACAATTACACGTATATCACCTAAAGGCCAACCGGTGGAACCCGCAAATGCCGCAACGATATTTAAAAATCAGTGCGGAGTTATGGTTAGGGATCGCATCGCGATCACTGTTAGAGAATGGAACAAGAGCAAGAATGTGCCCGAAAGTGAGTTTGTTGCCGATAGGTTCAAAGGCAAGATTTTTACGACCACATGGCACATTTGACCTTTCCAGAATTGCAATCGCAGATTGAGATGGACAACCAGAAGGAGCTAGTGAAGAAGTGAGCTCTTCAGAAGACGGGGGAACTATTCCGGGCCTGGAAGAAGCGATTATGGGCAACTTATAAGGAGGAGAAGAAGCCTCCAAAATATGAAGGCTATCTAGCGAAGCAAGAGCATAACTGGGATGCATTTGTGAAGTACAAGACCTCAGAGGATGCTGTGGAATTGTCAAAGAAAAACAAGAAGAATGCAAGTGAAAAGGAGTATCACCATCATACGGGGCGAGGGGGCTACCAAAAAGCCATGCCTCAGTGGGATGAACAAGAGGTTGAGATGCAGCGGAATGGGGTCATTCCAGAACCCATACGAGAAAACTGGGACTTGGGGGCTCGAAATTGGTTCCTTGCGCATGACTGTAAGTATGACATGCGGACAGGGAACCTTGTTCAAAGTGACAGCCAGGTTAAGATACCCAGGGAAAAAATGGCTTGAAGTGACGGCAGATATTAAATCGGGAAAATTGAAGTTTGTTCCCGATAGACTTGCTGATGTTTGTCCTCGGGAATCCTGAAAAGGGAGGACGAACAAGAGGCCTCGGCCCTAGTTATGCATGGGAGATTGGGTTTCCGAGCGACATGGAGACTTATATAAGCCGAGCGAGAGGAAAACAACACCAGCAGGAGGTGCAGAATGACCAGTTAAACGAATTCCAACGCCGGCTTGACCAGCAGCAGCGGGAGATTGAGCAGCAGCAGCGGGAGATTAACGAACTTAAAGGACGACGCGAGCCAGATAATACCGCCAGCATATCTCAGCGGCGAAAGTAGCGTGTCTGAGTCGAAGGCCCCGCCTGAATGTACACGGATGATAGATGGCGGTCCTGGCTACCCCGTGGATGGAATCAAGGAGCAGACACCTTGTGATCTCCATGAGGTGTCCAGGAACCTATCTCTTAAGGTGGCGGTCGGCTTTGTTTTACTTACATTAGTACCTGAAGGTGAGCCGGCACTATGGCATGGCAATGAGATTCTAGCTGGCTATGCTCGTGTTGGGGTGGATTCAATTGTACCGTCATTTGAGTCATTGCAGCTTGAAATCCTTGGAGGTGAAGGTCAGCTTACACTCAGAGACGTACTGGGTGACATCATTCTTTGGGACAAGAAAAACATCAGGTTTCCAGGCCACCATCACCTCCTCCAAGTGGTCGCAGGTCACCAGCACCTCCTCCGAGTGATCACATGTCGCCATCACCCCATGAGTACGACCACCACATCCCTAGTCCATCTCCTGCGCCGCCGCCTGCACCCACTAAGACTCGGCAGGCACCCAAGCGGAAGCGTGTCAAGAGTCCTATCCTCTGAATGTTGCCCCTCCCAAGAGTACCAAAGGTTCCTCCCCCCGTCCTTACGATCTTACTATCGAGGAAAATGAGGCCGTTGTAAAGAAACAACTGCATGAACATTTTCATAAGGAAAAACCCAAGCCCCCAGCACCATACACCGAGAAGCAAAAATCATATGCTCTTGATTTTCCGAACACACCATCGCAATATGAATTACACGAGAAGAAGGATGACTATACACGCACACTTGCCAAGGTAATTGAGCAGGGAAAAGAGAAGGATAGTGCTAGCACGAGCAAATCATCAACTAGAAGTGTAGCTGAGAAGAAATCAAGTACAAAAAGTGCACCCCTCAAGGCCAAGCAAGCGATAGCAAGCATAAAAAGAAAGGAAGTTCCCCAGCTCGGAGAATAGGCCAAACAATCGATCCCACCCCTCAAAGTGTTAGATGTTCCCTCGGTGTACCAGAAACAAGGTGGTTTCGATATGGAAGAAGCGGCGCTAGCGGATCAAATGGGTTGTAGTGTGGAGCAATTGCTGAGTTCCCAAGATGCTGCACTACCCATTGCTGATATAGCCCCTAAATTTGTCTACGGAGCCGACTTGGTCAGCAAAGAGCGGCTGCATCAACTGCCAACGCATATGCGGAATTTGCATCAGTAGTACCTTGATGCATGCAAGGAGAACAAAAGATTCATCGTGGCGAATATCCCAGAAGAATATTACTTCCGAAGGAAGGATCTCCATATTGAGATTTCCGAACTCTGGCAGTTATTCAATTTAGACTCCCTCGACAAATCTCTCATGAGTTGCTATTGCTTGTAAGTTGTTAACTACATATAAGTTCATGTTCATTCAGTTGTTTCTGTTCATTGCATATACTCATTATATCTTATGTACTCTCTTATGCAGACTGAATATTGATGAATGCAGAAGAAATAAGATAACGAATATTGGGTTTGTTGACCCAGATAAAGTACATCATGACACGGTAAGGGATAAAGCCGAAGAAACGAGGGGAAATCTACTAAGGTTTATAACGGAGCAACATTTCTATGATTCAATACTGTTTCCTTACAACTATATGTGAGACTTACTGATCTGTTGTATACATTCAATTTTTGTTACTCGATGTTAAGTGTAATTCATTACGTATATATATATATATATATATATATATATATATATAAACATGTGCAGTTTCCACTGGATTCTCCTAGACATTCAAGTTGATAAGGGAATAGTTGAAGTAAGGGACCCATTGAGTAGAGGCCTGGAAGGTTTCCACGACTTGCAACACTTGCTCCAGAGGTAATTTTAATCATTGCCGCGCTATATCTTTCGTGAGATATCAATTAATTATCCACTCATTCAATCATTCTTTTGCCTGGCAGGGTTTGGAGAGTTTTCAAGAAGAGGAATACGAGTGACTTCGTAGAGAAGCTAACATTTACTCCTGTACCATGCGCCCAGCAGCCAGGGGATGAATCTATGTGGATACTACGTTTGCGAGTCCATTCGCATGTTAACCACTGAGAAGAACGATAATAGATTCAACGTAAGCAATAACATTCACAACTTTAATTTATTATCGTCAATATTTCGTTATCAAGATTGATATAGTCATATTCCTATATAGTTCGAGTTCACGCGGGAGAAGCTCCAACCACACCAACACCTACTAGGAATTGCGGAGGAAGTGGCGGGGCTTGTGATGAGAAAAATAATAGACGACAACGGCTTGTTTAGTCCAAATAGCCGCTTCTGATGATCCCCGTGTAATAGTTCGAATAGACGACGGGCTATAGTTCCGGTAGTCGTGAGGTCCATGTATATGTAAGGGGAATCTAAAAATAGACTTTTGCTTCGAATATTTGTTTGTCAATCTATATATAATGCATTAAAACGTGTACAGCTTGTAGTAGCGTACAAATATATGAAAATTTTATTTTGAAATAAAAAATGAAATAAAACAGGGGCGCTGGCGGGGGGGGGCTGCTCCCCTTAAACCTCATGCGTGCGCCACGTAGAGGGTCTTTTGTCGCGGGCTGTGTTACCACCCGCGACAAAAGGGGGTGTCCCCTGCGCGCCCCGCGGCTGCCACATGGTGGACCTTATGTCCCGGCTGGTAAGCGGGCCGCCCGTTGTCCCGGCTTGCCGGCTGGGACAAAAGGCTCTTACGGCCCACGACATTAGACCTGTTTTCTACTAGTGTAAAAAGCCGTATGAAGATTTTGTTCCTGAGACCCGTTAACTACAAACAAAACTCCTTACCAGCACACCAAACACTTGTATTGCTTATATTGCCATGTGTAGTATATTTGACCTTGTTTGTAAATTTATTTTCAAATTTGTCTGTTTTTTTTTTAAAACGGTAGCAGTATTTTTTGGAGGGGGACGAGAACTTTGGTGTTTCGACGAGATTTCGGAATTTCTTGCCTAGAAAAAAACTTTCTTGACTTGAGCATGATGGATCGATACCCACCTCTACTGAATACTTCACATCATGGCGGCATTAGTACGCTACTATATATGTACTCCTGCTCCAGCTTTAAATTGTGCAAGTGATCATGTATATATACTCACATAACATCATATGTATAAGGCCATTATAGCGCGAGCACTTATATCTGCTAAGCTGGCCGGGTTGTCAGCTAAAAAGCCAGGTCCACTCATTGTTCCAGCTGTATTAGCCAGACGTTTGCTTGTTTTCCTTTTCTTAAAAGTGGATTAAGGACACTGATGATCTGGGTCGTAATGATTCTTTTCAGCGTGGAAAGGGAAGCTTTAACTTAAGTCACATCATCTTTGTTGCGATTCAAAGTTAATTAAACCTATCTTCGATCTAATTGGCTAGCTCTCACACCGCGTTAATCATGATTACAGTTAAGAGTCTGTGTATCAAATTAAACTGCTGAGGCTAAACGAATGTGGATGTTTAAGGGGAAACAGATTGTGCTGGCTGCTCAAGAAACAGCTATGGTTACTCAGTTTCTTTCCTCAAAGGTAACTTTGGTTGTTGAAAGGTTGTGCAGTGTGCTGTGGTGAAAGCAGCAATGGTATCTGTGGCTGCGTTGGATATATTTTTCTACCTAGTACTATATAGTTAGCTACTAGTAAGCAGCTATTTGCTGCATGATCAGTTGAAAAAGTGGCAAGATACACACGTTTCTGTCCTGACGGGGCAGGATTCTTCTCTGGTGGTGTGCGCAAGTGCATACGTAATGCCAACCAACACCATCTTATCTTATGCAAATAGTAGGTCCTAATTAATATTCAAAATGTGTAGTTTAAGAGCCTAGCTGCACGGAGTATCAACCGCACTAACCATATCAGAGCAGCAAGCAAAGGACCACCCAAATCTGATTAATAATCATTAGAGTCTTCTAATCTCGGTGTAATGGCCTAGAGGAAGACAAAACCTGCCTAGGAATGTTAGCAGGAAAGGCATGAATTACAACCTACCAATACAAGTAAACTAATCGATCCCCATATGCATGATTCCCTGATACCCTTACCTGCTCGGCACCATTGCACCTTTTCTATCTTCAGCACTCAATCTGCACACAGATCAATTAATAGATGTATGTATATTCTCCACAATACGGCGCAGCACTCATTCAGACATAGATGGTCGATATGGTGCATGCAGAACTGCAAATTCATGACGGTGCAGTAATCGTTGGTGAAACAATTTGGGGGTAAATAGAAATGATGGATCGATCAGCGGTGCTGCAGAGAATTCTGCAATGAGCGACGATGCATCATCGGTCCATCAAACGTAAATCATGCCGCGGTAGCTGCTAGCGCTGCCGATCTCGAGGCGCGGAAAGGAGATCGAGGGGCAGCAGCGGCGCGACAGGCGAGGAGGATGAAAGTTGAGACACAAAACTTTCTGAAAAAGGGCTACAGGGAAGGAGGGGAGCAAAAGAATTTCGCGGCATGCATGCCTGCGATTCCGAGAGAGAAGAAAAAGCAGGAGCAATACAGCATCGCACACGCAGATGACACTATGGCACTACACTATGCACAAACTCCGATCACACACCTAAAAAAGCTGATGTTTTGAGGCCGGAGATAGACTGCGTTGCATCCCCAGCCATGGAAAGTGATGAAAATGAGAGGTGGTGGTCGGAGAGGCCTCCAGTTTTCACAAGGTGGCTACCCTGCATAGCCATGCATGCATATGAATGGCCGCAGCAGCAGAGATTCCTTCGGTTCTCCTGTGAAAGAACAAGCTATAGCTATGCGCGAGTGATGGAGAAAAGCTAGCAGGATTACTTGGATCGATGCGATGAGTTAGTTGCGTTGCTGCTACTTTACACTCATGATCCCCATGAATTCCCTGTGGTTTTGGTGTGACCTCGGCATACACGCACACGCCATGACACCCTCTATCTTTTGAAAAGAAAAATGCGCGCAGCACAGACCTGACAAAAGCCAAGTCAAAACGAGAGCAATCTTCAAAAGCTACATGCTCAACTCATCAGCGTCTAGTAGATAATTAGCCGCCTGCTGAAATGTATGCCTCTAATTATTCCGAAGCAAAACGGATGTGATGATCGATGCCCTAACCATAGGGATGGTGCTCTGTCAAAAAAAAACCCATAGGGATGGTGCCACAGGGTATACGGATGAAGCCACCTTATGTCCGTACATGTCCCCTCCGATTTTACCGGCCACCTGTACCTATGCTATGTTTTCCTATACGGACGGGTAAATGCATAGCTACAGGTAAAAATTCCCGCGTTTACACCACATAACATTGAGAAAAAACAGTCATAAACAACATCTTACCATAACTTATAATAAAGCCACATTATAACTGTAAAAACACTTACAAATAACATCATATTATAAACAACAACACTTACCCATAAATAACAACACATCTCGGTATATTATCATGTAAAGAAGATATAGGCCACGGTAGTCCACATGATGAGTGGTGAACGGATCCTAGGAGCTTAATTCTAGGTAACGTATCAGCGATCGTAAAACTTATACCCACGTATTCATGAACACGTTCGTATGATTTTTTGTTTTCATTTACATACCTATAGATTTTTTTTTTTATCTCATACCCGTATTTTTAATGGGGGTTTATCCGCTGGATAGGCTGGATAGGCAAATAATGGGTACCCATTGGCATCCCAACTAAGGAGGTTCCGTGGCTGGCGCACGGATGCACTAGAAAATGCTCTTCTATATGCTCGCCTGCTAGCAGTTAATCATGGACGTGCCTAGACAAGATAATCCGTGGTTGTATATGTTATTTTTCGTATCAGATCTCTTTTTGACAAACCTTGTGCTACTGAAGTGGACATGTGTGGAACTCCCGACCCCTCTCCTCTCCTGACCCCCACCCCAACCCTAGCCGCCGCCGCCGGTAACGCCGCTGGGGCAAAGACCCACGGGGTGTGGCGGCGGCGGGGGCCTTTCCTCGCCGACGTGGGGGATGACGGACGGGATCTCTCCTCCTCGACGCATGCGGCGGATCGTCCGGCGCGGATGGATGGGCGGCGGTGGCTGCACTGCGGACCCCCTCCTCCCGTAGGCTCTCCCCCGCAGCACACCGGCAGGGGTTGGTGGTGGGCGGCGGCCAGGCCCTTGGTCTGCGCCATTCCCTCCCCCCCGCCTCTCGTCTGTGAGTGGAGCCGATCTCGGGCTTCTTCCGTGACACGAGGTCGCCCGGGGCAGCAGCCTTGGGTTCGACGGTGGAGGTGGCCCTCTTCTTCGCCGGAGAGGGTCGGCCTGCGGTTGGTGGTGGTGGATCTATCGATCTATCACCGCGTTCCGGCGGCGAGATGGAGAATCATGGAAGCCGGCGACGGTGTCACCGGTGGAGGGTTGGAGTGGTCAGCCCGGGATGGTCGCCGACGTGGGGGTACGACCTGAATAAAGGCGGCGGTCCTAGGGCCTCTCTTGCGTGAAGAGGAAGATCTACCGGAGGCCTGGACTCGTGATTTGGCCGGTGTGTTGAGTTCCTGAAGGCTCTGCCGGCGAATGTAACAGTGCTTTTTGCCTGGAGTTTGCTGGATCGGTGGTATTCGGTCGTGCGTACCCATGCTTTTATTTCGACCGATTGGTTCTGGAGGGAGCGGCGCGAAGCTCTTTTTCTATGTTGACATCAAGTGACTATGGATCCATGATGAAAGTCGGAACAAGAGAATTTCATGAAGGCCGGAGGGGAGGACTAGCTAAGGGAGGTTCAAGTCTCCGCGCTGTTGAGGGACTTGCTTGGTGTTCCGGGCTTCACAACAGCGGTATGAAAGTGGGGGCGACACCGCACGTGAAGTCCAGAGTCCTACCTTTCAGGGTGAAAACCCAAGGTCTGGCCTTAACTGGTTGTGCCTGCCAATGACCTTGTTGGAGGCATTGTTTTGAGAGCGGGGACTATCTTCAGGGTGAAAACTTAAGATCTTTGATCGGGCGACGACGGTGTTAGAGCACTGTTTCCTTCTTGGAGGCGTCGTTTTTGAAGAGTCTGTATTTCAGGTGTTGTCTTGGTGGTGGATGTATTGCTGTTGTTAGGCCCGAGATACTGTAGCGGGACTTTTGTTTCTTAGTTTTTCTTTTCCTTCTTTTTTTGGATGTGTGCCTCCGTAAGTCCGTAGTGACATTAGGGTGGTGCGTTGTTGCAGAAGCTGAGTGTAATTGATATCTTTTGATATTAATATATTACCTTTATCAAAAAAACTACTCCCTCCATTTTTTTTTACAGGGCGTATCTCACGTGTCCCTTGGCCCAAGGTGCTCGACGATAGGAGGAAACAAACAGGTGATTGTGCTGCGATTAAGAAGGAGATACGCCTAATTATATCTGAAAACAACGCTTTGTAACCTCCCCGGCGAGTAAAAAGGAAGAAACCAGCGCATGCATTGGTGGAGCCGGTTTTGGAGCGAAAAATTAGCGAGTTTCCTTCGCCCCGCGCAGTTTCCTTCTCCTTCGCGCGATCAGCGAAAATGGCGATCGGAATTTCGCCTCCAAAATAGAAAGCTCCCGCCGATGATGCCCGCTTCCAAAATCCAAATTCCGCCTCCAATTAGACGCTGCAAATCTGCTCGTTTTATACCGATGGAGATCGGCACTCGAACAGACGGCACACAACCTCTCTCGTTCTTGTCGTTCCAATGGCGCATCTACCTCAAGGCGAAGAAGATCGCCGGCCTCCTCCTCTTGGCCTTCGTGGCCTTTCTCGGGTGGCCTTCCAACCAAGATCGCCGACGCCAGGAGGACTTCCACCTCTTGGTCTTGCAGGACGAGGACCGCTGCCTTCCTTCTCCATTGGTACGGCCTCCTTCGAGCGGGTGGCGGCGACTCCATCAACCTTCCCACGGCGACGCGTCGGCCTACCCCGGCCATCTCGCCCTCCGGCACCTAATGAGGCCGGTTCGTCTAACTGGGGCACCTCCATCGGCGGCGGGAGTGGCAGTGCCGGCAGCGCACGTTCTTCTTTCGTGGGTTTTAGTCTGGCTAATGGTGGCGGCGGTATCTCGTTTGGCGGCAGCGACTCCATGGGCTTCAACCTCAACAGCGGCACTGGTGGCATTGGTGGCAGCAGAACAGGTGAACCCTAAACCCTACTTTTCCTTTCGGTCTGCAACTTGTGTACTGGGATTGGGACTGTTCTCTTGTAGTTCTACTCTAGTTGTGTACTGGACTAGCTTTTAGATGATCTAGAAAGCATGTTTAAACCGTTGTTGGCATGATCTCGCACAGTCTCCAGTGCTGGCGATCTATATACAGAGATGGACAGACTGATCTTGTTGCAACTACATTCATTACAAAGCAGTAGAACACACATGCTTATCCTGAAATTACAAAGCATCTTGTTGAACACACATGCTGATCTTGTTGCAACTACATTCATTACAAAGCATCTGTTAGTTAGTTCAGGCCGTTAACATGGCCACCACTTTTGTTTTCAAAAAAATTGAGTAGGTCTTTACTTGAAGAACCACTTTGCATCCACGGTGAGTAGGTTTTTATGTTGCAATTGTGTTTGATTGGTACAGGAAGAACCACTAGCAGTGGCCAATTTGAAGACACACTTTTGTTTGGAACATCGTTGAAAGCCTGACCAAAGTTTGTATGATCCCTGATTGAAATGTTTGTGAAAGCTACTGTCTGTTTCCTAGCCAGCTAGCTAACTAACTATCTGACATCTGTTTTCTATACGGCAATACTGAGAGCCTGGGAAGAAAAAAGAGAGAAGTGCAAAAGGAAGCTAGCTGGCGAGCATGCTAGGTGCTCTGTTTCAGGATAACTAGAGTACATGAGCAGAGGCAGTCAGTCAAAACTAAACAGATAGACAATTAGACATTCATTTCCTTTCGGTCTGCAACTTGTGTACTGGGATTGGGACTGTTCTCTTGTAGTTCTACTCTAGTTGTGTACTGGACTAGCTTTTAGATGATCTAGAAAGCATGTTTAAACCGTTGTTGTACCCCTGGTTTTTGTAGTTTTAGATGATCTAGAACTTAGATACTGCTGGTTGTAGACGACCAGTACCATTATGGTAATGGACTAGCTTGTAGATGATCTAGAAATCATGTTTAAACCCTTGTTGTACCCCTGGTTTTTGTAGTTTTAGATGATCATGCTCTATATAATTTGCTTGTTTCAGAAATATTCAATATTTTCTCTTCTCTAATTTGCATGATCAAAGTTGGTGGACATCTCCTTGGTGGACAGAATGGCCAGCACGACATAATCTACTCAGAGAACACAACAGGTAGACATGATCACCTGTTACATGATCTATAAATCAAGTAAAATCTCATGTTTACTGTATTTGCTTTTCTGTTTGTACTAGGTATTGGTGGAAATGAGAGTACCATTGGCTACCGAGGGGTTGGATACAATCCAAATTTTGCCCATGCCAACGAATACCCTCCTAGTCAAGAGCATGTTGAAAATCAAAAAGAACCAATCGATTTGAACAAGTCTACACGAACGCACTACAGTACAGATGACAAGCGTCAAATATATGCTGAGATCCTTGCCCGTAATGGTACTGGTAATAGGTTGAAGCATGGAGTTTCTAAAGCTGTCGCACTAGCTTGTGAATGTCCTAGGAGAATAGTGCAAAGGGTATGGCAGGAGGCCAAAAAGGGTGGCGGCATTACGGGGGTAAAAAACAATCGGAAGCTCAAATCGGGAAGGAAAAAGATAAATTTGAATATAGATGCATTGGAGGCCATCCCACCCGGAGAGAGAACAACACTAGAACAAGTTGCTGGACATTTGAATATGTCAACAAGCACTGTTTGGCGGAGGTGAGTGTTGTACTATCGAATTGTTGTCAATTTTGTACATACTATATGGACATGTCAAACTTGCGTGTGAATGATACAATGTTGCATAACTTGTTGTAGGCTGAAGACGAAGGAAATTCGACGAATAACAAGTGAACTGAAGCCCGCCTTGACTGATGCAAACCAAAGGGCTCGTGTGGAGTATGCTCTTATGCATCTTGAGCGATGTAGCATAACAGCTCTAGGTGGTATTAATCCCACATTTAGGGCTGATATGGACGTCGTTCATATTGATGAAAAATGGTTTCACCGAACGCGCAAGACACAGAACATGTACTTGAGTCACAGAGAGGAAGCACCACATCGAGAGTGTAAACATAAAAATCACATTCAAAAAATTATGTTCTTGTCCGCAATGGCTAGACCTCGGTATGATGCTCAAGGCAATTGCGTATTTGATGGCAAGATTGGGGTATGGGCTTACACAGAGTGGGTGCAAGCTCAAAAGAAAAGTCACAATAGGTTGGTACTTCTTTGTGTAAATTATGAACTTTGTTTACATTCTCCTTTGTTTGAGCATATTTGTTTGTTCTTGTTGTAGGTTGAGGGGGGCATGGGAGCTGAAGCCCGCAGATAAAGTGGACAGAGAGAAAAGTAGAGAGTACTTAGTGAAATATGTCCTACCAGCTATAAAGGCGAAGTGGCCTGAGAGTGATAGATGGAATACCATCTATGTGCAGCAGGACAATGCTAAGACACACATAAAGCCAGATGATCCGATTTTTTTGCAGGAGGCTGCTAGAGGTGGTTGGGATATTAGGATGATATACCAACCACCTAATTCTCCTGACACAAACATTTTAGATCTTGGATGGTTTGCGTCAATTCAAGCAATGTTCCATAAAAAGATGCCGAAGACCCTACCCGAGATTGTACAAAAGGTATGTACTGATCTATTTCATGGAGATAACGCCACATGTTTATATACTACAGTACTCCCTTGCTGAATAATTTGTTCTGTCATAGGTTAATCAATCCCTTGCTGAATACCCCCATCAAAAGCTTAATAGGATATGGTTGACTCATCAAGCGTGTATGAGAGAGATCATCAAGAACAAGGGGTCTATCCACTATGCAGTTCCTCACTTGAAGAAAAAAGCACTAGAGAGACAAGGACGTCTCCCTGTTCGTTTGACAGTTGATAGAGAGTATGTTGAGCAGGCTATTGAGCACTTGAAGTCAACATGATATGTAATGGCAGATTTTCATGTATGGATCAAGAATATCATGTATGGATCAAGATTGATGTGTCCATCTTTCCCATTTGTTGTCATTTGTAATGGCAGATTTTCATGTATGGATCAAGAGTAGATGCATTGTCTGTTTAACCTTGCTTAGCAAATATCTACCTCTAGGATTTTTCACCGTCACCAATGATTGATCTGGATCAAAACTTTATTTGTATATTGAGATTAGATGGGTAAAACATTCGTGTATTACAGTAGTACCGAGTATATATAATTCAACCAAGGGCAATATAAGATATGGCATATGTATCAACAATATCATGTATGCATCAAGAATATCATGTATGGATTCGAAAGGGATCAAGAATATTATTGTAATGGAAGATTAGCATGATTGTTGTGAGTTGCCCAGATTGTCTGTCTACGAAAAAGTAGACTGTCATATATGACTCAAACCATCTATTCATAAAAACATAAACTTCACTTACATAAAACCATTACATATTCCGGCAAATCTAAACTTTCTTACATAAACTTGAAGAATATAAAACCATATATGACTCAAACCATCTATTTATAAAAACATAAACTTTCTTACATAAACTTGAAGAATATAAAACCATTACATATTCCGGCAAATCTAAAGTTGACTATCCGGCACATTATGCTCTATCTTTTCGTCCTCGAGATACATAGATGGGTTGCGACGGCACCTTATGCATATCCCTTCTTTGTTGATAGCCACCGTTGTCGCACAATCCTTGCACCAAAAGTTGTCACACAAGCAAGGATTTCCACAAGCTTCGCAACAACGCAAATCTGTTGGTACGGGAAGCCTACATCCTAAGCAAAGGAAAATCGACGGCTCACCGCGGATGCCACACTTGAGGCACATAGGTGGATAAATGCACACCTCGCAAGAAGAGGTTGGGTTGGAGGTGGTTCTCTGTACCACATTTTGCACGAGGTTACCGGTTTGGACGTACCTAGCCGAAATCCTTGCATCCGTACCTTCGACGTTCGTTGCACGATCCAATCTCTGAAATAGATCTTCAACGTTTCTATGAATCCTCTGAAATTCATCCTCGAGCTCTTCAACTTGGCCTTGCGTGATCTCCACATCGCCATCCTCAACGACTTGGACGGCATCAACCTCGCCCTCCACATCTCCTTCTACATCGACGCCGTCCACTTCTCCTTCTCCATGCACGTGTTCCATCACTCCTTCTCCATGGACGTCTTCCATCTCTCCGCTGCCATCCTTCTCCATTTGGCTTCCACCTTGTTGCTTCAAACAATAGCACAGCAAATGGGTGTACTTTTATACACCAAGGAGAGATGGAATGGGAATAGCTACGGTGTGAACAAGGATCAAAAGCTGCATGCAAACTGTACTACTCCACCATGCATGCGAAACTGTAGTCCATTCACACCTAAATAAAACTGTACTGTTCCCACCATGCATGCGGAATTGGAAGGAGAAACGCAAGTGATCACCGGCCAAATTAAAACTGTAATTAATGAGACATGCCTTCATTCTGAAAATTTGAGGGATTGGAGATACGCCCTGTAAAGAAAAAAGGAGGGAGTAGGAGGCACACGGTAGGGTTAAGTGTTTGAAACTTTGAAATTATGGCCTGCAATTAATTTGCCTTTTGGGTCTATGTACCATAAACGCATCTGTTTCCCAGCCTGTGTAACCTGCGGTGTCATCTCCTCCCTCTCTCTCTCTCTTACAGACACACAGCGATCGACATTAGCACATTTGTGTCAACTGTCAAGTCCACTTCTTGATCACGACGTGTGTCAGGGTGTGTGTGTGTGTGTGACTGTGTGAGAGAGTGTGTGATGAGGTAGACAATGGCACAAGGCTAACAGCAAAACAACATAGTCGACATGCAAATTAGCCTGTTCACAAATGTGTACGTTTGCGTTCGAGTCTGATCGATCTTTGTGAGAGCGAGCGACGTCCAAACAGGACAGGGGCACATGTGTTTAGGGGCCGGCCGGGCTGCTACTTGCACCGGTGCCACTTAATGCACCCAATCAACTCAACATGTGACAGCTCCGGTGTTGCACAGAGAACAACCGACAGGGCCAGCACGGTATTGGCCTCTTCCCCTCACCGATCTTTTTCCTCCTGAACTCGGCAGCTAGCTGGACTGTGCTGACCTGACCGCCCTCTGTACAGATCATCATGCCACCTGTCTGATAGGTAGGGCCAGACCTCAAACATTGCCCACTCACGTGAAGATCCACTTGTCAGGGGCCAAACGGAAATATCAACATTTTTTTTCAAAACCGTTTCAAGGTAAAAATAAGCGTGACATGAACATGTGGGGTTGCAGCTTATCATGTCTCACAACACTGACGTGTGAGCCCGAGATGGTAACATAAGCCACTTACCCGAGAAAAAAATGTATGTTAGTAAATAACAAGCGCGACATGTACATGTGGGGTTACAACTAATCGTGGCCGATAGCACTGACTATGATCCCGAGGCGGTAACACAAGCCACTTACGTGAAAACCCCACATGCCAGTAAATAATAAGCGCGACATGTACATGTGTGGTTACATCAAATTGTGTCTCATAACACTGACGTGTGAGCCCGAGATGGTAACATAAGCCACTTACACAAAACCCCGCATGTCTTCAAAAATTAAGCGCTATATGTACATGCGGGGTTGTCTCATAACACTAATATGTGTGAGACTGAGACGGTAATTTAAGCCTCTTACGCAAAACCCTCGCATGTCAGTAAAAATAAGCGCGACATATGTATGTGGGGTACTACATCTTATCATGTCTCGCATCACTGGCGTGTGAGCCCAGAACGGTAACATAAGCCGCTTACGCGAAACCCCACATGTTAGTGAACTCTAGAGGGTTTATTTGTGCTCAAAAGCCACCCAAGGTACAAATAAGTGCGACAAAACCATATGCGGCTACAGCTCATCTGTCAGCGGCCTGACAAATAAATAACTGTTACATGGTGCACAGACAGGCATTGCCTGTTCGACGACCCGACGGGCAAGTCACGAGGCAGATGGGCCTTCCATACATTGATTTTCATCCACGTTGAAACTAGAAAACTAGAAACCACGTAAAAACCCAACGTTTTTTGAGGGTCGTAAAACCAACTGTTGCACATCTAACACTTCTTCGAGATAAAAGCACCTAAAGAACTGCCTTAAAATTGAGGAAAAACCACAAATAACCCTTCAAGTGCATGTTTAATCCATGCACGACCAAACTGTAAAAAATCATCTCAGATAGAGACAATTAAAAAATGCATTTCCTATTTCTAAGGCGACAAATTACTATTTTAGGGCACTAAGAAAGACCGTTTGACCAGACTTTTAGTATTCGTATAAGATGCGAAAATAATCAGAAAACTAAATCATGATGACCGCAAATTAGTAACTGAATAACAATTTTGGAGTGTACCAAAACTTAATCACTCCTAACAAAAACCTGCCGGTGAATACACGCCCGATTCCTAAATCACCCAAAAGAAACCGCCATAATTTACATATAACATATGGAACCTCCAAAACGCCCGAAAAACCACCATGGGCAGTCAAAAGGAAAAGCCACCCGCTCAACAGAAGCACTTCACCCATTGAACCGTTGGATAGGCCATCAGCTACGCATAAATGTAGCCCCTCCTGGGTAGGCTGTCCGCCCCATTGCAGCAAGAAACAAGAGCTATCACAAACAGAAGGGCTGGCTGCGGCTGGGCACATGCCATTAAAACTACTACTAGCTACGTCGAAAACATCCATGGAGCGATGAGAAAGGCAACCCTGGAGGGGAGGACCATGTCGCACGCTGCGCCTGCCCCTGCTTGATATGGGCGGATGGACGTGGACGTGCCGGAGGCGCGATATGGCCGGCCGGGGACTCGATCGGGGTGACGAAGTCCGGCCATAAATGCCCCGGTGCGATCGCTCTGTAGCCGCAGCTGTGTTCCGCTGTACCGCCCCCGTGGCCGTGCCGGCGTACCGGCCGGCTGCGCTAGTTGGCCGCTGGATGCATGCCGACTTCGCGGCGGCGCGGTGGCATGGCGCGGTTGGCGACGCGCGTGCGAGGAATCATTGACGGCTTGGATAAATAAATACGGGCCACGGGGCGGTCTGGTCGCCGCCGGCCGGTGGACTCGAGTCCGCGCGGGCGGGCCGGTCGTCGCTTGCCAACCTCCCCCGATCCGGCCACTGTGCTCTCTCTCTCATGTGGCCGGCTGTGGTCCTGTTGCTGCATGCCATCCGGTTTCTGCTAGCTTGGCTAATTGGCTCCTCTGCCCATTGTTCGCCCATCGGATGACAAAACCCTTGCCCCGCAGCTGGCCGCCATCGTCTCCATCTTGTACCATCTTTCACTTCCGTTTCTTTCCTACGTCCTACCTTCTAGCTAGCTCGTCCTACTGGCCAGTCACGACTAGCTCTGTTGTCGAAGATGTAGTGTGTGTGCACCTAATGCCCTCCGTCCTCAAATAAGCGTCTGCCGTTTCTTTTATTCTGAGTGAAACTTTCTCATGGTTGACCAACTCAACGGAAAAAGTAAAAATACTAACATCACAAAATTAATATCATTAGATCAATCTTGAAATGTATTTTTTAATAATATACTAATTTAATGGCTTAGTTATTGCTACATTTTACTCTAAAGTTAGTCAAACTTAAAGTAATTTGACTTAGGACAAAGGTAAATACATGTACACTTGTTTGCGGAGGGAGCATGTGAAAGCAACTCATCTTCCACTTTTGCGTTTGAAAAAAAAAAACAAGGACCAAACGATTTTGCTAATTCTCATTCGACTAAAGTTACAGCTCAGTCAAAACCTTAACTTTTAGATTTACATCGTAGTTCGTGCTAGAGGTGAGGTGCAATTGAAATATCTAGTTGCAATTTGGTTGCAACTGAATATATTCCAATTGCAAGTGAGTTACAACTAGATAAAATAGTTCATGCAGTATAAATTTGTGAGATGACATCACCTGACTAGGATGAAGCTAATTTTCAGTCGAGTGAGAGTTTAGAGGAACTCATGATCAAAACCCTAGATAGTTTAGAAATAACAGATTAATCATGGAACGGACAGGGCATGCATGCATGCAGAATGTATGAAATGCTGGCTGTGAAAAAGGTTTCAGAAGAATATGTATGGCAGCTAGAACTAATTAACACGTAGTTGCCAAAAAAAAATGAACCATCGATTGGCAGGTGCCTCATAAAAATCTCTTCCAGTGCTCGCATTTCTTGATCAAACCCTAAAGCTAAAAGAACAAAAATTAAACAATCTCTCTGCTGATGGATGATCGATGTGTTTCCCTCCTCTGTCTGATCTCCCATGGCACACCTCGCTCTTCCACTCACACGCACGTACGTAAGGATGATGATCGTCTAAACGCCATTGCCATGGGATGCAGCTAGCTGAGTGTAATCCTTGCAAGTTGTCTAGGAGGAGAGGAACCGAAACCACAAAAAAGAAAAGGAAAAATGAATCAAAGACAAAGAACAGATCAAAGGCACACCAGAGACCAATGCATGCGCGCGATCCTCGATCGGAGACCTGGCCGGCCTAGGACTCGCTGGTGCTCATGCTCTCATGCCGCTCGCCGCCGCCGCCACCTCCGTGTTGCTGCTGGCTAGACGGTCCACCTCCGCCCTGGCCTGCCGCGGCATCCGCCGCCTGTGTCCGGTACGCGTTGAGCGCGGCGAGGATCCCCATGTGTCCCTCGCCTCCACCTCCTCCGCCGCCACTGCTGCCTCCTACGGGGCCGAGCCCCAGCTGCTGGCCGGGTAGAAGAGCCATCGGTGTAGGGAAGTTCATGAAATGTAGCCCGCTCGGCACGCTGCCACGGTAGACGGCAGCCGCGGCGCCGGCGCTGCCCATCTGCGGGAAAGTCCATATCGACTCGCCACTGCCTCCTCCTCCGTTGCCACCGCCGGAAGGCGCCCCGCCGCCCGGCGTGCTGTTGCTTGGCACCATCCAGACGGTGCCTGGCATTTGGCTTTGCGTGTACCCGGCCATCTGCTGCTGGTACTGTTGCTGCTGCTGCTGTTGGTGTTGCTGCTGCTGCATTTCTTGCTCCCACCGCCGCTTTCGGGAAAGGTCGGCGGCAGCGGCTGCTGCGGACGGCGAGGGCTGCACGTCGAGGCCGACACTGCCCGAGTGGAAGTTGAGCAAGAGCGGCGACGGCGTTGACGATGACGAGGCGGGGCCTTCGGGTGGGAAACCGAGGCCGACCACACGGTCCCACGCGTCCGCACGGGAGCCGAACCGCACGCCGGGGCTAGGCAAGGCCCCGCGGAGGTGTGCCGGGATGGAGAGCGAGGAGCCGGAGGAGCGGAGGGAGATGTTGAGGGAGGTGAAGTTGGCCGGGATGGTGCCTGTGCCGGTGGCCGCGATCACCGCTGGCTCCGCCTGCTGCAGCAGCCACTCGATGGTCTCGCCGTCCGTCTTGTGCCCAAGCTCCCGCGTCAGCTGGAAAACCCTCGCCGCGCACAGCGCCGGCATCCGGATACGCCTCCCCCGCCCCTCCACCTTGGTGTGCCGGTCCTTGGTCGACGTCCGCTTCGGCACCGCCTTCCGCACCTGCATCTCCCCTCCGGCGCTGCCGCCAGCCGCCGCTCCATTCCCGCCGCCCGCCGAGGCGCCGCCAGCGGCCGAGCTGGAGCAAGGCTGCTCCTCCTTCTTCTCTAGGAGCTGCAGGGGGAAGTTGGGCCGACGGCCACCTCCGGCGTCTCCGGTGATATCCATGGTCAATCAGGCCATGTTATATACACACAGCTATCTATATCTGCGTGTATACGTTTTGGCCGGGTAAATGGGTGGTTGTTTGCAAGAGAAGGGAACGGATTTGAAGTCGCCAACCGCTTCTTGTGGGTCTAGCTCGAGATAGTTAGGTGTGATGGAGACGATGGTCGAGAGAGAGAAAGAGTCCAAGAGCAAAGCTAAAGATTATAGGTTGGAAGGAATCCTTGCTCATATGATATGATGGGAGGGAGAGAGAGAGAGGTAGAGTTGTGTTTGTGTGTGCGTGTGGGAGATCACACACTATTTTATGGTGTTTTGGTAAGGTTCATCTGTGATCTGAGAAAGAGAGAAGGGTGGAGCATGAGCAGATGACCCTAGCTAGAAGCTAGCTGAGGGAGAGAGAGACAGAGAGGGAGAGGAAGAAGATGATGTACTTTGTAGGGCTTGGAGAGAGAGATGGATGAATTAAATGGTTTCTTGATGTAGAGAGAGAGGAGCGAGAGAGAAGCTTGAGATAGAGAGAGACTGTAGTCGTGTACATTGAGGGAGATCGAGGGGTGAGGATAAGGCGGAGGAGAATTATTAGGTTCACCTAGCTCGCAAGCCAGACCAAACCAGCCATGGTGGCACAGCTAGCTAGGTGGCTAATCCATGCACAGTGCGCATCAGTACTGTGGCAGAACGTAACGTGATATGTTCTCCCGATGCTAACCAACGAATATCCCATTTAATCAGCAATACCACAGCAACACTATTTCTCTCTCTCTCTCTCTAGAAGCGCTACGGATTAACTCAAACAAGGCCTCGCTAGCTAGTATGTGGTGTGATGGAAAGCAATGTTTCCTTTGTGGATTGGCTGCTTTTGAGAGAACCCTATCTGATTTTTTTTTCTTCTACCTTTTGCTGTTTGAAATGTGTTTCTTTTTTCTCTCTGCCTCTGCTGCTCATCACTTTGTTTATTTATTTTTCTAAAAGGAAATATCTTTAGACTGTGGAGAGGCAGAGTCACTTGGCTCAGAATCCACGTGCGCTGCTTCTTTATCATTCAATCGCCCAAAGACTGCACTGCCCACCGCAGGGGCGCCACTCTCTGCAAGTCAAAATACGCAAGGAAAACTATGCAGCAAGGCAGGTTCTTTTTCTTCTTTCATTCTGGTGCTCATCAAAAGCTTTTTTTTTGTTTCCAATCAACCGCTCTTTGTATTAAGTTGCTATTATGAAGTTTTTAGCTAATTATTTGTGGATGCTTCAGTTTGTTGTTTTGTATGTTTAGATCAAGTTGTAACACTCAAAGTATGCATGTACCTGTTTTTGGTAAAAGGATCATGCAGGAGTATAACTTGTATCTGGGGTTGTTGCATTCTTCATTATTTGTGTACTTCAAATTAAATTTATACATGTTAATTATGAGATGAACAGCAAAGAAACAGATGATAAAGTAGGGCCAGCTCAACCAGTAATCATTCCATTGCCTTTCCTTATTAGCCTTTGCTCCCTCCTTTAAATTGTTTGCCAGCCTTAGAATATGTGGTGCCCTCTAGTTTCTTGTGCTTGTGGGTCTGGTGCATACAAGTATCCAACATAACCCCCTTCCATGACGTATGGTACTTGCACTGAGAGTATTATAAATGGCAAAGGGAAAGGGCCTCATGTCTGCATTCTGCAAAAGCTTTGGCTCTGAATTTCGTGCTAATGCATATAGCATCTGGATCCCAAAAAGAAATTAGTTAATTAAGCTTTCATGACCATTTTTGTGGTTGTGGCAGGTGCAGAAGCACTGCTTCAATTGTGCTAGTACGTGTGATTAAAAATTAATATTGCACCTGACCAGTCAAATGGTCCAACTTCAAAATATGCCTAACTTAATCAATTCTCAAAATATATAGATCAAGAACCATATCTCTTCCTTGTTAATTAGGGTGGATGCAAATATCTTTCAGACTCTGACCGGGCTTCAGGAAAAACATGTCCTTTGGGAGACTTGCTTCCTCGTCCCCCCTCACCAAAATTTGAAGGGGCAAGTTTTTTCAGGTGTCTTCTTTTTGTAGCCCGTAAAAACCCATATCAAGGCCTATATACCCCACTTTATATTTATGCTACAAAAAACTTCTTCCACTCCCTCTCGCGTCCCTCGCGTCGCCTCCTCCGGGCGACTCGGGGGGCGAACCCAACTCCCAGCCACCGCCGCCCCTCCTCCCCTCCTCCCTCTCCTCGTCGCCCCCCAAGGTGGCCGGCCGGCAAAGCCGTGCGGCGCCGGTGAAGGGGGCGGCGGGGACCTAGTCCCTCTCGGCTCCTAGTGCGGCGGCTCGGAGGGAGGCCTCCCTGCTGGGGACCGGAGGCTGTGTGGCCGGCGATGCGGTGCAGAGGAGGCGTGGCGGCGCTGGGGCGAGGCGGCTTGCGGCGCCGGCGGCGGCAGTGTGCACGCAGGCCTGGATGGACTCGTGCGGGCCTGGATGGGCTCGTGCGGGCCTAGAGGGGCAAGCGCGGGCCATGCCCTCTGGTCGAGCCGGCTCGTCGCCCGGCCACGGCGCGGCCCCCGCCGTTTGGGGTGGCCGCGGTTTCCGCTGTGCACGGCGTCGCTCGTCGCGCCGCCGGCGCTCGCGCGCGGGGCTCTGTTGGGCAGCCTCCTGCGGGCTCAGATGGGCCCCTGCGGGCTCAGATGGCCCCTGCGGCGTTTTCTGTTTGGTGGACGACAACAAGGCACCCTGCTCGGCGGGTCACCTCTTCTGCCAGGGCCTACGATGGGCCTGATGACAGACGACAGCGTCGACACTCCAGGCGAAAGCTTCGCACCATTCGGTGCCGATGTTGGCGGTGCCCTTGGGTACCGTTTTCCCTGTTGAGGGCTTCATCGGGGAGCTTTTTCTCCTGCTGTCGCGAGTTCTTGCGTTCTCCGGGTGAAAACCTCTGCTCTTTGGAGCGGGCGGCGGCGACACACTGTGCCGTTACCTTCTTGAAGGCGCCGCTTTTGGAGTCCGTAGTCCTCGTGGTGTGGTAGATGTGCGGTAGTTGTGCTTGGTTGCCTTGTCACCGAGGGTGGTGGATGCCGGGGCGGCGGCCCCGGACGGTTGACGTGCGCCGAGGCGGCGGCCTCGGATGGTCTTGCAGCGATGACTCCATGGGGTGTGGTCATGGTCTTGCAAGGCATGGGTGGCGTGTTCGTGCTACGTGGGTAGCGAGCTCGTCGGCCCGGCCTACGCGACGGGGTGGTCGGTGTGGCTGGCAAGTCGGGGCGGCGGCCCCAGACCTTTTGGCGCGGCGTTCGTGGTCTGCGGGTGGTCGCCTTGGTAGCTTGGGCTACAGGTCGTCCACGCCGTGCGGCGTTGCGGCTCGCCCGAGCAGGGGACGTCGGAGCAGCGGCTCCGGTTTTGGTGGTGTGTGTTTGGTCGTCGGTGGTCTCGTTTCGTGTGGGCGATGAGGCCCCGACTTTTGTGCGGTTTTTTCGGCCGGTTTCCCTCATAAACTCGGCCACTCTGTAAGGTTTTTGGGCCCGATTTCCCTGATTAACTGAGCCAAATCTTCTTCTATTAATATATCGAGCAGCTCACCTGCCGAATTCTCAAAAAAAAGGCCTATATACCCTCATATAGATATACTAGTTGTACTCAATGTTCCTACCAGTCGATGTGGTTGACGAAATATTTTACCCATAGACTTTTTTTTTCAGCGTACACTGTTGTCTGCGTGTCCGACTACTGAATAATATAGACTTAAGCGAATCGTGCGGGCTACTCTACGGCTTGTACTTATGTCTTTTTGTTCACTTTTAATCATTGTGTCCCTAGTTACGAAGAGGTATGAAGAGATCATGGTCGTTCATGTGTTTCAGGTCACCAAAGTTTAAAGGAGGGACACAGAAGCAAAATTGGTCCTTTGGATTAAAGCAAAAGAGTTATAACACAAACAAGACCTAAGTTCTAAGATGACCTGCATGGGCGGTCTAGTGGAGATGCTCTTCCTCGGAGCATGTCTTGCGCTTCTCCTCTTCAGAGCTCGTCATCAGAGTCAGAGCTGCCTGGTGCTATCAAGGAGTCACATGTTTGGCATAGGCCGGCTTGAGCTCCACGGTGCCGTTTCGGCGATGTCTTGGGTGGTTGTTTCTTCAATGAAGTCGGAGTTGCTGCAGAGTGATGATGATGACGATGATGGTGAACCACAACGACTTCTCGCTTCGGTGGTTTGTGTATATTGTGTGGGTTGCTAGGGTCGCTCTGTGTGTCCCGCGACGGTCGTGCTCCGTGACAGTTGCCGAGGCACTTGTTCAGGTTTTCGACCGGTTTCCCGCTAATAAACCGACCAATATCTATACAGACCTTCCATCGCAAAACATTTCTTTAAGTCAAACATCGAAATCTCTAACCACTTATATATTGTTTGTTCGAAGTGTTTGTTTTGGGGAACTGGAAATATACATATGCATATATTTGTGTCGGGAAGTAGTTTTAGAGTATTATATATTTTTAAAAAAATTGTAAGAACACCCAATAGAGCCAAGAGTATTATATATTTTTGGTTGTTGCGCATACATTATATTGCAATAAAAACTAGTAGTCAGAGTAATATTTCAAAGACCATGCTATATGAAACGTCACCTTTTTTTAACGGAAGTGAGGTGAGTTACTTCTTAGTTTTTTTTACCATGTCCTAGGATGACCCCAAAATGTACCCAAGAGCTCTGCCAAATCACCATATTTTTTTCTCCGACCATTCTCTGGTGTGGACCTAATTCATCTCTCTGACCTCCCTACTGTCAACAATGCATGTTTGCAGAAACAATATAATATCGCAAGATTGGACGATGCACGGATGGTGGATGTAGAGCAGAGAAGCAGCCATTGGTAGATAGAAATTCACTAGCCCATCTGCATTGACCAGGCTCTCTTTCTCTCTCCTTTTTCTAGTCCACTTTGAATCATTAAAAACTACCAAATATGACCAGCTGCCGATTCTGTTATCACCCGCCGGTACTAGCTAGAGTAGTACGAAATTGTTCCCCTGGACTTCTTTTCCCTTCTTTCCTCTCTGTTTTTTTCTAGTGAGAGTGTGTGCACCCATGCTCAAAATGCAATTATCCACTTGGATTTTGCAATTGAAAATGTGTGCTCGATCGACTGTAGCAAAATTTAGGGCAGTATCAAAACAAAAACGGTGAGACTCCCCTGTACCCCCGCGGGTTGCTCCCTAGGGCGACTCCGGGGCGGATCTCTCTGCGCCGCCGCCAAGTCCCCCGCCGCGCCCTCCTCTCGCCGCCGCTGCCACCGGCCCTCCCCACGGTGGCGGCGGACCTTGCCGACGAAGGTGGTTGGTGTGGAGGTCGCTGGGATCCTCGCCATGGGCGCTAGGGTGGGTCTGGTCAGGTCATCGCCGTGCAGCGTCCAGGGCGGCGCCCCTGGTTGGGGTGGAGGCGGAGATCTCTTCTCGGCGGCGCCATGGATGGAAAAAAGATGCTGGGCCGGCGGGTGGCGGTGGTGGTGATCCCAGATCTCGATATGGATGTCTCCCAGGCTGCCCCCTCGATCTCGATATGCGCTGCGTGTTGGGCCGGTTCCGATGGAGGATCGATCCTGCACTGTCGTCTCCTTTCCCTACTGGGCTTGCCTCTAGGTCGCTGGTAGGGTTTGGAGCGGCGGCTTGCAGGTTTCCGGTGGGTCGCGTGGGGGCTGCTCGATCGACATAAATAAAGGTGGTGGTCCCCAGATCTCTCTCGCGCCAGGACGAAGATCTTCCTTATGCATGCCCGTCTAGATTTGGCTGGATGTTGAGTTCCGGAAGGCCTAGAGTTTGTTGGTTTGGAAGGTATTCGGTCGTGCGCACCCATGCTTTTATTCCGACCGTTTGTTCTGGAGGGAGCGACGCGAAGCTCTGTTCTGTGTTGCCAGCAGATGACATTCTGGTCCATGGTGTATCGGAGACAGGGGATTTCTTGAAGGCTGGATTGGAGGACTAGCAGCATAGGATCGAGTCGTGGTGTTGTTGAGGGATTTTCCTGTTAATCTAGGTCTCATAACAATAGTATGCAAGTGGGGGCAACATCACAGGTGAAGTTTAGAATCCTGGTCTTAATTGGTTGTGCGTGGCAATGGTACTGTTGAAGCCATTATTTTGAGAGCGGAGACTATCTCCAGGATGAAAACCTAAGATCTTTTGATCGAGCGACAACGATGCTTGTGCACTGTTCCCTTCTTGGAGGCGTCACTGGTGGAGCTAGGACTGGAGTACCGTAGCCGGGCTTCTTTTTGTTAGTTTTTTTTTGCCGTGTGCATCCGTACTATCATTAAGGTATTGCGTTGTTGCAGAGGTTGGATGTAATTGGTATCTATCGATATTAATATATTCCCTTTATCGAAAAAATCAAAACAAAAACATCTCCATATATATCCCAGCAGTAAAAAAATGTTATTAAAATCACAACCACCTCCAAGAAATTAACCCCATGAATGAGGCCTTCTGGAAGGACCTACAGATTTAGTTGAGGTGCTTGTTCAAAAAAAAGTTGAGGTGGGTGTGACTAATTCACTATGTTTCGATACTGTACACACAAACATCAGTTTCTCTTGCGCTAATACGCCACTCCCTTCGATCCATAATAATTGTCGTAGTTTTAGTTTAAATTAGTTTAAATTCGAACTAAATCCCCCACACTTATGGAGTATATTTTCAGTGCACGCTCACCACACAGTATTATTGCTCGACTAGTTCAGTTGTTAGAAGCGCGTAATTCAGAGGCCACATAAAACATTTCTTACCAACCAGAGGCGTCCCCCGCCGTCTAATCAGATGCGCGGGTCCACGTCACAGTGGGTTGGGGTGGCTTTCAAGGCGGTGATCAACATCAACTACAGAAACATTGCTGCTAATCAAACAGTATTAGTTTAGTGTGTAATAGGAGCTAGGTAGCTAACATGGAGGAATGATCAAAAGCAAAAGTTTGATGGTGTTTGTTACAGGTGAGACAGACAGCAACGCTCCAAGTACTCAGCCTTTTCTTTATTTTTCATCTCGTCTTTTCAGCCACACAAACCTTTTGCATACACACTTCATGCAGCTAGTACTATACTATCGCTTGAGATTTATGCTGTGCAGCAAAAGCCGGCAGCATTGCATTTGCACGCATGTAAAATATCTGTTGTTGCTGCTGCAGACGTTGCCTTTGATATTAGTAATACACAGAATGGTAGCTAGTCATAGCATGCAACACTACTCTAACCCTTTTTCTGCTGTTTAAAGTTGGGATTGCATTGGCAGGCACCAGTTGTTAAATGCTTAAAGGGTTGAATTTGGGATCACTATGTGAAGACAAGGGTGGAAAAGAAAGGAGGAGTAATCTTATTTCTCAGCTTTTTGAGGCAATGAGGCCTATCTATTAGCACTAGTTCACAATTGTAGGCAATAGTGTGTTATTAGTTATAAACAGTTGAGTGATCAGTTCAGTCAAGTTTCTTTTTGCTGGAAAAAGGAATATGAAAAATATGCAAATGGCCAAGCTGCACCAGGGGGAGCAGGGACCTGAAATTGTGGGTTAGTGGAGGATCTTTGACATGATGCTCGATGTCAAAGATAACAAAATAGGCTCTTAGGTCAAGAGCCCCAAAAGGCTGCTTGCTGCTTGCACACATTCCACTCTCTCGCGAGTAGATATATGTAGTAGCTCATATGGTGAACAAACGGATCAGCAATATATCGAAACCAGTGAGTTGTTTTCTAGCCGGTAGGTGTTACTGGTGTGCTGATTTAACTTTTTCATGTGGTAATAGAGAGGTAAGAAAAGTACACGCCTACGAAAATGAAACAGACGGAGCCAACCAACCTAGAGTAGTCGTCACCGAGCGATCAGTAGTACGTAGCAGTTAAGAACGCCAGGGTGTGCGTTTGAGGATGACCTTGGTTGGTCTAAAAAACAACTAATATATTTAATTTGTTGTACATAGTACTAAATAATACAATGGGAAGCAATCGAAACAAATATTCGCTGTGTTGTGACGGAGGGGAATAATTTAAAGTTTGAGCATCTGATGTCAAATGATTAGAAGCTAACACTAGAAATGATCAAGTTTGTTTAGAATACTGACTATCCTAATTAGTGCATATTATGACATGCACGAGGCACTTCTAAAGCTGTGAAGACCTGTGTCTTGGCTAGTCTTGGCGCAGCAGGAAACCTAGATAATCTTATCAAAACCATTTTAAAAGGCTAAAGCGGAGCTGCAAATGGTGGCCCGTCAATGATTATGGTCTGTTTGAAGGGTGGAGTATTTATTTCTGTACTTAATTATAATCATCCACAAATTGTGGTCTGCCAATGATCATTATGCACTGCATTGCTTGCTTAAACAATTACATGGCTTTCTGTGTTCCATTGGACAGTGTAATTTGAACTCCTGCAAACTTTTTCAGCAGGCTTGCGTTAACAGCAAAACTGCCATCCACCTTTATTTCTAGGCTTTCCTTGGTGATTTGAATCCCCGGACTAATGATGATACTTTTAGGCCCAACATTGCCAACTCACACATGAGGCAGCCTGCAGAGTTTGTCTCTGGATTAGACGGAGGGTCTGGCAAGTTTTTAATTAGTGCAGTAGATTGTCATTACTAGAGTACTCTTGTCGACGATATATGGGTTCAGCCCGTGTATTGTTTCCCATCCAGCTCATCACCTAAAGTGATGTATTTTTTTCGAAATGCGGAGTATATTGCCTCCACATAACCATTTTTATTGCGGAGTTCATCATTCAATATATAACATCGTAAAGATGTTTGATACATGAATCAGCCACCGAAAGATGATAAACATATAGTGACTAGACATCCTGTAATCTCCTAGTATGATGCCATCTAGCGAGGTTCTAGATATCGTGACCAATCATTAGTAGCCCTGTGTTAGGGGACGCGCTAAGTAAAATAAAAATAAGCTGCACATAAACATAGATCACAAGCGAGTTGCAAGCAAAGAACACATACGCTTGGCGACCGTGTCATGTAGTGGAAGTTGATGGCGTTGTTGAGGTAGTCGTTTATTGATTCCCGCACCTAGGCGTATCCCTCCCAGTTGCAAGACGATATTCTCTCTCATGATGATCCGTACAATCAAGCTCAAAGTAGAAGGCTGTCAACGTATTGTTGAGACAGATGCTACATGTGGTAGTTTAGATGAGGTGAAAGACAATGACGACATTGGATGTCCTGGACAAGATTGGTACACGTGTGATGTATCCTGGTTCGTCCCTTCTCGGTGGAGGTAGAGAACTACTTCCTGCTTCATTGTATTGATAAATGTGTTACATGTGACCGATGGTGGTAGAGGAGACTAGGAGGGCTGAATGTAGTATAGAGTTGCTACCCCTATCCAAGCCTTATATAGGCGGGTTGGCCGATGATTCTAGTCAACTACGACGCTATTGGATCTCCAGCTTGTTCTTCACGTTGATCTTTCGTCATCCAACTTGTTCTTCGAGTCAAGCGAATGTGAACGCCTCAATGGACACCCTGGTCTTGTGCAGCAACTCGCCTTAATGAGCCTACCCAGTTGTGCATTCTCCGTCATTAATCCCTGAGTGTGTCAGGGACTTGCCTTCAGTTTTGTTATTCGCTCGCACTCGGTTGTTGTAAGGGTATATTGCCCCTATGTGTGGTTTTGGTAATCAATGGCAACCCCTATGGACTAATGTTTTCATTGAGTTTATATGAAGGAATATTCCATAGGTACTACCTGTTCTCCATGTGTTGGATTCAAGTATGGATGCCATGAAGAGAAAAGATATACCTTGTGTATTGGCATCAAGATCATCGATTTGAAGATACATATGTGATATGATCAAGAAGAAGAAATGAAGATGGAGTTCTTATGTGGAACTCAATATTAGCCATGCTCTATCTTAAGTGAGTATGAGAAGATACAAGGTTGAGTTGGGCAAGTTCAAGATGAGCATCTTGAGTGGATCACATGCTTGAAGCTTGCCGTCCACTTGGTGATAGTGGACATGTGAAGATGTGCATCAATGAAGCTTTCCCATCATTGTGTATGGGGGAGCATTTGTGAGTATACACGAAGCGACAATGATCAAGTGATGGGATGCGCAAGGCAAAGGTATGACCTTGATAGGTTTTCCTTTTACCGGTCTCGAGGTGGTTGATGGGAGACCGGATTATAGGATAGATAGCCGCACTATTAAGAGGGGCTTTCGGTTGGGTAACTTGATCACATCGTCTTAGGGAGCTCAATCCTTGCATGCGTTGCATATTCTTATTGCTTCTTGGTATTTCTCGGTGTGAGGTTCTTGAGCTTGTTGCTAGCTTTACAACAAGCCCAAGTTCATCAAAAACGGAGTTCGCATGCATCTTCTATTGCGTTTTCGAGGTTGGGTGATTTTACCGGTTATTCATGATATAAGGTTCTACCTTTTATATTCATGATAAAATCCCCTCCTAAAGATTCTTGGGTTTTCACTTTCTATGAGATAGCATTTGTTGTTATCTTCCAAACAAAATTGGTTTCATGCGATTCGGAGTTCGGGAGCATTAGTTATTAAAGAAAAAGGAAAAAGAATAAAAAGGAAAAAGAAAAAGAAAGGGGAGGGGCAGCCGGCCGGGCGTCCGGCCTGCCGGCCCACACGCCGGCCCACCCGGCCAAAACTGGCCTGGGCGCTTGTGCCTGCCGGGCGGGGTCCAGTGGGCCTCGCGGCCTAGTCCGGCCCAGGCGCCGGCACGCTCGGGCCACCCGACGGCTTCCCCCGGCTCGACGGCTCGGCGCCGGCCGGGCCTTTGGCGCCCCGCGCTGCCCACCTCCCCGCGCGCCCTTGCTCCTCGCCGCCCATGCGCGCGCCCTGCCTCGCCCGGCTGCTGGGCCGGCCGGACCGGACGGGCCGCCGGCCACCTCAGCACCATTTCCGGTCGGCTGGCCTGGGAGCCGACTGGGGCGTTTTTCTGGCCCGTTTTTCTGCCTATTTCTTTGTCTTTTCCCCCCAACGGTTGTTTCTTCCTCCCTTGCTATAAATACCTTTCTCCTACCTTGAGATAACTAGTTCTTCCCATTCTCTCTCCTCCATTGCTACTATTTGAAGAACTTGCTCTCCCCCTTGATTCCTCCAACCATTCTTGCTCATATTTGAGGATTTGAGAGAGGGGATCTAGATCTACACTTCCACCAATCCATTTCTTCTCTAAGTGAGGGAATCTCTTGGGATCTAGATCTTGAAGTCTTTGGTTGACTTTTCCCCTTGTTCTTCCTCTCCAATCTCATCCTAGCATTCGTTGCTTTGGTGGGATTTGAGTGTGAAGGACTTGAACACCTCCGGTGTTCTTGCTTTGCATCATTGCATAGTGTTGAGCTCTCCACCACGATTTGTTCGAGTGAGAGACCGTGAGCTTGTTACTCTTGGAGGGTGACCTCCTAGTTGGCTTGGTTGGTGTCCCGGTGACCTCTTCGTGGAAGATTGTGAAGGGGCCCGGGCTTCTCCTTCGTGGAGCTTGTGAAGTGGTTGTGGAGCTTGCCATCTCCGGAGCGTAGGAAAAGCTAACCATAAGGAAAGGCCCATTATCCTTCGTGGGTGTGGTTCGGAGAATAGGGTGAGCCTTCGTGGCGTGGGGAATCCTTCGTGGGACCTCCACTCCTCCAAACGTGACATACCTTCTTGCAAAGGAAGGGAACACGGGAATACATCCTCGTCTCTGCGTGCCTCGGTTATTTCTATACCCGAGCTCTCTTTCCTTGTGATAGCCATCGTGCTCGAAGTACATATATCTTGCTATCACTTGTGCTACATATATCTTGTGCCTATCTTGCTTAGCTCTAGTTGCTATTGTTACACTTAGTTGAGCTTAGCATATTTAGGGTTTGTGCTTGTAGACTAAACATTAGTTTAATTCCGCATTCTTACAAGACAAATCCGTAAGAGTTTTTAATTGCCTATTCACCCCCCCCCCTCTAGGCGACATCTCGATCTTTCAATTGGTATCAGAGCAAGGTCTCTCCTTGTTTTAGGCTTCACCACCTTGAGAGTAAAGATGTCGGCTAGTATAGTGCACAATGACACAATTGTCTTTAATGGCACAAATTATCTTTTGTGGCGAAATTGCTTGCTTTGTAATCTTCGGACCTTGTGTCCAAATATAGAGCAATTTCTAGATGTTGGTTTTTCTCCTCCGATGGATTCTCATAATCTATCTTTAGAGGATGAGAAAAACTTACATCTTGAAGCTCAAGTATCTAATGAGCTTTTATTCTCCTTGAGACCCGATTTTCGTAGGTTCTTGATATATATAAAGCGAAAGTCGTCTCATGAGATGTGGATCAAGCTTAAGGAAATGTTTGGTGGATCCACTTCTCATTTGGTCGGTGGTGACTCCGAGGAGCTCTCTTCTCCTTCACATCATGAAGAGTTCCAAGTTGCTTCCACCTCCGGCCGTGATGAGTCATCATCTTCTTCCACTTCACCAACGTGTTGCAAGACACAAGGTAATGATATGGTGAGTGGTGAGGGAAATTGCAATGTTGATATTGTGCTCAATAGTGATGACTCTTCATCTCTATCTCATTGCAATATTTCTTCTTTGGACTTAAACACATCTAGCATTGAAAATAATCTACATGCTTGTGTTGATAGTCCTTGCATATCTTGTGTAAATTGCTTACATAGATCTCATGAGGATATGCTTGCATTGTCTTGCTCCCATAATCAAAATGCTTCTATTTCCTCTAGTTGCTTGTTGACTAACAATGTAGAGGAAACCGAACACTCTATGGATCAAGACATGATTTCAAATGAGGATTCAAGAATATCTTCATCTTCATTCACCGGTTTGCACATGTGCCTTATGGCAAATGGATCAAAGGTATCTCCTACTTTGACTCCTAACACATCCTCTAATGATGAGAGTGATGATGATGATAATGATGAAGAACATAATACCTTGGTGCATGATATGGCAATGGTATATGCTTCTCTTCGTGGTAATAACGAGGCTCGTGCTTATCTCGAACACTCTATGGATACCTTGAATAAATATAGGGAAACCATAGTGGAGTTGGAGTCCCATATTGAAAATGGGAGAATGAGATTCAATCTCCTCAAGCAAGAGCTAAAAGATGAGAAGCATACTAATTTTATGCTCACACAAGAAATTGAATCCTATGAGCTTGAAAAAGAAAAATCTATTGATGATGTTTGTGCTACTAACTCTACTTCTTGTGAAGCATCTATCTTAAAGGAGAATGTTGAGCTAAGGGCTCAACTTGATTGGCTAACTAGCAATTGTAGGGAATTGGAAGAAAGCAATAAGACGCTCTCACACTCTCTTGAGGATCTTCTAACTTCCTACGATGAGCTAAAGTTAGCTCATGAGGCTAGTATCACCAAGGTAACATCCTGTGAGCCTCATGTGGACATTAGCACAATCTCTACTACAAATGCTATATTGCCATGTGCTAGTCCTTGTAATCCATCTAGTCAAACTAGTGATACACCTTGTGTTGGATTACTCACTTTGCCTTGTTGCTCTAACAATGAAGCTTCTACTTCCTCTAGTACTTGTATTTCTACTAACCATGTAGAGGAAATAAAAGAGATCGAGGCCCAAGTCCTTTCTTTGAAGAAAGACTTGGAAAAGCGTCATGAAGGGAAATCCGCACTTGACAAGATGCTAAGTATGCAACAATCCCCCAATGACAAGAGTGGACTTGGATTCAACTCCAATAACAAGAACAAGTCCAAGAGCAAGAGCAACAAGAAAAAGGGCCAAGACAAAGTCAAGGATCCGGCCAAGTTGGTTTGCTTCAAGTGCAAGGTTGAAGGACATCATGTTAGATCATGCCCATTGAAGAAGAAGAAGAAGCACTTGAGTGAGAAACAACAAGGGAAACGGCCACAAGGTCAAGGTCAAGCTCATGCTCGACCTCAAGTTGAGGATATGCCACTTCCCAAGAAGAATCAAGATATTGTTCCCCAAGAGAAGAAATCAATAAAGAAGAGAAAGGGGAACACTTGCTACTTATGTCGTAAGAAGGGGCACTTTGCTTCTTCTTGCTTAGGTGGTACCTTATCTAACCCTATAATTGTTGATGATGATTATTCTCTAGGGAAAGATAAGGATGGCAATGTGTTTGCCAAGTTTGTTGGAACTCAAAGTGGTCTCAAGAAAATGACCATTTGGGTTGCCAAGCCTATTGTGACTAACCTCTTAGGACCCAACTTGGTTGGGGACCAACAAGCTCAAACTTGATCAATAGGTGCATGTGGAGGGCATTGAAGACTTGGCTACTTCATGAAGAATTAAGGGATCTTCATATGTTGTATTTTTACCAAGCCAAGTCGTATGGATTATCATCTATATCTTATATCCAATGTTCCTCTTTGCGGTAACTTATACTTCAACTCTTCATGTTTATTGTAAGTTACTTGCCCCTTTGCATGTTTGGTTTTGTACCAAATATGTGTATGTATGTGTTGTGTCTTACTTGCTTATCTTGTGTATTCAAGTATATTTGTTTGACTCATCATATACTTGTGTATTGTTTTGAGCCTAATGCATCTTGATGATATCTTATTTGACTCTCTTTGAGTGATTAATGGAGCATCCCATTTTGGGGGAGTGATATGCTTTGTGCATCTCTCTTTCTATAAAATGTGTGTATATGGGTACCACCACTTAGTATTGATATTGCAAGATTATCTAGCCACTATGTGGTGTGTCATACTCATGAGAAATTCAAATTCTAAATGTCCATTAATCATCTCTAATCGAATTTTAGTTGCCTCTTGTTTAGAAGAAATGTTTTATCACATTATGGGGGAGTAATATGTTTTGTACATATCACAAGCCTAGAAAATGTGAAAATATGAGGTTATGCCACTTAGAGTTGATGCTCTTAATTATGTTGCTTCTAGGTGGCATGTTTGCTCAAACAAGCTCCACTCTTATTAAAAATCTTTTAATTACTCATCTCATGGATTCTTGTTTGAGTAAGAAATTCTTGATACGGTTTTCCCTCAAATACATATCTCTATATCTTATTTGGGACACCGTTTGCTTCAAGTTATTCTAATCATTGCCGTACGTGATTGTTTGACTAATTGAAGCTATCAAGAATTTTCATCCGTGCATAGTGCTTAATTATATATACTTAATCCTATGCCTTTTATTGTGAAGATGATCCTACTATCATTATCAATACACCACCGGAAATTATTTCCAATATACTCATTGTCTTTGACAATTGACAACCTTGTATGTGGTTGAATTTATGGATCACCTTCACCTTGAATTACTTCTTATTGCCCTATTTTATTTCCAACAAATCTTTGTTGCTCCCATGTGTCTTCTTTGTCCCTTTGAAAAATCTTTTGATAAATTATCTTGATTCATATCAAGTGTTTGTTTTGGAAGACAAACCTTTTCCTTACGGTACATTGTGCCATTGTGAAAAGTGTATAGGGTTTGGTTTATTTTGTTTGAACCTTGCTCTTTTGGGGAGTTTGCTATCTCATTCCTTCTTACATATTCTATTTGCTTGAATGAGATATATCTTTGAGCATGTTTGCTTTATTTCATCCTTTGTGCTCGATGGTTTCTTCTTAGTTCATTTGTTGAACTTTGTTGAACAAATCTTTTGTGATTTGCGTCTTTGGTATAATTTGGACAACAAATATGTTTGGTGACACCTTTATGCCTTATTCAATTCATTTGGTGTTTTGTCCAAAGTATATCTTTCTAGGATCTTTAAAAGTTTTTGTGCATGCTTGTATGAAATTTGTTTATACTAGTAGCATGCTTGCTTTCTTCGATCCATTATATAGTATATACTCCATCAAATCCTAAATGGCTAAGATGTGCATGAAATTCAAATTTCATCCAAAATATGCACATATTTATATGGAGTGTGTCCTATATATTGTGGTTAGTCTAACCATGTTGGACCCAATAAGTTTGGGGACCAAGATGTACTTGAATGATGTTTTAGGTACATTGGAGATGCAATGGAGGCTTGTCTCATCTATAAGGAAGGTGTTGTCACCATATGAGAATTGGAGTCAAGCTAGGATGATCGATGAACTCTTATCTATTACATCATGCCATTGTTATCTCGGTAACAAGTATCTTTTTCATGCATACTCATATAGCATCCAACCTCTTGTAGGTTGCATCTTGGCATGAAATTCCTTATTTCGAAAATGTTGAGGTTCTTGAAAAATCCTTTTTAAAGAAAACTTCTTATTGTACTCTTGAGTAATTTGAGAAGACGCGTATGATAGGAATATATATATCATGCTTATGATTCACCTATCTCAAATATGCCCTCTAGCAATTTATTGCAATTCAATTCCTCAAAGAGCTCCTATGTGCAATATTGATGAAATTGCGAAATAAATCCGTATTTATGATACTTGTTGCCCTTCTCAAAACATTCCAACTAGCTTTACTTCCCTTAGTGTTGGTTGTGATGTTTTTGAGATTTTCTTAGTTGAAGCTCATTCATATACCACTAGTGAAAATTGGAGCCATAGGCTATATATGCTTTTTAAGCAAATATCCTTTGGTATATTTTATGACTTCTTCTTGGATATCTTGTCTTATTTACTTTATTAACCTCTTGTGTGTGCATGTTTCTTTATGGATCACTTTGTCCACTTTAGAAACTCATATACATAAGAGCGATAATCCATCACCTTGATATCCTTGTTCTTTGCCAACCATCTTCTTATCCTTTTGATTTTAGTGTTGTTGGTAAAGAAGATTTATGAGTGCTTGGTTTATTTGTTTTTTTTTCTTCATGCACTCATATCTCGTAATTGTTGGACTCAAGTTGTTCTTGATAAGCATATTCTCTTTATCTTAGTTGTGTTCTAAATGATATAGAGGGAGTGAGGATTCCATGTTTGTGCATATTATATTCAAATGCAACCATTATAAATTGTGCACGAACCTTGGGGAGCTTTCTTATTTTATTTAAAGCACTATATCTCTCTTATCATGATATCTTTGTTTGTCCAAATTGGATCTTTGATTGCTTGCTTTATTTGTTGAAGCTCACTTCACCATGTTATCTTTATGCAATCTTTGTTCCTCAATATAGTTTGACTTCCTTCAATATTCATCATTGGATATGTGCATTTGATTCCACTCAAATTATGAGAAGTGCACACCTTGGGGAGGAACTCACATTATATTGACCTTCTAAATTTTTCACCCATTTTGACAATCGATGCCAATGGGGGAGAAGTTTAGAGGGTTTAAGGGAATGGTTTTATACTTAAGTTTGGTTTGTGCTTAAGTGTTTTGTCCTCTCATGCATTCCATATTTGTATGTCTTGCATGGTTGTATATATATATTGGAAATTGTTCCAAAGGTTAATCTTGACAATATATGCAATGAATTCATGTTCATCACACGTGCATACATTGTGGGGGAGTTTTCTCTATGTATATTGGTTCTACTCACATCTCTTGCATTTGTTGTAGTTGTGTGAGTAGAGTCAGTTTTGTTATGGGCTAGTAGCTTTGTGTTACTCGACCATATCAAATACAACCTCTTGTATACAACTTATTCTCGGATAAGTTGCGTACTTGTTTCTAATATTCATTATATAAACCCTCTTATTGTGGTTGTCATCAATTACCAAAATGGGGGAGATTGTAAGGGTATATTGCCCCTATGTGTGGTTTTGGTAATCAACGACAACCCCTATGGACTAATGTTTTCATTGAGTTTATATGAAGGAATATTCCATAGGTACTACTTGTTCTCCATGTGTTGGATTCAAGTATGGATGCCATGAAGAGAAAAGATATACCTTGTGTACTGGCATCAAGATCATCGATTTGAAGATACATATGTGATATGATCAAGAAGAAGAAATGAAGATGGAGTTCTTATGTGGAACTCAATATTAGCCATGCTCTATCTTAAGTGAGTATGAGAAGATACAAGGTTGAGTTGGGCAAGTTCAAGATGAGCATCTTGAGTGGATCACATGCTTGAAGCTTGCCGTCCACTTGGTGATAGTGGACATGTGAAGATGTGCATCAATGAAGCTTTCCCATCATTGTGTATGGGGGAGCATTTGTGAGTATACATGAAGCGACAATGATCAAGTGATGGGATGCGCAAGGCAAAGGTATGACCTTGATAGGTTTTCCTTTCACCGGTCTCGAGGTGGTTGATGGGAGACCGGATTATAGGATAGATAGCCGCACTATTAAGAGGGGCATTCGGTTGGGTAACTTGATCACATCGTCTTAGGGAGCTCAATCCTTGCATGCGTTGCATATTCTTATTGCTTCTTGGTATTTCTCGGTGTGAGGTTCTTGAGCTTGTTGCTAGCTTTACAACAAGCCCAAGTTCATCGAAAACGGAGTTCGCATGCATCTTCTATTGCGTTTTTGAGGTTGGGTGATTTTACCGGTTATTCATGATATAAGGTTCTACCTTTTATATTCATGATAAAATCCCCTCCTACAGATTCTTGGGTTTTCACTTTCTATGAGATAGCATTTGTTGTTATCTTCCAAACAAAATTGGTTTCATGCGATTCGGAGTTCGGGAGCATTAGTTATTAAAGAAAAAGGAAAAAGAATAAAAAGGAAAAAGAAAAAGAAAGGGGAGGGGCAGCCGGCCGGGCGTCCGGCCTGCCGGCCCACACGCCGGCCCACCCGGCCAAAACTGGCCTGGGCGCTTGTGCCTGCCGGGCGGGGTCCAGTGGGCCTCGCGGCCTAGTCCGGCCCAGCGCCGGCCTGCTACCGGGCCACCGGCGGCTTCCCCAGCCCGGCCGGGCTCGGCGCCGGCTAGGCCTTTGGCGCCCGCGCGGCCCACCTCCCCGCGCGCCCCCTTGCTCCTCGTCGCCCATGCGCGCGCCCTGCCTCGCCCGGCTGCTGGGCCGGCCGGACCGGACGGGCCGCCGGCCACCTCAGCACCATTTCCGGTCGGCCGGCCTAGCAGCTGGCTGGGGCGTTTTTCTGGCCCGTTTTTCTGCCTATTTCTTTGTCTTTTTCCCCCCAACGGTTATTTCTTCCTCCCTTGCTATAAATACCTTTCTCCTACCTTGAGACAACTAGTTCTTCCCATTCTCTCTCCTCCATTGCTACTATTTGAAGAACTTGCTCTCCCCCTTGATTCCTCCAACCATTCTTGCTCATATTTGAGGATTTGAGAGAGGGGATCTAGATCTACACTTCCACCAATCCATTTCTTCTCTAAGTGAGGGAATCTCTTGGGATCTAGATCTTGAAGTCTTTGGTTGACTTTTCCCCTTGTTCTTCCTCTCCAATCTCATCCTAGCATTCGTTGCTTTGGTGGGATTTGAGTGTGAAGGACTTGAACACCTCCGGTGTTCTTGCTTTGCATCATTGCATAGTGTTGAGCTCTCCACCACGATTTGTTCGAGTGAGAGACCGTGAGCTTGTTACTCTTGGAGGGTGACCTCCTAGTTGGCTTGGTTGGTGTCCCGGTGACCTCTTCGTGGAAGATTGTGAAGGGGCCCGGGCTTCTCCTTCGTGGAGCTTGTGAAGTGGTTGTGGAGCTTGCCATCTCCAAAGCGGAGGAAAAGCTAACCATAAGGAAAGGGCCATTATCCTTCGTGGGTGTGGTTCGGAGAATAGGGTGAGCCTTCGTGGCGCGGGGAATCCTTCGTGGGACCTCCACTCCTCCAAACGTGACGTACCTTCTTGCAAAGGAAGGGAACACGGGAATACATCCTCGTCTCTGCGTGCCTCGGTTATTTCTATACCCGAGCTCTCTTTCCTTGTGATAGCCATCGTGCTCGAAGTACATATATCTTGCTATCACTTGTGCTACATATATCTTGTGCCTATATTGCTTAGCTCTAGTTGCTATTGTTACACTTAGTTGAGCTTAGCATATTTAGGGTTTGTGCTTGTAGACTAAACATTAGTTTATTTCCGCATTCTTACAAGACAAATCCGTAAGAGTTTTTAATTGCCTATTCACCCCCCCCTCTAGGCGACATCTCAATCTTTCAGTTGTCGACTCAGCTCGAAGATAAAATTTTGGTGGAAATTCATTGAGCGACTCCTAAACTACACGTAAAAATAAGGTAAGCATTGGTCTACAAGATAACCGATCACGTGTAGCTACTTTTTAAAAGTAAGAGTATTGAATCCACAATCGAACTTGATTGTTAAATGTTTTATTACCTTTTGTTCTCTTCACTTAAATGTACTTGCAATTTTTCCTTAAATACAAAGCAAAGTAATACTAATTCTTTTTGAGATTTTATGAATAAAGTAAATAAAATGAGTAAATTAAATGAGACGGTGCCAATGATAGTAAAGTAGATGAAACTCAATAACGGTTGCGAATGAGTTGTGGGTTCACCGCTAGCGTAGGTATGGTGATTAGAATATCGATTTTGTCATTTAGATATGTCTGTGTGTGGCAAGGTTTGTATGAATGCTCCCAGAAGCACATTTTCACATCCCTCTTGTCTACTACCTTATCCCTCCGCATGTCGCATGGGTCCTGTTATTAAGGGTCTCCCCATGGTCATGGTCATAGGTACTGGTCATTGTTATCCTCGTATACACATGATTGATAGAGGCGGTGGATTACTGTCACCTTTACGTCCACGTACCGGCAACCATATGCAATGATGATTCTTACCAACGTCCCTTAGGCAAATATTATGTTGTCAACAACCGATACATGTAAAATGCATACATGAACTTTGTCCTTTCATTATTAGAATGAATTTCCACATATTTGCAACATATATGATGATAATACCATGTTTTACATTGATTTATGGAGATTTACCAATAATACCCTTTATTTGGTTTATAAATATGCACTTTCAGAGACCTATATAGAGTCAAATTAAACTAGGATTTCTGGATGGTCATTCTTTCATCGGGAAAAGCAACTTGGGTGCTCGAATCACACCTAGAGAGGCCTGAGGCCCAAAAGAGCATAGGTGGTGTGCCTAGACAAGTAGGTCGGCCACCCAGCATCTTTGACCGGCGATCGTCCAAATCGCTTGATTCTTTCATGAACCGACTTATTTTGACCTAAAAGCCACTATATATATGATCCCCGAGGGTTCTTTGGAAGGCAGCGCCGCAGAAACACCGATACACGAAAATAGAGGCCGCAACAGCGAAGATTGGAGGAGGAAACTCCGCCGGAGCCCTAGGGCACGCATCGTGTGCTGGTTGGCGACCGGGAGGCGCCGTAGGGAGTGGCCGCCACCGCCACTGGCGGCTGTTTGTATCCGATGCTCTGCTGGGCACCAGAAGTAATTTTGATGAGGACATCCCAACCGAACTACTACCTCCGTCATTACAAGATGAAGACAATGCTGCTGTGAAGCTCAAGTACAATGAGGTTAGGATTGGAACCATGACAAGAGCTCATGCGAAGCTACTCAAACAACAGGTGAACTTGTTCCTAAATCATACTTTGATCGATGAGAACTTTATACTGTCTAAGTGCTTTTACTTATGTATGATCAGGTATGAAGATGGAGCAAGCATCGCACGAGGAGAAGAGGAGCAGCTGTACGTGAAGCTGGACATGGAGTTGGACATGAAGCTGGACATGAAGATACCCCATGGACGCGCGAGGGAGGAAAGGGAGGCATGCGCGAGGAAGGAAGAACAAGTCCAGGACGGTGCACAGCCCGGTCAGACCGGATATCACGCCGGTCGGCCCGGTGCCATGCCCGGTCCAACCGGCTCCCACGCCGGGACAGCCCGGCGCCCGCCGGATCCAGCGCTGGTGTCAACCGTGCGGGTGTACTGAGCCACCCGTCCCACGCCCGGTCACCACCCGGTCCCTGGCCCGGTTGAAACCGGACCACCCGGTCCCTGGCCCGGTCGACCGACCTCCTGACCGGCCGAGTCCGAGTCAGTCTCGACCAGATCCCAATCTGGGTAGGTTTTTAATGTATTTTTGATGACGCGTAAAGCACACGTCCGTTGGGAACCCCAAGTGGAAGGTGTGATGCGTACAACAACAAGTTTCCCTCAGTAAGAAACCAAGGTTATCGAACCAGTAGGAGATGAAGGCCACGTGAAGGTTGTTGGTGGCGGAGTGTAGTGCGGCGCAACACTAGGGATTCCGGTGCCAACGTGGAACCTGCACAACACAATCAAAATACTTTGCCCCAACTTAACAGTGAGGTTGTCAATCTCACCGGCTTGCTGTAAACAAAGGATTAATCGTATGGTGTGGAAAATGATGTTTGTTTGCAAAGAACAGTAGAGAACAATGTTTGCAGTAGATTGTATTCAGATGTAAAAGAATGGACCGGGGTCCACAGTTCACTAGTGGTGTCTCTCCAATAAGATAAATAGCATGTTGGGTGAACAAATTACAGTTGAGCAATTGACAAATAGAGAGGGCATGACAATGCACATACATATCATGATGACTAATATGAGATTCACTTAGGGCATTACGACAAATTACATAGACCGCTATCAAGCATGCATCTATGCCTAAAAAGTCCACCTTCGGGTTAGCATCCGCACCCCTTCTAGTATTAAGTTGCAAACAACAGACAATTGCATTAAGTATGATGCGTAATGTAATCAACACAAATATCCTTAGACAAAGCATTGATGTTTTATCCCTAGTGGCAACAACACATCCACAACCTTAGAACTTTCTCACATCGTCCTGCATTCAATGGAGGCATGAACCCACTATCGAGCATAAATACTCCCTCTTGGAGTCACAAGTATCAACTTGGCCAGAGCCTCTACTAGCAACGGAGAGCATGCAAGATCATAAACAACACATATATGATAGATTGATAATCAACTTGACATAGTATTCCATATTCATCGGATCCCACCAAACACAACATGTAACATTACAAATAGATGATCTTGATCATGATAGGTAGCTCACAAGATCTAACATGATAGCACAAGAGGAGAAGACAACCATATAGCTACTGCTATGGACCCATAGTCCAAGGATGAACTACTCACACATCAGTCCGGAGGCGATCATGGTGATGTAGAGTCCTCCGGGTGATGCTTCCCCTCTCCGGCAGGGTGCCGAAGGCGATCTCCTGAATCCCCCGAGATGGGATTGGCGGCGGCGGCGTCTCTGGAACTTTTCTCGTATCGTGGCTCTCGGTGATAGGGTTTTTGCGACGGAGAGTATAAGTAGGCGGAAGGACAGAGTCGGAGGAGGCACGGGGGCCCCACACCATAGGGCGGCGCGGTCCCCCCTTGGCCACGCCGCCTTGTGGTGTCGGCCCCTCGTGGCCCCACTTCGTATCATCTTCGGTATTCTGGAAGCTCCGTGGAAAAATAAGACCCTGGGCTTTCGTTTCGTCCAATTCCGAGAATATTTCCTGTGTAGGATTTCTGAAACCAAAAACAGCAGAAAACAGGAACTGGCGCTTCAGCATCTTGTTAATAGGTTAGTGCCGGAAAATGCGTATAAATGATATAAAGTGTATATAAAACATGTGAGTATTTTCATAAAACTAGCATGGAACATAAGAAATTATAGATACGTTTGAGACGTATCAAGCATCCCCAAGCTTAGTTCCTACTCGCCCTCGAGTAGGTAAACGATAACAATGATAATTTTTGAAGTGACATGCTACTATCATAATCTTGATCAATACTATTGTAAAGCATATGAGATGAATGAAGTGATTCGAAGCAATGGTAAAGACAATGACTAAACAACTGAATCATATAGCAAAGACTTTTCATGAATAGTACTTACAAGACAAGCGTCAATAAGTCTTGCATAGGAGTTAACTCATAAAGCAATAAATTGTTAGTAGAAAGTGTTGAAGCAACACAAAGGAAGATATAAGTTTCAGCAGTTGCTTTCAACTTCAACATGTATATCTCATGGATAATTGTCAACACAAAGTAATATGATGAATGCAAATAAGCAATTTTGTAGGAATCAATGCACACAGTTGACACAAGTGTTTGCTTCTAAGATAGAAAGAAGTAGGTAAACTGACTCAACATAAAGTAAAAGAAAGGCCCATCGCAGAGGGAAGCATGGATTGCTATTTTTGTGCTAGAGCTTTTATTTTGAAAACATAGAAACAATTTTGTCAACGGTAGTAATAATTCATATGTGTTATGCATAAGATATCCTATAAGTTGCAAGCCTCATGCATAGAATACCAATACTGTTCGCACCTTGTCCTAATTAGCTTGGATTTTCATGGATTCTCATTGCATTACATATGTTTCAACCAAGTGTCACAAAGGGGTACCTCTATATCGCCTGTACAAAGGTCCAAGGAGATAGATCGCATTTGATTTCTTGTTTTTGATAGATCTCAACTTAGGACATCCATACCGGGACAACATAGAAAACAGATAATGGACTCCTCTTTAATGCATAAGCATTCAATCAACAGATAATATTCTCATAAGAGATTGAGGATTAATGTCCAAACTGAAACTTCCACCATGATTCATGGATTTGGTTAGCGGCCCAATGTTCTTCTCTAACAATATGCATACTCAAACCATTTAATCATGATAAATCACTCTTACTTCAGACAAGACGAACATGCATAGCAACTCGCATGATATTCAATAAAGGTGTAATAGTTGATGGCGTCCCCAGAAACATGGTTACCGCTCAACAAGCAACTTATAAGAAATAAGATACATAAGCGACATATTCTTCACCACAATAGTTTTTAAGGCTATTTTCCCATGAGCTATATATTGCAAAGACAAGGAATGAAATTTTAAAGGTAGCACTCAAGCAATTTACTTTGGAATGGCAGAGAAATACCACATAGTAGGTAGGTATGGTGGACACAAATGGCATAGGTTTTGGTCAAGGTTTTGGATGCACGAGAAGTATTCCCTCTCAGTACAAGGCTTTGGCTAGCAAGGTTGTTTGAAGCAAACACAAGTATGAACCGGTACAACAAAACTTACATAAGAACGTATTGCAAGCATTATAAGACTCTACACTGTCCTCCTTGTTGTTCAAACACTTCACCAGAAAATATCTAGACTTTTAGAGAGACCAATCATGCAAACTAAATTTCAACAAGCTCTAAAGTAGTTCTCCACTAATAGGTGCAATCTACATGATGCAAAAGCTTAAACATGAGCAAAACAATTGCCAAGTATCAAATTATTCAAGACAATATACCAATTACCACATGAAGCATTTTCTGTTTCCAACCAAATAGCAATGAACGAAGCAGTTTCAACCTTCGCCATGAACATTAAAAGTAAAGCTAAGAACACCAGTGTTCATATGAACGAGCGGAGCGTGTCTCTCTCCCACACAAGGAATGCTAGGATCCGATTTTATTCAAACAAAAACAAAAATAAAAACATACAGACGCTCCAAGTAAAGCACATAAGATGTGACGGAATAAAAATATAGTTTCACTAGAGGTGACCTGATAAGTTGTCGATGAAGAAGGGGATGCCTTGGGAGTCCCCAAGCTTAGATGCTTGAGTCTTCTTGAAATATGCAGGGATGAACCACGGGGGCATCCCCAAGCTTAGACTTTTCACTCTCCTTGATCATATTGTATCATCCTCCTCTCTTGATCCTTGAAAACTTCCTCCACACCAAACTCAAAACAAACTCATTAGAGGGTTAGTGCATAATCAAAAATTCACATGTTCAGAGGTAACATAATCATTCTTAACACTTCTGGACATTTCCCAAAGCTACTGAAAGTTAATGGAACAAAGAAATCCATCCAACATAGCAAAAGAGGCAATGTGAAATAAAAGGCAGAATCTGTCAAAATAGAACAGTCCGTAAAGACGAATTTTTTAGAGGCACTTAACATGCTCAGATGAAAAAGCTCAATTTAATGAAAGTTGCGTACATATCTGAGCATTACTCATGATTTTTCGCTGATTTTTCTGAGTTACGTACAGAGAGATCTACTCAAATTTGTGACAGCAATAAATCTGTTTCTACGCAGAAATCCAAATCTAGTATCAACTCTACTATCAAAGATTTTACTTGGCACAACAATGCAATAAAATAAAGATAAGGAGAGGTTGCTACAGTAGTAACAACTTCCAAGACTCAAATATAAAACAAAAATTGCAGAAGTAAAATAATGGGTTGTCTCCCATAAGCGCTTTTCTTTAACGCTTTTCAGCTAGGCGCAGAAAGTGTGAATCAAGTATTATCAAGAGATGAAGCATCAACATCATAATTTGTTCTAATAATAGAATCAAAAGGTAACTTCTTTCTCTTTCTAGGGAAGTGTTCCATACCTTTCTTAAGAGGAAATTGATACTTAATATTCCCTTCCTTCATATCAATAATAGCACCAACAGTTCGAAGAAAAGGTCTTCCCAAAATAATGGGACAAGATGCATTGCATTCAATATCCAAGACAACAAAATCAACGGGGACAAGGTTATTGTTAACCGTAATGTGAACATTATCAATCCTCCCCAAAGGTTTCTTTATGGAATTATCAGCAAGATTAACATCCAAATAACAATTTTTCAATGGTGGCAAGTCAAGCCTATCATAGAGTTTCTTAGGCATAACAGAAAAACTTGCACCAAGATCACATAAAGAATTACAATCAAAATCATTGACCTTCATCTTAATGATGGGCTCCCAACCATCTTCCAACTTCCTAGGAATAGAAGTTTCAAGTTTTAATTTCTATTCTCTAGCTTTAATGAGAGCATTTGTAATATGTTTTGTAAAGGCCAAATTTATAGCACTAGCATTAGGACTTCTAGCAAGTTTTTGCAAGAACTTTATAACTTCAGAGATATGACAATCATCAAAATCTAAACCATTATGATCTAAAGCAATGGGATCATTGTCCCCAATATTCTGAAAAATTTCAGCAGTTTTATCACAAACAGTTTCAGCAGTTTTAGCAGTTTCAGGCAGTTTTGCACGCTTTGCATTAGTAGTAGAAACATTGCTAACACCAATTATTTTACCATTGATAGTAGGAGGTTTAGCAACATGTGAAGCATCAACATTACTAGTGGTGGTAATAGTCCAAACTTTAGCTACATTATTCTCGTCAGCTAGTTTTTCTTCTCTTTCCCACCTAGCATGCAATTCAGCCATCAATCTAATATTTTCATTAATTCGAACTTGGATTGCGTTTGCTGTAGCAAATGACTTAATATCTTTAGTTTCATTAGGCATAACTTTCAATTTCAAAAGATCAACATCAGCAGCAAGACTATCAACCTTAGAAGCGAGAACATCAATTTTACCAAGCTTTTCTTCAACAGATTTGTTAAAAGCAGTTTGTGTACTAATAAATTGTTTAAGCATGACTTCAAGACCAGAGGGTACACTCCTATTATTGTTGTAAGAATTACCATAAGAATTACCATAACCATTACTATTATTAGAAGGATATGGCCTATAGTTGTTACCAGAATTATTCCTATAAGCATTGTTGTTGAAATTATTACTTTTAATGAAGTTCACATCAACATGTTCTTCTTGAACAACCAATGAAGCTAAGGGAACATTATTAGGATCAACATTAGATCTACCATTAACAAGCATATACATAATAACATCGATCTTATCACTCAAGGAGGAGGTTTCTTCAACAGAATTTACCTTCTAACCTTGTGGAGTCCTTTCAGTGTGCCATTCAGAGTAATTGATCATCATATCATCAAGAAGTTTTGTTGCGGCGCCCAAAGTGATGGACATAAAAGTACCTCCAGTAGCTGAATCCAATAGGTTCCGCGAAGAAAATTTTAATCCTGCATAGAAGGTTTGGATGATTGATGTCTACGCCCGCTTCTATTCCTGTAGACAGTGTTGGTCCTCCAAGAGCAGAGGTTTGTAGAACAGCAGCAAGTTTCCCTTAAGTGGATCACCCAAGGTTTATCGAACTCAGGGAGGAAGAGGTCAAATATATCCCTCTCAAGCAACCCTGCAATCACGATACAAGAAGTCTCTTGTGTCCCCAACACACCTAATACACTTGTCAGATGTATAGGTGCACTAGTTCGGCGAAGAGATAGTGAAATACAAGTGGTATGAATGAATATGAGCAGTAGTAACGGCGCCAGAAAAGTGCTTGCTGGCGTGTAGTTGATGTGGGAGATATTGCAGGAAGTAGAGATGCAGTAAAACAGTAAACAAGCGATGATTGCAGTATTTGGAAACAAGGCCTAGGGATCATACTTTCACTAGTGGACACTCTCAACATTGATCACATAATAAAACCACTCTACACTCTCTTGTTGGATGATGAACACCACTAATTGTGTAGGGCTACAAGAGCACCTCAATGCCGGAGTTAACAAGCTCCACAACATTCGATATTCACATTTAAATAACCTTAGAGTGCATGATAGATCAACACAACTATACCAAGTACTAACATAGCATGCACACTGTCACCTTCATACTATGAAAGGAGGAATAGATCACATCAATACCATCATAGTAATAGTTAACTTCATAATCTACAAGAGATCACAATCATAAACTACGCCAAGTACTACATGATGCACACACTGTCACCATTACATCATGAAGGAGGAATAGAGTACTTTAATAACATCACTAGAGTAGCACATAGATGAATAGTGATACAAAACTCATATGAATCTCAATCATGTAAGGCAGCTCATGAGATCATTGTATTGAAGTACATAGGAGAGAGATTAATCACATAGCTACCGGTACATCCCTTAGCCTCGATGGAGAACTACTCCCTCCTCATGGGAGACAGCAGCGGTGATGAAGATGGCGGTGGTGTCGATGGAGATGCCTTCCGGGGGCACTTCCCCGTCCCGGCGGCGTGCCGGAACAGAGACTCCTGTCCCCCAGATCTTGGCTTCGCGATGGCGGCGGCTCTGGAAGGTTTCTTGTACCGTGGCTTATTCCTCTCGAAGATTTAGGTCAGGGACCTTTAAATAGGCGAAGAGGCGGAGTCGGAAGGCTGACGAGGTGGTGACACAATAGGGGGGGCGCCCCCCCTGGGCCGCGCCGCCACCATGTGTGGGCCCCCTGTGGCTCTCCTCTGGTGGCTCTCGGGTGTTCTGGAAGCTTCGTGGAATTATAAGATGCTGGGTGTTGATTTCGTCCAATTCCGAGAATATTTCCTTACTAGGATTTCTGAAACCAAAAACAGCAGAAAACAGGAACTGGCACTTCGGCATCTCGTCAATAGGTTAGTTCCGGAAAATGCATAATAATGACATAAAGTGTGTACAAAACATGTAGGTATTGTCATAAAACAAGCATGGAACATCAGAAATTATAGATACGTTGGAGACGTATCAGCATCCCCAACTTAGTTCCTACTCGTCCTCGAGTAGGTAAACGATAACAAGAATAATTTCTGAAGTGAAATGCTACCAACATAATCTTGATCATACTATTGTAAAGCATATGAGATGAATGCAACGATTCAAAGCAATGGTGAAGACAATGATTAAACAGCTGAATCATATAGCAAAGACTTTTCATGAATAGTACTTTCAAGACAAGCATCAACAAGTCTTGCATAAGAGTTAACTCATAAAGCAATAGATTCAAAGTAAAGGCATTGAAGCAACACAAAGGAAGATATAAGTTTCAGCGGTTGCTTTCAACTTGTAACATGTATATCTCATGGATAGTTGTCAATGCAAAGTAATATAATAAGTGCAATATGCAAGTATGTAGGAATCAATGCACAGTTAACACAAGTGTTTGCTTCTTGAGATAGAAGGAAATGGGTGAACTGACTCAACATAAAAGTAAAAGAATGGCCCTTCGAAGAGGGAAGCATTGATTGCTATATTTGTGCTAGAGCTTTTATTTTGAAAACAAGAAACAATTTTGTCAACGGTAGTAATAAAGCATATGTGTTATGTATATTATATCCTACAAGTTGCAAGCCTCATGCATAGATTACCAATAGTGCCGGCACCTCGTCCTAATTAGCTTGGATTTACATGGATTATCATTGCATAACATATGTTTTAACCAAGTGTCACAAAGGGGTACCTCTATGCCGCCTGTACAAAGGTCTAAGGAGAAAGCTCGCATTGGATTTCTCGCTTTTGATTATTCTCAACTTAGACATCCATACCGGGACAACATAGACAACAGATAATGGACTCCTCTTTAATGCATAAGCATTCAACAACAGAAAATATTCTCATAAGAGATTGAGGACTGTTGTCCAAAACTGAAACTTCCACCATGGATCATGGCTTTAGTCAGCGGCCCAATGTTCTTCTCTAACAATATGCATACTCAAACCATTTAATCATGATAAATCACCCTTACTTTAGACAAGACGAACATGCATAGCAACTCACATGATATTCAACAAAGGAGTAATAGTTGATGGCGTCCCCAGGAACATGGTTATCGCTCAACAAGCAACTTATTAGGAAATAAGATACATAAGCTACATATTCAATACCACAATAATTTTTTAAGCTATTTTTCCCATGAGCTATATATTGCAAAGACAAAGAATGGAATTTTAAAGGTAGCACTCAAGCAATTTACTTTGGAATGGCAGAGAAATACCATGTAGTAGGTAGGTATGGTGGTCACAAGTGGCATAGTTTTTGGCTCAAGGATTTGGATGCACGAGAAGAAATCCCTCTCAATACAAGGCTTAGGCTAGCAAGGTTGTTTGAAGCAAACTCAAGTATGAACCGGTACAGCAAAACTTACATAAGAACATATTGCAAGCATTATAAGACTCTACACTGTCTTCCTTGTTGTTCAAACCCTTACCAGAAAATATCTAGACCTTAGAGAGACCAATCATGCAAATCAAATTTTAACAAGCTCTATGTATTTCTTCACTAATAGGTGCAAAGTATATGATGCAAGAGCTTAAACATGATCTATATGAGCACAACAATTGCCAAATATCAAATTATTCAAGACATTATACCAGTTACCACATGTAGCATTTTCTGTTTCCAACCAAATAACAATGAACGAAGCAGTTCAACCTTCGCCATGAACATTAAAAGCTAAGAACACATGTGTTCATATGAACCAGCGGAGCGTGTTTCTCTCCCACACAAGCATTTATTCAGAGAATGAAAATAACAAAACGAAAATAAAAGCACACAGACGCTCCAAGTAAAGCACATAAGATGTGACGGAATAAAAATATAGTTTCAAGAGAAGTGACCTGATAAGTTGTTGATGAAGAAGGGGATGCCTTGGGCATCCCCAAGCTTAGACGCTTGAGTCTTTTTGAAATATGCAGGGATGAACCACGGGGGTATCCCCAAGCTTAGACTTTTCACTCTTCTTGATCATATTGTATCATCCTCCTCTCTTGACCCTTGAAAACTTCCTCCACACCAAACTCAAAACAAACTCATTAGAGGGTTAGTGCATAATCAAAAATTCACATGTTCAGAGGTGACACAATCATTCTTAACACTTCTGGACATTGTACAAAGCTTCTGAAAGTTAATGGAACAAAGAAATCCATCCAACATAGCAAAAGAGGCAATGCGAAATAAAAGGCAGAATCTGTCAAAACAGAACAGTCCGTAAAGACGAATTTTTCTGGGGCACTTAACTTGCTCAGATGAAAATTCTCAAATTGAATGAAAGTTGCGTACATATCTGAGGACCACACACGTAAATTGGTATATTTTTCTGAGTTACCTACAGATGGGGCGACTCAAATTCGTGACAGACAGAAATCTGTTTCTGCGCAGTAATCCAAATCTAGTATCAACTCTACTATCAAAGACTTTACTTGGCACAACAATGCAATAAAATAAAGATAAGGAGAGGTTGCTACAGTAGTAACAACTTCCAAGACACAAATATAAAACAAAGTACTGTAGTAAAATAAACACATGGGTTATCTCCCAAGAAGTTTTTTCTTTATAGTCATTAAGATGGGCTCAGCAGTTTTAATGATGCACTCGCATGAAATAAGAGTTGAAGCAAAAGAGAGCATCAAGAGGCAAATTCAAAACAAATTTAAGTCTAACATGCTTCCTATGAAAAGGGATCTTGTAAATAAACAAGTCATGTAGGCATAATGCAATAAGCATAGGAAAACTAGACAAGCGCAACTTCAAGATTTTTAGCATATAGAGAGGTGTTCTAGTAACATGAAAATTTCTACAACCATATTTTCCTCCCTCATAAAGATTTTTAGTAGCATCATGAACAAACTCAACAATATAACTATCAAATGAAACATTCTTATCATGAGTCTCATGCATAAAATTATTACTCTCCACATAAGCATAATCAATTTTATTAGTTGTACTGGGAGCAAATTCAACAAAGTAGCTATCATTATTATTCTCATCAAGTGTAGGAGGCATAGTATAATCATAATAAAATGTACTCTCCATAGAGAGCGGCACCAAAAGACCACTATCATTATAATCATCATAAATAGGAGGCAAAGTATCATCAAAGTAAATTTTCTCCTCAATGCTTGGAGGACTAAAAATATCATGCTCATCAAAGCCAGCTTCCCCAAGCTTAGAATTTTCCATATCATTAGCAACAATGGTGTTCAAAGCGTTCATACTAATATCATTGCTACTAGCATGCAAATAAGGTTCCATAGGTTTTTCAATTTTCGCATCAAACCATCCATGTCTTAACTCAGGAAATAGATTAAAAAGCTCACAGTTGTTTTCCATTATGCCTTACTAGTGTTTAACAAGAAACAAAAAGATGCAATTGCAGGATCTAAAGGAAATAGCTTCGAGCACTCACCCAGAAAATAGCTTAGTAGCCGAGATCCGGAGTGTGAGTACCTTTTACCTTTCCTCCCCGGCAACGACGCCAGAAAAGTGCTTGATGTCTACGCGCGCTTCTATTCCTGTAGACAGTGTTGGGCCTCCACGAGCAGAGGTTTGTAGAACAGCAGCAAGTTTCCCTTAAGTGGATCACCCAAGGTTTATCGAACTCAGGGAGGAAGAGGTCAAAGATATCCCTCTCAAGCAACCCTGCAATCACGATACAAGAAGTCTCTTGTGTCCCCAACACACCTAATACACTTGTCAGATGTACAGGTGCACTAGTTCGGCGAAGAGATAGTGAAATACAAGTGGTATGAATGAATATGAGCAGTAGTAATGGCGCCAGAAAAGTGCTTGCTGGCGTGCAGTTGGTGTGGGAGATATTGCAGGAAGTAGAGATGCAGTAAAACAGTAAACAAGCGATGATTGCAGTATTTGGAAACAAGGCCTAGGGATCATACTTTCACTAGTGGACACTCTCAACATTGATCACATAATAAAACCACTCTACACTCTCTTGTTGGATGATGAACACCACTAATTGTGTAGGGCTACAAGAGCACCTCAATGCCGGAGTTAACAAGCTCCACAACATTCGATATTCATATTTAAATAACCTTAGAGTGCATGATAGATCAACACAACTATACCAAGTACTAACATAGCATGCACACTGTCACCTTCATACTATGAAAGGAGGAATAGATCACATCAATACCATCATAGTAATAGTTAACTTCATAATCTACAAGAGATCACAATCATAAACTACGCCAAGTACTACATGATGCACACACTGTCACCATTACATCATGAAGGAGGAATAGAGTACTTTAATAACATCACTAGAGTAGCACATAGATGAATAGTGATACAAAACTCATATGAATCTCAATCATGTAAGGCAGCTCATGAGATCATTGTATTGAAGTACATAGGACAGAGATTAACCACATAGCTACCGGTACATCCCTTAGCCTCGATGGAGAACTACTCCCTCCTCATGGGAGATAGCAGCGGTGATGAAGATGGCGGTGGTGTCGATGGAGATGCCTTCTGATACGTCTCCGACGTATCGATAATTTCTTATGTTCCATGCCACATTATTGATGATATCTACATGTTTTATGCATACTTTATGTCATATTTATGCATTTTCCGGCACTAACCTATTAACAAGATGCCGAAGAGCCAGTTGCTGTTTTCTGCTATTTTTGGTTTCAGAAATCCTAGTAAGGAAATATTCTCGGAATTGGACGAAATCAACGCCCAGGGGCCTATTTTTCCACGAAGCTTCCAGAAGACCGGAGGACTAACGAAGTGGGGCCACGAGGCGGCGCCACAGTAGGGCGGCGCGGCCCAAGCCCTGGCCGCGCCGGCCTAGCGTGTGGGCCCCTCGTGACTCTCCTGACTCTGCCCTTCCGCCTACAAATAGCCTTCGTCGCGAAACCCCCAGTACCGAGAGCCACGATACGGAAAACCTTCCAGAGACGCCGCCGCCGCCAATCCCATCTCGGGGGATTCAGGAGATCGCCTCCGGCACCCTGCCGGAGAGGGGAATCATCTCCCGGAGGACTCTTCACCGCCATGGTCGCCTCCGGAGTGATGAGTGAGTAGTTCACCCCTGGACTATGGGTCCATAGCAGTAGCTAGATGGTTGTCTTCTCCTTATGTGCTTCATTGTCGGATCTTGTGAGCTGCCTAACATGATCAAGATCATCTATCTGTAATGCTATATGTTGTGTTTGTTGGGATCCGATGGATAGAGAATACTATGTTATGTTGATTATCAATCTATTACCTATGTGTTGTTTATGATCTTGCATGCTCTCCGTTATTAGTAGAGGCTCTGGCCAAGTTTTTACTCTTAACTCCAAGAGGGAGTATTTATGCTCGATAGTGGGTTCATGCCTCCATTAAATCTGGGACGATGTGATGAAAGTTCTAAGGTTGTGGATGTGCTGTTGCCACTAGGGATAAAACATTGATGCTATGTCCGAGGATGTAGTTATTGATTACATTACGCACCATACTTAATGCAATTATCTGTTGTTTGCAACTTAATACTGGAAGGGGTTCGGATGATAACCTGAAGGTGGAATTTTTAGGCATAGATGCATGCTGGATAGCGGTCTATGTACTTTGTCGTAATGCCCAATTAAATCTCACAATACTCATCATATCATGTATGTGCATTGTCATGCCCTCTCTATTTGTCAATTTCCCAACTGTAATTTGTTCACCCAACATGCTATTTATCTTATGGGAGAGACACCTCTAGTGAACTCTGGACCCCGGTCCATTCTTTTAATCGAATACAATCTACTGCAATACTTGTTCTACTGTTTTCTGCAACCAATCATCATCCACACTATACATCTAATCGTTTGTTACAGCAAGCCGGTGAGATTGACAACCTCACTATTTCGTTGGGGCAAAGTACTTTGGTTGTGTTGTGCAGGTTCCACGTTGGCGCCGGAATCCCTGGTGTTGCGTCGCACTACATCTCGCCGCCATCAACCTTCAACGTGCTTCTTGGCTCCTACTGGTTCGATAAACCTTGGTTTCTTACTGAGGGAAAACTTACTGCTGTACGCATCACACCTTCCTCTTGGGGTTCCCAACGGTCGCGTGCTGTACGCGTATCAAGACTGTTTTCTGGCGCCGTTGCCGGGGAGATCAAGACACGCTGCAAGGGGAGTCTCCACATCGCAATCTCTTTACTTTGTTTTTGTCTTGCTTTATTTTATTTACTACTTTGTTTGCTACACTAAATCAAAACACAAAAAAATTAGTTGCTAGTTTTACTTTATTTGCTATCTTGTTTGCCATATTAAAAACAAAAAAAAATTAGTTACTTGCATTTACTTTATCTAGTTTGCTTTATTTACTGTTGCTAAAATGGGTACTCCTGAAAATACTAAGTTGTGTGACTTCACAACCACAAATAGTAATGATTTCTTATGCACACCTATTGCTCCACCTGCTACTACAGCAGAATTCTTTGAAATTAAACCTGCTTTACTGAATCTTGTTATGCGAGAGGAATTTTCTGGTGTTAGTTCTGATGATGCTGCTGCCCATCTCAATAATTTTGTTGAATTATGTGAAATTCAAAAGTATAAAGATGTAGATGGTGACATAATAAAATTAAAATTGTTCCCTTTCTCACTAAGAGGAAGAGCTAAAGATTGGTTGCTATCTCTGCCTAAGAATAGTATTGATTCATGGACTAAATGCAAGGATGCTTTTATTGGTAGATATTATCCCCCAGCTAAAATTATATCTTTGAGGAGTAGCATAATGAATTTTAAACAATTGGATACTGAGCATGTTGCACAAGCATGGGTAAGAATGAAATCTTTGGTTAAAAATTGCCCAACCCATGGACTGACTACTTGGATGATCATCCAAACCTTTTATGCAGGACTGAATTTTTCTTCGCAGAACCTATTGGATTCAGCTGCTGGAGGTACCTTTATGTCCATCACTCTTGGTGAAGCAACAAAGCTTCTTGATAATATGATGATTAATTACTCTGAATGGCACACGGAAAGAGCTCCATAAGGTAAGAAGGTAAATTCTGTCAAAGAAACCTCTTCCTTGAGTGATAAGATTGATGCTATTATGTCTATGCTTGTGAATGATAGGACAAATATTGATCCTAATAATGTTCCGTTAGCTTCATTGGTTGCTCAAGAAGAACATGTTGATGTAAACTACATTAAAAATAATAATTTTAACAACAATGCTTACCGGAACAATTCTAGTAACAACTATAGGCCATATCCTTATAATAATGGCAACGGTTATGGGAATTCTTATGGGAATTTTTACAACAATAATAGGAACACACCCCCCTGGACTTTAAGCTATGCTTAAAGAATTTATTAGTACACAAACTGCTTTTAACAAATCTGTTGAAGAAAAGCTGGGGAAAATTGATATACTTGCTTCTAAAGTCGATAGTCTTGCTGCTGATGTTGATCTTTTGAAATTGAAAGTTATGCCTCATGAAAATCATAATAATAAGATTGTTACTACAGCGAATGCCATCCAAGTTAGAATTAATGAGAATATGAGATTGATGGCCGAATTGCGTGCTAGGTGAGAAAAAGAGGAAAATGAAAAAGAAGATAATATAGCTAAAGTTTGGACTATTACCACCACTAGCAAAGCTAATGCTACACATGTTGCTGCACCTCCTACTAATAATGGTAAAAGAATTGGTGTTGGCAATGTTTCCACTTCTAATGCAAAGCGCAGAAAACTGCCTGAAACTGCTAAAACTGCTGAAACTGCCTGTGATAGAACTGCTAAATTTTTTTTCCAACATTGGGGATAATGATCCAATTGCTTTAGATTATAATGGTTTGGATTTTGATGATTGTAATATCTCTGAAGTTATAAAGTTCTTACAAAAACTTGCTAAGAGTCCTAATGCTAGTGCTATAAATTTGGCTTTCACGAAACATATTACAAATGCTCTCATAAAAGCTAGAGAAGAGAAACTAGAACGCGAAACTTCTATTCCTAGGAAGCTAGAGGATGGTTGGGAGCCCATCATTAAGATGAAGGTCAATGACTTTGATTGTAATGCTTTATGTGATCTTGGTGCAAGTATTTCCGATATGCCTAAGAAAATCTATAATATGCTTGACTTGCCACCATTGAAAAATTGTTATTTGAATGTTAATCTTTCTGATAATTCTACAAAGAAACCTTTGGGGAGAGTTGATAATGTTCGCATTACCGTTAACAATAACCTTGTCCCCGTTGATTTTGTTGTCTTGGATATTGAATGCAATGCATCTTGCCCCATTATATTGGGAAGACCTTTTCTTCGAACTGTTGGTGCTATCATTGATATGAAGGAAGGTAATATTAAATATCAATTTCCTCTCAAGAAAGGTATGGAACACTTCCCTAGAAAGAGAATGAAGTTATCTTTTGATTCTATTATTAGAACAAATTATGATGTTGACACTTCGTCTCTTGATAATACTTGATACACACTTTCTGCGCCTAGCTGAAAGGCGTTAAAGAAAAGCGCTTATGGGAGACAACCCATGTTTTTACTACAGTACTTTTATTTTATATTTGAGTCTTGTAAGTTGTTAGTACTGTACCAACCTCTCCTTATCTTAGTTTTGTGCATTGTTGTGCCAAGTAAAGTCGTTGATAGTAAGGTTCATATTTGATTTGGATTACTGCGCAGAAACAGATTTCTTTGCTGTCACGAATCTGGGCCTAATTCTCTGTAGGTAACTCAGAAAATTATGCCAATTTACGTGACTGATCGTCAGATATGTACGCAACTTTCATTCAATTTGAGAATTTTCATTTGAGCAAGTCTGGTGCCTCAATAAAATTTGTCTTTACGAACTGTTCTGTTTTGACAGATTTTGCCTTTTATTTCACATTGCCTGTTTTGCCATGCTTGATGGATTTTTCGATTCCATTGACTTTCAGTAGCTTTGTGCAATGTCCAAAAGTGTTAAGAATGATTATGTCACCTCTGAACATGTAAATTTTGATTGTGCACTGATGTCTACTTCCCCCTCCTTTTCCTGTAGACAGTGTTGGGCCTCCAAGAGCAGAGGTTTGTAGAACAGCAGCAAGTTTTCCCTTAAGTGGATCACCCAAGGTTTATTGAACTCAGGGAGGAAGAGGTCAAAGATATCCCTCTCATGCAACCCTGCAACCACAAAGCAAGAAGTCTCTTATGTCCCCAACACACCTAATAGGTGCACTAGTTTGGCGAAGAGATAGTGAAATACAGGTGGTATGAATATATATGAGCAGTAGCAACGATGCCAGAAAATAGCTTGCTGGCGTGTAGTTGATGGTGGTAGTATTGCAGCAGTAGTAACACAGTGAAACAGTAAACAAGCAGTAGTAACGCAGCAGTATTTAGGAACAAGGCCTAGGGATTACACTTTCACTAGTGGACACTCTCAACATTGATCACATAACAGAATAGATAAATGCATACTCTACACTATTGTTGGATGATGAACACATTGCGTAGGATTACACGAACCCTCAATGCCGGAGTTAACAAGCTCCACAATTCAATGTTCATATTTAAGTAACCTTAGAGTGTAAGATAGATCAAAAGACTAAACCAAGTACTAACATAGCATGCACACTGTCACCTTCATGCATATGTAGGAGGAATAGATCACATCAATACTATCATAGCAATAGTTAACTTCATAATCTACAAGAGATCATGATCATAGCATAAACCAAGTACTAACACGGATGCACACACTGTCACCATTACATCGTGTAGGAGGAATAAAACTACTTTAATAACATTGCTAGAGTAGCACATAGATAAATTGTGATACAAATACATTGCAATCATAAAGAGGTATAAATAAGCACCTCACTATGCCATTCATCAGTGAATAAGTATTCTGTGAAATATAGCCTAAGAGACCCACACGGTGCACACACTGTCACCTTTACACACGTGGGACAAGGAGTCTCCGGAGATCACATAAGTAAAACTCACTTGACTAGCATAACGACATCTAGATTACAAGCATCATCATATGAATCTCAATCATGTAAGGCAGCTCATGAGATTATTGTATTGAAGCACATAGGAGAGAGATGAACCACATAGCTACCGGTACAGCCCCGAGCCTCGATGGAGAACTACTCCCTCCTCATGGGAGCAGCAGCGGTGATGAAGATGGCGGTGGAGATGGCAGCGGTGTCGATGGAGAAGCCTTCCGGGGGCACTTCCCCGTTCCGGCGGCGTGCCGGAACAGAGACTCCTGTCCCCCAGATCTTGGCTTCGCGATGGCGGCGGCTCTGGAAGGTTTCTGTGGGTTTCGTCGAACGTATCGCGACGGAGGCTTTAAATAGGCGAAGAGGCGGCGCGGGAGGGCTGAAGGGGTGCCCACACCATAGGGCGGCGCGGCCAGGGCCTGGGCCGCGCCGGCCTATGGTCTGGGGGCCCAGTGCCCCCTCTCTGGCGGTTCTCGTGTGTTCTGGATGCTTCCGGGCAAAATAGGAACCTGGGCGTTGATTTCGTCCGATTCCGAGAATATTTCGTTACTAGGATTTCTGAAACCAAAAACAGCAGAAAACAGCAACTGGCACTTCGGCATCTTGTTAATAGGTTAGTTCCAGAAAATGCACGAATATGACATAAAATGTGCATATAACATGTAGATATCATCAATAATGTGGCATGGAACATAAGAAATCATCGATACGTCGGAGACGTATCAGCATCCCCAAGCTTAGTTCTGCTCGTCCCGAGCAGGTAAAACGATAACACAGATAATTTCTGGAGTGACATGCCATCATAACCTTGATCATACTATTTGTAAAGCATATGTAGTGAATGCAGCGATCAAAACAATGTAAATGACATGAGTAAACAAGTGAATCATAAAGCAAAGACTTTTCATGAATAACACTTCAAGACAAGCATCAATAAGTCTTGCATAAGAGTTAACTCATAAAGCAATAATTCAAAGTAAAGGCATTGAAGCAACACAAAGGAAGATTAAGTTTCAGCGGTTGCTTTCAACTTATAACATGTATATCTCATGGATAGTTGTCAATGCAAAGCAATATAACAAATGCAATATGCAAATATGTAGGAATCAATGCACAGTTCACACAAGTGTCTGCTTCTTGAGATGGAAAGAGATAGGTGAACTGACTCAACATAAAAGTAAAAGAATGGTCCTCCATAGAGGAAAAGCATCGATTGCTATATTTGTGCTAGAGCTTTGATTTTGAAAACATGTAGAGAGCATAAAAGTAAAATTTTGAGAGGTGTATGTTGTTGTCAACGAATGGTAGCGGGTACTCTAACCCCCGTGCCAGGCAAACCTTCAAAGAGCGGCTCCCATTTTATTTTATTTTTAGGTGGCACTCCTTCCAACCTTTCTTTCACAAACCATGGCTAACCGAATCCTCGGGTGCCTGCCAACAATCTCATACCATGAAGGAGTGCCTTTTTATCTTAGTTTTATTATGATGACACTCCTCCCAACCTTTGCTTACACAAGCCATGGCTAACCGAATCCTTCGGGTGCCGTCCAACAATCACATACCATGGAGGAGTGTCTATTTTTGTTAATTAATTTGGGACTGGGAATCCCATTGCCAGCTCTTTTTGCAAAATTATTGGATAAGCGGATGAAGCCACTAGTCCATTGGTGAAAGTTGCCCAACAAGATTGAAAGATAAACACCACATACTTCCTCATGAGCTATAAAACATTGACACAAATCAGAGGTGATAAATTTTGAATTGTTTAAAGGTAGCACTCAAGCAATTTACTTTGGAATGGCGGAGAAATACCATGTAGTAGGTAGGTATGGTGGACACAAATGGCATAGTGGTTGGCTCAAGGATTTTGGATGCATGAGAAGTAATCCCTCTCGATACAAGGTTTAGGCTAGCAAGGCTATTTGAAACAAACACAAGGATGAACCGGTGCAGCAAAACTCACATAAAAGACATATTGAAAACATTATAAGACTCTACACCGTCTTCCTTGTTGTTCAAACTCAATACTAGAAATTATCTAGACCTTAGAGAGACCAATTATGCAAACCAAATTTTAGCATGCTCTATGTATTTCTTCATTAATGGGTGCAAAGTATATGATGCAAGAGCTTAAACATGAGCACAACAATTTCCAAGTATCACATTACCCAAGACATTTATAGCAATTACTACATGTATCATTTTCCAATTCCAACCATATAACAATTTAACGAAGAAGAAACTTCGCCATGAATACTAAAAGCTAAGAACACATGTGTTCATACGAACCAGCGGAGCGTGTCTCTCTCCCACATAAGCATTTATTCAAACAAAAACAAAAATAAAAGCACACAGACACTCCAAGTAAAGCACATAAGATGTGACCGAATAAAAATATAGTTTCAAGAGAAGGAACCTGATAATTTGTCGATGAAGAAGGGGGTGCCTTGGGCATCCCCAAGCTTAGACGCTTGAGTCTTCTTGAAATATGCAGGAATGAACCACCGGGGCATCCCCAAGCTTAGAATTTTCACTCTTCTTGATCGTAGTATATCATCCTCCTCTCTTGACCCTTGAAAACTTCCTTCACACCAAACTTCTCATAAACTTCATTAGAGGGGTTAGTACATAATCAAAAAAATCACATGTTCAGAGGTGACACAATCATTCTTAACACTTCTGGACATTGCTCAAAGCTACTGGAAGGTAATGGAACAAAGAAATCCACCCAACACAGCGAAAGAAGCAATGCGAAATAAAAGGCAGAATCTGTCAAAACAGAACAGTCCGTAAAGACGAATTTTTAATAAATACTTCCGTTGCTCAGATCAGAAAACTCAAAACTAATGAAAGTTGCGTACATATCTGAGGAACACGCACGTAAATTGGCATATTTTTCTACAGAGAAAACAGCCCAGATTCGTGACAGATAGAAATCTGTTTCTGCGCAGAAATCCAAATCTAGTATCAACCTTCGATTAGAGGCTTCACTTGGCACAACAAAACACAAAACTAAGATATGGAGAGGTTTCTACAGTAGTAAACAACTTCCAAGACACAAATATAAAACAAAGTACTGTAGCAAAATAACACATGGGTTATCTCCCAAGAAGTTCTTTCTTTATAGCCATTAAGATGGGCTCAGCAGTTTTAATGATGCACTCGTAAGAAATAGTATTTGAAGCAAAAGAGAGCATCAAGAGGCAAATCCAAAACACATTTAAGTCTAACATGCTTCCTATGCATAGGAATCTTGTAAGTAAACAAGTTCATGAATAGCAAAGTAACAAGCATAGGAAGATAAAATAAGTGTAGCTTGAAAAATTTAAGCACATAGAGAGGCATTTTAGTAACATGAAAATTTCTACAACCATATTTTCCTCTCTCATAATAACTTTCAGTAGCATCATGAGCAAACTCAACAATATAACTATCACATAAAGCATTCTTATCATGAGTCTCATGCATAAAATTATTACTCTCCACATAGGCATAATCAATTTTATTAGTAATAGTGGGAGCAAATTCAACAAAGTAGCTATCATTATTATTCTCATCAAGTGTAGGAGGCTTAGTATAATCACAACAAAATTTACTCTCCATAGTAGGTGGCACCAAAAGACCACTATCATTATAATCATCATATATGGGAGGCAAAGTATCATCAAAGAAAATTTTCTCCTCAATGCTTGGGGGACTAAAAAGATCATGAAAACCAGCTTCCCCAAGCTTAGAACTTTCTATATCATTATCAACAATGGTGTTCAAAGCGTTCATACTAATATTACTACCAGCATGCAAATAAGATTCCATAGGTTTTTTAATTTTCGCATTAAACAATCCATGTTTGAAATCAGGAAATAGAATAAGAAGCTCATTCTTGTCCATTATGCCAAACTAATGTCAACAAGAAACAAAAAGATGCAATTGCAGGATCTAAAGGAAATAGCTTCGAGTACTTACGGCACCGGAAAATAGCTTAGTAGCCGAGATCCGGAGTGTGAGTACCTTTTACCTTTCCTCCCCGGCAACGGCGCCAGAAAATAGCTTGATGTCTACTTCCCCCTCCTTTTCCTGTAGACAGTGTTGGGCCTCCAAGAGCAGAGGTTTGTAGAACAGCAGCAAGTTTTCCCTTAAGTGGATCACCCAAGGTTTATCGAACTCAGGGAGGAAGAGGTCAAAGATATCCCTCTCATGCAACCCTGCAACCACAAAGCAAGAAGTCTCTTGTGTCCCCAACACACCTAATAGGTGCACTAGTTCGGCGAAGAGATAGTGAAATACAGGTGGTATGAATATATATGAGCAGTAGCAACGATGTCAGAAAATAGCTTGCTGGCGTGTAGTTGATGGTGGTAGTATTGCAGCAGTAGTAACATAGTGAAACAGTAAACAAGCAGTAGTAACGCAGCAGTATTTAGGAACAAGGCCTAGTAACAACTATAGGCCATATCCTTATAATAATGGCAACGGTTATGGGAATTCTTATGGGAATTTTTACAACAATAATAGGAACACACCCCCCTGGACTTTAAGCTATGCTTAAAGAATTTATTAGTACACAAACTGCTTTTAACAAATCTGTTGAAGAAAAGCTGGGGAAAATTGATATACTTGCTTCTAAAGTCGATAGTCTTGCTGCTGATGTTGATCTTTTGAAATTGAAAGTTATGCCTCATGAAAATCATAATAATAAGATTGTTACTACAGCGAATGCCATCCAAGTTAGAATTAATGAGAATATAAGATTGATGGCCGAATTGCGTGCTAGGTGAGAAAAAGAGGAAAATGAAAAAGAAGATAATATAGCTAAAGTTTGGACTATTACCACCACTAGCAAAGCTAATGCTACACATGTTGCTGCACCTCCTACTAATAATGGTAAAAGAATTGGTGTTGGCAATGTTTCCACTTCTAATGCAAAGCGCAGAAAACTGCCTGAAACTGCTAAAACTGCTGAAACTGCCTGTGATAGAACTGCTAAATTTTTTTTCCAACATTGGGGATAATGATCCAATTGCTTTAGATTATAATGGTTTGGATTTTGATGATTGTCATATCTCTGAAGTTATAAAGTTCTTACAAAAACTTGCTAAGAGTCCTAATGCTAGTGCTATAAATTTGGCTTTCACGAAACATATTACAAATGCTCTCATAAAAGCTAGAGAAGAGAAACTAGAACGCGAAACTTCTATTCCTAGGAAGCTAGAGGATGGTTGGGAGCCCATCATTAAGATGAAGGTCAATGAGTTTGATTGTAATGCTTTATGTGATCTTGGTGCAAGTATTTCCGATATGCCTAAGAAAATCTATAATATGCTTGACTTGCCACCATTGAAAAATTGTTATTTGAATGTTAATCTTTCTGATAATTCTACAAAGAAACCTTTGGGGAGAGTTGATAATGTTCGCATTACCGTTAACAATAACCTTGTCCCCGTTGATTTTGTTGTCTTGGATATTGAATGCAATGCATCTTGCCCCATTATATTGGGAAGACCTTTTCTTCGAACTGTTGGTGCTATCATTGATATGAAGGAAGGTAATATTAAATATCAATTTCCTCTCAAGAAAGGTATGGAACACTTCCCTAGAAAGAGAATGAAGTTATCTTTTGATTCTATTATTAGAACAAATTATGATGTTGACACTTCGTCTCTTGATAATACTTGATACACACTTTCTGCGCCTAGCTGAAAGGCGTTAAAGAAAAGCGCTTATGGGAGACAACCCATGTTTTTACTACAGTACTTTTATTTTATATTTGAGTCTTGTAAGTTGTTAGTACTGTACCAACCTCTCCTTATCTTAGTTTTGTGCATTGTTGTGCCAAGTAAAGTCGTTGATAGTAAGGTTCATATTAGATTTGGATTACTGCGCAAAAACAGATTTCTTTGCTGTCACGAATCTGGGCCTAATTCTCTGTAGGTAACTCAGAAAATTATGCCAATTTACGTGACTGATCGTCAGATATGTACGCAACTTTCATTCAATTTGAGCATTTTCATTTGAGCAAGTCTGTTGCTTCAATAAAATTTGTCTTTACGAACTGTTCTGTTTTGACAGATTTTGCCTTTTATTTCACATTGCCTGTTTTGCCATGCTTGATGGATTTTTCGATTCCATTGACTTTCAGTAGCTTTGTGCAATGTCCAAAAGTGTTAAGAATGATTATGTCACCTCTGAACATGTAAATTTTGATTGTGCACTGATGTCTACTTCCCCCTCCTTTTCCTGTAGACAGTGTTGGGCCTCCAAGAGCAGAGGTTTGTAGAACAACAGCAAGTTTTCCCTTAAGTGGATCACCCAAGGTTTATCGAACTCAGGGAGGAAGAGGTCAAAGATATCCCTCTCATGCAACCCTGCAACCACAAAGCAAGAAGTCTCTTATGTCCCCAACACACCTAATAGGTGCACTAGTTCGGCGAAGAGATAGTGAAATACAGGTGGTATGAATATATATGAGCAGTAGCAACGATGCCAGAAAATAGCTTGCTGGCGTGTAGTTGATGGTGGTAGTATTGCAGCAGTAGTAACACAGTGAAACAGTAAACAAGCAGTAGTAACGCAGCAGTATTTAGGAACAAGGCCTAGGGATTACACTTTCACTAGTGGACACTCTCAACATTGATCACATAACAGAATAGATAAATGCATACTCTACACTATTGTTGGATGATGAACACATTGCGTAGGATTACACGAACCCTCAATGCCGGAGTTAACAAGCTCCACAATTCAATGTTCATATTTAAGTAACCTTAGAGTGTAAGATAGATCAAAAGACTAAACCAAGTACTAACATAGCATGCACACTGTCACCTTCATGCATATGTAGGAGGAATAGATCACATCAATACTATCATAGCAATAGTTAACTTCATAATCTACAAGAGATCATGATCATAGCATAAACCAAGTACTAACACGGATGCACACACTGTCACCATTACATCGTGCAGGAGGAATAAAACTACTTTAATAACATTGCTAGAGTAGCACATAGATAAATTGTGATACAAATACATTGCAATCATAAAGAGGTATAAATAAGCACCTCACTATGCCATTCATCAGTGAATAAGTATTCTGTGAAATATAGCCTAAGAGACCCACACGGTGCACACACTGTCACCTTTACACACGTGGGACAAGGAGTCTCCGGAGATCACATAAGTAAAACTCACTTGACTAGCATAACGACATCTAGATTACAAGCATCATCATATGAATCTCAATCATGTAAGGCAGCTCATGAGATTATTGTATTGAAGCACATAGGAGAGAGATGAACCACATAGCTACCGGTACAGCCCCGAGCCTCGATGGAGAACTACTCCCTCCTCATGGGAGCAGCAGCGGTGATGAAGATGGCGGTGGAGATGGCAGCGGTGTCGATGGAGAAGCCTTCCGGGGGCACTTCCCCGTTTCGGCGGTATGCCGGAACAGAGACTCCTGTCCCCCAGATCTTGGCTTCGCGATGGCGGCGGCTCTGGAAGGTTTCTGTGGGTTTCGTCGAACGTATCGCGACGGAGGCTTTAAATAGGCGAAGAGGCGGCGCAGGAGGGCTGAAGGGGTGCCCACACCATATGGCGGCGCGGCCAGGGCCTGGGCCGCGCCGGCCTATGGTCTGGGGGCCCAGTGCCCCCTCTCTGGCGGTTCTCGTGTGTTCTGGATGCTTCCGGGCAAAATAGGAACCTGGGCGTTGATTTCGTCCGATTCCGAGAATATTTCGTTACTAGGATTTCTGAAACCAAAAACAGCAGAAAACAAAGAATCGGCACTTCGGCATCTTGTTAATAGGTTAGTTCCAGAAAATGCACGAATATGACATAAAATGTGCATATAACATGTAGATATCATCAATAATGTGGCATGGAACATAAGAAATTATCGATACGTCGGAGACGTATCATGCACTAACACTCTAATGAGTTGTTTTGAGTTTGGTGTGGAGGAAGTTTTCAAGGATCAAGAGAGGAGAATGATACAATGTGATCAAGGAGAGTGAAATCTCTAAGCTTGGGGATGCCCCGGTGGTTCACCCCTGCATATATCAAGAAGACTCAAGCGTCTAAGCTTGGGGATGCCCAAGGCATCCCCTTCTTCATCGACAACATTATCAGGTTCCTCTAGTGAAACTATATTTTTATTCCATCACATCTTATGTACTTTGCTTGGAGCGTCGGTTTGTTTTTGTTTTTGTTTTGTTTGAATAAAATGGATCCTAGCATTCATTGTGTGGGAGAGAGACACGCTCCGCTGTTGCATATGGACAAATATGTCCTTAGGCTTTACTCATAGTATTCATGGCGAAAGTTTCTTCTTCGTTAAATTGTTATATGGTTGGAATTGGAAAATGATACATGTAGTAATTGCTAAAATGTCTTGGATAATGTGATACTTGGCAATTGTTGTGCTCATGTTCAAGCTCTTGCATCATATACTTTGCACCTATTAATGAAGAAATACATAGAGCATGCTAAAATTTGGTTTGCATAATTGGTCTCTCTAAGGTCTAGATAATTTCTGGTATTGAGTTTGAACAACAAGGAAGACGGTGTAGAGTCTTATAATGTTTACAATATGTCTTTTATGTGAGTTTTGCTGCACCGCTTCATCCTTGTGTTTGTTTCAAATAAACCTTGCTAGCCTAAACCTTGTATCGAGAGGGAATACTTCTCATGCATCCAAAATCCTTGAGCCAACCACTATGCCATTTGTGTCCAGCATACCTACCTACTACATGGTATTTCTCCGCCATTCCAAAGTAAATTGCTTGAGTGCTACCTTTAAATTTCTATCCTCTACCTTTACAATATATAGCTCATGGGACAAATAGCTTAAAAACTATTGTGGTATTGAATATGTACTTATGCACTTTATCTCTTATTAAGTTGCTTGTTGTGCGATAACCATGTTCCTGGGGACGTCATCAACTACTCTTTGTTGAATATCATGTGAGTTTCTATGCATGTTCATCTTGTCGGAAGTAAGGGAGATTTACCACTAAAATGGTTAAAGCATGCATAATGTTAGAGAAGAACATTGGGCCGCTAACTAAAGCCATGATCCATGGTGGAAGTTTCAGTTTTGGACAAATATCCTCAACCTCATATGAGAATATTAATTGTTGCTAAATGCTTATGCATTAAAGAGGAGTCCATTATCTGTTGTCTATGTTGTCCCGGTATGGATGTCTAAGTTGAGAATAATCAAAAGCGAGAAATCCAATGCGAGCTTTCTCCTTAGACCTTTGTACAGGCGGCATAGAGGTACCCCTTTGTGACACTTGGTTAAAACATGTGCATTGCGATGATAATCCAGGTAATCCGAGCTAATTAGGACAAGGTGCGGGCACTATTAGTATACTATGCATGAGGCTTGCAACTTGTAAGATATAATTTACATAACACATATGTTTTGTTACTACCGTTAACAAAATTGTTTCTTGTTTTCAAAACCAAAGCTCTAGCACAAATATAGCAATCGATGCTTTCCTCTTTGAAGGACCTTTCTTTTACTTTTATGTTGAGTCAGTTCACCTATTTCTCTCCATCTCAAGAAGCAAACACTTGTGTGAACTGTGCATTGATTGCTACATACTTGCATATTGCACTTGTTATATTACTTTGCATTGACAACTATCCATGAGATATACATGTTGCAAGTTGAAAGCAACAACTGAAACTTCATCTTCCTTTGTGTTGCTTCAATACCTTTACTTTGAATTATTGCTTTATGAGTTAACTCTTATGCAAGACTTATTGATGCTTGTCTTGAAGTACTATTCATGAAAAGTCTTTGCTTTATGATTCATTTGTTTACTCATGTCATTTACATTGTTTGGATCGCTGCATTCATTACATATGCTTACAATAGTATGATCGAGGTTATGATGGCATGTCACTCCAGAAATTATCTTTGTTATCGTTTACCTGCTCAGGACGAGCAGAAACTAAGCTTGGGGATGCTGATACGTCTCCGACGTATCGATAATTTCTTATGTTCCATGCCACATTATTGATGATATCTACATGTTTTATGCATACTTTATGTCATATTTATGCATTTTCCGGCACTAACCTATTAACGAGATGCCGAAGAGCCAGTTGCTGTTTTCTGCTGTTTTTGGTTTCAGAAATCCTAGTAAGGAAATATTCTCGGAATTGGACGAAATCAACGCCCAGGGGCCTATTTTTCCACGAAGCTTCCAGAAGACCGGAGGACTAACGAAGTGGGGCCACGAGGCGGCGCCACAGTAGGGCGGCGCGGCCCAAGCCCTGGCCGCGCCGGCCTAGCGTGTGGGCCCCTCGTGACTCTCCCGACTCTGCCCTTCCGCCTACAAATAGCCTTCATCGCGAAACCCCCAGTACCGAGAGCCACGATACGGAAAACCTTCCAGAGACGCCGCCGCCGCCAATCCCATCTCGGGGGATTCAGGAGATCGCCTCCGGCACCCTGCCGGAGAGGGGAATCATCTCCCGGAGGACTCTTCACCGCCATGGTCGCCTCCGGAGTGATGAGTGAGTAGTTCACCCCTGGACTATGGGTCCATAGCAGTAGCTAGATGGTTGTCTTCTCCTTATGTGCTTCATTGTCGGATCTTGTGAGCTGCCTAACATGATCAAGATCATCTATCTGTAATGCTATATGTTGTGTTTGTTGGGATCCGATGGATAGAGAATACTATGTTATGTTGATTATCAATCTATTACCTATGTGTTGTTTATGATCTTGCATGCTCTCCGTTATTAGTAGAGGCTCTGGCCAAGTTTTTACTCTTAACTCCAAGAGGGAGTATTTATGCTCGATAGTGGGTTCATGCCTCCATTAAATCTGGGACAGTGACAGAAAGTTCTAAGGTTGTGGATGTGCTGTTGCCACTAGGGATAAAACATTGATGCTATGTCCGAGGATGTAGTTATTGATTACATTACGCACCATACTTAATGCAATTGTCTGTTGTTTGCAACTTAATACTGGAAGGGGTTCGGATGATAACCTGAAGGTGGACTTTTTAGGCATAGATGCATGCTGGATAGCGGTCTATGTACTTTGTCGTAATGCCCAATTAAATCTCACAATACTCATCATATCATGTATGTGCATTGTCATGCCCTCTCTATTTGTCAATTGCCCAACTGTAATTTGTTCACCCAACATGCTATTTATCTTATGGGAGAGACACCTCTAGTGAACTGTGGACCCCGGTCCATTCTTTTAATCGAATACAATCTACTGCAATCCCTGGTGTTGCGCCGCACTACATCTCGCCGCCATCAACCTTCAACGTGCTTCTTGGCTCCTACTGGTTCGATAAACCTTGGTTTCTTACTGAGGGAAAACTTACTGCTGTACGCATCACACCTTCCTCTTGGGGTTCCCAACGGTCGCGTGCTGTACGCGTATCACCTTCCGGGGGCACTTCCCCGTCCCGGCAGCGTGCCGGAACAGAGACTCCTGTCCCCCAGATCTTGGCTTCGCGATGGCGGCGGCTCTGGAAGGTTTCTCGTACCGTGGCTTATTCCTCTCGAAGATTTAGGTCAGGGACCTTTAAATAGGCGAAGAGGCGGAGTCGGAAGGCTGACGAGGCGGTGACACAATAGGGGGGCGCGCCCCCCCTGGGCCGCGCCGCCACCATGTGTGGGACCCCTGTGGCTCTCCTCTGGTGGCTCTCGGGTGTTCTGGAAGCTTCGTGGAATTATAAGATGTTGGGCGTTGATTTCGTCCAATTTCGAGAATATTTCCTTACTAGGATTTCTGAAACCAAAAACAGCAGAAAACAGGAACTGGCACTTCGGCATCTCGTCAATAGGTTAGTTCCGAAAAATGCATAATAATGACATAAAGTGTGTACAAATCATGTAGGTATTGTCATAAAACAAGCATGGAACATCAGAAATTATAGATACGTTGGAGACGTATCAATGATCATCCAAGTAGTTAGTCCATGGGTAGGGCAATTCTTTACCAAAGATTTCATTCTTTCCCATGCTTGGGCAACATGCTCATTATCCAATTGCTTAAAATTCATAATGCTACTTCTCAAAGATATAATTTTAGCAGGAGGATAATATCTACCAATGAAAGAATCTTTACATTTAGTCCATGAATCAATACTATTTTTAGGCAAAGATAGCAACCAATCTTTAGCTCTTCCTCTTAGGGAGAAAGGAAACAATTTCAGTTTTCTAATGTCACCATCTACATCCTTATACTTTTGCATTTCACAAAGTTCAACAAAATTATTAAGATGGGCAGCAGCATCATCAGAACTAACACCAGAAAATTGCTCTCTCATAACAAGATTTAGTAAAGCAGGTTTAATTTCATAAAATTTTGCTGTAGTAGCAGATGGAGCAATAGGTGTGCATATGAAATCATTATTATTTGTGCTAGTAAAGTCACACAACTTGGTGTTCTCAGGAGTATTCATTTTAACAACAATAAAAATAAGTAAAGCAAACTAAATAAAGTAAAACAAGTAACTAATTTTTTTGTGTTTTTTGATATAAAGAAAGCAAACAAGATAGTAAATAAAGTAAATGCAAGTAACTAATTTTTTTGTATTTTTGATATAAATAAAACAAACAAAGCAGAAAATAAAGTAAATAAAGCAAGACAATAACAAAGTAAAGAGATTGGATGTAAGAGACTCCCCTTGCAGCGTGTCTTGATCTCCCCGGCAACGGCGCCAGAAATTTAGCTTGATGACGCGTAAAGCACACGTCCGTTGGGAACCCCAAGTGGAAGGTGTGATGCGTACAGCAGCAAGTTTCCCTCAGTAAGAAACCAAGGTTATCGAACCAGTAGGAGATGAAGGCCACGTGAAGGTTGTTGGTGGCGGAGTGTAGTGCGGCGCAACACCAGGGATTCCGGCGCCAACGTGGAACCTGCACAACACAATCAAAATACTTTGCCCAACTTAACAGTGAGGTTGTCAATCTCACCGGCTTGCTGTAAACAAAGGATTAATCGTATGGTGTGGAAAATGATGTTTGTTTGCAAAGAACAGTAGAGAACAATGTTTGCAGTAGATTGTATTCAGATGTAAAAGAATGGACCGGGGTCCACAGTTCACTAGTGGTGTCTCTCCAATAAGATAAATAGCATGTTGGGTAAACAAATTACAGTTGGGCAATTGACAAATAGAGAGGGCATAACAATGCACATACATATCATGATGACTAATATGAGATTCACTTAGGGCATTACGACAAATTACATAGACCGCTATCCAGCATGCATCTATGCCTAAAAAGTCCACCTTCGGGTTAGCATCCGCACCCCTTCCAGTATTAAGTTGCAAACAACTGCCAATTGCATTAAGTATGGTGCGTAATGTAATCAACACAAATATCCTTAGACAAAGCATTGATGTTTTATCCCTAGTGGCAACAGCATATCCACAACCTTAGAACTTTCTGTCACTATCCCAGATTCAATGGAGGCATGAACCCACTATCGAGAATAAATACTCCCTCTTGGAGTCACAAGTATCAACTTGGCCAGAGCCTCTACTAGCAACGGAGAGCATGCAAGATCATAAACAACACATATATGATAGATTGATAATCAACTTGACATAGTATTCCATATTCATCGGATCCCACCAAACACAACATGTAACATTACAAATAGATGATCTTGATCATGATAGGCAGCTCACAAGATCTAACATGATAGCACAAGAGGAGAAGACAACCATCTAGATAATGCTATGGACCCATAGTCCAAGGATGAACTACTCACACATCAGTCCGGAGGCGATCATGGTGATGTAGAGTCCTCCGGGTGATGATTACCCTCTCCGGCAGGGTGCCGGAGGCGATCTCCTGAATCCCCTGATATGGGATTGGCGGCGGCGGCGTCTCTGGAACTTTTATCGTATCGTGGCTCTCGGTGATAGGGTTTTCGCGACGGAGAGTATAAGTAGGCGGAAGGGCAGAGTCGGAGGAGGCACGGGGGCCCCACACCATAGGGCGGCGCGGCCCCCCTGGCCGCGCCGCCTTGTGGTGTCGGCCCCTCGTGGCCCCACTTCGTATCCTCTTCGGTCTTCTGGAAGCTCCGTGGAAAAATAAGACCCTGGGCTTTCGTTTCGTCCAATTCCGAGAATATTTCCTGTGTAGGATTTCTGAAACCAAAAACAGCAGAAAACAGGAACTGGCGCTTCGGCATCTTGTTAATAGGTTAGTGCCAGAAAATGCGTATAAATGATATAAAGTGTATATAAAACATGTGAGTATTGTCATAAAACTAGCATGGAACATAAGAAATTATAGATACGTTTGAGACGTATCAATTTTCTCGACCCCTGGTCATCCTGAACCCCTATATAACTGCGCAGGACGCCCCCAAATTAGGTTTAGACCACGTTTAAGATAAACCCTAGTTCATAGTTGATTGCTTTGCAACTCTATTGAATCTCTACACCAATCCGCATCGATTCGATGTTTTGGTACTAAAAGTCTTGTGTGATCTCCTGTTCCATTGGGAATTAGACGGTTGCAACTCCGCTTCATGGTCGGCGGCTACGTGCGCAAGTGTGTGGAGTTGCGAATATCTTGCAGGGTTGAGAACTGCTGCATTGGCGGTAGGGACCAATCGAGAGACTCGTTGCGTCATACAAGTTATCATCCACTTCATCATCGTGTTATCTCCGCTGTGTTCATCACATCCACCATCGCTTACTGAGAAGATCGGGCAACCCCTTATCATCTTGGTATCAGATTTCAGCGTTTCCTCGGTAAGCCATCCACAATCCACCCCATAGTTGAGTTGTGAGTGTTTCCTATCCAGAAAAAGCCATAAAAAGTTAGGGTTAGGGTTTGCCATAGCCTTAGTTTTCGCAGTTGTTTTTGCGTATCTTTTTTTCCTTCTAGTAGTTTGTCTAGGTTTTGTGTTTCGATATTATGTAGTTGTCAGTTCTTGTTGCTCCGAGTACACATATTATCCAGTTTGCTTGTTCCCAACCATAGAAAAACAGCCTTTCGATATAAGTGACTAGGAACTTCCCCAGAAGAGACTAGTTTTACCGCTGGACAGACTGCTCATTAGGGTTTTGGTGCTTCGCATTATCTGTTGGCCGTGTTACAAGGAGTTGAGTCATAAAATCAAAAAAAAAGAGAAAAAATTGAAAAGAAACAAAAAGAGATACATTGTGCTGCGTGTGAGAATCAAAAGAAAAGAAAGAAAAATCGAAGTGCTAGTAAAATCAAGTGAAGGCCTATGTTTACTTTCCTGCACTTGTAGTTGAGCAATCTTGTGCCTGTCCCGTTGAGGTTTGCTAGCGTCTCTCGAGTGCATTGCAATCTTTTCATCCATATAGTTGCATTGCCACATTTATCTCCTTGTGTGAGTATCATTGGTTGTTCTACGGTCAGCGCTAGAGCTTGTTATTGGTGCAAATAGGTAGCCCACCTACAGCCCCATTGTCGTCTTGGTGGAACGGCAAATGCCATGGGATGGCTTAAGTTGGGGCCGAATGTACGCTTGAGGATCCGGGTGAGGGTAAGGTTAAACATAAAAAGAGAGAGATGAACTCCGGATGGTATTGATGAACTTGGCCGATGGCCAGAGGTTGAAGAACGTACGGTACAAGACTTAGCTCTCTCGCTATCTCATGGATTTCTGTCTGTCAAACCGTCCCGCGTGGGGGTGCTCCTCCTCTCCTTATATAGGGGAGAGGGTGGCTTACAAGGGAAGAAACCCTAATGGAATCTTTGATGAGCTAAGCTACTTTATAAAGCTTCTTTGGCCCCAGTGACACCGCTTCTGTCTTTAATCAGAGACGGATGACATCGTCCGGTATCTTTAACGTCAGTAGCTCCTTTGGCGTTAGGGCTTCGATTAAAGTTGATGTGCTTCGCTCATCCTGCCCTTTGGTCCTTGGAGCCTATGCCGGATTTCTGGTATCTTTACCTCTGAGCTCTGGTATCCTTGCCTTGGTGGCTAAAACTTTCTTGCTCCCCGTACTCCGGCATACCCCTCCTGGCCTACCGGTTTGTACGAACTTAGCACAGTTTTCACTCAACTTTGAGCATCCGGATTAATCTTTAATCCGGTACACAAATACCTTGTCATGGCATATTTGCCATAGTCTTGGCCTACCGGGGGCCATTGATGACCCACAAGTATAGGGGATCGCAACAGTCTTCGCGGGAAGTAAAACCCAATTTATTGATTCGACACAAGGGGAGACAAAGAATACTTGAAAGCCTTAACAGCGGAGTTGTCAATTCAGCTGCACCTGGAAACAGACTTGCTCACAAGAGTTTATCAGTAGTAACAGTTTATAGCAGTAGCAGTAGTGAAATAACAGCAGCAGAGTAACAGAGACAGCAGTAGTGATTTTAGTAAATAACAGGATTAAAATACTGTAGGGACAGGGATGGATGACGGGCGTTGCATGGATGAGAGAAACTCATGTAACAATCAAAGCAGGGCATTTGCAGATAATAATAAAATGGTGTCCAAGTACAAAGCAATCCATAGGCATGTGTTCCATATTTAGTCGTACGTACTCGCAATGAGAAACTTGCACAACATCTTTTATCCTACCAGCCGGTGGCAGCCGGGCCTCTAGGGAATCTACTGGAAATTAAGGTACTCCTTTTAATAGAGCACCGGAGCAAAGCATTAACACTCCGTGAATACATGTGATCCTCACATCACCGCCATCCCCTCCGGTTGTCCCGATTTCTGTCACTTCGGGGCCTTTGGTTCCGGACAGCGACATGTGTATACAACTTGCAGGTAAGATCATAAAACAATGCATATCATGATGAAATAATAACATGTTCAGATCTGAGATCATGGCACTCGGGCCCTAGTGACAAGCATTAAGCATAACAAGTTGCAACAATATCATCAAAGTACCAATTACGAACACTAGGCACTATGCCCTAACAATCTTATGCTATTACATGACCAATCTCATCCAATCCCTACCATCCCCTTCAGCCTACAGCGGGGGAATTACTCACACATGGATGGGGGAAACATTGCTGGTCGATGGAGAGGCGTCGGTGGTGATGGCGGTGATGATCTCCTCCAATTCCCCGTCCCGGTGGAGTGCCAGAACGGAGTTTCTGGTCCCGAGACGGAGTTTCGCGATCGTGGCGGCGTACTGGGAGGTTTCTGGCGACTTCGACTTCTCTTCGTGCGTTTTTAGGTCGAAGGCGTTAAGTAGTCCAAAGGAGGGCGTCGGAGGCCGGCCGAGGGGGCCACACGCTAGGGCCGCGCGCCCCCCTCCTGGGCCGCGCCGCCCTAGTGTGTGGGGCCCTCGGGCCTCCACCTGGCTTGCCCTTCTGGCTCCGTCAATCTTCTGGAAAAATAAGACCTTTCGCATAAATTCCGAGGATTTTCCTGAAAGTTGGATTTCTGCACAAAAACGAGACACCAGAACAGTTCTGCTGAAAACAGCGTTAGTCCGTGTTAGTTGTATCCAAAATACACAAATTAGAGGCAAAACAATAGCAAAAGTGTTCGGGAAAGTAGATACGTTTTGGACGTATCAACTCCCCCCAAGCTTAGCTTATTGCTTGTCCTCAAGCAATTCAGTTAACAACTGACGCGATAAAAGAACTTTCACGAACACATTTGTTCATGTGATGTAAATATTCTCATGATATGGCTAACACTTAGGCAGTTCATAATAAGATACATGCAAATAAAATCATCTAATAGCTATGTCAATCATGGAAAAGTACCAACAATAAATAATAAGCATCATGAATCATGTCTATAAGCAGGATTGCAATGTTCATAAAAGGATATGATAGAGTGGTATCTCGCTTGCCTGTATTTGAATAGCAAAACATAAATGTTCAGGCACCTCTGAAGTTCATAGAAAGACTAGAAATAGAGATTGTCAAAGATAAAAGCATCAAAGTTATACCACAATCAATCATATTTTGAGACAAGCATATTATACTAAGAATGATAGTTGTGCTCTCAAGAAAGTGCTCAAAGAAAGGATGGAGACACAATATAAAAGTAAAAGATTGACCCTTCGCAGAGGGAAGCAGGGATTAACATGCGCTAGAGCTTTTCATTTTTAAAACAGGAGTAAAATTATTTTGAGAGGTGTTTGTTGTTGTCAACGAATGGTAATGGGTACACCAACTACCTCGCCAACCAGACTTTCAAGAGCGGCTCCCATGAAGGACGTTATTTCTACCAGCAGGGTAGATCATCCCTCTTCTCTTTTATTTACACATGTATTTTAGTTTTATTATGGGTGACACTCCCCCCAACCTTTGCTTACACAAGCCATGGCTAACCGAATCCTCGGGTGCCTTCCATCAATCTCATACCATGGAGGAGTGTCTATTTGCAAAATTAAGTTGCTTACTGATGAATCAGAGCAAAACATGTGAAGAGAATTATTAATGAAGTTAATTAATTGGGGCTGGGAACCCCGTTGCCAGCTCTTTTTGCAAAATTATTGGATAAGCGGATGTGCCACTAGTCCATTATGAAAGTCCATCAAGAGTAAATGACAAGGTTGAAAGATAAACACCACATACTTCCTCATGAGCTATAAAACATTAACAAATTGAGAAGCATTTTGAAGGTTTAAAGGTAGCGCATGAGAATTTACTTGGAATTGTTTGAAATGCCATGCATAGGTATTTATGGTGGACACTTTGGAACAACTTGGTTTTCAGGGGTTTGGAAGCACGAGCAGCGTTCCCTCTCAGTACAAGTGAAGGCTAGCAATAGACTGGGGAGCGACAATCAAGAGAGCAGTAACCGTCATAATCATGCTTGCGGCAAAATAAATTAACTGAGGCATAAAAGTGATACAAGATCTCTGAAGCAAATTAAATCATCGAGGCTTAGTTGACTTTTGTTCAGTCATATGCATGCGTGAGCATGTGCCAAGTTGATTCAAATGAATTATTCAGAGGAGGATACCACAATGTCATACCTATTTATGAATAAAACAATGCAAGCAAATATCCATGACATGCTACTCATATTAATAAATTGGAGCTAATCATGAGAGATCATGAACTACTAGACTTTCTTAAATGACATATACCTCACATGAACCAACTAAGCATGCTCACATGGATGAGTATATGTACAAAAATGAAAACAAATAGAGTTCATACCAGCCTCTCACCACAGTCGAATTGTCGTAGATCGTCATTATTGCCTTTCACTTGTGTAGCTTGGATAATATGAAATGAAAACCACGCTCCAGCCACCGAAGACCATTGAACTCATAATGAACTTTACAAAACCAAAGAAGAACAGCAAATATTTTTGGTGTTTTCGAATTGGAAACAAGAACAAAAGGAAACAAGCAAACAAAGTAAAATCTTTTTGGATTTTCTTATAGCAAACCAACGATAGCAAATAAAGCAAAATAAAAGCAAGAAACCAAAACAAGCAAATGGTGAAGAGAAACAACAGAAATATTTTTGGTCTTTTTATGTTTTAGGAAAGAAACAAAGCAAAAACAAGAAAATGAAAACTAGAAAAGTCACATAAACACAAAGCAGCAGGAATTCGTCAAACTTGACAGCAGTACAGTAATCGATTTTTAAGAAATTCTTCCGCTGCCCAAATCGAAAAGTGTTAAACTAATGAAAGTTAGATAACAACCTGGGGAACATGCACAAAAATTGGCTTCGTAAAATAACGTTCTGGCAGTTTTTGAGAATTTTTATGGTATCAGTCCAGAATCTGTTTTCAATCAGCACTTCCCCAAATATCATCTCCCTCTTATTAGAAAACCACTTTAAGAAGCAAAACAAGTATATACAAGTATCCAGCAATCATAATATGCAAAGAATGAGTGATGCCGGTATACCTCCCCCCAAGCTTAGGCTTTTGGCCTAAGTGGAGATCAACCCCAGCGAGGGTCAGGGTTCCACGCTGGTGGATCATACATGGCGTAGTCATAATAAGGTCCCGGTGCAGAAGAAAAGGGTGAAGGCTCCACATGCCCAAAATGTTGATGCGAAGAACTTGCTGCATCGGATGATGAGTCGAGGTGTTCCTTGGCCTCCTCCGTGCCGCCTCTTGCATGATGGCCATCTCCCTCCAAGTATGCATTCAGTTCACCTTCTGTGACTGACCAATCCTTCCTGGAATCAAAGTTAAACAGAACAGGTGCAGGCAATCCTACTAATTTTTCAGTTTTCTTAGTTGTTCTCCAAGTTTTCTTGTAAAATGTTATCTTGTAAGACAGGTTACTCAAATTAGATGAATCAGAAACAAATTCATGTTTAATCATGGAGACTATGTCAAGTTTCTCTATGGAGAGCGGAATATCAAGATGGTGAGGTTCTACGCCATGCATAGCTAATAAACGGGAGGCGATGAGCCCTCCACAAATTCCTCCCTTCTCACGGTTAGTAGCAAGTCTATAGAAAGGCTAAATCCTGGATAGATAACTTACTTCCATTCTTTCTAGCAAGAACGCACTTGGCGATGAAGTAAGCAAAATAACGAATAGCTGGGAGTTGAATACTACTGATTTTACCACTATCCTCTGAGAAGCTTCTTCCATGACAAATGATCTTGTAGAGATTCAAGAATTCTTGCGGCGATCCCCTCATCTTCTCGCACGATCCCCATTGCGGCACTCTAATGGCTGCACAAAAATCATTGAAAGGCAAGTTGATAGTTTTATTATAGATTTTGTACCGAACCATGGGGTTAGATTGAGACCAATTGAATTCAAAGTCCTGCACTACAGACATAGTCAGTTTTGCATATTGGCATGGTTCATCAACAACAAAATCATCCAACCCTGCACGAGAAATTAGATTCTGAACATCTCCCAAGATTCCTGCACTTCTCATGTAGTCAGTGCATGGGTAGTAGGAGGGGTATACTCCCTCTTCCCGGTGAACTCTCATAACTTGTTGCACCTCCAATTCTTGTTGGTTTAGTTGATGCCTATTCCACTCCATTTTCTGAAATTTTTCAACAATCATTATAAAATTTGATTTGGTGACATATAATTGAGGGAAACTACTATAGGAACTTGCTAGAGTACTAATCATGCATCAAAACTAGTTTTTGCAACTTAGAACAAGCATGCAAGCTCACTAAATATGTTACCTACAGCAGCAAAATATTCAAGATATACTCAACCAAACAAAATTCTACTTGGATAATCGGAGGAGTCACATACCAAGGAGCAAATGTGCCAAATTTCAGGAAGAAATCTGGGCTGAGCAAAGAGATCGAAAAATCTGGAGTTCTTGAGCAGAAACGCGAGTGGGAGGAAACTGGTGCGAGCTTTTTTGGGAGAGAGAAGAGAATGGGAGGAAGAGATGAAGTGGTGGGGCAAAGGGGGGCCCACACACCAGGGTGGCGCGCCCCCCTTGCTGGCCGCGTCAGCCTGTGGGGTGCCACCCTGGGGTGCCCCACTGGTCATCCCCAGGTGCGTCTTCGAAAAATAGGACCAACGGTATAATTTTTGTGAATTTTTGAAAACTTTGAAAAATGCACATTTCTGGGTATTAATTTTACTATTACTGGGCAGGAAAAGATTTTTGAAATCTCTATACAACTAAGAACTTTGCAAAACAAAAGTGCTACAGCAAGTAGAACAAGTGGAGGAAGAAAGAGATGTTGTTTACCTCCTCTATGCATATAAAATGAATTTGTTAACAAGGTTGATCAAGTCTTGCCACCAAATAAATTTTACATAACATATGAAGAAATAAACCTCAAATCAATCATGTTACTTTGTATTGTATTGATATGGATCCAATCATAAGATTTTGATATCCTTCTTTAGGCTCATATATAGGACAATCAATAGTTCCAACTTTAATAGTTCTCACATTAGAAATAGTATTAACTCCACATACTTTATCAATCCTCTTGGGGAAATAGACGGTATGCTCCTTATCATCAACATTGAAAGTAACTTTTCCTTTATTGCAATCAATAACAGCCCCTGCGGTGTTAAGAAAAGGTCTCCCAAGAATAATAGACATATTATCATCTTCAGGCATTTCCAACACAACAAAATCAGTTAATATCAAGCAGTTATTAGTAACTTGAACAGGAACATCCTCACATATACCAACAGGAATAGCACTAGATTTATCAGCCATTTGCAAAGATATATCAGTTGGTATCAACTTATCTAAATAAAGTATCTTATAAAGGGAAAAAGGCATAACACTAACACCGGCTCCCAAATCACATAGAGCAGTTCTAACATAAATATTCTTAATAGAACAAGGAATGGTCGGTATACCTGGATCGCCCAACTTCTTTGGAACTTTGCCATTGAAAGAGTAATTAGCAAGCATAGTGGAAATCTCCTCATTAGGAATTTTCCTTTTTTTAGTGACAATATCTTTCATATACTTTGAATAAGGAGGCAATTTAATAGCATCAGTCAAAGGGATTTGCAAGAATAAAGGTTTCATCCAATCGCAAAATTTATTATAGTGTTCTTCTTCCTTTGATTTTAGATTCTTAGCAGGAAATGGCATTTGCTTTTGAACCCACGGTTCTCTTTCATTACCATGTTTCTTATCAATAAAATCTTCTTTAGTATACTTTTTATTTTTAGCATGCTTTTCAGGTTCATCTTCAACCTCTTCTTTATCAGAAGCATCATTCTTATCATTATCTTTATCATGTTCATTACCACTTTCAGTTTCAGCATCAGAAATAGAAATACTATTAGGATCATTAACAGGTTCAGAGGATTCTACAACATTTTTATGTTTCTTCTTCTTTTTCTTTGAAGGTACACTAATTTCTTTAGTTCGTTGAGAATCTTGTTCAACTCTTTTGGGATGCCCTTCAGGATATAGAGGATCCTGGGTAGAAACACCGCCTCTAGTTGTTACTTCATAAGCATGTTTTTCTTTAGAATTATTTTTTAACAAGTCATTTTGCACTTTAGTGAGTTGATCAATTTGAGTTTGAATCATATGAAAATGTTTAACAATCATCTTAACATCATTGGAGGTTCTCTCCACAATATCATGCAAATTGCTAATAGCTTGAGAATTTTCCATTAGATGATTCTCTTCTCTCATATTAAAATTTTCTTGCTTAACAATATAATTATCAAACTCATCTAAGCATTGAGCAGGAGGTTTTGAATATGGAATATCTTCCCTAGTAAAGCGTTGAAGGGAGTTTGAAAGATCGAGATATCGCCTAGAGGGGGGGGGGGTGAATAGGCAATTAAAAACTATTGCGGATTTGTCTTGTAAGAATGCGGAATTAAACTAACGTTTAGTTTACAAGCACAAACCCTAAATATGCTAAGCTCAACTAAGTGTAACAATAGCAACTAGAGCTAAGCAAGATAGGCACAAGATATATGTAGCACAAGTGATAGCAAGATATATGAACTTCAAGCATGATGGCTATCACAAGGAAAGAGAGCTCGGGTATAGAAATAACCGAGGCACGCAGAGACGAGGATGTATTCCCGTGTTCCCTTCCTTTGCAAGAAGGTACATCACGTTTGGAGGAGTGGAGGTCCCACGAAGGATTCCCCGCGCCACGAAGGCTCACCCTATTCTCCGAACCACACCCACGAAGGATAATGGCCCTTTCCTTATGGTTAGCTTTTCCTCCGCTCCGGAGATGGCAAGCTCCACAACCACTTCACAAGCTCCACAAAGGAGAAGCCCGGGCCTCTTCACAATCTTCTTGAAGAGATCACCGGAGCACCAATCACCAAGCCAACTAGGAGGTCTCCCTCCAAGAGTAACAAGCTCACGGTCTCTCACTCGAACTAATCGTGGTGGAGAGCTCAACACTATGCAATGATGCAAAGCAAGAACACCGGAGGTGTTCAAGTCCTTCACACTCAAATCCCACCAAAGCAACGAATGCTAGGATGAAATTGGAGAAGAAGAACAAGGGGGAAAGTCAACCAAAGACTTCAAGATCTAGATCCGAAGAGTTCCCCTCACTTAGAGAAGAAATGGATCGGTGGAAGTGTAGATCTAGATCTCCTCTCTTAGATCCCTCAAGAATGGGCAAGAATCATGGGAGGAATCAAGGGAGAAAGCAAGTTCTTCAAATGCAACAATGGAGGAGAGAGAATGGGAAGAACTACTCAGCCCAAGGTGGAAGAAGGGCTATTTATAGCCCAAGAGCAAATATAACCGTTGGGGAAAAGTTGGGCCGAGTCAGCCGTCGAGGAGGCTGGTCAACCGGGCCTGGGACCGGGCCGTCCGGTTCAGGACCCGGTCAGACTGGGCCACAGACCGGGCCATCCGGTCCACAGACCGGTCGACCGGGCTAGTGACCGGACCAAGCTGAAAAGCTTACTGGATAGTGCCCGGATGGCACCGGTCCAGGGGCCGGTTTGAACCGGGCCATCCGGTCAGACGGCCGGTCACGCCGGGCTAGAAACCGGACCAAGATGAAAAGCTTACTGGATAGTGCCCGGATGGCACCGGTCCAGGGGCCGGTTTGAACCGGGCCATCCGGTCAGACGGCCAGTCACGCCGGGCTAGAAACCGGGCCAGCAGGAAAGCATGTTATACAAAAACTGTGATAATTTTTGTGTCCGGACCCCGATTGACATGAAACCAATTTTGTTGGAAAGATAACGACGAATAGAACCCCAATATGGAGACTCCTCACAGAACATTTTAGATGATTTTAGAGAGGGAGTCTCCCACCGTCAAGAAACGGTGAAGACGTCCAAACTCGAAAACGCAATAGAAGATGCATGCGGATTCCGTTTTCGATGAACTTGGGCTTGTTGTAAAGCTAGCAACAAGCTCAAGAACCTCTCAGAGAGAAACACCAAGAAGCAATAGGGATATGCAAAGTATGCAAAGGATTGAGCTCCCTAAGACGATGCGATCAAGTTACCCAACCGAAAGCCCCTCTTGATAGTGCGGCTATCTATCCTATAATCCGGTCTCCCAACAACCACCTTGAGACCGGTAAAAGGAAAACCTAGCAAGGCCATACCTTTGCCTTGCGCATCCCGCTTGATCTTGATGATAGCTCTTCAAGCTCCACTCAAGCCGGAATGCCTCACTTGATCATCGTTGCTTCGTGAAGACTCACAAATGCTCCCCCATACACCATGATGGGAAAGCTCCATTGATACACATCTTCACATGTCCATCATCACCAAATGGACGGCAAGCTTCAAGTATGTGATCCACTCAAGATTCTCAACTTGAACTTGCCCAACTCAACCTTGTATCTTCTCATACTCTATCATACTATCTTGAGGTGTATAAAGAATTCTTCACTTGGAATCAAGCTCTCAAGATCTTGATCATTCATTGCTTATCTCATAGGATAGAGCATGGCCAATATTGAGTTCCACATAAGAACTCCTTCTTCATTTCTTCTTCTTGATCATATCACATATGTATCTTCAAAATCGATGATCTTGATGCCAATACACAAGGTATATCTGTATCTTCATGGCATCCATACTTGAATCCAACACATGGAGAGCAAGTAGTACCTATGGAATATTCCTTCATATAAACTCAATGAAAACATTAGTCCATAGGGGTTGTCATTAATTACCAAAACCACACATAGGGGCAATATACCCTTACAGAGTTTACCTCAATCATGGATGAAGGGGGAATTGTCTCGCATAAATCTTCTATGGGAGGTAAGTTTTTCACATCTTCAGATTTAATACCTTTCTCCTTAAGAGACTTCTTGGCTTCCCTCATATCTTCATCATTTAATTTAATCAAACCTCTCTTCTTCAATATTGGTGTCGGGGCTGGTTCAGGTGTAGACCAATCATCATGATTCTGGCCTATTTTAGCCAATAATTCTTCAGCTTCGTCTGGAGTTCTTTTCCTGAAAACACAACCAGCACAACTATCCAAATATGCCCTAGACTCAATGGTTAGTCCACTATAAAATATATCAAGTAGATCATTCTTTTCCAGATCATGTTCAGGTCGAGCTCTGATAAGAGAGCAAAATCTGCAGGATAACGTTGCATAGAAAACAAAATTTTTCCTACCGTAAACACGCAATCCAAGCCAAGATGCAATCTAGAAGATGGTAGCAACGAGGGGGTATCGAGTCTCACCCTTGAAGAGATTCCAAAGCCTACAAGAGGAGGCTCTTGTTGCTGCGGTAGACGATCACTTGCCGCTTGCAAAAGCGCGTAGAAGATCTTGATCACGATCGGTTCCGGCGCCACGAACGGGCAGCACCTCCGTACTCGGTCACACGTTCGGTTGTTGATGAAGACGACGTCCACCTCCCGTTCCAGTGGGCAGCGGAAGTAGTAGCTCCTCTTGAATCCGACAGCACGACGGCGTGGTGTCGGTGGCGGTGGAGAACTCCGGCGGAGCTTCGCTAAGCTATGCGGGAGATATGGAGTAGAGGGGGGCGGCTAGGGTTTGGGAGGGGGTGGCCGGCCACTTCAAGGGGGGCGGCCAGCTTGTGGTCTTGGGGTGGTCGGCCCCCTCCCTTGGCCCCTCATTATATAGGTGGATCCCCAAGTGTTGGTGTCCAAGTCTTCGAATAAGACCCGAACCAAAAACCTTCCATAAGAGGGGGAAACCTAGCCAAGCTAGGACTCCCACCAAAGGTGGGAGTTCCACCTCCCATATGGGGGGGTGGCCGGCCCCCTAAGGGGGAGTCCACTTGGGACTCCTCCCCCACTAGGGTTGGCCGGCCATGGAGGTGGAGTCCCATGTGGACTCCACCTTCCTTGGTGGTTTCTTCCGGACTTTTCTAGAACCTTCTAGAACCTTCCATAGAACCTTCCGCGACATTTTATTTCACATAAAATGACATCCTATATATGAATCTTATTCTCCGGACCATTCCGGAACTCCTCGTGATGTCCGGGATCTCATCCGGGACTCCGAACAAATATTCGAACTCCATTCCATATTCAAGTACTACCATTTCAACATCCAACTTTAAGTGTGTCACCCTACGGTTCGTGAACTATGCGGACATGGTTGAGTACTCACTCCGACCAATAACCAATAGCGGGATCTGGAGATCCATAATGGCTCCCACATATTCAACGATGACTTTAGTGATCGAATGAACCATTCACATACAATACCAATTCCCTTTGTCTCGCGATATTTTACTTGTCCGAGGTTTGATCTTCGGTATCACTCTATACCTTGTTCAACCTCGTCTCCTGACAAGTACTCTTTACTCGTACCGTGGTATGTGGTCTCTTATGAACTCATTCATATGCTTGCAAGACATTAGACGACATTCCACCGAGAGGGCCCAGTATATCTATCCGTCATCGGGATGGACAAATCCCACTTTGTTGATCCATATGCCTCAACTCATACTTTCCGGATACTTAATCCCACCTTTATAACCACCCATTTACGCAGTGGTGTTTGGTGTAATCAAAGTACCTTTCCGGTATAAGTGATTTACATGATCTCATGGTCATAAGGACTAGGTAACTATGTATCGAAAGCTTATAGCAAATAACTTAATGACGAGATCTTATGCTACGCTTAATTGGGTGTGTCCATTACATCATTCATACAATGACATAACCTTGTTATTAATAACATCCAATGTTCATGATTATGAAACTAATCATCCATTAATCAACAAGCTAGTTTAAGAGGCATACTAGGGACTTCTTGTTTGTCTACATATCACACATGTACTAATGTTTCGGTTAATACAATTATAGCATGATATATAAACATTTATCATAAACATAAAGATATAAATAATAACCACTTTATTATTGCCTCTAGGGCATATCTCCTTCAGTCTCCCACTTGCACTAGAGTCAATAATCTAGATTACATTGTAATATACCTAACACCCATGGCATTCTGCTGTTGGTCATGCTTTGCCCTAGGGAGAGCTTTAGTCAACGGATCTGCTACATTCAGATCAGTGTGTACTTTGCAAATCTTTACTTCTCCATCTTCGATGTACTCGCGAATCGAGTGGTAACGCAGCTTGATATGCTTCAGCCTCTTGTGTGACCTTGGTTCTTGTGCATTGGCGATGGCACCCATGTTATCACAATAGATGATTAATGGGTCCAATGCACTAGGAACCACACCGAGCTCTACAATGAACCTCTTCATCCATACCGCTTCGATGAAGCCTCGAAGCCGCTATGTACTCGATTCTGTTGAAGACTTCGCCACCGTGCACTGCTTCGAGCTTGCCCAGCTTACCGCAGCACCATTCAATATAAACACGTACCCAGATTGTGACTTAGAGTCATCAGGATCAGTGTTCCAACTTGCATCGGTGTAACCGTTTACAACGAGCTCTTGGTCACCTCCATAACAAAGAAAAATATCCTTAGTTCTTTTCAAGTACTTCAGGATATTCTTGACCGCTGTCCGATGTTCCATTCTGGATCACTTTGATATCTGCTAGTCAAACTAACAGCATGTGCTATATCCGGTCTAGTACATAGCATGGCATACATGATAGATCCTACTGCCGAGGCATAGGGGATATTACTCATCCTTTCTCTTTCTTCTGCCGTAGCCGGTCCTTGAGTCTTACTCAATACCTTGCACAGTAACATAGGTAAGAACCCTTTCTTACTTTCGTCCATTCTAAACTTCTTTAGAATCTTGTCCAGATATGTACTCTGTGATAGCCCTATTAGGCGTCTTGATCTATCTCTATAAATCTTGATGCCTAATATATACGATGCTTCACCAAGGTCTTTCATTGAAAAACTATTATTCAAATAACCTTTAACACAGCTTAATAGTTCTATATCATTCCCGATCAATAATATGTCATCTACATATAATATCAGGAATGCTACAGAGCTCCCACTCACTTTCTTGTAAATACAGGCCTCTCCATGACACTGTATAAACCCGAAGTCTTTGATCACCTTATCAAAGCGTCGGTTCCAACTTCTTGATGCTTGCTTCAGTCCATAGATTGAACGCTGAAGTTTGCATACTTTGGTCGGATTGTTAGGCTCGACAAAACGGTTGGGGTGTACCATTTACAACTCTTCCTCAATGTCTCCATTAAGGCACGCCGTGTTGACATCCATACGCCAAATCTCATAATCGAAAAATGCAGCTATTGCTAACAAAATCCTCACAGATTTTAGCTTCGCTACGGGTGAGAAAGTCTCATCGTAGTCAACTCCTTGAATTTGTCGGAAACCCTTTGCGACAAGTCGAGCTTTATAGACAGTAATATTACCATCAGCATCTGTTTTTCTCTTGAAGATCCATTTATTTTCGACAGCCTTTCGGCTATCAGGTAAGTCTACCAAAGTCCATACTTTGTTATCATACATGGATCCCATTTCGGATTTCATGGCTTCTTGCCATTTGTTGGAATCTGGGCTCATCATCGCTTCTTCATACGTCGCAGGGTCCTCATCATTGTTATCCACAATCATGACATTTAGACAAGGATCATACCAATCAGGAGTGGTACGTTCCCTTGTCGATCTGCGAGGTTCGATGGTTTCCTCGTTCGAAGTTTCATGATCATTATCATTAGCTTCCTCTGTTGCCGGTGTAGGCGATGCAGGTACAACTTCCGATCTTTGCTACTCTGATCAACGAGTATAGATTCATCAATCTCATTGAGTTCTACTTTTCTTCCAGTCACTTCTTTAGTGAGAAATTCTTTCTCAAGAAAGGTTCCGTTCTTAGCAACAAAGATTTTGCCTTCGGATCTGTGATAGAAAGTGTACCCTATAGTTTCCTTAGGGTATCCTATGAAGACGCATTTCTCCGCTTTGGGTTCTAGCTTGTCCGGTTGTAACTTCTTTACATAGGCTTCGCAACCCCAAACTTTCAGGAACGATAGCTTAGGTTTCTTATTAAACCATAATTCATACGGTGTCGTTTCTACGGATTTTGATGGTGCTCTATTTAAAGTGAATGCGGCTGTCTCTAATGCATAACTCCAAAAAGATAATGGCAAATCAGTAAGAGACATCATAGAACGAACCATATCTAAGAGAGTTCGATTACGACGTTCGGACACACCGTTACGTTGAGGTGTTCCCGGCGGTGTCAATTGTGAAAGTATTCCGCATTTCTTTAAATGCATGCCAAACTCATAACTCAGATATTCACCTCCACGATCAGATCGTAGAAATTTAATCTTCTTGTTACGTTGATTTTCTACTTCACTTTGAAATTCCTTAAACTTCTCGAAAGTTTCGGATTTATGTTTCATGAAATAGATATACCCATATCTACTCAGATCATCTGTGAAGGTTAGAACATAACGATAACCACCGCGCGATGCTACGCTCATTGGTCCACACACATCGGTATGTATGATTTCCAATAAGTCAGTAGCTCGCTCCATCATACCAGAAAATGGAGTCTTTGTCATTTTTCCCATTAGACATGCTTCGCATCTATCAAGTGACTCAAAGTCAAGTGATTCAAGTAATCCATCAGTATGGAGTTTCTTCATGCGTTTCACTCCAATATGACCAAGGCAGCGAGTGCCACATATAAGTAGAATTATCATTCAATTTAATTCGCTTAGCATCAATGTTATGTATATGCGTATCACTACTATCGAGATCTAACGAGAAATAAGCCATTCTTTTGTGGTGCTCGACCATAAAAGATATTATTCATAAAAATAGAACAACCATTATTCTCAGACTTGAATGAATAACCGTCTTGCATTAAACAAGATCCAGATATAATGTTCATGCTCAACGCAGGTACATAATAGCAATTATTTAGGCTTAAAACTAATCCCGAAGGTAGATGTAGAGGAAGTGTGCCGACTGCGATCACATTGACCTTGGATCCGTTTCCAACGCGCATCGTCACTTCATCTTTCAGCAGTTGTCGTTTATTCTTTAGTTCCTGTTTCGAGTTACAAATATGAGCAACCGAACCAGTATCAAATACCCAGGTACTAGAACGAGAACCAGTGAAATGAACATCTATAACATGTATATCAGATATACCTTCTTTCTTCTTCTTGACAAGGCCGCTCTTCGGATCAGCCGGATACTTGGAGCAATTACGCTTCCGGTGTCCCTTCTCCTTGCGATAATAGCACTCAGCATCAGGCTTAGGGCCGTTCTTAGGTTTCATAGGAGGCGTGGCAGCTTTCTTGCCACCCTTCTTGAATTTTCCCTTAGACTTGCCCTGTTTCTTGAAACTGGTGGTCTTGTTGACCATCAACACTTGGTGCTCTTTCTTGATCTCAATCTCAGTAGCTTTTAGCATGCCAAAGAGTTTAGGTAACTCCTTGTTCATGTTCTGCATATTGTAGTTCATCACAAAGTTCTTGTAACTTGGTGGCGATGATTGAAGGACACGATTAATCCCCGATCTGTTAGGAATCACTATTCCCAAGTCAATGAGTTTCTTCGCATGCCCGGTCATGGCGAGCATGTGCTCACTAACGGAGCTGCCTTCTTCCATCATACGGTGAAGAAATGTTTCGATGCTTCATAGCATTCCATGGCCGCATGAGTCTCGAATATAGCTTTCAGCTCATTCATCAACTCATGAGGATCGTGGTGCTCAAAACGTTTTTGAAGATCGGATTCCAGACTGCACAGGATGGCACACTGTACTTGAGAGTACCGAGTTTTCCGAGTCGCGTAAACAGCTTTTACTTCATCGGTTTCAGTTTTACGGGAGGGTCACCTAGCGGTGCATCAAGCACATATTGCAGATTTCCGCCGAGAGAGGAAGATCCTCACATGACGGAACCAGTCGGTGAAGTTGCTACCGTTGCTCTTAAGTTTCTCTTTCTCTAGGAACTGATTAAAATTGATTGGGGACGCCATCTCTACAACATATATTTGCAATAGTTTAGACTAAGTTTATGACAAATTGAGTTCAAATTTTAATTCAACATAATTAAAAATCTAAGTGAACTCCCACTCAAAACAATATCCCTCGCATTGTCTTAGTGATCACACGAACCAAATCCACCGCACCTAAACCCGATCATCACGAGAAAAGGTGTGATTTCAATGGCGAACACTCAAAGTGTTCATCATATCAACCATATGATTCATGCTCTACCTTTCGGTATCACGTGTTCCGAGACCATGTCTGTACATGCTAGGCTCGTCAAGGCCACCTTAGTATCCGCATGTGCAAACTGTCTTGCACCCGTTGTATGTACTTATTGAATCTATCACACCCGATCATCACGAGATGCTTCGAAACGACAAGACTTGGTAACGGTGCTACTAAGGATGAACACTTTATTATCTTGAGATTTTAGTGAGGGATCATCTTATAATGCTACCGTCGCGATCTAAGCAAAATAAGATGCATAAAAGGATTAACATCACATGCAGTTCATATGTGATATGATATGGCCCTTTTGTCTTTGCGCCTTTGATCTTCATCTCCAAAGCACGGACATGATCTCCATCATCTTCGGGCATGATCTCCATCATCGTCGGCGTAGCGTCAAGGTCAATGGCGCCGTCTTCATGATTGTCCTCCATGTAGCAACTATTACAACTACTTTGAAATACTACTCAACATGAAATTTAAAGACAACCATAAGGCTCCTGCCGGTTGCCACAATACAATAATGATCATCTCATACATATTCATCATCACATTATGGCCATATCACATCACCAAACCCTGCAAAAACAAGTTAGACGTCTCTAATTTTGTTTGCATATTTTACGTGGTTTAGGGTTTTTGAGAGAGATCTAATCTACCTACGAACATGAACCACAACGTTGATACTAATGTTTTCAATAGAAGAGTAAATTGAATCTTCACTATAGTAGGAGAGACACACACCCGCAAAGCCTCTTATGCAATACAAGTTGCATGTCGAACGAGGAACAAGTCTCATGAACGCGGTCATGTAAAGTTAGTCCGAGCCGCTTCATCCTACTATGCCACAAAGATGCAAAGTACTCAAACTAAAGATAACAAGAGCATCAACGCCCACAAACCATTGTGTTCTACTCGTGCAACCATCTATGCATAGACACGGCTCTGATACCACTGTAGGATAACGTTTCATAGAAAACAAAAAATTTCCTACCGTAAACACGCAATCCAAGCCAAGATGCAATCTAGAAGACGGTAGCAACGAGGGGGTATCGAGTCTCACCCTTGAAGAGATTCCAAAGCCTACAAGAGGAGGCTCTTGTTGCTGCGGTAGACGATCACTTGCCGCTTGCAAAAGCGCGTAGAAGATCTTGATCACGATCGGTTCCGGCGCCACAAACGGGCAGCACCTCCGTACTCGGTCACACGTTCGGTTGTTGATGAAGACGACGTCCACCTCCCGTTCCAGCGGGCAGCGGAAGTAGTAGCTCCTCTTGAATCTGACAGCATGACGGCGTGGTGTCGGTGGCGGTGGAGAACTCCGGCGGAGCTTCGCTAAGCTATGCGGGAGATATGGAGGAGAGGGGGGCGGCTAGGGTTTGGGAGGGGGTGGCCGGCCACTTCAAGGGGGGCGGCCAGCTTGTGGTCTTGGGGTGGTCGGCCCCCTCCCTTGGCCCCTCATTATATAGGTGGATCCCCAAGTGTTGGTGTCCAAGTCTTCGAATAAGACCCGAACCAAAAACCTTCCATAAGAGGGGGAAACCTAGCCAAGCTAGGACTCCCACCAAAGGTGGGAGTTCCACCTCCCATATGGGGGGGTGGCCGGCCCCCTAAGGGGGAGTCCACTTGGGACTCCTCCCCCACTAGGGTTGGCCGGCCATGGAGGTGGAGTCCCATGTGGACTCCACCTTCCTTGGTGGTTTCTTCCGGACTTTTCTAGAACCTTCTAGAACCTTCCATAGAACCTTCCGCGACATTTTATTTCACATAAAATGACATCCTATATATGAATCTTATTCTCTGGACCATTCCGGAACTCCTCGTGATGTCCGGGATCTCATCCGGGACTCCGAACAAATATTCGAACTCCATTCCATATTCAAGTACTACCATTTCAACATCCAACTTTAAGTGTGTCACCCTACGGTTCGTGAACTATGCGGACATGGTTGAGTACTCACTCCGACCAATAACCAATAGCGGGATCTGGAGATCCATAATGGCTCCCACATATTCAACGATGACTTTAGTGATCGAATGAACCATTCACATACAATACCAATTCCCTTTGTCTCGCGATATTTTACTTGTCCGAGGTTTGATCTTCGGTATCACTCTATACCTTGTTCAACCTCGTCTCCTGACAAGTACTCTTTACTCGTACCGTGGTATGTGGTCTCTTATGAACTCATTCATATGCTTGCAAGACATTAGACGACATTCCACCGAGAGGGCCCAGAGTATATCTATCCGTCATCGGGATGGACAAATCCCACTGTTGATCCATATGCCTCAACTCATACTTTCCGGATACTTAATCCCACCTTTATAACCACCCATTTACGCAGTGGTGTTTGGTTGTCGGGGGGAAGACCCCGGATAGGGCAATGGACATGGAGCAGCCGGCTGGCCACCGGCCGGCTCGCGGCAAAGGCCGGCTGAGGAGCAGCCGGCTGGCGCCGTGGCCGGCTGGTCCGGAAGCCGGTTGGCTCTAGGTCCTAGTCGGCCTGGCTGCGGCCACCAATGCTGTAGCTGGGCCGGCTTCTACAAGCCATATCCGGCGGGGTTTGTACCTCGGACCGACTCGAGGCTGGCGAGTCTTGCACTTTGGAAGGAACCGGGTTGGTGATCCGGGTTCCCAAAGTCCACGCTGACTCCATCTTCCGTAAGCGCGGGGCACCGTGGAGCAATAGTGCCACGCGCCGGACAGGCCGTCGGGGCTTACGACGATCCGTGCAGCTACGGTGGTCGACGCGGAGACAGGGACACCTCCTCTCCATACCGCTGACCGTGGCAGTCGGATGGGACAGGCCACGATGCCTCAACCACTCCTGACGTCACCGCCTCGGGAAGGAGCGGAAGCCGGAGCCGGCCAAGCCGGCCAGTAAACTATAGGGTCTTATATGTAAAGTGCCGGTGCCTATATAAGCCGCACTACCCCCTCTCGTGCAGGGGATCGATCATTTATTACTTTCACCCACCTACAGAGCTGCCCTGTGAGAGAGACCATCGTCTCCCTTAGCCTCTCAGGAGCAGCCGGACACGGCTCTAGGAGCACCATTGTATCGTGTGATCATCATATACACTCATAGCAGGAGTAGAGGTTTTACCTCCATCGGAGGGCCTCGAACCTGGGTACGTCGCCGTGTCGCTCGTGCCCATACCCGCATCCGGATACCGCCGTGAGATCCCTCAGGAACCACTTCGATTAGCCACCCTATGGCATATGCCGTGACGATACCACGACATTTGGCGCCCACCGTGGGGCCTTCAGCATCCTCGGCCGGTGTCTTCATCCGGACGGGCCTCACCATCACCACCGGCGAGCGAGTCGCTTCGGGCTTGATGCGGAGATTCGGCTCCCTCAACTGCGTCAGCGACAATGCTGGCTGCTTCGCTGACCGCCCTTTCCCAGCCGGCGGCAGCGTCATCTCCTTCGGCGGCTTCGACGTCTACGTCGCCACCGTCGCACCGCCGCGTTACCCGCGGCAGGTGCTGCGCTGCGCTAGCCCTCCTCCGCGAGCCGGCAGCAGCGCTCCCGCCGGCCCCGCCGTCGTGCAAGTCATGATGGCTGGCGATGAGCTCCCCACCAAGAACCCGCGCATGCGCGGCCCCACTTGGAGCGCAACATCGACCCCAACGCCTCCGGCTCAGGCCCGAAAGCGCCACCACCACCGTCCCGGCTGGATACAGTCCGGGCAAAACTGAGCACCCCGCTCACGCCTGGTGCAGACCCCACCGCCATCGAGGCGGACTTGGAGGCGCACCGCCAGCTCCTCCTCAAGCAAACCGAAGAGCGGCTGCTGCTAAGCGCCGGATGGAGATCACCCGAGCGCGAATACAACCGCGCCCACGGCCTCCTCCAGGCGGCGATGAGCCAAGCCGAGCCGGCCATATCCGCCGCAGGGGCCGCGACCTGGGCGCTGAGATCGCCCGCGACGGCGCTCCTTCGCCGGCTCCGTCCGCGGAGCTCCCCGTCTACAACACCCCCGACAAGAACGTGCGCGCGGCGAAGCCGCCGCGGAAGAGCTGAACCGCCTCGAAGGCGAAGAGTTACGCCGCCGGACCGGGCGGGTGGCGAGCTGCTCAATGCAGCCAACGGGCGATCGCCGACCCCGGGTATGTCAATGCCACCAGAGCTTCTCACGCTCGTGGAGCTGCGAGCAACGACGGGGAAGGCGCCAGGGACACGGCCGAGTCCGCCTCCCCAACACCAAGCCGGCACCGTGACTCCCGGGCCACGCATGCAAGCTCGGGCCGGCCAAGCTACCAGCCGGCGGCGGCGGCCGCAGCCGGCCCCCTCCGAGCCGGAACCAGGAGCAAGACTCCAGGCCCCGCCGTCATCACCGGCCGGCTCCGAAGCAAGCGGCGCGCGCGCCGGCACACTCCCGGCTGGGCCCGCGCATCGAGCCCACCGACGCCGGGACCGCCTCGACCGGCTGGTTCAATCCCGCATCGCGGAAGAAGAGGAGCCAGCCGGCCCAAAATGCTTCGGGCCGCGGATCCTCAACGAGCCCATGGTCGACGGCTTTCAGCTCCCGCGCGACACCCCCAAGTACGACGGCACCGCCAAGCCGGAAGACTGGCTGCTGGACTACTCCACGGCAGTCGGCATCGCCAAGGGCAACAAGCGCTGGGCTGTGCGCTACTCCCCCCTCATGCTACTCGGCTCCGCCCGCACGTGGCTCAACAACCTGCCAGCCGGCAGCATAAACGGCTGGCTGGACTTCGAAGCCGCCTTCATCAGCAACTTCACCGGCACTTATCGCCGGCCGGGTCGCCCTCAACAGCTTGAGATGTGCAAGCAGGGCCCGGACGAGACGGATCGCGCGTACCTGACGCGCTGATGCGAGATGCGCAACTCTTGCGAGGGCGTGCACGAGATGCAGGCCATCAGCTTCTTCATGGGAGGCTGTCGGCCCAACACCATGCTGTGGCCCACGTTGCGCCGCCGTGACCCCACGTCGATGGCCGCCTGGATGGCCATCGCCGACAAGTACGCGCTGGCTGAGGAAGCCGGCAAGGCGCCGGCTGACGTTTCGCCGGCCCCACCAGAAGGGACAACAACAAGCCGGCCGAGGGCGCCTCGCACGGCAGCCGGCGGGACAACTATCGCGGCAAGCGTCACGGCGACCAGCCGGACCGCCGGTGCGGCTCCGCCCACGTAGCCGCCGTGGCGGACAACGCGGCAGCGGCGGCAGCCGCCGCCGAAGCAAGACCGGCAGTGGAAGCCGAAGTATACCTTCGAGCAGATGCTCGACTCGCCGTGCAAGTACCACAGCGGCAAGAACCCCTCCAACCACACCACCCGCGACTGCCACTTCATGAAGCGGCTGACAAGCGGTGAACCTCTACCGCCTCCCCCCCCGCCCCCACCAGCCGGCGGGCCGGGTGGCCAAGCCGGCGCAGAGAACGCCAACCTCGAGCACCACGAGGCTAACCAAGTGCACCATGGCGGCCGATATCTGGCCGAAGACGCCACCTACATCATCTTCACCTCCGAGCCCGAGGACAGGACGAGCCAAGAGCGCCGTTCCCTCGAGGTCAACGCGGTCATACCGCCGGTCCCCCAGTACCTAAACTGGTCAGAGCAGGCCATCACCTTTGATCGCCGCGACACACCGGCTGTCCTGCCGAAGCCGGGCAGCTACGCCATGGTCCTCGACCCCACCATCGGCACAACCCGGCGCAGCGTGCGTTTTTCGCGCGTCCTCATCGACGGCGGCAGCAGCATCAACATCCTCTACCGCGACACCGCCCGCAAGCTGGGCATCCAGGAGGCCGAGTTGCGCCCCACCCCCACCGTCTTCCATGGCATCGTGCCAGGCCATTGCTGCCAGCCGATCGGCTGGATCACGCTGGAGGTGATGTTCGGGAAGCTGGATCACTTCCGCACCGAGAGAATCGAGTTCGAGGTGGTGGACCTCGTGAGTCCCTACCACGCGCTCCTGGGCAGGCCGGCCCTGACCAAGTTCATGGCGGTGCCCCACTATGGGTATCTGAAGATGAAGCTGCCTGGCCCCAAGGGGGTCATCACCTTAGCCGGCGACTATCGCCGCTCCATGGACTGCGCCACGCAGAGCTCCAAGATGGCCCAGACGCTGGTCATAGCCACCGAGAAGCAGCTCATCCACGACGCCGTCGCCCTCGCCAAAGCCGCGCAGACAGACATGCCGGCTGCGGGCAACCCGGCTGGGACGACTCACTTCCAGCCGGCCGACAACACCAAGAAGATCCTGCAGGACCCGGCGCAGCCGGACAAGTTCGTCACCATCGGTGCCGGCTTGAACAAGAAATAGGAAAGCGAGCTCACCAGCTTCCTCCGTGAGAATCGGGACATCTTCGCATGGACTCCAAGAGACATGCCGGGTGTGCCGAGGGAGTTGGCTGAGCACCACCTCCACGTCCGGCCTGAAGCCAAGCCGGTGAAGCAGCCTCTCAGGCGCTTCGCCGAAGAACGAAGGAAGGCCATCGGTGAAGAAATCGCCCGGCTCCTAGCTGCCGGCTTCATCATGGAAGTGCTGCACCCGGACTGGTTGGCGAACCCGGTCCTGGTTTTGAAGAAGAACGGCTCCTGGCGCATGTGTATCGACTACACCAGCCTGAACAAGGCGTGCCCAAAGGATCCCTTTCCCCTGCCGCGCATAGATCAAGTCATAGACTCGACTGCCGGCTGCGAACTGTTGTCTTTCCTAGATGCCTATTCAGGCTACCACCAGATTCCTTTGAATCCGGATGATCAAATAAAGACTTCGTTCATTACCCCGTATGGGGCTTACTGCTACACGACTATGCCGTTCGGCTTGAAAAATGCAGGCGCCACCTACCAAAGGTGCATGCAAAAATGCTTGCAGGATCAAATCGGCAGAAACGTTCATGCATATGTGGATGATGTCGTTGTAAAGACCAAGGAGACGACTACCCTCCTTGATGACCTGAGAGAAACCTTCACCAATCTGAGAAGATTCCGGATGAAGCTCAACCCGGCCAAGTGCACATTCGGCGTGCCGTCTGGCCAGCTCCTTGGCTACCTCGTCTCTCAGCGAGGGATCGAAGCCAACCCGGACAAGATCGGTGCCCTGGAGAAGATGGAACTGCCGCGGTGCCTCAAGGACGTCCGAGAAGTTTGCTGGCTGCACAGCTTCCTTGAGCCGCTTCGTCAGCCGGCTGGGGGAGAAGGCACTGCCCCTGTATCAATTGATGAGGAAGGCGGACAAATTCGTCTGGTCACCGCAGGCGGATGAAGCTTTCCGTGACTTGAAGCGCGTGCTCTCAACCACGCCAATCCTTGCAACGCCGGGTTCAATGGAGCCGATGCTGTTGTACATCACAGCCACCAACCGAGTGGTTAGCGTTGTCCTGGTGGTGGAGCGCAAAGAAGGCGACAACGAGGAGCAGCTGGTTCAGCGCCCGATCTATTACCTTAGCGAAGTGCTCTCCCGGTCGAAACAAAATTACCCCCACTACCGAGAAGGTCACCTACGGCGTCTACATGGCGGCCAAGAAGCTCAAGCACTACTTCCAAGAGCACCCCATCGGGGTGGTTGCCACAGCACCCTTGGCGGAAATCATCGGCAGCAAGGATGCCAACGGCCGGGTTGCCAAGTGGGCCTGGAGCTAGCCGCCCACACCATCCTCTACGAGCCACGCACAGCCATCAAGTCGCAGATCCTAGCCGACTTCTTCGTCGGCCCAGGCTGAGATGCGGTACCTGCCGCTGTGCCGGATTCCACACGGAAGATGCACTTCGACGGCTCGAAGATGCGCAATGGTTTGGGAGCCGGCATCGTCATCACCTCCCCTAAGGGAGACCGGCTGGACTACGTCCTGCAGATCCACTTCGCCGCATCCAACAATGTGGCGGAATATGAAGCGCTCATTCATGGGCTGAAGCTGGCCAAGGAGATTGGCGTGCGTCGCATACTCTGCTTCGGCGACTCCGACTTGGTCATACAGCAAGCATCTGGCGGCGGGACGCGAAGGACGCCAACATGGCCTCATACCGCTTCCACGTCCAGCAGTTATCCGGCTTCTTCGACGGCTGCGAATTCCACCACGTGCCACGAGCAAACAACGAGGCGGCTGATGCCTTGTCCAAGATTGGCTCAACCCGGCAAGCTATTCCGCCGGGTGTCGCCTTGGCGGTTCTCAAGAAGCCGTCCATCATACCGTCACCGGACTCGGATTCAATATTCGTGCCGGCTGACTCGGGGGCTGCTCAGCCGATCCCGGGGGCTTCATCGCCCAAGTCGGGGGCTAACAAGCCAAACCCGCCGGCTACCATGCCGAACCCGGGGACTTCTCAGTCCAACCCGGGGCTTCATCGCCAAACTCGGGGGCTAGCAAGCCGAACCCGCCGGCTAGCAAGCCGAACCCGGCGACCATGCGGTCGAACCCGGAAGCTCCCACGCAGGGAGGCCCTGTTGGTTAGCGTATTCGAGATAAGATGCGTACCTTCATGGGCACAAGAATTCCTCTCCTACCTCACCGACGGTGTGCTGCCTGATGATAGAGTCCAGGCCAGGCAGATTGAGAGAAGGGCCAAGGCCTATACCATCATCAACCACCAGCTGTACAAACGCAGCGTAAGTGGGGTGTTCCAGCGGTGCGTCGAGCCGGCTGAAGGAATTGAACTCCTACGAGAAATCCATCAAGGAGAGTGCGGACATCACGCCTCATCCAGAGCCATAGTGGCCAAAGCCTTCCGCACGGTTTCTTGCGGCCGATTGCGCTCGAGACGCAGAGGATTTGGTGAAGAAGTGCAACGGCTGTCAGCGCTTCGCAAAGCAGAGACACCAGCCGGCTTCCGCCTTGAAAACCATCCCCATCACATGGCCATTTGCCGTATGGGGCTTGGATATGGTAGGCCCATTCAGAACAGCGCGAGGCGGCATGACACATCTCTTGGTGATGATTGACAAATTCACCAAGTGGATCGAAGCCAAGCCAATCAAGAAACTGGACGGGTCCACAGCCGTCACATTCCTCAAGGAAATCATTGTGAGATTCGGCTACCCCCACACCATCATCACCGACAACGGCACCAACTTCTCCCAAGGCATCTTCTCTCGCTATTGCGGGGAAATGGGGATCCGGATGGCCCTATCTTCTGTGGCACACCCAGAGTCCAACGGACAAGTGGAGAAGGCTAACGGCTTAGTCCTAGCCGGCATCCGGCCCCGACTGGTGGAGCCGCTCGAGCGAGCAGCCGGCTGCTGGATCGAAGAACTGCCCAATGTCTTTGTGGAGCCTGCGCACAACGACAAACCGCTCGGTCGGCTTCACACCATTTTTCCTCGTATACGGGGCCGAAGCCGTCTGCCGGCGATATCGAGCATGATGCGCCAAGGATCAAGCTCTACACAGAAGCCGAAGCCAAAGAAGCTCGCGAAGATGGAGTTGACCTGGTCGAAGAGGCCCGGCTGCTGGCTGAGTCTAGATCTACTATCTACCAGCAAAGCCTCCGACGCTATCACAGCCGGAAGGTCCAGCCCTTGGCATTCCGAGAAGGAGACCTAGTGCTCCGACTGATCCAGCGGACAGCCGGACAGCATAAACTGTCATCCCCATGGGAGGGTCCCTTCATCGTGAGCAAGGCAGTAGGCAATGATTCCTACTATCTCATAGATGCCCAAGAGGCTAAGAAAAACAAGCCGGACAAGGCTGACGAGGAGACTAAACGTCCCTGGAATGTCAGGTTACTCCGCCCATTTTACACATGAGAGCAGGAATGTATGTATCCCTTGTATCCCTTTTGTAAGTTATGCAAAAGCTTGCGCCGAGAGCGCCGTTTCCGACAAGTTTTTCGCGTACTTTACCTTGTTTCGCCAATTGGCTTGAACCCTCTCACGCGGTCGGCTCAGTAACGTGATCCGGTTTCCGACAGCCGGCTTCCGATCCAGCTACAGACCGCAACCCGGCTGTCCGGCTGGCGGGAGTAAGGCCTAGGGAGCCGGCACGCGAAAAACGACTAAGGGAAAGAGTAAAAGCGAATTGACTTGCAACTTTTCATATAAGTGCCGGGTTGCCGAATTCAGCTCGTTCGACTGAAATACTGTCGGCCTCACCCAGCGGCCCGCTCTTGATCCGGCGACGGATCGCAAGTCGGACGTACGACCGGCAAGAGCACAGCCAAAGAGTGGGGCGGATGGGAAAAAGCGAACAAGTCGAAAGAAAGCAACTCGGCACACAAATGATTAACAAACACATTAAAGTGTGACATAATTAAAGGGCGATAATATTGTCTTACATATGCACCCGGCATCCCGGGGATTTAACGAATTGTCTTGCAAAAGCAACAATCGAAAGACAGGTAGAAGCTAAGCACCGGCTGGACCAGGACCAGTCGGAGGAGCATCAGCAGAGCCGGCTGCCGGATCATCCTCGAGCACGTCGTCCGCCTCCTCGTCCTCAGCCTCCTCCTCCTCGTCGTCAGACGGCGGATTCGGGTCCGCGATGAAGATGGACTTGTCGACGAAGTCGGCAATGGCGCAGGCGCGGGCAAGCCGAGCAGTCTTGTTCTCCGCCGGGAGCTTGTCCTCCACGTCTGCGCGCCGGAACTCCAACTGGTCGAGGCTAACCTCGTTATACCAGGAGAGCACAAAAGATAGCGCCATATCGGCTCCGGCGCGCGTGGCCGACTCCTTCCAGTCCAAGAAGCGGTCGGGAGCCCTGTCCAGCCAAGCGATGAGATTGGAGAGATCTTCCGGCAGCGTCTCCGTCGGCCACAGCAGTCGGACCAGCTCCTCCGCCGCCTTCCGCAGCTCCCAGCCAAGCTTGGTGACTGGCTCCACGCGGGCGGCGATGGACGCCAGATAGTCGTCCATGGTGAAGCAGTCGGAGCTCTGCTCCCCAGTGGCCTGCCGGCGATCCTCCCGCGCCCGGCCAACAGCCGCTAACGCCTCCTCCTGCGCCTCAGGGAAGGCCGCTGCATAGAAGAAAAGCATGTCAGAAGCCATCAAAGCCGAAATAAGCTGAAAAATGCAAATTTTCGAAGTCCTAAAGTAAGCCTGGCGGCAGCCGGCAAGATCCGACTGCCCCCAGCCCGAAGATGGAGATTCCGAAGTTCCAAAGTAAGCTTTGGCGGCAGCAAGAACCGATCGCCCCAGCCCGAAGATGGAGATTTCGAAAAAGTCAAGTTTCTGCCGCCGGCTGCCAGCCTAAGCCGGCAGCCGACGGCCGAAAGCCGGCAAAAGGGAAGGCATAAGACAAAAGACTCACCTGCCAAGCCGCGGTCGAGCGCGCTAAGTTCCCCCAACCACCGCTTGGCGGTGGCCGACAGCTCGTTGGACTTGGTGGTCACCTCTTGCTGGAGCGAAAGCCGTTGCCGCTCCACTTCCTCCAACCGCTTGCTCAGACCCTCCAGCTTTTCCTCCTGTTCCTTCTTGAGGGCGGCAAGTTCCTTGAGATGGTTAGCCTCGAGAAGGCGCAGCCGTTTCAGCTCCCCGTCAGCCACCTTCAGCTTGGCGGCAGCAGCCCGGTTCGCTTCCTCACTTGTGGCGCATTGAGCGCGGGCAACTCGGAGGTCCGACTCAAGCTGCGGGATCCGGGCGGCCTCAGCTGCAAGCCGGCAAAAATGGGCCGTCAGTAAAAAAGAAACTCACAGGAAAAGCAAGTCAAAAGAGAGAAGGCCTCACCCTTGACAGCCTCCAGCTCGCGAGCCAAGCCGGCTCGCTCGATCTTGGCCTTGTGGTAGCTAGTCACCACCTTGTTGTACAAGACGGTGCGTCGCTCCGTAACCGCCTGAAAGAAACAATCAGATATCCAGACGAAACCCGGACCGGCTCCAAGCAGCCGGACCATGCCTCGGAGGGCTACCAGGATAATAACAAAATTGCAAAAACCAGAAGACACCTACCTTGTCAGCATCCTCCAGTGTTGCTAGCTGGGCAAAGGCCTCGGCGGCCTTGTTCTTAAGGCTGGCCCGGTAGCCGGAGAAGACCATCTTCATGGGCGCCGCACCAGGCTGTCCCTCCCGGTTGAACACCTCGCAAGAATCCGCCTTGTGCCACGCAGCCTCCATGGTGCCAGCCGAGCCAAGGCTGGAGTCAGAGGCAGACGGCACATGCAGCAGCCGGGCCCCCTTGGCCACATGAAGGCCCTCAGTTGGGCCCGGCGGGCCCTTCGTCCTTACCAGCGCCCGGGAGTCGGCGTCCTTCGAGCGCGCTGGCTCCTCCCTCGCCGGCTCCTTCCCGGTTGGCTCCCTCCTCGTCTGCTCCGAAGCTGGAGGCGGCGCGGTCGAAGCAGTTGGCCCGGTGGGAGCCGTCGCATCCGGCGCTTGAGGCGCTCCTTCCGGGGAGCTCTCCAGCACCACGACGTTGGGCGCGGGCCCGCCGACTCCGGTCGAAGGCGACGCAGCCCCACCAGCTCCAGCTCCAGCTCCAGCCGCAGATGGCATGCCCCTGCCAGCTCCGGCTGCCTGCTCCACAAACGGGGCGCGGCGCGGGAACATGTCGTCTAGGGTCGGCCGGCGCGCCGCGACCCTGGTCTCCGCCGCCAGGCGCCGCAGAAGGCGCGGCAGAAGAAGACGCCCCCGCAGAAGGTGGCGTGGCTGCAGGCGGCACGTTAGCAGCCGGCGGCGTGCGCGCGCGTGCTGAAGGTTGCGGGGTTGGCTCCCTCCTTTGCCGCTGAAGCGGCGACGTGACGGGAGGAGCCTGCCGAGAGCCGCCTCCCTGGGTAAACTTAATCGCGGCCCTAGTTGAACAAGCAAGAAAAGATAAGTACAGAGAGGAAGGAAAGAAAAGGAATCAAACAACAAAGGAAAAAGAACTCACCCGGCTTTCTCCGGGACCTTCTTGGGCGCCCGGCCGCTGCTGTTTCTTGGCCCTCGCCTCCGAAGCGGCTGTAGACCCGACGCCGGCCCGCTTCCTCCCCTTCGGCGCAGAAGTCGCCGTGCTCGTAGGCGGCACCGCGCGCAGAGGCACCGCCGGGATGGGCCCCGTGCCGGATTGGGCCGGCTCCGCCTGCTCCTGCTCCTGCTCCTGCTCCTGCTCCTGCTCCTGCTCATGCTCAGGCGAGGGCGGCGGGTTATGCTCCCCCTGGCCGCCCTGATCCTGCACCACCGGCAGATCGTCGTCGCCGGCTTGGTCGCCGGCTAGGTCAGCCGGGTCGATGTGATCCGGCGTCCAGACCTTCGTCGCCAAGTCGCCATCCTCGATGCCTTGGCGGGTGAAAAGCTGAAAACAACAAGATAAATATCAAGTCGGCCACGCAGCCGCAAGCCGGAAGACGGCAAAAACGTTAAACTTACCAGTTCAGGCGGCTGCTCCCGGCTGTAAGGCGGCAGCCCCCAATTCCAGTTGTCCGGCATGTTGGCCTTGGTGATGTTGTTCACCCGGTGAGCCACCTGGGACTTGGAGAGCTCCACCTTCGACGTCCGTGTCGGGTCGAGCCGGCCGGACATATGGCCGATCTTGTGGACGCGCCACTGGAGCGGTATGACCCGGCGCGAGATGTAGGTGCAGAGGAGGTCCTCGGCACTCAGCCGGCCCTCCGCGACGCACTCGCCCAGGAAGTCCCACAGGAGGTTCACCTCCGCGTCCGGGTCCGAGGACTTGGGGTTGTAGCCCCAGTTGATCCGGCCGACTGGCGGGGCCGGGTTGTATTCCGGCAGGTTGAGCCGGTCGAAGGCCGGGCTCTCGTTCCGCACATAAAAGAAAGACATCTGCCAATTCTTTACAGAATCGACAGTCGGAATCCGCGGGAAGGACGTACCCGTGCGAGGATAGATGGAGGCGGCGCCGCAGGTCCTCAGGCGGCCTTCGGTCGTCTGCGCCTTGATGTAGAAGAGCCGGCTCCAAAACTCCACGTCCGGCCACAAGCCGGCGTAGCCTTCCATGAAGGCCACATAGCAGCTGAGGAGGATCATGGCGTTGGCCGGCAGGTGGTGCGGCTGCAGGCCGAAGTGGTCGAGGAACCGGCGGAAGAAGTTGGAAGCCGGCAGACCCAATCCGCGGTCAAGATGCGCGCCGAAGACCACGCGTTCGCCGGGCTCCGGCCGAGGCTCCTTCTCCGCGCCCGGCGCCCTGGTAATCACCCCCGCCGGGATGCGGCGGAGGCGCACGAGCCGGGCAATGTCGTCCTCCTGCATATAGGAACCCTTCCAGGAGCCGCTCGGCTGGGCCATCGAGGACGAAGAAGAAGAGGAGGTCCAGGAGAGGCGGAAGGGCGAAGAAGAGCCGCTCCTCGCCGGAGGAGATCGCGGTGGAGAGGGGCGCGCCGTCGATGCGCGTGGCCCCGTGGCGCCGGATTGGCGGGTTTGCGGCGGCAGCTCGGCGGAAGATCGTCGGGGCAACCGCTCGGGGCGGTTCGCTAGCACAACGGAAGTGGCACGGCGTTGGAGCAGCGCAGAGCTCGATTGAAGAGAAGGAGCGAGGACGGAGCGCGAGGAGGAAGAAAGGGGCAAGTGCCGCCTCGATACCGCCCCGCGGCATTTATAGCCGACCGCGGCGGGCGGTTGGCCTCCAAGTGGCCGACGTGGGCCACGTCTCCGGATTTCTTGCGCCGTAACTCCTCCCACGACCGCTACCGTTACGAAACGGCCACACCACGTCGCCCACTACCGCACCGGATCCGGAGGGACATTGATGTGACCAGACGAACCGACCGCCGGAGCCGGGCGTCGGACCGGTCAAGTCGGGCGCAGGGCCCTTGTCGGCGGAGACTCCGGCGAGCCGCAAGGCGGAGCCGGACGTTAAGTTCCATCCGAACCAATATTCGTCTGCAAGGCGGAGACGCCATCAGTTCTTGCGAGAAAGCAAAAACTATACAAGTGTAAAGCGGCCGGCGGGAGCAGCCGCGAGAACGAGCCGGATGAGGGCGCAGCCGGCTGAAAGGAAATCCTCGATCGGCCCCTCCAAGTGCCGTCAAATATATTCAAGAAGCCGGAAAACCTGCCTAGGTCCTTCTAAACGCAGGACCTTGCCAGCCGGGGGCTAATGTCGGGGGAAGACCCCGGATAGGGCAATGGACATGGAGCAGCCGGCTGGCCACCGGCCGGCTCGCGGCAAAGGCCGGGCGAGGAGCAGCCGGGCGGCGCCGTGGCCGGCTGGTCCGGAAGCCGGTTGGCTCTAGGTCCTAGTCGGCCTGGCTGCGGCCACCAATGCTGTAGCTGGGCCGGCTTCTACAAGCCATATCCGACTGGGGTTTGTACCTCAGACCGACTCGAGGCTGGTGAGTCTTGCACTGGAAGGAACCGGGTTGGTGATCCGGGTTCCCAAAGTCCACGCTGACTCCATCTTCCGTAAAGCGCGGGGCACTGTGGAGCAATAGTGCCACGCGCCGGACAGGCCGTCAGGGCTTACGACGATCCGTACTGGCTACAGTGGCTGATGGAGACAGGGACACCTCCTCTCCATACCGCTGACCGTGGCAGTCGGATGGGACAGGCCACGATGCCTCAACCACTCCTGACGTCACCGCCTCGGGAAGGAGCGGAAGCCGGAGCCGGCCAAGCCGGCCAGTAAACTATAGGGTCTTATATGTAAAGTGCCGGTGCCTATATAAGCCGCACTACCCCCTCTCGTGCAGGGGATCGATCATTTATTACTTTCACCCACCTACAGAGCTGCCCTGTGAGAGAGACCATCGTCTCCCTTAGCCTCTCAGGAGCAGCCGGACACGGCTCTAGGAGCACCATTGTATCGTGTGATCATCATATACACTCATAGCAGGAGTAGAGGTTTTACCTCCATCGGAGGGCCTCGAACCTGGGTACGTCGCCATGTCGCTCGTGCCCATACCCGCATCCGGATACCGCCGTGAGATCCCTCAGGAACCACTTCGATTAGCCACCCTATGGCATATGCCGTGACGATACCACGACATTGGTGTAATCAAAGTACCTTTCCGGTATAAGTGATTTACATGATCTCATGGTCATAAGGACTAGGTAACTATGTATCGAAAGCTTATAGCAAATAACTTAATGACGAGATCTTATGCTACGCTTAATTGGGTGTGTCCATTACATCATTCATACAATGACATAACCTTGTTATTAATAACATCCAATGTTCATGATTATGAAACTAATCATCCATTAATCAACAAGCTAGTTTAAGAGGCATACTAGGGACTTCTTGTTTGTCTACATATCACACATGTACTAATGTTTCGGTTAATACAATTATAGCATGATATATAAACATTTATCATAAACATAAAGATATAAATAATAACCACTTTATTATTGCCTCTAGGGCATATCTCCTTCAAAATCTTGCCCAAGCTTCAGGCAATTTCTCTCCATCTTCCTGGTCAAAATTATAAATTCTCTGCAAAGCAATATGTTGAGCACTAGCAGGAAAGTATTTTCGAAAGAAAACATCATGCAAATCAGTTGGACTTTTAATAGAACCAGGAGGCAAATTATTATACCAAGTTTTAGCGTCATCCTTTAATGAGAAAGGAAAAATTTTAGCAACAAAATAAGTACGCATCTTGATATCATCAGAAAACAAGCTACTCAGAGTAGACAGCTCAATCATGTGTTCTACGGCACTTTCTTTTTCAGTACCACAAAAGGGTGTTTTCTCAACAATAGCTATATGAGATAGATCAAGAGAAAAATCATAATCTTTATCCTTAATGTTTATGGGAGATGTGGCAAATTTAGGATCAGGAGATAACTTATATCTAACAGTACGTTGTGCGAGAAACTTTTTAATTTTTCTTGCATCAGTAATAGAATTGCATTTATCAATAAAATAGACATTAAGCTCCACATAATCCTCATCAGGATCATCACTAGAATAATCAACAGACTCAGGTGAACTAACAGGTGTAGCAGCATTAGGAGTTTCAGTATTTTCAATTTGTCTAGACCTAGCAATTGTAGCATCTAGAAAAGATCCCAATGAACCACTATCATCAAGCACAGCAGAAACATTATCAATATTATAAGAGTTTTCAGATTCAGGAGAAGTACGAGCAAGTGAAGCTTGCGGCGGTGAAACAAGTTGACTTATCACAGATGGTGAATCAAGAGCAGCAGAGGTACTCAGAGTTGTACCTTTTCTTGTAGTGGATGGTAATATGGCGACTTTAGGATCGCGAGATTTACCCATGATGGAGAATTTGCAGCGAACAATATCAATCCAAGTGAACTTCCAAATAAAGCTATGCTCCCCGGCAACGGCGCCAGAAAATAGTCTTGATGACCCACAAGTATAGGGGATCGCAACAGTCTTCGCGGGAAGTAAAACCCAATTTATTGATTCGACACAAGGGGAGACAAAGAATACTTGAAAGCCTTAACAGCGGAGTTGTCAATTCAGCAGCACCTGGAAACAGACTTGCTCGCAAGATTTTATCAGTAGTAACAGTTTATAGCAGTAGCAGTAGTGAAATAACAGCAGCAGAGTAACATAGACATCAGTAGTGATTTTAGTAAACATCAGGATTAAAATACTGTAGGCACAAGGATGGATGACGGGCGTTGCATGGATGAGAGAAACTCATGTAACAATCAAAGCAGGGCATTTGCAGATAATATTAAAACGGTGTCCAAGTACAAAGCAATCCATAGGCATGTGTTCCATATTTAGTCGTACGTCCTCGCAATGAGAAACTTGCACAACATCTTTTGTCCTACCAGCCGGTGGCAGCCGGGCCTCTAGGGAATCTACTGGAAATTAAGGTACTCCTTTTAATAGAGCACCGGAGTAAAGCATTAACACTCCGTGAACACATGTGATCCTCACATCACCGCCATCCCCTCCGGTTGTCCCGATTTCTGTCACTTCGGGGCCTTTGGTTCCGGACAGCGACATGTGTATACAACTTGCAGGTAAGATCATAAAACAATGCATATCATGATGAAATAATAACATGTTCAGATCTGAGATCATGGCACTCGGGCCCTAGTGACAAGCATTAAGCATAACAAGTTGCAACAATATCATCAAAGTACCAATTACGGACACTAGGCACTATGCCCTAACAATCTTATGCTATTACATGACCAATCTCATCCAATCCCTACCATCCCCTTCAGCCTACAGCGGGGGAATTACTCACACATGGATGGGGGAAACATTGCTGGTCGATGGAGAGGCGTCGGTGGTGATGGCGGCGATGATCTCCTCCAATTCCCCGTCCCAGCGGAGTGCCAGAACGGAGTTTCTGGTCCCGAGACGGAGTTTCGCGATCGTGGCGGCGTACTGGGAGGTTTCTGGCGACCTCGACTTCTCTTCGTGCGTTTTTAGGTCGAAGGCATTAAGTAGTCCAAAGGAGGGCGTCGGAGGCCGGCCGAGGGGGCCACACGCTAGGGCCGCGCCGCCCTAGTGTGTGGGGCCCTCGGGCCTCCACCTGGCTTGCCCTTCTGGCTCCGTCAATCTTCTGGAAAAATAAGACCTTTCGCATAAATTCCGAGGATTTTCCTGAAAGTTGGATTTCTGCACAAAAAACGAGACACCAGAACAGTTCTGCTGAAAACAGCGTTAGTCCGTGTTAGTTGTATCCAAAATACACAAATTAGAGGCAAAACAATTGCAAAAGTGTTCGGGAAAGTAGATACGTTTTGGACGTATCAGTCATCCCCCCGACATTAGTCCTCGAAGCTGGTGCGGTTCGGCTGATCTTTTCGACGGACCACGCTAGGTTTCCACTCCAAACTTACTGGATTAATCATTCCGGTTTCAAGTTAAACTTAGTCGGTGCTTTGCCGAACCTCTCAGACCATTTCCGGCTTCTTTTTGCCGGTTTCTTTGTCATTAAACTCTCCTCGACGAGGTTGAGAATAACTCGAGAACCGCACTTGTCAGTGACATGCGCACTGTTACTGACATGGCAGTGTCAGGGGTCAAATCCCTCGTCTCCCGCGCACATTTAGTCTGCCACACCCGATCCATGCGGCCCTCTATGTGGCAGTTTTCAAAGGCGCGTGTACCTTGACGCCACGTGGCGGCCCATTAGCTGAAGAGGCGCGGGCTGAGCGGTTCCCGGCCCGTTAACCTCCTCGTATAAAAGGGGGACGGTTCGTCGTCCTCTTCACCGCACCCCTCTTCTTCGCCATTTCCAATCTTCTGCGCTCTCTGTGCTCAGAGCTTCTGCGCCGCTGCCCGTCGCCAGGATCATCTTCTCCGGCTAAGTTCTACGAGGAGCACTCTGCGTTGCTCGGGCTTTCTCCGTTCATCATGTTCCCCACTCTTCTTCTCTGTCGCGCACTGCCTTTGGAGGACCTGTGCCGCTACTCGCCGCCGGAGCTCGCTTCTCCGACGAACCCTTGCTGCGACGCCGCGGGAATCTCCCGCCGCCCATCTAAGGTTAGTGTGCCTCGATCTAGTCCTTCTCCCTTCCATGTGTTCGTCGTGTTCTTCATAGGTGCGGTAGATTTATTTACCCCATTTTTCTTTTCATTTTTTATTATGTCTAGATCTTCACAAATCAAGTAGAAGTTTGGGACCTCGTTGTTAGGTAGCTCCGGTACCTTGGAGAGATGGATTTCGAAGAATCCGGCGGGCAGCTTTCCGGTAGCACTCAATTTAGTGAAGAGCCCAAGATCTACCTGAGCGAAGAAGAAGCCGTAGAGCAAGGAGCCAACGGGCTGGAAGAGGATCTTGCCCGGCTAGAGAAAGAAGCCAGCGGTCCGGATCGAGAAGCTGGCTCTAGCTCCGCGGCTTACAATCGCCGTGCCTGGAAGGGTTCCGACGTGAGCCAGGAAGAAATCGACTGGCTATACCGGTCCCGAAGGATACATGAAGAGGTATTCTGCCGGATTCCAGGCAAGGAGCGGGAGCCTGTGCCCAATCCAGGCGAAGTAGTTGTCTTCACCGCCCATTTTGAGCACGGTTTTGGTCTTTCGGTGTCGGACTTCTTCCGGCGCTTCCTTGACTTCTACGAGCTTCAACCACACCATCTCCCTGGCAGCGCCATTTTCTATCTTTCTTCTTATGTCTCTTTAATGGAAGGTTTCGTTGGCCTCTTGCTTACCGTCGAGACCTTCGTTCGCTTTTACAATCTCCGGATCAATTCGATCCAGGATCCGAAACTCCCATCTCCCAAACCCATTGTTCAGTGCGTGGCGTGCATACTCACGCCCCGCCAGGGGAGCCCCTATTACAAGTTCTCCGGGTTAGAGTCCCGCCGGGCGTGGCAAGAGACTTTTTTCTATGTCCGGAACTCCGGCCCCTCTGACTTCATCAACCTTCGGGCGTATATTCCCGGCGCACCTGCCAAGACTAATTGGCGGTTAAACCAAAAGGAGGGCCACGACGAAACCAACCGGATCGTCTGGTATATGGAGACGCTCAACGACACCACCAACATCTGCGCTGACGACATCGTGCACACTTTTGTCTCGCGCCGGGTTCTCCCCTTGCAGCGCCGCGTGCACAAGATATGTCAAATGACCGGGCGGAAGGATCCCACGAGGATCACAACCTTCTCCCTGAGCAAATCTGACGTGGTCTTGAAAGCCAAACAAATCTGCAAAACTAAGATGCCGATTGAGTGGAAGTGGGGCATGCAGCCTCACAGCCGCCGTCGCCCGCCAACGTCCCAAGTAAGATCTTGGGGTTTCCGGAATATTGTTTCAGGAATGCTGAAACCTGTTCTTTTAACTTGTTTATTCCTTGTATTGCAGGACTTTCCTCGTATCAGCGCCGAGGCGCCGGAATCTTACGCCCCCAAATGCGTCTACGAAGACGACGAGGACCCGGACCCTTATACGGTTGGAAACGTACACAAGATGGGCCCGAAGCACTCCAGACACCCCGGTAAAACTCCTACTTTTCGTCCTTCGAGAGCCCGGCCAATGCTTCTAACAATGATGATGATTGATTAATGCTTCAGGTACTTGATCCGCTTCCCTTATCTTATGTTTTCTCTGCCATGTCGGTTTCAGCTGATCAAGATCGTCAGGTGCTGCAGCACTTGACTCCGCTTGCTGCTGAGGTCGGGGATCCTCCGGCTCTTCGAGTTCGGAAGACTTCGGCTTCCGACGTTGGTAGCAGCGATGTTCTGGCTACCAAGCGCCAGAAGATATTGAGCTCCGGGCCTTCAAGGAAGAAGAGGGAGAAACGAGATTCCGGTCTCCTCCGGGTAAATTTCCTCATCACACCTTTCCGGTTTACACCTTCGTACTTGATATTTTCTTCAGCTAACTCCCATCTTTCATCTTTCAGGTCTGCTCTTGAACTTACCAGGAGCGCGTTCGGAATGAAGCCGGAAGCTCCCAAGGATAGCGGCAAGGCCCATGACCCTCCTCACAAAAGTCCGACACACTCTGGTGCCGGCAAAGCTCCTTCCTCCCCTCGGGGAGGTACTACAAGTTCGGGGAGCGAGGCCCCTAAAAGGAAACATCACCGCGTGGAGGAGGATTTTTCTTCCCCTCCAGAGATTGAAGATTCTAGTGCCAGCAACACAGGCGCCGGTTCAGAACAAGCTGGGCGGCCGGAACCTTTGGTTCCGCCCGTCCTTGAAAAAACCAGCAAATTAACTACTTCCCCTTGCAAGACTTCCTCTTCTGGACCAAGGAAACCGGCTTCGCCGGCCAAGGGCGCAGATGCACCGCCACCGGCATCTTCCAACAAGCCTCCTCCCTCTCCTTCCGGTCAGAAACCTTCTTCCTAGAGGAGCGCAACGGTCACCGCGGAGCAGCTCTCTAGCGCTACTAAAGCTGCCTCGGTTCAGCCCACCATCTCCCAGGCCCTTACTCTGCATGCCGGGCGTGCTGCGATCGCTGCCGGCGAGAAGGTCTCAGCACAGCTGGGCTGGATCATCGACCTGAACCGCGGTGATGCCAACTTGGGCGTGCTGCAACGGTATGTGGATAAGTGGAACCTCTCTGACCTCACCGAGGCCACTCTTGGCATCGACAAGGACAAGAAGGTGGTGACTGATCAGCGCGGCCCCCGGAACACCGTGCAGCACTTGGGACGGCTCAAGCAGGTTGTGCGGGAGTTCGACAACGCCTTGCACGATGCTAACAACAACGTGCTGGTAAGTTGTTTCTTCCGGATCCAAATTTCATCCTTAAACCGGATTGTTTTCAACTTTGATCTTGTAGATATATCCTCATAGTACCCGAGTTTCGGGTTAAGCATATAGTACTTAGCACGAAACTGCTAAAAAACCGGTATAGCTAGTCCCCGAGTTTCAGATTAAGCACACAGTACTTAGCGTGATACTTGCCAAAAAAACCAGCATAGCTCACGGTTTCTTTTAACTTTTGCAGGGCATGTTGGACTCACGCAAGCAACTATTTGAGGAGTTACTATGGGAGCATCGCGACCTCACCGAGGCTTTCGCTTCCCTTCAGCTCAGCCACAACCAGTGCCGAGGTTTGTTTGGGCCTACCGGCTTCTTTTGTACCGGTTTTTTACTTTGATGAACTTTGTTAAAAGGCTTCTTTTGCGCAGATGCCCTGCCGGAAGCTTCCCTTGATGACCTCACCGACCAAATTTCTACACTTAAAGGTGAGCCGCATCTATCGGTTTGTTTTTTCCCTTGTTATCTTTTTCTACTAACTCCATCCATTCCGGATTTCAGCTGAAAAGGAAGGGCTATCCATCCAGCACCAGCACGACTTGAAGGCCCAGCGGGATGAAACCGCCAACCTCAGGGATCAAATGATCCAAGTTGGGATGCAGTACGCAGGGGAGCTGAAGGAGGCCATTGCTGCCGGCGATGCCAAGGCCAAAAAAAAATTCGCTGATACCGAGGAGCAGCTGCGCCGGGAGCTTGAGGAGGAGAGGAAGCTGCTGAAGCTGGAGCAGGAGAAGAACCGCGAACTCTCGGCGCTCCATGTTTCGCTTGGCCAGATGATTAAGGACACTGAAGCCAAAGCCCTGAGTAGGTGTTCCTGCCCCTTGCTTATAAGCTTTCTTTTACATCCGGTTTACTCTCACACTGGCTTCTTTTGATTTCTCCGTAGAACTGTTCCCGGACTCTCAGGAACGCGCGGAGGTGACCGTTTCCAAGCTCCGGACCGAGAATTCGGCTCCTAACGCCAGTGCCGCCTGGACCATAGAGGACCATCTCGCCGCTCTCTACTCCCGGATCACGCATATGAAGGTTGTCGACCAGCATCTTGGCCAGCTACCGGAAGCCACGCTCAAGATCTTCAAGTGCCTCTAGCCTGGGGAGCTTGTGCCGGACAACATCAGCGCCCTCGTCGAGCGGCTTCTTGATGCCGATAAGCGGCTGAGCGAATGGCGACACTCTGCTGCGTGTGCCGGGGCTGACACGGCGCTGCAGTTCATGTGCTCCTGGTATGAATCTCTGGATCTGGAGAGCTTGCACAACATGTGTGCCGACGCCCCAACAGATACCGTTCCGGAGAAGATTACCACGCGCCGCGCCCGTGCCTACCGCATTGCCAGCTATGCCTCTACCAGCACCTTCATTCCTCCTCCAGCTGACTTCGAAGAAGAATTTACTAATGACGAAGAAGCCAAAGATGGCGAAGAAGAGGAAGAAGAAGCCGGAAATGGCGAAGCACAAGAAGAAGTTGTTGTAAACGCTCCAGAAGAACCAGCTGCTGGTAACCCCGAGCAAGCCCCTGAGGAACCTGTTGCCCCCGAACAAGCCCCGGAGAGATCATCTCGCTCTACCACTGAAAACTTTGGTCCTGTCTCATGATAAACAATTTCGTGAAATTCCCCCGGTATGCCGGGGTGGGAAGATGTAATATACAGTTTAAGTCCTTTTTGTGGTTGTGAACTGCAGTAGTTTAATAGGTTTGCATGCTTTAACCTTTAAGCTTATTATGCTAAGCCGGTAAACTTGGTTTGACCGAAACCTCTTTCGGTTTGTTTTCTGTTTTATCTTGCATGGAGAACACTCCGGATTCATTCCCGAGTTCAATCTAATGCACGCTTGGTTCTTTTACTTTGGATTTGTCTACCTCTTTTGGGTGTTTGACGTATGAGGCCCAAAGTTCTTTTGCCAAGCAAGCATTTTCTCGAACTTAGAGAAAAAACTCGAAACTTTTCACAAAAAACCGGTATAACCGGGGTTAGTTAAACTTTTTTCGGATTGTTTGTTTTCAGTTTCTTTCTCGTATTTCATGTGCTTAGATCCTTCCAGTTTGTCTTGCTTGCCATGAAGCCGGGTTGCGGACATCAGCTAAGTCGAAGATTTACCTTTAGGTTTAACACATAACTAAACCGGAAAACAAAATTTCCAACAAACAAACCGGTGTACGGAAAAAATAAACACATTGCATGCGATTCCGGTAGAGGCAGTCCCCGAGATACATCCGAGGTGCCGGCATTTTATTGATAGCAAATAAGGTACAAAAAGGAACTCCTTACATTACATCCATTTGGTTTCCTCTCCTAACCTGTCCTTCTTTCCTTCCTTGGGATCCTGTGCGTCAATCAGGTAGTAGGCATCATTGTGCAGAGCCTTTCTCACAATGAAGGGTCCCTCCCATGGAGGTGAAAGTTTGTGCCATCCTTCAGTGCGCTGCACTAGACGTAACACTAGGTCTCCTTCTCGGAACACCCTTGGGTTTACCTTCCGGCTATGATAGCGTCTGAGGTTTTGTTGCTATATGGCCGATCTTGCCAACGCCAGCTCTCTTTGTTCCTCGAGCAAATCGAAATCATTTCTCGGGCCTCTTTGACCTCTTCTTCGCTATAAAGTTGTACTCGTGGTGAGTCATGGATGATGTCGGTTGGTATGACCGCTTCTGCTCCATATACCATAAAAATGGTGTATAACCAGTTGACCGGTTTGGTGTGGTCCTTAGACTCCACGGCACATATGGTAATTCATCAAGCCAACATCCTGGCGTTTTTTCGAGTGGCTCGATAAGCCTTAGTTTGATACCAGACAGAACGAGTGTGTTTGTTCTTTCCACTTGCCCGTTTGCTTGTGGGTGTGCCACTGAGGCCACATCCAACCGGATATTGTTATCGTCACAGAACCACTTGAACTCTCTTTGAGCAAAGTTCGTTCCGTTATCAGTGATGATGGTGTGCGGGTAACCATACCGCAAGATGATATCTTTTAGGAATTTCACGGCTGTATGCCCATCGCACTTCCGGATTGGCTTAACCTCGAGCCACTTGGTAAACTTATCGACCATGACCAAGATATGAGTCATGTTTCCTCTTGCCGTTTTGAAGGGTCCAACCATGTCTAGGCACCAAACAATAAATGGCCAAGGTATCGGTATCATTTTTAAACCGGATGTTGGGGTATGATTTTGCTTGGCGTACCTCTGGCACCCATTGCACTTCCGGACTAAGTCCTCAGCATCCTCCAGAGCCGTGAGCCAGTAAAATCCATGCCGGAATACTTTTGCCACCAGCGCCCTGGACGAGGCATGGTGCCCACATTCTCCTTCGTGGATTTCTAGGAGCATTTCTTTTCCTTCTTCCGGTTCCACGCACCTTTGGAGGACTCCGGTGACACTTCTCTTGTACATCTCACCGTTGATGATGGTGTACGCTTTGGATTTCCTTTGGATCCTTCTCGATTCAGTTTCATCAGCTGGCAGACCGCTGTTGACTAGGAATTCCTTAATAGGTTTTACCTAGTTTGGTGCTTCCTGAACCACAAAAACTGGTACGTCGATTTCCATGTAATCCACCATCATAGCTTCTTCCGGTTTCAACCCCGAAGTCCCCGGGTTAGATGGAGCAGTCCCCGGGTTAATGGGAGCAGTCCTCGGATTTCCTTCGTCAATGTCCATTGGCACGGCATGGGATTCCGGTACAAAAATTGATTCGGATTCCGGACTTGGTTTGATCGACAGTTTCCTCAGGTGAGCCAAGGCTATTCCGGAAGGAATTTCTTGCCTGTATGAGCCTAGCTTGGACAGTGTGTCCGCGGCTTCATTTTCTGCTCGCGACACATGGTGAAATTCGCATCCCTCGAAGAATCCGGCAATCTTCCGCACATAGAACCGATATGCGGCCATGTTGGCATATTTTGCATCCCAATCTCCGGAATACGGCTGCACCACCAGATCCGAAAAACCGTAACAAATGATCCAGTGTGCTCTGACTTCTTTTGTGACCTTGAGTCCATGGACTAAAGCCTCGTACTCAGTGACATTGTTCGATGCGCTGAAGTGTATCTGCAGCACATACCTCAAGTGATCTCCTTTTGGTGAGGTGAGAACCACTCCTGCTCCGAGACCTTCTTTGAGTTTTGATCCATCAAAGTGCATCCTCCAGTAATCAATTTTTGGTTTAAGTGGCTTGTACTACATTTCCGCCCAATCAACCAGGAAGTACGCCAAAGCTTGAGATTTTATGGCGTCTCTCCTTGCATAGGTGGGTACGTAAGGCGATAGTTGAATTGCCCATTTGGCAATCCGGACGCTGGCATCTTTATTGCCAATAATTTCCGAGATAGGTGCCTCGCTCACCACTTTCATCGGATGCTCTTCAAAGTAGTGCTTGAGCTTAGTGGCGGCCATGAACACGCCGTAGGTCATTTTCTGGAAGTGTGGGTAGTTTTAATTTGAGAGGGAGAGCACCTCGCTCAGGTAGTATACCGGTCTCTGCACGGTTTTTTCCTTCTTCTTCTCTTTCCACCACAACCACAACGCTCACGACCCGGTTTGTTGCTGCTACGTAAAGCAACATGGGTTCCCTTTCCAAAGGCGAAGCCAATACCGGAGCTGTGGCTAATATTTTTTTAAACTCCTTTAATGATGCGTCTGCCTGCGAGGTCCAGACGAAAGTATCCAATTTTTTCATGAGAGCTTACAACGGTAAGGATTTCCCCCCAACCGGCTTATAAACCAGCTTAAAGATGCTAGGCATCCAGTAAACTTTTGCACATCTTTTAGGCATTGAGGCAACTCCATCCTTTCGATGGCTCGAATCTTTACCGGATTAACCTTTATACCGTGGCTTGAAACCAGGAAACCTAGCAGCTTTCCAGCAGGAACGCCAAAGGTACATTTTGTCGGATTAAGTTTCATTTGGAACCTTCACAAGTTATCGAATGTTTGTCTCATATTATCGATCAGAGTATCTTTTACTTTGGTTTTTATCGCAACATCGTTGACATAGACTTGCACATTTTTATCGATTTGATCATGAAGGCATTTTTTCATACAACGCTGTTATGTTGCGCCGGCATTTCTTAAACCGAAAGGCATAGTGACATAGCAATAAGCCCCGTGCGAGGTAATGAAAGCAGTCTTTATTTGATCTTCCTTTTTCAGGGGAATTTGGTGGAAACCAGAATAAGCATCCAGAAAAGACAATAGTTCACAACCAGCGGTGGAATCGATCACCTGATCAATCTGGGGTAGCGGGAACGGATCCTTAGGATAGGCCTTGTTCAAGTGCGTGTAGTCAATGCACATCCGCCACACTTTTAGAGCCTTTGGGTTTTCTTCTTTCTTCTTCTCGACCAACACCGGATTGGCCAGCCACTCACTATGCAGTACCTCCACGATGAAACTGGACACCAGTAATTTGGTTACTTCTTCCCAATGATCTTCCTCCTATCTTCAGCAAACCTGCGCAAAGGTTGCTTCGCCAGCCTAGCATCCTTCCAGACGTTTAGAGAGTGCTCAGCGAACTCCCTCAGCACACCCACCAAGTCATCAGTTGACCAGGCGAAGATGTTCTGATTCTCACAGAGGAAGTTGACGAGCGCGCTTTCCTATGCCTCACTCAGGCCAGCACCGATGCGAACGGTGCGCTCTGGGTAAGCCGGATCCAGCACGATGTCCTTTGTTTCCTTCATCGGTTTGAAAGCCGGTCCGCCAAGCTGGCCGCTCATTGCCGCTAAGTTTAGCTGGGAGGACTGAGCCAGCGCAACAGCAGTTTGGATTCTCCTTTTTTCTTTCGCTATCACCAGCGATTCAGCCAGATTTGATCCGACAGAGGCAGTTTCCAGCGAGATCTTATAGTTTCCCACCACGGTTAAGGGACCGTTGGGTGCCGACATCTTCATCTTCAAGTAAGCCATATGAGTTGAGGCCATGAACCTTGCTAGTGCCAGCCTCCCCAGCAGTGCATGGTAAGGGCTGTCGAGATCAACCACGTCGAACAGAATGTTTTCAACACGGCAATTGTCACGGCCGCCGAACAGCACATCAACCCGGACTTTGCCCATCGGGGAGCAGGACAATCCCGGAACTATGCCGTGGAAAGTTGTGTGAGTCGACTCCAGCATGTTTGGAGTTATGCCGCGGGTGTGCATGGTGTGCCAGTACATGATGTTTATGCTGCTACCATTGTCCACTAGAACTTTGCTGAACCGGACTCGCGATGATGGCCCGTGCATGGTCGGATCCACCACCAGAGCATATCTGCCCGGAATCGGCATCACTTTCGGATGATCCTTAAACGACCATGTGATCTCCTGCTCTGACCATAGTATGTATTTCGGCTCTGCCGGTATCACATCCTTCACTTCCATGGAACGACGATGCACACTCTGCCGGTCTCTTGGTTCGGTTACGAATACCACACATAACATATCCGGATCGTGATAAACATTCCGGCCCAAAGGTGCCGGAGGCTGAGCATGATTATTGCCCTGCGCCACCTGATGAACTTCTTGCTACTGCGACCGGTTTGGCTGAGCGAAAACCGGTTGCGCATTCACCCCGGTTAACGGCAGCGGTGGTGGCAATGCATCGAAACCTTGGTTTCTAGCATCTTTCATCGCACCTCTTTCCATCAACCTCTTGGTCGAGGAGCAATCTTTTTTTAAGTGGTTTGCCGGTTTGGCTGGGTTTGGCGTGTGCCAGCGACACGGCTGATCCATAGAGGATTCCATGGTGTACTTTGCCTGATCTTGCCAAGGTTTCTCCTCAACCCACTGTTTCTTTTGGTCAGCCCACGGCTGCGTTCCGATTTTTTGCCTCTGGCTTCCGCCGGCTCCAGAATTATCTTGCACTGCGGCTACTTGCTGCATTCCGTGCCTTCTATCCGGAAAATCTTCCCTTCTTTTATTATGGTGGTTGTTCCAATATTGATCTTGGCGCGGCGGGATCCTTGGCAAACGATCGCCCGCGATTACCGGTTGCATTGGATCACCCAATGCGTAGCTATTGGCTACCCGGATCATTTCTGCCAAAGTGGTTGGCATGTTTCTTTGCAACTTTTGCCACAACGGGCAGCCTCTCCGGCACCCATTACAGAACCAAGAAATTGCTGGTGCTTCTATCACACCTTCACACAAGTTTCTTGTTGAGTTCCACCGGGTCAGATAATCCCGGTCTGTTTCATTCTCGCGCTGCTGGCACATGGCGAGCTGCTGCGGTCTGTTTGGCCTCCGGTATGTACTGCTAAAGTTGCTCACGAACGCTTATTCAAAATCAAGCCAGTCGTTTGCTTCCCTTTGGCAAATTGTTTAGCTAAATGCGTGCCGGTCCTACCAGCACTGACGGTATGTATCTTACTGCCCAGCGTCGGTTTCCTCCGCCAACCGCGATTCCTCCACCTCCATCGACATATACCGCTGTTATGTAATCCACAAGCCAATCTTCTGGCTTAGTGGTACCATCGTATGTTCTTGTGTCACGGGGTAACTAGAAGTTACGCACCTGTGGTTCCTCCCTCATGATCCGCGGGCCAAAACATTGCGGACCCGGCGGACCCTTTGCTCCGATCATTTCGGACAAATACACTCTGTCTAGCTTGTGACGCGCATCTTTATCCGGCAAGCATCTTTCTCCAACACGTTCTCCCAAAGGATTCCGGCAGTTTCCGGCTCGTTCCCATCCGGAATCGGCTTCATCATACCGGTTTGGCGTGGCTGCGGCACCCCTCTGGTACCTTTGCGGTGGTGCCTCTTGTGCAACATACCCCGCTCTTGCTGGGCGATAGTTTTGCCCGGTTTCACCGTTTTCCGCATAGCCATTTCCGGCATAGCCTACCCCTTGGCTTTTTCTACCGGCTTCATGTTGCCTGGCTTTCTGTTTTCCGGCCAAAACCGGATCATGCACAATCATTTGGTGTGCATTCGCATCTTTTTCTCTTTTTCTGTCGGGATGGGGGGACGAGGCCTGCCCATGCGACTTGCTTCCGGCATGTTTTGCCGAACGAATAGATTGTGAGCCTGCGGCCGCATTGTTGTTCCGGGCCATCTCAGCATTTTGTGCCTCAATTGTATCAAGTAACTCTTTTACCCTTAGCTTGCTGTTTCACTAGAGCATCTCCTGTTAATGATTCACATGCTTCTACTGCAGCCCTAGCAGCTTTCAAAGTTTTATCCGGACTGATGTACTTAGGTTTCTCTACCGGACCAAAAGATACCGACGCGCTTTTGCCGGAAAGAACTTCCCGGCGCAGATCATGGTCTAAGTTACGAACTCTAAGCCGGTTTCCCGCTACTCTAGCAGGGTTCGCGCTAACAGAAGCAAAGCCATGCGCAGCGTTATACTCACGGAGGGTTAGGTTGAGCTCCTGCTGGGCCCGGATGACTTCCGCTGCGCCGGTAAGCAGCGTCTACCAGCGTGCTTCCAACTCAACTTGTGTGGCTGCGACATCAGCGATGTGCGCGATGGGCGTGGCCAACACGCTCATGGCCGCTTGCAGCGGGGTTACCGCTGGTGGCGCGGTAGAGGTACGTCACGCTCGGTCGGAGGCTTGGCTATGCGCCCGGACTTGGCTTGTCCAGCTCCCTCCTATGTTGTTCCTTTGCCGGCGCCTCCTGCGCCGGCCATCATCACCTCGACGTTGTCGGCGACGCGGTCGGAGCGCGGTGATACGTCCATTTTGCATCACTATTTTATATCATAATTTGCTGTTATTCATTGATATATTTCATATTTGGAGATGATACTTATGTTATTTCATCTATTTTGCATGTTTCATGATTATTGGAGGATCGCGCACCGGAGCCAGGATTCTGCTGGAAAAAGCGTCGTCAGAAGGCAATATTTCGGAAGATCAACAATTGCCAGAAATTATCTGAAAAATCCTATTTTTCCAGAAGACGAAGGGAGCCAGAAGGACGAACCGAGGAGGGCCGCCATGGGCCCACCGCATAGGCTGGCGCGACCCAAGGCCTGGCCGCGCCGCCCTGTGAGGAGGGGGCCCACGGCCCCCTCTGGCCTCCTCTCCTTCGCGTACTCCTTCGCCCCGAAAACCTAAGCTCGTCAGAATAGTCGGGAGGAGTCACAGCCGCCTCTGCGGGGCGGAAAACACCAGAGAGAAAAGAGCTCTCCGGCAGGCTGAAATCTGCCGGGGAAATTCCCTTCCGGAGGGGGAAATCGACGCCATCGTCACCGACATCGAGCTGGACATCATCTCCATCACCATCATCATCATCTCCATCATCATCACCGCCATCTCCACCGCTGCACCTCATCACCGCTGTAACAATTAGGGTTGAATCTTGATTGTTTGATAGGGGAAACTCTTCCGGTATTGATCTCTACTTGTTATTCATGCTATTGAGTGAAACCATTGAACCAAGGTTTATGTTCAGATTTTTATTCATCATCATATCACCTCTGATCATGTTCCATATGATCTCTCGTGAGTAGTTCGTTTAGTTCTTGAGGACATGGGTGAAGTTTAATTGTTAGTAGTGAATTATGGTTGAGTAATATTCAATGTTATGATATTTAAGTTGTGGTGTTATTCTTCTAGTGGTGTCATGTGAACGTCGACTACATGATACTTCACCTTTATGGGCCTAGGGGAATACATCTTGTACTCGTTTGCTAATTTCGGGGTTGCCGGAGTGACAGAAACCTAAACCCCCGTTGGTATATCGATGCAGGAGGGATAGCAGGATCTCAGAGTTTAAAGTTGTGGTTAGATTTATCTTAGTTACTTTCTTGTAGTTGCGGATGCTTACAAGGGGTATAATCACAAGTATGTATTAGTCCTAGGAAGGGCGGTGCATTAGCATAGGTTCACCCACACAACACTTATCAAAACAATGAAGATTAATCAGCTATATGAAGCGAAAGCACTAGACTAAATCCCCGTGTGTCCTCAAGAACATTTGGTCATTATAAGTAAACAAACCGGCTTGTCCTTTGTGCTAAAAAGGATTGGGCCACTCGCTGCAATTGTTACTCTCGCATTTTACTTACTCGTACTTTATTCAATTGCTACATCAAAACCCCCTGAATACTTGTCTGTGAGCATTTACAGTGATTCCTACATCGAAACTACTTATCAACACCTTCTGCTCCTTGTTGGGATCGACATTCTTACTTATCGAAAATACTACGATACACCCCCTATACTTGTGGGTCATCAAGACTATTTTCTGGCGCCGTTGTCGGGGAGTGAAGCGCTATTGGTAAGTGGAATTGGTAAGGGAAACTTTTACTGTTAGTGCTGATTTTATTTCTGCTTGATGCTATAATTCATTATGGAGAGATCTTCTCTCGAATGTTTATTTGGAAAATCTACTACTACTGCAAAGGTAGTGGATGAGGCGCCAGGTGAGAAAGAGGTTCCATACAAAATACCTATGAAAATTATTGGACGTGTTATGGATAACCGTTACACAGGGGATGGAACTGTCCACCCTGGAGATCATTTACTGTTCTTACATGAATTATGCGGTTTATTCAAGTGTGCAGGTATTGCTATGGATGAAGTGAGGAAGAAACTATTCTCTATATCGCTGTCTGGTAAAGCGGCGCATTGGTATAAATTACTGGATGATGGGGATTCTCTTGAATGGAATGATATTGTGCCCCGATTTTATTCTAAGTTCTATCCTCCAAGTGAAATTCACAAAGACCGGAACCGCATATATAATTTTTGGCCTCATGATGGAGAGAGTATTGCCCAAGCGTGGGGGAGATTGAAGTCTTTGATGCTCAAATGCCCCATTCATGAGCTTCCTGGTAATATTATTATTGATAATTTCTATGCAAGACTTTCTTTTCAAGACAAGACCTTGCTGGATACTTCTTGTTCTGGATCATTTACACGCAACAAAGAAGAGTTTAAAAGGGACCTTCTTAATCGGATCCAGGAGAATACTGAAGGATGGGAGAACGACAAGGATAGAGAATCAGGTATAAATTATGATTATAAATGCATTGAAGCTTTTATGGATACTGATAAATTTCGTAATATGAGTGCTACTTATGGCCTTGATTCTCAAGTTGCTGCAAATCTTTATAAAGCTTTTGCCTCTCATTATGAATTGCCTAAGAAGAATTTTGATAAGTTTCATGAACCGTATAAAGATAAAATTGATTCATCTATAAATAAATGTGTTGTAGTTGAAACTGTGGATCATGTTATTCCTGAAGCTTATATTGAAAAAACTCCTTTCCCTGCTAAAATGAAGGAGTACTCTGTTATAAATAGTGCGGTTAATAAAAGTGAAAAGAAACCTATAGAACCTGAAGAGCAAATAAAAGTTCAACCTGCTATTGCAATAGTTAAAGATCTTGTGACTGAAAATGTGGAAGATGGTCATATTATTTTCTGTGAAGATGCTTCTAATATTGTTTCACATCCTAATAAGTCTAGGAAAGCTAGTGTTCCTATGCTATCAGTTAGAATTGGTGATCATTGTTATTATGGTTTATGCGATATTGGTGCAAGTATTAGTGCTATTCCTTATGAGCTTTACACGGAGATTATGCACGAAATTGGTTCTTGTGAACTTGAAGATATTGATGTGGTTATTTGGCTGGCTAATAGAGAAACTATCTCTCCAATTGGTATTGTTCGAGATGTGGAAGTTCTATGTGGTAAGATTAAATATCCTGCTGACTTTTTGGTACTTGGTTCTGCTGCTAGTAAGTATTGTCCTATCATTTTTGGTAGACCTTTTCTAAATACTTGTGGAGCTGTTATAGATTGCAAGAAAGAGAAAATTTTGACTAAATTTGCTGGTGAATCTTATGAGTTTAATTTCTCCAAATTTGCCAAATCTCCTTATAAAGCTGATTCACCTAATAATGATTTTAGAGTTGAACAGTGTGCATCTATTGCCCTTGCTCCTAATAATCCTTTGCAGCAACATTTGGAGAATAGTGAGAGTGAAGTTTTTAGGGAAGAAAGAAATGAGCTTGATGAAATTTTCCTTCGTCAACCTATACTTAAACATGATTTACCAGTAGAAGATCTAGGTATAACATTGCCACCAAAAGAAGATCCTGTTTTTAATTTAAAACCATTGCCTGATGATCTTAAATATGCTCATATTGATGATAAGAAAATATATCCTGTTATTATTAGTTCTAAGCTTTCAGAGATTGAGGAAGAAAGGTTATTGGAAATATTGAAGAAACACCGAGGAGCTATTGGCTACACTCTTGATGACTTGAAGGGTATTTCTCCCTCTATTTGCCAACATGCCATTAATATGGAAGACGATGCAAAGCCTGTTGTTGAACATCAACGTCTTCTAATTCCTAAGATGAAGGATGTGGTAAGGAATGAGGTATTAAAACTTCTTGAAGTTGGTATTATATATCCTATTGCTGATAGTAGATGGGTTAGTCCTGTGCATTGCGTTCCTAAGAAAGGAGGAATGACTGTTGTGCCTAATGATAATGATGAGCTCATCCCTCAAAGAGTAGTTGTAGGGTATAGAATGTGCATTGATTATCGAAAAGTTAATAAGGTTACTAAGAAAGATCATTACCCTTTACCTTTTATTGATCAAATGTTAGAAAGGTTGTCTAAGAATACTCATTTTTGCTTTCTTGATGGTTATTCTGGGTTTTCACAAATTGTTGTTAAAACTAAGGATCAAGAGAAAACCACTTTCACTTGTCCCTATGGAACTTATGCTTATAGACGTATGCCTTTTGGTTTATGTAATGCTCCTGCTACTTTTCAAAGATGCATGTCTGCTATTTTTCATGGTTTTTGCGAGAGTATTGTAGAGGTATTCATGGATGATTTTTCTGTCTATGGGAATTCTTTTGATAATTGCTTGTGGAACCTTGATAAAGTTTTGCAGAGATGTGAAGAAACTAACCTTGTCCTTAATTGGGAGAAATACCACTTTATGGTTAATGAAGGAATTGTATTGGGACACAAAATTTCTGAGAGAGGTATTGAAGTTGATAGAGCTAAAGTTGAAGCAATTGAGAAGATGCCCTATCATAGGGATGTTAAAGGTATTCGTAGTGTTCTTGGTCATGCTGGTTTTTATAGGAGATTTATTAAAGACTTCTCCAAGATTTCAAAACCTCTTACTAATCTTCTTCAAAAATATGTACCTTTTGTTTTTGATGATGATTGTAAGGAAGCTTTTGAAACTCTAAAGAAAGCCTTAACAACTGCTCCTATAGTTGAACCTCCTAATTGGAACTTACCTTTTGAAATTATGTGTGATGCTAGTGATTTTGCTGTAGGTGCTGTTCTTGGACAGCGAATAGATAAAAAATTGAATGTCATTCATTATGCTAGTAAAACTCTTGATGCTGCTCAAAGAAATTATGCTACAACTGAAAAGGAATTGTTAGCTGTAGTTTTTGCTTGTGATAAGTTTAGATCCTATATTGTTGATTCAAAAGTTACAATTCATACTGATCATGCTGCAATTAGATACTTTATGCAAAAGAAAGATGCTAAGCCAAGGCTTATTAGATGGGTACTTCTGTTGCAAGAATTTGATTTGCATATTATGGATAGGAAGGGTGCTGATAATCCTGTTGCTGATAATTTGTCTAGATTGGAAAATATTGCTTATGATCCTGTTCCTGTTAATGATAGTTTTCCAAATGAACAATTGGATGTAATAAAGGTGAGCTCGCGAGATAGTCCTTGGTACGCTGATTATGCTAACTTTATTGTCTCCAAGTACTTGCCCCCAACCTTTTCAGCTCAGCAAAGGAGGACATTCTTTTATGATTTGAGGCATTATTTTTGGGATGAACCACACTTATATAAAGAAGGAGTGGATGGTATTCTGCGAAGATGTGTTCCCGAATATGAACAACAAGAGATATTGAGTAAATGTCATGGTAGTGCTTATGGAGGACATCACGCCGGAGATAGAACCGCGCAAAAGGTTCTACAATCAGGTTTTTATTGGCCAACTCTCTTCAAAGATGCAAGGAAGTTTATTTTATCTTGTGATGAATGTCAAAGGGTTGGTAATATCTCTAGATGCAATGAAATGCCTATGAATTATACTCTTGTTATTGAACCATTCGATTGTTGGGGATTTGACTTCATGGGACCTTTTCCCTCTTCAGAAGGTAACACTCATATACTTGTTGCTGTTGATTATGTTACTAAATGGGTGGAAGCCATACCCACAAAAGGTGCTGATGGTGAGACTTCTTTAAGAATGCTTTTAGATATTATTTTTCCTAGATTTGGAGTTCCTAGATATCTTATGACTGATGGAGGTTCTCATTTTATTCATGGTGGTTTTAGAAAAACTCTTGCTAAATATGGTATTAATCATATAATTGCTTCCGCTTATCATCCTCAAACTAGTGGGCAAGTAGAACTATCAAATAGAGAGATTAAATCTATCTTGCAAAAGACTGTTAATAAATCTAGAAAGAATTGGGCTAGTAAATTAAAGGAAGCATTGTGGGCTTATAGAACTGCTTATAAAAATCCCATGGGTATGTAACCGTATAAAATGGTCTATGGGAAAGCTTGTCATTTACCTTTAGAACTAGAGCACAAAGCTTATTGGGCGGTAAGAGAACTAAATAAAGATCCTAAACTTGCCGGTAATAAGAGGTTGCTACAATTGAGTTCTCTAGATGAATGGAGAAGTGAAGCTTATGAAAATGCTAAACTCTTTAAAGAGAAAGTTAAGAAATGGCATGATAGAAGAATTATCAAAAGAGAATTTAATATTGGGGATAAAGTCCTATTGTATCAGTCTCGTCTCAGATTCTTTGTAGGGAAATTACTCTCAAAGTGGGAAGGACCATATGTCATTGAAGAGGTGTATCGTTCAGGAGCAATTAAAATTAGCTCTCTCCAAGGTAATGCCACACAGTGGTGAATGGACAAAGACTCAAGCATTATATCTCAGGTGATTCTTATAATGAAGATGTTGATGTTATTCGAGTGGTAACTCCGGAAGTTTTCATCAAAGGTCAAATTGACAGTCCGGCAGAGTTCGACTTCGAATAGGTAACAAGATGCGGTAATAAAAAGTTCGCGTTTTACTTTCCGAACAATGTTTTTGCTGTTTTTGGAAAATATGAAAAATTACGAGATCGAAACGGAGTGGAGGAGACGCACGAGGGGGAGCCCCCATAGGCCGGCGTGGGCCCTACCCTGGCCGCGCCGCCCTATGAGGAGGCCGCCTCGTCGCCCCTCTCCGACTCTGGTTCGACCTGGTACTTTCCGTTTGTCGTAAAAATTTATTCTATATAATCCCCCGGACCCCTGGAGGTCCGTACATCGTTTTCTCGACGTGTTTTGTTTCGAGCTGTTTCTGCCAGGATCTGTTTTCAATCTAGAAGCACCATGGCCTCCAACAACAAGGGCAAGGGGCTTTCGGAGGAGGAAGTGAAGAAGTTGTCGTCAAAACAAGAGCAACAAGGCGTTGGGAGTAAGCAAATCTTGGTGGGATCAGTTGACACTCGACGTTCTTTCTCTCATAACTTGCAGGGACCTTTCCCTGCGATGGAAGAATCTCTACGGGTTACCGATGAGTTTTGTGATCAATACCGTGCTCTGAGAAGGGAAGTGGAGATACTTCAGGAGGAGAATCACCGACTTCGAAGAATGCTAGAGCGGTTCCTCACTCCCATCGAGGCCGTCCCATCATCAACACCACCGCTGAAGGAGTAATTCATCATCGGTATTGGCATCCCCTTGGTTTGTTCCAAGCTTGGGGGAGTGCCGCGGTATCACATTATCACTATCTTTTACTTTTACTATCAAGTAGTGTCATATCATGAGTAGGGAAGTTATCATATAAGATGGGTTGCAGTGTGGAAGTATCTCTCCTTTAGTTGGTTGTCTATGTATCCCTTGGTGTGAGTTATCGTTATGGAATATTAATGAGAAGTCTTATCATTTACATATAGCACATCTCATTTTAGTTCGCAATCTCTATTATATGATTGATCTTGTTATTAGTATTGGTATCACTTTGGGAGTATTGAGTAAATCTATTTGGTTTTGGCAAACTTAGCATTGGTCAATAGCAACAACACTTTTTGGTTTAAGTAGAAAAGAGAAATACATGTAGATATGTTGTTTCATTGTTTTCCTTTCTTGTTAGCTCATAGCTTATTATTCTGAAGTTAAAATTGTTTGTGCTTATAAGGAAGATGCATGATTGTTTCTATCACATGTATATCTGTTCGTTTTCCTCAACTCTTATGCTTGCTAATTAACCTTGCTAGCCAAAGACTTGTACTGAGAGGGATTACTTCTCGTGCATCCATACTTTAACCCAAACCTATGCCAATTGTGTCCACCATAACTACCTACTACATGGTATTTCCTGCCATTCCAAGTAAATACTTCGTGTGCTACCTTTAAACAATTCAAAATTTACTATCTTTTATTTGTGTCAATGTTTTATAGCTCATGAGGAAGTATGTGGTGTTTTATCTTTCAATCTTGTTGGGCAACTTTCACCAATGGACTAGTGGCTTCATCCACTTATCCAATAACTTTGCAAAAAGAGCTGGCAACGGGGTTCCCAGCCCCAATTAATTAACTTTCATAATTTTACAAATAGACACTCCTCCACGGTATGTGATTGTTGGATGGCACCCGAGGATTCGGTTAGTCATGGCTTGAGAAAGCAAAGGTGGGGAGGAGTGTCATCTAAATAAAACAAAAATAAAAAGGCACTCCTTCATGGTATGAGATTGTTGGACGGCACCCGAGGATTCGGTTAGCCATGGCTTGTGTAAGCAAAGGTTGGAAGGAGTGCCAACCAAAAATAAAACTTTATGGGAGCCGCTCTTCGAGAGTTTGTCTGGCAAGGGGGTTAGAGTACCCGCTACCATTCGTTGACAACAACAAACACCTCTCAAATTGTTACTTTTATTCTCTTTATATGATTTCAAAACTGAAAAAGCTCTAGCACATGATTTAATCCCTGCTTCCCTCTGCGAAGGGCCTGTCTTTTACTTTATGTTGAGTCAGTAAACCTATTTCCCTCCATCTTAGGCAAGCATTTGAGTTGTTGTGATCAAACCATCTACATTGTGATTTACTTCATCATGTCTTTTATTCTTCCTTGTTTAGTACAAGTTTTATCCGAATGAATATAGCTTTGAAAGTTATCAATGATTATGATTGAGTATGCAAGTTGTGCCATATAAACTTTAACATGAGAGCGCTGCTCGATAGATAAGTATAACCTGTTAATTGTTCTCTGACCAAGAACGAAGTTTGCCATCACCAATTATGATTTCTTATGCACCTTTATTTGTGATTACCCTCTACTTGTTTCAAGATGAGTTATATGAGGAAGTTGTTCATTAGAATGTCTTGTGTGAATTGATATGATGCTTCTTGTCCGTATTTCATTTATCGACTCTTCACTCCATAAACATGTGACCCTGTTTACCGAGTTCAGTTTCGCTTGGGGACAAGCGAAGTCTAAGCTTGGGGGGAGTTGATACGTCCATTTTGCATCACTATTTTATATCATAATTTGCTGTTATTCATTGATATATTTCATATTTGGAGATGATACTTATGTTATTTCATCTATTTTGCATGTTTCATGATTATTGGAGGATCGCGCACCGGAGCCAGGATTATGCTGGAAAAAGCGTCGTCAGAAGGCAATATTTCGGAAGATCAACAATTGACAGAAATTATACGGAAAATCCTATTTTTCCAGAAGACGAAGGGAGCCAGAAGGGGGAGCCGAGGAGGGCCGCCATGGGCCCACCTCATAGGCCGGCGCGGGCCAAGGCCTGGCCGCGCCGCCCTGTGAGGAGGGGGCCCACAGCCCCCTCTGGCCTCCTCTCCTTCGCGTACTCCTTCGCCCCGAAAACCTAAGCTCGTCAGAATAGTCGGGAGGAGTCACAGCCGCCTCTGCGGGGCGGAAAACACCAGAGAGAAAAGAGCTCTCCGGCAGGCTGAAATCTGCCGGGGAAATTCCCTCCCGGAGGGGGAAATCGACGCCATCGTCACCGACATCGAGCTGGACATCATCTCCATCACAATCATCATCATATCCATCATCATCACCGCCATCTCCACCGCTGCACCTCGTCACCGCTGTAACAATTAGGGTTGAATCTTAATTGTTTGATAGGGGAAACTCTTCCGGTATTGATCTCTACTTGTTATTGATGCTATTGAGTGAAACCATTGAACCAAGGTTTATGTTCATATTGTTATTCATCATCATATCACCTCTGATCATGTTCTATATGATGTCTCGTGAGTAGTTCGTTTAGTTCTTGAGGACATGGGTGAAGTCTAATTGTTAGTAGTGAATTATGGTTGAGTAATATTCAATGTTATGATATTTAAGTTGTGGTGTTATTCTTCTAGTGGTGTCATGTGAACGTCGACTACATGATACTTCACCTTTATGGGCCTAGGGGAATACATCTTGTACTCGTTTGCTAATTGCGGGGTTGCCGGAGTGACAGAAACCTAAACCCCCGTTGGTATATCGATGCAGGAGGGATAGCAGGATCTCAGAGTTTAAGGTTGTGGTTAGATTTATCTTAATTACTTTCTTGTAGTTGCGGATGCTTGCAAGGGGTATAATCACAAGTATGTATTAGTCCTAGGAAGGGCGGTGCATTAGCATAGGTTCACCCACACAACACTTATCAAAACAATGAAGATTAATCAGCTATATGAAGCGAAAGCACTAGACTAAATCCCCGTGTGTCCTCAAGAACGTTTGGTCATTATAAGTAAACATACCGGCTTGTGCTTTGTGCTAAAAAGGATTGGGCCACTCGCTGCAATTGTTACTCTCGCATTTTACTTACTCGTACTTTATTCAACTGCTACATCAAAACCCCCTGAATACTTGTCTGTGAGCATTTACAGTGATTCCTACATCAAAACTGCTTGTCAACACCTTCTGCTCCTCGTTGGGATCGACATTCTTACTTATAGAAAATACTACGATACACCCCCTATACTTGTGGGTCATCACGCGGCTCGCGAGCAGCTGAAGATCTTGGCGGATCCGGTGCCACCAGCACCAGCGATGGGAACCGGGGCTCCGGCACGGTGCCGAAGTAAACGCGGTGGGAGCCGAACTCGATGATGCGGCCGTTCTTGGGGAAGCGGCCGCCGTTGGCGAAGCACCCTGCGTTGTCATTGACAAAATCCGGCGAGCCGAGGCGCTGGACGAGGCCGGACACCACGCGCTCGCCGGAGACAGTGAGGAGGCCCAACCCGGATATGAACTCCAGCAAGCACAGCTGCTGGCCCCACGGTGGGCACCAACTGTCGTCGTGGTGGAATTGCAGATGCCATGGGATGGCTTAAGTTGGGGCCGAATGTACGCTTGAGGATCCGGGTGAGGGTAAGGTTAAAGAGAAAAAGAGAGAGATGAACTCCGGATGGTATTGATGAACTTGGCCGATGGCCAGAGGTTGAAGAACGTATGGTACAAAACTTAGCTCTCTCGCTATCTGATGGATTTCTGTCTGTCGAACCGTCCCGTGTAGGGGTGCCCCTCCTCTCCTTATATAGGGGAGAGGATGACTTACAAGGGAACAAACCCTAATGGAATCTTTGATGAGCTAAGCTACTTTATAAAGCTTCTTTGGCCCCAGTGATACTGCTCTGTCTTTAATCAGAGACGGATGACATCGTCCGGTATCTTTAATGTCAGTAGCTCCTTTGGCGCCAGGGCTTTGATTAAAGCTGATGTGCTTCGCTCATCCCGCCCTTTGGTCCTTGGAGGAATCTTTGACTGGAAGGCCGACATGCTATAGTTGAGCCTATGCCGGATTTCTGGTATCTTTACCTCTGAGCTCTGGTATCCTTGCCTTGGTAGCTAAAACTCTCTCCCTCCCCGTACTCCGGCATACCCCTCCTGGCGTACCGGTTCGTACGAACTTAGCACATTTTTCACTCAACTTTGAGCATCCGGATTAATCTTTAATCCGGTACACAAATACCTTATCATGGCATATTTTCCATAGTCTTGGCCTACCGGGGGCCATCCCCCCGACACCCACATATATCCTGCTTTGTCGTGTGATTGTTCTTATACCCTTGATATTCGCTTCGCTACATCCGTGCACTAGTCGTCACTACAAGTGGTAAGCAATACTAATTCACTTTGGAGCGGTAAGATTTCCAGCTCTTCTCAGTTTTTGAGTGAGTTGTGAGAGTACCACCATATATATTTGTTTTAGTGCACTAACCTACTAATCATGACTGCTAGTGATGTGATACGTCTCAAACGTATCTATAATTTCTTATGTTCCATGCTACTTTTATGATGATACTCACATGTGACACATTTTATGTCATTATTATGCATTTTCCGGCACTAACCTATTAACAAGATGCCGAAGAGCCAGTTGCTGTTTTCTGCTGTTTTTGGTTTCAGAAATCCTAGTAAGGAAATATTCTCGGAATTGGATGAAATCAACTCCCAGGGGCTTATTTTTCCACGAAGCTTCCAGAAGACCGAAAGGGAAACGAAGTGGGGCGACGAGGCGCCGCCACACTAGGGCGGCGCGGCCCAAGGGGGCCCGCGCGGCCCTAGCATGTGGCCCCCTCGTCAGCCCTCCGACTCCGCCGTTCCGCCTACTTAAAGTCTTCGTCGCGAATACCCCAGTACCGAGAGCCACGATACGGAAAACCTTCCAGAGACGCCGCCGCCGCCAATCCCATCTCGGGGGATTCAGGAGATCGCCTCCGGCACCCTGCCGGAGAGGGGAATCATCTCCCGGAGGACTCTTCACCGCCATGGTCGCCTCCAGAGTGATGTGTGATTAGTTCACCCCTGGACTATGGGTCCATAGCAGTAGCTAGATGGTTGTCTTCTCCTAATTGTGCTATCATGTTAGATCTTGTGAGCTGCCTAACATGATCAAGATCATCTATTTGTAATGCTACATGTTGCGTTTGTTGGGATCCGATGAATATGGAATACTATGCTATGTTGATTATCAATCTATCATCTATGTGTTGTTTATGATCTTGCATGCTCTCCGTTATTAGTAGAGGCTCTGGCCAAGTCGTTACTTGTAACTCTAAGAGGGAGTATTTATGCTAGATAGTGGGTTCATGCCTCCATTAAATCTGGGACAGTGACAGAAAGTTCTAAGGTTGTGGATGTGCTGTTGCCACTAGGGATAAAATATCAATGCTATGTCTAAGGATGTATTTATTGATTACATTACGCACCATAATTAATGCAATTGTCTGTTGTTTGCAACTTAATACTGGAGGGGGTTTGGATGATAACCTGAAGGTGGACTTTTTAGGCATAGATGCATGCTGGATAGCGGTCTATGTACTTTGTCGTAATGCCCAATTGAATTTCACACTACTCATCATAACATGTATGTGCATTGTCATGCCCTCTTTATTTGTCAATTGCCCAACTGTAATTTGTTCACCCAACATGCTATTTCTGATGGGAGAGACACCACTAGTGAACTGTGGACCCCGGTCCATTCTTTTACATCGAATACAATCTATTGCAATACTCGTTCTACTGTTTTCTGCAAACATCATCATCCACACTATACATCTAATCCTTTGTTACAGCAAGCCGATGAGATTGACAACCTCACTGTCATGTTGGGGCAAAGTAATTTGGTTGTGTTGTGCAGGTTCCACGTTGGCGCCGGAATCCCTGGTGTTGCACTGCACTACACTTCGCCGCCATCAACCTTCAACGTGCTTGTTGGCTCCTACTGGTTCGATAAACCTTGGTTTCTTACTGAGGGAAAACTTGCCGCTGTACGCATCACACCTTCCTCTTGGGGTTCCCAACGGACGAGTGCTTTACCGTCACAAGGAAGCTACTTTCTGGCGATGTTGCAATCCCACGTCAACTCCCACGTCAGTAGCACTTTTTCTGGCGCCGTTGCCGGGGAGATCAAGACACGCTGCAAGGGGAGTCTCCTACTTCCAATCTCTTTACTTTGTTTTTGTCTTGCTTTACTTTATTTTATTTACTGCTTTGTTTGCTTTCTTATATCAAAAGCACAAAAAAATAGTTACTTGTTTTACTTTACTTAATTTAGTTTGCTTAGTTTATTTTTATTGCTAAAATGAGCAATCCCGCAATTGCATCTTTTTGTTTCTTGTTTTTATTTCACTAGTTAGGCATAATGGAAAACAACTGTGAGCTTTTTAATCTATTTCCTGAGTTAAGACATGGATTGTTTGATGCGAAAATTAAAAAACCTATGGAACCTTTTTTATAAGATAGTAGCAATGTTATTAGCATGAACCCTTTGAACAATATTATTGCTAATGCTATGGAAGAATTTAAGCTTGGGGAAGCTGGTTTTGATGAGCATGATATTTTTAGTCCCCCAAGCATGGAGGAGGAAATTTACTTTGATGATACTTTGCCTCCCAATTATGATGATAATAATGTGTTGCCTACCAAAACCCACCGGCGAGCAGCGACGGGCAACACGGTAGAGCCGGGAGGCTCCCAGGACTGCGGTGGGCCCTGGTCCCTCGGGCGACGGCCCGCAATGCTCCGGCACACGTCCAAGCTGGTGAGAGGGCGTGCCACCTGACCTATACCTGGTCAGGAAGGTGTTGGATTGCTTCGATTAGTTTCTTGCATGGCAAACACGCAAACATTAAATACGAGCCCCGACCGGCTCTTAGGTTACTCTGTGAATCGGCTCAACGAGCCGATTGACCCATGGTACACGTTGGTTTTACGTTAACATGGGGGTCCTGCTTAATCGATACCAAGATAAATCAATCTATGATAGTTTAGGGTTTTCACCACATAACCGGAACATCCCACACGTAGATGAGCCTGGCAGATACGTAAGGTAATAGAAAACTAGTCCTACAGAGGCCTAAAAACCAACATAACGTCGATTCCCGGAACAATCCCTCTAGGGTCAGCAAACTATGCCTTACGCACTACTGGATCGTTCAACCCGTTTGCAAGGCCTAATTGTGCGGATATCAAACTAATCCTTGGGGAACAAGGAGCAGCTATAACAGATCGGTTCTACTAAACAAAGATTAAGCAAGATGCTGCCCTTACACCCAAGATAGGCGCAAAGGCAGCTAGATGTTGAGGGGCAGCATAGCTAAGCAAGTATACCAGAAGAGTATCCACGTCAGCGCCAAAACATCTATGATAATAGTGTTGTTCGCCATCAACAAGGCTTCAGCACGAACAACACTAAGCAACGAATAAATAGATACTGCCTAGATCGCAAGATGCGATCTAGGCAGCATGATGCTTACCCGGAAGGAACCCTCGAAACAAGGGGTGGCGATGCGCCTAGATTGGTTTGTCGTGAACGTGATTGTCCTCCTTTCTCAATAACCCTAGATACATATTTATAGTCCGTAGACTTTCTAACTTGGGAATAAACCCAACCGTGAATGAGCTAAACTCTATCTCTTAATTCTAACCGACACATAATCTACCATAATTTACAGATACACGGGCAATCTAGCCCACATTCTAGCCCAAAGCCGGTTCCGAAACTCTTTAGGTGTATATCCTCTAAGCCCATCTCAATCACGGCCCATCTCCTGCTCTGGCTAAATTCTGGTGATAACACATTCCCCCCCTGGTTTTGGTAATGATAATTCCAAAACCACTCTGTTTTTTCTTTGTCGGGTCACGCGTGGCAGAGCAGAACCGCTGCAGTATCCTTCATCATGATGCCTTGCCTTCTCCACTTCTCTGTACTGCACGACCTGACAGATTCGACACCATGTCCTCGGAAACCGCGGCAGCATTGAATTATCTTCACTATATCCCTTTTATTTAACCGCATCGAGCAGTTTGCTTCTTCATCCCCTTGTCTATTAGCAACCGAAAAGCCCTCTTCTGCACCATGGACTACTCCTCCTCCTCCTCTGCCTCCTCGGGTCTTTCCTCCCTATCCTCTTCCTCCCGTGAGCCGACGCCGGAGTGGGGCTCATTGGCGGCGCACGATATCCTCGCCCCAACGAAGTGGGACCAGGAGGATCATGATTCCTCCGTCTGGTCTGAGGATGACAAGTCCTTGACGGACGGAGAAGACGACTTCCAATTCCTTGTCGACGGGGAGCTGGAGGCGGAAAGCGAGGACGACCTCTTCTCCTGGGACGACTTCACCTCCTCCGACGAGGAGGAGGAAGAGGAGGACGGCACCTCCTCCGACGAGTATCCGCCGGCGAAGCGCTTCCGCGCCGGGTCGGAGGATGACGATGACGACGACGACGAAGAGGAAGACGAAGCTCCTGCCGAGGGCTTCGGCAGCAACGATGAGGACTTCGCCGGCAGCAGCGCCGACGACAGCTATGACGGCGATGACGAGGGCAGCGATGGCGGCGACGGCGCCGACATCTAGACTAGGACTAGTAGTTGTAGACTAGGCAGTAGACCCTCCTTTTGTGGGCAATCGGTTCTTGTAAAAATTCCCCTTTAATCAATGAAGAACGCTTTTGGTTTGATCTTCCCAATTGTCACAATAGATCAATGCTCACAGAGCCGATGGCAACACATCGGTCTTTCACCAAAAAATGCCAGCAAGGCCAGCCTCTGTTCATAACAGTTTGTTCCTCTAGAGTCGATGGCTACGCATTGGCTTTTCAGTCCTAAAGTCGATGTCAGTGCATCGGCTGTACTTTGCATATATTTTTTTTACCGGCCGATTTCATGCATCGGCCCTCCATACTTTACTGTCCATCATCCCACATACTCGGGAAATATTTCTTGAGATGCTGACCATTGACAGCCACTGGGAACTTCTTCCTGCTCAACTCCTCGAGCATGTATGCGTTACCTTTTAGAACTTGGTCGACCATGTACGGCCCGTGCCAATTTGGAGACCATTTACCATACACTTTATCCTTAGTCCCTAATGGCAACACAGCTTCCCATACCAAATCACCAACATGGAACTCCTTTGGTCTCACCTTCTTATTATATGCGCGAGCTACCTTGGCTTTGTTCTCTTTAATCTTCTCAAGCGACCAAAGTCTAAGTTCCGTCAGATCCTCGATGCTATCACTCATCAGGGCTGCATATTCTTCAGTTGTCAAGTCATTCTGAAACGTAACACGTCTCGACCCAGCCGTGATTTCCCAGGGCAACACGGCTTCTTGTCCATAGACCAGATGGTATGGCGAAGTTTTTATTGCTCCATGACATGACATGCGATAAGCCCACAAAGCCTCTGACAATACTTCGTGCCAACGTTTAGGGTGCTCGTCGACCTTCCTCTTAATTAACTTGATAAGGCTCTGGTTGGATGCTTCAGCTTGCCCATTTGCTTGAGCATAGTATGGAGACGATTGGATCAACTTAATTCCCATGACCTCGCAAAACTCTCTAAACTCGCGAGAAATGAAGACCGAACCTCCATCGGCCGTGATAGTCTGAGGAATCCCGAATCTATGAATGACATGTTCTTTCACAAAATTGATAACATCGGACAATTTCACTGACTTCATAGGGACGGCCTCCACCCATTTAGTAAAATAGTCTATGATGGCCAAAATCCACTCATGGCCTTTGCTCGATGGAGGATTGATTTTGCCGATCATATCCATACCCCACCCTCGAAACGGCCAAGGCTTGATGATGGGGTTCATTGCTGATGCAGGTGCCATATGAATTTTCCCAAATTTCTGACATGCTTGACACCCTTTATAGTACGTAAAACAATCCTCAAGCATGGTGGGCCAATAAAACCCCGATCGCCTGATCAACCATGTCATCTTATGAGCCGACTGGTGAGTTCCACAGGCGCCTTCGTGTACCTCGTGTAAGAGCTGATTTGACTCAGCTGGTCCGAGACATTTGAGAAGTAACCCTTCCAAAGTCATGTAGAACATGTCATCCCCAATAAGAACGTACTTCATGGCCCTGTATCTTATCCGTTTAGGTGCCCCCCGAGCCGAATCTTTCAAGTAATTGAAGATATCGGCTCTCCAGTCATCCGGTGCCAGGAACTGTACCTGAACATCGGCTCCAACTGCTGCGTCCTTGTAGCCTGACGCCATCTGTGCAAGATCGTTTGCCTCGGTGTTCTGCGACCTCGGGATCCAGTTGAAGTTTATGTACCTAAATTGTGTCATCAGCTCACGACATTGCATCCATAATGGGAAGAGCGACTCGCTCTCACATCTATATTCCTCCGTGAGTTGGGAAATCACCAATTTTGAGTCTCCAAACAGTTCCACCGCTTCTGCCCCGGCTTCCACAAGCAACTCCATTCCCTTGCGTATTGCTTCATACTCAGCGACATTGTTGGTGCAAGGGGTAGACAATCTTATGGAGAAGGAATACGTTGCCCCCGGGGCGACACGAGCAGAATGCCGATGCCGCAACCATCCTCACAAGCCGATCCATCGAAAAACATGGCCCATGCACGTACAGACAATGCTGCTATATTGGTGTTGATTCGCTCAGCAATAAGATCGGCTAACGCTTGTCCCTTGACTGCTTTCGCAGGTTGATACCGGAGATCAAATTCCGATAATGCAAACATCCACTTACCGAGTCGGCCTTTCAACACAGGAGCCGACAGCATGTGTTTGACAACGTCTGATTTGCATATGATGACAATTTCTGCGTTCAGCAAAATGTGATGAAACTTGGTGCAGGTAAAGAATAGGCAGAGGCACAACTTCTCGATCTCAGGGTACCTAGTTTCTGCATCCAACATCCTTCTGCTGAGGTAGAACGCGACTTTTTCCAGACCATCATAGACTTGCACCACCACTGAGGCGATGGAAGTGTCAGCTACAGACAGATAAATATAGAATGGTCTGTCCTGTTGGGGCGGAACCAACACAGGTGGCTTCGTTAGATACTCTTTAATCTCGTCGAACGCTTGCTGTTGCTCTGCCCCCAGTGAAATTCCTCACCGGCTTTGATTTTTACCAATCCCATGAACGGCTCGATTCGTCCTGATAGGTTGGAGATGAACCTTCTGACGAAATTGATTTTGCCGATGAGACACTGCAGTTCCTTCTTCGTGGTAGGCGGCTTCATTGTTCGCACTGCCTCCTGACTTTTCAGGCCGATCTCAATTCCGCGTTCATGAACCAAGAAGCCCAAGAATTGACCGGCCGTCACACCGAAGGCACACTTCTTTGGATTCATTCTTAGTCCGAATTTCCTAGTTCGGTCCAGGATGCGTCGTAAATCCTCCAAGTGTCCTTCTACTGAGACAGACTTGACTACCACATCGTCAATGTAGATCTCCACCAACTTGCCGATCAGATCATGAAATATGTAATTCATGGCTCTTTGGTATGTTGCGCCGGCATTTTTCAGTCCAAATGTCATGACTACATATTCAAACAAGCCCACTGCACCTGGTACTCTGAACGCGGTCTTGTGTATATCTTCTGGAGCCATAAAAATTTGGTTGTAACCGGCATTGCCATCCATGAAGCTTAAAACCTTATGACCAGCAGCTGCATTGATCAACGTCTCTGCTACTGGCATTGGATACTCATCCTTTGGAGTAGCTCTATTGAGATCCCGGAAATCTATGGCGACGCGCCATCGGCTGTCCTTCTTCTCTACCGGTACGATATTAGAAATCTACTCAGCGTACCTGCATGGCCTGATGAACCCGGCGGTCAACATTTTCTCGATCTCTTTCTTGACTTCTTCTAGTATTTCGGCCTTCATCTGTCGTACTCGCTGCTAGAACGGCCGAAATCCTTTCTCGAGAGGGAGCCGATGCTCAATGATGCTCCTGTCTAGCCCGGGCATCTCTGTATAATCCCAGGCAAAGCAGTCTGGGTATTCTTTCAATAAAGCTATCATCAGGCCCCTCAGATGCGGATCCAACTTCTTGCTGATAAATGTTGGTCGTGGCTTATCCCCAGGACCAATGTCAATCTCTTCTAGCTCATCAGCCGATGTAAACCCATATCCTAGTTTTCCGTCGCCTGCTAGATCGATGCTGAACACAGGCAAAACGTATGTTAAGGATAATTTGGGCCGATTGCTGGAATTGGCCCCCATTTTGATTGCATTGCTCAATGAAGGTTTACAACTTATTTGTTCTCCACTATGGGAGGGAGTCTCACGTGACATGCTTGAGGTGAAATCATTGCTTTTTATTTTTTGGGGCCGATCGCAGGGATCGGCCTTGCCACGTACGTCCATCGACTTTGTTCTTGCTACACCGTCAGGCCGGTGGATAAGACCAGCCTCACCCCGTTTTTTGTAACCTCGATACGCTCACAGCCGTCTAAACTGATTCCAGAGAGCGGCTCTTGGCCGTCTGCATCCCAAATGTTTATGCCAGCTATTGAGATCTCGATTGAATCATCTGCATGGACGACCTCCACTTGATCTCCATCCCAGTGTATCAGGCATTGGTGCATTGTGGATGGAATGCAGCAGTTGGCGTGAATCCAATCCGTCCCTAGCAGGACAGCGTAAGTGCTTTTGCTGTCAACAATGAAGAATGATGTAGGGATGGTTTTTCGGCCTACGGTTAGGTCCACGTTCAAAACGCCTTGCGTCTCTGATGCTTGGCCGTTGAAGTCGCTTAGTGTGACGTTGGTTTTGATCAGATCTGAGTTAGAGCGTCCCAAACGCCGTAGCATGGAGTATGGCATTATATTGACTGCCGCTCCCGTGTCAACCAGCATCTTGCCGACAGGCTGCCCATTGATATAACCTTTTAGGTACAGGGCCTTCAAATGTTTGTAGCTTTTCTCTCGTGGCTTTTCAAAGATAACTGGTCATGGGCCGCAGTCAAACTGCGCTATCGGCACTTCTTCAGCTCTTGGAGCACAAAACTCCGAAGGGAGTATGAACACCATGTTTGTGCCAGCCGATGCCTCCGTATCGGCTTTCACTTGTTTGGGGCGCCATTCTTTTTTCTATGGATGATTCTCCGCATCCAATGTTTGCTGAATTTTTACGGCCAGATCGGGCCGCGCTTTCCTCAAAGTGTGCAGGTATTGCGCCTCGGCTTGCTCCAAGCTACGTAGTCGCTGAACCCTACGCTTTTGGGAGTGACTGAGTCCATCAGGGCACCACCTTGGCCGGTGGTATCTATCCTCTTCTTCATCTTCTGACTCCTCAAAATCGTCCTCCTGAGAGGACTCAGCCCGCCTGCTCTGAGGTGGGAGAGGCCCTAGACGCTTGAAAACTGACACCTCTCCTGCGTCCTTCTTCTGCTGTCCACACTCCGGGCAATTGTCGATTGTAGTCAATTGGCTCATTCCTGAATCCCAGCAGTGCTTAAAGAAAGGACAGTCCCAGTGTCGATCCACGTCTTCCTGCTCCCGTGACTTCCCTTCCGCGCGGTGCTCATATCCTTCGTCGTTTCTGTCATACCGACGATATCTTCCATTGTCTACGTCAGACCGACGATATCTTTCGTCGTCTCTGTCGTACCGCCGACGTTGGTCGTACTGACGTTCATACTTGTTAAGGAGATGCGCGGAGAGAGGACGTTGGTACCGTACGCTTCTCACCTGTTCCTCGGTGAGGTAACGTCTGTCGTCATATCGGGACCGGTCGCGTGGGCCGGCCTCCTCCTTTTCCTCGCTACGGGCGTGACTGCTTTCTTCTTTATCCTTGCCATGGTGGTATACTGGTCCTGCCATGTTAACGTCGAATGAGAAATCTAGCCGATGCCCTGCGGAGTGACTGAGTTCCACCATGTTGACGCCAGGGAACGGGTGTGTGTCCACTTTCATGGCAAACTGCCCAAAGATCAAACGGCCTTGTTCTGTTGCCGATTGGATCTGCTGACGCAATACTTTGCAGTCATTAGTGATATGGGTGAACGAGTGATGCCACTTGCAGTACGGTCTCCCGTTCAGTTCTTGCATCGTAGGGATCTTATGGCCTTCAGGCAACTTCAGCTGTTTTTCCTTAAGCAATAAATCGAATATCTGCTCAGCTTTGCTCACATCGAAGTCAAACCCTTTTGCAGGCCCTTGTGGTTTCACCCATTTGCAGGACACGGGGGCTGCCCCCCGAGCCCATTCAGCCACGGCTACTTCCTGGTCTTCTGTAGAATCCTCGACTTCTTCTGTCTCGACCAGGCTGACCGGACGCTTAAACTTGTCTTGGTACAATTCTGGGTGGCGCTGTTCATACAAAGTTAACTTCTGGACCATGTGCGCCAGTGAACTGTAGTCTACTTGGAAAGTCAGATCCTTGATCGGCGTTGCGAGCTTCAATGCTGCCAGATCGACTGCTTCTTTCTCAGATAAACGAGCCGAATAACATCGGTTCCTGACAGTCCTGAAACGCTGAATGTATTCTGACACCGTTTCTCCCCGCTTCTGCCGCACCTGTGCCAGATCGGCAATGCCGGCCTCGGTAGCGTCTGAGTGATATTGAGTATGAAACTGTTCCTCCAGCTGCTTCCACGTCCGGACTGAATTTGGTGGTAACGAGGTGTACCACCCAAAAACCGATCCCGTGAGAGATTGTGCGAAAAACCTCACGCGTAACGGGTCTGATGCTGAAATCATGCCCAACTGTGCCAAGTATCGGCTCACGTGCTCAATTGAGCTAGACCCCTCTGATCCATTGAATTTTGAGAATTCAGGGAGCCGATACTTGGGCGGCAGTGGGATCACATCAGACTCGTCAGGGTACGGCTTGGAATAGCCGATTGTTTTTCTCTTTGGCAGGATGCCGAACTGGTCTCTCAAGATTGTACTGATTTGTTCCATGGTATGAGCCGCAGGGACCGAGCTTTCATGACTCGTTCCGGTGGCATATTTAGCTAGCCATGACTGTTTATCGGCGTCTGCTCCAGAAATCCCTCCTGCCGTGATCTGGTTCGTACGCGCCAAGTTATTGCAGTCCGGCACGTATGTGCACACGTATCCATGTGGGACTTCTTTAGGCGGCTCATACAGGAACTGGCAATCGCCAGGATCGCCTCCAACCTTGTAGACGACGTACGCTGGTGAACCCTGTGGCTCTGGAGCTGCAAGCGCAAATGGCAGCGGCGGTCTGGTCTGAAATGGTAGTTCTCCCTGGTAAGTCCCTAGGACAGGCCCTGACGGAGAGTATTGATGCTTCATGATTTCCTGAACCACGCGGACCGCAATGCGCTCGAACACGTTCACCAGGCTCTCAGAGTGACGGTGTAGAGAATGAGCCACCATGTAATTAACTTCCTGGCGCAGAGCTCTGGTGCGTTCCTGTGAAGGGGTAGACAGATCTACTTCATCGAGAGCACCCTCGGGTGAGAACCCTTTCCACCTGATGCCATGTGAACGGGTCTTCGTGAAAGAGCCGATGAGATCGGATTCGAAGACGGCTTTAATCTCATCATGTTTCCTCTTGTGCTCCTCAGGCAGATCTTCGTACTTGACTGGTTCGTCCGCCATCTCAGCGGCGGATGTCGATGCTGTTGTTGTAGAGTGTCCCACCGGGCGTGCCAGAATGTGTTGCCTACCAAAACCCACCGGCGAGCAGCGACGGGCAACACGGTAGAGCCGGGAGGATCCCAGGACTGCGGTGGGCCCTGGTCCCTCGGGCAATGGCCCGCAATGCTCCGGCACACGTCCAAGCTAGTGCGAGGGCGTGCCACCTGACCTATACCTGGTCAGGAACGTGTTGGATTGCTTCGATTAGTTTCCTGCATGGCAAACACGCAAACATTAAATACGAGCCCCGATCGGCTCTTAGGTTACTCTGTGAATCGGCTCAACGAGCCGATTGACCCATGGTACACGTTGGTTTTACGTTAACATGGGGGTCCTGCTTAATCGATACCAAGATAAATCAATCTATGACAGTTTAGGGTTTTCACCACATAACCGGAACATCCTACACGTAGATGAGCCTGGCAGATACGTAAGGTAATAGAAAACTAGTCCTACAGAGGCCTAAAAACCAACATAACGTCGATTCCCGGAACAATCCCTTTAGGGTCAGCAAACTATGCCTTACGCACTACTGGATCGTTCAACCCGTTTGCAAGGCCTAATTGTGCGGATATCAAACTAATCCTTGGGGAACAAGGAGCAACTATAACAGATCGGTTCTACTAAACAAAGATTAAGCAAGATGCTGCCCTTACACCCAAGATAGGCGCAAAGGCAGCTAGATGTTGAGGGGCAGCATAGCTAAGCAAGTATACCAGAAGAGTATCCACGTCAGCCCCAAAACATCTATGATAACAGTGTTGTTCGCCATCAACAAGGCTTCAGCACGAACAACACTAAGCAACGAATAAACAGATACTGCCTAGATCGCAAGATGCGATCTAGGCAGCATGACGCTTACCCGGAAGGAACCATCGAAACAAGGGGTGGCGATGCGCCTAGATTGGTTTGTCGTGAACGTGATTGTCCTCCTTTCTCAATAACCCTAGATACATATTTATAGTCCGTAGACTTTCTAACTTGGGAATAAACCCAACCGTGAACGAGCTAAACTCTATCTCTTAATTCTAACCGACACATAATCTACCATAATTTACAGATACACGGGCAATCTAGCCCACATTCTAGCCCAAAGCCGGTTCCGAAACTCTTTAGGTGTATATCCTCTAAGCCCATCTCAATCACGGCCCATCTCCTGCTCTGGCTAAATTCTGGTGATAACATAATGATAGTGGTATTTTGGTGCCACCTACTATGGAGGATAAATTTTATTATGATTATACTATGCCTCCTATATTTGATGATGAGAATAATAATGATAGCTACTTTGTTGAATTTGCTCCCACTATTACTAATAAAATTGATTATGCTTATGTGGAGAGTAATGATACTTTTATGCATGTGAATAAGAATGCTTTATGTGATAGTTACATTGTTGAGTTTGTTCATAATGCCACTGAAAGTTATTATGAGAGAGGAAAACATGGTTATATGCATCTTAAAAATATTAAGTTTCCCCTCTTTATGTTGAGAATCTTGAAGTTGCGCTTGTGTTACTTTTCTATGCTTGTTGCATTATGCCTACATAACTTGTTTATTTACAAGATTCCTTCTCATAGGAAGTGGGTTAGGCTTAAATTTGTTTTGAACTTGCTTTTTGATGCTCTCTTTGCTTCAACTCTCATTCTTATGTGAGCATCATTAAAATTACTGAGCCCATCTTAATGGCTATAAAGAAAGCGCTTATGGGAGACAACCCATGATTTTACTACAGCACTTTTGTTTTATATTTGAGTCTTGGAAGTTTTTACTACTGTAGAAACCTCTCCTTATCTTTATTTTATTGCATTGTTGTGCCAAGTAAAGTCTTTGATAGTAGAGTTGATACTAGATTTGGATTGATGCGCAGTAACAGATTTCTTACTGTCACGAATTTGAGTCGCCCCGTCTGTAGGTAACACAGAAAATTATGCCAATTTACGTGCGTGATCCTCAGATATGTACGCAACTTTCATTCAATTTGAGAATTTTCATCTGAGCAAGTTTAGTGCCCCAGAAAAATTCGTCATTACGTACTGTTCTGTTTTGACAGATTCTGCCTTTTATTTCGCATTGCCTGTTTTGCTATGTTTGATGGATTTCTTTATTCCATTAATTTTCAGTAGCTTTGTGCAATGTCCAGAAGTGTTAAGAATGATTATGTCACCTCTGAACATGTGAATTTTGATTATGCACTAACCCTCTAATGAGTTGTTTTGAGTTTGGTGTGGAGGAAGTTTTCTAGGATCAAGAGAGGAGGATGATACAATATGATCAAGGAGAGTGAAAGCTCTAAGCTTGGGGATGCCCCCGTGGTTCATCTCTGCATATTTCAGGAAGACTCAATCATCTAAGCTTGGGGATGCCCAAGCCATCCCCTTCTTCATCGACAAATTATCAGGTTCCTCTAGTTAAACTATATTTTTATTCTGTCACATCTTATGTGCTTTACTTGGAGCGTCTGTATGTTTTTGTTTTTGTTTTGTTTGAATAAAGTTGGATCCTAGCATTCATTGTGTGGGAGAGAGACACGCTCCGCTGTTGCATATGGACAAATATGTCCTTGTCTTTACTCATAGTGTTCATGGCGAAGGTTGAAACTGCTTCTTTAATTGTTATTATGGTTGGAAACGGAAAATGCTACATGTGGTAATTGGTATAATGTCTTGAATAATGTGATACTTGGCAATTGTTGTGCTCATGTTTAAGCTCTTGCATCATATACTTTGCACTTATTAGTGAAGAAATACATAGAGCTTGCTAAAAATTTGGTTTGCATGATTGGTCTCTCTAAGGTCTAGATATTTTCTAGTAAGGGTTGAACAACAAGGAAGATGGTGTAGAGTCTTATAATGCTATCAATATGTTTCTTATGTGAGTTTTGCTGTACCGGTTCATACTTGTGTTTGTTTCAAATAACCTTGCTAGCCTAAGCCTTGTATTGAGAGGGATTACTTCTCATGCATCCAAATCCTTGAGCCAAAAACTATGCCACTTGTGTCCACCATACCTACCTACTTCATGGTATTTCTCCGTCATTCCAAAGTAAATTGCTTGAGTGCTACCTTTAAAATTCCATTCTTTGTCTTTGCAATATATAGCTCATGGGAAAAATAGCTTAAAAACTATTGTGGTATTGAATATGTACTTATGTATCTTATTTCTTATTAAGTTGCTTGTTGAGCGATAACCATGTTCCTGGGGACGCCATCAACTACTCCTTTGTTGAATATCATGTGAGTTGCTATGCATGTTCGTCTTGTTTGAAGTAAGGGTGATTTATCATGATAAAATGGTTTGAGTATGCATATTGTTAGAGAAGAACATTGGGCCGCTAACTAAAGCCATGATCCATGGTGGAAGTTTCAGTTTGGACAACAATCCTCAATCTCTTATGAGAATATTATCTGTTGTTGAATGCTTATGCATTAAAGAGGAGTCCATTACCTGTTGTCTATGTTGTCCCGGTATGGATGTCTAAGTTGAGAATAATCAAAAGCGAGAAATCCAATGCGAACTTTCTCCTTAGACCTTTGTACATGCGACATAGAGGTACCCCTTTGTGACACTTGGTTAAAACATATGCTATGCTATGATAATCCATGCAAATCCAAGCTAATTAGGACAAGGTGCGGGCACTATTGGTAATCTATGCATGAGGCTTGCAACTTGTAGGATATAATTTACATAATACATATGCTTTATTACTACCGTTGACAAAATTGTTTCTTGTTTTCAAAATAAAAGCTCTAGCACAAATATAGCAATCAATGCTTCCCTCTGCGAAGGGCCATTCTTCTACTTTTATGTTGAGTCAGTTTACCCATTTCCTTCTATCTTAGAAGCAAACACTTGTGTTAACTGTGCATTGATTCCTACATACTTGCATATTGCACTTATTATATTACTTTATGTTGACAACTATCCATGAGATATAAATGTTACAAGTTGAAAGCAACCGCTGAAACTTAATCTTCCTTTGTGTTGCTTCAATAGCTTTACTTTGAATTTATTGCTTTATGAGTTAACTCTTATGCAAGACTTATTGATGCTTGACTTGAAAGTACTATTCATGAAAAGTCTTTGCTATATGATTCAATTGTTTACTCATTGTATTTACCATTGCTTCGAATCGCTGCATTCATTACATGTGCTTACAATAGTATTGATCAAGATTATGATAGCATGTCACTTCAGAAATTATCTTTGTTATCGTTTACCTACTCGGGACGAGTAGGAACTAAGCTTGGGATGCTTGATACGTCTCAAACGTATCTATAATTTCTTATGTTCCATGCTACTTTTATGATGATACTCACATGTTTTATACACACTTTATGTCATTATTATGCATTTTCCGGCACTAACCTATTAACAAGATGCCGAAGAGCCGATTCTTTGTTTTGCTGTTTTTGGTTTCAGAAATCCTAGTAAGGAAATATTCTCGGAATTGGACGAAATCAACGCCCAGGGGCTTATTTTTCCACGAAGCTTCCAGAAGACCGAAAGGGAAACGAAGTGGGGCGACGAGGCGCCGCCACACTAGGGCGGCGCGGCCCAAGGGGGGCCCGCGTGGCCCTAGCGTGTGGCCCCCTCGTCAGCCCTCCGACTCCGCCCTTCCGCCTACTTAAAGTCTTCGTCGCGAATACCCCAGTACCGAGAGCCACAATACGGAAAACCTTCCAGAGACGCCGCCGCCAATCCCATCTCGGGGGATTCAGGAGATCGCCTCCGGCACCCTGCCAGAGAGGGGAATCATCTCCCGGAGGACTCTTCACCGCCATGGTCGCCTCCGGAGTGATGTGTGAGTAGTTCACCCCTGGACTATGGGTCCATAGCAGTAGCTAGATGGTTGTCTTCTCCTAATTGTGTTATCATGTTAGATCTTGTGAGCTGCCTAACATGATCAAGATCATCTATTTGTAATGCTACATGTTGCGTTTGTTGGGATCCGATGAATATGGAATACTATGCTATGTTGATTATCAATCTATCATCTATGTGTTGTTTATGATCTTGCATGCTCTCCGTTATTAGTAGAGGCTCTGGCCAAGTCGTTACTTCTAACTCCAAGAGGGAGTATTTATGCTAGATAATGGGTTCATGCCTCCATTAAATCTGGGACAGTGACAGAAAGTTCTAAGGTTGTGGATGTGCTGTTGCCACTAGGGATAAAACATCAATGCTATGTCTAAGGATGTATTTGTTGATTACATTACGCACCATACTTAATGCAATTGTCTGTTATTTGCAACTTAATACTGGAGGGGGTTCAGATGATAACCTGAAGGTGGACTTTTTAGGCATAGATGCATGCTGGATAGCGGTCTATGTACTTCGTCGTAATGCCCAATTTAATTTCACACTGCTCATCATAACATGTATGTGCATTGTCATGCCCTCTTTATTTGTCAATTGCCCAACTGTAATTTGTTCACCCAACATGCTATTTCTGATGGGAGAGACACCACTAGTGAACTGTAGACCCCGGTCCATTCTTTTACATCGAATACAATCTACTGCAATACTCGTTCTACTGTTTTCTGCAAACATCATCATCCACACTATACATCTAATCATTTGTTACAGCAAGCCGGTGAGATTGACAACCTCACTGTCACGTTGGGGCAAAGTAATTTGGTTGTGTTGTGCAGGTTCCACGTTGGCGCCGGAATCCCTGGTGTTGCGCCGCACTACACTTCACCGCCATCAACCTTCAACGTGCTTCTTGGCTCCTACTGATTCGATAAACCTTGGTTTCTTACTGAGGGAAAACTTGCCGCTGTACGCATCACACCTTCCTCTTGGGGTTCCCAACAGACGAGTGCTTTACCGTCACAAGGAAGCTACTTTCTGGCGATGTTGCAATCCCACGTCAACTCCCACATCAGCATGATGCTAAAATTGTTGACCAGAAAAACAAGGATGGAGCTGGTATTGTTTCTTGGAGGGAGTATGAAGCTCTTTGCAATGAGACGCGACGTGAATTCCGCGCACACGGCGAAGGACTTGCTGCTGACATTGAGAAGGTCACCAAGAAGCTTGACACTACTGATGAGACTGTCAATACAATTCAAGTACAAGTGACAGATATTCAGCGCTCTATTCAAGCATTGCAGTTAGCTGTTGAGAACCCGACCCAACAACAACAGCAACCTGAAGAAGAGGACAATGTTCATGGAGATTATGAAGAACAACAACCTGCTGTTGCTGCTGGTCGTGGTGTTGGACGTGGTACCGTGGTCGTGGCTTTGTTGAACTTGGAGCCCGCCGTGTCCCTCCACAACAACAGACGATGGTTTGGGTAAGACAAAATTCTCATTACCCAAATTTGAAGGAGGTCCTGATGTTGAAGAATGGTGATGGCTATGGCTATGGAGGATATGGGAGATGGGATGGATGAACTATGGTGTTGGATCTCCTTCAGTGTGGTGCAGATGAATCTGGTGGATGGAGGCTTTGTTTGGCGACGACTGACTCTCTGTTTGGCGTCGGTCCCTTCACGAAACTTATAGGGTTTGACCTCAGGAATGCAGCGGCACACGGTACGGGCGCACGTTACTCGCGAGGCTTGCCCGTATCGATGCCCGTTAAAGCCCTTGGAACCGCCTCTTCGAGCGTAGTCAACTTTCTTCGGTAATTGCAGGTCCATTTGTCATTATGACGTGATTTCCTGCACATCATCCAAAAATAGAAGATATTGCACATCTTGGCATTAATTAGTCATTAGTAGCAAGTTGAGAGGTAAACTTAGTCAATTTCTTGACTTAGCTAAGGGTTTAAACGTGAGAAAAATGGCGTATTTCACATCCATTAACTTTCCCAAGCTTAAACTTGATCGTACTCGAGCAAGAAACAAATAACCATAAGGAACTTGGTGTTTAAAGCAAAACAACGAGAAAGCAAAATCACTTACGGGTGGTAACCTTATTAGTCCAGCACTTCTTCGATTTGAAAGCTTAGCATAGTTAGAAAACTACCAAAACTATAATACAAGCATCGGTAACTCGAGACAATCACAGTAAAGATTATCAGAGTGGATTTGGTGACCGTGTGTATACGTAAGCACGGTCTCTTTATCGTTGGATTTTCTTTAAGATTCTAGCAACACGGTTCGAAGACTGACGGCAACCAAACGTCGTGGAATTGATCTGGCCCGGCGTCCTATGTGTTTCTGCCAGCACTTGCGCAAGCACAGCCTAGTACGTTGGAGGGACATGGCCTGCTCTAGTTTGTCGCGTCTCCGCCTGTCGAGAAAAGCAGCTAGAGGCAACGTGTGCTACTGCTTACATTTCATTCAATTTAAAAGATAAGAATGCTTTCAGCACATCACATCATGTCGAAGAAGACACAGATCAAGAACAAGGCTGAAAGAGGAGGCTGACGCTATCAATGTCGCCGTCCGAACCTCCACCAACAATGGTGCCGCACACAAGCGTTTTGTGTAGATGGATGTAGTCCACATGGCGAGGCTCACGGGTACGCCCTCGGACGCCTTGTCGGCGACCTGACCGGCGGCCATGCCCCCAGCATCCGCGGCGTTCCCGAGCTCGAACACATCCCGCAACACGTGCTACGCGGGGATAACACTGAGTTCGGCACTGTCGCGGGCAAGCTGCTCTAACGTGAGCGCGAGGAGCGCATCGCCGGAGACGTACTCGCGGAAGGAGACGTGGTTGGCGCGGCGGCCGCGGAGAAGGGCGTCTTCGTCATGGTGAGCGACATGGTGTGGACCATCTCCACGGCGCGTGCGACGGGGGTGAGCACGGCCACGGAGCCGCCGCCGAGCTCGATCGAACGCGGTGATGGCGATGACAGGGTTCACGAGCTTCCCTTTGGCGAGGGTAAAGTAGCATATGGCGTCGCTGAGGCGCTCCGGTTGGCGAACCAGCATTGCCTGGTCCAGCGCTTAGTGTTGATACATATGTAGTTCTCGAAGTCGAAGCTGATCGAACCCACCAGCGCCCGCTGCCGCCTCGACCTTCGTGCAAAGATGTCATGGCAGAGGTGTTCTCAGGCTAACTGCATCAGCCAGCTCGGTTGTCTAGAAACTTGAAGCCTGCAAGCAAGGCGCCGCAACGTCGAACGCCCGGAGCTCGCCCATCTTGAAGTGAGCTCCTCGACCTACGATGGCACCAGCGTCGTGCCTGCGACTTTACATCCTGGGAACCCCCGCCATGGAGTTGTCAGACAGTGTAATGAAAAGAATTTGCCGGTTCTTAGACGACGTTAGACACGTGTTGGACAACCAGTGCGTGCTCACGGATACACCCGATCACGAGGCTTCTTTTGTAAAGATTATAAGTATGAATAGTTAGTTGTGTAAACAATCACTCTAGCTTAAGCAGTCGACTCTCAGTTTGCCAAGGAACAAAGGAAGTTTATTATCATAAAATTAAGTATGAGCATTCATGTCAAAAGAGGTATAAGCAATGAAGTATATTAAAGTTTCCCAAGCTTAAACTTCATCATACGCGAGCAAGAAACAAAGAACCATAAGGAACTTGGCGTTTAAACCAAAACAACGAGAAAGCAAAATCACTTACAAGTGGTAGCCTTATGAGTCCAGCGCTTCTTCCATTTTAAAGCTTAGCATAGTTAGAGAAGTGCCAAGAATACAATACAATCATTGGTAACTCGAGACAATCACAATAAAGATTATAAGTATGAATAGTTAGTTGTGTAAACAATCACTCTAGCTTAAGTAGTTAACTCTTAGTTTGCCAAGGAACACTAGAAGTTTATTATCGTCAAATTAAGTATGAGCATTCATCTCAAAAGAGGTATAAGCAATGAATTATCTTCATTATGCCCACATCAATTGATCAAGGCTATGAAAACACTTTACTATCCATTCATTGCCTTTCAAGAATATTCATCTGATAGTAGTGAGTCCATGCCAAGACTTAAGAATTGATATCTTTCGGATTCCTTTGACAGTTTCCAAGCAAAAGTCATGAGTGACCTTTTAGTAGGGATTGTGAAAATCATGGGGCCAGTGGTGCTAGTATCCCAAGAGTGTGCACAACAGTCATGTTGACATGCGTAAAACAATATCATACATTAATGCATATGTTGACACGCGTAAAGCAATTTCTCATACTTACTCACAACCTTACATCTTGCCATGTGTCTCAGCTACAACTAAATTTCAATTCCATCGAGCATCTCATCTCAAGAGTGCTATCAAGTCTATCCCAAAATCTATGGAGTTAAGTACCTTCAAAGTTAAACCCTAGAGATAATTGGTCATCATACAAGTTATTATTTTAGACTTCTTCTTGTCGTACTTGTTTGGCAATATTATTTCCAAGGCAATACTCGTTTAACTAAATGAAGTAGAGTAAGAACCTTTACAATTAACTAATCATACAAATAAAAGCTCTACTCCAATTGCTTCAAATCACTCCCATCGGTACCATATCTTAACAAGTCTACTGACTAGCATAAACAAATCAAACTTCAAAAGTGGGATACATAAGACATAACTGTTATAGGCGGCATCATATTTCTCTTCCTTATGATGTGTTCCTTCAAAACTCGTGGTAGATCTCTCTCATGAAAAATAGCAAGCTAAGAGGCAATTGAAAATTCAGCTCTTTCAAGAACAAGGATAAAAGGAAAAATGTTTTTGTATTTTTGTGAATTGGGATAGAGTGGGAAAAAGAAAAAGATTGGCGACAAAGTAAGGAGCTAAAACAAAAAAAAAAGGAAAACGAACTAAAAAGAAAAGCAAATAAAAAGCAAAGTGTTGGAACAGACCAACACGAGTGTTTCAAAGCTCTTTCAAAGAGCTGGAGTACAAATTTATTCAACACAAATAAATATGCTTGAGGAACATATCACCAACCTTACGATTTTGCAAGCCCCCTCTTGTTGAGCTCATTGTGGTGGAGGATAATTCCCATAGTTCCATTGGCTACTCCAATGACTGAACTGAGAATTGAGTTCGGTGGCGTTGTCTCCAAAGTTGATGGCGAGGTTGCTCAGGTTCTCAATGCTTCCTTCGAGTGCATACATGTCCTGGTAGGTGGTGAAGTCCTGGAGTGGCTGCTACTCCTGTTCTGGTCCTTGAGGTTCTTGTTCAACTTCCTCTTCTCCTTCAGGTTTATCTAGTTCTTGGGGTAGATTTTCCTCAACCTGCGCATCATAATGCAAACTCCTATCCTCGAGAGAGAATAGACCATTAGGCATAGAGGCAGCGATCAAGTGATCAGCTCCCGGTATGTTGAAGTAATATCTACCTTCTATCTTTCTAATCATACCACATGCATTCAGAGTAGTAAAACCGAGACGGCGAGGGCCTTCCAATGCTCGTAAGTTACTTACATTGATATTAAGCCTTCTTGCCAAGATGGTGATGACTCCACCTCCATGTATGGAGCCCCGAGCTTCAAGTACTTGGTGGTTCAGGTAGAGAATGTGAAGGGAGCCCAAGTTTGGGCGGATGTTGCTTTCTGGGAACACATCCTTTGCGAGGATCACCATATCCTCTCCATTAAGTCTTGTGAAATCACCTCCTGTCTGCAAGGTGTTAGCAATAACATAGTACAAATAGCGAATAGTAGGGAACTCAATACAATTCCCCTGGGGGAGTGTGAGCACACGCTCATCCTAATAAAATACATGCTAGGTGAGTGGTTCAAAGTAAAACATTTATAGAGGTTGGTAGTGGTGCTGTTCTCAAAGACAAAGTGGTTGCACCACTCATCTATAGTGAAATCATACTCACGGTTCATCAAGCGGAAGGATATCTGGTCGAGTCCAGGTTGATTCGCCTCAGAGTTGTAGTACTAGTTCATGGTGTGCTTCAGGGTGCTAAGGAACTCGAGTGTCAAGCGGCGATAGGTGGTAGCCTCCTGAAAAGAAAAAGTCAAGCAAACCAACATTGTTGCAAAGATTATTGAAATCATCACGTAGGCCTAGTTGGTTCAGAATATGGGGGCATGCCCATTTTGTCGACTTAATCTCGCGGTCCATGAGACAGTTGAAATGATTGAGATGATGGTGGTCTTCGAACTCGATACCGAGCGAAGCGGGTGAGTCTTCAACCGGTAGTGTAGCTTATGAAGCCACATCGCGCGAGCGGCTCCTTGTGTTCTTCTAAAAGGATTTAATTAGCGGTTTAGAATCTTAAGCACAACTTAATTTTTTTACCAAAAATAAAATTCTGATCCGATAGAAATTGACATATGATCATCATCTACACATCTTATAAAAGAATCTCCTCTATGAATAGAAATTTAGCATGCTCATTAAGGTGACGAAGTTCATAATATGACCTAAGTCTAGATTGATAATGGCAAAAGCTAGAGCATGCATTCGCAGATAAAAAAGTTGGGGATCGAAGGAGAAACATACCATACTTCGATGGAGTGTGAGGAATCGAATAAAAAATGAACAAATTTGGAGATCCAAAGGAGTGAGTTTTGAGTTTGGAGGAGGAAGAGAGAGACGATATGAAATATTTGATTTGGTTACCTCTTCCCTTATGTTTATTGTGTCTGATACGTGGTACGGGCGCATGGTACAAGCGCACCCCGCTCGTACCAGGTGCAGCCGCCTTAGGTCTAAGGCAGTCGACGCGGTACGGCCGAACGGTACGGTACGGTCGTATCCACGTACCGATTTTCGTTAAACTTACGGGTTCCTTCCCGAAAATTTGGAGTTTCGTCGTCAAAGTGATACGGGCTCATGATACGGTTTGGTCTGCCCGTACCGATGGTTGCGGAAGTTACAGTCGATTTTGGCGAAACTTCCAACTTTTCTTCCTCCAGGCTGCGGATGTGGTACGGGCGCGTGGTACAGGCGGCTCCAGCCGTACCGACGGTCTCTAAAGTTACAGTAACGTGCGAACTCAAAACTATTTGTGCAATTTTCACGTGCCCTTGTGCATCAACATTACCTCGAAAATGACTAAGGAAAAACAACAATATATAATATCAAGAATGGGCAACCGTTAGTCTGTGAAATCAAAAGGCATTATTCCTTATTTTCTTCTCCTATTTTCCAAAGGATCTAATGAACACTCTTTATTAGAAACAAAAACAAACAAAACAAACAAATAAAACAAAACATTAAAATAAACAGGAACTAGATAGGAAAACTTATTGATCATGGGTTGCCTCCCATGAAGCGCTTCTAGTTAAGGTCAATTAACTTGACCAAGATGGTGATCACTTACGTGTTGGAAGTGGAAGACTGTCAACACCCGGATTTTTAAGTCCAGGTGCCTATTATGCCATTCATCACAATCCCAGGAATAATATTGTTGCGAGACATAACAGTTGATATCATAAGTCATCATTCATTACAAGCCATAATCGTCTTACGAAAGTAGATCACATGATCCAATATTACAACCATAGTTGATCTATTGATCAACGAATATCACAAATATTACAAGGCGGAAGTGTAGTAGTAGTAGTGGACTATCTAATTCCACAGGCCAACGCTTGACGTTAGAAGAACTCCTAGTTGTTGTTGTCGTCCTGCTGGCCGTCATCTTCGTACTGCTGCTCCTCTTCATAGTCTGGCCATTTGAATAGCCAGGGACACAGCCGTGAGTACTTTTAAAGTACTCACAAACTAATACTAAGGTAAGTAACACTATTTCTCTAAAGAGGGTTCTAAGCTCTAAGTTTATTTGCATAAAGCCAATTTTAGTACATAAGCTTTTAGTAAAAGACTCATCATTTGCTAACTAACTCAAGTGGGAACATTAGTGGCATTCCCACAACTCAGTTGTGATTCAAGTCAAGTCACCCTTCACCATTCACTTCACCAACATTTTCAAGAATCTGACACCGGAAACTGTATGGCCTTTCCAACCGTCCGTAACCGTGGACACGGCTATTCGAATAGGTTTACACTCTGCAGAGGTTGCACACTTGTGCCACAACATTTGATTACATCCATCGGGGATAACCCCGAATCATCGTAACTCAGTACGCGGATCATCAACCATAACCTTTCACTTATCTATCCTAGTATAGGCACCTCTCCCCATGAGCTTGGCCTCCCAGTGAAGACAACCCGTCAACCTGGGAACTGCACAGGGCTTGGCCGGACAATTCACCTCATTTCACATCATTTCACTTTCAACGGAGGCAGCCTCGGCATAACCCCTATGATGCTTGTTCGGAGGGAACCCATACTAAGACACATAAACTTCCAGTTAAGCCCTACCCATAATCAGGTATTGTGGGGGTACTCAAAAATTAGAAAGGTATCGCATCCAAACCAATATCAGTTTTAATCAAAAATCACCATCTTCTCCAAGTCATATTCACCTTCAAAAATTCATTCAAGTCACTTCACTTCACCAAGTTCCCATCTAGAGTAGTCAATTTTATTTGTTAGCACTAGCAACTAGTCATGAGGGGTGCTAACTAGCTTTGATTGCTCTAGGCTAAGTTTGATACTCTTGAGCTACTCTAGACCAAGTGAAATCATAAATCAAAGTAACTTTGGCAAATAAAATTCAATAAAGCTTGCAAAGTAAAAAACTTGGGATTGGACCATTAAGCATAAAGTAAAATATGGTGATGCCTTGCTCTTGTAGAGCTTGGCACTTTGCAAGTTTATTAGCTTGCCTTGGTTGGTGAATTGATCAAAATGGTCTTCTTCTCATTGGAAGTAGACCTCCTCCTCTTCTGGGTACTCCTCGGTACTACCGTCTAAAAAACGAATACGATACATACAATCACCACACCAATCTTAAATACTAAACTAAGCACACACATAAGTCACACAAGCTAGGCTAGCATCACCAAATGAATAAAAAGGGGATTTTGACTTGTGTGCTAAGAAACTTGTATGAGAGAAATAATTTCCTCTCATTGAAACTTCTTAAGATTTAAGTTCCTCAAATAATAATAAGGTATGAATTCATGTTGATCAAGTTCAACAATTCATATCTATCATTTGGGGAAAATGATTTAAATGAGGTACTAACCTCATACCATTTGGTTTTTACTTTAACAACAATTTAATGTCTCTAAGTAATTCAAAATGAGATGATATAGACTAAGTCAACACACCACTTTGAATTGCTTAGGACCATGATTTAAATGAGAGGGAACCTCTCATACTATTTGGAAAATAATTTTGAATGGTTTATATGAACTAGAAATAGCCACATAGCCATTATTTTGATCTAGTCCATGATCATGCAAACAACTATGTGAGGTTTTTTACATAAACATGTAGAGTATGTGAAATGTGATTTATGAGAGTTGGAATCAACTCAAAATCACTTAGGGTTTATTTTTAATAATTGTTTGAAGTTACAAAAGTCCATGCCTTGTTATTTTTGTCACTTTAATTCTACAAACAATCTAAGGGTGAGACCAGTGGGGTTGGATAGATCTTTTTGTAAGCTTTCCAACGATACCAAATTCATCAAATTTGGCCCAGTGGATTTGAATCTATTCAATTTTGCAAAAGGCATTTGTGAGCAATTTTGGAAATAACAGAATTTCGGATTTAAACTTAACGGGCCGGCGGGAAAATAACTGGGCCCAAACAATTCAAAACAGCACAGGCCAGCCCACCACGCGTCCGGCACGCGTGGGCTGCCTGACAAGGTGGGGTCCACCAGTCAGCCTAACATAACCAGTGAAACGGTATGTTTCAATTCTAGCCGCAGGATTAGAATGTGATCTAACGGACGAGGATCGTCGTCGTCGACGACGACGACGAGAGGCGAGCTACTGGCGGTGACGGTGGGGGTGGGAGGCTCACCGGCGGCGCGGCGATGATCGGTGACGAGCTGCGGTGACGTTGTCGAGGAAGGGGAAGCAGATGGTAGCAGCGGCGCTTGCTGGGGAGGCTCCAATCGACGGCGGCGTTCTCACCACCTCCGCGCCACCTGCTTCACGACGTCACCGCACACTGCCCAGACATCGCCATTGGCCCGCGGGAATGCCGTAGACGATGCCCACTTCGCCGACGTCCGCCGCAGTACTGGGCGCTCTCGTCACGCGCTCATTCTCGAATGTGCATCGTTTTCACCACAATCAAGCGCAGCATGACCGCATTGACATCGCCAACACACGCGCGTCATCGCCAGTGCACCTCCGCCCCTGTAGCGACGTCTCCATGGACGACCCCATCGCCCGAGCCGCAGCACCCTCCGCCGCTATAAAAGGAGCCACCCCTGCGCTCCAATCTTCACACAACCTTGCTTCCCTCTCTCTTCTCAAGCTCCTCGACCACTGCCCCTGCAAAAAAAACGGAGTCAATTGCAACGATGATGGAACAGAGAGTGAACAAAAAATCATGCATGATAATATGGGCTCGAAAAAAAGAGGTAGCCTCAGTTACATTGGACACACTTATATCCAGGATTTGAGTCAGCAAACCAAAGATCATGCACAACAAATTTGTACACACCAATTATTTACTGACCAAACCTTGAATCAATTTATGCCCAAATATTCATCATCATCGGCACAAATCTTAAACAAAAGCAAATCACAAACACTAATAACGCAAGATCTAACACAAAAGGATCGAACTAGGAACAGACGAACAGTAATAACGCAAGATCTAACACAAAAGGATTGAACTAGGAACAGACGAACCGTAATAACGCTAGATCTAACACAAAATGATTGAAATGAGATAAGAACAAGGGAACAAAGGGTTACCTCCGGCTCGTTGTCGACGATGCTGGTGTCGTAGGGGTTCTCCGGCGCGTCGTATTGCACTGGTTCGTACGGGTCCCAAGCGACGGGGGACTGGATGGTGGCGGCGGCCGATGCGCCGGCTGCTACGTTGGAAGCAGCGACAGGGGCCTGGACGGGGGCGGCGGCCGATCCGCCGGCTGCTACGTTGGAAGCAGGGACAGGGGCTTGGACGGGGGCGGCGGCCGATCCGCTGGCTGCTACGTTGGAATCAGCGACAGGGGCCTGGACGGGGGCGGCGGCTGATGTGCCGACAATGGGCATCTCATTCTTCTCCATCGCCGGCGGTTTTCTTCGGGGTTTTTTCTTCGGTTGTGGAGAAGATGATGGGATAGGAGAGGCGGTTGCAGTGAGCCAGTGAGAACGTGCGTCGAGGGAGAGAAAGAGGGGCTCTATAAAGACGAAGGTGGCGTGTACCACAACACGCGTCCGCTATGCACGGCTGCAGCGTGCACCGCTACACGAGTCTAACCCTAGGACGTTTGGTGTACTCAGTTATAACCTCAGGCCTTATACAGAAATTTTATCTGTACTCAGTTTTCCACTCGAGGACTTAGACCGGCAAGTGCAATATACTCAGTTTTACCCTCAAGTAGCTGGTCAACAGAGAGTCAACAAATGAGATTAACATAGCTAATTGAGTCATTTCATGCGCAAAAAAATCCAAAAAAATAAAAACATAGTGGCAACTACTCATGGAGTCTTCCTACGCAACCTGCCACCTAGAAAACCTTAACAAACATATATAAATCAAGTTTTACCACAAATTGCCACTTCTCAGAATCACTAGTGTAGCTATGAAGATGATTGGTTTTCCACCCAAACCCCTTTGCAAAACATCTTTCCCAAAACATAGTTTGTCTAAATGATGCCATAATTGTCACACTCATGTATATTTGAATTGCAAATAATTTGATGTAGCCCAATATGAATTATATTGTACAAAACACACATTTTTCATTTTGTAATTCTTTTGTTTGAATCCCTTAGTCTATTTACTATTTATGTGCCCTTGGATTCTTAGTACTACTCAGTTTTGCCCTCAAGTACTGTCACAAATGCTCTGAGAAGCCCAAACTTATCCTGATTGGTTGAGCCGTTGTCACACGGATCGACTCCACGAACCGTTGATCCACTGATCTAGCAGGCGGTATACCCCTATCCGTCTCTTCGTGGCAACCTCTCTCTCTCTCTCTCTCTCTCTCTCTTCGTGGCCACCCCTCTCTCTCTCTGTCGGTGGAGAATGCCCACCCCTCTATTTATGTGCAATAACAAGTTTGCCACTTAATATAGTTTGGGATATAGTATTGGTATAAACATGAGGCATACATATTTGCGGATTTCGGTGATTGCATTATTTGTCACCCCTCTAACAATTATCAACTATCTTTAGCTGTCCTTTTCTTTTAGGGAATATAGTTTGGGATATAGTATTGGTATTTTGAAACGGCCTAAAAGTGGTATAATTTTGTTATAAACATGAGGCATACATATTTGCGGATTTCGGTGATTGCTATCAACTATCTTTAGCTGTCCTTTTCTTTTAGGGAATATAGTTTGGGATATAGTATTGGTATTTTGAAACGGCCTAAAAGTGGTATAATTTTGTTATAAACATGAGGCATACATATTTGCGGATTTCGGTGATTGCATTATTTGTCACCCCTCTAACAATTATCAACTATCTTTAGCTGTCCTTTTCTTTTAGGGAATATAGTTTGGGATATTGTATTGGTATTTTGAAGGGACCCTATTTTGAAAGGGATCCCATTTTGAAACGGCCTAAAAGTGGTATAATTTTGTTATAAACATGAGGCATACATATTTGCGGATTTCGGTGATTGCATTATTTGTCACCCCTCTAACAATTATCAACTATCTTTAGCTGTCCTTTTCTTTTAGGGAATATAGTTTGGGATATGGTATTGGTATTTTGAAACGGCCTAAAAGTGGTATAATTTTGGTATAAACACGAGGCATACATATTTGCGGATTTCGGTGATTGCATTATTTGTCACCCCTCTAACAATTATCAACTATCTTTAGCTTTCCTTTTCTTTTAGGGAATATAGTTGGTAATTTCGGTGAATGCACACACTAACTTTGAAAACAACTACAAGTACATGTAACTGAATAATGGATTTGTAAGGTATCCCTTGTAACAACTTCTAGCGCCTGGTGAGCAATGATAAGAATCCGATCGTAATTATACAAAAAAAAAACCAGCCATCAGGTTAGCTTGCTTCTTCAACTCGATCAGCTGCCTTAACTGCTTGTTCATTTTCTTCAGTTCTCCCTTCACTTCCACCAGTTCTGCATTGGGAGCATTAGGCATAATCGGAACGGCTCCTCTCTCCGCCGCATTCTCTACAGCAAGTCCCCCCCCTCCCAAATTGCACCCCCCAATAGCGCCAATTGATTCCTGCAACTGAAGCCTCTGAACGTACACATCGATCCACTAGAAATGCCTGCATTTCTTCAAGATCTGAAAACAATAACGTGAACCCTAAATCCCAAATTCGAGGGAATAACAAGAAAATCGAGAGAAAACAGAGAAATTGGAGCGAGATCTAACCTTATCCCCCTCTCTATATGGCAAGCTCTCGCATGCAACGAACTCACGTCCACGGTTGCCGTTCTCGTCCGTCTTACAGATCGACCGCTTCAGAGGCTCCTGGCGTGGGCAGTCAGGGCATCTTGTCAAAGGCACGGGTCCATACTGCGGCCATGAAGAACGGGAGGTCGAAGAGAAACTAGACATCACCCGCCTACCGGAGAAGGGCTGCCGCTGGCGGAGAAGAAGAAAAATGGGGCACGGAGAAAGAAAGGGGAAGCAATGGCACGGGCACGGGCGCGGGGCTGGCTCGGGCTCCCATTTTGCAACGGTCACCTGGGTAAGCTGTGGGTCCGGCGCACTTAACGTGGACAAGTTGTGGGTCCCACGATGATCTGGATAAGTGAAGACGTGTCCACTGCGGGGCACCAACAGCGGCCCCACTTGCCAGCACCAACCAACGTCAACTAACGGGATTCCTTCCGTCCGAGCTCCTTCTGCGGGTTTCAGACAAGGTTTTGGGGAAAACTGAGGAAAAACTAAGGGGCTGGGGAAAACTGAGCACAACTAAGGAGCCAGGGGCACGAAAATAGAAATCCCTAAAAGTTTTTGTTGGATTTTGGGAAACCTTCATTCTCATTGATTGAAATTTGGGATGTTACAAACCCTTCCCCCTCACAAAAGATCTCGTCCCGAGATCTTAAAGAAAACTAGGTACTAAAGAGATCTGGGTACTCCTTCTTCATATCTTCTTCTCGCTCCCAGGTGGCTTCTTCTTCGGTGTGATTGCTCCATTTAATCTTCAGGAACTTGATACTTCTGGTGCGGGTGGTCCTGAAAGCTTCTTCAAGGATGCGCATAGGCACTTCGCGGTATGTCAAGTATATGTTGATATCCACCGAGCGATGATCGATGTTCTTGAACACTTCGGTCTTCTCCGGCACTTCCAAGCACTTCCGAAGTAGTGAGATGTGAAACACATTGTGCACAACCGACATTTCCTCTGGCAGTTCCAGTTGATATGATACTTCGCCGCAGCGACTCAGCACTTTGAAGGGTCCGACATATCGGGGTGCAAGCTTTCCTTTCAGCTGGAATCTCTGCATTCCTTTGAGGGGGGATACTTTAAGATAGACAAAATCTCCGATCTCGAAGGTCATCTCTCGACGTCTCTTGTCGGCGTAACTCTTCTGTCTTGACTGAGCAGTCTTGAGGTACTCGTGGATCTTGTGCACCTTCTCTTCAGCTTCTCGGAGAACATCTGGTCCGAAAACTTGGCTCTCTCCGACCTCCGACCAATTCAGGGGGGTACGGCACTTCCTTCCGTACAGGGCTTCAAAGGGGGCCATTTGCAAACTGGCTTGATAACTGTTGTTGTATGAGAATTCTGCGTAAGGCAGGCAGTCTTCCCACTTGGATCCATATTCCAGTACACAAGCTCTCAACATATCTTCAAGTATCTGGTTGACTCTTTCAGTCTGTCCATCAGTCTGCGGGTGATAGGTGGTGCTGAAATTCAGCCGGGTTCCAAGTCCTTCATGTACTTTCTGCCAGAATCTTGAGGTGAATTGTGATCCTCTATCTGACACTATTGACTTCGGGGTTCCGTGCAGGGCGACTATTCTGGAGATATATAGCTCAGCTAACTTGGGGCCTTGGTATGTGGTCTTGACGGCGATAAAATGGGCTACCTTGGTCAATCTGTCTACCACTACCCAGATGGAATCATTTCCTTTGCTTGATTTGGGTAGTCCCGTGATAAAGTCCATTCCTACTGAGTCCCACTTCCATTCAGGAATTTGTAGAGGCTGTAGCAGTCCTGCGGGTCGCTGATGTTCGACCTTGACTCTTTGACATATATCACACTTGGCTATGTAGCTTCCAATCTCTCGCTTCATTCTGTGCCACCAAAATTGCTCCTTCAAATCTTGATACATCTTGGTACCTCCGGGGTGTATGGAATACAAGGTGTCGTGAGCTTCCTTCAGAATGACTTGCTTCAACTCTGAATCTGATGGCACACATATGCGTCCGTTGTACCAAAGCACTCCTTCTTCATCTTCGGTGAATCCTGGTGCCTTCCCTGCGGCTATTTGACTCTTGATTCCGTCAATGCTGGCCCCTTCTGGGCTTCCTTGATTTGACTCATCAAAGTAGGCTGAAGCTCTATGCTGGCTAGGAATCTCTCGCTAACTATCTCCAATCTAAACTGCTCAAACTCGTGATACAAACTAGGCTGCTCTATGGCGATCATGGAGTTCAACTGCATGGGTTGTCTACTCAAGGCATCCGCTACCACATTGGCCATGCCGGGGTGATAGTGGATTTCCATATCATAGTCCTTAATCAACTCTATCCATCTGCGCTGCCTCATATTCAGCTCTTTCTGGGTGAAGATATACTTCAAGCTCTTTTGATCCGAATAGATCTCGCATCGATTACCCATGAGGTAATGACACCATACTTTCAAAGCTAAGACTACGGCTGCTAACTCCAAGTCAAGTGTTGGGTAGTTCTGCTCATGCTGCTTCAGTTGCCTTGACAGGTATGATATCACCTTGCCTTCTTGCATCAACACACAGCCAAGACCAATCTTCGATGCGTCACAATAGACGTCAAATGGCTTGGTGATATCGGGCATGATCAGGATTGGGGCTGTGGTTAATCTGTGCTTGAGTTGCTGGAAACTTTCTTCGCACTTGTCGGTCTAGTCAAACTTCTTGTCCTTCTTCAGCAGCTGGGTCATTGGTCTTGCGATGCTGGAAAATCCTTCAACGAATCTGCGGTAATATCCCGCTAATCCGAGAAATGCACGGACTTCAGTATTTGTGGTGGGGGCTTTCCATTCCTCAACAGTTTTGATCTTAGTGGGATCTACAGCAATTCCTCCTGCAGACAAGATGTGTCCCAGGAATCCTACTTCCTTCAACCAAAACTCGCACTTGCTAAACTTGGCATACAACTTGTGCTGTCTAAGGGTTTCTAGGATAACTTCCAAATGATGTTCATGTTCTTCTTCGGATTTGGAGTAGATAAGGATGTCGTCGATGAAGACAACGACAAACTTATCCAAAAAGTCCATGAAGATCTTATTCATGAGGTTCATGAAGTAAGCGGGGGCATTGGTTAATCCAAATGACATGACATTGTACTCATACAATCCATATCGGGTGGTGAAGGCAGTCTTCGGGATATCCGTTGCACGGATCTTCAGCTGATGATAACCAGTCCTAAGATCAATCTTAGAGAACACTTTGGCACCGGTCAACTGGTCAAACAGGTCTTCTATCTTTGGCAAGGGGTACTTTTTCTTGATGGTGACATCGTTAAGCTTACGGTAATCCATACATAAACGAGTGGCACCGTCTTTCTTATCCACAAACAAAACTGGGGATCTCCAAGGCGACGCACTTGGTCGAATCAGACCTTTGTACAACATATCATCCAGTTGCTTCTTCAGCTCCACTAACTCTGCGGGGTTCATGCTATAGGCTCTCTGGGCTATAGGTCCTGTTCTAGGAATTAACTCGATGATAAACTCGATATCCCGATCTGGGGGCATACCGGGTAGGTCATCAGGAAACACATCGGGGTATCGACAAACGACCCTGATTTGATCCAAAGTTGGCTTGGCTACACTTTGGTTGCAGGTGAACTTTCTGGGCAGTCTTTCAGACACATGTTCTACTACCACTCCGGTGCTACTAGTCATGGTGATGGCCTTCTTGGCACAATCAATCAATCCATGATGTTTCGACATCTAGTCCATACCAAGTACTACTTCCAAACCTTTTGCTCCCAGTACAATCAAATTTGCATAAAAATCTATCTCATGAATTCCGATGGGTACATCTTTGCAAAATTTTCTAGCTTTGGTTGTTGATCCAGGTATTTGAACTATCATGACATGCTTCAAACTGATTGGTTGAATTTTACTAGTGCATGCAAAATCTTCAGTAACAAACGAATGCGATGCTCCAGAATCAAACAACACTCTGGCGGGTACTGAGTTAACAGAAAACATACCCAACACGACATCGGGTGCTTCTTGGGCTTCTTCTACCGGTGCGGTTGTTGGGGTTGTTGGGGGTGAACTTCTTACCGGTGGAGACACAGCGTTGCTGCTGAGCAGGTGCAGTGGTGTTGGCGGCATTCTTGGCTAACCTTTTGGGGCACTCATTGGAGTAATATCCCACGACTCCGCACTCGTAACAAGTGATTGTGGACTTGTCCTTGGGGGTGATGGGGATGGCATTGCTCCCAGTCCTCGGAGCGGTGTTGGTGTTGCTGTTGTTGTTGTTGGGGGCTCTCGGAGGAGCGCGGTTGAAGTTGTTGTTGTTGTTGTTGTTGTAGTTGCTGTTGTTGTGGTGGCCTCCTGGCCTGGGGTTTCCTCCACTCCGGTTTTGAAAACCCGGACGTGAAATCGGTGCATTGGGCTTGTTGTTTCTTGGGGCAAAACCTCCGCTTGAGCTGGGGCGATACCTTGGGGTATTGCTGGGCCCACTCTGGTGCATCAGGCGGCGTTTGCGGTTCTCGTTGGCTTGGTGAAGTTTGCCTTCCATCTGGATGGCGGAATGCACCAGGGCTTCAAGGTCGGCAAAGGGGATGTTGACTAAGACTGTCTGCATCTCATCATGCAGACCATTCAGGAACCTCTCCTTTTCTCTTCTCAGTGGTGTCAGTTTCATCGGGGGCGTACCTTGACAGGGTGAGGAACCTGTCGCGGTATTCTACCACCAACATTCTGCCTTGCTTCAGTTCGCGGAACTCATCCCTCATCTTCTTTATCAAACCCAGGGGCACATGGTACTTGCTGAACTTGAGCTTGAAATCTGCCCAAGTCATGATATGTCTGGCGTTCATAGCACGGGCGCTTGTCCACCAAGCTCTTGCTGGTCCTACTAAGTAGTGCGTGGCAAACATCACTTTCTCATTTTCGTCCACTCCAGCCACTTCTAGGTTGTTTTCCATAGTCTGGAGCCAATCATCGGCATCCAGGGGTTCTTCATTCTTGCTAAAAACTGGTGGGTTGGTGTTTTGGAAGTTTTTGAGCTTTGACCCTGGGTGATCATGGTTCCCATGGCCATGGTTGTTGTTGGCAAGCTGTTGGAGTGCTGCAATGTTGGCCTGTCGTTCTGCTCGTTCAACTTCTCTATCTTCCAGCATGATTTGTAGCATCTGCATCATGGCATCTTGATTCGCACTACGGGTTGGAGGGGCCATCTGAATATGGAAATAGATCATGATATGAGAGGGAAATTTCTATGGCTTATTTTGAGTAAGTTCAAAAAAAATTAAAACTTGAATTCTTTTGAGGTTAACATAAACACACATTCATTCATTCATTCATCATATATTACAAGCTAACACACCAATGGTTTTAAGAACCATTTTACTCGCGCTACGATACAGTGGGACGGGATACAACTCACACCTACATAAGTGAACTAGTGCATCTACTCCTCATCATCATCCACATCGATCGGGATGATTCCATCCTCTCCGGCCTCCAGAAACTCGTAGTCCTCCTCCTCGGTGTTCTCATCCTCCTCGAAGTCATCGTCATCACTCAGGAAGGCTTCTCCTCCCTGAAGGTCCTCACCTTCTTCTTCCATCTCATTCAGCTGGTACTCATGGGCCTCGACAGTGGGCTCCAAGGATGCTATCCTGGCGCGCAGGCGCGCAATGGTAGCGTCCTTCTTGGCACGCTGTAGGCGGAGTGTCTTGCGGTCCTTGGCAAGCATCTTGATTGCATCGGCATGATTTGCCAGTGCAAGGTGAGTCTGGTTGGCGTAGGCGCGGGCGTTGTCCAGATCCTGCTGAGTGTGGTACAACATGAAATCCAGGTGATCCACATGGTGCCTCAACTGGGGGTGCAACGGCAGATCCATGGGTTCTCCAGCGGTGTTACGCCTTGCGAGATGAGCAAAGCGTTCCTCCTGGAGGGCTGCCACATTCTGTTCACACAAACGAGCAAGTGCTTCCTGAAGAGCACGTGCAAGTCCGTCGAGCGAGTTGCTTTCCCTGAAGGAGAAGAGGACCCCCTCAGAGGTGGGAGGCTCCATCTTGCCCCTCAAGTCAGCGGTGATGATCCACTGCAGCTCCCCTCCGGGCTGGTCGTTGACCTCGACTCCGTGGAACTCTGGGTGGGGGCGTCCAAGAAAGTCCGAAAGGGCATCGAGGTCCCTCTCGAAGATCAAGTCTCCACCATTTCCCAGCTGGTAAAACTTGACGTTGGTTGGCTCCATCTGAAAGAGAATTGGATGAGTAAGTTAGAGAGTGATCAAGTGTGTCAAAATTTTATGTGGTTTCAAAAGGAAGAGCATGACTTCTTATTTTCACAAGATCTCAAAGAGAAGAAAGTGGCTAAGTTTTTCAAAAAAATATTCACTTCACTTGTTTTTGAATCTTAGTTTTTTTTAGAACATCCATTCTAACTAAGGTCTCCTAAGGTCAAACAATGGCTCTGATACCAACTTGTCAACACCCGGATTTTTAAGTCCATGTGCCTATTATGTCATTCATCGTAATCCCAGGAATAATGTTGTTGCGAGACATAACAGTTGATATCATAAGTCATCATTCATTACAAGCCATAATCGTCTTACAAAAGTAGATCACATGCTCCAATATTACAACCATAGTTGATCTATTGATCAACGAACATCACAAATATTACAAGGCGGAACCGTAGTAGTAGTAGTGGACTATCTAATTCCACAGGCCAACACTTGACGTTAGAAGAACTCCTAGTTGTTGTAGTCGTCCTGCTGGCCGTCATCTTCGTACTGCTGCTCCTCTTCATAGTCTGGCCATTTGAATATCCAGGGACACAGCCGTGAGTACTTTTAAAGTACTCGCAAAGTAATACTAAGGTAAGTAACACTATTTCTCTAAAGAGGGTTCTAAGCTCTAAGTTTATTTGCATAAAGCCAATTTTAGTTCATAAGCATTTAGTAAAAGACTCATCATTTGCTAACTAACTCAAGTGGGAACATTAGTGTCATTCCCACAACTCAGTTGTGATTCAAGTCAAGTCACCCTTCACCATTCACTTCACCAACATTTTCAAGAATCTGACACCGGAAACTTTATGGCCTTTCCAACCGTCCGTAACCGTGGACACGACTATTCGAATAGGTTTACACTCTGCAGAGGTTGCACACTTGTGCCACAACATTTGATTACATCCGTCGGGGATAACCCCGAGTCATCGTAACTCAGTACGCGGATCATCAACCATAACCTTTCACTTATCTATCCTAGTATAGGCACCTCTCCCCATGAGCTTGGCCTCCCAGTGAAGACAACCCGTCAACCTGGGAACTGCACAGGGCTTAGCCGGACAATTCACCTCATTTCACATCATTTCACTTTCAACGGAGGCAGCCTCGGCATAACCCCTATGATGCTTGTTCGGAGGAAACCCATACTAAGACACATAAACTTCCAGTTAATCCCTACCCATAATCAGGTATTGTGGGGGTACTCAAAAATTGGAAAGGTATCGCATCCAAACCAATATCAGTTTTAATCAAAAATCACCATCTTCTCCAAGTCATATTCACCTTCAAAAAATCATTCAAGTCACTTCACTTCACCAAGTTCCCATCTAGAGTAGTCAATTTTATTTGTTAGCACTAGCAACTAGTCATGAGGGGTGCTAACTAGCTTTGATTGCTCTAGGCTAAGTTTGATACTCTTGAGCTACTCTAGACCAAGTGAAATCATAAATCAAAGTAACTTTGGTAAATAAAATTCAATAAAGCTTGCAAAGTAAAAACTTGGGATTGGACCATCTATTATATACTAAAAGCAATATACGGATGTAAAATAGAGCCATCACGTTAATCCACATCATCTCAATTAATTTTAAGAGTTAGATCTAAAATATATGGCTGAGATTTAATGGAAGATTAGTAGTTACGTAATATTTTTGACACAATGTATGTAACGTGACTTGGTAGGAACGTGATAGCTGCAAGAAAAAAAAATACATACGTGCGCGTCATCAGTTTAAAACACAGCCGTGACTTTTATTTGGCAGGCAAACCTACCTAGACCTGAATAGCCGCAAAGAAAAAAGCTAGGCTGGACACAGATATGGAAAGTTTAGGAAAAAAAACGTAAACTAATAAAGCTGCTCAACTGTATTTATATATGGAGGTATATAGACTTATTTTAATTATAGATATATCCGTACGTAGAAAAGATTGAACATGTTTTTTTTAACGGGGGAATACAAAGTTAAAATAGAGAAACCATGTTAGTCCACATCATTAAAATTATTTTATTAGTTGGATTTAAAATTTATGGCTTGAACTTAAAACAAGATTGACGGTTAGGTAATTGAATAATCTGGCCGGACATGGTCCATATTGGTATAGCTAAATTAACGTGGTGCAAATTCGTTTAAAAGGACCGGGTTGAAGTCAGGCGCCGTGGTACAAGTCCATTTAATGGGATTTACGCCGAAGTTTGAGATGGATTCTACAAATCAATACGTAGACGGTAATAAGAAACAAATTTAAATTTATATAATAAGTATCCAATGGTTCACCCGAGTGCTAGGAGATATGATGCTAATTGGTTTCTATAATGAGAGTTCAACAACTAGCAAAACAATACATATTTATCACTAGAGATTCCAATATTATTTGCACCACGGTTGAATGAAAACGAACATTAGGCTCCCATATTTGTAATGTATGTATCAAAAAATCAAAGTAAAATCGTTGAGAAAAGTAAAATCTTTCAGGAAAGTAAAATCTTTGAGATGGTGTCTCTGTTTAAGATGCGGCGTATAGATAGTTTTAATATTTTGTAATGAAGACTAATGATGAATGAAATTACTTCTGACAAAATAAAATCTAAATTTTGAATATATATAGTTTCCTAGAAGTAAACAATATATCTTTTATTCACTTTGCAAAAAAATATTTCATGAAAAAGTTATCTAAATTTTTGGATGCTCATATAAGAACTCAGTCAAATTATCAGTGTTGTGTGTTAAGCTATTGTTTTCTCTATTACAATTGCATCACAGTATAGGTTCATAACAACATATTAAATCATATTTGAGGAAAAAATATAATTGGTCTACAAAATATCCAGGGAGACAAGATAAAAAACAGCTTGCTAACAACAAATGATAGCTTTTCATGAAACACATCGATCTCTTGACTTACAATCAATGGACATGAACCAATATGTTTTATTAATTGTGAATCACATTATATGACCATTAATATGATGTATATATTTATTATATATAGTTTCCTAGATGTAAACAAGATATCTTTTGTTCACTTCATTAAAAAAAATCATGAAAAAGTTATCTAAGTCTCTGGATGCTTATACAAGAACCCAATCAAATTATCAGTGTTGTGTGTTAAGCTATTGTTTTCTCCATTACAATTGCATCACAGTATAGGTTCATAACAAACCATAATTATCATATTAAATCACATTTGAGGAACAAAAAATATATAATTGGCCTACAAAATATCATGGTAAACAAGAAAAAATCAGCTTGCTAACCCCAAATGATAGTTATTCATGAAACACATCGATCTCTTGAACCTTACAATCAATAGACGTGAACCAATATATCTTATTAATTGTGCATCACACCATTAATATGATGTTTCCTTATTAAGTAAACTATGACTAATTGATCTGAACAATTATATGTAAACTGCATCCGGTGAGAAATTATTATTTACATATCAGCATATAGGTATTTTTTACATCTAATTCAACAACAACAAAATTAACAAGCATAAGGTCTAAGCTCACACTGAAATAACATCAAACAAAAAGCATTTTCTAATTTGCAATATAAATAAAATCCGATGTACCAATTTTAATCGCCACGTACAAAATGCACATATAATCGTTGATATACTATGGTTTAAGGAAACATTAAATTATCCCCCACCCCCAAATTGGAGATGATTACAAGTGAGTTTTTATTTAATATAATATTTATGTTGACTATATAACCATGTTTTTAGATTTAGTCAGTTGTTGCCCTCGCATTTGCGAGGGCCACATTGCTAGTTAAGCATAAAGTAAAATATGGTGATGCCTTGCTCTTGTAGAGCTTGGCACTTTGCAAGTTTATTAGCTTGCTTTGGTTGGTGAATTGATCAAAATGGTCTTCTTCTCCTTGGAAGTAGACCTCCTCCTCTTCTGGGTACTCCTCGGTACTAGCGTCTAAAAAACGAATACGATACATACAATCACCACACCAATCTTAAATACTAAACTAAGCACACACATAAGTCACACAAGCTAGGCTAGCATCACCAAATGAATAAAAAGGGGATTTTGACTTGTGTGCTAAGAAACTTGTATGAGAGAAAAAATTTCCTCTCATTGAAACTTCTTAAGATTTAAGTTCCTCAAATAATAATAAGGTATGAATTCATGTTGATCAAGTTCAACAATTCATATCTATCATTTGGGGAAAATGATTTAAATGAGGTACTAACCTCATACCATTTGGTTTTTACTTTAACAACAATTTAATGTCCCTAAGTAATTCAAAATGAGATGATATAGACTAAGTCAACACACCACTTTGAATTGCCCGGTTGGACAATTTTTAGAATCTCCAAAGAATTTTTGCTGCAAAATACAAAAAAAGAAAAAAGAATCTGTGGCGCACCCAATTGCCCATGCGCCACAGAATTAAGCTCCGAAATTTGAAATTTCTGCCGCCCTCCTCCACTTCTCCTCACTTCTCCTCCACTTCTCCTCACTACTCCTCCACTTCTCCTCACTTCTCCTCCTTGGACTTCTCCTCTACTTCTCCTCCTCCTCCTCCTCCACCACCACCACCACCACCTCCTCCGGCCGGCCTCCTACTCCGGCGACCTCTTCCTCCGGCCGACCTCCTCCTCCTCCTACTCCGGCGACCTACTACGGCGACGACCACCTTCTCCTCCTCCTCCGGTGACCACCACCACCACCTCCTCTTCCTCCACCACCTTCTCCTCCTCCGGTGACCACCACCACCTCCTCTTCCTCCACCACCTCCTCCACCACCACCACCTCCACCACCTCCTCTTCCTCCACCACCACCTCCTCCACCACCACCACCACCACCACCACCACTACCACCTCCTCCTCCGGCCATCCTCCTCCTTTACCCACCCACCCACCCACCCACCCACCTCCGGCACCCACCTCCGGCTACCTTCTTCCAGCGAAATATCAAAAAAATTAAAAAAATCGGCGGCCCCAGATCTAGATCTAGATCTAGATCTGGCCGCCATTTTTTTTTGAATTTCAAAAAAAAATTCTGTGGCGCACCACCGTCCGTGCGCCACAGAAATAAGTTTCTGTGGCGCACCACCGCCGGTGCGCCACAGAAATAAGACTTTCTGTGGCGCATGGGCCGGTGCGCCACAAAAACCTTATTTTTGTGGCGAGAATTCTGTGGCGCACCGCCCATGCGCCACAGAATCATTTTTTGGTGCGCCACTGATGAGGCTTTTCCTACTAGTGCTAGATAATTTCTAGTATTGAGTTTGAACAACAAGGAAGACGGTGTAGAGTCTTACAATGTTTACAATATGTCTTTTATGTGTGTTTTGCTGCACCGCTTCATCCTTGTGTTTGTTTCAAATAACCTTGCTAGCCTAAACCTTGTATCGAGAGGGAATACTTCTCATGCATCCAAAATCCTTGAGCCAACCACTATGCCATTTGTGTCTACCATACCTACCTACTACATGGTATTTCTCCGCCATTCCAAAGTAAATTGCTTGAGTGCTACCTTTAAAATTTCCATTCTTCACCTTTACAATATATAGCTCATGGGACAAATAGCTTAAAAAACTATTATGGTATTGAATATGTACTTATGCACTTTATCTCTTATTAAGTTGCTTGTTGTGCGATAACCATGTTCCTGGGGATGCCATCAACTACTCTTTGTTGAATATCATGTGAGTTTCTATGCATGTCCGTCTTGTCTGAAGTAAGGGAGATTTACCACTAAAATGGTTAGAGCATGCATAATGTTAGAAAAGAACATTGGGCCGCTAACTAAAGCCATGATCCATGGTGGAAGTTTCAGTTTTGGACAAATATCCTCAATCTCATATGAGAACACTAATTGTTGAAACATGCTTCTGCATAAAAGAGGAGTCCATTATCTTTTGTCTATGTTGTCCCGGTATGGATGTCTAAGTTGAGAATAATCAATAGCGAGAAATCCGATGCGAGCTTTCTCCTTAGACCTTTGTACAGGCGGCATAGAGGTACCCCTTTGTGACACTTGGTTAAAACATGTGTATTGCGATGATAATCCAGGTAATCCAAGCTAATTAGGACAAGGTGCGGGCACTATTAGTATACTATGCATGAGGCTTGCAACTTGTAGGATATAATTTACATAACACATATGCTTTATTACTACCGTTGACAAAATTGTTTCTTGTTTTCAAAACCAAAGCTCTAGCACAAATATAGCAATCGATGCTTTCCTCTTTGAAGGACCTTTCTTTTACTTTTATGTTGAGTCAGTTCACCTATCTCTCTCCACCTCAAGAAGCAAACACTTGTGTGAACTGTGCATAGATTTCTACATACTTGCATATTGCACTTGTTATATTACTTTGCATTGACAACTATCCATGAGATATACATGTTACAAGTTGAAAGCAACCGCTGAAACTTCATCTTCCTTTATGTTGTTTCAATACCTTTACTTTGAATTATTGCTTTATGAGTTAACTCTTATGCAAGACTTATTGATGCTTGTCTTGAAGTACTATTCATGAAAAGTCTTTGTTTTATGATTCATTTGTTTACTCATGTCATTTACCATTGTTTTGATCGCTGCATTCATTACATATGCTTACAATAGTATGATCAAGGTTATGATGGCATGTCACTCCAGAAATTATCTTTGTTATCGTTTACCTGCTCGGACGAGCAGGAACTAAGCTTGGGGATGCTGATACGTCTCCGACGTATCGATAATTTCTTATGTTCCATGCCACATTATTGATGATACCTACATGTTTTATGCATACTTTATGTCATATTTATGCATTTTCCGGCACTAACCTATTAACGAGATGCCGAAGAGCGATTCTTTTTCTGCTGTTTTTGGTTTCAGAAATCCTAGTAAGGAAATATTCTCGGAATTGGACGAAATCAACGCCCAGGGTCCTATTTTTCCACGAAGCTTCCAGAAGACCGAGGGAGAAACGAAGTGGGGCCACGAGGTGGCCAGACACCAGGGCGGCGCGGCCTGGACCCTGGCCGCGCGGCCCTGTCGTCTGGGCCCCTCGTGACGCCCCTTGACCTACCCTTCCGCCTACATAAGCCTTCGTCTATAATAGCCCCGATCGAGAGCCACGATACGGAAAACCTTCCCGAGACGCCGCCGCCGCCAATCCCATCTCGGGGATTCGGAGATCGCCTCCGGCACCCTGCCGGAGAGGGGAATCATCTCCCGGAGGACTCTACACCGCCATGGTCACCTCCGGATTGATGAGTGAGTAGTTCACCCCTGGACTATGGGTCCATAGCAGTAGCTAGATGGTCGTCTTCTCCTTATGTGCTTCATTGTCGGATCTTGTGAGCTGCCTAACATGATCAAGATCATCTATCTGTAATACTATATGTTGTGTTTGTTGGGATCCGATGGATAGAGAATACTATGTTATGTTGATTATCAATCTATTACCTATGTGTTGTTTATGATCTTGCATGCTCTCCGTTATTAGTAGAGGCTCTGGCCAAGTTTTTACTCTTAACTCCAAGAGGGAGTATTTATGCTCGATAGTGGGTTCATGCCTCCATTAAATGCAGGACGGTGACAGAAAGTTCTAAGGTTGTGGATGTGCTGTTGCCACTAGGGATAAAACATTGATGCTATGTCCGAGGATGTAGTTATTGATTACATTACGCACCATACTTAATGCAATTGTCTGTTGTTTGCAACTTAATACTGGAAGGGGTTCGGATGATAACCTGAAGGTGGACTTTTTAGGCATAGATGCATGCTGGATAGCGGTCTATGTACTTTGTCGTAATGCCCAATTAAATCTCACCATACTCATCATATCATGTATGTGCATTGTCATGCCCTCTCTATTTGTCAATTGCCCAACTGTAATTTGTTCACCCAACATGCTATTTATCTTATGGGAGAGACACCTCTAGTGAACTGTGGACCCCGGTCCATTCTTTTAATCGAATACAATCTACTACAATACTTGTTCTACTGTTTTCTGCAAACAATCATCATCCACACTATACATCTAATCCTTTGTTACAGCAAGCCGGTGAGATTGACAACCTCACTGTTTCGTTGGGGCAAAGTACTTTGGTTGTGTTGTGCAGGTTCCACGTTGGCGCCGGAATCCCTGGTGTTGCGCCGCACTACATTTCGCCGCCATCAACCTTCAACGTGCTTCTTGGCTCCTACTGGTTCGATAAACCTTGGTTTCTTACTGAGGGAAAACTTACTGCTGTACGCATCACACCTTCCTCTTGGGGTTCCCAATGGTCGCGTGCTGTACGCGTATCAGTCTCCTAGTCGCCTGACTCGATTGATGATGTCGAGCTCGAAAAATCGGGATCGATCGCTGATAATCCCGACGAGATCGGAATTTCGAGACGATACGCTCCTTCTTTCTCGACGCGAAAGTGGAACCTTCCGAACGTCATCTCCATGGGCTCCTCCAGATACGCATATGCATCCAAACGGGAGGGCGGGTGAGGTACAAAATCGACTAGACCAGTTTCGATCTGTTTACCTCTGTCCATTGTGTTGCTCGAAGTTGATGAAGTCGATGATCTTGAACGTGCCATCGAGATCAGCTCCTTGACACCTCTAATTCCCACAGACGGCGCCAATTGACAAGGGATTAACTTATCAATGCCTACGTATTGTAGACTAGGGTTTAGTTGGAAGTAGAGGGCAAGTAGATCTCGAAGGTTTCAGCCGAAAAGTACTCGACGATTATGAAAACTAGGGTTGCGTGAACAATGAATCGATCCCTTTCTTTGTCCCTCGACTCCCCCTTATATAGGAAGTGGAGCCGAGGGATTCGTAACATACAAGTTTACAGAGTCCGGGAGGGTTTCCAACCCGTCCCGCAAGATTACAAGTAGTATTCCTAATACAACTCTAGCTTTCCTTGATTACAACTTGGGCTTCCGAATCTTCTTATTCATCGAGTCGTGGGCCTTAAGCAAACCCCGGGCACCATCTTCGGCAGGCCCATTGGGGATGCCTATGTCAGGAACCTCTCATACTATTTGGAAAATAATTTTGAATGGTTTATATGAACTAGAAATAGCCACATAGCCATTATTTTGATCTAGTCCATGATCATGCAAACAACTACGTGATGTTTTTACATAAACATGTAGAGTATGTGAAATGTGATTTATGAGAGTTGGAATCAACTCAAAATCACTTAGGGTTGATTTTTAATAATTGTTTGAAGTTACAAAAGTCCCTGCCTTGTTATTTTTGTCACTTTAATTCTACAAACAATCTAAGGGTGAGACCAGTGGGGTTGGATAGATCTTTTTGTAAGCTTTCCAACAATACCGAATTCATCAAATTTGGCCCTGTGGATTTGAATCTATTCAATTTTGAAAAAGGCATTTGTGAGCAATTTTGGAAATAACAGAATTTCGGATTTAAATTTAATGGGCCGGCGGGAAAATAACTGGGCCCAAACAATTCAAAACAGCACAGGCCAGCCCACTACGCGTCCAGCACGCGTGGGCTGCCTGACAAGGTGGGGTCCACCAGTCAGCCTAACATAACCAGCGAAACGGTATGTTTCAATTCGATCTAGCCGTAGGATTAGAATGTGATCTAACGGACGAGGATCGTCGTCGTCGACAAAGAGAGGCGAGCTACTGGCGGCGACGGTGGGGGTGGGAGGCTCACCGGCGGTACGGCGATGATCGGCGACGAGCTGCGGCGACGTTGTCAAGGAAGGGGAAGCAGATGGTAGCAGCGGCGCTTGCTGGGGAGGCTCCAATCGACGGCGGTGTTCTCAGCACCTCCGCGGCTCCGGCGATGAAATTGGTTGGCTACAGAGGTGAATCGAGCAGGGGCAGTGGTCGAGGAGCTTGAGAAGAGAGAGGGAAGCAAGGTTGTGTGAAGATTGGAGCGCAGGGGTGGCTCCTTTTATAGCGGCGGAGGGTGCTGCGGCTCGGGCGATGGGGTCGTCCATGGAGACGTCGCTACAGGGGGCGGAGGTGCACTGGCGATGACGCGCGTGTGTTGGCAATGTCAATGCGGTCATGCTGCGCTTGATTGTGGTGAAAACGATGCACAGGTGAGGACGAGCGCGTGACGAGAGCGGCCAGTACTGCGGCGGACGTCGGCGAAGTGGGCGTCGTCTACGGCGTTCCCGCGGGCCAATGGCGATGTCTGGGCGGTGCGTGGTGACGTCGTGAATCAGGTGGCGCGGAGGGAAGGGGACGGGGTCAACGGAGCTGGCCAGGCGATGACGTGTCTGGGCGTGCCCGTGGCGTTCGCCGTGCGCGTTCTGGCGTGCGCGTGTGCGTCTGGGCACGTCTGGGCGTCGCGTTTCCTGGCGAGTATGGTGCACGAATTCGTCGAGGGCCGTGTCTAGAAGACGTAGGAGGGTGAGAAGAGGCTACGTGACATGGTTGTGCACGTTGGTGTGCATCAGAGAGAGAGATGGCATGAGTGATGCCATGCCATGCCACGGCATGGTTCGGTTTGGGTCCAATGGTGACGATGCAGGGTACCATTCCTTGTCTTTGGCGCTTGGCAAGGTGCAGAGGGGTCAGAGGGGTACAAGTGATGACCTAGGGTCGATAGGAGAGGCTTTGGTCCAGCAGATTTTGTAATGTCTCTAGTTGTCCAGAGTTTGCCCATCACCTGCTCGACATAATGGCCGCAAGAAAATAATTTTCGAATTTTTGATTGAATTTTGGTGGGTTGCAAAGAAATAATAAATGGAGTCTACTGGTGGTGGTTGGGGTCAAAAAGGTGTTGATTTGCAAAAATCCAAATTGCACATGATCTTACATATGCTTCATGGTCTCCACTTTGCTTGCTCACCATTTGAAATTGAAAAAGAATTTGGGGTGATGGTTTTGGGCAAAGCTGTTCACCTTGATGTTGTCTTGGATGAGGTGCAAAGAGTTGGCAAAGTATAGTAGGGAAATCTCTAAATAGCAGGGCTCAAAGTGGGCATCAGGCTAAGAATTGCCATTTTGACCATAATTGCATGTGAGCCCAAATTTGATTCAAATTTGATTTGATTTGAGTTTCTTTGATTCCAAAAGTCCTAATAAGTGTTTAGTAACCATTTAAAACCAATGGTGCAAGCCAAAATGGTCTAGGTTAAGTATTTGCACAAATGGCATAAACCATATGTGAGGGTTGTGTGATTTTCCACTTTTATTCTTTTCTTTTTGTTTTGATTTTTCTTGTGATCACCAAGGATCAAGGGTAGGGTTTTAGTTCAAAGGTAGGAGTAGCAAACACTCATCATGGCAATTTCACACAAATGCACACACACTATGCATAACACTATATGCAAAGATAAAAGTTTTTGTTGGTTGCTAAATTTGGATTTTGGGAAACCTTCATTCTCATTGATTGAAATTTGGGATGTTACAAAGACCCACTCCAAATTAAAGTAATTAGCTTTCAAAGTAGTGATCCCATCATCACCATGTTTGTCCGTCTTCTTTCTAGGGAAGTGTACTACAAATGGGTCTTTGGATGGTAGTCCAATTCTCACATTCCCTTCATGTAAATTGAGTAGATATTTAATAGTTCTAAGAAATGTCCTTTCTAGGATAATAGGGGCTATAGGATCTTCAGGCATGTCCACAATAACAAGATCAATAAGAGGAGGACATCCTTTAATCTCTACTACAATATTATCTTTTATGCCTACAACTTGGCTATAGGTTGAATCAACTAAGTGAAGTCTTAGCTTAGTAGCTTTAAATGGCCCCATCCCTAACTTATCAAATAAGCTCTTTGGAATTGTGGAGACGCTTGCACTAAGATCACAAAGTGTAGCCACCTCATTTGTTCCAAAATGAATCTTAATAGTGGGCTTAAATATATCATCAAGCTTAGCTGGAAGTTTTTTAGCTAGCTTCTTATATTGTTGTTCTAAGTCATGAACTTTGCGTGCTACTTCATGAATAAATTGACGGTACCTTACACCATTACTTTCATCGACTCTGGGATGTCTTACCGTGACCATCTTTATGAGATCTTCTATGGAGTACTCTGGTGTTGGAGCATTGCTATAGTCCAGTTCTTCAAGTGCTTCTCCTTCTCTTTCAATCCTCATCATCTTTAGGTCTTCAATGGGGTTTGGTTCTGACTTACCTGCAAATCTTGCAAGTATTATAGTTTGATTTTTAGCTATCTTCCCCAGTTGTGTCTCAACGGTCTTCGTCCTTTCCTGTAGAACTTGAACATCATTCTTAAGTGAAACATTTTGATTAGATAAATTCCCTAACATAGTGCTATGATTTTCAGTAAGCTTTGTAAGGGTACTATTTTTTCAGCTTGCGCATGCATAAATATTTTGAAAGTACTTTCAATTGAAGTATTACCATTGCTTTCTCCACTACCATTGGTGTAGTTATTATCTGGAACTCCTGCATTGTTGTTATATTGTTTAGGAAAATTAGAGCCATAGTTTTGACTCTTCGATGCAGGGTTATAATGATTTATTGCTATGAAGTCTACTTCCTCAACATTAGAGTTGGTGATGGCATTAACTTGGGTATTTTCCTTACCCTTAAAAATATTTATAAGCTCATCTACCTTTGAAGTAAGCTCTTCATTGTTACCTTCGGTCATTGCATTCACCTTTCTTGAGGAGGATCTTTCTACATGCCATTGGGCATGGTTGCTTGCATATCATCTAGAAGCATCATTGCCGGTTCAACTGGCTTGCTCATGAATGTTCCTCCAGCTGCAATATCAAGCATAGACTTTGATATTGGGTTAAGGGTATTATAAAATAAGTGTAGGATTAACCAATCCTCCATTCCATGACTTGGACAATTCATGGTGGCTTCCTTCATCCTTTCTCATGCAAGCGCTAGTGGCTCGCGATCTTCTTGTCTAAAACCTGTAATGCTAGAATGTAGTTTCATAGTCTTTGCCGGTGGGAAAAATTTAGTCATGAATATATTAGTACATTCATCCCATGAAGTTATAGTGCCTTTAGGCAAAGATAGCAACCAGTCTTTTGCTTTTCCTCTTAATGAAAAAGGGAACAAGCGTAATTTCACCGCATTGGGATCAACATCTTTAACGCGTATCATATCACATATTTCAGTGAATGCATTTAAGTGCATATCTAAGTCCTTAGCGGCTGAGCCTCCAAATTGATTCTGCTGAACCAAGCTTAAATGGTTAGGGTTAATTCCATAGTTATCCGCTGCAATAGCGGGCTGAGTTGTGGGTGAATGAATAAAATAATCATTGGGTATAGCATATTCCCCAAGCTTCTTTTCTGTCATAATGATTATCTTTTTGGTATATTCTTCTATGATTGTAAAAGAACAAGTAACTAATTTTTTGGGTTTTCAAGTAAAGAATAAAATAGTAAACTAATAATATTAAATAAAAACTTAAAACTTAAAATAAAATGACTAACAAGGTCTCTATTAACCTTACCGGAATAGCGAAATTGCTTCCCCGAGAACGGCGCCAAAAAAAGGGTTGATACCTTAGATCCGGATTATAGATTGTAGTAGGATATGCTTTTTCCCTATAAGACCTAGGTTTAATCGAACATTGGGAAGCACTGCTAATAAGGTGTAAAGGAAACATCTACAAGACTTGCTAGTGTATTTTATCTTCAGTTTGTCGGACCTATCTAGTTTACTTTTAAGGGGGTTATGTTCAATGATGGAAATAGGCCGGGGTTAAGGTTTCTCCTGCAACTATGCATACATATATATAATTGAAGCACATATGTGTAACAAATAAAATAGAGATAAGAGATTTGTGAGTAGCACATCCGTAAATACTCTTGCCCCTAAAGCCAGAGGTGACAATAACCTCTTGGTCCAACCACTGTTCTTACAGCCGCAAGCAACAATAGTTATTAAGTAAATAAATACAAACCAAAGCCTTAAGCTCAATGATTGTGCCATGATCCCGAATGAATCATTAAACATGTACCTCACTGAGGTTTCGCGGTAGCACGCCGTTCGTCACTCATCCCACCTCTTCCCTCGATCGAATCGAATGATATGGGTACATGCAGATCACCGAGACGAGGAAAAGAGACAAGGATACAAGATTGCAAAACTCCTATTCAATTCTTACACATATAATAAGATTAGATGGACATAAACGCTGCGAGGATTCACCCCAACCCGCAGCCCGTGAGGACTACTCACACATAATATCAAGATCAAATACAAAGATAGAAATCATTGTGTAAACTAATTGAAATTACAATATTCATACAATGATCGCCAATTCTCAAGGAGATCTCTATTACAATGGTGATGGCTATGGCTATGGAGGAGATGGAAGATGTGATGGATGAACTATGGTGGTGGATCTCCTTCGGTGTGGTGCAGATGAATCTGTTGGATGGCGGCTCTGTTTGGCGACGAATGGATCTCTGTTTGGCGTCGGTCCCTACAAGAAACTTAAAGGATTTGACATCGGGAATGCAGCGGCACACGGTACGGGCGCACGGTCGATGCCCGTTAAAGCCCCTGGAACCGCCTCTGCGATCGCAATCAACTTTATCATGCTCCTGACGCGATTTTGTTCAGTAAGTGCATGTCCATTTGTCATTATGACGTGATTTCCTGCACAACATTAAAAAAATATGAGATTGCACATCTTTGCATTAATTAGTTATTAGTGGCAAGTTGAGAGGTAAACTTATTCAATTTCTTGACTTAGCTAAGGGTTTAAACGCGAGAAAAAGTGGCGTATTTCACAACCATCACATATAATCCAAAAGGACAAGTGAAAGTGTTACTAAGTTTATCATCGCGGTGAACTATTATTTGAGAAAACTGAGAGTAGCCATCCAAATAATAGAAGTGAGAGTGATTTGCAAGTCTCTCTAAAGTTTGTTCTATAAAAGGTAGATGATAATGGCCCTTTCTAGTTTATTTGTTTAACTTTCTCAAGTTGATACACATTGTGTATCCTACAATTGCTATTACACGAATCAGTTCAAGATTTTCATTTGGTTCAAATGTAAACCCTCCTGTCTTAGTTACACAATGCACTAGACTAACCCAATCACTTTCTTTCACATGGTAAATAATGTCAGCGTCAAGTAAATGTATTACCTCTTTTCTTACGTTTTCTTGCATGAAAGCTGTGCAGCGTATGACTAGGTCATCGGGATGTAATCGCATGTGAAAGAGTTGAAATAGCCTTGTCGGTAACGAGACCGAGCTTGGTATCGAGATACCGATGATCATGTCTCGGATGAGTATCAGTATCGAATGAACAAAAGGAATAAGGATCAATGCAAAAGGTTCGAACGACGATCATATCTTTGTGTAATACATAGAGATCACAATGGTTATCCAGACCCAAGTGATCATATGAACAGTGACCTGGTCCCGGATCATGGCTATGATATTCCCGAACCGTAGGGTAACACATTAAAGGGTTTAACGAAACTCGATATAGTTTTGGATTCATCGGAGTTGAGAGATATACCCGGAATAGGGTTCCGGAGATGTCCGAAAGTTGTTCGAAAAAGTTTGGGAGGTGTCTCATACGAAAGGCAATTGAAGAATATGTTTAATATATTGATTAAATGAATTAATATATTAAAATATATTTAATTTAGTAAAAATGATTTTGCATTAATTAAAAATGCCTCCCTACCTTTATTGGGCCCCATATGGAAGGGGCCCATGAGGGAGAAGGGAGGGAGTGCACCTGCCAGTCAAGTGGGCCGGCCCACCATGGTCCGAGCGAGTGGGGGGTGGGGGGAGGCGCCGCGCGGGAGCTATGCCAACCAGACTCCCTCCTCCTCCCTTTTGTTGCCTTGTCTCCTATATAAAGAAACCCATAGGGGCAAATTAAATATACAATTAAATAGAAAAATATTTCCCTCTAGTTTCTGACTCTGTGCAGTTTTCTGAAGAACTGCATAGAGAGGAGACAACTCCACCCGGTACGCGGGAGCATTGCCGGGATCCGGATCTAGAAGATCTACTTCTACAACTTCGTTCGATCGGAGCCGGGAGCGTCGCTGAGCATCGTACATGTGCGAAACAACGAGGTGTTGCATGCGGCACTCAACATCGGAGAGATGGCTTCTTCACGACCCTGAGGTCGGCAATGACTATTTGTCTACATCAACCATGTTCTAGCGAATGTTAACCGCTATCAGTCTACAAGGGCATGTCACCGATATCACCTCCGTTACTGCATTACTACATAGATAGATCTTGGGCATATTAGGGTTCGTATTAAAGTTAGAATTTTTTATTTTCCGCTACATAACCCAACACCGCCTGCCCCGCCCGGCCCACAACGCCGTCGCTCGACCCGTCCCTACTCACCACACGCTGATTGGCTGCTCCTGCCCGCGCGCGCACTCGCCTGCTCCGCGCATCCTGGGTGTGCTGCTTGGTTGCCTATGCCCGAACCCAACTGGCAGGCAGTTCCGGCGAGCACCATTCGATTTTTGCCAATCTCCGGTCGAATTATGTGAAAGTTTGCTGGAATTTGGCCGAACTCCGGCGAGTCTATCGGCGAAGTGTGTTGGCGCGAGGTGAATTTCCAATCCCTGGCGCCTTGATTGTATACAGTCTGGCATGTAATGTAAAACGCCTCCGAAACATCATATATGGCATGTAAAACGCCTTTGAAACATCATATTAGGGGTGCCCTGTAAAAATATTTATGGGTTTGACCATTTTAAGGTCACTACTAGGAAAACGCCTCCAAAAACATCATATTTGGGATGCCCTGTAATACTTGCATGGCCCAAAAATTACTGCCGGCGCACCAGACGAGGGCACTATCACTGGTGGAAAAATGGGCTTTGGTCGCGGTTGGCAACTGCCATTAGTCGCGGTGGCGCAACCGCGACCAAAGTATCGCGACTAAAGGCCCCCCCTTTAGTCGCGGTTCCTTACGAACCGCGACTAAAGGCCCGTCCACGTGGGCCGCAGGCGAGCGCCAGGGCGGAGGACCTTTAGTCGCGGTTCTTCTGGCCAACCGCGACTAAAGGCCTCCGCAGGGTTTAGGGTTTTAGCCCCCCTCCCCCTAAATCTGGTTTCTTTTTAATTTGTATTGTTTTATTTCTTTTGGGTTTTAATTTTGAAGGAGTTTCACATATTGTACGGTACTGTATACATACATGCATATGAATGTACAATTTCAAACAAATTTGAAATTAGAACCAAAAAGAATTCAAGAGGAATATACAATATATATTCAATATCGGATGACCATATACAATATATATTCAATATCGGATGACCATATACAATTTTGAACAAGTTAGTTACAAATTCTGGTGCATATAAAGTTCTACGTCATCGTAATAGTGTTCTCCTCTAGGATCGATGACTTCCCTCGCCAACCATCCAGCTAGTTCCTCTTGAAGTGGTCGGAAGCGAGCTTCTGGACTAAGCGTCTTCCGGAGGTTATTCCTCAGGATGTTGTTCTCACACTTCTGGTCCCGCTCATTGCAGTATCTCCGGATCCTCTCACAAACATAGTATCCACATAGATTGGTCCCCGGTGGCTGAATATCCCCAGTCGTCCGCACTGCCATTTTAAAATGTAGCTCTTTTTTGAATTCACCGACCTTGGTATCTACGAACCGTCTCCAAACCCTACGAGGCAAAGAAAATTAAATAAACAAGAGAGTTATTAATTAGTTACTTGATATTAGGAAATGATGAACGAAATAGGCCGATCGATATAGAGCGCAAATGAATGAAAATAATTACTTTTGCATCATTTTTCTCATGTCGCCCCAAAGCGCCGGATCCATATTCAGAGAGTCGTGGACGAGAACTGAGGAGGTCTGAACTTTAATTACCATAAGAATCCAGTGGAACCTGCGGACACGATACATGCACAGTCATGCATAACTCATCGATTAGCCACATACCATGCATGGAGTAAACAAAAGAGAATGTGCTCAAGACAGAAACACTCACCCAAAATGGTAAGGAAATAGAATATCACTTTTCATTCTTGCTGTTTTCTAATAAACCGCCACAGGTCATCCTCCACGTCGGCGGGGTGGTGTTCTAACACATGTGAATTAACGATGTGTGGGTCAATGAACCCAACATCATGGATGTTCCTTATTCGCATTTCCCGCTTCTTCATTCTGCATAATAGCGTACACAACAAGATAGTTAGGACAATATATATATATATATATATATAGTGCAGGCAATGAACGAGATGGGGTAGAAATTAATAAATCACTTACAGAACGTAGCAACTGATGATAGATTTGTCGAGGTCGCGCAGATTGAACAGCTGGAACAATTCACTCAGATGAATTTGTACCCAGTAATGTTTGAAGTGATGCTCATATCTAACTTCCGCATAGATATACTCTTTGGCGTTTTTATGTTTTATGTAACCCTTGTACCAATTTAGCAGACCTTTCATTTGTCGAGGTAGATCCTCTTCTGCGCAGCTCGACGAGAGGGCCATTCTTCACATATGTAAATACTACGTCCTTCATTGGCGCCTCATCAAGGCCTAGCGGTGCACGAAGAGTGATACCTAAGTCGGCCGCTTGTTCTCCGGCACTCGTTACGGTCAATCCATGTCTGCGCAGCTGCTATGATATCGGGGCATCCGGATCGGCTTGCACTATGAGCGGGGCGATCGATTGTTTACTTTGTTCCCCGAGCTGGGCAACTTCTTTCCCCCTTTCTAATTTTGACTCGGCCTCGTCCTCCAAGGCTTTCTTCTCCGCCAACTCTTGGTTCCTCTTGAACGCGAGTGCTTGCCTACGAAGTTCACGTAAATAGTCGTCAGGCAGATTCTTCGCGGCTTGGGACGGTGTGTTCAAAAATGACTTAGCCCACTGCTTTTGCTTGTCAGAATATACTGGCTTGGGCTCGCCCTCTCTTTTCTTCTTGCACTCCTCCTTCCATTTCTCATGCTGAGCAGCCACGGCCGCTGCATTTTCCTCGACACTAAGTTCCCAAGGCCTCGGGATGAGAGGCTTGATGATGGCTCTGGTATCTTTGTGGTTCTAGGTACATAAGGGTCCGGGTTAATAACCCAGACTGCTTCGTCGCTTCTTCGCCGGAGGTGGATTGGGGGCGGTGTCTGCTGATCACCCGCCGGACGAGGACTGGGGGGCGGCGTCTGCTTACCCGCCGGAGGTGAATTGGGGGGCGGCGTCGGCTGACGTGAAGGAGGTGTAGGTGAAGCACCACCACCACCGCCGCCACCGCCACCGTCACCGCCACCGCCACCGCCACCACCACCACCACCGTAGGGGGGTGGACTTGTTGGCGCCTCGCCTGGAAACTTGATAAATTTCTTCTGCCATAGAATGAACTGGCGCTTGACATCTCCAAGTCTTTTCACCCCTTCAGGTGTAGCAATGTCAATGTCCAGGTCCTCAAACCCTTGGACTATCTCCTCCACCGTGACACGAGCATAGCCATCTTGAATGGGGTTGTTGTGGTGGAGTGCTCCAGGTGGCAAAGCACTGCCGATGGCTATCTTCATGGACATGTTCCCGATAGGATAATACAGATGACATGCTTTCATCTCCTTTATATCGTCCACGGGGTAGCGAGGAGGCTCCGGTGCAGTAATTTGGACCACCAGAGGCTCCGGTGCAGTAATTTCTATCGTCGGTGCACCAGCCGGTGAGGCCTCCGTGGAAGCCACGCTGCTTCTTCTCTGCTGCTGGCTTCCGAGATCCATTGGATGATCTTCATGCTGCGCCCGAGCTGCATCTCTTTCGGCTACTAGTACACTCACGGTTTTCTTCATCACATCCATTTCCGTTACCAACTTCGCCACAACATCTGCATCCCGATCCATCTTTCTCTTACGGCTTCTGTAACCGTACGGGTCATCGTTCTGGGGGAACCCTACTTTCCACGGAATGGGCCCCATGCCTCGTACACGTCCTCCGTGTTCAGGATTCCCGAGGGCTTTTGTCAGGGCGTCGTTCTCTCTGTTGAACTTGATCCTCCCCTCTTGAGCATCCCTCATTGCCTCAATAAGCTTTTGGGTGGGTGTAATTATTTTGCCCTGATAAACACACTCCCTGTCTCCGGGTTCAGCGATCCCCCATGCCCGTACCACCAGCTTTTGGCCCTTGGGTCCCATCCCTCCGTGCACGGACGGATTCCTCGCGCCCTCAGCTCGCTCTCCATCTTCTCCCACCTAGGCTGCCAAAAGCGATACCCTCCTGGCCCCATAATATGATTGTACTCCTTCTTGGCCGCATTCTTCTTATTTTTTTCCGACATTTCAAGGAACTGCTCTGATTTCTTTTGCTTCACAAATTCTGGCCAATCATGTTGCAGTTTCTCATATTGTCCTTTGAAATCCGGAGTCTTGCCCTGCTTGACAAAGTCATGGGCTAGATTTTGCTTGTATTTCCGGAATGCGTTGGCCATCTTAGAAAGAGCGAACCGTTTGACTAGCTTGCACCTCTCCTTGTTTTCCTGAATCTTGTTACCCTCCTCATCGTATTTGCGGTATTCCGGAGGTAGAACGAAATGTTCCATAAGCTTGTTGAAGCAATCTTTTTTTGTTCTCTTAGCGACAAAAGTGAAACCAAGACGCGCCTTCTTTGGCTCATTCCACTCCTGGACGGTGATCGAGACGTTGTCTCTAACAACGGCTCCGCATTGGCTGATAAACTTGGTGGCGTTCTTGCTGGGCTCCAGCGGCCTGCCGGTTGCTTCCTCGACAACATCGATGGTGCATGTTTCGTTTGGTTTCATCGTCTTGGTTGCGCCACGCTTTGACGACGTACTCGATTTTTCGACGATCCGCCGAGGGCTAAAATAAGAAAGAGAGTCGCGCGTTAGTACACACACATTTATTCAAATCAGTTAGTTTGTATCACCAGACGCTAGCTCAATATGTATATATATACCTCGGCGCCGGAGGTGGTTGCTACTTCCAATTGCAGATCGTCGTTTATCGACGTTTCTTCGGCATCATCTGCTTGCTGACGGCGCCCTTCATCTTCACCCTCAAGGTTCAGATAAGAAGAGATATCATCTTCTTCTTCTCCGGTCGGCACATATAGAATATCGCCTTTTATGATGCCGAACATATGGTCTTCAGCGTCCGGATCATAGTTGTCCAGAATCGGGTCAGCTCTATCGTCCGCCATATGTCAGTCCTGAAAACATGTAGTAAAAACAAATTAATTAAGTGAAGAAGGGGGGCGGTGGCGGTGGCGAAAGGGCGGTGGCAAAAGGAGGGGGCGAGGAAGGGGTGAGAGAGGGTGTCGCGGTAGAGCGCGAGACGGGGCGGCGATTAAAGACGTGGTGTCGGTGACAGTGGCGGTGGCGAAAGGGCAGTGGCGGTGCCGAGGACAACACACATAACCCTCGCCGCCCTCTCGATCCAAAAAACACACGCGTATACGGAGGGGGCGCCGAGGGGCTCGCTGCCCCCTCCGTATACGCGCGGTGGTAAAGTCAAATTTTAGTTCTGCGCTCTCTCCCTCTCCTCTCTCTCACTGCATGCAAGTGGGGCGCCGGCGATGACGATGGGGACGTACGGGCGCGTCGACACACACGGTGTGGGTGGGGCGGCGACGACGGGCCGACGTACGGGACGGGCGCGACGAGAGGGCGGCGACGATGGAGAGAAGGCGCTGACGGCGAGGTCGAGTACGTGCGGTCGGGGGCGACGGCGGGCGTTGGCGGCGGCGAAGCGGGCGGCGAGCGAGAATTATGCCATATTAATCAATTTAATTTCAGATTTTAAATATGTCCAAATTTTAATTATTCAAAACCCAAAACAAAGTTTATATTTGGAAAGTTCATAATTTGCTGATCCTCTCTCCTCTCTCAAAACCCAAAAAAAGAAGAAAAAAGAAGAAAAAAAACGGCCGGGGCGCACCCGGCCGCCTCTCTCCTCTCTCTCTCTGTAACCGCGCACGCGGCCACGGCGGCGCCTCGATCTCTCCTCTCTCTCCACGGCGGCGCCTCCCTCCTCTCTCCACGGCGGTCTCGCAGCGGCGGTCTCGCAGGAAGCGGCGCGCGCGCGGCGGCGTGGTGTAGCGCGGCGGCGGAGATCGAGGCGCGCGCAGCGAGCGAGAGAGAGGCCGGCCGCGGCAGACGACGTACGGGCGGAGACGGCGGAGTTCGGCGGCGGAGTTCGGCGAGGGCGGCGGCGGAGGAGGCTCGGCGAGGGCGTCGTCCAGGCGTCGGCGCGGCGGCGATGGCGGGCGCGGCGGCGACACCTCCGTGAGATCGGCGGAGAAGACGAGTGGGGCGCGGCTCTACGCCGCGCGCGAATTTATACTGCCCCCAACCTTTAGTCGCGGTTGGTGAGACCAACCGCGACTAAAGTACCTTTGATCGCGGTTGGTATCACCAACCGCGACTAAAGGTATTTTCGCCGGAAATTTCGTTCCCGCGTGGGAAGACCCTTTAGTCGCGGTTGGCGAGACCAACCGCGACTAAAGGTCTTTTCTGAAATTCTTTTCATTTCAAAATTTTAAAAATACAAATAATATATCAAAAAATTCATAAAAATAAAACTAGTTCAATTCAAAATCTTAAAAATACAAATAATATATCAAAAAAATCAGAAAAATAAAACTAATTCAATTCAAATTCTTAAAAATACAAATAATATATCAAAAAATTCTGAAAAATAAAACTAATTCAATTCAAATTCTTAAAAATACAAATAATATATCAAAAAATTCAGAAAAATAAAACTAATTCATTTCAAAATTTTAAAAACAGAAATAATATATCAAAAAATTCTGAAAAATAAAACTAATTCAATTCAAATTCTTAAAAATACAAATAATATATCAAAAAATTCAGAAAAATAAAACTAATTCATTTCAAAATTTTAAAAACAGAAATAATATATCAAAAAATTCTGAAAAATAAAACTAATTCAATTCAAATTCTTAAAAATACAAATAATATATCAAAAAATTTAGAAAAATAAAACTAATTCATTTCAAAATTTTAAAAACAGAAATAATATACCAAAAAATTCAGAAAAATAAAACTAATTCAATTCAAATTCTTAAAAATACAAATAATATATCAAATAAATCAGAAAAATTCTTCCCGCCTCTTTCTTCCCGCCACTTTCTTCCCGCCACTTTCTTCCCGCCTCTTTCTTCCCGCCACTTTCTTCCCGCCTCTTTCTTCCCGCCTCTTTCTTCCCGCCTCCTGTCTTCCCGCTCCCATTTTTCCCGCCATTTGTCACTACATATAGGTAGCCCGGCTTGGCCGCATTATCACATCTCTACAATCTCTCATCACTCTCTCATGGCTTCCACCGCACCCACTCTAACCTACCAACAGTGGAGGAGCTTTGCGCCTCGAACTACCCTTGCCCACCGGGCTACCGCGTCTCGCTGGGCCGGAGCCTAAGCGCCGGCGGCGTGTCGGTCCCTCCCGTCCCTCGGGTACTGCGCGCCGGGCGGCCATCACGAACCACTACTACCTCGACCTCACGCCGGAGCAGCGGATGAATCCCCGCCGGCATCCCGATAACCAAGATACTTGGGACGCCTTCTTCATCAATCGGCGTGAGAGGGCGCTCGCTGTGTATGAGGAGGACGGTCTGCCTCCCGGAAACTTCCACGAGGCCGGCCGTCGGCTATGGTGGTACGGCCGGACTCGCAGAGCGTCATGGACTACATCACGGCCGGCGATATCCCCCGCTGCGCTACCCTCGATTCGAGCCACGAGCGCCGCCCGACGACAGCGACGACAAGAGCGACGACGCAGCCGGCAACTTAGAAGGCGACGACTACCAGATACAACGGCGGCGGCTATGAAGACTACGAGTATGCATATTATACGCCTAGGCAGGAGTATGACTAAATCACTCCAAATTTCATGTATGCAGGAGTATGACTTAGTCACTCCAAATTTCCTATATGCAGGAGTATGACTTAGTCACTCCAAATTTCATGTATGCAGGAGTATGACTTAGTCACTCCAAATTTCATGTATCATCAGTGCTATCTCGAGTCAATTGAATCATTCGAAAATGGACACCAAACACATCACGGGTAATATAATTCACATGTTCAACAAAGTTTGGTACAATAAATTATTACACATCATTTCTTCCCTTGTGTCCCTGCTTGCTTACGATTGTGCCGTATCCATGGAGCATCCTCATCATTTAACTTAATGCTTGGGTCGGTGTTCACTTTGAAGGGCGGAATTTCAGCAAACATATTATAATCTTCTGACATGTCTGTCTTGTCCTCCACTCCCACGATGTTTCTTTTCCCTGAAAGAACAATGTGGCGCTTTGGATCATCGCATGATGTACTGATCGTTTTCTTATCTTTCCGTTTCCTCGGTTTGCTACTCATGTCCTTCACATAGAAAACCTGAGCGACATCTTTCGCTAGGACGAATGGTTCGTCAAGGTAACCAAGATTGTTGAAATCCACCATTGTCATTCCGTATTGCTGGTCCACCTTTACCCCACCTCCTGTTAGCTTGAACCATTTGCACCGGAACAAAGGGACCCTAAAGGAGGGTCCATAGTCAAGTTCCCATATCTCCTCTATGTAACCATAATATGTGACCTTTTGCCCATTCTCGGTTGCTGCATCAAAGCGGACACCACTGTTTTGGTTGGTGCTCTTTTTATCTTGGGCGATCGTGTAAAATGTATTCCCATTTATCTCGTACCCTTGGAAAGTCGTTATAGTCGAAGATGGTGTCTTGGCCAACATGTACAGCTGATCTACAACCTTATTGTCACTCATTAAATGTTTTCTCAACCAACTGCCGAAAGTCTCCATGTGGGACTTCCTACTCCAGGATTCGGGCTTCCTGTGGTTGTCCGAGCGTAAAATATTCTTGTGTTTCTCAAAGTACGGAGCCACCAAGCTGGAATTGGTCGAACTGTGTGGTGTGCTTCAGTCAGAGAATGGCCGTCCATACATATCATTGATTTCCTTCCGATCGTGCCTTTTCCACTTAGTCTCCCCTCGTGCCGCGATTGAGGAAGACCAATCGGCTTAAGGTCAGGAACAAAGTCAACACAAAACTCAATTACCTCCTCATTTCCATAGCCCTTGGCGATGCTTCCTTCTGGCCTAGCACGGTTACGAACATATTTCTTTAATACTCCCATGAACCTCTCGAAGGGGAACATATTGTGTAGAAATACAGGACCGAGAATGGAAATCTCATCGACTAGGTGAACCAGGAGGTGCGTCATAATATTGAAGAAGGATGGCGGGAACACCAACTCGAAACTGACAAGACATTGGATCACATCGTTCTGTAACCGTGGTAGAACTTATGGATTGATTACCTTCTGAGAGATTGCATTGAGGACTGCACATAGCTTCAAAAAGGCTACTCGAACATTTTCCGGAACGAGCCCCCAAAAAGCAATCCGAAGCAATTGCGTCATAATCACGTGGCAGTCGTGAGACTTCAGGTTTTGGAACTTTTTCTCCGCCATGTTGATTATTCCCTTTATATTGGACGAGAATCCTGACGGGACCTTCATACTGCTCAGGCATTCAAAAAAGATGACCTTCTCTTCTTTGGTCAGAGCGTAGCTGGCACGACCTTGAAACCATTCCGGATGCCGGTCATCAGGGTCTTTCAAACTTTGCTGGTCCTGCCGTGCTTCCTTTGTATCATTTGACTTCCCATACACGCCCAAGAAGCTTAGGATGTTCACGCAAATATTCTTCGTAACGTGCATCACGTCGATTGCAGAGCGGACTTCTAGGACTTTCCAATATTCTAGCTCCCAGAATATAGATTTCTTCTTCCACATGGCTACGTGCCGTCGGCTCCTTCGGAACTGATTGTCCGCCAGGACCCTTTCCAAAGATGACTTTCAAATCCTTGACCATATCAAATACCTCAGCACCAGTGTGTTCCGCAGGCTTCGGCCGGTGATCTGCCTTGCCGTTGTAATGCTTGCCTTTCTTTCTTACTGGATGACCTTTCGGAAGAAATCGACGATGCCCAAGGTACACGTTCTTCTTACAATTTGGCAAATGTACACTTTCAGTCTCATGTAAGCAGTGCGTGCATGCATTGTATCCCTTATTTGACAGTCCCGAAAGGTTACTAAGAGCAGGCCAATCGTTGATGGTTACGAAAAGCAACGCTCGTAGGTCAAATTCCTCTTCTTTGTGCTCATCCCACACACGGACACCAGGTCTGCCCCACAGCTGTAAAAGTTCATCAACTAATGGCCTTAGGTACACATCGATGTCGTTGCCGGGTTGCTTCGGACCTTGGATGAGCACTGGCATCATAATGAACTTCCGCTTCATGCACAACCAAGGAGGAAGGTTGTAGATGCATAGAGTCACGGGCCAGGTACTATGGCTGGAGCTCTGCTCGCCAAAAGGATTCATGCCATCCGTACTTAGACCAAATCTTATGTTCCTTGCGTCAGCTGCAAAATCTTTGAACTCTCTGTCGATCTTTCTCCATTGCGTTCCATCTGCGGGGTGTCTCAACTCCCCGTCCGACTTACGGTCCTCTTTGTGCCATCGCAACAACTTGGCATGCTCTTTGTTCCTGAACAGACGTTTCAACCGTGGTATTATAGGAGCATACCACATCACCTTGGCGGGAACCCTCTTCCTGGGTTTCTGGCCCTCAACATCGTCGTCACCAGGGTCATCGCCTCGATCTTATAACGCAATGCGGTGCATACCGCGCATTCATTCAAATGCGCGTATTCCCCGCGGTAGAGGATGCGATCGTTGATGCATGCATGTATCTGAACCTCTAAACCTAGAGGGCAGACAACCTTCTTTGCTTCGTACGTAGTGGCGGGCAACTCGTTATTCTTTGGAAACATATTCTTCAACATTTTCAGCAAGTTTTCAAATGCCGAGTCAGCTACACCTGCCTGTGCCTTCCATCTCAGCAAATCCAGTGTGCAGCCCAGCTTTTTCAGACCATCATCGCATCCGGGGTACAGCGCCTTCCTGTGATCCTCTAACATGCGATCCAAATTCTCCCTCTCTTTTTCAGTTTCGCAGCGTCTCCGTGCATCAGCAATGGTCCGACCAAGATCATCAACGGGATCATCATCACGTGCCTCTTCTTCACCTTCCCCTTCACCTTCCCCTTCACCTTCAGCATCCTCCATGAAAGTATCACCGAAATGAGCAAGATAGCTTTCATCGATAAAATCATCCCCTTCTTCATCTTCTTCCATTATAACCCCTCTTTCTCCATGCTTGGTCCAACAATTATAGCTTGGTATGAAACCGTGCCGAAGCAGGTGCATGTGAACATCTCTTGAGGAAGAGTAACCATTCTGATTCTTACATTTAACACATGGACAGATAACAAAACCCCCCTGCTTGTTCGCATTAGCCACTACGAGGAAATCTTTCAAACCCGCACTGAACTCGCCGGAGAGTCGGTTACCGTACATCCATTGTCGATTCATCTGCATTATTATAATATAAAATATATAATTAACCATCATGCATTTGTTAAACTAACTAGCTACAAACAATATAAATTAAACAATGAACTACACACATGCACATGCACATTTTATCAACGACACATCAAAGGTTCAAGTTGCTAACCGCGATCGAGGAGGAAAAAATAAATGAGAAAGCTCAAGTGTGGCTCCAACACTTCATATCATGTTTGTTTCATGCTCTTGGGGCATTTCATCAAACACCTTATGTGCATAAGAGGAACCAAAAGCAAACCTAACACCCACTTGTGAAGCTTGTGAAGAGAATGGCACCAAATGGCTAAGTGTTGGCTGCTGGGTGGGTATATATAGGGGAGGGGCTTTAGTCCCGGTTGGCCTGGCCAACCGCGACTAAAGGCCTTCGGGCACCTTTAGTCGCGGTTGGCCTGGCCAACCGCGACTAAAGCGCCCCACGTGCACCGGCTGGCCACCGAGCGCCCTGGGCCCAGGCCTTTGGTCGCGGTTCGCCACCCGAGCCGCGACTAAAGACCCCATTGGTCGCGGTTCTTACATTTTCGCGACTAATGGGGCTCACCCGAAGCCTGTTTTTCCACCAGTGTATCAATAATAAAATAGCGACGGCGAGCCCCCGGGCATGATGCGTCGGCCATAATTCTTGGGCCAGGCCCGGAGGAGGTGGAGACCAGGCCAACATTTACCGCCGCTGCACCACGCTTCCTGTGCGCCGGCGGTATATGTTCTTCGCCGGCGCGACGCGCATCTGGTGCGCCGATGGTGTTTGCCACCGGCGCGCTTCAATATTGGTGCATCGGGCACTATAATCTGCAGCTATAGCCCGGTGTCTACTAAAAAATCATCCAAACCTTTAAACTAGCCAGTAAATTTACGGGTTTAAACAATTCGAGGGATCTGCTAGAGATGTTATTAGATTAGCTTGTTATTCAATAGTCAAACCAACAAGGAGATATGCTCCCGAGCATGCTGAACACATACCATGACAGCACCCGATCCAACTAGAGGTGTGCCATGTTTTCTTTTTATGCTGAACAATTTGACATATTTTTTGTTTTTTTACAATTAGCTAACTGAACCTGCCGCTCGGTACAATTTGACATATAGCGTATGCTCCCTTTATTTTGAAATACATGTTAGACACATTTTAAAATGCTAAAAAAATTGAAACAAAAATTTCGCACGTACATCTTCATGTGCTACGCGCTCACAAAGTCGTTTCATGAAAAATCGACATGTCATGTGGCGTGTGTAAAAAAGATAAAATTCGGTGCTGAAACAAAGACTTGTCACAAGATAAATCTTCTCTTTTTCGCTTAGACTACAAAAAAAATCATTTTTTCGTGAAACTTGACGAATACACATATATTATGGAGATGTACATGTAAATTTTTTTGTCAATTTTTTTTAACACTTGGAAATATGTTTTTATGGTAGAGGGATCATACGCACCCGGGAGCCGAATTGAGTTTCTGGATAAATATAAGAATTTGACGAATACTATATAAGATCATAATTGTAAGGAAGCCAGACCAGCAAAGCCATACAGGAGTTCAGGAGCAATAGTTCATTTCGCACGCGCATGCTATGAAATGTTATAATTTGATATGATATGATGATCTAACGCCGGGCATGGTTCGTTTCAGGAGTTAATATTTCGTATATTTTGCCGCTATTTTCTTGTGGAGTGGAAAGTAGATCGCCCTCTCAGCTCTCTCTGAAAGATTTCTCTGAAGGTCCACAGTTTAGACTTAGCTTTAGAGAGAGATGATCACTGGTTAGATATTCCCTATCCATGGAGTACTGGTAGAGACATCAAAGGGGCTCTGGTAGCAGCATTCACTAGTGGAGAAGAGGCCTTTGGTCCCAAGCTTTAGTCCCAGTGCTGAACCAAACCGGGTCCAATGGGGGGCATTGGTCCCGGTTCGTTTGGCCCAGGACGACCCCACCCGCTGGAGCCTGTCCGGTAGTGGCCTTTGGACCCGGTTTGTATTACAAACCGGGACTAAAGGGTCCACCGCAGGGCGCGGCAGGCCGTGTCAGTCGTGGGGAACCCTTTAGTTCCGGTTTGTAATACAAACCGGGTCCAAAGGCCCCGCCTCTGGCTATATAACCTTGCCCCTGCCCAAGTGTGAGCCACACTTGGCCATTTTTTCACTTTCTTCACAAGAGGGGTGTATTGCTCTCCTCTCTTCTTCACATGCACAAGAGGTGTTCGATGAAATGCTTAAGAGGATTTGCCACTTGAGTTTACACAAATCAAGCCACACTTAACTTGCTTTTTTCTTCTTCATCGAGGTTAACAACTTTATCCTTTTCATCTGCAATTGATAAAATGCATGTGTATATATACATCGTGATGTTCTGTAATGGTTTTGATCAGCTTAATTATATCATGCAGATGAATCGGCAATGGATGTACATTGACCGACGGTTTGACGAGTTCACTGCGGGCCTGGATAATTTTATGGCCGTGGCGGAGGCAAACAAACATGGTGGCTTCATGTATTGTCCATGTGTGGACTGCAAGAATACCGTAAATTACGCTCACTCGAGTCTCATTCACGGCCACCTTCTGCGATCCGGTTTCATGCCCAGTTACTATTGTTGGACCAGGCACGGAGAAAGAGGGGTTATGATGGAAGACAATGAAGAAGAGGAAGAGGATGATGACGGTTATCCCAATTTCCCTGAATACGATGATACTGCAGAGACAATGAAGTAGAAGATCAAGAGGCACCAGATGAGCCTGCTGATGATGATTTTGGCCGGGCCATTTGTGGTGACCCGGCATACCACTGCATGGTGTAGTATGTAAGTCTGATATAACACCAATGAAACACCGTTCCACTAGTATTATATCGCTCAGAGTGGTACAACAGAAACATATGCGGGTCCAAGGTATGTCTATAGAATTACAACATTGACTCTGTTACATAAGATCATCACAGCCTCCTACTTTACAATGAGGTAAATCTGCAAATAAACACCAGAAGAACGACTCGTAGTCTAATCCTATCACGAACTCTATTTGTAGAGTATTTGACTAGCTATAGAGGCCATGAATAGATTCTAGCTAAGTAGGAGCTAGGTATAGGAAGCTAGTTCCCTTCTATGGCTAAACTAGGTTTTCTCCTTGTTGGATGTGTAACTGACTCCTCTGACAGGGTCCTGTCTCTTGAAGTAGTTGTTGACTCCTCGGTCTTCGAGTTGCACTATAGATCCTCCTTCGATGCCTCCATATCTAAGCAGGGGATTTAAGAGTGGGATGAGTACGAGCGTACTCAACAAGTTCATTATAGGAAAGAGGTGTTTAATGCACTAGCTACAGCATTAGACCAGAAAGTCTAATACCAATGTAGGTTTTCATAATCATTTCTTCAAAAGATTGCTTTTATTCAGAAGAACTATGTCCGTCAGCCTTCACCGGTTTACTAGAACTTCATGGAGCTCCTTTCCGGCCGCGTTCGCAGTTCCATATCCCGGAACAGGGAATGACAGGTCACGGTTTTTTACACTCTGCAGAGGTGTGTTTCTTTACCCATAAGAGATCTTAACCTTGGTGCCAACCGAGCTTAAGTTCTCGTCCACACTTCCTTTGGTGTGAGGCCCGGTATAAGGTCTAGCCAATCATGTTCCTCCGCTACCTCGAACACCCACCCTTTGTTGCATGCCCCGACCCTGGGTCCTCGCCGGTCCCATTATTCCCACTCACGGGTGGACCCCGACCACGACGACAGTTTGGGATCGAACCAAACTCCTTCGCCGGTAGCTGCAACCCATCATAGACCACAATACCGTGGGGACTTAAGGCTTCCCCAGCCAACCGCTTGCACTTCAAGCGACAAGTGTCTACGGACTATGCCGTGGGGACTTAAGGCTTCCCCAGCCAACCGCTTGCCCTGACAGATACAAGTGTCTACGGTAAAGCGCATCCGTTGATGAACGAGAGGTGGAAACACTTTTGACTACTCCGTCCCACTCCGGATCTTATGGTTAACACGGGTATTACGGCACAAGAATCACTGGCGACATTTGTTGTTTAATCCTAGATGGATATAAACCCGTGCAATGGAACCTCCACCATATCAACACAATCCATGGTTCCATTGCCCACCACATAGTCATATTCATAGTTATGAAAGTAGTGGTTTTGATTTTTGTGCAATAGTGATAACCATAATACTTTGCAAGTAGTTTGATAAAAATACTCAAATGACATGAGCAAGTGATGAACTTGCCTTTCTTGACTGCAAGATTATGCAGGCAAGGTCTTCGATACGTGATAACTCCAAATTCTGAAATAGCATCATCGTCCGGTAAGGACGATGTTTAAAAGATTGGCAAGGATGCAATAATGCATAAGAATGAGATGCAATCGCTCTAAGCGTGACCTAACCCCGATGATTTAGGATCAGTGCGTTGTAATGATTGGTTCAGGGTGTGTTGCACTTTTAGAGTGATTCACAAACAAGGTTCTTATTCAGGTGTGAATACTTGGTATCATAAACAAGTAGATAATAAAGCATAATGATCAGTTGAGCACACAAAGAATGACAATTGGCATGATGTTATCAAGTAAGGAACAGTGGTCAGTTTTGGTACTATATGGCATGGTTAATGATTGATTATCATATACTTTAAAAGAATAACTTTTGAAGAACATGTACTTTGATAAAGAACAAGTATGCTAATCAGGGTTGTGGAGTTCTATGGTGTTCTATAGTTTTAATTGGTTTCTGGAGTAAGTAGTAGATGGATCACAACATAGTTGGATTCATGAGCAACTAGGCTTGATTGGTTTTATTTAAGCATAAGCAAATTAAGAAATTAATTATACATGGGTGCTATCATGGTGGTTCATCTCGCTGGTGATAGCTAGCTAGGGTTTATATGCCCTATAAGGCAGAGTTGCTGGCTACTCTTGGTTTTCTTCAAAAGAATAACTTTTAAAGAACATACTTCTTAAATGGTAAGAAGTATATTAATTAGGGTTGAGGTGGTTTAGGTTTTACTGTTGGTTCTATTAAGTAAGGAATTATTGGCTTCTAAATAGGATGGTGGATAAGTATCCAACACTAATAGGGTTTAGTGGACTCTGGTTATGTAATGCTCAAGATCTGACTTGGTTGCTTCTAAGGTTCATCATATTGGTGTGATGCTAAATAAGAGTGAATAAGGGTGATGGCGTTGGTAATAGGATCTAGGGTTTACACTTGGTTAACCCTACTTGATTATCTTGGTTTGTTGAGTTTACATAAATAGGATGCTAAATTGTTAGTGTTAGGGTTCCTATATTTTATGTGAACTTGGTAAGCATTTAGCTGCTAATTATGGGTCTATAACTACTAATGAAGTAACATGATCTCATGTTAACTTGGGTTTAGGTTTTAAAATAATTTGGAGTTCACATGAAATAGTGGAGCTAGGATTTCTAGTGGAATTAGGGTTTTGGGTTTCACATACAATTATGAGGTTGTGTTCTTTATTCAATATGGAATTAGGGTTTCTTAATCACCATATAGTTATGAACTTGATAACCTCATTATAAAGTTGAAGTTGTTAAAAATTTTGCATTAAAAAGAATATTGGATTTGACCTATTCTTATTTTTAAAGAATTAATAATTAAGACAATTATTAATTAGGGTTTAAATTCCACTAATAAAGATTTAATAAAATAACAAATAAAGAAAATTAGTTTTCATGTTTTCTTTATTTGTTTACTGGTTTTTTATTTATTTCAGAACTTTTCTTAATTATTGAATTTTAATTGATTTTAGAATTAAAAGAAAAGGCTTAAATAATAAGTATTAAATAATTAAATTTTTATTAAAAATAAAAATTTCATTTTATATTTTTATTGGATGGATCTTATTTTTAGGAACATTTTGATATCTCTTTTATATTTTTCTGATTTAAAATGGATTTTATAAGTGCATGTGAAGTTTCAGCAATTTATATGATTTGAAATAAAAACAGAAAAACTACTAAACGCACCCAGCTAGTGTTACACAGGTTCACTGACGAGTGGACCAATGCCACGTCAGCAGCCACGTGGGCTGACCAAGTCAAAATAGAGGAGGTGGCCTGGGAGCTCACTGCCGGCGCTCAATCGAGGATGGACTCGACGATTTGGCGAGCGCGGGGCGATGCGGCCTAGCGCATACGACGCGCGGGAACTTGGTGAACACTAAGGTGGCGGCGCCACTGAAAAACGGCCACCGGAGCTTGCTCGCCGGCGAGGCCGAGTGGCGGCACTTGGAGACGCACGACGCGGCGGCGATTCAGGGCACTACGGAGAGGGCCAAGATGCTCAAACGAACCAGCAACTCACCGCGAGTACGGAGGGCGTGTCGGCGAGGTCGGAGACGGTCCCAATCACCGGAATTAATGGCTACCGGCGTCGGAGAGGGCGAGCATGACGCGGACTCTCTGGTGGTCTCTTGCTCAATTCCACGCGCGGTTTGGGCATGTCGAGGGTGTTGAGGACAATGGTGGACACGGCGGTGGTCGGGGAGGCTCCAGTCGTCGGTGGTAGGTCGTGACCGTGCGAGCTAGGGTTTCCTTCGGGAACGAAATTGAGCAGGGGAAGAAGAAAGGGAGGCTAGGGTTCGTCCAGGGGACTTTATACGGTTCCAGAAACGAGCCTCGTCACGAATTCGGACGATGGGAGGCCGCCAGCGCGAGAGGGCAGACGAGCACGTCTTCGTGCTGGCCTCCAGCACACGAAGAAGATGAGGACGAGCTCGTCCTCTGTTTTTTTTTCTATACGAAGGGGTACGGGATGGCATTGGGCTGGCGTTGATGGGCTGGTGCTGGGCTGGGTGTTGGGCTCGGCAGCTGGGCTGCTGCGGCCAGGTAAGCCTCTTCTCCTCTCTTTTTCTTTTATTTGTTTTCTTTTTCTGTTTTATAATTCTGTTTTGAATTCTGATTTGATTTCCTTTCTATTTTGCAGGTCTTGCTTATTTGAGCCATACAAATATTAGTACAAGGCACTGCAGATACTTTAAAGATCATTGTGGTGTGTTATAAAATTCAATAGGAATACTAGAGCATAGATTTATTAATTACTATTAGGATTTGAATTGAATAACCATATATGCATTGGTTTGAATATTGCCCTTGGAAATATCCAAATTACTTTCCCAATGATTGTTGATTTTACTTAATGATATATAGAGTTTTATTTGGTTGTATCTTGCAGGAAACAATTCCAAAGTAATGTTTATTTATGAATTTCAAATAAGAGAGTGATTGGGATGGCATAATTTCATGTGCTAATATATCTCTAGGGTCTTAATCTCCTATTTGAGAATGTTGTCACCTGCATTATTTTATGTGAACACTTATTTGTTAGGGTCTTGTAAGTTTTATAATAACCCTATTTCAAGGTTAGCACTGCTATTATATTTTGATACACCATGTAATATCAAGAGTAGATATTACCCTCATCATGGTTGGGTCTTGTTATGAAGATAAGTGGTTGATCACCACTTATGGGTTTTAATTAGAAAATATATCACAAGGGTTTCTTATGTTCATGAATTGAAGCATAAGATAGTATTGAGGGTGCAATTCTGGTTATAGGGATGGAATGCCACCATATTGCATTGGCTAGATTTACTCTTCCCAATGCATGATAAAATGGTTACTTGCTTAATATTTCATGTGCTTCTCTAGTTACTAAGGATTTGAGAATTGGTTTTATCTTCTACCAATTAACTTCTATTATTATCCTCAATTTATCATTAAAGTAACTACATTGATTATAATTCTTTTTATAGTTAACTTTGGTCATATGGATGGAAGGTTTCTCACCATATAAAGTATAGAGTTTGACTCTAGAGGTTTTCATGTGATTCTTAAATGAAGAATAGGGGGAATGTAAATGTGGTAGAATTATACCTGTGATCACCAAGTGGTTCACAAGTTAAGGTTGGGATCTTAGCCTAGGGTTGCTTATTATTGATCTCCTTATAATTTCATGTGGGGATGAGATCTACTTATCCTATTAGGGTTTATTCTCAATACCTCAAGTTCTTAGGGTTTGTGATCATCACTTAATTAATAATGATCAAGGTTTGGTTTCCTAAGGATCTCTCATTAAATGGGGTTCTCACTACCATGATCAAGTATTGTCTTGATCAGCTAAGGTATAGTACTTATACTTTACTTTCTTGGATGGGACTACTATGGTTGCCTCTAAAGTTTATATCCCAGGAGAATGCGAGATATTATGTTAGGGTTCTACTCAACAATAATGATATGATCATCTGGTTATAAGAATAGTTCTCACTCTCAAATCCAGATGTTGCCCCATCTATTTTTTTAGTGTAACTCCATAGCTTGAGTTCTCTCATATAGGAAGGGTTTATTCTAGGGTTTATGGTGTACTCTTAAGATTTATTTAGGTTGCTGAGCTAAAGATTCAATTGTCTAACTTAGTTGGATTAGTCCAACCCTTATTTCACTAATTCATGGATATGGTCTTATTCCACTTGGTATTTGGTTATCTCACCACTCCAAGATGAAATGGTTAATCTCCTAATACTTTTAGTTCACAGGTTGTCCTTTATTCTTAATTAGGTAAAGCTAGGATTGATATGAATGGACTCTCTCATTTGGAAAGGACTTCAATGCTAACCTAAGGTTATTCTCCAAAGATAATGATGTGGTCACCAATATCTATGGTTAACATAAATGGGTTCTCTCTCTAGGAAATGTCTTCAATAATATCCTAGGGTTTCTCTGAGATGATGATTTGAATACATGGATGTATATTCAAGGTTTAGTTCAAGGTTTATCATTGATCCTCTAATAAGTAACATAGAACTCTCACTTCTCTAGGTTTGATGTATATTAATATGTAGTAGAGAGGATTATATATTTCTAGAGTTTATCTCCTTGTCTTGCTTCCAAGAATGAAGTAAAATAAATACCATGAGATTCATGGTAGGATCATGGATTAGTTTAAGACATGGAGAAGATAAGTGGAGAATAGTTTCTTCAATTATTGTTACTTGATTTCCAATTACATGGATGTTCACATGTTATGGCTAGGAATATCATGTTGTGATATTTAATAAGATCAGGTAGTTGATCATTGAGTAAAGTGTTGTTGTGTTGATTATTAGTTCCATTTGATCTAACCCCTTAGATCAAATTATCTCTACCCAAAACAAAGTTTTAACAAAGTCACTTTGAGGTTTATAGCGCTTGACTTGATGAGCTACTTCAATTCCACCAAGGTCAAGTGAAACTTCAGTTACTGTGACTGTTTTACTTTAAAGCGCGAAAATTCCCCAGATTTTCTATGCATGAATGCAATGCACACATCTGTTTCCTCTAATTTTGTAACCCCATTACCTGGGATATTACACCATTGCTGATGCAAGGAGAGAATGTGAAACTGAAAAGGAAAGGTTGGCCTTCGACAAGATGATAGAAGATCACAACAAATTGTTATACCCAGCTTGCGAAGATGGCCATAAAAAGCTAGGCAGCACACTGAAATTGTTGCAATGGAAGGCAGAGAACGGTGTCACTGACTCAGGATTTAAAAAGTTGCTGACAATAATTAAGAGGAACCTTCCAAGGGGTAACGAATTGCCCGCCAGTACGTACGAAGCGAAGAAGATTGTCTGCCCTCTAGGATTAGATGTGCAAAAGATACATGCATGCATTAATGACTGCATCCTCTACCGCGATGAGTACGAGAATTTGGATGCATGTCCGGTGTGCACTGCATTGCGGTATAAGATCAGACGAGATGACCCTGGTGATGTTGAGGGCGAGCGCCCCAGGAAGAGGGTTCCTGCCAAGGTTATGTGGTATGCTCCTATAATACCACGGCTGAAACGCTTGTTCAGAAATAAAGAGCATGCTAGGTTGTTGCGATGGCACAAAGAAGACCGTAAGAAAGACGTGATGTTGAGGCACCCTGCTGATGGCTCCCAATGGAGAAAAATCGATAGAGAGTTCCCAAACTTTGCACAGGATGCAAGGAACTTACGGTTTGGTCTAAGTACAGATGGCATGAATCCTTTTGGAGAGCAGAGCTGCAGCCATAGCACCTGGCCTGTGACTCTTTGTATATATAACCTTCCTCCTTGGTTGTGCATGAAGCGGAAGTTCATTATGATGCCAGTGCTCATACAAGGCCCGAAGCAACCCGGGAACGACATTGATGTGTACCTGAAGCCATTAGTTGAAGAACTTCTACAGCTGTGGTCTCCAGCAGGTGTACGTGTGTGGGACGAGCACAAGCAGGAGGAATTTGACCTAAGAGCGCTGCTTTTCGTAACCATCAATGACTGGCCTGCTCTTGGTAACATTTCAGGACAGTCAAACAAGGGATACAATGCATGCACGCACTGTTTACATTAGCTCGAAGGTGATTATTTGGAAAAATGTAAGAAGGTCGTGTACCTGGGGCATCGTCGATTTCTTAGGCTTACCCATCCCGTAAGAAAGAAAGGCAAGCATTACAACTGTGAGGCTGATCACCGGAGGAAGCCTCTCCATCGTGATGGTGTTGATATATTTGGTATGGTCAAGGATCTAGATGTAATATTTGGAAAGGGTCCTGGCGGACGGTCTGTTCCGAATGACGATGCCGGACACGCGCCCATGTGGAAGAAGAAATCTATATTTTGGGATCTACCCTATTGGGAAGTCTTAGAGGTCCGCTCTTCAATCGATGTGATGCACGTGACGAAGAATCTTTGCGTGAACCTGCTAGGCTTTCTGGGCGTGTACGGGAAGACAAAAGATACACCAGAAGCACAGGAGGACCAGCAACGTAGGAAAGACCCCAAAAAACTGCATGAGAGAGTTAAAGGACGTCATTACTCCAGCTACGCTCTTACAAAAGCAGAGAAGGAAATATTTTTTGAATGTCTGAGCAGTATCAAGGTCCCGTCTGGCTTCTCCTCCAATATAAAGGGAACAGTAAATATGGAGAAGAAAACATTCCAGAACCTGAAGTCTCATGACTGTCACGTGATAATGACACAGTTGCTTCCGATTGCATTGAGAGGGCTTCTACCGAAAAATGTTCGACTGCCCATTGTGAAGCTATGTGCATTCCTCAATGCAATTTCTCAGAAGGTAATAAATCCAGAAATTCTACCGAGGTTGCAGAATGATGTGGTCCAATGTCTCGTTAGTTTTGAGCTGGTGTTCCCACCATCCTTCTTCAATATTATGACACATCTCCTCGTTCACCTGGTCGATGAGATTTGCATTCTCGGTCCTGTGTTTCTATACAATATGTTCCCCTTCAAGAGGTTCATGGGAGTCTTAAAGAAATATGTTCATAACCGTGCTAGGCCAGAAGGAAGCATCTCCAAGGGCTATGGAACAGAGGAGGTCATTGAATTCTGTGTTGACTTTATTCCTGACCTTAAGCCGATTGGTGTTCCTGAATCGCGGCATGAAGGGAGACTAAGTGGAAAAGGCACGCTAGGAAGGAAATCAATGATATGTAGGGACGGGATTTCTTTGACTCAAGCACACTACACAGTTCTACAAAGTTCCACCTTGGTGGCTCCGTATATCGGTGACCACAAGAACTTTCTACGCTCCCAGAACCCGGGGCAGTCGAACGATTGGATTAGACGTGAACACATGTCGACTTTCGGCGGTTGGTTGCAAAAACATCTCCTGAATAACAAAGATATTGAAGATCAGTTGTACTTGCTGGCCCAGACACCATCTTCGACTATAGTGACTTTCCAAGGGTACGAGATAAATGGGAATACATTTTACACGATCGCCCAAGATAAAAAGAGCACCAACCAAAACAGTGGTGTCCGGTTTGATGCAATAATGAATGAAGGCCCAAATGACACATATTATGGTTACATAGAGGATATATGGGAACTTGACTATGGACCTTCTTTTAAGGTCCCTTTGTTTAGGTGCAAATGGGTCAACAAAACAGGAGGCGGGGTTCAGGTAGACAAGTTGTATGGAATGACAACAGTGGATCTCAACAATCTTGGGTATAGAGACGAACCATTCGTCCTAGCCAAGGATGTGGCCCAGGTTTTCTATGTGAAGGATATGTCTACCAAACCAAGAAAAAGGAAACATAAGGAAACAAATACATCAAACGATGAGCCAAAGTGCCACATAGTTCTTTCTGGAAAAAGAAACATCGTGGGAGTAGAGGACAAGACAGACATGTCAGAAGATTATAATCAGTTTGATGAAATTCCACCCTTCAGAGTGAACATTGATCCAAGCATCAAGTTAAATGATGAAGATGCTCCATGGTTACGGCCGAAGAAGATTAAATAATGAAGATGCTCCATCATCAAGTTAATTGAAGAATGTTCATGGCACAAATGAGTATCTCAACATGGCAATCAATTTTCCATTTATTTTTGTGTAATCATGTAACTGTATGTAAGATATTAAAAGGCGAGATGCGCCACGGGAGATTTCCCAACCCTTTCCCCAACACTGTTAGATGAGATGTAGTCGTTCAGGGGCTTGCAGGAAAAAATTCCAAGGCGCAGTTTCTGAAGATGCCGTAGGGCGTGTGCACCAACGACATCTTCGAGAAACTGCGCCACGGGAGATTTCCCAACCCTTTCCCCAACACTGTTAGATGAGATGTAGTCGTTCAGGGGCTTGCAGGAAAAAATTCCAAGGCGCAGTTTCTGAAGATGCCGTAGGGCGTGTGCACCAACGACATCTTCGAGAAACTGCGCCACGGGAGATTTCCCAACCCTTTCCCCAACACTGTTAGATGAGATGTAGTTGTTTAGGGGCTTGCAGGGAAAAATTCCGAGGAGCAGCTTCCGAAGATGTCGTAGGGCGTGTGCACCAACGACATCTTCGAGAAGCTGCGCCATGGGAGATTTCCCAACCCTTCCTTTCATCCATGGGAATGAAACTCTGCTTGGCTTGTTGATCTGCTTGGCAAGGCGTATCGATGCTCCTTTTATAGGCACGACACCTCTTCTACTTTGTCTTGTTCCTTCGACAGGGCGTCGTGCGCTACATGCTTTATCTCATCGAGCAGTGCGTCCACCCATGCGTTCTTATCCTGCCGACATCTTTAGTCCCGGTTGTACCCACCAGCCGGGACTAAAGGTTACCCACACGTCCAGATCCCACCGACAGTTTTCCACTGCTTCCCGCCTCCGTCCTCCCGCCATTTTTTCTTCCCGCGCTTTCCACTGCTTCCCGCCTCCGTCCTCCCGCCATTTTTTCACTATATATATGTTGGCTTGGCCTCCATTTACATATCACATCTAGACTCATATCTGCAAACCTCATCACCAGGTCACATGGCTTCCATCGTATCTCTAACCCTCCGGGAGGCGGAGGCTCTTTGCGCGTCGAACTACCCCTGCCCGCCGGGCTACCGCGTCCCTACCGGCTGGTTGCTGAGCGTCGGAGGCGTACCGGTCCCTCCTGTCCCTCTAGGTGTGGCGCGCGACATGGCCATCACGAACCACTACTACTTCGAGCTCACGCCAGAGCAGCGGAGGAATCCCCAGTGGCATCCCGACTACAGCCCGACTTGGGAAAGCTTCTTCATCAATCGGCGTGAGAGGGCGCTCGCCAGGCACGAGGAGGGCGGCCCGCCTCCTTCGAACTTCAACGAGGCCGGCCGTCGGCTGTGGTGGCGCGACCGGACTCTCCAGGGCGTCATGGCCCACCGTGGCCCCCGCCTGCGCTACCCTCAGTCCCAGCCCACGCGTGCTCTCCCGCCGAGGTTTGAGTACCGCGACCCCGATGCCAGCGACGATGATGACGGCGACTACGACGACTACAGTGGCGAGTACTATAGGGCTAGGCACGAGTATGACTGAATGACTCGAACAGTCGAATCTGGCCATGTATCTTAATTAATTTTCAGTTGAGCTAGGCACGAGTACTATAGGGCTAGGCACGAGTACTATCTGGCCAGGTATCTTAATTAATTTTCAGTTGAGCTAGGCACGAGTACTATAGGGCTAGGCACGAGTACTATCTGGCCATGTATCTTAATTAATTTTCAGTTGAGCTCTGTACTTTAATTCCACATGTAATCTGGCGGGAAACTTTTCTCATCATCAGCGTCTACCACAACGACTTTATTGAAAATACAATTAAAATAGATAAACAACTAGTCTAGTCGATCTACTCGTCGTCGGAGGTTGTCTCGGTCCAAATGTCGTCCCACCGAGGGTCATTGTCGGCCCAAGTTGTATTCGGGTTGTCGAGCTCGAACACGGCGACGGCCCGACGGTGGCGCCTGTTGGACCTGCGTTGTGCCCGGAGGTCAGCGAAGAACGCGGCGGTGTTGTCGACGTCGTTGGGGAACTGCGCCCTCCACTGGCGCATCAACTCCTCGTCGTGCTCGGCGATTGCGATCCGGCGCTGCACCTGGCGGTGGCGGCGACGGTCCTCGTCGTCGACGATGCACGGCGTCGGCGCGAGGAACTCCACTAGTTGGTCCCGGTTTGGGAACCGGGACTGAAGACCCAAATAGACCGGGCCCCCGTTTTCCACTAGTGATTCTGTTCGTATATCGCTGGCCGTGGTAGTGGCTTCTGATCGGTACGTGAAAGGGCCGGGGAACTCCGAAAACAACAACTCTCCATTAATCAACGGCATCCTGCGTACGAGCCATACCAGTATACCACCGCAACTGAGACCGCTCCGTGTAGGAAGAGGACATAGGACGAGACCGAGTGTGACCGGGTGATTGGGATTTGATGGGCCGTGCCACGTCGTCCAGACACTTGGAATCTTCCTGCCTGGATCCCCAGGCCATGCCCCATCAATCGTATTTTTCCGTTGATGTCACCGCGCCACGCGGGCCAACTGGGTCCGGTCCGTGTATTGCGGACGGGAACCACCTACCCCCTGTCTATTTTGAGGCCTAGGCCCTTCTCATGCACTCCAGCCGCCAGATTGACCACGTATTTGTTTGAGCAGCTCTTTTGAGTAGTACCATATTTTTCCTTTTTTTCTCGGGAGTGGTGTGTGCGACGTCAAGAGCATGTTCTGGATTGCAAACCGCAAAAAATTTGGGGAAATTATACACCAATTATTGGATGTAAGTAGCTTCTACTCCCTCTACCCTCAAAATAACTTGCCTAAGTGGTTGTTTGGATCCAGAGTTTTAGCGACGAGTTTTACCAAACCGGTCCCCAAACCGTCCCTCAAAGCGCGCCGGATCGAGCATTTGGGTGACGTGTTTTATTCGTGCCGCGTTTGGGGGACGTCACTCCCCAGTCGCGTCCTCCAAACGCTGCCCCCCCCAAACATAAAAATAATTTAAATAGATAGAAGAAAATTCTTTACTAATATTTAAATCGGTTTAACATGAACAAATTACATATAAAACTTCGAAAAAACATAATTAAATTACATATAAATTATTTTAAACTACTTCGTCTTCTTCTTCGATGATGGCTCCGCCTCGTCGTCGTCATCACGGTGGCGCTTCCTGCTGGTCACCTCTTCCGAAGAGGCGGTGTCGGCCGAGTCGTCAGAGGAACTAGTGTCCTCCTCGTCGTCGCCGGTGCTCGCAGGCTGCGCCTTAGCCTTGGCCTTCGCTTTCGCACGGGCCGCCGCCGCCTTCGCACGGGCCGCCGCCTCCGCCTTCGCACGGGCCGCCGCCGCCGCCTCCTCTGACCCTTCCTCCTCCACGCCCAGCCATTCCTCCTCGCCGTCAAGTGCCGGCAGGGAATCGTCGCCGCTGCTGGGCATCCGGGTTCTGTCCCACCAATGGCGAAATCCAGCAGACTTGCCCTCGCTGGAGGTGTCGTAGCTCATCGTCGCTGGAGGTGTCGGATGGAAGCTTGGATGAATGGCGGCAGGTTGAAGATCCAAAAGCGCCTACGTATATTGAGCGCGGATGAACGGTGGCGTAGAAGTCGAAGAGAGGGGCAGTTGCTCTTCCCAGGAGTCCGCGCTACATTCCGGCGGTTGGCGCGTCGGTCGACGCAGTTGCCAATGCGACGGTTCCGCTTCCCGGCAACTGCACCGTCGCTACGTAGGTGGCGGTTGAGCATCCGAGCCGCTGACGAGTCGGCCCCGCCACTCCCCGCCTCGCTTTTCGGTGTGTCCGGCGTCCCCGGTGCGTCCCCTGTGGGACGGGGACGGGCTCAGGCCGCCGGACACATATCGGGGCGCACCGGACAAAAATGGGCTTTGGGGGACGTGGCTGGAACGGTTTTTGTGTCGCCCCAAATCCCTTTGGGGGACGCTTTGGGGGACGCGGCTGGAGATGCTCTAAGAGCATCTTCGGTCGTGTCCCCCAAACCATCCCCAAACGGCACCGGATTGAGCGTTTAGGGGACGTGTTCTATTTGTGCCGTGTTTGGGGGATGCCGCTCCCTAGCCGCGTCCCCCAAACGCCGCCCCAAACTTTTTTTAGGATTTTTTAAAACACAACTATTTATCAAATATAACATACAAATAAATATGTTTCGGGGATTGTTTTCTAATTAAAATACAACAAACAATAAAACAACTAAACAAATGTAATAAATAGGACTAGATCAAGGTGCCGCAACATTTGTTGATAATCCTTTGATCCTCCACAAATACTCAACGAGATCAGCTTGAAGTTGATCATGAACATTGCTGTCACGGATCTCTGCGTGCATGGCGAGGAAATCAGCAAAATCTGCAGGCAACACATGATCAACCTCCGCAAGAAGGCACTGACACTCATAGGGACCAACATCTGTCCTGGCATGATTCTTGCGGTCATCCTCGATAATGATGTTGTGCATGATCACACAAGCCTGCATTACCTCTCACATTTGGTCGTGAGACCATCTTAGAGCAGGGTGATGACCCACAAGTATAGGGGGTGTATCGTAGAATTTCGATAAGTAAGAGTGTCGAACCCAACGAGGAGCAGAAGGTGTTGACAAGCAGTTTCGATGAAGGATTCACTGTAAATGCTCACAGACAAGTATTCAGGGGGTTTTGATGTAGCAGTTGAATAAAGTACGAGTAAGTAAAATGCGAGAGTAACAATTGCAGCGAGTGGCCCAATCCTTTTTAGCACAAAGGATAAGCCGGTTTGTTTACTTATAATGACCAAACGTTCTTGAGGACACACGGGAATTTAGTCTAGTGCTTTCGCTTCATATAGCCGATTAATCTTCATTGTTTTGATAAGTGTTGTGTGGGTGAACCTATGCTAATGCACCGCCCTTCCTAGGACTAATACATACTTGTGATTATACCCCTTGCAAGCATCCGCAACTACAAGAAAGTAATTAAGATAAATCTAACCACAACCTTAAACTCTGAGATCCTGCTATCCCTCCTGCATCGATATACCAACGGGGGCTTAGGTTTCTGTCACTCCGGCAACCCCGCAATTGGCAAACGAATACAGGATGTATTCCCCTAGGCCCATAAAGGTGAAGTATCATGTAGTCGACGTTCACATGACACCACTAGAAGAATAACACCACAACTTAAATATCATAACATTGAATATTACTCAACCATAATTCACTACTAACATTTAGACTTCACCCATGTCCTCAAGAACCAAACGAACTACTCACGAGACATCACATGGAACATGATCAGAGGTGATATGATGATGAATAACAATCTGAATATAAACCTTGGTTCAATGGTTTCACTCAATAGCATCAATAACAAGTAGAAATCAATACCGGGAGAGTTTCCCCTATCAAACAATCAAGATCCAACCCAAATTGTTACAGCGGTGACGATGTGCAGCGGTGGAGACGGCGGTGATGATGATGAAGATGATGATGATGGTGATGGAGATGATGTCCAGCTCGATGTCGGTGACGATGGCGTCGATTTCCCCCTCCGGGAGGGAATTTCCCCTGCAGATTTCAGCCTGCCGGAGAGCTCTTTTCTCTCTGGTGTTTTCCGCCCCGCAGAGGCGGCTGTGACCCTTCGCGACTATCCTCCAGAGCTTAGGTTTTCGGGGCGAAGAAGTACGCGAAGGAGTGGGGGCCAGAGGGGGCTGTGGGCCCCCTCCCCACATGGCGGCGCGGCCAGGGCAGGGCCCGCGCCGGCCTGTGAGGGGGGCCCATGGCGGCCCTCCTCGGCTCCCCCTTTTGGCTCCCTTCGTCTTCTGGAAAAATAGGATTTTTCATATAATTTCTGTCAATTGTTGATCTTCCGAAATATTGCCTTCTGACGACGCTTTTTCCAGCAGAATCCTGGCTCCGGTGCCCGATCCTCCAATAATCGTGAAACATGCAAAATAGATGAAATAACATAAGTATCATCTCCAAATATGAAATATATCAATGAATAACAGCAAATTATGATATAAAATAGTGATGCAAAATGGACGTATCAACTCCCCCCAAGCTTAGACTTCGCTTGTCCCCAAGCGAAACTGAACTCGGTAAACAGGACCACATGTTTATGGAGTGAAGAGTCGATAAATGAAATACGGAAAAGAAGCATCGTATCAATTCACACAAGACATTCTAATGAACAACTTCCTCATATAATTCAACTTGAAACAAGTAGAGGGTAATCACAAATAAAGGTGCATAAGAAATCATAATTGGTGATGGCAAACTTAGTTCTTGGTCAGAGAACAATTAACATATTATGGTAAAGCTAATATGGCACAACTTGCATACTCAATCATAATAATCTCCTCATAATCATTGATAACCTTCAAAGCTATATTCATTCAGATAAAACTTGTACTAAACAAGGAAGAATAAAAGACATGATGAAGTAAATCACAATATAGATAGTTTGATCACAACAACTCAAATGCTTGCTTAAGATGGAGGGAAATAGGTTTACTGACTCAACATAAAGTAAAAGACAGGCCCTTCGCAGAGGGAAGCAGGGATTAAATCATGTGCTAGAGCTTTTTCAGTTTTGAAATCATATAAAGAGAATAAAAGTAACAATTTGAGAGGTGTTTGTTGTTCTCAACGAATGGTAGCGGGTTCTCTAACCCCCTTGCCAGACAAACTCTCGAAGAGCGGCTCCCATAAATATTTTTAGTTGACACTCCATCCAACCTTTACTTTCACAAACCATGGCTAACCGAATCCTCGGGTGCCTGCTGATACGTCTCCGATGTATCGATAATTTCTTATGTTCCATGCCACATTATTGATGTTATCTACATGTTTTATGCACACTTTATGTCATATTCGTGCATTTTCTGGAACTAACCTATTAACAAGATGCCGAAGTGCCAGTTGCTGGTTTCTGCTGTTTTTGGTTTCAGAAATCCTAGTAACGAAATATTCTCGGAATCGGACGAAATCAACGCCCAGGTTCCTATTTTGCCCGGAAGCATCCAGAACACACGAGAACCGCCAGAGAGGGGGCACTGGGCCCCCAGACCATAGGCCGGTGCGGCCCAGGCCCTGGCCGCGCCGCCCTATAGTGTCGGCGCCCTGTTGACCTCCTGACGCCGCCTCTTCGCCTATTTAAAGCCTCCGTCGCGAAAACCCTGATACGTTGGACGAAACCAGAGAAAACCTTCCAGAGCCGCCGCCATCGCGAAGCCAAGATCTGGGGGACAGGAGTCTCTGTTCCGGCACGCCGCCGGAACGGGGAAGTGCCCCCGGAAGGCTTCTCCATCGACACTGCTGCCATCTCCACCGCCATCTTCATCACCATTGCTGCTCCCATGAGGAGGGAGTAGTTCTCCATCGAGGCTCGGGGCTGTACCGGTAGCTATGTGGTTCATCTCTCTCCTATGTGCTTCAATACAATAATCTCATGAGCTGCCTTACATGATTGAGATTCATATGATGATGCTTGTAATCTAGATGTCGTTATGCTAGTCAAGTGAATTTTACTTATGTGATCTCCGGAGACTCCTTGTCCCACGTGTGTAAAGGTGACAGTGTGTGCACCGTGTGGGTCTCTTAGGCTATATTTCACAGAATACTTATTCACTGTTATGAATGGCATAGTGAAGTGCTTATTTATATCTCTTTATGATTGCAATGTATTTTGTATCACAATTTATCTATGTGCTACTCTAGCAATGTTATTAAAGTAGTTTTATTCCTCCTGCACGGTGTAATGGTGACAGTGTGTGCATCCGTGTTAGTACTTGGCGTATGCTATGATTATGATCTCTTGTAGATTATGAAGTTAACTATTGCTATGATAGTATTGATATGATCTATGCCTCCTTTCTTAGCATGAAGGTGACAGTGTGCATGCTATGTTAGTACTTGGTTTAGTCTTATTGATCTTCATGCACTCTAAGGTTATTTAAATATGAACATTGAATTGTGGAGCTTGTTAACTCCGGCATTGAGGATTCGTGTAATCCTACGCAATGTGTTCATCATCCAACAAGAGTGTAGAGTATGCATTTATCTATTCTGTTATGTGATCAAAGTTGAGAGTGTCCACTAGTGAAAGTGTAATCCCTAGGCCTTGTTCCTAAATACTGCTATTGCTGCTTGTTTCTTGTTTCTTTGCGTTACTACGCTGCGTTACTACGCTTGTTTCTTGTCTGGGCAAAGCACTTTTACGGTGCCGTTGCCACTTTGCTCATATATATTCATACCACCTGTATTTCACTATCTCTTCGCCGAACTAGTGCACCTATTAGGTGTGTTGGGGACACAAGAGACTTCTTGCTTTGTGGTTGCAGGGTTGCATGAGAGGGATATCTTTGACCTCTTCCTCCCTGAGTTCGATAAACCTTGGGTGATCCACTTAAGGGAAAACTTGCTGCTATTCTACAAACCTCTGCTCTTGGAGGCCCAACACTGTCTACAGGAAAAGGAGGGGGCGTAGACATCAAGCTATTTTCTGGCGCCGTTGCCGGGGAGGAAAGGTAAAAGGTACTCACACTCCGGATCTCGGCTACTAAGCTATTTTCCGGCGCATTGTAAGTACTCGAAGCTATTTCCTTTAGATCCTGCAATTGCATCTTTTTGTTTCTTGTTTACACTAGTTTGGCATAATGGACAACAATGAGCTTTTTACTCTATTTCCTGATTTAAGACATGGATGGTTTGATCCGAAAATTAAAAAACCCATGGAACATATTAATATGAACACTTTGAACACCATTGTTGCTAATGATATGGAAAATTCTAAGCTTGGGGAAGCTGGTTTTGATGAGCATGATCTTTTTAGTCCCCCAAGAATTGAGGAGAAAATTTACTTTGATGATACTTTGCCTCCTATTTATGATGATTATAATGATAGTAGTCTTTTGGTACCACCTGTTATGGAGGATAAATTTGATTATGATTACAATATACCTCCTATATATGATAGCTACTTTATTGAATTTGCTCCCGCTATTACTAATAAAATTGATTATGCCTATGTGGAGAGTAATAATTTCATGCATGAGACTCATGATAAGAATGCTTTATGTGATAGTTATATTGTTGAGTTTGCTCATGTTGCTACTGAAAGTTATTATGAGAGAGGAAAATATGGTTGTACAAATTTTCATGTTACTAAAACACCTCTCTATGTGCTAAAATTTTTCAAGCTACACTTGTTTTATCTTTCTATGCTTGTTGCATTATGCTTCATGAATTTGTTTATTTACAAGATTCCTATGCATAGGAAGCATGTTAGGCTTAAATTTGTTTTGGACTTGCTTCTTGATGCTCTCTTTTGTTTCAACTACTATTTCTTGCGAGTGCATCATTAAAACTGCTGAGCCCATCTTGATGGCTATAAAGAAAGAACTTCTTGGGAGATAACCCATGTGTTATTTTGCTACAGTACTTTGTTTTATATTTGTGTCTTGGAAGTTGTTTACTACTGTAGCAACCTCTCCTTATCTTAGTTTTGTGTTTTGTTGTGCCAAGTGAAGCCTCTAATCGAAGGTTGATACTAGATTTGGATTTCTGTGCAGAAACAGATTTCTATCTGTCACGAATCTGGGCTGTTTTCTCTGTAGGTAACTCAGAAAAATATTCCAATTTACGTGCGTGTTCCTCAGATATGTACGCAACTTTCATTAGTTTTGAGTTTTCTGATCTGAGCAACGGAAGTATTTATTAAAAATTCGTCTTTACGGACTGTTCTATTTTGACAGATTCTGCCTTTTATTTTGCATTGCTTCTTTCGCTGTGTTGGGTGGATTTCTTTGTTCCATTACCTTCCAGTAGCTTTGAGCAATGTCCAGAAGTGTTAAGAATGATTGTGTCACCTCTGAACATGTGAGTTTTTGATTATGTACTAACCCCTCTAATGAAGTTTATGAGAAGTTTGGTGTGAAGGAAGTTTTCAAGGGTCAAGAGAGGAGGATGATATACTATGATCAAGAAGAGTGAAAGCTCTAAGCTTGGGGATGCCCCGGTGGTTCACCCCTGCATATATCAAGAAGACTCAAGCGTCTAAGCTTGGGGATGCCCAAGGCATCCCCTTCTTCATCGACAACATTATCAGGTTCCTCCCCTGAAACTATATTTTTATTCCATCACATCTTATGTGCTTTTCTTGGAGCGTCGGTTTGTTTTCGTTTTTGTTTTGTTTGAATAAAATGGATCCTAGCATTCACTGTATGGGAGAGAGACACGCTCCGCTGTAGCATATGGACAAGTATGTCCTTAGGCTTTACTCATAATATTCATGGCGAAGTTTCTTCTTCGTTAAATTGTTATATGGTTGGAATTGGAAAATGATACATGTAGTAAATTGCTATAATGTCTTGGGTAATGTGATACTTGGCAATTGTTGTGCTCATGTTTAAGCTCTTGCATCATATGCTTTGCACCCATTAATGAAGAAATACATAGAGTTTGCTAAAATTTGGTTTGCATATTTGGTTTCTCTAAAGTCTAGATAATTTCTAGTTTTGAGTTTGAACAACAAGGAAGACGGTGTAGAGTCTTATAATGTTTTCAATATGTCTTTTATGTGAGTTATGCTGCACCGTTTCATCCTCGTGTTTATTTCAAATAGCCTTGCTAGCCTAAACCTTGTATCGAGAGGGAATACTTCTCATGCATCCAAAATACTTGAGCCAACCACTATGCCATTTGTGTCCACCATACCTACCTACTACATGGTATTTCTCCGCCATTCCAAAGTAAATTGCTTGAGTGCTACCTTTAAATTTCCATTCTTCACCTTTACAATATATAGCTCATGGGACAGATAGCCTAAAAACTATTGTGGTATTGAATATGTACTTATGCACTTTATCTCTTATTAAGTTGCTCGTTGTGCGATAACCATGTTCCTGGGGACGCCATCAACTACTCTTTGTTGAATTTCATGTGAGTTGCTATGCATGTTCGTCTTGTCTGAAGTAAGAGCGATCTACCACCTTATGGTTAGAGCGTGCATATTGTTAGAGAAGAACATTGGGCCGCTAACTAAAGCCATGATCCATGGTGGAAGTTTCAGTTTTGGACAAATATCCTCAATCTCATATGAGAAAATTAATTGTTGCTACATGCTTATGCATTAAAGAGGAGTCCATTATCTGTTGTCTATGTTGTCCCGGTATGGATGTCTAAGTTGAGAATAATCAATAGCGAGAGATCCAATGCGAGCTTTCTCCTTAGACCTTTGTACAGGCGGCATAGAGGTACCCTTTGTGACACTTGGTTAAAACATGTGCATTGCGATGATCCGGTAGTCCAAGCTAATTAGGACAAGGTGCGGGCACTATTAGTATACTATGCATGAGGCTTGCAACTTGTAAGATATAATTTACATGATACATATGCTTTATTACTACCATTGACAAAATTGTTTCTTGTTTTCAAAATCAAAGCTCTAGCACAAATATAACAATCGATGCTTTTCCTCTATGGAGGACTATTCTTTTACTTTTATTGTTGAGTCAGTTCACCTATCTCTTTCCATCTCAAGAAGCAAACACTTGTGTGAACTGTGCATTGATTTCTACATATTTGCATATTGCATTTGTTATATTGCTTTGCATTGACAACTATCCATGAGATATACATGTTACAAGTTGAAAGCAACCGCTGAAACTTAATCTTCCATTGTGTTGCTTCAATGTCTCTACTATGAATTTATTGCTTTATGAGTTAACTTTTATGCAAGACTTATTGATGCTTGTCTCGAAGTACTATTCATGAAAAGTCTTTGCTTTATGAATCAGTTGTTTACTCATGTCATATACATTGTTTTGATCGCTGCATTCACTACATATGCTTTACAAATAGTATGATCAAAGTTATGATGGCATGTCACTCCAGAAATTATCTTTGTTATCGTTTTACCTGCTCGGGACGAGCAGAACTAAGCTTGGGGATGCTGATACGTCTCCGACGTATCGATAATTTCTTATGTTCCATGCCACATTATTGATGTTATCTACATGTTTTATGCACACTTTATGTCATATTCGTGCATTTTCTGGAACTAACCTATTAACAAGATGCCGAAGTGCCGATTCTTTGTTTTCTGCTGTTTTTGGTTTCAGAAATCCTAGTAACGAAATATTCTCGGAATCGGACGAAATCAACGCCCAGGTTCCTATTTTGCCCGGAAGCATCCAGAACACACGAGAACCGCCAGAGAGGGGGCACTGGGCCCCCAGACCATAGGCCAGCGCGGCCCAGGCCCTGGCCGCGCCGCCCTATAGTGTCGGCGCCCTGTTGACCTCCTGACGCCGCCTCTTCGCCTATTTAAAGCCTCCGTCGCGAAAACCCTGATACGTTGGACGAAACCAGAGAAAACCTTCCAGAGCCGCCGCCATCGCGAAGCCAAGATCTGGGAGACAGGAGTCTCTGTTCCGGCACGCCGCCGGAACGGGGAAGTGCCCCCGGAAGGCTTCTCCATCGACACCGCTGCCATCTCCACCGCCATCTTCATCACCACTGCTGCTCCCATGAGGAGGGAGTAGTTCTCCATCGAGGCTCGGGGCTGTACCGGTAGCTATGTGGTTCATCTCTCTCCTATGTGCTTCAATACAATAATCTCATGAGCTGCCTTACATGATTGAGATTCATATGATGATGCTTGTAATCTAGATGTCGTTATGCTAGTCAAGTGAATTTTACTTATGTGATCTCCGGAGACTCCTTGTCCCACGTGTGTAAAGGTGACAGTGTGTGCACCGTGTGGGTCTCTTAGGCTATATTTCACAGAATACTTATTCACTGTTATGAATGGCATAGTGAAGTGCTTATTTATATCTCTTTATGATTGCAATGTATTTTGTATCACAATTTATCTATGTGCTACTCTAGCAATGTTATTAAAGTAGTTTTATTCCTCCTGCACGGTGTAATGGTGACAGTGTGTGCATCCGTGTTAGTACTTGGCGTATGCTATGATTATGATCTCTTGTAGATTATGAAGTTAACTATTGCTATGATAGTATTGATATGATCTATGCCTCCTTTCTTAGCATGAAGGTGACAGTGTGCATGCTATGTTAGTACTTGGTTTAGTCTTATTGATCTTCATGCACTCTAAGGTTATTTAAATATGAACATTGAATTGTGGAGCTTGTTAACTCCGGCATTGAGGGTTCGTGTAATCCTACGCAATGTGTTCATCATCCAACAAGAGTGTAGAGTATGCATTTATCTATTCTGTTATGTGATCAAAGTTGAGAGTGTCCACTAGTGAAAGTCTAATCCCTAGGCCTTGTTCCTAAATACTGCTATTGCTGCTTGTTTACTGTTTTACTGCGTTACTACTGCTGCGTTACTACTGCTTGTTTACTGTCCTGGGCAAAGCACTTTTCTGGTGCCGTTGCCACTGCTCATATATATTTATACCACCTGTATTTCACTATCTCTTCGCCGAACTAGTGCACCTATTAGGTGTGTTGGGGACACAAGAGACTTCTTGCTTTGTGGTTGCAGGGTTGCATGAGAGGGATATCTTTGACCTCTTCCTCCCTGAGTTCGATAAACCTTGGGTGATCCACTTAAGGGAAAACTTGCTGCTGTTCTACAAACCTCTGCTCTTGGAGGCCCAACACTGTCTACAGGAAAAGGAGGGGGCGTAGACATCACCTGCCAACAATCTCATACCATGAAGGAGTGCCTTTTTATTGTAGTTTTATTTAGATGACACTCCTCCCCTCCTTTGCTTTCTCAAGCCATGGCTAACCGAATCCTCGGGTGCCATCCAACAATCACATACCATGGAGGAGTGTCTATTTGTAAAATTATGAAAGTTAATTAATTTGGGACTGGGAACCCCATTGCCAGCTCTTTTTGCAAAGTTATTGGATAAGTGGATGAAGCCACTAGTCCATTGGTGAAAGTTGCCCAACAAGATTGAAAGATAAAACACCACATACTTCCTCATGAGCTATAAAACATTGACACAAATAAGAGATAGTAAATTTTGAATTGTTTAAAGGTAGCACACGAAGTATTTACTTGGAATGGCAGGAAATACCATGTAGTAGGTAGTTATGGTGGACACAAATGGCATAGGTTTGGGTTAAAGTATGGATGCACGAGAAGCATTCCCTCTCAGTACAGGTCTTTGGCTAGCAAGGTTAATTAGCAAGCATAAGAGTTGAGGGAAGCAAACAAATATACATGTGATAGAAACAATCATGCATCTTCCTTGTAAGCACAAACAATTTTAACTTCAGAATAATAAGCTATGAGCTAATAAGAAAGGAAGACAATGAAACAACTACATGTATTTCTCTTTTCTACTTAAACCTCAAAGTGTTGTTGCTATTGACCAATGCTAAGTTTGCCAAAACCAAATAGATTTACTCAATGCTCCCAAAGTGATACCAATACTAATAACAAGATCAATCATATAATAGAGATTGCAAACTAAAATAAGATGTGCAATATGTAAATGATAAGACTTCTCATTAATATTCCATAACGATAACTCACACCAAGGGATACATAGACAACCAACTAAAGGAGAGATACTTCCACACTGCAACCCATCTTATATGATAACTTCCCTACTCATGATATGACGCTACTTGACAGTAAAAAGTAAAAGATAGTGATGATGTGATACCGCGGCACTCCCCCAAGCTTGGAACAAACCAAGGGGATGCCAATACCGATGATGAATTAATCCTTCGGCGGTGGTGGTGATGATGGGACAACCTTGATGGGCGTGAGGTACCGCTCTAGCATTCTTCGAAGTCGGTAATTCTCCTCCTGAAGTATCTCCACCTCCCTTCTCAGAGCACGGTATTGATCACAAAACTCATCGGTAACCCGTAGAGCTTCTTCCAACACAGGGAAATAGTCGAGGCTAGGAGCAGGTGGTAAAGGTCCCTGCAAGTTATGAGAGAAAGAACGTCGAGTGTCAACAGATCCCACCAAGATTTGCTTACTCCCAACGGCTTGTTGCCCTTGTTTTGATGACACCTTCTTCACTTCCTCCTCCGAAAGCCCCTTACCCTTGTTGTTGGAGGCCATGATGCTCCTAGATCAAAGACAGATCCTGGCAGAAACAGCTCGAAACAAAACACGTCGAGAAAACGATATACGGACCTCCAGGGGTCCGGGGGATTATATAGAATAAATTTTTACGACAAAAGGAAAGTACCAGATCGAACCAGAGTCGGAGAGGGGCAACGAGGTGGCCTCCTCATAGGGCGGCGCGGCCAGGCTGGGGCCCGCGCCGGCCTATGGGGGCACGACCTCGTGCGTCTCCTCCACTCCGTTTCGATCTCGTAATTTTTCATATTTTCCAAAAACAGCAAAAACATTGTTCGGAAAGTAAAACGCGAACTTTTTATTACCAGTAATGTTACCTATTCAAAGTCGAACTCTGCAGAACTGTCAATTTGACCTTTGATGAAAGCTTCCAGAGTTACCACTTGAATAACATCAACATCTTCATTATAAGAATCACCTGAGATATAATGCTTGAGTATTTATCCATTCACCACTTATGTGGCATTGCCTTGGAGAGAGCTAATTTTAATTGCTCCTGAACGATACACCTCTTCAATGACATATGGTCCTTCCCACTTTGAGAGTAATTTCCCTGCAAAGAATCTGAGACGAGACCGATACAATAGGACTTTATCCCCAATATTAAATTCTCTTTTGATAATTCTTCTATCATGCCATTTCTTAACTTTCTCTTTAAAGAGTTTAGCATTCTCATAAGCTTCGCTTCTCCATTCATCTAGAGAACTCAATTGTAGCAACCTCTTCTCACCGGCAAGTTTAGGATCTTTATTTAGTTCTCTTACCGCCCAATAAGCTTTGTGCTCTAGTTCTAAAGGTAAATGACAAGCTTTCCCATAGACCATTTTATACGGTGACATACCCATGGGATTTTTATAAGCAGTTCTATAAGCCCACAATGCTTCCTTCAATTTACTAGCCCAATTCTTTCTAGATTTATTAACAGTCTTTTGCAAGATAGATTTAATCTCTCTATTTGATAGTTCTACTTGCCCACTAGTTTGAGGATGATAAGCGGAAGCAATTCTATGATTAATACCATATTTAGCAAGAGTTTTTCTAAAACCACCATGAATAAAATGAGAACCTCCATCCGTCATAAGATATCTAGGAACTCCAAATCTAGGAAAAATAATATCTAAAAGCATTCTTAAAGAAGTCTCACCATCAGCACTTTTTGTGGGTATGGCTTCCACCCATTTAGTAACATAATCAACAGCAACAAGTATATGAGTGTTACCTTCTGAAGAGGGGAAAGGTCCCATGAAGTCAAAACCCCAACAATCGAATGGTTCAATAACAAGAGTATAATTCATAGGCATTTCATTGCGTCTGGAGATATTACCAACCCTTTGACATTCATCACAAGATAAAATAAACTTCCTTGCATCTTTGAAGAGAGTTGGCCAATAAAAACCTGATTGTAGAACCTTTTGCGCGGTTCTATCTCCGGCATGATGTCCTCCATAAGAACTACCATCGCATTTACTCAATATCTCTTGTTGTTCATATTCGGGAACACATCTTCGCAGAATACCATCCACTCCTTCTTTATATAAGTGTGGGTCATCCTAAAAATAATGCCTCAAATCATAAAAGAATTTCCTCCTTTGCTGAGCTGAAAAGGTTGGGGGCAAGTACTTGGAGACAATAAAGTTAGCATAATGAGCGTACCAAGGGCTATCTCGCGAGCTCACCTTTATTACAGCCAATTGTTCATTTGGAAAACTATCATTAACAGGAACAGGATCATAAGCAATATTTTCCAATGTAGATAAATTATCAGCAACAGGATTATCAACACCTTTCCTATCTATAATATGCAAATCAAATTCTTGCAACATAAGTACACATCTAATAAGCCTTGGCTTAGCATCTTTCTTTTGCATTAGGTATCTAATTGCAGCGTGATCAATATGAATTGTAACTTTTGAATCAACAATATAGGATCTAAACTTATCACAAGCAAAGACTACAGCTAACAATTCTTTTTCAGTTGTAGCATAATTTCTTTGAGCAGCATCAAGAGTTTTACTAGCATAATGAATAACATTCAATTTTTTATCTACTCGTTGTCCAAGAACAGCACCTACAGCAAAATCACTAGCATCACACATAATTTCAAAGGGTAAATTCCAATCAGGGGGTTCAACTATAGGAGCAGTTGTTAAGGCTTTCTTAAGAGTTTCAAACGCTTCCTTACAATCATCATCAAAAACAAATGGTACATCTTTTTGAAGAAGATTAGTAAGAGGCTTTGAAATCTTAGAGAAATCTTTAATAAATCTCCTATAAAACCCAGCGTGACCAAGAACACTACGAATACCTTTAACATCCCTCGGATAAGGCATCTTCTCGATTGCTTCAACTTTAGCTCTATCAACTTCAATACCTCTCTCAGAAATTTTATGTCCCAATACAATTCCTCCATTAACCATAAAGTGGCATTTCTCCCAATTAAGAACAAGGTTAGTTTCTTCACATCTCTGCAAAACTTTATCAAGGTTCCGCAAGCAATTATCAAAAGAATTCCCATAGACAGAAAAATCATCCATGAATACCTCTACAATATTCTCGCAAAAACCATGAAAAATAGCAGACATGCATCTTTGAAAAGTAGAAGGAGCATTACATAAACCAAAAGGCATACGTCTATAAGCATAAGTTCCATAGGGACAAGTGAAAGTGGTTTTCTCTTGATCCTTAGTTTTAACAGCAATTTGTGAAAACCCAGAATAACCATCAAGAAAGCAAAAATGAGTATTCTTAGACAACCTTTCTAACATTTGATCAATAAAAGGTAAAGGGTAATGATCTTTCTTAGTAACCTTATTAACTTTTCGATAATCAATGCACATTCTATACCCTACAACTACTCTTTGAGGTATGAGCTCATCATTATCATTAGGCACAACAGTCATTCCTCCTTTCTTAGGAACGCAATGCACAGGACTAACCCATCTACTATCAGCAATAGGATATATAATACCAGCTTCAAGAAGTTTTAATACCTCATTCCTTACCACATCCTTCATCTTAGGAATTAGACGACGCTGATGTTCAACAACAGGCTTTGCATCATCTTCCATATTAATGGCATATTGGCAAATAGAGGGAGAAATCCCCTTCAAGTCATCAAGAGTGTAGCCAATAGCTCCTCGGTGTTTCTTCAATATTTCCAATAACCTTTCTTCCTCAAACTCTGAAAGCTTAGAACTAATAATAACAGGATATATTTTCGTATCATCAATATGAGCATATTTAAGATTATCAGGCAATGGTTTTAAATCAAAAACAGGATCTTCTTTTGGTGGCAATGTTATACCTAGATCTTCAACTGGTAAATCATGTTTAAGTATAGGTTGACGAAGAAAAATTTCATCAAGCTCATTTCTTTCTTCCCTAAAAACTTCACTCTCACTATTCTCCAAATGTTGCTGCAAAGGATTATTAGGAGCAAGAGCAATAGATGCACACTGTTCAACTCTAAAATCATTATTAGGTGAATCAGCTTTATAAGGAGTTTTGGAAAATTTAGAGAAATTAAACTCATAAGATTCACCAGCAAATTTAGTCAAAATTTTATCTTTCTTGCAATCTATAAAAGCTCCACAAGTATTTAGAAAAGGTCTACCAAAAATGATAGGACAATACTTACTAGCAGCAGAACCAAGTACCAAAAAGTCAGCAGGATATTTAATCTTACCACATAGAACTTCCACATCTCGAACAATACCAATTGGAGAGATAGTTTCTCTATTAGCCAGACGAATAACCACATCAATATCTTCAAGTTCACAAGAACCAATTTCGTGCATAATCTCCGTGTAAAGCTCATAAGGAATAGCACTAATACTTGCACCAATATCGCATAAACCATAATAACAATGATCACCAATTCTAACTGATAGCATAGGAACACTAGCTTTCCTAGACTTATTAGGATGTGAAACAATATTAGAAGCATCTTCACAAAAAATAATATGACCATCTTCCACATTTTCAGTCACAAGATCTTTAACTATTGCAATAGCAGGTTCAACTTTTATTTGCTCTTCAGGTTCTATAGGTTTCTTTTCACTTTTATTAACCGCACTATTTATAACAAAATACTCCTTTATTTTAGCAGGGAAAGGAGTTTTTTCAATATAAGCTTCAGGAATAACATGATCCACAGTTTCAATTACAACACATTTATTTATAGATGAATCAATTTTATCTTTATACGGTTCATGAAACTTATCAAAATTCTTCTTAGGCAATTCATAATGAGAGGCAAAAGCTTTATAAAGATTTGCAGCAACTTGAGAATCAAGGCCATAAGTAGCACTCATATTACGAAATTTATCAGTATGCATAAAAGCTTCAATGCATTTATAATCATAATTTATACCTGATTCTCTATCCTTGTCGTTCTCCCATCCTTCAGTATTCTCCTGGATCCGATTAAGAAGGTCCCTTTTAAACTCTTCTTTGTTGCGTGTAAATGATCCAGAACAAGAAGTATCCAGCAAGGTCTTGTCTTGAAAAGAAAGTCTTGCATAGAAATTATCAATGATAACATTACCAGGAAGCTCATGAATGGGGCATTTGAGCATTAAAGACTTCAATCTCCCCCACTCTTGGGCAATACTCTCTCCATCATGAGGCTAAAAATTATATATGTGGTTCCGGTCTTTGTGAATTTCACTTGGAAGATAGAACTTAGAATAAAATCGGGGCACAATATCATTTCATAGGTATTTTGTATGGAACCTCTTCCTCGCCTGGCGCCTCATCCACTACCTTTGCAGTAGTAGTAGATTTTCCAAATAAAAATTCAAGAGAAGATCTCTCCGTAATGAATTATAGCAAAGAAAGTGAGAAATAAAATCAGCACAAACAGTAAAAGTTTCCCTTACCAATTCCACTTACCAATAGCGTTTCACTCCCCGGCAACGGCGCCAGAAAATAGTCTTGATGACCCACAAGTATAGGGGGTGTATCGTAGTATTTTCGATAAGTAAGAGTGTCGAACCCAACGAGGAGCAGAAGGTGTTGACAAACAGTTTCGATGAAGGATTCACTGTAAATGCTCACAGACAAGTATTCAGGGGGTTTTGATGTAGCAGTTGAATAAAGTACGAGTAAGTAAAATGCGAGAGTAACAATTGCAGCGAGTGGCCCAATCCTTTTTAGCACAAAGGACAAGCCGGTTTGTTTACTTATAATGGCCAAACGTTCTTGAGGACACACGGGAATTTAATCTAGTGCTTTCGCTTCATATAGCCGATTAATCTTCATTGTTTTGATAAGTGTTGTGTGGGTGAACCTATGCTAATGCACCGCCCTTCCTAGGACTAATACATACTTGTGATTATACCCCTTGCAAGCATCCGCAACTACAAGAAAGTAATTAAGATAAATCTAACCACAGCCTTAAACTCTGAGATACTGCTATCCCTCCTGCATCGATATACCAACGGGGGCTTAGGTTTCCGTCACTCCGGCAACCCCGCAATTGGCAAACGAATACAAGATGTATTCCCCTAGGCCCATAAAGGTGAAGTATCATGTAGTCGACGTTCACATGACACCACTATAAGAATAACACCACAACTTAAATATCATAACATTGAATATTACTCAACCATAATTCACTACTAACATTTAGACTTCACCCATGTCCTCAAGAACCAAATGAACTACTCACGAGACATCATATGGAACATGATCAGAGGTGATATGATGATGAATAACAATCTGAATATATACCTTGGTTCAATGGTTTCACTCAATAGCATCAATAACAAGTAGAAATCAATACCGGGAGAGTTTCCCCTATCAAACAATCATGATCCAACCCAAATTGTTACAGCGGTGATGATGTGCAGCGGTGGAGACGGCGGTGATGATGATGAAGAAGATGACGATGATGGTGATGGAGATGATGTCCAGCTCGATGTCGGTGACGATGGCGTCGATTTCCCCCTCCGGGAGGGAATTTCCCCGGCAGATTTCAGCCTGCCGGAGAGCTCTTTTCTCTATGGTGTTTTCCGCCCCGCAGAGGCGGCTGTGACCCTTCGCGACTATCCTCCAGAGCTTAGGTTTTCGGGGCAAAGAAGTACGCGAAGGAGAGGGGGCCAGAGGGGGCTGTGGGCCCCCTCCCCACATGGTGGCGCGGCCAGGGCAGGGCCCACGCCGGCCTGTGAGGGGGGCCCATGGCGGCCCTCCTCGGCTCCCCCTTTTGGCTCCCTTCGTCTTCTGGAAAAATAGGATTTTTCATATAATTTCTGTCAACTGTTGATCTTCCGAAATATTGCCTTCTGACGACGCTTTTTCCAGCAGAATCCTGGCTCCGGTGCGCGATCCTCCAATAATCGTGAAACATGCAAAATAGATGAAATAACATAAGTATCATCTCCAAATATGAAATATATCAATGAATAACAGCAAATTATGATATAAAATAGTGATGCAAAATGGACGTATCACAGGGTACCGGATAATTGCAAATTATGCTTGAAGCACACCAAATGTCCGCTTGACATCCTTCCTGCAAGCCTCCTGTCACGCAGCAAAGTGGGAATTCTTCTGACCTGATGGAGCCGAGATTGTTTTGACAAAATTGGCCCATTTTGGATATATACCGTCGGCTAGATAATAGCTTTTGGTATATTGGTGGCCATTGATCTCATAGTTGCATTGTGGAGCATGCCCTTCCACTAGTCTGCTGAACACCGGAGACTGCTGCAAAACGTTGATGTCATTGTATGAGCCCGTCATGCCAAAGAAAGAATACCAAATCCACATGTCATAATATGTCACAGCTTTAAGCACCACACTGCAATATTCATGACGCCCTTTGTATATACCTTGCCAAGCAAATGGGCAGTTCTTCCATGACCAGTGCATGCAATCGATGCTTCCAAGCATTTCAGGGAATCCTCTGGCAGCTTTTTGTGCCACGATCCTTGCAGTCTCTTTCTCAGTTGGCCCTCTCAAGTAGTATTTGCCAAACTTTCCCACCACAGCTCGGCAAAACTTGTACATGCACTTAATGGCAGTAGACTCACTCATGCGAAGGTAGTCGTCCTATGTATTGGCAGGTGCTCTGTATGCAAGCATCCTCGTGGTGGCGGTGCACTTCTGAATCGACGAGAACCTGACAACGCCTACAACGTCGTGCTTGAGCTTCAAGTAGGGGTCAAACTCTCGAACGCCGTGAAGGACATTCATGAACAGGCCCTTGATCATCCTATAACGGCGCCGAAAATTGTCGGCCTGTGTTGCGTCGTCTGTGAAGTAGTCGTTGTGCAGCAAGGTATGCCCCTCCATCCTCTGTCGGGGCTTCGACTTCTTTCTCCCCGGACTTGATCCTCTGCGGCGCGGCCTCTTCCTCTTCTCCGCCTCGGCGTCAAGCATGTCCTGGAGGGACGCGATGATCACCAAATGCTCCCGGAGGTCATCGTCGAAGGCTTGCTCATCCTCCAGCAGTAGGGCAAGCATATCGTCGTCGCTATCCCCGTCTGAAGCAAAATCAATAGTTAAAATTGTGTCGTGACAGACAAAGCAACGAACAGCGGCCAATCGCTTCTACCTGGCAAGTCGTCGAGCACCTTGTGTGCGCGGAGGTGGGGCGGATTTGACGCCCCGCGTTCTGGGACGCACTGGCGAAGCGCTGGCGGCGAAACGTCCGGCGAGATTGCCAGCCGCGACGACGGTGCCGTCTCTCAGAAGAGATCAGCCATCGAAACGGCCGGTAAATCCAGCAGCGGCGGAGGAGTGGGAGGCGCGGGAGGAAAGGCGTGATGAGAAAAAAGGCGCGAACCAACGGTTTATGGAAATAGTCGCCGACATGTGGGAGCCCGCCTCGCTTTTCGTTGTGTTCGGTGTGCCCGGAGCGTCCCTGTGGGGCGGGGAAGGGCTCGGGCTGCCGGACACGGTATCGGGCCGCGTCGTACAAGGTTTTGGGGGACGCGGCTGAGAATGTTTTTTTGTCCGTCGCGTTCCAAATCCCTTTGGGGATGTTCTGGGGGACACGACTGGAGATGCTCTAACTTTAGGTAAGCAACTTATTTTAGAAGGAGGGAGTACTTTCAAACATTGCATGATTATAATTTTGTTAACTTGTAGTATTAGCGAACTTTAACGTCTCATATTTCGAACAAAGCTGATTACAATATTTTGAGGCATTGATTGTTATAATTGTCTATCGACACAATGATTTGGTGTCATTGGTAAAATCTCATGTCCAATGGGCGATTTAATTTAGTTATTATAAGAGTATAGGATTATCCAATAGTAATATATTATGGCAAGTTGCAATACCTCCAGTTAAGCCTCACACAGAATAAAAAGCACTTTGTTTGTAGGGAAATGACATTATTCTAGAAGTGGCATCTCATCATTATCTGTTAGACCTTTAGACTTTATAGAGTATAATGATTATTGCATATGAACCATAATCACTTGTCTGTGAACTGGTATTATACACAACTCTGTCAAAATCATTTTGTTTTTCATGAAATCTGTTTTCTTGCATTTTTAAAAGAAATACGGTAGGGGAAGCAACTACAGTTTTTTTTAAATAATAAGAACCCAAATCTACGTCTCCGAGGACTTAAACCTGGATGATTGGGTTGTACATCCACTTCCCTAATAAAGTGAGCTAGGCTCACTTCTTTCTGTTTTCTTGCATGACGGTACTTCCTTGAGACAACATGCTACCATCTAATCCATGGCTGACATACCTTATCTCACCGCCGCTATTGTTCTTCGTTTCTGACGCAATGAAATATAGAAAACTAGTTTTAGTATTTATATGTTCATAATATTTGTATTGTGGAAAGAAAAATCTGAACTACTAATAAACCGCTTAGGGCATGTGCACTGGTTGATAAGATGGTGTTTTCTCATTTATTCCACGCCATCCAGAGAAAATGGGAAAAAGTATATAGCATACAACATACGATTATCTTTAGCACTTATTATTTGCATACTCTTAAATCTTGGAGTCGTTAATATTTAAAAAGAGAACATGTGAGTAAGAGAAGGTATCTCTTACAATGGATAAATTGCCTGGCCTTATCTTACTAATATAACATATATTTTTATGAGAAACCACATATATTTCATTAATAGAAAATCTAGTTATATGAACAAACAAACGTGAAAACTAAAAGACATATCAAGAGAAAACAGTTGTCCTGAAAATTTTGCAGATAAAACCCTAAAGGATAGAAAATACAAAACCATTCTTAGGATTTCATGTACTCACCGAAGCCAACGACCGCCGCCAAACTCCAACGCCGCCTAGATGCACGTTGGAAGGGACATCGAACCTCCACAGTTTCCATATGTAAATAAGCACCATCGCCAATGAGGTTTTGTGAGTCGATGAACATTCCCACTGCAAGCAGCAACACACATGCCGTTGTGGCACATCGACCGGAGGATGTCTCTGATGACCCACAAGTATACGGGATCGCAACAGTCTTCGCGGAAAGTAAAACCCAAATTTATTGATTCGACACAAGGAGAGGTAAAGAATACTTATAAGTCTTAACAGCGGACTTATCAATTCAGCTGCACCTCATGGCCCTCTCCACCTCTCCACCCCTCCTCTCCACCCCCACCGCAACCCACCTCACCGGCGATCATGGCCTTGAGATCTAGGCAAGATGGAAGCCATTCTACACTGGGATTTCATGCCAGGCCTGGCCCTGGCAGATCAGGTTCGTTCTCGGTTTGGATCTACGGTGCACTTCTCTCCCTCCTCCCGTGGCAAGGAATTCTTCTTGGTGGTTTCCTTCTCCTCGGCTTCTTTTGTTCTTTCGGTGGAATCAGTGGGTTTGGCCCTTCAATGCTGTATTGGCGGTGAAGCCCGTGGCTTTAGGGTTTATCAACTGAGTGATCGGCGCTTTTGTTTTTCTGTGGCCTCTAATAAGGTGGGACATTTCATATATGGTTTACATGATCGGATCTGGCCGGACTTTGTATGTCATTTTTCTCTATTTCGTGGAGTTCACCCAACAAGATCTGGTTTTCTTGATCATGTTTCAACACCTTTGGTTCCATCTAAACAAGATCTGGTTGTGGCACAACGCAGTCCTACCTTGCTACGTCCAAACCTGGATGTTCTTGCAGCTAGTTCTGCTAAGGATACATCTGCAACGGATGAATTGGCGAAATTTGGATTCAATCGCAATGTTTCTTCTACGCCCATGGTTACCTCAAATCCTCCAATGGTGTCATGTGATAATCAAGAGTTCGTGGTGGGTCAGATTTCGGTTCCACTTAAAACGGATTGTGTATTCTCACCAGGTTTTACATCTATGGGTTCAAATTTCCCACGTTTAATGTGTCAAAGGTTTCCCGTTCTCACTCTGGAAATTTTGGAAGATCAACGACAGGCAGGTTATTCGGAGGCCGATATTATGTATTCTTTGAATCTACCTTTTATTCCATCAAAAGATCTGGTTTTTGAATTTATTGGACGGTGCTATCGTTGTGGACTTAAAGATCATCTCCGAATTAATTGCCCTGGTTTCTGTGATGGATGTGCTCGATTAGGAGTCAAATGTCAGTCGCTGCTCGCCTGTTGGGCCAGATAGTTACTGTTCAAAATGTTTAACACCTGGCCATTACTCCAGGGATTGTTATGTTGGTATCAGATGTAAATTGTGCCGTATCTTAGGGCATTGGGCCTCGAACTGTTCTAAGCGGGCCACTGGAATTTGGAGAGTCAAAGCTGCTAAGCCAATAACAAAACATAATCCTTTATTGGGTCGGAAGATTTGGGTGGTTAAGGGAAGGAGAGATACTGTGCCACCTTTACCTCTTGCCGTTTCGTCTCCTCTCTCTGTTTCTCCTCCGAGACCAGCCGCCGCCATGGCCACATTCCCGGTGAATCCTTTGGCGTTCCTTCCTGATGGGATGTCGGTGGATCAAGGCCCTCCTGACAGAATGGTTAGAACTGATCTGGTTGTTCCTCCTATTGCTCCTCTACAGCATGATCGAGTACTCATTGCGGAGACGAATAGATTCATACCAGTGCACTTAAGGGAGTCGGTTAGAGAGGAAATTAGAGACTTGCTGGTTGAAAAGGGTTTTGTCGTTCGTTACTTCGATGATCATCCCTTTGGCATTGGTGTCTACACCTTTGCTGAGACATTGGCAGCAGATGCAGTGGTTGGTATCACTTTACAACTAGATGAGATTACTTATGTGACATTTGTTCGTCATGATGCTTCTAGGAACATGCGTTTGACATCCTTTGGTAGAGAAACTTGGCTTTTGTATCTTGGTTTCCCTTTGGACTACCAGACGGATTACTATGTTAATGGGGTTGTGGAGGATTTTGGTCAACTGTCTATTTGGCACAATCCGAGGGGTAATAAGAAGTATGTTCCAGTTAAGGCATGGATTGTAGACCCAAAATTTGTCCCTAAAAGTTTAGTCATGCATCAGTTGTGTGGAGCAAGACGCAGCTGGACAATACATGTCATTATGTTGAGGTCGGCTGATTGGAATGCTCACATCCATGATGTGCCTCCTCCTCCAGAAGACCCAGCTCCAGCAAATGGGAACCCTCATGCCATGTATGGTCCTGAAATTACTGCAGAGCAGCTTTTCCAGCAGCAGCTAGCACAATGGCTACAGCAGAACATGCAGTTTGGTGGGAATCAAGGTGGCAACAATCATAATGTGCATCATTTGCAAGTTCATGATCCTATGCCTTTCCATGCACAAGAAGATATTAACATGGCACAAGAAGATAATAATCTAGCACTTTTACAGCAGATGTTACAAGAGGCTCCTCTGTATAATTTTCAGCACATCCTAGCTGAACAAGGTGTTCACTTTTCTGCTGGTGTGCACCCTTCTGTTCATGGCCTCACAGACAGTCCAATGCAGGCCTGTCATGATAGTATTTCCAGTTCTTCTTCCGGTGGAAGTGAGATGTCTATTGATGTCTTGGATGCTTTTCATATAAACTCTTTCACAGTTGATTCTTTCTCACATATGCATTCTGAAATCTGGGCTAGGATCACTTTGGTTAAGGCAATTATCAATTCTGTTGATCAACCAAGCATTCAGGATAATAGCAAATATCTTTCCATCTCTGTTGATTTTCCCAGGCAAGTACTCTTTGAAATGGTTCGGGAATTTGCTAGACTGACACAAGACAGAGAGATAGCCAGTGCACTAGCTTTGCCTGAAATTCCTTTGATGATTAACAGTCTCAGCTCTGTTGACAACTCCATGAGCATGACCAGTACAAGCTTGGATGCTCACAGTACCTCTTCTAGCTCAGCACCTTTGAGTGGAAAAGGGAGGAAAAGAAAGCAGGTAATGCAGGCTCAGGCACCTGAATGCACTACTCAGGTTAGAAGGAGTCCAAGAGGTAACAAATACAATGGTTTTAAACCAAGAAATGATTCTGAGAAAAAACCAGTAGCATCTAAGGTAAAGCCAATGAAGGATCCAACTATTCTTCTAAAGATTGATGATGATGGGCCCTCAAATGCTACCCCTGCAGAAACTTTAGTGCCTACTATTCAAGCTATTGTTGTCAACTTATGTGGTGTGCCACCAGATGAAGTGTCACCCAAGAAGCTACTGGCCTCCCTGCAGGAGGAAGATGATTCAGATAATTCTGCTTAAGGCTTTCTTTGTTATTTGTATCCCTCTTTATTGTAATGAACTTCCTTAAGAAGTGGTTTGTTTTACGTTGGAACATCAGGGGTCTTAATGCTAAATGGAAGCAGTTAGCACTTATGAATGCTATTAATAATAGTGGGTGTTCTGTCATCTGTTTGCAAGAAACAAAAAAGGAGAATTTTGATCTGGCTTTTATTAAAGCAAGCTGTCCTAGTCGTTTTGATGAATATGTTTTTATCCCCTCAGTTGGTGCCTCTGGAGGGTTAATTATTATTTGGAACAGCTCGGTTTTCTCTGGTATGGTAATGCATTGTGAACCCTTTGCTATTTCTGTGCACTTTACATCGAAACAATCCACCCAAAAATGGACTCTAGTGAATGTATATGGGCCATGTAATGGTGATCTCAGAGATGCTTTTGTGCAATGGCTATATAACTTAAATATCCCTATTGATGAAGACTGGTTGATCTTGGGCGATTTTAATTTCATTAGATCACCAGAAAATAGAAATAAGCCAGGAGGAAATATTGATGATATGTTCATTTTCAATGATGTCATTAGAACACAGAATCTCACAGAATTACCTATAAAAGGAAGGAAATATACTTGGAGTAACATGCAAGAGGATCCCTTGCTTGAGCAATTGGATTGGTTTTTTACTTCTGTACACTGGACTGCAAGCTATCCAGCAACCATTGTCACACCTCAGGGCAAATCTACGTCTGATCACACTCCTTGTTTGGTTTCTATCCAGACTGATATTCCAGGATCAAGGATATTTAGATTTGTGTCTTTCTGGGCAGCACACCCTGGTTTCAAGCAGATAGTTACACAAAGCTGGTCAAAGCCTACTCATAAACTCAATAGTGCTGCAAATATTAATGCTAAGTTCAAGAGATTAAGATATGATCTTAAACATTGGAGTAAATCAATTTCCAAACTATCTATTTGTATTGAGAATTCCAACATGGCTATTTTGGAACTGGATAGTATTGAGAAGACTAGGACTCTTTTTATACAAGAGGCAAACTTCAGGAAAATTCTCAAGGCACATCTTGCCAGGCTCTTGCAATATCAAAATGCATATTGGAAAAAACGATGTACAATTCGTTGGACAAAATTTGGTGATGAAAATACAAAATTCTTTCAATCAATTGCAATAGAGAGACACAGAAGAAATTCTATTGCTTCAATTTTACTCAATGATGGCACAGTAGCTGAAAATCATACAGACAAGGAGAATGCTATTTATCATGCTTTTAAGGACAGACTGGGTACTTGTACTTCCCCAGTAATGCATCTGGACCTCCCATCCCTGATTGCCCCAACTTCTGGTCTAGAGGAACTGTCTCTACCTTTCACCAAACAAGAAATTGATGAGGTGATTAGAACAATGCCGGCAGACAAAGCACCTGGACCAGATGGCTTTAATGGTCAGTTTCTAAAAACTTGCTGGAATATCATAAAGGAAGATATTTACAAATTGTGCTTTGACTTCTATGATGGGAATTTGGATCTGACAAGTATAAATATGAGCCATATCACTTTGATACCAAAAATTCCAGTACCTGAAGGAGTGAATGATTACAGGCCTATAACTTTGCTGAATTGTATTTTAAAAACCATCACCAAGTTGTTGGCCAATAGATTACAAAAGAAAGTTCTGCAGATTGTACATAAAAATCAATATGGGTTTCTTAAAGGCAGAAATATACAAGACTGCCTTGCATGGGCATTTGAATTCTTATACCAATGTGAGACGTCAAGAAAGGAAATCATTTTACTCAAGCTAGATTTTGCAAAAGCTTTTGACACCATAGATCACTCTGCTATGCTAAAGATTATGACTCAAATGGGTTTTGATGACAAGTGGATTAATTGGATTCCTTTAGCACAGGCATGTCAGCTGTATTACTTAATGGTGTCCCTGGTAGACAATTTCATTGTAAACGTGGGGTCAGACAGGGTGATCCATTATCCCCACTCATTTTTGTGCTAGCTGCTGACTTATTACAAGCTGCCATCAATAAGGCCTTCATAGATGGAATTCTTCAAGCTCCTTTCTCACCTGATTTTGGAATGGATTATCCCATAGTTCAATATGCTGATGATACTCTGATTATAATGCCAGCATGCCCTTTGCAAGTCACTGCTATGAAGAATATTCTGGAAAATTATGCTCAGTCTACTGGCCTGAAGATCAATTTCCACAAATCCTCTTTAATACCAATCAATCTGAACAATCAGTCAGCTCAAAACATGGCTGACCTACTAGGTTGTAATGTGGCTGCTATGCCATTTACATATCTGGGGTTGCCACTTGGTAGCACAAAGCCAACAGTGTATGATTTAATGCCACTGGTAGATCGAATTGAAAGAAGAGTTTCAGCTACTTTCCTGATGATGTCTTATAGTGGGAGAGTTACAGTGGTTAATTCATTGATCTCTTCTATTTCTACTTTTGCTATGTGTTCCACTCAGTTAAACCCCAAATTCTTGAACATGTGGAGAAAATAAGGAGACACTGTTTGTGGAATAAGAGAACTGAAGAAGGAGAGAAAGGTCATGCACTAGCTGCTTGGGATATGGTCTGTGTACCAAAGAAGAAAGGAGGTTTGGGATTTCTAAACTTAAAATTGCAAAACCAAGGACTTCTCCTAAAATATCTACACAAATTTTACAATAAGGAAGACACTACATGGGTTCACCTCCTATGGAACTCTTATTATATAGGGAAGGTACCTCATGCTATTACTCCCTCTGGCTCCTTTTGGTGGAAAGATGTATGCAAGCTTATGCCCATTTATAGATCTATTGCTTCACCTAAAATTGGTAATGGGAGGACTGCTCTATTCTGGAAGGACAAGTGGTTGAATACAATATTGTCTGATGAATATCCAAGGGCTTTCTCATATGCCTTAACTGAAGATATCCATGTGACAGATTTTCTTTCTGCCACTTCGCTTGCTGAAAACTTTCATCTTCCTTTATCTCCAGAGGCATTACAAGAAATACGACATCTTCAAATAGATGCACAGCATATTGACCTTTAGGAGAATACACAGGATAAATGGGTTTATGAATGGAAATCAGATAAATATTCTTCAAGGTTCTATTACAAGTATTGTTTCAGAGAACTTAAACCACACATATCGATACAATGGCTTTGGAAATCAAAAAGCATCCCAAAGATGAAATTCTTTGGCTGGTTACTGCTCTCTCATAGAATCAATACAAGAAATATGCTCAGGAGAAGGATTTTTACTCTCAATACTTGATATAACTGCTTATTGTGTGACAATCCACCTGAAGAAACGGTGGCGCATCTGTTTTTTCATTGCCCCTTTAGCCAAGAGTGCTGGTCCAGGCTGCATATCAATTGGCCACTGGAACATAACAGATTACAAATTATTGAGCATGGAAAGACACAATGGAAGGATCCTTTATTCATGGAAGTTTTTCTCATTGGTGCTTGGAATATTTGGAAGGAAAGAAACAATTTGCACTTCAAAAATATTACTCCTACTGCTGCAGCTTGGAAGAGAAGATTCATAGAAGATTTTGGGTTACTTAAATATAGAACCAAAGAAGGGATTCACCCTTACATTGATCATATCATCTCTAGCTTGTAATTCACAAATAATTCCCCTGTACTGACCAAGGTCTACTGTATATACCCACCATGTAAAATCTGGGATCCTTGTTTGGATCCCACTTATTAATATAAAACAGTAGGAACCTTTCCTACTGTTAAAATTTTAAAAAAAATCCAGCTGCACCTAGAAAAGCACTAGTAATATGGGTGATGTGAAAGCAGCAGTAATATGAGAGCAATGACAATAGTAACACAACAACAGTAGTAGTAACACAGAGGAGATGACACCGGAAAGAATTCTAGTGCGTAGTTGACTGTAGATCAATGATGATGACAGAAGGACCGGGGTTTCCAGCTATCTGCACTAGTGGTAACACTCCAAATAACATGCGTTGGGTGAACAAATTACAGTTAGGCGATTGATAATTGTGAGGACATGACAATGCATGCTATGATAAGATAAAGTTGACTGTAGTATTTAATTGGGCATTACAACATAATAGATAGACCGTAATCCAACTGCGTCTATGACTAATAATCCACCTTCAGGTTATCATCCGAATCCCTTCCAGTATTAAGTTGCAAGCAGCAGATTATCGCATTAAGCAATGTGTGTAAAGTAAACAGTAGACTTATCATTAGACAAAACATTGTTGTTTTCTCCCTAGTAGCAACAACACATCTACAATCTTAGAAATTATTTTCACTCTTCCAGAAAACTAGAGGCATGAACCCACTATCGAATATAAAGGTAACTACTTGATCAGGGTAACTACAAGTACCAGAGAGCATGGAAGATCTTAAATAATAGTAGTATGATAATATGATGAACAATCTGATCACAATTTCATAATTTATCGGATCCCAACAAACGCAACACCAATTACATCATATGGATCTCAATTATGTAAGACAGCTCATGAGATCATTGTACTGAAGTACATGAGAGAGAGAGAGTACCAACTAGCTACAGCCGAGAACCCGTAGTCCAGGGGAACTACTCACGAACCATCATGGAGTCGAAGTGGAGGCAGTGGAGTCGATGGAGATGGCTTCGGGGGTCAATCCCCGTCCCGGCAGGGTGCCGAAATAGGAACTTCTGATGCCTGAAACTTGTCTGGACGATAGTGGTGGCGACGGAACTTTTCGTGGATGAAGGCTGGTGTTTTTAGGGTTTTTGCGTCGAAGGGAATTTATAGGTGGAAGGGCGAGGTCGGCGGATGCCTGGGGGGCCCACACCATGCCATGGCGCGAGCCCACCCTTGGCCGCGCCATGGGGTCGTGTGGCCGGCCTGTGGCGCCCCTCCGTCTCTTCTTCGAACTTCGTCTTCATTACGCTAAAATAAGATCTTCGGCTTTTGTTTCGTCCAATTCCGAGAATATTTCCTATACAACTTTTCTGAAATACAAAATAGCAAAAAACAGGAACTGGCACTGTGGCATCTTGTCAATAGGTTAGTTCTGGAAAATGCATAAAAGTGCCACGAACTGTAGACAAAACATATAGAAATTGGTGTAAAACAAGCATGGAGCATCAAAAATTATAGATACGTTTGCAATGTATCAGCATCCCCAAGCTTACCTCAAGCTCGTCCTCGAGTAGGTAAGTGATAAAAAAATGATTTTTGAGGTGACATGGAGCCAACACAATCTTGATCAAGTTAATGTAAAAGCGTTGTGAGCTGGGATCAAGGTACTCTAAACATAGGCATGATAGTTATAATTCTAACAGTTTAGCTTAGCAACTATGTTATAACAAGAGAAGTAACTCAAACAAAAGATCCTGAATAACAATGCACTGAAAGCAACCATTTCTTATGGGCTAGCGAAAACATAGCAAAGTGGTATTCAGCTTGTCCTTTATGAAGTATCAAAACATAAATGCCAGGACACCTTTAAAGTTTAGAGGGTGACTAGGTACAAATAATTTGAGAGCAAACAATAATTATAATCATGACTCAATCAATAATAAATTTTGGGACTATGCACATTATACTCAGAATGACAACTATGCTCTCTTAATTGGTGCATAAAGTAAGAAGATAAAGACTCAACATAAAAGTAAGCAAGATTACTCATGTGCTAGAGCTTTTTATTTTGAATGCAATAGAGGTGTTGAAAATATATTTTGAGAGGTATGCATATCTATGTCAACGAATGGCATCAAATGATCTATCATCCTTTCATATAGTGACCTCAAGAGCGGCTCCCATGTAGTTCTCCAATGCACACCATTATTTAAGATCTCTCCAGTATATAATGTGCGGAGCATTATGTAGGGATTCGTAGCATAGAAAACAAAAAATTTCCTACCGCAAGAAAGAATAACAATCCAAGATCTAATCTACTAGATGATAGCAATGAGGTGAAGATCAACATACCCTCGAAGATCGCTAAGCGTTAACGAGATAAATCTCCTGGTGGATGTAGTCGATCACTTGCCGCTTTCAAAAGCGCGTAGAAGATGTTGACGGTGCCACAATCGGGCAGCACCTCCACGCTCGGTCACACGTACGGTGTTGATGACGACGTCCTTCTCCCTGTTCCAGCTGGCAGCGGATGTAGTAAATCCTCCTCGGAATCCCGCCAGCACGACGGCGTGGTGACAGTAGTGGTGGAGATCTCTGACAGGGCTTCGCCGTAAGCACTGCGGGAGAATTAGGAGGAGGGAGTATCTAGGGTTTGGGAGAGAGAGGGGATTGGGGCGCCGGCCTGGGAGCCCCTTGGTGGTGCGGCCAACTTGTGTGTCCAGCCCCTCCCCTCTCCTCCCCTTTAAATAGGTGGAAACCCCTTAGGGTTTTCCCCAAAACCACTTTGAAGTCCAACTGCAAACTTACCAAATTGAGAAACCTAGAGGGAGAGGGATTTCTCCCTTTCCTTCTTTCTTGGCCGGCCAACTAGGTGGAGTCCACCATCGACTCCACCTTCCCACTTGCTGGGTTGGCTAGGGTTGGTGGAGTATTTCCGGGACTCCTCCTTCCATTGTGATTTATTCCGGATGATTCTAGAAACTTCTACAACCTTGCATAAATTCACCTGACCACTCCCAAACTTGGAATGTGACTTCCCATATATGAATCTTATTCTCCGGACAATTCCGGAACTCCTCGTGATGTCCTGGATCCCATCCGAGACTCCGAACAACATTCGAACTCCATTCCAAAGCCCCTACTGAATGAAGACACCTTTAGTATCAGGGTTATGCCGGTTTTCTGATTGGAATCAATGAACCAAGCAAAATTGGCAGTTCCCAAGGCGTTGTGCTATATTCTTATCTATCATCTTCGAGATAATTCGTCTGTTTTACTGGACGGAATTTGAATGGATTAGAACGGATTAGGTTTTACTAACTTTTACCCTTTACTAAGGAGCCATAGTTCTTCATCCAAGAAAGCCTTTCTACGCCTTTCTATTCTAAGCTCAACATTCCTAGCCCCGTATTAAAGGAAAACTCAGAGCTATTTGACACAATTCATATAGGAAGTGCTCTCTTAAGCGACAATCTTCACGACCGACTGACTGGTTGTTTGATTCGACTATGACTGTGCCTATAAGCAAGGAATGACACTACGGCTTCACTTTGTGGAATATCTACCAAACAAATCTGCTCTATTATAGTTACTTGCGCTTCGCTTAGCTGGCATTCATGTCTTGTGGAAAGAGGAGCAAAGGGAGATCCAGTGTTGGAAGATCAAGATTGTGTTCACATGCTTCTTGCTTTCCTTCAGGCAACAACGGGGTACGATCGACACCAGATAGTAGTTTAAGGTTCTAAAATGGGATAATCTTGAAAGCAACCCTATATCTAGAGTATCAAGAAGAAGGTAAGTCTTGTAAAACATCACCTGTAAGGAATACTACGAGCTTATCCTACTTCCACGGAGGTGTCACTCGCATCTGTCTGATTAGCTCATGGTTTTGAGCTTGACAAAATAATACCTTCTCTCTCTTCTACCCGGCCTACCAACCCAGACTTTCTAAGATCAAAAAACAACCTCGAATGGACATATTTCCTCCAAGGGAGGGAGAAGGCTCGGTAGTTGAAGAAGCAAGCAAAATAAATAATACATGAGATCAATAAAACAGCTACACATGCCGGATGACCCACCGAAGGAGGTAGCGGAGAATGAGATAACAACATCGGGGTCGTGGAACTTAGAATCTTGCTTTAGGCACATCCACTTTGAGTGTGAAATTTCCTTATTTGGAAGTACCTCACTCAAATGTCACAATGCTGGGATGGGCTATTGGTCCTCCCTTCTGGGCCTGCCTTCCAATCAAGCAGCAAACCAGGCTCGAGAAATACCAAACCCTATTTTTCTGTTAGTCAAATCCTGCTTCGCCCCAAGCAAAAGAAATTGCCCGGTCTTCGCCCTATGTACAAAACCGATGGAATCAGCTGAAGCAGTTGATATGACCCAAGTCTTGAACACCAGTCTGCACTTTAAGCAAATGAACTTTAGAGGAAGACTTAGAAGAGGAATCCGAGGACGAATATGAGAGCCCAGAGGAAGATTCTATCTTCAAAAAAGAAGGTTTGATTTGTAACACCCCAACTTTTGCAACCTTGACTAATTGTCCTTATTGCAAAAATTAGGGGGAACAAAAACTTTTTCTTTAAGCTAATTAGATGAATTACCTTGATCTGTTTGTTGAGATGAATTGCTTTGATCTATTGGTAGATGTATTGTCTTGTTTTGCTTGTTGAGTTTTGTCTTGAGCTACCTCAAAGAACAACACCTCTAGTGGTCAGACAAACAACTCACCTAATAAAACACATGTGTGACCTAGGAAGAATTGTTTTCCTTCTTACTACATCAAGCTCTTCTTCTGATGGCAACATGAGTATGCCATCTTGATGTTTCTCTTTGTGTTACCCTAGCTCAATCATCCTTAGTTCAAAACTTGGGATCATCTACCCGTAGCTACATCCCTCTCTTATACCCACTCATCCTTGTTGGTTTTGAGGCCATGTCGACCATCTGTGTTGACATGCTTAAAATGTCCAGACTTTGACAATTGAGGTGTTTCAAATACCTTTCAAATAAGTTCTTTTTCAAATGACAACTCTTGCACATCTTGTGTATCTCTCTGATCTACCACATTGTACTCCCTCATCCTCCAATTCTTGATCAAATGGATGATCATTTGATACTTCCAAATCACTCCCAATTGACCTCTTATTTGTAGAGCAACTTATATTTCATCATGCCCATCTCAATCCTCTATTCTTTTCCATCATCACCTTGACCTCATGAATTGATGACTTATGCCACCATATTCATCCTTGAGAATATATGGTTTTTTTCACTCATCATGTCTCTTATGCCTTGCTCTGCAATTATCTAAACCACCATCACCACCCTATCTACCTTGCCATGCTCATGCATTGTTGCATGTGGTCAATCCTAATCGTTCCAAATTTAATTTCAAATAAAACCTCTATTCATCAATATTACCTTGGATCTATCTCTTTCCATCATTTGTTTGTCACAAACAAAATGATAACACATTTTCCTTTTAATACATATCACTCTCACTCTCCATTTCTATCTCTATGTCTCTACCTCCATTGACTTTACCTTCTCAACATGATGCCTTGTCTATACACATGGATGTTGTACATCTCTCTTTCATGGTTCAATTGTGTGTGGCAAAAATGGAGCCGGCCATTTTGTGCATGACAATTTCGGCCAGAAATTCCTCCTCATTTCCTTCTTCTACAAGCCATGCCTCCCACCTAGCCCAATCCATAAATGGGCAGCCTCCCAACCAACCCAATCAATGAGGAGGCAGCCAACCCACCAATCCCTCTATAAATAGAGCTTGGCTGGCCACCCTCCTCTTCTTTGCTCTCATTTTCACTCTCCACTCCTTCCTCCACTCCCTCACAACCTTATCCTCCACCCCACCCACGAAAATGCTGCTCCCCTAGCTTCCATGGCCGGCCATGGCCATGGAAATCCCCCAAGATGAAGCTCTCCTCCTCGCTCAAGCTCATCCTCACCATGAGAGCATCTCTCTCTCTCTTTTCCCCTAACCCTAGCTGATTTCCTCACCTCTTATTCTTCCTCCATTGCTAAGATTGGATCTTGATGCAGGTGCATGTTGGTCCAAGCATGGAGAATCTTGAGCTATCCTCAGATCTGAAGTTCATGAGCAAAGTTCGTCAAAATCCCTGCAGTAATTTCTGCTATCTTGCTGTTTCAGATTCTGGTACGAACTTGTAAAATCCGCTAAAACTCGTGTGCAGGTACAAATCGAGTGATTCAAAGTTCCACAGATAGATATTGAAAAGATCTACAACTTGGCGTTGGTCTCATCCTCAAATTCATTACGGATATTCCACGGTAAATAAAGTTCTGTAAACATGCAGAATCACTGTTTGTTAGATTTGTTCCGTTTTACAAAACCTTTTTAAGCAAACTCAACTGTGAGAGAAAGCCCTCTTCAGTACCTTAATTTTGGCGTTGGTTTCACTTCGATTGACCTCCTGAAACTGAAATGGTTCACAGATCAATATCTGGTCAGATCTGACTTTGTCGAATTAAACCAGGAGCTTGGAAACGAGTTTCTGGATGAAACCAGTTGGGTAAGAACCAGCGTTTCAATACCTTTCAGATGCAGCAGACCTCATATTTTTATGAGTTGTGTACGGTTTGTGGTGAATTAAACTTGTTCTGTGTGTTCTGCAGACATGGCTGTTAGCTTTTAAATCACCAAAAATCCATTTTTAAACCTAAATGAGTGATTCCAATTCTGTAGGATTACTGAATGTTTTCTTAATCATCTCAAACAAGTTTCAAACCTTTATCTGTTCTGCAACTCTATAGTTAAAGCAAATGGTGAAAACATGCAGTAACCTTGTCAATCCATTTCTGAGAGTTTCAGAAATATTTTGAATCCAAATCCAGTTGTGTATGCATCTCTGTTTAATTACCTTTCAAATGCAAGTGGCCCCATATTTTTAGGATTTTTCTACGATTTATGGCTGATCTTGTTTTCTGTACAGTCAGATTCAAAGAAATTCCTAAAATTGTAGGTTTAATATTTTTGGGTGATTCCAATTGGGTTAGTCTTGTATTAGTACTGGTTATAGAGGAAAAATATTATTAGTCTCTGTTCATACATATTTGTTGCTATTAGTAATGTTTATGTGTGACATGCATTGTTGAAGCAAAACTTTTCGGTTTATTTAAAACCCTTGACCAACTCTTTTTAGTAGAGATGGGAAACCTTTGTTTTATGCTTGCAAAACAAAACCTCTGCAACCTAACATTAGCTCTTTTGTTTTGCTTAAGTTTTCAAATGATGTGGTATATGGTTTGCTTCCTATTTTTGTATAGTGTTAAGTGAGCAAATTAAATTAGGAAAACTGATTTCTACTTTTCCAAAAATGTTTGAAATTATGTTGTGAATGTTTGTGATGCCAAACTAATGCACTTGTCATCTTTATGATGTTATCTACCAGGGGATATTTGGTTATACCATGGTGATAACCGAGAGAGGCAATTGCTAAGTTGTAATGCACTCATACCTTTACTAGGTAAATAAATGGGGTTTTCTAAATTAAAACTCTTAAACTTGTTTTGTGGTATCTATAGGCCCTTAGTATGTTATACCTTGGATGCATGGTTAGTTGTTGATTGTTGAATGTTGTCTTGTTGATGCAATGTGATTGATTGTGTTCCTTTTATATTTTCCGGCGATAGATGCGAACAATTCCGGAGAAGAAGAAGAAGTGGAATCGGATGAGAAGATTATTTATATTGTTGGAATTCTTATATTGATGGAGTTGAAGAAGTACATGGACAAATAAGCCAAGGCAAGCCATCTTTTGATCTCTGATTCGGTGTCTAGTTGGATGTCATTTGTTGATATCCAAAGCACCTTGATTCTATGTGTGTTGTTCTCTTTATTATTGTCATCTATGTATGGTTGCTAGTGGGGTACTCCCTAGTGGTGATACTCCACTATTGTCTTTATGATTATGGGATGCATGGTATCATGGCCGTGCTATTCCTCTTGGTTATCTTGTATGCTCGACTTGAGCATGTTCCATCTCAAGATAATGACTTACACCACACCCACCACTTTTGTAGTATAGAGGTATCAATGCCATGATCTTGGTGTATTCTCAACTTGAGAGGAGTATGCCGTGTACCCATTGGAGAGTATGTTTGATAGTGTTACTCCACTATCTAAGTTGTATTTTTTTTAGCACCACAAATCTGAAAGAATAATCCTCCTTATGTTGTCCCTATACATGCTTATCCTAAGTATGTATGATCCCCTTAACACCTCAATTATCATCCCCTTGTGGTATGATGGCTAGCATCATGTCATTGTGACTCTTAGTTCCTTCATAAAACTATAGGTTGGGAACCCCCTTGGAAAAATACCTTGTTGAAAAGAATTTTTGAAAACCTTGAGTGAGTTGGACTTACCCAAGCGTGTGTTTATGAAAGGAAAGGATCTTGGCAAAGATGGTTGAAAAGAAAATCTCGTTTTCGAAAACTTTGGCGCCTAAGTATTCACCCGTGACAATTAACCCGCGCAACCACATTACCCTGGGGTGGGACGGGGCTTAGCTCGTAGTTTGTTCTTCTTAACATGGGACACCGCACAACTATATAAGGGTAAGGTTACCCCTGAATTCGGATTGTCATTGGTGGAGACAATAGTATAACGGGAGGCCTTCGGGGCTGACCCGTCCGGAAGACACTATGGGTCTCCTGGCTTGGCGGTGGAGCCACGCTCAAAGTGAGGTGAGCTGCCACGGTGTCGGGGAGGTACATACTCCATAGGGTAGGATCCCGTGCTAAGACGAATAGGCGAAAGGCTATGTCCGAGTTTTTGTCATGGCATAGTTGATATGCAGGGATGATGCCCACATGATAAACTCGCGGATCTTGTGGGGAAAGTGTGCAAACTCTGCAGAGTCAAATCTATTCGAATAGCCGTGTCCGCGGTCATGGACGGTTGAAATGGCTGTTGCTTAGCCTGATGAGTTTTGTTTGAGAAAGTGTTTACCAACGGAAAAAGGAACTTGTTTTCGGAGTACCGGAAGGGTACTAGAATGGTTGGGTTGACCATATGGAGATGGTCGGAAAGGAAATAAACTGGGTTACTCCCTTCCTAGTGTTTTATGTTGTAGAACTCTTTTGAAGTATCTTCTTAAATCAAGATATAGGTATGTCATAGGAATCCTCTAGCATTTCCATCAACTGAGATGGACTTATGCTACCTCATCTCCAATAAAGATATAGATATGTCATAGAACTTCCTTAGCGTCCCCATCAATTGAGATGGTGGCATGCTATATCCACAAGAGAAACTGACGCTCTTGTGCATGCTATATCCACGAGAGAAACTATGTCTCTTCCACATGCTATATCCACAAGAGAAACTGATTCTCTTCCCCCTGCTATTTCCACTTGTGAAATTAGCTCTTCCCTCTTGTCATCTTAGATTAGCATTTGTTATCTTGCACTCTTGCAAAGTACCTTCTTGATGGTTTGCGAGTACAATTCCAAATGTACTCACGGCTTTGTCCCTGGCTATTTACTTGGCCAGACTTGGAGGAACATGACGAATGAAGAAGGAGTTGGCGACGTCTATGCGAGCTAGGAACGTCTTCCCAGTCAGTTGCCTGTAGGGTTATGGCAGATGACTTGGGTACTGCGCTGCTGAAGTGTTGATGCTACTCTGATGTTTAGATAGGCCCTTCGAGGCTATTATGTAAGAATGGTCATGTGGCCTTATTGTAATTTTTTTTATTCCGCTTTGTAATGGATGGTGTAATTTGATATCAGTTCGGTTATGTGTTCACGGCGCACTAATCATGGGATCGTGAACTGTATACATAACAGGGTATTTCGGACAGTTAGTCCGGGGTCCCCACATGATTGATGTAAGAGCAAGATCCATATCCCGTGTTTTGTGTGTTTGATAACAACACTCGAATGATTTTAACCGTGCACAAAGATTGTCTTTGATAGGTTTGCAAAGTGTACGGTGCCCTCGCTGAACACATTATGATCGGAAGACAGAAGCGTAGTTCTTAGGTTTTCTGGTTTTGTGTGTGTGTGTGTCGCGAGGTAACATCGTAGGAGATGAAAAGAGGAAAAGCAGTTTCAGCCATAGCGGTACTACCGGTACCAGGAGCGGTAGTAGCGCTACCCTACTGGTACCGCTCTGAGGTACCGCTCTGGAGGTTCTCACGCAATTGTCCCACAGAACAAGTTATGGTACCTCTGCGGTACCTTGAGCGGTAGTACCGCTTGCCAGCGGTAGTACCGCCTACGGTACCGCTTAAGTACTGTAACTAGTTACGGCAGTACCGCTTCGGTACCTCTTGGGATCCAGTAAGGTTTGGAGCCCATTGCGGTACCTCAAGCGGTACCGCGAGCGGTTGTACCGCTATGTGTCGACGTGAACAAGTTCTGTGGAGATTTCGAATCCAGAGCGGTAGTACCACTTCCCAAAGCGGTAGTACCGCTTAGGCAAAAACTGCACATAACGGTTGGATTTGAGGGGACCTATATAAAGGCGACTTCTTCCCCAACTCGAGTTTAGCTCTTCTCTCTCTCTCCTCCATTGTTGCTGAGCTCAAACTTAGTGGATCTCCCTACCTACCCAATCAATCTTGCTCATACTTTGAGGAGTGGTGGAGGAGACCCCGATCTATCGTTCTACCGAGAGAAATTTCACTAAATTGTGGTAGTCCTTAGTGGATCTTGGTGGTAGGGTTCCTTTGGTGGAATCTTGGAAGAAGAGCACCTATGGAGGCTAGCTTGGTGTTGTGCTAGCCCCATATATTGTTGGGAGCCTCCTTGTGGTGTGGAGCTCGCCCCAACCTTGTGAAGGAATGACCGCCTCAACCGGTGCCATAGTGGAGAAGGGGGAGCCCCTTCGTGGAGCTCTCTCGAGGAAGAAGGTGAGGCCTTCCTTCGTGGTGTGGCCGCTAGCCTCTTGTGTGAGGCTAGCACCTCCTCAACGCAGACGTACTCCCTTTTGTGGGAGGAACTGCGGGAAACAAACCTCGCCTCGTCTCCGCGCCCTCCGGTTGTCCCGCTCCTCACTCTTACTATCTTGTTTGGTTCCTTTACTTGTTGCACTTCTTTATGATCATACTAGGAGCACCTTGAGCTCAAGCAATCACCTTTACTTCCGTTGCACTAAAAATTGAAAAAGGCTAAAACTTGACGTAGCGTCCATTCACCCCCCCTTTTGTTCGCTACGATCCATTCAATTGGTATCAGAGCAAGGTTTTCTTGCTCGGTCTTTACTGCCTAAGAAATGGCCGAACAAGAGGCAGTTGTGAAAGGATTCCTTCCCGGTGAGCAATCATCTCCATCATCAATTGCCGATAATACTCCGACTACTTTGGATGATCTCAAGAGATTGGAGTCATCCATTGTATCTCAAATGAAGGCTATGATGATGGAGTTGATTACTCCAAAACCAAACCCCATCATAGATCCTAAGGGAAGTGTCGATGTTCCTCCATCACAAGTCAACACTTTTCCTCTTGTTGGTTTTGTTGAGCAATCAACAAAGCCACCTCGAGAAAAGGAACTTGAGGATGTTGACACCTCATCAAAAGGGAAGGATGAGCCTCCGGTTGCGGGACAATTAGGAGGTAATCATGCGGTGCCTCCACCAAGTGATTACACCGTGAATGTCCCAATACCCATGCCTCGCATTTTGACTCATGGTTCACCACCACTACTTGAATCTAATAGCTTTGAGAATTGGCAATTCTTAATGCGTTCCCATGTGCGCAGTGCTTCTACCAAGCTTTGGCGTATCATTGAGGAGGGCTATTCACCACGAGACCCAATGAAATTGACAAGAAGGTAAGTGGTGGATGACCAACTCAACGCCACTGCCATCAACATGATTCACATGGCCGTCACGCCCAAGGACCGCGCTCATATCCGCTCGCTCAAGACCGCCAAGGAAGCATGGGATAAACTCGACAAGCTCTTCCTCGGAAATGAGAGCATTCAAAGCTCTCGGTTCGATGAAGTGAACAACATGGCCGACAACTTCGTTAAGAATGAGGGAGAATCGACCGAAGAGATGTACCGACGCCTTATTGCTCTCGCCGTGCAAATGCAAGATCTTGGAGCAACGTTTGTGGATGACCATTGGATCAAGCGCAAGTTCTACAATGCTCTCCTCCCTTATGAGGAACTGAAGTTGACGGCCATCCGCCAAAATGCCTCCTTCCGTGCTATGACATCCGATGAGGTTCTTAGCGAAGTTATCGCTTTGGACATTTCTAAGAAGAATGCGGAGGATCTTGTTGCTCGCGCCCACAACTCCCGCAAGCCCAAATTTGCGTTGAAGATGAAGAAGCATGAGACTAGTGAGAGCGATGAGGATCCCATTGAGTGGGGTCCGGATGATCTCAAAGCCAACTATAATGAACACATGGCTCTTGCCACCAAGAGTTTTTGGAGTAGAAACAAGACACGAAGCTCAAGGCCAAGAAGACGCTCATCTCATGAGTCTACTAGACACTCCTCCAAGAGCCCAAGGGAGGAAAAAAAAAAGGGAAGATCTTGCTACAATTGTGGCGACAAAAGTGACTTTGTTGCGGAATGTATCTATGAGAGAAGGGAAAACAACGGTGGAAGGCTTGTTCGTAAGAGCAAGTCTAAATCCGTCTCCAAAGGATTCTCCAAGTTCTCCTCCAACTCCGACGACACCAAGATATCCTCCACCAAGAAGCCTAGAGCCTTTATTATCCGTGAGGAGTACTCCTCCAACGAAGGTGATGAGAGTGAAGACAAAGAGAAAGAAGAGGGAGTGATCGCCATCGCCATTTCCACTCCCTCCCTCTCTCTTCGACTCTCCAAATGAGAACCTCATCACCAACACCCCTCGTTGCTTAGTGGCAAAGGTATTGTTGGAGGTAAAACCCCTTTCCGAACCTACATCTTCTTCAAATACTATATCTATTGTGGGTTTGGATGGTCTTCCCACTAACGTTCTAGGAGATCAAGACCACCTAGTGCAAAAGGAGTGGCTTGAGAAGGAGATGGAATTAGAACGTATCTCTCTCACTCAAGCTTATGAGGAAGAAGTGTGCATGCGTATGTCTCTTGAAGCTAGTGCTATTGTTCTTGAGGACTCCAACAATTCTCTCATCTCCCAACTCATCAAGGACCGAGATCATGACCTTGGTTGGGTGGACGAGCTCAAGACGAAAAAGCGTTATCTTAAGAAAGCCATGAATGGTCGCTTGAGGATGTTGCAACCTTTACCAAGAACTTAAAATCTTTGGAATGCAAGTTTGAACTCCTATCCGAGATGGGGAAGCATCCTCAAGAAGAAGTGTACAAGAAGAAAGAAGTTGAAGGTCCGAATTCATGTTGTGACAAGCTCCTTGACGAAGTTTGCTTCTTGAGAAGACACAATGCAAAATTCTTGGAAGTCATTTCTACTCAAGAGGAGGCCTTGGATTAATACTATCGCTTGAGTAAAGAGAAAGTGCAATGTTGTGACCATGAAGAGGAGATTGCCACTCTAAAGAGACACAAGGCCAAGCTAGTTGAAGTAAATGATAGGCAAAATGAGTCCTTGATGGAGTGGATTCGTTTGAGCAAGGAAAATGTCACTTGTTGTAACCATGAGGATGAAAGTGCATATCTTAAGAGAAGCAAGGACAAACTTATGGTAATCAAGCTTATGCAAGATGACGCTTTAAAAGAATACCAACTCTCAAGCAAGGATCACATTTGTTGTAATCATGAAGACGACATTGCCACCTTGGAAAGACACAAGCGTTTGCTCTTCAAAAGGAATTCTCTTCTTGAAGAATCTCTATCGGAACAATTCCGGGTGAATAAGGATGAAGAGGTTCAAGTGTTTGACATAACTCACCCTCACCCGGATCATGAAGATGAAGTCAATCGCTTGAAGTCCAAAATTGAAAACCTTCAAATCCAAGCCCAATTCTTGGAAGGAGTCATTGAAGCTAGAGTTGAAGCCCATGAGGACTCATGCAATGAAGGAGAAGTGGCAATCAAGCCAAAGAAGAAGAAGAGAGGAAGAATGATCAATATAAAGAGGAATGTCATGATAGGGCCCATTGAAAAATGGGTTCCTATCTCCATGTCTTGATCCTTGAAGGACCTTGCTTTCGGTGGTGCTTATTGGGTGGTTGATTTTGAAGCCACAAGTCTTATGACCGGAAGCAAGGAATTCGTTGTCGTCATCAAGTCATCTATCTCTACCATTCTCTTGACGACAACACAAGCAAGCTTAAAGGTATTGGTCCTTGACAAGGTGGTGGTGATGTCCTACCTTGTCAAGACCTTTGTTTATGATTCTCTCCGTTCATTGCTTTACACGCTTGGTTCTTTGTACCTACTACAATGAACATGTGGTGGCTCTCTTGTGGAGCTAGTATCTCCAAGAGGCCACGGTCTCGGACTAATAGAAAATGCTTCCTTGTGTAGAGATCGTGTTTTTTAGGAATTGCGTTGAAGGAAATGAACTATGATGAAGTTTGTCAAACAAGTTCAATGCAAGTTCTACACCATGATTCTCGCAAGAATGAGCAACAATGGTATGGAGTTCGAGCTCAATATCTTGGATGTCTTCATTGGCAAAGAAGGAATCCGTTATATTCTCCTAGCCATAGTCTTACTCTAACTTCATGGGGTTGCCGGAAGTGAGAGACAAACCTTAGTTGAAGACACTCAAACATGATGATGGAGTATGAGTCTATTGTATGGTTTGTGGTAGTGTGTGATGAGACTCATTTCATGAATATGATAGTTCTTTGGAGGGGGCGAAGTGCTTCTTGTGAGAAAGGAGATGCAATTCCCCCGGTTACCGTAGGAAGGATGGGTGTTGGCACTCGCCGATCTCAAAAGCTACCTTCTACGAGTGTCGGGGAAGGACAAAGTTCCACCTATGTGGAGCCATCTACACCACAAGGCCAAGTCTCTTCCGTTGGACAACCAAGTGTAAGATCACCTCTTTCACAACCTCAAGTTCGACATCAACAACAATGAGGGTCAAGGCGAGGACCTAAACCATGATGAAGATCAAGGGACCTCACAAGAATCTATCCTTTTGGTCCATTCTCGCCGGGGTGCTAAAGCGTCAAGACTCTTTCATAACTTGAGCAAAGCACAAGACATACTCAAAAGAAAGATATGAGGGGTCCAACGGTATAGCAAACCCAAGTATCTAAAGTATCAATACTTCCTTAATGAGTCCGACAAGACAATGGACTCACTCTCTACCGGTCAACGTCAAGGTTCACTTCTCTACCTTTGTGCTTCTCATCCAGACATTGTGTCAAAAGTGGATGGGTACTTTTACCACTCTTGTGCTACATGTCTAGATGTAAAGCACGCATGAACATAGGGGGAGTGCGGTTTAAACTTATTGAGCTATCCCTCCCCCCATAATGCATAAAGAGACCCAAAGCATATGCTATTTTTCAATTAAGTGACTAATGAGCTTCATGTTGAGTTGTAGCCATGAGTCCTGGTACATCTACGCGACCTCACACTACTAAACTCTTACACGGTGGCTTCGGCCACCAACCTCCTCCTTGAGGAGCTTTTGTTCTTTTGATTTCTTTTCTCCATTTGTGTTTGATTTTTGTTTCTTCATGTTCTTCATGGGAGATTCGCCCAAGCTTGGCTTTTATGTTTTGTTTCTTGCAAGCTACCTCTTGAGCCAATTCAGTCTAAAAGCACAAGTCTACACCAAAATATGAGTGTCTTTGAACTTTGGAGGCCGGTACTACCGGATATCATTCCGGTACTACCGCTTAGGGGCGTTAACTGACGAAATTCAGAAACTGGCCCCAGAGCGGTACTAGCGCCCGAGGTACCGGGCAAGTACCGGTAAGCGGTACTACCGCTTGCGTTTTTGACTTAAGGTACCGGGTGGATCGTTTCTTCCCCAAATTCACCACACACCTCCACCCACCTCGAGTCAAACGCGCTCCCAAGTTCAAGACCTTGAGGAGATCGGCCCCGATCTCCTTTTCCAGCCGCCCCCGGCCAAATCTCCTCCGTGGAGAAGCTTCCCCATCCTCTTCTCCGCCATGTCCTCCGGTATGAACTCTAATCTATCTCTCTAGGGTGTGTTGAACTCTCTAGATGCATAGGCTAGGGTTTGATGGAGTTGTGCGGTGGAGAAACCCTCTTGGAAGCTCTACATGTATTGGGATACTAGCTAGCAACAATGTGTGACACTATGAACTTCATTGCTATGTCCTCAATCTCGATCTAGGTGTGCAGAGCTTGAGCGGTAGTACCGTTTGTTCATGAGCGGTACTACCGGGTTAGATTGCGGTACTACCGCTTTGACTAGTTTCACCAATGTTGCTTGTTAGTATCCTCTTTGATCTTTATTTCCATGGCTTGTGCACATATCCCCTATTCCCTCCCAAACCTTTGTTGTTCACAGGTTCATCTAGGCCACGTGGTGGCGGCAAGGTCAAGCCTTCTTCTCGTCGTCATCGAGAGGAAGATGAGCAAGAAGAAATTGTGCCAGCAAGAACCACAAAGCGTCAAAGGGAGGCAGCTGGAAAAAGGACCGCTCAGGGTCCTCAAAAGTCGATGACCGATCTCAACAAAGCCCAATTCTTGCAAGTACGAGGGGCCAATCTGTATTTGTTACCAAGGAATGCTCGTCAATGCCCCAATCCCTTCTTCTATCATGTCAACCAGGAGAGTATCTTCAATGAAGTCTATGGGGCTAAGGAATTCAACTGTTGCCCTCAATACTCCATCAGCATGGACAAGATCAACTCCAACCTCGAGTACTTTGGGGAAGCTCTTGAGATATGTGAAGAACAAGGGCTTACTCCTCTGATGACCTTCTCTCACAACTACTCCAAGGAGGTGATATGCCAATTCTACGCCACAATTGTGTTTCTTGAGGATGAAGGAGGCTTCCGCACCTTGAAGTGGATGACTAGGGAGCATGTCATGGAAGCCACGTGGGAGGATTTTGCTAGAGGCATTGGATATGAGCTTGCCGACTATGACACCAACATCTTCCGGATTCACCTCCAGCCCAAGCCAATGGCCAAGGAGAAAATGGCCAACCTCTACATCCCCGGAAGGATGTTGTGTGGAAGTGCCTACAACCTCTTTCCCGTTTACGACATCATGAACCGCATCTACCGCAACACCATCAACCCCAAGCACACCAACCATGATGAAGTGCATGGGTTTCTTGTGAACCTTCTTGTGCGCACTCATGAGATGAGGGGCCGCGGCAAGCAACTGGACGTCATGGACTACATTTGGCATGAGATGCGCGATTGTGCCTTCCTTCGCAAGCTTCCTCAATATGCGCCCTACATCATGAGGCTCATTTGTCTCAAGTGGGAGCAAGAGGGCCGTGGAAATCTTCTTGAGCAATGCCGCCCCAACATCACTATCCATAAGGAGAAGAGTCCTCTTGTAAAGAACCATGATCTTCCAAGGTTCGGCAAGGGGGCCCCCAAGGACAAGGAGGAAGAGGAAGCCGATAGTGATGACTCCGACTTTGTGCCCAACTTCGTCAAGACCAAGGGTCTCTTCGCCAAGCTCACCGCTCGCCTCAAGAAGTCCTTTTTCTTCAAGAGGGATCTTGAAGATATGATGTATCAAGCTCATCACGACAACAAGAAGATCCGCCAACGCCAGAAGGCAATGATGAGGCACATGCAGCTCCCCGTCTCCGAGGGCTCCGAGGACAACATCACTCCTCCCGGTGAGTGGAAGTCCAAGCTTACTTGGTCAAGTTCCAAGGACTCCATCCCCGAGCACATTGTTCGTCCCTCTCCACCACCTCACGGCAAGGGCCATGCTCAAGATGAAGAATAAGATGAAGAGGATGAGGATGACGAGGAGGAGGAGGACGAGGAGGGAGATGACGAGGAGGAGGATGATGATGACGAGTGATCCCCTTGGGGCGTTAGTATGCTTCTTCTCCCTTTTTGGTGTCTCGATGCCAAAGAGGGAGAAGTTGATCTATTAGGACGGGAATTTGCATGGGGATGCCAAGGGCTTGGTGCTTCATTTTGGTTTTTCGGCCTTGGCATCAAATCTTATCCCTAGTTATTTGGAACTCTATTTGTATGTGTGTTTGCCTCTATTTGTGGATCTCCCGATCCCCCAGTTTGTATTAAGATTTAATCATTCGTAGCCTATTGGTCTTCACTATTTATCTCTTTATTGGCTACATCTATCATGGAGGAACTTATTGTGAGTTTGTGTTTTTCTCAAGGCAAATGTATGGAAAATTCACCCAAAGTCTCTTATATGATCTTATGATTGCCTCCATTGTGTGCTTGTGCTATATGTTCTTGTCATATGTTCTTCTTAGCACTTGGGCATGGTTTGTAGAATCTAGGGGGAGTTTTTCTCTCTAGGATGTGTGCATTTGTATACAAATGCATATTCTAGATATGCACACATCTAGGGGGAGCTCCGTCTACTTTTGCAAATCAAATATCTTATCATAATATCTTATGCTTTATTGCAAATTCTTGTGTTGTCATCAAACACCAAAAAGGGGGAGATTGTAAGAGCAAGATCCATATCCCGTGTTTTGTGTGTTTGATAACAACACTCGAATGATTTTAACCATGCACAAAGATTGTCTTTGATAGGTTTGCAAAGTGTACGGTGCCCTCACTAAACACATTATGATCGGAAGACTGAAGCGTAGTTCTTAGGTTTTCTGGTTTTGTGTGTGTGTCGCGAGGTAACATGGTAGGAGAGAAAAAGAGGAAAAGTAGTTTCAGCCATAGCGGTACTACCGGTACCAGGAGCGGTAGTACCACTACCCTACTGGTACCGCTCTGAGGTACCGCTCTGGAGGTTCTCACGCAATTGTCCCACAGAACAAGTTACGGTACCTCTGCGGTACCTTGAGCGGTAGTACCGCTTGCCAGCGGTAGTACCGCCTACGGTACCGCTTAAGTACCGTAACTAGTTACGGAAGTACCACTTCGGTACCGCTTCGGTACCGCTTGGGATCCAGTAAGGTTTGGACCCCATTGCGGTACCTCGAGCGGTACCGCGAGCGGTAGTACCACTATGTGTCCACGTGGACAAGTTCTGTGGGGATTTCGAATCCAAAGCGGTAGTACCGCTTAGGCAGAAACTGCACATAACGGTTGGATTTGAGGGGACCTATATAAAGGCCCCTTCTTCCCCAACTCGAGTTTAGCTCTTCTCTCTCTCTCTCCTCCATTGTTGCTGAGCTCAAACTTAGTGGATCTCCCTACCTACCCAATCAATCATGCTCATACTTTGAGGAGTGGTGGAGGAGACCCCGATCTATCGTTCTACCGAGAGAAATTTCACCAAATCGTGGTAGTCCTTAGTGGATCTTGGTGGTAGGGTTCCTTTGGTGGAATCTTGGAAGAAGTGCACCTATGGAGGCTAGCTTGGTGTTGTGCTAGCCCCATAGGTTGTTGGGAGCCTCCTTGTGGTGTGGAGCTCGCCCCAACCTTGTGAAGGAATCACCGCCTCGACCGGTGCCATAGTGGAGAAGGGGGAGCCCCTTCGTGGAGCTCTCTCGAGGAAGAAGGTGAGGCCTTCCTTCGTGGTGTGGCTGCCTAGCCTCTTGTGTGAGGCTAGCACCTCCTCAACGTAGACGTACTCCCTTTTGTGGGAGGAACTGCGGGAAACAAACCTCGCCTCGTCTCCGCGCCCTCCGGTTGTCCCACTCCTCACTCTTACTATCTCGTTTGGTTCCTTTACTTGTTGCACTTGTGTATGATCATACTAGGAGCACCTTGAGCTCAAGCTATCACCTTTACTTCCGTTGCACTAAAAATTGAAAAAGGCTAAAACTTGACGTAGCGTCCATTCACCCCCCTCTTGTTCGCTACGATCCATTCAATTGAGCATCGAGGAACAAAATAATTTTGTCTAAAATACCAAAAAGTCCATATCTACTTAAAACAACATCAAACCTTAAGTGTGTCACCCTACGGTTCGAGAACTATGCGGACATGATCGAGACTCTTCTCCGATCAATAACTAATAGCGGGACCTGGAGATCCATAATAGCTCCCACATATTCAACGATGACTTTGTCGTCGAAAGAACCATTTACATAAAATAACAATCCCCTTTGTCTTGTGATATTTTACTTATCCGAAGTTTGATCATCGGTATCTCCATACCTAGTTCAACCTCGTTACCGGTAAGTACTCTTTACTCGCACCGTGATATGATATCCCTTGTGAGCTAGTCACATGCTTGCAAGCTAATTGGATGTCATTCCACTGAGAGGGCCGGAAGTATATCTATCTGTCATTAGGATGCACAAATCCCACTATTGATCCATGTGTCTCAACCCTATACTTTCCAAACACTTAATGCCACCTTTATAACAACCCATTTACGAAGTAGGGTTTGGTGTCATCAAAGCATCCATCTGGTGTAGGTGATTAACATGATCTCATGGTCGAAGGATTAGGTTACTATGTATATTTAAAGTTTGAAGCACAACGAACTTAATGACTTTATTATATGCTAGGCTTACTATGGGTGTATGTCCATCACATCATTCACCTAATAATATGATCCTATTATTAATAACATCCAATATTCATGATCAAGAAACCATGATCATCTATTAATCAACAAGCTAGTTTAACAAGAGGCTTACTAGGGACTCCTTTATGTTTACAAAACACACAAGTATTAATGTTTCCGGTTAATACAATTATAGCATGGGATGTAAACATTTATCATGAACACTAAGATATAACAATAAACACTTTTATTATTGCCTCTTGGGCATATCTCCAACACATTATTTGTTTATTTTATATTTTATTTGGGATGGGCACCTGGTTGCCTTGCTCTTTTTGCAATATTAATGACTTTAGCACTTTATGCATGCTAGTCAAGGTGTGAAGTAATGAAAAGACAATAAATCATCCAATACTTTCTCATGAGCTAAAACAAAACACAAAACAGGTAATAATTTTGAAGGTTTAAAGGTAGCACACAAGCAATTTACTTTGGTGTGGCGGTGAAATACCACATATAGATAGGTATGGTGGACACAATTGGAAAACTTTGGTTGTTGGGGGCTGGATGCACGAGTAGAGCTCATACTTAGTACAGGTGAAGGCTAGCAAAAGGTGGAAGCGACCAACTAAGAGAGCAATAATGGCCATAATCATGCATAGCGACAAAATATTATTATTTAAAGTATAAAGTGATATTACAAGTCAAAAACTAAATGATCATAGAGGCTTTAGCTAACTGGTTTGTAGTCATAACATGGTGTAAGCATGTGCCAAATCGACCCAATAACAGCATCAAAGGAGAATACCACAATATTATGCTTTTGTATGATGAAAACAACACATGAGTCTTTCAATGGCGCATTAAGAACTCTCAGATATTTGAGACAAGTAATGCTACACTAATAACTACTAATAATATGATCAAAATAACATCTAACATGACATGCCAAAGTCTAAGCCACATTCTAAACAAACTCCCTTTTGTATCACTATAAGCATGAAACAATTTACTCTTCTCCAACACCAATCAATTTATTTGAAATAACTCTCATAAATAATAATCAATAAAGACCAGAGAGCTAATCATACCTAACCAAAGAAAACTAACAAGCTCTGAATAAAATACGAGTGGAAAACCAAGAGCTAAACGTAGTACTAGCAAAAGAGAACACTCGCAGAACAATAAGAGTTAAAACTAGAGTGTTCTATCAATTAAAATGGAGTGTGTCTCTCTCCAAAACAAATATGTTGGGTTCCAACCATATGCTACAGAAAATAAAAAAAGAAAACTAAAAATAACAATAAAGACGCTCCAAGAACAACGCATAACATATGAAGCAATAAGAATATAGTGTCTTGAAACAAGACATGATATTTTTGTTGATGAAAGGCATCCCCATGCTTTGATGCTTGTACCTCTTGGATATTTTTTGGGGTGACATGGGCATCCCCAAGATTGAGCTTTTGTCCATCCTTCATCTCACCACATCATTCTTTTCTCTCTACACTTGAAAACTTCATTCATACAAAACTTCACACAATTCTCATTAGCAACATTAGTGCAATCAAAATAACAAATTCACTTGGTTCAGTTCTAACACAAGTCAAACACCCACTAAAATATTTAGTTACTGTAGAAAATTCTTTGGAAAGATCTTTTTCTCAAAAGAACTTAGAAAAAAGATTGAGAGGCAAATCAAATGGTGATAGAAATCTATCAAAGTAGAACAACATGTAAAGATCGATTTTTTTAGAAAATCCTCTGTTCCTCAAATTGAAAAGTGCAAAACTAACGAAAGTTAGATAATAACCTGGGGCATATAATCAAAAATTGGCAGCTCAAAGTTACGTTTTGGCTGGGAATACAAATAATTTTGATGACATCACAAAATATGTTTCAAGACAGCAACTTCCCCAAATCTTATTTTCTTCCTATTAGAGGCTATTCTTGGCACAAAACGAAATAAAAATTATAAGGAGAGGTTATTACAGAGGTAACAACTTCCAAGACTCAACATAAAAGAGTACTTGCAGAAATAAAACAGTGGGTTGTCTCCCATAAGCGTTTTCTTTAATGCCTTTTAGCTAGGCTTGATAGTTTTAATGATGCTCTCATGAAAATAGAAAATGAAGCAAAAGGAGCATCAAGAAGAAACTTCAAAACACATTTAAGTCCAACCCACTTCCTATGCATAGGAATCTTGTACGCAAATAAATTCACAAAGAACAAACTGACAAGCATAGGAAGATAAAACAAGAGTAACTTCAATACTTTCAGCATACAGAGAGATGTTTTAGTATCAAGAAAACTTCTACAACCATATTTTCCTCTCATAATAATTTTCAGTAGCATCATGAATATACCCAACAATATAACTATCACATAAAGCATGCTTTTCATGATCTACAAACACATAATCTTTATCAAGCTCAAGAATAGTGGGATTAAAACATTCAAGCCCACTTTTAACAATTTTATAACAAGATGATTGATCATTCTCAAGAGGTATGGGGCTCCAAGATAAAGTCAAGACCCCTCCAATCTCATTTTCATTAGTAGTACCATTAATATTATCAACCAATATAGGACCATCATCTAAAGCTTTATCATAAATATTTTCTAAGCAAAACTCTTCAGTACCATGCATTTCGAAATTAGGCACAAATAAAGGATTATCATAAGATTTATAAAAATAGCATGGATTATCATATAACATGAGCATAATTTTTATCACAAGTATTACTCATAGTAAATATTTCAAGAGAATACTTAGGAACATAACATTTATCCTCCTTTGATAAGCACGGGGGACAATCAAATAATGTAAGAGATAAAGAGTTACTCTCATTAGAAGGTAGGCATGGGTAGCTAATCCATTCTTCCTCCTTTTGTTCATCACTCTCCTCCTCTTTTTCATCTAATGAGCTTTCAGGCTCAGCCATTTCTTCTTCCACAGGTTTCTGCAAATTGTGGATACATTCTTGTGCATGATCGAGTCTCTCTTTATAAGCAATGATATACCAATTATTGCTGAAATTTTCTATGCAATAATCAAGGATAGAAGAGACCATATCTTTAAGTTTATTACAAGCAACACAAGTTACATAATTTTTAGACATGAAGGATTCTATTTCAGAAGCTCCCATAAACAAAATAAATTGTTCTACTTCTTCAAATCCAAGATGAATATAGTTATTCCAATGATAGTTCATAATTAAAACTTATTTACTAAAGCCACATTGGAATTTAAGATGTTTAGTATCCTATTTAGAGAAACAATTTATATCATGGCGTTTAAGCAAAATTTTAGCAATTTGATTCAACTTTTTTAACACACCTCTCATGACTTCACCCTTATATGATTCTCTATACTTTATAAATAGCTCCAAAGAGGTTCTAGCATGTTCTTCCATAACAATAGTTTTTTTAGATTTTCGGTTTTTTAAATTTTTATGGATTTTCGGGTATATAAGAAAAATAAAACAAGACAAAAATTAAATAAACAAAAGTAAACTAAACAAAACACAACTAAACAGAAATAAGCTAAGCACAAACAAACTAGACAAGACAAAATAAAATAAAATAAAAACATAGAGACAGGTAAAGTGTACTCCCCACGTGAACTTATGAGTAGAGCTATGCCTCCCTGGCAATGGCGCCATAAAATAGTCTTGATGATCCACAAGTGTAGGGGGTCGCAAGAGTCTTCGAGGGAAGTAAAACCCAAATTTATTGATTCAATACAAGGGGAGGTAAAGAATACTTATAAGCCTTAACAGCAGAGTTGTCAATTCAGCTGCACCTGAAAAAGCACTAGTAAGAGGGGAGATGTGAAAGCAGCAGTAATATGAGAGAAATGGCAATAGTAACATAACAACAGTAGTAGTAACACATAGAAGATGACAAAAGAAAGTATTCCAGTGCGTAGTTGACTGTAGAGCAATGATGATGACAGAAGGACCGGGGTTCCCAACTATCTACACTAGTGGTAACTCTCCAAATAACATGCGTTGGGTGAACAAATTACAGTTGGGGCAATTGATAATTGCGAGTGCATGACAATGCATGCTATGATAAGATAAAGTTTACTGTAGTATTTAATTGGACATTGCTGCTAGAATTTTGGGCATTTGGCCTTTGGCCCATGGCCCATTATCAAATTCTGAAACTCTCATGGCCCATTCCAAAAATCAGTGGCAACACTAGTGGGGGCTGAAGTTTAGTCCCACATTACTAGTTGGAAGAGAGTTGGAGTGGTATATAAGGTGGGCTGTTCTAGTCCTAGTAAGTGAGTGTGTAAGGGTATTTTACCCTTATCCATTATTTTGGTAACAATGACGCCGTGCTATAGTATTTGGCCTAATACATGTTTGTAAGGACAATCCCAGGTATTAGCCAAAGAGGCATAAATGGTGTATCAAAGGAACAAGAAGGCTAAAGGAGACCCCCCACTTCGACAACAATCAAAAAGGGGTCTACAACATCCTGCCGGTCAGAGGCCTGGTCGGACCGGCTCCTGTGCCGGACAGTTCCGGTCTGCCCGGTCAACCGGGCGCAGGGCCGGGCGCCCCGGCGCCAACCGGCCCCTGCAATGATGCCATCCGGGAGGTGTACTGGTAGACACGAAGCTGCCACGGTCACGGTCCGGTCTGCCGCCCGGTTTGGACCGGCGGGTCCGGTCCCTGGCTCGGTCAGACCGGGTGAAGGACCGGGCACCCCGGCGCCAACCGGGCTCTACGCTGATGCCTTCCGGGAGGAGTACTGCGCGACACTTCGACGCTCCAGTCTCGGTCCTGTCTGCTGCCCGGTTTGGACCGGCCGGTCCGGTCCCTAGCCCGGTCGGACCGGGCCCTGCGCCGGACGCTCTGGTCTGTGGTCCGGTTGACCAGGAATCTCGAGGAGAAAGCTGAGGTGGCAAGTTGACAACGGCCATATTTCAAGTTACACTATATATACCCCTTCTTCTACCTCTGGAGGGGTAGGCACTACACTACAAGCTGTTCTTGAGCTCTCCCTCTCATACTCCATTGCTAGAAACACCAAAAGCCTCAGATCTCCCTCCTCCTCCACCCAAACTCAAATCCCTCCGGGGAAACGATAGAGGAGGACCTGATCTACTGTTCTACCAAGCCAAATCTCATTCCCCCTTGTATTCATCAAGAAGCTTGCTCTCTAGGGTTCCTTGGAAACCCTAGGTGGGCAAGAGTGGTCCGGAAGCATCCGGGCTGTGGATTTGCTCCTGACAAGATTGTGAAGGTTTGGAGGCTACCTCAAAGTCTACCACAAGTGAGAGAGCTATTCCTTCGTGGGATAGGCTCCGGAGAATAGGGTGAGCCTTCGTGGCGTGGGGAATCCTTCGTGGGACCTCCACCCCTCCTAACGTGATGTACCTTCTTGCAAAGGAAGGGAACACGGGAATAAACCCTCGTCTCCGCGTGCTATCGGTTATCTCTAACCGAACTCCTTACTTGTGATATAACTGCCTGTGAGAGCCTTCATGCTCGAGTTACTTGTATCCTCATATAGGTTGTCTCACCTAGTTTGCATTAGGCTCACCTTTATATTCCGCAAAGCCTAATATTCCAAAGAAAGAATTAAAATCTGTAGAAACATATTCACCCCCCTCTAGGTTTACCATCTCTGAACTTTCAATTGGTATCAGAGCCTGGACTCTTATTAAGGGCTTCACAGCCTTAAGACTGAGATGGATAAACTATTCGAGGGTCTAGATGATGACTCTAACCTTTCGGTTAAACAAAAGAAATCCAGATTATTGGCATATGATGTCAAGAAAAAAGAAAAAGGAGGATGAAGTAGAAAGCCAAATGGCACAGATGACTGCCATGCTTAAGAACTTGACTAGTGGGACCTCTAGTGGGACTTCGGTTCCTCCGGAAGGTTTCCACCAAGTCAATCATGACTATCCCAAAAACACTTCACCCATGCCTCATATAAACCATAGTGGGAATGTTCCCCATTTTGATGGAACTCACTTTCCTTTTTGGAAATCTTCTATGGAATCTCATATTCGCAGCTGCAGTGTGGAGCTATGGGAGATCATTGTTGATGGATACCGGAAGCCACAAGAACCCACTCGGTTGACCTCAACCGAATTCTACAACCATCAACTCAATGCCTCCGCACGTGACAAGATTAGGAGTGGCATCAACCGCAAGCTCCTTGATCAAGTCAATGACATTGACTCCGCTAAAGAGTTGTGGGATCGAATCGTAGTACTCCAAGAGGGAACCGATTTGATCCAATCAGCTCTTTACGAGTCTGCAAAGCAAGAGGCCACTATGTTCATGATTAGAGAAGGAGAATCCGTGGCCGATGCCGATGCCTATGCAAGGCTTTGTGCTCTTAGAGTGAAGGTCAAGGGTCTTGGAGTTGAGAAATACAATGACAGCTTTGAGATGAATGAAGAATTCATAAAGTCCAAGGTCATTGCCATGATTGCAGTCAAGGAAGAAGACACCAACCTTGCACTCAACTTGTAGATCATTACCAAGAGTGCAGATCTGAACTCCGATGGTCTAGTCTCCTATGTGGCAGCCAATGAGAGCATGGCCAAGTCAGGAAAAAGGCTCATGGCAATGAACCGTGTTGATGAAGCCTCACACAACCATGAAGTCTCACACAACCTTGCCCTCAAAGCTAGAGTTGACCATCGAAGAGAAGAAGTCTATGAAATTGAAGAAGATGAAGAGATGACTTCAACTAGTGACATTGCTACCGACTTTGCCTTCTTTGCCAAGAAGTACAAGGAAAAGTTTCCAATGCTCCTCAATGAGAAGAAGAAGAGAACCTGCTACAACTGTGATGAAGATAGCCGCTTTGCAAGTGAGTGCCCTTATGAGAAAAGAGTAGACAAGCCAAAGTTCATCAAAGGGGTCAAGCCAAGATTGAAGCCAAACCCAATCAACGATCGATACAAGAAGAACAAGGGAAGAGCCTTTGTTGGGGTCGAGTACTTGTCCGATGAAGAAGAGGAAGATGAGGAGAAGGAGGTCGGAGTGGCCGGTTTGGCTTTCTCTAAGCCCGGGTCACTCTTCACATATAACTACTCCAAGGATTACTCCACGGAGAATGATGTTGGTTCTTCCTTCATGGCAAGAACAACTCAAGATGATGACTCCGATGACTCTCCCTCCTCTACAATTGTTGGCTCTTGTCTTATGGCAAGAGAAACCGAGGTAATGGAATCCCCACCTTCTCTATCTAGTGTTCCTGATGATGAGACTGAAAATCAAGAAGAATTAATTGTGCTTAAGGAACTTTACAATGTTAGATGCACCCTTCGTGGTGAAGCTCTTGTCAAGTTTGATTTCTTGATGGACTCCCTCAAAGAAAAGGATGAGTCCATTGAGGAATTAGAATATCATTTGAATGAAAAAGAACGAAGATTCAATCTCCTAAGACAAGAGCTAAAAACCGAAAGGTGCATATCTCAAGGACTTAATCAACAAATTGAAACTTATGAACTTGATAAAGTTAAGGACCTAGAAACTATTGAAAGGGCTCAATTATTGGACCAAGAGCAAGATGCTTCAAAGAAGGAGCTTGAAGTTGCTCATGCTTCTCTCGCAAGGGATCTTCACCACCTTGAAAGGGCTAACAAGCTTATCAAGGATGAGCTCAAGAAACTTGGAGAGAACCATGACATACTTCAATAAACCTACAAGAAAGATCTTGGATCAATGAAGGATCCCATTGTTGTTGAAAAGGTTGCTAGTTCCTCCACCTCCTTTACTAGTGAGCATGCTAAGCTTGTTGAGGAACATGTTCGTTTACAAGAGGAACTATCTTTGCATGTTGAGACCAACGCATATCTTGAATCTTTGGTGACCAAATATGGTCTCGACTATCATCCTAATGAATCTTCTTGTGAGCAAGCAACTATTCTTTAGGAAAATGTTAGGTTAACAAAGGAACTTGCGAAGTTCACCACCGCTAAGAATAAGATGGGATTGGATGACCTTTTGAGTAAGCAAAGGTCAAACAATCAAAAGTTTGGACTTGGATATATTCCCAAGTCCCACAAGAAGAAGAACTACAAGAAGGAGAAGCCCGCTCAAGAAAAGAACAAGAAGATCACTAATGATGGCAAAGCCTGAAAGGGCAAAGCCACTAGTGGTGACCGCACGGGGCCAAACAATCACTATGCTTTATTTGTTGATTATTATGGTGATGTATATGCTAACTATGTTGGCCCTCGTAGTGGCTATGCTTATAGAGGGTACTCAATTTGGGTACCAAAAGATATTGTTGCCATTGCAAAGGAACCCATTTCCTCTACTTGATCTTGTAGGGATATTCCTCCGGTGGTCCAAAATGGGTGTTTGATAGTGGATGCACCAATCATATGACCGGAGGAAGAGGTGTGCTTGATCAATTCATTGAAGATATAAACAAGAAGTCAAGCATCACCTTTGGTGATAATTCAAAGGGAATGGTACTTGAGTATGGCAAGGTGGCAATCTCTAAGGACTTGTTCCTTGAGACGGTCATGCTTGTTGAATCCCTTGGCTATAATTTGCTTTCTATATATCACCTTGCGGATGCCGGTTACAACTCATATTTTACTAATTATTGTGTGAAAGTCTTTAGGAGTGACAATCTCAAATTGGTCCTTGCTGGATATGTGGAGAACAACCTTTATGTGGTTGACCTCTTGAAAGAGAGCCCCTCTCCCTCCACATGTCTAATGGCGGCCAAACATGATGAAGGTTGGTTGTGGCATCGCTTCCTTGGTCATGTTAACATGAGAAATCTTAAACAACTCCTAAAGGGTGAGCACATTGTTGGACTAACCGGCATTTCTTTTGAGAAAGATCGTGTGTGCAGTGCATGTGTAGCCGGAAAGCAACTCAAGAAGAAACATCCTATCAAGAGCATCGTCACCACATCTAGGCCTTTGGAGCTCTTTCATTTGGATCTCTTTGGGCCATCACATTATGATACTCTTGGTGGGAGAAAGTATGGACTTGTCATTGTTGATGATTACTCAAGATACTCTTGGGTCTTTCTCCTTAATTCTAAGGATGAGACCCATAGAGAGTTCATCACCTTCGCCAAGAAATCTCAACGTATGTATGAATCCGAGATCAAGGCGATTAGGACCGACAATGGCACCGAGTTCAAGAACTACACCATTCAAGAGTTTGTTGATGATGAGGGCATCAAGCATGAGTTTTTGGCACCATACACCCCTCAACAAAATGGTGTTGTTGAAAGGAAGAACCGGACTATCATTGAGATGGCAAGAACCATGTTGAGTGAATTCAGCTCACCCCACAACTTTTGGGGAGAAGCTATCTCAACGGCTGTCCTCTACTCCAACCGGCTCTTCCTCCGCCCCCTCCATAACAAAACTCCATACGAGCTTCTCATAGGTAACAAGCCTAATGTCATGTACATTCATGTCTTTGGATGCAAATTTCTTGTTAAGAACAACAAAGGGAAGCTCGGTAAATTTGAAACTAGAACCATTGAGGGCACATTTGTTGGATATGCGAAGAACTCCCACGCCTATAGATACTACAACAAGTCCACTGGGGCTATTGAAGTATCTTGTGACGTGGTGTTCTTGGAGGATAATGGCTCCCAAGTGGAGCAAGTTGTTCCATGTGTTGCAGGTAATGATGATCCTTCTAATGCCATCAAGCTTATGGGCATTGGACACATCCGGCCCACAGAAGTTCATACTATTGATCGAAGTGATGAAGTAGAATTATCAAGCATGGCTCAAGTGGAGCCTAGCTCAACTCAAGCTGAACCATCAAGTGCAACTCAAGAACCATCCTCCACTCAAGTTGAGTCACATTCTGAAGAACAAGAAGAAAGTCCTCATTCCACTGAGCAAGACCATGATGATGATCAAGAGACATCCTCAACTCATGATCAAGCTCAAGTGGTCCCTCATGATCAAGTACTAGCAAGATATGAGTTCATTGATCATGAAGGAACCATTCGGAAGATCAAGGCCGCTACAAGGGCAAGTGACATGAAAGTAGATCAAGTCCTTGGTAGCATCTCAAAAGGAGTGGTAACTCGTAGACACCATGCATTACTTATCACTTATTGTCAACACCATGCTTTTGTGTCTAGTTTTGAACCACTCAAGGTACATGAAGCCTTGGTTGATCCGGATTGGGTAATTGCCATGCAAGAAGAATTGGAGTGTTCCACTCGTAATGAAGTATGGTCTCTAGTTGAGAGACCCAAGGATCATCGCATCAATGTTATTGGGTCCAAATGGGTATTCAAGAACAAGCAAGATGAGAATGACATTGTCATACGAAACAAAGCAAGGTTAGTGGCGCAAGGGTTTACCCAAATAGAAGGTATGGATTTTGAGGATACCTTTGCGCCGGTAGCCCGTCTTGAAGCTATTCGCCTTTTGCTTGCATTTGCATCTTTCCACAATTTCAAACTATATCAAATGGATGTGAAAAGTGCATTTTTGAATGGTCCCCTAAAAGAAACCGCATATGTGGCTCAACCCCCGGGTTTCGAAGACCCACGCCGACCCAACCACGTGTATTTACTCCATAAGGCACTCTACGGTCTCAAGCAAGCTCCACGTGCTTGGTATGAGTTCCTTAGGGATTTCTTACTACATGATGGGTTTTGCATGGGTACGGTCGATTCCACCCTTTTCACCAAACGGGTTAAAGGGTGTGGCTTATTTATATGTCAAATATATGTTGATGATATTATCTTTGGTGGAACTAACCCCAATCATAACAAAGCTTTTGAGCTATTGATGACTAGGAAATTTGAGATGTCCATGATGGGAGAGTTGAAGTTCTTCCTAGGCTTCTAAGTGAGGCAACTTGCAAAAGGCACCTTCATATCTCAAGAAAAGTATGTGAAGGACATGCTCAAGAAGTTCAACATGACGAATGCAAGCCCAATGAAGACACCCATGCCCGTAAAGGGGCAACTTGGCTCATGTGACGGTGAGAAGGATGTGGATATAAAGGTATACCGCTCCATGATAGGATCCTTGCTCTACCTTTGTGCCTCTAGGCCGGATATCATGCTAAGTGTAGGGATGTGTGCTCGTTTTCAATCTGCTCCTAAGGAGAGCCATTTGATGGTGGTCAAACGGATTCTAAGACACCTTGTTCTCACTCCTACTCTCGGGCTATGGTATCCAAAGGGGTCAACCTTTGAACTCATTGGCTATTCGGATTCCAATTGGGCCGGTGATAAGGTTGACCGGAAGTCTACCTCTGGGGCTTGCCAATTTATTGGCCGGTCATTGGTGAGTTGGTCATCCAAGAAACAAAACTCCAGCGCTTTATCCACCGCCGAAGACGAATATATATCCGCGGCATCTTGTGCACTCAATTGTTATGGATGAAGCAAACCTTGAAATACTATGGTGTGTCTCTTGGTACAGTGCCTCTTCTATGTGACAATGAAAGTGCAATAAAGATCGCCAATAACCCGGTTCAACATTTTTGCACCAAACACATTGACATTCGCCATCACTTCCTACGTGACCATGTTGCCAATAGGGACATTGATCTCACTCATGTGGGGACAACATACCAATTGGCGGATATTTTCACTAAGCCTTTGGATGAAGCCCGGTTTGTTAACTTGAGAGGAGAACTTGGTATTCTTGATCCTAAAAACTTAGATTGAATAACTTCTTGCACTATATTCTTGCGTTTATCTTGTTATCTAGCTTAGAGGCACAACACATATGGGGATAGTCATCTTACCATGTCTTGGTATGATGCATACCTATGTGTGCAACATAAATAGACCCAATGTCATTATATGGACCCAAGCATGTCTCTTCAAGGTCTCATGACATTTGCGCATTCACATAGGGGGAGTAATCCCCCGCCCCTCATTAAGCCTCAATTGCAACTTGATTTGACTATATAAGGCTAAATGATCTTATTGCAAAAATCACTTCAAAAATGACTTATGATTCTTGATATATATTTCGAATCATGCCAATTATTGCTATTTACATCTTGTTTGGATTTTCACTCCAATGGGTATGCCTAGAGAACTTTGTGTTTCCAACCCCATGTCTATGCTCATCTCATCATCGTCTATCTATCCATATGTACATGTCATCATCTGAGCATTCATACACATTTACACAAAGAATAGGGGCAAAAAGTGAAGGAGATATGCCCTAGAGGCAATAATAAAGTGGTTATTATTTATATCTTTATGTTTATGATAAATGTTTATATATCATGCTATAATTGTATTAACCGAAACATTAGTACATGTGTGATATGTAGACAACAAGAAGTCCCTAGTATGCCTCTTAAACTAGCTTGTTGATTAATGGATGATTAGTTTCATAATCATGAACATTGGATGTTATTAATAACAAGGTTATATCATTATATGAATGATGTAATGGATACACCCAATTAAGCGTAGCATAAGATCTCGTCATTAAGTTATTTGCTATAAGCTTTCGATACATAGTTACCTAGTCCTTATGACCATGAGATCATGTAAATCACTTATACCGGAAAGGTACTTTGATTACACCAAACGCCACTGCGTAAATGGGTGGTTATAAAGGTGGGATTAAGTATCCGGAAAGTATGAGTTGAGGCATATGGATCAATAGTGGGATTTGTCCATCCCGATGACGGATAGATATATTCTGGGCCCTCTCAGTGGAATGTCGTCTAATGTCTTGCAAGCATATGAATGAGTTCATAAGAGACCACATACCACGGTACGAGTAAAGAGTACTTGTCAGGAGACGAGGTTGAACAAGGTATAGAGTGATACCGAAGATCAAACCTCGGACAAGTAAAATATCGCGTGACAAAGGGAATTGGTATTGTATGTGAATGGTTCATTCGATCACTAAAGTCATCGTTGAATATGTGGGAGCCATTATGGATCTCCAGATCCCGCTATTGGTTATTGGTCGGAGTGAGTACTCAACCATGTCCGCATAGTTCACGAACCGTAGGGTGACACACTTAAAGTTGGATGTTGAAATGGTAGTACTTGAAATATGGAATGGAGTTCGAATATTTGTTCGGAGTCCTGGATGAGATCCCGGACATCACGAGGAGTTCCGGAATGGTCCGGAGAATAAGATTCATATATAGGATGTCATTTTATGTGAATTAAAATGTCGCGGAAGGTTCTATGGAAGGTTCTAGAAGGTTCTAGAAAAGTCCGGAAGAAACCACCAAGGAAGGTGGAGTCCACATGGGAGTCCACATGGGACTCCACCTCCATGGCCGGCCAACCCTAGTGGGGGAGGAGTCCCAAGTGGACTCCCCCTTAGGGGGACCGGCCACCCCCCCATATGGGAGGTGGAACTCCCACCTTTGGTGGGAGTCCTAGCTTGGCTAGGTTTCCCCCTCTTATGGAAGGTTTTTGGTTCGGGTCTTATTCGAAGACTTGGACACCAACACTTGGGGATCCACCTATATAATGAGGGGCCAAGGGAGGGGGCCGGCCACCCCAAGACCACAAGCTGGCCGCCCCATTGAAGTGGCCGGCCACCCCCTCCCAAACCCTAGCCGCCCCCATCTCCTCCATAACTCCCGCGTAGCTTTAGCGAAGCACCGCCGGACTTCTCCACCACCACCGACACCACGCCGTCGTGCTGTCGGATTCAAGAAGAGCTACTACTTCCGCTGCCTGCTGGAACGGGAGGTGGACGTCGTCTTCATCAACAACCGAACGTGTGACCGAGTACGGAGGTGCTGCCCGTTCGTGGCGCCGGAACCGATCGTGATCAAGATCTTCTACGCGCTTTTGCAAGCGGCAAGTGAACATCTACCGCAGCAACAAGAGCCTCCTCTTGTAGGCTTTGGAATCTCTTCAAGGGTGAGACTCGATACCCCCTCGTTGCTACCGTCTTCTAGATTGCATCTTGGCTTGGATTGCGTGTTCGCGGTAGGAAAATTTTTGTTTTCTATGCAACGTTATCCTACAGTGGTATCAGAGCCGTGTCTATGCATAGATGGTTGCACGAGTAGAACACAATGGTTTTGTGGGCGTTGATGCTCTTGTTATCTTTAGTTTGAGTACTTTGCATCTTTGTGGCATAGTGGGATGAAGCGGCCCAGACTAACTTTACATGACCGCGTTCATGAGACTTGTTCCTCGTTCGACATGCAACTTGTATTGCATAAGAGGCTTTGCGGGTGTCTGTCTCTCCTACTATAGTGAAGATTCAACTTACTCTTCTATTGAAAACATTAGTATCACCGTTGTGGTTCATGTTCGTAGGTAGATTAGATCTCTCTCGAAAACCCTAAACCACGTAAAATATGCAAACCAAATTAGAGACGTCTAACTTGTTTTTGCAGGGTTTGGTGATGTGATATGGCCATGATATGATGATGAATATGTATGAGATGATCATTATTGTATTGTGGCAACAGGCAGGAGCCTTATGGTTGTCTTTAATTTTCATGTTGAGTAGTATTTCAAAGTAGTTGTAATAGTTGCTACATGAGGTGAACAACCATGAAGACGGTGCCATGGACCTTGACGCTACGCCGACGATGATGGAGATCATGCCCGAAGATGATGGAGATCATGTCCGTGCTTTGGAGATGAAGATCAAAGGCGCAAAGACAAAAGGGCCATATCATATCACATATGAACTGCATGTGATGTTAATCCTTTTATGCATCTTATTTTGCTTAGAATGCGACGGTAGCATTATAAGATGATCCCTCACATTAATATCAAGATAATAAAGTGTTCTCCCCTCGTATGCACCGTTGTAACAGTTCGTCGTTTCAAAGCATCTCGTGATGATCGGATGTGATAGATTCAACGATTCACATACAACGGGTGTAAGCCATGTTGCACACGCGGAATACGTGGGTTTGCTTGACGAGCCTAGCATGTACAGACATGGCCTCGGGACAACGGAAACCGAAAGGTTGAACACGAGTCATATGGATGATATGATCAACATGTTGATGTTCACCATTGAAGCTACATCATCTCACGTGATGATCAGTTTTTGGTGTAGTGGATTTGGATCGTGTACCACTTAACAACTATGAGGGATGTTGTATTAAGTGGGAGTTCATTAGTAATTAGATTAAAACATGAACTAATTATCATAAACATAGTTTGAGTAGTATTTTGAATTAATTTTGTAGTATTGGCATCCGTTTACTACTATGCGCTAGTCTTGTATTTGAGATAGAAATACTGTTAAAATCTGACAAGAAACTTTACAGTTTGGTACCGTATTGTTAAAGAATCAAGAATTAATTAAGTCCTATTGCAAACTTTTAGTAAAACTCACATTGTTGATTCAAAGAGTTATGGTTTCAATTAGTACCTAAAGTTATCTTGTCTCCGTAAAACTTGAAGTTCAAATTTGTTTGAAAAGTAAGGAGCTGAAAATTTAGTTTTCAGAAATAATCAAGGTATGAGATATATGTGATATCTAAGACCTTATTGCAAGATGATAGAATATAATTTGGTGAGACTACATGAACTCATAAGTTTTATGGGAATGTACGAAGGTTGAAGACGCAAGGCGTCACAATCCTCCAACTATTGGGGCACTAATGATATTCGCATATCCATGAAGTTATCATCCTTAGTATGCATCGTTGCTAAGACTCGTCGTTTCGAAGCATCACGTGATGATCGGGTGTTATAGATTCTACGTGTGCTTACAACGGATGCAAGCCAGATTTGCACATGCGAATACTAAGGTTAAACTTTATGAGCCTAGCATGTACAGACATGGTCTCAAAAAGGTTGTCATGAATTGATGGATAAAATTATGAGTGAAATTATTCATCATAGTTACTAATAAGTGAAATCTAGAACACTTGTCATATGATGATCAACTTCAAAGTAAGAACCTCAAGGTTATTGGTATTTGACCAACAAACCTAGAAGTTATTGATGTTGAAGTGTTTTTCTGAATGATGAGGAAAGCTAAAAGAGAAACTGCAAAAGATATTTTGGCAGAAAGAAAGAAAAGACTAGAAAGTCTAGCTCAGGTGTATATAAATGATATACATGTTATGGTTGTATTCCTAGTTAAGTCACACAATGAAATTCTTGGGTATTAGTACTATATTGGTTGGTATGAAGTGTCATACAAAACAACGCAATACAAGAATACAATGGCCTAAGTGACTGACAAGGAATATGATAAGAATGCACGCACGGAACAAAATAAAGTGTTATTATGTTAAATCGTTAGCATTCTATCTAGCCCTTAGAATTTATAATAAAGAACTTAATAATTGTTATTTTGCTCTGGTCAAATGAAAACAATGAGTTGTTTAAATTATGACATTACTCCATGTAAAATGGATAAGTTATTATAAATCTTAATGGTGAAACACACATACATAACACTGACGCTAAAAATGCCATAAGGCAAATGATTTGTATTCCACTTATTTGTGGAACCGCAATTTAGGTCATGTTAGAAAGGATCGCATGAAGGAACTCCATGCAAATGGATTTTTGGAGTCATTCGATTTGTTGAATCGTTTGGCACTTGCAAAATCTTTTCTAAAAGGTAATGACTGAAATACCGTTCATAGGCCAAAGAGTTGAACGGGCAACTAACTTAGTGAAAACATACATAATGATATATGTGGTTCACTGGGCATAGTTGTGTGCGGAAGATTCTTCTACTTCATGAAAACTTTCAAACAATGAATTGAGTATATATGTGGATATATTCAATAAGGAAAAGTTTGAAACATTTGAATAGGATTCAAATAAATTTCAGCATGAAATGGAAATCATCGTAATAGAAAAATCAAATATCTGTGATTGGATCATGGTGGAAATATTTGAATTACGAGTTTTAGCGAACATCTAAGAGAGTTATGAAATTGTTCTACAACTCACATTTCTTGGAGTATCATAATGATGATATAGTATCCGAGATATGTATCCAAACCTTGTTGGATTAATGATGAGATAAAATATTATGACGCCATTATATTTTTGTGGATTATGCTTTAGTGACTACCGCTTTTACACTGAATAGAGCATCATCATGATCCGTTGAAATGACACCATATGAGTTATGGCATGGGTATAAACCTTAATAGTCCTTTCTTTAAATTTTGGTCTAAGAGTTTTCAACCAAAATCGGATGAATGTCTTTGTTGGTTATCCCAGAGATTTAATTGGGAATTCTTCCCACGAGACAAAAACAAAAGTGTTTGTCAATGTTTCTTATTTCTAAGAAATTGTTTCTAGTGAAGTATTTGAGTGGGAGGACAATATAATTAGATAAGGTTTATGAACCTGAGCATAATGATCAGAGTAGCGCAGCATCGGAATTGGTTTCGGAAGCGGCCACGACGATTATGGCTCCCATGACTACAAAGTGTTTTAGCCATGGAGATCGAAGTACATATTGAACCTTGTAGGTATGGTTTACTTTGTGATCAAATAAATGATTTGTGGACAAAGGATTGATTTTGAAAAATGATAAACCAACTACAAACAAAGAAGTTATGATGAGCCCTGACTCCGTTAAAATGGCCATGCGCCATGAAATCCATAATAGATGAATATTTTTTGAAAGTAAATGGATCTATAGACTTGGATGAAATATCCTTGAAGAAAGCTCGACTTGTTGAAAAATTGTTTACAACAAAGTTCAAAGAGTTGACTACGATAAGATTAGATCTTCCGTAGCAATGCTTATAGTCTATGTGGATTATTCTAGTAATCACTACATATTTCTTTTATGAGATATGCTAGTAGGATGGCAAAATACACTACTTAACAGAAGTATGTATACAAGATACAACCAATTGTTTTGCTAGTCCGTAGAATACTAGATAGGTATACGAACTTCAATTGGATGAAGTGAGTATCACGGAGTTGGAATCTTCACCAAGATGAAATAGTCAAAGAGTTTTTGATTTCATCAGAGACGATGAAGAGGTTTGCATTTGCAAGAAATTAAGTGGGAGCGCTGAGACATATTTATAATACTTTATGTAGACGACATATAGTTGGTTATAAATGATGTAATTATATACTTGATTAAAAAGGTTTCATTGAGAATTAAATTTCAATGAAAGGATATGGACTGAAACAAATTTAGTGTCAAGATCTATGAAGATAGATTGAAACACAAAATAAGTTTAAGTCAAAGTACATAGAATGGATATTGAAATAGTTCAATATAGAAATATTAAGAAGATGTTCTTGTCATGTGAAGTTTTAACAAGACTTGAGTGTATCTGACACTCAATGAGTAAAAACACATGAGTGATTTTAGATCACGAATAATATGTACACAATCAGATATCTTGTGCTCTAAAATGTTATGAGCATATACCAGAATGATTCATGAGATGATCATTGAAAAACAGTAAGAATATTCTTGAAGTACTTAAGAAGAACCAAGAATATATATATATATAGTTTTGTATGGAGAAATGACAAACAAATCGCTGTAAGATGTTGCACCGATATTTGTTTTGTCACATATGAAAATAAAATTTCAATCTCAAATTAGACTAAGTGTTGTTTTAAAAGGTAGCACAATGAGCTAGAAGTTGTCTATGCTAGATTTAGAATAGTTCTAAATATTGTGACGGATTCTACAAAAGAAGGCAGAATATGTCATTGTTTTGACAAATGACAAAGGATGTTAAAGTCAAGAGGTTCTTTGAGAACTTGGTGTAGTTAAATGAGTCAGAATTTTGAAGCTATATTGTGAGTGACAATATTAGTGACATATTTCAGACAGCGGAATTAAGGTTCCACCAGAAGATCAAACATATTTAATGCCGACTCATTTGGAAATGAGTGATGCGTTGAGACGCAAATGAATTACAAAATACATACGTTTCTGAGCGTGTCAGATCCGTTGACTAAAAACCTCTCCCGTGAGCAATACATGATAAAACACCGGAAGGCCAAGGTGTTATATCTTTACAAATGTAAACTAGATTATTGACTCTTGTGCAAGTGGGAGACTGAAGGAGATATGCCCTAGAGGCAATAATAAAGTGGTTATTATTTATATCTTTATGTTTATGATAAATGTTTATATATCATGCTATAATTGTATTAACCGAAACATTAGTACATGTGTGATATGTAGACAACAAGAAGTCCCTAGTATGCCTCTTAAACTAGCTTGTTGATTAATGGATGATTAGTTTCATAATCATGAACATTGGATGTTATTAATAACAAGGTTATATCATTATATGAATGATGTAATGGATACACCCAATTAAGCGTAGCATAAGATCTCGTCATTAAGTTATTTGCTATAAGCTTTCGATACATAGTTACCTAGTCCTTATGACCATGAGATCATGTAAATCACTTATACCGAAAAGGTACTTTGATTACACCAAACGCCACTGCGTAAATGGGTGGTTATAAAGGTAGGATTAAGTATCCGGAAAGTATGAGTTGAGGCATATGGATCAATAGTGGGATTTGTCCATCCCGATGACGGATAGATATATTCTGGGCCCTCTCGGTGGAATGTCGTCTAATGTCTTGCAAGCATATGAATGAGTTCATAAGAGACCACATACCACGGTACGAGTAAAGAGTACTTGTCAGGAGACGAGGTTGAACAAGGTATAGAGTGATACCGAAGATCAAACCTCGGACAAGTAAAATATCGCGTGACAAAGGGAATTGGTATTGTATGTGAATGGTTCATTCGATCACTAAAGTCATCGTTGAATATGTGGGAGCCATTATGGATCTCCAGATCCCGCTATTGGTTATTGGTCGGAGTGAGTACTCAACCATGTCCGCATAGTTCACGAACCGTAGGGTGACACACTTAAAGTTGGATGATGAAATGGTAGTACTTGAAATATGGAATGGATTTCGAATATTTGTTCGGAGTCCCGGATGAGATCCCGGACATCACGAGGAGTTCTGGAATGGTCCGGAGAATAAGATTCATATATAGGATGTCATTTTATGTGAATTAAAATGTCGCGGAAGGTTCTATGGAAGGTTCTAGAAGGTTCTAGAAAAGTCCGGAAGAAACCACCAAGGAAGGTGGAGTCCACATGGGACTCCACCTCCATGGCCGGCCAACCCTAGTGGGGGATGAGTCCCAAGTGGACTCCCCCTTAGGGGGCCGGCCACCCCCCCATATGGGAGGTGGAACTCCCACCTTTGGTGGGAGTCCTAGCTTGGCTAGGTTTCCCCCTCTTATGGAAGGTTTTTGGTTCGGGTCTTATTCGAAGACTTGGACACCAACACTTGGGGATCCACCTATATAATGAGGGGCCAAGGGAGGGGGCCGGCCACCCCAAGACCACAAGCTGGCCGCCCCATTGAAGTGGCCGGCCACCCCCTCCCAAACCCTAGCCGCCCCCATCTCCTCCATAACTCCCGCGTAGCTTTAGCGAAGCTCCGCCGGACTTCTCCACCACCACCGACACCACGCCGTCGTGTTGTCGGATTCAAGAGGAGCTACTACTTCCGCTGCCCGCTGGAACGGGAGGTGGACGTCGTCTTCATCAACAACCGAACGTGTGACTGAGTACGGAGGTGCTGCCCGTTCGTGGCGCCGGAACTGATCATGATCAAGATCTTCTACGTGCTTTTGCAAGCGGCAAGTGAACGTCTACCGCAGCAACAAGAGCCTCCTCTTGTAGGCTTTGGAATCTCTTCAAGGGTGAGACTCGATACCCCCTCATTGCTACCGTCTTCTAGATTGCATCTTGGCTTGGATTGCGTGTTCGCGGTAGGAAATTTTTTGTTTTCTATGCAACGTTATCCTACAAAAAGAGGCAAAACAAGACAAAATGGGGCAAAACACTCTGGCCGGTCTCTGGCCCGGTTGGACCGGCCTCTACGCCGGGCCATCCGGCGCCTGGCCCGATCAACCGGGCGGCAAACCGGCCGTGCGGCTGGTTATGTGGGGAGGAGCTTACCCCTTGGGGGTCTTCTTCCTCACTTCCCCCTCCACCATACACACCATTGCCGCCGCCTCCATCATCCCCACCTCTTCCTAGGGCCTTCCCACCACTAGAATCCTCTCAAACTTCACCAAATCATAGATCGGGACCCTTGCATCATCTCCACCAAGGGATTTGGTCCCTCTCAAGCTACTTTGGGAGATTTTTGGGATTTGGCTCTCAAGCCCTACCTAGGTGTTCTTCTTGTTCTCTTGAGCAAGGAGGACCATGTCTTCGGGTAAATTGTTCTCCCTTTCCCTCTTTCTCTAAGTCCTCCTCACACATTGCATTTTTCTTGAGGAAAAGTTGAGAAACTTAGGGTTAGGGTTAGGGTTTGTAATTCCTCATGCCATTAGAGTGTCTCACACCACTATGCACATATTCCACTCTATTGATATAGTCTATGTTCAAGTTTATGAGTTTTTGCATGATTTTGTGGTGGAATTTCTGGGCAAAATCTCACAATTCGACAGACCCGGCCCCAGGCCCGGTCGACCGGCTGCTCAACCGGCCGGTCCGGCGCGTGGCCCGGTCGACCGGATGGGAAACCGGCCCGCCCGGTTTCTCGTCTGGTTGGACCGGACCGTACGCCGGGTCGCCTAGTTTTTGCACAACTTCGTCAAAACACTTGAACATATGCTATGCTTTTTGGCCTCCCTGTTTCCTGATGACATGTACACTTACCCCACTGCTATCCTCGCTCCATTTTCTTATTCACAGGTGATTCCAGTGATCTTGGCCGTGGCACCTCTCCCAAGCGAGCAAGGCAAGAGAGGCCTCCAGGGTGCCGTACTAGCCGTCGCATACCTCCTAAAGCACCTCAAGATACTGGACCAGGGAGTTCCACTGGAGGACGAGTCAAGAAAGTAGGACACAAAAAGAAAGACAAGCATGCAGCTGACAGGGATGATCTTATTGAGAGTGTGCCACAATTCAATGTGGGCACATCACATCTTGGTGATTGGAAAAGTGTTAGGGAGGAAAATCCGTATCGCTTTGAGGAACGGACTTACACTGGTGGAGATAAGTTTTTCTGGACCAAGATACAACAAGTGTTGTGGGATGATTTCTACAACACTAGAGAGTGTATGAGGTATGGTGCCATTGTGATGCCCAAGGCTATCAACGAGGAAGAGCCCTTGCATGAAGCCACCAAGTACCGCTTTGTGGTTGATACTTTGAAGAATATGGGGATGTATGATCTTGTGTGCTTGAAGCCCGATGATGACCAGAGAGAAGGCCTCTATCGTCCCCTTCTTGTCCGTCCATTCCATTGCACAGTATTCTTTCATGATGACTATGATCGCACTATGACTTGGATGACTGGCAAAGCGAAGTACTCATGCACCTATTCTCAGTTCTGTGAGGCCTTGGGTTTTGGTGGTGGCCGTGCTCGTGGGTTCAAGCTTCATTCTCAGGATAAGTTCACTAAAGGTGACATTTCCTTCTGCTATCCCTCAAACCCTACAGCTGGTCCTCCCACTATCTCTGGGATGTATTACTCATATCTTGTGCTTGCCAAGCTGTTCCGTGAGAATCTCATCAGCAAGTCAGGCGACTCCAGTGAAGTCAGGAACTACCACCTGAATCTGATGTACTATTGCCGTCCTGACAACATAAGGGCAATTGATGGCTGTGATCTCATTTACTGTGAGCTAAGGTGTTCTGTTCTGGGCCGCATGACTCCCAACTATGCTCAGTATGTTCAGCGGCTCATCAACAAGGTGGTACCTTCTCCCAACAACAAGCTAGATCAAATGATCAAGATGGAACCATTTAAGTTCCCCATTCAGGACACTCGTCCGGAAGTCCCAGCCATGATGCCAGGACACTCAGAGTGCCGTTCCAAGGAACGACATGATCCTGCAGCTAGCTCCAGCTACTCTAGGCGCCCCAAGAGCGGTGCCTCTCGCTTCTTCTCCAGCTTGTGGAAAATGTGCAAGAATACCAATGATGTTGCACATCAAAGTCTTGCTTTGAACCAGGAGACAAGGAGGCGACAGAATGAGTTCATGGCTGCAAGGAATGCCCCTGTTATTCCTTCTGGACCTGAGATGGAGCCGGTGGTTGCACCTGCTTGGGAGATGCCTCCCATTACTGATGAGATGTTCCAGAACTTTGACCTCTCCATGTATGCTCATGGTGGTCTTCCTCCTATGCCTGCTCGTGCCCCTGCTGATGCTGCTGATGATGATGAAGCAAATGAAGGTGATGAGGATGATGATGACGAGCGTGATGGCGAGAAATCTACATCCACTGAGCACGAGTTCTACTGATGGGAGCGCTAGCATCCCTATTCTTTTCTTCGCCTTTTTGGTGTTCCGATGCCAAAGGGGGAGAAGAGAGTAGAGTCTAGGATCACGGGGTTCTTTGGTGGTTGGCACAAGCCATGGCTGTTACTTTATTTGCTTCTTATATGGCTTGTGCTTATTTGCTTTGCTTTCTCAAGAACCATTTGCTACTTTGAATAATTCGTGTATGGACAAGTATTTGTATGCTTAATCACTCTACTAGGATGATCATGCTTTATGCTTATATATCTTGATATACATGTCCATACCATGCTTGTTTCCTAAAGATATTGGGGGAGCTTCTCATATTCCACAAATGGTGCACTTTGCATTCAAATGCAAATTCTCCAAGTGCACAGATTATGGGGGAGATGTCGTAATATCTTATATGGAATCAAGGTTTAGATCTTATTATAATATCTATATGTGACTCTAGCTCGGTTTGTCATCGTATACCAAAAAGGGGGAGATTGTAAGGGTATTTTACCCTTATCCATTATTTTGGTAACAATGACTCCGTGCTAGAGTATTTGGCCTAATACATGTTTGTAAGGACAATCCCAGGTATTAGCCAAAGAGGCATAAATGGTGAATCAAAGGAACCACAAGGCTAAAAGAGACCCCCCACTTCAACAACAATCAAAAAGGGGTCTCCAGCATCCTGCCGGTCAGAGGCCCGGTCGGACCGGCTCCTGCGCCGGACAGTTCCGGTCTGCAGCCCGGTCAACTGGGCGCAGGGCCGGGCGCTCCGGCGCCAACCGGCCCCTGCGCTGATGCCATCCGGGAGTCATACTGGAAGACACGAAGCTGCCCCAGTCACGGTCCGGTCTACCGCCCGGTTTGGACCGACGGGTCCGGTCCCTGGCCCGGTCAGACCGAGTGCAGGGCCGGGCGCCCCGGCGCTAACCGGGCTCTACGCTGATGCCTTCCGGGAGGAGTACTGCACGATACTTCGACGCTCCAGTCTCGGTCCGGTCTGCCGCCCGGTTTGGACCGTCCGGTCTGGTCACTGGCCCGGTCAGACCTGGCCATGCGTCGGACGCTCCGGCCTGTGATCCGGTTGTCCGGGAATCTCGAGGAGAAAGCTGAGGTGGCAAGTGGACAACGGCCATATTTCCAGTTACACTATATATACCACTTCTTCTACCTCTGAAGGGGTAGGCACTACACTACAAGCTGTTCTTGAGCTCTCTCTCTCATACTCCATTGCTAGAAACACCAAAAGCCTCAGATCTCCCTCCTCCTCCACCCAAACTCAAATCCCTCCAGGGAAACGATAGAGGAGGACCCGATCTACTGTTCTACCAAGCCAAATCTCATTCCCCCTTGTATTCATCAAGAAGCTTGCTGTCTAGGGTTCCTTGGAAACCCTAGGTGGGCAAGAGTGGTCCGGAAGCATCCGGGCTGTGGATTTGCTCCTGACAAGATTGTGAAGGTTTGGAGGCTAACTCAAAGTCTACCACAAGTGAGAGAGCTATTCCTTCGTGGGATAGGCTCCAGCCAATATGGTGAGCCTTCGTGGCGTGGGGAATCCTTCGTGGGACCTCCACCCCTCCAAACGTGACATACCTTCTTGCAAAGGAAGGGAACACGGGAATAAACCCTCGTCTCCGCGTGCTATTGGTTATCTCTAACCGAACTCCTTACTTTTGATATAACTGCCTGTGAGAGCCTTCGTGCTCGAGTTACTTGTATCCTCATATAGGTTGTCTCACCTAGGTTGCATTAGGCTCACCTTTATATTATGCAAAGCCTAATATTGCAAAGAAATAATTAAAATCTGTAGAAACCTATTCACCCCCTCTAGGTTTACCATCTCTGAACTTTTAGAGTGAGAAGAGAGAGAGCCCTTGCGCACTCCTCCTCCTCCGCCGCCCGCCACGCCTTGCCACGCCTCGTCACGACACGACACGTCACGCCGCGGGTTGCGGGAATCTCGCCGAGCCGAGCTTATCTTTTTGCTGTTTGGGAAATTAATTGTGTAATCAATTTTTGAGTCATTAACGAACGCGTTACTCAGCCGTTTTGCCTTCCGGTTTTTCTGGATCGTGGCTGTGCTGACTCGGACGTGGGCTGCGCCCCACGACCTTCCCGAATCGCACTACATAAGACCCTTTGCAACCCTAGCCGCGACTACGAAATGAATACGCGACTACCTGTTTTCAGTTCATTGTGCCGCCACCTTCGTCTTCCTCATCCCATTCGTCGGCGTGCACCGACTGCCGGGACAGTAGGCCTCCGGAACCCTGCCTCTCTTGAACCTGTACGGGTGAGGGGCAATCAGGTTTTAGGGGAGCGCTCCGGCGCGACTACTGGCATCACGACGGCGTCATCGGATGACGAGTTCCTCAACACCGACAACTTCTTCCCGGACCTCAGCGACTTCTTCGACAACCTCAACATGGGAGAGAACGACGCTGCTGCAAAGTATGTGATCTTGTTGTTTCTCTTTTAGTTTCTGTTAGAGTTTCTTCTTCTAATTTCTGTGGTAGATGCGATCGGTTTGTCTTGTTTAGATGTGATATGTTCATCTACCTTACTAGTCTGCACTATTGGTTTACTTGTTATTTTCATAGCCATGATTTATAAATTACTTGTAAGGATTATTTCATATGGATATTTGCTTATATATTCCGAAATTTGCTATCGTCAAGAAATCCAAGTGCCAAGTATGTGTGCAAGATAAGCAACCACGTAAGTCTCATAAGACTGCGGAGGCAAGAGACTTGGCACCGCTGGAGCTTATACATTCGGATCTTTGTGAAATGAATGGTGAATTGACAAAACGAGAGAAAAGATACTTCATGACTTTAATTGATGATTCTACTCGATATTGTTATGTGTACCTCCTGAAATCTAAAGATGAAGCTCTTAATCACTTCAAAAAAATTAAAGCTGAAGCAGAAAACCAACTTGATCGAAAGATCAAGCGGCTAAGGTCTGATCGTGGTGGAGAGTATTTTTCCAATGAGTTTGATTCTTTTTGTGTGGACCATGGTATTATCCATGAGAGTACGCCTCCCTACTCCCGTGGATTGTGTTCTTCTGGGATATGCATTTCATAGCATTGGCTATAGATTTTTGATAGTTAAATCGGAGGTATCCGACATGCATGTTGGTACAATTATGGAGTCGAATGATGCGACTTTCTTTGAGAACATCTTTCCTATGAAAGAAACGTCTAGCTCATCAATTCAGGAGATGCCCAGTTCATCTACTCAGGAATTATTTCCTGAACCTACCATGTCTATAGAACACTTTAATAATCATGTGGAGGATGAAAATGAAGCTCCCAAAAGGAGCAAGAGACAGAGGACTGCAAAATCCTTTGGACATGATTTCATTGTGTACCTCGTGGATGACACTCCCACTTCTATTTCAGAAGCCTATGCATCTCTGGATGCTGACTACTGGAAGGAAGCTGTCCGTAGTGAGATGGATTCCATCTTAGCCAATGGAACTTGAAAAATTACTGATCGTCCTTATGGGTGCAAACCTGTAGGATGTAAATGGGTGTTCAAGAAAAAGCTTAGGCCTGATTGTACTATTGAAAAGTACAAGGCACTTCTTGTGGCCAAGGGTTATACCCAGAAAGAAGGTGAAGATTTCTTTGATACATATTCACTTGTTGCCAGACTGACCACCATTCGAGTGCTACTATCCTTGGATGCCTCACATGGTCTTCTCGTTCATCAAATGGATGTTAAGCCTGCTTTCCTAAGTGGAGAGCTTGAAGAGGAAATTTATATGGAGCAGCCTGATGGATTTGTAGTAGATGGTCAAGAAGGAAAGGTGTGTAAATTACTGAAATCTTTGTATGGGCTTAAGCAAGCACCTAAGCAGTGGCATGAGAAGTTTGAGAGAACTTTAATCGCTGAAGGCTTTGTTGTAAACGAAGCTGACAAGTGTGTATACTATCGCCATGGTCGGGGCGAGGGAGTTATTCTTTGTCTCTATGTCGATGACATATTGATATTCGGGACCAACCTTACTGTGATTAAGGAGGTCAAGGAGTTCCTATCACGTTGTTTTGAGATGAAGGACTTGGGAGTAGCTGATGTGATCTTAAACATCAAGCTGCTGAAGGATGACGATGGTGGGATTACATTGCTTCAGTCCCACTATGTGGAAAAGATCCTGAGTCGCTTCAGGTATAGCGACTGCAAATCTTCTCCAACGCCTTATGATCCTAGTGTGATAATTCGTAAGAATAAAATAATGGGATTTCTATTTTCGTGCCCTCGGTTCCTTAGTTGTGCTCAGTTTTCCCCAGCCCCTTAGTTTTTCCTCACTTTTCCCCAAGTCCTTGTTTGAAACCCGCAGAAGGCAGCTCAGACGGCAGGATTCCCGTTAAGTTGACCGCTCCGTTCTGACGTGTGGGGCCGCGTCGTGTGGGCCCGCGTCGCGTGGGGCTGGTAGAAAGGGACCGTGTGGGACAGGACGAGATAGCGTTTGGTTGCACGTGAGCAGGAGCTGGGTTTTGTCTCTCTCGGCCATTGGCATTTCCCTTTTAAGAGTACCTTTTCTGCCTCCTTCTCTCTGCCTTTTTTCACATAATTAGTATCAAATCTAGAGAAGCTTGCATTTCTGTCTTTCTTCAATTATTATTTGTGCCTTTTGGCCCTGGTTGTTTTCCCAATATGGCAGCAAATCTAGTAGGGAGCCCAATCTAGTACTCCATCTGGTCCATATGTATGTAGTTAAATCTAGAAGCAAATCTACAGGGAATGTACGATAAATTCACAAGGTCATATAGTAGAATAGGGATAGATAATATAGATAATAAGCTGCATTCAGCAGCCAAACATAGTAGGGTTCGAGGTTCTTCACAGCAGTACAGCACCATCATACTAACAACATAACAACGAGGGATCCCTAGCTAACAACAAAGGGATCCCAACAACAAAATGGAGGAGGCAGCAGCAGCACACGTCCAGGACTCCGCCTACCCCATCTGCCTCTGCCTCCACTTGTTGCTCCCCTTGGGAGCCTTGGGCTTGAGCGGAGGCATGCGCCCGCCAGAGATCTCCACCCGCCCGGATGCTGCGGAGGTGCATGCCGAGCGCCAAGTGCTTGGCGCGGAAGGAGTTGGGGTTCACCGACGCGCCGACCTTGGGGTTGGTGTGGCCGATGTTCTCGGCATGCGTGAGGACGCGATTGAAGTCGGTGCCGCCGAGCCTCCTAGTGCGAAGGGGCACTGTAGACACCCTTGGCGACGTCGAGGTAGGAGACATACTGGCCGACCTGCAGCCTCCGCAGCACCTGGCGAGTCTTGATGTCATGGTGCTCGTCGTCGCTGCCGACGTCGCTGCCAGACAGCTGATCCATATCAAACGGGAATTTATTAGTGAATGAGTTGCAAACGTGCATGATAACAAAGTTAGGAAAAACAGAGGCAGCCTCAGTTAGAGTGGACACGATTATATGTCTACAGGGACGGTGTAAGCGAACCAAAGCTCATGCATAACAGATTTGTACACAGAAATGGTTCGCTGAACCCTCCCTGTAAAAATCTGTGCCCACCGATTCATCATAGGCAAAGAAACAGATTCCAGATCTGAACTTGAACACATTCCAGATTATTTGCAAAATTAAACGGTTGATATCTTTTGATTCGTGCATAAAATAAGCGATTGAGATCCTATGATTACTTGCATAAATTAACTGATTGAGATCCCATTATTACTTGCATAAATTAACCGAACGGCCGAAACCCAAATCTTGAACGAAATCAAGGAGGGATCAAAGCAAAATGGAATAAAATCGGCGCAAATATTAGCCCAATACTCATCCATCCACAGATCCATCTACACCAGCACAAATAGGGTTCAAAAAGGAATGGGGAACAAAAAAGGAAGCAAACCGTAGTTACCTCATTCCATGGGTCCTCTATGGAGGTGTCGCAGCGGTTCGGGGGCGGGACGTACGGCACCGGCTCGTAGGGGTCCCATCCCGGCGGGATCTGACCGCGACCGGCGGCAGCAGCCTCCGATGCACCGGCGGAGGCGGCGGCGACGTCCGTTGAGGGGACGGCGGCGATGTCCGTTGAGGGGACGGCGTCGAAGAGGGAGGCGTCGCGCTTGGAGCCGACGGCGCCGTGGACGATGGGATTGGCATTCTCCTTGTCCATCTCGCCGGCAGAGGAGAGGGAGAGGGAGAGGGTTTTTTGCTTTGGAGAAGATGATGGGACGTGAGAGAGGCGGCGTTGCGTAGGCGAGTGAGAGTGACAGAGATAGTGGGAGAAGGCGTCTATAAAGGCAAGGGGTGGTTAATGCGACCCGCGTCCTACGCGTCCACCGCTGCACGTCTGCACGTCTTGGACTTCTGCAATGCGCCACGCGTCCACGATTGCACGTCTTCGACTTCTGCACCGCGACCGGCGTCTACGCGTCAAATATTGCACGTCTTTCATTTACGCACCGCAACACGCGTCCTCGAGTCTAACCACTGGAAATTTAGATATACTCAGGTATAACCTCGAGCATTATACTAGCATTTTTGTGTGCTCAGTTTTCCCCTTGAGTGCTAATACCGGCTAGTGCAATATGCTCAGTTTTACCCTCAAGTAGCTGGTCAACAGACAGTCAACAAATGGGATTAACTAGTTAAATGAGTCATTTAATGTGCAAAAATTCCGAAAAATAGTGGCACATACTCATGGAGTCTTCACCACAAATTGCCAGTTCTCAAAACATAGATAAGTCATAGATAAATCAAGTTTTACCACAAATTGCCACTTCTCAAAGGCCTTCTCAAATCACCTAGTAGCTATGAAGGTGCATGGTTTTCCACAATAAGCCCTTCCCAAAACAGCTTTCCCCAAAACATACTTTGTCTAAATGAGGCCATAATTCTCACACTCATGTATATTTGTATTGCAAATAGTTTGAGATAGGCCAAGATGGGTTTTATTCTACAAAACACGCATTTTCCATTTTTTAAATCTCATATTTGAATCCGTTAGTCTGTTTATTACATAGGTGCCCTTGGTTTCTTGATACTACTCAGTTTTGCCCTCTCCCTCCACAAATTCTCTCACATGTGCAACATTGCCCTGATTGGTCTAGCCCATGTCACGCGGATCGTGCCCGCCGACCGTTGATCGTATGATCTAACGGGCAGGATAACCCCTCTCTCTCTCTGTCGGCGGTTACCTTCCACTCTCTAAGTTTGCTAAATGGCGGTTTTCTGTATTTATTTTCACGCGCTAAAAATTATAAACTCTTTTAGGCATTACTTTTCACGCAAAAAATGATAAACCATCACCGATTTGTTGTAGCCATAAATTTTCACGCAAAAAATGATAAACCGTCACCGATTTGTTGTAGCCATTAATTTTCACGAAAATCCCAAATGATAAACCATCACCGATTTGTTGTAGCCATTAATTTTCACGCAAAAAATGATAAACCATCACCGATTTGTTGTATCCATTACCTTTCACGCAAAAAATGATAGACCATCACCGATTTCTTGTAGCCATTACTATTCACGGTAAAAATGATAAACGAACCAATCTATCTATCTCTGTATTTGAAGTTTGGAAGGGTTCACCATCTAGTTATGTTAACTTTCGAGGTTTTGACCTGAAAACAAATGGGTATTATAAAGGGAAATAAAAGTTCAAAAAATGTAAAAACGAAACAATCTACCTATCTTTGTATAGAAGATCGTCTGTATGATTTTTGAGGTCATTTAGAGAAGGTAGAAAAAAATCCCTTTTGAGAAGGTCGAAAAAACCTAACTTGTTACAAAAGCTGGTTTCAGTGAGACCTAACCAAATTTGGCATACATTATGCCATATCTATAACAACAAGGAATATCTAAAAGGGAAAGTTTCACAAAATTTGAAATTTATGGCGAAAATGATGCCATACATGATGCTGTTTTTCGAGGTTTTGACCTGAAAATCAATTGGATATTATAAAGGGAAATAAAAAGTTCGAAAAATATAAAAACGAAACAATCTATCTATCTATGTATAGAAGATCAGCTGTATGAAATTTGAGGTCATTTAGAGGAGGTAGAATAAATCACCTTGTTAGAAAAGCTGGTTTCAGTGAGACGAAACGGCATGCGTTTAAGCAAAGTGATTTTTTCGAACATCTCCAAATGATCCCAAATTTGCCATACATGATGCCATACGTGTAACAACAAGGAACCCTATCTAAAAAGTGTCAAAAAAGTTTGCCCAACCGTATAGCTCTATCAAAAAGAACCTCACCATGGCGCTAGTATAATTTTGGGCTTAGTTACAAACTTTCGTTACCTAACCTTCAACACGAAACTTGTTTCAAATCACTTTTGGCGTACAAGAAACAAATCCCTCCTTGATTCGAGCACCACAGCCTCCAAACTTTGCTGTCGTGGTATCGTCACGGCATATGCCATAGGGTGGCTAATCGAAGGTGGTTCCTGAGAGATCTCACGGCGGTATCCGGATGCGGGTATGGGGACGAGCGACACGGCGACGTACCCAGGTTCGAGGCCCTCCGATGGAGGTAACACCTCTACTCCCGCTATGAGTGTATATGATGATCACACAATACAATGGTGCTCCTAGAGCTGTGTCCGGCTTCTCCTGGGAGGCTAAGGAAGAATGAAGTCTCTCTCACAGGGCAGCGCTAAGGGTGGAATGAAGTGAGAATGATCGATCCCCCGCACGAGAGGGGGTAGTGCGGCTTATATAGGCACCGGCACTTTACATATAAGACCCTATAGTTTACTGGCCGGCTTGGCCGGCTCCGGCTTCCGCTCCTTCCCGAGGCAGTGACGTCAGGAGCCGTTGAGGCCTCATGGCCTGTCCCATCCGGCTGCCAAGGTCAGCGGTATGGAGAGGAGGTGTCCCTGTCGCCGTCAGCCACTGTAGCCAGTACGGATCGTCGTAGACCATGATGGCCTGTCCGGCGCGTGGCACTATTGCTCCACAGTGCCCCGCGCTTTACGGGGGATGAAGTCAGTGTGGACTTTGGGAACCCGGATCACCAACCCGGTTCCTTCTAGTGCAAGACTCGCCAGCCTCGAGTCGGTCTGAGGTACAAACCCCCAGTCGGATATGGCTTGTAGAAGCCGGCCCAGCTACAGCATTGGCGGCCGTAGCCAGGCCGACTAGGACCTAGAGCCAGCCGGCTTCCGGACCAGCCGGCCACGGCGCCAGCCGGCTGCTCCTCAGCCGGCCTTTGCCGCGAGTCGGCTAGTGGCCAGCCGGCTGCTCCGCGTCCATTGCCCTACCCGGGGTCTTCCCCCCGACATTAGCCCCCGAAGCTGGCAAGGTCCTGCGTTTAGAAGGACCTAGGCAGGTTTTCCTGGCTTCTCGAATATACTTGACGGCACTTGGAGGGGCCGACTGAGAATTTCCATTCAGCCGGCTGCGCCCTCATCCGGCTCGTTCCTGCCGGCTGCTTCTAGCCGGCCGCTATTTATACTTATGCAGCTTTTGTTTTCTCGTAAGTTCTGGTGATGTTTCCGCCTTGCTGGATGATTTTTGGTCCGCGTTGAACTTATTGTCCGGCTCCGGCTTGCGGCGCGCCGGAGTCTCCGCCGCCTCGGGTCCTGCACCCGACTTGACCGGTCTGACGCCTGGGCTCTGCCGCCGGTTCGTCTGGTCACATCAATGTCTCCTCCGGATCCGGTGCGGTCGTGGGTGACGTGGTGTGGCGGTTTCCAGTAACGGCAGCGATCGTGGGGGAGTTAACGCGCAGAAGATCCGGGCGACATGGCCATCGCCACTTGGAGGCTAACCGTCCGCCGCGGTCGGCTATAAATGCCGCGGGGGAGGGTACCGAGGCGGCCACTGCCTCACTTCATCATCCTCGCGCTTCCGCTCCTTTCGCTCTCTTCTTCGCGCTCGAGCCCGTTGCTGCTCCGGCGAACGTCTCCCGCTGGCGAACTCCGGTGAGCGAATTTCCACCGGTCCGCCACCGCTACTCCGACGAGCCGGCGCCACGGGGCCCCGCGTTTCGACGGAGCGTCCTCCGCCGCCGTCGTCGCCGCCGCCGTCGCAAGGTTCTTCCTCGCCTTTCCGGCTTTCGTGGTCATCTTCTTCTTCTTCCTCGACAATGGCCTCCGCCAGCGGATCGTGGAGGGGCTCGTACATGCGGGAGGACGACATCGAGCGGCTGGTGCGCCTCCGCCGGATCCCGTCGTCGGTGGTCACGCGGGCGCCCGGCGAGGAGACGGAGCCCGAGCCGGAGCCCGGCGAGCGCGTCGTCTTCGGCGCGCATCTCGATCGCGGGCTGGGCCTGCCGGCCTCCACCTTCTTCCGCCAGTTCCTCGACAACTTTGTCCTGCAGCCGCATGATACGTCTCCGACGTATCGATAATTTCTTATGTTCCATGCCACATTATTGATGTTATCTACATGTTTTATGCACACTTTATGTCATATTTGTGCATTTTCTGGAACTAACCTATTAACAAGATGCCGAAGTGCCAGTTCCTGTTTTCTGCTGTTTTTGGTTTCAGAAATCCTAGTAACGAAATATTCTCGGAATCGGACGAAATCAACGCCCAAGTTCCTATTTTCACCGGAAGCATCCAGAACACCCGGGAAGGACCAGAGGGGGGGGGCACTGGGCCCCCAGACCATAGGCCGGCGCGGCCCAGGCCCTGGCCGCGCCGCCCTATGGTGTCGTCGCCCCTTCGACCCTCCTGCGCCGCCTCTTCGCCTATATAATGCCCCTGGATCGAAAACCCTGATGCGTTCGACGAAAACCACAGAAACCTTCCAGAGCCGCCGCCATCGCGAGGCCAAGATCTGGGGGATAGGAGTCTCTGTTCCGGCACGCTGCCGGAGCTGGGAAGTGCCCCCGGAAGGCTTCTCCATCGACACCGCTGCCATCTCCACCGCCATCTTCATCACCGCTGCTGCTCCCATGAGGAGGGAGTAGTTCTCCATCGAGGCTCGGGGCTGTACCGGTAGCTATGTGGTTCATCTCTCTCCCATGTACCTCAATACAATAATCTCATGAGCTGCTTTACATGATTGAGATTCATATGAGTTTGTATCACAATTTATCTATGTGCTACTCTAGCAAAGTTATTAAAGTAGTTCTATTCCTCCTGCACGTGTGTAAAGGTGGCAGTGTGTGCACCGTGTTAGTACTTGGTTTATGCTATGATCATGATCTCTTGTAGATTGCGAAGTTAACTATTGCTATGATAATATTGATGTGATCTATTCCTCCTACATATGCATGAAGGTGACAGTGTGCATGCTATGTTAGTACTTGGTTTAGTCTTTTGATCTATCTTACACTATAAGGTTACTAAAATATGAACAAATTGTGGAGCTTGTTAACTCCGGCATTGAGGGTTCGTGTAATCCTACGCAATGCGTTCATCATCCAACAAAAGTGTAGAGTATGCATTTATCTGTTCTGTTATGTGATCAATGTTGAGAGTGTCCACTAGTGAAAGTGTAATCCCTAGGCCTTGTTTCTAAATACTGCTATCACTACTTGTTTACTGTTTTACTGCGTTACTACTGCTGCAATACTACCACCATCAACTACACGCCAGCAAGCTATTTTCTGGCACCGTTGCTACTACTCATATATATTCATACCACCTGTATTTCACTATCTCTTCGCCGAACTAGTGCACCTATTAGGTGTGTTGGGGACACAAGAGACTTCTTGCTTTGTGGTTGCAGGGTTGCATGAGAGGGATATCTTTGACCTCTTCCTCCCTGAGTTCGATAAACCTTGGGTGATCCACTTAAGGGAAAACTTGCTGCTGTTCTACAAACCTCTGCTCTTGGAGGCCCAACACTGTCTACAGGAAAGGAGGGGGAACGTAGACATCACCGCACCACCTGCCGGCCAACGACTGCATCCTCCTCAGCTGCTACGTGGCCTTCATGGAGGCCTACGCCGGCTTGTGGCCGGATATCGATTTCTGGAGCCGGCTGTTCTACCTCAAGGCGCAAACCACTGAGGGCCGCCTGCGGGCCTGTGGCGCCGCCTCGATCTACACCCGGCCGGGTACGCCCTTCCCCAAAATTCCGACCGTTGACTCGGTGAAGAATTGGCAGATGTCGTTCTTCTACGTGCGCAACGAGGGCCAGCTCGTCGACCGGATCAACCTGCCGGAGTTCAACCCGGCTCCTCCAGTTGGTCGGATCAACTGGAGCTACAACGCCCGCACGACGGATCTGGACGCTGAGGTGAATCAGCTCTGGGACTTCCTGGGGGCGGCTGTCGCGAACGGGCTGACCGCCGAGGACCTCCTCTGCACCATCGCCAAGCGTCGGGTGCTGCCGCTCCAAATGCGCACCCACAAAATCGGGCACATGTCTGGCGGGTTCGACCCGAACCGGACGTCCAAGGCGCCGCTCTCCAAGGCCCAGGTGGCCCACCGGGTGAATAACATCACCAAGGCGAACATGCCGGACGAATGGAACTACGGGCTGGCGCCCCACGACAGGGACCACCAACCCGAGCTGGTAAGTTTTGTGTTTTCGCCGACTTCCGGCTTGCGGCTGCGAGGCCGATTTCCTTTTCCTTCTGCCGATTTCCGGCTTGTTTTTTGCTCATGTTCTCTGTTTTTTCTAGCTCTTTGACCGCCAAAACGTCGAGGATGGCGACCCGGCGACGAGGAGGTGGGCGCCGGATCACGCCGATCCGGCTGACCAAGCCGGCGACCAGGCTGGCGACGACGACCTGCTGCAGGCGCCTGACCTAGGCGGCCAGGGGGAGCACAATCCGCCCCCTTCACCGGAGCAGCAGGAGGACGAGGAGCCGGCGACGTCCGCCACGGGGCCAATCCCCGCCGTGCCCCTGCGCGCGAGGCCGCCAAGCACCACGGCGACTTCAGCGCCTAAGGGGAAGAAGCGGGCCAGCGAGCCCCGCTCTACTGCCGCCTTGGAGGCGAAGGCGAAGAAACTCCGCCGGCAGCAGCCGAAGAAGGTTCCGGAGCAGGCCGGGTGAGCTCTCTTTCTCTTTTGTTTGATTCCTTTTCTTTCCTTACTCTTTATGCTTATCTTCTCCTTGTTTGTCCGGCCAGGGCCCCCATCAAGTTTGCCCAGGGCGGCGGCTCCCGGCAGACTCCGCGCCAAAGGAGGGAGCCGACGCCGCAGCCTCCATCGCGCGCACCTACGCCGCCGCCGCCTGCGGGTACTCCGCCTCCCGCAGGGGCGCCTTCCTTCGCCGTGCCGCTGGCCTCAGCGCCTGATCGCGGCACGCGGGCCGAGCCGACGCGCCGGCCCGACGCTGGACGACATGTTCCCGCGCCGGACTCGTCTTCTGGACCCCGCCGCTGGGGCCGGCCGGGGCATGCCGCCTTCGACCGGAGCCGGAGCCGGCAGGGCTGCACCACCCGCGACCGGAGCCGGAGCCAGGCCAAACGTGGTGGTGCTGGATGAGAGCCCGGAGGGGGCACCTCAGGCGCCGGAGACGGCTACGCTGGCTGGGCCATCTGCTTCGCCCGGAGCGCCGCCACCGCCGGAGCCGACGACGGAGGAGCCGGCCAGGCAGGAGCCGGCAAGGAATGAGCCGGCGCGCATGGAGGGCGCCGACTCGCGCGCGCTGGTGAGGACGGGAGCCCCATCGGTGCCGCAGCAGGGCCTGCACGTGGCCAAGGGCGCTCTGCTTCTGCATGTGCCGTCCGCCTCCGACTCCAGCCTTGGCTCGGCTGGCACTATGGAGCAGGCGTGGCTCCGCGCCGACTCCTATGAGGTGACCAGCCGGGAGGGGAACCCTGGCCAAGCATCGGTGGAGATGTTCTTCTCCAGCCTGCAGGCCAACCTCAAGGCCAGGGCTGCCGAGGCCGCGGCCAACGTCGCCAAGGTGGAGGAAGCCAACAAGGTAAGCTTCATCTGTTTTTCGATTTGGTTATCATCCTGGTAGCCCTCCGAGGCGTGGGCCGGCTGCTTGGAGCCGGTCCGGGTTTCGCCTAGCTGACTGATTTTCTTTTTTCCTTAGGCTGTGGCGGATCGGCGCACCAATCTGTACAACCGCGCCGTGACCCACTACCACAAGGCCAAGCTGGACCGGGCCGACTTGGCTCGCGAGCTGGAGGCCGTCAAGGGTAGGATCTTGCTTCTTCCGACTCGATGTCTTCTTTCTTTTTAGTCTTCGTTGGCTGACGTTTCTTTCCGGCTGCCTTGCAGTTGAAGCCGCCAAGGTCCCGCGGCTGGAGGCGGATCTCCGGGCTGCTCGCGCCCAGTGCGCCGAGAGCGAGGAGGCGGGCCGATCTGCAGCCGCCAAGCTCAAGGTGGCTGAGGGGGAGCTGGTGCGGCTGCGCCTGCTTGAGTGGAACTACCTCACCGAGCTTGCCTCCCTTAGGACGGCGGAGAAGGAGAAGGTGGAGGATCTGAGCCGGCGGCTGACCGAGGTGGAGAAGCAGCGGCTTGCGCTTCAGGAGGAGGTCACCACCAAGTCCACGGAGCTGTCGGCCACTGCCAAGCGCTGGACGGATGAGATTGGCGCGCTTGACCGTGGCTTGTCGGGTGAGTGCGTTTCTTTGCTCCTTTCCCTTTGCCGGCTTTCGGCTGTCGGCTGCCGACTTTCGTTGGCAGCCGGCGGCAGAAATTCTGATTTCTTCGCTGTCTCCATCTTTCGGCTGGGGGCAGTCGGTTCTTGCCGGCTGCCGCCAGGCTTTTCCTTTTGCCTTAGGACTTCGAAAATTTGCATTTTTCAGCTTATTTCGGCTTCGATGATTTCTGACTTGCTTCTTCTTGCAGCGGCCTTCCCGGAAACGCAGGATGCGGCGCTAGCAGCCGTTGGCGTTGCACGCGAGACCAGGAGGCGGGCGACTGGCGAGGGCAGCTCGGAGTACTTCACCATGGAGGACTATATGGCGTCCATGGCTGCCCGTGTCGAGCCCATCACCAAGCTTGGCTGGGAGCTCCGGAAGGCGGCTGAGGAGCTGGTCCCGATGCTGTGGCCCGGGGAGGCGGTGCCGCAAGATATCTCCAACCTCACCTCCTTGATGGAGCGGGCGCCGGATCGCTTCCTCGACTGGAAGGAGTCTGCCACGCGCGCTGGTGCCGACATGGCGCTGTCCTTTGTCCTCTCTTGGTACAACGAGGTGGACCTGGGGCAGCTCGCGTACCGGCGAGCCGGCGTGGAGGACAAGCTCCCAGCCGAGCACAAGACCGCCCGGCTTGCCCGAGCCAGCGCCATCGCCGACTTCGTCGACAAGGGCATCTTCATCGCGGACCCGAACCCTCAGTCTGATGAGGAGTACGAGATGGAAGATGAGGAGGCGGAAGACGCGCCCGAAGACGACCCGGCAGCCGGCTCCGCTGACGCTCCTCCGGCTGGTCCTTCTCCAGCCGCTGCTTAGTTTACCTGTCTCTTATGTTGCTTTTGCCAAGACAATTTATTAAATCCCCGGGATGCCGGGTGCATATGTATGAATATTATCATCCTTTCATTATGTCACACTTTAATGTGTTTGTTAACCATCTGTGTGTTGAGTTGCTTTCTTTCGACTCGTTCGCTTTTTCCCATCCGCCCCACTCTTTGCTGTGCTCTTGCCGGTCGTACGTCCGACTTGCGATCCGTCGCCGGATCAAGAGCGGGCCGCTGGGTGAGGCCGACAGTATTTCAGTCGAACGAGCTGAATTCGGCAATCCGGCACTTTTATGAAAAGTTGCAAGTCAACTCGCTTTTACTCTTTCCCTTAGTCGTTTTTCGCGTGCCGGTTCCCTAGACCTTACTCCCGCCAGCCGGACAGCCGGGTTGCGGTCTGTAGCTGGATCGGAAGCCGGCTGTCGGAAACCGGATCACGTTACTGAGCCGACCGCGTGAGAGGGTTCAAGCCAATTGGCGAAACAAAGTAGAGTGCGCGAAAAACTTGTCGGAAACGGCGCTCTTGGCGCATGCTTTTTCATAGCTCACAAAAGGGATACAAGGGATACATACATTCCTGCTCTCATGTGTAAAATGGGCGGAGTAAGTTGACATTCCAGGGACGTTTAGTCTCCTCGTCAGCCTTGTCCGGCTTGTTTCTCTTAGCCTCTTGGGCATCTATGAGATATTAGGAATCATTGCCTACTGCCTTGCTCACGATGAAGGGACCCTCCCATGGGGATGACAGTTTATGCTGTCCGGCTGTCCGCTGGATCAGCCGGAGCACTAGGTCTCCTTCTCGGAATGCTAAGGGCTGGACCTTCCGGCTGTGATAGCGTCGGAGGCTTTGCTGGTAGATGGTAGATCTGGATGCAGCCAGCAGCCGGGCCTCTTCGACCAGGTCAACTCCATCTTCGCGAGCTTCTTTGGCTTCGGCTTCTGTGTACAGCTTGATCCTTGGCGCGTCGTGCTCGATATCAGTCGGCAACACGGCTTCGGCCCCGTATACGAGGAAGAATGGTGTGAAGCCGACTGAGCGGTTTGTCGTTGTGCGCAGGCTCCACAGCACATTGGGCAACTCTTCAATCCAGCAGTCGGCTGCTCGCTCGAGCGGCTCCACCAGCCGGGGCCGGATGCCGGCTAGGACCAAGCCGTTAGCCTTCTCCACTTGTCCGTTGGACTCTGGGTGCGCCACAGAGGCTAGGGCCATCCGGATCCCCATTTCCCCGCAATAGCAAGAGAAGATGCCTTGGGAGAAGATGCCTTGGGAGAAGTTGCTGCCGTTGTCGGTGATGATGCTGTGGGGGTAGCCGAATCTCACGATGATTTCCTTGAGGAATGTGACGGCTGTGGAGCCGTCCAGCTTCTTGATTGGCTTGGCTTCGATCCACTTGGTGAATTTGTCAATCATCACCAAGAGGTGTGTCATGCCGCCTCGCGCTGTTTTGAACGGACCCACCATATCCAAGCCCCATACGGCAAACGGCCATGTGATGGGGATGGTTTTTAAGGCGGAAGCCGGTTGGTGTCTCTTCTTTGCGAAGCGCTGACAGCCGTTGCACTTCTTCACCAACTCTTCTGCTTCTGTGAGCGCAGTCGGCCAGTAAAAACCGTGCCGGAAGGCTTTGGCCACTATGGCTCTGGATGAGGCGTGATGTCCGCACTCTCCTTGATGGATTTCCCGTAGGAGTTCAATCCCTTCAGCCGGCTCGACGCACCGCTGGAACACCCCACTTACGCTGCGTTTGTACAGCTGGTGGTTGATGATGGTATAGGCCTTGGCCCTTCTCTCAATCTGCCTGGCCTGGACTCTATCATCAGGCAACACACCATCGGTGAGGTAGGAGAGGAATTCTTGTGCCCATGAAGGTACACATCTTATCTCGAATACGCTGACCAACAGGGCCTCCTGCGTGGGAGCTTCCGGATTCGACTGCATGGTCGCCGGGTTCGGCTTGCTAGCCCCCGAGTTTGGCGATGAAGCCCCCGGGTTGGACTGAGAAGTCCCCGGGTTCGGCATGGTAGCCGGCGGGTTTGGCTTTGAAGCCCCCGACTTGGGCGATGAAGCCCCCGGGTTCGGCTGAGCAGCCCCCGGGTCAGCCGGCACGAATATTGAATCCGAGTCCGGTGACGGTATGATGGACGGCTTCTTGAGAACCGCCAAGGCGATGCCCGGCGGAATGGCTTGCCGGGTTGAGCCAATCTTGGACAAGGCATCAGCCGCCTCGTTGTTTGCTCGTGGCACATGGTGGAATTCGCAGCCGTCGAAGAAGCCGGATAGCTGCTGGACATGGAAGCGGTATGAGGCCATGTTGGCGTCCTTCGCGTCCCAATCGCCAGATGCTTGCTGTATAACCAGGTCGGAGTCGCCGAAGCAGAGTATGCGACGCACGCCAATCTCCTTGGCCAGCTTCAGCCCATGAATGAGCGCTTCATACTCCGCCACATTGTTGGATGCGGCGAAGTGGATCTGCAGGACGTAGTCCAGTCGATCTCCCTTGGGAGAGGTGAGGACGATGCCGGCTCCCAAGCCGTTGCGCATCTTCGAGCCATCAAAGTGCATCTTCCAGTGTGTGGAATCCGGCACAGGCGGCAGGTACTGCATCTCAGCCCAGTCGACGAAGAAGTCCGCGAGGATCTGCGACTTGATGGCTGTGCGTGGCTCGTAGAGGATGGTGTGGGCGGCTAGCTCCAGGGCCCACTTGGCAACCCGGCCGTTGGCATCCTTGCTGCCGATGATTTCCGCCAAGGGCGCTGTGGCAACCACCTTGATGGGGTGCTCTTGGAAGTAGTGCTTGAGCTTCTTGGCCGCCATGTAGACGCCGTAGGTGACCTTCTGGTAGTGGGGGTAGTTTTGCTTCGACTGGGAGAGCACTTCGCTAAGGTAGTAGACTGGGCGCTGAACCAGCTGCTCCCTGCCGGCTTCTTTGCGCTCCACCACCAGGACAACGCTAACCACTCGATTGGTGGCTGCGATGTACAACAGCATCGGCTCCATTGAAGCCGGCGTTGCAAGGATTGGCGCGGTTGAGAGCACGCACTTCAAGTCACGGAAAGCTTCATCCGCCTGCGGTGACCAGACGAACTTGTCCGCCTTCTTCATCAACTGATACAGGGGCAGTGCCTTCTCCCCCAGCCGGCTGACGAAGCGGCTCAAGGAAGCCAGGCAGCCAGCGAACTTCTGGACGTCCTTGAGGCACTGCGGCAGTTCCATCTTCTCCAGGGCACTGATCTTCTCCGGGTTGGCTTCGATCCCTCGCTGAGAGACGAGGTAGCCAAGGAGCTAGCCGGACGGCACGCCGAATGTGCACTTGGCCGGGTTGAGCTTCATCCGAAATCTTCTCAGATTGGTGAAGGTTTCTCTCAGGTCATCAAGGAGGGTAGTCGTCTCCTTGGTCTTTACAACGACATCATCCACATATGCGTGAACGTTTCTGCCGATTTGATCCTGCAAGCATTTTTGCATGCACCTTTGGTAGGTGGCGCCTGCATTTTTCAAGCCGAACGGCATAGTCGTGTAGCAATAAGCCCCGTACGGGGTAATGAACGAAGTCTTTATTTGATCATCCGGATTCAAAGGAATCTGGTGGTAGCCTGAATAGGCATCTAGGAAAGACAACGAGTTCACAGCCGGCGATCGAGTCTATGACTTGATCTATGCGCGGCAGGGGGAAGGGATCCTTCGGGCACGCCTTGTTCAGGCTGGTGTAGTCGATACACATGCGCCAGGAGCCGTTCTTCTTCAAAACCAGGACCGGGTTCGCCAACCAGTCCGGGTGCAGCACTTCCATGATGAAGCCGGTGCCAGCAGCCGGGCGATTTCTTCACCGATGGCCTTCCTTCTTTCTTCGGCGAAGCGCCTGAGAGGCTGCTTCACCGGCTTGGCTTCAGGCTGGACGTGGAGGTGGTGCTCAGCCAACTCCCTCGGCACACCCGGATGTCTCTTGGAGTCCATGCGAAGATGTCCCGATTCTCACGGAGGAAGCTGGTGAGCTCGCTTTCCTATTTCTTGCTCAAGCCGGCACCGATGGTGACGTACTTGTCCGGCTGCGCCGGGTCCAGCAGGATCTTCTTGGTGTTGTCGGCCGGCTGGAAGTGAGTCGTCCCAGCCGGGTTGCCTGCAGCCGGCATGTCTGTCTGCGCGGCTTTGGCGAGGGCGACGGCGTCGTGGATGAGCTGCTTCTCGGTGGCGATGACCAGCGTCTGGGCCATCTTGGAGCTCTGCGTGGTGCAGTCCATGGAGCGGTGATAGTTGCCGGCTATGGTGATGACCCCCTTGGGGCCAGGCAGCTTCATCTTCAGGTACCCATAGTGGGGCACCGCCATGAACTTGGTCAGGGCCGGCCTGCCTAGGAGCGCGTGGTAGGGACTCACGAGGTCCACCACCTCGAACTCGATTCTCTCGGTGCGGAAGTGATCCGGCTTCCCGAACATCACCTCCAGCGTGATCCGGCCGATCGGCTGGCAGCAGTGGCCTGGCACGATGCCATGGAAAACGGTGGGGGTGGGACGCAGCTCGGCTTCCTGGATGCCTAGCTTGCGGGCGGTGTCGCGGTAGAGGATGTTGATGCTGCTGCCGCCGTCGATGAGGACGCGCGAAAAACGAACGCTGCGCCGGGTTGTGCCGATGGTGGGGTCGAGGACCATGGCGTAGCTGCCCGGCTTCGGCAGGACAGCTGGCGTGTCGCGGCGATCAAAAGTGATGGCCTGCTCTGACCAGTTTAGGTACTGGGGGACCGGCGGTATGACCGCGTTGACCTCGAGGGAACGGCTCTGCTGGCTCGTCTTGTCCTCAGGCTCGGAGGTGAAGATGATGTAGGTAGCATCTTCGGCCAGGTATCGGCCGCCATGGTGCACTTGGTTAGCCTCGTGGTGCTCGAGGTTGGCGTTCTCTGCGCCGGCTTGGCCACCCGGCCCGCCGGCTAGTGGAGGCGGGGGTGGAGGCGGGAGAGGTTCACCGCTTGTCAGCCGCTTCATGAAGTGGCAGTCGCGGGTGGTATGGTTGGAGGGGTTCTTGCCGCTGTGGTACTTGCACGGCGAGTCGAGCATCTGCTCGAAGGTGTACTTCGGCTTCCACTGCCGGTCTTGCTTCTGGCGGCGGCTGCCGCCTGCCGCGTTGTCTGCCACGGCGGCTACGTGGGCGGGGCCGTACCGGCGGTCCGGCTGGTCGCTGTGACGCTTGCCGCGGTAGTTGTCCCGCCGGTTGCCATGAGAGGCGCCGTCTGCCGGCTTGTGCTCAGCCGACTTGTTGTTGTCCCTTCTTGCTGGGTGTAATGTCCCAGGTTTAGAGACGATCGAGGGGTAGATTTTAGAAAGGGATGTGCATTGCATGGTAAATTCTGGGGAAATTTCGCGCTTTTAAACAAAAACTGAATCGAAGGGGGACAAGTTTCTCTCTCGACACCTTACAGGGTTAGGGTTTCGAGAGTGCGACAAACTTGCATCTCACTTAACTAGTTTAGGGTTTTGAGAAGAGAGGGGAGAGTTTGCATCAAACTTAAGTTGCATGATTGAATTCTAAATTAAGTGACATGGTTGAATTCAAACCAAAGTTGAATTTGAATTTCAAATTCAAACATTAAATAATTACCCTAAATAATGAATTGTGAGGAAATTCATTAAGTAAATTATAAATAATAAACAATATGAGTAATTAAAATAAAGTAAAGCTCATTAGGGAAAACTTTGAGCTTTATTGATCATCACACAATTTACATTGTCATTACAATATTCATAAGAAATAAATGAATAATACAACACATTACAAGAATTGCTCAATTAAGAAAAAGAAGATTACAATCAGTGACCTATCCTAAATTACAAGTCTAGTTTCATAAGATGCTTGGATCTGATGATCTTCATCTTCACTTGGTTATACTTTTGATTCCCTGCACACAACAAAGCAAGACATGAATTATGCCAAGTGGCATTGCCACTTGGCAGGTTAGAAGAATAATGGAAATGAGAGGATATGGTTCAGCTCTGCCGAGCTGATCTTCTCACATCCAAGTGCAAAGCATCAGGTACACATACACACACAGGCAGCTTACAGTGCATGTGTGCATGCTAAACAGCACACCATCACTGGGAGGAGTCACCAAATGAAATCACCACTGCTGTCGACCAGAGAGAGCAAGGGAGAGGCATATATAACCTTTTTTGAGCCAAACCCTAGCTGTTCACCGGCAGCAACTCCACAAGGGTAAGCACACCAAGAATAGCAAGAACAGGTGAACAGCTAGAGCTGTTTCACCTATCCCATAATCACCAGAATCAAACCAAGCAGCAAGCTTGCAAGGAGGAGCAGGGCAAGCCAAGAAATCAGCACAGAAGCAAAACCTCTACACCAACACACTATTTCTAGGAGCTGGAGTGAGGTATACACATCAACATGAACAAACCAGATGGTTTTGTTCATAAATTGCACAGGCATGATCTCAAGCACACCACAAGGGTAGAAACCCTATATGTGAGTCATCATATGGCTACTGGCCAAATTGGTGCAAGTGAACAAGAGGGAAACAAATAGGAAAGCACCCTGGGAACATTGGCTATGCCAAACCAGTGACATAATCAAAGAAATCCAACAAGGGTTGATCCTATCTAGCTAGTCAGCTTCACTTAGCACCTATAGCCACTACACCATCAGACAGATAGACTATCAAGTGTCTATTCATGTTTATCAACATCAAAGGAAACTGGAAAAACCACAAGGATTCTTCCAGTGAGATATTTCCCAAATCACAGCAAGCCAACACAGGTAGGAGCAACCATTTCTAAGCAGACAGAGCCTGCTAGGGTCACAACAGCTACCTATCCACATAGGAAATTCACCAAAGCATCACATCATTATCCAGGGGATTCAGTATGAGCTAGGGTACCCAACCAGTGGTTGGCATCCCTCTAGCTACATCAAATTTATCCATATGATCATTACTGATAATCAGTTCACATCATTTATCTATCTAGTAAAGCAAGGAATTACAGATAAATGAAACAGTTAAGTAACTAAAGCAACAACATCTTGCCAGTGAACCAATGGCTCACTGCAAGCATCAGATGATGCTTGAGCAAGCTTTAACACACACCAGCACAAGTATAAGTGTCACACAGACACCAGGTGAAGCACCAGTAAGGCACAGGCAACAAGCAAGTGATGATCATTTGATCATCAGGGCCTGCTAAAGCATGCCAAGGCAGGCTAGAATCAACCACCAGTATCACACATGAATTCTATGAATTAAACAGCCACAGATCATCAACAATTAGATCACAGATTAGCACATAAACCATTTTTATGATTGTATCCAGAAGCATATCATCAAGGAATTGATGTATATGGACAACAATTAAGCCAAGCCAAACCTACTGTGAGCCAGAACTCAATAATCATCACACAAATAACACTGACTCTTGCTAAACAGCAAGAATCAACCACAGTAATGAACCAGGGGAGCTAAGGCTTGTTACAGCATAAGCAAGCAAGCAACAGCAATGGCTAGTGATGCTCAGATGAACATCTAGCCGGATAATAACATGTATAACCAAGGGTGAGCAGAGACATGAATCAAAGGAAGCACACGCCACAGCACGATTCACACAAGCACATAGACTAGAGCAAGCATGGCAGTAGCAGTAGCGCAGCAGCATGCCTAGCCCAGCACAACGTCGCAGCTAGCACAGCACCAGGGCTGGCAAAGCACAAGGCCACAAAAGCGTAGCAGCAGCAGCACTTCGTCAAGACAAGCATCTCCACAGGGAGAAGTCGGCCAGTGGCCGAGCTAGACGAAGAAGAGGAGAAGAGAAGAAGATAGAACAGGTAACAGAGGAGGAAAGAGGAGGAGAAACTTACAGGCGAAGCAGATGAGCACGACCGTGGCGGCACGGCGGCACACGCCGGGCGACGGCGGCGCCAGGCCAAGCCAAGCCTGGTCACCACGTCACCGCAACACCGGCATCTCCACGGCATCACCACGGCGCCAGGAACGCCGATGAACGGCGGACCTTCACGGATCCGTGCGGCCGAGGCGCAGGCGCGTTGGAGGAGAGTCGAGGTGGACACGAGCGTCAGATCGACGTGGACCACCATGTCCGCCGTCGAGAGGCGGTCCAGATCCGCACGATTAAATCGCCGATGATGGCCGAAGGCGGCCGGAGCAAGGCGGCGACGGCGGAGGCGATTTTGGTGTCGCGGGAGCCCGAAAGGGGATTAGGGTTACGGGGAGGAGGACGACGAAGCGACTGGGTCGGTTGGACCGAGCCCACTGGGCTGGTCCAACCAAACCAGCTCGACCGCCTGACAGGTGGGTCCAAGGGGTATTTTGGACATTTCCAAAATACCCATTTAAATGAAAATTTCCAAGAATTTTATAAAATAAGATACAGCTCTAAAAAAATAATTAAAAATATGAAAATTGATCAACATAAAATTCTCTACCTGAATAAAATATCAAAAGGAATTTTTTGAAGACAACTAAGAATAAGACCTCATTTGATGATTTAAATAATCATTTAAATCACACATATAATTTTCTATAATGAAAATAAGTCCATTAATGTATTTGGACTTTAAAAACACCTTGACAACATTTCAAGGTTGTATTTTACTTTAAATCAAGTATCCTCAAATTATTCTTAGTATTAACCTCTTACATGAAATAATAACGACATCGGAAGGGGGGAACAAACCCTAAAACTGAAATCATGCATAACTGCTTCTTTAACCATTGCCCTTATCGGACAATGATGCTATTTTTCAGAGACAGAGGACAAGGGTCAGTCCACACCTTCCAACTGCAAAACTTTGCAGTGTTCAGGCAAGTTCATCACTTGCTCATGTCATTTGAGTATTTTTATCAAATTACTTGCAAAGTATTATGGTTATCACTATTGCACAAAAATCAAAACCACTACTTTCATAACTATGAATATGACTAAGTGGTGGGCAATGGAACCATGGATTGTGTTGATATGGTGGAGGTTCCATTGCACGGGTTTATATCCATCTAGGATTAAACAACAAATGTCGCCAGTGATTCTTGTGCCGTAATATCCGTGTTAACCATAAGATCTGGAGTGGGACGGAGTAGTCAAAAGTGTTTCCACCTCTCGTTCATCAACGGATGCGCTTACCGTAGCAGTTGTATCTTGCGGAGCAACTTGTGGGTGGGGAACCCATTCTAAGTCCCCACGGTTATGCAGTGCATACCGTAGCGGTTGCGGCTTGCGGAACAACTTGTGGGTGGGGAACCCATTCTAAGTCCCCACGGTATTGCGGTCTATGATGGGTTGCAGCTACCGGCGAAGGAGTTTGGTTCAATCCCAGACTGTCGTCGTGGTCGGGGTCCACCCTGAAATTACGGGAATAATGGGACCGGCGTGGACCCAGGGTCGGGGCATGCAACAAAGGGTGGGTGTTCGAGGTAGCGGAGGAACATGATTGGCTAGACCTTATACCGGGCCTCACACCAAAGGAAGTGTGGACGGGAAAGCTGCCCGGTTGGCACCAAGGTTAAGATCTCTTATGGGTAAAGCAACACACCTCTGCAGAGTGTAAAGAAGCGTGACTGTCACTCCCTGTTCCGGGATTGAGGAACTGCGAACGCGGCCGGAAAGGAGCTCCATGAATTTCTAGTAAACCGGTGAAGGCTGACGGACATAGCTCTTTGAAATAAAAGCAATCTCTTGAAGAAATGTTTATCAAAACTTGCATGGGTATTAGACTTTCTGGTCTAATATCGTAGCTAGTGCATTAAACACCTCTTATCTATAATGAACTTGTTGAGTACTCTCGTACTCATACCACTCTTAAATCCCATGCTTAGATTGTCTGAATCATCTGGAAGAGGACTTCAACAACAATGAAGAAGCCGAGATCATCGGCTATGATGAACCTGACCTCTCAGGAGGAGTTGAAGGCGTAGACTACCTCATAGTCTACGGATCCGGGGAGGCTTCCGGAGGAGAACAAGCCTAGAGATATCTGATAAGTAGTAGTAACCGAGCAGCCCGAACTCTTAGTATTTAGCTGCTCGAGGAAATAAATGTTTAGCTTAATAAGACTCTTATATTGTAAGTTAAGTTGGGTTCGCCTCGAACCCAGGGGTATTCCTCTTAGGACCCAAGAGGAGCTCCAAGATGACATGTGTATGATAGTTGTAATAATAAATGAATGAGTTATGGACCCTGCTATGTTCTGTTGTACTACTCTGAGGGATGTAATATTTGCGGAATGGTACTTCGTGAATGTTATATCAACGACTGGCATACTACAACATGCAGTGGTATGCAGGGTCACCACAGTTGGTATCAGAGCAAAAGCTTTGACCTTAGGTTGGAACCTAGTAAATGGGACCAAACGTTAGGAGTCAAATAGGACTAGTAAAGAATTCTCTAAAAATATGGTGTATATTCAATTGAGAATACAACAATCATATCTTTTAGTGCGATAATTCTTTATTATCTCTATTATGATGCACTATTACTAATCTTATAATCTTTCCATTTCTACAGCCAACATGGCAAGTTCACGACCGGGAAGAAACGTGAAAGTAATGGATTCCACATTAAGTGAATACCAAGGAGGACTTGCAGACATCTTACGAGCCATGTTACTTGAATTTGGGTGCGATCCCCAGATTCCAGTAAAGAAATACATGTTCTATGATGGTCCGGTATTGGCCAAGTGCAGGGTAGGACTGCGACTTCCCGAATCTTTGGGAATGAGCGTAGTCATGCCAGCAGGGGAAGCTAGGACAACCAACACAGCCTACCATATAGCTGTTATGAGAGCCATAACCGATATACGGGAACATAAGACGAAAGAGCTTATGGATTCCGAGTTCTCCCATATTCCTCATAATCAGGAGGAAGAAGATCCCATGCTCAACCACTACAAATATGCCAAACGCAAACCCATAGCAGCGGCAAAATATATGGATAATAGCCGCAACTTCATATCATTACTCTTTCAGTTGAACCATCATCTGATAGGAGCAATTGATACGATGCTTGAGGAATTTACTGAACCCAAGGAGGAGAGTAGGGGAAAAGAACCTATGGAGAATGTGGTGCACACACCAGTTTACTCAGCTGGTGACTACATCAGTATTGATCCACTTGAGCGTGAACCTACACCTGTTACACCTGGGAACTATCTGGGTAGTTCCTATGGGGGATACGAGGGCGGAGAGGAATCCGGAAACAATCAGCGTTCCGAGACTCCTATCGAGAATTCCACGGGTTGGCGTTGGGGATCGGATACTGGAACTCATAGTACCTCTGTGTATTATGATGGGGAGATGAATGATGACGCAACAACCCAGAACCAGAGCTATCCTAGTAATGAAGGAGTGGATGGAGGATATCCGACACAAGTTGAGTCGGGTATGAGTTTTGGTAACACATATGGTGGGGCTACAGGGGAGTACACCCGATGGGTGGACTATGATGCACTCAACGATCAGTTTGTGAACACTGATTTCTCCTTAGGATCATCATCTGATTCGGATTACAAGCCAACGGGGAGACCTTATGTTCCAGGGTCTATCAGGAGGACGACACGTTCGACCGGATGGAAGCCTGGGATGTACCGGGAGTGAAGATCGACTAGAGTCCACCAAGGGAGGCGAGGCTATAATACACAAGTACCACGTGTATTATAGTTTGTAATATTTGTATAAATTTGTATATATACTTTAATAAGTGAGTTTGCATACTCACATCGACTTGAGTATTGTAATAAGACCACTTAAGTATGTATATACAGGGTATATGTTTTGTATGATTTGGATTTGCTTCTTGATTTCCATTGCGTGACTAGTTCTGTGCACAAAGTTGAGCTCAGAAAACTTGCGCATGGAGTAATTATGAGTATCATCTTGTGTTGCAGAACTAGGGGGTTATGTCGGGAACGCTAGGAGACGAGACTGAAGCACAGCGCATGGAGCGCGAAGCAAAACAAAAGGAAGAGGCTGAGGGTGCAGCCAGAGATCAGTTTCCACCACCACCACCACCCATGACGCAGCAAAATTTTATCCAGTACATGCAGCTGGTAGAGGAGCGACAACGTGTAACACTGGAGCAGCAGAACAAATTCTTTCAGGATTTGTTGCAGCAAAACAGGGTGGAGAGACCTGAGAACCCGGGAGTCACATTAGCAGAATTCCAAAACACTAAGCCTATATCTTTCGCATACGCGCCCGAGCCAATGGACGCGGAAGATTGGCTGATGGATACTGAGCGAAAGCTCAACACCGTTGGATGTAACGACCAAGAGAAGGTTCGTTATGCTACCCATCTGCTGTGTGGACCTGCCGCATCATGGTGGGACAATATTGTAGCCGTTTATCCGGCTGGAAAGGTATTTACCTGGGAGGAATTTGCAAGGAAGTTCAGGGAATCCAATGTCCCTGAAAGTATTGTGGAGCTGAAGCGTAGAGAATTTGAAAGTCTCGAGCAGAAGGACAAGGCAATCCTGACCTATGTCAGGGAGTTCTCTAAACTGTCTCGGTACGCTGTTGAAGAAGTCAACACCGAGGACAAGAAGAAAAAGAGATTTCTGAGGGGGTTAAGTCCCCAGTTCAAGGTTCAGCTCCGTATGATGAGAGCGACAGAGTTTCAAGAGTTGGTGGATGCTGCCATCACTCTGGAAGACGATTTCAAGCAATTGCAGGAGGAGAAGCAAAAAAAGGCCAAGTTTGAGCCTAAGAGATTTGTCAGTAACAAGCCTAATACTGGTTTGAGTTTCAAACCAAGGTACAACAACAACAACAACAACAGCTACAATAACAGGATGAACCAAGGAAACCAAGCCGCAAACCAGATTGTTTGCCGCATTTGTGGGTTTAAAGGGCATCTTTCACAAGATTGCCGGAAACCCAAGATCATATGTTTTGGGTGTCGTCAGGAGGGGCACATCTTTGAAGGACTGCCCCAAGAAAAATAGTGGAGGAGGTCGGTCGGGGAGGAGGAGGAGGTCGAGGAGGAAACACCGGAGGCAACTGGAAGAATAAGAAGCCCTTCGGCAAGCTGAACTGTACCAGTCTGGAGGAGGTGGTCAACTCTGACCAGGCGGTGATAGGTACGCTCCAGATACTCACTCATCCTGGCAAAGTACTTTTTGATACTGGTGCAACTACATCATTCATTTTTCAACAATTCATCACCAAACATGGGATTAGTTGCACTAAGTTAGATACACCCATAACCATACTTTCTGCGGGGGGAACGATAGTAGTAACCCATGCCAAACAAAAACAAGTCATTATGATCAATAAGTGCGCGTTTGACGCGGACCTGTTCATTTTACCGATGAAGGACATTGATGTCATTCTTGGTATGAACTGGTTAGAAGCTAATGGAGCATTGATCGACTGTGTAAACAAGACAGTGTCTTTGAAAAGCCCCGATGGAAGTAGAATGATCTACCAAGGCGACAAACATACACAGATTGAAGTTGAGCTACAGCTGAACAGCATGAAGGAGGTGAAGTTAGAAGATATACCTGTAGTAAATGAATTCCAGGATGTGTTTCCTGCGGAATTACCTGGTATGCCACCAGATAGGGAGATAGAATTCACTATCGACCTAATCCTAGGAACAGCTCCGATTGCCAAAGCACCATATAAGATGGGGCCCAAGGAGTTGAAAGAACTTAAGGAGCAACTGGATGACTTGGAACAAAAGGGATTCATTCAGGAGAGTGTTTCACCATGGGGATCACCTGTGATCTTCGTGGATAAAAGAGATGGAGGAAGAAGGATGTGCGGAGACTACAGGAATCTGAACAACGTCACAATCAAGAACAAGTACCCACTTCCAAGAATACAAGATCTATTTGATCAAGTAAGAGGCGCAGGAGTCTTTTCCAAGATTGATCTAAGATCCGGTTATCACCAGATAAAGATCAAGAAGGAAGACGTTCCGAAAACTGCCTTTGTCTCAAGGTATGGACACCATGAATACCTAGTAGTACCTTTTGGATTGACCAATGCCCCAGAAATATTCATGAATCTCATGAATAAGATATTCATGCCATATCTAGATAAGTTTGTCATCGTATTTATCGATGATATCTTGATATATTCCAAGAACAAGTCTGAACATGCTGAACATTTGAGGTTAGTGTTGCAAACACTAAGGGAACATCAACTTTATGCCAAACTTAGTAAGTGTGAATTTTGGCTAGATCAAGTGGAATTCCTTGGTCATGTTATTAGTAAATATGGAATAGCTGTTAACCCGAGTAAGGTAGCAGTAGTTCTAGAATGGGAAGCACCCAAGACTGTCAAGGAAATCCGAGGATTCCTAGGAATGGCAGGATATTATCGGAGATTCATTGAAGGATTCTCTAAGATAGCAGGACCTATGACAAAGCTGTTAAGGAAGAACACACCATTCGTGTGGTCAGAGGAGTGTGAGAAGAGTTTTCAAACTCTGAAGGAGAAACTCACCACGGCACCGGTGTTAGCGGTTCCGGAAGTTGGCAAGGATTACACCGTGTACTGTGACGCATCCAAGCATGGATTGGGTTGCGTACTCATGCAAGATCGGAAAGTGATATCTTATGGATCGAGGCAACTCAGACCTCATGAAGTGAATTATCCAACCCATGACTTGGAATTAGCAGCAGTCGTTTTTGCACTCAAAACTTGGAGACATTTTCTCTATGGAGCTAAGTGTGAGCTCTATACAGATCATAAAAGCCTCAAATATTTCTTCACTCAGAAGGAACTCAACATGAGGCAGAAAAGGTGGTTAGAATTGATCAAGGATTATGATCTGACAATCAATTACACACCAGGGAAGGCTAATGTTGTAGCAGATGCCCTGAGTAGGAAGAGCACCGGAGGAGTGGAACAAGAAATATCACCGGAGTTGAGGAAGGAAATAAGTCAAGCCCAAATACAACTTTGGGAGAAGGAAGCTCATGAAGGACTATCAGCTTTACAAGTAGCCGATGAGCTAAATGTCAACCTAAAGAATGAGATAATGATGGGTCAGCTGGATGATCCATTCATCATGGAAGAAATGAGAAGAATAGATGAGGGAAGACCATCAGAATTTCACCGCGGAGAATCGGGATCATTATGGTTCCAGAAGAGAATTTGCGTTCCGGATATTGCTGAAATTAAGGAAGTAATACTCCGGGAAGCTCATCAAACACCATATTCCATACATCCGGGAAGTACAAAGATGTACATGGATCTAAAGGAACTATTCTGGTGGAATAATATGAAGAGAGAGATAGCACAATATGTGGCGGAATGCCATACCTGCCAGAGAGTGAAGGCTGAACACCAGAGTCCGGCAGGGAAGTTACAACCTTTACATATTCCAGAGTGGAAATGGGAGGAAATAGGGATGGATTTCATCACCGGACTACCCATGACCAATAAAAAGAAGGACATGATATGGGTAATCGTGGACCGGTTGACGAAGAGCGCCCACTTCTTAGCAGTAAACCAGCAGGATAAAGGAGAGAAACTCATCGATCTTTACATCAAAGAGATCGTGAGTAAGCATGGAGTGCCTAAGAAGATCGTGTCGGATCGAGGATCCGTGTTCACATCAGCATTCTGGAAGCAACTACACGAAGCTTTAGGATCCAAGTTGGACTATAGTACCGCTTATCATCCCCAGACAGGCGGACAAACCGAGAGAACTAACCAGATCCTAGAGGATATGCTTAGGGCTTGTGCCCTAGACTTCGGAGGATCATGGGAAGAGCACTTACCACTAGCAGAGTTTTCATATAACAATAGTTATCAAAGCAGCATCAAGATGGCACCATTTGAAGCTCTGTATGGAAGGAAGTGTAGATCACCGATATGTTGGTATGAAGCCGGAGCAAGCAAGGAGTTCAACCCTGATTATGTCAAGGAAAAACAACAAATCATTGACATTATCAGAGATAGGCTCAAGATAGCCCAAAGTCGGCAAAAGAGTTATGCCGATCAGAAGAGGAGGACATGGGAGCCACGAGTTGGAGACATGGTTTATCTTAAGGTAAGCCCGATGAAAGGACTTCAGAGGTTTGGAGTAAAAGGAAAACTCAGCCCTAGATACATAGGACCTTTCAAGATACTGAGTCAGAACCGAGGTTTAGCCTTTGAATTGGATCTACCGGGAAGGTTAGCTCAAGTTCACAACGTATTCCATGTGTCACAACTCCGGAAATGCTTAAAGACCCCAGATGAACCAGTATTACATGAAGAGCTCGAGTTACAACCAGACTTGACTTACATCGAGAAGCCAGCCAAGATTCTTGAGGAGAGCTGGAAACAACTCAGAAATAAAGCTATCAAGTACTGCAAGATACAATGGAAGCATCACCCCGAGAGGGAAGCCACCTGGGAAAAAGAAGAAGACCTGAGAAAAACATACCCCGAGCTGTTCAGGTATTACAACCACAACTTCGGGACGAAGTTTTCTTTAAGGGGGAAAGGCTATAATGTCCCATGTTTAGAGACGATCGAGGGGTAGATTTTAGAAAGGGATGTGCATTGCATGGTAAATTCTGGGGAAATTTCGCGCTTTTAAACAAAAACTGAATCGAAGGGGGACAAGTTTCTCTCTCGACACCTTACAGGGTTAGGGTTTCGAGAGTGCGACAAACTTGCATCTCACTTAACTAGTTTAGGGTTTTGAGAAGAGAGGGGAGAGTTTGCATCAAACTTAAGTTGCATGATTGAATTCTAAATTAAGTGACATGGTTGAATTCAAACCAAAGTTGAATTTGAATTTCAAATTCAAACATTAAATAATTACCCTAAATAATGAATTGTGAGGAAATTCATTAAGTAAATTATAAATAATAAACAATATGAGCAATTAAAATAAAGTAAAGCTCATTAGGGAAAACTTTGAGGTTTATTGATCATCACACAATTTACATTGTCATTACAATATTCATAAGAGAAATAAATGAATAATACAACACATTACAAGAATTGCTCAATTAAGAAAAAGAAGATTACAATCAGTGACCTATCCTAAATTACAAGTCTAGTTTCATAAGATGCTTGGATCTGATGATCTTCATCTTCACTTGGTTATACTTTTGATTCCCTGCACACAACAAAGCAAGACATGAATTATGCCAAGTGGCATTGCCACTTGGCAGGTTAGAAGAATAATGGAAATGAGAGGATATGGTTCAGCTCTGCCGAGCTGATCTTCTCACGTCCAAGTGCAAAGCATCAGGTACACATACACACACAGGCAGCTTACAGTGCATGTGTGCATGCTAAACAGCACACCAGCACTGGGAGGAGTCACCAAATGAAATCACCACTGCTGTCGACCAGAGAGAGCAAGGGAGAGGCATATATAACCTTTTTTGAGCCAAACCCTAGCTGTTCACCGGCAGCAACTCCACAAGGGTAAGCACACCAAGAACAGCAAGAACAGGTGAACAGCTAGAGCTGTTTCACCTATCCCATAATCACCAGAATCAAACCAAGCAGCAAGCTTGCAAGGAGGAGCAGGGCAAGCCAAGAAATCAGCACAGAAGCAAAACCTCTACACCAACACACTATTTCTAGGAGCTGGAGTGAGGTATACACATCAACATGAACAAACCAGATGGTTTTGTTCATAAATTGCACAGGCATGATCTCAAGCACACCACAAGGGTAGAAACCCTATATGTGAGTCATCATATGGCTACTGGCCAAATTGGTGCAAGTGAACAAGAGGGAAACAAATAGGAAAGCACCCTGGGAACATTGGCTATGCCAAACCAGTGACATAATCAAAGAAATCCAACAAGGGTTGATCCTATCTAGCTAGTCAGCTTCACTTAGCACCTATATCCACTACACCATCAGACAGATAGACTATCAAGTGTCTATTCATGTTTATCAACATCAAAGGAAACTGGAAAAACCACAAGGATTCTTCCAGTGAGATATTTCCCAAATCACAAAGCAAGCCAACACGGTAGGAGCAACCATTTCTAAGCAGACAGAGGCACCTTTAGGGTCACAACAACTACCTATCCACATAGGAAATTCACCAAAGCATCACATCATTATCCAGGGGATTCAGTATGAGCTAGGGTACCCAACCAGTGGTTGGCATCCCTCTAGCTACATCAAATTCATCCATATGATCATTACTGATAATCAGTTCACATCATTTATCTATCTAGTAAAGCAAGGAATTACAGATAAATGAAACAGTTAAGTAACTAAAGCAACAACATCTTGCCAGTGAACCAATGGCTCACTGCAAGCATCAGATGATGCTTGAGCAAGCTTTAACACACACCAAAGACAAGTATAAGTGTCACACGGACACCAGGTGAAGCACCCGGTAAGGCACGGGCAACAAGCAAGTGATGATCATTTGATCATCGGGGCCTGCTAAAGCATGCCAAGGCAGGCTAGAATCAACCACCCGATTATCACACATGAATTCTATGAATTAAACAGCCACAGATCATCAACAATTAGATCACAGATTAGCACATAAACCATTTTTATGATTGTATCCAGAAGCATATCATCAAGGAATTGATGTATATGGACAACAATTAAGCCAAGCCAAACCTACTGTGAGCCAGAACTCAATAATCATCACACAAATAACACTGACTCTTGCTAAACAGCAAGAATCAACCACAGTAATGAACCAGGGGAGCTAAGGCTTGTTACAGCATAAGCAAGCAAGCAACAGCAATGGCTAGTGATGCTCAGATGAACATCTAGCCGGATAATAACATGTATAACCAAGGGTGAGCAGAGACATGAATCAAAGGAAGCACACGCCACAGCACGATTCACACAAGCACATAGACTAGAGCAAGCATGGCAAGAGATGGCGCAGAAAGATGCCTAGCCCAGCACAACGCCGCAGCTAGCACAGCACCAGGGCTGGCAAAACACAAGGCCACAGAAGCGTAGCAGCAGCAGCACTTCGTCAAGACAAGCATCTCCACAGGGAGAAGTCGGCCAGTGGCCGAGCTAGACGAAGAAGAGGAGAAGAGAAGAAGATAGAACAGGTAACAGAGGAGGAAAGAGGAGGAGAAACTTACAGGCGAAGCAGATGAGCACGACCGTGGCGGCACGGCGGCACACGCCGGGCGACGGCGGCGCCAGGCCAAGCCAAGCCTGGTCACCACGTCACCGCAACACCGGCATCTCCACGGCATCACCACGGCGCCAGGAACGCCGATGAACGGCGGACCTTCACGGATCCGTGCGGCCGAGGCGCAGGCGCGTTGGAGGAGAGTCGAGGTGGACACGAGCGTCAGATCGACGCGGACCACCATGTCCGCCGTCGAGAGGCGGTCCAGATCCGCACCAGTTCGTCGCCGATGATGGCCGAAGGCGGCCGGAGCAAGGCGGCGACGGCGGAGGCGATTTTGGTGTCGCGGGAGCCCGAAAGGGGATTAGGGTTACGGGGAGGAGGACGACGAAGCGACTGGGTCGGTTGGACCGAGCCCACTGGGCTGGTCCAACCTAACCAGCTCGACCGCCTGACAGGTGGGTCCAAGGGGTATTTTGGACATTTCCAAAATACCCATTTAAATGAAAATTTCCAAGAATTTTATAAAATAAGATACAGCTCTAAAAAAATAATTAAAAATATGAAAATTGATCAACATAAAATTCTCTACCTGAATAAAATATCAAAAAGAATTTTTTGAAGACAACTAAGAATAAGACCTCATTTGATGATTTAAATAATCATTTAAATCACACATATAATTTTCTATAATGAAAATAAGTCCATTAATGTATTTGGACTTTAAAAACACCTTGACAACATTTCAAGGTTGTATTTTACTTTAAATCAAGTATCCTCAAATTATTCTTAGTATTAACCTCTTACATGAAATAATAACGACATCGGAAGGGGGGAACAAACCCTAAAACTGAAATCATGCATAACTGCTTCTTTAACCATTGCCCTTATCGGACAATGATGCTATTTTTCAGAGACAGAGGACAAGGGTCAGTCCACACCTTCCAACTGCAAAACTTTGCAGTGTTCAGGCAAGTTCATCACTTGCTCATGTCATTTGAGTATTTTTATCAAATTACTTGCAAAGTATTATGGTTATCACTATTGCACAAAAATCAAAACCACTACTTTCATAACTATGAATATGACTAAGTGGTGGGCAATGGAACCATGGATTGTGTTGATATGGTGGAGGTTCCATTGCACAGGTTTATATCCATCTAGGATTAAACAACAAATGTCGCCAGTGATTCTTGTGCCGTAATATCCGTGTTAACCATAAGATCTGGAGTGGGACGGAGTAGTCAAAAGTGTTTCCACCTCTCGTTCATCAACGGATGCGCTTACCGTAGCAGTTGTATCTTGCGGAGCAACTTGTGGGTGGGGAACCCATTCTAAGTCCCCACGGTTATGCAGTGCATACCGTAGCGGTTGCGGCTTGCGGAACAACTTGTGGGTGGGGAACCCATTCTAAGTCCCCACGGTATTGCGGTCTATGATGGGTTGCAGCTACCGGCGAAGGAGTTTGGTTCAATCCCAGACTGTCGTCGTGGTCGGGGTCCACCCTGAAATTACGGGAATAATGGGACCGGCGTGGACCCAGGGTCGGGGCATGCAACAAAGGGTGGGTGTTCGAGGTAGCGGAGGAACATGATTGGCTAGACCTTATACCGGGCCTCACACCAAAGGAAGTGTGGACGGGAAAGCTGCCCGGTTGGCACCAAGGTTAAGATCTCTTATGGGTAAAGCAACACACCTCTGCAGAGTGTAAAGAACTGTGACCTGTCACTCCCTGTTCCGGGATTGAGGAACTGCGAACGCGGCCGGAAAGGAGCTCCATGAAGTTCTAGTAAACCGGTGAAGGCTGACGGACATAGCTCTTTGAAATAAAAGCAATCTCTTGAAGAAATGTTTATCAAAACTTGCATGGGTATTAGACTTTCTGGTCTAATATCGTAGCTAGTGCATTAAACACCTCTTATCTATAATGAACTTGTTGAGTACGCTCGTACTCATACCACTCTTAAATCCCATGCTTAGATTGTCTGAATCGTCTGGAAGAGGACTGCAACAACAATGAAGAAGACGAGATCATCGGCTATGATGAACCTGACCTCTCAGGAGGAGTTGAAGGCGTAGACTACCTCATAGTCTACGGATCCGGGGAGGCTTCCGGAGGAGAACAAGCCTAGAGATATCTGATAAGTAGTAGTAACCGAGCAGCCCGAACTCTTAGTATTTAGCTGCTCGAGGAAATAAATGTTTAGCTTAATAAGACTCTTATATTGTAAGTTAAGTTGGGTTCGCCTCGAACCCAGGGGTATTCCTCTTAGGACCTAAGAGGAGCTCCAAGATGACATGTGTATGATAGTTGTAATAATAAATGAATGAGTTATGGACCCTGCTATGTTCTGTTGTACTACTCTGAGGGATGTAATATTTGCGGAATGGTACTTCGTGAATGTTATATCAACGACTGGCATACTACAACATGCAGTGGTATGCAGGGTCACCACACTGGGGCCGGTGAAATATCAGCCGGCGCCTTGACGGCTTCCTCAGCCAGCGCGTACTTGTCCGCGATGGCCATCAAGGCGGCCATCGACTTGGGGTCACTGCGGCGCAGCTTGTGCCACAGCATGGTGTTGGGCCGGCAGCCTCCCATGAAGAAACTGATGGCTTGGATCTCGTGCACACTCTCGCAGGAGTTGCGCATCTCGCACCAGCGCGTCAGGTATGCGCGGTCCGTCTCGTCCGGGCCCTGCTTGCACATCTCAAGCTGCTGAGGGCGACCCGGCCGGTGATAGGTGCCGGTGAAGTTGCTGACGAAGGCCTCTTCGAAATCCAGCCAGCCGTTGATGCTGCCGGCTGGCAGGTTGTTGAGCCAGGTGCGGGCGGAGCCGACAAGCATCAGGGGGGAGTAGCGTACCGCCCAACGCTTGTTGCCTGAGAGATGCCGACTGCGGTGGAGTAGTCCTGCAGCCAGTCCTCTGGCTTGGCGGTGCCGTCGTACTTGGGCGTGTCACGGGGGAGCTGGAAGCCGTCAAGCACGGGCTCGTTGGCGATGCGGGGGCCGAAGCACTTGGGGCAAGCCGGCACCTCCTCTTCCGCGATGCGGGATTCGACCAGCCGATCGAGGCGGTCTCTGGCGTCGACGGGCTCGATGCGGGGGCCCAGCCGGGAACGTGCCGGCTGGCGGGTGCCGGTTGCGTCCGGAGCCGGCCGGTGCTGGCGGCGGGGCTCGGAGTCTTGCTCCTGGTTCCGGCTTGGAGGAGGCCGGCTGCGGCTGCTGCCGCTCGGCTGGTGGCTCGGCCGGCTCGAGCTTGCGTGCGTGGCCCGGGAGTCACGGTGCCGGCTTGGTGCCGGGGAGGCGGACTCGGCCGTGTCCCTGGCGCCTTCCTGTCGTTGCTGCGGCGCCACGAGCATGGGAAGCTGCGGGGGCATTGACATACAGGGTCGGCCGCCTGCCTGGTGGCTGCGTTGAGCAGCTCAGTCACCCGCTTGGTCTGGCGGCGTAACTCTTCGCCTTCAAGGCGGTTCAGCTCTTCTGCGGCGGCTTGTGCCGCGCGCATGTTCTTGTCGGGGGTGTTGTAGACGGGTTGCTCTGCGGACAGAGTCGGCGAAGGAGCACCATCGCGGGCGATCTCGGCGCCAAGGTCGCGGCCCCTACGGCGGATCTGGCCGGCTCGGCTGGGACCGTCGCCGCCTGGAGTGAGGCCGTGGGCGCGGTTGTACTCGCGCTGGGTGATCTCCATCTGGCGCTTAGCAGCAGCCGATTCTTGTTTGCTTGAGGAGGAGCTGGCGGTGCGCCTCCAAATCCGCCTCGATGGTGGTGGGGTCGGCGCCAGGCGTGAGCGGGGTGCTCAGTTTTGCCCGGACTTCGTCCAGCCGGGACGGTGGTGGTGGCGCCTTTGGGCCCGAGCCGGAGGCGTTGGGGTCGGCGTTGCGCTCTAGGTTGGGGCCACGGGTGCGCGGGTTCTTGATGGGAAGCTCCTCGCCAGCCATCATTACTTGCACGACGGCAGGGCTGGCGGGAGCGCTGCTGCCGGCTCGCGGAGGAGGGCTCGCGCAGCGCAGCACCTGCCGCGGGTAGCGCGGCGGTGCGACGGTGGCGACGTAGACGTCGTGGCCGCCGAAGGAGATGACGCTGCCGCCGGCTGGGATGGGCCGGTCGGCGAAGCAGCCAGCATTGTCGCTGACGCAGTCGAGGGAGCCGAATCTCCAGATCAAGCCTGAAGCGACTCGCTCGCCGGTGGTGATGGTGAGGCCCGTCCGGATGAAGACACCGGCCGAGGACGCTGAAGGCCCCACGGTGGGCGCCAAATGTCGTGGTATCGTCACGGCATATGCCATAGGGTGGCTAATCGAAGGTGGTTCCTGAGAGATCTCACGGCGGTATCCGGATGCGGGTATGGGGACGAGCGACACGGCGACGTACCCAGGTTCGAGGCCCTCCGATGGAGGTAACACCTCTACTCCTGCTATGAGTGTATATGATGATCACACAATACAATGGTGCTCCTAGAGCTGTGTCCGGCTGCTCCTGGGAGGCTAAGGAAGACTGAAGTCTCTCTCACAGGGCAGCGCTAAGGGTGGAATGAAGTGAGAATGATCGATCCCCCGCACGAGAGGGGGTAGTGCGGCTTATATAGGCACCGGCACTTTACATATAAGACCCTATAGTTTACTGGCCGGCTTGGCCGGCTCCGGCTTCCGCTCCTTCCCGAGGCAGTGACGTCAGGAGCCGTTGAGGCCTCATGGCCTATCCCATCCGGCTGCCAAGGTCAGCGGTATGGAGAGGAGGTGTCCCTGTCGCCGTCAGCCACTGTAGCCAGTACGGATCGTCGTAGACCATGATGGCCTGTCCGGCGCGTGGCACTATTGCTCCACAGTGCCCCGCGCTTTACGGAGGATGAAGTCAGCGTGGACTTTGGGAACCCGGATCACCAACCCGGTTCCTTCTAGTGCAAGACTCGCCAGCCTCGAGTCGGTCTGAGGTACAAACCCCCAGTCGGATATGGCTTGTAGAAGCCGGCCCAGCTACAGCATTGGCGGCCGTAGCCAGGCCGACTAGGACCTAGAGCCAGCCGGCTTCCGGACCAGCCGGCCACGGCGCCAGCCGGCTGCTCCTCAGCCGGCCTTTACCGCGAGCCGGCCAGTGGCCAGCCGGCTGCTCCGCGTCCATTGCCCTACCCGGGGTCTTCCCCCCGACATTTGCCGATGCCGATATCGGCATGGTCAGAACGGCTATGCTCGACGCCACTGCTAGGTCACCGTCGGGATGCACCCTCAATCCCGTCCCCTCATTCGATCACTGACACACCAGAGATACCACCGAGGCCAATGCCGAACGTACATGCTGATGCCAATGCCGAACATGCATCCACGCCGATGTGGGCACGGCCACGCCGCCCCGCTATGTTGGACGCCACAGACCACCGCGAGGTCTTTCCCTTCGCCACCACACTCTTCTAGCACCCATCTATACACGCCAGAAAGGAGAGACACTAGTTTTCTCTACATTGCTCGCGTTCGTGTCGGACACGGTCAGTCAAAGTTTTGAGGTAGTCGTCGATGTCGTTGACCATTTCTTCTCTTCTTTGCATGGTTAAATGCGTCTAGTTCATATCTATCTAATGCGTCTGGTCTCGCCTCATGCAGTTCTTTGTGGACGTCGATCTCATCTCGGCACTCCGCAGGCCACCTCCTCCGTGCCATCGCTGTAGAGCTCCGTTTAAAAATCTATTCCTACCCGTGTATTGCCCCTTGTATCAGCGCCATGGCCCACTTGTCATTCGATATACCGAAGCCCCACTCGTGCGTGTTTTGGTCAGGGATACAGCGATGCTTACGGTCAAACAAAGATGGATGGTCTGACGTGTCTTTGCGGGCTCTACGTGGCCCCACTAGTCAGAAGATAACGGTCAACCGTCGGGCAGACCGGTCGTTGTCTGACATCTGTGATGGTTTCAGACAAGGACTTGGGGAAAACTGAGGAAAAACTAAGGAGCTGGGGAAAACTGAGCACAACTAAGGAACCGAGGGCACGAAAATAGAAATCCCTAAAATAATTGCTAGAGATCAATTGTGATATTCACAGATCATTGGCTCGCTTATGTATTTAACCAGCGCCACGAGGCCTGACATCTCCTTTGCTGTAGGTAAACTCAAACGTTTTGTTTCTAGACCTGGAGATGTTCATTGGCATGCTCATGAGAGAGTTTTGCGCTATTTGAAAGGCACTGCGAGTTATGGCATTCACTATACTGGGTATCCAAGGGTACTTGAGGGTTATAGTGATGCAAACTGGATATCTGATGCTGATGAGACTAATGCCACAAGTGGTTATTTGTTTACACTTGGAGGTGGCGCTGTTTCCTGGAAGTCTTGCAAGCAGACCGTCATTACGAGGTCAACTATGGAAGCAGAACTCACAACATTAGACACAACCACTGTTGAAGCAGAGTGGCTTCGTGAGCTCTTGATGGACTTACATGTGGTTGAGAAACCAATACCCGATATTCCTATGAACTGTGATAATCAAACTGTGATCGTCAAAGTAAACAGTTCTAAGGATAATATGAAGTCATTAAGGCATGTGAAGAGGAGACTGAAAACTGTCAGGAAAATGAGAAACTCCGGAGTTATGGCATTGGATTATATCAATATGTCTAGAAACCTGGCAGACCCTTCACAAAGGGACTATCACGAAATGTGATAGAAAATGCATCGAGGGAGATGGGTATGAGACCCATACTATGAGCTGCCCACGGTGGTAACTCACTCTATGTGATCGGAGATCCCATGAATTAGAGCTGGGAGACAAGTTGTTGGTCAGTTGGGAGAAGAGTATATATCCCTATAGAAATTTTACCATTCTGTAAGATGCAATACTCTCCTAATCTGCATGGCAGGTTGATAATTATCTTAATGTGTTCTAAGTGGCTTATTTTAGCAAAGATGTTATCCTGTAGAACATCTTTTGAAGAACACTCCTATATGAGTCTGATTGTTAAACGTTGCAATCTATGAGAGTTGGGTGCTCTCTAATAAACTCATGAAAGGCCCTAGAGTATGACGTATAAGCTCCAAACCGCGAGGAAGCCTCGCGGTAGTCTAGTATCGGTCTAGGCTTTGTATGAAGCTAGTGCGAACAAAACTTGTAGTTCAAGGCATAATCCACTATCCAAGTTGCAATCTAGTGTAATATGAAGCTTTAAGTGGAAGTTCAACTTAACAGTCTCCATGACATACCGGTATATAAAACAATATTCTGGAAACTTATTGATGAGATGTGCAAATGAGAGTTTTTGGGGGATAGCTGGAATTTTGAGCATTTGGCCTTTGGCCCATGGCCCATTATCAAATTCTGAAACTCACATGGTCCATTCCAGAAATCAGTGGCAGCACTAGCGGGGGCTGAAGTTTAGTCCCACATTGCTAGTTGGAAGAGAGTTGGAGTGGTATATAAGATGGGCTGTTCTAGTCCCAGTAAGTGAGTGAGAAGAGAGAGAGCCCTCGCGCACTCCTCCTCCTCCGCCGCCCGCCTCGCCTCGCCACGCCTCGCCTCGCCTCGTCACGACGCGACGCGGGTTGCGGGAATCTCGCCGAGCTTATCTTCTTGCTGTTTGGGAAATTAATTGTGTAATCAATTTTTGAGTCATTAACGGACACGTTACTCACCCATTTTGCCTTCCGGTTTTTCTAGATCGTGGTTGTGCCGACTCGGACGTGGGCTGCACCCCACGACCTTCCCGAACCGCACTACATAAGAACCTTCGCAACCCTAGCCGCGACTACGAGACTAATACGCGCCTACCTGTTTCCAGTTCATTGCGCCGCCACCTTCGTATTTCTCATCCCGTCCATCGGCGTGTACCGACTGCCGGGACAGTAGGCCTCCGGAACCCTGCCTCTCGTGAACATGTACGGGTGAGGGGCAATCAGGTTTTTGGGGAGCGCTCCGGCGCGACTACTGGCATCACGACGTCGTCATCGGACGGCGAGTTCCTCAACACCGACAACTTCTTCCTAGACCTCAGCGACTTCTTCGACAACCTCAACATGGGCGACAACGACGCTGCTGCAAAGTATGTGATTTTGTCGTTTCTCTTTCAGTTTTGGTTAGAGTTTCTTCTTCTAATTTATGTGGTAGATACGATCGGTTTGTCTTGTTTAGATGTGATCTGTTCATCTACCTTACTCGTCTGCACGATTGGTTTACTTGTTATTTTCATAGTCATGATTTATCAATTACTTGTACGGATTATTTCATATGGATATTTGCTTATATATTCAACAATTGCAACATAATACATAGACCGTAATCTAACTAAGTCTATGACTAATAATCCACCTTAAGGTTATCATCCGAATCCCTTCCAGTATTAAGTTGTAAGTAACAGATTATCGCATTAAGAAATGTGTGTAAAGTAAATAATAGAATTATCCTTAGACAAAATATTGTTGTTTTGTCCCTAGTAGCAACAACACATCTACAATCTTAGAATTTATTGTCACTCTTCCAGAAAACTAGAGGCATGGACCCACTATCGATCATAAATACTCCCTCTTGGAGATACAGACAATTACTTGACCAGGGTAACTACAAGTACCGAAGAGCATGCAAGATCTTAAATAATATTAGTATGACAATATGATGAACAATCTTATCACAATTCCACAATTTATCGGATCCCAACAAACACAACACCAACTACATCATATGTTTCTCAATCATGTAAGGCAGCTCATGAAATCATTGTATTGAAGTACATGGGAGAGAAAGTACCAACTAGCTACAGCCGAGAACCCGTAGTCCAGGGGGACTACTCATGAACCATAATGGAGTCGAAGTGGAGGCGGTGGAGTCGATGGAGATGGCTCCAGGGGCAATCCCCATCCCGAAAGGGTGCCAGAACAGGAACTTCTGACCCCCGAAACTTGTCTGGACGATGGTGGTGGCGACGGAACTTTTCGTGGATGGATGCTGGTGTTTTTAGGGTTTTTCCGTCGAAGGGAATTTATAGGCGGAAGGGCGGGGTCGGTGGACGCCTGGGGGCCTACACCATGCCATGGCACGGGGCCACCCTTGGCCACGCCATGGGGTGGTGTGGCCGCCCTGTGGCGCCCCTCCGTCTCTCCTCCTGACTTCGTCTACGTTACGGTAAAATAAGATCTCCGTCTTTTGTTTCGTCCAATTTCGAGAATATTTTCTGTACAACTTTTCCGAAATACAAAAACAGCAAAAATAGGAACTGACACTGTGGCATCCTGTCAATAGGTTAGTTCCAGAAAATGCATAAAAGTTCCACGAAGTGTAGACAAAACATATAGAAATTGGTGTACACAAAAATTAGATACATTTGCAACGTATCCGTCCCCATTATGCCTTGGACCAAAATCCACTGCATCCCCTACGAAGTCAAGGAATGAGGACACCAACATCCTTGGTCCAGAGCATCCACCTCGTCCTGGTCCCCATCGATGTTGTGGATAACGACGAACGTCAGTGACACACTGAGAAACTTATTTCGCGAGATCTGAAGATCGACATTAAGACCAACCGCTATGAAGGATCGACAAGAACATGCTGCCATCAACTCAATGACACCGCCGTGTGGGAGTAGAGTTGAGGAACATTTATTCGCTCGAACGTTGCTCCCACCATCCAAACGGCACACCACAATAGACAAACCCTAACCCTAACTACTAGCCTAAAGGAAAGGAACGAAATGCCCCTCCCTCCTGCCGCAGGAGTAACAAATGGAGGGAGAGGGAATCAAAGCTTTGACTCGTAGAGATAGGAGGAAGATAGATAAACACCACCCCTACCGCCTAGGAGAGGAGGACGGTCGAGACGTTGGGGCCAAATTCAGATAACATCTCTTAGGTACGAGGAGATGCATCTTTTTTCATCTCTCTCTTAACCTAGCAATCAATTTATAAGGACACCGCTAAGATAGTAGTATTTACATTGCAATTCTACTTTGGCTACATGCCCCACTGTGATAATACATATTTCAAAATAATGTAATTTTTTTGAAAAATAATATTCTCACGTGTACATTTACCGTGTACATTCTATGCATGCATATAACGTTTCATGGAAAAAGATATTTTGCAGCTAGTGTTAGAAAGCCAATTTTCGCTGTCACGAAATAATTTTTAACGAGACTTTTTGTGTATTTGCCTACGACACTACATATGTGGTTTTTTTTTCACAAAATGTTTCATGAAATGTAAAAGATACTTTTTCGATAAAAGAAATATATTAATATCACGAAGTTACCAATTACACCTATTTTCTGCAGCGACGCAATACCTTAAAGGTTGTATAAATGCACACATCCAAAAGGAGAAGAAGCTAAAAAAGGAAAAGTTCCGCTCACGGTGTTCATGTCCTTGCAGCAGCAACATAAACACCACCAATACAACACGTGAAGTCCATGTTCTCTAAAAGTGCCTCCAAGAAGAAAACAGTGCACAACTGTCGTCGTCGTTCGATCGAAGATCTTAGGTTTTCATCCTGAAGATAGTCACCGCTCTCAAAACAATGTTATCATTAAGGCCATAGCCAGACACAACCAATTAAGGCCATGCATTGGGTTTTCACTCTGAAAGGTAAGAGTTTGAACTTCACATGTGATGTCGGCCCCACTCTCATACCATTGCTACGAAATCCGAAACACCAAGCAAATTCGTCAGTGCCACGAAGACTTGGACCACCATTACTAGTCCTCAAATTCTGACTTCCATGACATTTTTCGCCTCTAACTCCTCCATGGACGAAGGCACCAGGGTTGGGCGAAGGCCGCCGATCATAGGACCCAAGGCCCCAGATCAAGCGACCTCAATCGTCGCCTCCTGCCAGTCCAGCCACCCGCGGATCCACAACGGAAGCACACAGACTGCCGCAGCCCGCCACCACCGCCGGAGATCAGAGATGGGCCGACGCCGCCTAAGATCTTGGGAAACCTGTCAAGGCCGGTATATAGCGTCACTAAATATGTAGTATGCTGAATGCTAGCGATAGTTACGGTAGGCTTAGTTCTTTTGTTGCATGAGAGAATTAATCAGATGGTCCTTGTGGACCGATGAGATCGCGTGATTTCCTTTCTTGCTAAAAGTATGTCGCTACCACTTTTCCTCCCCCTCGTTGTGTCACATGGTGACCACATGGTCCAAAGAAGGGGATTTTCGCGGGTCCTGGGTTTTCCATTTCGCACAACCTTTTACACTTGTTAGAGATATGGGGTCTATCCGCGCCAAAATAGGAATGGGGAGTTGTGTCTCTCATAAAAAAAATTCAAACTTTGATTTTAATTTTAAGAAAACATTTCATAGATAGTTCGGGATTGCCTACATAGTTTGAAGATAGTTTGTACAATTTTTTAAAAGGAACATCAAGTACAAAAACATAAACCTAATGGCAGCCACAACTAAGGCCTACGCGCCGGCGCATCGTTGCCATGTAGTTCCTTGCCGGGCACCTGCTTCGGCCGTGTGTAGCTGTTGCAGCCCTGGCTAGCATCGCCACGCTGCGCAACCTGTCCGACGGGCCGCACCGCCCTCCAGGTCGACGAAAAAACCAAGGCGCCGTGCACGCTCGACCTCCTCTTGGCGGTGCTTCGCCGCCAAGCACGACTCGATGAACTCGTCCGCCTCATCGAACGAGGCACCCTTGGCTATGCGTTGGCCCAGAAAATCTTCTGGGTCCTCCTCCACCTTCATCTGTAGGGCCGACGCCTTGAACTCCTGAGACAGCGTCTGCTCCTTCGCCTCGCGCTTTGGCTTGACGAGCTGGAGGCGGTCACGTGGAGGAGAAGGGGTGCGGCGGTAGTGGATGATGGCGCCGCCACCGGTACGCCTGCGAGGGAGGTCCTTGTTCTCGTCCTTCACCGGCGCGAGGTAGCGGGGCGGTGACATCAAGTACGACGAGTAGCGGGCCGGGATGAGGAGGAGCACGAGGACAAGAAGCACAAGGAGGTCAACATCTGCAGGCGGTGCGCTCCTAGGCGTGGCTGCATCAGTGGCATCGTCAACGGGGGGGGGGGGGGGGGGGTTATTCCCGTCGTCGATGTGGCCGAGGACCCAGGCGAGGGTCCTCCTATGGGCGCTCCAACATCGCCGCCACTCCTCGGAGTTGTTGTTGCCCGATGGCGGACCGTTTCTGTCGTAGGTAGTGATACGGTCCTCGCGCTTCCGCGTGAATAAAGTATACCAGAAGACGTTGTTCTCGGGTCCCAGCGTGGACCAACCAAAAATGTTCGTAGATGGCCGCCCTAAGGGCCACTCTGACCGACACGGGTGGCACTGGCAAGCCACTGGCGTTGAGCACCCATCCCGACGGACATCGCATGTCTGGTACCACGCCTGGCAGATTGCTCGTGCCTCCCGAACATGTTCGCAGTGGCACCGTCGCATTCGTATCGCTGCATAAACGTATTTGATGGGGGAAGGGGGGGGGGGGTAATGCTCGGCATTCTACTCGGTGGAGGCGAAGGGCTTCAACCGAGAGTTTATTGCAACTAATTACTACTTGCTCTCTTTCATATTAGTTGTCGCATATATTCGATGCTATTAAAAATCATGCATTGCATTGGATCGATGCCCGTACATTAAGAAGGAAGAACTTCTCCAGAGGCAAAAGGCCATGTGTAGAGAGAGCTGCGTGTGATCGTTCCATGCATGTATATCCAACGGGGAAGTATATCCAAGCTCCGTGTCTAGTCTGCGCTTTTTGAACTTAACGGAAACTAATTTGAAATGGAGAGAGTAGAATTAGCTCTACAGATACACAGTGAGCAACGAGCATTTGGCAGTTGGCGCCCGCGGAGGCCCCATGTACTTGCCGGAGTTGTCGGGGCCAAGGCAAGGCAAAGGCGTCCGTCCCCGCGCGGGGGAGCCAGCCAGAAGTCGCCGAAAAAGACGTGCCGAGAGGGGGACGCGCGCGTCTCCACGGAGCTAGAGCGGCCGGTGGGAGTGTGGGAAACTCTCATGGCCGCCCACACCATACCAGGTGGCGCCCGCGGCCGCGGCCTGTTCTTTTCGTTCTGCCTGTGTTGCGCGTTGGTCACCCCAAGCCTAGCCGAGAAGACCCCCGATGGAGGCCCCAACTCGATTCTGATCTGATCCCCACACACCACCACACGTAGGGTTGCGGCGAGGACAGGCAGGCGCACGCGTACACCTTGTCCCTCCGGTCTGGGACCATCAGTGCGCCCGCTGGCTCAGATGAACTGACGGAGGACGTGTTTATGGATTGGCCCAGGGGTTCTGATCCTGCGCTCCCTGGGAGGCGGCTCACTGCCTCAGCCTCTCTGTTGCCGCTCGTGCGTCTTCTGTAGGCAGCTTTCATTCTACTTCTCTGCGCGCGTCTCCAACACATAGCCCCCAAACAACTTCTTTGTACGCGGGTTTCATTCTACTTCTACGCATGCGCCTCGATTCCTAGGCCATGGCATTCGCGCTAGTGCTCCCTGCCGTTGATCTAACCAAGTCAGACTATGAGTTCATGGAGGAACAACAAGTATTTTCGCGGCAAAGACGCGGAGGGCTACTCCGGTGCTCCCCCCTATATGAGTTGAAGGATCATAGTTGGGTAGTTGGGCTTTTTTCATGAGTTGGGTCCGCCGAAACCCATATCCAGCTCATGTATACCCGTCCATATTGATACAGTATATGTATGTCACTTAAGAAAAAAAAAGGTCACGTGAGCAAGATTTTTATAGGATATTTCTATTTCGGCACACGCACGTGATCGTATATACGTACAAAAACAAGATACAACACAACGCAGGCCAGACGGGCCTATACAGGGTTGTACGGAGGGTGAACCTACACTGAAATTATAATTATGCCCCCTCTTACGAAGAGGTATGGAAAGATCTCCACCGTTGTTTTGTTTGACGGCGCTCAGAATTTTCTCACGGGAGAAGCACCGGAGCAGAAGTGAAAGACGCGACAATGGCGATGCCAATTGGCGGCCCAACAGGTGCATGTGGCGCATCTTAACTGCAGATGCATCCACTCATCAACATGGTCTACTACAATGGTATCTCGGGAAACATCTCTGATTAAGCTCAGTAGCCAGGCCTGGTCTCATTCATCAATACAGCATCTACTCCTAAAGTCTTAGTAAAGGTCCGATCGAGTGGTCCGGTGCTTCTAGATGCCCTAGCTAAGAGGTATTTTTTGCTTCATTCCTAGCCGGCGGTTCACTGATTCTTCTTCCTCGTCGTCTGCAGTTCACTCGTGGTCTGTATCTGTTATGGGAGGTTATTGATTGGTGAGTACCTACTAGCTACTCCCCAGTTCACACACCTCTCTAAGTTCATCTAACTTTGACAACAGCAGTCGGTAGTACGCGTACTGTACAAGGACAGCTAAGCTGGACGTTTGCAACTTGAGAGTAATTTGCTGATTAGCAGGCTGGGCTGTAGACGTTGCGATGCGAATACATGGGAGCATGGCGGCATCAACTGACGCGTGACTTTGAAAAGCTCTCAACAGTAGGCGACTATACACATCCAAATCGCATACGCAATAATGCAGCAGCTAGCTAAGCTAGAAAAGTATATATGCTCTCGCGCCCCTCCGGCGCAAATCTCAGAACCTCTGACCAGGGAGAGAGATGCCAACTTTAGCTGGACGACGCCATGTGTTGGGGCCGGTGTTCATCAATTCAGAGGCCCCATGTGTCCGGAAGGATATATGCTCTCTAGCTAGACATGATCCAGTGGGGTGAGGTGCACCGGGCGTATACGGTTACGGTCATCTTGGCTATAGTTAAGAAAACAAACTTGGGATTGGCTTTTCAATGAAACCATGATTCTCTCTGTTGACTGATGTTCTTACAAAAATGATTATCTCCGTTGTTCTTGTTCTACATACTTTCCGTCTAGAAAAGGATGTCACAAGATGTCACAGAATTATTCTAAATTTTGTTCTTAGCTATGGCTACATGGGATTGGCTTTTCAATGGGACCATAATTCTCTGTTCTAAAAAATTGATTATCTCCGTTGTTGTTGTCCTACATATTTTCTCTCTAGAAAAGGATGTCGAAAGATGTCACAGATTTTTCTAAATTTGGATCAGATATATCTAAATTTAGAAAAACCGCAACATCATTTTCAGGACGGAGGGACTATACTTTACTAAAAAAATGAGTTTCTCTCTATTTTGTCATATTATGAAAGCCTTGGGAAACTCTGTTTCGATATATTTGTCCATTAAGCACATAAAGCTATCTCAATATCTCTTCTCCGTACCCTTAGCGCTTCAGGATTTGATTATTGGTTGTATTGTGTTATTTGAGGTTATCTAAACGCGGGACTGAGATTGTCATGTTAGACCTTGGCTTATGCACATGGTTGCTTGAGGACCAGAGTTTTTCTTTCTATGCATGGTAGATTCAGTTACTACGTGTTCCAAGCCCCCTCGGTGAAGCAGTTTACCGGGCAAAAACTCCCAGATAAGTTTGATTGAGAGTCCCAATTGTCGTAGGAATGAGTTAGGTTGCATCATTTTGAGATTTCTAACCACATGTGCCATGTGGTTAGGTTGCATCATGTGAACCATTACATGGTGTGTGGCGTTGTTATCCTCCAAATTGCATTTGATTTTTGTGTGTGGTAATTTCCGCTATATACGACAACTAGGGTAACCACAAATCCCAACATCTTTTTATTTTGAGACAACCATGCTAAGATTTATTGATCAATAAGATGTTCACATGAATTGTAACAGAATATGGAGTGCCAAGACACTGATGGCGTCCATGATCGAAAGAGACGAAATCCTTAGCAAGGTTATGCACTTCAAAATTTGAACAACCTTCGCTCATGAGCAAAAGTGTAAGCAGTGGCGGAGTTAGCCCATTATTTGAGCCTGGGCAAAGTTAGCTACAGTTGCATCGATTAACTGTTTTGCCATTCCAAACTCCATCTTCAATCCTTATTTTCTCATACAGTTTCAATGAAGTTAGCCAGCTGAGACCGGTCAGCTGCCCGGGCATGCTGAGCCTTGGCTCTGCCACTGAGTGTAAGTCTGAGAAGATGCACTCTCCTGGCCTTACTCTCTCTAACAATGGAGCTATTCCTTCCCAATGTTCCTTCATTTACTTTAGTCACCGCTAATTTCCCAATGTTTCGAGGGTTTGAGGATCCGAAGAGCCATTGATCACCATTGCTGAAGAGCCCAAATATAAACCGAGTTCGTCTCGACAAGTAACACCTGTTGATCCTCTGTTCCCGTGCGATACACCGCTGCAGCAACATTTATCTTTGCAAGACCCGGTGGAGGTGGCTAGACATGCATGCATCAACCTCTGACGTGATCAATGGCGTACGCCAGGCCAAGGTATGCCATTGCGGCTCCATGTCGACCCATGCATGCATGCAGAGACGGGCCGGAGACCCCAGCGCGTGATCCAAACATCGGGTTGCAACATTAAAAGCCTGCGGAATCGCAAAAAAAAAAAAAAAAAAAAAAAAAACATTAAAATCCTGCGCACGTACGTACGTGCAGCCGGCATGGAGATGGAACAATTCATTTTCACGCAGGCATATTGAACTGTACGCGCAACAGTATTTGTACTAAGTTACATAGTATTACCAGGCAATAAAAACGGGTATGTATGTACCGTCCTACATGCTACAGTACGTGTGCACTCAAAACGATCACTGATCCGGCCGGCCGCTTTTTCTTTTCGATCGTACGTATTGCTGCTGATGAATCGCTTTGTGGAACAGGAGCAACACCGGTCTACCCCGAGATCCGAAACGTCTCGAAAGGCGGTCGACACTGTGGAACGATCAACCTTTTTCTCCACGCATCTTCCTTCATTTAAACGGCGTTACCTAGTCACACAACTTGTGTGGCAAACGAGAGGAAAGCGCGAGTTCAGTGTGCTGGGTTCTGTTGGTACGTACGTCGATCACAACGGGCGCCGATCGAGAAGAGGGAACAAGGGCATGTACAATGCTAGATTCTTAACTAGGCGCTTGCAGAGAAAAAAAATACGAGCACTCTAAGGGATATCTCTAACGGGGCGACAACATTTCAGGCATCTCAAGGGTCATGCATCCATTTACGTCGGGGTATCCCAGCGGCCCAACGCATTTTAGCCACGGGCCTTTTTTCCGAAATATGGAAAAACCAGAGAAACAAACAAATTGCATGAACATATGGCCATCATATTGCCTCAAATTGAGCTCTCAAATAAGTCCATCACATTGCGCACAAAATACGGCACAAAATGTAGTCCAAAACGGGCATCAAACATGGCCAGAACAGCAAATCTATACCTAGTAATAAAAGCAAAAGGATTTCTTGTTGGTCCATCAGAAATTGCCCCTGAACTTGAGAAAAATTACACCACTGCCACCAGCAAGTTACATGGGCCATGCTTCAGTGTTCCCCCCTCCCCTAATCTCAAGAGGATATTATAGTATTTTACATTATTTATTTTCTAATCTTGATTTAATTAAATTGGGCAGATCCAAACCCGTCTCCCAACCACGTGTATACCGTATGCGGCGTGAAACTGTGGCTCCGCTACTCATGGTCCTCCCTAGTTGTGATCCCCTCGTCATCGTCGGCTCCGGCGGCTGAGACTCGGAGCGGCAGGAACTGCCAGCTTAGGCTGGAAACTGCGAGCATGTTTTTGATTTCCCACACCAGCCGGAAACCACGAGCATGGATTGGTACGGGCGGCGACGGAGGGACTGACGGCTGCAGTAACTAGGCGCAGCCTGACCGCCTGAGGCCTTTGCTCTCAATTGAAGTGGCGAGCGATCTGTCATCACGTCGTCGAGAGAATGGAACTATGGAAGAACAACTGACAACCATCTCTCCGACCACCGAGGATGACGGCTGTCTCTCGTGCAGGTCAACACCGCCGCCCGACGGCATGAGCGGTAAAGACTTAATTTGCACGATACATAGGTGTGCAAATTCGTATATACTACGTATCTTGGTTTCTACTTGCTAGATACGACCTAATTACTCGTTAACAATTAACTAATAATTTGATAATCACCATCATACCCTTAACTACGAAGGGGTACGGTGCTATCTCAGCCGTTGACTTATTTATGTTTCGCACTACAGGAATGGCAGTAGACGTCGAGGGCCAAAGTGTACGCCGACGGCCAAATGTCGGGGCCGTCGGCGTACGACCTCGCCAGGGCACCGCCGAACGTGGACCGTTGGCGTACCCATGCCGTCGGCGTAAATGTGGCTACGCCGAGGGCTGCCCTCAGCGTCTACCTAGCCCTTGGTGTAGCGTCGGCGTCGCCACCCCTCGAGCAGGAGTCGTCAGGGCGCTGTTACGGCGTCAGTCCATACGCCGAGGGCCACCCTCGGCATAGGGCATGCCCCTCTTATGCCGACGGCCACCCTCGGCATATGATTTATTTTTTATTTTTTCCTCTCTTATATTACTTTATATTATGTTTGTATTATTTATTTACTAGTATGAATTATGTAAAAAATGGTTCTATTTTTTAAGAATTGGTAGATGTACATATAGGTCAACCGGAGCCACTAGGCCCAACATTTGCTATCGATGTACATATGGGTAGATGTGCGGGGTCCCCGCCCTATGGTTTCCCTAACCCTAACTCTAACCCTAGCTCTAACCCTAACCCTAACCCTAACTCTAACCCTAACCCTAACCCTAGGGTTTCCACGTACATTGCTAACCCTAACTCTAACCCTAACCCTAACCCTAGGGGTAGATCTGCGGGGTCCCCGCCCTAGGGTTTCCCAAGATACAGATCATCGGAGCGTCAGAATTGTTGGAAAACTTGCATCTGTCCCTAACATATATTTACAAGTGTGATGTAAGGTTTGGCTAACCTTGCATGTACCCGGCGTTGACGATTTCCGCATACATGGGCTAGCACTTGGTAAAATCCAGGATCTGTATGTGGAAACTCCCGCCACAGCTCAAACGGAGCCTATTTTATGGTAAAGTATGCCCAGCATATGGTTTCCATGTACATATGTCCTAAACAAAGCAAAACAAATAAAAAATTCCATTGGTAAACCCTCGCACGGAGAAAGCTATAGGGGTAGATCTGCGGGGTCCCCGCCCTAGGGTTTTCCGAGATACAGACCATTGGAGCGTCGGAATCGCTGGAAAACTTGTGTGTGTCCACATGGCATGCACAAAAGTGATTTGAGATGGTTTTATATCCAAGGCTACCCCCCAAGGTGTGTCCGGCTTCTCGGACAGGGGGTTCCTACACTTAGGCAGATTCTGGATGTATAGGGGGGAACTCCCTCGGAGGTGAACCGGAGAGAAACTTGGGATCATATGGGATGATCCTTGTTACCACACGTACCTATGACCTAACCAAGCTAAAATGGAGGCATATGCCCACCGGGGGACCCCCGATGGGATGCAGTCAAAGGGGTAGACCGCGCGGTCAACAGAACTAGGGTTTCGTCAGAAATCGAGCATCGGATGTAGGGAATGGCCCCAAAACTTGTGCGTGTCCACATGAAATGAAGAAAAGTGATTTGAGATGGTTTTATATCCAAGGCTACCCCCCAGGTGTGTCCGGCTTTTCGGAAAGGGGGTTCCTACACTTAGGCAGATTCTGCATGTATAGGGGGAACTCCCTCGGAGTTGAACCGGAGAGAAACTTGAGATCATATGGGATGATCCTTGTTTCCACATGTACCTATGACCTAACCAAGCTCAAATGGAGGCATATGCCCACCGGGGGACCCCGATGGGATGCAGTCAAAGGGGTAGACCGCGCGGTCAACATAACTAGGGTTTCGTCAGAAATCGAGCGTCGGATCTAGGGAATGGCCCCAAAACTTGTGTGTGTCCACATGGCATGCACAAAATTGATTTGAGATGGTTTTATATCCAAGGCTACACCCCCAGGTGTGTCCGGCTTCTCGGACAGGGGGTTCCTACACTTGGGCAGATTCTGCATGTATAGGGGGGAACTCCCTCGTACGTGAACCGGAGAGAAACTTGATATCATATGGGATGATTTTTGTTTCCACATGTACCTATGACCTAACCAAGCTCAAATGGAGGCATATGCCCACCGGGGGACCCCCGATGGGATGCAGTCAAAGGGGTAGACCGCGCGGTCAACAAAACTAGGGTTTCGTCAGAAATCGAGCGTCGGATCTAGGGAATGGCCCCAAAACTTGTGTGTGTCCACATGGAATGCACAAAAGTGATTTGAGATGGTTTTATATCCAAGGCTACCCCTGTGTGTGTCCGGCTTCTCGGACAGGGGGTTCCTACACTTGGGCAGATTCTGGATGTATAGGGGGGAACTCCCTCGGAGGTGAACCGGAGAGAATCTTGGGATCATACGGGATGATCCTTGTTTTCACATGTACCTATGACCTAACCAAGATCAAATGGAGGCATATGCCCACCGGGGGACCCCCGATGGGATGCAGTCAAAGGGGTAGACCGCGCGGTCAACAGAACTAGGGTTTCGTCAGAAATAGAGCGTCGGATCTAGGGAATGGCCCCAAAACTTGTGTGTGTCCACATGGCATGCACAAAATTGATTTGAGATGGTTTTATATCCAAGGCTACCCCCCAGGTGTGTCCGGCTTCTCGGACAGGGGGTTCCTACACTTGGGCAGATTCTGGATGTATAGGGGGGAACTCCCTCGGAGGTGAACCGGAGAGAATCTTGGGATCATATGGGATGATCCTTGTTTTCACATGTACCTATGACCTAACCAAGCTCAAATGGAGGCATATGCCCACCGGGGGACCCCCGATGGGATGCAGTCAAAGGGGTAGACCGCGCGGTCAACAGAACTAGGGTTTCGTCAGAAATAGAGCGTCGGATCTAGGAAATGGCCCCAAAACTTGTGTGTGTCCACATGGCATGCACAAAATTGATTTGAGATGGTTTTATATCCAAGGCTCCCCCCAGGTGTGTCCGGCTTCTCGGACAGGGGGGTTCCTACACTTGGGCAGATTCTGGATGTATAGGGGGGAACTCCCTCGGAGGTGAACCGGAGAGAATCTTGGGATCATATGGGATGATCCTTGTTTTCACATGTACCTATGACCCAACCAAGCTCAAATGGAGGCATATGCCCACCGGGGGACCCCCGATGGGATGCAGTCAAAGGGGTAGACCGCGCGGTCAACAGAACTAGGGTTTCGTCAGAAATCGAGCGTCGGATCTAGGGAATGGCCCCAAAACTTGTGTGTGTCCACATGGCATGCACAAAAGTGATTTGAGATGGTTTTATATCCAAGGCTACCCCCCAAGGTGTGTCCGGCTTCTCGGACAGGGGGATCCTACAATTAGGCAGATTCTGGATGTATAGGGGGGAACTCCCTCGGAGGTGAACCGGAGAGAAACTTGGGATCATATGGGATGATCCTTGTTACCACATGTACCTATGACCTAACCAAGCTAAAATGGAGGCATATGCCCACCCGGGACCCCGATGGGATGCAGTCAAAGGGGTAGACCGCGCGGTCAACAGAACTAGGGTTTCGTCAGAAATCGAGCATCGGATGTAGGGAATGGCCCCAAAACTTGTGCGTGTCCACATGAAATGCACAAAAGTGATTTGAGATGGTTTTATATCCAAGGCTACCCCCCCAGGTGTGTCTGGCTTTTCGGAAAGGGGGTTCCTACACTTAGGCAGATTCTGCATGTATAGGGGGAACTGACAAGGTATCAACTTGTCAATGCCTATGGATTGTAGGCTAGGGTTTAGTTGGAAGTAGAGGGTAAGTAGATCTCGAAGGTTTCAGCCGAAAAGTACTCGACGATTATGAAAACTAGGGTTTGCAGACAATGATTCGATTTACTCGTCGTCCCTCGACTCCCCCTTTATATAGGAGGTGGAGCCGAGGGATTCGTGCTATACAAGTTTACAGAGTCCGGAACGGTTTATAACTCATCCCGCCAGATTACAAATAACACTTCCTATTACAACTCTATCTTTCCTTAATAGATCTTGGGCTCCCGAATCTTCTTATTCTTCGGGTATTGGGCCTCTAGTAAACCCCGGGTACCATCTTCGGCAGGCCCATTTGGGATGCCTATGTCAGTAGCCCCCGAGATTTTGCTTGAATCGTAGAATCAGGGAAAATCTCCACTGTTTATTTTTATTCGAAAGCTTTAACTTTTTTATACTTCTTCACGTAAAATTCTATATTGTACAGGGATAATGGTAGTTGGGGCTAGTTCATCTGACGGATCAGGTACTAGTTAACTGCTCTAGTGGCAATCCGCAAAAACCTACTTCAAAATCACGTCCCTGGACATGATCTCGGGATACTGGTGTAAACTTCGACAGGTGCCGCTTAAGGTCTTACCATTACGTCGAGTCAGTCAAATTTATCGGGTACCTAACGCGTCCGTTAGGATTTTTCTTCGTATCTGTTGATACGGATAAAAGTAGCAGAGCGCAGTCTTTGGCGATGCCACGCCCAGCAGAACGGATCTGGGGTCTTACCTTCGCAAATTTGCGGCATTCAGAAATTGATCGCAACTTCGGCGTTCTGAGAATATATTGTCGAGTGCTTTTCCGGCTGTTGGAATGGCACATTTTATCGAGTCAAATATGACTTATATTGCTCTCCCGATGGGAGTATATGTAGAGTTAATTATAACTCGAAATATACTCTCTTGCTTTTCTATTTTTCCTTTGCTAATTTCATCGGGCACGCGAACAGCGTTCCCGATGGGAGTAGCCCCCGAGGCTACAACCAAGAACTTGTGCTTGGTTGTAGGCTCAACATTTTAGTCCACCTTGTCGCTATATTTTTTTTATCTCTCGGGTGCGCGAACAGCGCTCCCGATGGGAGTAGCCCCCGAGCATTTGGGCAAAAACTTTTATTTGATCAAATGCTCCCGAAGTATTGAATAATTCTTCCTGTCGCCAATCTTCTTTTATTTTTCTTGTCGACATGCTTCCCTTAATCAAATTTACTTCATTCCTCCTCTTCCGGAGGGTGGAGAAGTCGAAGAACAGGCCATCGTTGCCGAAGATACTCAAGGTTCTTCTATTCCTGAAAGTGAAGTCGCGGGTTCTCACAAATCTGCGGCTTCTCATGAAAAAGAAGTTGAATCTGAAGCCAGTGAGTCGACGCAATCCCTTCCTCCTGCTGTTTCTCCAAGGAACAAAAGGAAAAGGACTGATGCCGAGGATTCTGGCACCTCTAAGGCTGAAAAAGTTGTTCCTTCTCATCCGAAAGCAGCTTACGATCCTTATGTTGAATCCCTCGTCAGCTCGTAAGTCATCTTTATTTCTCCCTATTTTTGTACTCGAAATATTTATCTTGTCTTGCTTTTTATGCTGCCGATTTTTTGATCAACAGTGATGACGAGGAAGAAGTACCAATCACTGACGTGGCTCCTCGGACAAGCACGTCACGTACTGTACCTGCCTCGGACACGCTAGTTGAAGGAGAAGAAACCTCGCCTCCTCAACAAAACGTCGTCACCACTACTCCACCATCAAGCCCCCTTGCTCCTTCGCCAAAAAGAACAAGGGTTGAAAAGATTGTTGAACCTGCCCCTCAGTTGGGCAATTCGTCGACTCTACTCTTAGATGATGTAAGCTTGTCGACATTTATATTTTCCTTATTTTGCTTTTTTCACACCTTTTCTCTTTTTCATGCCGATGTTTCCCTTGCTGTGTTCACCTTGAACAGCCTATGATCAAGGATCTTCTTCGCATCGGTTCCCAATTTATTGGGTACCGTGAATATGCTAATAGAGCCGAAGGTAACGACTTTTATACTTGCTGTTTTTCCTTGATTTTTTACTCCTGTTACTTGTCGCGATTGTTGATCTTTCTTCTCTCTGTTTTCTATATCTCGACAGAGAAACTTGCAGAGGCCAACGAACGCGCCGACGCACTTGCTCGAAAACTTGAGCAAAGTGAGGCGGCTCGCAAGAAAGCCGAACTCGCTGCTAGCAAAGCCAAGGCCGAAGCTGATGAAGCCAAGGCGAAAGCTGCTGGCGTCGAGGAACTGCAGAAAAAACTTGAGGATGCTACAGCTGCCTTAGATGAGCACAAAGCTGCGCAAGCTTCTCGTGAAGAAGGAATCCTCAAGCGCCTGAAAACTCAGAGTCGCCGCACTTTCAGTAATTTTGCTGATCCCTGCTATTTTTATGAGAATTGTTGTTTCTTGTCTTTTCACTAATGCTTTGTTTCCTTGATAGCCCAAACAAACCAGGAGTTTGATCTGACGAATCCTGTCGATGACCCGCTCCTTGACGCACTTTCCTATACGGAGCTTCATGGGTCCGAGATTCGTGAAGGTGTGTCGAATGCTAGCGCGATCGTCGGCCTTTGTTCCCCTACTTCTTCCCGAAGAAAGAGGAGCCTGCGACTTTCCTCAACCTTGCCAAGATGTTCAATACACCGGAAGACCTTGGACTGAAGATGCGCCAAGAAAATATGAAGGTTGCCGTTGAGAACACTGTCGCGTTGGTTGCTGATAGTCGACAGGACTATTGTTGGATGAAAGTTGGCGACACCGAGCAGATAGAGCAATCAAGGTGGAAGTCGCTGATTAAGGCGGCCAAGCCCAACACAAAGAAGATCTTGGCCTATCTCGGGATTAAGCCATCGTCGACTCCTAGCTCGTCAAGGCCGGAGGTCTAGTTGCATGCCTCTGTTTTTCTTTCTGTTTCTTTTGCTCTTGTCGCCAAAGTAGTCATTTGGCGACACGTACTTCCTTAGCTCCACTGTAATGCCCTTGTAATTATTCCAAGACATTAATGAAAACTTCTATCTTTGCTTGTTGTTTGATGTTGTCTTGTTTAAATTCAGTTGATATTTGATAACTATACTCCATCTTCCGCTCCTTCCAATGTTTCGCCTTCTTCTTCTCGCGCGAGGAGAGCTTTTGCGACATCGCACTGTCGACGATACCTTGTCGCAAGAACTGGATGAACTTCGACAGCAACTTGGTATGCGAAGAGGCAAACACTTGTAATGATGGAGCAATCTCGTAAGTCATACGAAGCCGAAAAAGTTGCTCTCCGACAAGCTCGCGAGGCCGTGGCTGCCAAGGAAATTGCTGCTTCCGAGGCTGAAAAGGCGACTACTCGAGAAAATTTCATGCTTGAATTAATGAATGAAGCCAGTGCAGATATGTCGGGTATGCTTGTTTCATCCTCCGATATCTTTCATCTTCATGCTATTGTCTCTTAAAGGTTTCCACTTCGTTGTTTTGATAGGTGCCTTTGCGATGCTGCCGACGAAGAGAGGGTAAATGCTAGGACGAACCTCCTTGTTAACCTTTCCCTGGACCATGGTTCTTTGTTTTGGGCTACCCCAGAGAGGACCCGCCAAATTGTCAGATTTCAAGATCGCACTTCTCAAACTCGCAACTTCCTTGACTTCTGTACCAAGACCTTGTCCATGGTTTACAACTCCATGTTTCCTCGGAACGTCCAACCAAAAACTCTTCCTGAATTGATGGAAAGGTTCAAGGATGCTCGCAGTATCCATGATTTTGTCAAAGCTCAACTCGTAGCTGGCGCCAGATTTGCTCTTATCATGCTCCAGATCTGCCACTCGAATCTTGACCTTACCCAAGTTGTCGCGAAAGTTCATCAAAAGGTAAAACGTCGGAGAGTTGGTGTTGACAGGATTAACACGAAGGTTACGCCTATAGCCGAAGAAATGATTGAGGACCTTCTTCGGATGGACGCCGACTTTTTTGCCGATGGCCATTATGCTGATTTTCTTGGTGCTGCTCCTGAAGAAAACAGAGTTACTCTTGATGACATATTGAATCAAGACTAGTTATTTTCCTCTTATAGATGTTTCTTCTTTGTAATCCATGATTATATTGTAAAGCAATCATTATATTTCTCTGTTTGTCTAGCCCCCGAGTGTTTCGGTGACTCTTTACTGTATTTGTATATTTGCGAGGTTTTGAACCAAGGCATTTATATATTTATGGCGAATATGAGCCCCCGAGCTTTTTATTGAGTACTATTTTGTATTTTTATTGACTCACGAGGTATTTGAATACCAAGGCAAGGCTTTTCTTTTGTCGATGAACTATATTGAAAGACTTTGACCATGTCGATAAAGAAGAAAAGTTATATTGTCACTATCTTTATTATATTGCAGCACCGCGAGCCCGCCTCATTAAAAACCTTCTCCGGCCCCACTCGGTGCCCCGAAAAAGGAAAAGAGTGCGTCTGAAAACTCGCGGGCGTTTCAGTACATTGAAGTTTTACAAGGGCTATATTTCAACTCTAGGCGTAGAACCGCCTAAGTTGCGCCACGTTCCAGGGGTTTGGCTCCTCCACCCCTGTCTTCTTGTCCTTTATCCTGTATGCTCCTCCTCCGATCACTTCCGTGACAATGTAAGGGCCAAGCCATGGTGACTCGAGTTTTTCATGACTTTTTTGCGTGAGCCGAAGAACTAGGTCTCCCACCTGAAAAGATCTTGGCCGCAAACGTCGACTATGGTAATTCTTCAAGTCCTGTTGATATTTGGTTACCCGAGATAATACTTCATCTCGAGCTTCATCAAGTGCGTCGGCGTCGTCTTCTAGCGCTCTTCTCGACGTTTCTTCATCATATTCAGCGACACGTGGAGAGTTGTGCTCTATCTCGATTGGTAGTACTGCCTCTGCTCCATGAACCAGGAAAAACGGAGTTTCCTGCGTTGCTGTGTTTGGTGTTGTTCGGATGCTCCACAACACGCTTGGTAGTTCTTCTGGCCAGGTATGTCGAGCTTTTTCCAGTGGTCCTAGCAAGCGCTTCTTGATGCCATTGCAGATGATGCCATTGGCTTTCTCGACTTGCCCATTGGTTTGAGGATGTGCAACTGACGCAAAGTTCAGCTTGATACCCACCTCTTCGCAATAATCTTTGAATTCATGGGATGTGAAGTTAATGCCGTTGTCTGTGACGATGCTGTGGGGCACTCCAAATCTGAAGACGAGGCCTTTTACGAATTTTACTGCGGATGCTCCGTCTGGTGAATTTATCGGCTTCGCTTCTATCCACTTTGTAAATTTGTCGACAGCTACTAACATGTACTCCTTTCCTCCTGGCCAGGATTTGTGTAACTTGCCCACCATATCAAGTCCCCATTGAGCAAAGGGCCATGACAATGGTATTGGTGCTAGCTCTGCTGCTGGAGAGTGAGGTTTTGCGGCAAACCTTTGACACGCGTCGCAAGTTCTTACTATGTCTTTGGCGTCCTCGATTGCTGTCAACCAGTAGAATCCTGCCCGAAAGACCTTGGCTGCGATAGCTCGACTACTCGCGTGGTGGCCACATATTCCTTCGTGTACATCCTTTAGAATTATTCTTCCTTCTTCGGGTGTGACGCACCTTTGCAAGACGCCTGAAATACTTCGCTTATACAATTCTCCCTTGACCACCATGAAAGCTTTGGAGCGTCGAATTACTCGCCTTGCCTCAACTGGATCGTCGGGTATTTCTTTCCTGAGGATGTATGATATGTACGGCTGCATCCATGGTATCTGTATCACCATGACCAGGTCCTGATCTTCTTCTTCGTCCTCTTGCTTTTCCTTGGTAGCCCCAGGGTTTCTTCTCCTTCTTTTTGATTTTGTCGACTTAGTGGATCTCTCTGTTATCTCTTCCCAGAATACACACAGCGGGGACTGCAAGGCATTGCGACCCGATGTTTGCAAGAACGTCGGCTTCGTCGTTGCTCAATCTACTAATATGATTTACTTCGCATCCGTCGAACAACTTCTCGAGCTCGTTGTATACCTCCTTGTATGCCATCATGCTATCATTGTTGCGTCACATTGGTTCATAACTTGTGCCACCAACCGTGAGTCGCCAAAGATTTTTAGTCGAGTTGCACCGCAGGCTTTCGCCATCTTCATCCCGTGTATGAGAGCCTCATATTCTGCTTCATTGTTAGATGCGTTAGGGAACGTCATCCGAAGGATATACTTCAATTTGTCGCCTTCAGGTGATATGAGTACTACTCCTGCGCCAGCCCCTTCTAGTCTCTTGGACCCATCAAAGTTCATGGTCCAGGTTCTCGATAAGTCTGGGGGTCCTGTGTTTTGCAACTCCATCCACTCTGCGATGAAGTCCGGCAGAACTTGCGACTTGATTGCTTTTCTTTTTCATACGTGATGTCCCGAGGGAAAGTTCTATTCCCCAAAGGGAGACACGACCATGCTTTCACAGGTTGTTCAAGATATTTGACAAAGGAGCTTCATTGACCACTATGATCGGGTGTGCCGAAAAATAGTGGCGCAATTTTCGTCTTGTCGTGAACACTCCATATGCTATCTTTTGGTACTGAGGATACCTTTGTTTTGAGGGCGATAAAACTTCGCTAACGAAGTATACTGGCCTCTGCACGCCGTGGAGTTTTCCTTCTTCTTCCCTTTCGACAACTAGGACCGTGCTCACTACTTGGGGTGTGGCTGCGATATACAGCAAGAGAGGTTCCCTTTCTTTTGGCGCCACCAAAATTGGTGGTGTCGAAATTGTGCGCTTCAAATCCTCGAAAGCTCTGTCGGCTTCTTCGTTCCACTGGAATTTATCTCCTTGTTTTATCAAAGCGTAGAACGGCAGCGCTTTTTCTCCCAACCTCGCGACGAATCTGCTCAAAGCTGCGACTACTTGATTAGCTGTTGTATTTCTTTTAACTTTGTTGGCTTCCTCATTGTTACGATAGCTTGTATTTTGTCGGGATTTGCTTCAATCCCTCTTGCTGAGACTAGGAACCCCAGAAGTTCTCCTGCTGGGACGCCGAAAGAACACTTCGTCGGGTTTAGTTTGAGGCAGAACTTATCAAGGTTGTCGAAGGTTTCCTTGAGATCCTCGATCAGTGTTGCCCCCTTTTTTGATGTTATGACGACATCATCAATGTATACTTGCACGTTCTTCCCAATCTGTGTCGCCAAACACTTTTGCATCATCCTCTGATATGTTGCTCCCGCATTTTTTAGACCAAAGGGCATTGTTCTGTAGCAAAACACGCCGTAAGGTGTAATAAACGCAGTCTTTACTTCATCTTCTTCTTTCAATCTGATCTGGTTATAACCAGAGTATGCATCCAGGAAGGAAAGACGTTCACATCCAGCCGTGGAGTCGATAATTTGATCGATCCTCGGGAGGGGAAAGTGATCCTTTGGACAATGTTTATTGAGACACGTAAAGTCGACGCACATGCGAAGGACCTTAGTGTTTTTCTTTGGCACCAGCACGGGATTTGCTACCCATGTGGCTTCTGTGAATATCTCTTTGATAAATCCAGCTTCTTGTAGTCGATTGATTTCTGACAGCATGGCTTTGCGGTTTGGTTCCGAAAAATGCCGCAAAGGTTGTTTGATTGGTCTCGCTAGTGGATCCAAGTTTAGGTGGTGCTCGGCAAGTTCCCTGGGTACTCCTGGCATGTCAGCTGGACACCATGCGAAGATTTTCCAGTGCTCACGGAGGAACTCGACGAGCGCGCTTTCCTATGCGATATCCATGTCGTTTGCGATAGATGTCGTCTTTTTCGGGTCTGTCGGGTGAATCTGCACCTCTTTTGAATTTTTCTCGGTACTGAAAGTTGATTCTATGTTTGGCCTTCCAACGTCTGGCAGTACGTCGTAATCAGTCATGCTTTTTGACGCCAAGTACTCAGCTTGCATCCCGAAAGTTTCTGACAACCGGTGGAAATCCTTGTCGCACTTATCGGCTAATGCAAAGCTTCCTTTGACTGTGATTGGTCCCTTTGGTCCAGGCATCCTCCACAACAGATATGTATAGTGTGGTACCGCCATAAATCTAGCATATGCTGGTCATCCCAACAGAGCGTGATATTGCGACGGAAAATCCACGACTTCAAACTCGAGCCTCTCGATTCTATAATTTTCTCGGGTCCCAAACTGAACGTCGAGATTGATCTTTCCCAATGGATAACTTGGTTTCTCTGGTGTGATGCCGTGGAACCTTGTGTCTGTTGGTTTCAAGTTTGCTAAGGATATGTTCATCTTCCTCAATGTATCTGCATACATAAGGTTTAGCTGCTGCCGCCGTCTATGAACACTCGAGAGACATCAAATCCCGCGATAGCTGGCAAAATAAGTGCTGACTGCCCTGGTCGAGGAACTTGCTGCGGATGATCTGCTATTGTGAAGCCGATATCTTGTCCTGACCAATTAAGGTACTCAACTGTTGGTGGAGGCATTTTCTCTGCCATAAACACCTGTCGTGAGATTACTTTCTGAGCTCTATTGGACGGCCTTCCCTTGAATCATCGACACTGCTCCATTGGAGTTAGGATCAACATAAGGTGGTGGTGCAGGTGCTGCCGCTATTCTGAGCTGATGCCGATTGTCTTCTGTAATCGCGGGAGGAGGCGGCAAGTGAATCTCGCTTCTGGGTTCTCGGGGATTTCTCTGTGCTGCCCGCGCATTAGCGTTCTCTGCATACCGCAACATTGCCTGAAAATTTCGACAGTCTTTCTGCAAGTGCCCTGACTGTCTTTTACCGTTGCTGTCGAGGAAAAAATGCATCTGGCACGGTCCATTCATCATCTCTTCAGGGGACACGAAAGGTCTTGGGAACCTAGGCCCGCTACTTTGCCTGTTGCGTGAATCATCCCTGTTATCACCTCGCTGTTCATTGCCTCTCTGGTAATCATCTCTGTTGCTTCCTCCTGTATTTGTCCGAAAACCTGCCGAAATTTGTCCTGGAGCGTCATAGTTCTGGTACGACCGAGGAAATCGTCGCCTCGGTTGATAGTTTCGACCACGGTCCTCCTCTGGCGACTGTGCCGTTTGTTATGGACGGCGTCTTCTCCATCTGCCCATTTATTTGCTATCTCCATTAACGCGGATACTTGTCTTTGGATTGGTCCTTCCCAAGTCCTCGACAAAATCTCCACGCACGACTCTGCGACAAACGCATCTATTGCTCTCTCGTCAGATATATTTTCTGCCGAGTTTTTGATGATATTCCACCTCTGGATGTACTTTCTCATTGGCTCATCTGGCTTTTGTCGACACGCTCTCAACTCCTCTAACGACGGGTTTTTTGCACGTGGATCTGAAGTTCTTGACGAACACATCCTCGAAACTTTCCCAGCTGTCGATGGATCCTGGAGCGAGTTTCTTTATCCAAGATCGTGCGGCTCCACTCAAATGCACCTGGATGCTTTGCATGGCTGTTGCCCTAGTTCCTCCTGTCAGCTTCACCGTCTCCAGATAGTCGACTAGCCAATCCTCTGGATCTTGAAGACCGTCGAACTTCTTGAAATTATCGGGTAACTTGAATCCTGAGGGGACTCGAGTTTTCGGACTCTCCTCGTGAAGCATGGTAAGCCGCACATATCTTCGTCGTTAAGTTCTGGGGATTGCCGATGATCCCTTCTGCTTTGCCGCGCTCTGTCGACCCTTGCTTGTGCTGCTGTGTCCCTTGCGCCACTTGGTCCTTCAGGTGCTGCCGCTGTTGCTGCTGCAGGTCGTGGACTATTTTGTCTTGCCGTTCCTTCGGGAGGCGTTGATACAAACGCTGTCCCCATAGCTCCAACTCCTGCTACCGCCATATTGTACAGTGTTTCCCTTGGATCACCTGGAGGTGGTTTAGATGCAAGGATAAAAGCATGTGTCGCCATATACCCAGCCTCTGGTGTCTTAGGGATGATGTTTCCTCTTGTATCTATCGACATAAAGGACATGTCGAGGTTTTGGACCAAGTGCTCTCTTTCTGCTTCGGGTATATGTTGCAGCCTTGATCTTGCTCTGTTCCGCGCCTCCCGGTGGCTATCACCCGTAGTTCTAGATTGTCGACTTAGATCTGCCCTTCTTCTGCTGGATGCAGAAGCTGCCTCCTTTCTCCTGTTCAACTCAGCTGTCTGTTTTTCCAATTCCCTGGCAGCTCGTGCGAGCCTATATTGATATGCTTGCAATTCCTGCAGTGTGGCCGTGGTAGCCATTGGTTACTGCCGTTCATAGCTCTCGCGGCTCTGTCCCACGCTGCTTGCGAAAGTTGAACTCTATCTCGCGGCTCTGGCCCGACGTATTTGTTGCCCAGGCCTTGGCGCAGATTGGAGGGATCGACGTATGGATTTCCCAAACTGTCGAAAGCCTCAGATGTCTCCTCTTGATCTTCAATGGCGTAAATCTGATGATACTTTGTACTCAGATCTACGTTGGGTTTGGTGACATCATCGTTGAGATTGATGAAGACCTTGCCCACTGTGAGAGATTTGTCGATGAAGTCGTAACTGTCGACATCGCTTGAGCCATCGCTTATATATGAGTCCGCAGATGACTCAAACGACATGTCGTTGAAGATCTTGGCGAGTTTCTCTCTTGCTCTGGTGCTGACGTAGCGTGTCGCCGAGGTTTCTTCTTCTCCTGACTCGATAGACGATGCATAGCTTGAAAAATCGAAATCGACCACCGACGATCCCGACGAAATCGGAATCTCGACACGATACGATCCTTCCTTCTCGACGCGAAAGTGAAACCTTCCGAACGTCATCTCCATGGGCTCCGCCAGATACGCATATGCATCCAAATGGGAGGGTGGGTGAGGAACAAAATCGACAATACCAGCAGCGATCTGTTTACCTCGATCCATTGTGTTGCTTGCGGTTGACGATGTCGAAGATCTTGAGCGTGCCATCGAGATCAGATCCTTACGCCTCTAGTTCCCACAGACGGCGCCAATTGACAAGGTATCAACTTGTCAATGCCTATGGATTGTAGGCTAGGGTTTAGTTGGAAGTAGAGGGTAAGTAGATCTCGAAGGTTTCAGCCGAAAAGTACTCGACGATTATGAAAACTAGGGTTTGCAGACAATGATTCGATTTACTCGTCGTCCCTCGACTCCCCCTTTATATAGGAGGTGGAGCCGAGGGATTCGTGCTATACAAGTTTACAGAGTACGGAACGGTTTATAACTCATCCCGCCAGATTACAAATAACACTTCCTATTACAACTCTATCTTTCCTTAATAGATCTTGGGCTCCCGAATCTTCTTATTCTTCGGGTATTGGGCCTCTAGTAAACCCCGGGTACCATCTTCGGCAGGCCCATCCCTCGGAGTTGAACCGGAGAGAAACTTGAGATCATATGGGATGATCCTTGTTTCCACATGTACCTATGACCTAACCAAGCTCAAATGGAGGCATATGCCCACCGGGGGACCCCGATGGGATGCAGTCAAAGGGGTAGACCGCGCGGTCAACATAACTAGGGTTTCGTCAGAAATCGAGCGTCGGATCTAGGGAATGGCCCCAAAACTTGTGTGTGTCCACATGTCATGCACAAAATTGATTTGAGATGGTTTTATATCCAAGGCTACCCCCCAGGTGTGTCCGGCTTCTCGGACAGGGGGTTCCTACACTTGGGCAGATTCTGCATGTATAGGGGGGAACTCCCTCGTACGTGAACCGGAGAGAAACTTGATATCATATGGGATGATTTTTGTTTCCACATGTACCTATGACCTAACCAAGCTCAAATGGAGGCATATGCCCATGGGGGGACGCCCGATGGGAAGCAGTCAAAGGGGTAGACCGCGCAGTCAACAGAACTAGGGTTTCGTCAGAAATAGAGCGTCGGATCTAGGGAATGGCCCCAAAACTTGTGTGTGTCCACATGGCATGCACAAAATTGATTTGAGATGGTTTTATATCCAAGGCTACCCCCCAGGTGTGTCCGGCTTCTCGGACAGGGGGTTCCTACACTTGGGCAGATTCTGGATGTATAGGGGGGAACTCCCTCGGAGGTGAACCGGAGAGAATCTTGGGATCATATGGGATGATCCTTGTTTTCACATGTACCTATGACCTAACCAAGCTCAAATGGAGGCATATGCCCACCGGGGGACCCCCGATGGGATGCAGTCAAAGGGGTAGACCGCGCGGTCAACAGAACTAGGGTTTCGTCAGAAATAGAGCGTCGGATCTAGGGAATGGCCCCAAAACTTGTGTGTGTCCACATGGCATGCACAAAATTGATTTGAGATGGTTTTATATCCAAGGCTCCCCCGCAGGTGTGTCCGGCTTCTCGGACAGGGGGGTTCCTACACTTGGGCAGATTCTGGATGTATAGGGGGGAACTCCCTCGGAGATGAACCGGAGAGAATCTTGGGATCATATGGGATGATCCTTGTTTTCACATGTACCTATGACCCAACCAAGATCAAATGGAGGCATATGCCCACCGGGGGACCCCCGATGGGATGCAGTCAAAGGGGTAGACCGCGCGGTCAACAGAACTAGGGTTTCGTCAGAAATAGAGCGTCGGATCTAGGGAATGGCCCCAAAACTTGTGTGTGTCCACATGGCATGTACAAAAGTGATTTGAGATGGTTTTATATCCAAGGCTCCACAGTGTGTCGGCTTCTCGGACGGGGTTCCTACACTTAGGCGATTACGCATGTATAGGGGGAACTCCTCGTACGTGAACAGAGAGAAACTTGTTATCATATGGGATGATCCTTGTTTCCACATGTACCTATGACCTAACCAAGCTAAAATGGAGGCATATGCCCACCGGAGACCCCGATGGGATGCGATCAAAGGGGTAGACCGCGCGGTCAACAAAACTAGGGTTTCGTCAGAAATCGAGCGTCGGATCTAGGGAATGGCCCCAAAACTTGTGTGTGTCCACATGCAATGCACAAAAGTGATTTGAGATGGTTTTATATCCAAGGCTACCCCCAGGTGTGTCCGGCTTCTCGGACAGGGGGTTCCTACACTTGGGCAGATTCTGCATGTATAGGGGGGAACTCCCTCGTACGTGAACCGGAGAGAAACTTGATATCATATGGGATGATCCTTGTTTCCACATGTACCTATGACCTAACCAAGCTCAAATGGAGGCATATGCCCACCGGGGGACCCCCGATGGGATGTAGTCAAAGGGGTAGACCGCGCGGTCAACAGAACTAGGGTTTCGTCAGAAATCGAGCGTCAGATCTAGGGAATGGCCCCAAAACTTGTGTGTGTCCACATGGCATGCACAAAATTGATTTGAGATGGTTTTATATCCAAGGCTCCCCCCAGGTGTGTCCGGCTTCTCGGACAGGGGGGTTCCTACACTTGGGCAGATTATGGATGTATAGGGGGGGACTCCCTCGGAGGTGAACCGGAGAGAATCTTGGGATCATATGGGATGATCCTTGTTTTCACATGTACCTATGACCCAACCAAGCTCAAATGGAGGCATATGCCCACCGGGGGACCCCCGATGGGATGCAGTCAAAGGGGTAGACCGCGCGGTCAACAGAACTAGGGTTTCGTCAGAAATAGAGCGTCGGATCTAGGGAATGGCCCCAAAACTTGTGTGTGTCCACATGGCATGCACAAAAGTGATTTGAGATGGTTTTATATCCAAGGCTCCCCCCAGGTGTGTCCGGCTTCTCGGACAGGGGTTCCTACACTTAGGCAGATTTTGCATGTATAGGGGGAACTCCCTCGTCCGTGAACCGGAGAGAAACTTGATATCATATGGGATGATCCTTGTTTCCACATGTACCTATGACCTAACCAAGCTAAAATGGAGGCATATGCCCACCGGGGGACCCCCGATGGGATGCAGTCAAAGGGGTAGACCGCGCGGTCAACAGAACTAGGGTTTCGTCAGAAATCGAGCGTCGGATCTAGGGAATGGCCCCAAAACTTGTGTGTGTCCACATGGCATGCACAAAATTGATTTGAGATGGTTTTATATCCAAGGCTCCCCCCCAGGTGTGTCCGGCTTCTCGGACAGGGGGGTTCCTACATTTGGGCAGATTCTGGATGTATAGGGGGGCACTCCCTCGGAGGTGAACCGGAGAGAATCTTGGGATCATATGGGATGATCCTTGTTTTCACATGTACCTATGACCCAACCAAGCTCAAATGGAGGCATATGCCTACCGGGGGACCCCCGATGGGATGCAGTCAAAGGGGTAGACCGCGCGGTCAACAGAACTAGGGTTTCGTCAGAAATAGAGCGTCGGATCTAGGGAATGGCCCCAAAACTTGTGTGTGTCCACATGGCATGCACAAAAGTGATTTGAGATGGTTTTATATCCAAGGCTCCCCCCAGGTGTGTCCGGCTTCTTGGACAGGGGTTCGTACACTTAGGCAGATTCTGCATGTATAGGGGGAACTCCCTCGTACGTGAACCGGAGAGAAACTTGATATCATATGGGATGATCCTTGTTTCCACATGTACCTATGACCTAACCAAGCTAAAATGGAGGCATATGCCCACCGGGGGACCCCCGATGGGATGCAGTCAAAGGGGTAGACCGCGCGGTCAACAAAACTAGGGTTTCGTCAGAAATCGAGCGTCGGATCTAGGGAATGGCCCGAAAACTTGTGTGTGTCTACATGGAATGCACAAAAGTGATTTGAGATGGTTTTATATCCAAGGCTACCCCCCCAGGTGTGTCCGGCTTCTCGGACAGGGGGTTCCTACACTTGGGCAGATTCTGCATGTATAGGGGGGAATTCCCTCGTACGTGAACCGGAGAGAAACTTGATATCATATGGGATGATCCTTTTTTCCACATGTACCTATGACCTAACCAAGCTCAAATGGAGGCATATGCCCACCGGGGGACCCCCGATGGGATGCAGTCAAAGGGGTAGACCGCGCGGTCAACAGAACTAGGGTTTCGTCAGAAATAGAGCGTCGGATCTAGGGAATGGCCCCAAAACTTGTGTGTGTCCACATGGCATGCACAAAATTGATTTGAGATGGTTTTATATCCAAGGCTACCCCCAGGTGTGTCCGGCTTCTCGGACAGGGGTTCCTACACTTGGCCAGATTCTGCATGCATAGGGTTTGGACACGGTCGAGCCGGACCCATCTCCCCCGAGCCGCACCGCGCACCGCACCGGACCCATTTACTTGTTCCTATGACATAAATAAACGCAAAGGTACATTAAAGTTCATAGGGGCAGCGCCGTTGGAGGCCAGACAAAGGGGTAGACCGCACGGTCAAAGGGGTAGACCGCACAGTCAAAGGGGTGGACCGCGCGATCGATTTAACGTCGACGCGGTCAATTTTTTATATGAACTAATTATTATATATATATATTAGTATAATGTAGTCAGAAAAATAAATAGGAGAAAAAACAAAAAAAAATAAAAAAAAATTGAAAAAAGGGTCTATGCCGAGGGCCACCCTCGGCGTATAGCCGGCCCTCGGCATAGGGGGGCCGCTCCGACCCATTACAAGGGAGCTGGTCGAGCCAGACCAGCTCCCAACCCTATCCGCGCCCGCACCTCCACGCTCCTGCCCCGCGCCGCCACGCTCCTGCCCCGCCCGCGCCCGCACGTCCCCGTCGCCGGCTGGCCCCGCCGCCGGCCGTCGGCCGCCCGCGCTGCCTCCCTTCCCTGCCGCCCTCCTCCCTGCCCCCGCCCTTCCCCGCCGCCCTCCTCCCCTGCCCCTCCCTTCCCCGGCCGCCGCCGCCCGGCCCCTGCCACATGACACCGCGCCGCGCCGCCCGGCCACTCCTCTCCTCCCGCAGCACGCCGCAGCGGCCCCCTCCTCCCGCAGCACACCGCCCCGGCCCCCTCCTTCCGCAGCCGTGCCGCCCGAGCCTCTCCTCCCCTCACTGGCCGGCTCCATGGAGAGCTCAAAGGTATGCATTTCTTTCTTTTTTTTGTTAATTTGTTAGTTGTTAGTTAGTTAGTGTTGTTAGTTAGGTAACCAATTGGTAGTTAGTTAGTTAGTTAGGATAAATTGGTACTTATAAATAAAATTGTTACTTAGGGTAAATTGTTAGTTGCAGATTTATTGACTATTTTGTTTATTGTTTTAAATAGGCACCGGCGTGAGCACCCCGACGTGACGACCCGGGATCTTGACGCGATTCGCTCCGGCCACCGACATCGCCACCTCCACGTTCGACATCGCCACGCGATTCTCTCCGGTCACCGAGGGTGAGCTAAAACATCGCCTCCCCTTCTCCGCATTTTCTTATGCCACTAGATTCATTTTCCAAATCCAGTTGCGTAACCTAGGTGTCACTTCCCGTCCGCGAGCGTTACGCGGATAAATATGCATTAGTGGTCCGCATATTTTGAACCGTAACGCTTGCGGCATTTACGGGACAGTCGGCGGATGCGTAGTTGTCTATGTTTTCCATGTTCTACTCCGGTCCGAGTCAGGATTTCGGCGGCGCCTCCCCGTTGTTCTCCGGATGCACATCCTCTCGGCTTTTTGCCGAGACGTGTATCGGGAGAGCAGCGGGGAGGTGCTGCCGAAATTCTGACTTGGACCGGGGTAGAGCATGGAGAACGTAGCCAACTACGGATCCGGTGGCTGCTAGGAGCCCACCTAGTAGAGATGTAGGTTGATGCATGCGTTTCGTCCGGTAAAATAAATAAAAATATGATGCATTTAATTTCCTATTTGATATAAATGCTATGTATGTGGTTTGGCTCCCAATAAAGCAGAGGATGGCTGATAATGGATGGATGTACAATGAGCGTGTTAGTGCGACAGAGAAAACAGCTGAGTGGACAAGGAAGACCCATTTTCTAGTGAATGAGTTAGCGCGTGGTACAAAGGGGCTGGCTCGGCCACTTTGCCCTTGTGTTCGCTGCGTGAAGCGTCTCCGTCGTGGAAAGGATGAAATGTATAAACACCTTCTGCAATATGGGTATATGCATGGGTACGTCCCGGAAGTGAGGTGATGCGGCAGCGGCTCAATGGCAATGAGTACGATGGAATTAGAGACTTTCTAGATGATCTCGTCCATGCCGATGTCCCGGATTCGCCACCTCCAGAACCGGAGGCGCCGCCAGAACCGGAGGAACCTCCAGAACCGGAGGAACCAGAGCCAACCGCGAAGGCCTTCTATGATATGATTGCCGCGGCTAAGAAGCCTCTGTACGAGGGCGCCGCGATTTCTCAGCTCGATGCCATCTCCCAATGTCTAGCCGACAAGACCCGGTACAACACCACCCGTGAGGGCTTCGAAGCAAATCTGAAAACAATTGGTAACATGTTGCCCAAAGATCATTGTCTGCCTAAAAGCCTGCACGCGACGAGGAACATGATGAAGGACCTCAACATGGATTATCAGAAGATAGACTGTTGTCCCAAAGGTTGCGTTCTATTTTGGAGACAGTTTGCGGAGGACAAGTACTGTCCCATCTGTAAGGAGTCTAGGTATGCAGAGGTGACGGGAAAGGATGGTCAGGTGAGGCAGTCAAGCACCGCAAAGTCGATTCTTCGATATCTCCCATTCATAAAAAGAATCTAGCGGCTTTACATGCACGAGGAGACAGCCAAACAGATGACGTGGCACAAGCATGGGAAGAGATTCATGGACAAAAAGAAGCAGTTGAAGATGGGACATCCATACGATGGTACGGCATGGAAGAACTTCGATAGGAAATTCCCCCTGAGGGCAGCCGAGGCTCGGAATGTCAGAATTGCGATAGCAACAGATGGCTTCAATCCATATGGTATGTCGACTGCCAATTACAGTTGCTGGCCCATGTTTGTTATTCCGCTCAATCTCCCTCCCGGAGTCCTAATGACGAGGAAGACCATGTTTTTTGTCGATGATTATTCCAGGCCCTGAATACCCGGGGAAGAATTTGAGTGTCTACATGCAGCCGATTGTGGAAGATTTGAACCACTCTTGGCACCACGGGACACTAACGTACGACCGAGCAACGAAGACAAACTTCTACATGAAAGTTTGGTTGCAGTATACCATGCATGACATCCCGGGTATACCCTAACATGCGGATGGTGTACAGCTGGTAAGTGGCCATGCCCAGTGTGCAGACACCGGCTTGAGTTCCTTTGGCTACAGAAGGGTCGCAAGTATGTTGCGTTTGACACGAATCGACAGTTCCTCAAAAGGAGGCATCCGTTTAGAGAAGACAAAAAGAACTTCAAGAAGGGCAAAGTTGTGCATGAAAAAAAACATGTGCCGAAGTTTGATGGTACACTTGTTGAAGCCGAGCTACGTGCTCTCGTGCCGGCAGTGATACGTCCAATTTGCATCACTATTTTATATCATAATTTGCTGTTATTCATTGATACATTTCATATTGGGACACATTACTTATGTTATTTCATCTATTTTGCATGTTTCATCATTATTGGAGGATCGAACACCGGAGCCAGGATTCTGCTGGAAAAAGCACCGTCAGAACGCAATATTTTGGAAGATCAACTCTGGAAGGAAATTATACCAAAAATCCTATTTTTCAAGATGACGAAGGAAGCCAGAAGGAGGAGCCAGGAGCATCCAGGGTGGGCCCACACCCTAGGGCGGCGCGGCCCAGGCCCTGGCCGCGCCGGCCTGTGGTGTGGAGGGCCCACGACCCCTTTCGCCTCCTTTTCTTCGCCAAACCCTTCGTCCCGAAGACCTAAGCCACAGAGGGTACCTCGCGAAGAGTTACAGCCGCCTCTGCGGGGCGGAGAACACCAGAGAGAAAAGAGCTCTCCGGCGGGCAGGAATCCGCCGGGGAAATTCCCTCCGGGAGGGGGAAATCGACGCCATCGTCACCGTCATCGAGCTGGACATCATCGCCATCACCATCATCATCATCTCCACCATCATCACCGTCGTCATCACCGCTGGACACCGTCACCGCCATAGCAATTTGGGTTTGATCTTGATTGTTTGATAGGGGAAACTCTCCCGGTATCGATTTCTACTTGTTGTTGATGCTATTGAGTGAAACCATTGAACCAAGTTTATGTTCAGATTGTTATTCATCATCATATCACCTCTGATCATGTTCCGTATGATGTCTCGTGAGTAGTTCGTTTAGTTCTTGAGGACATGGGTGAAGTCTAAATGTTAGTAGTGAACTATGGATGAGTAATATTCAATGGTGTGATATTTAAGTTGTGGTGTTATTCTTCTAGTGGTGTCATGTGAACGTCGACTACATGACACTTCACCATTTATGGGCCTAGGGGAATGCATCTTGTATTCGTTTGCCAATTACGGGGTTGCCGGAGTGACAGAAACCTAAACCCCCGTTGGTATATCGATGCGGGGAGGGATCGCAGGATCTCAGAGTTTAAGGCTGTGGTTAGATTTATTTCTTAATTACTTTCTTGTAGTTGCGGATGCTTGCAAGGGGTATAATCACAAGTATGTATTAGTCCTAGGAAGGGCGGTACATTTGCATAGGTTCACCCACACAACACTTATCACAACAATGAAGATTATTTAGCCGTATGTAGCGAAAGCACTAGACTAAAATCCCGTGTGTCCTCGAGAACGTTTGGTCATTATAAGTAAACAAACCGGCTTGTCCTTTGTGCTAAAAAGGATTGGGCCACTCGCTGCAATTGTTACTCTCGCACTTTACATACTCGTACTTTATTCAACTGTTACATCAAACCCCCCTGAATACTTGTCTGTGAGCATTTACAGTGAATCCTTCATCGAAACTGCTTATCAACACCTTTCTGCTCCTCGTTGGGATCGACATTCTTACTTATCGAAGATACTACGATACACCCCTATACTTGTGGGTCATCAAGACTATTTTCCGGCGCCGTTCTTGCCGGGGAGCTAAGCGCTATTGGTAAGTGGAATTGGTAAGGAAAACCTTTCTTGTTGTGCTGATTTTATTTCGCTGCTGCTATAAGTCATTATGGAGAGATCTTCTCTTCAATTTCTATTTGGGAAATCTACTACTACTGCAACGGTAGTGGATGAAGCGCCAGTGAGGAAGTAATACCATATAAAATACCTATGAAAATTATTGAACGTGTTATGGATAACCGCTATGAAGGGGATGGAACTGTCCACCCTGGAGATCATTTATTGTTCTTACATGAATTATGCGGTTTATTCAAGTGTGCAGGTATTGCTATGGATGAAGTGAGGAAGAAACTATTCTCTTTATCGCTATGCAGTAAAGCGGCGCATTGGTATAAATTATTGGATAATGGGGATTCTCTTGAATGGAATGATATTGTGCCCCGGTTTTATTCTAAGTTCTATCCTCCAAGTGAAATTCATAAGGATCGGAATCGCATATATAATTTTTGGCCTCATGATGGAGAGAGTATTGCCCAAGCTTGGGGGAGATTGAAGTCTTTAATGCTCAAATGCCCCATTCATGAGCTTCTGGTAATGTTATTATTGATAATTTCTATGCAAGACTTTCTTTTCAAGACAAGACCTTGCTTTGGATACTTCTTGTTACGGATCATTTACACGCAACAAAGAAGAGTTTAAAAGGGACCTTCTTGATCGAATCAAAGAAAATACTGAAGGATGGGAGAACGACAAAGATCGAGAATCAGGTATAATTTATGATTATAAATGCATTGAAGCTTTTATGAATCTTGATAAATTTCGTAATATGAGTGCTACATATGGTCTTGATTCTCAAGTTGCTGTAAATCTTTATAAAGCTTTTGCCTCTCATTATGAATTGCCAAAGAAGAACTTTGATAAGTATCATGAACCATATAAAGATAAAATTGATTCATCTATTAATAAATGTGTTGTAGTTGAAGCTGATCATGTTATTCTGAAGCTTATATTGAAAAAACTCCTTTCCCTGCTAAAATGAAGGAGTACTCTATTATAAATAGTGCGGTTCATAAAAGTGAAAAGAAACCTGTAGAACCCGAAGAACAAATAAAAGTTGAACCTGCTTTGTTGCAATAGTTAAAGATCTTGTGACTGAAAATGTGGAGGATGGTCATATTATTTTCTGTGAAGATGCTTCTAATATTGTTTCACATCCTAATAAACCCAAACAAGCTAGTGTTCCTATGCTATCTGTTAGAATTGGTGATCATTGCTATTATGGATTATGTGATATTGGTGCAAGTGTTAGTGCTATTCCGTATGAGCTTTACACGGAGATTATGCACGAAATTGATTCTTGTGAACTTGAAGATATTGATGTGGTTATTCAGCTGGCTAATAGAGAAACTATTTCACCAATTGGTATTGTTCGAGATGTGGAAGTTTTATGCGGTAAGATTAAATATCCTGCTGACTTTTTGGTACTTGGTTCTGCTGCTAGTGATTATTGTCCTATTATTTTTGGTAGACCTTTTCTAAATACTTGTGGAGCTATTATAGATTGCAAGAAAGAGAAAATTTTGACTAAATTTGCTGGTGAATCTTATGAGTTTAACTTCTCTAAATTTACTAAAACTCCTTATAAAGCTGATTTGCCTAGTAATGATATTAAAATGGAGCAATGTGCATCTATTGTTCTTGTTCCTAATAATCCTTTGCAGCAACATTTGGAGGATAGCGAGAGCGAAATTTTTAGGAAAGAAAGAGATGAGCTTGAGGAAATTTTTCTTCGTCAACCTATTCTCAAGCATGATTTACCGGTGGAAGATTTGGGTACAACACCGCCACCAAAGGAAGATCCTGTTTTTGATTTAAAGCCTTTACCTGATAATCTTAAATATGCTCATATTGATGATAAGAAAATATATCTGTTATTATTAGTTCTAAGCTTTCGAGATTGAGGAAGAAAGGTTATTGGAAATATTGAAGAAGCATCGAGGCGCTATTGGCTACACTCTTGATGATTTGAAAGGGATTTCTCCTTCTATTTGCCAACATGCTATTAATATGGAAGATGATGCAAAGCCTGTTGTTGAACCTCAGCGTCGTCTAATTCCAAAGATGCAAGAAGTGGTAAGGAATGAGCTGCTTGCGAAACCTTGATAAAGTTTTGCAGAGATGTGAAGAAACTAACCTTGTTCTTAATTGGGAGAAATGCCACTTTATGGTTAATGAAGGAATTGTATTGGGACATAAAATTTCTGAGAGAGGTATTGAAGTTGATAGAGCTAAAGTTGAAGCAATCGAGAAGATGCCTTATCCGAGGGATGTTAAAGGTATTCGTAGTGTTCTTGGTCACGCTGGGTTTTATAGGAGATTTATTAAAGATTTCTCTAAGATTTCAAAGCCTCTTACTAATCTTCTTCAAAAAGATGTACCATTTGTTTTTGATGATGATTGTAAGGAAGCGTTTGAAACTCTTAAGAAAGCCTTAACAAGCTTCCTATAGTTGAACCCCGATTGGAATTTACCCTTTGAAATTATGTGTGATGCTAGTGATTTTCTTTGTAGGTATTTGTTCTTGGACAGCGAGTAGATAAAAAACTGAATGTTATTCATTATGCTAGTAAAACTCTTGATGCTGCTCAAAGAAATTATGCTACAACTGAAAAGGAATTATTAGCTGTAGTTTTTGCTTGTGATAAATTTAGATCTTATATTGTTGATTCAAAAGTTACTATTCATACTGATCATGCTGCAATTAGATACCTAATGACAAAGAAAGATGCTAAGCCAAGGCTTATTAGATGGGTACTTCTTTTGCAAGAATTTGATTTACATATTGTAGATAGGAAAGGTCTTGATAATCCTGTGTGATAATTTGTCTAGATTGGAAAATATTGCTTATGATCCTGTTCTGTTAATGATAGTTTTCCAAATGAACAATTGGCTGTAATAAAGGTGAGCTCATGAGACAGGTCCTTGGTATCTTTGATTATGCTAACTTTATTGTTTCCAAGTACTTGCCTCCAACCTTTTCAGCTCAAAGAAAGGAGGAAATTCTTTTATGATTTGAGGCATTATTTCTGGGATGACCCACACTTATATAAAGAAGGAGTGGATGGTATTATGCGAAGATGTGTTCCCGAATATGAACAACAGGAGATATTGAGTAAATGTCATGGTAGTGCTTATGGAGGACATCACGCCGGAGAAAGAACCGCGCAAAAGGTTCTACAATCAGGTTTTTATTGGCCAACTCTCTTCAAAGATGCGAGAAAGTTTATTTTATCTTGTGATGAATGCCAAAGGGTTGGTAATATCTCCAGACGCAATGAAATGCCTATGAATTATACTCTTGTTATTGAACCGTTTGATTGTTGGGGATTTGACTTCATGGGACCTTTTCCGTCTTCGGAAGGTAACACTCATATACTTGTTGCTGTTGATTATGTTACTAAACGGGTGGAGGCTATACCTACAAAAAGTGCTGATGGTGAGACCTCTTTAAGAATGCTCTTAGATATTATTTTTCCTAGATTTGGAGTACCTAGATATATTATGACTGATGGAGGTTCTCATTTTATTCATGGAGGTTTTAGAAAAACTCTTGCTAGGTATGGTATTAATCATAGAATTGCTTCTTATCATCCTCAAACTAGTGGTCAAGTAGAATTATCAAATAGAGAGATTAAATCTATTTTGGGAAAGACCGTTAATAAAACTAGAAAGAATTGGGCTAGTAAATTGAAGGATGCACTTTGGGCTTATAGAACTGCTTATAAAAATCCCATGGGAATGTCACCTTATAAAATGGTTTATGGGAAAGCTTGTCATTTACCTTTAGAACTAGAGCACAAAGCTTATTGGGTCATTAGAGAATTAAATAAAGATCCTAAACTTTAGGTGATAAGAGGTTGTTGCAATTGAGTTCCTTAGATGAATGGAGAAGTGAAGCTTATGAAAATGCTAAACTCTTTAAAGAGAAAGTTAAAAAATGGCATGATAGGAGGATTATCAAAAGAGAATTTAATATTGGGGATAAAGTCCTATTGTATCGGTCTCGTCTCAGATTCTTTGCAGGGAAATTACTCTCGAAATGGGAAGGACCATATGTTGTCGAGGAGGTGTATCGTTCAGGAGCAATCAAAATTAGCTCTCTCCAAGGCAATGCTACGCAAGTGGTGAATGGACAAAGACTCAAGCATTATATCTCAGGAGATTCCTATAATGTTGATGTTGATATTATTCAAGTGGAAACACCGGAGGATTTCATCAAAGGGCAAATTGACAGTCCGCCAGAACTCGACTTTGAATAGGTAACAGTACTGGTAATGAAAAGTACGCAATTTACCTTCCGAACTATATTTTTGCTGTTTTTGGAAAATATGAGAAATTACGAGTTCGAAACGGAGTGGAAAGGACGCACGAGGGGGTGCCACCATAGGGCGGCGCGGCCTGACCTGGGCCCGCGCCGGCCTATGGTTTGGCCGCCCCGTCGCCCCTTTCCGACTCTGGTTCGATCTGGTATTTTCCTTATTTCGTGAAAATATTTGCTATATAATCTCCCAGACCCCTGGAGGTCTGTATATCGTGTTTTCGACGTGTTTTGTTTCGAGCTGTTTCTGCCAGGATTTGTTTCGGATCTAGAGTCATCATGTCTTCGTCGGAAACTCCGAAGGACGGCTCCAGCAAGGATGTTGGCAACTTGTACATGGAGGAGCTGAAGATGCACCCCAAGGAGTTGCTGCTCGTTGAAGGAGAACTGCAGGTCAAGGATGTCCAGGGTCCTAAAGGAGAAGGAAGCCTGGAAGACAGGATGGAGAAGTTAGAACAAGAGGTTTTCAAGTACAAGAAGATGGCTGAGCGTGAGGTGGATATCTTCCACAGGATTGTGTCTGAACTCATTGCTGAACATGAGAAGGAAACTGCAAAGCTTTGGAGCGACATCCTCTCGCTTCACGACACCACCAACAAGCTCCAAGCACAACTCTATGATTTTCGTAATCGAAGCGTGAGTATGAAAACAGGTTTAAATACATAAGCCATGCTGCTAGTTTCAGGATCCCCGAGACCAAGACGTCGTTTCTTGATGGAGAGCCTCTTCCTTGGAAGTTTGATGACGGGAGTTCATCACCACCATCGCCGCAGGAGTAATTCATCATCGGTTTTGGCATCCCCTTGGTTTGTTCCAAGCTTGGGGGAGTGCCGCGGTATCACATTATCACTACCTTTTACTTTTATTGTCAAGTAGTGTCATATCATGAGTAGGGAAGTTATCATATAAGATGGGTTGCGTTTGGAAGTATCTCTCCTTTAGTTGGTTGTCTATGTATCCCTTGGTGTGAGTTATCGTTATGGAATATTAATGAGAAGTCTTATCATTTACATATTGCACATCCTATTTTAGTTTGCAATCTTTACTATATGATTCACCTTGTTGTTAGTATTGGTATCACTTTGGGAGCATTGAATAAATCTATTTGGTTTTGGCAAACTTAGCATTGGTCAATAGCAACAACACTTTAAGGTTTAAATAGAAAAGAGAAATACATGTAGATGTTTCATTGTCTTTCTTGTTAGCTCATAGCTTATTATTCTGAAGTTAAAATTGTTTGTGCTTACAAGGAAGATGCATGATTGTTTCTACCACATGTATATTTGTTTGTTTCCCTCGACTCTTATGCTTGCTAATTAACCTTGCTAGCCAAAGACCTGTCCGAGAGGGAATACTTCTCGTGCATCCAAACCTTAACCCAAACCTATGCCATTTGTGTCCACCATACCTACCTACTACATGGTATTTTCTGCCATTCCAAGTAAATACTTCATGTGCTACCTTTAAACAATTCAAAACTTAGTATCTCTTATTTGTGTTAATGTTTCATAGCTCATGAGGAAGTATGTGGTGTTTTATCTTTCAATCTTGTTGGGCAACTTTCACCAATGGACTAGTGGCTACATCCGCTTATCCAATAATTCTGCAAAAAGAGCTGGCAATGGGATTCCCAGTCCCAAATTAATTAAATTAAATAGACACTCCTCCATGGTATGTGATTGATGGACGGCACCCGAAGGATTCGGTTAGCCATGGCTTGTGTAAGCAAAGGTTGGGGGGAGTGTCATCATCATAATAAAACTAAAATAAAAAGGCACTCCTTCATGGTATGAGTTTGTTGGCAGGCACCCGAGGATTCGGTTAGCCATGGTTTGTGAAAGAAAGGTTGGAAGGAGTGCCACACAAAATGAAAATAATATGGGAGCCGCTCTTAGGAGGTTGTCTGGCAAGGGGTTAGAGTACCCGCTACCGATCGTTGACAACAACAAACACTTCTCAAAATGTTACTTTTATTCTCTTTATATGATTGCAAAATTGAAAAAGCTCTAGCACATGATTTAATCCCTGCTTCCCTTTGCGAAGGGCCTGTCTTTTACTTTATGTTGAGTCAGTAAACCTATTTCCCTCCATCTCAAGCAAGCATTTGAGTAGTTGTGATCAAACCATTATATTGTGATTTGCTACATCATGTCTTTTATTCTTCCTTGTTTAGTACAAGTTTTATCTGAATGAATATAGCTTTGCAAGTTATCAATGACCATGAGAAGACCATTATGATTGAGTATGCAAGTTGTGCCTTATAAATGAGAGCGCTGCTCAATAAGATAAATATAATCTGTTAGTTGTTCTCACGACCAAGAACGAAGTTTGCCATCACCAATCATGATTTCTCATGCACCTTTACTTGTGATTACCCTATACTTGTTTCAATATGAGTTATAAGAGGTTGTCTACTATAATGTCCTGTGTGAATGAATATGATGCTTCTTGTCCATATTTTATTTATCGACTCTTCACTCCATAAACATGTGGTCATGTCTATCGAGCTCAGTTTCGCTTGGGGACAAGCGAAGTCTAAGCTTGGGGGGAGTTGATACGTCCAATTTGCATCACTATTTTATATCATAATTTGCTGTTATTCATTGATACATTTCATATTGGGACACATTACTTATGTTATTTCATCTATTTTGCATGTTTCATCATTATTGGAGGATCGAACACCGGAGCCAGGATTATTTGGAAAAAGCACCGTCGAACGCAATATTTTGGAAGATCAACTACTGGAAGGAAATTATACCAAAAATCCTATTTTCAAGATGACGAAGGAAGCCGGAAGGAGGAGCCAGGAGCAGCCAGGGTGGGCCCACACCCTAGGCGGCGCGGCCCAGGCCACTGGCCGCGCCGGCTGTGGTGTGGAGGGCCCACGACCCCTTTCGCCTCCTTTTCTTCGCCAAACCCTTCGTCCCGAAGACCTAAGCCATGAGAGGGTACCTCGCGAAGAGTTACGGCCGCCTCTGCGGGCGGAGAACACCAGGAGAGAAAGAGCTCTCCGGCGGGCGCGAGGAATCCGCCAGGGGAAATTCCCCTCGGGAGGAAATCGACGCCATCGTCACCGTCATCGAGCTGGACATCATCGCCATCACCATCATCATCATCTCCACCATCATCACCGTCGTCATCACCGCTGGACACCGTCACCGCCATAGCAATTTGGGTTTGATCTTGATTGTTTGATAGGGGAAACTCTCCCGGTATCGATTTCTACTTGTTGTTGATGCTATTGAGTGAAACCATTGAACCAAGTTTATGTTCAGATTGTTATTCATCATCATATCACCTCTGATCATGTTCCGTATGATGTCTCGTGAGTAGTTCGTTTAGTTCTTGAGGACATGGGTGAAGTCTAAATGTTAGTAGTGAACTATGGATGAGTAATATTCAATGGTGTGATATTTAAGTTGTGGTGTTATTCTTCTAGTGGTGTCATGTGAACGTCGACTACATGACACTTCACCATTTATGGGCCTAGGGGAATGCATCTTGTATTCGTTTGCCAATTGCGGGGTTGCCGGAGTGACAGAAACCTAAACCCCCGTTGGTATATCGATGCAGGAGGGATCGCAGGATCTCAGAGTTTAAGGCTGTGGTTAGATTTATTTCTTAATTACTTTCTTGTAGTTGCGGATGCTTGCAAGGGGTATAATCACAAGTATGTATTAGTCCTAGGAAGGGCGGTACATTAGCATAGGTTCACCCACACAACACTTATCACAACATTGAAGATTATTTAGCCGTATGTAGCGAAAGCACTAGACTAAAATCCCGTGTGTCCTCGAGAACGTTTGGTCATTATAAGTAAACAAACCGGCTTGTCCTTTGTGCTAAAAAGGATTGGGCCACTCGCTGCAATTGTTACTCTCGCACTTTACATACTCGTACTTTATTCAACTGTTACATCAAACCCCCCTGAATACTTGTCTGTGAGCATTTACAGTGAATCCTTCATCGAAACTGCTTATCAACACCTTCTGCTCCTCGTTGGGATCGACATTCTTACTTATCGAAGATACTACGATACACCCCCTATACTTGTGGGTCATCAGGCAGCGACGCCAACTGGCCATCAATTTGAGGGATATGGTGTAACGCACAACTGGACTCATGAGGCGGCCTTAACGAAGCTCGAGTATTACAAGGACCTCGAACTTCCCCATAACATCGATGTGATGCACACTGTAAAGAATGTCGCGGAGTCCGTCTTTCACACATGCCTGAACATTCCCGGGAAGTCAAAGGATAATGTCAAGGCTAGAGTCGATGTTGAGATCCTCTGTGATAGGAAAAAATTACACATGAAGCGTCCTATTGGCCGTCAAAAGAATTGGTTCAAGCCGCATGCCAACTTCTGCCTTGATTCCATCCAAAAGAAGGAGGCATTCAGGTGGCTCAAATACGTCGTGATGTTCCCGGATGGTTATTGCTCGAATATGAGTAAGGGAGTTAATCTTTCGACGGGAAAAGTCACCGGGCTCAAGAGTAACGACTATCATATATGGATTCAGTGGCTCATGCCGGTGATGCTTCGAGGGTATATCCCCGAGAAAGTCTGGCGAGTGCTTGCGCAGTTGAGCCATTTCTTCCGCACGCTCTGTGCTAAGCAGATATGTCCCAAGGTTATTGCAAAGCTACAACATACAGTGCCAGAGTTGCTATGCAATTTGGAGATGATATTTCCGCCAGGCTTCTTTACTCCGATGGCACATCTCATTGTGCACCTCGCCAACGAGGCACTCTTGGGTGGCCCGGTGCAGTTTCGTTGGCAGTTCTGTATTGAGAGAGAGTTTAAGCAGGGAACACGTAGGGAACGGGATGGTCCGGGAACCAGGCATCGCCGGGTGGGCGCGAGGTCACACCGGTTCATGAAGGTGGTCGGTCTCCTGGGCGTTCTGCTGGTGCCTCTCCGTCGACTACTCCTGGGACTACTCCCGGTGCCTCTCCGTCGACTTCTCCTGGGCGTAGCACCGGTCCTTCTCCAGGTGGTTCTTCTGCAGCTTCTACCGGAGCGCAACCCCGGGCTGCTCGTTTCGCCAACGATGTGGGCGGACACACCCCGCCCGGTTCGTTCCTCCGCTAGTTCTGTATTTGGATGACATGGCACTCTCCTCTTGTATGTGCACCATGTATGCTACTATGTGCATTTTATGCTATTTATGTGAATTATGGTGAATTTGGATGAATTATGGTGAATTTTGATGAATTTGGATGTATTCGGATGTAGAACTGCTAAACTGTGCAAACTGGACTGCTGGACGGCGCAAACTGGACTGCTGAAAAACAAAAAAAAAATCGAACAGGTCTACGCGGAGGGCAATGCCGTCGGCATAGACCCTTGCTGCGACCATATGGTCAGGTCTATGCCGAGGGCATAGCCGTCGGCGTAGACCTCCGCCTGGCAGCCGCTCGCAGCGTGCCACGTGTCCCTGCATGGCCCATGCAGACGCCGAGGGTTGGCCGTCGGCGTAGACGGCGCAGGTGGCAGCCGCGCGACGCGCCACGTCGCTCCACGGCGCGCAGATGGCTGCCCTATGCCGAGGGCAATGCCGTCGGCGTCTGGGGCGCTCAGTTAACGGCGACGCGCACCGTGGCGAGACGCCGAGGGAAGCGGCGCCGAGGGTGAAGCCGCACCGTCGGCATAGGAAGCGTACGCCGACGGCCGGGCCTACGCCGACGGCAGTGTGCCAGGTGCCGAGGGACCTGAACGCCGAGGCGATATGCCGAGGGCTGCCGTCGGCGTAGCCTACGCCGAGGGCCAGGCGTGGCTACGCCGAGGGCAGCCGGCCGTCGGCGTCTACGTCGATTCCTGTAGTGTTGGAAGGGGGTGCATTGGAGCAGAAGTGAAGTTACATACGGTTTCGCCAAAAAAAAATGTCGGTCTCTACCTCCGCTAGTGTAGGCGATGACCGGCACAGAGGCAGGTGGCCGCTCTGCCATGTCCCGGCCGCAAACCAGGTCGCTGCCGTCCAAATACGCTCCGTCTCCGCGCAAGATTCCAGGCGTCGTCGAACCGGGCCGTTTTGGTCCCCGGCGCGGCCGATGCCGCTCCGTTCCCCTTCATGTCTATGGCGCCCTTGATTCGTGTATGGGTCTATGGGACCCTGTGCTGCTAGCTCTTGATTCCAGCTTATCTCGTTCCCTGCGTAGTGTTATAGACGCATACATACATGGTCTCTCAGGAAGGCTGACCCCAACCTCCCATGGATCTGCCAAGTTTGGTTCAGATTTAGGCATTCAGCCATGTTTGTATCTGCAAAATCAACCCGTGCACTGACCTTCTACTCATAATCTCATATTGCTGTATCTATTCGGTCCTTTGCCCGCAGAACTTCTGCTATATGTTTTACCAGGGAGACAACCTAGAGCCGAATCACAATTTGTGGACCACCGAGAATTCCTTGAAGTTCACCTCATTGAGCTGCATAACATGGCATTCTCCATGATGAATTCATTCGACTGAGAGAACATCGTTCAATTAACAGAACTGATTACTAAGATGAGTGTCTTCGAAATTTATGCTCATTCCACAATGATGCATAAACTTATTTAGCATGCATTTAAAGGGAAATTCAATTCAGCTCTCCAGTGCGCATATGCTGCCTCTTCCTAAAAAACATATTTTTATTTATAAAAATATTCAACAATTTTTGTTGCATGTACATCTCTATGTACGTTCATATAGTTTCGTAAAAAAAAATTGGTCGATTTAAACGAGATAAAACATGCCACACAAAAAGTCTTATTTTTAGCACCAAATTTTGTCTTTTTACACATAACAAATGACAAGTCGATTTTTATGGGAAAACTTTGTGCACCTATGAAGATTTGTACACGTGATTTTTTTCATTTGAAATTTTGGACATATCAAAATATATCAAAGAGTCATTTCAAAAAAAGGAAACATATGCACCCAATCTATAATATCTAAATAGAAGCAACCCACTAAAAGTAATTCTCTCAACATGCAAGCCATCCACCTCATCAACCTTTCTTCAGCCAATCCTAGCTTGGCACATCAACCCACTAACTCATTTCTTTAAACTTGCAGCTCTCCACGTCATTGAGTATGTGTTGCCTGCCAAAACCCACCGGCGAGCAGCGACGAGCAACACGAAGATCCGGGAGGCTTCCAGAGCTGCTGGTGGGCCCTAGTCCCTCGGGCGACGGCCCGCAAAATCCGGCACACGTCCTGGCTATTGCGAGGGCGTGCCACCTGACCTATACCTGGTCAGGAAGGTGATGGATTGCTTCAATTAGTTTCCTGCATGGCAGACACGTAAACATTAAATCTGAGCCTCGATCGGCTCTCAGGTTACCCTGTGAATCGGCTCAAAGAGCCGATTGACCCATGGTTCGTATTGGATCTACGATAACATGGGGATCCTGCTTTATCAATACCAAGTTAAATCAATCTACGACAGTCTAGGGCTTTCACCGCATAATTGGAACGTCCTACGCGTAGTTGAGCCTGGCAGATACGAAAGATAACAGAAAACTAGTCCTAGAAGAGGCCTAAAAACCAACACAGAGTCGATTCCCGGAACAACCCCTCTTGGATCAGCAAACCATACCTTACGCACTACTGGATCGTTCAACCCGTTTGCAAGGCCTAACCATGCGGATATCAAACTAATCCTTGGAGAACAAGGAGCAACCATAACAGATCAGATCTACTAAATAAAGACCAAGCAAGATGCTGCCCTTACACCTAAGATAGGTGCAAAGGCAGTTAGATATTTAAGGGCAGCATAACTAAGCAAACATATCAGAAAAGTATCGATGTTAACCCCAAAACATCTATGATAATGGTATTACTCGCCATCAACAAGGTTTCAGTACGAGCAACACAAAACAAGGAATAAACTGATACTGCTCAGATCGCAAGATGCGATCTGGGCAGCATGACGCTTACCCGGAGGAAACCCTCGAAACAAGGGGTGGCGATGCGCCTAGATTGTGTTTGTTGTGAATGTGATCGTCCTCCTTTCTCAATAACCCTAGGTACATATTTATAGTCCGTAGACTTTCTATCTTTGGAATAAACCTAACTGTGTACGAACCAAACTCTATCTCTTAATTCTAAACTGAAACGTAATCTACCATAATGTACAGATATACGGGCAATCTAGCCCAAACTCTCGTACGAGGCCGATTCAGAAACACTTTATGTGCATATCCTCTAAGCCCATCTCAATCACGGCCCATCTCCTAATTTGGCTAAAATCCGGCGATAACACATGCCCCCCTGGTTTTGGCAATAATAATTCCAAAACCACTTTGTTTTCCTTCATCGGGTTACGCGTTGCAGAGCAGAACCGCTACAGTGCCCTTCCATCATGATGCCTTGCCTTCTCAACTTCTCTGTACTGCACGATTTGACAGTTTTGGCACCGCCTCCTCGAAAACCGCCATAGCATTGAATCATCTCCCACTGTATCCCCTTCATTTAACCTCATCCGAGCAGTTTGCCTCCTCATCCTCTTGTTCTACATTAGCAATCAAAACTCCCCTCCTCTGCAACCATGGACTCCTCCTCTGCCTCCTGCTCTTCGGGTCTCTCCTCCCAATCCTCCTCCTCCCGTGAGCCGACGCCGGAGTACGACCCGATAGCAGCGTACGAGGCCCTCGCCCCACTGTGGTGGGACGAGGCGGATTGGGATTTCGCCGTCAGGTCTGAGGATGACGAACCCTTGACCGACGGGGAGGATAACTTCCAGTTCCTCGTTGACGGGGAGTTGGAGGAAGAGAGCGACGACGATGCTTTCTCCTGGGGCGAGGACATCTCCTCCGACGAAGAGGATGAAACGGAGGATGACACCTCCTCCGATGAACACCCGTCGGCGAAGCGCTTCCGCGCCGGGTCGGAGGACGACAACGATGACGAAGAAGAAGAAAAAGCCCCTGCCGACGGCTTCAGCAGCAGCGACGAAGACATCGCCGGCAGCAACGCCGATGGCAGCGAGGACGGCGACGACGAGGGCAGCGACGGCAGCGACGGCGCCGGCCCCTAGACTAGGGACTACTAGAATAGGGCTAGTAGTAGTACATTAGGTAGCAGATCTCCCTTTTGTGAGCAATCGGCTCTTATTGTAAAAAACCCTCTTGGCTTGATGAAGAATGCTTCTATGTCTGATTTTTCCGATTGTCAAAGTAGGTCAACGCACAAAGAGCCGATAGCAACGCATCGGTCTTTTACCATAAAACGCCAGTAAGGCCAGACTCAGTTACCTATTTAGACAGGTCCAAGCGGACATTCCCCAAATTCAAACGGTAACCTGCGACCCTCGTCTAAAGGACCAAACTCAGATCCCCAATTGCCCATCGAACAGATTCAACTTGCGGCAACGCGAATCCCAGATCCCCAACCGCGCAGATTCATCTCCGCCAGCGAATCAGATGGCGGAATCGTCCAACGCCAACGCAACGGTCTCTGGCCTGAAGGTAATCTTTAACTGCCCTTCGTCATCCGAGCATAGTGTTAGAACTAATAGCAAACATCTGAATTAATGCCTTATTCCACCATTAATGTTAGGTATCAGACATTCTGTTGCCGCATCCTTCTCTTCCAAACTCTCTTTGTCTTGGCCCCCGTACCGTCGAGAGTCTTGCCCATCTGATTTCTTGCGAGGCCCATAGGATCCCCTTCGTGAATCAGAATTTAGATCTAACTTCTTGGGCCGACTGCTTACGAGCCTGGCCTAACCCTCCTGAAGATTGGGTTTCCTGGTACAGTAGAGTATCCAAAACTTACCAATCCAAATGGGAAACCACATGAATAGCCGATGCTCTGTCCTTATCATTGTCTCCTCTTGAGAAGCATGAAAACCTTCTAAAAACCATCGGCTACTTCTGGTCTGATGCTCTGAACTGCTTCATGTTTGGCCACGGCCCCATGACACAAACTCTGCTAGATGTGGTAATGATCACTGGCCTAGACGTTACATCCCCAGCCCCTCTGCTTTTATGCTGCCAAGGGTCCCTTTCAAACTCTCTTCCAAAACAGAGTGCACAAACTGGGGTGCTTACCTTCGACGCCACATGAAAAATAAAGGCCCAGTAACAGAGAAAGAACACACGGCCTTCCTAAATTTCTGGTTGGAACACTTCATATTCTGTGGCCCTTCACTTGCTCCGACCAAGAATTATCTTTCCTTGGCCTATGAACTTGCCAGAGGCACCCAGCTTGGCATCGGCAAACTGTTCCTTGGAGAGGTCTATCGATATCTCCAACTAATGTCCGTTAATTTATTTTCCCAAAAAACAGTCAAAACAGGAGGTCCCTGGTGGTTTATTCAGCTATGGGCTCAGCTGTATTTCCAGAACCATATCCCAAACTTCCCACTTTTGGCCACTTGCACCTTTCTCGATGCTAACGGGAAGCAGATCCAATGCACTAGCTACGGCCAAGCCTTGTATAGCCTTCCAGGTAGTAAACTGATTCCCAAGGAAGCATCAAAGTGGTTCAACATTTTCTTCCAAGGCATGGACAATCCTCTCTTCTTTCCTTACACGGAATCTGAAAATTTTGAAAACTCAGTCTCCTTCAGGCTAGACAGCTTTGCCGATGACACCAGCACCCGGCAATTGTATTCCACCATGATCCGTCCCTGCTTCCTTCCAGTTGGCATGAGCACATCAAACAGAATAATCAAACCTGGTTATGAGTCCTATCAGCCGGTCGTAGCAGCCCGGCAGTTTGGGCTTGGGCAGGTGTCTCCCCACTTCTTCCTCCACCACTTAACAGAGAGCAGAGCTGACTTGCCCGATCTCCTCACCGGTCAGAGGTGTTACTCTTTCTTTGATGCTCTAGCCATCCCAGTCCCTAACAACCTCTCTTTCACCTCGTCAACCGATGGTTTTGAGACCTGGTGGTCAATGTGGAAAACTCATGCCTTCAGGAGAGCCCTGGGACCGTTGCTGAAACAACTCGATGCTGAATATAATATCCCCGCAGAACAGGTACTACCACTCGCAAATTTTCTTGAAGTGGCTTACAATGATCTTTATAACCTTGCTCTGTCTCCCTGCAGCAACAAGATGGTCCAGAACCTACACATGATGACGGCTCCCCCTTTGATTCATCCCACCGGCTCCTGTGGTCCTCTTCTGCAAAAGCTCGCCACCCTTGAAAAAGGTCGTGATGCAGAGCCAGCCGATTTCACCAAAATCGGCTTCCAAGAGCAAAGTATCTTCCGGGCCAGCTGCCCCCCGAGCCCCAACCAAGGCGAGAACGACGGTGAGGAAAGTAGCCGCCAGGAAAACTTTGAAGCGCCGGAGCCCTTCTCCAGATCAAGAGAGCTTGCACGTACATTGATCCATGCCTTGACTGATTTCATCTATCCTTATGGGCTTCTGCAAACATGCTTGTGCTTACTAACTCTTCTTTTATAGGCCTCCACCGAAGACAACTCCAGCGAGGAAACACAATCCAGTCGAGGGGATTCGAGCTCGGGCAACTCTGGGAAAATCACCACGCAGAGCCAGCCAGATTTTCCACCATCGGCTTCCAGGAAAAGGCCAGTTCCTGAACCTGTTGCCCCCCAAGCTCCAATCAAAGCGGGGTAGGGCGTGAGCACCAAGAGGACTCGAAAGGAACCGCAAGCCCCTTCATCAAACCAAGAGGCTTCAAATGTAATTACCCTCCATACTCTCCCCGGCTCATCTTTCATGCTAATCCATTGCCACTCACATCGGCTAACCACCTCCTTTGCATACTGATGACACTTCTAGTGGGGGAGTCGAGGAAGTACTGATGCCCTCCGCAAACCTGGATCCAGTAATCCCTAAAGGTGCCGTTGACAAGGTCGCCAATTTGGCCAAGCCCCCAACAGAAACACAAGAGTCGATTACCTCATCATCGGCTGTCCCCCTGGTCTCAGGAGAGGTATACTCCTTTCATTTGGCTTACCCTTCCCTTTTGCTGCATACTGACGCTGCTTCTGTTTGTCAGGGTTGTGACCTCTCGGGCTTGCTAACGTTCGACCCTGAATCCATCGAACCAGCTCCTTCTACGGCATGCGATGAACCACGACCCAGCGCTGTCCTACGTCAATTCCAGCGTCTCAAAGCCTTGCTTTCCTCCCCGATCGAGACATTGGTCGAAGACCCCGAGGAAGTAAAGAGCGTTCTTGAAGAAATCCAGCATCATCTCACGGTAACGTTGCAGGTGAAACTTTGGCCAGTTGTGACTCTGTCTGTCTACGGGTCAAGGGTGAAGTCAGCTCGTCAGAGAATCGATCTACGCCACGCCCAACTTCCGTTGAAAGCCGACATTGCAGACAAATGTCAGCGGCTTAATGAGAAAAAGGCGGCCTTAGATGCCAAAACTGACACCTCTGTCAGCACCGCCGAACTTGAGACCTTGTGAAAGGAATTGGAGGACCTTGAAGAGAGGGTCCGGGCAACCAAACAGCTTATTTACGATAAGGAAGCTCTTATTGCCCGCTCCCAAGAGCAAGCAGAAGGCCTCAAATCTCAACTGAAAACTGATCTGGCAGAAATACGTGCCCTGAACAAACGGCTAGTGACGGGCGAGGACGAAGATGATGAGGCCGAGATCGCCGAGGTGGATCGTGTCCGTGCTGATGCCCTCCGTGCCTTCGAGGCATTCCTTCAGTAGAGCCTATCCATGTAACCTGATACCTGCTTGTAACAGCTTGTACCTCTAGAGTCGATGGCTGCGCATCGGCTTTTTAGTCTAAAGTCGATGTCTGTGCATCGGCTGTGCTTTGCGTCCTGTTGCTTTATATTTTTTTTTATTTTTTTACTCGCCGATTTCATGCATCGGCCCCCATATTTCACTGTCCGTCATCTCACATACTTGGGAAATATTTCTTGAGATGCTGACCATTGATAGCCACTGGGAACTTCACACCGCTCAGCTCCTCGAGCATGTATGCGTTACCCTTTAAAACTTGGTCGACCCTGTACGGCCCGTGCCAATTTGGAGACCATTTACCATACGTTGCATCCTTAGTCCCCAATGGCAATACAGCTTCCCATACCAGATCACCAACGTGGAACTCCTTTGGTCTCACCTTCTTATTATATGCGGGAGCTACCTTGGCTTTGTTCTCTTTAATTTTCTCAAGCGACCACAGTCTAAGTTCCGTTAGATCCTCAATGCTATCACTCATCAGGGCTGCGTATTCTTCAGTTGTTAAATCATTCTGAAACGTAATACGTCTCGACCCAGCCGTGATTTCCCAGGGCAATACGGCTTCTTGTCCATACACCAGATGGTATGGAGAGGTTTTTATCGCTCCATGACATGACATGCGATAAGCCCACAAAGCCTCTGACAATACCTCGTGCCAACGTCTAGGGTGCTCGTCGACTTTCCTCTTAATCAGCTTGATAAGGCTCTGGTTGGACGCTTCAGCTTGCCCATTTGCTTGAGCATAGTATGGAGATGATCGGATCAACTTAATTCCCATGTCCTCGCAGAACTTTCTAAACTCGTGAGAAACGAAGACCGAACCTCCATCGGTCGTGATAGTCTGGGGAATCCCGAATCTATGAATGACATGTTCTTTCACGAAATTGATAACATCTTTCGATGCCACTGACTTCATAGGGACGGCCTCCACCCATTTAGTGAAATAATCTGTAATGGCAAAAATCCACATATGGCCTTTGCTCGATGGAGGATTGATTTTGCCGATCATATACATGCCCCAACCTCGAAATGGCCAAGGCTTGATGATGGGGTTCATTGCAGATGCGGGTACCGTCTGAATTTTCCCAAACTTTTGACATGCTTGACACCCTTTATAGTACTTAAAACAATCCTCAAGCATGGTGGGCCAATAAAACCCCGATCGCCTGATCAACCATTTCATCTTATGAGCCGATTGGTGAGTTCCACAGGCGCCTTCGTGTACCTCGCGTAAGAGCCGATTTGACTCGGCTGGTCCCAGACATCTGAGAAGTAACCCTTCCAAAGTCCGGTAGAACATGTCATCCCCAATAAGGACATACTTCATGGCCTTGTACCTTATCCGTTTAGGTGCCCCCCGAGCCGAATCTTTCAAGTAATTGAAGATATCGGCTCTCCAGTCATCCGATTCCAGGAACTGTACCTGAACATCGGCTCCACCTGCTACGTCCTCGTAGCCTGACGCCATCTGTGCGAGATCGTTTGCCTCGGTATTTTGCGACATCGGGATCCAATTGAAGTTTATGTACCTAAATTGTGCCATCAGCTCACGGCATTGCATCCATAATGGGAAGAGCGACTCGCTCTCACATTTGTATTCCTCCGTGAGTTGGGAAATCACCAATTTTGAGTCTCCAAAAAGTTCCACTGCTTCTGCCCCGGCTTCCATAAGCAACTCCATTCCCTTGCGTATTGCTTCATACTCAGCGACATTGTTGGTGCAAGGGGTAGGTAGCCTGATGGAGAAGGAATATGTTGCCCCCCGGGGCGACACGAGTAGAATGCCGATGCCGCAACCATCATCACAAGCTGATCCATCGAAAAACATGGCCCATGCACGCACAGACAGTGCTGCTATATCAGTGTTGATTCGTTCAGCAATAAGATCGGCCAACGCCTGTCCCTTGACTGCTTTCGCAGGCTGATACCGGATATCAAATTCCGATAATGCAAACATCCACTTACCGAGTCGGCCTTTCAACACAGGAGCCGACAACATATGTTTGATGACATCTGATTTGCATATGATGACAATTTCCGCTGACAGCAAGATGTGACGAAGCTTGGTGCAGGTAAAAAATAGGCAAAGGCACGACTTCTCGATCTCAGGGTACCTAGTCTCTGCATCCAACATCCTTAGCTGATGTAGAAAGCGACTCTCTCAGGACCATCATAAACTTGCACCACCACCGAGGCGATGGAAGTGTTAGCTGCGACAAGTAAATATAGAATGATACATCTTCTTTGAGGGGGAACCAACACAGGTGGCTTCATTAGATACTCTTTAATCTCGTCAAACGCTCGCTGTTGCTCTGCCCCCAGCGAAACTCCTCATCAGATTTAATTTTTACCAATCCCATGAACGGCTCGATTCGCCCTGACAGATTGGAGATGAATCTTCTGACGAAGTTGATTTTGCCGATGAGACACTGGAGTTCCTTCTTCGTGGTAGGTGGCTTCATTGTTCGCACTGCCTCCTGACTTTTCAGGCCGATCTCAATTTCGCGTTCATGGACCAAGAAACCCAAGAATTGACCGGCCGTTACACCAAAAGCACACTTCTTTGGATTCATTCTTAGCCCGAATTTTCTAGTTCGGTCCAGGATGCGTCACAAATCCTCCAAGTGTCCTTCTACGGAAACAGACTTGACTACCACGTCATCAATGTAAATCTCCACCAACTTGCCGATCAGATCATGAAAGATGTAATTCATGGCTCTTTGGTATGTTGCGCCGGCATTTTTCAGTCCAAATGTCATGACTACATATTCAAACAAACCCACCGAACCTGGTACTCTGAATGCAGTCTTGTGTATATCTTCTGGAGCCATAAAAATTTGGTTGTAACCGGCATTGCCATCCATGAAACTTAAAACCTTATGACCAGCAGCTGCGTTGATCAATGTCTCTGCTACCGGCATTGGGTACTCATCCTTTGGGTGACTCTATTGAGATCCCGAAAATCTATGGCGACACGCCATCGGCCGTCCTTTTTCTCTACAGGTACGATACTAGAAATCCAGTCAGCATACCTGCATGGCCTGATGAACCCGGCGTTCAACATTTTCTCGATCTCTTTCTTGACTTCTTCTAAAATTTGGGCCTTCATCTGTCGTGCTCGCTGCTGGAACGGCTGAAATCCTTTCTTAAGAGGGATCCGATGCTCAATGATGCTCCTGTCTAACCCGGGCATCTCTGTGTAATCCCAGGCAAAGCAATCTGTGTATTCTTTCAACAAAGCTATCATCAGGCCCCTCAGATGCGGATCTAACTTTTTTCTGATAAATGTTGGTCATGGCTTATCCTCAGGACCAATGTCAATCTCTTCTAGTTCATCAGCCGATGTAAATCCATATCCTAGCTTTCCATCGCCTGCTAGATCGATGCTGAACACAGGCAAAACGTATGGTGAGGATAATTTGGGCCGATTGCTGGAATCGGCCCCCTTTTCGGTTGCATTGCCCAATGGAGGTTTACAACTTATTTGTGCTCTACTACGGGAGGGAGTCTCCCTACTACGACTACGTGACATTCTTGAGGTGAGATCATTGCTTTTTATTTTTTGGGGCCGATCGCAGGGATCGGCCTTGCCACGTACGTCCATTGACTTTGCTCTTGCTACTCTGTCAGGCCGGTGGATAAGACCAGCCTCACCCCATTTTTTGTAGCTTCGATGCGCTCACAGCCGTCCAAACTGACTCCAGAGATCGGCTCTTGGTCTTGTCGTCGTGGCGAACGAGCAGATGCCATAGGATGGCTTAGATTGGGGCCGAATGGACGCTAGAGGATTCGGGGGAGGGTTTGCGACTAGATGGGATGAACTTCCGGATGCTTTCCTCAAGAACATAACCAAAGGCCGGTATGCAAGAAGAGAGACAAGAGGAAGAACTCCTTACTAGATCGCTTGCTTCATTGATTTCAGCATGGTTACAAGTGCTTGGATACAAGTTCTATCGTCTAATCTCCTCTGTGTCCACGCGCCTGTAAGAGGCAGTACCCCCTCTCCTTATATAGGGGAGAGGGTGGCTTACAGAACAAGGAACCCTAATGGCATCTTTGACTGGACAAACTACTTTACAAAGCTACTTTAATCACAGATGACGCCGGAGTCTTCTTTTATCAGGGACGCTGATGTCCTCCGGCTTCTTTCAGCGTCATCTCTCTCTTTGGCGCCAGGGCTCTGATTAAAGCCGCTTTGCTTAGCTCATCCTTGTCTTCTTGCTCTGAAGAGAATCTTTGACCAGTCCTGCCGACAGGCCCTTCTCTCCGGTATCTTCTTTACCGGGTGCCGGCATACCCCCTTTGGGATACCGGCTTAGCTTCACTTAGCCCAAACTCCTACCTTTGTGTTCCGGTAAGAATATTAAACCGGTATCTCGATGTCTCAAACCATCCGGTTTGGCATGCCTTTGGCATACCGGGGGTCATTCCCCCAACATTAGTCCCCGAAGCTGGTATAGTCTGGCGGATTCTATCCTACAGACCATGCCAGGTTTTTATCTTTTTAAGATACCGGTTTAATCTCTCCAGCTTTGAACTTGGATCCAGCATCTTTGCCCTTATCTGTCTTTTCCCTCTTTGCAAGGCATCTCCCGGCATCTCTTTTCTCCGGTATCATTCGCATTTACTCTTTCCTCGGCGAAGTCGAGAATATTTCGGGCCCCGCGCCTGTCAGTGACATGCGTACTGTTAACTGGCGCGCCAGTGTCAGTTGTCACTTCGCTTCGACTCCCGCGCGCTCATTAAATGCACCACTGCGGATCCCACTAGCCCTTCGGATCTCGTGTGTGCCTCCGTGTGGCTTCTTATTTTTTCGCGTGTACTTCCTCGCCACGTGGCGGCCCGTGATGCGAACCGTCGCGGGCCGCGAGGCGAACCGCCGCGGCCCGGCGGTTTTCGGCCCACCTTCTCTCTTCTTTATAAGGTCAACTGCCCTTTCCTCTTCCTCTTCTCGCATTCCCCAACCTTCGCGCACAGTGCTCCTCGCCTCTGCGCCTTCGCCGCTCTTCGTCCGCCGTCGTTTGCTTGAGCTTTGTCGCCCGGCGAACTCACGCCGCGCTTCCGCCGGACCTCGCCGTGCGGAAATCTTCCGCAGCAGCTCCGTCACGCCCGCAGCATTCTTGCTTCTTCGCGTCCTTCTCTGCCTCGCCGTCGACGGTGCTCGTCGGCGACAGTAGGTCCGCTCCTTCTCCGGCGAACGTCTTCCCCAGCGACCGCGCCGCTCGAGGTTAGTGCCAATCTCACTTTGCTTGCCATCTGCTTGCTTTCTAGATCTTGGGTCGATGGTGTTCTTATTTCCTCTTTTTCTTTGATTTTCTTCTTACTCGTAGATCTTCGCGCGGGGTTCAACTGTGGGATTTCTGTTTTTTCGCCTCCCAACCAATGTCTGGCGAGGAATCTTCCTCTGCTTCTTCTTCCTCCTCCGGTAGCCGGCGTAGACAATCTTCCGGTGGATCTAGGGCTTCAGATCCGATGGATACCGATTCCGGCAACCAGCAGGGATCCGGTGGCCGCCAAGAATCCGGTGGACGCCTAGAATCCGGTAGCTCTAGCCAAGCATCCGGTAGCCACCTAGAAACCAGTAGCTCTGGCCAAGCATCTAGTAGCTCTAGCCAATCATCCGGCGCGGAGCCTTCCCCAATCACTCGTGGAGCCTGGATGGGCTCCAATGTTACCGAATACGAGATCGATTAGCTATACCGGTCCCGCAGGATTCCGGAAGAAGTAACCTGCCGGCTTCCCGGTGACGAAATTGAACCGGAGCCCCAGCCCGGTGAACATGTTGTTTTCCTTGCTCATTTTGAGCGTGGCTTCGGCCTTCCTGCCTCTCCTTTTTTCTGGGAGTTCTTAAATTTCTATGAACTCCAGCCTCATCACCTTCCTGGCAATGCCATCTTTTACCTTTCCTGCTACGCCACCTTCATGGAGGCCTACATCGGCATTCGTCCCACTCGTGAGACGTTTACCCGCTTCTTTGCTCTGCGGATTAATTCCGTTCAGGGCAAGGAAATTCCTAAACCCAAGCCGCCTGTGGAGTGCGGGTCTTGCATCGTCGGCTCCCGCCAAGGGAGCACTTTCTTTAAGTTCACCGGCCTTGAGTCCTGGCGCGCCTGGCAAGGAACTTTCTTCTACGTGAAGAACAATGGCCGCGCAAATCTCATTGATCTTCCGCCGTTCCAAGTGGGGCCTCCCAGTAGAGCCAACTGGAGTTATAACCCGAAGACGGATCATGCCGAAACCAACCGGGTGGTACGCTTCATGGCCTCTTTGAAGAAGGAGACCAACATCTGCTCGGATGATATCATCCGCACCTTTATTTCGCGCCGGGTGCTTCCTCTAAAGCGCCGGGTGCATAGGATGAGCGAGATGTACGGTCCTGGCGATCCCACCAAGATCACAGGCCGTCCCCTTAGCAAGAAGGACGTCGTCCGCAAGGCTAAGCAGATCTGCCAAACTGCTATGCCGTTTGAATGGGAATGGGGCCTCCTTCCCCTCAGCACTACTAACCCTCCGACCCAAGAAGTAAGAGATTACACAATTAGGGTTGGTTTTGCCAGTAACTTTTTGCTCTTGTTAACCCTCTTTTTTCGTGTTTCAGGCCAAGGACCGCTTCCCCCTCATTCAAGCAGAGCGGCGTGGGATCTGCGTGAAGCGCGCCCTTGACTCCTTCGACCCAGATCCCTACATTCGTTGGAAGGATCTGAAGATGGGCAAGACTCCGGCTGCGCGCCTTGGCCGGTCTCCACCGAAGCCAACCGGGTCCTTCGATGACATGTCCATGCTTGAGGTATTTTTCTTTTCCGGTTTCTTATACTTCTCCCTTATTGCTTTCTTGCGAATTTTTTCTTAGCTATGTTTAACTTATAGATCCACGAGCGCGTGCCGCCCTTGCGCGCCGAGGCCGGCTCCGAGTTTGTGGATAAACTCATGGCCCAGGGCCAAAAGAACAAGCTGCCGGCATCTGATGCCGGTTCCAGCCAGGCCCCTCCCTCCAAGCGCTTCCGGACTGAGCCCTTGGGGGAGAAGGAAGTGGGCGTGCGCCGCTACGGGCGCAAGCAGATGCCGACTGCCTCCGGGTAAGTTTCTTGATTTCTTGCTTGCCTCTTTTTGCAAAGTTCTTTTTCCGGTTGCTTTTTTTTTCCAACTGTTTTTCTTTCTTTTTCTCAGCCCTGCACTCAAGCTTGGCTCAAGGCCAGCGGGCTCTGAAGGTTCCGCAAGGACCTCAACCCCTCCTCCTCGCTCAAGCCCGGCACCATCTGGTGCCGGCAACACCTCTGCCTCCCCTTCGGGGGACACAACAAGTTCGGGGCGTGCGGCCCCTACACCGCCAGAACACCGCACGGAGGAGGATCTTTCCTTCCTTCCAGAGAAACAGGATACCGGCGCCAGCAACATCGGCGCCGAGGAAGAAGCTGCCGGGCGGGCGGAGCCTTCGGCTCCTCCCGTCCTTGAAAAGAAGACAACTTCCGTGCCGGGAACTTCCGCGCCGGAAAGTTCCAACCTGGGTGACGCGCCTAGCGCTCCCCCTTCTCCACGAACCATTCTAATGCCACCGCCAGATGCTCCTCGCACCAAGCCCACCGGGGCCGCTCCAACTGCGCCGCCGCCCAAGACCTCCAAGCTTATCAAAGGGAAGGCGACGGGCTCCAACGCCCCTTCCGGCGGCCAGCAGCCCCTGGTGCTGCACGTCTCCAAGGCCGCCAGAGATACGGCCACGAAGGCCACCGGCCTGCTTGGCCGTATTACTGAGTTCCAGCGCAGGGGCCGGGACCTGGGGCATCTGCTGCCCTACGCCCAGAAGTGGAACGCCGCAGATATGACTCCGGCGACCCGCGGTTTGGGCAAGGACAGGCTGCCGGCACCTGACCCTGTTGGGGACCGGTCTTCCGAGGAGCACTTCATGCGGCTTCGCAGCGCCGTGAAGGAGCTCGACAGCGCGTGGTATGATGCCACGAACAACTTGATGGTACGCTTTACTAACTCTTTTCAACTTTTACTGGTTTCCTTGCTTCCGGATTTTTTCTATCTTTTCTTTAGTTTCATGCCGGTTTCTCTCTTGTCTATCTTCCCAGTCACCGAGTTTTGTGGTGAGAGCGCAGCTTTTAGCACAAAACTTTATCCTAAAAACTTAGCATGAAACCGGCACTGCCAGTCCCCGAGCTTCGAGTTAAGAACCTTGTTCTTAGCGCAAAACTTAGCTTAAAACGCGCAAAACTAGCACTGCCAGTCCCCGAGTTTCGGGTTAAGAACCTTGTTCTTAGCGCAAAACTTAGCTTAAAACGCGCAAAACTAGCACTGCCAGTCCCCGAGTTTCGGGTTAAGAACCTTGTTCTTAGCGCAAAACTTAGCTTAAAACGCGCAAAACTAGCACTGCCAGTCCCCGAGTTTCGGGTTAAGAACCTTGTTCTTAGCGCAAAACTTAGCTTAAAACGCGCAAAACTAGCACTGCCAGTCCCCGAGTTTTGGGTTAAGAACCTTGTTCTTAGCGCAAAATTTAGCTAATCTCTTTTTCTTGAACAGCTCACGGCTGACGCTCGGAAGGCCCTCTTTGAGGAGCTTCTATGGGAACATCGGGACCTCGCTGAGGCACATGATAAGTGCCAAGGTAAGTTTCTGTACCACCGGCATCTTCTTACCGGAAATCTTTTTCCTCCTAACATTTATAATTTTTTGCTTAACAGTGATCCCGGAAGCTTCCATTGAGGCTCTCAAGGAGCAGCTCACCGCCGCCCAACGTACAATTTTTCCTCTTTCCTGTTAGCTTGGTTTTCTTTTCATCTTAACCAACACAATTTTGTTAACATCCTCTTTTCCGGGTTCCAGGGGAGAAGGACCAGCTCATCCGGCAGCATCAGGAGGAGCTGAGCACCCAAAGGACCAGCTACCAGGAGCTCAAGTCCCAGTTCATCCAGCTGGGGCTTGATCATGCTAAGGCCCTCAAAGCTGCTGAAGCTGATGCAGCGGCCAAGATGAATGAGGCTCTTGAAGATGCCGGCAACGCCAACATGGTGTTGCTAGCTGAGCTGGAGGAGCTGGCCAAAGCCCAGAAGGCTGCCGAGGAGAAAGCTGCACGGCTGGAGGAGGATCAGAAGGAGTGCAACCGGCTGGTCCTGCAAACTGACACGCTTGCCTACCGTAAGTCCTTTCCTTTTGCGCTTTCTGACTACTGCCCACAAGCCTTTTTTCTTCCGATCGCATTTTCTTTTCGTTATCTTTCCTTTCGGTTGCATTTTCTACCGGATTCCTTTCCTTAGCCTTTTTTCTTTCTTTGCACAGGCCTCTTCCCGAACTCTCAGAGGTTTGCTGTCAAGAAGGTGGGCGAGCACCGCACTGCCCAGGGCCAAGAGAATCTTGGCGCGCCATGGACCCCCTATGACCATCTGGTCGCGCTGAACGCGCCGGTGTCTCATATGCGCGCCATAGATCGCAACCTGTCTGACATTCCTGATGTAGCTACCTAGCTCTTCAGGACTCTGTGGCCTGGCGAGGAGGTGCCGGATACTTTCTCACTGATTAGCGACCGCCTTAAGGGCGCCGGCAAGAGGATCCGCGAGTGGCAGTGCTCTGCTGCCCGCGCCGGAGCAGACTCTGCCCTCCGCGTTGCTTGCTCATGGTATCCGGAGCTGAGCTTGGATGCCCTCACCGGAGTGCGCGAAGGCGCGGAAACCGATCTGGACCCGATTCTTACCGCTAAGCGACAGGATCGCGCGTACCACATCGCGGAGTACGCCGATATGCGCACCTTCATCCCTCCCCCTCCTGACGTCCAAGACTATCTTGACGAGGAGGAGGATGAAGCCGAGGAGGAGCCTCTGGGCGACGCTGGCGATGCCCCTCCTGAAGCCCCCGCTGCCTGATTATCTACTTGCCTGAAGATTTACCTGTGTTATGCTATTTGGTCCTGCGTGTCTCAAAACAATGTCCCATTAAATTCTACCCCGGTATGCCGGGGTTTATGATGTAAAACTTTAAGTCCGCTTTTGGTTGCCGTACAACAGTTTGTGCCGGTAAGTTATACCGGTAGTTAATTATCTTAAGTTTTCCTTAGCATATTTGCTTTTGGTTTTGCTTTTATCCTGCGCTGCAAGGATTTCCAAATTGTTTCCGCATCCAATTCGATGCACACTTGGTTCTTTTGCCTTGGATCTGCCTGCCTTCTCTAGGCGTTCTTTGGCGTATGAGCACAAGGTTCTTTCACCAAACAAGCATTTTCTTGAATTTAGAAATAACTTCGAAAATTTGCAAAAAACCGGTTTAACCGGGGTTAGTTAAATTTTCCGGATTGTTCTTTCCTGCTCTCCCTCTTCGCAGTTCATGTGCTTATCCCCTACCGGTTTATCTTGCTTGCCATGAAGCCGGGTTGCGGACAGCAGCAGAGTCGAAGACTCCGGTAGGGTTTAGCACACTACTAAACCGGAAAGAAAAAACGTTCAATAAGCAACCGGTAAACTGAAAAAATAAACAAGTTACATGCAACCTTATTGGGGTAGTCCCCGAGATTCATTCGAGGTTCCGGCATCTTTTATTCATAGCAATTAAGGTACAAAAAGGAACTTCTTACACCACAACTTCAAGAGTAGAAAGGCCGCAATAGAGCTACGTTCCATGGACGCTTGCTCTCCTCTCCGGACCTGTCCGCCTTTCCTTTTTTCCACTCCTGTGCATCGATCAAGTAATATGCATCATTGTGAAGCACTTTGCTTACAATGAAGGGACCTTCCCATGGTGGTAAGAGCTTATGCCGGCCTTCAGTGCGCTGCACTAGGCGTAGCACGAGATCTCCTTCCCGGAAAACTCTCGGGTTAACCTTCCGGTTATGATAGCATCTGAGGTTTTGCTGGTAAATGGCTGTTCTTGCCAAAGCTAGCTCTCTTGCTTCTTCTAGCAAGTCCACATCATTTTCTCTGGCCTCTTTGACCTCTTGCTCAGTATAGAGCTGTACCCTTGGTGAATCATGAATGATGTCAGTTGGTATGACCGCTTCTGCTCCATAAACCATGAAGAATGGAGTGTATCCGGTAGACCGGTTTGGAGTTGTTCTTATACTCCACAGTACTGATGGTAGCTCATCGAGCCAACATCCCGGTGATTTTTCCACCGCATCAATGAGTCTTGGTTTGATACCGGAAAGTACCAAAGCGTTCATCCTTTCCACTTGGCCATTGCCTTGCGGGTGTGCCACTGAGCACAAATCCAACCGGATGTTGTTGTCCTCACAAAACCTTTTGAACTCACCTTGAGCAAAGTTGGTTCCATTGTCAGTGATGATGCTGTGCGGGTATCCATACCGCAAAATGACATCTTTTAAGAACTTCACCGCTGTATGCCCATCACATTTTGCGATAGGTTTCACTTCTAGCCATTTGGTGAATTTATCCACCATAACTAAGATGTGAGTCATCCTGCTCCTTGCAGTTTTGAATGGGCCGACCATATCAAGGCACCAAACGACAAACGGCCATGTTAATGGTATTGTTTTTAAACCGGACGCTGGGGTATGATTTTGCTTGGCGTACCTCTGGCACCCGTTGCATTTTCTTACTAAATCCTCAGCGTTTTCCAAGGCAGTGGGCCAATAAAACCCATGCCGGAATACTTTTGCTACCAGCGCCCTTGATGAAGCATGATGGCCACATTCTCCTTGGTGAATCTCCTCAAGCATTTCTTTTCCTTCTTCCGGTTCCACACATCTTTGAAGGACACCGGTAACGCTTCTTTTGTACACCTCACCATTGATGAATGTATATGCTTTGGACCTTCTTTGTATTCTCCTTGATTCATTTTCATCATCCGGCAAGGTGCCGTTGATCAGGAATTCCTTAATAGGTTTAACCCACGACGGTGTCTCTCGAACCAAAAACACCGGTGCATCTATCTCCATGCTATCTACCAGCATCGTTTGTTCCGGTCTGCAGCGATCCCGAGCTTGCGGAGCTTGATCCCGAGTTTACCGGTGCAGTCCCCGGGTTTCCTTCGTCGATATCCATGGGTACTACATGCGATTCCGGTACAAAAATTGATTCCGATTCCGGGCTTGGTTTGATCGATGGTACTCTTAAGTGAGCTAAAGCTATTCCGGGAGGGATTTCTTGCCTGGATGAGCCCAGCTTGGACAAAGCATCCGCGACTTCATTTTCTGCGTGCGGCACATGGTGAAACTCACACCCTTCGAAGAATCCGGCAATCTTTTGCACGTGAAACCGGTATGAGGCCATGTTGGCATCTTTTGCATCCCAATCCCCGGAACACTACTGCACCACAAGATCTGAATCTCCGTAGCAAATGATCCGGTGTGCACCGATTTCTTTTGCGACCTTAAGCCCATGGATCAAAGCTTCATATTCAGCGACATTATTCGATGCCCTGAAATGCACTTGCAAAACATACCGGAGGTGATCTCCTTTTGGCGAGGTAAGCACCACACCAGCACCTAGACCCTCTTTGAGTTTGGATCCATCAAAGTGCATTTTCCAGTATTCTATCTTCTGATCTGGTGGTTTGTATTGCATCTCCGCCCAATCGACGAGGAAATCAGCCAAAGCCTGTGATTTTATGGCATCCCTTCTTTCGTACGCTGGCACATATGGTGATATCTGGATTGCCCACTTTGCAATTCTTCCGCTAGCGTCCTTGTTGCACATGATATCGGAGATTGGTGCTTCACTCACCACCTTCATAGGACGTTCTTCAAAGTAGTGCTTGAGTTTTGTAGCGGCCATGTACACGCCATAAGTCATCTTTTGGAAATGAGGGTAGTTTTGTTTTGAGAGGGAGAGCACCTCGCTCAGGTAGTATACCGGCCTCTGGACGGTTTTTCCTTCCTCTTCTCTTTCAACCACAACCACTACGCTCACAACCCGGTTTGTTGCTACTATGTATAATAGCATAGGCTCTCTTTCTAGAGGTGAAGCCAGTATAGGTGCTGTGGCCAGCATTGTTTTCAGTTCTTTAAACGCTGCGTCTTCCTGAGGGGTCCAGACGAACGTGTCGGATTTTTTCATGAGAGCATAGAGTGGCAGAGCTTTTTCTCCTAGCCTGCTTACGAACCGGCTTAGCGATGCCAAGCTTCCGGTAAATTTTTGCACATCTTTTAGTTCTCGTGGGATAGTCATTCTTTCTATTGCCCGGATTTTTACCGGATTGACTTCAATGCCCCGGCTTGACACAAGGAAACCAAGCAGCTTGCCGGCAGGGACACCGAAAGTGCATTTTGCCGGATTAAGCTTCATCCGGAACCGCCTTAGGTTATCGAATGTTTGCCGGATGTCATCGATTAAGGTGTTCTTTACCTTAGTTTTTATCACAATGTCGTCCACATAGACTTGCACATTCTTTCCGATTTGATCGAACAAGCATTTTTGCATACAGCGCTGGTACGTTGCACCAGCGTTGCGCAAACCAAAGGGCATAGTGACATAGCAATAAGCCCCGTGCGGGGTAATGAACGCAGTTTTTATTTGATCTTCCTTTTTCAAGGGAATTTGGTGGAAACCGGAATACGCATCCAGGAAGGACAACAACTCACACCCAGCAGTTGAATCAATCACTTGATCGATCCGTGGCAAAGGAAAAGGATCTCTTGGGCAAGCCTTGTTTAGGTTGGTGTAGTCGATGCACATGCGCCACACCTTTGGAGCTTTTGCCTCCAGGTTCTCATCTTTTTCTTTTCGACCATTACCGGATTGGCCAGCCACTCTGTGTGCGTGACCTCCACAATGAATCCGGCAACAAGTAGTTTAGTCACTTCTTCTCCAATAATCTTCCTCCTATCTTCAGCGAACCGGCGCAAGGGTTGCCGCACCGGCTTGGCGTCTTTCCGGACATTTAAAGAGTGCTCAGCCAGCTCCCTCGGAACACCCACCAAATCATCAGTTGACCAGGCAAAGATATTCCGATTCTCACGGAGGAAGCTGACGAGCGCGCTTTCCTATGCTTGATCGAGTCCGGCACCGATGCGAACGGTGCGCTCTGGGTAAGCCGGATCCAGCACAATGTCCTTCGTTTCATTTGTCGGCTTGAATGCTGGTGAGCCCAAGCTTCCACTCATTGCCGCTAAACTCAACTGTGAGGATTGAGCCAGCGCAACCGCAGTTTGCATTCTTCTTTTTTCCTCCGCGATCACCAGCGATTCCGCTAGGTTTGATCCGGCAGATGCAGTTTCCAGCGGGACCTTATAGTTCCCCACCACAGTTAAGGGTCCACGAGGTGCCGGCATCTTCATCTTGAGGTAAGCTGTATGAGTCGTAGCCATGAAAGCTGCCAACGCTGGTCTTCCCAGCAATGCATTTTAAGGACTGTCTAGGTCCACCACCTCGAACTCAACATTTTCAACCCGGCAATTGTCACGTCCTCCAAACGCTACGTCCACCCGAACTTTTCCTACCGGAGCACAGGACAAGCCCGGAACGATTCCGTGGAACATTGTACGCGTGGGCTGAAGCATGTTTTCTGTTATGCCCAGCGTATGCATGGTGTGCTTGTACATGATGTTTATGCTGCTGCCGTTATCTATCAGCACCTTGCTGAATTTTACTCGGGTTTGCGGCCCTTTCATGATTGGGTCCACAACAAGAGCATATCCACCCGGATTCGGCATGATTTTGGGGTGATCCTTAAATGACCAGGTAATTTCCTGATCTGACCACAACATGTATCTGGGAACTGCCGGCATTACGACATTTACCTCCATGGAGCGGCGGTGCACACTTTGCCTGTCTGTTGGCTCAGTGACAAAGACAACACAGCACATATGCGGGCCCTCGCAAACATTCCGGCCTAAAGGTGCCGGTGGAGGTGGTTGATCATCGTTCTGCTCCACCCGGTTAACTTGCTGGTATTGTTGCCTATTTGGCTGATGCTGTACCGGTAAAGCATTTGCTCCGGTGAGTGGTGGCGGTGGTGGTAGTTGTTGCTGACGCTGCATATCTTGTGGCGGTGGCAACACTGTTGAGCACCCTTGTGCTTGCGCGTCCTTTACCGCTCCTTTTTGCATCAAGTACTTGGTCCAAGAACAATCCTTCGTCAAGTGATTTGACGGGTGATCCGGGTTTGGCATGTGCCACCGGCAAGGTTGATCCATGGCGGCTTCCATGGTGTATTTTACGGGTTCCTGCCAATTCTTTTTCTGGCCCCAGGGTTTCTTTTCGACCCACTGCTTTTTTGGACCCGCCCATGGCTGAGATCCGGTTTTTTGCCTTTGGCTGCCGCCGGCATCATAATTTTCTTGCACAGCAGCAACGTGCTGCTGAGCGTACCTTCGATCCGGGAAATCTTCCCTTCTCTTGTTGCTCCGGCTGTCCCGGTATTGTTCCTGTCGCTGCTCCGGCTCAGCTTGTACTGCTGGTTGCAATGGGTCTCCCAATGCATAGCTATCCGCCACACGTATCATCTCTGCCAAGGTTGCTGGCATGCTTCTCTGCAGCTTTTGCCACAGCGGTGATCCTCTCCGGCATCCTTGACTGAACCAAGCAATTGCTTGTGCTTCAATCACTCCTTCACACGTGTTTCTTGTTGAGTTCCATCGGGCAAGGTAATCCCTGTCTGTCTCACCGGCACGCTGCTGGCATAAAGCGAGCTGTTGGGGCCGGTTTGGCCTCTTGTAAGTGCTACTGAAGTTGTTTACGAAGGCTTCCTCAAAGTCCAGCCATCCGTTAATGCTTCCTGCCGGCAAGTTGTTAAGCCAAATCCGTGCAGGGCCTACCAGGTAGGACGATATGATTCTCACCGCCCAACGCCGGTTCACTCCACCACCAGCTACATAAACAGCTGTGACATAGTCTGCCAGCCAATCTTCCGGCTTAGTCGTGCCATCATACGTTTTTGTGTCTCGGGGCAACTGGAAATTGCGTACCGGTGGCTCTTCTCCCATGATCCGTGGGCCAAAACATTTTGGGCCAGGAGGACCCTCAGATTCGATCATTTCGGAAAGATGTACTCTGTCCAGCTGTGCCTCGCATCTTGGTCTGGCAAACATCTTTCCCCCAGGCGATCTCCCAAGGGGTTCCGGTAGACTCTTGTTCGTTCTACTTCGGAATCTCCCTCTCCATATATTTCCGGTTCCGCGGCTCTTGCCTGCCGGTACCTTGGTGGTGGCGTTTCCTCATACGCTGCCCTTGCAGCTCGATAATTTTGCCCGGTTTCATATTTACCGGCATGATTGTTTCCGGCATAGCCTCCTCTGGCGTAGCCTCAACCTGCCCCTTGGCTTTTTCTACCGGCATCGTGTTGCCCGGCTTGTTGTTTTCCGGCAAGGACCGGATCGTACACAGTCATCTGCTGTGCGTTCATCTCTTTTTCTCTTCTTCTGTCCGGATGGGGGACGATGCCTGCCCATGGGACTTGCTTCCGGCATTCTTTGTTGAACGCGCGGATTTTGAGGCCGCGGCCTTGTTCAGCTTAGCCAGTTGCTCAGCATTCTGCTGCTCAATAGTTTCCAGCAGCTCTCTAACACGCTCTTGCTGTTTTGCCAAAGCATCTCCGGAAAGCGATTCACATAGCTCTACTGCAGCTTTAGCAGCTTTTATAGTTTTATCCGGGCTACTGTACTTAGGTTTTTCCACGATGCTAACAGATGCAGAGGTACTTTTGCCGGCAAGAACTTCTTTGCGCAAATCCTGATCTAGGTTGCGAGCTTTTAGCCGGTTTTCCGGTACCCTAGCAGCATGAGCGCTAACAGAAGCAAAGCCATGGGCAGCGTTATACTCACGTAGGGTTAGATTCAGCTCGCGCTGCGCCCGGACGATGTCGGTGCCGTTCGCGAGCAGCTTCTGGCGTTGTGCCTCCAGCTCCGCCTGAGCCGCTGCCGGGTCGATGTTCTGCGCGATGGGCGTTGCCAGCACGTTCATCGCTGCTTGGAGAGGTGTTGCCGGTGGTGCGGAAGATGCTCCCGCAGCGCCAGCGTCGCGCTCCAGCGGTGGCTCGGCCGCACGGGTCGAAGCCGCACGACCAGCACCTTCATCCACAGCTTCTTTTCCTGCACCAACCACGCCAGTCATCATTACCTCGATGCTGCCGGCGGCGCGGCCAGCACAGAGCCACCTTGGCGGGTCCGGTGCCACCAGCACCGGCGAGAGGCGCTGGCGCACAGGGACGGTGCCGAAGTAGACGCGGTGGCTGCCAAACTCGATGATGCGGCCGTTCTTGGGGAAGATGCCGCCGTTGGCGAAGCAGCCCGCGTTGTCGTTGATGAAGTCCATGGCGTAGATGCGCTGCACGAGCGCGGACACCGTACACTCGCCGGAGACCTCGAGGATGCCCGCCCGAATGTGAACTCCTTCAAGCGCCACTTCATGCCCCATGGTGGGCGCCAACTGTCGTCGTGGCGAACGAGCAGATGCCATAAGATGGCTTAGATTGGGGCCGAATGGACGCTAGAGGATTCGGGGGAGGGTTTGCGACTAGATGGGATGAACTTCCGGATACTTTCCTCAAGAACATAACCAAAGGCCGGTATGCAAGAAGAGAGACAAGAGGAAGAACTCTTTACTAGATCGCTTGCTTCATTGATTTCAGCATGGTTACAAGTGCTTGGATACAAGTTCTATCGTCTAATCTCCTCTGTGTCCACGTGCCTGTAAGAGGCAGTACCCCCTCTCCTTATATAGGGGAGAGGGTGGCTTACAGAACAAGGAACCCTAATGGCATCTTTGACTGGACAAACTACTTTACAAAGCTACTTTAATCACAGATGACGCCGGAGTCTTCTTTTATCAGGGACGCTGACGTCCTCCGGCTTCTTTCAGCGTCATCTCTCTCTTTGGCGCCAGGGCTCTGATTAAAGCCGCTTTGCTTAGCTCATCCTTGTCTTCTTGCTCTGAAGAGAATCTTTGACCAGTCCTGCCGATAGGCCCTTCTCTCCGGTATCTTCTTTACCGGGTGCCGGCATACCCCCTTTGGGATACCGGCTTAGCTTCACTTAGCCCAAACTCCTACCTTTGTGTTCCGGTAAGAATATTAAACCGGTATCTCGATGTCTCAAACCATCCGGTTTGGCATGCCTTTGGCATACCGGGGGTCATTCCCCCAACAGGTCTTCTGCGTCCCAAATATTCATGCCAGCTATTGAGATCTCGATCGAGTCATCTGCATGAACGACCTCCACGTCCTCTCCATCCCACTGTATCAGGCATTGGTGCATTGTGGATGGAATGCAGCAGTTGGCGTGAATCCAATTCCTCCCTAGCAGGACAGCGTAGGTGCTTTTGCTGTCGACGATGAAGAATGATGTAGGGATGGTTTTTCGGCCCACGGTTAGATCCACGTTCAGAACGCCTTGTGCTTCTGATGCTTGGCCGTTGAAGTCGCTTAGTGTGACATTGGTTTTGATCAGATCTGCGTTAGAGCGGCCCAATCGCCGTAGCATGGAGTATGGCATTATATTGACTGCCGCTCCCGTGTCAACCAACATCTTGCTGACAGGCTGCCCGTTGATATAACCTCTTAGGTACAGGGCCTTCAAATGTTTGTAGCTCTTCTCTCGTGGCTTTCCAAAGATAACTGGCCGTGGGCCGCAGTCAAACTGTGCTACCGGCACTTCTTCGGTTCTTGGAGCACAAAACTCCGACGGAAGTATGAACACCATATTTGTGCCAGCCGATGCCTTCGCATCGGCTTTTATTTGTTTGGGGCGCCATTCTTTCTTCTGTGGACGAATCTCCATCTCCAAAGTTTGCTGAATTTTCACGGCCAGATCGGGCCGCGCTTTCCTCAACGTGTGCAGGTATTGCGCCTCGGCTTCCTCCAAGCTACGTAGCCGCTGAACCCTACGCTTTTGGGAGTGACTGAGTCCATCAGGGCACCACCTTGGCCGGTGGTATCTATCTTCTTCTTCATCTTCTGACTCCTCGAAAACTTCCACTCGAGATGACTCAGCTCGTCTGTTCTGAGATGGGAGAGGCCCTAGACGTTTGAACACTGAAACCTCACCTGTGTCCTCCTTCTGCTGTCTACATTCCGGGCAGTTGTCGATTGTAGGCAATCGGCTCATTCCTGAATCCCAGCAGTGCTTAAAGAAAGGACAATCCCAGTGTCTGTCCATGTCTTCCTGCTCTCTTGACTTCCCCTTAGCGCGGTGCTCATATCATTTGTCGTCTCTATCATACCGACGATATTTTCCGTTGTCTACATCAGACCGACGACATCTTTCGTCATCTATGTCGTACCGCCGGCGTCGGTCGTACTGACGCTCATATTTGTTAAGGAGATGCGCGGAGAGCGGTCGTTGATACCGCACGTTTCTCACTTGTTCCTCGGTGATGTACCGTCTGTCATCATATCGGGGCCGGTCGCGTGGGCCTGCCTCCTCCTTTTCCTTGCCACGGGAGTGACCGGTTTCTTCTTTATCCCTGCCATGGTGGTATACAGGCCCTGCCATGTTAACATCGAATGAGAAATCTGGCTGACGCCTCGTGGAGTGATTGTGTTCCACCATGTTGACGCCAGGAAACGGTTGCGTGTCCACTGTCATGGCAAACTGACCAAAGATCAAACGGCCTTGTTCTATCGCCGTTTGGATCTGCCGACGCAACTCTTTGCAGTCATTGGTGATATGGGTGAACGAGTGATGCCACTTGCAGTACGGTCTCCCGTTCATTTCTTGCGCTATAGGGATTTTATGGCCTTCGGGTAACTTTAGCTGTTTTTCCTTAAGCAATAAATCGAATATATGCTCAGCTTTGCTTACATCGAAGTCAAACCCTTTTGCAGGCCCTTGTTGTTTCACCCATTTGCAGGACACGGGATCGGCCCCTCGAGCCCATTCAGCCACGGCTACTTCCTGGTCTTCTGCAGAGTCCCCAACTTCTTCTGTCTCGACCAGGCCTATCGGGCGTTTGAAATTTTCTTGGTACAATTCTGGGTGGCGCTGCTCATACAATGTTAATTTCTGGGCCATGTGCGCCAGTGAATTGTATTCCACCTGGAAAGGCAGATCCTTGATCGGCGCTTCGAGGCCCAACGCTGCCAGATCGACTGCTTCTTTCTCAGTTAAACGAGCCGAATAACATCGGTTCTTGATAGTCCTGAAACGATGAATGTATTCCGACACCGTTTCTCCCCGTTTCTGCCGCACCTGCGCCAGATCGGCAATGCCAGCCTCGGTAGCTTCTGAGTGATATTGAACATGAAACTGCTCTTCCAGTTGCTTCCACGTCCGGACTGAATCTGGTGGCAACGAGGTATACCACCCAAAACCTGGTCCTGTGAGAGATTGCGCAAAAAACCTTACACGTAACTGGTCTGATGCTGAAATCATGCCCAACTGTGCCAAATATCGGCTCACATGCTCAATTGAGCTAGACCCTTCTGATCCATTGAACTTTGAGAACTCAGGGAGCCGATACTTGGGCGGCAGCGGAATCAAATCATATTCGTTGGGGTACGGCTTGGAATAGCCGACTGTTCTCCTCTTTGGCAGGATGCCGAACTGGTCTCTCAAGATTGTACTGATTTGTTCCACGATATGAGCTGCAGGGGCTGAGCTTTCATGACTTGCTCCGGTGGCATATTTAGCTAGCCACGCCTGTTTATCGGCGTCCGCTCCAGAAATCCCTCCTGCTGCAATCTGGTTCGTGCGCGCCAAGTTATTGCAGTCCGGCACGTATGTGCACACGTATCCATGTGGGATTTCTTTAGGCGGCTCATACAGGAATTGGCAATCGCTAGGATCGCCTCCAATCTTGTAGACGACGTATGCCGGTGAACACGGTGGCTCTGGAGCTGCAAGCGCGAATGGCAGCTGCGGTCTGGTTTGGAACGGTATTTCTCCCTGGTGAGTCCCTGGGGCAGGCCCTGACGGAGAGTACTGATGCTTCATGATTTCCTGAACCACGTGAACCGCAATGCGCTCGAAAGCGTTCACCAGGCTCTCAGAATGACGGTGTAGAGAATGAGCCACCATGTAATTAACTTCCTGGCGCAGAGCTCTAGTGCGTTCCTCTGAAGGGATAGACAGATCTACTTCATCGAGAACGCCTTCGGGTGAGAACCATTTCCACCTAATGCCATGTTTACGGGTCCTCTCGAAAGAGCCGATGAGATCGGCTTCGAAGACAGCTTTAATATCATCATATTTCTTCTTGTGCTCCTCAGGCATATCTTTGTACGTGATTGGTGCGTCCGCCATCTCAGCTGCAGATGTTGACGCAGTTGCTGTAGAATGTCCCACCGGGCGTGCCAGAATGTGTTGCCTGCCAAAACCCACCGGCGAGCAGCGACGAGCAACACGAAGAGTCGGGAGGCTCCCAGAGCTGCTGGTGGGCCCTAGTCCCTCGGGCGACGGCCCGCAAAATCCAGCACACGTCCTGGCTATTGCGAGGGCGAGGCACCTGACCTATACCTGGTCAGGAAGGTGATGAATTGCTTCAATTAGTTTCCTGCATGGCAGACACGTAAACATTAAATCTGAGCCTCGATCGGCTCTCAGGTTACCCTGTGAATCGGCTCAAAGAGCCGATTGACCTATGGTTCGTATTGGATCTACGATAACATGGGGATCCTGCTTTATCAATACCAAGTTAAATCAATCTACGACAGTCTAGGGCTTTCACCGCATAATTGGAACGTCCTACGCGTAGTTGAGCCTGGCAGATACGAAAGATAACAGAAAACTAGTCCTAAGAAGAGGCCTAAAAACCAACACAGAGTCGATTCCCGGAACAACCCCTCTTGGATCGGCAAACCATACCTTACGCACTACTGGATCGTTCAACCCGTTTGCAAGGCCTAACCATGCGGATATCAAACTAATTCTTAGAGAGCAAGGAGCAACCATAACAGATCAGATCTACTAAATAAAGATCAAGCAAGATGCTGCCCTTACACCTAAGATAGGTGCAAAGGCAGTTAGATATTTAAGGGCAGCATAACTAAGCAAACATATCAGAAAAGTATCGATGTTAACCCCAAAACATCTATGATAATGGTATTACTCGCCATCAACAAGGCTTCAGTACGAGCAACACAAAACAACGAATAAACTGATACTGCTCAGATCGCAAGATGCGATCTGGGCAGCATGACGCTTACCCGGAAGAAACCCTCAAAACAAGGGGTGGCGATGCGCCTAGATTGTGTTTGTTGTGAACGTGATCGTCCTCCTTTCTCAATGACCCTAGGTACATATTTATAGTCCGTAGACTTTTTATCTTTGGAATAAACCTAACTGTGTACGAACCAAACTCTATCTCTTAATTCTAAACTGAAACGTAATCTACCATAATGTACAGATATACGGGCAATCTAGCCCAAACTCTCGTACGAGGCCGATTCAGAAACATTTTATGTGCATATCCTCTAAGCCCATCTCAATCACGGCACATCTCCTAATTTGGCTAAAATCCGGCGATAACAGTATGCCACATCAGCAGACCATTACACCAGAATGCAAAAGGAACAAGCTATTGTAACAGGTGACGATTGGAGTACGTGAAAGATCATAGGGCATTGGGCAGTTTTGTTTTCGAAATAGGAGTAAATGTACTCCTATTTCGAAAACAAAACTGCCCAATGCCCTATGACCTATGATGCATCGTCACCTGATTGACGTCGTCCTATGATCTTTCACGTACTCCACATCAGCAGACCATTACACCAGAATGCAAAAGGAACAAGCTATTGTAACAGGTTACTCCTCTCTCAACTGGATCAGTAACGTCCTATGACCTAACATCTCCCCGTGCGGCAATGCGAAAGGTTCTTCCATTAATTTTAATGGCAACCGTCGCGTCCATCAAGCAGTATAAGAGCCGTTGTATTGCGCCTCTTCTCCAAGCCCATCAGTTGCCTCTTCTTGAATAATCTTCTCGCTGTGTCCATCACCTACTTCTATATATCGGTATTGCCGAATGTGAAAAAATCGATCACAACATCCGTCTGATCTCTTCGTATGTCTTGATCTCATATATCCTGGCCATCCTCGCTTTGATTTTATGATCTAATAATCTATGAATTTTGCGCAGATCGGTTTGTTCTCTTCTATGTTCTTGCAGCTATTCCGTCAGAGAACCAGATTTCTACATCGGTCAGATTTATTGGTCCAACAACCTTTTTCCAAACGGTATGTCTTAACACATACACGTTCTAACAGTGCCCATTGTTTTGTCTACATTGGTGCTGCCGTGATCACCCAGAATTATGGTCCAATGTAGTCCCATTTTCAAATAGTTCCACCTCTTCACATTACAAGTTATATTAGCATGGATATGGAGGAAAGTACTTCAGGTTTCGCACCCCATTACGGAGTTCCACGCGGGGACGATGTGGCCAACTCCAATCGTCACCTGTTACAATAACTCAGGCAGGACCATCTATTTCTATATTACTGTTTTATATTCCCCTACAGGCCTACAGTATGGTTCATGTTTGCTAACAGTCAGCTGATGATTGCTAATTAGACTGTCATAAATTAGTGTATCTAACATCGGTCAGGAATTTCTTTTAACCATTTGGGTCTTTTTGCCCTGTTTGCAGCCTTTCAAACAAATCTTTTTGGATTACACATCATCGGTTTTTGTTTGTCCTCGACATGTCTGAACATCAGAAGACCTGCTAGCTCCTTGAAGTCAGACACTGGGTTATGCATCAATCCAATTCGCTCTTTCTATTCTTTTCTAACACGCATTTCAAAAAAATAAACATAACATTATTTACATGATTTATTTAGTAGCTTTAATATTTGTGCATTCGACATGTCAATCAGAGAGTCAGGACCACGATATCTGTTTTGGCTGCTCCAGAAACCAAATTCAGTCATTCTTTTGCTTTTATTTCATCCAAATTCTGATATCTTCACTGCAGGTCCGAGGTAGTCTTTTCCTCCACGTGATGGATGATGGTCATCTGGGGCCTGCGCAGCTAGCCGTCCCAGCAGAGACGGATTTAGCATAAACCACGGTGCATGGTTTCATATTTTCTTCTATGTTCTATTAGATCCACATCCACGTATCAAACTCAGCCCCAAGTCTCGAACATTTTGGTGCTTAATTTTTATTTATTTTGTCCAGTTTATCCGCAAAACTTTGCTGGACTGCTCATAGTCACGCTTGCTTACATGGATCATTGATCATCTCTGATACAAATATCTGCTATTGATGTGTTCAACTTTCCAACCGTGTGTACTTGGCAAATATAATTTAGATCAGCAGGATATAGCGTGGGCTTGCAGTTGGTTAAACTCCGGATTGTGTGATTATTATTTAGATAATTTTCTAAATAGTATATAGTTAGCCGAACTTTATCCATTCTCAATTATTAGTATAGTGAAACATCTGCCTAGTAAAACAGAATTTCACTAGACTAGAGACAAAGTATGCATGGGATTCCAACCATTTGCACAATGTTTCCTTCAGAATGTACAAGTTATCAAAGTTAGAAATTATGATATGCCCTCATTTTAAATATTGTATTTCTCCGTCCGGAATGAAGTTACTATATAATTTCCGCAGCAACGCGCGGGGTATCAATTAGTAGTAAAAACATCACTCCCGCATTCAATTTTTCTTATATAATTTCATTCTTATAATGAACAAACGTATTAAGACCCTTCAAACACAATTAAATGCGCATCTGAAAAAGGAAAGTGTTGATAATACTCTGAAGGATCGGGACTTCCCAACCTTTGGATCCACAACTTGTCCTTTTCTCGCGGTAAAAAAAAAAAAGAATGACCACTCCATGGTTCACATCGGTTCGTCTTCCTCCTTTTTTTCTTCCGCCCCATCTCTCTCCCCCACGAACAATGCCAACCAATGTGGCCCCGATCTCCCCGTGGCTACCCCGACCTCAGACCACCGGCAGCCGCCAACGCCATGCCAACTCCGGTCGGCAGCCACCAACGTCATGCCAACTCTGGTCGGAAGCTTTGACGCCTCTCCTTGCAGCACCAACGCGCCTGCGACATCGAGCGAAGGTTCGGCGAACTCGTCGATCACCGTTGACAACACTACCGGCCGCCGATGGAATCCGAATTTTTCACCCAGTGCAACGCACGGGTTTGTTTCCTAGTATAGTCCAAAACGAGGCCATGGTGCTTGACAATGGCGACACAGATCACGCGTCTCGCGCACGAATTTCGGCGTGCTTCTTCAGGAACCAAGCCATGGTGTCATCGTCCATGTTGCCCAAGTCGGTCAGCATGATCCTTGTGTTCTCTGCCCGGATCTTGGTCTTGGCGTCCATCCTTCTGGCCTCGGCGTCACACATTTTGGCCTCGATGTCCAATCTTTGGAACTCAGTGGCCTCTTTGGTAAGGTTGAGGTAGATGGCATTAGAGGCCTCCTTTACCAGGCGCCTCTTCTCGTCCCTTTTGGCTAGGACGGCTTGAGACTCGGCCATGATCTTCTCTAAGGTCTGGCTCAACGCAAGGGTTGATGCCTCCCGCGCCAGATCGGCCTTGGTAGCCATATAACCCTAGGGACGAGGTGGAAGGGCTTTCTGCCCAGGTTCGTCGTCTTCGCCGTCCACGATCAACGTGGCTGTCCCATTTTTGATAGCTTCATTGTAGGCCGCATAGCTAATCCTCCACTTCAGCGCGTCCTTCAGCTTTTCCCAGGAATGGACCATATAGAAGCCCTTCCTATGTGTTGCCCTTAAATTCTCCAAGGCCCTGGGTACCTGTAATTGCTAAAAGTTAGGTTCATGGTTTGGTAATGCTAAGTACATAGATGGACTGATGATACCCGTTTCTTTACCACTGCCAGCATGCATGTGCCGCTCTCGGGGTGGGAAACCTCATGAACGACGGTGGCGCAGAACTTGAAGGTCTCCTGTTTGATGTAGGTCCATCTTTTTCGGATGGACTCTTCAGAGCGTTCACTGCGCATATCGTAAGGCTTGTTGTGCTTTCTCTTTTCGTATTCTTGGACCACCTTGGTCCAGTAAATTTTGCCCTTTTATTGGGCACCATTTATGCAGTCATTGATGGTCGCGAGCCACGCATCGCACAAACATTTGTCCTCATCATCGTTGAAGCCGCTGGTTATGTGGCTTGATACGTCTCAAACGTATCTATAATTTTTGATGATCTATGCTTGTTTTGCACCAATTCATATATGTTTTGCTCATACTTCGTTGCACTTTTATACATTTTCCGGCACTAACCTATTAACAAGATGCCACAGTGTCAGTCCCTGTTTTCTGATGTTTTTGTATTTCAGAAAAGTTGTACAGAAAATATTCTTGGAATTGGACGAAACAAAATCCAAAGTCAATATTTTACGTAACGAAGACAGAGTCCAGAGGGGAATCGAAGGGGGGCAGCAGGGCGGCCACACCTGCCCTAGGCGCGGCCTGGCCCTAGCCTGTGCCTAGGGGTGGTGTGGGCCACCCTGGCCTCCACCAACATCGCCCATCCGCCTATTTATTCACGATCTCGGGAAAATCCTAAACACCTGAGCCTCCATCCACGAAAAGTGCCATCGCGGCCACCATTGCAGAACCCATCTCGGGGGTTCTGAAGCTCTTCCCGACACCCTGCTAGAGGGGGAAATCATCGTCGGAGGCATCTACATCATCATGCTCGCCTCCAAAGTGATGCGTGAGTAGTTAATCCCTGGACTATGGGTCCATGGTAGTAGCTAGATGGTTGTCTTCTCCAATTTGTGCCTCGTGTTTAGATCTTGTGAGCTGCCCTACATAATCAAGATCATCCTTATGTAATCCTACATGTTGTGTTTGCTGGGATCCGAGTCAACAGACTCTCGGTGGCAATCTCTTGCTTGCCAACAGCACCCATCATGGCCCTCTTTTTCTTCGGCGCTCGGGGGCTGGGCGCTGGAGTCGACGCTTCCTGATCATCGTGCGCTGGAGGCGAAGTTTCTGGCGCGACAAGACGATCCTCGGAAAGGACCAACGTGTGGGAGGCGCTCGGGTTGGCTGGCCCATGAGTTTCGGGTTCCAACTCTTCTTCGTTGTCCTTGTCAATATAGCAGAAATATCAAGACATGGAAACCAAAACAAATATATAGGAAAAATCAAAGAGGGACCGACTTACGAGCTGACGGCGCCAGTAGCAGTGTAGGGGTCGAAGATTTCTTGTTATCCACGAGACGATTCTTCAGTGGCTGGTATAGAAAGCTTGGACGCGCTGAAATCTTCTTCGTCAACGTTTCTTTTCCTCTTGCGCTTATCTGGAGAAGCAGCATGAGGAGGAGAGACTGAGTGAGCGGATTCATAAGGTTGCACTCACTCCGAGTCTTTGTCAGAGGAACCCGCACTTTTCTCTGATTCTACGGGTTCGCTCTCTTCTCCTCTTCGAAGCGTCAGCTTCTCCCCGCCGGTGGCTTACTGGCCTCCAAGTTCAAGAGCTCGCTGGCCGCCGGACTGCGTCTTCCCAAACACGTCGCGCCTCTTCACTAAAGATCTCCCATCAACTTCCACCTCTGCGAGCTCGCCCGCCCCTAAACTTCCACCTCTGGGAGCTCGCCCGCCCCCAAACTTCCAAGGCTCGATCCCCTCGCCATACTCCATGGCGTCAGGTGTCCGCACCCCAGCTCCAGGCGTCGGGATGCCCCACCCGTGTGCGGCGGTTCTGGAGAGGCAACGCCGATGGACCTTCTGCTAGCTCCATCACCGACCGACCTGGCCGCGCGCCCAAGCCCGAGTAGGGCGCCATCTCCTTGTCCTCTACTACACCTTGAAGGTTGACCTTGGTGTTGGGAGGAGCTTGCCTCCGGCTTGATCTCCCCGGTTAAGGGGGGTCGGAGGCAGAGATGTTGCAATCGAGGGTCAGCTGAGAGCTCCTACTTCCCTGCTAGCTCTTCACCGGTGCTGCAAGGCCAGCACGGTGTGGAGCTGCATATGTTGGGTTAGGGTGTGGAGCTGCGAAGGGGTGATCTGGTGCTACATCAGTGGACGACTGGTGGTGCTACGATCTTGTGGTGGAGATGCTACAAAGGATAAATGGTATTGCTGCCAACGGTTAGCGGTGATGTTGCAAATGGTAAGCAGCGATGCTTCAAGAAGTAACAGATGGTGCTGCTCTAGCCGGAGCTGGGATGTTGTCAGCGGCACACCGGCGACAAGTAGTTGAGGATGCTACAATGGTATAAATATTTAGCTGCAAATGTTCTGCGATTTTGCTACTTTAGTATAAAATTGTGGCTACAAGGTTTCCAGTGAGGTCTCTGACGAGGACTCCGGCGAGGTTGGTTTAGCTTCAATAGCACAAAGATTATGCTACCATGTCTCCGACGAGGTCTCCGGTGGGTCTCCGGCGAAGTATGCGTCCAATTGATTGTTTATGTTTTATTTCTTGGCGAGCTGTTTTTTTTTTTTTTTTGCTTCAATGAAGCAAAAGCGGGAACTGTTTTTCCTGCTAGGAAGCAATTTCAGAATTTTGGCAGAAATTGAACACATGTCACGCTGTGGACTAGGAGGCTGGGAGGAAAATATCCTCCAGAGGATTTCTAGCACTGCCCTAAATAAAAATATATACCGTCTAAGATGGGGAATGATAAAGCCAAGCCACTTATTTTTTATTTTTGGACGGAGTTAGCAGTGAGATTCACGTGCTACCTTAATTAATCCTCGAAAAGAAGAGAAAAAATAAGAAAATGCAAACAAAAATAGAGGGGCGATGATCGTATTGCTACAGATCACAAAACAGCATGCACCAACCTATGATGCGGTCAATGTCGTGGCCGGAGCCTGGCTGACTCGAGAGAAGAAACCCAGGACAACGCTGGAAGTTTGCAACCTGAACAGTGTGAGGGGTCTGGTGAACGAATCGTAGCGAACAAGAGGGGGGGGGGGTGAATGGCGCTACGGCAAGTTTTAACCTTTTTCAAGTTTTAGCGCAACGGAAGGTAAAGGTGATAACTTTTGCTATAGCGGTGTTCCTACAATGAAGCTAGAACATGTGCAACAAGTAAAGGAATTAACAAGATAGTAAGAGAGAGGAGCGAGACAACCAGGGGGACGCGAGGCAAGTCGAGGTTTGTTTCCCGCAGTTCCCTCCACTAAAGGAGGTACGTCTGCGTTGAGGAGGTGCTAATCTCACACAAGAAACTAGGCGGCCACACCACGAAGGAAGGCCTCACCCTCTTCCTCGAGAGAGCTCCACGGAGGTGCTCTCCCTCTTCCACTAAGGCACCGGTCGAGGCGGTGATTCCTTCACAAGGTTGGGGCGAGCTCCACACACACAAGGATGCTCCCAACACCCTATGGAGCTAGTACATCACCAAGCTAGACTCCATAGCTGCACATCTCCAATGCTCCACCATAGGAACCCATCTCCAATGCTCCACCAAAGGAACCCCTCCAATACTCCACCAAGAAGCTCCTCCAATGCTCCACCAAGAAGCTCTTCCAGTACTCCACCAAGAAGCTCTTCCAGTGCTCCACCAAGAAGCTCTTCCATTGCTCCACCAAGGAACTCTCCCACCAAGGAACCCTAACACAAGATCCACTAAGGACTACCACGAATTGGTGAACTTTCTCTCGGTGGAATGATAGATCGGGGTCTCCTCCACCACCACACAAAATATGAACAAGATTGATTGGGTGGATGAGGAGATCCCCTCAATTTTGAGCTCAGCAACAATGGAGGAGAGAGAGAGAGAAGAGCTAAGCTGGGTGGAGAAGAAGGGGCCTTTATATAGGTCCCTCCAAATCCAACCGTTGCCCTCTGTTTTTGCCTAAGCGGTACTACCGCTCCTAGAAGCGGTACTACCGCTCTGAGTTCGAATTCCCACTGAACTTGTCCACGTGGACACATTGCGGTACTACCGCTCGCGGTACCGCAATGGGGTCCAAACCTTACTGGATCCCAAGCGGTACCCGAGCGGTACCAGAGCGGTACTACCGTAACGCGTTACGGTACTTAGCGCGGTACCGTGGGCGGTACTACCGCCCTCAAGCGGTACTACCGCTCCAGGTACCTCGAAGGTACCGCAACGTGCTCTGCGGGGCTAATCCTTGTGCAATGCTCAGAGCGGTACCACGGGCAGTACCAGTAGAGGTAGCGGTACTACCGCTCCTGGTACCGGTAGTACCGCTATGGCTAAAACAGTTTTCCTCTCTTCCTCTCCTACCATGTCACCTCACGACACACACGCAAAACCAGAAACCCTAAGAGCTACGCTTCAGTCTTCTGATCATAATGTGCTCAGCGAGGGTACCGTGCATCTTGTAATCCTGTCAACGGCAAACTTTGTGCACGGTTAGAATTGTTCGAGTGTTGTTATCAAACACACAAAACACGGGATATGGATCTTGCTCTTACAATCTCCCCCTTTTTGGTGTTTGATGACAACACACGAATTTGCAATAAATCATAGAATATTATGATAAGGAACTTTGATTTGCAAGTATAGGCGAAGCTCCCCCTAGATGTGTGCATATTTAGAATATGCATTTGTATACAAATGCACACATCCTAGAGAGAACTCCCCCTAAATTTCACAAACCATGTACAAGTGCTAAGATGATCATATAACAAGATAATGTAGCACAAGTACACAATAGAGGCAAGAATATATGTATATAGGGGAGTTTGGGTGAACCTTTTCATACCTTTGCCTTGAGAAAACCCAAACTCACCATAAGAATAAGTGTTACCACCATAATAATAAGAGCCTCCATAGGAATGATATGATATGGCCAATCAAAGGATAAATAATGGAGATCATTGACCATAAAGCTACGCACGATTAGGTCTTAATACAAACGGGGGGTCGGGAGACCCACGAATAGAGTAGCAAGCACATACGAATAAGTTCCGAATAACTAATGGAAAGTTTTGATGCCAAGGCCGAAAGAACCAAAACGAAGTCACCAAGCCCTTGGCATCCCCATGCAAATTCCCGTCCTAATTATATCAACTTCTCCCCCTTTGGCATCGAGACACCAAAAAGGGAGAAAGAGCATACTAGCATCCCAAGGGAATCACTCGTCGTCGTCATCCTCCTCATCATCATCCTCCTCGTCATCATCACCCTCAATGTCATCACCTTCAAGCTCGACGTCCTCCTCCTCTTCATCCTCATACTCTTCATCTTCGGCAAGTCCTTTGCCATGAGGTGGCTCAGGGATGGACTCCTCGGAGCTAGACCAAACGAGCTTGGATTTCCACTCACCGGGAGGAGTGATGTTGTCCTCGGAGCCCTCGGAGACCGGGAGTTGCATGTGCCTCATCATCGCCTTTTGGCGTTGGCGGATCTTCTTGTTGTCATGATGGGCTTGGTACATCCTATCCTCGAGGTCCCTCTTGAAGCAAAAGGACTTCTTGAGGTGAGCGGTGAGCTTGGCGAAGAGGCCCTTTTGCTTGATGGAGTTGGGCACGTAGTCGGAGTCGTCGCTGTCGGCATCATCCTCATCCTTGTCCCTTTGAGCTCCTTTGCCAAATCTCGGGAGGTCATGGTCCTTGACAAGAGGACTCTTTTCCTTGTGAACGGTGACGTTGGGGCGGCATTGTGTTAGAAGATCTCCACGGCCTTCTTGATCCCACTTAAGGCAAATGAGCCTCATGAGATAGGGAGCATATTGGGGAAGCTTGCGGACGAAGGCACAGTCACGCATCTCATGCCACATGTAGTCCATGATGTCCAGTTGCTTGCCGCGGCCCCTCAGCTGATGTGTGCGCACAAGGAGATTCACAAGGAATCTGTGCACCTCGTCGTGGTTGGTATGCTTGGGGTTGATGGTGCTGCGGTAGATGCGGTTCATGATGTCATAGACTGGCAGGAGGCCCTTGGTGCTGCCACACAACATCCTCCCTCGAATGTAGAGGTCGGCCATCTTCTCCTTGGCCATGGGCTTGTCTTGGAGGTGAATGCGGAAGTAGTTGACGTCATTCAAGGGGATCTCATAGCCAAGGCATCGAGCAAAGTCTTGCCAAGAGGCCTCCATCACATGCTCCTTGGTCATCCACTTCAAAGAGCGATAGCCACTTTCATCCTCAAGAAAGACCACGGTGGCATAGAATTGGCAAATCACCTCCCGGGAGAAACCGTGAGAGAACGTCATGATAGGAATGAGACCTTGTTCTTCACAAATCTCCAAAGCTTCTCCAAAATTTTCGAGGTTGGAGCGGAGATTGTCCATGCTTATGGAGTATTGGGGGCAGCACTTGAACTCTTTGGCCCCATAGACCTCGTAGTAGATCTTCTCTTGACTTATGTGGTGAAAGTAGGCATTGGGGCATTGGCGAGCATTTCTTGGGAGCAAATAAGGATTGGCTCCCCGTACCTCCAAGAATTGGCGTTTCTTCACATCAAGCATGGACTGTTGGGGTCCCCTTGCCCCTGCTGCTGCATCTCTCTGTCTCTTGGTGGTCCTAGATGGCATGATCTCTTCTTGCTCATCTTCGCGATGACGACGAGAGGAAGGCTTGACTTTGTCACCACGGGTCTTTGGTGCACCTGTGAACAGCAGAGATTTGGGAGGGAATAGGGGATAAGTGCACAAGCCGAGAAATTAGAGATCAAAAAGGACACTAACAAGCAACATTGGTGACTCTATGCAGACCGGTAGTACCGGATTTTTCAACCGGTAGTGCCGCTCAGACCGGTAGTACCGTCCAAGAATGGGCGGTACTACCGCTCAAGCTTGTACAACCAGATCGAGTTTGATCCATGCCAAAATCAACACTAGAGTCACACATTGTTGCTAGCTAGTATCCTTACACATGAATAGCTTCCAAGAGAGCTCCTCCACCACAAATCTCCAACAAACCCTAGCATATGCATCTAGGGAGATCAACTCACCCTAGAGAGAGAAGTTAGGGTTCATACCGGAGGACATGGCGGAGAAGGAGTTGGGGAAGCTTCTCCACGGAGGAGATTGGGCCGATGGCGGCTGGAAAAGGAGATCGGGGCCGATCTCCTCGAGCTCTTGAACTTGGGGTGCCCTTTGACTCGAGTTGGAGGAGGAAGAAGTGGTGGGTTGGGATGACCCGACCCCCAACCGGTACTCTTGTCAAAAGGGGCAAGCGGTAGTACCGCTCCTAGAAGCGGTAGTACCGCTTACCCGGTACTAGCCCGGTACTTAGAGCGGTAGTACCGTTCTGGGGATAACTGTCAGTTTCGTCAGAGAACTGCCCCAGAGCGGTAGTACCGCCCCAAGAAGCGGTAGTACCGTCCACAAATTCAAAAAGAGCTCAGATTTTGGTGTAGACTTGTGCTTTTAGACAGAATTGGCTCAAGAGGTGGATGATGGCTTGGGATTAGATTACGGAACTGTTAAGGTACTACCCAACCAAGCTTGCAAGAATCAAAGCTAAAAATCCAAGCTTGGGTGAATCTCCCGAGAAGAAACAAAGATGAAAGAAGAACGACAAACAACAAAACACGAAGAGAAAAAGAAAAATAAAACAAAAAGAACAACACCTCCTCGGAGAGAAGGTTTGGTGGCCGAGGCCACCGTGTGAGAGTTTAGTAGTGTGAGGTCGCGTAGAGACCTAGGACTCACGACTACTACTCAACATGAAGCTCGTTGTCACTTGATTGACGAATAGTGCATGCTTTGGGTTTCTTTGTGCATCATGGGGGGAGGGATAGCTCAATAATTTGAACCGCACTCCCCCTATGTCCATGCGTGCTTTACATCTAGACATATGGCACAAGAGTGGTATAGGTATCCACTTATGACACAATGTCCAAATGAGAAGCACAAGGGTTGAGAGGCAAACCTTGACGATAACCGATAGAGAGTAGTCCATTGTCTTGTTGGGCACATTTGAGAAGAATAGATCCTTGGGATTGCTATACCGTTGAATCCCATCACATCTTGCTCTTGAGAATATCTTGTACTTTTGTCTTGGATTATGATGGAGTCTTGACGCATTAGCATCCCGGCGAGAGAAGATCAAAAGGATAGGTTCGTGTGAGGTTCCTTGATCATCATCGATATTTGAGTCCCCGCCTTGACGTCATGATGTTGATGCCGAACTTGAGGTTGTGGAAGATGTGACTTATCACTTGGTTGTCCAAAGGAGGTGACTTGGCCTTGTGGTGTAGATGGCTCCATATAGATGGAACTTCGTCCTTCCCCGGTACTCATAGAAGGTAGCGTTTGAGATTGGTGAGAGCCAACACTCATCCTTCCTATGGTAATCGGGGGAATTACATCTCCTTTCTCACAAGAAGCACTTCTCCTTCTCCAAAGAACTATCATATCTATCAAGAAGTCTCATCACTCAATACCACAACCCTCTCAATGGACTCATACTCCATCATTATGCTTAAGTGTCTTCTTAGATTTGTCTCTCACTTCCGGCACCCCTATGAGGTTAGGGTAAGAATATGTCTAGGAGCAAAAGGTGGATTCCTTCTTTGCCAATGAAGAAAACCAAGACCTTGAGAACAAACTCCGTTCCATTGTTGCCTCTTCTTGCAAGGATTATGTCATAGAGCTTGTATCGAAATTGTTTGGGAAGCTTCATCATGATGCATTTCCTTTCAACACAATTCCTACAAAACACAATCTCTACACAAAGAAGCAAATTCCATTAGTCCTAGACCGTGGCCTCTTGAAGAGACTAGCTCCACAAGAGGGCCACAACATGTTCATAATAGTAGGTACGAGGACCCAAGAGTGTAGTGTAATGAACAAAGAGTACATATGTAGGAGTCTTGACAAGATAGGACTTTGATCACCACTTTGTCAAGGCTCCATTACCTTTAAGCTTGATTGTGTCGTCGTCATGAGAAAGATGGATATAAGGAATTGATGACGACACCAAATTCCTTGCTTCCGGACATAAGGCTTGTGGATTCAATAACCACCCAATAAGTACCTCCGAAAGCAAGGCCCTTCATGGATCAAGAGTTGGAAATAGGAGCCCACTTTTCAATGGGCTCTACCTCCATATCCTTTGCTTCATTGATCCTCCCTTCTCTCTCAATCTTCTTTGGCAAAATTGCCACTTCTCCTTCATGGCATACGTCCTCATGGGCTTCAATGACTCCTTCCAAGAATTGGACTTGAATTTGGAGACTCTCAATCTCGGACCTCAAGTCATTAGCTTCATCTTCTCGGTCCACTAGAGCTTCCTCAAGAAGAGAATTCCTTCTCTCGAGTGAATGCTGATGTCTACTGGAGCTTCTATTCTTGTAGACAGTGTTGGGCCTCCAAGAGCAGAGGTTTGTAGAACAGCAGCAAGTTTCCCTTAAGTGGATCACCCAAGGTTTATCGATCTCAGGGAGGAAGAGGTCAAAGATATCCCTCTCATGCAACCCTGCAACCACAAAGCAAGAAGTCTCTTGTGTCCCCAACACACCTAATAGGTGCACTAGTTCGGCGAAGAGATAGTGAAATACAGGTGGTATGAATAAGTATGAGCAGTAGCAACGGTGCCAGAAAAGTGCTTGCTGGTGTGGTGACCCGGCATACCACTGCATGGTGTAGTATGCAAGTCTGATATAACACCAATGAAACACCGTTCCATGAGTATTATATCGCTCAGAGTGGTACAACAGAAACATATGCGGGTCCAAGGCATGTCTATAGAATTACATATAGACTCTGTTACATAAGATCATCACATCCTCCTACTTTACAATGAGGTAAAACTGCAAATAAACTCCAGAAGAACGACTCGTAGTCTAGTCTTATCACGAACTCTATTTGTAGAGTATTTAACTAACTCTAGAGGCTGTGAATAGATTCTAGCTAAATAGGAGCTAAGTTTAGGAAACTAGTTCCCTTCTATGGCTAAACTAGGTTTTCTCCTTGATGTATGTGGTATCTGACTCCTCAGACAGGGTCTTGTCTCTTGAAGTAGTTGTTGACTCCTCGACCTTCGAGTTGCACTGTAGATACTCCTTCGATGCCTCCATATCTAAGCAGGGGATTTAAGAGTGGGATGAGTACGAGCGTACTCAACAAGTTCATTATAGGAAAGAGGTGTTTAATGCACTAGCTACGGCATTAGACCAGAAAGTCTAATACCAATGCAGGTTTTCATAATCATTTCTTCAAAAGGTTACTTTTATTCAGAAGAACTATGTCCGTCAGCCTTCACCGGTTTACTAGAACTTCATGGAGCTCCTTTCCGGCCGCGTTCGCAGTTCCATATCCCGGAACAGGGAGTGACAGGTCACGGTTCTTTACACTCTGCAGAGGTGTGTTGCTTTACCCATAAGAGATCTTAACCTTGGTGCCAACCGAGTTGCAGGCTCGTCCACACTTCCTTTGGTGTGAGGCCCGGTATAAGGTCTAGCCAATCATGTTCCTCCGCTACCTCGAACACCCACCCTTTGTTGCATACCCCGACCCTGGGTCCTCGTCGGTCCTCTTATACCACTTAAGGATGGACCCCGACCACGACAACAGTTTGGGACTCGTTAACCAAACTCCTTCGCCGGTAGCTGCAACCCATCATAGACCGCAATACCGTGGGGACTTTAGGCTTCCCCAGCCCACCGCTTGCACTTCGAGCGCCAAGGGTCTACGGACTATGCCGTGGGGACTTAAGGCTTCCCCAGCCTACCGCTTGCCCTGACAGATACAAGTGTCTACGGTAAAGCGCATCCGTTGATGAACGAGAGGTGGAAACACTTTTGACTACTCCGTCCCACTCCGGATCTTATGGTTAACACGGATATTACGGCACAAGAATCACTGGCGACATTTGTTGTTTAATCCTAGATGGATATAAGCCCGTGCAATGGAACCTCCACCATATCAACACAATCCATGGTTCCATTGCCCACCACATAGTCATATTCATAGTTATGAAAGTAGTGGTTTTGATTTTTTGTGCAATAGTGATAACCATAATACTTTGCAAGTAATTTGATAAAAATACTCAAATGACATGAGCAAGTGATGAACTTGCCTTTCTTGACTGCAAGATTATGCAGGCAAGGTCTTCGATACGCAATAGCTTCAAATTCTGAAATAGCATCATCGTCCGGTAAGGACGATGTTTAAAAGATTGGCAAGGATGCAATAATGCATAAGAATGAGATGCAATCGTTCTAAGCGTGACCTAACCCTGATGATTTAGGATCAGTGAGTTGTAATGATTGGTTCAGGGTGTGTTGCACTTTTAGAGTGATTCACATACAAGGTTCTTATTTAGGTGTGATTACTTGGTATTATCAACAGGTAGATAATAAAGCATAATAATCAATTGAGCACACAAAGAATGATAATTGGCATAATGTTAACAAGTAAAGAACAGTGGTCAGTTTTAGTACTATATGGCATGGTTAATGATTAATTATCATATACATTAAAAGAATAACTTTTGAAGAACATGTTATTTAATAAAGAACAAGTATGATAATTAGGTTGAGGGGGTTTTATGGTTGACTATGGTTTCAGTTAGTTTCTGGAGTAAGTATTAGATGGATCCAAACAGGGTTGGATTCATTAATAACTATGGCTTGTATGGATTGAGTTAATGCCTAGGCATCCTAAGCAATTCATTATACATGGTTGTTGTCAAGGTGGGTTTATCTTGCTAGTGATAGCTAGCTAAGGTTGATAGGTCTTTATAAGCAGGGTTGGTGATGATTCTTTATTTACTTCAAAAGAATAACTTTTGAAGAACATACTTCTTAAGTAATAAGAAGTATATCAATTAGGTTGAGGTTGTTTAGGTTTGCTATTTAATTCCCTAATTAAAGAATGGTTGGTTTTTTCGATGGGATGGTTCCTAAGTATTTCACACTAGTAAGGTTTAGTGGAGTGTGGTATGTAATGCTAAACATTAGGGATGATTGCTATTAGGATTCATCACGATGGTGTGATGCTAAGTAAGGATAGCTAAGGATAATGTCTCTGAGGTTTAGAGCTAGAGTTTACATCTGGTTAACCCCATATGATCATCTAGGTCTGATGAAGATGAGCACATGGGATACCCACCTATTAGTGATGGGTTTTCTATAATTTTATGTGGACATGACGAGTATTTAGTTGCTACTATGGTTCTATGACTACTATTCAAGTATCATGATCATATGTTAACTTGGGGTGCAGTTTTGGAAACCATTTAAGGTTCATGTGAAGTAATGGAGCTGGGTTCCGAATGACATTAGGGTTTTAGGATCCCACATGAAATTATGAACTACTATTTAAGGTATAATGGAACTAGGGTTTTCTAACTACCCTATAATTCTTGGATTAACAACTTCATTAGTAAAGTTGAATTTATTAATAACTTAGAAATAAAATAATGTTGGGTTTGGCATTTTATTATTTTTAAATGAATTAATAATTAGGGTAATTATTAATCAGGGTTTTAAATCCTTTTAATAAGGATTTAATAAAACAATAAAGAAAGGTTAGTTTTAAAGTTTTCTTTAGTTATTTACTGGTTTCAATTTAATTTTTAAAGTTTTCCTTATTTATTGAATTTTAATTGAATTAGAATTAATAAATAAGACTTAAATAACAAGTATTAAATACTTAAATTTTTATTAAAAATAAAAATTTCATTTTATATTTTTATTGGATAGAGTTTACTTTTCTATGAATTTTGATAACTCATTTGTATTTTTCTGAGTTAATATGAATTTTGTAGATTTATTTAAAGTTTCAGTAATTATTGAATTGAAATAAAACACAAGAAAATACTAGATGTACCCGGCCTAGGGATACCCATGGTCACTGATGAGTGGGCCAAGGCCACGTCGGCTGCAACGCGGATGTTGACCGAGGTCAAAATCCACGACGTGGAAGAGACTCTCTCTGCCGGCGATCTGCCGGTGACGGCGCCGCCGTTCCAGGGCCCTGGCGGATGGGCTCCTCACACCACACGACGCAGCACAACGCGGGGATCCTAACGGTACCCACGCCGCCCCTAAATGGTCGCCGGGGCTTGCTCACCGGCGAGGTTCCGCGGCGGCGGAGACATGTTTGCGGTGTGGTGGTGCTACGGCATGCAATTGAACTAAACGAGCACTCCATGGGCATCAGCGACTCACCAGGAGTACGCAGAGCTTGACGGCGAGGTTAATGGTGGTCGGCATCGCCGGATTTCATCGGTGCCGGAGTCGGAGGGGACGTGGTCGTCGGCGACGATGCTGAGCGCGGCTTCTCGATTCCATTTGCAGGATGAGCAAGTCAAAGACGGTGGTCACGATGGCGTCCACGGCGAGGCTCGGGGAGGTCCCTACCGGCGGCGATAGTCGGAGGCCGGTTGAGCTAGGGTTTCGGTTTGGGGAGGAATTGGGCCGAGAGAGAGAAATTGGAGAGCTTCCTTGCTATTTAAATGGTCCGTAACGTGCGCTGGCGGTCAACAATCTCGGCGGCGACTGTGGGACGTGGTGCTGGCGACGCGGTGGCGAGCTGCTGTGCGTCGATGGTGGCGAAGACGAAGGTGGCGACCTCGTCTTCAGTCTTATCCACCGAAGGGGTATTTGGGCTGGAGTTTATGATGGACTGGGCCGGTGCTGGTGTGCTCCACGGGCTGCTGCTGGGCTGTGGTGGCCCGATAGGTAAGCTTCTCCTCTCTCTTATTTCTTTTCTGTTTTCTATTTTTATTTTCTATTTTGAATTCTGTTTTATTTCAAATCTGTTTTGCAGAATTTTCATGGGTGGATCCGTTTGGAGTTTATGAAGATACTAATATAACTTAATATAAGATCTTAAGAAGATTTTATATGTGTAATGACACCATTGTTTATTAAATGTTATGAGAGATTGGAAATGGGCATCTATATAGTCATAATTTTCAATATCGATTTAGGTTGGTCCAAACTATTTTCCAATTGGCCCTTTTAAGTACATGTTGATAGTTAGGTTTATGTTACCTTGCAAGAAACAACTTTCAAGGCATAGATTATTATTTAGTTTCTTATTTAAGGATATGATCCCATGACATTATTTCATGTGATCATGGTTGTTAAGGATTTAGAAAATTGTTTAGGCTATCTTTCAGTATTAATCTCATCTTCTAAACCCTTTCTTTTAAAATGGTTAAGATGGATCTTATTCCTCTCATTAGACTTCTATTTATCTAGAAACAGTAGTTAGTTGCACCTATATAACATAGCTTGAAGATAGGTTAAGTTGATATCTTGATTCATTTCAGAGTTGGTTAAATAGTTCCCTTGTTCATATTTGGGCTTAGGCCTGGTTTTAGGATTATACTAGTGATCCCCATGTGATGCACAAACTAGGGTTGAGATATAATGCTAGATTGTAGAGATGACATTATGTTACAAAGTGCTAGGTTTTAATCTCCCCTAACCATAATAAGAGGGTTTATTACTTAACATTTTATGTTCTCCTATAGCTACTAAGATATTGAGAATTAGTTTTATCTTCTACCAATTGACTTTTATTATTAACCTCAATTTATTATTTAAGTAACTACCTTGGTTATTGTTCTTTTTATAGTTAACTTTGGTCATATGGATATATAGTTTCTCACCATTTAGAGTATAGAGTTTGACTCTAAATGTTTTCTTGTGGTTCTTAAGTGAAGAATAGGTGGAATGTATATGTGTAGGATTCTACTTATGATCACTAAGTGGTTCACAAGCAAAGGTTGGGATATAAGCCTAGGGTTTCTTACTAATTACCTCCCTATGATTTCATGTGGTGAATGATATCTATTTATCCTATTAGGGTTTAACTTATCCTCACATACCTCAAGAGCATGATCATGGTTAAACATGATCAACTTGTTCTTAACATCTCTACCTCAAATTCTTAGGGTTTATGATCATCACTTAATTTATAATGATCAAGGTCTGTCTTCCTAAGGTACCTCTCATTAAATAGGTTTCTCACTTCCATGATCAAGCATTATCTTGATCAATTAATGTATAGCACTTCTATTTTACTTTCTAAGATAGAACTTCTATGGTTGCCTCATTAGTTTATATCCCATGAGAATACCTGAGATATTCTGCTAGGGTTCTACTCAAACAATGGTGATATGGTTATTTGGGTATAAGAATAGTTCTCTCCCTCAATTCCAAGTGTTGCCTCAACTATCTTAAGTATAACACCATAGGTTGAGCTTTCTCATTTAAGAATGGTTATTCTAGGGTTTATGGTGTACTCCTAATATCTCCTTAGGTATCTATGCTAAGGTTTCATTTGTCTAGCTTAATTGGGTTAGTTTCTTCCTCACCTTATCAATTCAGGGTTATGGTATTATTCCATGTGATATTAGATTATCTCACCATTCCAAGGGAAATGGTTTTCAACCTAATACTTTAATTCAATGATTGTCCTTGAGTCTTAAATAGGTAGAGCTAAGAGTGGTATGAATGGTCTCACTCATTTGGGAAGGACTTGAATAATACTCTAGGGTTCCTCTTGAAGATGATGATTTGAATACTTGGATGTATATCCAAGGTTTAGCTCAAGGTTTGTTATTGCTTCTCTAATAATTATAATAGAACTCTCACCTCTCTAGGTTTGATACTTAACTATTTGGAATAGAGAAGAATATATATTTCTAGAGTTGATCTCCTTGTCATGTTTCCAAGAATAGAGTAGAATGAATACCATGAGGTTCATGGTAGGATCAAGGATTTGTTTAAGACATAGAAAAGATAAGTGAAGAATAGTTTCTCCAATTATTGTTACTTGATTTCCAATTAAATGGATGTTCATATGTTATGGCAAGGAATTCCATATTATGATCTTTTATAAGATCAAGCAATTGATCATTGAGTAAAGTGTTGTTGAGTTGGTTATTAGTTCCATTTGATATAACCCCTTAGATCAAATTATCTCTACCCAAAACAAAGTTTTAACAAAGTCACATTGAGGTTTATAGCGCTTGACTTGATGAGCTACTTCAATTCCACCAAGGTCAAGTGAAACTTCGATTCATCATGGACTGTTTTACTTTAAAGCGCGAAAATTCCCCAGATTTTCTATGCATGAATGCAATGCACACATCAGTTTCCTCTAATTTTGTAACCCCATTACCTGGGATATTACAGTCTCTACCCCTTAAACTAAACTTCGTCCTCGAAGTTTGATATCTCTCACGTTTCGGAGTGTGGATCTGACTTGTGCAGACTACATTTTTTTTTTCAAACTCCTTGGTGATCTCACTGGATATAATTGAATATATCCCTTGTCCAGATTCTTCCTGGAATCCATTAGTGTTTGACATCAAACAACTATTGCTTCCTTTACTTCCATAATTTCCTCCAATATTATAAGCTTGTTTCCTTTCTCATTGAATATACAATGATTGGGACTTCTTCTTGTCCTAATAATCTGAATTGGGGACTAATTGGTTAACATACTCCTTATTGGTAAATAGGTCTTTGTTTTCCCTTACTACCAAAATTTGCAGTAATGGTACTTAATGGGTCCTAACTATGGAATTGGTCGTGATGGTTTATTTTCCTAAGAACGGATTAGACTCATTTACTCCATCCAATCATGGTTTATAGTTGACACCTCTAACTATTTTGGGTTATTTAGGTTCCATGAAAGGAATCATTCAAATAGACTTTAGTTTTGGTATGGTCAATCTACTTCAGCCTTTGACCTTCTTGAGCTGTATTTGGTCTATGGTGTTTTCTTCGTCCAGCTTCTTTATGCTTGACCTACTTGAGCTTTCGTACTTCTGAGTAATTACTACTCACTTTCTCAAGTTATAGTCCACTTCTTACTTCCTCGAAGTATAAACCTGGGCTTCTGATCTGACATCTTTCTGAAAGTAATGTTCAACAATCTTATGAAAATAAGATCGAACTTCCTCTCAGTTCAGACCTTTTGCTTCAATCTAGCTTAAAGTATTGAGTAATTGTATATCCAACTCAATCTTTACTCTACCCCTTAGAGTGTTCTTATGGTCTTTAACTCCTTTTCTTCCTACTATTGGACTTATGGTTGGATTATTGGTCTGATTCTAACTTATGGGTTTTACTTCTTCTAGGGTCTCGCAAAGAATGTTTGTGGTGTATCCACTCAATTGTGGACATCCCATGTGAATCCTTCGACTAAATGTTTATAGATCTAGCTATTTGGCTGTCAAGATTTTTATTTGTTCACAAACTTTCGTTACAAATAATTAAATTGTGGACTATCTGTATTACCAACTGATACCAGCTGTGGTTATTATACCAACTGTGGCTATTTGATATCTAAAAATGGATTCTATTATAGGTTCTAATCAACTGGACGAGACATCTTCTACTTTATCTCACAGTATTGATATTATACCAATTGTGATCTTCTGATATCAACTATGGTCTTCTTATATCTGCTATGGTTCCAGATATCATCTTCCTTCATTCAGGGTTTATTTTGCAAGAAAACCACTAGCTGACACTATGATTATAGTATCCTAAGTGATTTCCCATGCATTCCCTCTTCTATGTTGACTATGGATCTGCTTCAGCTTCACCATAATCATTATATTTCTCACCTTCATGCTTCTCATGTACTAAAGTACTCCTTTGTTGAGGTAAAGCATGAATGTTGATTAGTACTTCCTTCAGAGTATTGTGGTTACTTCCCACAACTTTGTCTCCTTTATCTGATGAACCTTCATCTTGTCTTCAAAATATACAGAATTCGTAACTTCCTCACACGAATACCATTACCCTCTAGATCTATAGCTTTAAGTAAGAACTTGATATAGCAACATGCATTTGCATACCAAAGTCAAACTTCATGTATAGATCTAGTCAAACAATGAAAATCCAATAAAATCCAAGAAGATTCAGCTTTGTGCATATACTACACACCATCATAAGTCTGAATATAATAGTTGAGTAAGACATCTCTAAACATCAGGCTCTGATGTGTAGTATATAACACCACATAAGATAGGTTTATATCGTGATACTTAGCACGAGTATATGGGATTCTACTATTTGTCTCAACCTTTACCTTAATTGCACATTTGCAATGTGATAAACTTGAAACAAAGTGGTTTGGGATGGTTAAGTTAACTTAATTTTCTTTGGAAGTACTAACTTAATCTTCTATTTTGTTGAGGACTACCTCACATGATGTCTTTTGGTTCTAACCTGGCTAAACACATAGCTATTGAATATAGCTCCTATACCTTCAAGTGTTTCTATTGAAAAACTATGGTCATGATGTGCTTGGCACACTTCCCATATTTTTGGAACACAGTTCTTGCACTATTGTCTGGCATCTTGTTGTTCTTTTCCTAAATACTTTAGATGTTTATCACATAATGATTCTCAGGTGAATCATATATGATTAGCAACTCTACCATGTAAGTAGACATATTTTATTCCTATCCCTCTTCCTTATTTTCCATGATTGACTCATCATGGTCTATACTACCTTAAATAACTTATATTTTCACTTACTATCAGTTGTTTCACATGTCTAGATAATTTTTACTTACTCATTACTTATCTGGGTCTACATCTTCTATTAGGATATCTTAATTATCTTCATCACTTGATATTACTTCTAGTGCATGTCTGAGTAATTCTTATTTAACTATAACATGGGTTGGTATACATCTTCCAATAGGATATCTTCCTTATGGTTGTATCCTCTCTTTGGACTACCAAGTATTGTATACCAACTGTGATCTACTCATCTATTGTTTTAAGGACTTAATGGTATACTACATAATTGGGATTAGCTAAGTAGCTTTACTTAGGAAGGATAGGTAGGAAATGTTGACTCAAGTGTGTCAGGATTATTCCCAAGTGAATATCCATCTCAAGTCATAAGAATATTTGGTTTAACTAAGACAACTTCCTATAGACACTACCAATCCTATAGGTCTCCTTTAAAGGGTTTTAATCCTAAGGTCAAAGCATTTGCTCTGATACCAACTGTGGTGACCCGGCATACCACTGCATGGTGTAGTATGCAAGTCTGATATAACACCAATGAAACACCGTTCCACGAGTATTATATCGCTCAGAGTGGTACAACAGAAACATATGCGGGTCCAAGGCATGTCTATAGAATTACATATAGACTCTGTTACATAAGATCATCACATCCTCCTACTTTACAATGAGGTAAAACTGCAAATAAACTCCAGAAGAACGACTCGTAGTCTAGTCTTATCACGAACTCTATTTGTAGAGTATTTAACTAACTCTAGAGGCTGTGAATAGATTCTAGCTAAATAGGAGCTAAGTTTAGGAAACTAGTTCCCTTCTATGGCTAAACTAGGTTTTCTCCTTGATGTATGTGGTATCTGACTCCTCAGACAGGGTCTTGTCTCTTGAAGTAGTTGTTGACTCCTCGACCTTTGAGTTGCACTGTAGATACTCCTTCGATGCCTCCATATCTAAGCAGGGGATTTAAGAGTGGGATGAGTACGAGCGTACTCAACAAGTTCATTATAGGAAAGAGGTGTTTAATGCACTAGCTACGGCATTAGACCAGAAAGTCTAATACCAATGCAGGTTTTCATAATCATTTCTTCAAAAGGTTACTTTTATTCAGAAGAACTATGTCCGTCAGCCTTCACCGGTTTACTAGAACTTCATGGAGCTCCTTTCCGGCCGCGTTCATAGCCCATATCCCGGAACAGGGAGTGACAGGTCACGGTTCTTTACACTCTGCAGAGGTGTGTTGCTTTACCCATAAGAGATCTTAACCTTGGTGCCAACCGAGTTGCAGGCTCGTCCACACTTCCTTTGGTGTGAGGCCCGGTATAAGGTCTAGCCAATCATGTTCCTCCGCTACCTCGAACACCCACCCTTTGTTGCATACCCCGACCCTGGGTCCTCGTCGGTCCTCTTATACCACTTAAGGATGGACCCCGACCACGACAACAGTTTGGGACTCGTTAACCAAACTCCTTCGCCGGTAGCTGCAACCCATCATAGACCGCAATACCGTGGGGACTTTAGGCTTCCCCAGCCCACCGCTTGCACTTCGAGCGACAAGGGTCTACGGACTATGCCGTGGGGACTTAAGGCTTCCCCAGCCTACCGCTTGCCCTGACAGATACAAGTGTCTACGGTAAAGCGCATCCGTTGATGAACGAGAGGTGGAAACACTTTTGACTACTCCGTCCCACTCCGGATCTTATGGTTAACACGGATATTACGGCACAAGAATCACTGGCGACATTTGTTGTTTAATCCTAGATGGATATAAGCCCGTGCAATGGAACCTCCACCATATCAACACAATCCATGGTTCCATTGCCCACCACATAGTCATATTCATAGTTATGAAAGTAGTGGTTTTGATTTTTTGTGCAATAGTGATAACCATAATACTTTGCAAGTAATTTGATAAAAATACTCAAATGACATGAGCAAGTGATGAACTTGCCTTTCTTGACTGCAAGATTATGCAGGCAAGGTCTTCGATACGCAATAACTTCAAATTCTGAAATAGCATCATCGTCCGGTAAGGACGATGTTTAAAAGATTGGCAAGGATGCAATAATGCATAAGAATGAGATGCAATCGTTCTAAGCGTGACCTAACCCTGATGATTTAGGATCAGTGAGTTGTAATGATTGGTTCAGGGTGTGTTGCACTTTTAGAGTGATTCACATACAAGGTTCTTATTTAGGTGTGATTACTTGGTATTATCAACAGGTAGATAATAAAGCATAATAATCAATTGAGCACACAAAGAATGATAATTGGCATAATGTTAACAAGTAAAGAACAGTGGTCAGTTTTAGTACTATATGGCATGGTTAATGATTAATTATCATATACTTTAAAAGAATAACTTTTGAAGAACATGTTATTTAATAAAGAACAAGTATGATAATTAGGTTGAGGGGGTTTTATGGTTGACTATGGTTTCAGTTAGTTTCTGGAGTAAGTATTAGATGGATCCAAACAGGGTTGGATTCATTAATAACTATGGCTTGTATGGATTGAGTTAATGCCTAGGCATCCTAAGCAATTCATTATACATGGTTGTTGTCAAGGTGGGTTTATCTTGCTAGTGATAGCTAGCTAAGGTTGATAGGTCTTTATAAGCAGGGTTGGTGATGATTCTTTATTTACTTCAAAAGAATAACTTTTGAAGAACATACTTCTTAAGTAATAAGAAGTATATCAATTAGGTTGAGGTTGTTTAGGTTTGCTATTTAATTCCCTAATTAAAGAATGGTTGGTTTTTTCGATGGGATGGTTCCTAAGTATTTCACACTAGTAAGGTTTAGTGGAGTGTGGTATGTAATGCTAAACATTAGGGATGATTGCTATTAGGATTCATCACGATGGTGTGATGCTAAGTAAGGATAGCTAAGGATAATGTCTCTGAGGTTTAGAGCTAGAGTTTACATCTGGTTAACCCCATATGATCATCTAGGTCTGATGAAGATGAGCACATGGGATACCCACCTATTAGTGATGGGTTTTCTATAATTTTATGTGGACATGACGAGTATTTAGTTGCTACTATGGTTCTATGACTACTATTCAAGTATCATGATCATATGTTAACTTGGGGTGCAGTTTTGGAAACCATTTAAGGTTCATGTGAAGTAATGGAGCTGGGTTCCGAATGACATTAGGGTTTTAGGATCCCACATGAAATTATGAACTACTATTTAAGGTATAATGGAACTAGGGTTTTCTAACTACCCTATAATTCTTGGATTAACAACTTCATTAGTAAAGTTGAATTTATTAATAACTTAGAAATAAAATAATGTTGGGTTTGGCATTTTATTATTTTTAAATGAATTAATAATTAGGGTAATTATTAATCAGGGTTTTAAATCCTTTTAATAAGGATTTAATAAAACAATAAAGAAAGATTAGTTTTAAAGTTTTCTTTAGTTATTTACTGGTTTCAATTTAATTTTTAAAGTTTTCCTTATTTATTGAATTTTAATTGAATTAGAATTAATAAATAAGACTTAAATAACAAGTATTAAATACTTAAATTTTTATTAAAAATAAAAATTTCATTTTATATTTTTATTGGATAGAGTTTACTTTTCTATGAATTTTGATAACTCATTTGTATTTTTCTGAGTTAATATGAATTTTGTAGATTTATTTAAAGTTTCAGTAATTATTGAATTGAAATAAAACACAAGAAAATACTAGATGTACCCGGCCTAGGGATACCCATGGTCACTGATGAGTGGGCCAAGGCCACGTCGGCTGCAACGCGGATGTTGACCGAGGTCAAAATCCACGACGTGGAAGAGACTCTCTCTGCCGGCGATCTGCCGGTGACGGCGCCGCCGTTCCAGGGCCCTGGCGGATGGGCTCCTCACACCACACGACGCAGCACAACGCGGGGATCCTAACGGTACCCACGCCGCCCCTAAATGGTCGCCGGGGCTTGCTCACCGGCGAGGTTCCGCGGCGGCGGAGACATGTTTGCGGTGTGGTGGTGCTACGGCATGCAATTGAACTAAACGAGCACTCCATGGGCATCAGCGACTCACCAGGAGTACGCAGAGCTTGACGGCGAGGTTAATGGTGGTCGGCATCGCCGGATTTCATCGGTGCCGGAGTCGGAGGGGACGTGGTCGTCGGCGACGATGCTGAGCGCGGCTTCTCGATTCCATTTGCAGGATGAGCAAGTCAAAGACGGTGGTCACGATGGCGTCCACGGCGAGGCTCGGGGAGGTCCCTACCGGCGGCGATAGTCGGAGGCCGGTTGAGCTAGGGTTTCGGTTTGGGGAGGAATTGGGCCGAGAGAGAGAAATTGGAGAGCTTCCTTGCTATTTAAATGGTCCGTAACGTGCGCTGGCGGTCAACAATCTCGGCGGCGACTGTGGGACGTGGTGCTGGCGACGCGGTGGCGAGCTGCTGTGCGTCGATGGTGGCGAAGACGAAGGTGGCGACCTCGTCTTCAGTCTTATCCACCGAAGGGGTATTTGGGCTGGAGTTTATGATGGACTGGGCCGGTGCTGGTGTGCTCCACGGGCTGCTGCTGGGCTGTGGTGGCCCGATAGGTAAGCTTCTCCTCTCTCTTATTTCTTTTCTGTTTTCTATTTTTATTTTCTATTTTGAATTCTATTTTATTTCAAATCTGTTTTGCAGAATTTTCATGGGTGGATCCGTTTGGAGTTTATGAAGATACTAATATAACTTAATATAAGATCTTAAGAAGATTTTATATGTGTAATGACACCATTGTTTATTAAATGTTATGAGAGATTGGAAATGGGCATCTATATAGTCATAATTTTCAATATCGATTTAGGTTGGTCCAAACTATTTTCCAATTGGCCCTTTTAAGTACATGTTGATAGTTAGGTTTATGTTACCTTGCAAGAAACAACTTTCAAGGCATAGATTATTATTTAGTTTCTTATTTAAGGATATGATCCCATGACATTATTTCATGTGATCATGGTTGTTAAGGATTTAGAAAATTGTTTAGGCTATCTTTCAGTATTAATCTCATCTTCTAAACCCTTTCTTTTAAAATGGTTAAGATGGATCTTATTCCTCTCATTAGACTTCTATTTATCTAGAAACAGTAGTTAGTTGCACCTATATAACATAGCTTGAAGATAGGTTAAGTTGATATCTTGATTCATTTCAGAGTTGGTTAAATAGTTCCCTTGTTCATATTTGGGCTTAGGCCTGGTTTTAGGATTATACTAGTGATCCCCATGTGATGCACAAACTAGGGTTAAGATATAATGCTAGATTGTAGAGATGACATTATGTTACAGGTGCTAGGTTTTAATCTCCCCTAACCATAATAAGAGGGTTTATTACTTAACATTTTATGTTCTCCTATAGCTACTAAGATATTGAGAATTAGTTTTATCTTCTACCAATTGACTTTTATTATTAACCTCAATTTATTATTTAAGTAACTACCTTGGTTATTGTTCTTTTTATAGTTAACTTTGGTCATATGGATATATAGTTTCTCACCATTTAGAGTATAGAGTTTGACTCTAAATGTTTTCTTGTGGTTCTTAAGTGAAGAATAGGTGGAATGTATATGTGTAGGATTCTACTTATGATCACTAAGTGGTTCACAAGCAAAGGTTGGGATATAAGCCTAGGGTTTCTTACTAATTACCTCCCTATGATTTCATGTGGTGAATGATATCTATTTATCCTATTAGGGTTTAACTTATCCTCACATACCTCAAGAGCATGATCATGGTTAAACATGATCAACTTGTTCTTAACATCTCTACCTCAAATTCTTAGGGTTTATGATCATCACTTAATTTATAATGATCAAGGTCTGTCTTCCTAAGGTACCTCTCATTAAATAGGTTTCTCACTTCCATGATCAAGCATTATCTTGATCAATTAATGTATAGCACTTCTATTTTACTTTCTAAGATAGAACTTCTATGGTTGCCTCATTAGTTTATATCCCATGAGAATACCTGAGATATTCTGCTAGGGTTCTACTCAAACAATGGTGATATGGTTATTTGGGTATAAGAATAGTTCTCTCCCTCAATTCCAAGTGTTGCCTCAACTATCTTAAGTATAACACCATAGGTTGAGCTTTCTCATTTAAGAATGGTTATTCTAGGGTTTATGGTGTACTCCTAATATCTCCTTAGGTATCTATGCTAAGGTTTCATTTGTCTAGCTTAATTGGGTTAGTTTCTTCCTCACCTTATCAATTCAGGGTTATGGTATTATTCCATGTGATATTAGATTATCTCACCATTCCAAGGGAAATGGTTTTCAACCTAATACTTTAATTCAATGATTGTCCTTGAGTCTTAAATAGGTAGAGCTAAGAGTGGTATGAATGGTCTCACTCATTTGGGAAGGACTTGAATAATACTCTAGGGTTCCTCTTGAAGATGATGATTTGAATACTTGGATGTATATCCAAGGTTTAGCTCAAGGTTTGTTATTGCTTCTCTAATAATTATAATAGAACTCTCACCTCTCTAGGTTTGATACTTAACTATTTGGAATAGAGAAGAATATATATTTCTAGAGTTGATCTCCTTGTCATGTTTCCAAGAATAGAGTAGAATGAATACCATGAGGTTCATGGTAGGATCAAGGATTTGTTTAAGACATAGAAAAGATAAGTGAAGAATAGTTTCTCCAATTATTGTTACTTGATTTCCAATTAAATGGATGTTCATATGTTATGGCAAGGAATTCCATATTATGATCTTTTATAAGATCAAGCAATTGATCATTGAGTAAAGTGTTGTTGAGTTGGTTATTAGTTCCATTTGATATAACCCCTTAGATCAAATTATCTCTACCCAAAACAAAGTTTTAACAAAGTCACATTGAGGTTTATAGCGCTTGACTTGATGAGCTACTTCAATTCCACCAAGGTCAAGTGAAACTTCAGTTACTGTGACTGTTTTACTTTAAAGCGCGAAAATTCCCCAGATTTTCTATGCATGAATGCAATGCACACATCAGTTTCCTCTAATTTTGTAACCCCATTACCTGGGATATTACAGCTGGCGTGTAGTTGATGGTGGTAATATTGCAGGCAGTACAGATACAGTAAAACAGTAAACAAGCAGCGATAGCAGTATTTAGGAACAAGGCCTAGGGATTATACTTTCACTAGTGGACACTCTCAACATTGATCACATAACAGAATAGATAAATGCTAGACTCTACACCCTCTTGTTGGATGATGAACACCATTGCGTAGGATTACACGAACCCTCAATGCCGGAGTTAACAAGCTCCACAATATTCAATGTTCATATTTAAATAACCTTAGAGTGCAAGATAGATCAACATAACCAAATAGATCACATCAATACCATCATAGTAATAGTTAACTTCATAATCTACAAGAGATCACGATCATAAACTACGCCAAGTACTACATGATGCACACACTGTCCACATTACATCATGCAGGAGGAATAGAGTACTTTAATAACATCACTAGAGTAGCACATAGATGAATAGTGATACAAAACTCATATGAATCTCAATCATGTAAGGCAGCTCATGAGATCATTGTATTGAAGTACATAGGAGAGAGATTAACCACATAGCTACCGGTACAGCCCCGAGCCTCGATGGAGAACTACTCCCTCCTCATGGGAGACAGCAGCGTTGATGAAGATGGCGGTGGAGATGGCGGCGGTGTCGATGGAGAAGCCTTCCGGGGGCACTTCCCCGTCCCGGCGGTGTGCCGGAACAGAGAGTCATGTCCCCCAGATCTTGGCTTCGCGATGGCGGCGGCTCTGGAAGGTTTCTCGTACCGTGGCTTTTTCGTATCGAGGTTTTAGGTCGAGGACCTTTATATAGGCGAAGAGGCGGAGTCGGAGGGGCGACGAGGCGGTGAGGGGGTATGGCGGCGCGGCCAGGGCTTGGGCCGCGCCAGCCACCCTCCTGGGGCCCCTGTGGCCCACCTCTGGTCCTTCCCGGGTGTTCTGGAAGCTTCGTGTATTTCTAAGATGCTGGGCGTTGATTTCGTCCGATTCCGAGAATATTTCCTTACTAGGATTTCTGAAACCAAAAACAGCAGAAAACAGGAACTGGCCCTTCGGCATCTCGTCAATAGGTTAGTTCCAGAAAATGCACAAATATGACATAAAGTGTGCATAAAACATGTAGATATCATCAATAATGTGGCATGGAACATAAGAAATTATCGATACGTCGGAGACGTATCAGCATCCCCAAGCTTAGTTTCTGCTCGTCCCGAGCAGGTAAACGATAACAAAGATAATTTCTGGAGTGACATGCCATCATAAACTTGATCATACTATTGTAAGCATATGTAATGAATGCAGCGATCAAAACAATGTAAATGACATGAGTAAACAAATGAATCATATAGCAAAGACTTTCCATGAATAGTACTTCAAGACAAGCATCAATAAGTCTTGCATAAGAGTTAACTCATAAAGCAATAATTCAAAGTAAAGGTATTGAAGCAACACAAAGGAAGATGAAGTTTCAGCGGTTGCTTTCAACTTATAACATGTATATCCCATGGATATTGTCAACATAGAGTAATATAACAAATGCAATATGCAAGTATGTAGGAATCAATGCACAGTTCACACAAGTGTTTGCTTCTTAAGATGGAGAGAAATAGGTGAACTGACTCAACAATAAAAGTAAAAGAATGGCCCTTCAAAGAGGAAAGCATCGATTGCGATATTTGTGCTAGAGCTTTGGTTTTGAAAACATATAGAGAGCATAAAAATAAAGTTTTGAGAGGTGTATGTTGTTGTCAACGAATGGTAATGGGCACTCTAACCCCCTTCCCAGACAAACCTTCAAAGAGCGGCTCCCATGAATTATTTTTATTTTTGGGTGGCACTCCTTCCAACATTTCTTTCACAAACCATGGCTAACCGAATCCTCGGGTGCCTGCCAACAATCTCATACCATGAAGGAGTGCCTTTTTATTTTAGTTTTATTATGATGACACTCCTCCCCACCTTTGCTTTCTCAAGCCATGGCTAACCGAATCCTTCGGGTGCCGTCCAACAATCACATACCATGGAGGAGTGTCTATTTAGTTTGATTAATTTGGGACTGGGAATCCCATTGCCAGCTCTTTTTGCAAAATTATTGGATAAGCGGATGAAGCCACTAGTCCATTGGTGAAAGTTGCCCAACAAGATTGAAAGATAAACACCACATACTTCCTCATGAGCTATAAAACATTGACACAAATCAGAGGTGATAAATTTTGAATTGTTTAAAGGTAGCACTCAAGCAATTTACTTTGGAATGGCGGAGAAATACCATGTAGTAGGTAGGTATGATAGACACAAATGGCATAGTGGTTGGCTCAAGGATTTTGGATGCATGAGAAGTATTCCCTCTCGATACAAGGTTTAGGCTAGCAAGGTTATTTGAAACAAACACAAGGATGAACTGGTGCAGCAAAACTCACATAAAAGACATATTGTAAACATTATAAGACTATACACCGTCTTCCCTGTTGTTCAAACTCAATACTAGAAATTATCTAGACCTTAGAGAGACCAATTATGCAAACCAAATTTTAGCAAGCTCTATGTATTTCTTCATTAATAAGTGCAAAGTATATGATGCAAGAGCTTAAACATGAGTAAAACAATTGCCAAGTAGCAAATTGTTCAAGACATTATACCAATTACCACATGTAGCATTTCCCGTTTCCAACCATATAACAATTAACGAAGCAGTTTCAACCTTCGCCATGAAAATTAAAAGCTAAGAACACATGTGTTCATATGAACCAGCGGAGCGTGTCTCTCTCCCACACAAGCATTTATTCAGACAAAAACAAAAACAAAAACATACAGACGCTCCAAGTAAAGTACATAAGATGTGACCGAATAAAAATATAGTTTCAGGGGAGGAACCTGATAATGTTGTCGATGAAGAAGGGGATGCCTTGGGCATCCCCAAGCTTAGACGCTTGAGTCTTCTTGAAACATGCAGGGGTGAACCACCGGGGCATCCCCAAGCTTAGAGCTTTCACTCTCCTTGATCATAGTATATCATCCTCCTCTCTTGACCCTTGAAAACTTCCTTCACACCAAACTCGAAACAAACTCATTAGAGGATTAGTGCATAATCAAAAACTCACATGTTCAGAGGTGACACAATCATTCTTAACACTTCTGGACATTGCCCAAAGCTATTGGAAGTTAATGGAACAAAGAAATCCATCCCACATAGCAAAAGAGGCAATGCGAAATAAAAGGCAGAATCTGTCAAAACAGAACAGTCCGTAAAGATGAATTTTATTAAGGCACCAGACTTGCTCAAATGAAAATGCTCAAATTGAATGAAAGTTGCGTACATATCTGAGGATCACTCACGTAAATTGGCATAATTTTCTGAGTTACCTACAGAGAATTTTTCCCAGATTTGTGACAGCAAAGAAATCTGTTTCTGCGCAGTAATCCAAATCTAGTATGAACCTTACTATCAACGACTTTACTTGGCACAACAAAACACAAAACTAAGATAAGAAGAGGTTGCTACAGTAGTAAACAACTTCCAAGACACAAATATAAAACAAAGTACTTTAGCAAAATAACACATGGGTTATCTCCCAAGAAGTTCTTTCTTTATAGCCATTAAGATGGGCTCAGCAGTTTTAATGATGCACTCGCAAGAATTGTAGTTGAAGCAAAAGAGAGCATCAAGAGGCAAGTTCAAAACACATTTAAGTCTAACATGCTTCCTATTAAAAGGAATCTTGTAAGTAAACAAGTTCATGAAGCATAATGCAACAAGCATATAAAGATAAAACAAGTGCAACTTCAAGATTTTAAGCATATAGAGAGGTGTTTTAGTAACATGAAAATGTCTACAACCATATTTTCCTCTCTCATAATAACTTTCAGTGGTATCATGAGCAAACTCAACAATATAACTATCACATAAAGCATTCTTATCATGAGTCTCATGCATAAAATTATTACTCTCCACATAAGCATAGTCAATTTTATTAGTTGTAGTGGGAGCAAATTCAACAAAGTAGCTATCATTATTATTCTCATCATCAAATATAGGAGGCATATTGTAATTATAATCAAATTTATCCTCCATAACAGGCGGTACTAAAAGACTACTATCATTATAATCATCATAAATAGGAGGCAAAGTATCATCAAAGTAAATTTCCTCCTCAATGCTTGGGGGACTAAAAAGATCATGCTCATCAAAACCAGCTTCCCCAAGCTTAGAATCTTCCATAGCATTAGCAACAATAGTGTTCAAAGCATTCATATTAATAACATTCCCATTAGCATGCATATAAAGTTCCATGGGTTTTTTAATTCTCTCTTCAAACACATCATGTCCTAATTCAAGATAAAGTTCATAAAGATCTCTCATATTTTTGTTGTTTTCCATTATGCCTAACTAGTGTAAACAAGAAACAAAAAGATGCAATTGCAGGATCTAAAGGAAATAGCTTCGAGCTTACACACAATGGCGCCAGAAAAGTACTGTTACCTGGAACCAGAGTATGAGTGCCTTTTACCTTTCCTCCCCGGCAACGGCGCCAGAAAAGTGCTTGATGTCTACTGGAGCTTCTATTCTTGTAGACAGTGTTGGGCCTCCAAGAGCAGAGGTTTGTAGAACAGCAGCAAGTTTCCCTTAAGTGGATCACCCAAGGTTTATCGATCTCAGGGAGGAAGAGGTCAAAGATATCCCTCTCATGCAACCCTGCAACCACAAAGCAAGAAGTCTCTTGTGTCCCCAACACACCTAATAGGTGCACTAGTTCGGCGAAGAGATAGTGAAATACAGGTGGTATGAATAAGTATGAGCAGTAGCAACGGTGCCAGAAAAGTGCTTGCTGGCGTGTAGTTGATGGTGGTAATATTGCAGCCAGAAGATGATACAAGAAACAAGAACAAGCAGCGATAGCAGTATTTAGGAACAAGGCCTAGGGATTATACTTTCACTAGTGGACACTCTCAACATTGATCACATAACAGAATAGATAAATGCTAGACTTTACACCCTCTTGTTGGATGATGAACACCATTGCGTAGGATTACACGAACCCTCAATGCCGGAGTTAACAAGCTCCACAATATTCAATGTTCATATTTAAATAACCTTAGAGTGCAAGATAGATCAACATAACCAAATAGATCACATCAATACCATCATAGTAATAGTTAACTTCATAATCTACAAGAGATCACGATCATAAACTACGCCAAGTACTACATGATGCACACACTGTCCACATTACATCATGCAGGAGGAATAGAGTACTTTAATAACATCACTAGAGTAGCACATAGATGAATAGTGATACAAAACTCATATGAATCTCAATCATGTAAGGCAGCTCATGAGATCATTGTATTGAAGTACATAGGAGAGAGATTAACCACATAGCTACCGGTACAGCCCCGAGCCTCGATGGAGAACTACTCCCTCCTCATGGGAGACAGCAGCATTGATGAAGATGGCGGTGGAGATGGCAGCGGTGTCGATGGAGAAGCCTTCCGGGGGCACTTCCCCGTCCCGGCGGCGTGCCGGAACAGAGAGTCCTGTCCCCCAGATCTTGGCTTCGAGATGGCGGCGGCTCTGGAAGGTTTCTCGTACCGTGGCATTTTCGTATCGAGGTTTTAGGTCGAGGACCTTTATATAGGCGAAGAGGCGGAGTCGGAGGGGCGACGAGGCGGTTAGGGGGTATGGCAGCGCGGCCAGGGCTTGGGCCGCGCCAGCCACCCTCCTGGGGCCCCTGTGGCCCACCTCTGGTCCTTCCCGGGTGTTCTGGAAGCTTCGTGTATTTCTAAGATGCTGGGCGTTGATTTCGTCCGATTCCGAGAATATTTCCTTACTAGGATTTCTGAAACCAAAAACAGCAGAAAACAGGAACTGGCCCTTCGGCATCTCGTCAATAGGTTAGTTCCAGAAAATGCACAAATATGACCTAAAGTGTGCATAAAACATGTAGATATCATCAATAATGTGGCATGGAACATAAGAAATTATTGATACGTCGGAGACGTATCAAATGCTTGTGTCTCTCCAAGGTGGCAATGTCGTCCTCATGATTGCGACAAATGTAGTCCTTGCTTGAGCACTTGTATCCTTCTATGGCTTCATCTTGCATAAGCTTGATCACCATGAGTTTGTCCTTGCTCCTCTTAAGATAAGCAATTTCATCCTCATGGTTACAACAAGTGACCTTTTCTTTGCTTGAACGGATCCACTCCAACAAGGACTCATTTTGCCTCTCATTGACTTCAACTAGCTTGGCCTTGTGTTTCTTTAGAGTGGCAATCTCTTCTTCATGATCACAACATTGCACCTTCTCTTTACTCAAGCGATAGTATTCATCCAAGGCCTCCTCTTGAGTTGAGATGACATCCAAGAACTTTGCATTGTGTTTTCTCAAGAAGCATACTTCGTCAAGGAGCTTGTCACAACATGAGTTAGGACCTACATCTTCATTCTTCTTGGCAAAGGTTGCAACATCCTCAATTGACCATTCATGATCTTCTTCAAGATAATTCTTCTTTGTCTTTTGAGCTTGTCCAAACAACCAAGAGCACAATCTTGATCCTTGAGTTGGGAGATGAGAGAGTTGTTGTAGTCTTCAAGAATAAGAGCACTAGTTTCAAGAGTCATGCGCATGCACACTTCTTCCTCATAAGCTTGGGTGAGAGAGATAAGCTCCAATTCCTTGTTCTTTTCGAGCCCTTCATTTTCTACCATGTGATCCTCATCTTCAAGCATATTAGTTCTAGGCTTCTCGGTGGAGGAAATCTTGGAGACCTTGTTGTTGGGGAATAACTTGGGGAGCCCTTTGAGATGAGGTCTACACCCGCTCTTGCGAACGAGCTTTCCATCTTGTTCATCTCTTCTCTCAAAGATACATTCCGCAACAAGATGCCTTTTGTCACCACAATTGTAGCACGATACTCTTAAGCTTTGTCTCTTGATTTCCTTCAAGTGTTCACGAAACAACGCAAACTTAAACTCAAGCTTGCGCTTAGAGTTGTTCACATGTTTGAGAAAGAGCATGTCAAGTTTGTCCCAAGCTTCCTTGGCGGTCTTGAGCGAATGGATATGAGCGCGATCCTTGGGAGTAATGGCCAAGTGAATCATGTTGATAGCGATGGCGTTGAGTTGGTTGTCCACCACTTCTCTCCTTGTCAAGTTCATACGGTCTCGTGGTGAATAGCCTTCCTCAATGATACGCCACAATTCGATGGAAGCACTGCGCATATAGGAACACATTAAGAATTTCCAATCACCAAATTGATTATAATCAAGGAGTAGAGGTGGAGAACCATGAGGTAAAATGCATGGCATAGGCAATTGAGCATATGAATCATAATCACTTGATGGAGATGCATCCTTCCCCTTTGATGAGGTGTCAACATCCTCAAGACCCTTTTCCCGATGTGAATTTGTTGATTTCTCAACAATTTCAACATAAGGAAAAGAGTCAACTTGTGATGGGAAGACATTGACACCTCCTTGAGTATCTATGATGGGGTTAGGCTTTGGAGTAATCAACTCCATCATCATGGCCTTCAATTGAGATACAATGGATGACTCCAATTTCTTGAGGTCATACAAAGTAGCCGGAGTATTATCGGCACTTGATGATGGAGATGATTGCTCACGGGAGAGGGCTCCATTCACAACCACCTCTTGTTCGGCCATTTCTTAGGCGGTAAAGCCCGAGCAAGAAAACCTTGCTCTGATACCACTTGAACGGATCGTAGCGAACAAGAGGGGGGTGAATGGCGCTACGGCAAGTTTTAACCTTTTTCAAGTTTTAGCGCAACAAAAGGTAAAGTTGATAACTTTTGCTATAGCGGTGTTCCTACAATGAAGCTAGAGCATGTGCAACAAGTAAAGGAATCAACAAGATAGTAAGAGAGAGGAGCGAGACAACCGGGGGGACGTGAGGCGAGTCGAGGTTTGTTTCCCACAGTTCCCTCCACTAAAGGAGGTATGTCTGCGTTGAGGAGGTGCTAGTCTCACACAAGAGACTAGGTGGCCACACCACGAAGGAAGGCCTCACCCTCTTCCTCGAGAGAGCTCCACGGAGGTGCTCTCCCTCTTCCACTAAGGCACCGGTCGAGGCGGTGATTCCTTCACAAGGTTGGGGCGAGCTCCACACACACAAGGATGCTCCCAACACCCTATGGAGCTAGTACATCACCAAGCTAGACTCCATAGCTGCACATCTCCAATGCTCCACCATAGGAACCCATCTCCAATGCTCCACCAAAGGAACCCCTCCAATACTCCACCAAGAAGCTCCTCCAATGCTCCACCAAGAAGCTCTTCCAGTACTCCACCAAGAAGCTCTTCCAGTGCTCCACCAAGAAGCTCTTCCAGTGCTCCACCAAGGAACTCTCCCACCAAGGAACCCTAACACAAGATCCACTAAGGACTACCACGAATTGGTGAACTTTCTCTCGGTGGAATGATAGATCGGGGTCTCCTCCACCACCACACAAAATATGAACAAGATTGATTGGGTGGATGAGGAGATCCCCTCAATTTTGAGCTCAGCAACAATGGAGGAGAGAGAGAGAAGAGCTAAGCTGGGTGGAGAAGAAGGGGCCTTTATATAGGTCCCTCCAAATCCAACCGTTGCCCTCTGTTTTTGCCTAAGCGGTACTACCGCTCTGAGTTCGAATTCCCACAGAACTTGTCCACGTGGACACATTGCGGTACTACCGCTCGCGGTACCGCTTGCGGTACCGCAATGGGGTCCAAACCTTACTGGATCCCAAGCGGTACCCGAGCGGTACCAGAGCGGTACTACCGTAACGCGTTACGGTACTTAGCGCGGTATCGTGGGCGGTACTACCGCCCTCAAGCGGTACTACCGCTCCAGGTACCGTGAAGGTACCGCAACGTGCTCTGCGGGGCTAATCCTCGTGCAATGCTCAGAGCGGTACCACGGGCGGTACCAGTAGAGGTAGCGGTACTACCGCTCCTGGTACCGGTAGTACCGCTATGGCTAAAACAGTTTTCCTCTCTTCCTCTCCTACCATGTCACCTCACGACACACACGCAAAACCAGAAACCCTAAGAGCTACGCTTCGGTCTTCTGATCATAATGTGCTCAGCGAGGGTACCGTGCATCTTGTAATCCTGTCAACGGCAAACTTTGTGCACGGTTAGAATTGTTCGAGTGTTGTTATCAAACACACAAAACACGGGATATGGATCTTGCTCTTACATCTGGGGCTGATGATGATCACAGCGGAAGACTTGGCAAGGACCTTGGGTGTGTACGCTTTGATGCTGGTAGGCGACATCGAGGGGTTCAGGGTCTTGGAGAGGCCATAGTGCTCTAGCTTGTTGTCCTTTGCTGCTGATGTTGTTGTGCTCCCCTCTTCATACCCTTACTAGATTTAGATGTGCGCCTTGGCGCACGATCCCGTGGAGCTCGTGTTAATGTTTATTTGGCATAACGCCGATAAAAAAATAGATGCCAATATGATGGCGTGCGATCGTCGGTTTTCACACCGATTATCATTTTGTAATGCACTTGATAATATGCCAAGAAAAAAAAAATCTATGTTCGCATTTAATACAGATCAATGATAAAACACTATTTAGAAATCCTCCTATTATTCTTGGTCACTTGGTTAATATAACTATTATAATGTACTGTGACATGATTTTGAATAGAAATAATCCAACGCGGAGTAAACAAAAGAGCTAAGTAGATATAGCATAAACACGGAAACAGAGTACACATACAAGTGAACATGTGGCAATTCGTAAACGTGAATCAACACTTAGTTGTAGCCAGGTATAGAATTGTTATCACTTACAGTAAATTTAAAAATAATGTATAGCATTCAGGCATTTATACATGCAGTGTTCAAAGGATGCTATAAATAACAGAATATGGGTCCCTTTAAAAAATAGCAACAAAGCTATCTTCTATAATCAGAACATAATGTCAGAGGGTATATTTAGCTTCTTTACGTAAAAAAACAAAAAAAGAAGAAGTTTAACTTCTTTACAAGCTTACATAAGAAAAAAGAAAAAAACTGAGTGGGGGAATAACAAAGTCTATATCTAACCATCTATATGTATAAAACAATTAAATTTTATGTTCATCTTCAGTGACTGCAATGTACAATCCACCGAAAGCATTGGCTGGTTAATGCAGGGATGGATGATAGGGAGGGCAGCGTGACTCCTTATTGAAACCGTATTGCTAATCTTGCTAACATCAGGATAGTGTGGCCGTGCAGGCACTCTGCTGTCGCGACAGATAAGTAACATGAATTAGTAACAAAGAGAGCAGCACTTTGCCGATTCTGATTTTTTCTGACCGGCCTTTACACGGTTAATTTTCTAGAAAGGAGAGGGGTAGATCCAGCTTGGTGGCTTCGGGGAAAAAAGGTATATATCTCTCTGCATACAACTCGTGGGCAACTTCTTCTCTGCATACATGAAGTCTCCTCTGCTTTGTTACCGTAGCTACTCCCTTCTCGAGATCTTCGAGTTCCTGAGATCTGGTGAGAGTCTTCCCTGATCTCATGCATCTCCTTTGGGTTCTTGTTTGGTGTCTGATCTTGCAAGAAGCATGGTTTCCATGATCTAGTTCTTCTCAGTTTCTCTCAAGTTTGCTTACTGTCTTCAGATCTGACCAACTGCTTATTCGAGATCCATTATCTTGATTTAGTAACCAAGGACCCAGAAATTTCACATCAAGTTAAAATAACATGCACAGTGAATAGGTGAGTAACATGAATCTACGTATGTAAGGACCCAAAAAAATTCACATCAAACTGAAATAACATGCTCAGCAAATATGATTTTTTAGATACGCTTACCATGTGTGCACCTAGAGCCATTGCAATTGAAGCGATGATTTTTTTTAGACTTGCCATGCAAGATGGGCAAGTCGAGCCCCCACATCTGCACATTCCGTGTCACAACCCAGTAAGGATCAAATGCCATTGATCAGAACCCAACAAATCACCTGAATTCCAACTAAACAAATTTCGAGCATATAAGCTTATAAGGATTAAAAAATGACCGATAAAGCGCCAGTGCATAGCGGACGAATAAAGCGTGATGAGAATGTTAAGAAGGGTCGTGGTAGACCAAACTTGACATGGGAGGAGTCCGTTAAGAGAGATCTGAAGGTTTAGAATATCGACAAAGATTTAGCCATGGATAGGGGTGCGTGGAAGTTAGCTATCCACGTTCCGGAACCATGACTTGTCTTCGAGATCTTATGGGTTTCAACTCTAGCCTACCCCAACTTGTTTGGGACTGAAAGGCTTGGTTGTTTTTGTTGTTGTTGTTGTTGTTGTGCTCCTCAGCTTCAACTCTGAATGCAACAGGGACCAATGAGCTCTTGATCCAAGCCATCAAGATGGATCCATGTCCATAATTAGACTTACAAACAACTGCAGTATAGGAATTGGACAAAACTCGTTCTTTGGACTCTGGTTTCTACTCTCTCATGAGAATGATCCCCACATGTATGTCACCGGTCCAGTAACTTGAGAGTGGGGACTCGAAGCATGCTAAATCTGGAAAGAACAATTAACTCACAGTTGTTATTCCAAACCCTCTTCTACCTATACCGTCTGTGATAAATAAGAGGTAAATACCATAACACTCTCATAGCTAACACATTGCATAATTTATGGATTCCTAAAAATCAGTGAGCATCCAGATTTGTTTCTTACATATTTATAAATGACAATTGGTAATGAAGACAATTGAGACAAGAAATACAGGCTAGTAAAGATAACAATGACTTCCACCTCTGGACCACCTTGTTGAATCAGAAGGAAATATCTAGCATCATGAACAACTATTCCATTTTTCAACCACTCAAGAACTACCCTTGAAGCCCTTCCGCTTTCACATAGAATGTTAACAAAACCACTCTTCCATTTCACATATATATTTAATCCTAGTTTCATCACAAAGAATATAATCATAATTATGCAAAGGTTGTCAACAATGTAAGATAAATCTCAACCATTTTGCTAGCTTCGACAGTCTATCACATTATATATACTCCACATAGTGATGAATATAGTTGGTAATGATTTGTACACAAGATTTGCAGTTGCTACTACAGATGGGCAAGAAATACACTCATTGTGCAATCTGAAAAGGATATTTCAGAAAAGAAAGTTATAACCGATCAAAACTGAGATGCAAGATGTAGTGGAATGATATAATTGCCATCTCAGCCTGAATCAACACTGCCAGTTTAGCACTGATTTAAGAACACCAACATGTGGAGTTAAAGAGAGCTGACCTGCATGTATGATCTTTGGTGCTTCTCACTGCTGAGCCAAAGGGCGCCTCCAATTGCTGGTCTGCATGGACAAACGAAATATTGTGGCCTTATCAATTTGTGAGGTGAGGAGAAAAGATGTTATAGCTGAACACAACCAATTAGCATTCTGGAACTAAATATGTACCAAAAAAAGGCATAATATCAAGTGGACATTCTCCTATTAGTACTTGTATCCATAGAAAACAGTAATCTACCATATGTATTTGTAAATTACACACATTTTTCTTTTAATGATCACACCACCTCATGAAAAGTGAACACTTGTGTATGTTAAATCAGAACACGAATGGACATTTTGTTCTTTCTCAGATGCTGCTGATTCTTAAAACTTATCTCACTTCATTGTATGCAACACATTTCAATATACACAACATTGGGCACTATGAAATGTCCGGTTCTGGTATCATTCTCTCCCATTCTTTATCTCTCACAAGTTGCTTTTATTTCATTTAGTCATTTCCCCGTTAACACCGCTAATATTTGTAGTGGATTTTGCTTCAATTTTCCTTTGCAGGAGAGAATGATACCAAAACCAGAAACTTTGCTCACTTTCTCTTCAGTGGAGTTCTCTCTCATGATTATCGGAGCAACATTAGATCAACTATTATAATTTTATTGGAACTGTTTGCAGCTGTTATAATATGTGAGGTCATATATCAGAGAATTAATTATGAGTAGCCTGAAATTACTTTAAGGCGACTGCTTCCATAGACCCCCAAACCAACAATTGCATAAACGTACCATTATGCACGTGCTCCTTCCGCCGGCGCTAACGGGTCGGGCTAGGTTAGCCTCCGAAGATCCATATCGATTGTACCCGTGTACCCGTTGAAAGGGTATACGGTGTACCCTTGTACTCGTTGAAAGGGTATACAGTGTATGTACGTTTCGGTGTATGTACGTGTCGGTGTATACGTCCGATGGATACTGCTTGGTGATCGTCGTCGGTTGTCACTTTCCATTCTCACGTACCTTGATCAGCTCGTCGCAGCCGCCAGCCCGGCGATCTCCGATCTAGATCTTCTCCGGTGAATACTGCTTGTCCGCCGATCGCGGCAAGGATCCGGCGTCCAACCTTGGCCCAACTCCACCCCTCCCCTCCCACGGCCGCCATTCATACCTAGGGTTTTGATCCCTCCGTCTTGTTGTAGCCGGTCGATCCCTCACCACCGCCATTTGCACGTACCCCGGTGAATCGTAGCAGGTCTGGCTGGTTACCTCGGCGATCTCCTATCCTTCCCGCATCCGGTGGATCGGTTGGCCGTCACCGCGGTGCGCACGATAATACGGCGGCAAACGTCTGAGTCATCCACCCTCCGCCTCCCCACGATCGACATATAGGTCGTTCCATTGCAAGGCAGAGCACCGCCGAGCCCAACTTCCCGTGGCTGCCCAGATTGCCACCGACGAACAGAAGAGGTTAGCCCCCCGTGCCACACTGTTATTCTATTCTTATTCCATGTATACTTTATAGGATGTATTGTCGCATTTGTGCTTAGGGTTTAATTTGTTGTTCAAAATTTTACCAATTTTTCGTATATTTTTTTGTTAATCAGCATTTCACAATGAATTCCAAGCCGAGTTTTTATGTTGATTAGGTCAGTGATGTTGGTTTTATTTGGATAGATGGACGGCTCTATGGCTTCTGGGATTGGCAATGAGAAAGCAACTACAGATGTTGATGACTCTACATGGGATGCTTTTGATATTTCATCTTCAGAAGATGAATATGAAATACCTTCGTCTGATGATGATGATAGCATTTTTGGTGATCCTCAGATTCGAGTCCGATAATGTGAGTCACTCACATTTTCATATTTTATCAAGACAAAGGTGCATGGGAATATTTTGTCCTTGAATTTTGCCTCCTTGTTGCAAATTTTGTAGATGGACATCGATGATGAAGACAGCATAAGAGAGACAGATGATGAACCCACTTCTGAAAATATGAGTGATGTATGCTTTCTTTTATCTTACTTGCCTTCTTCCAGGTGAAGATGAATATACATGTAATTTGCTATTTTCCTACAAATTGCGCAGGTTGTTGTAATCAGAAACAGTGAGCTTACCTACTATGGGGATTCTGATTTGGAAGACTTTGCTTATGAAGAGGATATTCCTGAGCAGTCGAAATCATTAGAAGGGGGGGTTTCACAGCTGTCAAAATCTGAATGCAAAAGCGAAGTAAGATTTTATTTTGATGCATTGCAATGCATAATAGAACAAATCAAAGTGTCTGTAACAATAACGCCATGTTTGTCATATTTGTTTAGGTGACAGGAAGTTCCCAGTTGGACCATACTAAGCAGGAAAATAATAAGGATCCATATGATATTGATGCTGAAATGAGCAGACAGCGAAAGTATGAGGCTGTAAGGGCCATGATCTTTGTTTCCGAAGAGGCTGCCTATTATTTCTACAACAAGTATGCCAAAGAACATGGTTTTAGCATTCGACGCGAGAAGAAAAAGGAACGCCTTGATGAATTAGGGACACCCACCATTCGGTATAGGCGGTTTCTTTGCTCCAGGGCTGGGCAACGTGAAAGCAAGTACTTAGAAATGAAAGACAGAACGTATAGGCACCGTCCTGAGTCTCGCTGCAACTGTGGTGCCCATTTCAGTGTGTCGTATAACAGGAAAAAGGGTGTTTGGACTGTTCTGAGATTTGACGACAATCACAACCATAAGCCTGCTACAGCTGATCAAATCGCTTTTATGAGGTCTCATAGAAAGATCAAGGCTCATCGTAAATCTAGGATCATGTCACTTTGGGAGCTGTTGGGATGAGATTATTCAACATTATGAGGACATTTATCAGTGACAATGGAAAATACAGCATGGTAGGATTTGTAAGAAAGGATCTTTACAACATGTCTTGCCGTGAAAAGAGGAAGATGCTTGCAAAGGGTGACGCCAACACAACCATTGGCATTATGGAGAAGAGGAAGCGAGATGATCCTGAATTCTATTTTGATTACAAGCTTGGTAAAGGTGGAAAATTGTTACACCTGTTCTGGTGTGATTCTCGCCTCGGCAGGACTATGCCGACTTCGGTGACGTGCCGGTGTTTGACAAAGACGTACAAAACAAATCGGTATGCTATGCCGTTCATACCTTTTGTGGGAATAAACAATCACCGCTGGACTACTATTTTTGCATGCGCCATTGTCTCGGACGAAAAGGAAGTAACATACAAGTGGTTGTTAGAAACATTCCCGAAAGCCATGTATCGCGAAGCCTAAAGGGATCATCATCGATGGGGACGCTGCAATGATCGCCGCTGTTGGTAAAGTCTTTCCAGCGTGTGGTAACGTGTTTGTACGTGGCATATTGAGAAGAACATGAAGAAGCACATTGACTCCCTGGCTCACAATGAATTCCGGTCGCCGTACTACACCACTTCGTAACAAGTATTCGAGGAGAGATGGAGGGCATTCGTCGAGAAGCACCAGACGGAATTAACCAAAGAATGGATGAAGAGGATGTATAGGAGGAAGAAGTTGTGGTCAGCCGCGTATCTAGCGAATGGATATTTCCTCGGAATGAAAAGCAACCAGAGGAGCGAGAGTTTGAACTCCACCCTACACACCCACCTTGACTTTGGACTGACAATGGTGGATATGGTTGTGCACTACGAGAATAACGATGGCCGTGTCCGGGAGGAAGAGGCCCGCCAGGACACCATAGACTCTCGTACAAGCACCGGTTGCGGTTACCAGGTACAAGGATATAGAGATGTCTCGCTGCCCGTAAATTCACTGCTACAAACTTCTACCTCGTTCAAGGGGAGCTGAAAAAGATTGGGGGCCTAGAGATTGTAGATCAACTTGGATGTGCTGGTGGGTTAACAACCTTCGTTGTGTCATGGATGAATAACCGTAAGTATTTGTTTTCAGTGGAGTACAGACCTGAAAGCAAAGAGGAAACAATAACGTGCAACTGCCGAAGGATGTATCGGAAAGGGCTACCTTGCAAGCACATCTTGTTTGTTTTGCATTTTGTGGGGTGCTCTGAAATTCCGAACTGTTGTGTTCTCCGAAGGTTCTCGAAGGATGCAAGGTATGGTTTGCCCTCGAGACGCGAGAGTGATTTGTACGGATGGGGATGGGAAGGGGTAGCTGAGCGGAGAAAGCATAGCGAGCTTACCCAAATTGGAGCAGAAGCTTTTGATGCAGCATTGCATGACCCAGAATCTTACAGCGAGCTTATGAAATGTATGAAAGGCATAATACACAGGAGAAAAGGTGACCAGAACAGTCATTCAACGGCTTACCATGAGGACGCACAAAACAGAGGAGATGCACCAGTAGTGGGTGATCCTGATAAAGCTGAGACCAAAGGAGCACCTAAACAAAACAAGAAGTACTATAAGGACAAGGATACGAATCAACGTACGTCAAAACATGGCAGGATATCGTCACACGACGAGCGGAAGAAGGAGAGGTTGTGCACTGCTTGCAATCAACCAGGTCATAACAGAAACAACAAGATGAAGTGCAGGCTACATAAGGAGTGAGTATCTGATTCAGCCCTACTCTTAAATAGCTTGCACTAATCTTCTACTATTTTATGTGCCACTGACTTGTGTGTTATTTCATGCAATGCAGATATGAGGGACCATCGGAAGTATGAACAACACTACTTGATCGATTCACATTGTTGCACTTGTGTATTATTTGTTGTACAAACATTGGTCAGATTGTCAAAGTTTGAATTTTGATACTTGCAACACAACTAGGACAATTTTGTTCACGAATGACAGAGAGCACAGCTTATGTCTTGCACACATTGCGAATACCATTACAGATCGCCTGTATCACCGTATGATACTTACAAAACAATATGGAGAATTTGTTCACAAATAACATAGAGCACAACTATGTCTTGGACACATCGCAAATATAATTACTGCATCGCACAAACACACTAGTACTTGCCCCCTTGAGTCTTATCACTCTCAGGCTTGCTTCTGACGCTTGTTCATTGATGAAGATTCATCCTGATTTTTGCATCTGGGGCAGATGTGGTCTGATCTCTGGAGGTGAGCTTGTCCCTCGTTCACCGTGTAGATCTTGTTGTATATCTCATAACTGAGATAGCCGTCAATAGCTGCGTACTCGAGGTTCATCCAGGACAGTGGCTTGCATTCCCAGAAACCATGCCCTTCCTTCCGAAGCCGGTTGTACTTGAAGTCCTTCTTCATGTTGGCAAACTTGGGATCAATGAGCTTTGCTGCAAGATCAGCCATTCCAGCCTGCGGTTGACCATTAATCTTGAAAATGTCCTGGATGTCGATGTGTCTCTCTTCTGGAACAGGAAGACCGGCCGCACGAACAACTTTTGTGTCATTTCTTTTATCAACACTTGTAAAAGTGTATTGCTTGTCCTTGAGAAAAGTCAGTAGGCGCGGACAATGATCCTTGCACCTTTGTCAAGAGCAGCACAAATAAATTCAACAAGTATTGTAATGAAAATGTAGGGACGCTTTAAATTCAATGTAGGGACATAAATTTCAATGATCCTTGTACCTAATGTAGTGGAATACAAGAACGTGCTCCCTCATGGCGATTTGCATTACCGCCAACTTGTGTCCGCTAGAGTCATACTCGAGATCCAGACCAATGAACTTGAACCTGTCCTCGTCCTCGTCGAGCCAACCCTCGTACATACGAAGAATTCTATCAACAGTCGCCGCCTCATTGGTGTAGACGACGTCGATATATGTACTCCCGTGCGCAAGGATGCGGTACTTCTCCGTCGTGGACTTCTCGTCTCCGGCCACGACGGAGGAAGAGGCAGATGCCATGGACAGCGTGGGAGGAAGGGAGCACTGGGATGCGGTAGACGAACGGCCGGGGTTGGGACAGAACGGTGGAACTGCCACAGTATTGGGCGGATATAGGGGCGGGAAGCGAACATGCAGTTAGAGGTCTGGCGGCCCACATTGGCCCGTTACATGTCTGACGGCCAAATTCGAAAAATTCGAAAATTCGAAAAATTCAAAAAAAGTTTTAACCAACGGATTATGTTCACAAAAATGTGTGACATATTGGGTAAAAAAAACTGGATTTTTTTTCGAAGGTCGAAAAATCGACTAGCTTAGAAAAAGTGGTTTGATGTAACCCAAACGATTCCGTTTCTAAGAATGTGGATTTTTCGACCTTCGAGAAACGCTCCAGAAATTTTTGCACACACTCTCGTATCCATTCTAATACGAAGTGTGAAGGTTTTTTCAATTTTTGAATTTCTGTGAAAATAAACAATTAAATTTCAGTTAAATTCGAGTTGAAAAAAAAAACAAAAGAAAACTAGAGAACCCTGATGGATGGGCCATGAGTGTTCCTTCCCCGCGTCCATGCTCCACGTTAATGGGCTTAGTAGAAACCGCGTTACATGTCTTTCGGCCTAGCTGATAAGTTTTTTAGTTTTGATTTGAATAAATCTGCAGCACATCTGGTTAAATTCAAAAAATTCAAAAAAAGTTTTAACCAACGGATTATGTTCACAAAAACATGTGACATATTGGGTAAAAAAAACTGGAAATTTTTACGAAGGTCGAAAAATCGACTATCTTAGAAAAAGTGGTTTGATGTAACCCAAACGGTTCCGTTTCTAAGAATGTCGATTTTTCGACCTTCGAGAAACGCTCCATAAATTTTTGCACACACTCTCGTATCCATTCTAGGACGAAGTGTGAAGGTTTTTTCAGTTTTTGAATTTCCGTGAAAATAAACTATTAAATTTCAGTTAAATTCGAGTTGAAAAAAAATAGAAGAAAACTAGAGAACCCTGCTGGATGGGCCATGAGTATTCCTTCCCCACGTCCATGCTCCACGTTAATGGGCTTAGTACAAACCGCGTTACATGTCTTTCGGCCTAACTGATAAGTTTTTTAGTTTTGATTTCAATAAATCTGCAGCAAACCTGGTTAAATTCAAAAAATTCAAAAAAAGTTTTAACCAACGGATTATGTTCACAAAAACGTGTGACATATTGGGTAAAAAAAACTGGAATTTTTTTCGAAGGTTGAAAAATCGACTAGCTTACAAAAAGTGGTTTGATGTAACCCAAACGGTTCCGTTTCTAAGAATGTGGATTTTTCGACCTTCGAGAAACGCTCCAGAAATTTTTGCACACACTCTCGTATCCATTCTAAGACGAAGTGTGAAGGTTTTTTCATTTTTTGAATTTATGTGAAAATAAAGTATTAAATTTCAGTTAAATTCGAGTTGAAAAAAAAACAAAAGAAAACTAGAGAACCCTGCTGGATGGGCCATGAGTATTCCTTCCCTGCGTCCATGCTCCACGTTAATGGGCTTAGTACAAACCGGCCTATTATTACCTGTCCGGAATGTTAACCGAATATATCAGCAGCACATGTGCATTTAGGGTTGAAACAGAATTAACCAACGTATTATGTCCTAAAAAACGTGTGACACTAAAAATAGTCTGAATTACAAAAATTAGTTTTTACTACAAAACGCACGAAAGTTTTTGCTGAAATAAAAATAGTACAACCCGAATACAAAGATGAATTATAATTTCTCCTTTCATTCTATGAGGATTCATCCATATGCATATCTTATAATGTGATATCTTCAATCTCAAGCCTGATGCACAAATCCCTGAACTCAATCTTCAGACATACTAATGAACCTATCACAAGATGAGCTGCTACACAGAACGCATTCCATCCATCTACAAACTCAATATGCTGCCCCTTGTAGATTGTATAAGCCCCAACCATTTGTCCATTAATAGATCTGCTATAAAAAATAGCAGCACCTTCTCTCGGCCTATAGTATCCACGTGCAACATCAAATGGAATGAGCTACAAAAAAGTAAAATATAAACAAAGAAAACGTTAACACTGTTTGTATGTTATGAATGAAACTTAAAAACAAGTGAAAAAGTTACTAACCAAACGAGTAAGAGAAGATTCATTCAACCTCATCACAAAGAACTGAGGTACTTCAAAGAAATCGAGGAATTCGTTTTCCTCCACTTTATTTAGCTCTATGAATATAGCCCATGTAACTGCATTCATCTCTGCGGAGTTAATGTCTAGCAAATTTGAGAAAATGGTTTTCTCAAAAGTAACTCTGCAGCACTCCAAAACCTCCCAACAATCTGAACAAACAAAAAAATAAAACAGAATGAACAATGAGAAATATGTGAAAACAATATCACAATAATAATTAGAAACAAAGAAACATGCCTGGTAACTGAACCCATGGTTTTTCGTCACGGTCAGCATTGAATACAACAACTTCAAACTTGGAAGTAGTTTCATCATATGTGAACTCCACAATGTCATTTTCATCCATAACATAAGAGTCTACAAAAGAACTCCAGAATGGTCCACAAAGGTAAGTTCTTGCTTCAGTCTTCTCCACATGGAAATGATAAACAGAACCATGATTGCATTCAGCAACAACCCACGTATCTACTAAACTATGTAGCATCTCCCTAGCATGGCAAGGCACGGCCTGAAGAATTGAACACAAAAAACAATTTATTTAGAAAAGAATTGAACACGGCGGGGAAATAATGTATATCTAGCTTGTACTATGCAAAACATACATACAATTAGTTCTTCAAACAAATGCACCATCGCTACATCAAATGAAAATGCACGACGCTTGGACCGGAAGCAGTTAGTGTCAGGCTGGCCACAAATAAGACATCCTGCTTCTTCATCCATCTCTGACAAAAATAATATAACATATCAAACACATTCGAAACATTCCAATAACAGAAATCCAAAGAATTAAATCAATGTTCACAATGAACTACAAACTCCTGCTGATGTCCTAGATTTCTGGGTACTAACCCTAATAGATAGCTACCCTACATCAGGGGCGGCGCGCGGCAAGTCGTGGAGGGGGGCGTGCAGGATGTAGTGCAGGGGCTCAGAAAAGTACCACCGGGGCTACGACCAAAAGAAGAAGCGCCTCCGCTCTCGCTCTCGCCGTCGCCGTCGCCGTTCGCCATCGCTCCTCGCCGCTCGGTGTCCCCGCTTCAACAATAACCGCATACAATCTGCGCACAAAAGCCTCGGGCTATAAAAATGGGCCAACAAAAACCGGGCACAACAGAAACAAAAGGCCCAACATGTGACTAATTCCAACTGACTACACGGTTATTTCATGTCAGAACCCTACGAGACTTTGTGAAACCAATGCACCTTTAGTCAACAATATATAGGGCATATTTCATTTTGAACAAAAATAAGAGGTCTATTTTTTACAGACTATTTGTTTTGGGTTCACAAGTCTACCAATATGTGAATATTTTTTACTCATTTTTTACCCTAGATCTTAACCAAGCTACGTCTTTTGAACTAATAAACTAGAAAATGCAAGAAAGTTAAGACACCTGGCATTAAACATAGGGCCGACAGAGGATTTTCATTCCTTCTAAGTTTCTTACACAAGATTGAACAGCAAAGGGAAGAAAAAAACACTAAATCGGCGGCCTCTACATCTTGCTTGTCCATCCAAGACATGCCACCCGGCTAATCCTCTTTGTCGGAGGACCACCATTTTCTGCCCTCTTCTTCGACCTTGGACTCCTGGAGCGCCTTGGCGAGCCCCGGTGTATCGGCTGGGTCATCGTGAGCCCGCATCTGGGCCTGGTAACTCAGTTCCACATCTCCCAATATCACGTCCTCATCGTCGTCGGAGGACCACCATTTGTCGTCCTCCACTTCGGCCTTGGACTGCTGGAGCGCCTGGGTGAGGCCCGTTGTGTCGGTGGGGTCGTCGGGAGCCCGAATCTCCGGCGACCACCATTTGTCGAACTCCTGTTCGGCCTTGGACTGCTGGAGCGCCTGGGTGAAGCCCGGTGTGTCGGCGGGGTCGTCGGGAGCCCGAATCTTCGACTGGTAATTGAGATACGCAGTCCACCTCGGCTGCGGCTCGGGCTCCGGATCCGGTTGCGGCTCCGGCTTGGGAACGCGCAGATGAGGTGCAGGGCCGCGAATCGGAATTTGGTCCCGCGGCTCACTTGTCGCTGGAGGTGGAAGGACGATCCCTTCGTGCCGGCGCGGCGGAAGAGCTGGAGGTGCCCGTGGTTCGCCGTACGGTGGTGGTAGGCGGCGTGGCGCGCCGCGAGGAAGAGGGACATAGCCGTGCGCCGCGAGCACGGTGTCCACGTCCTTGCCGGCCCGCATGACTGCCGCCCTATTTGATTGTACCTCCCGCCGGCGTACATACCGTACTGGTTGGCTAGCTCGTCGAGGCGCTCCATCTCGAACCGGGGCCTCCACAAGGCGCTGTCCTCCCCCCAGTCTGGGTTCGCCCGATCCCACGGCGTGAGGGCAGCTCGACGGCGGCGGATGTAGCCGCGCAGATCTTCGTCTTTTTCAGGGACCGGCGGGATGGCGTACCCGGCGGCGCTCACCCTCCAACCAGCTGGCAGGTGCCAGTACGGTGGAACGAGCAGCCGCGCCTCGGCCAAGATCGTCGCTTCGTCGGGGTTGAGGCTCTGAGGACGAGGGGCCGCACGGCGGATTTTAGCTCCGCGGGCGCTGCTCCCTCCGGCTTCGTGGTCGTCGAGGCCCATCGCTTGCTACGGCTGCTCGACGGCGGCGGGTTTAGGTTATGGGCTAGCTAGGGTTTGGTGCGGGATGGCCTGATGTGCTCCACTGGATGGGATAAAATGGACTGTCGGTGAACCGAGTGAGTGGTGCTGCGGCCTTGTACGCGTGTTCGCTGTTGACGACCTGTTGACTGGGAGGCCACACATGTTCGCTATTATGATGCCACCGAATCAGTTCCCCTCCTGTTTAATGGCTCGTCGATTGTGAAGCGACATATCTAGTTGGGACGCCACCGGTAAACCACGCGCAGGAGCCACTGGTTATCCACGCGCAGGCGCCACGGTAAATGCGTCGCCTAGGCTGCCGTGCAGCAAATTCGGTCGTCAGTTGCCCCAATGGACGGTCAGTAAATGCTATACATACGGACGTTTTACTTACGAAAACACTTTACGGACTCACGATGGAGCAACACACACGGAAGTCCATGAACAGAAAATAAGTTGAAGATAAAAAATCGATGACACAATGGTTCTTGAAAAACATAACAAAATATTTGGAGTATGAACTAAGTGTTCATATTTCAGAGCCTATCTACTACCATCTTGAATTCACCATCGACGACGCTTCGACCAAAACCGAAGATGAATATGTCACTAACTCTCATATCGTGCAGTTTCACCAGTTGCTTCCAGTTCGATGTTATCATGGCACCTCCTTTGGCTTTGCTTTTCACCTTTGACTTGTCCATCACCATCTTAACTTTGAGGCGAGCCTTTCCTAAGAATAAGACTTCTACTTCTGATGGCAGTTCAACATTAGGGATAATGTGGCTCATGGTGAATCTCTTCGAAAAGTACTGCATAAAAGAAATCAAACATATAAACAACAGTTACGGTGTAGAAAATAAATATAAATCTCTTGGTGTGTACTGTAATGTTTACCATTTTTGCTTTACCCTCCTGGACGTGTGATTTTTTTATGGTGCAGACATATATTGGTGCTTTCAGATTAGTTTTCTGAACATTACTTCTCAGATAATCAACTACAGTTCTCAGATAACGAAATTCTCCATCATCCATAGCTACTCGATTTGCATACTCAACAAACACCTCGAACTCATGCTCACACTTTATTCTAGGACCTGCATAAGTATTAAATAGATCAGGCCCAACAATAGAATCGCATGGAAGACATAAATGGGAGGTAATTTCGGACCTCTTATATTCAGCTTTTTGTGCAACTTAAGAGCAGCACGAACATGACGAACACGAGCAAACGATGCCACATAGTTGAATATAGAAAAGATGTAACACGTACAAATTTGAGTCCTAAGATGGTTAGGGCATCGATCACCGTCAGAGAAAATAGGGCATCGGGCAATCGGAAGAGACGAGTTTGTACTTGACTAGATTAGATCTGATATTAAATATAGACAACACAAGATGAGTTGCGTATGACTTACATCATCTTCCATTGTAACTTCACAGACGCCGCTCTTCCCGTCCAGGCTTCGATGAGAGACGATATGAGGTTAGATGAGGCGATTATATAGGTGGAAGTGGGCAAAAGGCGATCATAATCTTGTTACCTTAATTCGTGGGAGGGTCGATATCAACGTGACAAAGTTTGTTTCCCTAAATAATGTCGTTACCTTAATTCGTGGGAGGGTCGATATCAACGTGACAAAGTTTTTTTCCCTAAATAATGTCGTTACCTTAATTAGTGGGGAAGGTTGGGATTCGATAGTTTGGAGGCGTAGTCAATTACGGGGATCGATTATTAATGTTGTCCCCTTAATTAGTACAATCAAAGGTACACATTTTTGAATAATTGCCCTCTAATTCATGTTGTTACCTTAATTAGTACTACTCATGTCGTAATACTGCTGCAAATAGAAATTAATTTTCACACCTTATGCACAGAGTAATCAAAGTAGCTCAAACAGATTCTCTTAGCGACGGCGTTTGATAGTCGGAATGAGAGGAGATGGACGGAGAGCAAGGTTATTTCACGGCGTTTTTTCGTGGTTACAATGCATTATAATTTCAGTAAACTTAAAATTTGAACCACTACTGACATTCATGAATAATTTGAAAACAGTATGACATAAACGTCAAATAAAGTTTGCAACAAACATCAAAATGTCTCAGCATGACTTCCAACTTGGACAAATAAGCTAATTGTAAAAATAATGTAATGCCTTTGTTGATTTCAGAGAATATCAACCAGAAGCTTGAGACCACCACCGCGGCTACCACAGAACCAGAACACAAACACGTTTTTAACTCTCATATTAGTCTTCTTCACAACCTCCATCCAGTTTGTTGTTATCATGGCACCTCCTTTGCCTTTTCCATTGACCTGTGACTTGCTCATCACCATCTTAACTGTTGCAATTTTAGTATTCGATGAATAAACTTCTATTTCTGCTCGTAGCTGTGTATGCCTAGCAATGTGGTTTAGTGTGAATCCCCTCGAGAAGTACTGCATATAAGATTACAATCAATTAGAGAACTCAATCAGCTATGTTAGGAAACTGTGAAAATTTTGGTGTGTAATCCAGTGCTTACCATTTTTGCTTTATTCTTCACGACGATTGATTTTTTGATCGTGCAAACATACGGTGGCTTTCTTGGCATGTGCTTGTCAACTAGCTGTTTCAATGTAGCAAATTGTGCATCATCCATTCTTACGCGATTGGCATACCTGATGAAACCTTCAAAATCCTCACCCTCCTCACAGTTAGGACCTGCATACAAAATTATATACATAAACCAGAATATTACAATTTCCTTGGAAAACAAGAGTGTCCTAAATTTGTGTACCTCTTACGATATGCTTTTTGTTCTTCCTCATAGCAGCACCGCAACGCCGTGGGCTAACACGTTGTGCCACCTAGCAAAGTGTACAACACATATAACTGATGAGTTCTTGTGTGGAATACTCAAGCGTCCCGGATATAGAGATCTAACTAGTGGCGATTAGTGCAAATCTTTGTGATAAAATAAGGAGGGGACAATCGATTATTTACCCAAACGTTAATCTGCCCTGGATGATCTAACCATAGTTGTAGATTACGCATTAAGGACATGGCGGCCTAAGGACATTATATATACTTGTGTTTATGATCTACCCGAAAGGGGTTTTCGGAGAACTAGAATCTGTTAAGTACGTATAATCTAATAAGTATGAAGCGTCGACTCTATCCAATGAGATTTTGGATGTGTTGATCTGGTCGATTCCCATGGCGGCCTCCCATACCTAATTTGCGATCTATCTCGACGACAAGTCAAATAATATTACGACAGGTGAAAGTCTTGACATACCTGATCCATGGCAAAGGGGTGCCGTCGATGATCAACACTAGTTCTCTCAGATGAACAGGTGAAAGATGTTGCTTGGTCGGCCGCCCAGACGTCGCTGAGATGAAACGGTGTGAAAAGACGACGATGATATAGTTCGTGGGGGTGTGGGTTACCCGTGATGGGTAGTACGTGTTGCCGCAAATTACGCCCTGCACAATTAAAGTTGTTAACTAATATGTTGGGTGGGTGGGCTTGATCGTTTCGTGCCGGAAATTCGATTCGTGGGCCGGATCATCGTCCAAGCAAGGCAGCCTTTGTTTAATTTTTTTCTTTTTTATATTTAAGAGGGAAAATATAGGGTTTTAGGCCAAAACATGCACTTTTGGGGCAAATCAAGTGGCTGGGGATGCCAGGGTGAGGCCACACTTGGCACATGGGTGCACCAATGCATGCCCCACACTTCTACCCTTGGAATTTACATGAATAATATGGGGTAGACCATGGTGAGTTGCACCCAGACACCCCAAATATAGGGTTTTAGGCCAAAACATGCACTTTCGGGGCAAATCAAGTGGCTGGGGATGCCAGGGTGAGGCCACACTTGGCACATGGGTGCACCAATGCATGACCCACACTGCCACCCTTGGAATTTACATGAATAATATGGGGTAGACCATGGTGAGTTGCACCCAGACACCCCAAATATAGGGTTTTAGGCCAAAACATGCACTTTTGGGGCAAATCAAGTGGCTGGGGATGCCAGGGTGAGGCCACACTTGGCACATGGGTGCACCATTGCATGCCCCACACTGCTACCCTTGGAATTTACATGAATAATATGGGGTAGACCATGGTGGGTTGCACCCAGACACCCCAAATATAGGGTTTTAGGCCAAAACATGCACTTTTGGGGCAAATCAAGTGGCTGGGGATGCCAGGGTGAGGCCACACTTGGCACATGGGTGCACCAATGCATGCCCCACACTGCTACCCTTGGAATTTACATGAATAATCTGGGGTAGACCATGGTGGGTTGCACCCAGACACCCCAAATATAGGGTTTTAGGCCAAAACATGCACTTTTGGGGCAAATCAAGTGGCTGGGGATGCCAGGGTGAGGCCACACTTGGCACATGGGTGCACCAATACATGCCCCACACTTCTACCCTTGTAATTTACATGAATACTATGGGGTAGACCATGGTGAGTTGCACCCAGACACCCCAAATATAGGGTTTTAGGCCAAAACATGCACTTTTGGGGCAAATCAAGTGGCTGGGGATGCCAGGGTGAGGCCACACTTGGCACATGGGTGCACCAATGCATGCCCCACACTGCTACCCTTGGAATTTACATGAATAATATGGGGTAGACCATGGTGGGTTGCACCCAGACACCCCAAATATAGGGTTTTAGGCCAAAACATGCACTTTTGGGGCAAATCAAGTGGCTGGGGATGCCAGGGTGAGGCCACACTTGGCACATGGGTGCACCAATGCATGACCCACACTGCCACCCTTGGAATTTACATGAATAATATGGGGTAGACCATGGTGAGTTGCACCCAGACACCCCAAATATAGGGTTTTAGGCCAAAACATGCACTTTTGGGGCAAATCAAGTGGCTGGGGATGCCAGGGTGAGGCCACACTTGGCACATGGGTGCACCATTGCATGCCCACACTGCTACCCTTGGAATTTACATGAATAATATGGGGTAGACCGTGGTGGGTTGCACCCAGACACCCCAAATATAGGGTTTTAGGCCAAAACATGCACTTTTGGGGCAAATCAAGTGGATGGGGATGCCAGGGTGAGGCCACACTTGGGACATGGGTGCACCAATGCATGCCCCACACTGCTACCCTTGGAATTTACATGAATAATATGGGGTAGACCATGGTGAGTTGCACCCAGACACCCCAAATATAGGGTTTTAGGCCAAAACATGCACTTTTGGGGCAAATCAAGTGGCTGGGGATGCCAGGGTGAGGCCACACTTGGCACATGGGTGCGCCATTGCATGCCCCACACTGCCACCCTTGGAATTTACATGAATAATATGGGGTAGACCATGGTGGGTTGCACCCAGACACCCCAAATATAGGGTTTTAGGCCAAAACATGCACTTTTGGGGCAATTAACTGGGATGGGGATGCCAGGGTGAGGCCACACTTGGCACATGGGTGCACCATTGCATGCCCCACACTGCCACCCTTGGAATTTACATGAATAATATGGGGTAGACCATGGTGGGTTGCACCCAGACACCCCAAATATAGGGTTTTAGGCCAAAACATGCACTTTTGGGGAAAATCAAGTGGCTGGGGATGCCAGGGTGAGGCCACACTTGGCACATGGGTGCACCAATGCATGCCCCACACTGATACCCTTGGAATTTACATGAATAATCTGGGGTACACCATGGTGGGTTGCACCCAGACACCCCAAATATAGGGTTTTAGGCCAAAACATGCACTTTTGGGGCAAATCAAGTGGCTGGGGATGCCAGGGTGAGGCCACACTTGGCACATGGGTGCACCAATACATGCCCCACACTTCTACCCTTGTAATTTACATGAATAATATGGGGTAGACCATGGTGAGTTGCACCCAGACACCCCAAATATAGGGTTTTAGGCCAAAACATGCACTTTTGGGGCAAATCAAGTGGCTGGGGATGCTAGGGTGAGGCCACACTTGGCACATGGGTGCACCATTGCATGCCCCACACTGCCACCCTTGGAATTTACATGAATAATATGGGGTAGACCATGGTGGGTTGCACCCAGACACCCCAAATATAGGGTTTTAGGCCAAAACATGCACTTTTGGGGCAAATCAAGTGGTTGGGGATGCCAGGGTGAGGCCACACTTGGCACATGGGTGCACCATTGCATGCCCCACACTGCCACCCTTGGAATTTACATGAATAATATGGGGTAGACCATGGTGGGTTGCACCCAGACACCCCAAATATAGGGTTTTAGGCCAAAACATGCACTTTTGGGGCAAACCATGTGAATGGGATGCCAGGGTGAGGCCACACTTGGCACATGGGTGCACCAATGCATGCCCCACACTGCTACCCTTGGAATTTACATGAATAATCTGGGGTAGACCATGGTGGGTTGCACCCAGACACCCCAAATATAGGGTTTTAGGCCAAAACATGCACTTTTGGGGTAAATCAAGTGGCTGGGGATGCCAGGGTGAGGCCACACTTGGCACATGGGTGCACCAATACATGCCCCACACTTCTACCCTTGTAATTTACATGAATAATATGGGGTAGACCATGGTGAGTTGCACCCAGACACCCCAAATATAGGGTTTTAGGCCAAAACATGCACTTTTGGGGCAAATCAAGTGGCTGGGGATGCTGTGGTGAGGCCACACTTGGCACATGGGTGCACCAATGCATGCCCCACACTGCTACCCTTGGAATTTACATGAATAATATGGGGTAGACCTTGGTGGGTTGCACCCAGACACCCCAAATATAGGGTTTTAGGCCAAAACATGCACTTTTGGGGAAAATCAAGTGGCTGGGGATGCCAGGGTGAGGCCACACTTGGCACATGGGTGCACCAATGCATGCCCCACACTGCTACCCTTGGAATTTACATGAATAATCTGGGGTAGACCATGGTGGGTTGCACCCAGACACCCCAAATATAGGGTTTTAGGCCAAAACATGCACTTTTGGGGCAAATCAAGTGGCTGGGGATGCCAGGGTGAGGCCACACTTGGCACATGGGTGCACCAATGCATGACCCACACTGCCACCCTTGGAATTTACATGAATAATATGGGGTAGACCATGGTGAGTTGCACCCAGACACCCCAAATATAGGGTTTTAGGCCAAAACATGCACTTTTGGGGCAAATCAAGTGGCTGGGGATGCCAGGGTGAGGCCACACTTGGCACATGGGTGCACCAATGCATGCCCAAAACTGCTACCCTTGGAATTTACATGAATAATATGGGGTAGACCATGGTGAGTTGCACCCAAACACCCCAAATATAGGGTTTTAGGCCAAAACATGCACTTTTGGGGCAAATCAAGTGGCTGGGGATGCCAGGGTGAGGCCACACTTGGGACATGGGTGCACCAATGCATGCCCCACACTGCTACCCTTGGAATTTACATGAATAATATGGGGTAGGCCATGGTGGGTTGCACCCAGACACCCCAAATATAGGGTTTTAGGCCAAAACATGCACTTTTGGGGCAAATCAAGTGGCTGGGGATGCCAGGGTGAGGCCACACTTGGCACATGGGTGCACCAATGCATGCCCCACACTGTCACCCTTGGAATTTACATGAATAATATGGGGTAGACCATGGTGGGTTGCACCCAGACACCCCAAATATAGGGTTTTAGGCCAAAACATGCACTTTTGGGGCAAATCAAGTGGCTGGGGATGCCAGGGTGAGGCCACACTTGGCACATGGGTGCACCAATGCATGCCCCACACTGCTACCCTTGGAATTTACATGAATAATATGGGGTAGACCATGGTGGGTTGCACCCAGACACCCCAAATATAGGGTTTTAGGCCAAAACATGCACTTTTGGGGCAAATCAAGTGGCTGGGGATGCCAGGGTGAGGCCACACTTGGCACATGGGTGCACCAATGCATGCCCCACACTTCTACCATTGGAATTTACATGAATAATATGGGGTAGACCATGGTGAGTTGCACCCAGACACCCCAAATATAGGGTTTTAGGCCAAAACATGCACTTTTGGGGCAAATCAAGTGGCTAGGGATGCCAGGGTGAGGCCACACTTGGCACATGGGTGCACCATTGCATGCCCCACACTGCTACCCTTGGAGTATACATGAATAATATGGGGTAGACCATGGTGGGTTGCACCCAGACACCCCAAATATAGGGTTTTAGGCCAAAACATGCACTTTTGGGGCAAATCAAGTGGATGGGGATGCCAGGGTGAGGCCACACTTGGGACATGGGTGCACCAATGCATGCCCCACACTGCCACCCTTGGAATTTACATGAATAATATGGGGTAGACCATGGTGGGTTGCACCCAGACACCCCAAATATAGGGTTTTAGGCCAAAACATGCACTTTTGGGGCAAATCAAGTGGCCGGGGATGCCAGGGTGAGGCCACACTTGGCACATGGGTGCACCAATGCATGCCCCACACTGCTACCCTTGGAATTTACATGAATAATATGGGGTAGACCATGGTGGGTTGCACCCAGACACCCCAAATATAGGGTTTTAGGCCAAAACATGCACTTTTGGGGCAAATCAAGTGGCTGGGGATGCCAGGGTGAGGCCACACTTGGCACATGGGTGCACCAATGCATGCCCCACACTTCTACCCTTGGAATTTACATGAATAATATGGGGTAGACCATGGTGAGTTGCACCCAGACACCCCAAATATAGGGTTTTAGGCCAAAACTTGCACTTCTGGTGGAAATAAAGTTGGTGGGGATGCCAGGGTGAGGCCACACTTGGCACATGGGTGCACCATTGCATGCCCCACACTGCCACCCTTGGAATTTACATGAATAATATGGGGTAGACCATGGTGGGTTGCACCCAGACACCCCAAATATAGGGTTTTAGGCCAAAACATGCACTTTTGGGGCAAATCAAGTGGCTGGGGATGGGTGAGGCCACACTTGGCACATGGGTGCACCAATGCATGCCCCACACTGCTACCCTTGGAATTTACATGAATAATATGGGGTAGACCATGTTGAGTTGCACCCAGACACCCCAAATATAGGGTTTTAGGCCAAAACATGCACTTTTGGGGCAAATCAAGTGGCTAGGGATGCCAGGGTGAGGCCACACTTGGCACATGGGTGCACCAATGCATGCCCCAAACTGCTACCCTTGGAATTTACATGAATAATATGGGGTAGACCATGGTGAGTTGCACCCAGACACCCCAAATATAGGGTTTTAGGCCAAAACATGCACTTTTGGGGCAAATCAAGTGGCTGGGGATGCCAGGTGAGGCCACACTTGGCACATGGGTGCACCAATGCATGCCCCACACTGCTACCCTTGGAATTTACATGAATAATATGGGGTAGACCATGGTGGGTTGCACCCAGACACCCCAAATATAGGGTTTTAGGCCAAAACATGCACTTTTGGGGCAAATCAAGTGGTTGGGGATGCCAGGGTGAGGCCACACTTGGCACATGGGTGCACCAATGCATGCCCCACACTTATACCCTTGGAATTTACATGAATAATATGGGGTAGACCATGGTGAGTTGCACCCAGACACCCCAAATATAGGGTTTTAGGCCAAAACATGCACTTTTGGGGAAAATCAAGTGGCTGGGGATGCCAGGGTGAGGCCACACTTTGCACATGGGTGCACCATTGCATGCCCCACACTGCTACCCTTGGAATTTACATGAATAATATGGGGTAGACCATGGTGAGTTGCACCCAGACACCCCAAATATAGGGTTTTAGGCCAAAACATGCACTTTTGGGCAAATCAAGTGGCTGGGGATGCCAGGGTGAGGCCACACTTGGCACATGGGTGCACCAATGCATGTCCCACACTGCCACCCTTGGAATTTACATGAATAATATGGGGTAGACCATGGTGAGTTGCACCCAGACACCCCAAATATAGGGTTTTAGGCCAAAACATGCACTTTTGGGCAAATCAAGTGGCTGGGGATGCCAGGGTGAGGCCACACTTGGCACATGGGTGCTCCAATGCATGCCCCACACTGCTACCCTTGGAATTTACATGAATAATATGGGGTAGACCATGGTGGGTTGCACCCAGACACCCCAAATATAGGGTTTTAGGCCAAAACATGCAGTTTTGGGGCAAATCAAGTGGTTGGGGATGCCAGGGTGAGGCCACACTTGGCACATGGGTGCACCAATGCATGCCCCACACTTCTACCCTTGGAATTCACATGAATAATATGGGGTAGACCATGGTGAGTTGCACCCAGACACCCCAAATATAGGGTTTTAGGCCAAAACATGCACTTTTGGGGCAAATCAAGTGGCTGGGGATGCCAGGGTGAGGCCACACTTGGCACATGGTTTGGATAGCTAACAAGAGATAGTTTTTTCTGTTTATTTTTTTAGCACAAGGATTGTCGTGCACACAATTATTAACTTAATGCATATTTACATCATCTACTAGCAACAAAGTCACAATAAAAATAGAAATAGCTAATAAAACAAAACATTTAGTTGATAGCACACTCCTCTGCTAAAACATGAGAGAGGTCTGGAAAACAAAACGTCGACCGTCCATCTTAGTGCATCTAACGCTACGGTGCTGAACTGCATCCGTTGGATCGGTCTTCTAGAAGGAATCAACGGGCTATCCGCGAGAGCGACGATTTGGCGACGTGATTGGCTAGCGTTTTTTTTTCTTCCAGCGTCTCGCGGTTTGGCAGGAGACGTCGAAATATCCGTTGGGCTCTGGCTCGCGCGTCCACGCATGCCATCGTCGAACGAGCCCGTCTAGGCCTGCCATGCATGCGCAGCGATCCACCACGTTGCGTGTTGCCATGCATGCACTCGTTGCAGACGTCGCTCCGTCGCACAAACGCTGAAACGCTGAAACTCTGAGACGCGGCGTACAGATGTGTCGCATGGCAGTGGTAACAGCTTCACGCGGGCGTGTCGGTCGGTCGGTTTTTTCCGTCACGCTGAAAAAGGTTTCGGTTCACACGCGCAGTTCTGTATCCACGCGCCTAATTAATTGACACACTAAACACCGTGCGCCGCTTTGGATGCCGTGTCCTGCGTTTCAATGTGCAGTTAGTGGATAACACGAAAGCAGCTCACAAGCCCCCTCACCTCACCCATCCACGCCTATTTAACGCCACCATTGTGCTCACTCTGTCTCACACTCATCAAATCCATCTCCCATCCTATCTAACCGCCTCCAAATCCAATACACGCCACATCTCAAGGGGATCGCTACAATGCAGTTCAACGGCCCTATGTTCTGCCGCCCTGGAACCGTGCCGGAGAGACAGTACCCGGCCGGAGTCGTCTGCGAGAACCAGCTGCGCGTGTGGGCCATATCGAGGTGGAGGGGCGAGCTAGCTTCATGCTTCCTCTCTTCCGGCTACCGCCACCTCCCTCCGGACTCGCCAAGCATGTTCGAGCTTGAGAAGTACTACGACGGCAACTCCGGCAACGTCATCGGCCTCTTCGTAACTTTCACCAACAGGTTCGACGCTCACCATCTGCTCGGGCAGGTGTTTTGGTGCGGGTGCGAGTTCATCGCATTCACCAACTACAACATCTTCACCAACTTCTACGCCATCTTCCCCACCCCGGGCAACATGCACTGCCTCCCCTACATCATGCCAGAGGACGAGCAAGCGAGACTTGCGTCTGTGAGGGGGCAGCATCGCCGGCAAGCTCCACCAACGCCAGCGGCCATGCTCCACCAGCGGATGCGCGAAGCTAGGGCGGAGAGGAGGGCAATAAGGCAGGCGTCAAACGGGAGGGACGAAAACGAGGCAGGCCCATCGAGTGCCCCAACCGGCGGCCTGGCCAATTGGGTATTTCTTTGATGTTTCGTCGCCTGCGCCAACCGACGGCCGCACATTGCGCCAACCGATGTTGAAACTATATTTTGGGTGTCTATTTGATGTTGGCGCGCCTTTGATGTTTCTTGTTACGTGCAAGTGCTCCAAATTTAAATGCTCCATGAATAAGACTTTACTTTTACTTCTTTGGCAGCATTAGGGATAACGTGGCTCATGGTGAATCCCTTCGAAAATCTTTGCATAAAGAAATTAAACACATTAACAACAGTTACTTCCTCCGTCTCAAAGGATAAGGCGTAAATATTTTTCCAAAATTTCGTCATAGCATAAGGCACACGATGCGGTGTATACGTTTTCTCCCAAAACTACCCTTTGATATTATTTATATCGCCTTAAACATCGGAAGTGGAGCAGTAAATTGTGTGGTTGTCATTGGCCTTCCACGACGCATGCGGGAAGCCGAGCCAAAAAATCCGGAAAGGAGCACAATAGATGCTTCATAAACAAACAGATGATAGAAGCAAAGTTTCTTGACAAGCAAATACGTACAAATAATTAACTAGGCATGGATCTTTGGAGAAGTCGTCGTAATTGCACAGCTTCGTCAGCCACGGATTATCACTCTTCGGGCTCTGCTGATCACTCATCTCCGTCATCCACGGATCATCACTCTTCTGCTCATCACCAGTCCACGACTTCCTCAGGTTCTGCCAATAATCACTACTCTTCGGCGCATCACTACTCTCCGGCCACTGCTCATCATTCATCTTCCTCCGCTTGCCATGAGGGGGACTTGTCTGCTGGGTGTTGTCGCTGGAAGCTGCTGCCTTCAAGCTTGCTAGTTCAGCCTGCACGCTTGCAAGTTCAGCATTTAACCTTGCTATTTCAGCTGCAGCATTTTTCTGTGCACGTTCAACTTCGATCTCTGCTTTATTGCATTTGTCACACAAATGTCCCCTCAGCGTGTCTTCCTTCTTGCAACCGGGGCAAAAGACAAGGTAACGCAGGAAGAACCATATCTTAACGTAGAGCTGGTAGCTCACGTAAGCATCTTTAGCTGCATACTCCAGTTTAAATCGGACAACGGCCGCTCTTCCCAGTAATCGTGCCTCTCTGGAGGGAATTTGTCCTTCATCTGGCTGTACGACTCGTGGATGATGCTAGTTGCAAGACTAGCCATTCCATCCCTCATTAATTTTCCTCTCTCGTTGAGACCTTTGACGTTGACAAATTCCTGGATATCGATCCAGTTCTCCCTAGGAATTATAATCTTCTCGTAATATAACTTTATAAAATCTGCTCTATTGTCAACGGTGCAGAACACAATTCCTTGATTTTGAAGGAATGAGCGCAGCGCCGGACATTCCCCGTTGGTCCTGAAAGCAAAAAATTATTACTTGCGAGATCAACACTTGAATAAAATTTGGGACTACGAAGCTAGTCTATATGCAATCTCATAGCTTGAATATAAAATTTGAAACTACATAAGTTTAGTAAGTTCATGATCAACAGTCTGAAAATTATCTAGTCATAATTCATTTGGTACTAATAGAATGCATGAACAACACTTTTATGAAATGTGTAAGTGCAATTGTTTAGTCATTGAAATTTCATTTTGCATCATATAATTTTGAAACTAACAAAAGTCTATTAAATGCAAGATCAAGACTCCGAAAATTTGCTTGTGATAATTAATTTAGTATAATGAGATCCAGTACATGCTAGATGAGCATATGGATATATTCAATTTGATGCAAAAATTTAGTACTTGCGAGATCAATACTTGAATAAAATTTGGGAATACGAATGTTTAGTCTATGCAATCTCATAACTTGAATAAAATTGACATAAGTTTAGTAAGTGCATGATCAAGAGTCTGAAAATTATCTAGTCATAATCCATTTGATACTAAAAGAATGCATGACCAACACTTTTATGAAATGTGTAAGTGCAATTTTTTAGTCATTGAAATATCATTTTGCATCATTAATTTTGGAACTAACAAAAGTCTATCAAATGCAAGATCAGGACTCCGGAAATTTGCTTTGTGATAATTAATTTGGTATAATGAAATCCAGTAAATGCTAGATGAGCATATGGATAGATTCAATCTGCAAGATCAGGACACCATGCATGCTTTGTGGCTTTTGTTACACAAAACACAGAAACAAAACTAGTTTTGCAGCTAGCACGGTTTGTAGTTTAATTTGTTGCACCTAGCCCAAATGAACCAATTTGTAACTTGTTGTTGCACGAATTCCCAGTTAGAAAACATAGAAATATGACTCGGTCTGAAACTAAATTCACAATTCAACATCATATAGCTAAATACACGGTTCATTAACACAAGAATTATGGATAATCCCCTCTCCACAATTTCTTTCAATAAAATGCACTATCCCATATTCTTGAAACTGCCTTGCGAATTATGGTGCATGTGAGTTGCAATTTTCTCTCAAACAGAGAAAACAGAGCACTCGAGATTAACTAAAACAGATCAAGATTAACTAAAACAGAGCACTCGAGGGTGACTTGGTTCATGCACTAGCGATTAACTAAAATCTGAGCAAGATTAACTAAATCAGAGCAAGATTAAGTAAATCAGAGCAAGATTAAGGTCTACAAACCAAGAATAGTGGCAGACGAGGACGTGGTTCCTCATGGACAGTTGAACGACGGCGAGGTAGTTGTCTTCTTCGTGGTTGGGGTCCTCCGGAGTGTACTCGAGATCCAATCCTACAAATTTGTTCTCTTCTTCTTCCGCATACCACTGCGCGTACATCTTCAGGTACTTGCTCATCGTCTCCTCCTCGTTTGTGTAGACAACATCGATCTCCTTGCCGCCATGGACGGTGAAGGTCCTGATCTGAGTAAAGGCCTGCATGGCTGACGGCGGAGGAGGCAGAAGCGGTTGCGGAATAGAGGAAGAGGAAGAAGAAGTGTCCATGGCGCGGAGGAGGCAGAAGCGGAGGAGGAGGGTTTTTCGTCTAGTGGGGTGGAACCGGCAAGAAGCGGAGATAAATGAGTGGGAGGAGGAGTGGAACCGTCAAGAAGCGGAGAGGCGGAGGAGGGTTTTTCGTCTGTGAATTTCTGATTTATTAAAATTAGTAAAATCCGCGAATGAGGGTTCCATTTTACCTGCTGGCCCCTAATCCACATAAAATTACCGGAAATGGCCCAACCCAGTGGTATCTACTGCTAGATGGCCCCACACGTCAGTGGGTGCCATTTTGCCCCACCCACCCCAAAATGTCCTATACCAAAAGCAACTTTCTCCCCTGTCTCACTCTCTCTCTCCCAACCCAGCCGCCACAGCCGCCTCTTACATGAATAATATGGGGTAGACCACGGTGAGTTGCACCCAGACACCCCAAATATAGGGTTTTAGGCCAAAACATGCACTTTTGGGGCAAATCAAGTGGCTGGGGATGCCAGGGTGAGGCCACACTTGGCACATGGGTGCACCATTGCATGCCCCACACTGCCACCCTTGGAATTTACATGAATAATATGGGGTAGACCATGGTGGGTTGCACCCAGACACCCCAAATATAGGGTTTTAGGCCAAAACATGCACTTTTGGGGCAAATCAAGTGGCTGGGGATGGGTGAGGCCACACTTGGCACATGGGTGCACCAATACATGCCCCACACTGCTACCCTTGGAATTTACATGAATAATATGGGGTAGACCATGTTGAGTTGCACCCAGACACCCCAAATATAGGGTTTTAGGCCAAAACATGCATGCACTTTTGGGGCAAATCAAGTGGCTGGGGATGCCAGGGTGAGGCCACACTTGGCACATGGGTGCACCAATGCATGCCCCAAACTGCTACCCTTGGAATTTACATGAATAATATGGGGTAGACCATGGTGAGTTGCACCCAGACACCCCAAATATAGGGTTTTAGGCCAAAACATGCACTTTTGGGGCAAATCAAGTGGCTGGGGATGCCAAGGTGAGGCCACACTTGGCACATGGGTGCACCAATGCATGCCCCACACTGCTACCCTTGGAATTTACATGAATAATATGGGGTAGACCATGGTGGGTTGCACCCAGACACCCCAAATATAGGGTTTTAGGCCAAAACATGCACTTTTGGGGCAAATCAAGTGGTTGGGGATGCCAGGGTGAGGCCACACTTGGCACATGGGTGCACCAATGCATGCCCCACACTTCTACCCTTGGAATTTACATGAATAATATGGGGTAGACCATGGTGAGTTGCACCCAGACACCCCAAATATAGGGTTTTAGGCCAAAACATGCACTTTTGGGGCAAATCAAGTGGCTGGGGATGCCAGGGTGAGGCCACACTTGGCACATGGGTGCACCAATGCATGCCCCACACTGCTACCCTTGGAATTTACATGAATAATATGGGGTAGACCATGGTGAGTTGCACCCAGACACCCCAAATATAGGGTTTTAGGCCAAAACATGCACTTTTGGGGCAAATCAAGTGGCTGGGGATGCCAGGGTGAGGCCACACTTTGCACATGGGTGCACCATTGCATGCCCCACACTGCCACCCTTGGAATTTACATGAATAATATGGGGTAGACCATGGTGAGTTGCACCCAGACACCCCAAATATAGGGTTTTAGGCCAAAACATGCACTTTTGGGGCAAATCAAGTGGCTGGGGATGCCAGGGTGAGGCCACACTTTGCACATGGTGTACCAATGCATGCCCCACACTGCTACCCTAGGAATTTACAAGAATAATATGGGGTAGACCATGGTGAGTTGCACCCAGACACCCCAAATATAGGGTTTTAGGTCAAAACATGCACTTTTGGGGCAAATCAAGTGGCTGGGGATGCCAGGGTGAGGCCACACTTTGCACATGGGTGCACCATTGCATGCCCCACACTGCTACCCTTGGAATTTACATGAATAATATGGGGTAGACCATGGTGAGTTGCACCCAGACACCCCAAATATAGGGTTTTAGGCCAAAACATGCACTTTTGGGCAAATCAAGTGGCTGGGGATGCCAGGGTGAGGCCACACTTGGCACATGGGTGCACCAATGCATGCCCCACACTGCCACCCTTGGAATTTACATGAATAATATGGGGTAGACCATGGTGAGTTGCACCCAGACACCCCAAATATAGGGTTTTAGGCCAAAACACGCACTTTTGGGGCAAATCAAGTGGCTGGGGATGCAAGGGTGAGGCCACACTTGGCACATGGGTGCACCAATGCATGCCCCACTCTGCTACCCTAGGAATTTACAAGAATAATATGGGGTAGACCATGGTGAGTTGCACCCAGACACCCCAAATATAGGGTTTTAGGCCAAAACATGCACTTTTGGGGCAAATCAAGTGGCTGGGGATGCCAGGGTGAGGCCACACTTTGCACATGGGTGCACTATTGCATGCCCCACACTGCTACCCTTGGAATTTACATGAATAATATGGGGTAGACCATGGTGAGTTGCACCCAGACACCCCAAATATAGGGTTTTAGGCCAAAACATGCACTTTTGGGCAAATCAAGTGGCTGGGGATGCCAGGGTGAGGCCACACTTGGCACCTGGGTGCACCAATGCATGCCCCACACTGCCACCCTTGGAATTTACATGAATAATATGGGGTAGACCATGGTGAGTTGCACCCAGACACCCCAAATATAGGGTTTTAGGCCAAAACACGCACTTTTGGGGCAAATCAAGTGGCTGGGGATGCAAGGGTGAGGCCACACTTGGCACATGGGTGCACCAATGCATGCCCCACACTGCTACCCTAGGAATTTACAAGAATAATATGGGGTAGACCATGGTGGGTTGCACCCAGACACCCCAAATATAGGGTTTTAGGCCAAAACATGCACTTTTGGGGCAAATCAAGTGGCTGGGGATGCCAGGGTGAGGCCACACTTTGCAAATGGGTGCACCATTGCATGCCCCACACTGCTACCCTTGGAATTTACATGAATAATATGGGGTAGACCATGGTGAGTTGCACCCAGACACCCCAAATATAGGGTTTTAGGCCAAAACATGCACTTTTGGGGCAAATCAAGTGGCTGGGGATGCCAGGGTGAGGCCACACTTGGCACATGGGTGCACCATTGCATGCCCCACACTGCCACCCTTGGAATTTACATGAATAATATGGGGTAGACCATGGTGGGTTGCACCCAGACACCCCAAATATAGGGTTTTAGGCCAAAACATGCACTTTTGGGGAAAATCAAGTGGCTGGGGATGGGTTAGGCCACACTTGGCACATGGGTGCACCAATGCATGCCCCACACTGCTACCCTTGGAATTTACATGAATAATATGGGGTAGACCATGTTGAGTTGCACCCAGACACCCCAAATATAGGGTTTTAGGCCAAAACATGCACTTTTGGGGCAAATCAAGTGGCTGGGGATGCCAGGGTGAGGCCACACTTGGCACATGGGTGCACCAATGCATGCCCCAAACTGCTACCCTTGGAATTTACATGAATAATATGGGGTAGACCATGGTGAGTTGCACCCAGACACCCCAAATATAGGGTTTTAGGCCAAAACATGCACTTTTGGGGCAAATCAAGTGGCTGGGGATGCCAGGGTGAGGCCACACTTGGCACATGGGTGCACCAATGCATGCCCCACACTGCTACCCTTGGAATTTACATGAATAATATGGGGTAGACCATGGTGGGTTGCACCCAGACACCCCAAATATAGGGTTTTAGGCCAAAACATGCACTTTTGGGGCAAATCAAGTGGTTGGGGATGCCAGGGTGAGGCCACACTTGGCACATGGGTGCACCAATGCATGCCCCACACTGCCACCCTTGGAATTTACATGAATAATATGGGGTAGACCATGGTGATTTGCACCCAGACACCCCAAATATAGGGTTTTAGGCCAAAACATGCACTTTTGGGGCAAATCAAGTGGCTGGGGATGCCAGGGTGAGGCCACACTTGGCACATGGGTGCACCAATGCATGCCCCACACTGCCACCCTTGGAATTTACATGAATAATATGGGGTAGACCATGGTGAGTTGCACCCAGACACCCCAAATATAGGGTTTTAGGCCAAAACATGCACTTTTGGGGCAAATCAAGTGGCTGGGGATGCCAGGGTGAGGCCACACTTTGCACATGGGTGCACCAATGCATGCCCCACACTGCCACCCTTGGAATTTACATGAATAATATGGGGTAGACCATGGTGAGTTGCACCCAGACACCCCAAATATAGGGTTTTAGGCCAAAACATGCACTTTTGGGGCAAATCAAGTGGCTGGGGATGCAACCGAGAGGCCACACTTGGCACATGGGTGCACCAATGCATGCCCCACACTGCTACCCTTGGAATTTACATGAATAATATGGGGTAGACCATGGTGGGTTGCACCCAGACACCCCAAATATAGGGTTTTAGGCCAAAACATGCACTTTTGGGGCAAATCAAGTGGTTGGGGATGCCAGGGTGAGGCCACACTTGGCACATGGGTGCACCAATGCATGCCCCACACTTATACCCTTGGAATTTACATGAATAATATGGGGTAGACCATGGTGAGTTGCACCCAGACACCCCAAATATAGGGTTTTAGGCCAAAACATGCACTTTTGGGGCAAATCAAGTGGCTGGGGATGCCAGGGTGAGGCCACACTTGGCACATGGGTGCACCAATGCATGCCCCACACTGCTACCCTTGGAATTTACATGAATAATATGGGGTAGACCATGGTGAGTTGCACCCAGACACCCCAAATATAGGGTTTTAGGCCAAAACATGCACTTTTGGGGCAAATCAAGATGAATCAGATGCCAGGGTGAGGCCACACTTTGCACATGGGTGCACCATTGCATGCCCCACACTGCTACCCTTGGAATTTACATGAATAATATGGGGTAGACCATGGTGAGTTGCACCCAGACACCCCAAATATAGGGTTTTAGGCCAAAACATGCACTTTTGGGGCAAATCAAGTGGCTGGGGATGCCAGGGTGAGGCCACACTTTGCACATGGGTGCACCAATGCATGCCCCACACTGCTACCCTTGGAATTTACATGAATAATATGGGGTAGACCATGGTGAGTTGCACCCAGACACCCCAAATATAGGGTTTTAGGCCAAAACATGCACTTTTGGGGCAAATCAAGTGGCTGGGGATGCCAGGGTGAGGCCACACTTTGCACATGGGTGCACCATTGCATGCCCCACACTGCCACCCTTGGAATTTACATGAATAATATGGGGTAGACCATGGTGAGTTGCACCCAGACACCCCAAATATAGGGTTTTAGGCCAAAACATGCACTTTTGGGGCAAATCAAGTGGCTGGGGATGCCAGGGTGAGGCCACACTTGGCACATGGGTGCACCAATGCATGCCCCACACTGCTACCCTTGGAATTTACATGAATAATATGGGGTAGACCATGGTGATTTGCACCCAGACACCCCAAATATAGGGTTTTAGGCCAAAACATGCACTTTTGGGGCAAATCAAGTGGCTGGGGATGCCAGGGTGAGGCCACACTTTGCACATGGGTGCACCAATGCATGCCCCACACTACCACCCTTGGAATTTACATGAATAATATGGGGTAGACCATGGTGAGTTGCACCCAGACACCCCAAATATAGGGTTTTAGGCCAAAACATGCACTTTTGGGGCAAATCAAGTGGCTGGGGATGCCAGGGTGAGGCCACACTTGGCACATGGGTGCACCAATGCATGCCCCACACTGCTACCCTTGGAATTTACATGAATAAAATGGGGTAGACCATGGTGAGTTGCACCCAGACACCCCAAATATAGGGTTTTAGGCCAAAACATGCACTTTTGGGGCAAATCAAGTGGCTGGGGATGCCAGGGTGAGGCCACACTTTGCACATGGGTGCACCATTGCATGCCCCACACTGCTACCCTTGGAATTTACATGAATAATATGGGGTAGACCATGGTGAGTTGCACCCAGACACCCCAAATATAGGGTTTTAGGCCAAAACATGCACTTTTGGGGCAAATCAAGTGGCTGGGGATGCCAGGGTGATGCCACACTTTGCACATGGGTGCACCAATGCATGCCCCACACTGCTACCCTTGGAATTTACATGAATAATATGGGGTAGACCATGGTGAGTTGCACCCAGACACCCCAAATATAGGGTTTTAGGCCAAAACATGCACTTTTGGGGCAAATCAAGTGGCAGGGGATGCCAGGGTGAGGCCACACTTTGCACATGGGTGCACCATTGCATGCCCCCCACTGCCACCCTTGGAATTTACATGAATAATATGGGGTAGACCATGGTGAGTTGCACCCAGACACCCCAAATATAGGGTTTTAGGCCAAAACATGCACTTTTGGGCAAATCAAGTGGCTGGGGATGCCAGGGTGAGGCCACACTTTGCACATGGGTGCACCAATGCATGCCCCACACTGCTACCCTAGGAATTTACAAGAATAATATGGGGTAGACCATGGTGAGTTGCACCCAGACACCCCAAATATAGGGTTTTAGGCCAAAACATGCACTTTTGGGGCAAATCAAGTGGCTGGGGATGCCAGGGTGAGGCCACACTTTGCACATGGGTGCACCATTGCATGCCCCACACTGCTACCCTTGGAATTTACATGAATAATATGGGGTAGACCATGGTGAGTTGCACCCAGACACCCCAAATATAGGGTTTTAGGCCAAAACATGCACTTTTGGGCAAATCAAGTGGCTGGGGATGCCAGGGTGAGGCCACACTTGGCACATGGGTGCACCAATGCATGCCCCACACTGACACCCTTGGAATTTACATGAATAATATGGGGTAGACCATGGTGAGTTGCACCCAGACACCCCAAATATAGGGTTTTAGGCCAAAACACGCACTTTTGGGGCAAATCAAGTGGCTGGGGATGCAAGGGTGAGGCCACACTTGGCACATGGGTGCACCAATGCATGCCCCACACTGCTACCCTAGGAATTTACAAGAATAATATGGGGTAGACCATGGTGAGTTGCACCCAGACACCCCAAATATAGGGTTTTAGGCCAAAACATGCACTTTTGGGGCAAATCAAGTGGCTGGGGATGCCAGGGTGAGGCCACACTTTGCACATGGGTGCACCATTGCATGCCCCACACTGCTACCCTTGGAATTTACATGAATAATATGGGGTAGACCATGGTGAGTTGCACCCAGACACCCCAAATATAGGGTTTTAGGCCAAAACATGCACTTTTGGGCAAATCAAGTGGCTGGGGATGCCAGGGTGAGGCCACACTTGGCACATGGGTGCACCAATGCATGCCCCACACTGCCACCCTTGGAATTTACATGAATAATATGGGGTAGACCATGCTGAGTTGCACCCAGACACCCCAAATATAGGGTTTTAGGCCAAAACACGCACTTTTAGGGCAAATCAAGTGGCTGGGGATGCAAGGGTGAGGCCACACTTGGCACATGGGTGCACCAATGCATGCCCCACACTGCTACCCTAGGAATTTACAAGAATAATATGGGGTAGACCATGGTGGGTTGCACCCAGACACCCCAAATATAGGGTTTTAGGCCAAAACATGCACTTTTGGGGCAAATCAAGTGGCTGGGGATGCCAGGGTGAGGCCACACTTTGCACATGGGTGCACCATTGCATGCCCCACACTGCTACCCTTGGAATTTACATGAATAATATGGGGTAGACCATGGTGAGTTGCACCCAGACACCCCAAATATAGGGTTTTAGGCCAAAACATGCACTTTTGGGGCAAATCAAGTGGCTGGGGATGCCAGGGTGAGGCCACACTTTGCACATGGGTGCACCATTGCATGCCCCACACTGCTACCCTTGGAATTTACATGAATAATATGGGGTAGACCATGGTGAGTTGCACCCAGACACCCCAAATATAGGGTTTTAGACCAAAACATGCACTTTTGGGGCAAATCAAGTGGCTGGGGATGCCAGGGTGAGGCCACACTTTGCACATGGGTGCACCAATGAATGCCCCACACTGCTACCCTAGGAATTTACAAGAATAATATGGGGTAGACCATGGTGAGTTGCACCCAGACACCCCAAATATAGGGTTTTAGGCCAAAACACGCACTTTTGGGGCAAATCAAGTGGCTGGGGATGCCAGGGTGAGGCCACACTTGGCACATGGGTGCACCAATGCATGCCCCACACGGACACCCTTGGAATTTACATGAATAATATGGGGTAGACCATGGTGAGTTGCACCCAGACACCCCAAATATAGGGTTTTAGGCCAAAACATGCACTTTTGGGGCAAATCAAGTGGCCGGGGATGCCAGGGTGAGGCCACACTTGGCACATGGGTGCACCAATGCATGCCCCACACTTCCACCCTTGGAATTTACATGAATAATATAGGGTAGACCATGGTGGGTTGCACCCAGACACCCCAAATATAGGGTTTTAGGCCAAAACATGCACTTTTGGGGAAAATCAAGTGGCTGTGGATGCCAGGGTGAGGCCACACTTGGCACATGGGTGCTCCAATGCATGCCCCACACTGCTACCCTTGGAATTTACATGAATAATATGGGGTAGACCATGGTGGGTTGCACGCAGACACCCCAAATATAGGGTTTTAGGCCAAAACATGCACTTTTGGGGCAAATCAAGTGGCTGGGGATGCAAGGGTGAGGCCACACTTGGCACATGGGTGCACCAATGCATGCCCCACACTGCCACCCTTGGAATTTACATGAATAATATGGGGTAGACCATGGTGAGTTGCACCCAGACACCCCAAATATAGGGTTTTAGGCCAAAACATGCACTTTTGGGGAAAATCAAGTGGCTGGGGATGCCAGGGTGAGGCCACACTTGGCACATGGGTGCACCAATGCATGCCCCAAACTGCTACCCTTGGAATTTACATGAATAATATGGGGTAGACCATGGTGAGTTGCACCCAGACACCCCAAATATAGGGTTTTAGGCCAAAACATGCACTTTTGTTATTCAGTAGATGGGAGAGATCAAGTGGTAGAAAATCTAGAACATGAACTTAAAGTGATGGGAGAGGAGAAAAGTAGATTCATCTGTGCAGTTTTATTAGGTGTCATCCCTGTCCTAGCAGTTATGTGGTTCTGGTAGACGATTTAGTATAGAATTGTTATTCAATAGATGGCTCTAACCACTGTATTTTGTTGTGGCTCTAAGCACTGTATTTTGGTGTACAATTTCCTACTTGTGCTACGTAATGCGCACGATAATTTTAGAATGCATGAACATTTTATAAAAGTGAAGGGATCCCAAAAGTGAAAGCATGTACCAGCCTCCGGATCAAATACATATCAATATCTTCCCAATCAAGTTGGGATAGAATTCAAATCATACATACGGATGTACATGGACACATCAAGAACGTGGAGAAGCTTTTTTGAGACGGAGGTAGTAGTTCGAACAATTTTATCCCATTTGGAAATTGAAAAATACAAATTTATCATAATTTATCCCAATTTGCGGCGTCGAACACGGTCATCTGCGCCATCAAACGTTGAAGCGATGTTATCGGCGATGGCTTCAATGTTCGTGGCATTGATGACCAGTGTCGGAACCGCCGCTGTCTTGGTGTACTTCATCAGCGACGGATCTGCGGAGGGCTGGATCGGCGGCTTTGCAGCGCGGTTGTAGACGATGGCTTCAATCGTCTTGGCATCGATTCGCACTCTCAGCACCGGAAGTGAGACATCAACGAGCTCGACATTGAAGGCTGGGTCCGCGCCGTCGAAGCGATGTTGTAGGCGATGGCTTCAATGTTCGTGGCATCGATGACCACCGCCGCACGCCGCCGTCTTGGTGTTCTTCATCATTCAACAGATCTGAGAATAGAATCCTCACCGGTTAGAGACAGAGAGAGACAGAGAGAGACATTTCAACTATTTCTGATGGTTAGAACCTCACCGGCACTCTTAGATCCACGGCGCACGCACGGTTAGATCCGCGCCACCGCACGCACGGTTAGATCCGCGCCGCCGCACGCACGGTTAGATCCGCGCCGCCGCGACCGCCGTAGTAAGAGAGGAAATACGAGAGAGGAGGATGCGACTGGAATATGCGATCGCTGTGGTTGGTAGGTATGTGCTCTGCTCTTGTCTCCGTATGCGTCCATCGTGGTAGAGAGAGAGATACAGGCCGTCCGATCATAAATGATCGAACGGTGCAAGCGTTCGTTGAGCATTCAACTAACCAAGATCCGTGTGACATACATCTCGACCAATCAGAGATCAGCCAGTGAGTACAAGTTAGGAAAACTGAGTAGAACTAAGAGGGGGAAAAGTGAGGAAATGTTTATCGGAAGGGCAAAACTGAGTATGACTGAGTAAAACAAGTGGTCCCGGAGGGGGAAAACTGAGTAACACTAAGTAAAACAGGGGCACCCAAATAATAAACGGACTAAGGGAAATTGAAGTTTTTGGCATAAAAATTGTAAAATTGTGTTATTTGAACAATATATTACATTTTGGCCGACTAGATATTGTTTGCAACTCAAAGATACACAAGTGTGACGAATTTGGACTCATTTGGACAAAGTTTGTAAGCATAGTGGGTATTTGGGAGGTGTATTGAGCAGAAAGCCCTGCATCTTCATATCTAGTAGCTCATGGACTAGGAAGTGGTTTTGAAGCTTTTGGCATAAAAACTTCATATCTCTATATTTCCTTTTCCATTATTATTTCTCTAGGTTGTAGGTAACATAACAAGGCTCCATGGGAAGGTTCCACCATGTTTTGAATTATTTTGAATTGAACCCTAAAACCCTAAAACCCTAAAACCCTAAAACCCTAAAATGATAAATGTGGCTTAAATGTGGCATACACTTGGGTGAGGCCACACTTGGCACATGGGTGCACCAATGCATGCCCCACACTGCTACCCTTGGAATTTACATGAATAATATGGGGTAGACCATGGTGAGTTGCACCCAGACACCCCAAATATAGGGTTTTAGGCCAAAACATGCACTTTTGGGCAAATCAAGTGGCTGGGGATGCTAGGGTGAGGCCACACTTGGCACATGGGTGCACCAATGCATGCCCCACACTGCCACCCTTGGAATTTACATGAATAATATGGGGTAGACCATGGTGGGTTGCACCCAGACACCCCAAATATAGGGTTTTAGGCCAAAACATGCACTTTTGGGGCAAATCAAGTGGCTGGGGATGCCAGGGTGAGGCCACACTTGGCACATGGGTGCACCAATGCATGCCCCACACTTCTACCCTTGGAATTTAGATGAATAATATGGGGTAGACCATGGTGAGTTGCACCCAGACACCCCAAATATAGGGTTTTAGGCCAAAACATGCACTTTTGGGGCAAATCAAGTGGCTGGGGATGCCAGGGTGAGGCCACACTTGGCACATGGATGCACCATTGCATGCCCCACACTGCTACCCTTGGAATTTACATGAATAATATGGGGTAGACCATGGTGAGTTGCACCCAGACACCCCAAATATAGGGTTTTAGGCCAAAACATGCACTTTTGGGCAAATCAAGTGGCTGGGGATGCTAGGGTGAGGCCACACTTGGCACATGGGTGCACCAATGCATGCCCCACACTGCCACCCTTGGAATTTACATGAATAATATGGGGTAGACCATGGTGAGTTGCACCCAGACACCCCAAATATAGGGTTTTAGGCCAAAACATGCACTTTTGGGGCAAATCAAGTGGCTGGGGATGCAAGGGTGAGGCCACACTTGGCACATGGTTTGGATAGCTAACAAGAGATAGTTTTTTCTGTTTATTTTTTTAGCACAAGGATTGTCGTGCACACAATTATTAACTTAATGCATATTTACATCATCTACTAGCAACAAAGTCACAATTAAAATAGAAATAGCTAATAAAACAAAACATTTAGTTGATAGCACACTCCTCCGCTAAAACATGAGAGAGGTCTGGAAAACAAAACGTCGACCGTCCATCTAAGTGCATCTAACGCTACGGTGCTGAACTGCATCCGTTGGATCGGTCTTCTAGAAGGAATCAACGGGCTATCCGCGAGAGCGACGATTTGGCGACGTGATTGGCTAGCGTTTTTTTTTCTTCCAGCGTCTCGCGGTTTGGCAGGAGACGTCGAAATATCCGTTGGGCTCTGGCTCGCGCGTCCACGCATGCCATCGTCGAACGAGCCCGTCTAGGCCTGCCATGCATGCGCAGCGATCCACCACATTGCGTGTGTTGCCATGCATGCGAGGTGCTCGCCTCGTGCATGCGCTCATTGCAGTCGTCGCTCCGTCGCAGAAACGCTGAAACGCTGAAACGCTGAGACGTGGAGTGCAGATGTGTCGCATGGCAGTGGTAACAGCTCCACGCGCGGGCGTGTCGGTCGGTCGGGTTTTTCCGTCATGCTAAAAAAGGTAGGGTTCACACGCGCAGTTCTGTATCCACGCGCCGAATTAATTGACACATTAAAAACCGTGCGCCGCTTTGGATGCCGTCCTGCTTTTCAATGTGCAGTTAGTGGATAAGGAAACCAGCTCACAAGCCCCCTCACCTCACCCATCCACGCGACCACGCCTATTTAAAGCCACCATTGTGCTCACTCTTCCTCACACTCATTCAAATCCATCTCCCATCCCATCTAACGCGCGGCCTCCAAATCCAATACACGCCACATCTCAAGGGGATCGCCACAATGCAGTTCAACGGCCCTACGTTCCGCCGCCCTGCAACCGTGCCGGAGAGACAGCATTCGGCCGGAGTCGTCATGCGACAACCAGCTGCGCGTGTGGGCCATATCGAGGTGGAGGGACCCAACGGAGCTAGCTTCAGTCTTCCTCTCTGCCGGCTACCGCCACCTCCCTCCGGGCTCGCCACGCATGTTCGAGCTTGAGGAGTACTACGATGGCAACACCGGCCACGTCATCGGCCTCTTCGTAACTTTCGCCAACAGGTTCGACGCTCACCGTCTGCTCGGGTAGGTGTTTTGGTGCGGGTGCGAGTTCATCACATTCACCAACTACAACATCTTCACCAACTTCTACGCCATCTTCCCCAACCCGGGCAACATGCACTGCCTCCCCTACATCATGCCGGAGGACGACGAGTGATCCTTACAAGGAGGAGCCAAGGAGGATGATATGACGGCATTGTCACTCTTGTTTTTCTAGTTTTTATGTGTTTTATTATCTAAGTCTTGTAAGGCAGCTATCGTGTCCCTGTCGTGCTAGTGGATGTGTTTTGTAAACATGCATGATCCTGTTAAGTAATGATGAACTGTGTTGGCCAGTTAATCGCAGAAAAATGCATGGTTAATCATGTGATCCACAAACTAAGTAAAAAAACAAACAATGCAGTACAAATTTGTAGCAATATATCTTGCTGAGAGTACACTACTTCTAAATCCTTTATTTCATATTACAAATTTAGTTCTTATAACCCAAGAGTACAATTACAATACCCAGAAGAATCGCTATAATCTGAAGCATTGACACAATTTCGTTCAGCTTCATTACAATTATTTTCTTCAGGTACTTCATGTCCTTGTTTAGTGCATCTTGCTTCTGTAGTTCTCCATCTCCTCCGTTTTCTTCAACCACTTCTCCTTCTAGGGGAATCAGCATAGGTGAGTTTGGTGGAACAATACCCTTCTTCACGAGCAGATCTGCGTACTTTTCAATCCAATACCAGAAGTTGCATCCTCCTCTAACCGGCTAGAAATAACGAACATTAATCATACTTACAATTTTGGCATAAGTCCTGATGACAATAGACGGATATTGAATAACATTAAAAACATCTTACATTGTGATTATTGCACCTGACGAAATCGCCGGCGTTGGACGTTGTGGAGGCTGTTTTCCTCTCCACGACGCGCCACCGGCAGCTCGTGCACTTGATCATAGGGAGAGGACCATAACTTGGGTGCCGGATTATAGTGGCCGAGCTCGAGGAAGACATGACTTTGCTGGCGGCACGACGTTCGATCTAGAGTAGATGAAGTCGTAGGTAGAGGCGTTGAAGGGGAATTGTAGGGTTTCTACCTTGCTCTCGTTCTTAATAAAGCGTCCTTTACTTCTGGGCCTGGGCCGCACGGCTAATCTAATGGCCCATCTGTTAATGGTCAACGCACCGCGCGCACAATTACCCCACGTCCTTCATGCGATGAAGGAAACTACCATAACTTGACGCACGATAATCACGAAGATTGGCAGGGTAAGCTCGTCTTCCACATGTTTTAGGCGCCAGCACTCTCGCCCAACGCCGCCGCCATCCGTGAGATCTGACTACCGCCGCCTCCCTCCCCATCCCTTATCGGCGAGAAATCCTCCTCTAGCTGCTCACAAGACATGCAAACATCGAGGTATTGCCTTGCCTTATTGCTTGTATGCAGTACGTGTTCTTTGTTTGGGATGTTTCTGTACGTATGATATCCTTATAGCTTTTGTGATTATGGTGAGATCATAGGCAGTAATCGATGTCAATATAATTGTTCTTTGAATTTTAGATCTTAACACTTGTTAGTGGAAATTTTTGTTCAACGCAAATCATCGCTTTGATAAAGATAGCGGATAGAATTATGATCTAAGAAAAAATATCCGGCCCTTTCATACGTAACATAAATATGACTTTAGAAATTATGTTGCATGGCATTATACTTGCACACAAATTTTGACATTTATCTACTCGTTTTTATGAACAGTAAGTTGAAAATTGGTGTGTGCGATGTGGATCGTTGGGTGGGCTTTGTAACAAGAATGACACAAGCTCAGCGATGTAAACTCGCTGAAGCTGATTTACAAAGCTTGATTCACATGAAGAGTATAAGTCCACGATCGTCTATACTTAGACGCATGTTTAAGGCATTTGACGCAGAGTCAGAAACATTCAACTTGCAAAAAGATCAACCCTCGATTACTATAAAAGGAGTCGATGTGGAGGAAATTTTTGGTCTCAAGGACAAAGCAGCAGATGGGCTGGATATTGACACCATCCTTTATGAGGATGGGGAATATGCGTAAAATGGATATACCATCTCGTTTTCTGAACAAGTCCACCGGCAGTCTGAGTATTGATGGATTGATCTCGGACGCAATCAAGAGCGGATTAGCCGACGATGACTTCCTTCGAAGAGCTGTTCTTGTGGCCCTTGGTACAGTTCTTGCACCACAGTCCAGCTCAACAGTTCCGTTGGAGTATTGGACAATTGTTAAGTACGTGTCACGATTGAAGAAAATGAACTTCAATGGTTTCACACGTTCTTATTTAATTAACAATATAAAGAAACTGCGAAGTGAACATGAGATGGTGCAATGGCCCCGCGGCAACCTAGCCCTGCTTCAGGTATATTTCTCCTCACCACGTCCATTCTCTTAAAAAAAATCCAACAATGTATAAAGGTATTTAACTGTTGTGCCAACATATGCAGTATATTTACTATGAAAAAGTGCACCCAACTGGTTCACAATTGACGTCATCAAAGCCGTTGATGAGGAACTGGACAGAAGAAGAGGCGAGTAAGAGAGACAACATTGAATACCAACATGGACGAGGAACAGGCTTGGTAAGTTTTCTCTTACTCATGTACTATTATCTTCATCATTTCATGTGGACTTACATCATCACTTCATGTGCATTCCTTCTAGATTGACGACGACATATCTGCTAACCACAGAAGGGAGGTGATCCACACACCTGACGTTCCTCCAAGATCAAAGAGGAAGCAAAGTAAAAGAGCTAAAGCTTCAGGTTCTAGCATGAAAACGCCAGGTTCAAGAATGGAGGTCATGGTTGAGCAGATTCTGATTAAACTGACCAATCACATAGACACATCAATAAGCAAACATATGGACAAATTTGCAGACGTATCTGCTCAGGTGACATGGACTATTTTTTGTATGCTTCTATCTGCTGAAATGCATCTCTACACAGCATGACATTAATTACCTTCTGAATTTCGTTCTGCAGAAAGTCCTAAAAATGCTTAACGCGAAAGGAGTTGCGTACAAGGTAGGCAAGGCTGACATGTCTGATGACGAAGATCAGGAGGTGGAAGACAAAAAAGAAGGAGCGGCCTCCACACCTAGCCATGGCGTCCTTCCGCCTAAAGATTTCATGGACAATGACGACATCAAGTCAGACGGCACTGCATCATTTTTGAATTCAGTTAAGGATCAACATGACGATGAATTGGAAGATGCAAGTAAGAAGAGTGAGCCGATGGATGATTCGAACTTCGTGACACCCACCGACAAGAAGAAGACTGCTAATGCTGGGTACACGACACCAGCGCCTAAGCACGGAGACACCCCTGAAGTACCCATAATCATCGACGACAAGGCTACACCTGAATCGTCCTGCTCGGCAACTATTGATTTAACTCTTCCAGATGCATTAGAAGAATTTGATAGCTTGAACACGATCTGCCGGAAAGCGATAGAAAGTGGGAAGAAGGAGGAGAAAAAAGATGATGTATGTGGCAAAAAGGAGGAGAAAAAGGAAGATGTCTCTGGGAAGCGCAAACGCAAAGCTCCTCGCAAATTAAGTTCCCCAAGCATTGTGATGACCGAGAACTGTCCTAAACGGTTTCCACGCGCAGTCAGAAAAGGTATATTTTCTGAAATATTTTGCACTATATCAAGGAATCTTGTTCACATAATTAACTATATATGGTTGTTGTCGATAGGTCCTGATGCTTTGTTCAACAACGAATATGCCACGGACGGATCAAATCCGCTGACACCGGAGATAATTGACGCGGCTGCCGAGTATATTCGGATAATATGCAAATCTACAAAAAAAAAAACAAAGAAGTAAGACTGTGTACGAGAATGAAGACGGGGCTGTGGCGAGGGCTGAATTTCTTAAACCTATCCTTGACCGTGGATGGCTGTGCGGCACTGTAAGTCCAACAACCGATGTCATCCTTCTATTTCTCCTAGGCTTGAATATATATGTGCTCTGGAGTGATCACCTGTTTGAATTATATGCAGGTCATTGAGTGTTACTTGGCTGAGCTGAGATTAAAATTGAAGGATAGGACAATATGCCCTGCATGGAGGGCAAATTCTATAGTCGAAAATCGACCGAGAAGGCAGCGATGGAAAAAGAAAAACCTTGACACGACGGATATTGCAGAAATGTCAAGTTGCTACGAAAGATGCGAGCTGGAATATTTTGGCACTAACAAGGTAATGATTGCTTGTACATTATTAAGTGAGAGGTTTCAAAATTAACTATTAATGCATTAATTATTAACTATGTATTTTTGGTAGGCTTATTTCTCGGTTAACATTTCCAAATGCCACTGGGTCACCGTCGTCATGCACAGTGACAAGAAGGAATTTCAGGTGCTAGACTCGTTATGGCGCCTTGAGCAGAGCAAGGATTTTGTGGAAAAGCTGGTATGACTTTTGATCACGGAATGTAAGACCACCTTTTGGTACTCAGTGCACTGTACTTAAATTTTATGCTTCACAGAGAGAAGAAATCTTGAAGGACGTCGAGTTTGCGAACAATGAGATATCAACAAAGAAGTATCCAGACGTTTCGAAATGGGAAATTAAAAGATACCCAATACCTATGCAAAGTGATACGTGAGTCCACCGTTAATCTTACGCCATTACTATTGATGCCTATTGCAGATAGTTTACCTCTGATCTATATGCAGGAACTCATGTGGACTATTCCTGTTAGCATGTATGTTGCACTGGGATGGAGATAAACTAACGGCCTAATTTTCGCAGGTTACCTCTTATCTATAGTATCTTTGTTACACACATGTTTATCTCTCCCGGTAATCTAAACTACATAATAATTGTTGCAGGAAACGATAAACAAGAACAGGAATATGACTGCCGCCAAAATTATAATGGCAGAATCAAACATGCACGAGAAGGCGACGAAGGATGTCCTTGACATCGCGGCGAAAGCACGTGCGTAAAAAACATTATCAGATATTATTTCCACTAGTTGTAATGCTAGGGTGGATTTGTGTCCGGAAGGTCTCATAGACCTGTAGAACTTTTTTACTTTGGGTGTTGAACTTATTTGGGGTTGATGTTATTTGTTCCACAATGAGATAAGTACTTTTTTGCACGATAAAAAGTACAGATAAGTAATTCAACCTTTCGCACGTACATAATTCAAACGAGTAGCACACGACATGACATAGAAAAAGCGGGAAACATAACAAACACATGTTAAAACTAATGAAACTAAACATGACCATCCTCAAGTAGCCCCGGCAGCTTCACCGCCATCGTGAACTTCACTCCTCCTCCTCCTCCTCCTCCTCTTCGTCGAAGTTGTAGGGAAGGGTGTGCATCATGTTGCGCGTGGGAAAGTGGCACTCAAAGTTGGTGTAGATGTTGAACGTAGTGAATGCTATGAACTCGCAGCCGCACCAAAAGACTTTGCCGAGGAGCTCGTACGCGTCGTAGCGGTTGGTGAAGGTGACCGTGAGGAACAAGAGGAAGGCGCGCGTGTGGTCACGGGCCTCGTCGAGGCGAAACATCACCGGCGCGTCCGAAGGGAGGTGGGCAAAGCCGGCGGTGAGGAACGCGCGGGCGAGCTCGACCGGTCCCCTCCACCTGGAGATGGCCCACACGCGGAGTGTGTTCTCCACGACGACGCCCGCCGGGTAGCGTCGCTCGGGCACGGTAGGAGGCCGACGGAAGACCGGTGCGTTGAACTGCATCCTACCGGTGCGTTGCAAGGTCTTGGGTGGGGATTAGCTTCAAGTGGAGAATATATGGATTGTGTGTCGCGCCGAGTGGAGAGGGAAAGAGGGGGTATAAATAGGGCGCCAAATCGATCAATTACAATGAAACGTCGCGCGTGTGTGTATCCGTGTCAATGCGGTGCGCCTGATTCAGTCTTCCTTTATTGCTCTGAATCGGCGACCATAAATGGCTCTGAATCGTCGTCTGCCTCGCTGAGCGCTCGAGTTGGTGCGGGCGCATGCATGGCGAAGTCTGCGACGGACAAAACCGTGCAACGGTCCGAACCACGTCTCCTCCCTAGACTAATCATACTGCGGAGTGAGCCTCTCGCGGATCGCCGTCGCTCAGCAGATCGCAGCCGTGCACGAGTGTTTTCCTATAAAAGGCCTCCATCCAACGGCGTAGAGCTAGGTATTGTAGGGCCTGCACGGAGTCGCTTCGACCGCCACGTGAGAATGGCCATTCCTCGGCTCCCGAGCGGCCGCCGCCCACCTCTGCCAATGAAGTTATTGGCGACGCCACGCGTGCCCATCAGCCGCCGCCCACCTCTGCCAATGAATTTATTGGCGACGCCACGCGTGCACAGCGGCCGCCGCCGACCACGGTTGCCTGGGGCATTATATAGCGGCGCTCGTTCGGCTGCCTCATCTACTCCCGCACAAACCCTAGCCGCCGCACAACCTGCACCGTAGCGCAGCCCACCCACAAGCCCGCGAAGGAATCCATGGCTGGTTTTGGTGGGCGGCGAGGCGGTCGAGGCCGTCGAGGCCGAGGGCGCGGTCGCCGTGCTGGAGCAGCATCACCCAGCCGCTCGTCGTCGCCAGCACCGTCATTGTCTTCGGAGGAGGCGACGTGCTTCGAATTCATCCTACGCATCGACCAGGACCCTCTCGGCATCAAGCGGCTTCCGGACAAGTTCGCCGAGTTCGTCGATGGCGTCGAGCCGGCAGAGTTGCAGCTACGGGAGGCGAGCTGCAACTTTCGTCGATGGCGTGTCGAGGTATTGTTCGACGGCCAGGGCAAGATGTACCTGCACACCGGGTGGGACAAGTTCGCCCGCTACCTCGATCTCGAACCCGGCTGCCAGCTTATCTTCTGCTACGATGGGGATGGCGACATGGTCGTCAAAGTGTTCGACGGCACATCCTGCCGGAGATACTACCACATCAGCGAGTCAAGCTCGAGCACCGACAGTTAGATATTTTCGAGTGTTCTTTCTTTGCAGCGAAAATGGCCACCGGCCAATAGAACCACTAGTGTACGTTTCCAGTCTGGGTGCCTGGGAGTGTTCTTTCTTGGCAGCGAACACAGGAAACACCCGAGGACGACACTAGTTAGGTTTCCTCATTTTTCAATGTTCTAATCTTGTTTTAAACTATGTAATGGTTTGTGTAATGTTCGTATCTGTGTTTAAATGAAAAAGAGAAAAAAATTAGGTAAAAGTTATTGGTTTCCAAAATTTGTGAAGTTTTTTATTTATTTCAATTTTTGTGATAGTAAACCTATAAATTTCTGTTAAATTCAGGCGAAAAAAGTTGACAGATAAAGCCATGGCCCATGAGTTCCCTCCCCGCGTGCATTGGCCCGTTACATGTCTGACAGCCTAGTTTTTTAATTTTTCTTTAAATCTGCAGCACATCCGGTTAAATTCAAAAAATTCAAAAAAGTTTTAACCAACGGATTATGTTCACAAAAACGTGTGACATATTGGGTAAAAAAAACTGGATTTTTTTTGGAAGGTCGAAAAATCGACTAGCTTAGAAAAACTGGTTTGATGTAACCCAAACGGTTCCGTTTCTAAAAATGTGAATTTTTCGACCTTCGAGAAACGCTCCAGAAATTTTTGCACACACTCTGATATCCATCCTAAGACGAATTGTTAAGTTTTTTTCATTTTTTGAATTTCTGTGAAAATAAACTATTAAATTTCATTTAAATTCGAGTTGGGAAAAAAACAGAAGAAAACTAGAGAACCCTGCTGGATGGGCCATGAGTATACCTTCCCCGCGTCCATGCTCCACGTTAATGGGCTTAGTTCAAACCGCGTTACATGTCTGACGGCCTAACTGAAAAGTTTTTTAGTTTTGATTTGAATAAATCAGCACCACATGTGGTTAAATTCAAAAAATTCAAAAAAAGTTTTAACCAACGGATTATGTTCACAAAAACGTGTGACATATTAGGTAAAAAAAACTGGATTTTTTTTCAAAGGTCGAAAAATCGACTAGCTTAGAAAAAGTGGTTTGATGTAACCCAAACGTTTCCGTTTCTAAAACTGTGGATTTTTCGACCTTCGAGAAACGCTCCAGAAATTTTTGCACACACTCTGATATCCATCCTAAGACGAAGTGTTAAGTTTTTTTCATTTTTTGAATTTCTATGAAAATAAACTATTAAATTTCAGTTAAATTCGAGTTGGGAAAAAAACAGAAGAAAATTAGAGAACCCTGCTGGATGGGCCATGAGTATTCCTTCCCCGCGTCCATGCTCCATGTTAATGGGCTTAGTTCAAACCGCGTTACATGTCTGACGGTCTAACTGAAAAGTTTTTTAGTTTTGATTTGAATAAATCAGCACCACATCTGGTTAAATTCAAAAAATTCAAAAAAAGTTTTAACCAACGGATTATGTTCACAAAAACGTGTGACATATTGGGTAAAACTGGATTTTTTCAAAGGTCGAAAAATCGACTAGCTTAGAAAAAGTGGTTTCATGTAACCCAAACGGTTCCATTTCTAAGAATGTGGATTTTTCGACCTTCGAGAAACGCTCCAGAAATTTTTGCACACACTCTCGTATCCATTCTAAGACGAACTGTGAAGGTTTTTTCATTTTTTGAATTTCTGTAAAAATAAACTACTAAATTTCAGTTAAATTCGAATTGGAAAAAAGAGAAGAAACTAGAGAACCCAGCTGGATGGGCCATGAGTGTTCCCTACCCACCGCTCCATCGCCTCCCTAAGGACTATAAAAAGGGCCGCCTCTCATCGTCCCTTTCACACACAAACCCTAGAGGCTCTCTCCCCAACCCTTGCCGCCACCGTCTCAACAAGAGTTGACGCCATGGCTGGGAGAGGCGGAGGCCGACGTGGTCGTGGCCGTGGCCGCGGCAGAGCTGCACGCTCGCCGTCGCTTGCCACACCGTCGGCTTCATCGCCGGAGATGGACGTGGAGGGGCCCGTGCTGTTCGAGTTCGTCCTCGTACTCAAGGGCGACCCATGCGGCATCCAGAGACTTCCTGACCCCTTCGCCGTCTATGTCGCCGGCGACGATCGACCGGGCACGCTGCATCTGCGGGAGGCTTCGTCCGGCTTCTACCGGTGGATCGTCGACATGATATACGACGGGCGCGGCAAGATGTACCTCCACATCGGCTGGGAGAAGTTCGCGCGCCACCACAGACTCGAAGCCGGCTTCATCCTCCTGTTCACCTACTATGGCGACAGGGACTTGAGCGTCAAGGTTTTCGACGAGACGCGCTGCCGCCGGGACAACCACGACAACCACGGCGACAAAGACCGACGAGGAGGACGACTGATGAAGAGTGTTGTTTCTTCGCAGCGAATACGTGCACGGAAGTTTCTGGGTGTTCGCCTCATCCTCCCGCTGGATTTTCCAGTTTGGTTGACTGGGGATTGTTAGCAGTGAACACAGGAAACCTTGGATGCACGGTCTAGTTAGGTTTAGTTTTTTTGCAAAATTTTATATTTGTGTCCACCATGGTTCAAAATATGTATTAGTTTGTGGAAAACCATGTCCCAATTATGTATTAGTTTGTGGAAATTGAAATGAAAATACCAAAAAAAGTATTTTAAAGGTTTCGTGTGTTCACACGAAACCTTCGATGCCAAATCAAGTGGATGGATGTGGATGGGGTTGCCAGGGTGAGTCCAACTGAGTGCATGGTTATTTCATGTGAGAAACCTAGGAGACTTAACACGGAATGGTGCATGGTCTATTTAGTCAACGTCGAAATAATCACAAGTACACAAATATGTGACTATTTTTTACCTCAAACTCATATGTGACTATTTTTTACTCCTTTCTTACCTGTACCTTCTATGGTAATCAAACTTGTTGATTTTAGATAACATCTCTACGTGGCAATGACTTTGTTATCGAGGGATCGAACAAGTTTGGCTACGGAGACTGAGCAGTCTATGTGAAAAACAATCTATGTATGAGAATAACAAACAAGGCATTCATGCATAACAGTTATAACTAGCATTTATCTAGATAAAAGAGTAACAGTTATAACTAGCATTTATCTAAACAAGGCATTCATGCTTAAAAGTTATAACTAGCATTTATCTAAACAAGGCATTCATGCATAACTGTCATAACTAGCATTTATCTAAACCAGTCATAACTAGCATTTATCTAAACAAGCAGGCATTCATGCATAACACTGGAGATATAAGTTCTTAGTACTAAGAAATTCCATAAGTAGAACTTAAGGTCCTACGTACACACATTAAACCTAAAAGTTCTTAGTTATCCATTACAACCAGACAGAAATAAGCTCCAAGGACATAACATATATACGGCGGCGAGCATCGGGCTGAGGCATGCATGGTAGGTTCAGATGTTGCGACGCCTCTTGAGGATCCTGCCGGAACGGGGAAGGCGAGGACCCAGCAGAAACCTTGCAAGTGCCTCGTGGTCAGCCTTGCCCTGCCACTCGCGGGCGCTGTTGCGAGTGTCCATAGCATGCATCTCAAGGGAAGCCAGCGCGCCGTCCTTCACCTTGCAGGGACAGAAGGGGCAAGCATGCCTTCCCCTACGCACTGTCTTCAGAATCCGAGACTCGAATCCCTTGACCTGCCTCTGCACGTAGGACTCAAAGTTGTCCTCGTCGACGTCGTCATCTGTGTTGTACTGCAAATAAAGGGGCACATGTGAGGAAGCGGCTAAAGGATGCAGAACATGGTATGGTATTCACAAAGTTCATATCTTCTTAATATTAACTGCTAAATTTAATGAGTAATTCTTACAATTCATACCTGAGGAACATAGAGAGCAAACTTTAACCATGGGAGTTTGGATACACGATTTACAAACTGTTAAAGATAATGTATTTATGCTTTCTATCTTGGTACAAGATTTACATACCGCCAAGAAAGGACTTTCCACACATTCGGCAAACCTGAAGAGTCACTACTAAGCATGAATAATTTCAAAAATAATAGCTTACTAAGAGTTTCTACGACATCCAAAAACAAATCAACCGTAGGTAGGCATTCTTCAACCACCTAAAATTTCTAGGTTTGCGGTTGTCAAAAGGCAATCCATTTTTGGTTACCTTGTCACATATGTTGCTGATTTTGTTTCCTATAGTACTTTTTTCATGAAGAAAGCAGTAGCTTTCATTTGAACATATCTTTTATTTTTCTTAGTGGAAGTCCAATTACTATTTTTCTGTTCTGTTTATAATTTGAGCATAAGTTTGAATTTCTTTAGGACTTTATGTTCTTATGCAAGCGAGACATAAAGCGTAGCTGATATAATAAATATTATTTCTGGTTTGTTTGATACATACATCAGGATGTAAATGATGAGTTTTCCATCTGACATCGAGGACATACCAGGTCCTTGACATGTAACAAGCCTCATAGCTACTTAAGTTCCATAAAAGGACATGAATCATGATCAATTGGTGGATTATATCATGTGGAAAACTACAAGTACCTTATATTGCTTTTCTACACGGTTCAACACTCTGTTAACTATGTTTTTCTTGTTTAAAAATTCAAATGAGAGGTCTGTATTAAAAAGTGGTTCTCAAGTCGTTTATCATACATTCTTGCGTCTAAAATCATGGTAAACAGCAAACCTTCAGCTCTTGACCCATTTCAATCCCCAACGGCAAATAGGCTCATTTCTATATGAAGAAGCTCCAAACCAACTTAGTATGACTGCAATTTTCATTTATATTAGGCAAGTGACTTATTTAGTAGTTGTATCTTATTTGTTGTTTGAGAATAATTTAGCTGAATCCACAATAGTTTGAATGATATCGTCTTGTTATAGTGGTACACAGTAATGATTTTAATACAAAGTTTATTGCTTTGGATACAAGATCACAATGGTAGAAGAAGTGCAAGAAAAATGAATGTTTGTTGCTTTGGATACAAGATCACAACGGGCATTCAACTAGTAATATTAACTCGCCAATGTTTGTTGCTGCTAGTCCATCATCTGAACCAAATAAATGTACCCATAGGATCACGAGGCAAGTCCCCAAATAAATGGTAAATCTGGAGAGAAGTTTTCCAGTCCATTGGACAAAGGATTCAGAAACATACAAGATGATTTTGTAAGTCCTACTTTTTCAAATAATGTAAATGGCTACCACCAAAGAAATAAAATGCTAGATGATGACACACAGAGCCTGAAATATCCAGGTGTGAACATGTCAAGATCAAGTTCCTATGTCTCTACAAAACCACGCGCATCCACTTATTTCTGGACGGAGGGAGTAGATCTACCTCGCAGGGCTCGATGTACTCGAGGACATAGCTGCGGTTACCAGATCGACATAGCATCCACGCGCATCTACAACATCTACTTTGCAGGGGTTACCAGATCTGAGAGGGGAGACATAGCTTTACCTCGCAGGGCTGGACGTACTGGCTGGCCTCGTACAAGGCGTCGATTTCCTTGTACGCCGCCTCCCTCTCGGCAGCGGCGCGAGCAGCAGCAGCCACCGCATCTGCGCCGCCGCCCAGATCAGCACCAGCAGCTCCCGCGCCGCCGTCCGCCACCGCACCAGCGCCGCCGCCCAGATCAGCACCAGCAGCTCCCGCTCCCGCAACCGCTCCCGCTCCCGCAACCGCTCCCGCAACCTCTCCCGCGGCCGCCCCCGCAGCCGCTCCCTCTCCGCCCTCCAAACCAGCAGCAGCCGCGGCTAGGTTCATGTCCATTGCCGGATCTGTGCTTCGCCGAAGAAATGGGAGTGTAGGGAGAGAGGATTCGTTCGCCGAAGAACTAGGGTTAGGGTTTTCTCTCCTCTGCTTTTTGCCGGAAATGGGGATGGTGGGGAGGGGATGCGGCCGACTGGGGATAAAGTAGTGGACTCTTTTGGACTGTGCGCGTGTGCGTGGACCCGTGTGTGGACCCGTGGGCATTGACGGGCGTGTACGCGGAAGGGGCGTGTACGCGGAAGGGGTACGGGCGTGTACGCGGAAGAGGTGTACGGGCGTGTATGTATTCTCGCGGTGATACGCGTACCTCCTCGGGCTAACGGGTCCTGCGGGTTTTGGAGCGGGCATTTCTATACCCGAATCGAAGTTGAAAAGACGATCCTGCCCCTCGCCGCGGAGTAATCTGGGTCGTCCTTGTGTTCCGCTCAACATACCCGTTCGACGTTGGGGGTCTATGGAAGCAGTCGCCTTACTTTAAAAGTTGTATATGCCTACATTGATAGACAATTCCTAGTGCTCTGCTGACTGACACAGTTTGCTTCTAACAAATAGAATCAGGTACTATGTTGTATATTTTGCGCACATTTATAACTTTAAGTAGGAGAGGCAGGATTAGAATAAAAAACTAAGCTTACCTAGAAACAGGTGAATTTAGAACATCAAAGAAGACAGCTAACGGCTGGATGCATTAAGAAAAGGATACACGATTCTCCCATCTGATGTCATATTCAACTAAAATATAGAAGATGTAAATTTTCTACCCACCGCTAGTAATGAATCTTCATGGCCTTTCGAGGCCATATTTGTTCAAAAAAAAACTAAAATATAGAACCTCCTATATTAGATTATATATGATATCTGAGAAACAATTCTCCAATGTATATTTAATTTTATTTAACAAGTCACTGATAAAATTAGATCTCATATCGTAACTGATTGGCCAGATCAGATATCACTATCCAAAATTACCTTAGTTTCCTAATCATCAGCTTCTATTGGTTTGGTCAATTGCCTCAGCTTGAGAGTTCACCATCACAACTGAAAATATAGTAATGTAGCTATTTGTAAGAACTTGGTGTTCAGATGATCTCTCATGAGATATCAAGTACTGCTGATAGATCAAATATCAAGAGAAGGTAAATGACATCGGTCACTAAGAACCCTGTATGGTGCAGCAAGGTCTCACTCCAACCATGTGAGGAGAGAAACTTGAACATAAGGCATTTTCGCTGCACAACAGGTCAAAGGTCAAAGAGGAAGTAGATCATTCAAAGAAAAATAGTCTGCAAAGAATAAGCTAACTTTGGATAAAATACCGTGACAATATAATAACATACATTCCATCGATTAATAGATTTGGCAAGACCATAACCAGCCAATGTCTAGGAATTGCCTCACACATATTAACAGTAGATATTATTACATGTATGTTAATCACTTTCACCATAGAACAGAGGGAAAAATAAGAAAAGATATTAGGTAAATTATCTACATACAACTAAGAACTAACCATTAATTTAGTTCTCTTGATGCTTTTGGTACTCGATATAAACTCTTAGATCAATTTTAATGAGTACACATGATATATGCATGTTGCACACACGTTGCCGTACCTTGTTCAGATCAACCTGCAAAAGAAACATCGGTGCTTTTTCTATTCTTCAGGAGTGTAACAATTGTAGTAACAGAGGGAGAATTAAAAACATCTTGATCATCTTATTCCTTTAAAAAAATATAGGACCGATCTGCAGAAAGAAAAATCATATGAGAATACTAACCGTAAAATATAAAATTATCAACAATAGAACTATGACAAAGTGAGGTTTCACTCCAAAGTTAAGATAAGTCAGACATCAGATCCAGGTTCAGCAGACATGATTAAAAAAGATCAATGGAAACGGGATTTGCTCTAGGCATAGTTAACAAATCAACAATGACAACCCAATGACGATCGACATACCAGATGAGAAACATCAAACTATAGCAAAATTATGAATTCGCTTCTAGTGAAAGATAACATTAAGTAGATGCCGCTAAAACTGGCAAGAAAGAACATATAGCATTTTTCCTTGGTGTCTCCCTACATTTGAATAGAGAACAAATGATTTTTTTAATAAAGTGTACTGATTGTACCTGTAGCCTGCTTAGACATTTCCTCAAACAATTTATATGCAGCTTGCTTAGACATTTCCTCAAACAGTTCATATGCATAGATACAAAACACATCTGCAGAAAACAAAGAACATAAATTATGGGAGTGGAAGAGAGAGGGGATGAGGCAAATCAAGAGGAAGAGAGGAGTGAGTACCTCGAATCAGCAAAGGCATGGAGGTGGAGAGATGGGATGGGCCAGAGGAAGCTCAACCTGGCTGGCCGCCGCTCCATGTAGAGGGGCCAGGGATGGAGGTTGCAAAGCATGACCTCCTCCCCCCTCTCTTCTCATGGCGGGGAAGGCGTCAGCAGCGGTGGAGGAGGCAGGGCTGGCCAGCCAAGAGGAGCAGGAAACGGGTGACCTTACCCTGAGGTAGAGGAGTTGGCGGCCAGGATGGCGCCGATGTTGCGCACGATGTAAATGGTGTGGTTCATCATCTTCCCCGGGGACTCCTTCAGGTCCAGCTCCACCTCCTCAGCCATGGCGCTCTGCTCCACTTCGAGATCAACCTCCAAAGCCATGACACCCTCCCTTATCCTCTCCCTGTTCCATCCATGGAGGAGACCAGCAATTGGGATGGCAGAAGAGAAGGGGACGGGATTTGATAGGATTGGGGAGAGGGGGGTTTGAGGATTGGCTGTGATACAAGAACGAGAAAGCTCGGGAGGGGATTGGGGAGGAGATGCTCGGGACGGGATTGGAGGCTGGCCGCTGGCGGCTAGGGTTTCCTCATTGGATCCTCCTTCTATACCGGGTTAGCTAGTGAGAGGAGTGCCCAAAACGAACGGACGAGATGCACCGATGAAAAGATCCGATGGTCCACGTGCTCAAATCGTTGTGAGACCTCCTATGGGGGGCATCTATTATACCTTTGTGAGACCCCCTATGCGGGGCATCTATTATACCTTTAGATGTGTCCTTTTAAAACTTCTGAGTTTGCTCCTGGGGTGGGTGTCCTTTTTTTTTCGAAATGGGTGTCCTTTTGATGTGGGTAGGAGTTTGATGGAAAACTATGTTTGGTCTTGGCAGATGTGGGTGTATGTATGACCTTGTAAAAAATGGTTGATGGATGACTTAGTTTGAGAAATGGAACTGGGCAAATAATGTCGTACGGCCCGGATTGGACCATTGCGGCCTCATCCCGACGCATGGAACAATTCATTTCACGCAGGCGTTTGGTTCGTACGCGTTACATGTACTCGGCCGGCCATAAAAACGGTTTTGACCTTTGCAGTAACACTGATCAATCGGAGGTACGTACACCGCCCGTCCCACAGTGCACTCAGAACGGTACACACGCATGTCGATCCCTACGGGCTGGGCACTGACCGCTTAGATTTTTCTCTCTGTCCTACGTACTGCTGCTGTTGAGGAATCACTTTGTGGAACAGGAGATCCGGAACGTCTCGATCGAAAGGCGATGGACACTGTGGAGCGATCCACCTTTTTGTCCACGCATCTTCTTCATTCAAACGACGCGCGCGAGCTGTGTCACTGTGCGCTGTGCGTTCATGAGTTCTGCCGGCATGTACGTATACGTTGATCGTCGGCCGAAGAAAAGAGGGAACAGCTAGGGCCTGCGTGAAGGACGTACGCGCGCGCCTGCGTCATTAGTCTAAGATGAGGAGCTGGGCGTACCCTTTCTTTCCTGAGGGAGGGGCGTGTTGGTGCAGCCCGAGGCTGCACCCTCTCTCTATCTCACTCAGCACAAACGACGGTGGAAGAAGGGAGACAACACAGAACTTTTGCCGGCGACGAACGCCGCCACAGGGGCACCAACGCCCTAATATTTTCTGTTTTCAGCTGGCTCAAAACCACACAGTACACATGGGAGGCTTTTATACGCAGCCGCACACACGATGTTGCACCCCACGTCTAGCCGCTCGCCCACGACGCGCTCACACGCGCACCTTCCTGGTCCTATTTCCACTCCACTAAACGCTAATCTAGACCACTAACTACTTTACCAGGCCAGCACATGCACACATAAGCACGGCTGCCACACCTAGCATGCAGCTAACTACTAGACTAATTGATCGATTCACATGACCCGGAATCTACTCGCGCCACTCCGCACGGACGGAGCTGCAGCTGCCGCAGCCTTATACAAAAAATACAAACTATCTCAAGATTAGTGCTAACAGGGCGGACAGAGATTTGGTACACATGAGCACTAGTGATCTCACTTTGAAAAATAAATAAAAAAATCATATTTCTAAGCTTTAGAAAAATCTGAAAATAAATCATGATGTAGCCGGTATTGTATCCCACAATCATGTAAATTTTTAACTTAAAATAATGTGTATTTAGGCTGCACAAAAATAACAAATGCATAGATCTAAGTATAGTGATTTAAATCTACAAAAAGAAAACAGACTTTGTTATTTTTGTATAGGTCAGAAAATAAAAAAAATGAAATTAAGATTTTTGTACGTTAGTGAGATACATCATTAGGTACTTTTAGAATTTAATTACATAATTTTTTTTTTCGAGGGTACGCCAAATCGGCGTACCAAAATTTTATAGAAGATAGCAAAGTTGTATATATACAAGAGGCCAAGATCATATTGCGGACAATATGTCTTGGCAAACTCCACCCCAAACCCTATAGCCTACTCTCGCGGCATCAAAGAGCTCCCTCCTACTCTCGCACTTTTCCAGAGCTCAAACTCCTCCGTGATTCTCTTAAGCAACTCGTGCGTGTTGCATTGCTCCGTCCTATTACCAAAAACCCTCGAATTGCGCTGCTTCCAAATCCTCCAAGCTGTAAGGATCACCATGGTATCGAAGCTTTTTCTGTCTCTCCTCCGAATCAAACTCCTTGCCTCCTCCCACCAAGGCTCCAGCTTGCTCTCCATAGATGGCTCCGTGATGTTTAGGCCCGCAGCTGTGAGACAGCCGAACCAGGTTTGGCGGGCATATGGACACTGCATGATCACATGATCGACCGTGTCGTCCTCTTGAAGACAGAGTGAGCAGGGGTCGACATGATCCTGTAACCCATGGCGATGCCTACGATCTGAGGTCCACAAGCGATACCGAAGGGCGAGCCACGCAAAAATCTTGCATTTGAGAGGGGCAAATGATGCCCAGATCGCCTCATGCATGTTGAAGCCGATGGAGCCTTGGCAAAGTAACCTGTAGGTATCCTTTGAAGTATACTCCCCTGACGCTGAGCCAGTCCAAGAGAACTTGTCCGAGTCCTGATCATCACGTGGCACAACATCGATTTCCTCCCAGAGCCGTATGCACTGCGTGTACCCATCCAAGGATAGCTCTAGATCAACATCCGAAAGCCATCTATTCCCCACGAGTGCCTCCGCCACCAATCTGCTATTCTTTCTCCTAGTCGGGACCGTCGCAAACACTAGCGGCGCAATTTGCTCAGCAGATCTCCCGTTTATCCAGCGATCTGTCCAAAAGAAGGTTCTCTTGCCATCCCCAACCGTGAACCTGGTAAAGCTCTGAAAGACTGCCATGGCTTGAGGATCGGTAGCCAACCGAAGTCCCTGCCAGGGCCTGCTCAAATCTGTCCTTTGCAGCCAGATCCACCGAACTCTGAGCGCAAGACCTTGTCTGCGGATATCTTTCACTCCCAGCCCCCCCATGCAGGTAGGTTTCGCGACACTATCCCAGGCCACCAAGCATTGCTCGCCGTTCACCCTCTCCTTGCCGCTCCAGAGAAAGGCCCTCGGATGCTTGGTAACCTCCTCAATGAGCCATTCTGGAGGGTTCTCCACCATAATATGATGGATCGGTCTGGCCAAGATCACTGATCGAATGAGAACCAGACGGCCTGCCCTCTGAATCTGACTCCTTTGCCATGCCGGGAGTATGTGTACCACTGCATCCAGGAGGGGCTGCCATTCTGCGCGTGTCAGAGGCCATAGTGCGAGCTGCAAACCAAGATACTTGATCGGGAAATTCGCATGTTGGCATCCCATAATCTCCTGTACCCGGCTGATGATCTCCTCGTTTCCTCTGATCACCGTCGTCGTCGTCTTGGCATAGTTAACCCGCAAACCTGAAGCTTCTCCAAACATGGCTAGTGCAAGCTTGACCGTGATCAACTCCTGCTCCTGTGGCCTAGAGAAAATCACCACATCGTCGGCGTAGATCAAAATCCATTGCAAGGCAGAGATGCCCGCGAGGTCTGATAAAAGCTGATCTTGTACCGCTTTGGTGATCATGGCAGTTAGCACCTCCATACCCAACACGAAAAGCATCGGCGATGTGGGATCGCCTTGCCGTAAGCCCCTGGTGTGTTGGATCTTCCTCCCTGGCACTCCATTAACAATAACCGAAGTGGATGCCGTTTGTAACGATAATGCAATCCATTTGAGGAAGAGCGGCCCAAATCCCAACTGCCTCAGAACCTCAAACAGAAAGCCCCAGGAGATCGAGTCAAACGCCCTTGTGAGATCAAGTTTCAGCAACACCCCGGTCTGTTTGCGCTGATTGATACGTCCCGCCACCTGTCTCACCAAAAGAAAGTTATCATGCAAGCATCTCCTCTTCACAAAGGCGGACTAGTTGGCGCTGACTAAGTCCGGGAGTCTTCTTCTCAATCTATTTGCCACAACCTTGGAGAAGAGCTTTGAGAAGCTGTGAACGAGACTGATGGGTCGGTAGTCTCCAATCTCCATTGCCTCTTGTTTCTTGGGGATGAGAGTTATAAGAGCTTTGTTTAGTCTGGCGAACCCACGCCCGTCTCCCACTCCTAGCTTGAGAAGCCCAACCATCACATCAGCCTTGATCACCGGCCAGGCCCTCTGGTAGAAGGCGCCAATAAACCCATCAGGTCCCGGAGCGCGATCAGCTGGCATCTCCTTAATGGTTTCCCAGACCTCCCTCTCCGTAAAGATCGCCTCCAGCTCCTGCAGATCATGCATGCTGTTGTATATTGAGGGCCTCCAGATCCAACGTGTGCTCACGGTATTGCACCGTCCCCAAAAGCTGCACATAAGCCTCAGAGATACATAATTTCTTTAAACACATAAATATAATTTTCAATTTTTTCAATACGGTGAGAGTATTAGTGCCCAGGATCTAAAATGACTTTTCGTAACAGGGTGGCGGTTAGAGTTTTCCTGCCTTACGTCAGCACCGTCTCAGAAGCTCAGATCTTTCTCGTCTCCTATGGCCATAGCACCATGGAGGGTCGGTGGATCCAAGTTCTTGTGAGGTCGTTGTTTTTATGGTGTTTTTCTTTGTTTGTTTAAGATTTGTTTCCTATCGAGGAAGGCGTGGTGGTGACTGATACGTCCAATTTGCATCACTATTTTATATCATAATTTGCTGTTATTCATTGATATATTTCATATTGGGACACAATACTTATGTTATTTCATCTATTTTGCATGTTTCATCATTATTGGAGGATCAAGCACCGAGCTGTGGATTCTGCTAGAAAAAGCACCGTCAGAACGCAATATTTCGGAAGATCAACTGTGGAAGGAAATTATACCAAAAATCCTATTTTTCAAGATGACGAAGGAAGCCAGAAGGAGGAGCCAGGAGGACCCAGGGTGGGCCCACACCATAGGGCGGCGCGGCCCATGGCCTGGCCGCGCCACCATGTGGTGTGGGGGCCCCACAGCCCCTTTCGCCTCCTTTTCTTCACGAAACCCTTCGTCCCGAAAACCTAAGCCACAGAGGGTACCTCGCGAAGAGTTATAGCCGCCTCTGCGGGGTGGAGAACACCAGAGAGAAAAGAGCTCTCCGGCGGGCAGGAATCCGCCGGGGAAATTCCCTCCGGGAGGGGGAAATCGATGCCATCGTCACCGTCATCGAGCTGGACATCATCTCCATCACCATCATCATCATCTCCACCATCATCACCGCCGTCTCCACCGCTGGACACCGTCACCGCCGTAGCAATTTGGGTTTGATCTTGATTGTTTGATAGGGGAAACTCTCCCGGTATCGATCTCTACTTGTTGTTGATGCTATTGAGTGAAACCATTGAACCAAGTTTATGTTCAGATTGTTATTCATCATCATATCACCTCTGATCATGTTCCATATGATGTCTCGTGAGTAGTTCGTTTAGTTCTTGAGGACATGGGTGAAGTCTAAATGTTAGTAGTGAACTATGGTTGAGTAATATTCAATGGTATGATATTTAAGTTGTGGTGTTATTCTTCTAGTGGTGTCATGTGAACGTCGACTACATGACACTTCACCATTTATGGGCCTAGGGGAATGCATCTTGTATTCGTTTGCCAATTGCGGGGTTGCCGGAGTGACAGAAACCTAAACCCCCGTTGGTATATCGATGCAGGAGGGATCGCAGGATCTCAGAGTTTAAGGCTGTGGTTAGATTTATCTTAATTACTTTCTTGTAGTTGCGGATGCTTGCAAGGGGTATAATCACAAGTATGTATTAGTCCTAGGAAGAGCGTACATTAGCATAGGTTCACCCACACAACACTTATCATAACAATGAAGATTATTTAGCCGTATGTAGCGAAAGCACTAGACTAAAATCCCGTGTGTCCTCGAGAACGTTTGGTCATTATAAGTAAACAAACCGGCTTGTCCTTTGTGCTAAAAAGGATTGGGCCACTCGCTGCAATTGTTACTCTCGCACTTTACTTACTCGTACTTTATTCAACTGTTACATCAAAACCCCCTGAATACTTGTCTGTGAGCATTTACAGTGAATCCTTCATCGAAACTGCTTGTCAACACCTTCTGCTCCGCGTTGGGATCGACATTGTTACTTATCGAAAATACTACGATACACCCCCTATACTTGTGGGTCATCAAGACTATTTTCTGGCGCCGTTGCCGGGGAGTGAAGCGCTATTGGTAAGTGGAATTGGTAAGGAAAACCTTTACTGTTTGTGCTGATTTTATTTCTGCCTGCTGCTATAAGTCATTATGGAGAAATCTTCTCTTCAATTTTTATTTGGGAAATCTACTACTACTGCAACGGTAGTGGATGAGGCGCCAGGTGAGGAAGTAATACCATATAAAATACCTATGAAAATTATTGAACGTGTTATGGATAACCGCTATGAAGGGGATGGAACTGTCCACCCTGGAGATCATTTATTGTTCTTACATGAATTATGCGGTTTATTCAAGTGTGCAGGTATTGCTATGGATGAAGTGAGGAAGAAACTATTCTCTTTATCGCTGTCTGGTAAAGCGGCGCATTGGTATAAATTACTGGATAATGGGGATTCTCTTGAATGGAATGATATTGTGCCCCGGTTTTATTCTAAGTTCTATCCTCCAAGTGAAATTCACAAGGATCGGAATCGCATATATAATTTTTGGCCTCATGATGGAGAGAGTATTGCCCAAGCTTGGGGGAGATTGAAGTCTTTAATGCTCAAATGCCCCATTCATGAGCTTCCTGGTAATGTTATTATTGATAATTTCTATGCAAGACTTTCTTTTCAAGACAAGACCTTGCTGGATACTTCTTGTTCTGGATCATTTATACGCAACAAAGAAGAGTTTAAAAGGGACCTTCTTGATCGGATCCAAGAAAATACTGAAGGATGGGAGAACGACAAGGATAGAGAATCAGGTATAATTTATGATTATAAATGCATTGAAGCTTTTATGGATACTGATAAATTTCGTAATATGAGTGCTATATATGGTCTTGATTCTCAAGTTGCTGCAAATCTTTATAAAGCTTTTGCCTCTCATTATGAATTGCCAAAGAAGAATTTTGATAAGTATCATGAACCGTATAAAGATAAAATTGATTCATCTATTAATAAATGCGTTGTAGTTGGAACTGCTGATCATGTTATTCCTGAATCTTATATTGAAAAAACTCCTTTCCCTGCTAAAATGAAGAAGTACTCTGTTATAAATAGTGCGGTTCATAAAAGTGAAAAGAAACCTGTAGAACCTGAAGAACAAATAAAAGTTGAACTCTTGTTGCAATAGTTAAAGATCTTGTGACTGAAAATGTGGAGGATGGTCATATTATTTTCTGTGAAGATGCTTGTAATATTGTTTCACATCCTAATAAACCCAAACAAGCTAGTGTTCCTATGCTATCTGTTAGAATTGGTGATCATTGCTATTATGGATTATGTGATATTGGTGCAAGTGTTAGTGCTATTCCTCATGAGCTTTACACGGAGATTATGCACGAGATTGATTCTTGTGAACTTGAAGATATTGATGTGGTTATTCAGCTGGCTAATAGAGAAACTATTTCTCCAATTGGTATTGTTCGAGATGTGGAAGTTTTATGCGGTAAGATTAAATATCCTGCTGACTTTTTGGTACTTGGATCTGCTGCTAGTGATTATTGTCCTATTATTTTCGGTAGACCTTTTCTAAATACTTGTGGAGCTATTATAGATTGCAAGAAAGAGAAAATTTTGACTAAATTTGCTGGTGAATCTTATGAGTTTAACTTCTCTAAATTTACCAAAACTCCTTATAAAGCTGATTTGCCTAGTAATGATTTTAAAATGGAGCAATGTGCATCTATTGTTCTTGTTCCTAACAATCCTTTGCAGCAACATCTGGAGGATAGCGAGAGTGAAGTTTTTAGGAAAGAAAGAGATGAGCTTGAGGAAATTTTTCTTCGCCAACCTATTCTCAAGCATGATTTACCGGTGGAAGATTTGGGTACAACACCGCCACCAAAGGAAGATCCTGTTTTTGATTTAAAGCCTTTGCCTGATAATCTTAAATATGCTCATATTGATGATAAGAAAATATATCCTGTTATTATTAGTTCTAAGCTTTCAGAGATTGAGGAAGAAAGGTTATTGGAAATATTGAAGAAGCACCGAGGAGCTATTGGCTACACTCTTGATGATTTGAAAGGGATTTCTCCTTCTATTTGCCAACATGCTATTAATATGGAAGATGATGCAAAGCCTGTTGTTGAACATCAGCGTCGTCTAATTCCGAAGATGAAGGAAGTGGTAAGGAATGAGGTATTAAGACTTCTTGAAGCTGGTATTATATATCCTATTGCTGATAGTAGATGGGTTAGTCCTGTGCATTGCGTTCCCAAGAAAGGAGGAATGACTGTTGTGCCTAATGATAATGATGAGCTCATCCCTCAAAGAGTAGTTGTAGGGTATAGAATGTGCATTGATTTTCGAAAAGTTAATAAAGTTACTAAGAAAGATCATTACCCTTTACCATTTATTGATCAAATGCTAGAAAGATTGTCTAAAAATACTCATTTTTGTTTTCTTGATGGTTATTCTGGGTTTTCACAAATTGCTGTTAAAGCTAAAGATCAAGAGAAAACCACTTTCACTTATCCCTATGGAACTTATGCTTATAGACGTATGCCTTTTGGTTTATGTAATGCTCCTGCTACTTTTCAAAGATGCATGTCTGCTATTTTTCATGGTTTTTGTGAGAGTATTGTAGAGGTATTCATGGATGATTTTTCCGTATATGGGAATTCTTTTGATAGTTGCTTGCGAAACCTTGATAAAGTTTTGCAGAGATGTGAAGAAACTAACCTTGTTCTTAATTGGGAGAAATGCCACTTTATGGTCAATGAAGGAATTGTATTGGGACATAAAATTTTTGAGAGAGGTATTGAAGTTGATAGAGCTAAAGTTGAAGCAATTGAGAAGATGCCCTATCCAAGGGATGTTAAAGGTATTCGTAGTGTTCTTGGTCATGCTGGGTTTTATAGGAGATTTATTAAAGATTTCTCCAAGATTTCAAAACCTCTTACTAATCTTCTTCAAAAAGATGTACCATTTGTTTTTGATGATGATTGTAAGGAAGCTTTTGAAACTCTAAAGAAAGCCTTAACAACTGCTCCTATAGTTGAACCTCCTGATTGGAACTTACCATTTGAGATTATGTGTGATGCTAGTGATTTTGCTGTAGGCGCTGTTCTTGGACAGCGAGTAGATAAAAAAACTGAATGTTATTCATTATGCTAGTAAAACTCTTGATGCTGCTCAAAGAAATTATGCTACAACTGAAAAAGAATTATTAGCTGTAGTCTTTGCTTGCGATAAATTTAGATCTTATATTGTTGATTCAAAAGTTACTATTCATACTGATCATGCTGCAATTAGATACCTTATGACAAAGAAAGATGCTAAGCCGAGGCTTATTAGATGGGTACTTCTTTTGCAAGAATTTGATTTACATATTGTAGATAGGAAAGGTCTTGATAATCCTGTTGCTGATAATTTGTCTAGATTGGAAAATATTGCTTATGATCCTGTTCCTGTTAATGATAGTTTTCCAAATGAACAATTGGCTGTAATAAAGGTGAGCTCGCGAGACAGTCCTTGGTATGCTGATTATGCTAACTTTATTGTTTCCAAGTACTTGCCTCCAACCTTTTCAGCTCAGCAAAGGAGGAAATTCTTTTATGACTTGAGGCATTATTTCTGGGATGACCCACACTTATACAAAGAAGGAGTGGATGGTATTATGCGAAGATGTGTTCCCAAATATGAACAACAAGAGATATTGAGTAAATGTCATGGTAGTGCTTATGGAGGACATCACGCCGGAGAAAGAACCGCGCAAAAGGTTCTACAATCAGGTTTTTATTGGCCAACTCTCTTCAAGGATGCGAGAAAGTTTATTTTATCTTGTGATGAATGCCAAAGGGTTGGTAATATCTCCAGACGTAATGAAATGCCTATGAATTATACTCTTGTTATTGAACCATTTGATTGCTGGGGATTTGACTTCATGGGACCTTTTCCCTCTTCAGAAGGTAACACTCACATACTTGTTGCTGTTGATTATGTTACTAAATGGGTGGAAGCTATACCTACAAAAAGTGCTGATGGTGAGACCTCTTTAAGAATGCTTTTAGATATTATTTTTCCTAGATTTGGAGTGCCTAGATATATTATGACTGATGGAGGTTCTCATTTTATTCATGGAGGTTTTAGAAAAACTCTTGCTAAGTATGGTATTAATCATAGAATTGCTTCTGCTTATCATCCTCAAACTAGTGGTCAAGTAGAATTATCAAATAGAGAGATTAAATCTATTTTGGGAAAGACCGTTAATAAAACTAGAAAAAATTGGGCTAGTAAATTGAAGGATGCACTATGGGCTTATAGAAATGCTTATAAAAATCCCATGGGAATGTCACCTTATAAAATGGTTTATGGGAAAGCTTGTCATTTACCTTTAGAACTAGAGCACAAAGCTTATTGGGCTGTTAGAGAATTAAATAAAGATCCTAAACTTGCCGGTGATAAGAGGTTGTTGCAATTAAGTTCTCTAGATGAATGGAGAAGTGAAGCTTATGAAAATGATAAACTCTTTAAAGAGAAAGTTAAAAAATGGCATGATAGAAGGATTATAAAAAGAGAATTTAATATTGGGGATAAAGTCCTATTGTATCGGTCTCGTCTCAGATTCTTTGCAGGGAAATTACTCTCGAAATGGGAAGGACCATATGTTGTCGAGGAGGTGTATCATTCAGGAGCAATCAAAATTAGCTCTCTCCAAGGCAATGCTACGCAAGTGGTGAATGGACAAAGACTCAAGCATTATATCTCAGGTGATTCCTATAATGTTGATGTTGATATTATTCAAGTGGAAACACCGGAGGCTTTTATTAAAGGGCAAATTGACAGTCCGCCAGAACTCGACTTTGAATAGGTAACAGTACTGGTAATGAAAAGTACGCAATTTACTTTCCGAACAATATTTTTGCTGTTTTTAGAAAATATGAAAAATTACGAGTTCGAAACGGAGTGGAAAGGACGCACGAGGGGGTGCCACCATAGGGCGGCACGGCCTGGCCTGGGCCCGCGCCGACCTATGGTCTGGCCGCCCCGTCGCCCCTTTCCGACTCTGGTTCGATCTGGTACTTTCCTTTTGTCGTGAAAATTTTTGCTATATAATCCCCCGGACCCCTGGAGGTCCGTATATCGTTTTCTCGACGTGTTTTGTTTCGAGCTGTTTCTGCCAGGATTTGTTTCGGATCTAGAGCCATCATGTCTTCGTCGGAAACTCCGAAGGACAGCTCCTGCAAGGATGTTGGCAACTTGTACATGGAGGAGCTGAGGAGGCACCCCAAGGAGTTGCTGCTTGTTGAAGGAGAATTGCAGGTCAAGGATGTCCAGGGTCCTAAAGGAGAAGGAAGCTTGGAAGATAGGATGGAGAAGCTAGAACAAGAGGTTTTCAAATACAAGAAGATGGCTGAGCGTGAGGTGGATATCTTCCACAGGATTGTGTCTGAACTCATTGCTGAACATGAGAAGGAAACTGCAAAGCTTTGGTGCGACATCCTCTCACTTCACGACACCACCAACAAGCTCCAAGCACAACTCTATGACGTTCAGAATCAGAACTGTGAGTATGAAAACATGTTTAAATACATAAGCCGTGCTGCTAGTTTCAGGATTCCCGAGACCAAGATGTCGTTTCTTGATGGAGAGCCTCTTCCTTGGAAGTCTGATGACGGGAGTTCATCACCACCATCGCCAAAGGAGTAATTCATCATCGGTATTGGCATCCCCTTGGTTTGTTCCAAGCTTGGGGGAGTGCCGCGGTATCACATCATCACTACCTTTTACTTTTATTGTCAAGTAGTGTCATATCATGAGTAGGGAAGTTATCATATAAGATGGGTTGCAGTTTGGAAGTATCTCTCCTTTAGTTGGTTATCTATGTATCCCTTGGTGTGAGTTATCGTTATGGAATATTAATGAGAAGTCATATCATTTACATATTACACATCTTATTCTAGTTTGCAATCTCTATCATATGATTTACCTTGTTGTTAGTATTGGTATCACTTTGGGAGCATTGAACAAATCTATTTGGTTTTGGCAAACTTAGCATTGGTCAATAGCAACAACACTTTGAGGTTTAAGTAGAAAAGAGAAATACATGTAGATGTTTCATTGTCTTTCTTTCTTATTAGCTCATAGCTTTTTATTCTGAAGTTAAAACTGTTTGTGCTTACAAGGAAGATGCATGATTGTTTCTATCACATGTATATTTGTTTGTTTCCCTCAACTCTTATGCTTGCTAATTAACCTTGCTAGCCAAAGACCTGTACTGAGAGGGAATACTTCTCGTGCATCCAAACCTTAACCCAAACTTATGTCATTTGTGTCCACCATACATACCTACTACATGGTATTTTCTGCCATTCCAAGTAAATACTTCATGTGCTACCTTTAAACAATTCAAAACTTAGTATCTCTTATTTGTGTCAATGTTTCATAGCTCATGAGGAAGTATGTGGTGTTTTATCTTTCAATCTTGTTGGGCAACTTTCACCAATGGACTAGTGGCTTCATCCGCTTATCCAATAATTTTGCAAAAAGAGCTGGCAATGGGATTCCCAGTCCCAAATTAATTAAACTAAATAGACACTCCTCCATGGTATGTGATTGATGGACGGCACCCGAAGGATTCGGTTAGCCATGGCTTGTGTAAGCAAAGGTTGGGGGGAGTGTCATCATCATAATAAAACTAAAATAAAAAGGCACTCCTTCATGGTATGAGATTGTTGGCAGGCACCCGAGGATTCGGTTAGCCATGGCTTGTGAAAGAAAGGTTGGAAGGAGTGCCACACAAAATAAAAATAATATGGGAGCCGCTCTTTGAAGGTTGTCTGGCAAGGGGGTTAGAATACCCGCTACCAGTCGTTGACAACAACAAACACCCCTCAAAATGTTACTTTTATTCTCTTTATATGATTGCAAAACTGAAAAAGCTCTAGCACATGATTTAATCACTGCTTCCCTCTGCGAAGGGCCTGTCTTTTACTTTATGTTGAGTCAGTAAACCAATTTCCCTCCATCTCAAGCAAGCATTTGAATAGTTGTGATCAAACCATTATATTGTGATTTGCTTCATCATGTCTTTTATTCTTCCTTGTTTAGTACAAGTTTTATCTGAATGAATATAGCTTTGCAAGTTATCAATGATCATGAAGAGACCATTATGATTGAGTATGCAAGTTGTGCCTTATAAACTTTAACATGAGAGCGCTGCTCAATGAGATAAGTATAATCTGTTAATTGTTCTCTGACCAAGAACGAAGTTTGCCATCACCAATTATGATTTCTTATGCACCTTTATTTGTGATTACCTTATACTTGTTTCAAGTTGAGTTATATGAGGAAGTTGTCTACTATAATGTCTTGTGCGAATGAATATGATGCTTCTTGTCCGTATTTTATTTATCGACTCTTCACTCCATAAACATGTGGTCCTGTTTATCGAGCTCAGTTTCGCTTGGGGACAAGCGAAGTCTAAGCTTGGGGGAGTTGATACGTCCAATTTGCATCACTATTTTATATCATAATTTGCTGTTATTCATTGATATATTTCATATTGGGACACAATACTTATGTTATTTCATCTATTTTGCATGTTTCATCATTATTGGAGGATCAAGCACCGGAGCCAGGATTCTGCTGGAAAAAGCACCGTCAGAACGCAATATTTCGGAAGATCAACTGTGGAAGGAAATTATACCAAAAATCCTATTTTTCAAGATGACGAAGGAAGCCAGAAGGAGGAGCCAGGAGGACCCAGGGTGGGCCCACACCATAGGGCGGCGCGGCCCATGGCCTGGCCGCGCCACCATGTGGTGTGGGGGCCCCACAACCCCTTTCGCCTCCTTTTCTTCGCGAAACCCTTCGTCCCGAAAACCTAAGCCACAGAGGGTACCTCGCGAAGAGTTACAGCCGCCTCTGCGGGGCGGAGAACACCAGAGAGAAAAGAGCTCTCCGGCGGGCAGGAATCCGCCGGGGAAATTCCCTCCGGGAGGGGGAAATCGACGCCATCGTCACCGTCATCGAGCTGGACATCATCTCCATCACCATCATCATCATCTCCACCATCATCACCGCCGTCTCCACCGCTGGACACCGTCACCACCGTAGCAATTTGGGTTTGATCTTGATTGTTTGATAGGGGAAACTCTCCCGGTATCGATCTCTACTTGTTGTTGATGCTATTGAGTGAAACCATTGAACCAAGTTTATGTTCAGATTGTTATTCATCATCATATCACCTCTGATCATGTTCCATATGATGTCTCGTGAGTAGTTTGTTTAGTTCTTGAGGACATGGGTGAAGTCTAAATGTTAGTAGTGAACTATGGTTGAGTAATATTCAATGGTATGATATTTAAGTTGTGGTGTTATTCTTCTAGTGGTGTCATGTGAACGTCGACTACATGACACTTCACCATTTATGGGCCTAGGGGAATGCATCTTGTATTCGTTTGCCAATTGCGGGGTTGCCGGAGTGACAGAAACCTAAACCCCCGTTGGTATATCGATGCAGGAGGGATCGCAGGATCTCAGAGTTTAAGGCTGTGGTTAGATTTATCTTAATTACTTTCTTGTAGTTGCGGATGCTTGCAAGGGGTATAATCACAAGTATGTATTAGTCCTAGGAAGGGCGGTACATTAGCATAGGTTCACCCACACAACACTTATCATAACAATGAAGATTATTTAGCCGTATGTAGCGAAAGCACTAGACTAAAATCCCGTGTGTCCTCGAGAACGTTTGGTGATTATAAGTAAACAAACCGGCTTGTCCTTTGTGCTAAAAAGGATTGGGCCACTCGCTGCAATTGTTACTCTCGCACTTTACTTACTCGTACTTTATTCAACTGTTACATCAAAACCCCTGAATACTTGTCTGTGAGCATTTACAGTGAATCCTTCATCGAAACTGCTTGTCAACACCTTCTGCTCCTCGTTGGGATAGACATTCTTACTTATCGAAAATACTACGATACACCCCCTATACTTGTGGGTCATCAGTGACCAGCTCCCGCAGATGAAATAAAGTTCTTCATGTCTAGCCCGATCCTGTTTCGACAGTGGGTAGCGTTTGTGTCCGACGGACCTCGAATGATTTGGTCGGTGTTCCTTCTGAACTACGCTTGTCTTTCTTGGCGATGGTTGCTAGGGTCTTATCATGATAATTTCATGTCTGTTTACTACAACGTACAAACACAAAAAGCTTTGTCCGGCTCCAATGAGGGAGAGGCGAGAACGGCTCGTTCTAGTGGTTATAATCGTCGCTAGCTGTTCCTGTTAGGCTTCATGCACTAGCCACTTGAACCAAAAGTCCGAACTGATGGAAAGGGCTAGACAATCCACATATACACTTCACAACACCCCCACTCGCGTGTGACGGAAGAAGAGAAAGTCAACACGTGAAAGAAGAGCACACCAAAACAGCGGTGGCTATAGAGGGGGGCAACAGCAATTTTTAGGCTTAATTGCGAAAACCATGTGAAAAATAGGATTTGAACTTGAGACCTGGGGCTCTGATTGTAGGATAACGTTGCATAGAAAACAAAAAATTTCCTACCGCAAACACGCAATCCAAGCCAAGATGCAATCTAGAAGACGGTAGCAACGAGGGGGTATCGAGTCTCACCCTTGAAGAGATTCCAAAGCCTACAAGAGGAGGCTCTTGTTGCTGCGGTAGACGATCACTTGCCGCTTGCAAAAGCGCGTAGAAGATCTTGATCACGATCGGTTCCGGCGCCACGAACGGGCAGCACCTCCGTACTCGGTCACACGTTCGGTTGTTGATGAAGACGACGTCCACCTCCCGTTCCAGCGGGCAGCGGAAGTAGTAGCTCCTCTTGAATCCGACAGCACGACGGCGTGGTGTCGGTGGCGGTGGAGAAGTCCGGCGGAGCTTCGCTAAGCTACGCGGGACATATGGAGGAGAGGGGGGCGGCTAGGGTTTGGGAGGGGGTGGCCGGCCACTTCAAGGGGGGTGGCCAGCTTGTGGTCTTGGGGTGTCCGGCCCCCTCCCTTGGCCCCTCATTATATAGGTGGATCCCCAAGTGTTGGTGTCCAAGTCTTCGAATAAGACCCGAACCAAAAACCTTCCATAAGAGGGGGAAACCTAGCCAAGCTAGGACTCCCACCAAAGGTGGGAGTTCCACCTCCCATATGGGGGGGTGGCCGGCCCCCTAAGGGGGAGTCCACTTGGGACTCCTCCCCCACTAGGGTTGGCCGGCCATGGAGGTGGAGTCCCATGTGGACTCCACCTTCCTTGGTGGTTTCTTCCGGACTTTTCTAGAACCTTCTAGAACCTTCCATAGAACCTTCCGCGACATTTTATTTCACATAAAATGACATCCTATATATGAATCTTATTCTCCGGACCATTCCGGAACTCCTCGTGATGTCCGGGATCTCATCCAGGACTTCGAACAAATATTCGAACTCCATTCCATATTCAAGTACTACCATTTCAACATCCAACTTTAAGTGTGTCACCCTACGGTTCGTGAACTATGCGGACATGGTTGAGTACTCACTCCGACCAATAACCAATAGCGGGATCTGGAGATCCATAATGGCTCCCACATATTCAACGATGACTTTAGTGATCGAATGAACCATTCACATACAATACCAATTCCCTTTGTCTCGCGATATTTTACTTGTCCGAGGTTTGATCTTCGGTATCACTCTATACCTTGTTCAACCTCATCTCCTGACAAGTACTCTTTACTAAATACCGTGGTATGTGGTCTCTTATGAACTCATTCATATGCTTGCAAGACATTAGACGACATTCCACCGAGAGGGCCCAGAGTATATCTATCCGTCATCGGGATGGACAAATCCCACTGTTGATCCATATGCCTCAACTCATACTTTTCGGATACTTAATCCCACCTTTATAGCCACCCATTTACGCAGTGGTGTTTGGTGTAATCAAAGTACCTTTCCGGTATAAGTGATTTACATGATCTCATGGTCATAAGGACTAGGTAACTATGTATCGAAAGCTTATAGCAAATAACTTAAAGATGAGATCTTATGCTACGCTTAATTGGGTGTGTCCATTACATCATTCATACAATGACATAACCTTGTTATTAATAACATCCAATGTTCATGATTATGAAACTAATCATCCATTAATCAACAAGCTAGTTTAAGAGGCATACTAGGGACTTCTTGTTTGTCTACATATCACACATGTACTAATGTTTCGGTTAATACAATTATAGCATGATATATAAACATTTATCATAAACATAAAGATATAAATAATAACCACTTTATTATTGCCTCTAGGGCATATCTCCTTCAGTCTCCCACTTGCACTAGAGTCAATAATCTAGATTACATTGTAATGTACCTAACACCCATGGCATTCTGGTGTTGGTCATGCTTAGCCCTAGGGAGAGCTTTAGTCAACGGATCTGCTATATTCAGATCAGTGTGTACTTTGCAAATCTTTACTTCTCCATCTTCGATGTACTCGCGAATCGAGTGGTAACGCAGCTTGATATGCTTCAGTCTCTTGTGTGACCTTGGCTCTTGTGCATTGGCGATGGCACCCATGTTATCACAGTAAATGATTAATGGGTCCAATGCACTAGGAACCACACCGAGCTCTACAATGAACCTCTTCATCCATACCGCTTCTGATGAAGCCTCTGAAGCCGCTATGTACTCGATTACGTTGAAAACTTCGCCACCGTGCAATCGCTTCGAGCTTGCCCAGCTTATCTGCAAAGCACCATTCAATATAAACACGTACCCGCATTGTGACTTAGAGTCATCGGGATCGGTGTTCCAACTTGCATCGGTGTAACCGTTTACAACGAGCTCTTGGTCATCTCCATAACAAAGAAACATATCCTTAGTTCTTTTTAAGTACTTCAGGATATTCTTGATCATTGTCTAGTGTTCCATTCTGGATCACTTTGATATCTGCTAGTCAAACTAACGCATGTGCTATATCCGGTCTAGTACATAGCATGGCATACATGATAGATCCCATCGCCGAGGCATAGGGGATATTACTCATCCTTTCTCTTTCTTCTGCCGTAGCCGGTCCTTGAGTCTTACTCAATACCTTGCACAGTAACATAGGTAAGAACCCTTTCTTACTTTCGTCCATTCTAAACTTCTTTAGAATCTTGTCCAGATATGTACTCTGTGATAGCCCTATTAGGCGTCTTGATCTATCTCTATAAATCTTGATGCCTAATATATACGATGCTTCACCAAGGTCTTTCATTGAAAAACTATTATTCAAATAACCTTTAACACTGCTTAATAGTTCTATATCATTCCCGATCAATAATATGTCATCTACATATAATATCAGGAATGCTACAGAGCTCCCACTCACTTTCTTGTAAATACAGGCCTCTCCATGACACTGTATAAACCCGAAGTCTTTGATCACCTTATCAAAGCGTCGGTTCCAACTTCTTGATGCTTGCTTCAGTCCATAGATTGAACGCTGAAGTTTGCATACTTTGTCAGCATTTTTAGGATCAACAAAACCTTTGGGTTGTACCATATACAACTCTTCCTCAATGTCTCCATTAAGGAACGCCGTTTTGACATCCATCTGCCAAATCTCATAATCGAAAAATGCAGCTATTGCTAACAAAATCCTCACAGATTTTAGCTTCGCTACAGGTGAGAAAGTCTCATCGTAGTCAACTCCTTGAATTTGTCGGAAACCCTTTGCGACAAGTCGAGCTTTATAGACAGTAATATTACCATCAGCATCTGTTTTTCTCTTGAAGATCCATTTATTTTCGACAGCCTTTCGGCTATCAGGTAAGTCTACCAAAGTCCATACTTTGTTATCATACATGGATCCCATTTCGGATTTCATGGCTTCTTGCCATTTGTTGGAATCTGGGCTCATCATCGCTTCTTCATACGTCACAGGGTCCTCATCATTGTTATCCACAATCATGACATTTAGACAAGGATCATACCAATCAGGAGTAGTATGTTCCCTTGTCGATCTACGAGGTTCAGTAGTTTCCTCGTTCGAAGTTTCATGATCGTTATCATTAGCTTCCTCTGTTGCCGGTGTAGGCGGTACAGGTACAACTTCCGGTACTGCGCTACTCTGATCAACGAGTATAGATTCATCAATCTCATCGAGTTCTACTTTTCTTCCAGTCACTTCTTTAGTGAGAAATTCTTTCTCAAGAAAGGTTCCGTTCTTAGCAACAAAGATTTTGCCTTCGGATCTGTGATAGAAAGTGTACCCTATAGTTTCCTTAGGGTATCCTATGAAGACGCATTTCTCCGCTTTGGGTTCTAGCTTGTCCGGTTGTAACTTCTTTACATAGGCTTCGCAACCCCAAACTTTCGAGAACGACAAATTAGGTTTCTTATTAAACCATAATTCATACGGTGTCGTTTCTACGGATTTTGATGGTGCTCTATTTAAAGTGAATGCGGCTGTCTCTAATGCATAACTCCAAAATGATAACGGCAAATCAGTAAGAGACATCATACTACGAACCATATCTAAGAGAGTTCGATTACGACGTTCGGACACACCGTTACGTTGAGGTGTTCCCGGCGGTGTCAATTGTGAAAGTATTCCGCATTTCTTTAAATGCATGCCAAACTCATAACTCAGATATTCACCTCCACGATCAGATCGTAGAAATTTAATCTTCTTGTTACGTTGATTTTCTACTTCACTTTGAAATTCCTTAAACTTCTCGAAAGTTTCGGATTTATGTTTCATGAAATAGATATATCCATATCTACTCAGATCATCTGTGAAGGTTAGAACATAACGATAACCACCGCGCGATGCTACGCGCATTGGTCCACATACATCGGTATGTATAATTTCTAATAAGTCAGTAGCTCGCTCCATCATACCAGAAAATGGAGTCTTTGTCATTTTTCCCATTAGACATGCTTCGCATCTATCAAGTGACTCAAAGTCAAGTGATTCAAGTAATCCATCAGTATGGAGTTTCTTCATGCGTTTCACTCCAATATGACCAAGACGACAGTGCCACATATAAGTAGAATTATCATTCAATTTAATTCGCTTAGCATCAATGTTATGTATATGCGTATCACTACTATCGAGATCTAACAGAAATAAGCCATTCTTTTGTGGTGCTCGACCATAAAAGATATTATTCATAAAAATAGAACAACCATTATTCTCAGACTTGAATGAATAACCGTCTTGCATTAAATAAGATCCAGATATAATGTTCATGCTCAACGCAGGTACATAATAGCAATTATTTAGGCTTAAAACTAATCCCGAAGGTAGATGTAGAGGAAGTGTGCTGTCAACACCCGGATTTTTAAGTCCGAATGCCTATTATGTCATACATCGCAATCCCAGGAATATTGTTGTTGCGAGGCATAATAGTTAAGTATCACAGTCATCATTCATTACAACCCATAAGTCTTACAAATTGGAATCACCTGATCCATATTACACGAATAGTTGATCTATTGATCAACGAACAAACACAAGTTCATAGTTCAACATAGCGGAAGCGTAAGATACAAGGACTCTCTAGTCCACAGGCCAACGCTTGACGTCGGAAGGCGCTTAGTTGTCGTAGGCGTCCTGCTGGTCATCTCCTTGTTCATCTTCATACTCTGGCCATTTGAATAGCCAGGGACAAAGCCGTGAGTACGTTGAGTACTCGCAAACTAATTCAAGAAAAAGTGCTAGACATTCTAGTAGGGTTTGCTAAGCTCTAGTTTATTTGCATAAAGCTAGTTTTGGTTCACAAAGTTTTGAGAAAAACTTATTCAAGTGCTAACTAACCCAAGGGGGAACATTAGTGTCATTCCCACCATTCAAGTGGTGATTTCAATTCAATTCACCACAAGTCAATTCACCATCACCTTTCAACCTCATTTTCAAAGATATGACATCGGAAACTGTATGGCCTTTCCAACCGTCCGTAACCGTGGACGCGGCTATTCGAATAGGTTTACACTCTGCAGAGGTTGCACACTTGTGCCACAACATTTGATTTCATCCGTCGGGATTTCCCCGAATAATCGTAACACAGTACGCGGATCATCAACCATAACCTTTCACTTACGAATCCTAGTATGAGCACCTCTCCCCATGAGCTTGGCCTCCCAGTGAAGACCAACTGTCAACCTGGGAACTGCACAGGGCTTGGGCCGGACATTCACCTCCTTTCGCATCATATCGTATCGTTTCTTTTGTGGTAGAGGCAGCTTTCGGCATAACCCCGATGACGCTTGTTTAGAGGGAACCCATACTAAGACGCATAAACTTCCAGTTAAGCCCTACCCATAATCTGGTATTGTGGGGGTACTTGAGAATTGGAAAGGTATCGCATTCAAACCCACATCATGTTTTATCAAAAATCACCATCTTCTCTTGGTCATATTCACCTTCAAAACTCATTCAATGGAATGCATCTTCATTCCAAGGTTTAAAAATCCTTTCAAAATCACAAAGTTCCCATCTAGAGTAGTTAAGGTTAGTTCATTAGCACTAGCTCTAATTCATGAGAGGTGCTACCTTGCTTTGCTTGGAAAGGCTAACTCCCTACTCTAAAAACCACTTGTATTTTGACCAAAGTTAACTATAAAAGGAAAATCATTTGGAAAACAAGTAAAAACTTGGGATGGGTTCACATAAGAAAAGGTAAGACATGGTGCCTTGCCCCAAGGGGCTTTGCACTTGGCAAGAATAAAAGCTTGCATAGTAATTTAGCTTGCCTTGGTAGTTCTCAAACTGTTCCTCTTCCTCCTCCTGGTAGCAACCTTCTTCTTCGGCGTACTCTCCGGTGCTACCGTCTAAATTTGAATACGAGTATAATTACTCACTAATTCCATGGCTATTCCACACATCACAAATAAACACACAAACTACTCTATGCACACACATAATTAAACTAGGGTGCATGGGTTGTGGGATTTAAATAGGATTTGTATTCTATATGTAAATGCTAGTTTCCATAGGGTTCTTGAGAAATAATTTCCTCTCATTGAAATCTTCTTAAGATTTAATTTCTCCAACAATCATGGATGAACTCATCTTGACCTAGATCAAATGTTCATCATCATCATCATTTGGGAGAATGATTTAAATGAGGTGGAACACCTCATGCCATTTAAATAACACTATATTTGATTTAAATCTCAAGAAATTCATATAAGAGAGTTTGGAACCAGGGGTCCAAACATCCCATGAATTCATGTGAGACAAGTTTAAATGAAGTGTAAGACTTCACACAATTTAACTTTAATAGTTTTGGATAATATCAACTAGTTAAACTAGTCAAAATATCCATTCATTAAACCATGGCATGATCATGCAAAGTGACCACACCATTTTATTGCAAAAACAATTAGTGTAAGTCAAAAATGAGCTATTAGAGTTGGAATTAACTTAATATCTATTTTGGTTGATTTTTAAGAATTATTTGAATAGGGAAAAGTCCCTGGCTTGTTATTTTTGTCACATTAATTCTACAAAGAATTTGACCCTGAGGCCAGTGGCATTGGATAGAGAATTTCAGTGGCTTTCCAACAATATCAAATTCACTAAATTTGGGTTAGCCAATTGGAAACTATTTAATTTCAAAGTTTGGGCAGTATTGAAAATGTTTGGAAAATGTTTAAAACGAATTTGAATTAAACAGGCCGGCGGGAAAAGCTAACGGGCTGAAATGGTTTAAACAGGCCCAAGGCCAGCCCACCACGCGTCTGTGCCCGCGTGGGCTGCACGACAGGGGTCCCGCATGTCAGCGGCGTTTAAACGCCCGAAGCGGTACGGGCGACGTGGAGCGTAGGATTAGAGAGGGATCTAACGGCTGAGGTGCATCGTCTCGCCGGCGAGAGAGGTTCGCCGGCGGCTCGGGTAGGGGGTGGGAGAGCTAACCAGGGCTTCCGCGGTGGCTGGCGGTGTGCGTGATGTCGATGTGGACGACGGCGAAGCTCTGGCACCGGCGGCGTCTCTGGATCGGCTCCAATCGACGGCGGCGAGGTGCGGTGCGGCGGGCTCCGATCTTCAAATTGAAGCAGCTCCGGCGACAATCGAGCGAGTGGTTTGGTGGAGGAGAAGCAGTGGAGGGTGGTGAACGAGATGGTGTGCTCAACTTCGTCCAGGGAACGCGGTATTTATAGATGGCCAAGGGTGCGGCTTGGCCGTGAAGAAGTCGACCATGGCGCGGCTTCTCCGGCAAGCGATCGAGCTAGGCGAGGTGGTGGCAGTGTTCTACGGCTCCTGGCGATGCTATAGGCGGCGACAGCGGGGTCGGGCGGTGGCTAAATTGGTCGCATTGCTTCCGTGTCCGTCGCGTCCGCGGCGGACCAGGGTTCTCTTCTCCGGCGACGGCGGTGGCGGGTCGTGGTCGAGGGCGTGTGCGGGAGCGTTGCGGTGTCACGGTGATGCTCAACGTGTTGCAAGCGGGGCCAGGGCGTGCTCGAGGTCGTGGCGCGGCGCGTGTCCAGTGTATGCCCGCGGCGTGCACACGCGCGACGCGAGCGGCGTCCAGGGCGCCATGGACGCGTGCTTGTCTGGCCTGTGCTGTGTTCCTCCTCGACAACGGCCGATGCTAGGCGATCCAGTAGAGTGAGGTGGAGTGCAGGGACATGGTGGCCAGGGTCGGCGATGAAGGAGAGAGGAGGTGGTGCGGCATGGCCGGCATGTGGCCGGCATGGCCATGCCATGCTTGTTCTCTCTCCCTCCCTAGGGTTTCTATGTTGAGGTTAGTGAGAGAGGGGACCAGGGGACCATTTGGGGTTGGTTAGAGTAGGTTAGTTTGAGTAGATCACTATTTGCTATAGTGTAGGAATAGTGTTCAATTTTGGAAAATACAAAAATATCCAAAATGGAAATAATTCAAATGGTGAACCTTTTTGAAAAGTGAGTGTTGAGATAAGTTGTAATTGACCAGAGATGAATGGAGGTGGTGGTGGAAAAATTAGATTTCAAATTTTGGCCAAAATGGCTAAGTGGAGATTGTTGATCTTAATATAAAGTTGCAACTTTGGATGAGCATAGCTAGGGATCAAAGATGAATTTGGCAGGGTGGTCTTCATCAAAGTTGTTCACCTTGATGTTGACTTTGAAATGGTGCAAAGAGTTAGCAAAGAATGGTTTGGGAAAATTGAATTGCAGGGGCTCAAAGTGGTGATCAGACTGAAATTGGCAGATTTGGTCATCATCACATGTGAGTGGGAAAAGTGTTGGAAATTCATTTGAAAAGTGAAACCTTGGTTCCAAAAGTTGTGATAAGTGTTTAGTAACATTATTCAACTAATGGTGAAGACCAAATAGGTCTAGGGTCAAAATTTATAAAAATGCCATAGGGCATATGTGAGGGTTTTTAGGGTTTTTCAATTATGGGAATTTCTTCCACTTTGATTTATTTGGTTGGTGATCTTCACATGATCACTCTAGGGTTTTAGAGCATAACAAATACAAGTAATAACAATCATCATGGCATATCACTCAAATGCACAAGTCCTATGCATGGTACTATATGCAAAAGAAAAGTTTTTGTTGGTTTGAAAATTTTGTATTTCTGGAATTCTCTAACTTTCTTTTTCATGGAAATTTGGGGGTGTTACAAACCCTTCCCCCTTACAAAAGATCTCGTCCCGAGATCAAAAAGAAAGTTAGGTACTAAAGAGATCTGGGTACTCCTTCTTCATGAAGTCTTCGCGTTCCCAGGTGGCTTCATCCTTGGTATGATTGCTCCATTGGATCTTTAGAAACTTGATGCTTCGGGTGCGGGTGGTTCTGTAAGCTTCTTCTAGGATGCGAATCGGCACTTCGCGGTAAGTCAGATCCTGGTTGATATCCACCGATCGGTGATCGATGTTCTTGAACACTTCGGTCTTCTCAGGGACTTCCAGACATTTCCGGAGAAGTGAGATGTGAAAAACGTCGTGCACAGCCGACATTTCTTCAGGCAACTCCAGTTGATAAGATACTTCACCTCGGCGGCTGAGGACTTGGAAAGGTCCCACGTAGCGAGGTGCAAGCTTTCCTTTCAGCTGAAACCTTTGCATCCCTTTCAAGGGGGATACTTTGAGATAGACAAAATCTCCGATCTCAAAGGTCATCTCCCGACGTCTCTTGTCGGCGTAGCTCTTCTGTCTGGATTGCGCAGTCTTGAGGTACTCACGGATCTTGTGAACCCTCTCTTCGGCTTCACGAAGAACGTCTGGGCCGAAAACTTGACTCTCTCCGACTTCTGACCAGTTCAGGGGGGTACGGCACTTCCTTCCGTACAAGGCTTCAAAGGGGGCCATCTGTAGGCTGGCTTGATAACTATTGTTGTATGAGAATTCTGCGTAAGGTAGGCAGTCTTCCCACTTGGATCCGTATTCCAGACGCATGCTCTAAGCATGTCTTCCGATATCTGGTTTACTCTCTCGATCTGTCCGTCGGTCCGAGGGTGATAGGCGGTGCTGAAATTTAGGCGAGTGCCTAGTCCTTCATGCACCTTCTCGCGTAACCTTGAGGTGAACTGTGATCCTCTATACGACACTATCGATTTGGGGGTTCCATGCAAAGCGACTATTCTGGAGATGTAGAGTTCAGCTAACTTGGGGCCTTGATAGGTGGTTTTGACGGCGATGAAATGGGCGACTTTGGTCAATCTATCGACCACTACCCATATGGAATCATTGCCTTTGCTGGATTTGGGCAGTCCGGTGATAAAGTCCATTCCTACGGAGTCCCATTTCCATTACGGAATCTGAAGGGGTTGCAACAGTCCGGCGGGTCTCTGGTGTTCTGCCTTAACTCGCTGGCAGATGTCACACTTAGCGATATAGCTACCGATCTCTCTCTTCATTCCGTGCCACCAAAATTGTTCCTTCAGGTCCTGGTACATCTTGGTACCTCCGGGGTGGATTGAGTAAAGGGTGTCATGGGCTTCTTGCAGGATGACTTGTTTCAAGTCAGAGTCCGATGGTACGCAGAGGCGTTCTTTGTACCAAAGCACTCCGGCTTCGTCAATGGTGAATCCGGGCTTTTCCTGCGACTATCTGTTTCTTGATTCCATCAATGCTAGCGTTGTCCTTTCGGGCTTCCTTGATCTGACCAATCAAGGTGGGTTGCGGTTCTATGCTAGCTAGGAATCCTTCACTTACAAGTTCAAGTCTGAACTGTTCAAACTCTTGGTGCAAACTAGGCTGTTCGGTTGCGAGCATGGAGTTCAGCGCACGGCGATCGACTCAAAGCATCCGCTACCACATTGGCCTTGCCGGGTGGTAGTGAATCTCCATGTCGTAATCCTTGATCAATTCGATCCATCGGCGTTGTCTCATGTTTAACTCCTTACGGGTGAAAATGTATTTGAGGCTTTTGTGGTCGGAGTAAATCTCGCATCGATTACCCATGAGGTAATGACGCCAAACTTTCAAGGCTAAGACCACGGCTGCAAGCTCGAGGTCGTGGGTTGGGTAGTTCTGCTCATGTTGCTTGAGTTGTCTAGAAAGGTAGGATACAACCTTTCCTTCTTGCATAAGCACGCATCCAAGTCCAGTCTTGGAGGCGTCGCAATATACGTCAAAGGGCTTTGCGATATACGGCATGATCGGGATTGGGGCTGTTGTCGGTCTACTCTTGAGCTGTTGAAAGCTCTCTTCACACTTGTCGGTCCACTCAAACTTTCTCGTCCTTTTTCAGCAGTTGGGTCATTGGTCGAGCGATGCTCGAAAAACCTTCTACAAATCTGCGGTAATATCCGGCTAATCCAAGAAAAGCACGGACCTCGGTTTGTGTGGTTGGGGCTTTCCATTCCATAACAGTTTTGATCTTGGCGGGATCTACGGCAATTCCTCCTGCAGACAAGATGTGTCCGAGGAATCCAACTTCTTCGGCCAAAACTCACACTTGCTAAACTTGGCGTACAAGCTGGTGCTTTGTCTAAGGGTTTCGAGAACAACCTCCAGGATCTTGTTCATGTTCTTCTTCGGACTTGGAGTAGACCAAAATGTCATCGATGAAAACAACGACAAATTTGTCCAAGAAGTTCATGAAGATCTTATTCATGAGATTCATGAAATAAGCGGGAGCATTGGTCGATCCAAATGACATGACGTTGTACTCATACAACCCATATCTCGGTGGTAAAGGCAGTTTTTGGAATATCGGTGGCTCGGATCTTCAGTTGGTGGTATCCGGTTCTAAGATCAATTTTCGAGAAAACTCGGGATCCGGTGAGTTGGTCGAACAAGTCTTCGATCTTGGGTAAGGGGTATTTGTTTTTGATGGTGACATCGTTAAGCTTACGATAGTCTGTGCATAAACGATTTGCACCATCCTTCTTGTCAACAAACAAGACGGGGGATCTCCAGGGGGATGCACTTGGTCTGATCAAACCTTTGGCTAACATGTCATCTATTTGCTTCTTCAGCTCCACAAGCTCGGCTGCGTTCATGCTTTGTAGGCTCTCTCGGGCGATGGGTCCAGTTCCGGGGATTAACTCGATGATAAACTCGATATCCCGGTCCGGGGCATCTGGGTAGATCATCCGGAAACACATCGAGGGTAGCGACAAACGACCCTGATTTGATCCAGTAGGCTTGGATACACTTTGGTTGCGGTAAATTTTCTGGTAGTTTTTAGAGACGTGCTCAACTACGATTCCGGTGCTGCTAGTCATGGTTATGGCTTTCTTGGCGCAGTCTATCAATCCATTGTGTTTGGACATCCAGTCCATTCCTAGGACAACTTCCAAACCTTTGGTTCCAAGTATGATGAGATTTGCAAAGAAATCAACATCATGGATTTTGATTGGCACATTTTTACAAAATTTTCTCGGCTTTGGTGGTTGATCCGGATTTGAACTATCATAACATGCTTCAAACCGAGGGGTTGAATTTTACTTGTTGATGCAAAATCTTCGGTGACAAAGGAATGCGATGCTCGGAATCAAACAACACCCTAGCAGGGGTGTGGTTGACAGAAAACATACCCAAGCACCACATCTCGGGGCTTCACGGGCTTCTTCGGCGTTCATGTGATAGAGGCGGCCGTTGCGGTTGTTGGGGTTGTTGGGGGCGAACTTCTTGCCGGTGGAGACACGGCGTTGCTGCTGAGCAGAGCAGCGGTGTTGTGGCGAGCTTGGCAAGACGCTTGGGACACACGTTCGAGTACTGCCACACTACACCACACTCATAACAAGTGATACTGCTCTTGTCTGCTTGTTCGCAACGGGAATGGCATTGCTCCCGGTTACGGGGTTGGTGTTGGTGTTGGTGTTGTTGGTGTTCGGGGCTCGAGGTGGAGCGCGGTTGTAGTTGTTGTTGTTGTAGTTGGGGTTGTAGCCTCCTGGCTTGGAGTTTCCTCCACTTCGGTTACGATAACCGGGCGAGAGTTCTGTATCGGGGGTTTGTTATGTCTCGGATTGAAACCTCCGCTTGAGCTAGGGCGAAACTTTTGGGGGTGGCTTGATCCACTACGATTTGCCATGCGGCGCTTGCGGTTCTCATTGGCTTGGTTCAACTTGCCCTCCATCTGGATGGCGGAGTCAACAAGGGCTTCGAGGTCGGCGAAGGGGATGTTGACGAGGACAGTCTGCATCTCATCATGCAGCCCGTTCAGGAATCTCTCCTTCCTCTTCTCAACGGTGTCAGTCTCATCAGGGGCATACCTTGACAAAGTGAGAAACTTGTCGCGGTACTCAACCACCGTCATGCGACCTTGTTTCAGTTCACGGAACTCATCCCTCATCTTCTTGATAAGACCCGGGGGTACATGGTACTTGCTGAACTTGAGTTTGAAATCCTCCCAAGTCATGAATTGACCTCCGTTCATGGCACGGGTACTTGTCCACCAAGCGCGAGCTGGTCCAGCGAGGTAGTGAGTGGCGAACAACACCTTCTCGTTGGCTTCCACTCCAGCTACTTCCAGATTGTTCTCCATAGTCTGGAGCCAATCGTCGGCGTCGAGGGGCTCCTCGGTCTTGCTAAACACCGGAGGGTTGGTGTTCTGGAAGTTCTTGAGCTTGGATCCGGGGTGGTCATGATTTCCATGGCCTTGGGCGATGTTCTGCAAGGCGATGATGTTGGCTTGGCGCTCGGCTCTCTCGGTTTCCCGGTCTGCAGCGGGGTTTGCGAAGCTGCATCATCGCGTCGTTGGTGCGATTCGGAGGGGCCATCTGAAGGTATAGAAGATCATGAGATAAGAGGGAACATTCTATGGTTCATTTAAGTTTGAAAAACATTTGAAAACTTGTAATCTTTTCATGACCAACATAACATTCATTCATTCATGCAACACATAGTACAAACTACACATACTCCAATGGTTTTAAGAACCATTCTCATGCTACGATACAAGGGACGGGATACAACTCACACCTACTATAAGTGAGACTAGTGCAACTACTCCTCATCATCTATATCGATCGGGACGTAGTCATCCTGTCCGGCCTCCAGGAACTCGTAGTCCTCCTCCTCGGTGTTCTCGTCCTCCTCAAAGTCATCGTCATCGCTCAGAAAGGCGTCTCCTCCCTGAATATCGATGCCTTCATCGTCCTCCTCCATGTGACGAATCTGATCCTCCTGGGCCGTGACAGTGGCCTCAAGTGACGCGATCCGGTCGCGAAGGCGGCGAATCGTAGCGTCCTTCTTGGCACGCTGCTGGCGAAGGTTCCTGCGGTCGTTGTTGAGTAGCTTGATCGCCTCACCCTGCTCGATGATGTGAGCATGGGTCTGGTTCGCGTAAGCGCGAGAGGCGTCGAGGTCCCTCTGAGTCTGGTAGAGCATGAAGTCCAAGTGATCCACATGGTGCCTCAACTGGGGGTGGAGTGGCACATCCATGGGTCTTCCGTCAGAGTTACGCCGTGCGAGATGCGCAAAGCGTTCCTCACGAAGGGCTTCGGTATTCTGTCCGCACGAGACGAGCAAGTGCTTCTGAAGAGCACGTGCAAGCCCGTCGAGCCAGTTGCTTTCCCTGAAAGAGAAAAGGATCCTCTCCGAGGTGGGGGGCTCCAGCTTGCCCCTCAAGTCGGCAGTGATAATCCACTGCAATTCCCCTCCCGGCTGGTCGTCCACCTGAATCCCGTGAAACTCGGGGTGTGGGCGGCCAAGGTGATCCGACAGGGAGTCGAGGTCATGCTCGAAGATCAAGCTTCCTCCGTTTCCAAGCTGGTAGAACTTGGTGTTGAGGGGTTCATTCGGCTCCATCTGAAAGAGAATTGGATGAGTAAGTTAGAGAGTGCAAAGTGTGGCAAGGTTTTAAGTTGATTTAAATAAGATAGACATGATCAAATTTTGGCAAAGTCTCGAAGGCAAGAGTGTAGTAAATTTTCACAAATAAGTCTTTTCATTTGATTTCAAAGTTAAATTTTTTCAGAACGCCCATTCTAACTAAGGTCTTCTAAGGTCAAACAATGGCTCTGATACCAACTTGTCAACACCCGGATTTTTAAGTCCGAATGCCTATTATGTCATACATCGCAATCCCAGGAATATTGTTGTTGCGAGGCATAATAGTTAAGTATCACGATCATCATTCATTACAACCCATAAGTCTTACAAATTGGAATCACCTGATCCATATTACACGAATAGTTGATCTATTGATCAACGAACAAACACAAGTTCATAGTTCAACATAGCGGAAGCGTAAGATACAAGGACTCTCTAGTCCACAGGCCAACGCTTGACGTCGGAAGGCGCTTAGTTGTCGTAGGCGTCCTGCTGGTCATCTCCTTGTTCATCTTCATACTCTGGCCATTTGAATAGCCAGGGACAAAGCCGTGAGTACGTTGAGTACTCGCAAACTAATTCAAGAAAAAGTGCTAGACATTCTAGTAGGGTTTGCTAAGCTCTAGTTTATTTGCATAAAGCTAGTTTTGGTTCACAAAGTTTTGAGAAAAACTTATTCAAGTGCTAACTAACCCAAGGGGGAACATTAGTGTCATTCCCACCATTCAAGTGGTGATTTCAATTCAATTCACCACAAGTCAATTCACCATCACCTTTCAACCTCATTTTCAAAGATATGACATCGGAAACTGTATGGCCTTTCCAACCGTCCGTAACCGTGGACGCGGCTATTCGAATAGGTTTACACTCTGCAGAGGTTGCACACTTGTGCCACAACATTTGATTTCATCCGTCGGGATTTCCCCGAATAATCGTAACACGAGACGCGGATCATCAACCATAACCTTTCACTTACGAATCCTAGTATGAGCACCTCTCCCCATGAGCTTGGCCTCCCGGTGAAGACCAACTGTCAGCACAGGAACTGCACGGGGGCTTGGGCCGGACATTCACCTCCTTTCGCATCATATCGTATCGTTTCTTTTGTGGTAGAGGCAGCTTTCGGCATAACCCCGATGACGCTTGTTTAGAGGGAACCCATACTAAGACGCATAAACTTCCAGTTAAGCCCTACCCATAATCAGGTATTGTGGGGGTACTTGAGAATTGGAAAGGTATCGCATTCAAACCCACATCATGTTTTATCAAAAATCACCATCTTCTCTTGGTCATATTCACCTTCAAAACTCATTCAATGGAATGCATCTTCATTCCAAGGTTTAAAAATCCTTTCAAAATCACAAAGTTCCCATCTAGAGTAGTTAAGGTTAGTTCATTAGCACTAGCTCTAATTCATGAGAGGTGCTACCTTGCTTTGCTTGGAAAGGCTAACTCCCTACTCTAAAAACCACTTGTATTTTGACCAAAGTTAACTATAAAAGGAAAATCATTTGGAAAACAAGTAAAAACTTGGGATGGGTTCACATAAGAAAAGGTAAGACATGGTGCCTTGCCCCAAGGGGCTTTGCACTTGGCAAGAATAAAAGCTTGCATAGTAATTTAGCTTGCCTTGGTAGTTCTCAAAGCTGTTCCTCTTCCTCCTCCTGGTAGCAACCTTCTTCTTCGGCGTACTCTCCGGTGCTACCGTCTAAATTTGAATACGAGTATAATTACTCACTAATTCCATGGCTATTCCACACATCACAAATAAACACACAAACTACTCTATGCACACACATAATTAAACTAGGGTGCATGGGTTGTGGGATTTAAATAGGATTTGTATTCTATATGTAAATGCTAGTTTCCATAGGGTTCTTGAGAAATAATTTCCTCTCATTGAAATCTTCTTAAGATTTAATTTCTCCAACAATCATGGATGAACTCATCTTGACCTAGATCAAATGTTCATCATCATCATCATTTGGGAGAATGATTTAAATGAGGTGGAACACCTCATGCCATTTAAATAACACTATATTTGATTTAAATCTCAAGAAATTCATATAAGAGAGTTTGGAACCAGGGGTCCAAACATCCCATGAATTCATGTGAGACAAGTTTAAATGAAGTGTAAGACTTCACACAATTTAACTTTAATAGTTTTGGATAATATCAACTAGTTAAACTAGTCAAAATATCCATTCATTAAACCATGGCATGATCATGCAAAGTGACCACACCATTTTATTGCAAAAACAATTAGTGTAAGTCAAAAATGAGCTATTAGAGTTGGAATTAACTTAATATCTATTTTGGTTGATTTTTAAGAATTATTTGAATAGGGAAAAGTCCCTGGCTTGTTATTTTTGTCACATTAATTCTACAAAGAATTTGACCCTGAGGCCAGTGGCATTGGATAGAGAATTTCAGTGGCTTTCCAACAATATCAAATTCACTAAATTTGGGTTAGCCAATTGGAAACTATTTAATTTCAAAGTTTGGGCAGTATTGAAAATGTTTGGAAAATGTTTAAAACGAATTTGAATTAAACAGGCCGGCGGGAAAAGCTAACGGGCTGAAATGGTTTAAACAGGCCCAAGGCCAGCCCACCACGCGTCTGTGCCCGCGTGGGCTGCACAACAGGGGTCCCGCATGTCAGCGGCGTTTAAACGCCGAAGCGGTACGGGGCGACGTGGAGCGTAGGATTAGAGAGGGATCTAACGGCTGAGGTGCATCGTCTCGCCCGAGAGAGAGGTTCGCCCGGCTCGGGTAGGGGTGGGAGAGCTAACCAGGGCTTCCGCGGTGGCTGGCAGTGTGCGTGATGTCGATGTGGACGACGGCGAAGCTCCCGGCACCGGCGGCGTCTCTGGATCGGCTCCAATCGACGGCGGCGAGGTGCGGTGCGGCGGGCTCCGATCTTCAAATTGAAGCAGCTCCGGCGACAATCGAGCGAGTGGTTTGGTGGAGGAGAAGCAGTGGAGGGTGGTGAACGAGATGGTGTGCTCAACTTCGTCCAGGGAACGCGGTATTTATAGATGGCCAAGGGTGCGGCTTGGCCGTGAAGAAGTCGACCATGGCGCGGCTTCTCCGGCAAGCGATCGAGCTAGGAGAGGTGGTGGAAGTGTTCTAAGGCTACTGTCGATTCTTTAGGCGGCGACAGCGTGGTCGGTAGTTGGCTAAATTGGTCGCATTGCTTCCGTGTCCGTCGCGTCCGCGGCGGACCAGGGTTCTCTTCTCCGGCGACGGCGGTGGCGGGTCGTGGTCGAGGCGTGTGCGGGAGCGTTGCGGTGTCACGGTGATGCTCAACGTGTTGCAAGCGGGGCCGGGCGTGCTCGAGGTCGTGGCGCGGCGCGTGTCCGATGTATGCCCGCGGCGTGCACACGCGCGACGCGAGCGGCGTCCGAGGCGCCATGGACGCGTGCTTGTCTGGCCTGTGCTGTGTTCCTCCTCGACAACGGCCGATGCTAGGCGATCCGGTAGAGTGAGGTGGAGTGCAGGGACATGGTGGCTGTGGGTCGGCGATGAAGGAGAGAGGAGGTGGTGCGGCATGGCCGGCATGTGGCCGGCATGGCCATGCCATGCTTGTTCTCTCTCCCTCCCTAGGGTTTCTATGTTGAGGTTAGTGAGAGAGGGGACCAGGGGACCATTTGGGGTTGGTTAGAGTAGGTTAGTTTGAGTAGATCACTATTTGCTATAGTGTAGGAATAGTGTTCAATTTTGGAAAATACAAAAATATCCAAAATGGAAATAATTCAAATGGTGAACCTTTTTGAAAAGTGAGTGTTGAGATAAGTTGTAATTGACCAGAGATGAATGGAGGTGGTGGTGGAAAAATTAGATTTCAAATTTTGGCCAAAATGGCTAAGTGGAGATTGTTGATCTTAATATAAAGTTGCAACTTTGGATGAGCATAGCTAGGGATCAAAGATGAATTTGGCAGGGTGGTCTTCATCAAAGTTGTTCACCTTGATGTTGACTTTGAAATGGTGCAAAGAGTTAGCAAAGAATGGTTTGGGAAAATTGAATTGCAGGGGCTCAAAGTGGTGATCAGACTGAAATTGGCAGATTTGGTCATCATCACATGTGAGTGGGAAAAGTGTTGGAAATTCATTTGAAAAGTGAAACCTTGGTTCCAAAAGTTGTGATAAGTGTTTAGTAACATTATTCAACTAATGGTGAAGACCAAATAGGTCTAGGGTCAAAATTTATAAAAATGCCATAGGGCATATGTGAGGGTTTTTAGGGTTTTTCAATTATGGGAATTTCTTCCACTTTGATTTATTTGGTTGGTGATCTTCACATGATCACTCTAGGGTTTTAGAGCATAACAAATACAAGTAATAACAATCATCATGGCATATCACTCAAATGCACAAGTCCTATGCATGGTACTATATGCAAAAGAAAAGTTTTTGTTGGTTTGAAAATTTTGTATTTCTGGAATTCTCTAACTTTCTTTTTCATGGAAATTTGGGGTGTTACATGTGCCGACTGCGATCACATTGACCTTGGATCCGTTTCCAACGCGCATCGTCACTTCATCTTTCAGCAGTTGTCATTTATTCTTTAGTTCCTGTTTCGAGTTACAAATATGAGCAACCGAACCAGTATCAAATACCCAGGTACTAGAACGAGAACCAGTGAAATGAACATCTATAACATGTATATCAGATATACCTTCTTTCTTCTTCTTGACAAGGCCGCTCTTCAGATCAGCCAGATACTTGGAGCAATTACGCTTCCAGTGTCCCTTCTCCTTGCAGTAATAGCACTCAGCATCAGGCTTAGGGCCGTTCTTAGGTTTCATAGGAGGCGTGGCAGCTTTCTTGCCACCCTTCTTGAATTTTCCCTTAGACTTGCCCTGTTTCTTGAAACTGGTGGTCTTGTTGACCATCAACACTTGGTGCTCTTTCTTAATCTCAATCTCAGCAGCTTTTAGCATGCCAAAGAGTTCAGGTAACTCCTTGTTCATGTTCTGCATATTGTAGTTCATCACGAAGTTCTTGTAACTTGGTGGCAGTGATTGAAGGACACGATTAATCCCCAGTCTGTTAGGAATCACTATTCCCAAGTCACTGAGTTTCTTCGCATGCCCGGTCATGGCGAGCATGTGCTCACTAACGGAGCTGCCTTCTTCCATCATGCAGCTGAAGAAATGTTTCGATGCTTCATAGCATTCCACGGCCGCATGAGTCTCGAATATAGCTTTCAGCTCATTCATCAACTCATGAGGATCGTGGTGCTCAAAACGTTTTTGAAGATCGGATTCCAGACTGCACAGGATGGCACACTGAACTTGAGAGTACCGAGTTTTCCGAGTCGCGTAAACAGCTTTTACTTCATCGGTTTCAGTTTCTGCGGGAGGGTCACCTAGCGGTGCATCAAGCACAAATTGCAGATTTCCGCCAGAGAGGAAGATCCTCACATGACGGAACCAGTCGGTGAAGTTGCTACCGTTGCTCTTAAGTTTCTCTTTCTCTAGGAACTGATTAAAATTGATTGAGGACGCCATCTCTACAACATATATTTGCAATAGTTTAGACTAAGTTTATGACAAATTGAGTTCAAATTTTAATTCAACATAATTAAAAATCTAGGTGAACTCCCACTCAAAACAATATCCCTCGCATTGTCTTAGTGATCACACGAACCAAATCCACCGCACCTAAACCCGATCATCACGAGAAAAGGTGTGATTTCAATGGCGAACACTCAAAGTGTTCATCATATCAACCATATGATTCATGCTCTACCTTTCGGTATCACGTGTTCCGAGACCATGTCTGTACATGCTAGGCTCGTCAAGGCCACCTTAGTATCCGCATGTGCAAAACTGTCTTGCACCCGTTGTATGTACTTATTGAATCTATCACACCCGATCATCACGAGATGCTTCGAAACGACAAGACTTGGTAACGGTGCTACTAAGGATGAACACTTTATTATCTTGAGATTTTAGTGAGGGATCATCTTATAATGCTACCGTCGCGATCTAAGCAAAATAAGATGCATAAAAGGATTAACATCACATGCAGTTCATATGTGATATGATATGGCCCTTTTGTCTTTGTGCCTTTGATCTTCATCTCCAAAGCACGGACATGATCTCCATCATCTTCGGGCATGATCTCCATCATCGTCAGCGTAGCGTCAAGGTCAATGGCGCCGTCTTCATGATTGTTCTCCATGTAGCAACTATTACAACTACTTTGAAATACTACTCAACATGAAATTTAAAGACAACCATAAGGCTCCTGCCGGTTACAACAATACAATAATGATCATCTCATACATATTCATCATCACATTATGGCCATATCACATCACCAAACCCTGCAAAAACAAGTTAGACGTCTCTAATTTGGTTTGCATATTTTACGTGGTTTAGGGTTTTCGAGAGAGATCTAATCTACCTACGAACATGAACCACAACGTTGATACTAATGTTTTCAATAGAAGAGTAAATTGAATCTTCACTATAGTAGGAGAGACAGACACCCGCAAAGCCTCTTATGCAATACAAGTTGCATGTCGAACGAGGAACAAGTCTCATGAACGCGGTCATGTAAAGTTAGTCCGAGCCGCTTCATCCCACTATGCCACAAAGATGCAAAGTACTCAAACTAAAGATAACAAGAGTATCAACGCCCACAAACCATTGTGTTCTACTCGTGCAACCATCTATGCATAGACACGGCTCTGATACCACTGTAGGATAACGTTGCATAGAAAACAAAAATTTTCCTACCGCAAACACGCAATCCAAGCCAAGATGCAATCTAGAAGACGGTAGCAACGAGGGGGTATCGAGTCTCACCCTTGAAGAGATTCCAAAGCCTACAAGAGGAGGCTCTTGTTGCTGCGGTAGACGATCACTTGCCGCTTGCAAAAGCGCGTAGAAGATCTTGATCACGATCGGTTCCGGCGCCACGAACGGGCAGCACCTCCGTACTCGGTCACACGTTCGGTTGTTGATGAAGACGACGTCCACCTCCCGTTCCAGCGGGCAGCGGAAGTAGTAGCTCCTCTTGAATCCGACAGCACGACGGCGTGGTGTCGGTGGCGGTGGAGAAGTCCGGCGGAGCTTCGCTAAGCTACGCGGGAGATATGGAGGAGAGGGGGCGGCTAGGGTTTGGGAGGGTGGCCGGCCACTTCACGGGGGGCGGCCAGCTTGTGGTCTTGGGGTGTCCGGCCCCCTCCCTTGGCCCCTCATTATATAGGTGGATCCCCAAGTGTTGGTGTCCAAGTCTTCGAATAAGACCCGAACCAAAAACCTTCCATAAGAGGGGGAAACCTAGCCAAGCTAGGACTCCCACCAAAGGTGGGAGTTCCACCTCCCATATGGGGGGTGGCCGGCCCCCTAAGGGGGAGTCCACTTGGGACTCCTCCCCCACTAGGGTTGGCCGGCCATGGAGGTGGAGTCCCATGTGGACTCCACCTTCCTTGGTGGTTTCTTCCGGACTTTTCTAGAACCTTCCATAGAACCTTCCGCGACATTTTATTTCACATAAAATGACATCCTATATATGAATCTTATTCTCCGGACCATTCCGGAACTCCTCGTGATGTCCGGGATCTCATCCGGGACTCCAAACAAATATTCGAACTCCATTCCATATTCAAGTACTACCATTTCAACATCCAACTTTAAGTGTGTCACCCTACGGTTCGTGAACTATGCGGACATGGTTGAGTACTCACTCCGACCAATAACCAATAGCGGGATCTGGAGATCCATAATGGCTCCCACATATTCAACGATGACTTTAGTGATCGAATGAACCATTCACATACAATACCAATTCCCTTTGTCTCGCGATATTTTACTTGTCCGAGGTTTGATCTTCGGTATCACTCTATACCTTGTTCAACCTCGTCTCCTGACAAGTACTCTTTACTCGTACCGTGGTATGTGGTCTCTTATGAACTCATTCATATGCTTGCAAGACATTAGACGACATTCCACCGAGAGGGCCCAGAGTATATCTATCCGTCATCGGGATGGACAAATCCCACTGTTGATCCATATGCCTCAACTCATACTTTCCGGATACTTAATCCCACCTTTATAGCCACCCATTTACGCAGTGGTGTTTGGTGTAATCAAAGTACCTTTCCCGTATAAGTGATTTACATGATCTCATGGTCATAAGGACTAGGTAACTATGTATCGAAAGCTTATAGCAAATAACTTAATGACGAGATCTTATGCTACGCTTAATTGGGTGTGTCCATTACATCATTCATACAATGACATAACCTTGTTATTAATAACATCCAATGTTCATGATTATGAAACTAATCATCCATTAATCAACAAGCTAGTTTAAGAGGCATACTAGGGACTTCTTGTTTGTCTACATATCACACATGTACTAATGTTTCGGTTAATACAATTATAGCATGATATATAAACATTTATCATAAACATAAAGATATAAATAATAACCACTTTATTATTGCCTCTAGGGCATATCTCCTTCACTGATACCATGTTAAGATTCATGTACTAGCCACTTGAACCAAAAGTCCGAACTGATGGAAATGGCTAGGCAATCTACTTATACACTTCACAACAACCCCACTCGCGTGTGACGGGAGAAGAGAAAGTCAACACGTGAAAGAAGAAGAGCACACTGAAACAGCGGTGGCTAAAGAGGGGGGGCAACATCAATTTTTAGGCTTAATTGCGAAAACCATGTAAGAGGGAGGCAACAGCAATTTTTAGGCTTAATTGCGAAAACCACGTGAAAGCCAGGATTTGAACTCAAGACCAGGGCTCTGATACCATGTTAAGCTTCATGCACTAGCCACTTGAACCAAAAGTCCGAACTGATGGAAAGGGCTAGGCAATCCACATATACACTTCACAACAGTTCCAAATATATATTTGTAAGTTATATTAGTTCTCATTATTCGATCGGTGAACTCACCACTGCAAGCAGTACGCAAAGCTCCATGCCGAGGCGGTGCCCGTGCGTACCCGCGTTGTCGCGGAGTCGAAGGTTTTGCAGGGAAATGTATGTTTGATCATGATGCATTACACGGAGTAGATTGGACTATTTAGAGTATCTCCATCGGTGCACCCATAGCGGCACCGATAGCATTTTGGGGGCCGGCATGGTTTTTGGGCTCACATTTGGTGCGGCCCAAACGGAGCCGGCTAGTTTTCGAGCCCAATAGAATCACCGGCATCCCCGTACCGGCCCCTTCGCGTAGGGCGCGAATCGGGCGCGCCGGCGCCTCGCGGCACGACGGTTTTCGCTGGTGGAGAAGCCTTGTCAGCGAGAGGACGCGACGGTTCGTATCGGCCGCGACGCGGGAAGGTTGGTCATCGGCGTTTAATGGTCTCCCACGCAAAAACCGAGGTGGCAACGAGGGCAGCGACTGGCCACATGGAGTCCAGTCGCCTACGCTGTCGTAAAGCGGATAGTTGGCACCACTATTTAGTATGTACGCCGTCCACCACCGCGGTGCCATCCTCTCATCTCCACCACCACCGCGCCATTCTCTCCTCTCCACCTCAAAAATGTCGCGACGTCTGAAGACGATGTACTCCATGCTTGGCCTCAACGACTGCGCGCTGCCTGCGGCGCCTCCACCACCACCGCAGCCGGAGCTGGAGCCGTAGCCCGACGCAGACTACAGCTCTGACGACGGCGAGGACCCACGGTTCGCGGCGTGGCACGAGGCCTACATTGCAGATGCGGAAGCTGAGGCGGCAGAGGAGGAGGCGGCGCAGTGGGACGAGCAGTCGCAGGCCCCTGCTGACCCGGAGCAGGCGACGATCCTAGCGTCGTTGAACGCGCAGCGCTTCCAAAGGTTGAAGGAGGAGCAGCGGGAGTTCGTCAATGACGCTAACCTTGAGCACGCCCTCGAGATGTCGCACCAGCGAGCAGCCACGGAGGAGGCGGGACGCCTCCTCATGGAGGCGGAGGATAGAAACTCTACAACCTCAATGCTCATCGCCACTACGAGGCGTTCGCCCGCGAGCAAGCGAGACGCGTCGAGAACGAGGCTTCTCGGGAAAGGTTGGAAGCGCGGGGACAACGCCGCCCACAAGCTCATGCGACGCCGGCCGCCATGCTCCACCGCCAGATGCGCGAAGCAAGGTACGAGAGGCGGGCATGGACCAAGGCGGCAAAGGCGAAGAACGACGACGAGGCAGGCCACTCACGCGCCCCAACCGAAAGCCAGTAGATTGGGATTAAGTTTAAGTTTTATTTAGGTTTAAATTCAAGTTACTTTTGTATGAATTTCGTATCAATTTCGGTTTTTAAATGTTATTTAAATTTTAAATTTTTATTAAAACTACACTATGGGTAATGCCGATGTGGGAGCAGCATCCCCCAAATGGAAAACCAAATCACCGATTTCAATGGAATACCATAATTATTGTTTGGATGCGCATGGTATTCATCTGCAGAATCAAAAGAGCAATGGAATTCTAGAACCTGTTTGGATGCAAATTATGTGGAATTGAATATTTTTGACTTTGAACAATATAAAGTTTGAAATATGGATGAAATATACATGTACATATAGAATAATATAATTTTTCACATAATAACCTTTTATTTCTTTTTTCTTTCCATTTTCTTTTCTCCTTTTATTTCTCTTTCCTTTTTCTTTGCAGCGATGGCATAAACTGGAGATGGCTTGCCGGAGGTTGGCGTAGCCGGCGAGCGGCGCAACTGGGGGTGGATTTGGAGCGCCGCTGCCGGCGAGCGGCGGAGCTGGCCACGATTCGCAGGCGAGGCGGCGCGGTTCCCTGCAGGCGAGGCGGCGCGGGGCGGGTCCCTGCGATCGGCGGCGGCGCAGGGCGACAATTCGTAGGCGAGGCGGCGCGGTTCCCGCATGCGGCGATGGCGGCTTGGTTCCCGCAGCGAGGCGGCGCGGCGCGGTTCCTGCGAGCGGCGGCGACGCGGGGGCGGTGCGGGTCCCTGCAGGCGGTGGCGGCGGCGTGGTCCCTGTAGTCGGCGGCGGTGCGGGGGCGGCGGCGCGAGACAATGCGAGTTTGAGGAGCGAGGTAACGCTTCACTCATTTCCGAGCGAATTCAGAGGTCCACACCTCTGAATTGGGGAGGCCGAAAGTTACACTTGCGGGGCTGGACCTCGGAATTGGCCTTTGAATTCCACGGCCCAATTCTAAGCGCAACCAAACAGCGAAATTGACCTATATAAACCTCAATTCCAATTCTGAGCCTCAATTCTTTGCAACCAAACATGGCATTAGATTTGATTTGGGATTGAGATCCGAGTGGAGGGGAGGCAAAACGGGCAGAGGTGGACGATGACATGTGCTAGCTGTGTGGCTGGCAGCCAAAGCAGACACCTGCTTCCCAGGCCTCTCTGCTGCTTGTACAGTCACCACTCACCGCACCAGTTCATGGGTCCCCGACTAGTGGCCCCCAAGAGCTATGCGCAGCCGTGCGCGCGTCAGGACATACGATACGCGTCAGGACATACGCACATCCACGCGCGCTAGGTATAGAGTCTGGCCGGACGAGTAGACTGGAGCATCGTAGTAGTCGTACTGTAGTTCTGGAGCTCTCCACCCACTGACCGTAGTAGACTGTAGCGTAGCAGTTCCAGATTGGAGGAGACAGCGACTCCCCATTGGCCCGGCTCTGCACGCGGGCTCATGCAGCGCAGTGGGCACGCACGCCATGCATGCAGTTGCAGATAGGTGGATCTCAGACCAGCTCTGCTACTCTTCGATCTCTGCGATCCGCAAGCGCGCCGTGCAGCGATCGCATCGAATGCATGTTTTGCCATTTGCGTGGAGAAGTACAGCAGCTAACTTTCGAAACTACTCTCTCTGATCGGTTTTAGTTGACGCTGCAGCACCTACTCGTACATGCATGCGAAGCACATACTCCGTATGTCCGATACGAAGGCAAGAGCATCTCCACTCGTGCCCCCGTCGAGGCCTCCGGCGAGCGTTTTTTCCATCCGAACGGCGTAATTCGGCCCAGTCGTGCCCCCGGTTCCTCGTTTTCGTCCGGATTTGGCCCTTCATCCATCCGGCGAGCCCACGCCATCCCTGGCCCCCCGGGGCGCGCTCGGGGACTTCGGACGAAACGAAAGCGCGCGAAACGTTCCCGCGCGTCTGGTGGCCCCAACTTGTCGGCGAGAGATACCGATCGTCGTCCTCATCGCATCGTCTTCCGCGCGCTGTAAAAGCCTGCCGCCGGTCAGCATTCGCCGGACGCGTAGCTTCCACGCGGCGAGTTAATGTCGTCGCCTCGGTTTCATGCGCGCCTACCGCTATTTATCGCCGAACTACCCCGGCTGCCCCGCATTCACCTCCTCGCTCGTCTTCCCCCAAATCATCCCCGAACTCGAAGGAACCAGCAATGGCGAACGACGGTGCGGCCAACAACGGCTTCGGCCGCCGCTCTCTCCACCAATGGGAGGGGCGACTCCTGCACGCGGCGGGCTGCCCTGCGTCGCCGGACTTCCGCGCGGGAGGCCGGAGGCCGAGCGCGAGCGGCGTGCCGATCCCGCCGCCGCCAACGGGTGGCGGCGCACTCGAAACGGCGATCGAGGAGGTGCGCGTCACTCTCAGTGACAAGCAGCGCGCGGATCCGCGCTTCTTCCCCGACAACCACGAAGCATGGATCGCGTTCTTCCGGCGAAGGTACGAACGCGAACTCGCCGCTTACGACGGCCCTCCTCCTCCTCCGGCAAGGAACAACGCCGCCGGCCGCCGCCGATGGTGGAGCGCGCCCAACCGCACCCTCGAGAATGTGCTCGCGCACATCGAGGACGGGAACTCCCCTGTCCTGGGGATGCCGCCGCCGGTGGCGGAGGCGATCGCCAGGTCGCTGAAGGACCTGGTGCCCGCCGACAACAGCCTCCCCATCGACGCCGCGCTGGAGTGGTCCAGGCGCGACTGGGAGCGCCAGAGGCGGAGCGGCGGCCGGCGGATGTTGGATCTGGCCGCCGCGCGACAACTCGCCGCCCGCGCCGCCGCACCGTCGTCCTCGCGGAACGCCGCGCCCAGGGAGGTGATCAAGCTCGAGGAGAGCAGCGACGCGCTGCTCCTCCGAGTACGGCTTGCTGACACATCGGCCCGTGGTCATGGTCGTGGGGGCGAATGGCGGGCCTGGCGAAGCCCTCATAGACGCAGGCGTAGGATCCGTCGGTCATCCCTGCCGTGGCGGCGGACGACCGGATTGGCGCAACCCTCGAGAGACGTGGGAGAATATTCGAGGCTGTTGGAGGTGGAGATTGGGCAGGAATAAAATGGCGGAGCTCACCAGGGACATGGGGAAGAGTCGTGGGAGGATTGGTGTCTTCCGCTCCAACTTACGACTCCTCGATACGGCCGTCGCCTCCACGCGCCGGCGACGCTGGCCAGGGCACGAGCCGCTGGTACGAGGCGCCGCCGCCCCAGGACGACGCCGGCTCCAGCGACGACGACGACGACGACGACGACGGCGGCGACTACACGACCTTCTACCGCCATTTCGGCATGTAGGAGGCCGCTTTTAGTTTTAGTATTAGTTTGCCAATCGCCGAATTTAAATATATGTACGAATTTGGCCTATTTATGTACGAACTTGCCTTTATATGTTAAATATCATTAAATTTCGCTTATGTTTGAACGAATTCGCCTATTTTGTCTGAATTCGTCGTATTACGTTGCATCCATCCTGGGCTCGCGGCTGGGAAAATGGGCCTCCTCACGCCAAATCTTCCTCCAATTTGGACGAAAATTTCGCCGGATTTAGGCGTGGGGAGGCCAAACGAGTGGGGATGCTCTAACGCAGTGCAGACTGCGGCATTGGGGCATGGTAGCGTGGCGCGTCTGCGATTTCCAGCAACATTTCACCCGCGAGCGGCGCATTCGCGGCAATCAGAGCGAGAGTACATGTTTTGTTCGGCCGGGACTGCAATTACGGCAAACATGCAGCATCGGGCAGGATTTATAATTTAGAGTGCCAGTTTCGGGTATCCAAGGTTCAGGGTTTAATTTAGCTAACACCTACCACTTCAAGATTTATTTTGGATTTTTTTTTCCATGCGAGATTGCAGAGGCCGGGTGTTATCCTCCTTTCATAAAAAAAACGTACTGTACTACTACATCCATTCCAAACACAGGTTACCAAAAAAAATTGTAATTTAGGACAGATGAAGTAGATGAAAATTAAACATACGGAAACAATATCATGATCATACACAGAGTGCCACATCTTTTGTTGGGCCGAAACTGCGATGCAATTACGGCAAACATGGAGAACCAACCTGTGGTTGGATGGTTAGGAGGGCAGTGGCACCCCCAGCCCACCAGAGTTCAAATCCCAGATTTGACACTTTGGTGTCTCATAAAGACGGAATATTCTTCAGTGGGAGGCGACGTTCCCGTCGACAGCGAGGCGCCTGTGGTGACTTCGTCAATCTCAAGACCCGCCGGATCAGTTCTTCAACGCAGTCTCTTGGAGGTGCTCATAGGGGTAGGGTGTGTGTGTGCGCGTTCATAGGGATGAGTGTGTGCGCGTATGTATGAGCGTCTTTGATTGTACTGTGTATCGCAAAAAAAAAAAATACGGCAAACATGCAGCGTCGGGCGGGACAGTAAATTGGGCTATGTACGTACGTCGGAATAGTCTGATCCGGGAGGCAGAGCTGCCTGCGAGAGTCGGATATCCATACGCACTGTGGGACTGTGGGTCAGAGCTCTGATGACCCGACAGTTCAACTGTTTTATGAGAACCCATAACTAGATGCGCGCGTATTTGTATTGAGCTCACATGAACGGTAAAGAATGCCTACACACTAGTGGAGAAGAGGCCTTTGGTCCCAAGCAAATGTCCCACTGCTGAACCAAACCGGGTCCAATGCCCCCATTGGACCCGGTTCGTTTCTGCCCAGGACGACCCCACCCGCTGGCGCCTGTCCTGTAGCGGCCTTTGGACCCGGTTTGTCATACAAACCGGGTCCAAAGGGTCCACCCGCAGGGCGCGGCAGGCCGTGTCGGCACTGGGAACCCTTTAGTCCCGGTTTGTATGACAAACCGGGTCCAAAGGCCCCCCTGGCTATATAACCTTGCCCCTGCCCAAGTGTGAGCCACACTTAGCCATTTTTTCACTATCTTCACAAGAGGGGTGTGTTGCTTTCCTCTCTTCTTCACATGCACAAGAGGTGTTCGATGAAATGCTTAAGAGGATTTGCCACTTGAGTTTACACAAATCAAGCCACACTTAACTTGCTTTTTTCTTCTTCATCGAGGTTAACAACTTTATCCTTTTCATCTGCAATTGATAAAATGCATGTGTATATATACATCGTGATGTTCTGTAATGGTTTTGATCAGCTTAATTATATCATGCAGATGAATCGGCAATGGATGTACATTGACCGACGGTTTGACGAGTTCATCGCGGGCCCGGATAATTTTATGGTCGTGGCGGAGGCAAACAAACATGGTGGCTTCATGTATTGTCCATGTGTGGACTGCAAGAATACCGTAAATTACGCTCGCTCGAGTCTCATTCACAGCCACCTTCTCGCGATCCGGTTTCATGCCCAGTTACTATTGTTGGACCAAGCACGGAGAAAGAGGGGTTATGATGGAAGACAATGACGAAGAGGAAGAGGATGATGACGGTTATCCCAATTTCCCTGAATACGATGATACCGCAGAAGGCAATGAAGACAATGAAGTAGAAGATCAAGAGGCACCCGTATGAGCCCGCCGATGATGATCTTGGCCGGGCCATTGCCGATGCAAGGAGAGAATGTGAAATCGAAAAGGAAAGGTTGGCCTTCGACAAGATGATAGAAGATCACAACAAATTGTTATACCCAACTTGCGAAGATGGCCATAAAAGCTAGGGCAAAGACACCGAAATTGTTGCAATGGAAGGCGTAGAACGGTGTCACCGACTCAGGATTTGGAAAGTTGTTGACAATAATTAAGAGGAAGCTTCCAAGGGGTAACGAATTGCCCGCCAAAGACGTACGAAGCGAAGAAGATTGTCCGCCCTCTAGGATTAGATGTGCAAAAGATACATGCATGCATTAATGACCGCATCCTCTACCGCGATGAGTACGAGAATTTGGATGCATGTCCGGTGTGCCTTTGCATTGCGGTATAAGATCGTACGAGATGACCCTGGTGATGTTGAGGGCGAGCGCCCAGAAGAGGGTTCCCGCCAAGGTTATGTGGTATGCTCCTATAATACCACGGCTGAAACGCTTGTTCGTAAATAAAGAGCATGCTAGGTTGTTGCGATGGCACAAAGAAGACCGTAAGAAAGACGTGATGTTGAGGCACCTGCTGATGGCTCCCAATGGAGAAAAATCGATAGAGAGTTCCCAAACTTTGCACAGGATGCAAGGAACTTACGGTTTGGTCTCGCATGATGGCATGAATCCTTTTGGAGAGCAGAGCCGCAGCCATAGCACCCGGCCCGTGACTCTTTGTATATATAACCTTCCTCCTTGGTTGTGCATGAAGCGGAAGTTCATTATGATGCCGGTGCTCATACAAGGCCCGAAGCAACCCGGGAACGACATTGATGTGTACCTGAAGCCATTAGTCGAAGAACTTCTACTGTGGTCCCTAGCAGGTGTACGTGTGTGGGACGAGCACAAGCAGTGAGGAATTTGACCTAAGAGCGATGCTTTCGTAACCATCAATGACCGGCCTGCTCTTGGTAACATTTCAGGACAGTCAAACAAGGGATACAATGCATGCACACACCGTTTACATGAGCTCGAAGGTGATTATTTGGAAAAAGGTCGAAGGTCGTGTACTGGGCATCGTCGATTTCTTAGGCTTACCCATCCCGTAAGAAAGAAAGGCAAGCATTACAACGGTGAGGCTGATCACCGGAGGAAGCCTCCCATCGTGATGGTGTTGATATATTTGGTATGGTCAAGGATCTAGATGTAATATTTGGAAAGGGTCCCGGCGGACGGTCCGTTCCGAATGACGATGCCGGACACGCGCCCATGTGGAAGAAGAAATCTATATTTTGGGATCTACCCTATTGGGAAGTCTTAGAGGTCCGCTCTTCAATCGATGTGATGCACGTGACGAAGAATCTTTGCGTGAACCTCGCTAGGCTTTACGGGTGTGTACGGGAAGACAAAAGATACACCGAAGCACGGGAGGACCAGCAACGTTGGAAAGACCCCAAAAAGCTGCATGAGAGAGTTAAAGGATGTCATTTATCCAGCTATGCTCTTACAAAAGCGAGAGAAGGAAATATTTTTTGAATGTCTTAGCAGTATCAAGGTCCCATCCGGCTTCTCCTCCAATATAAAGGGAATAATAAATATGGAGAAGAAAACATTCCAGAACTTGAAGTCTCATGACTGTCACGTGATAATGACACAGCTTGCTTCCTATTGCATTGAGGGGGCTTCTACCGGAAAATGTTCGATCGCCCATTGTGAAGCTATGTGCATTCCTCAATGCAATTTCTCGAGAAGGTAATAAATCCAGAAATTCTACCGAGGTTGCGTAATGATGTGGTCCAATGTCTCGTTAGTTTTGAGCTGGTGTTCCCACCATCCTTCTTCAATATTATGACACATCTCCTCGTTCACCTGGTCGATGAGATTTCCATTCTCGGTCTGTGTTTCTACACAATATGTTCCCCTTCGAGAGGTTCATGGGAGTCTTGAAGAAATATGTTCATAACCGTGCTAGGCCGTAAGGAAGCATCTCCAAGGGCTATGGAACAGAGGAGGTCATTGAATTACGTGTTGACTTTATTCCTGACCTTAAGCCGATTGGTGTTCCTGAATCGCGGCATGAAGGGAGACTAAGTGGAAAAGGCACGCTAGGAAGGAAATCAATGATATGTAGGGACGGGATTTCTTTGACTCAAGCACACTACACGTCCTACAAAGTTCCACCTTGGTGGCTCCGTATATCGGTGACCACAAGAACTTTCTACGCTCCCGTAACCCGGCGAGTCGAACGATTGGATTAGACGTGAACACATGTCGACTTTCGGTGGTTGGTTGCAAAAACATCTCCTGAATAACAAACATATTGAAGATCAGTTGTACTTGCCGGCCTGCATACACCATCTTCGATCGTAGTGACTTTCCAAGGGTACGAGATAAATGGGAATACATTTTACACGATCGCCCAAGATAAAAAGAGCACCAACCAAAACAGTGGTGTCCGGTTTGATGCAATAATGAATGAAGGCCCAAATGACACATATTATGGTTACATAAAGGATATATGGGAACTTGACTATGGACCTTCTTTTAAGGTCCCTTTGTTTAGGTGCAAATGGGTCAACAAAACAGGAGGCGGGGTTCGTGTAGACAAGTTGTATGGAATGACAACAAGGATCTCAACAATCTTGGGTATAGAGACGAACCATTCGTCCTAGCCAAGGATGTGGCCCAGGTTTTCTATGTGAAGGATATGTCTACCAAACCAAGAAAAAGGAAACATAAGGAAACAAATACATCAAACGATGAGCCAAAGCGCCACATAGTTCTTTACGGAAAAAGAAACATCGTGGGAGTGGAGGACAAGACAGACATGTCGAAGATTATAATCGCTTTGATGAAATTCCACCCTTCGTAGTGAACATTGATCCAAGCATCAAGTTAAATGATGAAGATGCTCCATGGTTACGGCCGAAGAAGATTAATTAAATGATGAAGATGCTCCATCATCAAGTTAATTGAAGAATGTTCATGGCACAAATGAGTATCTCAACATGGCAATCAATTTCCCATTTATTTTTGTGTAATCATGTAACTGTATGTAAGATATTAAAAGTGGAGATGCACCACGGGAGATTTCCCAACCCTTTCCCCAACACTGTTAGATGAGATGTAGTCGTTCAGGGGCTTGGCAAGGCGTATCGATGCTCCTTTTATAGGCACGGCACCTCTTCTACTTTGTCTTGTTCCTTCGACAGGGCGTCGTGCGCTACATGCTTTATCTCATCGAGCAAAGGCGTCCACCCATGCGTTCTTATCCTGCCGACATCTTTAGTCCCGGTTGTACCCACCAGCCGGGACTAAAGGTTACCCACACGTCCTTATCCCACCGACAGCTTTTGTTAGATGACACAAAAGGATCTTTAGTCCCGGTTGTACCCACCAGCCGGGACTAAAGGTTACCCACACGTCCTTATCCCACCGACAGTTTTTGGCGCCACTTGCGTTCCCGCCTATTTTTCTTCCCGCGCTTTCCACTGCTTCCCGCCTCCGTCCTCCCGCCATTTTTTCACTATATATATGTTGGCTTGGCCTCCATTTACATATCACATCTAGACTCATATCTCGCAAACCTCATCACCAGGTCACATGGCTTCCATCGTATCTCTAACCCTCCGGGAGGCGGAGGCGCTTTGCGCGTCGAACTACCCCTGCCCGCCGGGCTACCGCGTCCCTACCGGCTGGTTGCTGAGCGTCGGAGGGGTACCGGTCCCTCCTGTCCCTCTAGGTGTGGCGCGCGAGATGGCCATCACGAACCACTACTACTTAGAGCTCACGCCGCAGCAGCGGAGGAATCCCCGGTGGCATCCCGACTACAGCCCGACTTGGGAGAGCTTCTTCATCAATCGGCGTGAGAGGGCGCTCGCTGTGCACGAGGAGGGCGGCCCGCCTCCTTCGAACTTCAACGAGGCCGGCCGTCGGCTGTGGTGGCGCGACCGAACTCTCCAGGGCGTCATGGCCCACCGTGGCCCCCGCTGCGCTACCCTCGGTCCCAGCCCACGCGTGCTCTCCCGCCGAGGTTTGACTACCGCGACCCCGATGCCAGCCGACGATGATGACGGCGACTACGACGACTACGGTGGCGAGTACTATAGGGCTAGGCACGAGTATGGTGAATGACTCGAACAGTCGAATCTGGCCATGTATCTTAATTAATTTTCAGTTGAGCTAGGCACGAGTACTATAGGGCTAGGCACGAGTACTATCTGGCCATGTATCTTAATTAATTTTCAGTTGAGTTACGTACTTTAATTCCACATGTAATCTGGCGGGAAACTTTTCTCATCATCATCACACAACGACTTTATTGAAAATACAATAAAATAGATAAACAACTAGTCTAGTCGATCTACTCGTCGTCGGAGGTTGTCTCGGTCCAAATGTCGTCCCACCGAGGGTCGTTGTCGGCCCAAGTTGTATTCGGGTTATCGAGCTCGAACACGGCGACGGCCCGACGATGGCGCTGTTGGACCTGCGTTGTGCCCGGAGGTCGGCGAAGAACGCGGCGGTGTTGTCGATGTCGTTGGGGAACTGCGCCCTCCACCGGCGCATCAACTCCTCGTCGTGCTCGGCGATTGCGATCCGGCGCTGCACCTGGCGGTGGCGGCGACGGTCCTCGTCGTCGACGAGGCACGGCGTCGCGCGAGGAACTCCGCCTCCTCTAGCGATTCGACGTCCGGGAAGTTCATGTCGCACCGTGGCCGCCGAAATCGCCATGCGGCCGCGTCGTAGCGCGCGCCGCCAGCTCCGGGGTGTTGTACGTGCCGAGGGTGAGCCGGAAGCCACCGGCACGCATCTCGGCGTAGAACC